>NW_026555105.1:25222500-35222500 GCF_021234165.1 Pteronotus mesoamericanus | reverse complement strand
TCTCTCTCTCTCGCTCTTGCTCTCTCAAAATAAATAAATAAATAAAAGGAAGTAAAAGAATATATGTTGTCATAGTAGTTCCGATGTTTACCTGTTGGTTTTGAAAACAGTTGATAATTCTTGCCTGAATTGATAATTTCACTAGAAGTTGCAGAATAATGATGTTCTAATTTTATTATCTCCTTCCTCCTTTGTTAGCCAGCATTCTTTTGTAAAGTTGAGTTTCACCTTATCACCAGGTTCCAGTTAGAACTTCTGAAAAAGCAGAATAAATGCTTATTTTTTTCAATTATCATATAATTTAAGGTAAGGAATTTTATAGCTACTTTAAATGATGACAAATGAAGGTTTATATTCTGAGTTTTTCTTTTTTGGTTTTAAAATACTATAGAATCATGGAATTTCCTGCATGCAGTGTTTCAGTTAACTAAAGTTATTATTCTTTTTGATGTACAGACTCTCACAACTTTCTTTAGAGGCTGTTTTTCAACCTGTGTCCCTATACAACTTCATCAGTCTTTGAAAGCTTTCTTACCTTCTGCCAAAACAACCTATATTTATCTGAGAGTTGAAGTCGTCATTGCTTTGGGAGCCCTAGTTACTATAAGTGAAGGAACAGCATTAGAGGCCAATCTCTGAACCCTGAGGTGTTCATTGCTGCTGAGGTGCTGTGGCTTATAAATCATTTCATGAATACAATCTTTATATTTAACTTATTTGATTTAATAACTGTCAGGGAGGGGAAGACTTGACCCCCTCCACCTTCTCCCTTTCTTTAGTTCTTACAGCTGGATTAATAATAAAATAATAAACTTGGCACAAGACTAAGTTAACATGAGAAAAACCAACTTTATGAGCATGGGAGAATTATAATATGGTGCTTAGAATATGAAATGAGACTTAAAGAAATGTTAGTACCAAGGCATTTCAAAGTACTTTTTAGACAAAGAAACAATAAATATGTGAGAAATTGACAGGACAAAGAATGTTAGTACTCACAAGAAAGGAATCTAAGTAAAGGTTGGGCTTGCGTAGTGAAGGCATTATGTTTGTTTATACAAGCTTTCGACTCGATTCTTTTAACTCTTGTGGTATGATTCTCTCTTAGCCCTCGGGAGCAGAGAGGGAACCTATCACAGGGGAGATTTAGCTCCAGCCTTTAAGGGGACAGAGAGGTCAGGGTTTTCTTTATAACAGGTAGTTTTAATTAAATCATCAGTATGCCATTGTGGTATATCTTGAGGTGGCCTGCCTGCATTGGGCTCTAACGAATGTCTTTTTTCTTAACTGAAAATCTTGATTTCTAAGACTATTGACAGATTATAATTTTTGACTTATTTGAAAGCTGTTTTAAACAGCATTACTAATAACTAATATAAAAATACAGAATGAAACTTAAGATAAAGTTTTAAATTTTTTGTCAGAATGCTTTTTATTAAGAAGGATATGTAGTCAAAGTGCTATGCTAGAACTTCACTGAAATAATAATTGTTTATAAGGTGGTTTTCATTTTGATAAATGCTTGGATTCATTTATTTCAGTTTGTTTTCAATTGTAGCATTTAACATTTTAAATTATATATTTATGTACTATATATTATACATAAACATTTGTATATATGTTTATACATGTATATGATATGTAATATATATTACTTTTATGCATTTCTACAATCTAAATCCATATAGACAAGTAAATCCATACACAAGTAAATCTTTTATTCTTGCCTTTATAGATAACCATTTTATTATTTATTTGTTTATTTTTAAGTATTTTTTAGAAAATATGAATAATATATACATTTGAATATATTTTTATTCTTCACACTTGCTGCAAAAAATAAGACAAGAAATTATATATATTGTTCTACATCTTGTTTTTATTCACTTAGCAATATATCCAAACTCTGCTTAGAGATTTTCCGTTTTTTTTTTCCCGTTACAATTGCATAATGCATCACGGTGTGAATAAAACTGTTTCCACCGTAGATTGCACCAAGATTTCTCTATTGCTGGGCATTTTTCTTTTTCTTTTCAATCTTTGAAGTATAAACAGTATTGTAAGGGATAACTGAATAACTGCGTGTGTGTGTGTGTGTGTGTGTGTGTGTGTGTGTGTGTGTAAGTCATTTCATACTTTTTCCTGCAAATTCATAGAGCAAAAATCTAGAAGTGAAGTTGCTGAGTCAAGGATAAGAATTCTGTAATTGAGGAATATACTGCCAAATTCTTTTCTGTAGGTGTTGTACCATTTCTCTACAGATTCTCAACAGAACATATTGTCAAACTATAGAATTGTGCCAGCCTGGTAGATCAGAAACGGATCATGATAGTTTGATTTGTACTTCTCTTACGAGTGAAAGTAAGAGAAGGCTTTATTTAAGGGCCAATTAATTGTATTGCCTTTCTTGTGAATTATCTTTTCTATAAATTTCTTACTTCCCTATTGGCTTTTTTGTTATTACTCTTCCTTGATTGTCTAGGGCTCTTTATGTTCTAATCTTTTTTCAGTAGTATACATTACACATATTTTTCCCCAGTTTTAACTGGTGTTTTCATTGTATCTCTGTGAATGTTTATATGTAAATTATGTATGTTTGTGTTTATAAATGTATGTATGGAAATATATTAAAAGCATATAATATAGTCACACAGCTTTTATAATCAATTTTGTTAATCTTTTATGGCTTTTGGTTTTTTTTAAATTTTATTTTTCTGTATTTTTATCATTATTGTGTTTTTCCATTACCATTTAGTTACCTTATAGCCCCCTCCTCTGAGCAGTCACCACATTGTTGTCCATGTCCATGAGTCCTTTTTCCTTTTTTGCTCAATCCCCTCCACCACTAGCTGTCATTCTGCTCTCCATCTATGAGTCTGTCCCCATTTTCTGTGTTAGTTCAGTTTGTTCATTAGATTCTACATATTAGTGAAATTATAAGGTATTTGTCTTTCTCTGAGTGGCTTATTTCACTTAGCATAATGTTCTTTAGGTCCATCCATACTGTCCAAAGGGTAAAATTTTCTTCTTTTTTATGGCTGAGTAGTATCCCATTGTGTAAAGTCCCATAGTTGTTTTATCCACTCATCTGTTAATGGACACTTGGGCTGCTTCCGTATCTTGGTGATTGTAAATAATGGTGCAGTGAACATAGGGGTGCTTATGTTCTGTCAAATTAGTGTTTTGAATCATGATTAGACTTTCTTTGAGATTATAAAGTAGTATATTTTTCATAGCATCTATATAGTTTTATATATTACATTTAGATCTTTGATCTACATATAGCTTATCCTGTGTAAATTATGTCAAGTATGGGACCAACTTTATCTTTTTCTAAATGGCTATCCAGTTGTCACACCACATATATCTACAAATTGGTCATTATTTGATTGTTTTGATATGCCATCATTTGTTAACTTCCCAAAAGTATTTAGGTCTATTTCTGAACTTTTAGACTTTATCTTTTGTTTGTCTATTCACTCACTTATGTCACACTGTTTATGTGATTTGATTCTATATTGTTTAATGTCAAGATCATGACCCCTACACTCCTTTGATTTGCATTTGTCTTGTATATCATTGTTTCTATCTTTATTTTGACTCTTTCTGGTGGATTTTGTGTTAGTGTCTCTTGTACTTAACATAAAAAGGCATTTTGCATTGTTATTCTGAAAATCATTGAATTAACAGATAATATAGATACCATGTACAGATATGAACAATAAGATGGGTTTAATTATGTGATATTGACTTATGCATTGCTTATGTATGCACATGTGTGTGCATTTTAAAGGATCTTCCCCGTGCTCCCTCTTTGCTTAGAAATTATACTTCCAATGTTTGGGGGAGGTCTGTATTTTTGTGTTAGTAGTATTTTTTTTTTTTAATGACAAAAGAATCACAAAAGACTCTCACTCACATTTTTCTTTAGTTTAGATCTCATTTATTTGTTCTCTGCAATGAGCAACAATGAAATTAACTTGTAATTTCTTCTTCCAGCTTCTTCTCCTTCTCTTTCACCTCTATTTTTGGTCATTTGTGTGTGACATTTCTTAATGTTTAACTTTTATTCTTTTTGTTTAAAAAGATTGTATATATTTATTTTTAGACAGAGGGAAGGGGAGGGAGAAAGAGAGAGAAAGAAACATCAATGTGTGGTTGCCTCTCACGTGTCCTCCTCCGGGGACCTGGCCCACAACCCAGGTGTGTGCCCGACTGGGAATCGAACCAGTGTCCCTTTCATTCACAGCCTGGCACTCAATCCACTGAGCCACAGCAGTCACGGCTAACTTTTATTCTCACTTAAGATTTATCAGCCTTAAATGCTGTCCTTTCTGCCTCAGCTGTCGCCTGTGAGGGGGCCTGACTTGTGCTGTTGCTGTCTTGTCAGTGCTTTAACACGTGTATGCTGTTCAGTTATCTTCATTCTCACTTCTCTTGATGTCGTCGCTCCACAGTGAAATAGTTCTGCCTTTCATTAGTCCTTGCTGAAGTTTCATCTCTTGGTTAGATAAATCTTGTCCTTTGGTCCTTTTCTCTGGAAGAGCTTTCAGGATAAATACTCCCTTAAAGAAAGCCTACCTAGTTCCTTTATTTTTTCCTTGTAAATACTAGTAACTCCGATATTTTCTGGTATTGAATGATGTTAAAGTCAATTGCTAACCTGATTTATTTTCTTGTAAAAGTGACTAGTTTTTTGACTGGTTGCCTGAAAGACTCATCATCTTTAAAGTCTGTTGGCTTTCCTAGTATATGTCTTGATGTTTACAGGCCAGTAGTGTGCCTTTCAATTCAGAGTTTAGAGCAGGGATGAGTAAACTTTTTATGCAAAGGACAAGAGTGTCGTTTCAGCTTTGTAGACCATGTATTGTGCTATTCAGTTCTGCTGTTCTAGTGTGAAAGCAGCCATAGATGATATGTATACAAATGGATATGACTGGACTTGGCCTCTGGGTTCTACTTTGCCAGCCCATTGTTGAAAGTAATACTTTATTTCAGAGATGTGTGCATTAGATTTCAAATATTCGATCTATTTATTGTTTTGGTTTTCTTGTTTGGATGGAGAAATAAATAAATAAATAAATAAATAAAATTTTCCATTGGTTATTTTATTTTTATTCTTTTTAGAGAGGGGAGAAAAGATGAGAGAAAGGGAGAGAAAAACATTGATTTGTTGTCACAGTTATTGATGTTTTCATGGTTGATTCTTGTATGTATCCTTACCAGGGATCGAGCCTGTGACCTTGGCATAGTGGGGTGATGCTCTCATCAGCTGAGTTACCCAGCTAAGGCAGACTTTGGCTACTTTTTTTTATATCTATCAGCTTTTGTCCTTCCTTCCTATCTATCTATCTTGGTTTCATTTTCATAGCTTTTCTTTATGTTCTTAACTGTGCTTTCTAGGATCTCTGTTTTTCCAAGTGTTCTTTTTTACTTTAGTCTTCATTTCTTAATTATTTCTTTTCCTGCATTATCCTTCCTGACTTCTGTACCTTTTCTTCTCTCCTTTTGTTGCCTAGTTATATCTTCGAATTCTTGGAAGGATTTATTGCAAATTTTTAGCTTACAGCTAAATTTTCTGGTAAATTTTCTTCTACTGAGAAGTAATTTTTTGTTTCTTATAGTGGATATGGTTCTTGTTCTTGTTTGTTTCTATTTGAATTATTTGTCTTTTCCTGAATTATCTACTGGTAGCAAGGTCCTGTCAGGGTAGGGGACTTAACTTTCTTGGTTTTTCAGCCTGAGGAATCTTCTGCTATTGCTGTCAGGATGAGCAGTTTCTTTGCTTTCCATGCCTTTTCTCTCAGCTTCCCCAGTGCTTCCTGCTCTACACTGTTCATTCAGACCTGCCCAGGGCAGTCCCCACAAAGGGTGAGCTCCTTTTCGTCTGGTGGTGAACACCGTTTGCTGGTGTTTTCTTGGTCTGCTGCTAATGTTCTTCACTCTCCACCCTCCCCCATTCTTCCCTGTTGCATCTTTTCCCCTGCCCACAATTGTTACTTCCCCTACCATCAGTCCTGCTTGAGCTGGTGTACCCCCACATTTTCACATTATTTGAAACAGGTATCATAGAAGGATTTGTTTATTCATATAGTTGCATTGTATGGTTTTTAGGAGAAGTGGGAAGATTCAAGCGTGAGCACCCCTCATATTCCTACCAGAACCTGAACGGATCTTAGGTAGTTTTTTTAAATAGGTAAATATAAGTGATTTTAAAAATATTGAATATTAAAGTTAATGAAACCCTTTTGGTTCTCACTCCTTTCTGCAGACATCTTTGGGAATGTTTCATGTGCATTGGGTATGTAATCTTTTTCATAACCAGATAGTGTGAATGTGAGATAAGGTTTGTTTAATGATTTACTTTCTCTCTTGACCTCTGGCTAAATTCACAAGAGAGGGATTTAAATAAACTTGACTGAAATATTCTGGAAAAAAAATGCTTTTTTTGACAGGATGGTATTTAATGGAAATGACATAGTGATCCAAAGAAGGAAGTTTTCAAGTTATTTAGGAGAGCTATTTTGGGTCATTTATGATTTATTAAGAATCATCACTAGTGAAATTTAAATACTAAGAGAAACACAGTTATGTATGCTTTATAAACTTTCTTGGTGTCTGGAGGAGTCCCATATTTTTCCTGTTCGTTATCCTATAAAATGTGTTTTTATGTCTCCTAAGTGTAGCAGCACCTTGAATTTGCTGCTAAAACTGTCTCCCATCAGAAGGCCAAATAAGGAACCTACAATTATAGAAATGTTTTCCCTAAAGATATTAGCCACTTGAGATGCTAAATGCCTTACTCTATTTCAGTCTTTCTCATTTGTATTTTTTCCCTATGTGAGCTTTGAAGGCAGCTTGCAGAATATATTCTGACAAGTTTATTTTCTATGTAACGTGAAAGAAACATTGATAGAGAGATTTTCTGACCCAAACCTGTCTGGAAATATGCAGGAATGTAGATGGTCTTGTCGTCATCAACAATGCCCCACACTGTATTCATACTTGCATATTACTTGTCACTTAAAACAAATTGCAGTATTCTTTGGTAGAATACAGTAAGATATAACCTCACATCATTTTACTATTTATATCTCCAAAGAGTGGTAGATTCATGTCTCTTCAGAACTGAGCTCCTGTCAATTAAAATGTGGATCTGAAATATGTATTTGTTTCCAAATGTCATGTGTCTCTTCTCTCTTAAAGCTCAGTTCAGCTTTGTTGAGCATATTCCATATACCAGGCACTGTTAGGTGCTGGGGTTACAAACCTGAATGAGATGCTGTCGTTGTTCTCAAAGGATTCGTAGCCCAGGGAGAAACAGCAAATGATTATAATGGTCCTGAGGCAGGAGATAGGAAGGAGGAACTCCAGAGGTGCCCCAGGGCTAACATAAAGAACATGGATAACTGGTGGAGATCTTGTTCTAAGACTGGTAGTTTCTGCATCTGGAAAAGCATTGAATCCTTGTGGATCAGGAATGCACCTGTGCAGAAGATGCTACCTGACTCCTGCTTCATTATAATAGCATTATAATAAATTAGTAGTGTGAGACCCCCTTCCCAGTAGCCAATCAAGGAAATGATTGGAGACTTACCCTAAAGGAATAAAAGCTCTCTAGCTCCTGAGGTTGGGGCTGTTAGGCTCTCCTCTGCTCTTCAGTGCTCCGCTCTGCTCAGAGTTGGCCTGCCCATGTTCTGTGTGGCTTAATAAATCTGCTTCCTCTCGCTTTCTGCTATAAACTCTGTGTGTTCGATTCAATTGTTTTGTCTGTGATCACCAAGAACCTGGTTACCTGTGTCCATCTGTGACAGTCAGACAGGAAAAATTGTGTAACGTGGGGAACTTGAGTAGAGGAAGAGCCTGTTGGGCAGGGGGTGTGTGTGCATCTGTGTGTATATGTTTGCAAATGCAGTCACATAGTTCTCAGTCCTCTGTGGTTCTCCTTCACCTTATGTTGGGAAAGCTTTTACAGTAGAACTTTGCCAACTTGAAGCCAATAACCTAGCAATTTGATATTTTAAACTGGAAGAAACCTAATGTGTCTTTGAGTTCTTTGTGCAAATGTTTAATGGTAGAACTGGAGCTTATTTGTGAAGTTTATTTCTGTTGAGATGCCAGTCCCAAGTTGTGTGCACACCAACACTGAGGGGGGGGTGTATATGTATTTGTGTCCCTTCTAGCTTCTTATTTATTTCTTTTGTGATCTAGATTAGTAAAAATCTATAAAATAGGAAGAGGTTGAAACTCAAACACAAGTAAACTTTACCATAGATTAATACTGAAATAGGCTGGATTACATTTAGAATTTAAAAAAAAAATCTTATTTGCCCTCCTTGTACCATGCCAGCCTTTCACAATCTGTCAATTATAAAACTTGCTTTCCTGAAAGGTAGAAATTATCTTTTTTTCTTTCCCCTTGGTTATTTAAACTTTCTTCAGTGTTTTTGCTGTTCAGTTTCATAATTCCTCTCCTAAAAACTATGTTTCTGTTTTACCTTTATGTCCCCTGGTGCCTTGCTCATAGAGTTATTAAATGAATGCTTGCTGAACCAAATTATGTCAACTCAATTCAATTCTAGCTGCTATTTTTCTAGCAGTTGTCTCACCTAGCTGCCATCCCTTTTACTGTTGTTGATGTAATTAGAAATTTTTTATGCTATTATTAATATTATTTAATTTTCCACCCTGACCAATAGAGCTCCATTGTTTGGGTTTTGCTTCACAAAGTGAAAGGCACCGGTTCGATTTCCCGTCAGGGAACATACCTAGGTTGTGGCTTCGGACCCCCTAGTCAGGGTATGTAAAAAAGGCAACAGATTGATATTACTCTCCCTTTCTCCCTCCCTTCCCTCTCTCTAAAAAAAAATACAGATTTAAAATGTTACTTAATTTTCCGCTCTACTTTGACATTTGCATAAACTTCTATAACCCCATTTCCAACAATTAGGAAGAGTAGTGTTTATTTTGAAATTGTTTCAGTGCCTGCCTATCATTCATTTTAGACCATACCACCATGCCCACCTCCATTCTTAAGTTCCTTGTTTATATCATTTCTTATTTATCATCTCAGTGTAGTTCTTTTCAGAGTAAGTTTGCAGACTGTCTTTTGGTGCTTTTGCTACTCTGCAAATGGAAAACCATGTGGGTGCAGAATTACTTTGCTCTTGATCTTTTCCTCTCAAAAAGCTATGAATGTCACCTCCATATTTTCTGGTTCAACACTGTCAAGAATAATATCAGTCTAATATTTTTCTTTTAAGTATTTTCCCCTTTTATTTTGATACCTATAGACTTGTTAAATTTAAAAAAATGAATTTATTTATTTAAAAAGTTTAACTGAATTCTCCTTCTTTTGCCTTCCTAGTCAGAGAGACCCTTCCTTGTCAGATGCTCACTTTTTTCCAGCTTCTTTCCATTTGAGTCTTTGTAGCTTCTCGCCTTCATTTATTCTTTTCCTCTTTTTCTTTAACTTTGATTTTCCATTTACCTTCCTCTGTATTGGTCATCTTTTCCTGCATTGTTTTCACCTCTTTATCTTTTACACTCTACATTCAGTGGCTTTATCTCCTGCTTGTACTCTGCTTCCTGTATTTGATTATTTGGAGTGCCAATTTTGTTCTTTCTTCTTCTAATACAGAATTTAACTCTGAGTTTGCACTTAAATCTCACCTGTTTTGTTTCTCGTCTTCACTTCTTGAAGGACAAATTTTCTTGTATTAGCCTCTGTTAATAAGTGATACTTTATTTCTGGTATCTTGAATACACTGTTCATTACAATAAGTGATACTTTATTTCTGGTATCACTTGGTCCCAGAAATTTCTGGTGTCTTGAATATGCTATTCCCCTTATTTTGCATTGCAAAATCATTTTGCCTGTAAAGTCCCTGTTGTTGGCTCCTGTTGTGGACTACTATTACTTGTTTAAATTGTTGGCTAATGTTCTTGCTTGTTGGTACTGATGCTAGTTGTTTGTTAATGTTGTTGGTATTGTTGTTGCTAATGTTTGTAGTTAGTTGTACTTGTTGTTTCTTGTTGCTTTTACCTGCTTGGGGATTTTCTTTGGTTTCCAACAGTGCTTACCTTCCTTCTTTGCCATTCACAGATACCAAACAGTATCTTAGTCTTAGTGGACTATGTCAAATTCTTGGTTTTTTCAGTGATTTGTCTAGCTCTTTTTACTTTTCTAAAGAGGGATAGTCTATTTTCATTGCATTTTATGGGATTATATAAAAGATTTATTCATAATAATAGAAACATCATCATCTTCTTCTTCTTTTTTTTTTTTTTTTTTTACCTTGGAATAAATGCAGCCTGAAAAACTGTTTTCTTTATAGGACACTGTGTAGTTAGCTCTCCCTCCTTCTGCCTCTCTGTTACCTTCTTTATGTGTCCAAACACAGTGTACCGTGGCTTATTCCTTCCATCTGTGCTGTGAGTGACAGTTGATGCACAAAGAACACTAGCAATGGGGATGGTTGGGTTGGGATGATGAAATAGTATAGGCTACTTCAGAGAGGAGGGCCCTGTGAGAAGAATTGGCAATGGGGGTACAGAGAGGCATGGGCAGAGATCTGTCTTTCTGTCTAACCTCGCTGTTGTTTCCATAGACGCTTACCTATCTGTGGTTTTATTGATAGAAATGTCTCTTAGCATCTGGCTGATTATCACTCATATTTCCAAATCTCAACGTGTTCATTAGTTTGCATTTCTTTATATGTTTTCATTAGTATTTCAATGCAGAAACAGTTGAGAGTGGAACAGCTGCCTCTAGTTTTAGCAATTGCAATTGTAGGGGAGGAAAAATATATTCTTCTACCCTTTGAAGTTCTTCTGGCTGGTCTAATAAACTGATAGAAGACAGATTAATAGGAGAAAATAACCAAATGTATTATGTATGTTGATACAGAGGCTCCTGTTTTCAACCCCAGGCTGTTGAAGCTTATGTACCATCTTGAGCTAAGAAGAATTGGGAGGAGGGGTGTTGTTTGAGACTTTACAGGGCAGGGAGGCAATTCCCGTGGAGATGGCAAACAAATGTTTGCTAGGCCATCTGTAACAAGAAGACACAGAGGGGGTACCTTGCTAGATTCCTCCGTATCACACTTCATTCATATTAAACTGTAGTTATCTGTTATGATATTTTCTTTTCTGGAGCAGATCTGTTGTCTTAAATTCTTTTCAGTTAGGGTGAAAATCAAAAAGTTCTTCATAAGTCTTTGCTTATTGAAATAACTCTTAATATAATCAGTATCTCCCCAGAAAGCATATTGCAGGGTGGTCGTCTTTGCTCCCCCTCACCATCATGGGCCAGCACTTTCTATTCGAGCTTTTAGCTTGAGGTGAACCTTTTTAGTGGTGCTTTTCAGTGTAAATTTCTATCGCACCTTTTCTTTTTCTAATGAAATTGTAGGTCACCCTCAATCCCATCATTAGTGAAGTTGGTGGGAGATCTTTGATCTCAATTCAGGAAGGTGATAAAAAACATTAGGGTATTTTTCACATCAGAGTGAGTCTCTGTTCTTTGTTTATCTGTATGTCTCTTCAACTGTCTCATTTTAGGGTAGAGATTTTAGGTTATAGTGAAGTCTTTTAGAACAAGGGGAAGAAAAATGAAAAGATGCTCTAAGTGGCCCATATCTAATGTAAATCAGATAAGCCCCTAAAGAGATGTATTAAACTCTTTTCTCTTTTTCAGTTTTCAAGTACAGTCCCTGATTTGAAGGGTTTAAAGTGCTTACTTAGTTTACAAGGGAGCATTCATTTCATGTTTGAGTATCTGTACTGTGCTGAGACTGTGAGAACCAGAATATTTTCTCAAGTTAGTCTGCAAGTTTTATTTTAGGAACACTGTTCAGTCTGTAACGTCTTGAGAAATCCGCTGTTCTATCTAAGTGTGCCTACTGATGTTTTAAGCCTAAATTGATACCATACCTAGGATTTAAACAGTATCATCTTTAGTAATTAGATCAACATTCTCCCTGTTTTGCAGTTAGAGTCCATGGACCTTTTAGGTAACCAAGGTCTGGGAGCTATATTATAAACACTTGTATATATTTTTTGAATTAAGGGTATAGTCTATTTTAAGGAATTGTTCTGATCTTGCAGATTTCCATTACTTAACATTTTTGTATTTTAATTGAGTTAATAAAGCATAAATTGCCAACATTATCATGGCATATGAGATGCAGATGTAAAATGTTCCTGTAGGGAAGCGTGGAAGCGTTAATGGAATCAAGATGGTGCAGGAGAGCTTACCACTCGCTCAGTTGCTGCCCCCAGGTATGCAATGACATTTAAATAATGTCTACTGAAGCCAGACAGTTGGTTCATTAGATTAATTAAAGTACAAACTAACCCTGATCTGGTGTTTTGATAAGGACCACAGGACTGTTGAAGTTGGAATCAGCCAAATGTTTGACATTGTTCTCATTAAAACCACAGTGGAATTGCCCTTATGGTTGCTCCTAAACTTTTGAATTTGCCTTTTAATAAAGAAGAGGACTTCTAGCATCCCTGGTTGTTTTCTCAATGTTTAGCTGACTCACAAGGGTAAATTTTGTGTTTATGGAAGGTGACAACCTTCTTTTCTGTGTGTCGTATTTCCCACCCTCTATGGGGCATTGGCGACATAAAGGTGACAGCAGGCTTGTCCTTTCCCATAGGCTGTGCATTCTAGCAGAATCCTGCAGGAAGAGGAGGTTGCCTGCACCATCAATGGTCAGATCCAGGGTGTTTTTTTAATCCAGACCCAGGGCTATGTTCATTGATTTGAGAGAGAGAGGAAGGGAGAGAGAAACATTGATGTGAGAGAGAAACATCAGTTGGTTGTGTCCCTAGGCGCTGTGACTGGGGACCAAACCACAACCTAGGTATGAGCCCTCATTGGGGGATGGAACCCACAGTCTTTTTGTGAACAGGATGATGCTCCAGCCAATTGAGCCACCTGGCCAGGGCGCAGGTTGTTTTTTCTTTCTTTTTTTGTTTAAATCCATTATGCATTATGTATGTAAAATATAATAAAATGAAATACTAGAATAACAAAAGGACACAAAAGAGGTGCACAAAAAACATCCCAGCATTTTATGAGACTCAGTGGTTATAAAATTCCTCTGATTGCTCTTAAAATTTCTGAGTACTTGCATTTAATTTCTGTAGTTACGGTGGGATAGTAGCAAAGAGTTTGCAGACCGTACTCTCTGAATTGTTACTCTGGACTTGCATTTCGTCAAGAAACACCTCATGATTTTGTGGAAAAGGACCTGACACATCTCACCACATTAAAAATGCTAACATGGGGGAAAACATGATTATGGTCCTTAATTTCAGGTAAGTTTCATTGAAACTGCTCTTTGGTTGTAACATTTGAGAGCAGTTGGAATTCCAAGCCATTTGTGATTTTTATTTGTTACTTAAATCGCTGACTTAAAAGTATATTTAAATTTGTTCTTATCCATGTTTGGAATGACCTCTCATATATGAAAAAAAGTATACACACACACACGAATACATATATATATACACACATATATTCATATATATACGCATGAATATGTGTGCATATGTATTTACTTACTCACTTTTGTTTTCTTGTTTATTTTCTCAAAAAAACTCTAATAAATGCACATATGGTAACTAACACCTTGTATACTTGCCTTCCTGGAAAGAAGGAGTTTGATCACATTTAACTTTAGTATAGAACTCAGCTTATTTATACCCCAAGCCCTGAGAAAGGTTTAGCATTGTTTCTAGTGTGTAAATGAGAATCAATTATTAATATGTATTCTTTCCCTCAACCAGGGCTAAAAGGTTCATTGTAAGTGCAGCATTATTCATCTTAGCATTGTTGGCAATAGCCAGAGATTGAAAGATTCTGAGAACCAGTTAGATGTTCATGAATAGAGGACTCGTTAAATAAATTAAGGTATATCCATGCAATGGACTTTTATATAAATGTATAAAAGTTGAAGAAGCTTTTTATGTATTAATATGGAATGCACTCCAGAAATATTAAGTGGAGGGAGGGATGGAGGATGGGGGGGCAGAGAGAGGGAAGGGAAGGAAGAAAGGAAAGGAAAGAGGGGGAAGGGATGAAGGGAGGAAGGGAAGAAATGGGGTTCGGAATGGTATTCATAATGCACTATCATTTGTGTCCAGAGAGAGAAGTAACATAATAATTATATATTCATTTGTATCTGTGTCACTGCTAGGATTCATTGGAGCCCCTGGGGATGGGCCCTGGCTGGCTGGGGTATAGGAGTGGGAATATAGGAGTGGGGTATAGGTATTGTCCCTGTGGACACTTTATACAGTTTGAGTTTTATTCCATGTAAATGTATCAGTGATTCAAAGAAGTTAGTTGAAATAATCCAGTTTGTTGATAATTTTAAAAAGCAGATCTGAGATTATTAATATTAGACTGGTTGTGGGCTGTGTCTCAGGCTGGACAAGGCTGTGTCCAGAGGGTCACTCCTTTTGAGGGCAGGTAATTTTTCTAAGGGAAGTATAGTCCTGTTGAGAAATAATTCTGTGTTATAATTATGAAGACATAAATATGTAACACTTACTGAACTCTTGCTTGAGATAAGTAATGTTGTTCCTACTTTTAAAAACAGAGAGCAAGGCTAAGAAATTATCTTAGGTCACACGTCATGAGTAGCGCCCAGGACTGAATCCAGGAAGTAGGGTGACAGATCCCTGCCCCTCCTGACCCATCCAATGTGCAGTGCTTGTATGTAGATACTGTGAAAGGTCCCGGCAGCCAGTAATTCTCAAGTTCAGTAACTTAACTCTGGCAAGAGTGCATGTACTGTCCAAAATAGAGCACAGCCTAACAGTATTTATTCAGTCCTTATGTCTGTACTAAGTTCTGCTCCCAGTAGAGAGGACTCAGTACCATATTGCCTTTGCTCAAAACAAACAACAACAAAAATATCAGAATTAGAAAAAGTAGCTATTTTCCAATATGAAAATAAGTTTAGGCTGAGCTTATATTTCTTGTCATACTAATGTTGTTTGTTACATCTTATAAGAACACACAGTATTCATCGAACGCTGATTAAATGCCTATTGTGTGTGCCAGAAACGGTGAGGGGTGCACAGAGGTATAGGCATTTCCTGATCTCAATGAACTCCCATGGAAATGACCATAACTTGGTAAATGTTTGTTTTTTGCTGGACACATTAAAAGTGTGTTAATTATAAAGCAAAGCACTGCAGGGTTCTGGTAGGAGGAATCCACAAAGCTGAAGAAGCCATCCTTTCTTTGATTGATTCTTTTAGCTTCTATTCTGCACAGTTATCTATATTTATGTAATTTTATGCATAAAATGAAAGAAAAGAATATGTATCTTTTCCTGTTCTCTGCCCGGCTAACATGTTTTGTTAGTCCAATGTTGAAAGTAAAAGATTAGAGAGGGAGGACAGACTCTTTAATCTATTGATAATACTGCCTCTTGAACACTTTTCAGAGCATATCACTCAATGAAGAAAGGAAGGGGGGGGAGGGAGGGAGATCAGTCTTAGCACGCAGAGCATGCAGAAACAGGCAGCCAGCCAGCTTGGCCTCTGGCTGGAGCTGGCTGACCTTTGCCATAGAGCAGGTGCCTGGGATGCAGTGCTGGGTCACAAACTACTGTTTGACTAAAGAAGATACTACCAGTTTTCCAAAGTGCTTGTACCCAGTTTACAACATGTAATTTTTTTTTTTTTTAATGAGCGAAGGATATGGATTTTAGTGTTTGGAATTTGTTATATCTTTGGAAAGACT
Organism: Pteronotus mesoamericanus; assembly: GCF_021234165.1. Taxonomy (NCBI): domain Eukaryota; kingdom Metazoa; phylum Chordata; class Mammalia; order Chiroptera; family Mormoopidae; genus Pteronotus; species Pteronotus mesoamericanus. The sequence goes on along the minus strand of NW_026555105.1, from coordinate 35,206,731 downwards.
TGTTGGCTTACTTTTTGACTCTTGACTGGTTGTGATTGTCAGAAGTTAATGTTTAGATCACAGGCTAGCACTACACTTATAAGCAAAATTAATTCAAGTGTGTGGTTGGAAAGTGTTGCATGTGTACTTTTTATTTTGTACCTTTTATCTTTTCTATTAATGGACCAGATCAGGAAACACCATTTATTTTTTATTCTGAATTTCATATTTCTCTGAATAGTTCTATATAACCTTAGTCATACATGCTGTACTTATAAAAAGCTTTCAAATGTAATTTCTTTTTTAAACATGGTTGTTTCCTGTTTTAATAAACTATTGGTGCCATGTGCAGTCAGCATTCAAAATTATATTTGGGCTTTTGAAACCTCTCTTCTAATATAATCTGAGTGAATGTACCCTGTTGATTTACTGTGTAGTGCCTCTTGCTAAAGGTATATTAATAATGTTTCAAAGAGTAATGTATCACATCCAGGAATACTTGTGTAAAATACTGTTGACTATAACAGTAGTTATACAATCAAGACATACATTTATATTCCTGCTAAATTAATTGGGGGAGGAGAAGCTGGTCTTCTGGGATTGGTGTTCATCTAAAGTGTTGTGTTATTATGTAAATGATATGAACTGTTTAAGGGTCTGGGTTTGACTGGCAGAACATTTGGGAAGTATTTTAACTACTTGGGTTCTTAGAGGATAGTTTATTTAGTCATTCACTAAGTGCACGGGTCATGTCCCTCTGTGCTGGGCTTTTATTGCTTTTCCCCAAGGATACTGCACGGCCAGGGCAGAAACTCATTTCTGTACTGCTGTGTGCTCTTGACAAGCCATTGCTGCTTGTGGTGTAAGCAGCTGTCTGAACACTTTGATTCATTAGGCTAATTTGGTTTTAGTGAATTGGGGTGGATATTTAGGTTAATAGAAGAGAGGGGTTTTATACGCTCTCTCCTCCATGAGAAGGAGATTTTATTACTAACTAGGGGAAGCAATGAGCCCATTCACAGGGGGATCATTCACCTTCCAGAGGGAAATTATGAGAAGCCAGAATTTTGCCCATTTCATTTTTCTTTTCCTTCCTCTCTTCCTCCTCCTTTTTTCTTAATTCCCTTCTTGTCATGATATTGGGCCAAGTGGCTGAGAAACAAATGAAATCTCCGTAGCAAGCCCAGGAATTAACCTCCACCCTTCTTTCACCTATTAGAGAAGACCTCCTTCCAATATACAGGGGTTAACAAAGGTGGGTTTACAGTTGTTCATATGGAAAATACAATAATTAATTAATAAATAATAATACAAGAATAAACTGTGTATTGCATAATCCCAACTGTAATTCTACTTTTGCCCCTCCTGTGTATATATATATCCTTTCCTATTTTATGTGAAAGAATGGTAAAAAGCAGTTTGCAAAAAAAGTAAACTGGAGGATCTTTGCTTAATATTTGTTTATTTCCTGCTTAATTAATAGCTAGGAATTCAGATACCTTGTGACATTACAGTATCATGCAAAGCCACACTTACAAGTTTCCATAGAGAGTATTACATTTTATTTTCAAGAGTGCATTCCTGTTGCCTGTTGAGAATGGTAGATTTTTACTGAAAGCATTAATAGGTCTTTTAGGCGTGATTTCAGCTGACAAAAGGGTGGCTGAAATGCCTGTCTTCCAGACCCCTGTAGATTTCCCCTTTTTGTTTGTTTTTCCCCCCAAGTTTGATTGAGATGTAATTGATTTAAGCACATTGTATTAATTTTAGGTGTACAACGTGATGATTTGATGTATGTATATATTGCAAAATGACAAACACAATAAATTTAGTTAGCATTCATCACCTCACAGTTACACTTTTTTTTTCTTTTTTAAATGAATGGTTTTTAAAAAGATTTTATTTATTTATTTTTAGAGAGGGGAGGGGAGGGAGAAAGAGAAGGAGGGAAAAAGAAACATCAATGTGTGGTTGCATATTACGTGCTCCCTACTGGGGACTTGGCCTGCAACTCAGGAATGTGCCCTGCACTGGGAGTCGAACAGGTGACCCTTTGGTTCTCAGGCCGGCGGTGCTTAATCCACTGAGGCACACCAGCCCGGGCTATTTTCTTATGATGAGAACTTTTAAGATTTACTCACCAATTTTGAATTATACAATATATTACTGTTAACTTTTTAGGCACCATGCTGTAAATTGAATCCCTGTAACATATTTATTTTATAACTGGAAGTTTATACCTTTTGACTACTTTTCCCCATTACAATCCACCCCCTCTAGCAACCACCAGTCTGTTCTCTGTCTTTATGAGTATTGTTTTTCTTTTAGATTTCAATGTGAGATCACACAATATTTGTTTTTCCCTGTCTTGCGTATTTCACTAAGCATGCCTTCAAGGTCCATCCATGTTGTAATGGCAGAATTTTCTTTTTTTTTAATGGCTGAATAATATTTCATTATATATATTTATACCACAATTTCCTTATCCATTCATCCATAAATGAATGCTTAGGTTGTTTCTATGTTTGGCTATTGTAAATAGTGCTGCCGTGAACATGGGAGTGCAGGTATCTCTTCAAGACAGTGACTTAATTTCCTTCAGATATATACCCAGAAGTGAAATGGCTGCATTGTAGGGTAGTTCCATTTTTTAACTTTTTGAGGAACCTCCATGCTCTTTTCCATAGCAGCTGCACCAATTTAAATTCCCACCGAGAGTGCAGAAAGGTTTGCTTTTCTCCCCATTCTTCACAACACTTATCTCTTGTGTTTTTGATAATAAAATGACTATCCTAACAGGTGTGAGGTGGTATCTCATTGTTTTTTTGATTTGCATTTTCATGATAATTAGTGATGTTGAACATTTTTTACATGTACCTGCTATTTACTTGTATGTTTTTTATGGAAAAATGTCTATTCAATTCATCTACCTGTTTTTAATTGGATTTTTAAAAATTGACTTGTACGAGTTCCATATATACACACACACACATATATGTCTGTATGTGTATCTGTATATATACATGTATATACCTATATATACACACACACTCAAATTTTGGATCTTAGCTCCTTATTAGATATATAATTTGCAGATATTTTCACCATTATATAGGTTGCATTTTCATTTCATTGACGGTTTCCCTTGTTGTGCTAAAGCTTTTCAGTTTGACATAGTCTCAGTTAATGATTTACTCTTGTTGCCTTTGCATTTGGGGCCAAATACAAAAAATTTATCACCAAGACCAGTGTCAAGGAGCTTACTGCCTATTTTTTCTTCTAAGAGTTTTATGGTTTCAGGTCTTACATTCAAGTCTTTAATTCATCTGTCTTTGATTTTGTGTATGGTGTAAGATAGCCTAGTTTTACTGTCTTGCATATGGCTGGTCATTCATTTTTCCCAGCACTATTTATTGAAGAGACTGCCCTTTCCCCATTATGTATTCCTAGCTCTGTTGTGGTAAATTAATTATGTATATATATGGGTTTGTTTGTGGGCTTTAAATTTGGCTCCAATTGATCTATGTGTCTGCTTTTCTGCTGGTATCCTGCTGTTTTGAGTATTATAGCATTGTAACATAGCTTGATATTGGTAAGTGTGATGCCTTCAGCTTTTTCTCCCTCCTCAAGATTGCTTTGGTTATTTGGGGTTCTTTGTAATTCCACATGAATTTTAGAATTCTTTGTTCTATTTCTGTGAGCAGTGCCTTGTGGATTTTGATAAAGATTGTATTAAATCTGCAGATTGTGTTGGGTAGTATGGGCATTTCAACAATATTATTCTTTGAATCCGTGGCATGGAGAGTTTTTCCATTTATTTGTCTTTTTCAATTTCTTTCATTAATGTCTTGTTTTCAGTGTACAGGTCTTTCACTTCCTTGGTTAAGTTTATTCCTAGTTATTTTATTCTTTTTGATGCAATTGGAAATGGGACTGTTTCCTTAATTTCTCTAATATTTTGTAATTACTGTATAGAAATGTAACAAATTTTTGTATATTGGTTTTTTTGTTCTAAAACTATGAAATTCTACATTTTTTTAGTTTTTTCAGTTTTTAGGGTTTTTTAAAAAATGTATAATATCATGGTATCTGCAAATAGAGACAGTTTTGCTTCTTCCTTTTCTATTTGGATGCCTTTTCTTTTTCTTGCCTAATTGCTGTGACTTGGACTTTCAGTGCTATGTTGAATAAAACTGGGGAGAGTGGGCATTCCTTTCTTATTCCTCATGTTAGAGGAAAAACTGCCTACTTTTTACAATTGAGTATGATGTTAGTTGGGGGCAGATTTTTGTTTCTTTATTGAGGGCTTTTGGAGAAATGGTCTCTGGGCTTTCATTTTGGCTGATATGTTTTTTCATCATTTTAGCATTCCATCTTCAGGACATTATAACATACATTAATACTCAAACATGGAGATGTAATTAAAATTAAGTAAAATATATTTTAAACAAAATAAATTGAAATACATTAACTGAAATAATTTTAAAAATTTATAGGAAGAATATCCCTTTATTTTATATTAAAAATCTTTATTACATGTATTGTATTATTTTGATTATTAATGTGTTTGTTATAGAAAATTGGAAAATTAAAAAGCATAAGGAAAAACATTACCTATAGATTATCTCTGTTCATATTCTTGAGTATTGCATGAGATGTCTCTGTCAGGTTCAGTCTCTCTCTTCTTGTCTTCTCCCTTTCTTATATTTATTTATGGTATTTATGATATATTCTGTATTCATTAGCATATGTTTATATTACACACACATGCACACACATACACTATGGACTGACTTTTTGACCTCCAAAATTCATGCTGAAGCCCTAACCCCAAATGTGACTGTATTTGGAGTCAGGGCCTTTAAGAGATAATTATGGTTAAATAAAGTCATTAGGCTTGGGCCTCTAATCCAGTAGGACTTGGTGAAGAAAGTGAAATCTTTTTCTCTCCCATTGAATATGTGCAGTGAAGGAAGGCAATGTAAGCACATAGTGACATGGTAGAGACACCTCGATCTTAGATCACAATTTCTAGAACTATACAAAATAAATTTCTATTGTTTAAGCCACCCAGTCCTCGATATTTTATTATGGCAGCCCTAGCTAACACACTGCACAGAGCTCCCTTTTCTTTCATTCTGGACTATTCCAGATTACTGAGTCTGTGGGATAACTGTGTGCTGGGTTGGGGATGGATCACTCTCAGACTCAGGCTATTGCCTTTGTAGAGTGAATCTGATGATACCAACTCCCTTGAAGAATTGTTGTCAAGCTAATTCATTATATTGCCCAAAGGAAGAAGGCAGCCTTTCGTACATAGGGCATTGACACAGAGTCGTGTCATTTTTTCTGTGGTACTGCATGTTCTTATGTGGAATGCTATGCTGAATGTTTAAGTGGAACTCAGAGAGAAGGATATGCAGTCTGTGACTAGACACTTGTAGCTCATTGGTGTCCAGTCTGGCCCAGTGGAGTTGACTTTTGATACAACTGTGAGAGTGTGTGGGCAAGAACTTTGTTGGATTAAATTCAGGGGTGAGCAAAAGGGAGGTTGACAGTAGTGAGCACATGAAATATAGTTTACTCTTGTATAATTATTAGTTGTATTATTTGTATTACAACAGTAAACCTAATTTTGCCCACTTTTGTATTGTATGAAGAACTCTATCGTATACCAGGACCTTGAAACTTTTTGATTAAATAAAATGCTAGTTGTGAATTTTGGGTTTTTTGTTTCAATTATTTTTTTCTCAGCAATTCTGATTATGCTAATGAAGGGTAGCAAGATATGTATGTTAGTGATAATAGCTACTATTTGATAAGTAGAAATAGATAAATCTATCTAAAGGTTAACAAGTTGATACATAGATATGTTATAGATATGCTTATATATATAGATGTATCTTTACATGGAACAGATATAGATTCAGATCTAGAGATATCAATGTATGGATAGAGATAATATGTAAGGGAGTGTCTGGTTTTTTTTTTCACTGATACATCCCTAGCATAGACTAGTTAGCACCTGGAAAGTAGCAAATGCTAAATAAGTATTAATTGAATGAGTTGTAAAAGAAATTCAGTGGAGGATGAAGGAAGTCAGGTTACTAAACAGCAGCACTTACTCCTCTGAGCATCTTTAAAATGCACCCAGCAGATCAGAGGTGTAGGTCCTTTGGAGGATATGGAAAATTATGGCACAATGCAGAATGTAAAAAACCTGGGAGCTTAAAAACACATCCAGACCTGAGCTCTGCCATTGAGATGCTCATTTAAAGCACTGGTGCTGGGCTCTGGCATGGCATTTTTAATTAATTAATTAATTAATTAATTAATATTGTTGTTCTGTGACAGTTGCCCCAATTTACTCCCACTGCTCTCCTCTGCCCCTCAGTACCCCGCACCCCGCTTCCACAGTCAATCCCCTCTCTGTTGTCCATGTCCATGGGTCATTATATTTGTTCTTTACTTCCTTCCCCTTCTTTCCTCTCTTATCCCCCTCCCTGCTCCTTTCTGGTCCCTGTCAGTTTGTTCCTTGTTTCCATGTCGCTGGTTCTATTTTGCTCCCTTGTTTGTTTTGTTCATTAGGTTCCTGTTATAGGTGAGATCATAGGGTATTTGTCTTTCTCCACCTGGCTTATTTCACTTAGCATGATGCTCTCCAATTCCATCCATGCTGTTGCAAAGGGTAGGAGTTCCTTCTTTCTTTCTGCTGTGTGATATTCCGTTGTGAAAATGTACCACAAGTTTTTGATCTGCTTATTTACTGATGGGCACTTAGGCTGTTTCCAGCACTTACCTATTGTAAATAACACTGCTATGAACAAAAGGGTGCATAGATTCTTTTGAATTGGTGATTTGGATTCTTAGGGTATAATCCCACCAGTGGAATTGTTGGGTCAAAAAGCAGTTCCATTTTTAGCTTTTTGAGGAAATTACATACTGTTTCACACAGGGACTGTACCAGTCTACATTCCCACCAGTAGTGCACTAGGGTTCCCTTTTCTTCACATCCTTGCCAGCACTTGTTTGTTGATTTGTTAATGATGGCCATTCTGACCAGTGTGAGATCATATCTCATAGTGGTTTTAATTTGCATCCCTCTGATAGCTAGTGATGTTGAGCATCTTTTCATATGCTTATGGGCCCTCTGTATGTCCTCCTTGGAGAATTGTCTCTTCCGGTCATTTGTCCATTTTTTAATTGGATTGTTTGTCTTCATGGCATTGAGTTATATGAGTTCTTTATATATTTTGGAGATCAAACCCTTGTCCAAGGTATCATTGGAAAATATATTTTCCCATATGATTGGTTCCCTTTTTATTTTGCTGATGTCATCTTTAGCTGTGAAGAAGCTTTTTAATTTGACATAATCCCATATGTTTATTCTTTCCTTTATTTCTCTTGCCCTAGAGGACGTATCGGTGAAAATACTGCTGTGTGGGCTATCTGAAATCTTCCTGCCTATGTTTTCTTCTAGGACTTTAATGGTGTCATGACTTATATTTAACTATTTTATCCATTTTTGATTTTATTTTGGTGTATGGTGTAAGTTGGTGGTCTAGTGTTCTAGTTTCATTTTTTTGCATGTACCTGTCTAGATCTTTCAGCACCATTTGTTGAAGATGCTATATTTACTCTATTTTATGCTTCCGTTTCCTTTGACAAATATTGATTGACTATAGGGACGTGGGTTTATTTCTGGGCTCTCTATTCTTTTCCACTGATCTGTGTCTGTTCTCACACCAGTACCAGACTGTTTTGATTACAGTAGCTTTGTAGTGTCGTTTACACCAGGTATTGTGATCCCTCCTACTTTGTTTTTCTTTCCCAAGATTGCTGGGGCTCTTCAGGGTCATTTTTGGTTCCATATAAATTTTTGGAATATTTGTTCTAGATCTGTGAAATATGCCCTTGGAATTTTAATAAAGATTATGTTGAATCTATAAATTGCCTTGGGTAGTATGGACATTTTAATGATATTCTTCCAATCCATGAACATGATATATGCTTCCATTTGTGTGTATCTTACTTAATTTCTTTCTTCAATACAGGTCTTTCGAATACAGGTCTTTTACCTCCTTGGTGAATTTTATTTTTAGGTACTTAATTTTTCTTGTTGCTATAGTAAGTGAGATTTTTTCTTACTTTCTCTTTCTGATATTTCATTGTTGGTTACAAAAATGCCTTTGATTTCTGAATATTGACTTTGTATCATGCTGTTTTGCCAAAATCACTTATTAGGTCAAGTAGATTTTTGATGGAGCCTATAGGCTTTTCTTTGTACACTATCATGTCCTCTGCAAATAATGACTGTTTTACTTTCTCCTTTCCAGTTTGGATGCTTTTTATTTCTTTTTCTTGTCTGATCACTGTGGCTAGGACTTCCAATACTATGTTAAATAGAAGTGGCTAAAGCGGACATCCTTGTCTTGTTCCTGATCTTAGTGGGAAAGCTTTTAGTTTTTGCCCATTGAGTATAATGTTGGCTGTAGGTTTCTCATATATGGCCTCTATTATGTTGAGGTGTGCTCCCTCTACTTCCACTTTGCTGAGCATTTTTATCATAAATGGTGCTGTGCTTTATGCAGTGTTGTATAGGATATATTGATATAATCATGTGGTTGTTGTCTTTCATTTTTTTATGTGGTATATTAGGTTTATTGATTAGTATACCATCGTTGTATCCCTGGGATGAATCACACTTGATCATCATTTATGATCTTTTTAATGTATTGCTGAAAACGACTTGCCAATATTATGTTGAGGATTTTAGCGTGTATGTTCATCAGTAATATTGGCCTGTGGTTTTCTTTCTTTGTTGTGTCTTTATCTGGTTTTGGTATTAGGATGATGCTGGCATATAAAAAGAATTTGGGAGTCTTCCCTCTTCTTGATTTTTTAGAAATAGTTTGAGTAGGATAGGAGTTAGCTGTTCCCTAAATGTTCTGTAAAATTCTCCTGTGTAACCATCTGGTCCAGTGTTTATGTGTGTCGGGAGTTTTTTGATTGCTGCTTCAGTTTCACTAACTGTTATCGGTGTATTCAGGCTTTCTACTTCTTGATTCAATTTTAGAAGATTATACGTTTCTGGAAATTTGTCCATTTCACATAGGTTGTCAAATTTCTTGGCATATAGTTTTTCATAGTAATTTCTTACAATCCTTTGTATTTCTGTATTATCAGTTATGTTTTCTCTTTGTTCGTTTCTGATTTTATTTATTTGGGTCCTCTCTCTTTTTTTCCTAGCTTTCTTGGTTAAATGCTAGTGAATTTGGTTTATTTTTTTCAAAGAATCAGCTCCTGGATTTATTGAACCTTTTAATTGTTCTTTTAGTCTCTATGCCATTTAATTCTGCTCTGAACTTGATTATTTCCTTCCTTCTGCTCGCTCTCGACTTTGCTTGTTGTTGTTCCTCTAGTTCTCATAGATGTAAGTTTAGATTGTTTATTTGTAGTTTTTTGTATCTGTTTTAGGTAGGCCTGTATTGCTCTGAACTTCTGTCTTAGGACTGCCTTCACTGTGTCCCGTAAGTTTCAAGTTTCTCTGTGTTCATTTTCATTTGTTTTCAGATATTTTTTGATCTCTTCCTTGATGTCATTGTTAAGCCATTCATTATTTAATAGCATGTTATTCAGTCTCCATGTATTTGAATGTTTCTGAGTTTTTCCCTTGAGGTTGGTTTCTAGTTTCAATCTGCGCGATCCCAAAAGATGCTTGATATGATTTCCATTTTTTTTTTAGTTTGTTTTGGCTTGTTTTGTGACCTACCATGTGGTCTTTGAAAATGTTCCATGTGCATTTGAAAAGAATGTATATTTTGCTTCATTGGAGTGAAAAGTTCTGTATGTGTAATTTAAGTTTATTTGATCTAGAGTGTTGTTCAATTCCACAATATTTTGTGGACTCTTTGCTTGGAAGATCTAGCCATTGTTGACAATGGGGTGTTAAAATCCCCTACTATGAGTGTGTTCCTGTCCATATCTTTTCTGAAGTCCTCCAAAATTTTCCTTATATATTTTGGTGGTCCTATATTGGGTGCATGTGTGTTTATGAAGATTATATCTTCCTGATGGATTGTTCCCTTAAGTATTATTTAGTATCCTCCTTAGTCTCTTTTTATGGGCTGTGTTTTGAAATCTATTTTGTCTGATATAAGCCTTGCTACCCTGGCTTCTTTTCCTGTCCATTTGCTTGGAATATTTTTTTCCAACCCTTCACCTTCAGTCTGTAGACCTTTTGTTCTGAGGTTTGTCTCTTGTAGGCAGCATACATGTGGGTTGTGTTTTATTGTCCATTCAGCTATCCTATATCTTTTGATTGGAACATTTAATCCATTTCCATTTAATGTTATTATTGATAGGTACTTATTCATTGCCATTTTCCCCCTTAGTTTTTGTGTTCCTCTCTTTCTTTCTCTTTTTCTTCATCATTTTAAAGCAGCCCCTGTAGCATCTCTTGCAATGCTGATTGGTGGAGATGTATTCTTTTACCTATTTTTTTTTTGTCAGGGAAATTACTTATTTCACCTTCCATTTTACATGAGAGTCTTGCTGGTTAGAGTAGTGTTGGTTGCAAGCCTTTGCTTTTCATTACTTGGGATATTTCTTGCCATTTTCTCTGGCTTGTAGTGTTTTTGTTGAGTAATCAACTGGTAGCATTACTGGGGCTCCCTTGTATGTTACTTCCAGTTTCTCCCTTGCTGCTTTTAATATTCTCTCTTTGTCCTTAAATTTTGCCATTTTTATTATGATGTGTGTTGGGATGGATTCATGTTGATTGGGATCCTCTCAGATTCTTGGACATGCATGACTTTTTCCTCTCATCAAGTTAGGGGAGTTTTCCATCATTACTTTTTCTAACAGGGTTTCTATGCTTTGCTACTCTTCTTCTTCTTGTACTCCTATGATATGGATATTATTATGTTTCATGTTGTCCTGCAGCTCCCTTAAATCCTCTTCATTTAAAACATTTTTTTTTTGTTTTGTTTCTCTGTCTGGGATTTGTTTCCTACTTTGGCCTCCAGCTTCCTGACATGGCCCTCTTCTTCATCTAGTCTGCTTTTAATTCCTTCTGTTGTGTTCTTCAATTCAGAGATTGTATTCTTCATTTCCTCCTGGCTCTTATTGATAGTTTCTGTGTCCTTTTTTTGCTGATATAGTTCACAGTAAGTTTCTTGTAGCTTCCCTGTAGCTCTTTGTAGTTCTCAGTGAGCTCATTGAGCTTCCTTATAACCATTATTTTGAACTCAATGTCTGATAGTTTACTTGCCTTAATTTCATTTAGTTCTCTTTCTGTGGATTCCTCCTTTCCTTTCGATTGGAGGTTGTTTCTTTGTCTCTCTATTTCAGGTGCTCTTCTTGTTTGTTTCTGTTCTTAGATTGATCTGCTTTGACTCCCTGTCTTTGTGGTGTGATCTCCTATGGTAGGAGACCTGTGGGATTTAGTGCTGCAGTCTTCTTGATCTCCTGAACTTGATGTTCTTGGCATGCCCTTTACGCCATTTATGTTAGCTCTCTGGTTGTGATTGGGTTTTGGTTGTTGTTGGGTCATTCTTTGATAAGTCCTTCCCTTCAGCTGACAGACTGAGAGTAATTTCACCCACCATGTTTTGTATGCTGTTGTGTAGGTGCTGCCAGAAAAAAACCATACAGCCCAGGAAACAAAACACACACTCGCAAAAATAACCTCCACCCACAGTCACACTGTCAACAGCAGATGAGCCAGTATTAATAAGGATGTAAAGAGAGTAAGATTATTATAAGAAAGGAGGAATGAATATGATATGGCTAACTGAAAGAAAAATGATTTTGAGAGGGTAGAGGAGGAAGAACAATTATAAGAGTAGGGAATCAGGGCAAAGCAAAGAGACAAAGAAAGTAAAACTCACTTCATAAATAAAAAATGGAATGAAGAAGGTGGAATAGAGCAAGCGCAGGGAAGCATAGAGTATTAGATTTAAACAGAAATTTAAAAAATAATATAGTGAGAGAGAGAAAGAAAAAAGTAAATAAATTAAAAAATAGGAACAAAACTGGAGAAAAATAAAACCACAGCCCTATGAACAACCAATGAGCTAAGATTAATATAGGTGGAATGGGAATAAGAGGGAAAAAATAAAGAAAAGCTTAAGAGATGTCTAGAGGAAAGGGAAGTGATATTCAGATGACATAAGGAGGAGGACTACCAAGAGTGAGGAATGAAAACTAGGCTATGAAAGGGAAAAATTAACATTTGAGACAAAAACAAAAAAACAAAACAAAAACCCAAAGGGCAGAATGGAGTAGGATAAGGGAGTGGTAAAATTTGAGATTTGAAATACCAAAATAAGGAAGATGTAGAGATAAAATGGAAGAAATGCTATAACCACCACCCTGTTTACAACCAATGAGCAAAGGCTGATAAAGGAAGAAAAAGTACAAGGGTATTTTAAGAGCAAAAAAAAAATGTGAGATGACTAATGACAAGAAAAAGGTTTTGAGAGGCTGGAGGGAGGAGAAATAGTAAATGTGGAATGAAAACAAGTCATAGCAAGAGAAAACAAAATTTAAAATGAAAATAGAGGAAAGAAGGTAAAATGGGGTAAAAGAAAGGAGGAGCAAAATATGAGATTTGAAGTAAACTACAATATAAAATCTAGTGACTTAATATGCAGAGCTGAAGGACAAGGAATGGATGTTAAAAAGCTATGCAGGAGAGAATATAACACAAATCATGAAGAAGACTGTGGTAGAATTTGTCTCAGTAGCATCTAGTATTTACCATTTTTTTTTTCTTTCTGCATTGCCTCTGGTGATGTCAGATGGTGTCCCAGCCTGGCCTTAGGCAGTCTGTTCGAGACTTCAGGGATGCACACTCTATATTTGACTCCTCAGTTATTAATCTGGTCACTCTGCAATCAGCAAACTTAAGCTCCACAGAGTGGGGCAGAGTAACTCCTGGGGGTAGGGCTATTGCTTCCCCTCAGGCTGATGCCACTCAGCAGGGAGTGGTCTGCCTGAGCAAGATGGCTTCTTCAGTATGGGGGAATGACTTAGCATCAGGATCCTGACAGCTGCTCTCTCAGTTCTTTCCCCAAAGCCACCATCCCATCTCTTCTAAGTGTCTCTAGTCCTCTCTACCCTCCCTTTACTGGAGCCCAGGATAAGTGGCTGCAAATGAAATTTTATGCATTGGCCCTTTAAAAGGTTCTGTGTGATGCCAGCTATCTGTCTCTGGCAGAGAGAAACACTGCTGCTTTTTGCAGCTGGGTGCTCTCTGGGTTCTTTTTGGGGTCTGGTTGTAGGCTGGGGAGCCCAGCTTGGGGTTTAGACCCACACTTCTCAGGAGGAACCCCATGTCCACTGAAATAATCTTCTGGCACTTCAATGGCCACCGTGGGAGCCCAGCCAACCCTCTCACATCTCCTGTGCACTCTGGGCCAGTCACGCTGTGGTGAAGCTGTTTCTTCTATTGCCTGTTGTTAGAAGGCTTCTCTCCACCTCTGGTGTTCAGTTGTTTATTCCAGGTGGTTTCGCTACAATTTATTTGTAATGCCAGGTTGATCCTGGGAGGAGCTTGGTGTACCTTCCACTTACTCTTCTGCCCTCTTCTCTCCTGTGCAGAGGTATCTATACAGCTAGGGGTCTCTCTTTAATCCTAGGTAAATGAGGAGCTCCTCTTTGCCACCTAGAAGCTGGTAGAAGATGTGGAAATTCTGCTCTCCCTGGTTCTGATGGATGCCTCGAGACTTTTCTATCAAGTAACTGATGATATGCCCTCCTATGGGGATGCCTATTTAGAAAAATGTCTGAAGAAACAGTGGCAAAGTTCTCTCCTCAGTCAGGGCCGTGGAGAGGAAACATTTTTCTTCCCTTGGTCCCAAGGAAACTCAGGCATGGTATTTCTAAAAATCTTCCTTCGTCCACTGGTCTAGCAGGAAAGAACAAGCAATGTATAGATATAAAGATACTAGTCCTTTTTTGACTTATTAGGACAGATAACTGTGGTCAGTACAGAAGAACTGTCTACTTTCACCCAAGTAAGCTCCAAGTGTTTCCCGGGGGCAGGAATGGTGGGTAAATTCAGGTAGAGGAAGGAACTAGAGGGCTGTCTCAAGTGGACATGATCTTAAGTGGACATGGTCACTTGAGCAAAACCTGGGAGGTGGATATCAACATGGCATTTCTTTGGTAAGAAACAAGAGTAGGTGAGCTTCACAGACCGATGTTTAAAGCCAATGTCAGATTGAAGCTTTCTGAGTTACAAAATGCCACTTAAAGTAATCCTTTCACTTTGCTTTCTTACCTTGTATTAAAGTTTGTAGTATATAGAAATGCCCTTGTAGAATCTTCTGATGAACTCTTGAGTATTTTGGGCTTTCATTTAGGTCAGATATACTAAAGTACTTGTGATCACAAGATCCTGCTCTACTTAAAAATTCTAGTTAAATATTAATGTGAGGAAATTTGCTCTTGCATATTTTCACACATAATTTCTTTAATAGGTATTATGCATTTTGCATAATTTAAATACAGACATCTGGGTGATTTGCTCTCCTGGCAGAGAGGGCTGTTTCATTAGTAAGATCTGCACAGCATCTTCTCTGAACTGCCTGCCAACAGTTAGCTCTGTGGCATTTAAATAAAAAATGATGTTTCTGCAGTGGAGAGTGTAGTGGAAATTGAACTGCCCCATGAGTTTCTGTTCATTAAAAGGACAATATTAATTCTATTTACCATTTAGGGGCCAACTACCAATATGCCAGGAAATTTAGGTTTCTTAGTACCATGGAGTAGGTAGAAGCCAGGTTCTTCTCTTCCAGCTTCTGCCCTGGAGGGTGTGGGACTGTTCACCATCTGTTCTAAATGTGTTTCTTTTGACCACTGATACTGAAATGTGGATTGCTTCAAAGTCATGGAAAATGCAATAGAAAAATGCAAAGGCTTCTGTGTTCCTACTTTAGTTTTCATCATTTTTAAACTATTTTTTTAAAACTATATTTCATTGATTATGCTATTCAGTTGTCCTAATTTTTTCCCCTTGCCCTCCTCCACCCAGTACCCCCGCTTCCCTCCAGTAATACTTTCCCTTAGTTCATGACCGTGGGTCATGCATATAAGTCTTAATTTCCTATACTATTCTTAACATGCCGCTGTCTGTTTTGTACTTACCACTTATGCTTCTTAATCCCTGCACCTTTTCCCCCATTTTCCCTCTTTCCCCTCCGAACTGATAACCCTCCAAATGAGCTCCATGTTTATGATTCTGTTCATGTTCTGGTTGTTTGCTTAGTTTGTATTTTTTAGATTCAGTTGTTGATAGTTGTGAGTTTGTTGCCATTTTAACGTTCATAGTTTTGATCTTCTTTTTCTTAAATAAGTCCCTTTAACAGTTCATATAATAATGGCTTGGTGATGATGAACTCCTTTAGCTTTACTTTGTCTGGGAAGCACTTAATCTGTCCTCCCATTCTAAATGATAGCTTTGCTGGATAGAATAATCTAGGTTGTAGGTGCTTGCTTTTCATCACTTTGAGTACTTCTTGACAGTCCCTTCTAGCCTGCAAGGTTTCTTTTGAGAAATCAGCTGATAGCCTTTGGGAACACCTTTGTAGGTAACTCTCTGCTTTTCTCTTGCCATTTTCAAGATTCTCTCTTTATCTTTAACATTTGGCATTTTAATGATGATGTTTGTATCTTGGTGTGTCCTCTTTGGGTCCAACTTGTTTGGGACTCTGTGCTTCCTGGACTTGTATGTCTATTTCCTTCAACAAATTAGGGAAGTTCTCTTTCATTATTTCTTCATATGAGTTTTCAGTATCTTGCTCTTCTCTTCTCCTTCTGGATTCCCTTCGATTTGGATGTTGGTATATTTGGAGATGTCCCAGAGGCACCTTACAGTTTTTTGGATTCTGTTTTCTTCTTGATGTCCTGGTAGAATTCTTATTTCTTCCCTATGTTCCATATTGTTGATGTGCTTCATCCCCACCACTATTGGTTCCCTGTTGATTTTTATTTCACTTAGTGTAACCTTCATTTCTTCCTAGGTCTTTTTTATTTTAATGCTGTACTCAATGAGGTTTTTGAGCATGTTAATCACTGGTGTTTTGGACTCTACATTTGATAGGTTGCTTATCTCTTTCTTTTAGTTCTTTTTCTGGGGTTTTGTTCTGTTCTTTCATTTAGGCCATGTTTCTTTGTCTCCTTAGCCTCTCTGTGTTTGTTTCTGTTTATTAGGTAGAGCTTCTTTGTCTCCCTGTCTTAGTAGCATGGCCTGTTGTAGAAAAAGCCCCTGTAAATTGTGCAGGGTGGAACCTTAGGTAATAGCCAGGGTGGGGCAACGTGCTTCACCAGTTTGTGTCTCTATGTGGGAGGAGGGCTTGGGGAGGGGACAGTGCCACTGCTTGGCTTCTGGAGGTTTGCCCCATACTCGTCCTGTGCAACTGGTGCCCTTCCAGCTGTTGTCCAGGTGCTGAGTCCCAGAGGGGGTTGTTTTGCATAAGTTTTAAGTCCTTACAGGCCCTTTAAACTGAGTCTTCTCAAAATCCTACAATTTCTTCCACTACCCCAACTCCTACTGGTGTTTACAACCAGAAGTTATGGGGACTCATCTTCCTGGTGCTTCAACCCTAGGCTGTGTTGTCTGTCCTGGGGCTGGATTACTAGCTCCCAAGGTATCCCTCCCGATATTTATCCACCACACGTGAATGTGGGACTGGTGTTCCACTGCTGCTGCCTCTGCGTCACACCACATCTCTGTGCCTCTCCTCCCATATCCATCTCTTCCGTTCCTACCTGTCTGGATTAATATGACTTCTTTAAATCCTTGGGTGTTGGATTTCCATACAGCTCGGTTTCCTGATGGTTCTGGGTGTTAGTTGTTTTGAGGTCTAGTTGTAATTTTTTTGTGGTTGCACGAGGAGGTGAAGTGTGTTTACCGATGGCTCCATCTTGATCAGAAGTCAGTCAGTTTTATCATTAATGGGTTCCAATCTGATAACAGCTTTATGATTCTTGGTACAGATAATTTGTACACTTAAATTATTTATGATGATAGGTTTTTAGAACCCAACCTTCACCTTTAAATAAGATTCCCTTAAAAACTTGACTTATTCTGATCATTTTAGCTATTTATTTGTGGTTTCAGAGGCATTTTTGCCTAGCAGGGAGAGTAAGAACAGGACTGATACAAGACAGTCTCAGACCTGGGGTTAGAAGTCATGATACTGTTCATTAGTTTGGCTTTTGATGACTTCATTCTGATCTCTTTTTCCTGGGGCTGGACTTGTTGTCCTGGACCCACTGTTTGCTTTCTGGAGGAGGAGACAGACTGAAAACAGTAAGCCAGGTGGAATGGTAGAATGTGCCTGGGTAGGGGAACAGGGGTGGAGAGAATGTAAACTTTATCTGAGCAAGGACCTTGTCTGTCTTACTGATGTCTTTGATCTCTAGAGAGCATGCATGATAAGAGCTGACTTACAAGGGGCAATTCACAAAGATTTAGGGGGAGAATTTCCTGGGTAGGAAGAACAGGACGTGCAAAGAGGCTGCAGTGGGAATGAGGAGGCCATTGTAGCTTGAGTGTTGTGAGTCAAGTGGAGACTGGAGGGGGGTAGTATTGGAGAGGTAGGTGGGGGCAGATTAAATGAGATGTGGAACCATTTCAATCTAAATGCATGGTAAAGCATTGTAGAATGTCATGCATGACTTCTTAACATTTTGAAAAGATGACTCTGGCTGTCGTATGGAGATTAGGTTGTAGGGTAGTAAAAGAAGAAGCATGCAGATCCAGTGGGCCACCTCAGAGTCTCCAGGTAGGATATATAGGTAGCCAGACCAAGTCAGTAGCAGTGGAGATGGAAAGCTGTGGATGATTCAGAGTGCCCTGCATATAGAGCTGCTGGTGGACCCACTGGTGGTGTAGCTATGGGATTTGAGGCAGAGAAAGAGATCAGTGGTCGCTTCTAGGTTTATGCACTTGATCCTTTTTTCCCCCCAACTTGTAGATTTCTAATTTTGTCTTCCCACTTGATCCTCCTCCTTCCTGGGGCTTCGTTCTGATGACTGATGTCTGGTCCTTCCCTGCTCCCTGGTTGTGTAACATCTGTCAGACCTTTTTAGTTTATATAGATTTCCAGTCTTTAATTTCCAGCCTGTTCTTTCCCTTCTCTCTGTGTGTATGTTCTTTAATCTGATTATGATGCAAAGAACATAATTAATAAAGCTCTCCCATGAAGGATTACATGTTACCAATCAGCTTTGCAGAGACATAGAATATGCTGTTAGCCAGAAAATAAGTTTTCCTTCATTTCATCAATCTCTCTGGGAACACAGCAAAAATAAAAGGTTATTTCCTGGAGGAATGTGATAGAGAGTCTTATTCCTTCTCATCATAGTTTGTTTGGGTTGCATGGACACAGGGTGGGGGAAGATGGGACGGTGGTTGAGGCAGTGGACTGGCACAACTTTGTTGACCTCATGGTAATCTTGGCAACTGTTTCCTTCTGTTTTTAGATAGATATGATTCTTTCTGTGTGCAAAAAAGAATGTACATGAAACAGTGTTTCACTTCTGGGTAAATGCCAGTTTGTGGTGTATATTCAGGAGTTTAGAGCTAATTGGTTTGTATTGAATGACTGTTTATCATTTCTGTATTATAAAAGAAACATGTAAATTACTTGACAACACTTCCTAGTCAAATTGGTGAATAGTAAATCAACAGTGCTCACTTGCTGAACTGTCTACAAAGTATAACTAGGAAAATCAGAATTTTTTTCCTTAGCAATAGAAATCTTTGGATATTTATCATATTTTTGCAAGTCTTGCAACCTCGCCAATGTTCTTATTTCTTATTTAGAAGAGTATATAAAACAGTTGCGAAGAATGTCTCTACTTAAGATGAACCAATCTGAAGTAATTGTCACATGGAGTCTTTCTACCTCAACAGTCTCTTAAGCTATCACTTCCTTTCTAATCCTACCTCTCTTTTTCCTCTGTTTCTGTTCCTCCTGCCAGATTCATTTTCTGAAGTACCAATCATTTCTTGTTCAGAATTCTCAATGGCTTCCTGGTTTCTAAGTCAAATAATGACCCATCTGCCTGGTTTTTCAGACCATTTCCCCAAGTTTATAAGTTAAACAGAATGTCCAGCAGTTCCCTGTGTGTCCACCTCCATATCTTTATTCAAGAAACCCTCCAAGCCTTGTTTTCTTCCTACCCTTTTGTAGCTTGCTGAAATCCTATCCTTGACTTTATTACTAAAGAGGCTGTTGGAGATAACATCACAAATTTCAAAGAAATGAGGAGATGATAATAAAAAACAACACAAACATCCCATCCTGCAGCAGAAACACCATCATGAAAAATCACTAATAGGAAGCAGATGAAAAAGGTCTTGAGCTGGCCGCTCAGGAAGAGGGAAGGTTGTAAGGGGGTTTATCTAGGCTTGTGCCTTAGAAGCTGAACAAGTGAGGATTCTAAAAAAACCCTCTTCAGTACCCTCATATCAGGGAGGAACAAACTGAATTTCCTGTTCCTATGGAGGAATCCTAGAAATGACTGATGTTGGTAATTGGGATGCTGAGTGTGTCTGTAAGTGAAGGCCTGGTGAGAGAATGAGACCCCTGAGGACAGCCTTCCCCATGAGAATGGGATCTTTTCCCAAGCAGAAGGAAGGAATACAATAGAGGACGCAGAGCCTAGGAATAGAAAGTCTTTATAGGGTGTCAGCTGTGATCTCCTGGCCCCCTCTCATGTCATCTAGCTAGAGAAGAGTGGAGAGCAGACTACGTAGTCTTTGAGCTAGAAAGATGATAGATATGCCGGACAAGAGTCAAGGGCTTACCCTTGTAAGTGTTGAGCATATGAAATTTCTGGACAGACACACCTAAGTGTATGTAAGATGAAGAAAAAGAGTAGGGCAATTATATTGGCATAGCCCAGTGGCAGATGGTTGGATAAATGGATAGATGGACAAACAGAGTGCAAGAAAAAGGAGTAAGGCATGCAAAAGACAGAAGATCCAGATCTAGATGAAAATATACCTCAAGGCATAGAAGGGAGTTCCTTACAATTGCTTCATTCTGTGAAACAACTTAATGAGAAACAGGAATTCATAAATAAAGCAAGATGATAATAAGCAGAATGAGATGATAAAAAGAGAGATTGCAGACCCAAAGATAGACTTTGACATCTAAAACAACATCCATTGCAGGACTAATAAAATTATAACTATCAAGGATAACAATAGATGCCACTGAAATCAAATTACTAAAAGTTAAAGGTTTAATAATCTCACTGCACACAAATGAAATGATCAAGATACTAAAGGAATCACAAACTGAAAAATGAAGAAGACAAAGAAAATGTATTTAAGGATAATTGGATTCCCCAAAGTAGTCAACAAATGAAACAGAAAATGTAATATTAAAGAAAAGAATTTTTATGAAATGAAAAATAAAAGAGCTGAGTCTTCAAGTTAGAAGAATGTATTGTTTTCCAGGAAAATTTAGAATACAGAATGTTTAATACTGAAATCTGTCCTAATTAAAGTATTGATTTTCAAGGGTAAAGAAAAAATTTTCTTCAAAGATTTCAGGCAGAAAACCAAACTATCTGCCATGGACTAAAAGTTAGACTAGCTTCATAATTCTTTAGAGTAGCATTCAAGTTCTGAAGACAATGGCACCATGTCTTTAATGTTCCTGGGAAAAGGAGAGTTATGACCCAGTATTGGCCCAGTTGATGCAGCTCTGATGTCATCAGGTGTTAGGGCAAGAGGCAGATATTCTCAAACACATACAAACCAAAACATGCATGTAAAAAATACATATGCGGTGTTGTCAGCCTCTGAATATGTTTCATAATGTCTTAACATAGAAGGATATTTTAGGAAATATCTCGTGTAGTGAAAAAACATTTCATTGAAATTCAACGAATAGTTTTCCTAATGTTAAATCCAGATAAAATCACATGTATTTTTTTAAATTAAAAAATAAATTTGCTAGAGGGTAATTTTATTTTTTCAAATGGTCTTCCTCTCTCACTGTCTTCACACACACACTGGGCATGTGCTCCAAGCCCCGAATGTGGCGTTCTTCCTCCTGTTCTGCTAAGTGTTGTAGTCAAGTTGGCTGAAATTAAGTACACTTTATACTGTGGGGCATCTCTACAAAAGTCCACTAGTTGGTGAAACACATAATTCTCTATAGACTATTCCACAGGAAGATTCTGGTATTTAATTCTTGGCTGTCCCCTCACTTGCTTAAAATTGCTTACTCCCTACAGTGCCAAATAATCAGAGCTCATTGAATGATTACTGTGGACCTGGTGCAGCTGTATTAACCTGACATAGTGGGAGGAACCAGTGTCTAGAGCCCTTACTTTAGGTGACAGAGACACATTGCCCAGGTTTTCCCAATATTTCCCAAGCAAGATCTAGCTCTCAGGTAAGCTTCTCCAGAGAGAAAAATAGTTTTTGTTTCTGTATTGGTTTTCACTAAATTTTATTTTTAAAAGCAAAGCTGTTGAGTTTTGTCAGACACAAACAGTGTTAGATACAAAGGATGTGGTTGTATCTAAGAGGCTGAATCCCTGCTGGATCTTATAAATGAGAGTAGTGCTTACATGGGACACTCCGAGTGAGCCAAGCCCGTGTGTGGCTGGCCTTCTTCCCTCACATCTGGGCAGCCCTGCTTGCAACTCACCTGCACCGCTGGAATCTGCAAGAGGTGATGCTGCAGTTCTCCCAGCACTGAACATATGTTTTAAATTCAATGGTTGACAAAAAACATATTGAACATATTATTTGCAAATGTAATGAACATAATGTTTAAAATAAGCTGATTCTATGTTTTGACACTTTCAGTCAGGCCATAGTTTCCTTGTGATGCAAATATTGGTTGCCAGAAGATTTGTTTCAATACAAAATATGTGCAGCTATACATATTTTATCACTTTCATTATTTGGGACCCAGTGTGCCTGGAGTTGGGGGAGAGATCGTCAGTTCTTCTATTTAAATATTCCATCTTATCAAAAGGGGTGTTTCATAAATTATGTATAACAGTAGATGCCACTCAATAAATATTTTATACGTGATAGATATTTTTGTCTGAAATCACTTTTTCACTTGAGCAATGATTTAAACCCTTGTTTTTAGTTTTATGAGGTGACACTTTTATAGTATCATGTAGTGAATGCAGCTTGAATGTCATAGAGCTTTAGGGCAGCATTAATCATAAATTCATCCGTCCCCACTCCCAATGCTGGGAAACTTTTTTTTAATTCAGGTTTTACCTGTTCTATGTAGGGAAGTATGTGAGAGTGCATGCTGGGGTGTGTGAGTGTGTTGGGAATTGGTGGGGACAGGTAATGCTTTGGCATAATGGCTTTGAAGTTATGCATTTCAAATGATTTTCAAAGTCTCTGAGACTTATTTCAAGGAAGGAAAAAAATTTTTTTCGATGGTTAATAAAAAAAAAACAACACAGAGTATTAAACTAAACTGGGATGTAGTCCAAAACAGTTTCTTGAGTTTGAGTGGGAGCTATTAGAGTTTAAAATACTGCCTATTGTGGGCGGCGGGGGGTGGGTGGTGGGTGGGGAGTTGGGGTTAGTTATTGCCTACTTTTATGGAGAAAGTAAACATGTCTCTGGACTTGTGAGAACAGTCAGCCTCTTTTTCTCATGGACCTAGAGGCCTGGGGTAGTTCATTGTCAGAAGGCTCTCTACCGTGTGTGCAGTACTGTTACAGTTCTGAGCTATGAGACCTTCCAGTGAGGACATTGTTTTATGAAATGAAACTATATGATTAAATTCTCCATTGTAATGTGTGTGTATGTGTGTGTGTGTGAGTGTGTATTTAAAAAATCACATACTTGTAACTTTTACTTGAATTCCATGAGCAGAAGAGAAAGCATGAATTCTACCATTATCCCAGAGGTAAGAGCAAGGTTGATTGTTTACAGTGCTCATTTTAGTAAGGGCTGTGGTGTAGCCAGTCAGGGTGACTGAAGCTCTGACCTCGAAGCCTGAGGTTCTGAGCCCTGTGATGTGGACCTGACTGATAGGTGAGATGGAAGAATAATGACACACTTCGTTTCCTTTTCTTGAACCTAAGTTATGCATCAACCATTTTTTCTGCATCTATTTAATGGTTGTTAAATTAAATAGCTTTCTTTCAAATGGTAGTTGGTTTTTTTTTTTAACACCCCATTTTTGCCACTTCATTCTGTTGCCCTCTTGCATGACTCCAGCTCTGCATGTGCACGTTTGAGACTCAAATGCCTGCAGTCATGAAGGCCTGAAGGACTTTTCTCTTTCTACCGCCCTTACCCAGAACCTCTTAGAAGCTTCCTTGTCAGCAAAGCTATGAAGTTCTGAATCCTTCACATATAGAATGGCAGATTTTGTACATTGTTTTAATACTTAGATGACATAGAGTACATTTAGAAATTCCAGAAATGTAGGGAGTACCCACTTTGTTTTAGACATTGTTGGGCATTGGAATGCCAGAGCTGTGCCTTGCTCACTGCTATCTTATTGTTGAGGTGGGGTGGGGAAGAGGTTCACTAGGGTGTCTCTGGCCAGGAGCCACAGTTAGTAGTTTGGAACTTGCTTCCCTGTTGTTCCCATTATGCCCGTAATCACAGGGCACATGTCATGCTCTTGGATATGACTCAGTGAGAATTCAGCACAGCATAACCTCCCACCTAAAGGCTCGGATTTTCACCTTTAGTCTTTTACAGTTTGTCTTTTTTCCCTTGGACTTGCCAGAAGCCTAATTTTATAGGTTTTTTTTTTTTTTTTTTTTGTCTTGTGTTGGATGGGCCTGATGTTAAGACATAGGCCTGCGGGTCTCTTCCTGGAGGGGCTGCCAGCCCTCCTTCCTCCATTTCTCTGAGATTATTCTAGTTTGAGTGCGAACTATTAGAGTTTATTTATTTATTTTTAGAGTGACGGGAAGTGAGAGAGCAGGAGAGGAAGAGAAACATCAATCAGTTGCCTCTTGTTTGCGCCCCAACCAGGGACTGAAGGTGCAGCTCTGGCACGTGCCCTGACCAGGAATCAAACTGGCAAACTTTGTGGGACAACAACAACCAACCAACTGAGCCATACTGGTTAGGGCTGAGTTAAATATTAATTATTTGAAAAATATTAATTGAGCAACTACTGTGTGCCAGATATGAAATAAGTCACTTGTTTGTAGTATTTGTATGCACTTATATATAATATATATGATGGTAATTGCTAAGGAGAGAAATAAACTCAGGGTCAGTGAGATTGGTGATTACTATCTTGTATGGGATGATGGGAGAAGGTGGCATTTGAGCAGAGATATGAGGAAGTGAGGGCCAAGTTATATATGTACATAGGAAATTCTTTTCAACTGGGACTGTTTTTCCCCCATGGGACATTTGCTAGTGTCTGGAGACATTTTTGCTTTTCACAACCTTGGGGAAGAGGGAGTGTGTTACTGGTGTTTAGTAGGTAAAGGCTAGGGATGCTGCTAAACCTCCTACAATGCACAAACCTAATGCTAATACTAATGCTAAACCTCCTACAATCCCCCCAATAACAAAGAATCATCTGGTCCAAAATGTCTGTAGTGCCAAGGCAGAGAAACCCTGCTGTAGGGGAAGGGAAGGAATAGATGATACCAGAATACACAGTCACCACAAAAGCAGAAGGAAAAAAAAGAAAACCAATGACTAAAGCCCTGAGGTGGGGGCAAGCTGGCAAGTTTGAGAACAGCAGAGATCTGTGGATTCCTAGAGAGTCATGAGCAAGGGGGAGAGTGGCAGGAGACCAGAGCAGGAGGTTGGCAATGCATGTGATCATGTCGTGTTTTGTAGACCGTTACAAACTCTGTGGCTGTTATCTCAGTGAAATGGGAGACCACATAAGGGATCTGAGCGGAGGAGTGGCCTGCCCTACTATCCATCTGGCTGTAGAGTATGTACCTTAGCTGGGACTTGAGTGGTAGTATCATTGATCGTTGTGGTGATCCAAATAAAAGATACTAATGGTTGGGGCCAGGGAGGAGTGTGGCACAGGTGACTTGATGCTATCAGATGAGGGGCATGTTTTGATGGTGGCATCAACACTAAATATGTAGGTTTAGAGAAAGAAAGTAGAGCCATGGTTTTGGGTCCTAGTAACTGTAAGGAAGGTTGGCATTCACAGAGAAGGGATAATATGCAAAATTGGGAGGCAGGAGGAAACAAGGATTGGTTTTTCAGTGTATTAAGTTTGAGCTGCCTGTTTGCCATCCTCACAGATATATTGAGATAGGCAGGTGTGTGTGTATGTGTGTGTACATGTAAGATAGGGGGTGGGGGAGAGCTCTGCCTAGGGATTTAGATTTGAGAATTGGTCAGCTTATAGATTGCAGGTAAAGTCTCCATGCACTGGGTTCAAGAGAGAGCAGGAGGGGAGGAATTGGAGAATCACAAGTGTAGGAAACTCTGTAGACATGGTTTTCTCTAAAGGGGCAGAGAGGAATTGGTACTAGCTGGAGGGAGATACAGGGTTAATGGAAGTGTGGTGGTAGTGGTTGGTGGGAAATCTAAAGCAGATTTGTGTGTAGGTGGAAATGATCAGTAGATAGGAAATGATGACGCAGGAGACAAGAAGGTCAAGTAGCTGTGTTGCAGTGGTAACTAATGTACAAGAATGTAGTCACCTTAGGAACATGCACAGTTTGTTCATAGTAACTGGAGAGAAGAGCCAGCAAATCAGGAGACATCTAGATATATTAAGTGAAATAAAGGTTTTGAAGAGGGATTTGTAGTCAGGTGGTTATAGAACCAAAGGAAGGCAAGGTTTCAGCTTGGTTTCAAAGAGGTTATATGAATCTGACAATAAGTTTAATTCCTTTCAGTTGAGCTTCTATATGTTTCAAGTTTACTTTGCCTACCGTATGCCAGGATTTCAACATGAAATTAAAGGCCCATTTTTCTTACAGTGTTTTTGATGAGAAATGAATAGTTTTTGCATTCTAGACAATACCTAAAAAAGAAAAGAACACCTAATAAGATATTCTCTTTCCTTAAAGTAACCTTTTCCTTTTCTTTCATTCCTGATTTCAGGAACAAACTCTAGCCCTTAGGAAAGAAGGGATTGGAGTTGTTTTGGATTCTGAACTTCCCCATTTGATTGGCATTGATGACGACCTTCTGAGTACTGGAATTATTTTATATCATTTGAAGGTAAATGCTGCCTCGTGGGACATTCTAATTTTGTTGTCAATTTTCCCATTGGACACTACCAAGGTTTCTTATAATACTTTGTGTCCATGAACACAGCTGTTGAATGAAGGAATGTGCAACAAGTCCTGGAGCCCAGTGGGGATTTTCAACAGTATGTTGTGATTTTGTGGTATTAGAAGTTCCCATTTTTATGAAATTCTAAAGCTAAATGAAGATCCATTCACTTTGCCTCCAGTTTGTAGAATCAGTAAGAGGGGGATGAGGAACAAAAAGGCAGACAGACTAAGGAAGAAAAGTTGCAAGTACTTGGATTAGCTGTATGTACAGTTTCCTGGGCCCTCATGTTAATTTAAAAAGATTTTTAATATGTTTGTTGATTTTAGGGAGAGAGGAAAAGAGAGAAAGAAACACAGAGAGAGGGAAGGAGGGAGGGAGGGAGGGAGGGAGGAAGGTAGGGAGGGAGGGAGGGAGGGAGGAGAGAAGGAGAAATGTTGTGAAAGAGAAGCATTGATTGGTTACCTCCCATGCTCACACTGACTGGGTAGCAAACCTATAACCTATGTATGTGCCCTGACTGGGAATCGAACCTTCAACCTTTTGGTGTACAGGACAATGCTCCAACCAACTGAACCATAGCAGCCAGGGCCCTTGTGTTAATTTTAAACTTGTGTCTCCTGCCTGTGT
Source organism: Pteronotus mesoamericanus (assembly GCF_021234165.1). Taxonomy (NCBI): domain Eukaryota; kingdom Metazoa; phylum Chordata; class Mammalia; order Chiroptera; family Mormoopidae; genus Pteronotus; species Pteronotus mesoamericanus. Next base: position 35,179,877 of record NW_026555105.1, on the reverse strand, counting down.
TATTGGACCTGGTCCTGAATAGGTTATTCATGTCAAGAGAGCAGAATTTCCATAGCAGCATCAGTAGTTGCTTCTGTAACCCTGAGTTTAGTATCCTCTCTCTCATCTGTGGCTTAGAAGAAAATGGTATTCCATTGTGGGTATATGCTCCCATAAACTATATCTTTAGACACTAAGAAACCCCTTTCTACTGGAGGAGAAACTCTTCAGTAAAGATCAGGAACATCATGGGCAGATCAAGTACATGCCAAAATAGGAGCCTGCCCATTGTTGGACAGTAAGCCCCAGGAGTTCTGCTGTCATTTTCCAGACAACATTCGGTATTGTTTCAGAGCCTCAGTGAAGTCTAATTGCACTGAGGCTGTGGTCTTTCCTGGGACATTGCAGTGGCCTTCCCTGGGACATTGCTCTTCAGGTCATCAGGTTGTTTGGACTGAAATGAAAAATGGAGAAGCAGTCTGCCTCTCATGTCCTTACTGATAAATTTTACTTGTCTTCTTAGGAAGGTCAGACATATGTTGGTAGAGAAGATGCTTCAACAGAACAAGATATTGGTAAGAATCTTTATCAATTTCCTCTTCCCAATGATTTCCCAATGATTTCCAATATCATTTAATGAACTTTTTTTTATATAACAGACATAAAGTAATTACAAAAAAAGAGGCTTTTTCAAATACAGTATTGATCAGTATATGTATTCTACAGTGTGGAGCTCTAATAAAACAGGACAATTAATTCAATGCATAAAATGAAACTATGAGTCCTTTTCCCTCACCCTACATGTATTCTGTACTCTGTCATACCTTTCAAGAGTACCTTTATTTAAATAATTCTACTCTTGTCACATGGGACAGTGATTGATAAAATATGTCACAGTGATTGATAAAATATGTCAACAGACACAGGTAAAGGATATAAGATCCCTTAATGGGAAGGATATGGACACTTACCTGCATAAAGATGGTAATGGAAAGCAGAATGTACACATATACAGCATACACATGTACAACTGCCTGGGTTTCCATAAAGTCTTCCTGAGGCACGTAGACAGCCAGTGACTGCCTGAGCAGGGTGAGGACTTGCCAGACTTTAAAGACAGAACTTAGGGAATTTGTCGCAGTGGTGGTGGTCTGTATATGTGTGTGTGGTAAGGTGGGAATTGGCAGGGGAAGAATCATATCTTCTCAGCTGCTTTTAGAATTGCTGGCACTGAACTTGCTTTCCCGCTAAGTGTAAGCTGTTAATCAAACCAACCCTAGCATATTCCTGCATGTATTTATTATTTGCTGTGAAACTGGGAGAACTGAAAACCAATTCTCAGAAGTCCTTAGGTTTAACTGTTTTTGAGTAGAACTAGGCATCGGACCTCTTCTTCTAATGTTAAATTATGTGTTTGACCTTTGAAGTTGCTATCAGTGATGATGAGTGGTAAGAACACATTTTCTGTGACCAAAGAAGTTCAGTAGGGTAGGTCTGTAGAGTATAGTGGGAGCTAAATTTGGTCTGTATTCCTGAGAAGCTGGCCAAGATCTTTGCCTAAAATTGTGTAGGTTTATTTGAAGGGCATTCACCTCTATGCCTGGAGATTCATTAAACAAGAATAACTCAGGATGACCATGTGTGATTAGGGAAATCTTAGCAGCTACATACTCCAAGAGGTCTGTGAAGTCAAGTTCTCTCAGAATTGGTACAGGCCATGGCAGTGTGCATCCTGGTACAGCTTCTAGAGACTTCGTGGCACCTCCCAAGATCCATGCCATGCCGAGTTCACCTTTAATTTCTGCATCTGGAACATACGGTCCGTAAATGTGGAGGTCACAGTAAGTTCTTGACCCATGGAGCCCTATCGTTTCCTTCATTTTATAGAGAACTTTGGTTGGCTGATGAAGGAAATTTATTCGGCATCAAACAGAGTGGTTCAGTGGTATTCAGTTAAGACAAGTTACTCAATTTTTTTTTTTCCTGAAGATGAAGTAAATTAATATCATGGAACTTATTTCCTTATATAGGTGATATTCAGATGCTTTAAGGTAGCATTCAATGGATACTTTGAATTCTATCAGCTCACGACATGCACTCCTGAAGTTCAGTTTCCTTGTTAAACGTAAATGTTTGCAATAGTTACATGGAAAATAAAAAGTATTCAATATGGAAATGTAAGTAAAGATAGGAATCATTGCACTAGATATCAAAGAAAAAACACTTCTTTCTCCTCTTTTTCCATCTTAGTTCTTCATGGCCTTGACTTGGAGAGTGAGCACTGTATCTTTGAAAATGTTGGGGGCACGGTGACTCTGATACCCCTGAGCGGCTCTCAGTGCTCTGTGAATGGTGTTCAGATCATGGAGGCCACACACCTAAATCAAGGTATTTGGGTTTTGGTTTTCAGTTTTCTATATAGTTTTCCTAGAAAACAAGTTGGCTCTGTACTGGGGGAACATGTGCACCTTAGAATTATTTGCCTATTAAGTATGGAAAGAGGCCAGATTGCTTCAATACGTTCTTTTCTTTTTCATTTTGCTGAAGGACTTCTTTATAATCCCCATTCTCTTGTTGAATTATACAGGACCATGTATGTAGTTGTTTTTAGAAGTTATTGTTGTAAAGGATATATGACTTTAAAAGACTTTTTTAAGTTAAAAGAGTACACTTCAAATGCAAAACCTTAACACAGTGGCCTCTTTTAATAATTTTATTACCTTATTTATGTTTTTAAAAAGTTATAACAGAAAGGATCTAGAATCATATCTTTTTCCTTTTGAAATAATTTCAAGTGTTATAGAAAAGTATCAAGAACAGTACAAAGAACTTTTTTTAATTTCAGAAGCAATTGAAGGTAAGTTGCTAACGTGCTGCCCTACCAGCCCTGAATACCTCAGTGTGTGTCTCCTTTAAACAGTGACATCGTCTGTGTAACTACCATCCAACGATCCAAATTAGGAAACTACACTGATACATTTCTACCATCTGATTCTCATCCCCCGTCACCATTTGTCCCAGCAGTGTTTGTTATGGGTCCAATATTGAGTCCAGCATCCTGTGTTGCATTTGTTTGCCATGTCTCTCTAGTCTCTTTTAGTCTGGAAGAGTTCTTTTGTCTTTCCTTGACTTTTATGACTTTGACAATTTTGAAAACTGCAGGTCAGATATGTTATAGGGTTTATCTGATGACGTCTCATGATTAGACTAGTATCATGTATTTTGACAGGAATATGAGAGATATGATGCTATATTTTAATTCTGTCCCATTACACAGTATCTCTTGCCGTTACTAATGATGCTCTGTGATCATTTGATTAAAGTGGAGCTTGCTAGGCTTCTTCACTGTGAAATTACTCTCTTTTTTGCATTCTTGATATAAAATTGAACACAACAAATGAAAGAACAAGACAAATAAAAACTTACAGACACAGAAACAATATGTTGGTTACCAATAGGAAAGGAGGATTGGGGGGAGGTGGTAAAAGGTAAAGGGGGTCAAATACGTGGTGATGGAAGGAAATTTGAATGGTAAACACACAGTGCAGTATACAGATGATGTATTATAGAATTGTATACATGAAGTTACTCTTTTTTTATTAATAAAGATAGGGGGAAGGTCCAATACTTTGAAATAGTAAACATTCTATTCTTTATCATACTTTCACCATCATTGATCTTAGAATCCATTGATTTTTTTCTGATTTAATTTTTATTCTCGTGGATGCTGAATGGTGATTCTCTTTTTTACATTTATTTTCTTTTTACTGTAGAACTGTATTTTTTGTAATTTTTTAAAAACTACTTTTACAATAAGTTGTCTTTTTACATTAAAAAAGAGCTGTCTTTTTGCCATTTACTCATTAATTAATTTAAATGAACAGAGTCATATGGCTTGCTATTTTATTTGGTAAGTTTTTTATTTCTATCATTTTTTTTTTTTAGCTCGAATTGTCCCAATAGGAGTTCCTTTTAATCCAGTTTCTCTGTCTTTTTGGCTTACTTCCCATTGTGAATACTTCCCAGGCTGATCTTATACTTTCTCGGAATCAGTGAGTCCTCCAAGGAGCCTGGCTCCTTTTAATAGAAAATGGGATTTAGAAACCAAGTTCTGGGTACTTGGTGTGTTCATTGCTACTGAAGTATCCTTGCTCCTGGGTCCTGTCAGTCAGCAGAGTTAAGGAAAATGTGTATGTGTGTGTGAACACTAATAACTATATTTCTATTTATATTGGTATATTGAAATATATTTTACTACCTATATTGTTAAAAAGGAATTCACACCAACACCTCTAATTTCAACCCAACAGCATAGAGTTCATTCTAGTTTTCTCCTTTTTCTTATTTGTTGCTCCCTTTTCTGACAGTGACAAACCTGACTCTCATTATTTAACCAGTGTCCTGTCATTGCTTCCCCCTCTTCACGCAGGGTCCCTCCTCTTCCTGCTCAGGTTGGGTGCCCTTACCTAGCTTCTCTTAGTGCAGAAACCTCCCTCACCCCATGCCACATGCTACCATTTTCCTGCAGATACCCATTTTGTTCAGCCCTGCCTGACAGCTTTTGGACTGACTGATGCAAGAGAGAAAAAAAGAAGTTGACATTATATTTTAAGCTCTTTTTATAGATTATATATAGTCTTTATAATTACAATTTTTTCATGGTTACATACCTGTTGTGACAGGAATTGGACAGAGGCAGACTGGAAAACATGTAGTTTAGTGGTGTCAGCCAAATCATAAACAGAAGTCAGTTGCAAAGAGTTATCTCAGGAAAGGACACAGCATGGACCAGGACAATCGTGCTTTTATAAGAGGCATAGAGAGTCCAAAGACATTCTGAAAGCCACTGATAGAATACGTACCTATGTGCCCACTTCCACATCATCCACCCATCTTCCCATCCATTGAGCTCCCCATCTTTTTTTTTCTTAACTTAGTAGTTTTTAGTCTCAAGGTAAGTTGAGCTTGGGAAACATCATGAGTGGCCTGGAGCTGGCCGGGAAGTTCAGAGGTCAGCAATAGCAGGTGAGTAGCTCAAACCAAGGACACAGTGAGCCTCTAGTGATCATTTGCAAAGCACTATTTCCTGTTTTGTGTGTGTGTGTGTGTGTTTTTTTTGTTTTTTTTTTTGGCAGGCAGGTCAAGTGCCCTGGCTAGAGAAGCTGGTTCTTGCCAGGCAGCAGAGTTAGTCGTAGTAAGAGGCTGTTTCTTCCCTGAGCCCAGAAAGTTATCATAATTGGCCAGCAGACAAGTGATCACACTGTAGGGCTCTTCAATGTGAGCCCTGCTTGGGAAAACACAGAGCCTTGTGCAGAAAACATGGGTAATTGGAGGGCACACAGTTGAGAGATGGCCGCACCAGTGAATTACATAACTGGATCTAGATCGCAGCTGACTGCCTATCTGTTCTCTTAGGACCTCAGGTAGAGGTCCTGCTGCTGTTCCTCTAGGCCGCAGCGGGGGTGCAGCAGCCATGATGAAAGATTAGAGACAGTGTTTCCTTGTCCAGTAGAGATCACTGTACTGGCTTCCTGCCCCTCATGTCTGAGGCAGGTAACCTTGTTTTGATGACTGTGTTTATTTTTACAAGGTCTTAACAAGAGGTTGTACTGGTTTTTAATGTCATCCTTAACATGTGAGTAGAATAGTTACATTATTGCCTGCCAGAATTGTGGGAAATAAATCATGTATTTTTTTTCTCTGATTAATTTGAATGTGTATTCCATGTAACCTTATAACTCCTTATAACTCCTTTTTCACATTTAATTTAGCTATTTCCCCAATATTATGTTTTCTGTTTAAATATAATTTTGTTACCTTTTAAGTCTACTGTTTATTTGTTTTATTTGACTGTATTTTTCTTTGGGATTTCTTTGATAGTTTCAAAATTGGCCATGGAACTTATAAACATTGTACTCTTTTTCTCTGTTATTTATTTATGATTTAATTATGTTTTCCAGGATTTCATTTTGAAATATTAATTATGTAATCCATCTGGGGTTCACTGATATATATAGATCTAATTTAATTTCCCAACATTGGTATATCATTTATTATAACCTTTTCCTACTCTATACGCACCTCCCTTTTGAAGCAATTTGTTTATCAAAAATGAAAACATATGTAGTATATATTTCTACTTCTTGGCTTTTCACTTTGTTCTAGCCCTATGTATTTCTACTTTTGTACCAGTATCACACAGTTTTAAAGTTTGTTGTGTTATAATATGCTTTAATTTCTTTCTCATCTGAATGACATTTTTGCTATTCATGCCTATTAAATTTTTCAACAAAATTTTAGATCAGTTTGTTCTCATTTTTAAAAATACATTTTCATCTTGGGACTTCTATTTATTCTGTATGTGTCTTCATATATTTAAGTTTTTATCTACCTTCCAATAAAACTAAAAGCATTTAATATATGTACTTGATCAACTGTGTTCATTCATGTATACACAATTCTGAACATAGCTATATATATTATCTGCCAAGAAATGGGGAGGAAAAAAAGACTTCATTCTATAATAATTATTTTCAAGACTTGGTCGCTGTGGCTCTGTGGATTGAGCACCAGCCTGTGAACCAAAGGGTCTCCAGTTCAATTCCCAGTCAGGGCACACGCCTGGGCTATGGGCCAGGTCCCCAGTAGGGGGTGCACAAGTGGCAACCACACATTAATGTTTCTCTCCCTTTCTCCCTCCCTTCCCCTCTGTCTAAAAATAAAATAAATAAATCTTAAAAAAAAGATAATCTTTAAAAATAATCTATTTTTATTATAATATTTGTTGCAGGTTTTTTAAATACAAAGGCCTTTTAAGATCATCAGTTTAAAACCATATGGGGAAAGTAGGGCTCAAAGAATTCAGTAACTGAACTCTAGGACTTCTGAGCCTTGTGCATTGTTTTCTCAGATACCCAAAATTGCAGTCTGGTGTTCTTGTGAAAGTGGAGAAGGATTTATGGTTGGGATTAATGTGGGGGTCTTCTTTAGTATAAGCAGTGCTTGAGTCGCAAACAGCCCACAAACGTCAACATTGGCTGCTGGATCCAACTGGCCTTGTTTTCCAGCCATCAGACTATTTGCTCTGTGTGCTTTCTCTGCTCCAGCCATGTTTCTCTGGAGCTTCTGGACTTTACACTACCCACAGCCCTGGACACTGGATGCTGAGAAAATTAAGCGGATTACACACAGCGACCATTGCTCCTACCCTGTTTAGGGGTTAAACAAATCTCTTGTATTGCCTGGAAACTGTTATGCATAATGATATTTCTGTGGGAAAATCAGTCCTGAGTTCCAAACAACGTACTGAAAAAGGAACTTTTAGAGCACATACTGTTTAATGTAGGAACTGCCCAGAACTTAATACTTCATATTGGAGTTATCCTTCTACTCCTCTCCCTGAAAACAGATGATTCTTTATTTAGTTCAAAGAAATTGCTTATCATTTCATTGCCATCTGCTCACATAGCTATGATTATGTCTTGAATTCTCTTGTGCATTGAGGCATGGTAGATAAATAATAAATATATTTCCCATGCAATATTTTTATTAAGTGGTTTTTGTCCTAAACTTTTACTGAAATTGAAAGTCCATTTGAAAAAATATGACTATTTAAGTTAGTGATGACTGGAACTGAATTTTTGGATCTTTATACTGAAGATACAACTTGTCCTAAGAAAGTAGTAGTGCTAATTGGCAGTCAAGGTTAATTGTCAGAATTTTCTCTCCTTGTGAGGTTCTCTTAATTGTTTTATTACCATACTGCCATGATATTCAATACGATGGGTTTGAATTCCCCTGGCATTCTGCTCTGCTACCCAACAGCTTTCTCAATATCACTGTTAATAAAATTGACATAAAAATGCTATGTTCCAATGTTAAAACACCACACTGAGTATAATAAATATCATTTATAAGTCTTAGGCTAGTGAAATGCAAGATGATTTTGTATTTCCAGGCATTACATGAGAGAAGCATAAGACTTTAATACATATACTTTTAAGGCTGAAAGTTTCATCAATCAAAAAACATGTATAGTCCTTCAGAGATTAAAGGTTAGAATTCTCAACTTAGCCTTTCTTGATTTTTGAGCCGTATTAAAGTGAGAACTTGAACATCTTTTTAAAACACCAAATATATGATGCAGTTTTTTGTGATAACAAAAATACGTTGGGCAAAATAAGGTTTATAATTGTAAGTATGTGAAACACAGACTTTATTCTTGTATTATTATAGTTTATTAATTATTGTATTATTTTCCATAAAAATAACTGTAAACTTATTTTTGCCCCCTGCTCCCCTGTATGTAGTAAAAATAAAAAATGTGAATAGTAGGCGCATGCCTATTATCGACCTTGAGAATGCAAAGTGCCTGTTAGGCACTCCTGGTGGTTAATTTGGCACAAATTTGTAAACAGAGTAAAGTAGTTTTTGCTAAAGAGGGGTTCTTGCCTTCTCTGTGCTTCAGGGAAAAGCTGCACTGAGCTGCCAAGCCTCCTGCATTGTGCTCCTGCTGTCTCAATTGACCATAATAAAGGAGCTCTTAGGGTCCTAAATCAACCAGTAGGCTAACGACCTGCCGTGACCAATCGGGGCTGCACAGCTAGCTATATACTCATTTGCATCTTCACTGACCAATCAGCAGCTCCATTTGGATCAGTCAGGATGGTGGTCTCTGGGCCAATGAATGAGTAAAGATTTGGAACCCTCATTTTCATGAGAACTGACCAATCGGGGGCTGGGAGTGGGAACTCTTCTCTATGTAAGGCAGCCTCAATGAAGTACACGTACAGTTTCCACTGAATATTGCCTTTCCCTGGTTGGATCTGCAACACTGGAGCTGAGCTGCAACCAACAGTGGAGCTGAACAGTGACACCTGATCTGTAACACTGGAGTAACGCTGGCCCTCTCTCACCTGGGCCACCTCACTGGAGCTGTTCCACAGCTAGGCTGTATCACAGTTGAACTCTCTCCACTGAATAAAGTCCCTCCCCCACTGCATTCCAAATTGGGGACTCCTATTGATGTTGAATTGGTAACAGTGACCTTGGGTTGACACTTCAGTATAGTGTTAGCCTCTGGAAAAGAAAGGGGAGTTTTTGATTGGGCTACAAAAGAATTTTCTACTATATCTGTAAGGTTTTATTTTTTTATGGAAAAAAAGACTAAAGCAAAAACAAAGTACATGGACTTCATTAAAACAGTAATAATTGAGAAACAGGATTAAACAGAGCACTGTATTTTTACTCCAAAAACTATCTTGGCATTTACCCATAAAGCAATTTAAAGTAAGGGTATCAAGAGCAAAGAATACAGACAGATGTTCACCCGGTCACAGTGATTTAATCATTTTAATTCTACATTTGACTGGATTCTTGATTCACCTTACACTGCCAGCAGCTTCCTATCTTTTTATTACCAGTTTCCAGTTTATTGTTGATAGTTGGCATTTAAATGTTCCTTTTCATTAGTAAGTTACTATTCATTTGGAAATGTGTTAGTTGGGCTGTCCTGTTAGCAAGCACATGTAGTAATGACCACTTCTTTATCTAAATTACTTAAGATGCTTGTGAATGTCAACTAACAGGAGATTTATTTATATTTAGCAGATTGTCACCATTGGGGAAAATTTTTACCTGTATCAGTTAACAGCCTTCTTCCTTTCAGACTGCATAAACAGTGCTTCCTTTGCCTTAAATTACAGGAATGTTTTTATCTGATAATAGCACTAATATGAAAAGCATTTGTTAATGGGGTGAGAATTAAACGTGGTCACATATATAATGCATGTTGCCTAAAACATGTTGTATGAAAATTTTCTCACTTTTTTTGAGTTTATGCAGAAACAGTGCATGGGATATGCAGCATTTCATCTGACCATGCTCTTCAGTTTACTTGTTCTCTGACACTTAGTTTTCTTCACTCCCATGATACTGAAGGTTCCATGGTGTTATTTCATAGAACAAGTTCACTGTACAATTCCTCAGAAAAAGGAGGCAGTTGCTAGAGGAGAGCATGTGAATTTGACTACAGTGTCTAATTCATAGTCCTTGAGTCATTTTTGGTAGAGTCTCAGATGTTAGAATTTTCTTTTTTTTCATATACTTAACATGAAATGGTATAAAAATCAATTGAGTTCTCATTAAGAAAGTAATTCTGGATTTGCCCTACAATTACCAGGAAGTATTCTCTCTTATTTTGATTTTTTTTTTTTTTTACTGTAATGCGTTATTTTAAAGCTGATAGTTGTTAAATGTAATTAATTTTTCATATCGGTATATTCTTTTGGTTTTCTTGTTGGTTTTTCAGAGCCACTGAATGCTCATTTCTCCTTTTAGAAATGCTGCAGAAACTACATCTGGGGAATTTACACTTAGATGCATTTGAATGTGTTATGCCTGAGTGCTAAAATAGATTTGCATCTATTCAAGCACTCAAAAAAGAAGGAACAGGTGATTGTCTGGGGAGTGGAGCTGAGGAGCCTTTGATAAAATTTTAATTTGCTGAAATTCCAGTCTGAGTTGGTCAGAAGCTAATTAAAAAAGAATTTAGTGGAACTACAAAGGAAAATAGATCTTTCAGGAGTTTAGTGAAGGCATCCAGGGAACAGAAGAGGCCTTTTACACATTACAAAAAGATATCAATGTCTCATCCCCATTTGACTTACCTGCACTTGCCCATAAATACTTACTAGATACTGTCCTCAAATTTGTGACCGGCAAATCTGAATCGTGTGTGGATAGTTCGGTAGATATGTTCAATGTCAAAGCCCTAACTATTCTTAAAGACTATTCCCAAAGCCAGTGGTTCTTTAAAGTGTATCCCTGATCAGCAATGTCATCATTACCTGGAAGCTTTTTGAAATGCTCTTCTTAGACCTACTGAATCAGAAAATACAGGGATAGAGCCCAACAGTTTTGTTTTTATAGGTAATTCTGATGCACACTCAAATATGAGAATGACCAAAGCTAATTACGCTGAAGTCAGTTTCTTGGTGCCCCAGACTTTGAGGCATGAGACAACCTCTTGTCAAACTCTTTAACCTCTTCCTTTTCTTGGTTGGTTCATCACATCTAGTTTTCATGATCTCTCTGCTCCTTTTTATATTTCATTTTCAGCTTTACATCCCATAGGATGGCTTTACAATATGTCTTGGCATGGATTTCTTGGCATTTACCTGTTTGGGGTTTGCTGATCTTCTTTAATCTGTAGGTTTACAACTTTCTCAAGATTTGGGAAGCTTTTAGCCATTATTTGTTAAAATTTTTCTTTCGCACTATATTCTTTTTGTTCTGGGGCTCCAATTATATGACTGTTAAATATTAGTATTGTCTCACAGGTCTCTGAGGCTCTGTTTATTTATTTTTATCTTTTGGTAAACTTTTTCCCCCTTCACTTTTCAGGTTACATAATTTTATTTGATCTGTTTCCAAGTTCATTGAGTCTCTTTGTCATCTCCATTCTGCTATTGAGCTCATCCAATGGGTTATTTATTTTGGTTAGTATATTTTTTAGTTTAGTAGTATTTGATTCCTTATATCTTTTATTTCTTTGTTGAACTGTTTTTATCTTTCAAGAGTGTTCTCTCATGTTTGACCATTTTTATAATAGCTGAGTTAAAGTCTTTATCAAACATCTATTGACCATTTTTTTTTTTCTTTGCCATATAAGTCAAAAGTTCCCCAGTTCTTCATATGCTGAGTAATATTAGATTGCCTGGATGTTTTTGATATCATGTTTTGAGATTCTGAGTCTTGTTTAAATTTTATAGGAAATGTTGATTTTGTTTGTTTGTTTTGTTTTAGCAGGCAATTGACCTGGCTGTATTCAGACTATAAGTTAGAGTCAGCCTCTGTGGGCTGTGATTCTAATTCCAATGCCAATTTAGTTTTCAATGCCTTTGCAGGCTATTCCAGCCTGTCCTATGCATGTACTACCTAGTGGTCAGTCTGGCCCTGGGTAGTGGTCTGTATCTTAGTTCAGTTCACCAAGTTTTCATGTACAGGTGAGTGTCAGATTCATGCATGCACAGTTGGGGGTGGCCCAGGAATTTATAAACAATTCTGTGAGGACACTTCCCCAAACTTCTCCCTCTATACCATCTTCCAAGAGTCTTTGTTTTTCTGTCACCTGGCTAGAAATATGGACCTTTATTCTACTTCTCATGTTCTTCCTGCACTTGTGCCCATGTCCAGAGCCAGGCATTGAAAGGGCAGAGAGGAAAAAGCAACAGAGGTCTGGCCCACCCTCTTGGGGACCCCAGCTCCTGTGATTAGAAAGGGATTTTTCCCTTCCTCATAAGTGGAAACATCTGATTGTCCCTTGCTGCTGCCACTGCTACCTTGGGACCTTCTCCCTTCTCCTTGAACCTGAACTCAAAGGCTTCTCCTGAAATTCTCTTATGACTAATCTGATATCAACTTTTGGGCCTCCTCCTAGACCAAGCCAGGGGACACTGGAGGGAAATAAAGGGGTAAATTCACTACTGGCTCAGTGGTGCTTCAGATGCTGGTCTTCTTCAACCCACCAGCTACTGTTCACTTTTGAGTTCCCTCAAATCCCTGCTTCCTGCATAGGGAGTGACATTTGGTGGGAGAGACAGGGTGAAGTGTACTCACTTCATCTTATGCAGAACCAAAACTTCTTTCACAAGGTGGCCTGAGACTACTGGAAAAGGCTTAATTTACCCAAAGCTGAAATCTGAAGTGAATGACTGTATTTGTCATAACGAGGGGTGTTGCAAAAGTGTCTTAGATAGACTTCTTCCAAAGTGCAGTGCATAGTGTAAAGGCTGGACCAAAGCTGCTGAGTCATGGCTGTTGTGTGGTGCTCGTGAATCCCAGGCCAGTGGCCTGAATTTTCTGTGGAAGGTGCTCATTGTCAGTGGATGGGTAATGTAGTAGCAGAGGTGAAGGGCAGTTTGGTAGCTCACAATGGAGGCTTGGAGATGAACGGGAGCAAAAAAGGGGTTGATGAAGGTAAGAGACTGTTGGAGCGTAGGAAGAAGGAATACATTTTAGAAGAACACCTTTAGAAGGAACAATGGAATATTGACAGCGTGGAGTGTGTGGGAGGCTAGAAATGAACAGCTGAGATTATACTAACAGGATAAGTAGTATCGTTGGTAACAAAGAAAATGAAGTAAAGAAAATTATTAATAGCTTGAGCAGTCAGTGTAATTCCTCCCATTCGGTACCTTTGAATTTATTTTATTGTCTACTCTCTGGTATCCCCTCTAATTACTTCAGACACTTTCTACATTTTCCTTTAGGAGGACCAGACCTGGTCTTATATACTCTCTTTGTATCTCTCCTAGTGCTTTAAGAAGGAAAAATAATCAGTTCCCACTCATCTGTACACACCCACCCACCCACCCACCCACCCCTAAACATTTCTTTGGGGACGGGATTGAAGCATCTTGAAATTTTATAAAAGCTCCAAGTTCAGCCTCTTCACACAATTGGACAAATAATTTTTGATGAGTTTTTTGGCTGGAAATCTCAATGACAAAGATTGAAGATCTCCTTTCTTCTCCAGGGTCCAATCATCTAATTTTGCAATTTTTACTATACCAAGATTAAATGGGGTTTAAGTGATTTATCTAAAGCAGGAAATTATAAATCCATATTTGAATTATAAATGTAGAAAAGGAAAGGATGGCCAGTGTATCTATTTGGTGAGATGTCATGTGCACTTAGGCCATTTACACATGCTAGCTGACGATCGGATGGCACACTTTGATCCTGCCAGCCGCTGCCCTCGATGCCGAGTGCCTGTCATCATCGGAGCCTGTCTTCAGTCCCACCCATGTGTTCTGTTTGAATTCATTAGTATTCATATGAAATTTTCTTCCCCACCACCAACACCATGGCAAATCTTAATCTTCTCTATCACTGCCCAAAGCCAGTGATAGAGAAAAATTATATAATTCCTCCATTTAGAGAAAATTACTGTAATTTATAGGTCATAAATAATAAAGTCAGTGTCACAGGAGTTCAAGAGCCTAGAGAACATATTACTTAAAGTGTTCTTAAGTACTGACATATATTAGTTGAAATTAGACTTTATCCGGTCCCAAAAATGGTGCCATCATCATAACTTACTTTAATGTAAATATTTTTAAGACATTTTAAATCAGAAAGAAAATTATCATACACACAAGCAAGCTTCTTTTCATTTGAATCAGGAAATGAAGTAAGAACCTCCCATTCTACCTCACCCCAACCTTTTATTCAGTACCATTCCCCAGAGAACAATGTGTTCCCAGATAGAACTTTTATTTTTTTTTGGGTCTATTGTACCTAAAATGGAAATGTTTCTTTCACTGAACATACTTTAGCAGTGAGTTATATCTTGTGTGTATGTATGTGGGGGTGAGGATGGGGGTGGCATTCTAAAGAAATTAAATTCAGGATGTGGAGCACTGAAGCACAATATCAAAGGGCCTCATCTTTTGGCCTCTACACTCATACTGCATTGGACCATGGACTTTTGAGAATACAGTTGTCTTTTTTGTTTCTATTAATTGGAACTGAAAATGAAATATTCATACACCATCATCTGAGAAATACTCATATGGCAATTAATAGAAAAAAAGTTGATTTATTTCTGTAGTAGCAGAATTAGAAAATCTCACATAAATTTGAAAGGTAATAGTGATATTGATGATTATCACTATACATCTTAGAACTCCGTGGAAATGTTTACATGTTTTATATTTTTAAGTGTATTTGAAATACTAAAATAGAAAATCTGTTGTAGAACCAGCCTTCAGCTGTTCCATTCAAAGAGATTTAAATGAAGCTTTTTTTGTTGTTAACAAGTGTCTTTGTCTACCCTTTTACAATGTCATTTCCCCTTTTAAGACCATCTGGAATTTGTCTGTCTTCTGTTATTTAACAGGGCCTGAAGTAATCTCAAAGAAGCCTTCATAAATTTAAAGAAGGTTTAAACATATTCTAAAAGTTACAAATTAAGTGCATCACAAAAAGTCCATCTGCTGTGATTAGTCACATTAACCTCAGATCAAGTTCATAGTTAAAAAGAATTTAAGATCTGGAAGGAACCTTATCCAGCTTGATGACTAAGTGAGGAGACTGAACTCTGCAGGGGTTAAACAGTGACTTGTTCTTGGCCACATCAAGAGTTCAAGCAAGGCTCACTCTCTGCGTGTCATACAGAAACTTTACACTGTCAGTCATTCTCATTCATTCATTCATTCATTCATTTTCCTTCAGCTCTCATATTTCTTTTTAAAATATACTCACAAGTCTCCTTTTAACAAAAAACACAGTGAACTATCCAGCTATCAACTCTGTCTTTTTCTTTATACATCGATTTCTTGAACGAATTTTCTGTCTGTACTCAGATCTTAGCTCAGTCACTCTACATCCCCTTCAGTTTGGCTTCTGACAGCCCTCAAAATGCTATTGCGGAGGCCTTTTTCAATCATTTTATCCTGGCTGGCCTCTCTGAAGCATTTTGTATCCTTGACCATTCCTTCCCTTGGCTTTTGAGGTTTTCCTTCTCCCTCTCTGATGGCCCCTTCTCTGTTTCCTTCGTAGATTCATCCTCCTCTAGTTGGCCATTAAAAGTCAGCATTCAAGGTGCCCAGCGGGTTCCACCTCTCTAGTCTCTCCTCAGGTGACTTCCCCACACGCATGGCTTCATTTATTAGAGATGACTCTTAAAAATATAGAGTGGTATACACACACATGATTCATATATGTGTACATACACACAGCGGTATTAGGTAGTTATGTATACATATGTGTGTAGATGTGTGTGTGTTATGTATACATATATGAGTAGATAGTAAGTAGGTAGGTTGGCTGGTAGATAGGTAGGTAGGTAGGTAGATAGATAGATAGATAGATAGATAGATAGATAGATTGATAGGTATCCTAGGCTTTTCTTTTGGAGCTTCAGACCTATATTTCTGCCTGCCAAAGCCTTCTCAAATTCATTATGTCTAAAACCAAAGTCATGCTTTTTCCTTTAACCCAATCTTAGTTCTTTTCTGGTGTTCTCAAACTGTGTGAACAATTTACCACCCAACTAATACGACAGGCCAAACCTCACAAGCCTTTCTCACCTCCCTAAGGGCATCCTTTCCTAACCTCTCCTGCAATTAGTACCCTTCTAATGCGCCCTTGGAACACTGGGCAGGGTAGCTCTACTTCAGTTGCGGCTTTGCATTTATTTGTGGAATTATTTGATTATTTCTCTCTCCTACATGTTTATAAGCTTCATAAGGGCAAGGCAGATGTCTGACTTGTTCAACTGTGTATCCACTGTTTATCACAGTGACTAACATATGGTTCATTAAGTATTGAATGAATGAATGAGTGAATAAACAGCAGCATCATGTACAAATGAGCAAATTTGTAAAGTCAGTAGGTTTATTGAGTAAAGGGATACAGTAGAGGAAATAGAAGGAAACCAGACTTAACCCCTTTTATGTGCCAGGTAGTGTACACATATTGTTTAGATGGAAACAGAAATGGTCTTGGATAGTTTTGTTTTCTTTTATAGTTGCTTAAAGGGGTTTTTACATGAATGATGTGGATGGCAATATTATTTTCAATGATTAATATGATATGGAATATGTCTGTGAAATACTATTCTATTTTTTCCATTAACATATTTTAGCAATTTTCAACTTGCATGGATGGGCATTTGATTTAAGGAAAAAACAAGAATTGGACTAGAGGTAATTAACACCTGAAATGCGATTGCCTTATTAATCACCATTGTCACTTTAAGAGTGGTACATATACATACTCATACATGTTACACAAGGCTGTTTACTTTTGACTTTCTGTGTGGCACACAGTTGTGAGTCCCAGTCATAAAAGGCAGGGGAAACACCTTTCTTAATTATGGTAATTGTGCTTCTCCATAATTTGAAAGTATATAATGCAGTTTGACATGAGGGAATAAGCAGATTGTAGAGCAGATAATATCCACTGCTGCCCTTCTGAGCCTCCTAAAACCATGTTTCCCTTTGTGTATTGACTGCATTTACACTAAATAATAACCACCACCAGAACCAAACCTTCACTTGTCCCTTGGTTGTGATCTAAGTCTGTTAGATTTTAACCACATTGAATTTGAAATATCTTTGAGAATCTGAGGTAATAGGTTGAGTGAGCAGGCAGGTGTGAAGCTCCAGGATGGCTGGTTGGGGTATGCTCTTACCTGCAGGTGAGAGGTGGGTGACTGCTCAACTGGAGGGAGCACGCTCTGTCCACAGGAAGCAGCCACCAGCAGCCTGGGAATTTTTGCTAAGTGGCACCTCAGATCCACTGATACTGTATCTTCCAGTTTCTGAAGGGAATTTGGGAAGAAATTCAGACTTTTATGTGAAAACTGTGGGTTTTTAACTGTTGACAACTAATAATTTTTTTAAAACATTGCACATAAAACACAAAACACCAGTGAGCTGAATTTTTGTTCTGGCCACCCATGTCTGACCTTTTGTGCAGATTCTTCATCCTGACTCTCCAGGTCCTCACAGGCTATTTGCCTGTCTTCTGTCTAATAGCAATTCTTACTGCTGTCTCAGATACCCAGCACGAGTGGACTTTACTCCCTCCCCTCTCCAGACATAGCAGGCCTGTTTTCCTGCCTAAGTCTTAGCCCTTCCCCGTGGTTACCCCAAATTGGAACACCTCTTTTGTCCTCTAGCCCTCCTGAGAGACCCTGGGTGCAAAAGTCTATCCCACCTAGCGCAGCCTGGACTTGTCACATAGATACTCGACATCTCATCACATGATGTCCTTCATGGTTGACTTCTAGTGTGTGTGTCTTACCTTCACAAATAAGTTGCATTCTTTTTCAGGAAAAGATTGAACATTGGGGCCCATTCTGAGGTGTGGTGGACTCACAGGTGTTGATGGGACCGGATAAGATAGTGATTCTCTTCTGGAACATCATTTCCCTTAGATGCCTCCAGTGACAAGTAGCTCACTGCCTTCCCTGGCACCTGTATCAGCTTTGGATAGCTCTGACCTTCGAAAGTGTT
Source organism: Pteronotus mesoamericanus (assembly GCF_021234165.1). NCBI lineage: Eukaryota > Metazoa > Chordata > Mammalia > Chiroptera > Mormoopidae > Pteronotus > Pteronotus mesoamericanus. Next base: position 35,161,872 of record NW_026555105.1, on the reverse strand, counting down.
TGCTGAATCATGTTGAAATTTGCCATCCAGCACCAAGGATTTTGTTACTCTTGGGCATTTACATTTACTTCTTTTGCCCCTTGTGCAGTCATTTTCTGAATAAGCAGGACCCACATCAATCAAAAAGGGTTTTCTTGTGTGTCGAACTTGACCATCTCAATTTTAACAGGCTTTTACCAAGACCCAATGTTTTTACATGGAAATAGACACTACATGTACACAATTTCTTTTCTGTAAAATTCTGAGGGATATTTTAGTAATAGTTACTGCTACTTTGTCAATTTTACCATGTTTTCGTTTGAAAGTATTTTCCTTTGAGATTTCTACTTTTACTGGCATTAATAAATATTTCCTATATTTGTGACCCTGCGCTTTGCTTGGTATTATCTGTCTTTGAAGAACTAATTTCCTTCTTTTCTCAACAATCAAAAGTATAATTACCTGTATATTAAGTTTTAAATGTCATATTCTAATGCTTGGATCAATTACTTCGGCCTTGTGTAACATGAGCATTGCAATACCTGACTATTAAAATAAAAGTATTTGCACATTTAAAAGTGAATTTTGAAAGCAGACTTTTGAGACTAAATCTTTCCTTTATTGTTATTGTTTTATACACTGGAAATTGCATTTCAACTATAAAATTCCATGTAATGATGTTACTGGCTGACCAAGTTGTGTACTGTAAACTCATTACTGTTTTTATGTGCTCTTAGGTGCTGTGATACTCTTAGGAAGAACCAATATGTTTCGTTTTAACCATCCAAAGGAGGCTGCCAAGCTCAGGGAGAAAAGGAAGGTGAGCTGCATGCAGGAGCCATTTCTGATCTGGGTGGGGCTGTATCTCCATTCTGGCCCCCAAAGCTTGATTATCTGGAGTACAGAACCACAAAAGTCCTATAGCCAGGATTGATCTGTTTCCCAACAGATTATTCACCAATGAAGTGGGAGGGTAAGCAAGTAAATTTCAGAGCAAAAGGAGACTAAGTCCTCTAGACCCTCCTCCTCAACCCTTTGCCCCCACAAGAATTGGGTGTCATGTGCATTAAGTGGAGAGTAATTTCCAATTTCAAGCATCTGTGTTACAAGTTAACCCAGTATCAGAATCACATTCATCCAAAAGTTTGCTCACTCTTTATTTGTTTATTTGGATGTTTCTTGGGGTGTGTAACAAGAAAGTGAGCTTAGGACAATTGGGAGAGACTTCATCTAGATTGGGTAGGGATATCCAGAGAACAGTGGATGAGGAGGTGGGTGGAGGACGAGAGAGACGGGAAGAAATGAGAGGGAGAGAGATCTGTCTAGGGACATCGTGGTGTCCTTAGACTGAGGAAGATAATGAAGACTGCAGCTGACGTTTCTGTGAGCCAGGCACTGTGTGGAACTTCCACATATTTTCCACTTTATCTGTGCAGTAGCTGTTTCTAGCTCCATCTCACAGATGATGGAGATGAGAAACTGAGACAAACTTGTTTCCTGGCCAGTGAGTGAGGTGTCAGTGGAAACCAACCTGGAACCAACCTGGAAACCAACCAGGGTTATAGCCCTAAACTGCCAACCTGGAAGTGTTTGCCCCTCAACTCTTAGTTACATAGCCCATCTCCGCATATTCGTAAGGACTGCCTGAGGTTGCCAGTGTTGTAGATGGGAAATAACAAGAAAGCTGAAACCTGAGTCTTTTCCTTCAAGCCTACTTCCAGCCTAGGGTCTCCCTGGAGGGTCCTTTTTGATACACAGTTGCAGAAAATGTTTGCTCATAGCTTTCCATGGAAGCAAAATGGGTCAACTCTTATTTTTTGGTGTTCTTTCCCTCTCCCTGCTCTGTCTGGATCACTCAATAAGTGCTCCTTGCCAGGGAATGAGGGCAACAGAGATGTCAGGACCCCTTCCGTCAACTTAATACAGCATGGTCAGGTAGGCCATCCAGGTGTGCAGTTCATGGTTGGTTTCCCCAGTTCAAGCATGCTAGGGCCCTGCTGTCTTTAGCTGAGAGCTTATGGTTGAGACTGCCCCTGATTTGCCATCCTTAGAAAGAGCAGCTGGTATGCCTGAGAAGCGCCTGCACTTGGTTGCTTCTCATTTGTTGAAAGCAGTGAGTCCAGAGCACTGGCCTCTATCTGCTAAGGTAACTTCGTTGCCCTGTGTCTGCTCCTAGAGTGGCCTTCTGTCCTCCTTCAGCTTGTCTATGACTGATCTCTCGAAGTCCTGTGAGAACCTCTCTGCCGTCATGTTATACAACCCAGGGTGAGTGAACAGCAGCTTCTCCTGCTCTGTGATCATCACTGTTGTGGTGTTTATTGTGTTAACTCCATTAAAGTCACTGGATAAAAGTAACCCTTTTGCAGTAGTGCCTTCTTATCAGATCAGCCATAGTCATTTTCCAAGTTCCTTTCCACTCTGGCTATTTGTGTAAATGATTCTACTTATAATTACAAAATAAATGAGATTACATATTCTGATTTTTTTTATAAACAACATAATAAGCATTACTAAGAATTATTATAAGCTTCATTACTATTTCCGTAACTAATATTTTAGAGTTGGCACTTTGATTACTCAATTCATGATCTCTCTTTGAGGCCCTTTTTTTTACATAGTATAAATTTATTGTAATAACAGAGACAGCTTTGATTCTTTGGGAATAGCATAACCCACGAAATTATGTTCACAACCTCCAAGCACTGGGGGGCCTCTGAGGACACTAACAATGTGTTTTAAATGAACCTAATAGTTGGTTGACCTGGGACAAGCAGCTTACCTACTCAGGTGCTTGATGGTTTCATCAGTGAAATGGTGGTAATAATGAAAATGTCTTAAAATGGGGAACTGAAAGAAGGGACTTTGGGGACCTTTCCAGTTTTGTGAGGTTCCATAAGTTTATCTTTCTATAAGGAAAATATGTAAAACAATGAAGGTAAATCTAATAGCTAAATGAGATAAAACTGACAACATCTTCTAGAACTATCATTTATTTAGTAGTTAGTGTACACCAAGCACTGTGCTCAGCACCTCACTTCCATCTCTTAATTCTCATGACTCTGTCCCCATTTCACATAGAATTTACATAGGTTTGCTTGCCCACAGTTTTGTAGTTGGTGCTCTAGTATCTGGTGTAAGTCCTGATTCTGATTTCCAGCCCCTGCTCTGACCATGAGGCTGATTCAGACCTGGGGCCTGTTCCATTGCCCATGGCCCCTGTCTCAGCACTTTTCACAAACACTGGGCTCAATGGCAGTCCCTCCTTCAGCTCAAGTCAGTATCTGATTGATGGAAAGCAGACATGCCTATAAAAGGAATTTATTGTCATAGGAGTGTAAACCTAAGAGGGACCTTTGATCATGTCTCTAGATTTCTTATTTTACAGGTGAGCTGAAGCCTGCCTTTCTTGAGTTTAAAAGCAAAACAAAACAAAACAAAAAGCCAGTTTGTGTATCACCAGGGCTGCTGCAGGCTCCTGGGCCTCTCCCTCCTTCCAGTCCTTCTGGGTGTAAAAGCTAGCAGTTGACTCCCTTGTGTCAATTGAGGAGAGTTGTGTTTATTAAATAAGCCTGTCTTGACATAAGCCATATTTAAAATCCTCCTCAGAGCAATGTTTACTGTTATTTTGGAAGGCATGTTTTGTTGTAGGTCTTTAGTTCCTTGTAGTAGTTTTAGCAACTGTCTTTTATAGAAACTGAGTTGAATCGTAACTGTGCAAACTGGGGCTCAGCCACTTGGCACCTTGAGCTTACTTGACTCAGTGATTTGTGTTGAAGGAAACAGGTTTTTATTAACAGGGTTCCAACCTTGGGGGTTACTGCGAGTACTCCTGTTCAGGACCCTCCTTTCCCACAAGACCCAGGACATCCCTCGCTCCTCAAAAGGCTACAAGCCAAAACCATATCCAGAAGTTCCTCATTTCCTTATTTGTTCCTCACCTGGCCACGCAAACAGATCTCCATCTTCTCTGGAATGTGCAATTGTGGGTTTCAAGAGTCACTGTCCTCTCACAGCAGCTCCCTCTTTCAGTATCTGGGATGTGCTGCTCTCAGCCTTCATGTAGCAGTTCAGGAAACTATGTGCTGTGTTACACTGTCCCAGAGGGTGGAGCCCAGGGAGGCACACGTCCCAGTGTGCGACCCTGCCCCCAGGAGTGGGCTCCCGTCCTCTGCAGGGTCTAAGTCGCTGGTGGGCCCCACATCTTATGGTCCCATGAGTGCTTCTGTCCACATGGAAGCCCAGAATGTCCAAAACGCAGAAACCCAGAGGGAGGAAGCTTACACCAAGCTCTAAAGTCCTGTGCCAAGTGTCCCCATACCGAGAGAGCGGGTTCTCCGTATGTCCTTCAGAGAGGCAGAAATCTGCAGCTCAGCATTCCCAGTCACAGTTCGGCTCCAAGCATCTCTCTCATGTCTGTGCTTGGCAGGCAGGTCCCCACAGCTCCTTCAGCTCTGTCGCCGTCTTCTGCAGACATACCTCCAGACAGACAGACCTTGTGGCTGACTCACTCTGCAGACCTCTCAGACCTCCCCGCAAACCTCCTCTGACTGCTTGCCTGGCTCTGGCTTACTGACCTATGGCTCACCCATCCTAATTTATATGCTCTGCTCAGAACTTCATATGTGACCTCATACCCTGCCCTTCCTGTGGTGCGTTAGTACCTGGCACAGTGTCTTTGACCCTCTTTTGGCTGCCATCTTTAATCAGTGCAGTGATGCACAGGCATCCGGGGCGGGCATCCACTCCCACCCCCGCCCAGTTACTGCATGTTCTCATAGTCACACAGTTTGTCCTGGGCAGCAGCCTTCTTCCCTTCCAGAAGGCTCAGCTCTTAATTTGCCTTTGTTATGCAATGCATTTCAAATGCTGTGCCTTCTGTTCTTCCCTGCCCCAGTCCTGCCTGTAGGCAGGATTGTGGGGGTGTTCCACTATTATCATGGGACCCATACACTGTACCCTGTTACAGAATCATTTATGTGCTCACTTTGTTTAATATAATATGCAGACCTTCAGGTTAATTTCAGTTCACATAGTGTGATCCATCTATTCAATATTTTGGGCTAATTTAATTGTGTTGGGATAAGAAGAGTGCTTGTTTGGAGTCATCTCGCAGTCCAAGACCCAGTTCCAAAATTGGAATCCAAGTGTCTGTTGTATTATCCTTGAGGGTGGTACCTTTCTGAAGCCATTTGGAAATTTTCTATGGCTGTTCAGGGCCTTGGAAAACAAAAAAACTGCAGTGAGACTGTTCTCTGAGACACAGGGTCACAAACTGTGGGCCCTTCTTTCCCTTGCATTTAAAGATGGGATCTCAGTCCTTCTTTTTTCCTCTTAACACAGGAGAATATGTAGTCCTCTGAAGAATGATGCCATTTTTTTTGTTGTTTGTTGTTTTTAAGTTAAAATAGTTTTTCTCAGTGTTCATAAAATGTAGGTCAGAGTGTACTCATTTTCATCCTCAAAACTTTGTAGTGACTTTCCATGGTCTAAAACGTGCAATCCCAGTCCTTTGCCATGTCACTCAGGCTCTCCGCCAGCTGTGCGTTACTCAGTGCACCGCTCCCTGTGTCTGGTGCTGTTCTCGTTGCTCAGGCTTACCTGGAATAGCCATGCCTGTGGGGCCTGTCCTCTCCTAGTTTCAGAGCCTGGAATGCATTTTAAGGTGCACCCACTTTTTCTATAAAGCAAAGTGCAAACCAGCTCTTCTCTGAAAGCTATTTCCAGCTTTTCTCTCCCAATTTAAAGATGTGTCCCTTCCTCAGGATCCATTGCTCCATTTCTGTTGTCTTTATTTTGTTCTTCTTTGTAATGGTCAGTCAGCTACCAATAAGTTCTTTCTTAGCACCTCCTTTGCAGCGGGCAGGCTCTAGCACAGGGGCACAGTTGCCAACAGCACCAGGAAGGTCAGTTTGCAGATATCTGGAGGAGAAAAACAGCACAGGTAATTTACAAATAAATACAAAAAATGACAATGAAATTAACATAAAATATCTCAGGCAGTATTTGATGGGATGATCAGGGATGGCTTCCTGTGGAGGGGATATTTAATCTAAGAGTTGAGTGGATAGAAGATGACACTCCTGCAAAAGAAAAGGGGAGAAAGGATAGTATGTCAGGCAGAGGACAAAGCAACCACAATGGCTTCAAAAGGGGAAGCAGAAAGAGGGCCATAGTAGGGGGAATATAATAAACACAAAGTAGAATGGTGAGGGTGAGTCCAGAGAGTTAAAGCAGGGCCTGTGGGCCACTGGAAGGATTTGCCTCTTTTGTAAGAGTTCTGGGGAAGCATCCAAGGGCCTTAGGAATGAGAGTAACTTGAACATGTGCATACTACAAATAGGGTGTATGTCATTTGGAGAAAGTAGTGTAGAAGCAAGAGACCACTTAGATAGCGATATCCTCAGTCCAAGAGTGCCTTGGTTCTGGGTGGTAGCCATAGACAGGGAGTATCATGGAATCAAGGGTGATTCCCAGGTTTGTGGTTTAAACAACTTGGAATATAGCGTGTACATTTCTGAGACATGGGACACAGGGAGGACCAGCTTGGGCTGGCATTTGAGTAAGAATTTGGCTTATATGAATGTCTTTCCTATTGGATTGGAAGCTTTTCAAGGTGAAAGGCTTGTGTTATTAATTTATCTATCTTAAAATATTCACTAAACATGCTTAGTAAATGTTTAGCAAACAGATTAAGAATGAAATTGAAATAAGATACATGGGTCTTGTTTTGAAAGGTTTTTTACTCATTTATTTAGGTATCAATGTTCCAAATAGCAGAAAATGGCATCTTGTGCAAAGGAATGCATCTTTGTGTCATGGGTCAATTCCCAAATTACATTGCAATTTTTGAATAATTTCAAGGTCACATTCAGGATCCTCAAACAAAAGATAGGAACAGGGCCTCATGATAAAATGAGGACTTAGGCCAAGGCAGTCAGAGAATTCAAGTGAGAAACAGTCCTTTTTAGATTGCATTACAGTTGGCTGAGGAGATGGTTCTAGAGGCATTTGATAATACCATTATGCCTCCTGTTCACCTGGCTTCAGTTAACAGACATATTTTGTCTCTGCTGCCCCTGCAATACTCATTTGTAAAAATTCAGATGAAAATTATATTTCATCTCCTTGACATCATGCTCCCATCAACTTGCCACCTGCTATAGAGAATGATAGCTCATGAATTAAAACATAATTGGAGAAAAATTTCCTCCTCTGATTTATAGGGAGCAGACACCTTGTGACGTTGACTGCTCCAGCAACTTGGCAGATGGGAGCAGAGTGAAAGCTATAGCCATGCCCTTTATACCTTTTTTGATGCTACAGGTGTAAATACCCTCAGCCTAAATTAAATACCATGCAATAAAACTGGAAGAACATTGAGAGAACTATGGACCCTGACTGAAGACTTGTTCTTTAAATCTGGATAATAAGCTGCTTAGACACCAGAGCATGTTAGCTTCTCAAGATGGAAAACGGAGACTGAGATGCTTTAACAGTTCAGCACACATTTGAGAGTCTGATGTGTGGGGAGAATCTGAGTGTGTCAAGTGCGGTGTTCTCTCTGCCTAGGAAAACTGACATGCAAGTGAACCTGTTTAGAGTGAAGGCAGGCCATCTGAGACTCAGGGCACAGAGGGGCAGTGTAAGCAGTTCATCCCCCCCGCAGACCCAGGGCGAAGAGAATGGTGGCAGTTGAAGTGCCTAGAAAGGGATTCTCTTCCGGTAGCCTTGCCTCGTAATGTGTTGGGTAACAGAAAACCAGAGACTTCCAGAAAGAATCTTCTTGACATTGAGATCATGTCCTGTGAGCATCATGGACTCTCATAAGCCTAATTGACAGGAACCCACTTGTCCTTAAACCTTATGGAAACCAGGCATTTTTTTTCCTGTCTTAACATCTTCGCCTGTTCCCCGCTTCTCAGCTCACTTGCGGTGCCACAGCAACACATAGGGTATAGTAAATAGCCAGAGTCTGTGTTAAGAGAAGGGTGGTCTGGGGAGGATTGTAGGGATTATAAGGTCTCTTCCTCCCAGAAGCCTCTGTTCTAGAGCTTTCTTCTCTGCACTTGAGGATATGAAGATGTTTGAAGTCTATAATAATGACAAAGTAGGGAAAAATATTAACCAAAGAATTGGTCCTGAACACCCACCCCAAGGAGCCCCAAGTTACTTGCTTTAACTCTGCTTGAAAATTCTATCCAAAATTCACAAATGAACTGGATTCTGGGCCCTGAGGTGTTTACAAAGAGGAGCAGCAGGCTGGAGAGAAGATAATCTGGGAGAGGAATCTTTTGTGAGTAAGCTGGATGAGTGCTGGATGGGGAGGGTCACCTTGACAGCTAGGAAGATATAAGAAGAATCCATGTTTGTAGTTTGCTTTTGATAGACAGAGCTACTCTTTGGGGACATACACTTTGGGGTTTGCACAGGATAGATTAGAAGTAAGAGAGATTTCAGGCCAAGTTCTATAGATACCTTCTTGGTACATGTATGTGTTACAGTTTTTATAAGTTTTGGTTATCATGTTCAGAATTTGTGATTATGATTTAAATGTATGGCCACAAGTACAACAGAGAATTATTTTCTTTGTACTCATAACTTCTTTATTTTTTAAAAAATTGTGGTACAAAAGTGTACCAGCATAACTATTTTTAAGTGTGTAGTAGTATTAAGTGCATTCACATTGTTGTGCAACTAATCTCCAGAGCTCGTTTCACCTTATAAAACTGATACTCTTGTACCTATCAAACAGTAACCCCATTTCTTCCTTCACCTGATCCCTGGCCATCCCTATTATACTTTCTGTCTCAGGAATTTGACTACTTTAGGTAACCCATGTAAATGTAAACATAGACAGTATTTGTCTTTTTGTGAGTAGCTCATTTTACTTAGCATAATGTCCTCAAAGTTCATCCATGTTGTAGAATATTTAAAAACATCCTCTTTCCTTTGTTAAGGCTGAATAATATTTCATTGTGTGTGTATACCATAACCTTGTTTATCCATTAACCAATGGCCACTTGGGTTGCTTCTACCATTTGGATATTGTGAATTATGCTGCTGTGAACATAGGGGTACAAATACTGTTTGAGTCACGGTTTCAGTGTTTTGAGTATATACTCAGAAGTGGAATTGTTGGATCATTTAGTCATTCTGTTTTTAATTTTTTGAGAAACTGCCATTCTGTTTTCCCTAGCAACTATACTATTTGACTTTCCTACCAACAGTAAACACAGGTTCCAATTTTTCCACATCCTAGTCAACTCTTGTGTTACTTTTTTAAAATGATATAGTAGCCATTGTAATGAGTTTGACATGATATTGTGCTTCATCTTCACTTTTTTTTCTTTCCATTTTCTCATGAATGTCCAATCCAGAAAATAGTGTTTGGAAATATAGAAAAGAAAAAAGGGAGGGAGGGAGGGACAGAGGGAGAGAGAAAGGAAAGAATAAAATAAGTCTCAAAATTTAGTTTCCCCAATAAATATAGTAAACAGCATAAATCTAACATGGATCAATTTCCTAATGACCTCTCTCAAGCCCTGCCAAGTTCAGTTAAACCAGCTCATTCATGTGTATCTCCAAATTTAGTTGATGGTAAGAATCCAAGCATTGCTTCTAGCCAAGGAGAGACGGGGTCATCTTTATATTGAGGGGATCACACTGGTGACTGAGTAACAAGGGCCCTGAGGAAGCAACAGGAAAGGCTTGAACTGAAGCAGCAGTTGAAGGAACCTAGAAGATGGCAGTGCTCAGAACAGGTGTTCTTTTTTCTGGCTTCAATAATTGGTTGTGGCTTGCATACTTCCCAGCTGAAACACAAACACAGAAGGAAGAGCAGGTTGTCAAGAGTCACAGAGGATAATGAGTACAACCTTCAAAAACCTGGCTGCAGGTGAGCCTTCTCCAGAAAGGGACTGTGTATTTGAGAACTCTGTCAGCCACCACAGGCCCTGTGGGAAAGGCTGGGGTCTGTGGGGCCTGTCAAAAGCACAGGATAAAGGTGATTCCCATTGAATCAAATAGATGTTCACAAGTTCACGGTTTCCTCATCCATTCACTGTGGCTTGAGGGCCCATCTTTGTCCAGCCCTGTGGTGGGGCTCCAGTGGGACAGGTGGGGGCTGAGTCACCTCGGAGCAAGATTTAGTTCACAGAGAAGACATTTGTAAAGCCTGTCAGAAATCAGCATTCTAGTAGCATTGTTATTCTGTTACAGTTGTCCCAGTGTTTCCCCCTTTGCCCTCTTCTGCCCATCCTACCCCCAACTCCCACAGTCAGTCCCCACCCTGTTGTCCATGTCCATGGGTCATTCATACATGTTCTCTGACTAGTCCCTTCTCCTTCTTTCCACCATTATCCCCCCATCCCACTTCTCTGGTCTCTGTCAATCTGTTCCATGTTTCTGTGCCTCTGGTTCTAGTACATGGAGCATTGTCTTAGCACGGGCCAAACTCAAGTTACACTGGAGTGTCTTTAAAGTAGAGAAAGCTGTGTCTCATTGTAGTCAGTCCTCTGACAGAGCCCCCACTAGCCATCCATCCTGTAATCAGCACGTGGCTGGCCCTGGTGAAAAGTGCAGGGTGTGGTGTCCCTTACCCCATACTTGCCATGTCACCTCTGTAGGACCAGTTTCAACAAGCAGGAATTAAAAAACAATAAATGAGGCACCTCCTACTCAGACTTGTTTCAGAGCTCTCTTCTGTTGCTTTTAGTACTCTTCTCTATCAGGCAGCTGGCTTTTAACCTTCTTAATTATTGCATAATGCAAAGTACGTGTTTAATAAATGGTAGCAGCACCTTTCTTTTTTTAAAAAAGTGAAACCCTTATGATCACTTCTCTTTAAAGATGCTGGAATTCTTCTTGAATTTCAACAGCTCCTTTCCTTTCTTGACCTGGGTTCCTGAGCACCAGCCTGCATTTCTGTCTTTTAATAGAAAATTGCTGCCCACTCTATCCCTTGGGAATTTTTTTCTCTTCACATCGGCTCTCCACAGAGACTCTTCTCCTCCCAGCTCTCTCCTTGTTGCTGTCCCCATTCCCCTCCCCTCAATGCAAATCTGTAGGTCCTTTTCACTCTGAGAACTTTGCTATGTATTACTGTAGAAGAACACGCAAGATTGTTTTTCTTTAAATGGCCAGTATGCTGCATAGCAAAGGAAATTGTCAACAAAATGAAAAGGCAACCTGTGGAATGGGAGAAAATATTTGCAAATAATTGATCAGAAATGGGGGTTAATATCCAAAATTTATAAAGAACTCAAAGTCAATATAAAAAAAATTCAAATAAAAAATTGTCAGAGGGTCTGAATAGACATTTTTCTAAAAAAGGCATACAGATGGCCAATACACACATGAAAAGATTCTCAATATTACTAATCAGCAGGAAAATACAAGTCAAAACCCAGTGAGATGTCACCTCACACCTACTGGAATGCCTGTCAGCAAAAGGACAAGAAATCCCAAGTGCTGTGAGGAGGTGGAGAAAAGAGTGGGAATGCAGACTGGTGCAGCCACGGTAGAAAACAGTATGGAGTTTCTGCAAAAAATTAAAAATGGAACTACCATATGATCTAGTAATTCCACTTCTGGATATTTATCTGAAGAAAACAAAAACACTAATTCAAAAAGATAATATACACTCCCATGTTCATTGCAGTATTACCTGCAATAGACAAGATATGGACACACTCTAAGTGTCCTTCAACAGATGAGTGGATAAAGATGTGATATGTTTGGTTGTTTCCATATCTTGGCTATTGTAAGTGCGTATATATACTTCTACATAATGGAATACTACTCAGCCATAAATAGCCAGTGTGGTCAATTCCTAAAGAGTAGCTAATGTCCCAGAGTCGTCAGGATGACTGTTACGGCCCTGAAAGTGATTCCTGACTACTTCTGTGAGATGACCAGAAAACACTCCTGGACCTGCCCCTGAAATCCTAGCCTAGCTTTGAGCTAGAGGGTGGAGCTCATCACACTTCCTTAGCTTCATGGTGACCCCTTCTCTTCCCAGCATCTGGTTTGGCCCCTCAGTATCGAAGGGATGACTTTCACACCCGAAATCAGTCATCCATGACTTTGTTCTCCAGCAGTATCTCCTGTCACTTTCCATCTTGAACTTTATGATTTGGTTTATATGGACAAAACAGATTGTTCACACCTCTCTCCAGGTCAAGGCTATGTATAAAATCAGTCTTACAATACTATCTATAAAACCTTCCCATTCATGTTCCCTGGGCCTATCCTCTTTATCTTTAAGTTAAGTACAGGAATTGTCTCCTCAGGAAGTGTCATATGCATCTCTAGTTTGAGCTAAAGGCTTTGTCTTTATTCTCGGGACAGCATTTTGTGCATACCCTTACTATAGCCTTTTCCAAATTCATTTAACTGATGCATATGCCTGCTTTCCTGGCAGGCTTCTTGTGGGCTGGAACCATTCCTTCCTATCTTTGAGTCTCAGAGGCTTGCATGCACTGGGCGCATTGAGTGGGAATGGACAGCAGATGTGCCCTCAGAACACGGGATGTCAGCTCATAGGTATGCACGTGACTTATGCTTCACAGGGGTCCTGTGTACTTTTTAGAATCTACAGGTTGGCTACTCTGTATCTTTTTTGAGTTTCTCACTCACACAGATGTAGTTTATACATGTTTTGTGGCTTTCTTAACTATTGAGAATTTAAAAGTTTATCTTTCGTTTCTTTGGTATCATATAAACCCAAGTATGTTTTTGCAGTAGACTAGAGTTTACTGTACTCAGTTCCTCTTAGAGCAAAGCTCTCTTAAAGAATTATGTCACTTTAACCCCGGCTGTTGTGGCTCAGTGGATTGAGCACTGGCCTGCGAACCAAGGGGTTGTCAGTTTGATTCCCAGTAAGGTCACATGCCTAGGTTGTGGGTCAGGTTCCCAGTGGGAAGTGCGTGAGAGGCAACTACACATTGATGTTTCTCTCCCTCCTTTCCCCTCTATCTAAAAAAGAAGAATTATGTCTACTTTACAAAATGATATATCCAGTAAGACCCAACTCATCTTCAAAGCAACCAGTTTTTGTCTTTGTTTAGCAGGCAATCTACTAAATCTCCGAAGAGCAATAAAGAGAGAGAGAGAGAGAAAGCATGCTCTGAATTATAGTCGGCGTTGCAGTTTTTAAAAGGGAAGTCCTTGCTACCCAAGAACATTTTATCAGCCCATCTGGGCACATAAATTTGGGTATTTCGTTTCTAACATAGTTTTGGAACTCACTCCTGGCCCACATCTCAAGCTCCCTGGAAATTGGGATTTGTATACACACATGTGTGGTACTTGGTGCCAGAAAATTTTGGATGAGGCAAAGCAGCCTGGTGACTTCCTTTGAGAGTTAACTTCACTTTGGAGAAGAGCCCAGCCAGGGTCTTTGCCAGAAAATAATTTTGCTGCAGGGGAAACATTCCTCCTCAAATGGCTGAGTGTCTTTGAGAAGAAACCAGGCCCACCACTTGGGCCTCCTCTCTCTTGCTCTGAGACTGCAAACAGGCAGCTAATTTGGCAGGATGTGGAAGATTTCACAGCTTCTTGAAAGTGCTCTAAGCAAAATTATCTACAATCCAAGTTCATTTCAGTCTTAAAAATAAAGGAAGGAATTTTCACTTGTGCACTATTTTCGTTTTAAACACTAAGCCATGACGAGCTCATTTAAATGGATATATCTGACTAAGTAAGTTCTGAACAGGAGAAACACCCAGGTTTCAAATCCAGTTGTACCAAAGTCATCCCAAAAGTGAAAATATTAGACCTGTACTTGCTAAGCCATCAAAGTAGCCTTTGTGGTGTGATCGTCTGAGATGTGGTTTGGTTGGCCAGCACAGACCTCAGTAGTTATAGAACGCCCCTTAACTCTGAAGATGGTCTGAAGTCATCAGCCCTCAGGGAATGAAGACAAATGAGGGATACATTTAACCTAACTTTTTAATTTAATGTGTTCATTATGGAAAAATTTAGAAATCACAAAAAAGAAGAAATTACTGCAGAGTTAAAATATGTATATTCTAGTCCATACCTCTGTCTATTGCATTTCTCTTAGTCTTTTTCTGTATGCACATGCAGACACACACTGGGTAGGACAAAAGTAGGTTTACAGTTGTTGTGGATACATGAAACAGAGTTCACTGTTGTTTATTAATTACTGTGTTATTTTGTACCTACTTTTGCCCCACTCTGTATGTACACATATACACACACGTGTATGCACACACACTCATGTCCAGAAGGTATCCAGCTATAGAATATGAAGAATAGAGACATTTATTGAAGAAGATACAAGAGTCAAGAAACATTGTACATAGGACAATGATGCCTCAGTCCCCTTCAAAGTAGGCACCTTGGGACCTCACACAGTTCTCCCAGTCTCCATCAGCTACCCTGTCATATTTTTCTGAGTCTCATCAATGATCTGAAATCTTCTCCCTTTCAAAGGTGATTTTAGTTTTGGGAAAAGCCAGAAGTTGCAGGGCTCCAAGATCTGGGCTGTAGTGGGGCTGAGTCACCTGGGTGCTTCAATATTTCACAAAAAAACTCTGCATGAGACTGTTGCATGAGTGAGCACATTGTTGTGATAAAGCTACCAGTCATCAGTTTCCATAGCTGTGACCTACTGAGTTTTTTTAATAGTTTCCGAGAAGAAATGTTCAAACTTAATGCAAAATTTGATGCAGATTTGTTGCTCTACTCGCTCAGTCATTTTGAATGTACCAGCCACATAGTACACATGGTCACTCAACAGCGTCTACTGCCCCTATTGACTAGTACAGTGAAGTCATCATTGCTCATGCATGGGCATTCCATTCCACTCTCCTTGGCTGCCAGGTTACATGGATGTCGCACAAACCGTTCTTGTTGTATTAGCAATAGCTGGACTTTTTGTGGACAGACCTCGTGTGTGTGTTTGTATGTGTTCTTTCATAAAGATAGGTTCAAACTGGACTTGTAAGAGTTTTCCACACATAGAGATCTTTTTCTTTCTTATATATTTTCCTACATCATTTTAATGTCCATGTGATAGTCCATTATATGAATATTCTTGCCTTATTTAACTTCTGTTGCCAGGCATTGTGTTATCTAGTTTTGAGCTATCACAAGCAATTGGGGTGAATATATATAGCTATATCTTTGTTTATCCATGATTACTTCCTCAGAGGAGGAAAATAAAGTAGAAATGGAATTTCTAGGCTAGAGGGTATATATAGTTTTAAGGCTGTCTTGATAACATTTTTATAAATTGTTCTGTAGAAAGGCTGTACATATCACCACCATTTCCCATTGATAATATATGGGACTTTCCATCTGCTTGCAAACTGGACACAAATCCTCTTGAAGTATAGACAGTGTCACTAGAAGCACACCCTCCTGTTGCAGCGCTAAGCTCTGTTCACAGGAACTAGAGAGGAGGGAATGCTGTTACCAGTGGCTTTTTCTAGAACCGCGTCCTGAGCATCCTGATCACTACCGGTTTCATTAAAACAGCTTGTTTTTCCTGTGCTGAGCTACATGCCATACTAGAATTCCGCATGCCGGTAGCTTCAGCCTTTCCGGTCCTTTCAGATTAAAGGTAGGGATGGAATTTCAGAATATAAAGCTGGAAGGAACTGAGGTGCAAATCACAATGGTCAACAAATATATGGAAAAAGAAAGTTTTATTTTCCTTCCTGTCTCCCACCCCTTCTCTATTTCTTCCTTATCCTCTCCCTCCCTATTTCTTTCCCCCTCCCTGTCTCCCTTGCTTCAACTGAGAGAATAAATACATCACGTTAGGGAGAAAGTAAAAGAACATCAATAACAGGGTTACATTCTTTGTTATATGGAGTCTTAGCTTCACTATAGATGACTGTAAACTTCCAGAAAACAGGCACAGAATCTAATTTGTTGATTACTCAGTGCCCAGCTTCATACCTGGAACTTAATAGACATCTAATAAATGTGATCTAAGTGTATTCAGTTGACCCTCTTAATTCATACTGATGTAGAAGGGGTTTCAGAAACAGAATCTGGTCAAGCTGGCGATACTCTTTGTGAGATTTTGCGCTTTTGGGCGAGGTCATAGTCTTGACTGCATGTCCTGGGAGGAGGGATCCCGTTGCCTGTGAACGCAGTGCCTGTTAGGTTCGCTTTCTCTCTTCTTCTCTCTCACTTTTGCTACTTTATAAATTGTTTTATTCTTTTTATTTTTTCTCGGTGACCTCGAACATGAAAGTTTAATATATAAAACTGGCAATATTTATGTTTCTGGTGATTTGGTAGTTAGCCTATGTTTTAGTTAATGGTTATTTACTGTGTTTATCACTGCTGGTTTATTTTATTGGACCTTACTATTTTTTAAAAGTTTGCTTTGGTGCAAGGCTGATTTCTTCTTCAGCTTTTTTGTCTCAGTTGTCTTGCCTTTTTATGAACCATTTACTAACTTTACAGGTGCTGTAGAGCGCCTTAAATAGCTTGTTAAGAGACACCGTCATAGGGAACTTGTGATAAAAGCAACTGAAAGATGTGGGTTTCTTCCTTCCATTATCAGAGATTAGTGTTAATTACTGACATGACCGTTTTCCTTTTTTGTCCTTGCCTATTATTTCACTGTGACCCATTTTAAATGATGAGCTCCCTGTGTTTTGTTTTCAAAGTAGACAGAAAGATGAACTGTAGAATTCAAAGAATAATTTGTCTTTATTCTGTCACTTTAGATTTCCATTGTGCTCTACTCATTTTATAATTGCATAGTCTCAAGGTGAATTGTAAAGGTCAGGTGAGGAAATGAGACTTTTTCTAGTGAAATGATGAATGGTAGTTATGGGCAAGGTAGTTAGTTAGTAGCTTTCCTTTGAGTCCTACATGACAGCGCAATTTTCCTTTCAAGTAACATACTGTATTAACTTGATGACATGCCACAAGCCCTCTGTACTTTAACTCATTTGATTAGACCTTGTCGCTGATTCAGTCAAGGGTTCCAGTTGTACCTCTCCATCCTCGCTTTCAGGCCTTTGAACATACTGCTTCCTTCCCCTGGAACACTTGGCCATGTGTGTACCAGTACATCACATGGCTGAATCCTTCATAGTCTCTAAAAATCTCAGTTCAAATCTTACTTCCTTACAGAGGCCCTACTAACCCCAATCCAAATTTCACTTCCTTGGCTATGCATTCATATCATCTTCTACTTTTCCTTGGTAACACTTTAAGTAGTTGGTAATTGCGTCTTTTGGTGTAACTCTTTGTCAAATCTAGGTCTGTATATTTCATGGTGAAATGAAAAGGTCTGATTTTTTTTTAAAGATTTTATTTATTTTTATTATTTATTTTTAGAGAGAGGGGAAGGGAGGGAGAAAGAGAGGGAGAGAAACATTGATGTGCAAGAGCTACATCAGTCAGTTGCCTCTCACACCTTCCCAGCTGGGGACCTGGCCTGCAACCCAGTCATGTGCCCTGACTAGGAATTGAACCGGCAGCCTTTCGGTTTGCCAGGCCAGCACTCAGTCGACTGAGCCACGCCAGCCAGGAAGCATCCAATTTTCTTAATACTGTATCCCCATTTCTAAGTAGATGGTGTGAAAAATAATTGTTGAGTGAGTGAGTGTGTGTGTGTGTGTGTGTGTGTGTGTGAATTGATGTACCCTAATGAGGTACTTACAACACTTCTTTTATCACAGACTGTAATTCTAACCTTGAATAGCTATGTCCTATGTCAGTGACATCAGCTGTTTTGTCACCATTAACAACCCCCATGTCTCATGATCTTCTAAAAGTTAATCATCATCATTGTTGAAAATAAATGGAAATGGACCAGAGATTCGTGAAAGTGAAAAGGAAGTGAAATGGTTGCTATAATCACAGTAGATAGAGAACAATTGTTGAAACAAGTAGTTTGCCTCATTGTAAATTTAAATGCTTATTAAAAAAAGGAAAACATTCAGGAATGAATAAAGTAATCACAAGTAGTCATAGTTCTTCCACCAAGAAATAATTATTGATTTATATTTGTAATATTTACTTATATTTTACAGTATACATATTTAATTGTACATAAGATATTGTAATTATGCATTATAAAGACTATTTAAAAAAATAAAGTTGAGATTACATTAGATGTACAGTTCTATATTCTGCTTTTTCTTTTAACATTTTATTGTGAACTTTTCCCCATGTCACTGAATGTGCCTTATTTCTGTGCTTATATCATAATGTAACTCTTGATTGATCATTAAATACTTTTTGGGAATATTTCCTTTTTTCACATAAATCATTGATTATAATGCAATTAATCCACTTATAAAAATCTTTACCACTTGGTTATTTCTAACCTAAATCCACACCTCCCTGAATTCTTCATTTGTCTGGAGTTCCTGCTTACATTCAAACAACAAGAAGAGGAATAAAGAGAGAGATGTCAGAGAGAGCAATAGGGGAAAGAAAGGCTGGAAGATATAGAATAGAAAAGACATAACATTGGAGAGCTGGGATTGGGCAGGTGGGCCCAGGGAAGTACGAAAGGCGCTCCCCAGACCTCCACTCAGCCTAAGTCCCGTACTTATGCGCACATTTCAAGCATTGCTGGTTAGGCATGTCAGCATTTTGTCTTTAATCATGCCGTATCAAAGGAGTACAAATATGTGAAGCACACTCGCAAGGCTCTTCCCTTCTATGATGTATCATCAAGGCAGAGGAATTGTGTGGTGCATTTTAAGTCTTTTTCACAACTTAAAACTTTCCTTTTCTGAGTCTCTGTGTTCTCTCTGCCTACAAGTATGCATAGCTTTTTTTTTTTTTTAAAGTAACTTCTCCTTGGGCTACCCAGTATAGATTCCACCAAACTATTCTGTCAGAATCATCTACCATGTACATTCCAACAGTATGAGATTGCTTACATAAATCATGGTGCATCTATAGTATAGACTTGCATAATATCATGCTATGTTGTAGAATAACAGTTAATGATCTGGTTTACAAAATAGATTCTGTTGTAGATTCTGTTGTAGATTATCGGTGTGTGTATGTTTATGGCTGTGAAGGCTAAAGGCTGTATACCAAGATGGGGCATTCATGGTGAGGGACTTACCTGTTTTTTCTACATTTGCAGCAGTTAATTACTTTCATCTTGAGATGGTGGGAAACACCAAAAGTTGTTATTTCTTAAGGCAAAGAAAGTACTGCATTGATTGACACCATCTCCTCCTCCTTCAAGTATTCTGTGACTGTGTCATTGGGTCTGGCTCTGAGCATCATGTCACTGACTTCAGAGCACTGTCCATAACAGTCATTGGCTGAACATCTACTGTGTGTCTTGCAAATGGCCCTCAGTATATATAGTCAAGTAAGGCAGGTCACTGTCCTTAAGGAGCCCTGGTGGACGAGACTCTGTCTACATTCTGTCACCTGTAGGGTTCCAGGTGGCCTTGGCACTGGCTCCCTCTTGGGTCAGATTTGCCCCCACACCATCACTCTCCCCTAGTTCCATCTGCTCTTGCCATGCTGGCCTTGCTGTGTTCCCAGCATGCCATATACATCATCTCCTGGTCATGGGTCTGGCTTCTCCCTCACGTTCGCACCAAATACATCCTCATGGTCACCTTCTTCCTTCATGAATGTCTTTCCTGAATGCCCCTTTCTCTCTCCACTCTCTTTCCTGGATTCATTCTCTTTCATAGCACTTATCACAAAACACATTAATTGTTAGTTACCTGTTCCCCTCAGTAGAATGGAAGGTTTATGACGACAGGAGGTTTCTTTTGCTGTACCCAGAATGCCTAGGATGGTACCTGGCACATTGGTGATCTTTTGAGCAGAATAATTAGTGTATGCATGAACCATTCATTGGTTCCTGAGCCTTGTGCTCAATGCCTTTGTGTAGAGGACTGCACAGGGCAGTGAAAGGCAAAGCTACCCAGAAACATGCCCCTTTGACATTCTGTCTAGTTTAACTTCTGGGTTCTATTTCTTAACTATTTTCCTTTACTTATTCGAAGCAATAGCCAAACAAGGCTCCCTACTGCTTCCTTTGCTTGTATCTTGTCTTCCTCTTCCTGTTTTTTCCACTAGATTACCCCCTACTTATCCCACCCTGCCCGTTGTTATTCTGTCCATCTGTCCAGGCCCAGCTTGGACAGTAGCTCCTCTGGGAGGCCTCCTCTCCTTCTGCAGCTATAAACAAGCCCTCCACCCCATCTTCTGTTGAAAATGGAAGTTTCATGGTGGACTCATCACATTCTGTGTGACTGATATACATGTGTATTTGATTTCACTTACTTCACTCAGAAGATTGAAAGGTACTTTGTCCATCGGTATTCCCCTCAGAGTCTGATACACAGTAGGTGCTTGATGGAGGTCTTGTTGGCTGTGTGGCATGTATGGCTGAATGAGGTGGGCGGAAAATTGCCTGTGCTGCGCTGTTCTTGTTTGTCCAACAGGGACAGGTACAATTTGGGATGATGAATTATCTTTAACTTTTGGGAACTTGTTTCTGGAGTAAAAGTTGCCGTGGTTTGGTTGAGGAGGTAAGATGAAATTCAGAGTTGGAGTAAGGACGGAGGATGAACAGGGGGAGGCGGGCTTTACTCTTGGCTCCTCTGAAGAGGAAATCATCTTGGGCTTCTCTCTAAAACTCTTTGGGCCTCCGTCTCCTGTCCTGTAAAGTTAAGGGAGGGAGGAGCAGAGTGTAGGGATGTGTGCTGAGTTCAGTGTATGATCTCTTGAGTCTCCATGTAGTTCTGCCTGTGACACTATGGCTTGATCAGGTATGTCTCCATCTCCTGGGTTTAGTATGTGGTCCTGGCTGTCTTTACTAGAGCAAGTTATACTACTGTTATGAGAAGAAGTCTGAAGAGAAACTCTAATAAAATACTTTGGTATCAAATTTTACTATTTTTTAGAAAATGGTTTTTGTTTGTTTGAGCACTTTCATTTACAGTACAAAAGGCTTAAGGCTGGCTCCTGGAAAGTCTTCAGTGAGTACTTTCAGACCAGGGATTTGAAAGTTTATTAGGAAACCATTCCCAGGGTACTAGAGATATTTATGTTATAAACTCACGTTTACCTAGACAGGGTTTAATTTCACAACCTCCTAGATTAAATTGTGTTGTGAGACCCCATCTTGATATACACACCTTGAATTGCATTTTCTTGTAACTCACTCTACTATAGGATAACCTGATGTGTTACACCATGATTTTGGGGGTTGCAGGGAAGGAGAGCCACAGGCAGTGAGTGGGGTAGCACTTCCAGCTGCCTCTGCAAAGCCCCTAGCAATTCTTAGCTTTTTAATGAAAGTTTACATGGGAGCTGATGAACATAGGAAAAAGACTGCAAGGCCTTTCCATGAATTGAACAGACACTTCTTCCTTTCATGCTTTCCTGGGCCTACCTTGGGGTAGTAACTACTTTCTGCTCAGCCTTTAAAGGACAATTAAAATGCCAAGGTTCTCAAGGTCAGAGAGGACCTGAGCAAACTCCAGCCTCCAAATTCAAACTCTCTCTTTAGTTTTTAAGGTTCCTTGGGCTTTACTCATTCATAAGGTGACTTGAGACTGACTAGAAGTTTCTGAGGGTGGTAGGGTGGTGACAAGGTCAGTCATTCTGGTCTAAACTATTACAGAATCCATTGTGGTTAAAACCTAATCCCTCATGAAGGATGAGAGGAAGGCGAACCATCTTACACTGATGTCTAGTTTTTTCTAGCTCCTTTCCATTTATCCCATACCAGGATCGGGACTGAAGTGTCCACCCAGCATTTCAAGAAAGAGGCTGGGAGTTCTTTAAAAACTGATAAAATCAATCAGACCAGCTACCTAATTAGCAGGGCTCAATGCATAATGAAATGTGGGGCCTCTTGTTCATGTATTAAGAATTTCAAAATGACAGCAGTAGAGCATCAAGTGAATACAGGGCCCTGTGCAACTTCATGGATCGCATACCCATAAAGTCATTCCTGTATTTGATTATAACCTGAGTCACATAGGAAAAATCCAGGACTATCCAATGACCAGAATTTCATCCTTACCTGTTCCTATACTGGCACTGTATGGCACTGTAAATATCCATGTGAGGGGCTGCTTGACCTTTAGCTCACCTCCATTGCTGGGTAGGAGCTCCTTTCCAGCCATGTTGTGGTCTGGAGCTCAGCTTCCATTACCTTCCTGCCCAGCCCCCTTACAGCTGCCAGCTCAGGTGTCGGCTGGACTTGAGGAGCCATTGTCTTCTGTTTAGAAAGTGGAATGACATCAGAGTTATAACTCTAATCACCATTGGGACAACACAAGGACTCGGATATTTATGCTCTCAGTTTATTTACATTGTTTGGTTGTTGTTGTTACACAGGGACTTGGATATTTATGCTCTCAGTTTATTTACATTGTTTGGTTGTTGTTGTTAATTATAGCCTCACTTTGAGTACAGTGGGGCAAACTGAGAAATTCCCACCCCTTTGCTTTTTCATTTCCAGTGATAACAGTAATGTAAATTGAAGGATGTGCAGTTATACCTAAACATTCTAGATACCTTTTAATGCAAAAAAACCCCCACTTCCTCTAAAAATCAGTTGTATGCTATACTTTTTTTTTGTTGGACCAACACAACATATTTAGTTCCAAATGTCATTTTAAAATGCGAAAAACAGCTGCAAAAACTATAACCTTTTGTGGTTTTTCTTTTAACTATGACATTTAGGAAATTAGCATTTGGGGCCAAGTTAATTCCAGTAAAGTAAGATAGTGAATGACACTTATTGAAAATGAAGCTACATTAAAATACAATTACAGTTGATATGTTTCCTTGATATTAACACACATTAATATTTTACAATCAATTGAGATTTGCTATTTGAAATAATTATCATTGATAATGGAAAGAGGGGCATTTTAAAGTATGATTAATAAATACATAATATTTTACAGAAGTTATACAGTACCAGCAATAGCTCATATCAGCTCATATTTTAAATATTTTTCCTTTTTGATTGCAACATTCTCCTCAGACTCTTTGGGACTTTGTTTTATGTTAAGACTGGCATCTTTATCGTTTTTGTTTTTTATTTATTTTTTACTCTATTTTTGAGGAAATGGGAGTCATATTTATCAAGGACATAGCAATCAAACATTTTTCCTATTTAGAAACAGGTCACAGAAATGAAGTCATATTTCTTCATTAAGAACTAAAATGGGAATCTCTGATATCTTTTTTTAATAATTTAAAAAAATTTTCAATTGCAGTTGACATACAATTTTATATTACTTTCAGTGGTACAACATAGTTATGATTTCTTGACTCAGAACTTTACATTTCAATAGACGCTACTGTTTAGGAGGGCTGTGGTCTCATGCATCTGAGGTTGACAGCCACCACTGATCCAAATACTATTCCCTTCCCCATCCCAGTCACATGTTCTAAAATGAAATCTCCCGAGGAGGAGCCAGTGAGCTCATCAGCCCAGAGACTCCTGGGTCTTCCCCAGGCTGCTCTTCCACCGCCCTTTCTCTGACCCGCTGAGCACTCCTGATCCATTCATTTCTGGCAATCAGCCTCTCCCATGCTTTGCTTCTCCTTACTGTTGTCATCTACTTGCCTTCCAGGCACTTCCTTCAAAGCTTTACCATCTTTCTAAATCCTAACTTTATCTTGAGTGACTCTGTGTGTAATTCATCCTGGGAACACCTTTGATTTCTTACCTTTGCTTATAAGCCTTGTCTTGTTCCTACTTGCTTACCTTTTTAATCAAGTCCTCATCTCTAACGGTTGAGCCATCTTTTTCCTAAATGCCTGGATGGACCTTTGGTTTTGTTTTTGTTTTTGTTTTTTTTCCTTCTTGCAAGAGTTCCAGCTGTAACCACTGAACTGTCTTTCTGGCCCGAAACTACACACGTGCATCTGGGCATCTCAACTTAACGCTATAAGAGAAAAACGCATCAACACAGAGACTGGTGCCTCTGTGAACTGATGGTCTCTAAGTTTGACCACCCGTCACCCTTTTTTCGCTTATTGTCCTTGTCAGTTTTCTTGCCCACTGGCCTCTTCACCTTTTACAAATAATCTCCATGCTCTTTATGCCTCTAAGTCCACCACTCTTCCTCCTTACTCTTAGCAGAGGACCTTGCTTCTGACTGCAGAGAGAATACAGAAGTCCAAAGAGAACACCACCATTAAATCCCATGTCTACTTTAAATTCATCCTTTGCTTCTTCCTTCCTGTTCCAATGGCTGAACTGTGCTTTTGCCTTTCTCAGGCTACCTGCCTCTACTTGTATTATGGACCCTATAGGATTCATAGCTAATATTTATTAACTGCTGATTTCTCATTGGCGGATTCTCAGAGGATCATCAGATCCTCTACCCTGTAGGGACTAGGGTCATTTTGAGTCTATTTTCAGATGAGAAAACTGAGGCCAAGAGAGGTTGAGAACTTGTTCCACAGTCACAGAGGAGCCAGCATGTGAGCTGGGCTAAGCTAATTCCAGAGCCCTTGCTTTAAGCCATTGGTCCATTATTTCTTCTCATGCCTATCAGCGTCCCTTGAGGTATCTACAGCCTCTCCCCAATTTTTTTATTCCCTCTTTCTTTTGGCTTTTATATATTAAGATTTATTAATAAATATATACCTATCAGTTAGTAAAATGAGCATCCATCCTCCTAAAACTACCACCTCCCCTTTATAACTAAAATTACCAGGAAAGCTCTCTACCGTATCTACATAATCAGTCTCTACTTTCCTCCCATTTACTCCTCAGCCCACTGCAGTCTGGCCCCAACCCACAAAGGTTACTCCAAGGTCACTGGTCATCTCCGTGTTGTTAAGTTCAATGAATTCTCCTTGGGCTCTATCCTAACTGATATTCCTGAAGCATTTCATGCTACCATTTACTTATTTCTTGAAACATCCCTTTCCTCTGCTTACTTATGTCTCCCCTTACTTGGTCTTCTCTCTGTCTTCAGCTGCTTACTCCTGCCTCATTGGAAGGCCTCTTTTTCTCTGCCAGTCACTGCAGGGTCTGTGGACATCGAGACTTTGCTCTAAGCTCTTTTATTCTCATTATATACATATGTCCTGGGTAACATCATCTACTCTTGTGGTTTCAGTTTCTGTCTAGATGCTGGTGAATCCCAAGTTCACCTCCATCTTTGATGAAGGGCCTGACAGCCAGATCTTTGTATCCCCTGCCTCTTAGACATCTCAGTTCAGATGGCCTTCTGGAATCATTAGCTACAACATGTGTAAAATTGAAGTTACCTTCTTAAAGTCAGGATAAAGAAGAGATTAGTATTATAGGCTCTAACTGAGCCAGCAGGAGGGTGCCATATCTAAAACTCCATCAACCTGGCTAACACTGTTGCCCTACCCTGGAGAGCCCCTGGCACTCTGTCCCATCCAACTTTCAGGCCCACTCAAGCTGTTAACAGTGACTTTTCCATATGAATGGCTGCTCTTGCTTCATGCTTCACAACTTCCTAAAACTTCTCAAACAAGCAACAGCTGGCCTCAGTGAGCCCCCAACCACCATACCTCTTGCTAAGTGGTCCTAGGTGTGGAACTAGTGGCAACCAGACTACATTCACACATTGGCTTTGCCTGGGAATCTCCAGCACAAGACCAGCACAAGTATCAACCATCTCAGATTGCTTTGTAGCTCAGGCAGGGCGTCCCTGTGCAAAACACAGGTGGGGGCTGACCTTGGCTTGCACTACCCAGAAAACCCCAGAGCCTGTACACTCAGTGGACAGCTACAGACCATGTTGGAGCACCGCTGCCCCTGCACAGCTGATCCTCCACAGAAGGCAGAGGTTGGTGATAAGTGGTCATAGCCAGTCCTTGCAGCTGACAAGCCTGGGTAAATCCCTTGCAATGATCTGCCAACAGCAGCCAAGGCTCAACTAAAGGAGGAGGATGTACCTAGCCCACACAAAGGGCATACCTCGGATACCCAGCTTGGGTTTTAGGGTGCTGTGCCACTGGACCCTACAGGATATCTACTACATTAGGCCACACTATCAAGACAGGGAGTCATAGAACATCTACCTAATATATAGAAACTAACACAAAGATGCTGCCAAAATGAGAAGTCAAAGAAGCATGACCCAAATGAAAGAACAGATTAAAACTCCAGAAATAGAGTTAAAAGAAATGGAGATAAGCAATCTGTCAGATGCAGTATTCAAAACACTGGTTATAAGGATGCTCAGGGAACTTAGTGAGGACCTCAGCAGCATAAAAAAGATCCAGTCAGAAATGAACGGTACACTAAGAAGGGTAGTTCAGTTTACAGGGAAACAATGATAGAGTGGATGAAGCTGAGAATCAAATAAAAGATTTGGAACATAAAGAAGCAAAAAACAACCAATCAGAACAACAAGAAGGAAAAGGAATCCAAAAAAACAAGGATAGTGTAATCAACCCCTGAGACAACTTCAAGTGTTCACATCATTGGTATTCCAGAAAGAGAAGAGAAAGAGCAAGAAATTGGAAATGTATTTGAAAAAACAATGAAAGAAAACTTTCCTAATTTGGTGAAGGAAATAGACATTCACGTACAGAAAGCACAGAGAATCCCAAACAAATGGATTTAAAGAGGCCCATGCCAAGACACACAATAATTAAAATGCCAAAGTTTAAAGATAAAGAGAGGATCTTAAGAGCAGCAAGAGAAAAACAGTTAGTTACCTAAAGGGGAGTTCCCATAAGACTCTCAGCTGATTTTTCAAAAGGAATTTTGCAGGCTAGAAGGGATTGTTAAGAAATATTCAAAGTCATGAAGAGTGAGGACCTACAGCCAAGATTGCTCTATCCAGCGAAGATATCATTTAGAATGGAAGGGCAGATAAAGAGCTTCCCAAGTAAGGAAAAATGAAAGGAGTTCATCATCACCAAACCATTATTATATGAAATGTTAAAGAAACTTTTTTAAGAAAAAGAAGATCAAAACTATGAACAATAAAATGGCAATAAATATATATTTATCAACAATTGAATCTAAACAAACAAAGCAAACAAAAAGAACAGAGACAGAATGATAGATATGGAGAGTGTTTTGATAGTTACAAATGAGAGGGGGTGTGGGGGAATTGGTGAAGAGGTGAGGGGATTAAGAAGTACAAATAGGTAGTGACAGTATAGACATGGGATGTAAAGTATAGTATAAAAAATGGAGTAGCCGAAGAACTTATATGCATGGCCCATGGACATGAACAATGGTGTGGGGATTGCCTGAGAATGTGGGGCTTGCTGGGAGAGGGGCAAAGGGGGAAAATTTGGACAGCTGTAATAACATAATAAAATATAATGAAAAAATTATGAGTTATATAATCAATATTGATTCTGCCATTTTCTAGCAATATGGCCATTTCTCATAGGTAATATGGGAAATACATCACACAGGTACATTGGGAGAGTTAAATGCATAGTTTTCAGAACCAGGTATAGACTGAATCTTCAGTGGATGTTAACTGCTCCCCTCACCTTCACCACCGTGAGTGCTAGCACTAGTACAGCTACCGCCGCTGCTTTTCCCCGTTCCCCAACTGGCTCCATCCACAGTGCTCCTCCTTATCTTAGTGGATCATAACAAGGAGAGGCAATTGTTTTGGACCTAATATGTGCAGATGCTCTATAGATATTTGGCATGTGTTATCTCATTTGGTCCTGGCTACAATCCTTTGAGATAAGGCTTGTGATTTTCTTTAATTTCCATAAGAAATAAGCATCTAAGGTTAAGTAATTCATTACATAGTGTCACAACCACTAGAATTTGGAAAAGGTCAGACTTGCTGACCTCTTAGCTCAGATTTTCTGTGTTCTGCCTTCCCACCTTGTATGTAACCTGGCCAAAGACCTGAGGGAAGAGCTTTCACTCCTCCTTTCTCCTCAGAAACCCCCCAAAATGCAACCAGTTATCCAGTTCTTTCAATTCAACCTCCTGAAAATCAGACAGTATCTTCATTTATTTATCTTAATTATCGGAGATCCTGCCTCCATCATCTCTTATTTATATGAGCACAACAGCCTCCTAATTTGTTTCATGGGTTCTCATATTGTCCCCCTCCCACCTGTTCTCTACAGAACACAGGATCTATGCGTTTTAAACAACCCTATTCAAAGACACTTTTCTACCATCATCTTTAAGGTCACATTCAAAATTCTAAATGTAACTTCAGGGCTCTTCACTGTCTGACTTCTGGTATCCTATTGACCTTCCTGTCTTGCCACTTCCCCCATAGCAAGCCAAGATTTGGTTATTTTGAGCTTCTCTTGAGTTTCTATATGATGCACAAGGAAGAATGGTGCAGCTTAGATCCAGGTTTTCTCACGTAGCTTGCCTTCATTCTACACACTAACTGATTCTGAGGTTAGTGCCCTTCTCTGCATAACGGTGTCCCTCCTCAGGCCTGACTCATGGCACACTTGTGTTTATTTGACTGTCACAGACTAGGAGCCCTGTGGGCACAGGGCCCACATGTTCCTTATAGACTGCTGTATCTCCTGTACCTAGCATAGTGCTTGACATTGTGCTCATTAAAAAAAGTATGCTCAGAATGTCATTTTAGGGAATTGAAGATATTAAAACTCACATTTTATGACCTCCTGAGACCTTGCAGCTCTTTTAGCAACAATTGTATTTGTTGGCAGTATAGACTTTAGAATCAGATTTGCATTCAAGTTCTCCTTCTGATACTTACCTGCGCTGAACCTCAGTTTCCTGTTTTATAAAATGAGAATGAGAAACCTGTCAACCTGCTGGGGTTGGGAGAACAAAGTGAGGGCATTGCATGCTGACTGCCCAGCCCAGCGCCTGCACATTGTAAACAGTCCTCTGGTGATAAGTTTTCATTCGAACGTGGGTCTCCCAACTTTCGGAGTAGCACTTGGCTTATGACCACGCACTGTGTCATTGTCAGAGCAGTGTCTATGGATAGTCACGTTGAGCTATTGTTCACAAAAAATAAAACTAGAGAATAAGTACAGTTCCATTAGGGAAATTCTCATGAGTTTGAAAGTGTTTTATCCAAGAACTCTTGATCATGGTATCTCCCCTGCCAGGTAAGTATATCCAGGAATTCTTTTTGACTGTATAAATATCTCTAGAAGGACTTAACTGTACCAAAGCCTAAAAATATCTACTAGGAAAAAATCCCAAGGGTTGTTTATTGTTATATAAAAGAGAACAATTGTATATTGACTTTAATGGAACCCTACACCTACTTTGTCTAATTACTTACGTGTTGGGCTCAGGAACTGGCAAAAACTATGTGTGTTTGGGTGTGTGTATTATTGATTTCTCATGGATGGCAATGCCTATAATCTACAAATTACTTTCATTTGATAGAAGGATAAATACAACCCTAAAGGATACTTCAATGAAGGATTTAATATTTTTATTGTATATCACAAATTTGAGTATTGCTTTTAAAAATGAATTAATTGAGGATATTTTGGAAGCAGGCTGCTATGGCTCCATCACATCTTATCTTTACGACCTTGAACAAGTTCATTCATATATCCAAGCTTTGGTTCCTAATCTGTGAACTGGAGATACTACTATTCACTACCTTAAGGATTTGCAAGGAAGATAAAGTAAGCTTAGGGATGTGAATCACTAAGCCAACACTCATTTCTGCTTACAAAGTCCATTAGTCATCTTACTGTCGATATTATACCAAATTAAATTGGTAACAGATTTATTTGAAATATTTGTTAGCTCATTGTAAAGGTAGATGTGTTCAATTTGGACTTGCACATTATCCAAGGAAAATAATTCATGGTGAATTTTTCCATAGTTCGACTTTTTAGATGTATGTGCCATCTACCACAACAGGAAAATGTGTGAATTACAGTTCATGCTGTTTATGAGAAATAGTGAAATCTTTCAGTAATTAAATCTGGTGTTTGAGAAAAAAATCAACTTTTGTTATCAATATTTTAGTGAGTTATTTTTCAAAATTCCCAATGGCTCAGCTTCCATTGTGGTAAATATGCTTCTGATCTATGTAGCCTCATGACTACTAGTTAAGGAGGATTTTGACAAACTTCCTGCAGCATAACTATTTGCAAAGTAGAAAATACGAATTTGACTGTTGCTTGCAATTATTATTGATACTCAGCTATTATTAGTGCCATAATTATCATGGGAAGTGTGCAAACAGCTAACACTTTGGAGTGTTGGAGGTTTTGCTTCAAGAAATTATTGGGAAATGTGATATTTATAAAAAGACATCGATTTGTGCTTGGCTCTTGGCTTTTTTGTACCTTACTGCTTTTCTCCTAATATTTTCCTTAATTCTTTACTTAATTGATATCTGTACTTTCTCTCTCTACCTCCCTGGCAGTCTTTTCCCTGTAAAAGGACCCATCTGTCTAAGGTAGAGATTCTCCATTTTTATATATTCATTGCTCACTAAACTGCATGGAGTAGACATGCTTATCATGTAGAACTCTCCTTTCACTATGCTTTTTCAGTACAGTGGTGTTTTGTTTGTTTTCCTTTCAGTAAAATGTTTTTATTTAGTATGAATTCAAGCACCCCAAAAAGAATGTCTAATTTCTAATCGTAGTCATAAAGCAACGTATTCATTTTAAACTTGCTAATTCATAGTTATGAAAAATCAGACTCAAATAACCGATGTTATTTGTAATGTGCAACTATACAAAGATTAAGAGAGAGGAAAGCTTTGTAGAAAAGTGACTCATTTTCATTTGATTTTATTTAGACTTGAATTTGAGCGGCAACAGCGTGAAGAACTTGAAAAATTAGAAAGCAAAAGGTAAGCTACATGGGTTACCAAATTTTAAAACACTACTGTATTTGTGGATTCTTGTGTTAATGTCCTAGATTGATTTCATCTGTGTCTGTTTTAATACCACCCTGTAGCTCTATGTCTGTTATGTACATGTCTAATGACCGTCGGGCATTTTTCTTTAGGGGGTTAGTTTTAATTCTTGTTTGAATGTTTTAAATAGTTCATCTTCAAATATTGTGAGGAAGGAGGAACTGTGTTAGTAGGCAAATTCAATACACTTATTAAATATAATACACCAAATATATACTCGTTTAAATTTAACTCAAAAGTGTATCTTCCTTAAAAATAACAGCTAAGTTTTTAAAAAGCTAAAAGAATGACAGTTTCCCTTCCCTATGTCTCCCTCCTTTTAAACATTTTTTCTTATGCTGGTTGGCCATTTGTATAACCCTCTATAATCCACCTCTTAGTATTCTGCGCTTCATTCGCGCGCGCATGCGCAGCTTATTGATTTGAAGAGTTTTTATGTTTTGGATATAATTATTTGATTAAAAAATCTCCTTTTCTGTTTTTTTCTGTTCTATTTAACAGTCCAAGAAATGGACTATGATATTGGAGTAGAAACTAAAGCCATAGAAAAATCTACAAAGTGAATATTTATTTTCTAGAATCTGGACTTTAGGTGTTACAGATGAATTAGTTTCCTGCATTATATAAGATAGATCCTTGGTGGGTCCGGAGATGGAAGCCATGTATCAGTACTCTCACATACCCTGTGTTCTTGCTTTGGAGGCCACCCCAAACTCAAAACATTGAGTTAGCACCCAGTGGAAATCATTTGACCTCCTGGACAAAACATGACCTGCAACCCTTGTATTCATGCATTTAAGTATTGTAATGAATACTGTTATTTTCAGTTTTATGTATTAATAAGCTAGTATTTTGGGCCATTTGGTGATTACCATTTTTCATAAACTAGTGATTAAATGCTAATTAGCATGTAGTTATTTGAGCAGGAACAATGAACTGTTGATTATCTTAACTTTGATATTTGACCTCAATGAGTTGAAGACAGCATAAGCATTTTTATTTAATGCCATCTCATAACTGAATTTCTGTTGCGTTTTTGCTATTGGGCTGAATAAAATTACTCACATTTAAATTTAAATTGGACATGGTTCTTTCTCTTTGAGCTCAGGGGACTTTTAAAATTATATCATTCATAACACATTATGCTTATAGACTCTACAAAGAAATAATATCAGAGGCTACTTCAAGAGATTAGGCAAATGATATGAAATGATATGTTGCACAGTTATGGAGTAAAAAAATTAAACAGCGTGCTACTGGAAATGAAAAAGCAAGCAGTTCTCCCTCATTTTTATTGTAGTGAAGAGTTTGGCTTTATATTGTATATTCATTTTCAGAGCATTTCAGTTAGGGTAAAGAGAAATATTTGAACACAGTGATCAAATAATGATCAGTCAACATTTTGCATTTCAGAAAACTCATAGAAGAAATGGAGGAAAAGCAAAAATCAGATAAGGCAGAACTGGAGCGGATGCAGCAGGAGGTGGAGAGTCAGCGCAAGGAAACAGAAATCGTCCAGCTCCAGATCCGCAAGCAGGAGGAGAGCCTCAAACGCCGCAGCTTCCACATTGAGAGCAGACTGAAGGATCTGCTTGCAGAGAAGGAAAAGTTTGAAGAAGAAAGGCTGAGGGAGCAGCAGGAAATTGAACTGCAAAAGAGGAAACAAGAAGAAGAGAGCTTTCTCCGTGTCAAAGAAGAACTGCAGCAGCTCCAGGAACTCAACAACAACGAGAAGGCCGAGAAGATCCAGATATTTCAAGAACTGGACCGGCTCAAAAGGGAAAAGGATGTGCAATATGCCAAGCTTGAATT
Organism: Pteronotus mesoamericanus; assembly: GCF_021234165.1. NCBI lineage: Eukaryota > Metazoa > Chordata > Mammalia > Chiroptera > Mormoopidae > Pteronotus > Pteronotus mesoamericanus. The sequence continues at coordinate 35,129,257 of NW_026555105.1, read as the reverse complement.
GGAGAAAAAACGGCTGGAGGAGCAAGAAAAGGAGCAGGTCATGCTCGTGGCCCATCTCGAAGAGCAGCTCCGGGAGAAACAGGAGATGATTAGGCTCCTCCGGCGAGGGGAGGTGCAGCGGGTAGAGGAGGAGAGGAGAGACCTGGAAGGCATCCGGGAGTCCCTTTTGCGGGTGAAGGAAGCCCGTGCCGAGGGCGACGATGATGGCGAGGAGCTAGAAAGGGCTCAGCTGCATTTCTTAGAGTTCAAGAGGAGGCAGCTGGTTAAGCTAGCCAACCTGGAGAAGGATCTGGTGCAGCAGAAGGACCTCCTGAAGAAAGAAGTTGAAGAAGAACAGGAAATCATAGAGAGTTTAAAATTGGAGCGTGAAGAAGAATTTAGGTTGTTGGGAAAAAATGATGATAGTGTCACATATGTCACCCAGGTGGCTCAAGATTTAGAGAAAATAAAGCCAGCAGAGTACAGACTGCAATATAAAGAACGCCAGCTCCAGTACCTCCTGCAGAATCATTTGCCAACTCTGTTAGAAGAAAAGCGGAGAGCATTTGAAATCCTTGATGGAGGCCCTCTTGGCTTAGACAACACTCTTTATCAAGTAGAAAAAGAAATGGAAGAAAAAGAAGAACAGCTTGCGCAGTACCAAGCCAATGCAAGCCAGCTGCAGAAGCTCCAAGCCACCTTTGAATTCACTGCCAACATTGCACGGCAGGAAGAAAAAGTGAGGAAAAAGGAAAAGGAGATTTTGGAATCCAGGGAGAAGCAGCAGAGAGAAGCTCTGGAGTGCGCTGTGGCCCGGCTGGAGAGGAGGCATTCCGCCCTGCAGAGGCGCTCCACCCTGGGCCTGGAGATCGAAGAGCAGAGGCAGAAGCTGGCCACTCTGAACAGCAGCAGCAGTGAGCAGTCAGGGCTGCAGGCTAGCCTGGAAGCTGAGCAGGAGGCCCTGGAGAAGGACCGGGAGAGGTGAGGCAAGGGAGAGAACAGGGCATAGCACTGGTGCCAAGTATATTTCACATTTCTTGCCTCTCATAGCGAGTCTTTTACTCTTTTTTTTTTTTAACGTAATTCTTTTAGCTTTTATATTGTCTAGTACACAGGCAAATGCTTATTTACCTGAGAAAAATACCCCTAAACATCCTTTACTTCCTCTTTAGGACCCTTGTTTTAGAATCATTGGTGTAAAGTTGAAAACAACACAGAAACAAAAACAAAGCCCTTGTCCATTACCTCACTGAATGTGTATGTTTTAATATTTGATAAATACAAGAGAATGAAAACTTCCAGCCTTGATTCCTTCCTCCTTTTCCTTTCTTTGTTCTGTTCTGTCTCCTCCCTTCCATTCACTTCCATTTCCCTCCCCCCTCCCTCTTCCCCTCTTTCCCACCCCTTGTAGCCCCTTCCTTCCCTCCCTCCTTTCCACCCTTCCTTCCTTCCTGTTTTCTTCCTCCTACTTACTCAGCTCCCTCTTCTATTTCCCTCTCCCCTTCCTCCTCTTTGGCTTTCTGTCTTCTCCCTGGCTGGCCCGAGCCACAGTAAATCACCCCCAACTGCCTTCATAGATACTGATTTCTATACCTGAAGCAGAAGGGAACATACTTCTTCCACCCTGATGATTCACATTATGTATTTGAGTGGAGGATCCAGGATTCTGTATTTAAAAAGAAACAACCAAACATGATTCTGAACCCAGTAATATGTTTAAGTGTGTTTGATGATCATTTACTGAGGGCCACCTGGTGTGTACACATCACCTGATTTGTTAACCTGCACGGGGGCTTCAATGCTGGTTCAGCCCTTTCTGCCATGCTGACTTTGGGCAGGATCTCTCATTTCTGAGCCACAGTGTCCTCACCTTCATAGGAAGGGGAAGGCGAGCCCAGGGTTCTGTGTGTTTTCTTAGCTCCAGACCCTTGTTCGAAATCTTAACTAAAGCCCAGGTTGAAGGCCTGGAACACAGCATTCCTCTCACCTAGAGCCCCTCTTTAGGGGCTGCAACAGAAGGCTAGTCAGGTGGCTTATAGGAGCCCAGCTTGACATTGGCAGAGGCCTGAGATCCATGCTAATGACAAGGCAAGGCCTGCTCTCAGGTGTTGCTGGAGCCACCATCCATCATCTAGACTGAAAAGGTCCAGACAATCACCTTTCAAATGATCTACTTATACTGTGGATTCTACTTACAATTACTCTCTAGTAATTGCCTGAGGCAAAACAGCAACAAATAACAATCAAAAACCATAATGCTATTACTTCAGAGAAATAGGTTGGAGGTTTAAGAATATTTTTGCAGGTATATTATGTAAATGAAATTGCTGGACAAAACTCCACGTCAGGAAATTTAAAGTAGTGGAGGGCAGGCTCTCAATTTGTATCCTGCAGTGCGCAGTAAAAATGCAGCATGAACTTTTAGCTTGATGTCCCTGGCTCTCGTCAACCGGCTTCACTCCCTGCCATTTAGTATTAATACTCTATTATAGCGGATGCAGTATTGTGCTTTCCATGGAAGTGATTTCCCAATGTCAGCATTCCTCTAGCAGCCACACACAGGAGGCTTTTAGCATCATGTGTTTTGATGGAGTAGACTTTGCTAAGACCTAATTCATGCCAACAAATCTGAGCTCTTTGCTCTGGCTGTGATGCTCCTGTGCATTTTTAGTGTTTTATTATCTCTCCAGGTTCTCATGGCTAAGCCAGGGCTGGGCATGCAGCCTGACTTGACCACTTGTGAAATGTACAAGTGTATAATATTAAATTCATGTGGAACCAGATTGGACCGCAGTGCACTGAACTTGGTTTTGCCTGTCGGTTGCTTTGTGAACAAAATTTAATCCATTTTCTGTCTTTTTCCCCCCCTACTTAATGGTTATATAACCACTGGGGACTAGTATCAAGCAGAAAGTGGCAGAGCTACAACTTGAATCTAGGTCTACTTACCTCCCAACTCTTAGCCTCTTGTCCTCTTGCCTGCTGACACAGAGCTGCTGCCTGGGCAGGCTGGTTCTTCACATGCACTGCAACCCTTCATATAAATCCTGCTCAGCCTTCAGGGCCTCACTCTAACCCCTTTGCTCTGTGGAGTCTTTTACATGGTCCCAGCCCTGAAGGATGTCTTTGAACAGCTCTACTGGGCAACATCTTAATTATAAACATTGGCAGTTACGTACTTATATTCAGCTCATTTTCCTTATGATTTCTGAGACTCTGTTAATATTGTTCCCTGGTTGTTAGCCCCAGCACTTGGCCCCAAATATCACTCCTTTATGTTCATTCTCTTGTCCTTTGAAAATATTGTATGGCCTGCAAGTTGGTGCTTAGTAAGTACTTGCTAATCAGTAGTAGCTGAAGCGCCGAGTTAAGCAGGGCATTGCCTGTCATGGAACCCACAAGAGCTAACCTTGGTGACCCCATAAGCTCAGTTCCACAGTTTAGAAAGTGGCTTTCATGTTTGAGATGGAGCAGTGAAATTGCTGCTGGTGACATCAGAGAGCTGGCAGTATTATAGTATGTTAGCATTTGAAGCTAGAACACCTGGTTTTTGGAGCTGGATGAGTTTAGAGAGACTAATCAACTATCTCAATTGATACGTGAAGACACTGAGACCCAGATTTCATTAACTTGCCCTAGTTCACAAACCAAGTGGGCTGCAGCCCCTAGACGCATCTTGTGTTCCCTGTGACCAAGTTCACTGGCAAACTTGGTCCTGTAGTCTGATGGCCCCAGATTCAAGTATGCCTGGGTCAGTGGAAGAATAGCCTTACAGACAAATGACCTCATATTCAATGTATTATTTATCACAGGAAATAAATGTTTGGTGCCATGGTTTATGGCTTATATGAGTTTCTCGAGACATTCCCCCTGCTTTCCTACATCTTTCATCTTTTCCCCTTTTCTACATTCTCTGGCTTAGCCAAAGTGGATTCCTGGTTTTCATGGCTTAGCTTCTGTGTTCATATTGCCTTCTGTACCAGGAGAACCCTCCACCATCATCCCCAAAGGTCCAAATTCCTACTGGCCTCTGAAGATTCAACGTACAACTACCTTCTCCATGAAGGTTCTCTTAGATTGATGGTTTTTAAAAAAAACTTTAAAGCTTACATCTCTTTTGTCAAACAGAAATATTAAAATGGGATCTGATATATAGTAAACAACTGTTTTATTGAAGCCAGGTTAGGGGGCTCAAAATCCTGCCTATCTACCTCTGAGGATTTACTTGGAGCACATGGGAGTGTCTTTGCCCTTTTTGGTAAAACTCCAATTTTTGGATGCCTACAGCACTTGATCTGAGCCCCTTTTGTGGCCCGTTATCATCTTATACCTTATCTTCTAGGTTTGTGGCATCTTTTCTATTAGAAGGTAAATCTCTTTGCACAGTTTTTGTCTAAATTCCTCACATTTTCTAGAACAATGTCCCAACCAGTGACGATGCTCAGAAAATACTGTTAATAAATGAATTCATGTAACTTCCATCTCTGTAGGTTGGAACATGAAATCCAGCAGCTGAAGCAGAAGATCTATGAGGTCGATGGTTTTCAAAAGGGGCATTTTTGTACTTTGGAGGGAAAGGCTGCTTCTTCCAGCTTGTCATCTAATGCTGAAAAATCTCACCTGGTTCCTCTGATGGATGCCAGGTACTGGATATTAAACTGGTGTCATGCCTGCATTTCTGATGTGGTTCAGTGAGTCACTGTACCTTATATTGGCCAATTTGCATATGGAGGGGTCTGACAAAGATGACAAATAATTCATGACCCTGAGATGTGCTTTGTCTCCATCAACTGCTACATGGCCAGTGGTGGGTTGAGTTTCATTTAAAGGGTGAGTTTCACCAAAGACCTGAGAACTGCCCAGCTATACCCAAGCAATGCTGGTATGAGTAGTTTGTGTGGGAAGGTAGAATTAAAAGATCCTAGAAAACCAGCTCATCTAGAAAGGAGTGATGGAAGGCCAAGTTGAGAAGGACAAAGAAATAGAGTTAATTGAATTGTACCAAGAAGGACCTTATACTGACAGTTAATTTATGGAAGTCATTGATTACAAATAGATGAAGTCTGTTACAAAAATTATACCAGTATATTCAGGATGATCATGAATAACATAACTATAAATCTGATGTTGATATAGTAAAATGACTTTCAACTTGGGTAGCTTTGTCAATTGCTCTGTGGCTTAGAACTCTGATAAATTGACGCAATCATTCTTTGCCTGTAAGAAACTTGATTATTTTTTCAACCCCATCTATGTATTGTATATCAAAATGTACTCAGAATAGCATGAGCTTCTGTAGCCCTTTACAGATAGGTCTGCATATTCCATGGGTCTAGTTTATAAGTTTAGTAAAAGTCCAGGCAGGTAATCCATTTGTGTCTGGCCTTGGCTCAGGTTCAGTTGCACATGATTTTATTTTCAATACTGAAAGGTAAATACTACACTTTATTACTCTAAACTCCATTCTTCTGGGCTGTCTTACCTAAAATATTAATCTCTCTACCCAGCATTTCAGAAAATCATTTTGCCATGGTCAGTACTACAAACAATATTTATAGGACTATGCATGTGCTTAGAACGGTGAAACTAGATTTTTTTAGTGTAGTAAGATTAAAAACATGCAAAATAGTTCGTTTTAACTGGTCCAGCTAATCAGTGGCTAGGGGAAGGAGAGCCTAGGTCTTGAGTAAGACTTCCATCTCAGCATTCAGGCCCCTAGAAGGATTTTAGATGGAAATAAAATTCTGTAGTCTTCGTTTCTCTGCATGGATGGTTGTACTTCATACAATTTCACCTACATTCTATGAGGTATGAAATATTCAGTTGACAACCACCTTAAAAGTCCACTCTCTCTGGTTTCCACTGTCTTGACCCTGTGACAAGCATTGTGGAAGGTGGAGACCATCAGAATGTGGTCTCTCCTACCCAGATGTAGGTAACACAGTTGGAGAGAAGAGACAGCAGGCATAATGCAAGACATTGTTTCATCGAGATAGTGAAGGTTTGTGGAGATTACATTTGTTTCTTGTTTGTTTTTTGTTTTTGTTTTTTTACTTTTAATCTTTTTAAATGACCCTGTGATGTGAGCAATAACTATCAGTTTTCTGTTAGGAAACCAGGGCTCCTTGAATGAAGTGTTGGATCTCAGAGTCAGTGACTCATAGTTGGAGGATAGGGAGCCTTGGGAAACCAGGATCTGTGATTCTCCCCTACCTGGTAGCAGGGGATCACTTAGTCTCCCTTCTATTCTCAAGATTTTGTTACCCATCCAGTTCTCTCCCATTTGGAGAAAACACACAGCTAGTGAACAAATGGCACTAGGTGTCTTAGAAAGTAGAAGAATATTTAAGGTCTAGAGCTGTTGTTATGTTTGGCATTTCAAATGAGAAAGTTTCTTGTTACGAAGAGTATAGTAAAAAAGGTATCTCCAATGCCCTGTGTGGTTAGAAGTGTTTAAGTGCCCCTATCTCCATTGTTCTCAGGGTCAATGCTTACATTGAAGAAGAAGTCCAAAGACGTCTTCAGGTTTTGCATTGTGTGACTGGCAACGACAGTGATACATCTGCAGCTGTGATGAAGGTGAGCTGAAGGAATCAAAGTAACACATTAGTTTTAAAGATGAGCTTTTAATGTTATTGGTGGTGGTGGTGGCACCATTTGTTACTGTGTCTCAGTGAGAAAATTGAGATGCAGTTGTTCTAGAAAAATTAAATATTGCTTGGGTGGAGCCTAACGGTTCCCAAATAGTATTAGTTCAAAAGTACTTATTTTAAAGTTTTGAAGTTCTGGGGGGAAGTTCTTAAGTGAATATAAAGTTTCTTAAATGTTTTATTTACTTTGTTTGATTTACTACTACTCGGCCATAAAAAAGAAGAAAGTTTTACCCTTTGCAACAGTATGGATGGACCTGGAAAACATGCTAAGTGAAATAAGCCAGTCAGAGAACGACAAATACCATATTATTTCACTCATGTGGAATCTAATGAGCAAACTGAACGAACAAGGAAAATGGGGACAGACTCATAAGTGGAGAGCAGGATGACAGCCAGTGGGGATGGGAAAGGATTGAACAAAAAGGAGAAAGGACTCATGGACATGGACAACGGTGTGGTGATTGCTGGGGGGGTGGAAATAAGGGGACTAACGGGTAATGGAGAAAATATAATAAAGACTTTAAAAAGTAAAAATAAAATCCCAACTGAAAAAAAAAATTTTTAAATAAAAATTCTGTGTCACATTTTTTTGTTTTGTTTTCTCCAAAAATACAACCAAACTCACCTGGAACTAGTACAGAATAGTATTGCATGTAAGCAATAATTTAATAAAAGTAAAAGTACAACCAATTTCCATAACTATTTAATTTGCTTGATAAATTATCCCAAGTAGAAGTATAATTTTGCCTTTGAGAAGATAGATATTTGCAACAACTTGATTTTTATCTAAGTAAAAGCTTTGCATTTCTAGCCTGCAAATTTAAGAATTGTCTTAAGGACGTCTTGCTTTTAATGTTATTCTTACAATTTTAAGTTTCAGAAAAAATGGTTGAGTTATCTTACAGGCAGATGGATCAATAGAGTGATGTTTACTGTGGAATATAAATTCTATAGAAAGATTGTCATTGTTGAATGACAAGTATGTTTCTTTAGAATTTTGTTCCCATAAATATTTCCAATCAAATCAGTTATTTCCTCCTCTGTGAACACACTATAATTTAATATAGAGGGCTTTTTATTTTCTTTTCAGAATAATGAGAAACTTCACAATGGTACCATTCAACGTAAGCTAAAATATGAGGTAGGTAATGATTTTTTAGATTGATAGGGTCGCCTTAAATTATGGCATGCTCATGTGATTAAATTTTCTTAATGTTTAGTTGCATAATTAGGATTTTGAAGTCCCAGTGAGATTAATGGCTAACAGGGAAGGCAAGTTTTTATATGGACTAAAAATTAAATGGAATCCTGCGGGTCGAAAACTGCTTTGACTTTATTTGAATGGCATGTAGCAGTGGTGGAGGCTCTTTGCCCAGTTTTTCATTGGTAACAGTATCCTTTCCCTTGGTTTGCATTTAAAAGGCAGAATTGTATAATCAGAATCAGATATGGGATTTGGAAATGAAACTGAGTACTTCTAGATATTTTTAAAACCCTGCTTATTTTATAGACTGAGTTGGCAGTAGTACAAAGGGAATAATTCTTGGCCGATTAGCTTATTTCTCTGGTGGACTGTCAAACCAAGGTTTATTTGGGCATATGATTTGTGAGGGTTTACTTTTATTTTTCTCCACTGAGGGTCTTGTCCTTCCCATACATTCCTAAATTTAAAAAGTAATAAGGTGATATAAATCTTACAGGTAAAGTTCACAAATTCTAGTGAGAGATGAAAGAGGGGTTGCTCCACAGTAGGCTTACCTGACTTTGGCGACTGCCTTGTCCTCCTTCCAGTCATCCAGTAATGACATCTTCCTCTGGACATCCATCTCTTTAGCCAGTACTCTTGTGAAGAGCAAGATGTTGCCTTTCATTTCTTTGTATCCGTAGTGCCTGGCCTTTCATGGTGCTTGTTTGTAGATACGGTAATGGCAATCTAACCAGATAAAATTAACAGATGTCATAAAACAAAAGGCGAGAGAAGTATGACTCAGGTTGCAATACTTGTCAATTTCTCTTGGTCATACTTCATTAAGTATGCCCTGATTACTTTTACATTTTGGACATACGGTTACGGATTCATTTTTACAGTTTGACCTTTTGAAAACTGACCTAAAGGTCTTAAGGTTTATTTTAGAGTGAATGAAATTTTAGACCAAGAAATGGATACTGTGGATCAATTCTGTAGAAGGTATTTCTGTAAAAACACTTGCAATTTATAAAATATATAATACGGAAATTGAGGGTCTATCTTTGAATCCAATCATATACTTTTAAATCATGTATCAATCAATACAAATGGCTTAGGCTTTTGATTTAACCTCTGAATCAGTCCACACAATGAAACCAATGACTGCCAAAATCTTCATTTGCAAAAGAATCACAAAAGCTGCTCCTACATTGCCATTTCAACTGTTTTTGACATCTTGAACAGAAAGGATGTCTTGCCCCGCTGCTGCCCAAAGATGTCACTGACACGCCCAGCAGAGAGGAGAGGAGGGAGGTGTATCAGAACAACCACCAGCGAGACCCTGTGACTGGGAGCATCTCAGGCCCTACAGCTTTTCCTCCTTCGTCAGGAGAGAGAAGCCACCAGCGAAGGGATCGGCCCTCAGTGCCTGAGGTGCTGCAGGACAGTGGTTGCAAATATAGTTGTCCTGAGTATATGGGTGATTTTCAGTCAAAATATCTCAGTCTATCCAAAATCCCTCTTCTTAATGAAAACAGCACCAGCAATGCAAAACATTTTCAGGTTAAGTCAGAAAATTTCAGTGAGACAATGACTCATAAAGATGAACACAGCTTGGGAATCGAGTCCAGCTGGACTTCGCTGCAACACACATGCCAAGAAGTGTCTATAAACAGTGGAAACAAACATACCAGGCAAAGTAAGCTACTTTGCTATATCCTCTCTGAAAGTGTTTCTAGTGAGGAGAGTGTATCTGGCAGCATTTTTCAAAATTCACCAGCCTCAAAGTTTTGTAGCAAGCAGCACACTGGGAAAGATTTAGCTTCTACAAATCTTAGCTTTCCAGAGTCACTGATAAATATCAGGACAGAAGGAAATAATGGTTTGGGATATTTTTACCACAGATTCTCAAACCTCTATAAAGATACTAGCAGTCACCTGCTACAGGCTGGCACAAAGGTGATCAGCCAAGCCAGGCACGTGAGGAGCCTCTGGGACCCCAGTGGGCTCACCTCCCAAGTAAAAACATTTATCAGAAGACTGCCATTTGTGAAACACTTACCCCTGGACATGCCCTTGAAGTCACACTGGGTATCATCAGAATCTCATTTTTTTCCTAAAGAAGAGCAGGTTGGCAGCAGCAACAGCCAGGAGGCAGAGGCCAGCAGAAGAGCAGAGGTGCCTTATAGAGCCCCAGGCCCTACAGCTGCAGAGGTACCAAGTTCCTCACTGAGCTCAGTTGTCCACCTCCAAAGTGAAGATGCTGGAAGTATTTCTACATTTAAGCAGACCCTTGTGCAATTCCCAGATCAAATGATGGAACTTCAGGAGTGCCCTGTGAAAGACTTCCTTGAGCATATGGCTTGTTTCCTACCAGGACTTTTGGGTGGCGTGCATGAAGTCAGAGGCATTTACTGGCTTGCTGTTGCCAACTGCACAGAGCCTGACCCCCAGCCAGCGTGTTTGCTTCTGCTTCCTTCCGCATTATATGCTTTGGTTCTGTCAGATAACCCCCTGGGCTCCATGGGTGTTTTTCATGCTCTACCTCTCTCTGAACTACAGGAGATTAAAATTGGCTTTGGTGGGCAGAGCATTCAATTCCTGGGCTCTGCAGAGAGTCTCCTGCTCACTGTATTTAGTTACAACAAAGACCTCTGTCAACAAATATGCCGTGACCTTCTCCATGTTCTGGTGCCCGAGTCTGATGCCGCTGCCTGCGCTAGTCATCCTTTGCTCCAGCAAGATCTGGTACAGCTCTCTCTTGACTGCAAAGCAGAAATCCCTGATTTAGTATTGTCGAATGGAGTTCGGTTGTCATCCAAATTCCTGAACACCATGGTTGACATGATATACTTTCTTCATGGAAATATGGAAGTCAGCATCCCATCTCTGGCAGAGGTTCAGTTACTGCTTTACACGACCGTCAGAGTTGAAGATGATTCTGGCCAAGACGCCTGTCAGTCACTGGTCCTTTTGAACACCCACATTGCCCTTGTAAGGGAAATCTATCCACACGTTTGGTCTCCAAACACGCCTCCTCCACGAACAAAATTTGATGTCATCAAATTTCGTGCTTTAAGTGAATTCAGGTGCATTGTTGTTCCAGAGAAGAAAAGATCACCAGCAGTCCAACTTGTCTTCTTTCAAAAACTGGAGGTTCCATCAGATTCAAGAAATAGTCTGTCTGAGCACACTCGGGAAGCCCAGGATGTCCAGCAATCCATTAGGCCGTTGTGTCTGCAGGGCGGTCGGAATGCAGCCCCTGAGGTCTGGAAGCTGACGCTCAACTCTCAGGATGAGGCTGTGTGGCTAATCTCACATTTGATAGGGCTCTAGGAAGGAGACTTGTGAAAACATTGCATATGTTTTGAGATCTACAATAAAGTGAATGTTAGAAAAGCAGTCAAGGACTTTGAGTATCTCCGTTAACAAATTGGTTTGAAACTGGAAAAATGCAGACCTCTAAAATGAAAGGTGCAAACACATTAAATATCTACAGTAAAATAAAAGTAGGGCATACCAGAGTACTTACAAACTGTCCTTATCACTACCTTGCTTTATTTTCTTGAACCTTAGCCTTGTAAATCTGGGTCCGCCTTATTATTTGTGAAGTGATTAAAGCATTTCTGATTGTGTTTGGTTTTGTGTTGACTTATAGTGTGGGTTAGAGCCTGTCTTTGCCTGCTGGATTCTGGCAGACTGATTTGTGCTGCCTGAAAAAATGCCCCATCTGGCAGTGACCTTCACTGACATCCTCTGTTTTAGCTGTGACTAGGGAGGCTCTGTAACAAAGCACATTAGTGATACATCCAGCTTCCCAAAGGACCAGGGATTTCAGATGCCCTCCCCTCACTATAATAGGTAGAATGAAGATACCACATGCCCGGCTTCTCAGTTAATTGCCTTTTCCTTTCTTCTTTCAGACTTTGTGACTATTCCTCTCCAACCTTTGTGATCTCAGCTTCTTACCTGTTGGTTTATTTTTGACTACCTTCCTCCTATGCAACGTGCCCCCACATACCAATTCTTTCTCTGAGCTCTTGTATTTCTGTCCTAGAAAGGCTTTTCATCTCCACATCTTTTTTCTGACAGCTTCTTTATGTTGTCTTATCAGATACAGGGTCACCTCAAAAGGCAATCAGCACTTTTCCCTGCCTGTCCTCCCTCTTGTCTTTCACCCAACCCAGCACTCATAACCTCTGACCAAGTGTCTGCTGGCCTGAGCTAGCCAGTGTGCTCACCTCCCTTCTGAGATGAATTTGCACCCATGTCAGCCTCAGATAGGTCTTCTCTCCTCAGAAGTACCACCCAATAGTCAGTTTCCCACCTCCTCTGTTAGAGGCTTAAAACTAGTCTCTTCAGAATTTCCCTTTCCTCTGAACCTTTTATTCACCTCTGTTCACATTTCAATAAGGAATCAGGTTGCATGTTTTGTGGCTACTTTTTATGTCATCTGACCCTGTGTAGCTTTAGCAGTGTGCTCCTGTTTCTCAAGTTTGTGTGTTCTACTGTATTCCCAAGTCTTAGAAGGAAGGAGGCAGAAGACGTCTCCATTGCTCCATCTACTCTGTACCCTCTTCCAGCCAGGATCATGCCAAGCTGACGGCGGTGGCTACTTGTGGAATGACATACGTAATTGAGCAAGTCACCTATTCCGTTAAGCCATTCATATATTACCCATGGCATGGAGGGGACATTTTCTCTTCTGGTCAGATCTTGGGATAACAGGCAATGTGAATGTCGTAGCCTGCCCCCTCTTCATTTCTGTTCCTAATTGATCACAGGGACAGTGTCAAAGCTTAACCCATCCAGAAACTTACCATCTCTCTTTGGCCAAGAAATGCAGATCTTCCCTTTTTCTCCTGTCTGAGCTAACAAAAAGCTACATTTTCCTCATTAATTTTCCTCTACTCAGGTTCTGGGGAAGTGAACAGGAAAAGGCAATAAACTGGACATGAGGATCCATGTAGCCTGGTGGCTACAGCCTTGTTTGCAGTAGCCAAGTGGACACTTTTTGAGGCACTAGAATTCAAATGCTTTTAGGTGGAACCTGTTTTTATTATTTCCATCCCTGCCCCCTGCACACAGGATGTGCACACCCTGTTGCCTTGTACAGGGGCGCTTTCAAGTCTATAATAAGCACATCATTAAAATTTGTCACCTCCTTGGGGGATAGATCTTCGACCATGAAAAAAATCATCAAAAGTAAACCATGGTAGTTTTCTAATATCTTAATAATATTTCACCTAGTTCATTTTCATATGTTTCACTTTTTTCAGCTTTTTAAAAAATTGTCCCATTGAGTACTTTCTCTTCATGATCATAAAGAGCAGGGGGAGTGGAATTTAAAATGCCTACAGAGGGACGCTGTGGTTGAAAAGGAAACAATACATAAGTAGTACAAAATTTAGTAAAGAATGATAAATATTAAACAGACATTCTTATCCTCATAGGTTAAAAAGTGTCATTCCATTGTGTGATAAATTATGGTCTTTAATATTGTTCATACATGGAGCATGCAGCAAATACAAGAACTGAATAAAAATCATATGGTTCATTGTAACTTCTCAGTCTGCTTTATGATCCAAGTAGACAACAATGAGGATTACATTGGGAGTCACTACATAAAAGCAGCCTCCAGCATTTACATTTTACATGTCACTTCTCTGACCTAAACACACTTTTTACCTTGAGATCAAATGTAGTTTTTGATATGAGAATTTGATTTACTGTCCATGAAGTAAGTATTAAAGTTGTCATAATGCCTGTAGAGGCCAATGGAGTAGTGTCTGTGACATTATCCACTGTGGCTTCAATCCTGAAGCCTCCCTCTGGCCCAACCAGCTCATTTTTCAACTCTGAGTCCATGGCGCTACTTTAGTAGGGCAGGTATGAGTCTCAGCATCCAGCTTAACATGATATCTCCACTCTAGTGAGTTCCTGCATCAGGGAAAAAAGAGGCTTATGCGTACTTTATGTGGCATTTTGTATTGTAATATAAGGATAAACATATACATTGTGGAGCTTGTTAATGCATTCTGCATAAAACCTCTCTGCATACTTTTAAAACAGTGATTTCATCTGAATTTGATTAAAATCCATTTTGCTCACAGCTGCCTGTTTTGCAGACTTGTGGTGGGTAGGATGAATGTATTTAGGCTTTGTTGAAAAACATTTCAAAACAGTTTGTCTCTCTGTTCTCATTACTTTAAAAAATGCATGTGCATCCTTTGGAGCGAACACTTATGCCTTCCAGCAATAGTAATTATGATAATTTTTATTTACATTTCTTTTCCTAGATGATTTAATGTTTTGAATGATAAATAGTTTAGAACACTTTTATTAATGCTTCTTTGATGGTCAAGCGGTCTCACTGGTGACCAGTTTCTAATGAGGTCATTTTAATTTACTTACATAGACTCCAGTATGAAACTTGGACAATTCTGAATCATTCCTTAAAATATATTTTGTAACACATGTTATATCAGTCAGCTACTGCCAAATAACCCCCAAAATTTCAGTGACATACAAAAAACTTATCTTTATTTCTCACTGATGGTTTACAAAGTGGGTGAGGCAGCTCTGCTATAAGCTATAGGTCATCTGAGATCAACAAGGGTTGGTCTGCTCCACTCATTTTGGGGTCTGTGCTAAAGGGGGAGTGGCCATGATGATGGGAACAGAAGAAGAAAAGGGCAACATGCCTCATGTCTACTAATGCCACATTGTCTAACACAAGTCGTGTAACTGAGTCCAGGGTCAAAGGACTCATTTACCAAGAAGCCATGGCATGACTAAGGCTATATGCTGTTACTACAAGGGAGAGAAAAATTGGGGCCAATAATTCATTCTACCACAGGTGTATTGTGTCAAGGTTCCCAAGGCTATTGAAGATAAAAATTCAGATAAGTCTTTAAGACTTTTCCCTAACAGAAATAGGCAGTCATAGGAAGGACATATGTTATAGGACATATAAAGTTACCTAGTTCAACTTGCATTTCAATTCAGTCCTTGCTTGACTTGACCATGGGTGGGCTCTACCACTCTTTACCACTGAAGTGGTTTATTCATTGGGAACTGCTGTCGTTGTTAGACCATTCTTGCCATAATCTTCCTTATTGTGATCTCCATCTTCAGGGTCTGTCCATGACACTCAGTCTATAGCAGAACAGAAAGGTTTGTTCACCCCCAGTCCCTCTGCTGTTCCTTACACAACAGTTTCCAAACCACCACCACCCAATCTCTTGTTAAGGATGCACCCTTGTAATTTTGTAAAGCCTTTATAAGGAATGGAACTGAATAATCCAGTTGGTGGGGAGGAAAGAGATTCATTGTAAATCATTTTTCCTGCTTTAAAAAAAAAAAATCTGGTTAAAATCTTATGTTGCTGAAGATGCAGTAGATTATAGCAATAATAACCCCAACACCCTTTATATTGTGATTTACAGTGTACAGTTCTTTCTCATGTATTGTTCCTCAGGACCCACAGTGATCCTCCTGGGATAGAAAATTGTTACCCTCATCCCCATTTCATACTTGGGAATTTAACTCAGAAAGGGCCACTTGACTGGGGTTTGGAACTTAAACTCAGATCCTACTCCATAATATATATAGTCTTTCCACAATGCCAAAATCACCTTCTAATGATGGTTATTCTTGACTTTGGTAATTTTTTTATTGATTTTTTAAAGTAAAAATGACTATACTAGGAACAGATATTTGGAAGAAATGTTGATTCTTTTCTGACTTGTAAGTTTTTTTTTCCTTGGAATTTCTAGACAGTAAAGATTATTCCTTTTATGAGTCTTTTTTCCTTCAAGAATTGCTTTAAAAGTTTCTTCACAATTCCATGTTTCCTTGTATGGACCTCATTCTTTTTTTTTCCCCCTGATCTCTGCATTTTAACTCCTATGGAAGAAAACTCTGGATACAGTCATAGCATGAATACAGATAATCTTATACGGTCATTGTTGTTTCTTACACAACAGTATGCTCTACAGAAACCTGATGAAGAGAGTCCCCACTCCCCACTTTCATTTCTCTGAACTTTAGACTTCAGCACAGTTTGAACCAAAACTAAATCTCAGCAAAAATCAGTGAGTAGTACTTTTCATGGTTAATGAAGGACATTGTAGAACTAGAAGGGAGAACACTTGATTTTTCCCTCGTAGTGGTTCTATACTCTCTATCATTGCATTTGGTAATGAGAGCCACGCAGCAATTGTCTCCAAGTTCTCAGTCATTCTCGACCCATTATTTAATCTATTTTAAATTATCCAGTTAATGATGACCTATCTGGAAACAATGACCATTAAAGGGACTAGTCTGGCAATCTAGAGATAGATGGAAATAATTTTAATAGTTTCAAATTGAAACATTCATCAGAAATCCACTATTTCCAAATCCTCAAACATTGGTGATCAACTCAGATCTATGTGGATGAAATAATCTAGTCTGATAAGGATCATGGATTAGAAATGTTATCCAACCTTTTGGATTTACCCAAAACCCACTAGGATAAATAAGATATTCCACAAGCATCTATGTCCAACATGGTACCATTTTCTGGTAATTTATCCTTAAAGTACATTAAATATACTTAACTTATTAAAGTAAAGTTTAGTAAAGTAAAATATATTAAAGAAATACTCCTTATTTAAAAACCTTTATTTCTGTGTGTATGTATGTATACACACACACGTATATCTTTTGTTTCTCTGTGTGTGTGTGTGTATATATCCCTATGTCTGAAAACCCTTACTTTTGTTTATATGTGTGTGTGTGTGTGTGTGTGTGTGTGTGTATACTCCTTAATTAAAGAAATTAAAGAAATTTCTCCCTATTTGAAAATCCTTATTTCTGTTTCTTGCTATGAGTATTCTAAACTTACTTCAAAACAAGCTAAGGTTAACATTATTTCTTCTTGCCGGGCTGCTGCTGCTAAGTCCTCACCTTGAAAGGGATATTCAGAGTGTACCTGTAGCATGTGTGGCCAAATGTCACGAAATCCCTATCAGTCTTATCTACTAAGCCTTCAAAATAGTTTGGTATTAGCACAAGGTTCCATCGTGGCATAGGCAGGCTTCGTCTTCCAAAGATAAGTATAAACATCTTCCCCATTGCCATATTCATAATCTGCACCTGTTCAAACAAGCTACCTTTATTTCCTCTTTCTTTGCTTATATTTGAGAATGTGCAGATCCTTAGTGTATCTGCCCCAGGCCAGTTTTCAAGCTGCTGCAGCATAGTGGGTACTTGATACCTGTAGCTGTAATTAGAACTGTAACTGTGGTGTGGGGTTGAAAACAGGAAGGATTCAAAATATGTGCTATGCTGAGAACAAAGAGAAAGAAGAATTAATAACTTTGTTAAGTCTGATAAAAACCTGTATTTTAGAAGCAAAGCTTGGATATTTGGCTCTAGGTTATCAGGCAGCAGTTTTTAGGTCTGACCTTGACATGGTCAAAGCATATACTGAATTCAACCTTCTGGTATACAATTAGAGTGTTCAGGGAGAAATGCTGCTGATTCCCCAGAGAACTGGTCCGTTCCATGCCCTCTGCACTGCTGACAATAATCCGAGTGGATATTAAAACTACTTCTTACTAATTTTCTTAATCTTTCCTTTTTGAAGGAGACAGCCTATGTAGGAAAAGAAGATTCTAATCTGGATATTTAAAATGTAACCTGTGTTCTGCCTGCTTCTTTTGCCTGAGGACCCAACTATAGTGTTTCCCCAACAACTGAAAAATAGCCCATTTATGGACACAGAACATTATTTTTTTTAAAGCTTCTGAAAGATATTTCTTTGTATCTTAAATGATGATTATTCTTGTGTATAGAAATGTAATCCAAATTATTAATTATGTGCTTTTCCTTGACCTTTCATTTCTAAATAGAACCACTCCACAGTTCATTTAAAATTCCCAGAAGTGTGCTGCATGGTTCTCTTTGCCAGATCTGCTCTCAGACATGCTTCTGAACATACAGCCTTTTATGTTCCTTTGCTCCCTCTACAATGTGTCGCCAGCGTATCTTCAGGTCTAAGACTCTTCTTTGCATGTAGGGAAACTGTGACTGATTCCAAAATAAATAATTACATAGAAGTTTAAAAGCTCCTATAAATAACGGGAAAAATGTGATACAGCACATTTGTCTAGTATAAAACTCAAGATATTCAAGATATAGTTAACTTTCAAATAAACATAAATTTAGGAGACAGTTGTTAGTTTTCTTTCCTGCCCAACATAAGCATGGTTTACGAAACGGCGGGGAGCCTTTCACACTGTATCCTGAGATCTACATCCCTCATGCAATTGACTTCAAAGAGTAATTTCCAAAACTTATGTTACAGCAGTGATTAGATACAAACACATACTTGTTTGATTTTTCTTTTGTTTATTTATACTTTTACTCTAATGCCTTCAGATCTCTAGCTTTATTTCTCAGTTATTTATTTCTGCAGTTTGTCATTTCACTACACTTAATATTTAGTTACTTTGAAATCAGTGAGATTGAAGCAAACTGTGGCCATGAATGATAGCAGAGGACTCTGACGGTATTTCTTGTCTCCAGCATGTAAGATTATGAAGAGAGAGGTGTTTCATCTCAGCAAAAGGTTTTGTGTTACACTTCACTGTAAGATCCTGACTGGGGCAATGTCTCTTTTAGGCTACCTAGAAGCATTTCTTGAGCTACATGTGTAGATGCTGGTATGGAAAGAGAGGTCCTAGGTATAGGCAAACTGCATAAATATTGTAAGATCCAGTTCCTCCCAGATAACTGGTTTCTACTTAATGTATATACCCAGTTATTGAAGGCAGGGATTTTTCCTAGCCCATTACCTTAACCGCTTGGCCACAACTACGCAGAATTTTTTTCTTTAAAGGATCTATAAGCCTGAGCTTCACACAACTTTCTTTACATTAGGGTTTGACTTCACAATTATACAGTCTAGTAGAACTTTCTAGTCTTAAAAAAACCAGACCATCAGTTACAGTCTTATCTCACTTTGACAATTGACTTATAAAAAGTTAAGATAGCATTCACTAACTTTAGAATGTAATCCATCTACAGTGGAAAAACCAAATTTTTGTTCAAAACTTGATGTAATTGAAGAGAAAACTAATGGTTTTAGGAATTCTACACACACACACACACACACACACACACACACACACACACACACACACACACACACACACACACACCCCTTATTTCTGCGTGAGTACAAAAGTTACTTTGTATACCCAGGATCTGGTTCTCCGCGTAGCATGTAGTTGGTGCTCAATAAAAGACACCAATGTTGATTGTGTATCCTAGGGTTCATTTGAGGAAAGGCAATTAGAAAAATAAAGTTTATTCTCCATTGCTTAGTTAACAGTGTACCTGGGCTGTTTGGACTGAAGTTCTTCTTCAGTAAAATTCATGATATTTAATAGCAGTGCACATGCTTATGGTTTTTCTCAGGGTCCCCATCACAAATTTCTAATCTTGCTGTAATGATCAGTTTACTTGTCAGAGTCTTCCTCTACCCAGAAGTGCCCCAGGGCAGGACACTGCCTTGTTCATATTTGGGTTCCTGCCATCTAATTGGGATTTGGTAAATACGCCCCTTTCCATAGACACAATGAAAAAGGTACAGAGGGGATAGGAGAGTGTCATTGCACAGAGCCCAGGTACTCCGGCTGGGACTTGATTCTGAGCCTTTGAACTCAACAATGTATGGAATCCCACGTCCATTTTCTGTGTTTGCTTCAGGGAAGCAGAGTTTCAATACCAAGTGTGTTACCCTTATTGATACCATTACCCACAACTTTTCTGAGGACCCATAAAACACTTTGTAATACACTGTTCCTTGTTGGATGAAGGAAATATATTTACTTATTTGCGTTTTTTCTTCTTCCTTTTTCTTATTCTCATCTCTTAGGAAAAGAGCCTGTAACTACATTTGGCTCCTCATCAGACCAGCTACAGTGTTGGCCTTTGGTCTAGTCAGTGGGGAGGATCCACATTCCTCCTAAGTTAAAGCAAGTGGTCTTTAATTCTCAACTGGTAATATCAGTAGCTAGTTGTGGCTTAAAATCTCTTTGGCAGCATTCTTTTCTGCTGAAAGTTGTTCCAAATTACAGTGTGCTCCCTACCACAATCCAACACCCAGCCCACACATGCACATGGCACATGCACATGCAACATGTTGAATTCCCAAGTGATTGTGTCCGATTTAAAAAAGAGGTTATGTTCCTCCTTGAAAAATACAGTTATTACGCATGACATAGAAGATTTCAGAGCTTAGACAGGAGAGCAAGAACTTAATGGAATTTGCAGGTCAAAAACATTTCTTAACGCTAAATGTGTTCTTTGAAAAGAAGTAAAACCACTAAATTATTTCTCTGCCTTTTCACTTTTACTTAAAGTAATTTTGAAATATACTATCAGTGAATTGAAAGGTTTTTGGCAATGCACATGTTGAGAAACTCGATTTTTAAGAATTTATACATGGGTTTGACATCAGGGACAGCTAAATAGGTGTACCATTGTGATAAAATTAATGGTTTTTATTTTGAGTGGCAAGCTATGCAGGGAAAAATTAAGATACTCTGAAAGGCTTTGGTAATGTCATATTATGCCAAAATCTTTATACCATCAGCTAGATGAAAGCAGTAATCTGAGACAAATTATACGCCTCTGTTTCACCCAGAAATCAGAGCTTTCACTCCCTCGTGGGCACGCTTTATCTCTCTCTGTCTCTCTCTCTGTCTCTCTCTCTCTCTCTGTCTCTCTGACACACACACACACACACACACACACACACACACACACCCCCCCCCCCCCGCTAGGTTAGACCTGCTGTGTTACACCTGGCTGAGGATCCCAGGATCCAGGAATGCTTTCTCTTTGAGAGAAAGGGAGTGTACTGCCCACTGTGTTTTTTGCTTTGTGTTTTTTTGTAGTCATAGTGAGTAATACTGCATAGCCGTGGAGTTTTAAATTCTTCATATATTGAAGTGTTCTTTAGCTCAATGTATCTGAGATGGTTGAAATTAATTTAAATTTTTGCTAGAGCAACATGGCATAGTGGTTATGTTAGTTGAGCTCTAGGTTCACCTGAGTTCAAATGCTGGCTTTACCACTTACCTCTATCAAGTTACTTAAACTTTCAGTCTTAGGTTCTCATCTGATACATAAGGTTAACTAAGGTTAATACCTCATAGGGTATTGTGAGGATTAAATGCAATAGTGCATATAAACTATTAACTGAAGTTCTTGGTGTATAGTAAGTATTCATAAATACAACTATAATTATGATTACAATTATTACTGCTATTACTTAAAAAAGATTTTCTTATGTTTTCTAAAGCCCCAGGTTAGTGCAAATGATAAGGATTGTTCAGAGATTTCCTCCCATTCACACTCAAGAGAATTCATTTTGAAGATTTATTTATTTTTTTTATAATGCTTCTTCCTCAAACCCTCTGGCTTCCCACTATCCAGACCATAAATATTTGTCAGAGCCAAGTAGATTATTAATCAAATGGAGCCTAAAGAAAATACCTGGGATTTGTTTTAATTGTGGTTTAAAGAGCTTTCTATGCTACACTGGCTTACAAAAATGCCTAGAAGTTAAAAATGAAGTAAGTTTGAATAAAATTTCCAGCTTTTGGAGCATTATGTACAGCAATCTGATAGTCTGTGAAGAAAAAAGAAGTCAGATGATCAAGACTTTTCAGAAAGGAGTCTGGTTTAGACTGATTTTTTTTTAAAAGTCAGGATATGTAATCTGTCCCTTTCTTCACTTGTTCTTATAAACTGGAAGGAACTTCAAAGCCAAACAACGTTCTGAAGTTCTTTTGCCCTAACTCCTGGGAACAGTATACCTAAAAAACTGGTCTTTTGTTATGAGAGAGATTTAGCATTTTTCTTTCAAAGGCAATCATCATTTTTCTAAATAAACTCTACTGGTTTGATGCGCTTTTCTCTACTTGAAACACATTTTCTCCTGCCTGCTCAAGCAGGGTATTTGCTATTGAGTGATACTGGTTCTCTTTGTTCTTCCCATCTGATGTGCCTTTGATAGCGGATGGTTTCTCGCTCTTTGGGAGCAAATCCAGATGACCTGAAGGACCCAATTAAAATTAGCATTCCACGCTATGTTCTCTGCGGGCAAGGAAAGGATGAGCATTTCGAGTTTCAGGTCAAGGTAAGTGTCCCTTCTTTACTCATCTTGAGGAATGGAGATTTGAAGCTATGCAGTGCTTTTCTTTGCATGTGTGTGTGAAAGGAGAAGAAGCCGTATGTGCATATTTTGTAAGATATTGGTCACACCCTTCTTTACACCAGTATGTGAAAGTCTCAGCTGTGTAGCAGTACATGGAGAGAAGTTATCCCATAGAAGGAAGTGGTAGTTGGCGAGTCAGGCAGATATGCACGTTGCCATCACTCATTGGCCCCCACAAGCATGGTGCCAGCTATCTCAGGTGGCCCAGCATGTTCCTGCATTCAGCATTGAAAGTTCCCTGCTCTGGGAAACCCGGTAGTGCTAGGCAAGCCAGGACAGTTGGTCACCTTCCTCATGAGCTTGTGCTTAATTTTCCTATCTATAAAAATGGGAATAATATTTATGTCACAGGGATATCAGCACATACAAAGTACTGAATCTAGTGCCTGGTATGTGATAAACACATAGCTATTACTATTATTACTACTGTTATTTTTATTATTGTTTCTATTATGTCTAGGAAGCTCTCCTAATCTGTCTTAGACATTATTCAATTTATACAGCTTTTCAGGAAGAGATGCGCCTGTTTCCTTACATCATGCTTTCCGAAATAATGACTTCATCTAATTCCTTATCTATTTTCATTGACTCATAACACTTCATTAAACATTGATGTAATGACATTCACCAAAGTCGCCAGTGTACAGCTGCAGAAAGGTGTTCTCAGAAGCGGTCTTGGTCAGATAAACACCAGACTGGGAATCTGGAAGCTGGCTTCTTCAGGCTCTGATTCTGCTGCGGTTTGCGGAGTGACTCTAAGTGTTTTACCTTCTCTGAGCCTCACTTTCCTCATAGGTAAAATTGGATAAAACCTGTGATTTCCAAATTTCTTCTTAGCTGAGCCCTTTGTGGAGCTGCTATTGGGGGATGCTGAGGGACGGAGCCCGAAGCCAGCCCTCCCCACATTCCTGCTCTAGTGCACCTCTGGAACCCCTGCACCCAAGGGGATTCCTCCCATTAGGCCTGCATGTTCTTTCAGTCTTCTTGGAGAAACAGTGCAGATGACTAATGTTATACTGTGTCCTTGATCTGGTACTTCCCACTGCCCCTGGCTTAATGCCTCATTGCTGGTCACTTCCTTTTGCAGCCATTTGAAATTGTCTGTGTGTGTGTGTGTGTGTGTGTGTGTGTGTGTATAGTGTGTATATATTAGTTCCTTTTGTACATACATGTAATGGTCTATACATACATAAGAATGATTTCTGAATGTGTATTTATATTATATCCATGTTTTTAAGTAGAGGGTAAAGACTAGGTTTTACCAGCTCAGACTATGAGTTCTCCAAAACAGAACTCACAGCACTGGAGGACATATAATGATTTTAATTGGTGCATAGATTTATTTTATTTTAATTGATAAATGTGTTAATATAACTATTAGTTTCAAGCACAAAACTTAAGACATGGATAACAAAGATACTTAATTGTTTTTGAACTGAGTTGATCTAGGATGGTTTCATTTATATGTGGAATCTAAAAAACAAACAAAAACCCAAGCTCATAGACACAGACAACAGGTTGGTGACTACCAGAGGGAACTGGGGGGCTGGGGATGGGGAGAAGAGGAATGGGTGGAGTCAAATAGCTCCAGTTATAAAATAAATAAGTCCTGGAAAATGTAATGTACAGCATGATGACTGTAGTTAGTAATACTGTATTCCATATTTGAAAGTTGCTGAGAGAGTAAAACAATTTGTAACTGTGATAACAGTAGTTAACTAGACTTATGTGGTAATCATTTTGCAAAATATACAGATATTTAATCAGTATGTTATATACCTGAAAATGATACAATGTTGTGTCAATTATACCTAAAAAAAGAAAAATAAGAGAAACGAAGTTGATTTAAATAAAAATTTCAAGCAAATAATAATCCAGGCTATATGTAATTCCGGCCAAAATTGTGAAGATGCTACTGTAAAGGCAAGTTAGAGAAACAAAATACAAAAAAAATTCATGGGGCCTTTCAAAATTTAGGCTTTTACTTCAAAATATATAAAGTCCAAATTCAGAGAGTTTTGCTTTCTTTGAACTTAACAAAGTGAAATTCTGAAAGCATATCATCGTTCTACTTCCTTTTTGTGCTTATCCCAGGTGCTGATTCATTAGCTCCAGGAATAGCCTGTTAGCATTTACCTGGAGAATTCCTAGTTCCCATGTAAGCAGGGCATCCGAGGCATTCACACGTGTGCTGAGGGCCTCACATTGTTCAGGGGTTACCCAGTCACAGAAGTATCAGAGTCCAGAAGTAGAAACAAACATGACATGAAAATACTGTCTCACCCTTAAACAAATCAAACAAAAATGGCTGAGCTCCAGCAAAGGTCTAGCTGTTGGAGTAGTACTGGGTGCACTGATGTCCTGTCCGGTCTCCTCCCGGTAACCTCGACAACTCAGGCAACCTCCTATGTCAAATGGTGATGATGAAACCAGCCCTGCTGGGTTGGGATGAGGGGTTCATGAGCTTCGTTATGTAAAGTGCTTAAAACAGTGCCTGCCCCATCCTAAGCGCAGGATAAGTGTTTGTCATTAGATATAGATTAATTAAAGGGAGATTTTTACCCTTAGAATCCTAGTAATGACTTCTGGTGTTCAACTGTGTCTTTATTAAGGGTTTTGTATTTTGTGGGTCTCTTTTCTATTATTCCCCTCAACATTCTGACCTTTAAAATTAAGGTGTCAGCTTTTTCCATCCATCATTTAGTCATGGAGAGGCAATGTTTTCTAGAACAAATAATCATACTTAGGAGATAGTTTGGCTATTCCTAAATTACTCTCTTGATGAGCCAGTGTCTTTAAGAAGGCTAAGTAAAAAGTATTAGTTCTAAGAGTCTGTTCTATTTCACTTTAGATCTTCTTACAAGGAAAATCCGTTGTTAATGTACATAGATATGTTATTGTCTCTTATCTTTAGAAAAATCTTTGTGGCTTCTTTTTAAAATATCTAGTTTTGTTTTCCCTCATTTTTCCATGAAGCTCTTCTTAATGTTCTTCTGAGGTCCTGAAGGCACTCAGCAAGGCATTGTGCCCTCTGTGACCGGCAGGGGAGGGTCTTGACACCTGTTTACCGAGCAACTTGGCTGTGGTTGCTGCCAGTTCATTTCAGGGGCTGAGCTGACTCATCAGCACACAGGGCCCACTCAGGACAAGTCTCCACCAGCTTAGATGGCAGGCCCAAGAGAGCCTGGGAGGAGACAGTGCGTAGAGGTATGGCTGCCTGGGAGCGTACTTTCTTTCAGCTTCTCTCAAACCTTTCCAGTTCCCTCTGCCTCCTGCCCTTTTCTGCCAACCCTTATTTAGAAGGATTTATTAGTTATTTAAATCATTCCTTCTTCCTGACTGTTTTCATTTTAATCCCCAGCCTGCTAGCTTCAGAGGTCTGTTCATTGTGGAATGAAATAATGGAGACATATTTTAGGAATGTTAAAGGAATGTTCAAGATAGAGTTCAAGGAATGGACTTTGGCAGGGGTTGGGGGGTGGGAGAATGAGAACAACAGTTATCTCAAATGTTCATCTTCTGATTTCTGATGGATCCTGAGGAGGTTTCCATCACTGGGCTTTAAAATGAGAAAAACAGGCTTTTCATTAAACTGAAAGATACTTAACTCAAAAGGACTGTCATGTCCTCTTTACTTTAGGGATTAAAGATAACTTTTATGAAATAATTGTGAGAATAGATAAGTATATGGGGGGTTTTTTGGGTCACATTTTTAAAAATCAATTGTATTCAGGCATAATTTGCATACAATGAAATGCACACCTTTTAAGTGTAGTTTGATGAGTTTTGACGTATGTATACACCCATGTAACCAATTAAGATTTCAATCTTTCAACCACCCCAGAAATTTTCTGGTGCCCCTTTATAGCTGGCGTGCGTACCCCGCCTCCCGGCAAGCACTGATTGTTCCCTGCGAGGAGAGCTCAGGTGTGTCTGGTCTCACATGCCATGCAAATAGGGCCAGGCAGCATTTTCTCTTTTGCATCTGGTTGTTCCCATTTTATGTGATGTTTTGGAGATTCATCTATGTAGATGAGTATAATAGTAATTTGTTTCTTTTTATTGTTAAATTGAATCCTCATGTGTGGATGAATCACAATTTGTATATTGGAGTTCGTTTCACTGTCCTTATTTGATAACACAAAAGTTGTCATCTCCGTGTTGCACCCCTCCCCTCTTTATTTTACTGATCCTTGGAGGACTCATGCCAATTCCCACTGTCCTTACAGTTAGGCCTTCCAGCAGATCCCAATAGCACACTCTTCTGGGTCTGTGTCCATATTTACTTCAAAAGATGTATGTCCTGACAGCCCATGACAGACAAAGGAGAAGCTGAGGTGGTGCCAGTCTGGCTGCTCTCTGAAAAGAGCACCTTCTGTGTTGAATGTCATTGACTGTCACCTATTGGTCAGCAAAATGTACCTGTGCAGTATGTGCCTGCACTGCATAGCAGGTAATACCACTAACTGGACTATGACAGTCATTTGAAAACTCCTGCTCCAAATGCTTTTCAGTGATTGGCATGTGAAATCAGTTACACTGCATTTTCCATGCCATTGTCAGTTACCCAGGATCAGAGTGGGTAGAATTTAATTTTTAAATTACATTTCAGCATGATAAAAAAACTCCAGCCGAGAAACTCTATGGTTAAGGCTCACAGAGGCGCTCAGAGTCCTGTTATAGAAATAAGCTGATGTTACCAGCCTTGTTTTAAATTCCCTGCCTTTTAACTTACATATTAATGTGCTAATATAAACAAGCCAGTAACTTCTATATTTTTAAAAATATTTTGTTCCCTGAGAGTTTTTATTTCCAGAAAAACTGACAGTAATCTTTTAAGGTTGTCTTCCTGTCCCTCCTAGAGTGGTGACATCTGCTGTGTCCCCCCGCTTCTCTGTCCCACCACCTGGGGTACTCCCCTCAGCAGCTGTCACAGCCTGCAGTCACAGTGATTTTTTGGTCGTTGTTGTGTTTATTGCCAGGCTTCTCCTCAAATGTACACTCCATCGGCCCTGTCAGTCTGTCAGCGCTGAGTTCCCAGTCCTCACAGGGCCTGACCGGAAGTGGTCACTCAGTGGAGATTACCCATCAACAAAACCTTCACAAGCCCTGCCGCAAGGTGATCTCATTGAATATAGCCTGTTTAGAGCTTCAGGGATTTTGCAACCATGTGTCCATTGTAGACAGCCCCTGCTCCGCCCTCCCCCCTTCCTTGCCATGGATTCCTCATGCTCTATTGATGCTGCTGGGTTCAGTCATTGATGAGTTGTCTCGCTCTTTGTCTTCCTCAGGAGGGCGCTGGCTCTCCAGTCACCCAGTGAGGATGTGGGCAAATCAAGCTTCTTGACTGTATCTCAGTCCAAGACAGCTGCTGCCTCCTACCTCCCTGCGTCCCTCCCACTTTCTACATTCTGCCCTCCAATATACCAGTGAGCATGTACACACACCAGCACATGTGCACACATCCTGGCTCTGGCAGTCTCCAGCAGCCAGAGTGTAGTTCAGTTGTGTCCTGGCCTGTCTGCAGAAACCGGTAGACCTCTGCTCACTCTTCACCTCCTGGGCATTACCCCGCATTCCTGGGCACTCTCCATCCAGCCCCTTGCTCATGGGAGTACATGTTATCATGTCCTCTCCTTTAAGGAGCCTCTGGCACTCTAGTTACATGTCCTGCATGCTTCTTTAGTACATGGCAGGGCTCTGTTTTTCCCAGGTGGTTGCAGGAAGTCAGCCCTTTTCTCCAGAATCCCTTTGGACCACTTGCTGACCAGGGCTGCCTACTTCACTTCAAATACATGACATCTAAAATACAACCTGTCCTGATTTTAACCATCTGATATTTGTTGAAGGTACCATAGTAACAGTCTCTTCCTTTTGCCCCAAAATTCCATCCCA
Organism: Pteronotus mesoamericanus; assembly: GCF_021234165.1. Lineage (NCBI taxonomy): Eukaryota > Metazoa > Chordata > Mammalia > Chiroptera > Mormoopidae > Pteronotus > Pteronotus mesoamericanus. The sequence goes on along the minus strand of NW_026555105.1, from coordinate 35,101,266 downwards.
TTTTGCTGTAATTCCTGGCCAAGGCCCAAAAAGAGAAGACAAGGATAACCATAGTAACAGTCTCTTCCTTTTGCCCCAAAATTCCATCTCATTTTGCTGTAATTCCTCGCCATGGCCCGAAAAGAGAGAAAACAAGGATAATGAATGATAGGATGAAAGTATAACATAGGAAGTTTTCCAGCACAAACTTGCAGGTCATTTGCAAATATTGGGTTGGCCAAAAAGTCTGTTTAGTTTTTTTGTAAAATAAAAGATACATTTTTCATTTTCACCAATAATTTTATTGATTTGGATATTTTTGAATATGTCATTTATCTCCTGCTATTGGCTTCAAGTGGGTAGAGGCCAGGGGTGCTGTTAAACATATTCCAGTGCATAAGACAGCCCCACAGCAAAGAATTATTTGGCCAAAAGGTCAATAGTACAAGAAACTTTGCACACCACTTTTGACACATTTGATCAGTCACTGCACCTTCTCTATACACTGCACAAATCTTTTCTTCTGTTTTAGTTGCATTTTTACCTTTCTTTAAATAAGAAAGCATAATTCACCAAAAATGTCGCTTATTTTCTTCCATCTGCAGTATTAAAATGGCTACACAAAAATTCACCAATTTTGATTTTTTTTTAAATGCACACTGATTTGACAGCTGTCACAATACAATCTAACAAAATTGTTTCAAATTAAGTTAAAGACAGTGAAATGCTACTAGAGTCATTGTATGGGGAAAACTAAACAAACTTTTTGGCCAGCCCAGTAATTCCTGAGTCCCTGAGGCAGTGGGGGTCCTTTTCAGTTATGTGAGTTTAGATATGGGATGAGCCCTCCCTTCTAACTTCAGGCATTGTGGCCCCAGAGCTGAGGAGTTGCTAAGCACCCTCAGATCTGCAGCATCCTCCGCAAACAGAGGAGCCCCTGAAGGTGAAAGGCTGTAATTTGCAAAACTTCAAATTTTGGTGTCTTGTTTTTATAACTGAAGGAGCACATGACAGGGACTATGGTACCGAGACTGGTGGCACTTCCTAACTTAAGACAGAGGGAGCAAAGTGGTGGTGGATGGTGTTTATTATTTGGCCTGGAAAGGTGCTTAAAATTTTTATTAAGTTGCCAACATTTAAATCTTGGGAGATTTGACATGGAAATCCAGATTTTCCAAGTTTCTGTAAAATGTCACAAAACATGGGAACCTCCAGCCCACATGCCCACAGGGCAGCACTGGCCAGAGTGGAGCAGTGGCTCCTTCGGTCAGGCTTGTGCCTCACTGTGCCACACACCTCAGAGCTCCCTGTCCCAAAGGAGGTCATCTGCTAGGGGAATAGTGTCTCAGTTCAAACACAGTCCAACAGCACTCTACAGAAGGGCTCACAGACCACAGGAAGTCTCTGTGCTGCCATTTATCAAATCAGTTTAAACCTACACAGAGAAGCCAAGGGAGGGAGGGGAAGGTGGCAGAGCACACTACCTGACCCCAGGGACACACTGTGTTCACCTATCGTCCCTCTGCCACCTCAGCCTTTCCTGCTTACCAGGACAGAGTTTTTAGTTAGCAAGGAGCCTTGGCCAGGCACAGTGCCCAGAGCAATGCACACGTGTTACGTGGGAGCATGGTAGGCTGTTGACCTGCTGAACAGGCCCGGTTCTCACATGCATTTCTTGGGTAGAGCACATGTGGGGCCAGCATGGGACCAGGCCATTTGTCACCAAGGGTCGTTAATTCAAAGTTGACATACTGTCAGCCCAGAGTAGGAATAATCATGACTTAACACTCTATATCGAAGTAGCATTTTTATCTGTTCCATCATATTTATTTATTCTGTTTTTCATATCTTATAGGTTATGGGTCTATATTTAATTAAGCACATCTTATGAATTCTGTTGAGTCTCACTCACGGCTGCTTGCTTATTTGTTATCGTTCTGACACACTCCATGAGATTTGCCTATGCTGCATAAGCTTCCAGCTTACTTACTGGCTGTGCTTAGTCCTTCCTATGAGCCTCATCCATCCTCTGGAGCAGGATTGAATGTGTTCAAATTAATACACAGACACCCGCTGTGCTCCCTGTTATCTTACTGTCACAGGGCCTCGTAGAGTTTCTGTCCTGACTGATTCCTGTAGGCAATTGAGTTTGCCACATCTTTTCAAGGAAGCACATGAACATCTATCAAACACCTTCTTCATCCTTTCAGACACTTTGCCAGACATTTCCACAAATGTAGAAAATGTAGCAAAGTGAGGGTTTCACTTGCATTTAATGAATTAGGTAAATTATGAGTGACTTGGCAAAGGCCATGCAGCTAAGTAAGTAGATCCAGGTACCCGAATGTCCACATCAGCTATAAATCTTCCAAGGCATTCTGGTTCCCTTACTTGCTCATTTTAATGTACCTTGTAAATATTGCAGATTTTTTCACTTTTTAGAAGTTGAGGCCGTATTTTAGTTTTGTCCTAGACTTGGTGGCTTTTTCCAAATCCTGTCCTGTTCTCAAAAAGTTGCTGTTATTTCTGTGTGTGTGTTTAACTTCTTAAATACGGCCAAGTCCCAGGCACTTTCTTAACTGAGGCTGTTGCTAATGCCTTGACAAAACTTGAGAGTTTGATCATGGATAAATCTGCCCAGAGCATGAAGAGGAAATGCCCAGAAAATTTGCAGTTTGAGAGTTACAGCAATCACATTTGTAGTCAGAGAAATTTCTCTTTTATTTCGCAGATCATAAACAAGAGCCATTCCCACCTATTAATTCAACTATGTACTTACATATCTTTTAGAAATACCCCCAACTTGATGTAAAATAAATGTTCAGAAGCATCTGTGCGTTGGCCTCTGAATATCTGCTTATTAGTAACTTGATAGATTATATTCCTGCATGCATTTCAGCGTAGCTGAGACAAATGGAGTGTTGCATATGCCATGGTCCATCTAGATTCAAATATTCAGTTTGTGTAATATTTTTAAACATAAATAACAAGTGAAAGAAATAATGTTGGGACTTAGAAGAATCATATTTTATCCTTAGTGTTTTTTAAACACCCTTCCCTTCTCTCTGTGAACATTGTCTTTCACTGGAAAAAATTAAGAAAAAATATTCCTTTTCCCTGTTTTCATACAAAGCAACTAATCTTTTATAGTACTTTTACTTGGGCAGTGTGTGTATTTTCACAAAGTAATTGCTGCACGTTTGAGAAATGATGAAGAAAAGAGACTGAGTCACAAGCACAGAAGAAGAGCAGTCATTTCCTTTTGGCCATGCCTTGAGTCTCCATTTCAATCTTGTTTTCTTCTATAAGAATATAGTACTCTTTCCTTTTTCTTAATTTCAGATTTTTGGGAGTGGTACATTTCTTCCTAGAAGATATTTGTTTTAAAATAAATCATGTGAATTGTTTAAACTCCCCTTTGTGCATTTGCTGCCCGTGGGTAGTACCTTGCTTTTCACTGGTGCCTAACACAAGGCCTCTCTTTAGGTGCACGACCACAGAGCCAAGAGTTACATTTACTGAGCACCGAGCACTCTGCTGCTTGCTTCACTTTTTCTTTTCTTTTCTTTTCTTTTTTTTTAGTTCATCTAAAAATGATAGCAGGTTAGCTATCATGAGTTCATTTTACAGATGAAAAAATCAAGCCTAGAGAAGTTGCATAATGTAGCCAAATTCACACAGCTTATTAGTGACTGGACGAAAGCTGGGATCCAGGTCTGTCTTAATCTTGAGATTTTTATTCTTTCATTTTCCACTGATGATTGGTAGAGAGTTTGCATTTCGTGCTTTGCTGAATATTTGGATAATTTGAAGGAAAATTGCTTAGACTGTCATTCTCACAATTTCCCACAATTTCAAACTGGAATAATTCCCCCTGTTCCTCACTTGCTTCACAAAGGTGTGTTAGGGAAAGGGAGAAGTACTTATTAGTAATGATCTTGGATTTGAAAGGCATCCATTTTGTCAGAACCTTACGGTTTATGTGCATTCTTTCAGATTCACCTTCAAACTTCTAAATAAGTACCAAGATAAGCAGATTATTTATTTTGAAGGTACTGAAGTTGAAGCATAAAGAAGCTGTTAATTCTAGTTATTGTAGAAGGCTGAGATTTGGGCAGCTGTAAACCCCTATTTCATCTCTCATCACTTCCTAGTTTTGTAGCAGATGGTGTGACTCAGTAGTCAGTGACTGAGTTCCTTTCTTTGTGACATACTAGACATAGACCAGGTTCAGAAACCAAAGAATAAAGGCCCTTTGCATGCCTATTGGTGATACATCTACACAAATGGATATCAGGGTAGTTTCCTGGATAATAAAACTGACTAATCTTACATCTTCATCATTTTCCTACTTTCAGGAATCTTCATTCTTCAAACTCCATACACCACCCACCTATGATATCACCAGACGGGCCGATCCAACAGTGGAACTTAGATTCCTCTCTCCTTGCACAGTGGTCCTCCTGCGGGGACCCAGCTTCTTCCCTCAGGTGCCACTGAGACAGAATTTGTTGTTAGTTGGGCTATTGGTTCATGGAGCCCACTGCATGGGAGGAGGAATTTCGGCTTGGTTCAGGACCACTTAGGCAGCTTTTGGACGTGATTCAGGTGGCAGCTATTCCCTTGGATGGGGAAATAGTACCCCTGGGTGGCCACTGATACAGTCTCTTTCCCTTTGTGGTCCCTTGGCTAGAGACCTCAGCACTCCTTTGGATTTCCCAAAAGAAAGGTATATAAACTTTCCTAAAGTGTCCCTATGAGAACCATCGAAGGAGACACATTGCACATCTCATAGCAAATAACTGAAAATACCCCATTGGGCAATCGTATTCTCCCAAAAGCACCAGCATGCCCCATCCTCCTCCCTAGATAACCTTTGGGAGCCTCCTTGCTAAGTGGAAGGATTCAGCATCAGCTTATGTCCTTTTATCCTCAAGCTTGCATATCCAAAGGACCATGACATTCAGAAATCATCCCCCAAAAAGGAAAAGACTAATTTGAAAATATATGTGCACCCTTCATTTATTGCAGCAGTATTTATAATAGCCAATATTTGAAAGCAACCTTGGTGTCCATTGGTAGATGAGTAGATAAAGAAAATATGGTATATATATTCAGTGGACTATTACTCAGCCCGAAAAAGAATGAAATCTTGCCATTTGTGACAACATGGCTGGTCCTAGGGATATTATGCTAAGTGATATAAGTTAGACAGAAAAAGGCAAATGCTGTATGATTTTACTTATATGTAGAATCTAAAACAGAAAACAAATGAACAAACAAGACAAATAGACTCATAGAGACAGAGATCAGATTGATGGTTGCTAGAGGGGAGGGGGATGGGGAGATGGGCAAAAAAAGATGAAGAGGATTGATAGGTACAAACTTCCAGTTATAAAATAAATCACAGGGATGTAATGTACAGCATAGGGCATGTAGTCAATGATATTTTTAACAAGTTTGTACGGTGACAGAAAGTTACTAGGTTTATTGTGGTGATCACTTCATAAGGTATATAAATATTGAATCATTATTAAACTAATATATTGTAATTTCACCACTATTTAAAATCAATTAGTTTAAAAAAAAAAACAACTAAGGACCATGACACTTAGAAACAAAAGGCTCTTAAATTAATAGACCCACCCTCTAAAGGCAATTTAGAAACCGCCTTTTGTTTCTTGCTGTTTTTTAGGAATCTTACAACTTGCAGTCAATTTACCCCCATATTGTTTAACACAGCATTTCTTCAGATTCCTCTATCTAAAAGGAATTTGGTAAATGACATTTTTTTCTTACTTTGTTTTACAATTCTTTACTCTCTCCCCTAATACCTACATTTTAAAAACTTTTAACAGTTACTGTTAAGTCAGGAAAAGACAAAAATGCAGGTCACTCTACTGACCACATATCAGGATAGAGACTGAATTGGAAAATGAAGTAGAAAAATATTTATTAAAAAGAGACGTTGGGCTCTACTCTCTCCATTATTCATTTATTTATTATTTACCAAATATTTATTTGGTACCTGTATGCGTGTGTGAATATATATGTATATATGTATATTAAATATTGTATTTTTTCCATTACTGCTTAGTCCCCTTGTACCCCTCTCCCCTCCAGCAATCACCACACTGTTGTCCATGTCTATGAGTCCCTTTTCCTTTTTGCTCCATCTCTCCATCCCCTAACTCACCCCCTCCCCAGCTCTCATCCTCTGTATCTATGAGTCTGTCCCCATTTTCCTTGTTAGTTCAGTTTGTTCATTAGATTCCACATATAAGTGAAATCATATGGTATTTGTCTTTTCTCTGGCTGGCTTATTTTACTTAGCATAATGTTCTCCAGGTCCATGCATATTGTTGCGAAGGGTAAAATTTCTTTTTACAGCCAAGGTACAGAAAAGATGAATAAGCAGTTCATGTACTCAGGAGTCCGCTAAGTAGGGGGAGAGAAACATGGAGAAAAATAGGACACTGCAGAGGAAAGGGGTCATGAAGAGACAGTTAAGAAGACTTAACATGTTTGTTTGAGAAAGACTGGAGATGAAAGCGACAAAGGGCATTCTAGGCAATAGGAACACCAGGGCACCGGTCTACGGGCAGACAGTACAGATGATGTTTGGGAAATAGGAAGTAGTACAGTCTGAAGCCAGCCTTTGGGAGGGGCTCTCCTTTCAGGTAGAAGTGAATAAAGAAGATGAAGAGGTTTTGAAGGAAGGAGAACATATGATGAAACAGTATCATTTTAAGATATTGCTGAAAGGGCATTCAGGCAGTTAGTGGTAGGTGACCATAGTCTTCTCAGTAAAACAAGATCATTGTCCATTAAAATTGAAGAACATTTGGAAATGCTCATCACAGAGAAAGTAGTTTGGAAGGATTTTCAAGTAAGAGTGACGCTGCTGAGTTAGAATTGCATAAATTTCACATAAATGCAGCTTGCTTTTCCAGGTAGTGGTGGTGATAGGGGTATTCCTCAAGGAGCAGCATGCAGGAAAGCAAACTGACACCATAGGCTGCTGCCTGATTTGGGGGGTTGTTCTGATAGAGACCAACCAGAAGGTCTAGGCAGTTAGGGATTTTGAAGTGACCTCCCAGTGGCAGAAAGACTGACCTGGCATCCAGCCAGGGCTTATAGGTGAGTGATCAGAAGAGAGGAGGTGAGCTAGGAGACCGGGAGAGGTTAAGGGCAGTCACAGCGAAGACTGACAGCAGATTTGGTGCATGCAGGGTGCACATGCCTATTGGAATTCCAAAATCACCAGCGGTTTAAGGGTTTACCAGAGCCAGGAGTAATTGATGGCAATCTGATATCTATGGGGTATCACTGTGATCAATGGGGTGTTGGCTTCTTTTACCACTTCTGGTTTACTTCCATTTGCACAAGTTGTCTAAAGAAATTTTAATTAAATATAATGCATTAATGAATATTACTAAACAGTTTTAAATACTTGAAAAATATTTAATATTTTCTCAAACATCTCCATAGTTATGTTGGTTCATAAGATTATATTTTGCAAAAATCTGACAAAACACTTTTTAGTATATACTATGTTGATATTAGACCGTTTCCTTCAAACTGTATTAAATACAAGGAAATTTATTTTTATATACTTTATATAACTCCTCCAAATATTGTTTAAAGATAAATTTTGTCAAAGGGAACTCTAAAAGTAACTGCTTAAATGGGGGCCACAATATTTTTCTTTGTATATAAACTGTTGATTTTCCTCCTTACACAGATAGATATACACAGCAAATATATACTGAGGAAAGATCTTAAAATGGACAATCCTTAAACCAGCAAAATATGTATATAACATAAATTTGTGGAAAACACTCAATTCAGAATTGTTTATAAGTAAATGCAGTTCATCTTGTGGATATGTTTATGGTGTTTAAGTTGGGCTTGATCATTTTATGGCCTAGAAAAGATGGATTTGTATCAGCAGACTCATTCTGTGAGAGAGAAGTAATGAATTTGCTCCTCAAAGATGTGTAATAATGATGCCCTGCATTCTCAGCATCGAAGAAAATAGAGTATTTTGATCTGATTTATTTGTCGTAGTGATCTTCTGTCTCTGCTCTCTGCATCAACCCCTCACTTCATGCCCAGTTTTAATCTGGGGCGAAACAGGACTTTAATACATATATTTACTCTATGTGTAGTTTTTCCAAACATCACATGCACTGTTTCTCCAGCTCGAGATGTGCAAGTGTCTTCATTGTAGTGAAGGGATTTGACCATTTGCTATGGAGAGATGACACCTGTGGTTGCCTTGCCCTCCATATTTGTCTGATGATCTCATTCTTCATCATCATTGTCTTCATTGTGTTTACATGTTGATAAACAAGGGGGAGATCTAAATGTTCTATATATAAAGTAGGCACTGTGAGCCTCCATAATCCTTGTATTTAACCTAAACTCAGGTAAAAATCTCAAGGGTGAAAAATTTGGAAGTCTTCCTATGCATTACTGAAGGCTTTTGATACAAATAATATTGAAAATTCACCATATTCTCAGTGCAGTTTTTTTTTTTTTTAAATCATACTATTGTGCCTCTAATGCAAATAATCTGATTCAGGTGAACCTCATGAAAATCACCAGAACAGAGTAAGTAGAACCAAGGTTGCAGCAGGCTTTGTCCTCCCTTTTGACTGATCTGGGCCAAACCTGGAACCCTTACCTGATTTGAAAAGCAAAATCATCTTAACTATGTCTTTCAAAAAACTACCAACATCTAGCATTCTGCTCAGCACATAGTGGTAGCTCAGTAAATGTTATTTTCTGCAACGAGAGTCCTCTCACCTCCACTTCGGCTCAGCCCTTAAAATCTTGTAGCATAGAGACATTTATATAATTAGTATCAGTTATAAAAGTTAATATAACATTAATTGTGTAATTAATATCCTGTGATGTGTGCTCTTATCAAAGTACAAAATACATGCTCACGAATCATGAAGGAAGGAATGATTCTTCCGGGAAGAAAGGAGTAGGAGTGAGGATGTTGCCAGTGGGGGAATTGTGCTGAGCAAGTGTCCTCCACTGACTGAACAGGGCATTCACATTCAAAAGACCCTTCAAAAGATCAATGGATATGCCATATTTATTTGTTGACAAGTTGCCTCAAGTGTGAGATTTTAATCTACCAAGAGCTGTGGTTAGAAAGGTAGTATTAGGTTAGCCTGGAAAAGGTCCTGAATGCCATGCTAAGGGCTTTTGCTTTGGGAGGGGGTATTGGGAAGTGACTATATCTGATTTACAGCGTGGCTGCTCAGACTTTAACCTGCATCAGAATTCCCTGGAGGGTTTGCTAAGTCACAGATTGCTGGGTCCCACCCAAGAGTTTCTGATTAAGTAAGTGGGGTAAAACCTATAATTTGCATTTTAGTAAGTTCCCCAATAAAGCTGATGCTGCTGGTCAGCCATCATATTTTGAGAACCACTGGTTTAGACTAGAGACTGAAATACTGAAGGCAGAAGTTATTGAGATTTATATGTGAGTTTATTAATGTAAATTTAATAAAATATCAAGTTAAGATGTGAGGCAACAAAATAAGTCATTCCCTGGAATATACCAATAGTGTTCTTCATTGTTCAACATTTTAGAGAACTTTTATATACACAGTGTAAATGTTTCAAGAGAGTCCCCTCTCTCTTCGTTAATGGTGTGACTCTTGGAGTTACCAGGGTAACATAGTGAAAACAAAGATCCCTCTGATACCTTTACTGACCTCATTATGCCAAGTTCAAAGGAACACACCTGTGAAATTTTGAATAGCCCTCTCCATGTTGGGCCATCTTTCCCCATCTTCTCCCAGGTCTACACCTCCACCACTGCAGCATCCCATGTCCCAGTACATGCAGGGGCTGATGTCAAGCAGAAGAAGTATATTGCATGATTTGGGGGCTCTCTCAGAGATTTTATTTTCTTTTTGCTCTCTTATCATCTTGTGCCCAAATGCCCTTGATATCTACTGCCCAGGAAATCACTTAGCCGTGTCATGTCCTCCCCAGAATTTGGTATGTACATGTTAGAAAAGTTGATATTCCTTATAAAGACAATATCCTGGGAAAAAGGAATGAAACCCAAATTTGTGAGATTGAGATGTAGAAGCTAAAGCTACAAATGTGAAGCCACAAGCCAATGGCCTCACAAGCTAGGTGTCCAGGTCACCTCACCCTAATTCTGGTTGAGGCCTTCTTGAGGGCTTTTCTACCCAGAGAGATGAAAAAATTCATTGCTGGTTTATTGACACTAGTAGCCTGAGTGTATTTAAGACAGGTCCATCTTGGGGCTCCATCTTCCAAACTCTTCATTCAGGATGCCCATGATGTGTCAAGTACTCTTCTAAGGTGTAGTGAAAAACCAGTTAAAATCCCAGCCCTCCTAGAGTTTACATTCTAATGAGTAAGGGATACCAAAAAGCAAGATATATAATTAATGTTAGGTGATGAGAACTATTTAGTAGAGATGGGGGAAGACGGGTACAATTTTAAGTGGTACATCCAAAGAAGGCTTCACAGAGAAAGTGACTTTTGAGCAGAGACCTGAAGAAAGTGAGTGAGCTGGTCATTTGGAAGAGCATGCCAGAAAGATAAAAAATCACATACAAATTTTGTGAGGCTCTACTTACTGTGTAGAATGTTTGATGTATTCTAGAAAAGCAAGGAAGCCAGAGTGAGCAAGGGAGAGAGTAGTTGGAGTGAAGACAAGGAGGAGACAGATCATAGAGATCCTTGTAGGTCAGTGAAAGAACTTGAATTTGTACCCTGAGTAAGAAGGGACACTTTAGGAAGATGACCCATTTGAGCCAAGAAATGGTCTCATCTGACTTAACTTTTAATAATATCACTTTGATTGCTGTGTTGAGAAAAAAAAAATGAAGGGAAAATTGGGGAACAAAAGAAGAAGCAAGGAGATTAAGTAGAAGATTATTAAAAACAGTCTGAGGAAAAGATGATGATGGTTAAGACCAGGATGTTATCAGTGGAGATAGTGAGAAATGGTCAGATTCTCATTATACATGTTTTGAAGTTTGAAGGAAAGGATTTGCTAACGATTAGAGGTGAGATACGGGAGAAAGAGGAGCATCGTGGATGACCCCAAAGTTATTGGACAAAGCAAATAGAAGAATGGCATTGTTATTTTTAAAGATGGGGAAGCAGCGAGGGGGGAGTGGGTTTGAATGAGAATAATTGGAGGTGCATATTAGACATCCAAGTAGGCAGACTTGCATAATCAGTAGGATATATGAGTCTGAATTCAAGGGAGAAATATAAGCATTTAGGGACTCATCAGAATATAAATTTAAGCTATGAGATGGGATAAGATCACTAAAGGAGTGCATACAGGTAGAAAATAAAACATATTCAAGAACTAAACTCTGGGACGCTTTAATGTTTCGAGGTCAGAGATATGATGAGAAATCTCAGCCAAGAGAATTTAGGTAAGAGAATATTGTAACCTAGAAGTTGAATGAAAAAAGTATTAAAAAGAGGCACTGCCAACTACAACAAATCCTGTCGATAGATCGAGGAAGATCAAGACCAGGAACCAGTAGATTTAGCAACATCAAGGTTGTTGCTGACCTTGTTAAGAGTAGGTAAGAGTAGTTTGAGTGGAATGCTGAGTAAGTTAGAGTGCATTTAAGGGGTAATGAGAAGAGATTGATGACATCAAGAATAAACTCAAGGAGTTTGAATAATGGGAAGGAAAAATAGAGTGGTGGAAGGAGAGGGAGGCCAAGATAGAGTTTAATGAAAGAAACAATAACTTGTTTAAATGCTGTTTGGAATAATCTAGTAGAGAATGGAAACATTGTTATAGGAGAGAGAAAAGGAAATTGCTAATTACAGTATTCTTCAGAAGTCAAGAGTGATGGACTCTAGTAGAATGGATTGGCTGTCCTTAACTAGGAACACTGATACATCTCTCATGTTTGCTAACAGGAGAAAAGATGAGGTACAAGGCACATGGTGGCAGATGAGTAGACTTGATTGAGGGTACTTGTGGAAATGTTCTTTGGATTATCTCTATTTTCTCAGTGAACTAGGGATTAAATTATCTGCTGATAGTGGGAACAGGGAAAGTGATGAAGGCTTAAAAGGAAAGATGGAGTAAACTAGATACTATTATCTAATAGAATGGAAGAGTGAATGGAACTGGGAAATGTGGTATGACTGGTGGGAGGCATCCAGCTGATCTGAAGATAGTGATTGTGTCTTTAAAATGAGACCAGTCCCTTCAGTGGTGTGTTTTTATTCAGCCACATTGTTCTAGGCAGGTGCAGGCTAGAAGTAAACAGACAGTTGGATTTAACCAGGGTTGTGGTTTAGCATAGTCCCAGGAATTTCAAGAGTGGGACAGGGATTGTCCTGGTGATTGACCGTAAGTTCAGGGGGAACAATGGAAGAATTTCAGGAGATAGAAGGCAAGCCCCAGGGGCCATTAGAATCTGGGAGATGAGGGCAATTTAGGTGTATTGGGTGACATTTTCTGGAATCCAAAGTCCCAGTACAGGATGGTCTCAACTATGAGCATCCTCAGTTTTATTTCCCCTGGGTCATGGGTGTTGATTCCATTAATTTTCTGGGCTTGCCTAGTAAGTAGGCTACACCATGGCCACCCTTGTTCCAGTTCTCCCTTTGACACCTGGTTTGTGATCAGCCAGGGCAGCATATTGCTGTGTTCCTGCCCTAAGGAAGTCATCACTCCTCTTTGATTGTGCTGGCCTTGCTCACGTGCCTTGGCAGAGTCCATTGAGGAGAGAACTGGAGAGAAAGACTCCCCCAGCTTATCTGCCAGCAGCAGTGTTCCCCAACATTGAATGACTTGCATAACCAGCTTTAAAAATTTAGAACTGCAGACACCGGTACTACTTTTACTTGATTTTTTAAAATATACTTAGGTTTTTTCTGATAGAAATATCTTTTTAAAGGAACACATAAGAAACCTGTCAATTTAAACAACTATTGTGAATAATGAATAGAGTCAGAATGATGAAAATAAAAAATGCCAATCCTTATATACCCCAAATGATTGCATTTGCCACTTTGGAAAATGAGTGAACCAGAGAATAGCTAAAACTCAAGACTCACTCCTCTCCTAGATGACCCGCATGTGTATTCTCCCCACTCCTTCTTCCACTTTCCTATGATCCCGTGTGGCTTACATGTGGGAGAATCAGGTGGAGCTACTGTGTTTGAGGAGGGTATTTCTCTAAAGTGCGGGGTGAGATTTTGCAGACGGGGACTCAGCTCATGAAAAGATCCTGAGATGGAAAGGAGCCATCTCATTCCAGAAGTGCAGCATGAGAAAAAACACCTGGGGGGAGAAGGGCTTCAGGTGAAGCTGTTGCAGGCAGTGGTTAAGTTAAAAATTGGGATCTTTAAGGTTAAAAATGTGAGTCTTCTTTTTTAAATAGATTTTAGAGAGTGGGGGAGAGAGAGAAGCATTGATTTTGTTACTCCACTTCTTTATGCATTCTTTGGTTGCTTCTTGTATATGCCCTGATCCGGAATCAAACCCACGCTTTGATATATCAGGGCGATGCTCTAACCGACTGGGCTACCCGGCCAGGGCCAAAGATATGAGTTCTAGGAGCAGTGTGAAGCTACTAGGGAGGATCTTAAGTGTGGAAGTGGAATGATCAGATACAAGTGTTTAAAACTCCTGTCAGTTGCGCAGAGAAGGCATTGGTGGAGGGGGTAGTAGGATATAGACAACTGGGAGTGGCCCTGGCTGAGGCCACATGAGACCTGATGGCTTAGAGTAAGATGGCAGTGATGAGGAAGGATGGATGGATAGAGCTCAAAGAAATGTTTAGGAGGTAAAAGGAGAGCAGGACCCAGGGCTTGTTCCCCTGTGGCAGTGCTAGTGGGCAGGAGGGCATGGGCATTGCTTCAGTGTCTGTCCGGCATAGCTTGGTGGTGGGTTGTGAAATGGACATCGAACTGGAATAGTCTAGATATTCTCTAGCAAGTCTATGTCAAGTCCAATTTTACAGACTGAATTTGAGGTTCCCATGTGATATCTAAAAAAAATGTCTCGGTACTTGAATCTGCAGCTTAGAAGAAAGGTAGAACTGACACTCACCAGCCTGTGGTTTAGGCTGTGTGATTCTAAAGGCTGCTATTGCCTATGAGTTTTGGCTTGTCACCGTGTCCTCAGTATATGAGCTGATGTGCACCAAAGTTTCCACCCAGTTAGCTCATTCAATAGGAACTGTGGGTGAAAGGCTGGATTGAGAATTATTCCTCTGAAATAAAGCAAAATATGTTGTGTTTTTATAGTAACAGTCACTACGGTGGAGAATGATTTTTTTTTTTTTCCTTTTTCTCCTCTTCTCATTTCCTTTCTCCTTCACCCTTCTTTTGTTTTTCCTCTGCTTTTTCTTCTTTCATGTTTTCCCCCTCCTGTCCACTTGGATGGTATCTGATGACCTGTACCAGAATTTTATTTGGACACATTACTGTGACAGAAAGGTCACCCTGAGGGATTTTCTTTCTACAGGCCAAGTAGAGGGTTAAGGGATACTTTCATAAGCCATTCGGAGTAAACTGTCCCTCACTTTACATAGGCACATGCTGCTTCTAACCAGATTTGAAAACCAGAGATGCATACTTAAGTAGAGAGTAATTACCATTTTTAAGTCTTATTTATGCAACTAGATTAATGTCTTCAATTCTGGAGAAATATTACATGCTAATAAATTTTTGTTAATTTGTAAATTATTTAAAACAATTTTAGTCACTTTTTTCTCTAATTAATGCTGATTTGTTTTGATTTTCCCGGTTAATAGATTACTGTCCTTGATGAGACATGGACTGTATTCAGGCGTTATAGTCGTTTTCGAGAAATGCATAAAACATTGAAGTTAAAGTATGCAGAGGTAAGTTATGAAATAATTATCTCTAATTAAGAACATTTGTTTTATAAAGTAATGAGTTTATTGCATTATCAATGCCCCCCTTTAGATATTAGCTTATAATTGTCACCAAGTTTTATTTCGGTTACTCGTCTGTCGAAGGTATCTTTTTTTTCCCTTTGTTTCATTTCTGTTCTACACAGTTTAAACATTTTCTGAATGTAAGATTTTGAAAGCCATAGAAAAATGACAGTAAATGAATTCTTTTTGATAAATTTTATGATAAATTTTAAGTATTTTAATCAGTTTACAACTTCTCAACTGTGAGTGACACCTACTAAAATGAAATAGTAATTCCTTGTTTTACCTTTCTTTTCTCTTAAAAATGCCTATATTAATGCTTAGACTTCTACTTAATGAGAAGTAAAGTCATAAAAATTAATTTGCCATCAAACATGGAGGGGAGATAGATAGTAAATATGGCATTATTAGAAGCAAGGACACATTTCATTCATTAGATCAGGTATCCAGTGTGATACATTAGTAATTTTTTTGGAACAAAGGTCAGTCTTTAAAATACTTTTAAACAAAGAAAAATACTCTTGAAATTAATGCATACTTTCTAAGAGAATGTATTATTATTATTAATAACTTTTTTTTTACCTCAACTAAAAGAAACTTTGCAAGACACAGCTCTTGCAAGGAATTTGGGGTTGAACTGACTGCAAATCAGTCAACAGTTTCTGCCTAATTAGGCTGCTTTCCCTAAATATTTTTTTTCAGTGCTATTTTATAGTCTTATGACATCCTAAAAAGTAATCTAGTGAGACATTTGTCTCTAATTTGATTCATATTAAATAGCTAATATTTCCTTAACATTCCTTTGTCTTCCACTCTCTTATCTGATACACAATATGAAGAGAAATATCTTATTTGTGAATAAAATGGTTCCTTGATATGTAGAAAAATCTTGAGTCCAGTTAAATTAAAGCTATCTCTGAATTCTGTTGTTAAGCTATCATAATAGTATTGTATTTAAAATTGAAGCGGCTTCAGCTATGAATTATAGTTCAGTGTTCCCAAGAGGCTTTAGTTTCAGAAATAACTTCTTCACAGTCAAGTTTGTTTCTGCAATTTACTCTTCATGCCCCAAGTTAATATCACCAATAAAAAGTGGGAGTATTGTGCACATATTAAATGTACAAAGCAACTTGTTTTTAAAGTGAGCTTTGCAGTTCATTAACTGCTTGGTTATAAGTTACTACCTCAGTACTTTAATAGTGTATAGATATTCATGTTAACATACAATTTTCCTATACTAATAGATGGAAAATAAATGAAACAAAAGGCCAAAAACTTTACCAAGATTTACGCACGCGCACGCGCGCATATGCATATGTGTATATACACACACATATGTATATATGTGTGCGCATATATTACTATATACATATGTATGTATACATATGTGTGCACACACATACATACACACATATACACATTATATATTACATATATAATACGTAGTATATATTAATCCATGATTTATTTCATATTAGTTCTTTCAGGGTCATCAGTTCAGCGCCATTCTATGTGGGCACAATTTTTAGGTTCTAGTAATACAGTAGTGGACAAGAGCAAAAATGTCTTCTCATATATTTATATGGGGACAGACTGACAATAAACAAGGAACATATAGTAACTAGCACTAAAGAGTAAGCATGCCATGTGACAGTTAAGTGAGGTTTTACTTTGTAGGAAAAATACCAATAAAATGTGATGGAGCAGAAAATGTTGAGCACTTTTACTGTAAGGTTATTTCAGGGTTGGGTTCTTTGAAGACATGTCATTTTAGTTGAAATCTCAGATTAGAGGATTTAAATGTGCTTACAAAGTAATATCCAATAGTGCTAATCAGTGTTTTTAAAGAAAACTTTAGAACAAGTAGAAGCAATCTTTAATGACAGAAGAAAACTTACTTAAGGTTCACAGTAATGTGAACCTATAAATCACAGAGATTGCCTGGTATCAAGCAAAAATAATGAACAGAGATAATTATACATACCAAATTCTTTTCAAGGGGAAAGAGAGAATATTGCACACGTGCTGAAATTAGGTGACCTTCACATGAAGATAATTGAGCTGGTTGCATTCATTTTTTCATTTATAAATATGTATTGAACATCTTTACACTGTAAATATAATTGTGAGCAGTACAACCACATTCCCTCCTCTCATGAAGCAGAAAGGATGAACAATAAACAAAAATAATAATAAAAAGATAATTTTAGATAGTGTTCAGTGCCATGGAGAAAATGCAACAGTGAATGTGGAAGTATGAGAGGAGAGCTGGTCAGCGGGCTGCCTCAGAAGGGGCAGGCCTGGAGAGGCTTCCTGACAGGGTGAAACTTGGGCCGAGCTCTGAATGTTGGAAAGGAGCTGTGCATGAAAATCTAGAGGTGAGCATGTGTTAAGTAGGTGGAACAGCAAATGCAAAGGCCCTGGGGTGGAAGTTTGGAAAGTTCCAAGAACAAAAAATCCTGTGAAAAGTGGCAAGTGTGGGAGAAATAAGGGCAGGCAAGTAGGTAGGGACTTGATCATATAGGGCCATGAATTTTATTCTTAGTGCTGTGGGAAACCACTGGAAAATCTGAGCATTGGAACTCAGCTGGGATTTTCATTCTATTCTTAGATGACTTCTCACAGAAACCGTTTTCCCGAAGACAGACTCATTCAGAGGTGTCCAACCCACGGGCCATGTGCAGCCCAGGATGGCTATGAAATGCACACAACACAAAATTGTAAATGTACTTAAAACATTATGAGATTTTTTTGTGACTCTGTGTTGCAATGTATTTGATGTGTGGCCCAGAGATGCCAAAGGGTTGAACGTTCCTGAATGATGACAAAGACCAAAAATTGCTTTCCCTTGTAGAGCCCGACTTTGTGACTTAAAATTTCTGTCTCATAAAGACAAAGAAACTAGTTATGAAAGAGAACCCACAGACACATGTGCGGGTGTTTGAAGGAGGAGAGATAATGTCAGTAGTGATTTGAAATCCTGTGGTTAGATCCTAAAACAAACACTGCAGGTAGGAAGGAAACTGCTAATTACACACCTTGAGGGGGTGCGCTGATGCCTTGGGGTTTTGGCTACATAGCCACAACTCTGATTTCTTTAGCCTTTACTGTGTGCTCACCTTGCCCTGGGTGTCGCACTTCGCTTTGACATGCCTACTCCCCTGTGCTTTTGAAGTAAGAGACTTGCCGCAAGCAGCTGGTGAACAAAAGCCAGTTTAGAATGTCAGGAAGCTTGACTCTGTTTCCTGTTTCTAAACAAACAGTAATATTGAAATAAAATGAAGGAAAAATCTCTAAAAATACAGTAGCATCTCATAGATCTAGATAAATCTTATTTCTGTGAGAGAACAATATTGCCTATATAACATTTTCAAGGTGAAGCTTATATATGGTTGAATATCAGTTGTATTTTTTTTCTGTAAAGTTGATTTTTCTTTCGTGTAGCCTAACTTCACATAGTCTTACTTGCTAAGTGTTTATTGGCAGTTGCGATCAATAATATGTTTATTAGGTTTTAACCAATTATGATTGCTCTTATTATTGTTCATGTTATAACTGGCTCTGTATAATGTTGATCTTTGAGGTAGTCAGCTACTTCCAATTGGTCCTTTGGACTGATAGCCTGCTAGAAATCACTAGACTTGTTAAAGACATAACTTCTTCGGGAAAGCAAAGGGTTCATATAGAAGAAAACATGACCCACACATATGCTGCCTGCAAGAGACCCACCTCAGAGCAAGAGACCTACACAGATTGAAAGTAAAGGGATGGAAAAAAATATTCCAAGCAAATGGGCATGAGAAAAAGGCTGGGGTTGCCATACTTGTATCAGACAAAGTAGATTTCAAAACAAAGGCCATAAAGAGAGACCCAGAGGGGCACTTTATCATACTGAAAGGAAGAATCTATCAAGAAGACATTAACATTGTAAACTTATATGCTCCCAAAATAGGAGCCCCCAAGTTTATAAGGAAATTGTTGGATGACTTCAAAAAAGATATAGACAGCAACACACTGATAGTAGGGGATTTCAACACCCCACTGTCAAGAATGGACAGATCTTCCAAACAAAACATTAATAAACATATCGTGACGCTGAATGAAACACTGAATCAAAGAGACTTAACTGACATATATAGAACCTTACATCCCAAAGAAGGAAAATACACATTCTTTTCCAATGCTCATGGCAGTTTTTCAAAGAGAGACCACATGATAGGACACAAAGCAAACCTCAGCAAATTCAGGAAAACTGAAATAATACCAAACTTTTTCTCGGACCACAAGGGCTTGAAACTGGAAATCAACCTCCAAGAGAAACTTCAAAAACTTGCAAACCCATGGACTGAACAGTACACTATTAAACAATGAATGGGTCAATAATGAGATAAGAGAAAATGAAAAAATTTCTGGAAACAAATGAAAATGAACAGACAACAGTCCAAAACTTATGGGACACAGCAAAGGCGGTCCTGAGAGGGAAGTTCACAGCAATACAGGCATACCTAAAAAAGATAGAAACATTTCAAATAAAAGACTTAACACTACAACTTCAAGAACTGGAGAAACAACAACAAATAAATCCCAGAGCAAGTAGAAGGAAGGAAATAGTCAAGATTAGAGCAGAACTGAATGACATAGAGACGAAAAGAACAATTCAGAGGATGAACCAATCCTGAAGCTGGTTCTTTGAAAAGATAAATAAAATTAACAAGCCTTTAAGCAGACTCATCAAGAAAAAAAGGGAGAGGACCCAAATTAAAAATATCAGAAATTAAAGAGGAGAAATAAAAACTGATACCACAGAAATACAAAGGATTGTCAGAAACTACTATGAACAATTACATGCCAAGAAATTTGAAAATATTGATGAAATGGACAAATTTTTAGAAAAATATAATCTTCCAACACTGAAGGAGGAAGAAACAGAAAGCTTGAACAGACCGATAACAGCCGGGGAAATTGAAGCAGTCATCAAGAAACTCCCAGCACACAAATACCAGGGCCAGACGGTTTCCCAGGAGAATTTTACAAAACATTTAAGGAAGAGCTAACCCCTGTCCTTCTCAGACTATTCCAAAAAATCCAAGGGGAGGGAAGACTCCCAGACTCTTTTTATGAGGCCAGCATCACCCTGATCCCAAAACCAGATAAAGACCCTACAAAGAAAGAAAACTACAGGCCAGTTTCGCTGATGAACATAGATGCTAAAATCCTCAACAAAATATTGGCAAACCGCATCCAGCAATACATTAAAAAGATTATCCACCACGATCAAGTGGGATTCATCCCAGGCATGCAGGGATGGTTCAATATATGCAAATCAGTAAACGTGATACATCACATAAATAAAAGAAAAGACAAAAACCACATGATCATCTCGATAGATGCAGAAAAAGCATTTGACAAGGTACAGCACCCATTTATGATCAAAACACTCAGCAAAATGGGAATAAATGGGGCATTCCTCAACGTAATAAAGGCCATATATGAAAAACCTACAGCCAACATCATACTCAGTGGGCAAAAACTGAAAGCTTTCCCACTAAGATAGGGAACACGACAAGGATGTCCGCTCTCACCGCTTCTTTTCAACATCGTATTGGAAGTCCTAGCCACAGTGGTCAGACAAGAGAAAGCGATGAAAGGCATCCAAATAGGAAAGAAGGAAGTAAAGCTATCATTGTTTGCAGATGACATGATAGTGTACATAGAGAACCCTGTAGATTCTACCAAAAAACTCCTCAACCTAATAAGTGAATTTGGCAAAACAGCAGGATACAAAGTCAACATTCAGAAATCAAAGGCATTTTTGTACACCAGCAATGCAATAGAAGAAGAAGAAATCAGAGAAAAAATACCATTCGATATAGCAACAAGAAAAATAAAGTACTTAGGCATAAATTTAACCAAAGACGTAAAAGACCTGTACACAGAAAACTATACAACATTAAAGAAAGAAACTAAGGAAGACACAGATAAATGGAAGCATATACCGTGCTCATGGATTGGAAGAATTAATATCCTCAAAATGTCCATACTATCCGAAGCAATTTATAGATTCAGCGCAATCCCTATTAAGATACCAATGACGTATTTTACAGAAATAGAACAGACATTTCAAAAATGTATATGGAACCATAAACGACCCTGAATAGCCGCAGCAATTTTGAGAAAGAAACACAAAGTAGGAGGGGTCACCATACCAGACATCAAACTCTACTACAAAGCCACTATACTCAAACAATCTGGTACTGGCACAAGAACAGACCCATAGACCAGTGGAACAGAATAGAAAGCCCAGAAATAAGCCCAAGTCTCTACGGGCATCTAATATTTGACATAGGGGGCAGAAGCATAAAATGGAGCAATAATAGCCTCTTCAACAAATGGTGTTGGGAGAGCTGGACGGCTACATGCAAAAAATTGAAATTGGATCATCAGCTGACACCATACACAAAAATAAACTCAAGATGGATCAAAGACATAAATGTAAGTCATAACACCATCAAAGTCCTAGAGGAGAACATTGGCAGGAAACTCTCAGATATCCCACGCAGCAACTTTTTCACTTATATGTCTCCTAAAGCAAGGGACATAAAGGAAAGAATAAACAAGTGGGACCTCATCAAAATAAGGAGCTTCTGCACGGCTAAAGAAAACATCATCAAAGTGAAAAGGGAGCCAACCGTATGGGAAAATATATTTTCTAATGATACATCAGATAGAGGTTTGATCTCCAAGATATATAAAGAACTCATTAGACTCCACTCCAAGAAGACAAATGATCCAATCAAAAAATGGGCAAAGGACCTGGGCAGACGCTTTTCCAAGGAGATACAGAGGGCCCAGAGGCATTTGAAAGGATGCTCAGCATCACCAGCCATCAGAGAAATGCAGATCAAAACCACCATGAGGTACCACCTCACACCAGTCAGAATGGCCATCATAAACAGATCAACAAACAACAGGTGCTGGCGAGGCTGTGGAGAAAAAGGAACCCTAGTCCACTGTTGGTGGGAATGCAGACTGGTGCAACCACTGTAGAAGGCAGTGTGGAATTTCCTCAAAAAGCTGAAAATGGAACTGCCTTTTGATCCAGTGATTCCCCTGCTGGGACTATACCCTAAGAATACCAAAACGCCAATACAAAAGAACCTATGCACCCCAATATTCATAGCAGCACTATTTACAATAGCCAAGTGTTGGAAGCAACCTAAATGCCCATCAGTAGATGACTGGATCAAAAAGTAATGGTACATATACACAATGGAATACTACGCAGCAGAAGAAGAAAGGAACTACTAAACTTCGCAACAGCATGGATGGAACTGGAGAGCATTATGCTAAGCGAAATAAGCCAGGGGGCGAAAGACACATATCATATGATCTCACCTATAAGTGGATCCTAAGCAACAATACAAAGATGCAAGGAAAATAAGATCAGCAACACTGAAAGGAAATCAACAGACACAAGAGGGAAGGAGGGGGGGCGGTGACAAGGATGGGAAGGGGAAAGTCAAGGAACATATAGCAAAGACTCATGGACAAAACCAAAGGGGAAGAGCTGAGGGAGGGAAGGAGAGAGGGGGCAAGGGAAAGTGGTGGGGGGGAGGCAGAGACAAATGTATTTGAAAAAATAAATTTAAATAAAATTTAAAAAATAATAAAAGCAAAAAAATAAGCAGGAAAAAAAAGAAATAGGCTGTAGTACCTATTTCTTTCAGATCATCTGGATTTGTTTAAGAAGATTTTACTTTGGTTATTACCAGTTTTTAATTAGAAAAGTTTCAGACATTAAAAAAAATTTAGAATAGAATGTAATGGTCACATGTATACGTACTACCCATTATGAAAAACAAAACTGTTTTTAAAATACAGTTTTATTTTAAGGACTCTTTAGTACACTCCCTAATCCCATCCCCCCCCTTCCTTTTGGTGGTTACTCTCTTGAACTTGCTGTTCATCATATTTTTCTACCTTTTCTATGTGTTGGGTTGGTCAACAAGTTTGTTTTTGGTTTTCTTTTTTCCATAAGATGGCTCTAGTAGTGCTTTGTTATCTTTAACTTCATTTGAAATAATTTTGTTAGATTGCATTGTGACAGCTGTCATATCAGTGTGTATTTAAAAAAAGCTTAGAAAACTGGTAAATTTTTGTGCAGCCATTTTAATATTGAAGATGGAAGAAGATACTCAATATTTTCAGCATATTGTGCTTATTATTTCAAGAAGGGTAAAAATGCAACTGAAATGCAAAAAAGATTTGTGCAGTGTATAAAGAAGGTGCTATAACTGATGGAACTGTCAGAAGTGGTTTGTGGAGTTTCATGCTGGAGATTTCTCACTGGACAATGTTCCATGTTTGGATATACCAGTGGAAGATGATAACCACCAAATTGAGACATTAATTGAGAACAATAAATGTTATATAACATGGGAAATAGCTGACATATTCAAAATATCCAAATCAATAAAGTTATTGGTGAAAATGAGAAAAAAAAAAAGAATGCTGAGAATTTCCTCTCATGGGTGAATTTTTCATAGCCAAACCGGAACATATTTTATTTACCATGCTGCTTTATCAGATTGGGCTCATTATTTCTATGGAAGTAGTAGAAAACAGAGTACTCTTGCTTTCTTAATTGCAAGGGTAACACAATGGTTGATGATCATTTTTTTTCATGATATATATTAAATTTACCTAGTCATAAAAGTGCTAGTCCAGATTTTAATTAAGCTGAAAAAATATTGAAAAAACACACTTGAGTACAAAATATATAGTTTGTAATACACTTGCCAAGATAGAGAATCTTTGTTCACCTTAAAACTTTAGTTTTGGTTATAGCTTGTAATCTTTTGGAACTTTGTCTGAAATTGTACCTATTCATTCACATTTCCTTCTGGAATGTTAGCCATGTGTTTTGTGGGGATTGATACCACAGTTCCTTTTATGGAGATTTTTTTCTTTCATTTTTTTCCCACATAATAAGTTACGTGTTTATGGTAAAAGACTGAAAATTTTCAAAGGTACATGCATTGAATGTAAAAGTTTCTTTTAATCTAACCCTCAGAAGTAATCATTTGAAGTACACTTTTCTAGGGTCCAGCTAGATATTTGGCCTCACAGGATTCCCATAGACCATTCTCAGATCAAGTGACCAGGAGGGATGCAAGACAGAGATCACTGTTCTTCAGCAGTGCCTGCAGCTGCCCACGCAGTGCCCAGAGCTGTCCTCAGCAGTGCCCTGGCCAGTGCACACAGTGCCCGCAGCCTCCTACTCAGTGCCCACAGCACACACAGCAGTCCTCACACCAGTGCATGCAGTGCCTGAAGCTGGCCAGCGCTGTTCTTTTTGCCCCTCCCTCCAGATATTAGCTTAGGTGCGAGGAGTTGAGATCCACATGGGGCAGATTAGAGAACTACTCTGGAAGAGCATTCTGTGCATCAAGAGAATCAGTATCTTTGGGAACAATTCCATGGGTAGAACTTTCAAAGTCTCTACAAGGCATATTCTGAGTTATAAGTCATCTCTCTCAGAGAAGCTTAAAGCTATGGGTTCCTATGATAGGCCACAAACAATTGATCAATTTGTCAAGAAATTTATAATTTTATCATTTTACCGTGAGCAATGGTGCTTAGTGACAAAGTTGACGTATCACCTTATCAGGTTTCCAGAATATTCTTGATGGATATACCTTATGGATAGTTCCTAGATTTTTTTGCTGCGACTACTTCTCTAGGGGTATTCTTGAAGATATCTACATGTATTGTGATCGATATGTGCAGACTATCTTTGTGAAGAAATTGATAGATTTAATTTATAAAAAACCAAGAATAAGAAAGAATACACAAAAACTGGGTAGGCCAAAAACCCTTAGGGCCTTTACCCCCATTAGTGAGAAGGTATTAAGGATTTCTTAACCATAATTTAGCTAAATCTTCTAATCTCCCTATTTGCTCACAATTATTTGCTTAATTATTTACTATAGTGTTTCCTTAAGGAGAATAGTATCAAGTGAAGACCCTCTCAGGGACATTTTATGTACATTCGGGTAGTGAACCAATTAAAACAGGGAGAACTTGTTGATTATTAGATATAACATATGTCTGTGAAGAAAATAGAGGGATCTTAGGGTTAGTACAAGATAAATGAATTTTTGAATTGAAACAGCAAGAAGCCAGTGTGTCCTATGAAACTCAGGCATCCAGATTGAGTGAGGGCAAGGAAAGGCAGAAACCAAAGAAAAATTTAGTTTGCTATTTTTGTATGGTGACAAATTTCAGAATAAAAATCCCTAAATTCTCTGTCCTCTGTAAAACTAAAGAAGAACACATTGGCTGCCCATGATCTTGGATCACATGTAAGCGCTATGCTCATTCTGTTTTCAGAGCCATTGTGTAAGTGAGCTGTGAGCTCTCACCAGATATGCTGCATTGTTCAAGGTTTTTAAAACTGTTGTTTTATTTTTCTTTATTTTCTTTAATTTTAGCAGTTTCTTCTGGATTCTAAATAGGTTTCCCTTTTGTTTTGAATTAATTTGTCGTCTTGATATACTGACATATATTGTACAAAATATTCCCTCCTCTGTCTTTCCTTCTGTTCCCCTTCATCGACCTTGTATGGACTCTTAATCAAATTAAATCCTGTGTTTTCAAATTCTTTGTCTATACTATGATAATGCCACAGCTAGTTTGTAAAACTTGTAAGAGCCTCAGATAAAGTATGTTATTGAAGGCGCTCTGAGTTATTATGCAGCATCTGCTAGAAAACATATCTTTGAATTTTTTTCATGCAAATCATTTCCACAGTACTCTTTATCTATGTGAAACTCTATTAAAATCAGTATGATCCTTTTAAATATAAGTAAAAGTATGTGCTCATGTACAAAGCCTCATTGTGTCCTCTTTCCTCAATGGAAGAGGCAGGGTTACTAATTATGGTTAATGTCTATAAAGTGCAGATCATAGAGAATCCATTAAGCCAAAAACATAGCTCATCAAGAAACTGAAAAGAAACACTGTTTTAAAAGCACATCTCCTTCAACTACTAGAGTCAATAGTGAACACCTAGTGCATCTTCTCCCCCTCCTCCTCTTTTGAACGGGTGCCTAGTAGGCTCTCAATGTGTTTAATACAGTAGGACATGGGGCTGGAAGATCAGAGGGTCACTGAGAAGTTTTGAGATGTCAACCTCTGTCAGAACTTTTAGAGGAATTTATTTTAGTACATTTAACAAGGAGTCTACCCTTCCGAGTGCTAGAACCCAAAGGGCACCTTACCTCTCTCGAGAGTGGAAACCGGTAAGCATTGGAATCCATTGTTGAGGGCCCTTTTATCATCTTGGCTGAAAGAGATCCTGAAGCAGGTGTGTGTTGGTCTGCTTAGAGTCAAGAGGACTCTAACCATGAAAATGGGTTATTTTATGTATTAAAATGTACAAACAAAATAAATGCTAAGGGAACTTTTAATGCCTGTGTGGGGTGAGAACATAAGTGAGTGGAACAGGCCGCGTTGCCAGTCTGCATCATAACTTAGTTAGGATGTCATTCGAGTCCCTGAGTTTCAAACACAGTCGGCCTCCATCAGCCTCATCCCAAGGGCTTCCTTCTCCCTGCAGGGCTGAGGGGAAAAGATTTTGAAAGCCTTCAAGTAAAACATGAAAGATTGCTGTGTTAGAGCAAATCTTTTCTCTCTCATCTGGCAGTGTCTGGGTGCCCAGTAATTCCAGTGAGACTGAAGAAAATTATTAGGCAAGAGGTTATTTAATTTGTATATGTGACTTTCAGTTTGTGCTGATAGAACCATTTCTCATCTTTTCATTATTTTCCAAGTAATTTCCCCAAAGCAGCCCCAGAAAAGGGAAATAAAAGAAACTGGTCATTGGTCTTATATTTGTCTTGGACAGCTTTTTATCATCCATCACTGAAAATGCATTTAAAACAGTTTTGTAACCAGCATTCCAAATTTAATATAAAAATTGCAAATCCACTCACCACCCAAATTGTAACGCTACCAACCATAGCCACAGGGAACATCCAGTAAGCCTTAGATAAATTCAGCTGCATCAAGCCCTCAGCCTGCTTGAATTTTTAAATAGCAAACAGCTATGTAGGCAAAAATAGAATGCCGCCAGCTTCCTGACCTGGTGCGTTATCAGAGGCCGAGCTATCTCATGGTTTGATTTGTGTCACACCATTCTCTGCACTTGATAAACAGTATTTAAATCGCTTTTCAAGGGTGGATGGGGGCACAAAAAAACATCAGAATTAGCTGGGAAGCTTTTCCAAGATATGTGGGCCCAGGCCATACACTAGGAAATTCTGATGTAGTACCTCTGATGTGGGGCCTGAGAGTACAGGGCTAGGGAAAAAATATCCCCAAAATGATGTTCTCTGGACCACTGGTTAAGACACTGCCTGCCATTCTTTCTTAGCTACCTGGGGAGCATTAGTTGATTTTTCATTATCATATGTCACCAAACCTAGAAGGTAATTTTCAGTGACAAATAATCTTGTCAGAATTAACGACAGGTTAGTTTAAACCTAGACAATGGGAACCTGTTGATAGTTTCTTTGATCACCCAAGACTGTGAAACAGAGACTTCATTAGTCTTCCCTCTGCAACCAGGAAGGAAACTTCAGAGCAATGTTTTGAAACTATTTGCATACTATGAAACATCAATACTTAAAGATGGATAGTACAGTTTTTCGTTTTAGAAAGAGAAATCATATACACAGAGAGTTTTATTAAAAGTCACATCAATTTGAGGGGCATAGACAAGGTTCATGTCTCCTGATTCTTAGTCCTTTTTGGATGAGTTTCCCTCTCTATGACTTCATTCAAAAAGAGGGAGTTTTCAGAGTGCTCCAAATGTGACCAAAGAGAAGAAAACGTATTCCCTGTACAAATCTGCTGAATAACGAGATCCCATGGATGGCAACTAGAAATTGGGTTCTTTCTTTGAATGTCATGACAATGACAGGTTTCTGTAACATCTCAGTTTCTGAAAGAGACAATGAACGTAGTAAGAGTTGGAAAATACAAGCATTTGAATTAGTTGAACTGCATAATTATTCTTTTAAAATGCAATATTAAATTCTCACTTGATCAGAAATCTTACCTTAATAAATTGTTGCCACATATATGAATGTCCTCTAATCTATCCTCACTGGCTTATGCCTAAATAAAATTGACACTAGCTTTGGGAGAAGTGACTTCGTATGTAGAGATGTTGCAACCTTTATACCAAATATAAAAAAGTCAGTGCAATCCTAACTACATTTCCAACTGTGGTTTTATACCTAGGATGACTCTAAGGTTAGCACTTCAGCGATAACAGGACAGCAGCTCCTGTCAGTGGTGTGTCCTAGTTGTAATTGCTGGCTGCTCCACATGGACCCCCAGCAAAGAATTCTGCCTTGCTCACTCATTCAGTAGATATTTAATGAGAGGCCAGTGTGTGCCAAGCTCTGGGCTAAGCCCATAGCAGGCATTCATAAATATTGTGTGGTATGCTCAAGTTACTATATCAAAGGTGCTCCTTTAATAATCCACCTAGGTTGTCCAGAAGAGTTGCTGCTTCATGTCTCTAACAAATCAAACTTGGAGGTGAATTGCTTATTTGCTTGTGAGTGTATTTCTCAGTGACAGCTGTTCTTATAAGGCCTTGGGAGCTGCTATTAATTTTGAGTAGTCAGAAATGCTTCCATCTAGTCAGCTGTGAGAATTATGGCAGCCCTTTGATGAGTTTTCATTATT
The DNA here is from genome assembly GCF_021234165.1 of Pteronotus mesoamericanus. Taxonomy (NCBI): domain Eukaryota; kingdom Metazoa; phylum Chordata; class Mammalia; order Chiroptera; family Mormoopidae; genus Pteronotus; species Pteronotus mesoamericanus. Next base: position 35,072,572 of record NW_026555105.1, on the reverse strand, counting down.
TGCATTTCTCAAAAGCTGGGGTGGCTGGAATTTACAGCCACAAACCTGCAGGGTGTGGATGTTTCAAACGCTGCCAGTTATTGTGCAGGTGCATCTACTTGCAAAAGACAGGTTGTGGCGGGTTTGACCAGTTAAAGTGCCATGTAGGATTTTTCCCTCTAATCTTTAAAAATTGGCTACTAGTTAGGCAGTTAAGTATTACATAAGTAAAGAAAATACGTAGTAAATGAGGAATGACAATAAAGTACACTTTTATCAGGCGGTAACACAAGTCAATTGTTTTGAGTAGTAAAGATTCCATACTTTTATTCTCAGTTTTCTTCCAGTGATTTATATTCCAGTTTTAGCTGTTTAATTGTTATACAGTCATAAAAGATAGGCAAGACTTTTTGTTGTTCTATTTAATTTCTTTTCTATATTAGAGCTGTCATTGTTTATATCCAAAAGAATAACAATGTCATTTATCAAAACTTGTGCTGTCTGTTGCTCTAGGACCACCTGGACTCAATATGGGGTCTGTCTAACGTAACAGAAGTGAACTTAGCCAGGAGAGAAAGGCTTCTAATAAAAGAAAACATTTCTATTACATTTAGTTTATCTTCTTGATGACAGGAACTAGGTGACCTCTCTTGTTATAATGTAATAAACATTGAAGTCAGGATTTGAGTGTGATAGTTCTTAAAAGATAATTGGGCTGCATCAGTTCACTGAGAATCAGGAAAGGAAAAACCAACTTGTAGATGGAAATTTCACTCTAAGATCATTCAGATCATTAAGCAATATTACAAAGCAGCAGAGAATGTTGACTATATTTCTAATATACATATAGCTAGCTAACTTGATGGATAAATGAATGGATACTTAATGCTTTCAGTTTCTAAAAACTGAGATTCATGAATAATTCCATAAAATGCCTATGCTAGTTGTAAGCAACTATTGATTCTCCTTTCTGACTCTGTTGATAATTCTGTAGATCTGTTGTTCAAATTAAACATTAGAGGCTTGTTGATTGAATACTCAAAATAATAACTTGGGTTTTTAGACTTCACAAGCACTGAAAAGAGAAAGACAAATTTCACAGGAAATCAGTAGCTCCAAAATTATTGATTATATTTTTCTAGTGGCTTTTATTTCAGTTCTTTTATCTTAAGAATGTGTTTTATTTACTGATTTGCAGAATAAGCTTGTCATTATGTTTCTCTTAGGCCAAACAAAGTGCTAGTTTACTCCTCATTTACTTGTTTCCTGTTTTATTCTGCATAATCAAATTTCATAATTATACAAAGTAGACCATAGAGCTGTTGTTAAATTTTCTTCCAGTGTTCTCTAGGCCTATCGTGTCTCCCACAAATATCCAATATATTTAACCTCAGTCATCATTTTTAATTTTAATGTACAATTTTCCCATAAGAGCTCAAACATCTTTGCATCATTTCCCACTCCTGCTGTAAAGGTAATGGCTATAGCAGGAAAAGGTATCATTTTAAGGGTATTCTCATGTATACTGCATTCCTCTTTGTATCTGTCCCTTTTCTATTCTGCAGCCTCTTGAAAGCTAATGTTTTATTATTATATTGGGCTCTATTTTCCATCTATACATCTTTGCCTTACTTCAAATAAGAATGCTGTGAAGATTTTATAGGAAGTAAGGTATACTCCTCAAAAACAATATAGCCAAGATAATAAGTAAACTCAATGGTATCAAAAGTACTACTTCTAACTCAGTATAGGGAGATTTTAATCATCATTACCTGAGTTACAGAATTTCAAAGCTGAAAGGAAACTTAAACATTTTAGTTCAACTCTTTCATTTTAATAGATGACAAAGCTAGGAACTAGAGAGGCTTTATTCATTGTTAAAAGATTATACAACCAGTTCTTTGCTGAGCCGAGACTTGAAATGTGATTGCCCCAAACCTGGGTTATTAAAATGGAAAGACATATAGTATTAATTTTACTGTTTCCTTAGATTTGTAAAAAAAAATTCACTTTTTATTGTTTTTATAAAAATGATACATGCTCTTTTATAAAAACTACACATAATACAAGAAGAAAACAAGAGATTACCCAAAATCTTTCATTAAATACAAGTATAATGTTATCATTTAATGGACATTATTATTTTTTTAGTCCTCACCTGAGGATATATTTAGTGATTTTAGAGAGAGAGGGGCACAGAGAGAGAGAGAGAGAGAGAGAGAGAAACATACATCAATATGAGAGAGAAACATCGATTGATTGGTTGCCTCCTGTAGGCTCCTGACCAGGGATCGAACCCATAACCTAGGTGTGTGCCCTGATCAGGAGTCAAATCCACAACCTTTGGGTGTACAGCATTGATGCTCCAACCTACTGAGTCACCTGGCAAGGGCAATGGACTTTACTTATAAATTCTTAAACGAATAGACCCAGATAAATGGATGGATATATAGATGATAACAAATTAAAATAAGGAAAAGAAGAATAGAAATAAATACCAAAATAGCTTAATAACACTGTGTTTATTGTAGATATGCCATTTTAATTAAAAACATTAACAAAAGCAAAAGAATATACAGTAACACTGAAGAAATTGCTGAACATCAAATTAAATGTTTCTTAACCACAATCTATATTAAGATATCTAAAATATATGACTTAAGAAAAAGATTACAAAAATGTGAGTATGTTAGTTGCTAGTTTTCATTTTATAAACTATCAATTGTATTTTCCATTTATAAATGATCAATTGACTCTCCCAACAAAGATAACATTAGCACACTTTATTTACTCCCGTCCCCAAAATTTTTAAATTATATTATTATTTTATATCATTATTTTTACACTGTCAAGATATATAGCATTCACATTCTTTTATACATAAATTAGACATAATTCCATCTTAATTGTGGTTTAAACAGAGGCACTATTTACTTTACCATGGTTTCTTCTTTCTTAGATCTTTACATTGTTCTGTCTCTTGGTTGGGTTGAGTCATGCAATGTGTTTTTGAAAACTGCAACTTGATGTGCTTTACCTGAGTTCTTACCTGCTCAAGAATGTCTGTCAGTGGCCTGCACATGTTAAAGGCACTTTGGTTAGGTATAAACGTTTTTTGGGTCACACTTTCTTTCCCTAAGCGCATTTCATTTTGGGTTTCTATTCTCTCTACATACTTCATGTAATCTGTGTTATTGTCTTCATTCTACTTTTGTTCCTTCTACTGGGGCATTTATGGAAACTAGTTTTTCTTTTTTCAATCAACTTTGTTTTAGAATAGTTTTAGATTATATTTTTGCCTTTCACCATGCCTTGTGATTTATTGGTAAAAGCCAGATGTGATGTATTGGGTAAAAGGAATTGAGGTATATAGTCCTGTGAGTATAAGGTTTTATATCTAATTGGCTAGAATACAGGCTGTGTTTGCTATTTGCTATAGGTAGAGTCTCAAAGGCTAAAATTTCCTCTAGTACCCATGTTTTGGTTTCTCTTGTTGTCTTTGGCTTTCCTGGGAGACTTCTTTTTTTAAATTTTATTTTTCAATTAAAGTTTACATTAATGTTATTTTGTATTAGTTTCAGGTGTACAACATAGTGGGTAGACAATCATATACTTTACAGTGTTTCCCCTGACATTTCCAGTACCCACCTGTTACCATACATAGTTATCACAGTATCATTAACTGTATTTCCTGTGCTGAACTTTACATCCCCATGATTGTTTTGTAGCTGCCAATTTGTACTTCTGAATTCATTCACTTTTTTAACCCAGCCCCCCCAGCCCTAACTTCTCTGGCAACCATCAGTCTCTTCTCTGTGCCTCTTAGTTTGTTTCCTAGGGACTTCCTCAGTAGAGTCTAAGGGTTAATGTCATTCTAGCTATAATACCTGGTTGTCATACAGGAGTCTTAATGATGTGGTGTTGGGGTGTGGGGGAAGGAGAGGTGCTCCATAGGCCTATGACTAGGTTCCAGGCTTTTAGTGAGTGAGACTTGGGGCATTTAACTTCCTGTGGCTCAGTTAGGCTTTGGTAAAGTCCAAAGGGGTTAGCTTTTGGTAAAAAGAGTTTCCCCTTGAGGGCAAGCCTTGTTAAGGAAACTAGAGAGCTCTGGGTATATTTCAGAATGGTTACTTTTTTCTCCTGCCAGAACTGAGGGGATTTCTCTCCCATCTTCACAATTAGAATATGGTGAGACTCTTGGAGGTAAAACTCAGGCAAGTGTGGAGACCACCCCAACACCTTCCAGTGCAACCCTCCCCCAGCTTTTGACTCTGCTACTAGTCTACAGTGAGCTTCCAGCGATTCACCAATTACAATTTAAACCCTTCCTACCAGTACTGATCCAGCTGGGTCTTCTTCACCTGATAAGCTGTGATTGTCTGCCGCCTCCTGTCTACTTCTTCAGTTTTGGAACAGTGGTTTGCCCCATGACCTCCATTCTCTGATGGATCTAGGAAGAGTTGTTGAGTTTTAATTTGTTTGTTCAGCTTTTTTTGTTGTTGTTGTTGTGAGGGCAGGAGTAATGGTTTCTAAGCTCCTCAAGTATCAGATCAGAAACCAGAAGTTCTACTCTTCTACTCGAATAGTTTTAGATTTACAGAAAAAAAAAAAGTGACGTTAGCTCAGAGTGTTCATACACCCCATACCCGGTTTCCGCTATTCACAACTTATATTAGTATAGTAAGTTTGTCACAATGATTACTGCGTTATTGTGAACCACTATTGATATGTTATCATTAACTAAAGTATATTTTTTAGATTTCCTGAGTTTTTACCTGATGTCTTTTGTTTCAGGTTCCCATTCAAGGCATAATATTACTTTTAATCATTATGTCTCCTTAGCCTCCTCTTGGCTGGGACAGTTTCTTATGCTTTCCTTGTTTTTGATGACTTTGACAGTTTTGAGGAATGCTGATTGGGTATTTTATGGAATGTCCTCAGTTGAGATTTGTCTGATGTTTTCCTTATGATTAGATTAGAATTATGGGTTTGGGGAAGGAAAACCGCAGAGGTAAGTAAAGTGCCATTCTCATCCCATCATGTAAAGATACATGTACGATCAGTATGACTTTTCTCTGTCTACCCTGACCTTGATCACCTGGCTCAGGTTTTTTCAGGTTTCTCCACTTGAAATTTACTTGGTTTTCTCCCTTTCTATACTATGTTCTTTGGAGGCAGTCACTGTGCACAGCACACATTTTAGTAACAGGAAGATATGTTCTACTTCCTTGAGGGTGAAGTGTCTCCATTAATTATTTAGAATTTTTCTGCATTGGAGGCTTGTCTGTTCTTCCTCATTTCTTTCTTTATTCAGTTGTTTATCCAATCATTGTGTTTTGGGTTATAGGCCAATATTATTATTTTTTAATTTTGTTTTTGAAATTGTTATAGTTTAGCCATTAGGAACTCTGGGTTGTCACCTGTGTTCCTTCATAACATTTCCACCGTTGGTGCTTTAGGTTTTGAGTAACTCCTTACTTCTGGCACCACAGATGCTTGGGGCTTATTTTATATGTTCCTCTGCCAGTCCTAGAATCAGCTGTTTCTCTAAGAGCTAACTCACTTTTACACCCATTTTTCCCCTTGTACTTTCTTCTTTCAACCTGCGTATCACTTTTTTTAATTTTGGCTCTTTTTTTAGAGATTTTACATGATTTCTATAAGACTATGAATAATTTTTTGTATGATTTTTTTCTGGCTGTCTTTGACTAGTCCTTCTTATAGTATATGTTCTTTTTCTGCCTTTTGCTCATATTTCATTCAACCCTCCTCACCCCACCCTTTTTATTCAAGTTCCAGTTTGAGTTGCTACTAATTATTTTTCATCTTTAAGTGAAGAGGACTTGTTGTTAGGAGAAAACACCAGTGTAGCACAGGGCCAAGGAGGGGACAGATACTGGGGAGGGGGAAGTCGGTGAACTGCTACATGCCATAACTTTTACCTGGAGTTTTTCTGAATTTTCTTCCACCAGTTTTGTTTCTTCATTTTGAGACACATTCTTATTTCTTGGTGGTCCAAAGGGCAGTGGGACTACTGGTTGTGACTATAAAGCCAATACTTGCCCTCTGGCCTTTCCTCCGTCCAATAGTATGAGCTCCCCTGAGTCCTTCCTCTCACAGCCACCTCCTGAGGCTGAGGGTGTCTCTACATTTTCCTTGTCCCCAGATTTCATCTCTTTAATTACAGAATAGTGGGAGGCCTGAGAGTCTGCAGGTTGAATTTGGTGGACAGCTCGTGGGCTCCTGGTGCTACAGCCTGGAGGTGAAGCAAGAGAGGCTCTCGGAAGCCCCCATCTCACCCCCTTCCCACAGGGCCTTCCATGGGTGCTGCCTGGCCTGCGATGTGGGAAGACATTTCCTGGTTTGGAGATGGTGTTCCCTTTGCTTTTCTTCTCTTTTGTTGTTTTGGTGCTTTTGAAGGAGATGGAGAGAGAAAAGAAAGCTCTACTATCTTTAACCAGAGCTGTTCCATCAGTTTTTGTGGTTTCCGGAAAGATTATTTTATTGCTGTCACATTTTTCAACATGTGACTCTCTCCACAAAAGTTAGAAGGTGAAATATGGTGCATGCTCTTTATGAAAATGAAACCTTATAGAAAGAAAGAACATTACTGTTCTCTCATTTCTGAATCCCGAATATTTTGATAATTTTGTATGAATCAGAAATATTTACCTGAGCCTCTTTAGAATTTACTTATTGTGAGGAATATAGAACTTCAGGAACTTTAATTTTTAGAAATATAGGACACTGTATATCCTTTGTCACAGGTTGCAAAAGAAATCAAAGAGGAGTCTATTCTCCACCCAGTTTGTAATTTACTGTTCCTGACACTACATCTCAGAGGTGTAGTGTCATCTAGACCATCTGCTAGATTAAGAAATGAGGCCACAAAAATGAAAATTTGTAAATATAAAGAACTTGAGAAGAAATGAAAATATCCAGGTTATATAATTGATTTTAAAATTTCTGTATACTTGAGAAAGTAACCAAGCAGTTAAAAGATGTTCATGTATGTAGGACATGAGGGAAAAGCCAGGGGCAGTTCTGCATCACCCTTTCTGTGAGCCTCTTGTATTCATTTGTTGCAAATAGTAATTTTCAGACAGGAACTTTAAACAAAGTAAAAGAGATTTTTTTTTTATTTTGACTCTCTAGACACATTATTTGTCTTGACCAGTGGTACTTCTGATTTTGGTAAATGGCCCATTTTTTAAAATTTTTTTTACAGTTTAAATTATTCACAATCCAGAATTGAAATGTACAGAGGACTGCTCTTGCTGCTTGTTTAAAATAAATGAAGCAGTTGCTTTGCATTTGTGGGGAGAAAAAGTTCAGGCCTCTTTACTATGTCTAAACTCTTCTAAGGATTTTTATAATACTACTATTTCAAGAATGGAGCAGCAGTTCCTGCCCTCTTTTCTCTAATCCAAGTAAAGACGATGATGGTCTTTTCTTTCTGGAAGACTGGCCAATTGAGATGGCTGAGTGCATCTATATGCACTATGTCAGCAACTATTAGTCCCTAAATGGCTTCCTGTGCTACCTCCCCTGGAGTCCCAACTTGTCAGCTACAATATTTCAATATCATATGTATTTTAGGTTATTTTTAGTTTTTATTATTTTAAATGCTTTCTAAGAAATATTCTTTCAAACAAATATGGTTTAGATATAACCAACTGATAACCTATCAAATGAGAATATTTACACTTCTCAGGTAAAGCAGGTAGAAATATATCTTTGCCGTGGTGGTTTCTTAAAAATGTCAAAGTTTTATACAGGGCTTAACCAGATGAAATTACAGATATTCAACCATTTTTAACTTACAAAATTGGAAATTTCATTTTGTTCACTCTAAGAGCTTATAGATAGCAAGGCGTAAACCGCACTGCTAAGAGTGTCTAAAAAGGAGAAATGGAGGTAGTTCCCATTCTTCCAAAAGGAGAAAGTTGGAAAGCTATTTCTGATGTAAATATAATTACTTTAGTGGAGGCCATATTTCTATTTATACTTTGCCTTGTGGCCTTGCCTTTCTATTTTAGTTTGTTCGTGTTCAGTCCCCACCAATAGGACTCAGCAGCATGCATTTCTATCATGAATCACATGGCAGCTTCTCCCAGTTTTTCCTCCCTCACTTCAACTCTCCGACTATATGTATAAGGATATCCACCATTATTCTTTTCTTTTATTATGAGAGGTATAAGTTGATAAAAGCTAACTAATCTTATACATCCTAAGACGGACTTCTGGAAGCCTCCCTCTAGACTCATCCCCTTTCCTGTTATTCCCACTGCTATTGCTAACCCCTGTCAGTTTCCTCTTCCTTTGTTGGGTACAGGTCCTCAGTGAGATTCCATTGACAGCTCTTGTTGGAACTGTTGATCATAGCGCAGCAGCTGTGCATCATTTTTCACATTCTTTCATCTGAATCCTGATCCCAAGGGCTTCAGAATGGGCTCTTCTGTACACTGCAGATACCCTTTACCTGGAGTTACTTCTGATTCCTCGTCTGGAGTCTGCCATCCCATCCATGGCTTTGAATCTTTCTAAGTCACTTAACTCTGGACCTGTGTTCATCTCTAAAGTTAGATAGTTGAATATCAGAGTCCTATGATTATGTGCCTAAAAACCATTTAAAGTCCTTTTCTTCCTAAAATCTAAACAACAGTATTATACATAATTTATATGTAGTTATTTCATAGGGTGAATATTAATACTATAAAATATTAGCCTTCATCTCAAAATAGAGTATTACTGTCTACTATGAGGATATTTAAATGCTTGGTTCCCTCCCAGTTCAGCTCCAGAAGTCCTTTTAGTGTACCATTTCTGAAGGAGCACACAAGTGTGACTATAGAATTCCCCCAACAGAAACCACATCACCTCATCAGCCACACAAGAAAATGAAAAACAACCAACTGTGAAAGCACACTTGCCAAGCTTTCAGCATCACTGCATTGAGCAGGAGAAACATATGTACAAGAAGAAATTGAGGCTGGATGAAGCCCAAATGGCAAGCTCTGGTCTACTTGTCTTCTCTAAGCTGAAACATAGGGGAAGTGGGTTTGTGCCAGTGATCCCAGGGTTCCAGAAAACTATTTGCTCCCTGAAGCCATATCACCAGTCCAGGGATGGGGAGAGGGTTCAAGAAAAGGTGACATGCTGCTTTCTTAGTCATTACCAGATCTCTGACAAACAGTAATAGGAGCCAAGGTCCATTTACCATCGCTTCACTAAACCTTCACAGAAGCCTGGTGAAGTTTAGTAGTATTGTCTGCAGTACTTTCAGGAGAGAATAGTTAGGCTTCCTGACACATATGTAGTTAGCTAGTTAGCAGCCAATCCAAGATTCAAGCTGGGTCTGTCTTACCTCAGTACCCATGGTCTTTTACTTTACCTCACACTGGTTTTAAAGTTGAATGTCAGGAATGAAATTGGAACATTGGTAAGAAAGGGTTAGAGGCGCTATACACCCCACCGCCCAAGGTTTTTCTGCTTTGGTAGAAAGAGCCCCAGAATATGAAGGAAGCAGATATCTGCCTGACTTCAATTAACTTTAAAAAAGGACTATAAAGTAATCAAAGACAACGAAGAGTTTTAAAATGAAGAATTATTCTTAATAAGAAAAAGGTAGATTACCCTAAAAAAAAATGGACAAGAGTTGAACAGACACTTCCTCAAAATGACTAACCACATGGTGAATGAGCATGTGAAAAGATTCTCAACATCTTTAGTCATTAAAGTAAAGCAGCCTGGAACCACAGCAGAAATCACTGCATGCCCTCCAGAATTGCTGAGATGAAAAAGACCACAGTACCAAGTGTAGTAAGGATCTGGAGCTACTGAATCTCTCAGTCACTGCTGGTGGTGTGTCCCTTAGTAAAACCACTGTGGAAAACCATTTGATAACTTCAAATACAAATAAAGACTTGCATACCATATAACCCAGAATTTTATTCCTAAGAGTATGACCACCCTACATATGTTCATTTGAAGACTTATAGAAAAATTTCTATAGTAGCACAATTCCTAATGGCTAAAAACAGGAAACTAACCAAAAGCCGAATAACAAGAGACTGAACTAAATGGTGGAACGTTCACATGATGAAATATTATACAGCCACAGGATGAACAAACTATTGCTGCACATAACAACATGGATAGAACTCACAAATATCAGGTAGAGCAATGCAGGTAGTTCATGCTGTATGATACTATTACATGAAGTTCAAAAATAGGAAAAACTAAACTAGGCTGTTAGAAGTCAGCCATCCTTCATAGGGGGTAGGAGGGAATGTGTGTGGAGCTTTCTGAGGTGCTGGGTATGTTCTGTTTCTCCATATGGGTGTTGGTTGCAGTGTGTTGAAATGTTGAAAATTCACCAGGTTTTTCACTTAGGACATGTGCATTTTGCTCTATGTATGTTCTACTTTAACACTAAGTATTTAAAGTACTCTATGTACATATGCTAGTTCTTAATCTTCGACTCCGCTGTGATAATATAAATTTAAATCAACAAGGGTATTTGCATATGTATAAAATAGGAATTTTATGCCATATTGTAGACATATATTATGGGAGAAAGGTTGTTAATTTTTTCTTGATAATGCTTCATTGGACTCTAGATTTGTCTAAACCTCATGAAGTGAGAAAGGAAGAAAATGGTGACTTCCATCAGCTCCAGCAATGATATTGCTTAGCGTTCATTCAACCAAAGCAGCACTGACTGGTCAGGTGTTTATCAGATTACAGAGTCTTTCTTGTCTTGGAGTCTAAAATATAACTTACCTTTTTATTATGATTCTTACACTGGCAAGAAGATAAGCATAAGGAAAATAACTGTGAAATTATAAGACCTGCTAAAACAAATCCTGAACCTTTCTTTAGGCAAGTAGGTGAAAAGATTTGATAAGATGTCCTTTTTTTACAGGGACAGGCTTCATTTGCAGTAGTAGTTGAAAAAAACAAAATGGAATGTTTAAGGAACCTTAGCAGTGGTCTGAGGACTGTTGTACAAAATGTTCAGGTGGTTGTGGAAGTTGAGTTTCCCAATTCTCATCTCAACACAAAAATAATTGAATTCTAGTAGAAAAACGGGGCAAAAAGAAGAACAAACTTGTGTTTTGAAAATAAAAATTATGAAGCATTATCTGGCAAAGAGTCTAATATTGTCTGAAACAAAAAATTGAGACTCATTTATCTGAGTTCCCGTTGTCTTGCCTTCTCATTTGACTATTGTGGAGCCTTCCTTGCCTGATCTGTTTTAGGTCACACAGTTGATTGATGGCAAAGCAAGGCAGGGCCTCCCATCTTTTCACCCCATGATAGACATTCCAAATAGTAGGTTAATAATGGCCCAGAGGTCACAGATGTGCTATTAATGCATCTCTTGTAAAATATGTGTTTCAGCTTGCAACCCTTGAATTCCCTCCAAAGAAACTATTTGGAAACAAGGATGAGCGTGTGATTGCTGAGAGACGGAGTCACTTAGAGGTAACAGAATGAAGCTTTTCTTTCTCTGTGTGTAGAAAATTTGCCATCTGATTGACCAGTGAGAATTAGTCCTGTTAAACATTATTACCTTGTTCCATGAATGTGAAGGTGCTCCTTCATTGACACAGAAGATGGCAGTAGTAGATTATAAAGTAACAGTATCAGTTTATTTAAAATATAAGTCCTTATCCCCCTGTGGTCTAGCAGAATGTTTTTCTGGTTTTTTAGGAGCTACTTTTATTCTAAGGGTTAGGAAGCAGGTTGTGGGTGAGAACTAAATATTCGCCATAGACAGATGGTATGAAGACAAGATGAAGGTATGAAGTTTGCTGGAAAAAAATTGAATTAATTAACTGAAGATAGTATTGCATCATTACTTTTTCAAGATAATTGGAAGCTAAAAGACACATACCTATTTTAGTTATGTTAGGTGTTTTGTTTTTTATTTATCTTAACTTAGTCTTCTGAGCCAGCTACATGTAGGCCTTTGGTTCAAGACAACTTGTTTTTCTGATGGCCTCATTGCCAATGCACACTGCGGGCCACTTTATATAGTATATATAGTATGTATTCTTTTCAGGAGAGAATTGTTTGCTTGGTTGGGATCTGATGCTAATGCACTGAGTGTGTGTGCTGAGGCATGGTCACAGGCCTTCCTAAATCGTTGGCTACTCTTCTGCCATTATGAGCCATTGAGGCAAGACAGTGTAAGGTTACAAAGAGCTCACTACAGTGTGTCAGCAAGCTTTCAGAGGGCCTCCTAAAGTCCCCTTTGCTGCTTCTTTAAGAGGAATAACAACACCTATTGTTGATAAAATCATACAAGGGAAGGCCTAAGAGTCATTTCTGAATTGTGAAGTGCTACATAAAATGTAGGTATTATTTTCATTCCTGATGACAGCCAAAGGGTCCACCTCATGCCAGTGAACCAAGGATTACGAAAACTTCCAGAGGCTGGAGATTGCAGTGAGAGCCAAAGGAGAGAAGTGGAGGGCATGGAGAAATGGAAGGCTTGGAGTTTGCAGTCTGTGAGAGGCATTGTAGAGTTTTGAGATCTTCAGGACAGAACTGCTCTGAGGACAGCAAAGTTTCAGGGTGTGGCCATGTTTATAGGCATGTGTTTGAGTTAAACTTCAGCATTAACATGTTTGAAGAGGGCCTAGAACTCTGAAGACTGAGCTTTGGATGGGTCACTTCAGGCTTCTGAAAAGCATCCCATAAGATGGCATGGCCTTATTATCCAAGTGAAGAATTTGCCTGCAAGGGAAAGATTATCATGGTGAGCCTGCTGTTCAAGCCTTCTTAAAGCTTTGATTGTATCATGCAAGAAATTTAAAAATAACAGTAGAACTAGCAGTGATTTTCTTTACCTAACCCTTACCTGCCTCAGTGATCTAGACTTGTCTACAACAAAAACAGAGAGAATAATAGTATATAAAAACAAGTTTATAAACAACAGAAAATAGACTGTTTTCATTCCCAGCTGCCTGGCTATGCCACAGCAGACAGGGTGTTTTTTTTTTTTGTGCTCTGCATCTGTGAGCACAGCTTTGAGTGACTTGCATCTTTCCTTTCCAGCTTCCAGTGTCAAAGCAGAGTTCAAGGCCATCTTTCATTCCTGGTGCCTTGTTTGTTCTTTCAGTATCTCCTACTTAATCACTTACCCATCAACTGTTGATTAACAAAGTCCTATGTTAATGTCTCTACTGATGCAAACATCCCTTCTGTTGCCTGTGACTTATTTAACGGTGGCATTGGCCTTCGTAGAATGGATTCCATACCTCATGGAAATAGGCACTTATTTACATTTTTAATTAAATGCATTTCATCTAATGTTGATGGTTATAGGCACTTATATTTCAAGTTAAGTGTATTTCATCTAATGTTGATAGTTAAATCTTAGAATATTATAGGTTTTTTCAAGGAGAAAGCATAATTCAGCTTCACATTTTTATGTGAAAATTAACAAAATTACTTCCCCTGAACTTCCTGTATGATTTAATTCATTGTACATGTCTTTAATTCCTGATACATGCTGAAAATAGTACTAGGCATTTATGGAATATAAATGAGACATTGCTTTCCCTCTAAGAACATGTTTTAATTCCCATATGAAATTATCCAGAGGTAAAACCTAATACATAAACACAAACAGAAAGGTGGTTTCCATTAGAACACATTTGCACTGGTACACACTGGTATAAATAGTGTGTGCTCAGAAGGAATTATCTGACAATTTTTAAAACCCAGAAGTGTAATGTTATAAGCCTTCTCACCATGAGTCAGCTGTATAAAGTAGGGTTTTAAGCATTCAGTTGTTTTACTCTCCCTTGCTATTAAAATATTTCCAAGATTTTGACCTTGTGTTTGAGGTTATCACCAAAAAGTATAAAATGTTTTCACATTAAAGACACAGATACCATGTTTGCATTTTCCAAGTTATACAGATTAAATCTGTTCAAATAATGATTTGCAAAAATGATGGGTAATAGCAGAATTTTCCAACTCCTGTGAGATACCTTGGAGATGTGGAGATTTACTTACTTTAAGGGGAATAGTAGTTGTATGTGTGGCAGTGGTGGTGGTGGCAAGCTGGAGACCCAAGGACAGTGATATTGAACATGCTGCACCGATAAAGGCAGGAGCGGGCGAGAACACGATGATGGTAAATGAAGGAGTATAAACTGGGCCTCCAACGCTCTTATTGATAAACTTGCATCAGCTCCACCCAAAGTTACTGGGCCAACTATGTACGTGGAGCCACTTCTTCCAGAACCTGGCCTATTACTGATTTGCATCTTAAGCTCAACTCAAAGATTCACACCATAGAATCTTTGAACGTTTCTAATGTGGGTAGATCTTGCTATTGCTGCCGAAGTGGCTGGCTGGAATTGGTTCAGTGTAAGTGTGCATGTTGTGGGCAGATCCTGCCCTCCGGCAGTCAGAGGGCTCTGACAGCAACGCTTCCCAGGAGTGACATTCCTTCTTGAAACCCAGACAGCAGCCAAGGAGACAAAGTTTGGCAGATGAAGCTGTTACTTTGAGCAGAAAGGCTCTTTTTACTAAATTTGAAACCAGATACCATTACTGCTAATTAGGTTGAATCATAAGGAACTGCCAATGTATGTCAGAATGGAGGCATATCGGCAGTTTCATATGCTTCCATGTAGTTCCTCATCTCTGACCATGACTGAAAGGATGACCTTTCATTATAATCTTACCAGTTTTTGTTTAAAGAAATGTTTATGATAATTGTTGACTTTTAAGTATTCACTTCATGTCTCATCAGAAGTTCTGAATGTCAATTGCTTATGGCTTTAATTTTAAAGCATATCTTTCCAGTTGGTGTCACATTATTTCTATGCAAATTAATTTCCTATCTGAATTACTGAACCTGAGAAATTTCTAGGAAGTTTTCTTGAAAGTACTAGAGCATGCAGCAACCCTAGGCCACTTCTTTCTTTCTTCCTCATTTACATCTCATGAGCTAAAGCATTATTCAAAAGTATAAAAAGTAATGTGGTAGGTAAGAGTGAGGGCCTTGGAGCATCATTCTGGTCTTGAATTCTGGTTCTGCTCCTTTGCAGTTATTTGCTATCACTGCTTCAGTTTCCTTACCTGTAAAATAAGAATCAGTAATACCGCCACCTTCCTGGAATTGACCTGGGAATTAAATGAGATCAGCTACAGAGAAAAATCACACAGAAACGGTCGGTGGTAAGAGGGTGATGGTGAAGATGGTAGGAGTGGTGGTGGCGCTAACAGCAGCAGCGAGGGAGCTGTACGAGCCAGGGAAGAGCGAAGAGCACCACCCACCCACCCATGGGCATAAAGTGGAACAATGTGAGTTTCTCAGTTGGGCACATCGATTTCTGAGGGCAAAGACACTCACATTATGTGAGTGTTCTTACTCATGGTGATTTCTGGAAGTTATGAGGCATCTCTTGCTCTAATACCAGCCTGTCATTCAACCTGTAAAATTGTAATCTGAAAAGTAGAAATGCTTTTTGATGATTTTAGCAAGGTTGAGCTTTTGTCCGTGGTGGTGAAGATTAGAGGCATAGGATCCTTATGAACTGAGTGCCACCCCTCCACATTTGTGGAGCTGTTATTCACAGCTGGTTAATTTGCATGTATCCCAGGTCATTGACTGTAAGACTGGCCACTATGGAGTCCCTGGCTCCACTGAGCTTCTCCCAGGGAACAAACAGAAAAGTATCATCACCTTTTAGCAAAGACCCGCCCCCCCGCTCCGCCCAAGGAATGTACCTACTTTTTTTAAACAGTGTTAGATTTATTGACTCAGCAGAAAGGGAGAACCATACACATACTATTGGATGCATAAGGGCATCTCAGCAAGAAGGTGTTCCAAAGAATTCGTGATAGGATTTGGGCTTGTTTTAGTGATACTGCAAAGAGTGCAAGGAAATGGGGCTTTGCTCTGGACGGGATGTCAGGCTAACTCTAATTGGATATCGTGATGTTATCTAGAACATTAGAAGCTATCTTCTAATATAATAATATAATAAGAACATTAGAACATATTTAGATAGCTATCTAGAACATATCTCGAAGGCAAAAAGAATAGAATGAGGTTAAAACTATGATTGATTAAAAAGAAGTAGCAGTAAACCAGAATAGGGGGGTATTTGGTCAAAGTCATGTTTTGTGCAGTGTTCATGGTTTTGACTGTGTTCAGACTTGATTATTGAGTGTTTTTGTTTTGTTTTGTTTTTGTTTTGGTCATGCTTCTTCATGGTCACAGAGTAGCCTTGCTTGGTGTAGTTTGGTATTCTTTGAAATTGTTTAAGGTTGCAGCTTAGCTTTGAGTACAAGGACTGCTCTTGGTGGCTCTTTTTTTTTTAACCCTTTTCTTAGAATAAAGGGATGATGCCCAGAATTTATAGATACCATTCTTTACATGGAAACAATGAAATAAATGGACTGAAGAGTTGTTTTCGAAATAAAATTTTGACTGTTCAAATGCCTTATCTGCCAAATACAGGTAGTAACAGGAGCTCTCTGCTTTGACATATCTCTACCACAGCTACCCCCCCAACTACTGCCAGTTATTTTTCCGACATACCGTGCCTGTAACACATACAGTCTAGCTTTTCTGACTAACAGGTGTCTCATTCTACTTTAGTTTTATGTTACTTTCAAACCTTAAATTTACAACAATAGAATTATTTGGTGTGTACATTTTATTGGTTGAGCACTTTCAGTTTCAAAGTTAATTTTAGGAGTTAAGAATCTTTGAGTTTTTTTGTCTACAGCCATACCACCCTGAACATGCCTATCTCATCTGATCTTGGAAGCTAAGCAAGGTCAGGCCTGGTTAGTACTTGGATGGGAGAATCTTTGAGTTTTTTTATTCATTTGTCTGTATGAAAGATATCTAGCAGTTCTATGCTTAATTTAACATTTTATCTACTCCCTGCTTATATTACAAAATGGATAATGGTAGGACCATTACCAAACAGGCAGAGATTTAAGAAATACCTCACATTTTCTTCCTTATTTGTGTTTTCTTTCTGGTTATCTGGTTATTTATATTAGCAGGTAAGTCCATATTCACCACTGTCAGTAGCAAAGCATTTTTGAAGAGAGTTAGGTGACTGTAGATGTGTTAGAGTAGTTGAGTAAGGAGATCGAGGTGGAATTTAGGGGCTGATCCATCTTCGTGCTTCATGGAGTCAGAGGAGCTGAAAATGCTGTGATCCTGGGGCTAAAACGGGGAAAAAGAGAGGAAACTCAGTATGGTACTAGAACAATGTGGAAGACTCTAGAGTAAGGCCTGAGTTTAGAACCCCACTCTGTGATACACTAGTGTCTGTGTGACCTTAGCGAGTTGTGCCCCTCCCTAAACTTCAGCTTATTAAATGGCAGAAATAATATCTACTTTGTAGAATTATTGGAATTACATGAGAAATCATGCATACTATACTGGAAGTAAGCAATGTCATGAAGGAGGAAAAGGAAGTATGAGAAATAATAAACTCTGGCAGCAAACTGCTGGTAAAGGAATCATTTTATACAACAAAAATTCTTACAAGATCCGTGTAAGTTGGTGCTTATGATCACATCAAAGAGTGTGAGTCCCCATCTGAAGGGGAAATCCCACTTTAGTTTTCATGAGCGCAAGGACTGCTCTTGGCGGCTCTTTTTTTAAACCTTTTTCTTAGAATAAAGGGACGATGCCCAGAGTTTATAGATATCATTCTTTACATGGAAACAATGAAATAAATGAACTGAAGAGTTGTTTTCAAAATAAAGTCTTGAAAGTCATGAGCAGTTACTGGTTCAAGAAGAAACCAAAATTAAAAAAATGTTTCCAAGGAGTTGTTTCCAACAACTTCCAAACCCAGATGGAGGCCTGGAGGGTAAAGGGAAGCACCCAGCAAATGCTTTCAGACAGTTTTGCTCTCTGCCACTCTCTCCTCCTTCTCTCCAAAATGGCCTCCTCTGTGGGGTGACGGCTAACAACTCAGGGCCTCAACTCACGTGAAAGTGGAAAAATTATTCTCTATCATTGTGCTCCGAATCTAAAACTCTATGCTGGCAACCAGGATCTTCATTACTTTACTGATTATAATTTAAGTCAGCTGACACACCTTTGAGCTTGGAGCACCTCCTTCAGCTCAGATGTCTTCTGCTCCAAGAGACCTGCCCCCAAGTAGCAGCAGTCCTGCCCCACGACTCCCCACAGGACACCCCTTTTATTTCTTGGTCACAGCCCATAGAAGTGGTTAGAGAGACTTGTTTTTGGTTTGTTTGCTGTTGGATGGTGTTCTTTTTTCAGTGTTTTATATTTTACTAAAAGATAAGTTCTATGAGGACAGGTACTTCAGCTGTCTTGTTCACCTCTGTTTTCTCAGTGCTTAGAATGGTATCTAGACCTTAATGTGTCCTTAAAAAATGTTTGGTCAACAACCAGTTACAGCTGTGTTGAACAGCAAGTAGCACATATTTGTTCTGACAGAAAACATTTTTAAAATGAGAGCACATGCTTAAACTTGAGTTTAAATGCTAGATCTGCCACTTAATAGTATGCCATTGGGCAAGTTACCCACTCTGAACTTTGTTATTATCAATGTAAAATAGGGATAAGAAGAATTAACTTTCAGAGCTGCTGAGGGGATCAAATAAGGATGGCATGTAAAAACTCCTAATAGAAGATACAGCCCATGATACATCCTCAATTGTACAAGATAATGGTTACAAACACTGTAGAGTCCAGCAGACCTGATAGTGAATCCTTGCTGTGCTGCTTACTGACTGGTTGACCTTGGACAAGTTACTTAACCTCTCCATGAATCAGTTTCCATGTCTAAAAAATGGGGAAAATAATAGTATACCCAGTTCATAAAGTTGTTGTGAGGGATAAATGAGATAATGCATACAAAATATTAGACGGGTGCCAGTTACATAGCAAACACTAGAAATGATATGGCAGTTGCTATGTAGTGATATAGAGTATACTTTCAATATTAAACATTTAAAGTTTATTTAATGCAATAAGATAAGAAAAAGAAATAAAAGGTATACTGATTGAAAAGGAAAAATAAAACTGTCTTGTTTGCAGATGATATGATTGCCTATGTAAATAATTGACAAAAATACTTTCTGGAACTCATAAGCAGTCGTGGCAAGATTGCAGTATACAAGGTTAATATACAATCATCAGTCACTTTCCTATATAGCAGCAATGAACAAGTGGAATTTGAATTAAAAGTACACTACTATTTAATATTAGTCCCCTCAAAAATTAAATAAGTGAAATCTACCTATATATATATATATATATATATATGATCTATATGAAGAAAACTATAAAATGCAGTTGAAACAAAAGAACTAAACAAATGAAGAGATATTACATGTTCATGGATAGGAAGACTCAATATTGTCAAGATGTCAGTTTTTCCCAACTTGATCTATAGATTCATTGCAATCCCAATCAAAATCCCAGCAAGTTTTTTTGTGAGTATGGGCAAACTGATTGTAAATTTTATATAGAAAAGCAAAAGACCAAGAACAGCCAGTGGAGTATTAAAAGAAAAGAGCAAAGTTGGAGGACTGACACTACCTAATTTTAATACTTAGTGTAAAGGTATAGTAATCTAGACAATGGGTTATTGTCAAACAAAGAGACAAATCAATGGAGCAGAATAGGAAGCCCACAAATAAACCCAGATAAATATAGTCAAGTGGTCTTTGGGAGCAAAGGCAATACAATGGAGCGAAGATAATCTTTTCAACAAATGATGTGTTGGAGCTGGACATTCACATACCAAAAAAAAAAAAAAAAAGAAAAAGAAAAGAATCTAGATATAGATCTTACTTACACATTTCACAAAAAGTAACTCAAAATGGATCATAGACCTAAATGTAAAACGCAAAACTATAAAACTAGAAGATGACATAGGAGAAAACATAGATGACCTTGGGTATAGTGATGATTTTTTAAATATCACATTAAAGATATGACCCATGAAAGAAATAATTGATAAAATAAACTTTATTAAAATTAAAATTTTCTGCTCTACAAAAGACAATGACAGCAGAATGAGAAGACCGACCACAACCTGGGGGAAAATATTTGCAAAAGACACATCTGATAAAGGACTCTTATTGAGAACATAAATTAAACTTTAAAACCTCAACAATAATAAAATAAAAATCCAATAAAAATGGTCAAAAGACATGGACACCTCACCAAAGAACATATACAAATGGCAAACAAGCATGTACAAAAGGATACTCATCAATATCATATGTCATTAGGGAACTGCAAATTAAAGTGACAGTAGGGTACTTCTCCACACCTATTAGAATGGCCAAAATCCAAAACTCGAGGGACAAACATCAAATGCTGGTGAGGATGTGGAGCAACAGGAACACTCATTTCATTGCTAGTGGGAATGCAAAATGAGAAAGGCACTTTGAAAGACAGTTTGGAAGTTTCTTATAAAACTAAAACACACTCTTAACATACACTTGTACTCCTTGGTATTTACCCAAGTGAGTTGAAAACATGTCCACATAAAAACTTATACATGTAAACTATAGACTTTGGGTTGTAATGGTGTGTCAGTGTCAATTCATTGATTATTAAAAAAACACCCTGGCATGGGATGTTACTAGTCAATGTAGGGGTATATATAGAAAAATCCCTGTATCTTCCTCTCAACTTTTCTGTGAACCTATAACTTCTAAAAAATAGTTTATAAAAATCATTTAAAAGTAAGCCATCATGCAGTCATCAGGTTCCCTCCTTTCCTCTTTTGTCTCTCTCCATTCCATTTTCACTTGTCCTCACTACATTCTCGTATTTTGATACCCAAGAAGAGCCAATA
Source organism: Pteronotus mesoamericanus (assembly GCF_021234165.1). Taxonomy (NCBI): domain Eukaryota; kingdom Metazoa; phylum Chordata; class Mammalia; order Chiroptera; family Mormoopidae; genus Pteronotus; species Pteronotus mesoamericanus. Next base: position 35,051,744 of record NW_026555105.1, on the reverse strand, counting down.
TTTTCATTCAAGTCCCAAAGCAAGAAAAGACTGATGTTCTAGCTCAAAGCAGTCAGACAGCAGGAGCTCCCTTGTGCTTAAGGCCTTCAACTGATTGGATGTAGCCCACCTACATTAGGAAGGACAATCTGCTTTAGTCAATCTGTTGACTCAAATGTCAATCTCATCCAAAAATACTCTCATGAGCACACCAGAATAATGTTTGAGCAAATGTCTGGGCATCCAGTGGCCCAGTCAAGTTGACACATAAAATTAACCATGACAGAAGCTGTATCTGTTCACCCCAGATATAGTGGGAGTGGTATTTTTCCCATTTGTTGGGCTTTTGATATTCTAATATCAAACTAAATTATCACCCAACCTCATGTGCAGTCCTAGCATTAAAACTGTAACATCTGTCGTCTCCCTAGCTCCAGTATTCATTTACAGAGTGTTTGGGGCTTGACAAGTGCATAAGAGAGATTCTTCACCTCTTTCCTATTAATGGAAATAGCGTCAGATGAAGAAGGTGGGAGACTTAGGAACTGTGTATGTTCTGTTTATGGAGTTGGTATAGAACATTTTTTATTTCCTTGGCTACTTTTAAAAGCAGAAGGAAATGGAGCCTGAATAGCGCAGCGTTAAACAGCTGGAGGGTTGTTCCTCCTCTCTTCCTAGATACACCAAGGCACCACTGTTGGTCTTCTTTTATGAAATGTCTCATTGCCTCTGAAACAGAAGTAGATACCACAACTGGCATAGACAATTGAGCAGGCAGCATGAGCTCACTTCTCTGTTGCCCGTGCCTGAAGGTAGCATGCCACCTTGTTCAGAGACAGATGTTAACTTCAAGTCACTACTGACCTTACTGTTTACTCTGCTTAATTAAATTTCATTTTAATATTTTCTCATTCTGTCACGCCTTATATCTCACATTCATGCTGTGGCACAGTGGGGGTGAGAAGGAATGGTCTTTTAAACTGAAGCACTTAATTAGTTTCCAGGCTCCTGGGGAAGTATCAAATAGAAATAAAGCTAAAAGGGAAAAAGAATCACCCTCCTTGAGATGTGGTGATTGATGGTAGAAAAGACATTGACCATGTTCTGATGGTGCCCCCAATATTAAAATGTTTTTGGAACTAGTGACCATTTTAAATCATGTATACAATAGTGTCATGTTTGTGTCATTAATTTCTACTAGAATTCCTGTTTATTCAGTTATAGTTGTTCATTTCTGCTAGAGCCTACTATTTCTTTTCCCCCAGTGTGCACATATTGTCCTGGGTGAAGATAAAGAGATGGCCAACTAGTAAAATTTTTAGTCCCTTCCTGAAACTGTCAGGTGGCCAGATAGTCATTTAGAGCCTCCAGATTGCATTGTTGTAAAGAATCACAATCTTGTAAAATACTCACTGGAGGAGGAGATATACAATGACATATTAATTATAAAATAAGGTTAAGCATGCTATAATAATATATAATTATATAGATTTAATTTCTATAGATAATATATAGATAAAATTATAATTATAAATATAGTTATGTTACAGAAGTTTAACATAGATGTAGATTATAGCTGTATAGGTCATAGATATAGAGATGTCAATCATAGATATAATTCAAAATTATAAATATAATTATATAGATATATGGAGTCATTATAAAGTAGAATAAAATAAGAATTCACTCTTGTAAAAACGTAAGACGCAGGAGATCCTTGAAATTACTGCAGCGTAGCCGAGTCCCTGGGAGCCGCAGCCCTGGCAGCCATTCTGACTTGCTCTCCCACAGAAATGCCACAGTTTGGCTGAGTGGTAGTAGCTAAAAGTTGGGAGCTTATCAGTGGCTCGCTATCTTCTGAGTGCCCTGGAATCATTTTGATGATGGATACTCTAAGACCCAGTGAATGAATCCCATTCACCTGAGTTCTTATTGCCTAAGGTTGCAATAAAACTTGTATTTTAAGTACTTTAAAAAAATGCTTATTTATCCAAGGAAAATGATGAGTAAGCTTATTGTGAATCAGAAAGTCCTTATCAGAAAATTGGGTGCTAAAGACATAGAAAGAACACTGTGGAGGAAACAAAGGAGCTGGAGCCCAGAGCAAAGACTAACTCCCCCATTATACTGGCTTCCCAGGGTGTTTAGCAGTCACCACTAAGCAAAGGGCTCCCTCATTACAGCTAAAGCTGGGATCCCCTTAATCACCACCAACCCCAGTCGTGTCCAATAGCACATGCTATTCCAGAGCCCTTTGACCTACCGCGACACTGGCCGTGCCCCTGACAGACAGTGGCAGTGTGTGCTGGTAGTGTCCCGCGGGGCCTCTCAGCGTTCTCTCTTGGCCTTCTCCTAAGGCCAGGCAGCTCCCCCAGCCTTGACTGGGCCGGGCCAGACGTTGGAGGGAGGGTAGAAGTCTATGATAAATGTGCCTGCCTCCCGTCCTTTACTGGGATGATCTGGAAGCACATTCTGTGTATTTCTGATAGGGTCCCCAGCAGGCCTGAGTCCACTTTACCACATCCCCTTTACCGACACTTCTCCTTCTCTTGCTTTCCCACCGCTTTTATTCTGTGTCCAGAATCACCCCCATGTCACCTACCTCTGTCTCTGCTTTCAGGGGGTCTCAGACGGAGTCACTTGCCCAGAGGTAGCTGCTCTTAGGTTTGGACATAAATCCTTCTGATCATTTTTTTTTAGGTGGGGAGCGAGAGGCTTGTGTGCATGCATGCTTTGTGTGCATGTACATGCACACCTAATGTTTTGTGCATGTATATATATTTTAAAACATTTTAAAATATCAATTATGGATACGCTCTAGTAGTCCTATTAGGCCTTTCTGAAAAGCAATCCCTGCCCTCTGTTTATACCCTCCAATTTTCCTTTCCCCAGCAGCAAAAGTTGAGTAACTTTTGGTATTTTTTGTCAAACTGAAATTACATTCATGTATTGCTTCTTTCAGATTTTCGTTTGAATGTGAGGTTTTACCTGTTAACACCCCGTTGTGAACAGTGGCCCCCCACTTGCACCCCCAGCCTCACTGCTCTCCTAAAACATGTGATGTGTCAGGTCTGCAGGTCTTTTTGCTTAGTTTATTATTTACTTACTAATTGCTAATTCAACTTCAAATGCTTGGTCAGTTGTACAGATCTCTTCAGAAAACATTCAGAGCCTCAGGTGTTTCATGAATTCAGCCTTGTTGAAGAACTCCTGGAAACTTATCGCCTCTTCTAGTCAGTCTGAGTCACATCTATTCTGATCTCCCTAATCTGTCATCCTTTGCTTTCTGTTGAATTGTTCCCCCTACTTTCTGTGCCCTGTGTTTTCCTCTTTCTTCCTCACTTTGATGGAGCTCATCTCTAGCAGCTTCCTGAGAAAAGATGTGTACGAGATAAATTTCTAGAGACATGTCTAAAAATGTCTTCCTTCACCTGCATACTGGCTGGATAGAATATGTAAGTTGGGAATTATTTTCTTTCAGAATTTCAAAGGGATTGCTCCATTGTCTTTTAACTCCAGTCCTGCTAAGCAGTTAAAGCCATTTTGATTCCTGATCCTTTGTATGGATCTCAACCCTTTTAATTCCCTCTGCATTCATTGTTCTGAGCATTCACAATTCTACTCTGGGAAGCAATCTGTCAGTTCAACTTCATATGCACTCTCTCTCTCGTGTCCTTAATTTTGGGGGATATTTTCATGATGATTTCCACTCTTAAGGTTTTCTCTGTTGTTTTGTTCTGGAAATTTGTTTGTGTTAAATTTCCTGGTCTGGTCCTTCTCTCATTTTACTATCGCCTCTATGTTTCCTTTCTCTCTCTCTTCCCACCCACTTCTTCCATCCCCTAATTACTCCTCCAAGACTGTTTGAGAAGCACTGTACTATGTGGTACACTTCACTCTTTCTTCCATTGTGTTAACATTGCACTTGTTACTTTTGCATCTTCTAGTGCTGTTTTAAACCTGAAGGCCTAGTTTCATGCTTCCTGAAGTAATCAATTATATTTCTTTCCATTGATGTTGGTACAGTTCCTCTTCATACACTTTCTTTGTTGCAACAGCCCCCCAAAAATATTCAAAATTCTTCTTGTGAATTTGTAATTTGTATATTTTAAGAACCACAGCCTCTGTCCTATCCCCACCAAGTTCTCTGCTCACTATTTATATCAACATTTGGGAATCATTGTTTCTCATATAAATATGAATTAGGCTTTCATGAAAATGCTTCAATTCCCTTTACCCCAATATTTATTTAGATTTGTTTCCGAAATAAATTGTGCTTTTCTTAGAGTAAAAGGTGCTCCTGGTGGCCTTTGCCAGTGAACCTTCATACTACTCTTTGTGGACTTTGTAAGCACATGTTCATTTTAGAATTCAGCTAGTTATTTTTTTCCCCACAACAATCCTTTTTTATTCTATATGTATCACATATTTCATAATGGCAAAGAATCTTAGCATAGGCAATGAATCTTAGCATATCTCGCAGCCCTTTGAGGCATATATTAGTGGGGAATGGATAAAAATATCAGCTTGTTCCAATTCTTTACAACTTCTTATCTTTCTTATTTGCCCATGTAAAGCTCCCATCCATTTTTAGATAGATTTTTTTTTATTCTCAGAATTCACTACCATGTCATTACATTTACATATATGATATTCATTCCAGGCAACCAAAAATTAAGACTTTCTATAATGTGTTTTCTAATTGAAATCACCTGTTTTATATTAGATCTAGGTAAAATTTGGAAACTGATCATTATATAAGGAAAGCCTTTGTTAATTGAAGTTGAAAGTGGTGGTAAATGAAGCCATCGCCTTTTCTCAGTGGATTTTTTTTATCCAACTGGACACAGAGCCCGGTGGGTCATAGGGCTTTTATTTCAGGCTCTGCGGATAAGTGCTATGAGCAGCAGCAGGACTCTGTCTGCTCTTACTACCTCTGTAGCCTGGGTGCTTCTTGGTGTATGTCACTGCTGATTCACCTTTTCTTTTCCATTTATAGTGCTTACTTTCCACTTCACAAAATTGCATTTATTTGCAGTTTCTTTGAAAGACTCTGGGCATATTCAAGTAATAGCTCAACCAATATAAACTGACATTTCTTACTTTGAAACGCAGTTTCCTTGTGGCAAAAACTGCAGATGTCAAATTAGCCCAAATTAGCCCATTATTCCTTGATTTAATGCCTCAGATCATTTTCCAAGATCCCCTAGCTAGTGGGATTTCCCTTTGATCTTACAGATCTCTTTCTGTCCACATTTTGCCAATATTTCTTTTTAGCTTTTTCTGCTCTACTTTTACAGGCTTTCATTTGAAAACATGCATGGTGTTAAAAGTTTTGACAAATAAAAGGTTGATGCTTACACAGTTTGAGGTTCAGTTGGTGTTTAACACAGCCAGATGCGAGTATCCTAGGAAGCACATGTTTGATCAGCTGCCCAATCAGCTTCGTCCTTCACTTCTTTTCTGCAGCAACTTCTCAGATTGTTAGAGAGGGCCACGGTAGTTTTCAGAGTTTCTGAGATTTGGCTTTGAAGCTTAAATTAAGATTTGCTAGACTTCCTTCCTTCTAGTAATTTAGTAAACTTGCCTTATTCAGGAGAAACGAGATACTATAAACCTGTGAAATTTTGCTAGAAGGTAAGATCCTAAGGAAGGAAAACCCATGTTTCTCATCATTTATCACAATTTATTAACGTTACCTAATAGCCATTCATTGTATCAGGCAGCTGATCAATAGTGTCTTTTATGAGCATACTTCAGAGCAGGAAGTACATGCTTTCAGTAAATATATTTTTTAACTTAGATGCTTAATTCTGTAGATAATATCTGTTTGGTGAATGAATTTTTTATTTTCTGGTATGAAATCTACACTTACCCCATCCTTTTTTTAGTATTAGGAGTATTATATTAGAGAAGTTCTGGTTTGGCTCTTCTCCCTGCCTCTACCTTCCCTGACGTAGTCAATCTCGGCCATTGTGCCCAGTGAAGGGGCTCATTGATGCAGATGATCCAAATCCTCAGCTAATCCTCTCTGTGGGGCAGGGTCACAGGCCCACCACTTGGGGCCACAGTTCTTATCAACCTGGGGCATGACCATGGCTCCCTGTGATACGGGGCAGTGTGTGGACAGTCGGAATCATTCCCCAGTCAGGAGGATAATCTGCAAGGCAAATAGTCCCACAAGGATCATCTGGAGCCCGTGATCCAAACAACAAAAGGGGACCCTGGGTTTTTTCTGCTCGAGTCTTACCCTCTTGCCCTTGAATTCAGAGACAGAGTCTTGTTCTGATGGCCCAGTGCAAGGCCAGCCAAAGAAAGCTTGCCATTGATATACAAATGACCGACCATAGGTCTGACAGCAGAGTGCAGGATTATTCTGCTCAACCACAGGCATGGCTGTTGGAGCAAGCGAGAGTCACTCAGGGTTGTTGCAGCATTGCACCAAATTCAGTTCCTGGTTCTACTAACAGGGAAATGGCGATGCCAGTAATTAATGTGTGACTGCTGCTTTATTCTCAGGTTTTTCAGGACCTGGTTCTTTGAATTTGAGTTTAAGTACATTACAACCAAGAGGTACCACACAGCAAGATCCTTATTTGAAAGTCTGTCAGTCAAATCAGTTACTGGGAACAGTCATTCTATCTCAAAATGCCAGGAACCTTGTTGAAGGTTTATACAGTATAGGAAGGAATCATGAGCTTGGAAACAAAGAAAAGAATTTTTTTTCTCCATATGGAGAATCTCAGTACCCAAAACGTATCTTAAAATGAGCTTTGGGAGGATATGACTTTAGCTAGTGTAGATTAGATTTTTAATTTATTTTTAATATGATTCACCATTTTGAAAAACAGTTTTCTTTGTGTGTGTGTTTTTTAAAGCAACTCTTCAGTGTCTGCCAATATCTAATAAAAGGTGACTTTGGGATTCTTGCTGTCTTCTGCCTTCCTTTGAATGGGAAAACATTCAAGTTAAATACTTCCACATTTTAAGATCATGTGTTTTTAAACAACTAAAAGAGGGAAAAATGAATGGATCTGCAGATTAACTCCCTGAGGAGAAAGCTATGTAGAACACATGCTGTGAATTGGGATCTGCCCTAAGCACTTTAGAGAAGGAGCTCATTTATTCTTCTAATCCCAAAAGGACAATATAATCAGGTGAGGAAACTGCAGTGCAGAGTTCAGGGACTTACCATCCACCCCTGTGCTGTAATGTCCCTTGCACCCAGCATGATGGCTGCAGTGACTGAGTGCTCTGAGAGCTGGCTCATAGTGCAGTGAGACTGCACTGAGCTGGTGGTTCAGACGATGGGGGCATGCCTCCAGGACCCTCTTCCAACCTCCCCCTGAGGGCTGAGGAAGTTGAGTGGCTACGCATCTGTGTTTAGCCTTTTACCCATCTCTTACCAGGTCCAGTAAACAAATGTCCTGGGAACTGGGCTTCTCCCAACTATCCTCTCATATTTTGCTTTAATCAAGTGAAGTTTAGAGCAGAGCCTGTCAGACTGTCTGGAGGCTATTTGTCTACTCCATTTTAGCTGATGTATGTTGTCCCTTCTGGCTCACGGGTGCAGCATCAATTCAGTCTCTCTCTTCTCCATGAGCTGAAAAGATGGAACTGCTCTTGACTTGTGGTGTGTATAAAGCTCAATCAGCCTCACAGTCTAAGCAGACTGGGGCTTTCTCATGCGGCCTGTTTGTGGGCTTCTGCCCTAAGCTTACTTGACAGCCAGACTGAGTCATTATGGTCATTGAAGCAACTTAATAACCTGAGCTGGAACATCAACCTATGAAAATTGAATATCACATGGACTTTAAATGCACAGCTCTTATAAAATTTTTAAAGCTTCCTGAATTTTATTAGAATGTTTGAACCAGCCTGAGTATATTAAATTTATGAGTCCAATTGATGCTATACCACAATAATTCAATACAATATGCTTATGTCATTAAACTCATATAAAGAAGATTCTCTGAATAGCCGTAACGAGTAGTTCTGATTCTGTAATCACAGACTAACATTTCACCCTGATGAATTTTAACTGGGAACTTTCAGAATTCTCTATTACATCAAAACATAGATGCTGTATTTTGATGACTAGTTATTTCAAGTATTTACTTTAAAACCTAGGATATAGCTAGAAAAGAAGTATCTGATAAAACAGAATTATTCATTAGAAATACTGAAAAGTTTGGAAGAAGTTGGCATGAAGTAGACTAGAACTTTAATTTATGGTTGATCATAAATTATAAATAGAAACCAAAGAAAGCTTTTTTTGGTTTTGCTTTGACTAATTTTATTTATTCCCCCATCTCTTACCTTATTCCCAAACACATGTATTTTGGTTATTTATTGCTGCATAGTAAACTATCCCCAAACTTAGTGCCTTAAAGCAACTACCATTTTATTGCTTATGAATTCTGTGGTTCTGAAATTTTGGCAAGGCTCAGCTGGCTGGTTCATCTTTTCCAGGTGGGGTCAGGTCAGGCCACATGTATGGCTGCATTCTGATTCTGCCTTCACTGAGGACTGAAGTCTGAAGGCTCAGCCAGGGCACTGGAACCTGCAAGGCGACTTCTTCACTGTCAGCATTTTCTCCAGTGCATTCTCTTGCTTAAAACCAGTAACACTCTCCGCCCAGAAGGCCTGGTAATACTCTTCTGGTCCAACAGAAGAGAGATCACCAGGTCACAGGGTAGAAGCCCAGGGGGGAAAACTGTTAAAGAGCTGACCCAAAGACCAGTGTTTTCCAGGAGTGCATACCCCACTCAGTGGGCCACACATGATATACAGGCCAGCCATGCTGGACCCCTGGTGGTGCCCCAAGCTCTGCTTCCCCACAATGAAACTTGCATATGGTCTCCCAGCTGGCTTGAACAGGCCTCCTCCAGTATCCTCCTGCTTGATTTTTACTCACCCCTCAGGACTTGGCATAAAAGTCACCAATTTCCAGGACTAAGCTAGATGCCTTTTTTCTATGTGTTCCAAAAGCATCTCATTCCTGTTTTCTTATAGCCATATTCTAATTGTTGCTCTACCTCTCCATCTTCCCCAAAAGGCAAGTGAGTTACTCAGGACAGGAACCGGTCTTGAGAGCATGTAGAAAGCTTTCAATAAATATCTGTTGGGTAAATAAATGAAGTCTGGAGAGAGAGGGGTCAACAAAGAACAAACCTTTATCCAGTCCATAAAACATAAGTATGATTTAGATGCTGGGAGCAAAGCACCCATCAGAACAATTCTGAACACGGAGGAGATGGGCGCAGCCAGCCCACCTTGTCAGGGTGTGCACTGTCTCTTTTATTCAACAGTGGCAGCCTCTGCCTGCCTGGCACACTGTTTCCTGTAGTACAAGTGTGCAGTAACTGTGTGCAAGATGGACGCGTTGCTTGAATCAAACCATTCTAATTTTGTCAGAGTGTGGGGGACATTGGCGGCATGCTGGGAAAGCTGTCCAGCATATCTGATTAGTGGAGACAGATTTTAGGATTTCTGAATAGCCAGAGAGAGGTGTTCGGACTAGAATTTATGAGAGTCTAGAATGAGGAAAACTTGACCAGGTAAATAATACTGATTCCACTGGGTCAATTTGTGATACGTGGTCAGTGATGACCAGGCCTCTCTCAGGTCTAGAAATATCCTGGTGTGTCCCCATCTGGGCCTGATCTCTTTCCAGAGATCAGCCAACGATGAGTTTTTTGAGTGCTTCAAGGTAACTGAAATCTCTAAGTCTTATTAGACTGGTAGTTGTCTTTACGCTGCCATTGTGACTAATGACTTCTGGAAACAAGGAATGCCATTGAACTGTCTTTCCTGTTAATATGTCACAGTGAAAAGGTGGATAAAGCCCTATTTGATTTTTAAAGATCATTACAATTTTAATAATTTAAATAACTTTAAATTAAATTAAGGATTTATGTTAAAATTTTGAAAAATAATGAGGGTTCCACAACAATGAAATGGCTGGGAAAATCATTAGAGTGATACAACGGGTGTGATATATTGCACATGAAATCAGCAGTAGGCTGCAGTAATAGTCATGTGCCCTATTAAAACAGAAATTTTTTAATAACATAAAATGACCATGATTTTTTATCCCCTGCTAATTAAAATAGAAGGAAGGGGAGGTAAGTCCTTTCAAATGTTTCTGAGGCCTCTTGTCATAACAGATTCTACACACATGCACATAGTTGCACACATGTATACACAGGATGATGACTGAAATTCAAGGTAAGTTCTCAGAGCCTACCTATGCATGCATAGACAGCTCCAAAGACAGGGGCTGCATTTACATTTACATATTACATTTCATGCTTAAAGGGTGACACTGAGAATTATAATAAGCTCTCCTGACTTTCTCTCAAATAAGGAACCAGTCATTTTGTCAGCCTCTTGTAGACTGTTGCCTTTGGCCAAGTCCTGCCTCTTGAGATCTCAATTTCTCCACCTGCAAACAAAGGATACCCATACCTGTCCTCCTCCTCCTCAGTGTGTCTTAGGGGTCATATAAGCTCATGAGTGCCTGCAGACCCAAATGCAGGTTTGAGGCCCGCGACGCTGTCCTTATGTCCTACTCTTCCCCACCCAGAGCTCTACACATACTGGCCTTGCTCCCTTGTTCACATTGTTTGCTGGTCTTAGACACTACTCCTCCTCCCTCCTTTCCAGATCCCATACCTGAAAAGAAATGACCTCAAGATGGGAGTCGACATGCCATTTAACACCCTGCCATTCTCACAGTGTTTTGCCTGAATGGATTACAGAGTGTGTGGTCAGTTCCTATGACCAGACTAGAATTTCATCTGGAAGCTCCATAGGTGAAAAGAACAACCCAGCAGCGGCTGTCTAAAGGCCAGCTTTTACCCAGGTTGTTCCGGTAACTTAAGTACTTTTCCTTTCAGCCAGAGCTGAAACAGAAATTTTGTTGTAGGTCACACATGAATCATGTTAATATAATGACCTTTATCAAGGATGTCTAAAATGAAATAGCATGTACCAGCGCATTATATTCAATTTTTTCCCCCTAATGCAGTGTATTGATTGAGGTACCAGGCTAAAACTCTAACATAATTGACTAAATTCTGGCTCAATTACCCTGGCTTGCTGTGGGGAGTGTGTTTCCCCACAGAACTCATTACCACAGTCAGTTGACCATATTAGCCTGTGTTTTGGTTCAAAAGATTAATAATGTTTAGTTGTTGTGTTTTGAAGTTGTGTTGGAATTTTAAAGATTGGCCTGTGTGTATGGCGGGGTTGGGGCAGGATCCATCCAGCTTTATAGTTGGCTGAGATGTACCACTAGGATGCACTGATCCATGGGAAAGTTACTCACAAAAGCCTCCTGGGATTGACCTCTTCCTAAGAGAAGAGTGCCCTGGGAAGATGCCTGAATCTTATAACAGACTAGTCTCCTCACCAGGAGCTTGGGTATGGTGTAGATGGAAGGTTTCCTCTGATTGCTGACTGGTCCCCTGCAGGGTAGCAAAAGGGCTTATCAACTGGTAGGCTTGGGAATGGGCAGACCAAAGGCCCTCCTGAAGCTACCCTACTGTGGGAGGTACCTGAATTTCTTACACTTTAAAATGCTCTATGGCAGCAATTTCTCATTGCGGAAGAGGCTTGCCCCAGAAGGCCTTTCGTTCCAGCAGGAAGCCATTACCTCTTTGGCTGTGAGGTGCCGATCCCAAAACATGAATGGGCAAACTTCACCAGTCCTGTGCCCTTGTCAGCCAGATAACCAATCCCAAAGAAAGGAAAGGCATTTCTTTTTTTTTCAGGAGGGAGTCTAAGTGCTATTTGGGAAGAGAAATGGAGGCAGGGCAGTCAAAAAATGGCCACGGCCTACCAAGGCATTGTGAGCAGGGAATCAGAGCATGAGCAGAGCTACCTAGGGCTCCGTGTGGAAGAGGGTAACCTCACAGGAAATGCCTGTGTTTGTATGGACAGTAACTATAGAACCCAATGCCCCTGGTCTCCTCTCCATGGGAACACCATCAGGCCCAGGAAAGGCAGCCTATCTGGCCCAAGCAGCCGAGATGCCCAGTGTACACAGCCTTGTCCATTGAGAGAGAGCAGTGCTCAGGAGAGGGGTGCCCAGCTAGAGAAGAGGGCCTGGCGGCCCCTGGTGGGGGCAGCCTGCTGATTGAGACTCAGCTTCTGGGGTTAGAAGGTCTGGATGCCAGTCCTGGAACTCCCACTTCTGTGCTCTGTGACCTTTGGGACATTACTTAAGCCACCTAGACCTCAGTTTCTTCCTCTAAAAGATGAAGATAAGCCTCATCCCTACCTCATAAAGTTGTGGTAATTAAATGAGATGTGCAGTTAAAAGTTCTCAGTATGCCCAGAACATTGCAACCCTTTGATAAATGGCATTTTTGTAAGAGCAGTGAGGTGATAGCTAGTCAGCCTGGTACGTGCAGACGGGAGACCGCCCTAAGGGAGTCCTCAGAGGCGTCTTGGCAGGGAAGAGTTAAAGGGAAAAAAAGCGCCACTTTGGAAATAAGGGATCAGGAGCCTGGTATGGGATGTCTCTGACAATCTGTATGTCCCTCATCCCTTTGTTGGTGTCTCTTGGCCTCTCCTTTAACAACTCATGGTCCCTACAAAATTTTGTCTATGTTAAGGGAATTTTTAAAGGCACATGCCAATTTAACACTTTGGAAAAGACCCATGGGGCCCATCTCTCCCAGTTACTTCTATCCTCTGCTTACTGCACCTGTATAGATTGACTTCAAAAAAATAAAATAAAATAAAATAAAATATGCCCACAGCCTGTAGAAGAAAGGCATTTTTTGACAGCAAGGTACACAACATCAGTCCTGAAATATGCCTTAAAGATTAGGCATCTAAATTTGATTTTCTGAAAGTATTGATAAGAAAACACCTAATACTTTAGTGTTGGCCCAAGCAGCAAAAAGTAAATAACCTAGATAAATGTCTAATATATTTTGTATTCTTAAATCTTTTTTGCTAACTTGATAAACAAAAAACTCATGGGCATTCATCTCCAATGTTGTTGTGCTATTTCCTTCTCTCAGCTATGGCTTCTGTTCTCCCCTCTACCCTCTCTTGCCCTCCCCCGGCCTGACCTCCCAGCTGCCTGTGGCCCGCTCTTCTCTAGGCCCCTTCCCTGTCCCTCCATCCCCCACAGTCTCACAGACCCTCTCCCAGACCCTCTCCTTGCTCTGCCACTCCGTTTCCTGATTTGCAATTTTTGTTGAACGAGGATTTGTTTTAGTCTGATTTTCATGTTCCAAGCATCTGAGACAGGGCTGATATGTTGCACAACCTTAGGGGGTGCGACTGCTGTTCTCAGTGGCCCAGACCCAGAGTGCTTCCCTAAGCAAAGACTCAGGCGGGGACGCCTGCCACCAGGGGGGGCAAGGGTTGCAGGCCTTCTGTGGTCCCTAATGGCTACAGATATTTAAATATGCCTGCTGCTGTTCTTTTAATGGAGAAAACGCCATATGTAAGAAAGAAATTGGATATTAGATTTCACAAACCTTTTTCTCACTTTGCCCTTATAACCCTGATAAGTCACTTAAACTTCTAATGTTCTTCAATTTTTGTAATACTCTTCTATAGAGTGCACTGCCCTGGGGATGCAGCGTCACATCTGGACTTAATTTTCACATCCTAGGAAGGGCTAGGATGTCTTTGGTTCAACAATAAAGGAAGGGCTTTGACAAGAAGAACTTTCATTTTCTCCCTTCAGCTATAGATGCTGTGGAAAACATTTGTGAGTGCAGGCAACAAAAATCACTAATGTGTGATTAGTGATATATGTGTATATTTAAATATGTATTTTATATATAATTACAATGTATATTGAATATATATAATAGAGTAGTAGTACATTGGCTGATCTTGGACTGAACCTGAAATACTAAGGGTTTTCTTTTTTGGAGGAAGAGTAATAAACTTGACTCACCAGACACCATAGTATGGAAGTACATTTTGTTATTGAGGAAGAGCATAGGCCAAAAAAACCAAGTCAGCCATGGCTGCATGCCCCTCTGCTGAAGTCAGTCAGTGATGGATATTCACACATGGAAAATTACTCAGCTGTGATAATGAGCAAAGTACAGCTACAACAGTGTGCGTGAATCTCTCAAACCCTGTAGTAAGCAGTGGAAGCTAGATGCATCTGGTGTGAGTCCATCAATATGAAGTTCAAAAACTGGCAAAGCTAATGGATGGTTTGAGACGTCGGGATAGCAGCTACCCTTGAGGTGTAGGGATTGTGAGGGAGTGTGAGGAGGGCCACAGTTCCAGGGATGATGGGGGATTATAAAGAAGAATGAGATGCTGCCTATGTCCTCAAGAACCTTCAGGAATTTTAGTTCTGTCTTTCGTCCCCAGCCTTGGGCCTTGTTCTTTGGTTTTGTCATTCATCAGAAGCAATTTGCCCAACCCATTTCAAGTATGAGGTTCTGGACACAACCAACCAAGATCACACCTCACCGCATATATTTCAGAGTACACTGAGGACTCAGCAAAGAAAACTTCCTACTCAGAGCATTTCTTTGGGCGAGGAGGCATTCTGGATAAAGAGAGCCAAAGCTGCTGAATTCAGCAAAGCATAGAAAAAGCTATTCTGTAATGTTTACAATTAACTGAAGCAGATCCTTCTATCTGGAATTTTCATGGAGGCATGCTAATGAGTTCATTTAAAGAAAAAAGCATTACCTGCAGCTAGTTTACTGTTCTCTTTTTATGGTGGTGCGCTGGCAGGGAAGGTGTCTCCAGTACTTTCTCTTTTTCCTTTATTTATATTTTTAACTTTCACTTCTCTTTTCATTATACCCTTCAGGTTTTAATGGCCCTTTAAGGGACCCCTGCTTTGTGAACTAATTATGACAAATGTTGACATAACATCTGTTCCCAGATTTAAATACCTTCTATTCTGTCAAAATTCATCTTGAAGGCAGGTTTACCGTGAGCATTAGTCTGCAGTTAATGTAGCCCATGGGAGGCCTGAAGTGGGTACTGGGAACCGGCCGAGGAGGAGCTACCGAGATGATGCCTGCGTGGCAGCCCAGCCCTGCTCACACTTTCATCTGTGACAGAGCTGCAGCTCCACACACCGTGGACCAGCTCCCCGTCTCCCTCCTTCTAAATCATTTCACTCTTGCCCTTCCAAAAAACAGTTAGTTGTGCACATGGATTTCATTGCAAGCTTTGGCTAGTCAGGTGTTGTCTATGTTGTTTACTACAAACCATGTTGGGTGGAATTCGGGTCCTTCTAAAGTGGATATTTTCAACCACCCTTCCCCCAGAAAAACTGAGGTCAGGTTCCCTTTTGCCTCTTGGATGCAAATAAGTACTGGAGTATGATCTTCATTTTTTAGCAGTTAGTTTTGGTACCTTCTTACCTCAACCTGATGGCTATTTCAGAAACCTCTCATGAGAGATTCCATGAGACCTGTAATTTAGTAACACTGAACAGGGAAAACAGAATCTAGTTAAAAACACATGCCCTGTCTTGATCACTAGCCTTGCTCACCGCATCTTGTTTTGGTGATGGTTTCACAGGTGTACACCTGTGCCAGGGCACATCTAATTGCACGTTTGAAGGATGTACAATTCTTGTGCATCAGTTATACTTCCTGCAGTATATCTAAGTATCAGATGTTAGAAGATTTTTAGAAACTGTAAGTTACTATACAAATGATAATTATTCCTAATCCTTGTTATTGTTTTTAAGAAGGTAGGTAACAGATTTTCCTTGAGCAAAGTGTCTTTCAGAAGTAAATTTTAGATTGGCAATTCATAGACGTAGCTGAATTCAACTTCCTCTGGTCAAGGTTCCTCAGCTGGAGCACTATTGATATTTGGAGCCAAATGGTTCTGTCCTGTACCTTGTAGGATGTTAGCTGCACCCCTGGCCTCCACCAGCTGGATACACCCTCCCCCCCCCACCCCTCGCTACCCCCAGCGACAATCAGAAATGTCTGCTGCTTATCTCATGGGGCAAATCATTGCTATAGGCCTAGGCCATGTGGCTTAGACGAATTAATTTTGTTGCTCAAAGTCTGTACTTATTGTGTTTTATTTCTGAGCTTGTGGCAGCGCTATTTATATTTTTTAAAGAAGCCGAGGCAGTAATAAAGTTTTAGTCCTAACCACACCCTTTCCCCCATTCCCTCCCCCCACCACCATCCGTCTTGTTTTCTGTTACGGATAAGATTTGCCTGACCTGAAATACAGTATCTTTGTGTGTCCTCTTTTCCTTTAGTACATCCTGCCAGCACCCGCATCCGATCTCATCCCCAGCACTTTGGATCCTAGTCTCAGACATGCTTTGCTCTTCAGTACCAGGACAGGCAGATAATGCTCTGACAGACACATGCGGGGGTGGAGGGAGGGTTCAGAGCAGTTAACTTAGTCAGAAATTCTTTTCATTAATGATCATAGGATTTGCAAAATGATCTATAAATATTAGTACTTGGAATTGACCCTCTTGTCCCAGTATTTCTTTTCCTTTATTTATAAGAAAGATCCAAAGCAGATAGTGATTGTCCCATTTAAAAATACCAGTTGGCAGCATGTTTATCATTGTAGAGATGGCTAGTCTTCCCCCTGCCTTTTACTCATTTTTCTACTTAATGAGTAAGTTGGGAGAAATGGCTTTTATTAAATATAACATATTAAGTAGTGACAGTGTTGCCAAAAAAGCCGAACCCTGTGCCGAGCACTTCTGGGCACTGTCCATAGATAAGCCTGAGGCCGTGTTGCTCTTAGTCAGCTCTGAGCAGAGACATGTCACCTGCACCTGCAGAATGGATATCACGACCGTGTGTCCTCGGTGCGTCTGATGGTAGCAAAGGCAGTCGAGGATATTCCATGAATGCCATTTCCTTTTTCTTTAAACATTATATGTATTTATTTTTAGAGAGAGAAAGGGAGGGGGAAAGAGAGGTAGATAAACATCAATGTGTGGTTACATCTCACACGCGCCCTGCTGGGGACCTGGCCCACAACCCAAGCATGTGCTCTATACTGGGAATCTAACCGGAGACCCTTTGCTTCACAGGCTGGTGCTCAATCCACTGAGCCACACCAGCAACGGCAACGAATGCCATTTCTAATGATGGTGACACCTGGATGAGAAGTTGTTTCTGGACATTTCTACTTCCCTCCTCAACTATTTTCAACAATGTCCTGATCATGTTTTTAACTCTTGTCTCTTCCTCAGAAATACCTCAGGGACTTTTTCAATGTGATGCTGCAGTCTGCGACATCTCCCCTACACATCAACAAAGTGGGGCTGACTCTTTCGAAACACACCATTTGTGAGTTCTCGCCATTCTTCAAGAAAGGAGTCTTTGACTACAGCAGCTATGGGACCGGGTAGTGCTGGGCAACAGGAACCACCAACACAGTGCCTTCTCGTGGAAGCGGGCCCTCTGGTGGAGGGCAGCCACCCAGGAGGGGCCGGGCCTGCCTCCTGCTGCTGCAGGCAGGCGTGCTGTGCCTGCCCACCCCCGCCAGTCCATATCCAGTGCCTGGTGGCTAGTGGGGCTGGGATGCTTTGCTTGCTGACAGTGACTATGACTGGTAACTGTTACTGTCCCATTGCAGTTGAATTGTGGCCTTTACCCCGTAGTGCTTCCTTCTCATTGTGCAGCGGAGTCCATCCCCTGTGGCAAGATGGATGTGGCTTGATTATCTCGGGTTCTCTGAGACAAGCCAATATGGCACCTCCCAAAGTGGGTGGCTCGCCAGACCTTCTTTAAATGACTTTCATCTGGTTTCCTCTTTCAACAAAATACACTTATTTTTTATACTCCTTCCATGTTGCTGACTGTATCCCAAGAAAAGCATTTAAAGTTATTTCATTGTATTTTTTTCTCTTTCCCCTTGTTTGAGTCAGAATTTTTGTATATACCTAAACACTGATGTTTACACAGAATTTCATATTCTGCAAAAGGGATTTTCAGTCTATCCACGACTGGAGTTTTCCATGCTTGACAAATTGGATGTAGGTGACACCAGTTAAGACTTCTATAAATCCATACAAATAGGGTATTTGTTTAATCCTGAATATTCAAGGAAATTTTCCCAAACGTAAATGTCTACTGTGCATTCTTGAGCTTTCTCCGCTAAGCACAAAACTGACACACAGCTGAAGGCATATTTTTAAACATAATTTCACATTATTGTCATAGGATCTACTGGATCTTTAGTTGGAAAATAGAATTTACAGTAGCTTATTAATGAACCCTTAAATTACTCAGGACTTAATGTAGCATTGCACATCTATGTACAGTAAAACTGCTTTGCTTTACTAAAGAGAAAAATGTGACTAGAAAAAATATATGTGGTATATATTGAAATGTATATAATTCTACCTTATAGGTTTATATATGTATACACTTCTGTACAATAGTTTTATCAAAGTATATGATCACACCAAATTTATTAAAGATATTTGCTTTTCAAAATTTAAATTGAGCTGCTGTCAATATTAAATGAAATTATGGAATCTACCATGTAGCTCAGTTTAAGTGTGCAACATGATCATTTCTATAGGTATGTTCAAAAACTTATCTAATGTGCTTGACAAAACACAAAATATAAAATTTAGCATTTGTGTTGCAGAAGATGCAGTTTAATGATAGAGGTCACAAATGAATGGGTAACAAATGTTTACATTCAGTCTTCTAGAATATGACTGCAAAACAGCCCTTGCCAACCTGGAAAATATGTTTAAAGATGTGATTATCCCAATAAGGAGAAAACTATTAGTGCATTAATTAGGTATCATAGTTTAGCATAAAGAAATATGGGGAAATTTTTTTTAAAGTGCTGCAGGAAAACTAGCTTTGGTCTGCATTTGTGATTACAAGCATAGGCTTAGGGGCAATTACTACTGGAGAATTTAAACCTAGAGATTAAAGGATAAAATCTAGGAGATAATAATTAACCATAGGTCATTTATTTAAAAGGAGCCAAAGTGCTAAATAAAGATTGTCCCTCATTTGCTGAGTGAACTGAATGGTTTATGGTATTCTCATCTGGCCAGATAATCTTTCTCCAGCCCTTTTGGACCTGTATTCGAGGCCAGGCTTACAGCAAGCATTTCATTAAAATTACACAGGGTACAATAATAACTTGGCAAGAATAAATAGACATATGTTTGTGAAAAGTGCAGGAACCAGAAAATCCTTTGAGTCCAGTGCTCATCTTAAGTAGTTAGTACTGAGTTTAGAGTTCAAATACAAGCTGGCTCTGGGTAAAGCCAGTTAGTTACAAATGAGTCATTTCACCTCTCTGAGCCTCAGTCTCTCCATCTGAAAACAAAGCTGTTGCATCAGATGACCACTGGGTTCCACGCTAGCCCATGGTTACAAACTGAAGTAGAGTTGGGACTCGACCTCCGTTACAGGGACTTATACTGGTGTGTGGATGTGAAATACAAACTTCTAATCAAAGGCAACTTACTTAATCTGAATAAAGCATGAGGAAATCTCAAAAAGCCAATGAAAAGTTACATCTAAACAAATAATGAAGTCCTTTTCTGGAATACAGATAAGACAGATGACAGAGTCAGGATGACAAAAACGAAGCTTCAGTAATTTGGACTCATTCCAAGGGATAAAAGAAAATTAGTAAATACATATTTTATTGCTTTCAAGTGCATCAAATAAAAATGGTTAAGCTGACCACTTCAGGCAGTTCAGATCTAGGTACTATCAGTTTATCAACATTTTTGCAGCGAGTGGGACAATTCTAAGGAATTTAATAGAATTCTTTAAGTAGTTTTAACATGTCCTGCTATGTGTTGCTTACAAAATAAAATGTGTGCATCAAATTTGTTTATAACCACAAGTAGTATAGTAACCTTCAGTCTGGCTTCCACCCAGACCTTGCTGGTTCTGAAATAGACTCAAATTCATCCCTGTGATTAATTTGGGCATGTGAATAGGGAATAACCAAGTCATATTGGCTCGCTAATGATGGACATCTAAAAGATTCGCTGGCCCATAATGTAGAGATGCTTTCAAGAGTCATGAACAGGGTACCAGGTCCCAGGCCACTTCTATTTATAATTGTATAAAGAAAGAACTAGTTCTGCTCAACTTGGCCCCAACCTATTCACTGAGAGCTCTAGAAAGTGTACGCTTCAGTGTCTTGGCAGAAGTATACAGAAGCTCTTATAGCCTGGAGCATCTGTGAACTCAGAAGTGTAGCTGCTGTGGAGCTACAGTCCCCAGCCTCCTCAGAGCTGGGGCACGTTAGTCTTGTGGGTTCAGCTTTTAAGGGCACGAATTTTCCCTGTGGACGATGCCTGTCCCTTGGCACACAATCCCATGCATGCCCCACTGTCTCCTCTCACATGTTCTCGGAGATGGAGAGCAGTGTTGTATAACGTGTCTTGTGGTTACTTGTTCTGAGCCTACCATGAGGCAAGCCTCCCGTCTCAAAGAACCCAGGTTAATAATTCCAGCCTAGCATGAGAGAGACTATTCAGTAGCATCCTGCTTTCCAAACAGTTTGGTTGGCAAGAGGTTTTTAAATACTCTTTCACAAATGCTTCAAATGATTCCTTGAGATGTCAGTCATCCAGAGTGGAACATTTCTGCCACATGAGACCCTTGTCCTCCCATATCCCTGCACATATCTACAGGAGTCACTCAGACCAGATTTGTTACTGGAAAGTTGTTTGTTTTTGTTTGTTTGTTTGTTTTTCATTTTAAATAAGAGGAGTAAGTAAATTTGGGTACATAACTCCACAGGCAAATCAACTGCTTCAGTTGAAAGTATCATGACAGGTGATTTATGTTTTGGGAAAAGTAATTAAAGACCATTCATCAAAGCAGACTCATTCTTGACAAATTAAGCCAGTATGTTCCTCCTTTTAAAGTCAGGGATTTTTGCACATGCAGGAAGAGAACCTGGTTATTTTGTTTTCCTCTGTTTAGAGTGCTTTTTCTGATGATAATATATTAGATTGAAAATGATTCTGTTATGCTTGAATCTTGAATTGCACCTGTACAGAATTATTTCCAAGTTGAAACCAATCCACCCATTTCTTATAAATTTCTAAAGCACCGTATTTCAAATTAGTCAATGGTACCTGAAAATTAGTGAGACAGTGTTGGTGTTGCCAGGCTGTTACCATCAGAAGTCTTTATTTTTTATTTTTTTAAATGTGGGAACCCAGAAGAGCCCTGTAACATTTTTAAATGATGGGAGGAACAGGACAGAAAGGCAGTTGCCTAAACTGAAGGGGTTCAAGGATGAGTTCATCATTGTTCCCTGCAAATAGCATGTGCATGCTCCTCTCACTGAGGAATTACAAACAATAAGCTCTGAGTTCTCAGGTTACTCCACACCTTTCTAGAAAGTTCCCCCTTCTGTGAAGCTCTTGCAAAATGACTGAGTACAAAATGTCCTTTCTTTGATATACTCATTTTGTACTCTTTTATTTGAAAATGTAATAATGAGACTTTTTTTCCTAAGGGTTAATCCCTCCAAAAACTGACTCTCTTCTGTGAGAATTTGAGATTCATCAATTTGGTTTTGATTCTTCTCCATTCAGAAGGCAGAATCTTCCCCCATTCAAAGAGAGACAAGTGGATGTGTTTGCAAAAGATGCACAAGCCATCGCTCTTTAAAATTTTAAGATAAGGAAGCGCACTAGGTACAAAATTGGAAGTGCATAGAGGAAAATGCATCAGCAGACTGCACAAAGCCATGGACTTAGCATGGCAGCACTGTTTGGTACCATTAAGGCAGGTCACCAGAAAGAGAGAATCTTTCTGCAGAATTTAAAAGCAGAGGGAGAAAAATGTGAAAATGTAATTAAACATCTTTATTACTTGAAAGCAGTATTGTCCTCAAAGTGTCATGAGTCCTTATGCACAGTTAATGTTTGCAGAAATGTCTGTGTCTTTTCAGGAGTATTTCAAGTTGTGCCTGAGCCCCTCTCTAAGAAACGTCTGAGGTCTGCTCTTCCTGAGAGCCCCGCTCCCTCTCAGCAGGCAGGAGGGAGGGAGGGAGGGAAGGGAGCAAGGGAGGGAGCAGCTGCTGCTTCACAGCTGCCAGGGAATCATCTGAGACAAGAATCACAGTGAACATTAATACCACTTTGTGGTGATTACCAGCTTTTTTAATATTTGCACTTCAGTTGATTCTAAATTCTGTTAGCTTTTCTCCTGAAAACAAGGTAGAAGCTATGGAAAAGGAGAGGGTGGCTTGCTATCTTAAATGATCTTCTTTGTATAATGTTTTAAGCCATAATTTCAATAAATATAATAAGAAAAGTTGATTCACAGAGGGTGCAAGCCTTTGGTGGCAAAGGACTATTAAAACACTGGCTTCTTATTCTATAAGCAGATGAGGGACATCATGTCCACATTTATAAAGGACTTTCCATACCTTCCGATACAGAGCATGCCTTCTGATACAGCAGCCTAGGAGCACCCACATGTAGATTTTTTGGTAAAGAATTCATGGTCAAAGTGCGCAGTGCTCTTCCGGGTCTGGAGCACAGTGTTCTTGGGTGATTCCTCACCTGAAGGGTTTGCGGTCCACTGGGCTCACTGTTGTCCTGGACATGTTGCCCATGTGTGTAAGTCTGATCAGAATATTGGTGCCAGGTTGCCCAGCCTCCACTGTGCACCCCACCTCATAGCACCCACGGTAAGCTATCCTTCACCCCACGGGTGCCTCTCTTACTCTCTACCCCTGGGAGAATGAGCAGAGTGAGGTGAAACTCAGAAAGTTCATAGGTAATGATGATGCTTGCTGTCCTGTCCCAGCCACAGCCACAGCCCCCACCTGCAGTGGGGATAGTGAAGGGAGGACCAGAATTAACTCTGGTCATTCTTGTGACTCTGCTGGCCCCACACTGTGTGGAGGCAGGCCCTAGCTGAGAGAGAGCATGGCTCAGAGAATGGAGAGCAAACCGGCTGTGTTCTCCTCATTCCTGGTTGTTAGAGAATTGCCTTACTCTGCAGTACCCCACACTTCACCACTTAAGCCATTCATCACATCCTCGTGAGCATCTTGTCTGTCCTGAACAGGACAGCCCTCCCTACACAATGGTAAGCAGCGTGGCCAACAGCCTTCTCTCAGAGGGAGCTCTCATTCCACTCAGAGATGGACCAATGATTGCACAATTACATGATAGTAAATTGTGATGTTTCAAAGGAAGAGTAGAGGGCGCTGGGAGAGCACATACTGGAGAAATAATCTAACCTGAGAGGTTCTGAGTTTTCTGGGAGCAAGTGGCATTTGAGTTGAGACCTGAGCCATGAGAGGTGAGTGCTGAGGTGGCAGATTGCCCCAAACTGAGGAAAGTGTGCAGGAGAGAAAACACGCATCGCAGCTGGAACAGAACAGAACAGAACATCAAGGGGAGTGACGGGATGCAGAGGGAGATGGGGCAGATGAAAGGGCACCTGGAAGGTTGCTGACCAGAATTGTGCAAATGGGATCATGTTTCCCATCAGCCACCTCTGTTTTTGGAAGGAGGAAGGTAAGGGCATGTGACAACTAAGGCTCATCCTTTAAAGTCTCATGTAAAAGGGATAAACTGACTTCCTGATTATATATTACCGACCAAGGAACAAGATCAGGGTCAAGAGTCCTGTGCCGTCTAGAGTTTGGCTCTTATAGGTTTGACCTTTGTTCTGTCTCGTGTCCTGAGATTTCAGGGGCTCTTGCCACCAAGAAACATGATCTCCCCAGGCCCTCCAATGCCCAGCTGCAGTTCCTGTACTGCAGTAACCAGCAGGCCCAAATGAAGTTCATGGCCTCTTTGGGCTCCTACCTAACCCTTGCTTTGGGAACAGAAGAACATGGAGCCCCATACAGGCACAGCTGTCATAAAGCCACATGCTAGTTATGGGGCTCAATTTATGACTTAGACAGCAACACCATGTCCTCCTTAAGCTCGGGGATGCCAGGACCTGCAGCCCCAGCTGGACATTAAGTCATCTCTCTATTTTGGGGCCTGAACATAATCATTCTAGCCTCCCCCAAAAGAGAAAAGGCTTTTCTTAGATTAAATTCAAACCTTATAACCCACCCCTTGGATGTACAGAGAAGCCCCTTTGTTGGAAAATAAACCAAAATCCCTTCAGCAACCCTGAGAATGTGGTTCAGTGATGCAGGTCAGTTTCTAAGGATAAGATGACTCATAGACTGATGAAGCCCTAACCCAGAGCCTCCAAAAAATTTCAGTCTTCTCCAATTTGTAAGAATTCAGTGTTGTCATTCAAAATGCCAGTTGCTGTTCATGCATGGATTCACTAGGCTATTTAGTGAACTAGCTCTCTGCTGGGTGCATGCAGAAAGGGCCTTACTTGGTCTCCACCAACAACACTGTCACCAATAGGGAACAGACTGCCATTGGTTATGGCTGCAGTGGGTGATAACTTATAAAAGCAGCCAGGACACATCTCAGGTGAGGAGAAGGTACAGCAGAGGTGGAGGAAGACAGGTTGTACTGAGTCTGCTGGGGGCACCCTGGCTACATAGCAGGCTCTGTGGACCTCAGCTGCCAGGCCCAGGAACATTTTTATCTTGCTGGTACTCCTGCTGCTGCTGCTGCTGTCGCTCAGCTGTTCTTCTGGTTCAAAGGCCTCCTTCCTCAGAGTCAGAACAGTCATGTAAGTGTGTGTGTGAAGCAAGAGCTGATTTTGCTGTAGGCAGGGACTCTTCGAAGGCAGTCCCCCTAAATAGTTTTTGTCCAGGGACTAATCTACAAAGTTGAAGCCAGAGGAAGGAGGATGCAGACCATCTAGGGCCTTCTAGCTGCACATGACTCTTTAGGTAAGTCAGCTTCCCACTGCCTCTGCAAGTGCCGTGCCATCTCTCTGCGCCACCTCCTTACTGCTGTTTTGCTGGGAGCTTACCTGTGGCTGTGATCTCAGTGAGCTGTGTGGGGCTCCTGAGAGTCTCAGAGACCCATGGGGAAGGCAGGAGCTGGCTAGTTTCTCAGAAAACCATGAACATTTTGCTACCAGTGGCCAAGCCAGACAATGCATTCAAAGCATAGAGAGGAATTCTCCATCTGTCTGGCAAACCCACCAGTAAGTCAGCATCTATTGCAGATGATGTGTGGATTACAATCCATGAGGACCCTGAAGAACACAACTTTAACATGCTTTTAATACCTCCAGGGAGTCCATAGCTACCAGAACAGAGGGACCAGGTAGTTCTTGCATTTTTTCCTGTGCCCTATGGCTGGGCAGAAATTACATCAGTTGACCCTCCTGGTGGAAAACTCTTCAAGCTCCCAGCAAAACGTCAGGTCATGAGGGGGACAGCATTGCATCTGGCCAGAGATGTAGGGATATCAGAGCTGGAAGGAGCCTTGGAAAAAATCTGGATCCAGGATCCATTTGGGGGCTAGATAAACAATACAGACGTGCATCGAGAGGATGAAGGACATTCAGCTTGTGCTGCAGAAGCCCAGGCCCAGGTACCAGGCAAACCTATTTATTACACCTGTGGTCTGCACACTCCCCATGGTTACTGTTTGCTATCCCTGAATTCAGTTGATCTCTTAATTTTATTAAAGGTAAAGCCACTCGAAGGAGGTTGTGGTTTACTCAAGTCACAGAGCTATTTGGGGCCTGAGTCTCAATGCCCCATGTTCACTCCTTCCACTGCCTGGACTGAAGGAAAACAGTGCATCAGTCAAGGGTGAGTCAGAAGATAGCGATAACACCGGATATTTTCATAAAGAGAATTAAAGATCATTATAGTTAACTAAAAAGGTAAAAAGAACTCAAAGGTGTGATGGGGTAGAACTATAGGGAGCAGCTGCCACCCTGAGGGCTCAGGGAGCATGAGAAGGAGGCTAGAATTATTAAAATTTAGATGTGTGCAGGAAAGGCTTCCATGGGGCTAAAACTTCAACCCCCAAAAAGGAGGGGGCGCTGGCCCTGGTGCTGTCGCCTCGAAGCTGGGGGAAGGTCATAGAGCTTTTACATCAGAAAAGGGGGAAAGGGGCTGGGACCCAGGCCTCTGAGAAGGAAGTGCTGGCAAATGTTAGGAAAACTGCAAATTGGATTGAGCTGCTGCTGGGAGGCGTCAACACTAAAGGGAAGAAGTGAGGCTGAGGTGATGCTGATGGGAACAGGAAGTAATCTAATCAGCAAGAGGAAGCAGACAGGAAATGTTAGTGTAGGATGAGGCTCACAAAAAGAGAAAGCAGAAGAAACAAGTCCCTCTCCCTCTCTTCCAGCCTTGGGTCTCCCTCTAGTGCCCTGTCTTGGCAGACGCTAACTGGGAGCAGCTGGCAAAGCAGAAATCAATTTACAAAGTCCCAGCCCCAGCAACCCAGAGTGGAGTGGAGAACGGTGGGCTTGGAACTGGGAGAAAAGCGCTCACAAACTGGTATATAGAGCTTTTGCTCCAGTTGAAGCCTGCACCTAACACTCATCAGCTATCCATTCCGGGAGAACAATCTGGAATCTATGTCCCCTAGACCCCATCACAACCCTTCATGGGCGTCCTTGAGTTGCTCTATGCCACTCACTGGGCAAGACCACTCTAACTTGGGAGTCAGCCTGCATGGCTTTTACTTCTGGGAACTTACCTGCAAAAATTTGTTCCAAATCTTATAAGGTGGCCCAAGAGACTGGAAATTCCTCTCTCTCAGAGCAGCTGTGGCTATGTCGTGCCTGCATTATACAATGTTCATCCAGTAGGAAATGATGCCACAAGGATCATTCCTCCTCCCCTGGGCTTTGCACAGGCTAGTTCTCCAGAAATGGAATTAATTGTTCAAAGATTGCTCAAACACAAGGAGCCAAAACATCTGAGGACAGCCATTCCTCAACCAAAGCAATAAGTTTTTTATTTTTCCCTTATGTGGCCAAGAAAATTGCTTTGGTGACTAAGAAAATGGATTTGGAAGGATTTGCTGTAATTTCATGGCTGTGTAAGGGCAAGCTACAGTTTGTTTCAGCCCTTCAGGCATAGATAGATGAAGATGTGTCTAGAGCATCTGGCAGGAGAGTAAGCCTTATGGTCAAGGGCTTGAGGACCCAAAGTTATATGCTATTGATTAAATGCATGGTTTCCTGTGGTGTTTTTGTGGCTGGCAATAGCACCCTTACTATTCTGTATTGGAATTGCCTCCATTCCCCATAGACTCTTAATTTGAGGTGGGGAAATTCATCCCTTCTGCTGGAGTAATCTGAAGTGCTACTCACCTGAGAAATTACTTCTCTTCACTTTTTCTCATGTGAGGGAAGATCAGGCATAACATTCCTGGCACTGGACCATGACAATACCTTCAGAGATCTGAAATGGCTGTTTTTCTGGATGTTATGAACTTTAGAACTTGGGAATAGCTATTTTCTGAAGACATTTAACACCCCATGAGTATCAATGGGACAGATGTCATCTTGGTCTTGTTTTCCCCAGGCTCTGGTTGGCCCTTCTGCATGACTACTTTTCTAATGTGGAGGCCAAGTCTCCTAGGCCATGGATTCCAGGGTTCTCTTCCCATTTGAGCTTTATTTCTGCTCATCTATGCCAGGAGGTAGATCAAAGGGGAGTGGGCAGGGTTGGAGAGTGGAGGAGTCATGTAGAAAAGGAGTTTTGAAAGAGAACTGGCCAAAGAATCCAGCTCACAAGAAATAACTTCAATGGCATAGAAAAGCTTTTTGGCTCTGGAGCTCAAACTTACCTAAATGCCAGCACAGAATCTTCAAGAAGTGAAATGAACATTTAATACTTGCTTGCTTTTTATATCTCACCCCTCTACCCAGCCCACAATAGCTGAGCTGGTGTTTGTCTGTCTTCCTCTTAAAATGAATGCTGTCCCGGAAGCTCAAAGAACTTCATTTATTTTCATTATATTTCCTGGAATCAATGACAGGCCACTGGCTCATCGGTGTGGGGGATGACAAGTGGTTGCAAGTACATCTGATTACAAAGAAATCTTCATCCTGTAAAGGTGCCAGAATCATGAGTCTTAACAGTTTGCCATCTGAGATATATGCTGTCACAGAGCTTATGGGTAGAGACAATCCAAAACCATACTTTAAAATTTAGGGGAACTCAAATAAAGGTGAGGTTTATCAGAAGGGAAAGTCTGAATAGATAAAACACATTTCAAGCGATCTTTATAATTAGCCATCAATCTACTTGGAAATGACAAAATATAGGTAATTCAGAAAATGTGTTGAAGCACTTAGGTTCATCTTTCTTCTCTGATAACCTTATAACAAAAATATCTTGTTCAGAATCTACTAATTTGAGTCATGCCACCTTTTTTTTTTTCCTGTGAGCTGGAAGTGGTGTTTCAAAAGGGCACTAAGAACATACAGAATGCCCTGATGAACCATCCTTGCACCCTGGTGTCAAAGAGTTGTGAACACAGGGGTGCACTTTTTTTTTAAGCCTGAGGGAATTGCTGTTTTCTGAAAATCTCGTTATTCTAAGGGGAATTCAAAGGCAGAAACACATTCTCTGGGAAGATGTTTTAGCTTAAGCATCTTAACATGCACAGGGTCCTTCCAAGTTCCCTGGGTTCTCTTGTGCAGCAGCTCAGCCTCCACTTGGGGATCACTCCACCTCCATTGAGCCTGGGGGTTCTGCCT
This sequence comes from Pteronotus mesoamericanus, assembly GCF_021234165.1. Taxonomy (NCBI): domain Eukaryota; kingdom Metazoa; phylum Chordata; class Mammalia; order Chiroptera; family Mormoopidae; genus Pteronotus; species Pteronotus mesoamericanus. Next base: position 35,023,191 of record NW_026555105.1, on the reverse strand, counting down.
GTGCTTTGGTGGGGCCAGTAGGCTGCCTCCATCATCCACAGCAGCTGCAGAGTGGTGGAATTGGGGGAGGGGAGGATCTAGCTGAGCGGGGCCAGCACTGCCAAGGCCAAGGCCAAGGTCCTACGTGCTTGTGCCAGGGCAATCAAAGAGCCAGTGCTCTCCTAAGATCCACCCTTAGGTAAAATCACTGCCCACAAGATGTGGCATGTTTAGTATTAATTTGCGACTCCAAAGAAAGTCTGTCTTTCTATTGTCTCTAAAGATGATATTACATCATTTTCTGATGTAGAGGTGATCAAAGAAAATACAGCAAAAGAAAGTGGGAAACAAGTGTTATAGAATTAGGTCAAGCAATAAATTAATAATAATTCTTTAATATAATTACTATATAATTCCATTTATATGACAAGGTTGAAAAGGCAAAACCACATGGAAAGGAAACAGACCAGTGGTTGTCAGGGTCTGGAGGTAAGTGAAATAGGTGTGGGGTTGCCCCTGAAAGTGCACTGCAGGGGGCTTGTATATGTTGACTGGGTAGGTGGTTATGCAACTGTATCTGCTTGTCAAAACTCATAGAACTGTACATCGTAAGGGGTGAACTTTACTGTATATAAATTATGCCTTATTCAGCAATTTGTTTGGTAAAGCATGCTGGCTAACTGACTATTCCATACCATGCTTGTTTCTTTTTCCCTTATAAAAGAGACAGCTACCCATGGTCTGTGAAGAAAAGCAAAAACACACGTTAGTTCCAAATCCCATTGGCGAGCTTAGGCCCCTCAGGGCCCAGCTAGCACGAGGACCTGGGCTGTTGCAAGCCTCTCTCCTCCCACCAGCCTGTCAGCATCAGGTGGCAGGCACCATTCCACGGTGCTCAATAAAATTTGTGAAACTGATGATAAGGATGGTGGCTCACCCACCTCACAGGCTCTGAAGCCCTCTTCCTTCTCCCCTTCACACTCCCTTCTCTCTCCCTCCCTCCTTTCTTGCTTCCTTCCCCAGCCCTAGCCCTGTGAATGCCTGAAGTGTTTCTTCCATCTTGTGGGTAAAAGACCATTGGACCAGATTTAGTCAGCATCAGATTTGGTCAGATTCCTCTTCACAGGAAAATGAATCTGAAGGGCTTTTCCCCCAACAGCCCTACAAGTCTCTAGGAAGACTTCTAAAAGTGAAATATGGGAATTTACCTGGACACACCTGTGATTCACTGGGCAAGTGGCGAAGGGGCTCTCCAGGCACATGGAGCAGCATACTCACGGGACAGAAGGCTCGGTGTATTAGGGGCTAGTGGGGACCAGTGTGGTGAGTCTGCAGGGAGGGGTAGGGTGTGAACACTGAGGCTCTGAGGGTCAAGTTAGAAAAGTCTCCAGTGAGGGATGAGACTTTATCCTGAATTTAGTGGGAAATATAGGAAATTTAACAACTGCCTGACTCCCTCTTATGTGGTGATTTCTGAGAGGAGTGGCCCCATTCTTCTGTTCACTGTTGGTTCCCTTAGTTCAACGCCTGGCATTTTCAATGGTTAATGAGTTGAACTGGTCTGTGTTTTGGGCTTGGGGCTGGGGGTAGTGATGACTAATGGTGTAAAACTATTCTCAGGCTACTGCTTGGAAATGGACTAGAGAAACTGAAGTTTTCTAGTTTCTAGCTTCTGCAAAGACAGAAAGAAAAACTGGGTGTTCACAGAGGTATGATGTATGGGTATTAAATGTCATTCCAAAACAAAGGTGATGCCAAAGATCTCTGCTATCTAAAACTGGGTGCAGGCCTAATCCTGGGGCCTGTTAGTATTTGGGAGAAAAGGCAAATCAAGTTTTGGGTTAATTAACCTTCCTTGCTCCAACATGAACAGACTGGACATGCTACTTGAAAGCCCCAGATAAACGGATGCTTCTAGGCTCTTAAATTGTTCTTATTCCTTGTTCTACAAAAGTCCAGAGCAGGTAGCAAAGGACAGGTTTGTATCCAGGGGCTCACAGACATTCCAGATGCAGCAGATGCCTGCGTGTGTCTGTGGGAAATGGAAGAAAGGAGACAGTTGGGTTTCTTCGAAGCCTGGAAGTGGCAAACTGCAGCCAGATGGCCCCAACCTTGAGGACCGCCATCGGACAGTGGAGCATGAAATCAGATCTTGGAAGAAGAGGAGGGTGTGGTTTGACAGAGGCCCAGGAAGGGATTCAAAGCCAGAGGTTTGTGAGGGACATCAGGCAGAGATGGCCTAGGTTTACAAACAATGAAAGAGAGGTGGGACGAGGGAAGGTCCGCACTGGAGTGTCTTAGGGAAAAGTCCGCCCAAAGCCCCATTTCAACTCTGGACACTCGCTCATCCTATCTTATATGACCCATCCTCAACCAAACACTGAAGAGAGTCATCTGACCTTCCTCACTTTCCATTCTCAGCAGACTTAGGATTGCCCCAGCCTGAGGTTTATGTCTTTGTACTTATTCTTTCCTTTCCACTTGTTCCCTTCACTGCTCTACCTAAGGACAACATTTAAAACTCAGATTCATGAAGTCCCTGAGTACAGGACTAGCTAAGGCATCTGGCCACTGAAATGGTTTCAGTGAGCTAAGATTGCCTCCCAAAGAAGACATATGTGTGATTGTGTGCTGGCTCAGCAGATCTGAGATCCATAGGGCAGCAGTAATGAAGGGAGGCCATGAGTGGGTAGGAGCTCCACAGGATTCATGGAAGCTATTGCCACAGATATAATTTCCTCTCCCTTTCTCTCAGAAATTGCAGCCTTACTTTTAATACCTTCCATGGATTAAGTCAAGCCCACCCAAGTTATCCCTGAAAACCTCCCTTACTTAAAGTTAACTGATTAGAGGTTTTTATTACATGGGTAAACATACTTTCACAGCAACAGCTAGGTTAGTATTTGATTGTATAACTGAGAACCGATAGCCTCACCATCAAAAACCTGTCACAGAAGCCTAACTTGCTTCCAGAGCTTCCAGGCACAGCAAGCCGTAGCTCAGTCTGCTTCAAACCTGGAAAAGTGCTAGCAAGGCTGACTTCTCTGCAGGCCTTTGAATGATGTTCTCCTGAGGTGCCTGAGTCTGGGCTCTGATGCTGGTGAGGGGAAGCTCTTCAAGCACAGAGGAAAGAAGTATAACACTGTCAGTCCAGGGACTTGGCAGCAAGCTTAACTCGGGTCCCCGCCGATGATGAGAAATCTTTGTTGGCTGTGATAACTCTGCTGAGCTTGCTCTTCATTTTCCAAGATTTAAACTCTTCAAATATGCAACATTATCGATGGGAATTTTTACTCCAGAAATGCAGGCCATGATGAGCCGCGTCACCCAACACATTCCTCTCAGTGAGCTTCCTAAACCAGCATTGTAGGCACTTCACAGGTGGGATGGTGAGTCCGGGAACTTACCCTGAGGATGTGCCTGAGAAGACAGGGTGCACAGGAGAATCTAGACAAGCTGGGCCTGAATGCAACAGGGATATTGGTATCAAAGGATGCAGATGGTGTTTGCATCATAAAGAATGTAACTAAACACACTGGGACAAATGTTTACAAAGAATTAGGAACATGTAAATAGTGAATTTAAATTAATAAAAGACAGAATCCATTTTTCCTAAATGGCTTTTTGAAACTTTTTGATTTTTACAATGGCAAAGAATATGAATATGCTATTACCACTAACAAAAGCAATTTAAGTGGCCAATGAACATACTAACAGATGTTTGACTTTGCTAGAAATTAAAAATTTAAATGAAGTCATCACTAGGTTATCATTTAAGATACCTCAGATTGACAGAAGTTTTAAGAGATTTCTGCTAAACTACTAGTGAACACATTAAGGAACAGATATTCTATCTGCTGTATGGATGTTGCTGGTGTAATATCTCTGGGAGTCAGTATTCGTTAAAAGCCTTTATAATTTCCTTGTGCTTTGACTTCTCCATAGTTTGTTTATAAAGAGGACCAGAATTCCTCCCATCCCACATGTTCCACTGCAACGTGATCTGTCATCCTCCCACCAGATACTGGGCTCCCCTAGAGACTTGCTTTGTCCAATAGAATGCAGCAGAAGTGATATGTGCAACTTCAGAGGCCAGGCCCTAAGAGGACTGGAAGTTGCACTTTTGTCATCTGGAACCCTGGGCTACCATGTAAAAAAAGTCTGGCTACACAACTGGAGACGCCACTTAGAGAGAGGTTCTGGCTGATGGACAGTATCAACTATGAGACATGTGAGGGACACTAACGTGGATGTTCTAGCTCCAGCCAACCCGCCAGAAGACTGCAGCCATATGTGTGATCTCAGCCAACACCTCAGGGAGCAGAAGAACTGCCCAGCTGAACCCAGTCGACTGCCATAATTATGAGAAATAGAAATTATTACTATTATAAGATATGCTTTAAGATGGTTTAGTATATAATAATAGACATCTGGCATATATGCTTAGAACTCTATAAAAATAATCAGAAAAATGAACAAAAATATATAGGAAAACTTATTGTAATACTGCAACAAAAATGCTGGGACAAACTGAAATGACGCCTGTAAACAGAGAAACAGCTTAATAAATTATGGTGCCCCTATTACAGGGAAATGCAATGCAGCTTTTAAAATTGAAAATTCTAATATTTATTGACATAAAAATATAAATATGATAAATTAAGTGAAAACAGTAGGTTATAGGCAAATATAAATAGCCTAGTGGCAGAACATGCAGGCTTTAGAGCTTGTTGAGTCTGAATGGTGGTCTCCACCGTCTGTGGGGTGACCTTGGGAAAGGCACGGAATCTTTCTGCTCGCTCAGTGTTCTCATCCAGAAAATGGACAGTTATCGTAGCAGCTGTCTGAGATTTATAAGAATTAAATGAGGTCATTAAATACCTGACTTATTAATAGTATATGTAAATTTAACTTATACCAGGAGCACAATTCGTGGTAGCTACTGTTATGATTATGATGCCATTATTATAATCCATAATTATTAGTATTAGTTTATTATACTAAATAGTAATATCATATTATATGTATCGTATTAATATTAATAAATAATTATACAATATACTATATTATTACAAAATATATGCTTTTATATATACAAAAAGTATGTAATATATGCATATAAAATGTGTATACTTGTGTGTGTGTGTGTATACATATATATATGGTGAAACTAGCAGAGTTTTAATTTTTTTTCTATTTTCAGAATTTTCATGGTAAGTTATACTTTTTATTTTTTTATTATTTTTTATCTTTACAGTTTTAATTTATTTACTTTTTTTAAAATTTATTTATTTTTTCAAATACATTTGTCTCTGCTTACCCCCCACCACTTTCCCTTGCCCCCTCCCTCCTTCCCTCCCTCAACTCTTCCCCTTTGGTTTTGTCCATGAGTCCTTGCTATATGTTCCTTGACTTTCCCCTTCCCTTCCTTTTCCCCCGCCCCCCCTCCCTCCTTCCCTCTTGTCTCTGTTGGTTTCTTTTCCTTTCAGTGTTGCTGGTCTTATTTTCCTTGCATCTTTGTATTGTTGTATACTTTTTATTTTTGTAGCCATTTCTACATTTTAAAAAGCAAGCATAAAAGCATTTGTTTCTCATACTTCTTGATGATTTCTTATAGCTATGTTCATGAAGAGTTGTCCTAGATTGTGTGTATGTATCTGTGTTCCTCATATATAATGCTGCTGTTGATAACAAGCCCTAGTGTTGTTGATTTAAACATATTACTTACCAAAGCATCTAATAAAGCTGTGCATTCAACTAGAATCCATATTAGCACATCTTGTATCCCCTAAATCTGGTGATAAATTGCTTATGGAAATGTGACATACCATATTTTAAAATCATTCAGTTATTTGTGATACATAAAATATGAAAGGTAGGTAGACAAAATCAGTTTTCATTTTAATAAAGTACTACTACTTTATTATATATTATTGAGAAATTTATAATATTAACATTAGAATATCCCTAAAGTATTGGATCTTTGCAGACAAAGCTAAGAATTAGTTTTAAGCATTATTTCAGAAATCCTTAGAAATCTCTGCTAATTTTTCCCTAGTAAACATATGGGATTTACTTGAAGTTTTGGAAATGAAGAGGGCTAAGGATGGGCTATGTGTACAGAGGAGTCAAAACATGGATCATTTAAGAGAGGGCACTGTCTGCAACAGCTCACCATGGTTGTCTGTGATCCAGTACATAACACGTCTCTATTTTTAGAAATTTACAAAACATTGTATAATGTTGACATTTCCAGTAATTGATGGAGTAAAGAAACCTTTTTTTTCCCCCAAATTTCCTCAAATCATTTGATTATGAAATCTTTTTGTTTGTTTGGAATGGGAAGGAAGATGCTTGATGATAGAAATAAGAGCAATTATTATCTCATGGAGCACATTAGTAGTTTAAATGTGAATAGAAAAAAGAATTGAGGGAAAGAAAAGAGGCAGGGAAAAATTAAGGAAGGAAGGAAGGTAGGAAAAGACATAGAAAAGAAAATAAAAGTTCCATTTTTTTTTTATTAAATTGGTGGCCAAGACATAGAAACAATCAGAATGTCCTTCAATAGATGATTGGATAAAGAAGATGTCAGTAGTTTCTAATGCATGATTCTAAACCCAAGAATGGTCCAAACTCAGAAAGTTTTTTCCCCCAAGTTTAATGCAGTCTCATTAAGTAGCAACACCTTACCAGAAAAAGGAAATAATTGTGATTCTAAATAAAATATACCCATAAATTTAAAAACAAACAAAAAAACACCTTACCAAAAGTGACACGGTGATTTTTATAATTTTCATTGATCTCTCTAATAAGAATATTCTTATATTTTTCTGCAGGTGTATTTCTGTTAGATGTTGGGGTACCATCTCAAACCCCGATGGGGAGTCATAATCTGGAGTCAATTCATCATGCTACTTTCTCTAAATCTAAAACATCCTGATTTTAGCCAGTTAAAATGGATTTTGAGAAAGGATTGCAGATCTGTTTTGTATCCATAATTTGTGGAGCTGTTCATTCCAAGAGAGGGACTCCCAGGTGTGTTTTGGTGGTTAAATAAAATAATGCACACCAGAAACCCAACATACTTCTGGACACTGTATGGGCTTCAAAATGTCCGCTGCTCTCTTCCCACTCTCTGCTGACCTGTACCCTCAGACCCATCTGGTCAGCATCAATGGTTAGTGGTCCCTGAGCTTTTCCCACCCAGGAGAGCAGGGGGCACAAACTAGGATTATGTCTCTATTTGTTTCTCCCCTCCAAAACCCGGACATAATTACCACATATGTCAATTCTGCAACAAAAAGCTATGCCTGGGCTTGCTTTGTTTTGCTTCATACAGTTTTAATGACTTCCTTTGTGTAAAACATACCATTTTAAGTTTAAAAATGAAGATTTCCGACACAGGTCACCTGAGAAAACAGCAGCACCCTCCACTGGCGGCCATGCTTGGAACGCACTGCCTCCGCAGCTAGCAGAGTCCTGCAAAGGTTATGAAAGCTGAGTCTACGGTTGCGGGTCCTGAGGCTGAAATAATTATGAATGGATATAATTTAACCTGACTGCAGCTTAAATATCCCAATTTATACTGCTATTTACTGGGAATGAAGTATTTGAGGGGAAGAAATAGGAATGACAACTCCCCAGGCTCATGCTCTATTCGAGTTTTGTGTTCTTTACAGGTTATGGAAAGAGGAGGAACAGGAATTTGGGAGGAGGAGCTGAAAACATGGGAAGTAGTTTTAAAAAATCTAAATTACTTCTCACTCATACTAAAACCCAAGACTTTTAGAGATAAACCTTTAGGAATGTGAAGATTGATAACTACTTTGAGCTTCTTTGGAAATATGGAGCCTAGGCTCAGATGCTAAGAAGTCCCCAAGTCAAACAAGTGCTCCCAGGGCCAATGCTAAGGAGCGGTTTGGAAAAACAGGGTGGGGTTTGTCATTTCATGATCTGCTTCATGACCCTTCCTGCAAGGTACGCTTAGACAAGCAGTGTACCTCCCCACCCTCTGGCCTCAGCTTCCATTCCTCTTTAGTGTAAAGTTGTTTATTCAACAGATCATTATTAAGTGCCTGCTATGTGCCAGGTAATGTTCTAGATACTGAGGAGAGAAAGGTAGATATCCCTTCAGATAGCAGGGCAGGCTCCAAGCCAAGTAAGGGTTCCTACTCACTACTAATGTCTTTTGTCCCCATTTCTCAGAGTCATGGGTACCAGATCTATCCCTTTGTGTCTCTTAACAGTTTAGTGGAGCTGGCTAGCTATTCATGAAAATTTGTTGCCCACTTTTATACTAATAGAGTTGTAGCTGGGAAGTGTCTACTCAATCAGGAGGCTCTTTATATCCCAGCTAAGTATGGACATGTGACTACTTCTTACCACTGGAATATAAGTGGAGGTGATGTGAACCTCTTCAAGGATAATGCTTTTAAATATTCTTTTTTTTCCCCCCTGTAAGTGGATACAGACCAAGACAAGATCCTAGGGGATGAATATGTGTCCTTGAATTACCATATTAAGGAGAGCCACCTGCCCCAGATAATTACTGGGCAATAAATAAATTGCTACTATATTTGATTTGTTGCATTTTGAGATATATCTTTTGCAGCTGTTTAGCATATCTCAACTAATACACGACTCTTATTTTCTATTCTACAGGATATCTCTGTATTTCTCTTACAAGGTCAGTTTTTAACTTTCAGAGATCCTTTGGTTTTTCTTTCTTTTAGCCCAGTTATCCTAATCCCTTCTAATTTTTCCTGCCTTTTTTGGGTATGTTTCCAACTCCTCTTGGAACATATTTATAATTGAGATTTTTTTTCTTTTTATACATTCTGACAGCTACTTCCATCCCATTCTGATGCGCATCTCAAAGAGAATTACCTCAATATAAAGATCTCCTACAAATCAGTAGAAAAATGGTAAAATATATAAGTAGATGGTTCACAGAAAAGTAAATACAAATAGTATTTATATTAAAAGGTGCTACTATTTCAAAATAAGAGAAATGTGAATAAAATTACACAGAATAAAACTGAAATGTCTTTCTTATTATCCTAGAGAAGAGAACAAGTATTTTAATATTAATACATTCCGTCGACAAGAATGTGAGGAAATAGGCACCCTCACGTATTGCTGTAGGAAGTTTAAATTAGTACAAGCTCAAAGAGTGACTTGGCAATATCTATCAAAATTACCAAGGCACTTACCATTTTTCCCAGCAAGTCAATTGATTGGAACTTATTTTGCACATAGTTCTATGTGTACAAATTTATGCATGGTCAAGCTAAATTTTTCAGTTGCCATTATATTAAAATATGCTTATATAACCAAGATGATTATAATTGAAGGACTGGTTAAATAAATAATAGTTCATCTGTAAATAGGAATACTAAGAGCTTTAAGAAATAATGAGGAATATTTTATGCCCAGGTAGGATTATATTAAGTGAAAGAAAGAAAGTAGGGAATAGTGTCTATAGTACACTACTCTTTGGGTAAAAATATACATAAATTCATGAATATGTAAATATATATTATAATGTACTATATATCTCATCTACATATACATGCCCATATACTATATGTAGCTGTGTACATGTGTGTATATTTGCCTATATAATATAAATACTATACACATAAAGATACAGAGAATACTTTTGGAACTGGTACAGTAGTCCTCTCTCATCTGTGGTTTCAATTATCTGCAGTCAATCATAGTCCAAAGATAGTAAATGGAAATTTTTAGAAATAAACAAGTCATAAGTTTTAAATTGTACATCATTCTGAGCAGTGTGACAAAATGTCCCACCATCCCACTCCATCCCACCTTGGACATCAGTTACCCCTTCATCCAGTGATCCACATGGCCCGTTATTCACTCAGTAGCTGTCCTGTTTCTCTTATCTGAGAACAAAAGAGTCCTGCCTAATGCAGAAGGTTTATCTTTCAATTGCCCTCACTTAGTAATAATAATAACAAAGATAGTGAACATTTTGAGTTAGAATATTTTCTACAATGTATCCTTTCCTGCTTCTTAAGCAGAGCTCCAGAACAAGTTTCTCCTGAATGTCTCCAGAACGTTCCTTAGCATACTGGCTGGCATTTGACATTGATGCTCACAAGCCTATGCTGGGCTCTTACATCTGTATTAAGTAGACTTGGTGTATGGGGCTCACTGTATTCTCATGTCTAATTATTTTGAATGAAAACTTTTCCCATTGCTGCCAGGCTGCTGTTCTCTGCCATTTCTCTCTGCTGTCACTCCAATTGCTCTTAGCAATCTCTCTCTTCCTCCTTAATTGCTGCTTTGACTTAGAAATATGATCCCTGAGTGTATCTGAATTTTGTGTAAAGTAAGTGATCATAGATTTTAAGCAAAGGCTGGAGAGACTCCCCTTTGCCATAGTGCCTAAGGTTTTGATTTGTTGACATTAGTTATTAAATATGGCCATTCCATTGCATTTCATGATTTTTATACTTGTCATGAGATATATTTTAATCAGGAAATGTATGGGCTAGGAGACTACCGTATAGGCAAGATACGATATTCATCCATGTAACAAGAAAATTTGGTTAGCATAGGGCGACCTCCATCTGGAATATTGTTCTATTCTGAAAATTAGGTTCTCAGATGAACTCATTATACATGAAGCAGTGACTTTTTTGTGTCAAGAACATTAGGCTGGCTCTGGCTGGTGTAGCTCAGTGGATTGAGCACAGCCCTGTGAATCAAAAGGTCGTGGGTTCAATTCCCAGTCAGGGCATATGCCTGGGTTGTGAGCCAGGTCCCCAGTAGGGGGCGAGCAAGAGGCAACCACGCATTGATGTTTCCTTCTCTTCCCCTTCTCTAAAATAAATTAATAAATAAAATCTTTAAAGAAAAAAAATTAAATGAAGCCTAGAGTAATTGGATCCAAACATACATTTATTAGTTCTATAAACCCAAACTGGCACTTATGCAAAGTAATTCCCTTCTGTTGGTGTGTCCTGTGCTATTCTAGTTACTAAGCATCCTGGGTACTCTGTATGTAAATATGTCCAGAGATGAAAGTGAGGTTCCTAGCATTTGTTTCATTTCTCAGCTTGATTCTAATCGTCTCATGAACTTGACTTAGAGCAGCCAAAATATGATGCACTGACTTCTGCTAGCACCAAGGACAGAGTCTGGGAACCTGTGCCAAGAGACACAGGCTGGGAAAGGAGAAACTTGCTTATGTTCTCTTTCCTCCAGTGAGCAAAGAACAGACATAGAAAGGAGGAAAATGTTCCCAAGAAGGAAGGAAATCTGACAGATAGTCAAACATCTTCAATTAGTATGAAAATAAAATGCATTATTTTTGCACAAAGAAAACTGCTTTTGCCAATCACTTCAGCGCCTCTTTATCAATTCTGCACGTGTTTATTTTGATGGCCTTTTATTTATTCTTTTTTTCCAGTGGTAAATCATAAATATGGCCCCATCTGGAGACAGTGCACTACTTGATGCTTTCCATGACCCTTCCAATCAGGAGTAACTACAGCCGTCAGGGGAGCACTGAAAAAATGTCAATTAGCTATAAAAGTTCCACAAACAAGCATTACGTCTTCCTTTTACAAGTCCCTGGGTGCAGCTCAAAATTGAGCAATAATGTCCACAGTTAAAAATGTCTGTGGGAGGCCCCAGCACTCTCTTTTCTCATTAATAATTGCTCCGTGCTGGTGCTGTAGTCACTGCATGTGTACAGTGGAGCCCAGGCAGCTGCAGGTTTCTAAGTTAAAAATAACTACAGCTCCCATCACGTTTACCAGGGAGGAGGTGTAGGTGAAGATGTGGCCCCAAGTCGCTCTACATACATACCACATGGTAGAATTAATCCCTCCAGGAAGCCGGAACTTCAGCTCTCTGTGCTGTCCTCCAGCCTCTTGGTACTTTCACCCGGCTCCCCAGCCACTGGCTACTTATTCCTGGCCATGTCTGGGAATCACATCAGGGTTGCTCTGGCTCTCAGGAGAAATTATAGAGTAATTTGCCTTCTGGTGTCTCTCTTTGTGATTGTCCAGGACCTAACCCTCATGGCCCTTATTAACAGACAAGCACTTTCTCTTCCAGTCTAAAAAAACAAAGTCTCTTTTCCACAAATGAAACCAGGCACACTATGCCAGTGAATGTGGCCTGTTTTGACATGTGAAATGTAATAAAATTATTTACAAAACAAAGCAGTCAGCCCAAGTGCTGTAGTTTGTCAGTTTGATTTATTTTAAATATTGCATTAAAATGTTATTTATCTCTACCATGGAGGTTTTCAGTACTGCCTTAAATTCTGAGCCTGAAGCCAGTGCCTCACTCTCCTTACTCTAGTCAGAGGCCTGGTGTTCGGCCAGAGGGGAAGTGGGCATGCATCCTTCCCAAGGGCTCAGCTGTGTGTTCCAAGGAAATGACTGTCACATTTAGCGGAGCTGGAGGAAGGATTCAACAGTGTCTCGCATGGAAACAGCATCTGGAAAGAGCATGCATATAGACCTTGATTCTGGTTCTTGACCTGCAATCATGTTGCTTCAGCAGGTCATCCCCCCTGAGCCTCATGCCATCCATCTGCAAAGCTGAAATAATATTGACCTCAGACCATGGCTGTGAAAATTAAATGAGATAAAGTATGTCAAGTGGCTGGCATTGGATAAATGGCACTTCAACAAATGTTTGTAGAGTAAATAATCAATGCACAAAATGTTTGTTGACAAACAGGAGGATTTTATATCATCAGATCAATTTCCAAATAGCAGGATCTCTTTTGGCATTTCACTTTCTACAACAAGTTTTTGTGATTTGTGCACATATTTATGTTTTGTGCTAGACCAAGTCCAAAGGCGGAACTAATGTATGACTCTTTTCTGTAGCCCCCATTTTACTTTGCACATAGGAAATATCTGATAAGTATTGTTGCATGAGTGAAAAGAAATATTATTGATGAACAATGATATGAATGAAAGTAGAACTAGAGATTAGGATTCAGTGCCCCACTGACTGCAGAGGTGACCTGAGCCATTGACACTGTCAGCTACAGGACTCTTAGGAGGGTTGGACTGAAAGAAGTTAAGTCCAGGGTCTTTGAAAGCAACAGTGATCCTATGATTTCAAGGTGGGGGGTTATATGCAGAGATTGTTCCCTGGGTTCTTGTCCAAGTGAGGGAAGCAAAGAGAATAAAATTTAGTGATTTTGCTAGGTTTCCAGGGTTGGTCCATGGAGATTGAATTAGTTCATAACTTCTCAAAAGTCAGAAAGTTCTGGGTCATCAGGGAATGACTTTTTGGTAAAGAACATCCAGAAGAAAGCTGTAAGACAGGTGACTGTGCAATAGATAGTTCAAACTGGGGTAATTTTTATTTTTTTTTCAATTTTTTAAAAAATTATTTTTAATTACAGTTGACATTCAATGTTATTTTGTATTAGTTTCAGGTGTATAGCATAGTGGTTAAACAACCATATGCTTTGCGAAGTGTTGCTCCAGATATTTCCAGCATGGAATAATTTTTAGAGTGAAAGGGGATCCTATTGATAGTTATGCTGAAATAGAAGGTGTCAATCCAGGCAAGACACATACTTGCCCACTTCTAAAGCATCCTGCAATAAGTTTCCTGCTCAGTGTTGGAAAGAATTAAAGTCATCTGTGCTTCTGTATGGTGGGCAACCCTGGCTTCTTTTGTAAGGTGGGCAGACGCACACCTGTCTTTTGTTGTTTGATGATAGAACTCTTGTGCCTGCCTTTGCTGGCAGTACCCTTCATCAGCTAGAACTGGGGGCCCTGAGAGCTGGGCTGCTCACCTGCAGCTGTAGGCTGGCTCCCCTGCTTCACCTGGGCTCTTGGTTTGAAAAAGTGATGTCTTGCAGGAGCATGAAAAATGGAATCAGAAATGAGGAGCCCAGCTCAAGCTAAATGCTAAATTTAGCATTAAAACCAGAATGCTAAAGAGTGTGGAATTTGGAATTATCTTTTAGATAAATGTCTGGTGTTAGCACCAGAAAGGATTGTAGATAATTGTCTGGTCTAATAGCTCATCTGTATCTTCTCCCTCACCCCAATTACTATGGAGAAGAGGAAAATCAAAAGAGTAAAGGAAGGCACTCAGGTTTATTAATTTCTTCAAATTCATGTCTCTACCCACATTTTCTCCATGGGTTCCAGACTCGAATATCCCATTGCTTCCAATATCTTTCTTTAACAGAAACATCACACTCAACCTGTCCAACCAGGGCCCATGATCCAACCCAACTCAGCCAATAGTAAGTCATCTCTTTTAGTTGTTCAGATCCTGAGTCTTGTAATTACTCATGACTCCTCATGTCTTCCCCTCTCACACATCTCCTCAAATCTATTAGAAAATACTCCTCCTAATACATTCCAAATCTGACTACTTCTCACCCCTTGTTTCCAGTCCCCATCATCTCGCACCTGGATTATTATTGTTGCCTCCTAACTGCTTCCACTCATACCTTCCTACAGCCCCCATTTCACTTAATTGCATGGTCAAACCTGTCCTTTAAAAGCCTAAGTCAGAACATGCCACCTCTCTGCTCAAAAATCCCATGGAGTTTCCTTTCTCACCCAGAGTAACAGCTGAAATACTCTGCCCTGCAAAGCCCCACACAAATTGCGACCACCCCCATTACCAGTTCAGTCTCATTTCCTAAAAGGTGCTCCCTCATCCACATGGCTGCAGCTACTCAGGCCTCCTTGATGTTCTTTAGATGAACCAGGCATATCCCTGTCTCAGGGTCTTTGCATGGCTGTTTCCCTTGCCTAGAATACTCTGTCCCTAGCTCTACTTGGCTAAATTCTTCTTACCTTTTAGTCTTTGCAGGCCACACATAGGATTCTTGTTCTACCATGTGGGGTGGGTGGTGGTATTAAAACAACCATGTTTCCCAGAGCTGCAATACTAGGGCTGGATCTTGACAAGAGAGTGGAGTTTTACCAGGCAGTGGAGCAGGATGCTAGAGCTGTCCCTCATGTCTCAGTGGGGGTTCTCTCCACATACTGATTCAAAGGGCAGATGTGATCCCAAGGAAATATGGATAAGGGATTATTTGTGATAGTCATGTTGCTTAGATAGCACATTCTTCTCAACAGACAGAGGGATGGCCTGACTGCATCTCAGGACATTCGAGTCACCCAAGTGATACAGTCTGCTTACCTGGTAGTAAGTGGAAAACAATTTCCTTTGAGATCAAACAACCTGGGCAGGTAACCTCACAGCACTACAGCTTCTGCACTGCACATTGCCCAGGGGAATCTCTCTCTCTGTCACACACACACACACACACACACACACACACACACACACACACACACAGAGGATGTAGTGATGCTCTGCTTTCCCCACAATGCCTTTCCACAGCATGGTCCTGTGTCCAATTTTCTCTGGACTCTCAGGAAGCCCTGTATTGGAAAGGGCCTTGCTCTTTGATTTCTTAGGATAATCTCCTTAAAGTCAAAGAATTGTCTAAGGTGAAGTTCACCTATTTTGGCTGAGTGCAGATGCCATCGGGGAATTGAAAGGATGATCAGATATTTGCTAATTGTAAGCTACTTTCATGACTTAACAGAGAGAGAGAAGAGAGGAGAGAGAGAGACACAGAGAGAGACACACAGAGACAGAAGCAGAGACAGAAAGTGAGAGAGAGATAGCAGGCATTTGGGAAGGTGCTACTTTGCTTATTTCTGACTTGAGGACCTTGGGGACCACAGGATTGTTCCAAATTCCAGCCCTGAATGAAAGTAGAACCAGAGATTAGGATTCAGTGCCCAGGTAGGTTTGACAATTCTGGTGGTAATGAGAGTATATCAGTTAACTATTTCTATGTAACAAATCTCTCCTACACGTAGTGGCGTAAAACGACAATTTATTACTTCTTACACTGTGAGTTGACTGGGTCAGTCCTCTGCCAATTTTGTCTGAGACACATGGAACTGCCTCCTACTGGTGGTGCAGGTTAGCTGGTGTTGGGCTCAGCTAGGATGTCTGAAACTTCCTGCCAAGTGGTCTTTTATCCCAGTTTCTTTAGAGGAGGAGTCTTCATGGCATGATGGTCTCAGGGCAGCATTCCCCGAGGGCAGCCCCAGTGGATGGCACATATTGAGTGCTTACATCCTGTTGACTTGGCCAAAGTTAGTCCGAGGGCAAGCCCAGAGTCAGTGTGGGAGGGGAACAGTACATTACACTGTGATGATGGGAGGTATGATTCACTGAGCCTTGCTTATAACCATCTTGCACAGAAGAAGAGATGTTCATCCTCCTGAGTCCAGGTTCTCTGTCTCTCCTCCTTTAACTTTTACTCCACTGCAGTTTCCACCTGCCGCCCTCTGTGTGCTGCTGACCTGGGGAGTTAGACAGTGGACCCAGGGATCACTCAGGCCAATGTGCACATCCTTAGCCATTTCCCTCAGTGAAGGCAGCTCTTGCTTCCAGCTCTCATTCTGACCTTGAGCATCCAGACCAGTTCTGTACACATGCGGATAAGTCCTTCTTCTTCCCCGGATCAGAGGTTACACTCTGTACCACAGAAATAAACCCCCCTTTGGAGTTTGCTCAACAGGATGGCATGCCTCCGTTTTCATGCTCAGATGATCTCTCCAAGAGAGCAGGTCTCCCTTCTATCACAGCCATCTCTGAGGTGGTCTCTAATGGTGCTGTTTCCTGGTATCCATGCCCTTGTGTAATCCTCTTCGCTTGACTGGGAGCTGGACATACTAGTGTACTTCTAACAAACAGAATACAGCAAAGTGAGGTGACCTCACTTCAGAGACCAGGTTATAAAGAAACTGGCTCTCCATCCTGGGTGCTCTCACACTCTTTCTCAGGTCACTTCCTCTGGGAGAAGCCAGATTGTCGGCAACCTGGTGGAAAGGCCCACATCACTGAACCTGAAAGCTGGTCTCCTGAGGCCTCCCACCAAAAGCCATGTGAGTGAGTGAGTTGGAGGCTGACTCTCACCAAGACAGCCCTTGAGTCGACGGCAGCCAGGTTAACATCTGAGTGCAGCTTTGTCAGAGACCTTGAGGCAGAGCCAGGCAGCTGAGATGCTCCTGCATTCCTGACCCACAGAAACTGAGATTATACATGTTTGCTATTTCCAGCTGCTATGTTTTGGGGTAATTTATTGCACAACAATGGGTAGCTAAAGTAACTGATATACAACCACATCCCCACTAGGGACCTCCTGTACCCATCCAGCCAGTATAGGACTAGCAGAGGCAAGAAAAGTGGGTAGGAAATCTGGAGGATTGTCTTGGCCCCTTAGAGCCATTTGCCCCCACCTTCCTTCCCTGTTATGGTCTTTTAGAACTATCAGCTAAGCAGAAAACAGTCTTCTCAGGGTTAAGATGGTAGCAAGAAGTAATTTAATACTTTTTTGATTGAATTAGTAGCAAAGACATTGCCAGTCTCTGGCTGAGAGACAGGAAGTTTAGCCTGTCTAAATTAAATCTCTTCGGTACCATTGGTTCTAACAGCCTACTTATTTTTGCTCCAGGTGCTCTATACATTTTTGTTGTTGTTGTTCTGGGGTGGGAGGAGAAGCAAAAATGAATTCTCTTTTCGTAGGTAGGAGGACCTTGTCTTTACCTACCCAGTGTGATTACTGCAGCACACACGGTTTGGAGCTGCTGAGAACAGTAATGGATCTGCCTGAATTAGCACCTGACTTAGGTGAGCACCGAAGCAGAAATTATCCCTCCTTTTAACACTTTGGCTCAGCGAGGCAGGCCAAGTCTTATAATCATCATTGATTATCTCATTTGGCATGACTCCTGGGAAATCTTGGGTGAAAGCAAATTGAATTGGATATTTGCTGCCATGCTTGTAAAAGGGGCCCCTGTTAGATTAATTTCAGGGATGATGGCAGCCGGAGAAATGAGGCCCCGCAGTAGCCTGGTCAAGGGGGCTATCTGGTACTGTGAGAAGATGCAGCTCTTGGGAGCTGATGTATGTAAAGGGCGGCTTTGGAGCTAAGAACAGTCTTTTAACATAGAGGATTAGTCACAGAGGGGAGCCTCCTTCATAGATGAGCTCACTGGGCTGGCACAAGAAAAAGGCGATTGTTAAGGAAGATTAATTAAATAAAGCACATTGTTCCTGTGGGTGTCCTAGGCTCCTAGGGAGGGAGGGCTGCACAAGGTCTCTTAGGGTAGGATCTTAGGCACAAGAGAAAAGAAGCTCTTTTTATAGACTTCTTTTGGGTCATTCCAAGAAATCCTGAGCCCTTGATACGAGGAGGGAAGATGAATAAGCAACACTTAAAAAGGCCAAGGATTTATTTAATGAGAGAGGGGATTTGGGCTTGGCAAGTCCTGCTGGAGGCCCACTGACATTGCTGAGAGAGAGCAGCACTCAAACCTGAGCTATCTGCCCCCTGTCTCTCACACAAACATCCTACCTGACAGGAGGCGGGGCCTTTCTGGCCAGTGAGGAGGAGAACCCAAAAGGGGTGGTGAGAATGAGCAACAAACATGGTGCCAACTAGAGTAAATTAATGACATGAAATCAGCATTTAGGTATCAACCAGGCTGCCAAATGGGACACATGAGCTTCACAGTGCAGAGCAGATGGGACCTCCAGCTGTGAATCTGGAAAGACCATCATTGGGAAGATTTTACGGGCAAGAATAGTTTAATAATAATAATAATAATAATAATAGTAATTGTTCAGATCCTGAGTCTTGTAATTACTCATGACTCCTCATGTCTTCCCCTCTCACACATCTCCTCAAATCTATTAGAAAATACTCCTCCTAATACATTCCAAATCTGACTACTTCTCACCCCTTGTTTCCAGTCCCCATCATCTCGCACCTGGCTTATTATTGTTGCCTCCTAACTGCTTCCACTCATACCTTCCTACAGCCCCCATTTCACTTAATTGCATGGTCAAACCTGTCCTTTAAAAGCCTAAGTCAGAACATACCACCCCTCTGCTCAAAAATCCCATGGAGTTTCCTTTCTCACTCAGAGTGAGATATATTATTATTATTATTATTTTTTATTTTTATTATTATTATTGTCTTCTACGTGACAGGCTTTCTATCTATATCTATATCTATCTACCCAGCAAGAGAAATATTATTTTTAAGTATATTTTATTGATTGTACTATTATAATTCTCCCAACATTTCCCTTCTTTGCACCCCTCCACCCAGTACCCCCCTTCCCTCCAGCAACACCTCCTTTAATTCATGTTCAGGGGTCATGCATGTAAGTTCTTTGGCTTCTCTATGTTCTATACTATTCTTAACTTCCCTCTGTCTATTTTGTACTTACCAATTATGCTTCTTAATCCCTGTACCTTCCCCCATTATCCCCTTTCCCCCTCTCAGCTGGTAACCCTCCAAATGATCTCCATACCTGTGATTCTGTTCCTGTTCTAGCTGTTTGCTTAGTTTATTTTTGTTTTTGTTTTTTTAGATTCAGTTGCTGATAATTGTTTGTTGTCATTTTAATGTTCATAGTTTTGATCTTCTTTTTCCTTAAATAAGTTCCTTTAACATTTCATGTATTAATGAGTTGTTCTCAGCAGTCAGGGCAGGACAGAGACCCTCCTGTGGGTGGGGCTATTGTGTCCTTTCACGCTTCTTCCACACAGGGGAGAGGTCTGCCTCAGCAAGATGTTTGCTGCCATATCGGGGAGGAGTCAGCACTGGGATCTCCCCAGCTACTCTCTCAGTTTTCTTTCCAGCATTTCTATATCCAGACTCTCCTCAAGTGACTTCAGACCACTCTGCATGCCCTTTAGCCAGGGATCTACTATTTGTGACTGCCGCTCTGTACTTAGCACACAGGCCTGTGCAACACCTGGCTGGGGCAGAGTCTCCTGGGGGTGGGGCTATTGTGTCATTTCATGTTGCTGCTGCTCAGGTGAGTGGTCTGCCTGAGCAGGATGTCAGCTATGGAATAGGGGGTGAGTCAGCTCTAGGACCGCACTGTCCACTTTCTCAGTTCTCTCCCCAAAGCCTTCCTCCCCAGTCTCTCCTCAGGTGGCTCTAGCCCACTCTGCCCCTGTCTCCACCAGAGCCCAGGGTAAGTGACCACCACTACAAATTTTTGGGTTGGCCCTTTAAATGGCTCTTTGCATCTACAGCCTCCTGTCTCTGGCAGAGAGCACCCTCCCGCTTTTCACAGCTGCCTGTTATCTGTGTGCTTTTTGGGCTCTGGTGTTGTAGACTGGAGATCCCTGCTTATGGTTTAGACCCTGCTCTTCTCAGGGGAATCCAACTAGCCATTTCAATATCCCTCTGGCGCTGCCACCTGTGGGCACCTGGCGCATCTTCTCAAGCCTCTACCACACTCCTTACCAGTTAGGTTGTGCTAAAGCCAATTCCTCTGTCTGTCCGAGGTTTTAAGACTCCTCTCATATTGTTCAGTTGTTTTCCAGGTGATTTCTCCACAATTTAGTTGTAATTCCAGACTGGTTCTGGGAGGAGGTCAGTGAGCGACTTCCATTCATTCCTCTGCCATCTTGAAGTCCTCTGCCTATTTCTCACCTTCTAGGATTTCACTGGCCAAAGCAATCATTGAGCCAAACCCAACACCAAATAGGTGAGGAAGTGTACTCTGTCTAGTCTAGTGGGAAGTTTCCCAAAAATACATGATGAAGCAAGTGGACATATAATTTTATTGTGGGAAAAGACATGAAGGAGTGTAACAAGAATTTAATCTATCAAATAAGAATAATAAATTTCATACTGTACCCAGAACTAAGACAAAAGACATAGACCATCAAAGAGAGATGTGTCAACACTGATATTTTGAGCATCAGCTATGCAGCTAGGACAAAGGACACTGAAATACTCCAGAAGGCACCTGAAGGATCCTATCCTCCTCCCTGACTTGCCAATGAGTATAAGAAACAGATAAAAATAAATACACATATGTATGTATCATGAATAAATGATACATAAATAGTACCTCTAAATAAGTATTCACTACTGCGGCTATACTAGGGGAACCACACAAATTCTTGTATGGCTGGAATTTTGAAATAATATAATTTAATACTTTTTAAATTTATCTTTTCTTCACAACAGTTATTATTATCTGAAATTATTTATTAGTTTTCTTTTTAATTGAATTTATCTGGGTGACATTGGTTAATAAAACCATAGAGATTTCAGGTGTAAAATTCTATAGCACATCATCTGCATACCTCATTGTCCACTCACTACCCAAAGTTGAGTCTCTTTTTGTCACCACCTACCAACCTCCTTGCCCTCTTTCACCTCCTTTCTCCTTTCTTTCCTTATGGTAATCACCAGTCTGATGTCTGGGTCTGTTTTTTGACCTTTTGCTTAATCTTTTCACCTTTTTCACCCAGTCCCCCAGTTGCCCTCCCTTCTGACAGTTGTCAGTTTGTTCTCTGTATTTATTAGTCTGTTTCTATTCTATATGTTTGCTTATTTTGTTCATTAGATTTTACATATAAGTGAAATCATATGGTATTTGTCTTTCTTTAATTGGCTTATATCAGTTAGCATATTTCAGTTAGCATAATACTCTCCAGGTCCACCCATGTTGTTGCAAAAGATAAGATTTCTTTTTTATGACCAAACAGTATTCCACTGTGTAAATGTACCTCAGCTTTTTTATCAAATTGTCTGCTGATGGGCACTTGGGTTGCTTCCAAATCTTGGTTACTGTAAAAAAATGCGGTAATGACCATTGAGGTGCATGTATTCTTTTGAATTACTGTTTTGGGTTTCTTCAGATATATTCCCAGAAGTGGAATTGCTGGGTCATAAGGCAGTTTCATTTTTAATTTTTTGTGGTAACTCCAGACTGCTTTCTACAATAGCTCTATCAGTCTGCATTCCCACCACCATGCATGAAGGTTTCCTTCCTCACATCCTCACCAATACTTGGTTGTTGATTTATTGATGATAACCATTGTGACAGTTGTGAGGAGATATCTCATTGTGGTTTTAATTTGCATCTCTTATGATTAGTGATGAGGAGCATATTGGCCATCTGTATGTCCTCTTTGGAGAAGTGTCTCTTCAGTTACTTTGCCAATTTTTTAATTGGATTGTTTTCTTGGTGTTGAATTGTAAAAATTTTTAATAAATTTTAGAAATTAACCCCTTATCAGGTATATCATTGGAGAATATGTTCTCCCATCCAGTGGATTCCTTTTTCATTTTGTTGATGGTTTCTCTTGCTGTACAAAAGCTTTTTAGTTTGATATAGTCCCATTTGTTTATTTTTTCTTTTATTTCCCTTGCCTGAGGAGATATAGGGATCAGAAAAATATATTGCTACCAGAAATGTTTGGAAATTAACACATGTTTTCTTGTAAGAGTTTTATAGTTTCACAGCTTGAATTTAAGTCTTTAATCCATTTTGAGTTTGTAGTGTAAGATTGTTGTCTGTTAATTTTTTTTCACATGTATCTGTCCAATTTTCCCAACACTGTTTATTGAATAAACTATCTTTACCCCATTATATGTTTTTCCCTCTTTTGTCAAATGTTAATTGAACGTAAAGGCATGGATTTACTTCTGGGCTCTCTATTCTGTTTCATTGACCTATATGCCTATTCTTATACCAGTACTAGGCTGCTTTGATTATAATGAACTTTTAGTGTAGTTTAATGTCAGGTAGTGTAATACTTCCAACTTTATTTTTCTTTCTCAATATTGCTGAGGCTATGTGGGTTCTTTTGTGATTCCACATAAATGTTTGGAATATTTGTTCTAGTTCTGTGAGACATGCCTTTGGTATTTTAATAGGAATTGCATTGCATCTATAGATAGCTTTTGGTAGTATGGACGTTTTAATGACATTAATTCTTCCTATCCATGAACATGGTATATGTTTCCACTTATTTGTATTTTTCTCAATTTCTTTCTTCAGTAGTTTATAATTTTTTGAGTACAGGTCTTTTACTTCCCTGGTTAAATTTATTCCTAAGTACCATATTTTTTTTTTGTCGTTGCAGTTGTAAATAGGATTGTTTTCTTAGTTTCTCTTTCTGATAGTTCATTGTTGGTATAAAAAATGCCATCAATATCTGAATATTAACTTTGTATTCTGCCATTTTACTAAATTCACTTATCAGTTCTACCAGTTTTTTAATGGAATCTTTAGGGTTCTATATATACAGTATCATACCATCTGCAAATAATAATATTTTACTTCTTCCTTTCCAATTTGGATCCCTTATTTCTTCCTTTCTGATTGCCATGGCTAGCACTTCCACTATTGTGTTGAATAAGAGAGGTTAAAGCAGACATCCCTGTCTTGTTCTTGATCTTAAGGAAGCCACTTTTACTTTTTGCATATTGAATATGATACTGGCTGTGGGTTTGTCATATATGGTCTCTATTATGTTAAGTTATGTCCTCTCTCCACTTTCTTGAGAGTTTTTATCATTAATAGGTGTTGGATTTTATCAAATGCTTTTCTGCATCTAGTAATAGGATCATGTGATTTTTATCATTCATTTTGTTTATGTGATGTATCACCTTTATGGATTTTCAAATACCTTTCACCCTCAAAATAAATCTCACTTGGTTATGGCATATTATCTTTTTAATATATTACTGGATTTGGTTTGCTAATTTTTGTTAATAATTTTAGCATCTATATTCATCAGGGATATTGGCCTATAATTCTCTTTCTTTGTAGTATGTTTATCTGGTTTTGGTATTAGGATAATGCTGGCCTCATAAAATGAGTTTGAGAGCCTTCACTTCTCTTGAATTTTTGGAAATAGTTTGAGGAGAATAGGTGTTAGTTCTTCTTTGAATGTTTGGTAAAATTTGCCTATGAAGCCACCTGAGAGAACTTTTGTTTGTTGGGAGGTTTCTTTCTTTTTTTTTTTTTTTAATTGCATCTTCAATTTCATTAGTTTTAATCTGTTCATTTAGATTTTCTAATTCTTCCTGATTCAGTTTTGGAAGATTGTATGTTTATAGGAATTTATCCTTTTTTCCAGATTGTCCAATTTGTTGGCATATAATTATTTGTAATATTTTCTTACAATCTTTTGTATTTTGTTGGTGTCAGTTGTTACATCTCTACTTTCATTTCCAGTTTTATTTATTTGGGTCCTTTCTCTTTTTTTCTTGATGAGCCTAGTTAAAAGTTTATCAATCTTGATTATCTTTTCAAAGAATCAGGTGTTGGTTTTATTGGTCTTTTGTACTTTTGTTTTTTTAAGTTTCTATGTGATCTCTGTCCACTCTACTCTTTATTATTTCTTTTCTTCTACTTACTCTGGGCTTTGTTTCTTGTTTTTAGTTTTTTAAGGTAGAAAGTTAGATTGTATATCTGAGATTTTTCTTGCTTCTTGAAGTAGGCCTGTAATGCTATGAATTTTCCTCTTCATTTTGCTTTCTCTGTGTCCTGTAGACTTTGGGTTTTTGTGTGTTCAATTTCATTTGTCTCAAGGTAACTTTTGATTTCTCTTGATCTTAATTGTTAACACAATCATTTTTTAGTAACATGTTATTTACCCTCCAACTGATTGAATGATTTTGAGGAATTTTTTTTTGTTATTGATTTCTAGTTTCATATGATTGTGGTCAGAGAAATAGTTGATATGATTTCAATCTTTTTGAATTTATTAAGAAGATTTTTTTATGTCCTAACATGTGGTCTATCCTAGAGAATGTTTTATGTGAACTTGAAAATAATATATATTCTGCTGCTTTGGGATGAAATGTTGTGAAAATATCAATTAAATTTGTCTGGTCTCATGTGTAATTTAAGGTTACTTTTGCCTTGTTGGTGTTTTGTCTGGAAGATCTGTCCACTGATGTCAATGGAGTGTTAAAATACTCTAAAATGGCTGTATTATTGTCGCTCTCTTCCTTTATGTCCACTTAGATTTTCTTTATATACTTATGTGCTCGTATGTTGGGTGCATATATGTTTGCAAGGGTTATATCCTCTTGCTGGATTGAGCCCTTTAATATTATGTAATGTTGTTCTTTGTCTCTTGTTATGGCTTTTGCTTTAAAGTCTATTTTACCTGATATTAGTATTGTTTCCTTAGCATTTTTATCATTTCCATTTGCATGAGATATCTTGTTTCGTTCTTTCTTTCAGTCCACATATATCTTTCATTCTGAGGTGGATCTCTTGCTGACATCATATATATGGGTCATGCTTTCTTATCTGTTAAGCTACCGTATATCTTTTGATTGGAGCATTCAAGCAATTTACATTTAAAGTTATTGATGGGTACTAATTTATTGCCATTTTATTCTTTATACCTGTCTCTTTCTATTTCTTTTTTTCTTTCTTTTTCTTAAAGAAGGCCCTTTAATATTTCTTACAATACTACTTTAGGGGTAATGAACTTCTTCTTAACTTTTTTTTTTTTTTCGTCTGGGAAGCTCTTTATTTTTGTCTTTAATTTTAAATGATAGCCTTGGCATTGGTCTTTGCTTTTCATCACTTTGGATATTTCATGCCATTCCTTTCTGACCTGAAATGTTTCTGTTGAGAAATCAGCTGACAGTCTTATAGGTAAATGTCTTTTTCTTGCTGCTCTTAAGATTTTTTTAATCTTTAATCTTTGCCATTTTAATTATGATATATCATAGTGTGGGCCTCTTTGGGTTCACCTTGTTAGGGACTCTCTGTGCTTCCTTGATTTGTGTATCTGTGATTTTTTTTCCCTCCTCACTTGGTTAGGGAAGTTTTTAGCCATCATTTCTTTAAACAGGACTTTGATCCCTTGGTCTCTCTCTTTTCCTTCTGGTACCCCTACTGTGTTGTCTCAGAGGTCCCTTAGACTTTCTTAATTTTTAAAAGTATTTTTTTTTCTTTCTGTTGCTCTGCTTGGGTGTTTTCTGTTACCTTGTTTTCTAAATTGCTTATCAATCATCTGCTTCCTCTAATCTGCTGTTGATTCCTTCTAATGAATTCATTTCAAATATGATAGTTTTAATTGCTGAAGTTTTTTTTTTTGTTTCTATGTCATTTCTCATGCTTACTATATTTTCTTTTAAGTTCTCACTAATATCATTCTTCCCTTAATGTCCTCAGGTATCCTTATAATCATAGTTTTAAAATCTTCATCTAGTATCTTGGTTGCTTCCCTTTCACTTAATTCTTTTTCTGGGGATTTCTTTGTCGGGGCATATTTCTTTGTCTCTCCATTTTGTCTCCTTTTTTTGTTTGTCTCTGTGTATTAGGTAGATGTGCTATGCCTCCCAAACTTGTAATAATAGCTTTATGATTTATGTGTTTTGTGTGGCTCAATGGCACAGTCTTCCAGATCACCTGAGCTAGGTGCTCCTGGAATGTTTCTCATGTGGGTTATGTGCACCCTAATGTTGTAGTTGTATCTTGAATGCTGTTGGTGCATTCATTAGTGGAGTTAACCCTCAGGCTGGCTGACCATTAGGATAGACTTTGATCACCGTTTATGAGTCAATGTGTGGGAGCTGCCCTCTAAAGAAGAGTTGTTTCCATCAGGTTTTGGTGCCTACCAAATCTCTCTATGGGCATGCTGCTTATGTGGCTAGTTGGGTCAAGCCCTGGTGTGGTCTGAGGCCCAACACTGGTTGTGTTGGTTTTGGGTCTTCTTGGGCAGGGTTCTGGTTAAGGTTGATATCAGATGCTGCCTGTAACCAGCCTTAAGCTTTTTGTCTGAAGCTGCCATGCTATGCCCTATTTGTGGCTGTGTCCATTGGGCCTGAGTATGCATGGGTAGGGACCAAGCTGTGTATGAGGTCAGTTTCCTCTAGCTCTGAGCTGGGAGCAGATCAGTGAAAGGTTGAAGGCTCCCTGAAGTCTGCTTTCATCTGTCAGCTACTTCCCCATTCTCTAAGATCGCCTGGTCTTCCTCCAGACCCTTCCTAAGAGAGATTGTAGAGAGTGTCCAGGCTGGCTGCAACCCATAGGTCATTCCACAAGGTGCAGTTCAATAGGGTGGGGCTTCTGGGGTTGGGCGGACAGAGCTTGTGGGTCTCCTGCTTGGGGGCAGCTCAGTCAAGAACTCAATGGGGGAAAGAGGCTTCTATTCCAGAGCCATATCAATCAGTCCCTGTCAGAGTTTTCCACTTTAGCTTCCCTGGAGGAATGTATCACAGGTCTAGGTTGGGTGCAACCAGGCGTCCCCACTACAGGATCAAGCTCAGCAGGGTGGTTCCACTGAGACTCGGAAGAACAGGCCAAAACAGTGTTCTGTTCGGTGTGGTGCCAGCCAAGCCTACAGGAAGGGAGTAAGTACTTCTCTTTCCCCCTAGCTCTATTGCCAGCTGCACAGACCAACACCCAACTGAGTCCTGGAAAAAGCTCTTAGGGAGATGGCTCCAAAGGTCGTAGACTTGAGCAACACTCTTTTTTCCTGATGAACTGAGCCCAGCAGGGCAGGGCTACTGGTACTTGGGAGGACAGATCAAAACTGCCTCCTGCTAGGTATGGTACCACCCAAGCCTGCAACAATGGGGTAAGACTGGCCCCCTTTCCAAAGCCACATGGCTCAATGACTTGCCTTAGTGTCTGCCTAGAGCTTGCCCAGAAAGAGAGTGTATCATATGTCACTGTTCTGTGCAGCCAGCAGATCTTTCTGCAGGATGTGACCTTGTCAGTATGGTGTCAGCAGTAGTTGGAGGTCCAGGTTAGTGCACTACTCAGGCCAATGCTGTAAAAATAGGATTGCTTGACTCTATGAAAATTGTGTCTGAGAGCAGTGTGGTATAGGTACTCAGGACTGGAATCTCAGTGGTTGTTCCTCAGATCTCTCCTCAGGAACATGCCTCCCTGATCTCCTCTTTATGGCTCCTGTATGCCCTGCATCACTTTCCCTCTACTGGAGCTCTAGGTGAGTGTTTGAAAGCAAGATCCTGTGTATTGACCCTTTAAGAGATTATGTGGAGTTCTAGCAGACTCCCTTCTCCTCCAAGCAGACAGGATTCCTGCTGATTTTTCATTGCCAGGTGTTATGCTATCTCCTCTCCCCTGCCCTGGTGGTCTAGGTTGGGATTCCATCCGGAACTTGAACCCTCACATTCCTCAGGGGGGAATTTGCAGCTGAAATATCCCTTTGGCTTCTCAGTCACTGCACGTGGGTACAGGGGCCAGCCTTCTCCACATCTCTGCCCTGCTTACCAGTCTCTATATGGCTTCTACTGTGAATTTTTTTGTTATAGTATTCCTGTTCAGCTGTCCATCAATTGGTTATTCAGGTTGATTGTTCTATAATTCAGCTGTCAATCCAGTTTAGTGCTGAGAGGAGGTGAGTGTGGCTTTGGAGTGTACCTACTCCATAGCCATCTCAAAATCTCAAATCATAATTTCTTGAGCTCTTCAGGATTTCTTACGCATGTTTTTGTTAGTTTGATTTTGTCATTTTAATTATTTGAAAGTAGCCCTTGTTTACCTTTTAGCTAAGCAAAGCATTCCTGTAAATATATATCCCTGAGTTACATGCATTTTTGAAAAATTGAACAAGTGGAGGGTATGTCACAAGGCTCTAGTGCTCTTGGCTAAGTCATAGGCTGACTGGGGAATATTTGGATAATGGTCTGGGTTCATGCTATGTAATCCAAGAGTGTAGAGTCATGATAGCTAAGGGAAGCAATTATCATGTTAGACAATGGTGTTCCTGGGAGACCACACCTTGCACCCCATAGGAATGAGCTAAGTGGGCAGAGGGAGATTTCTTCCCTCTTAAAGGCTGTTGGATTTCTTATCCCAGCCATGCTTGACCCAGCACTGAAAGATTCTAAAAAATAATATTGTACATCCATTTTCTCAAACACTTACTGAGGATCTGGGCAAGTTCCACGATAGAGTACTTGCAGGATTTGTTAATGCTGACTCCACTGGGCTGCTAGAAACAGGGACAGAAATAAAATAAATCTTGATAAAATTGATCCTGGTTTCTACTGATGGAAAATGGAGCACCGTGTGGCCAAAGCACAAATCTGAAATGTGGTTCCTCTACATAGCAGCTTTCATTTATCAGAGATCAAAACCTGGTAGTTCATGGCTGAGTTTGGCCAACAGATATATTTGATTTAGTTGGTAAAAGTGTGGAATTTTTTCTTTTTGGTACAAGTTCTCTCTAGTTCACCACATTCTGCTTCCATCCTGTCACCTCAACTTTCCCTCTTATAATTTATTGATGTCTCTTATCTGACTGTTCCTGTAGTAATATGTCTCTCACCACCCCAAGCCTTAGTCTCCTCATATTCTCTTTATATTTTGTCAAATACTAATGACAAATGTGGTCTGTTTCACAGTGTTTTGGTGAAAATATATCAACATGGATAACATGCCCAGCATGGGATTAGCCCTCCATCAACTCTTTTTTGGCTTCCCTCCTTCCTTTTTTAAAATTTGTTTTCCCCTTTCTCTTTCTATTTTTTATTTATCTCCCTCTTTTTTTTTAAACTTTGTGATGCTTTGATGTTTACTTTATCTCTTTGGTAAGCTTTAACAGGTGTTCATTAGTCAATAGGAGCACCAGGTTTTCTGGCTTATCCTGGAGTGGAAATTGTATTAAATGTGTTTTTTGGTGCCCCACATTCTCTGTATTAAAGGAAACTTATCTAAAAGGCACCAAAGTGATTCAGCACTGAGTTGATCATGCCCTGAGTCCAGATGAGGTTCATTGCTCTACTCCAGATTAATCCACCATGTGGTTGAAGATTATGGCCATGCATGTCACCTGGGGATCTTACAGGTAGTGAAGTTAGACTACATCACTATGAGAATAGGAAATAAAAGAAAATATAATTCTAGCTTTCAGACACACCTAAATAGGTGCATAACCCAGGAAATAAAATAGCAAGAGGAGAGTTAGCAGAGATGTTTAGAACTCAAAGCAGCCATAGTGACAATTCCTTCTAATTCTTCTCTTTTACAGTTAAGTAAATGGAGGCTTATTAGGTTGGGGGACTTATTCAAGACACATGAGTATTCAGTGCCAACAACCGTGGCACTAATTGCCCAGTTTTTACTCCTCATTCTGCAACATCATTGACCTCAATGGTCCAGAAGGTTTTCAGAGTCTGCATGTGGAATAACAAGAATTGAACTGAAGATTATTCACAGCAAATATTACCTAATCAATGAGGAGATTATTGAGTAACAATGTGAAAAGAGACAAGAAGGCACTACCATAGTATTCACATAACCCAGGGGGAGGGGAGTAGAACCTTCTTTGAGATCATTGAGATGTGAGGATGAGCCCTGATTTTGATACTTATCAGCTGTAAACTTGAAAATACCATTTAATTTCTTTAAGCATCATTTCCTTCATTTGTAGAGTGAAGATTATTTCTGAATTGCCTGATTCAGAAACTTATTATGAGTTATCATATATAGATGATTTAGTCCAACAAAAATATTTACTCTATATCTTCTACATGTAGGACACCTTATGCCAAGTGCCAGAGACTCAAGAACATGCTGTATAGGCAAAATGATGGAATATTACAAGTGCATAAGAGAACAAATAATTATTCTTGCCACCTCAAGGGCTGCTCCCTTCTTCCTGGAAGAAGCAGCTAAAAGGACATCTGTTGGCACTTCCATCACCCACACAGCACAGAGCTCTAGGATTTGTTCTCAGTAGTTACAGTAGCACACAGTATGTTGTCCAATGGTCATTGCTGAAAATGATGTTTTTGAAAATTTTTTATGCCTTTATATATATGTAAGTTTCAAGGGTGACTCATACATTATTCTTGATTGAGAATCATGATCCTTGAGGCAAAGTATAAGACGTAATATTAAGAAACAAGAGTTGAATTTCTCAAGGTTGTTTCATTCCCAACTTCCTTTAAGATTTTGACTCAGTTAATGACTCAGTTTTTCTGAGTTTGAATTTTCCCACTCAGAAGAAAAATCTTGTCCTGCCTGCTCCAGAGGTTTCTTGGGACATAAAGATGACAATGGTTATGGAAACATTTAAAAATTTTTACAAGTACTAAAAATGAAAAGATTAGACTCAGGCGTGCCACCTGTTTTTGCCTTTACTCAGGACATCTGGGGAAGAAAGTCATTACCTAGACAAAGCCCCTTGTAAGCAGACTTCCTGGAAAATCCACCAACGACATTTGCCAGCAGAAAGATGAGGGATAATCCTTGTCTGTGAGCTACTTTTAGTAGGATATACCTAGTCTGTGTCAGTTGCTTACTGTAAATAAGCCTGAAATGTATGCATTGATGGGACAGAGCTCACTGGAAAATGTTCCATAAGCTATGTAATTTGTTGGTTGCTACATCTTTCTATTGCTTGTAAATTGAATCAGAAGTAGACAGTACCAGTTCTGATAATTGCTGAGGACCAGTTCATATTGAATCTCATTTATGTTATCTCTGTGTTATGCCAGATGCCATTATAGGTAAGGTATAAAAATATATAGCTATAAAGGTATAGGTAGGTATAAAAGGAAATTTTCCATAACTGAAATTTCTCCTCTGTTCAAGCAATATACAAAATGCCATGCTTAAGCCTCACATGTGAACCCTGAGCCAGAATAGTCCTAATTCAGGAGAACAGACATTTAGGGAGCTGTGTTGATAGTCTGGGATCTTTTTGAGGGAGAACTGCTTACTTGATATTTCAGGTAAACTTTTGAATCAGAAGTAATTTTGGTACTTGCTATCAATATTTCAAGTTGAATCTCATTTATGCTATCTTTGTACTTTCCCAGGTGCCCTCACAGATAAGACACTGTTATTGCATCATTTTTGAGGAGCACTGAGGAAACATCTGTAAAACCCAATTCAATCTTAAGGGTAAAGGTTTTGTTTATGTGTGAGGTACAGGCATGTGATAAAGAG
Source organism: Pteronotus mesoamericanus (assembly GCF_021234165.1). NCBI lineage: Eukaryota > Metazoa > Chordata > Mammalia > Chiroptera > Mormoopidae > Pteronotus > Pteronotus mesoamericanus. Next base: position 34,991,431 of record NW_026555105.1, on the reverse strand, counting down.
AAACTCAGATTTGACATAATGGTAACGTAGAGCACAGGCGCAAGAATGTAGCGGAGAAAGGAAAGGCCATGGGGTTTTGCTGACTCTGTTACAATCAAAGAAGTAGCAAGTTAGAGACAGCCCTTGAGAGAGTCCCTTGGTCATTTGGCCCGTACAGTGGATGTGGTCACCAATGTCCACAATCATTCTGTAGACTTTTGTTAGACTTTTCCCTCTCAACTAGCTCCCAACCAGCTCCCAAACCACTTATGGGTTCTTCTGATGCTCATTAGGACAGTAGCATTCTGTACTATTATCTCTCCCTGCCATTTATCTTGAAATATATGAGGGGGGACCCCGAAAAACCTGGAATTTATTTATAAAAATTGTGTATCTTAAATGTTTAATCTTAAGTCACCTTTAAAGTACTCTCCACTTGATGCAATACACCTATCAAGACATTTTTTTCCACTGCTCAAAACAGTTTTTGAACTCGTTGATTTTGATGCCTTTTAATGCTTTTGCTGCTTTTTGTTTCACCTCTTCCACATCAGCAAAAAGTTTCCCTTTGAGCCCTTTTTTCATCCAGAGAAACAAAAAGAAGTTTCTTGGGGAGAGATCAGGTGAATAAGGAGGGTGGGGCATGGGGGACATGCCATTTTTGGTCAAAAACTGCTGAACACTTAGTGTGGTGCGGGCAAGTGTGCTCATAAATCACCCATTGTGAAATGGGCAAACACATTGTCTTAAAAAAATTCACTGAAGCCAGACGCAGCCTCTCACAAACACCAGCTGGTACACTGATACAGATGGGTTCCTAGAACTCACCTAGTTGGTGAAGCCTGCACTACAAGGGTCCCTCTCTCCAGAAGATAATTTCATTCTTTTTAGGTCCCCCTTGTACGTACAACTTAGTAGCAGAAGGAATGAGGTGAGTCTGGATTCCCCTTCCACATGCTTTACCATTCTGAATCCTATTTTCACACATTGTCTATTGTCATTTTGAAAGCCAAGGTATAGATGCAAAAGAGATAGTCTCTGTAGTCTAAATTAAAAAAAAATATATTTTTTAGGGAAATTAATCCAAAAAGATAAGGAAGATTTTATCTTGGAACCTATAACGGCTCACTTTTGCAGGCCCCAGACAGAGAGATGAGAGAACAGTTGTTGCAGAATTACCTACAGTGCTTTTAAAAAATGCTGTGCCTGGGCCTGCTCTAGACAAATCAGAATTTCTAAAAGTAAAGCACAGGTATATAATTTTAAAAATGTTTCCAAGGTGATTCTAATCAGTAGCAATAGTTACACATCACTGGGGTAGGAGTTTTGTGATCATTTGTCATGGTCCTTATGAAAAAGAGTCAGGTTAAGTGCATTTAGTGGCATAAAATGGCTCAGGGTTGAAATATTTGCTATTGCAAGAAAAGCTACATAAAATGGCAACCTGGCTGCAGACCAGAGCATTGTCAGCTCATTTATGAAATAATTTATTCTGATGTTTATGGCACGAACAAGTCCTGAGATGGTGCGGTCTAATGAAAACATGTTTAATGACCCGAGTCCATCTCTGAGCAAGAGAAACATTCTGATTTGACTTCTCTTTTGCAAATTTATCAACTAGAGGAGGAAATTAATATTTTTACCATTTTACAAAATGACTTGCAAGTGGGACCTTATTAGAAAGTGAGATCCACATTATATCAAGGACATGACACTTCCCACTTCCTTCACACTCATGGAAGAGCTGACACTTCAGTTCTCAGGAGAAAGAGCACTGAATTTATGTTATTCCAGGAATTCTGAACTCTACAGCCAATTGGTTCACTTTAAGGACCCAGGTGGGAGCCATATTTGCTGTCAATGTCTGTGCATAGGAGATTTTTCTATGTCTAACTTTGCTCTTAAGGACAATGGAATGAGGCCTACTTTAATTAAATGCAGAGGGAACACTAATCTACTTTGAAAGGCACCACTAATCCTCTTATTGGTGACCAAGGGATGTAGATAGTAATGGGACTTTCAAGATAACAGGCATAAGAGAGGAACATTTTCAGGAAATATCCATTCTTGGAGCAAGAACTGATTATATATATATATATATAATCCGTCATGGCTATATATATCTCCATCCGTCATGGCCAATGACAACCAAGCAACCCTAAAGTTAATCAATTATATCCTGTCTAACTTATGGCTGTATTTTCATTAACATCTTATGTATATTACATAAACAAATGACATTTAAAAATTATAGATATATTTATAATTTGGTTTTCATGAGTCAATTGCCCATTATGTTGGTCTTCTCTTAAAAAACCTTTGTGTATGTACTCCAAACTTCAAGTTATTTTTGTATATATTATTTTGGCTTTGCATTTCAGTCCTGTGGAAAACATGATGAAGGGTTATATGCTATTGTATTTATTGGTGTTATTAAGAATAGTTTTATGGTACTATTTTTTTCTTCTTTAAATAGGCACTGGAACTTCTATAGCAAATTACTCACTTGTAGAATATAACTGTTATTCAGGAAACTTTTTGAATGTTTTCAGCAGAGGAAAAAGAAAGTATATCATCACCAGTTAGATTAACAAAATAACTTAGCTGTCTAAGAAATAGTCCATGGGGGAAGATCTTTAAAAATATAAGCCTTGTCCCTTACCAACTTCATAATATTCTCTGCAAATCTTGTATTACTCCATTAAAAAATCAAAAACAAATAAACAAAAATTTCCTCATCTGATTTTGATAGACTGAATAGTTTATATTTGATAATTAATTATGAGCTAATTTGGAGGCTAAGATGAGGAGAACAAACACTTATTGAATGATTGGTATGTTTATTCTTTTACTAATTATTTATAATAATTTTATAAGATAGAAATCATTATATTCATTTTATACTTTAGAAAACTGTCCCAGAGTCACACAATTAACACAATTAGTGAAATGGAGAGTCAAACCCAGGGGTTTCCTTGAAGCCAGTTCTAAGGAAAATTAATATGAATGATGCAATTCTGGACAATACATTTACTGAAGGCACTAGAAAATGACCCAACCGGGAAGACACTGCAATGGGTTCTACTTTTGGGACACAAGACCAGCACTAAGTGAATAGCCCATAATTTTACAACTTTTAACCTGAGGAAAAGCCCCATGCAGCACCATGAGGGTAGGCTAAAACTTGATAAAACCTATAGTCTTACTGGATTGAGAAACTGAATAAAAGAATACAGGGCTACCCTGCTACAACAAAGAGTAAGAGAATCTTGAAAAGATGATACCCAGAAAGGGAGAGCTGCAAATTTTTGTATAAACTCATCCCAATTTTCTTGCTGACACCTCAACCATGGACACTTACGACAGAATTCAAGTATCCCAACTAAGGTTACAAGAATTGATCCAAGATTTGAACTTCCACCGACTCGATGGAGAATAGGGTTTTGAGTTTGAATACAGCCAAGTTAAATGACTGCTAAGCTGAAACAAAAACAATAAAACAACAAAAACAAAACTCTTTGGAGGAACATAACAGAATCCAGTGTCTCTACACTACAACATTCACAATGCTCAGAATATAATCTAAAATTACTAGACATACAAGGAAACAGCAAAACAATGTATACTCAATAGAAAAGGCATTATGGAAACAAAACTCAAGAAAGATGAATTTTGTGTTTTATATTCTTTGAAGAAAAATAGCAGCTAAGCAGAGAGAAGGAAGTAAGCTGGCAAAGATAATATTCAGTCTGGGTTATCACTTATCTGTGGGAATGGAAAAAATTGTCAGTCTCAATCATAAGCTCTATGGTTATATGGGATAATCTGGTTTTCTGTTTCTCAAATATCTCCAAGCATTATAGTTCAACAGCAAGTCTTCCCAGACAGAAACAGTGATTGTGGTACAGCAGATACAAGGTTTGGGCTGGCAGTGTTTGCCATGTGACCTTAATGATGTTTGGATCTAGAACCAATCTTGTTTCAGAGTGAGGTTGGAATTAGTGGGAATGGGTGACTACAGTGCTGCCAACTGCTGTTGATTACTATGGAATGCTCAATTGTAAAGATTATAATAAAGATAGTATAGAGGGAAAAGAAAAAATTTAATAACCCAACTTTTAGAAACACCATTATTAAATGACCAGAGAGAGGAAAGTGAATCCATAACAGAGACAGAGGTAGGAAGAAAACTAAAACAGTGTTGAATCGTGAAAGTCAAGAAAGACCTGCCTCTCTATCTCTTGGTGTCTCTACATAGAGTAAAGCTCAGCAGCAAGTCTCCCCAGACAAAGCAGAGCTTATGTTTAAATATCTACAAGAATTGGGACTGTATGATTTCCAAGGGGTTCTGGTCACACTAAGAGAATATTTCCAGGAGGAGAGAGAGGTCAGTAGTTTTGAGTGTTGATGAGAGATCAAATAGGTTGGCCAATGTTTGTGCCTTAATTCACTCACTTATAAATGGGACAAATTTCAGATTATCAACTCCTATTAAGGAAAGGCATTCCGTAAAACAATGAAAGTACTGAGATGATAAAATACTCTATACATTAAACTTCTAATTTCACTCTAGGGTATTTTAAAATACTGTTATGTGTTCAATAATTCATCTTTTGGTCATGTAATAGATAGCATTGAAATCTAAAATGTGTTAATATACTTGTAGAATTTTTTATATATGTATTTTCAGATTTGCTATTTAAAAAATGTTTGGGTCCCTGCTTTGCAGATGACAGTGCTCAGAACCATAGTCTTGTCAGCCTACTCTGTCTCCATTTCAAGCCATGATCAACCCATGTGTATAATACAGCACATCAATTCTGAGGAAGAGCTTAGGCTCTATCTTCTTCAAGTTGTTTTCAGTCCAAGTTCCAAAAGACAGAAGGAAATGTCAGTATTTTTGGCACTGGAGAGAAAGTATTTGATTTTAAGGATTATGCTTTCACAGAATTACTCTAGAAATTTACATGCTAGGAAAAAGACTTCACCCACTCCAGTAGCAAGTTCATCCCTGGAAAGAAATTGTTTAATAAAAACTTTGCTCAATCCTATAAGTTTTGGAATCTTATCTATGAGAAAATATAGACATAAATGTCTCCTGGTTTTTCACCTACACGGTTAAAGACTGATTGGCTGATGGCTAGCATAATACATGGTTTTTTGTATGAATATTGTGGAATCTATGAAATACATTGGATCTAAGATTGATTAAGCAGTAGGATCACTATTACTAAGTGCATAAAACTCATAGATTTATCATTGTGTTTTGTTTTAATAACTAAACTATTCTTTCTATAGTGAAAAGAACACCTTCCATTCTAATTTTTCTTATGTTCTGAAATATTTGGGCTGTAATCATTTGCTATAGTTTTTTAGGTTTCATATCTTTTATACCTCCTTCTAAGTCTAGGTTAACTTTGCATTGAATTGTATGATTACTAAAGAAAAGCTAAACAAGAAACAATATGCTTATGTTCCTGTAGTGGTCAATGCTCTTATTCTCTCAGACACAACTAAAAGTCAGTAGCACAAACAGCAACAACATGGCAAAAAGCTTATCATTGTTATGGTATGGCAAGTAAACTTTACTTTCAACATACAGATTAAAATTATTCTACTAAGGGTTGTGCCCTTTGAATCTCAGCTTTCCTTCAATTTATTTTTTCTATTTCCAGAAATGCTCATCCAGGTAACACTCTGCATCAGCCAGGTAGTGTCAACTTTTGACAACCGACAGCATATGTGATCTGAGGAGGACACATTTTCTGTGGGTGAGCTGAGAAGACACATTGTTTGGTTACTTAAGTGTCTTCACATACTTGAGGTATCCATAAGGTTCTTATTAGTAGACAGTTTATGTAGTATGAAATCTTGCATGGGAACATGAAAACTACTTTAAAATATTTGAAAGGCTAATGAAAGAAGGCATAGCTTTTTCTGTTCCACCTTAGAGGACAAAGCTAGGAACAAATGGTAGAAGTATGGTGAGGAAAATTTCAACTCAATTTAAAGAAAGATCTGATAACTCTCAAAGCTTGAAGCTGTAAACTACTGCATCACAGGACATGTGGTAATGTAACCATCGAGCAGATGGTGAAGAAGAAAGTCCTGTACTGGGATCATGTTTGTAGCAGGATACTTCAAAGAGTCCTTGATCTACTAAAGTACCTCTGCTCATCACAGCCAGATGACCTGCAATTGCTTCCAGGGATGTCACATGGATGAGTTCTCATTGGCTCTTTGTCAACCACAGCCTTTGAAGTTCAATCATGTTATCAAAACATAATTAAAAGATCCTCAATTATGCCTATTCAGACATAGTAAATTTGTTCTTTTTTCCAAGGATTTGCTTTATTATTTTTGTTTTTCTTTGTTTCCTTGTGATTCATAGATACAAGTCTTTGGTTCCAACAAAAAAGATCTGGGAAAAAAAATGCATGTCAAATTGACATGTCTTTTTTTTTGAATATTAAACAAACTCAGAAGGAATATTAATTATGCCAAAGTTTATAGGCAAGATATCTTGTTCTGTAATTAATTTTTCATCTTTCATTTCCTCTGTGGAGTATTAAGAGTACCTGGTTATTGGAAAACTCGTTTGGGTGAACCAGGCTCTCTCAAGTGTCTTTAACATTTGCCAATCTTTCTACTTGACTTCAAATCATATGCTTCAGCATATATTCAGCACTTACCCTAAGGTTTTCCTGAAGGATAAGCTTATGAGGAGAGTCACAACCAATTTCTTAACTTTCTAGATTGTCTATGTTTACAGTAGAGCTCATGGGCTCTCAGCATGTTGATTTGATTTTGTTCATATTGGAATAAGTGGCAATTAACTCCTTAAAATAGAATAAGGAAGAACTCAATTATTTTTAACATAAAAAGTTCTTTAAGTTGTGCCTTTATAATTGTGGTTTTTAAATTTAGTGTTTGCAGGGCTCCTACTGCAAAAATTACTAGGCTAGAAGAGAGAAGGCCACAGAAAAATAGTTGTGTGCTCTTCAACAAGTCACTCAAGTGCTTAACTCTTATTAATAAAATAAGATATGAATCATAAGGACTTTCCCCCAAAATACCTTGTTATTAACATTATATAATTCCAATTTTCAATGTGTGTTTTGGGATCATTATATCACTCTCTTTGCTTTTGTCTTCATGAAAAATATCTTGCTGATGAGCTTAGAGTTAAAAAAATGAAGACATATTTATACCTGCTCTGTTAAACTTTACATTTGTTCACAAATACTTAGTTTTCTATTATCAATTCCCTGTTGAGCATTGGCCAATTTATGTGACTTGTGGGCTAAAAAATTTGAGCAAATGACATGTTTACTTCTAGGATTAAGAGCTATGATTCTTCATATTCCCTCTCCCTCCTGCTACTGTGATAAGCCTGGGTCTCTGAGCGAAGATGATGTGAAGCAAACCCCTCCATCTATAAGTAATGAATATTCATCATAAATGAACCTTTGCTCATCAAACAACTGAGACTTGGGGATTGATTTCCATTGCAGCATAATCTAGCCTATTCTGACTAGTACAACTTCCTCCATACATTTTGAGATGATTATTAACAAGTAGTAGCTTTTTGGGAAATTTACTAATTGATAGATAAATCATACCTCTGACACTGTAATACCACCTAGAAGGAAACTTAGCTGCCATAGATCTTTGGCTTACTCATCACTGAGGAAAAACTTGAAAGTGATCCAAACAAAAAAATTTGGTCGCAAACTGGTATCATTTCTCATCTTCTTGAAAAATATTTAGTAAACAACAAATTTAGTGAATGACGAATTCAATCAATAATTAATTATAAGCAATTGTCTATCAACCTGAGAAATAAGAGGTTATTCATATAAACAATTGTTAGAAACCAATAAAGCAATGTATAGGTTGCAGATATTTTATGTTGTTATAATTTCTGTGTTACTACATATGACTTCTGAATGAAATAACATTCATTACAATGAAATGAATAATTTTGAGAGTGAGACTAGCTCTAATCCAAATTCACCAAAATTCTTCAATTTAGCTATTTAGGATAATCCCCTTGAAAACAGTACTTGAAAGTGAACACCACAGAAAAAAGAAGTTTTTCAAGTTTTCTAATGGCTGCTTTGTCATTCTCATTCTTCTGGGATCCTTCTCTTTTCTTGCTCTACAAGTTTACCTTATGTGAACTCATACCTCTCTCTGTTTCTAAGAAAAGAAGTTAGCAAAAGCAGAATAAAGAATTCCTTGCGCTGGTCTTGGAAGTGTGTGAAGAATGAGAATATTTGCTGGATTAAGAAGGAGGATTAGCCATGAGGTATTTGCCTTGGGTGTTCAAAGCACTCCAGATGGATTCAGGAAGACAAAGTCTGAGAAGAGAGATGATTTGGGGAGTAGAAGGAGAAGGTCAAGGTTTGGGGATACAAAAGCAGATCTGAAGGCCAATGCAGAAATTGAGTTGGAGACCAAAAATGCAGGTGCAAAAAATGGTTGACAATAAGAACTAACAGCAGGGATTATAGAGAAAAATACATTGCTTTCTGCTAACATCATTGTTTCAGGTACAAGTCTGTTCTTGCTTTGGAAATGTCTCAAAGGCATAGCCAGGTCCCTGTGAGGTTCAACTGCCATTTTGTGACCTTTTACCTGAGTTTAGACCAGAATTTCTAACTATTTTCCTTTTTCCCTTCCATTTCAGCTGTCTTTTCCCTATTCTCTGTCTCAATAAATGACTACTCTTATGTCAGTATTCCAAGCCAGAGTCCTTGAAGTTATTATCAATTCCTCTTTTTCTGTCACTCCCAATATCTAATTAATCTTAATATTCTAACTTGAGAAATATCTATTTAGTTGAAACTTCCTCTCTGCCACCAAATATTTTCTGCTCTGTTTTATCTGATACAGGATGTCAGAGTCAACCTCTCATTAGAGGAAGTAGGTGTGCCAGGATCTGAGATATGACAGAATGGGAAATAAGGGAGTTGTATTTTTCTGAAGAAGAAATGAGAAGTTAATACAGAGGATTTGGGGATTTATGGGTATGAGGAAACATGACAATGTGAGGATCCTTTTCTGCAAGGCTCCTGGTCTCTCTTTAAGTACTAAGAACCATCTTTCGTCTACTTCCAAGAATCACCACAAATCCACCTATACTCCTCACAATCCTGGCCCAAGAGAGAGACCCAGAAACACTACTGAGGAATTTCTCTCCAAGCTCTGGGTGATGTTATAGAACACTCCATTTAATGGAACAATTGGTCACTCATTTTAAGGAAGATCTTGTGTTCATCCCACGGGGCATGCTTTTATGGTGTCTAACAGATATATTTGAATAAGTTGCAACACATATAATATCTATAGAAATGACACTCAAATAAGCCAGGAATGGGAGGTTGAAACAGGAAATTTCAAGAGGGAAGCTCTGGAGCTCTCAATCTGAGACTGTTAGATTCCTGGTAGTGCAGAGAGGCAGCAATGTATATTTCTAAGCAGGCATGAAACTCACTCTCATAAAGGGTAGAGTGCTCAGAACAAGCTAGGAAAACACGTGTATTTGAGCAGGGAGGGATAGACTTTGGTGTGTTGCTCCCAAAGCCATGTACTCTACCTAATTTAGTTATCACAACATCCTGTTGCTATATTAGGAGGCAGAGGCACAAAGAGATTGTATCAGCAGTTCTCTAACACTCTTAAAACTTGTGGAGGATCTGAAAGAGGTTTTGTTTTTGTGGGTTATTAAATTCAAGAATAAACAAGCACAGAGAGGATCCAAGAACCTCCTCTCAGGACCATATGAAAATTACAACTCAAATAAGAACAATAAACCTGACAATCAACTGAAGTCTAGCTGAACAGAAATTTTACAACCAATGATTTATAGAAGAAACCACATCAAGACTGGTAGGAAGGGTAGAGATGAGAAAAGGGCTGGCCCCTCATTCATGTACAGCAGTAGAGAATCTAGAGTGATATTCAGCTGCAGAGTTTCCCCCTGAGGAACATGGGATCTCAACCCCATGCTAAACATCTCATCCCATAACACCAGAGTTGGGAAGAGACACCCACATAGTATCTGATTGTAAAAATCAGTGGGAATTCCGCCTGCCAGAGAGAGGCATAAGTATGCTAGAAACACAATTACCTAGCACACAAAATTTCATTAGCAGCCACTCAGCCTGGTCTCCAGTGGAGGGAGGATGGAGCAGACTAGAGTTTTGTGAGGACAGGCTGGGGTTTGTGGCTCTGGGCAGAGAGCTGAAAGGACAGCCTCTAGGGTCCCTGTGTTGAGTCCCTCTCCCACACTGCAGACACCACCTTTCTTGGGTGGAGCACTCCGCTCCTTAGGCCATCAGTCTAGGGGGGTATAATAGCCCTACCCTTTGGACTCCCTGTTTCCAATCCTGCAAATCTTGTGCCCTAAAGTGTAAAGGTCCAGGTAGACTTAGGGAATGTCAATAACTGAGTTGTGTGACTTTGGGGCAGGGGCCATGCCCACAATTTCTCATGAACCTTACCAATGGCCCCCACCACGGGAGATTGGCTAACTCCACCTTTTGGGATCCCAGTTGCTCTACTTCCTGGCTCCTGGTGTTCCTGACCTGCAGAGTATGGGGACTCCAGGAGGTCTGGGAAGAATCTGGGATAGACTGGTTTGTTTGGCTATGAGGTGGGGGCCACTCCCCCAGCCTTCTCTCAGGCCTGGCAGGCACCTTCTCACAGGAGATCCATCAGCTTCAACCTCCCAACTCCCAGAGGCCCCGCTATGCTGAGCTTAGGCTTCCAACAGAATCTCTAACACAGTGAGTGGTGTGGCTCTTGAATGAGAGCTATTTTCCCCTTGCACACCAAACTGGTGCAGAGCCCTCCCTTCATATAGCCAAATTTTGGTCTCTTTGGACCTGATAAACTGTTGGCCTCACCCTGATAACAACCTGAGACCCTGCCACACCATAAGGGTCTGAAGGCATCCAGCAGGTGGCAGCTAAAGGTGGTATACCCTGAGTCTTTGCTAAGTGGCCTTAGACCCGCCACTCACATTGACTTTGTACCTATATCAGTCTGGTGAGCACCACTTGCTCCTACTTGGTCAGGAAGAACCTACCTCATACAACTCAAGCACTGCCAGAGGCCTTTTCAGTGACTGACACCAACAGGTAATTGTAAAGTGGACGTAGACAGAGGTGAATCTCAGGGTGCCTTATTTTTTTGCTTACCTTCCCCTGGGCTCAGTGCTTGTGGAAGTCAGCCTTGGTGCTCATCTTTGTCCTTCCCATGCATACCTAGATCCAGCAGAGGCAGCCACAAAGATTGGATCACTTTGTAGCTACAAACATATTGCCCAGGGTAAGTCACAGGCAGTGTCTGATATTGATCTGCATCAGAATTCCTCCCAAGAGGCCCAAGAACCAACACACCCAGTGGAGAGCTTCAGACAACATGAGAGCTTCACAAGTGGCATATCCAAAGGGAGATCTTGGCAGGCAGCAGACCCTGCTGAGGCAAATTATGCTGCATATGGTCAGTATCTTCACAACAGCTTGTATGCTGTGGTCAGGGACAATCCACACAGTCAGCCAGCCTGAGTGTTGACCATAGTCACAAACAGGCAAACAGCAATCAAGACTTAATTGTGTGGGCTCTCATAACCCACACAAGGGACAGGTGATCAAGGAAACTTTGCTCTTGGATCCCACAGTACACCTACTGCATAAGGCCACCCTAACAAGACTGGGAGACATAGCACATCTACCTAATACATAGAATCAAACATAAAAAGACAGCTGAAATGGGGAGACAAAGAAACACGTCCCAGATAAAAGAACAGGAGAAGTCACCAGGAAAAGAGTGAAATAAAATTGATGCAAACAATTAATCAGATATAAAATTCAAAAAATGATTGTAAGGATGCTGAAGGAACTTAGCGACAACTTCAAGGAACTTAGTGAGAACTTGAATAGCATGATAAAGGACATAGAAACAATAAAAAAGAACCAATCAGAAATAAAGAATACACTATTTAAAATGAAGAACTCACTAAAAGGAATAAATAGTAGGTTGGAGGAAGCAGAGGATTAAATGAATCAGCAATTTGGAAGACAAGGTAGCAGAAAAAACCCAATCTCAACAACAAAAAGAGAAAAGAATTTTATAAAATTCAGATCATTTAAGGACCTTTAGGACAACATGAAGCACAATAACATCCACATCATAGAGGTACAAGAAAGGAAAGAGAAAGCAAGAGATCAAGAACATATCTGAAGGAATAATTACTGAAAACTGCCCTAACCTGGTGAAAGGAAAAAGATGCAAAAGTCCAGGAGTGCAGAGAGAACCAAACAAGATGAATCCAATGAAGACTATACCAAGACATATCATGATTAAAAGAGCAATGATTAAAGATAAAGAGAGAATCTTTTAAAAAGCTAGAGAAAGACAGTTATTTACTCACTAGAGAGCATCTGGGAGTCTATTAGCTGACTTCTAAACAGAAACATTTCAGGATAGAAGACATTGGCATGAAATATTCAAAGTGATGAAAAGCAAGGACATATCAGCAAGAAATTTTACTCAGCAATGCTACCATTTAAAATGGAAGGAGCTACAACGTGAATGGACTAAATGCCCCAATCAAAACAGAGGGTAGCTGAATGGATAAGAAAACATGACCCACACATATGCTGCCTACAAGAGACCCACCTCAGAGCAAGAGACCTACACAGATTGAAACTAAAGGGACGGAAAAAATATTCCAAGCAAATGGGCATGAGAAAAAGGCTGGGGTTGCCATACTTGTATCAGACGAAGTAGATTTCAAAACAAAGGCCATAAAGAGAGACCCAGAGGGGCACTTTATCATACTTAAAGGAAGAATCTATCAGGAAGACATCAACCTTGTAAACTTATATGCTCCCAATATAGGAGCCCCCAAGTATATAAGGAAATTGTTGGATGACTTCAAAAAGATACAGACAGCAACACACTGATAGTAGGGGATTTCAACACCCCACTGTCAAAAATGGACAGGCCTTCCAAACAAAACATTAATAAACATACTGTGGTGCTGAATGACACACTGAATCAAAGAGACTTAACTGACATATATAGAAACTTACATCCCAAAGAAGGAAAATACACATTCTTTTCCAATGCTCATAGCAGTTTTTCAAAGATAGACCACATGATAGGACACAAAGCAAACCTCAGCAAATTCAGGAAAACTGAAATAATACCAAACTTTTTCTCGGACAAAACTTTTTCACAAGGGCTTGAAACTGGAAATCAACCTCCAAGAGAAACTTCAAAAACTTGAAAACTCATGGAGACTAAACAGTACACTATTAAACAATGAATGGGTCAATAATGAGATAAGAGAAGAAATCAAAAAATTTCTGGAAACAAATGAAATGAACAGACAACAGTCCAAAACCTATGGGACACAGCAAAGGTGGTCCTGAGAGGGAAGTTCATAGCAATACAGGCTTACCTAAAAAAGATAGAAACATTTCAAATAAAAGAGCTAACACTACAACTTCAATAACTGGAGAAACAACAACAAATAAATCCCAGAGCAAGTAGAAGTAAGGAAATAGTCAAGATTAGAGCAGAACTGAATGACATAGAGACAAAAAAGGACAATTAAGAGGATCAACTAATGCTGAAGCTCGTTCTTTGAAAAGATAAATAAAATTGACAAGCCTTTCAGCAGACTCATCAAGAATAAAAGGGAGAGGACCCAAATTAATAATATCAGAAGTGAAAGAGGAGAAATAAAAACTGATACCACAGAAATACAAAGGATTGTCAGAAATTACTATGAACAATTATATGCCAAGAATTTTGAAAATCTTGATGAAATGGACAAATTTTTAGAAAAGTATAATCTTCCAACACTGAAGGAGGAAGAAACAGAAACCTTGAACAGACCAATAACAGCTGGGGAAATTGAAGCAGTCATCAAGAAACTCACGGCACACAAAAGCCCAGGGCCGGACGGTCTCACAGAAGAATTTTTCAAAACATTTAAGGAAGAGCTAACCCCTGTCCTTCTCAAACTATTCCAAAAAATCCAAGGGGAGGGAAGACTCCCAAACTCTTTCTATGAGGCCAGCATCACCCTGATCCCAAAACCAGATAAAGACCCTACAAAGAAAGAAAACTACAGGCCAATTTCGCTGATGAACATAGATGCTAAAATCCTCAACAAAATATTGGCAAACCGCATCCAGCAATACATTAAAAAAGATTATCCACCACGATCAAGTGGGATTCATCCCAGGGATGCAGGGATGGTTCAATATACGCAAATCAGTAAACGTGATACATCACATAAATAAAAGAAAGACAAAAACCACACGATCATCTTGAAAGATGCAGAAAAAGCATTCGTTAAGGTACAGCACCCATTTATGATCAAAACACTCAGCAAAAATGGGAATAAATGGGGCATTCCTCAACGTAATAAAGGCCATATATGAAAAATCTACAGCCAATATCATACTCAACGGGCAAAACTGAACGCTTTCCCACTAAGATCAGGAACACGCCAAAGATGCCCGCTCTCACCACTTCTTTTCAACATCGTATTGGAAGTCCTAGCCACAGCAGTCAGACAAGAGAAAGAGATAAAAGGCATCCAAATAGGAAAGGAGGAAGTACAGCTATCATTGTTTGCAGATGACAATATAGTGTACATAGAGAACCCTGTGGACTCTACCAAAAAACTCCTCAACCTAGTAAGTGAACCTGGCAAAACAGCAGGATACAAAGTCAACATTCAGAAATCAAAGGTATTTTTGTACACTAGCAATACAACAGAAGAAGAAGAAATCAGAAGAAAAATACGATTCGATATAGCAAGAAGAAAAATAAAGTACCTAGGGATAAATTTAACCAAAGATGTAAAAGACCTGTGCACAGAAAACTATACAACATTGAAAAAAGAAATTAAGGAAGACACAAATAAATGGAAGCATATACCGTGTTCATGGATTGGAAGAATTAATATCATCATAATGTCCATACTACCCAAAGCAATTTATAGATTCAACGCAATCCCTTTTAAGATATCAATGACGTATTTCACAGAAATAGAACAGACATTTCAAAAATTTATATGGAACCATAAACGACCCCAAATAGCTTCAGCAATGTTGAGAAAGAAACACAAAGTAGGAGGGATCACAATACCAAACATCAAACTCTACTAAAAAGCCACTATACTCAAAACAATCTGGTACTGGAACAAGAACAGATTCATAGACCAGTGGAACAGAATAGAAAGCCCAGAAATAAGCCCAGGTCTCTACGGGCATCTAATATTTGACAAAGGGGGCAGAAGCATAAAATGGAGCAATAATAGCCTCTTCAACAAATGGTGTTGGGAGAGCTGGATGGCTACATGCAAAAAATTGAAATTTGATCATCAGCTGACACCATACACAAAAATAAACTCAAGATGGATCAAAGACGTAAGTGTAAGTCACAACACCATAAAAGTCCTAGAGGAGAACATTGGCAGGAAACTCTCAGATATCCCACGTACCAATTTTTTCTCTCATATGTCTCCTAAAGCAAGGGACATAAAGGAAAGAATAAACAAGTGGGACCTCATCAAAATAAGAAGCTTCTGCATGGCAAAAGAAAACATCAGCAAAATGAAAAGGGAGCCAACCATATGGGAAAATATATTTGCTAATGATACATCAGATAGAGGTTTGATCTCCAAGATATATAAAGAACTCACTCGACTCCACTCCAAGAAGACAAATGATCCAATCAAAAAATGGGCAAAGGACCTGGGCAGACCCTTTTCCAAGGAGGAGATACAGAGGGCCCAGAGGCATTTGAATGGATGCTCAGCATCACTAGTCATCAGAGAAATGCAGATCAAAACCACCATGAGGTACCACCTCACACCGGTCAGAATGGCCATCATAAACAGATCCACAAAAAGCAGGTGCTGGCGAGGCTGTGGAGAAAAGGGAACCCTAGTCCACTGTTGGTGGAATGCAGACTGGTGCAGCCACTGTGGAAAGCAGTGTGGAATTTCCTCAAAAAGCTGAAAATGGAACTGCCTTTTGATCCAGTGACTCCCCTGCTGGGACTATACCTTAAGAATACCAAAACGCCAATACAAAAGAACCTATGCACCCCAATGTTCATAGCAGCACAATTTACAATAGCCAAGTGTTGGAAGCAACCTAAATGCCCATCAGTAGATGATTGGATCAAAAAATGATGGTACATTTACACAATGGAATACTACACAGCAGAAAGAAAAAAAGAACTACTAAACTTTGCGACAGCATCAATGGAACTGGAGAGCATTATGCTAAGCGAAATAAGCCAGGGGGCAAAAGAGAAATACCATATGATCTCACCTATAAGTGGAGCATATCCAACAATACAAAGATGCAAGGAAAATAAGACCAGCAACACTGAAAGGAAAAGAAACCAACAGATACAAGAGGGAAGGAGGGAGCAGGTGCGGTGAAAAGGAAGGGAAGGGGAAAGTCAAGGAACATATAGCAAGGACTCATGGACAAAACCAAAGGGGAAGCAGCTGAGGGAGGGAGGGAAGGAGGGGGCAAGGGAAAGTAGTGGGGGGTAGGCAGAGACAAATGTATTTGAAAAAATAAATTAAAATAAAATAAAAAAACAAACAAAACAAAGCAAAACAAAGAAATAACAAAATAAATGAAAAGATAAAACAGAACCTAACTCATAGATACAGAGAACAAACTGAAGGTTGCAAAACTGGGGGGTTGTGGGAGGGTTGAGGGGCAGGGTGAAAAAGGTGGAGGAATAGGAAGTACATATTGGCATTACAAAATAGTCACAGGAATGTAAAGTACAGCATAGGGCACATAGTCAATAATGTTGCAATAACTACGCACAGTCTAGGTGGGTGCTAGACTTACCAGGCAGATCGCTTTGCAAGTTATATAAATGTCTAACCACTATGCTGTATACCTGAAACTAATATCCTATTGTATGTGAGCTGTAATTGAAAAACAAATTTTATTTTATTTTATTTTTTTTATTTTTTTAAGTATATTTTATTGATTATTCTATTACAGTTGTCCCATTTTTTTCTCCCCTATATTCCCCTCAGCCCTGCACCCTCCCTCCCACCTGCATCCCCCCCTTAGTTCATGTCCAGAGGTAGTACACATAAGTCCTTTGGTCTTTCCATTTCCTATACTGTTCTTTTTTTTTTTTAATTTATTTATTTACTTTTTAAATACATTTGTCTCTGCCTTCCCCCCGCCTCTTTCCCTTGGCCCCTCCCACCTTCCCTCCCTCAGCTCTTCCCCTTTGGTTTTGTCCATGAGTCCTTGCTATATGTTCCTTGACTTTCCCCTTCCCTTCCCTTTCCCTGCGCCCCCCTTCCCTCTTGTCTCTGTTGATTTCTTTTCCTTTCAGTGTTGCTGGTCATATTTTCCTTGCTTCTTTGCATTGTTGGTTAGGTTCCGCTTATAGGTGAGATCATATGGTATTTGTCTTTCGCCCCCTGGCTTATTTCGCTTAGCATTATGCTCTCCAGTTCCATCCATGCTGTCGCAAAGTTTAGTACTTCTTTTTTCTTTCTGCTGCGTAGTATTCCATTGTGTATATGTACCATAATTTTTTGATCCAGTCATCTACTGATGGGCATTTAGGTTGCTTCCAACACTTGGCTATTGTAAATTGTGCTGCTATGAACATTGGGGTGCATAGGTTCTTTTGTATTGGCGTTTTGGTGTTCTCAGGGTATAGTCCCAGCAGGGGAATCGCTGGATCAAAATGCAGTTCCATTTTCAGCTTTCTGAGGAAATTCCACGCTGCTTTCCATAGTGGCTGCACCAGTCTGCATTCCCACCAACAGTGGACTAGAGTTCCCTTTTCTCCACAGCCTCGCCAGCACCTGTTGTTTGTGGATCTGTTTATGATGGCCATTCTGACCGGTGTGAGGTGGTACCTCATGGTGGTTTTGATCTGCATTTCTCTGATGGCTAGTGATGCAGAGCATCCTTTCAAATGCCTCTGGGCCCTCTGTATCTCCTCCTTGGAAAAGCATCTGCCCAGGTCCTTTGCCCATTTTTTGATTGGATCGTTTGTCTTCTTGGAGTAAAGTCGAGTGAGTTCTTTGTATATCTTGGAGATCAAACCTCTATCTGATGTATCATTAGCGAATATATTTTCCCAAATGGTTGGCTCCCTTTTCATTTTGCTGATGTTTTCTTTAGCCGTGCAGAAGCTTCTTATTTTGATGAGGTCCCACTTGTTTATTCTTTCCTTTATGTCCCTTGCTTTAGGAGACATATCAGTGAAAAAATTGCTGCGTGGGATATCTGAGAGTTTCCTGCCAATGTTCTCCTCTAGGACTTTGATGGTGTTGCGACTTATATTTAAGTCTTTGATCCATCTTGAGTTTATTTTTGTGTGTGGTGTCAGCTGATGATCCAATTTCAATTTTTTGCATGTAGCCATCCAGCTCTCCCAACACCATTTGTTGAAGAGGTTGTTATTGCCCCATTTTATGCTTCTGCCCCCTTTGTCGAGTATTAGATGTCCATAGAGACCCGGGCTTCTTTCTGGGCTTTCTATTCTGTTCCACTGGTCTATGGGTCTGTTCTTGTGCCAGTACCAGATTGTTTTGAGTATGGTGGCTTTGTAGTAGAGTTTGATGTCCGGTATTGTGATCCCTCCTACTTTGTGTTTCTTTCTCAAAATTGCTGAGGCTATTCGGGGTCGTTTATGGTTCCATATAAATTTTTGAAATGTCTGTTCTATTTCTGTGAAATACGTCATTGGTACCTTAATAGGGATTGTGTTGAATCTATAAATTGCTTTTGGTAGTATGGACATTTTAAGGATATTAATTCTTCCAATCCATGAATACGGTATATGCTTCCATTTATTTGTGTCTTCCTTAATTTCTTTTTTCAATGTTGTATAGTTTTCTGCATACAGGTCTTTTGTGTCTTTGGTTAAATTTATCCCTAGGTACTTTATCTTTTTTCGTGCTATATCGAATGGTATATTTTTCCTGATTTCTTCTTCTTCTATTGCATTGCTGGTGTACAAAAACGCCTTTGATTTCTGAATGTTGACTTTGTATCCTGCTGTTTTGCCAAATTCACTTATTAGGTTGAGGAGTTTTTTGGTAGAGTCTACAGGGTTCTCTATGTACACTATCATGTCATCTGCAAACAATGATAGTTTTACTTCCTCCTTTCCTATTTGGATGCCTTTTATCTCTTTCTCTTGTCTGACTGCTGTGGCTAGGACTTCCAATACGATGTTGAAAAGAAGCGGTGAGAGCGGACATTCTTGTCGTGTTCCCGATCTTAGTGGGAAAGCTTTCAGTTTTGCCCATTGAGTATGATATTGGCTGTAGGTTTTTCATATATGGCCTTTATTACATTGAGGAATGCCCTATTTATTCCCATTTTGCTGAGTGTTTTGATCATAAATGGGTGCTGTACCTTGTCAAATGCTTTTTCTGCATCTATCGAGATGATCATGTGGTTTTTGTCTTTTCTTTGATTTATGTGGTGTATCACGTTTACTGATTTGCGTATATTGAACCATCCCTGCATCCCTGGGATGAATCCCACTTGATCGTGATGGATAATCTTTTGAATGTATTGCTGGATGCGGTTTGCCAATATTTTGTTGAGGATTTTAGCATCTATGTTCAGCAGCGAAATTGGCCTGTAGTTTTCTTTCTTTGTAGGGTCTTTATCTGGTTTTGGGATCAGGGTGATGCTGGCCTCATAGAAGGAGTCTGGCAGTCTTCCCTCCTCTTGGATTTTTTGGAGTAGTCTGAGAAGGACAGGGGTTAGCTCTTCCTTAAATGTTTTGTAAAATTGTCCTGGGAAACCATCTGGCCCTGGGCTTTTGTGTGCTGGGAGTTTCTTGATTACTGCTTCAATTTCCCCAACTGTTGTCGGTCTGTTCAAGCTTTCTGTTTCTTCCTCCTTCAGTGTTGGAAGATTATACTTTTCTAAAAATTTGTCCATTTCCTCAAGATTTTCAAATTTCTTGGCATATAATTGTTCATAATAGTTTCTGATAATCCTTTGTATTTCTGTGGTATCAGTTGTTATTTCTCCTCTTTCATTTCTGATATTATTAATTTGGGTCCTCTCCCTTTTTTTCTTGATGAGTCTGCTTAAATGTTTGTCAACTTTATGAATCTTTTCAAAGAACCAGCTTCTGGATTGGTTGATCCTCTGAATTGTTCTTTTTGTCTCTATGTCATTCAGTTCTGCTCTAATCTTGACTATTTCCTTCCTTCTACTTGCTCTGGGATTTATTTGTTGTTGTTTCTCCAGTTCTTCAAGTTGTAGTGTTAGGTCTTTTATTTGAAATGTTTCTATCTTTTTTAGGTAAGCCTGTATTGCTATGATCTTCCCTCTCAGGACCGCCTTTGCTGTGTCCCATAGGTTTTGGACAGTTGTCTGTTTATTTTCATTTGTTTCCAGAAATTTTTTGATTTCTTCTCTTATCTCATTATTGACCCATTTATTGTTCAGTAGTCTACTGTTCAGTCTCCATGAGTTTCCAAGTTTTTGAAGTTTCTCTTTGAGTTTGATTTCGAGTTTCAAGGCCTTGTGGTCTGAGAAAAAGTTTGGTATTATTTCAATTTTCCTGAATTTACTGAGGCTTCCTTTGTGTCCTATCATGTGGTCTATCTTTGAAAAACTACCATGAGCATTGGAAAAGAATGTGTATTTTCCTTCTTTGGGATGTAAGATTCTATATATGTCAGTTAAGTCTCTTTGATTCAGTGTTTCATTCAGCGCCACGATATGTTTATTAATGTTTTGTTTGGAAGATCTGTCCATTTTTGACAGTGGGGTATTGAAATCCCCTACTATCAGTGTGTTGCTATCTATATCTTTTTTGAAGTCATCCAACAATTTCCTTATAAACTTGGGGGCTCCTATATTGGGAGCATATATGTTTACAATGTTGATGTCTTCTTGATAGATTCTTCCTTTAAGTATGATAAAGTGCCCCTCTGGGTCTCTCTTTATGGCCTTTGTTTTGAAATCTCCTTCGTCTGATACAAGTATGGCAACCCCAGCCTTTTTCTCATGCCCATTTGCTTGGAATATTATTTTCCATCCCTTTATTTTCAATCTGTGTAGGTCTTTTGCTCTGAGGTGGGTCTCTTGTAGGCAGCATATGTGTGGGTCATGTTTTCTTATCCATTCAGCTACCCTGTGTCTTTTGATTGGGGCATTTAGTCCATTCACATTGAGAGAGATTACTGATAGAAACTTACTCATCTTTTCTCTTTGTACTTGTGTTCCTCTCTGTCTCATTCTTTTCCTTCATCTGCTTAAACCAGTCCGCTTAGCATATCTTGGAGTCCTGGTTTGGTAGAGATGTATTCTTTTAGCTTTCTTTTGTCTGGGAAACTCTGTATTTCTCCTTCTATTTTAATGGAGAGCCTAGCTGGGTAGAGCAGCCTTGGCTGTAGGCCCTTGCTTTTCATGGCTTGGAATATTTGTTGCCATTCCCTTCTGGCTTGGAGTGTTTCTGTTGAGAAGTCAGCTCCTAGGCGTATGGGGGCCCCCTTGTATGTTACTTTCTCCTTCTCCCTTGCTGCCTTGAGGATTCTCTCTTTGTCTTTGACATTTGCCATTTTAATGATGATGTGTCTTGGAGTGGACCTCCTTGGGTCCTTCTTGAGTGGGGTCCTCTGTGCCTCCTGGATCCATGAGAGCCTTTCTCTCCTCAAATTAGGGAAATTTTCCATCATTACTTTTTCGAGGAGGTTCTCTATTCCTTGCTCCTCTTCTTCTCCTTCTGGTATCCCTATTATACGGATATTATTGCGTTTCAGGTTGTCCTGCATTTCCCTAAATGCTTCTTCATTCTTTTTGAGCCGTTTTTCCATTTCTTGTTCTTTCTGGGAGCTTTTTTCTACCTTGTCCTCCATCTCACTGATTTGATCCTCAGCTTCATCCAGCCTGCTTTGGATTCCTTCTACTGTGTTCTTCAATTCAGAAATGGTGTTCTTCATATCCTCTTGTGTCTTCTTGATAGTTTCTATGTCCTTTTCCAGGCTGATATAGTTTGTTGTAAGATCCTGATAGTTTCTCTGCAGTTTCTCATAGTTATCTTTGAGCTGGCTGAGCTCATTGAGCTTCCTTAGAACCATTGTTTTAAATTCCATATCTGATAGTTCCCTTGCCTCTATTTCATTTAGCTCTCTCTGTGGGGAGTCCCCTTTTCCACTCATTTGGGGGGGAACTTCTTTTTCTTCCCATTTTTGTGAGAGTCTGTTAAGTATTTTTGTCCTTTACTTTTCTTTCTGGGCTTGCCTCTGATGATGTCAGTTGTTGACCCTATAGGGCCTTGGGTTGTTTGTTTGAGCCTTCCAGAAGTCTAATGCCTGTGTCTGACTCCTGCTTGGAGCAGCTCTGTGACCCCTTCGGTCAGGGCTGGGCTATTTTTTGGGATCTCTCTGCACTCTCACGAGAGCTCCTTGAGCGCGTTCCCAGCGCGGCAGGGTCCCCCACCTGCGTGGTCTCGCGTGTGTTTGCCCCAGACCAGGGGGCTTATTCGCGACCTCCCGTGCTCATCTGGCCTCCCTGGCACGCGAGCTTTGCGGCACTGGTCAGTTTAGGGTCTTCTAATGTGTGTTTTCCCCGCTTTTGGCTCTTTGGGTGCGTTGCTTGCCCTCGCCAAATGGGGACTACGGAAATGGGAGGAAATCAGCTCTAGGACTCTCCGGTTAATCCTGTTTCTGGTCTCTCCTCCAGGGACTCTGGGCAGCTCTACTTATTTTGTGGGCTGCTCCGCAATCGCGGCGGGTAGGTCAATTTATGCCTGCCCTTGCCCCTCTGTGCAATCCCTCGCAGGCCGTATGGGTGCCAGTCTGTGTGAGGCCTTGCCGGCAGGTGCAAGCGTTCGCCAGCCCGCGTGGGTCACACACACGCTCGCCAACCCTCGCCAGTCACTCGGCGCAAGTGTGCGCGCCTGCTCTGGGTGTTTTGGGGGTGTCTATGTTTGCTTTTCGGCTTTTGGCTCTTTGGGGGTGTGGCCTCTTCCCGCGCAATGGAGACTTCGGCAAGGAGAAGGGGTCAGGACTCCCCGGTTCCTCTTCCCGTTCCTTCCCCTACGCCTCCGTTTCTAGTCTCCCCTCAGGGGCCTCTGGGCAGTTCTGTGACCCCTTCGGCCAAGGATCCAACCCCTGTGCGGACTGCGTTTCAATCGCAGGCAGTCTGGTTCATGCGCGCCCCGCTTCTGCCTCTTTGGGGTCACGCCTTTCCAGCCCACAATGGAGACTACCGAACGGGGAGGGAGTCGGGACTCCCCGGTTCCTCCTCCCGTTCTTTCCCCAATGCCTCCAGTCTCTCCTCAAGGCTCTCCCAGCCAGTCTGCACTCAGCCCCGCAGGTCACACGCGCATGAGCTGTGTGCGGAGCGCACAAAAGGCAGGTTAATTGATTCCCTTATGCCTGAGCGAGATGGTAGCTGCAGAGTGGGAAGTGCGTTATCACCCGGGCTCCACCAGCCGCAGTGTCAGTTCTCTTCACAAAGTTTTCCTCACCAGTCTTTTCCCAGGCACCATTCCACCCTGCTGCCGCCTGTACCCAGCGGTCAAGGAGGGTGGCTGCCGCTGCAACTTTTGCGTTTGCCCTTTAAATGTCTTTTTGCACCCCAGCCACCTGTCTCTGGCAGAGAGCGCCCCTAAGCTTTTTGGGGTTGCGTTTTGTCTGTATTTTCTTGGCTTTAGCTGCTGTAAGTTTAGGGGTTCCTGTTTATGATTCAGACCCCGTTCTTCTCGGGGGGACGCTAACTGGCCGTTTCAATGTCCCTCTGGTGCCAGTGCCCGTGCGCACCCAGTCCACCCTCTCGAGCCTTCACCACTATTCTCACCCGTTGAGATGTGTGAGAGTAGAATCCACTGTCCGCGGCACCAAGGCTCCTCTCCCACTATCGCTCCACTGCTTTCCAGGTGATTACTCCATTATTTAGTTGCAATTCCAGTTTGGTTTTGGGAGGAGGTCAGCGTGACTCCCTTTCACTCCTCCGTCATCTTTTTCTCTCCTGAAAAACAAATTTTAAAAAAGAAAAAAAAAATAAAATGGAAGGAGATATAAAGAGTTCCCCAGACAAGAAAAAACTAAATGAGTTCATTATCATGAAACCAATATTGCAGGAAATGTTAAAGGGTCTTTTTTAAGAAAAAAGAAGAAAAATAAACTGAGAAACATAGATGTAAAGAAAAAATGTCAATAAACAGGTACCTATCAATAATCACTTTAATGTAAACAAATTAAATGTTCCAATTAAAAGACATAGGTAGCTGATTGGATAGGAAAACAAGACCCATATATATGCTGTCTGCAAGAAACACACCTCAGAATAAAAGATACAGACAGACTAAAAGGAAAAGGATGAAAAAAATGATATTCCATGAAAAAGGACATAGAAAACAAGCTAGGGTAGTGTGCTGTTAAAGGGCACACATGAGATGGTGGCCACTTAATTTGGACGTTTGGATTTGCAGACAATAAAGACCTCAAGCCAAATAAGAATAACTAAGTATTTTATTAAGAGAAAACAAAGTGAAAGCAAGAATCAAGAGTATACATCACCAGATGGGAAATTACCAATATCCAAACATAGGTGCTGGGGAACCCCGGAGGCAGACTTTGGGGCGACTGGGAAAGTTCCAAGCAAAGCGTCCTCGTTTCCTGTGGGATTTCAAGGTCTCACTTTGGGGGCTATGCTTAAACATGTTTTAGACAAAAGTGGCTGTGTGCCAAGTGTCTTGCATGACTTAGCTAACCAACAGGTTCCTCTGGGAGAAGGGCCACTTCTCCCCAAAGGAAGAGTTAAACATCAACAGTCCTAGTCTCCTAGAAAGAAGGACCCATTCTCCCTGGGAGAGAATGGGAGATTCTGGTCACCAGTAAAGGTCACCGATTGAACATAACAGGGAGGATTCTCAATGTCTCTTTAATCTGTCAGGTAGCAATACTTATATATGACAAAACAAACTTTAAAACAATGACTAAATAAGAGACAGAGAAGGACACTACAAATGTTAAAGGGAGCTTTCCAACAGTAGGATATAACCTTTGTAAACATTTATGCATCCAACATAGGAATATCTAAACATAGAAAGCAAATCTTGGTTGGCATAAAAGGAGAGGTCGACAGTAATACAGTCATAGTAGGGGATTTTAACACTTCATTGACATCAATGGATAGATCCTCCAGACAGAAAGTCAACAAGAAAACAGTGACCTTAAATGACACTATATCAGATGAACTTAATTGATATCTTCAGAGCATTTCACCTCAAAGTGGCAGAATTTACATTTTTTTCAAGTGCACATAGAACATTTTCTAGGATAGACCACACGTCAAGAGAAAAAGTAAGTCTCAATAAATTTAAGATTGAAATGATATTAAGCATGTTCTCTGACCATAATGGTTTGAAACTAGAAATAAATCACAAGAAAAAAATCTGAAAAATATAAAAATAGGGAGGCTAAATAATATTTTACTAAACAGTGAGTGGGTTAACAATGAGATCAAGACAGAAACTAAAAAATACCTTTAATTAAATGAAAATAAGAACACAACAACCAAAAATCTATGGGACACAACAAAAGCAGTCTGAAGTGGGAAATTAATTGCTTATGGGCATACCTCAATAAGCAAGAAAAATCTCAAAAAACCATCTAACTTTATTCTTAAAGAAACTGGAAGAAAACAACAAAGCCCAGAGTTAGTGGAAGGAAGGAAATAATAAACATTAGAGCAGAAATAAAGAAAATAGAGTCTAAAAATACAATCCAAAAGATCAATGAAACCAAGAGCTGGCACTTTGAAAAACTAAAAAGGACTGACAAAGCTTTAGCCAGATTCATCAAGAAAAAAGATATTAGACACAAGTAAATAAAATCAGAAATGAACAAGAAGTAACAACAACTGACATGACAGAAATACAAAGGATTGTAAGAAAATATTATGAATAAATATGCCAACAAATTGGACAATATGGGCAAAAAGAATAAATTCCTAGAAACATACAATCTTTTAAAACTGAATCAGGAAGAATCAGAAAGTCTGAATAAACAGATTAAAACTAATGAAATTGAAGATGTAATTAAAAAAACTCCCAAAAAACAAAGGTCCTGTCCCAGATGGCTTCACAGACAAATTTTACCAAACATTCAAAGAAGAACTAACACCTATTCTCATCATACTATTTCCAAAAATTCAAGAGAAGGGGAGACTCTCAAGCTCATTTTTTGAGGACAGTATTATCCTAATTCCAAAACCTGATAAAGACACGACAAAGAAAGAAAATTATAAGCCAAACTCCCTGACGAACATAGATGTTAAAATCTTCAACAAAATAGCAAACCAAATATAGCAACACATCAAAAAGATCATGCACCATGATCAAGTGGGATTTACTCCAGTGATGTGTTTGGTACAGTATCTGCAAACCAATAAATGTGATATACCACATAAACAAAATGAAGGATAAATACCACATGATCACATCAATAGATGCAGAAAAAGCATTTTATAAAACCCAGTGCCCATTTATGATAAAAAACTCTCAGCAAAGTTGGAATAGAGGGAATATAATTCAAAATATTAAAGGTCATATATGACAAACCCAGAGCCCATATCATACTCAATAGGCTAAAACAAAAAGTGCTTCCCTTAGGATCAGGAACAAGACAAGGATGTCTGCTTTAACCACTCTTATTCAATATAATACTGGAAATCCTAGCCACAGCAATTAGACAAAAAGGATAAATAAAAGGCCTCCAAATTGGAAAGGAAGAAGTAAAACTGTTATGGATGGGAGAGAGACCTGACTCAAGAAGCTTTCTCCCCTGGTTCAATTCTTGTTTCACTTGCAAGAGAATAATTCAATTGAGAGACAAACACATATAGCAGAAATGAGTTAGCAAGTTTATTCATACACTTGAGTAAAAGCTACAAGCAGGCACTCAGCTAACATGAGTGTCCCACACATATAGGAAATAAAGTCATTAGTAAGTTTGTCCTATACACTTGAACCAAGGCTACAAGTGGGTACTTAGCTAAACTAAGTAGGCTGACTATTGGGGTTCAGAGGTTATACCTTAGTTTCTAGAGGTACCCTTCATTCTCTTCCTTCTAAATTTTGGGAATAATGTACAGCTGCAAAGGCTTTCTTTCTCAGTTAGTAAAGACTACTTGTCTTAGTGAAATTGTTGCAGAAGCTCCCTTCAGCAGCACATTCTCAAGCGTTCTCTCCTCTTCCTGTACTATTTGCTCATAATCTCAGGACACCTGGCAATCTTATCAAATTTAGCTCAGGATTGCTGAGTTAATTGGCGAGACCTGTATTCCTTTGTGTCTAGCCTCCTGTATTAAGTTCTTTGTTAGCTTGTAATGGCTAGGGCCCTGCCTTTATTTCCCCTCTGGCTGCTCATTCCTAGCTGCTGCCTAACAAAACCATCATTGTTTGCAGATGATATGATACTGTGTATAGAGAACCCTAAAGATTCAACTAAAAAACTACTAGAACTAGTAAATGAATTTAATAAACTAGGAAGATACAAAATAAATATCCAGAAATCAGTTACATTTTTCTACACCAAAAATAAACTATCAGAAATGGAAACTAAGAAAACAATCCAATTTACAATTGCATTAAAAGAATAAAATACCTAGGAATAAATTTAATTAGGGCGTAAAAGATCTGTATTCAGAAAATTATAGGATACTGGAATAAAGAAATTGAGGAAGATACAAATAAGTGGAAGCATATACTATGCTCATGAATAAGAAGAATTAACATCATTAAAATGTTCATACTACCCAAAGCAACCTATAAATTCAATGCAATTCTTATTGAGATTCCAATGATGCATTTCACAGAACTAGAGCAAATACTTCAAAAATCTGTATAGAATCATGAAGACCCAAAAAAACCACAACAATTTTGAGAAGAAGGAAAAAAAAAAGTTGGGGGAAACACACTATCTGTTATTAAACTATCCTACAAGCCCAGAGTAATCAAACCAGCATAGTAATGGCATAAAAACAGACATGAAGATCAATGGAACAGAATAGGGAGCGCAGAAATAATCTCACACTTTTATGGTCAAGAATGTACAATGGGGTATAGACAATCTATTCAGTAAATGATGTTGTGAAAATTGGGCAGATATGTGCAAAAAATGAAACTAGAACATCTTACACCACACACAAGAATAAACTAAAAGTAGATCAAAGACTGAAATATAAGATTTTATATCATAAAAGTCCTAGAAGAAAACATAGGCGGTAAAATCTCAGGCATTTCTCTTAATAATTTTTTTTTTTCTGATTTGTCTCCTCGGGCAAGGGAAAGGAAAGAAAAAAATAAATGGAACTACATCAAACTAAAAAGTTTTTTTTTCACAGGAAAGGAAACTAAACAAAATGAAAAGACAACCCACTAAATAGAGAACATATTTGTTAATGATACATCTGATATCCAAAATTTGTAACGAACTTATACAACTTAACAACAAGAAAACAAACAATCCAATTAAAAAATGGGCAAAGGACTTGAATAGACACTTCTTCAAAGAATCCATAAAGGTAGCCAATAGAGTATGAAAAGATGCTTGACATCTCTAATCATCAGAATAATACAAGTTAAAACCACAATGAGATATAACCTCACACGTTTGAGAATGGCTATCCATAAATCAACACACAAGTATTGGTAAGGATGTGGGGAAAAGAGAATTCTTGTGCACTGGTGGTGGGAATGTATTTTGGTGTAGCCACTGTGGAAAACAGTATGGTGTTTCCTCCAAAAACAAAACAAAACAAAACATGGAACTGCCTTACAACCTAGCGACCCCACTTCTGGCAATATATTTGAAGAAACCTGAAACACTAATTTGAAAGAATATATGCACCCCTGTGTTCATTGCAGTGTTATTTATAATAGCCAAGATTTGGAAGCAGCCCAAAGTGCCCATTGGTGGATGAAATAGAAGTGGTACATTTATACAATGGAATATTACTTAGGTTGTGAAAAAGGAAATCTTACCTTTTGCGACAGCATGGACAGACCTGCAGAATATTGTGCTTAGTGACATATGCCAGCCAGAGAAAGACAAATACCATGTCATTTTACTCATATGTGGAATCTAATAAGCATAATAAACAGACAAGCAAAACAGAGACAGATTCATAGACACAGAGAAAAGAGTGACAGCTGTGAGAGGGGAGGAGGTTGGGGGGCTGTGTAAAATGGTTAAGGAGTTAAGTAAAACAAAAAACTTCATAGACACAAACGGTATGGTGATTACCAGAGGGAGGAGGATGGGGGATGTAAAAGAGGGTAAATGAGGGATAAATGTGATGGAGGCTTGAGTTTAAGTGATAAATGCACAATACAATATACAGATGATGTATTATAGAATCATACACTTGAAAACTACATAATTTTATTAACTAATGTCACCCCAATAAATTCAATAAAAACTTAAAAAAATAATACACAAGCACACATTCCATTAGTCATTAGTGTGGTCTTGAATGATACTTTGAGAATAACTGGATTAAATCACTTTTCTAAACTGATGTGTCTGGTAAGTGTTGAGCTGGTGTTTCAATACAGGTCTGACACAGGATCCTGTGTTTGGTTTATCCCTACCAAAAACTTGACACTACATGGGAAATCATTAAAAATCTTTACCTAAATACCTTGGAAAAGAGCAAGCCATAGAAAGAAACCCACACAGTAGGTAGGAGTCATCTCTACTGAGATACAGATTTCTTTGGGTTAATTTGACATACATGTTTGGTTTGGCTTCTAATCTGGTCTTTTCCCTGGGATGAAGGTCTGTGTCCCCACACACTGATCTGAAGCTCTCAAGTGCTTGGTTGTGGAGCATGAGGGCTGACCACCGAACAAAGGCATATGAGGCAGCATGAGACAGACTTGTTGCTGGCTTTATGGAATTGCATTTGATGCTAGGAAATCTAAGTCATGGCTCAAATGACTTGCTGAAATCAGAAATTACCACAAGCTCTCAACACTGGCAAAATTATCTCAAGTTAAAAGCATTTAAATGAAACCCCAATGCTCTTTCTAAGAGCTTTCAGAATTCACAGTGAAAAGCAGCATCTGTGGGCCCTGTGCCTTAGACTCAGCCCCACCCCCACAGAGCAATAAACCTGGTTTGAGCTCTATTATAAAACACCAGCCACTTGGGTGCATGGAGAGAGGAGCTGCAAACTAGAGCTTGCAGGCAGCATGGTGTTGGTCAACCTAATGTCAGCCCCTCATCTGTGGCCTGGGGAAGACTGGGCTGTGAGGATATTGCAATGACAGCTGTCATCTGAGGAAAACATGGCTCCATTTCAAATCTGCTGGTGATGCAAGCCTCTAGGGTTATTTTCTCTTATAATGACTCTGCTCAGAGGAGATACCACTCGCATCCCATTGGCTCAGCTCCTCGATCCATGAAATCCCCTTTCAGGAGTTGTCATGTACATCTATAAATGCCTAGAAATCAATGCCACTTAGCCAGCGGTAGTGACCTTTCAGACACAGAGATGATTTCAAAATGGCATGTGAAAGATTACTTTCAGCAATTCCAATACGACCTGCAGGATGTCCAATACCACTTTAATCACCCTCTCTCACAAGGAAGGAGAAAAAGCCCAAGCTCAATATACTTTAAAGACAGCTCTTAAAACTAAAAAAAAAAACACGGAAGCTGGCTTGATTTACGAGAAGGGTGTTGACTGTCAGTTTTAACCCCTTTGTCAAAGGTCACATCCAGGTGACTCCAGCCAGTCCCAGAAAGGAGAGGAAAAGAGAGCTAAGTCTTGGAGACTAGGGCTCCAGGTTCTCCCCTCAGTTCTGCTTTGTGATCCTTCCTGAGGATATCCTCTCCGAGCCTCAACTTCTTTGTCTGTGGAATCGAGTAGTAATACTATTTATTGTATTTACCTCAGAGACTCATGGGGGGCAGTTTTTGTGTGTGTATGTGTTTTTTATTGCATTCCCAGGACTAATCTTGTGACCGGAAGATTGTACCTTTTGACCCCCTTCGTCCATTTTGCCCACTCCCCAGCCCCTACTTCTGGCAACTACCAAGCTGTCCTATCTATGAGTTTTATTTATTTTTTAGATTTTACATGTAAATGAGATCTTATAGTATTGTTCTTTGTCTGACTTATTTCACCTAACATAATGCCCTTAAGATCCTGCCATGCTGTCACAAATGGTAAGATTTTTTTTATGGCTGAATAATATTCTATTTTGTGTGTGCATGCATGCATGCCTACATGTATATGTATGTGTCTGTATGTTTATATATGTTAAGTGAAATAAGGGCATTATAATTGACACTTAGACTTTTTTCCCATGTCTTAGTTATTGTGAATAATGCTGCAATGAACATGGGGGTAGAGATAAGAGGTTTTGAAACCTGAAGAGCCCTTTTGTTTTTTTACCATTCTTTCAAAAACAAAAACTTATATCACAGAGATAAGCTAAAACAAGACACTAAAAATGACTTGAATTCCCATCAATTTTTTCATGCATATATGTGTTCTTATTTATTTATTCCACCCTCCCTCCCCTTCTCCCTTCTTTCCTTCCTAAAATGGGATTAAATTGAGCATACCATTTGGTAAACTACTTGGTTACTATACTAAAAGTCATTAAATATTTTTCCTGTAACTTTTAATTGTACAATATTCCATTGTGCATTTGTAGCATAATTTATCTAGCCTATCCCTTAGTATTGGACATTCATGTGGTTTTCTCTTCCTCTCTCTTTTTCTTTCTGTTTCTCTTTTCTTCTTCCCTCCTTTTCTTTCTTCCTCCCTCCCTCCCTACCTCTCTTCCCTCCTCTCTTTCTCTTTCTCCCTCCTCCCTTCATCCCTTCTTCTTTCCCTTCTTCTCTTTCTTCCTTCCCTTACTTCCTTCTTTCTGATTTATAAAAAATCTTTTTTCTTTCTCTCCCTCCCAACCTCTCCTCCTCCCCTTCCTCTTCCATCTTCTTCCTCTTCTCTCCCTCTCTCCCTCCTGGCTTCCCCCTACAACTGTGGTAACCCTAAGAAGCAGGAGCTGTAGAAAAAAGAGGCAGCCATATGATAGCCTTGGCTAACCAAACCTTCCCCTAGGATTTTGAATCTAGACTGAAAAGATGCAGAGAACAGTGAAAGAGTTTGAGTGCCTTTATTCCAGACATGGGCTGCCAAGCAGCTCAGGCCACTAAAAATGTTTGGATCTGCTTCCATCCATTTCAGCCCTGAACTTCCAGCATCTCCTCCCCTTCCTTCCATAATCCTATGAGAGCCTCCTAAGCCCTCTACTGAATTTTCTTCTTGCCTAAGGTAGCCATTACCCATCTCTGCAGCTTGTTATCAAAAGATCTCTAGCAAATGCAATCAGGAAACATCTGTAGATTGTACAGTACTAACCTGAATTTTTAACATTTTAAATTAATCAAAAAAATAGTTGGCCTACAGACATTAAAATTAAAGTTAAATCTATAATCTTGTTTATACTGGGATTTATGAATGCCTCTTGCCTCTGGAAATAGCAAACTTTTGTACTTCTTTTTTTTAGCCTGCCAAGTAAATTGATATTTGTTTAATTTGCCAACAAATTCTTTCAGTGTCTTGACTAGAAACTGTTGGGAATGAGTTTTAGCCTAGACCCAGTTTTTACAGGCCATTTCTGAATCCCAGAAAAGAAAGATTCACTATCACTTTTTTGTAAATGCTGGCAGGACCATACTATTGTAAGACAGATGGCATAGTTGTAAAATATGTATGTACGCATGCATAAAAAGTAGCATGATCAGGTAAGTAGGTGTTTGGATCACACCTGAGAGAGAGGGATTTTGATGTGGGATGGTTTCTGCGTGTCTATATAGCTTTCAGAGAAAGTGAAGGATGACTTTTCTTTGCAGTCTTTTGTCTTGTTTTCTTTAACAATCCATGGCTGAACTTCTTCAGGGTCAGCCTACATTGCAGTTCTCTTATTAAAAAAATTTCTCCCATATGATGAGTTCACTGGGAGGCAAGCTCTCCAGAGTGGTGGCCTTTGGAAATCCACCTGTAAATCAGGTAGTGGCTTCTAACTCAGAACCAAGTGCAAAACTGTGATACTAATGACAGTGTAGGACTCTCCACCTAACTCCCTGTCCTGTTGTGATGGGTGAAGATAGTACACATTTCTGCAGAAAATACTCTAGTCACTACAAAATGGTATCAAAGACTCATACTGATTTGGGATTTATAACATGGCACGCTGAGTTTTAAATGCAGTTCAGCCACTTGGGCCTGATTTTGAATAATTTATCCAAACAGTTCCCTAATATTGATCCTTCTCTCTAACCATTCAGTTTCTTTTCTAAATCCTTTCAGCTTGTTGTAGGGTTTATGAGACAGTGAATGCTTGGTATATAATAAGAACTCTTAAATAATGTCTATTATTATTTTGTGATCACTATATTTGCCAGTAGGATATTTTGGGATTTAAAGAATTCCATAAGTCTCAAGCAATTCTACTGAAAGAATACATGTAAGAATTATAAACACAGGAATCCCTGCCATATTAGTAGCAACAAAAGTGAGGGGAGCTCAACAAGCAGTGCCAGGGACCCACAGCACATCTGAGTCTTGCAGAGTAAGGAACTGGATCATCACTGTGATCCTAATGTGTCCACTTTGACCAGGAGAGACAAGATGCTCTGCCAGTCTCAGGATCAGCTTAACTTGATTGACAGCTTCCTCTTTCTGTCACTTGGAATCCTCACTTTTGAGACATTCTCTTTCAGAATCCAGGTGCCGTGTTGTGGAACTCCCAAGCCACATGGAAATATTTCAATTGACAGCTTCATCCAAGCTGCAGCATTAACTGCCAGTCATCTTGGCATTCAACTGCCAAGTGACTGCATCATCTTGGACATTCCAGACCCATCGAGCCATCAGATGATTGCAGCCCCAGCTGACACCTCACTGAATTGCATGAAACACATCATGTGAAAACTACTCAGCGAGTCCAGTCAAACCAAGGACCATAAGAGGTAATAAATGGTTTCAAGCTACTAAGTTTAGGGGTAGTTTATTATAGTCTCAGAATAGGGACCTGGGACAATAACAACCATGGATACCAGATCACTTAGTGGGTGTCCATGCCAAATGGAGTGGATTGCAAATCTCATTCTCTATAGGTGTCCTGGGACTCCTTCTACTTGCTATCCACTTCACAGGCATAGGAAGTATATGTCTGAACTAACATCATCATAGGCCCATGGAGTCATCAGTGAGCCCTATGCGATTCTTTGCCGTCATCCCTGTCTCCATGTCACTTCCTTCTCTTCCTTCCTCTTGTCTTTCTTCTCCTTCTCCTCCTCCTCCTACTCCTTCTTCTTATTTTAAATCTAGCTTCTCTCCTCTGTATCATTTTCTTCCATTCCTAACTTTTATTTTTCTTTTCACCCATCTCTTCTACTTCCTGTTTCCTAATCTTCCCCAGGCTCATAGCTGGTCTTCCTATCTGCCTTTGAACTCCACCACTTTCCCCTCTTTTGGGTTCCCTGTTGGTGGTAGACAGCTGAAGCTTCTGCCTGCCTGACATCTCTTGCTCTTTGTTTTAGTATTATCATGAAGACTCTCCACCATGCCTATTCCATATGGTCTGTGTGAAACTGTTTGTCAAGACCCCTTCCTCACCCTTCAATGAAAGGTAGGCCATGTGATCAAAAATGGGCCAGAATCTTTCTCTTGGGAATTTGAGTTTCCCTGGGGTATCAATAGAAAATGATGAGTACTCAGGGCAGACACCTGAAGAGATGGCCCATTGTGTCCTGATGCTTAGATCTGGGGAGCAGCCTCATTCTGTTCTCCTGAGGCCTGCTTATTTAATTCTCCCCTCAGCCCCTGGTTTATGAACCATTATTCCAATGGGTTATTTTAAGTTTGAATCAACCAGTCATTTACTGTTGTCTGAAACAAAAAATCTCAACTGAAAAATTATTTCTCTCCTTCCTCCTTATTTTTTTCTCATTCACTCTACTTCTCACTTAGTTAAAATCTTTCTATTTATTTCTATGCTGTTCTCTCATTGTCTCTTTTCGAAGTCACACATACACAAGAATTTTCTCACATTTTTTTCCTTTCAGGGTCTGTATTTTTTTTTTCTTTTTATAATTAAATTGTTTTTAAGTTAAAATCTTCTGGGCCTTGCTTATGCTCAATTAATTCCACATGGCTCCACTTCCCTGGCTGGTGATCTGTGGGTTTATAGTAAATCTGGAAATCTCTGCCATTGCTTTTAGTCTGCCAAGATTGAGCTTATTCCTTACAGATTCCTCCCAGAATGTCTACAGGCTCTACCAGAAAAAAAAAAATTCTTGCTGCATGGCTAGGCTCTTCAAGCACTAAGCCTCTACTGCTGGGTTTCTGTGTTTGTACAAATCTAGTATTAATATGACACATCATTGAAGCTGCTTTTGAGGACATATATTAGAAATCCAGCTGACAGGGTTGGCTCATGGAAAATATTATGGTCCAGTGCTGAAATAACTTTGAAGTGAGAACTAGGTGATCTGAACTCCAGTTCTAGGCTATGGGCTGCCAGCATCCATACTCTTAACCACTATGTATACTGAGTCTCATTGGGTGTCTGTCTGCATCTTCCCCATGGTTTTTGCCAGCATTGGTCCTGGTCAGGACTCTGTGCAAGGACAGGTCACAGGTAGGGTCTTCTAGAGAGAGCTTCTGGTTCATTTCTAAGTGGCCTGACGATTGGGACAGAGACGACAAGTGATAGGCTACTTGGGAGAATCTGGAATGGAGGATGTTTACATATAGCATAAAGCAGAGATTGTCAAGGCCCACCTTTGCTTGTAACTCACCATTCCTGTGTATGCCATGCTGATGGCTCCCCATTGGTAGCCCCTGAAAAAGCCTGAGAGCTTCTTCTGGCTGCAGAAGTGTGCTTAGTCTTTGTGTGCCTGGGAGGGGGGCAGGCCAGAATTGCAGAGAAACTTACCTGTAGCTGACTTGAATTAATGATTAAAAAGAAGTTGGTGGGTAAATGCTTCAGCTCTTTCACTCTTTAGAGGAGGAA
Source organism: Pteronotus mesoamericanus (assembly GCF_021234165.1). Lineage (NCBI taxonomy): Eukaryota > Metazoa > Chordata > Mammalia > Chiroptera > Mormoopidae > Pteronotus > Pteronotus mesoamericanus. The sequence continues at coordinate 34,955,329 of NW_026555105.1, read as the reverse complement.
TTTCTGTGAGATGTGTTGTAGACAGACTCCCAGAGGTCAGCTATGGGATTGGGCCCCAGTTGTCCACAGGGTGCTCATCAGAACGCCCTATATTGGCTGCCTTTCAATCTTTCTCGTTACCTGCTTCCCCTAGTGATTTCCAAGGTCACTCCTCCCTGCCCTTCAATAAACCATTTGCACTCAAATCCTTGTTTCAGGGTTGGCTGTCTAAGAGAACCCAACATAAAAATAGAGTCTTAGAACTGCAAAGCCAGCAGGTGACAAGTCAAAGGAATACTCCTAAGACAAAAAAGAGGCAGCACAAATTTCAAAACACAGTTGGCCTTTGAGGAGTTTCTCTTATTCAATGTATGTGTGTGTTTGTGTGCACATATTGCATGATGGTGGGCTGGGGATTGAAATACTGTGAAAATGACTCTGGACTGGGGGATATGAGCTAGAAACCAGAATTCAATACACACGAATTAAACACATCATGAAACTTTCTGTATCAAATTTCTTTTGAAGAAAAAGATGGCCCAGCTGGCCTCACCAAGGTGCCATAATAAGAAAGCATTAGCTGTAAACCTTTCTTAGCTTGTTGAAAAAAGGGAGTGATGCTAGGGCATTTAGGTTCCTTTACTTAATTAAAAGTTTCTTTAGTTTTAATAGTGAAATAATTTTGATAACAATTTCTAAAATTTCAGCATTATGCACTAAGCTATTGCTGTGAATAGGGCTGATTTTCAATAGCTATGTTCATTATAAACTCACTGACATCGAAAGTGCCATAGTGATAAACACATGTCCTAAGCTCTGAAATCATGAAAATTTAATGGTTGCACTTTTGTTTTCCTGAGTCTTGTTTCTATTGCTGCTTTTCAATTCCTGTTTAACATGCTGGAAACATCCACAATCCAGCGATTGAATCCTTTCAAGACAGCTTTCCTTTGACTGTGTTCAGTTCTGGGCCTTTGGGCTTTGATCTTTCCTGATGTACTCTGCAGACCATGCTACAAGTTTTCCTACAAGGCCAGGAGGCTGTTTGGAACAAAAAGGACACAAGTCATATTTTACATTGGGTCTCAAGGGTGTGTTGGGTTTGTTCTAGGATTCAGGATTTGGAACTGCAGATTTAAAAACTCAGTAATTTTGGCTTCTTCCAAGAAGATTCTGAGAAATGGGTCCAAAGAGTAGAGAGGGAAAAACAGATGACCCTAAGACTCATAAGAAAATATATAGAAAAGTTATATGTCATGTACTGTGCTGTGGGTCCATGATTGCATTGTTCATTTTCATAGCAATCCTATGTTTGTATTCATTATGTTCATTTTCCAGCTGGTAAAACTTGAGTTCCGAGAAGTAAAGCAACTTGCTTGAGCTCACACCACTCCTGAACACAGCACTGAAAATTCCAACTTAGTCCTTTCTTTGTCACTTTGTCCTATAGCGGTGTTTGGATATTTGAAGATATGTATTAGGTTCTTCCAGAGTCACATAGTCCCTTTGAACTTTCTCTATTTGTCAGGGGCATTGAGACAAATGCTCACTGAAGTACCTCCCAATTTTTAGACTTTAGGATGGGCTGTGAAAGGGTGAGCCTGTGCCAAAATGTTCTGGGTCTTTTATTTTACTGTTATCATAATAGGACGAATTGCCTTACCACATTAGACATGTCTAAGATCATGAATTGTCTTTATAATGATTCCATTTGAGACTTCCTTTGGAGATCCATTGAGACCTCCATCAGTGTGTTTCCTGCCTTAAGCCAGGTGGCTTTTGAGGGGGTTTCCAATATACAACTAGTCCCAGCCAAGGTGTATGGATTGTATTTGGCCCACTTCCCCACACAAAATCCAAAGTAGACCTGTAGAAGTTTTCCAGAGAAGCTAATGTGGGCTTGCCTCAGAGGTTTCCCAAACCTGTGTGCTAGTATTTGGTGAAGGCCCGCATTAAATATGCATCTCCTTACTTTATACTTTTACAGCACCCTGGAATATATGCATACCACTCACCTGTTCACCTCCAATGTACCCACTGTGCCATGGCTTTTCTCAGAAATGGCACAGGGCCTCCTTTGCTTTGGATCTCTACTTTCAGGTCTTGGCTTTGGTGTGTCTATAATGAGGGCTCTTGTGTTTTATTCTTTTTGCCTTTGACTTTGCACGTTTGAGATAATGATTCTGACTCATTTCTCTGGCCATTTTCACTTTAGGATCAGAATGTTTCAAGTACTCTGCCTTCACTCAGGTCACTTTTCAATGAGCCTGCTGTCACCCCAGAGTTAATGTGATGACAGCCTGGTCTGAACTTTCCCCATCTCCATTGAGAGAATTAAGTTTTAAAGCCTGTTTCTAATTTTAGTTGGGAAAATGAGGAAAGTAATCTGCCCTCCAATTAGAAGCCGGGGAATAAATACAAAGAATATAAGATGAAAAATTCACTCCTGCTGAAGTAGCAGTGGACTTGGCCTATGGCCTACTTCCACTTTGTTCTTTCTTGGCCATTTTTACCCATTGATACTACCCAGATGTATTGGTTTTCTACTGTTGCATAACAAATTACCACAAACAGTGAGTTAAGGTGACACAAATTCACTTTCTAAGTTTCCATGCTTTAGGGGTCTGGGTATGGGTTGGCTAGTTCCTCTGCTCAAGCAGGCTGATAAAGGTGTTGACCAGGGTAATGGTCTTACCTGAGGCTCAGGATCCTCTGCCAAGATTACTGGTTGTTGGCAGAATTTAATTCCTTATGGTTATAGAACTGAGGTCTCATTCTTGCTAGCTATCTGTTGGGACTACTGTGCAGTCCTCCAACAAGTCCTTACCCCAAGGCCTTATGTGCATTTCACAGCATGGCTGCTTCCTTCCTCTTAGTCCAGCAGGGGAATGTCTTTCTGATGCTTCACCTTCTTTTTAGTCTCCTCTGATTAAGTCAGGCTTACCCAAGGTAACTTCCTTTTGATTAACTCCAAGCGAGCAGAAGAGGTGTTGGTGTTGTACCCAGGTGGATCTACAGCAGGGATAGTTCTGGTTCTCACTGTTTATGTGTGTTGCATTTATTTTGAGAGTTGATACCTGGCAAACAATCTGAGAAAACAATAATTAATATTGCTAGTGACAGTCATTAGCACCTGATCTGGGCCCATGAACCCTTGGATCTGCAGTCAAGACTGTCATTCAAAATCTATAAACAATAATTCTCAGTTATCACATCTATTCTTCCATTGTATTGAGGGCAGGTCAGTGGCTTTGCTGCATGGGCATATGGAAGGGGTCTGGGTTCTAATTGCCCTGTACATAGACTCCCAAGAAATTCCAATTTTCTACAATACACAAACACATGCCCATTCCAAAGGAACTTTTTTCAAATAATTTCTGAACATTTTTAGGAGTCCTTTAATGTATTTAAAGTTCTCCTTGGCTAAGAATTCAGATTTTTAGAGTTAGATAACACTGACCATCTAGCGGTGAGATTCCAACATTTAATTTCTGTTGTCTTCTCATATACTTTTACTGTTGCTTTAGTAGAGTTTGGAGAGGAAGGGAATCTAAAAGAGTATGAGTCATATGTCATCTTTAACCAGGAGCTTATTAACTTCATTTTTTGACTATCAGGAACCCCTGAGGGACAGAGAGACAGCATAGTATAGAGGGCAGTGGAATCACTGAGAGTTTGGTGACTCAGTTTTGACATGAACTAGCAGCATGACCTTGAGCAAGTCATTATCTCTGGTTGAGTTTTACTTTCTGTGGAATAAGGCATTGGATTAGATAAACTTAAAAGGCTCATCAATGATTGTACATGACATCTAAATTTCCCAGGATTCTGAGCTGATTAAAACAACTCCACTTTCCTATCATGATAGAGCAATGGGGGGAAAATAGGGAAAACTGTAATTGAACAACAATAAAATCTTTTTTTAATTAAAAAAGAATATCTGGCGTAAAAATACCATCTCATTTAGCTTTGTATCTCAGTGCACACAGTATAGCAGAGGCCACAGTAGACTTCTGACTACTGTACTCAAATCTGTAAGTTCTTTTCCAGACAGAAAGACCTAGCAGGTTTGCCATGCTGATGAATTTTTTGGGAAGATAATGTTTATTAAGAAGTCAAAAGTTAGCTACAGTCCTATATGCTTTGTTATTCTTAAGGCTTTTACCTGGCCATTAGGAGAGATTCTAAAATGAAGACATCTCAGCCAACACCTTAGTCTCCTTTAGAACACAGTACATAGTGTGGGTTGTCTTCTTAGAGCATAAGCTCTTGTGTAAGCATAACGATAACCCATTTCTGGTTAACACTGTCCTATGCCAGAACTCATGGCTGTAGTTGTTGTGATGAGACTGAAAGACTTATTTTTAGGCCTAATTTTAGCAATCTGGCAAATTAAACTATTTATTATAGTCTTATATGACTTATGTATCTTATTTCCTACAAAGACCTATTTAGAAAAAAATAATATAATAAAATTGATGTTTTGAATTTTGGTGGAGGAAAGTGGATTATTTGTTTTATGGTGAGTGTATATATCTGTCTTTCATATATGTGTGTATACATACACATTTATACATGCATACATATGTATAAGTGTGTATGCATGTATGAAGTCTGTCCAGAAGGTATCCATGTAATATGAAAAATAGAGACATTTATTAAAGAAGATACAAGATACAAGAAACACTGTACACAGGACAATTACATGTCTCCTTCATGTCAACCTCAGTCTCCTTCAAAGCAGGCATCTTGGGACTTCACATTGTTCTCCCAATTGCTGTCAGCTGCCCCTTTGTATTTTCCTGAATCTCATTGACTGTCTGAAATGTCTTCTTTTTCAAAGACCATTTCAGTTTTGGGAAAACCCATAAGTCTCAGGGCTCCAGATCTGGACTGTGGGGGAGCTGAGTCACCTGGGTGACTTGATTTTTGCCAAAAAGCTGCACAAGACAGGATGCAAGAGGGGTGAATGGCATGTTATTGTGATAAAGCTGCCAGTCTCCAGTTGCCCACAACTGCAGCTTTCTGAATAATCTGAATAGTTTCTGTGGAGGAATGTTCAAGCTTAATGTAAAATTTGATGCACAATTGTTACTCTACTCACTCATTTTGAATGCAATGGCCATGCAGTCCACTGCTCACTCAGTGGCATCTAACATCTCCACTGACTAGTACAGTGATGTTATTGTTGTTCAAGCATGCACATACTAGTCCCGTCTCCTTGGCTGCCAGGTTACATTGATATTGTGCAAGGCATTCTCATTATATTAACAGTGGCTGTGCTTTTTTCTGACAGACCTCATATATACATAAAAGTTTTCTACCAATACATATTTTGGCAATTTTTAATCTTATGACTTTTTTTTTTCTACTTTGCAAGACTATTCTAACTCCCAATATCAGGTTTAAAACTATGTGTAAAAGATGCCTATAAACTTGAAAAGATGTACAATCTCAAGTAACCATGGAAATGTAAGTACAAATAATGAGTTGTTTTGATCTGTCATATGTAAAAAAACTAAATGATGTGTAATAGGAAGTTTGATGCGTGTAAAGAGAAACATACATGTTTTTACACTGAGGAAATGTAAACCTATGAAGTCTTTTATGGAAAGGAAATGTGACAATATTTACATATATAAAACCTAACTTCTTTCTGACCTAGACATCTGCACAAAAGTGAAGATTGTTTGAGATTATATAAAATTTGAAAGCTGAATGGTGAAGAAAGCAGACCATAGTAAGAACATTGGGAGGAGAGGGGCAATGGAGAGATGAAGATCATTCACCACTTGCTTCTAAATACTTCATTATTGTTGAATCTTTGGCAATAAAAATTTAATCATGATCCTTAAAGTAATTTAGAAAAGAAAGACAATGTCTAGGTTTTTCTCTCAGGAAAAATCCAGGCTTACATTTACTTTTCAAAATAGAAATGAATCTCAGCATGTTGTCAAACCCAAAAAAGTTCAGGCAGCAGGTGTATAATTTAGTAATGGAGTTGGCTGGTTAGTTATTTAGGTAATTGAATTTAAGCCATCATGGATAATGTAATCCAGTTAATTTGCAAAAATGTTAGGCCTGGAGACAGATCAAAAGAAAAACATTTGGTGATGGCAGAAATGTCACTAGGGAGACTTGCTTTGTGTTATGAGCTGCCTGTAAGAACCAACCCCTTCACAATGTAAGGGCTTAGATTGAAAAGATTCTATTAAGAACCTTGGCAATCTGGTATACGTCATTAATGTTAGTGTTACCTAATGCATTTTGCTAATTTACTTGTGAAATGTTTGATTTAGTAATCTATTTGCCCCTTGTCAAAAGCATCTGGGGATGCCTTCGTTTTCAATTTGTTTACTTGAATAATAATTTGATTTGGATTTTTCCATTTTGCAAGTTTATTCTGATGTCAGTAACATCTTTAACAAGGCCACATTGTAGATTCCTATTGTTCTGAAAATTTTGGGCTTCGTATCAAATGTCAAATTCAGCACATAACCTACCATTTGTCAGCTTAAACATGTACTTGTTGGCTTTGAAAAAGGAGCCTTAAATAAAAATGACATTTTCTCAATTTATTTCCTTGGTTCTATGGCCAAACACTTTTACTATTATGGATCTTTGTTTTAGTCTCGGCTGTGCCTGCTGCTTGAGTTCTAAAGTTTGGGAATGATTGGTGAACACGCTGGAGAATGCAACTGACATTTATATACTTGGAGTCTCTTGGAAGGGAGATCTTTGTACAAAGGGGCTATAGAAAGAGTCTTAGATGATGTAGGAGGAGAGTAGACTTTATAAATAGATGTGATGGTTCAGAATTAAATGTAATTTGTTTCAGATAGATCCATGAATGTCTGGGTTCTAGATACAGAGACTGAAATACTGGAACACACTAGGGTACAAGCAGCCTGTCTTGGGACCCCCTCTACTATGCAATTAACCTGGTCCCCTGTGGGCAAGACTGAAGAGTCTACTGCAGAGAGTAGTACTCACTGTCTCAATGTCATGGGGGAGTGAGACCTGGAAGGACAGCAACATGGCCCTTGGGGACTTTTGAACCCCTCTTGGGATACTCAAAAACACATGGAATAGATTTACTGAAGTCTGACTGTAAATTAATGCTCACCTCAATATCATGATCTCCATTTCTATGCACATGCTCATAATAATTGGTTACACTTGGCCGTTACAATGAGTCTTGAATTTGAACTCTTCATTGGGTTAATCCTTTTGCAGTAGTTGGTTTTACCAACACATCAATATTACAGAACAGAGATATGTGCAGTAGGAACCTTGCCATGTCTATAAGTGCTGGATCCTTTCTGGACACCATAGTGCTCATTTGGTGTCCTCAAAGTCATCTTATTATTATTCAACAGTATTTATGAAAAATTCCTTAGAGGTAGCAGAGAGGACATAAAAATAAATGAAGAAAATAATGACCTTTCATGTAGACATTCAACTATATTAGAAAAATTCACTACAACCTAAGCTCCAGTTGCCAGCAGATAGTAATATGATGAGTTATAACTATGGACCTGAGACAGCTTTCTAAAAGTGAATCAGTGAAGGAGTATCACTGTCACCAATTCCAAAACAGGGGAATAGAACTTGGAGGCTGTCTAAATTTTCCCAAGGAATGTTCTGAATCTAGCACCTCTTTCTTTACCTGTGTCCTGAGCTAAATCTGTTTTTTAACACTGCACTGCTCTTATTCTATCTGTACTCCTTTCAACAATGCATTGATTTTATTCTATTTATACTGATTTTAACAGATGATAGTCACATCATCTATCTTTACAAGTGTGAAGACACCCTAGTGGGTCATTAGGCCAGGTAGGGGCATAACTCAGATTGCCCATCTTCAAAATCACCTGTGCCAAAGCCTAGGGCTTTTTGAGAAATCACAAGGTGTCCTGGAAGTCCTTACCAACATGACTACCTTATTTTAAGTCTTTGCCAAAATACTTAGTGTGCTTATGTCATTCTGCAAGGTGGAGTTAGAATACTCCTCCTCTTTGGGAAACCAATACTTATACTAGCCCCTAACTATTCAAACATTTAATTTACCTTTGCCTCAGTTTTTCTATCTGAATAATGCAGAAGGCTTTATCTTCCTCCCAGAATTTTGGCATATGATGCTTGAATGAGTTCAAAATATGACTCTGAAAATTCTCACACTAGACCACTCAGATTGTGTCCATGGGAGTCATAGAATGTGCTAATTCTCCATGTGGGGAACCTGGTCATTTACTCCACAGGGGTCATATTTAATTTTAAGCACACTGATGGCACTGTGAACAATGATGTACTTCCATAATGACCTAGATATAAAGTTTTCATGGAGAGGAAAGGTCAGAGTCACAGAGCTCTCTGCAGGAGCTCACAGTGGAGGATGTGGAATGTCTGCCAGCTGGATCATGCCTTAGACCACTATTAACCAACTAAGTACACTTTGAAATCAGCTGGGGAGTTTTCACATGCTTCTGATGTCCAGGCCACTCTTCAGGACAATTAGATTGGAATCTCTGAGGTGTGGTGGGGCAACACAGTGATTTACAGCTCCTCAGGGGATTTGCATGTGGGGCCAAGCTGAGAACCACTGCTCTGGTCATTCTGCTTCTCCAAATATGGTCCTCGGATCAGCAGCATGTAAGAAATACAAAGTTTTAGTTTCATCTCAGACCTCCTAAATCAGAATCTGCATATTAACAAGATCCCCACATAGTTTCCCTTGTCCCTCTGGACAATCTAGTAACAAGGCTTCACAGAGAAAGATAAAAAGCAATTTACATTTTTTTGTCTTAATGTGACAGATTAAAGTGAAAATGACTACCATATTATTATACAATTTTAATGTGCTAAAAATAATACTTAAATCCTTAAAATTAAAAAAAAAATATGCTTAGACTTTATGAAAAGCTGACAATTCTGCAGGCAAAATGTGATTCCAAACTATACCCAAGACAGTATTCAAGATAAATGGCAAGGATTGGGCTTTGTTTGGCTCAATGATGGTCTTGAAAGCATCTCACATACAGGACACAAGGCACAAAAATTATTTTGTGATTTCTTTTGTGTGTGTTGTAAAGGTCTGTATCTGTTTGGAGGAAAGATTACTTTTTAAAGAAAGGATTTAAAATAGGAGAGGTTGAATATAAAAGGGTAATGAAAAACATTAAATGAAAGCTTTGCTGCTTGTAGAAACACAAATACAGACAGAGGTTAACTGTACTTTCAAAGCACAGGAAAACATTCACTCTGTTGGTGGGTGGAATTTACATAGATCTTGATCAAATATGCATTCCTCTCCTCAGTTTAAGACTTAAGCACGGCCCATGGCCTTTTTCCACAGAGTGTTGGTTCTTTGAAATAACAGTCAAGAGAGGTCAGTAGCTGCTGAGAATGGGCACAAAATAAACATCCAACTATGGGGAAGTCTAGGCTGAAAAGAGAAATTGCCTCTATTGCACTCCTATTTGCTGTCCACCATTGTGGGTGCTCAGTATACAGAGGGCAGCAAGCTGATTGTGGCTTCAAAGATACGCTCTTGGCTAGTGGAGAAGTGATGTGCAATCTTACCTTTTTGCTAGAAGTTTTAAGGACCTCAGTAAATAATATCACTTTTTAACTTGAGGCTAAGAATGCCACCTTTTAGTGACTTTCAAAACATCAGGATAGTATTTTATCTATTTTTTTCACTTCTCCATTCTTTCTTCTACTTTGATTGTCGCTTTCCCGTTGTTTGGCTTCTTAAACTAGAGATAGTCTTCCTTCAGGAATCGATGTCAGAAAATATTTTTCCTTATTACATTGTTCCAGGTTCCATTAAACTTTTGGTGAATATTTAAAGATAATTTACAGGTAGAAAATTTCTGTCAACTTGCCTGGAAACAAGGGAGGCTATATTGCAAAGGTTCTTGTTGACAATTCTGATGTTATCATACCTATGTAAGATCCAGCACCCCAATGTTTTGTTTACTTAGTATGTCTACTGTCCCAGGGACATGAAAGTTCAGTTTGATTTTACAGAAACTCACTTACTCAAATGTCCTCACTCAAAGATTAGGGCAGTTTGTTCATATGTTGAACTTCTCAAGCTGGTTGGGATACACTAAGCTGAACTGGTATGTACGTGCAGCTCTCTCTCTCCTGTCTTGAAGGGAAAGCAACTTTGTACCCATGGCTTAATCTGATTCCATGCTCAATCATTCCTGGCCTGTAATGAATTCCCACCATTGGCTATCTCCCTCCTTACCTAGAGTTGGACTTCTTCCTTGCTGTCATCAGTTCTCTCAAGTCACAAATTGGCCAAACATTTGCTGCAAGACCTACAGATCTGTTTTGTTTTAACTGACATTCTAGCCAACATTTAAAGATCAGAAGATTTTACAAAAAAAGTGATTATTTTTGTTTTTTTCATTAAAACCCCCCAAAAAACCAAAACAGAAGATCTAGCAAACTGGGCCGAGCTGGCAGCCTGCCTGCAGTGTCTGGGTTGTTCCCTGAAGACAGAGCACCACACCTCTTTCCTTCACTTGGTCCATTACTTTGTACCTTGGGATAACAAATGGATAATTCCATTCTATCTTCACTTAATCTCTTTTTGTGTGTGTCATATCTTTTGTTTAATTTATTTTAGAAAATTTTCAATTACATTAGTTTTCATTTTGAGAAGTTTTGTTTGATTCTTTTCCAAATTTTCTCAACCATTCCTTGGGTTATCTGATTCTTTTTTTCTATCATCAAGTTTCTCATTTATTTTTTAAACATATGGAAAATAGTCCCTTTACACTGTGACGTGATGGCTTGAGTATCCCAAGACTTTGCGATCTATTCCTGTCCTCTATTGTTTCTGCTTGTGGCAGCTTGTCTGTGATCTACCCAGTTCCCCTTGAACTTGACCTGTGTGAGTTCTTTGAAGTCCTGGTTGAAGCTGAGTTTCTCCATAAAGGGTTTGTATCTGTTCCTGCCTCTTACCTGGGCACTATCAACTTGGGACCACATTAAGTCAGATTTTTGTTTGAGGTTTCTTGGACCACATAGGCATTCCTGACACTGAGGAATCATAGCTGGATGAGGTGCATAGCATGGGGTCGCCATCATTGGGCTGTCCTGACACATGATCATCTCCAGAGCTACTGACCCTTGGCCAGGGCTTTGGCATATGTTCATTAATGATGGACAGTGTTCTGTAATCACAGATCAGTGAGTTGTTTCAGAACAGAAGCTGGAAGTCTGTCAGTATTGTTTAGTAATAATATTTGGATTTTTGACTTGTTCCTGATTTTGGTGGAGGCTGAGAAGAATAGTTGGATTTCAATGGCTAAGACTAGTCATGTAGCTAGAATGTATCTACAAGAGACCCTATTGTGTCTAAGTTTCCTGGGACCAAGGTACAAAAGTGTTTCACACACTTACACCCCAAGGACACATGCATGCCCATATGCACATGCACACAAATGCATATATGTGAACGCACATATGTGAACACACACATTCACAGGCACATGCAGTTGTGCTCTTCACACCAGTGTTTAGTAGAGACAAAGCTCTCCTGTGAAACCAACCATGAGAGGACAAAGAAACCATAGCTTATGATCTTCAGACCCCTTTCAAGGCACATCCAGAGCTGTTAACCTGAATTTTTTGTCAGCTGTTTTAGGAGTATAAACTGAGTCTTGTGAGTCCTTTTAGCAATGGAACACCTAAAGTGAATGCTGTCTGATACACATGGGGAGGGAGCTTCTGTTCAGTTCCCACGTCCCTCGGCTGAGGCTTCTGGGCCTTTCCACAGAGCCCCATGCAGCTGACAAAGGGAAATATCAATGCTTTCCATTGTTTGCGGTAAACACACAGGGTTCCTCCTTTCATTTTGTTTCTGGGCTCTACTGAGCATTTCTTACTCGCAGTCCAGGTCAAAGATACATTATTTTAATCAGGTTCTTTTTTTCACTAGGAATCTTATTTAGTATATCTGATATTGTGACCTGCCAGAAGTGAGAATACTCCAGTACACATGCACACACACACACAGAGAAATATGTGTGTGCATATATACACATATGTAATCATGACTCTAACCCACCATAGTCTGGCTTTTATCCTTTCTACACTGCCATCCTTTCAATTTGTTGTAACTGAAAGCTTCGTCTTCTCTGCACCTACTCTGTTTCATTGTACATCAAACTATTGCCTGCAGGCCATTTGTGGCCCACTGCTTTTTTAGGTCAATAAAGTTTTACAGAAACACAGCAGGCCCAGTTGTTTCTATGTTGTCAGCACTTCAATAATGACAGAGTAGAACAATTTCAACAGAGAATTTCTTGTCCACAAAACCTAAAATATTTACCATGTGCCCCTTTATAGAAGGACTTTGACACATTTGTGACTCTGATTACCCCTTTGTAAAAGGAGAAGTGTCTCTAACGTGCCTTGTTGCATTCTTTGTATTACCTATTGGTGTCTGGTGTTATTTGAATTTACATGGTTTTTCAAATGGGAGCATGTCCTGGTTACTGGGAAAAGATCATTAAGCATCTCTTCAGAACTGTGCCTTAGGTTGTCTCCCATTGGGTGGATGTGAATTAAAGCACAGAAATAACACCCATAAGTCCTTATTAGGAATCTGTGAAGAACAAGGGATTTTTGTGATTATGGATGATAGATTATTGACCTGTCTGGGACTGTCCCTGCACTTTTGACATCAAGAAGCAAGGGAAAAAAACCACTCAGTGTTGTGGAGCCAAGCCAGGGGTTGGGTGAATACAGTTGCTTCTTGATCATTCATGGAGACACTGGTATAGATCTACCGAGCTCTGTGTCTTTCTGCAGTCCAAGCAATAGTGGGGTCTTGCAGTGGCCAGGCTGCCAGGGCTGGTCAGAGAGGAACTCATTCTAGTGCAGCCCCTGCTTCTGCTCCAAGGGGACTGCTAAGCAGGGAGCCATGGTTATTAATCACATCGCCTCTGGATTGAGGGCCAGGAGCTGGAGAATTTACAAGGCATTCTGTGCTTCTCTTTTAGTCACTGTGCCCCACCCAGGATTCTCTTCTGAGAGCTTGTGTATCAAGAGGGTTTAATCCAATCGCTTGCAGGTAGATTAGCTTCACCTTCTCAGATATGACCCCCTTCAAGCTTGCTGGGGACCTGGGCTGAATCCATTGTTAGACATCCAAGAAAAGTCAGAGCTAGAGTTTCAGTTTATACTGGAGGTGAGAAATTTGGAGACTACATTTCTAAAGGGTTCTAATTAGTAAATGAGGCTGTACCTCAGGAATAACCTCTCCTTGGCTAGGCAGTAGGCAGTGAGCAATTTTGGATTTCATCAATTCATCCATAGTTCTCCTAAGCAAGGTTTGTGTTGCTGTATTCTGAGAGCATGTCCTCCCGTTTACCTATAGCTAGGGTCCTCATATACCTTCAGCCATCAGACCTGGGATCATGTACATCACACTTGGATGACTCAGCCATAGAATTTATTGGAGTCATCTCTGCTGCTGCAGGCTTGCAACCTCATTTCCAGGCTCAACTTCACTACTTGACAAGTGGTTTATTCACATCCTGGTTTCTCCTGGAGCTAAGCCATATCCTCCTCATCACCATACCTGTCTGTCCCCACATTGCACTGTCCCCAAACTGCACTGTCCCCACAATACATTGTCTCTACACTGGGCTCAGGTGTATGGCAGCTCTCAGTCACTTTGAGCCTCATTGGTTTGGCCTCTCTAAGACCCCATGCTGAAATGCAAGCTCCACTTGGGCAGGAACTTTTATTTTACTCGTGAATAAATTCCCTTAGCACAGAGCAATGCTAAGCACATAGTGGGTGCTCAGTGTGTACTTACACAAGGAATAAATTTGAAAGAGTTTGTCTGTCTAATCTGCTATAGTTCTTAATCACCTTCCCTATCAGTAAATTTTTCTCTCTGTGAAAATTAAATCCATCTGCTGCAAAGCAAGCTTGTTTCCTTCTCTGGGCTTTTGGTGGAGCTGGCCAACCAATCAGGCTTTCTTTGCCATAAGAACTGCAACCTGAATTCAAAGGATTCAGTGAGTCCTTGCTGACATTTCTTCCATCTACTTGGAGTAATTTTGATGTCTCGAATATTTCTTCAGAACATTTTATTATTTTCACAGACTGCAAAGGGCCACATTAGGTAAGCAGCGTCTGATGTGTACAAAATATGAGGTTTGGGCTTTTCTTTTTTCAAAACCCATGGTGCTCTTGAAAGCACTTTGAAAACAATGCCTGGCACTCAAGTGGGTTCACTGTGTGCTTTAGTCTGGGGAAGTCTGTGAGCCTGAACACCTGCGATGGTATATCTGTTTCTAATGATGATCATCACGGAATAAGTGGCTGCCTCCCCTCTTTTGGTACAAAGCTCTTTGTTGGCAAATGCAGCCATTCAAAATTTGTCCTCTCAGAGATGCTAGAAGCTCCTTGTCCCCTGAGGAAGACTGTCTTCAGAAATGTTGAAACTGGAAAAGCGATGGCAATACTTCATCAGCTTTACCCACCCTGCCCATCCTCCTGGTTGTGCCCACTAGTGAGAGGGTAGGAAGGGGTAAGGGTGGAGGGAAGGGACGAGGAAGATGTCACTGTACTCCAGAACAAAGTGCTCTCTTAAAACACTGTGTTTCCTCCTGAGTTACTTTGTTTGACCTTGTCGAGAGTCTCAGGTGACATTGAGATGGAAGCAGTTCCCAAGCCAGCCTATGCTATGCACCTGTGGTGGCAATGAAGGAGTGTCAAGATGGCCCAAATTTTGCAGGCCTCCTGAAGTGTCTCCTCCTTGCTAGGCATACCCCTTGGATATCTACCTCCATCCTGAAGCTTGAATAATCTTTCTAAATCTGAAACCAAACCAAGGTTTGGTTCATATCTTTTCTGCTTCATATCCCTTAAAATTCCCCATGATTCCCACACCCTATGGTGATCCATGACCTAGCTGATGTCTCCCTCCCTGGCTTTATTTCAGCCCTTGGCCTACCACTGACATAATGCTCTGATCCCCAGGGTTCACAGCCTCCAATTGTCCCTGTCCATGCCTCTTCCTTCTGTCTCTGATGCCCTTCTCTCCTTTTTCCTTACTGGATTAAACTCCATCCATCTCTTCAGATTCAATTTATGGGTCTCTTAGTCCAGGAAATCTTCCCACCCTATCTTTATTTCAGTGTCAGGAAATAATGTCTGTTTACTTGTGAACACTTACTGAGTGCCCGCTGCAGTAAGGTGTCAGAGACAGAACAGAGGTAATGACTCAGGCTTCACCCTTGAGGAGCACACCAGTTGTATATCCAATGTCCTAGTCCTAGACCCGGCCCAAGGACTTCAAAGATTGAGGAATACAAGAGACCATCCCTTGTACACAGTAAGCATTTAATCATTATGTGATGAATTTTCTTTAAAAGTTAAAAATGAAACATAAATTTTCAAAGTCACTAAATATGCTACCACTCAGGTATCAAAGTATAATATTCCCTTTTATGATGAACATGAATGCTGATAATAAATAAATATATTACATATATTTATTAGTAAAATGTATTGTTTTACAAGAATTCAAGGATCTAGTAGGGATGAAAATGGAACCTTTCTCCAGTAGGAACATTTCACCACATTCAGCAGAAAGCCTCCCATTCTTGGCTCAGAAGAAATATTGAAAGTTTGGAGTTTATATTTAATATTGCCCTAATGGTATGCCATGGTTGCTATGACATTGTTTGTTATTAAATGAAAAACAATGAATCCAGTAAAGTAAATATATATTGATACTGAGCAATCTTGGAGTGTTGTTATGTTATTTTCCTTTCTGCATTTATAGGAAACTGATTGAAAAAAAAACCTTCCACTTAGTGGAAGCACACTCCATTTGTGTATCTCCTGGCCCCATGAGGTAATTCATTTCTGATAATAAAAAGGAGCATTACCTAACTCAAACTTTTATTATGCTGGTGTATTGGGCAACCATAAAATGTACCTAGGCAAATGATTTATTGACCTCCAGCTAATGAGGTAACATGCCTCGGCTGCTGGAAAGTCCTTCTCAGGCCATGGACACCACTGGGCAGAATTGATCACCTTCAGGACAGAAGTGTTAACATGGGAAACAATTAGTCTAGCAGCCTGAGTGTTCCCATTAATATCCAGTAGAAACTTTTAGAGTTATACCCAATGGGAGACCAAATCTCATATTTTAAAATTTGTCTGTTAATCATCATTTGTCAAGCTCAGTAAGAAGATTGATAAAAGTTAAAGAGATTAAGGGTTGCTAAAATGGCACCAAGTGGCTCTTAGAAAACTGGGATGCCCCAGAGGGTCAGACCCCAAAGGGCTTCTGGAAAAGTCTTTAGGACCAGATAATGTGATTGAATTTGAATGGCCTGGCCCAGCCCTGCAACTCGTTTAGTTCTTGCTTTAGCCATCTGAGGGAAATGCTCTGTACCCAATGATAATGACACAAAGCATATTCTGATCCTTTCAATAGCCCACCTTTTCGTAGGTCTTCCCAATTCCTCCAAGTGGAGCAAGAGGGTTGGTTAAGTTTTCTGTTGATGGGTAGCCACTGCACAACTCAGTGGCTTTAAACAACTATTTTATTGCTTAGTATTTCATGGGTCAGGGGTTTGGGCATGGTTGGTGGGGTAAGTGTGATGCTTCATTTTTGTCCCATGCGGTATCAGCAGGAGATCTCAATTACAGAAAGAGGAGCCATCACTGCCCCCAACAGGAAGAACTCCAAGCAGGGTCATGTGACCCAAACAAAGTCAATTAGTCTTTCCTTAGAACAGACATGCTGATATTGGAAGACAGAAACTCTGTCTTATCATGTGGTTACTTGTTGGTCATTTCTGTCTCATGGAGAAGGTCTCATGTTTTTAGTAGGACACAAGATGGGCAACATAGAAAAGGGAAAGAGACAAACAAAGATGAGAGATGGCAGAGAGAGTGTTGCTGACAGGACTAAGAAGTCAGTTATTGTTTTGGAGATTCTGAGTCTCATAGGTCTTCCTTTCAGTTCTGGGAGCTATTCAGCATCTTTCCTGGCCATAAGAACCTATACATTTCTTTTTGTGCTTGCTGACACAATTTTACTAATATAACAAGTTTTGTCAACATTTTACCATATAGAATTGCTGTGCTTCAAAACACACAATTGGCTTCTAGGTTCCTAATTCTATTCTCTAACAAAGCATGTAACAAAGCACAAATGACAACATAATATCAGTATTGTTCTTTGTAATATTTCCATAGAAAAAGATAAAGATGTGTAGGCTAAGTAGATCATTTACTCATTTGGATAGTTAAAATAAATATCTTCTGGCTTGATAAACTCTGTTGCTGATTAGCATTTTAGCTATAACAATAGCTCCCATCCCATATGTTTTTCTATAATGTAACCCCAACACTTCATCCATCATTATGTGCAGTCTATGTTCACTTCCTTTGGAACTGGGTAAGCTTGTGTCTCATTAGTTATGAGTGGAAAGTGACAGGAAAAATGCTGAGTGGTTTCTGAGGTTAGATCATGACAGCAATGCAGCTTCCACCTTGCTAGCTGGGACATCTGCTTTTGGAAGACTCAGCTGCTATGGAAGATGTTGAATATCCTGAGGTTGCCATGCTGTGGGGAAGCTCAGACCAATGGAGAGGTTGTGTATGGGTGCTCCAGTTGATTCCAGATGAAAGTTGGCCTCAATTGCCAGACATGTGAATAAAGACACCTTCTGATGAATCCGTAAGCCAACCATCAAGCTCCAACTAGCATATTATTTCTGGGAGGTCCACAAAGGGTCTCTCATGTGTACTCACAAAGCAGTGTCTGACTGTTGTCTCAGCTGCTGTAACATGGTCCATTGTCCTCATTGTATTTCTTCTCCTGTTTGTGATGGTACTTGGAGACATCTCATTCCTGCATTTGCCTTTATTCCCACTCTTATTTCAAGATCTTTGTTAAAGAAGTATGATACCAAAGCTTCTAGTACATTTCAATGTCACTGAGGAACCAATGCTGGGGCTGGAAGAGGACTGCATCCCAAATTTTCAGCCACACTTTGCCACCTGGGTCCCAAAGCAGTTCAGGGTGTTAAAAGCCACTCTGCAGTTTCATGCTGACCCTTCAGTAACTCTTACGTAGTGCTAACTCTGGGAATGGCACTAATCAAATCATTTTAAGAATATTAACTTACTTAACCTTCACAATAACTTCATGAGTTTTGCTGTTGTTTTGTTTTAACAGATGAAGATACTGAGTTACAGTGAGGTTAAGAAAGCTGCTCAGGATTACCCAGCCAGAAAGTGGGCAGCCTGCTCAAGATTCAAATCCAAGCAGCCTTCTCAAAAGTCCATTCTCTTAACCGTTTTATCTGTTAGCTCCTATGGATCCATATCCAGCCAATGTGGCCAGAGAGAGAACAGAGAGAACGCTATCACCTGCATCTTCCTTGTCTCTCTTATACCTCCATCCCAGTTATCATGCTGGTTGATCTATCTGAGTGTGTGTGCATGCTCATGTGTGCTTGTGTGTACCCATGTTTTTCTCTGCTATGTACACTAGGAAGCTAATCATGACTTATCTGAGTCTATGGATAGAAGTAAGAGCAAACAATGTTTGTTATAAGAGATGAATAAACCCTAACCCAGCCAACCCTAAAGGCATGTGGGCTTTCCGGACCCTTTGACAAAACCCATCAGGCCAGATTAATGATGCTGCAGTTTTCCATTCATTCTCATTGGGTTTAATGAAGATAAAGGGGCTCTCTTTATGAGTCCATTTGGGCTTAGCAAATTAACCATGTGCCGAAAGGCTGCATGTGAACAGAATATTTGTCCTCATAACGTTCATTACGAGGGTGAAAGTTAACTAACCTTTTCTTCTGTGTTTCTTTTCTCTGGGCCCAGTGAGCCTGCAGAACTTAAACCTCATCTCTAACCTTATTTCTGAGGGGCCTTTCCTAACTTCTCATTTTATAGTCTTTAATAGCTGTTACACTGAATCAGCATCATTGTGTGTTTAAAAAATATATTATGCTCTGTATCTCAGAGCCAACTGTCCAGAACTAAATATTCTTGTCTTTTTTGGAAGATGACAGGCTGTTAGAGATTGAGGAAATGGGGAGCAAGTGTTAGTTTTCTTCTTGTTTCCTCTTGGTGGCTCCTGTTGAATGAACTAAAGCTGTGTTTCTCAGATATTTGCTGTAGGTTTATGCTACCATGAGCAACTCCCTATGGCAGATTGCAAAAATGGTCCATAATTCCTCCTTTCCCTAAATGCACACCTTCTTGTAATGAGACTTTTGCTACTCTTCTCATGAAGAAGTGAGATGCATACTTCACACCTTGAAACTGGGGGTAGACATGAGATTTGTTTTGTCCAATGGGACTTAACAGAAGCTTGAAGTGTTTGCTTTAGGGTTTGCTTTCTCTTGCTGCATCCAAAACCTTGAGGCCCTATGTTACCTGGCCTGCTATCCTGCTACTGTATGAGAGACCATAAGGAAAAGAACAAAAGTAACCCAGTTGACCTACAGCCTGCCAAATTCCAAGCAGTGAGTGAAGCCACCCTAGATCATCCAGTCACCAGCTAACCTGCTGGTTGACTGTAGACACATGAGAGGCGAACAGACATAACTAATCCAACCCAGACCAAAATTGCTGAATGACCCACAGAATCATAAACTAATAAAATAGGAATTGTTTTAAGTCACTCAGTTTGGGGATAGTTTATCTAACAGCCAAAGTTAACTGATATATTCCCTTCTTCTCACAGCATGTAGCAGCTTATGTGAATGAGGTAAATTTTATGCCAAGAGATTTCTGAATAATGCAAAAATCCATGTACTGAAGGATTTAGCTTTGAAGAAGTTAACGTCTCTTCATTCAAATCCTATGATTTTATCAGTGATATCACTAAAGCCTCTTTCATTGTGAAACTGACATTCAGTCCACATGTAAACTCTATTCTTTTACCTTGTACTATGCAGATCAAAGTGAGTCAAGTTCATCCGACTCATGTAACCAGTTCCTTATTGAGTTAGTCTTTTACCCAATCAGAATGTCAAAACCAGGGATAATTCTTATGTAAGTCAATTATATAATATGTTACCATATTCATGAATGCCTGGCAGACTGAATAAAACTGATTTCCTCCTTACATACCAGGATCACAATATAACAGGGTTAGTTATATTAGGTTTATATCCCTAAAATTGTCTTGTAACCTCCAAGGCTTTGGAAATAAATTAATTAATTGAGAAGGACTAAAATTACATGGCCAAGGAATCATATCCAGATTTTAAAAAAATGTGTTATAGTATTTATCACTAAGAAAATAATATGACATAAATAGGGTCTTATCTGATAACTATTTTCTCTTAATTTGAGATCGTTAAGCTTTCTCAGGTATAGATGGTGTTCTGGGTAGCTATTTCTGGATAACAAATCACTCCAAAACTTAGTGACTTAAAACAACAGCAGTCATTTAATTGTCTTTCATGGTTTCTGGGGGTTAGGAATTCAGGAAGGGCATGGCAAGGTGACTCTGGCTCAGGTGTCCAGTGGTCATTGGTAGAAAGTAACTACAGCAGGAAAAGGGCCTGATGCCATTGGTGGCTGTCAGATCGCTCTCCCTTTGTTTGGTCTCAGAGCTTTTCATGTGGTGTCTGTACAGGCTATTTTGGACTTCCTCACAGCACCGTCACTCAGGACAGTTAGACTGCTTACAAGGCAGCTTAAGACTCTAAGCCAGTGTCCCACCAGAATGTTGTCTGGCCTTTTGTAACTTACCCTCAGAAGTCACAAGCTCCAATTCAACAGGACAGAGTACAGACCTCACATCACAATGGGAGGAATGTCATGGTCCTATTGTAAGAAGAGCAATAGGTGGGAGCACCATTGTGGCCACCTTTAAAAATGCAATCTGCCACAAATGGCCAAAGGGAAAATCTCTGATTTGATTTTAGATCTATTATCTTGTGCATTAATAAAACAGACGCAGTGTTATCATTTAGGTCCTTTTCCCCACCTACCTTCCTCCATTAATGTCCAGCTATAGCAAGTCAGTTACACAGCAAAGTAAAGCACAAAAAACCCAGCATTACATCTGGGGAAAATGTGAAAAAATTCTTTAAGATGAAAGGGGTTTAGCTGTTCATTGAGCAGCTCCGCTCTGTGTACTAGATAAGGAAATTTAGAAGGCTGGAAAGCACTAAGGTAAAAAATCTACCAACCAACCAACCAACCAAATATTGATAAAAACAGCCATGAATCCAGTTCCCCTGAGGAGGAAGGAAGCAGAGAGGCACCATCCAGATCTAGCCCACCTTGCACTTATCATCATCTCACATTTTTCAGATCTTTTGCATGAAACTGATTGAATGTCTATACACTTTTAGAAACCACAGGTTTATAGACACTAGGAAAATTTTGTTCAGCTAGTGCAAAAGCTAAATACAAAGAAAAATGAAAGAAAGAGATGTTGCTCATAGTTTAAATGCCCTCATTTGCAGTTTCCCACAAGGTGGGGCATGAAGACAAAGAAATAGAAGTAGGTTTTCAGGGCAAGTCACATCTTCTAAACCATTTCCTTCCCATTGCAAGGTGTTCCTACTCTAGCACAAGAAGGCAGCTCTTAACAGCAGTACTACAATCATGCTTCTGGGTTTTGCACTCGCGTTTCCCATTATAGCCGACAATTCAGTTTTTAAAAAGGTGTAGCTTGTTTTGCAAATTTGGTAAGTTTCAAAATTATTTCCAGGTAAAATTTTTTTAATATAGCTCCATTGAAAACACTTTAGAATAGTTTATTGAGAACCTATTATATACCTACTCCTGGCTGGGCATTGTTACAGAGTAATAAACAATAACCCTTACTGTTACTCTTTGGCCAGTCCCTTAAGAGGCTGATAACTCAGTACACAGTTATTTCTCATACTGTATATTTTTTAGATTCATAATCAATCATAATATTTTCAAAATAGAGATTTTTTTCTGAGCTTTGGTGGCTTTCAGTTTTTACCATGTCACAAACTAAAAAGTAGTTCAAAGACTTTGCTTTTCTCCAAGGAGCAGTTATGAAAGAGCATCCCTAAATCACCTTTCCTTGCCAGATCTTTATGCCCTTGATGCCTTTCCCTCTGGAAACTGTACTCAAATGGGCTTTTCTTGAAGCTAGTCTTTTTTCTGTTTTTTTTTCTTTCCTTTTTTTTTTTTTTTTAATTGCGGGGACAAGAAGGAGGGTGCTTTCTCTGACATTTCCAAACTTCTATGCAAGCAGTCTCAATGCTCTACATGGGTTATAATACATTAAAAATCCTCTTTCATCATCTCACTTATCACCGGAAATCGCATAGCGCTGAAACAGTAGAAAGTCCTCTCTTTACCTTAATAAGTTAATTTTGATGCTTAACTAAGGAACTGTTAAATTTTATGTCAATGCTTTACTGTCACTGTGGAATTAGTATTATCAGCCATGGTTTGGAAGAATCCTAATGAGAACAATGGGGGTGAAGTCTCTCGGATTCTAAAGTAGCTGAAGTTTAGATCTTCTAAATATTGATCTTAAAAATCTTAAAATACGTCTGAATGACTTTTCTGGAAATTTAAAAATGAATCTTGCATTCTTTCCAGCCTCTAATTTATTCTGGAATGAAGGCAGAGCTGATCTGTATAATGTCTCATTGTTGAAAATTATAGTAGCTCATGTTCTCAGTCATATAAGGACATGGACAAAACAGGCCACGTTCCTCCTTTGAGTGGACTACTTAAAAGTATGCGGCTCCAGAGATGTAATCAGGAACATGGAACATGTGGAGTTCAGTTACTGTTTTTCTTAAAGCTTCTCATATTGATCACTTCAGGGGTGTTTATTGAGTGAACAGTTTGAGCAAGGATTTAAGCATCAAAGAGTGGCCAGGGAAGAGGGTCTTCAAATTATTTCCTACTGAGATTTTTATGATTGCAATCTTTAGCCCTTGAATCCTGATTCTCTCTCTCCAGGCTTCAGTCATGGTCTATGTCCATCATTATTGGGGGACAAAATTATGTTTCTAATGAAGATTCTTTATGGCTACCTGTTGCAGATGCTTTTGCCACCCATCCCTTTCTTCCTCAGCACCTCACATTCCAAGATATCCTATTGGAAGCACATGTGATTCCCTCAAGACAAACCAAGAGGTTAGCCCTCTGGGAGTAGCCCTTAGCCAAGGACATGTTCACCAGCTTCCTCACACCTCGGTGGGGGACCACTCTGAGGTATGGTTTATACTTGGAGCTCTGTAGTGGTATTGGGACCCATTTGTTCAGGGAGGAAATCTAATTAACTCATCCAGACTGGCTTTTCCCCTTCCTTGTTTCACTTCACTACTCTGCTACAGGTACTTTGTGGGGGTATCACCCAAATAAACTCATACATTTTTAGAGTCTGATGCCAGAGAAATCTAACTGAAGACTCAAACTTTAAAATAAGAGAAACTTAATTCTCTTTATTCATTACTCTTTTACCATACATTTACTCTGAACTCACCAGTGTAAGGCATGGGGAAGAAATGAGAAGAATGTATCTTCCTGTTCCTTAGAATTGACTTGAAACAACAACACCGTAAGGCAGGAATTGAACTTTCCCAAGATCTCCAGCCTTAGGGTTCATTCAGGATCCTCCAGAATGATCCCCCCACCCCTGCCATTTTCCCTAAACTGACCGTGAATAGAAGATTGGTACCTGTTTCCACTGCTCCTTTTCCTGCCCACTGCTCCTTTTATTTCTTCATGTCTCTATTCAGTTCTGAGTTCTTGAAGATATTTGTTGGTTTTAAACAAGGCTATGTCTTCTTTGAAATTTTTTATTGAAGTATAACATTCATACATAGAAGCACACCTGTCATCCAAGAAGTCTCCCCCAGGCCCCGTCCAGGCACTCCTCTCTCTCGCCATGTGGGTAATCACTATCCTGGCTTCTCACAGCATAGTTTGATTCTTGTTTTGTTTTTTTATTTTAATGTTCATGTTTGTGAGGTTCTTCCTTAGTATTGTATGTAACTGTACATTGTCCATGCTCATTACTGTGTAGTATTCCAGTATATGAATAACTGTGATTGATTTATCCATTCTACTGCTGATGGGCAGCTGAGTGGCTCCTAGACCGAGCCTATTATGAATAATGCTCCTCTGAGCATTCTAGCACATCTTTGATGAATACAGAAGCAGCTCCATTGGGAATATGCTCAGGAGTGACATTGTTGGTTTATAGAATATGCATGTATGCTCAGCTGCCATGGATGCTAACTGTTTTCTGCAGTGGCTATACTGGATTATGCTTCTACCAAGAGAGTATGAGAATCCCATTGTTCTGCATTCTCACTAATGCTTGGTTTTATCCATCTTTTCTCATTTTAGCTATTTTGACTTTTCTATAGAGAAAGATTTATATATTTTATCTCTGCAGCAGAAAGCCACAAGTCTCAGATGAGGGTTTCATGATTAATACAAATTTGCACTTGCTATAAAATTTTCTATTTTCCATAATCTTTGAAATTATGACTCATTTTGGGAGCTGCCTTTTGCAAAACCAATTTTAACACTTTAACTGGCTAATCCTTCTTCTGACCTCCTGGGAGGTGTTTGCATCACCTCCTGTCTAATGAAATCTGGGTCTACCTACCAGTGTCCCACCCTGTCAGTTCTTTCTGCCTCATTATCTCCCTGATGCTTTCATTTTTCACTCCATTTTTCTGCTTGATCTCCACCATTCTTTTGAAACATTTTTTTTCTCTCAAAACCAAAAGCATTTTTTTCACTTTCTTTTGACTATACATTCATCTTTTCTCAGAAAGTCCTTGAGAGGACACTCAAGTTAGTTTGCATTCTTAGTTATTATCCTTTTGCTTCTAAACCTTAATTCGCCCTTAGAAGTTAAGAATGGTTAAGAGTGTGGGCTCTAAGGTCAGACTGCTCAGTGTCAAAAGTAAAATCTGCCCTTTGCCAGTTCTTCAGCCTTGGGCAAATCACACAACTACTGTAAATCTTAGTCTCCTCATCCATAAAGTGAAGTGAATAATATGAACTCTCATAGACTTATTGGGGATTAAATGAGATATTTACCTTAGCATATTATCTGGCACATAATACTATCTAATGAATGTTACTTTTACACAAATCACATCTTAAATTTCTATAACTTACATTATATGGAATTTCCCTTTCCTTTCCTTTCCTTCCCTCCCTTCCTTCTTTCTATTCCTTCTCAAATATTTATGGAATCCTATGATGTGCCTGATTCTGGGCCAGGACTTAGTATGTAATAGTAAACAAAACAGCATGGTCCTGATCCTCAAAGAGTACAAAATTTGGTTTGGGTGATAAGAAATCAGATATTCACACATCATTAATAGCTATAATATATATCTAGAAAGGAAGGCATGTCATTCTTGGATGGCAACTAATAGGAAGATATGACCTAATCAGATGCTGATTTTGATCTGAGAAAGATTGATCTGAAGCCTAAATGATGGGAGGAATAGAGCCTCTTCCCTTATTGTGGAGTGTCTTTAAGGTGTTGTTGGCTCCTTTAATAATAGTTCATTTTTTTTTTTCAGGAAGACCTGGCTGTAAACTGCTTATTTGGTGACCCCCAATAAATCACATATCCTGGTATTCATACATTTGTATAGCTCACTCCTAGATTGGCTCTAGGCTTGGTCCTGTGATTTGTTTGAGCCAATGCAGTGTTAGCAAGCATGACGCAAGCAGAGGCTTCCTGTTGAAACATTGGATCATTATGAAGAAGTTTGACTATCCTGCTGGAGAGTTCATGTGGAACAAAGCCCTAGAGTCTATGAGGCTAGAGGGAGAGAGAGACAGACAGAGAGACAGAGAGAAAGAGATGAGCCAACCCCCAGTGGTGTTGGCTGCAGGCACCAGACACAAGTGAAGCTATCTTAGCTCCTCCATTCCACAGTTAAGCTTCCCCATCCGATGCACATGGGGCAGAGCCAACCCCACTGTGACCTTCTGGAATTGGAAAACCCTGGTCACTAAATAGTTGTTTTTCTTTTAAGTCACTAAATTTGTTATACAGCAATACATAACTGAAGGATGCTGCTTTTTCACCCTATCTGATATATACAGATACTTACTATGTTTCAGATGACACAATGAAATCAGTGCCTTCCCTGATGTAGCCAGGTCAAACTCAGGGGTTTTAACCTCAAGTTCATAAACTCCTGAAGATTATATTCCCAATTGTGCATATATTATATCTGTTTTTCTGTGAAGAAGACTCATGCCTTTCTATTTCAAAATGATCTGTGGTTCCCAAAAATAAAGAAAAGGTATTTCAGAAGAAAATATAGACATAACATAGTCTATAAAAACAAAAACAAAAAACAAAAATAACAAAAAACCCCAAACACACTTTGAATAAAATACTCTGTGGGAACAAAGAGAAGGGAGTGATTAACTATGCTATTTATAATTGGGGTAGTCTCCACAGTCTAGGAGATATAACTACATCTTCTTGAGGCCATACCACCTTCAGTAAAATTAAACCTGGAACACTTATGCTAAATGATTTATTTCTCCTTTTGTGTTACACAGAGTTCATTTTACCCATGATATTTTAAGATGGGCCATTTTACTCATATTTTTCCTAAGGACAAATAAGAATTTATACCAGATATTACAGTTAATAATAAAAACTGAGGATTAAATTTGCCTCCAGCATTTGTGGGGTCCAGGGCAAGAGTAAAAATGGAGGCTCACATACCATGGCTAAATATTTTAAAGTTATACATTAGGCTAAAAAATTCTTAAATAAAATATGTTGTATTTTACCTTGTCAAATTTAGTTTCAAACATGGAATTCTCAGGTACTTCAGAGATCAACCCTGTCATGTGGCAGTGTGGAGAGAGATGGCTCAGGCTCCCTGTGATACTAAATGACCAGTTTTTTTTCTCTCTCTCACTGCAACTCTGTTCTAAACAGAAATCCCACACTACATGTCCATTCTCTGTCCTTACCTCTCTGTAAGTGGCCATCCCTTTGGTTTGCCTCTAATCTAGGAGCTAACAGGGCAGCAGCAGACTTTATCCTCAGAAAGGAAGACCTTTCCCTATGATAGACCCAGGGAAAGGGATTATGCAAGTCCTACAAATGAGCTGTGGACCCTTTGGACAGGGAATCTGAAAGTCTTAGATACATGGTTTGACATGGAAGGAGGTGCGAAGAATCTGGAAGAATCCCTTGGCTTCATAGGCTCCTTCACCCACGGTCGAGGGATGTATTCAGAAGAGGACCAGAGTAGAGCCCGCTCAGGTTATGCTATCTAAAATGGTAGCCGGTACCCACATGTGACTTTTGAGTACTTGCAGTGTGGCTAGTCCAAACTGAAACAGGCTAAGTAAGTCAATTATAAAGTGCATATTGAATTTTAAAGATACAGTGCAAAGAAAAAAAGTAAAATATCTCATTAAATATATTGCAGTTGCTTCTTTTGCCTTAAAATGTGGTTACAGAAAACTGAATTACATGTGTGACTCTCCTTTGTGGCTCTCTTGGACAGTGCTGCTGTAAAGCATGGGGCCTGGGGCAGCAGCCCTGGTGGCCCTGGTGTAATGGTATCATGGTGGCAGAGTGGTGTTGATAGCTTTCTCTATCCCCTCCCAGTCCACCTATTCACACACAACTCCTCTTTGTTTCGACTGATCTCACCTCCAAGACTGACTCTTGAATTCATGGTCAGACTTGGATGCATAACTGCGGATACCTACCCTCGGATTTAACAGCCTTCCTGACTCTTCAAAGGAGCTTTCCGGTGTTTGTTTCTGAATTATTTTCTTTGCATTCCTCCCCTCAGCTCCCATTGTCTTGAATGAGAACCCCTGTTTCCATCCCTAGCAATGTGGCTCTGACCCCCTTGGGTATTACCCAGTCCTTCCTGGCTCTTCTTCTGAAGAGTGACATCCCATATTTTCCTTGACTCTCTAGGGTTCATTTTGGATCTAGATTCTCTTAGACATTTACTATCATGACTTGGATTTGACAGATAATAGCTTCCTCTCTTAATCTTTTCAGAGAAAATATTGCATTTTTGCTGGAACTTTCAGCTATTTCCTTAAGGGCAGAATCCAGTGACAGGCTAATGAGAGAGGCAAACTCTAGGCTTTCCTTAAGGATTTTACAAATTCAAATCCTTGTATTTGCAATATTATTTACTCCAAAATAGATTTTGAGTCCTGGCTATGTTTTAGTCACTGTTGTTTCAAGCATGAGGACCCAATAGTGAGTAAAAATGAAAAGTTTCCCTTGAAAAATTAAGAATCAAAGAATCACAATGGTATAGCTATTCCAGAGAAGCTTTGGGTGCCGTATATGAGAGGGCCAAGGAGGTAAGGGCAGCTTCTTTGAGAGATATAGGCTGAGAAATTAATAAATTACTGAAAATATGAATGGCTGCTTCAGACTCTTAATGAGGATTAGTGCTTAGAGGAGGAGGAGAGAAGCACAAAGCCCTCAGGTGGTACATTGGAGACCTGACTGTGCCTCTCTCACTAAAAGAATTTCCCCTGTGTAACATTCTCACAGAAAGTGAGATTCAAGTTTTTGCTCTTGTGACCCAGAGAAAGGAGGATACATCACTATTCAGAGGAAACCAAAGATTGAAATCTTGGCCTTTGAGAGTCTGTCAAGGGGTATCCTACCTTTTGGTGTCTCTGCACCATACTGGAAGAAGAGTTGTCTTGGGCTACATATTAAGTATGTTGTGACATGTAATCACAAAAAATCTCATAACATTTTAAGTAAACTTACGATTTTGTGTTGGGCCACATTCATAGTCATCCTGGGCTGCATGTGGCCCACGGGTCACAGGTTGGACACCCCTGGTAGATACATGCTATTTCATCTATGGTAAGACAAGCATCTCAAACATCAGGTGAGGGAACCAGATAGTTGAAAAAGGAAAGGAATATACTGTTTGTTTTTCTCCTGAGAAGACCTGACAGTTTATCCTTGAAGAGTAAGTTGAGTGAAAAGATTTACAAAGATATGAGGGGTGGTGACCTCTTATTATGCTTTAAGACTTGATTCCATGATCTTCTAAGTGACCCTGAGTTGAGGACCCAGTCTTACAGCTCCATTGTGCCCTTGAGTGTGGGTCTGTCTTCTGAAGAAACACTTCAGTTCTCTAAACAGGGATCCCATTTTCTTTATTTTGTATCTCCAGTCTAACATTGGAGCAGTACTGGCACTCAATAAGTGTTTATTAAGTAAATGAATAAAAACTGCATATTCTGAATAGAAAGAAAACTGCAAGAAATGGAGCTGATAAAAGGTCAGACTAAGAGTATGTTTTCACAGCCACTAACCAGGATTTCAAACACTATTTATGAAAGTAACAAGAATTGCCCCAGGTTCAGAGTGGGCATCCTGGGAAATTCCCATGTATTAAATAAAATGTAATCATTGAGCCTTACAATGTATTAGATGGAAAAGGCCAAACGATCCAAATTTGGGTCTGCTCCCTTCTCTGGCACTGACTAGTTATGTGACTTTGGAGATTATTTTATTCAATCAGAAGGCACCTTGGTGTCCATCTTGTCTAACTCCTTCATTTTATAGATGAACAGACTGAGTTTCAGAGCAGGTAGGTGGCTTGTTAAGGTGAAACACAGGCATTGGTTGAGGTAAAACAGACCCTTTCTACTGACTGAGGTGACCAGCTATTTAGCCAGCTATTTTGTCAGGATACTGACTGAGCATGGTGCCAAAACTTAGTTGTCAAATGAGGAGTTACAGCATGATTGAAACCAGCCACCATGAGCAAACATCAGCTCCGAGACAAAAAAAGGGAAATAAAGCAAAATCTGTTGAGTAGGTGCCTGGACGAAAGGAGCTAGGAGAGAAACCACATCACAGACCTAAAGTGAAGTAAAATCACGAATCAGGAGAGATATGTGTGAGGGCTCCAGGAAGTGATGCAGGGAACTTAGGTTATTTTAAGAGCCCAGATTCAGTGCTGGCCTTCCAGTTCACTCTGCAGCAACATCTTACAAATGGCAGCCACCACCTGACACGGCCTGTGTAACAGCTCTTCTCATATGTGATGACAGGGCTTGTCAATGGTATTTAAAGGTCTCAAGTTGCTGGCTCAGCCTGGCCATCTGTTTAGAAAACTCTTCACTTTGAATAATGGCTCAGTTACTTTGTTAGCTCCTCAAAAACGGAATATGTCATAATTCTAGTTACTCTCAGCACCCCGTATAATGCTGGGCACAGAATTATTGGGTTTCCTATTATCCAGGTAGGAGATGTCCTGCTGGGTAACAAATAAGCCCTGAAATTCCAGAGGTTTCACATAAAAAGGAATGCAATATCTTTCTTGTGCAAGATCTGAGATGGACTGGCAGAAGTGCTCCTCCAAGAACACATTCAGATATCCAGGATCCTTCCATTAGAGGCTCTGCTACATCAGCACAGGTTCCCCAACAGTACCTTTGCAAGAGGAAGAGAGGTATGGTGGAGGCACGCTGGCTCTTAACTGCTTCAGACTAGAAGTATTTATGTTACTTTAGCTCAAAATTCTGGTCACATGGCCCAAAATGACTGTAAGGGAGGCTTCAAACACGGTAGCCTTCAGTGTGGGCTTACTGTCTTTGCCTCAGTGCAACAAAGCCATGCAACTGATGGAGTTCTAGTGACATGAGACACATTCCAACCCAGCACAAGTGGAGGACATAGAG
The DNA here is from genome assembly GCF_021234165.1 of Pteronotus mesoamericanus. Taxonomy (NCBI): domain Eukaryota; kingdom Metazoa; phylum Chordata; class Mammalia; order Chiroptera; family Mormoopidae; genus Pteronotus; species Pteronotus mesoamericanus. The sequence continues at coordinate 34,924,615 of NW_026555105.1, read as the reverse complement.
TCTAAAGTCCAGCTCTTTTACTTACTAACCCTGTGTGGATAACTTTCTCTAGCCCTTTTTTCTTAGTTTCTCTTCTGTAAAATAAATAATATAATAAAAATATATTTTTAAGTTCTTTAGAAGACTCATTGAGATGGTGAATGTGAAAAGGGCTTTGTAAAGAGTTAGATACTATTAGAACTTTCATAGTTTGTTCTGTTTTGTTTCTTTTTTTTTTTTTTTTTTTTTTTTTTTTACTTTTTTTCCTCTTCCAGAGTATATTGTAATTGCCTACTGGGGATCTCTCCATATAATGATACTCACATATCAGCTAGCTGAATGGGCGGGTGAGTGAACTTTAAACCTTACCAGTGCAGTAAAGAAAGAGAGCATACTCAAATTCTCTGGCTTTCTGACTTAAATGTAAATCCTTAAGACTCTACCCTAATATTCCACATGGACTGAACATCATTCCTTTTCACTTTTCTATCCACCAATCCCAACATTTCTTTCCCTGTACTACATAAACTCTCTCCCTTACACAGTGGCCCGCATCATAAAATGGTCCTACGGGTCAGATATGCAGTAGCTGTCAGGCTGGAATGACTCTAACAATAATAGTGGCAATAACAGAACAGCAATAATAACAGCGAGTGTTGACCAAGCACCATTCTGCCAGGCACTATGCCAAATACATGACATTCATTATGTCTGTAAATCCTCACAGCAACATTGTGAGTGAGGCCTTCTTCCTGTTTCAGAGATAGGGGAGTTGATGAGGAGATAGTTGTGTTATAATCTGAATGCAGATGAATCTGGTTCCTAACTTCTGCTCTACACCACTTTCCAATGTTGCCCATTTCAGAGTAAGCCATGATCCTCCTTCCAAATAGAGATACTGAAATCATTTCTGTTTCTTAACTCATTGTGATTTTTTTCTCTGTATGCTTTTTTCTAAGAACTTTAGTTATAATTTAAGCATTCATGATTACCTGTTTCAAACATAAAACATGATGCTGCTGATGAATTTATACAGGAGACAAACAGAATTGTGTGTCACTACTCTCAAAATTGCATCTTTTTCTTTCAGAGTATAAATCAACAGCTCTTACTTGCTTACAGCTTCTGTGGGTCAGGAATTTAAATATGACAAAGTGGAGTACTCTTCCCTATCACGTCTGAGGACTCAGATGGGAAGACTTTACTGGTTATGATGACTTAAATTTCTGAGCATTGGACAGGTAGGGTTGGAGAATCAGATCCGTATTGATTTCCTTACTCACATATCTGATACTTGGGCTGAACACCTACACATGGCCTCTCCATGTGGCCTTGGCTTCTATATAGCATGGAGGCTAGCTTCAAGAAAATAGATATTAAAAGCAATCAGTCTAAGAGCATGTATTTCAAGATACTCAGGTGGCAGTTGCCCTTTCTGATCTAGCCTTAGTAGTCACACAACATCATTTCTGCCTGTTCTTTTAGTTTCAAGTAAGTCATAAATCCTGCTCAGATTTAAAGGGAGTGGAATTACATTCAACCTCTCAACTGGAAGAATTTCAAAGAATTTGTAGCTATTTGAAAAACTGCCACAAGTGAGTAAAAAACACTTGAAGCATGTATTAATATTATTCAGAGCAACTAATTATATTACCCAAAGAAGAGAGGACAGGGTAACACAAATGAAAACAAAAACAAAAATCTACATTGGTAAGTTGAGTAATGGCACAATTTTGGCATAGCCATTAAAAGTAAGTTTTCAAGAAGAAATGTAAGATAAGAGGAAATGTGTTAATGTATTAAGTTGAAAAATGCTATTGATACTACATAGAATATATACATATATATTCTATATATATATATATATGTATATGCACCCACACTCAGAAATCACAGATTGAACAAAAATCTGGCTTTGTGACTGATTTCTCTTTTCTTCTGCTTCTGTGTATTTTTACAGTAATCATATGCTGCTTTTGTAATAGAATGAAATTAATCAGGAAAAAGGACTTTGAAAAGAAAAACATTTGTATTAATTTCAAAGAACCAAAAAGAAATTTGGGATAAAGCTGTTGTGTCTGTGGGGGGAGCTGACCTTCAGGGGCCTAGCTGGTCCTGGTGGTCATGCAGACTAACGAATACTGTGAAACTTGGAGTAGCCTTCAGGTCTCTACCCACAGGCTCTAGCTTTGGGGAGGTGGGAGTGGGGTGGGGAGTGACTTATGCAAGGCCAAATGGCTAATTAGTGGAGTGGCTCAGCTGAGAGCGCAGGCCTCTTAGTCCCAGTTCAGGATGTTTTTTTTCCTCCACCTGCTGCCATCAGCTATGAACTGACAAGCAGCTGGCTGCCTGTGTCTTACATGAAGGACTGACATGTTTCTGCTCCCAGCGGGTATCTTGCCTGCAGCATTGTATCTATTGAGGACCTTGGAAGCTTCTGGCTTGGAAATTCAGAGTGTGATTTTATGATAATTGGGCTGGGTGTTGCAATAAACTTAGCAGTCACTGGTCATATTCAATGACAGGTGACAATTTTATTTGGTATGAAGCTGAATTTGAGAGTGAGGAATGGGAATAAGCTTAATGATGGTGAATTTCTTTGGTTAAGGGGAAAATGAGATAGATCCAGCTTTAGGGGTGGCTCAGAGGGAGAAGGAGCCTCATGCTTCGAAAACTCTGTTTCTAAAGAATTCTAGGGGGCCAGATGGCATTGGTGCATCTAAAGGCAGCTCAGAAAGAACATATCTTCTTCATCCTTAACATATTTTCCCTTTGCATTATGTGATCCCTGAAAACAGAGTATTTTTCCCACTGGTATTCTCCATTTTTACTTTTAAGTTCCATCTTTTTAGGGCAAAAGCCTCATATAGGTGCTTCTTGCCTTTCATATCTTCTTTTATTACCTATAATTTTTAATTAAGAGGGATTGCCTGAGGCAGGTACAGATGAAAATATAATTGTGTGTGTGCGTGTGCATGCGTGTGTGTGTGTGTTGGGTGAAAAGTTGGCTGAAGGAACTAGGAAAGGACAGGCACTCATAACCTGGACTCAGTAGTTCAGGGGGCTTCCTGCAGAAGACCATGGCCAGAATACTTCCCAAGACATGGGCAGTGAGGCAGAGTTTACTAATATAAAATTAACAGGGCTCAAATTTGATTTTTTTCACAGTGTTGATATGTATATTTAAATAAGGTCATAGGCCCAAGTGATGTGGGTAGTTTTTTGTAATTCTTAGACAAAGGTACTGCTCTTTTCTATAGAATAATAATGATACCATCTTCTCTTGCTCTCCTTCCTCCCTCACTGAGTGTTTCATTTGTGTATCTGCATGTTACATAGATTTTTAAAAATCCACACAAGAATCTTATGAAGGTAGTTATGATTCCTTTCATTTGATGATGAAGAAACCTCTGGACTAGAAGTTCATAGAGGTTAGTTACTTACTCAAAGCCACGTGCTCCTGTTATTGAGATGGGTGTCAAAGCCATGCTGTATGGAATGTTTTATATCCTGGGCATAGGAAGCCTGTCTACTTTTTGTAGTTAGTGCGAGGCACCCCATGACAGATGAAAAGTTTCCCAGAGAGTTTTGGGTGGTGCAGATTACAAGGTCAATGTCTTTTTAGAAGAGACAAGAAATGTCCTCCAGTGTAGAGAAGTTTGGATGTACCTATGACTATGGGGCCTAGCCTGGGAGGACACCAGTGAGCAGAGCTGGTATAGAGTACAGGGCACGCACAACAGTGTAGTTGCCCTGCCCTCTGCCAGTGTAGAAGGTTCCATAGTATATCACTTTACCTAGAGGTCATCTAGAATACAAAGTTTTAAAAATCTTAAATATAAATAATCAATTATATATTTAAAAAATTCCTTCAGACAGTGGACCTTAAAATGTTAAATTACACATAACATAGCAAAAGATACCCAAAAGTGACATTTACAGAATAGTGCAAGTTTGGTATTTAAAATATAAGAATAATTCAGAAATGTCCATAGGCAAATTTGTTTATAAAAAATATAAAGCCAAAAAGATTTCAAAAAAGGATAGATACTGGAAATGATTCAGAGAGAGATTAAATACATATAACTTAATCATTAGATCAATCATTAAACAAACTAACTTTAAGGAGAATTAGCTCAAGATCAGAAAGATTTCCTGGGAGCCGTGAGTGATCACGGCCAACGCCCCGGGGGTTATGAGTGATGGTGAAGCATTGTGAGGCAGCGACAAACTCCTCAGAGATCATATGGTTGTGTGGCAGAATAGCAGAACATCTAAATAATTAAGAAAGTACATTTTCTATGTGAGCAATTTTTCTTGCCACAATTCCAGGGCAGGAAGGATTGATTTGTTTGAGGAAAAAAGCAATGTATTCTCCCCAAAATGGAAGAATCATGTACTGAGCAGAGGGACTCAAAGGGGGAAATGAATGTTTTGGGGATTATGTAGAGGCAGTGAGAGAGATGGAGAAATGCTTGGCAGCTGCAGGGTGGGGCACTCTGGGCAAAGAAAAGGTATCTAAAGATTAGTTTGAAGAACTCCATGCTCTTTGTAATGCTCTTGCTCTACCCCTTTAAGGAAATCCAGAATAAAGACAAATGTTATTCTTCAAGCTTCTAAAGGCATATTTTGTTGTTTTTAGATGCCTTAACAAGGAAAGAGAGGCCTCAAGTTTGTCCTGCTGTAGTCATATTACAATCTGATATAAGACACTTTGGGAGATATAGACTAATATGTTGAGCTTTTAAAATTCATCTTCTTTCCATGTCAAGAAAAACTAAGAAGTAAGTAAGAAGTAGGATGTACCAGGTAAGCTAATACAATACATTTCCAAATACCTGGAAATGGGAATGTGCTTGAAGCCCAGAGAACTACAAATTGGAGGGCATAACTGTTAGCCTGCAGATGTGCTATTTTATTATTTTGTATTTAATTGAGTTAGAAGACAAAAATCTGAAGATTTCACATTAAGATTGGATTTCTAATTTCTGGTGAAAAACTGGAAAGTATGAGAGTAACTTTCTGCATGACATTATAAGCTGGACCTGAGAGGTGGCTGTCCCCTTTCAGAAGGATGTGTACTCTCCAGCTTGCCACTCCTTGTTGAATTGCCAGTCTGGTGTCACTCTTGATGGCCTGCCCCCAGAGTCTCCACACTGTAGTAGGAGCTGTTGAACAGCAGGCATCTGGGCCTATCATCATGTCCAGACAAGGTAAATGCAATATCCTAAATACCTTCTTCTGAGGATTTTACAGAGTAAGGGAGAAACAAAGACTCCCATGAATGAAATTGGAGGCTGGCAGCTTCACACGGTAACTATGAAGGTAAAAGACATGGCATGTGTAGAGTGAGGTGGTAGTTTTCATGAAATAAAGAGCTCTATGGAGGGGAGTAATGAAGTGGGATAAAGTCAGAAATAAACATATAAATATTTGATACAGAGTTCTAAAGCATTAAGTAGGACAGGGAGAGGACAATCAATAAAGTTAAAAACATATAAAGATGCTCTTGAAATGTATGCAAATCAAGCCAGCCATCTTTGGGACCATTACATTGAGAGAATGGGAAATACATGATACCTGAGGTTGAGAAAGCTGTGTATTGAATTTAAATTTTTTCTTGGGTATTAATGAGAAAGCTAAGACACCTTCTCTGAGTTTAACCTGGAAGCTCCTTCAAGTATTACCTTTTTATGCCTTTTGTGAGTCACAGAAGAACACTGGAGAAGGAAGATGGGAATGGGATCAGCAGAGCAGCAAACCATTGCAGGCTTCATACCTCAGTATGCCTTGTGCTGCTGGAGATAACTACAGCTCTCTCCAGGCACTGGCTCCCCTGGGACAGCATACTTTGGCAGCTGGTACAGCTGAGCGATTAACCCAGTAGGATCTTGAGTCCTGCTCCTATGTCCCAAAGACAGTGAAGGTTTCTATGAAGTCAGAAAATATTCCCAAGAGCCCAAAATGGATGCAAGCAAGTCTTTCTTGAGAGGGCAGCCCCCAGGGAGAGAACGTTTTCCTATGGGATGCTCAGGCTCTCAAGGATCCAGAGTGTGCCTTCAAAGAAGTGTAGGAGTTCTATGTTTAAACACAGGGGCACTGGAAAAATCCCTTAGAGAAGATGTGCCAGTTATAACCACTTAACTAAAGGGAAAAGCTGTTTAGATGGCCTTACTATGCAAAATAGAAACCAAAGAACTTATATGTATGACCCATGGACATGAATTAAGGGGGGGATTGCTGGAGGGAATGGGGTACTGGGCAGAGTGGGGTAAAGATTAAAATAATGGGACAACTATAATAGCATAATCAATAAAATAAACTTATAGTAAATGTAAAAAATTGCAGATGAATAAAGATGGTTATGGTTATAAGTGTTATATTTATTATTTTAGCTGTCTGGGGGAAAAAGGAATAAAGTTAAAGGTAATTTGGGTGAGAATGGCTTCCAACTATCAATAAGGGGACAGAATAATGCCTCTCAGTTCTCTAAAATCACATGCAATTAGAACTATCCTGAAGTCCTGCTATTCTGAAACCTTTGTTGAGAGAATGACAGAGAGGCAGTTCATTCATTCATTTATGTACTCATTTATTTTTTTGAACTTTGTCCTTTCTGGGGTCATATGTCTTTCTTCTTCCCTTATCCAATTCAGTAAGTCTTGCAGATTGTACCCCCCAAATGTCTCTAAATGTGTTTACTTCCTGTCTTGTCCAATTTAGTCAGTACATTTCTCTGCTCTTTAATCTGTTCTTCACATCTCAGCTATTTTCCCCTTTCCAGAATAAAAATCTGTTACTTGGAATCCCTTAAGAATTTCTAGTGGCTACTGGGATAAAAATAAAATAAAAATAAAACTTTTTAACATGTTCTACAACCTTGCTACTTAAAAGTGTGGTCTCTAAACCAGCAACATAGATATCTTCTGAGACCTTATTACAAATGCAGAATCAGTTCCTGCCTTTTTGCAAGATCCGCAGGTAATTCACATGTACATTAAAGTGTAAGAGGCCCTGGTCTGCATGATTTCGTGTTCTTTGGTCACTACCTGCCTATCTAGCAAATCTGTTTAACATCTCTGGGTCCTTGGACAAGAGAAGAAATGGAGGTCCATAAGCCTAGTGCCTGAATATTTAAAAATAATAAATCAAGCTAGCTGTTAAATAAAATATCTTCTATCTTTATATCTTGACAAACATACCTTCTTAACTACCTAGGCTTCCTTTGTTAAGTATGTGTCATAACATACCGAACAAGTCTTGAGTATGAATGGACACCACACCTACCTACCCAGCATCTGCCTTTAGCCCCATCAACAAATGTGCTGTGGTTACTTTTCAGATGTAGGGGTCTCTTGCCAACAACATGGTCCACCTCTGAAGTATGGACCAGGGAAAGAGGTAACTCAGGCCTTAAAAGCAGGGTGGGTGTTCTTTAAAGGAGAAATTCTGTGCATCCTCTTCCTGAAAAGTGGTCTAAAAACAGGGGAGCATGGACTCTGGGAGGGAAATATCTCTTTAACTCCAGAAGTTCCTCATCCCATTGAGAAGAGTGGGGTTGGAATAACCCAGCCTGCTAGAGCTGGGTCCTTCTTAAATCTGGGGCCTCCTTACCTAGGCTGAAGGTTAATACTATTCTAAGTTTCTCTTGAGTTGTGGCCTTCATCACCCACTAACACAGGTATTTTGGTCTTTTTTTCAGTCCCTCTTTCTTGCTCACTTTCTCTCTCCCAATGTATGGCCTTTACATTTGTTGATTGCTCTGCCCAGATAAGTGTTTACTTTTTATGTGCTTAATGCCATGCATCCTTGAGATATCAACTCAGGTATTCTTCCAAAGGGAAGACTTTCATAACCTCTCTGATCAATAAGCTTCATTAGGGTTGGAACCATGACTTGTTTTACTCTGGCATGAAGCACTGTACTTTAACACATACTATGGGTTGATGTATATTTGTGGAATGATTATGTGAATAAGGGTGCAATCATTTTGTAAAAAAAACAAACAGAATATGAAAGATTTAATGTTAAGCAGGAAAAAGTTTTTTTATACTTCAGATGGAAAGGTCCAATGAGTCACATATGTTATGTAGTGTTGTTTAGAATATCTTGGGTGACCTTTTGAAAGTCTGCAAGATGGATATAGGATCTTGATCTTTTTATTCCAAAATAAACCATTGATTCTTTTAACAAAAGCTCTGTTTTCTAAAATTTTCTCTCACTTCATCATTCTTCTTTGGAAAATATATATCTGAACTTTAACTAGATCTAGGTATACAGAAACAAAATTTGCTACATTCTCATTTCTTGCTTATGTTTTAAGTTGATTTGATTTGAACTATGTTAGTTTGTTTTTCAAACTACCTTACCTTGGTTTGCCATGTATATCAGCTTTTGCTATGTTACAGACCACATCAAAACTTAGTGGCTTAAAAGGTCAACTATTTTGTTTAGTTAGTAATTCTGTGGGTTAGAGATGAGGTTCTTCTGCATTGGACCAGCTGGCCTGGGAACCGTCGTGTATCTGGTCAGCTAGTGGTTCTTCTGACAGCTGGTTGATCTCAAATGGCATCACTCACATGTCTGATGGTTTGCTGGCATTCGCTGGGGTGGCTCAGTGTTCCTCCATGAAGTTCTTCATTTTATCAGGCTAGCTTGGGCTCCTTTACATGCTGCTTTCAAAGTTTCAAGCACATCCAGAGAAGTTAAGCCTCAATTTACTATTTAATCTTCAATTTGTGTCACATTTGCTAATGTTCCATTACTCTAAAACATGTCACATGGACAACCAAGAATGGAAGAATTGCAAATCAGGGTCATTTTTTTTTTTTTTTCAGTGTACCATACTATGCTGAAGCCATGATTTCTCAAGATAATCCTCAACTTATTCTATAGGATTGCCCTTCAGAAAGATGCCATTTTTCCTCTTGGTTGTCACTAATATATTTAATAACCAATGAAAGAACTAACCCTGCATTTAGCTGTGAAGTTTAAAAGTGACAGGAAATGGAAGGCTTGTGTGTGCCTGCTAGTGACTAGAATTGATTTGATGAGTGGGCACCTAGTCCTAGCCCAAGCTAGAAAAGTTCATGGGACAAGATGACATCAGCTGAATTTATCACAAGTGGGCAGCAGGAAGAGAACAGGGGCATCTGCGGTTTCTATCCTGTTCTTCAGAAAACCTGTTACAGACTATATTTCTGGAAGACATTGCAATCTGTTCTGTCAGATGGAAGCCACCATGAATCATGTCTTAGGACTATGAGGCTTTGGAAATCAAATATTGGATTGTGTTGCTAGAACAAAATGCATCCAGGGTAAACAATATATCCTGTCTCTAACAATTCATCTGTCTTGGCCTTAATATTACCTATGACATGATGAAGTCTTGTTAGTGCAAGGCACCACTCTTGACTCAGTCAGCCTGAATCTGAATCCCAATGTTACCACTAATTTGCAGCATGACTTTTATTAAGCTAGTTAAATAACCTATACCATGTCTCAGTTTCCTCATATATAGGAATAAGATAGTCATAGCACCAATGCCATTGGTTACATTGAGGATCAATTGAGTACATATGTCTACAACACTTATAATTTTGCCAGTGAAATAAAAAGAAGAAAAAGATCTCCATGGTGAAGCTTTGATCAAGTGGATCATTTCTATATTGAACTTGTTTGTTATCCTGTACTCAAGCTGGACCCTTGAACTTGCATTCTTTTTTTTTTTTTAAAAAAAAAGATTGTATTTATTTATTTTTAGAGAGAGGGGAAGGAAGGGAGAAAGAGAGGGAGAGAAACATCAGTGTGTGGTTGCCTCTTGTGCACCCTCCCTGGGGACCCAGCCTGCAAGCCAGGCATGTTCCCTGACTGGGGATAGACTGGTGAGCCTTTGGTTTGCAGGTCTGCACTCAATCCACTGAGCCACACCAGCTGCAGCTGAGTTTGCATTCTTTTCTCCCTTAAACAAAAGGAGAAATTATGAGATGGCTCATTTTCTTGCCATAATTAGGAAAGCTAACAGTTTAGAATAATGTTCTTCTAGGATAAAAGGGAAAATGAAACTAAAAACCCTTTATATCTATCCTTTTCCACCCTTACATAGTTTAAATTTTAATCACTTTCAAGGTGAAAATTTTCCAAATTACGATATTGGCAAAAGGATCATTGAGTAGAGGTCAAAAGACCTTGTTTCTAGGTCTGATGCTTCTGCAGATAAACAGGGTGGTCTTGGAAATTTTACTTAACATCTCTGAATATCTTCTTCAGTGGAGATGATGGAGCCCAATACACTAGAAAAATCTCTACAAGACAATTGACCTGTACTGGGAAAACCAAAAACAAGCTGGTAAGTGGATGTTTCCTAGGGGATGGCATGTATGGACATTCTGTGATGAATGGTATATAAAGGGACATTTTTAAGGTGTGGTTTATTCTCTTGGTTACTCTGTGAAGAGAGTGAGGTGGGGTTGGTATCAGACTTTGAAAAAAAGTTTTAGTGATATTTTTGCTCACAGTCTGAATTTATTTTATCTTAGAATCTGGGGAGGACTGGGCCTAGTTGGATTCCAGCCTGCAGCAGCTGAATCTTTAAAGTATCTGGGGCTACTGCAGTGTCTGTGTTCAGGACCTTGGTGATTGTACCATAATTTTGGATTGTGAAGGGGTCAGTGGTATGGTCATTCAATAGTATTTAATTTGATAAATATTTTTGGAGTGTCTACTTTGTTGGCAGCCCTGCACAACAGGATCATAGATGGAGAAACACTCTGGTTTATGATGTCACAATTGGCCATAAAATTCCATTCACCATCTGAAATCTCTGGTATTAGATATATTAAGGCACTAGATGGAGAGTCTTGCACATGGACAATGACTGTAGGGCAATGGGTCTTGACTGGAGCTTTAGTGTCCCTGATTCTACCATGATGAATATATGAAGGCTGGCCCAATTATGTATAGATGCTTGTATAATCGCGAAGTATTATTGTTGGGTCTGAAGGATGGCTAAATGCAGAACTTGTATTTGATTTGGAGTAAAGTATTCCTAGAGATGGAGGGTCCATGCCAGGAAATCTAGTTAAAGCTAGATACAGACTGAATATTTTGGATATATTCTATAGAATGACCATTAGTTCTTAGTGGGAGTTTGTTGGGAAATGCCCTATTTTCAGGGACTGTAGACCCGCCAAAAGGTGAGAGGACCCCAAGGCTGGAAATAATCAAGGAGATCTTGGGAAAATAGGCTACTGAGAAGACAAAACCTCACAGCCCCTGCCTCCCTCACATCACCTTGCTTGGTTGGCCCTATGATGGTCAGTTAGTCAAAGATGGATAAGATCTCTCATGAGGAGGGACAACCTAAGACAGACATGGCCGGTATGGGCAGCAGACAAGGATTTGGAGGACATGGAAAAAGGGCAAAAAGGACCACACCCCTTTGCTCGGCTTGGACATGGCTGGAGACCTCATTCTATCTGAAAGAAGTCTCCTTATCTCTTGGTGGCTCTGCCCTGCCTGTTGGCTCAAGCTTGAAACAATACTAAAGGCGGGCACAGTCCTAAACTGGATCAGGTGGTTCCCAGGGGTAAATCAGGCCTAGAAGTAAGTTCCTTGAAGCATGCTTTGTTCTTCCCTTAAAGCTATGATAACTGGCTTATACTGGGAAGGAGATTTACATAATTCACAGACCCTGACCTGAGGCAGATCTTTTGTGTTCCTTCAATTGTTATCTATGATCTCTGTTTTCTATAAACATAGCCTTTCGACACTGATTGATGAGCTTTGTTGTATGCCCCTGTGTAAATGGTTCTCAATAAAAGCCTTCGGACAAAGGGGCTTGGGGCCTTCTTAAGTAGAAGGAAGAGCCTTGTCCCCTCTCCTGGCAAAGAGAGAAGTGTTTGCAATGACTCATGTTTATTCCCCCATCCATGACAGGCTCTGCAGGATTCAGATCCCTGCTCCCTCCTCAGCTGGCTCTGGATAGTAACCATCAGATCCAGGAGCACCCTGCACGGTGCTCCCCGCAACAGGAGTTATGACTTTCAGCTGCCTTAACAGAATATGGAATTTCTTGTTCTTCAAACCAGGCACACATAACATATAAGTGTGGACTGAGAGGTAGAAAGATGGATCTTGTACAGTCTGGTACAGGACATTGCCTGATAAGTCCACAGTTATTTCTAAGAAAATATGTATATCTCTGAGAAGACAGCATGTCTACAAGCAGAGCTATTTTTTTTTTTTTGCCACAATTTTCCTCACCTCCAAGGGCAAAACTTATACCAAAGGTAGGCTCTCCACCAATGGGAAACCAATCCATAGAGTAACAGTGACTTAGGACATTACCAGGAGTACAAAGTTGAATAGGTTAATTAAGATTTTTTGAGAAAAAAATGAGTCAGTTTATCATAGATACAGAGATCAGACTAATTGTTGTCAGAGGGGAGGGTGTTTGGGGGACTGGGTGAAAAAAGTGAAGAGATTAAGAAGTACAATTTGGTAGTTAGAGAATAGTCACAGGGATGTAAAATACAGCACAGGGAATATAATCAATAACAGTGTAATAACTTTATATGAAGCCAGATGGGTGGGTACTTGAAATATTTGGGGTACTGATTTTTAAAATATATGATTATTTAACCACTATACCATACACCTGAAACTAATATAAAATAATATTGAATGTAAACTATAACTGAAACATTTTTTAAAAAATTGAGTCAGTTGAATTCCCAAGTAATTCTAATACTCAATCAAGATTAAGAATGATGGCTCTGAAAGGTGAGGCCCTCGAGTCCTTAAAAAATAAAGGCCCAAGGCAAAATTCTCATCTATTCAGAGTTTCCAGAGACACCCACTGGATGGAGTTCAGTCTTATCTTGGGGAGTGGCTCTCCTGTGAGCTGGCACTATGCTTGTTTGAGGAGCTTTCCTTCATGTCCCAGCCTCTGTCTCTCAAAGCAGGTTAGAAATGTTGGAGGCAAAGACTTAACCACCCACATGACAGTGAAGTTTGTATAGTAATGTCTCTAGACAGAAAGGCAGAGGTACAAAAATTGCCCTTGAGTATATGAGGTCTGTCCAGAAGGTATCCAGCCATGCATTATAAAAAAATAGAGACATTTATTGAAGAAGATACAAGAAACAAGAAACATTGTACAGAGGACACTCATACCTCAGTCCCCTTCAAAGAAGGCATTTGGAACCTCACACAGTTCTCCCAATTGCCATCAGTTGTCTCATAGTATTTTTCTGAATCACATCAATTGTTTAAAATCTCTTCCCTTTCAAAGATGATTTTAGTTTTGGGAAAATCTGGAAGTCTCCGTGCTCTAAATCTGGGTTGTTATATGGGGACTGAGTCACCTGGGTGATCTGAATTTTCACAAAAATTTCTGCATGAGATGCGATGCATGAGCATTCATATTGTCATGATGAAGCTACCAATCACCAGTTGCTTATAGCTGTGGCCTTCTGAATCATCCTAATAGTTTCTGCCAAGGGATGTTCAAGCTTAACACAAAATCTGATGCAGATTTGTTGCTTTACTTGCTCAGTCATTTTGAACCCAATAGCCACACAGTACACATGCTCACTCAACAATGCCTACTGCTTCCACTGACTAGTACGGTGAAATCATCATTGTTCACGAATGGGCATTCCAGTCCACTCTCCTTGGCTGCCACGTTACATTGATGTCACGAAGACCATTCTCACAATATTAACAATGGCTGGGCTTTTTCCAGACAGACCTCATATTTCCAAGGCTGTTCATGGAAAGTATAGTCTGAACATCTATGTTTTGATTGCTCAATAACCTGAATGCCTCTATTCTGGACCTTTAGGTCAAAGGATTTAGAAGTGCTGAAGAGCTATAATTAAAGAATCTGATGTTTGTATTTTCCTTAAGCCAACAGTTAATTGTGAATTTTGGGATGTAAGTTAAATGAGGCATATTTTAGTTTTCTAATCTGTAAAGTGGATAAAACAGTACCTCCATCTTATGGTTAGTTGGAAGGACTAATTACATATAAAGCATTTAGGTAGCATCTAATGCAAAGTCCTTAATAAATAAGACCATTTATATTATTCCTGATGAGGCAACTGAGTATTAGTTGAGTATCAAGCCCTTAACTGGGCTTGAAATTTTAATTGGTCAACATAAAAATTTCACAGTGCACATTTTTTGTGGTGCTAAGGGATACTTTGGCATTTTGCTGTTTAAGCTGCTGTTATCTATAGGCTATGTCTATGCTGTGCAATTAAATTTATTGTTTTCCATTCAATTCTGCATTTTGTTTTTCAGCTTGAATAATGGTCAGTTGCAGAGATATTGATGGAAGTTACAGAGCTTACTTAAGATAACCAAGCAAACACATCCATCCATTTCTTTAGTGGAAGCAGCCCAATGCAAGTGCCGGGAAGCATTTGAATTTCTCTTATTGAAAATATGGCTTTTCCCATTGTCCTCTAACCCTCAGCTCTCAGGTTTTTCAAATGAACTTGAATCATTTCAAGATGCACTGGTATTGAACAAGAAAGGAGGAAGGTGTACCAGTTATCCATTGTTGCATAAAAATCCTCCCAAAATTTAGTGGCCTAAACCAATAATTATTGTGTTAGTTCATGATTCTGTGGGCCACCTAGCTGGCAGTAGCATATCCAGTGGTTCTTCTGCTGGTGTTGCCTGAGGTCACTCTGGGGCTGCAGTCATCTGTAGGTTTGTTCAGGGTGGGAAGGTGTAAGATGACCTCCCTCCCATGTCTGGCAGGTTGGAGCTGACTTGCCCCTGGGGCACCTATCTTGAACGGTCAGCTCTGGCTTCTTCACAAGGCAGCAGTATTCCAAAAAGAAAGAGCAGATGCTGAATGACCACGTGAGTCTTAAATTCACAAGTTGCATGAAAACAAAGCAAGTTAAATGGCCAGCTCAGAATCAAGTTATGAGGGAGCATATACCACTGTTTAATGGAAGAGCTGCAAAGAATTTGTGGCCATTGTATTCTATCACAGGAGGGGAAGGGTAGCATTTTTGGGGGGCTTTCTGTGCGCTAGACACTGGCAACACTTTATGCACATCATCATTAGTGTTCCTAACAACCTTAGGAGGTAAATAACATCATTATCCCATTTCCCAGATGACAGTCTAAGAATTTTTTCAAAGTGACATTGCTTACCAGTGGCAGATAGGACTTCTGATTTTAGAGTTATCTTACTCTGGAGAGCAAGCTCTTGATCCTTATGCCAGAAAGTCCACAGGAAACATCACTGTCCTTGTTTCTATTTCTTTGGGTAGAGAGCTGATTGACTTGCAGCTAAAAAAGCGGCAGTTGGAAGCTGGGTGGGCCACCAAGGAAAGTTATTTTATTTGCTTATGAATCCTCCAAAGGACCTGAGGTGTTTCACAGTCTCTGTGTTATGTCTGCCAGTATCTTTTGATAACACTTGGTTACACAAGGTTGGCTCCATTTCCTTTTTAGAATTTCTCAGCCTGGAGGACTATGATATGCAGTCTAGCCCAAGCTGCAAGGGGTCCTGGGGGAAGTCATCTACCCTATCAGGGCAGCTGCATCAAGCATTCTCTCTCTTGGTTTTAAAATGCTGACCTTTCTGGTCCTAAATATATCCAGAACCATAGGAAGTCAGCAGGTCTGTTGCTTGTCAGCTTACCATGGACCTGTAGTCTCTTGACTCCATGCCCTCTCAGGAGAATGGCAGCTTCTCTCCTAAACACAGTAAACTCTCATTTACCTGCTTTTCTAGGCTATAGAGCTACACAGTCTGCTTCTAAGTGTTGTACTTTCTTTTTAGGGGAAAAAGACATCTTTGTGTTTCTTCTGTGTGTTTCTCCTAGAAACAACTAAGTGACTTCCTGGCTCTGTCACTAAAGTAGAGAAATTAAAATAACAACAAAAACAAAACAAATTAAATATTCAAGAAGAATTTGCTATAATATGTGGTGATTTTTATTATCCTTTGGGATGGTTCTTAACCATTTTCTGAGTCAAAGTTATTACAGAGAGTCTGATAAAATGATATTACTAAGAAAATTGTACATGCCCAAACACCAACTATTGGATGTGTTTGTAGCCTGGGTGTCCATAAATCCTAGATTAAGAAAAATTGTTTTAGAAGAATTTGAGTCGATAATTTAGAATATGCTGTAGATCAGAGGTATAAATTGAGAAGGGGTTCAAAGCAGTGTTTCTCAACTCTGCTTGCTCAGTAGAATTAAAGATTGAGATGTTCCAGCCGCACCCTGGACTAGCTAAAGCAGAATCTTGGGGTGGGTCTTAAGCATCAGAATTTTTAAAAAGTTTTCTAGGTGATTTCAAATTGCAGCCAAATTTGTGAGAACACCATATAAGGCCCAGCGTGACCACTTACTAGCTGCCTGACTTGGGGGTCACTAAATTCCATGTGGGCCTCAGTTTTCTCAACTACAGAACATTGATGATAATTGTACTAAACTCAAAGAGTTAGTTTGAGAAAGAAAATTATTTACTATATTTCGGGCTCTTAAAACAATACCTGTCACATAGTATGGTCTAAATTAAAGTTATTAATATTTTATTGGAAAATACAATGCATTGATTTCATACACATCATTTGGAAATTGCTGCATTACAATACCAATGGCTCATATTGAACTCTGTTTTAATTTTCTTTCTGTATTGTTCAAATACATTTGTTCCCATTTTCCTGCCACCACTTTCCCCTGCTACACCCACCCTCACCTTCCACCCTCACTCCTTCAACACTTTGGCTTTATCCACACATCTTTCCTACATGCTCCTTGACTTGACCCTTCTTCTTTTCCCCATTAACTCCCTCCTACCTCCCCTCTCATTACTGTCAGTTTGTTTTTTCTTTCAAGGTTTCTGGTTATATTTTTCTTGCTTGTTTGTTTTGTTAATTAGGTTCCACTTATAGGTGAGATTATATGGTATTTGTCTTTCACCACCTGGCTTATTTTGCTGAGCATAATGCTCTCCAGTTCCATCCATGCTTCACGAAGGGTAGTAGCTCTTTCTTTCTTTCTGCTGCGTAGTATTCAATTGTGTAAATGTACCATAGTTTTTTGATGCACTCATTTATTGATGGGCACGTAGGTTGCTTCCAGCACTTGGCTACTGTAAATTGTGTTGCTATGAACATTGGGATACATAGGTTCTTTTGAATTAGTGTTTCAGGATTCTTAGGGTATAATCCCAGCAGTGGAACTGCTGGGTCCAAAGGCAGTTATATTTTTAGCTTTTTGAGGAAATCCCCAACTGTTTTCCACAGTGACTGCACCAGTCTGCATTCCCACCAACAGTGTACTAGGGTTTGCTTTTCTCCACAGTTTCGCCAGCACTTGCTGTTTGTTGATTTGTTTATGCAGGCTACTCTGACTGGTCTGAAGTGGTATCTCCTTGTGGTTTTAATTTGCATTTCTCTGATAGCTAATTATAATGAACATCCTTTCATATATCTCTGGGACCTGTTTCTGTCCTCCTTGGAGAAGTGTCTGTTCCAGTCCTTTGCCCATTTTTTAACTGGATGGTTCGTCTTTCTGGAATAGAGTCTTGTGAGTTCTGTATATATTTTGGAGATCAAACCTTTGCTGAGGTATCATTGGCAAGTATATTTTCCCATATGGTTGGTTCCTTTTTCATTTTGCTGATTTTTTTTTTTAGCTGTGCAGAAAGAAGCATCTTATTTTGATGAAGTCCCGTTTATTCTTTCCTTTATATCCCTTACTCTAGGGGACATATCAGTGAAAATATTGTTGCATGGAATATCTGAGTTTCCAGCATATGTTCTCCTCTAGGACTGTTATGGTGTTGCGACTTATATTTAAGTCTTTTATCCATCTTGAGTTTATTTTTGTGCATGGTGTAAGATGGTGGTTGAATTTCAATTTTTTGCATGTAGGTGTTCAGCTCTCACAACACCATTTGTTTAAGAAGCAATTTTTACTCCATTTTATGCTTCTACCCTCTTTGTCGAATATTAATTGACCATATTGACATGGGTTTATTTCTGGGCTCTCTATTCTGTTCCTTTAGTCTATATGTCTATTCTTATACCAGTACCATACTGTTTTGATTATAGTTGCCTTTTAATGTAGTTTGATGCCAGGTATTGTGATCCCTCCTACTTTGTTCTTCTTTCTGAAAATTGTGGCAACTATTGGGGGTTGTTCATGGTTTCATATACATTTTTGAAATGTTTGTTCCATATCTGTGAAATACGTCATTGGTATTTTAATAAGAATTGTGTTAAATTTGGGTAGTATGGACATTTTGATGATGTTAATTCTTCCAGTCCATTAACATGGTACATGCTTCCATTTATTTGCATCTTCCTTAATTTCTTTCTTCAGTGTTGTTTAGTTTTCTGAGTACAGGTCTTTTACCTCCTTGGTTAAGTTTATTCCTAGGTACTTTATTTTGATTGTTGTTATAGCAAGTGGGATTCCTTCCCCTGATATCTGATTCTGACATTTCATTATTGGTGTACAAAAATGACTTTGATTTCTGAATATTGACTTTTTTGCCAAATTCACTTATTAGTTCAAGTCATTTTTTAGAGGAGTCTATGGGTTTTCTATGTACAATATCATGTCATCTGCAAACAATGACAGTTTTACTTCCTCCTTTCCAATTTGGATGCCTTTCACCTCTTTTTCTTGTCGTATTGCTGTGGCTTGGACTTCCAATACTATGTTGAATAGAAGAGGTGAAAGCGAACAACCTTGTCTTGTTCCTGATCTTACTGAGAAAGCTTTTAGTTTTTGCGTGTTGAGTATGATGTTGGCTGTGGGTTTTTCACATACGGCCTTTATTATAATGAGGTATGCCCCCTTTATTCCAACTTTTCTGAGTGTTTTTATCATAAATGGGTGCTATATCTTTTCAAATGCTTTTTCCACTTCTATTGATATGAACATGTGTTTTATGTCTTTCCTTTTGTTTATGTTATGTACTACATTTATTGATTTGCAAATATTGAACTCTCTTTTCATCCCTGGGATGAATCCCATTTGATTGTGGTGGATGATCTTTTTAATGTATTGTTGGATGTG
Source organism: Pteronotus mesoamericanus (assembly GCF_021234165.1). Lineage (NCBI taxonomy): Eukaryota > Metazoa > Chordata > Mammalia > Chiroptera > Mormoopidae > Pteronotus > Pteronotus mesoamericanus. Next base: position 34,905,566 of record NW_026555105.1, on the reverse strand, counting down.
GTTTGCAAACATTTTGTTGAGGATTTTAGCATCTATGTTCATCAGTGATAACTGCAGTTTTCTTTCTTCATTGTGTCTTTATCTAGTTTTGAAATTAGGATGATGCTGGATTCATAAAAAGAGTTTGGGAGTCTTACCCTTTCTTGGATTTTTTTGAACAGTCTGAGGAGGACAGGGGTTAACTCTTCCTTAAATGTTTTATAAAATTCTCCTGTGAAACTCTCTGGTCCAGGGCTTTTGTGTGCTGGGAGTTTTTTGATTACTGCTTCCATTTCACCAGCTGTTATCAGTCTGTTCAGGCTTTCTGCTTCTTCTTTATTCAGTGTTGGAAGGTTATATGTTTCTAGAAATTTGTCTATTTAATCGAGGTTTTCAAATTTCTTGGCATATAATTGTTCATAGCAATTTCTTACAATCCTTTGTATTTCTGTGGTATCAGATGTAATTTCTCCTCTTTCATTTCTGATATTATTTATTTGGGTCCTCTCTCTTGTTTTCTTTATGAGTCTGCTTAAAGAATTGTGAGTTTTATTTATCTTTTCAAAGAATCAACTCCTGGATTTGTTTATCCATTGAATTGTTCTTTTAGTCTCTATGTCTTTCAATTCTGCTCTGATCTTGATTATTTCCTTCTTTATACTTGCTCTGGATTTGTTTGTTGTTTCCCCACTTCTTGAAGCTGTAGGGTTAGGTTGTTTATTTGGAATTTTCTATATTTTTTAGGTTGGCCTGTATTGCTATGAACTTCCCTCTCAGTACTGCCTTCAGTGTGTCCCATAGGTTTTGGACTATTGTGTGTTCATTCATTTGTTTCCAGAAACTTTTTGATTTCTTCTTTGATCTCAGTATTGACCCATTCATTGCTTCATAGCATGCTATTCAGGCTCCTTGAGTCTGAATGTTTTTGAGTTTTTTCCATGAAGTTGGTTTCCCGTTTCAAGCCCTTGTGGTCTGAGAAAATGCTTCTTATGATTTTGATTTTCCTTAATTTGAGGCTTGTTTTGTGTCTGTCATTTGGTCTTCTTTGAAAATGTTCCATGTGCATTTGAATAGAATGTGTATTTTGATTCTTTGGGATGAAAGTTTCTATATATATATATATATATATATATATCAGTTAAGTCCATTTGATCTAATGCGTTGTTCAGTTCCACAATATCCTTGTTGATATTTTGTTTGGAAGAGCTATCCATTGTTGACAGTGGTGTGTTGAAATCCCTTACTTTCAGTGTATTTTGTTTATATCTTTCTTGAAGTCGTCCAAGATTTTCCTTATATATTTGGGTGTTGCTACATTGGGTGCATATAGGTTTACAATGTTTATGTCTTCTTAATGGATCCTTCCTTTCAGTATTATGAAACGTCCTTCTTGGTCTCTTTTTATGGCCTTTGTTTTGAAATCTATTTTATCTGATATAAGTATTGCTACCCCTGCTTTTTTTTTTCCTGTCCATTTGCTTGGAATATTTTTTTTCTATCACTTTACTTTCAGTCTGTGTAGGTTTTTGTTCTTTGGTGGGTCTCTTATAGGCAGCATATATGCAGGTCATGTTTTCTTATCCATTCAGCCACCCTATATCTTTTGATTGTAGCATTTGATCCATTTACATTTAGAGTTATTATTGATAGGTACTCATTTATTTTTTTCCTTTGTACTTCTTCCCTTTCTCACTCTTTTTCTTCATCTTCTTAAAGTAGTCCCTTTAGTATATTTTTCAGTGCAGGTTTGGTGGAGGTGTATTCTTTTAAGCTCTCTCTTGTCTGGGAAACTCTTTATTACACCTTTCATTTTAATTGAGAGCTTTGCTGGGTAGAGCAATCTTGGATGCAGGTCTTTGCTTTTCATTGCTTGGAATATTTCTTGCTATTCCCCTCTGGCTTGTAGTGTTTCTGTTGAGAAGTCAGATGCTAGCCATACCAGGGCTCCCTTATACGTTACTACCTGTTTTCTTATTGCTTTAAGACTCTCTCTTTGTCTTTGATATTTGTCATTTTAATGATGATGTGTCTTGGAGTGGGCCTCATTGGGTTCCTCTTGAATGGGACCCTCTGTGCTTCCTGGACTTGTGTGACATTTTCTCTCCTCCAATTAGGGAAATTTTCCATCATTACTTTTTTACAGGTTTTCTATTCCTTGCTCCCCTTCTTTTCCTTCTGGTATCCCTATTATAAGGATATTACTATGTTTCAGGTTGTCATGCATTTCCCTAAAGACCTCTTCATTCTTTTTGAGACTTTTTTCATATCCTTGCTCTTTCTGGGAGCTTTTTTTATCTTGTCCTCCATCTTGCTGATTCAGCCCTCTTCTTCATCTAGCCTGCTTTTGATTTTTTCTACTTTTTTTTCAATTTATAAATTGTATTCTTCATTTCCTCTTGTCTCTTACTGAAAGTTTCTCTGCTCTTTTCATGATGATATAGTTTACAGTAAGTTCCTCATAGTTTCCCTGTAGTTTTTTGTAATTCTTTCTGAGCTTATTGAGCTCCCTTAGAACCATTGTTTTGAACTCATATCTGATAGTTCAGTTGCCTCTATTTCATTTAGAAAGGGATTCCTCCTTTCCCTTCAATTGGGGGATGTTTCTTTGTCTTCCCATTATTTGTGACTCTTTTTTTGCTGCTTCATCTTAAATTGATCTCTCCTGACTTCCTGACTTTTGTGTGAACTTCTATGGTAGGAGACCACTGTTTTTTCTTTCTGTATCTGCTTCTGATGGTGTCAGATGTTGACCCCATCCGACCTTAGGCAGACTGTTGGAGACTTCCAGGAATCTACTGTTTGTGACTATCTCCTTCAGTTGTTAATCTAGTCACTCTGCACTCAGCAATCAGGCTTAGGAACCACAGGGTGGGCCAGAGTCCCTCCTGCATGAGGGGCTATTATGTCCTGTCACACTCTTGCCACTCAGGGGGGTGGTCTGCCTGAGTAAGACGGCTGCTGCCAATGGGGGATGAGTCAGCATCGGGATTGCGCTGGCTACTTCCTCAGTTCTCCTCTAAAAGTCTCCTTCCTGAGTCTCTCCTCAGATGTCTCTAGCCCACTCTGCCCCCACCGCTGCTGAAGCCCAGTGTAAGTGGCTGCATATAAAAATTTATGTGTTGGCCTTTAAACAGCTCTTAGCATCTCTAGCCTCCCATCTCTAGCAGAGAGAAACCCTGATGCTTTCCACAGCTGGCTGTTATCTGTGTTCTTTTTGGGCTCTGGCACTGTAGTCTGGAGATCCCCCCTTATGGTAGACCTCATTCATCTCCAGGGGATCCAATTGGCCATCTGAATATCCCTCTGACGCTGCCACCTGTAGGCACCCAGCCTGCCTTCTCAAGTTTCTACCACACTCCTTACCAGTCAGGTTGTGCTAAAGCTGATTCATCTGTCTGAGATGATTTATTGTCTGAGGTTATAAGGCTTCTGTCTCACTATTGTTCAGTTGTTTGTTCCAGGTGATTTCTCCACAATTTAGTTGTAATTCCAGATTGGTTCTAGGAGGAGGTCAGTGTGACTTCCATTCACTCCTCCACCATCTTGCCTTCCTAATTTTTATTTTTTAACATGGGGAACAGGGGAAAACCAAGTGCAAAAGTGTCTGATTGCTCCTGGGGTGAGTAAGTGTCAATGCCTCACATTTCATGGGAGTGTTGCATCTTCTTACTTAAATTTAGCTGTTCTGTATTCCAGTTAATCAGTAATCTTGGTTAATGTTGTCACTTGAGCTGCTGAGTTGGTTATAAATTCTCTTGGTGTATAGCTTCCATGTTCTCTGGGATATGTTTTATCTGCAGTGTTTATTCAATCTTTTCCCTCCAAGGGCAGCTCTTAGGTGTGGGAGGTTGCCTGTAATCCTCCATTGACAAAGATATCTCTTGCAGAATATGGAGAGCTTTCTTATGTAAAGTGGAATTTTCTGTATGCAGTGTGTACCACCAACTTCTCCATTAAATAAATGTAACCAGCAGCTTTAGCTGAGACACTTTCATGTTGTCTTCTGCCAAGGTTGTAAACATAAAACTCATGTTCCACTCTAAATGCACTGACAATAGTCATAAAGGAGACAATGTCAGCATGCTCCATAAAATATCAATCATGTCTTTGTATTGTATTCTCTGTCTGTGTTAGAAATTTTAGAGAAATAGCAAGCAAAAGAACAAAACTTAGTCAGGTTCTGCTGTGAGGAGAAAGATGATTGAAATTAAAGGTTTAGAAGAAATTTGGATTTGTAATTATAAAAGGTGGTCAAAGAGTACAAATTTCCAGGTACATGATTAATAAGTACTAGGGATCCGGTATACAACATGATGATTAGAGCTAATGCTGCTGTATGATATATATATGAAAGCCGTTAAGAGAGTGAATCCTAAGAGTTCCCATCACAATGAGAATATTTTTTCTTTATTTTTTCTTTTTCCTATTCTTTTTATTGTATCTTATGAGAAATGGATGTTAGCTGAACATATTGTGCTAATCATTTTGCAATATATGTAAATCAATTCATCATGCTGTATGGCTTAGACTTATACAGTGATATATGTAAATTATTTCTCAATAAAATTGGAAAAAATAAATTAATATACCACTTAGTTCTTTAAAATAGTGCTTCCATAAGGTTGTTGAAGCCGATTATATTGAGGATTCATTACTAAACCTTTGGAGAAATTGTTGGTGAAGAAAAATTTTATATAGGATATTCCTGAAACTTAATTCCTGAAAAAAAAATTCTTAGGTGAAATCAGTGGTTCTTAACTGTGAATGCACACCAGAAATATCTGAAATTAAAAACAAAACAAAACAACTTATAATCACTCTGGCCCTGGTTGAGTGGTTCAGTGGAGCATCATCCTGTACACCAAAAGATTAGGGGTTCTATTCCTAGCCAGGGCACCTACCTAGGTTGTGGATTCCATCCCCAGTTAAGGCACATATAGGACGCAATCAATTGATGTTTCTCTCGCTCTCTTCTTTTCTCTCTAAAATCAATAAACATATCCTCAGGTAAGGATTTCATAGAAACTTATAATCACATGAGTTTTGTTTGAGATATAAACCATATATAATAAAATTTATTAGCTCATAAGTGTTCAGTTATGAACACTTACACATTTGGATTGTTCTATACAATCACATTACTACTATCCAAAATAAAATAATGAACCTTTTTTCACTCTAGAAAGTTACTGTATGTTTCTTTCTCTTCATTACAGTCAATAGTCTCTTTCCCTGGAGACCAGCACTTACTAACTTCTATCACAGTAAGTTAATTTAGCTTGTCCCATACAGTATATGCTATCTTGGGCCTGACTTTTTCTCAATATAATGGTGGTGAAATCCAATTTTATTGCTGTAGAAGTTCATTCATTCATTTTTTTATCACTGAATGGTATTCCACTTCATGCATATGTCACAATTTCTTTACCTAGTCTCATTGATGGACACAAATTATTTTCAGTCCAGCATATTTTTGTGCAATAAGGATTCTATGAAAGTTATCGTACAAGCCCCTTTGTGGACATATTCTTTCACTGCTTTTGGGTAAATATTTAAGAGTGAAATTGAAGATGCTGCCAAAAAAGTGATTATATCATTTTATATTCCAGCCAGAAATACATCAATAAGTTTCTTGAGTAACTTTTAAAAATTAGAGAGGTCTGTACTCCCATTTCATTCCGATGCTCTAAATATTTGTGAATAGAGTTCTGCACATTTATGGTCTATTCAGGCAAATATTTAATTAGTAATCCCAGAAAAGATCTGGATGCTAATAATGAGATAAATTTGTAAGATTTCCTATTTCTTACACTTCAAGTTTCTTTCCCATTCATTAATTCATCAATATTTTAAAAATAATTGATATATAATTTATATACCATACAATTTACCCTTTAAAAATGTTTAATACAGTGGCTTTCAGTAAAATACCAAAGTTGTGCAACCTTTACTGCTACCTAATTCCAGAACATTTTGTCATCAAAAAGAACACTTTACCAATGGCAGTCACTTCCTTTGCTCCTCTTTCCCCAGCCCACAACAATAACTACTCTATTTTGTGTCTTTGTAGATTTGCCTATCTTAAATGTTTCATAATGGAATCATAAAGCATGTAGCCTTTTGGATCTGCCTTTTTTAATTTAGCATGGCAAATTTCAACTGGTGTACCACATGAATTTTTAAAATATTCAATAACTAATTATTTAGTCAGAGGCACTGACCTCTTTTCCCTTAGGTTGTCAACAAAATGACAACAAAACAATAGCTGTCCTGTATGAATGAATCAAAATTGTACCTATTTTTTTGGTCAAATCAGCAAAAAAAAAGTCATATATCTTTTAGTGTGCCACAGAATTTTAGTAATTAGTTTATGTGTACCATGAGATGAAAACAGTTGAAAATGACTGTCTTAGGATAATGTTTGCAAGGTTCATCTATGTTGTAGAATGTATGAGTACTTCAATCTTTTACACAGCTTAGTGTTAGCTTACTGTCTGAATACCCCAAATTTTGTTTACTTATTTATTAATTAATGAAAACGGGTTGTTTCCACTTTTGGATATTATGAATAATGCTACTACAAACATTTGAGTACAAGTTTATGTATGGACATATGTTTTCAATTCTCTGGGGTGTATATTTAACAGTGGAGTTTTTGCATTACATGACAACTCTATCTTTAACTGTTTGAGGAGCTGCCAGGCAATCATCCACAGCCACTGCATCATTTCACCTTCCCACCTACAAGTGTCTGAGAGTTTCAATATTTTCATATTCTTTCTAGCCCTTGTTATTATCTGTCTGTCTTTTTGATTATAGCTATCCTAGTGGGTACAAAGTTGTATCTTGTGGTTTTGATTTGCATTTCCTTAATGACTATGTTGAGAATCACTTCATGTACTCATTGGTCATGTGTATATTAGCCTGTTTAAATCCTTTACTCCTTTTTAAAAATTGGGTTATTTGATGTTCTGTTATTCAGTTGTATGAGTTCTCTACATATTGTGAATTCAAGTTCCTTCTCGGATATACAAACATTTTCCCATTCTGTGTATTGTCTTTTCTCTTTCTTAATAATGTCCTTTGAAGCACAGAGTTTCTAATTTTGATGAAGCTCACTTTTTATATCTTTTTTCTTTTGCTGTTGTTTGTTTTTCTTTTTGTGTCATATCCAAGAAATTATTGTCTAATCCAGTCACATGCTTTTAAGATGTTTTTCTTAAGAGTTTAAGCTCTTACATTTAGGTCTTTGATCCATTTTGAGTTAATATTTTTATATGATGTGAGATAGGGATCCAACTTCACTATTTCATATATGGAGATCTACTTGTCTCAATATAATTTTTTGAAAAGATCATTATTTCTCTATAAAAGTGTCTTTGTATCCTTGTTGAAAATCAATTGACCATAAATACAAGAAATTATTTTTGGAATGTAACTTCTATTCCACTGATCTATATGTCTATCCTTATGCTAGTATTACACAGTCTTGATTCCTGTTGCTTTACAATAAGTTTTAAAATTATCAAATGTGAGCCCTTCAACTTTGTTCCTTTTAAAGATTGTTTTTGTTTGCATTTCCATGAGAGTTGTAAGATCAGTGTGTCAGTATTTGAAAAAAATTCAGCTGGGATTTTGATAGAAATTATATTGATTTTGTAGATTAGTCTAGGGAGTGTTGCCCTATAGTGAGTTATTAGCTGCTGGTTTTCACTGTAATCTTGGCTGTTAGTTTTCAAGGCTACCATGGAGCTGAGGAGAAGAACATGGGTACAGAACAAGCTGAAACATAACAAAAGTCTCTGTTCTTACTAAGATTCAGACATTTATCTTGAATATAAACTGTCTACATTGTTGTAAGGCTTTGGTTAACTTTCAGAGTTCTTAAAAGTTTATTTGGTTTTTGGGGGGTCAGTGTTTTTATTGTTTTTATGGAGGAGAGAATTTTTTAAGAGTTCCTGACTTCATTATTCCTACTGATGTCACTGTCAGTTCAACCACCTTTCCAACCTAACCACAAGAGTACGTGGTCTTTGGAATTAGAAGTCCTACAGAACAATTCTAGCTTAATCATCTTGGGGAAAGTTACTTAGCCTCTCAGAATCCCAGCTTTTTCTCTGTCAAATGGAGCTCCATTGTAGAATATAGAGGGATATTAAATGGTGTAGAAGATTACAAATGCAAGCTCTAAGAGCTCTGTACATAAGCTATTTATTTTCTTTTTATCTACACTTAAAGGTGCAGTTCAATAATACCAGCATGCATCAACCTTTTCTTCTGAAACTCAAGATTTTGAATATATGATAACTTCTTCTTGATCTTCATGGCTCTCAAACTTGGGACTTCTCCTTTTATCTTCTGTGATATACAGACTTTAGAATGGCACCTGATTCCTGCCCCCAGTGCTCATGCCTTTGTATAATCCTCTCCTTTTGAATGTGGGTGGCTTCCTTCTAACCAATAAAATATGGCAAAATGATGGAATATCATTCCTGTGATGTCTTACTACTAGATTGTCTCCTTTTCTCCTTTGCTGGTTTTGAAGAAGCAAGCTTCCTTGTTGTGCAACTTGGCCTATGGAAAGGGCCATATGGCAAGAAACCTCTGGAAACTCAGGGTGGCCTTCAACCAACAGCCTTGTTTTATGGCTGTAAGGAAATGAATTCTGCCAACAACTTGAGTCGATATGTAAGCAGATCCATCATTACTGAATGACTTTTATGAGACCTCCAAATCCCAATAGAACAGACAGATAATCCCTCCTTCAAAAAACAAAAGGTTCTAAGATGGTAAGTTTATCTGATTCCTGTTGCTCAAATATGGAGAAGGCATCAGAAAACAGTATGAGATCTAGGCTGTATTCATGCTGGAGAAATGCTGAGAATTTAAGAGACAATTTTGTACCTCACAGAGGAGTCACAAAGCTTCCCCACCCCCTCCTGCACTTGGGCAGCAATTTGTCAGATTTTCAGCCTTTCCACAGCACCTGGTGCAGGGCTCTCAGCCAGATGCCGGGGAGGCCTTGCTGCAGGAGCAGCAAATGGCCTCATTCCCATATGATTTTCCGCAGTGCCAGGGAACATCAAACACACATCCCCCAGCAGCGCAGACACCAGCAGGCACCTGCTCGTGCCTTCCTCAAACCAGTGTGGAGAAGTCTGTGCTCCCGCACCAAGGAATTCATCACTGCACCTGTCTGGTGGAGACTGGGCTTCTCCAGCTGTCTGGTGCATGACTGCCCCAGGTTCTCACAAACAATGTACCTCTGGGGAGGCCAGCTGTACTCCAGAAAATGACAAAGGGTCCCTGAAGGTGGTGGAGATGAATAAATTTGAGAAGCATTATCCCAGCTGCTCTAGTTTCAGGATTCCTGCTGCCAGCTCCGCTGTCTGCATCTCTCCATTCACAGACATAACTCCAGGTGGGGGACTGGCTTCATCCCACAGCTGGTACCATTCCATGCCTTCCCTTGCATGTCTCCCTGGATCCTATTACCTGGCAAGTTAGCACTGAAGCCAGTACAATTAGATGTCAGTTTTCCACAGGGCTGTTGATTGTTGTCTACAATGAGGAGGGGATGCTGTGTGCTGGCCCTGAACATTCTTGAAGCTTTGTAGGCAGCATGGGACCTGCTGTGCCTTCATGATGCCTTAGTAGCAAAAATCAGGGCCCACCATGGGCTTTAGGGAGAGCCCCAATTCCCCTATTATTTTGTTTCAAAGTCTGTGAATGAGAATGAGTTTATTTTTCTGGTGAGAACATGCATAGTTTTTTTTTCATTATTGTCTCTAATTTATAGTTACTAAGGTTTTTTCAGGTACTGTCCTAAGCATATAACATAAATTTATGGTGTTTAAATCTTATAATAACTCAGCAAGGTAAGTGTTATTTTTACACGCATTTTAAAAATGCAGAAGTTGAGGCTGGAGATGAAAACGTACTTGTTCAAGGTTGTACATTGAAGAAGCAGGAGAGCAAGGAGTCAAGCTCAGGTTGTACTACAACAGTGCCTATGACCTGAAAAGTTGTGATGACTTGTTTGAATAAGCCCATATAGAGATAACACTACTTCCCCTTTCTTGGTAGCTCAAGACATGATTCTCATTCATGAGGTGGTTGGATCTATTTCTATCCTCAAGTGTGATACATGATATGACCTTTACAATGACTTGCTCTAGGATATATTGTTATATTTTTAAAGTTTCAATTCTCTCTCCTTTCCTCCCTCCATTTTCTTTTCTTTCTTTTTAAAAATGTTTAGTGTAGTAATAGAAAGTATATAGCCTAATACAGTTTTACATACATAAATATGCATGTAGCTACTACTCAGATCATGACATAGAACAGAAGCAAGCAGATTTTTTTCTGAGGAGTGCAGATAATAAATAACAAGCTTTGCAGGCCATACAGTCTTTGCTGCAACACTCAACTCTGCCATTGCAGTTTGAAAGCAGCATGGCCATATATAAATAGTGGCTGTGGCTGTGTTCCAAGAAAACTTTATTTACAAAATCAGGCAGTCGATCAGATTTAGCCCATGGCCATGGCTTTCTGAATCTTGCTATAGAATATTCCCTGCACCTCAGAATGCTCCCCTGTACCCTTTTACAATCAACAGTAACCCTCCCTACTCATTCAGAGGTAACCACTATTTTGACATCTGTCATAATGTATTTGTTTTTTTTCCTTGGACTTCATAGAAATGGAATCATACATTATACATTCCTTTGTTTCTTGCTTTTTTTTTTCACTTAACATGTATGTGCAATTCATCCACGTCATTGCATGTAGTAGTAGTTCATTTATATTTATTATTAACGCATGCTTTGTAGGATTCTACTGTGAGACAATACTATAATTTACTCATCTTTTCTCTTGTTGATGGAAATTTGAATCGTTTTGGACCATTATTAAAGCTCCTGAGGTGAAAAAATTCTTCAGTTCCTTTTTATGGGTCTATAAAGAGGCAAACAAAACCCTTACAATATTTTGACTGTTCAGCATGCTGATCAATTTAATATATTGCCCTCATGCACATCTTGAGAATATGTACCTAAATAGATTCAGGGTTCAAGTCTGCTTACATTGTAAACATGTCTACCTTCCCAGAGATACTCTTGTCTGGAAAAGATAAAGACGCATTTTCAGTGACCATTTATCCAGTGCCTGCTGAGTAAAGGCAAATGACTTGGAACCCAAAGGCCTTGCTCTCCCACTTGGCAGATCTATGCCTTTGGCTGTGGCAGGTAATCTCTCTGAGCCTCCTTCCTCACTTATGAAATGGTGGAGGACAATATGTGAGAATAAAAAGGCTTGTGTAATGTAAATTGTCATTCACACATGGGGTAGTAGCGTTCTTATAAAAATATATAAAAATCATGGTCCCTGTCATCAGAGAGCACCTGATGTAGAAAAAAATAACTACCACAAAATGTATTATGTGATCATGTCAAAGAGTAAATCCAAAGAGGAGGCTTCCTGCTTGGACCAGCCACAGTGTAATGAGTGAGGTGAGAGTGGCTGGGCCATCAGGGAGAGCTGGAGGGTTTGCCGATGGACTGAACATGGTGTATGAGAGAAAAGAATAAACAATTGATTCCAGGGTTTTTTGCCTGAGCCACAAGACCAATGGAATTGCCATTGGCTGGTGTACATTGGTAGGGGTAGGTTTGTTGTGGGATTGATTATGAGGATAGTCATGTGGGATTTCCTTATGAGGGAGATATAGGAAATTCTAAATGGGAAGTCAATTTCATACAAAAGGGAAGTGGGGAGACCTTTTTGGAGTCAGTTGGTCAAAGCCAAGGATGTAGGGGAAAAAAACAAAAAACTGCATGAAATAGGATGGCAGATTTTGTGGACCATGCTGACTACCTTGGTAACTGTCCTATGTGCATAAGAAGAAAACTGGAGGTTTTTAAGTCATAATATTTTAGAGTCTCAGGAATAAATCAATGAGGCTTTAAACAGTTTTCACTGAATCTTTCCTTCAGGCCAGTTTGCTCAATGATTAACTGTTTGACAGGTATCCAGGAATATTGTTGGAAATGCTTGAAAATAGAAGCAAGTCATTGCTATTGTGTTGATTCTCATGTGTCCTATGTCTCAGATGCCCACAGCCACAGCAGGAATTTTTGGGGGGTTCTTATTTGTGATTGCTGGAAGTAAAATGAGGAGGCAAATGATGCCATGCTTAGATATAAAGAAACATGCATTTCCTCCAAATATTCAAGAATCAAGGGCATCAAAGGCAGGCCAAGAACAAGAGGAAATTTAAAGCAAAAGAAAACATAAACTATGATGCTGGAAGACCTGGTTGTGGTTCTTATCCAGCCACCTAATCATCAAGTTATCTTGGGCAAATTACCCACTGAGCTTGTTGACATTGATGCCTTCATCTGCCAAAGAAGGTGGTTTGCCTTTCTTGATATTTTTTTCATGGCTGTAATAAAAATATAATACAATGCTGTAAGTCAAACACCTTACATGCTGCAGTGCACTAATCAAAATCTCCTTGTCAGTTCAAAGAATTAGGGTTGCAGACTTATTCTCCTTCCAGTTCCTGCTCACTTCTCATAGAGCCAACCAGTCTGATTTTCTAGATTCTACAATGAGATTGATGGTTTGTAATCCTGTAGGCTACTGTTAGCACAAGGCTGGGATAGGCAGGGCAGATAGGGGCAGTCCCAAGGGCTCACCATAGAGAGTGGCATTAATGTAGCAGTAGCTTCCTTTCTGTGGATAGATCCAGGCAGTTTAGAATCTAAAGTTCTTTAGGATTCTCATATGATAGCCCTGAGTGGACCCAGGGCATAAAATTTTACCTTCCAAGCTCTTTGTCAATCATAGTTTTGCAAAGCTCTCTGTGAGGCAGGAAAACTGTAGGAGGTTGGATTTGACATCTTGGAAAGTGAGGGAATGACTATCTTTCCTTTTTTCTGTTTTCAGAGAATCCTGCTACACCCTCAGGCAGGCTCACAGCATCTCTGAACATGTCAGAGAACCCACAGCTGTTTGGACTTCTGTGGATCCCAGGTGCTCACCTTCCCTACTTTGTCAGAGGCCTGAGGGAAGATCTGATCCTTTGTATTGTCTTTACCCTTGGGCTTTCATGGTCCTTGAGGAAGAACTTTCTGGAGGCAGATACATCTGCCTGTGGCAGTGAATGCATAGTAATTACTGTCCCCTTTAATAAATTACCTGATGCCTCATAATTGAAAAATAATTTGTCAAATTATTTGTAAAAAACATTTAGTGGTTTATGGAAAGAGGTGGTTGTACAATAGAGTGTTAAGAGCTTAAAAACTGGCCTCAGAAAAAATTGCGATCAAATTTCAGACACTTACAGAACAGGCAGTCTTGGACTAGGGATCTCACTGTCAGCCTTATTTCCCTCATCTGTGAAGCTGGTACAGTAACACCTGCCCTGTGGGATTATTGAATGGGCCATATTACCTCATGTAAAATGATTACATTATGCTTGCTATATATGTTAGACAATCACAAGATAGTACTTTGATAGTGAGAGGTAAGCAAGAACTCCAGGCCATGTTCCACAAAAATTAGCTGAAATGAGGGAGCAGGAGTATATTTAAGCAATACTAGAAAATCAAGGTCATCAACTAAGGTATGTTGTTGGAGTAATTGACCCTGATTTGTTCATGCCGTTTTGTATGCCCACCTATGGATGATGCCCTCCCATACTGACCCTGGGTTTTGCCCTGTAACTTGCTTTGGCTAATGGGACAAAAGCAAACTATGCAAATTGAGACTTGAAAAGTGTGTTGTCATTTGCATTTGCTCCCTCCTATGGCTGTTGGAGCCTTATTGAGCTGCCATGCAAACAAGCCTGAAGTAGGCTGCTGGAGGATGGGAGGTACGTGAAGAGATGAGCTGCCTCAGCAGAGGTCATCCTAAATCAACCATCTCCCAGGTGACCTGGCAGCTGGCTTCATATGCATGAGAGAGCCCACCAGACAAACTAGCCAACTGAGCCCAGATCAAATTGCCAACCCATGGAATCATGGGCTAAGTAAGTGGTCTTATTCAGCCACAAAGTTTAAGGTGCCTTATTTTGTAGCTATACATAATTAATACATTAATACTCTGGAGATTGAGAGCTTTAGTGAAATGTTAGGAAGGACCAATTTGGGCCTTTTCTCCTTTGGGCCCAGAAATGCAAGGAGTCCTTGTGTCTGATGACCAGCATTTTGCTGACCTAACAACCTGGGCCTCGCTAGGACACAGGGATACATCAAAGACCTCTGGTGGAAATCTCTGCATAGGTTTAGTAAACCTATCTGCCTATAATCTGAGTATTAATACACATCCCATGAAGCTTTATGAAGCCTTATTCATCAGTACCAGCCTGCAGCAGAAATCTTAGATAGAATAATTGATTGGCACTGAGCTGGTTGTAACCAATAAAACACTGCTCATAGGAGATGATCATTTTAGATAGTTAGAGGGGCCTTAGTTGTTATACAGAGGCTATTTAGAGTCAGTAAAAGAGTTCAATTTGATTTTTTTATTTCTAGCCTAGAAAGTTGGAATCTGTTCTTTTTCACCTCCCAGGTATGAAGAAGAGATTTTAAGATTCATTTCATGAGTCAGAATTTACCCTCTAAAAGATGTTCTTGGGGAAGCTGAAAGAGCAGTGGGGCTGAGAGAAACTGGAGGATTGGCCTACCTCTGATGGCACTCAGGGGTTGGTTGTCAGAAACTAGCCAGGGCTTCTTACCTAGTAGCCAAAGCTCTTGTCTGTCCCGGATATTCTATGAGCATTGCGATCAGCGCAATTCCTATAGCAGAGGAGGGAAAACTTTGCACGTGCTAAGTCCAGTCAACTCTTTCTTGCCCAGGCCTGGCAATGATGTTTTATCTTTATAGTGTTAATAAGTAGTACTAAGAAGCAGCACCACCAGTTATTGAACAGGTTCTATGAATTAGGCACTTCTATTACAACACAGTAGGTGTTGTTCTCATTCCCCACCTACAGAGTGGCAGACCTGCTTCACAGGGATGTTAAATAATTCACTCAGGTAAAAAACAATCAGTTAAGATTTGAACTCAGGAAGGTCATTCCTGTCTTACACTATGTTCTACTGCCTCTTGCAATAATCCAAACAGGCCTATCAGTGCATCAGAAGGTCATGAGGTCCAGCTCATGCCTTCAGGTAAGGCTAAATCAAGAGCATCTTATCATCATTAGTGTGCATTGCTCTGAATATGTTGAGCAGAGAAAACTCAGATGTTCATAGAAAATATTACAGGCCTTCCCTTTTCTGGAATAAGAGGTTTCTTTGCATTTTTAGCCCAAATATCTAAGTCTATGTTCTTCACTTCTGCTCTCAATGAGAATGAAAAATTCATTCACTGTCCTCATGGAAAAACAAAGACAGCAGCTTAGGCAGTGTAATTTGGGGGCTCATAAATATTCCTTCTTCTTTAAGTCATCCTTTTATCATTCATTTATCCATTTGTTCATTCTTTCATCCACTCACCCATTCTGTAAGCGTTTATTATCTACAATGCTTGCCACTAATCTTGTTTCTATTTTTAACCTCATTGTCATCTAAAATTCTCAACTATGTTTATATTGTCTGTAAAAGAAGTATAATAAAGTGGACTCTAGTAAACCCAGAAGGAATTCAAAGCTCCTGGGAACATTATCCTTTTTGTAACCTGGGGAACTCCCATGTGTAACTGAGGGCCTAGGCAGTTATGTCTGGAGCAGGTAAGATTTGTGGTTATTAAGATAAATTCTCAACAAGTATATTAAAAACATACTCAACATCACTAATCATCAGGGAAATGCAAATCAAAACAAAAATGAGATACCACCTCATACATGATAAAAGGTTATTATAAAAAAAGGCAAAAAATAACAAGTATTGCAAAGGTGTGGAGAGAAGGGAACTCGTACACTGTTGGTAGGAATGTAAATCAGTGTAGCCATTATGGAAAACATTATGGAGGTTCCTCAAAAAGTTAAAAATAAAACTGCCATATAATCCAGTTATTTCACTTCTGGATATATATCCAAAGGAAATGAAATCTGGATCTCAAATTGGATCTCAAATTGGTATCTGGACTCCCATGTTAACTGCAGCATTACTCACAACACCTAAGATATGAAAACAACCTAAATGTCTATTGATGGACGAATGTGCAAAGAAAATGTAAGATTTTATATATATATATATATATATATATATATAGTAATTTAAATATGTACTTATAAATGTGAGATTATATATAAATAGAGATATTGTGAGATTATATATAAATATATTTTTTTACAAAGGAAATCTTGTAATTTATGACAACATAGATGAACCTGGAGGACATTATGCTCCTGAAATAAGCCAGACAGAGAAAGAAAATACTGCATGATCTCACTGACATGTATAATTTTAAAAAGTCAGGATTCTAGAAGCAGAGGGTGGAATGGTCGTTATCATGGGTTAGGAAGTGGGGAAAATGGGGGATGTTGGTCAAAAGAAATAAAGTTTAGATGTGCAGGATGAAAAATTCTGGAGACAATTTACAGTATGGTGACTATAGTTAACAACACTGTATTGTAATTTGCTAAGAAAGTACATCTTAATTGTTCTCACCAAAAAGAAAAAGGATAAAAGAAAATTATATGAGGTGATAGATGTTCATTAGCTTGATAGTGGTAAACATTTCACAATGTGTATGTGTATCAAAATATCACATTGTATACCTCAAACATATAAAATTTTAAATTGTCATACCTTAATAAAGCTGAGGCAGGGAAGAGGGATAGAGACAAGAGCTGTGAGGATTTTTCATAGTGCAGTTTTATAGCAAGGGTATAATGAAGGACAACTGTAAGTATTGTTACTTAGTTAAACTGCCTAAACCAACTGTAAGGTACATGGAGGTGGTCTGGCTCCCTCAACTAGATGTGTGGGTAACCGGAGGGGGCAGCTCCTCACAATCTTGCAGGTGTCTGATACAGCAGTGTTCCCACATGCTTTTGCTTGTGTCTCATGGCCTTGAGTCCTGGGTGCTATAAACTGCTGTGTAGCCTTGAGTAGGATCGCATGTGCAGCTCATGATAGTTACTTCACCTTCTGGCCTGATTGCCTGCTTTGTTTAAGGCTAATATAAAAGGATAGGAGCTTTGGATGGGATGGGGAATCAGGGCACTGACTTGGACATGGGCTTTGTGGCCTGTGTGATTTCCCTGGACCGGGCTTGTGCCTGTGTGACTCTACTGAAAAAGGCATGTCAAGCATCCCCAAGGCTCCACTTATCTTCTTCCATCTACCCAAGCCCCCAGCGGACCTGTCCAGCCTAGAGAGGCTGCAACACACCAACTCTGCAGATTCATTGCATTTTGAAAACTTTTAAAATAAATCTACTTTATATGGGGTAAAAAGACAGGGGCTTCATGCCTTGTCATTTATTAAATTCTGTTCTTGGGCAAACTTTTCCTCCTCTCAAACCTGCAGTGTTTTCATCTCCCCACTGAAGGAACATTACTGAGTACTTCTTATGAACCCCTATTTTTTTTTAGGTGCTTGTGAAGATAAAAATATAAATTAAGATCTGGTTCTTGCCCAAGAGATTCTTCTAGTATGTCTGTGAAACCAAGGGAGTGGCCACTGGTAAAATCCTGAAAGGAAAAGAACTGTGTGGGATGGGGAGATGTTCAGAGAAGGAGATGAAACAGGGCTTCATGAATTATGGGACATCAGCTGAACCTCAAAAGTGGGGAAGGTGTTAGGTACAAATCAGCTCAGAAGACCATTCAAACAGAGATGAGGAGGTAAGAGTGTGAACTTTGGAATTGCAGGGTGTATTCATGGGAATTGAGGAGACTGACCTAGCAAGAGCACACGCCCAGGCTGGCAGTGGTGAGTGGTAAGGGTACACAGGAAGAACAGGGTCATTTTAGGAGGGCCTGTAAAAGTAAAACCCATGAACTGTATTTTTTCTCTTTCTTGTTCAGGTCACCTTAAATGTGATGAACTAGAAAAAGCTTTGTTTTCTTTGATGAAACCTTCAGAACAGAAGGCAACAATGAAGTTATTCCAAGGAGAGCTGTCTTCTCTTCTTATGGAGTTGACCAAAAAGTGGTTAAGCTGGCCAGAAACATGTTGCTGACTAAGTGGACATCAAGAGGCCATGTCTGTTGGAACTCAGACCCCATTCTCAAAGACAGACCTTGGTCTTAAAGAGACAAACTGGAATTTCTAATCATCATCTCAGATGACCACTCTGGGCTTATATTCTAAGGTACTTTTCCCAGGATTATACTTCCTGAAGGTTTTCCAAAATAATGTCAATAATGAAATATTTTTATGCTTTTTTTTATGTCTGCATTCTTTTTGGGTGCTTTATTCTCTTTGTTAATGTTGGATGGCCATTTGTTCTACCTCCTTGAAAATGTAACATGGGGAGATTGGTCCAGACATGGCAGAATCATGACTGACTTTTCAAAGCACATTTTGGCCACCCAGTGAAAACAACTCAAAGCTTTGCTTCGCTTCACTGTGGTGTAACATGTGTCAGGCCTATTCTCTTGCTTAATAATTCTCTTGCTTAATAATTCTCTTAACATTTTTTTGCAGCTTGGTGTTCTGTGTCCAAGAACACACACCTAAAAGTAATATGGAGTAGAAATGACATTTTAAGTATTGGATTAATGATGAACGGGGCTCTGAGCCTCTAGGACTGAAAGGTCATACTGCCAAACACTCAGAAGGCATTTGAAAGACTAGAGAACAAGCTGAAGCTGATCAACATCTATGAGCAAAGGAGGCCATTGCCCTATCTTCCTCATATTTTCCTACTAATTGGTCAAGAATAGGTTGGTGATAGCCTTAAAAAAGAGAAAAATTCAAGGAAAAATATTTATAGTCACCTGAGATCTAAGAACTTGACTCTTTCATTGTTTTTAATAGAAAAATGAGAATAAATATTGATTCAAAAGAATACTGGGTCCCCAGTATGAAGGGAGAACAGTTTCTCCTTTTCTCAGGATTACTGAAAAGGTTATTTGTACACAATAGTAGGTTCTCCAGATCCCCTTCTGTCTCTTGTCCTCCCATACCAGGTGAAAGAAGCAAGAGGATGAACAAACCAAAAGGTGGAAGCAGAAGTGTGGCTGTGTCTTCCCACCACATTCTCATGTGTTCACCACCTTTCAATCCACCCCAAAGGTATATTCTACTGTTACTTTGTATGCCTCTGACTTAACACAGATCAAGCCTCAGATACATGGACTTTGTTTTGAATTTTGTAAATCTATTTGGAACTATAGCTATCTGCTAAATTTTGGCTTGGTTATAGGGTCAATGTTTTGTTTTGTTGTTTTTAGTTAAAGGGAATTGGCAAGAGAAGGGCCTGGGTGGTTTTTAATGGGTCTTTTTACTATTGGGTTGAACTCTGAAAAAATGCTTCCACTTTATAATGCAATGGGCTTACCCCTTACCTATGCAAGGATAATAGTGAAAAAAAAAGGACACTTTATTTTTAAAAAAGGAACAGAAAACCCTCAGGCAACCAACAGTTACATTTTCTTTTGCCACAGGCAAACCAGAATAGATGATGTGAGCCAGTTCTTTCTGACTCACAGAGCTGATTGTTACATTTTGAGGAATTTGCCAGCTGTTGGTAGCTTGAAATTGCTCATGTTGGAAGAATTTACACTATGGAAACTGGCAGACGTTACAAATCAGAATTTCCACGCCCACCCAAGCCTGACTCCTCAGACCATGAAAAGCAGCGTTCCATAGCTACTGGGTAAATGTCAGAGGTTTTGCTCAAGAATCTGTCAAATGTGGAGGAGCACTTTGCCCTTCTCTGTGCTAATCTATCTTTTGGGTCCTTTGATCACAATGAAACACATGATCAAGACTATAAGAAAGAGATAGGTCAAGAGTTTGCATGCATTCTATCAAATACAAAGCCAAAAAACAAATGCATATTATCCATACTGCCTTCAGCCCATCATTTATCTGAACCGTCTTGAACCCTAGAGAGTGTTGGTCACTCAGTGTTTGGGACTGAAAGAGAGGGGTCTTATGTACAGCTTGCAGCCAAGTCCAAGTCCATGGAGGGTCGACCAAGCTAAAAATATAAATTTCTCTCTCTGAAGTGGAAATCACAGGCTCATAGTAAAATATAATTATGACTTAATCATAACTTATTTTTCCCTTATGTGAGGTGAAAAGGACAAGCATTCCCTATCTATCTATGAAAGTATACATATCAAACAGAGTAAGTAGGGTACTTAAATGTGAGTGTTTTAATTAGGGTATTGGCCGTTGTGCCTATTTTCCTTGAGGATGAATGTAATCACAATGTTATGTGACAGTTATTGAGTCCTTACAATATACCAGACATTGTTTTTCAATTTGTATTTATTAATGTCTATGATATATGCAGACAGTAGATAACCAGCCTAAATTTTATTCAAGGATGAAGCATAATTGCTTAAAAAAAAACAAACTTTGTTTTCCAAATAAGAGAAAACATTGCTGAAAGAGGCTAGGGTGAACCAGCTCCTTTGGAGATTTTCCCCTGAGGGTTTTTCATATGGGTCTGTTTTGTCCTCTCAGCTTTGTTTTTGAGATTTCCCTCATTAAAATAGCTTCTGTAGGGTCTTAAACAGGGCTGGTCTCTTCTGGATCCAATAATTTAATCTTCATCTTCATACCCATATCCCTGACTGCTAAGAGAGTTTGGGAATTCTAACAGCGAAGTCTTTTTCCCCTTGCGGTAGGACGCTAGGCTTCCCTTTAAGAATCTGTTCCCTAATCGTGGATTCCGTCTTTACTAGTGTTGAGCCCAACCCCCATGTTCACAGCACCAGAATCAGGACCTATGAGGTCACTTAACTTATATAGGACCTCTCTTTTTGGTTGTGGAAGGTCCATGTCCCTGTTTCAAACTCAGGGTGTCTGCAATTCACCCAGGCCTGGGTATTCCGGCCCCCATCAGGTCAGGGTTGGTCCCTCCCCCTCAAAGCAATAGCTCCTTTGATCAAAGCCTAGAAGTCATGTCAATTGCCATTCTCCGCACAGCAGTCACATACACAGTGATGTGTCCAGAGGTAGCCCACTTTGAGGACAGTTCTGACTTTTAAAAATGTCTTTGTCATTGAGCTGAACTTCCTCTTTCTTTGGCCCATTGATTCTAGGTCCATCCTTTGAAGCTCTGCAGAAGCAGCTCTTTATCTTCTTCCCTTTCAGAGTCCTGCACACACATAGCACAACCATTCCACCCCAGGCAGGGCAGCCTTCTGCCCAAGGGAACCTGTGGTTTAGGTGATAGTGTGTAGTAAGCAGGTAGAGCCTAAATGTTAAAGCCAAGTAGAAGAAATGATGCTGGGAAACAGGAACATGGAAGAATTTTCTCCTAGCTCTACTCTCATGGAGGACTTGTGGTTTCTAGGGGCCGGAGTACCTGATTTCTCAGAAACCCATGAGACTGTCCTGGTATTCCTACATTGTCCAGCTAATTGTTTTAGGCTCTTCCTAATCTCTCTTTTTCACTTCACACTTGCTGGAAGAATTCTTAAAAATCAGAGCCAAACTTTTTCCTGTGGTATATTGAACTTGAGACAACTTAGTATCCTTAAATGTGATGGCCTTTGTTTCCAGGAAGTCTGAGATGGAGGGAAGACATTTGGAGATGCCATTTGCAGGCAGGACCATGAAAAATGTGAAGCTTTGGAGACAATGATCTCAGAGCCTCTCTACACATCGGGTTGAAGGGGTTTGTGATTTGTGTTAACCTTCATCAGCATGATACTGCTTTACAAGCTTAATGTGGTGCACTGCTTTCTCAATGTCTTGACTTTGAGAAGATATTTCCCAAGTTACTGTCTTTGTCTTTCTTTTTTTTAATGGTTGTCTTGCATATTTAATATATTTAACACAAAATAGTTTTGGTTAATCAATTAAGCATATTGTGAGGCTCTAAAATTTTGTAATTCAGAGTTTTGAATCTTTGCAGTATTCACATGTATGTGCCACTATCTTTGGAATAGCTCCTAATAAAAAGTGCTCCTATCTTTGAAGGGCTCCTAATAAAAAGTGGAGAATTAAGGATTTAAAGTTAAAAGGATTATTGAAGATAGTTATTGTTGAAGGATTAGGGAACAAGAGTATTTCCATTTGGATTGAGCAGGGAAAGTTTGCTGAAGGAGATGATACCTAGGGTTTTAGAAGGTTTGTTTAAAGTTCTATTAATGAAGAATAGTTTTTGAGATATTCAGGAAGATAGAAGACATGAGCGGAGCAGGTCTAATCAAAGGAGAAGCTTAGAGGGCAAACAACGGTCCCACAAATCCTAATCCTAATCCAAGATTAAGTTCCTAACTCAGGAACCTATGAATATGCTACCTTATGTGGCAAAAAGGACTTTGTGGATGTAATTAATGTTATGCATCTTGAGATGGAGAGGTTATCCTAGATTATCTAGGTGGACTTGTTTTACATGATTCCTTAAAAGGAGAGAGTCTTTCCCAGTTCTGGTCAGAAAGAAACATGATGATGGAGAAAGGTAGCGTCAGGGATGTAATGTTGCTGGCTTTGAAGACAGAGGAAGAAGCCTCAAGCCAAAGAATGTGGGTGGCTTTTAGAGGCTGGAAAAGGGTAGGAAATAAATTCTCCTGTATATTTTCCAGAAGGGAAGGTGGTTTTGTCAATATCTTGATTTTAGCCCATTGAGATCCAGTCAAATTTCTGACCCACAAAATAATACATAATAAATGTGTGTTGTTTTAAGTCACAAGGTTTTTTGTACCTTGTTATGGCAGCAATATGAATTTAAAGCAATTGAGGGAGGGTGAATGAATGTCCCTGGTCATAATTTAGGAAACATGAAGAAAAAGAATTGGGCAGCATGTTTGAAAAAGAGGGTGTTTTAGAAGGTTTTAGTGTCTTCAGTGATTTTATTGAAGTTACTGACAGCATTAAACCATTGATTAACATAGATTCTAAAATAGGTCTTAAGGGCATTCTAGAAGCTATATATCCCATATTTCATGGTTCAACTAACTTTTGTAGAACAAAATCACATTTAAGCAAAATGTCAACATATAAAAACTAAAATTGGCCAATTATGTTGTAATCTTGCGTACAACAAAATTTTATGGCAAAGAGTTTGAACAGCATTTTAGAATCTGATGGAAGACTTAAAACATACAATTTGTTCTTCACTACCTTCTGTTAATTGTCTAGATTAGCGCAAAATTGGCTTAATGCTCTGCATTTGAAATTGTCTCAGTACATCTCCATCCCCTAGGGGAATCAATGAAATGGTTAAGGAGTTTGATACTCAGTGGCTCTAGGTGACTTGCCCCAGGTCACAAAGCCTTTGAATGAGAGCTGGTACTTGGACTGCAGTTTCCTCTGGGAGTGCTGCCAAGTTCCAGTGAGTGCACTGGCTGTTCTTTGGGCTATAGGAATGGTAACTCTCTGCCAAATCACTGGGCCTCCTATTGCCAGCCTGTGAAAGACATGGCCAAAGGGACAGGAGACTCTTTAGAGTTGGTGTTGACCAGCAGGCAGAAATGCAGCCCCTTTCCCTTCCAGTGTCACCCATTTAATGGCCTGCCAACTCAACTGTAAAGGGGTTGCTTTCTGGAATTCATGAGGAAACAGTAAGTATACTCACAGCATGCTCTGTAATAATATTTTGAGGAATGAATAAATTCTGCAGATTGACATCTACTAATGGCGTGTTGCCAAGAAGTGTCCCATTCCCAAACCACACTTCTCTCTTTCTCTTCTAGCAGGATAGGTTCCTTTGGCTTGCAGTATCTGGTGGTTGGTGGGACATGAGGGGAGAGTGAGATGGAGTGCTGTCTGTATTTAAGGGCTGAGTCATAGTTTTCTTGAATAGGTTTAGGTTATGATCTATACATCTCTGTGTCCCTTTCTTTCTACAGGTAAGCGGACTCTAAGACAATATAAGAGAAATATAGAGGCTTTTGTTATATCAGGAACTAAAATTTTTTAAAAATTACAAGATAAAGGGTTATGATTTTGAAGGGAAATTTCTGTTTGTAGGAGAGAAGCAGTTATCAGACTTTCTTAATCCCCACTTTAAAATGCATCTGTTGGTATATGTAACATAATAAGGACATATTTTCACATTGTAAAGAGCTATGTGCTACTGGTTGTAAGATTGAGATCTTAAAGATGTCTAAATGGAAAAATTGTTTCTGTTTGTCTTGGTGATACAGGTTTATTGATTATTATTTCATTTTGTTTGGCTCCTATGTGTATCAATTACCTTTTGTTGTGTAACAAACTACCCCTAAAATTAGTCACCTAAAAAATAAACAACAATTTTATTTAGGTCATGAGTCTTTGTGTTGGATGGGTGGCATGACTGATTTTTTGCTAGACTTTCGTATGAATTTGTGGCCAGCTGGAAGCTAGACGATTTAGGATGGCCTCACTTATGTGCTTGGAGATCAGCAGGCTGGTTGGTCTTATGGGAACTCAAATGGGGCAGTTCATCTTTGCTCTATGTCCTCTATTCCAGATTTCTTCATATCATGGCTCAGTTCTACAAGCACTCAGAGTGCAAGACTCCATGAGTGAGCACTTTCAAACCTCTGTTACATCACATATATTGAGATGTCCATTGGTCAAGCCAGCTCACATGTGAAGTCAAGATTCAAGGGGAAGAGATATAGACTCCATATCTTGATAGAAGGAGTTTCAAAGTCACATTTCAGAGACATGGAAAAAGGAAAGGAAAAAAAACTGTAGCCACGTTTGCAATCCAACACAGCATGCAATATTGCCCTAAGATCAGCCATTCTTAAAGGAACTCACGCCCTGGTCTGTGTGGCTCACTTGGTTGGAGCATCCTCTCGTAACTGAAAAGTTGTAGGTTCAATTCCCAGTTAGTGCACATACTTAGGTTGAGGGTTTGTTCAATACCCAGTTCACATGCCTACAATGACACATCCAGGCACATATGGAAGGTTGCCAATCAATCAACAATGCCTCTCATGTTGACTTTTCTCTTTTCCCTTCTTCTTTCCCTTTCCTCTCTTAAAAGCAATAAAAAAATGTCCCCAGATGAATGAAAAAAAGGAACCCAAGAAAAATTATGCTGGTCAAAAGCTTACTCTCCCTTCCTCTACCTAAATTTGTTTTCCATCTCTGAGGTCTCAACTTAAAAGTGGTAAATTTGGTACTATATATATATATATATATATATAAAACCATTAAAATATTCAGGCTCTTTGCTCCAAGAGTTCTTTTCTTTCTTTCTTTTTTTTTTATCAATATAGGCATATTTTTTTATTTTTTATTTTTTTATTGTTCAAATACATTTGTCTCCATTTTTCTGCCACCAATTTCCCCTGCTCCACCCACCACCACTACCCACCCTCAATCCTTCAACACTTTGGCTTTGTCCATGGGTCCTTTATACATGTTTTTTGACCTTCTCCTTTTCTCCATTCCCCTCACCCCCAGCAGTTGCTGTCAGTTTGTTTTTTCTTTCAATGTTGCTGGTTATATTTTTCTTGCTTGTTTGTTTTGTTGATTAGGTTCCACTTATAAGTGAGATAATATGGTATTTGTCTGTCACCACCAGGCTTATTTTGTTGAGCATAATGCTCTCCAGTTCCATCCGTGCTGTTGCAAAGGGTTGTAGCTCTTTCTTTTTTTCTGCTGCATAGTATTCCATTGTGTCAATGTACCACAGTTTTTTGATACACTCATTTACTGATGGGCATTATGTTGCTTCCAGCACTTGGCTGTTATAAATTCTGCTGCTATGAATATTGGGGTACATAGGTTCTTTTGAATTGGTGTTTCAGGTTTCTTAGTGTATAATCCCAGTAGTGGAATGGCTGGATCAAAAGGCAGTTCCATTTTTCACTTTTTGAGGAAATTACAGACCATTTTCTACAGTGCCTACATGATTTTGCATTCCCACCAACAGCGTACTAGGCTTAGCTTTTCTCCACAACCTCACCAGTACTTGATGTTTGTTGATTTGTTTATGAAGGCTACTCTGACTGGTGTGAAGTGGTCTTGCATTGTGGTTTTAATTTGCATTTCTCTGATGGCTAGTGATGCTGAGCATCCTTTCATTCATCTCTGGGACCTGTTTATGTCCTTGGAGAAGTGTCTGTTCAGGTCCTTTGCTCAGTTTTAAATTGGACTGTTTGTCTTTCTGAAGTGGAGTCATGTGAGTTCTTTATATATTTTGGAGATCAAATCTTTGCCTGAGGTATCATTGGCAAATAAATTTTCATATATAGTTGGCTCCCTTTCCATTTTGCTGATGTTTCCTTTAGCCATGCAGAAGCTTCTTATTTTGATGAAGTCTCATTTGTTTATTCTTTCCTTTATGTCCCTTGCTCTGGGGGACATACTGGTGAAAATATTGCTGCATGGAATATCTGAGAGTTTCCTGCCTATGTTCTCCTCTAGGACTTTTACAGTGTTACAACTTATATTTAAGTCTTTTATCCATCTTGAGTTTATTTTTGTGTATGGTGTAAGATGGTGGTTGAATTTCAATTTTTTTTGCATGTGGCTGTTTAGCTCTGTTAACACCATTTGTAGAGGCTATTTTTACTCCATTTTATGTTTCTGCACTCTTTGTTGAATATTAATTGACCATAGAGACATAAGTTCATTTCTGGCCTCTTTATTCTGTTCCTTTGATCTATGTCTACTAGCTTCCCAGTACCAGGCTGTTTGGATTACAGTGGCCTTTTAATGTAGTTTGATGCCAGGTATAGTGATCCCTCTGACTTTGTTCTTCTTTCTGAAAATTGTGGCAACTATTGGGGGTTGTTCATAGTTCCATATGCATTTTTGAAATGTTTATTCCATATGTGTGAAATACCTCACTAGTATTTTAATAGGGGTTGAGTTAAATCTAATAATTGCTTTGGGTAGTATAGACATTTTGATGATAATTCTTCCAGTCCATGAAAATGGTATATGCTTCCATTTATTTGTATCTTCCTTAAATTCTTTCTTCAGTGTTGTGTAGTTTTCTGAGTACAGGTCTTTTACCTCCTTGGCTAAGTTTATTTATACATACTTTATTTTCCTTGTTTGCTATAGCAAATGGGATTTTTCCCCCTGACTTCTGATTCTGATATTTCATTGTTGGTATACAAAAATGCCTTCGATTTCAGAATATTGACTTTGTATCCCACTGTTTTTCCAAATACATTTATTAGGTTGAGTAGGTTTTTGATGGACTCCATGGGGTTTCCTATTTGTACTATCATGTCATCTGCAAAAAATGACAGTTTTACTTTCTCCTTTCCAATTTGGATGTCTTTTATTTCTTTTTCTTTTTCTTCTCTTTCTTTTTTTTTTTACATATTATCATCTGGTTCATTTTCTGGACTATATAAATATTTTTACATAAGCTTTTTGGGGGGTGAAATGCTATATTGGCAGCATTATAGTTTTTTACTTCTAAAAATTTTTTTAAAATTAATTAATTTATTTTTTCAAATACATTTGTCTCTGCCTACCCCCCACTACTTTCCCTTGCCCCCTCCCTCCCTCCCTCAACTCTTCCCCTTTGGGTTTCTCTATGAGTCCTTGCTATAATGTTCCTTGACTTTACCCTTCCCTTCCTTTACCCTCGCCCCCCCCCTTCCCTCTTGTCTCTGTTCTTTTCCTTTCAGTGTTCCTGGTCTTATTTTCCTTGCATCTTTGTATTGTTGGTTAGGTTCCACTTATAGGTGAGATCATATGGTATTTGTCTTTCACCCCCTGGCTTATTTCGCTTACCATAATGCTCTCAAGTTCCATCCATGCTGTCGTGAAGTTTAGTAGTTCCTTTTTTCTTTCTGCTGTGTAGTATTCCATGGTGTAAATGTACCATCATTTTTTGATCCAATCATCTACTGATGGGCATTTAGGTTGCTTCTAACACATGGCTATTGTAAATTGTGCTGCTATGAACATTGGGGTGCATAGGTTCTTTTGAATTGGCGTTTTGGGATTCTTAGGGTATAGTCCCAGCAGGGGAATCACTGGATCAAAAGGCAGTTCCATTTTCACCTTTTTGAGGAAATTCCACACTGTTTTCCACAATGGCTGCACCAGTCTTCATTCCCACCAACAGTATACTAGAGTTCCCTTTTCTCCACAGCCTCGCCAGCACCTGTTGTTTGTGGATCTGTTTATGATGGCCATTCTGACCGGTGTGAGGTGGTACCTCATGGTGGTTTTGATCTGCATTTCTCTGATGGCTAGTGATGCTGAGCATCCTTTCAAATGCCTCTAGGCCCTCAGTATCTCCTCCTTAGAAAACATCTGCCCAGGTCCTTTGCCCATTTTTTGATTGGATCGTTTGTCTTCTTGGAGTGGAGTCGAGTGAGTTCTTTGTATATCTTGGAGATCAAACCTCTATCTGATGTATCATTAGCAAATATATTTTCCCAAATGGTTGGCTCCCTTTTCATTTTGCTGATGTTTTCTTTAGCCGTGCAGAAGCTACTTATTTTGATGAGGTCCCACTTGTTTATTCTTTCCTTTATGTCCCTTGCTTTAGGAGACATATGAGTGAAAAAATTGCTGCGTGAGATATCTGAGAGTTTCCTGCCAATGTTCTTCTCTAGGACTTTTATGGTGTTGTGACTTACATTTAAGTCTTTGATCCATCTTGAGTTTATTTTTGTGTATGGTGTCAGCTGATGATCCAATTTCAATTTTTGCAAGTAGCCGTCCAGCTCTCGTAACACCATTTGTTGAAGAGGCTATTATTGCTCCATGTTATGCTTCTGCCTCCTTTGTCAAATATTAGATGCCCATAGAGACCTGGGCTTATTTCTGGGCTTTCTATTCTGTTCCACTGGTCTATGGATCTGTTCTTGTGCCAGTACCAGATTGTTTTGTGTATAGTGGCTTTGTAGTAGAGTTTGATGTTTGGTATTGTGATCCCTCCTACTTTGTGTTTCTTTCTCAAAATTGCTGAGGCTATTCGGGGTCGTTTATGGGTCCATATAAATTTTTGAAATGTCTGTTCTATTTCTGTGAAATATGTCATTGGTGTCTTAATAGGGATTGTGTTGAATCTATAAATTGCTTTGGGTAGTATGGACATTTTGATGATGTTAATTCTTCCAATCCATGAGCACGGTATATGCTTCCATTTATTTGTGTCTTCCTTAATTTCTTTCTTCAATGTTGTATAGTTTTCTGCATACAGGTCTTTTACGTCTTTGGTTAAATTTATGCCTAGGTACTTTATTTTTGTTCTTGCTATATGGAATGGTATTTTTTTTTCTGATTTCTTCTTCTATTTCATTGCTGGTGTACAAAAATGCCTTTTTTTTTCTGAATATTGACTTTGTATCCTGTTGTTTTGCCAAATTCACTTACTAGGTTGAGGAGTTTTTTGGTGGAGTCTACAGGGTTTTCTATGTACACTATCATGTCATCTGCAAACAATGATAACTTTACTTCCTCTTTTCCTATTTGGATGTCTTTTATTTCTTTTTCTTGTTTTACCGCTGTGGCTAGGACTTCCAATACGATGTTGAAAAGAAGCGGTGAAAGCGGACATCCTTGTCGTGTTCCCAATCTTAGTGGGAAAGCTTTCTGTTTTTGCCCACTGAGTATGATGTTGGCTGTAGGTTTTTCATATATGGCTTTAATTACATTGAGGAATGCCCCATTTATTCCCATTTTGCTAAGTGTTTTGATCATAAATGGGTGCTGTACCTTATCGAATGCTTTTTCTGAGTCTATCGAGATGATCATGTGGTATTTGTCTTTTCTTGTATTTATGTGATATATTACATTTATTGACTTGCGTATATTGAACCGTCCCTGCATCCCTGAGATGAATCCCACTTGATCATGGTGGATAATATTTTTAATGTATTGCTGGATGCGGTTTGCCAATATTTTGTTAAGGATTTTAGCATCTATGTTCATCAGCGAAATTGGCCTGTAGTTTTCTTTCTTTGTAGGGTCTTTTTCTGGTTTTGGGATTAGTGTGATGCTGGCCTTATAAAAAGAGTCTGGGAGTCTTCCCTTCTCTTGGATGTTTTGGAAAAGTCTGAGAAGGACAGGGGTTATCTCTTCCTTAAATGTTTTGTAAAATTCTCCTGTGAAACCGTCCGGCCCTGGACTTTTGTGTGCTGGGGCCGGACAGCTTCAATTTCCCCAGCTTCAATTACTGCTTCAATTTCCCCAGCTGTTGTCGGTCTGTTCAAGATTTCTGTTTCTTCCTACTTCAGAGTTGGAAGATAATACTTTTCTAGAAATTTGTCCATTTCATTAAGATTTTCAAATTTCTTGCATATAATTATTCATAGTAGTTTCTGACAATCCTTTGTATTTGTGTGGTATCAGTTGTTATTTCTCGTTTTTCATTTCTGATATTATTAATTTGGGTCCTCTCCCTTTTTTTCTTCTTGAGTCTGCTTAAAGTCTTGTCGATTTTATTTATCTTTTCAGAGAACCAGCTTCTGGCTTGGTTGATCCTTTGAATTGTTCTTTTCGTCTCTATGTTATTCCGTTCTGCTCTAATCTTGACATTTCCTTCCTTCTACTTGCTCTGGGATTTATTTGTTGTTGTTTCTCCAGTTCTTGAAGTTGTAGTGTTAGCTCTTTTATTTGAAATGTTTCTACCTTTTTTAGGTAAGCCTGTATTGCTATGAACTTCCCTCTCAGGACTGCCTTTGCTGTGTCCTATAGGTTTTGGACTATTGTCTGTTCATTTTTATTTGTTTCCAGAAATTTTTTGATTTTCTCTTATCTCATTATTGATCCATTCATTGTTTAATAGTGTACTGTTCAGTCTCTATCAGTTTGCAGGTTTTTGAAGTTTCTCTTGGAGGTTGATTTCCAGTTTCAAGCCCTTGTGGTCTGGGAAAAAGTTTGGTATTATTTCAATTTTCCTGAATTTGCTAAGGTTTGCTTTGTGTCCTATCATGTGGTCTATCTTTGAAAAACTGCCATGAGCACTTGAAAAGAATGTGTATTTTTCTTCTTTGGGATGTAAGGTTCTATATATTTCAGTTAAGTCTCTTTGATTCAGTGTGTCATTCAGTGCCACAATATGTTTATTAATGTTTTGTTTGGAAGATCTGTCCATTTTTGACAGTGGGGTGTTGAAATCCCCTACTATCAGTGTGTTGCTATCTATATCGTTTTTGAAGTCATCCAACAATTTCCTTATAAACTTAGGGGCTCCTATATTAGGAGCATATAAGTTTACAATGTTGATGTCTTCCTGATAGATTCTTCCTTTAAGTATTTTAAAGTACCCCTCTGGGTCTCTTTTTATGGCCTTTGTTTTGAAATCTACTTTGTCTGATACAAGTATGGCAATCCCGGCCTTTTTCTCTTGCCCATTTGCTTGCAATATTTTTTTCCATCCCTTTACTTTCAATCTGTGTAGGTTTTTGGCTCTGCAGTCAGTCTCTTGTAGGCAGTGTATGTGTGAGTCATGTTTTCTTATCCATTCAGCTATCCTGTGCCTTTTGATTGGGGCATTTAGTCCATTTACATTGATAGTTATTACTGATACAAACTTATTCATTTCTTCTCTTTGTATCTGTGTTTTTCTCTTTCTCACTCTTTTCCTTCATCTTCTTAATCCAGTCTCTTAGCATGTCTTGTAGTGCTGGTTTGGTAGAGAGGTATTCTTTTAGCCTTCTTTTGTCTGGGAAACTCCTTATTTCCCCTTCAATTTTAATTGAGAGCCTTGCTGGGTAGAGCAGCCTTGGTCGTAGGCCCTTGTTTTTCATGACTTCGAATATTTGTTGCCATTCCCTTCTGGCTTGTAGTGTTTCTGGTGAGAAGTCAGCTCCTAGGCGTATCAGGGACCCCTTGTATGTTATTTTCTGCTTCTCCCTTGCTGTCTTGAGGATTCTCTCTTTGTCTTTGATAATTGCCATTTTAATGATGATGTGTCTTGGAGTGGGCCTCCTTGAGTCCCTCTTGAGTGGGGTCCTCTGTGCCTCCTGGATCCATGAGACCCTTTCTCTCCTCAAATTGGGGAAATTTTCCATCATTACTTTTTCGAGGAGGTTCTCTATCCCTTGCTCCTCTTCTTCTCCTTCTGGTATCCTTATTATACGGACATTATTGCATTTCAGGTTGTCCTGCATTTCCCTAAATGCTTCTTCATTCTTTTTGAGTCTTTTTTCTGTTTCTTGTTCTCTCTGGGAGCTTTTTTCTACCTTATCCTCCATCTCACTGATTCGATCCTCGGCTTCATCCAACCTGCTTTGGATTCTTTCTACTGTGTTCTTCAATTCAGAAATGGTATTCTTCATATCCTCTTGTGTCTTCTTGATAGATTCTATATCCTTTTCCAGGTTGATATAGTTTGTTGTAAGGTCCTGATAGTTTCTCTGCAGTTTCTCATAGTTATCTTTGAGCTGGCTGAACTCATGGAGCTTCCTTAGAACCATTGTTTTGAATTCAATGTCTGATAGTTTCCTTGCCTCTATTTCATTGAGCTCTCTCTGTGGGGAGTCCCCTTTTCCACTCATTTGGGGGGAACTTCTTTTTCATCCCATTTTTGTGAGAGTCTGTTAAGTATTTTGTTTATTTATTTATTTATTTATGTATTCTTGCTTCTGCTTCAATTGGGCCATCTAGATTTCCTCACTTTGTGGATTAAACTTCTATGGTAGTAGGGAGGTCTTTTTATTTATTTATTTATTTATTTATTTATTTATTTATTTTTTCCTTTTCTTTCTGGGCCTGCCTCTTATGATATCAGTTGCTGACCCTATATAACCTTGGGTAGTTTGTTTGAGCCTTCCAGGAGTCTACTGTCTGTGTTTGACTCCTGCTTTGGGCATCTCTGTGACCCCTTTTGCCAGGGGTTGACTATTTCTGTGGATAGCTCTGCACTCTAATGCAGGCTCCTTGATCACACTCCCTGGACTGGCAGGATCCCCCACCCACTTGGGCTCGCGCGCGTGCTCTTGCCTCAGCCCGGGGGGCTTATTCGTGACCTGGAGTACTCGTCTGGCCCCCTAGGCTGGCAGGCACCCCAGCACTGGTCAGTTAAGGTCTTCTATTGTGTGCTTTACCCGCTTTTGGCTGTTTGGATGCGTTGCTTGCCCTCGCCAAATGGAGACTACAGAAATCGGAGGAAGTCAGCTCCAGGACTCTCTGGTTAATCCTGTCTCCAGTCTCTCCTCCAGGGACTCTGGGCAGCTCTGTGACCCTTTAGGTCCTGGATCCACTATTTCTGTGGACTGCTCTGCACTTGCGAGTCCAGGCGGGTCGACTTACACCTGCCCTTGCTGATCTGCGCACTCCCTCACAGGCCCCACGGGTGCCAACCTGTGGGAGGCCTTGCCAGCCTGTGCAAGCCCTCACCAGCCCCTGCGGGTCCACACACACACTTGCCAACCCTCGCTGGCCACTCGGCGCAAGTGTGCGCACCTGCGCTGGGTGCTTTTGGGCTCTCTATTGTGTGCTTTTCAGCTTTTGGCTCTTTGAGGGTGTGGCCTCTTCCCGCACAATGGAGACTATGGAAAGGAGAAGGAGTCGGACTCCCTGGTTCCTCCTCCTGTTCTTTCCCCAACACCTCTGTTTCCAGTCTCTCCTCAGGGGTCTCTGGGCAGTTCTGTGACCCCTTCTGCCAAGGATCCACTATTTGTGCAGCCTGCGTTTCAATTGCGGGCAGTCTGTTTCGTGTGCGCCCTGCTTCGGCCTCTTTGGGGGCGTACCCTGCCTGTCCAAAATGGAGACTATGAAATGGGGAGGGAGTCGGGACTCCCTGGGTCCTCTTCCAGTTCTTTCCCCAATGCCTCCATCTCCAGTCTCTCTTCAAGGCTCTCAGTGCAGCTGTGTGACCCCTTTGGCCAGGGATCCTCTATTTCTTCCAGCTAGTTTGCACTTAGCCCCCCAGCTGACATGCACACAATCTGTGCGCAGAGCACACAAAAGGCAGGTTAATTGATTCCCTTATGCCCGATAGAGATGGTAGCTGCAGAGTGGGAGGTGCGGCCGCGGTGTCAGTTCTCTTCACAAAGTTTTCCTCACCAGTCTTTTCCCAGGCACCAGCCCACCCTGCTGCCTCCTCTACCCAGAGATCAAAGAGGGTGGCTGCCACTGCAACTTTTGCGTTGGCCCTTTAAATGTCTCTTTGCATCCCCAGCCACCTGTCTCTGGCAGAGAGCGCCCCTAAGCTTTTTGGGGTTACATTTTATCTGTATTTTCCTGGTTTTAGCTGCTGTAGTTTAGAGGTCCCTGTTTATGATTCAGACCCCGTTCTTCTTGGGGGGAGCTAACTGGCCATTTCAATGTCCCTCTGATGCTGGTGCCCGTGAGCACCCAGCCCACCCTCTAGAGCCTCCACCACATGTCTCACCCATTGGGATGTGTGAGAGTTGAATCCATTGTCTGTCCACGGCTCCAAGGCTCCTCTCCCACTATCGTTCCATTGCTTTCCAGGTGATTACTCCACTATTTAGTCACAATTCCAGTTTGGTCTTGGGAGGAGGAGGTCAGCGTGACTCCCATTCACTCCTCCACCATCTTTGCTCTCTGAGCTCCTACCTTGGGCTTGGTTTTTGAGTCCAAAGTAGCTCTTCCTTTTCCAAGTATTGACAAGTGTTTACACTTCCCTTAGAACTGTTATCTTCATATCCTTAGTAAACTGAAGTAGCATGAATTTTAAAGGGAAAAATTCCTTGGATCAGATTCTATAGTTGTTCTGGCTTGAGCCATATCAGACAGGTTGTTTAATTTTGTTGCACTACAGGGTCTTCATCAAGTGGTCCAGGGTCAGGAAGAGAAGCAGCTGAATGAACTTGATCTGCACCACGGTCCATCCCAAAAGTCCCCAGCACAGCGCAAAACAGACTCCTTGAAGCGCTGCTGGAAGTCCTAGGATGGGCACTGGACGTGTGAACAGGAAGTAGTGTTGATCCACCCTTGGCTTTCTGGGACTTGCCTTTTATTTCTTTTTCTTGTCTGATCACTGTGGCTAGGACTTCCAATATTATAGAAGTGATGAATAGAAGTGGTAAAAACATATGGGACACAGCAAAGGCCATCCTGAGAAGGAAGTTCATAGCAATACAGGTCTACCTCAAAGAGATAGAAACATTTCAAGTAAACAACCTAACTCTACAGCTTCAAGAACTGGGGAAACAACAAGAAACAAAGCCCAGAGCAAGTAGATAGAAGGAAGGAAATAATCAAGATCAGAGCAGAATTGAAAGACATAGAGACGAAAAGAACAATTCAAAGGATCAACAATTCCAGGAGCTGGTTCTTTGAAAAGATAAATAAAATTGACAAGCCTTTATTATTTCTGATAAATAATATCAGAAATGAAAGAGGAGAAATTAAGCTGATACCACAGAAATACAAAGGATTGTCAGAAACTACTATGAACAATTATATGCCAAGAAATTTGAAAACCTTGATTAAATGGACAAATTTCTAGAAACATATAACCTTCCAACACTGAATGAAGAAGCATAAAGCCTGAACAGACCAACAACAGCTAGTGAAATGGAAGCAGTAATCAAAAAACTCCCAGCACACAAAAGCCCTGAACTGGAGTTTCACAGGAGAATTTTACAAAATATTTAAGGAAGAGCTAACCCCTGTCCTCCTCAGACTATTCCAAAAAATCCAAGAGGAGGGAAGACTCCTAAACTCTTTTTATGGGCCAGCATCATCCTAATCCCAAAACCAGATAAAGACACAACAAAGAAAGAAAACTGCAGACGAATATCACTGGTGAACATAGATGCTAAAATCCTCAACAAAATGTTTGCAAACCACATCCAGCAATACATTAAAAGGATCATACACCATGATCAAGTGGGATACATTCCAGGGATGCAAGGATGGTTCAATATTCAGAAAATCAATAAACGTAATATATCACAAAAACAACAGGAAAGACAGAAATCACACAATCATCTCAATAGATGCGGATAAAGCATTTGATAAGTTACAGTATCTATTTATGATAAAAAATACTTAGCAAAGTTGGAATAAACAGGGCATACCTCAACATAATAAAGGCCATATGCAAAAAACCTAGTGCCAACATCATACTCCATGGGCCAAAACTAAAAGCTTTCCTACTAAGATTGGGAACAAGACAAGGGTGTCTGCTTTCACCAGGAATTCTTTTCTTAAATTCTTAAAGTTTTTTCTAAGTAAATAATTCTAAATATGGAAAAAGTTGTATGCATGTTGATATTCCTCAAACTTTATTTATAGACATAAAAATTGTAGATAATATAAATAGCTAACAAAAGAAGAGTGGTTAATAATATATCTATTTGAGGGAATATTAGAAAAAGTGAAATGACAATTTATGTGTATAATAAGACAACATCTTCCTATTTTAATGATAATTTTAAAAGGAAATATTAAATACCAGCAGATAAAAAATATATAAAAATATATAAGAACCTAATGCATGCATTATTGGTATTTGTGGTATAATGAAATTATGAGTGACTATTCTTTTCTTCTACCATTTTCTACCCCCATAATCATTCTTGCTTATTATTATAAATCGAATTTTTTATTAAATATTTTAAAAACAAATAATATAGCTTTCTTTAGAATTACTCTTATTCCTTTATTCTGGAAAAATAACTGCCATTGTTAAATTCTTCTCTGGGGTAGTTACCCATATACTGAGTTGTTTTGTTATTTTCTTTGGTTAGGATGTGACTTTTTTCCCCTTTGGACTCCTGACTACTTTGAAGAATGAAAATCCAAAGATTATGCTATCATGTGACCAAGAACTCAAACTATATGCTCCTTTTCAAATTAGCTTTCTTGTCTTTCCCTGTGTGAATTGCTTGTTAATTCCAGAACACATCAAATGTTCAAAGTTTCTGGGGAGTTTTGGGAAATGCTATGAAAGGGTGAAGTAAAGAATCTCTTTTCAGTCCATTTGATTTTGATAAACATTCATGAAGTAGCTGCTTCAGGCCATATTCAGCCCTCATATTAGAGCTTTATAGGATGGTTTCCAGGGACTAATGCCTAGTTCAAAGGCATGTGGGCTGACTCCTGACTCTGCAGCAATGCAGAGGGTGAGCATCATAGGAGAGGGAGAGATGAGTGTTATTTAAGGGTTTGTGAAAAATGGAAAACCCTTTCAGAGGGTGAAGTGAAGAACTAAATCCAAAATCAATCCATCACTAGTGGATGGCTGGGGGTCATGGGAGGCTGGGAGGAGAGTTTGGGGGAGTGTAGGGAATGGGGATGGGGAATGTAGGGAGTCTGGACTTTATTTGTAGTAATGGAGAACAATTTTTGAAGGAAAAGTCTAAAAAAGTTACATCTACTCTTAGGAAGTAAACCAAAATAGAGATTGTAAACTGGTGGTCCTCAGGCTGGATGAGGCCTGAGGAAAGGTTAGTTTGATTCCAAGATACTTTGTTTTCACTAAATTTTTTATGATAGATATTAAGTACAATATTATAAAAGTAATTCAGATTTCAAAATTTTAAGAAAAAATAAGATAAGAAAAGGGGATCTTTGAGTACCAGGCCATGTTTCTCTAGTTTTCTCTAACCTTCACTATGAACTTTTAGGCATTTTGTCTCTTACTTCACCCCGTAGACATTGTTGCTGAGAACATCAGCTAGCAGAGCTATGAAGAAGTTACTGCTATGCTGTTCACTCCAGCAGCTATAAATGGCTATCATTTTAAATAAAAATAAATTTAAGTCTCAATTTCACACTTACATGAGCCTCATTCTAGAGCTCACTTGTTATGTGTGGCTCATGGTTTCCATATTGGATAGTGTAGATATAGAACACTTTCAAGGGCACAGAAAATTCTGTTGGACAGCACTGGTTTTGGGGCAAATTTGGAGGCTACTAAAATAGTCTGGGGAGAAACAATAAGGCCCCTAATATAGAGACTGGGAGAGGAAATGGAGCAGAAAATCTTTCCTCTTTAGAGCACTATTTTGAATAGCTTCTCACTGATATAATTAGATTGAAGTCTGCTCTTGAACTCTCGTTTTTGTTGAGTGTTTGAAAGTACATTTTTGTTGCTTGTGGGACAATGTTTGACAAGTCTTCTGAGTATGTACTGTGTGTGTTTAACAATACTGATCATTTTAACTCTCAGTTGATTTCTTTGAAATACTTACTCTTTGGTGTCTGAGAAACCAGAAGATCTAAGTGCTATAAATGCTCATGAAAGCACCAAGTGGGTAGCATTTTGAGTGCTTTAGAGAAATGGTGCTTCAAATATCTGAAGTGCTATTATTCTCAAAAACACTAACAAGTCACTCCTATTTGTGATCTCCATCTATTGAGATAGTAGGCAGGAGAACTTGCTGTTAATAACAAGACTGATTCAGCCAGCTTTATTATCCCAGATTGTGATTCCTATACAGTGCTTCTGTGAAATTCAAGGACCTGAGAACACAGGATTCATGCCCCTGGGTTTGTCACTCCTCAATACTCATAAATATACCAATGCTGGCAGAAGTACAAAGGGCTTCTCAGCTTGACCCTGCTCATTTCCTCAATGGGGATCTCAGCCTGGACACAGCCTGGTGAGTGAGAGATGGGGATCTTTAAATTAGTCACTACAAATAAATGTCAGGACTGCTGTGCTGAATGATGGACAAACAAAAAGGATACCTTTGAGAAACACTGAATTCCAAGACAGGAAAGCTAGCAATTAATTATTGAACTTGAGGGATCAAATTCTTCATCCTGTTTGACTCTTGGCAAGGCCAGTTGATCCTCACATGAACTTTTCTAAGTAAAAATATGCCAGGACTCACTCACCTTTCTAAGTCTTCTTTGTTGAAGAATAATAAACTTCATTTTTTGGCCTAGTGAACCTTCTTTGAAGGGATAACTAATTTCTTTGCACAAATAATAATTACCATGCAAGTGTGAACATATTTCCCTCCTTTGAAGAAAATAATTTTAGTTTCTCAATTATTTTGCACATTGTTCTTTTTTCTTCATTAGGAAAAATTCTTTAGAGACATTGTCTTATAGATTATTCATTTTCTCTCACTCTTATGTCCAATAAAAACATGATAATTTAAAAATTAATTCAAAATGTTTAATAATAAATGTTTTATTGAAGTATAATACAAATATGCCCACAGAAAAGTGCACAAATAGTAAATGTTCAGCTCAATTAATTATTACAAAATGATGACATTTACATAGTCAACACCCAAGTCAAGATGTAGTATATTATCAACACTTCAAAAGCTTTCTCATGCCCTGTCCCATTACCTTCACTTTCTCCTTTCTCCCTAAAGGTAACTATTATCCAGAATTATAAAATCACAATTTTACCTGTTCTCTTATATATCATATGACATATCCTCTTTTGTGGCTGACTTTTCTCAGTACACATACTCATGAGGGTCACACTTACTGTTATGTAGATCATTTATTTTCTTTAGTTGCTATATGGTGTTTTACTGCATGGTTATATCATAAGTATTTATGCATTTCACTGTTTATGGACATTTGGGTTGTTATCAGATTTATGTTATAAACAATGTTACTATGAGCATTTTTGTTTGTGCTTTTTGGTGCACATTGAACTGGTAGGTCTTAGGGTAAATATATGTTCAACTTTAATGGATAATTCCAATCAGTCTTCCAAAGTGGATGCGCTAATTTACATGCTCAGCAATTCTTGTCACTTTATATTCTTCCAAACACTTGTTCTTATCAGTCTTTAAACATTTGCACCATTTTAGTGTGTGGACTGGTTGCTCTTTGCAGTTTTAGTTTACAATCTCTTGCTCATTCATAGAGTTTGAACATTTGTTTATTTTTTCATATATTTACTGATTGTTTGTATATCCTCTTTAATTAAGCGCCAATTCAAACATTTTGTCCAATTTTCTATTGGGTCTGTCTTTAATGATTTGTTAGAGCGCTTTACCTTGTTCGAATATGAGCCCCTTATCAGTTGTACATGTTGAAAATGTCTTTCCCTACTCTGTAACTTGACTTTTCACTTTCTTAGTGTTGTCTTTTGATGAATAAAAGTTCCCAATTTTAATGTAGTCAATTTAAAATTTTTTCTTAACATAATTTATTGAAGAGGCTGTCTTTATCCCTTTGTATGTTCTTGCCTCCTTTGTCAAATATTAATTGCCCATGTAGTTGTGTGTTGATTTCTGGGCTCTCTGTTTTGTTCCAATTATCTATATGTCTATTTTTAAGCCAGTACTGGGCTGTTTTGATTACAATGGTCTTGTAGTATATTTTGACATCAGGTATAGTGATACTTTCAACTTTGTTCTTCTTTCTAAATATTACTGAAGTTACTCAAGGTTTTTATTCTTTATTTTTTTGGTTCCATACTAATTTTTGAAATATTTGTTCTAGGGCTGTAAAATATCTCATTGGTATTTTAATAAGAATTGCATTGAGTCTATAGATTGCTTTGAGTAGTATGGACATTTTAATGATATTAGTTCTTCCAACCCATGAACATGGTATATGCTTCCACTCATTTGTATGTTACTCAGTTTCTTTCTTCAGTGTCCTATAGTTTTCTGAGTACAGGTCTTTTACCTCCTAGTTTAAATTTATTCCTAGGTAGCTTACTTTTTTTTGTTGCAATAGCAAACAAAATTTCTGTATGGGTCTCTTTGTTTCTTTTTCTCATAGTTCATTGTTGGCATGTAGAAATGCCACTGATTTCTGGATATTACTTTTTTATCCTGCTACTTTGCTGAATTAATTTAAGTTCTAGTAGTTTTTTGGTGGAAAATTGGAGAAAAAAATGAATTATACCACCAACTTACACCATACACAAGAATAAACTCAAAATGGATAAAAGACTTGAATGTAAGTGGCAAAATCATAAACATCTTAGAAGAAGCATTAGCAGTAAAATCTCAGACATCTTCTGGAGCAATATTTTTGCTGATATGTCTCCTAGGACACTGGAAATAAAGGAAAAAATAAACAAATGGGACTATGTCAAACTAAAAATCTGCTTTTTCATAGCAAGAGAAACCATCAACAAAATGAAAAGGAAACCCACTGTATGGGAGAACATACTTGCTAATGACATCTGATAAGGGGTTAATCTCAAATATACATATTAAAAAAACTTATGCAACTCAATACCAGGGAGACAAATAATCCATTTAAAAATGGACAAAAGACCTGAATAAGCACTTCTTTCCATAGAGGACATACAAATGACCAAAAGACATGAGGAAAAATGTTCAATGACACTAATCATCAGAGAGATGCAAATTAAAACCACAATGAAATATTACCTCACCCTCCAGAATGGCTATCGTCAATAAATCAACAAACAAGAGTTAGTGAGGATGTTGAGAAAAGGAGACCCTTCAGCTCTCTTGGTGGAAATGCAGATTGGTACAGTCACTGCGGAAAACAGTATGGAGTTTCCTCAAAAAATTAAAAATGAAACTTCCTTTTGTCTCACTGATTCTACTTCTGGGAATATATGCTAAGAATCCTAAAACACCATTCTAAAGAATATATGCACTTCTGTATTAATAGCAGTATTGTTTACAATAGCGAAGATCTGGAAATAACCTAAGTGCCCATCAGTAGATGAGTGGAAAAAATTTTGGTACATTTACTCAGTGGAATACTACATGCCCATTAAATAAAAAAGAAATCCTACCTTTTGTGACAGCAGGGATGAAACTGGAGATTATTATGCTAAGTGAAATAAGTTGGTCAGAGAAAGACAAATACCATGTTATCTCACTTACATGTGGAATCTAATGAACAAAAATAAAAATAAACTGATGAACGAAATAGAAAGAGAGGCATGGATATGTGGAACAGACTGACAGCTCTCAGAGGGGAGGGGATGAAAGAAGGTGAAGGGATTAGCCAAAGGACATATATTCATGACTCATAGACACCAATAACAAAACAGAGAGGTTAGGGCCAGAGGGAAAGGGGTGCAGGGGCTGCGAGGAGAGGGGTGGGGGAAATGGGAACATTTTCAATAGTGTTAACAATAAAAATAAAAAAATAAAAATAGTGACAATTAAAAATTAACAATTTTTCTGTATGATTAGTTTTTTATGTATATTTGTAAAACAATATTGGCCTATTCTAAGGTCATAAACATACTCTTTTATATATTTTGAGAAGCTTCATTACTTTTCTCATTTAGATCTACAATCCATGTGGAACAGATTAATTGATTTTTGAACATCATTGTTCATTGTTTTTATATGGATATGAATAGTCTGTCTAAAAGCCTTACTCCCTGCTGATCCAGACCCATTTAATGAAATATCCACCCTTTTTTACTGCTCTGTTCTTAAAATGTTGTCATAAATCAAGAGTCTATTTATGTATGGGTCTGTTTCTCCCCTCTATTCTGCTCCATTCCTCTATTTGTTTATTCTTTTTCACTTATTTACTATATGCTCACAATAATTTTTGATATCTGGAGAGTAAATCAAATTTATCCCTCTTGTTCAAGATTGTTTTGGCTTTCTGGCTTTTTATATTTGCTTATAATTTTAAAATAAGCTTATGAATTTTGACACACATAGTTGGGATATTGTTTGGTATTACATTTAGACTACAGATAAACTTAGAATTTACATCTTTATAGTATTGTCTTACAAACACATCTATTTGTATGTTCTTTAATTTCTCTCAATAAAATTTTATGCTTTTATGGGTAGAAGCCTCAAACATCTTTTATTAGATTTATTCCAGGAGTTCCCATCTCAAAGGGAAAGCATTGATCATTTCACAATCAGGGATGATGTCGGATGGCTTTGGGGTATGGTTTTGCTTTATTATTAAATATTCTTTATAAATTAAGTCATGAGAATATAACATTTTGACATTTTATCATATTGTTTTGACTCCCAGTGTTTTTGAAGACCCTATAAGCTAATAAAGTTTCTGCTGAGGCAGGGTTATGAACAGTCTGTTGTACTCAGACTATGAGCTTCAACCCATCTCTTGCTCCAGCCCCGAGCTGGAAGGAGAGAGAAAAAGGATGACATTGCTATAGAGCCATGGAATATCCAAAGACTGTAGAAGACTCCAAAGATAGCCCCTAGGAAACCCAGAATTATTTAACAAATAATTAAGAATCATTTAGTGGTTCCCATACAGAGGCTGGGAGAAAGACCAAAGAGATGTCTGTGACAGGCTGAGCATTTCCTCATTTGTTATTTCATTGTATTTTATATTGTGTTTTATAGAAACCCTAATTTCAATATAGCACAATTTTACAGGGAAAAAAAGAGATGACTCATTTGTCTAATATCACTAGAAACTAAACTATTTGTCTAAGAACCAGAAACTAAAAATTATATCTCCTAGATCCCTGGTCGGGACTCTTCTGATTGGCACTTATTAGCAAGTGAAAAATCTAAAATACAAGTATGTACTAGGTCTCCCAAAGGAGACTATTATATTAGAATATGAAAAATCAGAAAATGTAATTTTATAAAAAGTACCTCTTATAAAATTATGATTCACTTTTAAAACAAACTGTTGTAGGCAAATGCAGGCAGAGAACTTCCACTTAACTCTCTCCCTCCTGAAAAAATCAGTTCATCTTGTTCTTTCCTCTTCCTCTCCTGTTTTTCCCTATGTGACTTACTTTGGCCAATGAAATGTGAGAAAATTCACTTTCAGATGAAAGCATGTCATTGCTTGTGTTTGGCTCTCTAGCCCAGTCTCCCTGTCACAGGGGTCATGGGAGCTCAGGGCCATATGGAGGTGCCAGAAGACAGAAGCCTACTTGGAATTCTGAAAATTCTGGAGAGTGCAGAAGGTTTTATATGAGTGATAAAGAAACATTTTTTCTTAAGCCACTGAGTCTGCAGGTTGTTGCTGCAACAGGACTTAGCCCATCTGGGCTGATCCAGCACATCAAATGAGTTCTGGTCCTGGCTGCCCCAACAAGCCTCAGCTTTATAGTTTCTGTTTTCTCCTGCCACCCAACTCTGATACCCTGCTCTGCAGGCACAGCTGTCTTCAGTTGAGCTGATGGAGGAGAAGGGAGAGTTGCAGACCACTGAAGCCTTATGTCCAGCCATGATCTCCAGTACCACGTTAGCATGACTAAGAGTGCTTTGATCCCACCATGAAGGTCCTTTGGTTTATCTCTAAAATGGCTTACACTTTTGCTTCTGGAACTGTGATCCATGGACCAGCAGCATCAGCATCAC
The DNA here is from genome assembly GCF_021234165.1 of Pteronotus mesoamericanus. NCBI lineage: Eukaryota > Metazoa > Chordata > Mammalia > Chiroptera > Mormoopidae > Pteronotus > Pteronotus mesoamericanus. The sequence continues at coordinate 34,861,429 of NW_026555105.1, read as the reverse complement.
CTGGGAATTTGTTTGAAATGCAGAAGCTCAGGCCCCACTTCAGATGTTCTGCACCATAATCACTTTAAAAGCAACTCTAAGTGATTGGTATAGATATTCCAGTTTGAGAAGTACTGGCTTAAACTTGGCAGTGAAGAGAGGGGAGTGATTTGGTTTTTCACTTTCTACAGCCCGAGAGTGAATGAATGTCTAACAACCTTGCTCTCACCTCTTTTAAATTCTGCACAAATTTCTGCTGCTGCTCCTATAATACAAAGTGAGCCTTGAGGCTTCTGGCGTGTAATTATTCTGGTTTTCCTTTGCATCATGTCGTAAGTTAGGAGTGAGCCTAAATGCAAGGATGGAGTATACAGTCCAATTCTTTTTCCTTTAGGTGAGATCATCTGTCATGTACCACATATGTGGCAAAAGCAACCGGAAGGTTTCCTCTTATTCCCTGCCCCCATCTCCTGCTCTTGACCTTGTTCAGCCATATCTAAACAGATGGACTCGGCAAATGCTGGATTGCTGCTACTTCCTCCTAATCTGTCTTCCCATTTCCTCCCTGCTTCTGCCCTTTTTCTACAATTCCTACATAAGGGTGCCAGGGACAAGGCAGAATGGCTCCCTGGCCCTGCTGCCAAGTGACAAAAAGCCAAAAGCTGAGTCAGGAAGTAAGTAGGTCAAAGTGGGGAAGGACTGAGGGTGGGAGGTGGGGGTGGGTGGTATAGGGGAAAGACATGGTGGGAAAATGGAGACAAATGTATTTGGACAATAAAATAATTAAAAACTAATTTTAAAAAATAAGTAAGGAAGCTAAGCTGACACCAAGGCTGTTGCTGCTTGGAGCTCAGGCTGCATCTGCTGGGGGGAGGTTATTGGATGATACAGCACAGGCGTGTGTTTGCCCGTCCAGTCCCATGCCCAAGGCTGGCCTTGCTCTTGGCATTTCCTTCCTCATTCTCCACATGCTGCCAGTGGTTGGATGCTCGGGTCGGGTGAGGGGGTTCCCAGTGGGAGGCCACTGTCTGCCACTTGGAACTGCTTTCTCCCTGATGTTTGTGAAAGCAGTTCTTCGGGGGTGCACAGTCTGATGCCTTTGAACAAGGCTGTGGCATGGGGCTGTGCAGTCACTGCTGGACCGAGGACCAGGAGGGCGGGGAGATCTGGCTAGAGTGGCAGATGGAATCTGGCCCAGGGTGGATGTCAAGTGTCTTCTTCAATATGCCTTTTCCCTTTTAATCTCCTCTTGAGCAGAGCTGATCAATTAGAGCTGTAATTATTTTAATCTTCTTCTTTGCTGTCCCTGTCTGACTGCCTGCCACTGCCCATCAACACTTTCTGCTAACAATGTACCCAGGTGGCAGCTTTGAATAGGCCATTTCAGGCAGCCCATCTCTATAATGGACAAAACAAAGATCGCCAGCCAGGGACCGGCACCTTCCCTTGCTGTGCAACCTTTTGCAAAGCTGTCCCCTCTCTCTTTCTTTTGCAAAGTGAGTCAGCTCCATGGGTGAGTGAGAGAAATGTGATATCAAAATGATAGCTGTATAGCATTTATAGCATACATTTCAGCATCTGTGATTTTAAGAACACCATTTTGGAATCAGAAGGATCTGGTTCTTGTACCAATGTGTAGAACTTCTCAACACTGTCTCTGGTCCCTCATCTGTTGGGTGGGTATCATCCTAACTTCTCAGAGACTTGCACGATTGGGCAAGGTGATGTATGCATACCTCAGAGCATACTGCTGGGCCCCAATGACTGCTGGCTAAGGGAGAGCTTTTTTTTTAAAATCATTAATTATGTCCAACTCTTCTGTGTGATTGAGGGAAACAGGAGTTTGTAGAAAGGAGTCACAGCAGTAATCCTGGATTTGTGATCTGTCATTATGGGTATACTTAGCCCCTCCTTATCCCATCATGGGTGGTAAAATGAGGAAAATAAAGCAAACTAGATGGCTTTGAAATATTTGAAAAACATTTTTTTTCCTATAAACCCGTGTTATGTGTAGGAGGCAGATTGTTCATGGCTCATAAAACAAAGATTTCCATGTTCTATGTATCCTGGGCCAGATTAATATCAGTTTATTTGGATCTTGTGAGCTCGGTGGGTATGGATTATTTCAGGGGGAGCATAGGCTCCGGCCTGTGAGAAATGCAAATCGTGGCAGGCTCCTGTCTCCACTGCACCCTCTGCCACCTTCTTAATCAATTATTTCATTTTACTCAACCCAACATAACAAAGAAAGAAATGAATGAGGGGCTTAAAATACACAGACAATTGGGATATAGTTTCTGCCCTTAAAAATCTTGGTGGCAAGGGCAGGGTCAGGCAGAGAAACATAACTGGAAATTGTAGTGGCAGGTATTGTGCAACCATAAATGCTGATTCTGTAGGAGGAGAGCATGTCAGGGGGTCACCTATGTAGCAACTAGGGAAGAAGTGGGGGATGAATTTTCAGGGAAGGCCTCACAGGGGAGGCAACACGAGATTATTCCTCTTTCTGGGTAATCTTTAGATGTAATCAAGATCATCTTTGTGTAATCAAGGGCATCAGTTATCTTTTGTTATCTAACAAACCAAACATTAGTGACTCCACTGCAATTTATTTAGTTCAAATTTAGGTCAGTTTGTGTGGTTCTTCTATTTGAGCCAGCTTGACTAATCTCTGCAGGGCTGGCTCATTTGTGTTCATTTGGCAAGTTGGCTGCTTGGATGACCTAGCACAGCGTCACCCACAGCTGGAGTGCATTGGTTCCCCTATGCATGGCCTCTCACTCTCAAGCCACTAGCATGAAACTAACCTCGGTGCTCAAGTGCTACTGAAGTCTCTGCTTTCATCATGGTTTCTAACGTCCCATTAGTCAAAGCAATTCACAAACCCACCTCAGGGAATTTTTGTTTATTCAGTGTATCATATTGCTTATGCTTAGAATGCAAAGGGCAAAAGAGAGTAGAGATATATGAAATCTGGAGTACAGAGAGCTTAATGCCAAAGAAACAAGTAATCATCTAAATGATAGAATCTACTTCCCATCGAAGTGTGAAGTACCCAACATTCCCTCTCTGAAGATATATTCTGCTATGTTAAGCATTTTCCATCACAGGTGTCCTTTTTTGGAATGAATATACCCTTGAGAGATGGTGACAAATTCAAGTGTAATTAATCACTTATTTGAGCTATTCTTTAGGGCAGGAAGTCTTAATAGCAATGAAGACCATGACAGGAATTTCGCTGGAGAATTGGTGATCATGGGACATGGGAGAAGGAGGCTAGGAGAGGCAGAGGGGGAGATCCAAACTTGGTCTTAGCTACATCCTAGTTTTTCCTGAAGCTGGACCTGTATGAGTGTTCAGAGTGAAATCCATTACGAAGTCATTTGCAGAACTAAACTCACAGAGCTTAGAAGCCAGATGTCTTTCAAAGGATGTTAGTAGTGTGCTGTGGTACCTCACAAACAGCCTGAAAAATAGTCTTTTTTCTCGTCCCCTCACCAGCCCAGTTACTAATTGAGCAATGGTGTATTGGGCTTGCTGTGAGCCCTTCCTCAGTTACTTCTAGACAAGAGTCTAATTTCCAGAGGGTCATTCGGAGGGAAACCAAGAGCTTAAAGTAGTTGTTCCTAAACATTAGCAAACCTCAGATTTACCTGGAAAGTTTGCTAAAGAGATTTCTGGGCTCACCAGGATTTCTGATTCTGAAGGTCTGGGATTGGGCCTGAGCACTTGCATTTCTGTGAAGTTGTCAGGAGATGCTACCTGGTGGTGCTGATACTGCTGCTTCAGGACTACCTTTGGAGAGCTCCTAGCCTCAAAGTTTGAATGCCTATGGTTCTATGCAACGTTCTCTTTATGACAGAGGTTTTCAACCTTGGCTGCACCTGGGGACCACTTTTAAAACAAGACCAGACCTCACCTGCAGAGGATCTGATTTAATTCTTATGGGTAGAACCTGGTATTTATAGTGTTCAAAAAATCACAGGGTGATTCCAAAAAACGCCAGGGCTGAGAACCAATGCCTTATTGTAGCACTTCTCAAAGAGTTGTCTCTCTTCCTGAAGCACCAGCAGTATCACCTGGAAATTTAGAAATGCAAATTTCCAGCTCTACTGAATCAGAAACTCAGGGGATGATGCCCAGCAGTCCGTAGTGTAACAACCCCTCCAGGTGCATCTGATGCACAAAAAACTTGGTTTCACCAGCTTTTTCAAATGATATGGAGCCTGTAGAAACTATTTTAGAGAAGCTCTTTCAATATGCTCTTCTTGGAAGATGAGTTCTGGAGAGGTGACTTGCAGTTTGCAAAGTATGGGGTTCTGGATGTTCTATCAAAAATCTCTGACATGAAACCTTGAGCCCCAAAGACCATGTACTTTTTAAACACACACACATGCACACATCTGGTCTACAAGCTATAAGGTTTCAGAGTCTATAGAAGCTTTCCGCCTTGCTCTCTAGCCAGATCCAGCCTTCCCAATGAAGCTGGAGAATAGGTATGCTTACTCAGGTGCTTGCTGGGAGTTGGCGAACACAAAAATAAAAGAAACAAAGCCAGAAACTATGCTACCTAGTTCCATTTTACCAAATGCCCAAGTCTGCTCTATTCTCTTGGCATATGTAACAACAAGGCTCAGAACCCAAGAACTTCTATGGGGTCTAAGAAGCTGGTAGATTCTATCTCCAGTGGATATTGTCATCACTGGATGTCAGCTTCTTGGGACATCCTCTTAAGAACCAGATCAATGTAATGAAAAGCACTTTAGGGAAAAGTTTCACTGTTATAAGCCATGGTTTACAAAGGGTGGTAATCGGGTCAGAAGAATCAGCATTGCCTGGGAAATTAAAACTGGGGACTTACCTTGTAGCTATGATTCAGAAACTCAAGGGGTTCAGCCCTGCGTTGTGTGTTTTGTCAGGCCTGTTAGGTGAGGTGGAGGCATGCTAAATTTGAAAACTTTTGTTTTAAGCCAGTAGGATTTCAAACTTGGCAGCACATTAGAATCACCTGGAGACATTTAAAAACTCTCCATGCCCAAGGCACCGCGGACCAATTAAATAAAAATTTCTGTATGTGAGTCCCAGGAATTAGTATTTTTTAAGACTCTCTAGATGATGCCAGTGTGAGCTAACGTAGAGAACCAGTGTTTTAAAACCACTACAAATAACCAAAGTACCGTATTTTGCCATGTATAATGAACATCCATGTTTTTTGCCCAAACTTTCAGGAAAAAAAACTTTTGTTTTAATTTTTTAATTCAATTTTTCATTTACTTATATTTAGAAACAAAACTGATGATCATATTCCATGGTATTATTTTGCATACAGATATCGTTATTGCTTTTTAGAGTTACACTTTTAACGCATAAGCATAAACAAAAGAATTAAAATCACTTTTATAGGCACAGAATTAGTACTACCCATGTATAATATGCATCCTTATTTTTCCTTCAAAACTTTGGGCAAAAAAAGTGAGCATTATACAAGGCAAAATATGGTAACTACTAAATAGGCAGTCTTTTCCATTGTAACTGTTACTGATATATGAAAATAAAGATCATAATGAAAGAAAATGGACCTAAAAACTTTTTAGAAACAAACTGAATCTCATAGGCAAGTTGTAGCAGGGAATTGGGCATTAATTCATACATTCCATCATTATAGATAGTCCCATGGTAACTCAGGTTATTTTCTCCTTTAATCTTCCACAGTTTCTTGTTGTCGGAGAATCATTTACTGTTTCTTGGTGTGGGAGAATCATTTACTCATGCAGACAGAGAAAAAGGGCAGGATCTCATGAGGATCAAATACCATGATAGATGTGATATGAATCTTTTCACAGAGAGGCTTAGTCCAAGGTGGAATTTTGTGTTTCTAGGAGCCAATATCAGAAATGGCAGTTCTTACTTATAAATGCCTGTGCCTATTAAAGTCCCTTGGTCCATTTAGCATTATTGAATTTAATAAAAAGGCAGCCCCGCCCCTTGGGTTTTTATTACATTGCTCAGTGAGATCATCCTGCTGGTTTCTTCCAGCTGCCTTCTCTCTCTGGGGCTCTGAGGATGAAGCAATGTTTCTAATTCTCTAACACTGTCAGGCTCAACTTCAGCAACATTCTCTCTCTATAGTGACTCTGACCTTAAAAGATGTGCGAGGTAATTTAACTTCAAGTTAGAAAATCAAGCCCTCTGATTTGGATGGCTGCCCTGATGGGTAATTCACCTGTGTGATTGATTTCATGAATCTGTTCTACTGCCTCTTGATATTATGAGCCTGAAAGCAGCAGAAGGGATTTGAGAGTGGTGGGGTAGGGGAGAGAGGGGAAAGAGGGAAGAGATGAGGTGGGGAGAGAGAGAGTGTAAAATCTTGGAAGCAGCTATCTGCATGCAGGGCAGGCAGGTGGTTTAGATTCTAACTTTGAGAGCTGCCTTTAATGGGAGTAACATTTGCTCTTAATTGCCTTAGCAGTGTGCACCCTGAAGTCAGCTGTCCCTTCATCCGCCTCCATTGTCCATGTGCTGTTTCTGTATTCTCTGTGCACCAGCTTGAGTATAGATCTCATTACACCCCTGAGTCTCCCTAAAGGATCTACTCTCAAAAAAAGCAGCAGTGGCCTAATAGATGTTGCTAAATAATTTATATCAGGATGGAGGGGAGAAGGGTTTCAATTGCATATTCCAAGGCAAATGACTTAAAACCCTCATGGAAATTTCTGTTCTCCAAGTTTTTTCTTTACCTATGTCATCATATGATTGCATTTTTGATTTGTCTGTTCCATAAGATTTTTTCCTTGGGAATTACAAAAAAAAAAAAAAAGAAAAGAAAAAATCTCATGTCTAATAGATTTTTTTCCAAGAGTGATGGCCATGGAAGGAAGACGAAAGGTGATAAAGGCAGTAGAAATAAATAACAAGGGCTGTTTTTTTGGAGGGTATTGTAGCTTGCCTACTCATACCCTGTCTTCATTCACCATGTTTTCTGCTTTGGTCCCTTTATCATTGATATTCTTGACTTTGGCTGCCAAACAAAGGCTTCCAGCAACTAACATTGACTTTGTCCTTCAACGGAATATGGTAGGTACCATTCTCTTTCTAGAAGAGACCCCTAGATGACCTTTGCTTTGGCTTACTCCTCAGCTAGTTAGAGGGAATTTACTTGCCAAAGCTGTGCCCAATGTATAGCTTAAATCTCCGCAGTCACAACTGAAGTTCTTTCCCCTTTGTTTTGTCCTTGGAAGGTGGGAGAATGCCCACCTTCACAAAAACTCATATCTCCAGATTGGCAAAAGAGGACCTCATTTATATTTGAAGGAGCTAGTTCTCATCAATCTTATTTGAAATAAAGAATAGTGGAAGATCTCATGATCACATGGAAGAGATGGGTTCTTAGTTCTTGAGACATTTGTCACCTCATCAAGGCTACCAGATAAGTATCTCCAAGTTGCATTGACTGAAACTATATATCATCAAGGATAAAAAACAAAAAAACAAAAGTAGATTGTGTGGGATGATGTCTTTAAATGATTCCTCTTGACCTTGCATTTTGGGCTGAAGGTATAAGGGAATGAAGGCAAGAATACAGCTTAACCTGTATTAATGCCAAAAAAAATTTACTTAAAAAATAAAGCTGAAGAACAAGAGTGGAATGTAAGTACAGTTTTTGAAATGCATAAATTCCATATAAGCCAGAAACGTTATTTTTTTCTCCTTTAGTTTGGATAAATCGGAGGGTCGTGGCAACCCAAGAGTAGAGTACAAATTTTTTATGATATCAGAGCTAATGGGAAGAACACAAACTAGCAAACTCTGTCTTGGTTTTGAGAGAAGGTCAATGTGATGGACATTTCCCCCACTGATGGGATTGTTTACATGGGCTGTTCAAATCAATCCTTTTGTAAACACATGCCTTCTATCTCATTCATAATGGTCTGATTCCCTTCTCACTTCCTCTGTTTATTCTGCTTCTCTCCATGCTGAATTGCTTACTTTTCCTGCAGGTTAAAATAATGACTTGATTTTTAAAAATTGGTTTTAAATCTTGTAATTAAAGCTTTCTTTTCATCCAAATAAGAACAAAAAAAGGCTTTGGCTTAAAATGCATTTCCAGCCTGCTTGCATTAAGTGTCTGCTCACAGTATGAGTTTGGCTCCAATATTTAACAATAGAGCTTCGATAACTTCAAAGGCAGGGAAGGCCAGAGCAAGGCTAGCTTTTCCAGTATCCCCTATTTCCTCTATGTTCACTCAGTTGGAGTTACTCCTAATTAAGCCAGTGTGGGGAATTAGAAAAGAAACCCAGGCATCATGGGAGATAAGCATCTCTGGGGCATTGCATACTGGCATATTTTCCAAAGCATTGCAGCCAGCTCTCTGCAGGTGGTCAGGGTGTGCCTAGAAGGACAACCAATGGAGGAGCAGGAGCTGGGCTCTGCCAGCATCACTGGAAAAGAATGGAGCCTCTCTTCGTATGATCTGCACATGAGCCTCTCCTACCACTTAGGAGGAGCCTTCCAAAATGCAGGACGTTAGAGTTCCCAAACATTTTGGTTTCCGTACCCTTTACTTTCTGAAAAAATTATTGCAGACCCCAAAGAACTTTTGTTTATATGACTTTAAATATACTATTTACCATATCAGAACTTAAAATTGAAAAACAATATTGTATTTATTTATTAATTCACTTAAAATAGTAATGATAAATTCAAATGTAAATAACACATTTATTAAAATAACATATTTTCCAAACAAAAAAACTAGTGCAAAAGAGCAACATTGCTTTAAATATTTGCAAATCTCTTCAGTACCTGGACTAATAGAAGACAGCTAGCTAGATTCTCAAATTTTGTTTTGCATTCAACCTATTGTGATATCACACATTGTATATAGCATCTGGAAAACTCCATTGTATACTCATGACACTAATGAAAGTGAGAAAGCAAATAACATTTTAGGATTATAATTGATTCTTGAAAAAAGCAGGGCTAGCGGCACCAACCACCTGTGCAGTCAAAAATCTGCATATAACTTAAGTCAGCTCTCTAAATACTCAAATTCTCAACTGTGGATTGAAAATACTGTATGGCAAAAATTGTTTTGATCATGTGAACATATAAGGGTCTTGGGGGCCTCAGGGGTTCTTGGACCACACTCTGAGAACTACAATGGGAAGTGAACAGAGGTAGTTCAAGAATAACTATTTGTAGTATATACTCATTTTTTGCTGTGTTTTTTGTGTGTTTATGTGTATTAATAGGGACATTATACTTTTGGCAAACAATATAATTTTTGTTTATACTTAGTGGTAAGAAGTTACTTTTAAAATAAGTTCATTTTGTTTTTAAAATGTGATTACTATATAACTTCATTATATGAAGTTTTAGAGTAGGTAACAGTAGAAAAATATCAGGACAGTAGTCACTTTCAGGTGGGGATAGGCATTAACATGAAGGGAGTTTCTGGGATGATAGTAATGTTCTATATCTAGCTAAATAAAGCTTTGGATTAAAACTTATCCAATAGTATACTTAAGATATTTGCATTTTGTTTTATGTAAATTTAAAACAACACATTGTAAATGGCATTTAACTCAAGTCACTGATTTATTTGCATGCTGAAATAGTAAGGGAGAAGCTTCTATACTGCTCTCTGCAACTCACTTATAAATACACCACATGTAATATGAATTGATGGAAAGATACAGGTTTGTGATCAAGGAAATATAATAGAAACTTGATGGTAGAATCCTAGGTAGCAGGTATATAGATGGCTTCTGTAAAATTCTTTTAATATTTTCTTACTATGAAAATTTTTATAACAGCATATTGGAAAAATGAGTAGATATGAAGAAAATATATGAAATAAAATAAGAGTGGTAGGTACACATTGGGGGAAAACATTGTGATGCCTGAGTGACTGTAGGTAGGGAAACATTATGGAATAGCAGGTGGAGAAGCTTCTCTTCTCTCCACATCCACACCTCTGATTAAATGACTAAATGCTCCAGCCAACCAGCAGATATTGGCAGCTTAGCAGGTTGCAGGAATGAGTACAACAAGGGACTTTCTCCCACAAAGCTTAAAATTAAGAAGTGACCCCCCAAAAGCTGCCTTGTTGTCAGCATTCACTCCATCTTTACAACTTTTTAAGCTGGGTTTTTATCATTAATACATGATAGATGGAGAAACTGAGGCTCAGAAAAGCTTGTAAGTAATGGCCACACAGTTAATAAGGGATGGAGCTGAACTGAAACTCAAAGCTGCATAAATCTTGCATGTAACTAACTACTTAACCTAATTATCATGAAAAGCAGCATTAGACATAGGCTAACCAATGTTAGAAGGGAGTTCATGTAGAAGTGTGGAGGAAAGTGAAGTCAATTCTGACTTGTGAAGGAAATCTTAAAGAACAGAGACTTGAAGGTTTAGTGTCATTTTAATAAAAAGAGAAAGGGAAGTGGGGAAAGACTGTCTAGGACACCATGAGTTAAGGCAGACTTGGGCACAAAGCCACTGAAGAGGAACTAGCTGCTATGAATGCCAGCTTCACCTTTTGCCAGCTGTGTGAGCTTTGGAACACGTCCAAGGTTTAGTTTCCTCATCTGAAAATGCTGGTAATGACAATAGGATTTCAAATGGTTTATGAGAATTCCATGAAATGATGCATAAAATGTATTTAGTTCAATGCTTTCTAAAGGCTCAATGAATATGAGCTATTATTATTTCAGCTACAGGCAAGAAAGGGCGTGTCATGTTGTGATGTTTTTTTCCTGTTACATTAATTTTAGCCCAAATGTATAGAACATCGGTAACTCAGCAGAAGAACATGCAGGGCTGCTTGCTCTGAATAGGGGGAGAAACCTTTAACAATGTCTTTGAGGGGATTCTGGAGGGTAGGGCTTTTGTCTTTGTGTTCGAACCCCCAAGCCATCCCCCACCCCATGCTGGCCAGGGCAATGCTGTTTTTAAGTAAGTAGAAGCTTCACGAATTTACCAGATTGTATTTATTATTATTATTTTTAATCCTCATTGGAGGATATGTTATTATTGATTTTTAGAGAGAGGAAGGAGGGAGAGAGGGAGAGAGAGAAACAGATGTGAGAGAGAAACGTCAATCTGTTGCCTCCCACATGTGCCCTGACCAGGACTGAACTGCAACCTTTTAGGTGCACAGGTCAATGCTCCAACCAACTGAGCCACCCAGCCGGGATTCAAATTGTATCTTGAATTTCAAATCTCATCTACCCAGCCTGGCGTCAAACTCTAGAAGGCAAATTACTTTTAGGCTTTTTAATCCTAATTTATGTTTCTCCTGCTGTTCTTCTCCTTAGAGGGCTCTGCTCCAACCCCCATCAAATATCCATTGCTATTTTTTTTTTTATCTTTATTACACAAAATTTTTTGTTTTTTTAACATGAGCTTTCAAGAAAGGAGGGAAAAGGATTTATTGGCCTTTCTGGGCCTTAATTTTCCTCAGACAGAACTCCAGCTCCTTGCCCTCTAGCACACAGCCATCTGCTCTGCCTCACTGGCCTGGCCCTGAAGCGGTGCATGTGAGACATTTGCCCTGCTGGAACGGCTTGGTGCCGGCTGGAAAGAGTCCATTGCTCTTCTATATCTCCACCATCTAGTGATTCAGCTGAACTGCCCTACTCACAAATTTGTCCTTTCTTGAAGGGAGTCATATTTTATATCCTAATGAGCTGTCTTGCCTTCACCCTTGTCTGTACCCCCCCTCCCCACCTCATGTCTCAACACTGAGATGAGACCAGGTAGGAGGAGAAGTGCTGAACAAGTTGGGGCTGGTGTCCCTGGGCTGGTGGCTGGAGTGGGACTCACTGAAAGGAGTGATGAAGACCAAGGAAAAGCTGGAATATTCCACTGGTGTCTGGAGCCAGGTGTTAAGTCAGGGTGTTAAACCAAAATCCAGGTGCCTGGGAAATGTAAACAGATGGATCAGTAAGACAATGGGGCCAAAAGAATGTTAGAGCAGTCTTTGAGGCTATTCAGTTTATTCACTCTCCCCAACTGTTCATTGAACTGTGCTCATGGCAGGCACTACAATGGGAAAAAATCTGAGCAGTGGACAGCCAATATCTCTGTTCTCATGGAGATTACAGCCCAGTGGAGCAAACAGGATGGACAATACACAAGGAAAACACAGTGTTGAAAGTAATTATCACAGTGATGAGTTAAGAAAGGAAGAGGTGCTTAAGAGTGACTTCACAGAGAACAGGCTTTTGATGTGCTCAGAGGAGATGAAACCTGGAGCATGGGAAGGAACCAGCCACTTTAAAATGGGGAAGAAAGGCTGGCAGAGGGAACCACAAGAGCAAAGACCCTAAAAGAGGACAAAACTGGCATTTTTAAGGAAAAGTAAAAAGGTACTATTAGATAGATAGGTAGATTATCTTTATCTCTTATCTATCTCTGTCTCTCTTTCTATTTCTATCTCTATATCTGTAATTTGTCCCTTGCCTTGCTCTGAGCCCATTTCCCAATTTTCAGAAAATCTCCCACTGGCAAAAGGAAGAACCTACTTTTCACTAAGCAGTACTCTCTCATCATTTTAGAAGCCAGAGATGAGCATGTGGCTTTGAGCCTCGAGAAAGTTACTCAAAGAGGAAATCAGAAAAATTAGGACCTACCCACCCTACTTGGTGACATTGAACACTGTCACTTTGAAGACCTCTGCTTTTAACAAACAGAAGTGGAAATTCCACACACCTCTGGCTGGGCCAGGAGGGAACAACAATGTTTCTCCTTCAAGTCCCACCTTGCAGGGATGGGCTGCATCACTTTCTACACAAGGCAGGCTCTCACTAGGCATTCCTTGTTTTAGGACTGGACAGAGATAATGACCTCCACCATTGAAACAGCCTTGTCAAGAGTCCCCATCACAACTGTCTTTCCTTGTGCGTGCAGGGGTATGCTGTGGTGTCATGTCGGTATATTCAGATTTTCCAGTTGTACATTATGGCAAGCCTATGGTAGAGTTAACCCTATGTATTTTGTAATAAAGAGTGTCTTGTCACAATCACAGATCTGTTTGCTTCTTTTTCTATTGCGTTTAAATTTGCTATATGATAACTAACTCAGGAGTGCCAAAACTTGGTGCTACTGTTGAAGCTTAGTTCCCATATTTGGACTGGCAATCCTACTGTAAAAATGATGTAATTATTTCTCTGGCAATTTACTCTCTTGGTGACTATGGTTTTACTCATTGGCCTTCTAAAGCAAATATTTCAATATGTGTAAATAAATTGTTTGTAAAATGTTATAAATAAATTAATTAATTAAATAGAAAATATGTTCCTTCCAAAGAATATCTATAGGTGGTAAATAAGCATGAAAAGATACTCCACATTATATATCATTAAAGAACTGTAAATTAAAACAGTGAGATACCATTACATACCCATTAGGATGGTCAAGTCCAGAACACTAACGACACCAAATACTGGCAAAGACTTGAGGCAACAGGAACTCTCTTTTATTGCTGGTGGGATGGCAAAATTATACAGCCACTCTGGAAAATAATTTGGCAGTTTCTTACAAAATTAAACATAAACCTTATCATATGGTCTAGCAATCATACTCCTTGGTATTTCTTCAAAGGAGTTGAAAACTTATGTCTACTCAAAAACCCACACACAAAATGTTTATATGAGTTTTATTCATATTTGCCAAAGCATGGAAGCAACCAATATGTCCTTCATTAGTGAATGTATATATAGACTGTTGTCTATCTAGACAGTGAGATATTATTCTGCACTAAAAAGAAATGAACTATCAAGCCATGAAAAGACATGGAGGAAACTTCAATGCATATTACTAACTGAAATAAGGTAATCTGAAAAGGCTACATGCTATACAATTTCAACTACATGACATTCTGGAAAAGGAAAAACTAAGAAGGCAGTAAAAAGATCAGTGGTTGCCAGGGACTGGGGTGGGAGTCAGGGATGAATAGGCAGAGAGAGCATAAAGGATTTTCAGGGCAGTGAAACTATTTTGAATGATACTATAATTTGGATACATGTCATTATTCATTTGTCTAAACCCACAGAATATACATCAAGAGCGAACACTAATGTAAACTATGGATGCTGGGCAATAATGATGTGTCAATGTAGATTGTAATAAATGTGCTGCTCTGGTATAGGACGTTGATCTGCTGACTATGGGGAGGAAAGCAAACTATAAAAGTTCTATTAAACTAACCTTTATAAAAGAATAAACACTCTGTGTAACACTAAAAAATGCTGAAAATGAAAAACAATATATCACTACATGTAAATAAAAATAGTAATAGCAAATGCCATTGTGATTCTATATTGGGTGTTTTGAATGCAAAGTATCACCAAAGATGTCTAATGTCTCATTGTCTTGAGAATAGATCAGGAGCCCTAGAATGAACACCAGGGATAGTGAGGTTTAAAGAGGTGCTTCCACAGACTATCTGTGGGATGTTCTTGGTCTTACTTCAGTAAATAAGCAGAGGGACTATTTACCTTTAACAGTTGGGGTTTAAAAGTAAACATTTCTCCCCATATATAGACCTTTTACTATTGCTTTTGAATTTGGAAGGCCATCACTCTTGCAATAAAACAGCAGCTCAGTAAGTGATAAATGATATCGTTTCAAATTGCAACCACATTTAGTGTATTTAATGAAACCTGCCCTCCACACTCGACCTTAACGTAGCAATTCTTATCAATGCCAGAAACCTGTCTCCTTAATTAAAGTTGCCCTTGAACTGAGCTGCATCCAAAATGATGATTGGCTAGAGAAAAACAAAAAAGTCCTAGAGAGGCAGAAGAATGCTTGGAAGGCTCCCAAGGGAAATAGCATTGGTGTAGCTGGTCCTTTGAAAATTTCAGGTCTTCAGGCTGGCACCCAAGGACGCAGATCCTCCACTTTATGTAAGAGCTTTATTTGTAATATCCTGATATCTAACAGTCTCCTGTAAAGCCAGGACAGAGTTTATATCTTTCAAACAAGTCATATGTGAAAGCCTCACAGCACAGCAAAATAAAGTTATAACATTTCAAATTCATAGAGCTTTGTTGTTAAAAAATGATGGGGAATCTGGTCTTGAAGATCAAGGGCATGCCAACAGGTTGTTGAATCACAATGTGAACCCAGGTCTGTGGACTTGAAATTGTATATTAAACACTTAGCACAATGCTGACATCTGTGAATGCTCAATAAATAAATAAATAAATAAATAATAAATAAATAAATAATTTTTTAAAAAAAAGAAAGAAAAGGAGTATCTCTTGGTGGCAGATATAGCAAAAGATCACTGAAATTCTGAAAAGTTTCTGATCAACAGATGATGTCTGATGGAAATCAATCTACATTATTTGTTAGTAATTGAAAATGTGGAAACTATAAATACTATTCTACTAATCAGCACTTAGTGTTTTTTTTCTTTGATGCATGAGTTGAGCTTATAAGAGTAGTTACAGTCTTATACTGTCCCTCACAAAACTTAATTACTTTAAGTTCTAAGGTGCAGTGTGAGTTCTCCTAACTTATATATATGTATATTTTTTGGAAACTTAATGCTTTACGTAGGGTGAGGTTTAATATTGGATAAAGCAAGGCTGAGGTTCTAGCACTCAACAGCATTTGTAATACTTCTCTGTGAAATTTTGCTGAAGAACATCTTGAAATAGATCCCCGCCCCCATTATCATCAGCAGGTTATTTCTGCCTATCGGGATGCTATAATTGCATTTTTTCTATGGAAATGTCAAATCAGGCAATGATAAAGTGTAATTACTGTGCAGGAAGGAAGCTAAACAGGTTACTACTCATGTTAGCAAGATAATCTGAAAGAATTGGAATGGGTGGCTTTTCCCAGAGAGTCTGGTGGACCAAGTGGGAAGCTGGCCTAAGGACCCAAGGCCTGTCTGAGCCGAAAGCATGGTAGATAAGGGGGGGAGAAGATCCAGGATAGCAGAAATGGCAGCACTGAGTGTGTGTTGGTGGGGAGGTAGTGATGCTGAGACATGGTCTCAGCCATTGCACAGAGCTGCCCCAGTAAAGTGTTCAGTGTTTCAGGCTGGATAAAAATCAAGAAGTTGTGCATCAGAATTGAAAGAGACAGGACTTCCCAGTCAGGGCTGAAGTTTGCATATACAAGCCCAAATCATTTTTTTAAATTTAATCTTTTTTGTATTTTTTTATTAGCATTTAGTTCACTAATACTTCCCTCCCCCAGCAATCACCACACTGTTGTCCATGTTCATGAGAACTTTTTCCTTTTTGCTCAATCCCTCCATTCCTTAACAACCCCTGACCTAGCTATCACCTGCTCTCCATTTGTGAGTCTGTCCCCCTTTTCCTTGTTAGTTCAATTTGTTCTTTATATTCCACATATGAACCCAAAACACTGAACATAAGCAGCCCTATGTTTATTGCAGTGTTATTTACAGTCATCAAAATATGGAAGCAGCCTCAGTGTCCCTCAACAGATGAGTGGGTAAAACAACTATGGGGCATTTACACAATGGACTACTACTCGGCCATAAAAAAAGAAGAAACACTTACCCTTTGCAACAACATAGGTGGCCCTGGAGAACATCATGTTAAGTGAAATAAGCCAAATAAATTCTTGATGTTGAAAACAACATTTAACATTGTTTTGGCTTGGCTTTT
Organism: Pteronotus mesoamericanus; assembly: GCF_021234165.1. Taxonomy (NCBI): domain Eukaryota; kingdom Metazoa; phylum Chordata; class Mammalia; order Chiroptera; family Mormoopidae; genus Pteronotus; species Pteronotus mesoamericanus. Next base: position 34,844,788 of record NW_026555105.1, on the reverse strand, counting down.
CTCAAATGGTGGTTTTAGGCTGTAAAATAAAAAGTCTCTAACATCAAAACCACAGCGACTGCCTCATAGCATTGATTTATCTCTCTGGTTTTACATGATTCAGTCAATAAAATCTCAATGAAATACAGGAAACAGAAAATCTGTCTTTTATTAAAAAATATATATAGCTTTATTGAAATTATAATGTACAGACTGTATAATTCATTCAAAGAGTAAAAATCAGTGATTTTTAGTGTATTCACAAACTTGTGCAAATATAACCACTAATTCCAGAATATTTTCATCCTTCTAAAAAGAAAACTTGTATCCATTAGAAGTTATTCCCCATTTCCCTGTAACACCCGCTCCTTACTTCCCTAGACAACCACAAATATGCTTTTTGTTTCAATAAATTTGCCTATTTTGTGTTTGGCTTCTTTCACTTAGCATTATATTTTCAAGGTTCATTTACATTGTACTATGTATCATTTCTTTTTATTGCCAAATAATATTTCATTGAATGGATATGCAACAATTTATTTATGCATTTATCAGTTGATGAGCATTTGGTTTGTTTCTCTTTTTTGGCTATATCAAAAATGTTGCCATGAACATTTGTATGTAAGTTTCAGTGTAAATGTATGTTTTTATTTCTCTTGGATATATACCCAGGAGTGGAATTGTTATAATAGGATAACTCTATCTTTAACTTTTTGAGGTACTGTTGGACGGTTTTCTACAACAGCTGTACTATTTTACATTTTTATTAGCAGTGTATGACATGTTAATATATCTACATTCTTGCAAATACTTGTTATTATCTGCCTTTTTAATTTTAGCTGTCTGTATGGCTGGGAAGTATATCTCATGGTTTTGCATTGATTTGAAAATGATTGTATATAATTTGAATTTTCCTAATGGTTAGTGATGTCAAGAATCTTTTCAGCTGCATTTATGCCTTCTTTTCTTTTTAGGAGAATGCCTATTTAAATATTTTGCTGATTTTTTAATTAACCAGTTTGTGTTTTCATGATTTAGTTATGAGTTCTTATATGTTCTTGATACAATTTATTATCAGATATATGATTTGAAAACATTTTCTTCCGTTTTGTGATTTTCTTTTTATTTTCTTCATGGTGTTCACTGAAGGACATTTTTAATTTTGGTGAAATCCAATTTATGTATGTATGTATGTATGTATTCATTTATTTATTTATTATTTTTGCTGTCTGTGCTTTTGGGTTCATGTTTAGAAATTACAGCCTAACCCCAAATCATTGAGATTTAAATGTATATTTTATTCTAAAAACTTTTATAGTTTTAGTTCTTACAAGTAGGTCTTTGGTACATTTTGAGTTGAGTTTTCAGTGTGGTATGAGGTAGGGGTCCAGCTTCATTATTTTGCAATGAGATATCCAGTTGTCTTAACACCATTTGTTGAAAAGACTATTAAAAAAATTAAATGGTCTTGGCACCTTTGTCAAAAAATTAATTGACTATAGATGTGTGGGTTTATTTTTGAACTCTTAGTTCTATTCCATTCATCTATATATCCATCCTTATTTCAGTACCACTCTGTTTTGACTATTGCAGCTTTGTAATAGCTTTTGAAATAAAGAAGTGTGAGTAGTTCGACTGTGTTCTTTTTTAAGATAGATTTGACTATGTTTGTATTTTCATATGAATTTTAGAAACAGCTTATTAATTTATTCAGAGAAGCCACCTGGGACTTTGATAGATACTGAATCGAACTTGTAGATCAATTTGGGGTGCATTGCAATTGTAGCAATATTATCTTTCAATTCATGGACATGAGATGGCTTCCTACTTAATTGGGTTTTTCATTTTTTTAAACAATGTTTTGTAGTTTTCAGAATATAAATTGTATACCTCTTTTGTTAAGTTTATTTCTAAGTATTTTATTCTTTTCAATGTTGTTATACACAGCATTGTTTTACTAATATAAAATCAGTTTGTTTATTGCTACTCTATAGAAATACACCTGGTTTTTATATACTAATCTTATATCTTGCAAACTTGCTAAACTCATTTATTAGTTCTATTTTTAGTGATTAATTTCTCAGAAATGTTCTATATATAAGATCATGCCACTTGCAAATAGAGATACTTCAAAATTTTTCCTTTCCAATCTGGATAATTTTCATTTAGTTTTCTTAACCATTGCCCTGGCTAGAAACTTCACTATAATGTTGAATAGAGGTAGCAAAAACAGACACCCTCGCCTTGTTCTTAACTTTAGGGAGAAGGCATTCAGCTTTTTATAATGTAACGCTGTTGAATGTGCCACCATTAGTATAATGTTATTTGTGAGTTTTCTGTAGATACCTTTATCAGGTTGAGAAAATTTGCTCCTATTTCCAATCTGTTGAGTGTTTTTATCATAAAGAGGTGTTGAATTTTGTCAAAATTTTTTTATCTATTGAAATCATTATTTTTGTCCTTTATTAGAATGATGTACTATATTCATTGATATCTTTTTAAACATTGATGAAATGTGAGGAATGTGGAGGAATCAATCTGGGATATTAATGGAATTTTTCTAGAAGGGTCTTGTGTAATTAAGCAATATAGATATCATCTCCTAGAAAGTTACTTTGTGAAGATATTATTATATCCACTTAAGGTTTAAGAAAATATTACTATAAAATGAAAATACATACTATATAGAACAAGTTCTTTTTTGTGAGGGACTCTTCTAGTTAGGTCACTTGAGGTCACCAAAGTTTGAATTTAATTTAAACAAGCATTGCCGGAGTTCCCCTATTAGACTCTCTCTTTTATCTTTACTGAGGTGTAAAAAAAGAAAGATGGTATTGGCATAAGTCTGAGCATATATCTCTACAATTCATTTTCCCTGTAGAACATAAAAGTTAACACAACGTGCTAACTTCAAGCTTTCTTAATACATGTATATTCATCATTTATTTTTTTTGGTCATTTAGTCATCCATTATTCATCCAACAGATGTTTGCTGAATTCTGTACTTGGATATTTAGTAACTCTTCTCAAGTATAATCTCAATTTCTACTCTGCTACTAAAGCCCTTAATACTTAACTATTTGTATAGCTGCCCATCTACATAATAGACTGATGACTCCTAATGTAAGAACTACTCAATATCTGATTCTTTACATACCCAGATTCTAATACAAAGTTTCATGCAGTCTGACCCATAGTAAGTGTTCATAGATGTTTATGAGAATGAATGCACATAAATAAGTGAATTAAAAATGCAACGTAATTACTCTGATCCTATGTGATATGCAAAAACATTTTTCATGGACTCAAAAAAGATTTGATTTCAAACCTAGGAAATGAGACATAAACCATGATGACTGACACTGCTGTTTGCCTACCCATCAGCTACTTCCCCCTCTTCCCTGATAATAGAATTCTGATTTGCTTTCTGGTAGTGATTTCCAGGAATGCTGGACCCACTCCAGGAATGAGCTATGATTCATAGCTCATAATTTAATCATAGCAACCCATTTCTCATTGCTGGTAATTGGTACAGAAATAACCATCTGGTCCAGTTTGGTCCAATAAGGCATGAAGGAAGACTTTCGAGGTGTTAACTCTTCCCACAACAAATTTAAGGGATATCTGAAAATAACACCTTTTGCCCCATGCCTTTCCCTTTTTCGTGGGGAGTCTACCTTGTGCTAGGCACTGCTCTTCAGGGACTTATTTCTAGAAAAATGTTAATACAACTAAAATCTTGATTAATTATCATATAATTTAAACATCTTGAGTTGAAAGAGATTAAGTAGGAAAGACTTAATATACTAGCGATTCTTATCCCAGGTTTGCTTATGTATTTATTTAATTACTTACTTAATGGCATATCCTGTTAATCTTATTTGATAATTTGGGTATTTAAAAATGTTTGGGTTTGTGTTTCATTGCAGTACTGATCAGCTGAAACTATTTATAGATTTCACGGTCTTGATAAGTGGAATGGATTTAACAGGTGATACTTTGCCCCAGAGTTGTCAGGCTTTGGCAACATACTAGGTGTGGAGAATGAAGTAGAAAGTAATGTAAAGACCACACTATTGGAGAATCAAGATGGCAGAGCAGTGAATGGAAGTCACACTGACCTCCTTCCAGGACAAACGTGGAATTACAACTAAGTTGGGGAGAAATCACCTGGAACAAACAACTGAACAATAGCAAGAGAGGACCCTTGTAACCTCAGAGACAGAAGAAACATCTGTAGTGCAACCTAACCGGTAAGGAGTGTGATAGAGTCTTGAGAAGGTGGGCGCCCACGGGCGGCAGCACCAGAAGGATATTGAAACGGCCAGTGGGATCCTCCTGAGAAAAGTGGGGTCTAAACCAAAAGTGGGGATATCTAGTCCACAGCACCAGAGCCCAAAATGTACACAGAGAACAGCCAGCTGCGAAAAGTGGCAGGGGTGCTCTCTGCCAGAGACAGGCAGCTGGAGACGCAAAGAACCGTTTAAAGGGCCAATGCATACATTTTTATTTGCGGCCACTTACCCTGGTCTCTGGCAAAGGCAGGGGCAGAGTGGGCTAGAGATGCCTGAGGATACACTGGGGAAGGAGGCTTTGGGGAGAGAACTGAGAGAGTAGCCACTGGGATCTCAGGGCTGACTCATCGCCCATGCGGCAGCAGCCATTTTGGTCAAGCAGTGACCACTCCCCCTGAGCGGCACCAGTATCAGAGGACCCAATAGCCCCACCCCTAGGTGGGATTCCACCCTGCCCTGTGCTGCCTAAGCTGCCTGCTGAGTGCAAAGTAGCAGCCACAGGCAGGAGATCCCTGGCTAAAGGGGGTGCAGAGAGGTCTGGCAACACTTGAGGAGAGACTGGGGATGGAGGCTTTGGGGAAAGAATGGAGAGAGTAGCTGGCGGGATTCCACTGCAGACTCTTCCCCCATATGCAGCAGGCAATAACCCCGAACCCAGGAGGGACTCCGCCATGCCCTGAGCTGTCTAAGGCGGCCTGCTGAGTGCAGAGTGAATAGATTCACAGCTAAAGGAGAAAGCTACAAACAGTAGATTCCTGGAAGTCTCTAACAGACTGTCTAAGCTCAGACAGGGACGACATCTGACATCATCAGAGGAAAATCCAGAAACTAAATACAGCAGTCCCCAACCATAGAAGTTCACACCACAAAGTCAGGAAATCAAAACAGATCAAATTAAGAAGCAGAAGCAAAAGAGAAGAGTCTCGCAAATAATGGGAAGACAAAGAAATACACCCCACTCGAAGGGAAACGAGGAATCCCCAGAAAGAGAACTAAATGAAATAGAGGCAAGTAAACTATCAGATATTGAGTTCCAAACAACAGTTCTAAGGAAGCTCAATGAGCTCAGTAGAGCTCAGAGAGAATTACAAAAATCTATGGGGAAACTCTGAGGAACTTACTGCAAACTCTATCACCATGAAAAAGAACATAGAAACCGTCAATAAGAGGCAAGAGGAAGTGAAGAATACAATTTCTACATTGAAGAACACAGTAGAAGGAATCAAAAGCAAGCTAGATGAAGCAGAGGATTGAATCAGCGAGCTGGAGGACAAAGTAGAAAAAAGCTCCCAGAAAGAGCAAGAAAATGAAAAAGACTCAAAAAGAATGAAGAGGCATCTAGGGAAATGCAGGATAACCTGAAACATAATCACACTGTATAATAGGGAGACCAGAAGGAGAAGGGGTTGAGGAAGGCATAAAGAACCTGTTTGAAAAAGTAATGCTGGAAAACTTCCCTAACTGGATGAGAGAAAAAGTCACACAAGTCCAGGAAGCACAGAGGATCCCATTCAAGAGGAACCCAATGAGGCCCACTCCAAGACACAGCATCATGAAAATGGCAAATATCAAAGACAAACACAGAATCCTAAAGCAAGTAAGGGAGAAAAAGGTAGTAATATATAAGGGAGCCCCAATACGCCAGCATCTGACTTCTCAACAGAAACACTGCAAGCCAGAAGGAAGTGGCAGGAAATATTCTAAGTAATGAAAAACAAAGGCCTGCAACCAAGAATCCTCTACCCAGCAAGCCTCTCAATTAAAATGGAAGGGGAAATCAGGAATTTCCCAGACAAAAGAAGGCTAAAAGAATATACCTCCACCAAACCAACACTGCAAAATATGCTAAAGGGACTGTTTTAAGATGCAGAAAAAATTTCTATGAATACCCAGTTCCTTTCAGAGTTGCCAATACTTAATATTACTAATATTTTTAATATTCATTAATCTGATTGTGGCAATGATGTTATTTTAATTGTTCCTTTACTATTTGTTGAAACTAAACCTGTTTTAGTGTATTTCTTGTCTATTTCTTATATTTTTAAAAAAAGCTTTAAATGATTTCTTGGTATTCTTTATCCATTTATTGATCAAAGGTTTGTAGAACTTTTTTCTAAAACAAACAAACAAACAAACAAAAACCTATTAACCATGTTTTAGATGTGTTGCAAATACTTTTCCATTCTATTCCTTGTCTTTTAATTTTTTTATATGTATATTACTATATAGTTAAATGGCTATATAATAGATATAGCCATATCATCAATATTTATGTTATAGCATCTGGGTTTGAATATATTACTTCAGGTCATGAAAAATATTCTATTTTCTTCTAAAACTCCTTAGATTCTACATATTGATTTTTAACTCACCTGAATATTTCTTGTATAATGTGTGAAATAGGGTTCTAATTTGTTTTATTTCAAGTAATAGTTGTCCATGCACCTTATTTGTTGAATACACCTTATTTTACCCATTGATTTGAAATATCAACTTAATCATATATTATATTGTTAGACAGATATATACATTTGTCTCTAGAATGCTCATTATATTTCATTGATCTAATTGATTATTTTTGTGCAGGTGTTGTGTTGATTTAATTGCTGAGACTTTATAGTGCTTTTAATTTTTTTTGATATTTTATAATTAACTTTGACATTTAAAAAATAAATAAAATCAATCTGCATTTAAGAAAGAAAGAGAGATGGAACTCCTACCTTTTGCGACAACATGGATGGCACCAGAGAATATTAAGCTAAGTGAAATAAGCCAGTTGATGAAAGACAAATACCATATGATCTCAACTATAAGTGGACTCTATTCAACAAAATAAACTAATGAACAAAATAAACCACAGGCACAGAGACATGGAGCAAACTGAAAGGGACTAGAGGGGATGGGGAAAGAGGACAATGGTGGAAAGAAGGAGAAGGGAATAGACAAAAAACATGTAGGAATGACCCATGGACATGGGCAACAGAGTGGGAATTGACTGTGGGAGTGGGGGGTGGGGGTGGGATAGGTGGAGGGAGGTAAAGGGGTAAAAACTGAGAGAACTGTAATAGAATAAACATGATTTATAAATTAAAAAAATAAAGGATTGAAATGAAGGGAAAAAGAATGTAAAATATATACAAATAAGTCATTAATAAAAATAAATGCAAACAGAATAAAAAAACAAAACAAAACCACACAATTCTTTCAGGCCTGCCCCCTGTTATAGCATCATCCTTCAATTTTCTTGCTATTAAACTTTTCTCACAGTTTTTATCCCCAAAACTGAAAATGAGTTATTTTCAGCAAAGATCTACACCTTTCTAGAGCTCCCTCAAAATCCAGCATGTGCCTCATAAAATTTAACTCATAAATTTGGTTGTTAGACCATGTAATAGGGTCTCAGCATCTGTTGATATCTGTCTGTATTCTTTTTTTTTTCCTCTGCTTCTCTCTGCATGCCCACTCAATTACTCCATGTTAGCAATCCCAAATGGTAGAAATATGGCTACCAAGACTTGCAATCCTGATGGTCACTGAGTATCTGTGTTTCTGGTCTAAGTGCCCAAGAAGAGCTTGTGTTTGGGTTTGATGCCCACCCTTTGGCCAATCACTATACTAAGGAAATGTGGACCACTTTGTGTCACATTCCCCTCCACCCAACCAAGGAAGAGTGAGGCCTGTATGAAGATGGAGTCAGGTAATAAACATTTTGAGTATAAGAAACATTGGATGTTCAGCTTACCTTTCTTTGGAACGTTCCACCTACTTATGGAACTTCCCATTCTACAGCACACTTGAATATTTCTTAGGTACTTTAAAAGCAAGATCTTTTCTTCACACTGTTCCCATACCTGATCCTTCATAGTCTGTGTTCCTGCCATCTATCCATCTGTTTAAATCAGATACCTAGAAATTATCCTTAACTCCATTTTCTCTATTTCTCATCCTTTATACCTTTATATTCTCTGAGCCATTTCTTTCTGAGACCACCACATTTAGGCAACATTATTTCTCTCCTGAAGTAGTGAGTCTACTGACATCCTAGTTTTGCCTACCTCCAATCAATCCATTCTCTGCACTTCACTGTCTAATATAGTAGCCACTAGTCACATGTTAAATTTAAATGTATAATTAACATTACATACTTTCATAAGTTCAGTTTTTCAGTTGCATTAGCCATATTTCAGTACTCAAACAATATTGCCATGTGGTAGGGCTAAGTATTGAGGCCCTTGTGAAACATAGAGCTGGAGACATAGCAAGAAAATCTCACTGCAGGTAGAGTGCTCAGAAATTTAACTACATCAAAATTTGCTGTATCCATGTTTACAAGGCACTCTTAAGACTTTTTCCTTCCCAGTGTCATTAACTCTTTACTTCTCTACAGCATATTATATTCCTCAGACCCAAGGGCTTTATAAATACATTGCCTACTCTTTCTCATTCATCTACCACCCTTTTTTTCTAGGAGAACAACCAGCCTGGTTTGAACATTTCAAGCTTCACATCCCAGGAAACCCTTCAGTCCCAGGCAAACTGTAATAGTTGGTCAACCTATTTTTTAACTTGGCTACTTATTATCTTCTTCAGGTCTCAATAAAAGTATCCTCCATGGACTTGAACTCAAATTGTGGTCCCTGAGCTGCCACCCCAATCCTACTTAATCGGTTCTGTCGTTCTGTTCACATTTCCTTTGTTTGTGTTTCATGGGTCTCCTCACACAAGGTCTGCATCCAAGTCCTTGTCTCAGGCTCTGCTCTGAGGGGAACCCAAACCAAGTCAAAATCTTATATCCATATCATTCTAGTTCCCTTGACTGTAATGACTGATATCCTCTGATATATTCCTAACCCATTTCAGAGGGAGCTCAAAGAGATAAAACCCACTCAGCCCAGACAAAGGGGAGTGAATGTTATGTGTACTCACAACACTGCTTACTTCCTTTTTGTGGCATTCATCAACATTGTAGTTTTCATTAGTTGTGTAATTATGTGTTTAATATAGGTCTTTCCACTGGACTTTGGAGGTTTGGTCTTTCTTGTTCATTATAATGTGTGTGTATGTTTATGTGCGTACGTGCGTGCGTGTGTGTGAAAAACCATACTTGGAAAATAGTAGGCACTCATTGAACATTTTCAAATGAACAACCCAATGAACCAAAATGTATCAGTTAATATTAGTTGCTCATGAGAAGTAGAATACACATTTTTATTAATATTTTTCTTTTATTTATCAATTTGCTATTGTGTCCCAAGCTTTTGCTAGGAGCTGGGATACAGAGATGCATAAGTTTGTGCCTCTCAAACTTCAGTGTGCACTCAGATCACCTGGACATCTTGTGAAACTGAAGATTTAGCATGGCTGAGATGGAACCTGTGATTCTGTGTTTCTAACAAGTTTCAAGGTGATGCTTCTGCTGCTGGTCTAAGGACTGCATTTTGAGAAAAAAAGGACTTAGATCAGCAGTTTGCTACCTTGGTTACATGTTGGAATTCACTGGGGAGCTTTAAAAATACTGATACTTGGGTCCTGTGCTCAGAGACTCTGATTTAATTGGGCTTAGATTTTTGCAGGCTTCTCAAGTGCTTCTAGTGTTGGTCCAACTGGTCAAGGACAACAGTTCTGAAAATTTAATGTGCACCAGACATCCTGGAGGGCTTGTTAAAACACATGTTGCTGGGCCCTATTCCAGAGTGTTTGATTCAGGAAGTCTGATGTGGGACTTGATAATTTGCATTTCCTAAGTTTCCAGGTGATGCTGATATTGTTGATTGGAGAGAGCTCTTACTGGGAACCATGTCTAGAATCAAAACAGGAACGTAAAGGGAAGAATTCACTAAAAATATACGTTTAACAATAGAACCATGTGCAGTGGTAACAAAAGAGAGAGACCTGCGTCAGAAAGTTCTACATAGAGGGGGTGATGTTTGAGTTGGGATTACAAGGACAAGAAGAGTGGGAAGGAGTGTGAAAGAAACAATTTTAACTAGAGAGAACACGTACAAAGGTGCACAGAGGTGAAAGAGCAAACTGCATTTTGGGAACTCCATGGAGTTTGATGTTGTGAGAACATAAAATTAAAACAAGGTAGTTACTGCAGGACATAAGATTTGATCAGTAAGTTGGGACCAAGCCATGAAAAACAGTTTAAGCTATTCTTAGATTTTATTCTCAAAGTATGGGAGCCATTGAAAGGGAGCACTAAGATCATCTTGACAATAGAATGGAGGATAGTTATGAGCTTGGGTCAAAGAAACAACAGATGGATAAACTGAGAAATAATTGGAAAAGCTCAGGATGCAGACATGGGGGCATAAAGCTAGGCAGGTGTAGCCTATGAGAGTGTAGGGGAGTGGACAGAAACCAGAGATGTCAAGGGAATTAAGTGATGAAATCACCAACCTATTGTTGGAGTTGGATTCAGGGAACGTTGGCTCAATTAAATGAATTAATGGTGGCACTAAACAAATGTAAAGAAAGGTGTTTTAAATGAGGGGTGGAGAAGGGATAGATGTGGAGATAAGGATTTATGTATATTAGGGATATCTGATAGGCAATAAGATGTACAACTTTAACAATGAATGAGGGTCCAAGAAAATGGCTGTTGAATAATGAGAGTAATCAGGTTATATAAAGAGGGTGTACAGAGAGAAAGGTAGACCCAAGGGGTAGTTAAAGCCATGTTCCAGATACGATTGTAGCATTAAAAAATACCCCGAAACTTTGACATATATGATTTTCTAACCACTGAGCTGTATACCCTAAACCAATACAAAATAAAGTTGAAAAAAACACCACTAAACTTTGAGGCCAAAGGGAACAACGATACACTATTTTGAGTACTATGTGGGCAGAACTCAGTGGGGCAACCTGACTGGAGGGAGAACATCCATAGATGTATCTGGGGAGTTTTAAAGTTCAGGTCATTCTGTGGCTAGCAAGTTGGTGCTGGATCTAATTTGGGAGTTTAGCTGGGGCTGTGAACCAGCACCCTCAATTCCTCTTCACCTGGGCTTCTTCATGGATGCTTGGGCTTCCTCACACTATGGTGGTTAGATTCCAAGAATGAGTGTCCCAAAAGAACCAGAAAGAAGCCATAGTGTCTCTTATGACCTCCTCTCAAAAGTCACAGCTTCACCTCTTTGTCAGCTACACGGCCAACCCAATCAAAGCCACCTGTTTATAGGAGGAGAATTGAAGTCACACTGTAAGAAGAGCATATAATGGGAGACAGTATTTGCCCATCCTTCAGAACAGATCTTCCACACCCCTTGTTTAGGGGGAAGTTTGAGAAAAAATTGGCCCAAGAGCCTGACCTCCTGTCTAGTGCTCCTTTCTCTACGCTCAGTTTACTGAAAGGCTGATCCACAGAGCAGAAGCTCAGCATCACCTGGGACTTGTCAGAAACGCGGAATCACATTTCTGCAGTCAAGGGGCTTGTAGTCAAGGAGATGCCTAGGGGACACATCTGCACAATAAATCTGAGAACTAGTTCTCGCCGCCAGGCAGCTTCTTTGGATGCAGATGCCCAGAGCATCATCCCAGTTCTCCAGAGCTGCACAGATGTTGCCCACACCTCCTCTCCAAGTCCACTACATGCAATGTGTCAAAACTGTGCTCCACAGAGACACCTCGGGGCAGGTGCAAGGGGTTTATGAGGAGGTGTGGATACACTCTCTCTCACCCTCTCATCGCTGGCAGGGCTTCTGAGAGAGTGTTTTACCAGAGCATGGCAAACATCCTCTGAAAATGGGCCAGTCACAGCTGACTGGCACATGGGCACTTGGTAAAAAAGCTTCTCAGGTCATTACTTTCTTTGCAAAGGCACAACCAAGGCTGGCAGGAAAACAGAATGTACTAAAGCACCTTCAGAAGTCCAATAACTCTCTGGGCCAGGACACAGGGTCTTAAGCCTTCTGCTCCAGGCAGCAAATTACAAAATAGTTTCTGTTGTCATTTGTCAGGATTCTATAAATGCAAGGAACGTGGAGATGGCTCCTTTGGAAAATATAAAAAGCCACAGCTCTTCTGCATGCTAATAGATGAAGGTCAGTTGTCACTCATGACCTGAAGACTGATGCCACTGCAGGGAGTATCTTAGCCTCTGGGGTCATCTACTCATCACAGACTTTTGAGCCCTGATGCTGTGTAGGGCACTGAAAAGGCACTGGTGGGTGAATAGGCCCCCTCCCTTCACAGGGCAGGGATATATAAAAGCAGAAAACCACATTAGTTTAGGAATGCTTGGTGGCATTCAGTCTTGCCAGCCTATTCCAAAATCCATGTCTTCAGATTCTGGGTAATCTCCCTTAGGCTCTGCAGTTGTGCTGTTGTGAGTGGCAGGCTGGTAGAGCTTGGATTTCAGTGTCTTGGCCTCTGAAATGAGGACCTGCATGGCCAGCCCTTCCCACCTCATCCTGACTGATAATGGAGAAACCAGTGACTGCTAAAGAGACAGTTCCCTCACTGGCCAGAGGCTAGGGCCTGCACTGCTATGCATCAACAATTCACATTGCCTGGCCCTTTGTACATTTCCAAGTCCTTATATGGGCAAAATGCCTGTGGGACACCTGAGTGACCCTAAACTCCAAGGAGAGTTTTACAGACAAAGGAGTTGTGGCTCGAAGACACAGCCAGCAACCTGGGTTCCCAGTGCTGCTCAGATCTCAGCACCAGTTGCCTGATGCCTGCTTCTCTGGCTTCAGTGTGCTCTGGTCATCTTGAGACTTGTTAAAAAACAGACTCAGCAGGAGGGTTCTGGGGTGGCATCAGAGATTTGCTTTTTTAACCAGCTCCCATGGATTGCCAATGCTGCTGGCCTGGGACCGTACTTTGGTTAACAAGAGACTAAAGCAGGGGCTGCAAATTATTTTCTGGTAAATAAAGTTTCATGTACACAACCATGACCACTGGTTTACATACTGTGGCCATTTTCATGCCACAATGACAGAGTCTAGTAGTTGGGACTGAGGCTTACTTGGGCCACAAATCCTGAAATATTTACTATCTGGCTCTTTACAGGTTTTGGACCCCTGCTCTAGAATGGACACTGGTACTAAATCAAGGCTCTTTATTCGGATCACCTGGAAAATTCTCACAATGTACCTGGGTCCAATCCCCAGAATCCAATTTACTTGCTTTGGGGTGCAGCCCAGCCATTGATGCGTCTGAAAGTTCCCAGGCAATACATATGGGCTTCAGGGCCCGAAGGGTTAATTGGAGCACCATTTGGTGCCCTTGCCTCCCTCCTCTCTTTCCTCCACAGCAGGTTAGCCATGTGACTTTCAGTTTTAGATTTGGAATTTGCAGCTGATTTCTGCAGCTGCTTTAGGAACAGATTTTGAGGAGAAAGTTTGAATGCACAGCTGAGCACTGTGGTTTCCCCACCCCCAGCACATTTATATGCAAATAAACAAGAGCCTTGTTTTTGCAACCACTGAAATTGAATCAGAATCTAGAGGTCTTTTTATGTTGCTTAACCTTCCTGATTTTTCCCTTTGCATTTCTGGACACATTTCTATTTGTCTTTGTTTTTCTTCTTGCCTCCTCCAGCCCACGGTCAGTCTTTTGTTGCCTTCATATTAATCAAAGCAGATTAAGCTTCATTTTCTTACAGCTGTGTTTGCTGGGAGAGGATGATATTTAGTGTTTGCCAGTTTCCACAGGGAAGGGCTCATCCTACTGGGTAGTAGTAAAATAAAATTATTTGGAAAAGGAACATCCCCAACGCTGATAGTAGAGGTAAATAGTCCTTTGAAGATGGAGGTGATCTTAACATGCCACTTCATCTCTTCCCTTTTCCCAAAGGGAAGGAGGGGTTTGGAACTCTTGCTACCTATCTTAGTGCTGATCTCTTCCAGGAGGAAGACTCATTCTTCTAGAGAAGCATCTCGCAGAGTCTCAAAAGATGCTTCTCCTGTGACAGCATAATCACATCCCCCTTATTCCCACCTGACCTCTAATTCTACTAAGAGGAGGTTCCCTTTAGGGCTAGGACTGCACACAGAAGCTCTGGAAGAAGCTCACACAATCTCAGAAGGAAGGGACTCTTTATTGTCTCTTGGACAGAAAAAACTTTAAGGGAAGGCCCTTTAAAGACTTTTAAAATCCAAGGAGGTGATCCTCAAATCTGGTTGCCCTGCAGAATCACCTAGAGGACTTTTTAAAAAGCCAATAGCCAGGCTCTAGTCTCAAGATGTTGATATGTGTGTGGGTCTGGCATGTGTGGCCTGGGCAATGAAATAGTATTTTTAAAATTTTATTTTGAAATAATTTAGACTTTCAAAAAAGATACAAAACATATACAAAAAAATTGCTATGTATTCTTCACCCAGCTTCCCCAAATATTCCTAATTTACATATCTATAGTGCCATGATCAAAATTAGGAGATTAACACTGATACATGTTACAACCTGTTCTTACTCATTTTGCTGATTATTCCACTAATGTCCTTTTCCGGGATCCCACATTGCCTTTAGTAGTCTTGTCTAGGAGTCTCCTTTAATCTAAGAAAGCTCTTTTGTCTTTCTTGACCTTAACACCTTGAAAGAATACTGACTGTTTATTTTGTAGAATGTCCCTTAATTTAGTTTTGGGCAAGGCATATTGAAAACTCTCCCGAAGCAACTGAGTTTGAGGACGCTGACCCAAGGTGGTTGGGATCATTATACTTCATAAATTACCACTAAGGGTCATGAGGAAACTGTGGGGTGAGGACTGCAGAAGAGAATACAGGCCAACAGAATGTGGATGCATCTTTAGTTTGGTCTCTATCCAGGTTTCTCTCTTGGACTTCTACTCTTTGCTCTCTTTTTCTTTTTCTTCTTCTATATCCTGTCCTGAAGTCAGAGACTTCATTTGATATCAGCTCAACTCACTTATTCTGCATTGACATTGATTCATTTTCAAAGTTGGATCATGTCCCTTTTCTGCTTAAAAGCCTGTGAATGTCGACCCATTGCCCTACAAGGTCTTCTGGGGTGTGATCTGGTACATGCTCCAACCCCATCTCTCACATCCCTGCTTCTCTGCTCACCAGCATTGGCCATCCTCAGAGCCTGGGCATGAGCCAGCCTCCAGTCCTTTGCATTTGCCGTTCCCTGCACCAGTTGCTCTCCTCGTCCTACTGACGACCACATAGCCAGCATCCTCATTTCCTTCAGGTCATTGCTTTCAAGTCTTGCCAACTTTCCCTCTCCCTGCCCTGCCCTGCCCCCAGAGTCTTCAAATCTCCATCCTCTGCTCCATGTCAGGGAATCTCTGCTTGTTTTTTTTTTTTCACCCTTTATCTCCAGAACCTAGAGTAGTGATTGATACATAGCAGGAGCACAATGTATATTTGTTGAACAAAAGAATAAAAATAGTTAAGAAGAAATTTTAAAAGTTAATTTTTGACTAAGAGGAGACCCCACTTATATAACAACATTGAGTAAGATTATTTTAAAGTCTCTTTTTTTCTTGGCCAGTTGCCCAGACTGCAATGGTATAGTTTGCCCCTCCCTTTCTGGCACCTTCCATTTTTTCAGTTTACCTCTTACTTCTACACAAGAAAAGATGAGTTAGCCAACAGCACAAGAAAAGATGAGTCAGCCAACAATCAATCTCTTCTCCTTTCAACAGGAATAGGGTGGGAGCAGACTATCAAATATGCCACTTTCTTCTTTTATCCTTGTTAAAGATATAAGCTGTAAAGAAAGTTTAGGTGTCCAATGTGACCCCAGCAAATATTACTGCAGTGGCTTCTCAAAGTTACATCCCTCTTCTGGTGTCTGAGAGGAAGAAAGGAAACCAGATATGCTCTTTTCATAAAATAAAAAACAACCATTATTTCTATGTACCAGGCAATGTGTATATGCATAATATTTGCCTTTACTAAAATCCTAAGTGTCAAATAATAATCCTTACTATTTTATAGATATGACAACTGAAGCTTAGAAAGATTAAGTCAGCTGACAAATGACAGCACTAAGATTTAAACCCAGGCGTTTCGATGCTCCCACCAATGCTCTTAATTCACTCCAATATTTGAGTAGCTGCCTAAAGCCAAACATAGATAAGAAGAAGGTGGACCTTGCAGGCAATACCACTTTCGAGTCACTTAAGGGACTGGACAATTATAGATACTCTGACTTTAGAAAATGGGAATTAGCTTTATGGCTGAATTATTCTCCAGATTTGTTTCTCTTTCCTCCTCTTCACAGGAACACACCTGCCAATCATGTCTGTGAAGTGCAGGGTGGTGATTCTCAAAGTGTGGTCCCTGAGGTAGCAGTAGCAGTGCCTGACACTTGATAGAAGTACAAAATCTTGGCTTCCCACTTCTGATCTCATCGATGAGAAACTCTGAGGTTGGGATCCAGGAATCTCTGATTGATCAAGCCTACAGGTGTATCTGAGACCTGCCCAACTTGGAGAATCTCGAATAGAGTGGTTAGGACAGCCACTTCGGGCACCAGGCCTCCTGTGTCAAGTCATGACCCTACTGCTTATGAGCTATATGGCCTTGTGCAAAATACATAGCCTCTCTGTGCCTCAGTATGCTCATCTATAAAGTAGGGATAATGATACTACCTACCCCATTGTTCTCAAGATTAAACAAGTTAACATATATAAAGTGATTTGAACAATGAATAATGCTATTTAATATTAGCTATAATTAGATATATATGTATTCTCTTTCCATATTTATTACATGTTCTATTTGCAAAATAAACAAAGAGAGAACCAGAAACAAAAATAAAACCCTGTCATTATTTTTCCTGGCTGGCCTGGATCCTTTAAACTCTGTGCAGCATATCTGTTTTTGCCAGGCTAGGCTGCTAATGAATCACTGCTGAGCTGATAATGCCAGCACACAGTATCAGGTGCCACAGAACCAAAAGCCAGAAGATTGCATTTCAGTTTGATTCAGGAAGAACTCAAACCCACACTGTGATAATAGGAGCATCTGGTGACCAAATGGTGTATTTCTTTTTCTTTGGACTCTGCAGATGAGTTTTGTGGACTAGCTCTGCTGAGCCCCTCAGCACTTGTTTGCAAAGTGAATGATGATTACTCAGGACATGGTGATGTTTACCTAGCTTTTGCCACCCCACTCACTATGCTGAACAAAATGGCTCGAATGAGATTAAAGGGACTAGATGCCAAGGCAGGAAAAAGCGTTGGAGTAGAATATTCACAAACCGATTGCTATTCAGACCACAGCCCATCTTTGTCAGGATGCCAAGGGTGAACAGGACTGTAGGTCTTCTGGGGAACATTTCAGGAAGCTGCATTTATAACAGATGCCCTCCCCCCTTATTGTCTGACCTAAGTGTGGGCTGACTAAACTGACTGGCTCATCTATTTTTCTGGAGATGTTGAGAGAATTGTAAAAGGAGCACTGTCAGTAGGAGGGAAATGTGACAAAGCTATTTTGAGGTATAGCTGGAACACTAAGTAATGAGTAATAGCCAAGAACATTGAAAAATAAAGAAAGGTGGAGGCATTGAATTTGCCTTACTAGACATGAGCACATACTGTAAAACTACATTAATTAAAACAGAATGGTACTAGGTAAACCAAAGGAAGATGCAGTCAAGAAAATGGAGGCTCATGTAACTATAAAATAAGTGTATGTTAAAGAAATAAACTCAAGGCAATGGGATACAGATGCATTACTTAATAATTGGTGCTGACAATATTGTTAGCCACTCTATCAAGTTACTTACCACAAAATACCAAGTACCAAAATAAATTCAAGGTGCATTAAACAGGTAGATCTAAAAATGAAATCACACACATAAACACAAAGACCGAAAAAGAAATAGATGGACATTTGGAACAATATTTTTTCTCCAGGCAAGGAAATATTTTTTGCAGTTCAAAAGCTGTACATTTTAGTACCTTAAAATACCAGACATACACACCTTACGTGGATCAGGCCTTCTTTTGATTTTCTTAATAACAAATGAAAAAAAAACAGTTCCTGGACAATAAGTAATACAAGTCAGTCAAAGTTTATTCTATGTCCTTAAGTTTCTATCCAAGATAATGCAACACATTCATATTTTTTTGTATCCCACTGTTTAGCCTTCTGCCCCACGTGGGATTGTTTGGATCATCTCAGATGCCCAGACAACAGTCTCTTCTTAAGTTGCTATGGCTCATTTGGTGTTTGGAAGTGGAAATAGAGGGCTTGTTAGCAATACACAGCTCTGTCTCAAAGGAGTAAGTTGTTCTGCTTCCAAGGCAAAAGCAATGTTAGCTGATTACCAAACACATTTCATTTCCCTGCCAGGTACTTGGCCAACCTACATTTTCCAGGAGTTAGAGTGGAGCTAGATGACTGAGTTGTGGCCATAAAAAGTGAGCAGCAGGTGTGCCATCCCACCTATGCGTGGCTCATTACAATCTCCATTCTCTCCTCCTGTTCATGGTGAGCTGAGGAAAACATTCCAAAAGTGACAGCGCCATGGGATGGAAGAGCAGGGGCCCCGTGTCACTGCCTGTAGGAAAGCTGCCCAACTCACAAGGCTGTAATGAGAGAGAAAAGTCAACTTTCATTGTTTTCAGCCATTGAGATGGCACTGTTTTCCCAGAGTAGCCTAGTTAATCCCACCTGAACAGCCTGTCATTACCTACACTTGGATGAAAAGAAAGACAATGGTAACATGAGAACACAATCCTTACTTTGTTTGAGGCAGGATTAATGAACAAAATCTCTCTCTCTCCCCCCACTGACCCCTCCCACAATAGGGGATAGACATAATTTTTAAACCAAAGGAAGTTTTCACAATAACTTTGCAAACATTATTAGCTCTCCCATTGTTCTTATACTTCTCTTCTGGGTTGGATGTAGCCTTTGTTAACTTGTTTAATAGCCACAGTTTAATTTTATCTCTCTCCTATATTGCACTCCCCCAAAATAAAAGAAAAAACAGTCCTAGTTAGGTGGTCACTACTCTCATTTAAAAAAAATTGCCAAGGGTTTCTCAGAACAAAAATTAAGCAAAATTTCTTCATTTACTAAATAAATACTTATTTTTTATTGTTTTTAAAATTTTTCAAGAGAGGGAGGGAAACATCAATGTGTGGTTGCTTCTTGCATGTGGACCTGGCCTGCAACCCAGACATGTGCCCTGACTGGGAATCGAACTGGCAACACTTTGGTTTGTAGGCTGGCACTCAATCCACTGAGCCACATCAGCAAGGGTCATTTACTAAACAAATATTTAGTGAGCACCTCATATCTGCCAGTCACTTATTGCTCTGATGCTTTTGAATCTTCAGCAAACAAATTGGACAAAAATTTTTGCATCATGAATCCTATCTTTACCTTATAGAACAGGGGTAGCTTTTCATTTTGTAAAATGAATATAACAAATAAGTCATATGGACTACTAGAAAGTGATAAGTGCCATGAGAAAGGGGGAACACAGAACCGAAGAGAAGGGCCAGCGCTGGGGGTGATCATGGGAAGCCTCCTTGAGAAGGCATTGGACAGACTCCAAAGACTTGAGCAAAGTGGTCATATGTACATCAGAGGAAGTGAATTCCAGAAGGGCTAACATAAGGCTTCAAGGAGAGAAAGAGGCCTGGTGTATTTGAGGAAGCAGTATGGCAGGAGTCGTGCCTGGAGTCCCTAGAGGAAACAGGAAGAACTGAGTTTGCAGAGGTAATGGAGGATGTGTATGTGATACCATGTGGATCCCTCAGGACATTTGAAGAATTTTGTTCTTTAATCCAAGAATATTGGAGAGCCATTCAGTTACAAGAGCTGGGACACTAACATAAACTTACTTAAAAAGGGAATCTATTGGCTCACAAAACAGATTCTAGGAAAAGTTGCCAAAATCTCCAGGTTTACATGTTCACTGTAATTTTTGACTTTCTCTCCTGTTAACCACATAGCAAGTCTTGTGGAAGACACTGATGGGTCCAATTTGGGTCACAGGCCCTCTCTTGACCAGTCACTGAGAGCAGGGAGATAGATTCTTGTGATTGGCCAGTCTGCATCCCCTCTAGAGATTAGGGTTGGGAGGTTATCTCCAGAAAATGCATAAGAGAAGTATTCTACCAGGGTGAAAAGCTTCATCACCCGAATAAACAGGAATGGTTGCTCAGCAGGTTGAAGTGATAAATGCTAACTACAGAAGTTATGAAAACCAGTACAGGAGAAAGTGAGATTTGATTGCATAGAACATAAAAAGAAATCTGTATGTCAGAAAACATCACAAAGTTATAAAATAAATCACAAGTGGAAAATTATATGCAGGAAATATGACAATGATAATACTGTCAATACATCAACAGTTCATAAGTATCAATAGAAAATTAAAATCTCAGTTGACAGATAACCAAATAACATGAACAGATTAATTCCCCAATCAGGAAATACAAATAGCTGACAGAAGTCTGTTTAACTTGATTATTAAATGAAGAAATGTTAGTTAAAATAATGACAAGCTGTTTCACCCTCACGTATTTTAGTGTCAATAGTTGTAGGATCCTCAAGGACAATGAGAATTCTACAAAACAGAAATTCTCAAAGTGTTCTGAACTAGTAAATAAGGCATTAGGTAGGCAAACTCAAGTCAGAGAGGGAGGTCTGCTCTGGAATAGGATTCTCGGAGAAGTCACTTCTAGGAAGCAACATTATAGACGAGATCTGAAGTATGACAAATTGTCAGCCTATTGGGAATGGGAAGAAAAATTTTCAGGTTCAAAGACCTTGAGTCTGGAAAGAATTTTGCCTATTCTAGGAATGGATAGAAGGTTAGTGTGCTTGCAGCATTGTGAGTCACGGCGAGAGTCACACAAGATGGGGATGGAAAGGTAGTTCAGAGATTCTTGAACTTTTTATTTAAAAGGTGTGATGGCATATGTATCAGTTAGTATGGACTAGGTAACAAATGGTGTCCAAATCACAAAACACAGGTTTATTTCTCACTCATTTCTCCTTCTCAATGGTGCTTTCCTAAAATTCAACTCCATATTTTCACTCCAGGTTCTCTGCTGACAGAACAGCCTATCTAGGTTGTTCTGGTCATTATGATAGAGTGAAGAAAAGAGCGTGAGTCCTCAAGCTCCTGCCTGACATGACATGTGCCATTTTTGCCCACATATTATTGGACAAAGAAAATTACATTGTCAAGTCCAGTTTCAGTAGGGTGAGGATGTATATTCCTCCCCTGGTTAAGGGAAATGTATGTTTTTATAATCATCACTTAGTAAATCTACATGCCTTTATGCATGTTAACCAAGAGATAGAATTGCACATCTTTTCCTCTTTTTTCATTCATCCAGTATAGTTATTATCAGAAAAATTACTTAAAAGGATTTACATTGTATCAATATTTTGTGTTTCATGTTTTAAGAGCTCAAATCTCCCACTTCTCTAGGTTTTGTAAAACAATTTTCTCTGATTCTCATGGGTCCTTAATTTAGAGGAAAAATTTAAATCTACTTCAGTAGAAAGAATTTCATATATACTACCCAATTATAAGACACTTATTTTTTGGGGGTAAGTGTCTTGAGCTCAAGAGGGGCTATTAAAAGAGTATTAAAGTCAGAATCTAATGGTATTAATTTATCAAGTCCTTTTCCAAATGACAAAGTATAATATCTTGGCACTTTACTCATGTTTATGTTTGTAAGAGAGTTCAGAAATGCATTAGTTTTTTCACCTGCCAAACCAAGAAATGGAGGTACTTTTTTCCTCAAAGTCCCACAACTGGGCCAGAGTCTTGGCAAATAACATCTTAAACACTTACCATTATCCCTTTTGGCTTGAGAACCACCAGTAAAGTGAAGCAAAGTTTAACATCACCTTTAGTTAAAGTAAGAAAAAGGGGCAGAAGTATTGGAGGAGAAACGTAAGAGTGACAGGCAAAGAGATGAAAAATTGAATGTAGATTAAAAGCTGCGTCTGGCCATTCTCGAATTATGTCAAATTCTCAATACTATCCCTCTGAAGCATTGCAGCGTAAGACTGTCCTGCTTACAATTTTATCTCACTAAACTGTGTTTAATACTAGAAAATGCTCTTCTGGTACAACAGTTAAAAAAGTCTTATTCTCTTTTAACTCTTAAATTCCTGGCTCTCTTGGATGAAGGGGCTGACTTTCTTTATTGCCTTCTAGAACAACAAGTTGGATTGCACTTCTTCTATAGGAAATGGAATTAATTTTGATGAAATACAGATTTCCATTTTACAAAGAACATTGAGTTTTTCCATAATGATTTTTGTTGATCCATTGCCAATCATAATTCCATCAACAATAGACTGAGGAAGACTATTCCTGCAGTGATCACCTAGACAGCACTGGGGCTGGCTCATAATAGGTGCTCATAAAGAATTCCAGTAATGAATGATGGATTAAAAGGATAGGTTGATGTTTATTGAATCATTGGCCTCATTTTAACAACTTCTATCTTGCACCTCAAAGGCTGCTGCTAGGATGATTAGCTAGTTAGTGTTCAGAGAAAAGTTATACATTGGGATGTTTGTCCAAACTACTTTATAGTTTATAGTTGAAAATCATGAAAAAAACATTAACCAGTGTTAGTAAGGGAAGAATACCAGTAAGTTAAAATTGATCTAAAAGGGCAGTTTTAAATACATATTTACAACAAAGTATGTAGTATTAAATGAACATTTTGAGTTATTAATTATTGGTTATGGCTAAGGAACAAATTTCACAATACACATCTTATCCTCTCAAACAAATTTTATTTGTGTTCTGCTCTAACAAATATAGTATGAAGGCAACAGTTGTTTAAGTTTCTTAGTGTATGGCGCAGATGAAAAGAAACAAATTTAGAAGCAGTCCAGCATTAAAATGCTGGTTTAACATAAGAGGCACGTATTATTCTATTTAGCAGTTTATACCAGATATCAGAAGACATATTTTTCCTTGCAAGCAACAGACTACATTTATTTGCATTAAGTAAAAACATATCTTGATCAAGAAAATTACTTTTTTTTAATGATTTTTCTTTATATCACAAATGTCAGGGTAAGGCAAATCCTTAATGAATCATATGATAAAAACCCTATTCCCCAAGAAAATATATTAAACATTCTGCTAACTTTGTTATTTTTCAAAGCAAAGCTGACATGCACCACATACAGGGAAATGTCATTTCAAATCAAGTGCATCAAGCAGAACTGTATTAATTCACAAAGAGGCTTTTTAGTGTTTCACAGAAAGATTTACAATTAGCTGCGGCGCCTAATATGTGACCCAGTGTCTTAGAGAGTGTTTCAGATGCCTCCTTTGTAAGTTTTTATGATAGAATTGTCCATCATCTGAATAGTTACCAGTTAGAGGACAAGACCCTTTGTCTCTCCAACAACCAGTACTTTTTAAATTAGAACTATTATGTTGAAAGCCTACTTCAGTCCTCTGTATGCAAACATGACTAATATGGGGCTATCCCCTCTGCCCTGTAACCCCTCATGCCACATAGCTGGGCTGCAGTGTGGTTGGAAATTGACATATGGAATTCATGTGTTAGAGAACCAATCAGTTTTTCCAATTTTCCGTTGTATATAGCCTGCACAAATGACAGTGCCAGCAAAATAAGGTTTTCTTGTGTTGAGGTGTCTTCGATCTGGTCCGTAGCTAGATTTTTAATATTTTATTATTAAAATGGAAATTAGCGTCATTATTTATTTTAAAGCATAAAATCTTATAGCCTATTAACAGTCAAAAACGATAATAAAAAATGACAATGCAATTTAATCGACAAATGAAATTTAAACAAATCAGGGGTGGGGCTGATGATAGTTATTCCTCATTCTCTTAGTTTCTTGGACACAAAGCTTACTTTTCTCTACATTTTTCAGGCAGAGAATTTCTTCCTCCTTCCCCACATTGAAAATGAAGGAATAAAATGGCTGTTTTGGATGATAAGGAGAACCAGGACTAAAATAAGTCCAGTCCCAACTGTTCCTAGCAGGGACATTAGGTCTCTTTTATCTTTTCCCGTTAAAAGTCTCCCCCGCCCCCCACCATTGTTTCTCCCTCATGTGTTTTGAACTGTAACGCATTACTGAGCAAGAGTAACACTAACGTTTGAGAGTCACAGGAAAATGTGCTCCTAGCAGATTGCACTTGTCAAGTACTTCACAAGAATGAGTGACTTTCAATTAAGTTATAAAGATGACAAAAAATATTAAAAAATATTAGTATTAATATGGCATCATTTCTTGAATTTTTTAAAATGAGCCTTTTCTTTTTCTTTTCCTAGAAAGCAATGTCAAATGGTCCTAGGGGACTGCAGAATAAGTGACAGAAGAAGAAATGGCCATGTTCCAAAATCATGAGTTTACTTAAATAGAATGGCTACTAGGTTGATGAGCAGTTTTTAAAAATTGAAATGTTAAAAATATATTACATATACAGAAATATAACTTGCTGTTGATTCCAGTATACCAAATAAGCTATGCAGAAGGGCAATAAATTCAGAAAGGCCAATACAAAATTTACAGGAAGATGATAAATTGAATTTCCATACAGGAAAGATAAAAACTGAAGAATTGTAATATTTTGAAAGTAGAACATTCTTCTCTTTTAGAAATACTCAATTGGATCTATTCCTTTTATCTCTCTACTAAGAAAAATAAATATAAATAGCTTACAATTCTAAAGCTTTTATAAGGAAGATGAATTTAAGAAGATATGCAAGAAATGATAACAGTTTCAACAGGAAAAAAAACAAACCCAGAATGGTCTTAAAACCCAGGGAGGCTGTGGGACGCAGCCATCTTGCCCCATAGTGGTGTTGTTCATATTGGCTCTGGGATAGATATTAGTGACAACATCGGCCCTTCATCCTGTGCCCAATGTACTTCCGGCCTTTTGGCTTATTAGTACTGCTGCTCCCTTTAGAGGTCATAATCTGCTGACAGAGGGACCAGCTATCATATTAGTCTTAGACTTGGCATGAACAAACCACACCATTTAAAAGGAACCAGGATGCCCAAACTGCAAGCAAGACCTCTCTAATTGCCTCTAACTTCAAGTAAGAATCTGCTCTGCGGGCCATCAAACCTTGGGTAAAGATAACATGTTCTTTTATGAAAGCATACACATAAAGAGAGATTTCAAGTGGAATTTTTAATTTCACAAGCATACGTTTGGCTTCTAAACACAGCAGCCCCTCTCTTAGCTGAAACACCTAGGAAAGTGCCATCCCTTATAATGGTGTAACAGATCACAACTCACTGGGGGCTCCATGCTGAAGCACTTGGTAAAGACCTCACAAACCAAGAAAGCTCTGCTAAAAGTCGGTGTCAGAGATCACCCTTGCTGTCCTACTGACGAGAGGAGAGACCAGGACTGTCAGGGCCTGCCGTCCTTGGGACACATCTGTGCTCCGTTCTGAATAAAGCCCTGCTTCCATATTCCTCAGTAACCACATGGAACAAAGCTGTAAACTGTACCTCGGGAATCCCTGAAGAAAATATCATTTGCAGTTAATCGTCCTGACCCTTTTCCAAGTGATTTTGAGGGTTTTGTCTATTT
This sequence comes from Pteronotus mesoamericanus, assembly GCF_021234165.1. NCBI lineage: Eukaryota > Metazoa > Chordata > Mammalia > Chiroptera > Mormoopidae > Pteronotus > Pteronotus mesoamericanus. The sequence goes on along the minus strand of NW_026555105.1, from coordinate 34,819,001 downwards.
TCTATTTGCTTCTTTTGCCTGTGGATTATACTGATATTGGGCTTGGTGATTCCTGATATTTAGACTGCAGCTTATCCAACAATCGTTTTCCTTTCTTTCTTTGAAGAAACCTCTGTTCAATGAGCTTTGTGAAATAACTGACAAATCAGACAGGGCCTGAGATACACATAGGAGTGCTAAACCAATGACCCTTTAGTTGTGAGAGAAAAGACAGAAATTACAGAAATAGAGCCTGAAAGATGCGTTAATGTGGGTCACCCCACCAAATTAAAGGTTGGGTTTTTTTTTTTTTCTTTTTCTGCAGGTAAACAGAACAAAATGCAGCTGGCGAAATTAGAGCAAAGGATTTCCGGTCCTTCCGTGGGACTTTTCTCCCCCCCCCCTCCTCCACAGCTCAGGCTGCTGTCCTCCCGCTCTTCCCCAGGGCCAGCAGAGGCTCTAATGCTGAGGGCTGGCATTGACTTCCATTTCTTTGTTCCTTTGCTTCATCTTGTGCCCCTGCCAAAGACAAGGAGAAACCATTTTTTAGACTAAAGATAAACCATCTTCATAGTCTTGGCCAAGAGTCTCATTATTAATACAGTTGTTACTCCTTATCTGCAGAGCAATATGTTCAAAGACGCCCAATAAATGCCTAGAACCTCACATAGTATCCAACCCTAAATATACTATGTTTTATCCTTTACATACATACCTATGATAAAGTTTAATTTAACAAGTAAGCATAGTAAGAGAGTAACAACAATAACTAACAATAAAAAAGAACAATTATAAAAGTATACTGTAATAAAGGTTATGTGAATGTGGTCACTCTCAAAATATCTGGAATTTCCATTTAATATTTACAGACTGACATTGACAGCAAATAACTGAAACTGTGAACAGCAAAACTATAGATAAGCAGGGACCACTATACAGCTATTTACACTTCTTGCCCCTCAAATAGGCCTAGGAATATCTTATTTGACTATTAAAGAATTTTGGATATCTGAGATGCAATTATTGGCACACGGTATCTTTAGAAAGCATACAAATCACTGCTTAATAAATGTCTGCCACATTGACAACTTGTCTCTCTGGTGATGGGAATGACTAACAAACTCTTCAAAGTATTCTTTTAAAGACCTAACCTTGAATTGTGTGTCCCTTCTTTGTGGGGCCATTCCTACACTTTAGTTTCCAAATCTCAACATAGAAATAATAATAATGACAATTTATATAATGTTGGTTTGCAAAAGGTATTGATGGTTATCCCACCATTTTGAGATCTTGCTTATTAAGTGTCTGCTGTATTCTCCACCTTAGAAAACTCCAAGAAGGTGCCATGCCTTACAAGAGCCTATACATTTTATATTTTTATGTTTTTAAAAATAAGGTATATTCCACATATAGAGAAACACATAGATCTTAAACACACTTCATTCTTTAAAAAAATGCATACATATAATTCAAGATAGAAAACATTCCAATCATCTCTGAAAGTCCCCTTTCCAGTCACTAATCCCACTCCTACTGAAGTCAACAATTGACCTGATATCAATCACCATAAATTTCTACATTTCTTCAAGGAAGAATTGGAGCAGATGTCTTCTGAGGTGAATTTTATTCTGGTATTCTATGAATCTTTAAAAAAATATCTTTGAGGTTTTCAGGTGTATGTAAAAGCAATACTGTACTGATTGTAGACAATATTTAAAATATCCCCAAGTAGACAAGGAAGAAAGAATCCTGCATAATCCTCCCATTAACAATAAATTCTATAGTTAATATTATGGAGTATTTCCTTATAGAATTTTTCTATATTTTTCCTACATATATCCATAACTATAAATTTTAATTTTAGCAATGAAACTTGTAAACATGAAGAAAATTAGACAATAAGATAACATACTAGAGTAGATCTACTATACAGATTTAATGGGTTAATATTTTTCAAATTCTCTTGTAATTTTTATTTTACTTTAAAAAATAAAACATTATAGATCATTTAAAATTTTATAGATAAATTAATGTAATTTACAAATAAAACTATTTCTCTTCCTTTGCAGAAATTACCAAATACTGACAGTGGTATGGATCAATAAGTTGCACATTTTTATACCTTTAATATAAATATTTATAAACATGCACACACATAATGAAAAGTATGTAGTATTACTTTATGTATTATAAGATGTATGTAAATAGTAATTTTGCTTTCCCCTGTTTTGAACCGTCTACCTATTATTATTATAAATTTATAGTCAATATAAGTTTTAATTTGCCTTTGTGCTTATCATTTTTCTTGACTCAGAATTGTTTCCCGCACCCTATTTTTTCCTTTGGGTTCAATTTTCTTTTTACTATTGTACTTTTAGGAGCTTTTAAAGAAAATGAGGAGCAAATTTTCCCCCCTGAAAATGGCAAGTATTATTTTCTTAAATGATAGTAAAACTAGTCTAGAACTATATTGACAACTATTTTTATCCATGTTTTGAAAACTCACAATTATTCCACTGTCTTCTGACCTAAATTTGTGTTGGGAAGCCTGCTACCTGTGCAATGCTGACTTATTTCTAGATTAATTCTCCTTTCTTTCAAATTGCTTATATTTTTTTCTCTTTGGTATTATGCAGTGCCTACATGTGCATTTATTTTAAATATAAGTTCTGTGACTTATTGTTCTTCCTTTAACTTAAAATTTATGACTATTATCAATTCTGATAAATTCTTAGTCATTAACTTTCAAATATTGCCAATATACTCTCCTTTTAGAATGCCTATGGAACACAAAACAGCTTAGGTACCATATTTTTCTGCGTATAATGCACACTTTTTTGCCCAAATTTTGAGGGAAAAATAAGGGTGCTCATTACACATGTATAGTACCTGAAATACCTTTTATCTGTTCTTGTGTTTTGTAATTATTTGTTTCATAAAATTTCTTGTACCATAATATGTCCAAAAATAAATGTTAAAATTCTTTTATAATACAAAAAACAAGTATCTAAATGTAAATAAATAAAAAATTGAATTAAAAATTAAAATGAAAGATTTTTTTTCCCTGAAAGTGTGGACCAAAAATGTGGGTGTGAGTGATACACAGCAAAATACGGTATTCTCTTATCCTTCATCTCTCTTAATGTTTTTATATTACTACATATTTCCATGATTTTTCTAAATTACTGTTAATTTTTCATAGTGTTGCTCTTTTTTATATCTGCTTTTTATATTTTTGTCATTTATACATATATTTACTTTATGTCTTCAAAATTTTATGGTCTTTCAAGTTCTTTTGGTACTAGTTATCTCATAATTTTACCCACTGACTCCCATTTTTGATGGATCATTTCCTTGTGTATTTTATATCTTAAAATTATGAATTTACCTTGAGAATTTTTTTTTCCATAGGAATTCCAAGTGATAATTTCACATTTCCATTTGCTACCTACACCAGGGATAAGGCTAATATACAATCAACTATTAAATTGATTTCTGTTTGCACATTAGTGTAAACGCTGGATGGTATAAATTTGTTTCAAACTCATGGTGTTCTAGTGTTTTCTATTTATTATGGGAGTCTTTTTCTTTCTTCATGCAGCACCCAAGCAGATACCAGTCTTCTTGTTATTTTCTTAACCTGGGAGTCCCAGATCTATATGTGTAGAGGTATCAGTTCCAACTTCGTATGCTGAGTGGCTCAAGGTCCCAGGTGGGCATTACAACCCAATTCCTAGGCATAGGACCTATCTCTGCATCAACAACCAATCTATAGCCCTTAGGGATTCTGCACCACCAGCTCACTAGATTATTGTTTTGGCTTTCACGTTCCTCTTTACTTCTGGTACATTTGCTTTCATGTCAGTTGAGCTTTGTACTTCAAAATATTTTTGTTATAGTTTATCTCTCATTTATAAGCATTTGTATTGAAAGGGGTCCTGCATTACCCACACTGCTTCAGTTACCTATTGCTACATTACATACAACTCCAAAACTCAGTGGCTAAAATGATCAATTATCTATTATTTCTTATGATTTTATAATTTGATCTGGCCTCAACGGGGCAGTTCATCTGCTCCAGGTGGTATCTACTAGGGCCAGAACATCAAAGAAGACCTCTCAGCTTCTCTCCGTGTGGCCTTTGTCATTGTATAGAAGAGTCTGAGCTTTATACAATGTCACTGGATTCCAGGAACAAGCATCTGAGTAAGCAAAAATGGGAATTACTGGGTTGGCCAAAAATTCCATTTAAGTTTTTTCCATAAAGTTAAAGACACATTTTTCATTTTCACTAATAACTTTATTGATTGGGATATTTTGAGTATGTTGGCTATCTCCCACATGGTATAACATTGTTTTCACTTAATGTCTCGATTTGATCATTATTAATTTTAACTGGTCTGCCTGACTGTGGAGCATTGTCCAATGAGAAATCCCCCGCAAGAAACTTCACAAACCACTTCGACACGTTTGATCAGTTGCAGTGCCTTCTCTATACACTGTACAAATCTTTTTTGCACATCAGTTGCACTTTTGCCTTTCTTGAAATAATAAAACATAATATGCTGAAAAGGTCGCTTATTTCCTTCCATCTTCGATATTAAAATAGCTACACAAAAATTCACCGATTTTGATGTTTTTTTAAATGCACATTGATATGACAGCTGTCAAAATACAACCTAACAAAATTGTTTCAAATGAAGTTAAAGGCAACCAAGTGCTACTAGAGTCTTATTACTAAAAAAAACCAAATGAGCTTTTTGGTCAACCCAATACAAGGCGTCTTAATGCCCAACCTGGAAACCACACTCTGCCTGCCATACTTCTCCATATTTCTCTAGTTCCATCACCATCTTTCTATGTCCTCAAATACCTATTTAAAAAGTATACATTTTCAGGGTATTCTATAAATTCATTAAGCCATTCCCTTGTTATTTATGATATCCCTGATTTTTTACAATTATAAATTATACACATGAAACATTTTTGTATTATGTCTTTGAACTTTATAATTCTAACTCATTTTCACTGTAGTTGTTTAATTTCCATGAAAGCATGACACACAGAATTAAAGGTTAGGCTCTTTCTTCCAGTCGAACTACCAGATAATTTCTACAAGCACAACTGTAAATATTTTTTTAGGAATCAGTGAAGTTCCTCAGATCATGCTGTTCCCTGTGACAACTGTGTTCAACAACTGACTACTGTTTGAGGAGCATTTTGGTGTCATCAAAGAATTTTGTACTGAGAGTGTGTAGATTTCCATTGATCAGCCAAGTGACCCTGTGTAAGCCACTTCTCTTGCTGGAACTGAATTTCTATAAACTAATTCTGAACTTTAAGTTTTGACAACTTACTCATTTGGGTGAAGATATAAATTGTTGTTTATGGTCAAGGAAAATATTTTGACATTTACCAAGAAAAACAGATTTGTCCTGGTACTGTGTCAGGATATTGATCACACAGGGAAATAATAGTGTCTGTAAGAAAAAATCTGGACAAGGAATCTACAGTTTGTTGCCAACAAAAGGACAAAAGGTAAGGCAACACTGAAATACTTGTATTTAAATTTTTTAGGTTTACTCTCACTTCATTACTTTTTAATGGAAACTTCTTCACCATATTATTTTTGCAGCTTAGCAGGATATTTAAAATACATGAAGGAGCTTAACAATAAAAAAGAAGAATTGTTTATAAGACCATGTTCGCATGTGTTTATAATTTTTACAGACTTATGCTGTGCATGCATTATGCAAATGCTATTATACTTAGTTTTAAATGATGTTTAAGATCATGATGGGAAGGACAGATGTGTGTGTGTTTTCACACAGTCTCAAACTTTATTCTGCTGTGATGCAGGAGCTCCAAAGTCTGGAGCAGCATGGCCTCCTGGGGGAGGGCAGAACCTACCGAGAAGATATAAGGAGTGCAGGGTGGAGCTGGGAGGCAACAGTATCAACACCTTTGTGTTTTACATTAGACAACCCACAATTCATTTATTCCATAGGGTTTTTTACAGCTAAATATTTTAAGCTAGGAATTGGAATAGCAAGCCTGACTTCTTTCCTCTAATTCTTCTTACCAGCCCTCAAGACATGGAAAAGAGTTACAGACCACCCACCATTCTAGATATGCTTCAGGCTCTGCTAAGAGATTCAGCGTGTTGGTCTGGAAAAACTCCTAAATATGGTCTGGTCCAGAGTTTTATTTTCCTTGGGAGTTCCCTGAGGTTCATTCAACTCAACAAACCTATATGGAGACACACAGGTCCACAGGTAGTGGTGCGAGAGATTCAGATATAAGATAGGCCTCTTTCTACCCAAACACACTCAATGGCCCTTATACATTTTCCAGGGCAAAGATTTAGTTACTATGCTTAAAGAGATATACTAAAACTACTCAGCAGGTCAGTTCTGGAAAAGCAATACTTTAGAATCAGCTTGGGGTTGCTGAAATAATTTAATCACACTAGGAGGTCAGATGGTGAGATGGATCAAATACCACTTTCTTGTTGTCAAAGCTCAGAAAACCAGAGCACTACACTATTTGAATATATTGTGTCTGTTCTTTTTCTCTTAAAGATGGCGAGGCACTATGGTAATCCTTGCTGCTTATACTCTGTTATTTGGTATGAAGATTTTTAAAGTTTAGCCTGATACATGCTGTGGGACTTGGTAGAGTTGAGGGAAATCCAATATGCTATTTACAAACAGTTCCTCTGATCAATTCAATCAATGGAAAATCCCACCACAGCAGCAACTTACCTATTAGTTAATCTTGCTGACTCTCTGTTGGGTCATTTACACTGTCAACCTGACTATTCATTTCAACTGTAACCAGAAAGGAAAACACAAAGGTTAAATATTCATTAAAACCAAATCTCTTAGACACATTAAAATGGTCTATGACGAGAAATTTCTGATTTCCTACCTTATACCACTTTTCAGTTCAGTCTCATTCATTTACAATTTTGGGACCATTCTTGCAGATTTTTACTGGAGAGGAATGTGGAGGACAGAATTGCCTCTTTACTGAATTGTAAAAGTTAACTTGTCACTTCATACAGATTTTGGGGTTGGCATTTTAGGTATATTCTTAGGTAAATTCAAAGGCCTTAATAGATACATGAGAAAATAAAGAGAAAACAAAGCAAGAGAGATCATTGATCTCCTTAGCTCTTTTTGAAAGGGCTATGTCAATAGGCCTCTTTGTTTTGCTGTTTTTAATTTTGAAATTCAAAACAAACCTCGCAAATTTGCCATTGGGTGTGGTGTCAATGGGCTCCATGAAATAGAAAAGCAAAACACCTAACCGGATCACACAGCAATAATTTACTTTACTTTGCGTGGTTCTATGTGAACATTTGCATACAAATATAATGCATCATTATTGCCATTGTTCAGAAGTAGTCAGGAGCAGGCATAGCTCTGCTCTTGGAAATTTTCAAGGGTCATTGATTTAATTAGGTTGATATTTTTAAAGCATCAAAGCCCGTATTGTAAATTGAGAAATAATATATAAATGGACAATGGCTAGACCATATATAACAATAGAATTGTTATTTTAAATCTCTGCAGGAACTAGCCTGGACAGTGGAACTACAGCCTGTGAAAAAATTAGCTCAGACTGGTCAGTGATTGCCAAGTTCCCTATATTTTGCCCATACTTCAACAGAGGACCAACCAGGCCCAAGCCAATCTCCTAAGATGTCCCACTTTTATCTAGCCCAAGTCTTTCTTCTGCATGCCAAGAACCTCAATCATAGGATGCTTGAGTCTTCCTTTTTGTTAACTATAAAATTTCCCATTTCCTTGCTGCCTTTGAATTGGCCAAACACAAGTGATAATAGCTGATACTTTCGTAAGCTCTGAATTAGTAATCTTGTGTTTTCTTATTTGAGTATCCTTTATTTATTTGCACAAAATCAACAACTTACACCACTTTTTCTTGAAAATGAAAGTTTTACTGAAGTAAAATAGTGGCAGGTGCTGGTTTTCATCCTCCAAAGTGGCTTGAAAGAAGAAATAACATCCTACTCAACTCTCTCTCAAGAAGAAAGGTTTTAAAAGCAGGTCTTTTTGGCCTCACCTGCATACCAGCCTGGGATTCTAATGATGTGTGAGCTCAATCTAAACTCACGTGTAAATTGTCCAGAGGCATAAATTTTACTTATATAAACAGAATAATATGAAGGGGGACCCCCCAAAAATTGAATTATCTTCTGTAGGGTGGGCCCCTTGCATAGAGGCTTTCCCGCTGAGTGAGTATTCTAGGAACCCATCTGCATCAGTGTACCAGCTGGTGTTGTTGTGAGAGGATGTGTTCAACTTCAGTGAATTATTTTTGAAGACTCTTTTGACGTGTTTGCCCATTTCATGATGGTCATGATGGGTGATTTATGAGTGCCTCTGCCTACACCACACTGTGTTCATCAGTTTTTGACCTAAAACAACATGACACCCACACTTCTCTCTATTTATCCAATTTGCTTAGAGCGACTTTTTTTTTTTTTTGGTTTTCCCTAATGAAAAAAAGTCCTGAAAAGGAAACATTTGCCAGTGTGGAAGAGGTGAAACAAAAAGCAGCCGAAGCAGTAAAAGGCATCAAAACTGACAAGTTCAAAAAGTGTTTTGAGCAGTAAAAAAAAAGTCTTGATAGGCATATTGCATCAAATGGAGAGTGCTTTGAAGGTGATTGAAGTTTACACATGTAAGAATAAATACACATTTTTTTTATAAATAAATTTTGGGGTTTTTTTGGGCCCCCTCTTGTACATGTACTTTTGGTCCTGGTGTACAAACTTATCGTAAGTGCATCCATCTCAGTGCGGAAGCATGCAGAATGAACTATAGTAGAGCACTCATTTTCTTTTTCTTCCTCTAACCCAAGAGTCACTAATTTCAAAACCTATTATCAAATGTTACTGTACAAAGCATTCCATGATCAAATACATTTCAGAAAAGTAATTTTAAACCATGTTAATAAATTTCTTTACAGCTGAGACTTCTGAGAGCCTGTAATATGTACAGTGAATCTCCAAAAGGACCTAGTATTACCCACATTTATTTTCCTTTTATTCACTAAGCATTGTATGGGCTTGATGTTCTTCAGAACATGCTTTGTAAAAATGATTTAGGGGTTATATTCAATGGAGGCAAAACCAGGCTGAACAAGTTTTGTTCAACTGAGTATGACTAACATGTGGTAGCTTTTAATGGATGGATCTGGTATTTAAAAAGACATTATTCTCTTAGATATTCTATGCCCATGAGTCAAAAAATCAGTTCATGATAAAGGGGCTATAGCAGGGGAGTATACCCAGTACTACAGGAAACTCTATATAAAATCATCAAGTCACTTCTACCAGTGGATGATTTTTTTCCCAAGGTCATTATCAACTGAAATTAATTTGCCTTTTTTTTTCTGGCTAAAATAACTCAAATGGCAAGATACATATGAACAGTCGATCACTGATCAATTCTGGTTCTCTTAAGCTCTGTGGGGCACTGAAATTAAATATTTATTAAATAATGTGTGCTCATATAGTAGGGGTTTTTTTTAATGCAAGTAGTGACATTTCAAAGGGTTCCCAGCAGGAGTCAAGGCATGCTCATATTCCTGAGGCTCAGAGTCTTCAAACACTTTCAAAATGTGATGTGGACAAAAAAATGATTTGTGAATTTATTTCTATGGTGCTTTTAAAGATTCAGAAAGTTTTTGGCCAAGACATCTGATGTGACACAGTGATAAAATCCTAGGACAACCTTAGCCGAAGCTCAAGCTAAGGCTCCAGAATGTGGTTGAGTTAAGAGTTGAACAAGCACTTTTCTGCAGAAGTGAGTGATAGTTCTGTAACATTCACCAGCTAGACTTCATGTCTTCCAGTTTAGCCTTGGAATTACCCAGTGTGGCTTTATTTTTGTGAGGTAAGATTAAACTGAAGCACATGCTGTTTTTTAAACTGAGTTGGAGTCAGTGTTTTAAAAAGGCTGCCAATTATTTTAGTTCCCAGTAGAAAATGGTTTTTAAACTTCAACTTGTTCTAACTGAATATGCTAATTCATAGAATAGATGGCTCCCTTAATCCTGGACTACACACAGAAAATGTGCCAGGTTTGTAGACTGCATCAGCTCAGAGTGCTTGGAACCTTACCATCAGGACTTGTCGTGTTTTCTGTGTTGCAGGAACCTTTGTTTTTCACAGAAACCCTAGGCATGTCCTCTCCTTGAGCTGGAAGAGTGAAAGAAGGTAGTCCCTTGATTAATAGAAAATTAGAACAGCCTGACTGCCAATTGTTCTGTCACCTTCCATTGCTCTCTTAGATTTAAAAATACTCCTGGGATTCAATTTCTTTTGTATAAAAAGTTAAAGAAGGAAATAGTGGTTTGAGTTGCTGGAATACTTTAGTGCTGTCATCTTGAACATTTTCTAATTTGTGAGAATCACATACATATATATATACATATTTTTTTACATTAGAAATCTGGTCACATGAAAGCAGGGAAACTTGGTTTAATCAGAACAACCTACAATTTAAATTTAGGAATATTTGTATATTTGTGAGTTTATGTAGCATAACCTCTGAAGAGAGAGAAAAAAAAGAAAACCTACTTTGCCTTAGACATGCCTGAAAGCAAGGCAGGAACATTCATTCTCCTGGCAGTGAGTCTCCCCTCCACCTCCACAAAAGAATGACTTAGTTGCTTCTCTAGGAGACCTCTTGGAAGCTGCCATTTTGGATTGCTGAGAACCCAGTCTTTAGTTAATTTCCACTGTGATTGTTTTTTATATGCACAGCTTTGGGAGGCGTGTCATCCATTCATTGTGACTGAAGCTCTATTACATGCTTACATGTAGCAGCAAAGGAATTTTTTTTATTGTGAAAAATTTTCCAAATATTTAATATCCTCTACTTCTTAGTTAAGTAGCTATTATGTTTTCACAACTTGAAGACCCAGAGCATTTGAAAATACAAATACGCATACAGATAACGTGCTGGAAAATCTATAATTTCAGAGTTTTAATTATTTCTGTAATTTTTTAAGCAGAAGATTAAATTTATTTTTTATTACATGAGTACTTATTGAGCCTGAAGTATATTCAATTTGGTGTGCCTTTGGATGAGAATGAAAAAAGGATGGGAAAGATACAGTTTATAATTTCTTCAAAGGAAAGTACGTTCAAAGATAGAACTTGCATGCTTGTAATGATTTGCTGAAAATCAAGAAGCATAACTCAACAGTGACCAGTCTCAGCCTGGATGGATGGATGGTAGGGATGATAGTACTTGAAGACATATAAAACACATAGATTTGAGGGAGGTGAAGAAAGCCATTTTAGATTTGAAGTCTAAAGTGCTGGGTCATTTTAGTGGAAATGTCAAAGAGGTTTTTGCATCCAATGCTGAGGAAAAAAAATTTTGAATTGGACATGCACATATTTGAAAGACATCAATATAGAAATAACACTGATGATATGAGAGAAGTCAGGAAAAGGATAATAGAGGAAGAAAAAAACTTATTAGCTCCCAAGCCCTTCAAAAACAACATGAAAATAATTGTGTCCATGAGTTCTTCTCATTAGTTCCTGGGGATGAAGAAGGGAAAACAAAACCTGAAACTTCCAACTGGACTCAACACCATATCATATCCTTTTTCACTCTGCCAATTCTAGAAAGTAGACCATTTTTTCAATTAGTAGTCAACATATTTTTTAAAGACATAATTATACAAGAAAACATTGATGGATTTCTCCAGACCTGAAAGCTGAAAATCTTTGCTAATTTTGCTTCAAAACATAGGAGTAGTAATAAAAAAAATGGAACTATTTAACTTTATCTAAACATAATAAATATTGGATGGGAAAAATACCATAAGCAATGTTTAAAAAAAAGAAAGTTTACAAATTGAAGAAAAATATTTATACCTGTTATCATAGACAAAGCCTTAATATCTTTAATAAATACTCTAAAATAGAGATGAAAAAGATCAAGAATTGGACTGAAAATTGAACAAGAAATTTAACAACTGTTCATTAAAAAATAAGTAAATAAAAATGACTTGTAGACATGTGAAAAGATGATTCACTTTTCTAATAATGAAGGAAACACAAATTAAAGTCAATTGAGAAAGGAATTTCTGCCTAAGGTGGACTACTATGATGTAGCCACACCCTCCTACCAAGAATAGCTAGAAAGGCTGGAAAGATTATATAAAACATTATTTTAAGGCACCAGAGAGTCATCAGTGCAGGACACTCTTGAAGAGGTACAAAATAGCCTGACATTCCACGTTGCAAGAAGTTGAACAGAGCCTCCAGAAGCTTTAAGAGGCTGGGAGAGGTGGGGCAGGAGGGAGGGGCAAAACTTGAAGGTCAGGGCCCACCAAGAAAAAGGTGCCCTGATAAATATTTTGAGTTTTCTGTGGTGTCTCTTGAAGGGTTAGACTCTGGGACCAAGGATGAACTTGAAAAAGACCAACTCTTTAAAAAAGTTAAGTCTATCAGCTTGGTTTTTTCAGATTGCTGAGCTGGGCAGTTCTGTATCTTTTAGCTAGCTTCTTTCTTGCAGGTATCAGCTTTGAAGAACAGAATCATTGAAATATTGTTCTTATATACTTTTCCCATTCTACCTTCACCTAAGCCAGGATATGCAGAGATCTTGCCCACTAGCTTTTCTCTACAAGGTCTTCCACTGTTTGTGCCTTCCATTTTAGGCCTGGATGCAGCTGCTGCTTCTTGGGGAAGAGATAAAGAAAATGTTTTTTGTAAGTTGCTTAATGAATAATGAGGATCAGAATAAAGGTCTCTGATGAACTTCAAAATGAAAACAAAAAATGTCAGGAAAAAAACCCCACACAAAAACAAGACCTGACGTCCAACTTTTAGTCAATTCAGTTCTTATTTATATTACAGTTCTCTGCTCTGTATTACCTGATTTTCAAAAGCAAAAATAAATCCTCTCCAGGAAAACATTAAACCACCAAGAACCTCAAGTTAGCACTACAATGTTTTATGCAGAGTGTAGTGTCCTGCATTCAAAAAAAATTACCTGGCATTTCAAAAGGATAAGAATGAATCACTTAAAATCAAGAAAATAAGATAACGGAGACATAGTAGAGATCCAGATATTACAGACACAACTTTAAAATAATGATTAATGTGTTTTAGAATTAAGTGCCAAATTGAAAATTTTTCATGGCAAAGAAGTTGGCCAGATAAATGGAGACCATTAAAAAAAGTCAGATGTAAATTCTAAAAGCAAAAAATATTAAATAATTGAAGTTAAATATTCAATAGGTGGATGTGGCAGAAATTAGACACAAAGAAGGAATTAGTAAACTGAAAGTTAGGGTAAAAAAAAATAAAGTACAGCCAAAAACAGACAAAAAGGACTGGACATATAAGATAGGATTTAACCTATATGTAATCTGGCAAAATCAATATTCTAACATATAGTGACTGATGATTTTCCCCAAATTACTAGAAGATGTTAAATCATGTTTAAAAAGTTTTATGGTCCATAGCAGAATTAATGCCATGCAAACCCTGTTTAAACTAATCTATGTAAAACCTCTGAAAATCAAGGCTTAAAAATATAAAATTATTTAGTGAATAAAAATCCATTAATTTCAAAAACAGTAACAATAAAACCTATAGGTGACTTCTCAACAAAAACAGTGGAAGTTAGACACAATGCAATGACATCTTGAAAGTGCCAAAAGAAAAAATATCCAATGTAAATTTTTGTACCTAACAAAAACTTCATTTTAATTAAAAATAAAGCATTTTCTGGGGGAAAAAAGTGAAATTGGTACTCAATAGACCTACCCTGGAGGAATAGTTTTCACCATATCCCAAAATAAATTCCAAATAGATTATAAAAACTAACTGTGAGAGGTAAAATAGAAAAAGGCCTTCACATTCTTAAGGAAAAAAATTTTCCACAGGAAAAGCAAAGCACTAACCATTAGGGAAAGACTAGCAATCTGGAAGACATTAATCAGCATCATTTTTTTATCAATATCAAAATAAGATAGTAGAAGTATACATTTGTGATATAGGTCATTTACAAAGGACTTTGCACTAACACATTAAAAAATCAATATACAAAATCACATAGAAAACGCAGGAAACCCTACAGAAAAAAGAAAGAAAACAAGACACAAACAAATGGTCACAAAAGAGAACATCCTGGTTGGTGACTTAATTTTGTGAATGATTTTTATCAAATCTCATAGCATTTAAAAGCCTTGGCTTTTTTTACTATTAAAATGGCTATAAAATGTTCTAACTTCTTGTCTGTCTTGGAAACCACAAGAACAAGTTAAAATGTAATATTATTGTTGTTTTTATAAGAAATGACTACTTTAGAATGAAAATTAATTGACTTAACATTACTTAAACATTATTTCTTGGACTTTCTCCCCTGGTTTGTTTTTTTGGAATGGTAGGATCTAGAAATACTTATGGCTGTTTCTTCTAGGAAATTTCTTTCAAAATCATTATAACCAATGGTAATAACCCTGGTGATATTACTGTAGAGAAACTTCTTTGACATCAAGGGAAACTTTCTGTGTAATATTCAGAATGCTAGTCAATTAACAATGTGCAATGAAAATGAAGAAGCATACAATACACTTTTAAGAGCTGGGTGAGAGAGGAAGAAGTTGAACAAAGCATAACCTAAAATCAAAAAGTAGTAAATATTTATATTGTTGTTTTATGTTTTGTTTTTTCAACTTAATTATTTTATAACACAATACATTCATATGAGAACTCTCAGGTTGTGCCACCATATTGGAACAGATTAGGATGAGATGCAATAGCTGGTTTTGAGATTTGTGACAGAGAGTAAAAAGCAGAAATTGAGGTTTTTGCTCTCTGTACACTGCTATATTCTAGGAGCAGAGTGAGACATAGTTTATTAGATCTGCTTTCAAACACTCTCTAAGTATATTTGGTAGACAATATTCATTTATTTGATATCATGAGGGTGCATGATGCATGCATATATGTGTGTATATATGGTATGAATATATGACTATGTGTGCATGCAGTGACATACTTATGTGAATATGAATGTACATGTGTATATGCATGTACAAATGTGTGTGTATTTGTGGTGTGTGGGGGGTGTATCTGTGTCGGGGGGTGGTTGGGAAAGAGAAAGAAGAATGAAAGACATTTGTTACTCTGACATGTGTAGAACTAGTATTATCCTAATGGTTCCTCTCCAGCTGAGCAATGAAACTGAGTGCCTCAGAGAAATGAATCCATTTCACATAGACAACAGAATCTGATCACAACAAAAATTGCCTCTATAGCCTATTCATTTCTGGTTGCCTCTTGCTCCCCCCATTTTGATTGCTGCTGCTTGAAACACAAACAAGAGGTGCCTTTTATGGCTCCTAAGAGGAGGTTAAAAAAAGATACTGAAATAGAGTCAGGGACATTTAGTACTATTTTCATTTTAATTTACCCAATGCAACTGTACTCTTCAAAGTTTTAATTATGGTAATCTTTTGTAAGGCAGTTGCATTACAAAAGAAGTAATAAATGAAGAAGATCTCTTCACAAAGAAAACATATGAAGATGTATATGGAATGCAATTAACCAGATTTTTAACTACATGCATGGAGAGATGTTAGAGGAACTTCAAATTTTTCTTTTGATATTTAAATTGAGAATAAATTACATGCAAAAATAGAATTACAAGAAATTATTTTTCAGAATGTGAGTTTTATAGATGTCATGACAGCTATAGAGAGCAGGACCTGTATGGATTCAACTATATTGAATTATTATTGACTTAAAGAAGAATTCTTGAGCCATCCTCAAAACTTTTGCCATATTTATGTTCCAACTTTACTGTGAATGTAATCAGGGAGGGAGTCAAGATGGTGGAGAAATGAGTGAAAGTCACATTGACCTCTTCCCTGTACCAATATGGCATTACAACTAAATTGTGGAGAAATCACTTGAAACAAACAACTGAACAATAGTGAGAGAGGAGCCTTATAACCTTGGACAGACAGAAGAATCAGCATTAGTTCAACCTATGTGGTAAGGAGCGTGGTAGAGACTCAAGAAAGAGGGCAGGGGACCCACGGGTGGCAGCACCAGAAGGATGTTGAAATGGCCAGTTGGATCTCCTTGAGAAGAGTGGGGTCTAAACCATAAACAGGGATCTCCAGCCTACAGTATCAGAGCCCAAAAAGTACACAGATAACAGCCAGCTGCAAAAAGTGGCAGGGTTGCCCTCTGCCAGAGACAGGCAGCTAGATATACAAAGAACCATTTAAAGGGACAACACATAAATTTTCATTTGCAGTTACTTACCCTGGTCTCCAGCAAAGGCAAGGGTAGAGTGAGCTAGAGATGCCTGAGGAGAGACCAGGGAGGGAGGTTTTGGGGAGAGTACTGAGAGAGTAGCTGGTGGGATCCCGGAGCTGACACATCCTCAGTGTGGCAGCAGCCATCTTGCTCAGGCAGACCACTCCCCTGAGTGGCAGCAGCCATGAGAGGACCCAACAACCCCACCTCCAGGAGGGACTCTGCCTTGCCCTATGGTGTCTAAGCTGGGCCTGCTGAGTACAGAGTGACTACATTAATAGTTGAAGGAGACAGCCACAAACAGTAGATTCCTGGAAGTCTCAAACAGACTGCCTAAGGTCAGACAGGGACGACATCTGACATCATCAGAGGCAGATCCAGAAAGAAAAAACAGCAGTCTTCTACCATAGAAGTTCATACCACAAAGTCAGGAAATCAAGACAGGTCAATTTAATTAAGAAGCAGAAGCAAAAAAGGAAAGTCTCACAAATAATGGGAAGACAAAGAAACGCGCCCCAGTCGAAGGGAAAGGAGGAATCCCCAGAAAGAGAACTCAGTGAAATAGAGGCAAGTAAACTATCAGATATTGAGATCCAAACAACAGTTATAAGTAAGCTCAATGAGCTCAGTAGAGCTCAGAGAGAATTACCAAAAACTACAGGGAAAATATGAGGAACTTACTGCAAATTATATCAGCATGAAAAAGGACATAGAAACTATCCATAAGAGACAAGAGGAAATGAAGAATACGATTTCCAAATTGAAGAACACAATAGAAGGAATCAAAAGCAGGCTAGATGAAGCAGAGGATGGAATCAGTGAGCTGGAGGACAAGGTAGAAAAAAGCTCCCAGAAAGAGAAGAAAATGAAAAAAGACTCAAAAAGAATGAAGAGGCATTTAGAGAAATTCAGGACAACCTGAAACGTAATAATCTCTGTATAATGGGGATACCAGAAGGTGAAGAAGAGGAGGGAGGTATAGAGAACCTGTTTGAAAAAGTAATGCTGGAAAACTTCCCTAACTGGATGAGAGAAAAAGTCACACAAGTCCAGGAAGCACTGATGGTACCATTCAAGACAAATCCAGTGAGGCCCATTCCAAGATACATCATCATTAAAATGGCAAATATCAAAGACAAACAGAGAATCCTAAAAGAAGCAAAGGAGAAACAGGTAGTAACATATAAGGGAGCCCTGATATGGCTAGCAGCTGATTTCTCAACAGAAACACTACAAGCCAGAAGGGAATGGCAAGAAATATTCCAAGTAATGAAAAGCAAAAGCCTGCAACCAAGACTCCTCAACCCAGCAAGGCTCTCAGTGAAAATGGAAGGCAAAATAAGGAGTTTCCCAGACAAAAGAAGGCTAAAAGAATGCACCTCCACCAAACCATCATTGCAAAATATGCTAAAGGAACTGCTTTAAGAAGATGAAGAAAAAGAGTCTATGAATCAATACCCAGTTCCTTTCACAGTCACCAATACTTGATATTCCCAATAGTTTTAATACTTATTAATCTGAGTGTGACAATGATGTGTTCTTTTAATTGTTCCTCTATTGTTTTTGAAACTAAACCCGTTTTTGTATATTTCTTGCCTATTTCTATTATTTTTAAAAAGCTTTAAATGACTTTTTGGTATTCTTTATCCATTTTTTGATTAAATGTTTTAGAATTCTTTCCATTAAAAAAAACCAAACTCTTAACCCTTTTTTAGATGTGTTGCAAATACTTTCCTATTTTATTACTTGTCCTTTAACTTTATTTAAATGTATATTAATATATAGTCTTAATGTTTAATACAGTCATTTGTCAGTATTTTATTTTATAGATTCTGTGTTTGAATATTTTACTTCAGGGTAAGAAAAATATTAGTTTGTATTTTTTCCTAAAACTCCTTCAATTTTACATATTGATTTTTAATTCACTTGAATATTTTTCATATAATGTGTGAAATAGGGCTCTATATTTGTTTTATTTCAAGTAATAGTGGTCCATGTACCTTATTTGTTAAATACACCTTATTTTCCCCATTGATTTGAAATATCAACTTAATCATATATTACATTGTTAGAAAGACACATATGTTTGTTCCTAGAATGCCCATTTTATTTTATTGATCTATTTGATGATTTCTGTGCTAGTGTCATTTTGTTTTAATTGCTGAGACTTTATAATGGATTTAAATTTTTAAATATTTTATAATGGATTTTGACATTTAAAAAATAAAATAAAATCAATCCATATTAAAAAAAAAAAAAGATGGAACTCCTACTTTTTGTGAAAACATGGACGGAGCTGAAGAATATTATGCTAAGTGAAATAAGCCTGTTGGTGAAAGACAAATACCATATGATCTCACCTATAAGTGGATTCTATTCAGCAAAATAAACTGATGGATAAAATAAACTATAAGCATAGAACCATGGAGCAGACTGAAAGTAACCACAGGGGAGGGGGAAGGAGGACAATGGTGGAAATGTGAAGGGACTAAACAAAGAACATGTATGAATGACCCATGGACATGATCAACAGAGTGGGAATTGACTGTTTGATTGGGGGAGGCAGGGTGGGATGGGTGAAGAAGGGCAAAGGGGGAAAAATTTAGACAACTATAATAGAATAAACATGATTTTAAAAAATGAAAGAAAAAAATGTAATCAACTAGGCAATTGTTCAGAAATGCTCTCTTCCTGTCTTCTATCTCTATAGGAGTCTGTTTCATTGTTCCTTGACATTGGCTTGTTCATAGAAATTGCTTTGGCCAATGGGATATTAGCAGAAGTGAGTCAGAACCTTGAAATGAATTTTTACAGTTGAAGCTTGTCCTCTGTTCCTGCCTTTTACCCCAAGAAGAACATGCTTTCTGGAACAGTTGGTCCAAGGAGGATAAGACCTGAACTCAACTCAGATCTGAACTCTCCTGGCCTAGAGAATGTGGTTGATCCTCATACCCATGAGCAAGACTAGGTGATTGTTGTTCTAAGGTCCAGAGATTGAAGATGATTTGTTATGTAGCAATATTGGGGCTAAAATACTTGATAATACATTTTTAATTACTTCTTAATTTTGTCCCATAGTGATACTAATAGTCTGGCCAGAGCTTGAGGGGCAAGGTGGGGTCGCAGGAGGAGATTGCAAACCACCCTAGGCAGCAGTTGAGACTGTGTTGTCCAGGTAACCAAGCTAGTGCCTTGTGAATGCTCCACCTCCAAGGGGGCCCATCCTGTTTCTGGTGACAGATTCTCTACCCCTGGGCAAGACGGTGAGAAGAGGAAGCATTACATTGAGCATGTGCAAGGTTAGCAAGTCAAATGGATGAGGGGGAAGCCCTCCCACCTCCTTCTGGTACCTGATTAGGGGTGGACTGGGGAAAGGTAGGTATATGTGACCTAGAGGTCAAAATGGCAGCAGGGGGAGGTGCTGTATCAAAGAAACCCGTCAGTCCAGCGTGGGGAAAAGAAGGGATTGAACCCTCCAAGAGTGATTGGAAGTTTGGGCATGTTGAGAAGGCACCTGGCCCCTCCCATACCCATAACTGAAGAAAGAAAGAGACACTCTCTTGCCCAGCTGGTGAACACACCGGTCAGTGCATTTGCGGGAACAGAAGTCACTTGACCCATTGGTGGTGCTGGCCTTACACATGGTTCTGAGGAAGGAGCCTGAAGCTAGACAGCAACCAGGAACAAGTAAGCCACCTGGATGATTCTTCAGCAGCTGCCTACAGTTCTCAAAGGATGGTACTTGGAATAGGAAAAGGAGTTATGGATGCTGCCTTTGGTTTTGGTCTGGCTGAGGACTGGGCTTTTCCTCTGGGTTTCTGGAGGGGATGTGCTTTTGAGACAAGAGTCTGCCATTCTCCCAGACTGTGCAGCATTTGAAGATCTCTATCTTTTTTCACCAAGCTCTGCCTCTGGAATTTGACTATTGGTAGCAGCAGGCAGCCCGACCCTCATTTTGGTTCGGTAACAATAGCAATTATAGCTATAAATCATGAACTTGATTTATGCCTAATTTTTTACATATTACAACAAATGTGTTAATTTTTACATGATCTAAAATTGTCTTTAGAACTACAGATGGTGCATGTATGGAACTTTGATAAATACCAAATTAATGTATATAGATGAGAAGTCTTTAACAGGTTAAAATCTGCTGACTTTATAATGGTACTGAAATGGAAGATAACTGGTCTTAGAATTTAGGGTATTTGTAACATACATTTAACTTACAAGCTCATGTGGAAAGAGGCTATTATTCCACATGCATAGACATCAATTTATGTTCTTTTTAAGCTACTGATAGGAGAGATGAGCCAATTAGAATTTACTTTACCTTACACTGCCAAGTTCACTTTCTAAGTATAGAATCCACTTGCAATTAAGTAAAAGGATATCAAAGACCAATTTATGGAGGAAGAACAGAGTGTTACTGAAAATACAGGACTTGAAAGGAAGTTGAGTTGTTTTGTTATACTGTGTTATAATATTTCTCCACAAACTTCTCTTTACATTCAAGTCACCAATACTACTTAAAATTATCTTAAAATTCACTCTTTTAAATGATGTGGTTGAAAAAGCCACAAACTCATTATACTAATTTCACAAAGAAAATTCCAGTCCTTGGTAATGGCATGGGCTTATCTGTTTATATAGCTGCTTCAGTGGTATACAGGTTTCATATCCAGGTGTTTTATAACAATATATAGGGTGTAGGGAGTAAACACCTACTCTTGGGAAATTTCATATAAAGTGAAGGGAGGCAATATTTAATCAGGCAGTATTTAACAAACTCTACCACTCACTCTTCCTACAACAAATGCCACAAAACCAATCACAAGTCTAGTCTCTATTAGCTCCATTGAATATGCCTTTGTTTTGTTAATGTATTCCCTTTCCTATTACCTAAGATAGAGTCTGAACCTCAGGAATGTCCAATTTTGCCCATCTTTCTCAGAAATGTTACTACTAGGTGACAGGGGATGGATTGTAACTCCCTAGAGCTGGGCAAAGCTGGTTTCCAATCCAAGCTCTAGATTTCTGTTTATATGATTTGAGGCAGGTCCTGCTCACATCCAGAGTCTCAGTATTTTCACTTATGGATGAAGGTAATTGTATCTCCATCATAACATTTGAGGATCAAAAGAGATAATGACTGACTATAATAAATGCTCGATTAATACTTATTGGTGGAAACTAGTTTAATATCTACTTCTGAATATCTTTAAAACTTAGCACACAGACTTAAACTTAGCTCAATCACCTCATTGTATCATTTGAAAATATATAACATTTCTTTCCTCTCTGGTATTATTCATTCATTTATTCATTCATTTATCTAGCCATTATCTATGTTGAGTCCCTGCTATGTATGAAGCTTGATAAAAAGAACTGAATGAAAGAGAGATCTGGCTTAGCTGGATTATATCTCAAAGGAGAATGCACTGTTATTAATTAGAAGTACATTTTCCCCTTTTTTTTGTAAATCTGCTTTATTATTTGAAAAACAATAATATATTTTTTAAATTTATTTATTTATTTATTTTTTCAAATACATTTGTCTCTGCCTACCCCCCACCACTTTCTCTTGCCCCCTCCCTCCCTCCCTCCCTCAGCTCTTCCCCTTTGGTTTTGTCGATGAGTTCTTGCTTATATGTTCCTTGACTTTCCCCTTCCCTTCCTTTTCCCCACCTCCCTCCGTCCTTCCCTCTTGTCTCTGTTGGTTTCTTTTCCTTTCAGTGTTGCTGGCCCTATTTTCCTTGCATCTTTCTATTGTTGGTCAGGTTCCACTTATAGGTGAGATCATATGGTATGTGTCTTTCGCTCCCTCGCTTATTTCGCTTAGCATAATGCTCTCCAGTTCCATCCATGCTGTCGCGAAGTTTAGTAGTTCTTTTTTTCTTTCTGCTGCAGAGTATTCCATTGTGTAAATGTACCATAATTTTTTGATCCAATCATCTACTGATGGGCATTTAGGTTGCTTCCAACACTTGGCTATTGTAAATTGTACTTCTATGAACATTGGGGTGCATAGGTTCTTTTGTATTGGAGTTTTGGTGTTCTCAGGGTATAGTCCCAGCAGGGGAATCACTGGATTGAAAGGCAGTTCCATTTTCAGCTTTTTGAGGAAATTCCACACTGCTTTCCACAATGGCTGCACCAGTCTGCATTCCCACCAAATTCCAAAAAATCAAAGAGTAGGGAAGATTCCCAGACTCTTTTTATGAGGCCAGCATCACCCTAATCCCAAAACCAGATAAAGACCTTACAAAGAAAGAAAACTACAGGCCAATTTTGCTGATGAACGTAGATGCTAAAATCCTCAACAAAATATTGGCAAACCACATCCAGCAATACATTAAAAAGATTATTCACCACGATCAAGTGGGATTCATCTCAGGGATGCAGGGATGGTTCAATATACGCAAGTCAATAAATGTAATACACCACGTAAATAAAAGAAAAGACAAAAACCACATGATCATCTCGATAGACGCAGAAAAAGCATTCGATAAGGTACAGCACCCATTTATGATCAAAACACTTAGCAAAATGGGAATAAATGGGGCATTCCTCAACGTAATTAAGGCCATATATATGAAAAACCTACAGCCAATATCATACTCAACGGGCAAAAACTGAAAGCTTTCCCACTAAGATCGGGAACACGACAAGGATGTCCGCTCTCACCGCTTCTTTTCAACATCGTATTGGAAGTCCTAGCCACAGCGGTCAGACAAGAGAAAGAGATAAAAGGCATCCAAATAGGAAAGGAGGAAGTAAAGCTATCATTGTTTGCAGATGACATGATAGTGTACATAGAGAACCCTGTAGACTCTACCAAAAAACTCCTCAACCTAATAAGTGAATTTGGCAAAACAGCAGGATACAAAGTCAACATTCAGAAATCAAAGGCATTTTTGTACACCAGCAATGCAATAGAAGAAGAAGAAATCAGAAAAAAAAATACCATTCGATATAGCAGGAATAAAAATAAAGTACCTAGGAATAAATTTAACCAAAGACGTAAAAGACCTGTGCACAGAAAACTATACATTTTTCTTTTATTACATTCTGTCCATAATTAGCCTTTTTGCATTTTAGATAAAGAACAAATAAATATAAAAAATAAAATGTTACACATTTCTATTTCTGGCTTTGAAACAAGACTTGTTCAGTCCAATTTGCTAAAGGTAAGTAGGTCCAAGTTTTCCACAAAAACATCAAGTTTCATACATCCATTTTCTTAAGATGTTTTTCTTTCAGTCTCTATGTTTTTGGTTGGAAATGGATGGTTTTAATTACAAAGGTCAAATAATGGATTTTTTGTTTGTTTTGGTCAAAAGCTAACTCAAATTCTTTAACCACTTTGCTTAAATTAAATCACATGCTTTTAACCCAGTGTCCTGCATTTCAAAGGCATTTTCACTTTTGGTTACCTTTCAGCTGTAGTTGTCCAGATCCTTCCTTTCCACTCCTGTTCCGCCGCCTTTCCCTTTGCCTTTCTGTTTCCTCCTTTCATTCCCTTTGCTGTCCCTCCCTTTCTTCCTCCCTCTTTTTTGTCATTTGTTTTAATATTTTACCAATTTTTCTATTTAGTTCTTGAATCTTTTCCTTATTGACTTTTATATATTCTGTATAAATTAAGAAAATTAAACCTATCTGTGTCAAATATGTTGCAAATATTTATTTTCTCCTGGATTATCATCTGTCTTGATTTTCTTAAAGACACACTAAATACATTTGACTATGCTTCCTTCTAAAAATTTTAGATATTTTTTAAAGTGGCTCCTAGGTGCCAAGATAGCTATAAAATTCTTTATTTATTCAAATGTATTAACTTATTAAAGATGTATTCTCAGGGTGAGACTTAGCTATTGATTTTTGGAACAATTACATTTTCCCTCCATCTTAGGAAATTTTCCTTTCTATATGTGATTTCTAAATTTCAGGAACACCAATTTTTCCCATGCAGGACAGTTTATTTGCTCTCTCTTCCATATAAATTACATTTTCTCTGATTGTTTTAGAGTTTCTGTGTTCTTTTTCACTGTGATAATCTTAAGCCTCGTACTTATTTTTTCAGTACATTTGGTCTTTGCTGTTCTTAGTTAATTTATATTCCTAATGATTAAAAATTTATCTTCTTGGTTCTTACATTTCAGTTCAGTATGCCACTTAATCACCTTATCTTCAAACTCTTTTTTTTTTCAAAGAACTTTTATTTTTATTTTTTTTATTTTTTTTAAATTAATTTATTTACTTTTTAAATACATTTGTCTCTGCCTTCCCCCCAGCTCTTTCCCTTGCCCCCTCCCACCTTCCCTCCCTCAGCTCTTCCCCTTTGGTTTTGTCCATGAGTCCTTGCTATATGTTCCTTGACTTTCCCCTTCCCTTCCCTTTCCCTGCCCCCCCCCTTCCCTCTTGTCTCTGTTGATTTCTTTTCCTTTCAGTGTTGCTGGTCATATTTTCCTTGCTTCTTTGCATTGTTGGTATCTTCAAACTCTTTAATGTTCTTTAGAAGTTTTCTACAGTAATCAGAGGGGATTTAAATCTTTTTCTCACATTATTTTTTCTTCCATAATAAATTCTTCACTTTTCTTTTGCTGGCTTGCATGATTACTTCTTTCTCATGCTGTCTGTCTCTCAGTTATGGCTTCCATGTACTTGCATGGCGCACATTAGTAAGTTCCCCTCACAGTATGTGTAGTATGTTGGACCTCCAGGAGCTATCTGGAGAAACTGTTTTCTTTGGAAGGAGTAAAGTGGCCAGAGGATTAACTACATTAGTTGTGGTAAATATCTCACCAAGTATGCCCCATGCCCAGCCCAGGTTCACAGCACTTTGTCTGCACTGTTGCCTGTCACAGTGGGAGGCCATCAGTGGGGTTTGGATAGTTTTTTTCGATTCATCAGGAGACAGAAATTTCTTTCCAAGAGCAAGAAAGTCAGCTTTGGAGGTTTCTGAATCTCTTATGCTGTTTCTCTTTCAGCCTCCCAAACCAGAAGATGATAATAAACCCTCTGCAAACCCTATATAGATTCCTCAGAAACAGGGCTCCTTCTTCATGGAGGCTCCATGTGGGCCCTTTGAGTGCCTCCTCTTCTACATCTTGCTCACTCCAAAGATCTTGCCTTATTTATTTTCTCTTCTGTTTTCTATTTGGTGAAATGCCTGTTTTTTTGCTAGAGTTAATTAGTTCTAGGCATTTGATATTGATCTGCTTTTCATTTCCCATTTTGCTCCCAGCAGGAGATAGTAAAATGGAGAATTACAGAGGACTGTCCTTCCTCTATGAGGAAAGGTAAAATAAAAAGTGTTCATCCTTAACTTCACATATTTGTGGAAATTCCCCTGGCTGCTCCTCTCCCAGTTAGGCAGGTAAATGGTAGCTAGTATTAATAAAACCTTATTTAAGATTATTTCTGAGCTTAGTGGAGTTGAGGGGTAGATTGGAGCAATACGAGGCTCATGCTTTCTGCATTTCTGGAACTGTGTCTTTCCTTTTGCTCGCTACCAGCCTGTTCTCTCGTTTAACTACTGTTTTTGTTATTCTTCATTTCTTGTTTTACTTATCTGTTTTCATATTGTTGTGTTGGAGGAGAGTGAGACTTGAAATCTGACTTCACACCAGTATCTTAAACCTAAGACCAGGTGCCTAGGCTCCTTTGATTTGTGTAACTGTGTTTCCTATGGGTGCTACATACCCCTGGCCTTCGTCAGCAGCTGGTTTCAGGAATATCTATCAAAAATAGTTCTGATCAGACTTCACATTATAGACTAAATGCGTATGTCCTCCCAAAATTCATATGTTGGAGCCCCAAACCCCAATGTAATTATATTTAGGTCACATAATGATAGGGTCTTCACAGAAGTGATTAAAGTTAAATGAGGTCATAATGGTGAGGTTCTAATCTGATAGGTCTGTGGCCTTATAAGAAAAGAGAAAGAGATCTCTTTCCTCCTGCTATGTGAGAATATAGTGAAGGAGGCCATCTGCAGGCAAGGAAGAGAGCCCCCACAGAAACCAAATTGGGAACCTTGATCTTGGACTTCCCAGCTTCTGGAACTGTAAGACAATAAATTTCCATTGTTTAAGCCACCTACTCTACTATATTTTGTTATATCAACCTGAGTAGACTGATAGAGTTGATTTACATTTAATTCATACTTTTTTGGGACAAAGCTATATTTGTAAACCACCTGTTCCTCATCTAATCTATCCCCTCCCCCGCAAAAATGGTAAAATTGTTACTTTGACCACTCTACCTCTCTTTATAACTTGGACAAACACTATACACATGTGCTCATGGCTCCCTCTCCAAAGTCAAATAATGAATGATTAAATTGGCAGGATTATACTGGTGGAATATTTTTATGTTTCTACAAAATATCCTTTCCATGGCAACACACCTCTTCATGTATTAACTGGGAATATTTTACCCTAATCAAAATCAGAAGCTATCCTTCATGGGAATGAAAGACAGCAGTGGAAGCTGGGAGCCTGCATGGATTCCAATATACATTAATTCTTTTATGTTTAACCAGATAATATACCTCCATGTAGTCACTCTGAGAATGATGTGTGATTGGATACAAAATGAATGAAGCATATTGCTGCCTTCATGGAGATCACAAGCTAGTGTCTGTGTGGGTGTGCATGTTTATGTGAGAGAGAGAGAGAGAAGAGAGCACTAACCACACACGAGCCAAGTGACAAGGGCCATGGAATGTACCAAGGACTGTGAAGGCACAAAGAACACAGTGATTCACCTTTTCCAAAGCAGATGAAGAAAAATTTTGGAGGACAAAAAGATGATATGTAAGCTAGAGCTGAATGACTGAGTCAGTTTCAAATGTTCTGCACTCATGCCAAGTATTTGGATAGGTAGAAATATATTTCCTGTGCATAAAACATGTGGAGGACCCAGTTTAGCATTTTCTACCTGAATTCCTTGTGCCCTTTTTCTCTTTCTCCATCTTTCTACTCTGGTTGTACCACTCCCACAGAAATCTAAAAGGCAGTTCCAGCCCCTCTGTACGTGATTACAACCAATATAGCCTTCCCAGGTATTGTCACATTAGGCTTAACTGAGCAGGCTTCTGATCACATTTTACATGTCTGACTTTTCCTTTTCTATGCCCCAATTAAGCATCTAATTCTCATTCGACCTCTTTATGCATTCCCCATCTCCTCCAGGGCCTGGCAAGAATGAAGACTACAAGGAGGCCTTTCTCAGCTGGGGTCTGCTAGAGCGGGTCTCAGATCACAGCCTTTTCAGCAGGAACAATACAAATTGGGTGTCTCTCAAACTCCCCCACACACCATCACACACCCTTTGTGGCTTTTGTCTCTCTACAGCAACCAGATAAATCTGTACACAGCAGGGTCCAGTGAACACAGAGATACGTATTTTTTTTTCTACAGGAGTCTCTTGATTCTTTCACTTTAATAGGGTTTTAACTATGTAAGGAGCCACAGTGGGACAGCTCTGGGCTTTTCAATGGTTCTTTATGTGGAATCTTTCATAAGCAAGAAAGTTATTGCTAGAAATAGCCAAAGCTGGATTCTCAGCAACTTGATCATACTATTTAAATTCCTGAGGTAATGCACCTTTGACTGCTTGGGTTCAAATCCTGCATGATTATGTATACAGCTCTTTAATCAAAGAATAATTTAATCCTATAAATTATTAATAATAGATTCCATAATTGTTTACACTAGATTTTCCCTCTGTATGTTGTATTTTCTTTAAAAATCATGTTATTCTAAACATTTAATAAAATCTAGTGCATCATCTTTGTCCACGACCAAAGTTCTAGGAATCTATTCACATGAAGAAAGCTGCACCCAAGAATTAACTAGCAGATTTAGGGAAGCAACAGAGGTCAGCTATCAGCAGGCTCTAAACTGGAAGTAAGTATATCCAGTTCTGCTAAGCTATTCCATTTCTCGTCTTGGCCCATTAACACTGATTCGTTTAGCTTCAAAGAAAAGTGATAGAATTTTTCCTACTAGGAAAAGTTTTCAAACACTCTTGGTGTTAAATGAAATTTCATTTCCATTCAGCTTTCCTTCACAAAGCCATATTACAGATACCAGGAACGTAATCTTTGAACTTCTATGGAGTTAACCATTTTTCTGCCTTCAGAGAGTTTATTATGACCAGAGCAAATACACACACACACACACACACACACACAAAAGATTGACTAGGCCACATCACTAAATATTCAACTCAGTCAGAAGCTTTTTACTAAAGAGAATTCTAAGTTGCCCGTGACAGGTTAATGTTATGTTTGCCAACCCCTCTGTCTAGGGGTTTCTTCCCCTTTTATGTTGTAGGTCACTGTTGTTTTTTGTTTTCTGAATAACACTGCTTTCCTCAAGAAATAATAAAAAAAACCTCCTTGACCATATTTCAGTCCAACCAAGACCCTTCACAGAAGTGGACACTGGACCCCAGAGAAGTGGTGTGGCTGCCCCATGCTCTGCAGCAATGAGGTTGGGGCTAAATGTCCTAACTTTACTCCTGGGCTATTTACACTAATCACCCATTGCTAGTGACAGTGGTGAGAGAGAGAGACCTATGAAGGCAGCTGAAGTGGGAATGGAATTTCAGAAGTGGCCCAGAATCTGTTTTCACAGGTCTGCTTGGTCAACTTTAATCCATTTGAAAGCAATGGACTTGAATGCCTTCTGTATCCCTAAAATGGCTTGGGCAGGATAAAGGTGGTACAAACTGATTCACAATGAAGAGAGTCAGTGCTGTCCAGTTCAATGCCTGGGACTTCCTGGTGGTCAGTGGCAGCGGGCTCGATAGAAATGGTGGAAGCCAAAACTGTCCCCTCCCACAGAATCTTCAGGGCCCTGTGATACAGATCATGCTTTGCTGCCAGATAGTATTTTAGAGTAAAACTTAGTAGTTTGATTTTCCTTTTGAAGATGACCTCACTCTGTAGCCTCTTTAATCTGAAAAACCAAGTTAATACCACTCCAGAACTCTTACCAATGGGGTTAGAAGTATATGATGTTTTGGTTCAGCATCCAGGGAAAAGATTGTAA
The DNA here is from genome assembly GCF_021234165.1 of Pteronotus mesoamericanus. Taxonomy (NCBI): domain Eukaryota; kingdom Metazoa; phylum Chordata; class Mammalia; order Chiroptera; family Mormoopidae; genus Pteronotus; species Pteronotus mesoamericanus. Next base: position 34,789,625 of record NW_026555105.1, on the reverse strand, counting down.
AAAATAAAGCAACATAAGGTTTCATGGCTTCCTTGGGCATCGGAGGATCGAGGATCCCTAAGAGCAGGGGTGGTCAATGGAGAGTGGTTGGGTCTGCGATGATGCCAGCCCAGGCCTCGGGATCCTTCCTGGATTCATTCAGTAACACTGGCCTCTGGGGCTGACATCCTTGGGGTGCTCAGTACCCTTCCTACACCTCTGTGCATTGAGCATCTTACTGGCCTGTTGCTTCACAGCTTGAAAGATTTCCAAATGCTAAATTTAGCTTTTGTCTTGACTGTCGATATCTCTAGGCACCCTGGTCTTTCCCATAGTCATGAATCTCTTGCTTGTTCCAGAATTTTTATAACCAAGAATTCCCTAGCCATCTGCTTGGCTGCCTTTTTGCCTCATTTCTCAGATTGTCATAGCTACTTCATCTGTAGTTTTTAAGCTGACTTCATTCTCTGTGTGGAAACAGTGCCTCCAGTGAGAAAATGAGCTCTGACGTCACTAAATAATCGGCCTGCACCTGCTTTAGCTCTTGACATTTAATCTCTTGTTCTAGGAGACAATTCAGCAAACTCTCCCATAATAATAATAAAATATATTTATAACACCCAGAATTTTTCCTTTCAGGCAGAGAAATCTTAAACCTTTTTTTGTTCATGTGTTTTATAAAACCAGAGAGCCTGTCACCTAACCTCTTCAGCAAGATAACAATTCACTTTTGAGGAGGAGGCAATCCAATTTTGATTTATTGATCTCAGGACACAATGCTTTCTAAAAATGGTGTATACCAGTTTGTACGTGATTGTCAAGTAAAACCTTGAAGACCATACTTTTTAAAGAAGAAAAAAATAAGTTTAATTTCTTTCTTTTTATAGAATTATGTAGACATTTTTGCTTGTAAAATTTTTTTTGAAAGTTGAAAATAATGCAGCTAGAGTCAGGAACATTCCCCTTGCCCTGTGGTTTCCTTTGGGTAAATGGGAAGAGTTATATTCAAATCTGCTATCAAATTTTAGTTTTTTGCTTCTGCTGCATTTAATCTAGTAACTGGCTGACTTCAATTGAACACTGACTACTTGTGTGGTTGTAGGCCTTGGAGAAAGAAAGAAGACAGGTTCTTGTATATCAGTAAGTGTCCTCCATTATAAAGAGACTTCTATTAGAGATCTAATGATGGGGTGTGTGTGCACACACACCAAGTACACATGTGTGTGTATCCAAGGGGGAAAAAGAGTGCTCCTTAAGGTTTTCTTACATAGGAAGATTGTGTCTATTTTGTGGCTAAATTATTACTACTGCATTTCATATTAACTTGAGGACACCTTTTTTCCTCAAGTTAACATCTAGGAACTTGAGACAAATTGAACAGTCAATGGCCTTACAATTGCTATTAACCTAGATTGAAACCAAGTTCTGACAGAGAATTTGCATTTACTTGTTAGTCACTAGACAGCATTACCAGCCAGAGATCACTTAAACTAAATTCCTTGTGTGGGTTTTCTATGGACCGCACTGGGACATGAAATCAGGACACAGACTTGCATGATTATCAATAACTTGTAATTCAACTTTTTAAGGGAGATATTTTTTAATGTTCTTCCATCAATGCCAAAGGTAAGACATGAAGTCTCCCAGCTTTTAGGAGCATCTGTTGGTGCCTGGGCCAGCTCTGAGTTCCCCTTCAGCTGCAGTGGACAGTACCCCATGAACTCTGACAGCTCCCTCTCCAGGGCCTGCATCTTTCTGCTTCTCCACCAGAAGCACCAGAGTAAACTTGTCCAGTCCAGGGGTCCTATGCACAGGGATGTCTGAAAATCACTTACTTATTAACTGCACTATACCAAAATGTGCTGGGGATCTAACATCCTTGGAGATAGCCCTCAACCAATGAGGAAAGGGAGTCATTTGATAATACCCCAGCTTCCCTCTCTATGCGGCAATTCTATCATGCATTCTACACAGTTCCTGAAAGGGTCCTCAGTGGGACAGAGCCCTTTGCTAAGGGTCTTCAGTGGGACTGAGCCCTTTGCTCATAGGAGCAATCTGCTCATGACATCATGTTACTGAACAGCAATTGGGGTCCCACTACTCACCGCCACCCTCTAGGCAAAATTCCAGAGGCAAAGTTTTGGTGATAAAAGAGTCTTTGTTCAAAAGCTTCACAATTTTGGAATAACAGCTTTTGAATTAGTCACTTAGGCCTATTAATTAAGGTTAAACTGTTTAACTCTTTAGTTATAGTTTTAAACACCTAAGTCCATCAATTGAGATTTAACTCTTCAACACCTATCATTCTCCCTGTTAGTTTTAATTATCTTATTTCTATAGGGTTATTAACTACTAGGGTTATTTTACAAACTAAAGCAACATAAGCCATACAATTTTGAAAGAATGTCAGGCTTCTGCCTCAGAAATTGTCTCCTCTGGAACACCTAAAGAAAAATATCTCTGCCAACTTCTGCCAGGCCAGACCAATCCTGGGTTGTGCACAGAGTTCCTTTTCATCCAAAATATCATCAGTTGGGAGACGCAGACATCATCCAGGCATCCTCAAGGAAGAAGAGGTCAAGAAAAAGAGCCAGCCCAAACCCGCCTGTCTGAGAGTCCTCTTCTTATTTCAAATCTTCTTGCCAATAATTCCATGTTCTCGGTAGGCAGTTAATTTCTTAGCCAGTCCTGTCCTAGACTGTTCACTGTTGCCTTGGCCCCTCGGATGGCCCCTCTTCACTTCTCCCTAGTGATCTGATCAGATCTCTCTGTATTAATCATGCTTCATTGATTGCCTTCCCTTCTCTGTCTCATTTCCCCATAAGCTCCTTTGTGCTTCCTGGGGACATCTCTCAAATAAGCTACCTGAACACAAGGCTTGGATTAGGATCTGCTTTTGGAGGGACACAAACTGTTCCCTATTTCTCCGTTAATCTCATCCAAGTGGGTAGCTTTTTGTTGTCTTATATTGAAGTCTCCATTTTGGAATATTTTCTTTCTCAGTGATATTTAATAGATGAGTAATTCTCATGATTGAAGGCATCATAATTTCAATGACGTACTATTAATGGAAAAAGAAAGCTTTGCTGGGATGACAAAGATATTAAATATGAAAAATGAGTCATTAGCTCCTCCCTCCCCAAATCAGTATAACAGAATAAATAATTGTGAAATGTTCTGTCCACCCTGATCCAACTAAGTTAAGCTGGTACATACATGGGTCTCAGGACTTACCACTGTTCTAAAAATCATTAAGGAAATAATGGACATCAAATAGTTTTATTTCCATAGTGATTTTACCATTTGAAAAAGCTATATGTTTTCTAAGATTTCACATATGTGACATACAGGTTTATTAACTGATGGTAGCTCCTGTGATCAACTTGAGTTTTCCCAGATGTGGTCTGTGGACCGACCATATGTACTGGACTCACTTGAACATTATTATAAAATGCAGATTTCTGAGTTTCATATCAAATCTACTGAATAAGAATCTGTGGTTGGTGGGGCCTGGCAACCTATATTTTAATAAGTTTCTCCAGTGGTTCCTGTGGGCATGGAACTTTGAGAATCTTCGCCTATTGACTGATTTCATAAACAAACAACTAAAAGCAAGACCTAAAATCATACTTTTCTCAGTGTCCTACAGAAGAGAAAGCTGTATAGCATAAAAGCTATAGATAATATTTTTAAAAAGAAAATTGAAACAGTACAAATAATATTATCTCAATAACATGCCTTTTAAAAAGTGACCACAATTCTTTTTGTTGCTTTGACTCATTTTTCTTTTTCTTTCTTTCTTTCCCTTCTTTCTTTCTTTCCCTTCTTTCTTTCTTTTCCTTCTTCCTTTCTTCCTTCCTTCCTTCCTTCCTTCCTTCTTTCCTTCCTTCCTTTCTTTCTTTCTTTCTTTCTTTTTCTTACTGCATAGTTCTATAATTAGATAGAAATGCTGAAAACGCACATTATTCATTCACTCATTCATTCAGCAAATTCTTATTCAATGTCTATATTTTGTTAGGTTATGTGATTACAAAGATGAACGAAACTCTCGCCCAACTTGAAGGCAATGACAGTATTAAAAAAAACCCATGGAGTCAGGGCTGAGAGCATAAGTTTGAAGTGTGAATTCTGATTTTGCTACATAATTGTTGAATGACTCAGGACATGTTATTTAACCTCACTGAGACTCAGGTTTCTAAAATGTAAAAGACAGAAGGTAATGTCTAATTCACAGATAGTTAATGTACATAACAGGGAACTTAGTGGAGTGTTTGGCCCATAATAAATAATTATGAAAAGCTATGATTTGAGTAGTAATAAAGTGCATGACCTCTGAGGGCAGGAGAAAACACAGGCAGTACACACAGTGGTTATGCACATGAATTCTGGAACCAGATTTGCAGGTTTCAGGCTCTGCTATCTGCTAGTTGTGTGGTCCTGGACAGGTGATGCCGTCACCCCTTCTTCTTCCCTACATAATTCTGCCTCCCCTCTTTGACTTTCACATACCATTTTCCTCATTAAACCTTTTGTTCCTAACTCCATCTAGGTATCTACTTCATGGAGAACCCAGCTGACATGACTGTTAGTTTGGCATGTTTTTTTGAAAAGGGAGCAGTAGTCATGCTTGCAGATTGAGGAGACAGGAGAGGGTGGGGAAAGGGGGAGAGAGAGAGGAGAGAGAGAATTCGGAAAAGTCCAATAGAAAATGAATCATGAGGGAATAAGAAGCATAGGCAAGGGGGATCCCGGGGGCAGAAATAGTTGTTTCTGTTTGTCTTCTGTGCACTGGAATTGTTTTAACTTTCAGAGACTAATGTTACTTTTTTTAATATCCCTATGAAGGGTGTTGCCATATCTTTTTAAGAGAACATCCTCTGAGTTTAACATTTTTAATTGAAAATTACTCCATCTGAATGAGTCATGACAGAAGCATTGACAGCAATAGGGAACTGATTCATCCGATAATTAAGCTACTGAGAGATCTTCCTTGCCCTACCAGCAGCAGTAAGCTTTATTTTCTGTTTTCTAAACAATGTAATTTGATTACATTTCAAATACAGAGTTTCCTTATTTTATTTATTATGTAAAGTACATATGCAAATTCACATGGGATGAAAATATTCAGGCTGTCTATGAAAAGATGGGCTAACTCTGATCATGTTATGACTTTGAGTTAATTTTTCCAGTGATGGGAATGGGTTTGCTTCATCCCAGTTCCACTGGTATGCAGCAACCCCCTTATTCAGAGCTGAAGGTCTTGGCTATAGTTTAGGTGCAATGCTTAATTGAGAAAGAGTAATAATATTGGACTTAATAACAATTCTAGCCAAAGAAGCATACAGACAATTAACATTCTCATATATAAGCACCCACTGAGCATCTATTAAACCACTTTGAATTAATTACTTAGCAGACATTCACTGAGCATCTACCATGTACCAGGTCTTTATGGGCAACAAGGAGACAACACTATATGAGATGCCAGAGGCTTACGTGATTGAAATTCAAAGTGATAAGGATTATTCTAGGTTAGTAGAAAGTATCTAACCCAGTTCTGAAGGAAGGATAGGGAGTGGTTTCAGGGAGATGTTTCTGAAACAAGTCATACCCCAGCTGAGCCCTGAAAGATGAATGGGACCAGTCAGGAGGAACAGAGCATGGGAAGAGCAGCAGGTCATGGCCCAGAGAAGAAGGCACATAGCTCATAAGAGGACTAGCAAGTTGTTAATATAGCAGCTCAAGACAGCTGGAGTTTGAGGGAGGGTGGCAAGCCATGAGGTCAGAGAAACAGCAGTCCTTGGAACACTAAGACGTGTCATTCAGAGGCTTTGAGCCAGCATAGATTTTAGTCAGAAGTGGCACAACAGGTGCACCTTTTAGGAAAATTAGTCTGATTACTGAGGGAGAATGAATTTGAGGGTACAGACAAGAAGTGGGAAGAACAGTTAGGAGAGGCCTTTTCTTCTGGGCATAGAGCTAGACTATACGTCTCAGCTTCTTAAATAAGTAGGCAGGGCCTGGTGACTGAGTAGCAGCCAATGGACCATGGGCAGAAGCCATATATGTTACTTCTGGGGCCAGTCCTTAACAACCCTCCTGTGTGGTCCTCCACACTTTCTGCCCTCTTCTGCCAGACCTTGGCAGTAGTTCTCAAACTTGAGAACTGCTCACAGGCTCATTGAACTACAGACACCTCATTGTACACGTATTTTCAGGTCCCAGAGTCAGAGACTGATTCAGCCAGTCTATGGTAAGCCCAAGGATTTGCATTTTTAACAAGTTACCAGGTGATGCTAATGCTGCTGAGCCAAGAACCACATTTTGGATTCCAAGGCTCTAAGAAATGCAATTATAGCACATGTAAGAAGAAATTATCCTGGTTTACTGAATGACTGTGTGGATAAGCCTTCTCACTCCTCAGAACCACTTTGGAGTATGAGAGGAGTAATCAATGTACTTTTCCCCTATTAAGTTACTGAGATTTGGAGGCTGTTTGTTTATGTAGTGCACCAACTCAAATTAACACAGGTGGAACTTGTAGAAGAGATATATTAGAAAATGCCATAATGTGTGTGATTGACAGTACTATGTCAACCTGGCGGGGTGGTCATTTTTATCATAATTGGATGAAGTGCGAATGTTGTTTGAAGACTTGGCTTATCTTTCCCTGCTTATTGGCCTCAGCCCAGGACTTGTTCTTCGCTTTCACAGTGGACTCACAATGATCACTCATTTGGCTCTTCTCACATTAGACCATGGGCCTGTAGACAGCTAGGAATTGTACTTCCTATCTTCATAGTACCTGAAGCTACACATGAAATAAGGTGCTTAAGAAATAATTGTTAGTCATCATGCTGACATGTCAGTAAACATTCAAGTGCCCAGTGAACATGAATAAATGGAGGCATGTGCCATATTACCTTCTCCTGTAGACCTTTGCACATACTGCTCCCTTCCCTTGCAACATTCATTCACCCCCACCACAAGCTAGCTAACTCTACTCACATAGTCCTCACTTATAGCAGTATGGATACTCAGATGAAATCCTGGATTGTTGTCCATTCTATCTCCATTTACTTCCTTCTACTCTTTTGTAACCTCCTCTCCTAAGTAAGTTTGTCCTTTTTAGAATTTTGTTTCTCTTTGTAGCACTGTAAAAACTTTTTATTCTGTTTGTATCTCTGTAAAACCATGTTTATGTTTGACCTAATGGTTGGCCAACTAGTCCAGTGTCCTATTTTTATGAATCAATTTAAATATTTGATACATGATGCTCAAACATTGTCTGGCCCTAAGAAAGTACTCAGTAATCTTGGAAATTAATTTATTATTTTACTTAAGCCATAAAAATGAACAAAATCTCAAGAAAAACTTTTTCAGTTAAAAAGGAGTAGAAAGCCTTGGGATGTTGTCCACAATTAGGAAATAAAAATAGTTCAGAGATGATGTCAAAGGAAAATCAGGTACATGCATCATAATTCAAAGTCAAGGGAAGCTTATGTAATGAATGTTCCATAACAGCCAGGCAGAGTCAACATTGGGAAAAGGCCACCAAATGTGAAATGTAGAAAGCCATGTTTGATATTCACTTTTGTAGCATGGGAGTCCCATGTGAACAGAGCGAAGACCTAAAGCATGAGTAGAACTTTGTTATAATGGAGGGACTATACTGTAGAAGAATACAGATAGTATGTCATGCATATAGGACATGTAGCCATAAAGAATAATATGGGGTTGATGGGGAGAAGTGGGCAACAATAGCCACCATTGTTTTTCTAACACAGGGAAGGCCTATGTATTTTGTAATACCAAAGGGAAGGAACTAATAGAAAGACAGCTATATGCAATGCTAATAAACTGGAAATAATTGAGGAGACAAGACATTGTTTGACAAAAAAGGGCGGGGGGTAAGGGACCATGATGCAATGTTAAGGTTAACTTTTAGAAAGGAAAAATATAGCTCTTATGCAGAGACAGGGGAGAATGAAGAGAAACATGTGTTGGACCAAAGATATTTTTGGTAGAGAAGATAGAAGGTTAAGGGATTTCCTCTTCAGTGATTTTGATTTTCTCAGAAAAGTGAAAGATAGGACCATCTGTGAGCAGAAAGAGTTTGGAGAAAAAAAAAGAATGGGAAAAATTTAGAATAGCTACTGAAGAGAGTGTGCCTGGCTGATCAAAAAGATGACTTACAGGAACCATTAAACATAGCACAGCAATAACATTATATTTTAGCCTAGAAAAAAAGAGACCATGTAAATTTATAACACCAAAGCTTGACATTGCTATGAAATGAGTACCTGAATTGATGATCTCATTGTTGCATTTCTTTTCCCTATGAGAGCTAATTCCAGGCACTTAATTTTTCCACATCTTAACTCTTTGTATACTCTTCTTACATGGCTTCCCTTGACCATCTTGTAATATTTACTTTGCAATATTTTGCTCTCTGTGATTTGTGTTCTCTATCTTTCAAATGAAATAAACTTGATGAAAAATTTATGTAGCCTTTATGCTGCTTCATGTTAGTTCAGCAAACACCTATGGAGCATCACTAAGTGCCAGGAGCTGTGGGAGATGTCTGGGAAGTAACTGGGAATTAAATATTTTACCTGTTGCAGAGGTTCTCACAGACTCTGTGGAAAATAGACTCACAGATACACAATTTCAGTACCATGTAGCTAGTGCTGTCTGTGGGGCACAGAGCTTACAATCTTGACAGCTAGAGTAATGATATTCATCCATCCCCCAAATATTTTGTGAGTGCCCTCTATGTGTCATGTGAGGTGAACATTTGGCAATATAGTGGTGGAAATAACAGGTGCTTGCTACTTGGAAATGTGCCTTGAGAAAAATAAAAGAATGTGATGTGATAGAGACGATAGAGACACAACTAAGGGGAGTTATTTAGTTTGAGTGACTGGGGAAGGTTTCACCTAGAAGGCAGCTTCAAAACAAGACTTGAGTGAGAAGTCACCCATGTAAAGCCGCATGAACATACACTTTCCCCAAGAAAGCACATACAACAAAATGGCCCAAAGGCTCAGACACACTGGACCTATTTAGAGAAAGGAGTAAGATGCTGTTGGAGACTAACAGGGGCAAAGAGTTTGAATTGTATTTTAATGCAATGATTCAGTACCTAAGCAATATTATCTTAGTTCTAGAAATTCAACCAGTTTTGCAAAGGTCGCATCATGAGATAATATTCTTTACATACAACACCATCAGAAGTTGATTTCTAGTGAGCACAGTTAATTCAATCATTCAATAATCATATATTGTACATCAACTAAGTGTTCTACTTGTTGAAGATTCGGCAGCTACAAAACAGAGAAAGTCCTTGAAATTGAGGTACTTATATTCAAATGTGTATGGGAGTGAGTATTTCAAATAAAAGAGCAGCAAGTACAAATAGCCTGAAGCAAGGGTATGCTTATATGTTTGGGGAAAATAAAGGATATGAGTGAATGAGGAGAAACTTACAGAAGGGAAAAAACCTGGGGTGAAGGGACAGTGGGTCAATATTACATGAGCTGCTGTACAGATTTGGGATTACGTCGGGAGTCATTGGAGAATTTTGAGAAGTGAGGCATTCTATTCTTACTTTGTAAAAAGAACACCTCTGCTGTGGTGAGACAATAAGCTCCAAGGAGGTAAATCGAGTTTATGGGAAATATCAAGAGTAAGATAAGATTTGGGAGTCCGAGCCAGAAGCAAGGGGGCCATATGCCAGCACCCCAGTGGGCACTGGGTTGTCCTGTGAAGTTGTATCCCATGTTGTCATGGGAAGAAGGACTGGGGTCCTTCTCACCTCCCTCTTCTCAGCTTCTGGATACTGTGCTCCAGAACCTCTACAACTTTGGAGAGACAGAAAATGAAGCAGAACATAAAATGATGAGAAAGAAAAGGGAAAAGAAGAGAGATGTAGGGACTCCAGCGGCTTTGGGGGCAGAGCCAGCTCGCCTTCCTAGTTCTTTAGTAAAATGCCAGAGGAAGAAGCTTGGAGCTTTTCTGGAGGAAGCTGGGAGAAGAGCTGCAGTGCACCCCTGCTGTGAACCCCACTGGTGTCCCTGGTACTGCAGCATCTCTCTCTCCCCTGAAGAATAGTGGGTAGTGAAGTAGCAGTGGTGGAAATTCCACAGCAGAAACAGGGAAAGAAGACAGAAGCTGGACCAAGATGAGAACACAGAGACCAAAACTAGTATCTTTGAGAAAGATGTGAATACACAAGAATTTAACTTAGAAAATGTGAGGTGGGAGGTGCACAAGTTTGGGATCATTGGTTATGGAAATGGAGAGGAATGAGTCCTTGATTGGGTTATGCTGGGTGCTCAGCACCCCCAGGAGCAGATAAAGAAAAAGAGAAGCAAAGGAAGAATATAAGAGAATGGCCCAGGACATAGATATTTTCAAGAAAAAGAAGAGGAAAGGGCAGGAAGACAAAAAATCCAAAAAGAAGAAATCGGCTTCCAGTATTTTGTCAAGTGGATCTATTGGACAGGTTGGAAAATTGAAAAATGGGATGTTGATTCTGAGTAAAGTTGATATCAAGAAAATAAATTCTTCCCAAGAGGCTAAATGAAGTGCTTTATGAACTAAAGAGAGGAAGGGGACCCGTGCAAGACTTCCAGACTCTTCTTATTTACTTCTTATTTCATAAACTGTTTTTTTAGGGGGAAAAAAAATCAAATAGAAATGATAAAACTTCTGGTTGCTGAAGACTGTTTGATAGTAACCACACACAGTATGAATAAAAAGTAAACATACTAGAATGTTTAATTTTCTCCAGCAAGGTTCACATGAGTTTCAATTTCACTGGTGTTATGTGCATTTGGTTGCATAAGATTATTAAAAAATTTACTAATTTGTAAGTGCTAATAATTAGGTTTAAGTTGACATTTAATTTTATAAAAATAATCTAATGTTACTATATTGTGAAAAAACTAAGAATGTGATAATTTGGCAAGTATTTTGTGGGAAAAACAGTTTCAATTTTCAGTCTCAAGTATATAAAATCTACTTCATAAAACATTATGTAAATAAAATGCAAATTTTGTAATAACGAAAAAATATTTGGGCGTCAGCAGCTATTAGCGATCAATTTATTGAAGTAGGGAACTAACTTATTGTTCTTTGAATCAAATCAAGTAGCCAGATAATGCTTAATTTAAGAGGAAAGTGAGAAAGGTGGAGGCAAAGAGGCTAGTGTTTGGGAGGGAAATCTCTAGATAAAGACCCAAGAAGCTATGCTTGCAGTCCTGATTGTCCATTAACTTCTTATGAAACAATGGAAAAGTCATCTCATCTCAATTTCTGAATTTTCATAACAAATGGGTAGATCAGGATAATCTTGAAGTTCCCTTCCACCTCTGAACTAAAGATTAAAAATCAATAGGCATGATATATAAAAGACTCATAAATCAATAAGATAAAAAGATGAATATTTGGTTAGAAAAATGGACAAAATGTACATACAATATTCCAAAGAAAAAAAATAAAAATATCTGTAAGTTTCCAAAAATAGTTTTGGCACTCAGATTCAATAATATGATTAATTTTATAAAAAAAAAAAACTAACTATATAATAAGAACAATAAAAATAAAATGCATTTATAAATAAATGCAGCCCTGGCTGGTGTGGCTCAGTGGATTGAGTACTAGCCTGCAAAGCAAGAGGTCACTTGTTCAATTCCCTGTCAGGGCACATGCCTGAGTTGTGGGCCAGGTCCCCAGTAGGGGCACATGAGAGCAGCCACACATTGATGTTTCTCTCCCTCTCTTTCTCCCTTCCTTCACTTCTAAAAATAAATCAATAAAGTCTTTAAAAATTAAAAAAAATAAATTCAAAAGAGGTGGCAGGGAACCTGGCTAGGTGGCTCAGTTGGTTGGAGTGTTGTCCTATACACCAAAAGGCTGCAGGTTCCATCCCTGGTCAGGGCACATATCTAGGATGAAGTTTTGATCTCTAGTCAGGGCCTATAGGCAAGGGAATGGATTGATGTTTCTCTCTCAAATTGGTGTGTGTGTGTGTGTGTGTGTGTGTCTCCCCCTTCCTCTTTCTCTTAAAAAAATCAGTAAGTATACCCTTGGGTGAGGACATAGAAAATAAAAAATGTGATAATCAAGATGGCGGAGGAGTGAGTGGAAGTCACACTGACCTCCTTCCAGGACCAACCTGGAATTACAACTAAATTGTGGAGAAATCACCTGGAACAAACAGCTGAACAATAACGAGACAGGAGCCTTGTAACCTGGGAGACAGAAAAATCAGCTTTAGCGCAACCTAACTGGTAAAGAGTGCAGTAGAGACTCGAGAAGGTGGGCAGGGCACCCAGGGGCAGCAGCACCAGAGGAATATTGCAATGGCCAGTTGGATCCCCCTGAAAAGAGAAGGGTACAAACCACAGCACCAGGATCTCTAGCCCACAGCACCAGAGCCCAGGAAGTACACAGATAACAGCCAGCTGTGAAAAGCATCAGGATTGCTCTGTGTCAGAGACAGGCATCTGGAGACACAAAGAACTGTTTAAAGGGCCAACATATAAATTATCATTTGCAGCCACTTACCCTGGTCCCTGGCAAAGGGGGAGGCAGAGTGGGCTAGAGACACCTAAGGAGAGATGGGTAAAAGAGGCTTTGGGGAGAGAACTGAGAGAGTAGCCAGCGGGATCTCGGTGCTGACTCATCCCTCATGAAGGAGCACCCATCTTACTTAGGCAGAGACCACTCCCCCTGAGCAGCAGCAGCCTCAGAGGACCCAATAGCCCTGCCCCCAGGTGGGATTCCACCCTTCTTTGTGCTCTCTAAGTTGCCTGCTGAGTGCAGAGTGGCAGCCACAGACGGTAGATTCCTGGCTAAAGGGGCACAGAGAGGTCTGGAGACACTTGAGGAGACACTGGGGATGGAGGTTTTAGGGAGAGAACAGAGAGAGTAGCCAGTGGGATCCCAGTGAAGACTCCTCCCCCAAATGGCAGCAGCATGAGAGGACTCAATAACCCCACCTCCAGGAGGGACTCCACCCCACCCTGAGCTGTCTAAGGTGGCCTGCTTAGTGCAGAGTGACTACATTAATAGCTGAAGGAGACAGCCACAAACAGTAGATTCCTGGAAGTCTCAAACAGACTGCCTAAGGTCAGACAGGGACGACATCTGACATCATCAGAGGCAGATCCAGAAAGAAAAAACAGCAGTCTTCTACCATAGAAGTTCATACCACAAAGTCAGGAAATCAAGACAGGTCAATTTAATTAAGAAGCAGAAGCAAAAAAGGAAAGTCTCACAAATAATGGGAAGACAAAGAAACGCGCCCCAGTCGAAGGGAAAGGAGGAATCCCCAGAAAGAGAACTCAGTGAAATAGAGGCAAGTAAACTATCAGATATTGAGATCCAAACAACAGTTATAAGTAAGCTCAATGAGCTCAGTAGAGCTCAGAGAGAATTACCAAAAACTACAGGGAAAATATGAGGAACTTACTGCAAATTATATCAGCATGAAAAAGGACATAGAAACTATCCATAAGAGACAAGAGGAAATGAAGAATACGATTTCCAAATTGAAGAACACAATAGAAGGAATCAAAAGCAGGCTAGATGAAGCAGAGGATGGAATCAGTGAGCTGGAGGACAAGGTAGAAAAAAGCTCCCAGAAAGAGAAGAAAATGAAAAAAGACTCAAAAAGAATGAAGAGGCATTTAGAGAAATTCAGGACAACCTGAAACGTAATAATCTCTGTATAATGGGGATACCAGAAGGTGAAGAAGAGGAGGGAGGTATAGAGAACCTGTTTGAAAAAGTAATGCTGGAAAACTTCCCTAACTGGATGAGAGAAAAAGTCACACAAGTCCAGGAAGCACTGATGGTACCATTCAAGACAAATCCAGTGAGGCCCATTCCAAGATACATCATCATTAAAATGGCAAATATCAAAGACAAACAGAGAATCCTAAAAGAAGCAAAGGAGAAACAGGTAGTAACATATAAGGGAGCCCTGATATGGCTAGCAGCTGATTTCTCAACAGAAACACTACAAGCCAGAAGGGAATGGCAAGAAATATTCCAAGTAATGAAAAGCAAAAGCCTGCAACCAAGACTCCTCAACCCAGCAAGGCTCTCAGTGAAAATGGAAGGCAAAATAAGGAGTTTCCCAGACAAAAGAAGGCTAAAAGAATGCACCTCCACCAAACCATCATTGCAAAATATGCTAAAGGGACTGCTTTAAGAAGATGAAGAAAAAGAGTCTATGAAACCCAGTTCCTTTCACAGTCACCAATATTTGATATTACCAATATTTTTTAATACGTATTAATCTGAATGTGACAATGAGGTGTTCTTTTAATTGTTCCTTTATTATTTGTTGAAACTAACATTGTTTTTGTATATTTCTTGCTTATTTCTATTATTTTTAAAAAGCCTTAAATGACTGTTTGGTATTCTATATCTATTTTTTGATAAAATGTTTGTAGAATTCCCCCCCCCCCGCAAAATCCCCCCCAAAACAGACCATTAACCCTTTTTTAGATGTATTGCAAATACTTTCCTATTCTATTACTTGTCCTTTCACTTTTTTAATATGTGTATTACTGTAGTCTTAAATGTTTAATAAAGTCATATTGTCAATATTTTACTTTATAACTTCTGGGTTTGAATATTTTACTTCACAGAAGAAAAATATTAGTTTGTATTTTCTCCTAAAACTCCTTCAATTTTGCATATTGATTTTTAACTCACCTGAATATTTCTTGTATAATGTGTGAAATAGGGCTCTATATTTGTTTTATTTCAACATAGTGGTCCATGCACCTTATTTGTTGAATAAGCCTTATTTTCCCCATTGATTTGAAATATCAACTTAATCATATATTACATTGTTAGGCAGATATATATGTTTGTTCCTAGAATGCTCATTTTATTTCATTGATCTACTTGATGATCTATACTTGTGTCATGTTGTTTTAATTTCTGAGACTTTATAATGGTTTCACATTTTTTAATATTTTATAATTAACTTTGCCATTTAAAAAATAAATAAAATCTATCTAATTTAGAAAGAAAGAAAGAAAGGAAAGAAGGAAGGAAGGGATGGAACTCCTACCTTTTGCAACAACATGGATGGAACTAGAGAATATTAAGCTAAGTGAAATAAGCCAGTTGATGAAAGACAAATCCCATGTGATTTCACCTATAAGTATACTGTATTCAATAAAATAAACTAATGAACAAAATAAACCACAGGCATGGAAACATGGAGCAGACTGCAAGGGACCAGAGGGGATGGGGAAAGAGGACAATGGTGGAAAGAAGGGGAAGGTGCTAGACAAAGAACATATATGGACATGGACAACAGATGGGAATTGACTGTGGGAGCAAGAGTGGATATAGGATGGGTGGAGGACGGTAAAGGGGGAAAAATTGAGACAACTCTAATAGAATAAATATGATTTAAAAATTAAAAAGAAATGCAAAAGGAAACAAAAAGCATACAGAAATGGAAATTTTAAGTGCTAAGAGGATTCATAAGTGAGGATATGGAGATATGTTGGTAATGAAGACTAATTGTAAAAATGGCCTAAATTTAGCTTACTTCCAATAAAAGAAGCTATTGCAGAACACAACAAAGTAATTATGAAATTTGTATGGAAAAATAAGCTTTCAACATTTGATTTTCACTCATAAATTTTTTAATGAGTTCACTCAGCATAGAGCTCTTTTTGCTTAAAGTGAATGAACAGAGCTATAGCACGAATTAAGACTAGGTGAGTTGAATTAAGACTGAGTTAGTTCAGTAATAATCAATTGGATGTGGACTTTCCTCCAATTCCCTGCAGCATCACTGTTTTATTTTTCTACAGAGATGACAACAATAGTAAAATCCTGTGTGGGTCCCATTGATATTAAACCTTTTAGGATTTTACTTTTAGGGAAAGTGTTGTATGTTTCTGCTTGGTGTATGCTTAACATGGTATTTCAGTTGCATTTAAATTGATTGCTTAATTTTAATAGTTGAGTCACAGGAAGGAAGTCTGTGTCCAAATGGTTGAAAAATAAAAACAAGTTTCTAAAAATATAAATGGGTTCCTCATTCTTAGTTTCCAAGGCCCAACAACATATAGATATAAGGTAAAAAATAAAATAATATCCTCTTTCAGACTGAAAAAATTTTGCTTCCACACCAAAAAACAGGGAACTGTGAAGAGTAAGTGATGCCTTCCAGTAAATGAATCATTGCCATTGGGATACAGTCCTCCTTTCCTGCCTCTCTGCCTTCCCCCTCATTTCTATAGACTGAAGACAAGAATATAGAACTAGGTGACATGGATTATCAGAGAGCTCTAACACCATCACAGACAGATGGTACACAAGTCAAAGACCTCAGATGGTGATCATTTCCACCTTGGGAGGTAAGGGTAGGGCTCTTGCTTGGCCAAAGGGAGACCTGGTCCCAAAGAAAGTCAAGTGTATTGAACACTACAGCAGATGTTTTGGCTAGGAAAAATGGTTAGGGATGGGAAAAGAGCATGGCTTGGGGGTATTTATTCTACTCCGCTGTATTTTTCTTGGCTTCTGTTGAACTCAGATGGTGTTCAGGGCTTTCCCCAGCACACAGATTTATGTGAGAACAGAAGGTTTGCTGCTTTGTAAGTGAGAAAAATGGAAAATTTGACCTAGTTATCTGCAAATTCACACAGGACTTCTCCTTGTGAGTTTATGACAACCTGTCTTTCAATCCAGGGAGCAGGCATTAGGCTATTGATGCCATCTTCTTCAGCATATCAAACTGACATTTATTGAGAATGTTTTTGAACTAGAAAACATACACATCAAATCCTTCTAAGAAGTCAACATCAGTTCTCTATTTTACAGGTGAGGAACAGAGGTTTGAAGAAGTTAAGACATTTGCTCATGGTCATCCAGTCAAAAATAATAGACCTAGAATTTTAATTGTGTTTATATGAAGAAAAGGCATTTCACTGACCTATATAACAGGCTGTCCCATATTTTAAAGCCCAGTAGAAGTGGTGGAGAAAAACTTAAATTGCCCAGAGAAAAATGGTAGCACTTCCTATTCTAGAAAACAATGTTTGATGTGTTGAATGTTAAGGCTGGAAGGGAATTAGAGACTGAGTCAGGGAATGTCCTCATTTTTCAGATATTACAGAAGTTAAGTGACACAATTGAAAATGTAGAACTAACTGAAGGTGGTGCAGCCTGGACGAGACATCATAGGTCCTCTATTCAATTCAGTGCTCTATTCATATTACCTGTGGTCTACCTCAGCAGATACTTCTCAGAACATCTAAAGACACATGCCACACAGACCAAAACCATCTGCTAAAACCTTTTGGCACTAACAAAATACCATTACTTATAGTTAAAGTCCAAAGATTCTGTGAGGTGGTAAACTGGAATGCCACTCTGTGGATTCCCCATAAATATTACCTTCTCTCTCTATCTCTCCTGAAAGTATAGAGAATTTAAAAGACTATAAACGCAGCAAAACTGTGATAAGCCATTACTAACAATGATTGAAGGATGTGGCTATGGAGAATCTGAGAACTTCCAGCTATGTACATAACACTGTTGTGAGCATTTGGCCTATGACAGTGGTGGGCCAAAGTTACCATCAATACAATGAACTTGATTTACAATAGTGTCCAGAACAATCCCTTGTTATGCACTGCAGTATGGAATCCTGATTTTATTATTTTTTTAATCTGTCATATTTGCTAGTTGTATATACAAATTAAACTTTAGAAATACAGAACCTGTCCTTGTCCCAGACACCCCCCTGTTCCCCTCCAAGAGACAGCCTCTACAATTTCTACTTTTAGTTCTCTGGGTGGTTACCTTCTTACTTTTAAATAATATGGAAGTAAGCTACTTTATTTTTTCTTAGATGATGGCTATTGATTCTTAGAATGATCATGGAGACATATCATTTATGTCATCCTCTCTCTCCCAAGATTTTGATAGCTAAAATAATTTCCTAGCTTTTCAATTGGTTAGCTTTGAATCTTTAACTCGTGCACCTAAAATGTACAAGTCCTCCAACTTTCCTGTTGCATTTTCCCTGCTCTCTTTACTCTTCCTGCCTTCTGTCACACACTTCCTCTTACAAGGACCAGAATAACATTTATATTCTGTTCACTAACAATAACAAACCAAAATAATTTATTCTAAATCTTATAACTAAGAAATAACATCTTTATAATAAAGGCTATAATAGGATAATATATTGAATATATTATTCTGATTATGCTTTATTCCTCTTTCCTACATAACACATTTTCTAGTAGCCAATGACCATTTAGCCATGGGAAAATGGGAAAGCCACTGCAACCCAGGCAGGAGGGAAAATGTAGAGCAGGGTTTTCAACCTTTGCTACACATTAGAATCACCTATGGAGCTTAAAAAGTACTGATGCCTGGTTGCCATTCTAAGAGCCTCTAATATAATCAGCCTGGCATATAGCCTGGGATTTGGGATTTTTAAAATCTCCCCAGGTAATTCTCATTTACAATTAAAGTTGAGAGGAAGGGCTGGTCATAAAGAAAAAATAAATGGAAAGTCTACCCCTTATGACATTCCCTTTCAAGTATGAGATAAAGGCTAAATACCCAGAGAGAGGAAACATTTAGATAGGTTGAAGAGAAAACCAAAAACTGAGGAGGGACTTTTGCTGTACTTCTTATTTGGGTATTTTGAACATATATCCTAAGAGGGTCTTCCCCTCCACCTTTCTGCATGGAAAAGATGGTGTCTCAGTGTGATTAAGTTTAGCTCCCCAGAATCTCTTCATGCCTTGTCATAAGAAGTCCCAACATGCCCTCTGTGGCTGATGATGTCAACTGGTGAGCTGACTTTGGCGATCACCCTAGTGAGGAGCAAGCAACCCTCGGCAAAACAACCCTAAGCTGAGCAGGCTATACATGATGCAATTGCAAGGGGCATCAATGTCAGTAGTGTTTCCCTAGAGTTATGAGATGTGGAGCCTTGATCCTGTAGCTAACAAGTGCAAGGTGAACCACTAGGGGTGGGTAAAAAACTAGGAGCTGCAGTCACAATGAAGGCCCAACGGAGGTCAAGAGGTGGTGTCATCATAGAATCCTGCATTTGACTAGAGAGGACATGCCATCGATTTGGGTATTAGATGGCACCTGGGTGTTCACTCGTTAGGTAGCAAAGGAGCGTTGCTGGAGGAGCCAGAGGACAATGAAATGAAAGAAAACATGGAAGACTGAGAATATACGTAAAAGAAATTAAATCCCTAAAGGTAAATTGTTGGCTTGAATTCAATTTCTTTTTCTTTTGGTTAAATATATGATAGAATTAATTCATCTATCATAACTACCTCATTTCAGTATATATTATCATATCTATCATTTGCATTTTTAACAAGTGTAAATGGTTGACCGCCTTACAAAATACTATGAATTTTGTTTTCAGGTGTGTCAAGAAGTGCACTATGGTCATGGATCTTCTCCACAGAACCAGCATTATAGCACTAGAGTCACTCAATAAGGAATGTTCATGGCACCAAAGTCAAACTGATTACAATGGTACCACATTTTAGTTTGCATCATATTAGAGCAAATATTCTTGTACAGTATTTTTTTCTGGGTTCAATCCAGTGTTTACTGGATTCCTTTTTTCTACTTTGGTTTTCTCACTCTTTGTTGGTGTGCCTTCTCAAGTAATTTCCTGAGAAAGAGCATATTAGAGAAAAATTTTGAGCCTCCATATGCCTTAAAATATATCTATTTTAGCTATGACTTTATTAGATAACGGTATTCAAGTTCAAATCATTTTTTCCTAGAACTTTGAAATCTATGTTCTATTGAGTTCTAATAACCAGTTACTGATTATAAATATCGTTTTTATTGTTTCATTGCTAGTTTTCTAGTCTGAAATTTTATGATGATGTCTCTCAGTGTGAGTCATTCATACAATTAATACTCCTTGGGCCATTTCTGTCACATCTTTCTGCTCTGGGAACTTTCCTTCAATTACTTTTAAAATTAGACTTCTATTTTCTATCATATTTTCTTTTTATTGATCTTTCAGCACACATATTTATTTTATTTTTAATTCTTTCAATTTCATTTTACATTTTAAACCCTCCTTATTTTCTAATTTTTCTACTTGTTATATATTTTTATTTTGAAGCTAAGATTTTTTTTCATTTAAAAGATTGTAAGTTATTGTGATTTCTTCTTGTTTTTGTGTGTGTGATAGTTCTTTTAAAATTACTACCTTAAATCATCTATTTCTTTTATTCCTGTTTTTCAGTCTTTCTCTTATTATATCTCATTATTTTCTCAGATTTTCTATTATGTTTACCAGTTCAAGGTTGCCATTCATATTCAGGGTGGTACTGGTTTCCTTTAATAGGAATATGGGCATGTCTCCCTGCCTGCCTCCCTTAAGGAAGATTTCTGATGGGGCTGGGGATCCTTGCAAGGAGGAGTATCTGTTGATGGAGAGGTTTTACCTTAGGGTAAAATTACAAGGAGACAAATGTTAGGTCCTCAAGTGCCAGAATGAGGGGTGTTAATCTTAGGTGGTAGTATTCACACAAACAACCCTAATTTCCCTCATTTAATTTGCTTGATTCCTTTAGGATTGAGCTCCCTGCTCCCTTAGGTGCCATGGTGGGGAGGCTGACTGCTTTGGCTATTCCAAAAGAATTTCAGTTTTTCCTCTATAACTAGCCCCTCTTCTTAGCCTCGACCTTCATTTCTCCCACAGACTACATGTCCTAGTTTCTAAGCATAGCCTCAAGTTATGGTTATTGTTTCACCCAGTGTAATGACTGGTTGTCTTGTCTTTTCCTATCAAAAGTGTCCTAGTTAAAAAAAATAAATTGTATGTTCACTCCACTACTGCACATCAATCCTGAGCTTCTCTGGGGTTCTAAAATGAAAGTGCTACTTCCTCCTGCATGGTGGCCTTGTACAGTTTATTCTAGAGTCTGTTTCATCTTCAGTATATTTTCATTTGCTTCCCAATGTACACAGATTTGTTGGAATCCATTGTCCTTTTCCTGATTCCTTCACCATTGGGGTTTGCTACAAATTTGTGACTATATACCATTATCGCAGTGGTGTGTTTTGCAGGAATAGAAGTGAACATGTATGTTTATTCTGAAATCTTGAACTAATAATATCCTATTTGGTTTTGAACAAAACTGGAAATGTGACATTGAAGCCCACAGCCTCTGTTCAACATTGCAATATTTAGTACATTATTTTCCAAAATACAATACATCATCACTGACCCAGTAAGCATACAATCTACCAATGGTCTGAGATTACTGACATTTACTATCATCAGAAACAGGCAGAACACAGAAGCCAGTAAGCTCAGTTTAATGTTCATTGTTAAACTTATGTTCCTTAGAACAACTTGAGGTTAAGTAAATAATAGCCCTAAATATGATCTTTGGAGCAGAGGAATAATCAGAGATAAATTTTAATATATCCTTCTCTATGTGAGAACCATTAATGACATTATTGTTCCCCTATTTAATTCAACTTGACAACATAGGGGGAAAACATGATGCTAAAATTTAAGTTATGTTAGAAATGTGATTGAGCATAAACAGGTTTATATACATGTAACTATTCAATTTAAAATGCATTAGTCATGGAAAATCAAGATGGTGGAGGAGTGAATGAAGGCACACTGACCCCCTCCTAGGACTAATCTGGAATTACAACTAAATTGTGGAGAAATCACCTGGAACAAACAACTTAACAATAGCGAGAGAGGAGCCTTATAACCTTGGTCAAACAGAAGAATCAGTTTTAGCACAACCTAACTGGTAAGGAGTGTGGTAGAGACTTGAGAAGGTGGGAAGGGCACCCATGGAAGGCAGCACCAGAAGGATTTTGAAATGGCCAGTTGGATCCCCCAGAGAAGAGTTGGGTCTAAACCAGAAGCCTGCCGCGCCAGAGCCCAGAAAGTACAAAGATAACAGATAGTTGTGAAAAGCAGCAGGGTTGCTCTTGGCTAGAGACAGGTGGCTGGGGATGCAAAGAGCCTTTTAAAGGGCCAACACATAAATTTTTATTTGCAGTTGCTTACCCTGGTCTCTGGCAAAGGCAGGGGCAGAGTGAGTTAGAGACTCCTGAGGTGAGACTGGGGAAGGAGGCTTTGGGGAGAGAACTGAGAGAGTAGCTGGTGGGATCCTGGCACTGAGTCATCCCCTATAAGGTAGCAACCATCTTGCTCAGGCAGATCACTTCCCTGAGTGGTAACAGCTGAGAGGACACAATATCCCCATCTCCAGGAGAGACTCTTCTCTGGCCCAGTGGTGCTAAAGCCTGACTGCTGAGTACAGAGTGGAAGCCACAGATAGTCAATCCCTGGCTAAAGGAGGTGCCAAGTGGCCTAGAGACACTGGAGGAGAGACTGGAGATGCAGGCTTCGGGGAGAGAACAGAGAGAGTAGCTGGCAGGATCATGGTGCTAACTCTTATGCCAAACAACAGCACCCATCTGGCTCAGGCAGACCAATCCCCTGAGCAGCAGCAGCGGTGAGAGGACCCAATAACCCCACCTCCAGGAGGGACTCTGCCCCGCCCTGTGGTGTCTAAGCTGGGCCTGCTGAGTGCAGACTGACTAGATTAACAACTGAAGGAGACAGTAACAGACAGTAGATTCCAGGAAGTCTCGAACAGACTGCCTAAAGTCAGACAGGGGCAACATCTGACATCATCAGAGGCAGATCCAGAAAGTAAAAACAACAGTCTCCTACAATAGAAGTTCACACCACAAAGTCAGGACATCAAGACAGGTCAATTTAATTAAGAAGCAAAGAAGAGTCATCTCACAAATAATGGGAAGACAAAGAAACGCACCCCAGTTGAAGGGAAAGGAGGAATCCCTAGAAAGAGAACTCAGTGAAATAGAGGCAAGTAAACTATCAGATATTGAGTTCCAAACAACGGTTCTAAGGAAGCTCTATGAGCTCAGTAGAGCTCAGAGAGAATTACCAAAAACTACAGGGAAACTATGAGGAACTTACTGTAAACTATATCACCATGAAAAAGGACATAGAAACTATCCATAAGAGACAAGAGGAAATGAAGAATACAATTTCTGAATTGAAGAGCACAGTAGAAGGAATCAAAAACAGACTATATGAAGCAGAGGATTGAATCAGCGAGCTGAATGACAAGGTAGAAAATAGTCCCAGAAATATACAGAAGATGAAAGGACTCAAAAAAAATGAAGAGGCATTTAGGGAAATGCAGGACAACCTGAAACATAATATCTGTATAATAGGGATACCAGAAGGAGACGTGGATGAGGAAAGTATAGAGAACCTGTTTGAAAAAGTAATGCTGGAAAACTTCCCTAACTGGATGAGAGAAAAAGTCACACAAGTCCAGGAAGCACAGAGGGTCCCATTCAAGAGGAATCCAATGAGGCCTACTCCAACACGCATCATAATTAAAATGACAAATATCAAAGACAAAGAGAGAACCTAAAGGAAGCAAGGGAGAAATAGGTAGCAACATATAAGGGAGCCCCATTAATGCTAGCAGCTGAATCCTCAACAGAAAAACTCCAAGCCAGAAGGGAATGACAAGAAATATTCTAAGTAAGGAAAAGCAAGGGCCTGCAACCAAGACTGCTATACCCATCAAGGCTCTCAGTTAAAATGGAAGGTACAATGAGGAGTTTCCCAGACAAGAGAAATTTAAAAGAATACACCTCCACCAAACCAGCATTGCAAGATATGCTAAAGGGACTGCTTTAAGAAGATGAAGAAAAAGAGTCTATGAATCAATACCCAGTTCCTTTCACAGTCACCAATACTTGATATTCCCAATAGTTTTAATACTTATTAATCTGAGTGTGACAATGATGTGTTCTTTTAATTGTTCCTCTATTGTTTTTGAAACTAAACCTGTTTTTGTATATTTCTTGCCTATTTCTATTATTTTTAAAAAGCTTTAAATGACTATTTGGCATTCTTTATCCACTTTTTGATTAAACATCTGTAGATTTTTTCCCTAAAAAAAAACTCTTAACCCTTTTTTAGATGTGTTGCAAATACCTTCTTATTTTATTACTTGTCCTTTCACTTTTTTGTATTTATATAAAGAAAGTTATATATAGTCTTAAATGTTTAATATAGTCATATTGTCAATATTTTATTTTCTAGCTTTTGGGCTTGAATATTTTACTTCAGGGTAAGAAAAATATTAGTTTGTATTTTCTCTTAAAACTCCTTCAATTTTACATATTGATTTTTAACTCACCCAAATATTTTTTGTATAATGTGTGAAATAGGGCTCTATATTTGTTTTATTTCAAGTAATAGTGGTCCATGTACTTTATTTGTTGAGTAAGCTTTATTTTCCCCATTGATTTGAAATATCAATTTAATCATATATTACATCGTTAGATATATATGCTTGTTCCTAGAATGCTCATTTTATTTCATTGATTTACTTGATGATTTCTGTGCTAGTGTCATTTTGTTTTAATTGCTGATACTTTATAATGGCTTTAAATTTTTAAATATTTTATAATGGATTTTGACATTTAAAAAAATAAAACCAATGTGCGATAAAAAAGAAAATGAGTGTGGAATTTCCTCAGAAAGCTGAAAATGGAACTGCCTTTTGATCCAGCCATTCCCCTGCTGGGACTATACCCTGAGAACACCAAAACGCCAATACAAAGGAACCTATGCACCCCAATGTTCATAGCAGCACAATTTACAATAGCCAAGTGTTGGAAGCAACCTAAATGCCCATCAGTAGATGATTGGATCAAAAAATTATGGTACATATACACAATGGAATACTATGCAGCAGAAAGAAAAAAGAAGTACTAAACTTTGCGACAGCATGGATGGAACTGGAGAGCATCATGCTAAGCGAAATAAGCCAGGGGGCGAAAGACAAATACCATATGATCTCACCTATAAGCGGAACCTAACCAACAATGCAAAGAAGCAAGGAAAATATGACCAGCAACACTGAAAGGAAAAGAAATCAACAGAGACAAGAGGGAAGGGGGGGGGCAGGGAAAGGGAAGGGAAGGGGAAAGTCAAGGAACATATAGCAAGGACTCATGGACAAAACCAAAGGGGAAGAGCTGAGGGAGGGAAGGTGGGAGGGGGCAAGGGAAAGAGGTGGGGGGAAGGCAGAGACAAATGTATTTAAAAAGTAAATAAATTAATTAAAAAAAAATAAGGAAGGGAGGACAGAGGAGACGAGAGACCATGTAAGAGTACTAACATCCTCTTATTTCACAGAAAAGCTTAATTGACGGTATTTAATATTAAAACACATATTATCTCCTAAAAAAAAAAAAAAGAAAATGAAAGAAAGAAGTTCCATGTTTTTGCGACAACATGGATGGCACCAGAGAATATTAAGCTAAGTGAAATAAGCCAGTTGATGAAAGACAAATACCATGTGATCTCACCTATAAGTAGAATCTATTCAACAAAATAAGTTAACGAACAAAGTAAACCACAGACATGGAAACATGGAGCAGACTGAAAGGGACCAGAGGGGATAGGGAAGGAGGACAATGGTGTAAAGAGGAGGAAGGGACTAGAGAAAGAACATGTATGAATGACCCACGGACATGGACAACAGAGTGGGAATTGACTGTGGGAGTGGGGGTGGGAGGGCGGTGGGATGGCTGGAGGGAGTTAAAAGGGGAAAACTTGAGATCACTGTAATAGAATAAACATGATTTAAAAAAATAAAATAAATCCCAATGAGCTTAAAAAATGCATTAGCTATGATATGGCAGTGAAGTCTTTATATTCCCATTCAGTTCATATTCTCTTTGTATTATTACCCTTTTGACACAACTAGACATCCATACCATATTCTGAAAGTGCAAAAGTGATAAAACATGTAGGTGATACAAATTACCTGGCATACTTTTTGTTCCTAAAAGTATTTCCATAAGGCACTGCTACTTGTCTCTTACACTTTCAGCATGATCCCTAGTGATGTGAGAACATGCATGTATTCTCCAGATCTTTGATAATCTAAGGTCACTTGACTTCTAAGGATATGAGGTGCTAAGAGCATGTTCCAGAATGAAGTACCAAACCAGTTATAATATAGAGAGCTAGAAATTCTGATATTCTGGTCCCTCAAAAAGGGACGGAACATTGGCATTAAAGTATTTGCTATTTATAAGAATGTAAATAAAGTGTTGCATAACCATAGAGGCAGTGAATTGGGCTGGTATCCCAACAAATATTCTGCAGCTTATATATGCTAACACCATTTCAAAGTGATAGAACATGCAGAGGAGAAACTTAAGTGACAATGACTTTGGGAAAACTGGGTCAGAGGAAAGGGAACACAAGCTCCTCACATTGTGTGTTGTGTGAGAAAAGATACAGGTAAAGGATAAGGTGCAAACTGAGGTGTTGCTACAGAAATCCTCTGATCTTTGGTTCTTCATGTCTATTGCAGGGTACGCTTGGCATGCGGGGCTCCCACACAGGAATCTCTGCAAATCCTCAATTCCTTGACACACATATTCAGATATGACTACAATTAGGATTGACTTCATAGCTCTCAATAAATCCATTCCTCTGAAAGAAATTTCACTTTTTTTGTGTCCAAATCTTGGTTCATAAGTTTTATAATCAATTTAGGAGAAAAACAAGCTTGTTTTTGAGAATTAGCTATATACTTAAATTGTGTGCTTAAAAAATAGAGTATTAAAAAATGTAGAGTAATTTATTGGCTACTTGTCTGAATTTCTAGGACTTTGTGTGGCAGCCACAAATCAACACCTTGCAGACTTCCAATCACAAGGAGTGTCACTGACTGAGGGCCATGTTGCTGGGTACTAGAATCCATCCATCACTTCATTTGTTCTGAGGCCATATTTCCTATGGGCTGCCCCCAGCCAATGACTGAGGGAAAATAAAGCAAGTCTGTGTTGGGTGAAATTGCCTCAAGGACTCCTAGGTGCTTTGTCAATACTTTCTTACACTGTACACTTCCCAACCTTCCCTCCTGTCTCCTTCACTTGGGGGTCACACTTATAGTGTAGTCTGATGGCTCTCCCTACCTTTACCAGCCCCCTCCTCCTTTTCTGTCATGCAGGCATGTCTGTTAAAAAAATGTCTTGCATTTCTCCAATGAATTCCATCTTAACATCTCCTAAAGAGATCTAAATTAACACTCGACACCTTAGAACAACTTGCACCACTCAGATCCACTAGAATCTGCTAGTGTTTCAACATTTGCAACTCTGGACAAGTAGGACTTTACATCTACCTCAGAGACATCAAGCAGAAGCCAGGATCATCCAAAGGGTATGGTCAACTGGCTCATTCTAGAACAGTGATTATTGTTTTTGCTTCACAAACTCTGACCATATGCAACTGTTACCATATCATCCTGTCAGTAAGCACTGACATACCTTCAACAAATGTTGCATCCTCAGTATTTGGTCTCACACCCCATTGCTCAATAAGGAGCAGACTGCCAGAATCTAGATTAGAACACATGTCTTTGGATTCTCAGTCCACAGCACCTCTGATGACACCAAACATTTCTGTCTTACCAATATAGCTCCAGTTATGGGTCACGCAAACCATCTTGTTTTCCTTTTAGGGTAAGGTACTCAAAGTCTCAAATGTAATGGGTTTAATGTGTTCAGAGAAACTCATCACAGCCTGTGAAACATTTGGAATATCTTCCTGACATTTGCAAAGGATTGGCTTGGTTTTGAAAAGGGAAAAGAGAATGCCAGTTGGGGATAAAGATCTTGGTTTCGATAAGACCACATAAAATTGTGTTGAGAGGGTACAGTTTCTGTCTCTGGTTTCCCAAGTCTGTGATCCCTCATCAGGGCTGCTTTTATTCTAGGTGCTGATTTGCGAGAATCCAAATTATGAGGAATTTGGATTCATAGGGCCCAAAATGGGATTGCCAGGGCCTTCTCATTGGTTCCCCCTGAAGCATGGAGGGGATGGTAAGTCTCCCCACAAGTTTCTCATACTCTAAACTCTTTCTTTAACTTTTCAAAACCCCAAGGACCATAACCCAGGAGCAGCATACATGTAAGACACGGTGATGAGCTTCTCATGAGGGCTTCGAGACTCCTCCTAGTAGCTGAAATCATGAACACACTCTAAAGAGGGTAAAGCCCAAAGCAGTTTAATATAATAAGGTTCTGAATTCATAGCACTATTTTTTTCCTACTCTCTAAAACTGCCTTGTTACAATATGGTTGGCACAAAATATAAATTCTAGAGGAAAAATAGATAAAATGGCAAGAAGACACAGAACCATTATTTTATATTGTGTCCCCCGGTCTTTGTGGCTATGATGACTGGCATATGCTGAGATAAGAAGTGAGTGCCTGTGGGATTTTGTACAAGCACAAAATGTCACAAAACGCTGGTCCTGTGGGAGCCCTGCAGAGAAGGGCCTTTGAAGGTCAGCTCTCTGCAGTCAGGCTGTGTGTTGCTGCTTGGGTGACCCACATGCACCAGGATTTATATCACAAGCCCTTCTTGTTCTCTCTCTCATCTTTTTCTAAGATGATGTTTCCATAATCATTAATAATCTTAATAAGAATTGAGACACCAATGATAATGTAGCTTTAATAAAGCATTTAAAATCAAGGAAGTAGAGAGAAAAATTGGACATCTGCCATTGTTGTCTAAGATCAAACTTGTCAGGAATGAACTAGAATGATTTGGAAGAGTTACCACGGTCTGTCTCAGCAATTCCTTACAGCTACTGATTGCCTGAATCCAAATTTCTATTTGTCCTCAATCCAACACTTCTCTCTGAGAATGTGGTTACTTTGGGAATTTTGAGTTCTGTATAGGATGGATGGTGGACGGCGTGGGATGTTGTGTCTGTTCCCTGCTTTATGGTATGCTTTGATTCCAACAGCAACAGTTGGAAGAAGTTCTAGTAAATTTAAAACCTCAAAAAAAAAAGAACATGAATAAGAATGGAATTAATGATAAACACTAAAACTTTAAATCTACAAGCTGAGTGATGGGTGTTTCTATACTCCTGTGTCCCTGTTCTTTCAGGTTTCTATACAAATGTCAATCATAATTATGACAGTCATGTTATATATGCTGCAGCATTTACTATGTGGTGCTTACATAAACATAATGTCAATGAGAGCACATAGGTCCACCTCTATTAATGTTTTATTCCTTAAGTTTGCAGGCTTGTTTTTTGCCAAATTTTAGAGCTGTATGTATGACCTTCTCATTTCTTCATGGGGATAGAACCAGCTCTGACACTCTCAGGACACAGCATATCTGCCTAAACCCAAGGGTTGCAGGGTGATTTTCTTGATCAGCTGCATCCTTTGGAGAGCTCTCTTACTATCAAAGATGTCGGCAGCTAAAATAAAACTACTGGACTTCAAGCTGGGTCACATTTGAAGGATAAAAGTAGTGACTTAGGGCTACTCAAAAAGCAGCCCTTGATTGAAATCAATTAAAAGGCACCAAACACTGACCCCGCTGAAGAAAGCTTAAATATCCCGCCCACCCAAATTTGTCCCAATAGAGCTCCAAAGCCCTGGAGACCTCATGAATATTCTAAGAATTTAAAATACCCAAAGAAGGAGCAATGGGGAGGAGGAGAGAGGCCTTTGCGTCTAAATAATAGTGGCTCTCCTGTGGTTTTGCATAGCCTTCCAGGATTCGCTTTTCAAGCTTTTTATTGAAATTGCTCAGGTCTTTAACTGATCTCCCGTGAGGGCTCAGAAGTCTTAAGCTAATTACGTTTGGCTCAGATATGCTTGATGAGATGGGGAAAATACAAAGTTTTGAAAGGGTGATAAATCTCTAACCATCTGCTGGTGGTGTTACTAAAAAAAAACAATAGGGGAGATGGAAGAGGGCAGCTAGTCAGAATGAAAAGGTACTGGATTTCTTTAATTACTGGGCCAATAGAGACTATTACTGCTTAGAATGTTGGGAAAGGCCAAGCAAACAAGTTCAGAGGACTAAGCAACAACAATTCTTAGCAAATAAACAAAACCAAATATTGACACTAGGAAACGGACACCTTTTTTAAGGGAGAAAGAGGAATTAGGTCAGCTTGGTTTGGAAAGACATTTCTAATTAGAAATCACAGGTAGCTTATGGAAAGGAGAAAAGGAGATATGCTCCTAAACTGGAATTAGGTTTCAGGACAGCCTCTGTACTTCTTTTTTAGGTTATCTGCGTTCTGCAAAGGCAGTTTCAGATGGAGCCCTGGTGACTAGCGTTCTCTCTGATGCGTCAGCTAGACAGTTGCTTCTGTTTTACTTGGCAACCCAGGTGAATGGCCTGCTTTTCGCTTTCAAATCAATGCCCCAGGTGCTGATTCAATATAACAAACAGCTTATGTGCATTGCTCTGAAAGCCCTGTTCAGTTTCTCCTTTTATTTTTTGTAAATAACGAATCCCCTCCAATTCAGCTGAGAAAATGTTAGAATTTGGAAGACAAAAGGACCTAAATCAAACAGGGACTGCTGAATCAAGGTTTGTTTTTACTCTGTGTAGGGTAACTCCTGAAGCTGAGCACAGTGGTGCCCCCAATCTTATTTTTGTTCTTTTTTCCAGCCTTCCCAGAGGAACTACTATTTTTTTTTCACATTTCTCCATCTTGCTTCTGTGTTTGAAAATGGGTAAAACTGCTGAGATAACAGTGAAGAAATGTTTTTTTCCTTTTGTTATTCACTTTTGATCTAAACCAGAAGAAAACGGCTTCAGTAGTGAACACATTTTTCACATACACAACTCAAATGCTGTGTATTTTCAGATAAACAGGTCAGGATGTTCTTGGAGTACCCCAGGTTTCCTTTCCAATGGACAAGCAGAAGTTCTGTTCTGCACAGTCTCTTTGTTCCTTCTTCCCATGGTCCCAGTCCTGCTACCATGGGAGGGATGAACTGTGTCATTGACCACCAGGAGAGCACACCTGGGAAGAAAGGCTTACAAACAGCTGCTCTCAGACATACTGGGATTTGAGTTGGGAAGAGGTCCCCATCCTTTCCACATCTACCCTATGCTCTGTGTCCCAGCTGCAGTTCCTGGGAGGTCACGATGATGATAGGGCCTCCCATAATGCCTAATGTGAGTCAGATGAGTGGAACAAGGGCTTGGCTAATAGTTCTTAAAGTGTGGTCCCTCAAGCAGCAGCATCAGATCACCTAGGGACTTCTCAGAAATGCAAACTCTTGCTTTCCCACCATCCCTAGATACTCTGAATCAGGAACTTGAGGTATAGGGCCCAGCAATTCATCCTTAAAAAGTGTCCAGGTGATTTGGATCTACTGAGAAGGGTTTTATGTTGCCCACTTATCATCTATCTATCTATCTATCTATCACCTATCATTATCTATCATCTATCTACCTATCCAATCTATCACTTATCTATCACCATCCACCCATCTATCTATCTTTGCAGTGTCTAAACACCTACTCTCCAACAAAAGTAAGGTGGAGTAAAAGGTCTAAGAGATTTTCAAAAATAATAGTCTGAATTTGGATGCAAAATATTGGAGTAGTGGTGCCATTCAAAATGTGGTCCACAGACCAGCAGCTTCACCATCACCTAAAAAAAAAACACAAAAACAAACAAACCCAAAAACTCAATAGAAATGCAGATTCCCAGGCCCACTAGGACCTAATGTATCAGAATCTCTGGGGGTATGGTCCAAAAATCCGTGTCTTAACACTCTAATTGTTATACATACCTAAGTGCCAGAATAATATACTCATGATATTTGTGGTCATTTTGGCCTTAAGCTATTAGAAAACTTTTAGGATCAAGAGGTTCTCTCTTCCCATTTTGTGGTGTTACTCAGGAAGAGACAAAGTGGAAAGAATTTAGACATGAATTTTATATCTCCTTTCTTTCCAAAAAGTATTGTTTGAATATTTACTTCATTATTTTACCCAGACCAGAAAATATAAACCAGTTCTTTCTCTTCCTTCCATCCTTCTTCCTTCTTTCTTCCTTTCTTCCTACCTCTTTCATTGTGTTTTCTCTTCCCCCCCTTTCTTTATTTCCCTAATGCCTTCACTGTAATTCCTTTTTCTCCTCCAAATATCCTAGAAATGCATAATTATTCTATTGACTGTAGTTACAGTAATTAGATTTACTTGAATTAAAGTTCAGTTGTGCATTCAACAGAGACTGACATTAAAAAGGGATGGGTCATGATAATAAAACTGTTGCCTAATTTAGCATAGATTATGGAAGGAGGAATAGCTGTATGGCAATTCCCAACTAGAACATGGAACCATATTGAAGTCTCTACTTTCTCTGTGGATCTATTAAGACAAGCCTAAATTTTTCAACATGGTTTGAAGGAACTCTGTTGCAAGGAAACATATTAGTTTCCTATTGCTGTTGTGACAAATTACCATAGACTTAGTGTCTATGCATAACACAAGTTTATTATCTTATAGTTCTGGAGACCAGAAGTCTGAAATGGGTTTTATGGGGCTAAAATCAAGGGGTCAGCACAGTTACTTTCCTTTTGGAGGATCTGGGGAAGAATCCATTTCCTTACACATTCTAATTTTTAAAAGTTTCCTGCATTTCTGGTCTTATGACCTCCTTTATCTATCTTCAAAGCTAGCAACATAGCATCTTGAAATTTCAGGTGGTCTCTTTCTCTCTCTCACACACTATAACTATATTTATCTTGTCTATTTAATTATTTAATTGTTAGATGTTATGCAAGTTTTATTTATTATGCAACCTTATTTCAAAAGGTTGTTTATAATATTATATTAATGGAAAAATAAGAGTAATATAACACAGTACAAAATGACTATTGATTTTGGAAAGTATTCCTTTACATTAAAAGTATATATCCATATCTTAATATGTTATGAGCCATGTATCTCTTAATCCTGAATATTATTTCATGAGCTGTGCTCAAAAGTATATGAAAAAGAGAAGACAGGTAAAATAATTTTTGTATATATTTGAGGAATAAACTACATATGATAAATGGAAAAGAAATATTCTTTGAAAATGTCTGTAAAAAAACATATCCAGGTTTTGTTTCTGTCATTTCTAATTCTCTGCATTTTTTCCTACTAGTTTCAATTAAAATTCAAGGCAAATAAACTATAACATTCCTGAAAAATGAACAGATTTTTATGTCAAACATGAAAACTCTAAAAATGAGATGATATTTATTGGCTGGAAATAGAGATGAGTCATCTTGACAACATTTCCTTTAAAGATTCACAATGAAATAAATGTATTCCATACAATTGAACCAAACCTCTTGTTATTGTTAAAATGTTTACTTCCGCTTTTTCTTTTTTAAAATCATTGCAGCAGATGTTATAAAATAAATGTAGGAAAACATTCAAGCATCAAGCTCTCTAATTGTTTCCATCTTGATTATAAAAACACATTGAAAGGTAAATCCTCACAGTGAAATAAATGAAAAAAATAATTAAAATTCCAAGTACTACTTATACCACCTGCTCTTTACATACTGCACTGAAATGAAGACACCTGATATGCACGGTATTGAAAAGAAATTGGGCTTCCTTCTAAAACAAAGAGAAAAATAGCACTTCCATTTGAAAGCCGACACTCTAACCATTTTCTGAGCTTAAGGTTATATGTTAAAATAATTGTTCAGGAAAATTTGGTCTTTACAACAAAATGTGTAAGTGAACACATATACACATCTGTGTTATTATAATCCCTAGTAACCTCGCTCACTTTTTGGATAGACCTGCCTCTATTAGTTCCGTCACCTCATGGTCTTTCTGTAAAAATGGTTTTGATTAAGATGTTAAATTCACCGTTTTAAAGCAAATCTCACTTGCAGTATCCCCATAGAAAGCAAAGATCAATTGGTTTACTCTAGTAAATAAATGGAACCTGCTTTTAGGCACAGTGACAAAAAGAATTGTGTTTAAAGGAAACTTATTTTTATTCTAAAGGAGGCAGATTATTTCACACCATTCATAAGCTGAAATTCTTGGGGCCCAAGCCATTCCAGTTTGGGTCCCCTCTAATGGGGGTTAACATCAGGGAAGCTATTTTTCCCAGCCCATCAGTTTGGGGAGGGGTGGGCAGAGCAAACGCTGTGCATGCAGAAGGGCAAGGCATTGTGGGATAATCCTATTTTCCCAGTACTAGTGAAACATACATGTACATATGTCTACGTGTATTGATGAAGACCGCATAATTCAGGAATTCTGCATAGAAAGGAGGGGTTTCACATTTAGGGTAATTTGGTCTACATTGCATAGATGCTATACCCTGGAAGTTAGCAGTTTTTTTTTTTCTGTTAAGGGCCAGATAGTAAACATTGTAGGCTTTGTGTATTTTAACAAAGTTCTATTTGTGGACACTGAAATTTGTAACTTCCATGTCTCACAAATTATTATTTGTTTTTTCCCCAATAATTAAAAAATGTGAAAACCATTAGCTCACAAGCCATATGAGAACAGGCAATGGGTCAGGTTTGGTCCATGGGTCACAGTTTGCTCAGCACTGCTAAGCTTGCTTACTCCAGCTCATCTTCAAAAACCGTTTCATTTCATCTTTTTCACAACTTCAAGATGCATGAGGATAAGTACATCCCTCACTGAAGAGGAACTTGAGGCCCCAAGAGGCTTAAGCAGCTTACTCATGGTTCTATCCAGGCAGTGTCAAAGGCAGAACTAAAAATCAGATTTCTGAGTCTTAACCCTATCACACACACACAAATACACACCCTATAAAATTCATATGGAATAATGAAGAAAAGCATAGAGAAAATGAATTTCATATGTGTGTACCAGCATTCCTTGGTGTCTGCCAGGCATTGGTTCCAGGATCACTCCTCCACCTCCCCACCCCAGGACAAAAATTTTCAGATGCTTAACTCCCTTTGTCAGCTCTCAATATCTGTGCTGTACACCTAATGACATCATAACTTACACTTGTTGCTGGCTTGCACTTTACTTTCTACCTGTCTGTATCCATTTTTTCCCCCCAAGAAGATCTTAAACCATAATATACTTTTAGTCTCCATCAATTTTGGTCAACCTGAGGTAAATGAAGAATTAGTATTCCATATTATATTTGTTAATTGATATAAGAAAAATAATGGGCATGTATGTTTTTTATATAACACTTAGAAAAAAATCTATTATATTCATAATAAAAATAAAATTTATGTGATAGAATACTAATACAATGTTGATATATTAAGAGTTTGTGTCAAATATTTTTAAATTTAACTAGAAATAAAAATCTGCAGAAAAGCTTTTTAATGCTGGCTTTGTACTTTATGCTAAAATATTAGATTCTTTTTAGAGGAGACCTCCTGTAATATTACTTTCCTATTTGGTTATTAACCTAAGTGATGTTATTTAACTGGATTTCATATGTGCTGCAGGTCCTGCTGGGAAAGCATAAAATTGGACTCATTTAGGAGGAGGCAATGTGGCAATATGAGAAAAGCTGCCATATGTGAAATCTCACTTTATGCCTATTGAAATTTTTGTATTTCAAGTCTCCTAGGGACATGTCCATTGTGCTATTGTATAATTTTATCAGCATGAAGTTCTGCTGAATATTTTCTCTTCTTTTCAAAACCCATATTTTGGTAGAGCTAACTTCAAAACTTAATGTTGCAACATCTGTGCCATACACCTGGGAGCCATAGAAGATGTATCCTGAAGATTATCTACATTTTCTAATCTTAGAGAATGCTACAAAATGAAAGAAAAAGATGAAACATTTTTTTCTGGTCAGGAGTTTTTTGAAATCAACCCCTTTATATCTCCTAAGAAAGAGTCTCAAAATAAAAAAGAATCATTATTTCTAAAGCTATAAACAACATTCCTACAAATGTAATAAGATTACTCATTTGTTTTTGTTCACAGATAAGAGTAAGTCTTAATACATATGTTCAACTTTCCAATAAGAGATACTGTGAATATATACAAAACCTGGAGCTATTTTCTCAAAATGTTTTTAAACAAGACTCTTCAATACCTATATAAAACAAAAGAAAATTATACTATTTGAACTTATTGGCTATGTTTATTCTGTGGATCTACCAATAAATCAATAATGGCTTCTTCTTTATGAATTATGTTACACACCTGAAACTAATATAACGTCATATGTCAATTGTATCTCATTGAAAAATAAAAATTATTGTTCACTCAGCATTTCTTAAACAGAAGATTGAGATCATGACAAAGAAAAAGGGCTTTGTGAATAAGAGAGATGCCTCCCATGTTATCTTTCATTAATTATTCTACCTTTGTAGAAGGAAATATGTGTATTTGAAACAACCTGCAGGTAATGATGCTAAAAATGAAATGTGCAGAACAATTTTTGTTGAAAGATAATATGTGAAGTTTATATGGATTCAAGTAGGAAGGACAATAAATGGATTTGAGGAACTCTACATACAGATTCTCTTGACTTTGTCATCAATTTATCAAATTATGATAAATACTAAATGATTATGGAGCACTTTCTATGTTCCAGGTATTGTTATAATTGCTTTTCAAATTTCACCGCAACTGTATGTGACTTTTGTCATCACAATCCTGCAGATAAGGAAACTGAGGCATTGAAAGGTTAAATAACTTGCCCAAGGTCACCCAGCTCGCTAGTTAGGGGAAGAGCTAGAGCAGAGCGCCCTGAATCTGTGTTGCCCCATTTTCCTTTGGTGACTTTTCTTTTGTGTAACTGGATAGCTTTTAATTCTTGCTTTGAAGCAAATAAAATGATAAAGGTGATACATTTTATTTCAAACCTGGAAATATTCAAGGCAAGGCCAAGTTAAGTATCTGTGGTAAAGACGGAGAGGGACGGAGAAAGACGGTGTTTAATTCAAGCCCATAGTCATTATTACTTCCTAAAGATAAAAGTCAAATCTTAAAAAAATTCACCTTCAAAGTTTTGACAAGCAAGTAGCAGGAGTTGACTTCATTTATTTCTTGCATGCTACTTCACCATTTGCAGAGGAGGACTGGTATTCTCACAAGGGAGAGGTAAAAAGTGGTCAGTTAACGCGTCAGTAATTAAAGGAGTACTCAATGCTAGAGAAGCCACTGAAAGAAAGGTGACACATCCATGTGTGCTGAACACATTATTTTTCTCTGTAGGTCAAGTTAATAAGAGGAAAATATATACCCATTTGATGTTCTTCATTTGCATGTCTTGAAGTATAATATACAAAGTAAATAATTTCTGCCACACAGAAATTATGCAGGCAGGCACCATTGGGTATTTTATATTTTACAAGTACAAGTGAAAGGAGCAATGCCATGTAACTGTATCTAAAGTGAGGGTTATATCAAATGTCTATTACCATCATTATACATAAAATGCTCCAGGCATGCTGTTTACTTGACTTGCTGGGAGCATGGTGTTGGGAACTTCAACTAGAATTTGCAATGCAGAAAGGTTATTAGAGGCATGGACATGGAAGAACATGGCTCTAAAGGCAGCAGAAATTTTTAAAAAAGATGTGAAAATCACTAACATGGCTTACAAATTAAACTGTTTCAATGTCTCTGTCAGAAAGAGTTTGTAATTTTGAAGCTGTAGTTACTACTGATCTGATTGTACAATTGAGATCATATCTACATTTTACTGGTAATTCAGAAACAAAATTGATCACTGTGCTCTATAAAGAAGGCCTGTCAAGTTATTACTTTGTAACTGCTTTGCAAACACTTATTATTTAAGAGCAGCATGATTTATGACATAGTGTACCAGAGGAATTATTTTACTTCATATTTCATATTTTAGTTTTTTTAAGACATTGCTTTATATATAAAAATAAATTTATTCAAGTTCTCCAATAATACTGAATTTCTTTGGTAATTTTTTTTAAAATAGATTTTTAAAAAGATTTCTACCTTCTCTCCAATGTATTGACTCCTTGTCCCAAATACTGTCTTAAATTTTCATTTCTTCAAAGTGTTCATTCCTCCCATTTCTTCAAAAATCATTACAATGCTTAGTTATTTTTAACAATATTCAGTATGATGATATCCTAATATTACTGGTAAAAGCTTATAGTTTAGAAGGTTCATATAATATATGAAGGTTCATATAAAATTTATATTTTATATTTAAGTTGCTCCTTTAATTAGTATCATATGAAGGATGGCAGAATGAAATCAACACAAAAAGAACAATCTATTTGTTTTATAGTCATCTTTCTAAGACTCATCCATCTAGACTATAATTTCAGTTTTTTATAGGCTTTCTCAATACTACATTTTTAAAAATTAAATTTAATCTAAATGAATAAAAACATATTCATAGTATTTGGAAGGACAGAAAACTGTTACAAGTATCTTTGTTTGCTATTTGATTATATTCTACTCACAAATGTAGTTTTAAGATTAAAGAAATGTTTATTCCCCCCAGCCCTCTTACAGACTGCAACTGCATGAGGATAACTGTGATGGTGAATTCTAGGTGAGAATCCAAAGAAACTCTCTATTGTGATGGGTTATTTAAGAGCAGTCCTACCTTTCTCCTTTTTTTCCTCTTGGTCACTTGTAAGTGGAATCACTTCTTCTTGCTCCACAATTGTGGTATCTTCTTGGTTTGATGAAAACTCTAAATAGAATGTGACAGAAGGATACTCAGAAGTGTTTTAGTTGAAATCATTGACAAAATACAGTTACTAAAGCATACAAAGTTAAAGTTCTTCCCCTAACACCCTCCAAGTTTTCGTAGACATCCAAAGCAGGAAACTACAGCCATTTTCTAGAAATCATTGCCTTAAATGCACCCACAGCACTCTCACACACTCAGGTATATCTAGGAGTCATGGTTCATAATTTTATCTCATTCTCTGGTGACAACATATGCCATTTTCAATACCTTCTGTTTCCATGAATGAGCTCTGTGACTCTTCCTCAATTTTTATTTCATTCTTCATTGCATCATTCTCTTGTCCTGTTAAGAAGAGTGATTGAATTTTTTTTTAAATGAGATATGCATGACCATAGCTTTATCCCTGGTTTGAAAAAGAAAAAAATGTCAGAAACCATGCTTTGATTATGCATGGAGAGTTAGAAAACAGTTTTTCTAAAAAACTTTTTAGAAACAGTTTTTCAAAAAAAATATGAAGGTATCATTTTTGCAGAACATCAAATTTATTTCAATTATTTTATAAGAAATATCCAGATACTTTAGGCAAAACCTCTTCTTTGAGCTGATTGGTATAATTAATATTTAGCCTATGAATGTACTAACAGCAGTGAACACAACCTGGAAATTTTGACATGTTAAATAATTTCTGGGCCGCATGAGTTAATTACATTTAATTTTCCTTGAAGACATAGGTATTTCCTGTATTGAAGATTCCTGAAAAATTAAAATACTACTTGCATTTTCATATTTCCATTGATGGAGCATGAAAAATTTAAGCAAAGTGAACACACACAGACTGGGTCACGTACAGCTCAATCATTCTCTAATGGCACCTACTAAATACAGCAAAGGTCAGGGGAGAATTCAGCCAACGCTTAGTTACTATGAGGCTCATTATCTAGTAATGTTCCTCCCCCTGCTTTGCATCCCCTGGCTTCTCTTCCCTTTCCCTGTAGGGTTTAGAACATTTAAGTGTTCATTAAGAGAATAAATTGAAATCTGTCCATTTTGTCTCATATTGATAAAAAGAATTTATGCTGAGGATATTTCACTGTTGAATTAAAAATAAAAAATCCAGAGCTAAGATTGGTTATAGGCAGACAGGGGATGCAGAGGAGCGTGGGCTCTTTGCCTGGGTACATCCCTGTGGTAGATGCATTATTGTTCCTATTCCTTTCTGTAAGAGGAGGCTATTTCTCTGTATGTAACCTTGTGACCTGTAGCATTCCCTGTGGAACAAATGTATGTTCCTACCTCATTAATGTGAGGCCTATTCACATGAATTGGTTTAGAAAATGACACAGCAACAGACATGATGTGTACTATATTTAAGCAGAAGCTTCAAGATCCATTGCATGCTTCCTCCAACCCTCTTGCTCCTAAAAGAGTGTGCTCCTTCAGCGTAGATCCTGGAATGAAAACACGTGGAGCAGAACCAACCAGAGACATGACAAACCTTTCTTGTTGTAGCTATTTGGACTTTTAGGGTTGTTTGTGACTATAGCAAACTTGACATACAGCCTCTCATGTTTCTAGCTTCCTCTTTAACACAATTGTTCATAATCTGCCTGTTAGAGTACTTCCTTTTGGGACAACTATAATTGAACAATGATAACCAAATTTAAAAAAATTAAAAAACAATCATTAGAGTACTTCTTTTGGTTCATTCTCTGCTAGAGTAACCAACTCTAAAAAAAAAATGTTGTGTGTTGTTTTTTTTTTTCATCAATTCCTCTTGAGCTCAATTTTGATCCAAAGGAGCTGATAAAAAATTACAACTACAATATATTTATGTATTTCTTCATTGAAGCTAAAAACCTCAAGCTGCCTTTGATGTGTTTCTCTCATCATGCCTAAAATTCAGTGAAATGCTGAGATTTGATGTTTCTGAAAAAAAATGCTTCTTTTTTTCCCTGTCTAGTCCCCTTCCCCTTTACTCATTCAGGGTTATATTATCCCTCTCTTGGATCTATGATTTTTTCTCTTGTAATCTATTTTATGAATTGCTAACAGTAATATCTTTTAAAATATGGACTTAAGAACTTTCCCCTGCTGACAAAACTCATTCATCCCAATTTCTCCCTACTGCTACACAAAGTATGGTTCATGGGCAAGCAACATTAGAATTACCCGGGAGCTTTTCAAAAATACAGGATATCAGGACTCATCTCAGACCTACAGAATCATAGTGTACTTTTTAATGAAATTTCTAGGTGCTCTGTTTGTACATTGATTCTTGGGAGTCACTAGCCTAGAAAATATATTTGTAAGTCAATTCTATATGAATGCCATACTTTGCCTAACTATTTTATACACATATTCTCTAATCATTCTATCATCTCTGTAAAATTAGTATTACGATCCCCATTCTGCTTTCAAAATTCTCAAGTAGGTTTATTTGACTATAAATTCCTTTTTTCTGGAAATGTTTTTACTTTACTTTTTAATTTTTGAAGTTGAAATATAGCTTGTGTATAGTAAAACACTCAAGTCTTAAGGCTACAGGTTTTTAAGTATACAAACCTGTACCACCTGTGCAATCACTACTCAGAGCAGGAACGTTTCCAGCACCAGTGGCTCCGCTCCCTCTGTTGGTGCCTGCAGATAACCTCCCCCACAGATGATCATTCTGTTTTTGAATTTCATATAAATAAAACATATATTATGTATTTTAGTTTTTACACATGTTTTCTGTGGAGGCTACTGCAAGTTCTCGATTCATTATTTTTTGGTGATGTATACTATTTCACTGTCTAATATTATGTTATACAGATGCTGAATTATTTTCAATTTGGGGCTATTGTAAATAATGCTACTAAAATTCTTGTACATATTTTTGTGGGCATATGTACTTATATCACTTGAGTATAAACTCAGAAATAAAATTTCTCAAGAATAGGCAACATACATGTTTAGCTTTACTAGATACTAAAAAACAGTGTTCAAAGAGTTTGCTCCATTTTACACTCCCACCTGAAATGTATGAGAATTCCATTTGTGCTTTTCATTCTTCATGATGTCATGATATTCATCACAAAATTCTTTAATATGGAGGAGAGAGCCATGAAAAATCTTTCCCCCACATCCATTTCCACCCTTCTCACCTTTGAGTGTCATATAAAGTGATTACATCTTTGCTAATTTGAATTTCTTTGTTCATTCTTCTCTTTATTATTTTCCTTATTACACTGTAATATAGCTGTGTTTGCATTTGTCTCTCTTACCAAGTTATGAACATTGTGAAGATAAAAATTGTATTTTATTCATATTTCCCTTCCCAGCACCTACTGATGAGTGATCAATAAATATTTCATAAGGCTCCTTCCCCCCAAAAACTAGATAATATCTGAGATTCTTTCTATCTTTGGTGGTATATGAAGATATGTCTCCTGGTAAAGTTTCTAGTCACATTAACATTTATTTATTGGGAAGATGATACGGAGAGGAAATCTTCACTGTTTATTGAGTGAGCCTCATTATCTATTACTGTGGATATGGGAAATTCTCAAGGTCATTGCTGGACCTGAACTCATTATTCGTGATCTGTACAATGAAGGAAAGAGCAGAGCATTTGAACAGTAGAAGCAGCTACTCTGTATTCTTGTATGTATCCAGTCCCAGTGCTCTACTTGGTACAGTTTTAGAGGAATTCTATCAGGAATCGGAAGATCACCATTTAACAGGGCCAGGGGCATTGCTGATATGGTGGGACTGCCAGAGGAGGTAGCCTGTGGCTGTTGATGAATACTATGGTTTTTTCACTCTGACTAGAAAGGTCCGGTACTTCACTTTGTGGATGAGAGACCATTGCAAAGCTTTTGTGGAAATTTCACTTCCCTGCCATTTTGCTCATGTGTTTACATATTTTAGCAATCATTGCTTGAAGTGAAATACATATATTTTCTTCTTTCTAATTTTTCTGAGGGCAAGTTAGTAAAAAATAGGGGGAAGAAATGAGGTGTACAGCTTTGAAATCCAAGAATAACCATATGCTTATTCCTAGACCAAGCCAGGACTTGACATATTACACAGAGGACATATGTGCGGGTTCCTTGCGCCGTACCCAGGCCTGCTGTTCCTTAGCGATGACTCCAGCCCACCTGCCTTTCTCTTCTGTGCACTCAGACATTCCGCATTCTGTCTTGCTTTCTTGACCCCATGGGGACTAGCTTTATATTTGCTTCTCTGCATTCAGTCTAGTTGAATTCCTCCCACTTTTGCCCTAATCCCTCCTGGCAGAGAAAACAAAAGAACATAAAAGATCCCACGGTTTATATGTATATTTTTAATGTAGTGAACACAATCATCCATATTAATGGGAGAGGACCATTAGAACAGATAATCCAAAAATTCATTCACGTTTCTATAGAAATAGATCACACGATTGTTTCTTGGAGCCCTGGTAATTAAGTTTGGCTCAAGCTAATGTTTTTATTAATTTGCATAAAAATTGGCCTGGGAACATCAGTCTGGAATTAAACATTTCTAGGGAATAAACCTAAACTCATTTTTGTAAATGGACTGTTTTTAACCACCAACGACAATATAGTTTTATCATTTGTAGATTATTAGATGGTTAGATTTTTCTAAGAACAAAGACTTTGTTTCTTTAATGTTTGTCCGAAAGATGGTAGAAACTGTGCTCTTTTGTTAAACTTAAACTTGATTGCTGCTGTCCTTCAAAATTGTACTTTTACCATGTCTAAAACTCTCCCAGATTAAGAGCAAGATTTCGATTAGAGTGGATTTAGTTATCTTTTAGTCATCCTTAGTTTTCTCTTAGGGCAAATAATACTTTTCTAATGTAAATTATTTCTAAAATTATTTTTCTGTATTAAGAAAGAAAGGCAATTTGCTTATCAAAACTTTAAATATGTATACAAGTATTGATAATTATGGAAAATTTTACAACTAAGGGATTGACACTGTTAACATTGTAAACTGCTGTCATTCTCATGTGTATATGCATATGTAGGTATATGTACTGTGTATATGTGTATCTAAATATATGTACTGCTATATGTGTATGTGTCTTTGTGTATATGTCTGCATACACACACATATATAGAAATATTTAAATGCATGATGGAATCAAAATAAATTTATACTTTAATACTTGCTTTTTAGCTTATTTTATAAGGATCTTTACCCTGTCACTACAAGTTCTTCGGAAATCTTATTTTAAAAAGATGCATTATATTCCATGTTGTGGACAAACTTTTGGATGTTTCCTTGTTTGCCACTAAATTATATTACAATGAATATTTTTGTGAATAAATATTTCTATACTTTTGGTAAGTTTTATTTTAT
The DNA here is from genome assembly GCF_021234165.1 of Pteronotus mesoamericanus. NCBI lineage: Eukaryota > Metazoa > Chordata > Mammalia > Chiroptera > Mormoopidae > Pteronotus > Pteronotus mesoamericanus. The sequence goes on along the minus strand of NW_026555105.1, from coordinate 34,745,697 downwards.
GATAAATTCCTAAAGCATAATTCTTGGTTCAAAATATAAACATTTCACCTTTCATTAGATTTTGTTAGATTTTGTCAAAATTTCTGATGAGGAGGTTATACTCATTAGTCTCCCACTATTAGTGTGTGAGTGTGTTTAAACACCCTATTTTATGTATTTTTCAATCCTACTTAAACTTTCAATACTCAAAAGGAAAAGATACTCAAAACACAGAACTCATGTTTCACCTGCATTTCTTTAGGTAATAAAGAGATAGGTCATGTCTTCATATTTGTAATGACTATATTCCTTCCTTGTAAATTATAATTGAGTTTTCAGCCCATTTTCCTCTTGGGTTGTTTCTTTTCTTATGGATTTATGAAGTTTCTATTTTTTAATAAAAATTAATTCTTTATCATTTAAGTTGAGAATATTTTATGCCAGTAGTTTTTCTTTAGAATGTTTATAATCTTAATTTATCATGTCAAATTTATATATCCAGATTTAGCCATTTCTCTTTTTTGACATATATTGACATACACATGCACATACATTGCAGACGTATGTGTATTTTATACAATCATTGTGTGTATATATTCATAGCTCAAAAAGCACTCTATTTCAAAATTTAAAAACTACTCTGGTGCTTTTAGTCTAGCAATTTTATTGTTTCAATTTTATATTTAATCTTTGCTCCTTCTAGAATTTAAGCTCCTGTAAAGAATGAGTTTGAGATTCAGCTTATTTTTCCAATTGGTCAAATAGTTGACTTAAAACCTTTTATTGAGTCATCTGTTTTTGAAATGTCAGCTTAAACATGTACTGAAATCACACATCTCCTTGGGTCTATTTCTAAACTCTTTATTTTGTTTCATTGATCAGCCTGTCCATTCCTACAACAGAACTACATTGTTAATCACATTTTTCAAAGATTACATGTCATTTTTGTATATTTATTTTGTCACTGATTGATAATATCATATCTGTGAACTTCCCATTTTATTTCCAATCAAATTTTATTCATATTGTATCTTTTCATATCATCTGACACATAAAAAGACCACCATTGTTATATTTAATCAGGGATTTAAATTTTTTTTGACATAAAATGACAAACTTTCTCACTTGAGACTTTTTGCTAGAAGTCTAACTAAATAGATTCAAAGTATTTTATGATTTATTTTTATGCTCTTTTCCCAAATATACCTTTTTCTAACTTTGTATTTTTATGCCATTGGTATTTTACTGAAATTATTTCAATGTGACTGGTTTTAATACTTAATAAACTAACCTAATTATATTTATTGTCATAACCATTTCCATGTATTTCTGTCATCTTATTTGACATACTGTGTTTCTGTTACACTGCCACCATTTATTACTATTTGTATTAGTGACTACACTCTCATGTTTGTATGATATTTCTGGAAATTTATGAAGTAAGATATCTTCCTTTGACTCTATTGTTATTAATTTCAATTTATGACTATCATAAAGTTTTTCAAAATTATTCTTAAATTTAACATTGTCAGAACCCATACATAGTAGGATTTTCAGTTTTTGATTACCTCCATGGAAGTCAGCATTGTGCACAACACCCCTGATCCTCACCATAGTGTTTGTTTTATAAACTGTTTTTAATTTTTCAACAAACATTTATTGAATGTTCATTATGTTCAAAGCATTTTTTTGTTGTTTAAATACAATTGTCTCCATTTTCCCACCACCACTTTCCTCTGCCTGACCTACCCCCACCTGCCACCCTCAATTCTTCCCCACTTTGGCTTTGTCCATGGGTCCTTTTTACATGTTCCCTTGACTTGATCTTTCTCCTTCTTTTCCCCGTTACCACCCTCCTTCACCCTTCCTTACCCTCCCTCATTACTGTCAGTTTTTTTTTTCTTTCAATGTTGTTGGATATATTTTTCTTGCCTGCTTGTTTTGTTGAATAGGATCCACTTATAAGTGAGGTCATATGATATTTGTTTTTAAATCCCTGGCTTATTTCACTCAGCATAATGCTCTCCAGTTTCATCCATGATGTCGTAAAGGGTAGTAGCTCTTTCTTTCTTTCTTCTGTGTAGTATTCCATTGTGTAAATGTACCATAGTTTTTTGATCCACTCATTTACTGATGGGCACTTAGGTTGCTTCCAGCACTTGGCTATTGTAAATTCTGCTGCTATGAACATTGAGTTGCATAGGTTCTTTTGAATTGGTGTTCAGGATTCTTAGGGTACCAAAAAGCAGTTCCATTTTTAGCTTTTTGAAGAAATTCCAAACTGTTTTCCACAGTAGCAGCACTGGTCTCCATTCCCACCAACAGTGTATTTGGGTTCCCTCTTCTCTACAACCTTGCCAGCACTTGTTGTTTGTTGATTTGTTTATGATGGCCATCCCGACTGGTGTGAAGTTGTATCTGATTGTGGTTTTAATTTGCATTTCTCTGATGGCTATTGATGCTGAGCATCCTTTCATATGTCTCTGGGCCCTGTGTATGTCCTCCTTGGAGAAGTGTCTGTTCAGGTCCTTTGCTCATTTTTTAATTGGATTGTTTGTCTTCCTGGAGCAGAGTCATGTGAATTCTTTATATATTTTGGAGATCAAACACTTGTCTGAGGTATCACTGGCAAATATATTTTCCCATATTTTCCCTTTTCATATTGCTGATGTTTTCTGTAGTCATGCAGAAGCTTCTAATTTTGATGAAGTCCCATTTGTTTATTCTTTCATTTATGTCCATTGCTCTAGGGGATATGTTGGTGAAAATATTGCTGCATGGGATATCTGAGAGATTCCTGCTTATGCTTTTCCTCTAGGACTTTCATGGTATCGTGACTTATATTTAAGTCTTTAATCTGTCTTGAGTTTATTTTTGTGTATGGTGTAAGTTGGTGGTTGAAATTCAATTTTTTGCATGTAGCTGTCCAGCTCTCCGAATACCATTTGCTGAAGAGTGTATTTTTACTCCATTTTATGTTTCCACCCTTTTTGTTGAATATTAATTGACCATATTGACATGGGTTTATTTCTAGGCTCTCTATTCTGTTCCATTGATGTATGTGTCTGTTCTTGTGCCAGTACCAGACTGTTTTGATTACAGTGGCTTTTTAATGTAGTTTGATGTCAGGTATTGTGATCCCTCCTACTTTGTACTTCTCTCTCAAAATTGCTGCAGCTATTGGGGGTTGTTTATGGTTCCATATAAACTTTTGAAATGTTTGTTCTATATCTGTGAAATATGTCATTGGTATTTTAATAGCAATTGTGTTAAATCTATAAATTGCTTTGGATAATATGGACATTTTGATGATGTTAATTCTTCCAATACATGAAGACGGAATATGCTTCCATTTATTTGTGTCTTCCTTAATTTCTTTCTTCAGTGTTGTGTAGTTTTCTGAGTACAGGTCTTCTACTCCCTTGGTTAAGTTTATTGCTAGGTACTTTATTTTTCTTGTTGCTATAGTAAATGGGATTTTTTCCTGATTTCTGATTCTGATATTTCATTGTTTGTATAAAAAATGCCTCTGATTTCTGAATGTTGACTTTGTATCCTACTGCTTTGCCAAAATCACTTAAGGGTTGAGTAGATTTTTGGTGGAGTCTATGGGGTTTTCTATGTACAATATTATGTCATCTGCAAACAATGACAGTTTTACTTCATCCTTTCCAATTTGGATGTCTTTTATTTCTTTTTCTTGTCTGATCACTGTGGCTAGGACTCCCAATACTATATTGAATAAAAGTAGTCAAAGCAGACAACCTTGCCTTGTTCCCAATCTTAGTGGGAAAGCTGTTGGTTCGTTCCCATTAAGTATGATGTTGGCTGTAGGTTTTTCATATATGGCCTTTATTATGTTGAGGTATGCCCCATTTATTCCAACTTTGCTTAGTGTTTTTATCATAAATGACTGTAGTAACCTTATGAAATGCTTCTTTTGCATCTATTGATATGATCATGTGATTTTTGTCTTTTCGTTTGTTTATGTGATGTATTACATGTATTGATTTGTGAATATTGAACTATCCTTGCATCCTTGAGATGAATTCCACTTGATTGTGGTGGATGATCTTTTTAATGCATTGCTGGATACAGTTTGCCAATATTTTGTTAAGGATTTTAGCATCTATGTTCATCAGAGATATTGACCTGTAGTTTTCTTTCTTCGTTGTGTCTTTATCTGGTTTGGAAGTTAGAATGATGCAGGCCTCATAAAAAGAGTTTGAGAGTCTTCCTTCTTCTTGGATTTTTTTGGAACAGTCTGAGGAGAACAGGGGTTAGCTCTTCCTTAATAGTTTTGTAAAATTGTCCTGTGAAACTTTCCAGGCCACAGCTTTTGTGTGCCGGACTTTTTTGATTATTGCTTCAATTTCACCAGATGTTATTGGCGTGTTCAGGCTTTCTGCTTCTTCTTCATTCAGTGTTGGAAAGTTACATGTTTCTAGAAATTTGTCCATTTCACCCAGATTTTCAATTTTCTTGGCATATAATTTTTCATAGTAATTTCTTACAATCTTTTGTATTTCTGTGGTATCAGTTGTAATTTCTCCTCTTTCATTTCTGATATTATTTATTTGGGTCCTCTCCCTTTTTTTCTTCATGAGTCTGCTTAAAGGCTTGTCACTTTTGTTTATCTTTTCAAAGAACCAGCTCCTGGATCTGTTGATCCTTTGAATTGTTCTTTTAGTCTCTATGTCATTCAGTTTTGCTCTGATCTTGATTATTTCCTTCCTTCTACTTGTTCTGCGTTTTCTTTGTTGTCGTTCCTCCAGTTCTTGAAGTTGTAGGGTTAGATCTTTTATTTGAAATGTTTCTATCTTTTTTAGGTAGGCCTGTCTTGCTATGAACTTTCCTCTCAGGACTGCCTTCCCTGTGCCCCATAGGTTTTAGACTGTTGTGTGTTCATTTTCATTTGCTTCCAGAAACTTTTTGATCTCTTCTTTGATCTCATTATTGACTCATTCATTGTTTAATAACATGGTGTTCAGTCTCCATGAGTTTGAATGTTTTTCAATTTTTTCCTTGAGGTTGGTTTTCAGTTTCACGCTCTTGCATTCAGAGATAATGCTTGTTATGATTTCAATTTCCTTGAATTTGTTGAGGCTTGTTTTGTGTCCTATCATGTGGTCTATCTTGAAAATATTCCATGTGCATTTGAAAAGAATGTCTATTTTGCTTCTCTGGGATGAAAGGGTCTATGTAAGTCAGTTAAGTCCATTTGATCTAATGTGTTGTTCAGTCCTACAATATCCTTTTCAATGTTTTGGCTGAAAGATCTATCAATTGTTGACAGTGGTCTGTTAAAATCCCCTACTATCAATGTGTTGCTGTTTATATCTTTCTTGGAGTCCTCAAAGATTTTCCTTATATATTTGGGTGCTCCAATGTTGGGTGCATATAGGTTTACAAAGTTTATGTCTTCTTGATGGATTCTTCCTTTGAGTGTTATGAAGTATCCTTCTCGGTCTCTTTTTTTGGCCTTTATTTTGAAACCTATTTTGTCTGATATAAGCATTGCTACTCCAGCTTTTTTTACCTGTCCTTTTGCTTGGAATATTTTTTCCATTAATTAACTTTCAGCCTGTGAGGTCCTTTGTTCTGAGATGGGTATCTTGTAGGCAGCATATATACAGGTAATGTTTTCTAATCCATTCAGCTATCCTATGTTTTTTGATTGGAGCATTTAATCCATTTACATTTCAAGTTATTATTGATAGGTACTTATTCATTTTTTTTCTGTTTGTACCTGTGTTCCTCTCTTTCTCACTCATTTTCTTCATCCTCTTAAAGCAGTCTCTTTAGTATATCTTACCATGCTGGTTTGGTGGAGGTATATTCTTTTAGAATTCTTTTGTCTGGGAAACTCCTTATTTCACTTTCCATTTTAATTGAGAGACTTGCTGAGTAGGTTAGTCTTGGTTGCAGTCCTTAGCTTTTCCTTACTTGGAATATTTCTTATTCCTTTCTGGTTTTTAGTGTTTCCATTGAAAAGTCAGCTGCTATCTATATTGGGGCTCCCTTGTATGTTACTACCGCTTTCTCCCTTGCCTCCTTGAAGATTCTCTCTTTGTCTTTGATATTTGCCATTTTAATTATCATGTGTCTTGGAGTAGGTCTCTTTGGGTTCCTCTTGATTGGGTCCCTCTGTGCTTACTAGACTTGTGTAATTTTTTCTCTCCTCAAATTAAGGGAATTTTCCACCATTACTTTTTCAAACAGCTTCTCTATCCCTTGCTCCACTTCTTTTCCTTCTGGTATCCCTATTACATGTATATTATTACATTCCAGGCTGTCCTGTATTTCCCTAATCACCTCTTCATTTTTTATGTGGTTTCTTTTCTTCATTTTCTTGCTCTTTCTTGGAGCTTTTCTACCTTGTCCTCAGGCTTGTTGATTTGGTCCTCTGCTTCATCTAGCTTGCTTTTGATTCCTTCTACTTTGCTCTTCGAATAAGAAATTGTACTCTTCATTACCTCTCTCCTCTTGTTGATAGTTTCTATGTCCTTTTTCATGCTGATATAGTTTGCAGTATGTTCCTCATAGTTTCTCTGTAGTTTTTTTAATTACCTCTGAGCTCACTGAGCTCATTGAGCTTCCATAGAACCATTGTTTTGAACTAAATTACCTGATAGTTTACTTGCCTCTATTTAATTTAGTTCTCTTTCTGGGGATTCCTCTTTTCCCTTCAATTGGGGGTGTTTGTTTGTCTTCCAATTTTTTGTGAGACTCTTCATTTTTGCTTCTACTTCTTAAATTGACCTGTCTTGATTTCCTGACTTGTGGTGTAGGCTTTTATGGTAGCAGACCTGTGAGAATCAGTGGTGCAGTCTTCTTGATCTCCTGAACTTGCTGCCCTTTGGATGAGTTTAATGCTTTTTATGTTGGATTTCTGGAATTAATTAGGTTTTGATTGTTGTTTCATCATTCTCTGGTAGGTCTTACCCTCCAGCTGGTTGACTGAGGGTCTTTCTGCCCACCATGTCTTGTGTGTTTTTGTGCAGGTGCTCCCAGAAGATATCCACAAAGCCCAGGAAACAAACTCAAAATCCGCAAAAATTACTCCCAGCTGAAATCCCATAGTCAACAGCAAGTGAACCAGTATTAATGGACTAGTAATTAGATTAAGACTTTTATAAGAAAGGACAGAAATAAACTATTAGTATAAAATCTAATGACTTAATATGCACAAATTTGATTGACTGAAAATGAATGTCAAAAGAATATGTATAATGAAAATATCACAAATCACGGAGAAGACTATAGTGGATTTCATCTCGGTAGACTCTAGTATTTACTGCTGTTTTTTCTTTCTGGATCTGCCTTTGATTATGTCAGATTTTGAACCTGTCTGACCTTAGGCAGTCTGTTTGAGACTTCCAGAAATCTACTGTCTGTGGCTGTGTCCTTTAGTTGTTAACCTTGTCACTATGCACTCAGCAGTCAGGATTTAGCACCACCGGGCCAGAGGCGAGTCCCTCCTGAGGGTAGGGCTATTGTGTCCTCTCACATTGTTGCTGTTCAGGGGAGTGGTCTGCCTCAGCAAGATAGCTGCTGTGGCATAGGGGATGAGTCAGCATGGGGATCCTGTTGGCTACTCCATCAGTTCTCTCCCCAAAGTCTCCTTCCCCAGTCTCCCCTCGAGCATCTCAAGCCCACTCTGCCCCCTTGCTAGAACCCAAGGTAAATGGCTGAAAATAAAAATTTATGTATTGGCCCTTTAAACAGCTCTTTGCATCTCTAGCCCCCCCATCTCTGGCAGAGAGCAATACTGCTGCTTTTCGCAGGTAGCTGTTATCTGCGTACTTTTTGGGCTCTGGTGCTGTAGGCCAGGGATTCCCACAGATAGTTTAGACCTCATTCATCTCAGGGGGCTATATCTGGCTGTTAAAATATCCCTCTTGCACTGCTGCCTGTGGGACCTCAGCCAGCTTTCTCAAGTCTCCACTGCACTCCTTACCAGTTAGGTTGTGGTAAAGTTTATTCTTCTGTCTGTCTGAGGTCATACGGATTCTTTTTCTTGTTATTGTTCAGTTGTTTGTTCCAGGTGATTTCTCCACAATTTAGTTGTGATTCCAGATTGGTCCTTGGAGGAGGTCAGTGTGGCTTTCATTCACTCCTCCGCCATCTTGCCCCTTCTCTGTTTTATAATTTTTATACTTCTTTTTATTTTTTTCCCCTCATTTCCTTCCTTATTACCTCTTGTCCTTTCTCTTTTAATTATTTTATAAAAATGCAACATAAAGTAAAATACACACAAAAAATATACAGAGCTCAATTTAAGAACCAACAACAAGTAGAAAAATCTATATATTCTTATCATAACCACCCAATCTAGAAAGAAGATCAGCTCACAGTCCATCAGTACCTCTTCTCCATCACCAAAGTTTAATCAATATCAACTGTATTAGTAGTAACTATCTAGATTTTATCATCTAAGCACAACTTTCCAAGTGTTATACTTATTTTTTCTGCTTCTAAAAGTTGACATAAATGAATTGTACAACATATATGCTTTTGTGCCTTCTTTAGTTTAATATTATATTTGTGAGAATCATCTATGTTTTTGCCTGTTTTATTTGTTCTTCTTTATGTAACTTGTCTTTTCCTTTTGAGGTTGTTTTTGAGATTTTTCTCTTTATCACTGATGTTGAGCAAGTTGATTATGATGTACTTAGATATAATTTTGTTTTTTGTGTTTTAGGGTCATAGAACTTCTTGGATATGTGGGTTCATTGTTTTCATGAAATTTCTGCCATTATTACTCCTTTTTTTTTTTTTCTGTCTCCCTCCTTGCCTGCCTTCAGAGATTTCAATATATGATTTTGGAATTGGAATTACCTTTGGAGTTGTTACATATCTCTCCATTGGCCTTTTTGTTTTCCTCAGTCATTTATTCTCTTTGTGTCGATCTGAATAGTTTCTATTGATACAGCTTCAAATTCACTAACCTTTTCTTTTGCAGTGTCTAATCTGCCATTATTCTTTTCAAGTATGAGTTTCCTCTCAGCCACTGTTTTTTATCTCTAGAAATTCAACTTGTGTCTATTTTATTTCCAGCATGTCTCTAATGAACATGGACAATCCTTTTAGCTTCTGGAAGCTGTAGAATACAATAATAATAATTTTTAACATGATCTTTCATATTATTACTCTGAGCTATTTTTGTATTGATTTCTATCAATTGATTTATTCTATTTGCCTTTTTCTTACTTCTTTTCAAGAATTGGAAAACATCTCAGATGTTACCCCATTTGCAAATTGATAAGTTAGCTAGTCACAATTCCATGGCTGATGACATAGGAGAGACTTCTAGCCCAGGAATAAAGAACAGTTTACTATTCAGAGCAATAACAATAGCCAGACTCTTGTACTTGTTCCATGAGTCTCATTTCCCCTTAGGTGTCAAAGAAATACCTGTACACTCAGTGGGTTGTACTATATGTGAAAACCTTTATCTTAGAGAACTTGAATATTTTATAATGGACAGTGAGCATGTCTATCTCTTAGGGGAGGAGAACTATTTTTATCTTCCAAGACAGTTTCTCTGTCTTCCAAGACTGCTCACTATTCAAACATCCTTAAAAAGATGAGTTAAAGCAAAGACAATCAGGCCTTCTGCCTGTGAAATATGCAGAAACACAAGAGAAGCATGCAGATTTGTCTTGCAATACTTCTTTTAATGCCCCCAAATTTTGTTGATTAAGCTGATAGGCATGAAATCTATTTATAGTCTATAAAAATATTGATCTTCATTCTTGTATCAGTTAAGTTATTCAGAAACAGTTTGACCTTTTCAAATCTTGTTTTCAAGATGAATTAGAGAGGGCAATAACAGCAATTTGTATATTGCAAATTCTGGTCCGTTACTGAGGCAAAATCGTTATAAACCCCCTAAGAATTTTTAGGTTTTCCAGTCTGGCTTATGGGAAGAGACATTCCACCCAGCCCTGTGGAAGCTTCAGATACCATTCCCTCAAATCCTTTAGTGTTCTTTATTCAGACTCTCAAGCATTCACTGGTAATTTCCTCTCAGGCGCGCACTGATCAGTACTCAGCTGAAGATTTAAGGAGTTCCCTTTGTATATCTCTAAAGAGTTCTCTTTATGGAGCTCTTTCACTAGTACTATACCTTGAAAATATTAGATACCCTGGCCTTCCAGGAGTCTCAACTCCCTCTCCTCAACTCAGGGAGTCTGTTGAGCTCTGCCTTAGTTCACTCTCCCTGCACTTTGGGCTGGGAATTCTCTACAAGCATTCATCTAGGACATCAGAGGACTCACCTCATTCCTGACTTAGGTATCACAGAGGTATAAAATTTAAATGTTAATTGGTGTTTTTATTTTCCATGACAAGAGAAAACATAAGCACACTTAATTTACCTCTTCCCAATAAATGCTATTATTGTAGTATATTTTAATTCTAAGTATATCTTTGGTTAATTTTTATTTTTCAATCACAGGTTAAGTATATCTTAACCCTCATAATACATTACTACTATTATAATCATCATTATTGATTTATGTCATTAATATTCATTTAGACTTATTCAATAATTATAATTTACCTTGCTCTTAATTCCTTCCTTCATCTTTGACTTTCTAACTGGAGTCAGTATTGTCTTACTTTAAGAACACCAGAATCTACAGTGATAAACTTTTATTGGTCTGAAATATCCTTAATTAACCTTTATTCTTGAAATATACATTTTTCCTGAGTTTAGAATTTTGGTGGGCAGATATTCTCTTGTATTGTCTTTTTATTTCCATCATATGTATTGAAAAGTCAACTGTTAGTCCAATTGTTTAAAGATTGTTGGATGTTCTATTTATCTTTAATTTTCAGCAGTTTTAGTATGATGGGCCTAGCTGTGGATTTATTTTGCTTAGAGTTCAAAGGAGTTCTGAAACACATGGCTTGATGTCCTTAAACACCGTAGGAAATTTCTCGCTATAATTTCTTCAAATATTGCTTCTTTGACAGACTGTCATTTTATCCTCCATGTCTTCTTACTTTGTTTAGTGTTTGACATCCAGTGTTTCTCTATTTTTATTTCAGATTTATTCTTGACACAACTTCAAGTTCACAGATTTTCTTTCATCTGAGTCTAATATGCTGTTAAACTATAAATTCATTCATTGAATTCTTTGTTTTAGTTGTGGCATCTTTTACTTTTAGACATTTTTTTCCCTTATTTGTACTTTGAACTTTTAATTCTTGGCTAAATTTTTCAATCTTGTCTTCACATCCTTATATTGTACATAGCTCTTGTGTTCTATAGCTTGTGTTTATGACTAATATTTTCAGCCCAGTTGGCTTACCACTCTTGAGTCTTTGTTTGGTTTTCATGTTACCTTGTTTTCTCATTTATTCTCACTATTTTTGCATGTGTGTGCTGAACATTATATTTAACAAATTGTTTATGTAAATGGTTTGAAACTTAACACCTTTTTTTAATCTAATAAATACTTTGCATATTCTTTTAGGTGCCTGGAAAGACTAGCAATCTGGGTTGGTTTTAATTAAATTTGGTGATTGAGACAATTTAAAGTTGGTGAGCAGTCTTTAAAAAAACTGGAATTATCTTCTGGAGGGCTCCATCTAGTACAGGCTTCCCCTGCTAGGCTAGGTGAATGTTCTAGGAAACCATCTGTATTTGTGTACCTGCTAGTGTTATTGTGAGAGGCTGTGTTAGGTTTCAGTGATTTTTTTTTAAGACTTCTTCAATACATTTGCCCATTTCACAATGAGCAATTTACAAGTACACACCTCAGTGAGTGTTCAGCAGTTTTTGACCAAAAGCAGATGGACCCTTGTGCCCCACCCTTCCTATTCACCCTATCTCACCGCAAGTGACTTTTTCTTTGTTTCCCCAGGTGAAAAACAGTCCTCAAAGAGAAACATTTTGCCAATGTGGAAGAGGAGGAAAAAACACAGAAGAAGAACTAAAAGGCATCAAAATCGACAAGTTCAAAACTGTTTTGGGCAGTAGAAAAAAACATCTCGATAGGTGTATTGTATCCAATGGAGAGTACTTTGAAGGTGATTGAAATTTAAACATGTAAGAATAGATATACAATTTTTTAAAATAAATTCTGTTTTTTTGGTCCTCCATCATATCTTTGAGGTTTTAAACCAAGAAACAGGGGGTTTACCAGAGCTCCTGACACTTTTGAGCAATGGGACTCAAGATTTTTTTGAAGAGTAAGAAAATTTCCTAAGGTAAAAACAGTTTCAAGTTCTGACTTCACATCTCTGAATATTCATTTTCTGCCATAAGCTAGCCTGACAATACTGTATCTTATTAGTTCCTTAATGTCTTTAAATAGATTCCTGCTCTTTCTAGGTTGTCTAATTGTCTTCATGGAAAGTAATGAAGTAATGGCCTAATTTATTTAAAATTTCATTACTGATAGAAAAAGTATCTCCTCCTTTATCATTAAAAATATACTATAATTTTCAAAAGTAAAAGCAAACATTTAAGATATTTTGATTCTAATTCAAAAACAATTATTTCAACATTTTTGTGCATTTAATGAGTCTCTTATGATATAGTCCTACCTAACTCTGCTTTCTCAGTCTTGAATTTTTCTTTCCTTTTTATATTTATTGTTTTTGCACAGGCCTTCTGTTAGTTTATTCAGAATGAATATGTGGGTCATATATTTCCTTAATCTTTGTATTCCTGAGAAAATATTACTCTTGATTTCATGCATGAATAATAACTTCACTAAAAGTAGAAACTAGAAACTGTCCTTTAGCGCTCTGGAAATGTTACTCCATTTTCTTCCAGTATTTAGAGCTGTGGAAAAGAAGGCTATGGGTTACCTGATTTTGGTAATTTCACTTGTAACCTATATTTGACTTTTCTATTTGCTTTAAAAGTCTTTATCATTGACCTTCAGAAATTCCATGAGCCTTTGTAGATTTCTGGTCTCTGTTGTGTTTTCATTATCTTTCCCTATGAATATAATGTGTATAAATATTTTCTGTTTTGGATGAAGGAACTAGTTTGCAATAAGAAATTTTTTTTTCTGTAATTTTTCATTTCTGTTTGTTCTATTCTCTCTTCCTGGTATTACAAGAGTATGTAGATTTAATCTCCTGGTTATATTTTCTATATGTTTCATATTTTCTTGTTGTTATTATATCTTCATTTTAGTAGTTGTAAACCCAATGCTTATAGAATTCAGTCAGGTAACAAAAATCAATAAAGCCAGCCTAGTACAAATATAATGGGTGGTGAGGACTGAGGAGAGCAAATGCTTCTTCTAAATGTGACTACTACTAATCACCTGGTATTCAGCTCTAATAAAATATAGCCAGATTCCATTTTATCCAGAAAAACTAAAATCTGACTTTTAAAAAAATGTAATATTCTTAAGCAGAAAAGCACTGAAAAAAGACCTCATTACTTACCATTGGGATTGTCTTCGTCACACACAGAATGATCTGTTACTTCACTGTCTTTTGTAATATTGTCATCTTTTGCAGATTCTGACACACACACACATACAAAAAAACAAGTAAAACATCTATTCAGCATTTTCAACCAGGAAATAGAGTAGCTTCCAGCACTAACATGATTTATGTTTGGGGATAGAATTCTTTATTTTTTTAAATACCATTAAATTACTTAAATATTTTCACCAATACTTTCCTGTAAGTACTATATGAAATATTAATACAAAGTTTACAAGATAAAGACAGAAGAGTTGGTTGGGTCATTTTTTTGCAACAAAGGAGAAATATAAGCAAGCTTTATGTATCAGTGAAAGTTTTAGGAGAATTGTGCAAAAGAACATGAAAGGAAGATGAAATAGAGAAGATTAAAGGAATATCTAATTTTAATGTTATTGATGCTTCCATTACTGTAGTTGTTCATACAGGAGAGTCTGGAGTTCTTGAAAAAGCCAGATGTAGACATTTGAAGTCCAATAGTAATTAAGTTCATCTTTCTTAGGCGTTCTACCAGTAGAACAATAGCAAAGGGTGGGGGGTGCAAACCCTTTGTTCTGTGCAATTTCACCTTCACTCTTGTATAGCACTTTTAAGCATAGGATCAGCATAAGTTGATATGACATACTTAACAGTGGCTAAAATATTTCCTATGACTGTGTACTCTTGCAAAGCTAGAAGAGAGCCCCCGTTAGTTATTTGAGGCCTCTCTGGACGCTTCCTAAAAATCCATCATAAAGAGAATGTGAATTGGTCAGCAAGAAGGTATAAAGAGGAATTCTTTCATTTATTATACTAATATTTATTAAGGACCACTCTATCCAGGCCCAGTTCTTGACTCTTGGGAGTCTATAGTGAAAACAAAAAACAAAAAACAAATTTCTGCCTTCATAGAGGTTTCAATCTAGAAGACATTTTTCATGCAGCTGAAAGGACGGTAATCCAAAGATACAGGAAACCATGATCTACTTTTATATGGGCGTGCCCATGAAGAAGACTGGGGATGATAGAACAGCACCTCTACTGTTGGGAAATGCCTTGTCTGGTTTCAGGAACTGTAGCTCTGCCGACAGGCGAGAGGGCCCCAGGGCTGGAAGTAATCAAGGAGGCTTTGGGAAAACAGGCCACTGAGGAGACGAAACCTGTCCCCTTGGCAGGGGTGCAGCCCCTGCCTCCCTCACATTACCATGCTTGACCCTGTGATGGTTGGTAGTCAATGACAGGTAAGATTCCTCAAGAGGAGAGATGACCTTAGACAGATATCAGCCAGTATGGGCAGCAGACAAGGATTTGGAGGACACAGAGAAAGGGCAAAAAGGCCTGCACTCCTAGGCTTCGCTTGGACATGGCTGGGGTGCTCATTCTATCTGAAAGAAGTCTCCTTATCTCTTCGTGGTTCTGCCCCACCTGACTGGCTCAGGCTTGAAACAATACTAAAGGCAGGTGCAATCCTAAACTGGATGAGGTGGTTCCCGGGGTAAATCAGGCCTAGAAGTAAGTTCTTTGAAGCATGCTTTGTTCTTCCCTCAAAGCTATGATAACTGGCTCATACTGGGAAGGAGATTTACATATTCATAGACCCTGACCTGAGGCAGATCTCTTGTGTTCCTTCAGTTGTTATCTATGATCTCTATCTGTTTTCTGTAAAAAAATGTAAACATTTTGACATTGATTGATGAGCTCTGCATCCATACCCCTGTGCATATGGTTCTCAATAAAATCCTTTGGACATGGGGGCTTGGGGCCTTCTCCACTAGAGGGAAGAGCCATGTACCTTCTCCTGGCAAACAGAGGAGTGTTTGTAATGACTTGTGTTTATTCCCCCATCCATGACAACCCCAGGACGGGCTCTGAGGGATTCAGAGCCCCACTCCCTCCTCAGCTGGCTTCAGACAGTAACCCTCAGATCTAGGAATGCCCCCCCCCCCGCCGGTGCTCCCAACGACAGATGGTGCCCAAACAGGGACCCTCTATGACTTACAAATGAGTTCTCTGCTGAGTTCATATTGCTCAGCTCTATTTTAATTCCCTAACAGAGTAAATTTAGGTGGAATCTAAAATAAATCATTCTTTATTGTCCTTTCCCTCTCTTCTTTTTCTCTCCCAAAATTAGGAGATAGCTTTGAACAACATAGTTTGGAATATTTGAGAAAATTTGTTTCTCGAACATACTACAAACAACATTTGATGGACAAATGAAAAACCTGGGTAGTTAACACATGATTCAAATTTAATAACCAGTGAAGAAAGTATGCACCTAAAGCGTATGGTTTTAATTAACTTCAAATAATTCCCCCAAGGCAAATGTTTAATTATCTGCACAGCTTATTTCTTTCTGAGACTGACAATAAGTTTCAAAGTCCAATTTTGGATGCAAAACTAAGCATAGACGCATTTTCCAAACTGTTACTGCATTCATGTCAAATTGTTTTAAACCAGCTCCCATTAAAATATGGCTTTTTAATTTTGAATCTATCCTTTGAATACTTTTTTCCACATTAATACTGAAAATAAACAATGATTGAAAATGTTACTGTATGGATCAGGCCAAATTTTAGTTTTAAGAGTGTTTTAGTTTTACTTGTTTATAGAAAATTGTATAATTCAGTATGAAGTAATACTGCACTGTGCATGTATACAAAATTATTATTTATAATGACAAGTAAAGAAAATATATCCAATATATAGTCACTAAAGGAGCTTATTATTTCTATATATGTTCAATAAATGAGCATGAAAAATGTAGTTGGATATACCAAATTCTTGCAGCATCTTGGATTCACATTTCATTTAATTCTAAATGTTATGTGGTAGTGTTAAAAAATGTAGAGTTATCACCTAATTCTGAGATTCAGTCAATGTTATTTTAATAGCAGAGAACTGGAATTAAATTTATATGTAGATTCTGACTTTCAAAGTCTTTAAGGTCAATGTCCTACTAGAGAATGTTTCTCACATGCAAATATTAAATCCAATAGTCAAGCTAAAGTTCTAAAGCTAGATTATCTTTCAAGATTAACAAGAATAAATAATACTTTCATAAATTTAAAATATCTTCTCATTTAGAAAGTTGGAAAAATTTTAAAAAGAACATTTGAAATAGATTAAAACAAGAAAAACATAAAACAGATATTCCAAAAATTAGGGTTTTTAAAAGATTTATTAATTTGAGAGAGAGAGAGAGGGAAAGAGAGAAAGAGATGATACTTTGTTGTACTTATTTATGAATTTTTCAGTTGATTCTTTTATGTGCCCTGACTTGGGATTGAACCTGAAATTTTGGAGTATCGGGATGATGCTCTAACCAATTGAACTAGCCAGCCAGGGTAAAAAAATAAGTTATTGTTAATGCAGTCAAGTATACACATCCACACAGAATAGTACAGTACATGCATAGAATTAAGCTGTGATGATAAATGAAACTATTACATTTTTAATAAGCATATCTAAACTATAAATCAAAACATATATGATTTCTTTAAAAAATATCCTCTTAGAACAAAAGTTCTTATTCCTAAGGGACCTCTGAACATACTCTAGTAGTTCAAAAATTCTTTTGAAGTGATGTATAAAATGTGTGTACATATTCATTCATCTATTCATTTTTCTGGGAGAGGATAGATTCCATCATATTTTCATAGGGACCCATGATCCCAACAGGGCTAAAAATGACTGTAGACATTCATACTCTAATGCCAGCAACACTGTCATCTTACAAAAGATTTTCAGGACTATGATTGAGGAACTAGCTATGGAACTTGATGCCCACTCCATTAATTCATCAATGATGACAATTCTTGAGTCTTATGTAGATGTGGCTTGAATATAGACAAAAAATATGAAGATATGTTTAAGAAATGAAGAAAACACTTCAACTTACAAGAAATAAAATTAAAGTTGACTATAATGTAAAAAAACTATATAGATAATTAATTGTCTTTGAAGACAGGTCAAGCCAGAAGGTATACAAAAGCCACCTAGTAATAGAGGTAACCCTTGATGACTATTCAAAGTAGTGGCAGGAGCTTATTTTAGTGTAAAAGTTCCAATGGGTCTGAACAAAATAGTAAATACTATATAAAACACTTACATATAAAATATTCTTGCCCTATAACATGTAAACATCCATACATGAGTATCTTAGCTTGATGTAAAAGCTCCACAGAAACACAACCACCTGGACTTTCTTTGATTCTTATAAACTGATTCAAGTATACCAAGCAAAACAATATTTAACCAGCCATGTTTTATTTGAATCACTGGCTTATTATGTGAAGCAATAAAAATACAATAACTTTTCTTTTATCTGAAAAGGGTCCTTATCCACAATAACCTTGAGTCTCCGCAGCCAATTCTGGCCTCATTGAACCTCTGCAGTGACTATTCATCTATATCTATATAGGAAAAACATACCCTGTAATATGGTCCCAGGGTACTCAGATGGCCATGATCTGAACTGTGCTTGGTCCCATGAAGCTGGACATACAAGGCTAAACTATATTTACCTGAGAAGTAACTTGGTTCACAGGACAAGACATTGCCTTGAGCGTTAGGAGGCCCAATGAGCTATGGCCAGTCATTTGTCTTCATTATGCTCTCATTAACCCCCATTAAAAGGCAGTCAGACACTCCCAGAGTTGTTGAATCCAAGTACTAACAGTGTTTGAGATGGTGCTAGGAAAACTACCATCATGTATCATTAACGTATTTTAACTTCCACTTGGTAAATTTGAGCAAACGAGCTCATTCCTACGTTGGAGGTCATATTCATCTGTAGGTTGTTATTTGAAAATATGAGCAAATAATAAAAGTAGTCACATTGATGTGGACGATAGCTTGGCGTTCGGATTCTAGATTTACAACTACAAGCTTAACAACTCTAGCAAAACCTATTCCCCTTACATAAACTCAGTTTCAGCACCTAGGAATTGAAGGTTTTAAGCCAGATAATCTCTCATGAACACCTTATAATGCTAATCTGCTGATCTGTTCAAATTCTTTTTTGCAGGGAACAACACTTCTCTGTAAACATTCTCAGATTTCCCTCATTATCACAGACAGTACTCACTCTATTTATAAAATAAAAGTTAACAGTGGGGGAAGTAGTGCCATTTGACTTCAGTGCCACACTGGCCATTGTTAAGTCTGCAATTGAAGGAAGAATCGTCACTCTGTAAAGCAGAACAGCTGGATATAAAGCTGGGCTGGACCATGATGGAACAAGAATTGCTTAATTATCCTTTCCATCAAGTTAATTTTTCCCCTTTGGCAAAGTAAACAAAGGCAATTCTGCTCTTGTTTTGGTTGTCTGTGACCTGCTCTCCTTGACCTCCATCCTTCTGATTCCTTTCTATTCTTGCCTCCCTCTGCCTTGCTAAGCCTCCCACCGAAGGCTCCCTTGACATCATTAAAAAAAAAATCTGACCAGGTCACAGGCATGAAAAATAGCCAAAGTTCTAAATATGAACTGACTAGGAACTCTATTAAGGGTTCATGAATAAATAAGGAAGAATACAAGTGTTTTATTTAAACTTTGGTTTAATTACATCTGATAATGAAATTTTGTTGTGACTGTACTACTGAGGGGACCTTCTCCAAATGAGAAACGATGAGGGCTTTTTTGCCCCTAACTCTGAACAGGGTTACAACCTAGCAGCTGGCAACTATTTCTTAGTTATTTTATTTCAGGGAGAAGTTGAAAAAGTAGACAGAACCTGTCTCCAGATTTATAAATGCTTCCCCTTCTGGGCTCAGGCTGTTGTCAGCTAGATAGATGGAGAGCGTGGCTGAGATGCCAGGACCTCATGCTGCTGAGAGCCAGAAACTTCCTGCAGTCCTCAAGGCTTGAGACATAACCCACCCCATTGGAGGAAAACTTAAGTCATTTTTCCCAAGTGATGAGACTTTTGTGGATACTAAGATAAGCATTTGATCTCTTTCTGAGAGTCTCATTTTATGTGAGCTTCAAAGACCTGGGCAACTGCTCACAAGCACCTATTTGTTCTTCCCACCTAGAAGAATCCACAAACCCATGCAAATGAAAATGGATGTGTTTACTTTTTTCTGTTTATTTTTACTCAGCTTTTGCACATGCTATTGAATATAGTTCTATAATTTTGATGGCTGCTGAATTGTTTATTATATGCATCTACCACTAGAATTTTTACTAGTGCCTCTTTTATCAGACATTTGAATTGAATTCAATTTCCAGCCATTCTAAATAACCCTGTTGTTGTTGTCTTGGGTTTCCCTAGGCTAGATTAACTCCATTCTCCTTTCTGTGACTTATTCTCCACCCACTCCTATGTGAGATTTCGATCTCTCTAGAGCTAGAGTAGCTAGAAGAGAAACAATCTATGTCAGCTACACCTTACAGCAGAGAGTGCCCCATCCATATCCCATTGGACTACCCCTGAGATGAGATGAGTTCTCAGACTCTGAATAAGGGTATTCTTGCCCCAGATGAGCCAGAAGTACCCAGGAGCTACCCAACTCCTGACTCCCAAAGGATTCAGGAGCTAAAACCCCGGTTTCCTCATTCCTCAGGGAGACATCCCTTAGAGGATTGGCATCCCAGTGCCCCTCAACAGTAACCTGCTCACTAATGTACCCCCTATTGCCTGTTTTCCCTTCCCTGTCTCACTTCCCATCTCTCGCCTGTGTTTCTTGGGATCAATTCCCAAATAAACCAATTGAACCCACATCCTTCTCTTAGAGTTTGTTTTTGGAGAACCCAAACTAAGACAATCAAAATAGTCATTAACCTGTTTCCTGCTATTTGGTAGAAAAAATATGAATGTTCATCCTACTCTCTTGACTCTTGTATCATGGTGCCTTTTATTAGGAAACATTGGGAAGAGTATCTGCCACCTGACATGGAGAAGTTGGGGAAAGAGGTTGCCATGTTATGCACCATATAACAATGAGAGCTGGGCCACAGATTATAGGTGAGGAATGAGCCCTGGGCAATCACCTACACTGCTGGCCAACAGACATTAAGGTAGTCTATCAAGAGAGTTCCACCTACCAGTAGAGAATTAATATTCTATTATGATAAAAGAAATCTATCAGCTTCTTTGTCTCAGAGAAGTTATTTGGTGGTAACATTTACAAAGATATCTTGAAGTGTAGAGTGGTATAAAGGCAGAGATTCACTGCTGAAAGCAAAGGGAACAAATACAAGCCATGGATGAAGTAAAGATGAATAAAGAGTTACTTGATAGCACTGTAAGAGTAGAAAGAGGACAAGAGATAGTGAAAGTATTGGATACTTCTTGAGCTGATGACTGTTGTTAAAGTTCTGAGTTTCCAGAACTGCTTGAATTGTTGTTGCCTTCCAAATAAATGATCCAGATATAAGGGTGATGAAATGGTTTCTTTACTCTCTGATTTTTCTACCACCTGAGGTGACCTCAACATGTGTTGCTTTTATGTAATTCAGCTTGTGTCACTTTTCCATAATTAAAAAGAGTTTGACCCACCTTGGCCAGTATGGCTTAGTTGGTTGGAGCATCTTCCTGTAACCAAAAGGTTGCAGGTTTGATTCCTGGTCAGGGCACATACTAGGTTGCAGGTTTGATCCCCAACCCCCAGCCTAGGCATGTGTGGGAGGCAACCAATTGATTCTTCCCTCTTGCATCAATTTTTCTTTCTCCCTTCCTCTCTCTCTAAAAGCAATGAAAAAATGTTCTTGGGTGAGGATGAAAAAAGGAAAATGAAAAGGGGTTTGACTCACTTTGTGGTTCTTGAATGTTTATATTTAATTATAATGTGTATATATACTTTAAACATTTGTAAAGTATTATTTTTTCTACAAATATTATTTTGAGAAGTATGTCATTCATTTAGAGCCATTAAAAAACTCACCTTTTTAGTCATTTAAAATATTTAGCACCCTCATGAAACTTGTTCAGAGATAGAAAGATACTGGACCAAGAAACTTAGAGAAAGTTAAAGAGGGGAACTGCCTGATCATGCAGAATAAAGCCAGTTCAGTAAATTTCATTTTCAACAATGAACCTTGTGGGGAAAAAAAAAATCAGGTGACATCTGGTATTACAGGAAATGGGGTGTATACAAACATTGGTATGATGAGAGCAATGTTTTGCCTCATAAACTGAGGAAAATGTATTAAAACAAAGTACTGTACCATGCTGTCTTATGAGGACCTTGAGAAGTATACTAAGATTAACTGAAAGGTGTTATTTTCTATTTCTAGGAAAACTTTATTTTAATTTTCTACTAATTTAGACAAAGTTTAGCTTTAAGTTCTAGAAATCATTATTATAGTCTCCTAATGCAATCATTCACTATATTAGTCTGCTAGGCTGCTGTAACAAAAATGCATAGCTGAGGTGACTTAAACAACAGCAATTTATTTTCTCATAGTTCTGGAGGTAAGAGATCCAATATCAAAGTACTGGCTATTCAGTTTCTGGTAATGGCCCTTTATCTGGTTTTCAGAAGGCGGCCTTGTTACTGTGTCCTCACATGGCCTTTTTTCAGTGTGTATGTGTGGAGAGACAGAAATTGAGATCTCTTTTTCTCTTCCTCTTCTTAATAAGAACACTAGTCCCACCATGAGGGCTCCACCCTCAAGACCTAATCTAACCTTAATTACCTTCCAAAGACCCCATCTCCAAAGACCAATACATTGGCTAGGGCTCAATCTATGATATCTGTGTTTTGGGGGAAACAAATATTCTGTCTATAACACTGATATATACATTTGTTCTCATGGCCTTTTGAATGATTTATTTAACTTTTGAATGTTAGATAATCAAACTGGTATTCCTGCTGCACATCCAAACAAAGTCTCAAACTAGATTTAGAAATGAGATCTTCTCTAAATACAAGGTTTTTTTTCCCCATTCCAATTCTCTTGAGTCAGTTTTCATCAACCTTTAAACTGTATCAAGTCAGTATTTGGATAGTATGGATAGAAGTGATAAGGGAATCTGTGGTAATAGTGGTATGAACACTTGATAATTGGCATTAGAGTTGGCCAATCAGAATGAGATGTCCACAGCTTTGGGGCAACGTCCTGGAGCCCACTGGTGTGCCTGAGATGGCAGGGTAGTAGTGAGGATTCTTACTTGCAAGGAGGGGAATTAAATCACTATTTGCTTAAAAAAAAAAAAGAGTCAATATTCAGGTCATTGAAAAAAAAACAACTTGCAGCAATGCCAGGGTATAGGGGCAGAATATAAGTTCTGTTTATGGTAGAGAACTATACTGATAAGTTTAAAAAAGATAATAAGTAGTTTAATAATCAACAAACTCTGATGTTCTAATATTGGTTGAAAGAATGAGAAGTAGCTTTGCTGTTATAGACCCAAAGAGTCTACCCTGCTGGGATAGAATTATCCTAAAACACATTTGTGGTCACCTCTTTTTTTTTTTTTTTTTTTTTTTGGTGACCTTACCTGATAAAGCACCATAGCAAATAGAATCAGCAAACACCTTAGGTCGGTAGTACTTCTGTCTGGAGCACTGCATCCTACTGAGGGCAGCATCACATCCCTGCCCCTTTGTCTCACACACACTATTGTACTGCTCCCTGCGTCATTCTGAGGTAACACTTCTGATCGGGGTGCCTGTATTAGCAGATGAAGTGATGGCCCCATAGTCATCAGCTGTGAGATGTAAGGGGACACCAGATGAAAGCATCAGTTCCAAAATATCCACCTTGTCCTCTTATTGTTCCCAGGGGACATTTCATTCTTTTGTGACCTGAAACTTCTGTCTTTTGGGATTTTTTAGATCTTTTTGGAAGGATCCTGCTTGGGGTCAGGTTATTGTAATGACTTGATAATCAGTTGCTGGAAATGGGTCTGAAGCCAGCTGAGAAAAAGAAAAGAATGACGCTGGGCAGAGACCAAGAGGAGGAGAAGGACCTTAATTTAATAAAAGACACAAGAGAGCATGAAAGCAGCTTACGTTGATCCTCTAACCTGGAGAAGTACTAACTGGAGTCACTTTTAGGGGAAATCTCTATTTGTTGTTTAGAAGGGGCAATTGGTGGGAGGCTGCTGAATTACAGGGTATGTTATTTACAGTATTAATATTTTCCTAAAGAGTTGCAGTCATAATTTTTTGTAAAAAATTTGAACTTATAACTCTTCATTGAAGATAAACATAAAGAAAAGTAAAGCTAAAATATATTGAATTTGTTAACTAAAACCCATCTGTGTGTACTTTTTTTTCTGTGTCTAAGTCAACTTTCATTTAAACTAGGATTTCTAAAATTTCATGTGTACATCTTGGTAAATTATCACAAATTGAAGATTTCTATATAACCAGCGCCAGTTCAAGAAACAAAACACGTCCAGCCTCCGGGAAGCCCTGTTCATCCCTCCTTTCAGGCACTGTCCTCACTCCAAAAATACCCGCTCTGACGCTCAGTGACCTGCATCAGTTCTTCTGTTTTCAGACTTTCTATAAATTGAATTACCCACAATATGTGCTCTTCCATGTCTAGTGTCTTTTGCTCAACATTACATTGGTGAAATTCATTCATATTGATGCTTATAAAAGTGGATTTTAACTGCATTATGAACACTGGCCACGTCACCAGATCCTATGGTGAATTTTATCTGAAGTGTGAAAATAATATTTTTTCTCCTTCCAACCCTCATTCCCTGCCTCCCCATGCTTTGTGGTTCTTAAGTCTTAGGGTACCCAGGAGGGCTCTTTAGCACTCAGACTGTTGGACCCTCCCCCAGAGTGTCTGATTGCATAGGTCTGGGGTGAGACCTGAGAATTTGCATTTCTAATGAGTACCTGGGGGATGCTGATCCTACTGCTCTAGGGACCCCTCTAAGAACTACACTAAAATATATTGAATTTGTTAACCAAAGCCCATCTGTGTGCATTTCTTTTCTATAAGTCAACTTTCATTTAAAGTAGGATTTTTAAAGTGAGTATCCTCATTTGACCTGCATATGTATTTTCTGTTGCCAAGAGCACCTGTCTCACATGTGGTAAGGAAGGACACAAAGCTCGAGTGCTAAATCTGTGGAGACTCACATCAATATATGAAGATGTAAGAGCCATTTTTAGAGCATCCCCACTTTAATATTAGATATACTGGATCTTACTGTTTAAAAATCTGAAAATAGTTGCAGCTTGACTATTTACCATGCTTGACTATATCCAGAAAAAAAAAACCCTGCCCAAGTATTGAGAAAGGTCCAGGTTTTATCACTGTGCTTCCATCAAATCCTGCAGGCAAGAGCTCCTAAAGAATAAAGCTCTACAATGAAAAGTAATAAATCATAGCTACAATGTATTCCTCTCAAGCTAGTATTAGACCGCTGTCTGATACATTAGCCCCCAGATACATAGGGCCAGTGAATCCTTGGAATGTTGCCAGTCTGAATGACATGTTCTGGAATGGTAAAATATGTGCTGGGTTTCATAGACTTAGTACCCCAAAAAAAAAAAGTAATATTTCTCATCAATAATTGTTGTATTGACTATATGTTGAAGGTTTTATATTTTGGATATATTGGTTCAATAAAATATATTATTAAAACAATTTTTTCCTTTTTAAAATATGGTTATTAGAAAATTTAATTATGTATATGACTCTAATTTGTGGATCACATTTATTCCTTTTGGACAATGTTGTTCTAGAGAATTTAGTATTAGCCTGACTTATACAAATAATTAATGACATGCTTGAAGGCCAGAGTTATGAGGATGGGAAATTGCAACTTTCCAAAGAATGGTTCATCAGAAACTAGAAAATCACATTAGGTCAATAGGAAGTATCTACAAATGCTAATAGGGATCCTGGGAAGAAAAAGAGTCTAATCAGTTATAATCAAAGAGAGGATGTTCTAAGAAGGAATTAGAGAAGAGAATTATAAATTTGTTAAAAACTACCACACTAAAAAAACTACTTATACTCAAACAATATCCAGTGATTGAAATTGTTTGCTTTATGTTGATTTGACCCAAATTTTTTATCCTGGCATTCAGAGTTCTCTACAATCAGGGCTCCAACTTAGCAACTAGTTAATGAGTGGATGGATGGATCCAACATTTAAGCCACATGGATCTATTCATTGTATCTAAAATAAGTTTTTTGATATCTTGCTTCTAATGTTTCATGGATCCTCTTCTTTCTAACAAAAATAGCTACTTTCTACTTCAGTACATTAGTGCATCTTTCAGATCCCACCTCAAATCTCATATTCTCTTCTTACATTTCACAGATAAGTTCAGGCCAGAGATGCTGCTTGACTCCAGCCTCCCTTGATATGTCTCAGTGTAATCTTTCCTTGGTATTTGTCATTCTTTCTTTTGTTAGCTGTCTTGCATCCTAGCTTTGTGGCCTCAGAACACTTACCTTATTGCTCTGCTTTACCATGCTTGTCTCTAGAGTGGAATGATATTGTATTTATATTATAAATTAGAGTTGAATTAGTGAAAGCATGAAGTTCTTAGAGTAGAATCTGATATCTAATTAAGGGTTAGATAAATATCAGGTGCTATTATTATTGTTGTCAATGATATTAGCTATGTAACACATAGTGCATATTTTATTTTTCCATCTGGATTGTAAATTCCTTGAAAGGCAAGAACATATTTTCTTTTTAATATTGCAGAAGGTATTACAAAAAGTTAAAACCCAATAAATATCCATTGATAATCATAATAAACACTGATGCATTTTAAATGGCATTTTCTGTAGGTCAGACTTTGCACTAAACACTAAGGTTACAATGATGGACAACTCAGACACTGTCCCCAACCCTCACCATGAAACTTAAGATGTAATGGAGGGAGATGGACAAAAGATAAGTATGTAAAAGGAAAAAGAGGTATACATAGTGACAGGTAGCTGTGTTATGAAGTAATGAATAGGAGGCAAAGATGGAGGTTTAGGCTCTACCTAAAAATGTGAGCAAAGAAGGCTGGGATGAGACCTAGGCACAGTGAGGAGGGCAGATCCTGTGAGATGCAAAAGGAGGGATGAGAGAAACTGTAAAGCTGTACCTTACAGGTTATAGTTAGGTCTTTGCATTTTATTCTGTGGAAGCATAAAGGCATTGTAAGAATTCAAGAAGGAGCGGGCTGTGATATGTTTATTTTATTTTGTCTGGTAATATCAGTAGACCCTAGGAGCTGTCACTTTTTACTTTATTTTTAAATGAGATCATATTCAAGTATGACATTAATATGACCATGAACTTCAACTGTATAAGGTTAGCTGATTCATATAGGGTTAATACATATACTCTTGACCTTGGACTTATTGAAACCAGCTGTCTGTATAACACATGATTATGTGAAATCCTAGACCAAATATAATAAGATATCTGCCACTGGGAAAACCAATAAGCAAATTCATGAATCAGAGCTATGTTTGAGCCTCCATTGTGACACCTTCACAATTTATAAGCTTATGTAAAGACCTTGCTGTTCATGACAGGTGTCACTCTTGAGGGAACCACTTTAAATATGATTTTGAATAAGAGAATATATAAAGAATAAAAATATCATAAAATTTTTAGAGCGATTCTGATATAAAGCCCAGAATATAAAAATCTAAACATATCATTATTTAGTTCTAGGCATTATTTACTTTAAAAAACAGCAGGCAACTTAAAACATACTATTATTCTTGAAACAAGATAAATAAAACAAGTATTTACCATTTATTATTTCCTTGTGGGATTAGCTGACATTCCATAAAGACTTAATAATGTGTATGTGTTCAGAGCAGTCTCATGGCACAAGGGAAAAAAACAAAAACAAATGCAGATATTGGTGGGTTTTATTTATTTATTTTTCAAAAACTGAAAGCTCAGGTTTATTATTTAACCCTCAATACTTGTGTAGGTATCTCTGGGCAAGTTACCCAGTTGAGTCTTTGTTGCTTTAGTTATGCCATTGAGGAGGGAAAATATAACATCTTATTTCTGGAGGAAAAAAAACCTGACTAACTGTTCAAATGCATTTCCCTGATCTTAGTCTCACAGGAAGGAAGAACTCATAGGGCTCAGGAAGACCTCTCTTGTAGTCAGATGGGACCGGATGACTGAGTTCTGTCCCCATGGAAAGTGAGCAGTGGTGTTTGCCACTTGTAGGCCTGGCCATAAAAGCCTTCCACACAACTCTTTCTCTTTCTACCCTATTTGCTGACTGGATGTTAAGACTCAAGAAAACTTTGGGGACCACACATTAAAGTTCACAAGACTTTATCATATTAAGTCCCTTAATGACTGCATGAAATATGACAACTCACTGTGGATTTTATTAGGTAAGAAAACAAATTTCTCTTGTATCAGTTTGATGTTTGTGTTATAGAAGCTAGCATTGCTTAACATATATTCCATCTAAAAGAGTCATTGAAAAAATTAAATGTGATAATACTTGGTGACTATTGATCATTTTTAAAATTGACATTATTATTCAACATAACTATAGGATCTGTGAATAAAGTTCTTAGTACACACACTTTATTACTGCTGAAAGGATTTTCAAAATAAAGGAAGAACTTAGTAAGGTGACATGACAGAAAAGATATTTTGAGAATGAAGAAGAGAAATATAATAACTATTTTTTTTAATCTCCCTGCTTTATTCCCCCTTAAAACAGCAAAATATTCATGGGGATAACAGTCAAATTTAGTTTACCATGGGGTGATAGTTTATGGTCAGGAAAAAGTTATTTTTTAAAAAATTCTTTTCCTCCCAGAAATCCCATTATGTGGTCATAGAAGAAGATGGAATCTTTGGAGTGAGAATTATACTTAAAAACCCAGGGCATATGGTCACCATACGGACCACAAGTGAATTCCTGGTTTCTTTATATTTGATAAAAAAGAGAGAGTGTTGAGTAGGAAGCACGGTTCAGAGAGGAGACCCATTATGCAGGAGGAAGCAAAAAGCATTAGTGGAAATAGAAGAACTGATGCTTGTAAATTTAGGAAACATTGTCTCAGGGAATAAAACTGAAGCAGAGTCTGATATTCTCTTTTAACTTAACCTTGAAGGAAGCCCTGGGGAAAAATTGGTAAGGGGCTTTGACTCCTCATAAAGAGTGTTGTCAAGATGAGGAAGACATATGTGTGGAAGGGTTCACTTGAGCACCCCCTCGTGATCATGGTAAACATCAGTGTTAGGAAATGAATAAGCAGCTGTGGATCCAAGTTCTCTAGGTTGATCCATGACAGAGCTTCTTGTTAGAAGGAGCTCCAGAAAGCAGAAAGCTCCCATCTGAAGGAAGAGAAAAGATGGTTATTTTTTTCCCCCTGAAACTAAAAAGAAAGAGTTAAAGCAACCCAGTGCTTGGTGCTTGAAGTAGTTTAAAGGCCTTAATTGTCTGCTCTGAGGAAGAGGTTGACAGGGATGTTTTCTCATTATATGGTTAGGATAGAGTTATCGAGTGAATATTTAGTAATTGATTTTGCTTCAAAATGTGGTCCGTTTAGTTAGATAACATTGATGGATGGTTGCAGTAAACTGAAGCAGTTTTATATCATTTGAAATATGTCTTTTGAAAGTCTTAGATTTTTATGAGTCTCCAAATATCAGAGAAACATCATAAATCATAGATCAAGCTGGGATACATGCTATCTTACACAGGTTTGAGTTGGATCTCAGAACAGGGGTGTGTGTGTTGTTCTCGTGCATGCACACATGTGAGTATTACTATCCCTTTGCCTGAGGAAAATAACCTGTTTTCCTTTCCTCTTCAGCATGGCATATCTTGTGCAAAGTATCAGGGCCAATTTCTAAATGAAATGGGAAGACAAACTTTCCATTAAATGCCATCAACGTTTATTAGAAACCTTGTCTTTGTATTTGATTTAAAAAAGTGCCAGTTTTTGCTCCTAGCTAGACAATTATTTCCTTCTTTTGTTAGCTGTTCTGAGACATTCACTGTCTCTCTTCCTCTTTGTCTTAAGAACTATAACTCCCTGGGGAGAGTAGTGGGAAGAATAGATGGCAGCAAACATCATCAGGAATGAGGAAGGACAACACGTTTCTACACATGAAAATCTGTTATCCAGAACTATGATAGAGTACATAGAATGTTTAGGAGAATGTTTCCTCAATGACATTGTACCACCATTAATTTAAGAAACTCAGACTTTGTTTTTTAAAGTAATTTTACCATTGCTTATTTTGTATTATAATAGTATGATTTATTGAAATCAAAACTTTAAACTATGTTCTTTAATTCTTTTGAATAGGTGTGGAACTTTTTGTATTGTTAGCTTTTTTGTATAAAAATTATATTTTGTTAGCTTTTAAAAATATTCTATATAAAATAAAATAAAACAAAAATTTAAATTAAGATTTTGTCAATGTTGAAAATGCCTTATCCTACCATCTCCCTGAGCTTCTCAATGCAAGGTAGCATGTTTAAGGCTCTGTACTCTAGATACTACTTAATTTTGTTTAATCTTGTAGTTTTCAAAATATTTTTTACTGTTGAGCTATTTTATCAAGATACATTTATTAATATCCTGAGTGATACTATAAAATTTTAAACATAGGGCTGTCTGAAAAAGAACCCCATGTTGCTTATACATTGAAAGTGACCTTTTTAACTTTGCCATTATCTTGTGCCTTTGCCCGGTCCACTTATGACCATGTGTGATTCCAAATGAATTGCTGCCATGACCTGTTTTTTAGTGAAGTCATATCTTTTGTAGTAGCAAAAGCAGTCACCTTCAAAATTAACTCTGAAAATCCTTAAAACATCTTTAAAATGCAGTAACCAGTTTTTAATTCATATATTAATATATATTTGACTCCAATGCATATTAAAATTTTGGAATCATCAAACTAGCCTAAAAGACATTTCATAAAAAAATAGCACTTCGTTAACAGATATTCTGAATCTATCCAGATTGCCTAGAAAACACCATCTGTGGGATTATTGTAAAGAGTAACTCCAAAGATTATTTTTTTACTAATTATCAAGAAAGTGACAAGGCCAGGAAAAAAATGATACTCTAAGAATAGTACATTTTTAGGGATCAAAGTTCAAGAAACATTTTTGAGTACCAGTGAGAGATATAATTTGGATTTGCAGACAGAAAAGAATTCACACATCTTGGTTTCCCCAGTCTCAATATGGTCAATTGTTACTAGTAAAATTATAAATTGTGCCCTTATCACTCTCAAAAATATGCTCATTTTGAAGATATCTGATTATTATTAGGCCATGCTGACAAAAGCATCCTAAAATATGGACATATAGGCTTTCCATTCTAGGTCTTATCTATACAAGAATAAAACACAAAGCAGGTAGAAGGTTCTACAGAGGGACACAAGGAAAGTCTATGGCTGGTATTCAAGCCACCAGCTATCAAATCCCTGTTGGTGTATGAGGTCTAGGAAAAGTCCTTAAGTGTTCTGCTTGCCTGTACCATTTACTACAGTTGTTTTTAAATACTCAACTGGCATATGCCGCTCTGGTACACTAGAAGGAGTTCACTTTCATGATCAGGTACTGGGCCACCTTTGCTGTTAAATATTTAGAACATTACCTGTGATTGAGCTTCTCTAGTCTTAATGCACATATCCATAGATATAGTGATTGGGTGATATTTCAATGAGATATGGGAGTCCTACTTGGAGGAGTTACAATTCTAAAACCAGCACATAAATTTAATAATAACAGTAATGTAAAAAATGTTTTCAATACATGTTGAAATTTTACTATGCTTGAGAAATTATTCTAAGAACTTTAAATATATTTAATCTTTTATTTTTCGCAACCCAATATATAAATACTATTATCTCACTTTACAGGAAAAGAAAACTGAGGCACAACCTAAGAAAGTTACCCAAGGTTACATGGCAGTAGTGATGTAAATTCAAAATAAATTGTGGCTTTTGTAGGCTGCATGGCTCATGCTATAGAATTAGAAAAGTAGGCCAGTGAATCTGAAAACAGGTCACAGAGATGTTCATATTAATTTAAACCTACCTAGCTCTAAATTTAGGTTCAAAATTGGGTGTTGGGCAAAGGGGCTACAACCCCTCCAAGTAATTGCTATATCCTGGTCTGTTTGATTTTGTTTTTCTAAGCCTCAGCTACCAAATCTTCAGAAATGTGTTCCAAGAGACTATATAACTGAACTGTTACAAATACATAATTGTAGCCACACTTAATTTGTAAGGAAAAATAATATATATGAAAATGTAATTGGAAGACACCTGCTACTTGTCTCCTAAAGCCAGGTAAGAGTATTTTAAATTATACTAAAAGTAGATAAATATTTTAACACTATAAAGTAGGTAAATGATTTCATTTACTTTTACCTACTCAATCCAAATTCATAAATGCATAATAAAAGCATTTGAAAAAATTTCCAGAAAAACTTTAGAAATAAAGCATAAATAATGAGCTTCAGCCATGGTAAATAATCTATACACATTTATCACTTAGAAATGATGCTTATTTTGTCCTCTTATAGGGTAAGAATATCCAAGTCTGAAAATGAATACATAGGGAAGTCACTGGCTTAACTTTATCTTTGTGCTTTTTCTGCATGATATTTTGAGGAAAATTTGCTCCTGAAACAGGAGAGTCATATAAGGAAATTTCCTCTATTAGGAGCCTTAGTAATAAGAGTAAATCTTTTGGGAAAGTGGACATGATATTAGAATTATAAGAGGCCTGAAAAATAGTTTTGTTTCATTTGAATACTCCTATTTTCTCCCCCCTCCCTCCCTCCCTCCTTCCTTTCTTCTTCCTTTTTCTTTTTCTTTCTTTCTTTCTTTCTTTCTTTCTTTCTTTCTTTCTTTCTTTCTTTCTTTCTTTCTTTCTTTCTTTCTTTCTTTCTTTCTCTTTCCTTCCTTCCTTCTTTTCTTTTTTCTTTCTTGTTAATGGCCAAAATAAACTGAGGCCAAAATAGGCAGAGAAAATAAAATAGTGGCCCATTTAATACAACAATTTCTATATCTGATACTGAGGACTTATTATCAAGAAGTCACTGTGTTGGGCTTTGTATAGAACATGGAAATGAATGAAACTTGTACTTAATCTTAAGATATTTACATTCTAATGAGATAGATATGTCATGGACATAAGTACTATTTATACAAGGTACATGATAATTTTTAAAATTTTACAAAAGAGTTTGCAAGAAATAGTAAAACAGTTCACTATTTTAGGGGTTGAAGTGTTTGCTCAAATAGTTTGTGACAGAAGGACAGAAAGGAGATAAAAAGGATGAGAGAGAGGGAGGAAGGATACAATGGAGCAAAGGGTCTATGAAAGGATAAAATATTGGAAGTGAATCTTTGAATCCTGAGTAAAATAGATGTGACAGAATGACAGAGTGCTGTAGGTCTTTGGAAAACAACAAGTAAGTGAGTTGGGCTACTGAGCGGGGTATGTAGAAGCATGGACCCACATACAGAAATATCATGAATAACATGCAAAGGGGGTTGGGATTTATTTTTAGTGGGGTATATGGTTGGAAATTTCTGTGTACTCATTTCACTGCAGGACCTGGGTAGGGTCAAGGTTGTGATGTGGACCAAGCAGGCTGGCTCCCTTCTCTGTTGTTTCAAGGCCCTACACACCTAGATTGGGTCTCAGCTTTCTCACGCTGTGTACCTATGTGCATCATACCCACCAAGGCAAGAAATGCTCCTGCCCAAAGCAGGATGTGGAAAGCAGCGTGAGGGAATGAAAAAAACATGGGCTTTGGGTTCAGGCAGACTTGGTATCCAAATTCTGATTCTACCTTTTGGTTAGCTGGACCAGTTACGCAAATTTTCTGAGCCTCAGTTACCTGTGAAATTAAGATAATATTACTTACCTTTTAAAAACAATGAGGTAATACTTTACACCTATTGAACTGGCAAAAATTAGGAAGAACAAACACGACATTTGCTGATGGAAATACAAATTGTTATAGCCTTCTAGGAAAGCAATTTGGCAATATCTATTAAAAACACATACTTCTCAAAGCAGAACTCCCACTCCTGGAATCTTTCCTATGCAAATATGAGCCTTGCTTATAAGGATATACGGGCAATGACACCTATTGCAGCGTAGTTTGTATGGCAGTAGAGTGGAAAGAAAGTGCTTGCTCATTATAGGAGAATGGCTGAGTAAATTATAGTGACTTAAAGCTATGGAATATCTTGAAAATTTTAAAATAGATGAATTAGAGTAATAAAAAATGGCTCTGAGAAATACCCATAAAGTTCTGTGGCCTGTAACAAAAGAAGATACAGAAAAAAATGTGTATAATATGATACAATATTTATAAAATAAACAGGCATATTTAACAACGGCTAAAAATTTTGAGCTTCCCACTGTCTTGAAGTGTTTAAATTGATTTAATGTCCTGTGATCGAGGTATTATCATTCTTGTTTTACATATGAGCAAGTTGAGTTGCAGAGAACATAAGTAATTTTTCCAAAGGTCACGGAGGTCAAGGGAGAGCCAGAAGATGGACTTCAAAAGTTGAAATAAAAGGAAGGGAAGGGGAAAGTCAAGGAACATATAGCAAGGACTCATGGACAAAACCAAAGGGGAAGAGCTGAGGGAGGGAAGGAGGGAGGGGGCAAGGGAAAATGGTGGGGAGTAGGCAGAGACAAATGTATTTGAAAAAATAAATTAAAATAAAAAAATAAAGACTACATTCTTAATCACACATTATATTATTAATTTATATAACATTTTGCTTGTGCACATATATTCAGAAAACAATTCATGAAAAGACAATCTTCAAAATGTGAATGGTATTTATCTCAGGGTGCTGTGATTGCATGTTTGCTTACTCTGTTCCTTATACTCTTTTTCATTATTTGAGTTTTCTACAATGAACATATATTATTGAAAAAAATAAAAGAGTAATAAACTTCATTCATTTCAGAAAAACAAACATTTGTATGCATTTCTATTAGAATTTTCTTACAGAAACAATCATAGACATTTACAAAGTTAAAAGGATATTTCTGACCAGTATAACATTTAAAACTGACTCTAAAGAAAGGACTCAAAATGGAGACTGGGTACATATATTATGGAAGGTCACTTCTTGGAATATACAACTAAATGATGTTAGATTATGAAAGGACATGAAAAAATTCTATCTATAATAACAGTCTATTATTATATTTATAAGACAGTTTCAAAATGACACACATTGCAGAATACCCTAGAAAGCTAGAAAAAGACAGGCTATTTATATACCAGCATTTATTGCTGTGGACTGAAATTATTACAGGTGACATTTTTTATT
Source organism: Pteronotus mesoamericanus (assembly GCF_021234165.1). NCBI lineage: Eukaryota > Metazoa > Chordata > Mammalia > Chiroptera > Mormoopidae > Pteronotus > Pteronotus mesoamericanus. The sequence goes on along the minus strand of NW_026555105.1, from coordinate 34,711,024 downwards.
TCTTTTGCTTATTTTTTATGTAATAAATGCTTATTAGTTTAAAACATTTTTTAAAAAAATTCTCACCTGAAGATTTTCTTTTTTTTTACTGATTTGTGAGAGAGAGAAGAAGGGGGGGAAAAGGAGAGAGAAATGTTGATGGGAGCGGGAAACATCGATCAGTTGTCCTCCATATACACACTCCAATTGGTATCAAACCCACAACCTCGGTGTATGCCCTGACAGGGAATTGAATTCACAACCTTTTTTTTGTGCAGGACAATGCTCCAACTAACTGAGGCACCTGGCCAGGGCAACACTTATTACTTTTAAAATAAGAAAATAAACACAAGCAATAAAAATGTCTTAATTTTTCCTCTAGTAAATCAACAAAAAGAAAGAAAGAAAGAATTTATCCTGACGAACTGATTATAGATACACACAAAGATTTATGGAAAATATATGCACTTCATTTCCTTATTACTTATAACAGAGAGAAAATTGTAAGTAACTAAATATTTTAACATTAGGACACTGGTTGTGTAAATTGTGGACGAACCATATGATGAAATATTATGCCTTCAGTGAAAAGTCATGCCTCTGAGGAAAATTTCAAGATCAGGGAAAATATTCATATTATATTGTTAACTGGCAAAACAGAGTAAAGACTTAAAAAAAATCTAATCCTTAAAGGAAAAATTGTTATGTTTTTTACCTTTTATACTTTTCTGTCTTTAAATTATTTTACAATAAATTTGTAGTATAAACAAAAAATAAATAATTGTTATATTAAAATGAAATAAAATACTATTGTTAATGAAGATTATGTAAACATATGTAAGATCCAGCTAAGGAGTCAACCTTGATGAAGTAGTTCTCCTCTCTCCACTCCCTATACAACTCTCTCTCCTTCTGGAGTCTTAGGTTACCCTTTTATAAGATATATCATACCTAAACATAAAGCATTAAGTATAGGAGACACCTGATATATCTTGGTTCTTTCCCTTTCACTGAACTGCCAGAGGGCAGTAGCTTTCATTCTACACTTCAGACTCTTGAAATTCAGAAGTGATGACCCAGGTGTGACCATGTATCCAGATACCCTACCAACTGCAGATCTAGGACAGGGGGCAGCTTTCTCTCACTTTTGCCAGTAGTGCGGGTTGGCGCTCAGTAGAGGGATAGTGGGTACCAAAAATAGGAAGAAAAATCAGCTTGGAAAAACCTGAGGGGAATTTCATGGCTGGCACAATGTTTTATTTTTCTCCAATTATTTAGACAAAGGATAGAGACAATGTTAAGAGCCAGCTGGAGCCCACCCCACTGACCAAGGCTTGTGGTGAAATATAGTTGGGAACATTTATGTTCATCTCTCATACATCGTCAAATCTGCTTCCTCATACAAAACTTTATCCTTTCCCTTTGTTGTCTTTGTCAAGGCTGACTCCTACTGTATCTTTCTCCCAACTTTACAGAAAATCTGACCTCCAAGAGGTGCTAGAATAAGGATTAAGAAATCTTTTGTCAGATGACATCCTACTTCATAAATACCTAACAGCAATGGTGTGACTTAGACAAAGCTCCAAAGGATAGCAGCTCATTGAGCATGCACCCGAGTATTAACTGATTTAGCCTTTAATAGTAATGAGCATAAGATTTGGTCTAGTTGACTTTCAAATTCAAATTGGGTAATTACATACTAAAACAGGAGAATGGAGATATGTTTAAACAGCAGTTTCTACCCCTCAAAGTACCTTGGCTTTGGCTGTGAGTGAGGATGAACTATTGAGTGTTGAGACAACTGAAACAAAGAGGTCTCCTTGAATTAACAAGATTGGCTATATTTCAAATGATAATAATATCTTTACAGCAGTTTCAAGTAGAGTACTTGATATTTCTAATATAAATTTTATTTCTGTGTTTACACTCCCTTTTATCTGATTGCCTCTGTATTTGGTAACTTAAATAGCCTTAACATTTGTGCTCCTGGGTTTGTTTTTAAGGATTTAATGGCAAAGAGCCATTAAATCAATATGTTTGCCAGTAGAGAAAGAAATCTCTCAATAGATAAGTGAATGCTATATTTTTATAAATAACCTTAGAACTTCTATTAATTTCTCAAGCCAGCTTTACCTTGGAGTTCATTTCAATCCAGTCCTGGCTGCCCTACCCTGGGCAAGCACACTGTGTGATTGAATTACTCATCAACCTTCCTCCTCTTCACACCCCATCCTCTCAAACTCAGTTCCTGCCCACCTGAGGGCTGTACTCATAATCAGAAAGAGGGGTCTTCAGCTTGTAACTCAAAATCCAGCTCTTCAGACACAAGCCACCCAGTGTCACCTCTTCTGTCAGCAGTTTCAACTGTAAGTAGTTATGTGAGGAAAATGGGCAATGAGCATCCATTCTGGGTACCCAATGGAAAACATGTCTAGAACATTTAAACAAATTCCCTGTCATAGAAGACATTTCCCCAGAAGACACTTCCTCTTGAAATTATTCAACTTTCACATATTTTTTTAGTATTAAAAAAAATCTTATCTCCCAAACCAAGCCACATTAGCCAGCTCTTGTTTGGTTTGCTTGTTTTCAGTCCTTACACTGTAGAAGCACTAGTTTCCCCTGGGAACCAAAGTTGTAACAAATGTAAAACCAGACAACGAACTAGCATAGCTGGAAATAACTGATGAGTCTCAAAAGCTATGGGAATTATATTTGAAAGAGAGAGAGGAAAAGCAAAAGGTACTTCATTAGATTGGTTGTTCCAAATCTAAGAAGATCCTGGGTCAGGATCAAAGTCTGGAAGCAAAGGCACAAGAGCAACGGCTCCTTCAGGACCTTTGGTCAGCAAACATGTTCTGCCATTCAAATTGAAGTGTGTAATATGCATTTTATAAGCGATCTTATAACTGCAGAACTTATAACTAGCTCAGTTGTCACCAAGGAGATATATTTCTGCATGAAACTAATAAGGGTGAATGTTTGAAATGAATCCTCAAGCTATATGACTGCCTTTTAACTTCAACTTGACCTCAATCTTGGGGAATTTCAATGGCGAATCCATTTCTTTTTCATTCTAATGATGTATCTATCAGTCAGGACAGCAGTCCCATAAGCCTTAGACACTTAGTCTAAGCTTTGGACTGATAATCAATTAAAAACAGTGCTACATGCTCTTTTAGATGGAAAAGGCAAAAATCATATCTGATATATCCTATTTATACTGAATTACATGCCAGTGGGGATTTTAGAACACTTTCTTTTCCCTAGATCAAGATATTAATGGATATTAGTGATTTATTTCTGTGAAATCCTTAAAACTTCACATTTAGTCATTATTAGGGAATTGCATTTATGATATGAGGCAGAACTCTTTGGAATTACCACCATTACAAGTTTCATGTAGAAAAAAATCCTAAAAGTATTCTGAGAAATTGATCCTGGCACAAGCAATTAATGGTGTGAGATCATAAAAGCAATAAACAGTGTGTTTCTTATAAAGGTGTGATATTCCCTAACCAAACAACTCAAGAGGAAAAATCTCAGCTTGAAACACTTAAATTAGATGATTGTTCTTGTTTCCTAAACTCTGCCATTCAACTTCATGACATTTAAAAAAAAATTCTATCACAGTTAAATGATTGGAATGTCCAAAATTATTTACTCAGAAGAAACATTATTTTCTGTCTTTTCACTCTCACTTGGTCAGGTTTATTCCTGTAAGATGACCTTGCATTTCTTATCAGAACCTGTGTGGATATCTGACATTATTTGCATTTTTATTTTAAAAAAGATTTTATTTACTTATTTTTAGAGAGAGGAGAAGGAAAAAGAGAGAGAAACATCAGTGTGTGGTTACCTCTCAAGTGCCCCCTATTGGGGACCTGGGTCACAACCCAGGTCTGTGCCCTGACTGGGAATCGAACCAGCAACCCTCTGGTTAGCAGGCTAGCACTCAATCCACTGAGCGACACCAGCCAGGGGTATTTGCAGTTTTAGATGTACCAGTTACCGAGGATAGATATACCAGATAAAACCAAGGATGTCAGAACACATACCTGAGTAGATGAAGGGAAGTGCTAAGGGATTCATTTAAAAAGTGGCGATGAACAAGAAACAGACCTACTGAAAATAACAGTGCAGATGATGTCAACTGCAGGCAGTCCCCACCGTCTCAGACTCCCTCACTACACAGGACACTTTATTTAGAAAGACCCATTTACCGGGAAACATGAAATGAATGATGCAAATAGCTGAGTATTAAAAATTTAAGACTAGTTTGATTTTTTAAATACCAACTCAAGGAGTAGCTAGTATCAGCTATCTAGTATGGGTTTATTTTCATATCATTTCAAACTGAAGAAATACATTCAGCGTATCTATCCAAAAGTTTCAAGTAGATCACATGATTTACCAGATGTTCATTATACAAATACGACAGAAGGATTTTTTTAGTAGTTATCAGTGAAAGATATAAAATAATATTAACTTTGTGAGATAAAGGGATTAAGAGCTACAAATTGGTAGTTACAAAAAAGTCACAGGAATATAAGGTACAGCATAATGAATATAGCAATAACTATATATGATCCTAGGTGGGTACTTAAAATATCAAGGGGACCATTGTGTAAAGTGTATGATTGTCTAACCACTGTGCTATATACCTGAAACTAATACAAAATAATAGTGAATGTAAACTGTAATTAACAAATAAAATTAAAAAATAGACACCAAATAATAAGTGTTATTACCTTTTTTCTGTAGGAATAGTTAACTTTATTTTTTCTTTAGATTATAAATATAATATATATACATATTATATGTAATATATACATATATAATATATACATATATATATTATATCTATGCCATCCACACATTAATGCCCTCACTATTTCTCTCTTATATTTTCTTCTAGAACCTAAATCAAATGTACTTTTTGCTTCTTCTGGAGATACTTGGGTCAGCAGCATTTCATCATAGTAACTGTCCTTAGAATGAGGAATAATGCTCCCGCCAAAGATTCATTTCTAAGGAGGCCTTTCAAAGATTCCTTCTTTCTTACATCTGGATAATGAAGCTCTCTGGTCTGGTGCTTTCCAGATGCCAACTCTTTTGAACTTATTCTTGATGAGTAGCTATAAATAGCAGAAATGCCTAATTCTGTTTAAATATTTTCTTGAAACATAATTTCTCCAATCATTCTCTTGTTTCACAAAGTTACTTTTTAGAGAAACCTCTGTAAATGTACACATAAATTCTGAACAGGCAGATAGGGAATAAAACAGAGTGGGTGAGGTCTTTGTATTGGAATAGAGATGCTTAAAGAAAATTAGGCAGACTTTGCTTACTGCTTCTTTTTCCATGTAAACAAAACCTAAATGGTCTCCTAAGAGTTTTTGATTTTTAGATGTAGTAAGTGGCCTCATACCTTCATCTTTACAGACTTCAGCTGCCTCTTCTGAAGCAGAGCTGTGCACAGTAGCAGCATTGACACCATCTGTAAGGCAGAAAAGAGAAACACTGTCTCAGAGTTAACACCGTCAAGCTGGAGCCTCCCGCCCGCCCTGCTCGCTCCCCGGCCCTCAGGAAGCATGAGCCTGGGGCACGTTCTAATACGCTGAACAGCGTCTGAAGGGGTTAGTGGCTGGTGATTCCCTTTTATACTTAATGAAACAGAAACTTTCAGTTAAGAGAGAACCCAATGAATTAAAAACTATTTTTTTTGGTTAAAAGTGCTATTGGTTGGTACTTTTCTACTTTGGTATTTTGCTTCTTCCCCACCTCTAGTAGAACGCTACATTGTTTTTCTTAGTAACAGATTATGAAAGAAAGTATGCTCTTGCAAGTTACTACAAAGTGCTCTTATGTGTGCATTTTTAAAACTGTTTTTTTCTCAGCACAGCAGTTGTGCTGCTCTAGCCAGCCTCCCACCGCAGGGTGCAGAGGCCCGGAGAGGGCGTCATGTGTAGGAGAGCAATGGAAGCCCCGGGAGATTTCACATCACCCAGCACAGCATGGGGAATGAGGAACTTGGAGATCGCTGTCCCCTTACAGCAACAATTAACCTCGGCAGAGGAGGTCTGTCTTCCCAGTATGATCGGCACCCCAGCAATTCCACTCACGTTTGGCCTCCGGGATGACAGATAATTAACTTACTAACATTAAAATGGTAAATTTAAGAAGTGAAAATTATCAAAAGCATTTGAAATGGTTAATACTTGACAACTGGAAAAGGAATACATATATATGTATTTTTTTTCATGCAGTAACAGGGTCAGGAGTTAAAGAATCATACATACATGCATGGCAACATGCATGTTTATCTACCATGGCAAATCATACATTTTCTAGTTTATCTGTTGTCTATAATGTATATGAGTATTGCTTTTAGGTCATGCTTTTATTGGAACAGAGAATAAAAAGTTTAGTAGAGGGCTAATTGAAGAGGATAAATCACTTTCTTTTGTTAAGTAACAATCTCCTATTAAAAATAAATAGAACAAACTATTAATCTTGATGTTACATCTTCCCATTTCTTCTCTTCACTGCAAAACTCCCTAAAAGAGCTGTGTCTGTTGCACTTCTATACTTTCTTACTTCACAGTGTCTCCATAAGCCACTGCAATTGGCTTTCGTACTCCTCCAGGAATTCTCCTATCAGAGGTGTTGATGAGCTCCCTTTGCCAAACCCAATGGTCAATTCCCTTTTCCATCTTCCTTGATTTCTCAGTAGCATTTCTTTACTCTGGTTCTTTCTGAAACACTTTCTTGTTGTGGCTGCTCCTTCTCACCTGTTGCCACATATGTAGATGTAATGGTGTCACAGGTCTCACTGTTTTCTTTATATGACATGTTCTTTCTAGCAAATATTATTCAGTCTCATATAATTTATATGCCAGTGACTCTCAAACCTGCATCTCTGTTCTACACCTCTCCTTAGAAATCCAGACTCATAGGTCTAACTGGCTTTTTGACATCCCATGTGGCTAAAAGTCCTCTCAAATTTACCATGGCCAAAACTGAGCTGTTAACGTTCTCAGCAGCAACTGTGCCCTGTGGCCAATCCTCCATCTATCATACGGGTAAGTCACCGTCACTTCCATAGCTACTAATGCTAAACACCTAGGACTTACTCCTCTTTCCCTCTTTCCCCAACTCTAATCCAGCAACATATCCTGTTACTTCTATCTCTGGAATGCAACACAATTCAGTCCATTTTTGTCACCATTTCAAGAAACCACCATCATTGTTTTCCTACTATAGTCTTCTAAGTGTTCTTGCTTTGGCTCTTTTGACCATCTTAACTGATAGGTAAAGCAAGCTTATTAAAGCATAGCTTATGTCTCATCACTACTTAAAAACTCCCATTGGCTTCTCTTTGTAGTTCTAATAAAATGAAATCTTATACAGTCAGAAGTAATCTGGTATCATGACTTTGTACCAGATTTCATACTTTGTTCCTCCAATTCACTGTGCTCTGGCCATTCTGCCTTCTTTTGTCAACATGCCAAACCCAAGCTGGCCAAGAGGCATTTGCATTATCTGTTCCCTCCATTTGAATGCACTTTTATCATCTCATCAGTTAGATTTCATTTTAATTATTGCTTCCTAAGGGAATCTTACCCAACCTAGCCAATGGAAGGTGGCCTTCACAGTATTCCTTCCGCATTATCTCATTTCTCTGCAAGGCATTTGTTGCCATTTTACACTTTTTTGTTGTTTATTGTTTACTTTTGGACTTGCCCCACCAGAATATAAGCTTCAAGGAAGCAGCGATATTGTCTTTATAGTTTACTGCTCTATCCCAGTGCCCAGATAGTGCCTGTAACCCTTGGCGTGTATTTGTTATATGACTGGGACTATTATCTACAACTTTGATTAGATTTTATTATGATAGCAGTAAAAACTGATGGGTTATGTTAGTATGAGACTGTGTTTTTTCTTCAAGCAAAAGAGGTCTGCAGAATTGTATAATCAAAATTGCAGTTGGAAATTATATTGAATAAAAAATGGATATTTTATTTTGGAAGAATAACAGCAGGTCAAAAAGGCTTTAATAACCAGATCCAGGTCTGCAGTTTCTTTGCACATGGATGAGGGAGGCTATGAAATGAGCAGAGTGGACATAACAAGGCATGTGGACACTGGCCTGGGTTGTAGGTGAACCCTGTCACTGGACCCCATGCCAGCCAACAGTCTCTTTTGGAAGAGCAAGAGGAGCCCTTCAGGTGTGCATTTAGGACCCTTCCTCACACTGAAAGGTTCCCATACTGTGGTGATGACACTAGTGATCCAAGAGGTAGAGAAGAGGTTAAATATTACTTGCTGCTAACAGGCAAGATGGCCCCATATCAAAAAAAAAAAAAAAAGAGAGAAAGAAAGAAACTGCCTGTTCTCAACTGGTTAAGGGGAAAGGGTGAATAAATAAAACACAGGTAAATGGATGTTCATGTGTATACATGTGCATGTGTGTGTATCGGTATGCATAAACAGGGATAGGAAAAATCTATATTGATAAAGACGGTTTGGGACAAAATATTGAGTGAAAAAACCCTGTGAAACCTCAACGTTCAGAGAATGACCTCAGCTGTCAACAGTTAGTGGACTAATATTGATCAGCTCCAAACAGTAAAAACAATGACAGCTCTTCATATAAGACTCATCTTCCATGGAGCATAATGATGCGTGGGTCAGGAGCTGGGGTGGGGGCATGAATAACAACAGTTTGCTGTATCAGAATTCATTTCATTGCAAGTACTGCATTTCAGCAAAGGGAGCCCGCTGACCCTGCAGCAGCCGCACAAGGTCTTTGCTGCCTTGCTTCAGTGCTTTCTCTGATTGGCCTTCTTCAATTCCATCTTCCAGGTTAATAATAAAAGCTTCCAGTTCTTTTGCAAAAGTTCCAAGGTTAATGTAGGAAATTTTCAGTGAAAAACTTTTCCCACTACCTGGTTTGTTTCCAATAGTTCAGCATATGGCCTAGAATGTTCCCTGGCACACATTAGACAGAGCCCCCATTTCAAAAATACTCCCCGACCACCACCACACCACACCACCACCGTGGTGCTCATTAGAACCAGGAGAATGACTTGCAAACTAAAGAGAAGAAACATATTTTTATTGGGTGGTTGTGTTGAAAGCTGCATCATTATGTCTATTATTTTTAAAAGACAGTATGCCTGAGTACAAAAATGGGTAGAAAGAGACAATAAATTGAAGGTGAGGATAATCTCTTTTGAGCCTTACATACTATTTTATTTTAATATGTTCAATTGACACATCTGTTCCGTAATGGACAGAGGACATGTCTAGAGGCTTGGACCTCACTTTAGCTCTGTGTGTGGAGGAGTCAGGCTCTGTTATGCCATCTCCTACAACATGCAGAGAAATAACCAGAAATATGGCTCTTCAAAATTTAATGCAAAACAGTAAAGAACACTCCACTCTTTGTGGAGGGGAAGCCTCTTGTTTATTTCCTTTAAGCATTTTTTCACTTCTTCCTTTTTTTTTTTCCCCAAACTACACGCACTCATTTTAACCTGCCCTAAATCAGCCAGCCTATTATCTGGCACTTCAACCTCTACTCACCCCTGTTAAGTCATTACTAAACAGACTGTTATTACATGCAAGGAAAATGGAATAGGTGAATGAGACATGATAATGTACCCTTCTGACAGGAAGCCCTAACTCAGAGTTAGTAGAGTTAGTGGCTTCCTGAGGGATGTCTGAATGAATAGTGAAGTTAACCTGGTAAAATGTATAAGCATTTTCAGAAAATAACACTAAGTCTTGTTCACCTCTGTGGATGAGGCCTAGGAGATTCCTCAAAAGAAATCTGAGCCCACCTGCTTCTTGGCTCTGCCCTTCCATTTCTTCCACACTTTGTTTTCCCTCTGGACCATTTTCATCTTTCAAGAAAACCACAGAGGAAAAAAAATTACATCAAGTCAATTTATGAAATATCTCTTTATGGCTAATATGCAGCATTGAAATTAATAACCAATGTAGCATGACTCCCCATAAAGCAAGCCAGAGAGATGAATCAGAGGCATGAAACAGAAAAATTACCTACATAAATAGGTGCACTTATACTCGTCCCTTTGCACACGATTTGCTTGATGAAATGTTGAACTGCAGTAAACAAAATTCACTCAGCAGTCCTAGTTACATCTCTCTCCTTGCACAGCATTTCCCAAAATGCAATACAGATTTTAAATCCAATCTTTTCTCCCTTGACTCAAGCAATCTACACTGTGTAAAAAATTTGGTTAAGTTTCTGTGCCCTTTATATTTCTGTTTGATCTATGTTGCAAAAATATCTATTTTTACTTAACTTATGCATCAAAGCCTAACATATCTATGCTATAAAATATTTTGTCTTGAACAAATTATGCTGGTCAAGTTTACACTATAGTACATAAATCCTTAAAAAATAAATAACTGAGAAGGTGTAATGGTGCCTATACACTAGAAACTAGCTAAAATTGTCTTTTGGATTAAAATGTATAATATAGATCTGTGAATTTATATGTATAAAAACAAATTTTTCAAAGGCAAAGAAAGACATATTTTATAACTTATTGCTGGGAGGCTTTCCAAACCTCTTTTTGTTTGGAAAAATATTTTTAATGATAAATTTACATAAAGACACAAACAAAATATAAAACATGTAGTCAAAGTGCATAGAACAGAGAAGCAGAAGTTACCAGCATATATTATTGTGGGTTAAACATGGCTACAGATCCTTTGTCTCTCAGGAAGTAGAATCTCTCTCTTCTTCCCTTTAATCTGGACTGGTTCTGTAAATTGTTTAGATCAATGAAATGGGGAAGTGATATTCTGGGTGATCCAAGGCAAGGCCTTAGAGGACTAGCAGCTTCTACTTCTCCCTCTGGGAAGCCAGCCATCATTCTTTAAAGATACTCAGGCTAGCCTAGCAAATGGAAAGAGGCACACGGAGAGGAAGAAGGGCCATGTGGCAGAGCAAGGAGGGGCCAGGTGTGTGAGCGAAGCCTTCTCAAAACCCTCTAACCCGGCCCAGCTGCCAGCTAAATGATGGCCTCAGCCAAAGACACAAAGAGCAGAAGAATCACCCAGCTGAGCCCTTTTAAAGTTCCTGATCCACTACCAGGCCAGATTTCTTAATCTTGTTTTGTTTAAGTGTTTTTAGTTTTGTTTTTAAGATTTTTAGTTATTTATTTTTAGAGAGAGGAAGGGAAGAAGAAAGAGAGGGAGGGAAACATCAATGTGTGGTTGTCTCTAGTGTGCCCCCTACTGGAGACCTGGCCTGTAACCCAGGCATGTGCCCTGACTGGGAATCAAACCAGCGACCCTTCGGTTCACAGGTTGGAGCTCAGTCCACTGAACCATGTCAGCCAGGGCCATTAGGTGTTTCAACCCACCATCTGCTACTACTACCAGCTCCTAATCTAGAGGCAAGAGGACGGTTTTTCCCCAGAGGAGAACTCAACTAGTAGAGCTAAAACAGGAGCTTCAGAGATGGAAAGGGGAAATATGTCTCTGAAAAGCTCTGAAAAATAACCTACTGAACTGAGTACCTGGATGAAGGAAAAAGTTTATTATACAATGGCAAAAAGTAAATGCATAGATAAAAAGAATGACAGTGGGGAAGGAATGCTATCAGTGAATATGTTAAGTATGGACAAAATTCCCTCTGCCCTGCACTGTGCGATTTGTCACAAGGGACAACTTCTGGGGCACCTCATAAACTTTACTATGAGAGCCTGGGGCAGCTCTGTAGCTACCTAAATCCAATGTTCTCACCTGTGTTTTTATAAGTACCACAGGTGATCTGACATTTTCTCTCTTCTGGTTCTCCGAGTGGGTGACAGCATTGGCTTTTGTTCTAGGAATGAAATAGCCATCACTGCTTTTCTGGCTGCCTTAATAAGGCCAAGTCGGTGCAGGAGCATGTGTCAGAAACATAGGTGAGTGTTTCCCCTCCTCCTCTCATCAAATGCACTCAGAGTCAAGCAGGAAAAATCTGCCAGCTTTTCTGTCTCACCCAACAAGCAGATCTTTTAACACAGATTTCACAGTAGGCTTGAAGCCTACAGTGACACGCTGCCTTTAAAATTAGTCTGATTACCACATCTCTATGGAGTGGGGCTAAAAAGCTTTCTTGTGAGGAGAGGAAGAAAAGAAGGAAAAGAGAAACAACAATTAAGTAATAGGAAAGTGAGAAATTGGTTCCAGCAGTTCTAAATGCATGAAAAATAAATTCATGGTCAGACCCCAAGTCCAGCTTTGTAATAAAACCCAATCTGGCTGTCTTCCTAGTCTACTGTTGCTGTGTGTTTTACTTTTATCCTTGCGCGCTCTCCCATTCCCTAACGCAACCACATGCCTGGCATGCTTTTGTTTTCCACTTTGAGTCTTGGCTGCACAGTGTTCTAGTTATAGTAGTTCTGCCTTTGGGCAGAAAACTCAAGAGACAGTTGGAATTTTTATCACAGAGTATGTGTCTTCTAGAAATTTGCTGGATTTGCCATTTGAGTAACATGCCCTCAAATGAGAAGGTTCAGATATATTGCTTTCATCAATTTCCAAAGACATTCATCTGCAAATCCAGCAGGGGGAACCAGTGTAGAAGTCTTGCTTTCAAAACCCACTTTGTGCATTCTTGGGCAATTAGATTAGCATTCATTTCACTCTCTGTTAAAAAGACGGTTTGGCCAGCATATAACTTTCCATCCATTTTAAATGCCTCAAATGCGTGAGTTCTTAGTGAAACAGTGGGCTTCTACTGATAGGAAAAAAAAATCCCATTACACAGTTACCCATAAGGATTTTATATGGACAATCTTTCCTTTTATCAGCCTTGTCTGTCTAGCTATTGTCACAGGAAGCACATAAACAATAAAAGTTGAGTAGAGTAGGGAATCTAAATGTGTGGTTTTTAGAAGGGATTTTAAAAGGCTCATAATAAACGTGAAGAAATACAGGGAAGTGACATGCTATTTCATTAACTTAAAAAATGTTGCTCAGAAGCTAAATTCTCTTAGTTAATATACTAAAAGGTCATGTATTTATTTCAGATGATAAATTTCCACAGCACTCATGTGGTGTGTTACATAATACTTTACTTTCCTATGCCCCAAAGCACAGTAATCTGTGAGAATTCTAGTTGTGGCATCCTTTTTGTTTTTCCATATTAGGACCCTGCTCCTCACTGTTTCAACCCATATATACTGAGCATATACTCAGTGCAAGATATCTGAGAAATTTTTATAGAAATAAAAATAATAGACTCCTGCTGCAACATAAATTTATAGAAGCAGAAGGAATGTACCATTGGTTGGATGATGATAAGAATGCAGTCCATGTGTAATACTATGTGGAAGAGTTTTCCAAGGGCAAAGTCTCAATGTCACGGCCACAAATTATTTTCCTGATATTTGTGGTTTCTTTATGAACTGTATATGGGGATGGAAAGTAAATCAGAGCAAATCCATCTCTGCCATTGGGGAAACAACCTGTTGCTTTTGATTGCTGGCGTACTATTACCATTTCTCTTAAAGGTCCCAATATTTCTGCACATAAACAGAGCATAGACGATTGAAATACAGTGGTTTGAAGATTGGATTATAGATCCCCATTCTTCAGTCCTATACTGGATTATAATCTCTGACCTCCCACAGTAGGCAGAGAATATTTCCTGCTCCATTGATGCTGGACTTGATTCCAAGTGCCTTTATTTGGCTAATGAAATATTAGTGGACCTGATGTGAGCAGGAGGCTGAAATGTGCTACATAATTGAACTTGGGACTTGTGTTCCTGACATTTGTCTGACAAGAAATCCCTTTAGCACTGGTTTAAAGAAGACGAGAGATGTGTGGGTCAGGCTTGAACTCAGTTTATTAGTTTAGCCACAGTTTGGAGCTAAATCCAGGCAACTCATGTCTTGAAACAAAACTGCCCAGCAGAGCACAACTTACACTTGCTGAGCTACAGTCAACCTGCAAACCTGTGATCACAAGAATAAATATTTTTGTTGTAAGGCAGTGCATTCTGGGGTGATTTGTTATGCAGTATCATTGTGAAATAGCTGATTAATACAAATCACCAAATGCTATATTGATTTTTTTTTAGCTCAGGAGTGGTCAAAGATATTTTTAAGTTGACGTTTTTTATTTATAAAAAATAGTTTTAAATTTTGCATTTTGCCACCCAGGTACATTTTTATCTTGCATATTTCAAAATTCCCTAGAAGATACACACTTGAAAAATAAATACAGCTTATACAAGGGAGGCATTCTCTCAAAAAGTAAGTACTGCCATTTGCAATGTTTGTATTTTATGTAGAAGAGCCACGTGGGCAGCAGGGTGTCAGTTAACACCAGCTAACATTTATTGAATAGTGGTTATGTTCTATTCAGTGCTTAAGTGCTTTGCATAGGTTATCAAATTTAATTGTCACAACTACTCAGTGAGATAGGCGTTATTATTACCCACATTATATGAATATGGAAAATGAAGTACAGAAATGTTAACTAAGTTGCATAATATCTCACAGGTAGGAAGTGCTGGCAATGGGGTTTCAACCCAGTCAACTGATGTGAGAACCCCCTATTGCTTCCCTAGAAAGGTAACTGATATATGTGTTTGGGTAAGATATTTAAATTATGGGTAAGCAAAAATCTGGGGAAATGGTACTTAATATAAAAATATAATATGAAAACTGAGCTGTAATCTCATACAGATTAACACAGAGCACTAAGAATATGAATTCAGCTCTCTGATACTTAGTCCAAGAGAGTGCAATGCTGTAACTCCAGCATTAACTTGTCTTTTTAATGCCAAAGATATTTTTGTTTTGGTATAATTTTAAACAACAGAAAGTTACAAGAAACTGTATGGTTTTCGGAACCATTTGAGAGCAAGTCGGGACATAATCACCCCCTAATCACTCCCATCAGCCCTGAATAGTTTTAGTACATATTTTCTACAAACAAGAGCATTCTCTTCAATAACCATAGTGCAACTGTTGACATCAGATTAGCACTGATGACATTCCTACTATCTAAACCATAGACCACATTCAAGTTTTGCCAATTTTCCAATAATATCTTTCATAGCAATCAAGGATCACATACTGCATTTAGTTGTCATGTCTCTTTAATAGCCTTTAATCTGAGACAGATACGTCTCCCCAGCCCAAGCCCATCTCTGTGCTGGGTGTCTGCCCTCTCTTCCACCTCCCCCACTTCAGTGTGAACACCAGCATTGCTCAGCTCTGCTTAATGGCTTTAGGAAGGAAGGAAGGAAGGAAGGAAGGAAGGAAGGAAGGAAGGAAGGAAGGAAGGAAGGAAGGAAGGAAGGAAGGAAACAGAAAGATAAAAGAAAGAAAAGAAAGAAAGAGAGAAAGGGAAGGAGGGAGAGGAGAGAAAGGAGGGTAGGTTAGTTCTAACCATTTAAACATTTTGTTCCGGAACTGTCACCAGTTGATTGAGCTATTTTAATAGACTCATTATAGAAAAGTAAGTTCCTGAGTTGGCTGCCTCATTATTCTAATGCCTCACATGCCTCTTTAAGTGCAGATAAAAAGAAGTGTACAGTGACCATTTAACATGAGTGGTAGCTGCTGCTTCCTAGGGACTTCTTAGGCATCAGGTATTTATGCACTTACACACCTTAACCACATTACCATGAAATTACAGCAGTCTTATTGAGTTGAACTTTTATTTACATTTTTACAAATGAAGAAATCAAGGCTGTGGGGGGTCAGGTAACTTCCCCAAAGTCCCACAATTAGTGGTAGAACTGGGACTAAACTCAAGTTCAGATATGCCAAAGCCTGAGGTCTTTTTTTCTTGCCTTGCATATTCCTGTGACCTCTTCTGACCTTTGAGAGCTAAATTGTAACTTCTTGGCTGAGAGGGATGCCCTTGTTTTTCCTGTGGCATCCTCAGCACCCAGCACAGTGTCTAAAATCCTGAGGGTCTCTACAAGTACTTGTCGTGATTTTAAGAAAGGAACATCATTTTCCCCTGAGCAGTAATTATTATTATTTTTTTGCTTGAACCATATTTTAGTTCTCAACGTGGAAAATGACCTAGTGTCCATTGAGCCTCTGGTCGAACCTCATTAAATAGTGCATTAGTTTTAAAATGTCACGTCTCTTTGGTTACACATAATGGCTCTTAAAAGTCAAATGCAGTGACGTTTAGGGAGCACACATAGTTAAAGTCCATCTGCTTTCATCACTCCTGGTCCAGCCTCCATCCTCTCTCTCCTGGGTTGTGGCAATGGCTCCCAACATGTTTTTCTCCTTCAGCTCTGTCCTCTAAGTCTAGTCTCAACCTGGAAGTCAGATCATACCATTTCCCTGCTCTAATGATCTACAGTGCCCAAAGGCATCAAGGTCCTGTGTGCTGAAGATTCCTATTGTTTTCCTGTCTTGACTTCTTTCTAGCCTCCTCCCCACTCCGTGTGCTGCAGCCACACTGGCCTCTGTGCTGTTCCTCCTGCACACAAGCATCTCTGCTCTCCCTGTCATTGCACTGTCCATTTCCTCTGCCCGGAGTGGTTTTCCCCAGGTCCTTTAAGTCTTTGCTCGGATGTCCCCTTTACAATGAGGTCTATATTGAACACTCCATTTAAAATGATGGAATCTCCCCAGCCCCACACCCTCCATCCTCCTTATCCTGATCTACGTTTTATTTATTTACTTTTTAAATTATTTATCATCATATATATTTTTTAGGTATTATATTCATTGTTTATGTCTATCTGGTCCCAAGGCAAGGATAAATGCCTCCAAGGCAAGGATCTTTGTTTGCTGCATTACCTGATGTCTCCTAACTACCTAGAAGGAGCACATGGTAGGTGTTCAATAAATACTCGTCAATTAATGAAATATGCTCTTCCCTTACTTGATCTTACATGGCTACCCCACAAATTAATCAGGAAAAAATTGCCTTCTATTCCAAGATTATCAGGAATATATTAACGGGATGTAAGGTTACTTATAAAATATAAGGTTGCTTATGTAATATAAGGTTCATACAACATGTACAATAGACACAGGATATTGTTATACTACACCTATTGCCATTTTGTGTTCTTACTGAAGCAGTTGGCTAAGAGGAGGAAACACTTCCCCAGGCCAGTGGGCATTATCTGTGGAACTTGTTATAATACAGTTATCTATATGGAGACTTAGAATCCTTTGAGAAGGTGGTAGGACAGGTGCAGTCAATTTGGGGAAATGCTGAGCAGTGCTGTCCTGGCTGCTAGCCCCAGTTCTACTCAGAATAAATTCAAATGTTATCACAAGCATGCCTCACTTACAAAGTGTATGTGTGCCTTACGAGGTAGTCTTCAACTATAGACAGAGAAGACAGTCATCTCGGTCCTGTCTTTTTAAAAGAATGTCCTCGAGCAGCATACGTGTCCAGTAGAGAGAAGAGAAAATAATTGTACCTGATATTTTAATGCATGTTTGTCTGTCAAGGGAGACCAAAGTATGACACATGTTTAAAGAAAAGAAACACATGAGACAGTGATGTGCAACTGTCCCTTCCATATATTTTGTATGATGATAAGTAGAGTGCCCAGTGTTCAGTAAGGAACTCAACAAACATCTGCTGAGGGCCTGAACTCTGTAACATTTCTACATTGAAGGTATAGCCCTGGCATACCAAAACGTGGCATGGCACACCTTGCTATAAAAATAGCAGAAGGCAATGTACCAAGGAACTATTTTCAATATCACGCATACCCTCTTAATAGATAACATATGGTTCTCCCACATGGCATGTTAAAACAAATACTTCTACTCTGATACAGTTAGTTTTTAATCCAAGGATTTCCAAATAATTTACAAACACTATTCATTAGCACAGTCATCCCTGGGGAAGGTTCAGCGTCTTGCTCAGCATTTACAGAGATACAAAACATCCTGCATACAATCAATGCCCATTATGGAGTGGCAACAATAAGAACTATATTAATGTGGCTTTTTCTAAGATTGGGAAATGAAGGAATGAGAATTAAGCAATTTTTCCAAAGATTTCTATTGACTTCATGGTGTAACTAGGGCTAGAAATCAACTTATGCTTATGCTTATGGCTATTCTAGTAGTTGACCTAAGCTGGTTAATTGACCATATGGTACAATGGTTTTCAGGTGTGCACACAGCTTTGCGTCCACACCATTAGTGGGAAAATTATCACTGGAGTAAAGTTATCACAATAGCATTACAGTGATTTCTTTGTGCTTTCTCACTCTTTTAAACACGACAACAGCATTTTGCCATTAACTTTAAGCCCTAGGGTTAAATTTCTTTCTAAAAACTATATTTGTCTATATTGTCATTTATGTTTCTAGATTGATATAACTGATATGCCTGTGCACTTGTTTCAAACAGACACACATTGTGCTGTGTGTGGATATTAAATATAGAACTGGCAAGAATAAATGTTGTTTTGCTACTTTATTGAAGAATAAAAAGTATATAAAAAGGTTCTTTGAATAAAAGAATCATTCCATGAATAAATTCAAAAGCTATTAGGTATTTTTGTCATCAATTAATGTTTGTTGAGCACCTACAAAGTTCAAGGTGGTGGAGAGGGGGTAAATTAGCCTGTTCGGAAGACAAAGCCTCTCCCTTTGGGATTTGACAAAATGAAGGTGGGTGGAATGGTTTCATAAGATATGCCAACCTAAATAAGGTAAAATTGAGCCTAAATACAATTATCCAGAGGAACATATAAAGTTTACCTCATATGTGTAAATCTGAATAAATGTTGGATGTTTGAGCTGAAATAAATGAGGACTATCTAAGTCGCCTGGTTATCCACTTTGTTTTATTGACATGGACCTTCAGGAAATCCCTGGTTAAAGATGTACGTGTGCTGAGGGCAGCTGTCCCTCAGGGAGGGGACAATTCAGTATACATATATTTGAAGTTGCAGGCAGGCCCACATTACCATAGGAAGTAAAAACCTTAATTTTTGTGTTTTATCACTTTCTCTCTTTGAAGTAGTTGCTCCTTCACTGTTGAAGCATGCTATTTTAAGTGGTAGAACTGATTTGGAATTTTGAAGTTTAGGATGAAAGCAATGTATAGGTTTTCTACAATTCATTATGAACATTTTATAAAAAATGTGTCCTCAATCAAATTATAATCCTATAGGTGATTAAAAATTGACAACCACTCCTACGCTTAATATTAACTATAAAAGCAACAGTGTTTTCTATATGTCTTTTATCGATCTAAAAGTTGCAGAATCCCAGTAATAGTTTTGTTTAACCAAATGCTTACTTAATAGCTATTTGACATTATACTAGAATAAATTTCAACATATTATTTCCTTTATTTCACATGAAAATAATTCACAAGGGCAGAAACCATACATCTTTAAGCAGAGAGAGCATATGTTTTATATGTGTGAAAATTTGGGCCCAGGAAGCTGTCTTCCCTCAAATCCAGTGCTTTCCCTCTAGAGGAATCTGGAGTAGTGGTTCTTAAACTTCTCTATGCATCAGCATCCCTTGGAGGGCTTGCTGACATACTGATTTCTGAGTTCTGGTTCAGCAGAGCTGGGTGAGGCCTGAGCATCTGCATCTCTAACAGTTCCCAGGTGACACTGTGGCTGCAGGTCTGGGCACTGCAGTTTGAGAACCACTGGTTCAGACTCTGGAGTACTAACTGGTACAAAAAGAAGGTAACATGTGATTTATTTTCATTCATTAAATATGGCTATTCGTAACTGATCCTTAGCTTCTTTAATATTGTCACTCATTTTCAAACTTCTGATTCTCTGTAGCCACTAGTTGAGTAATCCTTTGAGATTACAATATTTCTTAGTAGAAAGAAAAAAATTTAGACTTTTCATGAAATAAATCTATAAAATGTACCTTTTCAATTTCACTAACAATATAATTAAGTCACCTTTTTAAAAAATGTATTCATTATTGAACAAAACTTTGAGAAATTTTCCTCTGTTCTAGAGGCTGAGCCAGGTGCTACAGACAGAGAAACAAAGAGGGAGCCTCCTCCTGCCAGGAGCTCACTGAGGAGTCAGTGAGTGTCACACAACCCAGGTTAAGTACAACAAACCTTGTGCTGGACGAAGCAGGAAGGGCTGTGGGAGCTCTTAGAGGAAGCCCCTAAATTCAGTCCAGAGGGGTCAGGTAACTTTTCCAGAGGAGTCAGCATCCCAGCTAAGACCTCTATCATTGAGCAAATATTTATTGAGCACCCACTTTCTATCAGTCACTGTCTTTTTGAGCATTGTCACCCACTGTGACAGCAACTAGCCCAATGTGGCTATTGGGTACTTGAAATCTGGCACTTCCAAATTGAGAGTTCTGTAAATGTCAAATGCACATCAGATCTGTGAAGACAGCACAAGACGATGTAAAATACCTTAACATTTTTATATTGATTTCATGTCAGAATGACAATAGTTTGGCAATACTGGGTTAAAAAATATAGAGTTAAAATCAACATCACTTTTTCTCTTACTTTTTTAACATTGTTTCTCAAAAATTAAAAAATTACACATGCATTTTTTGACTCACATTTCATTTCTATTTAATGGCACTGCTCTAGAGATGGCTAGTGAGGCAAGAAGCTCTGGAGCTCAGTCCAGTGGTGCTGATAGATATTCTGGCTGGGGCCCTCAAATCCTGGCCTCTTTGTTCTTTGGCACTCATTTCTGATTTCTCTGCACAGCAGTGGCTTCTGCTTATGAACACCAGGGGCACTGTGCTTCAGGAATTTTTCTAGTCTCAATGTGATGATTATCTTAAGCAGACAATCTGGAAGCAGCCCTCAACCAATGATGGACGGGAGTAGGTGCCCCTTGAGGGGGACAGACAACTCTGTGGCATATCCCACATGGTCTCCCAGAGTTCTCCTTCAGGACCCAGTCCCAGCTGCCACAGGACAAGCTACTTGTTCATGAGCCTGTAACCTGTATTTGTTTCTTTTCTTTCCCAGTCTTGCTTCCCTGTGCTTTCCTCCTGGTGTTTCAGGGGATCACTCCTCAAATCAGCTGTTTGCCCTTCAATCCTTGATTTAGGATGTGCTTCTGGGTGACCTGATCTAAACCATTTTAAAATCAAGTAATTTCACAAATATATTATCCCCAATCTTGATACTTAATACTCATGGAGGGAAGTATAGGTTGCCAAGAGGACTTCTGATAAGGTCATAAGTTGGGGATTCCCCATGGAAAGGCATTTGAGCTGACAGGTTTAAATCATTTACTACATGAAATTCGTCAATAGAAATTAATGATGTAAAAAGAAAGGGAGAAATGAGTAAGTGTTACAGGTAGAGTGAAGAGCATGTGCAAAGACCCCTATGTGGGAAAGATGATGGTGCCATTCAAGATTGGAGGGTGACAAAGGGGCCTGAAGTGCAGATGGTGAGTGCCGCGAGATGGGACTAAATAGGAAGTATCCAGAAAAGGGGAAGTAGGATGAATTGAGAAAAGAAGGAATATTCCATGGGTTGAGCAATAAGACCCTGTTGAAAGTGAGCATTATGTTTGGGGAGTCACAGTGATTCAGCAGAGCTGGAGAAATGACAGCAGGGGGAGTGAAACAAGGAGAGAAGCCAGATGAAGAACAAGTGGTTATATTACGAAGAGCTTTGTTCCCGTTGGTACAAAAGGAGACACTTCCATGAAAGGAACTGGGGAGCCGTGGAAGAGCTCTCTCTCAAATGGCTGCTTTGTGGGATATGGATTGAGGAGAGATTCGAGGAGTAAAATCAACTGGCTTCGGTGAGGGGTTGGATGGAGGTGTGAAGGATGAGGAGTGATGCCAGCCTCTACCTCAAAAGCTCTGAATTATCCCATTGAACACTCTAACAACTTTGTGGTGCAGATATGACAACTGCTCCATTTTGTAGGTGAAGAAATGGTGTTTGGTTAGTTTAAATAATTCTTCTGAAGGCACCATCCCTAGTAGGGAGTAGAAAGAGAATCTGAGCCTTGGTCATCTGCCCCCAAAGTAAAATTTGTTAACCACCACAGTATAATTCTACCCAGAATTCTACCCAAGCATATAATCCAGGAAAATTGGAGATTAAGTAGTGATTACTGAGCCTGGGAATATAGGGAGCATGTTGGTTAGAGGTGCCCAGTAGACATGTACAGTAGAGATTTTCAGTAAATATGAAGGAAGCCAAATTGATGGAGAGGAAAAGTAGCCCAGTAGGAATCCTAAAATAATATCTAGAAATTTGTATGAAAAGCCTTTTCTTTCTTTCTTTCTTTTTTTTTTTTTTTTTACATAGTTATGCTATGTGCTAAAATTCCTGGTTAGCTTTCTTTTGTGACCTTGTCTTGGTTGTATGTTTTGACGGATGGTCTGAAATACTTGCTTCCAATATCTGTTCCCTGTCACAAATAGGAAAATATCTTACTGTAAGCCTTTCTGGCTGGCCTAAGCAAAAGAAGGTCTCTAACCTCTTTTATCCCACTTCTGCATATATTCTGTGACTTCTAGATCCATTGTAATTCCTCCTTCTACAAGTGTCGAATACCTGTATGATTTTTTCCCATCAAGCTGTCATTTAAGAAGACATCACTGCCATTTTCAACTTAGTATAAATTATTTTTATTTAATGATTAACTATCACCTCTCCCAAGACTACTATAACACTTTAACTATCTAGTATCCTTACCTATAACACTAGTTCTATAATTATACACTTAGCATCAAGACTTTCTGGTATTGAATTTAAATACTCCTAAATTTCTATTAGGCATCTTTAAAAAAAGGTGTTGGGTCTTACTTCCCTTTGAACAAACAAGATTATATATAACTCAGTGTGTGCCAGGACAATACCTGCAGGCAACGGATCATCTTTTTGAGATGATAATCACATTCTTAATAACCACCTGAAACAATTAGTCAACAGACTCAAGGACTAGGGAAAAATTGTCTAAGGTGGTTGATATTATTTTAGACAAGTTAATGTAAGTATCAGAAGCCACATCAAAAGACAAATAGGAACATCTGTTTCTTCTTTCCTGGTGGCAGAGTAGGCCACAGACAATTAAGTATTGCCATATGTACAATGCTATAGACATAAAACAACACATGAATGCCTAGCTGTACAGTATTCTGGTACATGCTTTGTTCTTTCTGCCAAACTGGTCAATTTGCAAAAGCTTGCCCTTATCTAATGCACTCTTTTGGATAACTCTAAAGGAATTCCAACTGTCTCCTCTTCACAGAAATATGTTTGGTAAAAATATGTATCAGAGAGCCCTGTGATCAATGAAAGAAATCTTTGCAAGTGACTGCATACATTTGAAATGGAAGTCAGTCTGTCTAGTGGACATTGGTCTATTCCCTCCCCCGTGTTCTAGGGACAGTCATTTAATGTGTTGAGCCCCTTCACACATTAACTAATGGAACCCCATGATCCAGCAGTGAATGCAGCAGGAAGCAATAGATAGAAATAGCTCAATGGTGAAGAGATGATGGAGCAAAACCAATAAGGACGACCGCAAGAGAATACTTGACCACTACAGCTTGAGAAAAGTTTTTAGGACTTTCTAACTTCTTGGCAGTTTGTTTACAGAATAAACAGGGAATAAATTAGCCTGTCTTTCCCTAGTTCTTATTACAAATGTCAGATGATCCTGGACATGGTAGAATCAATTTCCCTGTTTTACTCTGGAAGATGTATAGCTTCCAGAAGTGTCAAAATGGCCTTGAGTTTTTTATATTTATGTTGTGAATGTTTTCGTCAGAAAACTATGAAATAACAACATTGTAGTGAATGTTGCCTTGTGACTGCAAATGTCAATCAAAAACATGTCAAATTAGATAAAGCATGTTTCTAATCACATGGCACTGTTTGGACAAACAAGTACATGCATATACCACTTAAACCATTCAAACAAATGACAAGTAAATAATTTCCTCATCAACTAGCTATTCATTTATAAGTGGAATCATTTGCAAGAAAGAGTAATTACAGGAAGAAACATTATATATTCGAAATGAAAGATAACCCTTCAAAGTCTGTCATATTAAAGCTAATTGAATTATGATTTTGGTCAATTTTAATTACACTAATAATGAGTTTTACAAGTAAGTTTAAGAAGGTTAAACAAAGACTTAAAAACTGCAGTTATTATGATTAAAAAGCAAAAATATATACCAGATTCACTGCCCCTATAAAGAACTTCTTTTATACATAGCCCAAACTCCCCACTTTTGCAAGTTTACCATGTTTTCATGTAGCACTTAGAGTTAGCAATTTTGTAGTGCTACAGGCTTAGGCACAGTAGTAAAATAAGAAATCAGCACTACTTATCTGGGCTATATAAAACATTAAATATGATAAGCAGCTTTTAATTCCTCCTTTCAGTTTTTGCCTCTTCTTGTATGAATTCATTAATCATGTACATGTTAATATATTATTTTTCATTGACTCATGGGCTAAATACACTTTACTAATGTGCTGGGAAAATAAAAATACAGATTTTTAAAAAAGAATTTTCATCCAAGGATTTTGACTTCAGTTGCCAATAAAGACACAGGATGCTTTCTTTCAGGGGGGTCATTCACTATTGTTCATGAGGCATGCCCATATTAGAGAAGTCAGTGAAAACACAAAAGTTATCATATGAGAGGGTATTATTTTTCCCCATTAAAAGCCAATTCTGTCACAAACTCCCTAAACATCACTCTTGTCTTATAAAGTCTTTGCGGTGCCAATATTTAGTGAGCAGTAAGGAATACTTCCTGGCAGCCCATACATTCTTCACTCTGTTTATTGGAGAAGGTTATTGTTATTCATGTGATAGATAGAAATGCAAAATGAGTTCTCTGAGAGACCATAACCCTGCAGGTCCATAATTCTTCTCTGACAGTACCACATTAGTCATTTTAGTGACTTAATTTTTGAACCTGTTTCTGTTTCCCTGAAGGAATGAGAGAAATCCTATGCAAAATGTATCCAACCTGAGAAGAGAACTCTCAGGTTTTTCCCTCAAGTGAGAGAAATTAGAGACATGGAAAGGAGGCTCTGATTAACATGCCCGGGTGACAGGGAGAAGCACATCTAACTATCTCCCAAGGACACAATGAACATGTTTCTATGATTATTTTAGAGCAGAGATCAGCAAAATCCAGCCTGCAGCTCTGCTTTTATATGACCTGCATGCTAGGAATGGTTTTTACATTTTTAAAGAGTTGTAATAAAAACAAAGAAAAAATATGCGACAGAGACCACATGTGGCCTATGAAGCCAAAAATATTTCCGCATCTGGTCCTTTACGGACATGTGCTGACTCCTGTTTTAGGGCAACCTGATGAGATAGCAGGAGATAACTCGGCCTACAAAACCATGCGTCTAAACACCTTGTTGAGGAGCGATTATCCATATGGCATAGGAATTAGTCACTATAAAGATAAACTTCAACCCCCTCTTATCCACCAAAAACATTTCTTTCTTCAAGGCAGCAGGGTGCCTGTGTCTGACATGGTTTCCCTTATTTCAAGACCTCAGACAGTATTGAAAAGGACTTTTGTCTTAAACAGGAGTTTAAGTCAATAAGAGGATTTTATATTTGAGGAGTGCCCCAAAGGATATAAGGGCAGAGACACAGACAAAATATAAGAAAGTCTTAGAATAAAAACTAGAAAAATGGCTTGGAATTATGGTGATTTTAAAATTTGCCCACAAAATCTTAGATATTCCTCTCTTTAAGAGGTGAAACTTAATTTGCCTTTCCAGGAGTGGGTACTGAATTTAGGGATTTATTTCTAATTAATAGATTATGGCAGAGATGATGGAATGTCACCTTTGAGATTGAGTTACCAAAGGTTGCCACTTCTGTCTTGAACGTGCTCTCATTCCCTTGGGTCACTTGCTTGGAGGAAGCCAGCTGCCATGTCAGGAAGACACAGACTAACATACCGAGAGGCTCACATGTTGAAGAACTGAGTTTTCTGGCCAACAGGCAGCAAAAAAGTTCCCAGAGTCCACCTCTCTCAAGAGATGGTGTGTGGGAGAGAGTGTGGTGAGTGTATGGAGACACTGAGCTACAAGTATTATGTTTATTCCACCTTCATGTAGTTGTGGGTATGAAGCACCCATCATGGGTTGAGTCAATTTTAGTGTATTTAGGTCCTTTTCCTGTTACAAAAAAAGTTTGCTTTTATCTTCATAGATTGCATCTCTTCATGATCCAGCCCAGTCTATCAAATCATTCCTATTTTGTAGAAACTGATTTTTGAGTTTCTAAGTTCTGTACAGTAGGTTTTCTTCTCAGAAATCTCAACATTGTCTACATAGAGTTACCCTCTGTTCGCAGCTGTTCATTCCAGCATTCTTCTTTTTCCCTGCTTCCCCTCCACACTTACCTCCCTTTTCTGCTTCTTCACGCATCTTTTTTCTACCCATTCCCTAGATTTCTTGCCCTGTGCACTTCAGGATGTCACTGCCAGCAGAGAGCCTGCCTCTCTCCCACCCTCACACCCTTCTACCTGTAGCTCAAAGGGCCATGGAAGTTAAATGTCATTCCTGCTGATCTGATCTAGCCATCTCATGTGTACAAATTGGGGAACTGAATCTGATGCAAGAAGAATTTCAGAAACAACCTTCTTTGATGTTTGGCATTAAAATGTGTGCAGGGGTGTCCAACCTCTGGCCCAAGGGCCGTGTAAGCCCAGGATGGTTATGAATGTGGCACAACACAAAATCATAAATTTACTTAAAACATTGAGTTGTTTTGTTTTTTTTTGTGATTATGTGTTGCAATGTATTTAATGTGTGATCAAAGACAACTCTTCTTCCAGTGTGGCCCAGAGATGCCACAAGGTCAGACATCCCTATAATGGTCATCATCAGTTTTTCACGTCTTGAACATGTAATATTGTGATATAATGAGGAAGAGGTATTCAGTCTTTTTCCCCAGTTCCTGGCATAGAGCTCCTAAAATCCCTGCAATTTTCTTAGCAATAAGGGTAATAGGGTTATTTTTTGTCATACATAATAAGCTCTTTTCGATGATACCTGAGTTTATGCTAATGAGGTTACACTTGATGGGCTCTCAGACAGCTCCAGAATAGGGGATAGGATTGTTGTCAGAAGACCTACCTATGTTATTAGAAGGTTGGTACTTTCACCTCTGACCTCTGACCTCTGGGAGGGGCCAGGGGCTGGAGATTGAGTCCAATCACTAATTGTCAATGATTTAATCAATGTCTATGTAACAGAACCTTCATAAACCCCCTAAATAACAGGGATTGAAGACCTGCTAGGTTGGTGAATGCATCCACGTGCAGGAGGTGTCTTACCCCAACTCCACAGAAGTTCCTGCATTTGGGACCTTCTGTATTTCACCCTATGTACCTCTTCATCTGGCTGGTCCTTTGCCTCCTTTGTACTATTCTTTATAATAAACCATTAATAGTAGGGAACATTGTTTTCCCTGAGTTCTGTGAGCTGTTCTAACAATTCATAGAACCCTAGGAGGGGAGTATGAGGATCCTCTTACTTTATTGCCAATCAGTCAAAAGTATAGGTGGTCTGGACTTACAACTGGCATCTGAAGTGGAAGCAGTCTTGTGAAACTGAAACCTTAACCTGTGGGGTCTGATACTAACTCTGGAAAGTTGAACTCAGAATTAAATTATAAGACACTTAGCTGGTGAAGTTGGAGAGTAGGGGAATTACTGGTGTAGGGGAAAACCCACACGTTTGGTGTCAGAAGTGTTCTGAGTAGAAAGAGATCATAGTAACAGTAGTACTTAGGTACTGTGCTAAATGCTTTATATGTAAATTATTGCTTAATCCTCACCTGAACATCTTTACCTCATTTTTTAGATAAGGCAATTGAGGCTTCCAATTAAATGATGTTCTCAAATGCCTACTGATCAAGTGAGGATTTAGACCCAGTCTAACTACCCTAAGATGATGTTCATATTCTGATTCCCACCTTTTTGGCAGCATTTTAAAAACACCCCAGTAAAGTCTTTGCTGGTTAGCATTTGCTGGAAATGACCTTCACCTCCCAAATGTCTTTGTTAATAAGGAAAACAGAAATGACTCTGGGGTAAATTTAGCTGTTGTCAAATAACCACAGGTCTAACATTCTGCAAGTTATTCTCGGTTCAGGAAAAGAAAGATTTCAAAACCTAAATTATACACAAGGCAGGCAATTCTTCAAAAGAAGTGGATTAACAGGCTTCCCGTAAATGTAACTACCACAGTCTGCTTTCAGGAGCAATGCTTTATTACCATGTTCACTGCTCTTTTAGTTCCTAAAGAACTCTTTTAACAATGATTTACCTTAATTTAACTTTTTTTTCTCCAGAAAACCAAGCAGTATACTTCATTCAAGAGAAATGATTTGCATCATGGTGCAATTCCCTTTGTTTGTCCACTTATTCATTTAGCCATCTACCAAAATTTACTGAGTGCCGGGTATTAAAAATTGTCATTTCTTTAAAATGCTATAAGCCCTTCCACTTTTAGAGGTGAGTGTATATGAGACTTTAAGATTACAATTGTACTCAGTATATTTTTTTATAACACATTGACTGCTTTGACCACAGTTGAAGTGTCATAGTAAAAATCTATTATTTTGGAGATGAAAAAGTGGCCAACAGCCAGTATAATTGACAGTTTTTTTCAACATAAAGAGCAAAGAGCATTCTATAAACTAGAAAAGAAAGACATAAACAAACAAATATATTCCAAACTTATATATGTTATAATTTTCAGGAAACTGGCTTTTTATTTCTTTTCTCAGCTGAAACTTCACTGTTAGTTCATAAGGCTTTATGATTCTTTTGGCTGGGATCTGTTGAAGAAATAATGGCAGACTTACTGAAGGGGCAGTAACAGATAGATGGCCAGGAGTCTTTCTACACAGAAGAAAGTAAAATTATAAATCTCTGTAGGGAAAGAATAGACATAGCAGGGAAAAAATAATTTGACCATACCTTTTCTGGTATACTAGCAAGACTTCCTCCCTGCCCTGGATTTTACTGGATTGAGTTAGTTTTCCATTCTACACTCAGGCTATTTAAAAAGGTGGGGTTTTTTTGTTCCCTCTCCCACCCACCTGAATTTTTTTCCTATAGAGAGGAAAAATGGATAACTATCACACAGAAGAAGTAATAATAACAATAATAATAACTATCATTTTTAAGTGCCTTCTATATATTTACACATCAGATTTTAGGTTTGTTCTTTTACATATTTTACTTCTAATCCTTGCCCATATGGGCAAAGTAAGGATTATTATTTCTGTTTTACAGATAAGAAAACTGAGGCTGAGTGGGACTTACGGAGGTCTCCAGGCGAGGAAGTGGCAGAGCTGGGATTCAAACCTGGATCTGGCTGCCACTGTCGCCCGTGCCCTTTCTGCCACAACACACTGCACGACGCCTCTTAAACTGATTTTAGACGAGAAAAGCTTTCACAACTTACTATATGAAAAATACTCATGTCATATAATTAAATTTTAGGAAGAATTCTGTTTGAATTTGAATTTAATTAAATCTTTAGGCATGAATTTATTATGACATCATCACTATTCTCTGTTTCAGGACTTTGTTTGTATTCCCTGTCCCAAAACATGTCCTCTTTGCACCCCAGTAACCTCCCCTGAAGGTATCTTTTGGTAGTTGAGAGATGCGATGTTTTAATCTTGTTTACTAACTTCTGTGGTCAATGAGCTAGACTGCTTCAAAACTGTCCTTATGAAACTTTGTATTTGGAAATCTAACCCTGTACAGTATCAATGAATAAACTGAAAAGTAAAACTTCAGGACTCAGCCTTCTAAGAACAAATCAGGTCTTAAATCCATAAACTGGCTTTTCACATTATTTCTAAGATCTCTTTTTCTAAAATGCATCTGAGGAAAACTTATCCTGTATAAACAACATTGAAGGACTACTAGTTATGGGAACATGGAGCTGATAAAGTAAGATTAGAAAGCTAAGGAGATGATGAGGTACGGCTTTCCCTAATTTAATGAGTGGTAGATAAGGAAATCTGAAGCAGTTAAACACCAAGAGGGAAATAATTCCCTGTGGATGCCAATATATAAACACAGTCTTCTAAAAACACAAGCCAGAGAATTTCCCAGTATAAACAGAAGCTCAAATTTCACCTTTGCCTGAGGCTGCCATTTAAAATGAAACTGTTCATAAACACAACTTTTGGCATCCTTTGACCCACTGTCAATTAACCTGGAAATCTAGAATGGCATTTTAAACAGTGAACGTGCACATTTTAAAAATCTAATCCACACTGCCTCCCAATGCACAGTCCTTTAAACTAATAAGACTACATTAGTTTTGTTTTGCTGCTGTAACAAACTGTCACAAAAGTCATGGCTTAAAACATTTTTTTAAAATTATTTTATAGTAACAGTATTTTTTACTTTCTCTAAGTCTCATTCTTACTAGTTACAAGATCTTTTTTCACAAGTCTGTTTCCTACCGTCATATTCCAGCCACCATTGACAATCACATCATATATTTCTTTCTTTTTGTTTTTTTTGCCTTTATTTCCCCCTCTGGTATTTTATCGGTGCTCCCACTACATTGATTTTGAAATGGAGGGTCCTATGACTGATTAAATCCTAGCTTCAAAAGTCATCTCTCTATACATACATGCATATATACATCTCAAAGATCTAGTCCCCTCCCTCCCCACCCCTTCCCAGCCGCCAATAATATGCAACCCCTGGAGCAGCAGAAGACAGTAGCCTGGACCTGACTCTGACTAATGGTCACACAGTCAGGGCCTCTGGGAGGCTAAAGGTAACACATTGGCCTAAGTTATGTTTCAGTTCCTGAGCCCTAAGGTAGAACCACCCCCTGGCCACTTTCCTATGATACCAGACAGAGGGACTGGAAAGACTTCAGAGCTGCCCTAAGACCCGAAGTGATTTATTACCCTCACCTTAGACCAGTCAGCTCTCAGCATGGCCCTGAACCCCTAATTCATGGTGCCTTGTGATTTTGCCCTATATAATCTATAACCTACACACCATTAGCTTCCTATCCTCCTGGATGGCACCATTCATAATAAAATAACCAATATTTCTCCACTGTAATTCTTGGTGTCTAGCATTGGGCTCTGCTAGTGCTGGGTGGATGAACTCTTGTTCTGCAACATTTTTCATTCCTCTCCATTCTCTTTATCTTGTCCCTGTTCCTTTCCATCCTTTGTTTTTACCTCTGGTCGAGTACACCTTATCTATAACTTCCTTCTCACCTCCAGTGTTCAAAGTGGGATTTTTAAGCAGCGTCAATGTTTTCTTGAAAATTCACTTTGAGCTTTCATAATGAAGCAACAGTGGAAAAGGAGGAATTATTAACAAAGAACATTATTAGCCATAGCAGTGTGTCCTTTTAACTGTCATTGTCTAATTTACAAAACAAAGCCACAGTAATTCATCAATCAATAGTATTAACTGATGATGGACTGTGGTAGAAATGCTACAGACCATTTTTCCCACTGATAGTTCTCCTGTTTTTTTCTCAGGGAAATACCCTACCCCAACTCTTGATCCATGACTTTTAAGCATGTTGACCTGCTCTTTCCTCCTTTGCTTAATCAGTTTGATTTGTCTTCCTGTCCTTAAGTCTGAGATTCTAGGCCAAAACAAACTATATGGTGGATTGCTTGTGGTTTTTACATTTGGTTTCATGAAAGTTTAAAAAGTATCAATGGGCTGGTTTGTGCAACATCATGTATTTTGCTCACCATTTGAGGTTCTCAGCCATGTTGAGCTCTATTTGTGCCTGAGCGTATCATTGTACTCTAAGAGACTTTCCAAAGAGAACCTCAGAACTAAATTCTGAGATTGTATTTTAGTCTATTTTTCCACTTCTTTTATATCTCCCACCCTTTGAATGTCATATTCCCATGTCCTCATTAACCATCAAAACTATCTCTCAGAGAAAAAGAACAGGGACAATTTGACTTGGCTACAGTACAGCCCACATTTCCTATTCTTTCTTTGATGGCACATATTCAAAATAAAAATTTTCATTCACAAGAGGAGAATATATCTTGAAATAATGCATGGAGCCATCAATGACTTGAAGCTCACACTTGATTTAGTAGAGCTGCATAGAGAGCAGAGGGTGACTGCTAAGTGAAAGCAGCAGAGTTTAGTCAGCAAATTTTGTAGAAGAGTAATTTGAAACAGGAAATAGAAATAGTGAGCATATGATGGTATAATTGAACTTCAACCCTTCACAGAGACAGGGGTTTTGGAGAAGACCATCAAAATCATTTAGATTAATACAAATTAGAGATTGGAGAAAATGGCAGCCAAGTAGGTGGAAGCTGAGTCCACTTGCTCTTGCATCAAATCGGATTCTCGTCTGATCTTCTGAAAAATAACCTGAACAATTAAAGGAATGTTAGCTGACATGAAGTTAGGAAGCCAAGGATTACAGAAGATGCTTCACGATGGGCAGTGAGATTTTTTAAGTGGAAGGGGAAACACCCCGTGTGTGGTGCCCTGTAACCATGGAGACACTAGTCAGAAACTAGTCCAGACTGGGCCAGGAGTGACTTGGGAGGATATATAAAATCGGGGAGATCCAGGTTACATATACATGTGAGCAGCACATCCATAACTGCAGAGCCACATGCCAACAAAGACTCCCTTTGTCAGAGAGAGAGAGACTCTATCTCTCAAAAGGATCAGGGGCCACACCTGGGTCAGGCAGAGGCCGGCTGCAGCTAGTCATGATTGTGAGAGACTTTTGGCTTTTTGGAGAGGTGATGAGTGCAAAAAACTGGACAGTGACTCAATACTGCACTGGGTGTGTCACAGAGAGACCTTTTAAAAGGGGAACTGAAGGATGCTTGGCAGGGACCCCAGCAACAACCACAAAGGAACAAAATTGAAAGCATGGTTTGCTCCCGCTGAATACAGTTGGGCAAAGAGATGAAATAGTTGCACAGCAAAGGTACTTCCAGGCCTCAGCCTAGGGCGGCTAGCAAGACGGAGGCTATAAAAACAGAGTTTGGGGCTGTGTCTACCACAATGGCAGTGGACTGGGAATTAGATGGGAGTTGAGGGCTTGAGATTATTTACAGCCAGGCTGAACATCTTCTTCCAAAGAGTTCAAACCTCTGAGAAGGGAAGGACACACGCAGCCCCCACCTCCTGTGGGATTGCAAGCACCACATCCAGCGGTGGAACTCTGCAGAACAGGCAGGATAGGCTCCAGAACCCTCTGCAGAGTGCATAACCACAAGAGAAAGACAGAAAGAAACACCTAAAAGGCCCACCTTGAACTTCTCTCAGGGAGACAAATACACTGGTTCCTAGGTCCCTATTCCACTGAGGCCAGTAGGGAAGAGAGATCAGAAATCAGTGCAGCAAGGTGAAATCAGGGCCCTGCCCAACCTTGGTTCTTACAAAGAGCTGCCCTCATCAGCAAGCAGGAAAGAGCTGATCCTCTTACATTGATTGGTTCCTCCCTTGAAACAGGCAGCTAGCTAGTTCATCAGAAACTATACATTACTAGAAATAAGCTGGGAGAGACAAAGATGAGTGGCTCAGGGACAGGGGAACACACTCTCAATTTTCCCAGAAGACTGAACAGTGCCTGCCAGAGAAGACCCAGGAGTCCCAACCACCAGATTGCAATAGAAGCCCCCTCTAGAGGCAGGTGTAGGTAGTACATGCAATGCTGCCAGAAGTTGGATAAACCACCCCTGGATCTTGAGCTGATAAAAAACCAGAGGCAGATCCAGAAGGAGAAAATAGAAAGCGAACACCAAATTCTGCTGAGATGAATTCCACCTCGTTCTTCTTCAGAATTTCTATTTTTTTTCTCTCACATAGCCCTTTAACATTTTTTCTTTTCTTTCACTTGTATTCCAAGAAATTCAGTATTTTTTTGTTTTTAATTTTTATTCTTCTTATTAATATTTTTATATTTTTAATCTCATTTTTATTTCAAATCTCACATTGTATCCTTCCCTTTTCTTACTGCATTTTACCTTCTTCTTACATTTCCTTATTTTTGTTTTAAATTTTATTTCCCCCCTTCCTATGCCTTGTTCCTATTCCTTACTCTTACCATTTCTCCTGCATCTTTTCAAAATCATTTTTATTTCCATTGGTCAGCTCACATTCTTTTTCCCTTTCTTATAATATCCTTATTTTCTTTCCACTTTTAGTAATTGCTGCTTGTTTGGTGTGGATATTGTGGTTATCACTGTTTTTCTTCAGTTTTATTCTCATTCCGTATTTTTAAAAATTCAAATCTCATAGATTATTCTCCCCCTGTCTCACTCCATTTTGCCTTTCTCTTTCCATTACTTACTCGAGTTTGGAATTTTGTTTATTCCCTTTCTTAGCTGCCTGGATCTTATTCCTTACTCTTATTATCTCTCCTCCATCCATCCTCTCAAAATCATTTTTCTTTACTGCAGACATCTTATACTCTCTTTTCTTTTTAATAATATTTTTATTTTCTTTCAAATTTTATTAAGCTTTGCTCACCTGTCATTATTGACCCTGCTGTGGTTTTTAAAAATTTTTGTTCCTATTAGTTCATTACTTTTTAAATTTTATTTGAAATTCATATTATACTCTTCCCTTTTCTTACTCCATTTTTCCATCACCCTTCCCTTTTTATTTATGTTTTAAATTTTATTTTCTTCCTCTCTTTACTTTGTTTCTATTCCTTATTCTTATTTTTTCTCCTTCCCCTTCCTTTTCAAAATCATTTTTTCTACTTTAGTCATATCATATTCTTTTTTTCCTTTCTTATAATTTCTTTTTTCTATTTATTTATTTATTTTTTCAAATATATTTGTCTCTGCCTACCCCCCACCACTTTCAAATCTCTTTCTACCTTTATTAATTTTTGCTCATTTGTAGCTGATATTTCTTATGTGATAGGGGGTATTTTTGCTGGCATGAGTTTGGTTTTCTGGGTAGTTTTGCTTTGTTCTTCCAGAACCTATACAACCACATACATGACATGATGGGGGGTGTGGCTCTCAGTGAGCCAGGCAGAAGGGAGAACCCACCAAGGAATGAGCCACCAATAATTAAAACCCAATTGCAACTAGAAGAGCCCACATAAACTGAATAAAGGGAAACCTTAGAACATCCAGACAAGGAGATCAAAGAGATTACACCACCTATGCCCACAGAAGTCCACCCATGAAGATAGGAAGTCA
The DNA here is from genome assembly GCF_021234165.1 of Pteronotus mesoamericanus. Lineage (NCBI taxonomy): Eukaryota > Metazoa > Chordata > Mammalia > Chiroptera > Mormoopidae > Pteronotus > Pteronotus mesoamericanus. The sequence continues at coordinate 34,675,855 of NW_026555105.1, read as the reverse complement.
AAGCAGAGCAATCTGAGATGCAGAAACAAACAAAAAGAGTAACCTAAAATAGGGAAATGAAGAAACAACCTCCATTTGAAAGGAAAGGAGGAATCCCTTGAAAAGAGTGAAATGAAATTGAGGCAAGCAATCTATCAGACATAGAGTTCAAAACAATGGTTATGAGGATGCTCAAGGAACTTGGTGAAAAAGACAAGGAACTTCATGAAAGCTGCAAGGAACTTATTGGGAACTACATCAACATGAGAAAAAACAGAAATTATGAATAAGAAACAGGAGGAAAGGAAGAATACAATATCTGAAATGAAAAGTACAGTAGAAGAAATTAAAAGCAGGCTAGATGAAGCAGGAGACTGAATCAGTGAACTTGAAGACAAGGTAGAAAAAAAATACCCAGTCAGGGCAATAAACCAAAAAAAGACTCAGAAAGAAAGAGGGTAGTTTAAGGGAGCCTCAGGACAACATGAAACATAAAAACATTCACATCATACGAATATCAAAAGGAGAAGAAAAGGAGCAAGGGATAGAAAACCTGTTTGAAAATATAATGACACAAAACTTTCTTAATTTGGTGAAGGAAAAAGTCATGCAAGTTCAAGAAGCACAGACAGTCCAAATACTGATTAACCCAAAGAGGCCTACTTCTAGACATTTCATAACTACAATGGTAAAGTTTAAAGACAGAGAGAGAATATTAAGCGCAGCAAGGGAGAAACAGCTAGTAACATATAAGGGAACTCCAATAAGACTATTAGCTGATTTCTCAACAGAAACACTACAAGCCAAAAGAGATTGCCACAACATAAGCCAAGTAATGAAAAGCAAGGACTTACAACAAAACTGCTCAATCCAGAAAGCCTCTCATTTAAAATGGAAGGTGAAATGAAGAGGGGGGGGGAGGAAAGAAGAAAAGGAAAGAAAGAAAAAAAAAGAAAGGAAAAAAGAAAAGGGGGGGAGCTTCCCAGACAAAATAAGGCTAAAAGAGTACATGTCCACCAAGCCAGAACTGCAAAAATGCTATAGGGACTGCTTTAAGAAGAACAAGAGAGAGAAGAACACAGGTACAAAGAGAAAAATGGCAATGGCAAAGAGAAAAAATAATAACCTTGAATGTAAATGGATTAAATGACCCAGTCAGAAGGCATAGGGTAGCTGAATGGATAAGAATACATGATCTGCACATATGCTGTCTACAAGAAACCCACATCAAACAAAAGGTCTTCACAGGCTGAAAGTGAAGGGATGGAAAAAAATATTCGAAGCAAATGGACCTGGAAAGAAAGCTGTAGTAATAATACTTTTATATCAGACAAAAGATACTTTAAAACAAAGGTTGTAACAAAAGACAAGGAAGATCACTACATAATACTTAAGGGAGTGGTCCAACAAGAAGATATAACCTTTATAAATCTATATGCACACAACATAGGAGAATGTAAATACATAAGGAAAATCTTGGGGAACTTTAAGCAAGAGATTGACTCCAATACAGTCATGGTAGGGGATTTTAACACCCCACTGTCAACAATGGATAGGTCTTCCAAACAAAGAATCAACAGAGATATTGTGGCATTGAACAACACTCTAGATCAAATGAATTTAATTGATATTTACAAAAAATTTTATTCCAAAGAAGCAAAGTATACATTTTTTTCAAGTATAAATGGATCATTTTCAAAGATGGACCACAATGGTAGGACACAGAACAGCCTTAACAAATTCTAGAAAATTGACATTATATCAAGCATCTTCCTGGATCAAAATGGCTTGAAACTGGAAACCAACCTCAACAAAAGAACTAGAAAACATTCAAATACAAGGACACTGAATAACATGTTATTGAACAATGAATGGGTTAAGAAAGATATCAGGAAAGAAATCAAAAAGTATTTGGAAACAAATGAAAAAGAACACACAACAACCAAAAACCTATGGGATACAGCGAAGGCAGTCCTGGGAGGGAAGTTCATAGCAATACAGGCCCACATAAGGAAGATAGGGAAATCTCAGATAAACAACCTAACACCACATCTACAAGAATTGGAGGAACAACAACAAACCAAGCCCAGAGTGAGTAGAAGGAAGGAAATAATCAAGATCAGAGTAGGACTAAGTGACATAAAGGAAAAATATCCAAAGAATCAATGAATCCAGGAGCTGGTTCTTTGAAAAGATAAACAAAATTTACAAATCTTTAACCAGACTCATCAAGAAAAAAAGAGAGAGGACCCAAATAAATAAAATTAGAAATGAAAGAAGAGATATAACAAACAATACCACAGAAATACAAAAGATTGTATTTCTATAATATACAATTACTATAAATAACTATAGAAATTACTACGACCAACTATATTCCAGAAGCTGGACAACCTAAGCAAAATGGACAAGTTTCTGGAAACATACAATCTCCCAAAACTGAATAAAGAAGCAGCAGAAAGCCTAAACAGTCCAGTAACAACTAGAGAAATTGAAGCAGTAATCAAAAAACTCCTGGAACACAAAGCCCTGGACCAGATGGGTTCACAGAAGAATTTTACCAAACATTCAAAGAAGAACTAACACCTATACTTCTCAAATTATTCCAAAAAATTCAAGAAGAGGGAAGACTCCCAAACACTTTTTGCAAGTCCAGAATTGTCCTAATTCTAAAACCAGATAAAGACACAAAAAAGAAAGAAAAGTACAGGCCAATATTTCTGATGAACATAGATGCTAAAATCCTCAATAAAATATTGGAAATTTGGATCCAGCAGTACATTATACAGATCATACACCATGTTCAAGTGGGATTCATCTCAGGGATGCAAGGATGGTATAACATTCACAAATTAATAAACATAATATATCACATAAAAAAATAAAAGACAAAAATCACATGATCATATCAATAGATCCTGAAAAAGCATTTGAAAATAATCCAGCACCTATTTATGATTAAAAAAAATTGCACAATGGAGCAAACCTCAATATAATAAAGGCCATATATGAGAAATCTATTGCCAATATCATACTCAATGGGCAAAAACTAAAGGTGTTTCCCTTAAGATCAGGAATAAGACAAGAGCGTGTGCTTTTACCACTCTTATTCAACATAGTAGTGAAAGTTCTAGCCACAGCGATTAAACAAGAAAAAGAAATAAAAGGCATCCAAACTGGAAAGGAGGAATTAAAACTGTCATTATTTGCAGACAACATGAGAGTGTACATAGAAAACCCTATAGTCTCCACTAAAAATCTATTCAACCTAATAAGTGAATTTGGCAAAGTAGTGGGATATAAAGTCAATATTCAGAAATCAATGCCATTCTTGTACACCAACAATAGGTTATCAAAAAGGAAAACTAAGAAAAAATTCCATTTACTGTAGCAAAAAGAAAAATAAAGTACATAGGAATCAACTTAACCAAGCATGTAAAAGACCTGTCCTTAGAAAACTACAGAACACTGAAGAAAGAAATTGAGGCAGATACAAATAAATGGAAGCATATATTGTGTTCATGGATTGTAAGAATTAACATTAAAATATACATACTAACCAAAGGAATCTATAGATTCAGTGCAATTTCTATTAAAATACCAATGACATACTTCACAGATCTAGAACAAATATTCCAAAAATTTATGTGGTACCAAAAAAGACCCTGAATAGCCTCCGCAATCCCAAGAAAGAAGAACAAAGTTGGAGGGATCACAATACCTGATATTGAACTATACTACAAGGCCACTGTAATCAAGACAGTCTGGTACTGGCATAAGAACAGGTACATAGATCAGTGGAACAGAATAGAGAGGCCGAAAATAAACCCATGTTTCTATGGTCAATTAATATTCAACAAAGGGGACTCAAGCATATAATGGAGTAAAAACAGTTTCTTCAATAAATGTTATTGGTAGAACAGGAGAGGTATATATAAAATAATGAAGCTAGATCACCAAATTGTACCATACACCATAAAAAACTCAAAATGGATAAAGGACTTAAATATAAGTCATAATACCATAAAAGTCCTGAAGGTGAACACAAGGAGGAAAATTTCAGATATTCCACACAGCGATATTTTAACAGATATGTCTCCTAGAGCCAGAAGCATAAAGGAAAGAATAAACTAATGGGACTTTATTAAATTAAAAAGTTTCTTCATGGCTAAAGAAAACATCATCAAAATGAAAAGGGAACTGACTTTATGGAAGAACATATTTGTCAATGATAATTCGGACAAGGGTTTAATCTACAAAATATATAAAGAACTCATACGACTCAACACCAGGAAGACAAACAACCCAATTAAAAAATGGGCAAAGAACCTGACTAGAGACTTCTTCAAGGAGGACATGCAGATGACCCATGGACATACGAAAATATGCTCAACATCGCTAGCCATCAAAAGATGCAAGTTAAAACCACAATGAGATATCACTTCACACAGGTCAGAATGTCATTAACAAATCAACAAACAACAAGTGTTGGCGAGGATATGTAGAAAAGGGAACCCTAGTTTACTATTGGTAGGAATGCAGACTGGTGCAGCTACTGTGGAAAACAATATGGGATTTCCTCAAAAAATTGAAAATGGAACTGCTATTTGTCCCAGCAATTCCACTGCTGGGAATATACCCTTAAGAATCCTGAAACACCAATTCAAAAGAATTTATGCATCCCTATGTTCATATCAGTGCTATTTATAATAGCTAAGTGTTAGAAATAGCCCAAGTGCCCATCGTTAGATGAGTGGATTAAAAAACTGTGGTGCATTTACACAATGGAAATGTATGCAGCAGAAAGAACAAAAAGAAGGCCTATCTTTTGCAACAGCATGGACGGAACTGGAGACTGTTATGCTAAGTGATATAAGATAGTTTGGCAAAAGAAAGATAACATGTGACCTCACTTATAACTGGAATCTAATGAAGAAAATAAACTAATGAGAAAAACAGAAACAGAGAAATGGATACATAGAACAGACTGATAGCTGTAGCAGGGGAGAAGGGAGGGTAGGCATGGGGGAAGGATAGGGAAGGGAATAGAGAAAGAACATGTATGAATGACTCATGGACATGGACAATGCAGAGAGGATTGACTGTGGGAGTGGGGGTGGGCTAGTGGAGGGGGACAAAAGGGAAAAAATGGGGCAACTGTAATAGAATAAATAATAATAAAAATAGATCATTTTGATTAAATACTTCATTTGACAGAGTCAGAGACTAGCTAATATCAATCAGCATAGACAACAATTCAGAGTTTTATTTCCCCAACTGTATCTACTCTTTATCTCCTTGATCCTGAATCCTAAACACCATGATTATATAAAATAGATATTCAGACTTCCATACTCATATTTTATCATCTCTGCTCGCCTTTCTTTTGTAGTCTGTAATATTTTCCTCAGAAACTCATTCCATAAGATTCTAACAATTGTTATATATGTGTATATATATATATGTATGTATGTATAATGGATATTAGAGCAGATTGTGCTTTCAAAAATGGCTGCAACAATATATATCCCATTTCACATATTTTTAAAATAATGTGACATTGACACTTTCCATCAAGCGATGCAGTATATATTTTCTCCCCTTAAACTTGAGAGGACTTGTTAACTGTCTCAGCTGACAGAATGTGGTCAAAATGACACTGTATGACTTTTGAGTCTATGCCACAGGTGACGTGGGTTCCAATGCTTGTTGTTCTTGCTCTTGAAATATGTGCCTTGGGAAATCTGGGTCATTGCATAAGAAGTCAGACTTCCCCCAACCTCCTCATGCTGGTAGATCATATGGAGAGACTACAGTGAGCAAGAAAGATGTATAAGGAGCTTAGTTATTCCAGTTTTCAGTTGTTTGAGTCTTCCCAGCCCTAAACTCAGACAAGAAAGTAAACATCTGGATGATTCCACTTCCCAATTTCTGAGCTACTTTAGCTGATGCTAATTAGAATAGAAACAAGCTATCCCTCCTGAACGTGCCCAGCTTGCATATTTTTAGGCAAAAAAAGTTGTTACTATTGTAAGCTAATACATATTAGAGTATTTGCTATGCAGCCATAATACCTAGAACAGACATTATTCCCTCTTGCCTGCCAGTCTGTGAATGGCATTAACTTGTTGAGGAGAAGGTATTCAAGAGCCTGCCAGTCAGGGAGAATGGCTATAAGTAAAACTAAGAAAGAGAAACTTCAGCATTCAGGACTGAGCAAAATAGAACCAGAGGCACAGACTCATGGAACAGACTGACAGCTGCAAGACGGAAGCGGGGGCAGGCAGGGACTGACTGAAAGAAGGTGAAAGGATTAGTCAAAAAATGTATGTGAAGGACCCATGTACATGGTGTGTGGATTGATGACAGAAGTGGGGGGAGGACTAAATGGAGGGGGGCAAAAAGGGAAAAATTGGGACAACTATAATAGCATAAACAATAAAATATCTTTTTCTTTAATTCTATGGCTTAATATTCAAATGCAAATGTCATGCAAAGCTAAGAAAAATACAACCAGAAGGGAAGAAAACAGAGATATAAAGAAAACCAAACACCCACTATCAAGGTATATTTTAAAGAGTAAACACTGTTGCTAAGAAAGGAATAAAAGAAGAGCAAGATTATAAAAAAGAAAGAGAAAAGAGTAAATATAAGACATAATTGAAGTGACATTGTGACTTGATGGCTTGGTCACAGAAGGTGATAGGAATTTCAACTGGAAATATACCAGCCACAGTCTCAGGAGGAAGCAGAGGCACATTCAAAAAGGTGTGAAGAGTTTAATGAAGAGATGTTTTAAAAGATGCAGACAGAATCAAGACATGCGATAAAGGACAGTGAAGCTCTCTCCCCAGGGCCAGCAGTAAAGGGGAGCCATTATAAATCTTGAGCTTGAGAGGAAGAGAGTGGTTAACCGGAACCAAGCAATAGCTAGAGACAGAGAGGGTCACCTGCAAGTAGTGTGGCCTTGGGTGGAGGAGCACAGCTACTTCTGTCTGGCAGGAAGTGTCCAAGAATAAATTCCCTCTCAGTGCTTTTCCCCTTACCCTCCAACCTCCTGTGAACACTTTCTATTGGTCCAGCCCATGCCCATCGATATAGCATAAACATTTGTTCTTTGCAGGACAAAACAAAAACCTTCCAAAAGGCCATTGTTTATATATTTATATTTACACACACACACACACACAGCATATTTGTGGTATTGAAATTTCATGGTTGGTAGAGAGAATTAGGACATAATACCCCAAAAAGCTTTTTTAAAGACAGCATGATAATAAAAATAGTCTGAGAAACACTGGTTAACCATCCCAAAGCCCAGAGGTGAGAGATGCCATTCCATGTTTCCACTTGGTGATGGAGCACACAGGGCTTATTAAAATTCTTCCTGATCACTACCCTTTAGATCTCTGAGTCTATGCACAAGAACAGATGGTGGCTACAATGGTTAATCCTGGGAAACAGTTTATCCAGCAGAACAACCAATGAGGAGATTTAGCAAATGAATTGTCCATAATTTGTTGCAAACCTTGCCATCAATGTAGAAATTACCATTATTTTGGATGCATTTAAATGTTTACAAAAATTGAGTAATATACACCTAGCTAATTCAAAGTGTATAGTAATCCTTTGCTAATCTGTTCATTTGTAAAACAAGCAAAATTTGACAGCAGGAATGAACTGTGACTTTTAGAAGTCCTAAGCACCGACCAGATTTTGGTGCTCATCCCCATCAGCATATCAAAATAATATTCTATATATTTTTTACTTGGCCCAGCCTTTATATGTGCTTTAAAAGAAGACTTCTCTTCAAATTATCTGATTGTAGTAGTCTGGATATTAATCAAAGCTGATCTTTTCTCATTTATTTTTGGTGGTTCTGCTTTATATTCAAAGCATATGTTTTCATCTCTATATTGGGTTGTACAGTAAGTTTTGACTAGTAATAGTGGTGATGTGTATCTTTTGACTGTATAACTCCATTATTATCAACTGCATTATTGCCAAAACTTGTTAAATTGAAAATGTCTGGGTACACTTTTTTTGTCAGATCTATGTTTTGTGACCTAGTTTTAAAGTATAGTAGAGTATGTTTTACACTCAGGTCATACAAGGAGTGCTGTGTCACTTTGATGGTGAAAAAGCCACCTGACATTCTTGGTTCCAAGTACATAAAGTCCAAACACATCTGCCTGTTTCTCAAAGTCCTTCTTAATGCAGCCTCCATCCACATTCACCCTTAACTCACACTTCTCTGTATCTTGGGCCCTTTGCTTTCTTCCCGTGTGCCAAAATGCTTAGGTCTCATTCTTTTCTCTAGCCATCCTGATATTCCTTCTCTCCTGCAGATTCCTTGCTCTGTGGAAAAGCCCTGGGGACAGTGGTAAAAATGTAAAGGTCCAGTCCCTACCTTTCCTTGATGAGTATGGGCCTCAGTGTTCTTCCTATATTGTTCAGGTGAATCAGAAATCAAAAACCCAAAGTTTAAGAACCACTGGCCTATGGTTGGGTATCACACTGTATTATTTCTAGGCCTGACTGTCAGAATTTCTAGTCATGTGACTTTCTGCAAGTTTTTCACTTCTCTATGCCTCAGTTTCCTTATCTGTAAAATGGGGATATTAGAGTACATGCTCAATATCATTGTTATGAAAATTATATGAGTTAACAAATATGAAGTGCTTAGAACACTGTTTGGCATAGAATAAGTGCATAGTAAATGTTAGTTAAATGACCCTTTAGGTGTCTTGGAGTGTTAATATTGCTGTGTAAAGTACCTAATCAAACAAGTAGGAAAGTTACTCTTGGGATTGAGACAACCTGTGGTGCTAGACCAAATTCTCAGAAAGTAGGATTGCTTAAACCTATGATTCTCAACCTTCACTGCATGTTAAGTTTGCCCAAGGTGCTTAAAAAAGTACTGTTGCCTGGGTTCTGCTGTCAGAGATTGGACTTCATTGGCCTGGGGTAGGGGCACAGAAATAGGCATTTTTGCTCCCCACATGGTTCTAATGTGCATCCAGGAGTACTCAGCCAGCCTAATCAACACTGGCTTAGATAGTTGATTAACAATGAACTTTTTGGCCAACCCAATAGTTTTTTGCTTGTTTGTTTGTTTGTTTTGTAGTATCATGATCTCCAATCATCACCTACTTTTTGAAATACTGGGTACTAACTAATTAGCCATCATCTGTAACCACCATGGATGGTACTCTGGAAAGTTTAACCAAAATTTGGGCAATTAATTCACTTGGCCCATTACAACATATAGTTGTAATGGCAGGTCTATAGGAAGACCATTCTGATAAAGAAAGTCATTAAAAAGCCTTGATCTTTCCATCTGGGTCTTCACATTTAATTATCAAAATAACCTAGTCATTCTATCTTATGGTTTTAAAATGCTATCCTCCACTAAAAGGAACCAAAGCTTCTTGAAGAAATGACTGATGTCGGGGCTTGGGGCAGGGAAAATGTAAAATGAACTTGAGCATCTGGTTAGCTCAAAAGCAAGAAGTGCTCAAAACCTGATAAGGGAGTGTCAAAAGGATGCAGAAACCAAGCACCTTGAAGAAGTCCTTGACAGTAACTGATTATAATCCATTGAGTAGAATAGAAAACCATGAGTTCATAATGATATAAATAAATAAATACATACGTACATACATACATAGAAAGACTCATGAAGAATGGGATATTATTCACACAGGTTAACATACCTCCCACAAGAGACACTAACTACAAATGGTGAACAGAGTAGTTATACAGTTGAGGAGCCTTTCATGCACCACTGTAATGGAACATTATCAGTAATGTGCTGGATGGAAATTATGGGTGCCTCATAGCATGCCATGAGAAGAACACAATATTACCTCTCTGACAGTTCTGTAAAGTTTCATAACCTGAATTTGGTCAAAAATAATCATCAAACAAACCCGAATTAGAATCATTTTACAATATAACTAGCCTGTAATTTTCAAAAGTGTCAAGGTCAATAAAGTCAAACAAAGGCTGAGGAACTCTTCCAAACTGGAAGAGAGTAAAGACATGATAACAAAATGAAATACGTGACTTGGAACTGGATCTTTTTGCTTTAAAGAACATTATTGGGAAAACTAGTGAAACGAATGGGGTCTGAAAATTAGATGATAGATTATATTAAATGTAATTAGATGAAAATTATATCAATGTTGATTTTCTGGTCCGGATCTTTTTTTGTGCTTATGTAAGAGATTTGGTCATATTTGTAGAAAGTGCACAGTGAAATATTTGGGGGTAAGGGACACCAGATCTGCAGCTTACTCTCAAATCATTCTGAAAGAAAATAGTTCTTTTTATTGTACTTGCAAATTTGCTGTAAGTTTAAGATCATTAAAATTTTTAAAAAGTACATAAAGTGATGCTGCAAAGATGCATCGCATCTAGTTAAAATTCAGCTTTCTGATTTGCTTGAGGGCTGGGACTGGAGGCGAGAATTCACATTTTTAGCATTTGCCATAAGTAGCAGCATTATACCGAAGGAATAAGCAATTCTCCAAAGAGAGGTAGTTTGCAATCATTCACCCAGTGCTCAGCAAAACTGCCCCACTTTCACTCTACATTCTAGCACCAGCTTCCCCATCCCTCTTTTTCCTTAAACTTTGAATTTACAACACTTTCCTTTGCCAGCAAAGATTGTTAGAGAACAGTGGGGAATTCTCGGGGGGTGGGGGCGGCGGGGCGGGTGTTGCGGGGGAGGGAAGAACTGAGAAGTGATTCAAGTGGATCTGCTAGCGGTTTTGTCCAAGAACAGAGTTTCCTGCTTTTCTGTGTATCATTTCTCACGCAGCACAATCCCTGGAGGTAAAGCCACTTCCTAAGACTGCCTCAATGACTGCAGAGTGCCAAGAGTCAGGTGAAAGCAAGCGTGCTGGAGAACGGCGTCAGAAGAGCGCCTAACGCGTCCAGGTAATTCTAGTGTAGGTGGACCGTTTTAAGACTCCCTCTGGTATAATAGGAAAGTACAACTTTGTTACACTAGAAAATTGAAATTTTGAAATATAATGGCAAAATCCTATCGTGATAATCCAATATTGTTTAAATAGCAATATTTTTCCTTGAAGACAAAAGAAAACTAAAACTATCTTTGCTGAAAAATTCAGACGTAATATTGTAAGTTGTCAAATGTCCTGTTAGTATGGTCCTAGCATTGAGAAAAAAAATCACTCTAATGTCTTATCTCTATATTCCCAGGAACTGAGTTTTCAACAAAACAAAACAAAAAAATGCATGTGAGTGATGCATTCCTTACCCTCAGTTTTGGACATCAAAACAGACAAATGGTTAAACACATAGTCTGAATTACTGACACTTAGAAGATTTAAAGAAAGATACTCTAAAAATTACTATTAAAAGACCCACTGTACACGCCCTGATTAACTGCTCTTTTGCTATTTTTAGGTGTTAACTTAGGAACACCTTTGATGTGAGTCTTCTGGACAATTTTGGGGGATTTTTAAAAGAAGTTCCCCCCATCTGTGGAAGGAAAGGATTGCTGGGAGACTCTCAGAGGCCTATTTGCCTATGAAAACCCATGATTCAGAGCTTTTGAAAATTAAGTATGGGCAGGAAGGAAAGAGCTCATAAAGAGTCAATTTTCCTGAATTTGTTGGTTCTATAGAATTACATTTGATATCTAGAGGGGATCTCAGGGACAGTAGGTGAAGGATTTGATCATGTGCCTAAGAAATGAAAATGGAATTCAGATGTACTTGTCCCTAGTTCAGGGCCTTTTCCGCTACCTTACAGCTTCATTTTGACTTTCCTTTCTTTTCCCCTCCCTTCATATTTTCCTTCTTTTCTTCCTACTTTCCCTCCTTCCTGTGTTTCCTCCTGCCCCCCTGGGTTGGGCAATCATAAATGACAACAATTCCATGATCATCCATTAACTGAGAAGTTACCGATTGAAAATAAACAAATAACAATAATAATTAACACCACCTGTGGAGAGGAGAATTTACTGGAATCCGTAGTATCTACATCACTTAAAATAATCTTTCTGTGAGTGTCTTTGCTAACACTCTTGTGTTTTCTCTCTTTTGTTGTTATTTATGAGGATTTTCTTTATGCCTAAATATTTTGCTTACACTTTATTGTAAATTTAGCCTTAGGATTGGCTAATACGGCTTCCTTGTGTGGGATGAGCAAGGAGTACCTGGATGGATACACTGGAGGGTAGTAATGGGAAGAATTCTTTTCCCTAGAAAGTTTGTATAAGTACAAGCAGGGTACAACTTCTATTCTAGATTCAATAATTGACTTCTTTTTCTTTCAGATGCCACATCCAATGTCAGTGAACTTTGCTGACTTAGTCTTTTCCTTCACTGCTTCTTGGGACAAGCCACCAGTATGTCTTGTTCCAAAAGACTTTCTACCTGTTTCTGCCCATAGCCCCCTGCGGTCCATTTTCAACACAACGATCAGGTTTTTATAAAATGTAAGATGATGCCCCCTTTTTTTTTTTGCTTAAAATGTTACATTCTTATTTCACTCAGCAAAAAAGACAAAGTCCTTGAAGCAGCTCACAGTGCCCTAGTCAGTGATTCTCAAAGGAGAGCCCTCAGTTCAGGTCATCAGTATTACTGAGGGAATTATTAGAAAGGCATTTTCTTGGGCACCCCAGACCTCCTGAATGAGAGATGGGATTTAACATGTCCTGTGGTGATTCTGGTGCATACTCAAATGTGAGATCCTCCCCAGTTGCTCACATGGATCTTGCTTTCATGGACTAAAACAGACCTCCTTCTCATTAGGGCTTTGGTAGTTGCTATTTCCTCTAATGGAACACTTTTTTTTTTCCTCCAGATAGTTGCTCAGGTTACTTTTTATGTTCTTCAGGTTTTAATTTTCTCAAATTCAACTTAATAATTAGTGAGGTCCCGGATATTTGAAATCTTAATCTCTCCTAAGTCTCCCCTCCCCACCACCAATTTACACACATAAGAGCACCCCTCGTTTCCTCTTCCCAGCTTGTTTTTTCTGCATGACACTTGGCTTGGGGTCCCTCATGAAGTTGCTGTCAAGATGTCAGCCAGCTCTACAGTCATCTGCAGGCTTGCCTGAAGCCGGAGGATCTGATTGTAGCCAGGATGGCTCCTCGCTCATATGACTTGCAGATTGGCACTTGCTGTTGGCAGGAGACCTCAGTTCCTTGCTAAGTAGGTCTCTCCACAGTGCTGCTAGAGTGTCCTAAGCACATGGAAGCTGCATTACTCCTGAGTCAGTAATTCAAGGAGCATCCAGGAAAAGCCACACTCTTTTATTACCTATGTTTTTATGATCTAGGAAGTCCTGTACTATCATGGGTACTATGACCCAGAATCATCAAGGTAAAACACTCTCAAATTTCTGACCCAGAGAAAGTTTGAGATAATAAATGCCATTATTGTTTTAAGCTGTTAATTCTGAAATAAATTTTTGGGCAGCAATAGATAAGTATTCAGCAATAACATTTCAGGTGCCACTATTTCACTTACTATATATTTTATTTAATTTTAAAAATCCATCAACCATTGCCTCCACATACATCCTAGAATATAAGCCCCAAGAAAGAATGGTTTCTTTGAGTGTCTTTCTTCCATGTTTGAAACAGTGCCTAAACTGTCAAATAGTAGACAGTTACAAAAGTATGTGGAATTAATACTTCAAAGAACTGTATCTGGGTAGCAGGGAGTTATGCTAGTGTGACTGGAGAAAGGAAGGTGCTATGGGGTGTCTCTGTGGTACCACTACTTTGCACAACTCCAGGAGGCACCATTTGCTCTGTATTCCTAGTGAATGGAGACTTTTGAGATCACAGTTCCATGTGAAATTCATTTTTACCTTGCAGATCTCCTGAATGGGCCATAGTTTGAGAAACACTTATCCAGGAGAACAAGACAATAGGCAGTTATAACAAGACCCAGCTTCAGCAGAGAAATCCTTGGTCCAGCAGCTTACAGAAATAGTAGAGAGTTACAGACTTCAAAAGGCCATGGGGACTGGACAATGACCGTCTCAGTGGCAAGGTCTAAACTGATGGCGAGTAACCGGAGTTCACCTTCTCCCTTATGTCTCTGATGGAACCTGATATTCTCCATGAAGTTTTAGAGGCAGAAAATAGAGGTTGATGAATGACAAAGAGGGGAGGTTGTATAAATACTGGGTGGCACACTAGGAAGTTCCTTAGGAAGCTTGACTTGAAGGAAAGGAGATTTAAAATAAGGAAGGAGAAGCTAGATTGGGAGAAAGTCCATTTGGGACAGGAATTATGTGGGAGGGCAGAGTATGCTCCTAAGGGAGAGAGAAGAGACAAAAAAATAAAAATAAAAATAAATAAATGAAACAAAAAACAAAAAACCCTAGTGAGACATGAGATATAGTCAATGCATTTTAAACCTTTTCTCTATTTGTAAAATTGTATTGTTCATATTAAAAGGACTTTCAAGCATTAAACGAGGTAGGTGAGTTTTTGGTGGGGGCTCTCCTTGTTGCAAGTTCAATACTGCAACTGGTAGGTGGTTTCCATATATTATCTCATTCAAACCTTTCCACAGTACCACAAGATCAGTGTTTTTTCCTCCCTTTAGTATGAAGAAAATGAGTTTTAGTTTAGAAAACCTGCCTAGGTGGGAAGCATTACTTGGATAATCTAGAGCTCTGTCCACACTCATGCTGAACTCTCTCTCTATGGGTAGGAGGGTTCACATGTTACTGCCTAAACCAGGATCTCTAAGAGTGAGACTGAACATTGCTAAGAATATGCCAAGGAAAACAGGCATAAGCAGGGATCATTCTGGGTCAAACAGTACCTACAGTTACTCTATCTTGGTAGGTTCAGCCCTTTTCACTATGCAAAATGCCTCAGAACTCACTTTCTCTAAGTCCCATTTAAAATCCTAGAGTTGACTTTGAAACAGGACTCCAGGATCATAACCACAGCACTGCTTAATGGATAAACGTAAAGAGCAACCTAAAAATAAAATAGACTGTTGGGTCCATCTGCTAATTTGTGGCAGGAGGATGGTTCAGAATGGACCTGAGTCAAGGGGAACGTAGAGTGTAATTAAAGCAAGATGGTTGCACAGGCTTTTATTATATTCTAATTTTGAGCATGAAAATTTACATTTTGCTTAAATTCTTGCTATTTTAAGGTCTAAAGGATAAAATAAAGCTTTTCTTCATGAGAAAGCTGCTTTTCCTTATTTCCACATATTTTTTAAAAAAAGCTTGTCCAATCACTAAACTAAGCTCATTTGAGTGATGGCAAAGTCAAAATTATGACTGCCTGATTTTACCCTTCACTGCACTTGTCACAAAAATTAAATTAAAGATTATGTTTATGAATATAATGCATGAACTTCTGCATGGCATTATGAAAGATGGAAGGTCCCTTCTGTCCAGCAACTCACAAAACAGCATGTCACATGATACTTTAATATGCAGAGAAAATAAGAGGGCAGAGAAAAAATCCATCTCTCAGGGAATATGGAGTATACCCACCAATGGTTTACATATTCAGAAAAATTTGTTTTAGTAAAAACAATAATAATAATAATACCTATAATAGCAACATTAGATTCTTCAAACTTGTATAGTGCTTTCTAGTTTCCAAAATGCTTCCACATATAATTTCATCTGACAAAAGAGATCATTAATATTTTAAAGTATAGTGTAGGGTTGCTTGCATTGAAAGGGCTCAGTTTCCTGAAGAACAGGCATCACACATACAGGCTTGTTGAATATTCTATAGAGGCAATTGCAGAGCAAGTCAAAGTGCTAGTGCTTTCTGTAGATATATGATCGAAAAATAGCAGTTATTACCAAGAGCTACTGGAGGCTTTGAAGATATATGTATAGAGAAAATGACTGTTCTAAACTTGCTACTGAATTTTAGAATCATAAATTCTCTTTAGTTTTTTAATGAAAATGCATTTTTATTTTATAAATATGAACTGATTCTTGCCACATATATTTTTCAATTACACATGCATTTTGGAAGTTGAATATTAAACTCTCCAAAATCTGCCCCTGCCCCTTCTCCACTCCTCTAAGATAATTCCTGAGGACATTTGATATATATCTTCCCAGCCTATGTATTATAAATGTAGGCATGCATACATGCACATATATAGGTACATATTTGTATATTTGTAGGTATATACTATCTACCAATCTTCTGTGTATTCTCTCTTTCTCTATTTCTCTATCTATCTGATTTCTGAATGCATGACTGAGTTGATGCTTTTGTAAAAAAAACTGTTAGAAGTAGGAAATTATAAAAGAAGATTGAATCAAGATTTATGAGTGATCACTGAAATTATTGTTTGCTTTGATGCACTTGTCAATCCCAGATCTAGACTCTAGAACAGTATTTCTCAAACTTGAGCACACATCTAAATACCTGGAATGCTTTATAAAATACAGATTACTGGGCCATACCTCAGAGTTTCTGATGCAGTAGGTCTGGGAAGGGGCCCTAAAATTGTTATTTTTGGCAAGTTCCCAGATGATGCAGATACAGGAATACTCTTTGAGAACTACCAGCTAGAGCTTGTATTTGAATAAGTAACACAGGTGAGGTACAGAGCGGCCACTGTTTAGGTCCTAGGTATGGTGGAAAGTTTGGCCTATCTCAGTTAAGCACTGGTTGGAGAAGAAAAAGGAAAGAAAAAATACATTTGCTGAGAATTCTTGATCTTATACACACAGTAGTATGGGTTTAAGGACAAGTAGCAAACCAAACCAAACCAAAACCAAACTCTGAGCCATTCATTTAGTTTAAAGTATTCTTAAATTGGTAGTATCTCCAGATACCTCGGAAAACAAAATGTAAATAACCCAACTTCCAAAATTTCCACAAATAAATATGCAAGAAATATGACAATCAAAAAAAAGACAAAATATACAGACATAACAATCAGTATGCATTTGCAGAAACAATTAACTATAGAATTTTAGTTACAAAGATTAGAGATATTTAAATTTCATATACAAATTATTTTTAAATACATTTTATTTGTCAAATAAAAATGGCATTTATATTTGAAAAATAACAAATAAACTGGTAAAAATGAAAACTTTAATAATTAAAATAAGAAACTCAGGGAGAAGTTAAACACCATATTAAATAAAGTTTGATGGCCAATAGATGACCAAGTTTGGTAGATGACCGAGTTTCAAAAAGGATTGCTAACCCTAAAACAGAAAGACAACTATAGAGAGGGGTCAAGATCCACATTACCCCTCTACCCAGTAATACAATATGTATTTGCATATTCAATAGGATAAAATGATTCTAACTCTTTGAATCATAATAGAAAATGAAACATATGCAATACTACAACACGTGAATCAGGGCAGAGTTTATTTTGTCAAAACAGAAACATAATAAATAATGAGCTCCCTATCATAGGCTGTCTGCCACTGGCATGTTCAATTACGCTCCCCGTCTTGCTTTTTTCCTAGCAATCTTTACTCTTTTTGCCTTTGAGAGTATATTAGGAACAAATACACAATTCTCGTGTTTCTGTGGAGTGACTAACATTTACATTTCCCCACTTTTCACAGAGGGGATGTCCCTGGTAACAAATCCATAGTGATACTATTTTTGCAACTTAGATCAGATTCTGAGACCACAGATTCGGGAAAAGAGGAGCCATATTATTTAGTCATATTAGGGTTATGATATTATGTTCCTAAACACAGCAAATTATTTGAGAAGTAAAAGAAGTTTTCATATGTTTGAAGGAATAACCAGGTGTTAGTCCCTTTTTAGTTAAAGGGGATGTAATTGCAGCAGTTTATGGCCTACCATGTGACAATGGAAATGACAAGAGACTCGGGCTCTGGATAACAACCTCTGAGATAGATCATGCATTTAATGGGAAACACTCAGTGATGTAGACTCGCCAGGGAAAAGGCAATGGTTGTTTTGCCTCTGATCCATTTCCCAGTCATGGCCCTAAGAAAGTGTCCAGAAAAGACTTAATTGCAGTAGGAAGTGGAAGCCTTGGCTATTCTCCCAATCAGATATCAAGGGAACTTAGCACCTTGGGCCAGTTAGAGCTGCTGGCCTTCTCCATGGTTCTAAGTGTTCTTCTATGAATGATTCTAAACTTTCAAGCAAATTTCAATGATTTAGGACAGTATGTACCCTATCACAGTCCTTATTAGGATATTATTAATAATAGAAAGCTAGACGTGTGTTAGGTACCTTACACTATATCTTTTGTTTAGTATTAGTCAGTAATGTCTATCTCCTGTCCTTCCCCCAGAGGGCAGTGGCCATTCCCCTCACTATGATGAGCCTGGGAGACAAAACAGTTTCATCTTGAGTCTCTCTGATTTTAAACTTTCCTCCAGCTTTGCCTTCTAAGTTGGTTCTGAGCCTGATGAGGGTGAAGGCAGTGTCATGACGGATCATTGGATCCCGGACACTCATACAGAGCCTGCATAGTCATGGAAGTAGCTGCTGAAGACCTTCCATGAGCAGAGAACCTACTATTGGAAATGAAGCTAGCTGACAGCTTCCAGCTCCCACACTTTTGGGATTTACTGCAGCATAATATTCATGACAAGGCCACGTTTTCCCCAAACTGCTTGCAGCCAGTGAGTGAGCAAGGGAAATGGGATCCTCCAGCCCAGCGCTCCTGCCCCATGCATGGCTCCTGTAATGGCCAGTCCTTGCTCTGAACCTCCCTGGACTTTCTGACTACAGTGCAGGCTGGGGCTCTTCCTAACTAATTCTCCCTCTTTCCTTCTCTCCTCCCACCTACATCTGTTCTCAGTGCTACTCTGTATCCTTTGCAGGCAGTTCACCCTATTAATTTCCTGCACTTCTACTTCATCTTGACATCTACCTCCTGGAAGACCCAAGCTGGCATCGTCAGTGTTAATTATTCTCTCCATTTCACAGTGAATGTAGTGGGGCTCCAAGAAGAAAACAGAAGGCATAGATGTGTTCTGCTTTTTTTTTTAAAGACTTCATTTATTTATTTTTAGAGATAGGGGAAGTGAGGGAGAGAAATCTAAGTGAGAGAGAAACATTGAATGGTTGCCTCTTGTGCCTGCTGGAACCAGGGACTGAACCAGCAACCTGGCATGTGCTCTGACCTGGAATCGAGCCTGCAACCTTTTGCTTTGCTGAATGATGCCCAACCAACTAAGGCACACTTACCAGGCCCCTTGTGTTTACCTTTTAGAAGTGCATGCATACTCTTAGGTTACAGAATCACTTAAAAATGCTTCATCTACATTTCAAAAGAAAAATTTGAATATCTTGAAAGTGGCACTAGTGTTGTAAAAGGGAGACAGTCATTTCTTCACAAAACTGAGCCCGTTTGAACCTGTCTATTCAATGTATAAATGCAAAGATATGTTGGCTTGTAGAAAATGGAAGAAAATTCTAAAAACAAGAACCAATTCTAGCACCCATTGTTGAAATTTGATTCTGGACTCAGAGTGTGTTCATGAGAACAACAAGTGATCCAAATAAACCAATAGCGATGGAGCTACTCAAAATGTATAGATCTCAACCTTCAGTCTCATACGATTTCAGAACACTGCCCACAGTTCCACACTTCTTAGAAACAGAAAATACATCACACTGGGAAAATAATTTAAAAATTTGGTTTTTACCTTAACAAATTAAGCTTGAATTTGATTTTTTTCATTCTCACGTTCAGAGGATGGTAAACATATTAGGAAAAGAAAAAAATTGTTCTGTGATTTTTGAACCCTTAGAAATATCTGACCATATGAGCATATTCAAGAGAAATTTTTTTTTCCTGGCATAATTTATTAAAGAAAGGAAGAGCAATGTGACTTACCCTCACTAGAATCTTTGAGACTTTCTGGCTTCTTTGCTTTGCTCTTCTTTTGGGGTGGAGAGAGGCCTTTTGTCTCTAACCTCTCTGGAAGCACAAAGATTAAAAGCATTCTTATTTAAATATTTACCAGTAGGGTTCAACATTATGCTCAAGTTTAAAGAAGTTTTTTTCTCTGCGAACCCACACATACAGTGAGGCTTAATTGCAGGTTTATCTGTCTTTGGTGGTGGAACTAAATTTTGTCAATTTTGTGAAAATAGACAAACCTGAAGTTCAAGCTTAAATATAATTTTTGTTGTTGACAACATTAATGATTGACACAATGTGAAATCTTAAGTGATTTTTTTCTAAAATTTAAAATTTCTTCATAAAACTACCTCAAATTATTTCTTTCTTCAGGAGAACTTGATTTAAAACTTTATGGAATTTCCTCAGAAAGCTGAAAATGGAACTGCCTTTTGATCCAGCGATTCCCCTGCTGGGACTATACCCTGAGAACACCAAAATGCCAATACAAAAGAACCTATGCACCCCAATGTTCATAGCAGCACAATTTACAATAGCCAAGTGTTGGAAGCAACCTAAATGCCCATCAGTAGATGATTGGATCAAAAAATGATGGTACATATACACAATGGAATACTACGCAGCAGAAAGAAAAAAGAAGTACTAAACTTCGCAACAGCATGGATGGAACTGGAGAGCATCATGCTAAGCGAAATAAGCCAGGGGGGCGAAAGACAAATACCATATGATCTCACCTATAAGCGGAACCTAACCAACAATGCAAAGAAGCAAGGAAAATATGACCAGCAACACTGAAAGGAAAAGAAATCAACAGAGACAAGAGGGAAGGGGGGGCAGGGAAAGGGAAGGGAAGGGGAAAGTCAAGGAACATATAGCAAGGACTCATGGACAAAACCAAAGGGGAAGAGCTGAGGGAGGGAAGGTGGGAGGGGGCAAGGGAAAGAGGTGGGGGGAAGGCAGAGACAAATGTATTTAAAAAGTAAATAAATTAATTAAAAAAAAAAACTTTATGGATTGACAGTTGTCATTGTGCAATTTCATCCTAAAAAGAAAAATAATTCATGCCTACAAACCTCTTCTGTTCATAGCATAGCATATCACAAGTCACATTAATATGTCTACCTAGATATTAATTGAAAACCTGAGATATTCTTAATATTCATCTTCATTTAATTTTTCAGTAAATTCTATCATAACTCATATCAGCTCTGCTCCAGAATATATCCGATATTCATCCACTGTGCTCATCTTCTGCAATCGTCACCGCAGTCTAACCAGTAGCATCTCTTACTTGGGTTAATACAATAACCTTCTGAATTCTAACTTCTAGCTTTTTAATCTTTCTATTATTCTCCAGGTAGCAGCTAGAGAGTTATCTTTAAAACATAAACCAGATCATGTTGCTCACCTGTTAAAAAACCATTGATCTTAAAATAAGATACAAACCGTTGATCTTAAAATAAGATTTCATGATCCAGGCAACATGTCATTTGGGCTTCACCTAGTGCTCTAGCTTCATCTCCCTGTCCCTCTTTGTCTTCAGATACAATGGCTCCCTTTGTGTTCTTTGCTCACTGCTAGGCTGGTTCCTGTCTCAAGGCCTTTGCACCTTCTGCTCTCCTCTCCTCCCCCTTACACACACATGTGCACACAATAATATTGGGTTGGCCAAAAAGTCCATGTTTTTTTCCTCTAAAATAAAAGACACATTTTTCATTTTCATCATAAACTTTATGGACTTAGATATTTTGTGTATGTTGGCTGTCTCCCATGTGGGATAATGTTGATTATTCTCAGTATCTCGATTTGGTCACTATCATCTTCAGCTGATATACCCAACTGGGGAGCATCATCTAGTGAGAAATCTCCAGCACAGAACTTCACAATCCACTTTTGATACATTTTATCAATCACAGCACCTTCTCCATATACTACACATTTTTTTTTTAGCATTTCAGTTGTGTTACCTTCCTTGAAATAATAAAACATAATATGCCAAAAGTGTTGCATATTTTCTTCCATCTTCAATATTAAAATGGCTACACAAAAATTCACCAATTTTGATAAGTTTTTTTGTTTAATGTTTGCTGATATGACAGCTGTCACAATACAATCTAACAAATTTGTTTTGAATGAAGTTAAAGACAACAAAGCACTATTACAGTCATCTTACGGAAAATAACAAATGAACTTTTAGGCCAACCCAATATGTCTACCTTCTCACTTTTTAATCTCAGATCAAATTCAGCTCCCAGGAAAGAGCTTCCCTGACCATGTATTGTGAAGAATCCCTGTAAAGGAAATCTCTCCCAAACACATCATTTGGTATATCTGAAATTATCTTGTCCCTTGTTTATTTCTTTATTGTGTATCACCCTCCTCCACCCCACACCCAAGAATGTAAGTCCCATGAGAAAAAAACATTTAACTTTTCTAATCTTTCTTGTGTTCTTGGTGCCTAGCAGTAACTTGAGAATTTCATTTCAAATTTTGCTTTATTTTCCCTTCACCCAGGCTCTTCTTTAAGGCCAAGAGACAATGGTGTGTGTGTGCCCTCGCCCAATTCTCACTCTCTTAGCAGCTGTCATCTTATACTAGGATTCTAAAATTTTCTTTTCCAATTTATTAGGGAAATAGGACAAAAATGCATTTGCTAGATGTGCTATTAAAGCATTGGCATTCTGGACTACAAAGGTTTTGGGGCACTATGGTAGGCTTTCTGTGGGTGCAAGTCAATCACATCAAGGTCATCACCACAGCCAGGGTAAAATAGGTTGCTAATGACTACATTAGCAACTCTCTCAAACTCCTGTCACCAAGTGTGAGATTAACGTTGACCTTTCAGAATGGGTTCAGCAAAACAAGAATTGTGGTGTTTGGAACAGCTCACTGAGCACAGATGCTGGGCTCAAGGGGATCATAAAATGGGCAAAGCAACACTGAAATCTCCCCAGGAGTAGACTCTAACCCTTCCTTGACTCTGAAATGCATGGGCCAAGAGGAATACTTTCAATGCTGTGAATTCAACTCCAAACGAGTATTTCATGAAAGTGAGTGTCTGAGAAGTAAATGCTTAATGATTTCCCACCTGAATGGGAATTCTTGGAGAATAGATTTAAAAAGACATCTATCTGCCCACATTTTGAGATTTTAAGTACCCCAAAAGTACTAGTACTTCAATTTTGAAAAAATTGTAGGGCACTTCTTGGGTAGTCTGTAGGCTAGATACACGTTAACTAGGAACAGTCTTCTATGACAAAAGTATAATATCTTTTCATAACACCCATGGAGTCACTTCAATGAAAATCACAGATACATACAGTCTCTGCTCAGGTTTCTACTTGTGGTTCAATGGAAACAACTCTCCCTCTTGGCATGGGAAGCTAAAGAAACATTTCTGAAAAGCACTCCATACTTCTCCTTGACAATGGATCACATTACCTACTTTGCTTCTGTTTCTGGTAGAGAGCAGAAAACTAGATTTTTGCCATGAGCATGGTTTTGCCACCTGAGAAACTCAACCCTGTTTCTCCCTCTCCTGTGGCTGAAATGGAATAGGTGGCTGCAGGTTTTCTGTACCTGCTGGCTCAGTTTGGGTCCATTTCAACAGTACATGGTCTTGGAAATGGGAGGACATAGGAAAACATTTACTATGCTAGGATTAAAGAAATGTTTAAGGACTTAAGAAAATCACAGGCATTTAAGCCAATCTGTTTCTATCACCTCCTATAGGGGAAGACCTCATCTTGAGGATGACCTAGTCTGATACCCTCTGAGATGTTTCTGCCTCTACTTACTTTTATTATTTATTTATTTATTTATTTTTAGGGGGTTTTGGAAAGCTTTTTATTTTTTTAGACCAATTTCCTTGAACTTTTGTTTACTCATTTTATAAAGCATATAAAAATACATCATTAGTTTTTTATTTGGACTTTACTAATTCTTTTGCATTTTATTTTATTTTATTATTTTTTAATCATTTTTTTCTTTCTTTCTTTCTTTATTTTTTAAATACATTTGTCTCTGCCTCCCCCCCACCACTTTCCCTTGCCCCCTCTCTCCTTCCCTCCCTCAGCTCTTCCCCTTTGGTTTTGTCCATGAGTCCTTGTTATATGTTCCTTGACTTTTAGAATCTGAAGATGGGAACACAAAGTTAAGAACATGAGTTTTGAGATCAGATACACCTAGATTCTGGCTCTGATATTTAAACAAGGAGCTAATCATCTCTTAAGCTTCAATAACGACAGCCTCTGCCTCTAAGAGTTGTTGCATATCTTATATGAGTTCATATATGTTGAATGACTGGTACAAGCTATGTGCTCAATTAAAATATGACTCAGCAGAGGTATACCAGGGCTGACTTGAGCCAGCTCACACCAGCTCATTGTACCCAACTCTCCTCAACTCTGACATTCATTGACCTCCTGCTTGGTAGATTGAGCAATAACTATGGTAGGTGTATTGACATCAAAGAAACCTGCAAACTCTTCACAATGGGACTTCATCCACCCAGACAGTCAGTTTACCAGCACCTCACTGGTTTTTGGTATTCAAGTTATTATTCATTATCATTCACTAGTATTTATTGGCTCATTGATTCATCCAAGTAGCCTTTCACTTACACAATTCCATTCTTAAATATCCCTCCAGCATTTCTACTTATATGAGAAGAGGAGATGCAGGGTTGAGGGGAGGCAACAGTTAATAGTCTTGGGAGGCTGGTTCAGACCCATCTAGGAGAACAGTGTGCCCAAATGTGAGATCTGAACTGAAGCCAGCTTGTTTACCAATGTCTGGCAAGGCCAGCAGGCACACCATGGAATCATCCAGCACAGAAATCCCCCATGATTTCAGCAATCAGATTAGGAAATGGCGAGCAGCTTCTGAAGCCCATTCGGCCTATATCTTTGTGCCACTGAGTGACAGTACTCTTGGGCCATTGAGTGTGACTTGAACAGCTACATCCAGCTGTTTGAGGCAACCCCCCAGGAAACTTGGTGGGACTTCACAAATGATGGTCCAATTAAGGTCCCCAAGCCTCAAATGCTGTCTCCAATCTCATGGGTTCTGCATTAGCATTAATAATGAGTTCCTTAAAATCACTCAGCAGTTTGGATAGCTGGCTGTATCTCATTAAGAGGCCAACTCCCTTTGCCTAGAAATGTGTACTTATAGCACTTAGGCAAATGATCCTTGGCAAAGTAAGGTCTTCATGCTGGCTAGCTGATAGGGCAGTGCTCCCCACAGTTGAAAGATTTTCCAAGAATACTTTACGTGACTGGGCTAAATGAGAATAGCAAACATTACCATTAAATTAATGGAATGTAATCCAAGAGAAGGTGAAAAAGCCTTTTTTCAATATATGGCTCTTTCAAATAGTGAGACATTCTACATAGGAATAGGAATTGACAATTTAATGAAATTTTATCTTGAGCTTTAAGTTTTACAAAAGACAAGCACAGTCCTATCATAGCTTGGATTGTCTCAGAAGTAGGCACTGAGACAAAGTTTTTAATCCTAGTACTAAATTTGAGAGATTATCCCAGGAAACACCAGAGGGTAGTAAGGCAGTGAGACAGAAAAGGGAAAGCAGCCAGTAGTGGGTGTGCTAATGAGCAAGTTCTACAATAGAAAATCAGGGCTTAGTTCTCCTGGGGACCTCTGAGCAATGCAATACAATCTTGCTGCCCAACACCACATACTGCCTGTGAGTACTCAAATTGTGGCTAGTCTGAATTGAGACTGTGAATGTAAAATGCAAATGAATTTCAAAAACATCATATGGAAAAAAGTAAAATATCTGACTAATAACTTTATATTGTTTATATGTGGAAATGATAATGTATTAAACATATTATATAACATAAATATTATTAAAATATTATTATTAATAAATTAAATCCACTTGTTTCTTTTTACTTTTTTTAATGTAGCTACTAGAAAATCTGAAATAATACATGAGGCTTGTATTTGAAGCTCACATTGTATTTCCACTGAATAGTGCTGGAGTAGAACATGTCTCTGATATGTCCTGCAGGGGTACTGATCAGCATGGGTCCATCCTTGGTTGAGGGCTGCTCCAGATAAATTAATTTCCTGATATTTTGATTTTGCTTTCATGGTCAGAGAAAAACATCAGCTGAGAGTCACAAGAACTTTCACAGAAAGCTGCTAGTGTTGTAAAGTGACAGTGAGTTAGCAAGGGGATACGGGTAGAAAACTGACAGCTGCTGCTACCATCCCACTTCCACCTCCTTCATTCCTGCTCCTGACGTCTAGATTCCCCCATTTCTCCTCATGCCCTCTGACCCATTGCCCTGGGGAGGCCAAGGGAGCTTTAGGAACCAGACATGTTCAGGCTGAAGAAGAGTAGATAAAAGCTACAATCATTGCTCCCACAAACTGTTATGAAGAAAAGAACTGGTGTTATTTCTCCTCAAAGATAATGAGAGGTCAGAGGAGGGAGAGAATTTTAATTTAACAAAGAGAAGGACAATTTTAACTAAACTTCTCCTAATGAAATTTGTTGCCTCAGAATTTAAAGAGTTCCCTGTTAATGGACCTGCTCAGACTAAGGTTGTCAGAGATTTGTAGGGAGTTTTGGAATTGAACAGGTTACACAAAATTAAGATTTCTAAGAAAGCTATTTTAATTTTGAAACCTGTCTCTATTTCATGTCTAGAGTAGTGTAGCCACTGAAATGGGGAACTTGTACCATACAATTAATATCTGTAATATCTGTAAGAATGACAGAGAAAAAAGCAATAATTTATTGAGTGTTTATTATGGTGCAAGAAACATTTCAGTTCAGATATAATTTAATCCCCCAAACAACACTGTATGGTGAGTTATTGACCTCAGAGATATAAACTGAGGTTATGGAGAAAAGACTCTTGCCCAAAGTCAAAAAGTGATGGAACTAGAATTGAATTCAGGCTTATTGCTTCATGCCTTGATTATCAGGCACAGTGTGAATGGCTACCTTGGTCCAGGGCCTATGCTTTTAGCTACTAGATTTCTCTCATCAAAAACTAGTCTTTGTCAAGGAGTTGGCAGGCATCTTAATTTCTAAGAGCAATATACCTTATGTACAAAGTGTAGATTCCAAAAATGGCCCCAGCAATATTTCAGGTCCAAGAAGCTTTGCAGAATCACACTGAGTCTATTTTTCTCTTCCCTTGAGCCTGAGTGGGCTAGATTGAGTGTAGTCCAAAGAAAAATGTTCAGTAGGAGTGATGCTATGGTACCCTTGAAGCTGAGTCTTATAAAGGGCTAAGCTCCTTCTGGCTTGCTCACTCTCTCTAGAGAAACCTCTTTGGAACCTGGCAGCCATACTTTGAGGAAGCCCAGACCACATAAAGAAGCCATGTGTAGGTGTTTCAGAAAACTGCCCAGCAAAGGTTGCAGCTGACTGCCAATATCAGTTATCAACCAGACATGTGAATGAGGGACTCTTCAGTTGATTTCAGCCCTAGCTGTTGAGTTTTCCTGCTGAGGCCTCATGCCTCAGGCCTTGTGAAGAAGGTTTATTAAGACACTCGTACTATGTTTTGTCTGAATTCTTGACACACGGAATATATGAACACAATAAATAGGTGCTTTAGCTACTAAATTTTGGGGGTGATTTGTTATGCAATTCTATTAACTACAATACTCTGTTTCATTTTTACCTTAGCTAGCAAGAAGCTCAAAGTCATGTTTAATATTTAAATACAGTAAATGTATTAGCCAGACAAGTTAGCAAAACTACTTTATCTTATAACCTTGAACATACATTTCTACTTTCTTAACCTTATGTTGTCTTTTCTTTAAAAAGTGAAGTGTGCATAACCAACAGAATGATCTTGCCCTTCCTGTAAGAATAAAATCATAAATTTAATACCTGGATCTTCTTTCATGTCAACATCTTTTTCTTCATTATCACCTATTAAAAAGAACAGAAGACAAAAAACATTTCATATGAAATCTAGAAACACCTGAATTCTCCAATTGAACTTATATAAAAAAAAATTTTGGTGGAAATGAGAATGATAAATTGTGCATTTTTATTGTCTTATATTATGCTAAATTAGGAAGAAAGTATCCACATTAGAGTGTTAAATTAGTTAATTTAGTTAAATTAGTATAATTTAACACCTAGGGTTTATATTTCTTTTAAAAATATTATATATTTATAACAAGCTATATATTCAATAATTTGTTTTTGTTATAAATATTATGCATGGTCACTTAAGTCATTTCAGTTCCTAAAAAATAAAAGCCACAGGCTTTAAATGCCACATTTTCTGCATTTATTAAATATAGGCATTCTCACTTTAAGTATCTGAGAAATACAGGCATCACCATTTGGTTGTAGGTCAACACAGTGATTGATCTCTGCACAGTAGGATGTGAAGTGCCAGTTTGCAAGTCCCAGCCTTGAACAATGTGCTTTCACATACCCCACCAGCTGTATCACTCCCATTTAATTCCTTTCCTCTCCTCTCCCAGTTCAGTCCCCTTTAACTGGATAAAAACATGTGCTTCCTTTGTGCTCTAGATGACATATTTGTTATTTTGAACTTTTGTTTTGTTATCTCTTATTCTTAAATATTCCTCACATTCAGACAGTGCCAAATCCTGTCTGTTTCTATGTTTCTCCCCTCTACTCACACATACTGCAACCCAAATTCAGACTATCATTGCCATTTACCCTACCTATGTTGAGGTTTTCAAATTGGTCCTCTTTTCTTCCAATTTCTGACTCCAATTCCTTTTACATGTAGCTTCCAAATCAATCTTAAAATACAACTCTGATCTGATTCACAACCTATCAGTGACTCTGTCTAATGAGAAAAGTCTAGGCTTTTTGGGGTAATACTTAAGACCAACATAACTGGTTCCAGCCACTTTTCTCAATTTCACCAAGTTTGTTCCACTCATGCCACCACCCACATGCATGGCAATGTTTGATTCTTCTCTATTTTCTCAAGTGCTTCTTTAGCTTCCTTTACCTGTCTCAGTCTTGGAAACAAAGCCCTGCTCTTTGTCTCAGTCTTGGAAGCAAAGCCCTGCTCTTTAGCTTCCTTTACCTGTCTCAGTCTTGGAACCTAAGCCCTGTTCTTATCTATCATACTCACCTTCAAGGCCAAGCTGAGATGCCATAACATCTACTCAAACATTGAATAAATAGTGTTCTCTTTGGCATATCTTATTTTTACTGCCCTCAGTGTATAAACTTTAAGGGCTTTTGGGTTTAGGTCTGCCTACTGGCTCCTCTACTTACCCGGTCATTAGACGCATGATCTTTGAGAAGTTGCCTAACCTTATTGAGTTTCAGGTTCATAATCCATCAAGTGGGATAATAATATTGTCTTTTTCATGGAATTTTAAGATTCAAAGAGATAATGTTACATAAAGCACTAGGACAGCTACTGAAACATTGTTAAGTACTGAATATTAGCTGTGATTACCATCGAATTCTATAGTTACTTATTAACATATCTGTCTTCCTTATTTTCATCTCTAGATCCTAAATTCTGCAAAGATAAAGACCATGTCTTATGTTCCTTTGTATTCCATGGTACCTAACATAATTCATTTTATACACTAGGGTCAATAAAGAAGCTTCCACTGCATTAATTTCTATTATTTTCTATGTCACTCCTACATATTAGAATACCATGTATCTATGTGGTTGTTTGAAAACAATGAGGACTCAGTAAAGATTTGCAACTTCCTCCTCGATGTGTTTTATAATATAGCCATTTTTTTAGCCAAATTTATTCAAAATGGCACTCTTTTGACTGTAATTATAAATAAATATTAAAGATATATTAGTGAGTAGAAATGAAAAATGCATTTAATTTTAGGTTTAAGAAAGGTAATTCTTGATGGTCATCACTAGCTTTTAAAGAAATAGTTTTTCTTCCACTCAAATATATTAGAGACTTTAGTGGTTTTCTATATAATTTCTTTCTTTCAGTCTCCCTATGAATACAATTTTGGGAGAAAGAATACCTATTTCTTAGAAATATAATTTTCTAACTAAATAATTATCAAAGTGTTGCAAAGTAAAC
Organism: Pteronotus mesoamericanus; assembly: GCF_021234165.1. Classification (NCBI taxonomy): domain Eukaryota; kingdom Metazoa; phylum Chordata; class Mammalia; order Chiroptera; family Mormoopidae; genus Pteronotus; species Pteronotus mesoamericanus. The sequence goes on along the minus strand of NW_026555105.1, from coordinate 34,645,947 downwards.
TCTTCACAGATTCTTCCCTGAATTTAATATATTTAAACAGAATTATATTTCCAGAACCATTTAAAATCTCTATGATGACAGACTCTCTGGAATCTCAGAGTTGGGTGGAAAAGATTCTCTACAGTTTCTAGGAAAAGACAAGGGAAGAGTCCAAGATCTCTGTTTGTCACTCATACATCCATTAGTCCATCTGGCAAACACTTGTTGGTAGCTTATTGTGTGCAAGGTTTTGTGTTTGGGGAAGTAGAAAACATCAAAATGAATCAGACTCTTAAGCAGTTGTCTAGAAACCTGCTATTATTAAGCGAATTAGGATATGAAGATGAAGATAAATTTGAACACATAGTAGACAGTTTTCAGTGTCATTACAAAAGGTGGCAAAGAAGGGAAAAATGTTTCTAGAGGGAAGGGTTCTTAGGAAATGACATTAGAGCAGATATTTGAACTTCACAGACTATACCGATAGCATCATCCCCAGGATGACCCCTCTGTGTGAGGGATCAGACTTGGTGTTTTCTTATTCATTCATTCATTCATTCATTCTACTCATTCATTCATTTATTTAGAGAGTGGTGAAGAGTTTATCAAAGATCTGGACTTAGACTGCTTGTGTTTACTCCCAGGTCCAACTATATATAGCTGTTCAATCTTGGGCAAATTACATGAACCTATCTATACCTTCGCTTCCTCATCTGGAAAATAGGGATAATAAAAGTATGTACTAATCTTTTAGAGTTGGTAATACATGTACAATGCTTACACAAAATAAACATTCAATAAATACAGGCTATCATTGTTAGGATGTCATTATTATACTATTTTTACTACTTAAACAACCATTTGTTGATCAGCACCATGTGCCAGAACTATACAAAACCCTGAAGAAACAGACAGACAATTCCTTTTTTCAAAGAGCTCACAAAGAAGTGGGTGATGTAGAAAAATAAAATAACTATTCGAAGAGGAAGTAACATCTTCTCTGGTGCAGGCACACAAAGATTCTATTGGGAAACAGCTAAGTAAAAGAGAAAGCCTATGAAGAAGAGGTGAGGCTTAAGCTGAATCCTAATAGGTGAGAATTTGCTAAAGGAAAGGAAAGGCAGTAGATTTCCAGCAGATGTAGATGCTCTGCTTCTCCCCTTTGTTCGTTGACATTTTAATATTAGCAGCCTAACATCCAGCCACTAGCTCCTGGATCTCTTTGCCTGAAGTCTTTCTCTAGGTTGCTTGAGCCCACTAGAGAAATATTACGGTATTTACACTGTCCCCCGAGAGAGCATCCTTTGATAAATGAGGGCCAAGACTTGCATATAAGTAATTATATGCAAGTACTCCAGCTCCTTTGCTTCTCAGGTGGGCTAATTCAGAAGCATGTTCATATATATTGTGTCCCAGAGTCTCCTCCCCAACATGGAAATGAGCCCCCAGTTGCCCAGTGATAAGGCACTTACAACTTGCTTATAGCTTGATCTTACTGCCTTTCTTCACGTCCCCATCTCGCTTCCCCACTCATCTGATTTTGTTTTCTGAGATCATCTCTCAAATAACTGACTCCCACTTGAATTCTTGTTTCAGGTCTGCTTTTTGGGGGCTCAACCTAAGACAAGGGTAATTGTGCTCAAGTAGAGCAAAAAACATCTGTGAAAACACATGGATATGAATAGCCAAGGTTCTTTTAAGGAAATAAAACTAGCTCTGAATGGCTGAAGACAGAGAGTAATAGGAGAAACTAAGGATAAACTGATCTGTTCTGGTTAGATAAGGAAGGCTCTTCCCTGATGAGCATGATGGTTGATTTTATTTGTCAACATGACTAGGTCTTGGGTGCCCAGGCATTTGCCAAACATTCTTTTGGATGTGTCTGGGTGAGAATGCTTCTGGTTGCAAATAACATTTAATCAGTAGACTGAGTAAAGCAGATTGTTCTCCCTAATGTGGATGGGCCTCATCCAGTCAGTTTGAGGCTGACCCTCCCGCCAGTAAGAGGAAGCTTCTTCTGCAAGACTACATTTGTGCTGGGACATCAGACTTTTTCTGCCTTTGACTCAAACTGAAACATCTGCTCCTCCTGGGTCTCCAGCCTGAAGGTATTTGGACTGAAAATATATCATTGGATCTCCTGGTTTTTAGGCATTTAGATGTGCTTATACCATCACATCTCTTGAGTCTATGAACTGCCAAATGCAGATTCTATGACTTCCCAGCCTTCATTCTTTATAATCTCTCTCTCTCTCTCTCTCTCTCTCTCTCTCTCTCTCTCTCTCTATATATATATAAAATGTGCTATTTGTCCTGTTTCTCTGTGGAATCCTGATTAATACTCCAGATTGAAGCATTTAAACTTTATCATAAAAATTAAACTACTTTAAAGAGGAATAACACATTATCTTTTGAGCAATAACATTTTTATGAGAGAAATTTACTAAAAATTTACAAAACACATGCCTTAATGTTTTGATATTATTTGTATAAAAAGTCAATCACAGAGTATTTTTGGTTTGCAAAGCACCTAATGTGCTGTTTTTTATTAATGAAATCCCCTTTAGTTTGTTATTTTATATAGTGTGTTTGTATGAACCATATTTATGCAACACATTGCTAGAAAGAATATTTTCTAACAAAACTAGGAACCAAAGAAACAATATATAAAAGGTGTTAGCCTATGGATATAAAAATCATGCTATTCAAAATTTGGAGCCATTAGGAGACTGATGGAGTTACTGCCTTTTTAACAGGTCTTCAAGCATCATACTTCTATGTTGAAGGACAAACATGAAATAAAAAGATTCTTAGTTGAAGTGATACAGATACCATTTCAAAACACAGAGCAGTCCATCAGATGATATGGTTCTGTGTGTTCAGAAATCAAATTCCAGAAAATCCCCTGCCCTTCCAAGGCAGAGACTGACCAGAGGGCCTCTGATGTTAATTTTATAATAGATGCTCCTCTTATTCACAACATCTCTCTCTGTCAGATCACCCTGTTGAGTTCTGCACAAAAAGTACAAATATAACTGAAGTTCTTATTTTAATAAAAAATGAGTGTGAACACCAACTAATTACCTATGAATAACCAGTTTTCAGTAACTGATTTATACACTTTGGAAACCCTTTCATAAGGAAGTATCTAACATGCTTTGAAGTCTATAATATCTACTTCACCTTTTATATGGGATACAGAGTTAACATGAAAATTTGTTGTCTTAAAGACACCCACTTTTGTAGAAGCATATCATTAATCAATAATAGATACCCTTACACTTTCTGTAAAACAAAATATATCATGGGTTTTACCATGACTTGGAATTTGTCACACTCTTTCTTCTTAATACAAGCTTAAGAATTGCTGGTCTAAAAATGTACTGATATTTGTGTATGGGGGAGGAGAATCTTCTAGAAACAGTAGGTGTTCTGCTGGCTGGATATCCAAACTGAGCTAACTTGTGATGTCTAACCAACATTATTGCTGGTACAGGGGTGCCCACATCACACAATTCCTGAGATTGAAGAATAGTTATTCTCTTCATAAGATAGTATGCCCTTTCTTTTGAGCTTGAAATTATAACCAAAACAGGCCCAGGTGCCTACTGCTATGAAAGCCAATACTCTTGAGGCAGGTGCTCTTGTAAAGGAAATTAGTTTATTTGCAGATGTTGGTCATATGGAAGATGGGAGAGTCATGTCACAAAGCCCATCTCCCTGCTCATTGGAGGCAGAGGGTTTTTTTTTTTTTTTTTTTTTAAGGAAGGAGAGGGGAACAGAACAAAGAGATCAAGGGAAGGGGTTGTAAAATTCTCTACGTGGAGATGAGCACAGTCCGTTCTGATAAGGCAAGGTATGGCCTGGTGTGTGTTATCCTGGTTTAGTCATCCCAGCTTCACGTCTTCTTAGCTCCATGGTTGAAGGTCAGCAAATCCACATGAGCTAGGGTGCTTGAAGGTCAGGGTCTGTATCTTTTGAAGATAGTTCCTAAGATTCTTATAGAAATATGTGATTAATCTACAAGCTACATATCAGTCAGAGCCAGCACTTACAGAAACAATGTCAAAAGAATGTTGGGGTGGGTTACAATTTCTCACTGTTACAATTTTCCACTGTTACAAATCACCCAGCTATCATGTGCTGGATGGCATGGTTATCACAGCCAGGCCAAGGACCCTTAGATTGGCTAAGGAACATGTACATGGATAGAGAGCAGCTTTAAAGAGACCTGTAGGTTGCAGGGGAAAAGGGATGCATTATAAAGGAGAGAAAGTTACCCTCATGGGCTAGTAAAGCAATCTGTCCACTTTCAAGCAAATAAAAGAATGGGCACTTGAAATAGATCATTCTATTTCCCTGTCAAAACTTCAGGGACATTCGCACATATGGGCAGGCCTGCCAAGCAAAAACAATTATAGTGATATTATTTCATGTGATCCCAAATCCTTTCTTAAAGCTTAAGTTCATACCATAGGCTTCTTCTGCAGTCTTATCTTTTTTTCCTTTAAATAATTCATTACCAAGTGTTTCTAGGAGCAATTTGCATTTACAGGGAAAGAAAATATTCGCAAAAATTAAGTGCTCCAAGCTTTTTAGGATTTCTATGATGTAGGGAAGATGTCGGTCTCTTCATGGCTTCTTGTGAAACTTAACAAAGCAGAAATTCCAAGCAAAGAATGATTGAGAAAAGGAAGACCTCACAGAGCAGGGCTCCTGCCATTAGGTTGAAAACCTGGATTTACTGAATCTAACATTTGCTAAGTTCACTTTCTGCAAGGTAGTTGATAGGGCTAGGAGAAATTTTTAAAAACCCAAAGCTACAACCCCCCCACCCCCACTCAACTGTTCCTTGGCCAAGACGAACACTCAAAATTTCATTAATTTATAAATAAATGAATCAATAAAAGACACTGCTTAGAAAACTGCATGGTTCTGCTGCTTTTAGCTTGGCCAGTGAGCACATGATGATACCAATTATCAACATAATGGGATTCAGAAGTAGGAGTATGAAGTAGGGGAGATTTTGAATTTAGTTTTAGATGTGTTGAGTTGGAGATGCCTAAAGAACTCCAGCTGGAGATGACATGTGCACAGGTGAGTATACCAGAGAGGAATAGCAGGAAAAGGAGGGGAAGAGAGTGGTCAACAGTGGCCTATTAAGGCAGTCTCTCACTTCCAAGAAATTAAATGAGTGGGCACCTGAAATAAGTCATATAATTTCCTTGTCAAATTCAAGTCCATTCAGATAAATTAAAGGCTGCAAAGAGTCATGTGAACTCTTGCGATTAAATATGCACTGGTTTCAATAACCATGTTCCATCCGTCAGAGAGGTCCTGAAAACCTAAAGGAGGACAATGTGATAGCAAGGTAGAGATAATCACAGCATTGCTGTGGATTTTGGAGGGAATAGCAAATAAAGGAGATAACACTTCAAAGACATGTGGCCAGGAGTAGAAGTTAGATTCAAGTATAAAGCACATGGGTTGAAGGATTTTTCATTTACTCTGTTATTAATTTTAATTTTAATTTTTACTTGCATATCTTATTAGGAATTAATTCATATGGTAGTCCTCAAAATTAATAATTTTCCCTTGCATTTGCCTCAATGTTTTCAACTACAAAACTGAAATTAATCTACTCAGAATGTTTGAAGCGTCTTTTAAAAGCGCCCAGCAGGGGTCTCTGTTAAGATACTTAGGGCATCACCCTTCTCCAACCAACATTTTGGCTTGTCTTTGTTCTGTCAGAACTTCCTAACTAGATCGAACTGTTTAGTCAATGCTCCCGTCCCCAGGTTTATCAGCATTTGCTACACACACTGCACATTCCCCACTTCTGAAGGGACCGACTGCTTTCTGTCTATACCTGCTGCTTGTTCCTGTATTCAGGTTGCTTGGTTACAGCAACACTTCACTGGATTTTCATTGAAGAGAAAATGTATTTGTAGCTTTTGAGGCCCATCAAGTGGAAACGGTTCGCACCCATTTCCTAAGAAAGCAGTAAACTCATTTATGTCACGTTAGAGAGAGCACATCTCGTGTATTTCTAAACATCAGTGCAACCCACATGTCAAAAGTGTACCAATATGCCAAGTTTCTGTAAATCCTCACAGTTAAAGAAAACTGAATTTATTCACTTTATAGTTTTTTCTATGCACCAAATGTGTCATTTGGAAAAAAAGATGCAATATAAACTGGATAAGCAGTTTATTTTGCATTTTTATACTTAAGAACAATTGGTACATTAGTTTATTGGTGCCGTTGTAACAAATTTCTACACACTTAGTGGCTTAAAACAATACACATTTTCTATCTTACAAATCTCTAGGCCAGGAGTCCAAAATGGGTCTAACTGGGATAAAACAAGAAGTTGGCAGGGCTTCATTCTTTTCTGGAGGGTCTAGGAGAGGTTTTCTTACCTTTCCAGCTGCTAGAAACCACTCATATTCCTTAGCTTGTGGCCCTCATTTTTCATCTTCAAAACCAGAAAGGCATCTCTGAACATTCTTCCATAGACATGTCTCCTCTGACTCTCTTCTGCTTCCTTTTTCCAATTTTTAAGGACTCTTTGATTACATTGGGCCCACCCAGATAATTCAGAGTAAAAAAAAAAGTCCCTATCTTAAGGTCAGCTAATCAGCAACCCTAATTCCATCCGCAATCTTATTTTCGCTTTGCAATGTAAACTAACGGAGTCACAAATTAAAGCATCTTTGTGGGGAGGGCACTTTTCCTCTTACCACACCTGGTAATCAGGAAGCAGATTGCTTTGAGTAAAAAATTTCTGAGGAGTAGAACTCAGAAAATTCCACAGATTTCCTATGGGGTTAAGTACAGAGAGTTCATATCAAGATCCTTTCTGAGTTTTTAGTTTTCAATTTCATTCTCTTATAAAAAGGGTTTCTTATTTCTTTTTTTACCTTCATTGTTTTCTTCCTTCCATCTCCATTTCCTTTCTTCTTTCCTTCCTTGCTTTTTTTACATTTTTCTTTCACCTTTACTTTGTCTTTATTTCTACCTTTCCTCATTGTTTTTGTTGTAAAAGAATAATATCATAAAGACAAATGGCAAATGAAAAAACTATGTGCAACATATATTTGAAATAATTAATAACATTAATGTAAAAAGAGCTCTTACAAATTAATAAAAAGACTGTCTGAAATGTGGAAGTGGATCTTCACCAGAATCCAATCATGCTGATATCCTCATCTCAGACTTCCAGCCTCCGGAACTGTGGTAAATAAATGTCTTGGTTTATAGGACACCAAGCCTATGGTACTCTGTATAATAGCAGCTCAAAGGATTAAGCCAGGCCACTTAAAGCAGGTGTTGGTGTTCATAGTTTTCATTCTGTGAATTGTGAGCCCTGAAGTTATTCAGTCCATGACAGTCACCCATAGTGCTGCAAATGCAATGGCCAATTTGACAATTACTACCAAAAGCATCTCGGTTTTGTATGCATTTTGAAAAAGCAATTCCACTATTAGAAAAGCATTCTAAAAAATGAATGTGTGTCAGTATTTATCTATTTATTTATCTATATGTTATTTATAAACAAATAGAGAATACTTTCCAATAATAATTCCACAATCCAATGGTATGGTTTTCAATGAGTCCATTAAAATTATGTAATGGAAGTTTTATAATGAAAGAAAAATATGCTCATAAAGCATGGTGATACACACAAGTTATAAGACTACATTTCTGGTTATTAGCATTTTCTATTTTAAAACACCTGAAGGATAAACAACAAAATCTAATTCATTTTTGGACTGTAGGGTAGGAGATGGTTTATATTTTCTTCTTTTTGATTATGGTCTTTTTTTTTTACTACAAATCAGTACTACTTTGATAATAAAAAGTTATATATATTTTTATACATACTTATAAATATATATATATATATTTAAAAAGATAACCCCCAAATTGAAATACTTCCTTTTAAAATTGTAATAAAAAAGTAAACAGGAGTATTTTAAAATTTATGGTGGTTTGTCTACATACCTCTGTGAATATTCATTTACATTGTTATTCATTCTATTTGAAATTGGCCCACTACTATGTTTGCACATGACAAAACTGAAGCAGAGTCACAGTTCTAAGGCGGTTTTAACAACGATAGAAACTGTTTCTTGTGATGACAAACCCAGTGGTTTCTCCTCTACTCGTAGACATTTTGACTATGTAATGAGCTCTACATGAGTCATTTGTTACTTATTTCAAATCTTAACCACCCTTGTCAGCCTTGCAACGTATATTTGAAATAATTAATAACATTAATGTAAAAAGAGCTCTTACAAATTAATAAAAAAACTGTCTGAAATGTGGAAGTGGATCTTCACCAGAACCCAATCATGCTGATATCCTCATCTCAGACTTCCAGCCTCCGGAACCGTGGTAAATAAATGTCTGTAGTTTATAGGACACCAAGCCTATGGTACTCTGTAATAGCAGCCTTCAAGCTTTGTCTTCTTATCACTGTGTTGACAAGGTAAGAGGAAAGAAAACCTTAGCAGATCACTGCATCTTGTGCTTCATTATTGTCTTTGGAAAAAATGATGACTGGGGAGTAGATAAGAAGGTGAAAAAAATAGAATATGTGGACATGCCATATGGCAGGAAGCACACTAGCTTTTCAGAAGCTCTAACACTATTACTGCAAATAAGTAATATATGGGGGTTTTTTTGCATAAAGTCTAGCTTTAAACAATTGTTCCTGTTTTCAGGATAACTATGGGAGGAAGCATTGTGCAGTGGAAAGAATTTCCACTTTCTCAATGTGCATCTTCAGAGTTGAACCCATCCTTTTTTGAAGGTGCTCTGAGGAAATTAACCTGTTATCACTTGAGTAATGACAGATGTCATTGTTGATTTTAAAATATAACTCCATTGCTCCCTAGCTGTATACCTTATTATTCGCAAGTATGCATCATCTTCTATACCTAAAAGAGTCGGGTTAATAAGGTGCCCTCTTTCCCAGATTTATCATGAATATAAAGTGATTTAATCCACATATCTAGCAAATAGAAATCAATTATAAATGTTAGCTATTATTCCTATCACTAATATTAGGTAATGGTTATGCATATGTTATATCTTTAATATGACCTTTTCTAGCCTACCTTGTATTGTTTTCTCATACATTTTGTTTCAGATCCCTATTTGTGAAATTTAAAGATATGTGATTACCTGCTCATACAGAGATTTGGCCTACCATTAAAAATGGCATTTCCGCCCTTAAACTATTATCATTATTGCATTGGAAAGGGTTAAGAACACTGGTTACAGATACTCTGAATAAGTCAGTCTAGGGAGAATATATGGCAAGTCAGAAAAATTATATTCTAATCAAAGATAGCATAGTTATGAACTAACCATAAATTTAAATTATGGACAGATAATGGAGATCATCTATATTAGCAGTCACATATTCCATTAGAGGTTACCTTTATTTCATATTGTGTAATTAGAATTTAGAAATTACTGTTGCCTCAGCATTACAGAAATATTCAACAATTTTGGAGGATTCGACATTTAATTTAAAATGCACTTACTATTATAAATATGCACTGGAAATAGTTTCATGAACATGCCATGGTTCAAAGCATTGATGTGAAACTGAAGATGATGTTGTTATTTCACTGGCTCAATTATTAAAACACATTTTGGATTTATTTAGGATAGTAATTTTTCAAACAATCATTTATTTGCACAGTTACTAACACATTCTAAACCACTAAAACTGTCTCATTTCTAAAAATTGTAGTATTATCTGGGGCTTAGCATCATTAGAAGTACCTGCTAATGGAGAGATTTGTTTTAATATCAATGGATTATACTTCACACAACTATTTTTTATCTTATGTTAGAATGAAATCAAGTTTTCACCTTAGAAGACAAAAATGAAAATTGTCATCATTTCTAAACATCTCAATGAGTCCAAAATTTCTAGAATCTTATAAAATATGCTGTGATATTGATAAGACATGAATATTTACACCACACACAGTGACAAGTCACATCATTTACATAAATAAACTTTTAAAGACCATTTAAAAATGCAGAAATGCAGGCATAATCAGCTCACTGCAGTTACACATAAAGAAAAAGGATAAAACAAGAAGACTAAATTAGAAAAAATAGCCATTAGGTTATGGGACAAAGAATTTATTAAATTCTACTCATAGCAACAGCTATCTATTATGTAGTTATTAAGTTATTTATTATAATGTAAAACATCTAGTTGTGTATAAAATAAAGAAAGCTAAAAAAGAAAAAAGAAAAAAAGAGGAAGAGAAGAAGAAAGAAAAGGCGGGACTAATATCCCAATCACAATCCTCTTCTTCATCACAGGAAAGTCTTTCTGAATTTACTTCTGTAATCAGATTATGTTATGATTAGGGAAATACTGTAATTAATGTCCCAAATTAAATATACTTAACAGATTTACCTTGCAATTAGAGAAAAGGACTTCAGATTTCCCAGAAGGACTTTGTCCACTTTGAACATCAGCACAGAGTTGAACATCTGCAGCAGTTATCCCCTCTGAGCTGCAGGCAGGTGTCCTCTCTATTGTGTGGCTCTGCTAGATGGCTTGAGGGTGAATGTGTGCCAGCATCCTTCACTCACTCTTTCCTACCTCTTACCAATGACATGAAAAGCCACTTCAAATAGACATGACAACTTTAAAAGAAAGGCTTCTGAAGGACAAGCACCATCAATGCTCACAGTAGCCTGAAATGTCCTGGAAGCCATTTTTACTGTGGCTGAGGAAAGCATTTTGGGTACCGTAACTTTCTTTAATGGCAATGTAAAAATAATAAGGCATTAAACAAGCCCCAGTCTTCATGGGCTGGAAGAGAGACAATGAGGAGAAATGTACAAATTAACCATATCCAAATAATGGCACTTTCAATCAATGTACAGCCATCACTCAAGGTTTTAATAATAGCCCTGAGTTTCCACTGGCAAGCTCAAATATAAGCATGAAATAAGATGAAGACTACCTTTCTCAGATTACCCTAGACAGTGCTGCTATCTTCACTGCAGTTGAGGGGAATAGGGTTGTAAGGCAGGACATTTAAATTATAGCTACAAACATAAATGGGCTTCTCAAAATTTCCATCAAGGGTGTTAACATGGTGGATGTAGTCACAGATATGGACAACTTATAAGTGTGAAGAAGAAATCACACAACAAGCAACTTAGGACAAGAAGAAGAGCCCTTAGAAGTTATTTTGCCAAGTATTTCACTTTTGATGTGAGGAACTGATACTTAAGAGATTAACTGATGTCCCCAAGACAACATAATGACATCATAGGACAGAAAGATGTAGAGCCTAGATTTCTGTCATTATCTTGACTTCTTAATAACTATGGTACAAGTTGCACATGGTGACTGGTGCATGGAGAACACATTTGTTACAGCCTTTACGATGCAAAATGAAATACAAATATAAGTGATGCCTCCACTTCTTCAATCCCCAATTCCAAAGGAAAGAAATTGCTTTACTCACCTATGGGGAAAAACTCGCTCATTTTCTTTTTGTAGATTTTGAAGTCGACTTCTAGGAAGACACAGAAGACAATTCGATCCACCTAGAGGCAAATGATAAACACTCAAAGTAAAAAGAAATATGGTGACTGCCTTTTCAAAACATAGTTTGGAACAAAAATCAAATGGGAAAGCCTCCTAGGGATTCTTGGTGCTGTACTACTAACAACATGACAGCATTGAGTGAAGTTTAAGTGTGTGTGTGTGTGTGTGTGTGTGTGTGTGTGTGTGTACTTTTTATGTAAATAACCTATGGGCTGTTTGGTGAGAAAATGTTATATAAATCAAATAAGAAATAATAAATGACAATAAGCCACTTTGTAGTGAGCTATAAATAAGATCTGAGATTTTGACAAGATAGCTAGACTTTATGTCTTATAAACCAGCCACATGAGAGTATGCACCAGAATGACAATAAAGTATGTCAGTAAGCAAAGCTCCTTGTCCTACCCTTGTTAAACAAATATATTTATCAAACCAGATATATTTGAATATAGCTTAAAAAGCTTCTTACGGTTTAATTTGCATGAAGCCACTTGCTCATTATTTAATGTACTCAGAAATGCAACAGAAATGAAATAAAATTAATTGAGTTAGATGAGGCCAATATAAATTTAATCTGGTAAATATTATGGATTAAATGCCACCCCAAAAGTAAAATGCGTACAGTCCCTTTTTCTGCTCTGAGAGAGCTCCTGCATGTAAGGAGTTTCTCTGAGACATTCAGAGTAAGTAGAGAAAAGAGATGGAGTATGGCTAATAGTTCACATATATCTGATATTGAATCAGTGACTCAATTTTGTGCCTTGAAATAAATATCTCATTTATTTCCTTTATTATAACAATGTACAATAAGTTAAAAATTACTCAATCTATCAAACTACAACTGGTAATTGAACAGAATGTCAAGTGTGGCATCTCTCATGACAATAAGGAATGGAAGTGGAACGTGCACATGGCAGGTCATGAAAGAACCCAAATGGATATCATCTACTCAGACCCTGGGCTCTCCCAGCCTGTAGGGTACAGATTCATGCTAGTAAGTCCAAAATTTCCAATAAGGGAGAAGATCTACAGGGGTGGGAGGGGGAGGGAGGGCAAGGATAGAAGAAATCACCAGGGTCCCCTGATGGAAGCTCAGAGATGTGGCTCCCTGATCCCAAGTCTGGATCAGAGACTAGAAACACTGACTCCTGGACACTCACTGGACTTGTGTGACATTCTCACCACAGTGCATGCAGCCCCAATAACTGCCCACATGGGATGGATATGAGAAAGCACCTGGCCTTCCAATATGGAAGTGTCCATAATTTCTTTTCCCTGCATTCACTTGAGTTTCTGGTGTCCAGTCCTACATATATATCATTAATATTTTCTTCAAATGCAGAAACTGAACATCAACTTTTTCTCTAGGTGAACTATAGATTTAGTTGCATAAATGATTAACTATCTGTGCAATACTAAATGCCAGTCTCTACCCTCCTTATAGTATATTTATGCTCTGTGGCTAAAGATAAAAATCATAATGTTGAACAATAGAAATGAGTTCCAGAAGGATATATACTCTGTGATAACATTCATATAAGTTGTTAAATCACAAAGATAAAATGGGTAGGGACTCACTCATACACATGAATATACAGAACCATAAATAGGAATGTCACACATGAACTTTAGGATGACAATGATTTCTGGAGATGGGGTGCAGGTAGAGGGGTAGATAAGTAAGACCTTAACTGAATAGTTAATATTTATTTAGAAGAGAAAGAGATTTCAGAAAAATATTACAAATGGGTAATAGCTATTAATCATGGGGTTAATTACATGGTTGTTGTATCACTTTCTATGCTTTTTTTGTATATTTGAAATACTTCATAATTAAAACTTCTAACACTAAAAATAAGACTTGTATTAGACAAAACTCTACTCTCCAGCTGCACTGAACTACTTGTAGTTTCCAAACATCGTAATTATTCTCATTTTTTTTATCTATGATGGTAGATTTTTTTCTCCATCAAATGGTTTCAAATGGTCAGATTATTTCTAAAACCACCTGAATAAGATCAAAATCAAAACAAGAAAATTTGACTCAAGGCAGATCTAAGAAGACCAAACTAGACAATCTCATTCATACTCATTCCCCCTATTTTTATAGTCACTTAGTATAAATTTTAGAATTTTTTCAACACCCATTTAGCCTGTATGTTTGTTCACTTGTGTGCATTGTGAGTGTGTTTGTGTGAAGGGTTAGTGGTAATGCTATTTATTGCTATTAAGTGTACTTTTAAACAACACATAGACTAAATATAGATTTTTTAAATATCACAAAGAATTATAATCCACTTTCATCATTTTTGGCTTTGTTACCATGGAAATAGTATGGTTCCAAAATTCAACAGCCTGATTTATTTTCCCAGAGAGAAGGTGAATGATGAGGAAAGAAGTATTTCTGATTTAAACTGATTGAGTGACCCGATTCCTTACTGTTGCTTTCAGGAATACCACTGAAAATCACTTGGAAGCAAGATGACTACAAGAATTAACTTTATTTACCAAGTACTTATTATGTATGCATTGAGCGTGTATTTATATATGTGTGAATAAACATATTTTCTTGGTCAAGAACTCATTATTATTACGAGCTCTGTGTCCATAGACTCATCACGGGTATTGATCAGCGCTTGTGGTAGATTGTATTTTCTAAGATGGTGTGCAGCAGGATACCTGGTTCCTCAGGCTCCTCTTAAAATATAATGCTAATACTCCTCTCATTGAGAGGTGGGGTCTTTATTTCCTCCTCTTGAATCTGGGAGTGTCTATAGCTCTGGCAGAAATGATATGTAACTTCTGATGATACGGTCATGAAAGATGATATGGATTTTGCCTGGGCCTCTCTGAAGGCTCACTCTTGTACCCAATCATCATGCCAAGAGGAAGCAGAGAAACCACCTGAAGAATCTATGTGTAGAAGTTCTAGCCAATAGCCCTAGCTGAAAGTGAGTAGCCTCTAGATGATTTCAGCTCCTGGCTTTTGAGCTACCCCAAATGATGCCACATGGAGCAGAGATAAGTGGTTCTTGCTGAACACTGTCCAAATTACAGATTTGTGAGCAAAACATAAAAAAATACATTCCTAGAAATCTAGTATTCTCTTAGCTTCTTCCTATTGTGAGTTTTTTGTATTCTTTCTGTTTTAGCTATGTGACACTGGGCTCCTCCTGAAAAGTTCAGACTGAATGAATCAAGTAGAAGCTACAGTGGGGTGACAAAAATATATAAAAAGTCTAATTGCTACATGACCAAGAAACTGGAAATCTGATGTGTGAACTGGAGGAGAGACACAGTTGGTCCGTTCTAGTCCCAGATAAATTTCAGGAGAATACATATGAACGCCTAATAATTAGAGCTCAGGAGCATGGTTTTAATTTATCTTTTATGTTAGACACTAGAACAATTTTACAAAATGGTCATTACTAAGAGATCATGTTTATCCATTTATTCATTAGATATTAACTGAGCACCTTCAATTTGTTGAGCTTAGCTCATGTGTCATTCTTTCACAAGAAAACTTGAATCCAGAATTGAGTGATTATTTTCCCAAGGCCAAAAAATTAATTAGTGACAGAATTTCAGGCATCTTAACTTTACATCCAGTATTCCTCTGTGACATCCTCCAGATCAACACACAGGGAACTGAGTTTCTACACCTGTCACCGATTCTATGACACTGGATAAGCCATCATCCTTGTAGGCTCCAGTTTTATGCTGTTATAAAGAAAGAATTGAATTGTATCCTCTTTTTAATGTTTTTTTTCAGTCTCTGTTATAGTTTATCTCTGCAGTAGTTTTGTAGTCCATCAATTTAGGTAATCTGAAATTACATTTCCTTTAATGGTTCTGGTTAGAGTAGGCAACATAGAAATTTCCATGCAATTTGGAGGTCAAAAGTGCAGCTGCAATTATTGCACTGGCAGGTAGGTGCAGGGCATCAGGCTCTGGGCTGGTTGTGCAGTGTTGCTCATCAGCTGGCCCACAGCTTCTGTGGCTCCTGATTCTCCTGCCTCAGTTGTCTGAGTTCCTGGCTTGGGCACACAGGCAGTTCTGCTGCAAGGGCTCTCGCTTTTCTTTGCAGGGCATTGCAATTTAGGGGTTCCATGCACTGAGAGACAGATGCATGTGGCAGTTCATCCCTGTGGGTTCCAGTTTGCCCTCATATCTTCTACATTGTCCTTGTTCTTCTCAATTTTGCACCCATCTTTCCCCTTGACCATCTCTTAACCTGCCCTTTGACTACCTGCCCTGCTGACACACTCCAGGCCTGGTCAGGTGCAGAGGCAATGACCTTCTGTAGACTTCTTTGCCAGCTCCCTCTCATGGATCCTGGTTAGGAGTTTTGCTCAGCTCCACCACCCATCCTTCTGGACATTTACTTCCCCATTTTCTCCTTCAGTTGTATACAATCTAATCCTTACGACAAATCCTTTATTCCATATCACCCACAAGGTTCAACTTCCCTTATTAAACTCCAAGTGACACAATCTTTAATGCCATATCATTGAAGATCATGTAAAGGAACACAGTGAAGGGCAGAAAATAAGTGTTCCTTTTTGGAGGTGTGTATCCTGTCAACGCTACTCAAATTCTAATTGTTCCCTTCAAGATAAGCTTTTGGTGGTCTTAGGGCATCTTCTTGGTGAACTTCCTAAAGTATGCATCCAATCTTTCCTAGTTAAAGCAACTTTGTGTACCTAAAATTACTCACACTTATTTTTTAATGGACAAGTTACCAGTAAACTCAAATGGGCCCACAGGCTGAAACATAATTGCAAATAATGCAAAAGTTAACATTAATGTTTTTAGGAATTAACTGTAGTCATTATATCTTAAACTAGAACCATATGAAGAATTGAGTGGTGCTTGTCATAACCTCCAGTGCATAGTGTAGGTCCCAACAGATAATATGAGCTCTGTAAATATTTGCAGAGTATTAGTTAAGGCAAACAGACTTGACTAAAATGTAAGTATATTGGAGATATTTTTCAAGGGTGTTTAGCTGAAGAACAAAAATTAATTTCTTTAGGAGGTATAATTTCCTTTATGTTTTCCAGAAGATCTGAGAACAGAATTATAGAGGAGCCTGGGTGCTTTTGCAAAGTAGAACAGAGCTATAGGAAGGACATGAGTCATTTATTGTTATCACCTGTCATCTTATCCAATGATACTGTACAGAGTACAAAGGCTTTTGAGCCCAGTACTGGTGTTTTCATATAAGTACTTATTAATTTCACAATAGAAACAATGATAACACCTGTAAACTGAAATGTATTACAAGTTTGAAAAGCTTTTGTAAAATGAAAAGACAATATTAAGTCTTGGCAAGGATGTGGAGTAACAAAACTTTTATATGCTGCTTTTGGAAGTAAAAACTGATGCAATCACTTTGGAAAGTTGTATGGCAATATCTACTAAATTAGCTGAATTTGCATATAGCCTAAGACTATGCGCAATTTTACTCCTAGGTTTACTCCCTGCAGAATGTGCACATATATTCCCAAAAGTTACACACCACAATGTTCATACCAGCACTATTGTAATATCCCCAAATTGGAAGCTACTTACATGCCTAAAATGGCAGAATTGATAAATAAATTGTGGTCTATTCACACAACACGAGTTAAGGAAAAAAAGAGTATACACCGGATGACTCCATTTCTATAAAGTTAAATAACATTAGAAAAATAGGCAAAATCACCTTTGGTGTTAGAGTTAGATTAGCAATTACTCTGGGTGATGGTTTCTGGAAAGGGCCCAACAGTAATGCCTGGTATCCTGGTTTTTTGGTCTGGGTGCTGGTTCCATGGATGTGTTCCATTTGTGAAAATTTACCAAGCAGTGCACTTAGGATCTGTGTTCTTTTCTGTATGTTATACTTCAATAGAATTTTCTAAAGGTTGAAAATCTTCTGTAACAGTTGTCTTGGTCAACAACAAAAATCAATTTTCATTGACTTAGAAGTCAAAAAAGTCCTTTAAAGGCTGACCTTCTGAAGTCAATCTCTTCATATATTTCCACTGATGCCAACTGTAGTTCACCCACCAAGGCATAAAGGAATAAAGATGTGTTTCTTTCACCAAGATCTACATTAATGCACAGTTGGGGGTTTTATGTCCCATAAACATGATGATATAAGTTCTATTCATCTTTTTTAGCATCCTATCCACTGCCCCTAAAGAGAGTGACACAGTGAAGCAGGTTTGGAATATCTGCAGCCAACTTCCTTTTTTTTTTTTTCCACAGCTACCTGTCCTAGGGCAGTTGACACAGCCAAGATTATCCTATATTTTACTATATTGGGAGAATGAATGGATTCTCATGAGTGTTGTTTGCTTCCCCAATGACAAATGAAAGACAGTCAAAGATCTAGTGTGCATGCAAATAATGCTTTAACTAAGGAGTGACAGAGGCCACCCTGTATAAGTGCAGCCTGATGGGCAACAGGGGTGAAGTCTCAGCCTTCCTGAAAGATAAACCAATAGACTCATCAAGGCAGGCTCGGGTATTGGGCATTTCATGAAACAGTGGATGCTGCTAATAAGTGAATTGAATTTGAGGATTTAAGTATTAAAGTTGTATAAGGACAGGTTTTGAAAGGGGTGGGAGAACAGCACCTTTGGAGAGTGCTTGGTGATAAGGATAAACCAAAGTTAAACAGATGAACAAGGGGATAAGGTCGATCGATTAAATGAAGAACAGAAACAAGAAGTTGGGCTCTCTGAGTTCTAGTCCATCCCCTCCCATCAAATGAAGTAAAGGAGAGCAATCTGTCCTCCCAGTGTATTAGTTCTCTGTTGCTGCATAAAAAATTACTACAAATTTAGTGGCTTAAAGCAACAAAGTTTTATTATCTCATACTTTCAGTAGGTGAAAAGTCCAGGTGCAACAGAGTTGAGTCCTCTCCTCAGAGTCCCAAAAGCTGCAGTCAAGGTGTTAGCTGAACTGCAGTTCTCACCTGAGGCTTGGGGTCTTCTTCCAAGCTCATTTAGATTGTAGGCAGAATCCAGTTATTCTCAGTTTTAGAACTGAGGTTTAATTCATTTTTATATCCCTTGATACATAGTTTACTCTAACTCATTTCCCTCGAATGAATAAATTTATTCATTCATCTGCAAGAATTGAACTTTCTTTTACGGTGCTTTCTTTCTTCCAGGCCAGAAAGACCGTGTCTCTATGACTTTCTCCATTTCCAACTTTTAGACTCTTTTTTTAGAGCCCACCTAATTAGGCCAGCCCAACAGGACACTCTCCCTTTTAATGAACTCAACTGATTAAATGTCTTAATTGCATCCACAAAAATCTCTTTCACCTAATTGTGTTTCTACCTCATCATATTTATAGGTGCCACCACACTCAAGGGGACAAGACTAGATAAGGTTTGCCCCAAAAGGGGTGGGCATCTGGGAGCATCTTAGACTTATATCTCACAGAACCAATCATCTCTATGTAATGAGACGCCTATAATCCAAACTGGACTTGACCAGGTACCAGCTCTGTGACCTTGAGCAGGCCATCTAATCTTTCTAAGTCTTAGTCACCTCATCACTAAGATAGAGGCACTGACTTTGTGGGGGTTGGTATATTAATTTTCTATTGCTGTGGGACAAATAACCACAAACTTTGTGGCTTAAAACAACCCCTGTTTATTAGCTCATGGTTCTGAAGTTCCAAGGCCTGGCACAGTATAACTGGGTTCTCTGTTCAGGGCATCAGAAGGGTGAAATCAGGTGTCGGCTGGACTGAATTCTTGTCTGGAGGACAGAAATCAACTCATTCTTAAGCTCATTCTTCTTATTGGCAGAATTTATTTCCTTGAGGTTGCAGGACTGAGGTCTCCATTTCCTTGCTGGCTGTCACCTTGGAGTCACTCTCAGTTCTTAGAGGCCACCTGCATTACTTGCCGAATGTCTGACTCTATCTACAAGCCAGCAAAGAAATTTTGAATCCTTTTTTAATTTGAATCCCTGACTTCCTCCATATCTGACCTCTACATACAGACTTAAATGGCTCTGTAGTTAGGTTAGATCCACCTGATGGTTTCTCTGTTTTAAGGTCAACTGATTTGGGACCTTAATTACATCTGCAAAATTCCTTCACAGAAGTACCTAGGTTATTATTTGAATAACTCGGAGAAGGTATGTATACAACAGACATAGGTATATATCAGATTCTTGGGAGAATCTTAGAATCTTAGCTGTCATAGCTGGCTATAATGACCACATGAGATACTCTATATAAAGTGTTTGGCAAAAGGTTTGGCATATAGTAAATGTTCCATAAACATCGGTTATGTATTTGTAAAGTTATTATTCTTAAGGTACTTGAAATACCCAGTACATTGCTAGCATATAGATATAATCACTGTTTACTTGTTTACTTGCTGAGTCCTTTATTTCTACTCTGATCTTTTATAAAGGTCCAGGAAATATATGAGCCAGCTAGAGAATATTGGTAGCAGTTTTTTGGACTGGTATGCTAAAAGACCATTTTATTCCAATTTCAACATTGCTGAGGAATTCTCTTCAAAAACATTTATAAAAATGACCCATGTTATATACAAAGCATCTCTTCTTTTTTTTTTTTTTTTTTTGGTGGGGAGGGGTCTGACCATATCAGCCAATGAGAGAAAGGAGAAAAGAATAAACCAATAGTTGGACTGCAGCAATGGACAAGATTTCATAAGGTCTCTGTCCTGATATTTTAATTTCCTTGTCAAATGCCATTGAATATCATTATTTTGGTTCTTAAAAGTATTGAGTATGTTTAGATTTGTGCACTTCACCACAGAAGCTAGTATTTAAATTCCCAAATTACAAAGTAGGAAAATTTTTCTCTCCATGTTCCCCATGATGTTTGGATGAGTTAGAGAGCATTTATAATCTATAAACACTTAAAGGGCATTTTTGCATTGTGCAATTGCTTCTGCATGCATAAAAAGGATACTTTACTTTTTTTCCCCAAACTTAGTTCATCTGTCATTTCTCTGAATTGTGACAGCACAATTCAGTCTCCTTGTTTTGTTTTGACAAATTGCTCTTTTTTATTTTCTTCAACTCTATAAGTAAAAATGGCCATGTAGCTGAAGAACCAACAGTTACTTGATTTGAGATGCAGGCTCATTTGTACAAGTTAATTTCCAAGCTTGTTTCATATCAATCAAAATGGATAACCTCACAAATGACACGTCTGTTATGGTCCTTGAAGCAGCTCCATATGCTTAGAAGATACAAAAGCCCACTCAGGGGTTTAGGGACTGCAGTTCTAAATGCTGGTGTGGCCCTTGTCACCAAAGAAATGATTGTGGCAAATCCTGGGGAAAATGCCAGTCAAAGATAAAGAACATATTCCCTTTTCAGAATTGGAGAGGGTGCTGTGGTGTGCTGCCTATACCTGCCCTCTCTCTCTCTGGGACTAGAGCTCTCATTCTTCCCATTGCAGTAGGTGCCAGGGGCTGGTAGTTCTGAGGAGACCCTCTCAGAGGACTGTCCTCTGCTGGAAAGAGCACCTCACCCACACTGACTGTCGCTCCCTGGGGGAAGTCGGGATGCAGTAACTGACTCATGCAGTAGTCTAAAGACTCAGGCCCCGTTCCTCAATAGATGTAACTCTGAAAGGGCCATTGATTATGGGCTAAATTGTGCCTTGCCCCAATTTATACGTTGAAGTGCTAGCACTCAGTATCTCAGAATGTGACTGCATTTGCAGTTAGAGTGTTAAAAGAGGTGATTAAGTTAAAATGAGGTCAGGAGGATGAAGTGTCCTCATAAGAAGGGAATATTAGGATGCAGATACATCTAAAGGGAAACCATGTGAGGACACAGGGAGAAGACAGTCATCTACAAGCCAAGGAGGAGAGACCTCAGAAGAAACCAACCCTGCTGACACTTTGATCTCAGACTTCTAATCTCCAGAAGTGTGAGAAAATAATATCTGTTGTTGAAACTACCCAGTCTGTGGTACTTTGTATGGCAGCCTTAGCAAATTAACACACCAGCCCACCTTCAGAGGTCCTCGTGTGTTCAACTTCTTCCTCTTCCCAACCTTGCTTTTCTCATCCCACTCCCAGTCTCCCAGGCATTGATCAAGAGCATGATCTGATAAACTTCCTGCCTACAAACCTCCTTCTCATCTGCTTATCAGAAAACTTCACCTATGACAACAACCTTCTATTTTTGGCAATTTGAATTATTTCCTTTTCACACCCTGTTTTTATATCATTTCCAATGATAGAAATGGCAATAGCCATTCACACATGAAGTGTGTCCAACAGCTAACTCTGCTTCCAGCTTTTTGTGGAGAAGCAACCATATTCTGTGCTTAGGCTGACTAATGGTTAAGAGGCCAGGACTCATTTTAAAGGAGGATTAAAAGTCAGCACAAGCTATAAATGTGTCCCAAATAAAGTGACCGTAGACTTCTTGAGATTGGTGCTCCACCTGATTCACCATTGGGGAATGAGCCTCTCAAAGCTCTTTGTGCTCTCTATTCTGAAGATGGGAAATTGGGCCCAGGGGCAACGGTGCAATGACAGCCATACCGAGTCATGGTAAATCTGTTTTAACACAGCTGAAGCCACTCAGAAGCTGCAAAGAAATAGATTTCTGCAAGTGTATTTCTTGTTTCTAATGGTAGGTATATCCTTTTGTATAAGAGTAATGGATTTTCTTTTGTGTAAAAGGCCCATTCCTAAGATGGGTTTTAACAAATCCTTAACAAAGAAAGTGAGCCTGTAGTGGAGGCGTGACAGGCACTGTGGTGCTCAGTCCACTTCCCCTCCTGTCTGAGTAGTAGAAACCAGAGAATGACCATGCATCTGCATTTCTCTGCCTGAAGGTTTTCTTTGTACTAGGAGATTCTGATCAAGTATCTAGTAAACTGGGAATTTGGAAAATTGTCTCCATTCTAGCAGCTCTCACCCAAAGACTGGCAGGAGTTGATGTTTAAATACCCATTTCATCACCCCTGGGTGAGTGCTCCAGGGGGAAGAAATTCTGGTTGCTCAGGGTGGTAACTTGATTGCATGCTCCATATTGACCTTCTTTACCCCACTTCACCCACAAATAATCTATGAGCACTCTAATCCTTGTCTCAGGGTCTGCTCATGAAGAAACCAAATCAAGTATCAACTTACTCTCTCAGTATCCAGCCTATCAAAAGTTAATTTAGTGTAATTCAGCTTCTAACTCAGACATGATATTGACCTCCTTCCTACATTTTTCTGTCACTCACCCGGTGCCCTCAGCACCCTTAAACTGAGAAGACAGTGCCAGAAATAGGTCTTTGACTCAAAGTTCTTCACAATCTAGTCTATGTCATGAAATTACCCTTCCACAGGTGAAGCTGTTGTTTCTAAAGCACTTGTGCAGGGTTCATGTCTACTGGAGAACCTAGCTGCAACCCCTTATTGTATTTTTCGTACTCCTTCTGATAATGCTGTTTCCTTTTTCTTTTATTTGATTAAGGACATTTGCAGGGGTGGTTCAGCCAAAAAAGTTAATATGTACTCTATCTTTTTTGTCTCAGTGATTAAAAATTTCAAGGAAGAATTGTCATTCCTTGCTGCTTATGAGGTTGCCCATGGAGAATAGTGCTTTATAAAACCAACAAATCACAATCTTAAAAAATGCTATCATGAAAAGAAATAAAAATATCTTCTCAAAATGGAAATACTATGCCATATCACAGGTGGCTCTGAAGCCTGGTCATGATGCCCAATAGAATGGGGGCCACACATAATCATTTGTCCAGACCATTCTCATTTTCTCAGCAATTCCATTAACATCCAAAATTCATGCAGACACCATTTACAGTTCAAAGGAAGCTTATTAATATCTCAAAGAGCATTTTGTGAGGACAAAAGCTGTTTTCTCAAGTTTGTATTCTTCCCACTCCCACAAGGAAGAATTTTTTTGTTGTTGTTGATCAAAAGGCAAACTCAAAGAGAATAATCATTCTTGAGTACTTTTCCATATGTTCATGCCTCATACAATAAGAATGAAGCATGAACCAGAATGGTTCTATCCAAATGCCTCTCAGGGGTGGGTGGAAACAGCAGAGATATGTGTATGCGTGTGCTACACAAGCAGGTGGGTGTTTTTGTAGTGTATACAAAAGCGAGAGGGGAGAGAAAATGGTGTTTCATCTATGTTGCTCCTTGCAGCCAGCCTCCATCCTCTTTATCTCCTCTAGAATGTACTAGCTGCTCCAAGCCATGGAGCATTACTTTTTATTTGTATCTATTTGTACCTATTCCCTACCAACTCCCTCTAAATGCCCCATAAAGGCACGTGTGCCTAACTAGATGATAAGCACTTGTGGGAGACACCAGCTCTTACTTTAGTTCTGTTTCCACTCAGCAATTGATGTAGCCAACAGAAGGGCATAAAAAAGTCCTCACTTGTACTTTTCTGCTGGATCAGTAAGTAGGCTTTGAATGACCTGATGATCATAACTCTCTGACACTGGGTGCCCCCCAAAGAAAGAAAAACATGATGTGAATAAGGTAGAAGTGTTGGCCTCTGCCTCTCTAGCCCTTATTCTTCCCCCTTTGACCCTATGTGGCATGTCCATCCTCCACACTGTTTTTCTAAACTACATTGCCATCACCCTGATAGGTAAATAGGCTGTTTCCTACTTCATATTTTAAAAATCAAACTCACAACTTTTAGAGGTTTTATCAATTAAGTTATTTTTCAAATATTTATCAGAGAATACCCCTGAGTGTTGTTAAATCTCCCATGGAAACTTGCAACGGTGCTTAATGTGTCCCCTGCAAAATTTTATTTGTTACATGGTCCTCTGTTTATTGGACTATACTAAATGTTCATGCTTGTATAAACATAAAACAACAATTATCCTCCCAATTTTTACTGATACTTCAGGAAGATGGGCTTTGCTTTACAGCTAGTTTCAAGTCCTCCCTGGCACACAGTCCCATTCCTTCCATGGAGGTGGAATATCCCCACCACAGAAAATCATGACTTAGTGACATAGAGAAAGTTTTCTTTGTATATTGTTACATTTTCATGAATAGATGATAGATAGATAGATAGATGATAAATAGGTAGGAGATAGATAGAAGATAGATAGATAGATGATAGATATTGTTATACATAAAGATATTTGAACTTCCAAAAGTATTTATTCTTCAGATACTACAATCTTAAGGTATAATTCAGTCTTTTAATCTCCACATTTTAAAACCAACTCTATTATGAACATCAAAATCTTCCCGGGAAAGGAAAGGAAAAAGAAAAAGACTAAGAGTTATTGAACACTTCTGTGCCGGACTCAGAGGTATGTGGTTTTATATGTATAAGCTCAGATCATCCAGAACACTAACTGCAAAATAACTATTGGTATTCTAACTTAGGTAAGACTGTCTTTCTTTTTAAACAACACAACAAATTAAAATGACAAAAAACTAACCAAACATACAAAACCAAAGCAACAGCCACCTTTGTGCTCCCTGAAAAATAAAGGAAGAGAAAACAAAACTAGAACATAGAACTGCACATCAAAATTCTTAATCACTTGGGGTAATAAAAGAAAAGAATAATAAAATCAGGTATCCACTACAATTATTTTAATGGAGGGTAATAGAATGCCAGCTTTCTGAAAATAGTGAACAGATGTCCCACGCATTATACTAGGTCTCGTTATATAACATTTGCTGCTGTAATCCCTTAAAAATCTATTTTCTAGACTTAATTCTGCTGCAGCATCTGTGTTGCTAAATGCTGCAGTGGCTGTTTCCTTACTTTCACTGATAGTTCCAATGCCAGTTACAGGTCAAAATTTAAGAGCAGTAAAAATAAAGACTTTTTTGCATTTTTCAGAAAAACAATCCTTTATTCACATTTATGCTGTATCTATTAAAGTTTGATTCAATCATCTTTCAGCAAAGAGGAAATGTCTAAATCACAAAGATATAAATGTGTAATTGGCACATTTGCACATTTTAAGAGTAACTTCTCAGTTGCTTAGAGAGACACATTCCTAAAATAACATTGTCAAAATCCGCATTAAACTTTCCACCTGAAGTATGAACTTGTTCCATAGGATTTACCTGGATGATTTATTTGTTAAAAACAAACAAATTGTCTATGTTATAATTTGGGGAAGGTTGGGAAGGGAAGCGAAAATTAAATTTTGTGAACATATGTAAAAAATATTTGGAAAGATTCGTTGAGGATATGTTCACTGAACTTTAACCAAGATTATATTTGGCTATTCAATTAAATTTTTAAGTTGTGAAATATATATACACATTCTGGAAAATAAATTATTTAAAGTGTACTTAACATTCAGGTTAAATATTTAGTAAAGTGCATATGCAGAAGCGATAAGTTGAGGTCCACTTTGAAAAGAGTCCTTTTTTGGTGGGAAATTATATTGGTATTTTTTTCTTTCCTTGGTGTTGAGGATATTGTTGCTATCATATTAGTTTACAGTATAGTCTAGTCATGTAGCATCCTGTGTGTTTTCAATGTCAATCATCAGCTCCAACCTTCAGCCACCTTCTCTGGCCAGCAGGTATGAGATGGGTCAACAGTATCTTTCTGGACTGCATGGGTCATGGGCTTACATAAGAATTGTTATGGTGCTCTTGGTTCTGCTCAGTAGAGGAAAGACTATTTCTTTCCCTTTGTTGCTCAACCAGGAAATTACTTTGTTCTGACAAAATGGATGAAAACTGCACTCTCATTGTCACCCACTGGGAAAATGGAGAGAAATCAAAGTCAGGGTACTCAGACTAGGGAAAATTGTTTTTCTATCAACTAAATATATTTGTATGAATACCTCCATTTTTTCACAATATACTGGAAAGGCAAACTAATGTAGAAACCATTGAAAAGGACTAATTAAAGCAAACTTACAAAATGTCTGTGACATCCCAGACAGGCCAGTGTGGGACTGAAGCAGTGAGGAAGTCTATGAGATAACTTCACAATATTTACCATGAAGTAGCCTAGAATGCTGAGAGTTCTAAATGAGAGTTCTCACACACCCCAGCTCTCTGATGATGTCCTGAGAAATTCTGGTCCATGGCAAAGTTTCCTTAAACAAGCATCTTTTACCTTAATATCATATTTATTTTAAAAAATTATATTCAATTATATATTCATGTCTATTTCAATATAAAAATGTTTCTTTCCCTAAATGTTTGTGTAAAATTGGGGCTCCTGGTAGAGATGGTATGTCTACCCAGTGACTTTGGATTCAGCCTGTTCATTTGACAAGGTTCCATTATAGACAAGCCACTTGGCTTTGACAAACAAAGAAGGTTCTATTCTGGAGCCTGTGGTAGAATGGGAAAGAGTGAAGAAATTAGGCTTAAATACAGACAGTCAGATTTTGCATATGAATTTGGCCACTTACTTGTCACTTCCAGTCAATTGTTTAACTCCTCTAATCTAAGTTTTTTCTTCAGTAGAATAGGGCTGATAATAGACAGAACACACGGTTGTCTAGAATATTCAATGGGATAATGTGTGTGAAGTAATTATCCCAGGCTAATATTAAATAAGTGGTAGTTGTCACTCTTAACAAAATTTGATGTGGTCTGCATGCAAACCTATTACTGAACATATCCATTTGCAGGCCCAAATAAAATTTTGTGAATTCCTAACACAGTTCTCTAATGTACTATTCACAATGGCCTCTATTCCTTTGTATGCCGATAGCACATTTTTGCCACAGTAAGATTATCACTTATTCTGTTACATTACATGACTCAGCTCTTTGACCAAGAATGCCCAGTAGAGTTATATACCTAATACATTTCACATTTATAAAAGTCAATTTTCAAACTTTAGTAAGCATAAAACCTCCAAGTAAAAATGCTGATTTTTGACTCCCTTCACGGACATTATGATTTTAGCGTGGTGCCCAGGAATCAACATTTAAACAAGCATTTCCCTACCACTGAGCTTTTCTATGGAGGTGATAGTTATTTCTTCATGTAGCCTTTACATGGCCTTCTTACAGGAATACCAGTCACTAGATTTAAGGCCTATTCTAATTTAGTATGAGCTTATTGTAACTAAAGCAATAATGTCTGCAAACTTCCTATCCCAAAAAGGTCACATTTTGAGATTTCAGGTAGACATGAATTTTAGGCACACACTATTCAATCTAGTATACACCACAAAACCTGACTTTGAGAACAGTAGTTTTACTAACTGATCAGACTATAGTACAAATAGTGCCATAAGTGTAATCTCTCTCACTAATGTTCTAGGTTATTAATCAGAATAATACTTTGACTATTTTCATAAATTTTTTGAAACATACTTTTATGCTTCATATCAATATCATATTCTTCCTCATGATATTTGTGATAAAAAATATGTTGCTGGTATGTATCCTGATTCATCAATGAGGAATTTTTATTTTGCTTTCTATTCTTTTCTTATTCTTTTCCATATCACTATGTACCAAGCATGGAGCTGGCACTCAGCAAATATTGAGTTGAATGACCATGTTAATTCTACAAGCAAGAGCAGGGATTATGGAAGACCCAGCACTTGTAAGAAACAAATTCTTCTGTTTTCAAGGGGATTTTACTGTGTAGAGGAGAGAAGCCCTTACATACATGCACAAATACACACACACACACACACACACACACACACACACACACACACACACACACCATGACCAGTGGATTGTGCATCCTCAGAGCTTGCCTCAGATCATGTTGATATCACTTACCAGCTGCATAACATTGTGCAAGCTACCTAACCTCACTAAAGCTTGGTTTTTATATCCATAAGTGGGGATTATACTTTCACCTACCTCACAAGGCTGCTGCAAGGAATAAATAATGATCTGTATTAAGTACTCAGCACACAGTAAGTGCTTGACAGATATTAGCAATACAAAGACCCAGGAGAGGGAGAAATGTTTGATACGCTGATGATATTGTATGTGATTATAGTGTTTCCCAACTGGATTATAAACTTCCTGACTGCAGGGTCACTATACTAGTGTCTCTCATAACTCTTGGCAGATCACTTCCTCATAGGGGATTTGAATAATGTCTTGGAAGGCAGTTCTGGTCAATTGATTCATTGAGTCTGTCAGTCTCTTCATTGGCAGCACTAGCAGAACTTCTACATGTTCAGGTTTTTGTTCCTATTTATAGTTTTTTTCCTTAAGCAACATCAAATTTTCTCTTTAAACAATGTAAATTTTTGTCACTCAAACATCTGCAGGCAGATGGCTGGGACGGTAGAATGGCAGTTGGTAAGAGAATACCCAAGTGAAGTGGGTTGTGAGGTGTGGGGTTGAGATTATTCATATAGGGCAAGAATGGAGATGGGGAAAAAAGGAAAGAGGACCCTTCTTATTCCTACTTTAATATCATGAAACTGAAGTCATTACTGCTGTCTAATTTGTATTTTTTAGAGCATGACTTGCTATAATATTCAGGGTCTCAGGGAGCAAAGCAAATTGCAGGAGCTAATTACATATCTTTCATTTTTCTGGAGTGGCTGGACTTTCTGTGGCAGCTTTATGATCATGCACATAATGCTTCGTTATTTTCACTTTGATGTGATTATTATGGTATTGATATTTTAAAAATGGGCCCATGGTTGAAATTCTACACATATGCATAGAAAATTTTACCATGATTTTTACATTTGTACTTCAGAAATTATCCTAAATATCCATTTGGAGCCTTGAAGTTAATGGATTTTCAGCCAGTTAATTTGGTCTGCAACACCCAAATAACTCTGCATAAATTCACTTAAGTATCAATTATTGTGAACAGGCTTATTTATTTAGCAAAAGTCACTTTATTATGCTGTTTCCAAAGCAAAATCACTGGAGGGAAAATATCACATAAAATTAAACATAACTGTACCAATATACAAACATGAATTGATATAAACCACATGAAAAATGTTATTCTGTTCAAATTGTGCATTTAGGAAGAGCAGTAATCATACTTTACCTAGGTAACAAACTATATTCAACTACTAGAAATGAGCCCCTGCCATCTTTGAGTTTGTTCTGACCTGATTAGTTGCTAGGGATCTGAAAATGTTGCTGGTAAATGCATGATAACAATGCCAATTGGCATCAGTATAAAATGCTATTTAATAGTCAAAGTGTTTTTCAAGTTCATTGCCTTGTTTTATTTCATTATTAAACTCTGGTGTCAGAGGAAAGGTATAATAAATGGTCCCATCTCTATTTTAATTTAAGTAATATTGGTTAATAACATTATATAAATTTCAGTATACATTATAATTTGATATCTGTATACCTTCTTGTGTGCTCACTACCAAAAGTCTACTTTTTTCCACTACCATATATTTGATCCTCTTTACAAAATTCATCCTCCCTATCTCTCTTCTGCTATCGTAACCACCATTCTATTGTCTGTATCTATGAGGATTTTTTTGTTTTTGTTGTTAGCGTCGTTACTTTCTTGTTTTTTATATGAGGTTTGTCCAGAAAGTACCCATCCATGTAAGATGAAAAATAGAGACATTTATTGAAGATGACACAAGATACAAGAAACACTGTACATGACAATGACATCTCAGTCTTGTTCAAAGTAGGCACTGTGGGACCTCACACTGTTATCTCAATCACCTTCAGCTGCCCCATCATACTTTCCTGAATCTCATCGAGTGTCTGAAATCTCTTCCCTTTTAAAGGTGATTTTAGTTTTGGGAAAAGCCAGAAGTTGCAGGGCATCAAACCTGGTGCTGCAAGGGTGCTGAGTGACCTGAGGTATTGGATGTTTCTCAAAAAGAACTCTGCAGAGGACATGATGCATGAATGGGTTTGTTGTGATGAAGCTGCCAATCACTAGTTGCTTATAGCTGCAGCCTTCTTCATCATATTGCACATCTCAACTGACCAAGAACATTGGGGTAGTACTCTTTATTAATTGTTTGGCCTGGAGGGGTATACTCATGATGGACAACACCTTCCCAATAAAAAAAAAAACAAAACACAGTTAACATGGTCTTGATCTTGGTGTAACTTTGTTGCGTCTTCTTCAGGTATGGAGAACCAGACAGTTTCTGTTGAGATGACTGGGCCTCTGTTTTTGGATCATAGCCATAGACTCATGATTCATCTCCAGTTAGGGTATTCTTGAGGATATCTGGTTCATTGATAATGGTTTGAATCTAGTCATTAGCAACTGTAGCACAATCTTCCTTCTGCTCTTCCAGCACAAGCCAAAGAACAAATTTTGCCATAACATGTTTCATGCCAAGACCCTGTGTCAAAATCTTGGACCCAGTAAGTTTTGGAATCCCCAGATCAGCTTCTAGTTCTCACATTGTCAGTCACCAATCTTTGTTGATTACAGCCCATATACGTTCAACATATTCACGTGTTCGCTTGTTGCAGGCTTTCTAGAATGTGGATTAGTTTTAACAGATTCTCAACCATCTTTGAAGCATTTGTGCCATGCTTTTACTTGCATAGCACTCATTGCATGATTCCTGAAAGCCTTCTGAATCATCTGAGTAGCTTCCCTGGAGGGATGTTCAAACTTAACACAAAATTTGATGCAGATTTGTTGCTGTACTCACTTAGTCATTCTGACTGTGATGGCCACACTGTACACATGCTCACTCGATGGGGTCAGCTGCCCCTGCTGACTAGTATAATGAAGTCATCATTGTTCACACATGCACATTCCAGTCCACTCTCCTTGGCTTTCAGGTTATATCGATGTACCACAAGCCATTGCTGTACTTTTTCTGGACAGCCATTATATCACACCTGAGTGAAATTACACGGTTTTTTATCCTTTTCTGTCTAACTTACTTCATTTAGCATAGTATTGGTTTGGCCAAAACATTCATTTGTTTTTTTTCCTGTAAGGTGGCTCTAGTAGTGCTTAGTTGTCTTTAACTTAACTGGAACAATTTTGTTAGAGTGTATTATGATAGCTGTCATATCAGTGTGTATTAAAAAGAACTTATCAAAATTGGTGAAGTTTTGTGTGGTCATTTTAATATTGAAGATGGAAGAAAATAAGTGACATTTTCAGCACATTATGCTTTATTATTTCAAGAAAGGTAAAAACGCAACTGAAACACACACAAAAAAAGATTTGTGCAGTATATGGAGAAGGTGCTGTGACTAATTGAATGTGTCAAAAGTGTTTGCAAAGTTTTGTGCTGAAAATTTCTCATTTGAGAATGCTCCATCTTTAGATAGACCAGTTGAAGTTGATAGCAATCAAATCAAGACATTAACTGAGAACAATCAACAATATCCCACATGGGACATAGCTGATCTACTCAAAATATTCATATCAATACAGTTATTGGTAAAAATGAAAAATGTGTCTTTTATTTTATGGAAAAAACACATGAACTTTTTGGCCAACTCAATACTCCCAAGATCCAGCCATGTTTTTGCAAATAAGCAATATTTCATCTTGTATATGGCCAAGTAGTATTCCATTGTATATGTCTATCTATCTATCTATCTATCTATCTATCTATCTATCTATCTATCATCTATCACATATTCTTTACCCATTTCTTCTGTCAATGGACACTTAGGTTGTTTTGATATCTTAACCATTATAAATAATGATGCAATGAACATAGGGGTACATACATATTTTATATTTTATAAATGTTTATATATATTTTTATATTCTTCAGATAAATACCCAGAAGGAGAATTGGTGGATAACATGGTAATTCTATTGTTAATTTTTAAAATAAACCTCCACACAGTGTTTCATAGTAGCTTTATCAATTTACAATCCCACCCATTTTGTAAATAAGGAGAGTGAAGCAAAGAGAAGCAACACAGAGAGTTAAGTGCCACCACCATGTGGAAAGGAAAGAGTTGAGATTAAAATCTAGTCTTCTGGTTCCTGTCTCCATTCCTGATGCTTATTCTGCTAAATAATTCTGCCTTAGAATATAATTTCTCTCTAGTTGAATTATTCTGGGCAATTGATTTTTGCATTTAAAAATAAACTATCTCACATAATAAGCAAAATCAGATATTTATTTCTTGAAAAATGAAACCAACTTCTGGAGCAAAGAAGGTAGAGAGTAACACATGTCCCATATAAATTCAGGGTGTATAGTCTCTCCAGCACTTACAGCTGAAAGTTGCCTGTCTGTCCCTCTCTTTCTCTATCCATATATCCATCCATCTCTTTTATGCAAGCATTAAGAGTCAGTAACAATAGAATTTAAAACAAGAATTACTTATGATGTACAAAATAGCAAGGAAAAAAATATGATGATTTTTCTGGAGTGTATTTCTGTTATTCTCATTAATGTGAGAATCAAGAGAAATTGAGGAGTAAATTGATAAAGGGGTTCAGAACAATCATCCCTAAAATGTGCCTCTTTGGCATGTGGACTATTTTGAGCTGAACACAATCAAGATTCAGTATATTCAAGAAAAATTTTATTTATCCCATAACTACCCAAAATAATTCAGTTATATGTCTGGACTTGAAAGGGGACTATCATCAGACACAATTACAAAATATAAACTATCTGTGCAAAGCTGGAGGAGGAACTAGGCAGGGCCTGGAGATCAAAGTCTTCTACATTACCTATTGTCTGTGCATGGTATGGCCAACATTTGTTTAGCAAATATTTGCTCTTCCCATCTTTCTGTGAAGCTTTTTCCTCCCCTTTGAAGTCCCAGACCCCTACCTTCTTATCCTTAGTTCAGGATGGTATATAAGTATACTTTGCTTTACCACCTGTACATCTCATATTTTTATGGGACTTCCATACATATATAATTCAATTTGATTTTCTACTGTTAATCTGTCTAATGTAAATTTGACTATTACACTAGCCAAAGAACTTAAGGGTAGAAGGAAAATTTGTTCATCTTGATACTAGCATTGGCCATTTTCTTTGGTGTATTCCAGAGGTCAAAATAGGAAAAAAAAATAATGCAAATTCATTTTGATTTTTAAAAAACTTTTTGAATTTTTGGCTCATTGATTCTGAGTCTTGATTGTTAATGAATAACAGACTCACTCAGAACCTCTATTTTCTCATCTTTGAAATAAAGGGATTAAACTTGGAAGCTTCCAAAGGCTTAATTAATCTCGAATAATTCTTGATGCTGTAACTTTCCCATTGTCTCTACCAATATATGGTCTAGGCACCCCAAATGAATTCCAGGTACCTATACATTTAGCTCTACTGAAATCAGCAAGTTACAAGGCTCATTCTGACAGTCATCCTTAATACCTAGAGATGGCATCAAGAAAGAGCCAAATCGAGAATCAAGATGGTGGAGGAATGAAAGGAAGCCACATTGACCTCCTCCCAGGACCAATCTGGAATTACAACTAAATTATGGATAAATCACCTGGGACAAATAACTGAACAAAAGCACAAGAGGAGCCTTATAACCTCGGACAGACAGAAGAATCAGCTTTAGCACAACCCAACTGGTAAGGAGTATGGTAAAGACTCAAGAAGGCAAGCAGGGGGCCCACGGGTGGTAGCACCAGAAAGACATTGAAACAACCAGTTGGAACCACCCTGAGAAGAGCAGGGGCTAAACAATAAGTGGGGATCTCCAGCCTACAGAACCAGAGACTAAAAGTACACAGATAACAGCCAGCTGTGAAAAACAGCAGGGTTGCTCTCTGCCAGAGGCAGGTGGCTGGAGATGCAAAGAGCCATTTAATGGGCCAATGCATAAATTTTTATTTTCAGCCACTTACCCTGGTCTCCAGCAAAGGCAGGGGCAGAGTGGGCTAGAGATGCCTGAGGCAAAACTGGGGAAGGACACTTTGGGGAGAGAATGGAGAGAGTAGCTGGCGGGATCCCAGTGATGACTCAGCCCGTATACAGCAGCAGCCTTATTGCTCAGGCAGACCACTCCCCTGAGCAGTAACAACATGAGAGGACTCAATGATCCTGCCCCCAGGAGGGACTCTGCCCTAACCTGTGGTGTCTAATCCCGCCTGCTGAGTGCAGAGTGAAGATTAACAACTGAAGGAGACAGCCACAGAGAGTACATTCTTGGAAATCTTGAACAGACTGCTTAAGGTCAGGCAGGGTCAACATCTGATAGTTTACTTGCCTCTATTTCATTTAGTTCTTTTTCTGGGGAGTCCTCCTTTCCCTTCGACTGGGGCATGTTTCTTTGTATTCTCATTATTTGTGATATTCTTTGCTTCTGCTTCTTCAATTGATCTGTGTTGATTTCCTGACTTTGTGGTATGAACTTCTATTGTAGGAGACTGCTGTTTTTTTTCTCTCTGGATCTGCCTCTGGCAGTCTCCTACAATAGAAGTTCATACCACAAAGTCAGGAAATCAACACAGATCAATTGAAGAAGCAGAAGCAAAGAATATCACAAATAATGAGAATACAAAGAAACATGCCCCAGTCGAAGGGAAAGGAGGACTCCCCAGAAAAAGAACTAAATGAAATAGAGGCAAGTAAACTATCAGATATTGAGTTCCAAACAACGGTTCTAAGGAAGCTCAATGAGCTCAGTAAGCTCAGAGAGAATTACCAAAAACCACAGGGAAACTACGAGGAACTTACTGCAAACTATATCACCATGA
This sequence comes from Pteronotus mesoamericanus, assembly GCF_021234165.1. Classification (NCBI taxonomy): domain Eukaryota; kingdom Metazoa; phylum Chordata; class Mammalia; order Chiroptera; family Mormoopidae; genus Pteronotus; species Pteronotus mesoamericanus. The sequence goes on along the minus strand of NW_026555105.1, from coordinate 34,610,797 downwards.
AAAAGGACATAGAAACTATCAATATGAGACAAGAGGAAATGAAGAAGACAATTTCTGAATTGAAGAACACAGTAGAAGGAATCCAAAGCAGGTTAGATGAAGCTGAGGACCAAATCAGCGAGCTGGAGGACAAGATAGAGAAAAGCTCCCAGAAAGAGACAGAAAATTTAAAAAAAGACTCAAAAAGAATGAAGAGGCATTTAGGGAAATGTAGGACAACCTGAAACATAATAATATCCATATAATAGGGATACTGGAAGGAGAAGAATAGGAGGAAGGGATAGAAAACTTGTTTGAAAAAGTAATGATGCAAAACTTCCCTAATTTGAGGAGAGGAAAAGTGACACAAGTCCAGGAAGAACAGAGGATCCCATTCAAGAGGAACCCAATGAGGCCCGCTCCAAGACACATCATCATTAAAATGGCAACATTCAAAATCCTTAAGGAAGCAAGGGAGAAAGAGGTAGTAACATATAAGGGAGCCCCGATACAGCTAGCAGCTGACTCCTCAACAGAAACACTAAAAGCCATAAGGGAATGGCAAGAACTATTCCAAATAGGAAAAGTAAAGACCTGCAACCAAGCAAGCCTCTCAATTAAAATGGATGGTGTGATAAAGAGTTTCCCAGACAAGAGAAGGCTATAAGAATACACCTCCACCAAACCAGCATTGCAAGATGTGCTAAAGTGACTGCTTTAAGATGACGAAAAAGAGTCTATGTATACCCAGTTCCTTTCACAGTCACCAATACTTGATATTACCAATATTTTTAATACTTATTAATCTGTGACAATGATGTGTTATTTTAATTGTTACTTTATTATTCATTGAAACTAAACCTGTTTTTGTATGTTTCTTGCCTATTTCTATTACTCTGAAAAAAGTTTAAATGACTTTTTGATATTCTTTATCCATTTTTTGATTAAATTTTTATAGAATTTTTTCCCTTAAAAAATAAAAAAAAAAAACTGTTAGCCTTGTTTTAGATGTGTTGCAAATACTTTACTATTCTAGTACTTGTTTTTTAACTTTTTTTACAAGTATATTACTATATAGTCTTAAATGTTTAATGTAGTCATATTGTCAATATTTTACTTTATAGCTTCTGGGTTTGAATATTTTACTTCAGGGTAAGAAAAATATTAGTTTGTATTTTCTCCTAAAACTCCTTCAATTTTACATATTGATTTTTAACTCACCCAAATATTTTTTGTATAATGTGTGAAATAGGGCTCTATCTTTTTTTTATTTCAAATAATAGTGGTCCATGAACCTTATTTGTTGAATAAACCTTATTTTCCCCATTGATTTGAAATATCAGTTTAATTATATATTACATTGTTAGACAGATATATACATTTGTTTCTAGAATGCTTATTTTATTTCATTGATCTACTTGTTTATTTCTGTGTTGGTGTCATTTTGTTTTAATTGCTGAGATTTTATAATGGTTTTAAATTTTTAAATATTTTATAATGGGTTTTGACATTTAAAAAATAAATAAAATCAATCTGCATTAAAAAAAGAAAGAAGGAACTCCTACCTTTTGTGATAACACAGATGGAGCTGGAGAATATTATGCTAAGTGAAATAAGCCAATTGATGAAAGACAAATACCATATGATCTCACCTATAAGTGGAATCTATTCAACAAAATAAACCAATGAACAAAATAAACCAATGAACAAAATAAACCATAGGCATGGAGACATGGGACAGACTGAAAGGGACCAGAGAGGATGGGGAAGGAGGACAATGGTGGAAAGAAGGAGAAGGGACTAAACAAAAAACATCTTAATGATCTATGGACAGGGAAAACAGAGTGAGAATTGACTGTGGGAGAGGGGGTTAGTGTAGGATGGGTGGAGGCGGGCAAAGGGGGAAATATTGCAACAACTCTAATAGAATAAACATGATTTGAAAATAAAAATTAAGAAAAAGAAGAAAGAGCTAAATCTTGTTTTGTATCACCCTTAAGCTGGATTTTGCCACTATGACCCTGAAAATAAAGTTTCGTTTCAGGCCTCTTGTTTCACTGACTCCTTTCCTTCAGTCCCTACTGTCCAGTGCCTTTTTAATATCTGCCTTCAACTGAACCCAACACATCTGCATAATTTCTGTTAATTCCTCTGTCCCTGATCTTGGCTTCCTGTTTTTTCTCCTTGAACTTAGCCCAGATTCCATTGTTATATTGGAGAGAATGGAGTTATAACAAAAGCTACCTGTTTAATTTTTGCCATCTATATTTTCTATGGCTGACCAACATCCAGTTAAACACAGTAAAAATTACCTCTCTCTTGTAAGCAAACTTTGATCAGAACCTGGTTAAACACTACTCTCTAGGTATCCTGCACTCAATCTAAGCCTACCCTCTCACACAGGGCCTCTACCATCATGAAAAGATCTTGACACCTGAAAAGGTGACAAAATCTGCTCATGACCTTGTGGAATCAGTTTTTGAGCTTCTGCTGCCTTTATAATTCTTCTGTTCTCATATATCACCTTTTTCTCAGCTCATCCTCTATTTCATAGCATAGTGTGGGCCATCTCATGATGAAATCTAGTGAGCAAACACAGATAAAGCCATTCCACCTCATCAGGTTGATGTGAAGATAAAATGAGACCACAAGGGTGGAATGCTCCGACAAACCTAAAAGTGAAATATAAATAAGAGGTTTTATGATGCTATGAAAAAATTTAAATATTAAAATTTCTATAGGATTCAGAAGTTTTTCTTTAAAAAAACACTTTTCTTTATGATAACAACAACAAAAAGCATTCTTAGACTTAAGTGAGTGTGTGCACTCTTATTTTAATTTAACCAATGTGAGCAATATTTGACATATTCTAAAATCTGTCTTGGTGTGTCTTGAGAGATTATATTGGTTTCTTAGAATTCTGCTCTACATGTTTCTCATATTCTCTGGACTAGCAAGTTATATAAGAAGTTTTCTCATGGTGGTATCAAAGCTGCAGGAGCAGGGCATAAAAATACACTGGGTCTCTTAAGATCTAGACTTGGAACTGACGTAGAGTCACTTCCTGTGTTCTTCCATTAGCCAAAGGAAGTCATAAAGTTGAGGCAAAATTAAGGAATCAGGAAATATACTTTTCCCACATTTAGACAATGGCAAGGGTGTAGCTATAAAGAATGGTTGAGAACTGGGACCAATGATTCAATCCACTAATCCACCAAGGTGACTAAAGAAATGTAAACTTAGTCAATATGGTTCCATAGTCTTTACTCTTAAGTTTAATGCTCCACTTCCTGCCAAGAGATGTTTCTATTTCTTCTATTCATGGAGCAATATATTTTAATTAGTTCCTTTTGTGGGATGAGAAATTTAAAAAAAAAATGAAGCCAGGTTTAATATTTGAGGTTTAAGCTGAAATAAGCATTCTCTATGTTGAATGAGATAAGTATTACACATAAACCTACTAGAAAATAATTTAGGCAAAATAGAGTGCATATATTTATATCTATAACCTTATTCATAAATACATTTGTAGGTATACATGCATGTATGTGTACATATATATAAACACAATATACACATATTCATATATATTAGCTGAATATCCAGAGCATCTGTCCAAACTGTCTGATTTTTCTATTGTGCTTCTTCTAATAACAACTGACTTTTAAGGAAGCATTCTTAGTTTTACAAGTGCTTTATCAAGTAAAATCAGACTGCAAGTTCACAATTTTTCAGATGTATTTATTTAAAAAGCTTCAGTCTACCTGAAATCAGAGCAGTTTTGAATGCAAAATGATGCTTATCATTTTTATTTTCATATGCATCTTTTGTGTGTATGGAATCCAAGAACTTATCAAAAGTTAACTGGGCCCACTGGATTTTATCTCACAGTTATTGTGATTTGGGTACACTGGGCAATCTTTTTTCTTCAAAATACAATGGCCACAGAAATACCTAAGTGGATAAAATATAATTTCTGGAGAATAGTGAAATGAAATGAACTCCAAAGTCATCTTGCCAATATAAATCACAAAGTTAAGCTGCTGTGATCAGAAAACAAAGTTCAAGAATGTGTGTAATCCAAAAAAAGCTGAACTGATGCTGAAATTTTGTCACATCTGTTAATGATGTAATCAGGAACTCTACAAAAAGAAAACATTAAATACTTTATGTAGAAAAAAATGTGAAGATCAGTATTAGGATAAAAGCAGCCTTCTTCTCTTCCTTTGTGATGTGGAATAATTTCTCTGAAATTATTTGGTTGCTTCATTCTTCATAGTTTGCATTGTCTCTTATTAGAAAAACTAAGTGTTACTAAATTAAAAGGCAATAATAGAATGTATCATAGCCTTATAGAAACAATGGCTTTGATATTCTATGTTGAAAATTCTCTAACCTTGACAAGAAAATTAACCTGGGCAACCCTAGGGTATTTAATGAAACAATGTACACAAGTTTTCTTTAAACTTTTTAGTCCCACAAATTTATGAAGCTATGAAACTACTTAGTGTTACAAAAAGCACCCCAGTTCAAAATGTTCAGTGCCTAAGCACTCTATGATATCTGATCATTTTCCATTTGGACTGCAGGTCAAGGGAGGTTGGAGTGAGAAATGAAGCAGTTGTTGATGGGCTAGATGTTCTACAAAAGTTACAGAGATTGAAATTATAAGAAGCTAAACAGGTTCTAGGACTAGCAACCAGGTTGTTAAGGACCTGCTTCTATTGTACCTCATCAGAAGTAGGCCAGAGCTTTTGTAACCAAGAGGAATGTAGGCATCAATTCAGAAACCAACACAAAAGTTAATAAAATTGCTTTACCAGTGGATTTTAGAAAGCCAAGTTTCCAGAAATTCATGGAAGGTGAAAAAGAAAGGCTAGCCTTTGGTAATCTGAGAAGGAATGGGTATAGAATGCAGCAAGTCAGAGAAAACAGATTAATGGTGCTAGTGACCAGACACACATTATCCTAAGCACAGCACAGGGCCACTCATTACAGACCACAAGAAGTTCTTGTGATGACAAGAAGTGGATCATGTTAGAGAAGGATGAGAGTCTGCAGGATTGTGGGCAGTGTGTTGGGAAACACCCCATCTGGTTTCAGGAACCATAGCTCTGTCGACAGGTGAGAGGGCCATAAGGCTGGAAATAATCAAGGAGGCCTTAGGAAAACAGGCCACTGAGGAGATGAAGCCTGTCCCCCTGGCAGGGGGCAGCCCCTGCCTCCCTCATGTCACCCTGCTTGGCTCTGTGATGGTTGGTAGTCAATGATGGGTAAGATTCCTCAAGAAGAGGGACAACCTAGGCCAGACATAACTGAAATGGGCAGCAGGACAAGGACTTGGGGGGCACGGAGAAGGAGCAAAAAGGCCTGCACCCGTCAGCTTGCCTTGGACATGGCTGGGGTCCTCATTCTGTCTGAAAGAAGTCTCTTTATCTCTTGGTGGCTCTGCCTGCTCCCCGATCCCCAGGGCTCAGGCTTGAAACAATGCTAAAGGCAGGTACAGCCCTAAACTGGATTGGACAGTTCCAGGGGGGAAATCAGGCCTAGAAGTAAGTTCCTCAAAACATGCTTTGTTCTTTCCTTAAAACTAGGATAACCAGTTCATACTGGGAAGGAGATTTACATTATCCATAGACCTTGACCTGAAGCAGATCTCTTGTGTTCCTTCAATTGTTATCTATGATCTCTATCTATTTTCTGTAAACATAACCTTTTGACATTGATTGATGAGCTCTGCATCCATACCCCTGTGCATATGGTTCTCAGTAAAAGCCTTTGGACATGGGGGCTTGGGCCTTCTCCACTAGAGGGAAGAGCCATGTACCCTTTCCTGACAAACAGAGGAGTGTTTGTGAGGACTCATGTTTATTCCCCCATCCATGACAACCCCAGGACGGGCTCTGCAGGATTCAGAGCACCACTCCCTCCTCAGCTGGCTCCGGACAGTAACCCTCAGATCCAGAGGGGCCCCGTGCGGTGCTCTCCGTGGCAGCAGTGGACTAAGGAAAAGGTTGAGGAATCAGAACACTGACATGAAGGAAAGGGATTGCATTCAACAAGATTTTTCTGTAGTTCACTCCTGTAGATTTTCTCTCTCTAATAAAAACCAACTTCCTCAAGATATTCCACAGAACAAAAGCAATGACTATTATATTTTTAAAAAGGCTTCTATGGTTAAATGATATTGGAAACACTAGGTATTTAACTTCATTTAAAAGTTAAAAAGTGTTTCTTTAGTGTCTGTTCTTCTTTATGGTCAAGTGCTGTTCATTAAACCTATAGTCTTAGTCACCTACTGAGAAGCCTACAGACTAGGTACATATGTGTGTGGATGTCTACAGCCCATATTTTTGCAGAGAAAAAGAGATCCTTATTGAACTCAGGCCAAGTCCCCTTCTTTTTCTGATTCAAGTATAGACATCCAGGGGCCCCATCCTCTGGTTTCCAGTTAGCAAGGCAATCCACCTAAGCACAACCTCTATATTTAACTGGACCTTCTACAAAGAAACAGCTGTGATATAAATGCCAGGTTTCTACCCAGTTAGACCCATATTGCTTCCTTAAAAACTGAGGTTTAGCCCTGGCTTGGCCTTGTTCATACTGCTGAACTCAAGGAGGGTCATAGCCAGATCACATTAAAATGGTTAATTCCACTGGTCACTGTCCTGTCAAAGCAAGTTATAATAACATTACAGAAACTATTTTAAAACTGAAATACATATTCAGAAAACTGTTTTTATGGCTAACTACACATAACTAACTCAGCCTTAGTAGATTGTTGTGGTAAATTTTATCTTTGAAAATATCATGCCTCAGTTATGAATAAAGGAGAAAAAAATAATCTAAGAAATGACTCCCATTCACTTAATTCTGGATAACTGGCCTTTAATTGGTTGTAATAGGTTGTTTTTGCAGAAGATACAAGTTTTAAGGAAGGAGCATGTATGTCAATCATAAGGGATTCATTGCTACAATAATTTCCAACTCTCATTCCATAGTCAATGAGATTCACATCTCTGTATCAGTGCCATTTACTCTTTCATGCCTAGAAAAAAGAAACAGCTTTGTACTCTACACGATGCTACTAAAAGGTAAAATATTTCTATCAGATATCAATTCTGAGTTTGAGAATGACAAAGAAGATTGAGTTGAAACACTGTTTCTTCCACAGGAAACAGAAGAGTCATTCAAATTTCACAACCTCAGAGGACTCCCAAAATCTTATATGAAAATGGTCTGTTTTCCCACCTGCGGTTGCTGCTGCTAATAACTCTGTCTAATAGCCTGGGTTCCTGGGTACTTGTGAGACTCAGTCTGGTAGTAACACTCTGGTACATTGTGAGAGGAAGAGAGAGAAGATGAAATTTGTTGCTTGTGCCTTATCTATGCATCATGCAGGGAACTTTACAGTTTTATCCTATTTAATTCTCACAACAACAGTGCCCAGCAGTACTTGTTAAACATCACTATATCAATTGAGCAGATGAGTAAACTCAAAACTCTAATGCTAATTTATACTGCTTCAGACAGATCTTGCCTTGAGTAATTGTTCAGTATCTTATTATTGGTTTGAGTTTGAATGAATTAACTGCTGTAAACCTCAGTTTCCTAATCATTCAAATAGGGATAACAATATGTCTCTCACAAGTAGATAAAATTAATATTAAAAACTAATATTTCCATTAAAATATTAATATTTAATATTATTAAATAATAATATTATTTTATTATATTAGTGGCATATAATAATTTGAATGTTATTTCAAATTAATAATGTAACAATGTTAATATTTTGATATGTAATAGCATATTAATATTTTTGATATTTATTAATAACACCTTACTTATATTAATATTAAACAGAAGACGATTCGATGGCAGAGTCATTTTTTCCTACTCTGTCATATTGCCTCCCATGGAAAGAGGTAGAAGAAAGAAATTTTTTAGTTATCTGTTGCTACATAATCAATAATCCTCAAACTTAATGGTTTAAAACAATATTATATAGTAATAGTTATCTATACTAAATAATAGATACTGTTGGTACTCTACATGATGATACTAAATAATAGATATTGTTGATATCTATTATTTAATAATATTTAAATATTTAAAACGATAATATTCATTTATTCTCTCTCAGTTTCTATGGGAATTTGTGATTGGCTAGGCTAGGAGGCTTTGGGGACTTTGGTGGGGTTACAGTTAGATATTGGGGCTACAGATGATGGAAGGACTGATGAGAACTGGAGAATTTGTCCAAGATGGTATTCACATGTCTGACAGTTTGGTGTTTGCTATTGTCAAGAGGCTGCAGTTCCTCTCCATATGAACCTATCCATAGTGCTACTTGAATGTCTTAATGGCATGGAGGCTGGTTTCCTCAGAATGAGAGATTCAAAAGACCAAAGAGAAGCTGCAATGCCTTTTATGATCTAGCCTTAAAAATCACATACCACCACTTCCACCACATTCAGTCAGTCCATAGTCAGCCTTGGCTCAATATGGGAAGTGACTATACAAGAGCATGGCTTCGAAAGGTGAGGGTTGGTAGGGCCATCTTTGAGACTGGCTATCACAAAATGTAATTTTTAGCTAATCAAAGAAATCTTTAAAACTATTCAATTTAATCAATCATATATTTATTGAGTATCTGTTATCTTTCAGGCTTCAGGGATACAAAGAATTAGATAAAGTCATAATTGAAGAAATCCTAGTCAAGTGGAGGGTCAATAATAAAAAAGAAATTATTTGTAATTGGACAAACTTGTATGTTCTGAGAGTCAGGAAGTGTATAAAGGAAGAACTTTGGGAGCACAAAGGGGAGAGAGGTGAATCTAACTGGGCCAATGGATAAGCCAATGAAAACTTTGGGATTTTATCATGTCTTAAGAAATGAAGAAATATTTTGATAGATGAGGATGGGATTTGGATTTTAGCAAAGGTACAAATGTTGGAAAATATAGAGTGTGTATGAATAACAGCAAATTGCTCTACATGATTGGCTGTTAATGGTGAAGACAAGATTATAACATACCTTTAAGAGACACAGGTAATTTCTGTATTATAGTCTCATTGAATTGAATGTTTCAAAGGGCCTGATAGATAATTTTATTTCAATCCTGTTATTTTAGTTAAGGAACCCAAATATTAGAGACTTTGTGAGACTTACTGAAGATTATTTGGAGACAGAGAAACAGGAAATATAACAGTTTGCTATACACGCTGGTGTCCAGTTAGTTTGTATGAGATGATGAAACCAATGATGAGAAGAATGATTGGGTCAAAGATAATCATCAATAATTAATCATCAGCCATGGAAAGCAACACATAAATCAAAATGTAATAATGTTAATATCTTATATTTAAAAAGTAAATTAGCTATTAAAGATGAGTCAAATCTACTTGGTGAATCATGTACTTGCCTTCTCCAAATCTTTATTCTCCATAAAAGGCAGCAATCTTATTTTAAGTATGTATCTTTCTCTGCCATGTTAATTCTATATCCTTGTTTTCCCTTCCTACTTTACATACAGACCAAAAAAAAAAAAAACCAAAACAAAACAAAACACTCAAAGACACAGTTACCAGTCCCTTTTGTTAGAAACAACTGAGGCCAGCACAGAGTTTTTCCCCAAGGCATCTTGAGTTCATTTGCACAGAATTCCATGGATTAAATCAGAAATTTGTATCTGCTTCCCACATCCTTACATACATAAAACATTTCCATACATAAAAATTGACATGTGTGTTAAATAGGGGAGGCAGTTTAAAACCTTAAGAGTTAACTACAGTACAGTCTAGAGCTAAATTGAAAAACTATCAAAGTGTGTTTAGCATCTAGCTAACATGATCAATGATCATGGGCTGACCAGTTCACAATGAATGAGTGTGATTTTGGACATTGTTCTCATATAAGGTTTCCATTTGCAGTCATTAAGTATAGATATATATAATGATGAATCCTGGAAATAATTGTACTACATAGTGAAGCTAATTTTAAGTAAAAGCAACTCACTTTTTCTGTATACTTTGGATTATTATTCAATGTCATTTTATTGGTTTACTTTTTAATAGTTCCTACAAGGCTATTCAAAAGGGAGAAACTTTTTATGAAGTACAAAATTGTCATATATTCCATGTGTTTTATTTATTATATTTGGTTTGGTTAAAAAAATCAGAGAAAGAGAAGGCCAAAAAAATTCAGCATCTACCCACTATCAGAATTGATGACTATGGTTGTTTTACCACAGGCTGCCTTAAACAAGAGCCTGACAAGGAAAGAATTTTCCCATGTTATGGAAAGGTTATAAAATGTTGGAGCACATATGCATTATCTCATTGACAATGTAGATTCCAGGCTCTACTTGCAGATTTGATTGAACAGGTGTCGTCTGCCTCTTTACCCTCAGCTCCATTTCCCATTCTGGTCTATATCTCTTGGACCCTTGCAGCCCTGGTTACCCCAGCCCTGTAGCTTCTTGTTAACATTTGGTCAATGGGAATCACTGACAGAAGATTGGCAATGTAAGAAGGAAATAAGCTTGGGGTATTTATTCCACTCTCATTCTGTTCCAGAGACATCTCTGGCAGCGACTGTGCCTCTTCTGAAGTTCCAGGTCATACACAACAGCCCATCCATTCATGGTCTCAGCCCCATCTGATGACCCTGGCTCTGGAGTAGAAACGAGCACCACCACCTGTATTCCTTCTCTCCCAGGGTTGGTAGTGGCTTCCTGCTGTAGCAAACGTCAGAGTTGTCTCACTGGGTCTTTCTTGGCTGCTCCCTCAGCCCTTAAGGCAGGGTCTGGACAGCACACTGCAGCATCTACTCAGAAGGTGGGACTCTGGATTCCACATGGAAAACCTCCCTCATCTCAAGCTTGGTTGTTCTTCAGAAGCTACACACACACAAACACACACAAATATGCCTATACAAATGTTTTCCGAGATAAAAATTTATGAATAAATGAGGACTGATAAGAAAACTAAAATCTAGGCCTCATATCATCTGGCTACAAACATCAATATTGTCAGTACTGGAACTTTTTTCTGTTTGAACCACTGGGTAAAAGCAAATGATGTACTTCCAATAGAGGACATATGTAGGTAGAACTAATCTGAATTCTCAGTTCTAGTCTCAGTTTAAAGCTTAGATGTTAAGTCCAACAAATCCCAGAGATAGCAGAGTGACATTTAGATAACATTTCCTGTGAGTGTTTGCTAAACAACACAAATATATCAGCACATAAAATCAGGAGTTGAGGATAGGTCACTTGGAAACAGCTTTTATTTTTCTTTAGCCAGATTGCTTCCAGAACAAAGGTCTGGGACTTGGGACTGGCTCAACTATCCAGTACCTGATGCTATTGGGGCAGATTTGGAGGAGAGCATGAGTCACAACTACTATAGGTACTCAGGGGGTCCTGAGGACTGGAGGGAAAAGATAGGATCCTGGGCACAGTCCAGATAATGTCAGGGGATAAGAGGAGGACAAATCGTTGGAGCAAAGTGCCAGAGGAAGAACATGCAAGGAACGCCTCAGAGCTGGGCAAGGGCTGAGACAAGGAATAAAACATGAAGTGGATGGAGCACAAAGCAAATGGAAATAGAAGCAGAGCTGATACAGGTCATCCTGGACTGGGTGGAAATTCTCTTTTATGGGTACATTAAGTCAGGGGAGGTCATGAAAGTTTTAGGCTCCTCCCTTCAGATGCTGTACTAACTCTTCATGCATGCAGGTTTCTTCATGTAGTTCTTGCAAACAAGCACATTTCTTCGATTAAGGCAGGAAAAATGACCTTAGGTACAGCTGGCAGAGAGAAAATCCCAGAAACAGTCTAAAAGACTTAGGACCAACCCCTTTCTTGATATAACTTTGATCTAGGCACATAAGAGAGCTCAGCCTCAGAGCTTCTCTTTGCAAATTGGGTGTATATGACCTATGGTTATCAGAATCTATGATATGAGAGAGCACCCATAAGGGATCTATGGGACCATAGTCATTTAAATTGAGGGGAGGATTATTCTATTTTTTTAACAGCACTCATAACTGTAGACCTTTGTTTATAGTAGCATCTAAAGTCTTCATATTTCAAAAATTCCCATTATGAATTCATGTTAAATCTAAATCATATGAATACTTCAAATCTTTTTCTTTTTATAATTTTTTTATTGTTGTTCAATTACAGTTGTCCCCATTTTACCCACATTACTCTCCCCTGCCCTACCTACCCCCCACCTCCAACATTCAATCCCCCCCCCTTTGTTTCTGTCTATGTGTCCTTTATACTTGTTTCTTGACTTGACCCTTCCCCTTCTTTCCCCCCTTATTCCTCTTCCTTCTCTCCAGTCATTGTCAGTTTATTTCCATGTCTCTGGTTCTATTTTGATCGTTTGTTTATTTTGTTGATAGGGTTCCACTTATAGGTGAGATTACATGGTGTTTGTCTTTCACTTAGCTTATTTCACTTAGCATAATGCTCTTCTTCACTTCCACTCATGCTGTCATGAAGGGTAGGAGTTCTTTCTGCTGTGTAGTATTTCATTTTGTAAATGTACCATAATTTTTTGATCCACTCATTTATTGATGGACACTTAGTCTGGTTCCTGCACTTAGCTATTGTAAATAACACTGCTATGGACATTGGGGCGCAGAGGTTCTTTTGAATTGGTGTTTCAGGATTCTTAGGGTGTAATCCCATTAATGGAATCACTGGGTCAAAAGATGGTTCCATTTTTAGTTTTTTGAAGAAATTCCATACTGTTTTCCACAGTGACTGCACCAGTCTGCATTCCCACCAACAGTGTACTAGGGTTCCCTTTTCTCTGCATCCTCACCAGCATTTATTTGTTGATTTGTTTATGATGCCATTTTGACAGGTGTGAAGTGGTGTCTCACTGTGGTTTTAATTTGCATCCCTCTGATGGCTAGTGATGCTGAGCATCTTTTTATATGTCTCTGGGTCCTCTGCATGTCCTCCTTGGAGAAGTGTGTGTTCAGGTTCTTTGCCCATTTTTTATTGGATTGTTTGTCTTCCTACAGTGGAGCCGTGTGAGTTCTTTATATATTTTGGAGATCAAACCCTTGTCTGAAATATCATTGGCAAATATGTTTTCCTTTACGGTTGGCTCTCTTTTCACTGTGCTTATGTTTTCTTTAGCTGTGCAGAAGTTTTTTAATTTGATGTGGTCCCATTTGTTTTTTCTTTCCTTTATAAACCTTCCTTCAGGAGAAGTATCAGTGAAAATATTGCTGTGTGGAGTATCTGAAATTTTCCTGCCTATGTTCTCTTCTAGAGAGCACAGAACTTTTATGGTGCCACGACTTATATTTAAGTCTTTTATTCACCTTGAGTTTATTTTTTAATGCTTCAGGCCTTTCAATCAAAACACTCTAAAGAACACATACTCCAACATAGGTCTTTCCTTGAACAGAAAAGTGCTCTCTTTAGACTATCACATTATTCTAAGAAAAAAATTAACGTCCCAAGTATATACATATACCTATGTACCTATATCAGACACATGATAATTATCTTAATTTACATAGTGCTTTGTGGTTTGCAAATGGCTTGATATACATTACCTCATTTGGTGGATATTATTTTATTTAATTTTCATGATATCACTTTTAAGTTGAGACAACAGAGGCTCAGAGAATTCCATATCTGATAACAAACAACACAGGCCCAGGTTGTCTGACCCTAGAATAACTGCTTTCTTTTACTCTATCAGCACACACCACAGGGGAATATTCCCAGGTTAATATACAATAACTCCCTCTTTTGGAGTTCATTCACAGTTTGGGATAAGCTTCCTCTTCTTCCTGCTTACCTACTCTCTTCTGTCAAATGACTTGACCTATGGGGTTTAATGTGTTAAAGCTTCTCAGGGATACATATTATATGAATGGACATTATGGGGAAAAACACATAACATTGGTCATGGGGTTTTATATATATAATATATATATAATATATAATTATATATTATTATTATAATAATTATTATATATATAGCATATATAATATATATATATATTAGCCTGGATAATTTGGAAAGCTTTATGGTAGCTTTCAACTGGCACTGATCAACCTACAGAAATTTAAGTTTTTCACTTACTTATCCCATGTCAGCAGTCCCACCTAAAGACTTTGTATGTTGTGCATGCTTTCTTTGCTCTAAGCAGGTTCACATTGATTTAAAAGGTTTCATTTGTAATATGGATGCATTAGGGAGAAACACTTCAGCTCACATTGTGATCTTTCTCCATATTGTTCACTGTTGCAGTGGATCCCATACCCCCAATATGGCTGCCCATCAATCTCATGAGAACACAAGTCCCTTAATTGTCCTGTACTTTTCATCAGTTCCCTCCAATGCATCTTACCTTCCAGTCACACACATCTGTCTGCAGATTCTGGAGCATGCTGTGTGTTTGCCTTGCTGTTGTGCCTATGCTGTCCCCTGAGTTTGGGATATCTTTTTCTTTTTCTTTTTCCTTTCTTCAAAATTTCTCCTTTCAATAGTTTTTCAAGATCACCTATTGCATGGGATGCTCTCAATTGAATTAGGTATCTCTCTTCTGTAGGCTTACATTGCACTTATATAGCTTAGTGTAGCACCATATCATTTTGGTATTTTTTATTCACTTATGTATGTCCACTGCCTACTGCCCTTATCCAAAGAAAACTGAATGTGTGACTGTGAGGAACTCAAATCTTTCTCTGTATTTCTGAGACATCACAAATGCTTTTTGAATGGATGGGAAATAAATAACATTGTTGCATGTAAAATCTAATTTAAAGAGGATCAAAGATGAGATCTTCACAGTTTTAGCCTTTGGCCAAAGCCCCCTCAAAAGCAAACAATTGGAGTCCACTTGAGAAATTCACACAGCATCTTTAGGACAAAGATGGCACCAGGAGATGACAGTCCTCATTTAGTGTAATTTATGATTTCTATAGGCTGTGTGAATTTTTTTATTCTTTTTTAAAATCTATGTTTTCTTTAAATGAGTCTACATAGCTTATAGCAGGGGACTAATTCAAATATGAACTGTTAATACAACACAGATATATATTTTACAGATAAGTTGCTTCAGTGAACTTCTTGGGGTAGGAGAAAAAGGGAATATCATACAGTTAAAAAATATAGTAAAATTTGAGTATGGGATGGGAAGAAACTATGAGGTACCAGCTTTGAGTAGCATAGGCTAAATTTCAGGGATGCTTTCTGAGGAAAAGCAATATCTTTGCTTTTAAATATTTTTTCACTCTGACCTCATGTTCAACTTCAGGGTTGTTCTGTTATTTATCATAATGAGATGAGTACTAAAACAATTTATTCCATGCAAATATTGCCTTGGGTGCAAGGTAATTTTTTATTGAATAATCATTAAACATAATTCGTATTGCTTTCAAATAATAGCCATGTGAGACATCAGCTTCTTAAACTAATGTTTGTTCTTCTTTAAAAAACTATGGTATTTATAAACAATTGAAAGATTGCATCTCACAGGAAAATTTCTGCACTTCAAGTAAGTCTGAGATTAAAGCATATCATCCTCTCATTCATTCTCATTCATTCATTCAATGTATGTTTAAGTGCCTATGAGGTGCTAACCACTTTTTCATTGAAAGCATACATAGAGTATGGCTGAATACAGTTAATATAAGAATATTAATGCTAAAAAAACTTAACATATTTTATTTTATTATAAACCAAAGAACATATTTTAGATAGTTCTTTGGGATGTACACAATGTACAAATGGGCATATTGCAATACAGGACAGCAAAAACTACTGTGAAAACATTGTACCTTTTTCGTGTGGAATAAAATCTCATCAAAAAAGATTTAAAAAACTGTGATTTTAATTCTAACATTTGTTCATGGCTTTAAATTGGCAGAAACCAAATTTTCTTTCTGTCTAGAGCTAAAGTCAGCATTTGTTACCTTGCACCTATAAACTGAAGAAGAACTGAGTTTGAGGGTTTTGAGGGCAAAAGTGGAGTTTCTGGCATATAAGAGAGGCAGACTTTGTAAAAACTTATTTTTAAAAAAAGGCAAGGTGAAATGAATTCCACTTGTCTTGACCTAAGCATTGTCAACATTTATTCTGTGCTTTGCAGAATAATGCATGAAGGCCACCAGACAGTGCTCTAGCAGGGCGTTGATATAATAAATGAGAGGGCAGGCACAGATGGACCACCCAGCTGAAATCCCTTTCAGAATCCCCAGCAGCCACACATCCAGGGCTCAGCAGTGCTGTCAATCATTCAGACAGATGATCTTGCTTTATCACTGTTGTGGAGATGTATATTTCAGAGGTATGCATGTCACATTGCTTTCTGCAAAAGCTAGTAAGAATAACTTTGGCCACAAATTAGAATGAAAGGTAGACAACACTTGCAATTCTGCTGAGAGTTTATTATGTGCTGATCATTTTCCTAGATGACTGATTCTATCAATTGATTCTTCCAAATCTCTCTCCCACCCCAAACCCATTACCATAGGCAGAAGCAAGAAAGGTAATGAATAATAGAGAATATTACTTATCCCTTTTTAAAGGTGTATGCATAAACATAGCATTCTTTCTCATCCACTGCAGTGATCAGGCTACCAGGCAGACCCTAAAAGAACATTGAGACACCTTAAGACCATTTCTTAAGGTAGCTTTTGAAGAAACTTATTGCAGTTTTTGTTGTATGTCCTATGAAGGCTAGGATTGTGCTGAATGTTATGTTTCTTTCTAAGGTGTATCGCAGGAGCAAGTATCTTAGCTTTTTAATGATCTTGTCTAACAAATATTTTCTCTAAAATAATCTCCCCTAATATTTATTGACAAGAGCCTAAAGTCTCTTTTTGAAAACAGAATATAAATCATACCTATCTTTGAAAAATGAATCTGAGGAAAATTGACATTTTGTGAATTACTGCTATTGTTTTTGCTCTTATCTTTGAAAAGTTTTTTAACACCAATAACTGCAGCAATAAGGATTATATCCATCAGAAAGATGATAGTTTCTGAAGATAGTTTCTGAATTAAAAAATGGCTTTCAAATAATAGCCATCCAAAGGAAACTTTCACTATTTTTAAGGCAATTAGTTCATCATTTACTACAATTCAGAACTCCATACTCTCATTAATGATAACAAATAGAACTTACTTCACTTATTACTCCTTTAACCACTCATTAGTACTGGAATATGTTAATGCTGCAGTGCCAGTAAGACATTTATTATGAAAATGCTGAGAATTTTAGAAAGGCTATAATAAAAACAGATGGTAGAACTAAAATCTTATCATTTCACATTATTTTGTCACTTATGTTCTTCCCAAAGTCCATTGTACAGACCATTTTTCTTCTTCATGTTTTACAGAAATGTAATTTATATGACATTAAACTAAACATCATTGTGAAAAAAGCTGTTTAATAAAAGAGTTTATGTTCAGTCATGCCTTTGCTTATGCTTTTTTGTAAAAAACAAATCCACTAACTTTGGAATAAAATTATTTCACAGCAACAGTGCTTCAAGGTAGAGGAGACTTCTTCCCTGTTCAAAAGCATAGAAAATCTTTTGAGTAAGATAATGTTTACTCATAAAATGTTTAATTTATAAAGAAAATATACATTTTTAGAGAAATGTTTGCATTATAAAACCTCTAAAACCTCCAAGTTCATATACATATATATACACATATTATATATACACACATATATAGTATATGTATACAAGAAACATTGTACATAAGACAATGATGCCTCAGTCCCCTTCAAATTAGGCACTTTGGGACCTCACCCCATTCTTCCAAATTGCCATCAGGTACCCCGTCATATTTTCCTAAATGTAGTCAACGATCTGAAGTCTCTTCCCTTTTAAAGGTGATTTTAGTTTTGGGAAAAGCCAGAGGTCACAGGGCAAATCTGGGCTGTAGGGGTGCTGAGTTGCCTGGCTGATTCCATGTTTCTCCAAAAAACTCAGCACAAGACATGATGCATGAACGGGTGCATTGTTATGATGAAGCTGCCAATCACCAGTTGCCCATAGCTTTGGCCTTCTGAATCATTTTAATAGTTTCTATGGAGGAAGGCTCAAGCTTAATGCAAAATTTGATGCAGATTTGTTGCTCGTCTCATTCAGTCATTTTGAATGTGGTGGCCATACAGTACACATGTTCACTCAGAGGCATCTACTGCTCCTAATGACTAGTACAGTGAAGTCGTCACTGTTCATGCGTATGCATTCCAGTCCACTCTCCTTGGCTGCCAGGTTATATTGATGTCCTGCAAACCCTTCTTCTTATAGTAACAATGGTTGGACCCTTTCTGGACAGACCTTGTGTGTGTATGTGTGTGTGTGTATGCACATTATATATTATATATATATGTAATTATACACACACACACACAAACTACATAGTAAGTTTTCAATACATGTTTTGTTTTTCACCTTTTCTTCCCTCCTACTAACCTTCTTAGACCCCCTCATCCCCTACACTGGTATATATCCCTGTAAGGTACAACAACAACGATGTGAAATAGGATAGTTTGGAAAGTATAATCTGAATAGAATGTCAACACATTTTCCTGCAAAGATATAGATATGCATGAATCGTTAATACCAGAGTATTTCTTTAAGTTAAAATTTATAAAATCTGTGTGAAACTTCTCATTAATGCCAAGATTTAACATTACTGTATTTCTGATAAAGCACATATATTTAAAGATAGACTGTACTGCCTTATGATGAATAAATTGTTGTCACTGGAACTGTTTGAACAAAAATTGACTAATTGATATTATGGCCCTAATACAGGAGGATTTTTTGCAGAGAGCGCAAAGTTGAATTTGGACAGAGGTTTTGAATTCCACAGATACATAAAATTCATTAAAAACATTGGGTGCTATATAGGAATCCCAACTTTTTACTGTTCCCAATTAAAGACATACATCTACATACATCACTGCTCTGTCCTCTGAACATCATGCCAAAAATATAAAGTATACATCAACAGATTAATGAGTAAAGAAATTGTCATGTATACATATGATATATGCATGTATATATACATCACAACACACATGCATACACCCCCTCCACACACAATGAAATATTATTTAGCCACAAAAAAAGGAAAATTGTCATTTCCCAAAACATGAATGGATTTTTTTAAGTTCAAGAGAAATTTCTTTTTATTGAAATATATAAATATCTTAGGTTATATAAACGTCATCCCACATGTCAATTTCCCTCATATTTGTGCTATTTTACATTTTTTGCTTTTCCCTGGAGTTTCTATTTGCTTTTGTTGTTTTCATAAAAACAACAATGGTATACTTTGCCATATATCTGAACTTTCACAAGCTTTTTAAACAAATGACCTGTTTCATAGAATTTGTATTGAATTTATTGAGGTGATATTGATTATTAAAATTATATAGGCTTCAGGTGTACAATTCTATAATGAGTAGACCTTGAAAGCATTATAGTAAGTGAAATAAATCAGACAGAGAAAGACAAATATGGTGGGATCCCATTTATATGTGAAATCTAAAGACATTGAACTCACAGAAACAGAGTAGGATGGTGGTTGCCAGGTGCTGAGGGGTCTGAGGTCCGTGAAATGTAGAGACGTTGGTCAAAGGTCACAAACTTTTGGTTATACCATGAATAATTTCTGGAGATCTAATGTACAGCATGGTGAATATAGTTAACAATATTGTTTGTATACTTTAAAGCTACTATGAGAGTAGAGCATTTTATAATATATAGGTGTATCAAATTATCACATTGTACACCTTAAACTTAAACAATGTTATATGTTAGTTATATCTCAATGAATCTAGGAAAACAAAAGAAGTATATTTTAACATTCTTAAAGAAGGAAGTACAGAGTCTTATAATAGGTAATCCTTCTCAGGGAACCAGAGCTGACAATCTCACACAAGTTAATATGTATCATTATTATAGGTACCTATAGCTAAGAAAAAGGCACACCAGCACTTTGTGTCTTGAAACAATGATCACACAATAACAATTGAGAGGGGTCGACTGAGTTTCCCAAGGGGCTCAATATAAGTCAGCTGGCAGTTTGCTGGGAGCTTAGCTGCAGCTATTGACCGGAATGCCTTCATGTGGTCTTTCCATGTGACTTGAGTTTTTTATGGTATGGTGACTGGGCTCTGGGGGAGAATGTCCTAGGAACAAGTGTTCCCACAGAGGAAGAAAGTGATTCCAGCCCTCCTAAAGTCTAGGCTTAAACTGGTGCAGACACCACAGGGCCCTCCTACATTTAAGAGAAAGGGAAAGAAACCCTATCTCCCAGTCTCCCAGTAGAGGCCATGAAGAAGAATTTGTGGACATTTTTAATTTCCCCAAGTTATTATTATTATCTTTATTTCTCATTTTGCTTTGCCTGGTGAGAATGTAGTCAAAGAGTGGTATGTGTTTATGGACCATTGTTAGGAAATCACAGGTTGAAGTGTTAGTCCAAGTCACTTCTGACTAAGAAATTTATTCTTCTCTTGAAATAAGTAAAGATGCCTACCTCTACATACCTATTTGGCTTCAACTATTCAAAGGGAAATATCCTTTAAGAATACATTCTTTCACTTACTCAGCAAACTTTTACTGAGTGTCTACTCCAAACACAGTTGGGTGGTGGATATAGAGAGTCAATTCCACACAGCATCCCTGGCTAAGAAGAGCTTGTGTGAGCAGCTCATTATTTTATTTGAAGAAAAGTTGCTGTGGACAATTTCTCTTGATTGGTAAGGAAGAGCTGAAATACTTACTTAATCCATATTTTCCATAAGAATATTATAGCAACCGTTTACTTCCTCATGCCATGCCACACTGGCACCAAGGCCTTTTTTATGGTTAACTCAACAAAACAGATCTGACATAACTAAGTGCAAGTAATCACATGGTGGGCTTTCTCAGATGGGGCATGGAAGGGTGAAGGAAGAACGTTTTTCTTTTCTTCTTTCTAAATATATAATTCGTATTCATACTAGCACCCTCCCCCATCCTAGGGAGAAACAAATTGCCCCACAGATCTCTATAACAGTCCATATAGTTTTGTCATGAAACTTACTCAAAGTAAAATAGACATAACTTAAAATAACATTATACATCATTGCTGTCTCACAAATGTATTGCAACTGAGAAATTTAACACACACACACACACTTAAATTTGTGGTACATACATAGGATCAATGAAATCACCAAAATAAAACAAATTCTTCCCTATCCCCAGTTTGGTAATTACAAACTGAACAATCATTCAGGAAACTGTACTGTCAATTCAAGTCCATCGCTGACAGCTGAACTCATCAGTGAGACCACCATGGCCACTAATTGCTCAGCAATTAATTGAATCTCTCTGGTTGATCCAATTACACCATTTAGAAATAACCAGACCAAACATTTTTACAGTCTGGTTATTCCAGTTGTCTCAATGACTGAATTGGATTGGGTTGCCCAGTGACCCAGTCAATGGCTTCACAATTGGCCTGCAAATGATCAAGATAGCCAGTCATCCATGGCCAGTGTAATTTCACTAACAAAGTGGAGCTGTCTCCTCATATGCTGTAGAAGCACTAAGAGGATTGTTTTCACTATGAGCCATGGCCCCATCTGACAAGAGGACATTTTTTGACAATTACATACCCATATTTGCCTTTGACCAGCCACCCACAGCTTAAAATAACTCTAGCACCTTAGTAGTAGAATTATGGAAGCTGCACTGTTAATCAAGACACAAATCTGATTAAGTAAATAGCAGTTGCAAATCAGGCATGCTGATAAATAGTTGGATACTTTTATGAACATCATGATGACTACTATTTAATATAAGACTCTTCCCTCATCCTACCCCCACTTTAAAAAGAAATATATGACCATTTTCTTCCTTGATTGACATTGTATCAAAGAATAAAATAAAAACATTGGAGAAATAGTGTTTTTAATAGCAATCTAGTCATTCGGAGACTATAAAACCTAAATTACAGTCCCTGATTTTTCTGGCAGATGTGGCTGTTGAATCAGGCTCTTCCCTATTCAGTAGACATCGATCTTATTTTGCAAATATGGTTTGCTGCACATAGGCGCGTGCGTGTGTGCACACACACACCATGAAAGGCTTACCTGCTCTTATCTTAACATTTTTCTCTCTCTTTATTCAGCTCCATTTACAGAGTGCAGATTCTAAGCCAGCCATTAGAGATATTTTATAGTTCACTTTTGCTTTGTCATTAGCAATAGTCTTTCAAATACTTATCTACACTGTTACCCAACCAAACATTTATGAGTCATTTGTAAATATATTTAGAAGAAAAGATATTGTCTGTGGGCCATAAACTATTCTCTCTACAATAGATATTAACAGCACTTTATTTAAAGGTGTGTTAGTGGAAACTAACATGCTAGCTGGTTCATGACCTATAGGAGCATCAATGGAGTCTTGTTTAATGAGCATCACAGAACAGAAATATTAAGTTGTCACTAGAGCAGATATTCTTCCTCTCACCGCCCCCCCCATTTACTGTTTTGTCTTTGATCTTTCCTATTTTATAGTCCTTTCCTAATATTTAGCATCTCCTTTTCTCCTCCTGTAGCAAAAGGTCAGAATGAATGCTCCATGGGATATTGATGAGTAATTTCAAATATGTATATAAAAAGCATGGCTAGTCTATTTAAGCATATAAATACTGAATGGGGATCAATTTAATAAAACTAAATTTATTTCAAAAGTCATTAAGATTTATTTTCTTATATGCAAAACTGAAGTTATATTTTCTATTTTTAACCAGTTCTTCCATTATTATATATATTTATTTAAAAAACAGTAACTTTCAGTTTCATTTCTGTATATTATAATGTTTTTTAAGGTCTTCTTTTTAAATTTTTTTTATCAATTTCAGTTTAAATTAAACATTATTTTAAAGTATATTTTGTTGATTATGCTATTGCAGTTGTCACAATTTTTCTTTGATTGCCCCCCTCCACCTGGTACCTCCCTTGCCTCCAGTAATCACTCCAGTTAGTTCAAGGCCATGGGTTGTGCATGTAAGTTCCTTGGTTTCTCCATTTCTTATGTTATTCTTAATATCCCCCTGTCTATTTTGTACCTACCAATATGCTTCTTAATTCCTGTAGCTTTTCCCTCACTCTCTCCCTTCCCCCTTCCAGCCGATAACCAACCATCAAAATGATCTCCATATCTATGATTCTGTTCCTGTTCTAGTTGTTTGCTTAGTTTTTCTTTTTTAAATTCAGTTGTTGATAGCTGTGAATTTGTTGTCGTTTTGATGTTCATATTTTTGATCCTCTTCTTTTTCTTAAATAAGCCTCTTTAACATTTCATGTAATAATGCTTTGGTAATGATGAATTCCTTTAGCTTTAGCTTGTATGGGAAGCACTTTATCTGTCCTTTCATTCTAAATGATACCTGTGCTGGATAGAGTAATCTTGGTTGTAGGTCCTTGTTTTTCATCACTTTGAATACTTCTTGCCAGTCTCTTTTTGCCTGCAAAATTTCTTTTGAGAAATCAGCTGATAGTCTTAAGGGAACTCCTTTGTAGGTAACTCTCTGCTTTTCTCTTGTTGCTTTTAAAATTCTCTGTTTATCTTTAACATTTGTCATTTTAATTGTGATGTGTTTTGGTGTGGTCCTTTTTGGGTCCAACTCTTTTGAGACTCTCTGTGCTTCCTGGACTTGCATGTCTACTTCCTTCCCCAAATTAGGAAAGTTTTCATTCAATATTTTTCAAGTAAGTTTTCAATTTCTTGTTCTTCCTCTTCTCCTTATGGCATCCCTATGATTCAGATGTTGGCACTTTTGGCGATGTCCCAGAGTCTTGTTGTGCTTTCCCCATTTTTCTTTTGAATTCTTGTTTCTTCATTCTGATCTGGTTGAGTGTTTATTTCTTTCTTATGTTTCAAATTATTGATTTGAATCCCAGCTTCCTTCTCTTCACTGTTGGTTCCCTCTGGATTTTTTTTTTTAACTCACTTAGTATAGCCTTCATTTCTTCCTTTATGTTTTTACTGTTCTCAGTGATTTCTTTGAGCATTCTTATCACCAATGTTTTGAACTCTGCATCTGATAAGTTGGTTATCTCTGCTTTGCTTAGTTTTTCCCTGGGTTTTTTTCTCTTCTTTCATTTGGGCCATATTTCTTTGTATCCCCAACTTGGCAGCCTCCTTGTGTTTGCTTCTGTGTATTAAGTAGAGTTGCTTCGATTCCCTGTCTTAATGCATGTGTTAAGTTGTAATGGGGGGAGCCTTAGGTATTCGCTAGGATGGGGCAACCCACTTCACTACTTTCTGACACTGTGTGGAGGGAAGGGGTCTGAGATGGGTCAATGCTGTTTCCTGACCTCTGGAGGCTTGTCTGATACTCACTGCTTTTCCAGGTACTTCGCCCACTTCCTGTATGCAACTGACACCCTTCCAGTGAGGGCCCTGGGGATGATTCTCAGAGTGGGTAGCTTTGTGTATGTTCTAGGACCATGCAGGTCCTTTAAACGGACTCTCCTGAGAAACCAGCAGTTTCTTTTGCCACCCGAACCCTCATTGGTTTTTACAGCCAGAAGTTGCGAAGCTTCATCTTTCCAGTGGTGCTGTAATCCTGGGCGGTGCTGTGTCTGGCATGGAGCTGGGATCACTCACTCCCCAATTTTCATCCACCACACATGAATGTGGGACTTCCCATTCTGCTGCTGCTTCTGACTCTCCATGCCACACCAATCCTCTCCACCACAGCTCTCCATCTCAGCCCCTCTTACCCTTCTGGATGAATGTGGTTTCTTTAAGTCCTTGGTTGTTGGACTTCCATACAGTTTGATTTTCTGGCAGTTCTGTATGTTTCTTTTTTTGAGTTTAGTTGTGATTCTTTTTGTGATTGCACAAGGAGGCAAAGCATGTGAACCACACCTTTATCTTGACAGGAAGTTCATAAATTGTCATTAGTAAATATAACTTAAGTTATAACTTCAAGCATGGTATATTTGAACATAAGTTTTCCATAAGTTATCCATTAAAAAAGGAAAATTCAATTATTCGAACAGAATTTTAGAATGTATCACATCATTTTTCTTGAAGAATATTATTATAAATTATATTAATACATTATTAGAAGAACATACTCATCAAATTTTAAATCTCTTTTAAGGTATGTGTATGCCAAAAATATGCAGGGACAGACTTTAGGATTCAAGTTGGATTAATTTCCCCAGCTGGACTTTGATTTAATTTGTATCATTATCTTGGCCAATTGACTTGACTTAGCTATGCTTAATTTGCTGATCTTTTAAGAACATTCTGATGTTTTCAGTGATTAATAAGGTTACTCATTTTTTCAATGTTTCTTGACTAGAAGAGACAAAGCAATCATGAATTTCAATGTGCTTCATATGTATTACCATGCCTTACACCAAGTGCTCCATCTAAATGCTGTACATAAGTCCTGACATAACATTGAAGGATAGAGTGTTATAAAATAATGGAAATTTCACACTCTTCATATTCATTTTAATAAGATAACTTACAAATTAGAATTTTCAAAGAGAGAGTCTAGAATTTATTTAATGCAAATGTATCATTGTGGTATCCCGATTTAAAAAAAAGTCAGTGCCTAATATATTTTCTTATCTTTAAAACTAAATTTTAAACCATCAGTAATTCTATAAGAAATATTAAATATAAATAATATTTACAACTAAAAATTTTTTAAGATATCGTGGAGGGTGTGGCACTCCTAGAATAAAGGAGAATTGCTGAATATTTAGAAATGACTTTTTAAATAATAGAATAGAATAAATAAATAAATATCCTTTTAAAAATTAAACAGATGATATATACAACTTAATGACATGAAGATCAATAAATAATGCTTTAAGGGAATATATACACAGTGTAACTCTAAAGAAGAAAATTTGCATTGCATAAAAATTAAATACTTGTGTTCATTACAAGTCATTATTAGCAGAATAAATAGGCAAGCTCCAGAAAAGATATTTGCAATATGACAAAAGGATTGTGTCTACAATATATAAAGAACTTTTTTAAATTAATAAGTATAAGATAATCCAATTATAATGATTATATATTTCACAAAAGATATTCAAATGGACAATAAGCATGTGAAGACATGCTCAATGTAATACAAATTAAAACCACAATGAAATACCTCTACTCCTGCATCAAAATGGATAAATATAATAATAATTTTAAAAAATCAGATATTATCAATAGGGTATGATGTGGAGCAAATTAAACTCTCAGACTCTGTGAGAATGTAAACTGGTGCAGCTGCTTTGGAAAAAGATTTTAGGCAATCTCTACTAAAACAAAAAAAATTCATATTCCTTAGGACCTAACAATTCTATTCCCGATATATCTAACAGAAATGATGAATGTTATGTGCACCAAAATTCTGAGAGGTATTATTTTTAATAGCTCAATTAGAAACAACTTAAATGTACATAAAAAGGACAATGAAAAACAAAAGCTAACTTGTGCTATATTAATAAAATGGAAAGTTCTCAAAAATGAAAAGGAAGCAACTACTGATACATGCGACAGCATAGAAAAATCGGGGAGGGGGGAAGCAAAACAAACAAAACAAAACTAAAGAAATAATTATGTTCAGCAAAAGAAACCAAACATGAAACATATACTATATGATTTCATAAGCAGGCAAAATAAGTCTGTGGGGACAGAAACTGAAGAGTAGGACAGGAGGGTGAACATAGTAGGAGGCAGCATGAGAGAGGTTTCTGGAGTGCTGGTAATACTTATCATCTTGATATGGTATATTTATTTTGCGAAAATCTATCAAACTGCACATTAAAGATGTATATAATTCATAGAATGTTATATCTTGTTTACAAAAGTGAACACACACACACACACACACACACACACACACACATATATATATATATATATATATATATAAATATAACCAGAAAAAGCCCAGAACTATAAATAATTCTGTTTAAGAAGGTAGGAGCCTTTGTATTAAGCCCCAACTCTGCAACAATCACAATTGTATCTCAGATTCCCCATCCAGCAAATGCATATGTTGAACTAGATGTTTTCTTAGTAAACCTCTGATTCTAAATGTCAATGATTCTATAAGCAGTCCACCTTATTG
Organism: Pteronotus mesoamericanus; assembly: GCF_021234165.1. NCBI lineage: Eukaryota > Metazoa > Chordata > Mammalia > Chiroptera > Mormoopidae > Pteronotus > Pteronotus mesoamericanus. The sequence continues at coordinate 34,583,641 of NW_026555105.1, read as the reverse complement.
TTTTAGCTTATGTAAGGTTAACTGTTTAGTGCAATATGCACTTATATCTACAATATACATCATGTGACCTGAAACTGCAGTCTTTATGAAAGAAGCTACTTGTTCACATAATTGTTCCAATGTTCCGATCAGAGAGTAGAATCACAACCCTGTTGATTGAAGGCTTCTAATTTGGAAAGTGTGCAATCATGAACCTATCTTGCTTCAGATGAAGCAAAGTAAAAGCCAATATATGCTTTTAAGGTAATATTTTGCTAATTAACAATAAACACAAAATGTATTCTGTCTGAATACTGCATCTTTCACATAATGCTTTTTACCATCATTACTGAATTTTTATATAAACCCATATAATAAAGTTATGTATATACCTATATATACATATATTTATGTATATAATACAAAAATTATATATACTCATAAATGTTGATGTTAAGATACATTTATAAATATATAACTGCATTTAGTTTCTTATTGTTGGATTATATTTAGCTGAATTGTTAAGAACAAGTCAGAAATTGCAAGAACATATGATTTCTTAGCCCAAGATGGATGATAATCGGTCTGTTTGATGGCAATCTTCTCAGAAATGTTTTCCATTGTGTAATGGAAGCTTTGGCATCTTAGCTTCAATGCTGATCTCAGTGTATTTAGACAATTTTGGGTTTTGAAGTCTAAACTAAAGGATTATTTTTCCCGAATTAGTATAACATGAATATAAATTACCAAATATGCATTGGAAAAGCTCAGATGAACTCAGATTAGAAAAGATAGAGACAACAGCAAGAAAGGTAGCATAATAAAAATGTTAAAAAAATGCAGCCCATACTAGGAGATCTTATGAGCAGAATCTGGGGTGGGGGGATGAGAGCAGTGAACACATTTAACAAAATACATATCAAAGCTGATTTTTTTCAGTCTTAACAGGCCATTGGGAATGGGTATAGATTTAGTATAAGTCATTCAGCTGGATTTTTGCTGGAGTCATATCCCATGTTCTTCAAATATTTAAACTGATATAATCTAGAAATGGGGTTAAGGGGTGGGTGGTAGGGAAACTTTGGGCTTAACTGTGAAGCACGAGGTCAACCTTCTCTGAAGACAGTGGAACATGGTACAGATATCACAGAACAATATTTGTAGTCCAAGGAACTGATTTTTGAATCACTGCTCCTCCAGTTGCTAGTTGTGTAACCTTTAACTTCATTTGTCCAGTAGATATTTGCTGAGCAGATGCATAGTGCCAATTTTGAGAATATATAATTGAAAAGAATCACAGTTGCTGAGTTCCCAGTGGGAGAAATAAACATAATGATAGTCACTTTTATACATTAGAATATGGTCAATGCTATGGCAGAGTCTGTTAGCACAGGGCATTTGCTCCAGGAGCATGGGATAAAACATGCAGAGTTCTGAAGGATGAAGGCGGAGCAGGGCTCCACCAAGGAAAGAAGGGGTGAGAGAAAGATACCCCCATCTGAGAAGCCTTCAGGAAAAAGAAAGCATAGCTCTTTGAGGAAAGACAAGTAGTTTAATGATTAATTAGCATGTGAAGTATAAAATAAAAAGTAATGCAGTAGAGATAGGCAGAGCCAGACAAAGCCACACTAAGGATCCTCCAAAGCTTTATTCTGAGAACAACGGGGAACCTTAGGGAGGAAGTAGCCCAATCAGAACTGCAATTCTTAAAACCTCATTGGGATTTTATAGGATAGGGTGGAAGGGATGATGGTGGAAAAGATAGAAGGGAGATTAGGAGAGTGTGACAGTGACCCAAGAGTACTGTGGTGACCTCACCTAAGATATCAACTTTGGAGGTGGAGAGAATACAGATTTGAAAGGCGTTAGGAAGGAAGAGGGAACAAAAGCTGATCAAATACAGGTCATGATGAAGGATGGGAGGTGTGTCAAAAAGAAGGTATGGATTTTTAGCTTGGGCATGATGTTGTGTACACATGTTAGACACCATTTGAATCTAAATGAGTTCCGGATGAGAGTGCCACTTTTCATAGCGTGCCACAGCAAAATCTACTCTGAAAAAATATAAGACTTTGTTGGGTACATTCAAGGAGGGTAATCAATTGTGAGGAAGATCGTAATAATTTTTCAATGAACAACACAGTAAGCACACTTCATCACAGGGTCAGTAGAACAATCCAAATATACATGACTTTTTTATTCTTCCTGCTGAGTAATGAGCTTTATAAAATGGTTAAAACACAACTTTCTAATTAGAAGTCTATATTTGCTTTAATTAAAAGAGGACTGAATACTTGAAGTCCTCCTTTTCTAGCTGATTTGTGGCTATAGTATGCAATACCAAATCAAACACCAACCAATAAAAATTCCTTAATACAAAATGTCCATTGAGCTCACAACATGTAAAAAACCTTGGGAATTTACAAAGGCTCAGTCTCTGTTTTCAATGAGCTCCAGAAGATAAGGTAATGAGAATTGCTTTCCTGTGAGTAGACAAGCAGGTATTGAACACCCATTAGCAGGAAACATGGCACCTCATTTAAGCTGTTAGACAAAACCCCACCAACACAATTTATCAATTTACTACTATCAGGGTTTTAAATGGTTCTATCTATTTTCACAAAATTCTCCTGGCCTTTTACACATGGACGTCCTCTCTTTACATCAGAGTCATAAGCACAGTGTAAACAGGGATCGTGCCATGCACTTTCTTTGCTTCTGGACTTACTATGCTAATACCTAGCACAAACTAGAGCTAATGGAAGTTCTACTGTCTGATATTGAACTGTTCAGAGAATAGAGCATGCTATCAGAATATCACACATAAGTGTTCCTATCAAATATCAGAGGAGCAGAAGGAAGAAGGTGCTAGAATTATCAAAGTCTTCTTGATAGAACATAAGGTCTATCATTATTTAAGTCAGTTTGTATCTAGTCTGTTTAGCTTAGTGGCTGAAATTGGCATATTTCTTTGGCTTGTAGATTATAAAACTCCAAAATTTCTTGTAAAAATTAGAAATAAATGATAGTTTAGAGCCCGTGCCATTTGTGGGTAAGTGGAGGTTTCATGCTTGCTAGAAGAATTCAGTTGTTATAGTCTTTTTCAGTACCATCTAGTGGTTCAATGAAACTGACCTGGCATATAAAAGCCATTTCAGGTTGCTTCTGAAGCACATACAACTTAAAGAAAAAAACATTATCTGCTAAGTGGAACAAAAAACTGAATTATCTACCATATAATTTGCAATACATCAATCCATTGATCTTCTTACCATGAACTCTTCCTATATTACTTCAAATTAGGACTATGAACAAAGTATTACTGGTCAAATAGAGTCTTTATTGTTCTATTATTTATACATACATAGTCTTTCTCATTAATCATGATTAAATGTTAGCTTGGCATATTCATAATCCTTTAGGTATTCAGGTTCCAATTAATTATTTACACAGTCTTTAGATTTAAAAGTTTGAAATCTAGCAATTGGAAGAAACACACGGTCAACTTCTAGCACCCTGTTCTACTTACGAGTGACAACACACTGAGGGAAGAGACACCACACATTTGACTAAAAGTCTAAAAGTCAGACTCATATAACTTCAACGTGAAACAGATACTTGAAGCGATTATTTTCTCAGGAAATCCATGCGTCAATTTTCTAGATATCCTGGGTAACAATTTCAAGGTTTTGAATGATCCAGACAGCTGTCATAATTTTTCATTTTGTTATGATAATGAAGACATAACTCAAGTAGAAGTGTTTCCTATTTTTTTTACTATTCTCTCTCACTTCTTTCCTACTCAGGAGGAGAAGATTAGATAAAAGGAGGCCTCTTATAGTATGAATATCAGCTGTTACATATAAGCCTGAAGCTCCAATTCATTTTAAACTATATTGAAAAAAATTATCATTTTGCCATTGAAAAACTCTGTTGAAATATGCCACAAGTTTTAGCCTCAGGGCAAAAACCAAGTGAAAACCCATTGAGTTCTTTACTTTCTAAGCTTTAAGACACTTTAGAGAGGTGTCTGAAAAATAAATTAAGTGCATTTTACCCAACTCAGGAAGGCCTTTCACTTTGCTCTCCTCGTGAGTGATAAAATCTTCTCTCTCTCATATTCACAGTTCTTAAGAAATAAGTCACTGCATACTCAAGTTTCATATCCAGCACTTGAAACCAAATCCTACTCATTTGAAATGGAATGAGGCAACCAGAGTGACTGCTTTTATGAGTTGCAACTCTGATGAATTATTTCCAGATGCTGAGATGGATAAAGCCTCTGTCTCTTCTCTGAAGTACCTGTGCAAGCAGGTGGATTTCAACCAGATGGGCTTAAGCACTACATGTTTTATTATTGTTCTGGACATAGTTAAAAACTGAGTAAAGGCCTTTTTATTGCCTAGTCATAATCTTCACACTTCATCCAAAGAAAAAACATTTACTAAGCATAGAATGTGTGTAAGAACTGTGATAAGGCACAAGCTTTCCATTCATGGAGTTGGTATACATTCAGAAAATATTTACAAAACACATACATTTGATGAGTATTGGGCAAAGCAGAGAGGAGGCATGACCCTGGTAAGTGCAACATCATAAAAATTGGTAATAGCTCTTAAATATAGAAGCTGCTAAAATTCTGATAATTGGACTGCAAAGGCAAACTTCTATGAGCAGAAACAGCAGTCGTTTTAAATAGTTAAGTTTCCACCAGGAGCAGAGCCAAGGACTAGAGTATGAGTTCAAATAGCTTATGTGGGAAGTGATCCCACAGTGGCAGGAAGGCAGTCAATAAAGAGTGAGTTATCAAGGCAATGGACCACTAGAACTTAAAGTAGCTGGGTACCCCTGAGAAGTGGTGTAAAATAAGTGTCTTAAATGTGTCGCAGCCAAGAGGAAAAGAGTCAGGGTGTTTATACCTTGGAAAATCACTGGACAAGGGCAATGTTCTTAGAAGTCCTACCACTAGTAGAGAAGACATCCACTATTGTGGAAATAAGCTCTCAAGCACAAAATTGCAGACAGTGGCAGCTGGAAATTGGTTGGAGCACAGTAAAATGCTAAGGTCCATAAATGTGAACAGGGTGTGATTAGTCCTTCTTTTCTTTCTTTTTCCAGCTATGTCCTCCTCATCTAACTTGATTAGGGCTATCAGGGCAGAGATTAACTTTTCTCTTTCTTAGCTGTTATTTTTTTCCCTTGAGAAAATTCTTTCATTCCTATTTGGTAATATCACATTATATATTTCCACAAACAACCTGAATGTGTAAACACAAAAACTTTTAAGAAAAACAATAGTATGTAAACCAAGCTGTTGTATATGATATGAACTATCTTAACTATTTAAGTTTATCCCACTGTGCACACATATCACACTGGCATTTCTGAAACGTATCGGAAGCTCAAGATGTTTTGATATTCAGGTTTGAATGACACATTCAATTCTATTAAATAGACTTCTGGCAAGGAACAAAACTTTCTTTAGTCCATGCCCCCCTAGGTCAAGAGTTTCCCCAAGGAAATTAAATAATTTGTAGACTTAATGTAACTCTACAGGAGGTGCCTTGTTTTGCCTTTACTGGCATTCATCATTTTAGACGAGTTCGATTAAGAAATAGCAAATCTTATAAGCAACATGTTGTCAGGTGAAGTAGTATTTACATCAAAGTTTTATAAATGTTTAATGGCTTTGATTTGTTGAGTTATGAGTTAAGTGGAGTTCCTGTAAATTTGCTTTAGTTTGTGCTTCTTTACATACATGCTTAATGATTAAGTGAATATTTTCACACAAGAATAAAGATGCAGAAAATTAATAAGACATATAGAAAAAATATAGCTTTCTGCAATAAAGTGAAAATAAAAACCTAACCATATGAAATCTAAGAGGATCACTTTGAGGTACTTCTGGGGAATCTGAACCTATTAGTTCACATTCCAACCGAGAATATCAAGCATCATTATTATTAATACATATATAATTTCTCTACTTTATTCATACTTTTCTGTCATAATAATCAGGATAAAATTCCAAGGCTCTTTGTTTCAGCCTGTTGTAAACGATGTAACTCTTAAAAGATAATTTATGGAATGATGTATAAGTAAAGACACCATTTGTCTTTCTGACACTAAAGAGACAAAAGCAGAGCCAACTACTTTGCTTAGCTCAATAGTAGAATTCTGATCACCAAGACTTGGTTTCTATTTAGAGAGTCATTCAGACATCATTGAATAACTTTCTGAAATTGCATCTAACGAAAGTGATTTTCTGGAAAATGGGCAGCCATTTCAGAGCTGATGATCCCTACATGGATGCAGCCTTTTCAGGTGAGCTCCTTGACTCATTTTAAAAAATCCAGTATGCCAAAAATTTATTTAGTTTTTCTTTTCTTTTCCAACTCAGGGATAGGCTCTATCCACATTTCTACAAAGTCTCTCCTTGGTCTTCTCTATTGTCAAGGTGTTATTTTTCCCCAGCCAAAAGCTTTGGAATGTGTTAGTTTATTGTGAGTCTCCATCTTCCATATTAATTCAAAGTTACTATTATGGAGGCTCAACAGAACATGCGTTATTCTTGCACTTTGTGTATTGTCTCAGAATAACATAGACAGTCCCAATATCAGGTCATACAATGGATTATAGAATAACATGGGGAAATACTGAGTCTAACTCCACAGTCATTTGCTGGGAGTCTAGCTTTTATGAGGCACTGTTAGATTGTGGAGAAAAACTCAGGAGGTGGGAGATAGCCTCTGATTTTAAGTTTAGAGTCTCATGCAGAACTTAAACAGTGAGGTGGAATAAGAAGATTGACACACAAAGCAGGCTTCACTTTGTAGAACTCTAGACAGTTGGGTTTATAATAACATCTAAATCAGGCTTCCTATACAGTCACTTATGAATTGGTGGACTCCTGCACATCTAACCTCTGCCTACCTGTCCTCACATCTCAACATCATCCTATTTCTTGCTGCAACTTGAGTGCATTTTTGTAGTTCTCTGAGCATGGCAGCCTCTTTTTGGTCACTGAGCCCTTGTTCACCTGCTCAGAAGATAAAGCACTTCGTTGATTACCTGGACAACTCCTGCTGACAATTTTCTGTTCCAGGGAAGATGCTCTATTCTTCAGGAAATTTTTCCTTATCCTCCTGATCTGGATTCAGTGCCATCTCTATTCCCTACCTTAGCACCCTGAGTTTCCTCTACCTTGACAATGTCATACTCTTTCATATTCCATTCATTTATCCATCCATCCAGCCAGCAGAGTTTAATTATTGAGCACTCTTTTATGTACCTGAGGAAGTTCATCAAATAAAAGAACTAAGACTTTCATTTTCAGTTCTAGTAAGAAGAAATAAACAATAGACAACTACGTAAATTTAAAGGATAATTTTAAATATTTATTAACACTATAAAGAAAATTTTATAGTGAAATTGAGACACAAGATTACTGTCAGGAGTGTAGAAAAGCTACTTAAAATAAGTGACTGGGGAGGCAACTCAGAGGTGTCCATATGGCTGACCCTCCCTCTATTTTCCATTATTCTTAAGCATTAAGAAAGGGTTTCAGGCAATGGATGACAAAGATGAAAATCTGAGGCAGTGACCAGCTATAGAGTTGACCTTGAAGGACAAGAGACGTACATAGGAAGTGAAGTTGGCGGAGATGAGGTCATGCAAATGTTGAGGGTGTCAGGAAGGGTTTTTTCCAAGTGCACTAGAAATTCAGTCTTGGATTTTTAGTAGTGACAGTAAGAAGAATTAAGAGGATAATAAATTATCTCTGGCTGGTGTGGCTTAGTGGATTGAGTGCTGATCTGTGAACCAAAGGGTCTCTAGTTTGATTCCCAGTTAGGGCACATGCCTGTGTTGCAGGCCAGGTCCCCAGTAGGGGGTACATGAGAGGCAACCACACAGTGATGTTTCTCTCCCTCTCTTTCTCCCTCCTTTCCCCTATCTAAAAATAAATACATAAAATCTTTTTTAACAAAGAAAATGATAAGTTAAAAAAAATCACTGTGGCCCTGGCTGGGTAATTCAGTTGGTTAGAGCATTGTACTGGCATGCCAAGCTTACTGGTTCAGTCCCTGGGCAGGGCACATACAAGAACCAAATAATGAATACATAAATAAGTGGAACAGCAACAACAAAAAGTTGATATTCTTCTCATGCTCTCTAGTTTATAAGTAAATTCTTTTAGAAATCAATGTGGCTGCTCCATAGAAAATGGCTGTTATACAGAAGAGAGGGTGGAATAATCTGGATAAGTTTATTGGTGTTTGTTGGCTTAATGATCTATATCTCTCTACTATATTTTATTGGAAGTAGAGGATGTATACATCATGTCTTTATATCTCCATAGTTTAGGATAATGACTTATATGCAGGGTGGAGCAAAAGTGTATTTACAGTTCATATGGAAAATAATACAATAATTTAATAATACAAGAATAAACTCTGCATTTTGCATACTCACAATGGTAAACCTACTTTTGCCCCACCCTGTAGTCCTCTTTAAAAAGATCCCAACTTATGGGAAATGGCTACTTCCAGAGGAATTTGGCAATAATGTTATCTCGACATGCCTTATCCCTTCCTGTCTTCTCTCTAGGGTAGAATGGTTAGGTGGTTAATGAATTTCTTCTCATCAACTAATTTCTTCACCCAAGCCAATGATTTAACTTAGGGATATTGAAATATGAGCCTCCTAATGCATAAAAATCAATTTTCTGATATACACTAATAAAATCTTACAAAGATGCTTTTATAAATTAGTATATTTACTTTAAGTGTAGATTCTATATTTTTCAAAATATATCATTTATATCAGACATTTGAAGAGTCAGTCGAATGGTAATTGTACTTTTTAAAAAATGTGGTTTTATTAATGAAACAAAATTTAATAAAAGACTGATACAAATAATAATAAAATAATATTTTTGTAAATAAAATGCTCATTAGCTTGAAATATGCTGAATTCTCATAGTTTCGGAGAAAATAACTTTTTAATGATTTTGTATATGTGTGTATAATCTAAAATATTTTAGAACCATTTAATTTATGAAATAACATTTGTAAGTATTTGCACTTATTAATTAGATGGGTTTATTGGCATCATTTTCCATTAGATTCATAGGTATGCTGCTGTTGGGTGAATTAAAGGGATGAAAACATGAATTATAAGTAAAAAGCTCACTTTATTTTATGAAATAGAGAAGAGAAAAATCAGTCCATGCACTAAAGTTTCTTATATTCAGAGTTGACCAAGAGAAATATTTTTAGCAACATATGTAATTTAAAATTATATTTAGTGTATGCAATTTAAAAAGGAAAAAAGAAACAAAATTAATTTTATATTTTAACTCAATATATCTAAATACTATTATTTGAAACTGTAATTAATGTAAAATCTTACTAAAGAGCTAATTTACCTTCTTTTCTTGGTTTTGAGTTTGGAATTTGCTGTATGTTTTACAACACATCTCAGTTAGTACTCACCACATATGCAGTGTGCAATAGAAACAGGGACTGACTAGTGGCTACTGTATTGGGCAGTGTAGCCTGATATCTTCATTTAATAGATTCTGCATTGGAGAGATGTGTGTGCCTCTGTGTGTGTGTGTGCACGCGTGTGTGTGTGTGAAAGTAGGAAGCAGGTGACCCACAATGAATTCAGAAGATCGTTTTCTTCTAAACTCACAGGATAATCTATTTATTGATCCATAGCTTATTCTTTTTTCAGTCATCAAACCATTGCTTAAAGAAAGCTCTACATTGTTCATTAAGATTCTCAGATTACGTATGTCTAGCTTTTTCTACTTCTTTAGTATCTCAAATGGATACTTACTGGAATGATTTAGTAATAATTTGACTGAATTGAACCTGTCATTTTGTAGATAGTATCTATGTTTGATAGAATTTAATGTTTCATTTCTCCTAATTTTTCTATCTATGATTCCTAGGATCTTAGTCTTGTCTGGAGAGTGGTTATTGGTGTGAGTCAGTATAACTAGCTGTGTTTCTGAGTAGAAAAGAAAATATGAATAAACCCCATCAAAATAAAAAAGTTTTCATTCCATCACATATATTCTGGAAATATGTGCATAAATCTGTATGGACAGAACACCGGTGCATTCTCTCCTTTATAAAAAAGACCAAAACAAATATTATGGTGTCCTGTAATTGGAGATCAGTCATTTACTTGGGGTGAATGAGTAAATACATCTTTTGCTCATTGCTAGAGTGGAGAGGAACAGCTCAAACTTGTCACCCTAGAAAATTGTTGGGTTTTCTTTTTCTTTCTTTTTTTTTTAATAAATTTTTCTAGGTATACTTTTTCTTTTTCTTTCTTTCTTTTCTCTCTCTTTTTTTAAAATTCCTATCTGCAATGAAAGAATTAAGCTCATCAAGTTTTTCCATCACCTTGTGCATTCAAATAATGATATATTATCCTTAGCAGCTTTCATATGGTATAAAAATTAAATCATTTTAAGACTGCATACCCACATGAGATATTTAATCAATAAACTTTAAAGTAAAATAAAAGTAGTTAAAGACTCTAATACTTGTCCATGAAAACTTTCACTTAGAGCTCAGAGAGCTCTATTATTTGAAAAAGAATATGAAGTCCAGTTGTACAACGTTTCCTCAACATTTTGTCAACATTGAAGACAACTATGTTTTCTTAGCAATAAATTTACAAATTAATCATCAAAGGTATAAAAAAAACACAAATTCTAGGAAGCTGGATAATCAGGAAAGTCCTGTGTAAAGAGCATTTTGTTAGTGTCCAGACTCTTGGAAGATGTTAAGTGGCTTGAAAAGCTGTGCCAAATTAAAGCTTCTGAAAGGGCAGTCCATGTCTTCTGTCCAACAGGGAGCATTTCAGTGTCTTCATTGAATGGCTGTAAATGAAGCCATCACCAGCTGTAGTGCTGAGAAAGGGCCACCAATTGTTAAACAGGTCTTGGCTTTGGCTTATTAAAAACGTAGCTCTGATCACTCATTAGAAGGCCTATTGTAAAGAAAAGCCTATCTTCCTATTCACAAAGAGAAAAAAAATCCTTGAGGATTTCAATGTAGTAAAAAGAGTAATAAGAAATTTTATGTGTATTGGAGGGCTAGAGAAAAATCCATCAAAATTACTGAAACAACAACTATATCACCGAAGGTTTCACAAGCCCTATTCTTTTGGAGAAATGGGTCTCATTCTGAGGAACTATCTAAGGTTGCTTTCGGATAGTCTCAAGACCAATAACTATTTCTCTGTAAGCAGAAGCTACAAACTAGCCATAGGACAAATCTGCCAAGGACATGGCTATACCCAGTTTTCCAAGTGGGTTATTTCTACTTTCTCCATCTTCCTCACTTCTCCATTACTAACTCAGTTAATATCAGTCCCTACTGATTCTCCTTCACATGTCTTAGGTAAATTTCTCATTTTTCTTTCCTCTTCACTAATCCAAAAGTGCTTTGCCTGCTCTGCTAGATAACCATAATAATAGTAATAAAACTTGTTTCCCTGGGCTCCAGACTTTCTCCCAGCTACTATTCTTCCCTTAGTGCAAAGCTTACTATACACAAAAACGATGATCATTTTCTTTAAACAACGTAGTCATCCCTTTTTCAATGGCCTACAGCAATTCTACATCATTGCCTAGTCTACATAAATATTGGATTTCTCAGATCCCTATGGCTGTAGCTAATACATACTGTGCTTTTGCAGGGATCAATCTTAACCCATGTTAAATTGGACTTCACCAGAAATAAACCCCAGAGACAAAGATTGAAGTTCAGATAGTTTTTTAGGCTATTATCTTCACAAGCACCTTTAGGGAAGTTAGAAGGTGAAGTAGGGAAGGGAATCAATAAGAATGCACTCTAGAGCAGGTAACTACTGTGGGCAACTAGAATTCAGTGATGCTGGGGAGCTCTAGAACACAGTACAAAAATTCCATGGAGTTATCCCACCTGCAGCTGAGGGAGTTGGGGTATGTATGAATTAACACCATTGATCCTTAAGCATTGTGACTTTATTAAATGAGTATCTGTTAAGAAGAACCTTGGGGTGTTGGATAGTGAGCCTCGGTTTAACAAAAGACTATGAGAAAATTGAAATAGAGAGGTTTATAACCCTCGGGTCCTGGAGAAAGTACATGGCAAGATTTTAGGGGCCAAATGGGAAGATCTAATCAGGGTGGAGACAGAGAGATGGTGTTAGCACCGGAGGCACATTCCTGCACAAGGGCCTGTGGGTGAAGTGCAGTAGGGTTCCTGGGCTAAGGCTGAATTGATCCATTCAAACCAAAAAGACCGGGGTTGTGGTAAGCTTTGCAGAAGTGTTATTTATGGAACACACAAAGAGAATGCCCTGGGAGTGGGGGAAGATTGCTGCTCACAAGGACTGCTCAGGAAGTCACATCAAGGGTTTACATGTGCTGTGACATTGTAAGTTGTCATCTAGGACATACACTCGCAGGATGGGCTAGTGGCAATTCAAGTCTCCTGTAGGCCAGTTGGCTACACAAAGTTGATGCTGAGCTAGCAATGTCATGGAGTAGTTCACACAGGACAGTATTAAATCCTTAGCTCTTCCTGCCTGTCCCACACATGGGCTAAATGAGCTACAGTCATGAGAGAAGTCCCTTGGGCAAACAATCAGGGGTATTTGCAGTTGGAAGTCACTGGATTGGCATTCATGGAATATGAGTGCCAAGAAAATATAGGTGAGCACTACATCTATCTTCAGGAAGATGAAGTCTCAGAATTATATGCTTAGCTTGGTGAGAGCCCCACTCACCTTATATGCTCACCTGTGTGTCCTTGTACAGTAACAACCTGAGCAAAAATGTGCAGTGGCCCTGAGGGAGCTCCTCAACTACCACCAGCAATTATATTTTAGCTAAATTCACTTCTTCATCTAGTCTAATAAATTTAAATCATTAATTTATTATGTTTTGATTTTTCCATTCTCATTAAAAAATGTTCTGTCAGTGTTATTTCTGCCATCTTCCTCTTTGAAATGGATTCTTACAGCCTGATCAAAATTCACTTCCTTCAAAGTTTTTTCAAGTTACACATTGAACACAGAATAAACACAAGTACACTATTCATTTGGGTTCTTTTACTACTATTTAATAATTTAATCTTGACATATTCTGTAAGTAAAACTAAGTTGGAAAGGACTTTGAAGGCAAGTGGATATGTATTCCAGTCCCAGCTCAATTACCTTGCTGGGATAAGTTGCCTAAGGCCAAGAACCATAATCTTTGTATCCTAGTTTCTTCATCAGTAAAATGGACATGACGGTAATACATCACACAGTTGTGGTAAGGACTAGATGAAGCAATTATTTGATAAATGTTAGAAATTAATGTTATTGATATTAATATGGGTATTATTAGTGGTATTATGTTGCTATAAGAAAAGCATTCACTAAGGTTAATGATCATGTATCCTGCTTCTTTGATATCCTCTCTATATCTGAATTTTTAAATACAGGCTTTACATACGAGAAACAGTCAGTAAAAACTGTTTAAAAAAAGGGATAGTGGCTTTGTAGTATAGTTTGATGTCTGGTATTGTGATCCCTCCTACTTTGTGTTTCTTTCTCAAAATTGCTGCAGCTATTCGGGGTCATTTATGGTTCCATATAAATTTTTGAAATGTCTGTTCTATTTCTGTGAAATACATCATTGGTATGTTAATAGGGATTGCATTGAATCAATAAATTGCTTTGGGTAGTATGGACATTTTGATGATATTAATTCTTCCAATCCATGAGCATGGTATATGCTGCCATTTATTTGTGTCTTCCTTAATTTCTTTCTTCAATGTTGTATAGTTTTCTACATACAGGTCTTTTACCTCTTTGGTTAAATTTATTCCTAGATACTTTATTTTTCTTCTTGCTATATCGAATGGTATTTTTTTTTCTGATTTCTTCTTCTTCTATTTCATTGCTGGTGTACAAAAATGCCTTTGATTTCTGAATGTTGAGTTTGTGTCCTGCTGTTTTGCCAAATTCACTTATTAGGTTGAGGAGTTTTTTGTATAGTGGCTTATACTACAAAGTCACTATACTCAAAACAATCTGGTACTGGCACAAAAACAGATCCATAGACCAGTGGAACAGAATAGAAAGCCCAGAAATAAGCCCAGGTCTCTATGGACATCTAATATTTGACAAAGGGGGCAGAAGCATAAAATGGAGCAATAATAGCCTCTTCAACAAATGGTGTTGGGAGAGCTGGACAGCTACATGCAAAAAATTGAAATTGGATCATCAGCTGACACCATACACAAAAATAAACTCAAGATGGATAAAAGACTTAAATGTAAGTCACCACACCATCAAAGTCCTAGAGGAGAACATTGGCAGGAAACTCAGATATCCCACACAGCAACTTTTTCACTGATATGTCTCCTAAAGCAAGGGACATAAAGGAAAGAATAAACAAGTGGGACCTCATCAAAATAAGAAGCTTCTGCACGGCTAAAGAAAACATCATCAAAGTGAAAAGGGAGCCAATCCTATGGGAAAATATATTCGCTAATGATACATCAGATAGAGGTTTGATCTCCAAGGTATATAAAGAACTCACTCGACTCCACTCCAAGAAGACAAACGATCCAATCAAAAAATGGGCAAAGGACCTGGGCAGACGCTTTTCCAAGGAGGAGATACAGAGGTCCCAGAGGTATTTGAAAGGATGCTCAGCATCACCAGCCATCAGAGAAATGCAGATCAAAACCACCATGAGGTACCACCGGTCAGAATGGCCATCATAAACAGATCAACAAACAGCAGGTGCTGGCGAGGCTGTGGAGAAAAGGGAACCCTAGTCCACTGTTGGTGGGAATGCAGACTGGTGCAGCCATTGTGGAAAGCTGTGTGGAATTTCCTCAGAAAGCTGAAAATGGAACTGCCTTTTGATCCAGTGATTCCCCTGCTGGGACTATACCCTAAGAATACCAAAACATCAATACAAAAGAACCTATGCACCCCAATGTTCATAGCAGCACAATTTACAATAGCCATGTGTTGGAAGCAACCTAAATGCCCATCAGTAGATGATTGGATCAAAAAATGATGGTACATATACACAATGGAATACTACACAGCAGAAAGAAAAAAAGAACTACTAAATTTCGCGACAGCATGGATGGAACTCGAGAGCATGATGCTAAGCAAAATAGGCCAGGGGGCGAAATACAAATACCATATGATCTCACCTATAAGTGGAACCTAACCAACAATAGAAAGATGCAAGGAAAATAAGACCGGCAACACTGAAAGGAAAAGAAATCAACAGAGACAAGAGGGAAGGAGGGAGGGGAGGCGGGGAAAAGGAAGGGAAGGGGAAAGTCAAGGAACATATAGCAAGGACTCATGGACAAAACCAAAGGGGAAGAGCTGAGGGAGGGAAGGAGGGAGGGGCAAGGGAAAGTGATGGGGGGGTAGGCAGAGACAAATGTATTTGAAAAAATAAATAAAAATAAGTAAATAAAAAAAGGGATAGGCACTATCTAAATTTTAAAAAAATTAAGAATTCTAGACATGAAAAATTGTTCAGATAATTCTCGAGAGCATATCTCTAGTTTTGATCCAAGTATTGATATTTTTAGTGTATCTGGGAAAAAAAAATTGGGCTACTTATCAGTAAACCTTCTCTCAAATCTAGAGAACATTTTTTAACACACCTTAGTGACATTTTGACAATGCACATGGTCTAAAGTAAGCTTTTACTGCTGTGCCTAAAAGCAACCTTTTTAAAGCACTTCTCATTTCATAGAAAATTTACTATAAATTGTTATTCAAATGAAAGTCTGTCATGATTTTTAGAACAAGTCAATACTTGGAACTAGGGAGGATTAAAATGGACCATTTTCTTGTGTTCTGAAGTGTTAAATATCATATTACTATGATGCTTTTAAAACAAAGTGAGATAAGCACAAGGGTTCTTCATACATGTATGGGTAGAACTTGCACTGATGCAGTCACATAATAATCTATTTCCCAACTCCAAGGAGGTCTGTTGAGTCCCACGCTTGCATGATTGGGCATGAGGTACTTCTTTCCCCAAATAGACTTTTTCTTCCATTCATTCATCCACCCATCCCTCCATCCAGCCAGCCAGCCATTCCCTTTTTTCTATTACCTTTCAAAGTGCTACTTAATAAATCCTTCCAGTATGGTGGCTTTTTTAGTTATTCCGCTAAGAAGAATCTTAACTTCAAAGCAATCCAAATGTGTTTCCTTGAGCACCCCATGTAAATCTGTTGATTTTCGCCTTATATTTTTAAAGGTACAACCTCCCCAAAGATGCCAAGCTCTTAGAAGACAGTAGTGGCATCTTGGACTTTAAAGCTACAGTATTATTCTTTACACAAAAATAAATTCAAGGTTTTTGCTTAATAATGATAAAGAATTATGAATGATACCCACTCTGGGTTTCTTTCTTTGTTCATTTGTTTTGATTCTATCCTTGCAGAGTTGGTCAATATTCTGCAGAAATGGGAAATCACTGAAACCTATATGACAGGTAATGGGGAAATGGGAAAGTAGAAACACTGGGCAGGTCAAACTTACTGGTCAGTCCCAGAATTGTCCCATATGATGTTCTGCTAAACCTATGTTCTGTGCTCTGATATAGGTCAGAGGCTTCAAATGAGAACTTCTAGAGACTTAAGAATCCTTCAACAGGGATGTGTCTGTCTATGAAAGAATGTATTTCCATAAAATGGCCACAGTAATATCTTGTTAGAAATGTAAATCCTTGACCTCTACTCCAAAACTCCTAAAAAAGAAATTCTGGAGGTTTTTGTTTTGTTAAACTCTTCAGATGATTTTGATGCACAGTGAATGCTGAGAACTATTGCTCCTGATTTTGTTTAGGCTACACTCTCCCCAGCTTTAGCTGAGAGGTTATGGTAGTCTACCCAAGACAATCCTCTTCCTGCTTTTCTACATTCCCTTATAGCTACACATGGCCATGTGACAGTTCCAGCCAATGAGATGAAAGAGAACACCACTGGGGTGTTCTTGGTAAGCTTCTTGGTAAGCTTCTGCTTTACTGATAATGACATTTTCTGATGATGACCCCTAGCTCCTTCCTTTGGCCTGTGGTGCTGGTAGGAGGCTTGAATGTTATAGCTACTTTGTAACCATGTGGTAAGTAACTAGTTTAAGGATAGAAGCCTAAAAGGTAAGGCTGGTGGAAGAAAATGACAGAGAAGTTGGATCCTCAATGTTGAGCTCTAGAATCAAAGACAGTAACTTCCAATCTTAATATACAAGAAAATATACCAACAATTATTTAAGCCACTGTTAGTTGCAACCATACATATTCCTAACTCATACAATAGGCATACACATCTATGTTATTTTCTAAAAAAAATTCTCCAATACAAATTTGGCCTTGAAAGGACACTATAAGCTATATGAAAGATCAAATATATTTGTTTGCGGCTGGAATTATATCAGTTTACTTTGTTAACCATAATCCTTTTATGCTTTATAGAAGTCAAATTAGGCTGCATCAGACACCAAAGAAATTTTAGGCAAGTGATATATTTTTGCATTATGGACCACTTGCCAAATGCTTGGCCCTTTGCTTACATGACCTCATATATTTATTTTTATCATGATACCAATCTCTCCCCTATTTCCCTTCACTTCAGGAGAGAATACTAACATAAATTAAAAGGTATACTGTTCATATCAGTTCATAGAATGTGATTTCAGAGGCTTCTCTCCCAACCACTGCTATCATTAAGTGACTTCTTTATTTAATTGCATACTCAGCAAACATTTATTATCATCATACACTTAAAATTTTTGAAAGGCACAATCTTGGAGAAAATGTATAGATGAAGAGGAAAATATGACAAAAAAACAGTTTTGTGGTGAAAAAGTCCAAAATTTCTGACATTTAATTACTTGATGAATATTGGCCTATACCTCAAAGTGTGTCTGTCTGTCTTATATCTTAGTAGGAATGAGAGTACCAAAGATCATAGAGAAAATATTCCCAGAGTGTTAACAGGGGCTTCATATAGTCAATGTCACTGAAAAATTGCTCATATAAGGCAGTGTATGTATAAACCATTTCTTTACATTCTTTATTACAGCTTCCTTCTAAGAATACCTACACTCATTTCTGATTTCCCAAATTGATCCCCTTTCAGTCTCTGGAGTTTCTGGGTTGCACTATGGAGTATTTTGACAGACACCCCCCACTCCACTGAGATGGTGCCCTTCAGAGGGTTCTAATCACCCCTTTTGTGTTTACAGGTTGAGAAATGTCTCTCCATAGACCTCCCAGCCTCTTATGACCACAGAGCATGAGAATAGAAATGCTAATGTGGCATTATGAGTGAGAGGTAAGGACTTTCCAGCCTTTTGTGGACAGGAGGCCTTTTGGGGGGATTGAAATGTGTGTATAGAGTAAAACAAATGCTATCGGCGGATGTTCCCACAGTCAGCACTCAGAGATAGCCCAGGCACTTGTGGGCTTTTTATTTATGTCCACTTTCGAAAGACAACTTGACATTCTAATAATGTCATGCAAATGTATTCCCTTATACAATGCCAGTGATTACTCAGACTCACAAGGCAACCTATACATATCTTAATAAATTGAGACCACAGATTAAACAATTTAGTGAAGAGTGGTCTTTCATTGAGAGAGAAGCCATAGTTTATGTCCTTCAAATTTCAAGGAAAAGTATTTCAATTATTCTCAGTTAGAATTACCCCAAACAAATGTGAGCAACAGTGGCATTCTTGTTATTCCCCACTACATCACGCTCCATCCTCCCACTCCCCTCTCATCAAAGTGTGACTCATTCTGGAATGCCCGAATCAAATGTCATCTCTACAGAGCCTTTCTTGATTCTCCCACCCCATCCCAAGCACAACACATTACACCCTAACTTGTTGATCGTGGACTCCTTTATTCAGCTCTGTATGGCAAAACAAGTACAACATCAGTTATGAGTCTAAGTAGGCTGTGGCTGTGACTCTTCCCTACTAGTTCTTTGCCCAATTATAGGCTCTAAAAGAGAACAGATAATGTCTTATAACTCATCATAATACACCTCCCTCCAAAATGGTGGCCTAGGCTAATGCACATGTCTGGCTGGGCAGGTTGCACCACTTCCTGGAGTACTATTCACATCAAAATCTATATTAATGCCAACTTCTAGAATTTTGCAGCATGGAAATGTTTCTTAGTACCTACCCAGCACACAGGAGGTATTCATTAAATGTCTATTAAATTAAATATTAGAAGGCTAGTTGGGGCTGGAGTAGGAAAAAAGAAGACTTATTTTATAGACATATGAAGTAGCCAGGGTTCAGCTTTTCTCAATGGCATATCAGTCTATCTGATCATATCTATTCAGATGTTAGTGGCATATGGTTTGAGAGAAATAGTGTTTTCAGTAATAGGTGTCTGTTAAAAAAGTTTTAAAGGTCTATTTGATGCACACTTCTTGCTTAACTTAAGGTCACAAGGAGAGGGTGACAGATAAGCTTTACATCTTCTACTTGCAATCAGTTTGTTCCTGGTCATGATTCCAAGTATTAACCTTGTTCTATCAAACCCAAGGAGTGTGGGGTTGAGAAGACAGAGCATGCTGAGGGGAAGCTGAGATCAGGCAGAATAGTTAATGAACCACCAGATTTGATCTTTAGGGGAAAGAAAAAAACGGTCTTGGTATAGAAAACAAAACAAGAACCTATTCCCGTGGTAAACCAATCACAGTTTGCTTCATTGCTGACAGGGTGTAGTGCAATGTCTGTTTGCTCAGGTTTTCTGGCCCAACAGAAGAGCTGGGTATTGACAAAATATGGATTCAAATTTTTAGCTATTTTGTATGTGTTTCCATATGTTATACAATGCTCCTAAGGGATACTGGATACTGAATAAGTGACAAGAGTCTAAAGAAAATAGAAATAATAAGAAAAGATTATAGAAATATGGCCTATTAAAAGATAAAAGAGACTGTGATAGAAATTGAACAACCCATTCTTTCTGTTGTTGTTATTGTCCTAAAGGTTTATAAAATTCTGAACCAGAAGAGGCAATGTGATAATAAAGATGCATTAACAGGAATACATATAAGACAACAAATGCCAACACCGTGAGACTTCCTCAGGAGCGTGTCGTCTTGTCTGTCATCTTAAATGGTGTGCTATTTTAGAGACTTCATGCTGTGTATTTGTCATTTCTACTCTATAGAACATAACAATGGTTCTTTTGTTCCCTTATTATTTTGTATATAAACTGGGCATTAAATTTGGTATTGTGAAAGGATGTGAATCTCAGTGTTTTTAAAATATTTTGGTTTCTTGGCATACTATAAAAGCCAATTTAACTTCAGAGTTCAATTTGGGACACAAGGAACTATATATGATTTGGTTGAAGGTAGAAAAAATTTAATATCCAGTAAGTCCATTTCTAAGGAAATCAATAACCAAAATATTTCAATTTAGCTAAAAAGCAGTGTATTTGATTTAATTTGGTAGACTAAGAAACTTTTATTACTGTTTTTAAGCTCATTAAGTTTATAAAAGAATATTGAAATGCTCTAGAACTTCACTCCTTTGAGCCATACACAATTTTTTAAAAAGAATAAAATGAGCAGGGAGATATATCAAATTGAGAAGCCTCATTCTTCCATATCAGTAGTCCTCATAGTGCGGTTTCAAGACCAGTAGCATTAGCATGGCCCAAGAAATTGTTAGAAATGTACATTCAAAAGCCCCACCCCAGATCCACTGAATCAGATTCCTGAAGGTTCAGTGATCTGGTTTTTAACAAACCCTTTAGGTGAATCTGGTACACAATAAAATTTGGAAGAGCTATTCTAGACAAAGGCAGAGTTAAATTCCTTTTGTCTTTCATTTACATTGTAAACATAGGTTCTCATGCACACATACATACACAGTTTTTCTTTATATAGAAGGAACTATATTATACAAACTGTGAGACTGTTGCTTTATTTTTTAAACTACATCATTTATCTTGTAGGTCTTTCAATGTCTGTGCTGAAAGGTCTATTTCACATTTCAGATTATACAACCTTTCACTGGAATAGGCCGACAGAATGTTATATGCCTTAAATGGTTCAGCCAGGTCTTTTGTGTGATCATACCTGCTATTTATGGCTTGTTAGTTTTACCATGAACATTCTTACTGGTGCATCTTGGAATACAAGCATGAGTATATTCTTGAATACATTTTTAGCAAAAGAGATAATAAAGAAAGGTATGTTTTCCATTTCAGTGCTTATGACCTAATTGTCTGGAAATGAGGTTCCACCAATTTACATTTAAGCAATAGTTTACTAACACTGCCTGTTTTTCTAAATCTTCACTGACACTGGATATCATCAAACTTATTTTAACTGTCATCAATTTGATTGATTAAATATCACATCCATTATTGTTTGCATTTCTTTAATATGAAGACGAAGATTGTCATTTTACATTTTTATTGGTCATTTATGTTTCTTTTTCAGTGACTTCTCCATTGTCTCTTGTGTTATTTTGTCCTTGATGATTTGTATAAACTTTTATAAATTAAGAAAACTAGTCTTGGCTTGTCACTTGTTTCTACTACATTTTTTATTAGTTCAGATTTTTCTAGTTGGTCATAATTTTATAGATTTGTTAATGTTTCTTTTTTTTTTTTTAATTAATTTATTTACTTTTTAAATACATTTGTCTCTGCCTTCCCCCCCTCTTTCCCTTGCCCCCTCCCACCTTCCCTCCCTCAGCTCTTCCCCTTTGGTTTTGTCCATGAGTCCTTGCTATATGTTCCTTGACTTTCCCCTTCCCTTCCCTTTCCCTGCCCCCCCCTTCCCTCTTGTCTCTGTTGATTTCTTTTCCTTTCAGTGTTGCTGGTCATATTTGCCTTGCTTCTTTGCATTGTTGGTTAGGTTCCGCTTATAGGTGAGATCATATGGTATTTGTCTTTCGCCCCCTGGCTTATTTCGCTTAGCATGATGCTCTCCAGTTCCATCCATGCTGTTGCGAAGTTTAGTACTTCTTTTTTCCTTTCTGCTGCGTAATATTCCATTGTGTATGTGTACCATAATTTTTTGATCCAATCATCTACTGATGGGCATTTAGGTTGCTTCCAAGACTTGGCTATTGTAAATTGTGCTGCTATGAACATTGGGGTGCATAGGTTCTTTTGTATTGGCGTTTTGGTGTTCTCAGGGTATAGTCCCAGCAGGGGAATCGCTGGATCAAAAGGCAGTTCCATTTTCAGCTTTCTGAGGAAATTCCACACTGCTTTCCATAGTGGCTGCACCAGTCTGCATTCCCACCAACAGTGGACTAGAGTTCCCTTTTCTCCACAGCCTCGCCAGCACCTGTTGTTTGTGGATCTGTTTATGATGGCCATTCTGACCGGTGTGAGGTGGTACCTCATGGTGGTTTTGATCTGCATTTCTCTAATGGCTAGTGATGCAGAGCATCCTTTCAAATGCCTCTGGGCCCTCTGTATCTCCTCCTTAGAAAAGCATCTTCCCAGGTCCTTGGCCCATTTTTTGATTGGATCGTTTGTCTTCTTGGAGTAAAGTCGAGTGAGTTCTTTGTATATCTTGGAGATCAAACCTCTATCTGATGTATCATTAGCAAATATATTTTCCCAAATGGTTGGCTCCCTTTTCATTTTGCTGATGTTTTCTTTAGCCGTGCAGAAGCTTCTTATTTTGATGAGGTCCCACTTGTTTATTCTTTCCTTTATGTCCCTTGCTTTAGGAGACATATCAGTGAAAAAATGGCTGCGTGGGATATCTGAGAGTTTCCTGCCCATGTTCTCCTCTAGGACTTTGATGGTGTTGCTACTTATATTTAAGTCTTTTATCCATCTTGAGTTTATTTTTGTGTATGGTGTCAGCTGATGATCCAATTTCAATTTTTTGCATGTAGCCATCCAGCTCTCCCAACACCATTTGTTGAAGAGGCTGTTATTGCTCCATTTTATGCTTCTGCCCCCTTTGTCGAATATTAGATGTCCATAGAGACCTGGGCTTATTTCTGGGCTTTCTATTCTGTTCCACTGGTCTATGGGTCTGTTCTTGTGCCAGTACCAGATTGTTTTGAGTATAGTGGCTTTGTAGTAGAGTTTGATGTCCGGTATTGTGATCCCTCCTACTTTGTGTTTCTTTCTCAAAATTGCTGCGGCTATTCGAGGTCGTTTATGGTTCCATATAAATTTTTGAAATGTCTGTTCTATTTCTGTGAAATACGTCATTGGTATCTTAATAGGGATTGCGTTGAATCTATAAATTGCTTTTGGTAGTATGGACATTTTAAGGATATTAATTCTTCCAATCCATGTGCACGGTATATGCTTCCATTTATTTGTGTCTTCCTTAATTTCTTTTTTCAATGTTGTATAGTTTTCTGCATACAGGTCTTTTGTGTCTTTGGTTAAATTTATCCCTAGGTACTTTATCTTTTTTCGTGCTATATCGAATGGTATATTTTTCCTGATTTCTTCTTCTTCTATTGCATTGCTGGTGTACAAAAACGCCTTTGATTTCTGAATGTTGACTTTGTATCCTGCTGTTTTGCCAAATTCACTTATTAGGTTGAGGAGTTTTTTGGTAGAGTCTACAGGGTTCTCTATGTACACTATCATGTCATCTGCAAACAATGATAGTTTTACTTCCTCCTTTCCTATTTGGATGCCTTTTATCTCTTTCTCTTGTCTGACCGCTGTGGCTAGGACTTCCAATACGATGTTGAAAAGAAGCGGTGAGAGCGGACATCCTTGGCGTGTTCCCGATCTTAGTGGGAAAGCTTTCAGTTTTTGCCCGTTGAGTATGATATTGGCTGTAGGTTTTTCATATATGGCCTTTATTACGTTGAGGAATGCCCCATTGATTCCCATTTTGCTGAGTGTTTTGATCATAAATGGGTGCTGTACCTTGTCAAATGCTTTTTCTGCATCTATCGAGATGATCATGTGGTTTTTGTCTTTTCTTTGATTTATGTGGTGTATCACGTTTACTGATTTGCGTATATTGAACCATCCCTGCATCCCTGGGATGAATCCCACTTGATCGTGATGGATAATCTTTTGAATGTATTGCTGGATGCGGTTTGCCAATATTTTGTTGAGGATTTTAGCATCTATGTTCATCAGCGAAATTGGCCTGTAGTTTTCTTTCTTTGTAGGGTCTTTATCTGGTTTTGGGATCAGGGTGATGCTGGCCTCATAGAAGGAGTCTGGCAGTCTTCCCTCCTCTTGGATTTTTTGGAATAGTCTGAGAAGGACAGGGGTTAGCTCTTCCTTAAATGTTTTGTAAAATTCTCCTGGTAAACCATCTGGCCCTGGACTTTTGTGTGCTGGGAGTTTCTTGATTACTGCTTCAATTTCCCCAACTGTTATCGGTCTGTTCAAGCTTTCTGTTTCTTCCTCCTTCAGTGTTGGAAGATTATACTTTTCTAAAAATTTGTCCATTTCATCCAGATTTTCAAATTTCTTGGCATATAATTGTTCATAATAGTTTCTGATGATCATTTGTATTTCTGTGGTATCAGTTGTTATTTCTCCTCTTTCATTTCTGATATTATTAATTTGGGTCCTCTCCCTTTTTTTCTTGATGAGTCTGCTTAAAGGTTTGTCCACTTTATGAATCTTTTCAAAGAACCAGCTTCTGGATTGGTTGATCCTCTGAATTGTTCTTTTTGTCTCTATGTCATTCAGTTCTGCTCTAATCTTGACTATTTCCTTCCTTCTACTTGCTCTGGGATTTATTTGTTGTTGTTTCTCCAGTTCTTCAAGTTGTAGTGTTAGGTCTTGTATTTGAAATGTTTCTATCTTTTTAAGGTAAGCCTGTATTGCTATGAACTTCCCTCTCAGGACCGCCTTTGCTGTGTCCCATAGGTTTTGGACAGTTGTCTGTTCATTTTCATTTGTTTCCAGAAATTTTTTGATTTCTTCTCTTATCTCATTATTGACCCATTCATTGTTTAAAAGTGTACTGTTCAGTCTCCATGAGTTTCCAAGTTTTTGAAGTTTCTCTTTGAGTTTGATTTCGAGTTTCAAGGCCTTGTGGTCTGAGAAAAAGTTTGGTATTATTTCAATTTTCCTGAATTTACTGAGGCTTCCTTTGTGTCCTATCATGTGGTCTATCTTTGAAAAACTGCCATGAGCATTTGAAAAGAATGTGTATTTTTCTTCTTTGGGATGTAAGATTCTATATATGTCAGTTAAGTCTCTTTGATTCAGTGTTTCATTCAGCGCCACGATATGTTTATTAATGTTTTGTTTGGAAGCTCTGTCCATTTTGGACAGTGGGGTGTTGAAATCCCCTACTATCAGTGTGTTGCTGTCTATATCTTTTTTGAAGTCATCCAACAATTTCCTTATAAACTTGGGGGCTCCTATATTGGGAGCATATAAGTTTACAATGTTGATGTCTTCTTGATAGATTCTTCCTTTAAGTATGATAAAGTGCCCCTCTGGGTCTCTCTTTATGGCCTTTGCTTTGAAATCGACTTTGTCTGATACAAGTATGGCAACGCCAGCCTTTTTCTCATGTCCATTTGCTTGGAATATTGTTTTCCATCCCTTTACTTTCAATCTGTGTAGGTCTTTTGCTCTGAGGTGGGTCTCTTGTAGGCAGCATATGTGTGGGTCATGTTTTCTTATCCATTCAGCTACCCTGTGTCTTTTGATTGGGGCATTTAGTCCATTCACATTGAGAGATATTACTGATAGAAACTTACTCATCTTTTCTCTTTGTACTTGTGTTCCTCTCCGTCTCATTCTTTTCCTTCATCTGCTTAAACCAGTCCCCTTAGCATATCTTGGAGTGCTGGTTTGGTAGAGATGTATTCTTTTAGCTTTCTTTTGTCTGGGAAACTCCGTATTTCTCCTTCTATTTTAATGGAGAGCCTAGTTGGGTAGAGCAGCCTTGGCTGTAGGCCCTTGCTTTTCATGGCTTGGAATATTTGTTGCCATTCCCTTCTGGCTTGGAGTGTTTCTGTTGAGAAGTCAGCTCCTAGGCGTATCGGGGCCCCCTTGTATGTTACTTTCTCCTTCTCCCTTGCTGCCTTGAGGATTCTCTCTTTGTCTTTGACATTTGCCATTTTAATGATGATGTGTCTTGGAGTGGACCTCCTTGGGTCCTTCTTGAGTGGGGTCCTCTGTGCCTCCTGGATCCATGAGAGCCTTTCTCTCCTCAAATTAGGGAAATTTTCCATCATTACTTTTTCGAGGAGGTTCTCTATTCCTTGCTCCTCTTCTTCTCCTTCTGGTATCCCTATTATACGGATATTATTGCGTTTCAGGTTGTCCTGCATTTCCCTAAATGCTTCTTCATTCTTTTTGAGCCGTTTTTCCATTTCTTGCTCTTTCTGGGAGCTTTTTTCTACCTTATCCTCCATCTCACTGATTCGATCCTCAGCTTCATCCAGCCTGCTTTGGATTCCTTCTACTGTGTTCTTCAATTCAGAAATGGTATTCTTCATATCCTCTTGTGTCTTCTTGATAGTTTCTATGTCCTTTTCCAGGCTGATATAGTTTGCTGTAAGATCCTGATAGTTTCTCTGCAGTTTCTCATAGTTCTCTTTGAGCTGGCTGAGCTCATTGAGCTTCCTTAGAACCATTGTTTTAAATTCCATATCTGATAGTTCCCTTGCCTCTATTTCATTGAGCTCTCTCTGTGGGGAGTCCCCTTTTCCACTCATTTGGGGAGAACTTCTTTTTCTTCCCATTTTTGTGAGAGTTTGTTAAGTATTTTTGTCCTTTACTTTTCTTTCTGGGCTTGCCTCTGATGATGTCAGTTGTTGACCCTATAGGGCCTTGGGTTGTTTGTTTGAGCCTTTCAGGAGTCTAATGCCTGTGTCTGACTCCTGCTTGGAGCAGCTCTGTGACCCCTTCGGTCAGGGCTGGGCTATTTTTTGGGATCTCTCTGCGCTCTCACGAGAGCTCCTTGAGCGCGTTCCCAGCGCGGCAGGGTCCCCCACCTGCCTGGGCTCGCATGTGTTTGCCCCAGACCAGGGGGCTTATTCGCGACCTCCCGTGCTCATCTGAACTCCCTGGCACGCGAGCTTCGCGGCACTGGTCAGATTAGAGTCTTCTATTGTGTGTTTTCCCCGCTTTTGGCTCTTTGGGTGCGTTGCTTGCCCTCGCCAAATGGGGACTATGGAAATGGGAGGAAATCAGCTCTCCGGTTAATCCTGTTTCTGGTCTCTCCTCCAGGGACTCTGGGCAGCTTTACTTATTTTGTGGGCTGCTCCGCAATCGCGGCGGGTAGGTCAATTTATGCCTGCCCTTGCCCCTCTGTGCAATCCCTCGCAGGCCGTATGGGTGCCAGTCTGTGTGAGGCCTTGCCGGCAGGTGCAAGCGTTCGCCAGCCCGCGTGGGTCACACACACGCTCGCCAACCCTCGCCAGTCACTCGGCGCAAGTGTGCGCGCCTGCTCTGGGTGTTTTGGGGGTGTCTATGTTTGCTTTTTGGCTTTTGGCTCTTTGGGGGTGTGGCCTCTTCCCGCGCAATGGAGACTTCGGCAAGGAGAAGGAGTCAGGACTCCCCGGTTCCTCCTCCCGTTCCTTCCCCAATGCCTCCGTTTCTAGTCTCCCCTCAGGGGCCTCTGGGCAGTTCTGTGACCCCTTCGGCTGAGGATCCAACCCCTGTGCGGACTGCGTTTCAATCGCAGGCAGTCTGGTTCATGCGCGCCCCGCTTCTGCCTCTTTGGGGTCGCGCCTTTCCAGCCCACAATGGAGACTACCGAACGGGGAGGGAGTCGGGACTCCCCGGTTCCTCCTCCCGTTCTTTCCCCAACGCCACTGTCTCCAGTCTCTCCTCAAGGCTCTCCCAGCCAGTCTGCACTCAGCCCCGCAGGTCACACGCGCAGAAGCTGTGTGCGGAGCGCACAAAAGGCAGGTTAATTGATTCCCTTATGCCTGAGCGAGATGGTAGCTGCAGAGTGGGAAGTGCGTTATCACCCGGGCTCCACCGGCCGCAGAGTCAGTTCCCTTCACAAAGTTTTCCTCACCAGTCTTTTCCCATGCACCAGCCCACCCTGCTGCCGCCTGTACCCAGCGATCAAGGAGGGTGGCTGCCGCTGCAACTTTTGCGTTTGCCCTTTAAATGTCTTTTTGCATCCCCAGCCACCTGTCTCTGGCAGAGAGTGCCCCTAAGCTTTTTGGAGTTGTGTTTTGTCTGTATTTTCTCGGCTTTAGCGGCTGTAGTTTAGGGGTTCCCGTTTATGATTCAGACCCCGTTCTTCCCGGGGGGACGCTAACTGGCCGTTTCAATGTCCCTCTGGTGCCAGTGCCCGTGAGCACCCGGCCCACCCTCTCGAGCCTCCACCGCAATTCTCACCCGTTGGGATGTGTGAGAGTCGAATCCGCTGTCCGCGGCACCAAGGCTCCTCTCCCACTATCGCTCCACTGCTTTCCAGGTGATTACTCCATTATTTAGTTGCAATTCCAGTTTGGTTTTGGGAGGAGGTCAGCGTGACTCCCTTTCACTCCTCCGCCATCTTTTTCTCTCTCTCTCTGTTAATGTTTCTTGTTCACACTCTGTATTATCATCTTCCTGAAAGACCTTCCACCAATTACAAAATCCCAAATAAACTCAGTCATGATTTTCTTCTAATCATCATAGTTTAGTTTTTAATTTCCATAATTTTCTTTGGTAGAAGAAATTAAATTTTAATTCAGTTTTTGTTTTTTCATACACTACTCTCTTGGTCCAGCATCACTTAGTGAAGTTCTCTTTTCCCAATGATTTGTATATCACTGTTACTCTCATCTAGAGAACTTGGAGACATTGTCTTATGAGCAATTGGTTCTCTATTGTTAAGCCATTTTAGTTAGGAGGGCTCTGTTAGCAGTTTTTATACTGGATAGGACTACTTCTACCTCATTTATTCTTCTTTCTGGGAAATGTCATAACATTTTTCATGTGTTTATTTTTCATGCTAAACTTTTTGTGTCATTTTGTCAAGTACAAAAATAAATTTAGATGAAATATCAACACACTGAATTTATAGTTAATAAATGGAGCTTTGTCAATGTACAATATAGCAGTTTCTTATAAAGAAATACAATCATCTCTAATTTTACTGGTCTTTTTTTAATGTAACATTAGAAATTCAAGTTTTCTTCATATAATACCTTCACATTTCTGGTTAACTTCAATACTAGGTATTTAACTTTTTGGTTGCAAATGTAAATGGTTTCCTCCTCCCATTTTATTTTTTAACTGCTTATTTATTGCATACAAAGCTACTAACTTTCATATCTTTCACCATACACCTGAAGTATACATGATATGTCTTGATGCATGCAGTGAATTCTTAAAAACTTCACATGCAAAAAACAATGCTTACACATCCAACTGTTAACTACTAAAAAAACAAAAACAAACCTAAAACAGATTTGTTGAGAATATACCTTAAACATATTATTCTTTTGGAATTGCCCACAAGAGAAAACACCCATTCACTTCGTAATGGCACATGATTTTTTGACACAGATTGACATGGCTTTACTTGGTAAACCGGTTCATCAGCTATTTAGAATATTCCAAAATTAGAGTGCTAATTCTAAAAAATTTCCAAATATGAATATCCAGAAATGGTTTGGTCAATGGAGAGAATGTTGAGGTCCCAGTGAATAATTTAAATGTAAAACAACTGAATACATCTATTGACATCAAAAAAATGGAACGATTTTTTTTAATTAGAAGTAAAAAAGTGGTAGAATTTATTAGCCAGTCTAAGAACTTTAAATAAAAATAAAGCATAAAAACAGCAAAGGGAGAACAAAATATACAATATTAAAGGTAATAATGGGGGTCCTGACTGGTGTGGCTCAGTTGGTTGGGTGTTGCAACGCAAAGCAAAAGGTGGCAAGTTTGATAGGTCAGTGCACATGCCTGGGTTGTGGGTTTGTCCCCAGAAGGTAGTTTTAAGAGGCAGCCAATCAATGTTACTCCCTCACATCAATTTTTCTCTCCCTCTCTTTCTCTCTTCTTTCCCCTCTCTCTAAATAGTAATAAATAAAACATTTTTAAAAACCCTAATAATGGGACAATAATCAATATAGAGTAAATACAATTAATGAGAAAATAATACTTTAGAAAACTAATGCAAAAGTTTAAAATAATTTATCTTCTAGGTATAAACTAACCAGAAAGAAAAGATGAGAAACCAAAGCTGATGATTTTATTCTTAGTTATTTTAATATATTAACTAATTGTTTTATAAATTTTCAGTTAATTTTTTTGAATTTACTAGGAACACAATTATATAAGCAGCAATTAAAAGTACTTTTTGTTTCATCCTTACCAATGTTTACAACTTTAATTTCTATTTCACAGTTCCACTGCATGTGCTATTATTTTTTGAATAATATTAATAGTGAGAATAGTTGTCATTACCATCTTACTCTTCATATAAAAATAAAACATTCAATGTTTGCCCTTTACACTTGATGCTGGATATTTATTTGAAAATATGTATTCTTGGTAAATGATATAATATTCCTTTAATGTACCACTATTACATTTGCTAACATTTAGTATTTTCTCAACATTAATGAGATTGTATTAAGTAAGAATATTGTATTTTGTTATCTCTATCAGATTGCTTTTTAAATATTATGATGTCTTTGTACAAAAAATTTGGAAACTTGCACTTTTTATGTTGAAAAATTTTAATAATTTGTAAAGTAGCTCTTTTTGTGAAGGTTTAAAATACCTTTTTGAAAATTATTTGAATCTTGAAATTTCCTTTTCCTATTATTTTTTTAAATAATTTTCATAATTAATTATCAACTTGAGTTTCATTTCTTCTCTAGGGTCACATTCATTAATTTGTAGTTTCATAAAAATCTGAAAAAATTTAAATTCATTTTATAGGGATTTTCAATGTAACATTTCCTTTATGCCATTTTACATTTTGTGTATTTGTGTTTTCTTTCTTCCTTATTCTGTTTCCAAAATAGTAAAGTTATTAATCAACTTAAAAGTATGTTTCCATTTTTAACCCATTATTTTAATTTTTATTTTCACCAACCCTTTTTTTCCTACCCTGCAAATTTTTAAAAAATATTTTATATCCATCTTTTTCCTTAACTGCTAAATAGTCTTTCAGCCAAGGATATTTTGAAACCTCATTATGGAAACTCTCTTTTGAATCTGTATTACATTCTTTGGTATTATCTAAATTGTGACATATCTTTCTCCTTTGGGTTCATGCTGTAATATAAAAGAGGAAGAGTATTATTTCAAATAAAGCTTGCTTGATATGGTGGTTGACCAGCTTGGTCATATGATTTTATGGATTTTATGTCATAAATCATGTGCCTCTGATTAAAAGACATATTGTTTTTTGTGGGTTTCATACACTGATTCTGAAGGCAGTCCAAAAAATAGTTCAAAACTTGCTTTCACCAACGCTATTTTGTAGAGGCGACAGTCCTTTGGATGTGTAAGCACTTCTTTTTGTCTTTTAAGGGCTCATTATCATGTAGTCAGATGCTCTTTCACTGTGGCTAGAAATCAGAAAGGCAGATAAACCAGGAATAAAAAGCAAGAACTCAGCAGGGTTGGGAAATCTGTGGTCGTCCTGAGCTGATCTTCATTCAGACAAAAATGCAGTCATTTATTTCAAGAGGAATATTTCAAGTAGTTGCATTTATTTATAGCTATTAGACAAATATGCAAAGTAAAATTCTGTTTTTTAAACAAAGAAAAGCACAAGCTAGTATAAATACTTCAAAACAGAATGTGCTTTTGATAAAGTGTAAGGAAGAGATGAATTCCCAAAAGGACGTGGGTAAACATGAAGTTCTTATGTATGCCTGGGCCAATGCTAGGGTTCTGAATACCTTCATACTATCGTTACATATTATAATTCTGTCATTTAATATGAGTAGTTAATGTCATTTATGAGGAAAGTAGTCATACTCTCTTGATAATTACTGCATATCTTTTAAAATGAATCATGTTTCCCTTTAAAATGTGCATTTTTTATTCCATTTTGTTAATGCACATCTTTTCCTTCATTATATCTGCTAAAATGTCAACCCTGCTATGTTGGGAAAATCAATAATGAAATAGCTTTACAGTAATTACCTCCCAGTAACACAGTTTTCCACTTTAACAACACAAACCAAATCCACTGACATATGAACATTACACAAATATGCTGGTGAGAAAGTCATCATATGAAAATATAACTTGGTTTACTAACATTTTGAATTACACCTTAAACACCAAGTTTTCATAGACAGAAACACTTTGTAAGATACCTGTGCATCTCTCATGTTCAGCTTTACACTAACGAAGAGCAACACTATATATCCTTATGGCTCTAGGAATTCGAAGTCAGCCTTAAAACATGCAAAACTCGCCAAACCCTCTGAATCTCTGCAATGACAATAGAAATTGCAATATCATATAATTTTCCATGTGTTTTCTACGCTTTTTAGTAAACCAGTCATTTTGTGTCTAAGCTGCCAGAAACTAGCCATCTTCACTGCTAGCACAGATGACAATCCAGTCAAAGGGGCAAGCCATGCACAACGACAGCACAAAAATGAAAAGAACAGAGAACGATCCTCAAGTTATTTCTGTGTTCACACAAAACAGAAGTCATCACATTTTGAAAAGAAATACAACTTTTTTCCAAAAAAGATACTATATTTAAAAACATATAAAAGTAAAATATTAAAAAAAGTCCCTAAAATCCCCAAACCCAGACCATTGCCATCCTTTGGTAAACATGACTTCATAGAGCTTTCCAGGCTTATTCACAGGACCTATGTAACTTGAAGTCAAGTGATGAAAAGTTAAATTGTAGCACTTTGCAGCATCACGTAAGGTTTCCATGACACAAAGTGTGTCTTAAAAATACCTATAAATTAAAAAAAAAAACCTAGGAAAAAAGTGTTAAAAAACCTTTAAAAGATGGCAACAACATGTGTTTTTTGAAACTTGGTTTGCAAAGTGGCCTGTGTGCAAAGAATGCCGGCAGAGACTGAGAAAGAGGCAGGCCCCGCCAGACTGGTGGGCGGCAGCTTCAAGGAAAGAGGGAACTTAAAAGTTGAATGTACCCACTTGAGTGACCCCAGTCAAAATTAAGTAGAGCCCATCAAACACGCAGAATTAAGATAAGTTGTAAATTTTTGTTGTATTAAGCTACTAAACTTTACAATGGCTTGTTAAGTAGCAACTGAAATGATAACTTACATTTTTTAATGTAACTGGCTGAACACTGTAATAAGTACTTTATATGTACTGTCTTATGTAATTTTCAAATTCCTCTTATTTTCTTCATTCCTAATATCATTACTTTATATCAAATCCTCACTTCTGCCCCAAAGGAATAAAAATTTAAAGCTTTTTAGTTAGAGTTCTAGACTTCTGGTTGATCTCACCCCACATTTTCCTCTATACTGTAACCAGTGAAAGTTATTTAAAATGCAAATAATGACAAATGTCAAACTTCTCTCCAATCTCTTTCTCCAGCATACTTTTCAGTTCTGCTTCATTACTGTCTCATTACTTGATTGTCCTTCAGCCCCGCCCCATAGATCTCTTGCCTTTGGGTTCCTTTGTCTGGAAGGACCTTCTCTACTCCCATTAACTTCACCTGCATAATTTTCACTTACCCTTTAAAGTCGAACTCAGGTATAATCTCTTCCGGGAAGCCTTTCTTGACTATCTCTGGCTAGGATTATATCAGGTACTCCTACTTGGATGTCATAGGACACCATTGATACAGTTATAAACACTTTGTCACAGCATTGGATTGACTGTAGTTTTTACAGACTAGTACCTGCATTGGTTGGTAAAAGCAAGGGCTTGCTGACTCCAGCAATTGCTGTCCAGCAGTGTGGCTTTAGGCATTTACCTGAGCTCTCTGTGCCTCCACATTCTTCATCTGTAAAGCTGGACCTATCTTACAGAGTTTTGTTATGAGGATTAAATTAGTTGGGTATATATTGTAGTGTTCAGAGACACTAAAAAATTTCAACTTATTATTTTTATTATTGTTCAATATAGGTTTGTTGAATACAAGAAAACCGAAAAGATGAATAGGACTTAGAGAAGCATTGTGGGTAAAGGGTGAAGAACGGATGAGAGAGAAAGGAAGAAATACAATCAAGGTATTTGAGGTATAAGTAATATCCTCCCTGACTCAGGACATGGTGTTACCCAGTCACCCAGGCACTAGGACCAGAAACATAGGAGCTCAGTCTAGAAACCCAGGAACCATTCCTGAGAAGTCTCATAGCTTTGCATCCTTCATCCCTCAGTTCATCAGTATACATCCCTCAATTTTTTTCTCTGAATGCATATTAAGTCTGTCCACTTACCTCTATCTCAATAAATACCACTTCAGTCTGACATTATTATTTTCCTTATAAATAACCAGAGTAGCCTCCCAATGGTTTCTATTCCTACCTCTTGACCTTCGAGTAATTTATTCATGAAAGAGTAATCAGAAGGATCTCTAAAAATGGAGTTTAAGTAGTTTAAACTCTCTGCTTTAAACCATTGCAGTCACAGTATTCTCAAGGTCCTACATGCTAGAGCCTTGCCAACCTATTGACACTATCCCTCTCTTCTCCATTATTACCCTCTAGGCATAGTGGGCTCCTTTCAGCTTCTTACTCAGCTTTTACCAAGCACAGGCCTCTGCACAGCCTATTCTTTTTCTATTCTTTTTCCTTTGTTCTCCCAGTGGTTTGACTTCCTCATCTTTCAGGACTCAGCTAAACCATATCCTCAGAAATGTAAGTCATCTTATTCTTTCTTGTAGTAGTATCATTCTCTGACCTATTAGAATACTTACCAGAATCCTAAATAAATATTTATTTTTCTGTTTACTTGTTCAATGTGTGTCTTTCTCACTGAACTCTATGGTAGAAGGCAAAAATGGACTAGTACATAGAATGTTGGTTAATTACAGTGGAATTTAATGAACTTTAAGTATTAATTTTTGCTTTGATGTATTCTTTGAGTCATAGTGATACCCATATACTTAAACATAATTTTTGGAAAGGTAACTTTGTAATCAAGCAACTTCTCTGAGCTAAATGCTATGATTGTGCTCCTCTGTGCTGACATGGATTTTAAATTAATTAATTTTTTAAATTTTTTTATTGTATTTTTCTATTATCATTTAGTTGCCTTATGTTCCCCTCCCCTCGCTGCAACCACCACACTGTTGTCCACGTCCATGAGTCCTTTTTCCTTTTTGCTCAATCTCTCCACCCCCTACCCTTAGCTGTCATCCTGCTCTGTATCTATCAGTCTTTCTCTATTTTGTTAGTTCAGTTTGTTCATTAGATTCCACATATGAGTGAAATCATAGGGTATTTGTCTTTCTCTGATTATTTCACTTAGCATAATGTCCTCCAGGTCCATTAATATTGTCACAACATTTTATTCATTTTTATGGCCCAGTAATATTCCATTATGCAAATGTCCCATAGTTGTTTTATCCACTAATCTACTGATGGACACTTCCATATCTTGGTGATTGTAAATAATGCCTCAATGAACATAGGGGCGCTTACGTTCTTTCAAGTTAGTGTTTAGAGTTCCTTCAGATATATTACCAGAAGTTAGATCACCAGTTCAAAAGACAGATCCATTTTTAATTTATTGAGGTATCTCCATGCTGTTTTCAACAGTGGCTGCACCAATATGCGTTCCCATCAACAATGCAAAAAGGTTACCCTTTCTTCACATCCTCTCTAGCACTTGTTGTATGTTGAGCTAATGCTGATAACAATTCTGACAGGTGTATGATAATATCTCACTGTGGTTTTAATTTGCATTTCTCTGATGATTAGTGATATTGAGCATGTTTTCATATGTCTATTGGACATCTGTATGCCCTCTTTGGAGAAGTGTCTATTTGGATCCTTTGCCCACTTTTTAATTGGCTTGTTTATATCTTTTGTTTCCCTTGACTGGGGAGATATATCTGATAAAATATTGCTACAAACAATATTCAGGACTATGGTGCCTATGTTTTCTTCCCTGATTTTTATGGTTTCAGGTCTAACACTTAAGTCTTTGATCCACTTTGAATTTATCCTTATGTGTGGTGTGAGAAAGTGGCCTAGTTTCATTTTTCTGCATGCATGTGTCCTATTTTCCCAGCACCATTTGTTCAATAAACTATTGTTAGCCCATTGTATGTGCTTGTTTCCTCTGTTGAGTATTAATTGACTATAAAGGTGTGGGTTTATTTCTGGGCTCTCTCTTCTGT
Organism: Pteronotus mesoamericanus; assembly: GCF_021234165.1. NCBI lineage: Eukaryota > Metazoa > Chordata > Mammalia > Chiroptera > Mormoopidae > Pteronotus > Pteronotus mesoamericanus. The sequence goes on along the minus strand of NW_026555105.1, from coordinate 34,547,390 downwards.
TCCATTGATCTGTGTGCCTGTTTTTATGCCAGTACCAGGCTATTCTGATTACTATGGCCTTGTAGTTCAGTTCGATATTAGGTAGCATGATTCCTTCACCTCTGTTCTTCTTTCTTGGGATGGCTGTGGCTCTTTGGGGCTTTTTGTGGTTTCATATAAATTTTCGAAATATTTTTTCTAGTTCTGTGGAATGTGTGATTGGAATCTTGGTAGCAATTATGTTGAGGCTATAGGTTGCTTTGGGTAGCATGAACATTTTAATGATGTTAATTCTTCCTATCCTTGGACAGTTTATGCTTCCATTTATTTGTATCATCTTCAGTTCTTTTCTTCAGTGTCTTATAATTTTCTGAGTACAGGTCCTTTACATACTTGGTTAGGATTATTCCTAGGTATTTTATTTTTTTGAAGCAATTATGAATGGGATTATTTTCATGATTTCTCTTTCTGTTAGTTCATTATTGGCATATAAAATGCAACTGATTTCTGGATATTAATTTTGTGTCCTGCTACTTCTCTGAATTCATTTGTCAGTACTAGTAGTTTCTTGGTGGAATCTTTGGAGTTCTCTATGTACAATATCACGTCATCTGTAAATAAAGACAGATTTACTTTTTCATTTCCAATTTGGATGCCTTTTTTTCTTTTCTTCTTCTTGTCTGATTGCTGTGGCTACAACTTCCACTACTATGTTGAATAAGAGAGGTGAAAGCAGACATCCCTGTCTTGGTCCTGATCTTAAGAGAAACACTTATAGTTTTGCCTATTGAGTATGTTGTGGGCAGTATGTTGCTTGAGTATGTAGGTTTGTCATATATGACCTTTATAACATTTAGGTATGTTCCCTCTAATCTCACTTTGCTTAGAATTTTTATCACACATGGGTGCTGGGTTTTATCAAATACTTTTTCTGCATCTATTGATATGATCACATGGTTTTATTCTTCATTTTGTTTATGTGTTGAATCACATTTATTGATTTGCAAATGTTGTACCAACCTTCCATTCCTGGAATAAATCCCACATGATCATGGTGTATGATCTTTCTGATGCTTTGATGTATTTGGTTTCCTAATATTTTGTTGAGGATTTTAATATCTATGTTCATAAGTGATATTGGCCTATAATTTTCTTTCTTTGCAGTGTCTTTATATGGTTTTGGAATTAGGATAATGCTGGCCTCATCAAACAAGTTTGAGAGGCTTCCCTCTCTTGAGTTTATTGAAATAGTTTGAGAAGGAGATTTGTTAGTTCTTCTCAGAATCTGTGGTAAAATTCACCTTTGAAACCATCCTGTCCAGGATTTTTGTTTCTTGGGAAGTTTTTGGGTTTTTTTTTTTACTTCTTCAATTTCACTACGTTTTAATATGTATGTCTATTCAGATTCTCTGATTCTTCCTGGTTTAGTTTTGGAAGTTTGTATGTTTCTAGGAATTCATCCATTTTATCCAGGTTGTCCGGTTTGTTGGTATATAGTTGTTCATAATGTTTTCTTACAATCCCTTGTATTTCTTTGGATCAGTTGTTATTTTTCCTCTTTCAGTTCTGATTTTATTTATTTGGGTCCTCTCTCTTTTTTTCTCAATGAGTCTCGTTAAATATTTGTCCATCTTGTTTATCTTTTCAAAGGACCTGCTCTTAGATTCATTGATCTTTTGTATCTTTTTTTAGACTCTATTTCATTTATTTCTGCTCTGATCTTTATTATTTCCTTCCTTCTATTCACTTTGGGTATTGTTTGTTGTTCATTTTTAAGTTCCTTTAAGTGTAAAGTTAGATTGTTTAATTTGAGCTCTTTCTTGTTTTTTGAGATAGGTCATTAATACTATGAACTTCCCTCTTAGGACTGCTTTTCCAGTGCCTCGCACATTTTGGGTTGTTTTGTCTTCATTTTCATTTGTTTAAAGTTATCTTTTGATTTCTTCCTTGATATCTTTGTTGAGCCATTTGTTGTTTAATAACATGTTATTTAGCTTCCATGTCTTTGTGTGTTTTTCAGTGTTTTTCTTATGGATTTAAGTTTCATAGCATTGTGATCAGAGAAAATGCTTGATATGATTTCAATCTTCTCAAATTTATCGAGACTTGTTTTGTATCCTAACACGTTGTCTATAATAGAAAGCATTCTATGTGCACTTGAAAAGTATGTACATTCTTCTGCTTTGAGGTGAACTGCTCTGAAGATATCAGTTGAATCCATTTCATCCAACTTGTTGCTAAAGGCTGCTGTCTCCTTGTTGATTTTCTGTCTGCAAGATATATCCAATGACATCAATGGGGTGTTCAAATTTTCAACAATGACTGTATTTCTGTTGGTCTCTCCTTTTATGCCCATCAAGATTTGCTTCACATATTTAGGCTATCCTATGCTGGGTACATAAATGTTATATCTAGAGTCATATCCTCTTTTTGGACTGTTCCCTTTATCATTATATAGTGTCCTTCTTTGTCTCTTACTATAGCCTTGGTTTTAATGTATATTTTGTCAGATATAAATAGTGCTACCCCAGCTTTTTTTCCCCCATTCTATTTGCATGAAATATCTTTTTTCATCCCTTTACTTTTAGTCTATGTGTATCTTTCAATTTGAGATGGGTCTTTTGGAGGCAGCATATATATGGGCCTTGTTTTCTTATCCATTCAGCTACCCTATGTCTTTTGGTTGGAGCATTTAAACCATTTACATTTAAGGTGATTATTAATAGATACATATTTAGTACCATTTTATTGTTAGACTATTTTCCTCTGTTTTTTTCTCTTTTTCTTCTTCTTGAAGCAAGTCCTTTAACATTTGTTGCAGTACTGGTTTGGTGTTAACAAACTCCTTTAGCTATGTCTTGTTCAAGAAGCTCCTATTTCTCCTTCAGTTTTAAATAATAGCCTTGGTGGGAAAAGGTCCTTACTTTTCATCAACTTGACTATTTCATACCACTCCTTTCTAGTCTGAAATGTTTCTGTTGGGAAACCAAGTAGCAGTCTACTTGGTGCTCCGTTATATTTAACTACCTGCTTTTTCTTGCAGCTTTAAGGATTCTCTCCTTTTCTTTAATCTTGCCACTTTAATTACATGTCTTAGTGTAGGCGTCTTTAGGTCAAACTTTTTTGGGACTCTTTGAGTTTCCTGGAGTTGTGTGCCTTTTTCCTTCTCTAGATTAGGGAACTTTTCAATCATTATTCTTTAAATGGGTTCTCTATCCTTTGTTTACTCTCTTCTTCCAGCACTCTTATGATGTGGATGTTGTTATATTTCATGTTGTCTAAAATATTTCTTAAGATTTCCTTATTTTTTTAAATCCTTTTTTCTTTTTTCTGGTCTGCCTGGGTGTTATTTTCTACTTTGTCCTCCAAAACATTGATTCAGTCCTCTGCTTCATCTAACTTACTGTTTATTCCTTCCAGTGTATTATGTATTTCAAATATTATATTTCTTATTTCTGGCTGGTCATTTTTTATGGTTTCTATGTCTTTTTTCATGCTGCTGAGTATCCTTATAATCATTACTCTAAACTCTCTATCTGATAAATTGTTTGCCTCCATTTCATCTAGTTATTCTGGAGAATTTTCTTGCTCTTTCACTTCGAGTGTTTCTTTGTCCTCCCATTTTGGCTGCTTCCTTGTATTTGTTTCTATGTATTAGTTAGATTGCAAAGATCCTGGAGTAAGCCTTTGTCAGACTATGGTTGTGATTGGCTCTGGGCAACCTGTTTGGAGCTATCAGTGATGCACAGGATGTGGTTCCCTCTGCTGGGCTTGTTTGTGTGCAAAAAGAACCAGGCTGAGCACCAACGCTGGCTTTTATCAGCACCAGGCCCAGGGGAGTATTGGTTAAAGTCTCAGAGCTCCCAAAGGTCTGCCTTAGTTGTTCAACTAATCACTACTATAGCCTCAAGCTGTACTCAGCAGCCCATCTTAGCTCCCAAGTGTGGGGCAGAGTAATTCTTTTGGGTAGAGCTATTATTTTCCCTCTGGCCGACACCACCTGGGGAGGAGTGTTGTCTGAGAAAGATGGCTTCTGCAGCATGGGGAATGACTCAGCACAGAGATCCTAGTGGCTATTCCTTCACTTTTCTCCCCAAAGCTGCCAACACCAGACTCTCCTCATGTGTTTATAGTCCATTCTGCCCCCTCTCTGCTGAGCCCAGGGTAAGTGGCTGCAAATGAAATTTTGTGCATTAGCTCTTTAAAAGGCTCTCTGAGTCTCTAGCTGTCTCTCCTTGACAGACAGAAACCCTGCTGCTTTTCACAGCTGGATGTTGCCTGGGTTCCTTTCCTGGGCTCCTGTGCTATAAGCTGGGGAGCGCAGCTTTGGATTTATACCCTACACTTCTCAGGGAGAACTGCCCAGCCACTGAAACATCCCTCCAGAACTTCATCTGCCACCCACGGGATCCCAGCCAGCCCTCTCGTGCCTCCTCCATACTCCCTACCAGTCTTGTTGTAGTGATGTGGCTTCACCCGTCTGTCTGTGGTTATTATGTTTTTCTCTAGCTAGTGTTCCGTTGGTTATTCAGAATGATTTCTTTATCATTGAGTTGTAATTCCAGATTGGTCCTGGAAGAAGGTTGGTATAGCTTCCATTTACTCCTCTGCTATCTTGGGTCTCCAGCATCCATGAGTTTTTAAAGCTACTGATGGCACAAAGGACAGCAATTATTGAAAAAAAAAAGGGCATTGATGACAGATCTGTGAGATCCAGGGGCTGGCTGAGCTTTCTTGTGTCCCCAAAGGCAGAGAGTCAGAGAGGAAGCATCTCGTCTAGGTCCAGGCAGGACCCAAGTAGATCCTAATTTACCTTTTCCCTTTTTTCTTATAAATAAGGTATAGCAGGTTTCTATAAGGCTTCAATGCAGACTGAGAAGGGATTGCACAATGTGAAATAGTTGCAATGGTTAATAGGCTATATACTGTGGCAAAATCTTGGTTGTACCTTGTATAATAGCTAAAGTCATACAGGTCTTTGTTTATTTGCCAGAGAGGTTCTCATAGGAAGAAGTAACAGGAGATGTGACTTCTTTCTGTTTTTCTGAACTTTATGAATCCTTAAACTCATCGGCAGTAGAAGAAAAGAAGAGTAAAATTCCTTAAGCTGGGTGGACTTTTTTTATTTTACCAACCAGTTTAGTATGCCGCTAGGGCCACTGACTGCAGAGGACATACTTCCTTTTGCTATTTGGTATTTGTATACATGGGATCACTATTGGCTGGGGTTTCATAGCACCACACTGAATTAAGCAAAGCAAACTATCTCAATGGACAGCTAACATCACCTTGTAAGCCAAGTATCAAAAGTCCTGGTGAACCATTGGAGTCATCCTTAGGACTGAGGATGACTCTCCTCACAAAAAGCCAGTCTAACTGAATCGAAATTCAAGAACACCTCTAATTCACCTGTTCTGCAATCTTTTGTATACAAAGATATAATGGTGTTTTAAAGCATCAATATCAAAATGTATGCAAGCAACTGCAGAGAAAATTTCAACAATAAGAACGGTGTTAATTCCAAACGTTCTCTGAATAATAATGTGAAGTCTCTAGGCAGCTCCCAGGATTAGCTTAAATGGCATCATCACTGTTCATCCCTGTGTTATTTTTTCTTTCACTCCTCTACAGTTCTTCTTTGCTTTTATGTCTTTTTTTTTCTCTCATAGCCATATCTCCCCCTTTTTTTGTTGGTGGGGGGGTATGTTTCCAAGTTATTTTTTTAATTTTGCATTTGTTTTCTGAATCAATAAATACTATATAAAACAATGTAAAAATGGCTACTACTGTTTCTCTCCTGCTTCCCCTACTTGGGAACAATCCCCTGGGCCACCTAACTCCAGAATTCTCCTTCTAGAGTTGGTCTAGTAAGTGAGATTGAGTGACATTATAGCCCTCTTGAATCATTTTCAGAGATATTTAGCTGGAGTGGGGAGAGTCTCTGGATTTTGGAGAATGTCTAGGTGAGGGAAGTAGATGAGTATTTTTGGGAGTAGAGCTGGCACCTGGTGCAAGAGCCTATCCAAGAAAAGGGTATTTAAAATGTTCACAGTTCCCTCTTTGCCTCAAAAAATGACACATATTCAAAAGAAAATTTTTAAAAATGAGAAGATGTCCATCTCTTGGCTCCCTTATCTCCTTACTCCTGCTTCTCCTCCGCCCCTCAAGGACTGAACTCTCACTGGGGTGAGGTAGCAGGTCAGCCTCTCTCAGATGAGGTCAGCAATATTGAGAGGCATCTCATCAATGAAAGTGTTGTAGATTAAGGTCTTGATGTCTGGAAGAGTCATCTTGTCTTCTTCTGTCAATGTATTTATAGCCACATCCTTAAAGTAAAAATGTCTTCCCTGACAGATTCTATGGATATTGTCTTCTCAATTGGTGGGATGGTCATAGCTGATAACTAAAAAACCTGCTGCTTCACTGCAGGAGGACCCAATAACCCTGCCTCCTGGAGGGTCTTTGCCCCACCCTGAGCTGTCCAAGCCAGCCTGCTGAGTGCAGAGTGACTAATTTAATAGCTGAAGGAGGCAGCCACAGACAGTAGATCCCTGCAAGTCTCAAATAGACTGCCTAGGTCAGACAGGGTCAACATCTGACATCATCAGAGGCAGATCCAGAAAGAAAAAACAGCGGTCTCCTACCATAGAAGTTCATACCACAAAGTCAGGAAGTCAAAACAGATCAACTTAAGAAGCAGAAGCAAAAGAGAAGAGTCTCACAAATAATGGGTAGACAGAGAAATACCCCCCAGTCAAAGGGAAAGAAGAAATCTCCAGAAAGAGAAATAAGTGAAATAGAGGTAAGTAAACTATCAGATATTGAGTTCCAAACAACAGTTATAAGGAAGCTCAATGAGGTCAATGAGCTCAGAGAAAATTACCAAAAAGTACAGGGAAACTATGAGGAACTTACTGCAAACTATATAACTATGAAAAAGGACATATAAACTATCAATAAGAGACAAGAGGAAATGAAGAATATAATTTCTGAATTGAAGAACACAGTAGAAGGAATCAAAAGCAGGCTAGATGAAGCCAAGGATTGAATCAGCGAGCTGGAGGAAAAGGTAGAAAAGAGCTCCCAGAAAGAACAAGAAAATGAAAAAAGACCCCAAAAGAATGAAGAGGTACTTAGGGAAATGCAAGACAACCTGAAATGTAATCATATCCATATAACAGGGATACCAGAAGGAGAAGAAGAGGAGGGAGAGAGAGAGAACCTATTTGAAAAAGTAATGATGCAAAACTTCCCTGATTGGAGTACAGAAAAAGTCACACAAGTCTAGGAAACACAGAGGGTCCCATTCAAGAGGAAACAATGAGGCCCACTCCAAGACATATCATCATTAAAATGGCAACTATAAAAGACAAACAGAATCCTAAAGGCAGCAAGGGAGAAAGAGGTAGTAACATTTAAGGGAGCCCCGCTACAGCTAGCAGATGTCTTCTCAACAGAAACACTGCAAACCGGAAGGGAGTAGGAAGAAATATTCCAAGTAATGAAAAGCAAAGGCCTGCAACCAAGACTGTTCTACCCAGCAAGGCTCTCAATTAAAATGGAATTGGAAATCAGGAGTTTCCCAGAGAAAAGAATGCTAAAAGAATACACCTCCACCAAACCAGCACTGCAAAATATGCTAAAGGGACTATTTTAAGATGAAGAAAAAGAGTCTACTAATAATCAATTCATTCACAGTTGCCAATATTGATATTACCAATATTTTTAATATGTATTAATCTGATTGTGACAATGATGTGTTATTTTAATGGTTACTTTATTATTTGTTCAACCTAAACCTGGTTTTGTATATTTCTTGTCTATTTCTATTATTTTTAAAAAGCTTTAAATGATTTTTTGGTACTCTTTGTCCATTTATTAATTAAAGGTTTGTAGAAATTTTTTCCCTAAAAAGAACAAACTATTAACCCTTTTTAAGATGTGTGGCAAATAGTTTCCCATTCTATTACTTGTCCTTTAACTTTTTTATATGTATATTACTATATAGTCTTAAATGTTTGATATAGTCATATTGTCAATATTTTACTAGCTTCTGGGTTTGAATATTTTACTTCAGGGTAAGAAAAACATTAGTTTGTATTTTCTCCTAAAACTCCTTAGATTCTACATATTGATTTTTAACTCACCTGAATATTTCTTGTATAATATGTGAAATAGGGCTCTATATTTGTTTTAGTTCAAGTAATAGTGGTCCATGCACCTTATTTTTTTGAATTAGCCTTATTTTCCCCATTGATTTGAAATATCAACTTAATCATATATTACATTGTTCAACAAATATATACGTTTGTTTCTAGAATGCTCATTATAGTTCATTGATCTACTTGATTATTTCTTTGCTGGTGTCATGTTGTTTTAATTGCTGAGACTTTATAATGGTTTTAAATTTTTTAATATTTTACAATTGACTTTGACATTTAAAAAAATAAAATCAATCTGTATGTAAGAAAGAAAGAAGAAAGAAAGGAAGAAAAGAAAGAAAGAAACAGATGGAACTACTACCTTTTGCAACAACATGAGTGGAACTGGAGAATATTATGCTAAGTGAAATAAGCCATTTGGTGAAAGACGAATACCATATGATCTCACCTATAAGTGGATTCTATTCAACAAAATAAACTGCAGGCATGGAAATATGGAGTAGACTGCAACTGACCAGAGGGGATGGGGAAAAAGAACAATGGGAAAAAGAAGGGGAAGGGACTAGGCAAAGAACATGTATGAATGACCCATGGACATGGACAAAAGAGTGGGAATTGACTGTGGGAGTGGAGGGTGGGAGTAGGATGGATGGAGGGGGGCAAATGGGGAAAAATTGAGACAACTGTAATAGAATAAACATGATTTAAATTTTTTAAAAAAATTTTAAAAAAAGAAAGAAAGAAACCTGCTGCTCATCAATGCCTCTGGCCAGCAGTTCAGTGATATTCAATACTCTGCTAGAGCCAGAGCAGACTCCTTCGATTACATCTTGTTCTTTTGGGTCCACATCTCTATGAATGTCAGAAATAGTGACATCTCAGGCATGCCTCTTCTTAGTGAGCCAATCAACCTTTCTTTGGGTATTGATGAAGATGACTGCCAGGGTGATGGTGAGGGTTTTATACAAGTCTCACAGTGTGTCTGTCTTCTACTCATCTCAGTCCATATTGATTGAGAATTGGCAGATACCCTCCAGAGTCAACTCTTCCTTCTTGACAGGAGTCCAAATGGGGTCCCTCATGAACTTCATGGTCATCTCAAGCACATTCGAAGGCGTGGTAGCAGACAGCAAAACTGCCTGGATATTGCAGTTGAGCTTTTGGAATATGTCACAGATTCGCTCTTTGAATCCATGGCTTAACATGTCATCAGCTTCATCCAGTACACTGCCTTGTGTATTTGGGAGACAGATATCTACAACTAAGAATATCATACACATGCCCTGCAATGCCCATGATGATATGGGAAGCTTCCATCTTTGGCTTCTGCACCTCAGCATGCACATTGGTAACCCCAAAGTAGGCATGGCAGGAGGCACCCATGTAATCTCTTAAAGCCATGACTACCTTTTATATCTGCTCTGCTAATCCTCTAGTGGGTGCGAGGACCAAGGTCTAAGTAGATCTGATTCAATCTATTGCAGAATTGATGTGGCAAAAGTGGCCATTTTTCTGGTCCCCAGCTGGGCTTAAGAGATCACATCACAACACTTGATACAAGAAAAAAATGGTTCACTGCTGGGTAGCAGAGAGCTTCTCAAAACCCTCAACATAGATGTCATGGAGGAAGGATTCTGAGTGATTCATGTCATCAAAGCTGTCAACAATCTCATTTCAGTTACTATCAATGGATGATGCCTTCATGTTCCATTTCATCGGAGGCATCCATAGTCTCTGGATCAGGAATCTTGACTCATAAACATAATGCTTAGAAACAAGTAGTCTCTTAATCCTTGTTTGATTAGCTTGTATAGAATTTTTGACATCTAGAACTTTTATATCCATTCCAGAATATTAAGGTCATTTTACAAGCTAGCACATGAGCTATAAATGGCTTTTCTTTCTACTCCCTCTTTAGCTGTCATTTCGTTCAATGTTACTGGAAGTGCTTATTGAAGACATTTATCTGAATTTTTGGATAAAACATCATGTTGAATGACAATGAGACCACACATCTAGTGATTCTGGTCTTTCCATCTTAAATGAAAATTTTATTAGTGACACTAATGACACTTATTCAGTGAGTGGTTAATATGTATCAAAACTATTTTGCATGCTTTAGATGTAATAACTCATTTGTTATTTCAGTTTACACCTGAGGAAATAGAGCATAAATAGGACCTGTAAATACCTTAAGTTCATATATGTATATGTTTGTGTGATGTAGTAGGGGGAAAAATAAACAGTGAGAGTTGACTATTCAGTAGTAGTAGGCTTTTGATAAGTTACTGAACTTCTCTGAGCCTTTCATGATCTATAAGTAAATGTATAATTTCACCAAGGAGAGAAGCTTTAGAAACACCATGCTTCAAAGGCAGAACAGAAAATATGGATGAACAGAAAGAGACTGAGACCTATGGTCAGAGGTAAGAAGGGCAGCCAAAGAAAGGATGATAGCATAAAATTAGTCTCACAATGTTCTTGTAGAGAACAATCCCATTAGAGATAGACAAACTTTCTTCTCATGTTGCAATGACTCACCACCTAAGTTAAGAGTTTCTTAATTTCTCTCATTCTATATTTTATAACTGCTGCAGTTTAAGTAAAGTAATTAAATGCTTAAGATTAAACAGGCTTTTGTTAAACTTTAGGCTATGTAGATGAGTAAAATGCAATCTGGGATTAAAATATTTTCATCAAATCCTCTTCTACCTCCTCAAAAACTTTGAAGCAAGAATTGCCAGGTGTAAAATTGGGTTTAGCCATAATGATGTGGCTACTGATGTCTGGCATGTATTATGAGGTTTACTGTTGAATGATTTTAAGCTTGGGAACCACTAAGGGACTTCCTTCTTCTGTAGGAGATACTTTTATGTGCAATTTCTGTGGCTCTGAAAATGTGCATGGAATTAAAGAAACAGTAGAGATTAAATACAATAATCTTTGAAATATGTATTTTGTTTTAAAATGCTTTTTAAACAAAAAGAAGCAATACTTCTAAAATCACTCTAATTCTTCAGCTCACCTAAAATACATGAACTTTAAGTAATCTCTTAAAAATGTCTAAAAATCACTATTTTCATGAGTGAAAGCTTATAACATATTTTCCCATTATCATTCAAGTGATAATATTGATAAAGTTTATGAATTGTTTTTCCTACAGTTCATTTCATCTGGGGCATAGAAACTCCTCCACACATAACAAACCTGATGGCAGAGGTGCATTTTATTCAATGATGACTTTGGTGCACTAAGTGATAGAGTGGCTGCCTAAAAAATGTCACTTCCAAAGACCTATTTCCTTCTCCAGAGCTTTGAGACTGATACATGCATATTTTTTATCCAAAATGGCATGTAAGACTGCTCCTAAAATAGTGGTGATCTTTGTACCTGGCATCCTGTAGGTACACTGACCCTAAACCCAAGTCCACCTAAAAATTCTTAAATACCCCACTTATCCAAAAAACACTGTCAACTGAAATGACTGGTTAATTGTTTCAGACTTGTGTTATCTACTGAAACACTTCTATCTGCCATTTTATTTTCCTATGTTCAGACAATACCATGTTGAATGAGCACTTCAAAGGGCAGGGCAATAGCACACTGCTAAAAATAGCCTGGTCTATGTTTTAGAAATGGAAACTGGCCATTTCAAGCAGGGGCTCAAATAATGACATTTTATTTAGCAAATGAGTTTGAATTATATGTGTTCATCAAAAAAGGGTGATGGTATAATGGGGTGCTGAGCTACAGGTCCTCCAAATTAGGGAACACCTTCACAGCTATCACTTGAGGGATAGGGGAAACAGAGCCAGGCTATTGAGAGTTACTTTGCATGTCTAAAGCTCTTGGCCAATGTTTTAGTAATGCTAAAAGCTGCAGTAGGCACTCAAAACCAAAGAGGTGGTGTGACTCTAACCCATGATGCAATGCCGCCAGAGGGGCTTACTGTACCTGCGCAAGTGGCTTGGAGGTGGTTCCTACATCTCAGGGCCACAGAGCCATGGTTGCCTGGACTAACAATGGCATCTGAGAAAGGCAGAAGAAACCAGACTACTGGCAGGTGTAACCCATTGTGGGAGGAGCCAGAGATTGTGTTACAGAGGAAGATCTGCACTGGAATTTAAACCCAGGTGTGGGGCAGCCATTGCCCTCATGACCATGTGTCTGGGGAAGGAGAAGCCTCTTGACCATGAAGCACCAGTGCGTTGTCTTAGCCATGCGGTTTGAAAGGATGCAGAAAGATCCCCTGGCTTGCCATGAGGATGCAGTTTTTGATTAAGAACAGGAGCTTAGCTAGCTGAGCATGAATGACTGGAAGAAGCCAGAATACAGATGAGAATCTGCCCAGCTAAGCTACATGCTCCTATTTCTTTTCCTGAGAGATGGTACCTGTGAAGGACTGGTTTGGCAAGAAAGGACAGGATGGTGCGTTTGTGGGTGTTTCTTTGTTTCTGAAGGTAATGAGGTTTAACAGCAGAATTCTGCCATTATTCTAAACCTGTATAACTTTGAATAAATAGTCCCTTTCCTTTTCATAAGACTCTGGCATTGGGAGTCATGGTTCTTATTGGTAGAGGGCAATAAAACCCAGAGCAATAGATTCCAGGGGTTCTGTTATAATGGCATTGCCACTGTGCCCTTCAGGAGCATCTATCCTTATCCGTTGAGACTTTGCCAAGGTAACAAGATATCTGCTAAACTGTTTTTAGGAGAGTCCAGCTAGGATTTAAAAGATTGGATTAGTAAGAATAATGCCACCAAGATCTTTATCTGTGAATCTTCTGAATTCTGTTGTGTTGAATTTGTTTTTAGGTTAGTCTTTCATGGTTATTCCTCAACTACTATTTTCCCACCTTTCCTGCCTCTGGTTCACTCTTATTACCCTGCACTGATCGATAGCACCATAAACTCACTAAGATGTTCTTTACTGTTTCCTCAGATCAACAGAAATCAGTCTTCATAAACATCTGCAGAATTCTCAGCTCCAACCTCACAGGTACTACATTCAAAGAACTGATCTTTTCAAATCTGACAACCCTTCAAGAATGGAGTTCAGAATAGTACAGAGCATTTAATAAAAATGTCATGATCAAATATGTTTTCTTATTCCATGCGTAAACATAGAAAAACACTTTAAGTTTGATTTTATGGTCTTTTAACCATCTTAGATAAAAATGGTTATGAAAGTAGAGAAAAGTGGTTAAGAGGAGTTAGTATGCTTGGAATCAGATTAAGTTACACTTGAATTCTGACTATACTTTCTAGCTATGTAACCTTGACCAAACTACTTGTCTTTCCAGAGAATTTTTATCCTAATCTTTAACATGGATAATATTAACTTCAGGGGGTTAGTTGAATTGTTAATTGAGATAATTCATGCTTGACAAGTGTCTGTACATAGCAAACACTCAATAAATATCAGTCAAATAAAGTACAAATAAGACTTGACTAGAAGTTTTGAACCTTGTGTTCTAAACCTGGCTCTACCATACTAACCAGTATTTGACTTTGAAAAAGTCTCATGCCTTGTAATCTCATTTCTTTATATATAATATAGAACAGCTGAACTAGATTAGTGTTTTTCTAAATGTTTCTTGTCAATATTAGCATTTTTAAAAAGTACAATCTTTCATGGAACCCCATTATATAAAACTATGATACATAAAATGAGTACTTGCTGTCCTAGTTGAAGTAGAAGCTCAGAAAAACACACATAATATACATATTACTTGATTTGTATATGTGTATGTATATATGTATGTATGTGTGTGCATATCACAAAATATTATGCTAACAAGAAGAAACTGTCCCTAACTTCCTAAAACCTCCACAAGTAAGCATTCCAGAAATAAAAACTCAGTAGCTATTCAGCAGTTCCTCAAACAAAAACTTTTATTTTTATAAAATCTAGCATTGAATCACAACAAGCTAAATTTCAACTTTCTTTCATAGCTAATGGACAATAGACAAACTAATCTATACTAAGAGGTTTCTTTTCATCTTAACAGTCACATTTCTTTCATGTCAGTAATGTAATGCTAAGTACTTCTAGTGATTGCAATCTCTTCCAAGATAATCTTCTAAGGCACTTAAATATAATCACTACCTAGCCCAGGACAACTTGTGTCATCAATACACTCTCTTGTTGAATAAACAAAACATAAAATTTAGTTTTTCTTTTTTTTTTTCACATTCTGTAAAATAGAAATTTGTTTTTGGAGTGAGTATGCTGATGTTAGGCTGATATGAAAGTATTAACTTTTAAAAGTGGATGTGCTAGTCATTTTGTTTAGAAAGAGAACACTCTTGTAAGTGTACATATTAATAGCATCAATGCATATTATCATTGCCCAGCATTTTAGATGTTATATTATATAATTTGATTTAAATGACTGCTAAGTGGACATTTGAGTGGTCCAAAGCAAGGTCAAGATGGCAGCCTTGGATCTACAAAAAAAGGAGCCAGCACTGATTGGGGTAGAGAACTGATGTATGGAGTAACCAGTGTCAGCCAGGAGAGGCAACAATGTAGATGGAACTGGTCTGGTCTTTCAGGCAAGAGAAGTCTCACAGGTACATAGCCCATCATCCCAGGGGATATCTTAGAATAGAAGCTGCCTAATAAACACAATAGCCGTGGAGACCCAGTAGATCAAGGGAATAAATGAAGGGTGCCAATAGTCAGACACTTGAGACTGTGTGTATGAGGTCTGTCCAGAAGGTATACAGCCATGTGATTGAAAAATAGAGATGTTTATTGAAGAAGATACAGGATACAAGAAACTTTATACATAGAACAATGATGCCTCAGTTCTCTTCAAAGTAGGTCCCTTGGGGCCTCACACAGTTCTTCCAATTGCTATCAGCTGCCCTGTTGTATTTTCCTGAATATCTATGAGAGTTTAAAAATCTCCTCCCTTTCAAAGGTGATTTTAGTTTGGAGAAAAATCAGAAGTCACAGGGTGCTGAATCTGAGCTGTAGAGGGGCTGAGTCGCCTGGGTGATTTGATGTTTTGCCAAAAAACTCTGCATGAGATATGATGCGTGAGTGGATAAACTGTCATGACGAAGCTGCCAATCACCAGCGGCCATTGCTGTGGCCTTCTGAATCATCCAAATAGTTTCTGTGGAAGAATGTTCAAGCTAACATAACATTTGATGCAGATTTGTTGCTCTACTTACTCAGTCATTTTGAATGGCCACACAGTACACAGGGTCACTCAATGGCACCTACCACCTCCACTGACTAGTCCAACCTCGTATGTGTGAGAATGATTACAGGGTGGGATAGAGGGATGAGATTTGACCATCAAGACTTGGGAGGTACACACTATTACTACAAAAAAGTAGTTGATATTCAATTCTTAGTTTGGGATTCCAAAGAAGCTTCCTCAAGTTTAAGAAATATGGCAATCTATTCAAGAGTGGTCTTATCTCCCCAGTCTGATTTCTTCAAGATATCTTGCAATAAATTCTCAAATTCTTCCAATTCTTTCATGTGTGAAACATTTCATAGTCTAGCAAAGTATTGCAAAATATTTGGCTATTCCATGGGATATTTCATGGGAGCACAAACCAATTTAAATGATGTTAGAATAAGGTCAAATTCAAAATCAGTTTAATTTGCCACATTTATATAGTTATATTATTCTTAGAAAGTCATTAACATATTTTTTCTGTAGAAGATGGATAAATGGAAAATATTACTGTTCTCCTACAAAATATCTATGTTCTTTAAACTTCGCCTTGAAATTTTATTTTTATTTTTTGTAGTTCTTTTCTAGCAGATGGTGATGAAAATGCTGAAGAGAGGCAGTCCAGTATGATGTCCTCTCCCTCTTGGGCCAGGGCCCCTTACATCTTCACCTGGCTCTCCAGCCAGGAAGACAGGTTCTGAAGTAAAAGCCTTTCTTCCTCCTTCACCAATCAGCATGAAGGAAGGATTTAAGCTCTTCACTGGCTCCCAGAGAAAGCCTGACACCTTGGAATCTACAGAAAGTGTTCAGAAGTAGACAGAGGATCCTCCAAGGGACAACCTTTGAAATTTGGAAGGAGAGGGGCACTGGAAAACTAAATGGCACTGTACAAGGAGGAAAAGAAATGAGATAAACTCACTGAGAGAAAGGTGGGCACTCGAGGCATTTTGAAACAGCAGTTAACATAAGTCTCTTGAATTGTTTAACATCTTTATAGCTACTTTCCTATGACTTCACCACTTTTACATATAGATAACTTTTGTCCCTTTGGGCACCAGTTAATACCATCTTTTAAAACTTGCCCACACAAAACTCAAGCTTCCAACCAGACAGTTAACAACTGTCTTAGAGCACAAGAAAGAGAAATGACAGGTCCTTTGACCTCCTAGGAAAGCTATTTTATTACACTAAAAAAACACTTATTACACAAGATGAAGGTAAGAGAAAATATTTTCCTTTTCAGCAGCTGTAAAATCATACAGATTTTACTATGTGTAAAATGTACATCACTATTGCTTTTCTTTGGTGGGAGATGCATGACTTATTGCTCCAAGGGAGATATTAAAAACAAAACAGCAGCAAAACACAGGGAAAGGAAATTAAATGGGAACTGCATCTCATCTTCACCTTCTGGTTTATTTTTATAAACTTTACTTTGGGACTGATGGTGACTTCTCTCAGGGACAATACTGTTCATGACATCTATTCATTATTTTGTATTATTCTTCATTTGGGGACGTAGTCCACACCTCCTAAAAGGCTCTCTTCTATCCGCCATCTTCAGTTGAAAATGTAACATTTGAACATGATTTAAACTTTATAACATTTAGGTTACCAGTCTGTGATTGAATTGCTGCATGGTTCTATGAAGTAGGAAAAGAAATCATTGTAATATACTTGGCCAACTAAGCTTGGATTGTTAGAATGAGTTAATATGGGGACTTGATCTGATTAATTAGTAATATGAACTTGGATTAAAGCTGTGCCTTTCTAAAGAGCTCCTAGTGCTTTTGCAACCATCATTTTATTTTTTCTTAGACAATCCAGAGAGTAATATAAAATTTCATAGACAAAAATAACAGCTGATTTGTGAAAGAATCAATTATTTCTCTCTGCTCACTTTTAAGAATATGTTCTAAACAATGAATCATATTACTCTAATTTAAAATAAAACAAAAAGTATTCCCCACTTTACAACTTAACATCTCTGACATTTGAAAATTGCATCATGTCCCTAGTGCTCAAGTGAAACCACAAAACAAAACAAATTATTTCTAGACAAGATAATCATTATTTAATGATCTGAAAGAAAAGAGATTCAAAGACATAAAAGCAGACATAACTGAGAGTGTAAAAAATAAATAGCATCATTCATGATTATCTTGTGGGGTTTCTACTAGCTCTCTATAAAAGAAAACAATACTGCAAAAAAGAAAATATTTAAAAATACCACTTTACCACATATTAAATATTAGAATCAATGGTGAAAGCTAAAAATTTTTGCTCTAAGGTCAGAAACAAAGCAAGGATGCTTACTACCTTCACTGTCAATATAGTATTGGAAGTCTTAGCCACAACAATTAGGTAAGAAAAAGGAATTAAAAAAATAATATCCAAATTGGAAAAAAGAAGTGGCTGTACCACTTGTACATGACATAATACTATATGTCAAAAATCCTAAACACTTCACCAAACAATTAGCACTAATAAATGAATTCACTAAAGATGCAGGTTACCAAATAAATATTAAAAATGTTTTTATATATTAATAATGAATTATCAAAATGAGAAATCAAGAAAAGAATCTTACAATGCATTCAAAAAAATTAAGTACCCATAAATAAACATCAAAGAAGGTAACAGACCTGTACATGGAATACTATAAGATACTGATGAAAGAAATTAAAGAAGACACAAGTAACTGCAAAGACACAAATAAATGACGTGTGGCTAGGACCCTTTGCTCCTCAGAGCAACCTCTACTTCTGAGATATAATTTCCAATTTTTTTCTTTTTTAAAAATTGTTGTTCAAGTACAGTTTTCTCCATTTTCCTGCCACCACTTTCTTCCACCCAACCTACTCCCACCTCTCACCCTCAATCCTATCGTGCTTCGGCTTTGTCCATGTGTCCTTTATATATGTTCCTTGATGAACCCTCCCCTTCTTTCACCTATTATCCCCCTCTCCCTTCCCCTTTCTTTAGTGTCAGTTTGTTCTTTATTTCAATTTCTCTGGTTATATTTTGCTGGTTTGTTTGTTTAGATGATTAGGTTCCACTTATTGGTGAGATCATATGGTATTTTTCTTTCACTGCCTGGCTTATTTCACTTAGCATAATGCTCTCCAAATCCATCTGTGCTGTTGCAAAGGACAGGAGCTTCTTCTTTCTTCCTGCTGCATAGTATTCCATTGTGTACATGTACCATTGTTTTTTGATCCGCTCATTAACTGATGGGCACTTAGGTTGTTTCCAATGTTTGGTGATTGTGAATTGTGCTGCTATGAATGTTTGAGTGCATAGGTTCTTTTGAACTGGTGTTTTAGGATTCATAGGTATAATTCCAGTAGTGGAATTGCCAAGTCAAAAGGCAGTTCCATTTTTAGTTTTCTAAGGAAATTCCATACTGTTTTCCACAGTGCCTGCACCAGTCTGCATTCCTACCAACAGCTCACTAGTCTCCCCTTTTCTCCACAACCTCACCAGCACTTGTTGTTTGTTGATTTGTTTATGATTCTCATTCTGACTGGTGTTAAGTGGTATCTCACTGTGGTTTTAATTTGCATCTCTCTCATGGCTAGTGATGCCGAGTATCCTTTCATATGTCTCTGGGCCCTCCACATGTCCTTTTTGGAGAAGTGTCTGTTTAGGTCCTTTGCCCATTTTTTAATTGTGTTGTTTGTCTTCCTGGAGTGGAGACATGTGAGTTCCTTATATAATTTGGAGGTCAAACCCTTGTTTGGGGTATCAATGACAAATATATTTTCGCATACGTTTTGTTCTTTTTTCATTTTGCTGATGTATTCTTTAGCCATGCAGAAGATTTTTTATTTTGATGAAGTCCCATTTGTTTATTCTTTATGTTCCTTGCTCTAGGAGACATATCAGTAAAAATATTACTGCGTGGAATATTGGATGTTTTCCTGCCCATGTTCTCCTCTAGGACTTTTATGGTGTTGCAACTTATATTTAACTATTTTATCCATCTTGAGTTTATTTTTGTATATGGTGTAAGTTGGTCAAGTTTCACTTTTATGCATGCAGCTCTCAAGATCTCCTAACGCCATTTATTGAAGAGATTATTTTTACTACATTTTATGCTCCTGCTCCCTTTGTTGAATATAAATTGACCCGAGAGACATGGGTTTATTTCCGTGCTTTCTATTCTGTTCCATTGATCTATGTGTCTGTTATTATGCCAGTGCCAGACTGTTTAGATCACAGTGGTTTTGTAATATAGCTTTGGAAGTCCTACCAACAATGATCAGACAAGAAAAAGAAATAAAAGGCATCCACATTGGAAAGGAGGAAGTAAAACTGTCATTGCAGACGACATGATAGTGTACATAGAAAACCCTATAGACTCCACCAAAAAACTACTCATCCTAATAAGTGAATTTGGCAAAGCAGCAGGATACAAATCAATATTCAGAAGTCAAAGACATTTTTGTACACCAACAACAAAATATCAGAAACAGAAATCAGGAAAAATTCCCATTTGCTATAGCAACAAAAATAATAAAGCACCAAATAAACCTAACCAAGGAGGTAAAAGACCTATACTTAGAAAATTATACAACATGGAAGAAAATAAATGCAAATAAATGGAAGTATATACTATGTTCATGGATTGAGAGAATTAACATCATCAAAATGTCCATACTACCCAAAGCAATTTATAGATTCAGCGCAATCCATATTAAAATAACAAGGACATATTTCACATATATAGAACAAACAGTTCAAAAATTTTTATGGAACCATGTATGACCCTGAATAGCCACAGCAATTTTGAGAAAGAAGAATAAAGTAGGAGGGATCATAATAACCTCCCAATTTTTATCAGCCATACATGAGTGTGGGACCAGCCCATTCCCTGTCTCCACCCCTCGTACTACTCTGATGTGGCTTCTTTATATCCTTAGTTGTAGAACTATGTTCAGCTAGATTTCAGGTGGTTCTGAATTATGTTTGTTCTGTAGTTTATTGTAATTTTGATGTGTTTGTAGAAACATTTTAGTACCACATTTACCTATGCAATCATCTTGACCAGAACCCCAAATAAATGTATTTTTAATTTACAATTAACACCCTCTCAGGATGAAATTAAGAAACTTAAACTTTTTATTCTCTCTACCTTTTATACACTCACTCTTAACTCAATATTTTAAAATTCTTTAAACTCTTTCATATATAAAGTCAATATAGAGACTGAATGTTAGTTTTTGTAATGACTGTAATGCTACACACATATTTTATTTAATATTTATTGGTTCACTTCCTTTTTGCAAGTGATTATAATACCATAGATAATTTTAAGTTATAGCATAGCTTTATAAATAAATATATATATATATTTAATACTTATGTTACCTGTTTCAAGAGATACAAAATCTTAGTTAACAGAAAATAATCCATGACATTATTTGTACCTCTTTCTAATTCCAACAATTGCATTAGCATTTTATGCTAAAGTTTCTAAAATTGCTAAAATGGGATTTTTCAATTGGATAAAAATTATGTATTGTAAAATTTTCTGAAAGGATTCTCAGTGAAAATAAATTTTTTGCATTTGATCTTAACCAAAGGGCCAAGAAGCAATGCAAATAAATGTTTTGGATGAATGGTATAAATGCAATATTAAAAATATCTCAATAATGAATTGTTTCTATAGAATAAGACATATTGTCTTAAATATACAGATAACTTTTTCAAATGAGCTACAGCATGCACCATTAATCTCACAGGAAATAAAAGGACATTGAACACACTTAACTGACTGGCAGATACTCTAGGTCTTCAATCTAAACCTAAAGCTTCTAGTTCTAACAGACAAGACCACACCCTCATAGAACATAGAGGGTTATGAGTGTCTTTGGCAATCAATAGTCAAAGGATTAGCAGAAATCCCAAAAGATAAAAAAATATATTTGCCAAGAAAGAAAAATATTTTACAGATAAACTTCAAACAAAATATCTCCAGATTTCAAAAATCAAACAACATAGGAAATATAATTTAAAATGGTAAAATTTTTTGCTTGTAAATAAGAATGTTAACAATCCATGGGGATTAAGACTAGGTTGACTTTGTCCTTTAGAAAGCAGGAAAAATAAACACTTTAAGAAAGAAGAAATGAGATAATCTATGCAAGTTTAGGGACTTCTTTACCATTTGTTATAACAAGTGGTCTCTTCATTTGGGAAAAATGAACTTGTCAGCATAAGTTATTAGCTAAAATAATCACTTTTGTGAGAAGGAGAAACAATGTCCTTTCCTCATGAAATTTAACTATTGTTTTTCAAGAAATTGGAATAAATATACAAAATTACTAAACTATGGTGTGAATAACATTCCTTAGATTGTGCAGTGCGCAGACTGTGCAATCTTAGCAGTTATCCTGGGGTGAATAAATTATCACCAGCATTCTTAGAATGTGGTGCACCACAAGGAATCTATTATTCCTTCCAAAAGATGATTTATACAAGTTTTGACAAAAGGACAC
Organism: Pteronotus mesoamericanus; assembly: GCF_021234165.1. Classification (NCBI taxonomy): domain Eukaryota; kingdom Metazoa; phylum Chordata; class Mammalia; order Chiroptera; family Mormoopidae; genus Pteronotus; species Pteronotus mesoamericanus. Next base: position 34,525,547 of record NW_026555105.1, on the reverse strand, counting down.
ATAAAGTATAGTTACTCACTGTCTAGAGAAGGTATACAATTTGTGGTACTTTGAAACCTTTATAATAGAAAAGACAAAAAGTCACCCTCTCATTTTCATTGTCTGTGGTAGACTGTCAAAAAACGTATGCAAATTCTTCACAGTTCTTCCCATGAAAATGTGGAAGAGTTCCTTCCTTGAATCTAAGTTTGGGCATGTAATTTGCATGGGCCAGCAGGGCAGTAGCAAACCAGACATAATCAGAGACTTGAAAAGTGCTTGTGCACTGGAGCTTGCTCTTTTCTATCCAGGTTGATTCCTTCTCCTACCATGTGAACAAGCCTGGGCTAACTAAATACAGATGGAGACATCACACGGAGAACCTTCTCAACCAAAAGAATCATGAGATTCAAATACTCGTTTTATCGGCTTATTTGTTAAGCAGCAAAAGGTAACTATTTCAGAAACAGAAAAGTATAGTTATAATATTATCAACTATCAAAATAAAAAAAAAAGATAAATTCAGGCACCTCTTTTCTTTGGGAATCTTCTTATGTCATGTCCAAAGTCTGATTGTGAAGACATATTTTTTTTTTTTAATGACCACTTTTCCTCAGGTGAGGTTGGAGGGTGATTTCAATTACTTAAATTTTTTAAGGAAAAAAAAAACAACCTCCTTATCGGATGGCCAAGAAACCAGTATTAATGCTTACCATTAACTTCAGTAGACAATAAAAGAGACATTAAAAAAGACTTTACTTGAATTTTTAATTTGACAATTGTGAGTGTTTACCTCATTGTTTATGAAATAAAGGATTACTTAATTAAGGCCTGGGAAATAGAAGGGAACATTCCCCTAACTTCTGAAAAGGCACATTTTATGTAGGATAGCCAAAAGAATAAAAAGTCTATCCCTTAGAAAAAGCCAATTTGCTCTTACTGTGAAGAAAGAATACTAAGTGCTAAACAGAGAAGAGGAAACTATCAGAAGAAAAGACCCAGACAGACGTGGCTTGTGATGACCAGAGCTTTGGTTCTCAGAAATAAATCCCCAAGTCAGAAAGAAGTGTCATTAGTAAAAAATACAGTAATGATTAAATTTAAAAAAAAGAAATATCATTAGAAATTGCCAAAAGGAACATACAGAGATTTTAGAAAACTCTAGAAAGAACTGTGAGATGCCAGTTGGGGGATTTTTAGGCAGTACAAAAAATTAGACAAACTCTCTGAACCTGTGATAATGAGACCCACACTAAAACACATACTTCATTGGGAGAAAAAAACAACGAACAAATGAAACACATAAAATAAATTCAACAATATTTACAGAATTGTCTTCAAGTAGAGAAAAAGAGTGATATTTCATTTCTTCTCACTCCCTTCTCCCTTAGTCTCTCCCTATAACACCCTTTTCTTCTCTTTCTTTCTTTCTCCTTCTCTCTCCTGAATAATTTATTGGTTACATAAAAAGATGCCAAAAAAAAGTATGTGCATAAGTATTATATTTGCTTTTGTTGAAAATAAAAAAGTACAAATATTTGCATTCCATAAGTTGTCACTGCAACATGAAAGATATATTGGGTTAAGTCATGCCAAGGGTGAGAGAAATCCATAGATCTCTATCCATTCACACACACAATATGTATGTATCTGTGATATGTCTATTTGTCATATTTCTTTCTTATTTTTATAAACATGCTCAGTTTATTGGGTCTCACTAACTTTTGGTTTCCTCTCTTTAGAATAAGAAACACATAAATATGCAAACAGTATATGAAGAATAATCAAACAAATGTATGCATCAAAAAGGAAATCTCCCTTCCAACTGTAATCAAGTTGTATGTACCCTTTTAGTTTGCGTGTGCCACTGTACATGCATTTACAAACCTATCCAATGCACTCTGCTTATAAAGAGCATTTTGGTAATGCAAATTAGAGCATATAGCATTGGTAAATAGGGGAGTCATCAGAATAATGTAGAAGTCACATTGGTCCATATGTGAATTTTTTAAGGTTAGGGTGAGCCAGAGAGTAAAAGTAGAATTATAAATTTGATCAGGAAAGACCAGAGCCCAGAGCTCAGTGACTGAACTGGTAGCAAGTGCCCTGTGTCTGCATTTTAAAAAGTAATAATTGCTAAAAGCTTGCAATTGTGTCAAGAATCACTGTCCTAGAAAGCAACTCTGGCTGTCAATGGGTGGCAGACAGTACTGCAAAGAAAGTGAAGAGTAGAACCTATGGAGAGAGAACAGCTACCTGTGTTAGAGTAGCTGGATAATATCTCTTTGAGGAGGTAACATTTGAGAAGAGACTAAAAGAGGGATGCAGCAAATCAGTGACGATTTGGGGGCAGTATCCCAGGCAGAGAGATCAGTCAGTGAAAAAGACCTGGGAGGGGAACAAACACAGGATGTTTGGGAAATAGCAGGCTGGCCAGCATGGGTAGTGTGAACAGGGCAGAAAGCAGGAGAAAACATTGGTGAGAGTAGCAGGGACTCTTTCAGGTCATTACGGGCTGAGATGAAAAATTTATATTTCATTCAGAGGGTTCAAGAAAACCACTAAAGGGTTCTGAGCAAAGAATTGATATAATCTATGTTGGAAAAAAAAATCACTCCAAAGACTGTGTTAGAAGTAATATTGGGAGAAAAGACAACAGCCCAAAATGGAGTCACTTATGCTAAACCCAGGTCACCAAACCAAGACTTAATATCTAACCTAATTCCTCTCTGAGGAACGTAATAGTGCACCAGTCAATCTGAAATTTTCTTGTCGGCAGTAATGAGCTAATCCACCTGACACACCACTTCTATGCTCCAAAGAAAGATGGGGTAATCTCCTCTCCTTGTCCTTGCCTCTGCTGCCAATTTTGTACAGCTCTTCAGAGTTCTTTTCTGTTTGCCAGATGGGCCGCTTCCCAATTCATGAATCATTGAACAAAGCCAATTTGATCTTTCAATCTACTCAGCTGAATTTGTTTTTTAACAAGGGAAATCAGGGAAACCCCATCAGCAGCTTAGATAAATGATGATGGTGCCTTGAACTATGGTGATTCCGGGAGAAAACGTATTTGGAAGACAGAGTGGGTGTGGCTTGCACATGGAGTAGAGTTGGGGTGTGAGGGAAGGAGAGACGCCAAGGATGATTCCTAGGTGTGGACCTGAGTAAATGAGTGAGTGGAGAGATCATTTATGATGGTGGGAAAGACTGGGGCCTAACAGGTTTGGTGGAAGGGGAGAAATAGGTGTTTCTTCAGAGAGTTACTTTTAAGATGCCTATCATATGCAGAGAACTATGAATTTCAAGATAGTCAATAATATTGTAATAACTATGTATGGTGCCTTGTAGGTACTGGAAATATCAGGGGAATACTTTGTAAATTATATTCTTGTCTAACCACTATGCTGTACATATAAAACTAATACAAAATAATATTGAATGTAAATGGAAATTGACATAAAATTTAAGTCCTTTTCAAGAAAAAGAGAAAAAATATCACTTTAAAGGGTAAATATCGTGTTAAATTGTATTGCTACAATTAAATAAAAATACAGATGATTACATTGAACAGATGAACACAGAACAAATAAATATTCTTTGTAACTGTGAACTAAATCAGGACTTATTAATGATTCCATATGTTAGTAGTGTTCATCTTAATCAGATCAATATCACAGAAAAAGTAACAAAATAGAGAACATAAAACTTCAAAATGGAACATAAATATTAGATTGTATTTAATTGGGTTGCAAGTTTAATGAGGCTTCTCTTAATCACACATTTCTCTTTTGGGGAATGATAGTAGTGCTTTGTTTCAACTGGTTGATCACTTCCAGTCTCCCTTCCAGAGAAAACATATCCTGTATATTCCCCTAAGCCACCAAGGCAGATGAACATATTCTCTCTAAACTCTGGAATCTTCCTATTTACAAATGAAATCCTTTAACATGTTTTTGAAGTTATACAAATCTTACTAAAAATCAAGCCCAACTCAAATAAAATCATGTGATTTCCCACTTTAATATTAAGAAATTAGGAATATTTCACAGATTTCCAACTATCATAACATGCACATTTTATTAATGCATTACAAATAAAAATAATAAGGCAAACATTACTTCTAATGAATCAATTGGCCAGAAAACCATGTAGTCCTTGCACTTGTATTCATTTGTAATCATTGATCACAATTCAGTTTTCTCAGTGAAATTAACACAAACCATAATTAGGAGAATATTGAGACAAAAATTCGTTTTAATTTTGGTAAGATTATTTGGATCTGATTTTTGTCAAGTTTAAGCCAGTTCTCCATTTTATCTTATATGCTTAGTCATAGTCTAAGAATGTATAAGACATTCATTTTAAGTGCCAGGTTGGTCAATACACCAAGAGCCAAAGTTACAAAGAACTCTTTGACTTAATCACAATCTGAGAACAGCTTCCAATGCCATGTGAAAAGCGTGTGTGCATATGTGCCTGTGGATGGACATATATGGACTCATTTTATTCTTTGTTTACTCTTTGTTTAGTATCTAATATCATAAACTGACATGATTCAATTTGGTAGCAGAGTTAGACATTGCAAAGTTACTTCCTAATTAACATTTACTCATCACTGCTGGTAGTCCTGCAACTGAGAATAACCAGGATGGGATTTGGCAGGGGAGCACTGGATTGCCTCTGCTCTATGGGGATCCAGATGCCTCCCTCTTACTGAGATGTGTCAGTGGTACAAAGAGGGTCCCTCTAAGTATCACTTATGGGGTAAGAGTCATCAAAGACCAAAGCCATAGCTCAGCAGCTAAGCTGTCTTAAGATGTCTCCTCTTTTTATAATATATAATCTTTATTATATTTTTTCCATTACCATTAATCCCCTTTATATCCTCCTCCCCCCAGCAATCACCACACAGTTGTCCATGTCCATGAGTCCTTTATCCTTTTGCTTTTAATGGAAGAACCAAAAAGGAAATGGAATGGTGGTTTCTAAAGGAAAATGATACTGAAACTCACTCTTCTTTTGATAATAATGAATTTATTTACCCCAAATTGTTATCTGGATGTAAGACACCAAGACTTACACTCAATTAGTTATGTATATATAGTTGTATTTGCATGCATACACACCCATTCATTTAGCACATAGTCTTCAGAATAAACCAGATAGAATGTGTCTATTGCCATAGTAATTACAAAAGCCACATGAAAATTCAGATGGCAATGATCATTTCATGATGATTATTATCTCTGGATTGTCTAAGATTTATTATCAGGTCAACCAGGGCAGCTCTGTCACACATGTTTCTCACACTCCTCCCAGCACACGCAAGCTAACCAGCACATGCTGATCATGTAGCCATGGCAAGGTGTGTGAGGACACACAGATGCACTGGGGCCAATGACAGCCTGGGATAAGAACTGCTAGCATGCTGTTACCTCTGCCTCATTGTATTGACCAGAGCAAGTCAAATGGTCAAACCTAAGGTCAAAGGATCAAAAGGGGTGAAGTGGGGAAATAGACTCTGCTCCTTTCATGGGAGGAACTCTGAAATCACATGGCAAATGGTGTGGGTGCTGGGAGGTTGAAGAATTATGGTCAATAATGCCATCTACCACTGGTCACCTATTCATCTTTTAATCTGGAGAAGTAAAAGTTGTATGAGGTCATTAAAAAACAAACAGATTTTGTGGCAAACAGGCCTGAATTCAAAACCTCACTAGCTCTGGCCCTTGAGCAATTAACATAACCTCTGCATGAGTAAACTGGACATAATAGCAGCTTCACCAGAATTCTGCTGTTATTAAAAGACATAATTTATGAATAGTAGTTATTCCATCGCAATCTTCTAAGTAGTAATGACAAATTATCATTGTTATTATTGCCATTATCATTGTTATTATAAATACTATTATTATATTATTACAATATATTATTATAGTATTATTATTATTGTTATAAAAAATACTGTAGCTGGGGCCTTTATTCTACAGAAATTGGCATACTCAGCTTACTCTTCAAATTATGCTTCCAGATGTGAATCGTGCCACCTCTGCCCATGAAAGGAAACCAAACAGAACAAAAGGAAAATTGTAGACCTCATGTGCTTCTGCATCATTCCTGGCCCACACAGTTCTATAAAGGGGAATCTCTGTGAAGTATAATGAGGCGTCTCATAGAAAATTTGAGGAAAGCTTTGAAACAATAAATTCAAGTAGGAAAATCAAAGACTTTCTGTAGTATTTTACTAGGAAAAATGAGTTGTTTTGCTTTTGGAGGCATTAGTTTCTTTTAATTGCATTTGGAGAATAGGTTGCTTGTAATGATCAATGGATGAATGGCTGGCAGGGGCTGATGCCTGGTCTGGCAGCAGCTCTCTGGCTTTCTTAGGGTTGGATCTCAATGGAAGTCTCACTTCGCCACACTGCAGCCTCAGCCCTCTCTCCTCATCTGCTTTGTTCCATGTTCCGTGGCACTCCTGATATTCTCTTGCCATTTTAAGTAGAATATGTGGATATGTGTGTGACATTTAGTCTTCAGTCAGCTAAAATAGACCCATATAAAACTTTGTTCTCAACTCAGCACAAATTTGAAGCTATTTTTGTTTATTTATTACATAAAGTAATTGTCTAGTTTTCTGTTAATCTAAATTCATTTCTTTTCCACCGAGGTTATAGTTGGATAATAACAATTTAACTAATTATTTTAAAAAGGACAATTCAGAAAAATTCAAAATTTTAATCTAAATGATTACACATAATAAATTTATTTAATGTTATTGATTCTTTTAATTAATTATGAGTCTCTAATTCTTTTCCAGGCTTCATTTTAGCTCAATTTTCTGAATCTAGTACCTTTGTTTTCTCTTCTTTTACAGTAAAAGATCATTATTTTAGAACTTATTTTCACTTCCATTTTAAAAAATGTCTGCATTATTGAATTATAATAGAAAAAAACAAAAACAAAAATTCCCTTTTAAACCATGGTACCTATGTCCATTCAGGAAATATCAACTGAAAGTCAGTGTGCAAAGTACTTCCAGGTATTTTACTACAAGGCATTGCTGTGTGCCCCTCTGAAGTAAAAGCATAAATCCCTACTTTTTTCTATTCTTCCCTCTCCTGAGGATTCCTCCAGCCCTTTTTCCCTGAACTCTGCCCCAGAGATGGATGATCTCTACAGTGGGAAGAATGCTCAAGGGAATGAAAAGGGATGCTTAGAGTCTCCTTGTAAGACCTGGTTTTCCAGTCCCAAAGACCCAGATGAAATCCAGAGTTGCCTCCCGGGATCCTGGAAATGCTTTCAGCAGTAATCGCCAGGCTGGAAAAGAAACTAAAGAGCTGCGCCGTTCTCAGTTGTTTGCCAACTGCACTTCTAAGCATTGGCAGAGCCCCGTCCCTATAATTCCACCCGCAGCTGGTAAAGCCCACCTGGCTCTTTTGAGACATTCACTTGGAGTGAGTGGATGAGAAGCAGTTGAGGTGCCCTCTAGGAATTGGCAGCTGCTGCTAAGTCTTTTGGTTTCTCTAGCTTCAGTGAGCAGCTCTGGGTCATTTTTATGAAGCCCAGACACTCCTCAGGATGATTCAATCCAAAGTATAAGATATGACCCGGAGGCTTTTTGGTTTTGCTTTATTTTGTTTTTGATCCCATGAGCTTCTGAACATGAAGTACAGCAAGAAGCTTTGTGATCAGTTTATGGGGCTGATCTCAGTGGGACTTCAGCTCATGAATCTCTCTCTCTCTAGGAACAAACAGTTCTGTCCACTTGTACTGTAAGCACAATGTTGTCCTTATTATTAGCATTTCTGTAAGATTTACGTGGCAAAAATTTAGTCTACCTCTTGGGGATGTGGCTTTTCTTTAAAGCAAGAATTGTTGGTTTTCCTAATATAAATGCACATACAGTCTTTGTAATATAAAACTCCTGCAGGCATTTGCTGATGTTTCCCTTCTGGCCTAAACTGCTGGGTGTGACTAGTTAAAAAGCTGTCAAAATGACATAAAACAGTTATAAAACCGCTGGCTGCCTCACTGCCAGAGGGCAATATTGTTCCATAAATAGTCTGCATTGCTACAGTGCTCAGAGCAAGACTCAGCCATCAAACCTAAGGGCAGAAGGCATTTTAAACACAAAGTAAAGTGCAATCAGATGTAGAGTCCCACCCATAAGTAAATGGAATCATTTTCTCCAGCAGCAATTTGGGCAATAGGTACAAGTGAAATGTAGGTATTTTCAGTATCTATTTGAGCACCTAAGTGAACATGTAATTGCACAATGAGCCTTTCACAGAAACTCAATTAAACATGTAAATTATTGTCAAATGTTCCCAGCAGCCACAGAACATTTCAGTGTCCAATGTCATTATCCTCTATCAGGCATTTGTGCATCGGAGTACACATTTCCGTAATTAAATAACAATTACTTTTACTTCCAATCCCATTAGTAATATTTAAAATCAAAACTGCTCTTTTGTCTTCCTTCTTTTTTGGCTTGGATTCACTATGCATTTATGAACATACACTTTATAGAATCATTGGGTTTTCACAGAGATATATTTGGGTTTCTTTTTCTTTGGAAAGGTAGGGTGACTATGGGTCCTATTAAAAACAGAATCACATGAATGTGTTATTCTGAAATATCTTTTTGATATGCTCATCCATAGCATTCACTTAGAGATGAACTGCTGGCAGTTTCCACAGAATATTATCAACCTTAAGGAATAAATACCCAAGATGTACTTGCCCACAGTATTTTTTAAGCAACTGTCTATCCTAGAAAACTGGTAGTAGATAATACTTTGATTTAATTTATGGCATTCCTCATAAAAAGTAAATGGAGAAGCCCATGGCATTATTCTGAGGTCCTCTGTAGGTTGGAAAGGACTAGATGTAAGAAGTCAGAACTTCATTATGGAGGAATGTCCTAGAGTGAATGGTGGAATACACATCACTGGTCAGTTTTCAATCCTTCCAAGAGAATTTAAATAACTTAAGTAAATAAATAAATATGAAATATCATAAAACATTTGTGATAAGAAAAATAATCTATGATATGGGAGTGTATTGTTATCAGCATCCTTTGTATATCTTCTATGGAGAAACAGAATTCCATCAAAATTCGAGGACACTAATCCCTAGTAAGTATTACTGGTTTAGCCAAATGAATTGCAGCTGAAACAGTCTATTCACATGGTTTACTTTGATCTCTCCTACTAAAAAAATAACTTACTGTTTCTACTATTTGTTTTAACCACTTAGTAGCATGTGACAGAATTTTTGAAAACATAAAATATACAGATTTCCACAGTGTGTTCTTTTCATTGTTTTGGTTTTACATTAAAAATACTTATGTGAAGGGATGTGTTCTAAAGTTTCAAATGATTTAATAAAATCAAACTAATCCAATTAATTTCTCAGTAATTGGTTTTGAAGAAACTGAGACGAGCAATGCAAACAAAATGCTTTTAAATAAATCATAATTACCCATGTAAATGTCTCTAATAATTTGAGGGTTTAATCAGATGACAGTTTGGAAGCCCTCTTGCATCTGGTAATGTGACAAGCCCCAGAAATGTGGAGACAGCATTCTGGTAGGGACAATCTGAGATGCTAGAAGGAGGAGGGGATTAACATCTAAAATTATCCAAAATTGTGAAAACCTCGGGTTATTTATGCATTCACCTTATCAGTAAAGACCTGCATATAATTCAACAGTTCTAACTTGTTTTCAAGCCTTTAGACTGATCTCAAATGGTTGCAGATTTTCTTTTCCCCTTCAGATGATAAAAGCATTTTTGTATGCAACAAGGAGCAGGTGTTGTTGGTTATTCAAATAAGGAGCTTGTTACCAGCTTCTCCCCACTATCTCCTTCCCTATGCTATACTGACATCCTAATGTGTTCTCTTGCCACCTAATCTACTTTCTAATTACAGAAAACCCTTTAAAGGGGTGCACTAGTGTAGCTCTAGGTGCTGCAAACTTTAACAATGTGGTTTCACCCCTGCTTGGGGGTTAAAAATCAATATGGTATGTGACTTCCTTGTGATATTTTTTCTGATACCAAGAAGCAAAGTACTCCACTTAGTGCAGTTTTAATTAAACTGAATACATTATAAAACACTCTCCTAATTTGCTTTGCCTAGAAAATGTTTTTTAAAGTGTTACAAATCAATCAACTAATTGAGCTATGTAGTAGGAAATGCAGATGGCATCTCGTTACTCTGTGTTTTCACTCTTCCAACCAAGTGCCTCTTCAGAGACAGGGTTTGTGATAGGGCTAGCAATTTGTATCCCATGGCAGCAGTGTGATGTCAGGTTGTGGCTTTGAGCAGTGCAAGGTTAACAAGGAAAAAAACCACAAAATGCACTAACCAAGGGCAGAGATGGTGTGTAAAGATGGTGGCAAGGGGACTGAGGTGGCATAGCAAGGGAAGGGGCTTGCAATCCCAGCTACGATCTATTCTATATTGGACCAAGAGCAGATGGTTTTATCTGCCTTTTCACAGAGTGGATCAACAGGGAATCAGGTCATACCTGCTTTGGAGATTTATTTTTCCCCACGAAGCTAGGGTTAGTCTCCTGCTGTGTTTTTCAGTTTAACTTCATAAGTATCAATTCAGTATGAGGGACTCTACCTGGTGTAAGGATGACGTGCTGACTGATGGAGGTGAGATCTTTGCTCTTAAAGGGCTTTTTCTTTAACAAGTATTTTATTATTATTATTATTATTATTATTATTATTGACCAATTATAAATCCCTACAATATTAAGTACATGATAATCAAACATATAAAGAATGTACCTGCTCTCAAGTATCTTCCAGTTTAATGAGAAACAGATATGTAAACAATCACAATAAAATACTATTTTATGTTATTCATGAAAGCAGGTATGAGAAAAACAGGACAAAAACTTCTTTGCCTGGGAAATTTTTGAAGGCTTTATGGAAGAATCAGAAGGTAGACCATATTGTAGGGCAAAGGTATATGGGCTTTGGGTGATGGAGAAAATTAGCATAATCTGAAGTGTAAAGTTTTTTTCATTTTTGGTAACTATTCAACAAGCATCTGTCTACAGTTCACATTCTGACTATTTTTCTCAATCCTGAATTCTAAATTTATCCTTCCTTCCACATTAGAGGTGATTATTCCAGTTTAAAGTGTTGCTTTGTGCTACACACTTAGGACTATTGTTATGTCAACCTACATCTGAAATGCACGATAGAAAATTGATTACTCAGCAGCCATATGCTCACATGCTTTAGAAACATTGACTAAGATTTTATTAGAACCGACTTAGTTTCCTAGGGATGCCTTATTCAGGCACTTAAATCTTCCAAAACCTGAGGCTCAAGTGTTAAGAGTTACCAGTAAAAGGTAAAAAAGTAAAACTGAGAAGAATATCATATATCATTGCTAATGCTCTTATTCAACCAATTGATGCATACTGTCCTTAATTCTTAAGTGGACTCCCCATTTGAAAGAATGACTATTCAAGTATTGAAAATATGAATAATTAATTTAAAGATATAAGGAAGGCTAAGAATGTCTTTGAGTGATTTGAATGATGTTTGATAAACTGCTGCTTCTTCATTCTACTGTCATTCAACAGTTTCAAAAGTGTGGTTCCCAACCAGCAACATTAGTGTTTCCTGGTAACTTGTTAGACATGCAAATTCCTGGACTCCATCTCAGTCCTATTCAGTTTGGGGATGGGCCAATAATCTTGTTTGAAGAAGATGTCAAGGTGATTCTAATGCAGGCTAACTTTAGAAACCACTTCTCTAGTGTATACATAATGCCCAATGCATCAACATATCTGTTGAAGTGAGTTCAATTTACATAGTGTTAAACAACCAAACACATTATTTCTAACCAAATTATATTAACTTGCTTATCAGATGCTAATAAACAAATTTTTCTGATCTTTTTCCCGAAAAAAAAAAAAAAGACCATGATCTTTGGCTACATGGGAAAAGAAAAAAAATAAAGAAAAAAAACTTTAGTTGAGAGTCATTAGAGAAAATAAGTTGACTGATTATTCCACTTTTCAATAAGTATTATTTGTATTTAAATATCTGTTGCAAGCTCTGGCTGGTGTGGCTCAGTAGATTGAGCACCGGCCTGCAAACCAAAGGGCGGCTGGTTTGATTCCCAGTCAGGGCACACACCTGCCGCAGTCAGGGCACACACACACCCCAGTAGGGAGCGGTCCAGAGGCAACCACACATTAATATTTCTCTCCCTTTCTTTTTCCCTCTCCTTCCCCTCTCTAAAAATAAATTTAAAGAATATTTTAAATATCCATTGCAAATTATACCTATAGCACTATGATAGGTGCAATGATTTCATATATATCATTCTCTCCATTCATTAACTATTATATGTCTTGCATATCTTCTGTCTTCTTAGATATTCTTTGTCTGCTTTATCTATCATATTTTAGAAGACACTAAAATATTCCATGACAATTGTGAGCTTATCAACTTTCCCCTGTAATTTTTTGAATTTTTACTTTATAAATTTTAAATTCATGTTGTTAGGTACATATAGATACAGAATTTTGCTTATTGTATATTTTTTGTAAACTATGTCATCCCAGAGGAAATGCTTTAAGATCCACATGTGGTCAATTATACTTGCTTTGCAAAAACAAGGTAATAATATATAGTGTATGTGTATAAATATACACACACATACACACTCTCTCTCCCATGATAATCCACAATCAATCTCTATAGCCAAATATCACTCCCAGTGCTCATCCTTCCACGTTGACAGTGACTCAATACATTGCTATGGTATAATGGACACACTGTAGTTAAACAGGAACAATTATGGTAGAAAACGCTTTGCTGAGATACTGTGGATGAGATAAACTTCCTAAGGACTAGAACAACAAATAGCCCAGCAAAATGAAATACCTCACTATAGAGGGGTAGCTGCAAAGATCAATACAATAAATGACAGCTGAGTTTGTTTCAGCTCAGGAAAAAAGGTTGATAATTTAAGAGCGGCCAGGCAATAAAAAAGAGCATCTTGCATCAGTGAGCATTTCACCTACTTTCAAAGTCATACTCTTTGATAAAGAAGTTGGTAAGATCAGTGAAGATCTGTAAGTGTACTGGACACACTGGAATAGTAATACATGTGTGTTTCTGTGCTTTGTGGGGTTTGTCTGTATGTGTGTGGTTAGGATTGATGTTATAGTTTACCTTTGTTGCCCCAAGAGAAATCATAGCTAAAGGGAAATACATTTGTCTTTATGGTGGAAGCAGGGTTTTTTAGTTTTTCTCAAGTTAATCATGGGGACAAAACTACAGACTTAACTTTTCTTCCCATAATCTCCAAAAAGTCTGAAAAATATTAAGAGAGCTGGAGTTAAGTAATTTAAAGGATTTCTTCTACCATGGTATGTTTTCATTGGGTTGAGAATACCAAAATATCTATAATCTAAGCTGATATAAATTCATTCTTCAGAAAGTGGTCTCATACAGAAAAAAAGTACTTAATGATGGAAATGAAGTACACCCAAAATTTTCACAAGGAGGAACAAATCTTGGCTTTCTAAAGCTTTAATATCTATTCCATAGATAGTTGGAGAGCACTACAGACAGCTGGACACTCTTAGAACTCTGGGAAGGAAGGTCTGCCAGCTTTGATATCAACAACGTAAGAGATGTGCTGAACATTAGATATTTGCAAAAATGTTTACAAGCTAAAAGAAATGCTAATGCAGATATTAAACTGCTCTATCTAGATCTTTTGGTTGCTTTTAATCAACTAAATGGCAAAGGTTGAACTAAACAATTATTCCCCAAGTTAAAATGATGTCTTGAGCTTCAGGGTCATAAGAACTCATGGGACTTTGATGTGACTTCAGTTTCTCTATTCAGAATACAGTGGGATGGAAATGAAAGATGTGCATATTGGTTCAATGCACTAGTTCTATCGCACATTTTATAGATACCAAATGTAAAAAAAAAATCACTTATACAAACAACACAAAGACAAGTTGCTACCCAGGGAAGAGGGTTGCAATTCTCCCCACTTGTACAATATTGTACTTTCACTTTGGAATCCAGACTTTCTGAATACCTAGAATTTCTCTATCAAGAAATAAGATACTTTTCTGTCATATCTTAGAAATTAACACTCAAGAAATATAATTACTTGCCAAATGGATAAAGCCTAGAAACAACATATAGAGCATTCTGAGAAGATGATAATGGAAGGTTTCTCTTGTTTTCATCCTCAAGAAAACATAGTTTTAATCTAATGAAATTCTAAAACCCTTGAAAATAGTAAATATATTAACCTTTTATATGGGTATAGCCATGATTTATAGCCATGAAGAATTCAGAGCATAATTTTTAGCTACCAAGTGTTATTTTTCTGCCTCTTTCAAATATGAATATACCATATGTTATGACAAGGTTATAAAAATCTTACTTTTACTGTGAAAAACCATCATTACTTTAATCATGTTATTGCCTGATTTTAATAATTTAAAAAGGTCTACATGTAATTATCCCTCATTTTGTAAAGAGAACATTTAAACCTGAACAAAAACAGCTGATCTTTAATTTTCCAGACCAAACTCTGGCCTTCAGAAAAGTTGATACTCTCACTAAAGAAAATAATTAGCCAAGTTCATAATAAATATCTTCTAGAAATATAGGACCTGAGAAATCAATAGGGTTCTAATAATAACAGACATCAATAAAAAGTCAATGTCATAAGCAGCTCTAATTCCTTGATTTCTCCAAAAAGTCATTCTTTCCCTTAATTCAATAATATTCATAAAGCACCTATTTTGTGACAGGTGCTTTAGGGTTACAAACTTATATTCCCTTTGTGGTAACAGAAAATAAAGAAAAAATGAAAAAAAGTACTAAACTTTGCGACAGCATGGATGGAACTGGAGAGCATCATGCTAAGCGAAATAAGCCAGGGGGCGAAAGACAAATACCATATTATCTCACCTATAAGCAGAACCTAACCAACAATGCAAAGATGCAAGAAAAATATGACCAGCAACACTGAAAGGAAAAGAAATCAACAGAGACAAGAGGGAAGGGGGGGCAGGGAAAGGGAAGAGACGGGGAAAGCCAAGGAACATATAGCAAGGACTCATGGACAAAACCAAAGGGGAAGAGCTGAGGGAGGGAAGGTGGGGGGGGGGCAAGGGAAAGAGGTGGGCGGGAGGCAGAGACAAATGTATTTAAAAAGTAAATAAATTTAAAAAAAATGAATAATATAATTTCAAATAGTAACAAGTACTATGAAGAAAATATAAAGGGCTATTGAGTAGGAATCTTATACATGATCATTCAATATTAAATTTATTATTCTTTCATAACAGCAACAGTTGTTTGGATGCACTGACTAGAATGAAAAAATTAATAAGCACCTACTCTGTGCTAGGCAATACAGGGGATTATAAACACAATTTAAGATGAATCATTGCCCTCTAGAAAGCAAGATGTCAAGTTATTAATTCAAAAGTTAATTAACAGCTCAAGTCAGGAGTACATATAGATAACACAGAGACATAAAAATAATAGTAATAGCTATGAATTATGTGCTAAATATTATAACTAATACTGACAGAAAGGCCCAAAGTACTGACTGTATTAGTGTTTCAGGGTATTTACTATTTGAGTTTATCTTTTATACAGAAAATATAACATTCAAAATCGTGTAAAATTCAAAAAAAGAGAAAAAGTAAACTATATTGTTTTGAGATATATATATATATATATATATATATATATATATATATATATGGAGTTAATTCTGTTGAGAGGGAGAGGGCTGTCAATGGACAGAACAATGGGGACTCCTTGGATACTGGCAATGTTCTAGTTCTTCTCTTCATGGACTGTTGTTACACAGGAGCTCATTTTAGAACTACCAATTAAACTATCAATTTGATATTATGCCAGTTTCTCTGTGGAACTTATATTTCATAATTAAAAGAATTATAATTCAGAAAGAATAAGAAAATAAGAGAGAGAAAAAAGAATACATAAAGGAGCTATACTATGTCAGTTCAGAGATGGAAGCAATTAATATTATCATGATAAAGGGGGAATTTTACTGAAAAGGGTTTGGAGTCATACCATGACGTGCAAGTCTGATTAGCTTAAACAGAAATGCAGGTAGAAACATTATAAGCAAAGCACAGAATATGTAGAGATGTTTAGAGATTAGAAAGTTTAAGGATGTTTCAGTAATGAGAAATTAAATTAGTTAATGCGGATAAACATGTCTTAATAGAGAACCCTTCAGGAGAGTCTTTGAAGATGATGTAATGGGAAGCTCCTAAAGTTTCCTTCCCCCATGGACACAGTGAATAAACTTTTAGATGCACATGGAATGATTTCCTCTAAAAGAAATCCAGGAACTGTCTTAGTGACTTCTACACATCAGGAAAATGAGAAAATACCCACATCAAAATAGGTAGGAAAGGCTGAGACACAGTCTTATCATTAACTCCACTTTCAATCAGGAAGCACTGTACAATCAGGAGGAAGCCCCCAACTCCTAGCTTCTCCCTGAGGAGCATTTGGACCCTACACTAGTGTCCCATCTTTTAAAACTCCTATCTGAGAGATGGATTCACAAAACACTTAGCTTTGATATTCAGCAGGGTTTTGCCTATTAGACCCATAAGACACTAGCAAACAAAGAAGCAGTTATTACAGGACATGAATATTCATTGCAGCTATTGCCCAAGGCTCAACACACAAAGAGCAGGCAGGAATTTCCCATTTCCCTGTCTTTGCCTCAGTGGGATCTATTTTCATATATTAGAAGCTGCTGCTTGAGGATCAGGCTTCTAATTTAGCTAACACCTGGGGGCAGATGACAATTCTCCTTGGACATCAGGGAATCTAGGAGACACCTTGTCACTGTCTCCCTCCTGCCCTAAGTTGCCAGTGTCTCCCTGAAGGAAGGTTGTATGTATCTCTGCATCTGAGGTTTGCAGCTGCAGCCCAAGGGACAGGTCTTCAGAATGCCTGACTCTGATACCCAAAGGTGCTTCATGAGTCCTACAATACTGTAGCAACCAAAAAAGCAGTTCATAACCATATATCCTCCCATAGCTCAGTATAGAGCGATCAGGCAAAAACAACCATTGCCTATACTATTCTTAAAAGATGTCTCTTTACACACTTCAAACACTACTGCCTGATGGTCAGGCTTCTAGTTTATCATCCATTGAGAGGTACTATATGACTGCCATTCTCTCCAGAGACCAGGAAAATCTGTAGACACCTCCATGACATCTCTCTCTAGCTTTCTCCAGATTGCCAGTATCTTTCTCCTTGGATGGGGTTTTACACGCATCTAGTGCCCCAGATTTGTGGCTGTGGGCCCCTGGAGGAATGGGCCTAAAGAAACTTGCATTTTGAAGCTCCATAGAACTGCAGGAAAAAAAACAAACAAACAAAAGATGTTTCTAAGAGGCTCAGGAGTACCTGCACCCCCACAGCTGTACACCTGTGATTAGCGAAGAAGAAACAAACAAACAAAAAAATGCCACCTCCCACTTATTTCCTAAAAAAGGCTTAACTAATACTTTCCCAGCTGCTGTCTGAGAGTCCAGCTTCCAAAGAGCCTGCATCTAGGTGCTGAATGCAACTCTCCCCTTCGGGACATTGATGGATCCTGACACACACTCAGCTACTGCAAGCAACTAAGAACAAAGAAGGGAGCTTGAACAATCACAGAGGTTTGAAGGACAACAAGGGACACAGGCTGGGCTGGTTGATGAGCTTCATATCCAAGACAAGACCATTCTTTCAAAACTGGCAGAGGTAGCTGTTTTAGCTAATGCATGGAAACCAACACATATTTAAGAAAAATGAAGAAACATGAGAATATATCCCAAAAGAAAGAACAAGATAAGATTTTAATGAGACAGAAACAAATAATTTACCTGAGACAGTTCAAAATAGTTGTCATAGAAATGCTCACAGAAATCAAGAGAACAATATGTGAACAAAGTGAGAATCTCAACAAAAACAATAGAAAACATTAAAAACCTTCAAACAGAAATGACAAAGCTGAAGAATATGATCGTTAAACTAAAAAATTCAGTAGAAGGGTTCAACAGCAGGCTAAATTAAAAAGAAGGATCAGTGAATTCAAATACAGAGCAATCGAATTTATCCAATCAGAGGAGCAACAAGAAAAAGGGAATAAAAAAAGAGTAAAAATAGCTGAAGGGATTTAAAAGAAACCATCAAATGAATCAATATACACATATAGGAGGCAGAAAGCTGACTCAAATAATGGCTGAAAACTCTGCTAACCTCAGGAAAGAAATAGTTATCTAGATACAGGAAACTTAGAGTTTACAAATCATGAAACATCAACGAAAACCCATACTGAGGCACATTAAAATCAAATTGTCAAAAGACAAAAACTAGAAGAGAATCTTAAAATCAGCAAGAGAAAAATAACTTGTTATGTACAAAGAAACTCCCTCATGACTATCAATAGATTTACAGCAGAAACTTCAGAGGTCAGAAAAGCATGGTATAATATTGCCAACCAAGAATACTGTACCAGGAAAATTTGTCCTTCAGAACTGAAGGAGAGACAAGAATTTCCCAGCCAGAAAAAAGCTGACATTTATTACAACAAGACTGGCCTTACAAGGAATTTAAAAAAAGTTCTTCAAGCTGAAAGGAATGGGATGCTAATTAATAACAAGAAAACATATAAAATATAAAAATTACTGGTAATATAAATATATTAATGTCAGAATATTCTAATGTAATCGTGGTGGTTATATCACTTTCAAGTCTGGTATGAACGGTAAAATACAAAGGTACAGAAATAACTCACTACAATAATTTGTCAACAGATACACAAAGTAAATAGATGTGTGACATCAAAAATGTAACATGTGTGAGAATGTATAAGTGTAGAACTTTTGAATACTTTCAAAATTATCACCTTCAATTTGACTATAAATATAAATATATTATATAAGCCATATAACTAAAATTAGAAACCTACAGTAAATACTGAAAAAGTAAAGAGAAAGAAATCTAAGCATACCACCGCAGAAAAATCATCAAATTACGAGATTAAGAAAAGAAAAAAAAAAACAAAACAGAATTACAACCCAGCAAAAAAAATTGACAAAATGACAAAAGTCAGCCTACACTTATAAGTAACTACTTTAAATGTAATTAACTAAATTCCCCAATCAAAAGATATAAGGTAAAAAAGTGAGATAGAGATCCAAGATGGCAGCAGATTAGGTAGATATTACAGTCACCAATGCCCAGGAACTAACTGTAATTACAACTAAAATATAGAGCAATCAATCTTAATAACCAAATGAAGATTAGCTGAAGAAAAGTCTTATAACCAAGGATTTACAGAAGAAGCCACACCGAGACTGGTAGAAAAGGCAGAGCCCCAAAAAGAACTTGCCTCACTCTCACAGGCAATTACTGAGATTTCAGAGGGATATCTAAGCAGCAAAGATTACTGCTGAGAACCATGAGGCCTCAGCTCTAAGCTAGGCTCCCCAGCTTAGGGCACGAGCGCCAGGAAGGAAGGCCCACCTAACATCTGGCAGTCTAAGCAGAGATTCTGTCTTCCAGGGAGAGATGGAAGTCTGCTAGAGACAAAGATGCCCTCTTTAAAGACAAACACATAAAATTTCATTAGCAGCCACTTACCCTGGGCTCTGGTGTGGGGATGGCAGAGCAGACTATAGTCTTGTAAGGATATAATGGAGTTTGTGGCTCTTGGGAAAGAGCTGAAGGAACAGCTGCTAGGATATCTGCACTAAGTCACTCTCTCACATCCCATATACCACCTTTCTTGGGTGGAACACCCACTCTATATGGTAACATCATGGGGGAAAACAGTTCCACCCCCCCAGACTCCTTGTTACCTCACCCTTTGGAGTTTGTGCCCTGCTGAGGAGACAACTGTCTGGAACTTCCATATGACTCAGCAATTCCACTTCTGGATATTTATTCAAAGAAACTCAAAATATTAGTTTAAAAACGATATATGAACCTCTGTGTTCATTGCAGCATTATTTATAATAGGTGAGATTTGGAAGCAGCCTAAGTGCCATCAGTAAATAAGTGGATAAGAAAGCTGTAATTACATTTACACAACAAATACTACTTGGCCATAAAAAAGAAGGCAATGATATCTTTTGCAACAGCATGGATTGATCTGGAGAGTATTATGGTAAATGAAATAAGCCAGTCATAGGAAGACAAGTATCATATGATTTCACTTATATGTGAAATTTAATGAATAAAATTAACAAACAATTAGAAACAGACTCATAGATACAGAGAACAGACTGAAAGTTGTCAGAGCGGAGGGGTTGAGGGGCTGGGTAAAAAAAGTAAAAGAATTAAACAAAGAAAATAAAACCTCACACGTAGACAGCAGTGTGGTGATTATCAGAGGAAAAGGTGGTGGAGGGAAGTAGAAGAAGGAAAAGGGGGGAACAAATGGTGATGGAAGGAGACTTGGCTTGGAGTGGTGAACACACAATACAATATATAGATGATGTATTATAGAATTATACACCTGAAACCTATATAACTTTATTAACCAATGTCATCCCAATAAATGCAATAAAAATTAAAAATTTCCAGATAAAGTTTTCGGTAAAAATTGGGTAAAAATCACTACCAAAGTCTATGCTGCCTACAAAAGACTTATTTCAGCTTTAAGGACACACACAGACAGAAAGTAAGGGGATGGAAAAAGACATTCCATGCCAATGGAAATTAAAATAAACTAGGGTAGACAAAATATGCTTTATAGCAAATGCTGTAGTAAGAGATAAAGAAGGTTGTTATATAGTGATAAATGTGTCAATTCAACAAGAGAAATTAATATTTGCAAATATTTATGCATCTAACACAGGAACACCTACATATATAAAAGAAATATTAACATTCCTGAAGGAAGAAATAAACAGCAGTACAATAACAGTAGGTGAATTCAACACTCCGCTTTCAATAATGAATACATCATTCACACAGAAAATCAATAAGGAAACATTGGGCTTAAATAACACACTAGAGTAGATGGATCTAATAGATATATAGAGGACATTTCATTCAACAGTAGAATATACATTCTTTTCAAGTACACATGGAATATTCTCCAAGATAGTCCATAGATTATGTTATGAAACAAGTCCTAATGAATTTAATAAGACTGAAACCATATGAAGCATCCTTTCTAAACACAATAATATGAAGCTAGAAATCAATTACAAGAAAAAAACTGGAATATTTATAAATATGTAGAAATTAATCACCACCCTCCTAAAAAACAAATAAAAAACAAATGGGTTGGAAAATAAATCAAAATGAAAATTTAAAAAATCTTAAGATCAATGAATCTATTAACACAAAATGCCAAAACTTATTGAATGCAGCAAAGACAGTCTAAGAGGGAAGTTCCCAGTGACAAATGCCTACATTAAGAAATAAGTAAGATCTCAAATTAACAACCTAACTTTATACTTCAAGGAACTAGAAAAAAGAACGAATGAACCTTTAATTTAGTAGTAGGCAAAAAATAATAAAGATCAGAGCAGAAGCAAATGAATTGAAGACTACAAAGAAAATAGAGAAGATCAATGAAAATAAAAGTTGATTTTTTAAAAAGATATACAGATTAGGGATGATATTTAAGATAGTAAATAATGAGGTTCATATGATATGAGATGAGACTTGTGTGGAATTCCATCATTTGCCCCAGTGAGATGTTCATATGCTAGCAAGAAATAGGTCTGGTTAGCCAGAGAGGGCCCTATTTCCCAACTGGGACAGCATTGCAACACAGGTCCTCTGCTCACCATTGAAGTTGGTGGTGGTGGGGAGGTAATGTGAATATCAAATTTTAAAGTTAATAAATAGCTTTATTGGGAAATGTATCTTTGCCAAAAGAGATTGAAGATATCAAACATTTAAAATTGACCTAACAAAGCAGGTCAAACAAGACTAGTACACTAATTTATCTGCAAATTTCTCATTATCACACACTTGATATATCCCTAGGATTTGGCTTTTATATAAACCAAAAGCATCCCACACTTCTGCCAGTTGTATCTGCACTTGCATAAAAATAAATATATGATGATTAGTATCCTGTTTTATTTACCCACTTGTTTTTTAATGATGAATCTAAAGTTACAACCTAAACAGGAGCTAAGAGAAATTCATACTGAAGGGTTGTTTTAGTTAATATCAAAAGGTAGGCAGGTATCAAAGCACATGTTCAGTAAACCAGTTAATATTCAAAAATTCCTTACTAAGTCCTTATTTTATTATGTTTTTCTATTTCTTCTGGCAACAAAATTTAGTAAGAATATAAGACACAGCAAAACACACTCTGGGTAGTGAGTTTCTTCTCGCACTTATTTCTTATATTATGGGCTGTTCCCTCTCTACACTAAATTACTATCTATCTGTGCAAAATGAAATGCAAACTGAAGAGGGGATTACTCAGATAATTTAGGTCAAAAATAAGTTCTCCAGAAACATCCAGATTGAGGCAAACATGTTTTCTATGGTTCATATCATCCTGATAATTGCCTTAATTCTCCATTTTGTTTTGCTTCTGTAGACAGCTTAATGGTGGTTAAGATTTTTTGGATCTTGCACCATGAGAATAAATACTTAATTAAGGCTTTTTCAGATGAGTCAGAGATGGAAAATCACTGTAGCTATAAGTGATGCATGCTTTCCACTCCCAACCATTTGCTGGCCTGTAAGTTTTCAGACACAGTTTGAAATGCAGAGAATATTTATAATGACAAGGAAAAAATACATCAGTTATTCATAAAAAAGGAATTAATTTTGTCTTTAACAAAGTGTCAATTAAAATCCAGCCTCTGTCTGTAGTCAGGGGCCCACACTATTATCAAAATTATTTGCAATGTATAGAAGGAAATTGCTATTTGTCAGGCAATGTCAAGGCAAAATTAAATAATTATTATTAATTAATTATTAAATAATGAGAATATTTATTAACTCATTTTATTCATTCATTCATTTAACAAGTAGTTACTAAACTAGATGTGCCAGGTGCTATTCTAGAAGCTTAGGATACGTCAGTGAACAACAACAACAACAACACAAAATCAGACTCCTTACCTCATGGAGTTTAACAGTCTAGTGAGAAGGTGGGAAGACAACTAAATTGTAGACATAATAAATGGATAACTTATATACCATGTGTCAAGGTAAAAAGTGCTATAGAAAATGAGGAAATGAAGCAGGCTAAAGGCATTTGGGAATTACTGAAGGGGGCATGTTACTTTCTCAAATATGATGACCAAAGGAAAACTGTTCAAAATGTGGCATATGAACAAAGATTTGAAGGAAGTGAAAGAATTACTCAGGTGGGTATCTGGGGATAAAGAATTTCATGCTGTGAAAACACCTGGAACCAGGATACTGGAGCAGGACCATATCTGATATGTGTAAGGAACAGCAAGAAGGCCAGGGTTTGAAGAACAATGTAAACAAGAGGTAACAGAATTTGAGAGTCACATTGGCCATTGTAAGGACTGAGGCAATTGCTTTGGATGAGGTGAGAGCCATTGGAGAGTTCTGAGTAGATGGTGTGGTATAATCAATCATGTGTTAAAAAAAGATTATGACAAAGGCAGGAGATGATGGTAGCTTAGGACAGTATAGCAGAAGTGGAAGTCACACAAATTGATCAAATTATAAATATATTTTAAAGATTAAGCCAAATAGAATTTCCTGATTTACTGGTTATCAGACATTATGATAAGAGCAAAGTCAAAAATGACTTCTGACTTATGATCTGTATACCTGGGAGAAAGACATTATCAACTGGAATTTAAAAAAAAGACTCCAGTAGAGTAAATTCTGGTGGAGATGAGGACATCAGTTTAGTTTTGGCTGTGTTAAGCTTGAAATGCCTATGGACACCCAAATAGAAAGGCAGAGTAATAGATGACTGTATGTCAGAAATGTGGAGAGTCCAGAAAGGAAGTGCTCGTTTAGGATTTTAGTGTTCTCCAAACTTTTCCTACTCTTCTCAGGATGAAACTGTTTCTTTTTTGGCTTCCTAGTGTAATGTCGTGCAGAGCATGGGTCCCTCGAAAGTAGGGGAACATCCTACTTTTTCCTGGGCAGGGAAAAGATGAGAGAACAGCATTTAAGATACATTGCACATCAAAGGCAAGTTACCAGCCTTGTCTTCCTGAAGGAAAGAAGGCAAGGCAGCTGCTGGGGAGAATTTTGCATGTGACTGTGAGAACAAGCAGTAAGTGGTAACATATCCAGAGGAGTGGATAGTGGATGTCCTCACTGAATGCCTGTGCATCATTGGCAACTCTTGCCCTGAATAAAGATGGAAGCCAAAAGAGGGTCGAAGACACTGGGAAGCTGACAAAAGTGGCAGACACTAACGCACCATAGGAAGAGCCAAATATTAAATCATGCAGAAAGTTCTAAACTGAACTTCTAAATTAGAGCATAAATCCATGAGTTCTACAGTTCGGCTGGTCTGTCCAGGCATCTGCCACAAGGTCTTGAAGTTGAGTGAGTCAGTCACAAGGTCTGCAGGGAGGTCTGCAGAGGAAACTGCCATGAGATTGGGAGGTCTGCCTGAAAGTCTTCCTGGAGGAGAAGGCAGCAGAGCTGGCGGCGCTGCAAAAACCTGCCTGACCACCCAGATTTGTGAGAGATGCTTGTAGCTAAACTGTGACTGGGAATGCTGAACTACAGACTTCTGCTTTTCTGAAAAACTACCTCTGAGTGGCTTATTCTGAAACTGGCCTGGTTTGGCAGAGGGAGGCTGGACTATTTGTTTTAGGGTGTTTTTAAAGGGAGTGGGACTTAATGGCAGAAATCTGCCATTATCCTAAATCCATATAAAAACCTTTAAATAAACAACACCTTTCCTTTTTCACTAAACTCTTGCCTTGGGAGTCACACTTCTTGGCAGGTAATCGAACTCCACAGCTATTCCAGAACACCATTGGTTGGTTCTGTAACATTAGGGTTTGCTTATGGCGTGTCCATGAGTCTAGTTTTCTTACCCCTAGTGTCCATCAAAACATGTCTTAAAAAAAAACAACATTTTTTAATATCATCTCCATTCCACAGGGAATTAATTTGACTAAGATTTTGCTATAGATAACAATAATAGTAATAATAACAGCAGTTAAAATGACCGCTATTGTTTTTATCAAAACTTTTTTCTTTTCCTCCAGGGCCCATAATTAGACTAGATTTTTGAGCCTCCTTTTGTGCCAAAAAGAATCATGTGACTGACTTCTGACCAATGGGACACTGACAAAGACCACAGATAGCATTTTCAACCCTCAAGATTATTCTTCACATGTTCTTCCACAATTTTTCTTTCCTTGTCTAACAGCTGGACTTAGAAGATCTACTGGATTGTTCAATAACCCTGGGGGATGGCAGAACAGTAGCTGGAAAGACCATGAAATCCTGAATAATTGCATGGAGGACAGCTCCCCTGCCAATTTATATTGGATTATGACTCGAAAGGGAAATAAACCTTGTTATGATAAAGCTACTGAAATTATGAAGTTGTTTATAGTAGTTTGCATATCTTGCCTAATAGAGAAATTTAATGTTTACTATGTGTCAGGTAGTATAATAAGCTCTTGAAATATAATGCCATTATCATGCCAACTTTACATCTGTCCTTGAAGGCAGAAAGTGAGAGAGGGATGATTTCATATTCTCAGGGCTGTCTTCAGCCTCCTACAGTTTCTGCCTTTTCCTTATGCTATTTCTACCCTTGTATCACCTATATCATGCAATTTTTTTCCTCCTATTTTTTCTTCCCAAAGTTTTGCTTTGAAAACAAGGTAAACTGAACCCACTGCTGCTGTCCATTGTCAATTGGAACCTCATAGTTGCTTAATAGACCTTTTTTATATTTTGTTTTACAAAGCAGTCTATTCTAAATTTCTAATGTTCACTTTTACTCCTCTTTATTTCTTCGCAAGCTAGCTTCCACACTCATTACTGAATTGAAAATGTGCTCAAATTTCTCCCATGTAACATCAGGGTTGATGGGTTTTCCCCTCAACAAGACATCTATTCCAAATTTCAGTCCTAGGACCTGATATACCCTGTCCTTGACCCCAAGATTCACTTGCTGTGACACATCCTTTAGGTTCTAGTGGGTATGCTTCAGGTTTTGGGATTCTGTACACTTTTTCAACCATGCCCTATCCATGCTCCTGAACACCTTTAATTCTCTTTTCCATAATCAACTTATTTGTTTATAAATACATTTTATAAGACAAAACTTTGGGTTATGTTGTGCCTCCTTTTATCCAATGAATACTATTTTCTATAGCCTCATTGATATTACCTTGATTTCATCTACTTTGCTGAACTGCTCTTTGAAAAGTTTATCAATGAGCTTTAAATTCCCTGATTCTATTTTTTACACCTATCATTATTATTAACTAATACAAAATATGTCTTCTTCAAAATGTATTTTTTTCACTTAGCTTCAGTGATACTGCCCCATTTGGGTCTCTTCCTAGTCTTCTAAATTCACTAATCTTTACTTTTCTATTCTTATTTATCTGTCTATCTGTCTATCCCTCCATACATCTCTTGATTTATTTGATACACTGATTACTTTCTCTTTCATCACAAATGTTTATTCCCCAAGGTTAGTTTTGAGCCATGTTTCTTTCTTCCTAACCTCTCCTTAAGTTCTCATCCAAGGTGTTGAGGTATAATGGTTATCACTGAAAAATTGCTTATAATAAGTTATTTATGTTTGTGAATAATTTACTTGCTTAATAAATTAGAGAAGATTTAGAATTATTTTCATAGCAATGCCACTGTTCTCTCACTTTCTTGAGAATCATGGCATTATAGCTCTTATGTAGAACTGAATGTATCATGCATATTATCAATCATGTGCTGACTGCTCCATGCCAGTCAGAACTTTGTTGGTGTTCACCACCATAGTTCTGGTACCCAAAAGGGCACCTGGCATGTAGCACATATATCAGTGTCTCAATAAGTTTTAGAGAATAAGTGTATTTAACCACTCAAGATACAGCTGAGAAACACTGCCTTAAAAAACTCATCTGCTTTTAGATTTTTAATTACTCCATGAGGATGAAGGACTCACATCTTGATTTCCTAACCTGTCAAATTAACAAGTATTGAATACTTGGATAAATCTTAATTTATCCTTTCTTTTTCACCCCCATGTATCAATCTATAATCAAAGCCAATTATTTTTTTTCATTGAAATTCTATGCTTTCTTTTCCTATTGGTTCTGCCACTAGCCCAGTTCATTCAGACCTTGATTATTAAAACTCTAGTCACTCAACTTGTTTTCTTTCTTCCTTTCTTCCTTCCTTCCTTTCTTTCTTTCTTTCTTTCTTTCTTTCTTTCTTTCTTTCTTTCTTTCTTTCTTTCTTTCTTTTCTTTCTTTCTTCCTTTCTTCCGTTCTTCCTTTCTTTATAAAGTTTTCACCCAAGGACATTTTTTCATTGTTTTCAGAAAGAGAGTAAGGGAGAATGGGAGGGAGAGAGAAACATTAATGTGAGAGAGAAGCATCAATTTCTTCCCTCCCATACATGCTCAGACCAGGGATCAGACACATCTGGATCAGGGATCAAACCCACAACCTGGGTATATGCCCTGACTGGATTCAAACCACAACCTTTCAGTAATGGGATGGCGCTCCAACCAACTGAGCCACACTAGCCAGGATTATTCAATATGTATTTTAAAGTTAGACAAGTTTTATTAAAAATACCAGCTTCAATTCAAAAGTCATGTGATTTCAATTTCCTAAATAACACATTTAACTTCTATAAAAGTATCTTTATTTAACTTTAAAATTGTATCTATTTCCAATTTTTCTACCTAAATTATGTGTTGCAGTCAAATTATTCCACTCCTACTTAGCTCTTGTGACATTTGTGATTCTATCATCAAGATGCTTCTCACAATCTCTACTCAACCAAAGCTTTCATAACTCTTTTCCACTGTGCCCAAATGAATTAGTCACCTTGAAGATCCAAATGAAATATTGCCAACTTCATGAAGCCTCACTCAGTCAACTCAACTCCAAGAAATGACAACTCTATTAGTATTGGTGACTCACAGAACTTCTGTTCTGAACACTCCTCACAATTAACTATGCCATATAGGGGACTTGCTTTAAAGTACCTTTAAATTCTTATTTGACTGTGAATGTGGGTCTCTCCAATATGACTCAAAATTCATGATTATAAAAAATGAGAAATAGTGGTACTGAGCATCTATAATGTGCTAATGCTATTTGTGGCATTTTATTTAGTCTCCACAATAGTTATACATGGAAGTATTATAATTCCAATTTAATAGACAGGAAACTGAGGTTTAAATAAGTTAAGTTTTAGCTAGTAAAGGGTTGTTCGGGCTAGTTACTCTAGTGCCCAGGTCCGTTTCTCTCTACTATGGTATTGTGTCTCTTATACAAATACATCCCCTCAAGAGTTTTGTATAGTTTAGAGCACATAGTACGTGTTGGATAAATACATACTAAATAAATATGGGGATTTGGGACAATCCTCTGAGGACATGCAAAGATATATAGTCGACATTGATCTGTGCTCTAGTTGTGGTGATGAGGTCATATTGACTTCCTCATTTCATGATAAAATACAAGAGATGGAGCCTGGGTAGTCTTGTTGTTATTGTTGTTAAGTAGCAAAACAAATATATAGCCAAGGATAGAAAAATAAAACTCACACTGAAAATTTTCACCAACTCTTTGCAATACAAAAACAACAACAAAAAAAATGAATGACTTCGCCAGTGGCATATTATGGTAGAGCATGCCATTGTCCCAGATTAAAAGTATTCGATTTCATTTATTGAGCTGACCAGCAAAAGTTAAATTTGTTCCAAATGAAGTAGAGCGTGTTAACAATGCTTTTCTGATTTCTCATGCAAAGTATTGAAATCTGGAATGGAACTTCTGAAAAAACTAACTGCTGCAATTATTCCAGAAAAACTGCCAATACTGTGGTTACTGTTAAACTAAATTAAAAGTATTTTAGTCTTTATTAAAAGCAATTCATCTTTATTAAAAGAATTCTTCCATATTTATTATGGGTCAGACAAATAAATTAGCCATTAGTGGTGACATCATGAGCTTTTATGCATAAATATTTCAATTAAAAAACTCAAATTATTGAGCTAAAACTCTCTCATTTTTATTGTTGATGTAATTTAAGATAGTTATTAGTGCATTTTCTTAGAACTGATTTTGCTATCATAATTGAGAGCATTATGAAAAACTAGTAGCATTGAATATATTTATTAGAATCATAGAAACATGTAGGTTGTATATTAAAGGAAACACTTGCAAATGTATGTCAATTTAATTAGTTAATTAAAAGCAATTTTTACCTATAGACACACATCCCTGGAAAAAATATAAAAAGAACAAGAAATAGGGGTAAAGCATCTTATTGAAGGTGATTAATATTTTCTAAAGGCATTCTAATAATTTACTCTACATCCAAGAAACAAAATGCTGTGGTTATATGTG
Organism: Pteronotus mesoamericanus; assembly: GCF_021234165.1. NCBI lineage: Eukaryota > Metazoa > Chordata > Mammalia > Chiroptera > Mormoopidae > Pteronotus > Pteronotus mesoamericanus. The sequence goes on along the minus strand of NW_026555105.1, from coordinate 34,495,960 downwards.
TCAGAAAAGTACCTCACACAGAATCTGCTATCTTTTCTAATGCCTCATCTATTTCCCGGAGAATTCATTTTAATCACATAAAATCTTTAATTGAGTGACCTAGGACAAGTCACTTACCCTCTCCTTGTGTCTAATTCATTGACCTTCACCAGTTATGGTGATGCATTTGGATAATGGAGGATTACCTGAACCTTGGAAAATGACTTCAAACCCTGTAGAACTCTTAATTTGCTGATCCTACATGAACTGGACCACCCATTTTTCTCTTTTATCTAATACAACCCCTGTTGACCTCATCCAGCATTCCCAACTTACCCAGGGTTTGGTACATTCGCAAAGAGCACTGACACCAACATCCTACTTTCCCACATGTCAAACTCCTATTCATCCTTTAAAACACCCTTTGTAAAATTTGTCTGGCATCACTGTTTTTCTTTTCAGAGTTAAGCACTCCTTCCATTGTGTTCTTGAAGCACTCTGTATACATCTCTATTTTAACACAAATTTTATAGCACATAATTCTTGTATCTCTTTTCCTGACTATAAAGTGGTTTTTGAACTATATGTCCTGTTCACCACCTAATGTCCTCAAATGTCTGGCATATGTGGCTATCCTTTTGATCTATGGTTGTCTCCAGTGTCTTAAGGTGACACAACTTTAATTCAAGTAAGGAGATAAGGCAAAAATCCAGATAATGAAAATATATGTATTCCTCTTCAGTCCCCATTTCAGTCCCTAATTCTCATAGTTTATGGTGTATTAGTGGGTATGTAATGTACCAGGTTGATAGTGGACTAGAACTGGCTTGTTTAAATGTGTTGTAATATAGCCACTAAGAACACACACTCTAGCATCAGCATATCAAGGCACTAACTCTAGGTTGCTCTTACTAACTAGATGACCCAGGATGAGTCATTTAACCTCTGACTGCTTCTGCTAAATCATCTGTAAAATAGAGAGAATGAAAGCACTCCTCAGGATTGCCAGCACCTACTGTTATCATTATCATTATCTTTGCTATCATTGTTAAATTTCTCTTCCTAGATTCGGGGCGCAGGAGGATGTTATCTTCATTACCTTTCTTTGAATTTGGGGAAGCCTTCCATAGCTTCAGAACAAAAGGGGATAAAAAGCAATGAATTAGATTCTAATCTCTTTTAAGACATTCTTTACTTTTCATATCAGGCAAGCCCTGGAGGTAGGAAAAGAAAGGAACAATATGCTACTATCCTCTGAATTTGCTAGACACTAGCTTTTCCAGAAGAGATCTTTTGTAAAAGAAAATTCCTGACAGGAAATACAAATACTAAGGTCATGTTTTGTAAAACTAAGCCTCTATTGTGTTACAGACAGTGCCCTAGACTAGGGGTCACCAGCCTCTGTGGCTGAGCTGTACATGAAGACCTGTTAGAAACCCAGCTGGCGCCGGCTCACCTGAGCTCCACCTCCTGTTGCCCCATCCTCTTCCCCCTCACCCCACAAGTGGGTGGAGCCAGCGAAGCTCACCTGAGTTCTGTTCCCTGTCTCTCCCCCGACCCCTATCCATCCACAGTGGGCAAGTGAGCAATGGTTCCAAAAAGCTTGGGGACTGCTCTTCTAGACATTGTGAATGCAGGGGTGAACTTGAGTTGCCCTCAAATGACTTTTAATCTAGTGGCTTGTTGTAGCCATTGCTTGCAATTTCTCTGTATCTCATAACCTGAGTTATGGATTACAGGACAACATCAATCAGCCATTCTCAGTTTCATCCTTTATTTTCAGTTACATACTTGCAGTTAGAGCCCTTAAAGTTAAGAGAGAAAAGTATAGTTCAGAGAGTGTTATTTTTGAACTAAGAAGTCACATGCCCCAAGAATTCAAATATATTCATTAAAAGAATGTACATGAGGACAAGTTACTCAGGACCAGATTTGTATGTCAGTGCCTTTGTCAAGCTGATAGCAAAGACATCTTCATGGCCAGGCATCATCCAAGGAATACAACTGACAGGAGGCATAGGACAATGGAAGGCTGGGAAAGGGACACCCATTCACTGAACAGCCCAGCCAAGCACAAATTTACGCAATGATTTGTTCAAAAATTTAAAAAGAAAAGACTTTTTGAAACTTTTGTTTTGCCATTGCCTGTGTTCTTGTTCTAGAGAATGCTAGGCAAGTACAGTAAACCAGTTCTAGGATAATTTGCCACAGTTGATTTGGTGACAAGGGCAGGGCAGGGGTGGAGCAAACACAGGATATACATTTGCCAAAACAAACAAACAAACAAACAAACAAAAAACAGTAAACCTGTAATGTTTTGAAGAGAAAACCTATACCTTCACATGTAAATATCAAATTCAAAGACATATTAATTGACATAAAAATTAAAATTCAAATTCTAGCTTCAGATCCATACATATATAGACATGAGTTATAACAAAGGTGTCAAGGCACAAGAACAGACTTGTTAATAAGTTTAAAGGAGAAAATTGGATGCCCATCTAAAAAAGAAATGAAATTTTATCTCTAGTTCATACTTGGCAATACTAGGTCTATTAAAGATGTAAACACAAAAATAGAGGCAAAGGTAGATACACTTTGCCTCCTTGCACAACCAAAAGAAGTACAACAAAAACTTTAAAAACAAAAATATAACCAGAACTGCCAGAAAATCAAATTGTATGGAAGTCTGACAACCAAGGAGTTAAAAATGAAACATTTATTCAGACTGGTAGGAGGGGTGGAGATAGGCAGCTATAGCAGAGAGGATGCATGGCAAGGCAGTGGCTGGTGGACCAGGCATGTCTCACATTTATGTGCAGATAAACTGGAAGGAACAACTAGGGAGTGAGACAGACTGAACAAACCAGGGTTACAGTGTGGGGAAATAAAGCCTCAAAACCTCTGGCTATAAAAACCTGTGGGGATGCAGCAGTGGGAGAAACTCCCAGCTTTACAGGAGAGATCATTGGAGAGGCCCATGGGGTCCTAGAATGTACACAAACCCACCTACCAGGGAATCAGCACTAGAAGTGTGCAATTTGCTTGTGGGTAGTGGGGAAAGTGACTGAAAGCCAACTGAGAGCCAAGAACATGGCATTGTTCCCCCTTGGAACCATCTGCCACATACAGCACCACAAGTCAGCAACCTGGGTTGCCCCACCTTGGTGAATACCTAAAGCTCCGCTCCCTTCCAACTCAACAGGTACTCTGAGACAGAAAAATATAGCCCAAATGAAGGAACAGATCAAAGCTCCAAAAATAGAACTAAACCATGAAGAGATAGCCAACCTATCAGATGCAGAGTTCAAAACACTGGTAATCAGGATGCTCACAGAAATGGTTAAATATGGTTACAAAATTGAGGAAAAAATGAAGGCTATGCAAAGTGAAGTAAAGAAAAATATACAGGGAACCAACAGTGAGGGGAAAGAAACTGGGACTCAAATCAACAATTTGGAGCAGAAAGTAGAAATAAACATTGAACCAAAACAGAATGAAGAAAAAATAATTAAAAAAAAATGAGAAGCTTAGCAACCTCTGGGACAACTTTAAATGTTTACAACATCCAAATCATAGGTGTGCCAGAAGGCAAAGAGGGAAAGCATGAAACTGAAAATTTATTTGAAAAAATAATGGAGAACTTCCCCAATCTGGTGAAGGAAATAGACTTCCAGGAAGTCCAGGAAGCTTAGAGAGTCCCAAAGAAGTTGGACCAAGGAAGCATACACCAAGGCCCATCATAATTACATTACCAAGATTAAAGATGAGTAGAGAATATTAAAAGCAGCAAGAGAAAAGGAGAGTCACCTACAAAGGAGTTCCTATAAGATTATCAGCTGATTTCTCAAAAGAAACCTTGCAGGCAAGAAGGAGCTGGAAAGAAGTATTCAAAGTCATGAAAGGCAAGGACCTACATCCAAGATAGCTATCCAGCAAAGCTATCATTTAGAATGGAAGGGCAGAGAAAGTGCTTCCCAGATAAGGTAAAGTTAAAGGAGTTCATCACCACTAAGCCATTATTACATGAAATGTTAAAGGAACTTATCTAGGAAAAAGAAGATGATCAAAAATATAAACAGTAGCATGACAACAAACTCACAACTATCAACAACTAAACCTAAAAAACAAAAACAAAAACAAACTAAGCAAACAACTCGAACAGGAACAGAATCACATAAAGGGAGATCACATGGAGGGTTATTTGCAGGGAGAAGGATGACGAGGATGAGGGGAAAGGTACAAGGAATAAGAAACATAAATGGTAGGTACAAAATATACAAGGGGAGGTTAGGAATAATATAGGAAATGGAGAAGCCAAAGAACTTATATGTATGACTCATGGACATAAACTAAGGTGGGGTGAGTGCTGGTGGGAAGGAGAGGTACAGGACATAGGGGAATAAATGGGAGAAAAAAGTGGGACAACTGTAATAGCATAGTCAATAAAATATATTTAAAAAAACAAAAAAGAGGTAAACATAAAAGGCAAAACCAAAAAGCTTTTAGAAAAATGATATAGGATAATGTCTTTATGATCTTAGATAGAGGTATTTTTATAAATAGAACATTAAAAGTACAAACCATAAAGGAGTAGATTGATTAATTCAAATGCATTAGAATTAATAAATTTACTTCATCAAAGAACACCATGAATATAGTAAAGACTAGCCCCAGAACTGGGAAACATATTTACAACCATATACCTGGTAATAGTATAAAGAATAAATAAAAAGCTCCTACAAAGAAATTTGAAAATACAGTCATCACAATGAGAAAAAAAATGGATAGAAGACCTGAAGATATGCTTCACATAAAGGAAATCTAAATGACTAATATAATGTTATATAAAATGTGCTTAAACTCCTTAGTAATTAGAGAATTGCAAGTTGATGATATTTTGAAGTAAAATAAGAAAAATGGGGATGGGGAAAGTAGAAGGGGGTATAGAGGTATAAATTGTGATGGAAGGAGATTTGACTTGGGATGGTGAACACACAATGCAATATACAAATATATTGTATACATTATAATATACAAATATAGAATTATACACCTGAAACATAATTTTATTAACCATTACCACCCCAATACATTCAATGAAAATGTAAAAGAAAACACAAACTCATTAGCTTTCCAAATTATTTTTAAAATTCTGATAATAACCAATGTTGGTGAGGATGTAGAACTGCTGGTTGGAAGTACCAATTGGCATAACCTCTTTGGAATACAGGTTGACATTATCTAGTAAACTCTAAGATGTTGATGCCCCAGCAATTCCACTCATAGTTATTCATACTAGGAAAAATTTTTACACATATTTTCTAAGAGACGTGTCCAAAATTATTCACATCAGTACCAGAACCATAAATTGAACTTATCCCAAGTGCCTATTAAGAGTAAGACAAATATATAAGTTACAGCATACTCATTTAATAGAATAACATACAGTAATAAAGATAAATTCACTGTAGGTGGATTTAAAGACCTGAATGGATCTCATAAATATAGATTTGAATAAAAGGAGAAATTTGAAAAAAATACAATATGGTTTCATTTATTCAAAAACAGGAAAAATAAGCTATATTTTTAGGGATGCATAGGTATAAAACTATTTTCACAAAAATGAGGAGAGTGGTTACCCTTAGAGGTGAAAGACAAGATGCAATCAGGAACTTCTTTGCTGCTGGCTAATCTTCACAATGACAAGGTTACAATGAGTATTCATAATTATTTTTTAAACTATTTTGATGTGTTTTATACATTCTTTTGATATGTCACACAAACGATACACACACTGTGAGGTGATAAATCAGGTAACAGAAAATTTCCCTAGAAAGCATTATAAAATTGTTTTCATTTTGTAATGAGAACAAATAAAAATGATTAATTAGATTAATGCAGGAAAGAAAAATCTACAAAAGTACATCAAAGTTTAAATGGCTGTTTTCTTTGGATTGTGGAACTATTGATGTTATCTTTTATTTTTTATATCTTATGAATTATCTGTAATGATGTGCATTAATTTATATAAAAATACATTTGTTTAAAAACAACAGAGTCCAAGGAAATGTCAAGTATGAAACTATAGCCTCAAAATGCTCAGAAATTGATTTTTTTTAGCAAAATGATCACTTTAATAGATTTTGGCAAACCTACATTTGCAAGATGATTCCTATACCATTCTATGTGGTCTATGAATGAAAAGCCAATTGACCCTGTAGAAAAATCTTTCCTGTATACGTTCATGCGTTACCAGACCGTAGACATACAAATCACTGCAGTGTTCCTCAGATAGAATATCCATATGCCAACAACAAAATGTGCATTTAAGGATGGTGATAGACTTGTGGCAAGCTCACTGAGGTCTCTATAGAGGAATGTTTCTACATGTGTAAATTATAAGGCATAACATATACTCGCCAAAAGTTTTTGTATAGTTAGATTTTTAAGCTTTAAAAACAGCATTGGATTTTTTGGAAATGCTTTATTTTACCCTTAACATCTAAGCAAAGTTCAGTGGAAAGATGCAATACTGAGAAAAGCACGTAAGCTCAACAAGACTCGTCTAGGGAAAGAAACAACCAAGCAATGAGCTGAGCTGCTTTTGATGGCTGTACTCACCTTGCTGAGGAAAGCCTCTCATTTAACTACATTTATGTTTTAGGGAAGTTAAAGCAGAAACCATGGCTTTATATAATGTCTTAACCATCATCCTTTTATAACAGGAATCAGTTAGGACTTGCCAGGGTTTTTGTCCCTTTGATGGAACAGAGGGGTATAATAAATATGATGAGGGACCTTCAGTGAAGACTCATGCAGACATACTTCTCTCTGAGCAGAATCTAGATTGATCCAAATCAAGGAGTTGATTAAGCCAGCTAGTAAAAGGACAGCAAATCTATGACTGAAATGCTAATCAAAATACAAACTGCACCTCTCATGATCTTCTGATATTTTTAATTAGACAATGAATTGAATAGAAAGGTGCACTGGTTTGTTGGTTCAATCAATTCAAAACCTGGGTTAGGGCAGTTTGTGATTAATGTAAAGGAGGGGTATGGAAAGGGAAGTAGTTAGGAATTATTTAGAACTTCAAAAGTAAAATTTGTTAAATGCAGAGTTGTGTTCTTTCCATTAACAAAGAAATCATCATTTTATGAACGTCTAAGCAAACAAAAAAAATTTTTTTTGGTGATAATGTTTAATTTATTAACTGGTAATTTCACTGAACCTTGGCTGAAATTGATCCCTTTTATTTTTGAGATTCAAAATTGGCTTTCAGAAGACTCTGTGGTAGAGCTAATTGAATGGATTTTCCTTAATTAGAAAAAAACATATCTACTACAGCTAATCACAAAATAGATGACTCTAAAGATGCTTATTTTATAGATAGCAAAACTCCAGAGTTCAGTCATAACTATCATGGCATGTTAATGACAAGTAAATTTCTAATATTTCACTGCAGAGCCTCTTTAGAGTCAGCAAAGTATATGATTTCTTTTTTAGTAGCCTCTGCCTCAGAGCTCATTCAGAATGCCTTATAATAGAACTGCCAGTCATTTCAGAGCCTATAGTGCTTATTTCTTAAGACACCGTTATTCAGAAATTTCTGATATTTACAGCCTGAACACAAAGTAAATATAGTTTACGTTCAGCAGCATTCATGAATAAACAGTGGTGTTTCTTTTTGTGTGTGCAGATTAAATGCTTTGGGAAAGATTTATCACTGCAGAAGGATAATTTGAAGGATTGCATTGAAAAAAAAATTGAGGCCAGTTAGGATTATAAAACTGTTTAATAATCTGCACTGATGCTGGCTTGAAGATGGATAATTGGAATTTTTAATGTGCAGAATGCCCTTGGAAAATATTTCTGGTAGCTAATACCACCATCATGACACTCAAAGAAGGGCAGCTGTGTCGAAAGATGATAACCAATAACCTTGTCTAAGGTCATGTGGAATATGGAAGGAGAGATTTCAGTTCTCTTTATATATAGTCTCATTATATTTACTGCAATCTTGCCATATTGTTTTGGGATATAATTTTCCCATAAATGTCATGGAAATAAGATGGGGACTCCTTAATATATCCCTAGACTTCTGAAATCACAGCTGAGAGAGAACACTTCTGTATCCTCACTCTGGAAATTGGAGACTGAGAGCCAGCTTGGAGGAGGAAGGTTTCCTGGTCCTCAGCATCCTAAAGTGCCCTGGTGAGAATTAGATAAAGACACCCCTCATGAACACAGGGCTTGGTAAAATGGTCTTGGGTTATATCTCTTAGGAAAAAATACTATATTTTTGTGACATTCAAAAGATCCCCATGTTCTTGGCATTGCCAGTTGGTATATATGCTGCACAATAAAGAAAACTCATAATTGTAATTGATCTATAGTCAGGAGTGAATGCTTTTGGTATAAATTAAGCCATTTCAACATGAGAAAATGAGATTAAAGAATAATTTACTCATGTGCTAAGAATACAAAATGAAAACATAGACACTATTATACTATTAAGAGACTTCCAGTCTGCCAAGCCAAAATCTTCCTTTACCTGTCATCATCCTGCTATGTCAAAACACTCTTGTTGACCCATTTCCCCTACCAGCTATTTATATTTCCCCATTTCTCTACACTTCTTTAGAGAACTCTTTGAAAGAGTTGCCTGATGGAAGTGTACGTAGACATGCTTTGCCTCCTCACACAACCATAGAAATAATTATAACCAGGTCTCAAAACTAATGCCACCCAGAACTGTCAAAAAATTAAACTGTATGGAAGTCCAACAACCAAGGATTTAAAGACACATTCATCCAGATGGGTGGTGGGGGCGGAGTTGAGAAGATGGGCAGAGAAGTGGTATGGTGCAGAAAGGCAGTGGCAGCGGTAGTGGGGGCAGAATGGATGGGAGGGATACCTTCAGAGTAAGCAATCCAAGCCCCAGGCCAGATCACACAGCCCAGGGTTCCAGCACTGGGAAGATAGATCCCCATTACCCCTGGCCGTAAAAACCAGCGGGGATTGGGGCAGTTGAAGAAACTGCCTGACTTCTGCCACTTAAAGGGCTAACACAGTCTTAGAACATACACAGATCCACCCACTCTGGGATTTGCCATTGGGGCAGCAGATGGAAGGGTGCCAGTTGAACACAGGAATGGGGTGAGGAGACTGGAAAGGGGGCAAGTGTTGGACAAACTGCCAGAAGCCAGGAGGCTGTAATGTCCCCTCACTAAGCTGTCCCAACAGAGCCACAAAGTGGTGAAGCAGGTTTCCTGACCCTGGCAATTACCTAAACCTCTGCCCCACACAATTTATAGGTACCTTTTCTACATGAGTCATGCTACTAAAACAGGGAGTAAAAGCAGCTCTACCTAATATACAGAAAAAAAGCACAAGGCGGCTGCTAAATTGAGGAGAAAAAGAAGTATGATCCAAATGAAATAAAAGAAAAAGAAACCCAGAAAAAGAACTAAGCAAAATGGAGATAGCCAATCTATCTGATACAGAGTTCAAAAACACTAGTTATCAGGGTGCTCAGAGAACTCCTTTAATATAGCAAGAAAATCAAAGAAGAACTGAAGATTATACTAAGTAAAATAAAGAATGATCTACTGGAAACCAACAGAGAGGAGAAGGAACTTGAGATCCAAACCGGCAATTTGGAATATAAGGAAAAGATAAACATTCAACCAGAACAAAAAGAAAAAACAAAAATTCAAAAAAAAATGAGGATAAGCTTAGGAACCTCTGGGACATCTCCAAATGTGCCAAAATCTGAATCCTAGAGATGCCAGAAGGAGAAGGGGAAGAGCAATAAATTAAAAACTTATTTTAAAAAATATTGAACTTCCCTAATTTGGTGAAGGAAATAGACATGCATGTCCAGGAAGCACAGAGAGTCTTAAACAAGTTGAATCCAAAGAGAAACACACCAAGACACATCATAATTAAAATATCAAAGGTTGAAGATAAAGAGAAAATCTTAAAAGTAGCAAGGGAAAAACAAAGAGTTTTTCCCTTGCTACAAAGGAGTTGCCATAGGATTGTCAGCAGATTTCTCAAAAGAAATTTTGCAAGCAAGAAGGGACTGGCAAGAAGTAGTCAAAGTGATTAAAAGCAAGGACCTAAAATCTAGATTACTCTATCCAGCAAAGCTATCATTTATTATGGGAGGGCTGATAGAATGCTTCCCAGACAAGATAGAGCTAAAGGAGTTCATCACCACCAAACCATTATTACATGAAATGTTAAAAGGACTTAAGAAAAAGAAGATCAAAACTATAAATATTAAAAAGGCAACATATTCACAACTATTGACAACTGAATCTAAGAAAAAAAAACTAAGCAAACAAGCAGAACAGGAAGAGAATCATAGATGTAGATATCATTTGGAGGGTTATTAACTGGAAAAGGGAAGGGGGAGAATGGGGAAATGGTTCAGGGATTAAGAAGCATAAATGGTAGGAACAAAATAGACAGGGGGAAGTTAAGAATAGCACAGGAAATGGAGAAGCCAAAGAACTTACATGCACAACCCATGGACATGAACTAAGAAGGGGATTGCTGGAGGGAAGGGGGATACTGGGTTTTGGAGGGAAGGAGGGTACTGGGTGAAGGAGAATAAAGGGGGAAAAATTGGGACAACTGTAATAGCATAATCAATAAAATATACTTTAAACAAAAAGAGTTACCTGTACTTGGTGCCTATATTTCTTGTCTAAATCTCTCTCAAATTACTGTAATAAGACTCCCCTCCCTACAACTCTACCAAAAGGGCTGTTCTTAGTGTCTCCCATTGGCAGTCCAGTAGCCAATCCTCAGGCCACAATGACAAGCCATGTCACCCTATCTTGTTTTTCCTCCTAATTCACAGACTGCTTCTTCTAAGCATTCGGTTGCATGTAGGTATGTCTGCCTCTCTCAGGTATCTAGATCCACTGAGTGCTCATGCGTCTTTGGTTCTTTAATCCATAGGAAGTGCTAATACATATCTAAAGGATTTAGACATTTGGAGGCAAAATTTCAGGCACAATCTATTTAATGTTTTATACTTTCCCAATTGCTTATCTCCATAAATCATGGGATTACATAAATAAATATTTCTATACAACAATTAAAATGCCAGCTTTACCTTACACTCTTTCACATTCATTGTCACAAATACCAGTTAATGATTTTATTTACTTTATATAGATAGCCCTCTACAAGGCAAACAGATGTTGTATATTTAATTAATAAACCCAATCATGGCTTTTTGCTTTCCTTGGCTTATTTTTAAATATGGTGGGGGGGGGGGGAGAAATCAAAATGATCAGTTTTATTGTAAAAATTACATGATTATTCTCATAATTAGCCCTAGGTTTCTGGAAAAAAAGAAATGTTTTTTTAAAGTTTTTCCCCTAAATGTAAAAAGATAAGTTAAAAACCACTGTAAATACTAAATACAAAAAATAGTTACAACCAAGAAATGGTCTCCTCAGTACATGCTGGTTCATAGTTGACCACAGTCATACTCCTTTACCAACACAGTGGAATACAAGGGAACAAGAAATAAATGTGCACAAGAAAAAGACAGGGTGAATCAGCCATAGAAAATAATGTTTTGGCCAACAGAAAATTACTTTTCTTTTTCTGTCATTATATTTTCATTTCCTATTATACCTTCAGTTTCTTCAATTTCTACCTTTCTTAATCATGTAAAATTTCTTTTCCCCCTTCTTTTCAGGTAGGGTCTGTTATAAAATGTTATAAAGGATAATGCCTGAAAATTGGTGCTCAGAAGAGAAAACCTGTTGATGGCTTTTCTGTTAGATTTTATTCTTTTCTGTTCTTTTGTTGTTTCTCCTTAAAAGTAGAGTCGTCCTGTGATGAGAAAAAAAAAGTGACCTAACAAAAAACAAGTTTTCAAAACACTGCTAATAGAATTGGCAGTAAAGTTAAAGTTCTGGGCCTTAAAATACTCAGTCTTGAGGACAATAGGCAGTGCTCCTACTGACCTGCTTATTAACCCTTTATAATGGTCTCCAGCAGCTCTCCAGCGGGATCTGTCTGTGCCTCTCCAAGTAATGAGTCTGAAACAGGGATGAGTCTGAAACATTTGGTTGTAATCAAAATGTGAACACATGTCTAGAATTAGCCATGTTTTAAGCAGTTTAAACTAGCTAAAAAAATCCATGTATTTAGCCCTGGCTGGTGTGGCTATTTGGAGTATGAGACATCTGCTATAGAATAAAGCAGAAGAGATTCTTATTTCAATAGTTTGTGAAAGAACACTTCTAATTGTAAAATAACATTAATAAGATGAATCAGAAAATATTTTTGAGCAGATATTTGTAGCATGTTTTTACATATTTATTTAAATGCCAGTCACTCCTATGGGCTAGTTGAAAGAGAATAGCTGATGACCTCTTATACAGCATCTATAATGAATAATGATAAATTATTTAATAGTTCTGGGATATTAAAATGTAAAATGCCATAATGTGCATAATTTGGAGTAAAAATGACAACATACTATGTAGCATAGTATTATAGAAATCTTTGTATGATCTTAACACAATTGTTTATTACTGTATGCATGGTGATCTTGAATGAGACAGAGAAACAGTATAACCTTTTTAGCTATACAATGGGGATGATAAAATAATTTAGCTCCTAAGATTGTGAAACTAAATGACTATAAAATAACAAAAACATCAAGCACTTTGTTTAGGGCCCAGCATTAGAATTAGGCTCTTAATAAATGGTACTGATTATCAATGCTATTTAATTAAGATATACACTGTATAAAATTAGCAAGTGTATACACATAAGGTCCTGATAGAGTGGTGTTAAGATAACAAAATATATTTAACATTACTATTGCAATATTGTTTTATTTACTCATAAACCTTATAGATAGGAAAAACATCAGCCACTGTCTAATGTCCTTCTGAATGGCTATCAGTTTGGTAAAATTGGAGTACTGTTAGATTTTACCCTATGCCATAAAATCAATAAATTATATATTATATACATTATATATGCATATATAGTATGACATACATTTTAATATGGTAAGCCTTGATTGATATTTATTTTGCATTAATGTGCTCACATTTTTAATTAGGCAAGAATAAAAGAAAAAAACATCAAGATAAGTTCAGAATTGTTTTAGTTGACTAAGGAAAATACTGTCTTTTTTTTCTTTTTTGGCAGAGCTGACACTTGATGTATTCATTTGCCCATGACTTAGAGACAGCACTCCATCACATTTATAAAAATGCTCAAGTGTAGTACCCAAATTAATTTTTTGACAGTACATTAAAAATAAAGATAATCTAAAGGGAACTTCATTTTTTCATTATTATAATATAATTAAACATAATAGCATTTTATACATAAAATTGTGTTCCAGCAAAAAAGCCAAAGTCGGTGATTAATTTCTAATATAAATCTGTAAACTCTTGACATTGTGTCCTAAACAACATCTTAACTAGCATTTTCCTATAACAGTGTAACAATGTCTAAGTAGTTACAATTACAATATATCACTGTGTAGGAATTCTGATTCAACAGATTTCTTAGTTTCTTTAAAATTCATGAGCATTTAATTGTAATAAACTGGGAGTTTTTGAAAAGTTTTAAATTTTTAAATTTAAGTTTATGAAATGAAACTAGACTACTAACTTGCACCATATACAAAAATTGGCTCAAAATGGATTAAAGACTTAAATGAAACTCTTAGAATAAAGAAAATATAAGCAGTAAGTTTGACAACATGAGTCTTGGAGATGATTTTTTTTTTATCTGACCTTAAAAGCAAAGGCAATAAAAGCAAAAATAAATAAGAAGGACTATAATAAATTAAAAAGTTTTTTGCATAGCAAAGAAAATAATCAACAAAATGAAAAGGCAACCTAGTGAATGAGAAAATTCATTTACAAATCATACATCTGATAAGGGTTAATATTCACAATATATTAAAAAACTCATGTGACTAAATAGCAAAAAACAAAGATTCTTGTGAAAAATCGGCAGAAAATCTGAATAGATATTTTTCCAGAGAAGATGCACAGGTGGTCAAAAGGCACATGAGATATTCAAAATCACTAATTATTAGGGAAATGCAAGTGAGAAACTGCAAATCATCAGGGATATGCAAAAACTACAATAAGAAATCACCTCAGACCTGTTAGAATGGCTATTATAAAACAAACAATAAAGAACAAGTGTTGGCAAGGATGTGGAGAAAAGAGAACTCATGCACTGTTGGTAAGAATGTAAACTGGTGCCACCACTGTGAAAACAGTATGGAGGTTCCACAAAAAATTAAAAACAGAATTACTATACAATCCAACGGTTTGCTGAATATTTTCCCAAAGAAAATAAAAACACTAATTCAAAAAAGCTATGTACATCCCTAAGTTAATTACAGAATTATTTACATTAGCAAAGATATGGAAATAATCTACTTATCCATCACTGGATGGGTGGATAAAAAAAGATATATATGCTATATATAACTATATATGTGTTTGTTGTACAAGGGGGGACCTTAAAAAAAGAAAAATGGAATTATCTTCCAGAGGGCAGGTCTCTTGTAGTACAGATTTCCTCTGCTAGATGAGCATTCTCGGAACTCGTCTGTATCAGTGTCCCAGCTGCAATTGTTGTGAGAGGCTGCATTTGGCTTCAGTGAATTTTTTTTTTTTTTTGGAAGACCCTTTCAATACATTTGCCTATCTTATGACAGGTGATTTACGAGCACATCTGCCCACACTGCCCTGAGTGTTCAGCAGTTCTTTCACCAAAAACAGCATGATTCCTGTGCCTCACCCTCCCTATTTACCTGATCTTGCCTCTTTTGTTTCCCTGGATGAAAAAAAAGTCCTCAGAGAGAAACATTTTGCCAATGTGGAAGATGTGAAACAAAAAATGGTAAAAGCACTAAAAGGCATCCAAACTGGAGTTCAAAAACTGAGCAGTGGAAAAAAAAGTCTCAATAGGTGTGTTACGTTAACTGAAGAGTACTTTGAAGGTGACTGAAGTTTAAACATGTATGAATAAATACACAATTTTTTATAAATAAATTCCAGTTATTTTGAGTCCCCCCTTGTATAACTATATATGTGTGTATATATATAAAGTTATATACATAAAACAATATACAAAACCATATATATATATATATATATAATGAAGTACAATTCAGCTATAAAAAGAATGTAATCTTCCCATTTTGGACAACATGGATGGACCTTAAAGGTATTATGCTATATGAAATAAGTCAGATAAAGACAAATACTGTATGATCTCATTTATACATAGAATATAAAAACAAACAAATAAAACCAAACTTATAGATACAGAAACCAGAATGATGATTGCCAGAGGGAAGGGATGGTATAGGGTGGGCAAAATGAATGAAGGGTTCAAAAGTTACAAGATTCCCAATAAATAAAGTTATAAAGTTATAAAATAAATGAGTCATGAGGTTGTCACATACAGCATGATGACTGTAGTTCATAATACTGTATTGCACATTTATAAGTTGCTAAGAAAGTAAATCTTAAGTCCTTGTCACAAGGGGGAAGAAAGGCCCTGACTGGTGGTGCTCAGCTGATTGAAAGTCATTCTGCAAACAAAAGTCTATGACTGTTTTCCTGTCAGAGCACATGCCTAGGTCTTGAGTTTGGTCCTCAATAGGAGTATGTACCAGAGGCAACCAATCGATGTTTCTCTCTCATCTTGAGGTTTCCCTCCCTCTCTTTCTTCCTCCCTTCCCCTCTCTCTTAAGAAAATAATCAAACAAAACATTTAAAAAAAAAAATAACTAGGCATGATGATGGATGGTAAGTAGACTTATTGTGGTGATCATTTCTCAATGTATACAGATATCAAATCATGTTGTACATTTGAAATTAATATAATATTATGTGAATAATACCTCAATAAAAATAAAAATATAAAATATAAATTAAAATACGAACCCAATTAGGTGCAGCAACAAAAATGAACTATTGATACATGCAACAACTTAAATGGTTCTTAGGGCATTATGGTGAGCGAAAAAAGCCAAAATCACAAGACCATAATATTCTCAAAATGACAAAATTTTAGAGATAGAGAACATCTTAGTGGTTGACGACTAGTGGATGAGGGAGAGGAAGGTGGATGTGATGGAGTAGTTCTGTGATTTGATTGCGGTGGTGGTTATACAAATCTATACTTGGGATAATGTGTCATAGAACTATACATACACATTGTACCAATGACCATTTCCTACAGCTATTTAAAAAGGAATAAATAGAGACAATTGGGCAAAGTGTACATGTAATCTCTCTATGCCACACTATCTTTGCCATACTTCCTGTAAATCTATGACTATTTCAAAATTTAAAAATAGTTTATAAAAAGAAAAAAAAATTAAAAATAAAATTTTGGAAGTGTATATATATACACACACACACATACACACACATACAATTTAAACGGTATACAATGTGTATGTACACACACAGTATATACTTATACATACATATCTATATTATAAATATATATTTGTATATGCATATTTTTAGTAAAAATTAAAGTATATAACGTGTATTTATATAAAATTCTGAAATTTTCCTCTAGGCATTTTATTGAGGTTTCATAGGAATACACTGTCATTTGATTCAGGCTAAATGATTTCACTATGGGGGCTTTGTTAAAAACCTAATCAAACCTAAAATCTCCACACCTCATACACACAAACACACACACACACACACACACACACACATATTTAAATTTCCGTTAGACTTCTTTTTAACAAGAAAGTGTCTATGCTTGATTTCTTAAGCCGGTTTGGCTTTCTGTGGCTACTTATTTCTCTTCAAATCCCTTTCTACTTCAGATTTAAAAAATGGTCTATTGGAAAAATGTGGCTCAAATGTTCTTTAGCAAAGGATTTAAGATAGCTATAAAGAACAATAAGTGGCAGAAGCCAAGGACTTAGTGGAGCAAATAATTTCCTATAAACTTCCTTTCCTGAGACCATAACGGGAGAAGAAAAGAGAATCCTTACAAGCCTGCATCAGTGAAATCCTATTTCTCCTGTGTTTGGCTCTCTGCTAATGAGCTAAGCATATGATCCATTCTCCTATGATGACTGGATTTTGTTTGTCTGGTTGTATGTAGGCAACACACTGATTTATATTAGGTAGAATGCCCTGGTGGCACGTAGTTGTAAGTCATCACCATCACCTCTTCTCTCTCCATTTGTACCTTGTATGTGTGTGAGTATGTTTACTACTACATAAATCCTGCCTCTATATCCCAACATAATTACCTATATTTTGATCTCCTTTAATCTTAATATTTAGCCTTCCTTCCTAGTTTATTGGATTTCATGGACTATGAGTTTTCACTATTACCATTTAATTCTGTTTGCCTTCTTAACATTGCTTGGATAAGACCATCTCACTTTTTTAAAAAAATTGTTGTTCAGGTACAGTTGTCTCCATTTTATCCCAACCCCCCCCCACACCCCCAATGTAACCTCCAACCCTTGATCCTGCCTCCCTTTGGTTTTTCCATGTGTCTTTTATACGTATTCCTTGATGACACTTCCCCTTTTCCCCTTCCATTATCCCCTCCCCCCTCCCTTCTGGTTACCGTTAGTTTGCTCTTTATTTCAATGTCTCTGGTTATATTTTGCTGGCTTGTTTGTTTTATTGATTAGATTTCACTTACAGGTTACATCATATGGCATTTGTCCTTCACCACTTGGCTTATTTCACTTAGTGTAATGGACTCCAAAGCCATCCATCCATGCTGTCATGAAGGGTAGAAACTCCTTCTTTCTTTCTGCTCTGTAGTATTCCACTGTGTAAATGTACCATAGTTTTTGATCCACTCATTTAATGATGGACACATAGATTGCTTCCATCATTTGGTTATTGTGAATTGTGATCCTATGAACATTGGGGTACATAGGTCCTTTTGAATTGGTGTCTCAGGATTCTTAGGGAATAATTCCAGCAGTGGAATTGCCAAGTCAAAAAGCAGTTCCATTTTTAGTTTTTGTTTTTGTTTTTGTTATTTTTATTTCCATAGATTTAATGACATTTTTATTTTTTTTTATTTTTTTTATTTCTTTTTAAAATACATTGGTCTCTGCCTACCCCCGCCCCACCACTTTCCCTTGCCTCCTCCCTCTTTCCCTCCCTCAGCTCTTCCCCTTTGGTTTTGTCCATGAGTCCTTGCTATATGTTCCTTGACTTTCCCCTTCCCTTCCTTTTCCCTGCCCCCTCCTCCTTCCCTCTTGTCTCTGTTGATTTCTTTTCCTTTCTGTGTTGCTGGTCATATTTTCCTTGCATCTTTCTATTGTTGGTTAGGTTTCACTTATAGGTGAGATCATATGGTATTTGTCTTTTCGCTCCCTGGCTTATTTCGCTTAGCATAATGCTTTCCAGTTCCATCCATGCTGTCGCAAAGTTTAGTAGTTCTTTTTTTCTTTCTGCTGTGTAGTATTCCATTGAGTATATGTACCATCATTTTTTGATCCAATCATCTATTGATGGGCATTTCGGTTGCTTCCAACACTTGGCTATTGTAAATTGTGCTGCTATGAACATTGGGGTGCATAGGTTCTTTTGTATTGGTATTCTTAGGGTATAGTCCCAGCACGGGAATCACTGGATCAAAAGGCAGTTCGATTTTCAGCTTTTTGAGGATATTCCACACTGCTTTCCACAGTGGCTGCACCAGTCTGCTTTCCCACCAACAGTGTATTCGGGTTCCCTTTTCTCCACAGCCTCGCCAGCACCTGTTGTTTGTGGATCTGTTTATGATGGCCATTCTGACCGGTGTGAGGTGGTACCTCATGGTGGTTTTGATCTGCATTTCTCTGATGTCTAGTGATGCTGAGTATCCTTTCAAATGCCTCTGGGTCCTCTGTATCTCCTCCTTGGAAAAGCGTCTGTCCAGGTCCTTTGCCCATTTTTTGATTGGATCGTTTGTCTTCTTGGAGTGGAGTCAAGGGAGTTCTTTATATACCTTGGAGATCAAACCTCTATCTTATGTACCATTAGCGAATATATTTTCCCATACGGTTGGCTCCCTTTTCACTTTGATGATGTTTTCTTTAGCCGTGCAGAAGCTTCTTATTTTGATGTGGCCCCACTTGTTTATTCTTTCCTTTATGTCCCTTGCTTTAGGAGACATATCAGTGAAAAAATTGCTGCGTGGGATATCTGAGAGTTTCCTGCCAATGTTCTCTTCTAGGATTTTGATGGTGTTGCGACTTACATTTACGTCTTTGATCCATCTTGAGTTTATTTTTGTGTATGGTGTCAGCTGATGATCCAATTCCAATTTATTGCATGTAGCCGTCCAGCTCTCCCAACACCATTTGTTGAAGAGGCTGTTATTGCTCCATTTTATGCTTCTGCCCCCCTTTGTCAAATATTAGATGCCCATAGAGACCTGGGCTTATCTCTGGGCTTTCTATTCTGTTCCACTGGTCTATGGATCTGTTTTTGTGCCAGTACCAGATTGTTTTGAGTATAGTGGCTTTGTAGTAGAGTTTGATGTCCAGTATTATGATCCCTCCTACTTTGTGTTTCTTTCTCAAAATTGCTGCAGCTATTTGGGGTCGTTTATCATTCCATATAAATTTTTGGAATGTCTGTTCTATTGCTGTGAAATACATCATTGGTACCTTAATAGGGATTGCGTTGAATCTATAAATTGCTTTGGGTAGAATGGACATTTTGATGATATTAATCCTTCCAATCCATGAGCACGGTATATGCTTCCATTTATTTGTGTCTTCTTTAATTTCTTTCTTCAACGTTGTATAGTTTTCTGCATACAGGTCTTTTTCCTCTTTGGTTAAATTTAATCCTAGGTACTTTATTTTTCTTCTTGCTATATCGAATGGTATTTCCTTTCTTTTTTTTCGGATTTCTTCTTCTTCTATTGCATTACTGGTGTACAAAAATGCCTTTGATTTCTGAATGTTGACTTTGTATCCTGCTGTTTTGCCAAATTCACATATTAGGTTGAGGAGTTTTTTGGTAGAGTCTACAGGGTTTTCTATGTACACTATCATGTCATCTGCAAACAATGATAGCTTTACTTCCTCCTTTCCTATTTGGATGCCTTTTATCTCTTTCTCTTCTCTGACTGATGTGGCTAGGACTTCCAATACGATGTTGAAAAGAAGCGATGAGAGCGGCAATCCTTGTCATGTTCCCGATCATAGTGGGAAAGCTTTCAGTTTTTGCCCATTGAGTATGATGTTGGCTGTAGGTTTTTCATATATGGCCTTTATTACGTTGAGGAATGCCCCATTTATTCCCATTTTGCTGAGTGTTTTGATCATAAATGGGTGCTGTACCTTATCGAATGCTTTTTCTGCGTCTATCGAGGTGATCATGTGGTTTTTGTCTTTTATTTATGTGATGTATCACGTTTACTGATTTGCATATATTGAACCATCCCTGCATGCCTGGGGTGAATCCCACCTGACCGTGGTGGATAATCTTTTGAATGTATTGCTGGATGCGGTTTGCCAATATTTTGTTGAGGATTTTAGCATCTATGTTCATCAGCAAAATTGGCCTGTAGTTTTCTTTTTTTGTAGGGTCTTTATCTGGTTTCGGGATCAGGGTGATGCTGGCCCCATAGAAAGAGTCTGGGAATATTCCCTCCTCTTGGATTTTTTGGAATAGTCTGAGAAGGACAGGGGTTAGCTCTTTCTTCAATGTTTTGTAAAGTTCTCCTGTGAAACCGTCCAGCCCTGGGCTTTTGTGTGCCGAGAGTTTCTTGATTACTGCTTCAATTTCCCCAGCTGTTATCAGTCTGTTCAAGCTTTCTGTTTCTTCCTCCTTCAGTGTTGGAAGATTATACTTTTCTAGAAATTTGTCCATTTCATCAAGGTTTTCAAATTTCTTGGCATATAATTGTTCATAGTAGTTTCTGACAATCCTTTGTATTTCTGTGGTATCAGTTTTTATTTCTCCTCTTTCATTTCTCATATTATTAATTTGGGTCCTCTCCCTTTTTTTCTTGAGGAGTCTGCTTAAAGGCTTGTCGATTTTATTTATCTTTTCAAAGAACCAGCTTTTGGTTTGGTTGGATCCTCTGAATTGTTCTTTTCATCTCAATGTCATTCAGTTCTGCTCTGATTTTGACTATTTCCTTCCTTCTACTTACTCTGGGATTTATTTGTTGTTGTTTCTCCAATTCTTGAAGTTGTAGTGTTAGGTCTTTTATTTGAAATGTTTCTATCATTTTTAGGTAAGCCTGTATTGCTATGAACTTCCCTCTCAGGACCGCCTTTGCTGTGTCCCATAGGTTTTGGACTGTTGTCTGTTCATTTTGATTTGTTTCCAGAAATTTTTTGATTTCTTCTCTTATCTCATTACTGACCCCTTCATTGTTTAATAGTCTACTGTTCAGTCTCCATGAGTTTCCAAGTTTTTGAAGTTTCTCTTTGAGGGTGATTTCCAGTTTCAATCCCTTGTGGTCTGAGAAAAGTTTGGTATTATTTCAATTTTCCTGAATTTGCTGAGGTTTGCTTTGTGTCCTATCATGTGGTCTGTCTTTGAAAAACTGCCATGAGCATTTGAAAAGAATGTGTAGTTTTCTTCTTTGGGATGTAAGGTTCTATATATGTCAGTTAAGTCTCTTTGATTCAGTGTGTCATTCAGCGCCACAATGTTTATTAATGTCTTGTTTGGAAGATCTGTCCATTTTTGACAGTGGGGTGTAGAAATCCCCTACTATCAGTGTGTTGCTGTCTATATCTTTTTTGAAGTCATCCAACAATTTCCTTATAAACTTGGGGGCTCCTATATTGGGAGCATATAAGTTTACAATATTGATGTCTTCTTGATAGACTCTTCCTTTAAGTATTATAAAGTGCCCCTCTGGGTCTCTTTTTATGGCCTTTGTTTTGAAATCTACTTTGTCTGATACAAGGATGGCAACCACGGCCTTTTTCTCATGCCCATTTGCTAGGAATATTTTTTTACATCCCTTTACTTTCAATCTGTGTAGGTCTCTTGCTCTGAGGTGGGTCTCTTGTGGACAGCATATGTGTGGGTCATGTGTTCTTATCCATTCAGCTCCCCTGTGTCTTTTGATTGGGGCAGTTAGTCCATTCACATTGAGAGATATTACCTACAGAAACTTACTCATCTTTTCTCTTTGTACCTGTGTTCCTCTCTGTCCCATTTTTTTCCTTCATCTGCTTAAACCAGTCCCCTTAGCATTTCTTGAAGTGCTGGTTTGGTAGAGTTGTATTCTTTTAGTCTTCTCTTGTCTGGGAAACTCTGTATTTCCCCTTTATTTTAATTGAGAGCCTTGCTGGGTAGAGCAGCGTTGGCTGTAGGCCCTTGCTTTTCATGACTTGGAATATTTGTTGCCATTCCCTTCTGGCTTGTAGTGTTTCTGTTGAGAAGTCAGCTCCTATGCATATTGGGGCCCCCTTGGATGTTACTTTCTCCTTCTCCCTTGCTGCCTTGAGGATTCTCTCTTTGTCTTTGACATTTGCCATTTTAATGATGATGTGTCTTGTAGTGGACCTGTTTGAGTCCCTCTTGAGTGGGGTCCTCATTGTTTCCTGGATCCACGAGAGCCTTTCTCTCCTCACATTAGGGAAATTTTCCATCATTACTTTTTCGAGGAGGTTCTCTATCCCTTGCTCCTCTTCTTCTCCTTCTGGTATCCCTTTTATATGGATATTATTGCATTTCAGGTTGTCCTGCATTTCCCTAAATGTCTCTTCATTCCTTTTGAGTCTTTTTTCCATTTCTTGTTCTCTCTGGGAGCTTTTTGCTACCTTATCCTCCATCTCACTGATTCAATCCTCAGCTTCATGCAGCCTGCTTTGGATTCCTTCTACTGTGTTCTTCAATTCAGAAATGGTATTCTTCATATCCTCTTGTGTCTTCTTGATAGTTTCTATGTCTTTTTCCAGGCTGATATAGTTTGCTGTAAGATCCTGATAGTTTCTCTGCAGGTTCTCATAGTTATGTTTGAGCTGGCTGAACTCATGGAGCTTCTTTAGAACCATTGTTTTGAATTCAATATCTGATAGTTCCCTTGCCTCTGTTTCATTTAGCTCTCTCTGTGGGGAGTCTCCTCTTCCACTCATTTGGGGGGAACTTCTTTTTCTTCCCATTTTTGTGAGAGTCTGTTAAGTAATTTACTTATTTATTTATTTATTTTTGCTTCTGCTTCAATTGGGCTGTCTAGATTTCCTGACTCTGTGGATGAAACTTCTATGGTAGTAGGTGGGTCTTTTTATTTATTTATTTGTTTATTTTTCCCTTTACTTTTTTTTCTGGGCCTGCCTCTGATGATGTCAGTTGTTGACCCTATATGACCTTGGGTTGTTTGTTTGAGCCTTCCAGGTTAATGACATTTTTACAAGAGGACATGAAATATTCATCTATTTCTCTAAACTTAGCAGATTATTATATTATTTGTTATTGGGAGATGCAGGGTCTAGTGTGATGCTTCCTTCTCTCCAGTGGTTTCTGAAGTTGTCCCTGCAAATAAACTACTTGCACTCACTTCCTTATCTCAGAGTCTCCATTTGCACAGGTCGAGACCGAAACAGCGTTCTTCCTTACAAGAAAATGAACTGTCATCCTGAGTGGGGTGGAGGGATGTGAGGAGATGGAGGGATTGAGGAAAAATGTAAAAGGACTTAAGGACAAGGACAACAATGTGGTGATTGCTGGGGGGAAGGGAGTATAAGGGGACTAAATCATAATGGAAAAAAATGCAATAAAGATTAAATTAGAAAAAAACAAAAAAAATGAACAAATTCAAAAGAAAGTAGCTTAAGATGAATTTGAATTAACAATGACTGCTGATTAAGAAGCAAGAATAGCAAGAATTAAAAACTATAGATACACTACTAGGGACGCACTGATCAGTGTTTTCCCCAAGCTTTGTGGGAATTTATACTGTAACAGGGCACAGCCAGGCCCACCCCCCCCACCAAAGGGTATTTTGTAATGGGGTCCCCGTTTTCAGTTTTTTGAGGAAATTCCAAAGTGTTTTCCACAGTGGCTGCACCAGTCTGCAGTCCTACCTACAGTTTACCAGGCTTCCCTTTTCTCCACAACCTCGCCAGCACTTGTTGTTTGTTGATTTGTTTATGACGGCCATTCTGCCCCAAGTGAAATGGTATCTCATTGTGGTTTTAATTTGTATCTTTCTAATAGCTAGTGAGCTGAACATCCTTTATATGTCTCTGGGCCTTCTGTATGTCCTCCTTGTAGAAGTGTCTGTTCAGGTCCTTTGCCCATTTTTAATTGGGTTGTTTGTCTTCCTGGAGTGGAATCATGTGAGTTCTTTATATATTTTGGAGATCAAACCCTTGTCCAAGGCATCATTGGCAAATATATTTTTCATTTTGCTGATGTTTTCTTTAGCTATGCAGAAACTTTTTATTTTGATGAAATCCCATTTGTTTATTTTTTCCTTTATGTCCGTTGCTCTAGGGGACATATCGGTGAAAATATTGCTGCATGGGATATCTGAGATTTTCTTGCCTATGTTCTCCTCTAGGACTTTTATAGTGTCATGACTTATATTTAAATCTTTCTAGTCTCTTATAACCTACTCCTGAGTAGACCAGGCCATGCAGCCCAGCCCCAGAATTCATAAAGTGTGAAGATTCAGCTATTTTACAAGAGCATTGGGAGCTAGAGCTGATGAGGGCATTTCTGAATAGCATTGATCTTTCTTACATTTAAGAGAAGAGACAGACTCTTGAAATTTCTTAACCGAGACTTGTCTCCCACTATGCTTGGTTCTGATAGGGAGCATCATATATTTTAAAATATTCTCAGCCTGGATGGTCTTCTGTAGCTTTATTTTTCCATACAGAAAATGAAATGTTGTCTTACATCTCTGGTTATTGATAATCTGTCTAAGAAAACAGAAGTGGTGACAGCCAGACCTTCAGTGATTCAGGCCTGAGGAACGGTGTCAGATGAGGACAGAACTCAGACCATGTGGAGGTGAAATCTAATTCCATTTCACTGCATATTTAATACAGAATCTTGGGCAAGCCCCTCAACCTCCCCATGTCTCTTTTCTTATGAGTAAAACAGTAAATAACATGCTAATAATAATAACAATTGCTTTGAATGTTTAGGCCAAGAACACATCAGGTAAGGCAAATGGAAAGCTTTCCCTACTCTCAGAGGGCCAGCACATGCACCATGCTCCTATGACCAGGGCTAGCGATGCTGCCGATGTAAGGTTAGGAGATGCAGCATCTCAGCCTGCTAGGGTTGATAAAAGGGAAGCTGGTAGTGGAGACAGGGACTGGGAGCCAAACTGAGAACTGCCCTTCCTTTATTTTGGATGATGAAATAAGGTCACAATATAGAGAGTTTGGGATTCTGGACCCTTAAAAAACAAACAAACAAACAAAAACAAAAAGAACCTTTCATGGTCCTTGCCTACTCTGTTGGCAATGGATTTAGAGCAAATAGAGTTAAAAACAAGATGTATAATTAAGGTAGCTGCTAGGACCCTTGGCAATATCTTCTTAATCAACAAAGAGCAGACTAAAGCCAACTATGACAAAAATTCCAAGAATTATTTTCTTAGGAAGGGTCAGCAAATGATTGCCTGTGGGTCAGTTGCAGTCTATCATCTGTTTTTGTGAATAATTTTTAATTGGAATACAGCCATACTTATTTACATACTGGCTATGAGTGTTTTTACAGTAGAACTCAGAGTTGAACAACTGACAGAAACTATACAACCTGCAAAGCTTAAAACGTTTACTCTCTATCTTTTTTGAGAAAAAGTTTGAAGGTGCATGTTCTATGCCCTTAAACAAGTACATGTGTTAGAAGTATCATTGGAACTGCTAGATCAATTTAAGTTAGAAGGTGAAATCCTGAAAGAATGGGGCTGGGGCATTTTCAGAAAATAATGTACTTGTTTTGTGTCTGTATTCAAGGAGAATAACCAAGAATAGTCAAAGAAAATGACAGTCACACATTTGAGGAAAGGGAGAAGAAAAAATTCAAATCAAATGCTTGAAACCCAGGAGTCTGCAGGGGAAAATCATGCTAACAGCACCTATTGCAGGAAAAGGTGTCAGATGCCCATGTCATCACAGTTATTCTCTCTTAATCAGTAACACACAAGGATATAGCAAAATGGGGAACTTCATGATTTTCACCTAAGAACCTTTAAGTAAGAATGATATTACTCTAGTACAGAGACTGATTCAAACCAGTTGTCAGAAATGGATTGCAAGTATATGCCAGTAGAATTAAGTATATGCCAGCAGCATCCAAGAATAAATATTCTGATATTTACCTTTTTTTCTCTCCGAAATAAAAGAACAAAAGAGCAATGTAGTGGTAAGGAAAAGCTCTCAATTTCCCTGAGCTAGACACCCACTACAGTCACGACGGGATGTGCAAGCAATCACTATGCCCAGCACGGAGCTCAGAGCAAATGGAGGCTCTTTCTCCCCAGGAAGGCCAGCATTGGCTCAGCACCAAGCAGGGAGCAATGAAAATGGCTAACATGACAGTCAAGGCTGGGTGGCTGGCTGTGCAGGGAAAAAAACATGGTTCTAAAGGTACTGAGAAGTGCATTATTGTCAAATGTCCAGCGTGCCTTGCCTAGTGTGGCTCATCGGACTGAGCACCGGACTGCGAAGCCAAGGGCTGCCAGTTTGCTTCCCTGTCAGGACACATGTCTGGGTTGTGGGCCAGGCCCCCTATGGGGGGCACATGAGAGGCAACCACACATTTATGTTTCTCTCCCTTTCTCCCTCCCTTCCTTTCTCTCTAAAAATAAATAAATAAAATCTTAAAAAAAAAAAGGTCTAGCATTTTCCACCTACACAAAGCACCTCTATTGTTTTCCCACTTATTTTAGCAATTTAACAAATGATATATAACATATAAGTGCTGGGCATTACCTCCCCTCCCTGTAACTGATCAGAAGTATACATCATCCCCAGTTTAGAAAGCAAAGTAAAATATCAATGAGAAGATAAACATTCATTCACTTGACTCTGCACTTTCAACACATGCAACTCTCCCCTGAAAAACTACTGGTTATCCTTAGTCAACATGCCTGAAATACATGGAGGATGCAAAAGAAAGAACAAGGAATTAGGAAACATAAATCACAGGTAATACCGATGCAAGATATTAAAACAATAAAATATGAATGAATTATTTTTTCTCTTTGTTATTCCCAATACAATTTAAGTCTGTTTCTATAAAGGACAGTGAAAGGAAATGGAAAAAATGAATAAAATCACATCAGGAAAATAAAATTTTGCTTGTGTATTAGCAAAAAGCTGGAGTCCCTAAGGTGGTCTCCATGGATCAATGCATCAGTGTCCTCGAGGTCCCTGGAAAGTCAAGACTGGCAGCTGTTTAGAAACCACTAACCCAAAGATCATGTGGGATGGATGCTGCCAAAAACAGCAGTGACAAACATGTATTATAAAAATACTGCATTGCTTCTTTAATGTTTATGTGGCCTCAGTGATTTCAAAAGAAATGTTTTGTGCATAAAACAACATAATAAAAGGAAATTCTGCTACTTGTCAGGGTTTCCTTTAATGGAAAGATTTTTTCATGCCCATAAAAATTTGATCCCCACATCTGCTAGAGATAAAAGGAGAGTATAACTTTTCTTTTGAATGCAGATATTCGGTTCTCGGAGACCGTATAATATGCTTAATGAGAACAGCAAAAATGTTGTAATTTCCCTGAGTAAATTAGTGCTCTACTGAAATTTAAAGGATTATGGACTGCTTCAGGTACTTTTTTTTTTTGTTTTTAATATGGCTTTGTCTGTGTGTTTATATTTTAATTTTAGGGAATAGCTTGTTATTGTAATTTTAGGAAGTCAAAATGGTTCCTAAAGAAAAAGAAAAATATTTTCCCAAGGGAGCGGTGCTGTTCACTTTTTAAATAATGAGGACCCGGCAGAGCCAGCCTGCTTATCCTCCTCATCACTGTCCACAAGATCACCGTTGCCTGACATGTGGTGGGACTTTATCCCATGAAGTGGAATGGCTTCTCCACTTCACGTGCAGCCTGACCTTCCCGGTGCTTTTCTTATCATTTGGGATGGAATTCTTTTATTTCTATGCCTACACTGTTCTTAGAATGACAGCGAAGACCCTACTATGGATACCTATTTCTCTCAGAGGATAAGTCCAAATCCTGGCCCTATTGCATATGATCCAACTCCCATCACCTATCTGATTGTGTCTCTTGCTGTCTTTCCTCACTCAGGCCACTGCAATCACACTGGCTTTACTGTTTCTCCAACACAACTGTGCACAGGTCTGAATTCTCAGAATGTGCTTCCCACATGGTTACATGGCTACCTCCTTCACGTGTTTTAGGTTTGGGCTCATGTCTTACCTCCTCAGTGAGGTCCTCTCTGACCACTCCATCCCCACACCCTTGGTCCTCCTCATCCTACTTCTTTTTTTCCATAGCTCTTATCTTCTAACATATTATCCAAATTGCTTATTATTATATATTGGGTTGGCCAAAAAGTCTGTTTAGTTTTTTTCCATAAAATAAAAGACACATTTTTAATTTCACCAATAACTTTATTGATTTGGATATTTTGAGTATATCGGCTCATATGATATAACATTGATTATTTTCAATTAATGTCTCAGTTTGATTGCTATCAACTTCAACTGGTCTACCTGACTGTAGAGTATTGTCCAGATAGAAATTGCCAGCATGAAACTTTGCAAACCATTTTTGACATGTTCAAATGTCTCAGTACCTTATTCACACACTCCACAATTTTTTTTTTTTGCATTTCAGTTGCGTTTTTACCTTTCTTGAAATAATAAAGCATAATATGCTTAAAATGTTGCATATTTTCTTCTATCTTTAATATTAAAATGGCTACACAAAAATTTACCAATTTTCAATTTTTTTTTAAATGCACACTGATATGACAGCCATCATGAAACAATCAAACAAAATTGTTTCAAAGAAAGTTAAAGACAGCTAAGCACCACCAGAGCCATCTTACAGAAAAAACCAAATGAATGATTTGGCTAACCCAATATTACTGTCTGTGCCCCTATGAGAATATCAGCATCACAAGGCCAGAAAACTGTCTGGAATGCTGAATGGTACATAGTAGGCCCTTAATATGTGTTTTGGTGAATAAATAAGAAATGAATTAATAATGTTTGAAAGACATAAAGATTTCAAAATCCCTCTATTAAAACTTCTCTTGCAAAAGTTCCAAGCTTCTCATTCTAATTGTAAGATGATTGCATTTGTGGCCACGTATGTTTAAAACACCTTCCCCCCAGATCCTTCTGACACTGCTTTCCTTTCATCCTTAAAATCTCAGTTCAAACATCACTTCCTCTAAAAGAATAACTCCATGACTACACACCACCTGCAGCCTTTATCCTTCATCGTTCATTTTCTATCGCATTTCCCTTTCTAGCTTCCTCATCACACTACTCAATATCTAATGTGGTCTTACTTTAAAAAAAAGGAAGAAGTTTTGTAAACATGTTTTGTTATCTTTATCTTTCCAGTTAAGTATAAACATTTTGGGGGGCATGGGAAGTTTTGTTCATCACCATACCCCCAGTGCCTAACAGGTACCTGGCATAAGGTATGGGAATAATAATTACTTGTTAACTTAGTTGACTAACTAGATGAGTACCACAGTCACTAGGTAAAAGCCATCAGGACTTGAGCTACATATCTCACCTGGGCATAGCCTCACTAACCCTGGTGAAATGATGTTGAATTAATTGCTCCCTAGAGCAGTCTTTAAGAATGACTATTTTAGACCTTCATGCCCAATTCCTTCAACCAGGATCAGGTAAGTGCATGGTCCCAGTGATGTTTCTGTGTAATTTACTATGCATGACTATGTGTATTTATGTATGTATGTATGTATGTATATGTATGTCACTAGTATGTTAGGTATAATTTACTATATTTAACTTTTAGGGCAGCAGAAAAACTATGACTTTTCACTTGGAGGGATAACAACTTTTATGAGCCCATCCATAAGAAATAATTGTCCATAAAGCAATTGTCCAATGGTAGCAACCCTTGGTACCCCAATCTGTATTTGTAACATCAGGGCCCATGTATTACACAACAGTCCTCTTGTGAAAATCTTGCTGAGATGCTAGCTTTAGAAATTCTGAGTTAACATGAATATAAATTTTAGAGCTGCTTTCTCTGTGCAGAATAGCATTTAGAAGTATAATGATTATAAAGTTCTTGGTTGAATTAAAGGATTTACTGTTAAACTAACTTAATTCTCATCACCTATTAGCATAGTATTTTATGTGTCAGTAATAGTAACTCATTAGGCTTTCTGCTTCTGTTTCCTCATCTATAAAACAAAGTGATTGGAATTAATTGGTTTTAAAATTCCCTTTTTATGAGAGAATCAGAGTCCAAGCAATTACTGTCTTTTTATTCTAAGTTACCTGCCTTTTTGTGGATTTAACTTAACAATCTAGTGAATTTTGTGCCTGCCCACTTGAAAATTCTTTTATGGAATCAGTGAATTTTTGAGAGTTTGAGGAGAATTATTTTAAATCACTTCACACAATGCCTGACTTAGAGGCACTTGAAGAGCATTGCTTTCTCACCTCATACTTTTCTAGCTATAAGAGTTTTATATACCTTCACTTCAACTCCTTAATTTTACAAATGAAATACTGGAGATGAGCAGAAGTTAAGAGACTTGCCAAGGGTCACGCAGACAGCAAGAGGCAGAGCTTTGGGAGATGCTAGGTATTCTGAATCTACATTCAGGGCTCTATCAACTGTACTATACTGCTTTATTTTACCTTTTGCAGTTTCTGAAGTGGTATTATTTTCCTCTGAGTAAAACACTGCTAAATGACACAGATCTTTTTATGATGCTAACCTTTTTAAGGGAGGCATTTAACAATGTCTTTTCGGAGTGAGGCTGACTTTGTCAAGCAGACACCAAATATTTACAAAATGTCTTCATGTTTTAAAGTGGCTAGAGTAATTTGGCAAAATAATCTGATGTGTTTGCTTAAAAATAAGAAGGGACAATCTACATCAATAAGCTGTCTAATTAAGAAAACTTATTCATTTAGGAAAAATTTAGATTGCTCTAAGATTACAAAAATTACTGTAGCTTATCTGTATTATGCATAAATTGATACAATGACATCTTATAAGCAAAAAATAAAAATAAAAATTATTTCTGAATTGCTCTTCATCAATATTTTACACAGTGTAAAAATATGCTTTGAGGCACAGTAATAAAAATATAATTATTCTCTTTTAAAACCCAGTAGAATATGAATCAAACTAGTGGTCTTCAAATTTGTTTCATGTTGAAATTACCTGGGAAGCTTCGAAAAAATACCTTTACCTGGGTTCACCCTTAAAGATTCTGATTTAATTGGTTTGGGGTGTAACTACATCAGAATTTTTCATTAATCTGATTATGTTAATTCCTGTTAATTAAATCATATTTTTAGCATGCTAATTTAATTTAGTGACTATTAAGTCCTACTAATTAATATTTTATTTTATATGAGGAATTGTATTATGTATAATATTATAAGGAATTGTAAACAAATTTATATTTATAGTGGAAAGGCACTTTGAGATAGCTATACTGAAAACCAATATTTTGGGAAGAGAAAATCTTGCAAAGTAATCATGGGAATTAATAAAGGGGTGGCTGAGAATTAGCTGCAGAGCCATCAAGCAGTAGACATTTGCTGAGAATCTACTCTGGAAAAGGAACTATGATTCAATTCTGTGGAGGATATGAAGGTACTGAATCCAGAACAACCTGTACTCAAGACTGGAGGAGGTAAGATTATATGTTTACATATACTTATATGTATACATTATATATATACATATACACATATATATGTATACACACACACAGCACAGCAGAACAATAAGGAAATATTTGGGTGATTCATGCTTTGAAATATTTATGCCTTGCCAATTTTAGTAATTGAAGACAGCCATGATTCTCTTCAGCACTTCTCTTTCTCAAGCTATGTTCAGTCCATATCCTATTTTATGCCCTTGTTCAAGTACCTTGCTACTCAGAGTATTTCATAGATCAGCAGTATCAGTATCATCCAGAGCGTTAGGAAGGCAGATTCTCAGACTTTGTCCTGTACCTATTGAATTAAAATCTGCATTTAACTAGCTCCTTACATGATTCACATGACTATTTAAGTTTGAGTAGCACTACCATGGTAGACACTGATCTCTTCTTAAGTATATCAAATACACCATATCAATATTACTCATAATGCATCAAGAATACAGTTCAATCTCTAATTTAAATTTTTTTCCAATGCCTCTTACAGGTTTTTTGTTGTAACATTAAAGGATTTCCTTACTTAGAAAAAGCTGAGCTCTTTGGACTATTTCTTTTGTGAATATAAATCATTTCCTATGTGTGAGTAACTGCTAAAATGTGTGATAAGAATATTGAGGCCACATGAGAACAAAAGAAGATGAGATTTCTTTAGGCTAAGGGATACAGATAAGATGTCACAGGGAAGATGGCACTAAAATGAGCATTAAAAGATGGTTTGATTCAGGAAATGAAAAAAAGAGAGAGAGAATATTCGAGAAAGAGAGAAAATGGTGAAGGCTAATTTAATTCCCTGCCTAGAGTAGAATAAAGTTGAAACTGTGGTGTCCTGGTTTAAAAATGAGCCCCAATGATTCTCACCACCTGATACTCATAGTCAGTCCTATGTCATTCTTTTTCACTTTAATTAGGACTGACCTGTGTAACAAATAGGATGATGCAGAAATAATGGAGTGCGACTTCCTAGGCTACAGCTTTGAAAACACGGTGGCTTATGCCTTGCTTTCTTGGTTCACTTGCTCTGAGAGAAGCCAGCCTCCATGGCATCAGAAGGAGAGAGCCTTGTGGTGAGGAACTGAGGCCTACGCCAACAACCAGTGTCAATCTTCCAGCTGTATCATGAGCCATCTGCTACAGGCTGATCCTGTAGACTTGGTTGAGCCTTCAGATGACTGTAATCCAGATCAATAACTGTAACCTCATGAGAGACCCTGAGCAAAAGCCATCCCAATAGGCCACTCCCCAAACCTTGCATCACAGAGAACATGAGATAAAAACAATTTATTGTTGTTTTAAGAAAAACATTTTTTAGATAGTTGGTTATTAATAATTAATAGCTAGTATTAGAAATAAATGTTAATGAACTAATATAAATGATAAGCTACTAATAATAGGGCAGAATAAGTAATTTAGGACATGATAAACAAACAAGTACAGCTTTAATGGAGAGTTTATAGACTGGGCATTGCAAGCTCAGATGCTTCCAGAGGCCAACAGGAAAATTAAATGAGTGAAGTGGCTGTTGCCTGGGTCAGGGAGAAAGGCAGGGTGGCAGAGTCTGTGCTACTCCTGCTGGTGAAACTCACTCCTGTCTGCATTTCTTAGCAGGTCCATGTAGCACCTGTAACTTCAGGAAATCTCAGGTGGGAAATAAAGAAATGGTAGTGGTTTGGTGTCACAATGTGGAAAAATTGGAACAGCAACGTTTTTTATGAAGACAATCATCATTTAATAGCTACATTTTGAGTATTCTGGAAATGTTATGTACAAAGCACTAAAGGGAGAAAGCAGAAGGAGGAAAAAACCAGTTTCATGGGTACTTTAATCATAGAGACTTGAAGAGATTTGGGGCATGAGGTAGAGTTATGGAAATATGAATGGAGTAGTAATTCTTAAAGGAAAGAAAGAATAACCAGGTTTTGATTAACTGAAAGTAGAATTCCTCAGTTAAGACTTTCCCCTATACCTTTTCTTTAAATCTCACTAAAATTTTTAGTGCTGTGTTACAATGTAAGCTCCACGAGAATAAAACTTTATTATACTTTTGTACAAGTTTATCCTGATGACCTAGAATATAGCTTTTTTTCCCCCTAAAGGGCCAGATCGTATTTTAAGCTTTGCAGGTGTTAAAGTCTTATAGTCTTCATCCCAACTACTCAGTTCTGCCATGTTAGCACAAAGACAGCTACAGACAATCTGTAAATTAGTGGTTGTGGTTGTGTTCCAGTAAAATTTGATTTACAAAAAGATTTGTGGACCAGATTTGGCCCATGGGTTGTGGTTTTCCATACATAACCTAAAATTAATATTTGGAAGAGTGTGGTTCTAGAGCAGCAGCATCGACATCAGCATCACACGAGAATTTGCTAAAATGAAGGGTGAGGTCCAGCAAGCTGTGTTTTAATAGGTCCTTGAGGTGACTCTGTTGAAGGCTTGCTTGGGAGATATTTGTGCACATACTCAATAACAGTCATTTGATAGATGAATGAATGAATTACATCTCCATATGTGCCAACTTTTGCATTTATTAGAATCACATGTAAAATAGTATTTCAGATGTCACAAGTTATGTTTGGCTATTTTAAGTCTATCTTTGGGCACTAATATTTCATGGCAGCAGAGGTGTCCAAACTTTTGACATCTCTGTGCTACACTGGAAGAAGTGTTGTCCTGGGCTACATATTAAATACATTGAGACACATGACCACAAAAAAAAAATTCATAATGTTTTAAATAAATTTACAATTTTGTGTTGGGCAACATATTGTACACCCCTAATGCATACCGTGGCTTCCAGGCATCTACCACTTGAAAGGCACTGAAAACCACTAATCTAATACAGCTGCATTTTTTGTACAGAGAAAAAGAACTTGAGGCCTACCACAATTGATTAATTTGGCAAAAAAAATTAAACCCAAATGTATAATTTCTGAGAGAGTTAAGAAAAAAATCTCATTTTTCTATAATTAATATGCCTCACGTATAATCTTATATATTTGACCTTTCTGGAGATGCCTCACATTCGGGGGGAAGGGTAAAGAGTAGTCACATGACCTGTTAGAAAGAAAAACAGTGATGGTATCCTATTTTTAACAATGGAGTCTCAATTATATTCAGTTTACTCAACTTATTAACGACTGGGCGGAGCTGAAGTTTCCAGGTTCTGCTCAGCTTCATAGACTGCACAGCCAGTAGTGGGTGTGTGAAGAGAGTGACACAAGAAATTAGAGGAATGTAAATCTGTATCACCTGCCAATCATCAAATCCTTTCCTCAAGAAGCGTTATATAAACTGAGCCAGAGGAGGAATGAATCAGCCAGTAGCAAAAGCAAGATACTCCTACATACCTAACAGGATTCAAGATGTTATCTCTTGGAGTGAAGCTTAGAGAGATAAGAGATGAGTGGGCTGAAATTCAGAGGAACCAAAGGATTTACACATGATGTTTATTTAGCCAAAACCCCAGAAAACTTCATTAAACAAAACGCTAGAAACTGTGGCTTTGAATCAAAAGTAAGAGAGGTTTCCAGTTGATATACACAATGGCCTTCAGGGTGGGTAAAATTAAGTGAAATAATATCTATTAAGTATGAAATGCAGTACCTGTTAAATTATAAGTGAATCATAATGCTATTATCCTCATGATTAGAGGCCCTGTACTGCCTCACATCAATAGGAGCCAAGCAGATCCCTACCACATTGCCCTGCTCTAGGCCTAACCTCTGTCCTTCTAGAGCTCTAGATGTGAGGGAAAATATTGCTCCAAAAAATATAACTGTATTTGGGAGCTGTGGTCTTCAGTTTGCCTGACAGCTGGACTTACCTGGAGTGGAGGAGCAGAGTTCTTCACCTCTTGTTACTCCACTTGACTTTCCAATTTCCTCTCTCAGCAATGGAATAGGATTGAAGCCATTGTTGGTATACAAAAATCAGCCCGTGTGCTCAATCTATGCAGTCACAGTATGTGGATGCCTGGGAAATGGGCAGGCTGTCTCCTGCGAGACACTGCACAGTACATTCATCATCTCCCTGGTGAATTTACCAATGAAAATCTGATGTTGCCATAGTCCTGAGAGAAGTCTCAACCCATTAATTGGTGACCACCAAGTGCCCACTATGTGCCAGGTACTAACATTACCTGGTCAGAAGGTGAGTATATGTAATTAGAACACCAGTTGCTTAACTTAACAATGAGCAAGAGCTGTCACAGTAACTGGAAAAATCAAAGTACACCTGATTAGTATATTCATTCCATGTGGTCAAGGTACACAGGGACCTAAATCATAATTAGAGGGCTTCTGTATTAATGTATAGTGAGCAATAGCTGAGTGAATCTGAGTCCTTGAAGTCAGTATGATCAGAATATTCCCTCCAGGTGGAAAGGTTTACATGAGAAGTTAAATCATGATTAGAAGTTGTTTGGTAAGCACAGATTCAGAGAAACAGCATTTGGATTCATCACATGTTCATGATATCAATTAAAACATCCAGAGACTCTCTCATAACTTGGCCAGTGGGATGAAAGAACTTTAAAAGCTGAGGCTTTCTCTAGGCTGCTCAGTGAGCAAATGATCCTGGGCATCACCTATGTGTTCTTTTGACTCTCTTTTCCAGGACTGCATGGCTCAGTAATGGTGTCAAGCACCATGCTAAGCATATTTTATGTGTTATCTAATTTAATGCTTGCCCAGGTCTCTGCTCAGAGAAGCCTCCCCTGACTTCTCATGATCTTCATTACTCTCTCCACTCCTCTTGTCACTATCGCACCTTTTAGTCTGTACTGATCTGTTGATTTGTCATTGACTGCTTCCTCCCATGGATGCAGATCCGAGAGGTCAGCAGTCTTATGCCTAAAATGATGCCCAGCACATAGTAGGAGCTTACTATATGTTTGGTGGATAGATGAATAAATTGGTTAATGAAAGATTGAATGAATATATGGATGTATGAATTTACAAATGATCTAAGAGGTAGATATTAGCATCCCCATTCTAAACTATAAGAAATATAGGTTATTAATGCTAAGCTACTTCTAATTTCACCCAATTATCGAACAGAGAGTAGTGGCTTGACGGACTCTAGAGCTTTACTCTCAATTGCTGTTCTGTTTCTCTGGAAAGATTGATGCATTCAGGAAGGTTCCATCCAAAATGAGACCCCCTGAACCCTTGGAGTTACAGGAACTATCTTTTTGCCAATCTGACTCACTACTTTTGCAGCTTTGCCTGAGAAGTTGTTATCCTTTTGGGACCCACATTCTCATCTGCTGAAATAGGAAAAAACAGTATCTGCTTAAAAAGTTGCTCAGCTCATCAAACAATAGATTGCACACAACCTTCCCACTTATGGCAAGGACAAATAATATTAATGATATAATAAATATAAAAGTTTCTGCAGACTGTAACACTTGTATGAGTTTTTAGCACAAAGGTCAGGGACAAGAGGAAAAGTAGAATCTACCGGGTCATATCATCAAGGCTTATTTCAGACTGTAAGTTTCTAAAGACAAAGACCACAGTTTAATTTACTGTGCACAGAATATTCGGCCAATGTATGGATACAGCAGAAAAAGCTGGGCTCATGATGATAAAAAAAAGTCATAAAATATTCTTGCTAAAAGAAAAGGATTACCTATGTGCTTTTATCCATTCTGTGGCTTTAAACACCATCTATATGCTGATGTCTTCCAAGTGTATTTTCCAGTCCAGTTTTTCCCTTGACATTGAGACCATTATTGAGACAGTGCCCACATCCTACATCTGTATTCCAGCTTGGGCTCTACCTTAGCCCCCTTAGAGCTATCCCATATCTGGCATGGCCAAAATGGAACTTTATTTTGTTTTTTCCTCTTCTATGTCTCAGTAAATCCTACCACCACAGTATATTCTATTCCTAAGGTCAAGATCCTAAGAATCATTTCTAATTTCTTACTTCCTTTTGCCCCTCTTCACCTCAAATTAACTGAAAAGCTGTTTATGCTACCTAAAAATAAAGTTCTTAAATTATCTACTGTGTATTACAGCCATCATCAATATCCTAGTGCCACCAACCATCTTCCCTCACCTGTGCTATCATGAGTGGTCAGAGCTTTTCCAAATGTAGGAACATTTTACTAGATGTCCCCTGTGTGTGGAATGCTTTCCCCTGATTTTCCACAGGGCCAACTCCTTCTTCTTTAGCTTGTACTTTATATAGCTTGTAGGAGAAATGTCATCTCCTACAGATCTCTGCTGATTACCCTGCCTAAGGGAAGTTCTCCCATTGTTCTTGATCACAATGCTATTATTATTTTTATTATATATAACACATATTACAGCTCTCATCAAAATCTGCTAATTTGTTATTGTTTGTCTAAGTTTATTGTGTGACTCTGTGCTCTAGAAGCTAAGGCTCAAGAGGCATGGCCTAATTTGTCCTGTTGAGCAACATCCTCCTAGAGTCCAGCACAATCACTGGCATGTGTTCAGTGCACAATAAGATTTGCTGTTCATAACAACACATCATCTGATGAATGTCAAGTGGCTGACATTACCGGTTTAATAGAAAGCATTATTAACCACTGATATTTCTCTTTATTCATATGTTAATAATATTAATATTCATATTTTAATAATAATTAAATACTCCTTTTTATCTCTTTTTTTTGCTGAAATCAATGCCTGTTTTCACATTCATATGGCATAGAACCCACGGAGATGAGGAAAGAAAAGTAATTTATTTGAGCAAATGTGGGTCAAATTCACTTTCAAAAATTTTGTGCATATTATGTGCCTCAAAAGAAGTATAGGCATTTTCATTTCCTCCCATATTTTAGATGATTTGTTCAACTTGCTTTTATTTGGAGGAAAATAGATCACAATCTATGGCATTCAAGATACTTCCAATTTCAAAGCATGCTCATCTATCCCTGATTTTGCTTGTGTTCCTCCCTGATATCCCTGTCTGCCAATATCAGAATGTTCTTTCAAAATCCATCTCAAATATTAGTGTTTCTAAGAATCCTTCTGTCCTGTTTTTACACTTTTTATACTTATTAGATTCCTTATGCTAATGTATGGTAGTTAACTGTTCACATTGCCATGTGGCAGGGAAATATTTTGCTGTTACCTAAATAATTTTCCTTCTCAAGAATTTATTATTTGTGTTAAAACTAAACTTGTAGTAGAGACCATGGCCTCTGGGAATGGCCATTGCAGTTGTAGTACAACAGAAAGCAAATGTTAGAAAATTCTTAGTTGAATTTACAAACTGGCTTTTGAAATACTGCATAGAGATAGTAATTGCAGGGAAAGGGGTTTTGAGTCTCAGAAGTCTAAGTGTACAAACACATGAACAAAATCAATGATAAGTGAACATGTTTTGAGCTGTTCACTCAAATGTGAATCATCTGGTATGTTTGAGCATAGGTCTCTCAGGGCTAGCAGATTGGCTCCCACATGTTCTCCCTGTTCTATTTGAATTTATAAATGAAAAAGATTATAGCTTATCTACCATCATATTTCCAGTGTCTAGCATAGAACCTAGCATAGAATATAGGCTTGGCAATTATGTTAAATTGAACTGAGTTATTACATCACCCAATTACAAAAAATTCTAAAGCATAAAGATTTGATTATTATCCAGGAAACATACCAAGAAGGTGGCACAAATGCGATACCATGTAAACAAACTTTCCTCCTGATAGCTATCTAACTCCCATTCTGAAGCTGAATTTAGAGGGACTTGTAAGTACAATATTTTATTTACATGGTAAAACATTATCATTTACATGTGGGCCCCACCAGTTGGTTATACGTATTTACGTATATGCATATATACGACTAATTGCAAGATTTTAACTAATATTTATAACTTTTGGTTGAAAGCCTCTTCCTATTACCTATGCTATTTTCAGTTGGCCTGTATATTGCATTATGTATATAATGTTGACTGTGTAGACAGATATATTAAGCCTATATAAAATAATTTTACTTGTTGCAATAAAGTCATTTTACTGGTGATCCTTCCCCCAAGTGGAACTTGCTCTTCTACAGTGATTTTAAATATTTTATACATCTCTAAAGCTTGTATTGTGTTGAAGCATGATAAATTGTTTGAACTCTGAAACACTCAAGTTTCTTCTTATACAGGCATCTAAGAAATTATTACTGGCAAATATATTAGATTCATCCTATTTTTTTTGTCTCTTGTCTCTCTTCAAATAGGGAAAATGTTCCAATACACAATTCACTGAAAAGAATTATGTCATCTTGCACATTTAGAAAACAATGACATCAGCATTAAAGTTTAGTCCCATCAGTCTTCTCATTGTCTGGGCCAACCCATCATTCTTGCCTCTGTGAATTTTTTCATATAGATTATATCTCCTCCCT
Organism: Pteronotus mesoamericanus; assembly: GCF_021234165.1. NCBI lineage: Eukaryota > Metazoa > Chordata > Mammalia > Chiroptera > Mormoopidae > Pteronotus > Pteronotus mesoamericanus. The sequence continues at coordinate 34,455,716 of NW_026555105.1, read as the reverse complement.
CCCTTCCTCCTTCCTTCCTTCCTTTCTTCCTTCCTCGATAAAGAGATGTTTATTAATAACTAACATGTGCCAGGCATTATGCAAAGTGTAATGGGAAAAATAGTAAGTAAGATACATACCCTGGACCATAGAGGTACCACGGTCTACAGGAAAAAATCAAGATCTAAAAAATCAACTTCAATATTAAATGGAAAATGCTTTGGTGGGAAGAGTGCACACAGACTTCTCGGTAGCTTAAAAAAGAGCAATGAACTCAAATTGTCTGAGAGCTGCAAAAAATCCCAGGAATCTTTCTGAAGAAAGCCTCAACTTGACTGTAAATTATGATTGCAAAGTCATTGCCCAGTCAAAATATAGAAGGCAAAGGGGGTTCTATGTAAAAGCCTGGAGGTTAGAAAGCTCCAATTCAATTAAAAAGTAAATAATTTAGCAGTGGCAGAAGCCAGTGAATGGAGTGTGATGATGTTACTGGAAGGGAACTGGGTCTGAGTCTGCCTCAGGCCAGTCTGTAGCATGTGGGTTCTTGACTTAATTCAGGTTAGATTTCATAACACAAATCCACAAGATTTTGAGAGTATGTTTATTATACCTGGGGACAGTGAAATGAAGGAAAGGCTTAGGATAGAAGAAGCAACAGATAACCTAGGGAGGCTGCTACGGCTTTTTAGAAAAGTTATAGGAAAGAAGTGGGCCACCCAGAGCTGCATGAACTCATTGAAAAGTAAAAGTCACAGTGACAGAAGTAAGCCAAGGTAGGGGTGCTGTTAGCTCACTGGAGACAGGTCTGAGGGTAAGCCTGGGATGATCTGCCACTGCCAACTGCTCCACTGGTAAAAAGTCATATGGGGACCCTTAGAGTTTAAGAGATAGAGAGGAAAGATACATGCCTAAGGCACAAAGGTATGGGGGTGCTCTAGAAAGAACTAAAACTGTATCTGTCCCTTGTCTTGAGGTTTTTAATGGAAATCCTAGGGGAGGTCTTAGGGGTGGTCTTAAGAGAATATTTAGTAGCTTTCCAGGTGTGTCCTTCAACATGCTGATTCATCAACATGTGCACATAGAGAGATAAGGGTTATTTTCTGGTTAGTTTCATTTTAAAGCGCACCATTGAAGAGGGACCAAGATCAAGGCTGGTCTGTGCCAGGACAGTCTAGAATGTGTAAACCATTTGCTCCTACGTGTCTTTGGTTAGGGAAAATAAAACCTTGCGATTCATTAGCTGGCTTCAAATTGCTCAAATTATTTGGCCTTGTTTAATTATTTTGTCTCAGTTTCCTTTCTTCCACTTGTCACGGAATTTCCCTGGCTTCTTACTATCCTGCCTCAGTGAGAGATGGATTTTTCCCCTTGCTCTAGATTAAATACAGATTCTTAGGAGTAATTCAAGTGAAGACTTCCTCTTGAAGTCCTTCCCACCTCAGCTCTCTATCACTTATTAATTCTCTGAATCCTTTTAGGCTTTATATACTTTCCTAATACACTTCCTTAGACCTCTGTGTTCATCTCCTGGTCTAGCAGAGAAGGTTATAACTATCTTTTTATATCTTTGGAAGCACTGGTGGCACACAAAAATATATATGGGAAACCAGCTAATACTATTCCTCCCCAATCTATCTTCCCCTGTAAGTTCCAGAAAACTCAAATGTTCAGGGACGAAACTTAATTAGAGTCTCCTTGCTCCCAAAGTATAGGATGGCTAATAATCACATGAATCATACTTCGTAAATATAGTATTTCACTCTATACATAACACATATAAAATTTTTATGGTTGTATATTAAAACTCACATATCACAGAGACTGCTTTATTAATGACCCTTCAACTATGACCAGCAAGAATAATATTGCTCAGTATGTTTTATTTTTTAAATCATTTAAAATGTTTTTCAATTACAGCTGACGCACATTATTATATTAGTTTCAGGTGTATACCCTGGTGATTAAACATTACATAACTTACTAAATGATATCCTGATAAATCTTGCATACATCTGACACCATATTAAGTTTTTAGAATATTATTAACTATATTCTCTATACTGTACTTTACATCCTCATGACTATTCTATAATAACCAATTAGTCTTCTTAATCCCTATGCCTTGTTAACCCATCCCTTCAACCCTCTTCCCATCTGGCAATCATCAAAATGTTCTCTGAGAAGAATCAAGATGGTGGAGGAGTGAGTGGAAGTCACACTGACCTCCTCCCAGGGCCACCCTGGAATTATGACTAAATTGTGGAGAAATCACCTGGAACAAACAACTGAACAATAGGGAGAGAGGAGCCTGATAACCTTGGACAGACAGAAGAATCAGCTTTAGCGCAACTTAACTAGTAAGGAATGTGGTAGAGACTCGAGTAGGCAGGTGGGGCGCCCACAGGCAGCAGCACCAGAAGGATATAGAAATGGCCAGTTGGATCCCCTGAAATGAGCGGGGTCTAAACCATAATCAGGGATCTCCAGCCTACAGCACCAGAGCCCAAAAAGTACATAGATAACAGCCAGCTACAAAAAGCGGCAGGGTTGCTCTCTACCAGAGATGGGTGTCTGGAGACACAAAGAGCCATTAAAAGGGCCAATGCATACATTTTTATTTGCAGCCACTTACCCTGGACTTTGGCAAGGGCGGGGGCAGAGCTGGCTAGAGATGCCTGAGGGGAGACTGGGGAAGGAGGCTTTGGGAAGAGAACTGAGGGAGTGGCTGGTGGGATCTTGGTGCTGCCTCATCCCCCAGATGGCAGGAGCCATCTTGCTCAGGCAGACCACTCCCCTGAATGGCAACAAAGGGAGAGGAAACAATAGCCCTTTCCCCAGTAGGTATTTGGCCTTGCTGAGTACAAAGTGGCAGCCACAGATAGTAGATCCCTGGCTAAAGGGGGTGCGGAGTGGTATAGAGACTCTTGAGGAGAAACTGGAGATGGAGGTTTTGGGGAGAGAACGGAGAGAGTGGCTGGAAGGATCCTGATGCTGACTCCTCCCCCATATGGCAGCAACGATCTGGCTCAGGCAGACCATTCCCCTGAGTGGATGCAGCATAAGAGGACCCAATAACCCTGCCCCCAGGAGAGACTCTGCCCTGCCCTATGGTGTCTCAAAGCCAGCCTGCTGAGTGCAGACTGACTAGATTGACAACTGAAAGTGACAGCCACAGACAGTAGATTCCTGCAAGTCTTGAACAGACTGTCTAGTCAGACAGGGACAACATCTGACATCATCAGAGGCATATCCAAAAAGAAAAAACAGGAGTCTCCTACCATAGAAGTCCGCACTACAAAGTCAGGAAGTCGAGACAGATCAATTTAAGAAGCAGAAGAAAAAAGTATCACAAATAATGGGAATACAAAGAAACACCTTCTAGTCGAAGGGAAAGGAGGACTCCCCAGAAAGAGAACTAAATGAAATAGAGGCAAGTGAACTATCAGATATTGAGTTCCAAACAATGGTTCTAAGGAAGATCAATGAGCTCAGTGAGCTCAGAGAGAATTATAAAAAACTACAGGGAAACTATGAGGAACTGACTGCAAACTATATCAGCATGAAAAAGGACATATAAACTATCAATAGGAGACAAGAGGAAATGAAGAATACAATTTCTGCATTGAAGAACACAATAGAAGGAATCCAAAGCAGGCTATTGAATCAGCGAGCTGGAGGACAAGGTAGAAAAAAGCTCCCGGAAAGAGCAAGAAAATGAAAAAGATTTAAAAAGAATGAAGACACATTGAGGGAAATGCAGGACAACCTGAAACATAATAATATCTGTATAATAGGGATACCAGAAGGAGAAGAAGAGGAGCAAGGGATAGAGAACCTGTTTGAAAAAGTAATGATAGAAAACTTCCCTAGTTGGAGGAGAGAAAAAGTTACACAAGTCCAGGAAGCACAGAGGGTCCCATTCAAGAGGAAAAAAATGAAGCTTACTCCAAGACACATCATCATTAACATGGCAAATATCAAAGACAGAGAATCCTAAAGGCAGCAAGGAAAAAACAGGCAGTAATATATAAGGGAGCTCCGATACAGCCAGCAGCTGACTCCTCACCAGAAACACTACAAGCCAGAAGAGAATAGCAAGAAATATTCCAAGTCCTGAAAAGCAAAGGCCTGCAGCCAAGACTGCTCTACCCAGCAATGCTCTCAATTAAAAAGGAAGGTGAAATAAAGAGTTCCCAGACAAGAGAAGACTAAAAGAATACACCTCCACCAAACCAGCATTGCAAGCTATGCTAAAGGGACTGCTTTAAGACAAAGAAAAAGAGTCTATGAATACCCAGTTCCTTTCACAGTCACCAATACTTGATATTACCAATATTTTTAATACTTAATCTGATTGTGGCAATGATATGTTATTTTAATTGTTTATTATTTGTTGAAACTAAACCTGTTTTTGTGTATTCCCGCCTATTTATATTATTTTTAAAAAGCTTTAAGTGACTTTTTGGTGTTCTTTATCCATTTGTGATTAAATGTTTATAGAATCTTTTCCCTAGAAAAAGAACAAAAAACAAGCTATTAACCCTTTTTTAGATGTGTTGCAAATACTTCCCTTCTCTATTACTTGTCCTTTAACTTTTTCATATGTATATAACTATATAGTCTTAAATGTTTAATATGGTCATATTGTCTTACTTTATAGATTCTGGGTTTTAATATTTTACTTCAGGGTAAGAAAAATATTAGTTTGTATTTTCTCCTCAAACTCCTTAGATTGTACATATTGATTTTTAACTCACCTGAATATTTTTTTTTATAATGTGGAAAATGCCCTCTATATTTGTTTTATTTCAAGTAATAGTGGTCCATGCACTTTATTTTTTGAATAAGCCTAATCTTCCTTATTGATTTGAAATATTAATGTAAACATATATTACATTGTTAGACAGATATATATGTTTGTTTCTACAATGCTTATTTTATTTCATTGATCTACTTGATTATTTCTGTGTTGGTGTCATGTTGTTTTAATTCCTGAGACTTTATAATGCATTTAAATTTTTAAATATTTTATAATGGATCTTGACATTTAAAAAAATAAATAAATCTGCTTTTAAAAAAAAAGAAAAAAAAGGAAGGAACTCCTATCTTTTGTGACAACATGGATGGAACTGGAGAATATTATGCTAAGTGAAATAAGCCAGTCAGTGAAAGACAAATACATGATCTCACCTATAAGTCAAATCTATTCAACAAAATAAACTAATGAACAAAATAAACCACAGGCAAGGAAACATGGAGCAGGCTGAAAATGGCCAGAGGGAATGGGGAAGGAGGACAATGGTGGAAAGAAGAAGGGACTAAACAAAGAACATGTATGACTAACCCATGGGCATGGACAACAGAGTGGGAATTGACTGTGGGAGAGGGGGACGTGGTGGGATGGATGGAGGAGGGCAAAGGTGGAAAAATGAAGACAACTGTAATAGAATAAACATGATTTAAAAATTAAAAAAAAAAGCAATAAAAACATATTCTTGGGTGAGGATTAAAAAAATTTTAAATAAACTGACCTACCAAAAAAAATGTTCTGTATCTGTGAGTACTTTTTGTTCTGCTTGTTCATTTATTTTGTTTTTTAGACTGAATTGTTGGTAGAGATATATTTATTGCCATTTTATTGTTCATATTTTTTTCTTCTGCTTCTTAAAGTAGACCCTTTATCATTTCATATAATACTGGGTTGGTGGTGATGAGCTCCTTTAGTATTTTCTTGTCTGGGAAGTTTTTCATCTGTCCTTTGATTCTAAATGGTAGTCTTCCTGAGTACAGTCATCTCAGTTGTAGGTCCTTGCTTTCCTTCACTTTGAATATTTCTTTCCAATCCATCTACCCTATTAAGCTTCTGTTGAGAAATCGGCTCACAGTCTTATGGGAGCTCCCTATATGTAACTAAATGCTTGTCTCTTGCTGTTTTTAAGATTCTCTCTTTATCTTTAACCTTTTGTGTTTTAATAATGATGTATGTTTGTCTGGGCCTCTTTGGGTTCATCTTATTTGAGACTCTCTGCTTTTCCTGGACTTGTATGTCTATTTCCTTTACTAGGTTAGGGATGTTTTCTGTCATTATTTTTTTTATATATATGCTTTCATTTTTTCACTCACTCTCTTCTTCTGGCATCCCCATAATGTGAATGTTGGTATGCCTGAAGTTGTCCCAGGTGCTCCTTATACTATCCTAACTTTTTTTAATTCTGTTTTTCTTTTTGCTGTTCTGCCTGGGTGTTTTTTGTTTCCTTGCCTTCCAAATCTCTGATGTGATCCTCTGCTTCATCTACTCAACTGGTAATTCCCTATAATAGATTCTTCATTTCAGTTAATGTATTCTTCATTTCTGACTAGTTCTTTTTTATGGTTTCTATTTTCATTTTTATATTTTCTATCTCTTTATTGAACTTTTCACTAAATTCATTTACTCTTTCCTTAAATTCATTGAATTTCCTTGTAACCAGTATTTTGAATTCTATATCTAGTAGAATACTTGTCTCCACTTTGTTTAGCTTATTTTTCTGGAGTTTTGTTCTGTTCTTCCACTTGGGACATATTTCTTTGTTTCTTCATTCTCGAAGCCTCCCTGTGTTTTTTCTATATAATAGGTAGAGATACTATGTCTCCAGGCTTGGCAGAGTGGCCTAATGGACTAACAATTCTGTAGGGTCCAATGTCATAGACTCCCCAATCACCCAAGTTTTGCACTACAAGTATGCTCCCTACCATATTGGCTGTGTATACCCTCCTCTTAAAGTTGAGCCTTGACTTCTGTTGGCATGTTAATGGGAAGGATTTTTTTCCAGAAAGTCAGCTGCAATGATTGGCTGTGACCACTGACCACCAGCCTCTGACCACTGTATAGGGTCATCTGTTCAGAGGCTTACCCCACAGAGCATGGCTTACTTCAGCACATCTCTGGTATCCACTGAGTCTGGCTCTTGAGTATGTCACTTATGGAGATATTTGGATGGTGGTGCATTGACGTACTCTGAAGCTGTCTTCTGGGTGCATTGACTCTGGGGCCTCCTGGGAGTTGCAGATCAAGATCAGCTACCCCTTGTGTTCTGCTTGGTGCACTGGCAGGAGCTACAAAGCAATCTGTAGATGGCTGCTACTTGTGCTGGGTTTGGAGGTGCCAAGGAAAAGCCAATGTGAACCAAGCCTGACTGCTGCAAATGTCCAGCCTGAGGTCACTTAGAAAGAGGTACACAACATACCAAGAACAGATGCTTCTTGTTTGAAAGATTTTAGGAAACTCTGAGGCATCAGCCAAGACATGTTGTTTCTATAGAAAAGCCACTGAAAAGGGTTTGGGTTTGTCCAAAATTTGGGTGCGGTGGGGTCTCAGGGAATCACCAACATGAGGCAAACAGTGTTAGCCAGGTTTACTGAAACTCAGATATAGTGACACCTACTGCCTCTGTAGGGAAAGTGTTCAGCAAAGGGATAATGGCTTCTGCCAGCACTTCAGTGTGGGAGAAAACTGCCCCACCCCCAGCTCTCACCTTGGTGTCAGACTATTCTGTTTCTCCCCATATGTCTCTGTGCCTTTCAAGCTGTTGCCCCAGCACTGAAGCTCATAGGGAGTGAGTCCGAGTAAGTTTGTGTGAGGGCTCCTATGGAGGACTTCCCTTGGACCCCAGGAGCCCTCTGTTTCCCTCAACTTAAATCCCTGGTGGTATTTACAGCCAGAAGTTTTGGGGACTTCTATTCTTGGCACTGGAACCCTGGACTAGGGAGCTTGAGCTGGGACCTCTTGCTTCTCATGGGGGACCTCTGCAGCCAAGATGTCCTTCCTGACTTTTATTTGCCACATGGGGGTGTATGACGAGCCCATTCTGCATCTCTGCTCTTCTTACTAGTATTGAGGTGGCTTCTTCTTTAATTCCCTAATTATAGGACTTTCATTCAGCCAGATTTCAGACAGTTCTGAATGATGGTTATTCTCTACTTTGGTTGTAATTTTGATGTGTTTGTGAGAGGAAGCAAGTACCATGTTTACCACCATCTTGATGAAGTTGCCACATCCCACTTTATTTAACCAGTCCTGCTACTGCTTTTGTAAACACCCAATTCTCCAAACTAGATCTGCTCTTGCTTGAAATACTTAAAAGAAGTTTGTTTTCCTCACTGGACCCAGAAAGCATAGGTTGCATAGATGCCCCAAGGGAACGTGACTCTATTCTTTAAATCATCTATTTTTCTTGAGGGAATTGCGTAAACTCTGGAGTTTATTTTGTTAATGGTTCATACAGCTTATGAACTAGTGTCTCCCATGATTTGAGCAATTTCCTCTGTTTTCACCAAAAGTGGATAATATTAATCCTTTTGCACCAAAATAGTAATGCTATGAATGGCCTAACATTTATGCATAATCATATATGTTCAATCTTTCTTTTTATCACAAGAAATAAAATAATGACCACATCTTAAATTTAAAATGGTATATCTTATTTTCAACAACATATTGATGTTTCTGGTAGAGCATATATTTCCCACTTTCAATATGCAATGTAAAATTTATAGTCCATTGGTACTACCTAGAGCTCATAGGAAAATTTATCAACAATTCTCTATTTTGAGAAATCCTTTATAATCTTCATTTGGACTGTTAAACATTCTGAGTTGGTCTTTTACTAAGCCAAATATGGATCAAAACTCAGAATGAATGTTTATTTTAAATGAATATACCCCTGTGAGTTATGTGTAGGTAGTACTTGTATTAAATAATTCTCACAGGTGAGTGTGAGCTTTTCTAGTGTGCTTACTTCAGGTGGGCAGTGCTATTTTCTTCTAATCAGAAAATATCTTCTTCACCATTTGAAAGAACTTCTGGGGAATTTTCTTCAGAAATAGCATCTTACACTATCTAATTTAGTCTGTGTCTTACCTATCCATCAACTATAATTGAGTCTAAGATTTTCTCAGGACACAGCTAGTCTCTGTCTTTCAATCTCCATTGCAGAATGAGAGATGGGATATGACTGTAGCAAGGATGAGAGACAGCTCTCTTAGATAGGAAGAAGTCACAAAGCGATCTGGGCTGGAACATAAATCTTTGTATCTTAAAATAAGAAGTTAGAATGCAATAAGAAGGGATGAGGTGGATGGCAATAAGAATTAGAAAAGGGATTCAAACAGGAAGAAGGATGGTATAAAATGGGAGTTAATTGGAGGTCATTGAATTAATATTTTAATTTTAATAATTAAAATAGTGATGTTGAGGGAGGGTAAATGACTTGCTCAGGAGCACACGGTGGGCGGGGGGTGGGCGGTGAAGCTGAGACAGATGTCTGTGGGTTACCAACATAGAGTTCTGTCCCTTTTCTAATGATTTTATACTAGTTTGAAAATATTTCATATTCTCAATGAACTATATAACATATATTAAATAGAAATTGGCATCTTGGTTATTTCTGAATTATTTCCAGCATGTTATTAAAAAAAAGATTTAACAATTTATTCTTCATTGCTTTGTGGAGGAAGGGAGCTTAAGTGCTATATTTTAATAGAAAAGATTACCCAAAGAGGGGTTGCATTGTACAGTAAGTGCCACAAGAAGATTACTATCATGCAGAGTGCACCTTGAGTAGGAAAACTCAATGATTTCTATGCAAAACTTATAACTGAAAGTGTTCATTTATTCATGACATTCTAACATATTTTGTATCATTTTTCTAATACAAGCAATGCATGGCCATTCAGTTATATGCCATCACTTAAAATATTTGAAAATTGTTCATCTATGATTCTATTATTACACTGAAGAGTAAGTTAATTACTATCTCCTGAGGTCATTTTTAGCAGGAAATATTTAATGGATTATAGCAGGGTATCATAGCAAGGAAGATATGACTTACAGTTTTTAAAAGATGACTAATATAAATTATTTCCAGAACACAGATATGGCAAAAAGACAGAGCTTGTCAAGTTAAACTCATTTTTACCAAAAAGGTACGTATTTTAAACCCCACTATGATAAGAAAAGCAAAAGGTGATTAACCATAGAATGCTTTAACACAGAGTTGGAGGAATCATGGTACCTGGTATCAAACGGTACTACAAGGCCATAGTAATCAAGACATCATGGTACTGGCATAAAAACAGACATTTTGATAAATGAAACAGAATAGGTCAATTGGTATTTGCAAAAGAGGCAAGAACATACAACAGGATAAAGATAGTCTATTCAATAAATTGTGTTGGGAAAACTGGACAGACACATGTAAAATAAAAAAGAAACTAGACCACCTCACACAACATACACAAGAGTAAACTCAAAATGAATTAAATACTTAAATGTTAGACTCAAAACCATAAAAATCCTAGAGGAAAACATACAAAGTAAAATCTCAGACATTTTTCATAGCAATGTTTTTTCTGATATATCTCCTCCAGCAAGGGAAACAAAAGAAAAAAATGAGCACACAAGATTGCACCAAATTAAAAAGATTTTTCACAGCAAAGGAGACCATCAACACAATGAAAAAGCAACACATTAAATGAGAGAACATAGCTGTCAATGATACATCTGATAAAGGTTTAATATTCAAAATTTAGAAAGAACTTACACATCTCAACAATCCCCCCCCCCTGAAAAAAACAAAAACAAAATAATTCAATTAAAAAATGGGCAGAGGACTTGAATAAACACTTCTCCAAAGAGGACATAAAGATGGTCAATAGACATATGAAAAGATGCTCAATGTCAGTAATCATCAGAGAAATGCAAATTAAAACCACAATTAGACATCACCTCATACCTGTCAGAATTGCTATCACCAATAAATCAACAAACAAGTGCTGGCGAGGATGTGGAAGAAAGGGAACCCAAGTGCACTGTTGGTGGGAATGTAGATTGGTACACATACTGTGGAGAACAGTATGGATGCTTCCCCAAAAAGTTAAAAATGAAACTGCCTTATGACCCAGAAATTCCACTTCTAGGTATATATCCAAAGAAACCTGGAATCCAATGAATACCCCTATGCTCATTGCAGTGTTATTTACAATAGCCAAAATTTGGAAGCAGCCCATGTGTATATAAGTAGATGAGTGGATTAAAAAGCTTTGGTACATTTACACAATAGAATACTACTTGGCCATAAAAATGAAGGAAATCTTACCTTTTGCAATAGCATGGACAGACCTGGAGAGTATTTTGCTAAGTGAAATAAGCCAGTCAGAGAGAGACAAGTACCATATGATTTCACCTATATGTGGATTCGAATGAACAAAATAAACTAACAAACAAAATAGAAACAAACCCATAGATATAGAGAACAGATTGACAGCTGTCAGAGGGGGTAGTTGAGGAGCTAGATGGAAAAGGTGAAGGGATTAAGCAAGAAAAAATACCTGTAGACAAAGACAATAGTGTGGTGATTACCAGAGCTAATGGGGGGTTGGGAGAAGTAGAAGAGGGAAAAAGGGGAATAAATGATTATGGAAGAAGTCTTGACTTGGGGTGGTGAACATAATACAATATACAGATGATGTATTATAGAATTGTACACCTGGAACCCATATAATCTTATTAAACAATGTCATACCAATAAATTCAATAAAAAATAAAATGACTTACAAGAAATGGTTATGATTTTGACAATCATATAGGGTAAGAAAATAAAATTATAAATCTTTTGTTTGGTAAAACTCTACCTATATGGCCAGTAGAGAATCATGTGGAATTAAAAAAAAATTCCATCACTGTTTTGAAATATAATAATAATAATAATAGGACTTTAGTAAGCTTGAATGTTTCCTCCTGAAAAAAAATGAGGAAAAATCTATGTATTCTGACAATGGCTATAACTTTTGTGCCACTGCACAAATCCTTACTATATTATTGAGCAGTAAATTATATCAAATCTAATTATTCTTACAATCTGTGGAATTTTTACACATCTATCCTGACCAATTAGTATTTCCCTATGAGCTCTTTCAGTTCCACAAAACCAAACTGAGCATTATGGTGTGATTTTCACTGTCTTCCTACTTTGTTCAAGTAAAGTCTAAATAAATTTCCATGTAAGTTCTCAAATAAAGAAGAAATGGTTGAAATGTGGATTCCATCACTTGTGTATCTCTTTATTGTACCTCAGAACTTAGCTTTTCCTTCTCCCTTGGATCACCTGACTCACCATGATGTACACAACTCAAACTCTCCCTCCACTTGGAAATGTGTCAAGGACCTCAGTATGTACTTAGTCCCATACATGGCTATACTTTATGAAATACATATTCCCACAGGATTGACAGTCTTAGTGCTTTTGTTAAAGTTAAAATTCATTACAACACAATTTTGCAATGATTATGGTCCAAAATTACTAATACTTTTTGAAATGCTATTTAGAAGCATGGCCACCACAGAAATCACCTCGTGAATAATAAAAATGGCCAAGCAAAAGACCAAAGACCTGGTCCCCAAATCTACCCTACCATTCCTAGTAATAGAAAAGAAGCATGTGGCAATAACATTGTAGTAATTGCAACTTCATTTTTATTCCATTACACACTTCATGTAGCATTCAAATTTACTTAGAAAGCCTCAGCATAAAATATGATTATTTTAAATGAGAACAAAAAATGTAATCAAATGGCCAGAAGACAGATGATGTCCTTATCATCACTGGAAAATAATATAGCATGGACAATCTGCTATTCATCCCATCCTGCTGCTTGTCTCCTACTGTTTAAAGGGACACTGATATATGGTATAAAAAGAACATTGACTCAAATACTTGGAGGCCCAAACAAGTCAGACCATACCTAATACAGAAGATACAATTGATCTAAAGTTGGTTGAAAATGCACATCTTCTCCTTCATTCTGATCTTGTTTAGTTTTCATGGAAGGCTGAATTGGTAGAGCTATTTCTAGAAAGCACAAAATCAGTCTTAAATTGTCTGGATTGACTATTGAAAGAGGTCCAGGATAGTTGGATGATATTTTCTGGGTAGCATGGCTTTTCACTTGTCATTGGGCCACTGTGCTTTTTGAACAGCACTTTGTATTTCATCAATCATTTCTGTATGTGTTTGAACATAAAAATGATGCTATAGGTAAATATAAAAAGATAAAATCCCCTGAAACTTACACATGAAGAAGAGTAGGCTGGAAGATTATACATGACCCATCTTGATGCCAAGTGTTAAACCAAGACGAGTAGACCAAGTGCTGCACTAATTCTTGTACCTTGGTAAGAAGACTACAGTGGTCACTCTTTTTCCAAAGACTCGGGAGCATCTTAAAACATGACATTGATGCAATACCTAACTGAGACAGCAACGTGAATTTGTTCCTTGTCTTTCTTATAAAATTGGACAGCAGAATGTATATGTCCCTGTGTAGCACCTTGGAGAGTATAATGTGATGAGTTTTATTCAAAATAAAAATTTTACCAAAGGCCAAAGATACTGCTAAGTTATTTTTTAATATAATTACCGTATCTGCTGCATTTTTATTTTTTTCAACTCTCCAAAGTTGTTATATTTGTTATTATGATGTCATCAATCACTTAGTCATTTTAATCCAGTATCTGTTAGTGTTAATTTTATGATAAACATATCAACATTTTGCTGACATTAAGAAAATTTATGATGATACCATTAGAACCAGATTCTAATTAATTAATTATTAATTTGCCTTAGAGGCTTATAGTAAGTTTCACACCTTTAGATGTTTGCTTATTTCCAGATTTATAATGGTAAACTCCAGGGTCTCAGCTCAGGTAGTAGCTAGTCAAGGTTATACCACTGTTTAATTCTGTGTTTATATAACAGACAACTTTGTTTTTCTCTCAGTTTTATGCTTTTCATAGTATTATATCAAGTGATATAGGCTGAGTATTTCGACAGTATGATCCCTTTATTTCTTTCTTCTTCATGATTACTTATTTAGTTGATAAGAGAAGAAAGATGCGTCAGTAAAATCCTCACTAAACTGTTTACACAATAACAGTTATACTCAAAAGAACCTTGGGCTTACAGATTTAAATTGTTTTATTCTTGGTTCTTGAACAATAATGTAGAGAATTCTTTTATTTCTACTTCTTTTTCTTTTTGTTAGATTGGAAACACTGTCACCACAAAGGGATATGGTGATGTCAAAATGGGACAGCTGCCAACCAAGGTTCCCCCTTGTGCTTGCTGGGTGAGACCAGGAGAAAGCAACGGGGAACACTGAACTGGGCACCTGTTGGTTGGAGGACACCCCTGGGTGTCCCTGGTGAAGTGGTGACTTCAGGGGTAGGGTTCCCTTCTGAACCTGACCATAAAAAATCACAGGTAAGTAAAAATAAAACTCCTATGTTGGTACAAATGTTATTCTGTTGTCTGTTGCTACTATATGAATTACCTCAACACTTAGTGGTTAAAACAAATTATATTTTCTTACAATTATGAGGGTCAGGAGTTCAGACAACACACAGCAGAAACATTCATGTGGACTTTTCACTCCCAAGTGTGGTGCTCAGCTAGGATGGTTCTCTATGAGGGTCATAAACCTGGGGCCATAGGAATATTTATATCACAAAAAATTGGAAAACACTATAAATCAGAGCTCATTTTATGTTGTTGTTGTTGTTGTTGTCTTGTTTCTACCTTTATTTTGGATTGTCTAATTCTCAACACGCCACAATTCCCACAACATTGCATTGGTGCTCTACGTATCTATCTTTCTAGCTTTCAAGCTATTAGATTCCTTAAGGATGGTCTGATAATGACAAAAAGTATTCCTCCACAGTGGGTAAGATCATTAAATAGAATAGGCACGGGTTTTTGTTTATAGACTCATTTGGATTCAAATACCTATTGGTTACTATTTGTGTGTTCTTAGGCAAGTTACTTAACTACTTTCACGTAAAATATAGACTAATAATATAGTTATCAATACTAAGTAAGTTGGGATATATGAGGTCTGTCCAGAAAAAGTCCAACCATTGTTAATATAATGAGAACGGTTTATGGAATGTCAATTTAACCTGGCAGCCAAGGAGAGTGGACTGGAATGCACATGAGTGAATAATGACGATTTCGCTGTTCTAGTCAGTGGGGATGGTAGATGTCATTGAGTGAACAGGTGTTCTGTGTGGCCATCACATCGAAAATGACTGAGTGAGTAGAGTAACAAATCTTCACCAAATTTTGTGTTAAGCTTGAACATCCCTCCACAGAAACTATTCGGATGATTCAGAAGCCTGCAGCTATGGGCAACTGGTGATTGGCAGCTTCATTATGACAATGCCTCTGCTCATGCATCATGCCTCATGCATGAATTTTTTGACAAAACATCAAATCACTCAAGTGACTTGGCCCCAACTTGGGGTCCTGTGACTTCTGGCTTTTCCCAAAACTAAAATCACCTTTGAAAGGGAAGAAATTTCAGACTGTTGATGAGATTCAGGAAAATATGGCAGTCTAGCTGATTGTGATTGGGAGAACTGCGTGAGGTCCCAAGGTGCCTACTTTGAAGGGGACTGAGGCATCATTGTTCTATGTACAGTGATTCTTGCATCTTATATCTTCTTCAGTAAATGTCTCTGTTTTTCCTATTTCATGGCTGGATATCTTCTGAACAGACCGTATACTTTTAAGGGTAAAACAAGTCCCTAAGGCTCAATCCTGTTAGTTCTGATCTTTTCCCTCAGGATGCTTTTCTGGAGGTGGGGCTTAAAGTACCATGGAAAGCTGAGGTCCTGGTCAACCATACAATGTCCAGTGTCCTTGTCTTTACTCATAGTTGCTGGTTGTTAACAGCCACTGCTAAAGCCCTGATGTGGACAGGCAGGCACAGTACTTGTGCTCAGGCTTTCCTGCAGTGCTAGCTGAACCTGCCTCTGTGGGGATACCGTGTAAATGATGGAAACACATTCAGAAGTCAACAACTTCTCCCCTAATGCAACACCCCCCTTGCCTGAGGTCCCACGATTAATAATTAATTTCTCTGGGTAAGACAATGGCATTACGGTTGCCCTCTAAATTTCCTAGGTTCTTTTTTATTTTCTTTTCTTTTAAATCTCAGAGGAGTAAAAAAGAGAGCCTGTGATATTTTGTTTATGTAGGGTAAAATTTAAACATTTATAAAGAGATTACTGTGATAGTGGAAAAAACCCTATTCACTGTTTTCCAAAGCAAAACATTAGCCTTTAATATCTATGTACTCTCATATCACACAAAAATGTCTTTGTAACACCAATTTAACCCTAAATATGACTGGTAATTATCTTTTCAAACTAATAATTTTAAACCTGAAGCACTGAGATGATACAAATATTTCAAAATCACCAGTTTATATTCTGTATTATGCAAATGGTCAATGGTAATTCAAAATTTTGATCCAGAATGCATAACCATCAAGCAAATATATATAAGACATTTCACTTATTTTCTTCACTATTTTTTGATTGTTGCTGTTGCCAAACTAGAAACTAGACTCTAGAGTTCACTATTAGGGCTTGCTGTTCAGTAGAATAGTAGATAGAAACATCTAGTCATGATGAATTAGTAAGGTCTGTGGAATCTCAAATTATCAAGTTAAAGCTCCGGTGCATAGGTTGAAAAATGTTGAACATAAGCCAAAAAATGCCAGTTGAAATGACTTGTTTTTGAGGAAGCTGCTCACACCTAACAAGATACATGGAAAACTCACAGTAAATGCAGTACAAAAATAAAGTACAACGAAATAAAGTGAAATATATAGCTTCAATTGCTCCATAAATGTAAAGAAGTTGTAGTTTTGATTATTTTGACTGGACATGGAGTAGAAAGGAAGATGTGTTGAATATCTAAATAAACTTTTATTCTTATGGGTATTTCCAAACTATATGACCAACCTGCAACCTGCAAATGGATTTGATTTTACTTATACTTGTTAACAAAGTAGGAAAGAAAAATAGATTTTTAAATTTCAGCTTACAATAGTAATCTAACTTGCTAGAAACACAGTGGATTTATAATTAATATTTACATGGGCATTACCTGTCTAAAGTGATTTTTAAGTGAAATGTTTACATTTATGATTCAAATCATAATTATTGCTAAACTTAAGGCCAGGTACATGGTGTCATATTTCCACAGCCTTTATGGAGGCACACAAGATGCAGATTCCTTTCATAAAGGAGCACAGGAAACACAATGACAAAGAAGCAAATTGCTTCTTTAATTGCATGACATATGTGGTAGATTGCTACCAGTGACTCAGAGTAAAGGGAGGAGACACATAAGAATCTTGTTTACCTAATTAAAGCTTTGCAGATGCACCTTTGTGAGGGCTCATGTTCTGAGACTCCATTGAGATAATGAACACAAAACCAGGCCTGACCACTTAAAATGTCATTGCTGCCACAAGAGGTTACACTTGGCCTCTTCAGGTTCTTATGGGTTATGTAACAAAGATAACTCCTTGTTCTAATGATCATCCACATGCTTTTAAATTAATGGACTTTCCCAGGCTGCTGCTGATTGATCTACTACAATTTTCAGGCCTGTAGTGAGCCTCAGTCTTCTTTGTTTTCATTAAAGTGCTTTAGTCAGGAAACAAAGGTATGAATCACTGTAAATGATACACTTTCATATTAGCTGATACAGTAATTCCTCCAACATTCACAATTTTTTAAATTGCCTTGAAAAGAGTTGCCATTGCTACATTGTTGAAGACAGGGCTTAGAAAAAATCCATGGTAAGTAAATGAATTTAAGAACTCTGAAAATTCAATGTCTCCTGCTTTCCAGTGTCAAAGATAGAAGTAGATTAATTGTTTAATTAAATACGTTAGAGTTTCTGGGTATTATAGCTATTACACCTTTGACCTCATGCAAGGCTGCCAGAGATGTAGGGAGGGTGAGTACTGAGGTTACATATTTATGATGAGCAGCTGACTTAAAAAGCATACCAAGCTAGACAGAACTTGAAATTAACCAAAAGATGCAGTAAATTATGAGATCAATAAAACTTCCTGGGTGTCATAGGTTTCAGAACTAGTTAGTGCATTTCTAATTTACTGGCAAAAACTTTACGGATTTGCAAGGAAGATAAATAAAAATGTCCGGATGAAAAAATAAATATGCATGCTTGACAAATCTGAAATACACCGTAACAGCTAATGAGGAGGCAACTGTACATTTTTCTGTATGCTTTATATCTATAGCAGGGCAGAACATTAAAACCAATATAACTGATAATGTTGGTGCCAACAGCATAAGCCTACATTTCCCATTATTCCCCAGAGATGAAATTAATTAATGCTTGTCAAAACCAGATCGATCTCCTGCTGTAAAACTAAAAGTAATGTAGAGGCCATGAATGGTTTGGCTCTATTCCAAAAATATTTCTCATATACTTGGGAGAAAAATTCTGCATACATCTCTATATGCAGTGTATATACTTCCTTAATCCCTGATACTTCACAAACAAATGCAATATATTTGTTGGCTTTGTTATCTTTGTTTCACAAACATTTATGAAATGCCATATGGGGATCCAGAAAATAAAAATACACATATTAAGAGTTCACAGTTTAATGAAGAGCAGATAGAGGGGACATTTCAACACAAAGTGTCAATGATTATTATGGGAAAATATACAATGAATTATGGGGACAAAAAGAGGTGCACCTATCTGAATGTGGCAAGGATGTCAAGAGGTGGAATGGATAAGAGGCAGCTAACAGTAATGATAGCTATATTACTGCTGACTAGCCTATTTCACAGAGAAACTATTTCAGCAGAGTGATTTAGAGGGCCTTCACACGCAATGCTTCTCCCTCGCAGATTGCTTCCTCTTTATTCCCCTCTCCTTCCTAGCGCACATGCTTCCTGCAGCTTTCACCTCCAGGACCACCTTTCCACTGAGGCCTTCTATGACTCACTCCCAATTTAAATTTAGTTCTAAATCCTGTCCCTTTAATTCTCTTTGTTTTTCACTGTTTTAATTAATTAATTAATTAATTTTTCAAATAAATTTGTTTCCGCCTTCCCCCACCACTTCCCCCTGCCCCCCTCCCCACCTCTCCCTCCCTCAATCCTTCTCCACTTTGGCTTTGTCCATGAGTCCTTGCTATATGTTCCTTGACTTGCCCCTTCCCTTCCTTTTCCCCACCCACCCCTTCCTCCTTCCCTCTTGTCTCTGTTGGTTTCTTTTTCCTTTCCGTGTTACTGGTCTTATTTTCCTTGCATCTTTGTTTTGTTGGTCAGATTCTACTTATAGGTGAGATCATATGGTATTTGTCTTTCGCCCCCTGGCTTATTTTGCTTAGCATAATGCTCTCCAGTTCCATCCATGCTGTCGCGAAGTGTAGTAGTTCTTATAGTAACATGTTCTCTTTATTGGCCTTACTATATTATGTAATTATTAACATAGTTATTTATTTTGATGACAATTTATCAGAGTACAGTCCATGGACCAGCCACATCACCATCACCTGGAACATGTTAGAAATGAAGACACCCCATCGCACACCAGACCTCAATGAATTAGAATCTGAAGTTGAGTAAAATCTATGGGTGATTCATATGCACATTAAAGCTTAAGATAAAAAAATTTAAACCCTTCACATTTCTATATAGTAGCCACAAGTTACATGTAGCAATTCAAATTAAAATTAACGATAATTAAAAAATGAAATTTCATTAACCACGTTTCAAACCCACAATAGCTACATACAGCTATGGTTAATGCATTGGATAGTGCAGCTAGAGACATTTATACCACAGCAAATTCTGTTGGATGTGCTAGACTACAAGTTCCTTGAGAGCAGGGACATTTTTTTTTCTCACTACTGAGCACTCAGCATCTGTAGTGCCTAGAACTTTAACATATTTTCATTTATTACACTTAAGAAAAAATTTTTCACTCATTATATTTAAGAAAAAATACAATGAATGAAAATATGTTAAAGTACTTTGAAAAGCATCTAGCCCACAGAAGAGGCAAAATAAATGCTATATCCCTTTCCTATTACCTGTCATCTTCAAATTATCCCTGGGACATGAACCATGAACAGTTGATAAGCAGACTATATCATAAATCAATAAGCTTTTAAAAAATATTCTTGGGTTGGATCTTCTGGAGATTGGGATGTAGTAGAACTGAGGAACTGTGATTCTAACACTTGAGTTAGTCACCTATTTTTAGATTTGATTGTCTGGATAGTGAAATTCCATTTGTTACCCAAGAGTTGGCTTCCTTTTCTACCCTAATGGATATCTAATAAAATTCATTTGGACTTTTTAAAATTAAAGTATCTGAATTTTCACAAACAAGTGTCAGAAAACTCAACTCAAGATGTCTTAAGAAAATAAAATACAGAGTCCAGCACAAATAATGCTCCTTTTTTTATTACAAAATCACAAGCATTTAATTCTGTAACATAATAATATCACACTCAAGCATACCATATGACTTTTTAGGTGAAATGTTCAAATTGTGAGACATTCACATACCCTACCAACCACACTTAAGCAAGCATTACATCTTCTGGACCCTGTATATTGACTATTATATCTGAAAGGGCTGGGAGTGTGTGTTAGAATCAGATAGCACCAGGATCTGATCTCTTCCAATTTTTCTGTAATAATTTTCTATACAACAGGTTTATTACAGAGTTCCAACTGGTAGAAAGATGATGGCCAAGATCTCTAGTTCTCTCTTGTTCCAAGTTACATCCTGAAGAAAAGGACAGATACCTTCTCTCTCAACAGTCTCAGTAAAAGTGATAATGCACTTCATTGGCTTTGATTGGGTAACTTACCACCTTTGACCTGTTACAATGACCAGGTGATGACTGGCCAGACTCCAGTCACATGTCCACCTACACGCTGCCCTCATTTAAACAATATGCAAAGAAATATATGCAATAAGAGTGAGAGAGTGTGATTCCTCAGAAGAAAGTCAGGATGGTGCTGTCAGTATAAAAATGGATTCTGGGTGACAAAACAACAGATGTGTACTACATGCCGCTTCCTTTAAAATGAATGAATGAATGAATGAATAATTGAGAGAAAAAACAAATATTTGTGTATGTGTATAAAATAGAACAGATTTTGAAACTGAACTAAAATATTTACCTAACATTACCAATTACTATTTAGAGCTATGCAAGTACTTGACATGAAAAATGAAAAATGTCTAACCTAGGCCCAAAGCCAATTATAATTATAAATATTAATAGGCTTTAAATATCCATTCCTTCAACAGTAAACAGACAATTCATGAATCTAAAACTACTCCAGACCCAAAGGAGACTCTGTTTCATGTCACCAGCCTAAGTTTTACTATTTCCTATTGACTTAAACAGTTTAGTGAGCCTGGCTGCTTCTCAGTATCCTGTGTTTCTGTTTGCTACAGTGGGTCAGAGGGTCAGGTTACTAACAAACAAGTCTTTCCAATCCTAAAAAGTAATTTCTTTATCAAATAGTTTTTTGGCCTCTCTGAAATAATATTTTCAATTGACAAAGCCCACTGGGACAAAATGAAATCATTCAGTCAATAATTCAATGTAAAACTGCAAGCCAAGATTTCATCAATGGCTGCAAATTTTCAGAATCTAATTTTGAAACAAAGAGTTCATGGGCTCAACCTCACTTGTCAATAGTGCTCACAGATTGTACATCTAGGCATTTTACCATGAAGGAGGGGACCCTATCCATTGGGTGTTTTATTCAAATGACTGTCCCCCTATATCATTGATAAAGACTTTCTAGGTGCCATTTGGTAGGCAAGTGATATTTTTCACACTCATGAGACCTTAAAGTAGGAAGAAGATCTAGATATGAGCTTGTTGGGATGTTCAACTTTGTACTACTGAGTCCTAAATGACTCCATAGACACTGTTAGAAACACCCCTCATACTCGCTGGTTATGATGTACTCCCTCAACTTCCCATTTACTGTAGCTTCCCATTTGTTGTTTGGTATATTTTACTTCTGGAGTTTGATTTAATGTGTTAATTGAATAGGAACTTCACTGCTTTAAATGTATAGAAAAGAATATGACCATTTGAAGAACTAAAAATAATAAGGAAGATCTATATGTACTATTATGTAATGACCTCCAAAATTTGTAAACATTTGAAAGAAATATGAGGTGCCAAAAGATTTGAATGTGTATGTAATTATGTAAAAAACAAGCAAAAATAAGCAAAAAAGAAAAAAAAAAACCTGGGCATGGAGCAATTCTAGGAAAATGTGCAATAAGCTGGTATCAATTCTCTCTGGGATGGAGACCTGGAGAGACAGATCAGAGAGGAATTAAATATTTATTTTCATTTATATACTTCTCTATTATCTGAATACTTTGTGTATAATTACATTTCTTTTTTCTTAAGTGCATCTCCAAAATGTTCTAAAACCATTGATTTAGCTTAATCATTTCATTTTACAATTAATGTGACAGGCGTTGCTCAGGTCTAGCTGGGCACAGCCTCTGAGGTGGAAAGAGGTCATATGAGGATGTCTCTGGCCGTTGGGCCTGGGGGAGTTTCATGGCAGAGTTTCTGCCTCATGTGGGAACAAAGACCCTGCCATGGTTCCCTCTTGGTAATGTGGAGAGAGTAAAAACCTGTGGTCTCTTTTTTAGGAGTCTTTCAAAGCTATACCTACCTGAGACAGGCTAGTGACCACCACCCTGGGCATGAATCCAGGAGGAAAGGAGAGCAGACACTAAGAAGCTGTGCTCACTAAGAAGTATCCTTGGTGTAGCTGTTCTCATGTCCTTCATGATGCTTCAATCACCTCTGATTAGTACTTTTCAGAGTCATTGAATTTCCTTTTTGTGTGTATGATTAGTAGGGTAGAACTGTGTTATTTCTCCTCTGGTATCAAGGCACAAGGCAGTCTGACCTTTCAGGGGACAATATCATGCTGGTCAGAATTTTATTTGCATCTGTGGCTGAAAGTCCATAGTTATCTCAAAATTCTAAGGGGGAAGAGAGACTGTCTCACACTATTTATAATCTCTCATTTTTGGATTCTTCTGTTTTAACCTTTTCAATCTAGACATTTGTCCCTGCTTTTTCTGTAAGGAAGGACTTACCAGTCACTACTGATTAAAAGTACAGGGCTTAGGGAAACCCCAATACTCATCAATGGAGTGACTTATGTAATTTGTCTCAGTTTCTTATACTAAAATGAGAATAATAAATATATTGGATTCTAGGCTGTTGTGTGGATTCAATTAGATAATGCACACAAAGCACAGAGAACAATGTCTGTTACATAGAGAGCATTCAATACATATTTAAAAAGGAAAAAAAAAACCCAGTTGCAGGCAACACATTTTGCCTCCAATCTTTATCCAGCCTATTCTCCCACTTGCTGTCTAAGACCCTGATTCTAAACTCTATTTCTTGATTATTTTCTTAGGTCTTTCTATTTTGAACAACTTGGATTTAGGATGTAGCCTTGACTTTGAAAAATAATATGTAATTTTCCTCATAATTTAGCTAGGCAAACTCTCTAATGACACCCCTATTTTCATTCTGTAATATTCAGCTTAAGAAACTCTTCTAGAAAGAGAGATCATATATCCTTCACCTGGATATTTACTAATCTCTTACTTACTTTCCCATCAATATTTTGTCTATTCTTTCCCCATTCAATTCATCCTCAGTATTTGCTATTTCACATCATGCTACACATTCAATAGATATAAACTCAAACTGTTGGACTTAAAACTACTCATAAATGATTTTCAAATTTTCCCTTGGAATAGTAAACTCTCCCTTCTTAAAATATCAAGGAGGGGATGATGATGTGGATCTTGTATTTCCAGCTATGAGATACTCTGACATTACTGGCCATTCCAAGACTAGGAATCAGTGCAGTTTAAGCCCAGTGAAAATTCCTTAGTGTCAGAAATGAAGGCTCACCTATCACATAATGTAGGGAAATATAAAAACTCACAGTCTACTCTTTGCATGTGCAAAATAATATCTACCAAGGGTAAAATAAGCAACCTCCTATTATCCTACAAAATTATAATTAGGCAGACAATATTGTCAACAAATAAGCAGTAATTGTACCTGAGTATTTTGACCTCATTTACACCCATGTACTATGTGTTTTTCTTTATTCAAAGATCTCAGTCACAGCAAAATCATTAGATATGAGATCAAAATAAACAATATAGTTGGAGGTCAGTTTTCTCATCAGTTAAAAGAAAGGGTTGGAATGTATACTATTTAGGTCTCTTCTAGCTCTAAATCGCTATGGTTTCTCTAAAATTGTTTCATGTTTTTAAGCTTTTAATGTTTATGGAAGGCTAGATATTTGTCCTTCCTAGGTCATGGTCTGCTTAAATACATCTTCTTTTAAAAAGCTGATAAAAGTGAGAATTACTTACAGAAGAATGCTAGCTATTCTATGCAGAAGGAAAGACAGAATTAGCGAGTCACCATATTGCTAACCCCACGTAGTGATTCAGGCAAGATTCATCAATGATTGATACAAGGTTTAGGTCTGGGTAAACAAGTGATGCAATGATTTTTAAGTGTCGCCCTACAGATTACTCACTAACTGCAAAGAGAAAAATATATCTTTATAATAGACAAATTATGACGGTTACCACAATAGCCAATTGATCAAAGAGCCACTAATGGTGTAGGCAATCCCTACACCCTTGTTCATGTCCATGGGTCATGCATATAAGTTCTTTGGCTACTCCATTTCCTATACTGTACCTTGCAGCTCAATGGCTATTCTGCAACTACCTACTTGTACTTCTTGATCCCCTCACCTCTTCACCCATTCCCCCATAACCCCTCCCATCCAACAACCATCAAAGTGCTCTCCATATCCATGATTCTGCCTCTGTTCTTGTTTGCTTAGTTTGTTTTTTTTAGATTTAATTGTTGACAGGTATATATTTAATGCCATTTGATTGTTCTTTTCTTAAATAAGTCCCTTTATTATTTCATATAATAATGGTTTGGTGATGATGAACTCCCTTAGTTTTTCCTTGTCTGGGAAGCTCTTTATCTGCCCTTCGATTCTAAATGATAGCTTTGCTGGGTAGAACAGTCTTGGCTATAGGTCCCTGCTTTTCATGACTTTGAATATTTCTTGCCAGTCCCTTTTAGATAGAAAATTTTCTTTTGAGAAACCAGCTGACAGTCTTATGGGAACTCCTTTGTAGGTAATTATTTGCTTTTCTCTTGCTGCTTTTAATATTCTCTCTTTATATTTAATCTTTGGCATTTTAATTATGAGGTATCTTGAGGTAGGCCTCTTTGCATCTATCTTGTTTGGGACTCTTTGTGCTTCCTGGACTCTCATGTGTATTTCCTTCACCAAATTAGGGCATTTTTCTTTCATTATTTTTCAAATAGACTTTTAATTTCTTGCTCTTTCGATTCTCCTTCTGGCACCCCTATAATGCAAATGTTGGAACACTTGAAATTGTTCCAGACTTCTCATACTAGAGAAATTAGGGGAAAAATATTTTACCTTCCTCCATGAGAAATGATGCAAGTGTAAGGGTGAGCATGTCTTTTTAACAATGTAAAGCAGTCTTCCCCATCATGCCCTTGTCAGTTTGTGTTGCAGGGGTGCTTGTCTTTCACTAGATTGTGACTCTCTTGAGGCTATGAGCTAGGTCTGGTTTAGTGATATCTCCAGTGTTTTGCTCCAATGTCTTGCACATAGCTAATGCATAGCATATATTTGTTAAATCCAATGGAAATTTATGTACTGACTTAGTAATCACATCCACTGATTTTAAAAATAACACATTTTTATACATAGTGATGAAATCTAACAATTAAAATTCAGTTTTCAGAATAAACTGGAACCAATAATAGAGTTAGAAAAATAATACACAGATATTTAACAATGTCAAATTATTTTGTTAATATCTGGCATCAGAATTCTTCCATTGGGGGAATGAGTCTTTGTTTAAAGAAGCATTCTAATGAACAATTATTTGTGAAAAGGAAAGATACTAGAACAGGCTGCGGAAGAATAAAGTGTAAATAAAGATAGGTTGGATTCTTCTGAATTAGAAATAAAATGGATTAATTAATTGATTATTATTTAGTCCTTCCCTCTTTTTCTCTGAAGTAACTGGAGGACCAGGAGATTTATTTTTCCTTTAATAAGAGGTGTCTAGCACTCAATTTCCAATTGTTTGCCTTCCTGGGATGTAATCTGCTCTGTGTGTTCTCAAACTTGCAGGCTAGTAATGCAATGGGATATTAAGCAATTTCATGAAGGTGTTAAGGAATCTGATGACAGAAGATTAAAACTTCAGTTTAAATATAATTTAAATACCTTGTTAACTACAAGGCTCTTTATTTACTTGTCCATTTATCTTTACACTTTTTAAATTTAACTACCATTCTTTTACTATTATCTTTATGGTATGAAATGTCAAGCATATCTCAAAGAGAAACAAGACCTGAGGGGCCAGTTAATTGACAATGGAAAATTCACTGATGGCATGACTTTCCAAAGGGTCAACACAGGCTGGGGTCTGATTGTAGACCTCCACTTTGTCAGGATACCTAGCAGTGAGGATCTCTTATGTATAAATAAGAATAAAGCATGTTTTATTCATAATCATAGGATTCTCTTGTCAGAATAACCATAGTTGCCATCTTCCTTCTAGTATTTGAACTCCTAGGGGGCCTAACCAGAAATCAGATGGTTGCTTAATATGCACAAAAGCAGAACAAGGAATAAATATGCTTTAAGCCAGAAGTATGGTTTGATGGGGCATCTCCAACCCATGCTCTTTTTTCTCTCTAGAGACCAAAGAATATTTTCTGCTGGGTTTGGGGAAGGTTGAAGAAACATTGCCAAATTCTTACTCATTGTTGATCCCCTGCAGATGGCATGAAACACAACTGATTTTACTTTCCGTTATGACTACCATGCTGCAGCCCTACTTCTCTAGGTGCCCTTGTAAATTCCCAAGGGTGCTCACCCAAATTTGCAAAGACAGTCCTGTGAGTTATCAGAGAGTGTATAACAATTTTACATGGAAGTAGTTTAATTACAAGAGGTAGGTTATGTATACTTATTATCAAGCTTTTTATTGAGAGTGGGAGTACACCCCATGGTGACTAAAACACAAAATATACCATCCTAATATCCATACTTTTAATTTTGAGGCTCTCAAATCAAATTAAAATAGGTAGAGAAATAATTCTTTTAGAAGCAGCCTCATAACTGGCATACAAACTCATAAACTCTTGATAAAGCTTGATTGAATTGAACATTAACTCAGATCCTCACCAATCATTTAGAAGTAAGACAGTACTAGGACAGAAAATGCAATTATCTCCCATTTTAATTCTTTTTAAAGTTTTTGAATGATGTTAAGGAGAAAGTCTCTGTTTGTGTAAACCTCTAATATCTGTCTAGCACTGGCTAATGCTCACTTTTCATTATTCAATTCAACTCTATAATGTCATGTCCACAGAAACCCTACAATCATCTTGAACACATTGCACTTGGGAACATAGCCTACAGTATATTAAATTATTGTCACTAATCCTTCATCTCTTCTATGTATTTGATCGCTTTGCCTTGTAGCTCTGTAGTTCTTCCCTCTAATGGTGGAATATACTTCCCACACCCTGACTTTAGTTTTGGCAAAGTCTGAAAGTAGGAACTATGTAAATTGCTATGACAATTGCGATGATAGCAGAAGTGATGCAAGCAGAGGCTACAAATGTGTATTGTGCATGTCTCTTGCACTTCTGCTATCACCATGGCAAAAAGCTGCTTTTAGTTAACTATTGCTCCTTAGCCTGAGGTGTCAGAATAAGCACATGAGGAACAGTCCTGAGCACAACTCACAGAGAGGTGCCAGGCCCAGCTGGACACACCGGTGAAGGCAGAGCCATTGAGGCAAGACTGGCCTAGATCAGCCAACCCCAGGCAATGCCCACACATGTGAGTAAGAATAAATATTGTAGCTTCAAGTCTCTGATGTTTAGCGGATGTTATACAATAATAGCTTATAGTTACCCCAATTTTGAGATTTCCACTACTCACTACAAGAGATATACTTTTATGCTGCTTATACCAGGTCCCATTTAAGAGAGAGTATCTACTCTGCTGACCCTTCAGCTTGTACTTGCTCTTGTTGTCTTCCATAATTTTGTTTAATGCTCTCTATTGTTCAGTTCTTTTGTGAAGTTTTGATTCCTCTTTTCTCTCCCTTTTCTTCCCCTCAAAAAAGTGAGACTTGTCTAGAACTGTTTAATCTAGTTGCAGACTCAAACTAAGGGTGATTTCTTTAAATTAGTCCCAGGATTTACTGCTGATCTAAATCACCAAACTGTTACACTCATGATTTATGATGCAAAGAGATTGACCAACTGATTTGTATCCTGTTTCTCACCTCAGACTGTGAGTTATATCTTCTGGGGATACAGCCAAGATTTCCAGAGACAAGGGCACCCATGGAGCCATCATTACACACACCACTGTGATTAAACTTGAGCTCACATGGAAGTGACATGCACTGACTGTGATTGCTCTATTTCTGTTTTAGCAGTTGGTAGGTTGACGAGTGTTCAATAGCCTTATTGGGAAGAAGAAGCCTGATTGGTGTTAACACTCAGAAGAAAATTCCACTTGCTCTGTTCTTTAATATTAAGTGTGTTTTGGACAAGATGTACCTTTGTTTACCAGAGTGAAAGTGGGTACCATTAGGCTGAACAAAGACAAAGGATGTGTATTGCTTGGCCTATACCACTCCAGAGGGTTTTTGTTAGCCTATCTAAGCTTTTAATTTGTGGCCAATATTTAACATTATAGATGTCATATAAAAACCATGTTCTGCCTGTTCTTGAAGAATAGAAATACCTAGCAATGCTTAGTTCTCATTCATCCTTTCCCCAGCTCCCATCCAACAAACATCGACTATCAGAGAAGCAGCACCCCTTAAAGAGGGAACATGAGTTCAGTGTGGTCTTCTTTTTGGAAGTTGAGTGATTTGCTGTATATCCAGTCTAAATCTTCCTTTACTTTAAGTATATGTGTCTATTAACCTTATACTAAAGGGAAAAAGTAGTAAATAAAAATTATATTTGATTAGGTAAACATTTGAAGACTTCAACAATAATGAGATGTATCAGTAGGTAAAAGATGAAAGAGAAGAAAGGAACAAGAGCCTAGGGTACGATGAAAGTTTTTACTAATCATTTATTGTTTAAAATAGTGCCATACTTATTGAGGGCATACAATGTAGACATCATGCTATGCACCAATGATGCAAAGGGAAATAAGACCAAGCTACAGTCCTTCTGAAACTAACATCTATTATGGTGGCTATCATGGTTTACTGTGGCTACAAATAAATTCAGGAGGTAAGTATCCATGTTCTTAGGTCCTGTTTCCAGAAATACTGATACATCTCAGTGGACAGTGATTTCTGGATGGAAAACAATATAAAGTTTAATAAAGATAATGTTAATACATGTGCAGAGATCACACTCTGAAAAATAATACTCAATTCAGTGAAGTTTGAACTGCATTCTAAAATGGGGCAAACCATGAAGTTAGATGAGTCCTTAGGTTATTTCAGACCAGTTTAGAGACATCTAACTTCAATGTGGATACAGAACAAGAAGTCTGTCAGGTAAAAAAGAGAAGTGAGTGGGAAACTCTAAGGCATTATTGAAAATAGAAGAGAAGGTTGGAGAAGATGAGATTAGGAAGGTGAACAAGGGACAAATCACCAAGCATTCAATAATTCAGCTATATTCATAAGGATAGATATTTTTCTCACGAAAATTTTTTTTCTCATGAGCTATAGACTACACTAAGAATGTGGCATGTGTTATTTTATCTTTACAACGTGACTACAATGCAGGTAATATCACTCTCAATTTCACAGAGGAGAAAACTGAGGTTTAAGCATTTTACTCTTTTTCCATTCAGGTGCAGATAATTCTTTGATGTGGACAACAACCTTGTGCATTGCAGGATGTTCAACAGTAACCCTGGCATCTACCCACCAGATGCCAGCGGTGGCCCCACTCCCTCCCTGCCAAATATGGCAGACACTGCCGGAAGTCCTCTGGGGAATAAAAATAACTTGTAGTTGAGAACCACTGGTTTAAATTATAGCAAGTAAGTCCTCAGAAGTAGCAAGTGGCTAGGCAGAATTTAGTGTTATTCTACTAATTGCTAGCTCAAACCCTGAAATATTTGCCAAGAAAATTGGCACAACATTGACAATCAGATTAAAACTATGTTTCAAAAAAAGAGGTCATTCTTTTTTAAAAGTCTCAGTACAAACTAAAGATAAAATCATGTGAATGTTTTTAATAAAAAAGAAGAAGAGAATCCAACTAAACACAGCATTCATGAGCCTGAACATACGGTTTGAGCTGCTGATGGAGGTCTGGAATTGTGTACAAAAGTCACACAAATACACACCACAGTCCATGCCCGCGGTTCCTGCAATTTTACCCCATGATGCCTTAGAGTAAATGTGACATTACGCACATTTTAGCATCTATTTTCCCAGCAGGAAGTGTAAGATAAAGAGGCTCAATCAGTATGTTAAAATAAGATCTGATGCAGGGGAGGGAGAAAAGCTTTTAGATCGTAAGAAATATCATCTTGAGGAAATTAAAAGCCTGAAATACGGCATATGATTACTGATACCACAATCCTGCTGTTGCACTTTTGAAGGACTTTTAGAGATGCTTTCTATTTGCTAAATAAATTTGCAAAACTACACTGCTTTTCCAGGTGTCATTGTGTTTCCGTGGGAAAATTTGTGTGCATGGGTATCATCAAATTTTCTCAACTGAGGATTTATTAGAGAAAAATGAGTTGCTTAAATTAACAATGTGTCGAATGAAAACAGTGTTGGTTACTTTTTCAAGCTCCTGTCTCCATATATTCTTTCCAAGTAAACTGAAGAATAAATTTGTACCATATAGATGTTATGGTTTGAAATCAGTCAATCAATAAACATATCACACTGACACCTTTCCTTCCTTCCTGTTCTATTTCTCTTTCTCCCTTTCTTCCTGCCTGCTTGCCTTTTCCCCTCTCTCCCTGCTTCCCTCCCTTCTCTCCTTCCACTCTCATGTTATCTTTTCTTCAAAACTTTATACCTTCAATTATTCACTCATTCAGTCACCCACTTAATAGTCACTAAATTCTCACTGTATGTCAGGCACTTTATGAAGCTCTGTGGATATATAATGCTGAACCAAATAGATGCAGCCCCTGCCCTCATGAAACTTTAAATCTAGAAGGGGAGGTAGACTTTAATCAAGACATCACTCAAGCAAGGCAAACCTGCAATTCTAATAAGAGCTGTGGAAGGTGGGCAACTGTTTCTAATGGAGGGCCTTTTTTCTCATCAGGAAGCAGAGAAGGCCTCCCTGACATAATACCTGAAGCAGGAGGTATCCACATGAGAAACAGGAAAGCATTCTATTTAGTCATGAAAACATGGAAACAAACTAAAAGCCTCTCATTGCTGGGGACATTTGAAGAAATAAAAGAAGGTGGATTTCGGTAGAAGGCACAGGACCAAGAAAGGGGTGAGGTGGGTGGAGGACCTGGTCTAGACTATGTACTAAGTTTTGTCCTAATACTAAGAGCAGCAAGCAATGGAAAACCTCTGTTGTCTTGCAAGTTTTTGATTTGTTTCTAGAGAAGACAGGCATGCACAAAGACAATAAATTATATGATGTTTTGATCTGATCTTAAAAATAACTAGAGATAACCAAGGTATCATATATTTACAAACCAAGACCTGAACAATCTACTTTGTAGTTTCATTTTTAGATCAGTTTCTAAGATAATGCACAGTGGGAAACAAGAACATTACATCACACTATATTTGGTTCTTCAAAAAACAATTAGACTTGATAGTACATGTGTATTTGTGATCAATTTGGATTTAACCCTTGATAGTTAAAAATTGGAAGCAAATACTTTACCATGTGTCTTGAGAATCTACTTAAGCATACTTGATTCTTGGGTCACCTTTCCTAGTCTCTTCTAGCCAGGAGAATCAATATGATCCTGACATGTTTGTTGTGGGCCCTCTGGTGACATAGTAACATGGGGAATCCTGAATTGGACCATCTTATCACTGGGGTTTCTTTAACAAAAACCATCTCACATGAGTACATAGACCGGTTAGTTTGGTAGGTGTAGGGATGGTTGTCCTCACTAAACACTTAACTAGTCAAAACAAAACAATGCAATTTATCTCCAGTGCTCATGAGTAGGAAACCCTGACTCTAATTTTCAGACAATTGAGAGTTACAAGTTTGTGTTTACTTAAGCTGTAGTGGGGGCCTTTGGGAACGTATGTTAAAGTTTGTCAAGCAGAGCTCCTGAAGAGCAGAATCTTCAAACACATACCATCTGGAAAAGAAAATTTCTTTAGGAAGCAGATAATGTAAACAAAGCAATGAATAGGCAGGAAAGAGGCCTATGGTGTGTGCAGTGGATTGGGTAGCCCTGTCAGTAGGTCAGCTGATTATTGAGAAAGCTGATAATAGGTAGATGCTGATACAATGAAGGTTGGTCTATGGATCACCAGAGCTCCTCTTCATTGTTTTGAAACTCCTGACCCACCCCACCACCACCTCCACCACCAGTCATAGATCTGAAGAGGAGGTTTTAGACTGGACCACACATAGGCCTCCAAACACTAAGACCCGCTAAGAAATGCCTTTCTTGTCCAGTGGGTGATTCAGGGCTCACAGCCAGCAATTTCTGGTATCAGTAGCACAAGGCAGGACATTCGAGAATCAACTATATACAAGGAAAGCAAATTTATAGAAATTATTAGAAAATATCTAACTGGTTTCCCCCCAACACTGCATTTGCCTAGTTAAATAGTAAGCTCTGTGATTTCATGAGATAAATTGAGATGGCCAAGCATGGAGCAATCATTGTAGGATTTGGTGAATTTCACAGAATAAAATATAAATTCCCAAGTGAAAAATGTTGGGTTTTTTTTGCCTATACTTTTATTTTTAAAAAACAATTTCAAATAATATTTTACATTTTTTAAAATGATTATTACTACTTAATTATTAACATTGAGGCAGCCGAGACTGCTATTAGCTGCTTTTGACTCATGAGAAAATAAAGATTATATTAAAAATGTGGTGATCATCTTTGATCTACCTAAGGGCACAAAACTAGTTATTAGGAGTATTATATAGAGTCTAAGTTTCAGCCTCTGATATGCTGTCTACTACACAAAGCTATTTCTTTCTGTAACCCATGTAATCATTAAGCACAATATAGATGTTGGTGTGTTTTCTTTTTTTCCCTTTAGAGTAGAAGTGTATTTTTAAGAATAAAAAAGTACCTTTTTTGGTAAAAAAAAAAAATAAGTGTCTGAATACTAACCAATCTGACTGGTATTGATTTAAGGAAACCAACCTCAGGTGCTGGGAACTGCTTTTATTCACCCCTAGCAACACATGGCTGAATTCTATTTCTTTGTGCCATGTCTTTAGTAAGCCATATGCACTAACACTTAGGGAAAAAATAGAAAGCAAGAGAAACAAAAGAATCAAAAGAATAGAAGAAATAATGAATGTTGCTGTGATTTAAAAAATACCAATTGCCTGGTAATTGGGGCTTAATCCTAAAGAAGAAATGGGTTTATTTACTGGTTGTGATAGTTTTTACTCAACATTGAATAATTTCAAAAATTTTCTTGTAGTCATTCAAACATATCCATTCCTCTATTCCTCCTGCCTTCTTTCTTTTTTCTTCCTCTTTCATTTTTTTATTCTTAATTTGACTGCAATTATTCTTTCCTGAGACCTTCTTTTCCTCTTTCCATGACAAGCAAACACACCAAAGAATTGAAGAGACAGTTTTAGAAATCAAATTTAAAAAATCTTGATTTTACTGTATATTTACTTTCTTAAAAATGGCCAGATTTTAATAAATTATTTTTTTCTAATCCCTTTATAGTTTCCTCTTACTTTTCCCAAAACTTGGTAGCAAGACCCATTCTCGGGGGCAGGACCAGAGCCATTATTGTACTTTATAAGTCCTTGTGAAGAAAAGTTAGCCATTTGGGAGCAACTAGAGGGTTGCATTGCACTTAGTCTATAAGGTCCAGAAAACTCGCTCACAATCCGTCTAGCTGAGGCACAGAGCCTCAGCTTGGGACCTCTAGCCAGCTGATCTCCATTAACACTAAACCTTGCCTTACTGGACACATGTGAAAGGGGCCTGCAGTACCAGTTCTGGGATTAGTCACAAATGATTCTGATTGTTCCCCTATCCAACATTTGGAGATAGTGCTCAGCCATTAGGCCCTTGGAAAGCAATATACAAGCTGGCTTTGTGAACAAGGTTAGTAACAAAATACAGCTCTCCTCTAGATGTCATATTTGAGGGATGCAAAAAAGATAGCCTTCCCTATTCTAGTTCTCCCACATTTTATAGCTGGTACATATTTGTATGTCCCACCTAAATATAGCTGCAACAATTTAAGACTATAGAATTGACACAACCTGACTCTTTATGCTACTTCAGAAACTAGTTAGTCTTGTCATTAAAAGGAGAAACCTCCTCCTCCTGACAGGCTATCGAGTTCAAGTTAGGGTCCTGTCATGGTGGTATGCTTCAGTACTGCAACCCCAAAATCAGTATACATTATGACTTTCTATCACCTCCACCACCACCACCCCAGTACCCCACACATTGCGTTAGGAAGACTTGTGTGTGTAAAATAAAACAGTAGGAGAATTAGCACGATCCCAGGGTAACTATCAGTACAAGATGGTTGGAGAAGTTTCTTTCAAAATGCAGATGGTACCTGTAAAGGTAACCTGCTAATATTCCCACTTTATTACTAAATTATGGTAAGGATTTAATCTTTAACAAAAAGATTAAAAAGAGCAGAAATCAAAGATGGAGAAATAAATGACCTTCTTTTGAACTGCTCAGTTTGTTTTATTTATTAAAGATATGTGCCATATTCAGGAGCAAGCATTCAGACTATGGCTATACACTTTTGGCAAAAAAAAAAAAAAAGTGTGTGTATGTCTGTGTGTGTTGAGGAGGGCTCCAAAAGTCTGACAGGTAAAATAATAGAAATTGTGACATTAAAATATACATCATCCAGAATGGCCATCATAAACAGATCCACAAACAACAGGTGCTGGCGAGGCTGTGGAGAAAAGGGAACCCTAGTACACTGTTGGTGGGAATGCAGACTGGTGCAGCCATTGTGGAAAGCAGTGTGGAGTTTCCTCAGAAAGCTGAAAATGGAACTGCCTTTTGATCCAGCGATTCCCCTGCTAGGACTATACCCTGAGAACACCAAAACGCCAATACAAAAGAACCTATGCACCCCAATGTTCATAGCAGCACAATTTACAATAGCCAAGTGTTCGAAGCAACCTAAATGCCCATCAGTAGATGATTGGATCAAAAAATGATGGTACATATACACAATGGAATACTACGCAGCAGAAAGAAAAAAGAAGTACTAAACTTTGCGACAGCATGGATGGAACTGGAGAGCATCATGCTAAGCGAAATAAGCCAGGGGGCGAAAGACAAATACCATATGATCTCACCTATAAGCGGAACCTAACCAACAATGCAAAGATGCAAGGAAAATATGACCAGCAACACTGAAAGGAAAAGAAATCAACAGAGACAAGAGGGAAGGGGGGGGGGGGCAGGGAAAGGGAAGGGAAGGGGAAAGTCAAGGAACATATAGCAAGGACTCATGGACAAAACCAAAGGGGAAGAGCTGAGGGAGGGAAGGTGGGAGGGGGCAAGGGAAAGAGGTCGGGGGAAGGCAGAGACAAATGTATTTAAAAAGTAAATAAATTTAAAAAAAATAAAATAAAATAAAAACATAAAAAAAAAAACAAAAAACACTAATACTGAGAGAAGTAAATCCCATACAACTACTAAAGGAGATAAGATTAAATTCGGAGTGTACTGGACCAGGATGAAAACAGGGGACCGTCAATCAACAACACTGTCTTGAGACTTCAGCATAAAAAAATGACAGTGGGTCCCAGAGAGAATTGTTTTCTAAGGAAAGACTATATTTAAACCATGTAAACAAAGAACAACATATTACATAAGAAAATGTAATGTAACTATTTGTGTAAGTACCTAGCATATGAACATGTTCCTATATCTAAAACAAAAATAAATAAACAAATAAAAACAATTATTTATGTGTGTGTATAAATATATGACAAATGTACTTTAAAGAATTATCTAGCATATAACTTTAAAAAAAAGAATATATAAAAAAAATATACATCATCCTAAGAAATGTTGAAATATTGATGTGACTTTTCCTATATATCTTTTTTTTTTCTTTTGTGGTAGGTGGTGTAATTTTATACAACTTTTAAAAAGTGCAAGGAAGTCTATGAATAAGTTCCTTCAATCTTTATGTCAGGAGAGCAACTTTTCCGACATTATTCTGAAGTCCAGGATTTTCCGTTCCTCACATCTAAATCCCAAACCACTTTTGAAAATTTAGCTCTTCAAACAAAGCCCAGCCCTATTGCTTCCAGCTGTTTCTCTCTTGTCAAGTGTCCTGGCATACACATATTTAATCTGTAAATCAAAATAGAAAGGGAAGGACAACTTAAAAAAAGTGGGACACCTAAAAATGAATATAATATCCCTAAAGATTTATATATCATATAATGTATATGTGTGCATCTTAATTAATTCTCTATCATTATCATGGTTGTCCTTGTTTCACATCTAAGCATTAAACTATAATCCATTCTCCTTGACATACAAATCCACACAACAAATAATATACATATGCAAACATGATATACACAGGTATATATATAACATACATATATGCATAACACGAACATACGTATAACACATACACACAGTCACTGTGTTTGAAGACATACCTTCAAGTGATTGAAATCATCTCTCTACATTTGACCTCTTAGTATTTCTATTAACTGTTACCTAACTTGAGGCTTAGTTCAGTGCACAGGGGAGCACAAGAACTTGACTCCCTTGGGCAGCCTCCACCTTCATCACTCCAGCTGGAACTCACCATATTTCATTATCTACAGTGCAGCTTTCAAAATTAGATACTGTACATGTAGTTAAGTATGGGCCCATTATACAGGGACAAAGTGAGAGTTGCTTGGCCTTTTCTATCTGCAACAAGTTAGTTAGTCTACAAGTGGTACTAATTGGCACCATCACAAGTTATGACATTTTTGATCTGCTGCCAAAGGGCAAGGGACAGATGTGTAACTGGCTTTTCTTCCCTGTGTAACATCAAACAGATGCCAAAGAAATTATCTCCATTCCAACCCCACAACCTTGGACCAGTTTAGATGACAGATTTAATAATCTCCCCATCCTCTACCCCCTCATTTTGAAGATGATACTTTGAAATTGTTCAAATCTGTAGAAAAAATCACTTAAAGTAAAGGGGGCTGGAGGAAAGAATAGAGATATATTGTAGCATGTAATTTTGTGCAAAGAATTCTGAAATCCCAGATCCTTTGAGCCTTGGGCTCACTAGCCAAGCATTTCCCTCCCCAAAGGCTGTGAAGGAAAATTGAGAGTGGCACATTTTATACTTTAGGAGGAGCCCAAGGCATCCACCTATTTACTCTGTTCACGAGAAGGTCATTGTGGCAAGGGTGAAGCTTCTATTAGGAGAAGAAGGAACTTAACTGATAATTTCTTTGTTCTTGCCTTTTCTGATTCTTTCTTGCTGCTTTCACTGAACTTCTGCATGGTATGTCATTTTGTAACTGCTGTTAGTTCTTGTCTTTCCTTTGCAGCTGGCAGCATAAGATGGAGACAGAGAAACATGCTGTTTGGGCGAGTTCCTACTCTATCAGCCTTGGAAAGCATGGCATCACCAAGAAATGAGACCCAGTGCAGGATGTTTATCCCAACTCTTCCCTAGTCTGAGAGACACAGGTCACCTTTCATTTCCATGTTTTCTTTCTTGGTCTTTCTCTCACATTTAGAGTAAGAACATCAAGAGTAGAGTCTAGGAAACAGTTGGCTTCAACTCCAGCCCTAATCCTCAGATACCAAAGAAATGCTGAGGATCACCTGTTTACCTGTTCTCTAGAATAGACACAGAACAGAGATTTGGAGCCAATACCATAAAGAGGGATTCTATTTCTGTAAGTTCCTGTGTTTATACTTCAACAATTCAGTGCACAGGTAGGTGGTGAGAAATGATTCAAGGATGCTGTCTTTGTGACTCCATCTACCTTGCAGTTCAGGATTTAAAGAATGTTGGAGGGTCTGTAATTGAAGCTAGAAATTAAGACTCCCTCTACTTTTATCTTTTTCAATGTCATCTCTTTTAAGTCTTTCCAGCTTGAATAATTTTCTGTCCCAGCATTGTACCAGAGGAGATAATGCAGCTATCAGGCCAATTAACAATAACAATAATTATGATAGTAATATTAATTGCAGCATTATTGTTATAACAGTAATGGCACATTTTTCACTTAATGTGTGTAAGGCACTCTTCTATGCAGATTACTTATTTTAATGTATTTAATCCTTATGATAACTACATGGAAGATAGTGTTTTTATTAATTTGGGCACCAGTTTTATAAATGAGTAAACTGGGAAGAGAGAATAGATGAAGCACGGAGGTTGCATAGCTAAACAGAAAGAGCTGGGGCATCACAAAACTTAAAATCAATAAAATAGATACCTGGAATTTATATATTTAATGTCTATGGGTTCCCATCTTGATCATTGACCTGAAAGTCCTTGATAAAGTAAGGTACAGTTTCACATATGCCCAAGTGTACACACTGCTCAGTGTGAGGCTCACATAAAGATACCAAACTAGTGAATGAAACTAGTCACTCACCCAGCAATCCCTTCCCAGAATTAAGCACAAGTTCTTAATTCTCTTTTGATCTTTTATATATCTCTACTGTAGTAAACATTCTTGTTCTCTTGTTTAAAAAATGAACACTAGAGAGAGAAAAAATCTTAGTGGAGGATGAAAAGATAGTTAATTGTGATATAAACATATTCATAAAATGTAAATGTCTCTCACTGAAAATACGAACCAAGAAAAATCAGAACAAAGATTTCCAAGCTCTTGAATTAGGATTTATTAAAGTTTGTGAAAATTATTGTTTGTAACGATAAAGTGTCTACTGAAACAACAGCCTCAGTAAGAAAAAGACTTTTTGTAAATCACCATGGGGCATCTGACTAAGGCTAGTAGATAAGTGCTTGTTTCTGACATGGCTATCTAGAAATCACGTATGATTTCTTATCATGAAGCTTGTCAAATGCTGTGAGCAACTTTCTGAGCCAAGCACAAGAAATAGGTAAGCAGGGCCAGACCTCCAATGGCCATGAAATGAGTTTGTTTCCAATATCTTTCTTCATTATCCTCCAAGGAGCTGCCCCTTCCTCCATCATAGTTGCTGATTAAAAGCTGTTTCTGGAAGGTTCCTACTATAATGTGAAGCAATTGTAGAAAGATAAGCAACCAAACACCAAACAACTCATTTGCATAACTATTCATCAAATTATGTTATCAATTCCCCAACAGAAAAAGGAATAGTAAAGATCATGAAGAGTGGGATAAAACCAATGATTGTAGAGCATGGGACGCATGGGACTCATGGGGTAGGCACATGTCCAGGAAGAACCTGGAGTGAAGGTCTTTAGGAGAAGCCTTAGAGGAGGAGTCATGATGAAAGGGATGATGAGTGAATTAAAAGTAGGACCACTGATGGAGCACTTGCCAAGTGCTATCTCTTTGTATCCTATTGACCCTGTTAAACTTTGTGTATGATCAAGGTAGGATGGAGAATTAATAGCATAAATCACAAAGCTGAATTTAATGAAGCAGATTTTTGCCACAGATCCTAGTGTTTGGTACAAATCCGATATCTCTCTTAGTGCAAGTTCTGGGTCAGAGAGCACATGTTGGCTAGCATCAAGACCCCTACCGCTCTCATTCCCAATTAATTATAGATGTTGGGTCTACAAGATCCTTTGTTAGAAATAATTAAATAATAAATGTCTATAAAGCAGTTTGCATGCTGAGCCTAATAAGAACAAACTCCACAGAAATCCAATTTAAACACATTGCTTTTCTGTGCCAGAATTAAATTGGATTTGTGTTTCTGAACTTGTTGGCACAAAGATCAACCATCGCATGGGTGAATCTGGCATGATGACTGCCTTTGAGCCAGCTGCACAGAAATATCGTCTGCCTCAGAAATTGGTATCCCTCAAACAACGTCCCAGAAACAAACCATGGGACTATTTTCAGATTCCCAAATGGTGTCATGAAATTCTCAGAAATATGCTCTCAGCAAAAAATAACTTTCATTCACTTCAGTTTCAAAAAGTAATAAACAGAACCCTCTAAGAGAGATTGTATGTGCAAAAAACAAATAGAAAAGCAAAGATGCCCTTGTTTTATAAGGATGGGAGGATTCTTGTCAGGTTGTACTGATGATACCCACACAGTCAAAAAAGTAGAGGCTTCAGAAGATAGAGATGTGGAATGGTGGTCAGAAAGAGTCCTTGAATTTCATAGGTTATACCTTGTTTTCCTTAATTTAATATTTTTCATACTAGATCAAATTTAAATTCACTGAACAGCAAAAAAAAAAAAACCTTTTGTGTTATTAGATATAAGTTCTGATGGCTAAACAGCAGTATTTTGATTTTAATTACTAAATTATGTTTAGAAAACAAGCATGTAATCTAATGTTGGCATTATTTTAGAAAAAGTGAATGGAAAACCAAAAAAATAGTATGTATTTGTTAGTTTTACAGCTGGGACAAAGATGGTCATTCTCAGGCCAGCCTAAAGCAAATAATTTGTTCAATTCAGAATCACACTGGATTGACTAGCTGGCTGAGTGTTTACCAAGTGAAAGAATACAATTGAAGAGAGCATCAAAAGTGTGAGAGAAATGTCAAAGAAAGAGAAGGTAGTTAAGGAGAAAAATAGAGAAATCAGATATTGGAAAACACCATAAAAATTTCTTTCTCAGAAACCCAAAAGTAGAAAAATATATCCTTCCTCACAGAACTGTTGATACAACTTTCACGCATTTTCTTTTATCAAAATGGGAGAAAGTTGGCGCTCAGCTTTCCCATGATCATTTCTTCCCCAGGAGAACTGACTGAATTCCACTAAAGTCAGTACCACGGAGCCCAGACAGATCTCCCACACATTCCTTGCTTAATTATTTTGCACAAACCAGAAGCAAGTCTTTCCCCAGATATAAATAATTTTCCTTTGTCTACTAATGGCCACATCAAGAAGTAGTAAAAACTAAAATTTAAGGCAAGATTTTTTGTTATCTATATTTAATAGTGAATCATTGTTCTTAAGTAATCATCTGTTTCATAGCATTCAATAGGGAAAGAGTAAGACTAAATATGTATACATAGATGCCTGAAACCACAGATAGTACAACACCCTGTATATATGATTTTTCTTCCTATACATACCTACCCATAATAGTTTAATTTATAAATTAGGCACAGTAACAAAACCTAATAACAAAATAGAACAATTATAATAATAGTCTGACAAAAGTTATGTGAATGTTGCCTGTTTCTCTAAAAATACCTAACTGTATTGTACTTACCCCTCTTGTGATGATGTACAATGATACAATGCCTATATGTTAAGAGGAAGTGAGGTGAATAACGTAGGTACTGCATTATTCAAGCTACTACAGTCACGAGCGGCATAATGACCTTTCAGTCAGTGATGCATAGCATTATGATGGTGGTCCCATAAAATTATAAAGCAACTGAAAAATTCCTATCACCTAGCGGATCATAGCCATCACAGTGATGCACTACTGTTATTTTGTGCTCATCTCAGCCTATCCATAGTAGTGCTGTCAGCTAGAAATGCCTAGGGGAACCCACCTGGGCTCCAATGAACTTCCCACAGATATCTTCTCTTTCCAAACTAATGTTACAACTGGACCAACCCTTGTGGTCCTTATTACAATTGCAAGACATTCTTTAGCCATAGTACTAGAGTACTTTAAGAAATAAAAGAATTTATTACTGACAGGCTCTGGAACTAGAGTATACAACATGTGCCAGGAGCACACAGGGAGGTCAAGGGCAGTGTGGGGTGGGAATGGGGTAGCACAACCCAGTACTTATGGGCCTGGGTTTCTGCTTTGGTTGGGGTTGCAGTGCAGAGGGCCTAGAGTTTCATGGACTCACTATTGATCAATTTAAAACATAAGAGCAAAATTTAAAGCACAGGAAGAGAAAAAAAACACAAGTAACCCAAATGATCATCTATCAACATCAATCAACATCTCTAAAACAAAGAAGCTTCAGTGGCTGGGTAGGTGCTCTGACTCCAGTGCTGTGGCTGGCAATGTGTTTATTGAGATAGAAGCTTTGAAGTGGATGCTTCAACAATCAAAGTTTAAGTCAGATACTTGGGTTACAAAAAGAAAAGCCATCTGTCAGGGCTTACTCTATAATTACTCTTGTGTTTGTGGCAATGCTGGTGTAAACAAACCTACTGCATAGCCAGTCCTATAAAAGTGGAGCACTGGCAATTAGTCGTTGCTTATACCATTGAGGTTTGTACAAGTACACTCTAAGATGTTTTCACAATGATAAAATCACCTAACAGATAATTTCTCTAATGCATCCCCATTGTTGAGCAGTGCATGTCTGTAGAAGGCTTATGTGAACACAGCAGTGGGATCCCAGGACAACTGAACTGATAACCAAGATGGCTGCTTAGTGACTAAAGGGCAGGGAGTGTATACAGTGTGGAGACATTGAAGAAAGGGATGACTCCTGTCCCAGGAGGGTGGTGCTGAACAGCACGAGATTTCGTCATGCTATTCAGAAGAGCATGCAATTTAAAACTTATTAATTGCTTACTTCTGGAATTTCCCATTTAATTTCAGACCTCAGCTGAGCATGGGTAACTGAAACTGCAGAAAATGAAACCACAGATAAGGGGAACTGTCCAGTTACTTGAGTGAATAAATTACCTCTGTTACATAAGCCACTTAAATTGGGTTTTCTCTTTATGAACTATGTAATAGATAAGATACATTTAAACCAGTTTTGAATCCCTGTAGGACATCTTTCTTTCTCATCTCCCAGTGGAACAAATCATCCCCTTAAGGGCTTGTCAAGGGATTAAGTTTAAGAAGAGTCACTTTTTAACTCATTGATTCATTCATTTATGTATCTATTTATTCCTTTGTTCAGTCAAGATTTACTGAACATTTATGTGGGTCAGGTGCCTCTGAATGAGAAAGAGCAATAAACAAAAATGACAAAGTCCCTGATACCATCTTATTACAAAACAAACAAAGAAGTGACTCTAGAGCTTGTCAGACATTAAAGCTATGGATCTAATCAAGGTTGATAAGGCTACTGAGGAACTAGTGGAGTTAATAGGAAGTATGAAGAGCTACACAAAATGGTCAGGGAAGCTCTGATTAAAAAGACCTTGAGCACAGAGATAAGAAGGAAGTGAGGAGTCCAGCCAGGCAAAGAGGAGAGTGGAGAGAAAGCATTTCATGAACAAATAAAGGAGCCCCAAAGTGCTGTGGAGAGCTGTGCTAGACATATTCAAGCAAGAGCAAGGAGGCTTGTAGCTAGAATTTCTATGGAGAGATATGGTGCCTGTTAAATATCATGACCAATCCATCATTAAGCCTTATTAATTCAATCACCTAAAATAATTTTAATATATTTCCTCTTCTTTATTCTTAAAGCATTGATTCATATCTCCATCAACATTAACTTCTGTGATGGCCACTGCCTCCACCATCTTATACCCCTTTCATTTTAGCATCTTTCACAGTGCTTCAAGAACAGTCTCTAAATGTATGCTTGTACCAAGAGAATCCTCAGTTAAAATTGTCTATTCTCTCTCTATTACTTATGTCAGTGACTTGCAAACTTTTATTGATCCTGACTCTGTCAGTAAAAGCATTTAGCATGTAACTCCTATAAAAATTATGTATCAGTATTATTGTACTTATAATAAATATAAGCTTTATCAAAAATTAAAACAAAAAGTGCATAAAAATAAATTTTAATATTTTCTTTTTATGCTTCAATGGATCATGGTATGTATCCTAATATGGAGCCTGTTGATTCTTTAACAGGGTATATATTCCTACCCTTTGCTAATTCAGTCATCTTGTCTCTCACCTCACATTTATGCTATAATAAAATTAAACTGTTTTTAGGTTCCTACACATACCATCTTTGTTTCTTGCCTCTGTGCCTTTGTTCAAGTTGTTTTTCCACTTGTCATTTTCTCTTTCCATTCTACCTTAACCTTTTAGAGCAGTGGTCTCCAACCTTTTTGGCAACAGGAACCAGCTTTGTGGAAGACGATTTTTCCATGGATGGGGAAGGGGGCATGGTTTCAGGATGATTCAAGTGCATAACATTAAAGCTCATCTGCTGTGTGGCCCAGTGCCTAACAGATCATGGACTGGTATGGGTCCATGGCCCAGGGTTTGCAGACCCATGCTTTAGAGTCTACTTAGCCAATAGACTTGTATATTCCATAAATTATTCCATGACAACTGCACTTGAGGCTGGGAGAGAACTCTTAGCTTCCATAGCACTTTTGTTAAGTTCCTTTACTACATTACATTCTCATCAACTGTTCTGGGTCCAAGGGTGTCCAACCTGTAGCCCACGGGCCACATGCAACCCACAATGGCTGTGAATGCAGCCCAATACAAAATCATCAATTTACTTAAAACATTATGAGATTTTTTTATTATATGTTCCAATGTGTTTAATGTGTGGTCCAAGACATTCCAGCATGGTGCAGAGATGCCCAAAGGTTGGACATCTCTGGCCAGCTCCTACCGTTTGTGAGTTCCTTGAAGGCAAAAGTAGCATCTACTTCATCTATATATCAGCAGTACCCAGGACATCATTCTCAAAGAATAGGCAATCACTAAATATTTTCAGTTACGGGGAAGGAAA
Organism: Pteronotus mesoamericanus; assembly: GCF_021234165.1. Taxonomy (NCBI): domain Eukaryota; kingdom Metazoa; phylum Chordata; class Mammalia; order Chiroptera; family Mormoopidae; genus Pteronotus; species Pteronotus mesoamericanus. The sequence goes on along the minus strand of NW_026555105.1, from coordinate 34,410,774 downwards.
TGGATGTATGGATGAAAGAATGAATGAATGCCACCGCAAAAGGAAAAGCAATGTGGTGAAGTAAAGGAGACACAGTTTGGGTCTCAACCTGAACCACCTAGGTTTTAACTTTGGCCCCACGATGTTCTTGATGTGTAATTTTGACCATGTGCCTTTTCTCTAAGCCTTACCTGTCTTTTCTGTAAAGTAGGTCATATAATAACACCCAGTTTTCAGGATTAAAGAAGATAATATATGAAGACTTCACAGCACAAACTACCATCTTAAGAAATATTAGCTATTCTCTACCAGTAAATGTGAAAACTCTTCTCTTGCTTTATGGTAGTTTGAAACTCTTCAGAGGGTTTAGTTCCTGTTGTGACAATGTGATTTCATTATAAAACCAGTATTGATCTTGACATAAGATTTTTAGATTATATACCAGCATTTTTCCATGAGTTCATAATAATTCTGAATTCATTTTTTATCTACCTCAGGTGTATGCTGAAAAGAATAAGTGAGTAAACATGATCCTAAGAGCTCAGAAATATGGGGCAGTCCAATGTGATTCACACAAGAAATGCTAAGGAGGAGGAGCAGGAAAAGTTGAAACAGTATAGATCTAGTGCCATTTAAAAAAAAATGTTGACTAGAAGGGAAAACTAGGCATTCTTTTGTAATTTGCATAACATATATTTGTAAACAGCAAATAATACTTCTGAAATCCATGCCTACCATTATATAACATTGTGTATGTGATTTCAAAATTACTTGCTTGCTAAATTACCTCTTAATCCAACCGAGTGTAACAAAGCCAAAAGGCAATTGCAATGCATTAAATATATGTTTCTCAAAAAAAAGGCCTAACCATGCATTTAGCCTGTCTTTAATACCACGTATTATATATTTACATGGCATGCCTTCTAACTTCCAGCTCACTTATTCTAACTTACAGAGCAGGCCACTTTGAATTTTGAGAGATGTTTCATTAAAGAATTCAGGTTTCTTCCTACTTACTTTACCCATGATAAAGGCATTTTTTAAAATGTCCATAATATTTATCTTTATTTTGCCAGGTTTTTTCCCCCTGTTTTTCTGTTTTAAAAAACTCAGAGCAGAGTGTTCCCATGCAAAATGAGGAAATTAGTTTTTCTGAGTTTTCAGAGAAAATGTTTTCAGATTACAGTTTTAGTTTTCAGATTAGTTATACAGAGAAAACTCATTAATTTATCTTAAGACCATCTTCAACATAGATCTCACAATCCTAGAATCCCTGGAACTGCTCAGATAATTGGAGAAAAATGATATGGCAAAGTACATTATAATGACACGATGTCTATATAAAGACTGAAACACAAAAGCAAAAGGAAAATCTCACATTCGTCTCTGCAGTGAGTGAGGGATGAGGGATTTGGGGATTTGTAATGACATGGTGACCCTTCTGCCTTGTAGTCACTGGCTATAATTTCACACAAGTTGGACATAGCCTTCAACCATTCTACTGCAACAATTGCTCAGCGGTTCAGGTAAAATGCACACATGGACAAAGTCAAATCCCTGGTAAACAAGTTCCATCCCAAAAAAACTAAAGCCCTATCTAGAGCCAAAAAGGGCATCTGGTATGGCATACCCAAAAGAAATTCAGCATCTTCTCTGACTTTGCATGTTGATTTCTCTTTTCTCCCCTTACTTAGACAGGGCTAAAACATCCCAGAACAGAGATATTGGTTCTGTGGCCAGACCAGCAAGTCCTTTAGACCTCTAGACAAATATAGGTTGTCAAGCCTCAGGCACAGGAAACATAACAGCAAGAGAAGAGTTTACTTATAAAACAACAACAAAATAAGACACAAATATCCCTTCAGCTCAGAGACAATCATTTATTTTAAGCCACCAAGATGTACTCTTATACATGATTACTTAGGAGAAAGTGGTGATGAAAGCATCAAAGGCAAGTTGGTTCTTGAATTGAAGAAAGCGTGTTATAAGGATGAACTTTGAAGACAAATTCTGGGTGTACTTGAAAAAATTACTTAACCTCTTTAAGCCTGATTACCCTCTTTATCATGGGTTCAATTATGAGAATTGAATGAACTAATTCTTATAAAAATAAAACATTCAGTAAAGTAGTGAATAAAAACAAATTACCAATATAAAGTATTTTTATCATTAGTAGTATTAAGAATAGGGAGTATTTATATAAGAGAAGAGAAGGGTTTATTGAGTGAAATGAGAAGGAGTTGGGTGAATGCAGGCACCATACAATGTCTGTCTGGCAATTAATAGGATCCTCCCTGGATTCTAGGACTATAAAAAAGAAATTAGATTTCAACCCTAGCTTTGCAGTCTACCAGGGGTCTCTCAAGAGGGACTTGGAGAGCAATTATTTTTGTTTTGAGGTGGGGATGGAAATGTAATGATGCCAGACCTGGGTTTCCATCTAAGCACTGGAATCTGTTAACTGTGTGACTTTGGGAAAGTTTCTTTCTCTTTGTTATATTCCACAGAGATGCAGCACAAAGGTCTAGTTCCTTCCCTCCTCAGAAATAGAAACTCTTATTTGTTCTAGGTAAGCACATTCTTGCCTTAGATTACTTTTGTCACATTACCTTATATATAGGTATAATATTTGTCTATGTTATGACTAATGAGATATAATCCTAAATATTGTGAAGGCAGTTATTAAACTTCTTAAAGGGAGCAAGGCATTCTTTTTTTAAAAATTTCTTCCTTCATCCTCTTGCATAAAAAGAGAAGTGAGGGCTAAACTCCTAGCATTTATGTTGGACATGAAGATGGTAAAGAAGATGTAAACTAGAACCACAATCATAACAGTCTTGAAAATCTTTTACATAAGAGAAACATAAATTTCTATCTTGTGTAAACCACTGCTATTGAGAGTTTCTGTCATATGAACCAGACCTAAATTAGAACTAAAGCAAATATAGTAATTCTATGTATCCAGTAAGGTTTATGTAGTGATTTAACAGACTAAAGATCTAGCTCAGAGTCTGCTTTAATATACTCATGGATTCATTCATTCATTAAGTATTTGTCATATATACTTTATTTCAAACTTCTCTTCAGTATTGAGTACACAATGATGAATAAGACTATAAGGTCTTGTCCATAGAAAGATCATATTTCAAGGAAGAGATAAATGATAAAAATGCAATGAAAGAAAGAAATTTGACAGAGAATGGTATACCATAGAAAAAAAACAATAGGGTTATGGTGTAAAAACTAGTGGAACGAGGGAGGGTAATTTACAGTGATCAAAGATAGCCTCTTTAAGGAAATGACATTTCAAATGCCTTCAGAATAAGAAGATAATCATATGTAGATTTTGGAAGAAGCACAGTTCAGCTGGAGGAAAGCATAAGCTGGAGGACATTGGAATGGTAAGATACTTAGTATGGGATTGAAAGAGGCCTCTCTGGCCACAGCATGGAGAACAAGATTGAAGACAGGAAATGAGACTGAGGTAGGTACAGGACAAATCATATGGGACCTTGAACAACCGGCAGAAGATGTACCCATCATGAAAGTAAAACTGTACAATCTGGTCACCCCAAAATCCATGATTAGTGCAATTAAGTGCTTCCATGTGTTAGTATACTATACTAATTTTTAAAGCATTAACTACTTTTCCAGTTAAAGCTAAGTGAATAAATATCTCAACAAGATGTCCAATCGGTAGTAAAGTGTTATGAGTTTATAGATGTCCATGTGTGGTTGGATTCAATAAAGAAGTCCCTTATCCCTCAAGATCCAGCTGTTAATACATGTGTAAGGTAGTAGTTGAGATGCAATTAATGTTTGGTACTGTGTGTCCAAACGTATGTGACACATGTACATATGTGTATGGGCAAGGGTACCATGTGCTTCAGAAAGGAAAGTGGAGGCTCAGTGGAAGGCACACACACAGTTGCTCTGGGAAGAAGTATTCTGGCACAAAGAGGACTGTATGTATTTTTTGTCTGGTTTGTTTTAGGGGGGTGTGTATGTGTGTGTGTGTGACAGGTATACAGGCACACGGTTACCTCTTCACTTTCTATTTTAGTCTAACCACAAATCAAAGAGAAAAACAACTTAATGATGTGATATTTTGCTTTATTGAAGGGGGAATGGGCACAGACAATCTTTACCTGGGGAAATTGATACTATACCATTAAGAACACTCACAGAACGTTGAATCCGCAAACCATCTAATAGGTAAAGCTAAAGAAGAATGAGAAAGGGAAATGGTTGCTGGGATCGATTCCAGACCTGCTTGCTTTATGATGCTTGTAATTGTTTGTTCAAGGGTTCCTGTAGGGATTGTTTTTCCCTGATACTATCTCTCCTCCCTGAAATAAATGAGGATGGAATGCTGAGCTATTGCCACAGTCACCTCTGTTGTCCAGAAACGAGCTGCACTGATTTGAAAACTTCTATTATTTTGTGACTCACATGATCACCAGATATGGAATCTTTTGTAAGCTTGAGGGAGCTTGCCTTTCTTTATATTCTTCTTTCTTGTCTTCCTACAAATACTGAACAGACAGGAAAGAAATAGGTTTTCTCAAATTGTCTCTGTATTCTTAGGGTTTCTTATCCTTGAAAGGTACTTACTATTGCAGCAAAGCCACCTTCAGATAACTTAGAAAAGGGGAGATAAATGTGTGTGTGTATATATATACACATATATATATATATACACACACACACACATATATATAATTGCACATACACATTTTCTGTTAGAGTGAGTCCTACTGTTACATGGTTCACAATGACTTTTTAAAAAGGGTTTTAGTAAACAAAGAATACATGGAAGAAATTTTCATTTGATGATGGCTGGGGCTATTTTTGGTTAAAAGACAAAAGAAAACTCTTTGGCAGTATAATAAAATTTAAATGTTATATATTTTTCCTCTACCTAGGCCAGTAATTTATTCATTAGAATTAACTCCCAAACATATTTGTGTTGGAAAGGAGATGTGGAGAGATTTGTCTATCAGAAAGCAAAAGATTTTACACACTCAAGCGCATACTCCACAGCCTATATTTTGTCTGTATATCTTCTCTATTAATAAAAGAGCCCTTGTTGCATTGTGTATCAGACTCTATGGAGGACAAAAGAGCTTGTGTTTCTCGGTGATAATGAAAGACACACAAAACTGGTAAAGACTACTGAACTTCAGATGTTTGTCAAGACATGAATTTCTACAGAGACATGGCTCTCCTGCTAGTCATATTCTTTCCATTAATCTGGACAATTAATTCTCAGCTGACTTTGCTGCATTTCTTTTAATGTCAATACATTCTGTTCTAGTCTGAGTCAAAACAAAACTAAGTCCCAAAATACTTAGATACAAGACTGGAGGTCTAAGAGAAGCAGCTAAATAGAAGAGAAAGAAAGAAAAAAGCTTTGAATGAGGAGAGAGTAGGTATGGTGATTAAGTGAGCTTGATTTGTAACTGGAGTAATATAAATTTTAAGAAAATGAAGAAGGGTCCTCTGTGAGCCCCCACAATCAACCTGTCTAATTTTTTTTTTTAATATACCTGCTCTGACAGGATTGCTTCTTTGTAAAATAACATCGATGTGCACATCTACTGGATCATCCTGCCCATTGACCTGAAGGAAAGAAAGACAGTCAGGAATGTGGTATTTAAAGAAACTTCTAACAGGTCCACCTGGGGGTAGGCTGTGGGATGGTGTTCTAGGGATTAGGGTGCCTGCTTATCCATCTTTATGTGACTGTAGTCCCAGCAGGACCACCCACCAGGGTCTGTTTACAGGTGGGACTCAGAAGACCCTTGGAAAGAACCTTCTTGGGGAAGATAATGGAGGCTCCTGAGCTTCATGGAGTCTGATGGGAAGGGTAGGTTGGAGCACAACATAATATGTGTCCTTTAAGGACCCCTTCCATGCATGGTTAGGGTGGAGGAAGGCGGTAAGGGTGAGGGGGCAACAAAGCCATAAAGAACATTTGGTTATACTCTCTGCATGGTCAGTGCTGCCCAGTAGCTCATGTAATGGCTGGTAGGGGTCTCTGAGTGGCAGAATGACATGCACACAGGGCTGCAGACACAGCCACCCATTCTCCCGGACCAGAGACGTCATCAAAGCAGCCCACCTAGCCACCCTCTGACTTCTCCTCAACTCTGTCACACAGATTCTGTGTGCGCCTCACTGTTCCTGTTTCACTCTCTATCTCTCACTATCTGCCTCTCTCTCTCCTTCTCTGTATCTTCCACTCACTGTCTTTCACTCATTATTTCTGTTTCTCATTGCATCTGCATCTGTCTTACTGGAGCTCCCCCTGTCTCTTTCTCCATCACTGTCTCCCTTTCCTTATATTCCTCACCATCATCTCTCTCTCTCTCTCTCTCTCTCTCTCTCTCTCTCTCTCTTTCTCTCTTTCTCCCTTTCCTCCTTCTTCCCTTCACCATCTCTCTCTCCAACACACTGCTAGTGGTAGAGAAGAGCATTGAGGTCACTAGAAGAACATGGCTGAAGGACACTAACACCTGAGGGTTACTGTCAGAGAAAGGGGACATGAGATGAGAGAGACACCTAAACCTGGCTCTGGCAGGTCTGCTCTGAGTGGGGAGTGCATGCCTGTGAAAGCTCAGATCTGTGCCTGTCTCCAAGTGAGGGGTACAGCTTTGCAGCACCTTTGCAACCTAAATTATGGTGGAGGCTGGGAAGACTAGAAAGTGGGGATACTGGGCAATTTCAGGACACAGTGACTTCAAATTTCAGAGAAAAGATCCTGACGTTGCACTTTCATTTAACTGCCTTCTCACAGAGCCTTACAATCTTCTAGGATAAACTGATACAAGTTGTGAGCTGCTCTGGTTATGAATTTTTCAATCTGACCTAACTCTCCCTATCATCTCATTTTCCTCAGAAATACTTTCCTTGCATACAATTTAAATCCCTATCAGATTTGGTCTTTATTGTATTTTTTTATTATTCATTCAGCACTGCACCGGCCCCTCTGCTGTGGGCGATTTCCTTTGAAGTCGAGCTTTCTCAGAAACAGCTTGTTTGTATCAGTGTTCCTGCCCCATGTGCAGGATTCATCTATACAGCAGCCAGAGATAAGCCTGAACCTTCCCACTCATGTCTCTCTTAAATTCCAAATGTCTTTCATGGTGCCTTCCAGAAACCATTGATCTGCGTCCTTTTAGGAAACAAAAATGACACACCCAGAGATTGTCAGCCAGCTGTGTGCTCACACCCTGCTGACTTGAGAGTATTTAAACCTGGTCTTCACTGGAGTTGAGAGAATTTCCAAAAAATCATTAAAATGTCCTTCTCACTGGCCCATGATTCATACGTTCTTTACCAACTCTTGAACCATGAAAAATTAACCACCTGGCCCCTTTGCCCCAATCAGCATGCTATTCTCTCCCATATAATTATCAACTCTTAAGTAGAATTCTGATTTTGTAGTGCTCTACTATCATATGAATGCAATAGCACTGGGCCATAGTGGTTATTGTTAGCAATCTGGATTTGTCAAAGAGGAATCCAGGAACTTAATTAAGTTCCTGGAGGCCCCTCAGCAAGTCAATAACCAAGACAAAGGCAGGCCACTGCCCACGGCCCTGAAGCACACTGCCCTCCTCCTTGATGATTGCAAGCCTTGTCTAATGACCTGGAATTCTTTTCTGATGGAGACAAAAATTATGCCCTATGACTTTCACCTTCTGTGAATATTTTTAGCTTTTGAAAAGTAGTTATTTCTTTTCCATTCCAAGCCCTATACTATTCAGTATGGTTGCTGAGTGGTGCACCCTGTTAGGGGGAAAAAAAACCCCCAAAAAACTGGCTTCTATTTCTGTTAAGATATTTTTATTTCTCCTTCTCCTGGAAAGAACAGAGACACATGGAGGGTTGGCAGGAAGGAAGAAAGTAACAGAGCCTGAAGCTGTCATGTTTCCACGTGGAATGCAGTTCCATTCCCTAACACTGAGGGTTTTTTCATGCCAGAGCCAAATTCTTCCTGTTTGTTTCACAGCCAGGCGGCATGGAAGAATGCATGGCTCATTCCAAGGGAGCTCAGAGCACGTGCTTTAGCTCGGTGGACACAAACCTAAGAAAACAAATATCTGGGCCTTCCAATTATTTTCCTTTTACTAAAGAAGTTTATAGCCACAGTATAATCTTTAATTAAATTTGGACATAGTAAACCTAAAAGGAAAACAGCCAAATAAGCCAACACTTTTTGTAAACTTCAATTGCTTATTAGGCAAAGGCAGAAAGATAAGCAGTAAGCATTTTCTTGTTTAGGTCTTTAAAAATAATGAATAGGACTTCTAGCTGAGTTTGAGGTTAAAAATCCCTAAAACATCAGCTCCCTAATCCTTCACTCATTGTGTTGGGATGGAGGGGGCACAGGGAGGTACTGATCTCTAATCTGGCTTTGGCCCAAGGTCTCCATTCCTTTCATTAACGTTCACCAATGCCATAAGGTGCATTATGTCCCTATTTCATAAGTTCATCAGCTGTTTGAACATTTGGAAATGAGCGCCTTAAGAAATTCAGACCCTTTCCCAAGAACTGGGAAAGACAATGTGAGACAACCCAGTGGCTAGGCCAAATGGTGCTGGATGTTGCCACCAAACTCCTGTGTTGTGGTTCTTAAGTCTTTAGAGTGAGACTGTGAGGCACTTCCTCCCAATGAATTGTTTGGGAGCTGCAATATCAATCACCACATAGCCAATATGAGTAAGTCAATAATTCTATTTTACCTGAATTCAGTGATTTGATTTTACACTTTCCCTTTTAAGATAGGCACTATTCTTTCTCCCATTTTACAGATGAAAAAAAAATACAGAAATAAAATAATCCAGCAAGTAAACAGCATGGCCAAGACATAAGTCTAAACTGGCTGCCTCCAGAGGAAACAAGGAACTTAATTAAGTTCCTAGATTCCTCTTTGACAAATCCAGGATTAGAGAGGAAACAAGCAGCCCCTTCTAGAGAGCACACCATACACTTTCAGGGAATGAAGGCATCCATATACCCTGATGGAGCTGACTAATTGCAGCACCTGTCCTTAACAGCCAGCACACCCCGTTCAGGGCTCTACCAGCAGACCAGCCCCATTACTTCCCAGCAGTTCTTCCTAGACACCCCTTTACCTCTCTGTAACTTCCACTTTAGTTTTAGTGCTTGCCTTCTATCTCTTCCTTGTGACAGCTCATTACCTCTGCTAGACCCCTGGAGTCATACCTCATCCGGAAACAATCTCTAGTCCTTTCACTTCTGCACCTTTGGCCCCCATGCTGATCCTCCCACAGGCTGATCACAGGCCCACTCAGTTCTGAAAAGGGCAGTGCGTTCAGCCCTGGCCACTGTCCTCCAGAGTTTCCATTTGCAATGGGAAGAGTAGCACACTTCCTGCCCTATTACCCTCCCAGTGTCTTGCCTTTTGTTTTAAATTAGGCCACAAATGCTGAAGGACTCAGACAAATGGTGCACTTTGTCTTTTCAGAGCCTATTTCAGCCTCTGAAGATTTAGAAATACAAAAAGACTTCCTGAAAAAACAAACAATGTCAAGGAGGTCTGAAACCTGAAACCCAATCCATTAAGGCAATCATTTCCCTTCAATGTCATGATGAGAAATACAAGAAAGAATGGATGAATGAGACAGGCTAAAGAATTGCTCTTAATTTAGACCTGTGTATCTCAGGCACCACCACATGGTGTTGGCTAATCTGGGGTTGCTTCAGTGATGGAGCTATTCCAACAAGTAGTTAAGTGTGCACATATTGTATCAGATTCACCGAACATGTGTGCTTATGTTCCTTTAAGTCAATGACATCATAGATCTGATATTTAGGTTTTGTAAATTGTCCCAGCCCTTGGAGATTTCCTCAAGTTTTAATAGAAAGAGATATATTAAAGTTTTTGCTCTTTATATATTAACTTTGTGGACAGAGGGCCTCAAATTCAAATACTGGCTCTGTTGTTCCCTGGCTTTGTGATCTTGTACACATTTTCCAATCCTACCGAGGCTCAATTTCTTTGGCATTTAGTAGATACTCAATAAACTCTAACATTTGGATTCTGTGGCTGTCATTACTGTTTTTGTATCAGTTAAAGTTAACTACAGGAAATAGAAACCTAGTATTTCAAACACATGGTATTCAGTGCAGGAGATTAGGTCCTTGAAATATTTCTAAAGGGATGGTGGATCAGGAGACAAGGACACAAAAGTGCAACTTCTAAAGCAATTGCTCTTGTTGCCATGTCTGCTTCCATCACCTGTGAGGCTGAATCTTACAGCCACAATCACCTCAAAACATTCATTTCTGCACCCATCCTCAGCAGCAGGGAGAGAAGCAAGAAGCTGGCCTCTGCCTCAGTTGTTTTCAAATCTCATTCAAGTGTGTCTAATTGGCAGAACACATTTTGCGTCTAGAACCCTAGCTTCAAATGAGTCTGAGAATCTGGTTTTTAACTCTCAAGTCCCTGTGGCACAGTAAATCACATAGAAAAAGGTGGAAATAGATGCTGAGTGTTAATTAACAATATACATCACATTACTCCTCAATCATTTCCCTGCCATCTCTACCATCATAAGAGCATGTCCTTGGTACCATATCATAGCTATGGGGACAATTTGCTACAGAGTTTATAGCAATTTTAACCCCCCATAAGGTAACTGATTTGGGTTTCTGGTACTGAAACCTGTAACTATTTACAAAGATTTTTTTCCTTTTTCTTTTGACATTAATTGGACCACATGGGATCAGATGTGCAACGTTTCCTGGTTAACATTTTAATTCAAACAACAGAGTTTATCAGCCTTAAGTACAGAGTCACTTTCAGAATTGAAGCAAACACATGGGTTCAGAGTAGTTTTATGGATAATAAATAAATTCTTCCTGATTAAATACATGGCTTGGTGCTCAAATCACAATTCAAACAGGAAATCAACTCTTACATCTGTTCTTTATGATAAGCATATGGAATCACACCTTATGAACTTCCAATCATCTATATCAATAATGCATATTCTTATGTCAACTGGGTAGATCACAGATAAAGCAGAACCACACGTACTTCAAACTTCTCTTTTATCTTCTTCTTTAAGTGTCAGAGGAACTAGGAAATGCGTGAATGCCATTTTATCTGTCTGCTGATCCTTTGTTCTCTCTGCTTTTTGATTGGCCTGAGAAGAAATCCATCAGTAACAGGCAAGCAGAGAAGAAAAATTGTAGTAGACATTAAGCTGGAAAAAGACAAAGAATATGTGTCTGTGGCATAGCGAAACTATGGAGGCCTGAGCAGATGAAGTGAATCTTTTGAGTTTATTAATAAAGAGGAGCAGTATCATTGAATCCTGACTCATTGAACACACTAAAGAAGTTGAAATCTTTCTTAGAACAGTCATACAGAATCATTTACAGAGTAAATACTCCTGAACCATTAGTATGTACACAAACACCCCATTGTATTTTGCTATACAAATTAATATGACATAAACACTCATTTAAAATACTATTGACTTAATTTTGGTAATAGATTCAGTGTAAATGCAGAAAATTATGGGCTGCTAATATTAGCTTGTTCACTTTTAAAATAATGTATAGACTGTTAATAGTAATGTAGTTCTGGTAATAACTAGACCATGACAGGGGGATAGTGAATGCATGTGAAATAATCCAAAAAATTCAAGGCATGCTGCTACAATGACTAATGAGACTTATCATGGATAAAAGAGCTCCAATCCCACTAAAATAAAAAAATCAAAATACTTTTTTCTGTTAGTATTTCCTTTTAAGATAAAAGCCAAATCAAGATAAAGTTTATATTTTAGCACCTTGAATGGTATTTACCAGTTCTAGGAATAAACTTGCTATTCCCTTCTTGTAATACTAATGAAGCCCCACAGTAAGATTCATGCCCATCTGGCATCATTATTTACATTTCCTTTGGAAAGTAGCTGTTTTCTTATTTACAGTATTAACCTGAAGGTTCAATTTTGAGAATACAGCAAATTGAGCTAAATAGTGACTCTTATAGTTGTTCTAGTTGTCTCCTTTTTTCCCTTTCCATATAACTTTGAAATCAAATAGTCAATTTTATTGCAGTATATCTGTATTTCTCCAAATGGGAGAGGAAAAATAAATTTTATGAGAACAATGTCCACAAAACCATAAGTGATGCATGAGTTAGAAACCAGAATATGGTAAGTTGAAAGTAAAATAACTTTTAACTTTGAAACCTGTAATTCATTTAAACAATATAAAATAAAGTTGTAGAGGCCTGTCTAGGTAAGTAGGTAGGTATGAATATGGGAAGATGGTTGGAAGGAAGGAAGGAAGGCTAGAAAGGCAAATAATTGTGTTGGTTATCAATAGGGTAACCATTACTAAAATCACATTTACAGATACTGATTACACCCATGAAACCAAAGCTACTCAGCAACATAGAAAACCCTTAATGACTGAGTTCCTTCCTACAACCTATGTCTTGTACTCTTCCCTTTGCTCCAAAAATTTCAAAAATAACAATAATTTGTTATTTGATATTTTAAAAATTCCTCTGTGAAATATTTGCCAGTCTCCTTCTCTATTTCTGTGTTTCTCTGCTTTGGAGCACTTCCTTTTCTTTATTTCATTTTTTTTAAGTTTTTAAAATTTATTTTTAGAGAGAAGAGAAAGGAGGAAGAAAGAGAGGGTAGAGAAACATTCATTGGTTCCCTCTCACATGGTCCCCAACTGGGGACTGAGCCCACAACCCAGGCATGTGCCCTGATCAAGAATCCAACTGAAGATCTTTTGTTTTGTGGATGATGACCAACAAACTGAGCCACACCAGTCAGGGTTGGATGGCTTTCTAATTTTGTATGATATTACACTGTTACGTATTCTCTTGGGTTGGAATTGGATATCATTTATTTGTCCATCTAGCTGGCCCCCTTCACCACTAAACTGTGAGCTCTTCAGGGGCAGGGCTATATTTTCCTATTTCTGTTTGTATTACCAGAGCATAGCATATGGCTTCACACAGAGTGTGCACTTAGTATTTTGTTTAAAACAAAACTGAACTCATTTAATTTTTATTTGACCTTCTTTAAAGATTTGCCTATTAGAGTACACGGAATTTGGCCAGACTCCTTAAAATCTCCATGTCCAGATTATCTTCCAGATCAAGGAAATGAAAGTGTCTGGGGGTGAAATCTGGACATCAGTATTTTAATAAGATCTCCAGGTGGTTCTGATATGCAGACAAGTTTGGAAACCAGTGACTTGGAGCCATTGTTTAGGCCCTCTGGATGCTTTGTGTCAAAAAGTAAAAGGAACATTTCTGTGACCAAGTCTTGACTCTCTAAATGTATTTCAAGCGAGGGAGACACAAGTGTGATTGTGCAAGGCGGAGGAATTTAAGAGCTCCCTATCCTTGACTCTTACCGAAAGTCCCAACCCCATGTTCTGGACTATATCCTTCTGTACTGTCTCATGATGACTCTTAGTATCTCTGGGAGTTAGAAGAAAATTGGAAGAACATGTTTAGATTAAAAGTCTTTTTTTAATATGAAAAAATAATTTGATAATCATGGATAACAAATAAGCTTTTATTTATTAAATGAATTATCAATGACACTAAACTCTGAGCCTCAATCTTAATTCTGGTCCTTGTATGAATAGCTGAACACACTTCATATTTATTAGTCCAGTGAAACATTGGAAATTCTTTTTTTTACTGAAATGTCTTGTAAGAATGTATATAGAGAGCTGAGACAGCCTGCGACATCCCTGCAGAAACACTTGGCAGTATCGCTTTTCTCTCCTATATGTGGAAGGATATCTCTTCACATAGTATGTCCCTTCCATTTGTTTAGTTTGAGACTCTTAAAATAGTGAATCAGAGTCTGGAATTAAATACAGCTATGCTCAATAAACTGATTTTTAGTTATGTATACAAAATGTAGATCATCCTATAAATTTTATCTTATGTGGAATTTGCAGTCATATCCACAATGATCTGTTGAGCAGCTGTTGCTGTGTTTCAAAGATAAAGTTCACCCCAGATAAACCTGAAGTTCTGTTGGAACTAATTATTTTGTGTCTCTTCTTTAAACTCCCTGCCCCAGTTTGGATCTTCCAGCTTAGTTGGTGGTTTCAAACCAAGGCTTCAAAAGAAATCTGTATAAGAACAACCACATAGAGTCCTGCCCCTGAGGTGAGAACTTAGTTGAGGATAATTCACAAAGTGTTGGAAAAAGACCACTCTCTCCTTTGCATTTCGTGCATGGCCAAAGGGCATCTACATTTGCTGCTGATGCTTTTTGTGAACATTAAACTCACTTGCAGATTTTATTCTCCATTTCCCATTAGCAGAGTTATGCAACCTGAATCCTTAATGGACTTAATCAGCAGGATAACATGACATTTCCCCACTCTGTGCTAAGTACAAGGCAAAATACAAAGATGTATTTGAGACATCTCTGCCCTTGAGGATTTTATAATCTAGTTGTAGACATGAGAGAGTCATAAAACTACTATAAGTTATGACATTTCTCCTAAAGAGACTGTTCTCAAGTCAGGGCATTTTTATTTGCAAGAAAGAGAAACACACTCAAAGTTGCTCAAGTTTGGATGCAGAACTGTTTTGCAGGAAGCCCAAGCTAAGTTAAAACACTGGCTTCCGGGAAAGGCATATGAGGACAGCAGGGAATTCTTCTTACCTCTTGCTATATCATCTTGCTTGCTTCATTGTTCCTCTCTTGCAGCTTCCTCTAAATCTCTGCTCTGAGGATTACTATATGTCAAACATTTCTAGATAGTACCTTACAAAGGCTAACCTGGTTAATTTCATACTTAAAAATATCTTAAATGGGTAGATAGCTCCTCTATCATCATTTTCAACAGCATTATCATCATCATCATTGTCATCATCATTGTCACTATGAATGAGCTACTGTACCAATAGATTTCTCTATGTTACCTAGCTTTACTACGATCTTGTAAAGAAAATATTTAAAAAAGAAAAAGAAAAAAGAGAAAGAGCAAGGGCAAAATGTTTTATAGAAGAAAAATAAATAGTTTGACTATTACCACATTACAAAATTACTTCAGAGCTTTCATTCTAGCAGGGTCATGTGTGATGTGCCTCTTTCCCATTTGCAATTTGAGGACACATCTTCCACTACACCTGCATCCACAGGAACATACCAATTTTTTTTTTTTTTTGCTCTCTTGACAGCTGAGCCCAAATTCATTCTTAAGTCTCTTACTTAGGAAAAATAAACATGTTGAATGGGGTTGAACTGAATTTGAAGACCCAAAAAATATCCAAAATTTTAAAAATTTCAGCTAAAAGCGTTTTTTTTACACAATTTAATTGCACGATGATGGATGTTGAGATTATTGCTTCCTATGTAGAAACAGACCAGCAAGAGAGAGTAAATATCATTTGACTTTAAGATGTGGATAGACTACCAATCAGATGTCAGGTCATTTTAGTTTACATCTTTTAAAATGATTTATCTGAAAGCTTTAGTAGATCTTTGAAAGAGATTCTGTATATCTGTATGAAAAAAGAAAATTAAGTCTTGAATGGAATAACCAGACAGGAATCTCCCATAATCTGTCAGGAAAGAATAAAGAATTAGTTAAGCAGGGAATGACTGAGCAGGAGAAAATTATATAAGGTCAATCTACATTACAATAGCCCCTTCAAAAGAGCTGAAATTAAGAAGACCTGATAATACCAATTGACATGGCACAACTGAAATTCTCATACAATGCTGATAAAAGTGTAAATTTGTACAAAAAATACAGAAAACTGTTAATACTCACATAAGTATACACTGTGACCCAGTAATTCTACTTCTGGGTTTATATATTCAACAGAAATGTGAACATATTTCACACAAAGACATGCATGAGAATATTCATACAAGCTCAACTGGAAGGTTCCCAAATGTCCATTTTTAGTGAAATAAACAATTAAATCATAGTATGGCATGTAAAGTGATACAATACTGCAATGAGAAAGAGTGAACTCAGGTACACATAATGAAATGAATGAAACTCACAAACATAATGTTAAACCAAAGAAGGCGGGCACAAAAGACTATACACTACATGATTCCATCTATACAAAGTTTTAAAACAGAAAAAAGTAATCTACTGACTGCTAGAGACCTTCTTGTTGGAGAGGCCACCTGTGAAGATCTATTGGACAGTCCTGCTGAGTCCAGACTTTCAGTCATCTTTGTCAAGGTACAATACATGCGAGTCAAATATCTTGCTCCTTCTAAGCCAGTGCATCTCCCAGCTGAATACCATTGACTGTCCTCTGTCAATGTCTTACATAATAGAAGATACCCAGACAAACCTGTGAAAATTCCTCATTACAAAATTATGAGCTGCAATAAAATGGTTGTTGTTTTAAATCACTAAAGTGCGGACAGTTTCTTAGGCAGTAAAGTCTGACTGGAACACCACCCAGTCCATCAGGGTGGAAATCTCCTCATTTTCTCATCCATATTCTTTCCCCTTCACACTGCAACAGAGACAGTGTGCCTGTGGTTAAAAACAGGGATGTTAGATCCAGACGTCCTAGGTTCAAAATCCCAGTCAGCCCATCATTAGCAGTATGGCTTCAGTCCAGTGACTCAACTGCTCTATCAGTTGGCTCATATGCAAAATGGGGATATGAGATGAGCTATAATTATAGTACTTAAATATATATGTAAATAAAGGTCTAATATCTTAAGGAGCTAAGACATTGATGAATGCCATTTTCTGATAACTATTTTGTATACTGAAAATATAACATATACAAGCCCCATCAATTAATGATTCCTGTAGGATACATCCCTACCATCACCCTCTCACCAATATTCTTCTTCCTATTTAGGGTGCCACCATCCAGTGAAGTTACTCAGGATTCCCCATGTGGGCCTTTGCAATGACCTTCAAATTGATCTTCCACTTTTTTCCCCTCTTCTTGGCATCATATATCTCACAGTTTACCATACTAATCTTCCTAAAACAAATTTTAAACTCAGCATTTAAAGCCTTCCATACATGATCGTAGCTTTTATTTTCCTAATCTTTTTTATTAGCTCATCCCTTCCTCTCTTCCAGGACTCTCTTTCATAACAATGAATTCCATAACAATGAATCTGAACTTCCTTTGTGACAATTGCTTTAAAAACTACATATTACAGTAATTTGTAATTTTCTGAACCTAACACAATGCAAAATCTTTTGCTCTAGCCTAAGGACTTGTACTTAGTGGGCATTTAATAAATATTTGTTGAATTGCACCAAAAAGCTAAAAGTGAGAATAATTTACTGGGGGAGGAGGGTGCGGGAAGCAGGGCCTTATCAAGACTTTGCACATCAAACAACATTTTTGTGTGTCTAATCCATTTTTAAAATTATTTGCATCTCAATTGATGAGAAATCACATCTATTTTTATAAACCTCTAAGAAAAGATATTTCAGTGCTTCTTTTAGTAACATATCCCAGTGTATAATAAGCTCTAATGTCAGAATAATCTTATTTCTCTCTAACCTAAATCCTTCATGTTGCAGGCTGAGCTACTTTTCATAGATTTTTTTCAAGTGAAGATAAAGAAATAATACAGTGGTCACTTAGAATTTTCTGCCAATTTACCTTTTGCAATTAAATGTTCCCCCCTCGGGGTACATGGTTGATGCAGGGGTGCAATCTTATCATTATCACTCATAAGTTCAAGGTGACTGTCCCTAGAGTACGTGCTTGACCGAACCTGGGCCAATAAATCTTTTCTCCAAGATTTTATTTTCTCTGAGATCACAAAGAGAGCTTGAGATATCAGCCTTTTTCCAGTGGCCAAAGATATTTGATAAGTTTTGCAAGCTATCAGGTGCTATGCTAATGCTGTGATGAGAAAGGCAAGTCTAGAAGGAGAAAGAAGAAAGTTCACATATAAGAGCTGGAGAGAGAACCCAGAGAGAAGAGAATCCAGGAGCCTTGGTTCAATCATTCCCAAGACCCATCAGCAGCCTTGCATTTCTGAGGCTTGGTGGCTCAACTACCCCTTGGATTCCTTCAACCATAAAGGTGCATGTTAGTTTTAGCTAGGTCGTCTTATGTTTCTGTCATTTGCAACCAAAAGAAAAAAAGAAAAGAAAAAACCTTCTAACAAGCCATTCTCTATGTCAATATGCTTTAATCAATCAGCAAGTGTTTACTTTTATATCATATTAGATATAGATGGTAGAAATTATACCAAGTCACCTCTTCTTCTTTTCCAAGATAAATTAACACAGGGTAACTCATTTACCCTTACAGAAATAATTATTTTCTATCCCCTTACTCATTGCCACTGACAGTTTCATAGCCACCTTCATCTTTTCTATAATAACCTAAAGCTGGACATCTGCATGCAGGTGCCTGAACACCATGGAGCATTCCAGTGGCCTCCACAGTCTATATGCCCTGTGCACATCTGTGCATCCCATGACTCTGTGTCTTCTTAATGTCCTCATTCTATAATCATTTTGTGGTCCTCTCTGCACTTGCATGCTTCTCTATAGAAAAGAGCATGTATCATTTTCTCTCCTACTTTCCCCCATTTTTGCTTTAGACAAAATAGTGCAAGTCAATGGATAAAAGGGTCATTTCATAGATTCACATACTGCTGATATGAAATCTCGTATGTTTGAACTGAGAGAAGGAAAAAAAGGAATCAAAGGGAAATCACAAGATGCCAGAAGTAGGAAAAAACCATAATATAGGAAATTTTAGAAAAAAGGATAATATATTAGGAATTACTTAGAGCAATAATGTGTAATAAATAACTGATTTATGACCTGTAGGAGCCCAGAATCTACAGTGTTAAATTTTTGTATGTGTTATGTTGAGGGGGGAAGGGAAGAACTTAACAGCTGGTGCCAATGCTTAAAAAATATACATATTATATAATAATGCTCTATGACAGGAATTGACAAGCTTTTTCTGCAAAGGGCCATATAAAATATATTTCCTGTTTGGGGACATTTGGTCTCCACCACAGCACCTCAACTCTGCCATCGTTTGCCATTATTTGTAGGAAAGTAGCTGCAGAAATACATAGAAGAATAGCCATGGCCGTATTCCATTAGCAGTTTATTTATAAGTACAAGAAGCAAGACTGATTTGGCCAGTGGACTATGGCTTGTTGACCCCACTCCACATATATAGTCAATAAAAGAGCAGAACTTTATTTTTACCATATAGAATAATGACTAAAGCAATTGGTGACAATAGTTGTCCATAAATCCAGGGATTTACATACTTTCACATAAGTTTCACATAGTATTACTGACCATCACACACCATGTTTATATATCTCTACCTATATATTTATCTACATATAGATAGATAAATAATTAGATAGATGATAGACATATGACTTACTAAACTGAATTAAGCAAGATTTCTGAGGTTGTGACTTTACAAGACAAGAAGACTGCTAATAGCAAAGCCTCTGTCTTCTCTATATCTGTGTACCTAGCTCCTAGCATATGGCCTGGCTCATATAAAGGTATCTATACCTCTGAAAATAAATTAATTCCTGGTTCTCAGTTCCTCTACCCCTCGCTACTTTACAAATCTCTCCTCAACCATCCCCTCCCTTCTCATTAACAATATCCTGAACCTCAGAAAAGGCATCTTCAGAAAACAAATTTCTATCATTAATATATTAATTTATCAAACATTTATCAAATATTTGATGTACATATAAGACACAAGAATCAATACAGTCATTGGAATTATTAAACATACTTGGTGAATATGTTTTATCACAGTTATATATGTATATGATATAGGAAGTTTAGTGACAGCAATCTGGATTTTTGTATACCATTTATGATTGCATTCTAGTTATTTAAAAATAAGTAAGTACTATTTTCCTTCTACACAGGTAAAAAGGTATATTAAAATATAAGGACTCACACACACACACAAGGTTTTCTTCCTACTGCCACTTAATCAACCCTTGGATTACTTATAGCCATAAAATTTATTCTCTGCTGGAATTTGACACCAAAATTGAAATATTTCTCTAGAATTAAGAAAATTGCTATCACCATTTTATGAAAAAACAAACAAAAATTCCCCATTTAAGAGGTACTACCTCACAAGAACACCTCCTTATGTTTATTTGGAGAAAGCTCCCTTTTCTATGATAGCATCTGATTTTGAATTATTTCATCAAAAGAATGAGGTTATGCACCATTAGCCAAACTCAAAACACCGAAGAGCATGTTTGTACGCATTTTCATGGAGAAACAACTCTTCCATTCAAAGCAGACACCAATGATGCCAAATCTATATCCCCTTAACGTTCCCACTTTGGTGCACAAGCACTGGAATCACAACCGCCAGCACCTGCTACACTGGCCGAAGACTCTCACCTGCTACTGCAGGCCACTGTGGCATGGACACCACTTCCTCAAGCCTTTTCTTTTGCTGCCCAAGGAAATTACTTGCACTTGAATCTTTGGCTTAAGTCTCTGAAGAACCACAAATAAAGCCGAAGACATAAACTCACCCCTTCTTACTACAGAAACCAATTACTACATGTCTGTTTTTACCTCCCAAATCTAAACCTGCTTTTAGTCTGGTTTTGGACAAATTTTTCTTAAATGTCATGAAGTTTTGGGGGAACAGTCTATAAAACAAAATTAAAGCTTGCAGTATTTATACAGATTTGAAGAGCCTAAACTACCACCCATCCATTAAAAGTATAATTTGAGTGGGGTAGGTGACTCTCCTTAGTAATATTTTCCCATTCTCTCATTTCCATTAAGTATCTAGAGGTTCTCTATTTCCTTAGATGGCAGAAGTAATCTGTATTGGAGATGTGAGTGTACAGTATTGAGTCAAAAACACTACTTTAGAGCTAAATACCAAGGATACTAGGAATATGGAAGATCCAGAACTTGCATATATAACACCTTTTCCAGATGTAATTTTTTTCCAATTTTCAGAAAGTTGCCAGTTGCAATGTTATTTCTAGAAAGGAGTAAATCGTGTATCCATTTTATAAATTCTGCAATGGCCCATTCTCAAACTATATAGAACAAGTCTATATTTTCAAATAGTTTTTAATACATGTAGAGGTTAAAAAGCTAATTCTGGAGATATGCATAGTCTGGGCAAAGTTTCCTGGAAGAATTATTGGATTCTGGGGCTGTTTTGGGTCAGTGAGGCTAAAAAAGTCACCCAAGTCCAGTAGTCAGTCATGGCAAGCCTGAACTCAGGAATCTTACTTTATTCAAAGCTAAGATCCAATGTTTAGTCTATATTGTTTCAAACGTAGGAAAAAATACTTTGAAGCAGAGAAGAGACTTCTAATGAACGAGTAAACATGACTCACCAAGAGTAAAGAGCAATGAGTTGAAATGTTCTACCCAAAGCTAAATACTGTGAAAGCAGTCTGAAAATTCAACCAAACATCATCCTTGATTTCTGGAATGGCAATAACACATTGACATCCCAGATATTCCATGATCTGTTTGTAACCCAGAATGTCCCCATCAATATGAGATTACTTCCATGCTGATCAGTTATCCCTTAGAAGGGTCCACAGCACCTTTTTTATGTAACCTCTAAAAGTCAAACTAATAACAACCATTCCCGGCCTCAAGGATATGTTCCAGGAACTTTGAAATTCATTTGCTGTTTTATAATACACTTTCAGGTATTACTTCTAATTCTTATAATACTACATCAACTTTTCTCAGTTTTTTCTCACTTTAAAAATGTCATCAAACTGACAATAATGTTACCAAAATCACCTTAATACCTTTAATAGGTTTTTTCCTTCTTTGGTGGGTGATGCCAGGGACACCTCACAAAAGGTGGACCCTCCAGAGAGAGTCTCTGGCAATGTCTCTAGATACCACATCTCAATTCAGAAATAAGTCATATGAATAGACTAAGTCTGTCCTCTATCCTCAGCAAATTAATCACAATATACTAACAGCCATTGTGCAGGTGTCTTCTTTGTACCTAACACAGTATTATGTAATTTTATCCTACTGTCCTCTGAGGTCGGTACCATTTAGGTCAAGTAACAAGTCATCCTTGTCCTTTTCCTCTTCCCATTCAACTGATCTAAACATCCAGCCTAAACAGTTCTCCCTTGAGCCCCAGATATAAAGTGGTCATCTCTTCTTTGATGTCCCAGGCCCTGAGACACAAGGAGTAAAAGACAAACAACAATGACAAAACAAACAAAAACAAACAAACAAAAAAAACCTCATTCTCTTGCATCCCACGTTCTTTGATTCTTCCCTAATTCAGTAGATAGTATGCAATACACCTATTCACCAAGCCAGAAAACATAGCCTTTTCCCACACTCTCGGCGCTTCCTTATACCCCATGTCCTTACAGTCACAATATCTTCTTAGCATCACTTCCTTCCCAGAAGTACTGCTTTAATTCAGCCCATCATCAGCCGTCTTGTAGACTCCTTACATCTACCTCAAACCCTAGAATGAAAACTTGTTCAGGCCATCTCCCTACTTAAGGTTATTGATGGCTTCCTAGAAATATCAGAGAAACCATCTTAACTTTTGAACACATCAAAAAAAAAATAATAATAAAGCCACTTGATTTGGTCCCTGCCTTTCCTGTCTCACTTTTTATTCTCTCTCCCATGCCCACATGGACAAGAGGTGTTGCTTATTTTTTATGGCTGTATCATTTGTCATTTCTTTCTGAAATTTCTGTTTCCATCCTTTAACACTCAGTTCAGGTATCACCACTTCTAGAAAGCCTTCCCTGAACATCCTCACCCCCAACACAGCCAGGATAGATGCCCTCCATTGCACTAAACACCCCACAATGAATGGGCTATTCTCCTTTTTAATAAAAGACTGACCACCATGTACCCTCCTCTCTAACCTGAGCACTTAAGACAGTGCCTGGCACAGAGTCCACACATCCACTATTTGTGGAATGAATGAATAATAAATAAGATAAAATTCTTCTGTCAAAAATATGACATCTGTACACCTTGCACTTCCTAAACAGCCTTAAAACTATTCAGTTATACCCATAAGTGCACTCATATTTATCAGTTCAAATGAATTGCTACTTTGGTTTTGAAAAATAAGGCAAGCATAGTCTTTTCAGCTATCAGCCATTGTTGGATCAGGTTTGACTGCAAGCCTTATGATGGGACATAGTTCATAAATCTGATTTGCTTAGGACAACTTTAATAAATCACTCCTTGGTTATTCTGAGAAAAGTTAAACTGCATTTTCTAGTTCCAAACCAAACCAGTTTCATTCTTCTGTCTTGTCTAATCATGTCTGTTCCGTCTGTGATGTATTAGACTATGTTTGAGTTATGATTCTCTCACAAGCACATCAGCCCAACTGAGCCTCCATATCTGCTACTATGGAACAATAGATAACACAAACACCAGTAGAAAAATGACAAGAAAAGAACCGCAAAGTCTGACATCCTGAAATGAAAAGCAGCCCAGCAGGAATTATCCTTTAAACAGAAATAGAATCTTGAGAAATGGTGAATGGAACATTAGCCTTGAACCCAGAAATATCCCTGGAGAAGTTATCATTGTAGCACCAGTAGGGACAGAGATACTAACAACTTTCTTTGGAGATCTGAAATGCCTAGGCTGAACAGAAGGAAAAACATTGGCAGTCAAAAGAAATGGCTATAAGAAAATGGAGCCCATATGGATACACCACTCCAGTAGCCATGTGTAATGTGAGAAGCTCCATCAAAACAAGCTACTGCAAATGATAGGAGGCAAAGAATTATTGGGTCTTTGGTAACATAGCCCAGAAAACCATGTGGGCCTATTGCTCCCAACTGGAGCCCAATGAGAATTTTAGTAGCTTCAGGGATAGAGGAGAAGAAGGTTGTGTAGAGGCAAGAGAGGAGATCGAATCAGGGATGGAATTAAAGTTAGAGCCAGGCAATTCACAGGGCAAAAAACAAATCAAACCAGCATCTGAGGGTGTGGCAGGCAGCCAGTGCAGTCACATCCTGGGGAGGATGTCAGAGCAAGAGGTCTGCTGAAGGTGAAGAATGAGGTCACAGGTTAATAGTAATGAGCTTCCAGGCAAAAGTCCAAGAGTAGGTTTCAGCCCAAATGTAAGGAGACTTCTTTGATTTTTACTTTGTCATAAAGAATGGGAAGCTGACTTAGTGGGAAACAAACTATAGGCACTAGAGGTGTACAAATGAGGCCACCTTTGTTTAACTCACAGTGATACCAGCTTTACTCTTGGGCTCATGGTCCACCTAGGGCTGCCACTTATTATATTCCATTGTTGTACTTAGTTTTTTTTCAGTCATTTCTGGTTTAAAACAGTCCCTCTTGGGAAAGTTTCACTTAAAGTCAGATATTATTATTCTTCTGTACAGCAGTTCAATATTCCCACATTAGAGTTTCCTCATGCTTCTTACAGGTCTTTTCTTGCCTTCTTCTCTGAGTCTCATTTCTTCTCCCAGAGTACTTATGAAGGTGTCACCTGGCAGTGGCAGGGAAGGATAGAGTGTCTGCTTATGCACAGGAAGGCCTCGAATTGGAAACGGGAAACAGTAGCCCATTTCCTGAGCTTGATGAAAGGCCTGCAGGGCAGTGGATGTGGTGGATGCGTTGTGGACCCTTTTTTGCTGACTTCTTCTGCTGATGTTTCACAAATGTGGTCTCTTGGGCTGGTTGTACCCAGTACTGGCTCTCTTAAGACTGACCTTTGGGAAATCTCCGTTGGTGCCTTTCTGCAGGAGGCCATCCCTCCTCTCAGTTGACAATGTCAAGAGGACCCTGGTGAGTTGGCTGTACTCCATTTAGCTTTTGTGGATACTTCTAATTTTCCTGAAAAACTAGGAGTTCCCACGTGCTAGTTGGCTCCTTAGAAATCTGAAAATAATTTTTTTCCTTTACTTACCTCTATCAACTCTCTAAATTTTCTCATGTCTTAGGTCAACAGTGTGCCAAAACTTTCTGCCTTTCTTTAAAGGAAGAGGTGGAAAATCCACTCAGGTTGGAGCATAAGTTCCTAGATGCTTTCTTCAAAAATTGTTGTATCCTGGTTTCCAATTTAATATACTGATGACATGAGCGCTCCTGCCTTTTTGAATAGACCGTGATTTAGTATGAAAACAGTTTTCTCCTTGGAGTTCTGAGGACTCCCTTGTCAGCTGCCCTTCGGAGATGATGGAAGAATGGTCAGCAGCAAAAGAAGGAAGTAGCAAAGGCAAGTTTTGGTGATACTCCCCGTAACCTGTACACCCCACAAAGGGATAAGAATAATTTCAGCAAAGCAAAGGAACAAAGTAACCTAAAGAAACATGGAATGTGCTAAAAACAGAAGGGTATACGGGTTTATTTTTAAATCCAGAAAGAAGAATTACCTGGTGAGAATTTAAAAAATTGACATTTTTTTCTCTTGTATTAAGACATGGGTATATCAGTTTGGCAACAACCTTAGAAACTTAATAAAATGTTAACATCCATCATGCTTCATCTTATCAGAATCCAGAGTTCCTGAGTGCTGGTTTGTTCTTTAAGGCACATCAAACTCTTCCAGCTTTGCAATTCTTTGGTCTATTCCAATAATTTGGCCATTTATACTGCCTTTAATTGCATTATCCGGTACCTGCAAACCACTTTGTATATGCAAAATACTTTTTTATTTCAATGTCGTGTAATGCATATTTAGTGATAGTTATCCCATTTAAGTTAAAATTCAGCCATATATGGTGTTGCCAATGCAAATAGCTCACCTGTGTTGACAATCAAGGGAACAGATACCTTGAACGCATGGCCCAATGTGCTCATTCAGAAGTAATGCCATCTGGGAAGCTGGCATGTTTCCTCTTATTCCAATTATAAAATGAATCACAGTTTCAGAGTTTTTCAAATGTGGAAAAAATAGGAAATTCAGTGAGCTACAGGAGTAACTGGGGGAACTGGGTATGAGATAAAATTATCAGAGAAAGAGTAATACTTATTTTCACCCATAGGAATAAAAAGTAAACAAATCATGGAAAATAAGAACAGAATCTTTGAAATCTACTATTTGTTGAATGCTTTCTATTTGTTTGTTGCTTTAGATTAGGTGCTTTACATTCATTTTGTTTAGCTTTCATTGAGTAGAATCTGGAAATAACTAAAATGACTTTCTCAAGGTCACACAGCAGGAATGAGCCAGATTAAACTCTGGATTTCCCATGCACAACTGAAAAGCAGCAACCTGGGCCTAGTAGCCTGGCTTATCTCTACAGTCCTGGAGGCTATTATAATGAGGGTAACTCCTTCTTCATATCACTTGTTCACCCACTGGTCTAGGTGTAGTCACAAACAGTAACTAGCTCTACAATGTCATGACTGCAGCAGGTCAGAAATCCATGCACAGAACACCACCATTTGGACTATCAGTCTGCCTGTTTCTTTATTCAGCTGGCCTTATTCATTTTAAGATAAAATGGTCAGACTCCATTCTTTTATGTCCTTATTAACAGGGTTGCTGAGAGGCAATCTCCACTGTGTGAACGCAGGCTTAAACAGTGGGTGGAATTAAAGGCTTTATAGTCAGAAAGAACTGGTTTCATAATCCCAGCTACCTAACTTTATACCAGATTAATTTCCAAAAACCTCCATCTGTAAAGTGGGTCATTGTGAATAGCTTTCATGGTTATTGTGAAGCTTAAATAAGATAATACATTAAAACTCTGAACATGGTGGCTGATACAAAGAAAAAAACACCTATATTAATACTAATGAAACCCTTCTTACTTAAGTTTAAATTATTTTAGAGTATGTAAGGAGAGAAAAAGGAAGATTGATTTCTTAGCATTCTGCCACATCTTCTGATCTATCTACCTTTTAAAAGGAGTCAGGAGAGACAGATACCAAATAAAGTTTAAAAGAAAAGTATTTCTTTACTAGTATATAGACAAACCAAGCCAGAATGCTGTAATGCTGGTATAATCTAAGGCCTAAATCAAGAGAGAAGCCACTGTCATAATACGCAGACAAAGCCATCAGTAATTTTTAATAAATCTAAAAATATCTAAGCAGATGCAAAACTGTATGGACATTAATTTCTGCCTGCCTATGAACACAGAAAGTTCAGCAGGGTCTGTGTGTCTGTCATTTTAATACAGTCAACTAGCCAAGGCACTGTCACACTAATAAAGTAGGTACAGCTTAATTCCCATAAAATATTCATTTTTATTTGAAAGCTTTCTAGAGATGCAGCTGGGTATTTTTTTCCTTCTTTGCCACAGGGTAAATTATTTTGTCCATCCACTTATTAAAGGGCAATCATTTGGATTTGTACTCAGACTAGAATTAGAACTCACATTCCACCTAGATGTGTATGACAGAACATACTGGAATTACATCTTGCTGCCCATGTGAGGCTGCTTCTTAGGCAGCTTGTCAGTCTGTCCCATTTTATTAGTAAGTGATAAGTAAATGCATTGGACACAGTTCTCTCAAAAGAAGCTGTCCTATTTTCTATAGTCAGAAACATGGGGTGTTTTAAAAAATTCTAATTTTTTTTTTTGCATTCACTTCATTTTGTCTAGTGGAATATTCTATAGAATACTTTAAAATTGACTACATGAAAACAACAGAACCATCATTCCTATTCATTTTCTTCTACAATATTAGAACTTCTGTGACTATAATTCCACTGCTCCTGATGAATAGCTAAAGCTACGGCAGCAGAGTATTTCTTCTGTAGAACGTGGAAGTCTGCAGTTTCATTTATTTTGCTACATGTCCTAAGAATACATAATTTTTCTTTTAAATGTTACTTCTGAAAGAGCTTCATTGCAAAATATATTTCTAGTGGAGTCTGAGGTTTAATCAATCACCCATGATTTTGTGGACCTTAATGGGAGAAGATAGAGATAATATAATGTGCATTATGCAAAGTTAGCCAAAAGTGAGGCAGGGGAACAGCATCAGAGCCCATTATCTCCCAGAAGAGTCGACACAATAGAGGCAGACAATTACAATCTAGCATTTTCTCAACCAGGACAGAAGTATTATAAAATCTGGGGGACAAGATAATGTTTAGGGTTGGGCAACAGCCAAGAGATGGGAACCCTAAGCCAGTGTGGCAGAATCTTGTTATCACTGTTTGTTATACTCTAGTATTTGGAATAAGACCGACTCTTCTTGGAATTAAAGTAATGGGTTTTATTTACTAAAGTAGCAATTGGATTCATAATATGCTGTGGCCTGAATCTTACAAGCATCTGCCACTTTCTCAAAAATTGTAGGGAAACCTATTCAGCTAGTCTGTCACCGTGAATTTAACCCATTGTGGGAAGTATGGCAACTTGTGTGTTTGGGAGTAGAGAAAGTGCTAGATGATGAGTGCCAAAGAGGCAAGAGGTGACAGGTAGGGAATAAATAAAAGAAAAATAGCCAAAGTCTGAGTCTAATAGTGCTCATCACACAGAAACACACATAAAACAACGCATGTTGAGGTAGAATGCATAATCCCTACAGTGTGCCTGACTATAGGAATTGCTCAGGGCCTTATAGGAATTGCTCAAAGCAACTGCTTAAACTGCCAGATTTAGCACTCTGCTTATAATAGATGCAGAATTAAAATTGTTTAGAGGCCATTACAAAGCAGTATTTCAACAAGAACAAATGAATACAGCACAACCTTAGCACAAAAGCACTGAGAGAGGGGGGCACCACAGCATGAAGGAGTAATGAGAGTCAGATGGAATTAATCAAGAGAACATGTGGAGGGATGCTGGCTGGCATTTTAGTTCCCTTGGGGCCATGGGCAGTGACTGCCCTACCAAGATAACTGCGTGGTCTTTCATGCGCATCAACTCAAAGTAACAGAACAGACAGGGCACCCAGTAGGTGCTTGGCAAGTGCTCAGGATACCTATTAATAATCTTACTGAGGAAATCATAGGTATAAAAAATGACTAAAGCATATATGCCAAGCTAGCAAGTGACTACATAATATTGTATGGCAGAGGCATGGAAAATGCCTGGAAGACAGAATCAGAGGGCAGGATTCTGGTCCTGACTCTGCCATTGACTAGCTATGTTACATTTGGACAGCTTTATGCTTTGTAACTTCTTTGAGACTCAGCCAGCTCATCTATAAAATAAGACATTGATATCTACCTTAAAGGTTTGTTATGAAGACTAAATAAAATGCAATTAACAAGTGCAGCCTGGCAGAGATTGGGCTATCAGCAGATGGCCAATATGCTCTTAAATGTACAGACTGATACAAGCCCATTAGGACTGCAATATAGGGGTCACTCTGTGGGTATTAGGAGATCCAGGGACCAGCAAGGCCGCTGCTTGCTGAGGATGGGAAACAGATTTTTTGGCTAAAAGAGAAAAAGAAAGAGACAAGGTGCAGTCAGTGAAAGTCTCATTGCTCTGAAATTTCAGTGTCTGGTTTCTCCTCTGCCTCCTACAGGAGGCTAAGGCCAGGTCAGAAAAGCAACCATTTTCTCTGGTCCAGTGGCGTTCCCTTGCCAAATCCAGTTCAAAGGATGGAGAATGAGCTATGGTGTAGTTAAGGAGGTATTTCTGGTTACTTCTAAACCCAAAGCAATGTGGTAAATTTAGAGAAACGTTGAGATCTGAAGACAAAGGTATCTACCCACAAAGCAGCTGTAGTGGGTTGAATGGTGGCCCCTTCAAAATATATGCCCTCATGGAATCTGTGAATGTGACCATATTTTTTTTAAAAGGATCCTTTCAGATGTCATTAAGGATCTCAAGATGAGATCATCCTAGATTACATGGTTGCCCCTAAATTCAATGACAAATGTCCTTGTAAGAAAAAAAAGGAGAAGAGACAGAGGAAAAGGCCATATGAAGTCAAAGGTAGAGTTTGGAATTATGCAGTCACATGCTCAGGAATGCCAAGGGCTTCCAGTGGCCATTAGAAGCTTAGGCAGTTGTGGAAGAAACTGACCCTGAGGACACCTTAATCTTGGACTTTCGGCCTCCTGAACTGTGAGATAAAACACCTCTGTTGTTTTAAGCCTCCTGATTTATAGTGCTCTCTTGGGACAGTACTGAAAAGCTAAAACAGTGCCCAGTTAGGGGGAGGGATAAAGTGGCAATGACTGTGAGGGAGGTGGATGGGCATGACGTACTCAGGTGTCCAGGGAATTTCTGTTCAATCTGCCCACTTAATAGTTGGGTTAAGAGCTAGAGAGTAGTTTATATTAAGTAAAACTCTTAACATAATTTTATAATAAGAATACTTGTCCTGTGTATCAGGTAGTCTCAGGAGTGCTAAAAAAAGAGAAACAGAGAAACATTCCTCATGGCAGTATTCCATGAAATTCAGTACCTAGGGGGATTTGTAAAAGATTACATGGATTACAATGCTGAAGAATAAAATAATAGCATCTTTTGGAATTTTTTGGCTGTGGGCTAAGTATCTAGTGGTCAATCTGAATCTCCTGAAAGGGTTGTTAAGGGACTGACTGCCCACTGTATCCATTGGTGTGAATGCAATTATATAATTTATACTGCAAAATCTAGCCTCTGCTGATCTTTTAATTTTTTTTATCTTCACCTGAGGATATTTCCATTGATTTAGAGAGAGAAGAAAGAAGACAGAAACAGAGAGAGAAACATTGATGTGAGAAAGAAACATCAGTCACATCAATCGGTTTGCTTCCTGTACTCGCCCTGACCAGGGATCAAACCCCTGAACCAGGGATGTGCCCTAAGGACTCGAACCTGCAAGCTTTCGATTTTAGGGACAATGTTCCAACCGAGCCATCCAGCCAAGGCTGATCTTTTAAGGACCTAGAAACCAAGGATTCCATAAAGCAGTTCAATTAAGCCATGACATAGTCCAGGGCATCCCTGCGAGCTTGCAAGTGGTGGCACGAATCAGCCACCTAGCTCTTTTTCAACTCAACAGGCAGGATTCTACGAAGATTCCTAGGGACAATTTGGATTCTAAATTCTCTGTTTTCCAAATTAACTCTGAAAAGCATATGGATGGCTGTGTTAAGCAGCCTCTGGGCATCTTAGGCTGATAATTTAGTTCCAGTTTAGTCAAATACGTCTTCAATATTGCTGTGAGCTAATGGAGAGAAATCACACACATTTTCAAAATTTGGCAAGACAAATACAAGCTTGTTTCTCTATTTTCACACAATGGATGTTCCTTATGCCTTGTTTTCTCCAAATCTTGCTTCAGAAAACAAAGATACCATTAACGAGCTCCCCATGGTTCTTCCTTCTCTCATCTGGCACATCCGACTTCCTCTCTTTCTTCCCTTCCTGCTGTTTGAAGACAAAGTGGACTGGAGGGAGTCTAATTAATGAATTTATCTCAGCAGCTGGAGATGGGTGGACCACTAGTGCCAAAAAGCCAAGTGGAATTGTCAAGGGAGGATTTTAGATAATTTGTTAATATGCCTTTCTGCTTCTGGGGGAACACACAGGAGAAAGAAGAGCAGGATGGAGTTGGGCCATCTTCCCACAAGGACTGGGCATAAGAAGAAACAAAAAAAAATAGCCGAGCAGCAGCAGACTCAGAGGAAATGGAAGCCAGAAGACAGTAAGGAACTCAGAGAGCAGTAGAAGAAAAAGGCAAAAAAGAAATAAAATGTAAAAATATTTCAGGAGGAAGTAGCAAATCAAGTCAAGGGAAGAGAAGAGGAATAAGAATTGAAGAAAGGCAACTTAAATGAACACAAACAAAATGTATTTAGAATCAAATGGGATTTCTAAAAGCCTAGGACAACAGAGAAAGGGAAAGAGGTGAGGACCATGAAGAGAATGCTGGGGTCATTTATATAAAAGTTTTAAGACTTTTAAATTCGATAAAATTTAAAAGGGGAAGGACTTCTTTCAGCCCTGGCTATTTCTGTTAAACAAACTACCCTGTAAGTCAGTAGTTTAAAAAATAATGATCATTTAGTCCTGCCTGGCAGTTGGTTCATCTAGGTTGAACTTGTCTGGGAAACTCTGCTTCAAGCTGTGGATCCAGGTAGCTGTGGGTCCTTAATGCAGATTGGTCTCAGGTTTTTTCCACATATGCTTCTTCTCGGACCAAGGTCAAGAATTATAAGAGCTGTCTAGAGAATTGTCTTTCTAGGTCAATGGTGGGACTCAAGAGTCAAGCCATTTCAAGCTTCTGTTTACATCATATCTGCTAACTTTCCATTGACCAGATTATATTTAAAGTCCAAACACAAGATTAATGTGCAAGAAAATACACTCTTCTCATGAAGGTGGCTAGAAGGGAGTACACAGTTGAAAAATATTCTAATTAATCACTGGAGTAAATGAGGAAGAAGAAATAAGAAGTTATCATAAGATGGCACTGAGATTGTGACAGGTTTAAATGAGGGGTAATAATTCACAGAAGCAAGATACAAATATATATGCTGCATACCTACAAAGTCAAAAAACATTACAGCTGGTAACCAGTGTGTGAAGTGGAGGATTTCTAGTTTTCTTTCTCTCTTATTAACTTGTGCTGGAAAATCATGTGGCTGTGTCAAAATAGTCCAAGCCATAGCGAAGTCATGCCAAAATCCCATATTATGTGTGTTTTCCCCTCATATGAGATTTCTTTGATTTAATCTGTATTGATCTTAATTAGCAAACACATTCAAAATACCATGCAAATTAATGTATCAAATAGAATTATATAGTAATTAGGTTGGCTTGAAGAAATATTTTAGTAGGCAGAATGTCTGAAATTTATAACATTGCAAAGCAAGCTATGGTAGAGTCTAATCAAGAGCAGAGTAGATACAGAAGGAAATGGCCAGTGGTTTGGAAATATCAAGCTCTTGGGCCAGTGTGAACAGGAAAACAAAGGAATATTACTGGAATGTTCCCAAATGTAGGTAATTAGGGAAAAATCAATATAATCAAATTATAGCAATGTTTTTCATGTATATGCCAATTTATAAAACTCAATATGTGCCAGAAGGCAACAGGGATACATGGGTCCTAGTTTCGGCTTAGCAGAAAATTAACATTTAGCCTTTTGCACGTCCCTCCAGTTTCCTGTGCTTTCGTTTCCAATTTTGGGGGGCATTTTCCTTCAGTTCCCATGCCTCAGTTTCTAATTTTTGAAATAAAGTAAGTCTAGTAATTATTCTATAAGTTCCTTCTGGCTTATGAATTGAAGTTTTAATTGAGCCCATACTTGTGACTTGAAACTGAAGGTGCTAGGAAGAAATAGGCATGGCTCTGCTCTCAAAGAGCCCAAGCCAAGTGGGTTGAGACCCAAAACATATATGAATTCAATGAGTACCACATAAAGAAATATTTAAGAGGACTTGGGGGGTCAAAGGAGAAAGGAGCTTGGGACCACGGGAAGGCCGAAAGCTGTATGAAGGGGAACCCCTCCCAAAACAGAATTATATATGGAGGGAAGGTCCCTTATAGTACAGTTTTCCCCACTAGGTGAGTATTCTAGCAACCAATACATCTGTATCAGTGTGCCAACTGGCATTATTGTGAGAGGCTGTATTTGGCTTCAGTGAATTTTTTTGAAGACTCTTTCAACGCATTTGCCCATTTCATGAAGGGTGATTTATGAGCACACCTGCCCGCACCTTGCTGAGTGTTCAGCAATTTTTGACCAAAAAAGACCTGGTTGCCAAGCCCCACCCTCCCTATTCACTCAATCTTGCCCTGAGAGACATTTGCTTTTTTGTTTCCAAGAATAAAAAATGTCCTCAAAGGGAAATGTTTTGTCGATGTGGAAGAGGTAAAACAAAAAACAGCAAAAACACTAAAAGGCATCAAAATTGATTAGTTCAAAAACCATTTTGAGCAGTGGAAAAAAAAGAAACACTTCAACAGGTGTTTTGCATCAAATGGAGAGTACTTTGAATGTAGCTGAAGTTTAAACATGTAAAAATAAATACACAACATTTTATAAATAACTTCTGAGGATTTTGGGGGGCCTCTCCCCTCATATTGAGTTGTAAAATATGAATAAAAACTAGTTATTTGAAGGGAGAAAAAGAGCATCCCAGATGGAGGCAGAAACAACATAAGAATGGAGACAGGAAAAGACCTGATGTGTGTGAGGAATCAGAATTATGGAGTCCGAATCAGAGATTAACCCAGAAAAGAAGTCAAGATGCAGTTGTCCTGATCCTTACATGCTTCACTAAAAAGTCAACAGTGAGACATTGAAGAATTTTCAGTGAAAAAGTATCATGGTGGGTTTGCATTTTCATATGGCTTACACCTTTGGAAGGCAGAGATAGTGAGTATAAAGCTAGAGACACAGAAACCAGGTAAGAAGTAGTTATGAGGTAACAAATAAAGATTATAAGAATCCAAACAAAGACTTTTAAATTAGATATGGGGAGACAGAACAAGTTGATAAATATTTGGAATGGAAAATTAAGAGAGATAATCAGTTCACTTCGGGACATTCTAAATTGACATATCAGTAGAGACTCCAAGAAGAGCTACTAACAAGCATAATAATTTACTTGCAATTAAGAAACAAGAAAACAAAGACCCACTGAACAACATCAAAAAGGTCTGACATGGTGTAAGAATTTGGAAATATTTTTAGTGGGAGGTGAGTTTTAGGAAACTCTAGACAATAGTAGCTGTGTAATTAGATAGGTCTAAGACCCACCTAATTCTAAAGTATAGAAGTCAGTATAACAATTGCTTTTAAATTAAAACCAAATTGTGTTTACAATAGCCAAGTCTTGGAAGCAACCTAAATGCCCATTAGTAGATGATTGGATCAAAAAATGATGGTACATATACACAATGGAATACTACGCAGCAGAAAGAAAAAAAGAAGTACTAAACTTTGCGACAGCATGGATGGAACTGGAGAGCATCATGCTAAGCGAAATAAGCCAGGGGGCGAAAGACAAATACCATATGATCTCACCTATAAGCGGAACCTAACCAACAATGCAAAGATGCAAGGAAAATATGACCAGCAACACTGAAAGGAAAAGAAATCAACAGAGACAAGAGGGAAGGGGGGGGCTGGGAAAGGGAAGGGAAGGGGAAAGTCAAGGAACATATAGCAAGGACTCATGGACAAAACCAAAGGGGAAGAGCTGAGGGAGGGAAGGTGGGAGGGGGCAAGGGAAAGAGGTGGGGGGGAGGCAGAGACAAGTGTATTTAAAAAGTAAATAAATTAAAAATAAATAAATTAAAAAAATAAATAAATAAAATCTTTAAAAAAACTAAAAAAAAAAACAAAAACAAATTATCACCATAGTTTTTTCAAATTTGTATTTGCAAAAGTATAAATTTTATGTGTTATTGTAACAGTATTCTTTTTATTAACTTGCAAAAATTGATATCTCATTTTATTTTATATATTCTATTTGATTTTGTCTTCTGGGAGCATCTAATGTTGATGGACTACTAAGAAAACATCAGGGTTGAGAAACACACACACATATATCCTGTTTTTTGTAACTGAAGTCATTGGAAAAAGTCTATGCCCCACAGAAAAAAGAAAATCAATACTCTCTTTTCCTTTTGCATCTTTCTCTGACCACTATGGGAAAACATGAAAAAAAATCTATATTATGAAGAGTGACGCCCCAAGACAGCAGAGCCAAGGATGCTCAGACAAAAGGACTGACGACTGTCACCCAGGCACATTTTCTCCTAATAAATGAAAGAGTGCAGGTCATGCTCTACACATGTGTTGCCTTGCAGGTAGATGAAAAAAGAAGTGAAAAGATTTAAGAGAACTAGTAAGGGTCCGACCAGACATATAGTATGGGGAAAAATCATTCATTATTTGTTTTTTTTAAGTTCTAAAGAAAAAAACCACTTAAATGAACATTTGGGAATAAAATAAAGGCTTTTTGCTTGTAAAACTCCATCCACAGTATATATATTTATGGTTCTACTTCCAAAAGTGTCACTACTTAAAAATTAACACAAACTGCTAAAGTGCAAGAAGAGTGGATACCTATAAATGATATCATGATATTATTTCATCATAGTTTTTTGAGATTTATAACAGATATATGTAAATCTGTTACTTTTAATTAGCTATCAGTGCCATTACAATAAAGATTGTCCTCTGTCATAGAGAAGTAAAAGCCTCTGCTACTCTGATAAAATTTGAAGGAACTAAGAATAAAAAATTGTGTTTCACCAAGAATGTTTTCACATCTCAGGGCATATAATAATATCTTCCTCCCTCAGAATACTGAGACATCCTGGAAAGGTTGATAATGACTCAGGGGTGGCACAGAAATTCTATGGTATAACTTAGTAAAGACAGGTGAAAATTCATGGTTAAGCCTACATTTGGGCATGTCCCATTCCATTCTCTTACCCACTGGCACTTTCCTTCTGGATGGGGAAATCTTGCCTCTCAAATCTGGGCATGCTGCAGAATTGTCTGTGGTGCTTTTAACAAATAAACCTGTTCAAGTTCTTGTCCCAGAAACTGTTTCAGTGCTTGTGTATGTGCATTTTTTGAAAGGCACATAAAAACTTAATTGGTAATTTTGTTGCATGGCTAGGATTAAAAACTAGACAGAGAAAAGATGGAAGAAAAGGAAGGAGGAAGAAGAAGGAGAAAAGAAGGAAAGGGACCAAATAAACCCATTTTGATCAATTCTTAACCCTGTGTATTGAGATTATGGACTCCAATATTCTGGGCAATACTCTGGTTTGGACCACTTCCTTTCTTTCATATCTAAATAGAAGCCCATGTGGAATTCTACTCTTGCAGTGGATCTGACATGCCACATTTTGCCAGTTTAGTAGAAGCAGTAGAATGTAGAAAAGTTAGTCTCTAAGCAAGACATCACAAAAAGCTGTTGTCTACTTCTGAACACTGAGGAGTTAAGAGTTATACCCCAGGTTG
Organism: Pteronotus mesoamericanus; assembly: GCF_021234165.1. Taxonomy (NCBI): domain Eukaryota; kingdom Metazoa; phylum Chordata; class Mammalia; order Chiroptera; family Mormoopidae; genus Pteronotus; species Pteronotus mesoamericanus. Next base: position 34,373,931 of record NW_026555105.1, on the reverse strand, counting down.
GGGAATAAAAAAGAACAGAGGATGAAAATTGATTTTAGGTTGTGATGAGTTATTCCAAGGTACAATTCCAAGAACACATGTAACTGAATGAACTTTATAGGGGGACTAAATGGTAATGGGATTTTTTTTAATTTTCAGAGACTCTCTGTTTCCAGGAAAACATTCATGACCAAACTTTCTTCAATGTCTTCTAAAGGATTGGCATGTTGAACATGTGTTAATGAGTCATCTTTACTGATATAATGATGCTCTCAGTTGAGAGGGGAACTTGGTAAAATTCTCTTCTCTTCCCCTTTTATGCCAACTAGTTTATTGGTTTATCTTGCAATACTGAATACACTGGTTTTTGCAAATGGTAAAAACTGGAAAACCTCAGGATTCCTGTATCGCTTGTAAAGCATTTAACCACCTTTCCTGGTCAAATCTTATTCCATCCACTCAGACTATAATTTATAAAGGGATGGCTTTGTTGATTTCCCCCCCTAGATCTTAATTTGATATTTTAAATATACATCAAAGGAAAACAAGTTTAAGCAAGAAAAATCCACATATAATATTCAATTATATGATTTAGTCATATTTGCATATTTTCAGTTAGAAGTGGCTATAGGCTCTGAAAGAGACAACATAAATAAAGCCTATCTCCTCACACATCCATGCCAGTGTAATTTTTAGACTGAAACACATTAAAAAAATAGAATATATTTTTTTTAAAGAAAATGGCATTGGTAAAATTTGCTAGGATATATTTTTTAAAAATAATCTATAAGATCTTCCAAAGGTGTCCCATTAACAGAGGCCACATCTATCTTTGGAAGTTAAATACCAGAGTTACCAATAATGATTAGGGAGTCGAAGCAAATATTTTATGTGTGCATCTACTTTCCTACTATCCTCACCTCTACCCTCATTAAACAGGAATTTATATTCTGGACCCTTTTTCTCTTATCAAACTCATTTTCCACTAATCTCTCTTCAAGAAGTTTCTGATTTCTAGATGAAACTATGAAAAAGTTGCATGATAATTTGCAGGAGAATATCATTGAGTATATTTTTTGTAGTTCCTGGGCTAATAAGGAAATCTCACTAGGTCTTTATTTGTTAACCCAATAGTCTGAAACAAAATAAAAGTCACAGTTTGTGTTCCTCATGAAACTGACCCTTAAATAAAGACGTATGTGCATAAAGATAAAGAGGCTCCCCGGATCAAACCCCATAGAAGAAGAGGAAGGGAAGTAAAATCAGGCAGAGGACTGAAGCTGACGGGTGATTACAGTCTCAAAGGAGGCAGCCAAAAATTGTGTGGGGGAGGAGGTGGAAGTAAAGGGACCAGGCCTTTGTTCCCACAGGTTGACAGTCGCTGGATGTGGCCCAACTAAAATGGGGACACGACCTAGGACTCTCTTCAGCGAGGCAGTGACCATAGCGGCTATTGGAGTCAGCTCTCTACCCTACAGCACTCCCAGCACTGAGGGAAAGCGGGCTCTACATTCCTAAGAGACGGGGAGTACATTTATAGAATTATCTTTAGTGATTCAGTGGTGATTGAAGAACCCAAACTGTTCAGGTTCATTTGTGAACAGACTTACCTAGTCCACCATGCTTTAACATAATGAAAAGAATGAATGAGCTGTGTTTGAGAGTCATAACATTTGTTGCTTTGTTATCGCTCCCTGGAGGGCTCAGAGCCAATCATCTGATAATAAAGTGATCAGTTATCACTGGATACCAGGCCTTGAAAAAATGTCCCCCAGAGGTACGATGGTGTTAAAATACAAGAGACAACTATTTAATTGTACATGTAATTACCATATCCATAAGAATAAAGAGTGTTTATATATCTTCACATGCTTATTTTTTTCATTTTAACTAAGGTTTACTGACAGAGGATGTGCCATGTGGAATGGGTCAATGGATGCACAAATCTAAGTGGAGATGTTTTAAACTGCTTGGGTTTTCTGCAGAAGGGAAAGATGGAAATACTGGCTTTGCAAGAAATGCCCACAGTAGAGCTCCTGAGAAGTGTGAAAAGTTGGGTGTTGCATGGCCTGGACAGTCCATGGACCAGTTCCTTTCCCAGTGATGGAGGCTGGCAACTGGAAACCCAGTGAGGCTAAGATGTTATGAATGATGGTGTTCTACTATGCAGTGTAACAAATACAGATCCTGAAGTAAGTTACCTTGATGTAGTTAATCTTTGATCCAAATTGTTTTACGTTATCAATGCATGCTTCTTACCGCTTCTGTCATTGTGTGGTGAAATACTCATATTCGTGTGGGGCTATCTGGCTGGTTTGCTATGTGGTGAAGCTGAAATAGAGGAGTCCTGAAACAACACTTTGGGTGGATTACAGGGAGAACAGTCAGACACAAAAACTAAACCCTGAATTTCCCTTCTACGTGTTCCATGAAAAATGGTCAAAATGTCAAGATTTCTCCAGCAATAATATTTTTGAGCTCCTGTGTTTTTCTGTAAGCTTTCTCTGCCACTGCATTTTTTTTCTGCAGATATCAGCATATTTTCCACAAACCTGCTGATTGCTCCCATTAGCCTGTGGCATTCATCTTAAGAGCTCATCAAGCACCATTTGTCTCCTCTGAGCTTCTGATTTTTTAAAATGCCTTTACCTTCCTTCCCAGGCTCTTAACTAAAAGTTTTTCTGTAAGACATTTTTCAGTATATTGGACATCACACAACTATTTTGTCGTTAGCTTAGACCTACTTCCTAAAGCTCTCTGGGAAGTCACTTGCTGCTTTGTCTTAAAAAGAGTTAGAAGAAAAAGAAAGGAAAGATGTGTGAAGGGGTTTTGTTTTCCTGTGTTTTACAAGTAACTTTTTGATGAACATCATAGAAAGAGACTAAAAAAGAACTGATAATGAGCAATCAAAATTAAGGTCAAATGTGCTTTCCTTGTGACTTGCTAGCTGGAACAACAAAAACCATAGCAAAAATTAATGAATCAGAAAAGAAGAAAAAAACAGACTACCAGAAACTTGGAAGAAGCGAATGTAGAATGAGTGCTGAAGTCAGTGAAAATGAACTTGGAGAACGGTGCACAGGAGGAAGGTCACCTAGAAAGACAAACTTCCTTTGCTCCAGTGGCCCAGGCTGCCCTGGCCTGAAGCATGAAGTCCAAGTGATTAGGAATAATGATCATTATACACCAGCACAGCTTCCATGTGATGAGAAAGAGACACCATCAAAGGTTGCATATGGAGGTCTGATTTGTAGCTTTTCCTTATCTGCTATTTCTCAGTTTGGGCAGCCAAAAAAAGAGACAGAGCCATTGAAAGCTCTGACTGCTTAGACCTTTCCGAACCCTGGGTGTTCTGGAAAAACCTTCAATGGGAAAGGCATCTGAATAAGCTAACTATAGTTCTTGGATCTGTTGTGGTTTCAATATCCCTGGCTCAGCCTGAGTTCAAGAGGGAGTTGGTTCCTCTGGAGTTACATGTTACTTTTAAAAAGTAATTTTCATGCACTTTTCCTGTGTGAAAAGAATGCCAACAGAGAAGTTTTTAAATTTAGACCTACTGGTTCCTACACTACCGCCAAGAGTAATAGAATTTGTAAGGGCTTTTCTGATGATGTGTATCAATTTTATTTCATTGGCTTATTCAGTTCTCATTACAGTTCTCTGATATTCCCAACAGGTGGGTGGCAAGACAGAGAACTCAGAGGGGTTCAATGACTTGCCCAAGACCCCACTGCTGGAGAAGTTTCCCAGCTTGGCAGAAAAGTTATGCATCAACAGTCCTTTCAGTTTAACACTGATCCATGTCACGGGCAGAGGGTAAAGCAATCACAGGCCTGAATGTTTGAAAGTGATTTCAGTTTAAACAATTTAAGCTCTTTTTTCATATTGCTAGATCAGTTAGCAAACCATATGTGCCAACATTTGATTTGGAGGCTAGCTAGGATCACTGCAGACTTATGTGGCTCCATCTCTGGGCATTTTAAAAAAGTTTATTACCTGTCCTGGCTAGGTAGCTCAGTTGGTTGGAGTGTCATCCCATACACTAAAGGGCTGAGGGTTCAGTTCCCAGCCAGAGCACATACCTAGGTTGCAGGTTCGATCCCTGATCAGGGCATAAGAGGAACAATCAATTGATGCTTCTCCCTCTCTCTCTTTCTCCCTCTCTCTCTCTTTCTCCCTCTCTTCCTTCCTTTCTCTCTCTAAACTTAATAAACATACTCTCAGGAGAGGATGTGAAAAAAAGTTATAACCTAAATATAATGTGACTGTGCTGGAGCAGAGAAATTGGTTCACTTGAGGTTACTGCTTAAAATATGGAACATCAAGTTAAGTATGGATTTTAGGTAAACATTAAATAATTCCATAGTATGGACCTGTCCCATGCAATACTCAGAACATGCTTATGTAAAAATAGTGTCCTTATTTTTATTTGATAAGAGATTTGATCTGGCAACCCCAGTAAAAAAAAAAAAAAAAAAGTGAAACTCAAACCTTCATTTGGTTAGTCCAAAAAATGTTTTCTGGCCCTGACTAGTGTGGCTTAGTGGGATGGGCATTCTCCCAGACACCAAAATTTTACTGGTTAGAGTCCTGGTCAGGGCACATGCCTGGGTTGTGGACCAGGTCCCTGGTTAGGGGTATGCAGGAAGCAACTGATTGATGTTTCTCTCCCATATCAATGTTTCTCACTTACTCTTTCTCCCTCCTTTTCCCACTCTCTAAAAATAAATAAATCTTTAAAACAAAACACAACAGGCAGTGGGTCACATTTGGCCGCCAGGCCATGGGTGGCTGGCCACTGTTTAAAAAAAATTCTGCCTGGTCCTACAGTGATAGGAAGGAGACCCACTTTGAGGAGTTGATTCTTGATGCCAATGCCATGACCTGGCACCATACTCTTCTGCTCTGTCCACTTTACAAAATGTATACTCCAGGTAACTACTGTTTAGAACACTGAGATCTCATTTTCCAAATCTTATTATCACCTCACTTAACTGGCTCACTTAAGAGCAGCTACCACACCAGGAAGATCTGAATTGCCAAATGGAGGGTTGGGCAGGATGTTATCAGCCAGGTCTCTGAGAGTATTAGCTTAACATTGAACAAATACAACTTATGGGATGAAACATAGAACAACTGAATTTTTGTCTCCTATCTCTACTGGAAAAAAAATTGTTTAGAGAAGGATATTTTTCTTGATCTTTAAAAAAAAAATTTATTCATTCATGACATTACTAATCATGCTTAGAAAATAAAATGTCTTAAAAATACTTTGTCCTTAGATACAATATTGTTTCCTAAACTCTAGAATGTTGATTCCAATATAATAATCAAAACTTCAAATGTGATTTGAAGTTAAAATGTCTTCCTTTGGCCAACTGGTGCTTGTCATAGGTGGAAGCTCAGACATGGTACAGGGAAGCCACCTTTCTTCTTTTATTCTTCTCTTCTCTTGCTAACTTTAGTTTTATTACTTGTTAGGTCAAAGAGAGGAGAGGTGAGAGAGACAAGAAAGATGGCTTCTTTTGCTCTTGGGCTCAGCTAATATTAAAACCATTTTTTAAATAAAGCATTTTTGTGAATTCTTCAAAAACTCCATGATCCTTCACCATCATCAGAAACCTCCCACTACTTGTGATTCCTTTTTATAGGTGATGTGTTTCCTCTCGTCAATCACTTACTCCCTCAATTGACCCAGGAATCTAATAGTATCTTCAGATTCTCTCTGCTGAGGTCTTCTTATGTCTCTGGACATCCCCATTGGACAGAATCCAAGACAATCCTATATTGATTTTTCCTCCAGTTTCTGGCTCATGTGTACCACTCTTGTATACTTTGCCCCCAATAATCTGAATCCTAATAGAGAAATCACTTTCCTTTTGCTCTACTAATAAGCTGCTATGCATCACAAATCAGGCCAATATGTTCGCTACTGGCAAGAAATGCTTTTGAAGTTCTTGGAATATACCAATTGGAGCATTTCTCACCCCACTTGAGGTGAAAGGCAAACACTTCCTCCAACCTCTCCTCTTTGGGGTGGAGAAATGGGATTTACCACATTCCAGAATCTAGAAGAAGTTTGTTCTCAAAACAAAAATAATAAAAACAGAATGACTTTCCATAACCCTTTAAGACTAAAAGTATGGAGAAGGAGTTTGAGAGTTCTCTAAGGGAGCAGAGACTTCTTGTTTGAACTATTTGGAGAATTAGCTCCATGGAATGTAGTAGCATCATTGTCTTATGCCTTAGACAAAAGTGAGAGAGAAAGAACTGCACTTTAACAACCCATTACTCTGGGAAAATGGGTACTGACATTAACACTCATATTGGGAGTCTGCACTGAATCTAGAACCTCAGGTCAATGTTAGGGTTCTCAAGGGGCTTAGAGATATATGACCCAGGAAAGGTTTTGTGTTCTTGACATTTCTAATAAGCAGGGGTGCTCTGGTCTCCTAATTTTTCCTCTGCAATGCATGGGATCTTTCATCAGATGCACATATACAAGACAAACACTTAAAAGCCCTTCTTAGAAAGTGTACTGCAAATACCTCAAAGAGCCTCAAGGGCTAAGAGAGTCACTTCCAGCCATGACTTTCAAGAGCACTTATAATTTGAATTAGCTCTCAGAGCATTCTGGATTTTCTAAATAGCGTGTGGTATAAATGACTAGCAATAGAAAAAGTTGACCGAGTCCATTGCACTTTATTTATTTTTTAAATGTATTTGTATCATTTTTTAAATTTTATTTTCTATTTTACTGTATTTTTCCATTACATTTAGTCTCCTTAAACACCCTCCCACCGCCTGCAATCACCATGCTGTTATCCATGTCCTTGAAGCCTTTTTTCTTTTTGCTCAATCTCTCTACCCCTAACCTCCCCCACCTTAGCTGTAATCCTTCTATCTATGAGTCTGTCTCTATTTGTTAGTTCAGTTTGTTCATTAGATTCCATATGTGACTGCAATCATTAGTCATGTCATTAGATAAGGTAATTGTCCTTATCTAACTGGCTTATTTCACTTAGCATAATGTTCTCCGGGTCTGTCTATACTGTCACAAAAGGTAAAATTTTCTTCTTTTTTTATGGCCAAGTAATATTTCATTGTGTAAATGTCCCACAGGTGTTTTATCCAGTAATCTACTGATGAACACTTGGGCTATTTCCATATCTTGGCAACAGTAAGTAACACTGCAATAAAAATAGGGATACTTATGTTCTTTTGAATGTGTTTTGGGTTGCATTGAATATCTTCCCAGAAATGGGATCTCTTGGTCAAAAGGCAGAGCCGTTTTTAATTGTACCTCTGACTGCTTTACACAGTGGCTGCACCAATATGCATTCACACCAATAGTGCAATGGTTCCCCTTTCTCCACATCCTCCCCAGCATTTGTTGTTTATTGGTTTATTGATGATAGCCATTCTGACACGTATGAGATGACATCTCATTGTGGCTTTAATATGCATTTCTCAAATGAATAGTGATGTTGAGCATTTTTTCATATGTCTTTTGTCCATCTGCATGTCTTCTTTGGAAAATCGTCTATTCAAATCTCTTATCTATTTTTTAATTGGGTTGTTTGGTTTTCTTTGGCATTGAATTTTGTATATTCTTTATCAATTTTGGATATTAACCCCTTCACAGGTATATTATTGAATGTGTTCTCCCATTCTGTGGCTTGTCTTTTGTTTTGTTGAGGTTTTCCTTTCCTGTGTAAAAGATTTTTAATTTGATGTAGTCACATTTGTTTATTTTTTTTCTTTTGTTTCCCTTGCCTGGGGAGATATATATGATAAAATATTACTATGATCAATATCTGAGATTTTTATGCCTATGGTTTCTTCTATGATATCTATGGTTTGGGATATAACATTTAAGTCTATAATTTATTTTCAATTTATTCTTCTGTGTGGTGTAAGAAGGTGGTCTAATTTCATTTTTCTGCAGGTACCTGTCCAGTTTTCCCAACACCATTTATTAGCCCATTGTGTGTGCTTGCTTCCTCTGTCAAATATTAATTGACTATAAAGGTGTGGGTTTACTTCTGAGCTCTCAATTATGTTCCATTGATCTATGTGTCTGTTTTTATGTCAGTACCACACTGTTTTGATTATTACGGCCTTATAATATAGTTTCATATTAGGTAACATGATTTCTCAAACTTTGTTCTTTTTTGTCAGGATAGTTGGTTGGTATGCAGGGCCTTCTGTGGTTCCACATAAATTTTTGAAATATTTGTCCTAGTTCTGTGACATATGTCATTGGACTCTTGATAGGAATTTCATTGAACCTATAGGTTGTTTTGGGTAACATGGACATTTTAATTATATTAATTCTTATCCATGAACATGGAATGTGCTTCTACTTATTTGTGTCTTCTTCACTTTCTTTTTTCAGTGTCTTGTAATTCTCTGTGTATGGGTCTTTTCTGTCCTTGGTTAGATTATTTCTAAGTATTTTATTTTTTGAAGCAATTGTTAATGGGATTGTTTTTGTAATTTCCCCTTCTGTTATTTCATTATTGGCATATAAAAATGTAACTTATTTCTGGATATTAATTTTGTATCCTGCTACTTTGGTGAATTCATTTATCTGTCCTAGTAGTTTCTTGGTGGAATCTTTGTAGTTCACTATGTATAGTACCGTGTTATCAGCAAATAATGATAGTTTTATTTCTTCCTGTTCAATTTGGATACCTTTTATTTCTTCTTCTTGTCTGATTGCTATGGATAGGATTTCTAGTACTATGTTGAATAAGAGAGGTGAAAGCAGACAGCCATGTCTTGTTCCTAATATTAAGAGGAATGCTTGTAGTATTTGCCCATTGAATATCAACAAATTTAAGAAGATTTAAATGCTATCAAGCAGTTTCTCTGATCATAGTGTTATGAAACTGGAAATCAATCACAAGATGAACACTGAAAAACACACAAAGACATGGAAGCTAAAGAAGATATTATTAAACAATGAATGGCTCAACACAGAGCTCAAGGAAGAAATCCAAAGATAACTTGAAACAAAGGAAAATGAGGACACAACAACCAAAAATCTGTTGGACAAGGGGAAAACAATCCTAAGAGGGAAATTCATAGCATTAGGGGCCTATCTCAAAAAAAAAGAAAAAGAAAAAGAAAGAAAGAAAGAACTCAAATAAACAATCTAATTTATATTTAAAAGAACTTGAAAAAGGACAACAAACAGAACCCAAAGTGAATAGTAGGAAGGTAATAATAAAGATCAGAGCAGAAATAAACAAAATAGAGTCTAAAAAATGATATAAAAATCAATGAATCCAAGAGTTTATTATTTTGGAAAGATAAATAAGATTGACAACCTTTAACCAGGCTCATAACAAAAAAAAAGAAAGCGGACCCAAATCAATAAAATCAGAAATGAAAAAAGAGAAATAATAACTAACACCAAATAAATACCAACAATTGTTAGAAAATATTATGAATAACTATATGTCAACACTGGAAAACCTCAATGACATCGATAAATTCCTAAAATCATACAATCTTCCAAAACCAAATTAGGAAGACTCAGAGAATCTGAACAGACAGATTATACCTAGTAAAACTGAAGCAGCAATCAAAAAACTCTCAACAAACCAAAAGTCTGGACCCAATGGCTTCACAGGTATATTTTACTGAACGTTCCTAGAAGAACTAATACCTCTCCTTGTCAAACTATTTCAAAAACATTCAAGAAAATGTAAGGCTCTCAAGCTCATTTTATGAGGCCAATACTATCCTAATTCCCAAAACAGATAAAGACATGGCAATAAAGAAAATTGTAGACCAATACCCCTGATAAACATAAATGCTAAAATCCTCAACAAAATATTGGCAAACCAAATACAGCAATACATCAAAAAGATCATATACCACAATCAAGTGGGATTTATTCCAGGAATACAAGGTTAGTACAACATTTGTAAATGAATAAATGCGATACATCACATAAAAAAATGTAAGAAAAATCACATGATCATAACAGTAGATGAAGAAAAAGCATTTGATAAAATCCAGCACCCATTTATGATTTAAAAAAAAAACCTCTCAGCAAAATGGGACTATAAGAAACACACATAAACATAATGAAGTCCATATATGACAAACCCACTGCCAGCATTCTATTCAATAGGCAAAAAGATTGTATTTTAGTCAGTCAGTCAGTATGCTTCTAAGAAATGATTATGGACCCCTGAGTATATTCTCAAGAAGGTTACCAAGTACCATGACTTTAGACAGTTAACATGTTGAATGACCTACCACACTACCTCCCTGTTCACTGGCCCCAGTGGAGGCTGCAAAACAAAAGCTTTGGAACATCCACATGGAAAGGACCTCCGATCAGCCACTTTTCTGGTGAGATCTTTGCTTAGTCCTAATATCACTGAGGAGATTGGCTTTCTGCAGAACTGGCCCAGCCACAGCCAAAGAGGATGACAAGAACATCTAAGCAATAATAACCAGCTTCTCTTGTTCTTCATTTAGATTGTTTCAGAACTGGTTAAATAGTAGGGGTTAATGTCAGGAAGTTCTAGATCTATGGATCATGGCTCTTCAGCTTTCTAGTTATATGACTACTCTGGGTTTATTTTGCACATTGAATAATTAGAATAGAAACAGTACCTATATCACAGGTTGGTTGAGAGGACTGACTAATGTAATATATGTTCATAGCTCACGAAAATGCTTACTACATGCTAAATATCTATTTTACTCTTAAAATTAGCTATTATGTTGGCAAAGCTCAAGTTTTCCATTCTGAGCAACTTATAATCATTGCCTGTATTACTGCACCAAGTTTTAGTTTACAAAACACTTTTACACACATTAAAGATAATCTCCCCACCAACAGACTATCACTTCAAATTGTAGTATATTTTATTCTATTTTCATTTGATTCATATGTATATTTTTAAAGAATTCAAATCATATTTAATTTGCAGTTATGTACCCTACTTTTCATATAAGTTCAATATTCCTCATATTGTTAAATATATTTCAAGACTAGTTTTGAATTGCTACATTGTTCTTCTTATCATCAGATTGGCCTTCATTTAATTATTTGTCTGGTTGAACTTTTAGATTAATTATTTCCCTTTTTACATATCATAAATAATGCTGCAAAGAACAAACAAACCTGTGATCATATTTCTGATTATTTCCTCAGGAGACACCTAAAAAAGACCCCTAATACATTGCTAAATTACTTTCTAGAAGGTTCATCCCAGAGCTATAATGTTATGTCTTATTAAATGTATTTCCTCAACGAATTGCAAGATTCATTTTTTAAAAACTGTGATAAAATACATATAACAAAGTTTATCACCTTAACCATTGTTAGTGTATAGTTCAATGTTAAATATATTCACATTGTTGTGCAATGGATCTCCAGAAATTTATAATCTTGCAAAACTAAAACTCTGTATACATTAATAACATCTCTGATTTTCCTTTCCCTTCAACCCCTGGCAATGACCATGCAGCTTTCTGTCTCTTTGAATTTGACTACTCTATGTATCCTGTAAGAGTGAAATCATTCAGCATTTGTTCTTTTGTGATTGGCTTTACTTAATATCATTTTTACTTTCAAACTGTCTGATTCCCTCCCAAGAAGAATACTGTCTCACAACAGTTTGACCAAATGGGAGAGATTTGTTTATGTTGTGTCAGTTGTTTGGCTCAGAGATGTGTTTATTTTTTTCTCCAATAGTTCAAAGCTCCTACGTGTGTTATCATGATATATGTAGTTTACAAAAGAAAAGCAGCCACCAAGGGGAAAGGAGGAGGCTATGGATATAGAAAAAGACACAGAAATTAAAGTATTTCCATTTCCTGACTAGATGACATATGGTCATGGGTTTTTCAATACTTCTCTCAAAATCAACTCTGAAAGAACTAGAGATGAAAAGAAAGAACAGGTCTAAGAGACTAATATTTAAATAGTATACTCATCCAGGGAAGACAAAAGGCTGTTGGGGACTGGTACGTGTGTCTTGTTGGGTGGATGGGGTGGGGAGGGAACTGCTAAGTCCCCAGGAAGAAAGTGCCTGCAAGTGCAGACCTGGTACAGAGTTTCTGCTAACGTTTCTACGTGTTGTCAGGAAATCATCTTTGTTTTCCCATCATGATCTTACAGATCAAAGTGATTAGATAACACAGGAGCAGAACCACCAGACAAGAAGATAACACATTTAATAACATATATAACCTGAAGTCAATTTACTGGGGAGACCAAAAATTAAAAGTATATATAACAAATAAATGCAAGGAAATATGAAGGATATAAGCAAGAAAATAAGTCATAAAAGAAACCAGGTGGACATATTAGCTACAGATAATATAATAATTAAAATTAAGAACACAGTGGATGGGAAAAGTAAATGAACACCACAAAAAATAAATCAGTAATCTGGGGCACTGACCCATATTGTATCAGAACACAATAAAAAAAACAAAGATATATTTTTTTTAAAAAGTTAAGTTTTTGGTCAAGATGGTGGTGTTGGTAAATGCGGTTCTTGGAAACTCCCAAAACCACATCAAAATTACAACTAAACTACAGAACAATCATTGTTCAGAACTACCTAAAATCTATCTGAACAGATATCTGACAACCATGGATATAAATAAGCCACATCAAGACTGGTAAAAGGGGCAGAGACATGAAACAGGCTAATCCCACACCCATGTGTAGCGTATAAAAATGTGGAGGAATATCTCAGTTGTGAAGCTCCTCCCACTAGTGATCAAGGGATCGTTGCCCCACATCAGAACCTCCAGCTCAACATTCCAGTGCTGGGACTAGGAGTCCCCATAACTTCTGGTTTTACAACCTAGCAAGAACTGGGGCTCAGTGAGATGCAGCGCCCCCACATAGACTTACTCAAATGCACTCACTTTGAGCTCCAGTGATTGGGCAGCAGCTGCAAAGGCATCAGGGACATAAGGGGAGGAACTGAACTGTCTGGATTTGTCCGAAGGCTGGAAGAATAGATTTCTCCAAGACAAAAGTACTGGCAGAAGTCATTGTTCCTTTGCTGAGCCTTTCTCCACAGAGCTGGTAAGTAAGCACTATATCTGAGTCTCCAGCAACCTGGCTAAAACTGCCCTGTCCTGATAATTCCATGATATGCTGTCCCACCTAACTTGCAGAACCTCCCAAGCTGTTTCCAGTGGCTTTTCCATGCAAAAGGCCTTGCTTGTCTCATGCTTTAGATTGTCCTAAAATCTCTCAAATAAGCAGCATCTGTTTTCTGCATCCCCATACCTCTAGCTAAGTGGTCCCAGGCCCAATACTATTGGCAGCCAGTCTTGGTTCACAGTTTGGCCTCTCCTGGACACCTCCAAGCACAGAAAAAGTAGCAGCCATTTGCAGATTACTCTGTAGCTCATGACAGATATCTCCAGGTAGAGCACAAGTGGTGGCTGACCTTGAACCTCTGGGGAGTCCCCAGAGCCAGTGTACCTGGTAGACTGCTGCAGACCACAATGTACTACAATTCAACCACCTTCACAAGCAGCACACTCAAGGAGCAGATTCGCAAACACCAAAGCCCCACTAAAACAACTCCTGCTCTATAAGGTTGACTCCTGCACTACAATTCTTTCACTGTAGTCGAAGCCAGTCCTCACAGCTGATTGGCCTGGAATTCAATCCCTCCCAGTTATGTGCCGATAGCAATCAAGGCTCAACTACAATAGGAGGGTGCACACAGCCCACACAGGGACATACATGGAGTGCCCAGATCAGATGACCAGGAGGCTGAGAGCCACTGTGTCCTAAAGGACACCTACATAAAGCCACTCTGCAAAGTCTGGGAGATGTAGCAGCTCTACCTAACACATAGAAACAAACACAGGGAAACAGCCAAAATGAGGAAACAAGCAAACAAAAAACATATCTCAAGTGATAGAATGAGAAAACTCTTCAGAAAAAGCACTAAATAAAATGGAAGCAAGCAAACTACTAGATACAGAGTTGAAAACAATGGTTATAGAGTTGCTCAAAGAACTTAATGAGAACTTCAACAGGATAAAAAGGACATGAAAAGATAAAAAATAGCCAGTTAGAAATAAAGGATACACTAACTGAAATGGGTAGATGAAACAGAATCATATCAGCAATTTAAAATGTAGGGAAGCAGAAAACACTCAGTCATAAGAGCTAAAAGAAAAAAAAGAATGAAAAAAATGAGGATTCTGTCATAAGCCTCTGGGACAATATCAAGCATACAAACACTTGTGTCATTGGGGCTACTGGAAGGAAAAGAAAGAGAGCAAGAAATTGAAAACCTATTTGAAAATATAATGACAGAAAACTTCCCTAACCTCATGAAGGAAATAGACATTAAAGTCCAAGAAGTTCAGACTCCCAAACAAGATGGACCCAAAGAGGCCCACACCAAGATACATCATAATTAAAATGCCAAGAGTTAACAACAAAGAAGAATCTTAAAAACAGCAAGAGAAAAAGTTAGTTACCTACAAAGGATTCCCATAAAATTGTGAGCAGATTTTTCAACACGAACTTTGTAGGCCAGAGAATATTGACAAGAAGTATTCAAAGTCATGAAAAGCAAGGACCTACAACCAAGATTATTCTACACAGCAAAGCTATCATTTAGAATTGAAGTACAAATAAAGAGCTTTCCAGACAAGGAAAAGCTAAAGGAGTTTAATCACCACCAAACCAGTATTACAAGGAATGTTAAAGGGTCTACTGGGAGAAGAAGGAGGAAGAGGAAGAGGAGGAGAAGAACTAGGAGAAAGTATGAATAATAAACAGCTATAAAAAAGAACAAAATCTTACCATTTGCCACAGCATGAATGGACCTGAAAGGTATTACACTAAGTGAAATGTCAGTCAGAGAAAGACAAATACCACTTATATGTGGAATCTAAAGAACAATATAAATGAACCAACAAAACAGAAGCAGATACTGAAAACATACTATGGTTAACAGAGGGAAAGGGGGTTGGGGAACTCGGTGAAAAAAGTGAAGGAATTGAGGAGTAAAGATTAGTAGCTACACAATGATCTAGGGAATGTAAAGTATAGCATAAGGAATATAGTCAATAATGTTGTAACAACTATGCATGGTGCCAGCTGGACACTGGAAATATCAGGGAGAACATTTTGTAAAATATATGATTGTCTAATAACTATGCTGTACAACTGAAACTAACAAACAATACTGAATATAAACTGTAATTTAAAATTTTTTTAAAGGCTAAGTGATGTGGCAGATACAGTAGAAAGAGTCAGATTGATATCAGACTTGTTAAGCAACACGAGAAAGAAGGAAGACAATGAAGTACTGTTTTGAAAGAATTAAGCAAAGAAAATTTTAAGAAATTAGCACAGGTGACCACAATAAAATAGAGGAAACAAGGACATTTAGTAATATCATGTATACCGAGAAAAGTAAACTAGATCACTTCCTAATATCATCTGCAAGAATAGATTTGGATGGTTAAAGAACCAATGTGAAAATAAAACTAGAATTTATAGTAAACATGAATGAGAACATCTTCATGACATAGAGGTAAGGAAGGGAGCCTTAGAAACTCAGAAGCACAAATCAAAAGATTAAAACTTGATTTATTTGATTACATAAAATTTAGCAGTTAATGCTCAATAAAGAATGGGAAAAAATCAACGGAGGTCAAGTGTGATGTTAAAATTTAACAGAATTAAAGAAATAAATTAAAAAAGCAACAGACTATTTATGCTGAGATAATAGAAATCTGAGTTATGTCTAATATTGGTGGGAATGTGGAGATACAGGCTATAGAAACCCTCAAATGTTATTAATGGGAGTTAGGTTTGGTGTAGCTATTCTGGAAGTCAGCTCAGCAATTCCACCCCTACATATATATGAGCGAGATTCTTACACAGCTCTGCAAGGGACACACACAAAAATGTTTGTGGGGGTGTGGAGGTGGAACAAATCTAAGTTTCAGTAACTGGGGAGATGGCTAAGTCAGATTCCATACATGTAATTCCATAGAGCAGTAAGCAGCAATTGCTAGACTTATACCCAGCAATAAGAATAAGACTTTAAAACATCATGCTAAGCAAAGAGAAAGAGAGAGAAAAAGAAAGAGAGAGAGGGAAAGGAAGAATTAGTTGTCCTGGTATCTTAGACTGTTGGGGCTAGTATATCAAATACCATAGACTAGATTGCTTACAAACAATAGAAACTTATTTTTGACTAGGAAGTCCAAGAAAAAAGCACCAGCAAATTGTGTCCAGTAAAAACACACTTCTTGGTTCATATACAGTTCCTTCTAGCTGTAACCTCACATAGTACAAGAGATAGGCTAGCTCTCTGGAGCCTCTTTTATGAGGACATGAATTGTATTTGTGAGGGTTCCACCCTCATGACCTAATCATTGCCTATATACTCTACCTCCAAACACCATTACTTTGAGGATTAGATTTCAACATATGAATTTCAGGGGGGCGTAAAAGTTCAGAGCATAACAAAAGGAAAATATATATAAAAAGATAAGATAACATGTGTGTAAAATAAAGTTACATTCACAAAATAAAACAAAAATTATCTTCAAAGAACACACTCAAATATATAATTAAATCAAAAGTATTAGAGTGTTTGCATATGAAGTGGGTATGGGTTAGGGAGGAGATGTTATAAGACTATAGAGAATGAAATGATGAATTGAGTTAGAGGTCCTTACACAGATCAAGGATGACACAGAGCCAATGAACCAGGAGTCCTGTGACTCAACCCTCTACATCAACAGATGGACAAATAGAAAAATAAGGAAAGTACCACTTACTGCTACAAGCAACTCTTTACAGACTCTGTGCTAAGAACTTTATATCCAACAAGTCATTTATTTCTTATACCAGTTGGAGAAGAAATTTATGATTCTCTTCATTACCCAAATAATGAAAGAATGGCTCATAGAGAAGAAGGAAGGTGGCGAGGTTGTATCACCTGGATCAGGGCAGAATGTCTTCAAATACCCAAGCTGTCAACCACTACAAACTGCCCTGCTGAAATCTCCTCACAAAGGTGGGAATGCTGACCACAGAATAACACACATGGATAGATGTATGTAATATGCTCCCACAATGCCACAGTTGTAGCATGCCTTGGGCACTGGTCCTTTGTGGGTTGTACTACCCATACCTCACCACAGACCTCATATATGGAGGCAAAGGAGGAGCAACCATACACAGCATCAGGAAAGTGTCTTCCTCCAGCTTTTTTGAAAGATGCCAGATGCCTCCTATTGTGTGTGGTACAAACAAGCTGATATGATATGAAATATTTAAAATGTGGGCATGCTGATCCTTGTTCCGAATTAGAAAAAAAATAAATCTGGTCTCAGAAAATTGAAAAAAAAAATTACCAATAAAAAGGCTGAGAACTAGTCATTCAGATGAAAGCAAAATACTGACACAAGGCCAATTTCAACTTAAGAAAATAGACCACCCCTTGGAGGGTGAAATTTCCATGCCCTCAGGCAGTAGTACTCCCACAGAGTGAGCAGCGGGGACCTGAAGCATGTGGTCCTAATAAATCTTATTCTATATTCCTTACATTACTATTAAAATGAAGTTATGAGGAGTGCCTCTTATGATCACAGGAACCATTGAAGGTAATTACAGGGAAAAACAATAATGTCTGCCTTTGTTATGAGGGTAATTTACAATTAGCTGTAAATGTCATTGTGCCAATATATGCAGTAGGGGACCGGGCACTAGAGAATTTAAGATACAAATCAAATTTTGCAAGCTGAAAAAAGAAAATGGAGGTACCTCATATTATAAGTGCTTTTCCTTAAAAACACCAGTAAACATCAGAGTCTCATCCTAAGAAACGGAAGATTAAACCAAGGCACCTTATCAATCTGCCATGAGACCCTTGAGGTGTCAAATTTAAGTCCTGCAGGGTCACAGCATGAGATGAGGATAATGTTCAAAGACAGCACAAGCATGAATATTCCAAAAAGCAACTGGATAATTGCTTCATATCATATCTAACACACAATCATAAAGAATATCAGAGTAATTACTCCTAGGGTACCAGGGACCGCTGCACTGCAATTATCCCTGTGGTCTGAGTTGGTTTGTATATGCCTGTGTGTCTCCCTCGCTGCTGCTGTATTACTTCTTTGCAGATATGCCATTCATATTTGTAGATTTAGCTCTGGGAAGCACAAGGATTTCTTCTGAACTACAGAGATCGAAGTGCATAATTTAATATTCACTTCATACTGGTAAAACCTCACATCCATTTAACAAAGGATGATAAGAAATGGAAGCTTTGAAAAGTGAACCCAGGCCTGTAAGCATACTCAGGATTTTTTTTCAACATTCTCTTGTTATCCCAGTATATTTTATTCCTGAGATTTCAAATAATGAAGACAACTGAGAACATGGACCTAAACAGAGAATGTTTTCAGCTTTGCTGTGGAAAAAGCACTAAGGGAATTAGAGAGCTTTCATTTACTTCATTCTTTCCCATTTGTCATTTTTCAGGAGGGACTGCATTACATGTAGAACTCATTACTAGAAGCTTCTTCAAGAGTTAGTGGAAATAAAACAAGGGAAGAGAATAGAATCTTTTATGACTATGAGCTTTATATTAGCATTTCCTTGCCAGTCGGAGGAGTCAGGAGTGATCCCCATCAGAGCTTGTGGCCCATGTGTTGTAGGTTTTTCTGTTTATTTTCAGACTAAGGCCCAACTCTGCCTCTACTTTTTTCAGTGTCAGAAGAAACATGCAACTCCTCACAATGTTCATCTCTTGTATTAAATAGACAACAGCTGTATGTAAGTAAAAATATTTACCCATATCTGCAAATCTTGGCTGCCATAATAATTGCACAGTAACTGTAGTAGGCATTGAGGTACTTTATGAATATTTACATCTATTATGTCATTTAATTCTCAGCCACATCTGAGGTCTTATTATTATCCCCATTGTATAGACAAGACACTAAAGCCTTGGAAGACTTAGTTCCTATTCCTGGGTAGTTTTACAGCTACTAAGCAGCAATACCTGCATTTAAAACTCAAAAGTCAGACTTGACAGATTTAAACTTGACCATGATGATAGAATGCCTCCTATGACAACTATGATGAGTCAACTGGCATTTGACAATCAATTTACAAAAAAATAATTGGCTGTTCTTTCTAATATTGATTAGCTGTTTTATATTTCATAGCCAGTCAGAAAATACTGCATCAAATCCACTCTGGTTGAGATTTGCCATTCATGTTATCATTTAAAAGAAAAAAAAAGGAAAGAAGGGGACTCTGAGGTAAAACCATGCCTACAGACAGATACAAGCTTAGTTTAATTTCCTGTCATACAGATAATTAGTCACCAAATGTGTCCCTAAGGTAATTAAAAACATAATAAACCTAATGAAATATGGGCTATATCCTGGTTAAAGAGGAAAAATTAAGAGTTATAAATCACTAGCAAATCATGAATTTCTTTAACAAGTGTATCATACTTGTTTTATCAAAAAATACTAGCATTCCTCAGAATCAGGAGTTGAGCTCTCAGTCATCAGTGAATGGCTTAGCATTACTGTGAGCATAAAGGTTTTGTTATTGTCTCTTCCCTGAAGACGTAAGAATTGAAGTGCCATGTCAAGTTTCTGGCACCTCTATGCTGCACTGGTTACCGGATAAGCTGAGGGAAGCCTCTGATGCACCAAGCAGTTAGAAAGCCAGTCTTCAAGGGGAAAAGGATCTCTTTGCCCTTCCACATTTCCCTCGAGTGAGGGAGAGGCCTCAGGAATGGGAGGACCCAGGGCTCATACAACCACCTTCCGTGCACTTGCTCAGACCGGGCCATGCCTTGCACCTAGCTGGTGACAGCTTTTCTCCCTGCCTGCAGCCTTGTGACAGCACTGAGGCAGAGCTCAAAGCCTCTTGGCTACTCCTAATTTAGACCACTCAGACTATCAGTTCTCGTCAATCTCACAATTTAAGTTCCTAATTAAAAACTCATGCTGAGTAACTTAACAAACAAGGACTAAAATTAAATAAAGACAATGAATAGAAAATACACATATGATAAAGGAAATGGCTAAAAATACTACTTAATGATATTTAAAGTTTGGTGCAGAGAAAGAGTCCCAGATAAGCAGTTAGAAAGCTGGGGTTTGAACTCTGGCTGTACTACTCACTGGTGTACAGCTGTGGACAAGATGTCTAATCTCTCTGGGTCTCTGTTTTCTTCAATTTAACAATGGAGATAAAAATTCTTGCCTTTTGGATTTTTGTGAAGATTAAACAAGAGAGAACCTTTGGAAATACAGAGTGTCTTGTCTGGCATGTAGTGAGTTTTCAGTCCACATTGGTTGCAGGTGACACTGAAGCAGTGCCCAAAGAACCATGTTAAACACACAAATCAGGACAGGTTTCATATCAGAAAAATCTATTCCATCGCTTTACCAAGAACCAAATGTCAACTTTATAATGTACTAAATACTGTGTATACTGGAGGCTACTTCTAGGGTTTTGTTCATTATCTAATATCATAATATTTAACTTATTATGACTTTGTAGTATGTTTGAATATTTGATGATGGTATTTTTTATGTCAACTCTAGAAATAACATTTTAGTTAAAGAATGTATATTGGTGTTTTATTCAGTATGGATACATTTATATAGAATTTATTTCTTACATATTGTATACTTTTTGAAATGTGACTTCTGTTTCTTTTATATATTTCCTTTGTTTATTGCTTATGTACAGTAAGTAAACTTACTGATATTTTCACATATGATATTGTGCATAGTTATGTTGTGAAACATTTTTATTATACAACAGTTTCTTTTTTTCCCCACTTGATTCTCTTGGGCTTTCTAGGTACACAATAATATCTAGAATACATTCAGAATAATGATAAATTAATATAGAGGCAATGAACATCTTGGTTTTATTTCTTTCATGGAAATGTTTCCAGTTTTTCCCTGTTAAGCATAATGCTGGATTTTGTGTTAGATCTGTGTATTTCATCATGCTGAGTCCATCTATTGCTCTATAGAGTTGGACTTTGAGCCATATAAGCATATTAACTAATCCAAGTCAATAGATAGAATTTTAAAAGAAAAATCAATTAATTATTTATTTCAGTAGCAAATACCTGGCTCTAAATTTGAAGAGATGACAACAAAAGCATAGGTACACAAACAGTTCTCAGTAAACCTCTGGACCATCAACATTAGCATCACCTGGGAACTCACTAGAAATGCAAATTCTAAGGCCCCACTGCATACCTATTGTATCAGAGTCTCTGTGGGAGAGGAGTAGCCCAGTAATCTGTCATTTAACAATACCTCCTGAGGATTCTGATGTAAATTAAAATCTGAGACTCTCTGGTTTAGCCAGATTAAGAAATCAAATAGGTGATAAACCAAAGCATTTTAAGTTTACTGATAGATATGAGTCATAACTGACATTCAACTCAGAACCATATGGAGCCACAGCTGAAGGGGCAATGAGGGAGATACGAAAAGCTTTTGTCTGCCCCAAACACTGTCCTCCAATCTGAAAGATGCTCTCTCCTTTTACTTGAATTGGAATCTGATCCTAAATTCTCGTATTGATTAAATAACAAAGGAGAGCCATTGCATCACCAGGAGGTTTCCTGCAATTGGGAAAAAGAGCCATCAGGCAGAGGGATGCAGGCTGTGGCAGCTGGACACCAGCTGGAACACATGGAGAGGTCAAGGGGCACAGGCAAGGCACTGACAGCACCAGCAGCACCCATTGTGCCACCTGCAATTAACTGTGACAGTGTTGCCCTCTCTGCTGGCATAACGGCATTGTTATATGTATCAGATTAGCAAGCTGCATCTTGGAAAGGCTAGCACCAACCAGCACATCTAGTAGAGAAGTCCATAGAAATTATTATTCTTTTCAGGTGAGCAACAACATTGTGAATGTGATATTTGCAGGTTTGGGCTGGGAAATATAGCCAGGGACAGAAGTGGCATTTGAGGTAAAAAATACTGCACCAGGGAAGTTGGGATGAGAAGGAATGTGGAATCAGACACTGAAGGTAATAACATCACAGTTTTACTAACGACCAGCCCCACTGCTCCTGTCTGCAGGAAGGGAGAGGATAGGAATTTGGCAACTGCTTCCAGGAAGGGTACAACACACCCTTTGTGGTTGCAGCACACAAGTACATGAACTTGAGGAGCCATGTCTGATGTGACTCAAGAAGTCAGTGGTTGAACGGAGACTTGAACAAAACAGTAGAAACCCCTTCACCCATTAAAATACCTTTTATTTTTATTTGCTTAGTATTTTTCTTTAAGCAATCACTAACTTTGTCTTCAGCCTCATCCTCAACCACAATATCAGTGATTCCTTTAGTTTGAGATAACACTTTTATTATTTTAAAACATATGAAAATTTAAAAATAATTATTTTTTTAAAAAAATTCCAAAATATTTCAAATACTTTGATTGGCAGCAGGCAGTATTTTGACAAGGCCAGCTCTATAATTCACTTTCTTTCTATTACACCAAATAGCTACACAATAGTCCAGAGGTTATCAAACTTTATCTTGAGAAAGACTAGACTGTTGAACATTCTAAAAATACACATACAGCTGATCCCCATTCCCAGAAACTGATTTCAAAGGACTCCCAATAAGATCTAAGAGATTGGCTTTTTAACAAATATCCCAGGTCAATCTAATGAAGTTCCCTCAGGGCACTTAGAGGAGCATTTCTGTGCGTAAAATCTTTAGGGCTACTTTGAGAGATTTTGTTCTCTCAAAGAGAGGTTCTCTTAGACAGAGAATGGCTCCTGACCAGAGTGACTGAGGAGGTATCCTCCACAAACAGAGAAGGATGATCACAAAATGCCCAATGCTCAAAAGCTGCAGACTTCTTGGGACCTGTAACTCAGAAATGTGGCTCTGGGAGGAAGCGTAGAGATTCCTTAGGAAGAAAGCCAGAGACCTTGGGGATTTAGAGGGAGATCACAGGATGCATGCATTCCTGGCCCTCAAACCAGACACTAGGCAGAAATGGAAACAGAAACGCTTTCCCCATCTATAACCTTTGATGTGTTTTGTGATGATGCTATTATAATAGTACTATTGAAAGTGAGGACTTGAAGAGATTTCCCTTGATACTTAAATCTATTCATTAAATATACTTTCTATACTTTCTCTGTTATTTACACTTATTTATAAAGCTTTTGTTAAGAGGGTTTCTGAGATAAGAAGTCATAAGGATAAGAGAGAAGGAAAGGGACCATAGAACTCTGGTTGAATAAGGATGGAGGGGGTGGAGGATGTATCACTGAAGATAGAGTAAGGCCTTGATTAGGGACAAGAACCAGGAAAAGAAGGCACTCACTGGTACCTACCTATGCTTGGAAGGGATGCATACACTTAGAGAGGGTTTCTGTCTGTTTGTTTTGAATAGGGTTGATATAAACTGGTAGAATATACCACATTGTTTTTCTTTTCTCTGCTCCCCCTCTTTTGTCAAGAAATGACAATTTTGCAGTTACAACCCATCAACTCATCCACTGTGGTTTCTACAGTAAATTTTCTAAGATTGCAGGGAAAGTTAGGCTAAAGGTGAGGCCATTTTCAGCAGTCAGAACTCCAGGAGATATTTTCAAGTAAGTAATGAACATCTCTCAACCTTGACAGAACTTGATTACAATAGTTTTAGTGCCAAATGCATGTCAGAACAGTTCTTTCTTCTGAGAATGTAAAGATGTGAAGAGACAAACTGCAGTTTGCAAACCTTGGTGTTGTCCCAACCTATTTTCTACACCGCAGCAAGGTAAAACAGCTGCTATCTAACCAGGAAGTGAGTGGATTCTTCAGCTTACAGCATGACATTTTGCTTGAAAAGGTACTTGAGATGTAGGACTGTAGCAGGGAGACTAAGTAGTGAAAAAGGACTTTGGAAATCACCTAATTCTACCATGTGAATAATTGCACAGCTCTTGTCAATAATACACATGCTTGTGTACAAGCTCGTTCGTTTCTCTAATCTGTAGTTTAAAAGCAAGCATTCTCCATCATGTTTATACATCCTAAATATTTTTTTTTATTTGTGAGGTCAAAGGAAATGTCAAGACTCTGGCAGGCAGCCTATAAGTATACCAGGCACTCATGGCATGCCTTCCAGGGTCCAGCTGGGTATATTCACAGACCAAGCAATTGGTGGATTCTTAATTCACTAACTGAGTGATTGTTAACTGATAAAATTAAGGTAAATAAAGCAGGTAGAAGACTAGTGACAAACCATGATGTCAACTCAAATCAAGGACTTATTTTATAATGACAAAAAATAAAAAACCAAAGAGACTAAAATCCTGACTTTTAGTTAAGTCATCCAATAAATAAATAGTTGGTGAGATTTTAAACATCTTGTCTCTTTTCCTAGTTTGGGGGATAAATAATACACATGTAAACAAATGAAATAAATTTCTTATAATGAAAAACATTCTAAAATAAACTAAACTGGGTAACAGTGACAGGTAAGAGAGAGCCGTAGTTTTTCTATGGTAGGCAAGGAGGTGACATCTGAGTGACAATTTGAGTGATGGGCAGAAATCAGTCATGAAGGTAGGGAATTCCAGGCATAAAGGATACTACTTATAAAATACCTGAGGTTACAAAGAATGCCAGTTAGTCTGAGGCCAGGTAAAATTTATATATGAAATGACATGATCAGATAGGGCAGCAGTTGGCAAGCTATGACCTGCCACCCAAATCTGGCCCATTGCCTGTTTTTATAAATACAGTGTTATTGGAACAGAGCCTCTCCCATTTACTTATTTATCTATAGCTGTTTTCATGCCACAATAGTAGAGTTGAGTAGTTGTGACAGAAATTAGCAAGTCTACAAAGCCAGAAATATTAACAATCTGACCCCTTACAAAAAGTTTTCCAACCCTTAACGATGGGCTTGGTTATGACGGCACAGAATTTGGGTTTTATTTTGCATCCAAGAAATAACTACTAGGAGATTTTTAAGCAGGCTAGCAATAGGATCTGCCTGACTCTAAAGTCCCATGAAACAATGTGGCAAATGGATTGCAGGAAGCAGGGCAACAAGTCAAAAGTCTCTTACACTATTCCAGAAAAAGATGGTGACTTGTGTTATAATTATGGCATTGGATATAATAAATAGGAGGTGGGTTACAGATATATTTTGGATTGCATTTTTAAGAATAATTTATAAGATTGAGTTTATAAGAATAATTAAAAGATTGAGTTTGAAAATGACTGAAATTTTGGCCTGAGGAAATTATATAGAATGTGTAAGTTAATGAGAAGATGTCAGGAGAGGCAATTTGGAATGGGAGGGATATCAAAAGCACTGTTTCAATATGTCAAGTTTAAGATGCTTATTAAATAAATATCTATAAGAAATGCATTATAAGCAGTTTGCCCCTTCACTCTGGATCTGTAGGAGAGGTGACAGCTGGAGTTATAAATTTGGGAATCATCCGTGTATAGATGCACTGAAAGTCATGGGGCTGGAGGAGAGGAGGTAAGGAGGGAAGTTCTAGAGTGAAGCCCCAGGGCATTTCAGCATTGAAGTATCAGGCAGATGATGCAGAGCTGGGAAAATAGCGAAAAAAGAGCAACAAGTGAGAGAGGAGACTGTATCTGATATCAGGCAATTGATATTTTCAAACTCAGTCTTGCATATATTGGGTTGGCCAAAAGTTCATTTAGTTTTTTCTGTACAATGGCTATAGTAGTGCTTAGTTGTCTTTAACTTCATTCGAAACAATTTTTTTAGATTGTATTGTGACAACTCTTATATCAGCATTCATTTAAAAAAACATAAAAATTGGTGAATTATTGTGGAGCCATTTTAATACTGAAGATGAAAGAATATACATAGCATTTTGGGTGTATTATACTTTATTATTTCCAAAAAGGCAAAAATGCAACTGAAAAACAAAATATAAAAGATTGTGCAATATATGGAGAAGTTGCTGTGACCGATCAAACATGTCAAAAGTGGTTTGCAAAGTTTCTTGGTACTATTGACATTTTGACCAATAATTCTTTGCTGTGGGGCTGTCTTATGCATTGGAAGATGTTTATCAGCACCCCTGGGTTCAACCCACTAGAAGCCAATAGCAGGAGATAGCCGATATACTCAAAATATCCAAATCAATAAAGGTATTAGTGAAAATGAAAAATGTGTATTTTATTTTAGAGGAAAAACTAAACAGACCTTTTTGGCCAACCCAATATATTGTACCCTGCTTTGTGATGTAAGGCTAAGACCTAGTATACTTTGTCAGGAGCTCCCTGCGAGTCTCTTGCCTTAGGGGGCACTAGAAAGAGCATTCAAAACACATGGAGTTAAATGGGCTTGGGTGTTCTTTTCTGTTGATCAACATTCAGGTCTCCTTTCTTCGGCCTGTCTGTGGCAGTACGTTGTCTTAACAGTGGTTTATTTCATTTTACTGACACCCTGCTCAGTGACACCAGGACCAGGACCAACACCAGCACCCGCAAGCAAGTCCTTCTTAGGGCTCTGGGTCCCTACCACCCCTCCTATGATCTCAAAAATAGGCATCCCATCCAAGCAACTGCCCCTCCTTGGAAGTCAGGCTTTCAGCCCCTCAGGGGCCCTCCTCTAAGCTTCATATAATCATCCCAACCTCTTCCCTCCAGAAGGAGGCTGTTTCCTGTAGTCATTACCTCCATAACATATTAGACATCTTTTTTCATGAGTTGTAATGACCTAGTTAGTGTTCTTCATGTATATGTAATTCTATATATGCCTTTCAGTTACCTAGTTGACACTTTTTTGTTTGTTTGTTTGTTATAACCTCCTTATTTTAAAATAACTGCAGGGTACACTGTCACAAAAGTCTAGAGAACAAAAAGTTTCAACAAGAAAGGTCAAATAAGAAAGGGCCAAACCATTGACCATCATTAGTTTTAGCAAGAAGGTCTTGGTGATAATGGTAAGATGGCTGAGTACTAATGGAGTTGGGGGTCCAATAGAGATGATGAAATATAGTTCAATGAATGAGATGGATTACAAATACACTCTGGAGATTGAGTTTATAAGAAAACTTGTAAGATTGAGTTTATAAAATGACTCCAGTTTTTGGCCTGAAAAAATGGTAGATGGAAGTGCCAGTTATAAAAATAAAAGATTGATGAATTTGGAAGCCCAGTGGAGTTGGCTGAGGAGATAATGGGAGGTGAAGAAGTAGAAACAACCAACAGAGCTAATTATCTGAGGATTTTTGCAGTGAATGGGGCCACCGAGGGTTTTAATTTTTCAAGATCAGAGCTGTAAGGGCTTGCGTATAAAATGAATCGTGGCAGACACAGGTGATACCAGGGAGACAGAGGTGATAGTAAAATTGAGGTCCTTGAGAAATGGGTAAGACCAGGTGGGATTCAGAGCATGAGAAAAGGGTTTGGCTTTTAGTAGAACTAGGAACACTGTTCCCAAAGGAAGGAGGCAGAATGTGTGAATTTAGATACAGCAAGGTTGACGGATTTGGTTATGAAAAAATAGGGTGATTTTTTAAAGTTTATTTAATTTCAATGTAAAAACAATCCATGGCCAGAGAACCTCCAAACAATTAACATTGCAAAATGACTATTGTCACCCATAGCATTACCAGAAAAGCACTTCTGAATCCCACTGATCACAGAAATCAATATTCATGGTATAAAATTGAAAAAAAATTATCTTCTCAAGATGGAGAATAAAGATATAGGACTCTCACATTCTGGAAGTGATGCAAGTATTCATAATTACCACCATAAACTTGCTGAGCACTAAAAATAATTCTGTATTTTCCTGTTGGATTTGCAAGCTAATAATAAGCAATTTCCAGCTGTGTGCTGTGACAGCAAAAGAGAGGGTCTAACATCCTTATAATTATATTTTCCATATTCATATTCATATTAGAAAATACTGATTAAGACTCATCTACTTAAACTATTTTTATGTTAAAATCTCTATAGTAGGTGACTTTCATGAAATCTGACTATATTGCATAAATTGGACTTGAAAAAGAAAATTATCAAATATTTTACCCTTTAGGCCTTTTAAATACACATAGATGATTGTGAAACAAAGACTGACAGCAGTGAGAATTGAAATTATTTTTCAGAGCATATTCCACAAACACATCTTAAGGGCTCCCCTCAATCTGGCAGTTGAAACTGCACAGAACAGCAGGCTTCACCCTATGAAATGTCGGGCCTACCTCACTCACTCTGCTTGACAAAATGAGCGTGATTGTTCCAGAACAACTAAATCAAATATCTATTTCTTGGTTCTATTTTCTCAAACTTCAAATGTTCTTCTGAGCTTTTGAAATGTCACCACTCAAAGAAGGGAGATAACTCTTTGATCATGAATTCACCCTTACTTCTTAGAGGCATTGTGAGAAAAGAATTACTCTTCAGGACAACTTGATAAGTTCGGCTTGCTGCTGGGTGGGGCCAACCTCATCTGGGTTTCTCAGGCTTTTCATAACTCATCTCAAAGCCTGCAGCAGAGTGGCTCTGAAGTAGGAAAACAAGCGAATGCTGTTGATGCTGCAGTAGCCTCCCTCAAAGAAATCCACAGAAAGCCAGGTAAATGTTTGTCCCCAAGCTGAATATGAAGAAGAGTTTAACAAAACCACTTCAAAATATGTATGATGTTTGGCTTGAATTAATATTTTCAACTAAAGTTACTTAAAATTTAACAAGAAAGCAACAATTTAAATTAAAAACAATGACTAGCATTATCTACCTATATCTACCTATCATCTATCTATTTACCTATCTGCTGGGTATATCATTGCCAAGAATAAGATTGACTTTTTTGTGTATTTTTTTTTAATTTTAACTTTTCCCTGAAGTATAAAATATGTACTGAGAGGTGCATCATAGGTATACAACTCAATGAATTTTCTGAAACCTAACATACCTGTGTTGCCAGCACAAATCAAGGGAAAAAAATAATCTATACTCTAGAAGCCTCTTACGGCCTCTTCTAATAACTACCATCCTGAAGAAAATCTCCATCTCAACTTCTGAGGGAAAATATTAATTTTTCTGTTGTTATGCCATATATAAGTGGAACTTCTCTGTGCATAGTCTTTAGTGTCAGGCATTCAGTTTGTTTATTTAACTATAACTAAAAGCTGGTACAATTTATTAAGCTCTTGGTTTGCATGCCAGGCATTATGCAAAGTCCTTTACTACATCATTATCACTGAATCCTTACAATCACCTCATGATTAAGCATTAATATTATCTCATTTAAGCAGGTGAAGACATGTTAAGCTTAGGGATATTAATATATACTAAGTCACCTTGCAGTAAATGCAGGATTCATGCTCTGTTTATCTGGCTCCTAAGCGTAAGTCTTTCTTATACAGGCTGTTATGAATACATCCAAGGCCAAATGCTACTCAATCATCAAAACTACCAGGATCTGAGAGCTCAGGAAACACTGACACTTGAGTGTAGCATTCAAATTATGCTAATTTGGGCCTCACATATAATATCAACAACAACTCCTTTCCTGGTAATGTAACTTATCAGCTAAATTTAAAAGTGACATACAAGGTTATAGCATACGGTTGAAGTATCTTTATTTCTATTAACTGAAAGTGAAACACATGTGCTGAAAAATACAGTCTTCAGAGACAGACGCTGTGTTGTTGTTTCCCTCATTAAGCAGCTGTTAATATCTAAAGGTAGTTGTGAACCTATATTCAATAATAATTTAATGTTATTTATATTGAATGAAGGAGGGCTCATAATGAACAATGAAAAGGAAATGACAACATAAACAATGGTAAGCCATCCATGAGATTCTAAATAGCCATGAGGGAAAAAGAATAAGGGAGACTTATATGCACAGTTATAAAAAAAGATGTTAGTTCTAGAAAAGTATTACAGGGCATAATCCAGTTTATGAATATGTGATACACTCATATTTTACATATTTAGGAGTGTTTATATGTAGCAGGAAGTCTGGAGAAAAACACTTAAACACACACAAAGAAAAGAGAAAGGAAAGAGCTGGAAAAGATTAGCACTAAAATATTATAAGTGGCTGTTTTCCTAACCATTTACACCAAAGAAAAGTTAATCATGGAATTGATTAACTGACAGAATGTTTAATAATATAAAAGAATTATACTGACAGAATATATAATGATATAAAAAAACTATTAATGCTTTTCAGTTGTGATCATAGCATTATAGTTTTTTTAAAAGCATTAACTTTTAGAAGTATATACACACTGAAATTATGGATGAATTTATGTGTGGGATTTGCTTGACAATAACCCAGGGTGAAACAGGGTTGGAGGTGGATCTGTGTTTATGACCGTTGTAGCTGACAATGTCCCTGGGTTCACTATACTACTTTCTCTGCTTTTGTATACATATGAAATTTTCCATTATAAAAAAGTTAAAAATAAAAAGTGTGAATGCTTTTGTGGACATAGAAATAAGGTATTTTCATGTTCTTTTCCTTGGTTATATTTTTAAATTTTCTCTGTAGAATATACTATGTATTTATAATATGCAATACTAAATAAAATGATTTAAAAAGTTGTTGATGAAGCCCATTTGGCAGTTCAGACCCAGTGTTCTCATATAAGCAAATATACTGCTTGTCTTCAAAGGTAGAGGCCAGACTCCTATTGAAATACTATTGAAAGCCAGAAACAGTTTGCTGACTGCTATGCATAAAACAATTTAAGCTCATCAATTTCCATTCAAAACAGTACTACTTTCATTCTTATCAGTGTTGCTACAGTGTGGTAAAACACTTCTCATTCAAAAGATAACTGGGAAAATTATTGAGGGTGGAATAATTGGGGAAAAATAAACATTTTCTTAGAGAACTAGACTCCTAAAATAACCAAAAAGGTATTTTTGCATGTCAGGGCACATCTGCCAGCTGTTCCCAATTTGGTTCTAGGTTTTTCTTTTCCACTCCATCTTTAGATTCATTATAGTCACAGAGGAAGATTCAGAGTGATCTTTATCCAAAGATCAATATTTCTGTGTTCCATGGCTCAGTTGACATTACTACCTCTGAGAAGAAAAACAAAGCAAACCAAAACAAAACAAAAACACATCTTGTGCAGAAAACAAGGTTAGTCAGTCTGGTGCAATACTGTGAGTTCTGACCACCAGGAAAATGTCTTGCTTAGTAAGGACAGACAGACTCTGGCTTTTTGCAATCAAAAAAATAAAATGGCTTTAATAAAATGGAAATGCAAAGATAGAGGGAAAGGACATGGAACATTTGCAACTAAAAAATGAAGAATGAGAAAAGTTTCATCATTACTGACTGGAAACTCAAATTGTAAAGCTCCTTCAGAAGTTTCCAGAACTTAGGCCTGGGGAAGAGTGGAACTGTAATAGGACACAGCTAGAGCTCCCCAAAGGGGATTTGTAACCAGAAACTGGGGTGTCCAAGAAAAATATAGAATATCCTTATCTCCCAGGCAGGCTCCCATGAGGGATGGGATAAAGGGAGCAGGGCCATTGAGAGTCATTTTGCATGTCAATGGCAGGCCGAGGACCATTGAGAGTTTCTTTGCATGTCAGTAACAGGAGGATAGCTTCATACTTTATATGCAAAGATGGTTATTTTGCATACCAACAAGGCTAACCAGGAAGGTTTGCATAACTTTAACCCAGGAGGGAACTGGGAAGCAGCCCCCCCAGTTATAGCACCTGCCGAAGGAGTCAGAGGTGGGGTTTTGCGGGGGAGGATTCGTGCGGAGTTTAAAACCCAGGTGCAGCAACCGTGCTAGAGGCTTTTTGACCACGCGGTTTAGGAAGCAGGATGTAACTGGGAAGGGGAGACACAGCCTGCTGGAGAGACAACAGGCATAGACTCTGGGGAACAATGTGAAGACCACGAGGGAAGAAAAGGGAACAAAAGACTACTGCTAGTGAGTAGCACCATGAGAAGGTGCCACAGGGTTTTGAATTAAGAACTGGAAATCATGGCAATGCAGCGAATGGTGGTGGAAACAGTGAGAAGCCTGCCTAGCTGAGCTTCAGGCTTCTGTTCTTTTTTTCTTTTGAAGGGCGGTACCCCTGACTGGCCTGACTGGGTGAAGGGGGGAAGGCAGGACTGTGTGTGTTGGTGTTTTAAATGTTGGTGTTTTGAAGGAATTTCATGGTTTATGGGTAACATGTAACACTATTTGAAACCTATATAACTTTTGAATAAATAGTTCTTCCTTTTCTTTTCACCAAACTCTGCCATTGAGAGCCATAATTTCAAGGACAGTAGGCAAAGGACCTACAACAGAGGGATCCCGGGGAAGGAGGAGATGTTTTGGTAATAGCATCTGGGCACTTCCCCCGACCCCCGACCCGGCACGGGTCCGTTATTTGGTAACAGGACTACAAATGGATGGCACATGGAAGTATTTTTTGGGTTATGGAATTGTTTGGAATCCAGCTTGAGATGGTGATTACATTAATCGTGACTATGTCAAAATACATGTAAAATTGCTCAAAAAGAAAGAAAATGTATTTAGTATATGAAAATTAAAAATAATAATGTAAACAATGTCCCAATACATTCTAAACATCATGTTTGTTAGTTGTGTGGCAGGTGTTTAAGTAAGAATTTTTGAATGGATCAATAAATTAATAAAAGAACAGAAAGGGTCAAGTCAAGGAACATGTATAAAGGACCCACAGACAAAACCAAAGTGGGGAAGGAGTGGGAGTGGGTGGGGCAGGGGAAAGTGGTGGTGGGAAAATGGAGACAACTGTACTTGAGCAACGATAAAAAAATAAATTAAAAAATGAATAGATAAAACCATCAATGAACAAAGTTGTAACTTAAAAGTGAGAACAAAAATTATTAAAACATGTATTTTAAAATACACTAAAATTTTAGAAATGTAAAAAAATTATGTTGTAAGAAGTCAACATAGTGTGCGTGTTAGCAGAGGAGGGAGTCATGACTAGCAAAAGACCTGTAGTTCTTTGGGAGGCTAGGATACTCCATTTTTCTTTTCTTGGTGCTGGCTACATAGGTGTGCTCAGTTTGTGAAAATTTATCTAACCGTACACTTAGGACCCCTGCCTTTTTCTCAATGTATGTTATGTTTCCATAAAACATTTTAAAATCAAATACTTTCAAAGTCTATCTTATCTGTAAAAAGCCATAGTGCAAATGCCATTCAAAACTCAGCTGTAGGCAAATTGCCTCTCCTAATGAATTAGTATGTTTTCTTTCTGACTCCCCCACCCTTCTCACCACACCCCTAACACCACACACACCAGTTAATGAGAATTAAGTAATCCTTCATTTCGCCCTTCTGCTTTGGTTGCCACAGGGCTCTGGGTAAGATCTCCTCCTTAGTTCCAGGATCTCACTTAGTCTGCTGGTATATTTGACGTCCACCATCCATGACTTTTAACTTTGTAGTTTTATTTTAATGATGTTATTTTATATACATGTGTCTTGTATTATAAACCAGCACTGAATACTTTCTGGATGTAGATAGGATATAAATAATAATTTCAAATAAGAAAGTGCATCTTATTTAAGTGCTTTATGAACAAACCTTGAAACAAAGAAAGAAAAAAAAAACCTCTTGTGTTAAAGTGAAATATTACTGATCATTTGTTCTTCAACGCAGCACGATTTTAGTTGCGCAGTGAGGGAGAGCAGCTGGTTCTCCATTCTAGATAAGCCCTGGGAGTGGTGAACTTAACTTTGACCTTATATCCAAGGAAGTTGAAAACTATGTTATGGGTGTTTAAGTGTAAAGAGAGAGAAAGGTAAAAGAAAGCCCCTAGAAAGGAAAGGAACAATTCAAACCTTAGATTTTGGAGCTCAGTGACAAAATAAGAATTAAGTCTAATTTCATAATAAGTTTGTTAAAGAAGAAGTAAATGGAGTGACGAACGAAAGAATCTAAAACAGATGCATCCATTCACTCATGCCTAATAACTGGATTTTCCAGTTATGAAATTAATTGCATTTTCAGATTTCAAGCATACTGAGAATGATCCCTCATAGGTTGACTCCATATCGCAATACAATGAATATACACTTTGCCTTTTTGGTAGACAGACAAAATATATTTGGACTAATGCAATAACGTTTAAGCCCTATATGGTTTGGGCTACCTTGAAACTGGAATGATAGAAATTTAAACCAGGAAATGCTAGAGAGGTTGCCACAGCAAAAATGCTTACTCTTTCATGGCACATAGTTTCTTCTGCTCCGTCTGAGGAAATCACCTTCAGAACTTGTCTGTGTTCTTCACATAAGGATTAGGAAACCTAATCTTCAAATTCATCTAAAATCTGTTTTCATGAAAAAGCCAACTAAATATAAGTCTACCTTGCAAGATGAGAGGATAAAAGATAAAGTCTTTGACACATATTCCAAAATCTTGATGATTCCATAATTGTTCCTAAAATAATGGAAATAATTAAGATCTTATGTTTCTCTTACTTTGTTGTTTCATTAGAATCCAGTATGGTTTGTTAGGCCAAAGAAATCTTTATAAAATGCCAAGTATGCAGTTTTTGCCCAAAGTGGATACCACCAGGTATTGACAAATGCTTTGAATTTGCCACTAAATACAGCTTTTTCTTGTCTTTTGATTGATTGATTAAGCCCCCAAAATTAATGGTTAGCATAGCATTGACAAAAGAGCTGCAGAAAAAGTGTACTTATTTATTACCCTCTCATGTGGAAACAATGTCTAAGGTTTTTCAATATTAGAAATATGTCACATATAAAGTCACATTTCACTACATCCTTTTGATTAGAGATTCAAGAGAAGCAAATGGTCTTTCCAGGGATTTATGTTTTAAAGGTTAATCTGAAAATCAAGTGGGAAAGTGAAATTGTCACAATTGCATATCAATAAAATGTTATCAAGGCACAATTACATTGGAGTAGGTCACACTGCTCCAAGTACTACTGTCCTTAGGGCAGGAGAGGGACAAGGGCAGCGGGGGAAGAGTGCTGGGAACAAGAAAGAGAGTTCAGAAAGGCCTAGTTGATGAAGGCCCAGTGTACTAAAACGTGGGAGGTGTGTGGCATGGGTCAAGTCACTCCAGCACATTTCAGGTTTATTTATCAGTTAAGGTTTCTTTTTAAATTATTTACCTTGCTAGAGTTTACAGTTTCTCATGCAGTGTTACTATTCCACAGGATAGCTACTTATAAGAGAATTTTTAGTCTCTTTCATCCTAGACTGTTTTCTTTCTGTGCTTTTATTAGACAATTAAGGGGAGGGAGATTAAAGAAAAATCTTTGATGATTTATGTATTTATTTTTAATCCTCATTTAAGGATATGTTTATTGATTTTAGAAGGAGGAAAGAAAGAGAGAGACAGGAGGTGGGAGAAGAGAGAGAAAGAGAAGGAGAGAAAGAAACATTTGCAAGACAGAAACAGAAACATCAATTCACTCTCCCTTTCATACCTAACTGGGAACATAACCCATAACCTAGGTAGGTGCCCTTCCTGGGGATCGAACCTGCAACCTTTCAGTGCATAGGACAATGACACTTTAGTCACCTGGCCAGGCTATGATGATTTTTTTTTAAAGGAGTTATTCCTAAGAGACTATTTGCAATCTTGAAGTTGGCACATGTATTCAAACAAAGGGCTGTTGTGAGCTCTTCCTAAAATAACCTTGCTTTTATTCTCAGAGGAAAAAAAAATACAAAATGACAATAAAAGTTTATTTTAATTAAGAAAAATATTATTCTGGTTTGGCAATGTGAAAGCACATTATGATGCTATTTTTTAAATATATTCATTTTGTTTTAAAACAACATGACAAAATACATTTAGTCTAGAGCTTAGTGAAAAAAATAAAAGACTGGAAGGACATATGCCAAAACATTGCAGTTGCTTTCATAGCAGAATGTGGTGGGGTGTTTCTTTCTTGTGCTCATAGTGGTTTGCTATGAGTTTATTTTCTTTCTTAACATTACTTTGAAAAGTAACCTTGTGATTTTGATTTAGGTACTTTTCAACTTATTGGTTTAAGAATATTATAACCTATTTTATAATAATGTAATATAGATAAGCTGTCCTTATTTATCATTTGAATTTTCAGTAATTTAAAATTTATTTTCTTGCATTTGTAAGTCCTCAGATGAAGGCTTTTTCTGGAGCTACATCTTTCTTCTACTGATTTTGCAGGTTGCTTTGATGGTTTGTTGACTGAAGACTGTGTACTCCATCAATTTCAGTGAGTTGGCAGTGAGTTTCTTTACCAGAATCACTTTTTAGATTCAAATATAAAATTAATGTTGGGTTCCCATGCATTTATGAGAAAGGCAATTACTTTGAAACTAAGAGCACATATATTGTAGTAAAGATAATATACTTTAAAGTTACATCAATATCATTGTCTATTAGTATGCAGTAACTAATAAACATTAGAGGTAAAATTTTCACATTCAGCTCTTGTTAGAAATCAACTAAATTAACCAGTAGTTCCTGCCATACTGAATAAGCCCTAGACAGATTACAATGAACATCAGTGAAGTTTGTTTTTCATTTAATATTCTGCTTTGTCAGGCATTATCTGAAAATTACATGTTAGAAAAAGTTAATTTTATAGACTATTTTACTTTGCATGAAAATATCACTAAATAAATGATGTAAGTACAGGTTTCATTTTAAATTTGGGAACAAAACAAAAGACATTCTCTCTTGTGGCTAATGGATTTATGATTTATAGTAATGAACACTGCTTTATGCAAGGATTTGGCAAGATTTCATGCTGTCGTTTCCAGGAAACTTACCCTTTCCTTCTACCTGGAAAATTTGAGTGAGTATATACTTGCAATCAATATTTGCCCGTGAAAAGTTCCCTGTCAATGGACTGAACTGGAAAGAGCTTAAAGAACTTAAATTCTGTGGAAAGGCTGTTTACCAAGATAAAGCATGGGTTCTTTTTTAAAACTCTGAGAAAATTTTAACACATTTCTCAAGTTTGTCCTGTGATTCTATAGGATGTTAACAGCTGTTCATGCAAACAGAATACTGTCATCAAAATAGTCTTGATAAATACCATGCTGGATTTGAACAGGGTTTATTATTATTTTAACTACAAGACTTTTCAAAAAACTTAATATGAAAATATCTATTTTTAATTTCCAAAAAGGTGAATAATTCATTAGGTCAAGCAGCATTTTCCATAACATCTCTGAACAAGTAACTCTTGCAGTTTAGTGTTCTTGAAACATATTTTGAACAATACTAAGTCAATGCATTTTTGAAATTTAAATAAAGTCCCATGTACCATCTTCATTTTATTATGCTTTAGAGTTCTTTGGCCTTGTTGCTCTGTCTATTTCCCATTATCATTTTCCCCATATCCCAAATAAATACCTTCTATAATCTGTTAAAGATAACAAGCACAATAAGCATTGTTAC
This sequence comes from Pteronotus mesoamericanus, assembly GCF_021234165.1. Classification (NCBI taxonomy): domain Eukaryota; kingdom Metazoa; phylum Chordata; class Mammalia; order Chiroptera; family Mormoopidae; genus Pteronotus; species Pteronotus mesoamericanus. The sequence continues at coordinate 34,336,498 of NW_026555105.1, read as the reverse complement.
CCCCTGCAGGGGGGAATTTTACGGACTCTCAATAGTTTACTAAGTTCCTTTATTTCAAACTTGAATACATTTAATCATATTTTTGCCAAACAATTAATAAGGCATATTTTTTAAACAAAAGTAAATGTTAAACTTCCAAAAGGAAAAAAATCAAAAGGAACATATCTGTATATACCTGTAAAAAAGGAACAAAATTTTGGGTAAGATATATGAAAAATAATTATTTCTGTCTCAACCTTCTTGACTTGGATAAATCCAAAGAGAAATCCAGAGATTTAACCATGTGATTATTTTTCATTTCAAGTACATCCAAACCATTTCCAGTTATCTGAAGGCTGACAGATGTACAAATAGTACCATGTTAAAAAATAAAATAATGGCTTCAGTAAAAACTGCTTCTGTATTGATTACTTAGACCTGGAGTTATACATCAAAAATAAAGTCCTTTGGCAGAATTTTAAGAACCAGGGTTTTGACTATAGTATGCAGGTACAGGAAAAAAAATCATGATAACTGATAGAAATAAAAGTATAATAAGGTAGAATAGGATAGAAAACCCAGAAATAGACCCACATAAATATAGTCAACTGATCTCTGAAAAAGGAGCAAAGGCAATACAATGGAGCAAAGTATTTTCAACAAGTGGTGGAGCAACTGGACATCGACATACAGAAAATAAACAAACAAACATCAAGACTTAGCCCTTATACCCTCCACAAAAATTAACTCAAAATGGATCACAGACCTACAGGTACAATGCATAATTATCCACCAATGCAGGACTGAGGAATGAGGACTAAAACCATTCAAGGGAGAAGTTAACCAAAAGTTTCCTCCTCATTCTTTTCCACTTCTGGGGGGCTTAATTCTGTGTTTGAGGATTGAGGAGGAATCATACTCTGATCAAAGTTTTCAGTAAGATATTTTTCCCCTTTCTCCTCTGTTCTGAACATGATAGGGCAACAGAAGAATAGCAGCCCTGATTGGGGGACACTTTAAACTTGAAGATTCCAAAATGCTAGTATTTTCAACTCCAATCTTGATTTACAAGACTTAATCTAGAAAATTATTTTGCTAGTTTTCATATTATGCCTGCAGAGACTGACTGGGCTATCCATGAAAGATTTTGGGATAAAAGCACCTGTAGTTGCATCCTAATGGGAGCCCACATGCAGACTTTGACAGTTAGGAGAACATTACAGTAGAAACAGTAAGGCTCAGCCAAGATCTCATGTGCTACCTCATACTCCCTGGCTTCCTTAGCAATTCAGTTGGAACTGCATTATTAGTTCCGGCCAAAAGACCATAAGCAGAAGTAATATGTATCATTTCTAGACAAGAACTGAAGTGTCTTTACTGCTATTCTCTTCCTAAGCTATCGAGTCCCTAGAAACTATATCTTCGGATGAGATCACCACAAAGAAGTAGACCATTTGTCAGTTTGGGTTACTGAGTAATGACATGGAGTATTTCCACTTGCTTTCTAGTGTTAGACATACAGTGAGAGCAGCATATAAAATTTTGTTATATTGAGCCACTGAACATTCAGTGTTAGTTTGTTATGTAACATAATCTAGTTTCAACTGCCTAATACATTAACATAGAAAGAATAATGCATTGTATAAAAGTGTATCCTTCGTCCTGAAGGTCTAAACCCTAGATATTTCCATTTTACTTGGACAAAACCCCCACAAAGAATGAAAGGTGTGGGATTTCCCTGGAAATCGAAATGGAACTTTTAAAGTACAGACAAATGCTTGACCTGACAGAGAAATGATAGGGAAGAGTAGCAAATGGTAAATCCACAGAAAAGGTAGGGCTTTCCTTACACAACAATTTAGAGCCAGAGTCCAAAGCCTTGGTCGGAGCCCATGCCCAAATAAAGTCAACAGGAACTTTAACTGCCCAAGTACACTAATGTCTTTTTGAATTCTCCAGAATTCAAGAACTAGTGATACACAGAGAAACCATATTTTGCCATGTATAATGTGCAATTTGTTGCCCAAGTTTTGAGGGAAAAATAAAGATGCACATTTTACATGAGTAGTACCTGAAATACCTTACATCTGTTCTTGTGTTTTGTAATTATTTATTACATAAAATTTCTTGTACCATGATATATTCAAAAATAAGTGCTAAAATTCCTTTATAATATAAAAAGCAAGTATCTAAATATAAATAAATAAAAATTGAATTAAAAAATTGAAAGATTTTTTTCCTGAAAGTTTAGGCCAAAAATGTGGGTGTGCATTATACATGGCAAAATATGATAGTTGGCCTAGCTAACACAGTGTTTTTCAAATTGAATTAAATTTGCCAGTATTTAAAATTAAGATTTCACACAAAAATCTGAATTTTCAGCTTCTCCTGACAGGTGAGGAGAAGTGATAACTCTGAGCCTACATTTGACCTGGTAATCATTGTCTGGAGCAGAGTAACAGGCTGCTCTTTAAGGGAGCAACATAATTCCCCTTTTATTCTCAGCCCCGACTGAGAGTCATACAAAGTCTGTTTGGAAAACGTTGAGCCATTGTTAATCTAACTAGAATAATTTGCACAACATTGGTGTAACCTGGCAGCCAAGGAGAGTGGACTGGAATGCCCATGACTGAACAACAACTTGGCTGTACCCATGAGAGGGGCAGTAGGCCCCGTTGAGTGAGCATATGTCTTGTGTGGCTGTGACATTCAAAATACTGAGTGAGTAGAGCAATAAATCTGCATCATATTTTGCGTGAAGCTTCAAGATTCCTTCACAGAATCTATTCAGGTGATTTAGAAGTCCGCAGCTATGGGTAACTGGTGATTGGCAGCTTCATCGCTGCAATGTGCCTGCTCATTCATTGTGTCTTGTTTGGAATTTTTTTGGGAAAACATCAAATCACCCAAGTGGCTCAGTCCCCCTATCGCCCAGATTTTGTGCCCTGTGACTTCTGGCTTTTCCCAAAACTTAAAATTATCTTTGAAAGGGAATAGATTTCAGACTGTCAGTAGATTCAGGAAAATACAGCAAGGCAGCTGATGGTGATTGGGAGAGCTGTGTGAGGTCCCAATGTGCCTGCTTTGAAGTAGACTGAGACATCATTGTCCTATGTACAATGTTTCTTGTATCTTGTATCTTCAATAAATGTCTCTATTTTTCATATTACATGGCTGGGTACTTCCTGGAAAGACCCCGTTGTGTGCTACCACCTGGCTCTTACAGTATTTAAGTACATGGCTTTTAAACATACTGGAAAATAAGACCAGCAACACTGAAAGAAAAAGAAACCAACAGAGACAAGAGGGAAGGAGGGAGGGGTGGGTGGGGAAAAGGAAGGGAAGGGGCAAGTCAAGGGACATATAGCAAGGACTCATGGACAAAACCAAAGTGGGGAAGGATTGAGGGAGAGAGAGCGGGGAGCAGGAAGGGGAAAGTGGTTGAGGGAAGGCAGAGACAAATGTATTTGGAAAAATAAATTAATTACTTACTAAAACAATAAAAAATAAATAAACATATTCACTGGGATATAATTTTCCACTACCTAAAACTTACCAGATAATTTTGCTAGCCATATTAGGGCCTTTTTTAAGTTGTCAGTGGAATACCCCTTAATGTACAACAGAAATAAGTCATTAAAAGGTTCCCAGGAGTCTTGAAAGGGTTAAGACTCATGGAGAATGTTTCTGATTTATGCGCAGAGTAGTTTATACACTGCAATAATCTGTCTCAAACTCTAATGTGTTTCTGGGAGTTATTTGCATTCTCTATTATTCCCAGGTGCCAGGAGCTATTCTCTATGTCCCATATGCTGAGCAACATGGAGGCCATGTCTGAGGCTTTAGCCCGGCCTCCAGGTATAAACTCCCCTTATGTGAAAGCTCAGGTATCTACATCAGCTGAGTGAATTATTTTCACTTTTCAATTATATGACCCAATTCTCCTCTCCAGCAATGAAAGAGAATATATTTATTGACTTTGAAGAGAGAATAGGGGGAGAAAGTAGAAGAGATATAGAAATATGAGAGAAAAACATCGATCAGTTGATTGGTTGCCTCCTATACACACCCTGACTGGGTACAGAAACCAAAACCTAGGTATGTGCTCTGACCTGGGATCAAACCCACAACCTTTCGGTGTACGAACGACTTTCCAACCACATGAGCCACTTGATTAGGGCGAGAGCAATATTTTATATAACTCGTAAGAAGATAAAAACCTTAAATAAATTATACTTGCCATTCATGAGAAGATCCAAATAATTTCTTTAACTGTGAATTGAAATGAAGCATATTAACTAAGGCCTGTATATTTAATACATTTTCTGTAGAAAAACTTAGCAGTTATTTAAAGCAGAAGAGGATAAAATGTTGAAGTTGTGTTTCTTTCAGTCATTAATCTACTTAGTAAAATAACAAAAGCACATAAAAATGGTCTAGCTAGCTTCAGAATTTGTATTTATTTTTCCATGATGAGGGTAATTTGAAATATAGGGCATACTTCTGTTTGCTGAACAGATAAGTGTAAGCAGACACTATTTTTATATAATGCTGATATTTGGATAAATGTGAAAAGAAACAGTATAACTATGGTAAATTACTTGACAATTGCAAGAAAACTGCTTTGAGTGTTAGAGGAGGCATGCAGATAAATAGCTGAAGGTTTTGTGATAAGCTGCAGAGCGGTGCTTATTCACACAAATGATTAACTGAAGGGTGTTTTATTGGTTTAAGCAATAAGATAGAAATGATGAAAGAGTAAACTGGTAATGTCAAGAGGTGTTCTCTCTTTTTAATAGCAAGAAATACAATGGTAGAGCAGAGTCATACGGTATAAAATTGGAAAAAGTGCTAAACGTGAAGGCCCTAGTCATACCATGAGTGAAATCATTTTCAAAGTGGGGTTGTATTTCTTTTCCCTAATGAGTAAATGGATAGCAACTGAACACATTATTTTTAAGAACAAACTAGAGTGCAGTAATAACATTAAACTAATGCTGTTTGTTTCCTGCCTTCACCCTGGCCTTAAGAAGACATGCCGAACTTTTTCCTAGTACTGTAGTGCTGAAAGACAGAGATCACCCAGCTGGGTCGCTTTATTTTATAGATGAGATAAAGAAGGCCATAAGGCCAACACATAGCAGGAAAATGATTAGTATTATGATTCCTAACTCCAAACATAGTATGGCTTACACTAAAGCTTTTTGTCCTAAGACATTAAAAGAATACCAGGCAATAGCCATGGCTGACTTGCTACTCAGCTCACAGTTCTACATTCTACCTCTTGAGAAACAACACATAAAAGTATTTTACAGTTTTCAAGTGTCTCACATTGTTTATTATTGTATGTAATTGCTAAAAGTATTATCTCAGGTCAATGCACACACCTACTTATCACTTTAGACATTCTAAACTATTATCTGTATAAGAAAATTTTACTATGAAGTAATTAATATACATATATTACATAGATTTAGGGTCCAGCACAAATAACAACCTTTTTTATTACAAAATCATAAACGTAATTCAGTAATATAACAATATCACACTCAAGCACACCATATGACATTTTAGGTGAAATGTTCAAATTAAAACTATAAATTATTACACCCATATTATTATTCTACCAAACACACTCAAGCAGGCTTTACTTCTGCCAGACCCTTTATGTGTGTGTGGAGTTTGTAGGTCCTCATTTATTACTAGAGTCATGTTTATAATTTAATATGTGTTCTATATAAAAGCACCTTTAGATTGCTTGTGTGTTCACCTCATTAGACTCTCAGAGATCTCAAGATGAATATTTGCTTTTGAAATGCTTTCTGATGGAGATTGTAACATGCAGGATAATTACCAGAAAACCAGAGCTTTAACCACAGAGCCTGACCAGCAAGGATGCAGGGGCCCTGGCAGAGCACTCATGGGTGGCAGTTTCATAGTATCTTTAAAATGGCGTATTTTAAAAAGCAGCTTCATGATACACCAGGTTAAAGACTAACTGGACATGGCAATTAAATGCAGTGAATCCTGTATATTAGTGGAAAACCTAGCAAAATTTGAAAATGAATTGTGGATTAAATAACAGTATGGTGTTCTTATTTCCTAAAATGACAGTTTTTCCAGAGTTATATAAGAAAATATGCTTTGGCAAAACTTGAACTATTTAAAAGTACAGGGGCATGAGGTATACAACTTATTGTGAACTTGTTCAGGGGAAAATATAAATATATATGTATGTATAATATGTATTTGTATATATGTATAAATATTTATGTTATATGTATATAGATATATGTACATATACCTATTTGTAAATCTGGTAAGCATTTACCTGAGTTCTTGCTACAATTCCTGTAACTTTTCTGTAAGATTGCAATTATATCAAACTTAAAAGTTAGGGGAAAAGGAACTTCATGAAACAACTTTATTTTCATCTCAAATCTTAATTTGCAAGCATTCCTTATTTGTTAGTCCTGGTCTGTTTTCCAAATTTGTTGACATAGTACCTACAATTGTCTGATAACATGCTTTTAAACCCTGCTGCAAACTGTGCTGTAAGTAATGTCAGTGATACAATTAAAAAAAAAAGTGGGTAGTAGCATGAAAACATGTTTCAGCTTGCAAATGGGAGTGATAGGCAGAGAATGCAGGCTTTTTAAAGAGACATGAACATATTTTTATCATGTAAAAATTCTTTATATTTTCTCCAACATATAACCAAAAATTAACCTGGAGGCATTTGCTGTCAAAAAGATATCAATGTTAACTGTGAATAACAATGTAGACAGATAGTGACAAGAATGTGTGAAGGTTCTTAAATGTGTTATCTGAAAGTGAGGCTGGTTTGGGGCTAGATTTTAATATACTTACCCCAGTTATCTTCACTTTCACAGTAACGGTGATGGCAACTGACAGTGTAATTATCTTTCAAGGACTGAACTGGTCTAAGAAATATTCTTCTAGTGTGTCACACACTGTTGATATTAAACTGGTGACATGAGAAACCATCTGGAAAAAATCTGGGCATAAGGAAGTTTAGAGGATCTAATCCAAGCTAGGTTTTGGCTGATTTACTTCAATTCACTCAAATCTCATTTAATAACATAAAATAACACATGGAAAAAGAAAAGTAAAATGCTATCCTTTGTTCCAGGATGATTGAATGAAATTGTATGCAAGGAAAACAGTTTAAGGGTCCCTCATCTGCACCCCACCTTTCATTGATCATTTCACTGTCCCTGCTAGGAGGACAAACTATGTGCTATACCCCTGTCTTTCAAACTATGTTTTAAGGGGTTTTATAAGCATGAATTTCATGCAAAGTACTAGCAGAAGTGCACAATAAAACATATTATTTTATTTCATTGATCAATTCCTACCATGCTCTGTTAACTCATTTATTCTAAGAAAATGCATTTCTCTCTTACACTTATAAAAGAGATTTTCACAGCTATCTACTTAAGTGAAATATATTCTTTAATAATTAAGATGCCAAGATAGTTTATAGTCTTCCTTTTAAGATAGTTTGTTACATATTTTTTTTTTACTATGTCTGATGTTTGCAAACCTCACATGAAATCTGAACAGAAGCATGAAGAACGGGTAGACTTTTAGAGAAAGTCTTTCCTGGGCCACTATGAACAAAGTTCAAATGTAGCACAATCCTACTAAACCCAGTATTAACAGCCTGGATGAGGTGTAAATAGTTGCAGAGAAAAAGAGGCACCCTCTAGCTTCTGAGAGTGGGAGGTCTTTGATACAGAGAGGAGGATTAGATATCTAAACTAGATATCTCTCAGCCCTCTCTGTCTTCCCTGACTGACATTGATACCCAGGCCTGAAAAGTGCATCTTTGTAATTCTCATTGTTATTATTCAGTCCAGCACTGCACCCTCACCTAGTATTTGTGCACAGTGGTACACATTCATGCATTTGGTAAGTTCTATTTGCCGTAAGTCAGAGCATTGGCAATAAAGGAAGCTACTGACTCTCTCCCGATTTCCTATGCCCACTGTGACTACATGTTCTACTCAAATTATGTACATTTCTACCCAAATGTAATATGCATTATGATATATTCTCAGTTGCTGTCCATCCCTGGCTCTCACTAGCTCGATCTTAATTCACCTACTTCCTTTCACTTCCCTTTCCCAGAATTAATCCTATTCATTATATGCAACACAATTCCAAGATCTTATTTTGATGTCTATCATGAATGTAATTTCCTTCAGAGAACATATAAACAAAATGCTGATTTGATATCAACCTTACTTTGGAACTAATTTTTGAAGCAATGCTTCATCAAGGTCTACCTTAGATAACATCTCAAAGATCTCAGAAAAGTTGCTACTGCTTAAAATGTTTAGAAAGAAATAAATAACTTCTATATAAACAAAGTATAGCAATGAACTCTAATAAACCCATAATACACACACAAAACACATATACACACATATAATTCCTTCCAGTACTAATTTCCTTTTGTCATGCATCTATAATATCAAAGAAAGGACTATCTTGGAATCTCCATGTTTGGATTGAGTTAAGAAATTATTAGGAGACCCAGAAAGTTTAAGTGCTCATAATCATAGCTGCTGGCAAGAAATGTGGTGGAAAATGGGACTTTTCACACCAATTAACTATATTCGCACATGGATTTTATTTTCCACATCACATACTTATATGAAGGCTCCACATCATAAAGGGGTCAGGATCCCATCAGAAACAAAGACAGCTGTTAAGGCTTTGTACAGTTCTTTCATTATGAATAGAGCTAGAAATATACCAAAAACTGAGAATGGTGGGGCTTGGGCATAGGGCAGTGATATAGTAGATAGTAACAGTGTATAGTGGGTAGTAATAAAGTAGGTAGGAAAAATGGAAACAATTATGAAAACATGAAAATTAAATTTGAAAATCTGGGTGGAGAGGGGCAAAGGGGGAAAATGAGGGATATTTGTAGTAGAGTCAACAATTAAGGAAATAATGACTTGTCTGTCTAGAATCAAAACAAATTTTCTATATTCAAAGCTTTATTATAACTATTTCATTTCCAATGTTAAGAGAGGGGCAAGTCCCTTCCAGGAATAAGTCAGGCCTGATTTTCATACTGATTCAGCAAAACCTTGACACACAAAGCAGCAAAGACTTTTCTACCAGGAAAAGTACATGTGTAAATTGTTGGGAGCTACTAAATAGTCCCTTGTTCAACATGGGATGTCAAGCAAAGATGCTGCAGTAGCTCAGATAAAACAGCAGTGTGCTTCATTATAATCTGAATTCCCTCAGCACCCCGAGTTCACATGGCTAAGGAAGAACAAGCAGCAGTTTCTCACCACAGTACAGCTTGCCTAATGATAATGACTGATAAGTAACTTAGCATCAAATAACAAAAGCCAAAGGCGCTATCTAAAAATTCCTCCCAAATCTTTGCTCCTTCTCATTTTCTCTCTCATTTATTCATTGATTCATTCAGTCATTTATTATTATTTTTTTAAATTGAGTGATTTTCACAAAAGATAAACGGCAATACCCTACCAGGGGTAGATGAGGCCCAATGCATACTGATGTAACATGGACAAGACAGTACTTAATTTAATCTAGTGGTCCTGAGCAACACAGAGAACCTCTGACAGAATCTAAGCAAGAAACCATCCCACCTAGCAAGACTCAGCCCAAAATGTGAGACTGAGCTATAATTAGGCCCAATGATAACCCCACTACAATGTGCCAGCAAATTACCAAAATCTGAACAAATCTACTGATCTAGAGGAAAGATATTTCATCTTTCTGTTTCCCTTTTCACATGTTGGTGGAAAGTAGCAAAGCTTATTTCATAATTCATACTTATTCCAATCAGTTGCATAATAAGAATAAACTGGATTTACCAGCGCTTTGAAGAATGAGGATATTCAGAAGAAGGAGCTGAAAGTGCTATGAATGGACCCTGAAGGAAGTCATTGCATTGGTGTTTCCTCAGAACCCCCCATGCCTCCGTGTTGGAAGTATGAACTCGTGGTGGCCCCCAATTGCGCTTAAGGTATAAAAGTGTTTATTTGTGCCACATTATCTTAGGGTCCTTAAATTTTCTTCTTTTATTGGCTAATAACTTAAATCAGAGCTAATTTTTGGTCTTCTAAATTTAGCCATCTTGGAAAAAAATAGACTTTGGTCATCTAGTTTATTCCTTGCTGTCTGTCTAACTGATTCCCCTTCTGTTTTAATCATAAACCATATTCATTTAAGGCAGAATTACTTGTCCAAGAATAAAAAAAATACATTGACATGTACAGAGATACCATGATTAGTTTTAATTAATAAGAACAATTTTTAACGATGAAAAGAATAGCATCTAGCATTGTATTTTTTCTTTTGAATAATTAGCATCATTATCATATCCTGATACCTAGAAGATTAATGCAGTTATTAATTCATCTTATTTAGTGTACTAGAATCATATACTTTTTTTCTATTTTATTTGTGCTATAGATGGATGAATATATGGATCAAAGAAATTAAGAAATTCACCTAAGTTTCCTCAGATAGTTCACTGGTAGAGATGGAAGTCAAACTTGGGTATCCTAATTTTACTGCAACACACAGTCTCACCTTTCACAGTTATTCAGCCAGCTACAAACTAGGGGAACTAACATAAAGGGTTGTCTTTTTAAACTACAGGAGATTTAGGTGGATGGTCAATTATTTCTTCAACCAAAAGTCTTGGAATTTGAGGCAGACAGTAACTTGTATTATGCCTTTGCTGTTTTTACTTTGGATAAATTAAAGCTATTAGACTTTAACTATAGTAAACTATCACATCCCTCTAACTTCCAAGCCATGAATCACTTGATAAATATTTGCAAGGTTAATATAGGGATTAGAAGATTAGCTTTCTTATTGGGAAAACTAAACTTGAAAATGTGGCTTAGACATAAGTTCAAACATCTTTCTAAACATTAGCTCTATATTTGTTCCTTGAAAACAACAGGGGCTGAGAACTGGGTTTGCAGGACAGACAATTAAGCAGAGGACTTCATAGAAAATTTGATCTGCCTTACCCCTTATCAAGCATTGTGAGCCCAAGAGGAGTGACCACATATGAGAAGTGGTCCTTAAAACATTGATTTCACTCAGTGAAAGAACATGGATCTATGGATATCAGTCTCTTGTCATTAAACTAATCAATTTTCCCCCAGCGAGAGAAGGTAGAGAATGATTGAGATAATTCAACTCATCCTTAATTCTTCCAAGAGTTCAGAGAAGTTCTCATTTTATGAGGTGGCAAGAATGTGGGAAGTGAACTAGAAGATGGACCAGATAGTTTCTCCACAAACAAAAATCTACTTTTATCTAAAATAAGATTGCTGTTTTCAACATTTTAACTAAAAAGTACCAACAAATCTATTTTACTCAACTAAAATCTGCAGGATACACTTAGTGATCTTATCCCAGAAATGGATTTAATTGGGACTATTATTTAAAAGTTTTATTCATGTTGCTATCAAATAGTTTTAAGCTCTTACCCCATCCACATATAACAGAGTCCATTTGAGAATATTCAGTGCATTATACCAAAAGAAAAATGTGTTCTACTATTATAACATATGGAATAGTTTACCTAGAGCATCTAAAATTTTCTGTAATAAGTCAACAAAATCTTGACTTACGATAGTCACTTCAACCAACTTTTTCTTATAAATAAATAAGTACATATATTAAATAATACTATAACGTCTTCAGTACTTTATTTTTGTAGGAAAGAATTCCTGGCCCAGTGTTAAAATTCACTGGACTGCCTGAAGATTGCCTTCCTAACCTAAACTACTCAAGCTTGCCAGAGCAACATATTTCTTATGCCCTTCCCAGATTTTGGTGAGACCCTAAAAGATGAGAAACAATTCTTTAAAAAATGGTACACCAGAGTGAAATCACCCAATGAACTCCTTTCACTAAGATGTGAGTAAGGGGAAACTCCAGCAATTTTGTGAAGTGTTTTAATGACTGTTTTCTGTCAGTCAGGATGGAAAAAAGTAGAAATGTCCTATGATTTTAGAGCAGAAAGGAAGGTGCTGGGGTGGCAGGGCCCACACATTGGTAGTTAGACATCTGAAGCACAGCAGCATGGAGAACACAGTGCATAACAGATCAGCACGTTAATCAGAATAGAAAGACCCATTGGCATCTTTGGTGGTGGGGAAGTGGTCATAAGGTCCCTAGAGCCAAAATACATGGGTGGCCAACAACAGCCTTGCTTGCTTTGTGTCAGGATCTAATGAATTTCATCTGATACAGTAGTACAATAACCTTGAGCATCTGACTTGATCTGTGATTCTTCTCATCTTTTTATATCTTAACCCAGCTCATGACATAGAATTGCATAAGATATTTAAATATAGCTTAGCTTAATGTCTAGCATTAGTAGACATGCACACATTAAATTAGTAGTGTATGAGACCATCCCAAATAAGAGTGCTTTCTGAATGGCTGCTTGTGTGAGGGAAGAGAAGATGGCTCCTCTACAGCATGACTGGTGATGGAGCAAAGAAGAGAATGTCCCGGGCTTCCTAAAAATGGCAATCTGCTGGATCCCAGTAAGACAAACTCTAAACATGGCTCAGAGATTGGAGGATGCTCTAATAACAGCTGTGCCAAATTAAGCCCAATTCCTCTTCCATGTTCTCTACAATCCATCATGAGTTTGGAAAGATAAAACTTGAGACCGTGTTAGAGTGCTCTCAATAAACATGTCTGACAACTGGGGCTAGATTTTCTATTGGCCTTTTTGCTTATTTCATAGAATGTCTGATTTGGCTGGTAGGGTCTCAGACAACCATAGGTATTTAAAGTTCTGGTTTGGAGATAACTCAAGGGCCAGTTCCAGATTCCTAAGTCTGTGTGGCAGGGAAAATCCAAAAATCAAGCTTAGGTTAGATTTTGTTTCTTTGGGTTTTTGTGTTTGCTGTTTCTTGTTATTGTTCTTAAAACCAAATGGAATGTTCTTTTTGTTTTTTTCCCCCTCCCTCTGTATCTGAGGCATAGTGATTTCCACTAATATCTCACTAATACTGTATCTCACTAATAGAATAAAAAATTCTAACACTAAACTCTAATAAAAAAATTAAGAGAAAGAAGAATGAGTGCTAACATATATCTTACTGTTCTAACTATTTTAGAGCATCAGGATGACTTTTACTCACTAGAATTGTACTTAAGGAAAACTGAATTAATTTATTTAAAGAGTTTCAGTATTTGCCTACTTAAAATAGAGTGCCATGTTGAATGCAATTCTTGAAAGAAAAAATGTAGAGGAGTAAATTATTTGCAATTTTTATTCTAAAAGGAAAATGATAATAAATGAATTGGCATCCACTATTTGCATGTGAGTTTTATGTTGCTGCCAGTTTCTCTTTACTCATAATTATTTGACTGATTAATCCATGTCTGTATGACTGTTAGACCTTGGCCTTCTCACAATGGTCAGACTTGAATGCCAAGCTGATAAGAGCTTTAGATGATGAAATTGAAATTCATGGAATAAATCCCAAACAGTAAATAAAATTGGATACTCTCTACAAGAGAAAGTGTTTTTTCCTTTTTTCCTGACAAGCATCAGTCTCCCAGTGTGATCTGAATTCAGGTTCACCCTTTGTAGCAAATCTTACCAACCAAGACAGAGAAGTCAGGGAGAATGAAAGTCTACTGACAAGAAACAAATCCCACAATGCACTCAGTTTATATGTAGTTAATAAGAAAACTATAATCCTATGAAAAAACAGAAACAGGGACAGTGATTCTTTTTGGTAATATCTCCTGAATGCTTTCCTTATGTTCTAAAAGATGAATAGTAAGCATATTTAGCCATGTGAACTTCATTGTTATATAGAAGAATTACAGTTCAAATAGGTTTCTTCCAATATTTTTAACATTGAAGAACCCCGTTACTATCAATAACACATGCCATCTATCTAACCCAAAATATTTCAGAGAGTGGTACATTGATTGCAGGTTACCAATAACTGGGCACCATAAGTACCCAGAGGTTATTTTATCTCAGGGTAAATACATTTAATTTAAGAAAAGTTTTCAGGGAAAAATAAACCAGATGTCTTAGCATAAATCAAGAGACCCACGATTCTTTAAGTAAATACAGTGATGGAAATAAATCCATCGTTTATACTGGAGTAACAAGCATTCCAGAAACACACGTTACAAGTGAATAAGCCTCCAGCACAACCCTGTATTCTGAGAAGCCAGAAGGTTTAATCCCCAAATAGATTAAACTAGACAGATGGGTAAAACTGTTTACGATGTTCCCAGAATGGTTGTTTTTGTGATATGTCTCAAAGAGGACCCAGCTGCATATGACCCATTTAATTATCTTTCTCTAAGCCTCTCTGCTTCACTGAGCCAAGCCTGGTTCAGAAGCAGGTCTGGGTAAGTCAGGAATGCATGAGTTCCAGAGAGCCCCGTTTATGACCTGAGAGAGATAAAGATCAGGGCAATGAATCCCGAGTAAACTACCTTCAAACCAAATAAACATGTTCTTCATTTGAAGATTATGCCAAGCTATAAATGTCACACACTTTCAATTGTAGTTAATTTACAGTTATTTCTAATGTCAAATTTTCTTGATAAGTGGAATAAGCTCAGAGTATAAATTTGAAAATTCATTGTCCCAACTGTCAACCTCTTACCTGTTCCCCCAGACTTGCAGTGATCTGTTTTGGACTAGCAAAGGGCAGAACCAATCCATCACTTCCCATGATCAATAGTTACAGTATATGCCTTTTTTATTTTCCTGGAAAATGCTAGATCATTGTGAAAGTATGGCTTTAAAAGTATATTAAACTGTATTGATAAAACCATAAACTAGTTGCAATAAGAAGGAATTCAAATGAAAACATTTGGTTCAAATAATCTATAAACTGGACAATTTCCAAATCTCGTTCAGACCCCTTCATCACCCTTACTCTAAAAGAGGAACAAGAGTGGATAGAATCAGGACTCTGACGGGGAATAGATGAGGAGGAGGAGAGTCTCTCTATTCAGGACCATGGCTGGTGGAAGGGAATTAGAAGGTCTCTGAGTTTGTGAGCTTCCATCCTCTGCTGCCTCTCATTTCTTCCTCATCTGACCATGCACTCCTTCCTTCCCCCTCAATACATATACTGAGACCCCTTTACACTCTCTGTCTTTGGAGAATTGCTATAACCTAGACATATAAAATCAAGACTAACTTGATTTTATCAAAAATAAAATCAAGTCCCAGGGGTATAAATGTAGCTTCTGCATTTTCATGGAGGTGCTACAAGGAGCAAGAATTTCTCTCCCTTAAAGATTTGTATAGTTTGAAATGAATGAAAGCTAAGGAATCTGTGAGCATAGACATGATGTTCACAGGATTAGTATGTATGTGGCTATTTAGTCCCATCAAAGCTAAACAGCTAAAGTCATTTCCTTCCAAACAAAGATCTTTTAGGACACTTTTATTCAGTATTCAGAATTTAAACTCATGTCTTCTTTATGGCCCAGCTTGCTACCTCAGCTCCATTTAACCTTCTTACACTTCCTCACATTTCCAAAAGAAAGCATTTTCAAAATAAGAAATGCACATAAGAGTTAGAATCAATTTTATTAAACCATTCTAGCAAATAACTTTCAAATATACAAGTTTTATGATTATGTTTTGTTTAAGAAGATGAATACTATATAGTTTGGTATTTTGTTTGTTTGTTTTGCCAAGTAGGACTATCATGATTTATAGGTTTGACTATTAAAAATGAAATACTTATTTAATAGAAAAATTAATATACTATACTAAATATTCATCTTAGTTGAAACATATTCATATTTATAAGAGTATAAATTATCTAGCTATACTTAAGTAACATATTTTGGATTTACCTTTTTTATAAACCAATAATCCTTTTAGGCCTATATGGGCAGAGGGAAATGTAGAACAAACTTTATTTCTTCTTTCAGAACTGCTCTGGAGTGAATTCTTTTCTCTTTACTTTCACCCTTCACATTTTTGTTCCTCCTGTGGATGTAGACTGAGGGATCTGTGTTGTTCAGGGCCCTGGGCATTATCAACCCTGTGCCCCGCTCCCCACTGCTGATATCCAACAACAACTGAGCTGCGTGCATTTTACCTCCTAAATCTCTTTCCTGCCCAGCCATATCTCCATATCTTCACTACCACTAGCAGATTTGGGACTGCCATCATCTCTCATGTGGATTACAGCACTGTTCTCTAATTGTTCCTGCTCTGCTGACTCTGATACAATCTTTGTAATGCCTGCAGAATAGGCATGTGAAAGGCTAAACTGATTCTTTTTGGCTCCTGCTACTCCCCTACTCCTCCAAAGTGTCCAAAACCATTGTCCAGCTCTCTATCTCCCCTTCATCTTGTTTTATTCTGGCCACATTGATAATTTTTGCAGTTTCTTGACTATAACTTATTTTTTAAAATACCTCTTTTACACAATAAAAAACTTCTGAAATGCCATTGTGTTCCAGGTTTTGTACTAAATGTTGAGAAACAGGAGTGTACAAAGATAATCTTTCTATCCCATGCATTCCTACAGTAATGGGGCCTTCTCTATCATTGCAGGCCTTAACCTGTATTATAACTGACTGACTTAATGTCCATATCAATACTAGAGTCTAAGCTCTAGATTGGACAGAGTAGGCTATGTTTATTTTGTTCACTGTTATGTTCTCTGCCACTAGCAGAAAGTCTAGTACATAGCAGCAATAATAGACTTAAAATAAATTAACTCTGGCCCTGGCTGATGTGGCTCAGTGGATTGAGGGCCAGCCTGTGAACCAAAAGTTCGCTGGTTTGATTCCCAGTCAGGGCACATGCCTGGGTTGCAGGCCAGGTCCCCAGCAGGGGATGCATGAGAGGCAACCACATATTGATGTTTTTCTCCCTCTCTTTCTCCCTCCCTTCCTCTCTCTCTGAAAATAAATAAACAAAATATTTAAATAAAAGATCATTTCTAAAATAATAATACTAAATAAAAATAAGTAAATTAATGAACTGTTATTTATACCATAAACCCACAGTTACCTGTTAAAAGACAGGTAATATGGCTAGATCGAAATGGCTAAATTCCAACAAATTTCCAACAAATTTCCAACTTCCAATTTCCAAATTTCAAATTTCCAATAAAGTGTAACAGTACTTCTGGGGGGAGCTTTTAGTATCTTTGTAACAGTTTCCCCAAAAATAGACCCTGAGAGAAAGACTTGAGTACATTTAGTTTATTTGAGAAGTGATCCTAGAAAGTACAAGGGAGGCCGTAGGAAACAAGGTAGAGAAGAGAAAAAATTCAATAAAAAGTTGGTTACCAGGGTGGGTAACAAGGACTGCATCTGAGGAAGCATATAGGACATTCTTCAAATTGTACCAGTGAGAAACTAAGATATAAGGTATTTATTCACTGATTCCTGCCCCTTGTTGGTTAAGTGGTACCCTTGGAGGCATTTCATTTTTGTCACTTCTAGGCTACTCTTCACTGGGACTGAGGAAAACTTCCAGGCGCTGGAGAAGTCCATGGAAAAGGAAGTAGGGAGAGGGAGGTATTTGGGTCTGCATACACAGGGACTGTTCTCTGGGGCTGTAGGCAGACTCAGAGGGGACAAGGACTAACAGAACAGGCATCATCAGCATTGGCTGCAGCACAGCCTGACACACACATTTAATAAAAACATAAAAATCTGGAGTGTCCCCCTTTTTACTAGTATCTACTTACTAGCAGATCAGAGTATTGCTGAATAATAAAAGATTTCTAAGACTCCAGAATTGCCTGAAGACTAGATCCATAGTTGGGCAACAACAAAAGGGCCCTGAAGATTCAAACATTTCAGAGTGGACTGGAAAGCTAAGGAAAGATTATGAGCATCCACACAAGCTTACAAGTTGTCATCACAACAATTCAAGGATTATGACAAAGGTCCCAATCATGCCTCTGGCAAGAGAATGATATTTCTTTAACTGTGTTCCAATAAAGAGAAGAACTTCTAGTAACTTACGGTGGGACGAAAAACATATGATCCTACTCCATATACTTATTGAAACTTCTCAAAGTCTGATAAATTAATAAATATACATTAGAAAATAAATCATAGATTTCCTCAAAAAATTATATATGCATATAAACAACCACATTTTTTCTCATTTTTGAAAGTAATAAATGCTTATTTATTTATGTATATATCATAAATAAAAATAATAATGTCACACAGGAAGGAAATATTCTTGCATGTAAAACAAAATGATGTAAATGGAGATTTAAGATATTTGTCTGTGGAAGTGAAGTTTAAAAATACCAAAATGCACAAATATGAAGTTTTAAGTACACATTTCCACTAAAGTGATGGTAAAGTAATGATGATAACTGAAAGCCCACAGGAACAGAGAATGGGAAGTGAAGCTACAAAAGAGAAGAAAAGCCAATATTTTTCTTAAACATGTGGGATGAGAAGTATAAGAGTGAGGAAGAGAAACTAAAATATAACAGCTTGCAGAGAAGGTAACTACATAATAAGAAGCCAGTGACTATTGTCAGAGAACACTAAAAAAGATGCAGATATTCACTCTGCACCAGTGAACAAAGGGACAAAACTTGGGGCTAAAAATAGAGGGTTGGTTTAAAGTCTATATATGGAGCAGCTGAACCTCCTTATGCCCTCGACTGCCCTATGTTACCTAATCCCCCTCCCCTCCCTCAAACCTACCCTGACAGAAAACAGGGGATATTCATCTTTGATAGGATTAGGAGGTCACCAGTTTGTAATCATCAATATAATAATTGATTTAGGTGAGACACGTCAGTGTATGCTAAAACTATAGGATAAAAAGTTTTCATAGAATGAAAAAACAGAATATTTACACAGTCTGAAAGTATCATTTCTTGGATTACTTAAAAATTATTTAAAGAAAAATACACCTATAAAATAAAAAAATATAAAGGATACCACCATCACAAAAAATGAGACTAATAGATCACAAGTAGGTCCAGATGTAATGCACTGGAAAAAATATCAACTATAAATATTCTTCTAAAAATTATAATCTGAATTTAATTTTGAAAAAATAATACAAATTCAAAATGTAGAACATTCCAAAAATAATGTGATTTGATGCTTTAAAAAATGTCAATTTCACTGAACACAAAAGAAAAGATGGGAACATTTTTCTAGGTGATAGGAGAATAAAGAGATCTGACACCTAAATTGAGGCATTGGATACTGTATTAACAAAAACAAAAACAATAACATAAACAGAACACACCATTGGGGCAACTAGAGAAATAGAAATGTGAGCTATATGTTCAATTGTATTAGTGCCAAGTTTCTTGATTGTGATAATGCTCTTATTATTATATTAAAAAATATTTTTCTTGGAAGATATATTTTGCAGTATTTATGAATGATGCTCCAGTATCTCTCACTTCATGTTTAATTTCAGAAAATTCTGCAAATACATTTATACATAGATAGATATGCAATATATATGTTTAAAATGCATGTACATGACAAGCGAACAGACAATACATGGTTTGAGTTAATATAGTCCCTGACTGTAAAAAGACCACTGCACATGTGCTAAACTGGTGATTTAGCAAGGTTCAATGGGAAGTTGCTTGGACTATATGTGATGATCACCGGGACTGAGGCAGACAGAAGAAGGATGAGCTCCTTCTAGGAGGATCTGGGGAATGGTGACAGCAATGTCAATGCTTCCCATTACCTACTGGAGATGAGACTTTGGGGTCAAAATAAAATCCTACTCTATTTAATTCCATTACCCCCAAAATTAGAGAATACTTAGTAAGGTACCCAATCTTTAAGAGATGATTGGTATGTGTGTGGTATGCAGCCTAATGTGTAAATTAAAACCTAAGCTAGGAGTAAAAGATTGAAGTGGATTGGCTTCCAAATTCATGTAATTAAAATCTTCTCTATATTTGTGTAAATCACATGCTTTTCTGAGGAAAAGATATTGTCAGACAGCCAGACTTCCTAGTTCTATTTCTGTCTCAATCTCCATCTAGCAGCAAAGCTTACAAAACAAACATAGTTTAAGATAGAAAGGTGAAAACTAGAAAAAAAATCAGTTCATTTCTGAAAAATAAAATTGTTTTTTATTGATACCCTTTGATAGCTCAGTTATTTACTAGCCAAATATTAGTTTTATTTCAGTTATCTGTTGCAGAACAGAAAAGTAGTCCAGAATTTAGCATTTCATATACTTATAATTTTTAGGGTCTTGGATTCAAGAAAGGCTTGGCTAGGATTCTTTGCCGACTTTTTGCCTAATATTCTCAAGAGAGTGAAATTAGATGTAGTTGGGGTTGAAATCATCTGAAGTCTTGATTGGTCTAGACATTGAAGAAGGCTCAATCCCATGACTAACAGTTGATGCTGGTTGTTGGTTAGGCGTTCAATTGTATTGTTGGTCAAAGTGTCTGTATATGTCCTCTCCTACATGGTGGTTTCAGGGTAGTACTATTTTTTACATGATGGCTTGCTCACCCCAGAGACAAGAACCCATGAGAATTAAGTAGAAGATACATGGCATTTACTGACATTGACTTGGAAATTTTGCATTATTTCTGCTAAATTCTATTAGTAAAAAGCTCATCACAAAGATTAACCCAGAATCAAGGGAAAGGAATGTAGCACTCCTTTCAAATGGAGGAGTGCTAAAGTGTTAATATGTTTTAAAACCATTATGTTTCAGTTGTGGAGTTTTAAACTTTTTTTCATCAGAACTCTAAGAATGAGTCAGAATAGATAAAAGTTATATTACATTTACATAACTAGATAACAAGGTAAATTATGAGACTATCTCTATATTAAGTATTGAACAATCAGATAAATGGGCAGATAGAGGAATGGATTGTGGATGGATGAATGGAGGAGTGGATGGATGAATGAATGGATGGATGGACAGACAGACAGAAAAATCAAGGGATGGGTATACATAATAATGAAAGAAGAACTACTTGTATGAATGACCATTATATTTGGGCTGCTAACGTCTTTTAGATGTGCTTACAGAAAACACTGTTCATTCAGAAACAATTACTACATAGGGTGAAACCAGAGTAGAGAGTAGATTTTGACATGAAAAATGTTTAATAGGTATAATAAGGAAGTGAAGATTTACACAGGAGAAACTTTACTGGATCAACACAGAAATCCATCTGTCTTGGCCAGCTGCTCAATTCTGCTACAGAATTGGTAGCACAATGTTAGCTCATGGCAGGAGACAGATCGTCCTCTGAAAATGGGAATCAAAAAATTTGGCAGAGGAGAACAATTAGATGATTTATTCAATCCTACAAATTTGCAATCACATTACATGTGTTCTTTAGCTTTCTCAGCAAGGGAAATTTCTAGGTTATAGGACCAGACTGAGATAAGTACTAAGATAATGGGAGGTAATATGAGAGGTACTATTCCACTTATTTAAAAATCTAAAGGCTACAACTGAGCTTGTCTTCCAGTTACAACATATGGCTTAGAGACATGATCCCTCATCACAAAAATGAAATAGAACTTGTCAGCATGGACAGATTGTTAGGAGCAAAAAATGATGGCAATGGGCATATTATGAGATAAGAACAGCTAGTTTTGTTACATTTGGAGTGCTCTAAAAGCTGCAGTAGCATTTGTTTTGCTCCCTGGATTGGTTCCATCTGTCTAGTACTGCTGAGAATATTTTGACAGTGGAAATTCGTGAGATGAGGCAAGCTCCACCATGTACTGACATTTATTAGGATATCCATAGTGGAAGGAGGAAGGATCTGAGACATCGGTTTCAGAGAACTCAAACCAACCTATCATGGAGGTTATGCTAATGGGATTTAAATAGGCCTTTGAGAGTTGAGACCTTGATATCAATTACTGGGGTTTGAGATTGAGGAGAGATTCTCTCCTTGCTTTTGACTCAACAGCAAGCATGTCAAGATAGCTGACAGGTGAGATAATTGTTAGCTCTCTGGTTCACTAATTAAAGGAGATGGGAAGTAATAGGGACATTAATTTTGTTCACTCACCTGAATCTCCTTTGGAAAAGGGAATTCCTGTTGAATCTTAAAAGAGATCTATTCACTGTTTGACATGCACCCAGGTGAGTGTGAAAAATATGCCTTCAGGCTGAGTGATATATGAATCAGATGTCAAGCTTCACAAGGTAAAATAGTGATATTACTCTTTAATTGCTCTGGGATATAGAAAAGTCATCTAAAGCTGAGGGAGAAACCACTGAAGAAATGGCATCAAAAGAAGTCATATTTTAAAATATGAGGAAGCAAAAGGGAAGACCAAAAGCTTCTCCACTCCACTCATCTTTGCATTGATGTGCTTTGTGTGTCCATTTCAATATTTCTAACACTTCCTTTTAAGTGAAATTGAATTCCTTTTTTTACTCTTAGGAGGTTTCCTGCAGGTGTTCAGGATGAAACAACTTCATTGTTAACCCATTCCCAATTTTATCTTAAGTGTGAAGATTCCTTAAAATCATAACTGCCCTGGTTATCATCCAATCTCTAAAACTTAATAGCTACGGAACCCTGTTTTCTCATATGCACAATGCAAATACTATGAGAGGGTTCATAGAGTTGAGAGGATTAAAGGAGAAAGTCCACATAACCCACTTAGCACACAGTTCCTGGCATATGGTTAAAGTTCAAGAAGTGTTAGCTACCATTATGTTTGTCCATAGTCAAAGAGAGTCCCTTATTTCCATTAGAAATACTGTTCAAATACAGGCAAAAGATGTGTTTAGTCAAAGACCGGATGAGAACAGGGTACATTTGAATATGTCATGTTCTGCCCACTCCTCATCATGGTGTTCCCTCCTCCACACTCAGCACGTATCCATCTCATGGCTTTTAAGTGGATGGAATTATTCTGACATAGTTTCAATTTCTGGGATGTACTGCCAGTTAGATTTTTTTTTATTGAAAACATAGGAAATCCAGGGATTTATTACACAAGGCTAAAAATGGCAAAGCTCTGTCCTCTGGTCACACGACTTTCAGGAAATACAGTAATACAAGAATCACTTTCAAAACTATATATGGTCAAAATGGAAAAAAAGAAAATTTTAGAAATTTTAAATGTGTCCCCATAATTCCAAAGAGACCCATTTTTCATTCTCACAGAGTTAACAGCCTGACTCCCAGAGTACTGAGTGTGCAGTTTCTGTTTTCTGTGGGCCACTACCAACAGATGGCTTATTTTGAGTGGGAAGAAATATCATTAAGAAACAAAGAGAAATTAGGACTAAGTAGGAAATTAAATATGTTCTTGGGATTACAACTGGTGATCAAGAGTTGCAAACCAGTGATTTGCAGCTTAATATTTTGCCTGCAGCCAATACCCACTGTTTTAAGTGAACCTTAATATTAAAAGGGCTGTTCTCACACCATGCAATTTATTTGTCTTTCTGTCTTGCCAGCACCATTGCCAAACATCATAATTTGCCCAGAATCCTGAATGAACAAATAATGTTCATTTTCTCCATGGAGAAAACATCATTTGATTGAATTGTCCCCTTGTATCCCAGTCACTGTAATATGTGCTACATTTCAGAGATGTGAAATGGAGTTGAGTCTACTTGAAAGTAGAACATAAATTAGCTTCTAAATGAAAATGGTTAGAAGAAAAGCATTTTCAAATGACAGCCAAACTCTATCAGCTCCTAATGTACTCAAGGCCTCTCTGAGGAATGCACATGAAAATGAGGGCATATATGCCCAGAATGTGACCCCACCACCCGTGGGCTCAGGAATTTCCCTGGAGGACTAGGGGGCTGGGGTTAGGCTGAAAGTCAAAGGATAAAAGCAAGATATGCTTCCTGTATAAACTAGTTTTTATGGTTGACTTTTTAAAGCTTTATATCTCTATCATTTTACCTAATAATATTTAAATAGAATTTTAAAAAAGAAAAAAAAACCCTAATGAAATATAGCTGCATCCTAAGTTTCATTAAAAATGCTCACATGACCACAGAAGCTGATTAAGTAGAAGAGGACTTCTGGACATCCAGAGTTTATCAAGCCATCCAGCACTGTATTAATGTAGACATGACCAAATTCACAGTAGGCTCTTGGACACCAGGCTCACTCTTTTCACATATGAGGACAATGCCAGGAAATCTAATTTTGGATGGCTCCTCTGCTGCTTAAAACAAATTAGTCTTACATATAATTCCATGGCATAATTCAGAAAACACATTGAAGATTGTATCAACCCTCTTCAAACTAGCTGTTAAAGCAGTGAGAACCTATTCAGAATAGTTAGGGATACTTCTTGCTGCTGGCTAAAGAGTCTATATTTTTGAGATAAGAGGTTAGGTTATTTCTTTTAGCTCAGCCTGTGGCTATATAAGAATCACTGAACCTTCCTTTTATGCTGCTGTTGTGGATGGTGCAGGCAGTTACTATAGAAAACTATAGGACTTCAGGGACAGAATCAATCCTAGGGCAAAATGTCTATTCCCTAGAATCTAGATTCTGGGAGGTGAATGGCCTATTGAGCTGTAGTAGACACAATAATATCCCTACTTCTTCGCCTATTCTGTGTCCATAACCTTTCCAACAGGCCTTGGCAGTACTCTCCTACTGTGGAGAGGGTGACCTCCCCTGCCCTTGAGATGGTGCTCAACCATGGGACTTGCTTTGGCCAATAAGATGATAGCAGATGCTATGCAAGCAGATTCTTTGGGTCATTGGACTTGCTCAGTCTTGTAATTTTGCCATGACCATGAGAAGAACATGCCCCGGCAGGCTGTTTATCCCAGAAGGAGAATGAAAGACAGATGGAACAGATCTAGTTGACCTAGCCAAGCCTAGCCTAGATTGGCCAATAGCCATCTGACTCCCAGAGACACACAGGCAAGCATAACTGAGACTAGCAAGCCACTCAGCTGGAACTGATACCCAGTAGATTCATATGCCAAATAAGTGCTTACTCTTCTTAGGCTCTTATTTTGAGTGGGGAGTGTTTATTGTTTTAAGCCACTCCTTAAAATTGTGGCAATAGAATACTAAGGTGCTTTTTTTTTTTTTTTTTTTAATTTTAGTTAATTACCTGAATGGAAACCACTTTTAAGTTTCCATTTTCTCCAGCAGGTTGTCCCGTCATTTAGCTCACATGACTTGAGAGTCAAGGAAATGAGATTCCTGGCAGCAGAGGTATACATCTTCCATGGCTGTGACACTGAAAACTTGAATGCCTGCCTGAGATACCATTGAAAAAATAGTAGCTGAACTTTATTGAGGGCCGATTATGTGCCAAATACTTTTTGTAGTATACACTATAATCCTCAATATTAGCTACAACCTTATAAGGCAGGAATTATTATCGATTCTCTTTGAAAAGATGAGAAAAATGATCCTCAGAAAAGCAAAGTAACTTGCTCAGGAAACTACAACTAATATATTTAAACCTGGGTTTAACTGAGTCAAACTAACATTCAAAATCCTGTCCCACACATCCTCTAACCATATTAAAACCCAAAACAAAGAATTTTAGTATCAAGCAGTATTATATAAACAGTTTTAGAAATCTATAGAAGGGACTGAAAATTTTAGTCAGTTTTTAAGAGGTCAAAAATTATCAATCTAGCCATAACTGGTGCAGCTCAGCTGTGGACATTGTCCCACAAAACAAAAGGACACCAGTCCCATTCCTAGTCAGGGCACATGCCTGGGTTGCAGGTTTGGTCCCCAGTCAGGGAGTGTGCAAGTAGCAAGCAATCAATATTTCTCTCTCACATTGATGCCACTCTCTCCCTTCCCCTCTCTCCAAAAAATAAATAAATAAATAAAACCTTTAAAAATGCTCTAAATCTATGCATGTCTATGTTTACCACATTCTAGGGCAGAACAGGAACATCAGTCTAGAATCCAATCTGGGAGGAGGTTATCTTCAGCATTTCCCAGATTCTGTCTTTCTGTCAGCAGGCTGTACTTAGAAGAGAGGGTCATTTGCTCTGATTTAAAGAATTGTGCCACAAAGAAAATGGGCATGTCCCTCAAGTGAACTCCAGTCACAAGTCCTGAGCACACAGAGAGAGTTGGTGTTATTCATGAAGAATGATTAAGTTCCCAGCCAAGGGAAAGGCAAAGGTCAAGATCCCTATTTTTTAAGAAATCACTCAGTGGTTTGATGAAGCTTACAATAGTAAATATTGTGAAAACCAGTGCTTCTGTGGAAAGCATGTTGAAGAACAGATGTCAGAGTAGTCAAAATCAGTTAAGTGCTTCAAATGCTAGAATTCTAACAATACATTTTATTCTGTCCTTTCAATCTTTTATTTTAAATTATATTTTATTGATTATGCTATTACAGTTGTCCTGATATTTTCCCCTTTACCCCCACTCCACCCAGCACCCCCCACTCCCTCAGGCAACCCCCCATCCTTGTTCGTGTCTATGGGTCATGCGTGTAAGTTTTTTGGCTACCCCCTTTCTGATATGGTTCTTTATACTCCCCTGCCTAGTCTGTAACTACCTATCTGTACTTCTTAACTCCCTCACCTCTCACCCATTTTCCAAACCTCTACCCTCCCTTCTCTTTATCTTTAACCTTTGGCATTTCAATTATGATATGTCCTGGAGTGTCCCTCTTTGCGTCCATTTTGTTTGGGACTCTATGCTTTCTGGACTTGCATGTCTATTTCCTTCACCAAATTAGGGCATTTTTCTTTCATTATTTTTTCAAATAGATTTCCAATTTCTTGCTCTTTCTCTTCTCCTTCTGGCATCCTATAATGTGAATGTTGGATTGCTTGAAGTTAGCAATCCATATTTGAAGGACCACTGAAGTCTTACCTCCTTCTAGAGCTCTTCCTCGATTATATGATAATCCCCATAAACCCCTCTTCACTCTAAATAGCCATGGCAAGAATGGCAACATCTCCCCATCAGTTCTAGTTTCTTCAATGGCTTTTTAATAAATCCATGTGAGTGCATAGTGCTCTCAAATGTCTAGCAAATTGGTGATGATAATTTTAACAGTATCTATAATTTAATGAACTTTTCTGTATGTCCACTCTCTTTACAATCATTAAGCTCACAATAACCTTACAAAGCAGGTTCTATTATCACACCCATGTTATAAAGAAACAGAGGCTTATAAAGGTACCTAACTTGCTAAAGGTCACAGAGCCAGAGAGTAGCTGGGTGGTATTTGAAGATAGTCAGATTCCAACAATCTCAGCTTTTAACTGTCTCACAGAAGACACCCTCTGATAGGCTTTTTCTTTTTCTTTTTTTTTTTTTTTTTTTTTTTTTTTGGTATAAACCTGGCACATTGGAAAGCACAGAACAGGTCTTCAACTGCACAAATTGTACAGGTCACAACCTCAGAGGATTCTAATAGTTACCTGATACACTTGCCTAATAATGGTGCTCATACCACTGAAAGAAAAGGCTAAATACCAAAGTTAGGTTCATTTACTAGCATCACTTGTACTTCTTAACAAAAACAACATGACATGGAGGGACAGGGAGACCATTATACATTAAGGTCCATATACTACATGCAAATATGGGTTATAGAGATTATTTTCAAAGCTTATTCCCAGAATATTTAAAGACCAGCCATTCAGCAACTGGATTTATTTAGATCTACCATGTATGAAGCACTATGTTGGGCAATAAAGAATTATATATATGAAAAATGAATGTTTTCTCAGAATAGTTTTCTTACAATCAGAAAACTTGTTAAATAATAATAAATTAAGGAATTGCCTATATGTTTTGAAGAAAACTGTCTGTAAAACCTCAAAATCACACAGATGCTGCTTTTGGACATATGAAATCAAAATATTCTGAACAAAATCAAAGACTCAGTTCTTTTCACCAAGTTTGGGATGCTTGCCCATTAGTCAAAACTCATCATATGGATGCCAAGTTTTTGAAATTTACCTGGAAAGCCTCTCCTATATTTATCTGCTTGGCTCTTTCCTTTGGATTTTTCAAATTTCCACTTAATATCCAAGTTTCTGCTTTTATGTTAGTATAATTTAAAGAAGTTTTTATTAAATAAAGAGAAATAAGAGATTATAATAGTACACCCAAAGCCTATCTTTTTAAAAGGCACTGGTTTCTATGTTCCAGACTTGTAAGCCAAGTTCTGGCAGGAAGAAAACCAAAAAACAAAAAACATCACCTCACACATATGAGAATGGCTGTCATCAATAAATCAACAAATAAGTGTTGGTGAGGATGTGGGGAAAAAGGAACCCTAGGACACTCTTGGTGAAATTGTAAATTCATTCAGCCACTGTGTAAAATGGTTTAGAGGTTCTTTAAAAATTTAAAAAAAAATAGAGTTACCATATGACTGAGCAATTCTACTTCTGGGTATTTATCTGAAGAAATCAAAAACACTAATTTGAAAAAATATATGCACCCCTATGTCTATTGTAGCATTATTTTCAATAGCCAATATAAGGAAGCACCCAAGTGTCTATCAATAAATGAATTAATAAAGATGTTGTACATATATACAATGAAATATTACTCATCTAAAAAAAAAATGAAATTTACCATCTATGACAATATGGATGGTCCTAGAAGGTGCTATACTAAGTGAAATAAGTTAGAAATGAAAACACAACTATCATATGATTTCATTTATATGTGGAATCTAAAAAACAAAATAAAAAAACAAAACAGAAACAAACTCATAGATACGGAGAAAGAATTAGTGGTCACTAGATGGGATGAGGGTAGGGAGAATGGGTAAAAAAAGGTAAAAGAAATTAAGAAGTACAAGTTGTCAGTTATTATAATAGTCATGAGGATAAAAGTACAGCATAGAGAATAACACTGTACAGCATAGTCAATAACACAGTACTAACTGTGTATGATGTCAGATGGGTACTATACTTATCAGCATAATCATCTCTTAGGATATAGAAATGTCTTATCTCTATGTTGTATACCTGAAACAAATGTAATATTGCATGTCAATTATAATTGAAAATAAATTTTAAAAAGAAGAAATACCCCAAAAATGTTTAAAAATCATTATTTGAATACCCCCTTTCTATCTCAAAGTCAATGTTAACAAATTATGATTTAATCATTTCCATAAAATTTGAACTATCTTCATGTGTTTCCTATCTCCATGGTAGCACCCTGTTAGGGATTGTACCGTGTCCCTAGAAAGTCATATGTTAAAGTCCTAACTCTCAGTAATCAGAATGTGACCTTATTTGGAAAAAGGGTCATTGCAAATGTAGTCAGTTAAGATTAAGTCATACTAAAATGAGGTGGGCTCTTAATCCAAAATTCTTGTTTTACTCATAAAAAGGGGAAATTGGACACAAAAACACACACAAGGAGAATGTCATGTGAAGATAAAGATAGAGATTAGGGTGATGCTTTGCAAATCAAGGAACACCAAACATTGTCAGCAAACCATCAGAAGCTAGGAGGAAGAAAGAAACACTGCTGACACCTTTGTTTTGAAACTTTTAGCCTATAGAACTATGAGAAAATATATTTCTTGTTTAAGACACCCAGTTCATAGCACTTTATTATAGCAAACTTAGCTGACATATACCCC
Organism: Pteronotus mesoamericanus; assembly: GCF_021234165.1. Lineage (NCBI taxonomy): Eukaryota > Metazoa > Chordata > Mammalia > Chiroptera > Mormoopidae > Pteronotus > Pteronotus mesoamericanus. The sequence continues at coordinate 34,306,915 of NW_026555105.1, read as the reverse complement.
CATCAAAGCAGTTGCCCCCAAATTCTTTATTATCCTATCCAAAATCCAACTTTTATATTTATCTTAATTGGTCCCCTTTTTTCCACATAGACTTCTTTGTCCTCAGCTCAAGCATTCATCTTTCTTCACTGAATGAATCTCTTACTTGGCAACCCTACCCTCTTTTCTGATTCCTTTCCTTACCTCCCCATCCTGCTCACTGTGGCCAAGGTCATCTTTCTAAACTATAAACCTTGGTCATATTACTCTTACTGAAAATCCTTGCACATTACAAGATACAGATCTTCATGACCTTTGGAAATCTTGGCTCTTCATTTTGGCATTCAAGGCTGATTATGGTTTGATTCTGACCAATTTTTAGCCCATCGTATCACACCCCCACAGTCAGGTAATATTTCAGCTCATGCATCCAGCCATGCTGAGGTATTTACCATAACCTGAGTATCCACGCTCTCTGCTATTCCAGTATTTTTACGTATTCTTCCCTATGTCCACCATGTGGAATTTCCGTTCAGCTATTATTCTCTCTTGTTATCACTTTATCTCTTTTATCTAAAGTCTAGCAGAGTGCCCACCTTGGAGTAATTTCCAAATAAATGTTTACTGAGTAAATGTGTAAAATCAGAATTTTTTCTTGTTAAAATATGAGTCATCAAATATGCTGGGAAACCCTCAGTTAAACCAAGTTAGTGAAAATATCCCCAGCTAGACCTTAGTTTATTCAGTTTTACTCCAGTGTTTAAATAACAACTTACTGAATAAAAAACATATGCAATTAATTGTTAGAATAGACACTGGAAAAGCAATTCCAGAGCTGGTATGTTTTAAAATTGCTGCACACTTGGCCCAAGTTTTATGTAATATTAAATAATTGGCAAGGCAAGCTGTTCTTAGATAAATCTATATGCATTTGTGATATTAATGCACACCTGTGTCTTCCTACAGTCAGCTTAAACCTCATATGCTCCTTCCTCCTTGTCACTGATTTGAATCTTCCCCATTTAAAAAAAACATTTGGCTCATACAATATATCATAGGTTTATCTAGTTAGAGTTTCATGCTTCTCCTAGATCTCTTGAGATTTTAAAGTTTGTCACAAAAACATATTTATCACTGCCTTTGTTGGTTATATATACATTCCTAAGCATGACCTTAAAGGGAGAAATGCAAAAGTTATATATCAAGAAAAAAAGAAGATAAAATGGAATAAACTTTTCTAGTAGATATTTAAAATACTAAGTGTACTTTATATAAATTATATTTTTTATAATTTATATACTATAAATGTGTAACATATAAATATCTATATAAAATATAGGTATTTTATATAGCATATATTCTAGGGCATATGATTAACACAAAAATCAGTAGAAGAGAAAATATCAATCTATTGCCACTCAATAATGATACTCTATTATTCCTGTTTCTATTTATGACTATTTTGTTCACTTTATATTCAAATTACATTACCTATGGAATATTTTTATTCAGTATTTTTCCCCCAAAATTAATTTTTTATTTGCTCATTCAACATATGAATACTCTAAAGAAAGCAGAAGTTTTCAAAGAAGCTATATTTATGTTTTTAAATGGGCCTGGTTATCTTCCCAATCTTTACAGACCAATGTTCACAATCAAACAGAAGCTCTGCACTGAACAGTGAAATTTCATTTCAAAAATTGTGACTGTGTCAGCTGATTCACCTGAAAATCTAACAAGCATCTGAAAGTCAACATGTTCAAAATTGAGTTCTCTACCTTTTGTCATGACTTGCTATTTTTCCTGAAGTCCAAAATGGGCTTAATACAACCACCTTCTATAGAGTCACTGAGCTAGAAATCCTATATTCCTTTCAAATTCCTTCTTCTCTTCCATCAAAAATTGCTCCTAGGTCCAGCTGATTTTAGCTCTAAAGTGCCTTGGGAATCTATCCCTACCATTCCATTTTCCAAATAAAGTCTTTACTTTCTTCAGCACCCAGAAGAGTGTCTGACATATGCATTGTGGGCACACAATAAAAGTTTCGCAAGTGAGTAAATGAACAATAAAATCATAGTTTTGATATTTTTTCTTTTTCCTTTCCAGACTACTATAGTAGACCCCCATGTGAACTCATGATTATTAATCATTCTACTCTTCAATTTCACCTCCAAACTTATTACAAGTCTTATTTTACTAAAACAGACAACTATATCATTTCTTGCTTAAAAAATGTGATGGCCATTTTGTCCATGATAAGCCAGGAAGGCAATCTGCTAAGTACTAGGTATAACTTGATGAACAAATAATGGTCTCTATGTTGAAAGACAATCATTAGGCATACTTGCGCCCAGTGACCGGCCAGGGTTGGCAAGAGTGTGTGTGACCCGCGCAGGCTGGCAAACGCTTGCACCAGCCAGCAAGGCCTCTCACCGATTGGCACCAATGTGGCCTGCGAGGGAGAGTGCACAGAGTGGCAAGGGCAGGCGCAAATTGACCCGCCCGCCCGGGATTGCGGAGCGGCCCACAAAATTAGTAGATCCCCGGCCGAAGGGGTCACAGAGCTGCCTATAGTCCCTGGAGGAGAGACCAGAGACAGGATTAACCGGAGAGCCCTGGAGCTGACTTCCTCCCATTTCCGTAGCCCCCATTTGGTGAGAGCAAGCAATGTACCCAAAGAGCCAGAAGCGGGGAAAACACACAATAGAAGACCCTAAACAGACCAGTGCTGGGGAGCTCGCCGGCCAGGAGGGCCAGATGAGTACGCAAGGTCGCGAATAAGCCCCCTGGTCTGGGGCAAGCACATGTGAGCCCAGGTAGGCGGGGGATCCTGCCCTGCCAGGGAGCGCGCTCAGGGAGCCGGCGTGAGAGTGCAGAGCGATCCCAAAAAATAGCCCAGCCCTGACTGAAGGGGTCACAGAGCTGCCCCAAGCAGGAGTCAGACACAGGCGATAGACTCTTGGAAGGCTCAAACAAACAACCCAAGGTCATATAGGGTCAACAACTGACACCATCAGAGGCAGGCCCACAAAAAAGGAAAGGACAAAAATAAATAAATAAATAAATAAATAAATAAAAAGACCCACCTACTACCATTGAAGTTTAATCCACAGTGTCAGGAAATCTAGACAGCTTAATTGAAGCAGAAGCAAAAATAAATAAAAAAAAAATAAGTAAATTACTTAACAGACTCTCACAAAAATGGGAAGAAAAAGTTCCCCCCAAATGAGTGGAAAAGGGGACTCCCCACAGAGAGAGCTAAATGAAATAGAGACAAGGGAACTATCAGATACTGAATTCAAGACAATAGTTCTAAAGAAGCTCAATAAGTGCAGCCAGCTCAAAGATAACTATGAAAAACTGCAGATAAACTATCAGGATCTTACAGCAAACTATATTAACCTGGAAAATGACATAGGAACTATCAAGAAGACACAGAGGATATGAAGAATACCATTTCTTAATTGAAGAACACAGTAGAAGGAATCCAAAGCAGGCTGGATGAAGCTGAGGATCGAATCAGTGAGATGGAGGATAAGGTAGAAAAAAGCTCCCAGAAAGAACAAGAATGGAAAAAAGACTCCAAAAGAATGAAGAGGCATTTAGGGAAATGCAGGACAACCTGAAACGCAATAATATCCGTATAATATCCGTATAATACCAGAAGGAGAAGAAGAGGAGCAAGGGATAGAGAACCTCCTCGAAAAAGTAATGATGGAAAATTTCCCTAATTTGAGGAGAGAAAGGCTCTCATGGATCCAGGAGGCACACAGGACCCCACTCAAGAGGGACTCAAGGAGGTCCACTCCAAAACACATCATCATTAAAATGGGAAATGTCAAAGACAAAGAGAGAATCCTCAAGGCAGCAAGGGAGAAGGAGGAAGTAACATACAAGGGGGCCCCCATACGCCTAGGAGCTGACTTCTCAACAGAAACACTACAAGCCAGAAGGGAATGGCAACAAATATTCCAAGCCATGAAAAGCAAGGGCCTACAGCCAAGGCTGCTCTACCCAGCTAGGCTCTCCATTAAAATAGAAGGAGAAATATGGAGTTTCCCAGACAAGAGAAGGCGAAAAGAATACATCTCTACCAAACCAGCACTCCAAGATATGCTAAGGGGACAGGTTTAAGAACATGAAGGAAAAGAATGAGAGAGAGAGGAACACAGGTACAAAGAGAAAAGATGAGTAAGTTTCTGTAGGTAATATCTCTCAATGTGAATGGACTAACTGCCCCAATCAAAAGACACAGGGTAGCAGAATGGATAAGAACACATGACCCACACATATGCTACCTACAAGAGACCCACCTCAGAGCAAGAGACATACACAGATTGAAAGTAAAGGGACGGAAAAAAATATTCCAAGCAAATGGGCAAGAGAAAAAGGCCGGGGTTGCCATCCTTGTATCAGACAAAGTAGATTTCAAAACAAAGGCCATAAAAAGAGACCCAGAGGGGCACTTTATAATACTTAAAGGAAGAATCTATCAAGAAGACATCAATATTGTAAACTTATATGCTCCCAATATAGGAGCCCCCAAGTTTATAAAGAAATTGTTGGATGACTTCAAAAAAGATATAGACAGCAACACATTGATAGTAGGGGATTTCAACACCCCACTGTCAAAAATGGACAGATCTTCCAAACAAAACATTAATAAACATATTGTGACGCTGAATGACACACTGAATCAAAGAGACTTAACTGACATATATAGAACCTTACATCAAAGAAGAAAAGTACACATCCTTTTCAAATGCTCATGGCAGTTTTTCAAAGAGAGACCACATGATAGGACACAAAGCAAACCTCAGCAAATTCAGGAAAATTGAAATAATACCAAACTTTTTCTCAGACCACAAGGCCTTGAAACTGGAAATCAACCTCAAAGAGAAACTTCAAAAACTTGCAAACTCATGGAGACGGAACAGTAGACTATTAAACAATGAATGGGTCAATCATGAGATAAGAGAAGAAATCAAAAAATTTCTGGAAACAAATGAAAATGAACACACAACTGTTCAAAACCTATGGGTCACAGCAAAGGCGGTCCTGAGAGGGAAGTTCATAGCCATACAAGCTTACCTAAAAAAGATAGGAACATTTCAAATAAAAGACCTAACACTGCAACTTCAAGAACTGGAGAAACAACAAATAAATCCCAAAGCAAGTAGAAGGAAGGAAATAGTCAAGGTGAGAGCAGAACTGAATGACATAGAGACAAAAAGAACAGTTCAGAGGATCAACCAATCCAGAAGCTGGTTCTTTGAAAAGATAAATAAATTTGACAAGCCTTTAAGCAGACTCATCAAAAATAAAAGGGAGAGGACCCAAATTAATAATATCAGAAATGAAAGAGGAGAAATAACAACTGATACCACAGAAATACAAAGGATCATCAGAAACTACTATGAACAATTATATACCAAGAAATTTGAAAATCTTGATGAAATGGACACATTTTTAGAAAAGTATAATCTTCCAACACTGAAGGAGGAAGAAACAGAAAGCTTGAACAGACCGATAACAGCTGGGGAAATTGAAGCAGTAATCAAGAAACTCCCGGCACTCAAAAGCCCAGGGCCGGACGGTTTCCCAGGAGAATTTTACAAAACATTTAAGGAAGAGCTAACCCCTGTCCTTCTCCGACTATTCCAAAACATCCAAGAGGAAAGAAGACTCCCAGACTCTTTCTATGGGGCCAGCATCACCCTAATCCCAAAACCAGATAAAGACCCTACAAAGAAAGAAAACTACAGGCCAATTTCGCTGATGAACATAGGTGCTAAAATCCTCAACAAAATATTGGCAAACCACATCCAGCAATACATTCAAAAGATTATCCACCAGGATCAAGTGGGATTCATCCCAGGCATGCAGGGATGGTTCAATATATGCAAATCAGTAAACGTGATACATCACATAAATAAAAGACAAAAACCACATGATCATCTCAATAGACTCAGAAAAAGCATTCGATAAAGTACAGCACCCACTTATGATCAAAACACTCAAGAAAATGAGAATAAATGGGGCATTCCTCAACGTAATAAAGGCCATATATGAAAAACCTACAGCCAATATCATACTCAACGGGCAAAAACTGAAAGCTTTCCCACTAAGATCGGGAACACGACAAGAATGTCCGCTCTCACCGCTTCTTTTCAACATCGTATTGGAAGTCCTAGCCACAGCGGCAGACAAGAGAAAGAGATAAAAGGCATCCAAATAGGAAAGGAGGAAGTAAAGCTATCATTGTTTGCAGATGACATGATAGTGTACATAGAGAACCCTGTAGACTCTACCAAAAAACTCTTCCACCCAATAAGTGAATTTGGCAAAACAGCAGGATACAAAGTCAACATTCAGAAATCAAAGGCTTTTTTGTACACTATCAATGCAATAGAGGAAGAAATCAGAAAAAAATACCATTCAATATAGCAAGAAGAAAAATAAAGTACCTAAGCATAAATTTAACCAAAGACGTAAAAGACCTGTACGCAGAAAACTATACAACATTGAAAAAAGAAATTAAGGAAGACACAAATAAATGGAAGCATTTACCGTGCTCATGGATTGGAAGAATTAATATCATCAAAATGCCCATACTACCCAAAGCAATTTACAGATTCAACGCAATTCCTATTAAGATACCAATGACATATTTCACAGAAATAGAACAGACATTTCAAAAATTTATATGGAACCATAAACGACCCTGAATAGCCTCAGCAATTTTGAGAAAGAAACACAAAGTAGGAGGGATCACAATACCAGACATCAAACTCTACCACAAAGCCACTATACTCAAAACAATCTGGTACTGGCACAAGAACAGATCCATAGACTAGTGGAACAGAATAGAAAGCCCAGAAATAAGCCCAGGTCTCTATGGGCATATAATATTTGACAAAGGGGGCAGAAGCATAAAATGGAGCAATCATAACCTCTTCAACAAATGGTGTTGGGAGAGCTGGATGGCTACATGCAAAAAATTGGAATTGGATCATCAGCTGACACCATACACAAAAATAAACTCAAGGTGGATAAAAGACTTAAATGTAAGTCGCAACACCATAAAAGTCCTAGAGGAGAACATTGGCAGGAAGTTGTCACATATCCCATGGAGCAATTTTGTCACTGTTATGTCTCCTAAAGCAAGGGACATAAAGGAAAGAATAAACAAGTGGGACCTCATCAAAATAAGAAGTTTCTGCATGGCAAAAGAAAACATCAGCAAAGTGAAAAGGGAGCTAACCCTATGGAAAAATATATTCATTAATGATACATCATATAGAGGTTTGATCTCCAAGATTTATAAAGAACTCACTGGACTCCACTCCAAGAAGACAAATGATCCAATCAAAAAATGGGCAAAGGACCTGAGCAGACGCTTTTCCAAGGAGGAGATACAGAGGGCCCAGAAGCATTTGAAAGGACGCTCAGCATCACCAGCCATCAGAGATATGCAGATCAAAACCACCATGAAGTACCAACTCTCACCGGTCAGAATGGCCATCATAAACAGATCCACAAACAACAGGTGCTGGCGAGGCTGTGGAGAAAAGGGAACCCTAGTCCACCGTTGGTGGGAATGCAGACTGGTGCAGCCACTGTGGAAAGCAGTGTGGAATTTCCTCAAAAAGCTCAAAATGGAACTGCCTTTCGATCCAGTGATTCCCCTGCTGGGACTATACACTAAGAACACCAAAACGCCAATAGAAAAGAACCTATGCACCCCAATGTTCATAGCAGCACAATTTACAATAGCCAAGTGTTGGAAGCAACCTAAATGCCCTTCAGTAGATGATTGGATCAAAAAGTTATGGTACATATACACAATGGAATACTATGCAGCAGAAAGAAAAAAAGAACTACTAAACTTCTAGACAGCATGGATCAAAATCGAGAGAATTATACTAAGCGAAATAAGCCAGGGGGAGAAAGACAAATACCATATGATCTCACCTATAAGTGGAACCTAACCAACAATACAAAGATGCAAGGAAAATAAGACCAGCAACACTGAAAGGAAAAGAAACCAATAGAGACATGAGGGAAGGAGGGAGGGGGGCAGGGGAAAGGAAGGGAAGGGGAAAGTCAAAGAACATATAGCAAGGACTCATGGACAAAACCAAAGGGGAAGAGCTGAGGGAGGGAAGAAGGGAGGGGCAAGGGAAAGAGGTGGGGGGGAAGCAGAGACAAATGTATTTGAAAAAATAAATTAAAATTAAATTAAAAAAATAAAATAAAATTATTTTTAAGGGGGGAAAAAAAGAAAGACAATCATTAATCAAATAACTACTCTAAGACAAAACTATAAGATGCTTTGAAAGCATATGACAGTGTCATAATCCATCTCAGGAGACTGGGGAGGGATTCTCAGCATAAGAACAGTACAAGCTGCTATATAATTTTCCAGGCAAAGTAAAAAGACTGCTCCTGGCCAGTAAGCAACACATGCAAAATCTATATGTGGAACCAAGCTTGGGGCTTTTGGGTATCTCAGAGGAGGGCAGTGGGTTCAGAACTCACAGGACAAGTGGTAAACAATGCATATTGGACTCATAAGGATAAACAGTGGTGACATTGTATACTGTTTGCTGATCACCTTATAAACAAGGGGTTACAGGGTCATTTCCACTGGTTTCTTCTCATCAAATTCTATGAAAAATATTAAAAGGGAAAGGTATATCTTAGGATGGGTAAGATTGCATTAAAGCTCTGAACCACTGGAAATGCACCCAAGAGCAGCATTAGAAAAAAATATGTAGGAGTTCTTGGATTATGAATAAAGGACATAACACCAACAACAAATATTTTAATGGGCATAACTCCTCAGTTGGTGGCTTCACTTTTATTTCTGAATCCATGTTAATAATGAGCTTTTTCAACATGCCCAGTCATTGCATTCTTTATAATATTCTGTTCTGTAAACCATAGACAGCAATACCATTAACACATGTAATGAATGCAAGAGAACCTTAGCTTTGTTTTTGCAATCAACACTGAGGCCTTTTAACATTTAGTTTCTTTCTTTCTTGAATATTTCTGAAGATGTCCAGTCCCCAAGGCTCTTGGAATAATGGAATCCACCTTCCTTTGTTTTAGTAGTCGAAAAATGATTGCACCTCCCACCCCCAGTCTCTTAATTTGTGCCAAGACGACAACCCACACGGAAGTGATAATGTGAATTTCACCATTTCCGCTTGCAGGTCTTCTAGTAAAGAGTAAAACCAGGGGTTACACATCTTTATCATCAACTGCCAGCTCAAAAATTGTTCTGTCTTGGGCAAATAGAATATGAATCTGTCTGTTTGCTGAGGCTGCTCATTGGACTTGAGCCTTTGGAAATCAGAAGTGCTGATGAGGGGAACAGTGTCACATGGGGGTGGCAAAATTGCCTGAACCCTGCTCCTGTTGCAGTTTTATTGTTTTTGTAATTGCAATAATAAATAAAACACCATGACTTCTAGTGTTTACTGTGATGACTCAAATTACTGCCTCAATTTGAGTCCAGGCATTCTTACTCTTCTGGGGCAGTTTTGCATGTCTTAATTTTTGAGATGGGACACCTATGTTTTCCCCAAAATCACCAGATATTTATTAATAGGTTTTCAAAGGTATGCTTTTCTTATTTTCTGGTTGTCAATTTTTTTCTTATTTATAACTACTCAGTAAAAATTTATTTGAAATAGATAGATGAACATTCACTCTGAAAATTAGCTGGGGAGATTGAAACCCCAGATGCAGAAGATACAAGATTTTAAAATGGAAGTGTGGTCTGCCTTGTTTTTTCACCTGCGTAATTATTCATTAAGCCTCTCTCCTGTTTAGGGGCTCTTCATAGGTGCAGTCTAGGCAGAGATTGAGTTGTGAGGGTCTCTGTTCAGTAATCTGGGAATCACCCTTTCCTTTGAAATAGCTCTGGAATTTCATAGTGTAAAAGAGTGGTTCTCACTTGGAAAACTTCTTAAAGTATAATTTTCTGGCTCTGCCTCTAAAGTTTCTGATATAGCAAGTCTGAGGTTGGGCCTGGAAGTTTATATTTCTAACAGCTTCCCAATACCACATTTTGAGAACTACTAGTGTAAAAATAAATGGACTTTACATTGTTCTTAGGAGCTACCAGAAACATAAATTATTCAAAATATTGGCATGGAAATATCTGGTTTTACAAAAACAGTCAAAGAATGGCAAAATTTAGTGTTGTCAAGATATTTAAATCACAGACATAATATACCCTAGAGAATTTTAATGATATTAGCCAAGGTCATAAATCCAAGGCTACGAAGCTGAGAATATAACATTCTGAATTCCTATGTCTTTGCTCTACCACTGTCTGGGTAGCAAGGTCTGACATCATGTCTCTTTATTCACTAAAAATTATACTTTTGGTTATGTCATTTATATATTAGCAGTTGAATTGACTATTTGGTTGAAACTGGCAAACTTATACATCAGCCTTCACACCTATCATTCTGTTACACTAATTTAAGACTACTTTTTATTTTAAAAACTTTTAACTTAAAAATAATGGGCATATATTACTTTTCTACAAGCAAGAAATAAGTGTATATGGGAGGAAGAATAAGACATATTTATACAAAAGAGTTGTTCCTTAGAAGAAAAAGTGCAAATACTATCAAACATCATGCTATTTTAAAACCAACCAATGGAATTGGGTCAATCTGGATATTTTTAAATCAGTAACTCGTGAGTTTATTTAGTGTGTTTTATTTTCTTTTATCATTTAATTTGCACATAGTTTTGGCCATATATTTTTCTGAGTGATTTAAAAATAATTTGAATTACCGTATTTTGAAGGACACATGTCTACATGCTGTGAAGACATGGTCCTGAAGCTCAGGGTCTTGTCTCAGGGAGCATTTTAAGGTCGATGAGGTCACGTTTATGCTTTCATGATGGTATCATGCAAAATCCATTTAGATTTTCTGGTTCTACCATCCTGAGTTTTAATGCTGACAATTTCTCTGTAACCTTTGGCAAATCAATGAAATGCTTCTTACCCTCAAGGTTATTCTTTGTGCAACTGGAAGAAAATATATATAATCCCCACTTCACAGGTAGTGCCAGAGCCAAAGTAGCTTGGGAAAGATTTTGTCCCTCCACAATTTGCATCAGATCCTATCACCCACCATGCCTCAGTCATCAAAGTACTGCAATCAAACCATCTAAATAGAAATAGCGAACTTGAAGTGGAAATGTAGCTTCCAGACAGGCCTTCTACTCAATTTGTCCCCAAACAGCATTGCAGGCAAGTTCCCTCTCCACCCCACAGCCACAATAGCACTTCCAATCCCCTTATTTAGCAGGGCCTCCCTAGCCCACAGTGTGATTGTGATGAAAACATGGGCTGCATCTGCAAAGTATCTGTCACATACTCTCTTTCCTTCTCTTACCAGTCACCTAGCTGTACTAGGACTGAGTCTCTTCTTGAGGGGGAAAATGATTAGGATAAATTATATCTAAGGTTTATTTTGTTTTTCTTTCTTTTTTATTAAAATTATTTTGAAGTATCAAAACCATACTTAGAGATTCCAAGAAATACAAGTGAGAAAAGATTTGGGAGTGCCTAAAATATGTTTATATATTGCAGTATAAAGCATCTGTCTCATGTAGTATCGTTTTAATGCCTAATATTATCATGATCTATGTACTACATTTCTTTTTACTTTATACAGTTCTTTTAAAAAGATGAATCTACAACTGAGCTACCAAAATTGTTCTTCCCAAGAAAAATAACATTTTAGTCTACAGTTAAACTTGTAGCGTTAGCCTCAAAAATCCTTTGGGAGAAATGCAGACTTTATTTAAAGGGTAAACCTAGCATCTTAGTGTAAATATTAGTAAGAGATTTCCTTTGGATTTAATTCTGAATTATTGCTTTGCATAAATGGTATCATTTTACTTATTAAAAGTGAAAACTTCCTCCTTGAATAAAGAATCAAGACATATTTTAATAAAAGTGGCACAGTTAAAAAAAACAAGTAGACAAAAATTTGATAACCAAAAAGAAGATTCCTGATATATAATTATTGTCCAAGAACTTGAAGCTGAAATCATGGGCTACTATAACTTCAAATCTGGAAATAACCTTAGATATCAACCTTTCAATCCTCTTTCATTAACAAATGAAGCCAGAGAATTTTAAGTAAGGTTCAGATATTTGCGCAGACCATAGAGCTCATAAAAACAAAATTAGGACTAAAATTAAGATTTCCCAAGATCTAGGCCAATGTTTTTCCCAAAAAGAGGATAATTTTGGAAGGTGATAAGTTTAATAAAAGGTAGTGTGTTTGTGGCTTTCTATATTTGTTAGGTGTGCTGTTATTTTTCTTTGGGCTTGTATTAATTTACACTTATGAAAAAATGTAATTAATGAGTTAAAAATAAAATTAAAATATTTATATGGTTGAGTAGTATTTTGAAATCTTACTTTGCTGTCTTCCTCAGTGATGGTGGCAAGTTTGGTTTTTTCAACATATCAAAGAGCTGAAACTTGCAAAATATTTTGCCTTAAGCATAAGACTAGAAAAAAATTAAAAAAATTAAAACCAAATATAAAACTTTACATGTTATGTTCTGTTAAGGTTGCCTAATTTAGCAAAGAAAAATATAAGGTGTCCTATTAAATTCAAATTTTAGTTGAACAATGAATAATTATTTTAATATAAGTATGTCCCATGCAACACTTGGGACATACTTATACAAAAATAATTGTTGTTTATGTGAAATTCAGATTTAACTGGATATTCTATATTTTATCTGATATCTGTAGATCTGCTGACTTTAAAATGTTTAGTTAAAATGTCACTTGATGGTAAATTAATACTAACTTAATATATATACCAAGTTCTTACTACATCAAACTAAATTCTCTCAAGTCTTCTATGAGAACAACAACAACAACAACAAAGTCGTTCAAAATTTAATGAATATCTGTATGTCTGTTGTGGTGATTCATTTCCAAAAAATACAATGAAATAGTGATTTGTAAAAGACATATGGATTTTATTTATGTATTCATGAAATATACTCTATAATACAAGACAAACTAACCACAAAGAAAATAAACTTCTCCTTATTATAGAATGAAATTAATTGATCTTTTGCATGTAATCAATATTTATTTAAATTAATAATTAGTTGGTAAATAATTATTTTGCTAAATTTTATTATTGTGGCACACAGAAAGATAAAGAAGGAGATTGAAAAAGAAAGAATAAAAGGAAAAGAGAAAGAGTGTTAATAAGAAGTATTATTTTGGACATTCATTAGAGACTGTTCTATGAGTCACTATTTCTCCAATCTAGATTTTGTTGTGGTCATTCTTCAAAGATATTACAATGTGTCAATTCAGTATAAATAACATAATGCAGAACTCAAAGGATGCATGATATTGATTTTTAGGTGTTTTTATTTTCTATTTTAACCATTCAAATGTTCATACAATGAAGAAGTTTTTATTTTCTTATGAATCTTAGAGGTTACACATATGTTCATTGTTCTATTCTTTCACCTTTTCTTTACTTTTGAAAATTTTTACAAGGATTTTGGGAAGTAGATATTTCTATTTCCAGATCTCTGATTGGGTTGAGAACAATGCTCTGAGAAAAGCAAAGTAACAAGATGGGGAGGAGCTTAAATCTCTAAATCATCGCACAGAGCAGAGCCATTCTACTGACTTTGGAATGTTACGTTAGAGAGAAATAAACTTCCATCTTTAAACTGCAGCATCTGGGATTTTTGTTAGAGCAGCAACCTTCACATTACATAAATGGCCAAAACTTTAGGTTTTAAATATTCTAGGAATTCAGAGAAGAAAAAAATGACAAATTGACTGGAGTCATACTGAAGCCTTCAGGAAAAAATGACATTTAAACAAAATAAAGATGATAGAGTTTCAAATTCAAGATGGCAGCTGAGCATACCATCTGCCACCCCTTCTTCAGGGAACCACAATAAATGGGCACAAAGGAATTCAAAAGGAAACAAATGAGAGAGTTCAATTTCCAGATGACAAAAAGCAAACAGAAAGTGTGGTCAGGAGATGGGGCAGAAAAAGTCATGGTCTGGAAGATGTTCCAGAGGAAGCCACAGGAGAGATGGCAGCCACACTTTCTGGCAGGACTCTGGAGGATTCTGTGCATCAGGGTTTTCTCAACCTCAACACTATTGACATTGGAGCCAGATAGTTCTTTGTTGTGAAAGGCTGTCCTATATATTATAATATGCTAGTTGCACTAGCCATTCCTCCAGAACAACCAACCAAAAAATGTATCCAACCTTTGCCAAATGCTCCCAGAGGGCAAAACTGCCCTGGATGAGTATGGCTGTTTTATAGTATTCATTCTAAAAACATTTATTGAACACTTCCTGTGGCCCAGGCACTGCTCTAGGTACTGGAGATATAAAAGTGAAAAAAATGAAAAATCATTGTCCTAATTACACTTTCTGGTGGGACTAGGTAGGCGACAAACTAACTAAATGAGTAAAGAATATAATTGTCAAGTGTTGACAGTGTTTTGGAGATAACAGAGGAAAAGAAAGAAGATACTGAGGAGGAGATGGAAAGCATAAGGTGTCCAGACACAGCTGCGCCAGTTGCCTTTCAAATCTTTTTCCTGGATTTATATGTGGGAAACATCAAGTGCCTGGTTTTTGCCTCTTGGAATATAACCAGAGAGATATTTCCTATACAATTTGAAAGGACTCAAGGGAAGAATTGTGCATGTCAGCAATAATGGACTCTAGACCATTGTGAAAGTTGTATTTGGTGAAATTCAGAGATCAGGGTGGGCAATGGGTAATGCATGAAGGTAAACAAGTAAAACTGTGAGAGTGGTGCTGGAAGATGATATAGGAAGATAATGGCTGCAAAAACTCAGGAATCTGGGAAGGAGTCTGACTTCAGATGGTTGAATGGATTTACTGATTCCATTGGCTTAATGTAAATATATAAACTTTATCTTACTTTATTTTAAGTCATTTTCTCCATCAAACTTTCAGCAATGATGTTTTACAAAGCTCTGTAAATTGAAATTTCCTTTCAAAGAGAGTTTTTATTTCATACAATTTCATAATAATGCTGAGTAGAGGAGATAGTTGAATACTATTAACAAAGCATTCTTATTGTAGAAAAATGAATGAGGAGACTTTTTCTTGAATAAAATCTTTAGTCTAAAATTCACACTTAAGAATCATGGAAACCAAATACTTAGAAATATTTACTTATATCTAGTGAGCTCTTCTTATTTTCTCTGATGAATACATGTAAATGCTGTTACAGTCCTAACAGCTTGAAGCTACAAGCTCAGACAAGGAGGTTCGAGGGGTAGGTGAGTGCGAAACTGAGATAGTAGGTCTTTTTCTCCTTACTTAAAAGTTTTACTTTACTTAGAATTTTGGCATTCTCTGATCACAGCCATAACCAGAATAACATAGTCATATCTTTTTGATTTCCAATATGTGATAAGACATGTGTTAGCAAAATTATAAAACAAGCAGAGAATGAATGGCTGTGTCTATGCAGTATTGATTATTTGGGGGCCACCTATGTTTCTTTACTAAACAGCAACTTTCTTCCATTTGCTATCTGAAAGGTCACTTTCTTTGATGGAGCTTCAGGTGGAATGTATGTACTTGTAAGGGAGGAGGAGGGCATTCTTTTCTGAGAGCCAAATCAACAAAATCAATGTACAGAAATCCACTGCTTTCCTATATACTAACAACAAAATTGTGTTCCTTTTGTAATTGCAAACAAAAGAATGAAATACCTAGGAATAAACTTAACAAAGGATGGAAGGACCTATATATGCTAAAAGCTACAAAATGTTATTAAAAGAGATTGAAAGAGACACAATGAAATGGAAAGATATTCTCTGTTCACAGCTTAGAAGTATTGACAAAGTTAAAATGGCCATATTACCCAAAGCAATATACAGATTTAATGCAAATGCCATCAAAATCCTGTTCATGTGTGGAACATAAAACTGAAACTCATAGGCACAGACAATAATATGGTGGTTAACAGAGGGAAGGGGTTGAGGGTAGTAAAAGGTAAAGGCATCCAAAGATACAGTGACAAAAGATGATAATGTCCCATATATCACAGAAATGTACACTTGAAACTTAAATGATTGATTAACTAATGTCACTCCGATCAATTTAATTACAAATAAATAAAATAAAATATATTTTCCCTTTTTGAACCTTAAATTTTTTTTAAATCAGTCCCTTGTTTTACTTCTTATCATTACTTACTAACTAGCCACAAATATTTTTATACTTAGGTTAATTATGAAGTTTGTTCATGGCAACCAGATATTAAGTAGAGATCTCTGAGTGCTTCTGACCACACTATAAATAGTTTGCAGTTTTTATAAAGTAGATTTAAGTTTATGTAAAAGGAAACTCAATGGCCATGCTACAAATAAATATTATACAAGAATAATTAGCCTAGCTCACTTGCTTTTTAATATGAGATGAGTATTACTGACTTCTTACAAGAGTGTTTTCACATGAAGTGTCACTGGTTAGTTAGTGTTGATAGTAATAAGAACACATTAATGCTAGAATCAGAATGTACAAGTTGGGTTGACCTCATTCATGCTGATAGCTCTTCATTCCATTGCTTTGGGTGCATTACTGCAAAATATGGGGCCAGGTGGGTCTGAATCACACCATAACACCTCAAAAGCCTATAGATGATATAAATTACTTCTTTAAAATGTGTAATTTTTCTTAGTAAGAATGATGGAATAATGTTTGCCCATACACTATGTAAAGGGAAATTATGCTATGGAAGGCCTAAACTCATCTAATAGTTACTGGCTGCCCACTCTGTGCTAAGAACTCTGCTAAGTGTCAGAGATAAAATTGTAAGCACCAACATGACATTGTAGCTCTTAGTGGGATTCTAGTGGAAAGGAGGCATCCAAATCCCAATCAAATATACACTTGTAACTATGATGAATGGTCTGAAGGAAAAGTGCAATGGGAACAGGCATTCTCTTCTCCCTCAGTGGCCCAAACACTTTGTCTTCATGAGCCAATAGTAAGGCACTAGGAAATGGCTTAACAATGAGGTATTCTTGGACTATTGGGGAGACTGTAGCAACACAAACAAGCTCAAGCCTCTGAGGCAATCATAGCAGCTACATGGCCATTTTCACAAAGTGTCATGACAGACACATAAGAGCAAGAGGGTAAATCCTAGTCCAGTGGTCTTGGACCCATAGAGCTGATCAGAGCTGTTTATGGGGTCTGTTCCCAGGAGGTGGAGGGGCACATATATTTGAGACCACACACATTTCTTGGAGCTGTGAACAAGTTGTACTCACAATTGCAGGAAGTGGTGCAAAGTTAGGGCATAGTTCAAGGTACTTTGGCAAATACAGTCAAGGAAAAAAATAAGGATGAGAAAATAAGCCAGAATGCAAGACAGAAATCAAGAAATATCAGGTCATGTGGTCATAATATAATCTGTACGGTCCTCAAGGGACAAGTCTCCTCCACTCTTTGAAGTACATATGTATATGGCAATTTGTCAGCAAAGGGGACTCAAAGAATTGAACTCCTGAAGTACACAAGTCATCTGCTGAAGAAACAGCTCTGGGTAACATATCCACAGACTTCTCAGATGAAAGGTCATTTTATTTATTCTTTCTATGACCAGATAACTCTCTCAGACATAATTAACCCATAAGTGGAAAGGAAAGTATGTTCATAGGAACTGAGGAGTGGAAATGGGAATGACACCTACTTCATTCTGAATGCCAAATGTATATTAGTTTACTATATTAGTGAACTAGACAAACAGTTCAGAATGAAACAAAGTGTCCAAGACTAAGATGGCTCTCACAATTCAGCTTTTCTTTGCACATTTACTTTGGAAAAGTATGTTATGTTTGAACTTGACCCAAATTATCTGTCACAACTCATGTGATGAAATGCATCCTTCCCACAGAAAAATCTTCTTTTGCTCTGAATCAATTTAGCTTTAATTCACATGAAGTTAGGCAGTTCTTCAAGAATCCTTCAAAGGGTGCTCTGAAGAGATCACTATAGACAGTTGGTTTTTATTACTGCTTTCACACAAATGAATTGATATTTCAGTGGTAAGAATGTCAGTCTTGTCAATTGCCTGCTCACTCATTTATCCCAAGTTAAACTATAACTGTTCAAGTTTCTCCCCTCCATCCAACAGGTAGTGAGTACCAGTTACCAACAGGCAGACTATATTCTCCAAGTCTAGGACAATGTTTAGTTTTGATTTTTTCCTCAACTCTGTTGATTTTCTGGTACAAAACCATTGTATGCTCTGGGTGCTGGGTTGATAGTCAAACTAAAAAGGCAAGAGGATACCATCCTTACTATCACAAGGCAAGAGAGCACCATACCTACTGGGTACATTTCTAATTTGTACTTAGAAATAATTTTAATCTTACCTTAATGGGTTATCCTCAGCATATTTATTAATACACATTATATCATTCCACCAAGTATATCTATTATGTATATGCATACATATGTACACACTCACATCTTTGCTAATCATAATATCAGTATAACTAATCACTAGTGATTTAGTACAGACAACATTTGTATAGCACTTCACAAGCATATTCACATACTTTTTCTTATGTACTTTTCAAAAGACACCCATGAGGCAGGTGGGGGTAAACATGTTTTGATCCTCAATGCGATCTCGGCATTGTGATAGGGCTTCAAGAGCGTCAGGACTAGAGTGAGGTAAGGGAAGCCTGCAGGGCGCAAAACTGAAGGGGGTCCTCACCCTCAGAGTCGTACACATCACAGACTTGGCACCTTAAATAGTGCAGTGTTTCTTCCTTTCTTCAAAGACAGACAAACTAATACTTAGAAATCTTTAGAAACTTGCCAGAGGCCCCCATTCAGTAAATCCCTGACCCCATTCTGGTGTTCTTTTTTACACTGAGGTGGCCTATGGCCCAAAGACATTGCCAAATAAAACCACACTAATGAATTGCATAGGAATTGATTTGGCTCCTTGAACTTTCACTTAAAATTCAGTGTAGACAGCACTCTAAAGAAAATCTTTGTTTTATCATTGTTATCACTGTTTTTAAAATGAGAATGCTGCTTATTTTCAGCTTTGTTAGTTTCTTTAAAATTCTGCATTTAGCACATCCTAATTATGTATGCTTTTAGGCTTATTATCAATAATTTTGGTTTGTTTGCACATGTAATGAGTTAGATGAACTACCCAAGAGATGGCAGAAAATGAATTTGAGCCATATTGTCATTTTTATTTTTATATAATTTCAAAATATATTCTGTCCCCTAGCTCCAATGGAGGTTTATGCAAACCCACTAGAAAACTTTACTGTGTCCATTACTTTAGCATTCTACAAAATAAAACCTTCAAGTTAATACTATCTTGCTCCAAAGTCACTAAAACACAAAAGCTTCAAGCTTAAAACAACTCCATTGTAAAAGGCTGCATATTTTATTTCTTTCTAGGAGCTTTAAATCTACTCACAGCAGTCCCAGATAGAATTTATGGGAATACAATAATATGCCAATTAACTACAGTCAACCAGTTCCTAATTCTACATCTACAGAATGTCTTTATTATTAATGAAAATCCCTGCCATGCTCACTGAGAAACAAGAAGGCAAGCTGAAAAGAAAACCAACCCACTCTTATAGTTATAATTGTTCTTGGAGATATAGAATTCCTCACCTCAAACTTTAAGTTCATGGATCAAATTTAGCCCTGTTATCTGTTGAGGGAAGCAGCTGAAACAATTAGGGCAAATCATCCAAGAGAAAAATCTACAGGCCCGTCCACAAAGCACACAACCAGGAAACATATAATTACTTATTTGTTCTTGCTGTCCCTTCCCTGTGGTTTAAACACCTACTTCTCACTAAATGTATCAATGAGGAACAGAATGAAAATCTGTACGAAGTTGGGGGCTGTGGCTCCAGGAAGACAAACTTAGATCTCTGTTTGGCTCATGACACGTCTTCCAAATGCACTTGTGGATATTGTTAAGACCCAAGCCAGAGTATTCTGTTAAAGAAACTAGAAAGAAGAGATCTATAAGACACTATCTAAGCCCCAACTTCCTTTTCAAACACCTGTGTTTAGTCTTTATAGGGTATACAGTGTAAAATGTGTCCACCTGATTTCCAAAAGTACCATAAACTCAGGATGCCCCAGCACCCCTGGGATCTATCAGTTCCTCTGTTAAATCTCTGTTCTCAATTTTTTGAAGACTCAACTGTCATGGAGGCTGAAGGCTTTTGTGACTAGAGGGAAACCTTGAAGCTCCAGGCCCCCCTTAAACCTTAAGAAGAGAGAAGACACCTGCCTTGGCATGCAGTGTCACACTAGGCATCATTACTATTATCATCATTGGGGTAAAATGAGACAAAAAAAGATGAATAGTCTGTAATTTGTGCAATTATTATTATTATGTTAACTTTGGCTCACTTGCATTTTGGCACACTCCAGAAAGTCCCATTCCAACTGTTTGAAAAGGCCATCATGCCATCTCTACTCCCTGTGGATATTTCCCCCAATCTAAACAAAGATAAACATCACAAAATTACAAGATAGATTCTTCTCCTGAGATTTATATGAAACTTTATTTACTGCCTACTCAATTTGGATTTTTATCCATAAAAGGTCTTTATATCACTAAATGTAATCTGTGTAAACTGACAAATTTGATCATTCCTATCCAACCAGCTGTTTAAAGAAACAGTCACTTACTTACATCACTAATCATTCTCTTATTCTAAGATTTTTCCAGTCCTCACTGCATTTGACATAATTGATTGAAATTTTTCTTTCTGACTCATCACTTCCCCTAACTCCAACAGAAGAGCCTCCTTGGCATTGTGAATTTCTAAGCTCCTCCTTGCCTTTACCTCAAAGGCCTTTGCAGGTTAGCCATTGGCTATCAAATAGAAGTGTTTCAGATAATGGAACTATTGTACAGGCTGACCCTCATTTATACTCTGCATCCCCAGGGTCTTTAATTCTTGCCTCTGAGAATGCCCCTCTCCAACCTAGTGGAAGCCGTAGAGAGGGTAGGAGCCCAAGCTCCTCTAGTACTAAATGTCTAGTACTTCTAGCCCATTTTAACTGCTTTCCAAACTGAGGTCACTTGAAACTTCACCCATTTTAGGCGTAAGACTCCATTTCCTCTTTCATAACTGAAGCTAAGAGTTAACTTGAATACAATGCTATTTTCTTAATAGTTTTCCTTAAATTGTATTTTAATTATATTTCTTAGTAAACTATAACTCTTATAAAGTGCTTTTACATAAAAGTCCTTTCAAAAATTGTTTAATGGATATGCTCACACTTTATTAAAACAAGAAAATATATTTCAAGTGAGGCTTTAACTTTTTATCTGCCTCAGTTTCCTTATTTATATAAAAAATGTCCCCACAGCCTGATAGGGTGGTAGCAAAAATTTACACTTAGCAGCATATCTGGCCCTTAGTAAATAACACATGCTAACTCTTATTCTGTATAAAGTGCTTAACAAAAAGGAAGTCTGAATACATTTTTAATAAATCTTAGTTATTACAGACTAGAAAGGAATAGAAGTATATATTATATAACATTGTTAGAACACATAGGAGCTTCTTTCCTCTCTCCCCTTTCTTCCCGTCAACTTTCCATCTTTCTCTTGCCTTCAATCTCTTATTCACTTCTTTCCTCATCTTCTTTTTGGTTTCAAATCAAACATGTGGGATATTAAGGAAAAAGAGAAAAGAAATGGGAGCACATAAAATTTAAGTCTAAAAGGGACAATTATTGGAAAATAATTTGGCCTCTGCTTAAAAGTACAATATTCCAAACACAGAGCCAAAAGATAATCACTGTATTTTCCCAGTGGTTGGTATTTAATTAGCACTCTGCTATTGTCAATTGGCTCTGCTGTCATGGGGATAAATCATTTACAAGCTATTTTAGAAGCTCGAACTGTTGCCGCTCTCCATTTCATCAATCGTCTCATCAGCTTTGTCATTACGGATCTCAGCAATTTCTCACCTTTTCAGGAACTCTGTATGGATTTGACCTCGAGAAGTATTTGGCCACTATCATCTCAGCTATTAAATGTCAGATTCAGACATCTCAAACTGTGTGTCAAGACACTGCATTCTGACAGTAATCAACCCATTACCTCCCCCCCACCCCATACAGCATGCTCTTCGAGTACCCAAAATTGTGTGATGCACATTCCCTCAGGAGCTTGTTTTATTGGGGGTGCCTTTGAAAAAATGTCTGTTGCCAGCTATATTAACTCCAGACTTTTGATAGTTTGTGCCTGCACATTATGCAAATAATGTCTTCTCATCTTTCCTGGGTGAAACAGACAGTAGGGTTAGGAAATAAGAGAGCTAAGCAACTTGTTCCATTAATATTTTTCAAGTTTGTCTGTTAAGATCAATGACTTCTTCAAATCATATATTCTACTCTTCAAGAAGAGTCTCATTGAGCTTGTTTTATGCTTGCTGATGAGTCACAGGAAGGCAGGAAGACCAGTGGACCCAGGCTACATCACTGGCAGGCTATTTCTCAAAAGCACTTGTCCTTCCAGGCTGTTTGTCATCTCTGCACCTTTGCGGTGGTAGCCTGAGGCAGGAGCATGCTTCTTAGACTCAAAGAGGAAGTCAGTGAGACTGGAGGGTAGTGAACCAAGGGAAAACAGTGTGGGTGGGATCAGAGAGACTTTCCTTTGGTATTATGGACATATTTAGCAGTTAAGTGGAGCCTATCCATTCTTCTCAGAATATGTATCAGGACTTTAAACAAATAAAATTACAAAAGATTGCAAACAAAACCATTTTATTAAGATAACAATTACCTGGAATCAATGTGTGTTATGGTAATATCACATGCTTCTTTAATGATACATTTAAACAAGATCTAGTGGTGATTTGAAGTCATAATAAACGTAAGTTATGTTTTGAGATCCCTACAGCAAGTGTAATGCGATAAGAAATATCTGTGATTTCTACTGATGTCAAAGTCACAAGGACTACTGACACCACTGTGGTTTGCCACTACAGTCATGACAGAAGGAAGTGCTAACCTGCAGCTAGAGGTTAAAGGAAATAATTGTTTTCCTTTTCATGAACTCTCTGAAACTTCTTAAGAGTTTATAGACCATAGGTCAAGGGCCCATGTTGTAGGTGAGGCATTTGTATTTTACTACCAGGAGAATTAATGCACTGGGGAGAGTGTGCAAGCCCCATGTATTGTCCATTTAAGACAGAAAGCACCAAGAGTCTTCCTTGTCTCTTTCATTTACCCAGTGCCCTACAATGGTCTGGGGATCATTTATCCTGGTATTTACCACAGTATTGTGTGATAACTGTGTTGCTTCCTTCAACAAATTGTAAGAATTATATATCAAACATCTTTGTATGAATAGTACACAAGCCCTGGGACATGCCAGCTATGGAATAAGTGTTTGTGAAAGGAATTAGTGAAGACTGGAAGGCTTTTGAAAGAATATGTATGATCTACACTGCCCAAGATTTTTCTGGAGAATATATTTTCTTTTTGAAAGAAGTTATATGTGAAAATAAACAAAATTTAAAAAATAATATCATCAGACTTTAGAACTGAAAATATGAATATTGACATCATCATTCAGATTAAACACAAATAATTTAAAAGTAGATTTATTTAAATAGACAATATCGCTACCTACAGATCTTGGTTCCTTGATTTAAAATCGCAGGAGTTTCTGCAGGGAAACAGAAGGCCGGGTAGGCAAAGGGGGTAAGTGTTGAATACCAGTTACAAATCAAAAAGTCAAAGTCTCATACAAGAGAATAAGCTTCCAGAAATCTTCATTTTTTTTTCATTTTTTGTCTAGAATAAGCTTCTAGTTTAGGCAATAGCTGGAAGCTGCCTAATCCCAACACTCTGACATCTATCCATATATGAAGGGAGAATTTTCCCCAGTGCTGGGCTGTACCTGGGACCTGGCTAGAGTTCTGCACACTAGGGCTGGTATCTAAACCCTGTGTTTATTGATATTACAGGGTTTGGGGTGGAGATCAAGGCTTGAGTTTAATTTAGAATCCAAAAAAATTCAGATAAAAGTGCTTTAACGTGATCAAAATTTGACACCAAAAAGAAGATCTGTATGAGATATGCTGGCTTCATGCATGTTTAGCTCCATCATTGTAAGAAACAATATAAAACATTCATTCAGTCCATGAATTTTTAATCAAGGCTTTCCCTTTGGATTAAATGCATGCACACACACACACACACACACACACACACAGCCTTTGCTGTGCATATTAAAGATATTTCATGTTTCACTTAGTTCAAGGCTCCACACTTCTGTGTAAACCAACTGCCCTAAAGAGTTTCACAGGTAAAGTAATGGCAGAGGGAACAATTTAAATCCAATTCCTGCTGCAACTACCTCATGGTTTTTCTTTATTACATATTTAATAAATTTACTAATACATTCCAGGCAATACATTTATCCCCACCCTCTAAGGAAAACCACTTGCCGACTGTACTTAGAAAATGGGGAATTAAATTTATTTTTTTCTTTTCTTCTTGAGCAGAACGTGACTATTTGGGAGGGTTCAATCCTTGCTGGCAAATAGCCATTTCCTGCCTCTAGACAGAAAGGCTTAAAAGAACTTATAAAAAACAGTAAAAATCTTCTGTAGACATTCAATAATTTATAAATAAAAAAAGTCTTGATGAGTTGGTGCAAACGAATCAGGAACATATGGATCCTATTTCCCTTGAGTTTAAATTTGTAAAGAGAAAAAAAAAACTTAGAAAAATGAACTTTGTCGAAGTCACTGAACCCAGTGAAAAAACATATGAGATGATTGCTCAACTTAATACATTCTTAAGTTGCCCTATGCTTCACTGAAGCATACTCAGGTCATTTGTAGCACAATTTAGACTGTCAAATACACAGCCCATCATACTCTAATTGTTTTCAGAGTAAAATTCTGACAGCAGAAGATATGAAGGTGGTTAGTAGTCTCAGCAATTAATGTTAGTATAGTTGTTCATTTTCTAATTCAAAAAATTTTGATTTTTCCCTGTCTGGTGTGGCTCAGTTGATTGAAGTGTCTACCCATTAACCAAATGTTGTGGGTTCAATTCCCAGTCGGGGCACATGGCTGGGTTGCAGGTTCTGTCCCTGTTGGAATACGTGTAAGAGGCCCCTGATCTCTCACATTGATGTTTCTCTCTCCCTCTCCCTCCCCATCTCTAAAATCAATGAGCATGTCCTCAGGTGAGAATTTTAAGTAAGTAAATAAATAAATGATTGTTTATTTCAAAAATTAATTTTGTTAATGGCAGAAAATTTGGAAAACATTGTGGGTATCACATATCTGTATATCCAGAGGCTAGTCCATAGGCGAGTGGTTGAAACTGACTCCCATGAAGGACAACAGGATACTAATCAGAAAACTGTCTCCTACAGCCATGTTAAATGGTGCCCTCATGCCCAGGGAGAACTAATTTGCTTCATGTGACTGAGCATTTCATTCTCAAAAGGATTTTCATGAAGCAATATAATTACACAAGTTCCAAGAGATAAACCTGTTGGCTTTCTTTTATTATCTTACTACAATACTTACTTAAATAATAGTTCAAATGTATATGTTGATAACTTCTACTAATTTATTAAATGTATCTCACACATGGAGGTATCTGAGCACATATCCAGAGACAATGATTACTATAAAAAGGATATTTGAAATATATTCAAATGCTTTCTAAAAAAGAGTGAAAGTCCCCTACTATATGCAGGGTGCCACAGAAAGCTGACTAGTAATTCCCATGGATATTTCACATGAGTTGAAGTTACATGCTATATTTAGACATCCTCAAACTCATTTATCTGTCAGTCCATATAAAAGGGGATTTTGGGACTGAAAAAAACAAGTGCTCATCAGTAGAAAAGCTATGGTGGCCCCTTTGGTTCTTTCTAGACAACATCCCACACCATGCGAGGTTCCTAATCACTTTTTAGAAGGCTGGTTCTGTAGGGTTGAAAAGGGCATTTACTCTCACTGTTATCACTTAAGAGATTCCTTCCCACATTAAAGAGAATAAATATGAGCTTGTATCTTGGCATATTCTAGCTGGAAAAAATCCTTGAGAGTAAATGAACTAATCATTCTCAAAAACAAAAGCTGCTGTTCCTCTCAGATATTTCTATTTAGTAGATTTAGAGGAAAGTCCAGTTATCTGAGATATCACTATTTCCCAGGTGACTTTCACCATATTTTATTAATAAGGAACAGTCCCAGAATGGTTGTAAAATTGCTGGAATCTCTTTATTCCCAAGCCAGTGTTCCTCTAACAAGCTCAGCAACACCTGGGCCATTAGACAATCTCTTTGGTGTGTTATAGGGCAGGTAAAACAGCTCAGGGCATGGGAAGATCTGCTGGTTAGACACAGCCAGTGTTTATATTGCAAAATAAATGTAGCGGAGTTATTGGTAGGCCTCTAAGCTCAGCACAGAAAGTGAAAATTTCACACTGGAAAAATTATTCTTTAAACTTTTTTTAAAAGTCCCTATGTTGGAAACTGACACATCTCTCAATAAATCCAACAAAGCTCACTTTTCCTCCTGCTTTAGAGATTGCTGTAGTTTTTTAAAATTGCCATTGAACAAGATGAAGTTTTGGCTAATATTTAGGAGCACTGTGAAAGAAATAACAATAAAAACAAAAAGCATATGCACTAGCATCACACCAATGCAGAAAGAAGCTAAGAAATGCATGAGAATTGGAAACAATTGGAAGAAAAATAAATTCATATGTCTTATCTTATGCAAAGCTTTATTGCAAAACTAAAAAAAATGCATCATTTAAATATCTCTCTCTTTGTCTTTTTGTAAACATTACCCACAGCAGAAACTATCAATATAGGTACAAGTAGCACCTACTTTCCACTGAACATCACTTCCCTGGAGCTTAGCAGGTGACATGCCAGGTGGTCACTACCCTTGCTAAAGAACCAAGTCTAAGATCTGTAGTTCAGAATATACCCGAAGCTCTTGCTTGCACCCAGCCTTCCACTTTGGGATTACAAATGTGAACATTTCATTATGACCAGTCTCTAGAAATGTGAATTCAGCAGGAGTTTAGGAAATTGTATATCTTCCAATATCCTTTTGCTTCTGCTTCTTTCAAAAGAATAGTCTCTTTGCCAAATGTTGAGATTCCCTAGTGTGAAATGAAGACACTAAAGCTTACTTCTCTACCCCTGTGATAAGACTTCTAAGGAGTGCATGAACAGAAATGAGAAGAACTCAATCTGATTGAGAGGGACATATTAGAAAGTCTGTCTGTTACTGGGTTCATAATCCAGCTCCTCCAAACCAGATTTTACCCATAAATTCATTAGCCAAATCTGATGTTGTGCATCCATATGTCAACACTTATGTGAGGTTTCTTTTAGTATGTCTTTTGTTGAAGAGTCAAGAGATTGGAGAAATGATGGTTTTGCCAGAACTACTCATGTTTCTTTCCATAGTGAGTGGCAGTGTCATCATCAAAGGAGGTTTGATTTTTGTAGAGGCACCTCTATGTCTAAATGTTTTACAGAAACAGTGAGATAGTTACAGCTATGGCCACAGCCTCCATCTAAAACAAAGACTTAGCTTAGAACATTTCCTCTAATAAGCACATTAATTTAATCCCACCAGGCTGAGAAAGGGCCTTTCCTGTTCTTCCCTGATTTCAGCTACATGACAGTGGCAGGGCTGCTGATTTTCCACTCAATCATAGCTGCACATGAGTCCTGCTCAATTCAACTGGAGGGTAAAACAAAGCGTTGTTTTTCTTCCTCACCTAAGAAGAAGAAAGGCATATGTTTCCAGCTCATGAAAATAGCTATAGAATATCCTTCAGTAGGACCTTTCAGTGTCATTTTTACCCCTGAGTCAGATATAGAGCCAGCACATGCTCAGAGGTTTAGTTTCTATTAATAAAAATATCACATCATTCAGATAACTAGAAGCTCTAATTACATAAGGACTTTTAAAGTTTGGCTATTTTGAAAGCACCATATGATTCAGATCATTTACAAAAAAGAAACATGGTGGCCTTTCCTCCTATACTAAATGAGTTAAGGTTGTTAATATTGACTCCAAAGATTCATATTAAAATTGGGAACTTCTTAAAGACATACAGACAGCATAAGCAAATGCTGGTTTATCTTTGGTATGTCACTTGAAAAGGTTGGACAATCAGAGAGGACAAAGATTTCTATTGGTTGCATGGTGCTATGATGACTGGGCTAAAACAAGACTTTGGCTGCATCAGTGGCATTGTTCCAAAAGACAACATCAACATCAATGAATTGTAGAACTGGAGGAGAGATGGCCTACCCTTTACATCTTACAGGTAAGGAACCCAGAGAGACAAAGTTAATTGTTTAAGGTTATATAGGGATGTAGAAGAATCTGATTAGAGCCTAAATTTTCTGCTCCTTGTTTCAAGATTCTGTTCTTTTACAAAACTTCCTCTTTGAGATAATAATTGCCAGTGTTGAAGGACAATATACCTCCTCCCACCAAGCTTCCAGGAACCATCATTCCCATTCTGGTTGTATGGAAGAGAATTTGAACTACTGTTCTATTGTTGCCTCATAGACTCAATCCTGCAGGCTTGAAAGCTGTTCCATAGTCTCATGGACTTGAAGGCCATTCTTTGGAAAGGGAGCCATCTTCTTTCAAACACACCTGTCTTGTGCTACTTATTTTTGACTTCTAGCCAGTACTAGCTTCTATTGAAACTTACATGTCTCTTACTTTCAGGTTATAGTGAAGAAGAAGGAAGATACAGCCATCAGTAAACAAATAAACAAATGAACAATTTTTTGATTTGCCCATTCATGAAAGTAAGATTTGAAAGAACACAATTTTGAAAAGCTATTAGTCGCTTAACTATTGGGAATGGTGACCGTAAATATTTTTTCTAACCCAACATATTTGAAGGTCCTGGAATGCTCCCATCAAAAGGGACAGTTCAACACAGCAGGGGTTCTCTGAAAGGGATAGAATGAATTATTCAAACACATATTTTTTTTTGTGGAGAAGCCCTGCAAGTGATTCTCAACATCCTTTTTTGCTAAAATGCACCATATTTTGTCTCAATTTTGATTATTCACTCAAGTCAGCAAAATGGGCTTTATAACTGTCAACTACCAAAAAATGAGTGGCAACTTCAGCAAAGTATTCCTCTAAAGCAGAGCCCCCCTAAGATGGCAGAAACATGGCTGCTGGCTGCTTCTGACTGCCATAACTCTCAGCTTTATCCCCAAAATGAACCCTAATTTTCCTTTCCTAACTTGTTTGCAAAAATGTCCCAGGGAAAGGCTCTAATCAGCTTATTTTGGATCCCAAACCTACAGATATATTTTTTTAATTTTATTTTTATTGTATTTTTCCATTATCATTTATCCACAAATGTACTTTGATTGGCTAAGTTTAGGTCAGGTGTTCAATTTTGCACTAATTGCCACTAGCCACAGAAGCAGGGTTATAGTAGAACATGAAGGTGCTCAAATAGTTGATCTTAGAAATTTCCCTTTCCCTGGACTTTAACTACCACATCTGTAAATTAAAAATAAAATATCTACTCTGAAGAAAGTTTTGTGAAGATGTAATAATAGCATGTGTTATAAAAGCATATAATGCATGTGTCCCACACACTTGCCATAGGGCACAACGGATGCCAGAAAAATATTGGTTTCCTTCTGTCTTTAGCAATTTCATATACCTACTCTGCATCTTATCGCACTCTTTCTAGAGTCCTCAGATCCTAGTGGCGTGTATGTGTGTGTGTATTTCCCAAATGTATTTAAACATGATTTTATCCCCTGACAAAGTCAGAGTACGTTTTCAGGTTTTCTCTATATTTCTCATTCTATTTATCTAAAAGTAATGCGGGCATAATGGAAACTGTGCTGGGTTAAGGACAGCTGGCAGAGGAGGTCATGTGTTGATTATAACTAGCACAGAAATCAACAGGCCACCCTAAACTCCAAGGGATTGTAGGTTGGTGTCACTAGAGCACTCTAGAATCTTGATTATCCAGGCATCCCTTTCTGGGAGAAGAAAAATTATTAGATTTTATAAAGCTCTCTACACAGAGTAAGGCTAGAGGAAAGGATGCTTGGGCAGCCTTATCTTACTGCCTACAAGTGTATGAGCAAAGCCCTCCCCACCATAGGCATACTGGCTAACTGGCAAAATTTATACTATTACATACATTGTGCTTCTAATTGACAGGAACAGGGTTATGGAGCTTGAAGAAAACAGCAAAGGGATCTCATTTCTGGCTCTAAGAATTTGGGAATGAATGTTGTGAATAGATGCTAAAGCAGCATGGTGATAAAGAGCTGAAAGGATTCACCCACTTGGCAAGCTCAAATGTAGAACAGTCTATGGTAGCATAAGCACTTGAACACTCCCACCAAGTTAAAGCAGAAACTTCCTCAGGGTGTGGCTTTCACTCTAACAGTAGAAATTTGGAATCATAAGATAAAGAGATAAAACTCACTTCTGGACACCAGTGTCAGTCTGTCACAAATCTCAACAAAGACAGCCTGAGAGTGGGAAGGTATTGTGTGTTTAAGTGTGTATATGTGAAAGAGAGGGAGGGAAAAGGAGGAAGGGAGAAAGGGGGAGGGGAAGAGGGGAGAGAATGAAGGAAAGGAAGGAGGGAAGGAAGTAAAGGAGGAAGGGAGGAAGGAAGGAAGGAAGGAAGGTAGGAAAGAGGGAAGAAGGGAGGGGGAAAGGAGGGAGGGAAGGAGGGAAAGGAGGAGATGGAGGGAGAAAGAAAACATAAACTGTTTGCAAGTCATCAGGTTTTGGGAGAGCCAAAGAAGTATGGTATATGTGTAAAGTCTGGGAATAATTTTCTTCAATTATGTCAAAGCCAATGAGCATCATGGTTTCCACCTGAAGACCATGCTTGGGCTAGTCAAAGGATACATTTTTATAGCAGCATATTAGAATGATGAATATTATTACCATAACCACAGTCCTGCACAGAATGTATTTTAAGATGGAACTTATTTTTCTAATCACACATATTTTAACCTTATATTACACCAAAAACTAAGGCTGGCATGGATTCTCAAATGATGTTTGAAAACAAAAAAAGGGCATTCCCCAGAGAGAACACTGAGTACTTCATTTTCTCCTCCCAGGTCTCTGAATATTAACCACAGCCTTGTGTTGTGTAGAACAGAGGGATGGAACATTACGTGTTTTGCATTTCTGTAAAAAAATCATTCACAGAAATTGAAAGTTGGTGCAAAAGATACAATTTTTCCATCAGAAGTGTGAGTATCATTTTATGTTTCATTTAAGCTCTCCTTTAAAGAACCACAAAGATCCTAAGGCATTTCATGTCAGAGACATAAGGCAGGCCCCATACTGTGGGGTTGTATGTGTGTGTGTGTGTGTGTGTGTGTGTGAGAGAGAGAGAGAGAGAGAGAGAGAGAGAGAGAGAGAGATCCATAATGTAATTCTGAAAAAAACCGACAAACAATTTTAACACTGCATATGTTCAAAGACCTCTGCCAAGAAGGGGAAAAATACTCTTGGCACCAAAAGTTAAAGTGTGATGGTTCCTTTGTGATCTGTAATGAAGAAACAAGTGACTCTCTCCCTCCCTGATCTTTTCAAATTAGCACGAAAACAGCATATAAACCTTACAGAAGGCTGAACTTGCATTTCTTCAGTGGATTCCCAATTCTATTTTCTGGAGTAGAGGAACTGGTTCACTTTTTTCAATACTTTGTGGATTATGTATATGAAGGGTGGAAGGCAGGGGAGAGTGACAGTGTTACTGCTTCCACACTGAACAAATTTTTATCTTTATTTCTAAAGGACACCAACGATGACCTCAGAACTAATTTTTCTCTCAGGCTACCATAAGTTGACCTAGATGTCTAGACCATAATGGGTAAGGTCTCAAACCTTTACTTACAATCAGTTGCAAGGCTGGATATCTGTCTCAATACAACACGAGATACACACAGCATCTCATGGTGTCCTGCCACATCTGTAAGCACACTACTGAAAATGACAAACCTCATATCACCTGTCCTGTTTCCCCCAGAAAGCACAAAGTAAACAATCTTAATGACAAGGAGATGGCCTTAACATTTTAAACAATCTGTGCTAAAAGCAGTTAAAAAATATTATATTAGGTGAAAGCCCAAATTCTGCAGGCAATGAGAGAAAATCTCCATCTTTCTTCTACAAAGAAGAAAAATGATTTGGGTTTCAAGAGTCCAGACCTGGGGTTCCTACTAGCCAATGACATCCAAGCCAAACCAAGTTCTCACAAAGGCACTTCAAAGATGAATGAAAGGCTCTCCCATTAAATTGTTTCCATCCCAGGACAAGGAGGTCTGAGGGAGTTATGGCAGAGGGGGTTGTTGGCATGAGGGAAGAGATTAGGAAATTCCCATGGAGTGATTGAATGGGAAAGATTTCTGGGAAATGCCATCTTCAAAGACGTGCAGAGATACAGCTCGGGCCTGGTCTCAGATGAGCCACAGCCTCACCTCTGGATGGCTATACACAGTCACAGCTTTAGTTAGAGCCTCTCAGAATGCTACGCTTCTGCCCATCTATCTGCTGCTTCATAATTGGAGCAGGGGGAAGAGGGTAGGTCAAGTTTTTGTCTCACTACAACAGAGGCCCAATTAGTACTTTAGGGCTTTCATATTTAAAATTACCCAGGAAACCAACAATTTTCTAGCACAGAATCTTTATCTGAGATATGTTACACAAAAATGTGTTCCCAGAAGATTTAGCACACGTGCTTTTTGCTGCAAGAAGCTTGCTTCTTTGTGGTATTTTAAATCACTGATCATGACCTCCGTAATGGGGAAATACCCCACAATATCAAGCCATTGCTTTTAGAAGTAAAAGACATACCTTTCTTCTTCCACTTCCTGAACATTACAAATACTATGTACATTGCCCCAGAGATCAATAGCTGGATGCTATATGAGTCCCTTGGTGTATAGGACAATAGAATAGGCACTGTAGAAAACATTTCTTAGGCTAGCTTCCAGATACGAAAGGGTGACTCAGAGCTTTGGAGGGGGGATCACTATTTCACAAGAAATGATATTTTTAGACTGCATGAAAAATGAGGAATGCACAAAACTGCAGATAATAACGCATAGCAGGCACTCCTAGTTAGGAGTCCGGGCTACATTTCTACTGTTCATTTTCATGAAGGCCCCTTATTTTGCTCACTTGTCTCTGTAATAAAATTTCTACTTGAGAAAAATGGGCACTTATGGAAAAGTTATTATGCCACATGCTGTCAATTTTTTATAGCAAACTGATATTCTTTCCTTCGATTTTCTGAACTCAGAAGATCTTAATTCTTAATTTAGCCAAAAATGCCAGTGGGTAACCTTTATACCTTGCCTACCTCACGTTTGATCCCTGGGTCTCTCTGCCACATATCTTATCTCTTCAGTCATAATTTCCATTTCTTTGTATTTCTGTTCTATGTTGTAAGATAATTCATCTTTCTGGTCTTCTCAGAGCAATAATTCAATTCTCGGTAGTGAATATTCTTTTTTCTTTTTCAATTTTTCAATCAGAAGTCATTATAGCTTTTAGTTCTAGTAAGTCATTTTTTGTGCCCCTGATATACTCACTTGAGGATTCTCCTTTCTCTTTTCATTAAAGGGCTATTCCATCTCTTCTGTTATAGCCACTCAGTTAGGCCCAGTTGTACTATTTGTTCATCAGGGTTCCCTCAAGTCCCTGTGTACCCTTAAATATGTGGTAACAATAGCCTCCTCACAGTTCAGACATTGTGCAAAGGAAACAAGTGGATGGTGGATGACAGAAATATGATTTTTCTTGGCCTAACTGCTCCAGTCAGGTCTCTGGAGGTAAAAATATTTAGCCATACACGTTGGGGGTGACTAATGTACTTATGTAGAATTAGATCAATTATTGTGTTCGAAAAGAAAAGAAGTATTCTTTCCTGAGGGTTTAGAAATTAAATAGTAAGTAAATGGCAAAATATGAAGGCTCACTAATCACATAACATTATCAAATATTTATGGTCAAAAGTCATGAATATGTGTACCTTTGAATTATTCACCTATCTGACTGAGGAAAATATGGTGGCTGATAAAAGAGTCACATTACTTGTATTCTCCCTATTTTCAAAAATTTCAGAGGACCTGACCAGCTGAAGACCCCAGACGATGCAAATTTGCCCACCAAGCTCATGGGCTGATTGGCCCATGAAAGGGTAGACACAGTCATGATGGGGCCATGGTAAGCAGATGAATGTGTAGGAAAGATAATGGACAAAATAATAATAATAAAACAGAGAATTGAGAGAGGGAGTGAGAGAGGTTGAGCGAAGAATGAAAATGAACTGCCATACTTCTTCTTGGATGTATCATTTGTAATTCCAGTCACTCATGAGACCCTGCTCTAGTTCTAGACCTTGAACTTCAAGAATTTTTTATATAGTTTATTTATGCACTATAGCTTCCTTTATAAAAGTTATTTGGAAAGTATGTATATTTCTTGCAACTAAGCTCAAACTAAGACCCAAACCTGAGTTAGTTATGATAATCTGATCAATTTATCATGTCTTTGGTGCTGACTTATTTCTCATTTTCAGGCTCAAATAGCCAACAATCTATTTGAAATCTTCCTTATATATCTAAAATCATCTGAGACTTAACTGTCTGCAACATAATTCTTATTTTCTTTATTTGTTTAAAATATAAACATGTCCCTCTACCAAGTTTCTCAGTAAATGCACCAAACTTAACCCAGGTGCTCATACCAAAAACTTAGTGCTCATTTCTGATTCTTTTATTTTCCTTATATACCTCATCTGATTAGCACTATGATAGCCACCATTACTGTCAGTGATATCCAGTTGTCTCTATTCTGAACATATGAGAGAGTGGCATTTCCCTGTCCCCTTAGTGCCTTGCTCTGGACAATGACATGTGAGGGAACATTATATGAACCATTCATTTATA
This sequence comes from Pteronotus mesoamericanus, assembly GCF_021234165.1. Classification (NCBI taxonomy): domain Eukaryota; kingdom Metazoa; phylum Chordata; class Mammalia; order Chiroptera; family Mormoopidae; genus Pteronotus; species Pteronotus mesoamericanus. The sequence goes on along the minus strand of NW_026555105.1, from coordinate 34,271,829 downwards.
GAAGGATTTAAGAGCTGTTACTTGATTGCCTGTCTTTTCTGATCATCTGATAGAAGATGTTTCACACAGTAGAATATCTATCAGCCTGGGTACCTGACTAAACCAGACCTTCTGCTGACTCAAAATATGCAAATAGTGTGACCAAAAATTAAACCTTTGCTGTTCTATGACCCTGAGATTTGGAGGTTGTTTGTAACTTTAGTATAAGCTAGTCTACCTTAAAACGACTGCCAGTTACATTGGCTCTGTTGTCAAAATATATTCCAAACATAATGCTGTCACCTCCTCTTCCACCATCACTATATTCCAAAGTACCCTCATTTCTTGCTTGGATTTACTGCAGGAGCCTCTTAATCAGTCTTCCCTTTCCTACTCTAACATCACTAGAATCCACTCATCCTGCAAGCAGCAGCCAGACATTTTTTTGTCATTTTAAAGGTAAATTCAATTATGCCATCCTTTGCTGACACCCTCAACAACTTCCAATTATACTTAGAATAAAATCAAAGTCTCTCAATGAACCTCAGCACTCTATGATATGGCCTGTACCTACTTGTCCAAATTTGTCTCCTGCCATTCTTTTATCTCACTGCTCTAACCACAGTCTCTCTTCTTACCATTGCTTGCAAACAGTAAACTCATTCTCTCAGGATTTTTCTCTTGTTGTTCCCTCTTTGTGGTTGTTCTATCTCAAGATCCCTGTGTGGCTTGGCTTGCTCCTTCCCATCATACAAATCTTTGTTCCAAGATTTTGTCCTCAGAGTAGGCTCTATATTATCTAAAACCACATCCTCCAATAACTAACTATCCAATTACCTGTTTTATTTTGCAAAGTAGTCTTTGAACTGTCTTATTTCTTCATATGTTTAATTTATGTTTTACTTTTCCTAGACTATGAACATCATAGGGTAAAAATTGAGTTTTTTTAGTGTTCTGTACTTGGTATCTAGAATAGCTTCTTGTGCTTAGTGGTATTTAACAAATATTTATCAAATTAACAATCAGGATGTCAAAATAATACTGCAATGAATAGACAACTGACTAAGAAGTAATGCTCTTTCATAAATCTTTAACCTAGCTTGTTTGTTTTATCACAGAACAAAAACCAAATAAAAATATTACTAATCAATTTGTATAGCTATTATCCATGTCTTACCACTTTTAAATCACTTATTAAGTAAAACTTAATTTGTTTAAGTTATTGAAGCAAGAAGCTTTTTAAAAGAGAATTAGCATGGAGTATGTTACAATACCAATAACTGAATGTTTCTTAATTCAAATTAGCTATATTTTTTTTTAGAATAGACCCAAGACTCAAAGACAGAGTAGGCTAGCAAGGAAATTAGAGCAAAGGCCATTAAGTAGAAAATGTTAAGCTAACAAATTTATATGGAAAGTAACTATGAATAGTTAACTAGAGGAAATTCTTCAGTAGAACTCATCAATGAGCTATAAATGCATGCATCCGGTTTGCTCCTCATTATTACCTCCTTGATGTTTTGTGTGGTTATGTGTACTTCCATCCCATGCCATGATGACAATGTGAACTTCCATTGGTGGGGAGCAGTCTATTATTTTAGTGAAAAAAAGATATGCGCCAATACACTAAGTCAGCTTTTACTCATGAAACCCTCCACATTTTCGCAAAGCAGATGGTCTAGATAAGGAGCTTTTACTATGAGCAAGAGATATTTTGAAGATACCTGCTTTCAAAGGGATTAAAATTCTTTCTCTTGCTCAGGAGCATTCCAAGGAAGAATGGCTGTGGGAGCTGGGAGGGCTGAGTTAGGCTCTCTCAGCCCTGTGACCCTGGAGGCCTGAGTACATCATTTATGTGTTTTATTATACATGAGGATAAGGGAAACAATGCCTATCCCAGATGTTTCATAAGATTGTTATGAAAATAATACTTGACAAAGATATGTTTTGCAAACTGGCTGTATCAGACTTCTTTATTCTGTTTCTCTGAGGTAATTCAAATCAATCTCTAAATTGAAGTTGTCGTATGAAGTCTGTCCAGAAAGTATCCAGCCGGGTACTATGGAAAATAGAGGCATTTGTTCAAGATACAAGAAACATTGTGCAAGGGACAATGATTCATCAGTCCCCTTCAAAGTAGGTAACTTGGGACCTCAGGACCTCACACAGTCCTCCCAATTGCCATCAGCTGCCCTACTGTATTTTCCTGAATCTCATTGACGGTTTGAAATCTCTTCCCTTTCAAAGATGATTTTAGTTTTGGAAAAAGCCAGAAGTAGCAGGTCACCAAATTTGGACTGTAGGGGGGCTGAGTCACCTAGGTGATTTGATGTTTTGCCAAAAATCTCTGCAGGAGATGGGATGTATGAATGGACGCATTGTCGTGATGAAGCTGCTGATCACCAGTTGCCCATAGTTGCAGCCTTCTGAATCATCCAATTTCTGAGAAGAAATGTTCAAGTGTAATGCAAAATTTCATGCAGATTCTTTGCTCTGCTCACTCAGTATTTTGAATGCCATGGTCACCCAGGGCACATGGTTACCCAACAGTGTCTACTGCCTCCACTGACTAGTAGTAGTGAAGTCATCATTTTTCATGCATGGACATTCCAGTCCACTCTTCTTGGCTGCCAGGACGGTTTGCAGAACATCAGTGTTGTGCAAATTGTTCTCATTATATTAACAATGGTTGGACTTTTCCCTGACAGACCTCATATGTATACCTTTCAAAGTGGGAGGAAAATAAAGAGCAAGCAGTAAATTGCACATGTTTTGCCATTTGGTCTTCAGTTCTATTTGAGCTTAACAATGTCTATATCTGTTTAAGAAATACTGAAATTACTATAATTAGAAGAAAATTACACTGTTGTTTCTTTAAACACACAAAGGCATAAGAGTTATCTCTCATTAGGAAATTTCCATAGTGTATTTCCAAACTCAATCATTTCCAAATAATCCATCTCCCATCCAAGGAGATGGCTAAATTCATTGCCCACCATAAATGGAACAAAAATCTTTATAGCACTCATATGAAAACCTGAGAAAATCAAAATCAGAAGAAAAGACACAAGACTGTGCATTATATGAAACCTATTTTCTATTATAATATGTTAATTGCCAAACCTCTGACATCTAAGCTTCATAGTGTCTCTACTTATTGTGCTGCTTTGTTTACTTGAGTAATTTTCCTATTCATCATTAAACATATCCCAAAGATTTATTAAATAACCAAAATAGGATACATGATGAATACTCTGATGGAAACATTTAGTTTTATAAAAAATCCTATGTGACTATTTAGCTATCAATTATCCAAGCCCACACCAATCTCACCCTGAGAAGTCACTTTTTGGAAGTGATTAATTATAAATAAAGAAAACTCAGGATGCCAAAAATTTATTACACCAGGAATCACCTGTCAACCAAGGCAATTTAACTCTTTAAGGAAACTAGCACAGGACAATCCCTTATTTTTCATCTTAATGAAATCCATCCTGTTCTCTCTCTTACAAACAAAACGTATACTATTTAAATATGTAAAAAATGAGATCATGGCTAAATGAATCCAGTTACTTTGTCCATCTTCACCACCAAAGCCAATTAATATAACCCTTTCAGTAAATTAGTTATAAGAAAATAACCGCCCATGTGACTTTCATGAAGCATGCATGGTCAGCTAGCTTTGGCCCAATAACTAGATCTACTTGATATTTTTAAAATAGATTTATCTGCTTTTTTCAAATTAATGCTGAAATTACACCATCTTGAATGTTCAGCGATTGTGTTGTTTTCCCTACCTCATGGTGATTCTTGGCTAGCCATTCCTTAGCGGTGCTGAGGGCAATCACTGCAGCAGGCTCATTCGGGAAACCTAAGTGAAGATCAGAATACAACAAATTTTAAACAAGAAAAACTGAAGGCAATACAGAAGTCATTCATAGTATGATAATGGACTTTTCTCATTTAAATAGTATTCAATTCAACCAATTAGTGCTGTGGAAGGCAGGTTTTAGTAAAGTGCACACAGATGTGAAGACTGTGATCCTACAAACAAGGCATTGAGGCTAGTTGTACACCAATCTAAAGCTAAAAGCATTAAAGTGTTTGTCTTTTCAATTCTACAACAATATCAATTAAACATATATTTGCATTTGCTTCATTGTTTTCAAAACAATTTCATATAATTTTCTCATAAGAAGTGATCAAACTAAGGTTTATTGCTCTCAGTTTACAAACTGAATAAATAGGGCTCAGAGAATATACATGGTTGACCCAAGGCCACAAAGTCAACAGTACTCTATCAATGAACTGACACAAGACAGGACTAACAACTGGCCAAAGAGCCACACCATTGAAAGCTATTATCAGAGTTCAAAGAAGGTAATGCCTGCTTTACTTAGGGCTATTGGAAATGATGTTTGAGATTAAGACAACATGAACTGACCAGATCTTGTAATATGGCTTTGATTTTAGAAGGGTAGGAAAACTGACACACTTACACTATGTCCCAGTGAGCATGGGCACATGTTAGAATTTAAAAAACTCATCCACAGTGTCCATTTAGCTTACATAAACTGAACACATTCCTGAACTTGCAGAATCATCAGACATTCTGCCAACAGGTATAAAAGTATATGAATGAATAACCTTATATGTTATAATTCATGAAGCAGAAAGAAGAAATGGGATTGACTATTCTATTGAAACTACTCTCTTTAAGATCCTCACTGGCTTCCTAATCAAAATTCCATAGCTTTTCTTTTTTTTAATAGACTTCTTATGATATTCTTTATTCATGAATTATATATACATATATAAAGTACACTAATCTTAAATACGCCTTTTAATACATTATATAAGTATAGCTGTATACTTATTTAACCAAAATCTAGATCAACATAAAGAACACTCTAGCACTACAGAAAGTTCTAATTTGCCCCTTCCCAGTCAATACCCTATGCCTCAGAAGTAAATCTGATTTTGACATTATCATTTTTGATTAGTTTTATGTTTTCTAATTTCATTTAAATGGAATAGCATGGTATATACTTTTTATGTCTTCCTTTTTTCACTGATTATAATGTCTGTGAGATTCATCCATGTGTCAAAGCTTCACTCAAGCACTATTATATAACAGAGAGAACTGCTGTCATGTGAAAAAATATACAAAAGTACTTGAAACTTTGTAAATTCATCTATGACATTTGTGATTGTAGATTTGTTTTAAATTCCTCCATCCTTTTTATTTTTCCTAAATGAAGGCTTAAAAACATAAAACCCTTCAAATTTGGAAAATGTGTTAATTAATTAATCAATTAGCTAATTCATTAAACAAATTATTGAACCAGGAGAGTGTAGATATATAGACATTTAAAGAGTCCCTGTCCTCTAATGCCCAAAGCCTGGAGTAGGAAATTGACAAGAGGTAACAGCAATAAAGCATGCCAAGTGCATTAGAGATGTGGGGACCCAGATGAGAGGTCTAGGGAAGGACCGGAAAGTTTTCTAGGAAACGAAAGAATGTTTTGGGAAGGGAACTATAAAGTGGGGATTGAAGTACATTGTCCTCAGAAGTAAGCTTACGAGAAGCAAGGAATTAACAGAAAAGATAAAGGAAAGTGAAGTGGGAAGAAAGCAGCCGGAGTACCTGTGGGTGGTGAAGAAAAACAAGGAGAAGAGAATGGGTATTTGTGGTTTGCAGTTAAGCACTTGAGGCTTGTTCAATTCACCTTTCCCCCGAGTTTAACACCTACATTTGTAATCACCTGAATACCTCCCCTAGATGTGCTACAGAACCAGAAATGTAAAATGCATTCTTCTGCAAAACAAACCACTTCTTAACTTTCTAGTTTCTGCATTTGGCTTTAATTCTCTACTAGTCACTACAGTATTATGACTATTTTCCTTTCTGGTAGCTAGTGACTGAGTCCCTCTGCATATTTTACACCACCCCTTCCTTACCTTTTTTTCTGATTGATCTCATTCAAGATCTGATCTGCCCCATCCTAACAACTGCAGTCTATTCATAACTATGCTCCTTTGGTCATCTCCTTTTCTATAATCTATCTAGCACACCAACGGCAGGTGATTTTTACTGAAGTATAGTTACTGCAAGCTTACATCAAACAATGACAGCCTTCGCTGACGTTCCAGCTCCTACAGAATAAACTTTCTTTTGGCTTGGCATTCTATTCCCCAGGCTTGGCATTCTATTCCCCAAGGGGCCTTTCTAGATTTACTCTTTAGTTTTATTTGTTTGTTCTCTTCCCTGGAAAATTCTTTTCCAACTTTTTGATATATTTAAGAAGTACTTAAATCATAAAATTATAGGGCTACATAAAACTAATAAATTCTGTAATCACACTCAGTTGTGATGGCCATTAATATTAACCTTTAGAAGATGTAACTCCCCACAGGGAAATTATATAAGTTCTTACAGAACCATGGCAACAATGGTCAGTTCTCAATTATTTGTGACCTCTTGGTCATTTCCCCACATTCATCAAAGCCTCTGGCACTCAGTTATGGTTTTCTCCACCTCAAGGCTCGCCATAACCCCTGAATGATTTCAGCCTCCAGGAAATGACCTACCAAACACCTGGCCTGCCAGGTCCTTGACCTGGTTATTTTCAACAATAACTATTTCCATTCAAAAATTACTAATTAAAGCAGTCCTCTCTCTAAACCTGTTCTCTCTTTCATTTCTTTGTTCAGCTACTCTCCAAGAAATGCCCTTTACAAGCATTTGAAGCCTCAAAACACTCCCAAAATTAATGCTAACATTTCTTCCCTGAATGTGTCTCTTTCTTATCTCTCTAGGCTCACTCCATTCTGTATCGCTCTCTGATTTTACAACTCCAGTTCCACTGCTTTTTTTTTCTGTCCTTTAAATATGGCATGTTTCCTTTGGCCCTCTTGACAAAAGGCCTTTCTCATTGTTTCTCCTTCCTGAAATGACATTCCTGTCCTCTTTTCCTAGCTTCTTGTAACTTTTATTAGTCCTCTGCTCAGTCCTTCTCCAGGGAAGGCTTCTCTGACACTGATGACTCCCTATGTTGTGCTTTCTCTCACGGAAACTCATCACAGTTGCAATTTTACATTTATGTATGTAAATATTTAATTAATCATATTAATAGAAGTGAAAGCCCTAAGGAGCAGATACCATACCTGTTTTTGTGTATCTTTGTATCCATAAAACATTGCTGGCACACAGAAGATGATAGACAAATATATGTTAAATGACTTAATGGATTGTAGATTTCATAAATTTTTGCATTGATAACAGAAAAAAGATGACTGCTGGGAAAATGTTTGTTTAGCCCTAGAGTTTGGGGAGAGTGAAGGGATTCTGCGAAGATGTCCAAACAGAAATGACATATCTGCATTATCCTGTTTTATCCCTGGGGAAAAAAAAAAACTATTGAGAAGATGTATAAGATAAAAATAGTTCCTAATCAAAAGATATGCTCTAATTAATTAAAAGAAGAGAGAAATATCAAGACATATTTCTGAAAATATGAGGGGGGCAAAAAGCCAAATTTATTTATAAAAAAAGTATATTTATTCTTTTTTTCCCTAAGAAATGTGTTTTATTTTTTAATTAATTTATTTATTTTTTCAAATACATTTGTCTCTGCCTTCTATTTTTAAATGTTTAAACCTCAGCCACCTTCATAGTACTTTCCATTTGATGCAATAAACTTATTGAGACATTTTTTCCACTGTTAGGAACAATTTGTGAACTCATCAATTTTGATGCATTTTATTGCTTCTGCAGGGTGTTTTTTTTTTTTCACCTCTTCTACGTAGGCAAAAGTTTTCCTTTGAGCACTCTTTTCATCTGGGAAAACAAAAATAAGTTGCTTGGGGTGAATTGGGGTGGATAGGGAGGATGGGGCACAGGGGCCAGACAGTTTTTTGATCAAAAACTGTTGAACACACTGTATTTCTCACCTATAAGTGGAACCTAACCAACAATACAAAGATGCAAGGAAAATAAGACCAGCAACACTGAAAGGGAAAGAAACCAACAGAGACAAGAGGGAAGGAGGGGGGGGGCGGGGAAAAGGAAGGGAAGGGGAAAGTCAAAGAACATATAGCAAGGACTCATGGACAAAACTGAAGGTGAAGAGCTGAGGGAGGGAAGGAGGGAGGGAGCAAGGGAAAGTGGTGGGGGGGAGGCAGAGACAAATGTATTTGAAAAAATAAATTAAAATAAATAAATAAATAAATAAATAAACTGTTAAACACTCAGCTGCTGTGTGGGCAGGTGTGCACCCATCACGAAATGGGCAAATGTGTTGAAAGAGTCTTCCAAAAAACATTCACTGAAGCCAAATGCAGCCTCTCACAACAATGCCAGCTGGTACACTGATACAGATGATTGCTGGAACACTCACCTGGCAGGGGAAGCCTATACTACAAGGGCCCTGCCCTCCATAAGATAGTTTTTGTGTTTTGGGGTCCTCCCTCGTATACCTGTGCTCAGTGGGCATATACATATATATATAACATAAACTATGATGTTCAGAGTAAACAGCAACAGCACAATCCTTTGTCTGCTTAACTGCAAGACACCAATGTTATATGTAAAACCAATCGATAGACAAGGACACATTTTTGCCAAAGGATGGGCTCTTGATGACAGTAAGGCTGGTCTCAGGTCACAACTGCATTCTGTTTTCCAAGGGACTTTTGTTAACAAAAGCCTAATGGCCACCCAGAGGGAAGGCAGTAGACATGCTTCAAATGAAGTATTGAATTAGATGACATAAAAAATCTCTTCCGAGTATGAGAGTCAATGAGGCTACAGAAACCTCTAATAATTTAGGGCCAGGAGTGCAGAGAGTTTTTTTGGGAAGGGTATACCCAGATGTTCGTAGAATCTGTGCTTCTACTAGCATTCCAAGCTTAGTTCCATATTGATTAGGATAGATTATTAAAATTAAATTTGTTGTAAGTATTGAAGTCGACTTATACAATGTAAACATGATTTCTCTTCTTTACTTTTGTATTGTAATTGTTAAATTTTTACATATACACACACATATATATATACGTACATACATGTAACCATTACCAAAATCAGATTAAAAACATTTTCAATGTCCCAGAAAACTTCCTTGTCTCAAGTCAATATCTACCTTCTGAAGGAAATGTTATTCTCTCCTTTATTATCACAGGTTAATTTTGTCTGTTTTTATACTTCTTATTCAGGGAGATACAATGTGCACATTTTTTGTCTATATTTTTTTCAACATTTTGCCAGCCTGATTTATCCGTGTTGTTACTTATAACAAGAGCACTTTCATTTTCATTGCAGTGTTGTATTCCATCGTATGAATATTCCAGTTTATTTATCCATTCTGGTATTACAAATAATTGGGTCAATTCTAGTTTGAAGCTATTATGAATAAAGCTGCCGTGAACATTCTCATACATGTCATTTAATAAACATAAGAACTTGTTTCTGTTGAGATTATAACCAGGAACAGGAGCTACTGGACCATAGGCTATGTAGATATTTAATGCTTTTAAATTCTGCCAAGGTTTTCCAAGCAGCTTTACAGTTTAAACTCCCACCAAACATATATGAAAGTTTAAAATAATGTATCTATCTATTTGGTTTAGTTAACACATCAGGATGTACCTACTAATCTATTTTCTTGACCACATTTAAAGCCATTATGATAGGTTTAGGATAATTAACACTTTTTAAAAAATTTCTTTATTTATTTTTTCAAATACATTTGTCTCTGCCCACCCCCCCGCCATCACTTTCCCTTGCCCCCTCCCTCCCTCAACTCTTCCCCTTTGGTTTTGTCCATGATTAGATAATTAACACTTTTTACAGCTAGAAGCTCAGATTCATTTCATGACTTGCTTGTTTTCTCCCTACACATCGGTGAGTACCTACCCCAGAGAAAACAAATTGTTTTTCAACAGAACATACAGACAATTTAAACAAAAGAGGAAAAACTGAAACAGCAAGTTGAATTTGCAATGGTTTTTATCCATGGTACATCAAATAACTCATTATACATTTTCCTTGAGCTCAGTTATTGATCAGATATTTCCTTTTCAAATTGCAGAAAGATACAGCACTGGAGACTCACTGAAGATTCTACCCAGCCACTGAACTATTTGTTGGAATTCTCGAAAGTGTTTTCAGCACAATTAAGAGTAAATCTGGTGTATGGACCTTGCCACAAACAATTTTCCGCTCTAGCTTTATTTTTTTTTCTTTTGCAGTTGTTGATAATTCCCCCATATCTTTAACTTAGTACTTAGGTTCCCATTTGGAAAATAATTTTGTTCTCCTGATAAAAAGTTCAAACATGTTCTACTAAAAATCTAACCTAGCCTACTAAAATAAAGATATAACAAACACTGCCAGTAAAACTGCCCTGTTGGAGGCAGAAACAGTGGGTCAACTTTTGTTTTAAACTTACAATGAGGGTCTTCTTGTAGCTGTAGATTACCATATCATAAAGAAGCATATGGTAGTGAATTAAATCAATTATTTCAAAGAAAGTCATACTATTAAAACGTCATAATTAATATAATACCAGGTATAATTAAGCCATGGTTTAAAATGTTAACTCCACCTATTCGTTACTGTCTACCCACGGCCTCTCTCTCTTGTTTTTTCCCACAACATCTTCTTTCAGCCCAGTTACCATGAGTCACCTCTGCTTTAACTATGGATATCTTTCTAATAGTTGTAAGAAAAAACAAAAAAAGCAATCGAGAGACCAATGATCAGGGAAATCTCACAAATGTAGAAACTAGTATATGTGCACTTAATCAGTTTATTTTCAGATTCACAATTTCTTCTGTAGTGGTTTTTACCTCAAAGGGCGTTTAGTGCATACTCTCATCCCATCCCTCAGAGTTCTTGGCTTAATGTTATGATAAAATATTAGCCATTTTATGGAACCCTAAATCCCCACATACACTGCAAATCGTTGCCATACTAACCAACCTTCACTTGCTTATAAGCACCAAATTATTACTGAATTGCTATAAATATCCAGGAGTTAGAAGCAATATCTTTTTTTAAAGTTAAACTCCCTTAAACTCTGTACATTAAATTCATGTCCTCTTTGGAGTCCTCCCTCCCCATCAAGTCTTTAATATGGAAACATGCTGCTGTTCTTTTTTTTTTCTATTTACACACAGAATTAAGTAAAATAAAAATATTGTGTCATTACTAAATTTGGGGTTTTCAGCATTAATGAAAAGCTCTGACTGTCCTAAAGGGACATACTACTGGATTTATTGAAAAACTAACATCAGCTGAACTGGGATTATCAACATTGACCATCAATGCAAAGGTACACTTTCCTTAATCTTTTTAGACTATAGCTATAGGATAATATTTTTCTATCTTAGCTCAAAAGTTCTGGCGAGGGGACCAAAGGGACATGAAACAGCACACTTTACAAGCTAAGGTAAAATAGAATATAGTGTGAGATGAGTTGTGTTTTCCTCAGACCACTCCTCACCAATCCTGAGGCTCTCTGGTGGACACGAGGAAGTATAGGGCATATATTTATTTATTTTTAAATTTCAAAACAGTTTTGCCAACCCCTTCCCCTCCAGGCCTTTCCAACTTCCAACCCATAAAAGCAATTCTGATAGCATGATGAAGTCAAATTACTTGAGAGAAATGATCTGAAGGAATGTCACCATTAAGCACTTGCTAGAGCAGCCACTCAGACAGCCCTGGCTAAAGGCTGAGTTTCACAGAAGATAAAACAGGTGAAGTAATGAGAGTGGCACTGGCCCATTACCACAGTGAGCATGGCCACAGGATGCTAAGAAGGGCATTGTTGGCTTCTGTCAGAGAGCAAGAAGTACCACAGTGAGTTAAGAGGGAGGTGCCTACAGCCTGTCATTAAGATGGTGGAGTTTTAGCTGTTGTTTAAAAGGACAAGGCAGGTTTTGTTTTATACACACACACACACACATACACACACACACACAATATGGCATATTAATAAGGGAATAACCACAGCAGATGCTGGCCATGCCCTGCATGTACTCCCTTGGCATGCACCATCCTTGTTTACTGGCTTGACTTACAGCTTCTAGCACTTGAGGTCTTTTTAACTGAGGGCTCTCTCTGGCATCCAGAGCTCACTCTGGTGAAGTCCAGAATGTCAGGGAATCAAGGCTACCATTTGTATTCTTCAACCCAGGGTTAATGAGAAATGGTGGATAAATGTCCCAGCTCACTCACCCCTTGGGTGAGGTAGTGCTGAGGTGAGTATTTTACTAAGTTGTCCAGAGTTGACCATTGGGATTACTCTCCAGTTGTCCACAGTGGCAAATTGCTCAATAACGCACTCTTTCTTGGCTTTTTTTGTCCTGCCTGTCTTCCTTGTTCCTTTTCCTGAAGTCATCTCCCAAGTTAAATACTTGTACCCAAACCTTTGCCTCTGAGTCAGCTTTTGGGGTGGAGCCAAACTCTGAGAATTATCAACATACATTCATGAACTTGAGAAAATTATGCCGTGTCTTATATTAACAGTACCTTTATACTGACAGTTGTAATCTCTGGCACAAAAACAGGAGAGAAATGCTTTACAAATTCCTTAATGACATGGGAGAAAGAATTGAGGAACTCACTGATTGTAAGCATGAAAGCACAGTAATATTTTACTTTGGGTCATATAGATTAGGCTCATACTAGCATATAAATCTGGCCCCATGAGACAGAAATCTTGAAACAATAGGAAATTGTTATTGTTGTTGCTGCTGCTATGGCTATTGTTCATTTACTGAGCAATTACTATGCATAAGTCACTACTTAGCATTTAGATGTGTTATCTTATTTAACTTTCACAATAAAAAAATATGTCGATGAAATTAAGAAGGGAGAAGAATAAACAGGATGAATTGGTTGGTTTGTAAATGGACAGTGACTTTAGTGTATTGAGGAAGTAGTTGGTAAAAGAGGATTAATTTGAATTTGTATGATATACTGCCAAAAGGTATGCAAAATACATTCTGGTTGCATTATGCAAGCTTTAGTAATAGTAAATTCAGTATTGCTCACTACTGTGGTTTGGACAAATATGTGCTTGAAGAGGGAGCAATGATACTGCATGTGGCCATGGGTGGGCATGGGATGGGAGTCTTGGCTGTCCTTAGGAGCCCTGCAACCTCTGGATTCCACATAAAATAACTTGAATCCTCAAAACTCCCTTCAGGATATATATGTAATCTTTCTCATTGTATAGCAAAGGACAAATGACTCTGGGAGAACTCAAGCAAGGGGTAGAGACAGTGCCAAAGCCAAGGTCTGCCTTACTTCCCTCGTCCATACCCTCTTCCATACCTGGATGGAACTACCCTAACCCCTCTCCTTCAGAGACTCCAGCCCTGGTGCATAAGTGTTTCAAACTTCAAAAGAAGGTAGTCAAAGTGGAGGACCAGCATGGTCAGAAAGCTTGTTTCAGAGTGCAGAGCTCAGTGCCTCCTGGGTGGCCACACCCAATAGACCTGCCATAATTAACGTTTTGCCTTCCATCTCAAGTGGAAGCACCAGTCTCCCATTTAAAGCCTTCATTGCAGAATTCGGGTGGGACACAAGAAGTCCCTTGGGAACATACAAAAGTTGGTTGTTCTTATGGTACAGTTACAGTCATCATTCCTTATCCAAGGTGGATACATTCCAGGACCCCCCATGGATGCTTGAAACTGCAGATAGTACCAACCCTGTATGTTTGTACTTTATTATTTTCCTATATATACATACATACCGCTGATAAAGCTTAATTTATAAATTAGGCACAGTAAGAGATTAACAACAATGATAAAACAGAACAGTTATAAAAATGTACTATAAAAAGGTGAATGTGGTCTCCCTTCTCTTTCAAAATATCTGGAATTTTCCATTTCATATTTTAAGAATGCAGTTGGCTATAAGTAACCATGGAAAGTGAAACCACAGATAAGGAGGGACTCTTACCTGCACTCTTCAACATTTAGGCACCATCATTGAGGACATAATTGGGACCTGTAAATTGGAAGCTCACTGGCTCACAACGGAACTTCTTGGCCATCCCACCACTTCCTGTGGTCCTGCCTTACCCCTTACTTTGTTATTCAACCTAACACTGCTTTTCTGGCATGATCTCTAGGATTACTCATAATGTGAAAAGAGAAAAGGGAACTTCTGTAGTTCTTATCATTGTGATCTCTTCATACCCATTCTTTTATTTCACTTGACATCATGCATACCATAGTAAATGATCTCTTATAAATTCTATATTCAGTTACTTTCACTTTCACTTTCAAGGAGGGACCCAAACATCAAGGTCACCCCACAGAATTATCTTCTGGGAGGGTGGGCTCTTTGTAGCACAGACTTCCCCTGCTGAGTGAGTGTTCTAGGAACCCATCTGTATCAGTGTACCAGCTAGTGTTGTTTTGAGAGGCTGTCTTTGGCTTCAGTGAATTTTTTTTGAAGATCCTTTTAATCTGTTTGCCCATTTCATGGCGTGTGATTCACGAGCGCACCTGCCTATACCACGCTGAGTATTCAGCAGTTTTTAACCAAAAATGGCATGATCTCTGTGTCCTACTGTCCTTCTTCACCTGATCTCACCTGGAGTGACTTTTCTTGGTTTGTTTGTTTCCCTCAATGAAAGAAGTCCTCAAAGGGACATGTTTTGCCTATGTGGAAGAGGTGAAAAAAAAAAAAAAAAAAGGCAGAAGCACTAGAAGGCATGAAAATAGAGTTCAAAAACAGTAGAAAAATTTTCTCAGTAAGTGTACTGCATCAAATGGAGAGTACAATACTTTGAAGGTGACTGAAGTTTAACCATGTAAGAATAAATACACATTTTTTTATAAATAAATTGCATTTTTTTCAAAATTATGAAACATGAAGTTTTCCTTTCAAGTTGTCTTTTCTCTGTTCTGCAAAGCAGCTATGAATGAGCAACATTTTTACAGGACACAAGGCTACAATATATGCAAGCTTCATCAGCTTCTCAAACTATGAGCTCCAGTGTCTATTTCTGACAGTATTTTTAAAATCATCTTTTGCGAGTTCGATCGGTAGCGGGAGCGGAGAGTGGACCCCAGAGAGCCCTGAGCAGTCCCACCGCTGCCGCCGGCCTAGTTACCATCACACCCCGGGAGGACCCGCAGCTGCCGCAGCCGGCCCCAGTCACCATCACCGCAACCAGCAGCGAGGCCGAGACCCAGCAGCCGTCTGCCGCCCCCCGCGCCGCCCCCACCCTCAGGGCCGCCGACACCAAGCCCGGCACCACGGGCAGCGGCGCAGGGAGCGGCGGCCGGGGCGGCCTCACATCGGTGGCGCCTGCCGGCGGGGACAAGAAGGTCATCGCAACAAAGGTTTTGGGAACAGTAAAATGGTTCAATGTAAGAAACGGATATGGTTTCATCAACAGGAATGACACCAAGGAAGATGTATTTGGACACCAGACTGTCAAAAAGAAGAATAACCCCAGGAAGTACCTTCTCAGTGTAGGAGACGGAGAGACGGTGGAGTCTGATGTTGTTGAAGGAGAAAAGGGTGCGGAGGCAGCAAATGTCACAGGCCCTGGTGGAGTTCCAGTGCAAAGCAGTGAATATGCAGCGGACCGTAACCATTATAGACGCTGTCCACGTCGCAGGGGTCCTCCACGCACTTACCAGCAGAATTACCAGAATAGTGAGAGTGGGGAAAAGAATGAGGGATCGGAGAGTGCTCCTGAAGGCCGGGCCCAAAAGCGCCGGCCCTACCGCAGGCCACGGTTCCCCCTTACTACCTGCGGAGACCCTATGGGCGTCGACCACAATATTCCAACCCTCCTGTGCAGGGAGAAGTGACGAAGGGAGCTGACAACCAGGGTGCGGGAGAACAAGGTAGACCAGTGAGACAGACTATGTATCGGGGCTACAGACCACGATTTCGCAGGGGCCCTCCTCACCCAAGACAGCCTAGAGAGGACAGCAATGAAGAAGATAAGGAAAATCAAGGAGATGAGACCCAAGGTCAGCAGCCACCTCAACGTGGGTACCGCCGCAACTTCAATTACCGACGCAGACGCCCAGAAAACCCTAAACCACAAGATGGCAAAGAGACAAAAGCAGCCGATCCACCAGCTGAGAATTCGTCCGCTCCCGAGGCTGAGCAGGGCGGGGCTGAGTAAATGCCGCCTTACCATCTCTACCATCATCCGGCTTAGTCATCCAACAAGAAGAAATGAATATGAAATTCCAGCAATAAGAAATGAACAAAAGATGGGAGCTGAAGACCTTAAGTGCTTGCTTTTTGCCCGTTGACCAGATGACTAGAACTATCTGCATTATCTATGCAGCATGGGGTTTTTATTATTTTTATCTAAAGACGTCTCTTTTTGGTAATGACAAACGTGTTTTTTTTTTTTTTTAAATAAGCCTGGTTTTTCTCAATACACCTTTAAAGGTTTTTAAATTGTTTCATATCTGGTCAAGTTGAAATTTTTAAGAACCTCATTTTTAATTTGTAATAAAAGTTTACAACTTGATTTTTTTCAAAAAAGTCAACAAACTGCAAGCACCTGTTAATAAAGGTCTTAAATAATTGTCTTTGTGTAAAAAAGAAAAATCATCTTTTGCTTAAGGAATTATAATAATGACCTGAGAAATGGCTCATGACACAAATTTGACTTATGCAAGCTGTTCCTACTACCCTCGAATAAGTCTCATGAGAGAAGATGAAAAATCTCATAGGATCACTTAGAATATTATTTTTCTAAAATCATTATTTTTTTTTAAATGTCCCCACAGGGATAATCAAGGGAGTTCATTTAGGGCATTACATATGAGGAGAAAAGATGTATATTGGGATCTGCATAAAGATGAAAATTTAGTTTCTATTTTGTGAACCGGTGGCATTCTATGGTACATGGATCTGGTACCCAGAGATCTTTCTAAACATAAGGACATCATGTCACATCCATTCTAAGAGATCCCAGGGGCTTCTTCCACACTTTGACTTTTGAACAAAGTCCAAGCTCCTCACTTAGTCTTGCAGAATGCTTTTGCTGCCCTTCTCGCAATCTAAAATAATATCGGTTCCATCTGCTTGGTTACCCTAAATCTACCCCACAGGAATATAAACTCCATGAGCCAGGGCTGTTGTCTGTCTTATTGTCCTTTCGACCTTCAGTGTTCCAAACAAAACGGTGTTCAATAAAGTCTCATGGTATATTTGGGAACATGAGAACATACTGTATTTAGGAACATTGGAGGACTGGAAAGGAATTTATTCTCTGCTATTCTCTGGTGCTTGTCATGCAAGACCCCTTGTGCATGTGACTGACCTTGGCAGGACCTAAAGGCATGGCCTAGAAGAATAAGAGCTAGGTTCCCTTGGGTTAAGTCCAATAAATACCTCTTTGTTTTCTATCACCCTCAAGCTGAGAGAGAGCACAATATCTCTTTTCAGGGACACGTCAGCACAGAGGGTGGGTCCCTTAACTTCAACTGTCACTGACTTGTAAGCATGGAATCATTTATTCCCTAAGAGGCATCTATGCTCTCACTTAAACAGCCCTTAGCAAGATTCTCCTAAAGGAGCCACACTGAACTTTGCCTTCATTGTTCCCAGAAACATTAACCTTGACCAGCAGGGTATGGAAGAAGATGAGCTGCTTTCACTCTTCAATGATTTGTCAAATTCCCCAAAGACCTGAGTTTGAGAACTGCCCTCATAATTCAAGGAATTGTTCTGAAAAGCTTCTCAGTGACCAACTCCTTCTTTGATGAACCTCAGTGTGGATAACCTCTCCCTTTTATGTTTGAAATATTAAGATAGACCTCAGCTGCAACACTTAGAAGGTCTGTCTGAACTAGTCCCTTGATTTTAGCATGTGGAGTTCCATTAAATAGGACTGGTTCAG
The DNA here is from genome assembly GCF_021234165.1 of Pteronotus mesoamericanus. Taxonomy (NCBI): domain Eukaryota; kingdom Metazoa; phylum Chordata; class Mammalia; order Chiroptera; family Mormoopidae; genus Pteronotus; species Pteronotus mesoamericanus. Next base: position 34,253,944 of record NW_026555105.1, on the reverse strand, counting down.
TTGGTGAGAACTCTGCTTTGTGTTTTGATAGGCTTTATTTACAATGCTGTCACACTTTTTCTGATTGTAAAAAAGATTAGTGCATCCTTAGGGACAAAGACTATAATTAAAAATAATGCATTATTTGATATAATTTTTGTGATAAAATGCATTATTTGATGTAATTAAAGGCCACTGGAAGACATCATTCTGAACCTCATTTTCAAAGACATTTCAAAAGATAAATAAATAGTTCTAAAAATTTCTGTGTTAAGACAGAGGTCATAGTTTCAATTTCCCAATACTATCTCTTGCATAAGCTATCTTTAGCCACATTGTATGTGCTTGCTTCCTCTGTTGAATATTATTTGACTATAAAATTGTGGGTTTATCTCTGGTCTCTTTATTAAATCCCATTGATCTATGTGTCTGTTTTTATCCCAATACCATGCTGATTTGATTACTATGGCCTTAAACTATAGTTTCATATTAGGTAGCATGATTCCTCCAACTTTGTTCTTCTTTCTTAGGATTGCTTTTGCTATGTGGGGCGTTCTGTGATTCCATATTAATTTTTGAAATATTTGTTCTACTTCTGTGAAATACATCATTGGAATTTTTATAGGAATTGTGTTGAATCTATAGATTTTTTTGGGTAGTATGTACATTTTAATGATGTTAATTCTTCCAATCCATGAACATGGTATGTGTTTCCACTTCTTTGTATCTTCTTCAATTTCTTTTTTCAGTGTCTCATACTTTTCTGAGTACAGATCTTTAACATCTTCAAAAAATGAAAAAATGGATCTGCTTTTTGACCTGGCAATCCCACTTCTGAGAATTTACAAAAAGAAACCCAAAATACTGATTCAGTTCAAAAGAACATAGGTACCCCTGTGTTCATTGCAGCATTATTTAAAACTGCCAAGATATGGAAGCAGTACAAGTGTCTATCAATAAACAAGTGGATAAAACAGCTATGGGACATTTATACAAGGGAGTACTACTCAGCCATAAAAAAAAAGAGAGAAAGTATTTTACCCTTCAGGAAAGCATGAATGGACATGGATAACTTTATGCTAAGTGAAATAAGCCAGCCAGAGAAAGATAAATACCACATTAATTAACTTATATGTTAAATCTAATAAACAAACTGAACCAACAAGCAAAATAGAGACAGCCTCATAGATAGAGAGCAGGATGACAGTTATATTGGGGCAGGGGAGTTTAGGGGATAGAGGAATCAAGAGAAAAGGTAAAAGGCCTCAAGGACATGGACAAAAATATGGTGATTGCAAGGGGGGATAGGGTATAATGGGACTAAATGTCAGTTGAAAAATACAATTAAAAGAAAGCTTGGCCCTTCTCCTTCTTTCCCTCATTAAGTCAAAGAGCATTTATAAAGGGCCCATGGACAAAGACAATGGGGGCAGGGAACAGGATTGAAAGAGGAAGGTGGGGGATGTGTAGGGAAAGGGACAGTAATGGGGGAAAATGGGGACAACTGTATCTGAACAATAAAACAAAAATTGGAAAAAAGTTGTACATGGATTTTCTACTGCATAGGGGTTGGTGCCCTGAGTTCCCACCTTATTGGAGGGTCATGGGTATTTACTTTATTTACTAAAAGATGAGAGAAAGGGGAAAGATGGAAGGAAAGCCTAAAGGTTCAAGAATGCTATTCAGGGGAAGGCAAGATGCTGGAGGAATGAATGGAAGTCAACCTGACCTCCTTCCAGGACTATTCTGGAATTACAATTAAATTGTGGAGAAATCACTTGGAACAAAAAACTGAATACTTAGAGAAGAGCCTTATAACCTTAGACACATGGGACAATAAATTTTAGCACAACCTGACCAGTAAGGAGTGCAGTAGACACTCAAGAAGGTAAGCTGGGTGCCCACAGGCTGCAGCATCAGAGGGATAATACAATGGCCAGTTGGATCCTCCTGGGGTCTAAACTATAAGCAGAGATCTCTAGCCTACAGCACCAGAGGCCAAAAAGTACAGAGATAACAGCCAGCTGTGAAAACAGCAGGGTTGTTCTCTGCCAGAGATGGGTGGCTGGAGATGCAAAGAGCCATTTAAAGGGCCAAAACATAAATTTTTATTTGCAGCCACTTACCCTGGGCTCCAGCAAGGACAAGGGAAGAAGGGTTGAAGACGCCTGAGGAGAGGCTGGGGAATGAGGTTTTAGGGAGAGATCAGAGGGAATAACCTGCAGGATCCCAGTGCTGACTCCTCCCCTATATGGCAGCATCCATCTTGCTCAGGAAGACCACTGCCCTGAGTGACATCAGATAAGAGGACACAATAGCCCTGCTCCCAGGAGGGACTCTGCCCTGGCCTAGTGGTGCCTAAGCCCCACTGCTAAGTGCAGAATGGCATTCACAGATAGTAGATCTCTGGAAAAGGGGGGTGCAGAGTGTTCTAGAAGTGCTTGAGGAGGGACTAGAGATGGGGGCTTTGGGGAGAGAATGGAGAGAGTAGCCAGCGGGATCCCAGTGCTGATTCCTCCCCCATACAGCAGCAGCCATCTGGCTCATGCAGACCACTCCCCAGAGTAGCAGCAGTGTGAGAGGACCCAATAGCCTTGTCCTCAGGAGGGACTCTTTCCTGCCCTGTGATGCCTAAGCTGGGCTGCTGAGTGCAGAGTAACTATATTAACAACAGAAGGAGACAGCCACAGACAATAGATTCCTTTGGGTCTTCAACAGACTGCCTAAGGTCAGACAGGGTCAACAGCTGACATCATCAGAGGCAGACCCAGAAAGAAAAAAAATGAAACAGTCTCCTACCATAGAAGTTCACACCACAAAGTCAGGGACTCAAGACAGATCAATTTAAGAAGCAGAAGCAAAAAGGAAGAAGAAGAAGAAGGAGGAGGAGGAGGAGGAGGAGGAGGAGAAGGAGGAGGAGGAGGAGAAGAAGAAAAAGAAGAAGAAGAATCTCACAATTAATGGGAAGACAAGAAACACCACCCCAATTAAAGGGAAAGGAGGAATCCCCAGAAAAAAACTGCATGGAACAGAGACAAGTAAACTCTCTGATAATGAGTTCAAAATAATGGTTCTAAGGAAGTTCAATGAGCTCAGTGAGCTCTGAGAGAATTGCCAAAAACTACAGGGAAACTATGAGGAACTTACTGCAAACTCTATCAGCATGAAAAAGGACATGGAAACTATCAGTAAGAGCCAGGAGGAAAGGAAAAATATAATTTCTGAATTAAAGAACACAGTAGAAGAAATCTAAATCAAGCTAGTTGAAGAAGATGATAGAACCAGTGAGCTGGAGGACAAGGTAGAAGAAAGCTCCCGGAAATAGCAAGAAAATGAAAAAAGACTAAAAAAGAATGAAGAGGCATTTAGGGAAATGCAGGACAATCTGAAATGTAATAATATCCATATAATAGGGATACCAGGAGAAGAAGATGAGGAAGGGATAGAGAACATGTTTGAAAAAGTCATGATGAAAAACTTCCTTGATTTGAGGATAGAGAAAGTGACACAAGTCCAGGAAGCACAGAGGGTCCCATTCAAGAGGGATCCAATGAGGCCCACTCCAAGACACATCATAATTAAAATGGCAAATATCAAAGACAAAAAAGAGAATCTTTAAAGGCAGCAAGGGAGAAACAGGTAGTAACATAAAAGGGGGCCCCCGCTATGGGTAGCAGTTGAATTTTCAACAGAAACACTATAAACCAGAAGTGAATGCCAAGAAATACTCCAAGTAATGAAAGCAAAAGATTGCAACCAAGATGTACCTACTCAGTAAGGCTTTCAATTAAAAAGAGAAGTGAAATAAGGAGTTTCCCAGACAAAAGAAGACTAAAAGAATACATTTCCTCCAAATTAGCACTGCAAGATATGCTAAGGGGACTTCTTTAAGAAGATGAAGAAAAAGAGTCAGAAAGAGAGGAACACAGGTACAAAGGGAAAAAATGAATAAGTACCTATCAATAATAACTTTAAATGTAAATGAATTAAAGGCTCCAATCAAAAGACATAGGGTAGCTTGAATGCATAAGAATGCATGACCTGCATATATGCTGTCTACAAGAGACCCACATCAGAATAAAGGACTTACACAGGCTGAAAGTAAAGGCATGGAAAAAATATTCCAATCAAATGGACAAGAAAAAAAAGCTGGGATAGCAATATTTATATCAGATAAAATAGATTTAAAAACAAAGGCCATAAAAAAGAGACCCTGGAGAACACTTCATAATACTCAAAGGAAGAATCCATTAAGAAGACATAAACATTGTAAGCCTATATGCACCCAAAATAGGAGCACCAAATACATAAGGAAAACTTTGGAAGATTTCAAGGAAGATATAGACAGCAACACACTGATAGTAGGGGATTCTTAAACCCCACTGTGAAAAATGGATACATTTTCCAAACAAAACATCAACATGGAGATTGTGGAACTGAACAACACATTAGATCAAATGGACTTAATGGACAAATATAGAACCTTCATCTCAAAGAAGCAAACTACACATTCTTTTAAATGCACGCAGAACATTCTCAAAGATAGACCACATGCTAGGACACAAAACAAGCCTTAACAAATTCAAGAAAATTGTAGTCATAACAAGCATTTTCTCGGACGACAAGTACTTGAAACTAGAAGCCAACTTCAAGGACAAAACTCAAAAGCATTCAAACTCATGGAGACTGAATAACATGCTATTAAAAAATGAATGGGTCAATAATGAGACCAAGAAGAAATCAAAAAGTTCCTGGAAACAAATGAAAATGACAACATTTGGACAACAGTCCAAAACCTATGAGACGCAGCAAAGGCAGTCCTGAGAGGGAAGTTCATAGCAATACAGGCCTACCTAAAAAAGATAGAAACATTTCAAATAAACAACCTAATCTTACAGCTTCAAGAACTGGAGAAACAAGAACAAAGCCCAGAGTGAGTAGAAGGAAAATAATCAAGATCAGAGCAGAACTGAATGCCATGGAAACTAAAAGAACAATTCAAAAGATCAAGCAATCCAGGAGCTGGTTTTTTGAAAAGATAAAAAAAAATTGACAAACCTTTCAGCAGACACATCAAGAATAAAATGGAGAGGCCCCCAAATAAATAATATCAGAAATGAAAGATGAGAAATAACAACGGCTACCACAAAAACACAAAGGATCATAAGAAAGTACTATGAACAATTATATGCCAAGAAATTTGAAAATCTCAATGAAATGGACAAATTTCTAGAAACATATAACCTTCCAATACTGAATGAAGAAGAAGCAGAAAGCCTGAAGATACTGATAACTGCCGGTGAATTTGTAGCAGTAATTAAAAAACTCTGGCACACAAAAGCTCTGGACAGGATGGTTTCACAGGAGAATTTTACAAAACATGTAAGGAAGAGATAACCTGGGTCCTTTTTGGGCTATTCTAAAAAAATCAAAGAAGAGGGAATACTCTCAAACTGTTCATGAGGTCAGCATCATCCTCATCCCAAAACCAGATAAAGACACAACAAAGGAAGAAAACTACAGGCCAACATCATTGATGAGCAAAGATGCTAAAAGCCTCAAGACAATAATGGCAAACCACATCCAGCAATACATTAAAAAGACTTTACACCATGATCAAGTGGGATTCATCACAAGGATACAAGGATGATCCAATATCTGCAAATCAATACATGTAATACATCACATAAACAAAAGGAAATACAAAAACCACATGATCATATTAATAGATGCAGAAAAAACATTTGATAAAGCACAGCATCCATTTATGATAAAAACACTCAGCAAAGTGGGAATAAAGGGGGAATACCTCAACATAATAAAGGCCATATATGAAAAACCTATAGCCAATATCATACTCAATGGGCAAAAACTAAAATATTTCCAACTAAGATTGGAAACAAGACAAAATTGTTTGCTTTCACCACTTCTATTCAACATAGTATTAGAAGTCCTAGGAACAGCAATCAGACAAGAAAATGAATAAACAGCATCCAAATTGGAAAGGATGAAGTAAAACTATCATTGTTTGTAGAAGGCATCATAGTTTACATAGAAAACCCCATAGACTCTACAAAAAAACTACTCGACCCATTAGGTGAATTTGGCAAAACAGCAGGTTACAAACTCAATATTCAGAAATTGAAATCACTTTTGTACATCAACAATGAAATATCAGAATCAAATCAAGAAAAAAATTCCATTTGCTATAACAATAAGAATAATAAAGTACCTAGGAATAAACTTAACCAAGGAGGTAAAAGACCTGTACTCAGAAAACTAGACAACACTGATGAAAGAAATTAAGGAAGACACAAATAAATGGAAGCATATTCTATGTTCAAGGGTTGGAAGAATTAATGTCATCAAAATGTCCATACTACCCAAAGCAATCTATAGATTCAATGCAATCCTTATTAAAATACCAACGATGTATTTCACAGATATAGAACAAAAATTTTAAAAAATTATATGGAGCCATAATGGACCTGGATAGATGCAACAATTTTGAGAAAGAAGAATAAAGTAGGAGGGATCACAATATCTGACATCAAACTATATTACAAGGCCTCTCTAATCAAGACACTCTGGTACTGGCATAAGAACATACACATAGATCAAAGGAATGGAATAGAGAGCCCAGAAATAAACCCATGTCAATATGGTCAATGAATATTTGTCAAAGGGGGCAGGAGCATCAAATGGAGTAAAAATAGCCTCTTCAACAAATGGTGTTGGGAGAGCTGGACAGCTACATGCAAAAAATTTAAATTCAACCACCAACTTACACCATACACAAAGATAAACTCAAGATGGGTAAAAGACTTAAATATTAATTGGGATATCATAAAAGTCCTAGAGTAGAACATAGGCAGGAAACTGTCAGATATTTCATGCAACATATTTTCACCAATATGTCCCCTAGAGTAAGGGACATGAAGGAAAGAATAAAATGGGGATTCATCAAAATAAGAAGCATCTGCGTGGCTAAAGAAAACATTAGCAAAATAAAAAGGGAATCAACCATATGGGAAAATAATCTGTCAATGATACCTTGGACAAGGGTTTGATCTTGAAAATATATAAAGGACTCACATGACTCCACTCCAGGAAGACAAACAATCCAATTAAGAAATGGACAAAGGACCTGAACAGACACTTCTCCAAGGAGGACATAAATAGGGCTAGAGACATATGAAACGATGCTCAGAATCACTAGCCATCAGAAGGATGCAAATTAACACCACAATGAGATACCACTTCATACTGGTCAGGAAGGCCATCATAAACAAATCAACAAACACCAAGTACTGGTGATGTTGTGGAGAAGAGGGAACCCTAGTACACTGTTGGTGGGAATGCAGACTGGTGCAGCCACTGTGGAAAAGAGTTTGGAATTTCCTCAAAAAGCTAAACATGGAACTGTCTTTTGACCTAGCAATTCTACTGGTGGGATTATACCCTAAGAACCCCGAAACACCAATTCAAAAGAACCTATGCATCCCAATGTTCATAGCAGCATAATTTACAATAGCCAAGTGCTGGGAGTAACCTAAGTGCCCATCAATAAATGAGTGGATCAGAAAACTGATACATTTACACAATGGAATACTATGCAGCAGAGAGAAAGAAAGAGCTCCTACCCTTTGTGACAGCATGCATGGAACTGGAGGGCATTATACTAAGTGAAATAAGCCAGGTTGTGAAAGACAAATACCATATGATCTCACCTTTAAGTGGAACCTAATCAACAAAACAAGCAAGCAAGAAAAATATAAACAGCAACATTGTAAGGCAAAACAAACCAACAGTAATGAGAGAAAAGGAGGCAGAGGGGTAATAGGAAAAAAACGGGGAAGGATCAAATCAAGGAACATGTATAAAGAACCCATGGACAAAGTCAAAGTGGGGAAGAACTGAGGGTGAGAGGTGGGGGTGGTGGAGCAGCAGAAAGCGATGACAGGAAAATGGAGAAAGTTGTATGTTGAACAATAAAAGAAAAAAGAGAAAAGAATAATGTTATTCAACACATGAGGCCTGGAAACTCAGCTGGGATCTCCAGACTCTTGGAAATGCCCAGAGCAGCAACTTCAATGAATGTAGGTACAGTTATCTAGAGCCTGTGTGGTCTTACTCTTCCCCCCTGAGAACCTGGAGGTAGATTTACATTATCTATTCTTTTCACAGAATCCCTTTCTAATACTAGAAAACATAATTTTAAGTAAGAGTACCAGGTAATAGATGGGCAGGTTTTTATGAAGCAACCTCACTTATGCTTAAACATATAAATGAACAGTCCATGTTTGCTGCAGTCTAAAGTATCAACCTCAAAAGTACAAATAAAAAAAGATTGGAAAAAAAAGTTATACATGGATTTTCAACTGCATGGGGTCAGTGCCCTGAGTCTCCACTTTTTATTCGAGGGCCACAGGTATTGACCTTTTTTACCTAAAGATGTGAGAAATGGGAAAGATGGAAGGAAAACCCAAAGGTACAAAGCCTAACTAGCTTTCTGGTTAGACTACCCCAAAATTGCTGCAGTCTGGATTTCACAACATCCTCATCATATGAACCTATTCCTTTTTTATTTTTAATTATATTTTATTGTTCATGCAATTATAATGGCATATTTCTTTAAAGAACCTAAAATTAATTTTGAGTGGCCTGAACAATTGCCTGTTTTATTGCATGTATGATCTTTTACTGTTCTATCTAGGACATCGTTTTCGCTTCAGTTTTGGGATTTCTAAGTTTCACCTACACATAAGATATTGCTCCTGAAAATGCCTGGAGAGGTGTAATTGGAAATGATGCATGTAGCACTTCCCTCAAACAGACAGAGCCTGGCTCACTCCTGTTAACCACAGTGAGGCACTTGGGGGATAGTCAGTGTTTGAGAAATGACAGAAGAATAAAGAGACCAAATAAGCCACAGAATTGTAAAGCAGGAAAACTGCATTTTAAATTACAAATTTCCCACAATGCCCAACATTGTTAGTCTTAATAATGAATGACAGTATTTCACAAACCATGAGCTCTCTACTAACTTTGTGGTAGAATAATGAAACCCTAGAAGGGCATATTTCTCATCAGAAATTGATTTGTTCTCCTGCTTAAGCTGCAGTAGGTGGACACAAGATAGCATGAAGTTATCTTGTGCCATGAGAACCTGCTGGGACCAGAAACGTTAGGATGTGCTTTTACTGAGAATACATATCCATTTAAACAAAGTGTTAAAGATCTATTTTGATGAATCTCTTTAGGAAGTTGGAACTTTTGTGTATACTCAAAGGTATTTCTGAGAGAAAAATGAAGTAGATATTTGCACAGAACTTCACTTACATAACACCTGACATTTTTCTTCTTAAAAAGTAATGACCTTCTGACATATAAGGAGCTTAGAAGTCAGTATAAAAATAAAAGGCTGACCAAACTGAAAAAAATTGGCAACTCTTCTTAGATCCCTCAGAGAAGTGAGATCACAAAGCACATTACTGTCCCTCCAAATTGGAGAGACAAACAGATGAATACAGAGAATCACAACTTGTCAGAGAAAAACCCCTGAGCAGAAACCTCCACAGGTACCAGTACCAGGGTAGAAAAACCCAAACTGTAATTGAGGAACTGTTGGAGCTTAGAGCAGGCAAGTCTGAGAGTTAAACACTCCAGAGTGGCTTGGTCTTAGGATGGTCCCCTGACACTTTTGCAAATTTTACCTCAAGAACTCAACCAGGCTCCCACAGTGAATGTAGAGAAAAATCCCTGTCATGTTAACTGCAGCGGGAGGGTAAAAGAAACTAGTATTTTGAAGCATGGCCCTCTGTTCTTAACAAGGACTATCCCCAGGGGAAAATATTTTATTAGAGCCTAACCTGCTGGAGTTTTATCAGAGCTTAATCCACCTATAAAATAAGTTATATTCTACTCCAGCTACTGTACCCATACAGATTGTGGAAGGGAAATAACCAACTCTAACCCCTCTAGTCATACTAACCCACCTAAGAAGGTGGAGAGAGGGGAACTACAAACACTTGTGATACTTATAGTTCAGAGGCATGGACTCCACAAAATACTGAGAACTAATCATATGACTATAGAATGCATTTTTCCCCCCAACCCCCATAGCTCACCACCCATTTCTAAAGCTTCATTTACTACAGTTCCTTCCATTTACTCAGTACATCATGTCCAGCTATCAACAAAAAAATCATAAAACATATTAAAGGCAAAAAAGCATACTTTGAAGAAACAGAGCCAACATCAGAATCAGATACAGATATGCTAGACATTTTTGAATTACTAATATGCTAAGGATTGTAATGAATAAAGTACATAGCATATGAGAACAGATAGGCAATACAGAGAAATAGAAATTCTAATAAAATCATGAAAAAAGTGAAAGAGATAAAAATGTTGTAACAGAAATGAGGCATGTTTTTGATGGGCTTATTAGTAGATTAGTCACAGCTGAAGACAAAGTCTCTGAGACTGAGGATAAAGAAACTTTCAAAATGGAAAAACAAAGGGAAAAAAGGCTGAAAAAAATAACAATATCCAAGAACTGTGGGAAAACTACAAAAGTTGTAACATGAGTAAGGGGAAAACCCGAAGGAATAAAAAAGGAAAGGAAGTAAATATTTGAAGAAATAATGACGGAGAATTTCCCCTAGATCAATGTCAGACACCAAACCACAGATCCAGGAAGCTCAGAGAACACCAAGAGGGATAAATATAAAAACAACAACAACAACGACAACAAAAAAACAACAACAAAACTACACCTAGGCATATCATGTTTAAACTGCAAAAAAAGAAAAATCAAAATAAAGATAAAACCTTGAGAGATGTTAGAAGAAAAAGAAAAACCTTACATATAGAGAAGCAAAGATAAGAATTATACCTGACTTATCCTCAGAAACCTTGCAAGCAAGAAGAGAGGCAAATGAAATATTTAAAGTGTTGCTAGAACTAATCAACCAGCCTAGAACTTTACATCCTGCAAAAATATCCTTCAAAAGTGAAGAACTAAAGACTTTCTCAGAAACAAAATTTAGACAGTTTGTTGCCAGTAAACCCGACATATGAAATGTTAAAAGAAGTTTTTCAGATAAGCAAAACAGTATATTAGACACAGTTCTATCTAAAGAAAGGTAGAGAAGTTCAGAAGAAATAAGTAAAAGTAAAATAAAAAGTTTTATTTTTCTTGTTCTTAATTGATCTTACAGTTAATATTTTTTCAAAATAATAATAGTAATAATGTATTAAATTAATTATGCAGATAAATCTTACATACACACACATACACACAGACACACACAAGCACAGAGATAACACAGGAGAAAATCTAAGTGACCATATATATGGTAAATAATTTTTTAGATACAATACCAAAGGCTTGATTCATTAAAAATAATAATAATAATAAAAGCTGTCCATCATTAAAATTAAAAACTTCTGGTTGTAGTCAAGATGGTGGCATAAATATACTTGAAACTTCACACAACCATATCAGAATTACAACTAAATTACAGAAAAATCACTCAGAATGCCTGAAATCTAGCTGAAGAGAAGCCTGGTATCTAAGTATATAAAGAAGCAGCTACATCAAGACTGGCAGAAAGGGGAGAGACACAAGATGGGCTTGTCCCACACATGTGTGTAGAGGTTAAAAACCAGGAGAGAGGAATAACTCAGTTACAGAGGTCCTCCTTAGGGAGGGAGGGGTCCTAGCCCCACATCAGAACCCATCTCCAGCACCAGTATTCCAGGGCTGTGAAGAAAAGGTCCATAACTTCTGGCAGTATAAACCAGCTTGAATTGTGACCAAGTGAGATGGTGGGCTCCTGGAGTTCTAGGCATTCTTTTTAAAGGGCCCATGCACAAACTTACTCAAACTCACTGGCTCTAAACTCCAGTGCTGAGGCAGCAGCTTGAAAAGCACCAGGGATATAGGGGAGAAACTGAATTGTCTGGCTTCAGGGTGAGGGCTGGAGGGGCAACTTTCTTCAAGACAGAAGTGCTGGCAGAGGCCATTGTTCCTTTTCTGAACCCTTTCCCTGCAGAGCTGACAGGCACTTGCCATTTCTGAAACTCCATCAACCTGGCTAATTCTGTTTGTCCTATCCTGGTGATTCCCTGAGATGCTGCCCCACCCAAATTGTGTACAAACCATTCTGTACAAATGGTCTCTCTTGGCTCATACTTTGGATATTGCTAAAGTCTCTCAAAAAAGCAGAATCTGGTCTGCATACCTATTACCTCTTGCTTAGCAGTCCTTAGTCTGGAACCAGTCACAGTCAGCCTCAGTTCTCAGCGTGGCCCTTCCTGGGCAACTACAAGCCCAACACAAATAGTAGCCATTTCAGGTTGCTTCGTAGCTCATGCTGGTTGGCCCCAGGCAGGACACAGGCAGTGGTTGACCTTATACCTCCCTGTAGGACCTAGAGCCAATGTACCCAGTGTTCAGCTTCAGACCATACTGATTACAACCCAATCACCTCCATGGGTGACACTTAATGAGCAGACTCAGTAGGCACCAAAACCCCACTGAAGCAAGTCCTGCTCCATAGAGTCAACTCCTGTATAGCAGCCTCTTCACTGCAGTCAGTCATTCCTTGCAGCTGATCAACCTGGTGGTCAATCTCTCTTACATACAAATCTCAATGAAAGTTCGACTACAACAGGACAATATACATAGCCCACACAGAAAGTGCACCTGGATGACCAAGGAGGCTATGGCCACTGGGCCCTATAGGATACCTACTACAATAAGGCCAATGTACAATGTCTGAGAGGCATAGAAGCTATACCTAATACATAGTAGCAAACACAGGGGAGCAGTCAAAATGAGGAGAAAAAGAAACAGGTCCCAAATGAAATGGGAAATCTTCAGAAAAATAACTAAATGAAATGGAGGCAAGCAAAATATAGATACAGAATTAAAAATGATGGTTATTAGGATGCTTATGGAACTTATTGAAAACTTCAGCAGTATAAAGGGGACATAGAAATCATAAAAAAGAACCAGAGATGAAGGATACACTAATTGAAATGAGGAATGTATTTCAGGGAATCAACTGTAAAGTAGATGAAGCAGAGAATCAAATCAGCAATTTGAAATATAAGGAAACAGAAAACAATTAGAACAGAAAAAAGAAAAATAAATAAAAAAATAAGATAATGTAAGGAGCCTCTGAGACACTTGAAGTATACTAACATTTGTGTAATGGGGGTGCTGGAAAAGAAGAAAGAAAGCAATAACTTAAAAATCTATATTTTAAAAATGACAACAGAAAACATTCATGACCTGGTGAAGGAGATAGACATAAAGTCAGTGAAGCACAGAGAGTCCCAAACAAGATGAACCTAAAGAAATCCACACCAAGACACATCATAATTAAAATGCTAAAAGTTAATGACAAAGACAGAATTTTAAAAATAAGAAGGGAAAAGTAGTTAGTTACATACATGAGAACCCCCTTTAGACTATTATCTGATTTCTCAAATGAAATTTTGCAGGCCAGAATGGATTGGCATGAAAGATTCAAAGTAATGAAAAGCAAGGACCTAGAAATAAAATTACTCTACCAAGCAAAGCCATCATTTAGAAGGAGACAGAAAGAGTTTCCCAGGAAAGGAAACCTGAAGGAGTTCATCACCACCAAATCAGTATTACAAGAAATGTTAAAGAGTCTTCTATAAGAAGAAAAAGAAGAGAAAAATATTAAAAATATGAATAATAAAATGACCATAAGTACATATCTGTCAACAATTACTTTAAATGCAAATGGATTACATACTTCAATCAGAAGACATATAATGACTGGATAACAAAACAAGACCCTTACATATGCTGTCTGTAAGAGACTTACTTCAGATCAAAAGGGACACAGACTGAAACTAAAGGGATGTAAAAAATATACCATGAAAATGGAAACAAAACAAAACAAAACAAGAAGCTGGGGTAGCATAACTTATACCAAACAAAATAGACTTGAAAACAAAAGCTACATAACAAGAGACAAAGAAGGAACCAGCAACTCTACTCTTCAGTATTTATTCAAAGAAATACAAAACACTAAATTGAAAAGATATATGTATGATTCCATATTACTATTGCAACATTATTTACACTAGCCTATATACTGGAGCAGTGTAAGTGTCCAACAATAGATGAATGGATAATGAAGACATGGCTTATATATGCAATGGAATATGATTCAGCAATAAAAAAGAATGAAATCTTGCCACCTGCAATAACATGGATGGACCTAGAAGGCACGTTAAGAGAAATAAGTGAGACAGAGGAAAGCAAATGTCAGATGATTTTACTTACATAGAATCTAAAAAACAAAATAAACAAGCAGAGCATAAACAAACTCATAAATACAGAGATTTTGACAGTTGCAAGTTGAGAGAGGGGTTGGAGGGATGGGTGAAAAAGATGAGGGGATTTAAAAGTACAAATTGGTAGAATAGTCATGGATATAAAAGTACAGCATAGGGAATATAGTTAATAATATTCTAATAACTATATATGGTGACAAATGAGTACTAGATTTATTGAAGTGATCACTTAGTAAATTATATAAATGTTTAATCATGGAGTTGTACACCTGAGACTAATATAATATTGTATGTCAACTGTAATTTAAAAATAAAAACAAAAAAAGTTAAAAACTGAAAAAGTAAATCTACTGTAATAATCACTAAAAAATAGTCCTTAAAGTTAAAAATTGTTTTGCCTTAATGTTAAAAACAAATAATTTGAATTAAATTAAAATTTTCTGCTCTATTAAAGTATTGTCAAGAGAATGAAAGATAAACCAGAACTGAAGAAAAGGAAAAATTCAAAAGACATATGGGATAAAGGACTATTACCCAATATGTGCAAAGAACTCTTAAAATTAGTAATAAGAAAATGAACACTTTAATTTAAAAATGAATGTATGTGCTAATACAGACAATGGAATATTATTCAGCACTAAAAATAAATGAACTATCAAGCCATGAAAAGACATGGAAGAACTTTAAATGCATATTCTTGAGAGAAAGAGGCCAATCCGAAAAGGCTACATGCTGTATGATTTTCACTATATTAGAAAGACAACTAATAAACAAAATTATGGATACAATAAAAGAATCACAGGTTGCCAAGGATTAGGGGGAGGAAGATATGAATAGCGATAGCACAGAACTTTTTAGGGCAGTGAAACTTCTTTATGATAGTATAACGACAGAAATATACTTTTGTCCAAACCTATAGAATGTACAACACCAAAAGTGAACCCTAAAATAACCTAATACTAACTATGGACTCTGGGTGATAATTGTGTGTCAGTGTAAGTCCATTGATTATAACTAACACACCAATCTAGTGCAAGATTTTGATAGAGGGGAGGCTGTTTGTTTATGGTGTTACGTGGTACCTGGGAAATCTGTACCTTCTGCTCAATTTTGTTGTGAATCTAAAACTGTTCTAAAAATAAATAAAATAAGGCGCTGGCTGGTAGCTCAGTTGGTTAGATATGCCAAGATTGCAGGTTGAAGAAGAAAGGTCAAATCAAGGAGCATGTATAAAGGACCTATGGACAAAGCCAAAGTCGGGAAGGATTGAGAGTGAGAGGTTGGGGTGGGTGGGGCAGGGAAAAGTGGTGTCAGGAAAATGGAGACAAATATATTTGAACAATAAAAAAATTTAAAAAAAAAGATTGCAGGTTCAGTCCCTGCTCAGGACACATACAAGAATTAACCAATGACTACATAAAAGAGAACACATTCTTTCTCTCTCCCTCTCTTTCTCTAAAATTAATAAATAAAAATTTAGGTAAATAAATACAACAAAACAGTTCTCAGCTTTGACAGATGAGCATTTCTAACTGCTGTTTCTGCATGTTTTCTAAATGAGAGCTTACCCACCAGTGGCTTCAGTGTTCTTCTGCAATACTCAATTCAAAAGCTCATTTTGGAAATTGATATTGAGGCAATTCCTGCATGACAGAAAACATGTCAAATTCCAACTCTGTCACAGAGGCACAGTAATTGCTGAGGAATGTTTTATCAGAGGCAGAACTCTTCTTTGTATAATAATATCAATGGTGGCTTTAATAGCACATTGAAATTACAAAGCACTTTTCATGACATTAGAAATTCTCTTTAGTAATAATGTTCATTGCATTTCATGTCATAATTATACTCAGGCACACTTCTGACATATAAGCATTGTATTTCTGTTTAAAAAATAAAAAATGAATTACTGATGCACACAACATGGATGAATCTCAAAAAAACAATCCTTTCAGAGGTGCTGAAACTTTTGGTATCTGTGGGCCACAATGGATGAAGAAGAGTTGTCTTGGGCCACACATTACATATATTGTGACACATTATCACAAAAAAAACTCATAATGTTTTAATTAAATTTATGATTTTGTGATGGGCCATATTCATAGCCATCCTGAGCTACATACAGCATACAAGCTGCAGGTTGGACACCCCTGCATGAAATAAGCCAAACACAAAAGTGAATAAACTGCAAATTTTCATTGATATGAAGTTCAAGAACTGGTAAAAAAATAAGCTGTAAAACCAGACCAATAGTTGTTTAATGGGGTCTGGGATTAACTGAAAGGGATCACGATGGAACTTTCTAGGGTAAAAGAAGTGTTCTACATCTTGATTGGGGAGCTGGTTACACAGGGATGGACATTTTTTCAAATCTCCCCTGACTTAGGAGAAGCTGTGAAAAAAATTCCTTCCAAATGGTCTGAGTGCTTGGGATGGGAAACAGGTGCCCAGGTTGATACCCTTATTGATGCCTGGTGTTCATCTAAGGCACATAGACAATGAAAGTTTGATAGAGCAAGGTCTACTTTTCTGATTTTCCTCTAACAGAGATGAGAATGATAATCACTTTGAAAATATATATTATTTTTGTAATGCCAAAAAAAATAAAAAGAGAGAACATAGTAAAGATTAAGCAAAGAAAAAATTCCCTAGGGGGGTGGAGCTATAAGGAGCACTGAAGTGAGAAAAACCAGTGGAAGAGCCATGGTGGAGATGGAGGGGGTGTTGTTCATCAGTATTGCAGAGTCTGCTCAAGAGGGTAGGCAGGCAGAGGAGAAGGAGAGTGACCTCGCCCCAGGAGAGCAGAGTGAAGCAGGCCAGCCTGTTCATAATTTACCCCTCTGAGCATGAGAAACAGATCAAGAACCAGGACAATTGCAACCATGACATATCTTAAGCTTTACAATGTCCTTCCATGTGGAATTTTAATTATACCACAATGATTAGTAAAAAACCATGAAACTGGGAGAACCTGGGAGTTTCTTTTCAGGGATAGGAAGGAATAAGGAACTGAGACAATCATAGCCCTCACCTCAGCCAGGCTTAGCAACAGAGAAAGCTAGGGATGGAATAGGTAGTGGCAGTTTTGAGAGAAAAAGGAGGTGGATGATGTAGCAATCCATGTGGCCTGAATTAAAGAAGAGAATGATATCGTGGATGGTCACATGTGGGCATGACAATTTATCCTTTGCTCATCTCTCCAACCCCCTGACACCAAAAACAATAATAATGACTCATAAATTTCCTCAAAGCCCTCCTATTCCTATTGGGATGCCTTATCCCTGCATAGAAGAAAATTTTTTAATATTTTTCAATCATAAAAGAAGACATTCCATTAAAAGACTTCTAGAGAGAAAAAAAGAAGACATTCAAGACATCACAATGATTTCTTGGCAACTATTATCACACTGATATAATTCACTTCTCCTCAAGGTCAGAAATTAACCCTATCTCAGAATATATTTCTGCCTGGACAACTTCTCCTTTAAACCCAATCAATTCTTTCAGTATCCATGTAACTTGTTTATACCTGCATTAAAATGCATTTATGTGTATGCTGCCTAGTAAACATTAGATTTTTACATGGCATTTATTCTCTATAAACAGGCTATCCAACAAGAACCTGAGGGCAGTCTCTCTCTGAATTCATTTCTAGAACCATAGTATTTATTCAGTAAGCTGTTTTTAGTTAACACAAAACTTAAGCAGCACCATTCAGAGCTCACATTCTCTAATGTGAATATGTATATATAAATATGTAATAATATAAGGTATATTACATACAAGTATAATATATAAGTATATATGTGTGTATGTACATATATATATATACTCTACATGCCATATATATTAGAATATAAACACAATGTGACATTTACTTCATTTTAGCTTTTATATACAGACTGAATAAACTTCGGTCAGCCTTAAGGAACAAGTGAATCCTTCAGCCACTTCCGAAGTGACAGCTACTTCAGCAAGACATAAGACACCAATCTGTGGACAGAGATCCTAACTCCGCAGATACAGACTGACACGCACCATTGAGTCCAGGCCATGATATTACATAAGATGTCACTTTCTATTTTTGTTTCATTTGTTCACAAATGGAATTGAGTAGCATGCTAGCCAAATGAGAACTATAACGTTGCAGTGTGTCAACTTAAGCATTTTATAATTAAGTATTAAACGCATATCTCTCTTTTGAAAAATGCTGTGATTAGGGAAAGCAAACTGTCACTGGCCTGGCAGGAAACACAATTTCCTTGGTTTAAATACAGAGATCTGATGAAGGGACCACTAATAGAATCGTGGCAAGGCTAAGAGCCAAGCAAGATACATTGGGGCGCTCAGAGACTAAGAGCAGAGGAAAGCAATTAACACCTTAAGGACTGGGGATTGAAATCGTATGACACAGCCCCACGATAGAGAGCTGGAGCCCTGAAGCCAAGACTCAGTGAGCCAGGTTCATGGACAGGCCAAGCCAATGCCAAAAAATGTGCTGCCAAAGTGGGAGATGGGAGGATAGATGGATAATGGGTTAGGGGAATGAGGGGAGGCGAGGTAGGGGTAGATAAGAAATAGATAAGAAATATCCCAATCATTTCCTCCCAACTTTCCATCTTGCAAGAAATTAAGCCACCCTTCCCCAATCAGTCAAACCCAGACAGAGGCTAGGCAGCAGGAAGCTCAGGCAGCCTGAATACAGTAGAGCAGAGAAGAGTGGCCAAAGGAAGGAGGGGGGCAACCAGAACAACCAACAAAGGGAATTGTGCTATAATAAAATGTAACCCTCATAAAAGTTAACTCTCTAGGTTATCACTTCTAAAGTGTTAATAACTTTAGATCATAGCACCAAAGTCAGGGGAACACATAGAAATGGCATAAGATCTCAGGTTTTGTCAAGAATGCAACCAGAATTGATTAAATGTGACTATGGTTATGAGCCACAGGCACAGGAACTGAAGTTAATAGGTGGGAATTTGTGTATCCCATCTCAAGCCAACATCTACCCAACTTTAAAAAGGGGATTGTCTATTAAATAGGCAGTAAATTAGTTTCTAATAGAATTAGTCCAAAGTTTCTGTCAAACATCACTTGTTTCATAAGCTTAGCATTCACTCTCCATGAATATACACTGGACAGAGATTTCATTGAGCCCTGTGACAATACAGGCCTTTACATAATTAGCACATTTCTGGATTCAACGGGTTTAATTGCATTCTATTCTACACTAAAACCTCCTCTGACTCTGAAGATTCTTCTATAAAAATTAATTTTAATAACATATTTTATGTTTACTATTTATTATTTCAGCCACAAAAAGGTTTTTAAAAAAACATATCTCTCCATGTTTGTGTGTTTATATACAAAGAACTTTTCCAATACTGTAGGGCCATTTTGAGAGTCAGTGGGTGTCAGTGAATTTAGTCAAACACCGTTCAAGGGCATGGAACATTTGTCTGGCAGGTTCAAAATAGAAGCAGCAGCTGTAGTGAAAAATAAAGACCATTTTCCAGATTTTCCTTAAAAAAAAGACTCAGCCTCCTCTTAAATATGTTCTGAAGGCTAATGTAACTGGCAGAGCTGGAAATACAGTCAGAATACAGAACACACCTGCAAACCACAGCACAGAACTTGCTAAAGTTTATTGCTAAATAATAATAATACTTAATAATATGTTGTGGTAAAAAGAGAATCTAGTACCTAACAAGCATCCCCCAAAGTTATGTCGGGTTATATGCCCAGCAAAATGAAGGCCATGCCCGTGTGATCACATTGTCCTCTCTAAGTCCTTGTCAAGAGAGAACTGTCTCTCAGGTGTCAAAAAGGATTTGTGAGCAGTAATCTGATTATTCTTTCAGGACCAGGGATCCCAGCACTTTCATGAAGGAAGTCTTTAGTACTTTACCAATATACTCAATTTTCTGCCAGATATAAGAATTTGCTGTTTGACAACAGCACCACCTGTGATGCTCGTCTCTTCTTTGTATTGATTTCTCTGCTAACCTTGACTAGGGAGGCTTAGATTGCAGATCAGTCATACAACAGAAGAAGGCCATCTTGCCTAGTGACAACTTACATTTGTGATTGACAGCAACCACACACCCACACTGCCTGGGATCTACAAAATCTTTTGAATCTGTTTCTAAGAGCAAGTTTTCCTTCTCTGCCATCTTCATTTAAACATTATAGAAAACATTACTGTAAAATACCTGACTTTCTTATTTACTGTGACATTCACAAGCTGTCACACTCTGTCACCCAATCCATCAGGAAATGTTTTTCCTAGATACTAGGCATGGTGCTGAGAGCTCTGGTGAATGGGAGAGAATTTCTAGCCTCAAAGAATTTGATAAATGGGCAACAAGACATAGACACCCACACATACTTATGCACCATGGCAGGTAATACTTGTGCTCCACCCACATTCCTTTGGGCCACTCTGCATGACACTTGCAGTGGACAGTCATGGACAAGTATATTACTTCCTATTTCATATACTATGTCTCTCTTTGACTGAAAGCTTTCTCTTGCCCCTGGGCAGTGCAGGGGGTACTCAGCCTGAGTAAATCAGAAGTAATGGAAAGCTATTACTTCTAGGAAGAACCCTTACCAAATGGGTTTTGGAAGTCAGTGGACAAATACCTTAGTTTCCTTGAGCCTTGCTGGTACAATTATGAAAAATGATCTGGATGGTGTTTCAAAAGGTCCCTGTACTTCCTACTGCTAAATTTAACAAATTACCACGTACCTAGTGAGTTAAAACAACACAAGTTTATTATCTTACAGTTCATGAGGTAAAAATTCCAAAATAAATTTAATTGAGCTACAATCAGGGGCTGGCAGGATTGTGTTGTTTCTCAGGCTCTAGGTCGATTCCATTTCCTCACTTTTTCCAGCTTCCATAGGCTGCTCACATTCCTTGGCTCCTGGTTCTTTCCTCATGTCACTGTAATATCTGATATCATTGCCACAGCCCTTTCCCTCCCTCTGCTTCTGTTGTCACATTGCCTCTTCTAACTCTGACCCTTCTGCCTCTTTCTTATAAGGACTCCTATGATGATAGTGGCTCCACCTGGATGACCCAGCCCATCTTTCCATCTCAATATCCTTACCACAATGATTTTTAACCTTTAGCATCTCATGGCATAAATAAACTAATTACAAAAATTCTGTAGCACACCAAAAAAAATATATTTTTTTACCAATCTGACAAAAATAGGAAGAATTTTGAGTGACTTACACAAAATAATAGTAATTACCTACATTTTTTTGCTCTAAAGTGACAAAAAAATCAGGTTCCTATACTTACATACAAAAATTTCTGATACGAAGAATTAACCAGTCAGATGCAAACTAATTATGGGATGTGACTAATTAGGTGCTATTCTATTACATGGCCTATATATTTATGGTTCAACACAGGGTATTTACAGTGGGCAGCTATTGTTGTTGTGTTGACAGTTGTCATTTTTTTTTATTTGACAATCTAAGGGAAAAGAGCTCAATGACCCTGACTAAATAGTCAGGTATTGCAGATTTTAAAAATTCTTGTGGCACACCTGTTGAGAATTGCTCCCTTAATATAATGAACATCTACAAAGTTCTTTTGCTATCATATTCGAAGTGTCTAAAGATTGGGTGAGGACCTCTTTGTGAGGCCGTAATTTAGACTAAAACAGTCTCCAATTAAATGATGCAGACCCTGCTTGTTCACAACAATATGCCATTCATTAATCTACCCCTTAATGTCTTCCTTTTATTCCTGTTTCATTTTCCTATTACTCAGCCAGTGTTTGTGGGATGAATTCTCAATTTTTTTAAACAAATCCTTGTCATAGCCTTGTTCAGAACAGTTGGTTAGGACGTTGTTCGTGTTGTCCTGACACACCAGGGTTGTGGGAACATTCAAGATTGATGCATAAATAAGTGGAACAATGGACCAATGTCTGTCTGTCTCTCTGTCTGCCTCCCTCTCATCAATAAATAGAAAATTTAAAAAAGTTCTTACCATAGATTAAAGACTCGCTCATACCTATCAAGTTATTTTATAATATGAGGTGTCCAAAGGCAGAATTTAATAAATAAACAAATGAAACTAAGTGCCACAGACATTCATACAGGTTGTAATCCGTCCAAACAGAATTCAAAAGTGTGCCATGGAGAAGTAAGGATTTAAGTTAGACTTCCAAGTACATAGATATTAGTCATAGTCTAATGAGTAATTTAGGATGTCCCTTCTTTTCTTCTTAAAATGTATATGTATCAGAGCCAGTTTCTGACTGACCAAAAGAAATACTGCCTTCTTGAAATCAAACACTTATCAAAAGGCTTTCAAGTTCCCAAGGTGTATGACCCAGATATTTTTAACATCTGAGGATATGAAACTTTATCTGCAGGACTCCAAAACTGAAGAAATACTTTGCAGGGTGATCTTGCTAATTTCTCTTCTCTGCTACTGAAGCAGTATGCAGCAGTCCATTTGAATGAGTATGTACAGGGAATCAAGCACAGCCAAACCTGACCTTACTAGTTTAGGGAGATACCAAAACAAGGAGGGGATAACTATCTTATGCTCAAGGAACTTACAGATTTACTGGGGAAACAAAACAACATAGTTCTCAAGGTGGAAAAAGCATTGCTTTGTTTTTTTGTTTTTTAAGAAAAAGGCCAATCAACATTGCAACATCACAGAGGATGATGCTATGTAGAAAGAAAACAGGACTGTGAGCAACTCTGGACAGCACAGTGATTGGGAAGATTCAGACTTTGTGGGAAAGGTTGAGGAGTACCTTAATCCATCTGTTTTACCTCATTTTTCATTTGTGTGTGAAAAAAGAATGATATATCATAAAAGTCTGTGCCTAAAATAAATTCAAAAATATAAATTGTAAAGGACAATGATACATACAATAGTTGAATGTTTCTAAAATTACAGGGGCATTTTATAATTGATGGAATATTTTGATTCAGTAAAATAAAACATGGTGAAGTGTGAAATTTTTCTAAAATCTAGGTATATTGCCCCTTAATTGCAATTCTATAATAGATGCACTTGGCCACAAACATTTTGCTTGACTCTCAATACAGTTACATAAATTAACAGGAGATAAAAGTGGCCTACTCTCCCCCTTTCCCCATTTTTTGTTCTCTGTGGCTCCTCTTTTGCAACACATTTCCTTTATGGAAGGCAGTGAATAGAATTTTACTCTCTCTTATATGATGATAAGGTGTTGCAGAGCCTGAAAATCTAGATGTGGAAAGCCAGGATTGGAGGATTTCTGCCGTACGAGCCCTGGGCAGGTTCATGGACAGTCCTCCAGTGACAACCCTGAGCTAAGCTCCGAGGGTTACACAGCTGTCTGAATAAGTACTCCTGTCTGAACTTATTAAAAGTCACAGCACGTGCTGGTACAAACAGGACAGGGACTTCCTCTCGGCATTTGGGTGGCAGGTGGCCAAAGCCTCTTCTACCAGCATGATGCATGACTTCTGGGTGTGGCTAAGCAGAGTGAGAGGCTTGCTGAGGGATCATATTTATGGCAGAAAATGCTGAGAAATGCAGGGTTCCCCCTCTTTATAGGCTGCATTACATTTTACCATCAGAATTCAGATTTCCTGAGTACTGTCATGCAGTCCTCTTGGAAAAGAATTTGTCTCCACTCTTTGTTCCTGCCCCCCCCCCCAAATTTCACCTGTGTGGCTTTCAAAAGTTTTTGGAGATTTGTCTCCCATTAAAAGTGAGAGAGAGGTAACTGCACACCTGAGAATAAGGGGCACATATTACTGTTCTAATGAGAGAAAAGATAACCTGCCTGCTGGCACAACAGCGATTGCCATGGGGTGTGGGGTGGCTGTACGTCTCCCCCTGGCAGGGCCTCCATATGCAAGGTCATGCTGAGCCAAGATGTGGTTGGAACTGAAATCCAGTCGAGGTCAATGGCCAACACCTGTGCTCGCGTTCAGGGCAACAACATTTCTCCCCTACCCTGCAGGGACTGCTTTTTCTTATAAAATAAAAAGAACCCAAAATTGCCAAACTCTACACCCAAAGGCTTGCCTCTTTTCATAAAGGGTCACCTTTTCTAATTTGTGTCAGGTCACTGTGTCAAACAGCAGTTGTCCTAGAACTAGGGAAGTTTTGGGGGTTTTTTTTGTTCGTTTTTAATATGTACCACCATGAGAAGCGACCAGTTACTGTTGCTAGGTGTATGCTAGGCAAACTGAAGTAGGAAAAAGAAAAAAGTTGAAAACCAGTGAATTAGATGTTAGGGGAAGACTTCCTTGTAGAATAAGGGATATTTCCTATTCTAGTTCCTCTGGCACACAGTACCCCAACTTGAGCATCAGGGCGGGCCGGGAAGGTAGCTGAGTCAACATCAAGCCTGATTCATTAAGTAAAATTTTTATTCTAAGGAATAATAAAAACAAACCAACACAAAATAAATAAATAAACAACAACAATAAACCTAGACTGGATAAATAAGAATATAACCAGGAAAGCTAAATTGTAAAATAACCCATGAAGTTGCTAGTTATAAGAGATTTAAGACACAATATTATTAATAGGTATTACATATTGAGCTTTTACTATGTGCTATTCACTGTGTTAAGAGCTTTTAATTGCTTTAAGTCTATACAATGACACTATTTCACATGAAACAGGTTTAATTTTTGTACCTATTTTATAGAGAAGCATAATGCAAGTTCACCGTGGCTTAAATTTTCCTGAACTTACAAAGGTAGTAAGGGTTTGAGCTAGGATTCATATCTAAGGACTCTGAACTCTAAAGTCACACTCCTTAACATGCAGACACATTTCCATTGTAGAAAACAAAAGATCACAAGATAATTTTGTTTTCTTTAAGTGATAGAAAAGAAAACTGATTATTAATCTTTGGAGAGCATGCTACTAAAAAAAAATGCAAATAAAATAAATAAACTCAAATGGGTATTACTTGGTGTTTTTAAGAGTTCAGTTTTAACACTAAGAATAAAAGAGTTTTTTGTTTTGTTTTTGTTTTTGGATTTTTTTTTCATGGATAGTCCTAATTCTAGATCCAGCCCAGATAAGTGGAAGTTATGGGTGAAGCAAAAACACACTGTAGGTAGGCAAATGAAGTTAGGGAACTTTTAAAAGCTGAATGTATTCATATCAGCAGAGTTTGAAAGCTGAGGGAATTGACAAAGTCACTGTAGCACAACTGAAAACCATTATTTTAAAAAATGCATGCAAGAGCAGAATTCACTGAAGCTTGAGAAACAGCATATGTAATGCTCCATTCAGAAAATCAGACTAAGAATGACTATGGGCACTACAAAGGGTTGAAATGCAGTTTTAATAATGCAGATTTCTGTTGTCTTGAGAGGATGACTTCAGGCAAAAGTCACTCCCTGAGAGATGATAGATGAGTGAGACTTTCACCCAGTCTAATTTTAGTCTTCCTTGGCCCCTGGGGAACAGATTATAAAACTGATGGAGGAAATAATGGTAGGTGTGTGCATCCTATAATTCCAGCCCTTTCACTGTGCAAACATTTCTTGAATGATTACTCTATGCCCTAGTTTGGATTCTCTAGCATCTCATGCTCTACCTAGAGAGACTTTTCCATGCAACACTTATCTACTCAATAGCAACTTGAGGCCAAGCACAATGTTAGAGTCTGTGTCATATATTGTTTCTCATATTCCCAATACACCTTAAATCTAGGCCTTATTATTCTAATTATTTAGCTGAATAAGATGAAGTTAGAGGTCTTAAATAACTAGAGTAAGCCCACACAGCTGGTAAGTGATTGAGCTGGGTCCGTCTAGGCAGACTGAACTCAAAAGGGCACATTCTTGCTATTCTTTTCTTTTGTGACTAAAGCAAAAAACTAGAGGTGTGGGAACATGTTTTAGAAGTTTAGGGACAAGAAAAGTCCTTACCAAATAATGTAGGATTAAGAAAATTTCCTGGAAGAAATGGATTAATGGTAAACATCATGGAATAATAGAATTTAAACAAGAAATAGGGAGCAAGTTCTGCACAAATGATGTGAGCAAAGGCACAGAGGACTCAAAAGTCTAAGACATCACATATAGAATATCTATTAGTTATGGGAAATAAGACTGAAACATATACAGAGTGTTTTAAAAAGTAGGTATTGAAATAAAATAAACTTGGATGATGTCAGGCAGAGGAAATGTAAATATTCAATAAAAATGGAGGCAAAAAACTTTAAAATAGTTGGCAACTAATTATATGTGGAAATACAGGGAAAATGGTTATAAGTAACTGGGGATTTACCTTTAATAATAGTATTTCTATTAATGAAAGAAAAAAGGAAGACAAAAAGAAAACAAGATGATATATTTAATCTTAGACCAATAAATTTGAGGCCAGTGGAACCACAAGAAAGAGGTGGTCAAAGGGAACGAATTTGAAAGGTAAAAGTTAGAGCAATGTATAGTCAGCCATTAAGCTTATAATTAAGCAATACTCTAGGGAGAGAGTGAAGAGAGACAATGATACAAATAGAGGAAGAAGAGGAGCTGAGAAAGAAGCAGGCAGAGAGTTGAAACAAGAACCAAGAATACATGATATGAGAAAAGCCAAAGGAAAACCTGCTTGAAGAAAGAAGAGATGGCCAAAACACCAAGAGCTGTAGAAAAATCAAGAAAAATAAAGATCAAGAATTTATGATGAGGCTCAAATACTTGGAGGTTACTGAGATACATTTTGAAGGAATAGTTTCAGTAATGGGCCAATGAGGAGAAAGAAGTCAAGGAGGAGATAGAAATGGTTTTGGTGTCATTGATGGGAAAATGGCTAACAGCAGTAAATGCAGTCTCTTCTTTCAAAAATGTTGATAGAGAAGACAAAAAATGAGCATATTTAGGATACAAAGTCAAGTAAAGTATTTTTGTTTGTTTTTTAATGGGAAGACTGATATTTGTTTGATATAAAGAAAAAATATTTAGTTTGAAAGGGGAGACTAAAGAGGAACTTATGGAGGAGATAACTGATGAATCAACAATATGGAAAAAGAAATAGAAGATTGGCATTGATGACGAAGGCAGATGAGTTAACCGTAAGAAAGTGTTGGTGATGATTCTTCTGTTTAGAGAAGAAAGAAGGAGAAAGGAGTGGACAATGATATGGAATAAAATTAGGTAAAGGAAAGAAAGATGTCATAATATGTCCTCATTTATATCACTTCAGAAAGAAACATAGTAATCACCAGAGTAGACATGACAGGAAGTATGGTCAGGAGGTGGGAATCAGGAGAGGATGCAATGAAAAACCACAGGTACAGCAGTCAAACTAATATGAAATATTTTTCAAGTTCTGTATCAATAAACAACCTTAGCCTAGAGTTATCATTTGAAAAAAAAATAAAAATAATACTAGCTACCAGGTTGAGGCCTAATAGATGCAATAATATAAAATACTTAGCATAATTGTTGGTCTCAAAAGTACTCTTGCCCCACCTACCACTTCCTCAAGTGGAGCAGGGAATATTGGGACTGGATACAGTGAAGAGCAAATTATGTAACTGATTAGAAAAAAGCCATAGGACTACTGATAAGTGGTAAGAACCCAGCTGAAAAGTAACAAAGTGAATGTTTGATAAAACAAATATGGCCAGTCTGTCAAATTTCAGTAAACCTTGATAATCTCAGGGGAGAATTGGGAAAAGTAAATAGCAGTTTTTCACCAAGGTTGAGGTCTAAGAGATCAACAAAGAAAGAAGAGGAAGGAGCAAAGAAGTGAAAAGGAGAAATGTGCACATGCAAGACCTTTATTGATATGAGCAGTCATGGGGTTCAGGATAGATAAGGGAGTGGAATGAAAATTTGAGAGACTCGGAGAATAGGGATGACAGGGTTACCAGGCAGCATGTCAGGGAACAAAGCATCACCACAAGCTAAGGACCAAGATGAGACAAAGAGAATGACCAGTAGAAGTGAGAGAGCACAAGAAATCAGTGATTTTGAAGTTACAGTCAGAGAGGTAGATTTTAATGTTCACAATCAGAGCAACACAGAAGTTTTAGGCGATGGCAAGGCCCTGGATGGCAGCTGAAAGAGGAGTAGAGGAAGACAAGAACTCCTACATCAGGGTATGATATCCTCAGAAATGATGACAGAAATGACAGTAGAGGAGAAGATGACCAAAATTCTGATGCTGAATGATACATCGAGGACCCTGGGAGAGAGCCCTGGACTATCACAGACGGAAGCAGAAAGGAGAAGAAAGGAGAGCGCCAAGAGTGGTGAGGACATGGGAAGAAGTGGGTTGGTGGTATCACTACCAGACAAGGAAGTGGCCCTGGAAAGTGAGGGATGCCCCAACTCCTCCACACACACCAGTTTCAGAGAGATGAGGCGTAAAGGATGAGCGCCCCAGCCCCAGTAAGAGTTAGGAGGAGACAGTATCTCCAGAGGAATGATAGGTTTCAGTTTTATAGTGCGTGAAAGGAACATCAAGTAAAAGACTGAGAAAAAGAGGTGTTTACTCAAAAAAGCACCAAAAGACAGACTTCTCAGAAGAGTGGAAGAATTAGAGTTTTCATGCTGATGTATAAATTGTTTTTGACTAATTTCTCCATGAGGCACAGAGCAAGTTGCTATACTTATCCGAGCCTCTGGAAAGTGAAGATAACAAATTGACCTAATATATTTGTTTTGAGGACTTAAGAAGTTGAAAAATAAAGCCTTGAGAACAGGACCTGGCACAGAGTCAATCCTTGCTGCATTATTGTCAGGAGTAATATTGTGATGAGGTATCCAGGGCCATTTGTATAAATCATTTTTTTTCTCTGTACTGCATTCTCCATTTCAAATGTGTCCCTTTGTCCTTTGAAAGTGCTCTTTGGACTGCTTTTTACATTCCCATTGACATCACCCAAGACCAAGACCCCACCTTTCTGTGGAGGGGATTGCTGCAGCACTTGCCCAGCTGGTCTCCGTATCTCTAGGCCTCTCTTTCCTCCCTGTACCCAGCCTCCCTATACCTGCTCCGTACCCAGCTGCCAGCCACACCCCCACACCTGCCTAAGGACTCATACCAGGGTCCTGCTTCTCACACACAACCTCAACTTCATCATCTTTGGCCCTCTATACCCTGGCTTCTCTCTCACTTTCCACTTATATTTCACAACTGCCCAGCATGTTCTTGCACATTAGCCATTTCCCAGGCCTCTGTTTGTGCCTTCTTTGTTCCAACTCACATGCCTTTCCCCATGCTGTTCTACCACTTTCCTTCCTTTCCAGGAATGGATTCTACCTCTCCTTTTAGAGCGTCCCAGTTCCCACTTCCTCCTCCACTCAGCCCATCCCTGACTATGCCAACTAACAGATTTTTAACATCAGTTCTTTTCTCATATGTATTACATGTCCTCCAGCCAGCAGTAATCTCAGAGAATGTATGCCAGTGTTGTCAACCAATAATTGTAATCATCTGGCTTTAGGGTTCATTTCTTTAATTCCTGAATATTCCTCTATATTTTAAAGATCCCTGTAAAAAAATGAAATGTGCTAGCTGGGAATGTCATTCAAAAATAACTTCCTTATCTTAGGAGGCCTTTCAAAGTACCTAAAAGCCCACCATTATGGGTTCATTTTTAGGTCTTAAATACTCTTATATGTTTTAGTGTTTCTAAGAACGTGAAAATGTTCTCAGAGGGAAAATGTCTTATCTCATTACCAGGTGATGCTTTGCATGGCAGTTGAGAACACGGACATGGAAGAAGTCTAAGGCAGACAGCTAAGCAAAGCACCATGGCCTTTTTATATATATAACTGAGAAGACAGATACATCTGACAATAAAGTAGAGGACACAAGAAACTCAGGAGAAATATAAAAGGGAAAGAGGTAAGAAGACACAAAAATCTTTAAGGCAATCCTTATGGAATCCACCATTTTGAACAAGTATGGCACCTCCATTACCAGGTACCCTTGTGAGGTCTCCCTGCTTTGTAGCTGAACAGCTACTGAGCTTCTTTATTTGTGTCTATAGGCTGTCTTTTTTTAGCACCAAATTGTTTTTCACAGATAATTCCATAACACTCCTGAAGTAATTTGAAGCAGGGTGTAAATCACTAGTCAACTGTGAGATCATCAGAGCACTCAGAATGGAACAACACTAGGATATTGGTTTCACTTCTAGTTAAGATACCAACAAGGCTAAATACCAATTTATTTTCACTGACTTAAATCAATGGCTTCTCTATCTATTTCTCTTTTTAATTAAATGAAGGTATGGAGAAAATATCTTATTGACATGTTCATTACTTCATCAGCACAGGTAATTTCTAAGGAGGATCTGTATCCGACTTTGTAAGTTGATATGGATCTTGCACTTATATTCAGATTTTGGTCATTACTTATTATTTAAGTAAATGCACTGGCAGAAATAATAATTAGCTACAAAAGGCAGTTAGTCTCCAGGAAAGGAAAACATAAAATAAAAAGTCTATACAAAGAGTAAAAAAGAGAGAAACTGTTTTTCGCTTTCTGTCACACAATCATCTAATGGGTATATGAATAGATGCTTATAAATCAGTTTCCTAATTTTGAATATTTCTTGAATAGTAACTTAAGATCTCAGTATCATAGAAACCACTAATACCATAATAAAAACTTTTCACCAGTTAGTATATATATAGATACTCTCAGAGGATATCTTCTGAGTAGCTAGATATACTCAGGAAGGCATTTCCCACTATATACTCAGGAAGGAGCACAATGCCTGGAATTTGGAGGAAAAAAATATCTGTGGAATAAGTGAACAAAGTTCCACCTCCAGAAATTTTGACCATGGTTACACCAATTAAAATAAATAAATATTTAGGCGGAAAGGGAGAAGATGGCGGAGGAGTGAATGGGAGTCACACTGACCTCCTCCCAAGACCAAACTGAAATTGTAACTAAATAGTGGAGTAATCACCTGGAAAGCAGTGGAGCGATAGTGGGAGAGGAGCCTTGGTGCTGTGGACAGTGGATTCAACTCTCACACATCCCAAGAGGTGAGAAGTACAGTGGAGGCTTGAGATGGTGGGCTAGGTGCCCACGGGCACTGGCACCAGAGGGACATTGAAACGGCCAATTAGCTTCCCCCAAGAAGAACGGGGTCTGAATCATAAACAGGGACCCCTAAACTACAGCAGCTAAAACCAAGAAAATGCAGACAAAACACAACCCCGAAAAGCTTAGGGGTGCTCTCTGCCAGAGACAGGTGGCTGTGGATGCAAAGAGACATTTAAAGGGCAAACGCAAAAGTTGCAGTGGCAGCCATCCTCCTTGATCTCTGGGTAGAGGCGGCAGCAGGGTGGACTGGTGCCTGGGAAAAGAATGGTGAGGAAAACTGTGTGAAGAGAACTGACACGGCGGCCAGTGGAGCCCCGGTGATGGCACGCCTCCCACTCTGCAGCTACCATCTCGCTCAGGCATAAAGGAATCAATTAACCTGCTTTTTGTGTGCTCCCCACACAGCTTGTACGTGTGTGAGCTGCGGGGCTGAGTGCAGACTGGCTGGGAGAGCCTTCAGGAGACACTACAGACGGAGGCTTGGGGAAAAAAACGGGAGGAGGAACCGGGAAGTCCAGACTCCCTCCCCTTTCCGTAGTCTCCATTGTGGGCTGGAAAGGCGCTGCCCCAAAGAGGCAGAAGAGGGGCGCGCAGGAAACAGACTGCCTGCGATTGAAACGCAGGCCGCACAGTGGGTGGATCCTTGGCCAAAGGGGTCACAGAACTGCCTGGAGGCCCCAGAGGAGAGTCTGGAAATGGAGGCGTTGGGGAAAGAACGGGAGGAGGAACCGGGGAGTCCCAACTCCTTCTCCTTGCCTTAGTCTCCATTGTGCAGGAAGAGGCCACACACCCAAAGAGCCAAAAGCTGAAAAGCACACACAGATACCCCAAAAACACCCAGTGCAGGCACGCACACTTATGCCGAGTGACCGGCGAGGATTGGTGAGCCTGTGTGTGACCCCTCCGGGCTGGCGAACACTTGCACTGGCCAGCAAGGCCTCCCACAGATTGGCACCAATATGGCCTGCGAGGGAGTGCACAGAGTGGCAAGGGCAGGCATAAATTGACCTGCCCGCCCGCGATTGCGGAGCAGCCAACAAAATTAGTAGAGCTGCCCAGAGTCCCTGGAGGAGAGGCCAGAGACAGGATTATCCAGAGTCCTGGAGCTGACTTCCTCCCATTTCCGTAGTCCCCATTTGATGAGGGCAAGCAACGCACTCAAAGAGCCAAAAGTGGGGAAAATACACAATAGAAGACCCTAAACTGACCAGTGCTGTGGAGCTCGTGTGCCAGGGGGACCAGATGAGTACGCGAGGTCGCAAATAAGCCCCCTGGTCTGGGGCAAGCACATGCGAGCCCAGGCAGGCCGGGGATCCTGCCGCGCTGGGAGCGCGCTCAAGGAGCCCGCGTGAGTGCAGAGAGATCCCAAAGAAAGCCCAGCCCTGACCAAAGGGGTCACAGAGCTGCTCCAAGCAGGAGTCAGACACAGGCATTAGACTCCTGAAAGGCTCAAACAAACAACCCAAGGCCCTATAGGGTCAACAACTGAATCATCAGAGGCAGTCCCAGAAAGAAAAGTAAAGGACAAAAATACTTAACAGACTCTCACAAAAATGGGAAGAAAAAGAAGTTCTCCCCAAATGAGTGGAAAAGGGGACTCTCCACAGAGAGAGCTAAATGAAATAGAGGCAAGGGAACTATCAGATACTGAATTTAAAACAACGGTTCTAAGGAAGCTCAATGAGCTCAGCCAGCTCAAAGAGAACTATGAGAAACTGCAGAGAAACTATCAGGATCTTACAGCAAACTATATCAGCCTGGAAAAGGACATAGAAACTATCAAGAAGACACAAGAGGATATGGAGAATACCATTTCTGAATTGAAGAACGCAGTAGAAGGAATCCAAAACAGGCTGGATGAAGCCAAGGATCGAATCAGTGAGATGGAGGACAAGGTAGAAAAAAGCTCCCAGAAAGAACAAGAAATGGAAAAACGACTCAAAAAGACTGAAGAGGCATTTAGGGAAACGCAGGACAACCTGAAACGCAATAATATCCATATAATAGGGATACCAGAAGGAGAAGAAGAGGAGCAAGGGATAGAGAACCTCCTCGAAAAAGTATTGATGGAAAATTTCCCTAATTTGAGGAGAGAAAGGCTCTCGTGGATCCAAGAGGCACAGAGGACCCCACTCAAGAGGGACTCAAAGAGATCCACTCCAAGACACATCATCATTAAAATGGGAAATGTCAAAGACAAAGAGAGAATCCTCAAGGCAGCAAGGGAGAAGGAGAAAGTAACATACAAGGGGGCCCCCATATGCCTAGGAGCTGACTTCTCAACAGAAACACTACAAGCCAGAAGGGAATGGCAACAAATATTTCAAGTCATGAAAAGCAAGGGCCTACAGCCAAGGCTGCTCTACCCAGCTAGGCTCTCCATTAAAATAGAAGGGTAAATACGGAGTTTCCCAGACAAGAGAAGACTAAAAGAATACATCTCTACAAAACCAGCACTCCAAGATATGCTAAGGGGACTGGTTTAAGCAGATGAAAGAAAAGAATGGAAAAGAGAGGAACACAGGTACAAAGAGAAAAGATGAGTAAGTTTCTATCAGTAATATCTCTCAACGTGAATGGACTAAATGCCCCAATCAAAAGACACAGGGTAGCTGAATGGATAAGAAAACATGACCCACACATATGCTGCCTACAAGAGACCCACCTCAGAGCAAGAGACCTACACAGATTGAAAGTAAAGGGATGGAAAAAAATATTGCAAGCAAATGGGCATGAGAAAAAGGCCGGGGTTGCCATACTTGTTTCAGACAATGTAGATTTCAAAACAAAGGCCATAAAAAGAGACCCAGAGGGGCACTTTATAATAGTTAAAGGAAGAATCTATCAAGAAGACATCAACATTGTAAACTTATATGCTCCCAATACAGGAGCTCCCAAGTTTATAAAGAAATTGTTGGATGACTTCAAAAAAGATATAGACAGCAACACACTGATAGTAGGGGATTTCAACACCCCACTGTCAAAAATGGACAGATCTTCCAAACAAAACATTAATAAACATATTGTGGTGCTGAATGACACACTGAATCAAAGAGACTTAACTGACATATATAGAACCTTACATCCCAAAGAAGAAAAATACACATTCTTTTCAAATGCTCATGGCAGTTTTTCAAAGATAGACCACATGATAGGACACAAAGCAAGCCTCAGCAAATTCAGGAAAATTGAAATAATACCAAACTTTTTCTCAGACCACAAGGCCTTGAAACTGGAAATCAACCTCAAAGAGAAACTTCAAAAACTTGCAAACTCATGGAGACGGAACAGTAGACTATTAAACAATGAATGGGTCAATAATGAGATAAGAGAAGAAATCAAAAAATTTCTGGAAACAAATGAAAATGAACAGACAATTGTCCAAAACCTATGGGACACAGCAAAGGTGGTCCTGAGAGGGAAGTTCATAGCAATACAGGCTTACCTAAAAAAGATAGAAACATTTCAAATAAAAGACCTAACACTACAACTTGAAGAACTGGAGAAACAACAACAAATAAATCCCAGAGCAAGTAGAAGGAAAGAAATAGTCAAGATTAGAGCAGAACTGAATGACATAGAGACAAAAAGGACAATTAAGAGGATCAACCAATGCTGAAGCTGGTTCTTTGAAAAGATAAATAAATTTGACAAGCCTTTAAGCAGACTCATTAAGAAAAAAAAGGAGAAGACCCAAATTAATAATATCAGAAATGAAAGAGGAGAAATAACAACTGATACCACAGAAATACAAAGGATCATCAGAAACTACTATGAACAATTATATACCAAGAAATTTGAAAATCTTGATGAAATGGACACATTTTTAGAAAAGTATAATCTTCCAACACTGAAGGAGGAAGAAACAGAAAGCTTGAACAGACCGATAACAGCTGGGGAAATTGAAGCAGTCATCAAGAAACTCCCGGCACTCAAAAGCCCAGGGCCGGACGGTTTCCCAGGAGAATTTTACAAAACATTTAAGGAAGAGCTAACCCCTGTCCTTCTCCGACTATTCCAAAACATCCAAGAGGAAAGAAGACTCCCAGACTCTTTCTATGAGGCCAGCATCACCCTGATCCCAAAACGAGATAAAGACCCTACAAAGAAAGAAAACTACAGGCCAATTTCGCTGATGAACATAGATGCTAAAATCCTCAACAAAATATTGGCAAACCACATCCAGCAATACATTCAAAAGATTATCCACCAGGATCAAGTGGGATTCATCCCAGGCATGCAGGGATGGTTCAATATATGCAAATCAGTAAACGTGATACATCACATAAATAAAAGACAAAAACCACATGATCATCTCAATAGACTCAGAAAAAGCATTCGATAAAGTACAGCACCCACTTATGATCAAAACACTCAAGAAAATGGGAATAAATGGGGCATTTATTACCTCAACGTAATAAAGGCCATATATGAAAAACCTACAGCCAATATCATACTCAACGGGCAAAAACTGAAAGCGTTCCCACTAACATCGGGAACACGAGAAGGATGTCCGCTCTCACGGCTTCTTTTTGACATCGTATTGGAAGTCCTAGCCACAGTGGTCAGACAAGAGAAAGCGATAAAAGGCATCCAAATAGGAAAGGAGGAAGTACAGCTATCATTGTTTGCAGATGACATGATAGTGTACATAGAGAACACTGTAGACTCTACCAAAAAACTCCTCAACCTAATAAGTGAATTTGGCAAAACAGCAGGATACAATGTCAATATTCAGAAATCAAAGGCATTTTTGTACACCAGCAATGCAATAGAAGAAGAAGAAATCAGAAAAAAAAATACCATTCCATATAGCAAGAAGAAAAATAAAGTACCTAGGCGTAAATTTAACCAAAGACATAAAAGACCTGTACACAGAAAACTATACAACATTGAAAAAAGAAATTAAGGAAGATAGAAATAAATGGAAGCATATACCATACTCATGGATTGGAAGAATTAATATCATCAAAATGTCCATACTACCCAAAGCAATTTATAGATTCAATGCAATCCTTATTAAGATACCAATGACGTATTTCCCAGAAATAGAACAGACATTTCAAAAATTTATATGGAACCATAAACGACCCTGAATAGCCTCAGCAATTTTGAGAAAGAAACACAAAGTAGGAGGGATCACATAACCGGACATCAAACTCTACCACAAAGCCACCATACTCAAAACAATCTGGTACTGGCACAAGAACAGACTCATAGACCACTGGAACAGAATAGAAAGCCCAGAAATAAGCCCAGGTCTCTATGGGCATCTAATATTTGACAAAGGGGGCAGAAGCATAAAATGGAGCAATAATAGCCTTTTCAACAAATGGTGTTGGGAGAGCTGGATGGCTACATGCAAAAAATTGGAATTGGATCATCAGCTGACACCATACACAAAAATAAACTCAAGATGGATAAAAGATTTAAATATAAGTCGCAGCACCATCAAAGTCCTAGAGGAGAACATTGGCAGGAAACTCTCAGATATCCCACCCAGCAATTTTTTCACTGATATGTCTCCTAAAGCAAGGGACATAAAGGGAAGAATAAACAAGTGGGACCTCATAAAAATAAGAAGCTTCTGCACGGCGAAAGAAAACATCAGCAAAATAAAAAGGGAGCCAACCATATGGGAAAATATATTCGCTAACGATACATCAGATAAAGGTTTGATCTCCAAGATATATAAAGAACTCACTGGACTCCACTCCAAGAAGACAAATGATCCAATCAAAAAATGGGCAAAGGATCTGTGCAGACGCTTTTCCAAGGAGGAGATACAGAGGTCCCAGAGGTATTTGAAAGGATGCTCAGCATCACCAGCCATCAGAGAAATGCAGATCAAAACCACCATGAGGTACCACCTCACACCAGTCAGAATGGCCATCATAAACAGATCCACAAACAACAGGTGCTGGTGAGGCTGTGGAGAAAAGGGAACCCTAGTACACTGTTGGTAGGAATGCAGACTGGTGCAGCCACTGTGGAAAGCAGTGTGGAATTTCCTGAAAAAGCTCAAAATGGAACTGCCTTTCGATCCAGTGATTCCCCTGCTGGGACTATACCCTAAGAACACCAAAACATCAATACAAAAGAACCTATGCACCCCAATGTTCATAGCAGCACAATTTACAATAGCCAAGTGTTGGAAGCAACCTAAATGCCCATCAGTAGATGATTGGATCAAAAATGATGGTACATATACACAATGGAATACTACGCAGCAGAAATAAAAAGAGAACTACTAAACTTTGCGACAGCATGGATGGAACTGGAGAGCATTATGCTAAGCGAAATAAGCCAGGGGACGAAAGACGAACACCATATGATCTCACCTATAAGTGGAACCTAACCAACAATACAAAGATGCAAGGAAA
This sequence comes from Pteronotus mesoamericanus, assembly GCF_021234165.1. Lineage (NCBI taxonomy): Eukaryota > Metazoa > Chordata > Mammalia > Chiroptera > Mormoopidae > Pteronotus > Pteronotus mesoamericanus. Next base: position 34,216,162 of record NW_026555105.1, on the reverse strand, counting down.
ATAAGACCAGCAACACTGAAAGGAAAAGAAACCAACAGAGACAAGAGGGAAGGAGGGAGGGGGGCAGGGAAAAGGAAAGGAAGGGGAAAGTCAAGGAACATATAGCAAGGACTCATGGACAAAACCAAAGGGGAAGAGCTGAGGGAGGGAAGAAGGGACGGGGCAAGGGAAAGTGGTGGGGGGGGGGGGAGGCAGAGACAAATGTATTTGAAAAAATAAATTAAAATAAAATTTAAAAAATAAATAAATATTTAATTTATTATTTGGCACAACATTCATTAACCACATGTACACACATTCTTAAAATATCATACCTGGGTCAGTCCCTTCTCAATAATATTGAAATGGAAGATGATTTGGAATAAGAGGGCAAGCTAATTAACCTCTCAGAACCCCCAGTTTTCTCATCTATTAAATGGGGATAATGACATTTACCTTGGGGAGGTGTAAAGATGAAATGAGATAATATATGTGATCTGCCCATCTCAGTTTGGTTCCCCCAGAAGCAGACCTTGAAACAGAGAATTGAATGCAATCAATTTATTTGGAGAACAATCGCAGAAATACAGTTAGGGGCACAGGAACTGAGAGGCAAAGAGGAGGAAACTAATAACAGGTGATTATCAAGCCAGTTACCACTGTGGGCAGTTGGGAAACTTTGGGGAATGATGTAGAACATACATTTCAGAGTTATCTTGTCTGAGGAATAAAGGAAGTAGGGTGTGTGTCCACCAAGTTTCATCACTAATGCATTGCAGGTGGCTGGTATGTGTATAGAGATATTAATTCCTTGGCACCATGGACTGCCCTGGTCTTCAGCAAAGCAGGTTCCAGAAGTCAGAGGATGCATCCAGAGAGAGATGCAGCTTCTGGTGGGGAGATGTCAGGCTGGCTGCGTAGACATGGGAATGTGGAAAGAAGAGTCACGGGCAGGGAGACAGCAGCATTTGCTGTAGTGCTTAATTTTGTACTTGGTATCAAGTATGTACTCTCTAAATAGCTGCAAATTATTATGACATCTGTAAAGTATGGCTGGGCCTCTAAGAAGTGTTCTTTTCCAGAGGTAAAAAAAAGATTAATTTTTATAGGTTACGCAGAAACCTTAGAGTCTTCAAAAGTTTGTCTAATCTAATCATGAAAATACTTATTATGAAGACCAAAACAATTTTGCAGGGCTGTTTATAGACTATCAAATATCAGATAATGAGCATAAATAGATGGATACTCTCATAGTGAATGAATGAATGAATAATTGAATGAGGGCATGAATGAGAGAATAATCACATAAAGGCAAAGACCTGTGTGCAGAGTGTCCAGACCTTCACTCTTTCTGAACAATCCAGTTCTTTATCAAATTTAAATTAGAACCTCTTTACCATACCTACCTCTTAATAGTCATTCTATACAAAACTCAGTAAAGAAGTTTGGATAGTGCATATTATAGGTGACTTAAGTACCTATCACATAATTGTGTTTCATTTCCTTTAGAGTATATGAGACTTAATGAAGTTATATCACTATTTTTTTACTTGCATCTGTCCTCACTAGAATGAAAACTCTAGGGGAGCTGGAGCCAAGTGTTTCTTCTTCATCTCTGTGCCCATGGTGCCTAGGATAATGTCTGACATATAGTATGGTCTCAGTGAATATTTCTGGTTGGAACAAACAAAAGCGTGACCATCAAAGGCAAGTTCATGGGGTACAAAAGAAGAGAAAATAAAGTGTAAGGTGGACACATGGAAGTACATGTGGATACAGTTGAATGTGGAGTAAGATCTTGTGAGGTCTTTAGATGTTGATGAAATTACCATCTACACTCGTTCAGAACCAGCCAAGTGTCCACCCTTTGTTCCCAACTTGCAGGTGTGCCCAGCTTTTTCATGCCTCGACAGCCTGGAGAACAATCAGGCATCATGGTCCTCCTGTGGGCGTTCTATGGACAGCTCCCTGCAGTACTTCCTCTCAAGGAGCCCAGAGAAACGTGCGTTCATCTGTTCCTAACGTTATCAGGGAAAATTCTGCTTCTTTTGAGAAACTTACCTCAAGATTGCCAAGCAGTTGTCTGACAGCTGGCCAGAGCTGCAATGAAGTCAGGGCACCTGAAAGCTCTTAACACAGACAGAAATATGGCCAGAATACCACGTCCACCCTCTCTGGCTTCACTTCAGTGGTATGTTTAATATGTTTCATTTCATGTCAAAAGTCAAAAACGATGCAATGATATGATCTATTCTGATAGTATGAAATAATTTTTTAAATACATAGTAGTATTTATGCTCTAAATATCTAATAAAACAAGGTCCCACTCTTCTTATAAGGGGATCTTCAGGTCTTTAAGAAACACAGATATAAAAATATGGCAAATCTCATTCACCTCAGTTATGTTAATTTATGATTCTAGCTGCATAAAGTACAAAAAAAGTGATGCACCTCCAGAAAAATGGAGAGACAAAGACTATGAAGAAAAGAAAACATAAAAACTAGCTTTCAGTGAGGAATATGCTGAGGGTAGAAAGGGAGTCAAAGGATCAAGTCTGGTCTCTATCAATGAGGAGACGAGTGGCTCATAGGAATGTCAGTCCTAACCAGTGCTTATGGAGCATTTTCCATGAGCCATTCAAGATACAATGATTACTAAGACATGTACCTTGCCCTCAAGCAGCCCAAGGTAAAAAAAAAAAAAATACACTTTTCAACAACAGTAATAATAAAGATAGGAACAAAGCTGGCCTGGAGGCAGAGCAATTTTCAGGAATGGATAACATGGTGATATCATAAGATGGATTTTTGAAAGATAATTAGTGTCTAAATAGCTACATAAGGAACAGAGAGAGAAAGAGACAACATTTTTTTCAGAAAAGGAAGGAAATGATGATGAGTTTAGGTTTGGAAGAAAATCACTCTTAAACAATAAAAATCACCTATATAGTTAATTTAATTTTTTTCAACATGCTCAGAGTGGAATAGAGCTAAGGCAAAAGAGCTTTAGAAGGAAATGGGGGATTCAAGAATGATTCACTTGTAAATTAAACGTATCATTGGGATTTAGTTTTTCTCTAAAGATATTTCCAAAATTAGTAACTCATATAGGAAGTGACTTAAATAATAGGTAAATTTATTTCTTTAAATAGGAATAATGGGACAATGGAGCAAAGCTCTATACCACATACTTTTTAGCACATAGCTGTGCACTCCCATTTCTGAGTAAATGGCTTCAGGGAATAATTTGTCTTTCAAGAGAAACACCAGTCTGAATATGCCAAGTATGAGCAAAGTATGTGGGATGGCTGTGCCACCAATAAGTATCAGTTGATGGACAGCAAAGGTTCTTCATCAAATAACTAAAATAACAGAAGGGAGTGGGACACTTCAATATTCAATTTGCTTGAGAGAAAAATGGAGGATTTCTTCAAGTGGAGGGTGCAAAACAAAGAGCTTAATAACAGGGTAAATTTGAAACAAAATAGCCAATAAACCTAACGTGTTCTTAAGAATAGTTTTTAAAACAGATTTTATTTTTAGAGCCAATTTAAATTACTTTCTAAGTTAAGTTTTTAGCTTAAACCTCTGTTATATTTATAAATTAGTGATTATTTCTCCTATCTCTTCCTGGAGAAAACTGAATCAAACGGTCCACCATGTTCGAGTCAGGTATGGAAGATATTTGACTTTTTCACACCTAGTCTTTTCCCCTTCTCCAGCAGACATTGTAATTAAGAACAGGCTCAAAGACCATCTTCAGACACCACTGTTCAGGCAGCCATTCCTCTCTGTTGGCATTGATGCAGAAGATGTAGCATATTGTCCAAACCTGGTTGTGCCAAAGTTTCCTGAACAATTGGCCAAGAATTTCTAGAGGACTTGTAAGTTATTTCAAGTGTTTTATGAATCTATATGTTTATTAGGACTTCAGCATGCTTCATATATACATATGTTACTATACAAAGGTACACATTAATTGTGGTTAATAAAAATATTATGTAAAACATTATAGAAGTCATAGTTGTCATTTTATTACAATAGGACAGAGAATTATGAACTTTATTTTGACATTGCAAAAAAATCTTACTGGTTAAGTTTGGGAACAACTGGTTCTTGGTTGCACTCAACATGAACCATCAATGTATACCATGTGTAAGCCACCCAAAGTGGCAATTAAAGCACCCTCGAGGCAGGCATCAGTCTCTTCTGCACAAACACAAAATTGTGACACAAATATATAACAGAAGATAACTCTATTCAGTCAGTAAATATCACTCCTTTTACCAAATCTGAGGTTGAACAAAAGTCAAGTGACTTTCAAATCAACAAATAAACCAAGACATCAATGAAACCAAAATACCTTGTATATTTAAAATGGCACAGCTGTTATATCTCTTTGGTTCTTTACCCAATGTCTTAATAATAGCACCTTCCTTATTTGTCTTATGAGGATTTTTATTTTTTGAGAATTATAGAAGCAAGAGGTCATGACATCTCTTGAAAAGTAAAAATGTTTTACAAACGTAAGGGATTCTCATCACTTCTGATTATAGATTATTTATAATTGCCATACAGTAAAAACTACATTTTCAAATACATTCCTTAGGTACAATTAAGTTTTGGTGGTCTCTATTTTTCAAAAAGAACAAATACAGTGAGAAATTGCATTATTAGATATCCCAAAGGCATTCTTAAAATATCTGTGAACATCTACACTGCTCATATGAGGTCATGCCTTCAAATTTCACCAGCATTCTCTCCAATAATTTTCCAAGAGTAAATTTTCACTTCACTTAGATGGTTTCTAGAGGAAACTCTTTGGAATATTCCCAAAACTGGCAAAAAGGAACTCCATCTGGAAACTAGATTTCATGTAGCTCTTACAGACATATCATTTTCACCTAGCAGAATTGCAATGTAATTTGGGTAGTGTCTATGATTTTGATTTATTCAAAGAGTATGTTCAAAAGAAGAAGTAAATAAGATTAATTTAGTTTTAGTAATAAAAAATGTATTATTTTAGTTATACACAGTTTACCCAAAGAGATCTACAGATTGGTTGCTTTTCATAGAAAAGTCTTCATTTATACATTTAATGCATAACGAGATGTATAGTAATTCAGGAAAAATCCTAAGGTTGCTGTTTTAAGCCACCTTAAAGTTTCAGGATGATTTGAGATGCAGCAATAGTAACTAAAACAATTTATTTTATACAATAGGCATTTATTGATGGCCAACTTGGTGGAAGCACTGTGCTGTATGCAGTGGCAGAGGTTTGTGGAACTGTAAGTAAAAATGAGCAGCATTTTCCTTATATTTCAAATGATCATACAACTTATGCAAAGTATGTATGATTATCCTTATATTTAAAAAAGCAACAGGCTAAAGCAGGGTTAAATAACTTGCCAACAATAATCCACAAATATGTATTGTAAGAACATCTATGTCTTGGTTGAATGCTCACTAATGATATCAAGCTTTTTCTTGCCTTTCTGGAGAGGACAGTCCGGTGGGGAAGAAAAATGTAATATATAGTTTTATTATTAAGTAGAAAAGAATGAATGTGTTAATGAAAATACAAATGAAATACAAACAGAGCAGGGACAATTTATTTCTGGCAGGGATAAAAGGAAACAACTTCAATCAAATAGCTAGACAGTGATCTCTATTACATTCATTATTATATTACCTAAATCAATAGAGTAGGGAGTATATCCTTGCAATCCTTTTATCATGAATCTTATACAAAAACACAATATGGAAAGAATTAAAGATAGTTATTTGTGGTGAAGCAGAGCAAGGGTTCCTTGTTCATCTCTTCATCTATCCTCAACTCCCCATCACACTTAGTTTGCTCTGAGAAATTCATAACTCTCTCTGAAAATCATTGATTTTAGTAGAAAAGATCACCAATCATGCACAAATTTCAGGCAGGCTATCGCTATTTGATAGAAATGAGACTTTCATCTTTTGAGGGCTGTGTCACTCAGGGTCAAAAAAGACAAACAGAAACCTTTAGTTATTTTAACAGAGAATGTGATTCAAGGAGTTGGTTAAGCAGTTTTGAGGACTGAATGGTAACATATGGAATGAAAGCAGGAAGCAGATACCACCCAAAGGAATAGTGGACAAGAAAAAAAGGCTTTCAATGCAAGAACTTACATAGAAGAGTGTAGGAGTATCACCTACAAAGCAGAAGCCCGGACCTTGAGGAGCACGCACTTCTCAGTTTGTATTGGAGGCCCAAGAGCTTGGAGGAGGCTTTCAAGTTGCCTGGACACAGATCACTGAGGAAGGCATTGAAAGCCGGCAGAATATGCCACTCGAAAATATGCCACTTTGCCATAAGGATTATTTTTAGCTAAAGAAACTTAAGAAAAGGTCATTCTAATCTCCCCTTTTCCTCCTTGAAACAGGAAGTAAAAACTCCTTGTAAGAGATGCCCTCACTGTACGAGGAGAAAAATAACGTTCTTTGACAGGGTGTCAAAGCTGAGAGAATTCTGTAGAAATAGACCTCATTAAAATTTTTCTTATCTCTTTTAGCCTCCTCATATATTTTAGTTACTTTTCCACAATTTCCTCTCTTTGGTCAAGCTAGTACAAAAGTATGTAGGTTTTGCTCCTTCTCTGGATCTTCATTTCCTTATGAGGGCTGCTGGGTCACATGAAACTGAAATAAATTCACATGTGTTTTCCCCTTTGTAAGTTTTATGTCTTATGTCAGTTTAATTCTCAAGCCCAGCAAAAAATTCTGAGGGTAGAGGTAAAATTGTGCCTCTCCTTCAATGAGTTGCCTGCTGGTGCTGCTATTTCTTAGGAGAAGCCAGGAGCTTGCTGTTAGGGTCCAGTGGTGTGGGAGAGTATACTGGAAGCTGGAAACAACTGCCCCTGGAAGAGTGATAGGCATGGTGGGCATGTCAACAGAAACAGGAAGGAATACGTACACTGGAAAGATATGTGCCACCCTGTACTATCTCCTCTTGCCCTATTGCCCACTTCGCACGTGCCTGTTCAAGTGATAGGCCCTTCACACTGAGGCCACAGAAACATCCACCCAAAATGCTTGTCCATTGGAGAAGCAAAAATGAAAAAAGCCCATCTAGTCAGATGTGATTCTATATTCTCTAATACCAACCCAGCTGGGCAATTTTGCAAACTGCACTTTTCATTTGGGACAAGAGACTATTTTCTATAGGCCTTTTTTTACAGCATAGCACTCTTAGAGCATAGAATTATGAATTCTATTTCCATAATTGCCCACTTCCTATGATCAAGTCTGTGCATGCACATGACAACTATGCCACACTGCCCCCTGCCTGACAGCAAATATTAGATATTATCTTAAGACGCCATACTTTGTAAGACATGGTATTGTCAGAGTGTGAAAAGGTGAAAAAATGTGCACCTTATATTCAATTAAGTGAAGAATATCTTTATAAAAATATAACTCTCCTTAATGGCAGTGTCCATAACTTTTTTTCTTTCTCAGTAGCATGGTATGTAGAGTCACAACCAGTATAAATTTAGTAAGGCATTTTTGAGTACAGGAGAATAAAACACAAAGCGAGTCAACCAGGAAGAGGTAATGTAAGCTTCCCTCTAATATTTGCATGGCTTTTTAACATAATTATCTCCTGATTTTGAGAAAAAGGCAGTGGACATTGTCAACAGCACTTTAAAAGTGAGAAAACTGAGGCTTACAGTATCAGCTCCTAAGAGCTCATGGCCAGTACATTGTAATCAGTCCTGAAAATTGCTGAGTGCATGCTGTGGCCACAGTTGTGGTAGAGCCAGACACTCCGATGCGGACAAGCCAGGACCTAGAGAATTACTTCAAGTCAAGAAACAACACACACTCAAGCTCCCTCTCCCCTCATCTCTTGTGCACATGTGCAGGCTTGATACATAAAGGGCTTAAGATTGGTAATGGTTGTATTGTTCTGTTTCACTTCTCTGACTTACAGAAATAAAAAACAAGTAACATGCTCAGAAAGGGAAATGTTTGCTTTCTGTCTACAGACTCGAATTAAACCTTTATGGTCAATTTACACAATAACTTTGAGAAAATGTATGCATAGGAAGGAAACTATCTTAAAATTCTCCTTCACAGAATTTGCCTCTTTGTTTTTACCAAGTTTGCAAGTAAAATAATTCTGAAGTTAATAAAGAGAGAAAATGATTACCAAAGTTCAATTTTACTCCCTTATACAATCAATGAGTATACTTCTGCATGTATTTTCCACAGCCTTCTCTCTGATTTTGTGTTTCTGTGTTTTTTTTAACTTAAAAGTATGTGTTGGATCTCTTTCCATATCAATATGTATAGATATGAGTCATTCTTTTATCTCTTTCATAAAACCCATATTATGCATGCTATATAATTTATGCAATAGTTTTGCTACCCACAGAAATTCATACTGCTTCTAGATTTTTACCACTACGACCAAAGCTGTAACAGAAATACTTACATACCTAGTTTTAAATAGTTCTGCTTGAGTAAGAAAGATTCTCCAAACTGGAGGTACTGATTCAAGGGAATATGTGCACATTTTAAAACTCATAAGCTATTGCTAAATTATTTTCTAGAAACAGGTGATCAAAATTCACATTCCCATCTACATTATATGAAGTGCTAGTTTCTCCATACCTTTGCCAGCACTGGTTGTTATCAATCCTTTTTTCCCCCCTACTCAAATGTATGGGTGTCTAAATTATAAGTTATTTTGACTTTTGTTTTCCTGATAAGTGAAGATCCTTTTATATGTTTATGGGTCATTTGTATTTTCTCTTTTATGACTTAACTATTTATGTCCTTTGTCCATTTTTCTACAGAGTCGTTTACATTTTTTCTGAGAGTTCTTTACATGTTAAGATTATAACCCTCTGATTAATAAGAATTATTTTTTTCTACTTGCTATATTTTAGTTAAATCTAATTTCATCCAAAATTTTCCCATGATTTTCAAAATTACATAAATATAATTCATTCAGTAAATAAATGTTGACACAGTTTAACTCATAGTGTTTCATATGTATACTTAAAAGTTCCCAATTTTACTAGGTTAACTTTTTGATATGTTGAGACCATTTGATAACATTAATCAAAGGATGCCATAGAATGAAAAAGGCTCTTGTTTCTGGTGAACTATTCTTAGAAATTGTAGGTTTGTTTCAGAAGATACATAAAAGTCTTAATAGTTGGGGCCTTTAGTTTTGGAACTGTGAAACATAGAGCATGTTTTTAATAATGAAGCAAATAAAACTAACCTAAAATGACAGCGAACACTTCCCAGATAGATATAATGGCTCTTCGTAATGGAAATGGAATTTTTACATTGAGCATCAAACATTAGCCCAGTTTTTTATTTTGTTTTTACTTTAACAGTGTGGGCAACTATCCTCATAATAGGAAAAATAATGTGATATACACATAAAGATTCTTTAGATGGGGATTTTATATCATTGAGACAATTTAGGTTGCAAGTTATAAATAAACCAACTCAAATTGCTTGAACAAACAAGGATATATATTGGCTCACATAACTAAACAGTTCAAGAGTTGTCTCACTTCAGAATGGTTTGATCCAGAGACCCGTATGATATTATCTGGACCTAGCCTCTCCCTGCCTCTGAGCTCTTCTTTCACCTATTTTGGTACCGCTCTTGGTTCAAATGGTAGCAGAATGCCTGCTACATTCACACAGGTCTGACTTCAGCAGAAATGACAGTGGTGTCTCTAATAACTTCCCCAAATTTAGTTCTCTAATGGAATCCATGATCATGTCTCTGTAGCCAGAAAAGAAAAATCAATATATTTACCAGATCTTAATATGCTTATTGCTAGTTCAGTCAGTATGACAGTCCTAGATTACAAACTACATCTTTGTGTCTAGAGACGGAAACCCGTAAGAATGACTTAGACTGAGGGTGGAAGTATGGCCTCAGAAAGAAAAATTTGTGAACTATTATGTCTTTTTTCTTTTTTAAAAGTTTATTTCATTCTTATTCCAGAAATAGGGGAAAGAAGGGAAACACACACACACTGATGTGAGAGAGAAACATGGATCTGTTGCCTCTTACACATGTCCTGACTGAGCATCAAATCTGCAACCTAGGCATGTGCTTTGAACAGAAATTGAACTGGTGACCTTTTGGTGTACAGGATGATGTTCCAACTAGCTGAGCCACACTGGCCAGGGCTGAGTTGTTATGTCTTATTTGAAGAAATAAGACAGAGAAATGCTGAGAAACTGAAACATAAATATCTATTATATCTTTCATTAGAATCATCTTTGTATCCTTATAATAACCTGCCTAGAAAAAGAACACAAAGTGACTAGGTCACCTGAACTCTGAAGACTCTAACTTACAACATGTTCTACTTCCTGTTCCACAGGCCAACTTCTTAGTTTTCAGAAACTTGGTAAGCAGTTCTAATCCTGTAGTCAATTTGAAGAATCAAGACTGATTATAGATAACAGTCAAGATGGAGAGAATTTAGCGTCATTGGAAAAATCAAGAAAACTTCTATAAAAAGATAGTAGAGGGTAGGAAAAGCTACCATTAATAGGACAGATGTTCAGGAGCAGCTTCAGATGCTGAACACACAGCACACAGCTTCTAGCTCCCTTCTTCTGCTCTTTCTTCACCTTGGATAACTACATTCTTTCTCCAAATGGGCACCCATAATATCTCAACACCCTAAAGGGGTAAGTTAGGCAGTGCACAGTAGACATGAGAGACTTGGGCAGATAGCAGTGAAAAATTAGTTAAGAGGCTTTATTTTTCTCTCTGCAAATTTTCATTACTCAAAAAATAAAAAAAAATAGCTTCCCAGCTTGAAATAATTGCAATGTCTTTATTGCATTGTATTGTACTGTATTGCATTATATTTTTTCATTACAATTTATCCCCATTATACTCTCTCCCCAGCCCTCACAATTACCATACTATTGTCCTTGCCGATGAGTCATGAGTCCTTTTTCCTTTCTGCTTGATCCCTCTACCCCGTAATCTCCCCACCCCAAGAGCTGTCAGCCTACTCTCTGTGAGTATATCTCTATTTTGCTTGTTAGTTCAGTTCTTTAGATTCCATATATGAGTGAAATCATATGGTACTTGTCTTTCTCTGACTGGATTATTTCATTTAGCATAATGTTCTCCAGGTCCATCCATGCTTCTGAAATATTATACCCACAAGAAATGTTTCTCTCTTGATGTTATCAGATGTACAAATTGCCTTCTGATTATTATTTCATCTTCCATTCTTCCAATCAAGGAGGCCCTGGCAGCTCCAGAAACCTTCTGGAATGTCTATATTTAACTCTCAACTGGAACTTCCACTTACCCTTCAAGATGACAGCAAGCTGACTGGAGCTTCTGCCAAAGGACTTAGAACTCTCTGAGGCTCACACTATACGAACCACTGAGAGGCAGAAAGTGAAGGCCCAGTCAGAGGAAGGGGTGCTTTTCTGCATTGGTCAACGATACCCTCTTTCACCCTGGCCCAGATATGCCAAGCCTGGCAGAATCTCTTATACACTGGGATGTGGGAACTCAGAAACTATCTGTGGAACTCTGAAAAAACTAAATAAATATTATCAATGTGAATCTTTTGTGACATTTAGTTGATACTGATTGAATAAATGTCGCAATCTTTTTTTAACAGCTTATCACCTTATCTCACCAAAATAATCTTAAAATGTTTATAAGCTTAGTGCTGTACTCTGAGTCAATGCTAAATAAGTATGTCAGAATATTGGTGTTTAACCTGTATATTCACTGAGAAAACATCTCAATTTTAAACCCACATTTTTATCACGGATGATGACTTGTGGTTTTTATTCAGCAGCTTCATGAAACTGACGTTATCTTCCCTGGAGAATGCAAACATCTTCCAGAGGCTGACCATAAAATGAAACTATGGTTTAATTATTACTGAGAACTTTCTAAGAAAAAAAGGCAGAGTACACTTTCTTTTTGTAAGTTAATTCTTGTATGATTTGTCTGAATGATGTTGTCATCATTGACCTGCAAGGAAATGGTTTCCGAAAACATGTAGCTTCTTTATTATCCAAAGTGTCTTTAAAAATGTTCAAAACAGTTTGAAACCAAGCCTTATGTGTCAGAATTCAACATTTATAGTCCAAACTTCCTTTTACTAGTGGAAATAATTGGAAACATGTAACTTGAGATTGAGGGTTTAGAAAATTACCATACAGACTACTAAAAGTATCAGATTTTTTTTCACATTTAATGCGCAAAGCAGCTCTGTTAGATTACATTCTACTATCTCCATTTTACAGAGGAGGGGAAATGAAAGCTCAAAGAAATGAAATAATTAAAGCAAGAGAGAAGATATGAATGCTGGCCTAAGCAACTTCAAAGGCCTGAATTGTCACAGGAAACCTAGGGACCTGAAACTTGTTAAAGCTGCAACTACATCATTTCAAATGGCCAAATAACTCAGAGTATCAGCTGTAATACAGAGAAAGGACCAAAGGAAAGGATTCTTCCATTAAGGCAGTGAAGTAATATTCTGTCTTGTGGTTATCATGCTTATTACTCAGAATAGTAATGCTCAGAAAAAGCTACATTTCAGACAAGTGACTGGGACTGCTTATTCTCCAAAACAGGCAAATCTGGTTGCTTTCTTTTTCCACCTGAAATATTTCAGTTATTCTGTATTCAAGGGACCCAGCTACATGAAACAAATTTGTGACATTGCAAGATTCTCCCTGTTTGTACAAGTAACTATCAGAAAGGGTAAGAGATGTTGGTTCACTTCATATGGTCAAATTGGACACCAAGAGGTTTTACAGACTTCCCATATCTGTCATTACAGTTTTGGCCTTTCAAGGCATAAACACCTGAGTTAAAAAATAGTAAAAGCCAGAAATCATTGTCAAATTCTAAGTTCTCTAACAACAGCAGAAGTAACAGAAAAATTAACTTGAGCACTAGAATTAGAGTATATGCAGTAAGTATAACTATAATAATTTTAATTAATCCTTAGAACCACCCCAAAGTTATATATTTTTTTTCAAATGAGAAATGAATTCCATTGTCTTTCCACAGCTTCAGTCTTTGCAGGTGCTAGTCTATCTGCCCAAGGTCAGCAAAGTGAAGTGATGTCAGATCAATTCCAACTGTAAAAGCCTAGAGCTGAAAATAAAACTATAAAACCTATAAGGGGCAAGCAAATTCGCTTCCACCAGCTCAGTGACTCACATCCCTGGCTGCACATTCAAGTACCTGAGGAGACAGAATAAATCTTGGTGCCCAGGTCATACCCACGACCAATTATATTAGAATTTCCAGGAGTAGGATACAGGCATTTTAAGCTCTCAGAATTTCCAGGAGTAGGATACAGGCATTTTTAAGCTCTAATTCCAAAAAGTGACAAAGTTGAAACCCTCTGCTACAGAGTAAATGGATGAAGGGGAGACCAGTATTGGGCCTTTGCCTGGGGCTGCTTCTAGACTTCATGAATATTAGCCAAACTTGGCAGTAAAAATCAGTAGCCTCATCTAAAGACTCAGTCCAGGTCAACCTGAGTCTCCCCACCATGAACCTACCTGCACTCAAAGTGCTTGCTCTCTGTTTCTGGATGTGATTTGTAACCACAGGCAATTGATTGTGTCTGAATGTGATAAAGGCAGTCCCATTTGTGTCTCCAAACAGCAAACCACAATGGGAATACAAAGGAAAGACTTATTTCCGGGTGATGGTCAGCAGAAGAGAGATTAAAACCGCTTACATGGAAGAGACAACATCTAGGGAAAGGTGCCCCAGGGGACAGAAGTGTGTAAGCAAAGCCTGAGAACTGCAGAAGCCCCGGACAAGTCTCAGAGAAAGTTGGAGCATGGATGATGTCAGGAGAGTGGGATGAGGTAGTTCAAGAAGATTCTTTTCTGTTTCAGATGCCCAAATAGTTCTACAATGCCTGGTATTTGCCTCTAGAAGTCCAGTTGTTCCAGCAGTTTCAAACAGAGTTTTCCAAAAAGGAATGGTTAAAAGTACATTTTCTGGAGTGACATCTTGCTGCAAGAAACCTGATGAGGTCAATGGAAGTATCTCTTAGGCTTGTCTAGGTCTCTATTAAGTCTATAAGAGAGAGATTTCACAAAGTAGAAAGCTCATTTTTACTTTACAGATTTATGAAGGGAGCCAGTCTGACTGGTGCAAATATCAATTAATCCCCATACTAAAAAATGAGCTGAAATGAGAGGGCAGTCAGCATCTAAAAGGTTGTAACCCACATAGGAAAACTAACTGAACACAGAGGTTACAAGCAAGTGAAAAACTGATAATGAATCTGTGGTAAAAGCTTAAGTAATTAATTCTGATGCATCAAATTTCACAACTATAATTTCACAACCTGCCCTTTTGAAAAGATTTAGACAGGCCTGACAATTATTTTCTCAAAGCCTTATGATATTTCATAAGAAGAATTCTTAAATATAAAACCATCGGGAATTTGGCTAAAGATGGCTTTGTATGTTTTATAGCAAATGCAGCCACCAAGAGTATGTACATAAATCACACATCTGAAGGTTCCTCACAGTTCTCATTTATCACTTGTTGAATGTTCTGGGTTGTTCAGATGTTAGAGATACTTTTATTCCTGACCCTGATGACCTATATTGAATATAACAGTGACAACTCATTAATCAGTCTCCAAAATCACTGGACAAAATGCCACCAAGTAAAATCTTCCTTAAGTCAGATGTTAGAGAAGATTGGCCAATATGTATACTCATTAACTATATCATGGCTAACATTGCTGGTTAGAAAAGAACACTGAGTATTCTGTTTTTCTATTAAACAGGCCCACTGATGACTGATGAAACATTTCTCCACAGCCAGAAGGCCCAGGGCCTCAGAAAATGCACAAGAAGAAGGCCTCTAAGCATCATAAGAATATAATTCTTGCCTTTGACTAAGAGAGTGCAGTCTGAAGTTGGGATGACTGGGTTCAGGGTCGAATCATGCTTCTGGCACTGGCAGTCTCTGCAGGACCTTAAGCCAGCCGTTCAGCTGTTCTGAATTTCCTCATCAATGAGACTGACAGCACTCACCCCACAGATTACTTTGTACGTTGACTGGATCAATTTACATAACACAAATGACCCAGCACCAGCAGAAAGCACAAGGTACTCTGCTCAATAAGTATCTACCGTCACTATTAGTAATCAATTTTTCCCTATGATTAGGTCACGTCCTTATTTGGCCTGTTGGGCTGCTTCTCATGAAACTGGAAAAGAAATCTTAAGAACATATATGATAAACATACATATGCATACATAATTATATATTCACATATATTTATGGTTGTGTGTATGTATACTAATATACTTAATATGTATGTAAATACATACACACACAATCATAACTGATGGATAAATAAGACTTAAAAAGAAGAGAAGACCTTCCTATCAACCTAGCAATTTTCTTGGAAAACATCTAGAAAAATGTTGCAGCCCTGCAAGCAACAGTTGCATAAGAGTATGTGTGTGTGCATGTGCGTGTTGAAGGAGGAAGATAGAGCATTTGGTAGTGAGAGAACACAGGGAGAGGGAAGTGTTAGGATAGGATATAAGGAGGAAAGAGAGAGTGAGTCAGATCAACTCGAAAAGAAAACTGCTACCAAAGAGGCTTGTAACCTGCAGTTAACATTGTTTTAAAAATTACTGACCTAATAATGTTCTGTTCTTATTAAAGACAGCTGAACAAACATATGATAATTAAAGCACACAAAAATGATTAAAGGGCTTTGGTCATAACTCTATCAATTGAAAAATCTCATGTAAAGCTCACAGCTTCAGTTGGCTAGGGACACACCTTCCCTATTGGGTTTCAGCTTTCTTCAGAAACCCAATATTCATTTTAATTAATTAATTAATACTTTATTAAAACAGAGTAATGATCTGGTGCATAAAAATGGGATTGCACAGGAGACACAGGTCAATGTTAGAAAAGTTAATAGCTTCAGATCTGATACCCGAATTTTAGCACAACTCTCTCATAGCTGCATAAGGATTTCCCACTCTTGAGTCTTCAAGCCCCTCAGCCAATGAGATCATTAGAGAGGTGGTAATATAACCAGGAAAGGAGAATTTGGATTTTTCAGATCAAATGATTGGTAAAGAGACTTCAGGACTTTAGTGAATATGTATTAGGACCAGAAATATAGATATTGTACCCCAGACCATGGCCCTTTTTAGAACAGAAGGATGTTTCTCTGAGTGCTGTTCTTTAACATGGAGAAATAAGGACTGCTTTCAGGTGCACCTCTGAAGAATCAAACTGAGTTTCTTTCCTAAGTCAGTTATCTGACCTCTCAGAATTTCAGATCCCTCATCTGTCCAGTGGGGATAAATGTACTTCCATCAAAACTGTTGTAAGGATTAGAAAAAGCAAGTAACATATCAGGAACAGTATGTGTACACAAGATATAGACGCCAATACTATTAACTTAAAGATACACTTCAGTCAGTATAAAAACGTTTTAATTTAAATTGTAATATCCAACATGATATAAACAATTATTTTTAAATAAGTCAAAATAATTGAATGTTAAGAATGGCTAAGATAATTGTACCTCCTGGTAACATTGTATTTGAACACAGGTGAGAGAGTTGAATGGAGGGAGGGGAAGGATTTAGAGTAATTTTCAATGATTCAATGAGAACTACAACCATCATGTTGCTGGAATAAGTTCACGAAATTACTATATATCCTTCTTATTAAGTGGAAAATAGAAATTTACATACATTCTTTTAGATGTTGGTCATTTCCTGAAAAAGTAGACTAATCATCAGAGGAATTTCAGATTATGTGCCTATGAGGAAAGAACATGAACAGCAGGTCCTGAATGGTCTGTGTTCAAGGTCTGGGTTCTGTGTGACTTTGGATAAGTCAATGGAACCCTTGATTTAGTGCTGATAAATTCTTTGGTATAATTTGGACCTCAAAAAATCTCCATCTGTTTTCTATTAACTCTGGTTAATAAATAAAATCTCTAGTCTTAAGTTCATAGGGAGAAAAGTGACTTTCTGACAATACTGAGATGGGAAAAGTTTTAAACATGGCTTTAAAAAGTAAGAAAGCCCACATTTTAATTATATTTTATTTATACTCAGTTGTCTGGGAGCAGTGAAATAGAAAGTTTAGAGAAAATGATGCTATACGGCTCTATAGTCTGAATACTGATTGTTTTTCTTAGGAATTAAAACATTCCACTACCTACCCATAAGAATGTAGCCCCTGTTTTTCTGAAAACCACATAGCATAACCATGAATGCCACTGCCCACAGTTGTAAGAAGCAAGGGCAAACGTAATTAGAAAAGAGTCTACATTATCATTCTTGCTTGATTTCATCCAGCTAAATGCCCTATCTTGAACATTACAGAGGAGGCATGAGAGAATAAAGACTCTTCAACTTAGGATGGATAGCTAATATCATGGCATTCAATCACATAGCTTGGTTGTCATTTAAGAAGAACAACCATTTCAAAATACAAGTTTTTTCCCTTTCCTGTACTGGCAGAACAGGGAAGTAAACTTGGTTTGTTTTGGTCATCTTTCACTATTATGCAACTTCTTATTGTCAGCAATTACTTTTAGGATATTCCTGCCATCTTTTAATTAGTTATAGCCGAGAAACATTTGTTAGAATTATGTCTGCAATAAGAGAGATTAGGCCCTGAATGAGAGTCTGAGAAAATTTCTTATCCGAAAAGCTTAAGAACTTTATTATAGGGACTGCACATATATGTAAATAGCATTTTAAAGATATTTTCAACTTCTTGGTTATATGCTAAGTAGAAGAAGTTGTCCCATAAGCAAATTCCAGTAAGTGAGTAGAACAAGATATCTCACTTTTCAGATGATGGATGACAGAAAACAGGTAAGCAGAAAGCACAGACACTGTCATTTGCAACCTACAATAGACCTCCACCAATTTACAAACAGATACAGCATCACCCTTCGCCATTCTCTTTAGCCAAGTTGCCCACTAACTAACTAACTAACCTTACGTGCCACTGTGCAGTCTCTTCCTCAGCAGGAGGAAGGCCTTTGCCTTTCCCTGCAGCACTGTGTGATCAGGTATCCGGCGGGGCCTGAGGAAGCCCTGATCCGTGATCGGATCAGCCCAGCTCTGAGATGCGAAGCCAACAGTTTGTTGATTGTTGGTGGTAGTGACAGGCAAACCACAGTGTCCCCTTGTTCAATCTAATGGGGTAAGTTGAAAGATTCAGCTGTCGGCGCAGCATGAGGCCTCATTTTTCTTCCCTGCAGCGCAGGGTGCCCCTTGCTTCAGCCAACATTTGATTGTGATTAATTTGTCAGGGATGGCTGTACAATGGAACTGGAGAAATGGATTGCCAATTACAGCCAGTCTTCTCTCACTCTACTTGGCAAACGAGGGCCTTTCTGAAGGGCTGACTGCCCAGATCACACTAGATTTAGCCTCATTCTCAAGTGGGATCCCATTCTCAAGCGGGTTTTAAAGATGAGGAGGGGGCCAAACGGGACTCAGTTTTTTATTTACCACCTTTCCAGAGACTTGCTTACTGTGTCCTGGCCTTCTTGGCAAGCATCATAGGAGGGCAAACCACTCTGAGGTTTGCTTCTTATTCTGTGGATTTAACATGCTTTGTACTTCTGACTGAGGTCTTAACAGCACAAATGAAAGGTGTGAAAAAGTTTATTTCACACTTTACAATGGAAAAGCCCAAGGGAAGCAAATCTCTGACTCCCTCTGAGATGTTCGCAACATGCTAATGATAGACAAATGTAGACATGCCACCGTTACCCTTTAATTTCCAGAAGACAATACTTAATTTCACATTGATAGCTATCACAAAATAAATTGTGTTACTTGTCCCCTCATAGAAGAGATGAATTTTTGTAATTTTAACAATGTCCCAAATGAATAGATTAATAAATGTGGAAATGTCTTTAGCTAGCAAGCCCTACATGTCTCATAATCAGATTTTGTTGGGACAGTTGAATGAGATGGATGAAATTATATTTTGAACTTGTAGAAAATCTTTGAGAAACTTACATCAGTATTTATAATTCTAAAAAATTTCATTGCACTTTATAAATATCTGAGCTACAACTGTTGAAGGCCTGCATTATTTATTCTCACACACATGATTTTCCCATTTGTGGAGGTGGGAGTAGGTGAAATAGGTTATATTTTAATGGAAAAAAAAAGAATTGTCATTATCATGTAAACTACAGATGAAAAAGTGAACACTGCTATTCAATAGCAATAAGATTAAAAAAGAAAATGTTGACATCCTAAAGTTTTCCTTTATGCCACATTAAAACTGTTAGAGATGTAGAAACACACATATCACATTCTCTTACATTCATAACAGAGAATACACACATAAATACATTTTTTATTATATTGTATATATGCACATACATACAAGGATGGGCATAAGTAGGTTTATAGTTATTTGAGTGGAAAGTGACATAATAATTAATAAATAATAATACAAGAACAAACTGTTTCATATACTCACAACTGTAAACCTACTTTTGCCAATGCTTGCATATAACCAGAATATATAACACCCATTATATACACCTATAAATAATAAGTAACAATAAAAATGTGTTACTTTGCAATTAGCTGGTATAAAGAATTTTTTAAAAAACTAGAGATTATTTTTTAAGCAATAGTAATTAATTCGATACTTGTTTAAAGTCATATGTGAGCATATACATAAAATAAAATATAGGTGAAAACTGAATGAGAAATAGTGTATTGTACTATAAAAAGTATAAATACAGGCTTGAATCTATGTATGTAAACTGGTTTGGAGAAAAGCTGGAATTACTTTGAAAAGATGAGGCTATAAGAGGTCTGTCTGAAAAAGTCCAACCATTGTTAATATAATGAGAGTTGTTTGCACCATATAGATGAAACATGGCAATCAAGGAATGTCGACTGGATTGTGCATGCAAGAACTATGATGACTTCACAGTACTAGTCAGTGGGGGTGGTAGATGCTATTGAATATGCATGTGTACTGTGTGGCTGTCCCATTCAAAATGACTGAGCGGGTAGAGCAACAAATCTGCATGACATTTTGTTTTAAGTTTGAACATCATTTTGTAGAAACTATTCAGATGATTCAGAAGGCTGCAGCTATGGGCAACTGGTGATTGGCAGCTTTATCATAACAACACATCCACTTATGTATCACATCTCATGCAGAGATTTTTTTGCAAAATATCAAATCAGGCAGGTGATTTGGCCCCTCTACAACCCAGGTTTGGTGCCCTGCAACTTCTGGCTTTTCCCAAAATTAAAACCACCTTTGAAAAGGAAGAGATTTTAAACTATTGATGAGATTCAGGAAAATATGACAGGGCAACTATGGCAACTGGGAGAACTGTATGAGGTCCCAAGTTGCCTACTATGAAGGGAACTGAGGTGTCATTGCCCTATATACAATGTCTCTTGTATCTTGTATCTCCAATAAGTGTCTCTAATTTTCATGTTGCATGGTTGGATACCTTCTGGACAGACCTTGTATGTGGCTTGCAAATATTTCCTCCACCCATACCATAGGTTTTCTTTGCATTTTGTTCATTATTCCTTTTTCTGTGCAGAACATTTTTAATTTGATGTAGTCCCACTTCTTCATTTTTGCTTTTTTGCTTGTGCTTTGGGTGTCATATTCATAAATCATTGCCAAGGCCAATGTCATGAAGCTTTTTTTCCTGTTTTCATCTAGAAGTTTTAAGGTTTTGGGACATACATTTAAATTTTTAGTCCATTTAGAGTTCATTTTAGTTTCTGGTACAAGGCAGGGGTCTAGTTTCATTCTTTTGCATGTGAATAACCAGTTTTTCTCAACCATGTTGAAGTGATTGTCTATTCTCCATTGAGCATTTTTGGCTCCACTGTCAAATATAAATTGATTGTGTATGTGTGGGTTTATTTCTGGGCTCTCAATTCTGTCCCATTGGTCTATGTGTATGATATATATAGTATCCTCACCTGAGGATATGAGTATTGATTTTCTAGAGAGAGGAAAGTGTGGGGAACAGGAGGGAGAGGAAAGAGAGAGAGAGAGAGAGAGAAACTCTGACGTGAGAAACTTCTATTGATTCTCCCTTATTTGCTCTGACCAATATCAAACCCTCAACCTAGCTATGTGCTCTGACCAGGAATCAAACCCATAGTCTTTTGGTGTATGGGACAATGTTCCAACTAACGGAGCCATGCAGCCAGGTCTATGTGTCTGCTTTTACAACAGCATCATACTACTTAGATTACTGTAGCTTTGTAATATAGTTTGAAATCAGAAAGTGTGACACTTCCAGCTTTGTTTCCTTTCTTAAGATTGCAAAAAGGAAAAAGGACTCATGGACATGTACAACAGTGTGGTGATTACTGGGGGAGGGCCATCTAAGAAGACTAAATGGTAATGGAAATAATTCAATAGAGATTAAATTAAAAAATAAGTTGGGAAAAGAAAGATTGCTTTGGCTATCCAGTATCTTAAATGGCTTCATACAAATTTTGTTTCTTTTTCCATTTCTATAAAAAATGTCATTGGCATCTTGATAAGGATTGCTTTAAATCTGTAGATTACTTGGGTATTATGGAGAGTTTAACAGTATTAATTCTTCTTCTATTTCTTTGAAGAATGTTTTACAGTTTTCAGTGTATAGATCTTTCACCTCCTCAGTTAACTTTATTCCTAAGAATTTTAATTCTATTAATGCTATTGTAAATGGGGTTGTTTTATTTATTTCTTTTCAAATAATTTGTTGTTATTTTATAGAAACAACCAATTTTATAGTCATATTTCATCATGCAACTTCACTAAATTCTTTTATTCTAACAGTTTTTTCAGTACTGCCTTTAAAATTTTCTGTATGTAAGATTATGTCACCTGCAAAAAGACAATTTTACTTGTTTTTCATCTTGGATGCCTTTTTCCCCCTTGCCTGATTGCTCTGGCTAGGGCTTCCAGTACTCTTCAGTAAGAGTGGGAGAATGAGCAGCACTCTTCTTTGTTCCTGATCTTAGAGAAAAACCTTTTAACTTTTCACCATTATGCATGATGTTAGCTGTGAGCTTGCCCTATGGTCTTTATTATGTTGAGCTATTTGTCTTCTATATCAATTTGTGCATTTTTTTTAACCATCAATGGATATTTAGTTTTCTCAAATGTTTTTATCTGCCTCATTTGAGATGAACATATGATTTTATTCTTTATTCTATTAATATGATGTGTCCCATTTACTGATTTGAATATATTTAACCATCCCTGTACCCAAGGGATGAATTCTACTTAATCATGTCATATGAACCTTTTAATTTGCATTTTAATTCAGTTTGCAAGTATTTTGTTGAGCATTTTTATATGTATATTATCAGAGGTGTTGGCCTATAGTTATCTTTTCTTATAGTGTCCTTATCTGGCTTTGTTATTAGGATAATGCTCGCCTCAGAAAATGATTTTGAAAGTACTCCCTCTTCTTCAGTTTTTTGGGAGAGTTTGAGAAGAATTAGAGCTATTTCTTTAACTGTTGTGGAATTCACCAGTAAAACCATCTTGCCCTGGAAGTTTGTGTGTTTGGAGGTTTTTGAATACTAATTCAATCTCCTTATTCATGCTTATTATGTGCAGATTTTTTTTTATTTCTTTATGACTCTGTCTTTGTAGATTGTATGTTTCTAGGAAATTTATCCATTTTATCTATACTGTAATTGTTGGTGTATGATTTTTCATAGTAGTCCCTTTTGATTCTTTGTATTTCTGAGTATCAGTTGTAATGTATCCTCTTCCAGTTATAATTTTATTTATATTGGGTCCTTTTTCCTCATGATTACTCTAGCTGAAGGTTTGTTAATTTTATTTATCTTTTAAAAAAAAACTAACACTTGGTTTTGTTAATTTTTATATTGTTTTCCTATTCTCTATATCATTTATTTCTGCTTTAATCTTTTCATTCCTTTATTTATTTATTTATTTATTTATTTATTTATTATTTTTGCTAACTTTGGGCTTGGTTGTTCTTTCTAGGTACTAGAGGTATAAGGTTAGGTTGCTTATTTAAGACCTTCATTATCATTGATGTATGCATTTATTACTAAAAACTTATCTCTTCAGTCTGCTTTTGGAGCATCCTTTAAGTTTGTATGTTGCTTTTATTTTCATATATCTCAAGATATTCTTTTCATTTCTCTTTTGTATTCATTCTTCTTTCATCCAGCAGTTGTTTATGAGTGTGTTGATTAATTTCCATGTATGTGTAAAACTTCCAGTTTTCCTCCTGTTCTCTATTTCCAGTTTAACTCCAGTGTGATCAGAAAAGAGACTTGATATAGTTTTTATCTTCCTGAATTTTTTGACAATTGTTGTGGCCTAATGTATGATCTATCCTAGCAAATGTCCCAAATGTCCTTAGTAAGAATGTGTATTGTGCTGCTATCAGATAAAACACTTGGTATATTTTTTTTAAGTTTATTTAGTCTATAGTGTTGTTCGAGTAATGTTGGGCTTCACAGTCCTGCGCCAATTTCTATTCACCCCCTTTGTTTGCTTTGAATGTCATGAGAAACAGAGCCACCATGTCTTACTATTAGTCATTTTCCCACTTGGTTCTCTTTTACCCCAACCCAATGCAGAAATGCAAGCAAGTTCAATATTTTAGCTCTTTTTCTACTTTTTTAAGTAAGCACATAGTTTCTTGGGTTGAGACTGCATACAAGAAAATACACAGGGTATAACAGATCAAGATCAGTTTATTCACCACTGAAGCGCCACTGGGCACTGGACTTCTCTCTTGAAAAGAAAACTGTATGAAGATTATGAAGGGCCTGTGGTAGAAAGAGTGATGGGGGCTGAGAAAGTGACCAAAGTAGCTCTGGAGCTGGAGGAAGGGCTGGTAGAAAAATAATTCGAGGGTCCCCATCTTCCCACTAACTCAGTTACTATTAGCAGCTTTGACATCATAGCCTCAACTAAGATGAGTATTGCCTCAAGTGAGAATGCGGATGATAAGTGGAACAAGTTAGTAGTGGAAGGGATGGGAGCAAAGGAGAATGGAAAGAGCACGAAAACAAAGTATGTTCCTAGGCAGAGGTCTGCATGTCCTGGCTGAAGGTGGCTGCCCTGCCATGAGACTGCCAGCTCACTTGCTACAGCTTCTTGGCATTTCTATCTCTTATTGTCACTCTTCTTCTTCACCGCCTTCTCATGTTCACCATGTTTCCTACTTCTTACCTTACTCCATAGCTGAACAGTGATTTTGAGTGAGGTCTGTTGGGAGAAAAGCTAGGCCACGATACATCCTATACACACATGTCTGCATGTGTACACACACACACACAGTACACTTAGATCCCAATGCGCCTTCAACATGTGCAAAGATATTAAAAAAAAAAAAGAATTTCAAGTCAAGTACTTTTACATTTCCCAGATTCCCTCATGCATATCCCTGTTTTACTGTAGCAATGAGGCATATTTTCATTGTTTATGAAGGATAAAAAGGCTGATGAGTCTTCATTTCCTTTTATATACAACATGGGAAACAGCAACTCTGTGCACTTTCCTTTCTCTTTCACTGTGGATGAAGGAATAAAATATTTGCAACGTCAAAAAAAATTGAGAGGCAATAATTTAGGTTGCTAACCTTTCCCTACGGCAGTGCCAGCAGATCCGTCCAGCTTACTAAGGGATTCAGAAGTTGCCGAAGCTGAGAGCCCCTGAGTTGCTGGTGATCGCTTTCCAGGTTCCTGTAATTATATTCAAGGACTGACGTTTATAAGTTTGGTCGAATGCTTGGCTATTAAGATGGGGAATTGGCAGTGTGTCAGAGGCACCATAAACCACAGGATGGGCACCTTCCTGAGGGTTAATTTTACAAGATTTATTGGAAGAGAGCTATAAAATTACCTAACAGGTAAATAGTATAAATCTTTCATTTAAATAAATGATTACAATGTATTTATGCTTTTGAACATAATGTAATATTTCAACTAAAAAGTAATTTCTCACTTGTATAGGTTATGCCCAAGGACCCCAAGGATGTTACAGATGCATCAAATATATTTTTAAAGGGACTTTGATTAAAAAAAAAAAAAAGGAGCGGTACTGATCTGGTGCAAAGAGAAAAGACTATATGGATAATTTCTATATTAACCCAGCCTCCACAAGTTACTGATGGTGAATTCAATTGCCTGGCATGGGATGAGCTCTACAAAAGGGATGAGGCAAAAAGAAGAAGCTTCAGTAAAAGAAGAGTCAGGGATGAGAGCAGGGGCCTGAAAGGAAATCATGATCCTCATTGGGATAATGCTTTGGGACTCGGTTCTGGAAAAGCCTCAGTTCAAATATTTTTTTCTTCTGATAGCAGAAAGTATATATTAATATTATTCCCAACTACATATGAGGAAGCTTGGACCCAAGGTTCAAAGAAAAGTTTAGGGAATAAAACTTCCTAGATGATAATCTCATATCCTTCTGATTCCTAAATCTTTACCAGGGCATCTGATCTCAGATCTCACAGGAACTGCCTGGGTGTGGCTAGGCAAAAACTGTGGGTGTCATTTTTCCAGCCAGAAAAATAAGTTAAGACAGGTATGATATCCAAAATGGCTTCCAGCCTTAATAGCTTATGATCTTAGAAATTTTTTTTTAAAGTTCACTTTCTGAGTATTTTTAACCACAAAAAATAAGCTTCAGACTTTTTCCCTCTCCAAGCCAAGTGGCAGTGTAACTGCTCTCTTGTCCCCAGGTTTTCCTAGGAATGATGCATTAAAAAGCTCTCTTACAGAAACACAATTTGGTTTTATCCACAAGAATATTTTTTTTAGGACATGGGATTTTATTTTTGAGAGCTCAGGTAACTACGATTACTTTGTCTCTCTTATCATTGAAAGCTTTTATTTACATAGAGACACAATAAAACATTTTTATTTTTAGAGCTTAGGTTAAACTGCAGTGAGTTTGGAATTGCAGAAGCAAGGTGACTTTCTTTTTTAAGCAATAGGTTACAGTGGTTATGGCCAATGTGATATAGAAAGCATGGTGTGATGTTACACATAGACTTTACTTCCAGACAGCTGAACTCACAGAGTTTAATCGCAGGACCCACTGGTGGCTAAGAGGTGACAACTGGCTGTCAGAGAAGAAGCAGAAGCAATCCAAAAAAAAGCAAGGTGGTTCTCATGATAAAAGACTGTTGACTGGTGTCACTCAGAGCCTAAGTAAAGCTTCCGTCAAATAGTAAATTACTTGTTCAAGAGTATAGACATTCTTCTACAATCTAGTGGTATGAGTAAATAAAACACTCAAAGCCCCTACTCTCACAGAACTCAGATCTCAGGAGGAGAATAATAACAGTAACAATAGCAGCAAAAATAAAATTACTATTAACAATAATGGTAACAATAATTGTTGAATACAGGCTCTGGCACAAATAATGCCCCATTTTTATTACAAACTCTTTTATTACAAAATCATAAGCATGTAATTCTGTAACATAATAATATCATACTCAAGCACACCATATGACATTCTAGGTGAAATGTTCAAATTGCTGTTCATCAGGTGAGACAAGTCACATACCCTACCAACCACACTTGAGCAAGCCTCACTTCTGCCAGACCCTGTATTTTTCTCTATGTATCTTATACCATGATAAGCATTTAATGTTCTATCTAATTTAATTTAATCTTACAACAAACCCATGTTATGGACATTGTTATCCCCATTTGACAATTGAGATGACTGAGGTCTAAAGAGAGTAACTTGCCTGAGGACACACAGCTAATAAGAGACAGATTAAGAATTTGAACCCAGGGAATCTATATTACTACCCAGGTGAGCAAGAAAACAGAATCATGAAGCAAAGGCAGCTTTTAAAGAGATTTGAGAGAAACTGAACAGCCAAAGACTGAAAATGACAATTTTGGGGGGATGATTAAAAATTAACAATAGAACACCACTGTATCACAGTTATAATTTATGCATTTAGATATATAAGTATACCTAAATTATCTGTATATGAGCATTATTTATGACAGTCAAAAAGTAGAAACAACTCAAATATGTATTAATAAAGGATAAACAAAATATTAATGCTAATAAAAATGCTACTACATGAATGACATTTGAAAATATGTGAAGTGAAAGAGGCTAGTCATAAATAAGCACATATTGTATGGTTCCATTTAAATAAAATATCCAGAACAGGAAATATAGAGAGATCAAAAATATATTATTGTTTGTCTAAAGATGGGAGAGAGGAGCTAAGGAGTGACAGCTGTTTGGGGGAGTCTAAGGCTTGACTACAATTTTGGTTTGATCAGTGAATTAATTTCCTTGTACTTTCTAATTTTTCTTATCCAGTCTTGAATGACCTTCCTTTTTCTTGCTCCTTATACATGAAACCAAAGGATGAAGTTAAATAAACGTAGGTCAGCTCTCTTTAGGAAGGACTTACAAAAATAATTTTGACAGTTTTTTGAGAAGTCAAGTATGTTTAGCTCTTTTGGACAATGATTTTCATATCAAACCCTTTTTAGTCAATGATTCTATTTTTAAAATGCATCTTGAAATGAATTTGAAAAAGACTATCTTAGTTAAGGTAAAGCTAAGTTGATGTAACGAAGAGTCTCCAAAATAGAGTGGCTTAGTGAATACAGATGCTTATTTCTATGATAACAGTTCCAAAGTGAGCATTTTGCTTATGGAAGAATTTATTCCACTCTGTCTATTAAGGAGCCAGGAATCTAACATGATGTTAAGTAGTTGCTCTGCCTTCCTTAAGTCATTGTTCTTTTATCCTTACCTTTTTTGGTTCCAGCAAAAGAAACATAGAATGGGCAAACACCTTATTTTATGATACCGGGACTTAAAGTAGAATGCATTGCTTCAACCTACATTCCTTACGAGTTGGTCTTGTGACCAGCCTAGCTGCACAGAAGATTGGAAATTTGGTCTAACTAGAACTAATGTGTCTGACTATAATTCTGTTATGTGGAAATAATTATGATAGACTTCTAGATAGCATCACCATTAGGATGGCCAAATTCCAGAATACTAACACCAAATGCTGGCGAATGTGTCAAAAAACAAGAACTCTCATTCATTCCTGGTGGGAATGCAAAACAGTACAGCACTTTGGAACATAGTTTGGCAATTTCTTATAAAAATAAATATATTCTTACCATATGATTCAGCAATTCCATTCCTTGGTATTTACTGAAAGGATCTGAAAATTTATTTCCACACAGAAACCTGCACATGGCTATTTATAACAGCTTTGTTCATAATTGCCAAAATGTGGAAGCAACCAAGACATGCTTCAGTAGGTGAATGGATAAACTTCAGTGTATCCAGACAATGGAATATTATTCAGTGCTAAAAAGAAATGAGTTATCAACCCATGAAAAGACATGGAAGAACTGGAAATGCATATTCCTAAGTGAAAGAAACCACTCTGAAAAGGCTATGATTCTAATGATATGGCATCCTGTGAAAGGCGAAACTACAGGGACAATAAAAAGATCAGTGTTTGCAGGGGTGGGGGTGGGGAGAGATGAATCAGCCAAGGACAGAGGATTTTTAGGGTGGTGAAAAAATATTTTGTATGATAATATAATGATGGATACATGTCTTCATACTTTTGTCCAAATCCATAGAATGTACAAGAAAGGCAAATCCTAAAGTAAACTATAGACTATGAGTGATTATGATGCATTAATGTAAGTTCATTTTTTGTAACAAATGTACCACTGTGGGGCCTGATGTTGATAATAAACAAGGCAATGCATGTGTGCTTCAGAAGGATCAGCTCATAAAATAATATTCAAATGTGATATAATTGAGATGGCTTAGCACTGTATTTTCCCAAAGAGAAATAAGTTACTTTGCTTTCAGGGCCAGTAATTAACTCAGGGATTGCCAAGAACAATAATGCTTTGTATAGTGGGAATAACATGACCAAGACAAAAAACATAAAATGTCAAAGCAGGGAATTTATAAGAAAAAAAGACGAGTCATCATTAGGCCACCTGAAAGGAAGTTTTCAAAGCAAATGGAAATATCAAAGGGAAGAGAAGAAAGCGAGAGCACAGGCAGGGGTGGGGAGTGAGCTGTCAGAAGGATGAAAGAGAGAGGCAGACATTTTTGTCAATTTTACTCTGGTTTCCAAATGTATTATATAAGGTAACTCTTCCAGCAAGCCCAGAATTTCATGGCAATAGTTGTCACACCCTCTGAAATCTGTCAGCATTTAAAGCTGACAGAGGCCATGCCCTTAGCTTTGCCATTGGAGAATGCCTTGGTTTCTTTCCAAGTCATGTCTGTGAATTTAGACAGATGTAGTGATAAAACTATTTGTTGAGTGGATATAAGGTTCACGAAACATCATATTGGTCTCCTCTTTACCAGTTAGAAGCAGAAAAACAAAGCTGAATGCAAATGAGAATTTCAATTAGAAAATTGTGTCCTGGCAGCACTGGGGGGACAGCAGAGGGAGATCAGGTAATTTGACAGAAACAGGCCTTCCATGTTGATAACGGAAATAATGAATAAATGTGGGAGCTGCTTTAGCTGAGTTACACTCTACTTAAATTCTTTCCACAAATTTCCAGCCAATAACTCAATGTCTGAAATTCTTTCTTCTCTAAAAACACTACCTTGTACCTGGAAATCAAGATTCAAGATTTTTCTTTTTCTCCAGAGAGAATATTTCCCCAATTACTGAAGGGATACACTTTTCCACCTGGACTTCATTTCTGTTAACTATATTGACTCTCATAAAATGGACTAAAATTATTTTTGCTGCTCACTTCTGCATAAAAATTCCATTGCTATGTATCATGTCTAGCCTCTTTTGTTAAACTTATTAGCACCACAGTGTCCAAGTCTGGCTCAAAGGGCAGAGGCACACACAAGATCTGAAATGTCCACCAGAGAAGTTCAAATCTGACCCTCTGAGGCTGGCTTAGCGGCGAATTCAAGTCTTTAACAGGAATTTGGGAGTTTTGAGCCCCTTAAAGCTCCATCTGGATCTATTTTTTACAAAGTAACAGAGGCCTTTCTTTGGCATTTTACCAAATGTGGGTTTTCACCCTGAGCATAAGCAGGCGGTCTGGTGCCCTGCGGAACCATCCTGGAAACATTACATTGGAATAGCAATCATGGTCGCTGAGCATCAGAATGGAAAAGTCTGGTTCCTCTTCTAGGGGAACTTCAATTTGTACTTGTATTTCTCTCAAATCTGGTGGAGTCACATGGCAGATATTCTTCAGGTTGTATCATCCAGAAAAGTGCACCTGGTTTTGTTGCCACCAGGTCTTATCTTCAAAAAGCTGAGGAAGCAGGAAAGGCTAAGAGAGAAACTGGCTTCCACTGTGTTCCTGAGCACCCTTGAAACAGTGGGGTGCACCAGATCCTCCAGACATGCTTTGAATGTGGTGATGATGTCTGAGTTTCCATAAAATGGGAATGCTTACTGCTGAAATTGCCCTGGCATGAGATCATCATGACAATTAAGTAAACACAAAAGATGGCTCACCACAATCAAAATTTTGTTTTAATAGAATTAGAGTGACATTGGGTTTGTGGGCCATAAATCTAAAAGTGAAAGTAACTCCAGAGCAAACAGTATGTGAGAAATTACGTGAGGTGAGGAGGTGGGCTGACACTAGGGCGTGTCAGAGGGGCAACCCGTACCTCCCTGACTGCCCATCACCCTGTGGGCCATAATAAACAACAGAGTTTTCTTAAGTATCGCTAAATGCGTATTCACCTTGGCTCTCGAACTGAACAAGTTCTTGTGTCTTCATTTTACCTTGTCAAGGTGAATACTGTCACGCCTACAAACACCATTTCCAGTTTGAGAATGTGTTTAAGAAACACATTTGTTTTTCCTAAAATAGAGATGTTTGCCCATTAAGGAAGTACTAACATGGTAGCTTTCTCTACATGTTATTTTGCCAATTAATCATTCATCTTTTGTATCTTAGTTTGGCAACAATTTTGCTTTTACTCATTACAATTGTCCAAAAATAGCAAATTATTTGAGCTTCGGCTAGCGACACAATGCTAGGCACTGAAAGTACACAGAATACGCACAAGGGAATCCCCTGTTCATTAAAGAATTGCAAAGTGGCTGTGAACACAGGATATATAAACAAAATGCTATGGAGCAATATGAGGAAGCAGCGTCTGGATTACTAATGCTGAAAGAGTTCGAAAGATATAGTGGCCACCAAAAGTGGAAGACTTCTCAGAGATCAAGCTTCAACCTGTGTAAGTATGCATGATGTGTTTTTGTTTGGGGATTGGGGTACAGATCAGGGTAAAGCAGTGGTAGTGATGGTGTATATGAATTCAGTGCACATGTGTGTAAGGCAAGGAATGGACACAGGGCTGGACCTAGAAAGGTACATGCCATTTTCTGCGATCCATCAGCTTATTTGTGGGTAACAGAAGGTGTGTCCATGATGGATGGATGCCGAGAAATACCTCAAACTGTATCCTGGAGGAAAAACTAGTCCTGATAAGGGTCAAAGAAACAATAATTCTATGGTCAAATAACCATAAGAAATGCTGAAACCAGACCCTCTTTTTGAAAACATAAGGGCAAATGTATATAGAAATTTTTTGGCATACCAGGCCTCATTCTCAAGAAGAGAACTTTTTATCCCTATTCACAAATTTTGAAAACACTGGTTCAGAGAGATATATAAAAATGCCAATTGTTTGGTCTAGAAAGAGTGAACATCAACCTAAAGTAATTAAATATGATCAAAATCTTTTCTGAGCATATTGGAAACAGGCACCAAGTGGTATTTTAGAAAAATTAATCTAGTAAGTTTTAGAATGTGGAATAAGAAGGACTAGAACCAGCAGACTGTTCTAAATATTTGCTCTAAATACTTTCTAGCATGATTTACAAAGTATTGGGAGTTTTGTTTACTTGCTTTTCAAAATTTTTCTCTTTAGCTGCAGACTTTTATCTATTTTAAGTTTTTTAATTAAATATAATGGGGTGACAATGGTTAATAAGATCATATAGGTATCAAGTGTACAATTCTATGAAGATTGGATAAAGAAGATGTGGTACCTAGTAGGTTTACAGTTCTGAGTATGGGAAAGAGTTTATTATTGTATTATTATTTATTAATTATTGTATTTTCCATACAAACACCTGTAAACCTATTTTGCCCCACTCTGTGTATACAATGGACTACTTCTTTAAATAAAATATTATTAAAAATCCCAATAAATAAAAATAAAAGTAAAACTGATATGAATAATGGAGGAGATAAACAGCGTTTCTGAATAAGAGCAAGAAAACAACTGACTTACAATATGTGAATATGGGGAGAAAATCAAGACAGATCTGAAAATTATAACTTCACAAGTTCACAGGAAATAATTTTCAAGTTGCAATAATGCTAACTTGCCCATGAACTAAAGAAAACAAAAGTAATCTAAGAGTTACTAAAACAGGATCTCATGGAGCTAAAAATAAATTTAGGCCTCAAGCTCCACTGAAGGCAACCAATGAAGAAATCCCTGTCTTTCAGGGATTAGAATTTAAAAAGAGCCATTTTAGGTTTATTTATTTCTTATTATCCTCTCTTGAGCCTCTAATTTTAGTGTCCCTCCTCATTTTTCCTCACCTTTCTGTTTTCTCTTTCTGCCATTTCTCTCTTCTTAAAATATGTCATGTTTACTTCACCTTTTGAAAATTCTTGCACAGTACCGTGAGATTCTCAATGACAAAACAGACATCAACAATATGACAAGGTAATAAGCATAGAAAATGATGTGCATAGTATTATTTTGGTAGTGGGATTTTTGCTTGTTTTTGTCAATGAATATCTAGATTGACATGAGAGAAAATTCTCAAAATGAGAACCATTTCTGCAATGGAGGCTGATTTGACACTAGACAAGGTGAAATGAAGATTTTGGCTCTTGATCAGGTAGAACTTTGCAAATAATGCTTAGCCTATAAGCAAACATTTAAGAGTTCTAATTGTGAGGCAGACAAGAATGGCCATAGCAGGGATAATGGTGTGGAAGCTTCCATATTGCGCTTCCACAAACACAGCCTGTAATGATATCCAAAGAGAAAAAAAGGCATCCTTAACTTACTAAATAATGTGACAGAATCCTGCCCCATTTAATTTTATTCAGGCCTACATTTTTCATTTTATTCTCAACAAAACCTTCCAAAGAAATACCAGATTAAAAAGAATTAAATTTCCTACCTCTGACATCAATCTAGCTATCCCTCCCCTACAGTAATGACCTTAAACTATTTCTTTACATATGTTCATATTTGATTTCCCAGATAATAGTCTCAATATGAGAATTTGAGTTCCAAAAGATTGTAATCTATTTTTACTTGATCAGAAAACTCTACAATGACAAATAAACTCCATTTTGCCTTAATATTCTAGAACAGATTTGTTAACAGCCTGAGAAAAATTATAGGGAAATGTCACTGTAGAGGAAGTATATTTTAGAGTTTTAGGCTAGTAAAAACAAATAATATAAAATATTTTCTTCTATTGCTAAGTGAAGCAGTCACTACTTAAAAAAATTCATCAGTATCAAAAAATTATTTTCTGCAGTTTTTTAAAGTTATTTGTTTTTATTAATAATCACTTCTTTGGATTTTTAAAATGTAAATATACAGATATATGCAAGTGTTTGCATTTTAATATATATTATTTTAAAATTCACAACAAAACAATGACAATGTTAGGTTTTATATATAGTATAATTCATCTAAGAGAAAAATCTGACTTTATTTTTTAAAAAGGAGGTCAAATCATTCTAGAGAAAATTTTCCATTTAATAAAAAACATTAAACCACAGTGTATATAACCATTAAACATGATATCTAATATAACAACATTTAAGAACACAAAAGAATATCTAAGCACCTTGAGATTCCTCAATGGCATTTGACCCATGTTTTGAGTGTCTTTAAATCTCAGCAAGCTATATCCATCTGAAAAATCTCTTATTTTTTTCTGTTAATCTTGCCTTTAACAAAAAAATAAAGAAATACAAATAATATCAAAAGCTAGATCTACTTACCATAAATGCCTGTTGAAATACAGGGAAATGCCTGTGAATAAACCACAAAAATAACAATAAATTTTAAATAAACAACTCTGCTAGACTCCAACATTGTTTACCTAAACATCTATTTTGCCTGAAAATGGGATGCCTTTCACATATACTCAGAGCTCTGAAACCTAACTTTTCCTTACCAACACTCATACCAGCTCACAAGAGCCAACTGTTACATTTTCAGGAATCTTGTGACCCAATTGTTAAACATAGTTATTAATAAGAAATTAAATTATACAAGCCAGTAATGAAATACTATATGTAAAAAAAAAAACAACTCAGAAATCATCTCATCACTTCCTACTTATTTTGCCACATCTCCTATTACCTCTGCTCTTGAGATTACTTATGTCTGTCCTATACATATGGTGGAAACACCATGTAATGGTGTGCTACTAATGAACATCTTGTTCCAGCTCCATATTAAGTGATGTCATGCTGATGGCTTAAAATCTGAAAATGTCAATCAACATTTATGTTACACTATACTTGTGGGTCAGTTGAAACCATAGCTAGTTTATGGATACAAAATTTTGATAAAATTTAGACAGAGACAAATATATTTGAAAAAATAAATTAAAATAAAATTTAAAAAAATGTAAAAAAAAGAAACAAAACAAAAAAAATAAAGTTCAATTCCTGAAAAAAAAAATTAATAAAAGTGTTCTGTAAGAATAATTAACTATATTAAAGCTATAATAAATGGTATTATATTTAAGTTATTCTTATGTTTGTATTCTATACATTCTTTTTATCAGTAAAATTTTAAAAACAAGATTATATACACACCTATGTTCTCCCAAATTAGATGGATGTATCCTCATAATGGGATTAATGTTCTCATAAGAAGAGAAAAGCCAGCATCCCCGGCTTTCCACCACATGATGGGTACAATAAGAAGGCTGTCTACAAACCAGAAAGTAGGCCCTTACCAAAAATCCTGATCTTGAACTTCCCAGGTTCCAGAACTATGAGAAATAAGTGTGTCTTATTTAAGCCACTCTGTCTCTGGCAAATTGTTGTGGCACTCCAACCTGACTAAGACACCATATTTTACTTAGCAATGTTTAAAGAATTATATTGAAAGAATAAATGAACAAATATAAATATATAGTTAACTCTTAATTAGACTTTCTAACAGTAGAATGAGATCTGAGCATGGCAATGTCCTCTGTCAATGTACCTTTGCGTAAAGTTAATCAAATTCTTTTTATCCTTCTAGTTTTTGTATTTTTCAATTGAAATTAAAGATGATAACACCCACCATATAAAAATGTGCCATGGGAATTAATAACATAATTTTTTAAAAAGTGACTGATATTACCCTAAAGAATCTAAAAACTTCAGTTGTTGTTGACTGTAATAATTACCATTGTTACTGAGCTCAATAATAATCAAATATCTGCTTTTTTAAATATTTCTGAGTTGAATGTGTACTACATTTTATTTCCCTTAATGTTTTATAGACTGTATGCTTATTCCCTTTACATGGATGTTTTATTTAAAAAGTTACAGTATATGTGATCTTATTTTAGAGAAAATAATAATCAACTCTGTTAAGTTCATCTATATGTCTGCAAAATGACACACTTTTTTCTCTTCCTTTACTAGTACATGCTCATATTTCTATCAAGAAAATAAGTTTGTGAGAGAAAGTAGAGCTATTTTATAAGGAATTAATGAGTTAAGTCTTTGATTCTTTGAGTTCTTGAGGTCCAATAAGATCTGAAACATGTTCTTTAATGACTCAATCCATCCAATAATACAGAAACATGAAGAGAGAATATGAAGTGAATTCTCCTGAAAATGTTGCAGTCTTTGTACATGCATTCACCAGGATTATCAACAGATTTTATTCTCAATGTGGAATCAACTGTCAGCTACTATAAGCAAATTGTTACTAATCATAAGGGTCCAGAGTACAGGAATGGCCTACTTAAAAATACATTAAAATATAATGTATGCTATGCTCACTCATGTTCTATTGTGTCTTTTAAATGAGGTAGGAAGAGATGAGTTTTGGAGCTCATGCCCCAGGAATTTCATGAGAGTTAAGTGAACACACAAACATCATCCATTTCGTGCTTGCATTAGAGAAAGAAAAGATTTGAAAACAGCTGCAAGGAGCAATCAAACAAAAGCTAGAAGATACCACAATGTTCTAAATATGCAAGTCCACTTTAACATTCACCTGGATATCCTTCCAGTTCATGTTTATGAGACTGGCCTCAAGGGGTCTATGGAAAAATTTAGAGGAGTAAGAAACACAGAGTATTCTGTCTGATAAGTAGTAATATCTCAATTAATGCTGATTCCTATGGTGGGTACTATAATTCCCATCAGATTCCACTTCAAGGGAGAAGTTGTGGCCCTAGAGCAAGGCTTCCCATCCTTGGCACTGTTAACAATATGGATCAGATAATTCTTTGTCGTTGAGGCTGTCTTGTGTATTTTGAGATGTTTAGCAGCATCCCCTGACTCTATCTGATGCCAGTAGCATGAGCCACTCATGACAATCAAAAATATATCCAGACATTGTTAAATATCCCCTAAGAGGCAAAATCACCCCTTACTGAGGATTACTACCCTTTAATATAGGACCTAGACCCCAGCAGTTCTATAAGGGATTGTCTTTTCAATCATTGCCTAAGATGCAAAGAGCCACCTCATTCAAGGTCCTGCCCCTTCCCAAGACGGTCCACATCCAGTAATCAATCAATACATAGTATAAAGGCCTTGGATCATCTTAGCTCAATTCACTGCAACACTAATGGTCCCTATCAGCTTCCTCCTGCCCACTTTTGCTCCCTTCCCCTATGCCCTTCTCTTCTCTAGGTATTGATCCCAAGGGCAGACTCTAATAAACATTCTGCATCCTAAAATCTGTCTCAGAATCTGCTTCATGGGGAACCAACTTGAGTTAATTCCCTTCTGCTTCCCTGTTAGGCTCAGTCATATGAATCGTTCTCTCATCAGATCTCTCAGAAGAAAGGACATACTGAATAGTTAATAGCAAATTTCATTTGTGTCAGCTCCCAGCTCTATCTTGGAATCAATCATGCAACTTAATAATTGAGTCTGAATGTACCAACTGCCTTGTCTATTTTAAAGGACAAATAGCTTCATCTGAAAGTGACATCGTTGCCTTGAATGTGAAGGCAAAACAGACATGTAACAGAGGATGATTTTGGTGATATTATTGCATCAATTCAAACAAAAAGGCAATGATAAAGCAGAGATGGAAATACAATATCCTAGAAAAATTATTTTATGTAAGACAATTTTGCATATAATTCATCCAAACTAAATCTCATCCATTAATCATTTGTTATTACTTAAGAGAGAAAGAGACAAAGAGAGAAAGATTGAGGAGAAAAAGAAAAAGATTGAGCAAGTGAGCTCAACTAAGGGATTTTATGACACATAGTCTGTGCTCTTTGTCATAATGAATTTCTGATGGAGCTACCAGAAGTGAGTAGCACGGGATTTCTTTATTTCAAAGATATGTTTAACATAGACACCTCCAAAAAAAGTCCTCTCCTGTGGAAAAATGGTAGTTTGTACCAAAACTCAGGCCAATTAGCCTGTTTGTTTTAAGTGCACATAACTCAGCAGTAGAACCTGTAGAACTTAGGGAATGACATCACCAGCCTAATTTATAAGGCTCCAGATTCTCCTTCCAGCAAAACCCAAGAGAAAGAAGTCTCTGTGTTAATCAGGGATGATCATACAGCCATCAGAAACTTTCTTCATAGCCCTTGACTTTTAGCCAGTTTTTTTTCCCCTGAAATCATCATGTACTTGCTCTCTGGGGGAAAAATAATCATTTGATTTGGAGACTGATAGAGAGGATTTTCCTTTTGTGAAGTTATGGATTTGGAAAATACTTCCTTATTCCATCATGTGCAGTCCAAGTAGATTTGTAAAAACACAAATCCTTAAGGCTGTAATCTGTGTCTCCCATCTTGTTTAATGTCTGCCTCCACTTATCCCATTTCAATATTTGAGGGAAAGGAAGGAAACATCCCTTCACCTTCTTTGTCTTGACACTAATGGGGCCTCAAAACCAAGGCAATGCAACATCTTAACCTTCATTTGCTTTTCCTTGACTCTTGATTCTCAGTTCATATATTTCTGCAAAGGGGGAATTTTGCCCCCTCCATTCACTTATTGCTTATGCAGCAGACTTGTGATCTGAGTAGGTCTGACCCCACCCTCAGCTTCATAGGAAGGTGTTGATTGACCTACATAAACCATGCACACTCCCCATACAATAATAGAAAGATGGATTCTGAATCACTGAGCTGCTATTGTAAACTAACTGTAAAGTGCTCCCAACTTCTATAATCTTCCAATGGCTAATCCAACACTTTTCTTATTTTTTAGTCAGTTTTAATTAGATTTTCTATTATTTGCAATCTATATACCTTCCATTTAAGTGCTTTTAATTATATATCATGTAATTATATATCATGAATTGAATAAGCTGTTGATTACAAAAAAACCCGAAAACATTATTTTGTTGAATTTTATGTACCACTAAGAAAGAGGAAACTCTATGTTAAATGTATCAAGTATTTTCTTATCCTTTAAGATTTTTAGTGGGTACTTATTGAAATTGCTTTTTTGGATTTATTTAAGTAATTTCTTAAGTCACATCTTGTTTCTAGAGTATAGATAAAATGGAGATAAATAGGTTAAGTTTTTCTAAAAGCTCCTCACATTCAGACTCTAGTACTTCTGAATCATTTTTCAAAACAGAATCATTGGTATAAATTTTCCAGAGTTTTATCCTTGTGCTCTCAAGAGTGGTGGTGTTGATCTTATCCTTCATGAGTGCTTCACTATTGACTCTGAACTTTTTTTCTAAGCCCCTAACATAACACTCTCTCTGAAGTTGTGAAGTTGATTCCTTCATTGCCAATAAAGTTTTTTCAGAGAGCATCCAAGAAACACACCTCCTCCTCAAATGGCTGTTAATAAGTTCCTTGGTTGGTTGAAAGTCAAAGAGTTGCAGCTCTCCAGTCAATCTCCAGGAATGACAACCAGTTAAACCTCATCACAACTATGCTTGACTGTAAAACATTCTAGTTTATAAGAGGCATCTTGTTTTCAAATACGTTAGACTGTGAGAAAAGTTACATCAGTAAGGTAAGGGTACCATTATTTGTCTTGAGATGTTTGGTTAACATCTTAGTGGCCTGTGCCATAGTCCCCTTATCCAGAATCCAAAATAATTGAGTATTTCTCTAACTGTGATATATGCCCAATTCTAAGCGTATGGAAGATACTTGGAGGTGGAAACAGATGGACATTGCCCATTTCAATGTAATGCATACATATTATTTTGATATACTCCATTATTTTCCCCAAGTATTCATTTGTCCTTCTACTACACCCTTTGCTGTGTGATACTGAAGTCCTCCACTAGACTAGACTAGACTAGACTAGAGAGGATGCATTTTCCCTGTTCCACTGATGATAGCTATGACTTGGTTTGGCCAATGGGATAATAGTAGACATGACATTTAGGCTTGCACATTCGCTTTCCTGCCTTTGGAGGAAAACCAGAAGTCACACTTCATGTAGTGTATTGTCCAGAGAGGCTTAGAGACAAGTGGAATAGATCAACTGAACTCAGTGTAGATTAGCTGTGCTCCAACCAACCTAGCGGTATGCAGGCAAGGAAGACATGCTTATTATATTATGTCACTAAGTTTTGGAGTTGTTTGTTACACAGCATTACTATAAGTGATAATATAAATTTGCTAAAACTATTAGTTATTATAATGTATTATAACAAGGGATAATAGTTTTCCACTTAGGGTGACAATATAAAGTTTCTTTTCAAAATAAAAACACTTAAAGTCTATTGAAAATATCAGGTAATTACCACATTATAAGGTGGAATGTGAATGTTTAAAGTTAAAGAAGTGTTGATGGAATAAATAATAATAAATTTTAAAAACTATTGAATTGAAAATAATATTGAATTTTAAAAAGCTATTGAATTAGAAGGCAAGAAACCAGGGTCATGCAGTACCTATAAATCTGACAGCCAACAGTATATTCCCTTCAGCACCTCAGTTTCCCTATCTATAAAGAACAGAGTTGGACCAGATGGCTTATTCAGCTATTAGATCCTATGATGTTATAAAACAGCCTGTTATCCTTGTCTATAGCTCAGGATAAAGTGGACAGAGAGACAGGCAGTTTTACAGCATCCTGAATTCCTCATAGTATTTGGATGTGGGAGGTGGCAGTGTGGCAACAATAGTGGCTGTCACTCTTGAATGACTGCACTGTGCTGAGCACTGGGCCAAGAGTTCTGTGTATATCATCTGACTCATTTTCACAAACAGTCCTGTGATAAATAATATGTTACCCCTTTTTTATAAACATGAATAAAAATAAAACTAAGAAAGCTAACTTGCTTAAAATCACAGAAAGAAATGTTAACTAAAGGATTTATTTATTTTATGTAAGAAATGATCAATTCTATTTTTGCCTTTAATATTTCTTAATTATACATATAAGAGATGCACACATCTCAAAATGCTCAACAAGACAAGTGCAGGCAGACAGCAGTGACAACTTTCTCCTACAGCCATGCCCCTCCCTTCTTCTGATTTAACTAGAATATCCTCCTCCCAGGCAATTATGGTCAATAGCATGGTGAGCATCATACCATTCCATGCATTTACATTGTAAAGGCTGAGAAACATTGTGCATTTTTATTCATCTCAATCATCTAATCACTTCTCATCACACTTTAATAAAATGCAAATCAGAAGCATAGCCTCCAAACTCCCAATAATCTGGTTTCCTTTCTGCTCTCCTTTCCTTCCATTTCTCCTTTTGTTCAGAGTTCCCATCACATTGACCTCCTTTTGCTCTTCAAATACAGAAACTCAGTCCTGCTCCAAATCGCTTCTTGGACTTGCTGTCCCCTCTGCCTGGCACATTTCCCTTTAGATCTCTGATCAAGTGTCATCTCCTCAAGGAGGCTCTCTCTGGCCCCTAGCTAAATTACTCTATTCTCTGAGGCTGTGTGGCATCCATTTAGGACTCCTCTCACTACCAACACAGTTGTTTGCTTGTACATTGTCTTATCAGCTTCAGTCCCCACCTACTGGCATGCTAACTCTCATGGAGACCTTTGTCTTATTGTTGTGTCACCTGCACTTGGAATGGGCCCTGGAACTCAATCAATATCTTATGAATCAATTGAATAAAAATTAAATTATATGGTATACACGTAGTCAAATATACTTTTCTCTATACAAATTGGAATGTATATTGTGTATTATGTTTTTTCTTTATATCACTTATTTTTTTAGTTTATAAATCATGTTCATTCTATTACAGTTGTCTCAATTTTTACCCCTTTACCCCCTTTCACCCATCCTACCCACACCCCCCACTCCCACAGTCAATTCCCACTCTGTTGTCCATGTCCATGGGTCATTCATACATATTCTTTGTCTAGTCCCTTCCCCTTCTTTCAACCATTGTCCTCTTTCCCCAGCCCCTCTTGTAACTTTCAGTCTGCTCCATATTTCTCTGCCTGTGGTTTATTTTGCTCACTAGTTTATATTGTTGAATAGAGTTCACTTATAGGTGAGATTATATGGTATTTGTCTTTCATCAACTGGCTTATTTCACTTAGCTTAATATTCTCCAGTTCCATCCATGTTGTCACAAAAGGTAGGAGTTCCATCTATCTTTCTTCCTTTCATAAATGCAGACTGATTTTATTTATTTTTTTAAATGTCAAAGTTAATTATAAAATATTTAAAAAATTTAAAAGCACTATAAAGTCTCAGCAATTAAAACAACATGACACTAGCACAGAAATAATCAAGTAGATCAATGAAATATAATGAGCATTCTAGAGACAAACATATATATCTGTATAACAATTTAATATATGATTAAAGTGATATTTCAAGTCACTGGGTAAAATAAGGCTTATTCAACAAATAAGGTGCATGGACCAC
This sequence comes from Pteronotus mesoamericanus, assembly GCF_021234165.1. Taxonomy (NCBI): domain Eukaryota; kingdom Metazoa; phylum Chordata; class Mammalia; order Chiroptera; family Mormoopidae; genus Pteronotus; species Pteronotus mesoamericanus. Next base: position 34,174,019 of record NW_026555105.1, on the reverse strand, counting down.
TATTACTTGAAATAAAATAAATATAGAATCCTATTTCACACATTATACAAGAAAGAATCAGGTGGGTTAAAAATCAACTTGAAGAATGTAAAGAGTTTTAGAAGAAAATACAACTAATATGTTTCATGACCTGAAGTAAAATATTCACACCCAGAAGTTATAAAGTAAATATTGACAATATGACAATATTAAACATTTAACTATATAGTAATACACATATTAAAAAAGTTAAAGGACAAGGAATAGAATAGAGAAGTATTTGCAATACATCTGAAACATGGTTAATAGTTTTCTTTTTTTTTTTTTTGAGGGAAAAGAGTTCTACAAACCTCTTATCAATAAATGGATAAAGAATACCAAAAAGTCATTTAAAGCTTTTCTTAAAAAAAATAGAAATAGGCAAGAAATATACTAAAACAGGTTTAGTTTCAACAAATAGTAAAGGAACAATTAAAATAACATTGTTGTCACAATCAAATTAATGAGTATTGAAAATATTGGTAATATCAAGTATTGGCAGCTCTGAAAGGAACTGGGTATTCATAGAAACTTTTTCTTCATCTTAAAGCAGTCCCTTTAGCATATTTTGCATTGCTGGTTTGGTGGAGGTGTAGTCTTTTAGCCTTCTTTTGTCTGGGAACTCTTTATTTCACCTTTCTTTTTAATTGAGAGCCTTGCTGGGTAGAGCAGTCTTGGTTGCAGGCCTTTGCTTTTCATGACTTGGAATATTTCTTGCCATTCCCTTCTGGCTTGTAGTGTTTCTGTTGAGAAGTCAGATGTTAGCTCTATAGGGGCTCCCTTATATGTTACTATCTCTTTCTCCCTTGCTTGCTTTAGGATTCTGTTTGTCTTTGATATTTGCCATTTTAATGATGATGTGTCTTGGAATGGGCCTCATCGGGTTCCTCTTGAATGGGACCCTCTGTGCTTCCTGGAGTTGTGGGACTTTTTCTTTCCTCCAATTAGGGAAGTTTTCCATCATGACTTTTTCAAACAGGTTCTCTATCCCTTCCTCGTCTTCTTCTCCTTCTGGTATCCCTATTATTTGGATATTATTACATTTCAGGTTGTCCTGCATTTCCCTAACACCTCTTCATTCTTTTTGAGTCTTTTTTCATTTTCTTGCTCTTTCTTAGAGCTTTTTTCTGCCTTGTCCTCCAGCTCACTGATTCGGTCCTCAGCTTCATCTAGCCTGCTTTGGATTCCTTCTGTGTTCTTCAATTCAGAAATTCTATTCTTCATTTCCTCTTGTCTCGTATGGATAGTTTCTATGTCCTTTTTCATGCTGATATAGTTCGCAGTAAGTTCCTCTGAGTTTCCCTGTAATTTTTGGTAATTCTCTCTGAGCTCTACTGAGCTCATTGAGCTTCCTTAGAATCATTGTTTGGAACTCAATATCTGATAGTTTACTTTCCTCTATTTCATTTAGTTCTCTTTCTGGGGATTCCTCCTTTCCCTTCCAGTGGGGGGTATTTCTTTGTCTTCCCATTATTTGTGAGACTCTTCTCTTTTGCTTCTGATTATTAAGTTGATCTGTCTTGATTTACAGACTTTGTGGTGTGAACTTCTATGGTGGGAGACTGCTGTTTTTACTTTCTGTATCTGCCTCTGATGATATCCGATGTTGACCCTGTCTGACCTTAGGCAGTCTGTTGGAGACTTCCAATAATCTACTGTTTGTGACTTTCTCCTTCAGCTTTTAATCTACTCACTCTGCACTCAGCAGGCTGCCTTAGACAGCTCAGGACAAGGCTGAGTCCCTTCTGAGGGCGGGGTTATTAAGTCATTTCCTGTTGCTACCGTATGGGGGAGGAGTCTGCACTGGGATCCTGCTGGCTACTCTCTTTGTTCTCTCCCCAAAACCTCTGTCCCCAGTGTCTCAAGTGTTGTCAGATCTCTCTGAGCCCCCTTTAGCCAGGGATCTACTGTCTGTGGCTGCCACTCTGCACTCAGCAGGCAGCTTAGCACAGAGCGGGGTGGAATCCCACCTGGGGGTAGGGCTATTGGGTCCTTTGGTGCTGGTGCTGCTCACGGGAAGGGGTCTCTGCCTAAGCAAGGTGTCTGCTGCCTCATGGGGGAAGAGTCAGCACTGAGATCCTGCTGGCTACTCTCTCAGTTCTCTCCTCAAAGCTTCCTTCCCCAGTGTCTCCTCAGGGGTCTCTAGCTCAGTCTGCCCTCACCTTTGCCGGAGACCAGGGCAAGTGGCTGCAAATAAAAGTTCACACCTTAGCCCTTTAAACAGTTCTTTGTGTCTCCAGCCGCCTGTCTCTGGCAGAGAGCAACCCTGCTACTTTTCGTAGCTGGCTGTTTTCTGTGTATATTTAGGCCTCTGGTGCTGTGGGCTAAAGATCCCCTTTTGTGGTTTAGACCCCGCTCTTTTCAGGGGGATCCAACTGGCCATTTCAACATCCTTCTGGTGCTGCCGCCTGTGGGCACGCCGCCCACCTTCTCAGGTCTGTACCATGCTCCTTACCAGTTAGATTGCGCTAAAGCAGATTCTTTTGTCTCCAAGGGGACAAGGCTCCTCTCTTGCTATTGTTCAGTTGTTTGTTTGAGGTGATTTCTTCACTATTTAGCTGTAATTCCAGGTTGGTCCTGGAGGATGTCAGTGTGACTTCCACTCAGTCCTCCGCCATCTTGAGTCTCTGCCTGTTTTATGTTTTAAGACTAGTTTTTTTTCATGTAGTAGATCTTGAAGCTTTTCTATGCCAGTGTATATTGAACTATCTCATGTTCCTAATGTCTATATACTATTCTATGGAATGGTTACACTATGTTTATTTAACTATTGCCACATTGATGAACATGTAGGTTGTTTGTAAATTTTTCTATAATAAATAACCCTGCAACAGAGTGTTCTTGACTATGCCCTTATATACTTATCATATTCAGTTAGGATCCATTCCTAGAAATAAAATTAACTTGTTTAACTGTTGGGTTATAAAAAAGTACATTTAAAAGTTTGAAAATACTGACAAAATGCTTACCCTTCCTCCAGTTTTTTTTAATGTAAAAATCTCTTTAACAGTGGAGAAAAACTAATAATTCCACTACTCCACCCCCATTATATGGATGATTAGATCAAAAGAATACTGTCTTCTTAATAAATTACACTGGAAAATGCAAATACTATCTGTGTGCCTCTTATTTCCAGACCTAAATAACCTGAAGGTCAAGGTCGTTTAAAGGAGACTGTGAATGAGATCACATGGAAATGGCCAGTGAAATGTTTGGAATGCACTGTGCAAGCTCACCCAGGCACCATAATTATAAGCAATAACTTTGTTTTTGTTTTCTTCATTATACCTTGGAAATAGCTGTCATAAAGTCATATATTGCCAGCTGCTTTCATGTTTATAACTACAACTCCATGCAGCATTAAAAAAAACTATTATATAGCCATGAATAGTAGCAGTCCTCTTCCAAACTTTATATTTTTCAAGAAGACAGCTGGATTAGTTCCAAGGTGAATTTATTAGATGTGAAATGCAAAACCAGCAAAGGGAGAAACTTCCATTTTACTGAATCTTCCCCGTGTGACTGGTAGGAATGTTTTACTATAAACTATACATATGTGAAAATGAGAACAGGTCACCATAAACCTGCTGAACCCAAATGAATGCATATTCTGTTCTGAAATGTCTACATCTGTATACTTACTTTACATAGAGGAAAAGGGAAGAAGCAAAGGTTAAACAAACAAAGAAAATCTTCTATCATATCACAGAAAAATAGTTGTGCAATACGAAAGCTCTTACTGAAACAAAATGTCCCTAAAATTATGTCTTTTCAATAACCCTAATCACGTTCATTTTGTAAGTGTGCCTTCCCCATCTTCCTCTGACTTAAGTATATGTATTATGCACACTTTGCATCCCTGGCACTGAGGGCTGAGGAGTATGAGGGGATGCCCTCAGGTGACCTTTTCCTGTGCAGAACCCTGGGGAAATAAAGACAGCAGTCAATCATTTCAGATCCCCTGAAAAGTAAATTACCCCCTGGAGAAAAAAAGCTTCACAGCTCCTAGCTATTGCCAAGGCCTAGCTATGGGTGTAGGTGGAGGAGCACATTCCTGGTTGAAGAAGGGGCTGAAATGATAAGAAAAAGCCCTGCACACAGAGGACTGAGGAAGTAGAGAACTCCCTCAAAGAGCACGGGGCATCAGATGGAGCGCTTACAAACACTAGAGCTTTCCTCAGCTTGACCATAAAGGACACTGTCCTTGATCATTCCCATGTGCCCCTGTCCATGGTGTTCACGTCACGCAGCCACTGTCATAGGACTGCCTTTGGGTTGCTGGAATCTGCTTTGTCGGTTCACTCAGAGAGCAAGGAGTCTAGGAATCAAATCCTCCCAGGGAGGCTCTTAACTAATGAGGACAGGTAGGATATGGGAAGGTGTCAATACTCAGGAATCTTTGTCCTGGTGGGGACAATGTTGGAAGGTGATCTTCACCCTCTGGTGAGCAGCACTGGATTTTTCAGTCCCCTGGGATTTAGCCTGATATCCACCTTTCCCTTCCAGTTTCTTTTCCTCATATTTCACCTACTTTTTTCCTGGAATTTCCCTAGTAAATTCTGTTCCACAAAATCCTCATCTCAAAGTCAGCTTTGGGGGAATTAATCCAGATACTTGTTATTGTTCTTAACCTTGATGTGGCTGTCAGTAGAACTTTTAAAGTAAAATAAACCTAGTATGAACCTCAGAGAAAATAGACCACATTATCATTTCCAGTTAGTATTGGTAACAAGGAGAAGAAAAAGCAGCTACATCCTTGTAAAGTCACAAAAAGGAAGAGCATGCTCAAGACCACAGGAAACTTGAGCAACTGCAATCTGACTAGAAACCAATGGGGGACTGCCAAGGAAGTACAACTGGGAAGAAATTCAGAGAGTGACTATGTCGGGAGGAGGTGGTGGCCCTGGGTTTTGATGTCCTCCATGCTGAGTGCAAGGCCACACAAAGAATGTATGCCATGTGAAAGTTTGTTAAACAAACCTGAATAGGGGTTATTGTCTACTCATGGTTTTGAGTCATTCCCTGACTTCCTTAATAATAAGTTGTACCTGCATAACTCTCTTACTTAGAAAGTTGAAGGTCTGAATTCCAGAGAAAACATTTATGAAAAATCATTAATGACAAATAACCACGACCACAAAACAAGAAACATGGTCTCTTAGGTGACCACCCTAAAAGCCTTGACACTCTTGGGTGGCTAGGTGATGTTTTCTCAGTCTGAGAGTTGGGCACTATGGTACAGTCACTCAACCATTTCTTAGCCAACCTGTATCTCAAATGTTCTTCCAAGCTACGCTAGGAATTGGCTAACAAACTGAACAACTTTTAGAAAGGAGAGAGAAACTATGCATTCAATAAGATTAACTGAAAGACCATGGAAACTGACAGGACACCAGTGTGCCCAGAAGCATCAGCTATCAGGTACTTCTCCTCTTGTGTCTTAAGAAAACAAACAGGCATAAAGATACCGCTTAATAAATTATAAAGCTTCCAGGACATTTTTTTCCCATGGGCTTTGCTGTCTCTCATAAAAACACACAAGACTGAGAGGAGGCATTATTATTTCTGTCCCCAGATGGAATCTTCCCAGAGTCACACAGTGGCTAGGAGGAAAATCTCAGACAAAAGCTCTGATCTGACTCAAACTTCTAAGCTCTTCTCACTGCAGAAGAGAGTGAGGTCAAGGGAAAAGGAGATAGTTGAAGAGAGAAGGAGAATCCATCCTGAGTATCCTCAGTCTTTGAGAAAGGACTGGTTAAAAGTGAGAATTCTTTTTCAGTGTAACAGAGTATGAAACATTTCTGGCACTAGCCACCATATCGTAACAGTATAAACTCTGCCATTAAATGAAAGATTAGTGTAACAGTATAACTGAATATTAATATTTTGGAACCACTGTTCTATTTGGTTCAGGGGAACTGATGATTGGGACACTGTGAGAACCATTGTGTATTCTATTCTAACCAATACCATTTTGTCCCCACTACCGCACCAGACAATTGTAGCCCAGGCTGTATCCCTCCTCATATTCAGCACCGACTCGTCTCCTGGGATGAGCAAAGGTTTTTTTGTTTTTTTTTTCTTTTCTGTGCTTACTAATCTGTCACAGGCCATATAATTGCAGAGGGAGCAGATTGCTAGATTACCAACACATGTGGGTTTGATGCCTGTGGATATTTTGACACGTCTGTTTCATCTCTTAAAATGTCACCATCTTCTTTCCACAAATTGGGCAATTCCATTCCAACCCCTCCATAATTTCATGGTGTGAACTTGAAAATATTATATAGAAAAAGAGATGGATTTCCACATGCATACAGCCACTTCTTACGTCAATTGTATGTGCGAACACCTGACTCCATTTCATATTTATGGGAGTCAGGTGAGACTCTCTTGAGAGTTGCTTGGGGCCTAAACTACAGGGTGGTTTGTAAGGAAAAAGGCCTTTAAATAAAATGAATTGTGTTTATGCAGCTTGAGTCAATATGTAAAGGTAATAAATTATTCTTTCCTTAGTCACGAAGGAAGACATTAGTCAAGCCTAATGTACACTTTATATTTAACAAGGGAATTAATTAGGGAATAATGACTAAGAAAGAGATGTCTGAAGGACGCACCCTGTAGGAATGACTAAATAAAGAAAAGCAAGGAAGGAAAAAGGAAAGGATATTGACTGTAGTTGTATTTCCCAAGTTTAAGAATGTTACTCATGGCTTCAGAATGATTGTTCTTTGTGGGCAATCAATCACTGTGGAGAGTTTTATCAACTAGGGTCTGGAGTGGAAATGAGCAAAAAAAACAAGGTGAGAGCAACCAGTCTGCAAAGAGATGTCTGACAGCTCTGGCCCCAGGAGGTGAGTTATTTGTACACAGCTCCCAGTGATCATGGCATTAATCCAATGTGAATCATCCCAGAAAGAGGACAGCATGCAGCTTGTCTTTCACTGTATATACAGTAAGGCCTCACTTAATGTCATAGATAGGTTCTTTGACTTTAAACAAAAATGACATATAAGGAAACCATGTGTTTCTATGGAATAAAAAAAATCATATGTTATGTGATAATAAACAAGAGTTAAGTTCCTACAGCATCTCATCAACATTATGATAAAACTATGTTGAACAGAATAACATTACTGGAGGACCAGTTGGCTACACCAAGTATCAGTGTGACTCCTGCACTGGGAGATGAAAAAATCAAATTTTGCAGAATGTTACACATCTGCAAAAATGTTATTAATCAAAAAACTGTAAAAACTAAGTTGTCTTTCCTCCTATTAGGGACTTGACTTAGTGTATGCACTAAGTTGTCGTTAGTATTACAGAGGCACTGAGGATGTCATGCATGCATGATTGACGGGTGGATGTGTGGCAGGGTAGGTAGAGGGGAGGGCAGATGAGTGGATCAATAGGAGAATGGAACAATTCTTAATTTAGAAATGAATGCTGTTAGCTACCACTAGCTCTGGTATATTTTTCCTTTATTGAAACTTTAATTTCAAAAGTGAAGGATTTAATTTTTCACCACAATATCACAACTGCTTTTTGATGTGATTAAGAAAGGCTTATGAGCTCACAGTATGAAGCCAATGGCTACTTATGTTTCCCTAAGTTCCAAAGAGATGTTCAAGGTTTCTGGATCTCATGAAGTATATCTCTTTCTCAACCAACATTTCATCATGGGATCGCAGTTATATGTAACTACAGAAACTATAAATGATCTCTTTGACCACACTTCCCACTGCTTTACTGTTTTTTAGTGTTCTGCTAGGAAAACAGATACTTCAAAAATCAATTGTCCCTGGTAGTTATCTGTTGCAACTACCCCATGCATAGTTCATCTCTCCACCATCTCTGATAGGGCTCACCCACACTCCACCTGACCTTCTCCCAGGATGGGGAGTTCACTGGAGGAGAAATTACATGGCCCAGTGCTTTTCAAACATCGGTGTGCATCCACTCACCTGGCATCTGATTCGATAGATCGGAAGCAAGCTGAAATTATGCAATCCTAAAAGTTTCCTAGATGATGCTAATGTTGCTGATCTGTATATATTTATAGTTGCAAGTTAGTAGACAATAATGTCACTGCAAGTTCTACTTTTCAAGATAACATGACATTAATTGAAACCTGAGGAAGACAGGGAAGAAATTATTGTTTCCATTTAATACGTAGATACCTGGAGTAGCAGATCTTCCAAAGCTGCAAAGTAGTTAGTAAACTAGAAAGGTGACAGATGACGAAGCCCATACTCTTTTCCCTCCCTTGTATTTTCCCACAAAACTGCCCTGTTTAAACACCCAATTCATCTCATTCTGATAAGTACTTGTCATTCTGCTCCCGTGAACAAAATGTCAACATTGGGGTCTCACTTGTTTCCTGGTGGGAGTATTTTGTCTGTTCCTATCTATCCATATCACTTTTATATTTTAGATATAGTCAATGTATTCCAGAAATTTGGACTAGAATAGTTCTCAAACATAAATGTGTAGATGTATAGACAAGTCACTGGGGGGCCTTGTTAAAATGCATATTCTGGGTTGAGGTCTTACCTACTGCATTTTTAACAAGCTTTTAGATAAGATGAATGCTGCTTATCTTGAGACTACCTTCTGAGTGGCAAGCGCTTAGAACATTACCACTGAACTTTCACACTAAGATCCCTCTGCTCATGTTGACCCTTATATCAGTAAAGCTTTTTATGGTACAAACAATAAGCAACTTAACTCCAGCAACACTTAAAATAAATTTATCCTTTTTTAATAATTTTAAAAAACCCAGTGATGTGTATAGCTTCAGTTAAGACTTAATCCAGCTTCTCAGTGATGTCTCTAATTACAATACCAAGTAATCGCTTGACTTAGGGTAATTGGCTGGTATGAACCACATGTGTGTGCATATGCAGCAGTTGTGAACATGAAACCTGAAGAGGAGGCTGTCAATTAGTATGTCTAGTGTGTCGGCTTTTTTGTTTTTTGGTTTCTTTCTAATAAAAGAACTAATGTATCCCCTCTTGTCAAGATTGCAAGTGGATTTTTTCTTAGGCTGAGAGGAAGGCCCTATGTAATGATTTCTGAGAACTACTTGTGCTCTGAAGACTATGATTCAGTGATCTGAAAAATTCCAAGAACTTGGTCACAATTGAAAGGCAGAGGTTATTAAGGACTATGAAAAGCCCCACAAGTATATGAATTCTTATGTCTTGCCTTTAGATTGAAACATAATGACCAGTTGATTTATTTATTTTTGTTTATGTTTTATCTTTATTATATTTTTCCCAGTAGCATTTAGTCCCTTAAATCCCTCTCCCCTGAGCAATCCCCACACCTTTCCATGTCCTAGAGTCCTTCTTCCTTTTTGCTCTATCTCTTTCCCCTTTAAGTGCCTCCTCAGCTGTCAACTGTTCTTCATCTATGAGTCTGCCTGTTTTGCTTGTTAGTGTAGTTTGTTTGTTAGATTCCACATATGAGTGAAGTCATATGGTATTTGTCTTTCTCTGTCTCATTTATTTCACTTAGCAAAATGTTCTCCAGGTCCACTCATATTGTTGAAAAGGGTAATTTTATTTTTTCTTTTTTGTGGCTACATACAATTCCATTGTGTAAATGCCCCATAGTTGATTTATCCACTCATCTATTGATGGACACTTGGGCTGCTTCCCTATTTTGGTGATTATAAAAAATGCTTCAATAAACATAGGGGTGCTTATGTTCTTTTGAATCAATGTTTTGGGTTTCTTCGAATATATTCTTAGAAGTGGGATTGCTCAGTCAAAAGGTAGACCCATTTTTAATTTTTTAAAGTATCTCCCCACTGCTTTCCACAGTGGCTGCACCATCTGCATCCCACCAACAATGCAAAAGTACTCTCTTTTCTACACATCCTTGCCAGCACTCGTTGTTTAATTTATAATTTAAAAAATCACCATTAAATATTCTTTGAACTCTCAACCCAATATTTAATAACCCTCCCTAATCACATATATGTTTTCTCCAATGTGCATTTTCCTCCTCTTGGACTATCTTTACCTCCACTCTTTCCTTGTTGTGATTTGCTAATAACAAAGTTATCTTTAATGTGGCACAGTGGACAATGCCCACAGCACTGGAGCTTCTAATAAAAAAAATTCAGAAAAGTTAATAAGGGGAAGGAAGGACAAGAGTTTGTTTCCTTTAGGTATAGTGTATTTAATTTCCTCTATTCTGGTCTCATTCCAGTTCTTCCATTCAAAATTCTGCACTGCCTGAAATTTCAACACTCATTTTCATTCACCTTTGATGTGAAACAAAACTTGGAAAAAACAGAAAAGTTTCATATTTCTATAAGAAATGTCATGACATTTTGCATTCTGCAGTGAGTGCACAAGCTTACAAGATTATGTTGATGTGATGGTGACTCTGCTGTCATATCCAGGATTTAAAATTACAGAAGAAAAATGCAAATATATTCAAGCAAAATCAGGAATTGTGAATCTTTATTCTATTTTTCTCCTCTTGAAAACTAATATACAGTATTTTCTAGTTACTTATGGTAAGGAATATGTTCTAATTTCTTATTGTAAGGGATATTAGCAATGCAGATATGAATATCTTTGGGTACATTGTATTATGGAGATTTTTAAGTATGTAATAACTCACCTACAATATTTTATGAGCTTTCATAAATGGGTCATTTGTCCAGATAAGAAATTTAATTGTAGAAAATGAAAAAAGAGTTATATCTGGATCTTAATTACACAGGCCAGAACCACTGGCAAAGTCATTAGACATGATAATTCCTAAGCTGCCCAGAAGAATGGACTGATCAGACGGGATCTCACTGGGGACACCTTCTGGCTTTAAGAGGCCTGAAATTTTACCCTGAGGTTTCTCAATAATTTAAATGGTTAGTGTCTGTGCTAAGATCTCAGAAAGCTGTCGATTTCCAGGTGGAAAACAGAGCCTGGGTCTATGGAGGCCCCACAAACTTTGGAAAATCTATGCAAGAATCTGGATAAATCAATCAAAATGGAAATCATTTTAGACGAGGTTTTTCTTTAACCTATCCTGTGCTGGTGCTTCATTCATTTAGCCCATATGCTTTGATGTTTTATGTTATTGCATTATGACTGATTGACAAGATATGGTATGGGCAAAAGACGACACATAAAGTGTATTAAATAACTCAATTAAATGGACAGGATTTTCTTCCCTTCTTGATCTTTTCTACTCTTACTTCAACTTTTTGCACATATAAAATTAAATCTCCTTGCTTAATCTCTGCTCTTCAGGTCATCATTTGTCTCATTAACACAAAATTATAGGGTGTTTTGATGCTTCAACTGGTAGTGATAACTAATATTTACAGCTCTTTTCCCACAGTATTATCCTCTTAGGGAAAATAATGAGAAACTAATTGCCATTGACTTAGCATTTGAACTTTTCCAGTGTTCTTTGTCACTCCCTGAACCGTAAGCATTAGGAACAAAGGAGGAGGCAGAGAGAAGAGTGTTTGCAGGTGCTTACAATCTAAGCAGCCACAGGTACATCAAGAGGCACAGGAATATTCACAGCAACAGCAGGCTCAGAACCACTTCTTACCACACTTCCATGATGCCTCGCAGCACCCAGAATTAACCCCTCTGGAGACTGAAAGTTTGCTTCAGGTAGTAATAGAAGAGCTCTATGGTCTTGGAAATAAAGGGCAAGCTTGTAAGAAAACATTGGAATTTCCCATGTGCTTTTTCTCACAACTCCATACAGAGTCTAAATATTCAATTATAGTTAAAGTATAAAATCATAATATTTAGGCATAGTGTGAAGGGCTAACTAAGTGATTTGAAGACAAATCTACTACTGTCATATTAGGCTAAATGTCATTGCGAAGTTGAAGGAAATCATGTTTTTCAATAAGATTTATTCAGACCCATGCAATCATCGTTTTAGCTTATACTTTCAAGGACCAATGAGAAATTTTAATGAAACATCCATCCATGGAAGAATGCAGCCTTTCAAAATTTACCTGAGAAGTGAATGTGATGAGGGGATATATAACAAGATTCAAAATCTGAAATGTTTTTATTTTTAGACAAAATCAGTTCTGACATAAAGTAAGCTATTGAACAAAGTAAAAGAAGCAACACTGTATGTGAAAAATATCAAGGTTCTCTTTACCAAAACTCCAGACTAACAACCATACAAAATTTCAAATCATTAAAATATTTTGCCAAGAATGACAAATCATGGTTTCTTAAAGGTTTCTGTTGTAATTTGAGTCTCTCTCTCTCTCTCTGTCTCCATAAGTATACACATACCCTGGAGACAATTAGTTAATATGTTAATATGAAGTACACTAATCTGGTATTAACTCTCCAGAGACAACTACCTCAATAAATCAATTATCATTATCAAATAGCATAGAGTTAGTTAATAAGCAAATGAGATGTTAGAAATAAATCTTTACTGGTGAAATAAGTGTTCAAGATATGTATTTGGCTAGAGAAATTGTATGGCCACCATCACCTCTGCATGAAAGATTGTATAAAAACTTAGAGATTCTGGCAAACTCAGCCACCTAAGACCTTTGGAGCCAAGCCAAGGTCACAGCTCCATCTAAAGCTGCAATCACTAATTGAATGGATGACTCTCTGGCCTGATCCACATAGAGGATTGGCTACTCAACATGAACTTTTTATGAAAGTTGCTGGCATGCCTGCAAGTAGGGGGAAACCACTAAATTTACAAGATAAGCCTGGATGACTATTTTTGTGATTGCTTATAATGGATTTATGTATGAGAGGAAAGCTTGTATTGTAACATAGAGCTGATATGACTGTGAGATATCAGTAGAAAATGTTCACCTCTTTTTGTGTTTCATGCCTATCAGAGGCTAATAATATTTTGCAAATGGCCATCATGATTGTTGAAAGTTGTGGGTGAAATATAACAATGAAGGCAGAGTAGGGTGCTGGGGAGACTGATTCAGGAGGCTTGAGAGGGCCAGTATTCTCCAGATACCCCCAAGCAAGGTAACTCAATGCAAAGGAGACATGATTGTTTTTCAATCTCATTACAAAATACACTATCAGCTCAAAAATTAATGCTATTGTACAGTATATTTCTCCTTGTCAAGGTCCATTTGATGGCAGATGATACCAGAAAACTAGAGATACTCAACAGTTCTATTTGGGGGAGTGGATGGAGGAAGGCTCTGGTTTGGTTGAAACATTTTCTTCTATTACATTCACATCAGTTGGCTAAGAATTTTTCTTCCTAATTAGTATTTTTATTATTTCCCAGTTATGTTTACTTCCCTATTTTAAATGTTTCAGAGAAATTAAAAGGAAATAATAAGTTATTTAAAAAAATAAAAGATGAGAGGAAAAGTGAGGAACAGACGCATACCAAGACAAAAAAACAAGTGGGACAGATGTTAACAACCAATTTACTACGGTAGGTTGTGAGCTTGGACCCAAGTTTGTTTCCCTAGCTTAGTCAGTCTTGGTTTCACTATAATTTTCTGTGCAGCATATGCTGTTGATGTTTCATCTGTGGCCCCCTGAAAGTCACTGTTTCCATTCATACCAGTACCTTCTCATCCCAACCCATGTGACTCCCTGGCTGAGAATGGAAGACTTAAGTGATGGATATAAAGTGGGGCAATTCTGAGACATGCTCCATGCAGTCTATCAGAGGCTCTCCTGGGATTGAGCCCTTGTTGTCCAGAGCAGTTCAATACCACACATGTGTTGGTTTTCTGCCATTCCCATTGCTACTTCCACACTCCCCTATCAGTGTGTCCTGGCATCACCTTTAAAATCAACTACACGTGTTCATGAGCAACAGTCTGCTTTTGGGGAAAACTCAACCTCAAACATGAGCTCATGTTAGCTATATGCTCTCACATTACTGTCCAAATTAAGCACACTGTCTAAACTATTTTTATTCTCCCAGAGACATGAACAAATACTCTCTTCGGTTTATTGCTGTTTCTGCATTGTATTGCCATGTTCTGGTTCTCCCACTTTCAAGAATTATATACAGAGCATTGTGACTTCTGGATCTGTGTAGAATCACTATTCAAGAAGAAAAGTGAATTGCAAAATAAAAATTTCCTGCAACTTCATATACAGAAAATAAACACAAGGAAATAGAGAAATAAAATCTTAAGCAAGCTTGATGCTTAATCATGATAATTTAACCATAAAAATGACAACTGAGAGCTTTAGAATGTGTATCATGAGTAATTGCATCCCAAATAGAGGTTATTTTATTGTACAAAGCCTCACAGATTGTCCACTTGCAAACAGTTGATCTATATCCAACCAGAATTGGCTTCTATGGGAGCTTTAAAATAATAATAATAACAACAATAATTTGATTTTATCATAGTTTTGATTAGTTGTAGTTAAGGAAAGATATATAAATAAAGAGGCTAAGTATTTAATATTGGGTTAATTAGCAAACAAATGAGATATTAAAAATCCTTATTGGTAAAATGAATGGTATTCAAGACATGCATTTGGGATAGAAGCTAAGGAATACAAATCTACTGACCTAATGATCTAGTGACAACTATGTACTGTGAGACCAAGGAGATTAAGTAGAATCAATGAAATGACACCATTTTTAAAAGCCAACTTGCTTTACCTTTTAAGAGGTTCCCTCCAGATGTCCTTTGCCAAACATACTCAAAGGTAAATAGAAACATGACTCTTGGGCAAATATTTACAAGCCTCAGCACCACAGAGCTCTCTCCACAATGTTTTGTGCATTTATACAGAGGCACACTTGCTGCCACTGAAAGATGTCATCTCTGGAGGGTAGGGGCCAGAGGTCGCCTTTAATGTGGTTTTATTCTACTGATCTCAGTGTCTGAGCGGGAGGGAGAGCCTTCATTTAGTGAGGGCTTTTATCTGATTCACTTCTTCTGGTTTCTTCACGTGCTTTGCCCCTTCATAGTTTAAGGTCAAAAGTAAGACGAGAAGATGCGGTTTACTTGGAATACTGGATAAAAAAGAGGGACTTTAAAAAGCAAAATTCTATTACAGAAACATGTATTTTTATTCTATTTGGTCTAGTATTGTACATAGCTCTGTCAGCTAATGAATACTACCAAAGCTGTGAGCTATAATCAGATAAATGCTGTCAAATACTCAAAGGACTTCCACTCGACACAACCAGAACCTGCCATCCACACAGGCCAGGGGGTTATGCTGAGGTCTATACAGAACTCTGCAGGGGAGGGTGTTTATGTTTAAGTCATACATTCTCTGAGAACATTCTGCCTATGGCATTGCAAAGTTTATTTTTTTTTAACTTTCTCAAAATAAGTTTCTGGTTTCAAATTCATGAGATTCTTGAAATCGTATATAATTCCTGCATATTTCCTGGCTTCCACTACTTAAGAATTTAAAATAAAAATAATCAAATTAAAATAATCACAGGGGGTCCCTTTTCTTGATAGAATATTTGGAGGAGTGTTGAAGCTAAATTTTTGGGAAGACTGACACTGGACTGAGAGTTCTCTGGGCCTTACTGTCATTAATTAGCTCTGTGACCCTAAGGAGACCATTTAATGTCTCTCTGGTTCTCATTTTCCTCATGTGAAAAATAAAGAGGTTGCACTAGCTGATTTGTAAACTTCTTTCCCAATCTGATGTTGACTCTAATAACCATAGCTAACTTTCATTGAAAATCTGCCATGTGCTATACAATATTCTAAAAGTGGTATATGGATTGCTTGGTTCTTACCGCAAGCCCATAAGGTAGGTACTATATTTATCATTGACCCTATTTATAGATGAGGAAACTGAGGCTCAGAGACATTCAGTGTCCTCTGTAACATTACATACCTACTGAGTGGCAAAGCTAGGGCTTGATGAGATACTCTGCCTCTAGCAAATGTTCTTCTAACCATCAGGCAACCCTGCCTCTGACCTCTGACTTCCTTAGTGCTGTCCTAGAAGTAAATGACATATAGTTACATTGTATCTAAGGTTAGGTTCCCCCAAAAGCTGACATTGAACATAGGGTTTGGGATAAAAGTATTTTATTTGGAAGATGATTTGAGCAAGCGCTGTGAGAAAGAAGGTAGTGAGATAGGAAGAGAGAAAAGCCAGAATAGTGTAATTACTGTGGGCAATTGGTGTTCAATCCTGCCGGGGGCACCCTGAGGAACTCTGTAGAACAAAACTTGGAGTTTACCACTGAGTAATGATTTAGAGAGGCTGTTTGCCCACAACTCCCATCGTAATTGGCTTCCTTGGGCCAAGCACACCCTCTCAGCAAAGAGAATGCCTTTAGACCTGAGCAAGTACAAAGGCTGGTTAGTAACATCCTGAGGAGGCATAGTAGCAACGGTAGGGTACTGACAGCATCTGCTTCATGTGGCTAGAAGTGTAGGAACCAGGACTCACACATAGGCATTTGGCTCCAGTCCTTGGCCTCTGATCAAGCTAATGACCTAAGTTGACAACTACATAAGCTCAGAAGTTGCTAAGGGAAAAAACAGCCTTGCTCAGTCTTCCGCTAAAGGTATCTCTGCCAACCAGTCTTATGATTGGTGCAAGGGAAGAATCCTGAACCATTCCCTTATTTGGTTTAATTCCAGATTTGACACATCCCATGATTTATAAGAGGCCTGGGCTACTTAATGAGCTTGATCTGTGCCCTAAGCTAACTGCATCTACCTCTGCTCAGCTGCTATTGATTAAAAATAAATGCTGACTTTGTTTATTCTGGACAATTTGTTTGCCTTTCCCACAAATGTCCCATTAACTATCAGACTCATTTTTTAGTTCATTTGCCAAGACTAGTAAAGTTGGTATATGTGCAAAATGATACATAGCTGCCATTTATGCTCAAGTTGAAAGAACTTAAAAAGATATTTTAAGCAAAACTTTTCATCTTCTTCTAATTAAATAATAAAAACCTAGTTTGATCTTATTACTTTGAGAGATAACATTTCAACAGTAAAGAACATCCCACAAAGACTCTGAAAAAAACCCAAATATATTGTTATAATATGATTAATCCATATTAAAAATTATCTTAATAAAGAAGGTCAGCAAGGCTTATTTGATAGCTTGCTCAGCTTTGAGCCAGGATGTCAACGGTTGTTACTATTTGGTATTTATAGACCTGGCAGCAGAATATGATGAAGTATTTCAGTGAGCAAACTGGATGTGACCTAACAGCCCAATAAAACAATGCTGGACTCTTGTGCTGAGGATGGCAATCATTTAGTCATCTTGTCCTCACATTACATTGCAGGTGATTCAAATGTAAATGACAACTGCAACATCAAACTACCTCACTAGGTTCCTGTAAGGATAATATGACAAAAATGTTGCAACTTAGGGGAAGAAGTATGCAGCAGTGAATAGACTCCTCAAATCCAGGGGAACACACCTCTCCTCTCAGAAACTCTAATCCATATATTCTTATGTAGCCAGATAGACGGTCGACTGCTACTTTTATTCATTCATTCAGCTGGCCATTACATACTCACTGAGCCCTTACTATGTGCCAGTCACTGAGACTACTGATGCTATTTTGGTGAGCAAAAGCAGACAGGTCTCTACCCTCAATAACTTCAAAATCTGGCAGGAAAAGACAATTAAGTCAAAGAAGTTCACCAGGGTAAGAGTGCACCTGTAGGAGTTGTGAGGATGGAAAAACCACAAAATGACAGTTGGCATTTGACCTGATTATAAAGATCATTTTGGAAAATTTGACTTGTTAGAAAATTTCCCTGAGGCTACATATGAGCTACCATTCTGTAAGATGGGAAGGAATCAATAAGTGTAAGGGAACACTTTGAACAAAAGAATTCCAGGGAAGAGAATGCATGTGCAAAGTCCCTGCGCTGCAGGAGCAGGGCAAGTGTTAGGATAGAGCTGGAGCTCGCACTCCATAAGAAGTTAGTGCAAGATGAGACCAGAAGACTTAATTAGGGATTTTTGCTTTTATCTCAAGCAGCATCTCATTTGGGAGTATCTTCCTGTTGTTCCTGGAGGCTGCCTACACTGAGGTGCTGATTTGATTGCACTTTCCTTTTGTGCAGTATGAGATGTTTGAGGGCTGCGACAACACCTTATTTGTTTTGCCTCCTCCAAACTTAGTATGATAACTGGCACAATCTCTATTTTATTTTAGTGACATAAAATTAACATGCCACAAAAATTCACCATTTTAAAGTGTACAATTCAGTGGTTTTTAGTGTATTCACAAACTAGTACAATCATTACTACCATCTAATTCCATAAAGCTTTTATTACTCAAGAAAAACAACAAAAAACAGACCACCTCATATTCATTAACAGTCATTCCCCACTCTCCTCTCTTCTAAGCATCAGAAAACCAACTGATTTACATTATGTCTTTGGATTTAACTATTCTGGACATTTCACATAAATGCAGTAATACAACATGTGACTATTTGTATCTAGATTCTTTCATTTAGCATAATATTTTCAAGGCTCAACCATACTGACATGAATCAGTACTGCATTATTTTTTTATGGCTGAATAATATGTCACTGTATAAATATACTAACCACATTTTGCTTATCTGTCCATCAGTTGATAGGCATTTAGGTTTTTTCCACTTTGGCTATTATGAATAATGCTGCTATGAACATTCATGTGTAAGTTTTTGTGTGAATAGCTATATTAATTCTCTTGGTTATATGGCTGGGTCATGGTAACTCTCTTTTTAACTTTTTAAAGAACATGTACAATGTTTTCCATAGCAGCCTTAACCATTTTACATTCCTATCAGCAATGTACAAGAGTTCCAATTTCTCCACATTCTTGCCAACACTAGTTATCATCTCTTTTTGATTATAGACATCCTAGTAGATGTAAAGTGGTATCTCATTGTGGTTTTGTTTCGAATTTTCCTAATGGTGCTGAGTGTTTTCATGTGCTTATTGGTTATTTGCATATCTTTGAATAAATGTGTATTCAAGTCTTTTGCTCAATTTTTAAATTGGATGATTAATCTTTTTTGTTGTGGAATTGTAAGAATGGATAATATAATACATCAGACATTTGAATTGCAAATATTTTCTTCCATTCTATGAGTTGTCTTTTCAATTTTTGACAGTGTCCTTTGATGTATAAATGTTTGTAATTTTGAAGAAATTTATCTATTTTTTCCTTTTGTTGTTAATGTATTTCATGCATATTTAAGAAACTTTTCTAAACCAATATCACAAAGATTCACATTTATGTTTCCTTTTAATAGTTTTATAGTTTCAGCTTTTACATTTAGGTGTTAAATCTATGTTCGGTTTCTCTTTTCTTTTTTTTTTAAATAATGTATGAGACAGGGTTCCCAATTCATTCTTTTGCATGTGACTATCCAGTTGTCCGATCACTGGTCTCTATGTTCTATCCTTATGCTGATACCGCATTGACTTGATTATTATAAATTCCCAGTAAATATAAAATTGGGAAGTGTGAATCTTCTAATTTTATTCTTCTTTTTGAAAAGATTATTTTGGCTATTTAGGTTCTCTTGTTATTCCATCTGACTTTCAAGATCAGTTTGTCCATTTCTTTATTTTTAATTTAAAATTTATTGTGTTTTTTTCCATTATCATTTAGTCTCCTTCTATCCCCACCCCACCCCCAGCAATCACCACACTGTTTGTCCATTTTTACAAAAAAAAAGGGGAACTTGGAATTTTAATAGGATTACATCAACTCTATAGATTGCTTTGTGAATGCTGCCATCTTAATAATATCAAGTTTTCCAATTAATGAACATAAAATGCCTTTCTATTTATTAAGTCTTTATCTTAACAATATTTTGTAGTTTTAGTGCAAAATTCATACACTTCCTTGATTAAATGTATTGAAAAGTATCTATCCATTTTGATGCACTTGTAATTGGCATTGTTTTCTTGATCTTCTTTTCAGATTATTGTTGCTAATGTTAAGAACATAGAACTGACTTTTGTATATTGATCTTTTATCCTGAAACTTTGCTGAATTCAATTATTAACTCCTAATGGTTTTTTGGTTTTGTTTATTAATTTGGAGGTTTTTTTGCATATTTCTTAGGGTTTTCTATATGTAAAACATGACATCTGCAAATAGAACAAATCTTGTTGTTGTTTGTTTTGTCTAATTGTGCTGGCTAGACCCTCCTGTGCCATGTTGAATAGAAGTGGTGAGTATGGTCATCTTTGTCTTCTTACTGATCTTAGAAGGAAAGTTTTCTGTTTTTCACCATAATATTTAAACATAATATTAGCTGTGGGTGTTTCCAAGATGACCTTTCAATCAGTCTTTTTAAAACATTAACATTTTTTAAACTCCAGGAAGGAATAACTAGTGCCCATGACTCCTCTTTGCCTCTTTCAACTTCTCAATAAGGGGTTTGCCTGATTAGTGTTTTCAAGAAGGATTTACAGGACTTTATATCAGAATCACCTTGAGGAATGATTTTAAAAGCAGATTCCTATGTCTCTCCCTGGAGTGCTCTACCAAAACCTCTGGTATGGAGCCCAGAGATCTGCAATTTAAGAAGCACATTAGTGATTCCTTATAGAGAGAAAAGAAAAAAGAAAAAAAGAGTAAAGGAAAGGGAAAGGAAGGGGAAGGGAAAGGGAAAAGGAAAGGGAAGGGAAGGAAAAAGAAAAAGTGTGTAGTTTTCAGCCCTGGCTGGTGTGGCTCAGTGGATTGAGTGCCAGACTGTGAACCAAAGGGTCACCAGTTTGATTCCCAGTGAGAGCACATGCCAGGTCTTCAGTTGGAGGCACACGAGAGGCAGTCACACACTGATGCTTCTCTCCCTGTCTTTCTCCCTCCCTTCCCCTCTCTATAAAAATGAATAAATAAAATCCTTAAAAAACAAAAAGTGTGTAGTTTTCAAATAAACTTAGGAAATAGTGCCAAAATGCATATTAAAAACTTTGAGTGTACTGAATAAAATAAAACCATTTAAGCAAGTAAATTCCAACTTTATTTCACTAAGAAACTCTTTTTGGGCAAACGCCAATTAATTGACTAGAATAAAGTATACAAAGCTCTGTCCAGAAAAGTCCAGCCATTCTTAATGTAACAAGAAAGATATGCATGACATCGATGTAATCTGGCAGCCAAGGAGAGTGGACTGGAATGAACATGTATGAACAACGATGACTTCACTGTACTAGTCAGTGAGGGTGGTAGATGCTGTTGAGTGAACATGTGTACTGTGTAGGCATCGCATTCTAAATGAGTGGAGCAACAGATCTGTATCAAATTTTGTGATAAGCTTGAACCTTCCTTCACAGAAAGTATTCAGATGATTCAGAAGGCAACAGCTATGGACAACTGGTGATTGGCAGTTCATCATGACAATATGTCTGCTCATACATCACATCTCATGTAGAGTCTTTTGGCAAAAGACCAAATCATCCAGGTAACTCAGCCACCTTACAGCCCAGATTTGGTACCTTGTGACTTCTGGCTTTTCCCTAAACTAAAGTCACCTTTGAAAGAGAAGAGATTTCAGGCTGTCAATGGAATTCTGGAAAATACCACAGGGCAGCTTCTGGAGATTGGGAGAACTGTGTGAGGTCCCAATGTGCCTACCTCGAAGGAGACTGAGGTGTCATTGTCCTATAGACAGTATTTCTTGTATCTTTTATCTCTTCAATAAATGTCTTTATTTTTTCAAGTGCATGGCTGGATACTTTCTGGACAAACCTCATGAAAAATGTTACATGATCACTTTGCCTAAATCATGTGGTAAAAATTTTTTTTTCTTAACTCTGAGATGTCCAAACATCTGCAAATCCAGCCATCAAAAATGCCCAAAGGTAGAAAAGAAGCATAAACAATGGTCGTATCATGCTTATTTTGACAAGACTACAGCTACCCAAGATGCCTTGTTATTAAAGGTCCTTATAAACTTTGTGTCTGCCCACTGTTCTACGGAATTGGAAAAGTAATAGGAGAATTTCTGTGGAGTAATAACGAGATAGATATAATAACAATAACAATAATAATAACTATTACTAATATTTTATTATTATGTTAATGGCTTCCCATGGAATAATATCAGAAGGACTCATCCTAAACCCCTTAGACTGCTCTTGATAGCATTACCAAGAGTAAAAATACCTTATCATCTTATCATCTGACCTAGACAGCTGCAACAAACACTGTCAGATTTAGATTCCATTATTCCAGGACACTCACAACTGTCCCTCAATCTCTTTTTCACATCTGCACAGATGCCAAACAAGCTATTCCTAATGTTCTAGTTTTCAATGTCATGTTAACAGTTTTTCATATATCTTTGCATCAGTCAGGTGGCACCTGTGTTTCCTTAGCTGGAAGAGCACTAACCCCATGCATATGGAGCTGCGGGGGACAGGAAAAGCATAGGCAGTAGGAATTCAAAATAAACATTGTTCTCCTGTCCCCTTGCCTTTTAGGTTCAGTGGCAAGGCATGGATTTGTTTAATGTGTAATTATTTAAGGTGCATTGCTTTCTCAGGTAAGATTTTCTGTAAAAATTTTCAAGTTGCTTCCACAAGATCTGTTACCTGAAGAGCCTGGGGTCGGGTGTCAGTTAATATTCCATATTTAGGAGTAGAGGCAGGCCTGTCCCCGGGACTGCACTGAGCATGTTTTGGGTTTCCATGTGGGGTTCTAGTTCATCTTTGGATCCTTCTCCATGGCCTCTTTTAAATCCCCCTTTCAAGTCAGTAGATTCTTCAGGTAACTCCTGGCACCAGCCTTGGGAATAAAGCTTTCCCTAGGGCAGCCTGTGGCAACCTCTTGGCTTATGGAATCCAGCTTTTGCTAAACCAGTGACTGGCATTGCCTCTATGATACCCTGGGCTCAGCCTTTTGCCAGAATCAAATGATCAGTTCCTTTCTATTGAGCAAGTTGCAGAGTTGAGAATTGGGAAGGGGGACAGATTTACTGAGTTAAGGGGCTTTCAGTTTAAAAAAATTTGGATACTACTGAGTTCCCTGAATCCACTTTAGGGAGGAAGAAAAAAAAGTAAGAAGGAAATACGTTCTGAAAAATATGTCTAATCATTCTCTGATTCTTATTGACTTTGAAGAAGGAAACACCTGTAAACTGCGGGCAAAGAGCAGCACAGCTGAGGACACACATGATACCCAAAACCCACGAGCTGCTGGCTTAATTCCCACCCACAATTGCTCTTTGTTGTACTAAGGACTAAATGGAGCAATCTGGTTCTAAACATTGCTACCGCTCCCTGGTTAGAGATGTTGTTAAGCACTTCAGAGGCCTTCCCTGCTGTCCTGTCTAGCCAGGTATTCATGACCTCTTATTCATGACCCCTTAAGGAGCCAGACTGACCCGATTCTTTTTCCTGGAATCCATTTTATGCTCCATTATCTCCAGGTCTTTGCCCTTCTGCCAAACAATTTCCTTTCACTTTACCAGCAGGAGTAAAGATAACAGTATTTTTGTGAGTATTTCCTGTGTGCCAAGCATTGTGCTATGATCTCTACCTTATCTCATTTAATCCTTACTCATGAGTTGGTGCTTGAGCAAGTCATTTCAAATTTCTGAGCTTCTATTTCATATTGGAAAAATAGAAATAAGAAGAGCACCCAGATCATGGGATCAGATTCCATGGGATAATCCTACTCTGAGCATACTCTCTTATTCATAAGAGCTCAGTTAGTGTGAGCCAGGATTAATATTATTCCCATTTTTTACAAAAAAAAAAAAGGACAAAAGCTTAGTGACAATGAATCGCTTCTCCAAGGTTATGTAGACAATGAGATGTCCAGTTGGGATTCAGATGTCAAACTCAGCATTCTTGACATTTATCACCATAGGGTGCTGCCTCTGAGCACCAAGCATCCTGCAAGATGCCTCTTAGGTCCTTCCTCTGCCAGATTTCAAGAGTTCACACAAACTTTCTCTGTCTTCTAAACTCAAATATTTATTGTCTGTGTCACTTATTTACTTTAGTGTGTTCTAATATATATTTCATATTTTAATCTAAGTAGTAATCCTGATACTCATGACTTTTAAACTCAATCAATTAACAAATTTGAGCACCTTTGTGTGTCAGGGACTGCGATGAGGTCTGGGGTTTCTATGGTCTTTGACCACATGTAACTTACAGTCTACTTCCATATGAAGCAGATGGACATCAATGGCAGTGTCACATAAATGAGTACAAGATTGCAATTGTGGTGAGTGCTGTGAAGAAGAGATGTTGATGCCTAATGAGTGTGATGGGGTGGGGAGACTGGGTATAGTGAGAGATGCAGTGAGTATACAGGTTAGCTGAGATATAAACAAAGAAGAGTTGCCAAGGTAGAGAGTGGAGAAGAGAATATCCCTGGCACAGGACACAGAATATGCAAAGGTGTAGAGGTCTCATGATAGGAGGCAGAATGGAGCACTGAAGAATAAAAGCTGGTGAGCATCTCTGGTGGGCATAGACAGATGAAACTGCTGAGGTCGTCAGGGACCAGGCGCTGAAGTGTCTTAAAAACCATGTTGAGAGATCTAAGTTTATCTAAATACAATAGAAAAACATTAAAATTTTGGGCAGGATTCAATGTAATCGTGTGTGCGTGTGTGTGTGTGTGTGTATTTTATGGTGGTAGTTTCATGCAAGGACCTGTGCTGCACTCCAGATGAGAGATGGTGATAGTTTGGATAAGGATTATACAGGTATGATGGCAGCGGATATAGTCAGAAAATACAAAGGAGCATTCTCTAAGGTGACAGTTGAGCAGAGATATGAAAAAGTTTACAGACTCCCCATGATGTCTATCAACCTACCAGGACCTACACTTCCACTCCTTGAAATGGTTAATTTTAAGAGTTCAACGTACTGGGCCATCGTACACAGATATGTGGGATCAGGCCTGAATAGAGAGGAAGAATGCACATCTTAGATGCCAGTTTACATTAGTGAAGGTGAGTGTGGAGAATGTGGTAGATAACAGGGGTGGTAACTCAATGGCATAAATATCAAAGGAAAAGGATTTTTATGAGCTAATGGAGTAATAGTTTTCTGACACACCCAAGAAAGATCAGCTTCTCCTGTTGGCCCATAGGTTGGAGCAGGTAAATAAATAAATAACACCTACATCCTGATCTTGCTTTTTAGTAAGTCTCTTAAACAATTAACATCTGTTCGTCTATTCATTACAGTTTGCTTTAAAATGTGTTCTCTTATCTACATCGTAGCATTAAAAACAATATTGCCAGTTTAAATTCCCTTTATGACATAAAATGCTAAATAAATAAAATATGCTGGAAGGATAGAATCAAATAAGTTAAATGCATTTTTTATAAAATCAAAATTTTGTCAACAAATTTCTGTCAAGATGTTTCCACCCATAAAACAAACAAACCTAGAATCATACTAAAAATAAATACTACAGCATTATCTACAGTGTATCTCCTATACTTTCAAACACAATAAAGATGTAAATATTATATTGTAATGTGGGTTGGGTCTCCTTGTAAATTTACAAATAGCTACAACTACCCAATAGGTATCAAATCTAAGATATGTCTATATAAGTCCTGGTAGTAGATACAAAATGAGTGAGAATTGCTCTTATTCACCCTCTTGTTCTATTGCTCCATACATTCCATTGTACATGTAATAACACTTATCTAAATAAATGTGAGTTTATTTTTCTCCCCTAACAGGTGAAGACATTGTTCTACAAATTCATTAACGCTCAAGGAGTTTTCTTATCTGAGATCCTTAGTGTGGGCCTTCCATCCTAATGGTCTCCACCTCTACCACCATGGGCTGAATTCCAAAGAAGGAAAAAGGAACAAGAAATGAGGCCAGTATACATATTAAAAAAAATTTGCTAGTAAACCCCAACAAACATCCACTTAGAATGCATTGGCCTCAACCATGATACTCAATCACATCTAGCTTCAGAGGAGTCTGGGAAACATGTTTTGTTTTTTAAATAGCCGGGTATATTTAAATCTTAAATAAAATTGTGTTTATTATTAAGTAAATAAAAGTAGATAACACAAAAAACACCTAAGTCTGCCACAGTTACAATAGGGACAATGGAGTCAGTCAGTCTCCCTCACCAGGATATCCGGGTGACTATGATTCAGCATTATTCATATAACCTTGAGTAGGAGCCTGCATGCATAGAATTAAGCTCTGTTATATAACCAGAAGGCCAGTACTGGCACCTTGCTGGCTTTGTGTTTACTTAATATACAAGGGAGTCAGGACTGTCAGCTAGCATATGTGGATCGCCCCACCCTGGAATAAAGGCATGTCAGATATCCCAATGGTTCCATGTATTTTCTTCCACCTGCCCAAATCCTTCATCAACCTGCATGGACTTGAAAGCTTGCAGGACAGTTATAACACACACACACACACACACACACACACACAAATACACAAAAATATTAATGACTGAATTATATGAACATTAGAACAAAATTATATCTTATTTTGCCTCTATTATGTACAGGATTCACAAATCTATTAAGAAGATCTGCCTTGGGATATTAGTTTACATTACTTTTGTATTTCTCTAATAATATTTAAATATCTCATGACTTTCATACATATTAGAAATTAGTCTCAAATTTCAAGGACTAAGATTCCTAATTAAAGCGGAAGGCCTTAATCACATCAAATTACACTCTTTGTGGGGGGAAAAGGATTCACAGCAATGGAGAAGGACATATATATATTGTCAAATTTGTTTTATTTTGACATTTCTTTTTTCTTTGCCCTCCCACTTTCTAAATACATCTTCCCGGGACTACCATGTATTCACTCTTCTGGGCTTCCCCCTCATTACTGCTCACATAGTCACTCTTCAATTTTGAAGCCTTTTTAAACATCCAGGGAAAATGTTTGATCTAAAAGATATGAAAGAAAGAAATGGTATATTCTTCCATCTCTATGAATTCCCCAGTCTTTATAGGTTTAAGACATTCCCAGATCATTAATAAAGAAATTTTTCACAGTTTTATTATTTAAAACATTTATAGTTCTCAATGAAGAAAGTAACAGGTAATTTCATTGCATTTATTATAGCTCTATTTCTTACCAGGGTACTCATTATTTAGGCACTTTATAAAATAGAAAGGATATATGCAGTCAAGTTTATCATTCATTTTCCTCTTAGTTTTACTGAACCTTCAACCAACCAGGTCGACCAGGTTCCAAGGATGACTATCTACAGTGCCATCCATTCAACTCCACTGCCCAATGAAAAAAACCTCAGGAAACGTAACTGATCTTCTTTTACCCATAATATCCATGTGGCTTGGACAACTGCTGAGAGCCTGAGCTACATTTCTCTTTCCAAGGGAGGTTACCAAGACCTGGAAAATGCCTCGAAGGAGTGCAGGTGATGAAAGGTACAGAAGAGAACCATAGCTTGGAGAATGTCATAGCAGAACACATGCAAATGTTACCATCTCAAAAAGAATAAATTACATTTAGAAAATATGAAGCATTTTGCATCCAGAGAGTTCAGAAAGTCCTTGATATTTCTAGACTTGCAGGATGTCCCACCTCAGTTGTTGATTGCATCACAACCAGCCATCATTGAGATCTGTCTCTCAAGGTGGCATTCTGTCTGCTAGGTCACCTTTGTCTGACTCTCAACTCTACCTGGTGCATCCTAAGACTCCAATTTCCTCATTATTATTCTTCGTCATCCCCAAAGCTCTTGGTTATTCTTGCTAATAATTTATTAGCAAACATACATACTATTTCCCAGTAGTACTCTCTTTATAATTATTAACAAATTTAATCCTCATAACAATCCTATGAAGTAGATGCCATTATTATACCTATTTATCACATGAGGAAAAGAGAGTGGTCAAGTAATTTGCCCAACATCATCTAGCTAGTCTGGGATTGAACCCAGACTTTCTCATTCCCAGCTTTAATTACTAAGCAATCATACTCTATCTCATTGGAATAAGGGGCCTTGACCTCGGAGGTCCTGTAGCTAATTTTACTAATAAAAATAATCCTATGGAGCTCTTGTGAAAGATGGTTTTCAGCATTGAATAGAATTTTTTCTTCCCTTAGGAGAAGATGCCAAAATCTAGTTATCCAAGTCACCAGTGGAGATTCTAATCTCATGAGACTGGTTTCATGTTGAACGAACAGAACAAGTGAATTCTGAGGTCTCTAGTTATGAGACTGCTGCTTTTCTCTCTCCTCTCTCCTCTCTCATGGGGCATAGATAATAGGCCTGCAATTATTCCTCTCTATTCTGTT
This sequence comes from Pteronotus mesoamericanus, assembly GCF_021234165.1. Lineage (NCBI taxonomy): Eukaryota > Metazoa > Chordata > Mammalia > Chiroptera > Mormoopidae > Pteronotus > Pteronotus mesoamericanus. The sequence continues at coordinate 34,145,772 of NW_026555105.1, read as the reverse complement.
AACCAGTGCTACCCGGTAAAATATGGAAGCAAACCAGTAGAGTTTTAATGTCTCAATCACTCAAAGCAAGTCACTATTGTGGTTTGGCAAAGCATGCTTAAATATTATAAATGCAAACATTATATTTTACTTGGAATGAGATAAAATAAATAACCAAAGCCAATGTGTATTATGGCATCTCAAAATAACAGAGAGAAAACACAGAACCAAAGAATTTGAATCCTTTTTCTCACTTGGCCACTAATTGCCCTCAGAAGCTCCTTTAGTCCTTATTTTGTCCTGAAGCTAATCATGCATACGCAGCTTTCCTCACAAGATCAATTTTAATCCAAAACTATGTGCCGACTTTTCATTGGATAGAAGACGCACAACTAGGCCCTGGAGATATAACTGCGTGCTAGACACAGCCTCACGATAAATAGCTCAACCACAAAATAGTGACATAGGTATAGTTCTAAGAAAAATTAAAGCGTGTGATGGGACTCCCAGAAGGATCAAACAACTCAACCAAGGAGTCAGCGAATGCTCCCAGAAAGCAAGAGGTATCTCAGCTGAAGCCAAACAAATGAGGACAGCGTCCTGAGGCCCAGTGTTTCCAGTGGCACCCACATACCTAAGCAGGAGGTAAACTGGGGGCAGTCTGCTGTGCTATGACAGCCTGAGAAGCACACAGACTAAGCTAAAGAAAATACGTTCATATTTTAGAGGATGTCTTTGTAATTTTGTTTAAATTTAAGGGGAAATCACATATATTATAAACCTTTTGCAGAAAGACTAAGGGAAGGAAAACACTTTCTTTTCAACTTCTTTCATAGTGAATCTTCTTGGAGAGCACTGAGGATGAGCCTTCCAGAGTTGTTTCTGGTCATTCCTCCTGGTCACTCAGCATGAGTGGCTTCCACAACTGCTGGTTCACCATAGCAAATAATCCCCGGACCCCTCTCAGAGGGCATTCCTGTTGGGACAGAGCTGGGGTGCTGTTAAACCTCAACTCGGATTTTCTTTCTCTCCTGGGCAGAGGTCCCTTATGCCTCTTCAATGCAAACAGTATATTTGTGTCGTGATGGGATGCCCAATAAATTACATTTCTCAATGCAAGAAAAGCCAGTTATGAAAGGGTCTATATCTGAAATGGCTTCATGTAGTTTTAGAAACCACTTAAATTACTAATACTCTTTCTAAAAAAATTTTTTTAAAAACTAACTTATTGTACCCAGAGAGAAAAGAATTTCATCACTTGGATGGCTTACATCTAGCTATTCTAAAGGCTATGTAACACACATGAATAAGATGAAATGACTTCTAAATTATATAAGTCCCAGATATATAATAAAATAATTAAAGAGGAATTTTTAAGAAATGCTAAAGGAAACAGAATGGATAGAATAGAATCGTATTTCACACTAGATACATTTTCCACAAAGTGAGGCTTCTAGGCCAGATCTATTTTTCTTTTTCGGAAAAATATCATAAGACTGCTAGCAATGCATCATGCAGTAAATCAGGGTCTGCCACCTTCTTTTGAAGAGCAACTGCTTTTTATTTCCCTGAAACTTGACAAAATCACAAGGGTGAGACCAGAGTGAGTATTGACAATGAAACCTCTGGACTGTTGTATTGAAGGAGGCTGACAGTACCCTGTTAGTAACTGTTGTAGATAATGTGTATTGCCTACCTAATATCTATTTCCCTTCTTCTTGACTGGCAGGTTTTTTTTTGGGGGGGGGAGCAGCAATGTGCCCAGCCTGAGGTCCCTATAATTGTGCAATGACCATATGACACAATTATAACCAATGAGGTGGAAGCAGAAGATTTCTAGGAACTCTGAGTAAACATCTACTTTTCCTATCAGAAGCAAAGATATGGGTGTTTGAACACAGTTATGATAACTGGAATCACAGCAGCCACCTTATCCCCATAAAGCCGCAACAGACACACTAAAGATGGCAGGACAGAAAGAGAAAATATATTTAGATGAATCTTAACACAGTTGAGCATTTTACCTGCTCTGGACGACCTAACTCTAGAACCATGAGAAAATGGATACTTACAGGGGAGCCTATTCCTGACACTATGATCCCATTATTCATATCCCTAAAAGCATGTGTGAGGAGGAGTGAACATCATCCTCTTTCTCCTCGTCTCGAACCACAACAACCGCCACCCGCTCGCCCCTCCCTAGTTGGGCCCCAGTCGCTCCTACTCCCCCACCGTGGACAGCAGCCTGATACAGTAAAGGAAGTGTCTGGGTTGTAATGAGAAGATCTGGGTTCACATCCCAGCTATATCACTTAATAATGTAATACTGAACATGTAGCTTTTCTGAGTCATGATTTCTTCTTCCTAAAAGTCAAGAAAACTATACAAGTTGACAGTACATTTCCTGAACAACAAGAAAAATAATAGTTTCCTTAGATTATCAATTAATTAAAAGTGGATGGGGTAAAAAATCTCAATAAATCAAAATAAAGATGGAAGTAGAGGATAAGTTTCGTTTAGTGTTCTTCCTGGACCAGCTTCAGCACCACGCCGGTTTATACCACAACATTGTGCATTTCCGTAATATTCAGTCCCGTTTTTGCTTGTCATTTTAAAACTGCTCAGAGTTACCTGACCCTTTGTATGGGCAGCTTACCAGAGCTATCTATGCTCTGTATACTTCTTATAGCAAGAAGTTATAGTTTTTCTCTGCTCGGAGTTTACTACTGGATAAATTGACATATAGAAGGGATTTGACATATTACTTACATGTAGGAGAAACAAATAATTTTTCTCTACCCAACATTTTTTTTTTGGTTTTAGCAAATAAAAATAAAGCCAGAAGTGGAGTTGATAATGACACTCCTGCTATTTAATCCTTTTATATGTGAAGCAATTCTCATATAGAAGACACTGGGAGAATAAATTCCCAAAATGATGCACAGATTGGGGCTGTGAGTTAACAATAGCTTTATGACAATTTACACTATTATATTCCCATATCTCAAGGATATGGGAATTACTTAGATTTCATTACTTTTACCATCTACCTTAATTTTAAAAAGCTATTAGGAAAATACACCCATAAAAAATATGAAGTTAAATTGTACCTACAATAAACATAATGTGCAAGAATATATCATTTCATCTTCTTACAGTTATAATTGTTTTTAATTGAATAGTTACTGCTCCAATGCGCTGGAATTCACTATAGAAAGTAGACTTCTCAGGCCAAGCCTTTCCTCAAGCCATGTCACTGGGAAACATTTTACGTTCTTTATAAAACAGACATATCTTTTTCCTTAGCTATATTCTGTCAGGGCTTTCAGCTATGCTTTGGGAAATTCAAAGAAGGCATAGTCAGTCTCACTATGTAGATGTGAGCTTTTAATAAAGGAATGTATTGTTCTGCTCTCCCACTCACTAGAACACCATGGATGGGTTTGCCTCCCAAAGACTCACTCACCCAGTACATGAAGGACAATGAGCTCTCCCCCAGTAGACCTATGATTAATAATAAGTGGAAACTTAAAAGAGCAAAGCTGCACAGGTTATAGTCCTACACTGACTAATGTCTCCAGCAAGAAGAAATCACCCTCTAATAAATTCATATTCTCTTTATTGTTATTTTGTCAAGAAGCCTTGTAGTACTAAAACACAAAACAAACAAAAATAAATACTTTTAAGAATACATATTTTTAAAAATAACATCTATTAATTTTTTATTGATTTTAGAGAGGGAAGAAGGTGGAGAGAAAGAGAGAGACATCAATTTGTTGTTCCACTTATTTATGCATTCATTTGTTCCTTCTTGTATGTTCCCTGACTGGAGATGGAACCCACAACCATAGTGTATTGGGATGACACCCTAACCAACTGAGCTACCAGGCCAGGGCTAGAATAACATTTTACCACCAGCAGTCTGAAACTACTTTGCCAAACACAAAACTATCTGTGAATCTCAGTTTCCTTGTTCTTAAAATAAGTTTATACTGAACAATCTTTATTTTTTTGAACAATCTTTAATACCCATCTTGAATAAGATTCTGCTATGGATCTCAACTGTCTCCAATTTAGAGAAGACTTGCTTCTTTACAGTTAAATATTAAGGTTATACATTCTTGTGTTCAAATACTATAGGCTAAAAGGAGTTATGTGACTTATACTAAACTACCTAGCCTCTCTTAGCTCCAGCTTCCTCATCTATAAAATGGTCATTACAATAATGGCACTTGATTCATAGCATTAGTAGGAAACTTAACATACATAAAAAACCCTTAGGATCATGACCGTTGTGAAATTGATGCAGTTTGTGCTATTTTCATTATCACATAAAGAAATTTGTTGTTACTAATGCTATGGGGTTTCGATGGACTTCCTTGACCATGAAAATTCTTTCCTAGTTCTCTGCCAGGAATTTTATAATTTGGAGTAGCTGTCTGTGAATTTAAAATACCCTCTTTTGAAATGTAAGTACTCCTGAAGGATGAACAAATTAATCTACTATCAGTGATCCACTCTTTGATGTATGTTACCTTGCTATGTCTTCTGGTTCCTTGAAGACAATGCACTGACAGCCAGTAAGTTTTAAAGGAAGAGAATTTATGTAATGCCAAGACACTATGGATGGCATATGAGAGATGGTAGCACAAGGCCTGAGTCACTGGCAGGGAAAAGAGTGACAGAGAGAAAAATGGACACCAAAAGTAACTTGGTCAAAAGCCAGCCTTGTTTCTAGAAATATTAACCTGTTAGTATTTTGAGGCAGGAACAAAGTCCTATTCATTTGTAAATTCTAGACCCTAATAATTGATAAGAACACAAGATAATCATTGTGCTAAATTGGGGTCAACAAGTAACAGCCCACTTCCTGTTCACTCTTTTCTTAAATAAAGTTTTGTTGGACCACAGCTAGGCCTATTTACTTTCAAACTAACTATGGGTTCTTTCATGCTCAACAGCAGATGTGAGTAGTTGTGACAGAGACAATATAGCCAGGAAAACACAAAGTATTTATTGTTTTTTGCTACCTAACCCTTTACAGATAAAGTCTGACAACTCTTAAATAAATGATCAATACATAAATTAACAAATAAATGTAATTAATTATATGTTTAAAAATTTTCCAAAGACAAGTAGAAGGACTAATTTTTGCTTTATGGACCCAAAATAGCAAAAACTGAAAATAAAAAGATAAACAGGGTTGGAAGCTCACTATTGCTAAATAACAGACTATATTCAAATGCATTTTTTTTAGCACATACTTGCAAGTGCTCTGTTGATATTTGAAATGTTTGCTGAAAGTATCTGTTTGGTGGATGTTGTGCAGGGTAATAGTCAAGGATAAATAAAATTAGCTGTTCTTAGGATTTTATTGTGAAGACAACCACATAGCACCTTTTATGTACCTTGTTTCATTTCTGCATTGTCCTCCAAAGTGGGGAAGGAGAGTTAAGAGGGTAACTATTACTCTTGATGCACTAGGAAGACAGGCACCATTTTCTACAGTAGGTGCTCCATTATTGGGCATTAGTAAACTATATTCTGTTTGACTCCTATGCCCCTGAAGAGATTTGGGTCTTGCATCTTCACTTCAAAACACTCACTGAGTTTAACCAACAGTGGACTACCAAGTGTCTCTAACAAAAACAAATAATGGATAAAATAATTCTTGCTGCCAGATGGGCACTACAAACTCTGTAACTGGGATGACTTTAAGGAATGCTTTAGAATTTTACAGAAACTCTAACAAAGTAGCAAAGTAGAACATGCATGTAAGGTGCTTTGTAAATGAGAGTTTGGGCTGACTTTTAAAACCTGAGTTATTGTTCTCCTAAAGGAATCCCAAAATGGGTAAAGGCAGTTCCTCCAAATTCCTTAAAGTGAAAAAGGTGGGTGACTTCAAGTGATGACTTGTTTATTTTGTTCCTTCATCTGCTTTTAATATTATTTATTTTTAATCATATTTTGCTCTAAAGAAGAATATAAGATGTAAAACAAAAACAGGATAAGTTATATCTGTTTGTTGACTAACACTCTAAATATAACAACTCCTGGGAAACAGCTAGAAGCTGGAAGGTCATGGAAAGCTGGAAAGTATATGAGGCCCTGGGAAATAAATGATGGAAGTAAGACGCTGTCATATCCAAGGACTAAGCCTCTGTCTTTGCCTTCTGGTTTGTGAGAAGAGAGACCTCGATTATGGCCATTGACTTTTTTTCCTGTTCCAATATGTGCTCTTAGCTCAAAGGGAGAAACTGTTTGCTTCATAAATAGTTCCCTTTTCTTAATACCAACTATACATCACAGTTGTTTTACTCCACTGGCAGAAGTTCTTTCCTCTTGGGTTCATTTAAAGAATGTTCTGTGAATGGCAACAGGACAAGTATGTCATTTCCAACCATGAAACTTCTAGCCAGAATCACCAAGTTTCCCCTTTGCATGTATTCTATTCTTTCTCTTTTTCTTCATCACTATCAAAACTTTTACCAGGGACTTAAAATGCAGAGGGCTATATGATGTGAAGGGAGGGTTATAGGCAGATGTGTGTGCACAAGTGCTTATGGGCAGGCACATGAATGCACAGGAGGAAGTAAGGTGTGAAACATTACTTTCAGGGAGAATCCAGCTATGAATGCTCAGGAAGGGTATAGCTAAGACATGAGATAATGGCAGTCTTGCTTACCAGAACAAGGGTGATGTTAAAACACTTGTGAATAAACAGTGGTACATAAGACCTTACATTCCAGGATAAGCAGTTTCCACTTTATTCTATCTAATAGAAAAACACTGAATTTTGGGAGCAAAGGCTGATTTGGCCAAAGTAGATGGTTAAATAGTGGACTTGGAATAGAGTTGAAAAGAAAACTCTAGAGATAGGGCAATAGGAAGAAAAAAGTCTCAAGAGTTTGGGTGGGGGTGGGGGAGACAGATACAGAGCCAGAATTAAGTGGAAAAGATATACTTTTCAAATATATTAAAGGAAAATACTTACAGGACTGAAAGATAGAAGAGCCAACATATCAGATAACTAGTATTTTGAGCCCAGGTGACAGGAAGTAAGAATGATTAACTTAACAGAAATAAAAAAATCTGAATAGAGAGTTTGATTGAAGAAAAAGATGTCAGGTAGATTTTAGACAGGTAGAATAACACTTTGTCACCATCTGTCCTCTTCTAATCAAATACTTATTCTAATCAGTGTCATGAAATAATCAAGGGTGATTGGCTTATCAGAGTAATGCAGCATCCAAAATGTCCATGTCATTGATATATTATCAAAAGGCCATGTCATTCTTTAACTTTGAGTCAATTTCAGAGATCATATGATTCACCCTTTGCCGCAGAATCAAAGGAGAAAGTTATAGGAAACTCTTAGACTGTAGCCTTGTTTCCAAAGAAAGAAAGACTGGCAGCAAGAGAGATTGGATTCCTTACCCAATGCTTTCCAAGCGGCTTTGCCATGGCTTCTATCATGCCCACCAACACCCCCTTACCAGCACTGCGAACTAAGTGGGGTGAGATGTGGCCTAGAAAGTATTTTTCCTTGAATACAAATTATAATTTCTACAGTACAATATCTTCTTCAAAAATAGCCCAAACAAATTTTTCTTATAGTATATTCCTTAGAAGGAAAAAATAACAAAGGAAAGGGGGACAAAGTGAAGATGGAAAAGAGAGAACAAGTGAAAGAGAGAGAACAAAAGAAGGAAGAAAAAGACTGATGTAGGGAGGGAAGCACATATTCTCAAAACAGAAGTTAAGAAATTTTGAAAAATTAGGTAAATCACTTTAGTATCTCTGAATTTTCCGTTTTCCTGTTGGAAGAGAGTCATAATGAAGCATTATTATTCACCTAAAACAGATGATATGAGGTAAAATGATACCGATTATGCAAAAACAGAATTGAAAAAAAGTCTAACAATCTTAAAATGTGAATATTAAAGATATAGAATGATCAAGAACCATATTAAAATTAAAATAATATATCACATTAAATATGGTATTAGTGTCACATTATTGGCTTATTCTCATGATAATGGGCAACATATTCAAACACTGAATATTAATATCACCGTTTAGAAAGCCAATTACAATAAATGTCAATGATGGTATATAATTAGGTGTTAGTGAACCCAAGCTATACTACCAAGAAAAAGGAATTTTTTTTAGAATGTAAAAAGATATTTTCTGTAGGTCCTCTATCAAAATCTTCTTTAAATGATAAGTAGATTTTTTTGTTGTTGTTGTTGAGTTGCAGTTGTTCTGCCTCTTTCCCCATTGCTCACCCATCCCATCCCATCCCCCAACCCCAGTCAATCCCCCCATTGTCTGTGTCCATGAGTCCTCTCTTCGTGTTCCTTTGCTTTCTCCTTCCCCTTCTTTCCCCCATTATCACTCTTCCCCACCACTCTGGTCATTGTGCCTTTGTTCTTTATTTCCAAGTCTCTGGTTCTATTTTGCTCATTTGTTTCTTTTGTAGATTAGGTTCCTTCCACTTATAGGTGATATTATAGGGTACTTGTCTCTCACCACCTGGCTTATTTCACTTAGCATAATGCTCTCCAGTTCCATCCATGCTGTCGCAAAGAGTAGGAGCTCCTTCTTTCTTTCCATTGTGTAGTATTCCATTGTGGAAATAAACCATAGTCTTTTGATCTGCTCATTTACTGATGGGCACTTAGGCTGTTTCCAATACTTGGCTATTATAAATAATTTATTGAAGACTCTGTTTTTACTCTATTTTATGTTTCTGCCCCCTAGGTCAAATATTAACTGACTGTAATATACCACATAAACAATACAAACACAAAAAACACATGATCATACCAACAGATGCTCAAAAAGCATTCGACAAAGTACAGCACTCACTTATGATAAAAATATTCAGCAAAGTGGATATTTTGGAGTGGATAAGGGGAGCATTCCTCAACATAATAAAGTCCATATACAAGAAACCTACAGCCAATATCATACTCAGCAGGCAAAAACTAAAAGCTTTCCCACTGAGATCAGGAATAAGACAAGTGTGTCCACTTTTACCACTTCGATTCAATATAGTTCTGAAAATTCTAGCCACGGTGATCAGACAAGAAAAAGAAATAAAAGGCATCCAAATTGGAAAGGAGAAAGTAAATCTGTCACCATTTGCAGATGACATGATAGTGTACATAGAAAACCCTACAGACTCCACCAAAAAACTGCTTGACCTAATAAGTGAATGTGGCAAAATGGTGGGACACAAAGTCAACATTCAGAAGTCAAAGGCATTTCTGTACACCAGCAATGAAATATCAGAAACAGAAATTATGAAAAGAATCCCATTTACTATAGCAACAAGAAAAATAGCAAGGACTCATGGACAAAACCAAAGGGGAAGAGCTGAGGAAGGGAAGGAGGGAGGGGTCAAGGGAAAGTGGTGGGGGGTAGGCAGAGACAAATGTATTTGAAAAAATAAATTAAAATAAAATTTTAAAAAAAAAGAAAAAGAAAATACTTAGGAATAAACTTAACCAAGGAAATAAAAAACCTCTACTCAGAAAACTACACAACACTGAAGAATGAAATTAAGGAAGACACAAATAAATGGAAGCATATACTATGTTTATGAATTGGAAGAATTAACATCATTAAAATTCCCATTCTACCCAGAGCAATTTATAGATTTTACATAATCCTCATCAAAATACCGATGACATCTTTCACAGATATAGAACAAATATTTCAGAAATTTATATGGAACCATAAATGACCCTGAATAGCCTCAGCATTTTAGAAAGAACAAAATAGGAGGGATCAAACACCTGATAAGTAGATTTTATCCTAGCTTTGAAGTGTTTAATAACTGATCTCTTATATATTATCTGCATTTTCAAATGGTAAAATTGATGAAGTTATCTATCAGGAGTACCTCTCTCTTCCAATTTCCATATTTTTTTTTATTTAAAATGCACAACAACAGCAACAACAAAACTAACTAAAGAAAACCTCACCCCAAATACTGAGATGATAATATACAATAAATGCAAAGTTTAGGGGCTAATATTTGATAATAGCTTGATACCCTCTAGGTTTAGTTTTCTCTGTTTATCATCAGAGTTTAATATGAAACCTTATTCCTTCTTTCTTACTTATAGGTGAGTGTACAAGTAAAAGTGGAGCCCTTCAATGGTGGCCTATAGTGAAATCTCTGGGATAATTAAAAGTCCTTTCCACCCTTCATGGACAGATACCCAGACAATTCTATATAGATTCCAAGAAGAGCCTACACAGATAAAGAAGAAAGGCAAAGATATTCAATGTGATAAGAAAAAGTAATGAGAATTTGAGGATTAATGGAAGATCTTGGTGACTCCCCAGAGACCTCCATAAAAAAACTCTTCTTATAATCACCATCCAGCCACATGACTGACAGAAATGACTTCCTCAAGGTATAAACTCCTTTTGACTTCTGGCTGTAGCCAGAAGCCTTGCTATCCTTTGGCAATGATAGATCAATCACTGCAGACCTTGTCCATGTTCTCCAAAGCACCAAACACTGGTCAAGGGATAACAAAAATGCTTACTAAAAATGGTAACCCAGCTGTGACATAATGAAGTCATCAATCCCCACCACATAATTTTATATCTCCAAGATTAATCCTCTACCATTTTTTTTTTACTACAATTAAGTATTTTTCTTTTTAAAAGGAAAAATATGAAAACATGTACTGGTTGAGAAGCTGTTTCTGCTAGACTGCCTAGGAGGATTGCTAGAATCCACTGTAAGAAAGTTAGAAAGATAATTCAAACTCTATAAGCAAGTAGGAGTTTTTCAGCTGGTCCAGCCTACAATTTGTTAGACCATGTTTATTTACTAGCAGTAGAGTTCATACGCCATGAACTTGTCCAGTTAATTTTAGCTGTTTTCTCAAGTGCTGCAGACAGTTCTTACATTGTTCCCCCATTTTGATTACAGAAGGTGGTGTTGGAAACCCTTCCAGGCCCCACAATATTTGAACCCACAGACATTGGTATTCTCTCCACCGACCAAGTGAATTATGCATCAGTGAATCAGCAGATATTAGAAACTGTGGTGATAAAGAGCTCTGGCAAAAAAACTCCTATTTTGTCAGTTCTCTGATTTAAATAAATCTGTTTGGCAAAAGTTTAAATTTATATGACCAATCAACCAATTCAGAGTTGTTATATTTCAAAATGCCTGATTATACAAATGGTTCGTTCCTGATTGTTTAGGAATGTGGAACTTTCGAAATGTATAAATGGGTTGTATTCTAATGTATTTTTAAATAATGTTATTTGGTGAGACTTAGAACATATTTACAAAATAGATTTGTAAATTATGTATAGGAATCTAAAGAAGGCCACAGATACACATTTAATTAACAAAATTTGGTGTTGTCTACCCCTATTAATGCACTTATTCATTAAACAAATAGTTATTGAGTACCTACTATGTGCCAAGGCCTATTTTAGATGCTGAAGAATAACTAATAGGGCTTCTAAGACCAAGACCTGTTTCAGCACTTCATCCTATAAACATTCTGATTGCTCAGTACCTGTACCATACCTATTATTAAATACCTTGAATATCAAATATTTTGAATATGGGGACAGACTTATGGGCTTAACCAAGAAAGAGCTATAATCCTCACAGATCTCTGGGAGTTTATTTACCACCATACTCTTGGCCATAAAACAGTCTCTCTGGAGTCTTCTTCATCATCATAATCGTCATCATGTCTTTTTGGTCCCCCTTTTCCTCCTTTTTTTTTTTGTTTGATTCTCTCTCTCTCCCTCTCTTCACCCGCCTCTCTCTCCCCCTGTCTCCCCCTGCCCCACAATCCCACAATTGCTTACCTTCTCTAGGCAGGAACTTCCACTCTCCCTCTTCAGCCTCTCCTTTCTTCCCCTCCTCAACGAAACATTTTCAAATCATTCCAGGTTGGGTTCCTTTAGAGAAACCCCTTCTCCAATAGTAGCTTACAAGATCCCCAAGTTTTTGTACTTAAAGCAATACTTTAGTGTTGATAACTTATCTCTTCCCCTTGCCTCTAAGGACTGAAGTTTGAGGAGTCCATATGCTGTCCCAGAACCTGGTACAGAGAGTAAAGCACTAAAAGAGTGTGGAATAACGTTTGTGAAAGGAAGTGGAAAAAAGAGGAGGGAGAGGAAAGATGGAGTTAAGAGAGACACAGGAGAGTTCAATGGAGTGCAGAAGGGCAAGAAAGGTGGAGTGCAGAAGGGGAGAGAGGGTGAGAGGAATGAAGGAAGCACAAAGAGAAGGAAAATGAAAAGGAATGCAGGGAGAAAGAATAGAAAGAAGGAGAAAGAAAGAGGGAGAACTGGAGAAGGGGAGGGGAGAGCAAAGAGAGAAAGAAGCAATGCAAATGCAGAGAGAAGTTGAGGAAGGAATACAGAGTGAAAGGGAGAAAGGAGAAATAGAGGGGGAGAGGAAGAAAGTGAAATATATGATTGACTTCAGGTGACCTTTCCAGAAACAGCAGAGCACCAGGTGACTTAAGGTTCCACTCTATGCTAGCATTAACTTCTCACCTCACAACCATAAGATTTCTTTCTGAATTACCTTTTATGAGCTATGATTGTATTCTAAGTCTTTCCTAAGTCTAGCTGTATTATATCTGCCAGTTTGGCTTTGTTGTCCTCACACTTTCTGTGAATTTTGATTAGTTACAGAACCAGGCTTTCATAATAGTTGGGCTGAATTGTTCCTATCTCACTGAGCTGAATGCTTTTTTATCTTTTTTTTAATGATATTTTTAATTTGGAAAGATAGCAAGGAGAAAGAAAGAGTAAAAAGATCTGAGAATGTCAGGAATCACAAACAAGCCAGCTAGGGATCACAGATTATAAGAACTTTAAAAAATAGATGTTACGGGAAATAAGCACTTTTCAAAATTTTTTGTTCAGTTCTAACTCAATAATAATTGATTTTCCAATGATTTGGTCAATAAGGCCTGAAGCACCACTTTTATTGTCCAAGCTGGAGGCGGGTAGGGATGTATAGGGTATTAGGCCCACCTCTGGAAGGAAAGTATTCTGTTAACTCTCTCACAACTTCAGCCAATGCATTTCAGGGGTCTGAAACTATAATATGATTATTGGCAAAGCTATTACAGCTTCCATGGAATTTTCATCAGTCCTGGACCCAGCTATTCAGGATCAATCTGTGACACTAAGGTTTTGAATATCTCAACAGTACTTTTAGTGACTTCCACTGAAATCAGTGTGAAATTTCCCAAATGTTCTCTTAAAAGTTTTACTGCTATCAGTGGTTTGATCTTGGCAGGTCACATCTCCTCTCTGGGTCTTACTTTCTTCATCTTTAAAGGGAGGGTTTTGTACAAAATTATTTTTAAGTTCCTTCTCAACTTTAAAATTCTGAAAATCACGTGGAGACAAACAGAAGACTACAGAAAAAAATGAGTCACTATAATACTGGCATATACTAAATTGTTTTTTAAGATCTCACAAATACAATATGACTCAAGGCAAAGGTGGTGAAGTCTACTGCTTTTGCCAATGACTATGACATGCAATCTATTTTGCTTACAAACACTTCTACTGGAACAACACACAAAAAAATTCAGATTACTTATCACTTAACGGCCACCTTCTGATAATATCCTGATAGCTGTCATCTCCCTGCATTAAGTGCTTGCTTTTTTAGAATCTCAACATCCTAATATTTATCAGTTGGGATGAAAAGAGAGCAGTTTTTCAGATCCGCAAATATCAAGCTTTAAAAACCATCAAAGATTCCTTGTCCTGAGTACTTTGACCTAGAAATGTTACAGAACAGACAATCACTAATAGAAAAACTCAAGCCTAAGAACTCTTATTTTATGCCCAATTAAGGGAAGTTTCTCTTTGGCACTTTTAACAAAAGAGGCTTTTGAGGATACATTAAAGTTTGTCTAAAGAAATAATTTAGAATTAAATAAATTCAAGCAGAAGTTGGCTAAATTCACCTTCATAATAAGGTATAAATTTAAATAAGAATGGATTTCTCTTTAATGGAAAAAAAAAACAAGAATAACTGGTTGGAAACAAATAACGTCATAGTAATTCACAGAATATTAATGGACCTGTCCAGAGAGAAGTTAATAATTTATGTCAGTCCATGTAACCATTCTCCAGAGAATGTTAAGACAGGTCTCAAGGTAGTCTTAGACACTAATGTCAAGAACATGAAGGAAAATAAACAGACGAGTAAGTCCCCATGGTTTGCTCAAATAATCCAGGCTACATTCAATTATGCAATCATGTCACTCAGTAGTTATACACTTAAAATATGACTGCCTCAGGCCTTCTCTGGGACACTACTTTAAAATAATTTCTTTTATTTCCTGCTAAAGACAAATGGATATATTATATTTTGTAGGAAAATGCTTTGCATGGTTTGAGTCCAAAGCATAGTCATCTTTTTCCAAAACTCACTGACCTGCATGCTTTATGAGGTCAAAGTTCTGTCTTGTTCAATTAAAAATTATTCACCACAGATTCTATGTTGGTCTTCAGGGTGTTTGCATGAACTTGAATCTGTCATGCATAGATACCATCTGTCCTCTCCTTCCTCTCAACTCCAAACCTGCCTTTCTCTCCCCACTCCCTCTGTGTATTTGGAAATGATCTGCCTGGGATGCGGCTCTCAAGGCCTTATTGATTACAGAATATTCAGATGGTCTCTGTAGTTGTGCCACTTTCTCTGTCCCCCTTGTATTATGACTTAGTAGTTTGATTATGTCCTATAAAATATTATGATGGTTTCACAGCAACTTGTCAAATCAGAGGGCCAAATTAATGGGGGAGGTCTTACTTTTCCTAATTAAAATCAAAGTACACACTAGCCCATTTTTGGAAGAATCCTTTGCCTATTTGCCAAGATGCAAGTGAGAGTAAATGCTAGGCAAATGGATTTCTTTTTTATTTTACTGTTGGCATAACCTCTTCAAAGAGACATATGCATGTGGGCCCGGAGACCTTTATTTCACATTTTAATTGTGATAAGTACTGATTAGTAATGATTTAAAAGATATTATGTAACTATGTAATTTTTCACAAGTATGGGCTTTACTCCAGCAGTTGGTGCAGTGCCTGGCATATAGTAGGAGCTCAATATCTGTTCATTGGATAAGTGAATGGGTATGTAAAGGCTTGAAAGATGCATCCTTTGCTCTCAAGAGACCTTCAATCTTAAGAGGTTTCATGTAGTTGATTGAAAATATTTTTAACTCAAAACCATAGTTAATTTCCTCAAAATGAAAGTAGTTAATCTTAGGTCTGTCTGGGGTCTCTCAAGAAAAAAAAAAAGATACAAGTAACCAATTGTAGTACCTGAAGGTTATACAATATGAACTAATGTCCATTAACTGAGTTGAAGCCATTGTGCTGAGGCAAAGCCAACATGTCATTAAGCAGAGCATGTAGTCCCTAAAGCCTCCATTCCAATGTGACTGAATTATATGAAATTTATGGAATGCCATTACATTTTCCCATGCAGTCTTTAAATATAAATGTTTTTGACAAAGCAGAAGTACAAAGCATTTACCAGATTTCCCATTTCCCAGAAAAAAAAAAATGGCTGAGTTGCTCCCAGACCTAATTAATGGAATTTAAATAGAAAAGTATTAATAAAAGAAAATCCACTAAAAGAAATAGACTTGGGCTACCAAAGCCAACATAGTATTAAAATACCTCTTATGATGAGTAGATAAATGGCTTGGGAAATGAAATGTTTCTGCTCAATGTGAAACTTATCAATTGTTTTCAAAAGAGAACATATTATATTGTGTTTCTGGGAAGTGCACCATGACAACAGAAAACACAAGATTTCCTGTAGATCAATGTTGCGAGTCTGCATACAGAGAACTAAATAATAGGAATAAGGAAATCCAATTGTTTGATCCTCATGAAAGCCAGAAAAATATGCTCAGCCTTACCCATTTTGCTCCTTAATAGCATTAAATCCAAACGGAACATCATGTTAAAATTAAGTTGAAACCCTTACTAGGAAGCACATGCTGTTGTGAAAAGAACCTGGGCTCTAGGTTAGTTCAAATTTCATTTGAAATTCACTTACTTCATGAGAGAACTTGGGAAAGCTTTAATTACTCTGAGTCCTTTAACAGGGAAAACAGTATCTTCTTTGGGCTGTAGAAGAATTAAAAATGTAGCACCTGGTAAATTGCAGGTACTTAACACGTTAGCCAACACTGGCTCACTCTGATGGAAACTACACACTTCTTGCCAATTACACCTTTAAACACATTTGGGAATTTGTTAGAAAATATTTGGGAATATTTCTAAATATAGTTAAAAACTAGTTACTTTCATATAACTTGTGTTCAACTTTCAATTTATTAAAAAATTTTTTTCTTCATCATCTACCTCCTAGATTTTTCTAAATCTTCATTTCAGGCTAAAGATGTCATGTAGCTTTGTCTTTGTCTTTTCTTTTGAGGGTGGGTAGGAAGAGGAGTACATGAAGATAAAACTCAGAAAATATTTGTAAAGTTCAATCTCTTCCAAGGGTTTCTCTGCCCTTGCATATCTCTAAGTTTATGTTCCTCCTTTCTTTTTCTCCCTCAGACTCAGAGAACTTCTCTAATCACTTAACAGTATCATTGCTGTTTGCTGATTTCCTGCCTCCCACTTCTAAAATCTAAGGCCCTATTCTAATTTCTGACTACACATGTTGGCGTGTGAGGATTAGAACAGCTACTCCTCCATTTCACTGATCAAAAGCCATATGAATTGATTTCCCATATGAAAGGAGCTCCTTATACAGATCCACCCATTTCCATCATTCTAATCATTCCAAATTGAATTTTCTCATACTTTCTGTTCTCCTAACAAAGAGAAATATTGAAAGCAATACATATGCAACTTCTCTAAACCTGCTTCATCAGGTGCCAAGAGAGGAGCCAATGAGCTATCATCTATCATTCATTGCTTTGGACATTCTTTCAGGTAACAATGATTTACAGATTGTCCCCTATATATGCCAGGTCACTTCTTTCTCAAAGCTTTCAGTTTATAAGGAAGACAATACATATACTAAATAACTATAAGTGGTTTATTCAACAAGATTACATAACTGGTTTATTCAACAAGAATGTCTTACAGGATTTTAACCATAAGGCAATCATATTTTTGTCTTCTTCAGCTGATTTGTTGGAAGTTGGGTTTTCTTTTGCCCTTTAGAGATGAAGTTCTGTGTAATGGTCAAAATGTAAACCTGGTTAAAAGTTGAGTAGTTGTTCCTACCGCAGCCAGGCTCTGTTGTAAGTGAAAATCTAGCTGCTGTGGAAGGAGGGATTGGCAGATGCATTTTGTTTCTTCTACCCAGTTTATTCTTCTTACCTTCCTCCTTCAATTTGCTAACCTTGTGACAGACATGAGGAAATGGAGCAGTGAAGTCCTAATGTGACTGGTACTGTAACAAACTGGTAATACACTCTTCTCTTCTAGGCGTTCAGAGCTACCTCCTTCTCTTTTAGGCATATAAAAGGTTATTCCGAGATCCCCATTCCCAGTTGGAGACTTTACCTGAAATTCTCCTTATGCAAGATGTGTATCACTTTCTTTTGCTTTAGAAATCCAAGGGTCATTTCTAGCTTCTTTATACCAATTCATTTTACTCATCTGGGCTGCCCCTCTAAAGAAGGTCTCGGTTGACCCTGTGCCTGACTTGTCCCATAGGAGGCCCATTTCTGGTCCATAGGGTACACTCAAACTTTGCCCCGACGTCACTAGATTAGCTGGTGAGTTCCGATGGCAGCACACTTTACTCCTCCTCTTACAGAAGCCAGCTAAGTCTATCTCTCATTTTTTAGATTTTCCAAGAGTAAGACACCAACTCACAGTGCCCCTCTTCCAAATGTGGGGAGCGTAGTCTATTCTCTCTCAGTGGTCTCAGGAGAGTGCCCCTCTCTTAACTTGAGATAAAAAGAGAAATGATCTGCCTTCCTTTGGGAGAGGTGATGGGTCTAAAATACAGTGCTGCGCAGGTACACATTTAATAAAGAGCTCTTTGGTGGCGGTGGCATGGGCCGGGGGAGCTGGGGTGGGAAGTATGCAGCCCTGGATGGTAAGGCGCAGCTGGTTGGGGCCGTTTGAGCAGAGCACCATCCATACACCAAAAGGTTGTGGGTGCAATTCCTGGTGAGGGCACATACCTAGGTTTTGAGTTCGGCCCCCAGTTGGGGTGCATATGAGGGGCAACCGATTAATGTTTCTCTCCCCCCCCTTCCTTCTCTTCTCTCTAAAATCAATAAGCATGCCTTCAGGTAAGGATTGAAAAAACAGTATGCATACATATATGTACATAGTTTATTATAAATTGTACTGATATAAAGAAGGTATAGCTTACAAGTTTTTGGAATAATAATAATACAATACTATTTATTGTAAATTCAATATGGTCAATTGATTATTTTAGACTAACTTAATCAAAAATTTTATATCTGTAGCCAACTTATACTAGTCACAACCAATAAAGAGTATAATTCTAACATGAATATTGGTTGAAATGTTCATTTATATTAATGAATAATATGAAAGTGAATAATGAATAAGTATATGCTCCAATAAAGCTGAATCTTAAAAAATGTATATCAGAACTTCATTTGTTCTCAATAACATATTTTATGAAATCAGATAATAGTTTTAGAATATTAGAAAAATATTTGCTTAATTTGTGTTCTGTTTATAATGTAACAATGCTGTGGTCTGAATGTTCATGTTCACCCAAATTTATATGTTGAAATTCTAATCCTCAAAAGTGATGGTATTAGAAAATGGACCCTTTGGGAAATGATTAGGTCATGAGGGATACGTCCTCCTAAGTGGGATTAGTGATCCTGTAAAACAGATTCCACAGAGATATTTAGCCCCCTTGCCTTTGAGGACATAAGGAGAAGTCTGAACCAGGAAGAGGGCTCTCACCTGATCATGTTGGCACCCTGATCTCAAACTTGCAGCTTCCAGAAGTGGGCACAATAAATTTCGATTATTCATAGGCTACCGAGTCTTTGGTATTTTGTCACAGTAGCCCAAATAGACTAAGACAAGCAGATCTGACATACTTTTAAGTTTAGTATGCATTATTAACATATTAAATTTAAAACATAATTTAGTATGCTTTTTTAAGTTGGAATTATCAACAAACAATAAATTAAGTCCTGATTTATAGCATTTGCCAATTTTGTTATCTAAACACTCTCACCATAGCTAATTTCAACCACCAATGTAATGTCACCAAAAACAGAATTGAAAAGACATGAGCAATAATATACATATATATTTTTTCAAATATACATATATATTTAAACATATATATTAATAGTATTTCCACCATACAGATACAATAGACACAATTAACCTTAAGAGCAATGATAATAACATAATATCATAACTAGAAAATAATATTTGCTTATTTATTATTTTTATTCATGATATAAATAATTAATTGTAAGTTTATATAACTTAATTTTTAATAATAGCACTCCAATGGTTACCTTAAGAAAAAAGTTTCACTAAGTAATCTCTTAATCTCCAATTTTTGGTTCTATAATTTTCAATGTGTGGATAAGAAATTTTTAGTCATACACCTGATTCTCAAGTTCCACTTTGAAACTTCATTTGCATCTGCTCACTTTGTAAAGAAATATTCCCCAATAAAAACTCAACCTAACATTCTGCTACAAAAAGAAAGAAACTAGACAACCTGGGATAGCAAGAAGTGCTCTACAGAGTGTTTTAAAGAATGCCACAATGTAGAATCACAGATGGGGTGATTATTTAGAATAGGTTGTCAAAGAAGATCTCGCTAAGGACATGTCATTCAAACTAAGACCTAACTGACAAGAAGGAGCCAATTAATGTGAAGATAAAGTGGGTCATTTTTCAAGAAAGAGGGAACAACAGAATCCCCAAGAGAGAATGTTTAATGCATTTTCAGTGTACCCAGAAGATGGAAAATATACTAGGGTGGGAAGAATAAATCATAAAGATAAGCTGGGCCAAAGTAAGCAGAGCCTGGTGGCCACTGAAAGGAGCTTGGATGTTATTCCATAGGTCATGGGTAGGCCTTGGAGAGTTTTAAGCTAGGGAGTGACATAATCTGATTTACATTTTGAAATGTTTTCCATGTTGTTGTTTAAAGAATGGATTAGTAGAAGGCAAGAGTGAAAAGCTGAGTGAAAAGCTAGGATTCTCTTTCATGAATTCAAGTAAAAGATAACTGACAAACTCACGTGTTGACAGTGGGAACAGAGATGAATAAACTAATTAGACACATATCTTCCAGGCCAAGCCAAAAGAAATTGCAGATGAATTAAATGTGAAGTGAGAGGGAAAGAGAAGAAATGGGAATTATGCCCAAGTTTGAAACTTGAGCAGTTGAGTGAACTGTTTGCTAAAATGTGGACACCTGGGGTCAGAAGTTTCAGTGGAAGAAACAAGACTGTACGTTGATATACCTGGATGATGCCAAGACAATGGCAACAGGAAATTTCAAGTTGAGAATGTTATATAAAACCATGTGAAATTGTCATTTTTGCAGACCAAAAATTATCAAATACTGGAAATTTTTTGTGGTTTAAGTTTAATATTCATTTCATGACCAGTTAGGAGGGAAAATCAAACATATGAGAAGATGCTATTCACACAATGAAGTCTATGTAACTAGGGTTTGTATAATTCATAAACATAAAATACCATGTGAGCATACTTTATCAAGGTATTATTTATAACACATTAACATAAAGCCATACCCATTAATATAACCAATCAGATTATGAGAATGCAACATCTACCGCAGTTTCCTTTAATACTCTACTTTGGCTTAAATGAATTTTTTTCACATTTTTGAAGACTAGTTTAGAATTCCCATGCCTCAGCAGCAGCGGAGCACCCTGAAATGAGAGTCATCATGCTGTCATAGTTGCAGCTTCATAGCTGGCACATTGTGCTGGGTTCTCTTCTGAGGGTACTGGAAGTTTGCCAGTTTATTAGAGAAATGATCTTATGCATCATTGGCAATTGTTTCATTTTCTTATGTTTTTACTCTTCTGTTTTAATTTTATTTGCATAAAAGTTTCAAATATATGAAAATCAATTATTACATATACTTTATTAGCCATGGAGTTGATCATGAGTCATTAATTTTGATAGCAAATAAACTTCAGACTATGAGAGGCTTGCCCTGTGATAGTTTATTTCTTCTTTTAAAAAAAGTAAATAATTTTCTCAAAGCAAAGGAAGACTATATATCATAATTTACTCAATGACATAATAACATCTTATCTTATAACCCAAATAAATGCATAATGTAACCTATAAATGCAAGGTACATGATTATAATTATCAGTATCATTGCTCCAATACATTCAATCAGTCATAAATCTTCTCAATTTTCCTTTAAAATATTTCTAACATGTTTTCCCACATTTTCCTTCCCGCACCATCAGCTTAGCATGACATAATTTTGTCCTGCCTGAGTCACTAAAGCTGCCCTCTAATAGTTCTCCTCACCACCTATCTCTCTTCCTTTCTATCATCCTGCCACTTCAATCTTCCTGTTGTCATTGGCATCATCATTGACTAATGACCCTATATGTATGGCTCACCACAGACCTCTCTGTAGGAGGCTAGGTGTGGCGTTATCACCACTCCGCAAAGATATTTATCCAAATGCATGTGAAGTATTTAAAGGAAGACCACTGTTTCTTTAAGTATCTTTAAGTTTCAGGCCCATAAAGAGAGGAAATCTTTCTTTATCTAAGAGGACAACATATCAGGGAAAATATTCCTGTTCTGGAAGCATGTTTGACTACAGGGATTTCTTGCGGTGCTTCTTAAATGGATCAAATGTTTAAATATATGCAGGGAATACGTGGGATCTGGAAGAAAATGAGAAGCCCTAATTTACTCATAATGAAAGTAAGTCATAAATGTAAGAGTTTTCAGTTTCACTTTTCCATTTTATCTTGAGGTGAACATCCAATAGTGAAGTAAAAGCCTTTTTGCTTGGTTTGGTTTGAGTTTTTAACGTTTTGATTTGTTTTGGCTGCACGCTTTCATTTTCTCAGTGGAAACCAAAGTGTAATAGGAGACTCTAGAGCAATAACTGTTTTCTAATAAAGATGATTTTATAATGTTCAAACACAAAGAACTTAAACAAATGAAGATTAGAAATAAGAATTACAAAACTGCAGAAAAGCAGAAGCTGACATCATTGAACCAAAAGTGATTTTAATTTGAGTTCAGTATTAGTCTTATTGGAGAGTAATTGTCTGGCCTTGAACTAGTCAATTAATTTTGCTACTTCACAGTTTCCTCATCTGTAAAATAGAAGTGATCTTACCTTGCATTCAAATTTCATAGTTCTCTAATGAGAGTATTTCCTGTCATTCTATAGTAGCAATTTAGGCAACACTAGGAGTTTAACAAATGTTTTCTCATAATCCTGTGTGTAGAGTATGTTAATATGGGATGAAGTGCCTTTACTGAAATTGGAAGGGACCCTCTATAATTTTCATCACTAAGCATCAGAGGACAGAAAATCTGTTTAGATTAATATTACATTACTTTTATCTTCCAATAGTAAATACAGGGACAGTGATAGGGCACACTGGTTCTGCATTTTCTTATCTGTTTAAGAGAGTAATAACATCCAGTTCCAGTTGTTCTAAAACTTGTCTCAGCTTTGTCCTTGATGATCTGTGGGTTTAATGGAATTTTACTGCCTATGTTATCTTGAGGTGATGCCCATAGGTGCTTTGGTTACGATACTGAGCCACACAGATTTCTTCGTCTCAAGTGGGCTGAACAGACTTTTAGCTGGACCCTATGATTCTCTGGCTCCTGATATCCATGCCTTTGTGTAATACAATCTCCTTGAGTGCAGGCAGTACTGGTCACTATCTTATAACCAATAGAGTATGACAAAGAAAATGGGATATCTCTTCATAACTACGTTACGTTATGTGGCAAAGATGATAGGATGTGATTATGTTACACCATGTAAGATCACATTTTGCTAGCAGACTTGCTCTAGAATTTTGTTCTCCTTCATGATTTTAAAGATGAAAGCTATTCTAAGTTCTGCAGTTGCAAGGAGATAAATTTTGCCCACCTCTGAGTGAGTTTGGAAGCAGACCCTTGCCCTGTCCAGCCTAAAGGTGAGAACCCAGTCCTAATCAACATCTCAATTTTACCCTTACAGAAGACTCAGTTAAGCTGAGTCTGCCCCCTAGATGCACAGAAACTGTGAAACCAGTACATCTTGTTTTAACTGCAAAGTTCCAGTCAGATGGCGGCATAGGTAAACGCAGCTCACTTCCTCACACAACCACACCAAAATTGCAACTAAATTATAGAACAACCATTACTCAGAAACACCAGAAATCAAGATGAATAGAAATCTGACATCTACAGAACAAAAGAAACCACATCCTTCCACACTGGTAGGAGGGGCATAGATGTGGAATGGACTAGTCCCACATCCACATGTGGTGGATAAAAATTCAGGAGCGGTATCTCAGGAGTAAGGAGTCCAAGCTCCACACCTGGCCCCCCAGCTCAGAGTTCCAGTGTCAGCAAGATAAGCCCCTGTGACTTCTGACTGCAAAAACCAGCAGAGATTGAGTCAGTGGAAGAAACTTCTGGAGTTCCAAGCAGTTCCACTTACAGAACCCACACATGGACTTACTCAGACTCACTCTCTTTGATCTACAGCACCAGAGTAGCAACTTGAAAGGCACCAATAACATATGGGGAGGAACTGAGGTGTCTGGCATCAAGGCAAGAGCTGGGGGACAGCTTTATCCCAGACAAAAAGACAGGCAGAGGCCATTGTTCTTTTCTGAACCTTCCCTCTACAGAGCCACAGAGCTGGCAGGTGGGTGCCATATATGAGACTCTATCAACTTGACTAACACTGCTTGCCCCACCCTGGATATCCCCTGAGACTATGTCCCACCCAATTTATAGCTGTCAGGAGTGGCATTCCTATATGAATGACTTCTCTTCGCTCATGCTTCACAACTTCCTAAATCCTATCAAACTAGCAACAGCCAGCCTCAGTGAGTGCCTACCCCCTGTATCTCTTACTAGTCCCCAAGCCAGGTACTAGCAGCAACCAACCAGGACTCACTGTTTGGCTTCACCTGGGAATCTCCAAACCCAGCATAAGTAGCAGCCTTCTCAGATTGCTTTATAGCTCTGGTAGTATGTTCCTGGGCAAAACACAGGTTGGGGCTGACCTTGGCCTATACCACCCGGGAAACCCCAGGGCCTGTGCACCCAGTGGACAGCTACAAATTACATTGGCACAGCACCACCCTACCACTGCACAGCTGATATTCCATACAGGACAGAGGTTGGTGGTCAGTTGTCAAAGCCTACCTTTGCAGCTGAATTGCCTAGGTAATTCCCTCCCATTGACTTGCCAACAGCAACCAAAGTTCAACTACAAAAGGAAGGTTTACTCAGCCCACACAAAGGACATACCTTGAGTATCCAGCTTGGGTGATAGGGGAGGCTATGACATTGATCCCTACAAGACATCTACTATATTAGGCCACACTACGAAGACAGGGAGTCATAGCAGCTCTACCTAAAAATATAAACAAACACAAGGAGGCTGCCAAAATGGAGAGACAAAGAAACATGGCCCAAATAAATGAACAGATCAAAACTCAAGAAAAATAAATAAACAAAATGGAGATAAGCAATCTATCAGATACAAATCCCATAACATTGGTTATATGGATGCTCAAGGAACTTAGTAAGGACCACAACAGCATAAAAAAGATCAAGTCAGAAACAAAGGATACACTAATTGAAATAAAGAACAATGTACAAGAAAAGAACAGTTGAGTGGATGCAGCTGAGAATCAAATCAATGATTTGGAACATAGAGAAGCAAAAAACAAGCAATCAAAACAATAAGAAGAAAAAAGAATCCAAAAAAATAAGTGTAGTATAAGCAGTCCCTTGAGACAACTTTAAGCATTCCAATATTCACATCATAAGGGTGCCAGAAGGAGAAGAGAAAGAGCAAGAAATTGGAACTCTATTTGAAAAAATAATGAAAAAAAAAAGCTTCTTTAATTTGATGAAGGAAATAGACGTGCAAGTCTAGGAAACAGAGAGTCCCAACCAAGATGGATGCAAAGAGGCCCACTCCAAGAGACATCATAATTAAAATAGCAAATGTTTAAGATAAAGTGAGAATCTTAAAAGTAGGAAGAGAAAATCAGTTATTTACCTGCAGGAGAGTTCCCATAAGACTGTCAGCTAATTTCTCAAAAGAAACTTTACAGGCTAAAAGGGAATGGCAAGAAATATTCAAAGTCATGAAAATCAGGGACCTACAGCCAAGATTGTCTTACCCAACAAAGATATCATTTAGAATTGAAGGGCACATAAAGTGTCCCAGACAAGAAACAACTAAAGGAGTTCATCATTATCAAACCATTATTATAAGAAATGTAAAAGGGCCATATTTTAGAAAAAGAAAAAGATCAAAACTTGAACAATAAAATGGCAATAAATACATACCTATCAACAATTGATTCTAAAAAAAACCCCAAAAACTAAGCAAACAAGAAGAATAGAAACAGAATCATGTATATGGAGAGGGTTTTGGCAGTTGCCAAATGGGAGGGAGGTATAGGGGAATGGGTAAAGATGTGATGGGGTTAAGAAGTACAAATAGGTAGTTACAGAATGGCCATGGGGGTATAAAGTACAGTGTACAAAATGGATTAGCCAAAAAACTTATACACACGACTGATGCCATGAACAATGGTGTGGGGATTACCTAAGGGAGTGGGGATGCTGTGTGGAGGAGGACAATGGGGAAAAAATTGGGACAACTGTAATAGCATAATCAATAAAATATAATTGAAATGTTAAAAAAAAAAAAAAGAAAACTAATGAGGAATTTATTCCCTTAACTGCTGGGAAGACTATTGGCTGAAGGTTTTCATTTATCAGCATCCCTTTACTCCTCAGGAATTCCCTCAGGTAAAGAGAACCACTTCACTCAAAATCATGCCTCTTTCTAGGGGAAGCCAATGTTCAATGTGAAGATACAAACACTTGCCCCTTTGCCCCATTTTGAGACATTCAACCCAGCTCCAGAGCAACTGAAGGGCCCAATACATCCTTCTGTCCAATCGTGGTTCCTTCCCCTTGTGCCACAGATATCTATATCTATATACATCTATATTTATCTATATCTATCTGTATATCTATATATACCTATATCTATCTCTACTTATCCCTATACATATATCTATACCTATATGTATCTGTAACATTGCTAGGCATATATGTCATATGAGCCAGAAAATTATATAACATTCTCTAAAGCGATCTTCTCTTCATTGCCACCCAATCCAAAAGATCCATATATACAGAGAGAGGTAATCCTCAAATAAGTATCAATAACAATTACTTACAATATTTCCTGTTTCTCACACCCACTCACAAGTTCTGAAGGACTGACAGATATGCCAGCATCATCTGGTAAACATGAAACACATGGTATCAAAAATGTTCTCTGTTAAACTAGATAATATTTAAACATCAAGGAGCTTCTAAATGGAGTCAAGATGAACATATGCTGATACATATATTCATTTTTAATGTTGGTGTAGAAAAATGTAGCAGACTTTGGAAAAAGCAGCCTATATTAGAATGTAACTTATAGTTACACAGTAATTATATGAACTGTGTAACCTTAAGAGGTGTGCTTACCCCTTTGAAACACAATTTTATTATCTATAAAATGGGAAAATGCTGGTCTTAGTGTTATGAGAATTAAATTAAATAAGCTAAAATATAAAAATGTAAACATACGATTTAATATACAATAGGGGCGCAATAGCACTAGCCCCATTTCTTCCCTGTTTTGTTAGCTTCTTTATAAATATTGATTGTTTTTTAAGAGTGTGTAGGAATAAATGGGAATTCTCTTGAAAGTTATCTATAAACAATTTCTGGTTAATTCAAAATTCAGAAGGAGCTAAGAGTCATCTGGTCTAGGCCATCTCTACTGTAGTTGGCTTTTAATGGCCTCCCAAGTTACTGTTTGTCTGAAATACTAGTTATACAATGGGTAATATTTGGCATACTCAAATTTTCCCAAGGATTTTCTCATTCCTGATTCATAACTAGCAGCTGCCTTACCAAATCAGAACACAATTATAGTACTTGAGTTATTCTTGGAGCTCTTTTCTTGGACGCCTTCTAAAAAAACTACCTGGGATTGTCAAGGCTTCATTTTCTCCATCTTGTTGGTCCAAATCAACAGCGTATTATTTCGTACCACATGAGGGTGGAACCCCCCAAAATTTGAATTATTTTCTGGAGGGTGATTCCCTTGTGGCAGAGAACACTTTCCCAGGTTTTCCCTACTAGGTGGGTGTTCTAGGAACCCACCTGTATCAGTGCACCAGCTGGCGTTGTTGTGAGAGCAGCCCTCTGCTTCAGTGAATTTTTTTGAAGACTCCTTCACAATTGGTGATTTACAAGCACACCTGCTCACACTGTGCTGAGTGTTCTGCAGTATTCGACCAAAAACAGCATGATCCCCATGCTCTGCCACCTCTATTCACCCAATCTCACCCCAAGAGACTTTTGTTTTGTTTGTTTCCCTGGATGGATAAAGTGCTCAAAAGGAAGCATTTTGCTGATGTGGAAGAGTAGAAACAAAAAAATGGCAGAAAAGCTAAAAGGCATCAAAATTGACAAGTTCAAAAACCGTTTTGAGCAGTGGAAAAATGTCTCAATAAGTGTATTGCATCAAATGGAGAATATTTTGAGGGTGACAGAAGTTTAAACATGTAAGAATAAATACAAAACTTTTATAAATAAATTAAATTTGGGGGGTCCCCTTCATATAGGAAAGATAGTTCTAAGTCCAAAGTGTCCCATGAGTTTATTTATAATCCATATGATGTTATTATAACAATAAATGCACACCAATAGATTCTAAATGACAATAAATTGAGAAGTCTTTGATGGATGAAACTTCTGAGTTAGAAAATTTAGTGATATCAAGATGAATGATTTATATGGACAGTTGAAACATTTACTTGAATAGAAGAAGACAGGCATATTGTGAAAAATGTAAGAGTATACAAGTGGAAGCAGGAACTAATGAAAGTTGATCTAATAGTAATGCATTTCCTAAACAAGCAAATCCCTTTGTTTAAGTCGTGAGGAACTTTAGCCTAGCCAATCCATCCTCATCCCTGCACAATTCTTTGGTCTCCGTTGTGCACTATTCTGAAGCATACCACATATTTTGCATGATAACTAATCCTCTCAAGACAAACAGTACACCTTTTACAAAAATTCCATTCTGTACTATTAGCAGCAAAAGTGATTAATAAACATTATTGCCAATACTCTTGAATCTCTGATGGTTATAAACATAATACAATATGTACCTGTGTTTATGTATATGTACACTAAGAGAGTGAGTAGATTCAGGATATAAAACTGGAAAGAGTGTCTGTCTCTCTTATTCAGAAATAATGTCACTTTATTCTTTTGGGAGCAGAGTTTCCAAAAACAAATTTTATCAAATGTCTCTATAATCTTAAAAGCTGCATAGGCTTAGGAAAAGCTGAGCCCAGGAAAAGCTGTGATCCTTTCTTCAAGTGAAAGTGAGGTGGAAGGCAGATATAGAACAACACAAATAGCATTCTGGATGAAGATGGGTTTGGTGTAAGTGGAAAATATAAAAGAATTTTAAAGAAAGACTTTCTCTGCCCCTCTCTCTCCCTGCCATCTCTCTCTGTCTCTCTCTCTCTCCCAGAATATATATATAAGAATATATATATATATATATATATATATATATATATATATATATTCTTTCTTGAACTCTTGTAAGATTTTATATACAGGGTTGGCAGAAGTTGGTTTACAGTTATGCATATGCAGAACAGAGTTTATTCTTCTTTTATTATTTATTATTGTTTTACTTATTTGTATTACAACTGTAAACACTTTTGCCCGCCCCTGTATATTTAACTGTATTGTCAAATATATCTTATGCTCAAAGTCAAATATATGGATGGGTAGATATATATATATATTATTTATGTATTTATTTACATATATGCATATATATTTATTTATAATATATATGTATTTATTTATCTTGTGGGAGGAAGGAACTACTAAAATCAAAAATAAAAACTTAGAAACCAGAATGGAATAACATGTCAAAATGAAGGTGCAACATATATATATAATAGATAATATTTTTTAATATATATAATGAAGATATTAAAAGCACCAGAAAAACAATGAATATACTTACAAAGAAAAATATTAAATATGCATAAATATATGATGTTCATGCACTGGAGGACTGCAGTTCAGAAAGTTACCAATTTGTACCATATCTATAAGTTCAATGGTACTTCAATATAAATCCCAAAAGAAACTTCTTGAAAGATGAGAGAAAAGATCAAGAATATTTAAATCAGTTTGATTTAAAACGATGCCCTAACTGGTGTGGCTCAGTGGATTGGGTGCTGGCCTGCGAACCAAAGGGTTGCTGCTTTGATTCCCAGTGCAGGGCACATGCCTGGGGTGCAGGCCAGGTCCCTAGCAGGGGCATACAAAATGCAACCAAACATTGATGTTTCCCTCCCTCTCTTTCTCCCTCCTGCCCTTCTCTAAAAATAAATAAATAAAATCTTTAAAAAAATCCCTAAGATGATATTTATGACATATGAAGTTTTTGCCTTTCAGACAGCAAGATTATAAAGTGAGAGTCATTGAGACAGTTTAAATTTGGAGCAAAGACCAAGGTATCAAAAACAGATTATACAAATAAAGCTGTACTCTTATGGAAATAAGGCCTGTCAAAGAAGGCCAGGTGGATTAGTGGCTTAATTATGAAAACCAAAATTTTAACCTTCTTACAAAAATGTGACAATTGATATGATAGTTTTATGAAATTTTGATAGCAAAGAATTTTAAAAATAAGACATGAACCTTGGCCAGATGGCTAAGTTGGTTGAAGCATCATCCCATAAACCAAGAGGTTGTGGGTTCAATTCCCAATCAGGGTTTGGATGGGAGGCAACCAATCAATGTTTCTCACATCAATATTTCTCTCTTTCTCTCTCTCTCTAAAAATAAAATCAATAATTATTCTGAGTGATAATTAAAAAATAATGGTGTTCTCATCTTGTGTTTAAAAAAATAAGATATAAATGATAAAAGCCATATATTAAAAAACTGGTACATTTTTGACAATAAAATTTAAAACATGATCAAAGACTCCATGGAAAAAGTTTAAAAAACAAACAAACAAACAAACAAAAAATAAGAACAGCTCCAGTCTGGAGGAAAAAATAGTAACACATATAATTGTATGTATATATATCTATATACAGATATAGATATATATAGATATCTCACAAATATTGAGTTGGCCAAGTAGTTCCTTTAGTATTTTCCATAAAATAAAAGACACATTTTTCATTTTCATGAATAACTTTATTGATTTGGATATTTTGGGTACAGCGGCTATCTCCCATGTGGTATATAACATTGATTATTCTCAATTGATGTCTTGATTTCATCACTGTCAACTTCAACTGGTCTAATTAACCTGGAGCATAGTCCAGCAAGAAATCTCCAGCACAGCATCAAACTTTGCAACCACTTTTGACACATTCAATTGGTCAAAACACCTTCTCCATATACTGTACAAACTTTTTCTTTTGAGTTTTAGTTATGTTTTTACTTTTCTTAAAATAATAAAACATAATAAAATGTTGCTTATTTATTCCACCTTCAATAATAAAATGGCTACAGAAATATTCACCAATTTTTTTAATAAGCATTCATTTCTAGGTGCAGTCCATGCAAAAGTGTCCTCAGTGACGTCTTCAAAATCAGGTAGAAGAAACAGACAAGTATTTAAAAATTTTATTAAGTTATTGACTTATTCCTCTCTATCTTAAGAAATGGATTTACCTTTATTATTTTTATTTTTTTATTTTTTAAATTTTATTGATTATGATACTAAAGTTGTCCCATTTTTTTCTGCCCTTTATTCCCCTCACCCTCCATTGGCCCACCCCCCAGTATTCCCCTCCACCCTTAGTTCTTGTCCATTGTTTGTACATATAAGTTCTTTGGCTTCTCCATTTCCTATATTGTTCTTGACCTTCTCCTGCCTATTTTGTACCTGCTATTTATGCTGCTTATTCCCTGTAACTTTCCCCCCTTTCTTCCTCCTCCCCCTCCCCTGTTTTACTGTTCATAGTTTTTGATCTTCTTTTTCTTAAATAAGTCCTTTTAACATTTCATATAATAAGGGCTTGGTGATGATGAACTCCTTTAACTTGACATTATCTGGGAAGCATTTCACCTGCCCTTCCATTCTAAATGATAGTTTTGCTAGAGAGAGTAATCTTGGATATAAGTTCTTGCTTTTTCATGACTTTGAAAACTTCTTGCCAGCCTCTTCTTGCCTGAAAAGTTCCTTTTGAGAAATCAGCTGATAATTTTATGGGAACTCCATTGTAGGTAACTGTCTCCTTTTCTCTTGCTGCTTTTAAGATTCTCTCTTTATCTTTATTCTTAAGTAACTTAACTATGATGTGCCTTGGTGTGCGCTTCCTTGGGACCAATTTCTTTGAAACTCTCTGAGCTTCCTAGATCTCCTGGAAGTCTATTTCCTTCGCCAGACTGGAGAAGTTCTCCTTCATTATTTTTTCAAATAGGTTTTCAATTTCTTGTTTTTCCTCTTCTCCTTCTTGTTCTCCTACGATTTGGATGTTGGAACATTTAAAGTTGCCCTGGAAATTCCTAAGCCTCTCCTCATTTTTTTGATTCTTGTTTCTTTGCTCTGTTCTGGTTGAATGTTTATCTCTTCCTCCTGCTCCAAATCATTGATCTGAGTCTCAGTTTCCTTCCTCTTATTGCTGATTCCCTATATACTTTTCTTTGTTTCACTTTGTGTAGCCTTCACTTTTTCCTCTGTTTTGTGACCACACTCAACTTATTCAATGAGCATCTAGATCACCAGTGTTTTTAACTGTGCACCTGATAGGTTGGCTATCTGTTCATCACTTAGTTCTATTTTGGAGCTTTGATCTGTTCTTTCATTTGCACCATATTTTTTTGTCTCAGTGTGCCTATTATGTTGGAAGGGGTGGAGCCTTAGGTATTCGCCAGGGCCGGGCAATCCACGTGGCTGTGTTGTGACGCTGTATGTGGGGGAGGGGTCTGAGGGGGAACATTGGTGCTTGCTGGGCTCTCCCCTGGCTTTTAGTCATTTCCCCCACTACCCACAAGTAAACTGGGCCCTTCTAATGCTGATTCCTGGGTGGGTGGGTTTGTGTACATTCTAGGACCCTGTGGGTCTCTCCAACGGGCTCTCCTGTGAAACTGGGAGTCATTCCTGCAACCCCCACAGGTTTTTACCTCCAGAGGTTTTGAGGCTCTTTTTTCTGGCACTGGAGCCCTGGATTGCGTGGTCTGTCTTGCTCCCCAGCTGTTCCTCTGGTTTATCTGCACACGAATGTGGAAATTCCCGGTCTGCCAGCCGCTGCCTCACCTGCCTGGTCCTCCAACCTCCGCCCTGCCACACACCCTCTCTGCACCAGCTGCCTGTCTCCACCCCTCCTATCAGTCTGGATGAATGTTTCTTCTTTAATTTCTTGGTTATCAGACTTCCATATGGTTTGATTTTATGGCAGTCCTGGTTATTTTTTGTTTTCAAATTTGTTTTTGTCCTTCTTTTGGTTGTATGAGGAGGCAAACTGTATCTCAAAATTCACCAATTTTGATTTTTTTTAAAATTCATGCTGATATGACAGCTGTCACAATACAACAAAATTGTTTCGAATGAGGTTAAAGACAACTAAGCAAGGCTAGAACCATCTTACAGAAAATAATGAACTTTTTGGCCAGTCCCATATAAAAAGAACTCATATTACAACAAGGAAATACATCAACCTCCAAGGAAAAAAATATAACAATACATATTATGGGTAATTTGCAAAAAAAGAAAGCCAGTAGACTTGAGAAGGTATTCAATCTTATTGGGTAATCATAAAACTGCATATTAAAGTGGCAATGAGGTGCTATTTTATAATCATTTGACTTCAGAAAATAAAGTCTGAATATATCCCTGCGGAATGCAAGAAACCATGGGTCTTCATTCAATACTGGGGAGAATGTCACATGTACAGCCACTTTGGATAATAATTAGAATTTTATGAATACAGTTGAAGATGTGTATACTGTATCAGTCTCGAGAGCACCTCTAGTTATATGCCCAGCCTAGTTCAACCCTTAAACATCTATGTAAGGATGTTAACTGCCAAGCAGTTTGTCAGAGTGAGGGAGTCGAAGGTGCTTTAATATTATTCCAAAGGGAGAAAATTAACTGATTTACATGGCATTCATAATATAGAATATATTATGTAAGTAACATGCAAGTAACATGAATGAACAAGAATCAATATGTACCAACATGAAAATCAGAAATACAATGTCATGTGAGAAAACAAGATTGTAAATGATATTTACAGTAAGTTTATAAAATTTTTCAAAAATTCATAATTTATAATATATATTTTAATAAATATATTTACATATATAGTAAAAGCATGAAAACATAGAAATTATACATGCCAAATTAAATAGAGTAGTTGCAGTTGGAGTGAAAACAAGGGGAACATGTTTGGAAAGATATTTAAAAAGGGATTTTCAACAGAGACAAGAGGGAAGGCGGGGGCAGGGAAAGGGAAGGGAAGGGGAAAGTCAAGGAACATATAGCAAGGACTCATGGACAAAACCAAAGGGGAAGAGCTGAGGGAGGGAGGGAGGAAAAGAGGGAGGGGGCAAGGGAAAGTGGTGGGGGGGAGGCAGAGACAAATGTATTTTAAAAATAAATTAATTAATTAATTAAAAATAAAAAGGGATTTTATTTTTTTCCTATTATTTTTTGTTAACAGATTAATATTAATTCTAAGTGCTTGCTTTTATTTTTTGTACATTTCTAAAGTGTAAGGATAATACAAAAAGAACTGAAGAAAACTATTGGCCACACCTACAAGCAGATTACATGTAAAGCATACAGAATGTCCTATAATTTTAGATGGTTACCTACCATTCTGAAAACCATTTTAAATATTGCTAGCATTCTGAAAAACATCCATCTGAGTTATGATATCCTGGTTAGAGGTTCCACAAGCCTCACCCCCAGCATCAGCTATGAATTCCTCCTACTATAGTACAGTTGGTGGTCTTTACCAGTGGCTAGCAATCTTTTTTCATCAGAGCTTCATTTCAAAGCAATTCTTAGTAGAATCCAACATGGTGTAGCAGAGAAAAACTAATCTGTCCTGAATAAAGCAACTTTGGGTTAATTGTTCTCCCTCTTACATAAGAAGTGGCTTCTGAAACTTCAAAGAGAACTCTGAACTAAGAGGTTTGAAAATCACTATTCTAATATCTTATATAGAAAATCAACCTGGGATAAGGAACACAGTCAATCACCAAGTCATCATACTGCCCAGGTTTCTAACATTAACAAATCTTAGCAGTAAAATAAAATAAACAACAAAGTACCAGTTGTGTTTTGATTGGTTGGTTCCTTTTGCATGATTTTAGAATAAGATAAAAACACTGAGATTTTCAAGGTGATTTGAACATTGATAATTAAACCAGGTAACCCATGGATGAAAGTCACCATAAAACATTTATTGGGTATATCTATACTAAAAAGCCTAACAAAAACTTTTAATATATGTACAGTTAAAACTTTAGACAACAAGAATGAACAGGTTTTATTTGTTTTTGCTCAGAAGAAGCTCAGAAACTAACTTCATGTACATTTAAATAAATTATATTAAATTTTTGATTACTATCAGGACTCATGCTTTTTTTTTCACATTTTCTGATTTTCCATCTCTATTCAAGGCTAAGAAAATAAAGTCAATATATTCTTATTGCAAACAGCTTCAAATATTTTTTAATTTTCTTTTTCTTTATTGAATAGAGAGAGAGAGAGAGAGAGAGAGATTGATTTATTGTTCCACTTATTTATGCATTCATTGGTTGCTTCTTGTATGTGCCTGACAGGAGATTGAACCTGCAACCTTGGCATAACAAGACGACTCTCTAACCAATTGAGATACCCAGCCAGGGCCTTCAAATATTTTTTAGAAAGAGATGTTGGTATAAATAAATAAGAAGATTTATTTTCATTAAGTCCATAATGTTTATTCTAGTCTCTCAATCTTATACAATAACCATTTTATGAATACCTGTGATATACAATTTATTTTTTATGTATTGGTAGTAATTTTTCAGTGGTGCATATTTTTAATGATATTCCAGTTTTTATTTTCTTACTAGATAAAATTATGACAGCAACAGTCACCAAATGATAAAGAAACTAAGATGTAATTAAGGAGGGAGTAAACAGTGAAATTTAACAGTCCATCAATTCTCTATCAACTCATAATACATTCTGCCATCATAGAAATATAAGTTTTTACTTAAACAGCTATGTGAAACTATCAGAGTCTGCCTTCTTTTTCATAAATGTTGTTTAATTAAATATATAAGATTTATACTTTTCAGAGCTGAAAAATAAACTTGTTTTACTTCTTTTGGAAACTTAGAAATAAAGAGTCTACAATAAGTAAACATCTCGTAATAGCTCACTGGTGAAGAATAAATAAAATTTTAAGCCAATGAATGATTTCAAATAATCATAGTGGATTCCTCCCCAATTTATATCAAGTATTCCATCATCAGTCTTTGATCTTTGTGCATGAAATGTGAAGTCATTCAGCATAACCAAAAATATAACTTCATTATAAAAGTAAAGATAGACATACCAAATAATTTCATTTTTATAAGTATTTTCTCTTTTTCTAAAAATTAAATGAATGATTTTCGTCTGTAATCAGCAAAATAGAGGTCAGAGATTTTTAGAATTAATTTACATTTCATTATGAAATGATTCCAGGTGCAAGAATTAAAATGCTACATTTTGCTCCACAATCTTTATTTAAATTTCCATTTCTATTTTCATTCCTGCAGAAATGACATCCTGCACTCATTTATGTTTTGTTTGTTTGAGGAAAAAGAAAGTCTGAATTCAGTCTACTGGGATCTAATTATCGGAACCTAATTCTAATTACAGTCTTTTAAATCAACGCTGTAGGCTTTCCTCCTCTCTACTTCTTTTTGAAAAAAGGGCCATTTATATTTTTCAGAAGGCTTTCCATGTTAGATAGCTCTATTTATAGAAACCATCTACCAAGAGTTTTATAGCTATATAGCCTCATTTTGCCAAACAACTTCATGCTCATTTGAACTATGGAATTTCTTTGTAATTTAAATGCACAGAAGAAGAAACATGCAAAGATAAAACATATACAAATCAAGACTTTCGTGTTGAGATAAAACATAACGTTACCCTTAAAATCTATTTTTTGCAAAAAGTATAAAGAGAGTTACTAAGGAGGTATTGCCTGTAGATATTTAAATAAAATGCATAAATCTTGATCCCTATTTTTAAACTGTTGGAAGTCTGCTATCAAAATGGTGTTTTACTAACCCTGAACTGGCAGCAAATAATAGGCAAGCAATTGAACTTTCAACTTTTCAGTTAATATAAAGATAGTTACTCCCAACTTTCCATTTTATTACTTTATATTTGTTTTTACATCATGTGTTTTTTTTCTATTGTCAGATAACATATATTTAGTCCAAAGGCCCTGAATTTATTTCATTTAGGACGTGTTTGTTTATTGACCATTAACATAATTTTCACTCAGATATCTTATCATCTCTACTAGCGAACAAATGCAAATAGAATCTCTTCTATTAGTCTTGATTATGCAGGAACCATTTAAATGACACTTTTCAATACTACACACACCTACTCACATATATTGAGGTACACACCACAGGCAAGTACTGGAGATAACAAAGGTGAATCAGCTAAGCAGGCAATGAAGCACCCTGCTGCTGGCTACTAAACAGCTATCGTTTTCCTCCTGGCCTAGCCACAAGAAATAGGTCAAACACTAATGAACACATATCAATACATTGACAATGCAGGTTGAAACTAACAACTGCAGTTTCAGCCTAGACTCAAGCACTACATACCTATAGGAGTGTGGTGTTTGAAAGAATATCACAGAGATCCCATGGTCAACATTTCAGACAAACAATGTTGAGATTTTCATCGTGTTGTTGTAGGTATGTGCTTTTTCGTTCTTCTACAGAACTCCTTAGAAGCTTTAATGAGGTAATGGCATTGTAAGTTACCAAGAAGGAACTAAAACTGATTCTCATACTTTGGTGAGCAGCATAACCCCTGAAGGGCTTGTTCAGACATGGATTGCAGCTCTGCCTCCAGAGTTTTCTGATTCTGTGGGTCTTCAGTGGCCTCAGATTTTGTTTCTCACAAGCTTCCAAATGATATGAATGCTGGCTGTCCAGCGACCACATTTTGAGAAGATTTAAGCTTAAAAATACATTTCACAGTTTCATTGAATTTTTTTCTTTCTTATGAAAAGTTCATCTTAAAGTACTAGTGTTCCCTATGATATATGTTAAGAAATATGTTTTAGGTTGGGAAAGAATTTTGACGACAAACAAGGACAAAGTGATTCCTTCACCTCTAACATGACATCTGAAAAACAGCTGATAAGCCTCTGAAAATCAAAATATATGGGATACAGTTCATGAAGATATTTATCTTCTCATTGCAATTTATGACATGGTAATACTGAAGTTACTTTTGATATACAGGGTCCAGCAGAAGTAACGCCTGCTTGAGTGTGGTTGGTAGAGTAATAACGTGGATATAAGTATTTATAGTTTTAATTTGAACACTTCACCTAAAATGTCATATGGTGTCCTTGAGTGTGCTATTGTTATGTTACAGAATTATATGCTTACAATTTTGTAAGAAAAGACTTTGTAATAAAAATGGGTCATCATTTGTACTGGAGCCTATATACAGTTTAGTGTGTTAATGCATAGGAATTAGGCAAAATGAGAAATAGATAATATCAGCAATGCCAAAATCCTTAGGTCCAAAACATATATTGTTAAATAATCTTCCCATTTACAAAATTTTATAATCAGGAACTTCCTTAATAGAAAATTAAGTAAGGCATTTAAAAAGTCTTGCTAACCTAAAAAGGGCTTGATTTCTTTACCTTGTAGTGGACTTTAAAGTGTTCATTAGTTCCTTGGGTTTTGTGTTAAAGTGTTTGAAAATGTGTTTTCGAAAAAGAAAAAACAAAGATCTTTTATGTTAATAAATAGCTAATAGTACTACAGAAATAGTACAATAAATCTTTTAAAAAATGTCTTAGGTTTTACTCTTCCAAGGAAGTTTATCCCAAGGAAATAATTCAAAAGAAGAAAAAAAAATGCTCAGAAAAAAATATTTCTAATATTAGCTACAATATTTTCAAAATTAAAGAAGTTAAATATCACTAACTAGGGATTACACTGAAGTAATGAAGGATGTGACAATATAAGTATGCTATGTGCAAAAATTAGATCTCAAAATTACTTCTTTACTCAGCTTTACACCAGTCAGGGAGAAAAGAAAACAGTTGAATTATAATATTAAGAATATAGATGATTTTGATTTTTTTTCTTAAAACATATGTCAATGTTATTTTAACAATACATAAACATTTTTTAAATATTCCCATCAATATGTTCATTTTCCCCAAAAAGTACAGCTCTGATTTTCTGGCAGCTGGTAGTAAGCTCAGAATACAGTAACACTTTCTGGAACAGTTAGGTAAGAAGCTAGTGAGGGGAAAATAATGAATAAAAGGAGTTCGGAGGCTTCCCTAACTTAATTTTCTTCATATCTTAAATGAGAGCTTACTGGACACAAACAGTTGGCTCAAACCTTATATTTTTATGTACTTGTGTAGTTTCCTCTTGAGTTAAAGCAAGGAAACAGTTTTATCCACTTGAAATTAACAATCACTTTTGGGCCTTAACACTTCAATTAGTTTATTTTCTACATTTTAAAATAAGCCGAGGGTAAGAGAAATATATATTCTAGGGTTTGTCTTAGTGAACATAACTTTAGACCATTTTGTTTGTGTTTTAGCTGCAACCAGGTTAAATTCTGCTTGACAAATGTGCTGCTTTTAAATAGATGTATTTTTTTTCATCAAATTAAAAGAAAACTCTCTTCATTGTAATTAAAAGTTAACATAAAATCAGAGATCTTGCTGATTACAAACAATATTTTCTTTCTCTATTTTTGCTAAAAAGGCTCAGGATTTTGAAGTTTGAATAGAAAGGCTCTGAGTTAGCTATTCACTAAACAAGGCGCAAAGCTTTTTTCTTTTCTTATTATAATATCTTTATATAGATTTTTCAATATTCAAAAATGTAAGTATACTTTATATAAAACATTGCCTTTGATTTAAAACATCTGCCTTAAATTTCTGACCCTCAAAGAATAATTTAGAAGCATGGAACATTTTTTCCAGTTATTTAAAAACTGATGTGTGGTTCAATTATAAAGTTGCCCTAAAAAGCAAGTCTCAGCATATTCTTAATCAGAGTAAAATGTGATTCTTTCCAACAAATGCACTGTTGAATTTCTTTCTGCCTTTGTCAGTAAAACAGCTGTGAAGAGATTAAATTTTCTGATTTTTTAACTTTTCCCTCATGACTCACTTGAAACTTTTTTTTCCTTGTTCTACAGCTATTAGAATGTTAGAGGAAATAAATTGGATCAAACACATATACCATTTCATACGCTTTTATGTCACATTGTCTACACTAAGTTTAAAACTTAAAGCTAACATTTTTACAACCTCTAATTCATGCAAGCATCCCTGAGAGTCTCAGCTCATTAGTGAGTGTGCACACACGGAGGGCCTACTATGCGCTGAGCCCTGCCTTTGCTGTCCTAATTACCTCTAATCTCAGTAAGAGAGGAAGGGAAGACGGGCAGTTATGCAGCTTGCAATACCCGAGGAAAGGCAGATCTGGGAAACCATTGACATGACTCACAATGCAGTCACTCATTTTTATTGCATGAATCTGAGAAATTCTCAAATCCCATTTCTATGAGAATTAAGATTTTGATTGAGGTTGATGGAGCAAAAATAAAAAGAGTAATAGAACTAGAGGAACCATTTCCCCAACACTGGATGCATAATAAACGAAACAGTCTTTACTGAGGAAAAGACTGCGGAGCGTGCATGGGTACAGTGACAGTTCTTTCCATATAAAAAACCAACATGTCTGTGCTGGTGGACAGACGGGTGAGGGCAGAAAGCT
The DNA here is from genome assembly GCF_021234165.1 of Pteronotus mesoamericanus. Lineage (NCBI taxonomy): Eukaryota > Metazoa > Chordata > Mammalia > Chiroptera > Mormoopidae > Pteronotus > Pteronotus mesoamericanus. Next base: position 34,105,416 of record NW_026555105.1, on the reverse strand, counting down.
TCAAAATCGGCCTACCTTGCAGTAAACTGGACAGATGGCCAATACACATAAGACCTCTAAAATGCACTGGGCACTGGCATCCATGCTTATTTAAGTAGGAAGGAGGGTCGCAGGAGACAACAAAAGTGTAAACCTGGAGGCTTTTAATCAAGACTATTAAGCACAATCATGAAGACCATGTTAGTCATTGCTTTATTAGAAATAAACATGCCTTAGTTTAACCAGTGCTTATGCTTGTGTTCTATGCAATTTTATACACACACACACATACACACACACACGCACACAAAGTCAGACTTGCACTAGGAAATTTAAAATCAAAAAAATTTAAACATATCCATTAAAATTATATTAGTAATTACCAAAAGTTACCCAAAACCATTGTAAAGAAAATAAGAAAGGCGAGTCCACGTGAAAAGTTTAGATACTAAAAATGTAAGCGGAACACAATTAATGGATGTGCTAACTGCTACTTCTTGTAGCCTGCAATGTTTCCATCCACTAACCCCCTCCCCAGATATATTATACCAGATTGTAAAGCCATTTGCAAACTATAAAGTGCTATAAAAATACTGGATAATAATGATAACTCATCTTGCCTTCCATCTCTATAGCAGGTATTTATATTACACTAAATTTGAGCTTTTATTGTTCCCAGATGAATCTATGCATCCATATTTCTTTTTCTTTCCCTTGCAGTAATACAATCTAAGCATGTCAGACAGGTTAGAACTAGATGGAGGCAGTGTTTGCCTGCAGTGGTTTATATAGTATGGGACAAACGACCCACAACACAGTGGCCGTCCTGATCAATCACAATGGGTACCGTCATATTTTTTCCAGTTGGTAAAAGCTGGTGGAGTGAGAAAGCCCTCTCAGTTGGTCATTTCTGCCACCTACGAATAGCATCATTCTATAAAAGCAACATGTTACCATTGTATCTTTTGAAACTTTTCCGCATAAGCTTTAAATGTTCTTATTCCACCATGCATAGATTTGCACAGTGGTATTGTTTCACCCTGATTGTTCATCTTGCACTTGCTTTACCCTATCTCCCTTTCAGAGACAGATTGCTAAAACTGGAGACCCTGAGATCCTCCAGGAACAGAATGGTTCTACTTGAGTATTATACCATTTAATTTGCATCCACTAAATAAGCAGATGGGACTTCTCTCTTGCATTTGTGCCCCATTGGAGTTCTCCAGTCAGGGGCCACCCAGCTTTACAAAGAAAAGGAGATGGTAACAAAAAATAAACAAAGGAAGAAAAACTGAGGAAACAGAAATGTAGTTAAATAGAAACTAAGTTAATCTGTGTAGTATCATGAGTTCATATGTGTGTCTGTCTTTCCTTATTTCTGATATCAACACTATATCAGATTTCATTTTTTTTAATTTGCTTTCAGATGCATTCAACAGTTTAACTGATCACAGAATGAATATTTGTATATAGTAGTAGAATGACTAATTCTAATCATGAATGGAATAACTATTGAAAATGTTCTTTTAAAACAAATCAATGTAAACACCATAACAAGCTAAAAACAACCACAGGTTATGAATAAAAAATTGGACAGAATTTAATGTAAGTTCATAATTTCAAAAAATCTCAGAAAACTAAATATAGAGGGGAATTTCTTCAACTTCACAAAATATGTCTATGGAAATAAAACAAACCTACAGTTAAATATCATACTTAATGGTGAAAGACTGAATGTTTTTTGCCCTAAGACTGTCAATAAGGCAAGGATGTTCACTTTGACCACCTGTGCAATAAGGCAAAAAAACAAAATAAATGTGTAAAGATCAGAAAGGAAGAAAATAAACTCCTTATATGCAGACAACATGATGGTCTACAACAGGATATTCCCAAGGAATTTCAAAACAATGCCCAGGATAAGTGAGTTGGCCAGGTCACAAGTTACAAGATCAACATAAAAAAAATCATTCGCTTTTATATGCTAACAATAAGCATGTGGACACTAAAATTAAAAATACAATATTATTTAAAATCTTTCAAAAATGGTGTAATTAGGTAAAAGTCTAAGAAAACATGTACAGAACATTCATGCTGAAAACTATAAAGCATCAATGACAGAAAACAACAGAGATCTAAGTAAATGGAGAAGCACACTGTGCTCCTGGCTTAAAAGTGTCAACAGTATATATGGGGTCAGGCGGGTACTTGAAATATCAGGGGGGCCACTTTGTAAAGCATGTAACTGTCTAACCACTATATTGTACACCTAAAGCTAATACTAAATAACGCCAAATGCAAACTGTAATTGAAAAATAAAAAAAGAGACAACACAATAAAGATGTCAATTCTCCCCTAAATTATATATAAATTTAACACAATTCTAGTGAAAATCTCAGCAAGATTCTTTGTAGATTTACACAAGTTTATTCTAAATTTCATATGTCAAAGGAACTAAAATAGCTAACACAATAATGAAAGAGAAGAATAAAATGAGAAGACTCACTCTACCTGATTTTAAATCTCATTATCCTAATCAATACTGTATGGTATTGTCATGGAAATTGACACGTAGATCAATGAAACAGAACAAAGAACCTCAAGTTAAACCAATACAAGTATGGCTAACAGATTTTTGACAAAGGTGAAAAATAAGCTCTATGGAGAAGACGTTTCACCAAATGTTGCTGCATCAATTAGATATCCACAGACAAAGGAAATAAATAACCTCCATCAGAATTTTACACCTTACACAAAAGTCAAATCAAATGGATTATATATTTAAATGTTAAACATATTATAAAACCTTTAGTAGAAAACATGAGGAATTCATCAGGACCTACGGTCTTAATGAAAAGTTCTTAAACAGGGCAGTAAAAGTATAACCCATAAAAGAAAAAAATTGATATAAGATTTTGCCAAAATTTTAAAAGTTTGCAATGTGAAAAACCCTGTTAAAAGATAAAGAGACAAGATACAGACTGGGATAAAATATTTGCAAATCACATAATCCACCAAAAGACTCATATTTGTAATACACAAACAATTCTCAAAACTCAACAGTAAAAATACAAACATCCAATTATAAAATGGACAAAGGACATAGAGTCATATTTCACTGAAGAGAATATTTGGATGGCAAATAAGCACACATAAAGGTGCTCACCATTACTAACCATAAGAGAAATGCAAGTAAGGTTACGACGATGTATCAAAATCTGTGAGAACCCCTAGGGGGAAAAATAGTGACAATGCCAAACGATAGCAAGAATGTAGAGAAACAAGATCTCTCTTGCACTGCTGTGGCAAGTGTAAAATTATACATGCACTCCAGAAAATTGTTCGGTAGTTCCTTCAAAAACTTAACATACACTTAACATATGAACCAGCATTCACACTCCTAGACATTTATTTCAGAAAAATAAAATTTTATATCCTCACAAAAAGCCTATTCATGGATATTCATAGCAACTTTATTTGTAATAACCAAAAAACTGAAACAAGCAAACTGTCTCTCAGTAGGGAAATAGTTAGGCAAACTGTGGTTTATCCATACTATAGACTACAACAGGCATACTTCAGGGATATTGCAGGTTCAGTTCCAGACCATCACAACAAAGAATATTGCAATAAAATGAGTCACATGAATTATTTGGTTTCCCAGTGCATATAAAACTTCTGTTTACACTATACTATATTCTATTTGGTGTGCAATAGCATTATGTCTAAAAAATGTATGTATCTTAATTTAAAAATTATTGGAGGGATCAAGCAAAAAGAAAAAAGGACTCAGGGGCATGGTAATTGTGGAAGGGAAGATGGTATAAGAGAGATAAACATAAAGGAAAAAATATAATAAAAATTAATTAAGTGAAATAAAAGACAATTCTTTTTTTAAATACTTTATTGCTAAAAAAGAAAATAACTGCTAACCATCATCTATGCCTTCAGTAAGTCATTACCTTTTGTCTGTCTTGATGCTGATGGCTACTGACTGATCAGGATGGTGGTTGTTTCAATTTCTTACAATAAGACAGCAACAAAGTTTGCCTCATTGATTGGGTCTTCACTGAGTCTTCCTTTCAAAAACACTTTCTCTGTAGCACACAGTGATGTCTGATAGCATTTTACACACAGTAGAACTTCTTTCAAAACTGGAGTCAATCCAATCAAACCCTGCCTCTGGTTTATCAAATAAGTTTATGTAATATTTTAAACCCTTTATTACCCTTTCGACTATATTCACAGTATCTTTATCAGGGATACATTCCATCTCAACAAACTACTTACCTTGCTCATCCATAATAAGCAACACTTCATCTGTTTTATCATAAGATTCCAGTAATACAGTCACATCTTCAGGCTCCCCTTTAATTCTATTTCTCTTGCCATTTCCACCACATATGCAGTTAACTTCCTCCACTGAAGTCCTGAACACCTCAAAATCATCCAGGCTCCTGTTAATGTTATTATTTTTACCTCTTCCCATGCATCACAAAAGTTCTTTAAAAAAAGAAAATTACTGGTTTTAGAGAGAGAGGGAGAAAGGAAAGTAGAGAGAGAGATGTGTTCTTCCACTTATTTGTGCATTCATTGATTGATTCTTGTGTGTGTCCTGATCTAAGGTGAGACCTGCAGACTTGGTGTATCAAGGAGGATGCTCTAGCCAACTGAGGGCTTTTACAGATGTTCTTAATGGTATCTGGGCTGGTGAATTCTTTCCAGGAGATTTTCAATTTACTTTATCCAGGTCTATCTTCAGCAACTATGGCCTTATGATATTTGAGTATCTTTCTTAAATAAAAAGAGTTTTAAATTTGAAATTAGTCCTTAACACCATTAACTGCAAAGTAGACGTTGTGTTAGCAAGCATAAAAAACAACATTAATCTTGTCTTGGCCAGGTAGTTCAGTTGGTTGGAGCATCATCCCATACAGCAAAAATCTGTGAGTTTGATTCCCAATCAGGGCATTTACCTAGGTTGCAGGTTCAGTTCCCAGTAGGGGCACATATGGGAGCCAATGGATCAATGTTTCTCTCTCACATTGATTTTTATCCCTCTCTCTCCCTTCCTCTCTCTCTAAAATCAATTTTAAAAAGCCATCAGGTGAGAATAACAAAAACACATTAATTTCATTGTACATCTCCATCAGAGTCTTTTAGTTACTAGGTACTTTGACAATGGGCAGTAATATTTTGAAAGGAATCTTTTTTTCTGAGCAGTAGATTTCAACAGTGTGCTTAAAATGTTCAGTAAACCATGTTGTAAACAGATGTGCTATCTTCCAGACTTTGATGTTCCATTTATAGAGAATAGCCTGAGTAGATTTAGCATAATTCTTAAAGCCCTAGGATTTTTGGATTGGTAAATGAGCATTAGCTTCAACTTAAAGACACCAGCTGCATTAATCCCTAACTAATGAATTAGCATTGCCTTCTCTTCTCTAGCTATGAAAGTCCTAGATGGTATCCTCTTCCATCATAAGTCTGTTTTGCCTACATTGAAATCTGTTGTTTAGGGTAGTCACCTTAGCTAGATCTTGTGATAACTTGCTGCAGCTTCTGTATAAGCACTTGCTGCTTCACCTTGGAACCTCTGCTAGCTTCAAGCATTTCTTCTGCAGCTTTCCCACCTCTCTCCACCTTCATAGAATTAAAGAGAGTTAGGGCCTTGCTCTGGATTAGGCTTTGGCTTAAGGAAATGTTGTGGCTGATTTGATCTTCTATCCAGACTACTAAAACGTTCTCCATATCAGCAATAAGGCTTTTTTGCTTTCTTATCATTCACATGTTCATTGGAGTAGCACTCTTAATTTCCTTCAAGACCTTTTCCCTTACGTTCACAATTTGTCACAAAAGGCTTAGCCTTTAGCCTATCTCAGCTTCTGACATGCTTTCTTCACTAAGCTTAATTATTTCTACGTTTTGATTTAGAGTAAGAGGTGTGCAACTTTTCCTTTTGCTTGAACTCTTAGAAGCCATTGTAGGGTTATTAATTAGACTAATTTCAACATCATTGGGTCTCAGGAAATAGGGAGGCCTGATGAGAGAGAAAAAGAGATGGGGGAATATGCAGCCTGTAGAGCAGTCAGAACACATGCATTTATCAATTAATTTTTTGGTCTTATGTGTGTGTGGTTTGTGATGCCACAAAGCTGTTACAATGGTAACATCAAAGGTCACTGATTGCAAGTCACCATAACAAATACAACACTAATGGAAAAGTTTGTAATAGTGTGAGGATTATTATAACATGACACAGAGACACAAAGTGAGTAAATGCAGTTGAAAAACTGACACTGATAGCCATGGGGTTGTTCACAAACCTTTAATTTGTAAAAAAAAAAAAAAAAAAAAAAAGGCAGTATCTTCCAAGTATAGTAAAGTAAAGCTCAATGTACCTTTACTTAGCAAAAAAAAAAAAAAAAAAAAGGGAACAAATTATTAAAACATGCAACAAGTTGGATAGATCTCAAGGACATTATCCTGAGTGGAAAAAACTGAATGTCAAAAGGTCACCTACTGTATGATTCCACTTACATACAGGCATATTTCACTTTATTGTGCTTCACAGATAATGCATTTACATCAACATCGAGACAAGACCACTCACAAGTCAAAAGATTATGATTCGCTGAAGGCTATGGTGATGACTAGCATTTTTTAGCAAATACATTATTTTTAAATTAAACTACATACATTTTTAGACATAATTTCTTTCACACTTAATAAAGTATAGTATAAACATAATTTTATATGCATTTGGAAACCAAAAAAAATTTGAGACTCATTCTATAGAGATATGTGTTCTGGAACTGAACCTGAAGTATCTCTGAGGTATACTTGTAATATTCTCAAAATGGCAAATCATAGAGGTGGGGAATAGCTTTGCGGTTTCTAAGGGTTAGGAATGGTGGAGATAGGGGTGAATATAACTACAAAATGGGTAGCATGAAATAAATCTTTGTGGTAAAGTAATATTTCTGTATATGTGCAATGGCAGTGACAGAAATCTACACATGTGATTAGATGGAATAGAACTATGTACATACATGGTACCAGTGTCAATTTCCTGGGTTTGGTATTGTAACACAGTTATGTAAAACGTAGTTTTCCCCATTTTGGGAAACTTTATAGAGAGTACAAAAATCCTCTTTGTATTATTTTTGTGACTTCTTATTAACTTATGTAATTATTTCAAAATAAATTAAAATAAAAAGATCTCTTTTAATTAGGCATAACAAATATGTTATTTATATATGGAGATATTATAGATAAATAAATAGCTGCATGCCTATAAGCATAAATAATTCTTAATATTCTTTGAATAGCTTTATAACTGGATGTAAACTCATCAAAATCTAGAAAGTATGAAACAAATAATAAAGAAATCTCTATATGACTGAGAAATATTTAGATTATATTTCTTTTAGAGGTTCCTTAAGCTGACCACTTTGAATGACACAGGTAGTTTTGTGTCTGGCAGAATATTACATAATATAATTGATTCTCCTAGATGGAAATGAAAAGGAAAAATATCTCCCAAAGTATTTGCCATTCTGAGTAAATCATTCCCTCAGTTGAAGGTTCTAATACAAAAGATGAATTCACACACACACACACACACACACACACACACACACACTGTGGAATGAATGAATGGGGATGTAAATCATAAAAGAAGTAATATAAGAGATGAGTACATTTTATTCTCTGAGATTAAACCCATTAATCTCCACAAGAAACTATAGTTTTTCTAAGTGAAATATCAGGTCACTGGTCTCCTTGAGGAACCGCTAATAAAACACCTCAAGAGGCCACTAATATGAGATTATTTTATATTTACAGAAAGGGAGTAATGTCTAAGAGAAAAATAAATGATCACTGACTTCTAAGTAATTAACATCACTTGCAGAAAAATCTCTCTCTCCCTGCTCCTCAGCCTCTCTCTGTCTCTTTGTCTTTCTCTCTCTATATATACATATATATGTATATACACCATATATACACCTAAATGAATAAAATAATTATATTGTTAAGCAATTAATTTTTTGGCTATTAAATTTGGAAATATTTATAATATATTCATGCCTGATGTTGACTACGACTATGTGGATACATTACCCATCTCTTAACGCTCAATGCTCTGTATTTAAGTTCTCACAGAGCTAATAACACTGTGCTTTGCCTTCTACCAGCACTTTATGCTTATATTAGCTGAAAGAAGCATAAAAGAATAAATTAACAGTAAGAATGTGGGCACCATTTTTACCTTGATAGATTAACATCTCAACATCAGAAAAATATTGTTTACTTAAAAAATAATTTAAATGTTTGTCCAAGAGTTGCATGAATTATTACTAAAAAAGTAGATAATACAAAATAAAAATAGAGATAATAGACCTTATAAATATATGTACAAAATATGCATTCAATGTAAGAATTATTAATAATTATATGAATTTTGGTAATACTAATTTATTATTATTTCTGTATTATAAGTGTTGATGAAGTATTAAAATTAGTATGCATACCATAATGGCAACATTCATTATTTTAGTAAAAAGTTTCAAAAAGAAAAAAGAATTCTAAAATTGAATTTCCTATTAAGGCTAATATATTCTTGTCCTCTTGGCTTATTAAAGAGTAAATTAAACTTGAAGGTAAACTTTTTGTTGTCTTTATAAAATATAATCCAGAAAAAATAGAAATAACATTTTAAGAATGACATCATATAATTTAATCCTCATTTAATCAAGTATTTTACTTTAGTTGTTTTATACCTTGTTTGTTATATAACTTGAAGCCCAGGGCTGGAATATGATCACACCAGAATTTTTATAAGGTAAATCTGCTTTCTAACTCTTTAACAAGATGATTCCATTGACTCAGTCTACTAGTTCATCTTGTGTTCATCATTGATTGCATAACTGTTACCTCAGCTCTTCCGTTTATGTTAAGGATGTTCCAAGACTTCTGTTGTCTTCTCCTCACCTACTTACAATAAAGTTGTACTCTAAACTCAGTTTTTAGTTCTTCCATGACAGTGAAAATGCCCATAACACATTCTCCTTCACTGCAATTAGGGTAACCTATTTTATTACAGGGCAAGTGACAATATTCTTTTCTTCCCCCAAATTTTGGATATATTTATTTTTTAAATTGTTTTTTTTTTTTGGTTTTTTTTTTTTTGTTCCAAGGCTTTTATTCTTTTTATTTTTTTTAATTAATTTATTTACTTTTTAAATACATTTGTCTCTGCCTTCCCCCAACCTCTTTCCCTTGCCCCCTCCCACCTTCCCTCCCTCAGCTCTTCCCCTTTGGTTTTGTCCATGAGTCCTTGCTATATGTTCCTTGACTTTCCCCTTCCCTTCCCTTTCCCTGTCCCTGTAAGTCACTGATAATATGCCTCATGTGTTTTAATCAAAAATCAATTGAACTTCTATATATCCTTGCTATATTGAATTTTTATGCTAGGGAGGATATGAATTAAAATCATATAAAAATTGATACAATATCAATTACTTATAAAAACATATATTGGATATTTCTGCCAAAATCAGTGCTAAAGCCTTTACCTGCACTGTCACAACTTATTCTTTTAACAACTACGCAGTAGACACTACTGTTATCATTATACAAACAAGAAAATTGATGCACAGAGAGGTTATATACATGACCCAGGATCACACACCCAGAAAATGGTGAAGATGGCCTTTGGACCCAGTATGTATAATTCCTGAGCTCCTAGCTAAATCACAAAGAGCCTCTAATTATGATATAAGTCATGCTCTGAAAACCAGAGGGTGATGGAAACTTAAAAGTAGAAGAAATCTCTAATATCATTTCAGGAGGCATTACAGAAAATGAAACCAAGTCCAGGACGGTGAGGAGACATGGGGAGAATCACAGTGCTTGTAAGTGACCGAAAGCAGATCTTGTAAGGGGTTGGAATAAAGTTACAACCCAATGTTCTTTCTATTGGATCATCATTTTATAGAGAATAATTTCTCAAGAACAAAAGATAAATTTTCCTAACTTCTGAAAGATACTTGAAATATAATAAAAAATTTGTCTGGGTCTTTGTCCCCATTTCCTGATATGTAGCTTTTAAAACCCTGGGAATTTCCTAAATGACAGGAATGTCTTTGTTATGCTAGTGAAGTAACTATTGGGCCCCTAGATAGTCTCAGAATAGAAACTGTTCACCAGAAAGACCGAACACATGATTAGAGGGTAAAACTTTGGGCCAGCCTGACATTTGTGGAGAAAAGAGGGACCAAAGATTGAATTCAGTCATGTGGTCAATACTTGAGAAAGCATACCTATGTAATTAAATCCCAGTAAAAATTCTGGCACTGAGGCTCAGTAGAGCTTCTTTGTTGATGTACGTGTTGCTGCCCTCGGGGCCCACAAACCTGTATTCCATGAAGAGAGGGCACACAAGCTGTTTTCTCTCAACCCTGCACACCTTGTCCAATGTGTCTCTTCATTTGACTCTTCCTGATCTGTATCCTTTATAATAAAACTAGGGTTCTGTAAATTATTCTATCAAATTATAAAACAGAGGGCATCATGGGAACCTCAGAACTTATAACCAATAAGTCACAAGTGAGGGTGGCCTGGTGACCCCCAAAGTGTGAATGACATCTCAAGTAAGGGGAGTCTTGTATGGGCCTGAGCCTTGAATGTGTGGAATCTGATACCAACTCCATATAGTTAACATAAGAATTCTTTTTCAGTATCCCAGTTGGTATCAGACCAGTTGAATTGAAATGGAACAATACTTCAAGTATATTGTTTAAACTATCTATATCTAGATTCTTCATTTGTAAAATGAGAATAAGAATAATGCCACCTCTTTTGGTACAAGCGAAATTTAAGTAAATCATATAAATAAAATCTAAAAAAGTACCTAATCAGTAGTTAATTGATGGATGATCACTATTATTATTATTCCTAGACAATTCTATTGTGGTATAGATACAATTTTATATTCTCCATTATTTTTCACCTTGCAAAGTACAAGCAGTTTTCCCTGTTTCTACACAATCTTCATAATTTTCATTAATGTCTGCATAATAATCTATCAAGTGGAAACAGAATGGTTTACTTCACCACTGCTTGCTGAAAATAAAATGATTTCATTTTTTTAAATTATACAACTTTATGCATAAGTTTTTGATATTTCTGAAAATTTACATATGTTTTGAAGATATGATTACTCTGTCAAAGAATATGATTATGTTCACAGCTTAAAAACATTGTCATGTTGCTTTTCAAAAGGATAGTATTATTTTACAATGACCAGAAATGTATACAAGTGCATGTTTTCACCACAATCTCTCTAATAATGACTATTACCAATATTTTAATATATTAATTTTATATGTGTAAAACAGCATATTTTTGCTATATTATATATGTTTTCTACTTTTTTTGTATACTAGTAAAGTAAAATATTTTCCACATGTACTCCAGGTACATGTGAAAAGTAAGGTTTTCCATTGTATCTACTACTAGGCATGCCAGTCATTTTCTTAGCCAATTTCATACGCTTTTCTTAGAAAAACTACCTGCCAAAAGCTTAAGAAAGACCAATCTCACATAATGCATGACTTCAGAACCCTGGACATTGTGACACAATGGTAGATATTTTAGTGAAAGTAGGTCAAATCTGATTTGAAATATAGATACGGAGACTCAACTGATATTGATCCTCAGTCTATCAGATCACCTGGACTTCAGGGCTGTGGCCAAAACTGTGAAGCAGCCAGAATTGTCCATGTCCAGCAGAATGGGCAAAGTCAGGTCAAAGAGAGCATGAAGAATGAAAGTGACTTGAAGAGAGAAGCAGAGCCAGCAACTGAAGCTTAGCAAGGTGAAAATAGGGCATATCATTTTTTAGACTTTGTTAAGACCTAGTGTTTTTCTCTGTGCTTCCTTTTCATGCTCTTTCTCTATATCTTTTCAAATATCCTCTACTGATGAAGCATGTATGAGGATTCCCTTTCCTTATAACCAGGAGAGTGCGGGTGGAGACATTCCAATGATATTTAGGTGATTTTAAAATTGCCAAAAAAAAAAAAAAAGAAAGAAAAAGAGTGGGTTAATATCTGCATTCAATGAAAAAGTCACCGAATGGCTAAAACACATAAAAATAGCAATAGATACTAAAAAAAAAATCTGAAAGAACTAATTCAGAAGAGAGGAGTCTGAATGGAAAATATTTTAATTATTTCCATTGAAATAATTAATGTTAAATATCTTTTTTCAGTTCCATTGAAAAAAGAAAATTTTTTAATATTTTATAATGGATTTTGACACTTAAAAAATAAGTAAAATCAATCTACATTTAAAGAAAGAAAAAGAGAAAAGAAAAAAAGAAGGAAAGGAACTCCTACCTTTTATGACAGCATGGATGGAACTGGAGAGCATTATGCTAAGTGAAATAAGCAAGTCGGTAAAAGACAAATACCATATGATTTCACCTATACAATATTCAATAAAATAAACTAATGAACAAAATAAACCACAGGCATGGAAACCTGGAGCAGACTGAAAGTGACCAGAGGGGATGGGGAAGGAGGACAATGGTGGAAAGAAGGGGAAAGGACTACACAAAGAACATGTATGAATGACCCACAGACATGGACAGCAGTGTGGGAATTGACTGTGGCTGGGTGGAGGAGGACAAAGGGGGAAAAATTGAGACAACTGTAATAGAATAAACATAATTTAAAAAAATAAAATAAAATAATAAAAATTTAAAAAAATGGAAACTAATGATAAAATTAAGCCAACTTTTATATAAATATATTATTCACATTATTTCATTTATCATATTAATCAATAAAATAAATATTTTTCTATAACACAAATAAATAAAATAAAGCTCATAGAGGTTAAATAGTTTGCCCACAGTCACATATAAATAGCTAGCAAATGCCAAAATGGGATTCAAACTCGTCTTTCAGTCTCCAAAACTAGTTCATTCTTCTCTCTGCTGTCCAAGCTTTGGCAACAACTAGCCTGAGGGAATCAGAGGTGTCAATTGTCCTCTTGTGTCTCAGTCTCACTGTGAAAGAGTCACTTAATCCCAACTGAATGCTATAGCTCCCAGTACCTCCTATCTTACATTTATTTCGAAGGAAATAGCCTGAAAGCCTAGTAAATGCTTAGAACTAATCAGGGACAAAATAAACAAAGGTCCTTACTCAGAACAGCAAAAATCACTCCTTTTGACACTTTCCAGAAAAGTACTTACAAAAAGGCAAATACCTAAAACTTACAGGTTAAGTTCTTTTATTATTTTAGATATTCATCTTTGTTGCTATTATTATACATCCATGGGATTTAATGCATGGAATGGGTGGAGGTAGAAATACTTACTAAATTGTTCAAAGGGGAAATGTAAAAACAAACAAACAAACAAAAACACAATTTCAACTCTTGTACACATTGATTTCTCCACAGTATCAAGAACCTGTAACAACTTTACTTGTTTGAATTAATAATACTTAAGAATTCCTAGAATATGAGTTTTTGATTCACAATGTTAAGAATGTGCTAACATGCTGTCTACATGGACATACAGATTTAAAATGAAGGTTTCTGGATAATATATAATTAAATAAATTTAGTTCACAGTATTTTCATGAATATACATTCAAATTAATCTACACAGTACTGAAATCCTAATACGTGATCCTAAATAAAATGAAAAACTTTCAATTCCCCATCTGAGTAAACACAATTTGCATTTGTGATTAAAGGTCATGGGGATATTTAACATCAAGCTGGCTTTTTCCTTCTACTCACCACTTCCTCCCATTTACCTGTATCCAGGTAGGAACTAAAAGTTAACTCTGTTTAGGAAAGTACACCAGCAATTAAAAAAATTATAAGTGAAAGTCAAATATAAACACATTTAATCATTATTATTTTTACCTGAGCCTATGTAAATGAGGTCTCACAGGTGACGGCGAACAACCTCAGCATTATGATCATTGCAATCTTATTAAAAACTAGCAGCCAAAACTATAATGATGCAGAAACAGGAGTCAAAAGCAAGAAACACCAAGCTTCTGTTGTTCAAATGGTATCTTCTCTCCATTCCATCAGCCAGTTAAACCTCCAAGTTAATCAAAGTCAGTTTCTTTAAACTTTTTTTGCATGTACCTTTAAAACCTAGGCTGGAAATCTTATATGTAATGCGTGGTATAAAGTCACTTCAAGTTATGGAAGAGCTAAATTAAAGTAGAGCTTAGTTTTTTAGCTCCACTTTACTGTATGTTAGCTATCAGTCAACAGAATCTTGCCTCAAGAAGGTGGAGGATGGTAGTGTGGCTGTAAAAGAATGGACAAGGCCAAATAACATCTCTCTCCCCACAAGATGAGGCCACTCAAAGAAACCTTTAGCAAAATAAAACAAATTCCTAGAAAGCTTTTCCACTTAGACTATTTCATCCACTATAATTAAGAAGTGTTATTTAGCTACACCTTTTTTCTTAATGCTTCTTCCAAGAAAGAAATTGCTTGAATTACAAGTTCCAAAATTAATGGGAAAGGAAAAGCTGGAGAAGGTTAGAGTCTCCACAAAAACAGGGCGAATGCCAGCTTACTGAGGTAGTAACATATGGCCCACAAGTTATGCACCAGACATAAAAGAGAAACATGAAAAACTTCAGGAAGTAAATTAAAGAGAAAAAGTTTATGGGAAAAAAAACTGAAAAAATAAGATTGTTTCTTGGTTCTTTTGTGGGGGCAACTATTGAATTTGACCCAAACTTTTAATGAACTTAAACTGTTTCTATAACACAACACACTGGTAGCTTCTAGAAAAAATGGAAAGGCTAACTAAAAAAATATTATCTGGATATATGTTAAACTTCTCCAGAGTCCAATGCTTCTCTTCCATGAGACTAATCCTTTTGTTTGTTTGTTTTCTTTTGATTGAAAGATTTTACCTATTTATTTTTAGAGACAGGGGAAAGGAGGGGAAAAAGAGGAGAGAAACATAGATGTGAGAGAGAAACATGGATCTGTTGCCTCTTGTCTGAGCCCCAACCAGGACCGAATCCACAACCCAGGCATGTGCCCTGACCAGGAATTGAGCTGGTGAACTTTCCCAGCAACCTTTCAGTCCATGTGACAACATCCAACTCACTGAGCTACACCAGCTGGGGCAATCCATTTTTTAAAAAATTACAGAAATAAAAGAAAAGCATGTCAATTAACTGATTAGAAAAGGAGAAGAATGATTTATTTTTTGTTCTGTATTTTAAAGTTCAATTTTTTTCTTAAAACATTGGACTATAATAGGGGACACTGAGATTGTTTCAACACAGTCATACTCTATAGCAATATTTCTTCTACTTTTAAAATTTGAATCCTTCTGTTAATAAATATAAAAATCTTATGCTTCTGGTTAAGGGAATAGTAACTGCTTTTATAACAGATCAAAACAGAGATAGATCTCAGTGGTTTAACACAGTCGAGTTTACTTTGTGTGTTGTGACACCAGTGTTGATGTTAAAATCCAATTCTGTGTGTTAAGGGGTGGGTGGGTTCCCAAGTTGGGCGCTCTTCTAAAGGACTCAGAGCCTTCCCTCTCGTGCACTTGGCTACTATTGACAAAGAGGTCTCAGCACGTGCTGGGGGTCCACTCCACTCAAGCCAGCTGGAAGAGGAAAAGCACCCTAGGGACTGAGAAGGCAGGTGATCATGGACAGAGCTGGAAGTGACACACATCATTTTCACTTGCAGTTCATTGAACAGACCACAATCACAGAGTGTCAGCTAATGAAAATGTAGATGCGAAATGCAGTCAAGTTGGATGCCAAAGAAGAAAAGGAAATGAATTGGGTGAGCATTAACTAGTCTTCGTCGCATGCCCAATAAAATCCTGATAAATCCTCATAGAAGATGCCACTTATAAGGCCCATGTCTTAGAGTCTAGATACTATGTATCCCTATCAGCCAAAATGATTCATGCATTCATTTCACATATGTTTACTCAATGCCTACTACGTGCCACAACAATTTAAGAAAAAAGATGTACTAATGAAACAAACAAAAATCTCTTCTCATGTGGAGATTAATGGAGACTGATAAAACAATAAACAAACAAAAAACCAAAACAAGTAAATTTTATAGTATATTAGAAGTGATTAGGACTAAGGATAAAAAAAATGAGGAGAGAGGAGAGGTAAGGAATACCAACACATGGAGGAAGGAGTTACAATTGTAAGTATGGCAGTCAGGACTTACAAGGAAGTGAGGATGTATGCCATGAAAAAGCATAGTCAGGCATTCATTACATGGTCTGTATTTAAATTTTCCCCAATATAATTTTATACAATCCTGAATTTGGCTTATCAAAATATGACCACTTCCTTGAGATTCTGAGGCTCATCTTTCCTCCTATACCAACCCAAATGATAATCCACTGTCCTATAAAATAAGTATAAAGTGTTTATCTTCCCACCTCTAACAAGTACAAACCAAGATAAGTTATTTTTCAATTCAGAAAAAAAATACCTTGTATTTCATGCACTACAACTGAATCCTTTCATATCTGAAGATACTCAAAGGGGAGTTAGTGTCTTGACCAATAAGACTACATAAATGGCAATGTAAGAAGAAAAATCCATTTAAGCCAAATGAATTTGAGAAATAATTTCATGCTCAGAGGGGCTATGAGTCCAAATAACCAGTGAACTTTAAAGACTTTTAAAATGACCCAGGACACTCACCTTGTATAGAACCAGTTCAACAAAGAGTTGTCAAGGCAGCAAGGGAAAAGCCAAAATGTACTTAAGAGTTCCCCTAACCTAAATCCTTGCTTTTCTCTTTACTAACTGGCCATGTGCTTAGCTGCCCAAGTCAGCTTTACCCCTCCTCTTTTAACTCTTTATTTATTGACTTGAGAAAGCAGGACAGAAGGGAGAGAGAAAAAAACACATCAATTTGTTGTTCTACTTATTTATACATTCATTGGTAGTTTCTTGTATGTGTCCTGATCAGGGATTGAACGTGCAACCTTGGTGTATTGCAGCCATGCTCTAATGAAGCTGTCCCAAAAGGGCCCCTTTGCCCCTTTTTGAATGCTGAGTTCTCAGTTCCAGAGATTTTAGACTAAATTTATGACCAGTGGATTCTCCTGACTCAGTATGCCACATTATTTCATCATTGTGGTTGGTGTCATAAAACTAAAGCTTAAGACAGTGATCATAAATGGGGAGAATTAGCCACTGGTAGTATAAGCCACCTTGACAGGATTTATAGTGTGTTTACATTGAAGTGCTTTCTAAGAATGATTTTTTTCTTTTAAAAATCCTCAAGAAGACTCGCTGAATCTCTGAAAAGGCAAAGATCTCCATTTCTCAACCCAGCCAGCTCCATGCAAGAATGGAAGGGAATGCTTTAGCCTACTGGACTCAACAGCATGTAGACTTTGCTACTGTTCACTGTATGATTTTGAGAACAAACTCTTTCATCTGCAAGTCTGTTTCTTTCCTGGTACCCCAATTCTATTTACAAGCTGTCTACATTGGTTTCCTGGGCTAAAATCCACCCCCGTGGCCGTTTCTCATAACCTAAAGTCTTGCTTCCCGCTTCAATAGCCCTCCTAGGAAAAAGAATTCTGTTCCTGGAAAATAACTTAGTATTTAAGGGTCTCTCTTTAGCCCAGGCCTCATGGACTCTGGTCACATAAGACATTTTTGCAGACTTTTTACCAGCTGAAAACTTTCATTAAGAACTCTTGAAGCCTTTCAGGGAGCAACATCTGCATGGATGGCTACCAGCTGACATCATCTCCAGGAGTCAAACTCTCCCTGCCTGGGAATGCACTGTCCTGTAACTTGACACTTGATACTTGAGAAGTCAGATTTCTTGATCCCTGGACACTCAGAACGGCCAGTTGCAGTTTCCTGAGCAGCTACCTGCCAGAGAGGAACAGCAGCCTCTAATCTTGCAGAGACCACAGCAGGGGGCTGTGGGTCATCTAGAGCTGCATTGTCCAATGTAGTGGCCACTATCTATGTGCACCAACTAAAATTTAATTTTAAATTAGGTGCACTTAAATAAAATTAAAAATTCAATTCCTCAGTTGCATTAACCATGCATTTCTAGTTCTCAACACTACATTGTCTAGTAGCTACCACAATGGACAGCACAGGGGGTATTTCCATCATCACTGAAAGTTATTGGACAACACTGATCAAGAACCTAAAAAAGAAATGTGAAAGGACAAAGATGTGATCAAGAGAAGTCAGCCCTGATTCATTTGTGCAGCTTAAAATGTGTTCTGGACTATGCATATCCTATTCCTAATGGAACTAGTATTCTAGTAGGCTTAAAGCATGATTGAAAGAGAGAGACAATTAAAGGCAGGAATGGTCTGTTTTTAGTCACTAATAAATACAAAAACCTGCGGCAGTGACAGGCACATTGTAGAACCACAGTAAATACATCTTAAATGAATGAACAGATACACATTGCCTGTTAATTATAAAGTGATCATCACAGAGAATTATGAACAATTTTCTAGGTTCCATTACAGGTCAGAATAAATAACTCACTAGACATTTCGATCCTTTTTTTCTGGCCACTAATCTCCTAGTAGCTAATTCCATATCTTGGGCCCATTAATATCGAGAAAAAGTGAATAGACAGATAGGACCATTGTGGCTGCAAAACTGTATTGGTCACATTGTAGTTGAAGCTAGCACATATAATCAGAAATCAGTACTCTGTGAACCTGGTGCATGAATAGGTTTTCAAGGTTGACGTTTTCTAAAAAAACACACAATAAACTTTATACGGAAAACAAACTAAGGCTCAGCACTTTGACCAAATTGGTCCTCATTGTGGCCACATCTGAGCAGTCAAATCTTTGATTAACATTATTTAAGGGTAATAGTGTTTGTTTCTCCCTAGGCTTATGGAATAGGAGAGTTTTTTTCTGGCTCGCCTTGTCACCCAGAGTTGTACATACAAAATTGAGTCATGCTTCTTCCCATCTCTGTCCCACACATGCTTTCTCAGCTGGGCTTGTTCAACCTGGCAGTAGGTATAGATTGGGAGTGTGAAGGATTAAAAGGAAAGAACTAGTCAAAATATTAGAGTTAGGAATCTCCAAAGTTGGAGGAAAAGACTAATATTTGGGGAGAAGAGAAAGCAAAGGGTTGGGAATTATATTTATGTATCCATTATTGAAGCTGGATCTGTATTTGGGCTGTAAAATAGAGAATTTCTGTTATCACCTGAACTCTGTCTAGAAGAAGCTTGTTTTCACTGTGCATATATAGATAATCAAAACTTCAGAAACCTATTTGGTTTAGTGCTCACATGCCCTTTTCCATACTTCTTTATATATAGGTTTTAAAAAACTGAATGGGAGGGAAGTGCATTTTCTCATACCCACTTAGGTCTATCTATTAATGTCATATTTGAAAAGAATGTGTAGATTGGAAGGGAAGAAGTGATATCTCATAAAACCAAGTAGACCACAGATATCAGTCTTCAGGTGACATAAAAGATGTTACAGCTGATCTTCCTCACACCCTAAATACACAGCCAGTCACTTTTATGAATAACCATTATCCTGAGATCTTTGAATGAAAAGCTCAAGTCCTTTTAGGAAGAATGAATATTTGATAAAGCTACTTGACATTCTTCTTAGAAATGATCAAAGAATATTCACATATATAAAATTATTAAATGGGGGAGAAAAGATACCTGGTTTCTAATCTTAACCTTATCACTAACTGTTGTAAATGGATTATTTACTTCCACTGGTCTATCATTTGTGGTCTCTTACATTGATTTCTTAAAAGTGGTATCAGAGGTTGGAGGTAGGTTAGTGTTAGATTTGATAAAGAGAGGGAGCGAGAAAGAAAAACAGAGATGGAAAGAGAAGATATTACTAAATATCAAAATATTAGATAATTAATGTTCTAATGGAGATTTACACTGAATCATTGCCTTATTTATGTCTGGAAAAACACATAAAATAAACATGTCATTCCAACTGATTTTTTATTCAGTAAATCAGTTTTTCATCCTCAATCAGGATGACACCATTTTTGGGAAATGCTTGTAGTATGCACTCTGGTTTCCTTTGGTTACAAAAGGGTTTAAATTTATCCAACAAACGAACACACACAAGGTCAAAATAATGTTGTAACAGAAGCACACACAAGCCAAGTAGCATCAGATGTGCTTTCGAATTCATCGCCCTAATTCAACCTGATGTGAATGTGAGGCCTAACTGATCCAGGGCCCCATCAGGGATTCTGACAACATGCCTTTGCTTTGTATTGTGCGCACTGCAACTCCTAGGTGCATCTGAGTTAGAACTGAAGCAACGATTTCTATTTCCAAAGCACTTTATAATCATTAATAATTTAAGCCTTACAACATTCCTCCATGGGAGACCAATAGCAAAACACCAGGAGCACAGATGAAGAAACAAGAAGAAGAGGTTAAATGACATGGTAGAAACTGCAAAGAAAAAAAAGGCAATATTAAAGCAAGAGCCCCCCACCCCACATATAGATATATGGAGGTGAGTGAGTGATGCAGAGCATTCCCAAAGTGAGGTCACGTCTATTTCCTCACCACCAGTAAAGTTAACTCCTCTAAAACTTTCCTTGTTTCTACTCTTTGCTGTCTCCTTAATCCCTTTAATGTAAATCACATTTTCTTTTTTGTTCTTTGCTATTTGCAACTAACTTGGGTATCCTTGACTGTAGCTTAATAGAAGTTAAAAAAAAGTCCTACTTAACCAGGGGGAAAAGACAAAAACTATTTAAATTATACCATTGGCTTATCCACTTCACATACAATTTTGTCCCTAATTTGAAGGTTTTCACAGATGCACTGGTGTTCATCTACAAAGTCCCTAGCACTGAAGTCTCTACTATAAAAATGCTGACATTTCCTTAGGGCTTCTATTCCCACTGCCATACTTGCAACCCATATTCCAGAATCTGATAGACCCTGGTCACAGATACTTAACAAACCCTAAATTAAGAAACCCTGCTCTGGCCCTGGCTGATGTGGCTCAGTGGGTTATGTGCTAGCTTGTGAACTGAAAGGTCGCTGGTTCAATCCCAGGTCAAGGCATATGCTTGGGTTGCGGGCTAGATCCCCACTTGGGGGTGTGCAAGAAGCTACCTATGTTTCTCTCACACATGATATTTCTCTCCCTCTCTTTCTTCCTCCCTTCCCCCTCTCTAAAAATTAATTAACTAATTAATTAATTAGAAAAAGGAAAGGAAAGGGAAAAAAAAAGAAACCCTGCTCTAAATTCTGCTGGGCCTTTGTGTAGTTATATCTGTGCAACTTGCTTAGGTCTGCATAAAGAATCTATTTCTAAAAGCATGTATGTTCACCACCATTTTATAAACTATATGACATGTTTCTATTGATTTACATTATGATGTAATAGATTTTTTATCTTTAGGTCAGAGGTGTATCAAACTGTCAATCACTCTTAATGCTTTAATTTTAAATGAATTTACATTTTTCTTTCCATTGTTCAATGCTCAGGAAGTATCTACCAATCAATATTAAAGAAGCCTGAAATAAAGAGTTTTAGAAGTATATGTTTCTTTCTGAATGTTTAAGAAACGTTTTTGTAAAGTGAGTAAATCCTTAATTCACCATCTAGATTCATTGCCAACATTTTTCTTAATGGATGGCAAAGCTATTACTAAAGAGAAAGGTTCCTCAAAGATGGCTTCAGGGAAATGCTTTGCTGATAGTAAACCACAAGTGTATAAAACTCTCTGAAAATGTCTCATGTTTTTCTTTTGGTTGCACCTGAGTACAGTTTCTCATGGGGTAGTCTTGGACTCATCAGAATCATATCATATTAAGGTAATTTACTAGATATTATAATATTACTTTGGTATTATTTAATGGATTTTTACTATTTAATATAACAAATTGGTGATGACATCTACATGAATAGGACTTTGCTTAAATGTTTAGTGAGTCATATTTAAAAGTTATCAAAGAGCAAATAACTATCAAAATGTGCTAACTTCTTGACAATACCTTCCTAATCATTTATGTCCTCCAGAAAATACAAACAATCTTAATGTAGATATGGGGATGTTTTGGGTATTTTTATGGGAAGTGCTTTGTACAATGAGTGGCAACCCTTCACATGTCACCCTAAAAGGAAAGAAGAACCTTTCACCCCACCCCCCATCAGTAAGTGATTAGGAATCTCAACACTCTACTCAAAATGATTTTGATATGGTTTATGCAACATAGGAATATAATATGATTCTAATTTCTTGGAAAGAAAGTCTAAAAACCTGTATTTTGAAGAAAGACCATGTGTAGAGAAAGAGAATAGTAAGCACAGAGAAAAAGCTGGGTAGTTAGAAAGCCAGGATTTATAGCTTTTATTTATTACTGATCAGGGGAGAATAACACTGGATGGAAAGGTCAAGTCTAGAAAAGTATGTTCTACTGTGAGATAAGGTTGGGTTAGTCTTGAGGAAAGAGCTCCAGGCCATTTGATTCTGTTGCACCATCTCCTCTTACCAAGTAACCTTCGGTTGCTAATTCTTCTCTCCCAGGGCTCTTAATCCAGGCAACACAAGCAGGGTACTGTTTTAGACTCATCAAAGTTCTATATAGCAACATGAGGTGAGTTTATCCAAAGGAAAGGAAAAAAGCTGACATAGAGGAAAACAAAATTTGGGGGTCTGGAGGAAGAGGAAAAACCTAATCCCATATCCTGGTTATTTTACCAAGAAAATGGGAGCAGGAGATGTCATGCTAGCTTTTCTATGTGACTTATTTTTTTTAAAGATTTTATTTATTTATTTTTAGAAAGAGGGAAAGGCAGGGAAGAATACAGGGAGACAGACATCAATGTGTGGTTGTCTTTTAAGTGCCCCATACTGGGCACCTGGCAATCCAGGCATATGCCCTGACTGGGAATCAAACCTGCAACCCTTTGGTTCATACACCGGCACTCAATCCACTGAGCCACACCAGCCAGGACTCTACATGACTTATTTTTCCCTGTAGTTCTTATAAGACTAGGAAATACTGGTCAATAATTCACTCACCTTAATTTATTTTTTGGGGGGGAAGGGGCAAGCATTATCATAACATTAGGATGGCATGTAGCTGTACTCTGACCTTCAGATTGACACAAAACTACAATGAATAAGCTTTTGAT
This sequence comes from Pteronotus mesoamericanus, assembly GCF_021234165.1. Classification (NCBI taxonomy): domain Eukaryota; kingdom Metazoa; phylum Chordata; class Mammalia; order Chiroptera; family Mormoopidae; genus Pteronotus; species Pteronotus mesoamericanus. Next base: position 34,082,225 of record NW_026555105.1, on the reverse strand, counting down.
CAGGAAGTAAATAATTCCATTAAGTTTTTCTAAGTGTTCCACAAACAAAAAATGGTTCAAATAATATCCAATAATAATCATATATTAGAAATTGTCCTGGACATGACAATTTCTAAACAAGTAAAACATAAGTTTTACTTGTTTAAAATACATCACAACAAAACACCTACATCTCTTGGAATATGCAAATTCCCTGATAAGTACAAGATAAGTTACTACAAAAATATTTTTTTCAGCTGTGCTCAGGATCCCCAGTCATGCTGGGCTTCAATGCTAGGAACAATTTTGCAGCCAGTACTTCCATCTGCTCTACAGTTGGCAAGCAGCCCGCATCCAGGATGATCAACAGCGTCTGGGGCTTACGACTTGCCAGCCAATAAGTACTTTATTTTGCTGTTTGGTGTTTTGTCGATTGATTTCTTAGAGTGAAAATTGCCAATGCTGGAACCCACCTGCCCATACTTTCATCTCTGCCAAATTATTTTGAAAACATAACATGAACATCAGGATACACACAACCCAATACCTCACTTGCAACAGATGAAAATCTATTATTACTATATACTGAGGAACTTAGTAGTTTAAAAAGGTTTTCAAATGTTATCCATCTATCACTAAACCAGTAAATCCTTTTGCTGATATTAATGAAATTTGGTGGCTGCAGGATGAAATGTTCCAAGTATAGAGAGTGCATAATTCTAAAGGATATCATCTAAATTATGAATACTGTGCTTACAAACTAAAAAAATTACAATCATACTTTAAAATGAACCATAATGCTGTATTTACAATCAGAATTTTTAAAAAATAGTTGTATAATACATGATTTGGCAGAGTGATTAAGAATTAAAATTTTGTAAACTGACCCTTTGTCTTCATAATCCATGCTCCATTGCATACTAAAAGATTTCAGGCAAGTAACTTAACCTTTCCATACCTCTGTTTCCTCCCCTGCAAAATGGGAATAATAATATATCACAGGGTTATTCTAAAATTAAATGAAATAACACAAGAAGGTTCCTTTTAAAAATGCCTGGCACACATTAAATCTTTGATAAATGTCAGTTGTTCTTATTACCATCTTGAACTTATAAGCGCCCTTGAGTTTGATGGATAACCAGACCTAGGAGGAAAAAAAATCCCAGGCCTTTTATAAAACACTGTTGGTGAATCGACAATGGCAGCAGGGGGAACTTTGAAGTGAAGGCTTCAGGGAGGGAGCTCGCAGCAAACCTCAGAAGACTTAGCTAGACCCTCCAGGAAAGAAACTCATTGTCATACAAAGGTAAAACATGGTTTCAATGCTGTATAGGAAAACTTGAATGAATAAGTGCAAGTTGGGGTATTTTAAAGCAATGCCTTATAAAGCATAATGGGCAGAATTAAAATCATAATGCAATTGTGGCTTAATTGGACTTTATATGTGAAGAGAGGAGACTTGGGAAGAGAGGAGACTTGGAAAGAGAGGCAGATTAGGGAAAGAGTAGGGTTCCTAGGATAAATATCTTAACTAATCTGAGAAAGAATGTCCTTAGTCTATTTTGGAAAGTATTTCTAAACCACTGAAGAGTCTTCGGTATTATTTAGTGAATTTTTGACCTCCTAAATTCAAAACTCAACAGTATTGATAGGGATGGTTGAGGAAATAATGTTTTGGAGCAAATATCTTACAGGTGTTTTAGAAAGAATATACAGGTGAGAAAACTAAATTAAACACAAGAGTGGAGAAAAACAGAGCTATGTTCCATCACAGTTCTCTTACTCAAGGAAATAGCTTTCTGAGTTCCTTAAACTCTCTTAAGGTAGTTTTTGGCATGGGAAAGGACAAACACATATGACACATGACCATACAATATGTTTGGATGTAATCAAAGCCAAAAGGCCTGTTGAAAATCAACTTTTAAGATCAGGAGTGCTGAGGTTAAAAGGAGAAATTGAAGGTATGAGAGAGAAAGTGTCCAGCTGGGAGCTGGGTGCCACTGTGACGGCTGACACTGTTGCCAGGCAGAGCCTCAGGGTCTGGGCAGATCTGGCCAGAATGCACAGAGAGGGAGGTTTAGTTTTGAAGAGCAAGAGTTCTGAAGTGTCTGAATTCTTTCTGGAGGTTCTAAGAAGTAACATATATAAACACATTGAAGAAGGAGAGGGAAGCCTAGAGAAAACTCCATTTAAAAACACTCTCCTGCTCATGTGAAGGTGAGGCAAAAAGAGATGAGAGGTGAAAGCAGACTGTAGGTCAATAAGACAGTCACCAAATCTCTGTGAAAGACCTTAAAAGGGAAATGCATTTACAACAAACAAAAGATAAATTCCACATCATTTTTTCGGTTTTGTTAAAAATTTATGATTAGTTCCTAGTTTGTAATTTCCTCTTAGATAAACCAAAATTGTCTTCTTACTCAAATGTTTTCACTATCAGATTCTAACAACAATCAGTCAAAACAGTTTATTAAGCATCCACCAAATTGCGCTTCATTCAGAGGCATAGAGCTAGGTGTGAGTGAAATTACAATGACTAGCAAGACAAGGCTTTGTTCTCAGCTTCTTGTAATTCAAGTGTGAAGATAAGACACAAACATTTAAATAAACAAGGTTTCATTTAATTTTATAAAAACAGATGTTCAACTAGTGTTCAAGAAGTGCAAAAAGGAAATTGCATCTTAGCTTTTTGGCTAGCCAGGGTTTGTCTGAAGAGATTTTAAGAAAAGAAAATATTGCAACTTGGTTGGTGAAAAGTGAGGTTCACGTAGGTAGAGTTACTAAGAGAAGGCAGAGTAAGTGAGGGGAACACAGTGAGCAAAGATATGGCGGTGAAAGTACAAAGCAAATATTCTAGAAAAAGAAAGTTCAAGGGAATGCAGATAGATCAGATTGGCTGCAAGAATGGTGAGCAGAGAAAAATGGCATCTAAGATCTGACCTGCAAACCCACAATTGCCCTAGGTGTTTGGGGTTGGCACTAACAAACAGTCGTGCTAGTGATTGACTCGAGAGCCTCCTAAGTGTTGTTTTTATGTCCTTTTGCTATCTATGGGGAGTTTGAGAGAAGAGAGCACATTTACATTCTTTAAAAGAATTATCGAAAAGACAATAAGTAATAAGTGTTGGCAAGAATGTCAAGAAAACGGAACCCTTGTGCACTGCTGGTGGGATGGTAAACTGGTGCAGCCACTGTGAAAAAGAATAAGGAGGTTGTTCAAAAGATTAAAAATAAAACTACCATATGGCCAGCAATTCCACCTCGGGATATTTATGCAAATTTAATGGAAACTCTAATCTGAAAAACATATATGTACATACATGTATACTACAGCATTATTTACAATAACCAAGATATGGAAGCAACCTAGGTGTCCATCAGTAGATAAATGGATAAAAAATATGTACATATATACAATGGAAAATTATTACTAAGCCATCAAAAAATGAAATCCTGCCATTTGCAACAGCATGAATAGGCCTAGAAGGTATTATGATAAGCAAAATAAGTCAGACAGAGGAAGGCAAATACTATATGACTTCACTTACACATGAAATAATCTATAAAACAAAATCAAGAACAAACACAATACCAACAGATTCATAGATTCAGAGAACAAATTGACATTGACAGATGAAAGGGGGTTGGGGGATGAGTAAAAAAGTTGAAAGGGATTAAAAAGTACAAACTGCTAGTTATAAAAATATAGTCACAGGACGTAAAGTACAGCATAGGGAATATAGTCAATGATATTGTAATAACTCATATATGGTGTCAGAAGGGTACTAGACTCATCAAGGGGATCACTTTGTAAGGTATATAAATGTATATACATTATGTTGTATATCTGAAACTAATAAAATATTGTATGTCAATGGTAATTGGAAAATATATTAATTTAAAAAAATAAAAAAATATGGCCAAACTCACATTGAAGTCCACTGTCACTCTGCACTTTATGTTATGGGAGATTTTTTTCACTTTAAGTCAGTTTGTGTCAGAGTTATTCTCTTATTTTTAGTTAAAAGTTAAAAATGTTTTTAGTCAGGGTTTAAACATTGGTTAAGAAAATTGCATCTTGTAAGTGCTACTTATAAATTTTATACAGTTAATAATTAATAATTAAACATTAAATGTGTTGCAATGATGTTTTATATCTATATATACATGTTGATATGTAAATATAAAGCTTTTCATGTTGCCCAGCACTACATAAGCAATCAATGAATATAAAACATTAGTTTATAATAACTAACATTTGAATGGCAATGTGCAATTTAAAAAAAGCATTCACTTTTCCCCCATTTGATTTACTCATCATCACTATGAGGAAGCACTATTATCTCAGTTAAAAAACTGATTAAAGTTAGAAATTGATCCAAGAGAATAGATGACTTTCCTGAGTCAAAAGCTTATTGGAGGTAGAGTAGAACCATATTTCTGGCTACAGATACCTTGCTGTTTCCAATGTTTCACATAATCTTTTACTATTTTGCTATAATACATAGAAGAAATCAGAAACAAAGGTCTATATTACTGAGTCAAAATGGTCTTCGTATTATTGTAATCTTTTTGTAAGGATTTTCTGTAAAAAAAATGACAGGAAAAAAATAACATGGAAAGTTACACAGAAACCTCCACTGGATATTCAATCAAAGGCTGAATCAACCATGTTTCAAAACGTATACTCAAGAAAAACTAGTTGCTATCTTTCAAAGCCAGCTTTGAATACTAGAAAGCAAGATATTCAGAATTAGCAAATAAGGGAACTGGGGAAGAAATTCAGGTGCCGTTTTTGAAAAGCACTTCAAAATTTGCACCACAGAGAATGATAACTGAGAACCCTCAATAGCTTTGTAGCAACAGGACATTTCATTTGTCTTGGATTATGAATGCCTTTTAACACAGCTCTAATTGAAAAAAAATATATTTGTATACTTTATTTCATAAGAATAATTCTTATAAAACCTTCTTAAAGCTGTGACCTATGTGGTCCAGTCTCAAAAAGCATTTTTAAGCAATGAATCCATCAATCAGAAAGTAATTTCTAAATCACTGAGATTCTTTGCTTGTTTGTTTTTAATTCCTTAAAGAGAATATACTGCATATAGCAATGTTAGCTAATGAATATTGAATACGGGTCCATGTACTCTATATACATCAAATAATTGAATTCTAACATTATCCCTTTTTGCTATTACTATTGTTTTATCTACACTATACAGATGAGAAAACTGAGTCTAGGGGAGCCAAATAAGTGAACCAAAGTCATGCATTTTATAAGTAAGTGACCTATCTGGGATTCGACCTCAGACTCTACAGCTACATATCTGTTTCCCCCAAGATGAAACTCCTCATGCAGCAATGGTCTCTAAATTCCTGAGAAAATTCCTCTCTTAATTATGACCTAATTAGCCTTTTCCATTCAATTCTGCATTACAAAATTCCAAGCTGACTAAAAGTCTAACTTGAGAAGGAAACAATCCCCTTTGGAAGAGAAGGGAGGGAAGGAAAATGAGTAATGAAGCCTGGATGTTCTTCGGCTAGAAGGGATAGCACAAAAGGATGAGGGACTTGAGTGTGCATCCAAAGTACATGGAGAGTTTATTAAAACTTAAGTTCCCAGGCCCCAGCCCTTCAGTTTGCATTTCAGTTTGTCTGTGGTGGGGCCTCTAAATTTGCATTTCTAAGGAGTTCCAGATTGATGTTGGTCTGAGGACCACACCCTGGGAACTATTGCTCTAGGCCAAAAGCTCTTTGCTCCTATTTGTAAGAACACTACTTTAAGACTTCACCCAATTATCCAAAAGATCTTCGATATTATCCAAGTGTAAACAGCATCTACTCATTGGGTTTAATTTCCTCTAATGAGGCATTGCTGGTCCCAGCCTAAGAGAAATAGGACCCAGAGGAAGAAGCCAAGCTTATTCTCTCTTTACTAATGTAATAAAACGATCAGTCTTTCTGACTCCATCTTATTTAAGCTTGCCCAGTTCCCATAGCATGTTGGTTAGCAGCCTCTGCTTAACTCTGTACGTAAACATGCTAATCATTAAAGGAATCTATCCTGTAGTCTAAGAATTACTGAAAAGTTTCCCTGCTTGAAACTAACTTCCCAAGGAAATAAGAAAAGTATGTACAAAAACAATGATTACAACTAGAATTTGTTGAACAAAAGCAAAGAAGTTTCACCATTCCCCTTGGACCTCTGAGGACTTCAGATGTCTGTAGTCATCAATCACATCTTGACTTCAAACTCCTTCCACTGAAAAAAGAAGCCTACGCTTTCTCAGTATGGTTCTTTAAGGCACTAGTCTACCACCTAGTTGGCTTCTGGCTTTCCAAATAAAGTCTCTTACTTGTTTCAAACCCTTGTTATTTGACTTATTGTATGCCATGCAGAAAGCAGTACAAACTTTCACTTGGTTATACCAAAACCAGCCTTTTGAGTTTCCCTATCCTTTTTGGAAGACTGCCTCTTCCTGTCAGTAACCTTCTCTCCCTTCTTACTTTGTATAATTCCTATGCAAATAAGGCTATGGTCTTAGCTCATATCCCCAACAGAAAAGGACACTCACTATCAAACACAGGTCACAGAGGGAAGGCTTCTTCACACAAACTGATAGAAGAAAGATACACCAAAGCAACTATAAGGGATAGCTGACAAACTGACAGCAGAAGATCATGCTAAATCATTATCATCATCACTGTCATCATCATCCTCAAATCAGATATCCTCTCTTGAAGGGTGTCAATATAGGAACATACTCCACTCCTTCATAAACCATGTAGACTATATTTGTATTAAAAATTCCACATTTGCACCTAAATTATAAATTAATTGTACAAATTCAGTGCATGTATCTTATTTTTAATGCTGACCTATTAGGTCCAAATTTAAATATCTGTTTTATACCTATCACAAATTTTACTTGCACCAAATTTTTAGAGCATTAAATTTTCCTTCCCCCGAACACATGAAATTATAGATATAGAATAAATAGAAGTTTTAGGTTAAACTGAAGAAACACAAGTATTCTTTTATGCGCATTTCTCAGATGATTTAAATTGATTTTTTCAGCTCTTAAATAATGCACTACTTTAGCAGCAAATGCAATTTTTCTTATTTTGCATAAAAAATTGAAATTTTGTCCTAACCCAGACAAAAATGAGACTGCCATGTCAACAACACTGAAGAAATCCCAATCAATCAGTTCAATTTTTTCTAATTTCTTACGTAATAATAATCCATTTCATCAGTATTTTGAACTTATCTTTATTGGGATCTTTATTTATAACTATTAAATATTTTTTTAGACACAATCATTTTTCTAGAGAAAAAAATAAATGAGTTTTTTGGGGGGAAACTGGGGATATATCCATTCAGGTCCAAAAATACTGTTTGCTTTTTGACTATTACTGCTGGAAATAACACACTTTTAAAAATCACATAAAGAGTTAGATGCACTGGAAAATTAGATTCATTTTGTTGTCTGAAAAAGACCCTAGATAAATTATGTGTATATGTGTGTGAGTATATATGCATATATGCACAAATGTATGCATATGTATTTGCAAACTGATACTCTCAGAAAACTTGGAAAAGAATATTAAAAAAAACCAAATTCCTGAAAATGACATGAGAAGAGAAATTTTGAAAGAAACACCATTATTAGGAATGGTACCATCTAATAAAATTTTGAGTAATGAGTCAAATGAGGTTTTACATGGCTTTGAGCTTATATTTTAAAAATTTAGTATAAATTATCTGAGGCTAAATTATTTTATTTTGCTTTTCTAATTTTCTAAGACAAAAGTATCAAGGCATCCCTTTGAAATTAACTATTTTCTTTAAAATCATAAATTTTCACATGATATTTTCTAGGAAAAAATTTGCTATACATTGTAAATGCATGAGTACCATACTCTGATATATGAAAGAATCACATGTAGTTTAGTCAGCATGTAATTTATTAATAATTTACCAAGTAGACTTCATTATGATCAAGATTAATGACATTTAAAAATTAAAGATAAAACTTGTAATAAACAAATATTACTTTGTGTAAAAAGAATTCTTTATATCACAAATCCATTTAATTTTTAACAAGTAGGTTTCATCAGTTATTCCTAATGCACATCTATAAAATAACTAAAATACATTTGAAAAGTGGAATCCCTTTCCAAACTTACAAGTACATTCCCATGTATTATTGCATCTGGTGGAGATCATTAAATATTAACAACTTTGCCTCGTTTTTTATATTAATGAGACATCACAATTCTCTGTTCCTCTAAAGCATCAAAGCTTATATGTTTTGCCCCCATTTTCAAAGAAAAGAAAAATGACAATAGTGCATATAGAGGCTCTCATGTAAGTCACAGGTAGGATATAACCAGGGGCAGAGGACACATTTTCACAGGCCAAACTGTGAAATTATTTCAGGGCAGGAGGAAACTTGCTGAGAAGAGTGACTTCATTTTTGGGCTCTAAAGTTGGGGTGACTTCTGAGCTTATAAAACTTGATGGCTCAACAATATCACAGCAATTTAACAGCTCCCTTTGAATTCTATCACTTTAAGCCATTAGTTAAAAGTTACAAGAAAATATTTCATTCCACCTGTTAATATTGACTTCCATCTCTATCTTACTTTCTTTGCGTTTTTGTTTTTTCTTCCCTTGTTGAGATCATGGAACATCAGTTTGAGCTCACTGGAGATATGATTTCAATTATATAATAGTCCTAATTTTTTTATTTGCATAAAAATTGGCTGCTTATCTTCCATGTAGCCCTCCTCCACACGCCCAGCCCCTAGTCTATACTTTGACTAGGGCGTATTTCTCTCTATGAGGGAGTGAATCCATTCTGCATCAGCTCCCATGGAAAAGTCCTCTGTAGCCAGGGCTGCATGAACATGGAGTATTACAGTTAAGCTTTTCTGAATATATGACATAAACAATGGTTGTCAAACTTATTTAAAAAAGTACTTAATATGCCTAAGAATCATTTGGAAGTCTTGTTAAAACAGACTTCTGTGAGTTTATATTACTTTCATTTGAAAGTTTAAAGCTCTGATAATCTCCTAGGCCCATTGACATAGAGGCTAGAATCTATTAAAAAGCATAACAATATTTTACATAATATTAATATCTGTTGCATTTTCTTTCAGATTTTTTCTATATTTGTGTCTCCTATTTTTATTTGCATTTTTCATGAGATTTTTCCCCATAATTAAAATTGTTTTTGGTGGTATATAATGCTTTAAAAATATACCATAATATTTTAACATTTCTCTGTTGTTATATATGTGGATTTACATCATTTCTGGTTTATCCCTGTTATGGAATTTATACATACTGTTATACTTTGCTAAATAATCTTTGGGTATATTTTTTCTTGCATTTTGGATAATTTCCTTTAAAGAAAATTGTAGAAGTGTAGTTGTAATATCAAAAAATAACAACATCTTTAGGGTTTTTGATACATATAGTAAAACTATATCATCACATGAAAAGTGGCATCTGAAGTATTCAATTCAATTGCATATAATGCAGGAGTTAATATCAGGTTAAGGCAATAATCAGGGCCAGCCAGCCCAGAGAGTCAGCAGGGAATCCCAGGTCCAGCCATGTGATGATGAAATCAATCCAAGTCCATCCCAGCTGTGGTTTGATACTACAGCTTGTTTGCTCTGATATAATTACATGTGGGGATGACTTTAGGTCCTGAGCCTAAATGAGATTTACAGAATAATAACAATGGTGTCAGAAATCACCTGTTTCTTCAACCTTATTTAGGATAATAGTACAGATTATAGCTGCTGTTTCACCAATGGGTCTGACTATCTTCCCCTCTCGGGAAGATAAGTGTGCCCATTCTCTGCCACCTGAATCACTGCAATAAGCCCAAACCAACCCCTCTGCCTTCTACTGTTCTCAGTCAACTACCAGAAGGACCCTTTTAGACACATAAATCAGAGTGTTCAATCTACTCCGCTCAAAACCCTGAATCTGCTTATTTTCACTCAGAATAAAAGTCAAGGTCAGTGCCTGGTCCTACACAATGGGATTGTGTGCTACCCCTCTGGTCTCACTCCTTACTCTCTTTCTCTGCCTCATTGTGTCCAGCACAGAGGCCCTTCAACTGTATCTCACACACATGTTTGCAGCCACTGTTTTGATTTCCTGGAGAGCTCCTTCCCAAGGTCTGAACATGGCAAATTTCCTCACTTCCCTAACGAATTCATCTAAATATCGTCTTCTTTAAAAAGCCTATTCTACTCATCCCATTAAATGTTGTACACTGACTCTCTAACTGAGATGCTGGTCCCAATCATTTGGCCCTTCTTAACTTTCTTATCTTTGTTTTTAAATACCCTTTGTACTAGTCACCTTTTAACATACTATACAATTTAGTTATGTATTATGTTTACTGTTTATTTTCTTAAATTCCACAGAGGCAATGATAACTGTTTTTTGTTAACTGATATTTCCCAAGCACTTAGAACAGCCCCTGATACATGGTAGAAACACAAAAATATTCTAATGGACTTCAGTCTGTCCCAGGTCGAGAGAAGTGGGTAGGTAGAAAAAAAAGCTAATCATCTGCCACATTATAGTCAAATTGTGTTATTGTTGTCACATTATTTTGGGGACTCACAGTATTTCTCTCTTGTCCAAATAGTCCCTAACTCTCCATGTACCCCTGGGTGCCATCTGGTCTTCATTTTTTTGTCCACCTATGGCTATTTGTGCACATGTTTGGCCTTGGAGATAAGGACAGAGGTGAAGGAAGTTCTCCCTCATCCTCATGATGCATAGTGTCCTCTTGCTGGTCATCTTGGAGCCCTATCCCTTCCTACCCGTATTGTGTATGGAAGTTTAGGCCCTGAAACCAACAACTTTTTCCCAAGAAAGAAAGGTGGAAGATCACAGAATTGCATATTACTTTTAGAAATGAGTACAGGGAGACATATTTAGGAAACTAAAGGAAGGGAGAGAAAGAGAAAGTAAAATAACCTGGAAAGAAATTAAAAATAATGTAAAGTCTTTATAAATCAAAATTATTTAAAACATAGAAACTGTATATCAACTTATCCAATAAGGTAAAAAATCAATGCTAAAATATATCTATGAATGTCTGGGGCTATGTATAGAGCTGGGTTATTTGGTCTTAAAAACCCATTTTAAAGAAAACAGCATTCTTTCATAAGACTAGCAAAGATAAATGTTGTTATCAAGATAAGGATATATGAAGAAATTTCCAAAGTGACCAAACATATTTTGCAAAGTAACTTTCTCATTTTGTTTTGAAAACAAACCTCAATTTATTTTCAACATCTCTAGAAAATATGATAAATGGTCCTGATGACCTACTTCTTTCATATTTATTCTCTAGGGGTCGATAGAAGAAGGCCAAGAAGAAGCAGCAAATCAAACAGTTTGGACCTGACTGTATAGATATAAAAACAGCACAGGGTATATCAAGAATCTAAATACAATTATTAAGAAGGAAAAGCGGAAGGCATTAACTCCCTGGGAAGAAGTGTACTAAAATTTAAGTCATTAAGCACCTCTTTTACAATTGGAATAAACCCTGAAACCCTCTTCCAAAACATCTAAAACTTGGGTAAGGCCTCCATATGTCATGCTAATGGAACCCTGTTCCCTTGTTGCCTACATGAGCTCTGATTAATGAAGGACATGTTATGAATGATACAAGTGATTACACTACATAAGTTAGGATGCAAACAGGCCATGGCTTGATTAGATTCTGGAACAAACACCTCCTCTCTCCTGGGGCATTGTTGTCCATAGCATGGCAGTCATTTGTTAAACAGTGGCATTTTTCAGTATAGAGGTTACCAAGCACCAGTTTAGAATTTAACACCTGCCTTTCCAGAACTGCCTACCTCACAACCACCTCAAATAAAAAATGAAGTTGAATCCCTGGCCAGTGGAGTTCAAACAGTTGGAGCATCATTCTTTAGACCAAAGGCCGTGGGTTTGATTCCCAGTCAGGACACATACCCATCTTGGGGGTTCAATCCCCAGTTGAGGCATGTGGAAAAAGACAACCAATCAATGTTTCTCTCTCACATTGATATTTCTCTCTCTCTAGCTCCCTTATTCTCTCTCTAAAAAGCAATGAAAAAATATCCTTGGGTGAGGATAAAAAAATGTTTTTAAATGAAATTGAAGGCATAAATGAGAAGAAAATCTTTTTAAAAATGTTTTAATATGATGGAGAGGTCCAAATGTGACAATTAATGGACAAACACAGATGTGTTTCTAGCCTTATCGGTAATGAGCTTTCGGAACTCCCACTTTGTAAAAATATCTTTTACTGAGAATCTATTATACCTCAAAAAGTCATTGACTTTGGTCCAATGTTCAGATTCTGAAGGTACAAATATGGAGCCCTGACAAAGGAAATAATGGGATACATTTTTATCCAACCACAGCTATGGACAACAGGACCACTGTGGTGAATGATCTTATTTTATTGTAACCTAACACCTTTAGGCATTTTATTATCAGGTTGTTAGGATATAGTTAATATCCATGTCTGTCTACCCTATCAGTTACTACTATAGAAAGGACACTGTTCTAATCAATAATTCTAAGGATTTAAAATTTGTCTGCCTATGGAATAAAATCTTAATGCCTTTTTACATGTGAGTAGAAACAATGCCTAAGCACAGTTTGAACATTCTTTTAAAAACAAAGTCAGGCTCTTAACTGTAAAATATCAGATCCATATTTTCAGGAATGTAATAAGAAAACTTCTGTACATTGCCTTCAGCTTTGATATGCCTGGGATTCAGCTAACAGATTTTCCTATTGTGGCTGAAGATAAACACCATCTTTTCTGCTTGTGTTGTGGTTAAAGGCTATGACAGTGAAATTTACTCAAAAATTCCAAGGACAAAAAAGACCTCTTCAGAAGGCACTGATCTCTCTTCTGGTGCTTTCAATGTTCTGATTAATATCAGCTAATGTGATGTCCCAAGAGAGCAGGAGGCTGATGCAAATGATACTTCAATTTTAAGCATGTGATATCTGGACCATAAATTAGACAAGGAAATATGAGAGTTTAGAAACTGAATGCAAGGTCTGTGCCATCAAATTGTTTATAGTGTTTTGGGTAAATCAAGACATACATACAGTAAGCTCATACAAGACAGTGATTAGCTGCCCAATATATGTAGCAAGAACATAAGGAGTTCACGACAAGATTATTGAGTTATGCTGCTGTAGACAGGTCTCAGAGAGGAAATGAAAATTAAAGCTTATTTTTGAGTGTGAGAAAATTTTACATAAAATCAAAGACTAAGCATGAAAGGAAGAATTCAGGTTATATAGGTTTCATAAAATCTCAGCATATTTGAAAATTGCACTTTCCTAAGGGAGTAAACATTTGAAGCCTTTCTAAGCAAATCAAATACAAAAGCAAAAAATAAACTGTGTCTAAAGAAATATTGCAGTGCTCTATTACATGGATTGATATTATTTTAGAACAATTAAAACAAACAGAATAGAGAGCTGATGTCATCAAGTTAGCAACAGAGGAAGCCCCTGATTTTCCCTTCTGCTAAGTATGCACCAAATATACAACTACATGAGGATCAATTCCCTTTAAGAGAAATCCAGAAACTAGTTGTGTGATTGTTACACATTAGGCTATTTAGAAAATACCTAAATTGAAACAGGTATGGATAGACTAAGACACACTCTTATCAGAAACCTCATCCCAGCACAGCATCTTAAAATCAGGAGCAAAACCCCAACTCCATCTTCTCTCTCGAGAGTAGCATTTGCACCACACATTTTTTTTGTCTCAGCTTTTAAGACTGCTAACTGAGGGACAAATCCCAAATCACCTAGCTCTGATCAACAGGGCTTACATTTAGGAGTTCCAAAGGAGTATAGCAAATAAAGAAGCAATTGTTAAACAGGCACTTGAGCATTCCTATTGCATGTATGTACTTCCCACATACACAATATAAGAAAAGAAAATTACAAACCAATATTTCTTTTTGTTGTTTTTTAATTATTTTTATATTTTTATTTTTTTTCCATTTTCATTTAGCCCTCTTACACTTTCCTCCCTGCCTCAATCACCACACTGTTGTCCATGTCCATGAGCTGATGAACATAATGCAAACATTTTCAACAAAATACTAGCAAACATAATTCAATATATTAAAAGGATAATACATTAAGATAAAGTGTAATTTATCACTGGGAAGCAAAAGTGGTTCAGCCCACACAAATCAATAAATGTGATATACCATATTAACAAAACAAGGATAAAATCATATGGTTATTTCAATAGATTCAGAAAATTCATTTGACAAAATTCAACATCCATTCATGATAAAAAAAAATACTCTCATCAAATTAGGTATAAATGAAATGTACCTCTACATAATAAAGGCCATAGATGACAAGCCTACAACTAGTATCATACTCAATGGTAAAAAGGTGAAAGCTATTCCTCCAAGGTCAAGAACAAGACAAAAGATACCCAAACTTGACCCTTTCATTTGAAATCACGCTGGAATTCCTATACAGAACAATCACGCAAGAAAAAAAATATAAAAGACATTCGAATTGGAAAAGAAGAACTAAAATTGTCTGTTTGCAGATGAAATACTATCACATGCAGAAAATTCTAAAGACAAGAAGAAAGACAAAAATGTTAGAAATAATAATTTAGTTCATTAAAGCTGCAGAATACAAAATCAATATATTAAAATCAGTTGCTTTTGTATACACTAACAATACACTATCAGAAAGATAAATTAAGAAAACAATTCCACTTACAAAACCATCAAAAAGAATACTTAAGAATAAATTTAACCCAGAAGATGAAAGTTCTGTACAATGAAAACTGTAAGACATCCTCCAAAGAAATCAGAGGAGATACAAAGAAATGACAAGATACTCTGTACTCATGGATTAAAAGAACTAATATTGTTAAAATGTCCATCTTACCAAAACAATCTAAAGATTCAATGTAATCTCTATAGAAATTCCCAATAGCATTTGTGACAGGTTAATAAAAGAGTATTAACTTTCAGTTATAAGATAAATAATTTCTTAAGATCTAATTTATAACATGGAGGCTATAACTGATAGTACTGTATTATATACCTGAAATTTGCAAAAGGAGTAAATCTTAAGTATTCTCACAAAAGAATGTAATTATGTGAGATGATGAGTATGTTAATTAACTCAATGGTGGAAATACTTTCATAATGTATATGTAGAGCAAATCATCAAGTTGTATACTTGAAGTACATTACAATTTGTTTTTGTCAGTTACTCCTCAATAAAGCTGAGAAAAGAAATAAATACAAACTAATGGGGATAATTATTTCCTGGAGCATTGGTGCAATGGCTTGTATGTATCTTGTTTTAGATCACATTGAGCAAATGAAGCACACGCATGAGCAGAAAGAAAAATCTAAAATTCATTTAGGTAGCTTATAAAATAAAGGCAAAGGGATGAACTGGAATAACATAGAATTTGGACACATGAGACCCACATTTCAGCCTTGGTGCTATTTGTTCGAGTGTAGCCTGGGGTTGAGGTTAAAGAAAAAAGCTTGATGTGAATAGAAATTGGGAACACAATCTGGGACTTCTGGAAAGGTCCAGTTGAGAGTAAAAATTAGAATCACAAAAGCATCCATTAAAGAGGAAGGAACAGATT
Organism: Pteronotus mesoamericanus; assembly: GCF_021234165.1. NCBI lineage: Eukaryota > Metazoa > Chordata > Mammalia > Chiroptera > Mormoopidae > Pteronotus > Pteronotus mesoamericanus. Next base: position 34,066,524 of record NW_026555105.1, on the reverse strand, counting down.
ATGAAAATGCATAGAAAGTGGAACCAACAAGATTTATAGAATTAGGGTAGAATGCTGTTGATGGAAGGAAGTGAGAAAAGTAAGGCTAAGGGTGATGACTCAGAGGTTTATGGCTTTGGCCAGAGCCTGGATGGTGGCTTCAGTTACTAAGATAAATAATATTTGCAAAGGAACAGCAATTTGTGGGGGCAATATTAGTTCTGTTTTATACTCATTGGATTGAGAATGTTCATGAGTTTTTGTATATATTTTTAAAACCCTTATAAAAATAAATAAATTTTTCAGGAAAAGGAAATTAAATAAGTCTGAAAGGCTTTGGCCATTTATATACATAATAAAAGCATAATAGTATCTGTTTGTTCCTCTAAGTATTATAGACTTTTTTTTTTAATCCTAACCCAAGGATATGTTTATTGATTTTAGAGAGGAATGAAAAGAGAGAAAGAAGAAAGAAAAGGGAGAGAGAGAGAGAGAGAAACATCGATGTGAGAGAAACACTGATTGATATGTTGCCTACAGTACATTCCCAGTGATCGAACCCACAACTGTTTGGAATATAGGAATGACACTCCAACCAACTGAGCCACCTGGCCAGAGCAGGACTTGATTTTAAGAGTGGAGAGTTTTTCAAGCCAATGATCCTGTCAAATCCTGCGTAATGACAAGACAAGAATAAAGGTTCCAAACTGCCAAAGATTTTGACTGTCAGGTAGAAATAGAGTCTGCCAATTACTGCTCCACCCCCATACTCAGTGAGCAGCAAAGGCATATTATGCAAGTTGTTAATGTACAATAGCAAAATGTCAATGTCAACATATAGTATTATTCTAACTGACAAGTCCCAAACTCTTATTTTATAGTTGAAACCATTGCAGACCAGGGAATGATAATCACAGAGCTCACTGACAGAAAAGCAGGACTAGAATTCAGATCTGCCTCCTCATGCAAAAATCCTTTTCCCTTGACACCAAATTCTATTTCCTATAAGTATGTTTCATGAATTCACTCAGTTCTACTATACATGCCTTATTCATGCTTTAGTTATAAAAGAGGATACATAACAAAAAAGTATGACCCCTGAGGTTTTGTACCATCCTAAGTAATTCAGCACTAAACTAGACAAAGTTAGGGAGAATAGGTCACAGTTGCTTTCAAAAAGGTCATCCATACTCTATGTAATTATGTAACCAAGAGCCCCAGGAAGAAATAATTCATAAAATCTAAACTACTTTGACTAAAATGTTCACTCATCTCCATAAGTTAATAATTAACTTGACCTGAATGGGGCAGGGTAGTTGCTTGATGGGGTGGAGAGTGTGGGGTACAGATTTTGGCTTTCAACAATTTTTCCATTTAATTACATTGAGACAAAGAAACTTCAGTATGCAATTGGGTTTTGCCGTAAAGTTTTCCTGATTCTGATAAATACTATCTTATTTGGAGATTATTATTGTCAAGCTAAATGGTTTTTATTCTTTGTGACTCTGCTTCTGTGAATCATTATTCAGTCTACTAAGAAGCAAGGCATAGCATGTGCATGGTAAATATCCCCCTCCTATTCCAGCCTCCAAATCTTTCTCTACAATATACTCAAAGCAATTACTGTCAATCAATTGGCATAGAAAATTAAAACCATTTGCCATCTTTGATTGAGTTGAAACTTTTGGCTAGAGAATGGGACCAGGTGTTAGACCTGTGGAGTCAGACCAGATCTTGGTTCAGCAACCTCGGTACTTGAGTCCTGGCTAAGAAAGAACTTAGAGTCAAGATTCAAACTATAAGAGAAAATTTATTTACAGTCACTGAGGTAGAAATGAGCGGTAGAAGATACAGTCTCAGGGAACAAGTTACAGAGGCAAAAGGAGTTCTTGGAGTTTAGGAAAGAGCAGGGTAAAGGTAAAGCACTTCTGGGTGGAGGAGGACGGGGAAAGGAAAGATGCTGGGAGAGGGAGAGTGCCTGGTTCCTCCATCCTAGGGGTTTTCAAGGGTGGAAATTTAAGGGATGTCCCAGAGAAGGATCTCAATACTATATTCATCAGCTTTCCAGGTATCTTTTCAGGGTCCTGGTCTTCACTGATTATTGGCATCAAGACAAGAGGTCATTAGTCAATGCCGCTGGTCCTGATGTCAGCCATGGCATCGCTTGTCTTGTTTTGCTGCTCTTTTGGGCCTGGAGCTAAAACACAGCTGAGAACTAGGTGCTTTTTCTAGGGGTTAATGCTTAAGGAAGTGGTCATGCAAGGGCCTGTGTGAGAATTGTATGAGGCCATTCTTTGGCCCTCTGTTCCTCCTCCAAGGGAGACTATCACATGACTAGCAATCTGACAGGGGAGGAAAGGTCAAGGGAAGGTCTGAACTACATGACCTGTGATATGCAAGGTCAGGGGGTCTAAACAGTATGGCCAGCAATATGCTAGAGGAGAAAAGGTTACCTTTGGGGCAAGGTTCTTGTTCTCACAGTTTTGTCCAGGTGGCCTTCTGTACCAGGCCCATCGCTCTTGCTCTGCTTGTCTGTCTAACCGCCTACCACAAGCCCACTGGTCATTGTTTTGTATATTAAAAAACATATGTCTCATAACTCCATAAAACAAAAAACTACTTGAGGATCTATGAAGCCGAGATATTACAAATGAATAAAATAAATTTCAGCTTTTGGAGTTCCAAGATCATTGTAGTGACCAGATCTAAAAACAACTAATCCATTTGAAAAATGGAAAAGCATATCTTTTAATAGCACTACACACATGCAACACAAATGCAAATCGATTCACTTATTCCCTTGAAGGGAAGAAACAAAGACTGTTTCACTGTGTCATTTTAAAAAATTAATGTACATCACAAACACTCCAATCTATAACTAATACAATCAAGGAGGACATTTAATTAGCAATTAGTCTGATTAACATTCCTTGGAGAATAATTTGTTTTACCAGATGGATTTCATAATAATTCTTAGAGTATTTTTTTTCAATCAGCTAAGCTTATTATAAGATGCAGGAAGAGATAGAAATTTTAACAATTGTACCAAGAATAAATTAATGTGTTCAAGTTGTAAGTCACCCAGGTATGCTTGGGAAGTAAAGAATGCAAAGGGGAGTTTCTGGACCTGCCTCAGGAGATACTGAGCCAGGATGGAGAATGCTTACTGCAGACTGAGTCACACAGAAGCTGGAGGTGAGCTAGCTGTGTAGGAAAGGCAAATCCCAAACCAGACGCTGGTAACTGAATGGGTCCCAAACCAGGGATGTTCCAAAGCACTCTACTCTACTTTTGACTGTCAAGTAGAAATAGAGTCTGCCAAGAAAATAACAAGTCATCCTAGAGCCTAGGAAGAGTTCTGTTGAATGTTTGCCTAGCAGCCACATCAACTGACTTTGTCACAGGCCACAGCTAACATCTGTCCTCACACTTGCATTGTGAGACAGAGTTCTAGAGCTGTCATGGATTCTCACCCACAAAGAAGGACTTTTATCAAACACAGAGCTAGAAGATTCATATAAATTATTCTAAGTGGCTTTGTCCCCAACAAAATCTTTTTTCCCCCTTCTGACACACAGCTAATCTGCATTTCTCAGCCTTTTTTCAGGTAAACATGCCAATGACATTGAGTTATGGCCACTAGCATTTGATGAAAAGTGATGCATTTTCTTATCTAGTATCATTTCATAAAAATTTTTCATAAGTAATCTATTGTACAGTGTATTTTTCTATTTGCTGGTTGACTGGAGAAGAAATTACATGGATCTAGAGAGTGAGCCCCTGATAACAATGGATAATGTTCCCCTACTCATGAACACCCACAATGGACCACCACATTGATGAGAAGTGAATGTTTATAGTGCTAAACCACATGTATTTGGATATTTATTTGCTATTGAAGCTAGCTTCACTATATATCTGTATATTTAATTGAAGCAACGATTTGTTGTAGTAATATCTTTATCAACTTACCAGATGTATAAATTAGATGAATTAGGATTTGAACCCAAGTCTCTCAGATTCTAAAATTTAGTTCCTCTTACCAAGTGCTCTAGGAATTAGTATATTAATCAAGAGATATATGTGTTTTATTTTTTAATTAAAATTAAATTCATATAACACAATTTAACCAATTTAAAGTAAACAATCTGGTGGCACTTAGTACATTCAAAATGTTGGGCAACTCCACATCTTTATAATCCCCAAACATTTTTTTTCAGTCTTTAACTATTTAATATAGTATTAACTGTGTTTTTTCATAGGTGTAATTTACCATGTTGAGAAAGTTCCCTGTGTTCCTAGTTTTCTGTGCTTTTACCTTGAGAGGTGTTGATCTTGTCCAGTGTTTTTTCTGCATCAGCTGAGATCATCATGTGTTTTCCTTTGTTCTATTAAAGAGGAGTATTATATTAATGGATCATTTAATGTTGAATGATTTTTGCATTCTTGGGAAAAATTCCACTTTGTCATAGTGTATAAGCCTTTCTCATATGCTACTGAATTTGGGTTGCTAGTATTCTATTAAGGATTTCTGCACTACATTCATAATGAATATTTATCTGTAATTTTCTTTTGGTGCCTTAGATTTGGTGTCAGGGTAAAGTAGCCTTATACAATGATTTAGGAAATGTTTCCTCTTCTATTTTCTGGAAGACTTTGAAAAGGTTTGATGATAATTTTTCTTTAAATGTTTGATAGATTCACCATTGAAACTATCTGGTCCTCTTGGGTATTTAATTACTGATACAAGCTATTGTTATACATCAGTTTCAAATTTCCATTTTTTTTGAGTCAGTTTTGTTGATTTGTGTGTTTCTAGGAATTTGTCCATTTTATTCACTTATCTACTTTGTTGGTATACAATTATTCAAATGTTCTCTTATAACCCTTTTTATTTCCATAAGGTTGGATAATTTCAATGGACCTATCTTAAAGTTTGCTAATCCTTTCTTCTGCTTACTTAAATCTAATATTGAAGCCCCCTAGTGATAGTGGCTCTGTATTAAGGCACTCCTTCATGCTTAGCCATGCTATTTAGAATGCTGCCTTACCTTTGACTTCCTGCTTGCACTGAGCCTATATAGATCAGCCAGAGTGAATGCTTAGGATTTCCTCACATTCATCAGAGCATGTGTCTTGCATTGGACATAACTGTGCCTTTCTAATTTCTCTAGTACACATACTTTTGAATGCCTTAATATCCCAAAGAAACTTCCCAATTTTTTCTCCCAATGCTTAATTGTTCACCTCAACTGTAATCCTTCCCCCAGGAGGCTACAGGTTAGTTTTCAAGAAATGCCCACTGCTTTTCCATCCTGAGTGAGTTTTAACTTATGCAAAACAAAGACAAGCACCTTGTATCAGACCTTCAGTTAGCCTTCACACAAGTTTGTGTAGACAAGCACAAACTTTTAAAAATAAGATCTTACTTAAAGAAAGTCCCTCAATGGAAACATGGACTTTAGGAATCCCACCACCTATGGGAGACAAATGTGGCAAAGGCAAATAAAAATGCCATAAAGCTGTTCTTTCATTTTTGAGTTGCTTTTCTCATTTTATAATAATTTTTTCTTTCCTTTTTCAATTACAGTTAACATACAATAAATATTATATTAGCTTCAGATATACAACATATTGATTAGACATTTGTATAATATAAAAAGTGATTGCCCCAATAGTCTAGTACCCATCTGACACCAAACATAGTTATTATAATATTATTCCATGTACTACTTCATCTTTATCCTTTAATCTATGAATGGACACTTAGATTACTTCCATAAACCTGGCTATTATAAATAATACAGCATAGAACATAGGGATGCATGCAAGAGGGGACTAAATAAAAAGGAATTACTTCTGGAGGGCAGGCCCCTTGTCATATAGGCTTACCCCATTAGTGAGTGTTCTAATAACCTGTCTGTCCAGAGAAACAGCTTGAGCACAACATAGCTGGTAGGGAGTGTAGTGGAGGCACCAGATGGCTGGCTGGGCACTCACGATCGGCAGCTGAAGTGTTAGAGGGATATTTAAGTGGCTGGTTGGATCCCCCTGAGAAGTGTGGGGTCAAAACCCTAAGCTGGGAACCCCAGCCTAGAGCACCAGAGCCCAAAAAGTACAGACATAACATCTAGCTTCAAAATGCTACTGGGTTTCTCTCTGCCAGAGATGCATGGCTGGAGATACAGAGAGGCATTTAGAGACTCAGCCCATAAAGTTTAATTTGCAGCCACTTACCCTGGGCTCCAGAAAAAGATGGGGGGGGGGCAGAGTGGGCTAGAGACACTTGAGGAGAGGCTGGGGACAGAGGCTCTGGGGAGAGAACTAAAAGAGAAGACATGGGATCTTGGTGCTGAGTCGTCCCCCATATTGCAACAGCCATCTTGTTCAGGCAGACCACTCCCATGAGCAGCCTGAGGGGAAACAATAGCCCTGCCCCCAGAAGGGACTCTGCTCCACCCTGTGATGCCTAAGCCTGACTGCTGAGTGCAGAGTGACTAGATTAAAAATTGAAGAAGTTAGCCACAGATAATAGATCCCTAGAAGTCTCAAACAGGCTGTCTAAGGCCAGATGGGGTCATCATTTGATATCACCAAAGGCAGATTCAGAAAGGAAAAAAAGTGGTTAACACTAGAAGCTACTGAGATGAAATCCACTTTCGTCTTTTCCATGATTTGTGATATTTTCTTTCCTGCGTAGCTTATTAACATTCTTTTCTTGTCCTTCAAGTTCGTACATATTCAGCCACTAGATTTTATATTATAGTTATTTCAATTCACATATTTTGTTCTTCCCTTTTCTTACCCCATTTTACCTTCTTCTTTCTTCTTATTATTTTCTTCTTAAATTTTGTTTTCTCTTTTGCTACAACTTGTTTCCATTCCACACTCCCACTATTTCTCCGTCATCTAGCCTCTCAAAACCAATTTTCTTGTCAATGGTCATCTCACATTCTTGTTCCCACTCTCAAAATACCCATGTTCTCTCTCCACTTTTAGCAATCTTTGCTTGCTGGTTATGGATAGGGTAGTTGTTGTTGCATTTTTTTTCAAATTTATCTCTATATCTTCACTATTTTTTTATTTCAAATCTCAAATTTTACTGTTCCCCTCTCCTACACTTTTGCATCTCAAATTTTAATTTTCCCCTGTCTTAGCCTGATTTTCATTCTTCACTTTTAGTATTCCTTCTCCTTCTATGAACTCAAAATCACTTCCTTTTACTCTAGATATCTTTTAAGATTTTTCTTCCTTCCATTTTCACCTCTTATTCCTACCCAACAGATATTAATTTTAGCTCATTTGTTGTAGACAGTGCTGTGGTTATGTTTTTCTCCCATTTGGCTCCTATTATTTTTAATTATTCATTTACTTTTTATCCTTCTTCTTCACTCTCTGACTTTATTTTATTTTTTTAAAGTTTCTGTTAAACCCAATACTATACTCCCTTCAGCTTTCTTCATTCCCTTTTTTATTCATGATGTAAATTTTACTTTCTCTCTTCACATTGCTCCAATCCCCTACTCTTATTAGTGCTCCTCTCCCTACTCTCTCAAAATCATTTTTCTTTCAGTAGTTCATCTTATATTTTCTCCCCTTTCTTATAATAGTCTTAATCTCTTTACACCCTTATTAATACTGGTTCATTTGCTGTTGATAATGGAATTGCTAGTGGGAGTTATTTTTGCAGGTGTGGATTTGTTTCCTGGGCTTTGTGGTTTTGTTCTGGCAGCACCTGGACAACAGCATATAATACGTGGTGGATGGAGTCACCCTCAATCAACCAGCTGGAGGGGAGGACCCACAAAGATTGACCCAACAATAACCAAAACCCAATTACATTCAGAGAGTCAACATAAACAACATAAAGGGCTTCTGAAGGGCATCAAGTCCAGGAGATCAAGGAGACTGCACCACTGAATCACATAGGTCTCCCACCATATAAGTTCACACCACAAAGATAGGGAGTCAAAGCAGATCAATTTTATAAGCAGAAGCAACCAAGAAGAATATCTCCTAAAATGGGGAGACAAATAAATAACCCCTAAATGAAAGGAAAGGAGTAATCCCCAGAAAGAATGCCAAATGAAATATAGGCAAGTAAACTATCAGATATTGAATTCAAAACAATGGTTATAAGGAAGCTCAATGAACTTAGTGAAAATTACAAAAAAAAAACACAAAGAAACTATAAAGAACTGACTGCAAACTACATCAGTATGAAAAAGGACATAGAAACTATCAATAATAACCAGGAGGAAATGAAGAAAACAACTTCTGAATTGAAGAACACAATAGAAGGAATCCAAAGCAGACTCAGTGAAGCAGATGATCAAAACAGCGAGCTGGAGGACAAGATAGAAAAAATCCCCAGAAAGAGCAAGAAAAAGAAAGAAGACTCAAAAAGAATGAAGAGGTGTTAAGGGAACTGCAGGGCAAGATGAAAATGATAATATCCTTATAATAGGGTTAGCAGAAGGAGAAGAGGAGGAACAAGAGATAGAAAACCTATTTGAAAAAGTAATGATGGAAAACTTCCTTAATTTGCTGAGAAAATGTCACACAAGTCCAAGAAGCAGAGAGGGTCCCAATCAAGATGAACCTAAAAGGCCCACTCTATGACACATCATAATTAAAATGGCAAAATTCAAGGACAAAGAGAGAATATTAAAGACAAAAAAAGGAGAAACAGGTAGTAACATACAAGGGAGCTCTGATACAGCTAGCAGCTGACTTCTCAACAGAAACACAAGCCAGAAGGGAATGACAAGAAATATTCCAAGTCATGAAAAGCAAATTCCTGCAACCAAGGCTACTCTACCCAGCAAGCCTCTCATCTAAAATGGAAGGTAAAATAAGGAGCTTCCCAGACAAAAGAAGACTGAAAGAATATACTTCCACCACACCAGCATTGCAAAATATGCTAGAAGGACTGCTTTAAGAAGATAAAGAAAAAGTATGAGAAAGAGGGGAACACAGGTACAAAGGGAGAAAATGGCAACAAAGAAGTGCCTATCAATGATAACCTTAAATATAAATGGATTAAATGCCCCCCCCCAAAAAAAACACATAGCATAGCTGAATGGATAAGAAAACATGACCCATGCATATGCTGCCTACAGTAGACCAACCTCTGAACAAAAGACTTGCACAGACTGAACATGAAGGGTTGGAAGAAAATATTCCAAGCAAATGGACAGAAAAAGAAAAAAGCCAGGGTAGCAATACTTATATGAGACAAAGTAGACTTCAAAACAAAGGCCATAAAAGGAGACACAGAAGGACACTTCATAATACTTAAGGGAAGAATCCATCAAGAAGACATGAACATTGTAAACCTTTATGCACCCAACATAGGAGCACCCAAATATATAAGGAAACTCTTGGAGGACTTCAAGAAAGATAGAGACAGCAACACACATACGGTGGGGGATTTTAACACCCTACTGTCAATAATGGATAGAGCTTCCAAACAAAACATCAACAAGGATATGGTGGCACTGAAAGACACATCAGATCAAATAGACTTAATTGATATATACAGGACCTTTTTATCCTAAGGAAGCAAAACACATGTTCTTTTCAAATGCACATGGAACATTTTCAAAGATAGATCACATAATAGGACACAAAACGAGCCTCAAAAAATTCAAGAAAATTGAAATCATATCATGTATTTTCTTGGACCACAAGGGCCTGAAACTAGAAAACAACCTCAAGGAAAAAACTCAAAAACATTCAAATTCATGGAGATTGAATAGCATGCTATGAAACAATGAATGGGTCAATAATGAGATCAAGGAAGAAATGAAAAAGTTTCTAGAAACAAATGAAAATGAACACACAACTGTCCAAAGTCTATGGGACACAGTGAAGGCAGTCCTGAGAGGGAAGTTCATAGTAATACAGGCCTACCTAAAAAAGATAGAAACATTTCAAGTAAATGACCTAACCCTACAGCTTCCAGAACTGGAGAAACAACAATAAACAAAGCCCAGAGTGAGTAAAAGGAAGGAAATAATCAAGATCAGAGGAGAACTGAATGACACAGAAACTAAAAGAACAATTGAAAGGATCAATAAAACCAAGAGCTGGTTCTTTGAAAAGATAAACAAAATCAACAAGTCTTTCAGCAGACTCTTCAAGAAAAAATTGGAGAGGACCCAAATAAATAATATCAGAAATGAAAGAGGAGAAATTACAGCTGACACCAAAGAAATACAAAGGATTGTAATAAATTACTAAGGAAAACTATATGCCAAGAAATTTTAAAACCTTAGTGAAAGCGACAAATTTCTAGAAACATAATCTTCCAAAACTGAATCAAGAAGAATCGGAAAGCCCGAACAGACTGATAACACCTAGTGAAATTGAAGCAGCAATTAATAAAACTCCAGGTGCACAAAAGCCCTAGACTGGAAGGTTTCACAGGAGAATTTTACAAAACATTTAAAGAAGAGGTAACCCCTGTCCTTCTCAGACTATTCCAAAAAATCCAAAAGGAGGGAAGACTCCCAAAAACTTTTCATGAGGCCAGCATCATCTTAACACCAAAACCAGATAAAGACACAGCAAAGAAAAGAAACTAGAGGCCAAATTTGCTGGTGAACATAGATGCTAAAATCCTCAACAAAATATTGGCAAACTGAATCCAGTAATACATAAAAAGACCATATACCATGATTAAGTGGGATTCATGCTAGGGATGCATGGATGGTACAATATTTGCAAATCAATAAACATAATATATTACATAAACAAAAGGAAAGACAACTCACATGATCATATCAATAGATGCAGAAAAACCATGTGATAAAACACAACACTAATTTATGATAAAAACACCCAGCAAAGTGGGAGAAGAGGGTGCATACCTCAACATAACAAAGGACATATGCAAGAAACCTACAGCCAACATCATGTTCAATGGGAAAAAACTAAAAGCTTTCCCACTAAGACCAAGAATAAGATAAGAGTGTCCAGTTATACTACTTCCATTCACCATAGTTTTGGAAGTTCTAGCCACAGAAATCAGAAAAGAAAAAGAAATAAAGGGCATCCAAATTGGAAAGGAAGAAGTAAAACTGTCTGATTACAGATGACATGATAGTGTACATAGAAAACCTTATACACTCCATCAAAAAACTACACAACCTAATAAGTGGATTTGGCAAAAGAGGGAAACAAAGTCAATATTCAGAAATCAATGGCATTTTTGTATGCAAGCAATGAAATATCAGAAACAAAAATTAAAGAAAAAAATCCTATTTGCTATAGCAATAAGAAAAATAAAGTACCTAGGAATAAACCTAACCAAGGAGGTAAAAGGCCTGTACTCAGAAAACTACACAACACTAAAGAAAGAAATTAAGAAAGATACAAATAAATGGAAGCATATACCATGTTCATGGATTGGAAGAATTAACATCATCAAAATGTCCATACTACCCAAAGCAATCTATAGACTCTATGCAATCCCTATGAAAATACCAATGACATATTTCACAGATATAGCACAAATATTTCAAAAATTTATGTAGGACAATAAACAACCCAGAATAACCGCAGCATTTTTGAGAAAGAAGGACAAAGTAGGAGGGATCGCAATACCTGATATCAATCTATATTACAAGGCCACTCTAATCAAAACAGTCTGGTGTTGGCATAAGAACAGACACACAGATCAATGAAACAGAATAGAGAGCCCAGAAATAAACCCATGTCAATATGGTCAATTAATATTTGCCAAAGGAGGCAGAAGCATCAAATGGAGTAAAAATAGCCTTTTCATTAAATGGTGTTGGAAGATCTGGACAGTTACATGCAAAAAAATAAAACTCAACCACCAGCTTATACCATACACAAAAATAAACTCAAGATGGATAAAATACTTAAATACAGATCTCAACACCATAAAAGTCCTAGATGAGAACATAGGAAGGAAAATTTCCTCCATCTAGCTCAACTACAATCTCCAGTGGTTTTCACAGCCAGAAGTTATAAGAACTTACTTTCCCAGCACTGGAGCCCTGGGCTGGGGAGCTTGGTGTGGGGCTGGGAACCCTCTCTCTTCAGGGGGGACTTCTGCAGCTGAGATACCCTTCCCAATTCTTAACTGTCACATGTGGGTACAGGACCTGCCCAGTCCCCAAGTCTCCATCACTCCTGTTAGTCGCTGTCCCTCTTACTGTGGTCTCTCCCGTGTATCCTCAATTAGAGGACTTCTGTTCAGCTAGTCTTCAGGTGGTTCACAGGTATGATTGTTCTGTAGTATTGTTGTGCTTTTAATGTGGTTGTGGGAGCAGGCAAGAATAGCATTTACTGACTCCACCAACTTGACCAGAAGTTTAAGTTGCAGTTTTTTGATTTAGCATTCACTGAAATGCTGTAAAGATTTGACTGTTTTCCAGATTTCTGACACAGTTGACTCTGGCAGTTTTTGATTGATTTTCAAATTTTTCTGGGATGGACAGTCTCCTGGAATTACCTACTCCTCCATTTTTTTTAATCTTTACCCACAGACATTTTTTCATTGCTTTTTGTTTTTTAGAGAGAGAGGAAGGAGGGAGAGAGAGAGGAAGGAGGGAGAGAGAGAGGGGGAGGGAGAGAGAGAGACATCCATCAGTTACCTCCTATATGCTCCTGGACTGGGAATTGAACCTCCAACATGGCTATGTACTCTAACTCGGAATCAAACCTGTAACTTTTTGGTTTATGGTTTATAGTCTATGGTTTACAGGATTATGTTCCAACCAATTGAGCCACACTGGCCAGGGCCCTTCTCCTCCATTTTGTTGACATCATGAATCATGTGGTTTTTGACATGGCACTTAGTAAAAACTTATTGATCCTATATGCGACCATAACCTTGACCTAAATATTTATTATTACCACATTATTAACAATTTAGCTAGTCAGTCACAGACATCACCTAATTAGAGCCGATCAGAAAGGAATTTAGTAAAAAAATCAATAATAACACAATTGTGGAACAGGTTGCAGAAGAGTTTTAGGAAGAAGAAAAGTAACTTCTGTAAATAGGTAAGAAAAAATGTATTTTTAGTCTCTCTAAATGTATTATTGGTGAGAAAAATGCCATATTCATGAATATCCACTGCATGATCCAAAACACATACATGCTTAAGTACATACACATATACACACATACCTTCATTTATCTTTGCCCAAACCTCCACACCTACCCCACCCAGTGTAGGAGACAGTGGTAGGCAAGATACTGTTAGTAACTGAACACATCTTATTCCTTGACATTTTCATTAAGAGAAGTAAGAAGAAAACTTCTAAAGAAGACGAGAATAGCAGAAGTGACCCCACAAAACAGGAGGGAAACATTCATGCTCAAATGAGCAATCCACTTGAGTTACTGCATTTCAGTTTTTAAAAGGAAAAGATTCTGCATTATTTTACCAAAAAACCTTATTTTAAAATTTATTAATTTCCTTTTAGAAGATTAAATTCTGAGCAGTATAACAGAAAATTATAAAAACATAGTAAAAATTTTTTTCTGGTCTCATCTAATAACGATGTCAAAGGTACACACACACACACACACACACACACACACACACACACACACTCAGTATGCTTATCTCATCTTACCTGTGACCCTTTCAGACTCTCCTCTATCTCCTAAAACACTGAGTTCTTTTGAAGCAAATTCCAGGTATCAAATTATTTTAATCTGTAAATACTTTTGATAATACCTCTAAAATAATATTTAAAAAATCAAAGCCAAGTAACAAAATCACACCTGAACAAATTAACAATAACTCCTAAATATCATCAAATATCCAGTGTTCAAGTTTCCAATTGTCTCAAAGTTGTATGTGTGAAAATGTTGTTATAAACATGTAAGAATATATCTGTAGGATAGATTCCTGTATGTCTTTTTCATAAGGGTTTCAAAGATACTCTTAGTTTGTCTTTCTTTTTCAACTTTGTTACACTTGTCTATAATGATTTTTTTTTCATTTATGTGTAGTTACCTTATCTTTATTTCTTTCATTATGTTTTGGTTTTTTTAAATCATTTGATATTTTCCTTGCTCACTAAAATGTATTTTCCAAAACATAGCCACATACAATTCCACCAAGTGATTCGTTAACTATTCCCTATCATTGTCTGCAAAATTTTTTTATGTTAAACAATCACTATCCTTATACATTCTTGAAATTATGTCTTTATTGCAACATTAATACTCTTGGTTAACCATTATTGCATAGTTTACAGCATGTATCCTAAACCATATACAAGGAAATAATTTAAAATACAGATTTTGTTTCCTTCCTAAATTTTTCAGAAGTTTCTTCCAAAGCATTGGCTCACAATTTTATTATTAACCACTTTGCACTTTGGAAATATGTTTTTCTCCCTATTTTACTGGGTAGTAAAACACATGGAAAGTGAAACCATGTTGGCCACTATTTATTGGCCTCTATTTATTGAAATACCCAAATAGTTCCCATGAATGCTTCTGATTACATAAACTATGTAAGTTCTCTTGAGATATACTGAAAAATGGGCTGGTGAAAGTTGATCTTCCTGTTTAGACTGAGAATTCCTTTGTGTTGTCTGAGTGGTGATGAGGGAGGAGAGCCATTCACCAAGATTTTTTTGCTTGACTGAATTTCACTTTTGCCTTATCTGAGAAAAAATGTTTTTCTGCAAGATGGTGTAATCACTGAGGGTCTAACTCGATATGTTTAACACAGTTTTGTCTCCCAAATGCATGCATGTGTGTGGTGGTATGCACTTTCTCACCCCTCAGTTCCTGAATGCTGATTAACACTTCCTGAATTTGTTGCTGAAGCTTATTATTTTTTTCTGACTCGCATCATGCTCTTTCTTACTATATTCATCCCTTCAAGCAAACTACTTTATTCAGATATCAGATATACGCTTAGATGTGATTGACAGCCCTCAAGGAAATAGGATTTATTTTTATTGGAGTGAGACCAAATGAGTTCAATTTTAAAGCCTCAGGTGAGTCTGGCTGCTTTAAAAAAAGCTGATCACACATCATGAAATCCAAACTTCAGAGCTAAGTATTTAAGACCTTCCATATTGAGCCTAAGCCTTACTTACAGCTTTACCAACTCCTTTTGTACCTCCTCACCTAGTAGAGAAAGTAGAAAAATACCTGGTGAATAATCACTCTTTTCTGGGCTCTGCTCCAAGCACCTTGTGTACACACACCCTGAAGGATGGATACTATTATTCCCATTTTATGAATAAGATAAGAAAAAAGTCCTAGAAAGATTAAATAATTGAACCAGGTCATACTATCCTAGTAAAAATATATAAATAAAATTAAAACCTAGGTTAACTTGGCATCTGAACCTGTGCTATCCTTATTCATGCTGTTTTGAGGAGTCTCCAAATGGCACACACCTGAGCCACATCAGACTCTAAATATTTGCCCAAATATTCTATAATTTTATATACCTCTAAACTGATCCTCTATATGCTATTCCCTTCTCTTTCTGATGAACTCCCACTTATTCTTCAATACCCAGCACAAATGTCACTTCCTCTTCAAAGCCTTCTCTTTATTCTGTAGACATAATCAATTGTTCTTTCTCTTGTGATACTACAATAATCAATACACAAGAAAATATAATATTCTACTTGTCTCATGTCTGTTTCCTCCCAAGGCAGGTCTTCTTTTTCATTTGTTGTTGTATTTGCCGTTCACAGCATAGTTCTTGATATAAAGTAAACACAAAGTTAAGTATTTATTGCTTTAATTAATCATCAATCTATTAATAAGTCAATAAGATGATAAAGTAATTAGTGCTGTGTGCACCAAACAAAGACAGGACATATGATACTAACTTGCCATATCTATAGATGTTTTGGAAAAGCAAGTGGGAAGAAAAATCCTCCTGTTTGGTAAGACAAGAGGGAAGGTATTAGTCAGAGGGGTGTCGGTATTGTTTGAGACTCAGAAATATATCTCTATCTTTCCCAATTAGCCCTTCCTTCACCTTCTATAGAGAAAAGAGAATAACAAGAAGAACTGGAAAAAAAATAGATGTCTGCAGCCTTTCTCTGCAAGATGTGCTGCTTGAGTAAGGGGATCAGTGAAGTGGATTCCATTGCGTTGGCCAAAAAGTCTCTTTGTTCTTTTCTGTAAGATGGCTCTTGTAGTGCTTAGTTGTCTTTAACTTCATTCAAAACAATTTTGTTAAATCATATTGTGACAGCTGTCAAATCAGCATGCATTTAAGAAAACCTTATTAAAATGGTGACTTCTTGTGTAGCCATTTTAATATTGAAGACTGAAGAAAATATGCAACATTTTTGGCACATTATGCTTTATTATTTCAAGAAAGGTAAGAACACAACTCAAACACACAAAAGAAGATTTATGCAGTGTATGAAGAAGGTGCTGTGACTGATCAAACATCAAAAGTGGTTTGTAAATTTCATGCTGGAGATTTCTCACTGGACAATGCTCCATGGTCTGGTAGACAAGTTGAAGTTGATACCGATCAAATCAAGACATTGAGAACTATCAACATTATTCCATGCAGAAGAGTGCAGCATACTCAAAATATCCAAATCAATTCAGTTATTGGTGAAAATTAAAAATGTATTTTTTTATATTATAGTAAAAAAAAAAACAGACTTTTTAGCCAACCTGATATTTTCCTAACTAATCTCTGTATTTTTTAGTCTCACATTTGATGTTTAAGACTTTCTCCAGCTTGCTATTGAACATCAGTATTTATATAAAAATAACTCCATACTCTCAATAAGAAAATTTTCCCATATACATGAGTATTTCTTGCATTTTTCCACCTGAGTATAAGGGTGCAATGATAAGGAACAATTAAATGTGTAAAAAAATGGACCAATTTTAATGAGCATATCTGTTACCCTATATGTTTTCAGGGGAAAGAAATGACAGGTCCAAAACCCCAAAGTAAAGCTAAGCTGCATTTGAGTTGAAGAACAAATGTTTAGATTATACCTCTCCAAAGTTTAGAGGAAGCAAAAAAGTACAAAGAGACTCAACCAAGTCAGTCTGACCCAAATGACTCAGTGCTTTCCTGAAGACCATATTGTAGTTACCAAGTCCTCTGAGTGGGGACCACGAAGCCAGGGCTGAAAGGAGCTCAGGTTATGTGTGCAATGTAAAGTTAATCCTCGGTGTTGATTTTGTAGGCAGGAAGTAATGAATGTCTATATATTTTTTTATTTGTCTCCTTACAAACAATCATGAAATTCCTTGAACCAAAATGTTTGATATTTGGCAAATAAGTGAACCTCAGCTCTAAGGAAACCATTAAAGAGTGTAAATTCCAATGTGAATATCCCTCATCTTTAACATTTGGAAATTTGAGCAGTTGTTTTTTCCACAAAGCAAAATTTCACTTGGATATATTTTTTAAAAATACCTCATAATATGTTCAGATCTATCTTTTTTCTTATGTATTTGCCCTTAATCTCAGTAGCAAAGAGATTAATAATTCATATTTAAATATGAATGACCTTATTTGGATGATGAACTCACTCACATGGTACTAATGACTCAGTATTGAATTTCTGTTATTTCTTAATAAGCCCTGTGCAAGTAAAAGTTACAAAACAAGAATCTCAGTACTCATTTAGCAACTTAGAAATAATGTTTCATCCAATACTATTGGATGAAAATTTTGATTTGGTATGTATATTGTGTCAAAATATTTCTCCACAAGACATTTTAATTATGAAAGGAAAATAGTAACTTCACAAAGAAGAAATATGGCAAACATTATCTTTATCAGGTCTTAAAACTTACCAAGAGACAAATAAACATTGTGTGCTTCCCAGTGTGATGCAGCAAGAAGGACACATCATCACTTCTGTGCTATTCCTGGCAAAAATGCATAACTTCAATCTAACCATGAGAAAACCTCATACAAGACATAATTAGGTGGATATTCCATAAAATAACTTCTATCCTTCAAAAATACCAAAGTCACAAAAAGACTGAGGAACTTTTACAGATTTTAGGAGATTAAGAGTAAATGACAATGAAATGTAATATATTATCATGGATTGACCACTAAACCAGAAAAATAAAATTATTTTATTATAAAGAACTGCTAAGACTGGAGCTAAGATTTGAGTAAGGTATGCTGATGAGACAATAGAATACTATTATCAATATTAATATCTAGATTTTAATAATTGCACTATGATCATATATGAATATCTTTGTTTTAAGGAAATACACAATGGAATATTTAGGAGTAAAGGGGAATTATGTTAACATCCTACTTCTAAAGAGCTCAGAAATAAAAAACAATAATGATATGTATTAAAAACAAATCTATACATATAGGGGTGAAGAATGACAAAGCAAATATGGTAAAATGTTAATACTGGGGATTCTGTGTGTAAAGTAAATGGGACTGGGCCTTCTCTGTGCTACTTTGGAGATTTTTTGTAAGTCTGAATTTATTTCAAAAGAAAAATGCCCTTCAGAAAAAAAGTGATCCAAGCTTCATTCTCTGAAGGAGGAAAACCAGATCACATAGCTGGTTCATAGAAAATCTAAATCTTAAGAGTCTGAAACTTTTCCCACTACAGTGTGTTTCTGTAGAAACATAAACTTGATCTCAAGAGATCTGCATAAACTTCTAATTTGAAAGCATTACAGGGCAATGAAGTTGTAAAAAAAATGAGCCGTTTTCACTTTGCGGCTGCTACAAGTCACTACCTAGAAATAGGCTACTTCTGATTACTCTCTTGACCTAGGACACAGGAGAGCCCTTTCTTCCCTCCTTCACTTCTCTGCTACAGTTTCACACACAAGGGAGTTGGGGAGGAAAACCGATCTCTGGCGAGGTCTCCTATCGCCTCAGTATTCATAATTAGAGGCCTAGCTCCTAGCTTGGATTTGTGTGCTGAAATTCCTGTTTTGCACCCTAGTACCTACATGACTTGAGGCAAATGACTTGGTCTATATGTCTGTAAAATTGATAAGATAATAGTATCTGCCTTTAGAATTATTAGGAGAATTAAATGAGACAACTTTTATGAAATACTTAGCATGGAGCCTAACACATAACAAGTGCTCAGAACATGTGCACTGTTATTTTTATGACTGAAATGGTTAGCTGATATTAGGTCCATATTGTCGCTTCTGAAAAAGTGAACTAGAGAATAACTCAGTTGCTAGATGATTATGCTCTCAAATATCTATGAATATTAACATTTTGGCCAGAAACGGTCATGCAATATCTATTTTACCTCCTTCTTTTTCCATCAAGGGAACTGATCATTAAACTAGAAAGAGAATTGGAAACAACCTAAATGTCCTTCAGCAGGAAATTAGTTCAATACTTCATGATACTCACTTTCTTTGGAATGATGAGAAGCAATTAGGAAGAATGAGGTAGGTGAAATGGGCTGCATTGGAAGGATATCTAGTTCACACTGGAAAGTCAGGGTGAAAGAAGCAAATGGAAAAATAGAAACTATAGTATGTGTGCAATTTTTAAAAATGTGCACAAAGAAAACAATAAATTATATTCAAAATAATTAAGACATAACTGGTAATGAAATTGGGAAGAGAGTAGAAAATGTCTGAATACTACTTTATTGTTTATAGTTTATTTGGTCTTTTCAATAATAAGTATTACTACAGGGTCATGATAGGGCTACCAAGCATGCTACTGAAAGTTTAGATAGATGATAGATAGACAGGTACATAGGTAGGTAGATAATAGTGTCCTATTAATTTAACATTATAATATCTCTGACTCATTCCTGATGGTATCACAGAAATTGCCAGAGTTACTCCCATGCTCTGTCATCTACCATAGAAGGAAGAGAACCAAACAAGGCAGGAAACAATAGTGACAGAGAGTACTTAGCATTCATATGTTTTCTTAACTTTATCGCTTAGTTAGCAAAACGATCATGACAGAAAATTATGGTGTTTCATACTATGATTATACTGCAGAAAAATATGAACTACTTGTTAAAATCTGAATCAGTTTTGAAAAAGAAGATAGCATAACTGAAACAAAGTTACATTAAACAGGTGCACTGTTTCTTGGGAAAAAAATGTTAAATTTTCATGTTAAAATTTTAAATATGGGGAAGAAATGAATAAAAGAAACCCTTGGTAAATGGAAGATGTAGAATGGTATGGTTTACCCTCTATTATACAAATGAGAACATGAGGTTCAAGATTCAATTGAATAGACCAGGGTCACACACTGAGTTAGTGCTGTGGTCAAAAATGCAGAAGGCTGTAGGGTTAGTACAGGTAATGCTTGTGGGTGTGTGGGCCCCAGTGGGAGCTGTGGCAAAAACAAGAGGCTGTGCCAGCCTACCAGAGGCCACAGTGTTCATCTTCACTGATTGTGCTATCCAAAAATGCAGACCTATTTTTGCCAACATTCCTTCTTACAAGAAACCTTTTGATTGTAAAAGTTGGCCAATTAGTTTAACACGTGTTCATATACTATTGTATACGAGAAAACAGAAGGTATCTATGGGAAAAACCAGTCCCATTTCCACTGTTTGCCATCTCTGAGAAGTTAAGATGACTGATCTTTGGCAAAGCTTTCTGTCGGCAGTAATACTGCATTTGTTCCCAACCCTAAACCCAGTCATGCATTTATTTTAAAATTGATTTTTTTAAAGAAAGGAGCACTTACAAGGTACTAGATTTTTTAAAAAATGAAGACTGCAAAACACAGCAAAGAATGAAAATATATTTAGGAAACAGAAGCAGATTCTAGCCTTCAAGAAGCTTAGAATTTCATGGAGCAAAAACAATTCTGTAAATGACCTACTATAATGATAGTTATTACAGAAGTATTAAAATGAGAGATGCTATGGGAAACTGCTAAGGTAGTTAATTCATTTTAGTTTGATGATGATAAGGATCTAAATAGAGGGAAAGGCCTTGAAAATGAATAGAATTTCAACAGATACAGGAGGTGGAGGTATTGTAAGGTTATACAGGCCAGCACAGCTAAAACACTTGAGTTGCCCAACTCTGGTGTATTGGTGGGGCAGAAGAAAATTGGTATGATGAAAAAGTGGCGTACATAAAGGAGAGGGGCACAATGTCTGTCAAGGCCTATGTGAACCTTATTCTGTAAAAGAAGGAACTATGGTTTATTTTAGACAAATGCATTTGAGGGGATGACATGATTTTGCAATTGTTTTAGATTTCCCCTGGCAAAAGTGAACTGGAAAAGTGAGAAATTGTCAGAGAAAAGACTGGTTAGTTAGCTATTTTAATTCTTGTTGAGGTATAGAACTAGAATAGAAACAGTGAGAGTAGAACAGAGGTGATAGATATGTGTCATTGTAAAGGTGAGATTTATGGAGTTTTGACATTGAAGTGAATGTCTAGGACAACATAACATGATGACTATGATATTTCAAATCTAAAGGTCTTAGAGGAAAGAATGTCCTTAGGAATACAGGAAGCACAGGTAGGAAGATGATGGATCTCATATTAGGAGGTAGAGTTTGCCTGCTTGGGAGGGGGGCTTGGAGCATGGGGTTCAGTAAGATATTGAAACTGCTGTTTATGAACTTGAAAGACAACTCAGAATTAGAGATTTAGATTTCTCAGCAGAATAGAGATTATAAAATTGAAATTGTGAAAGTGATTGAGATTGTTCAGAGAAAGAAGGTGGAATGTCTAGAAGAAAGGGATTTGACAGAGGAATTTTGAAAAATGCTCACATTTACAGGTTTAAGGATAAACATCAAAAAGGAATTTAAACCAATCAACACCAACTACCATTTATCAAGCATGTCGTTTGTGCCATACTTTGGGCAAACCCTTCAAATATTTTATTTAATCCTCATAATAACTGTGTGAAGCAGCTGACACTCAGGGGGGATAAAAGACTTGAATAAAGATATATTACCGGGTTCACAGAAGAGCATATCCAAATGACCAATAAAAATTTGAAAAGTTGCCCTTGACTTCTGGGGTGTTGAGGAAATGCAGCAGATTTGTAAAAATTGAATAAGAGCTATGATGCTGCAGTGAAGGGCTACTCATAACTCATGGTGGAAATGTAAAGTGGTACAACTTTTTCAAAAGGCTATCTGGCAACATCTATCCAAATTAAATGCACATACTAAATTTTTTAAAAAATGCATCCTTTGATCCAGCCATCTACAAAATGGGAATTTACCCCATAATATAAAATCACCTGTCCAGAGTGGAAAATGTCTAAAAACAAATGGAATATCCATCAATAGGGGAATGGATAAATCATGTGAGAAATTTTCATAATATTTAAAAGAGTGAGTTAGTTCTGTGCTAGATCATTTGAAGGTAATTCCATAAGGAAGTGCCAAGTAAGGTAAGAAGCAGAGAATATTACAAAATATAATCCCATTTCTATAAAGCAAATGCAAATTTTATGTGTGTGTGTGTATTCATTTGTGTAAATGGTGTGTATGTGTAGCATATTTTCCCAGGGTCATATTTGACCATTCAAAGGAAATATACTCGACAATATCAAATAAATGCCTCCCCCCAACAACCGGACAGAGATTAAAGGAGCTGAAGCTAACAAAAATCTTGGAATCTGGCAATGAGGAGGACACGTGTACCCTTGGAAGACAGGTGTCAGTTGAGCACCTGTGCAGGAGCCAGATGCCAGGAATCTAAGAGCATGGGTGTGGTGAGGAAGTCGTACCAAGGATTACTACCAACTTTTAGAGAAAATTTGGGAAGTGCAGATTGTGGGTTTGGCAGGAGAAAGAGAAGCTAAGATTGAATTTTCTTGTGTTTGGTGTGTTTGTGTTTTATCTTAATGGCTTTTTGGGGTTTTGCATTGTTTTGTCTTGTTGAGTCTAAGAAAGTCTTACCATATATTTAAGGTAAGATGAAAGAGATTCAAGAAAATGGCCAGGTCCCAGGACAGTTAGCAGGTCAAACTTTAATGTACATATGAATACCTGTCTCTCTTGTTAAAATACAGAACCTAGTTTAGTAGATCTGGATGGAGATCAAGTGTTTGCATTTCTAGCAAGCCCTCAAGTGATGCCAATGACATTGACCGCACTTTGATTAGAAAGGATTGAACAGTGGTTCCCAAACTTGGCTGCACTTTAAAATTACCTAGGACTCTGAAAAAACCCTAACCCTAGGCCATAACCTAGGTCAATTAAATCATAATCTCTGACAGTGAGACACAATAAACACTAGCTTTGAAACTTTCCAGGGGATTCCAATGAGCAGCCACATTAGGGAACCACTGCTTTGAAATGATGAACATATTTGCAAGTGCTAAATATGAGAAAGAAATATCTGGAAGATTTAGGTAATGCTAAGCCAAAGTCTTAGGCTAAATTAATAAAAGATTATCTAAGTAAGTAAATAAATAAATAAATATCAATACAAGAGCGTTCACCATACTTTGGCTGGGCCAAATATCAAGTTCAGTTTGAGGAGCTACATTTTAAGAAAGATATTAATATCAGAGACTATCATAATAGAAGAATGGGTCATGTTATAATGAGAAAAAGAGCCATAATAGCAATCTTCAAATAATTCAAGGCATTTTGGACGCACATACTCACACACGCATAAATAAATAAAATACCATAACAAAAACAATAAAAAAACCTAGACTCCACTACTCCTTCCTCTCTTCTCAGTTGAATGAGGAATTGACACTTGGACACACCAATCTAGATTCTCTTTGGATAAGTTTTCTCTCTCTTTCAAGCAGATTCCAGGTGAGTTCCCACACCCATTTATGTCTGAACCCAGTAATGAAAGGTCTGGATCTCAAACTGGATCCTAATACATGTGCTTTCCCTTATCTTTGCAGCCACTCCCTTTTATTGCACAGGTACGTGGGTGAAATATATATAAAGCACCAAGAGGGATGTGACTGAATTGAGACGGTATTGATTGCATGAGTGATAATGAGGATGGTCACTGAAGCATAAATCTTTGTCCGCATATCATTAAACAAAAATGCATGCTTTTTTTTTGGCAATGTCAATTCCTCAAAGAAAATCTGATTTAGAAAGACCAAAATACATGAAAATACTATCAGCTTTAAAATTACCTCCTCAGGGTCTGCTCCAACATTTAACAGTATCTGCAAAGACTTTATGTCTCTTTGTTGAATTAGCAAGCATTTGCAATCTGTTCATGCTTTGTTTATGCTGTGTTTAAGATTTAATGAAGATTTGTACCAGTAGCCAAAGACAAGAAAACTTAAACGCTCTCTGCCAAAGAGATTTTAAATGACCCTGGACTATTTTGTTCCGTGAGTAGCTGTGCTGCTAGATGATGACTCTTGAGATAGTTTCAAAAGTGGGAATTAGAAACAGCAGAAGGAATGATGTAAATAAATTAGAATGGAATTTATTCATCTACATACATACACACGCACATTCACACACACACAATTTATATGTCTTTTCTACCCTTGCCTCAAAGGCAATAGTGTTAGAAAAATAACCAAACATCAAAACCTGGTTAAAATATGCTAGTTTCTTAATTTATCACTTCTAGTTAATAGCAATATCACAATGGTAGATGCACTCATTATTTCAGCAGGTGCTAAACGATGGGTTTAGATGTCATATCATAAGTTCATGGGTCAACATCCTGAATTCAAATTCTCATCCTTGCCATTTAATACCTGAGTGAACTGAGGGAAACTGCATAACTTCTCTGGGCTTCAAATTTTTATCAGTAAGATAAGAATGATAATAATACACTGCAGGATTGTGGAAAGGTTAAATTAGGGCATATGCAAAGGTGTAAAATATAATGTTTGGTTTATAGGAGGTAATTAGTAGCCAGTTACCCCATCATTTCAGTTTTATAAATACTCTTTTAATATATAATATAAAACCTTAAAGTAAATGTAAAATGTATTTAATAACCCACTGGCAAGATGCCACCAAACTCAAATTTTTCAAAAGTAATTTATTAAACATTAATCAGAAACAAACACTCATCACAGTCTTTATCATTCCCATGTAACTACATGATCTTGACCTGTGCCTGGAATTCTCGGACTTCTCCTTTTATCATTGGATGCTTCTTGGTGGCTATGTCTTAAAGGTAGTCACGCTGAACATAAGTGTTACTCTTCTTATGCTGGCCAGTCTCTTTCTCTTCTTCAATTTCTCTTCCCTGCTCATCCTCACTCCACTTCCATTTACTCCCTCTCCCCTCCAACCCCTGGGTCAGGTATTCATAGTTTTGTTCACAAACAGATGATCACTGAAGGGCTAAGATGGTTTCCTGGCAGAACTAGAATCTGGTTCCAGTCTAAGTAGGAGCTCCTTCCCAGTGGTTTCACCACTTTAATGACACTGGCTAATTAGAGGCCCTGACTGAAAAACCCAGAACTGCTCCTCCCTAGACATGCAAACTTGATCTGTTCTTAAGTGTCTGAATTTCAAAGCCCTCATCTGTACAACAGGGATTATAATGTCTGCCTTGACTGCCTCATCTCAGAGTGTATACCAGGATAGACTGACATAGTGTGTGATGAAAACACTTAAATCCAGTGTCAAAGCCTAAACATATATCACTGTATTTCTTAGGCCTATATTTTTATTAACCAGAATGATAGTGAAATTTGTAGAATAAGTACTACACATCTGGTCAAGTTATTTGGAATTCCACCTTGAGGATTGTCCATGAGGATGCTCAGATCTAGCTTTAAATTCCAGACTGGAACAGAGGAAAAGGAGAAAGAAGGGATTGAGATTTGGTAAACGACTTAAGATATCAGAGTCCAGGTACCAACATACCGTCATATTTTATTTTTGTTTTTAATAACATGTGTGACTTATGCCAGGCAAGAGAAATGGTGATAGGAATGGAAACAGGATTGGAGAATACCACTAGCTTAGGATGTAGACACCTGTGCTCTTGAGCTTCTACATGAAGATTTAAATTCAGATTCCAACAGTTATCATCTCTCTCACACTGAAAAAATTGTAATACTTTGTGCCTCAGTTTTTTCATCAGTAAAATGGAGATAATAACAGTACTTAATTTTATTAAATGATGTAAAGCTTAAAGGAGAGAATTTGCATACATTAGTACTCACACTAATGTATTTAATACTTATTATAATTATTTTATGGTATCGGTATCGAATATTTTTCTCCACTATTCTTTATACAAATCCTCTCTTAACAAGGGGTGACAGTGTCCCAAAATGGAAAATTATATTTTCCAGGTGCCTGTGCAGGTAGGGTTTACAATATAACTAAATTCTGCCCAATGGCGTGTAGACAACGATTTTTTGCAGTGCTTCCAAGAAAATTCTTTAAAAATGGGTCTGGTTCAGCTTGAAAAGTGCTTTCCTCTGCCCTCCCTCTTCTTCTGCTTTGAATTCGTTCATAGTGGCTGGAGCATAGCATCTACCTTAAGATCACTAAGCAAACTAGAAGGTGGAAGCCATGTGCAAAAGCTAACCAACCTGAAAAAATAAGTCTGAAATACTGATAGTGTCATGGAGCTCCCATGCTAATTCTTAATTGTCTCTTTGTAGACTTATTTTGACTGAAAGGAAAATGACCCCTATCTTCTTTAAGCTACTGTGCTCGATATAATCATTGCCAATAAAGGGTCTAGCTCTATGCCAGATAAAGAACATATCAAAAGCTCTGTGAATATAAAGTCCTTTTCTGGAATGAAGAATTTCCTCTTTAACAAGACTTTAAGTTAGGGGTAGAATCTGCTGCCAAATTTTTCAACTAATCTTTGAAAAAGCACTTGATTTCCTTAATACAAAAATGTTATAAAAGAGAAAAGAATGCAATCCAAAAAAAGAAGAGAAATTAATAAAAAACTAGCAATGTTGGAGAAAACAAAAATGTGATTTACGATGGCATGACATAGGTTAAAGCGGCAACTTTCAACCTTTTTCACCTTATGGCACACATAATCTAATTACTAAAATTCTGCTGCACACCAAAAAATATATTATATTTTTTGCTAATCTGATAAAAAAGGTATAATTTTGATTCATTCACACTGACAACTATTGTTCTGTTGGCTTTTGTCATTTTTTTATTTGACAATCTTAGGGAAAAGAAGTCAGTTCCCTTGACTAAATAGTCATGGTTTAAAAATTCTTGAAGCACACCAGCTGAAAATCTCCTGATTGGAGGAAAGTCAGTGGAGGAAAATAGGAATAGGATAAAGGAATAACTAGCAAATAAGGGGTGTGATACAAAGAAAGAAGAGAAGGAGGAGCTGAACACTGTGTATAGTCCAGTACAAATCATTAACAAACATATGGTTGTAAACAAAATGGTGATGCTTTCCCTCAACCTGTCAGTGCATGGACCAACTATTAAAATTTAAGCTGGTTGTCTGCTCTGTTGACCAATGAACAAACACATACTGAGTAGAGACTTGAAATAATAGGGGTCCTGAGTAGGTCAGACTGGTTAGGGAAGGACAAAGCTGGTAGTTGGGCAGATGGTAACAAGTGGTTAGATTTGAAATATATTTTGAAAGTAGAAACAAAAGGACTTACTAGTGTTGATGTAAAGAATGAGTGAAAGAGAGAAATCAGGGCTTTTGGATTAAGCAACTGAGTAAATAGTAGAACAATTTACTGAGATACAGGAGGAATGGTACAAGGACATTGAGGAGTATCTCTCTTTATTGTCATTTTAAATTTGAGATACTGTTATTGAGAGCCAAGTGGAGATGATGAGCGGGCAGTTTGAAATAAGTCCTGGAGCTCAGGGGAGAAGTCTAGACAAGATGCACATATGAGAGATGGAATTAATTTAAAGCTATGCAGTTGCAGAGATTACCCAGGAAATGGGTGGTGATGGAGAGAACAGGGTTCCAACATTCAGAGGTCTGGAAGGAGAGAAGAGTCAGGAAAAAAGAGTAGGGGGAGCAGTGGATGAGAAAGAGGGAAACTAAGCAGGTGTGAAGTGCTGAATGAGAAATTAATATATAAAATAAATTTTTCATAGGGTCAACTATGGTAAATGCTGCTGAGAGGGCAAGCAAGATGAGAATGGAGACTTGACCCCTTGTCTTTATAAGATGTAGATCACTGGCTATTTCATAAAAATCGTTACAGCGGACTAATGAGAACAAAATCTTAGCTGGAGCAGGCAGACAAAGAGAGGCCAGGAGGTAAAGCAGTGGAGAAAGTAGTAAAGATAAAGATTTCAGTTTTGTGGTGAAAAGTGACAAGTGGCAGAGAATGAGGTAGAAGTTTTTTGTATGAGGTAGAAGGCATCAGTGAGGGATTTTTAAAACTTTCTTTGTGCTTTAATTGCTTTTATTTACAAACCAAAGAGAAATTCTTTCCTTGTAAAAGGAAATTTCCTTGTAAAAGGAAAGAATTGATATTTTTGTAAGGGAAAATGGATAATTATAGGGTTCAAGTCCCTAAGCAGGTAAAAGATACTACAATTCAAAGCCCAAGGGGAGATTCAAAAGTTTTGTGGAAAAGGAATGTATCAGTCACTTAGAGATAAGAAAAATAATTTTATTAGGAAAATTCAGTCAGCTTCTCTGCCAGAGTTGATTGCCCATTTGAGGTGTGTACTCATAAATATTAAATATAATACAACTGCATTACATTTTTAAAAGTTCTTGAAAGCTTAGTGCCAATTCTTGCTGGTTAAAGCCAGTCTTACTTGATAAACTTAGTTTGGGTTCCCCTGTAGCTGATACTGAGATAAAGATTCCAACAGACAAATAGTGTATCAGCAAGAAGATCCTGGAAAAGAATAGTAAGGAGATAGGTACACGAGATAGGGAAGGGGAAACTACTGAGGGTGTTTTATCAAGCACGTTATCACAATGGATGACTGAGGTTTAATCCTAAGGGAAACTGGAAGATAGTGTAGATACCTATAGGAAGATAGCCCTAAAGTAATCCCACCTGCAGGGCGCAGGACTTGGGCTATTCATCGGTGGCCAGATGCTAAGATTGCTCTCCCTGCCTTTGCCGTCCTCCTTAGTGCTTAGAACCAGAATAAGAAATCAATGATGCACTTTGAAAGCTATCTCATTTAATCCTCACAGCATGCCTGTGCCAAGGGCATTATTAGCTTGATTTCACGGAAGGAGAAACCAAGGTTTAGAACTTTTTCAAGATCACATCTTTACTACACAAGAAACCAGAGTACCAGAGCTCTCAGACTCCAAAGCCCTAGCTCTCAGTCTGTGTTCTCAGATAACCAGATCCAAGTATATCATTTACCTAGTCCCCACCTGTCAGGAAAAAGCGATCAGAGCTTACTCTGGCGACCTCTTTGAAGGACAATTTGTTTGGAGAACATCCAACTCGATATGTCTGGTTTTATTCAGCTATTTTACTTCCTTAATTTGTGGGCAGACTTTACCAATTGGAAAAATTATATAAAACAAAATGTTTGAAAAGCATCTCACACTGGGATCGAGTCATTAAAAAGAGGAGTCATTAATAATGCATTGACTTTGATTATATTTTCAATCACTGTAAGCTGTCAATGGAGAATTACTATTCTCACAGAGTCAAAGTCATATATGGGTCTCTAACAATGCCCGTGATTGTTCTAGCATTGTATAAATGGGAAATTGTTCTCTCATGGAAAATACATTCTAAGGCCATGTGGCATCATTAACATTCTGAAAGTTCCAAGGTTGTGTTCCAAGGTTGGGATGGGGTGGGGACTAGAAAGACTGGAATCTAAAATAAATGAGAAACATCCAGTCTGTTAAAGACAGTTTGGTAAACACCTCCCCTGCCCTCCCTTTGTCAATGCAGCACTTTTTTTTTTTTTTTTTTTCAGGAAATCATTCCAGCATGCCTCTCTATGATAGTAAATCCCCCATTGATTTTTGTGGTCTGCTTAATTAAAAAGAAAGTTGGGATGTAAATGCGGACAGCTTTTAGATCTTAGATCCACACCTTTTTCTTCTCTAAAAATACAAACACACTGCAACAATTGGATTCTGAAATTGACTCAGGTATTCTGGGCTTGGAGCCAAAGTCCATATGTGTGTAGTGAAGAACTCAGCACTTATTTTGGTGAGTGTATCAACAGGCAATAACTCTCCTAGCCCCTCTCTGGGATAAAGTTTACGGACTACTTAAAAGGGCAAAAAGAAACAATCTGCAATAAACATTTAAAGTTATGCAGGAGCCCTCAATATCCAGAGGCAGCCAAGGATGTGAGCAGAAATCACAGATCCCTTCTCCTACACGCAGCCTCCAGGTTGAAACCACAGGGTATTTGACCATGGGACTCACGTAGCCTCCAGAAGACCAGGAAAAATAAAGGCCCCAAAATTTACTAGTCTAAGGTTGTGGGTTCAATCCCCAGTAAGAGCATGTATGGGAGGCAATAAATCGATGTACCTCTTTCACATATCAGTCTCTCTGTCTGTCTCTCTCTCCCTCCCTGCCTCCCTCCATTCCTTTCTTCATAAAATCAAGGAACATATCCTCTGGTGAAGATTAAAAACATGTACTAGGCTTGATACCATTGGTATTCAGCTAGAAAAGGGAAACAAAAGGGAATTAGATATTGAGCTTAGCAAACTGAGAAGCAGAAGTCCGTTTGTTTCACCAGGAAGCTATAGCCTTTCACACCCCATTTCTCTGTAAAAGGGATTAACATGCCTCCCTTCCCACTCTGGTACCAAATTGCCAGATGGGAGCAGGGGAAGGCAGGCACAGGAACAGTAGAAGTCAAAATGGTGCAGAGGGAAGTGCTTGACCAAAGAGGCCTGTCAGTCCAGCCTGGGGAAAGAAGGGATTGGTTGAGAGGTAAACCCATCCAAAATCCACGCAAATTTGGGAAGTTGATCAGATCTTTTGAAAAGGCTCCTGGTCCATTCCAAGCCCAAACTAGTATAATCCCAGGGAGGAAACAAAGAAGCTCTCCTGCCCACCCAGTGATGCACTCACTTCATTCGCGTGCACTCTTTTTTGGGAGTGCGTGACCATGTGGGTCTAGCAGCTCCGGGGGCCTGCAGAAGGTTGCATGGGCTCCAAAAGGACTAAGCTCTCTCTCTCTTGCTCATGACCTACAGTTGCCCCATGCACTCGCACATCCTCTCTCCATAGCCATGTGGCTTTAGCAGCCATGTGGCCCGTGACCATGCAGACTCAACATGCTGGCCCCAGAAGGGAGCCTGAAATGGACTGTAGCTTGAAACACATGCTAAGCTAGCTGGATGCTGGACTGCAATGCACTTTAATATTGACCAGGAACTCTGGACACTGGCTTTTATCTTGGCCTTGTTGAAGACAAGTTCAGACCTTTTCCTTGATGGGACAGACAGAGATGGGACATTGGGAAGTCGGGAGGGGAACTCCCTTAATTTCACATCATCAACAAACCATGCCATAGAGCCCCATCCTCCCATGTGGGTCTCAGGAGACTCTTTTCCTCTAGACACTGTAATCTCATTTTCCACTGATAACAAGCTGAAAAACTCTTCATCCCACTGAGGCTACTTTCACTCTGACCTTACCGCTGCTATTGTCATCTGAAAGCTTTCAGCATTAAAGAAGCACTTTTTTTTTTTTTTTTTCCAACTGAGCTCTGCAGGGACATACTGAGCCAGCACCTCAAATTCATTAAAATTTCATTAACATCCACTTATGGAGCTGCCATTTATTTGTTGCACAACATTCTCTGGTAACACTGCAGAAAGAGATAAATGAGATTTTCTTCTGTGGTATTAGAAAAAATAAATAAATAAATGTCTTTCCAGGCTGGGCCTAGTCTTGTTAAGCCACAATATTACCTTCTTGATATCTTGTTGATGAGGGTCCATCGGGATCCAGCCCAGTGATGCTGAGTCAGATGAATATTTACAGATTGCTACTACTTTGGTTATATAAGGAAGCATGGTAGTCCAGCATCTGCTCTTCTGTTTGCTTATTTTTCAACATTTACTGTGGAATATTTCCAACATATTCAAAATTATAATTTCGTTTACGACTCTCCCTGCTTCCCTCTTGCCTGTATTTTCTGAACCAAATGTCAGACATAGTGTGTCACCTGTACATTTCTGAATCAGGAACACTTTCTCTTTTGTAGCAGTGGGGAAGGGGCAAAGGTACGATACCATTACAATATTTTAATATAATTAACAATAATTCTTTCAGGTCACTAAGTGCTTCATTAGGATTCAAATTTTAAATTATTTCATAAAACTCATACTTTTAAACATTTTTTTGTGTGAAACTATCCTTATTTGAATTGTGATTATGATTGGTAGATCTTCTTCATTCATTTTTGACTACTAGAAACACAATATAATTATGATTATAAAAGAAATGTGGGGAATAATTCTGTGTAATATCTTTGTAGCTTTCAAGCAGAATGCACAAATGATTTTTTTTCTTTTGCTTCAGATAGGAAGCTTCTTAAGACTTATTTTGTATGTAGTCTCTCCTCTTTTTGCTCTCCTCTTTCTGTCTCTCTTTTAATTTGTAGATTGAAAACATAGGCCATTTGTTTTGTGGAGTTTTCCAGCATGGATTTTTTTTTGTTTTGTTTTGGCTCCATGGTGTAGTTTAACATGTTCTTCTCTACTCCTTCTTTTCTATAAATTGATAGTTATATCCAGAGGATTGATCCAATTAAAGTGCAATATTTTTTAGGGGATGGGGGTTTCCAAACTGCTTTATAAGTAGTAACATATAAGAGACACAGGTTTGGAATGTGTGTGTGATTTTGGAAACTGTTGAAGATCATTGCCTAGATCCTTTAATTTATTAGGTTTGCAAGATGGTGGCTGCCTCTTTCTATCACTATTCTTTCATTTATTAAAGGAATGCTTCTTTCTACAGAGAACCTTCTTTCCATCTAATTTTTGGTTCCTAGCTCTAGCATGTGTTTTTCAAAGCCTTAACAACACATTTCCTTCCTCATACCCATCTTACCAGATTGTGCATGAAGGAAGAAAGGAAAAGCAGAATTCTTCTTTTTTAAATTTTTGTTATGAAATATTAGACACACAAAAATTATAAAGAGTAATATAATAAGCATCTGATGGCTAAGAATTTATCACTGTTGTTTTAAATTGATTTCCCTCACTACTAATGAGCGTAAATTTTTTTGTTTTGTTTTTTCTCCATTTGTTTACTGGCCAGTGGACATTGAAACTGGCTTCTGGTTTTCTGTTATTAACAACCAAGAGTATCAGATTCCACAGGCAAGGAAAGGAAGGGCAAAGGCTGCAGCACGCACACTGCAGCAGGTCATCTTATCCTCCCTGCAGGCCAGCGGGGGTACTGTAGGAATGAGTGTTTCCCACATGAGAACACTGTGGGTCAGACAGCTTGACAGGAAAAAATGCTGGAAAACCACTAGACTGGAGGTGAAAAGCTGACGGTGAGAAGTTTCAACATCTGTCAGGGGAGGAAATCTGAGCATCAAAGCAGCCTTGTGTCACCTGAAAAATTAAACCTAAGAAAAGCTTGCACATGTGTGTGCTATATTGGGTTGAGTAAAACATTAAAGAGAACAGCTGGTTTAGAAGAAGGAAGGAGGTGGCAAGAATAAAGAGGCTAGCGCAGCCTGGAGATAACTAATAATGGAGATCTCAAATGCCCACAGGAATCAAGCAGACAACAGAAATGGAGGCAGTGGACCTAGTACACTACAGAGAGGAAGAGGTGGTAACTGTGGGCACCTGGAGATGCCCCATGCCATCAGCTTTGTCATCTCATTCTTGACTAGTTGGAATACAGATCCAGTGTTGCCCAAATTTTTGAAAAGTTGGAAAGAGAGATTTTCCTGGCTTTTATAGCAGCATTTCATTTTGTTTTAACATTGTGCCAGCCAAACAAAATATCTATAGCCAAATTCAGCGCTCTTGGGTCTCCAAGTTGCTGTGTTTGCAGCAGAGGTTTGGACTGTCCCTGGGGCCAGCAAAATGTCTTTTAGTCACCAGCCTGGGGCCTGCTCTCAGTTCCCCTGGCCCATTCTATGCGTGATCACACTTGTTGTTTAGGAAGAAGTTATTTCCATTTCAGATTCCTTCAAACACAATCAAGATTTTTTCCATGTTGTGCATGACCAGGCAAGTTTCAACCTATTTGTGTTTTTTTGTTTAGTTGTCTTTGGAATAGAATTTTTCTAGCGTTCAGTTAAGGTGGCCAAAGTGCTAAATGTATGTATGCGTTGGAATATAAAGTCCCTGTAGCTTTAGAAAAAACAGAAATAGGTACTTTGTCTTCAAAAAGTACATTTATGAAAGACAATAATTATACATCTTTAGATAAAAAGACACCTTCTAAGAAAACTTAAAGTATCATATATAATGAATGAATAAAGACCTGGGATATGTATGTCATGTGTTTTCAAATGTCTGAAGGGCTGCCATATGGCAGAGAGTATCTACTCATTCTATATAACCCTTATAGTATAGAATTTGGGGAAGATGTAGCTTAGGAAGAGGTGAGAGCTTGGCTTAATACAAAGAAGAATCTCATAGCAGTACCTCTTTGAATACTGGAACACACTGCTTTAGCAATCAGTGAGTTTCCTGGCGCTGAAGGCATTCAAGTAATGCCTACCACAGTATGGGAGCAGAAAATGGTGGCATTTGAGCCCTCACCCTATTGTTTCCTTTTAATCCTGATATTAAAGATTCCATGAAATTTAAATCCATAAACAAAGGGAAAAATATCTGACTAAAATGAATAAAGAACTAAGAATTAGGTCTTGGTCAGGTAGCTGTTGTTAGGGTGTTGTCCCAATGCACCAAGGCTGCAGATTCGATCCTTGGTTGGGGCACTTTTAAGGAACAACAAATGAATGCATAAATAAGTGGGACTAAAAATCACTGTTTGTTCTTCCCCCTGCCCCCCCTTCCTTGCTCTAAAATCAATAAAAAGAAGTAGAAATTTAAAAAAATACAGTTGGATCAAAACACTAAATCAAGAGAAAAAATAGTAAAACAATGTAAATTGATATGAAGTATGCTTAAAATTTTCAGTAATAGTCATTATTTCAGTTATTCTACTTAATATGCTTCATAATAATGATATAGTGTTTTATCACTATAACCAATTACATAGCTAAGGACTCTAGGGTTGAGTGACTTGCCTAAAGACATAAACCAGTATTTTCATCAAGAATGAGAAACCAAAATTTTGATTCTCAGCAGCATTCCTTTTGTTTTGCATATGAATTGCCACATAATCCAAATCATAATTGTAAGAGGTTGACTTTGTTTATTAGCAAAACACATGCAAAACTAACATTGGATGAATAATAAAGCAAAGGAAAGGATAAGTAGAATGAATATTTATTAAATACCCTTCCCATTCTGGGTCATGTTCTGGTCTTTTTATACCCTGTGTAGTTTTATTCTCATAATTACATGAAGTAAGTGTTAATATCATCCCAATTTGACAGGTTAGAGAAGTTAATTAGCTTCTGTATGGCGTGCAATTTGAGAGTTTCAGAGTAAGCATTTTTTACTTGGATTGTAAAAGTAGTCCAGATTATTTCAATTAACATATGCAGAAAAATCAAGAGAAAAGCTGTTTAGATTCAGGAGACCCAGCATTAGTTTATCCACTGATCACAGGTATTTTTTTTAACCTTTCTGTGATTTCCTTTGCACTTTCCATTACATGCATACTTTTATTTAAATTACAATACATTAGTTATTATTAGAAGTACTAAAACTAATGCTATTTACTTCATAGATGCTCCACTCTGCTATTAGTTTTGGAAATAAGGGTGATTTATATGTTACAAACACATGAGATTAGAAATTATTTTTTGATCTATACCAGGTGTGCTGGGTCTGCCACAAAATTTTTCCCTCTTCTAGTCATGAAACTGTCATAATTTTCTTTAAACTAATAATAATATTTCATTTCCTGTACACCTGCAAAAGAAAGTCTGACACATTTTAGGAAGTAAATTCGAATTTCTTTTTGATTTGTTTAAGTGACTCTATATTGCTAATGTCTTGTAATAACAGGGCAAAACTGGATTAGGAGATAGAAAAGGTTACATTTAAAAAAATTGGGAGGTAAAATTAATAGTTCTTCTTTGCCAGTTTCAAATATTGTGGCAAGCCAGAATTCCATCAATAGGATAATATCATCTGTTTACAGTTGAATGTGTGCCAGGTATTGTGCTAGGTGATCTAGATATATGAGAAATAATATTTTTACACCTCATAGGAAAACAGCAGCAAAGGTCAACCAGCTGATACTCCATTGTGCCATCGCTAGGAACTTGTTTATTTTCATATCTCTAGTCTTTTGTGTTTAGATGAAGTTTTCACATTGGAGACTTTGCGTAGCAACATTTAGCTTAATTCACTTTAAATCAGAAATCATGGAGATGAAAACAAAAAGGCTAGTTGATAGACTTTGCCAGCATTAATGACTTAGGGAGCTGAATTCACAAATTAATTTGCAATACATCTCTCACTTAATTTGACTGCCCAAACATCCTTTCTTTTTTTTTTTCTTCTTAGCAATTGCTTCTTCATCCTACTACCTCATCTTCCTAGCAGCATCCAAAGTATCATACACTTAAACTATCACTTCAAGTTTTCATTTTATTGCAAATACATTTTATATATCTGTCTTTCCAAATACGCTCTGTAGAGACAGCATATTATTTTCTTTAGCATCTGCCCCAGTACCTAGGAAATGAAATGAATAAGTATATGAATAGATGGATGGTTGGATGGGCATATTGCTATATGAGTTTAGAATCTTCAAGAAATCACAGTCCCTTCCTTTGCACAATGAATTTGGAAAAATTAAATGTGATAACCAAATGGATGAGACCTGTATTTGCAATGCTGGCTTCTATCTTGCTAGTACTTTCTACAATAAATGAACCTGTTGTAATTTCACTGCTTTCTGCTGTCTTTAATAGCCTTTCAATACCTTCATTTTAATGGCTCAAAGGAAGTTGTTACAGTGTTTGCAATGAATGCAAATTATGGCTCCATAACGCTGAGTGTCTCCTAAAGAACCTCGCTAAACAGTTATTGTACCTATACAATAGCATCTCTTATGAAATCCCAATGAATTAGCTTTAAACAAAACCATTTCCATCCAAGTCTACAGTGTGTAATTTTATGAGAAACTCAACTGGCTTTTACTCACATCTCCCCCATCAACACCTGCCATAATGGCAGAAACATCAGAATACACAAAATCAGGCTTCTAAAGACAAGCTAAATAATGTTTATTTCAACTAGATAGTAAAGACTTCTGGTTTAATTTATTCTGTCCAACAAGGACTTCTAGTAGGGAGAAAATCTTAGCCTCATGGAATGAAAATCAAGCAAAAAGGTATTATTTGAAAATACATTACATATATTTTAAAATAACACCTTGCCCTCATTTTATATTTAAAAATTTACAAAACCCCTTCATATCTGTATTATTTCACCTCATCCTCAAAGAGAGCCCTGAGAAGCTGAGGTCTTGTTATTGTCATGCTACATATAAGTGAACAGGCTCAAACAATACCTGCCTCAGGGAATGCTACCACTCCCCTCGCAAGAGCTCAGACTGAAAACCTACAAGTCTTGTCTTCTCCCTTGTAGCTTTTTGACATCAAAACATTACTAAATTGCTTTGATATATGTTTTCTTTCTTCTATCCCCATTGCCATTGCCTTAGACTTTGTTTTACCTAGTGCCCAGCACATCGCAGGCATTCAGCGATTATCTAGGGAGGGAATAAGTGAGTGAGTGAGTGAGTGAGTGAGTGAGTGAGTGAGAGTGAATCCTCTGAAATTAGGGAGGTTGCTTCTAGTTTCAAAATCATTCACATAAGTCTCCATGTGACCATGAGAGCTATCTTTTTTGGTATACGTACTTGCTATATTTTATTCATCTGATAAATACCCCTAATCTGATAGACAAAATAAAATAAAACCCCATTTGATAGACATAAAGGGCTTTTCAAAATCGGCTTCTGATTACCTGTTCAGCTCCATCTCCTGCCACTTCCCCATGTTCTTTATGATTGCTCTGCATTGAAGAGGAAACTTGCATGCACCCTGTTCTCATGTTTCCATCCATGCTGTTTTCATTGAGTGGAAGTCAAGCACCACTCAAAGTTACTTCTTACAGGCTTTCTATTCTAACAAGCAAACCTAGAGGATTCGCCCGTGGGAGATTGATTTTGAATACATTATTTTTTTTTATTATATGTGTTTTCTTACACGATTATTTTCTTCTGCATTAAAAATTCCTGGAGGCTAGACTTTTTTTGTAAAATCCTTTTGTTACTACAAGCATAGTGCCTGATATAGCATAACGGTGGGACTAATCTTTAAGATAGTTGGAAAATAATAAATGAATAAGGTCTAGCCAATTGAAGTACAATGTTCTCTCTTCCTAGGTTCACAGATTAGTTCTAAAATGGACAGTGGGCCTGACCAGGACCAAGCAGTGGCTCTGCTTTGACTTTAGTCAAGAGTGTTGTTAATACAGGGCTCAAGATAAAAATTAATAAGCAAAGGAGAAAATCAGACCAGGTCACCAACTCCATAAAAAGTATCATTTCTATCCTAAACCACTGTCTTTCTATTTTAACAGTAAGTTGGGATGAAAATATTTACAACACAGAATAGTCCTGGTCTTTCATTTCCTAAAAAAAATCTTGAATCAGCTTGCTGACCACTTCAAACAGCTCAAAGAAATACAGACAGAAGAACTTTATTTAAAAATGGCAAATGCTAAATAGCTCTTGATTATAAAGGCATCATTGCATATTTTATAATAAAGCATATTTAATAAAACAGAATTAATGAATGCATTCTTTAATTGTTCAAAACTTGGACAAGAACAAGGAACTATTCAGAGAGAGCAAGTAAGAGAAGCAAAGAAAACCATGAGTCCCCTCTGTTCTCTAGAGTGACTTCCCATCTCAGCCTTTTGCTCCTACTGAAGATCACACCGTCTATCACTAGGGAAGAGTGAGTGGAAATTTATGTCCATCATAAAATACTGTCCAATAGATACTTTTATAAGATTTATATACATACATTAAGTCACTCCGTCCTTTGCCATGTACCTTCAATAAACCTTGTGGTTCTCCCTCATCATTTCATGCCAAATGAAAAGTGGTAATATTACCAGATTTGTAGTTAATTATCATGAAATATGACTCTTAATGATTTAACATCTTTGTTAAGAAACCATGGTAACATGGAGCACAATGCTGGAAAACATCATTAAAGCTATCATTTATCCATGACATTTACATTTTGTTCACAGTCAAGAAAAATGCTAATTGACAAAGCACATTTATATAATATTTATTGAGAAAATAGCACTTGCACGCTCTCTCTCTGCCAGCTAGTTTAGCATATTAAAGTTTTATTTATAGGATCCAACTTTTTTATCCTTTTAAATGACCTTGCAAGTGACTCACATTTCCTTTCCCTTAAAACAAATTTATGGGAATATAATCCTCCCTTGACAAAGGAGCTCAAACTTTTAAAGGGAGGTGCTTTACATTCTATTTCCCTGATGATCAAACATGTTCCATGAGAATTCCATGGAACTGTTACAAATCA
This sequence comes from Pteronotus mesoamericanus, assembly GCF_021234165.1. Classification (NCBI taxonomy): domain Eukaryota; kingdom Metazoa; phylum Chordata; class Mammalia; order Chiroptera; family Mormoopidae; genus Pteronotus; species Pteronotus mesoamericanus. Next base: position 34,027,002 of record NW_026555105.1, on the reverse strand, counting down.
TGACCAGGGAAATGTCAAATAACTTCTCTTTTTCTAAATAGAAATTGCTTTTAGGGAAGGCTCACTATAATTCTCTCTATTGTATATCTCCAAGCCATGTTCACCCTCAAATATATTTCTGCATTTTACAAATCTATTTTTTTCTTAAGTTTAATATTAGCATTAGCTTCTGAAGGATATAAAACACTGCAGATTCAATGGGCCATCAGGTTCCAGATTTAAAAAAACTTTTACTCAATTTTATATCCACTAGATTGGTCCACTGAATCTGATGAACTTTTTCTACTTGGCTAAAATGGAACTCACTATTTCCTAAACGGCAACCTTACTTAACCCCACCTTTGTAAAGACAGGACCTCTTTCTCTCTCCAATCTACTTACCCTGTTTTAAGACTCACAGTCCTCATCTCCAGTTGCTGTATAAGACATATCTAATTTTTACTTCTTTATTTGCTCTATTCGTTCTACCCCCATTGAGAATGTAAATTCCCTGAAGGTAGTGTCTTTGTCTTGGAGCATATTCCAGCTTCTGGAACACAGCCTAGAACATGATCAGTGCTCAATAAATAATTACAGAATAAAAAGTCTGATCTAATAAACTTGGAGAATCATGTTGTTAGTTTCCAAGTACTTCTTTATTCAAAAGCATGGTTAAGTGATTAAACCATATTTATCAAGTAATTTCACAGTAATTCCATTCTATACCCATGTAACTCAGATATATTAAGAGGTCCAAAACATTGTTCACTGAATTTTTAATTAAATGTTCTTTCTCTTTTCAATCCAGAGCCTCACATGCTCTCTTTTCAAAACCTTTAGGAAAACTTTTCCCATCTTTTATTCTGATGAATTCTTTGCCTCTATCTATTCCTTCCCATCTCAGCATTTAAAGATGTAGTTGAATTTAACTTTTTTTCAAAGCAAGAAAGACTTTTTCCCCTTTATGCAGGTGGAAGGCATGAAGATGTGGTGCTGGATATAGACTTAAGGGGTCTATTATAAATACTATCTTATTAAACATTTAGAATTATCATATAAATATGTTCATTTAAATAAATATTCATATATATATATGATGTTCTCCCCAAATAGAAACATACACCTTAAAGCTCTTTAAAACTAAAGAGGCAAAGAAAGCTACATCTCATTAAATAAATCTTTGCCTCTCTAAACAGAATATACTGACAGATTCAAAATATCATAATGTATGAACTATGTTGAAATCCAATAATGCAGTGATACTCACTCCCCTTAAGTCATTTGAAATGAATAAAGATGTTTAGTTCTTTGGTTAAATAATTAAAACCAATAAAAGTTCCAGCTGGTGATGTGTTAACAAGGTGAGATATATGCACTTCAATGAGTTATAGAGGGGTGTCATCAGTGTACGGTATAGTACTTAGAATCCATAATTAACATCAGCCTGCTCAGCAAAGTTCACCATTGAGGCTGGAAACAGTGTTGAGACATAAAAAGTTAAATTCATATAAAGTGAGCACATGCCAAAGGTTTACTTAATTAGTGAATGAAAGAAATAATATAGTAAGCTGGTTAAGAGAATTTGAGAGGCTGAGTATATATTGGCACAAAGAATTATGAAATTATATTGCTACGATTGATACAAAACAGAATGTTGCTCCAACAGACAATTAAACACTACCATTTGAGATGATCTTTTTTTTTCAGATAAATTTCACTTTTCTTCCAGATGAATTTCACTTTTGATTTCTATTGCATAAGAATCATTTGTATTGCCTTGGCTAGGTAGCTCAGTTGGCTGGAGTATCGTACTATACACCAAAAGATTGCAGGTTTGATTTCTGGTGAAGACACATACCTATGTTGTGGGTTTGACTCCCAGCTGGGGTTCATTTGGGAGACAAACAATCAATGTTTCTGTATCACATCTCTCTCTCTTACCCTCTCCTCTCTCTCTAAAATCAATAAGCATATTCTCAGATGAGGATTAAAAGTTAAAAAAATTGTATCATTCTCAATTTTCTACAAGGTAATATTTGTTTTTAGAAATACGTAAAATGTCTACACAAAAGAAAAACAGTACAGTGCATACTGATAGAGAATGAATTGTCTTTGTGTAGGTTTTTTAGGTAATACCCCAGTATGCTATTGAAAGAACATACAATCATTCTTTTAACTATTTACCAATTTTGAATACTATTTTCTTAACATTAGTCATAAAAATAAAAGAAATAGACAGAACCTCCTGATTAGATATATGTCCTACTAACTACATGTACATAGGAACTCTATACAATAAGCCATCAGCAAGCCAATCTTAAAATATAACAGACCACACTTTATTATTTTTACTCATTATCAAAATGAATCACAATTTTAAATATGAATGTATCAGCTATCATTTATTGAGCAATGACTTGGTGCTATATGTGTATATAAATATATATAAATATAAATACATATAGAAATATATAAATATTTAAATATATATAATGGTCTGTCTGAAAAAACCCCAGCAACTGTTAATATAATGAAAATCGTTTGCACAACATAGATGTAGCCTGGCAGCCAAAGGGAGTGGATTGGAATGCACATGTGCGAACAGTGACTTCACTGTCCTAGTCAGTGGGGGTGGTAGAAGCTGTTGAGTGAGCATGTGTACTGTGTGGTCATCTCATTCAAAATGATTGAACAAGTAGAGCAACAACTCTGCATCAAATTTCACATTAAGCTTGAACATCCCTCTGCAGAAACTATTTGAATGAATCAGAAGGCTGCAACTATGGGCAACTGGTGATTGGCAGCTTCATCACAATGGTGCGCCTGCTCATGTATCACATCTTGTGCAGTTTTTTGGCAAAAACATCAAATCACCCAGTTGACCCAGCCACCCACCCCCCCATAGCCCAAATTTGATGCCCTTTGACTTCTGGCTTTTCCCAAAATTAAAATCACCTTTGAAAAGGAAGAGATTTCAAACCCTCAATGAAATTCAGGAAAATACAACAGGGCAGCTGATGGTGATTGGAAGACCTGTATGTGGTCCCAAGGTGTCTACTCTGAAGGGGACTAGAGCATAATTGTCCTATGTACAATGTTTCTTTTATCTTGCATATTCTTCAGTAAATATCTCTATTTTTCATATTACATGGCTGGATACCTTCTGGACAGATCATATATGTTTGTGTATATATATGTTATATATTATATATATATAAATATATATAAAATACAAATGATAGAAATGGCAGTTATTGGCCTTAATATGCCCAAGGTCCTAGAGCCAGTGGGGGAGTTATTAAGCCACTATACAGTCGCTACTTACAAATTGATACTTACAGCTCTATATTTCAACACATACTCCAAAGAGCTAAAACAAGTTATCTCCTTGCTTCATTCAGTTAGAAAAAAAATTGTAAGCTAACTACCGCTAAACTTCATAGACCAGCAATATTATCTCAGCAAAATGAAATGAAACAGCCAAAACACTGACAATTCCTAATCAAGTAATGGAACTAGAGACAAAATTTTACCCCAGATCTCAAAAGATAGTGGAGGAACGACATCATCACAGACTGAAAACATCCTAAAGAGAAAAAAATTGACCTCATGTATTCTCCTTACAGAAGAACACACGTTCACCTATGAGGTTTCTGCCAATTTTAAAAAATCTCACCTGGATTTGATGAATTCTCTAGCTATAAAATTACTAATTTAAGAAAAATATAATAAACAGAGAGACAGTAATAACTTCATTGAAATGTAATCAGCTAACTCTAGATGGGGAGCTAGATATATAATCCCTAGATCTGGAGAGGGGGACTTCTGCAGGGCAAACTACTCAGTTTCTTCAATAAATAAATGGCAATGATTGGTATGGCAGAGATGGGTTAATTCAAGCAATGTAAAAATTTTTCAAAATATTTACAAAAAATGTAATGTCTATTTTCTATCAAAGAAAACTAAGGAATATTAATTTCTGCATTATAGTAAGAGTATTACAGTTATGTTTTGAAAGTACCCTTTCTATTGAAATTACATATGGAGATATTTAGAAATCCTAAGAATTGCTTCAAAATAATCCAGGAGTTGGGAAAAGTTGGAAAAAGGTACAGATAAAATCATCGAGGTTACAAGATAATAACTGAAGCTATGAATGGGTACATGGGAGTTATTCTTCTATTTCTGCTTTTGTATACACTTAAAATCTTCTATAATAAAATATTAGAAAAAAGTCACTAGTTTTTGTACAAATAAATTAAACAAATAATGTAATAAAATAATCCCTTTTCCAGATGTATTGAGATATATTTGACATACAAAATTAGGTAAATTTAAGGTATACAGCTGTGATCTGATACATGTATATATTATGAATTGATTACCACAATGAGGTTAGTTCATCAATTCACATAGTTACATAGTATATGTTTGTGTGTATGTGTAGTGAGAACTTTTAAAATGTACTCTCTAAGCAACTTTCAGATATAACACAATATTGTAACCACCATGCTGTACATTGTATCCACAGAATTTATTTATTTTATAACTGGAAGTTTGTGCCCTTTAATCATCTACACCCACCCCCCCTCACCCCACCCCTAGCAATCTGTTCCTATGAGTTAATGATGTTCCATAAATCACATAGGCTTTCTTCACTTGTTTTCATTACTGTTTTTCTTTTTTATTTCTCTGACTGAAGGATTTCAAATAACCTGTCTTGTAATATACTGATTCTTTCTTCTGTTGGTCAAGTCTGCTGGTGAAGTTCTCTGTCAAATTCTTCAGTCTAATCACTGTATTTTTCAGATCTAGAATTTTTTTAATGGTTTATATTTCTATGTTGACTTTTTCATTTAGTTCCTGAACTGTTTTCTTAATTTAATTTAGTTGTTTGTTTTTGTAGTTCACGGAACTTCTGTAAGAGAATTATTTTGAATTCTTTGTCCATGATTCACAGAATTCCATCTCTTTAGGGTCATTTATGGGAGCTTTATCAGCTTCCTCTGGTGGTGTCATGTTTACCTGGTTCTCTGTGATCCTTGACTCCTTGCATTGATAGCTGTACATTTGAATAAGTGGTCACCTTCAGACCTCCACGGTTTGCTTTGGCATGGAAAGACTTTCATCAGTCTGCTCAGCTTGGAACACTGAGCCTGTTATCCAGTAGCATCTACAGGCAGTTGAGGCTTGTTCTTGGGGACTCTAGTGCTCCTGTGCTCTGAGGTCAGAGGGTGTGCTGCCAGCTGATATGTGAGGTAGGATGGAGCCACTGAATGGGCAGGGCTTTTGGCCATGCTCTGCAGTCATTCGGGGCCACCAGCTGGCCTCCACAATCACTTCTGGTTCAGTGAAGTCTCAGACTGTGCTCCCTGAGTGGATGGTGTCACCGGCAGGGCTCCACGTTAAGTGGGTCTACAACTGTGCTCCAATGTAGGGTGGGCACAGGCTGGGCTTGGTGATCCAGGAGACCACTAGCTGTGCTCCACTTTTGGGCAATGACATTGGCTGGATTCTCCAGTTAGGAGGGGCCTCCAGCTGTACCCCACAGGTGCGTTGATGTGAGACTGTGCTCTGTGTTTGGGTAGGGTTGCTTTCCAGATTCCTTTGATAAGTGAAGCCTCAGCAATGATCCCTGATTGGGCAGGGTCAGTGACTGAGCTTCCTGTCTATGTAAGGCCTGCAGGATGTGTTCCGCAATTAGGCAGAACCTCAGGATGGGCTCTCCTGTGAGGCAGAGCTATAGTCTGCACTCCATAGCTGGGCAACAGTGTAGGATGGGCTCCAAGGTTGTCCAGGGTCACTGTTCTGGATCCCTGGCTATGTCGGGCCAGAGGCTATGCCCAGAAGTTGGCAAGACTGCTGGTTTGGCTCCCTGCCCAAGTAGGGCTGTAGGATGAGCTCCACAGCTGCTTTGGTTTTCTGCCCAGGCTTTCTGGCTGGTAGGACTGGAGGCTGTACTCAGCAGATAAGTAGGTCTGTAAATCTGCTTCTCAAACCAGGAAGGCCATAGAACAGGCTATAGTACTAGTATAGTTTATTATCTGGGGACCCAAATCAGGAAGAACTGCTAACTGAACTCCCTGGCCAAATGGGGCCACCAGATTGTTCTGTTGATAGTGCCACTGGCTGGGACCTCTGCTTGGACATGGCTGAAAACAGAAATGTAGTAGTCCACCAAGATTTGAGCACTGGTTGCTGTAAGCCCTTTCCCTCTTCTCCATCCATATCTAATCCCCAGTGATCAATCCCCACAAATTCCTCTGGTGATTCCCACAAGGTGAGACCTGAATGAGCTTCTTGCAAGGTGTCCTGAAAATCTGGGGAAGAAGGATGTCCACCTTGGGGCTCTCTTTTCCCAGGAACCATAGTCCCAGGGTGCGCTCTCAGTGCATCACTGGCTCGCCTGGAGGAGGGGCAATGCAATCAGAGGGCAGCTGCTCCTCTTACTCTTCTAATGTGATCCTTTTTGGTCTCTGTGGTCCTGGAGGTTACAGTCTCAACCTCGAGTTCTGGGCTCTCTCAGTGGTGTCTTGTCTATGGAGAGTTGCTAGCTGGTCTTGTGAGTGGAACTGAACTATATTACCACATTGATTACATGATTATTCTAAAATAATCCTTATAATTCCTTTTCATATGTATTTCTCAAAGAGGGGCACCTAGTAAGCACTACTGATCTATAAAGAGAACCTCTTAACTTAATAAACTCTTTCATTGTTTTTCCCAGGAAGCTGAAAAGATTGCATTCTTGCCAATTCCCATTATTACCAGAGAAGCAGCTTTAAAATTATCCCAAGTCCAATACTAGGCCACTAATTAATACAGGATCAGAAACTGGAGGATAGAGGTTACAAATATTGCCCAAAATCATGCACCAGCTTTTGTTAATAGGATGTCATTTAAGTAAAATAAAAAAAATAAAGTATTCATTGATCACTTTTTGTTTGCAAGAAATAATTTTACTAGTTATTCGAAAACTTCTGCTGAATGTTAATTATATCATCAAGTGACCAAGATTGAAAAATAAGAAAGATGAGTAAGTCTTATCATCAATGATCAGGAAGCTAAGTGAAAATCAAGAAGTAATTGCACGACAAAATATTGAGTCCTCTCTGCTCTCACCTATTGAATTATCTTCTAAATTTCACTTACCCTCTTCTCTCATCTACTTTATATTGTGGATTTTCAGTAAAAACCAAAAATAATCCTCTAAAAAATAAAATGTGCATATTTCAAGATATTAGATAGAAAAAATAGCAGGTGAGAATAAGGAGAGGAAGAGGTGCAAAAGAACAGGTGAAAGAAGAAATTTGCCTTAAGAGACAAGTCACCTGTGCCTGGCATAGCTTTGCGCCCCAAATTCACTTACTTGACTGGGTGTTATAATTCATCTTGCCTTTCGCAAACATGCTGATGCTGTTCTTTATAACATATTTAAAATAAAAAGAAGAACATAGTTGGAATCAGCAGGAATGCTTTTGACTGCAAGTAACATCCCAAATCAGGTAACTTAAATATTAAGCAAAATTTGTTTTCTTAAAAAGGGAAGAATCCTGATATGAGATAGTTTTGACATTTTCCATATTTCCTCTCTGCAATCCTTAGCCAGTTAGGTTTGTCCTTGGCACCTATCCCATTATGGTTACAAAGTGGTTGCCATAGCTGCTAGCATCTTAAGAACACAGATTATATCTAATAATAACAGAGAAATTTTCTTCCTATGTGATTAAATATAAAAAGTAAGAAATTCTTTCACTAAAGATCAAACGTCTGCCTCTAGTACATTTACCAGCAAAATTAATGAGATCTCCTTGATTGGAGGTTACCTAATGAGGATTTAACTTTCAGTATTATGAGGTCTGGGTGAACAGTTTTTCAAGGAAGAAAAAAGCATTGACTATCCCATCATCTGGACCAGTGTTCCTCTAACTTTAGTTTTAGAACCACCTGTCGTCTTGTTAAATGCAGGCTTTGATTCAGAGGTCTACACCGGGGCGTGAGATTCTGCATTACTAACAAGATCTCTGGTGATCCTGACGCTGCTGGTCCACAAACAGCACCCTGTGCAGAGGATCGAGACTCCAGAATACCTGATGAAGGGCAGACTAGCACGATGGAATCCAAATGACTACAGTTTCTGGCTCTGTGATCTTGGGCTTGTTACTTAAAATCTCTAAATCTCAAAGGAAGGAAGAAGGGAAGGAAGGAAGAAAGGGAGGGAGGGAGGGAAGTAGACCAGATAATGGGAATCTTCAAAGCCATCAGATTTCTGCTCACTTTCAAATTTGTCAAGGTCACTGTTTGGTGACAAATGAGAGAACTGGGCAGAAATAAACAGGATGGTGTTTAATAAGAACACTTGGGAAGAAAAATAAATAAACTGTATTCATAAAAGCTGGGGAATGATGACAAATGTATATGTATGACAGAATAAAAGGCCTCAGGGTCCCAGTGATAGCAAACTATATTGAAATATTGTAGGAATGCCTAACAACACATATATTATATTCCGGGCTACAGCATTCTGAAGAATAAAGATTTTAGCCCCTGAATCTTGCGCAGAAGGGAACTGTAGCAGATTTAGGGACAGATCATGAGGAAAAAATGGAGGAAGAGACGTTTCACTCTGAGAAAACTAAAAGGTCACTTAACCCAGCCTCATGGCAGAAGTTTACTTGAGGAGAGGACAGTTGGCTGTTTCCTATCTTGACAAGTCAGACAGAAAAAGCAAACAGGATTCAATAATAATAAGCAGCATGGACATACAACAAAACCTTGGCAGGAATAACAAGCCTAAATTTTCCCAATCCTACTTTTGAGTTGCCCATGTCTTTGGGTCCTTTACTTAACTTCTTCAAGTCTTAAGTTCCTTGGCTGTAAAAAAAAAAAAGACCAAAAAACCCAAAAACAAATAAAAAAAAAAAAAAAAACCCTTTCTTTCAGAGCTTAATAATGTTAAGAACAAATAGAAAATGTGCCTGCCCAGAGTACATGCTTAAGAAACAGGAAGACATATTATTATTATAATTCATGATAAAAGATTTAAACTACAAGGTGGGTCCAGTGCTGCATATAACAGTGTTCTTCGAGAGACACTGAAATAATAGCTCAGTGGTCAGTGCGTAGCTGACAACAGGCACAGCATGGAGGTCCAAAACCTCACTTACTCTCCCACCCCCATAATGTGAGTGGTGTGAAAATGTGTCATTAACTCTTGGGGAGGGGTGGTATTCCATATACACTGATCATTTACCTTATCCTGCCCCCCCCAAACAAATCAACTGTTCCTTCTCTACTCTCCTGCTAAAGAAAAGAGGGTTGCTATACCTCTTTCACAATACAATTATAATATTTTGCACAAGCTAATTCCTTGGTCTTCATCAGGCATAAAATTCAGCTAAGTTAAACACTGATAATTATTCCAAAAACACTTTATTGAGTCCTCACCTTCAACACTTCTTTGCATGCACCCCAGTGTTTTGCATATTTTTCATAAATATAACATGGTGGCCCAGTATGGCCTGCATTCCCTTTGATTTCTGGCTACATTAATTTCTGTGCACTTGAAGTACATTCAGAATAAAGCAATGTCTGTGCTTAGCTTGGATTTTGTTTCCTTCAATGAGTTTAAGTTTATTCCCTAAAATTTGCAATAAGTAGTTGGTAGAAGTTTCCTTCTTTAAAGGCAAGAGCTGTGAGAACCTCTAACGTGTACTTCTTTTTGTGTCATTAGTGGCTTACATTTGGGCCTTCCTGCAGAGTGCAGAAAACCTCTAAATAATCCTTAGAGACACATGAACAGAAAGGTCGTGGCATTTTGAACGCCCACTGCTGCCTTTTTTTACAATTACCCAAATGACCTTTGAAAAGGCAGCTCAGAAAACACCTGGGAGTCTCAGCATACTCTCTGCAGACGCCGTGACTACTAAAACGGACTTTCAGCCATCCCTGGGCTGAGAAGTTACAGCTTTAGCCTGATCGCAAAGAACACCAATTTCATGGCCAAAGTGCAATTCATTGTCTAATTATTACACATCAATTAATAAGGCAAATCAGTTTCTAAGAGGGCAACACCGAAGCATTTTTCAAATTTAGTAACTTGAACAAGGGATCAGAAAAAGTAAAATATAACTTTACATAGTGTAATAATACTCCTACTGAGAATTATTCATCTGAAATTCCTAAGAATATTTTCATATCGAGGTGGTCTAGAAATACTTCTATCTATAAGCAATACTTAATTGTAATGATGGTATTAATGAAAATGATAATGATGCACAGAATAACACTTATTGAGCATTAACTATGTGTGAACCTCTGTGCTAAGAACTTATAAGCATTATCTCATTTAAACTTTTTAAATACAGTGCAAATATTCTGACAAATTCTAGGCTAAGAGTCAACATTAGGATAATAAAATTTTCTCCATACTTAAATCTAGGATACAAGTACAACTCACCACCCTTAAGACCAAGGACTTTGCATTTCATTTTTATGGCACCACATAATACCTGGCATAGAAGAGGGTGCACAAATATTAGTGAAATAAAAAGGTAAGATTGGCAAAATTTTAAAGTCTAGGAATCTGAATTATTTTTGTGAAACTAATGCAGTTGATAAAACACTTCAGTGTTATGACATCATTAAAAATGATTACTACTTTATTTCTCAATTGTTTGTAATGAAGATTTTACTTTTACAATCAAAGAGTGATAAAAGTTTATCTCCCTGAACAATGCTTTCTTACAGAAGTAACAGCACTAATGCATGAAGATGGTTGCATAAGAATGTTCATTGCAGCACTGCTTGGTAAAGCAAACATAAGGCAGAGCCATTTTAATGTGCACATAGAGAAGAGAAAAGGAAACAGAGGTAGGGACTTTTATCTCCTACTATAAAATTTAAAAATTAAGTATTGAGGTAATTGATAATCACTCAATAATTGTATATTCATTCTGTAAACACCTAGGTTAAGCATAAGTTTTACTTTTCTCCCTTTTTCTATCTTTTTCAAACCACAAATCTTTTTACAAAAATAATAATCCATGTTTTTACACAGAAGCCAGGAAATCAGAATGTCCTGAGTGGAATTTGCATCTGTATGTCTACCTAAGGAGGGACCTGAGATTGCTGCATTTGCCAGCTGGGCTACTTTACAGGAGGAAAATCTCATCAGTAGACCACTTAGCACAAGTTTTTTGGTTGATCTTCACTAGGCATAAAATGTAGCCAGGTTAATTACTAATGCAATTCCAAACACTTTTGTTATAACATCCTTTACCCTGGACTTGTTTTTTTTGTTTTTTTTTTTTAACATATGTCTCAGTGTTTTGTGAATATGTTCTAAATGTAAAATGATTGGCCAGGATGTCCTGTTTTCTCCTTGCATTCTAGCTAAAATAAGCATCTGTGTACTTAAAGTGCATTTAGAAAAGACAATAGCTGCACTGAAATTGGATTCTGTTTTCTTCAGTGATAATGAAAGGAGTTGTTTGATACTTTCCACTGGAGATTTGGGAGTCACTCATAAACGACTCCAAATTCAGGGACCATCGTTGCTTAGACAGGCCTGTCCTCATAGGTCAAATCAAGGGACCTGTGCCTGGTATTTCTTTGTGCCCCAAATTTACTTCATCCCTTTGGGACCCTGTCCTTATGGGCCCAAACCAGATTAGAAACTTCTCCAAACTACCCTGGATGTCTGTGCTTGCATTCCACCCAGCTAGTTGCATTTTCACCTAGAGACTTTATATTCAGTAAATTTGATACCCACTCTAGCCTGACTCACCTACTATATGTTATGGGGTGCAGAGCAAGATTCGGTAGATACCATGAACATCCATCACCATTTTTCAATGTGAGGGATCCTCTTAAATGCAAATCTGATAGTTTTAACACCAGTTGTCCCCCTCCATAAACAAAGCACTGTGTGTTGTAACTTAGAATCTCTCAACTCTGCCCATATATTGGACTCTCCTGGGGAATTGTTTTTGTGTTTTTTGTTTTTGTTTGTTTTTTCTATAAAAATAATGTCATAGATCTACCCCATGACAATTAAATCAAAATCTCTAGAGCGTGAATCTAAGCATTGCTGTCTTTTACAAGCTCCCATGGGATCTTAGTCTGCAGCCTGTTGCACTCTAGCTCAACTCTCAGTCCGTCAACCTTCATGGTCTTTTCAATTCTTGGACTCTCCCATACTTCTCAGCTAAACAGCTTGTCCCAAACTGCTGTGAATACACCTCATTCCTCCCCAAACCAACACCATAAGCCTACCACACCTCCATATCTCAGCTCCAATATTATTTTCTGCAGGATGCCTTGAACTCTTCCCAACCTCCCAGACTAGTTCAGAGTCCCTGATCTAAAAAACTTAGAATATCCTAGACATGCTCTTGGTTTCAATTATCACAATTTGTAATGAATCATTCTGAGAATACTTGATTAGTGCTCACCTTTTCAGGAGAAAATGAGAGGAGAGAAGGCAGGGGCTATGTCTGCTTTGCTCATTTTATTTTGGCACACAGGAGAGCACCTAATACATAGTGGGTATTTAATAATGAAGGAATGGATAAATGAATAAGTAAATGAAACCTGCTCCTCCCTACCCACAACAAAACTTCAGAGAAGTATGAGGAATTGTTAGTCTATTCAGGTCCTTTATATTAAAGACATGAGTTTACTGTCCTGTTGCTAACATATCACCTATATTAGTTGAACATGAGTGGGGTAGAGAAATAGAACTAAAGTAAAAAATAGAGAGCACCCAACAACATTATTGTATTTAGAGTAGAGAAAGGAAAAAGCTCAAAAGCATTCTAGAAGAAGATCAGGGTCTGACATGTCCCAAGGTGGTTCTATTTATCCTTAGATGTGAAGGACAACACAGCCCCAGAGCAGTTGAACATTGATCTACTGAGTCTAATTGTAATGGGTTTAAAATACAACCTGTCAGACTAGACTCTTCTATCAAAAAAAGAAAAAAGAAATATTTATTTGCACCTGAGCTCTCGGCCTACTACAAATAGATCCTGATGGCTGTGTTCCAGTTTTACCTGTTTCCAGATCAACACACAAGAGCAACTTTCTTGTTTCCCCTGCCCACCTTAGTTCCTCAGGTAAAAAACCTAAGGTTTTCCTTATGTCTCCTTAATTCTTATTAGTTGTGAGGCAAAGCTGCTTTAAGCCCTTAGAACTGTCTTAGCTCACTTCACCCATAATAGAAGGGTAAAGACCATGCATTCAGCATTACTGTTTATTCAGTACTTATGTGCTAACCAACCACTGTGATAACTGCTTGGCATATGTTATTTTCAATCCTTACAACTTGGCCAGGTAGATTTTAGTATTCCCACTTCAAAGATAAAGAAACCAAAGCTCACAGTAATTACATAAATTGTCCATTATTATAGCTATTACAACAGTGGGAAAGGCAGAATTATAACATACTTTTTGTCATATGACCCTAAGATCTGAATTCTCCCACCATCCACTTTACACTTTGTGCCTGCAAACAGAGCACCCAATTGGATCCAGGTACTGTAAATGGCAGAGGAGAAATCAATCACTTAGCTACCCATATTGCTCCTTCCGTCTCTAGGCCTTCAGGAAAAATTGCCTTTTCCTTACCCTGAGATCTTTAATGCCTACTTAGCAGTTCTCTTAAAAAGCCAAAATCTCACTTTCTTTCCTGGCTTTGATTTTCTTTGCAATTCACTGTAGAGAAAGTGTTTAATTTTTGGAATCTCAGATAATAGTTTCCTTTAACATATTTCGAGGGACAAGGAAACAGTATGAACAAATGTAAAAATGTTCCAACAGAAGTACCATGACAAACTCAGGCTAACAGGGAGTAGAAATAGTGGGAGTCAAAGGAAAGGGACATTGGATGGGAAAACTGATTGGCAACTGCAAATACAATTCCATATAAAATGGATTTTATTTGAAAGTATATTAAGCACATTATATTACTCCCCAAATTGAAAAAGACATTTGACCTCACTATGATCCAGAAATGATCAATTTCTACCTTCTAGCTTGCATACTGTGTTCAGAAATTATTTGTTCATTCTATGCCTTCAGATTCATGAGTTCCTACCATTCACATCATAAATGTAAACAATGTGTATGTACAGCGATAAAGAGAAACATAAGAACAGCTTCTTAACAGTGATGTTGTTTTCAGATATGTTTTTATCTAGGCTAAATGCCTCACAAATTGTTGATTATAAATAGCAAAAGAGAAAGTCCTGAAAAACAGTTCACTTATAGTTGACATATGACAGAGAAACATTGACCCTATAAATTAAAAAAATTCTCTCTATTTGTACATTCTGAGTGAGCTCCAAGAAAATATCTGCTTAAAAAATATAATTCCAACTACGACTTGATTAGTTAAGTCCAATATTTTGTTTGATATATACAAAGAGGTGGGAGAGAAGAACATTGGGACATCTTCCAATATTTTTGTGAAAAATCTTTTAGTGAATACAGAGTATTGTAAAAATACTAACACATTGGGACAGCACTCAAGAAAGAAGTTTATTCTGAACACATATAATTTTATACATCCACAGACAATTTTCAAATTTCCTTTTTTAAGCACATAATTATTTTCCTAATTAACTAATTAGACATTTTAGGAGGTTTAAAGGCTACAAAGGTTAAATACATAACTGTTTAATGGTTACTGCTTCTGAAAAAATGATATTAATAAGAAAGGGTTGAGTTCTGCAAATGTGTTTTTCATTTTTCCCTAAGAATATAATTCTATTCTAGGCAGTGCCTTATTATAAATGTTAAGGGTGGGCAGAGTAGGAAGAACTCTACTTTGAAATCTAGAATTTCATAAATAGAAGTATAGTATCTCCGTATGACTGTATCTCCATTCACAAGAGCCTGTTTATAAACCATATTAGACCACAGGGTGCCTCAGGGAAAATGCAGTTGTGTCCTGGAAGTGTCTCTGGATGGGTTCACCCACACTGGGCTGTCACTGGTGTTAGGGTAGGGGAGGCCAGCTTGGCTGTACCATTGGTGAGTGGAGGAGGTTAGGGCAAAGGGGGTATGTCTTCATCTGCAGATATTTAGGGTTCACCTACCTTTCACATTCATTCACTCACTCATTTACTCATTCATTAAATTATTCTTTTAACAATTATTTACTAAGACTGTACTATATTCCAAGAAAAGACCTGGGAACTTTATATGTATTACTCATTTATTCAACATTCAGTTAAGTATTTTTTGAGGTCCTACAATGTGCAAGTCATGTTTTAGAAAGTAGTAAATAGTGTAGATATGGTTTTACCCTCATAAAACTACTCTGGGTATTGTGATTTTTTTTGTGGGGGGGGAGGCATTTGGAGTCCAGGTGTTGCGAGGCCTGAAGTTTACACAGTTTTAGAGGCCTTATTTATCAAAAAGGAGATACATTTATAAAAACTGGCCTATGTAAGTGTGGGCCTCTGAAGCTGAAGCTTTGCTCACTTATGGGAAGAAGTCTGCCTCTGGGCTGTACATGCTGATGATCTCCTGTTCATAGTCTTCACAGGTGTCTCCCAACTGGCAGGTCACCAACTACTGGAAATTTACTTCTTTTGGGATTTAACAGCATTTAAGTTTTCTAGAGTTTTTTAATAAATGCAAATTCTCCTAAATGAGATCACAGCTTAAGGTGCTATTATCCCACAGGTGCCAAATAAATATTGAATTAATTAATTAATTAATTAATTAATTAAAGTGTTAAATAGATGCCTTGTTAGCCAGTCTGGGAGGGGAAATGTGAACAGTGGAACATTTTCAGGGACAACAACGGAAAACAATAGGCATCGAGAAGGCAAATTACATACAAAGTATGAGTTGTTTTCCTTACAAATCTCTCTAGAGTCTGCCTGCCCAAGATTGACAAAGTCACCTCAAGGCCCTCAGTATTTATAGTGACAGTTGCTGCAGCAAATTCTAAACGACAGGCAAGTGGCTCTGGAGCAAAATGAACAAACCTCTGGGGACAAATTTCAGAACAGATAATAATCTTTCTATTAATTATTCACTCTTAACCATAACCTATTCCAAAGAATTCTCTTTATAGCCAAACAATATTTATCAGTATTCAGCCATTTCAGTTTGAAGCAATACATGAATCCTAGGCCACAGGCAGCCATAAGGAGGTAGGACAGAGGGCAGTGGGGAAGTAGGGGAGTTGACAGCTAAAAATGAGTGGACAGAAGGGTGGGAGAGGATGAGACAGGGTCACATCCCAAGGGAAAACCTTGCTCAAGTACAGGAAGAGGAAGCTAGCCTGAGACCTGTCCGTCTGGCCTTCTTTGTGATTAAGAGTCATGGAGATACTCTCTTGAAGGATTGCAATATTGAACACCTTTTACGTAACCAGGCCTCTATGTGCATCCAATGGAAAACTGTGAAAGTAGTGATTTATAATCCAGCAACACTAATTCGAAGATCTATAATAAGCTCTCATATGAACCACATAGTCAAGTTGTTAAAAATGTTGCAATCCATTCAAAAGATGTTAATGAAAATCTTATGGTTCTAGAGGGCTTCTTTTTTAGTATATTTTACAGTTGTCCCAATTTTTCCCTTTTGCCCTCCTCCACACAGTACCCCCTTTCCTCTAGCAATCCTCCCTTAGTTCATGTCCATATAAGTTCTTTGGCTTCTCCATTTCCTATACTATTCCTAACATCCCCTGGTCTATTTTGCACCTACCAATTATGCTTCTTGATCCCTGCACCCCTGGACCTTTTCCCCCTTTCTTCCCCTTCCTCCTCCCAGCTGATAACCTCCAAATGATCTGTATATCTATGATTCTGTTCCTGTTCTTGTTCTTTGCTTAGTTTGTTTTCTTTTTTGGTTTTAGTTTCTAGATTAAGCTGCTGATAGTTGTGTTTGTTGTCGTTTTAATGTTCATAGTTTTGATCTTCTTTTTCTTAAATAAGTCCTTTTAACATCTCATGTAATAATGACTTAGTGATGATGAATTCCTTTAGCTTTACCTTGGCTGGGAAGCACTTTATCTATCCTTCCATTCTAAATGATAGCTTTGCTGGATTTTTAAAGAAGCTAATTCAGAAGGCATTCCTCTTCTGAGGAGACAATGAACAGAAAGAAATAAATTGATTTATTATGGTCTGCTGCTTCCTGTTTACCAAGGTCTGGAAGGAAGACAATTTTTTTTCTGGGGTGTTCATGGGTAGATATTCTAGCTGCTCTCTTGGCCATGACTCTGAGAAGAAACATTGTCATTCATTTATTTGTTCAATAGTTAATCCATTCATTTATTCACAATGTTTAAGAATCCTGGATTCTCGTGTCTGATCCCTATACTCATGCAAAGAAACATAGTTTAAACAGGAAAGAAAGAAAAAAGGAAGGAAGGAAGGAAGGGAGGGAGGGAGGGAGGGAGAGAAGGAGGGAGGGGAGGGGGAGGAGGAGGAGGAGGAAAGGAAGGAAAAAAGAAAAGAAATTCTCTTTTTAAATACAATTTTTATTTAAGAAAATACCAGTTTTTAAAAGGTGCTTCTTAAAATGTCACCAAGATCATGTGTCAATAATCATCTTGTACTTTATTTTCTCTTTTTTATGGTGCAATTTTTCAAATTCCTGCATCGCACTTGGATACCTCCTTTGACAAGTCAAATTAATAAATTTAAAATTCTCCCTTCTCTCCCTCTCCTCATATCTCTGCTCCTTCCTTTCTCTCTCCTCTTTCACTAACACTCCAAACTCACCTCTCACTTCCTCGGATTTGTTTTTTGTTTGTTTTTTTCTGCCCTGTCTCCAATTCCAAGGATAAAAGCCTAGAAATCTCTTGATGGGAGGGGCTAGGGAAAGTGAGAAGATAGTGTGGCCTTTATACGGGGGTTTGGTCAGAGACTGGGAGCTCCCAAATCATAACTGGATTTCGGGTACTGTCTCACATTCAGTACATAAAGATTTTGAGCTCCTATTTTGTGCCAGGCATCAAGCCAGGCTTCTGGGAACACAAAGGTAGGTGGCCAAGGCACTGCCCCTGTCCTCCAGAAATTGAGCAATCTAGTGCAGGAGGCAGGAAAAGCAAACAGCAAATTATAATTACCTGTGATAAGCACCCTTCCAGATTTGAGCACAGAACTCTTGAGGCCCCTGGCTGGAGGCAGGGAAGCAAGGGCCCCTGAGTCATGGGGAGGGCTTCTGAGGAGTGGTTACCTCTGAACCATGCTTATTAGGAGTTAGCCAGGCAGGGGTAAGGATGCAGAGAGGAGCGCGCTGGGGGGACAGTCCTGCAGATGACACGGGAGAGGTATTTGCACTGAGAGTCTTGTCTGGCATTGTCACTGTTGCAGGGGGATCTGGCAAGACAGAAGGCAGTGTGGGAGAGCCTTCATGGCCTGGAAAAGGGAGGGGTGGGGAAGTGCCAGAGGCCGCCAGATTGAAGCCTCGGACACCACTCCACCGATTTCAGCAACCACCCTGCCCCTCCTCCCACCTCCTGCCCGTAGGTTAAGAGTAAACAAGCTGGTGTGTGACACAGCAGGAGGCTTGCACGAAGTTTGTACCAGGCTAGTGAAATGTTTGTACAGAGGGAAAAAGCCTTCCTACTTGCTTCTGGAGTGCGTAGGATTTTGGGCCAGAGTTTTAAACAGAGAACAGGCAGAGTCTCACCCATTGTACTGTTTTCCCCTTGCTCTCATGTTTGGGGGTGGCTCGGGCCAAGGCTGGGTCCCACATGCTGGGCCATGCCCCATTGGTGGTAGTCAGAGACACTGCAGCTCACTGCTGCACAGGCCCCAGACTGCAGCCCTTCCTTCACTCTGAGATCGCACAGAGATGCATGAGTTGGAATGTTCACCCACCCTGGGGCTGGGGGAGCCTCAGTGGGCCAGGGCCCCGAAGTGGGAAGAAGCTGTGGTGAGGCAATGACAGCCTCACAAGCACACACGCCAGGGAAAGAGCCTGAAGCTGGAGAGAGGCTTGTGTAGCAGCCTTTGGCTCCAGGACAGATAAAGATGGAGCAGGGTCTCTGTACACTGGCTCTGTTCTTGGGGTGGCTGGATTCTTTCTATGTTTTGTGGAAGATTGGTCTGGAGTCAGGGAGCCTTTGCTTCCCCAAATTGGGAAACCTTTCAATAAAGACCTTTCTTCTTCCCAATCATCTCTGTCTTATGCTTGTGTTCTGTGGAAAGAGGCCAAATCCCACTCTGTTCAGTAATATCACTACAGCTATTCTTTCCTAACCACTGCCTCTTACATATGGCTTTAGCCCATAGATGTTTCTCTCCATCTTTCCTGATAAAAAAACAATTGTTCTAACAATGGCTGCTAATCTCCAAGAATAACTACTTTTTTGCTAAAGCCTATAACACTCGTTCCCCAGTTAAAATCTCCACCCAGCCTTCTCATGCCCTTGCATTTTAGAATAAAACGGAGGCTCCTGGTAAGGATGTTCTGGTTGATTTCCTCCCAAAGGGAATAACACAGTCAGAAACAGGTATCTCATTTAGGTAACTGCAAGTAGTTCTGTGTGGCTGCATCCAAAAGTTGGGAGTAGGAATAAGAGAAAAGTTGGGACAAGGGCCATGGGAAACAAGAGTCTTTGGTGGTCAGTCTTAAATTTGGGACTTAGTACTGAGGACAATGGATCCATTGGAGATCCACTGAAACAAGAAAAAAGTGGCATGGAATTGAGACATAAAAAAATGTATGGTTCTGAGAATGGATTAGATTGAAAGAAAAATGGAAGCAGGGAGAACTCTTACAAAGCAACTATAGCGAGAGACGGTGTCTTGCTTTTTGCCATCTAGTTGGTGAGGATTTCACTGGAGATTCTGTCAAGGGCTGATTATAGCTACTTAGCAGGAATCTCATCCATTCTTCTTTAACTATATGATCCTTACCTGCTTAACTACACAGTCATGCCTTAGAATCATCAGTACAATGTATGGTACACAATTTACATTCAATAAAAGTTTTGAACTAAGCTATCAAGGCCTCAGGTTTATCTAGGTGAAAGGCAGTATAAGAATATATGTAGTGTCCTTAAAACCTAAAGGAAACTTCTATCTTGTCACTTCCTCTGAGTGTGATAAAATATCATTACAGCAGCAACTCTCCATTAAATGTGTTCGTTACCATTTACCACCTCAGCTTACAGATTTATTTACGTTTATTAAAGAGATGTTTTAAAAACTTACCCATATTTTGCAATTTTGCTACTATCTGGGCAAACAATGTGGCTATTTATAAGCAAAATCTTAAGATAAAGAGAGAGGTTCAGCAGCTGTTTGAAAGCAGATAATTACCTTTCAAAATTGCCGGTGGCTTCCCTGCATTGTGCTCCTTTACTGAGCCTTTGAACAAGCATGTGATACACACAAGGGACATAAGCAGATGCTAAAACATTTTATTAGCTGATTTATTAAGCAATTGAGGGTTATTCTTTGAAAAATATAGAGAGAAATCCAGACACAACAGAAGTTAGAGAAGTCAGAAATCAATGTTTGGAAAAATGGTAGCTAGTAAACTTTTCTCTCTTTGTTAACATACCAACCTAATTCAAAACAGACCGATATCTATGCAAATACTTGGTTGTTATTTTTTTTTCAGTGAGAGAAGATTCAGGAAAAGTGTAGAAGTAAAATAAAAAATGAAAGAGAAAATGAGTGCAAGAGCTGCTGGTGTTTTTAAAGGAAATACAAATTGAACTGGAACATTCTTGTCATTTGTCCCCTTTCAGATCTGCTATGGAGAAGCAACTTTATTTCTGTATGCAGCTGAAGTTATTAGGAAAAAATGAGTCACATGATAATACCCATAGCTAAACATCTTGATAGAATAAAGTTACCAACAAAGGGCAGCTATTGTTTAGCTATTGTTTAGAGTGGGATGGGTAAATAGGTAGCTGGATTTGAGAGGCCAAGGGAAGACCTTCCCAAATTTTCTCATTAGATGGCTGTAAGTTGGCATGCAATCCTTCAGGTAATGCATTTCCCTTCTCTGAGTCTCATTTTGAGATAACATATAGTTCCAGAAAAGTAAATGGAAGTAAGTCATTCCCAATTTAGCATGCATGTATTTTTAAGAGGTCTTCCTTAGAACAGGCGGACTAGAGTAAAATAAGAAACTGGGGCCAGGGAAACAGAGAGCAGAGCTTGCAGGGTAATCAGATAGCCACTGCTTAGAACCTCATCTTTGCAATTCTGCAGCCACAGAACACCAAATCAACCACATTTACCTCACAATTTTCCCCAGGTTTTTTCATAGTGCTAAAAGAACAGCACAGTTTGCTAATTCATGTAATGATTTTAATTTGCAATACACAGAATATAACATTCATTAATAACAAGGAGGGACCCAACCTATTGATCTTTTAGAATCCCACCAGAGAGTGAATCATTAAATAGCTGCTTAGAAATACTCCACTTTCTAGCTTTTCTTAAAATAATGTTGTATTCTGAACTTCCTTGTATTCAAAGAACCACCTTCTATTAATATTCATGAAGCAAAAAGGTACAATAAGAAGGAATAGCATGACAGAAATTATGTTAGCCAGAGGGACCCAAACTTGACTTTGTTATGCCCAGTATGGGCTGGACGGCCTGTTAATTATGTGGAAGCCACATCAATTGCCTATAAGTCTCTGTCATTTACAAAGTCATGGTGGGCCATTCATACTGCTCATTAATAGTAAAACAATCGTTGATAATTGTCCTGGATTTCAATGTCTAATTAAAGTTAAGTGGCTAGATTTGCGTACAATAAACAATAGAAATGACTTGCATCTCTAGTCTCACAAACATAATCAGATTCACAATGCAATACTTAAAACTTGCATGCTAATCATTGCTAATTGTTCCATGCAAATAGAAGCCATTTCATTCACAAATAGACTTTCTTCCAAAAGCTTAAGTTTTGCTGTTCATCTAAAAAAGAACTACAATGTTTCAGTCACTTTAAAAACATTGTTCAGGAAAGATTTTGTGTTTTTCTCCAAGATATAAAGAAACCTAGGTTTCTTTATTAAAGGATTCAGATCCTCTGTCAAAGCAAACCAGCTGTATTTAACCTACTTATTAATTGCACTTGTTGCCAAAATGTGAAACTGCTCAATTAGAAATAAAGTGTTTTTTTGTTAAACAAATATTATCAATACTATTAAGCCCTAGAAGAGCCTTTTTGAAATTGTTACCTAATTAATCGTAGAGGGCCCTGTGAACAGTGAAATATGGGACATGTTTGATGTGAACACCAAACTGGCCTTCTCCAAAATCAATGCTAAATACTATAAATCCAATGATTGATTGTCAACAGTCAAATGGGAAAAAATGACTAAAATAAATGCTGTGTATAAATGGATTACTGGAGCAACACCTCATTTATTTTGTATTTAGAGCTGCCCAATTTTGATGCTGCCTTAAACTGAGCCTGGAAATTTCCAATTATGGCATCACATACAATAAGGCCAAGGATTTGTGGCATAGTCATAATTTACTGTCTCCTTGGAAATAATACTAAAAAGAGTGAATAACCCCATGGCCCAGAGCATATTACCTGTTAGGGAGGCTCAGCTTGTATAAAAGATTTTAAATGAATGAATATTTCTGGATGTGACTTGTTTTGTAAAAAGAAAATTAATATCAGAGAGGAAAATTGAAGTTAAGTAAACAATTTTTTATAGTAGAAATAGTTTACACAAAAAGGCATTTCAGAAGAGCTTTCATTCTATTGCATGTTACCCCTTCCACTCCCCTCCCCTCTCCTCCCCTTCCCTTTCCATGTTGTGACATTCTGTTCCCTGCCTATAGCTGAGAAAAAGAACTAGATGCTGCTTCTGTTAGAGGCACCTGCCCAGCCAGTGAGACATGAATTGTGATCACTCCCAGATTTGATTACATGTCTGTGGAAAAAGAGGGAAAAGTGGAAGCGAAAACAGAAAAAGGAAAAAGAAAAAGCCCCGTGGGGTGGAGAGAGGGAACTTTGGAGGTACAGTTAATAATTAGAAGCTCTGCTCGGTCTTACGCCTGGGTGAATCCAGTCTTCTCTGTCTTCACTGTCTCTTGCTTTTATTGCCATTAGTATTTCTTTCCAAAAGAGTTTAAACTCTCTCACAAATGAATGGATGGTTTTAAAAATAAAACAACCAATTTGTATCTTCTTGCCAGCACACAGATTTGATTTTCTTACTTTTTAAAAGTCACCATAACAAATACAATAAAGTACCAAGTAAATTCTCTAAAAATTGGCACCAGGTCATAGTGATTCATCTGTCACAAAAGTAAATATAAAACTGTTCATGAAATGGCACTTGATATTCACCCATTTCTCCCCTCTTTATCCAAAATGACTTTGTCTTACTCAAAATTTTCTGCTCATTTACATTAGGCTTACTTCAGATATCTGCTCTCCTTAATTTAACATCCTACTAACTATCCTCTTTCCTACATTCCATTATTTTGATTTTTATTAATAAAAAATAATCCAAGACTTAAAAATGAGGCAAAAGGATGGGTGGCACAATGTCATATGGGGGCAAAGTCCCCCGAGAATTATCTAGGGGAATGCACTTTGTTCCACTCATTACTATTTTTAAAATATCCCCCCAAAATGAAGTTGATGGCAATTTCTAGATTTTTATTCAAGGAGATGCACATCATTAATATCAGGGAGAAATTTTATTTTGAAAAGTTATGCTTCATTGCCTTATAAGAAATTAAAGAAATTAACTAGTTTTATATCTAACCTAGCAATCTTATCTCAATATTCTTTTATTAAGTTGCCTATAAATATCTAGCTATTCAAATTGCTCTTTGAATTAGTTCTGTAATCTTGCTGCTTCTCTTATTAATTATGAGTTGAACAAAATCTTTGACACTTTATACTATTTGAGTGAGAATCACATTTTTATTGTTTTGAAAATTATACATTTTCAGTAATGATTTTTACATATTTTTATTACTTATATTGTTTAATTTACTGGTTTTAATTTTAATTATACTGTGAAAATTTCAAAACCAGAACCTTTTATTTCTGTATCTGTGTCACCCATCATGGGTTCCTGGCACTTGATAGGTGCTTGATAAATGCTGTCCATATATTGCTGAATTCAATTTCATGACTACACTCATAAATCAATGGCGTTCATTCACCTACATTTGGCCCCAGATGCTTATATTTATCTCTCCCTAATTTGGCATCTGTGTTACTAAATAGGCTTTATTTTAAATTATGCTACATAACATGAATTGAATCATAACCTTTTCTGGTATTTCACATAGATGTACATCTTAAGAGATTCAGATGTGTAGGCAGGTTTATTTTGCTTTCTATACTTAATAGAAAGGTGTGTGTGTGTGTGTGTTTGTAAATATTTATATTTTGGATAAGAATAGGAAAATTAACTGAAAGGAAAGAGGCCACACTGTCACCTGCAGTGTGGTATCCACAGGTTCTCCCTGCATAAAAACTGCTAATTTAAGAATAAATTTGAACTTGCTCTTTAGTATATAATGGTGCTGAATAATTTTTTTTCCTGAAAATAGGCTTCTTCTTTGGATCAGATACCAAGAAATTACAGTACTCGAATATGTGACTGGGGGAAAAAGAGAGAAAGAAAGAAAGAAACAAACAAACAAAGAGTAGGGAGAGGCAAGAGGGGGAGAGAGAAAGAAAAGGAAGGAAAGGAAAGGAAGGAAGGAAGGAAAGAAAGTGAGCAGACATTGACAGCAATAAGCAAAATAGGCTTCATATACTATTAGGAAGTTTCTTGACATTTCAAAATAAATCCAGGTATACAATATCCATGTTGTTTCACTGAAATGTCCATGGTTAATGAGACTTCAAAAGCTTCATTTGATCAGTATCTCATATTCTCTTACCATACCTAATTCTTAGAGAGGATTTTGCTGGCCAAAACATGCATTTTATATTTTAAGTGTTTTAAATTACTATAAACAGCTGAAAGTTTTAAGTAATGAGTGAAACTTAATTTTTCCCAAGTTGCTACTACACAATTAAGATCTTTAATTTTTTTATTATTCTCCAGTCACTAGACTGCAGCTGTAAAACCATACACATTTTATTTCAGGTATTAGCTGCGTACTTTAAACTTGCCCAATAATTTTATCTTCCATGCATTCCACACCAAATCCAGATGTCTCAGAATATTTACTTCAAAATTATAACTAAAGGACTCTAGAAAAACTTTTCCAAAAGCGTGGACTAAATCCCTAGACATTCTAAATTTCATGGTGAAAAAAAAATCTTGCATCCAAACAGTATCACTTTATACATTTTCAAACACAAAAGAAAAGAATACTAAGATCTGTGAAAACTCAATATAAACATGAAAATTAAATATTAATTAAGGGGAAAAACAAGTGCTATTTTTGTGGAATTAAGAAGCGCTTTAATTCACTTTCTGCTAGAATTTACAGATCTAACATTCATAATATATTGTAGTAATGGATACCTAGTGAATGCTCAGCTAGTCAACAATGTTTGTTATGTGGCATTGGAAAGTCATCCAGGAATTAAATCAAGAGAAAAAGAGGTCTTTGCCTAAGCACAAAATGCATGTGTACAAGTCAATTTCTTAGGCTCCCACTTAGATTGTATGACTCTCTGTTGACTCCCAATTCCAGTTAATGAGTTTCCTATCCTGTAACAAAGCACCAACTCATAGAAGCAAGAGAGAAACCAAAACAATATACCTTCTTGTCCTTGTTTTATACAATTCTGGAGTAGACATGGTTGCATATTTCAATATTGGAACCAGGCAAAGATAACTTAGTTTCTTATTGCAGGAAATGCAGATTCTTGTAAAATATAACTGTGAACCAACGAAAAGAGCTTGCTGATTAATACCGAAAGCTTGCTCATCAAGGCTAGCTTTAAATCTGTCACCTCTCTGTGCCCGCCAGTCCAGAGCTATTATGGCATTATATTCTGACAAATCCCACCTGCCTAACTGCCTTTGAAGACCCACCTTAAAATCACCCAGTTTATATCCTCTACTATAAATATTATATCCTAATTTCTTCATTTACAAACACTGCCAAGACAATCAAAATGATGATATCATTCTACAATAGATTTAGTAAACCCAGCTTTGCTTGACCAGAAAATTTTCCTGATGGACTTTTGAGACACTGACAGTCAAAAAGGCACAGTGATGAGAAGTAGCAACCGTTGGAACAGGAAACATCTAAAACTTTACAAATCAAGCACAGAAACTTAATGCCTAGAAGTCCAGGTCAATAATATTTCTCTTTATTTCAATGAATTCTCAGAATGCTCCTATATTAGAATATGAGGTAAAAATGAAATACATAAGAATAAATAACTGAATCATAAATATAATCTAAAGCATGTTCAATATAATCTGTTTAGGGACTCAGGGAAACAAAATATATTTCACAGAGAGTTCTATCTGAATTAAATAATATTTTTGAAGTGGTGGCAAATACCCAAAGCTTCTTGGAAAACTAGACCGTCCAGATGCAGCATTTCCAGGGGCTCCAGTTAGTTGAGATACCACCATATTGCATTCACTCAATTACCAGCTTCCAAATGGCTAAGAAATGCTGTACCTTGTCCCTAAATGGTTCACAATTTAAGGAATTCATATTTTACGAATGGTGGATTAAGCTTGTGCTTTGTAATCAGACAAAAATGATTTATATCTCTAGCTCTGCACTTTTCTAGATTTGTGACCCTCAGCAAGTTGTTTAACTGCTCTGATGCTACATTTCTTTCTGTTTAAAAAAAAAGATAACTTTACCCACCTCACAGAGACACTATGATGATTATAATACTTAGTACCTTGTTTAAACTAATGAATGTGTGTATTAGCAGGTACTATCATACATATTTCACATTTTTTAACTCATTTAACTCTTATACTTGTGCGTAAAGTAAAAGCTATTAATATCCCTGGTCTGTTGGTGAAAAGACTGAGACTCAGAATATAAAATAACTTGCTGAAGTGACACAGCAAATGAGAAGCTTGGATTCAAATCTTGTCAGTTTGTTCTACAGTTTGTTCCTCTCTTTCCCCAAGGCACTACTAAGCAACAAATGGTAACTGAAGACAGTGAAATTTTCAAAAGATCACATTGCATTTGGACATCCACAAAACAAGTTATTAATAATTCTAGCTGATATATCTTGACTTTTCTTTATGATGAAAAGTTCTGGAAAGAGTTAATGCAGTCTGTACTCTACAGATTTTTTTTTTTTTAATTAAAGGAAAAACTTATTCATAATCAGTTACCCATAACCAGGTAAAATCCCACTCCTTTGCCTCGCAAGGCATAAAGAGATGGATAAACCAGATAACCAGGTTAGTACTGTACACTGAAGGTCTGATTAATTAACTCACTGCCTTGAATGTGGAAGAGACATTTTAAAGTTTTCCCCCATGTTGGAACTAACTGAATGGGAACATGATTGAAAAGAAAACACTATTAAAGTCCTCCAAGTCATTACAAGGAAAACTCATGTGTGAGTGACACAGGATGGAGGGTGGAATGTTTTATAAAATTTAAAGATAAGATTACCTTTGAGAATAAAATTACATAAAATGAACCTAACATAAATGAGATTAGCCCTTGATGAAACAAAACAATTCACATTAAGCTAGAGTCTTTGTCTGGGTGGCTGACAAATTTGAGGTAATATAAGAGTACAGAGCAGGGTCCCCTTAGAAATAAGGGAAAAGCCCCATTCCCACAAAAGGCAGGATGGTGGGCAGGAAACCTCAGAAAGTATAGCAGTTAAGACACATTGCATAACAAAGGCAGGTGTGTCTTCCTCAAGGGAGGAGCTGTAAAGCTGCAAAATTGTGTAGTGACCATGAGAATGTGTACTGGCAGAGTGACCTGTGACATGGCCGGGGAAAAGCTCATACAGCACCTGCATGAGCTGTGGGGTCAGATGTCCACCCCAAATACTCGTGCATCACTGAGAACTCTTGCGCTGACTAAAAATGGCAGCCAAGAAAGTAGTCAAAGAGCCTGGGAGACTGACAGAAATGGAGGACACTAACAAACCATAGGAAGAGCCGGATGTTAGATCACACAAAGTTCAGAACTGATCACTTAAAATTAGGGTGGGCTGAGTAACAGGAGGCTGCCACGAGATGGGGAAGCGGAAGTCTGCCTGAAGAAGACAGCGACAGAGATTGGCGGAGCTGCTGGAACCTGCCTAACCAAGCGCATAGACACTGGAGAGATGCCTGGAGCTGAACTGTGACCGGGAAGGATGAGCTGCAGACTTCTGCATTTCTGAGGGAAGGTACTTTGAGTGGCATATTCTGAAACTTGGTCTGGCTTGGCTTGGCAGAGGGAGGCAGGGCTATTTGTTTTGGGTGTTTTTAAAGGGAGCAGGAGTTAGTGGCAGAAATCTGCCATTTTTCTAAATCTGTATAACTTTAAATAAACAATCCCTTTTCTTTTTCACCAAATTCTTACTTTGGGAGTCACAATTCCTGGTGTCAGGCAACTGAACCCCACAGCTGTCCTAGAACACCATTGGCTGGGCCCTGTAACAATATTCAAATTCTAATCATGGTGAATAGTATGTGAATGAATGTAAGCTCATCAATGATCTCTTTGCTCAGCTGGAATAAAGATTGAGACCATCAGCATGAAACAGGGAATCTAGAGTTTGAGACTATCAGTTTTCTCCAGCTATCTACAGTTCTGTCCCAGGGGAAGGGGTGGTCTGACCCATGGTTATGCACATAACTTGTTATGCTAGTATTCATTATATCACAAATGGTATGAAGTGATTCCTTGCATTGTGGGTAACCTTATAATTTAGCTTCACATGTAGACTTTACATGAGAGATAATATGTTATGTTACAAATCTGAAGTTTCTGGGCTGCTCTTTAGCCAAGTTTCTTCTTATAAATCAACAAATTAATTTTCTCACTTACAAATCAGAGATCAAAATACTCTTACCATAAAAGGTCAGGTAATAAATATCATAGGCTTGTGGGTCATATGGTCTCAGTTTCAACTACTCAATTTTGCTATTATAGTGCAAAAGCAGCTAAAGCCAATGCATAAACAGATGGGCATGGCTGTTTTCCAATAAAACTTTATTTAAACAATAGGCAGAGGGCTAAATTTGGCCTACAGGCTTTTATTTTATAACCCCTGCTACAGACCATGAGGATCTTTTGACTTTGTATGGTAGGCTGAACACTGGCCTCTCAAAGGTGTCTGTCTGTCGAATCCCCAGAATTTTTGACTGTGTTACCTTACATGAACAAAAAAGGACTTTGTGGATGTGATTAAGTTAATGGTTTTGAGATGGGGAGATTATCCTAGGTTATTCAGGTGGGTCCAATGTAATCGTAAATGTTCTAAGGGAAAAGAAGGAGACAGGAAAGTCAGGTTAAGAGAAGCTGTGATGACAAAAGCAGAAGTTGAAGTGATAACACCTTTAGAAGCCAGAAAAGGCAACAAATGGATTCTCCCCTAGAGTCTCCAGAAAGAACAGTCTCACCAACACTTTGCCTGGTAAGACCCATTTTGGACTTTTGAACTCTAGATCCATAAGATAATAAACTTGTGTGGCTGTAAGCCAGTAAGTTTATAGCAATTTGTTATAGCAGCAGGAGGAAACTAATACATTTGGATTAGCAGGAATATGCCTAGACTTCTTCAAAGTTGGAATGTATGAGAGGATGAACTGTCTATACTGTAACTATATTTCTATAATGCCTGCCCTATATGATTTCTGAGTTAGATTTGAAGGCAGAAGTGAAGCAGCTGCCATTGCACTCTGAAGATTGTAATGCTTAGACACAATTACAAACCAGCAGAGAAGGGTATACAAGTTCAGGTTGTCCTTACTCTTGTCCTCCAACTCCTGAGCCTATTCACCTACCATGACTCCAGGCCAACTGCAGATGCTTAATAATGGTCCTACAGGGGTGACAGCCACACAGAAGCCCAGCTCCCCATTGGAGTCCCACAAACCTTCTCTTTACCATCTTATTTTGGTGACTGGACATGCCTGCCTTATCAGAGTAACTGGTGTGTGACTCCTCTGAGCTTCCAACTTCACTCTTGGACCTTCATTTTCCTAGATCCTCCCTCAAGGTTTAAGTTCTAATTCCTATAATAAATCTCTTACACTGAACTCTGTAATGGCTCTGCTTCCATGACTGACTCCTTACTGACAAAGAACACTTTAACAAAAGCAAATGTTGGGCCTAAAGAGCCAAAGAGAGAATGTGCTGACCATGTCAGTGGTACCAAAGTATGAGACAGGCCCCAGTGAGCCAATGGCCTCTCTTGATAGCATACTCCTCTTGTGATTCTATGGCTACAGTGGCCTGTCTGCAAGTCGGTACACAAGGGGCTTTGGTAGGGGAAGGAGACAGAGGAATCTGGGAACAGCCTCAGCTCTTGCTTAATTGTTCTGATGATCTTTTCATGTCCAATAAGTGAAGGAATAATTGATAGGTTATACACAAATATTTTGTGCCTTTTACTTCCTTGTTTGCTTCTTCTTGTAAATGTAAATATGGGCATATGACTTGTTCTAGTTTATGAAATGTGAGGGTAAGTGACGGGCAGGATCTTGAAGAACTGCCTTCTCTCTTTCACTTCTGCTGCTGTGGCAGGCAATGTTCTAGCAAGAGGCAGCCTTGTCAGCTGGTCCCAGGGTGAAGGTGGCATTTAAGTAGGGCTGCAGCCATCCATAATCATCATGCAGCCTGCAGGAGAAGTAAACCTGCGTGGTTGTAAGCCACAGAAATGTCAGGAGTCACTTCAGCATGACCTAGGCTCTCCTAACTGATACAGGACTGATTTATATGCTCTTTTTATGCACTCTCTAACACTCCAGTTTGTAACATGATTAGTGTAAGGTGAATTTTTAAATAATGTACAGTTGACCCTTGAACAATGTGGAAGTTAGAAGAGCAGTTGAAAACCCATGTATAACTTTGACTTCCCAAAAATTTACCCACTAACAGCCTACAATTGATTTAACTACTAAGGCCTCACCAATAACATAAACAGTCAATTGACACATATTTTCCATGTTATATGGATTCTACACTGTAATCTCATGATAAAGGTAGAGAAAAGAAAATGTTATTAAGAAAGTTATAAGGAAAAAATACATTTATAGTATTTATTGAAATAAGTCTGAATATAAGTAGACCCATGCATTCAAATTGTGTTGTTCAAGGGTCACTGTATATGTAATTACATTTTTTAAATGCCCATACACACAAAGGAAACAGAGCTGTTATTATTTGCTCAAAATTAATTCAATATATATGCAATAAAATAATCTTTACATTAGCCTATTGTTCACATGGTGCCTAAAATCTACATAATACCAAATACTTCAAATGGCTAAATCCTGAAATAAACAGACTGAATTAACAAAGTTAATTGGAGTTACACCGATACCATTTATTCACCATCTTACAAAACACTAGCTAATTATATTTTTCCCTTTCTATTCTCTTCTTAATGTAACTTACTGCTTTGAGCTGAAGAATTCATACTTGGGGCTTATCGACATCAAACAGTGGTAATTCAAAGACATTTAATTAACTATGTGGTATATTTTTTAGATTGTTACCTGGAACTTTCTCAATTTAAAATTTTAGAATAGTATCTTGTTGCCTAAGAATTGATCACTTAGAATTAAAAAAAAAAACAACAGTTAGCACTGCCTTTTTTTTTTTTTTTTTTTTTTAGCGAGTCATTTGGAAATGATGGAAAAAAGTAATTAAGATGGGAAGGAAGGGAGAAGAAAGAGATGCTAATAAGGAAATTATGTGGACTCCAACTTTTCCAAACCTTTGCAATGAATGAGTCTTCTCTAAAGTTGGTATAACATTTCATTTTACTTTAACATCCTTCATTAAAGGTTACAGGGGAAACATTTTTAATGGACTTTTTTGCTGTTTTCTCCTTCCTCATTCTAAAATGTTCAGTGGTGCCAACTGTGCTTCTATTTCATTGAGCAGCGTGTTGTTAAACAATACAGTTCATGTTTCCTCAGTGAGAGTGTACACTGGGGAACCAAGGAACGAACAAAGGCATGCATTATCATTCGTCTAACTTCATCACTTTCAGGCAAATAAAACACAGCAGCTTTGCAATCACAAGGGAATTTCTTTTGAAGTGAAATGCTGCAAGTGGTTGCATATACAGAACTTTGGCTATTGTAGTCAACCCTATTTTGATCACCTGACCTTTACACCCTTCTTCAGAAACCTACAGTAATTCCTGATTTCTTTCCCACTCAAAATTAAAATTCCAGTTCCAGTCCTCCATTATCTAAATGCATTCTCTTCTCATAAAGTAAGAATATTTCCCACCTTCTGTAGGAAAAACTGCATCTCATTATTTCTTTAGAATAGTCATTAGTACTTGATACATACAACTGAAGTTTTCATTGATTAATAGTTCACTTATTTATCCCATACTCATTCCACAAATATTTACTGAGTGCTAATTAGTGTTAGGCAATATGTTCAATTAAGGATATTAATGGTGAGCAAGACAGACTTTTTCTCTACTCTCACAGAGCTTGTGACCTAGGGAAGAAAAAATATTCAAATAATCAAGCAAATATCAATGCAAAACTTCACAGAGGAAGAAAGGGCAGAGCTGGGGTCTGAAGAATGGGAAGGGTAGATAACCCTGATAAAAAGGGAGGGAAAATCTTTCTAGACAGAAAGGGTGACGTAACACAAATATTCTGTGACATCTGCAAGGTATCATGACATAAAATGTTTTCAATATAAACAAGAAAAGTACAGTTTCTTACAATCTTACACTTATTCTTATATTCATGTTTATCCTTTGATTCATTCACTCATTATTTTTGTGATTGTCACCAACTGAAGAAGTTATGCACTCATGCTAATTAACCATATATTAACTTAACATGATTCCAATAAAAATGCCAGTAAGGTCAAAATAAGCAAAACATCAATATCCCATGAGCTCACAGAAATCATGGACTAGCATAGGAGACAGATAAGTAAATCACCAGTTGGGGTACAGCACAAAGTGCCACACAGTAGCTGTCTATAGGATGCTGTGGGAACACAGGGCATCTAAATCATATTGGGGCAAAAAGCACCAGTCAGAGGACTCACGTATAGCAGAAGTGTTCCTTAGGCTGAGTTGTGGAGGCTCGCTGAAGTAGTAAAGGACTAGGAAATGTAATCTTGACAAAGGAAAGAGTTCATGTGAGACATGAAGGCCTGATGACCTACCCAAACTTTCCACGCGGTAAAAAATTTGTGTGAAAGTGGAAGCAGATGTGTAAGAGGATGGCAAGGGGTTTATTTGAATGGCCTATGGTAGAGATTCTCAAATTTTACTTTTAACAGCACCTTTATTGTCTCAGTCATTTCTTCATGCTGCCCTTAGGCCAAAAGAAACGCCTCAAAGTCTGTTTCTTAAGTTGTTGGGTCCAAACAGCTTAACTATTTATATACAAACAAGTACCCATTTAAAGCCATTTGAAAAAGCAATACACATACATTAAAAAAATACTTTGATTTTACTTTTAAGTGACCATAATTATTGTTAATGGGATGGTGTTCCTGTTGGTGCCACACAAGTCCTCTGCCACCCACATCCCCTGTCCCACGTGGATTTTTCACTCCATGTTTCCTTTTCATCACAATAACAAGTGAAAAACCTAACATAAGGAATAATATGGCAACAAAGAAAGAAATATTGTATATGAATTACCTTGAAACTGTAATTTACATGGTGTCCAATGGATCTGCTGAGTATCCGAATTTCTTTCAAAATTTTAAAGTATTTCCCCCCACCCTTGTGAATCTGCTACGGTGCCCCAAGTCCATTGGGCACCAAACTTGCATATAGTTTGGAAAGCACAGGCTAAGGTACTTGGGCTTCATCCTGAAAACTATAAAGAACTCCTAAGGGTCTCTAATTAAAGGAAGGTATAACATGGTAAGGTGTGCTTGTGCTTGTGTGTGTGTGTGTGTGTGTGCGCGCGCGCGCGCGCACGCGTCAGAGAGAGAGAGAGAGAGAGAGAGAGAGAGAGAGAGAGAGAGAAATCATTCTGCTGGGATATATACAAAATTAAAATGAAAGTTTAAAAAAAAACCTTAAAACTTTAAGAAGACAAGCTCAGTGGTTCAGCTGGGAAGTGGTGGGAAGTGCTGGCTGGGATGGCAGAGACAAGACAGTGTAACAGAGAGTCTCGCCTGCCTCCCTGCCCCTGCCCCTCCCAGAGATCCTCTGCAGACAATTTCCTTGCACACTGATGGCCTCCTGAGGCTCTGCCTGAGAATGACCTCTGACTGTGGAGATGTTCACTATGCAAGGGGTAAAGTGTAGTGGAATATGCCACCTCAGAGCAAGACCTTAGAAGTTCAGGACATGCCACCCCAAAATATGCCCCTTTGGTATATTGATTATTTTGAGCTATAGGTACTTAAAAAACAGCAGATGGAGGGACAGCCTTTCTCTGAACTCTCCTTATCTGCCAAAGGATGGATCTTACAAAAGGAACTCTCTGTCATAAATCTCCTCCCTGGAAGTTTGATCAACCAGGGAGAATTGACCCTTATCATAGGAAAAGAAACTAGAAATTGACACCACATCCCAACCAAGTTTGTCACAATTCTACCTCTCACCTATTCTTCTAAGGTCCATTCATCTTTGCTAAAAATCATTTACTCTTACTTAAGTAAGCCTTTGAGACACTTATTTTTTCTCTGAGTGTCTCGTGTATACATGAGGTATACATGAGGTATACATGGTAATAAACTTCTGTTGTTTTTTCTTGTTAATTTCTTTTATTGCAAGGATCTGAACTAAGAGCTCAAGGGAGAAGGAAAATTATTTTTTCTCTCCTGCAGAGGCAACCTCAAACAAAGATCAGTGGTGTTGGTAGATAAGTATCTTGGCTGATTGATTCTGAAATGGGTTCTACATGGTTTCTCAGAGATCCACAGCTAGACTTCTCCAGCTACCATTAGCAATCATCTGCTTATTGATATACCCTTTACAGATTTTCCTTTATTCCATCGCATTCTCCTACTCCCTCATGATGCTTCCTGGGAAAAATGAACTCTACAATGAATTCCTTGACCCAGATACTTATCTGCTTTAGGGATAACACAATCTAATACAGTAAAGTATGAGAGAAATTAGGGAGGTCAAATGGACTGCAATATATCATTCACTGGAAGGAAAGGAATGAGGCAGAGAAATCTAGAATGATTCTTGGATTTCTGGCTGCATACCAGGGTTCAGCTGGTGGCCATCCTGGAGGCATGAGGTGCAGGAATTCAAGCAGGTTATTAGAGACATGGAGAATGAGAGGACTCTGGGACCTGCAATGGGGTTTTCCATCAAGTGGTTGAATGTTTAGTTATGGCAATTAAGAGAAAGGTCTTAGCTCAAGCTATGATTTGGGAATCAGGAACATGTAAGTAGTAATCAACACCCCAACACCACCAAAATGTTAGAGCCTGACTGATACCGATAAGGGAAGACATATTGCTGCCCAAGAACAGGTGAGAGTAAAAAGGTAAGAGGGCTCAAGCCAGAGAGGTGGCCACAGAGATCATTACGATGGAATAATCAAGTAGGAAGGAGAAAAAGAGACAAGAAAGTTAGTCTGGAAGATAGGAGAAGCAAGAGTCCTAAAGTACTGGTCCTGGTGTCAGGCACTGTGTCAAGCTCAAGTTAGGAAGGGCAAGGAAGGGCAGGTGATAATGACACCTGGAAAGTGGCAGAGAGCAGCCCTGAGGAGAGAGCTTGGAGAGAACGCCGGTGGCCTAGAGGTAGCATGGAATGAACTAACCTCCACTGTGTCTCTGCTTGAGCTACAGCCCTCCTCCTTTAAATAAGAAAGAAACAGCACTGAGGCCCTCAAAGGGTGGTGTTGAAGTCCATTTAATAGCCTGAATACTACTTAGGATTCCAAAAAGAATTTTGGTTTTTGAAAAAAGAAGTCTCAACAAAGCTCATCTCTTATCAGGTGAACACTCGTTCTAGACAGGATGCCTGTGTCCAGGGTGCAAAGAAATGGGGATCATCCAAATGAAGTTTCTATCCTTTAGGGTTTTTTAATCCATTGGGGCAGTTATACAACTGCTATTAACATGTAGACAGTGGCCGATTCCAACAGAAAGCTCAAGTTCTATACATCAACCCTGTCCTTCTGTTCTTTAAAATAAATTTCTCTTTTTTACACCTTATTCTACAAAAACTTGTCAACGAGTGTCCTGAGTGACATTAGTCCTCTGTGAATTTCCCCATGACTTGACATAAAGACGATTTTCATACAAACCGTTATCTATCCAGTTACAAACTCTGAGGCCTGAGTTTTTCTCTATGCAGTAGCATGGACTGCTGAGTAGATTCTATGGAACTTTTCAGTTTTATTTGATTCTTATTACAATCCTCTGATGTAGTTAGGGCAGGGTTTTTTTTAATTACTTTTTAATTGAGATATAATTCATAAACCATAAAATTCACTATTTTAAGGTATGCAACTAAATGTTTTGTTAGCATTTTCACAGAATTATGCAAGCATCATTATTATCTAATTTAAGAAGATTTTCATTACCCCAAAAGGAAACTTCATACTTATTAGAAGTTACTCCCCATTTCTCCCTCATCTCCTTACTCCAGCCCTTGGCAACCATTAATCTACTTTCTGTCTCTATGCATTAGCTTATTCTGGACATTTCATATAAATGGAAGCACATTATGTTACCTTTTGTGACTGGCATCTTTCACTTAGCAGAACATTTTCAAGGTTCGGCCATGTTGTAACATCTAGCAGAATCTCATTCTTTTTCATTGTTGAATAGTATTTCATTGCATGGATGGACCACATTCATTAACTGATAGACATCTGGGTTATTTTCACTTTAGGGCTATTATATATAACACTATTGTGAACATTAATGTACAAATTTTTGTTTTCAGTTTTCTTAGGCACATACCTAGGAATAGAATGGCCAGGTCATATGGTAACTCTATGTTTAACTTTTCAGGAACTGCCAAACTGTTTTTCACATTGAATGTACCATTTTATATTCCCACTGAAATATATGAGGGTTCAAGTTTCTCCGAACCCTCACCAACACTTTTTATTTTTCCACGGATATGGTTAGGGCAGATTTTATTATCCCTATTTCACAGATAAAGAAAGATAGGCCTACAAAGCAATCATTTTAAAAAGCTAGGACTCAAATACAGTTTTCAAAAATTAGATCAGCTTTCTTCCCATGATACCACAAGTAACTCCAAAACCATATCAAACAACAAGGTGTTATAAAGGCATAAAATGATGCCCTAAAAAGAACACTCAGGTATGATAATTCAGAGAAATGATGCAGATATACAATACATACATGTGTGCACACTACACACACATTCGCATTTATGTATGTGCACCCCATTCATCATGTTACTGATTTAACGATGTACCCAGTAGAATACCAATGTACTAATGAGAAGTTTTCCAAGTTGAACTTCAATTTTAGTAATACATTTGACAGTGAGAGAAGATGATCCTTTAGTGTTAAAAGCATTTGTCTTTTTTGGTTCCTCAAATTTGACTTATGATGTGATTCTAGCCTGTAGTTCACTGGATCTGGACACTTCTATTCATGTCATTAGGCCATTGTTATTTTAGAAAGAGATGCAGTATTATCTAAAGTGAAGTATCTAATTTTTCAAACTGCTTCTTAGACTGTTCCAAAGAAGAGTATTGTTAAATTTTCTATATAGTATAAGTCTTTAGAAAGATACATACTTGAATTTTGGGCATTGATTTGATTATTATTTCAGCCAATTTATCAAAATTGGAAATGCTGTCACACAGGTTGTATGACTAGAACAACAAAATCAACAGTGCATGGCTACCAAATTAGTCCTTGACTTATTTTTCTAATGGAAACAATATAAACACATTCTGAGTGTCATAGCAGCATCCTGTTCCTTGTCATAGGCAATGGATTAAATATATGTTCTTGTTTAAAGTAATAGAAGGGCATTGATACACTATGTCACTACCCTTACACTGAATGAAAATTTCTAGTCTAGAAGAAGTCAAATCCACAAGAAGGGTGCTAAGACAATTTTGAGAAAGTTTCTATCCCTCTATTTAAATCAAACAATATAATGTGAAAAGAAATGAAGGCATAAAATAAATATGGGATTACCTATTTCAAATGCTTACTCTCCACATCTCATATTAACACTATCATAGTGCATAGTTAGAACACATCTCTGAATTGTTTACAACATCTAAAATGGTACATTTTCACGATAATGCCACATGTTGTATACATTATGGAGAATTCCGATGAGCTTGAGTTAGAAATAACTTTACTAAGTAATGGCTTACGCTATTCAAATATGTTCAGGTAACCAGTGGGCTAATGGGAAATATTAGCAAGTGTTTGCAAAATTTGTATCAATTGTTAGATACATTAGATTTTTAGGTAATGCAGAAAAAGAAATGTTTGCAGAATTTGCCACTACCACTCTTTAAAGAAACAAAGGTTTTGTAATTACCCATAACTAAAATCATATTACACTGGTGTTGAGTTAGTTAAAATTCCTAATACCAAAAAGTTTGATATACCTAATACCTAATACAAGAAAGTTTGAGTTTTTATCAGAGAAAAACTGCTGGGACTTCTTTCCCCAGGAATGTGATTTTTTTTGGCCTAAACCATAACTTTGAAATGATGCACGTGGGTTGTAAAATAAGAAATTAATCAGTATAAATAGGAAGAAAAGAGATAAGGCTTGCCGAAGGAATAAATACCATGTGACAATAAAGGAGAGCTAGCCTTCCATTCCCCTATGTTGACCCGCAAATACTCATGTATATTCATGAGGGGAGTAGTGGCAAATGTAGTTAATCAGATAAACAAGATTTTTTAAAAATATAAAATTGGAAGCAGAAGTAATTGACAGAGTAGTTACTCTTCCCTGAAAGACAACCAAATGCCCTTAGTTTCTGCAAACTTAATGCAGAGTCATGTTTTGTCCTTTGCAAGAGGAAGTTCAATTCAAATTTCGCTCACACTTTTTAATGTATCACGCAGCACTTTGCTGGGCTCTTGTGCATTACATTGTGAGGTTTTAGAATCAAAATCATTTTAAAATGACGTAATTGATGTACAAGCCATTACAGTAATTACTATAAGGTTTGAGGGGCCATTTCTGAAAGTCCAGTACTCTCTTCAGCATCTTCCCCTGCCTGCACCATTAGTGTGGGATCACCCAAGAACCAGAGGAGCGTGAGGAGAGCACATGCTGGCAAAGCAGGGCTCCAGGAGTTGTGTATTTGCTCGTTAGGGCATCTGGGAGAAGTAGTTTGCTTTTTGATACTTCAATTTAAAGAGAAACAAAATAGTTATCATGGGGTGGGGAAACCAGAGTATTACTGGGCTTCCTTGCATTTTTTTTTTCTGTTCAGCATTGTTTTTATTTTAAATTATATTTACTATCTTTAGAATCTCTGAGTGCTCTATTCATAAAACTTTGCATGTTAAATTGAGAACACTTAAAAAAAATTTAATAATTTTGGAAATTGTTTTATAACTTTCCTAAAACAATTTTATAAAATGTATAAAACACATTTATAAATTTTAGAAATTATTTCATACGCACACACACACACTATGGTAGCAATTGACAAATGAGGAGAGTCCTGACATCAATGTTGTTTGATATGTTTATTTATAATAACAAGACAAGAGCAAAATAACAGAGATATATACCAGAACTTCCCTAATTTATCAATATGTGAGCACATTCTTTGTTGAATAGAATAATAGCTTTTAAATACTAGAGGAGCCCTGGCTGGTGTGGCTCAGTTGGTTAGAACATCATCCTACAGATCAGTAAGTCACGGGCTCAATTCCGGGTCAGGGCACATACCCAGGTTTTGAGTTAGATCCCCAGTCAGAGGTGCCTACAGTGATCTCTTTCTCTCTCTCACCCTCACCTCTGTTTCTCCCTCCCTCCCCCTACTCTCCCTTCCTCTCTCTAAGAGAAATAAGAAAATGTCCTCTGGTGAGAAAAGAAAAATACTAGAGGAACATTTCTGCAATTTCTTATGGTATTCACAATGTAACAGCTATGGACACAGGACATTTTAAGTTTAATATGCTTTCTTAATATTTTCATCATTTACATAAGTTTAGACAATCAAGAAAATAGTAAACCAAGCCCTGATTAATAGCATTTGTTAATTTCCGTGGTGCAGATACTCTCACCATGGCTAACTTAAAATTACCTATGGGATTTCACTGACTATGGAATTGGGAAGAGATGCACAGTGGCTCATCACTATATAATATTTTCACCACACAGTTACAATAGACAAAAAGAAACCCAAGATCATAGATAAGAATAAAATGTAATAAAATAATTAGTGATGTGTGTTGAGAATTTATTACCTTTGTGTTTAATATAATTTATTTAATTATACATTTAAATAATTTGATTTTTAATAAAGCCTATGATTTAACAATTGGCTCACAAAATTCATGAAATTGTAATACCAGTTCTTATAAGCCAGTATAATAAGCTGACCGCACTGCTTTTATATATATATATATATAAAGTATGCATATATTGACCCGTGTGTGTTTGTACGTATTTTATTCCTGCAAATGAAGCAAACCACAATTAAAAATACAAGTTCATGTACTAGGAGAGGACTGCATCAGTTCTGCGAACAAATGAAGACACCTTCCTGCAGTTATACTATTTATACTTCTTTCCAAATGTTTCTGCAACTGACCATTAAATACATAATCCTCAGCCTGCTATCCTTTTTATTCACTTTTTTAAAAGAAGTAAAGCACATCAGGCACTCAAATAATGTCGTGTATTTATAACGTTGCTGAGATGTTGTAAGAATTTAACTATTGTTTATATCAATTAGCCTGTGGTAAAATGGACATTGTTATACATCCTTTGGCTTAAAGCAAAAGAACCTATCAGAGATGTTAACTGAGGACTTACTGTATTTTGCCTCACTTATTTCCCTAGAACTTTTAGATTAATAAATTCTGCCCAAGAGATAATACATAACAGTTGACTAAATTGAGCTATGGAACAGGACAAAACTCCTTAAAAGTCCTAGTTTGTATCGGTGTCTGTGACAAACATTGTAGAGTACTGCTTGGAGGGTCATATTCCCTCAGCTGTTAGGAATATTGCCAGCAGATAGCCCTGAGCTGTCATCCTTCTCCAGAAACTTCCCTTGACCAAGGAACCCTACCTACCTACCCAAAGGTAATGCCTCTTCCTAGGTGCAACCTGCAACCAATGATTCATTGGCATTGGACTGTGAAGGCCCAGAGTCCTCACATCAACTTGTGACAATTTTGAAAGGCCATTCCAGCAACAGAGCTCCCCATAGGATCTGCAGAGGCTCCAATGAGACTGCATAGCCAGCTGACTTTGCCCTCTGCTCTACCCGACCTCCTCTTCCCTTCTACAGGTGGATAGCTGCCTCCTGTGCACTCCTTTTCAACTTCCTACATGTGAAACTCTACCAGAAAGTGTTTCCTGGGGAGCGCAATGTGAAAGAGCTGGCAACACTCTTGCAAATGAAGCAAACCACAATTTTTGTATTCCACAGCTGTGGAATACAAAAATCTGTAAGCTAATATCTTTACTTTTAAATCCCAGTATGGGTTCTATGAGTTTCTTGTTTTAAAAGATTTTAATAATGTAAATTATTTATTGTTTTTTAGCCATTTCTTAGAGATCACAAGAACTAAAAGGAGGTAACACTTCTCAACTCATTCTGTGATACCAAAACTAGACAAAGACATCATAGTAAAGGAAAACTACGGACTGACATTTATCATGAATACACTGCAAAAATGCTAAAAAATTATTAGGAAAATAAATCCAAGTATCTATAAAAAGAATTATACACCAAAACTAAATGGGATTGATTTAAAGAATATCAAGCCAGTGTAACATTCACAAAACAACTAATGTAATATAAAATAGAGTATAGAAAAAAATGTTAGATTCTCCTTGTCCTTCTTGATGTTGATAACTTGAATGGTATTTTCAAAATGTGCCACCTTAGGATTTGTCTGATAGTTTCTCTTGATTGAACTCAGGTTATGAATTTTGGGCTAAAATACAACAGTGCCCTTTTTAGTCTATCATATCAAGAGGCTCATGATCTTGGTGTCTTATTACTGACAATGTTAACCTTGAAATTGGTTAAAGTGGTATTTTTTGGATACCTTACTATAGCATTTAATACATGCCTTGAGGATCTAATTATGGTTTTATTGATGAAAAATAATAGAGCTTAGCTTCTTGCATGATTAAGAAACTTCTATTTTAAGCAGTAAAACATATCACTTATTCTTTATTAATGCTGTTTGCCACATTCTCATGTGAAACCCTGTCTCCCCATGGTAGCCAAACATCACAACAAATTCAAAGCTTTTAGCATGGATTCTAGTTGTTCCTTTTTACTAGGGAAATGACTTTAATATCTGTTTTTTATGTTAAAAATGTCAAATTCTTGAAAACTAGTTTCTAGATTTTCAAGTTTCTAGATTTTCTAGTTTCTAGATTGTTTTGAAGACTTTATGTACTGGTTTGCCTTTTTCCTCGAGACAAATTTCTAATCAAGTCATCAATTTCCAATAAAACCAAATCTTCAAAAATAGCTATTGTGCTTTCTTCATAGAAGCAGTCATATAATCCTCTATCTTTATGGATGTGTGTTAGCTGAGAGTCACATTATTGACAGTTAATAG
This sequence comes from Pteronotus mesoamericanus, assembly GCF_021234165.1. Taxonomy (NCBI): domain Eukaryota; kingdom Metazoa; phylum Chordata; class Mammalia; order Chiroptera; family Mormoopidae; genus Pteronotus; species Pteronotus mesoamericanus. The sequence goes on along the minus strand of NW_026555105.1, from coordinate 33,984,217 downwards.
AATTTCCATTTGCTGGATCTACATTCAACTCTGTTACTTTCTTAGTTTTCAAATATTTAGGAATCATATAAAAAAGGGTAAAAATGCAATAATGGTGAGATAATTTTCCAAGAATGTAATAATAATAAAAGTCACAGAATCTAGAAATATTGTGAAACCATCTAATAGTAATAATGAAAACTACTGCCAATAGAATGTAAGTTCTACAAGGACAATATATCCCAAGTAATTGAATTAGTAACCAGAACATAGTAGTTGCTCAATACATATTTATTGGACAAATTAACATTAAAAACCTTACTATGCAGTCTTCTAAGCACTTTATAAAAATTGTTATCATTTTGGCTTTATGAAAATACTAGGATGTACATACTATTATCATTTATCATTATCTTTTCTGTTTTTAAACATGTAAGTTTGTTTTGTTATAGAAAACTTCAAACACGTACCAAAATAGAGAATATAGTGTATATAATAAACACCCACATAACCATCCATCCCTAGTTATAATTATCTTTTGATGGTGTATGTCATCCCTTTTAATGCAAAAGTATAATGTATTGTGTTATTTGAGGATATTCAATTAATCTATAGAAGAAAAACAAAAGGAGTGTGTGAAACTCACATGTAAAGTAATGATGATAACTAAGCAAGTAGGTTTTGAGATATAGGTAGGGTTGCTAGACTGTGTTACAATACTAACTTAATAACATCTAGCATGTGTACATGATAAAAGCAATGAAACAAATAGGAGGGTTAGCTCCAAAGAGAAAAATATGGTAAGACCAGATCATGAGCACAAATCTTGCCACTTATAGAGGAACATTAATGGCATCTCTAAAGTCACCTCCTATTGGTGATACCAATCATTGTCACATTTGGTCCTATATCTGTTCTGACTTAGAAATACAGATAAAACCCACTGTTGTTTACCATGAGCTACTGGCTAGACTCTCTTGCCCCGGGGCCTTTTTTTTTTTTTTTTTTTTTTTGGTAGTTGTATCCCTTCTTCTTTTTATTTTTTTAATTTTTTTAATTAATTAATTTATTTTTCCAAATACATTTGCCCTGTGCCTTTTTGACAGAGCAAGTGTGTATTGTTGGCCCCAGGAACCTACCATCTGCCATGTTGCCTTGTTCAGACCTCAACTCTGGTCCTTATATCCACACCATTTGTGAAAAAGCTGACATGACAGAGAGAGAGAGAGAGAGAGAGAGAGGAATTGAGAGAGGGCACAGGAGAGGGAGAGGGTGCGGGTGTGTGTATGGGAACAAAGTGTAACCAGGAGACATGTAGAAAGTTCTTCCACTCTTCATTACCCCGCCCAAATGTGTTAACCTACCTTCTCTGTCCCCTGGTTCCTTTCCCTTTTATTAAATAAAATGGGTAAGCCATGATTGAATATGATCTGTAAACTATTCTGTCACTTATCCTCTGCGCTAGCCTACCTGTCAGTACAATTGTAGCAAGGAAATTTCCCAAACAAGGGCTCAGAAGAGAGGGAGAGACTATACTAAAGTTACTCAGCTCATAAGGGCTAAAATCTAGGTGACTGATATATTGCTCTATCTAAGCTATAATTATAACTACAAACCTACACTATTTCCATGAGACATCTGCCAAGCAATTTTACCTTTTACACACTTGAAGAGTGTTCAAAATAAAAAAAGATAATCAGGGTGTAGTTTGGACACAAGCTTACATGTCTTCAGTTTTTAAAAAAACTTTGCAATTCTACTAAGTTGTTCATAAACAAGTCTAGAGAGCTTTATTAATACTAACGGATTTATTTTTTATTTAAAAATTTTATTGGTTTTACTTGCTTTGCTCTTTTAGTATCCAAAATCAACAGCTTAAGAATAGCTTACATTCTATGCATGGAAATTGCTCTTCTAAAAAAATGTACCTTATAAAACCATTGCCTTCATGCTAGATATATGCCCAAACTGTCCCGTTGTTCAAATCTAATGGCAGGCTCAGGACTCTGTGGTCCGTGTTTTGAATTGACTATTTACTCTCGATACAGTGATCTAATAACTTCTGCTCAGATCAGGGGAAAATAAAACACTCAAGATGAAAGCTTGCATTGCAAATCTGTTTACTGTGTCTATACAAATTTCACCGTAATAAAATACACATATTTGACAGTGTGCAGGGCCAGTATTTCCTCTGAAAGACACTTTTTGTAGCAACCAGTAATGATTTTTCTAGGAATGTTTTCTAGCCTCATAAAAGAACTGAAAATAATTTGAAAAATCTAGCTAAATTGAGATGTTTTATATTTTCATTTTAAATATACTTTCTTTGGTCTTCGTTGGATTTACATCTTCAGAATGTGTAGTGACTAAAAATAATTATTTCAAACTATAGATGAGATGAAGCAAAAAAGTTTCAGTCACTTTTACAGAAAAACTCAATCACAGTCATGTTGTAAGATTTAAAAAAAATAAGATACCATATTTCCTAAAATGTAAAAGAAATAATTTGAAAGAATTTTTATACTGGAATAAAATCAAAGATACTAATCAAATGGTTTACCCCCAATATGTGCATTCTAATTAATGAACAATTTTATATACATCCAATTTTGAATGGCCAACTCTTCCACAGTTTGCATAATGAATCAAAATTTAGTAGTATGAGATACTGAGAAAAAATTTAACCAACATGACACAATATAGTGATAGTATTTCTCTACTACTTAGGCACTATATTCATAATTCCATGCACTCCATAGGAGTGTGCTCATCATCACACTATACTTAAAGAAGCAGATAATTTGGATGCCTGAGTGCAAGAATAAAAATATTTGGACAACCTGCACTTAGCATGTTGCTCTATCAGAAACTCTATTTAACTTAAACTAATGGTTTTCAATTCAAGCATATACAACATTGATTTTTTATAATAAATATTTTGTAAAGCCCTCTTGGCTATGCTGAAATGGCATCTATAAATATCAATATTCACCCACATAGAGGAAGCAGAAGGTATCAGTGTCCCACTCATATCTTCCCAGAACTCATCATTCCAGTACATGCTCCCACTCCCAGCATCCTTCTGAAAACATTCTTGATATGACTCTGCCTAAAGATTTTCCCTCAGACTGACCAAAGGGCAGACAAGAAATGCTAGGGAATTAATGTCCCAGGCCTCAGCCTACAACCTGTAGAAGCTTAAGATAAATAGCTCAGCCCTCTGCATCCCTCAGATGGAACAATTCCTCGGCATGTTCTACATGGCTTCCCAGAGCTTTCCAGCAAGACTGAGCCTCAGCAGCCCACAGTGGTAACTTGCTTAACACTGTGACTCTAGGCTGCTGTCTCTTCCTCTTCTCACTTCCCACTGCTTGGCCAGTGCTTCTACACTAGCCTCCTAAAGAAAGTGCTTGTAAACAAAACCTTGTCTCAGGGTCTGCTTCCAGGGGAACCCCAATCAAAACAACACATCAACTTTTTAAAAAGTCAATATAATGCCATAAATGTAATATAAAAGGAAAGTGACACAGAAAAATTCTATTTCAACATTTAAAGACTCCTGAACAGACACTTCTCCAAGGAGGACACACAGAGGGCACAGAGGCATATGAAAGGATGCTCATCATCACTAACCATCAGAGAGATGCAAATTAAAACCACAATAAATATCACTTCCCACCAGTCAGAATGGCCATCATAAACAGAGCGACAAACAACAAGTGCTGACAAGGTTGTGGAGAAAAGAGAACCCTAGTGCACTGTTGGTAGGAATGCTGACTGGTGCAGCCACTGTGGAAAACAGTTTGGAATTTCCTCAAAAAGCTAAAAATGGAACTGCCTTTTGGCCCAGTGATTCCATTGCTGGGATTATGCCCTAAGAATCCCAAAACACCAATTCAAAAGAACCTATGCACCCCAATGTTCATAGCAGCACAATTTACAATAGCCCAGTGCTGGAAGCAACCTAAGTGCCCATCAGTAAATGAACGGATCAAAAACGATGGTACATTTACATAATAGAACACTACGCAGCAGAAAGAAAGGAGCTCCTACCCTTCGCTAAAGCATGGATGGAATTGGAGTTATACTAAGTGAAATAAGCCAGGGGGTGAGAGAAAAATACCATTTGATCTCACCTATAAGTAGAACCTAATAACAAAACAAACAAGCAAGCAAAATATAACCAGAGACTGGAAATAAGGAACAAAATGATGGTAACCAGAGGGGAGGGGAGAAGAAGTAATAGTGGGAGAAGGGGAGGGCTTTCAAGGAACATGTATAAAGAACACTTGGACAAAGCCAAAGATGGGTAGGATCGAGGGTAGGAGGTGGGCATGGGTAGTCAGGAGGGAATGGCAGGGGGAAAATGGAGACAACTGTACTTGAATAATTATAATTTTAAAAAAACTTAGAGATAATTGCATGTTGCCTACTGCAACACATGAATTAATCCACACATAATGAAGTAGTCAGATAGTTACTTCCCTCCATGGAATCACCATGAAGAGACAATCTGGAAATGCAGACTCAACAGGTGTAAGGTATTGCCAACTACCACAATGGCATAATTATTCAGCCACCTCTGGTAAAATTCTGAGCTAACAAGGCCCAAACTTCCTTTGATTTTCATGGTAGGTCAGTAATATACAGAGAGCAAAAGGACTTTTTGTTAACCTATTGTTTATAAATAAGTGTTTACTTATATGCCTATCCAGAAAAACGTTAAAATAGTTTGTGGTATAAAGGACAGTCTCTCAACGTACTCCTGGGTAGCCCATGTAATGCAGCATCCTTGGCCCCGACCACAATGCTGGTGGCACAGCAAAGACAGGAAAGAGAGCAGCACCGTGGTTCAAGCCCTGGGCGTAGACTTCTTCAGTTTAAATCCCACCTTCAGTTTTTGTTAGAGGTAAGACCTTAATTAATTTATTTATCATCATTCAGGCTTATATTCCTTATCTGTAAAGTGAAAAAAAAGCCACATTCCCTAACTCAGGATTGTTCTGAGATTGAATAAAACACAGTACCTGGCACAAACTAAGTGTTAAAAAATATTAGTTATTATTATATTTCATAGCTAAATGATCAAACTCAAATCATCTCTCTTATGCGACCACAGAAAGACCTAAGTTGTGCAGTACATAAAAATATTGGTTTAGGCATATAATTTTAAGTTTCCCAGGCAACATCTGTAAATTTACCATTATTCTTTGCTTTCTCTCCACCTCTTCTCTGCTGTTCATCCTTGGTCACTCATTACTCCCAGTAGTAATAACCTCATGGGTATATTATTACAGACTTAGTACCCTGATATACAAATAGGAGATCATATAAAAGGTGAATGTAGGGAATAAAGAGAAGACAAAATCTTGATTTAGCATCCCTCTACCCTCCTGTTGGGCTAAATCAAAGAAACACAGGCAACTAGCTAGAGAATTTGAGTTACAAGCAAGATGATGTATAGGGACGCACTGCTGTAAACTGTAAAGTGAAGCACTAATGAAAAGTGCTTTTGTTCTTGTTGTTTATTAGTAGTATCATTAGTCACACAGCTGTTAGAATGCCAGCTAGAAAAGAAACAGAAACTTAGCATCATCCTTTATAAATGAGATAGCTGAGAACCAAGACAACATTGCCTAAAAAAAAAATGAGAAATAGAAAACTGATGGCTCCACAGGAGAAGGTGTTTTGAGATGAAGAGCTGGCTGGGAAATTGTGATACCAAATTAAACAAAGGAGTGAAAGTAAAAAATTAAAAGGTCAGTTTTTTAAGGCTGCAGAAGTCTTCTTTTTTTATTATTATATTACAGTTGTCCCAATTTTTCCCCCTTTGCCCTTCTCTGCCCATCCCACCCCCTGCTCCCACGTCAATCCCCACAATATTGTCCATGTCCATGAGTCACTCATATTATGTTCTTTGACTAGTCCCTTCCCCTTCTTTCCACCATTATCCCCCTTCTCCCTCCCCTCTGGCAGCTGTCAATCTGTTCCATGTCTTTGGTTCTATTTTGCTTTCTAGTTTATTTTATTTATTAGATTCCTCTTATAAGTGGTATTTGTCTTTCACCAACTGGCTTATTTCACTTAACACAATATTCTCTAGTTCCATACATGTTGTCACAAATATGGGAGTATCTTCTTTCATTCTTTTGTGTAATATTCCATTATGTAAATGTACCAAACTTTCTTGATCCACTCATCTACTGATGGGCACTGTAGGCTGTTTCAAGTACTTGGCTATTGTAAATAGCACTGCCACGCAATTATGGGTGCATAGGTTCTTTTGAATTGGTGACGAGGGAATCTTAGGATATATTCCCAGCATTGGAATTGTTGGATCCAAAGGCAGTTCTATTTTTAATTTTTTTGAGGAAATTGTATACTGTTTTCCACAGTGGCTGCACCAGTCTGCATTCCCACCAACAGTGCACTAGAGTTCCCTTCTCTCCACATCCTCACTAGCACTTGTTGTTTATTGATTTATTAATGACAGTCATTCTGACAGGTGTGAGGTGATTGATCTAGAACAAATACTCCAAAAATTTATATGGAACCAAAAAAGGCCCTGAATAGCCTCAGTAATCTTGATAAAGAAGAATAAAATTGGAGGGATCACATTACCTGATTTAAAATGATATTACAAGTCCACTGTAATCAAAACAGCCTAGTACTGGCATAAGAATGGACACATAGATCAGTGGAACAGAATAGAGAGCCCAGAAATAAGCCCATGTCTCTATAGTCACTTAATATTTGACAAAGATGGCATGAACATATAATGGAGTAAAAATAGCCTCTTCAACAAATGGTATTGGGAGAACTGAATTGGTACACGAAAAAAATGAAACTAGACCACCAACTTACACCACACGCCAGAATAACTCATAATAGATAAGATACTTAAATATAAGTCATGATACCATAAAAGGGCTAGTGGAAAACAGGCAATAAAATTTTAGATATTCCATGTACCAATATTTTTGCTGATATATCTCCTTGGGCAAGGGATATAAAGGAAAAAATAAACAAATGGGACTACATCAAATTAAAAAACTTCTGCATGGCTATGAAATTGTCATCAAAGGGGAACATGTACAAAGGACCCAGGACAAGGACAATGGGGTGAGGATTGTCTTCAGGAGCAGGGGTTGGACAGGGTAGGGGAGAACAATGGGTGTAAAATGGGGGCAACTCTAACTGACCAAAAATAAAAAATAAATTAAAAATAAACAAAAACAAAAGAAACAAACAAAAGAAACCATCATCAAAATGAAAAGGAAATTAACCATATGGGAGAACATATTTGCCAATGATGTATCAGACACAGGTTTAACCTCCAAAATACATAAAGAACTCATACAACTTAACACCAGGAAGACAAACAACCCAATTAAATAATGGACAAAGGACCTGAATAGACACTTCTTCAAGGAGGACGTACAGATGGCCCATAGACATATGAAAAGATGATCAACATCACTAAGCCATCAGAGAAATGCAAATGAAAATGCAAAAGTCTTCTTGAAGAGAGGACTGCATTGATTGATGTGGCTTGTAATGGAAACTCAGATAATCAAATAAAACCAGCATTTAAAAATTTCAGGCTGAGAACTCATTGCCATGACAACCCTCTCAGAAGGGAACTTGTAAAACAAAATAAGATTCACTTGACTACGCCTTAAAATGAAAACCTATCCTAGAGTGAAACAATTAAATGCAGAATTTCAAAGTTGCTTATTGCCAAAATACCTACAGGTAGCACTGAATTTATATGTCTATCATCTCTTCCCTTGGAAGCTATTACTTCTTAAAATCTATGATTCATGGAAGGAGCAACATCTAGCTTTGAGAGATCTCTATTGGCATTGGGTATCTCCTACCCATGAAGATTTACAATTATTTCCTCCCAATAAATAATCTAGCATGATGCTCATCTGACAATCACAGTGGTGCACATATTTAAACAAATGCCCAACATTTAGTCTGTCCATAATCACATAAAACTACTAAATTCATATATCAATTAATTGTTATACTTTATGGAAAAATTATTTTTAATCTAAATAATATCTTGTTAATATTCAGTTTATGATAATTTTAATAAAACATCTATTTTATTATTGCATGTTCTTCTTACTCAAAGAATGTCATAATGAGTACACTATATTTTGTCAATTAAAAGTTTTCTTAAATGTCTAATATTAATCAATATGAATCTATTCTGATACTGATACTGAGAGGATAAATCACTGTGATCCTTTTTTATAAAGATTTTATTTATTTATTTTTAGACAGAGGGGAAGGGGTGGAGAAAGAGAGGGAGAGAGACACTCATGTGTAGTTGCCTTTTGCACGCCCCCTATTGGGGAACTGGCCCACAACCCAGGCATGTGCCCTGACTGGGAATTGAACTGGCGACTCTTTGGTTGGTAGGCTGGCACTTAATCCACTGAGCCACACCACCCAGGGTACTGTGATCCTTTATGAATGGCATGGATTAGGTTCCTAAAATTGTACCTGATAGTAGAATTTACCATTGAGATATGCATGATCATGTTGTAATAGAGAAATAAAGGTTAAGAATAATTTATAAAAATCATTATAAAATATTTCAATGATCATTATACAAAAAATGCAGATGACATGATACACAAGAAAACATCTATGATATCTTCTACATCAGCACCTACTGATAATGGATACATTATTACTATTTCCATTTTACAGACTCTGCTCAATAGAAATTTTCCCTCTCAGCCTTCATCTCTACACTTAACTCTAAGATTCTACCAAGGTTTTCCCAATTCCCATTCATATGTTTTAGGTAATGTACATGTAAGAGGATATTTTGGATATGGGTTTTCCTCCTCCAATTCCACAATTCCCTTTTAATATTCTCAGGACTCAGCATTGTCCCAGAAGTCAAAACATATTCAGTTGCTTATTTTATTAGCCTGATTATTCATTTTTCAAGTCATATGCATTAGAAAAATGTGGTTCTAAAATTTAGGTTGAAATGTCAGTATGTCATTTATTATTGTTTAATTTGCATGAATTTTTAGGTCATTTATTACCTGGAGTAACTCATACTATGGTCATTAATGCAAATAAATAATTAAACATTTGAGGTGACTTTATTTTTAAATAAAGAATATATAAATATATATGAAAAATATTGTGGTTCTACATCTGGATCTATTTTTTTGACATCTATCTTTATCTTTCCTAAGGTTTTACTGAGAACACCTACACTCTCCTTTACCTTTCTTTCAACTATTTTTTTCTTATTCCCATTTTCAGTTCACTCTGTTTATAATTATCCCCTACATGATGCCTTACATTTTTGCCTATACTGGAATCAATATTATCAAGCTTGTCAAGAATGTATATAAAAGTAGATTTACATATATTTGAATTTTCTCCAAGTGGAACTCATAGAGGAAAATATCTGAATTATATTGAAAGTAAGTTATAAGGAATAAGATACTTGTACAAACTAGGTATAGGAAACATGATATATTGCCAGATTTTTCATTTGAAATTATGATAAGATTAGAACAAGAATCATGATAAAAATCCTAACTTGAAACATCCCTTAATATTAGTAAAACTGTGGTAATTACTAATTCATAGGAGAGCCATGCCACTGTAAAATAAGCCATTAGATGTATTAATTAATTTATTTTTATTTAAAAAAAATTAAAGCAAATGTGTGGGTATACATTTTTTAAATCCACCAAAAAAGAATGTATAGAAAAAATGTAAGGAAATTGTCTTAAATTAATAAAAAACATTTTTTTCACAGGGAAAATTTTATCCATAAATGTCACATCCAGCAACCAAATAACTACCTTGTTTCTAGATAGTTAATGTATTTCTTTCACTTTCCCTCTTCTCCAATTAAAAAGTTTCTCTTTTTAGCAAAAATAGAAGGTTAGTGAAATTTATTTGTACCCCAGTTTGTTTTCTGTTTCTCCAACCTCTCTTCAGAGTCCCTTTCAGTTCTCCTCCTCCCTCAGGCTGAGATGCTTAGTCTTTCTATCATCCTCTAATTTATCATGTCAAAGTGAAAAGTAAATTGATAAATTCCTTCATATTAAGGTATTAGAAAATTAATTATCTGCTGATTTCATGAGTGTTTGCATTTAAAAGAAAAATTACAGCAAAAGAACAATGCCTGACCATATAAATTGTTCATAAATTATGGAATTTCAGACATCTGTGGGAAGATATTTAAAAGTGATGAGAGAACTAGAAAGTATTCTCAAATCATAGAAGGAACAAGATGATCTTGTCTATTTATTTTTCAGGATGGTCAGGAGATGGAGACAAACTATATATTTGAAGATAACAAATATTCTCTGGAAGATACCTTTAAAATAGCTTGGTACACAGTGGGTGTTATTATTTATCAAATAAGTACATGATCATACAATTTGTTTTACCTCCAGTAAGAATCTGAACAATATATTCCTTTGGAGAAATTAATGTAAAGCAGTTATCTCTGACCCCCTGCTGTGATCCCAAAGCCTTTGGTTTAATTTGGCAGAATAGTGGTGCCCATCAAATATTTCATTTGTTCATGGACACTACCCACCCCCATGGAAGTACACAGGACTATATGAACAGTTCTGGACACTGAAATGAGAATGGAAATGATGGATATCACTTCTAAGCTGACACAGTAAAAATTTCATGCATGATTTGACCAAACCTCTGTTCTATGGATGAAGAGGTTGTCAGTTCCAGACAGTACAACTATGAGATGATGGGATGTCCATAAGGCAGGGTCTCTGCATATAAGTCACTAAGATTTTGAGGTCATTTGTAACTGTGGGCTGTGCTGTGATCCAGACCAATAAAATAATATATTCTCATATGGTTTTTACCATATTGGCTCATAGCTAATTTGTGACATATTTGTTACCCCATTTTATCTGGTTACTCTTTATTTACTTTTGTAGCTTTGTTCTAAAACAAAACATAGAAAAACCATAGTGATATGACAGTATTTTTTTAAAAGTTAAAAATTAGATTACAAATTTAAGACAGTTGCATAGGATAGCAATATTAGTATAATCCAATTCATTGCATCTCCTGAGCAATAAGTCCTATCGTATGCTATGCTATGTGCTGTCAATGCAGATATCGGTTGGTAATATTATTAATGAATATAAATAAGATTCTGTTAATACTTTTCTTTTTTCTTTTTTTTTATTGTTGTTCAAGTACATTTGTCTCTATTTTCCCCCCACCACTTTCTCCCACCGCACCACCTCCACCTCCCACTCTCAATCCTACTGCCCTTTGGCTTTGTCCATGGGTCCTGGGGTTCCTCGATGACCCTTCCCCTTGTATTAATCATTTTAATTATTTTGGTAAATATATTATGAGATAATAGAAAATATGTATCAGTCTCTCTCCCTGGTTCCTGACACAGAGCTCCTAAAACCCTTGTAAATTCTTAACTGGTAAGATGACTAGGAGCATATTTTGTTCTAATGAGGTCACACTGGGTAGGTCCCTCGATGAGCCGTGGATGGGCACTGGTCACCAGAAAGACCAAGCTTTGAATCTTTAGCCTTATTACTCATCCTTCAGATAGGGATGAGGGGATAAAATTGGGATTAATGTTTGACCATGTTTACATGAGGAAGTCTCCGTAAAATCCCAACAGCACAGGATTTGGAGAGCTTCCAGATTGGCAAACATCCACATTGAGAAAGTGATACACCCAAACTCTACGGGAACAGGAGCCTCTGTGCCCAGTAGCATCCCAGATCTCACCCTGTGTATCTCTTCATCTGTCTCCATTATCATATCCTTTAATAAACTGGAAAATGTAAGAAGTCTTTCCCTGAATTTTATGAGCCCATGTAGCAAATTAATTGAACCTAAGAGGGGGTCATTGGAAACTCCCATCTATTGATCAGTGGCACAGGTGATAACCTGGACCTGTGACTGGCATCTAAAGTGTGTGTGGAGGAGTGGGAGGGGAGAGGAGGAATCTTATGAGACTGAGCCCCTAAACTTTAAGATCTGCTACTATCTTCAAATAGATAGTATCAGAACTGAGTTAAATTGTAGGACACCCAGCTGGTGTTGCACAGAATTGCTTGGTGTGGGTGAAAACCTCCACACATTTGGTGACTAGAAGTGTTTTGTGTGAGTAGTAAATTATATTCACAGGGAAGAAACACAAAGTAGGGGAGAACAAGGTTTTTCCCTACACTGGAGGAGGAAAATAGTGAATTTTTCTTTGGAAATATACTAACTGAATACTTTAAGATAATACATTTCTGGTTTAAAAGCATAAATAAAAGATATGATAAATGTTTAGAAATCTGATTTTCAAAACAGATATCAAAGGAGTAATGATCTCAATTTCCTAAATTCTCCAAATCATAAAATGTGAAATGCCTTATACTTGAGGCAATATTGCCAAATGCTTCTAAAGAAAATTAAATTTTTTAATTATCTTATATCTATTATCTCCAATGCCTCCATAATATCTCATGAGTTAGGTCAAAGGTAGCAATAATAATTTACTGATTATTTGTATGTGGAAACCGAGGCTGCAATATATTGAAATGACTTGTCCATGGTCACACAGTGATCATTGGTAAAGCAAACACTAAGCTACCTTGGTTAAAAAAAAATGGTTTATGAGAAATTTTCTTTGATGTATATAAATGAGCTCAAGTTAAGTTTTTTTTCCACTTTAATAAGCAGGCTTTTTATATAACCGTCTCTCCACATCTATTATGATGAACCTACAAAGTACAAGCCTATAAGATAAAACACCTCTATCCCATCTTAATCACATTTCTAAGAATTTTCAATTAACCTCCAAATAATGTGGATCTGATGACATTAGCAATATTATGCTTTTAATGTTGCTCAAGAATACTATATTACATGAAAAGTATAAAGCCCTATTTCCTCTTTCAAGACAGACAAAAAAAAGAAGGGAGAGAAGGAGGGGAAGGAAGGAAAGAGAAAGAAGGAAGAAAAATGGACTTTTTCTTTTTATGAATAAGATATGACATTCAATGACAACTCCAGTCAATCTTGCCATAACATACAGATTAATTTATCTGAAATTTTATTTCACATTCTGCAGATATTTTCCATCTCCATTTGTAATTAATATTGGAATAACTTCAGTTTAGCACTACCTGCTAATTTTATCCAGGTAACATATATGCCTTCAAAATATCATCAAGGATGTTAAGGTAGACCTGATTCCAACGCCAAAATGACTAGAGTATTGCTTAAGTCCATCTGTAGGCCATCTGATAAAAGTTATTTTAACTTAGTCCATAATTCATCACCTTTCCCAGTGGTAGTAGTGCAACAGCAGATACTCTTGTTTTAAGAACATCTTAGTTAGGAATGTTTCTTTTTCCTATTGAAAGAATGGGTGCTATTTTTAATACTGTTTCTAACGGTCTAGCCTCTCATTTATTTGCTAAAAAATTAATAGAGATGCCAGTGAATTTATTGGTAAATTCTCTTTAGGTCTCAAGGTCCATGTTCTCTAAGTTGAAACTTCTATACATAATCATTTTCCCAAGTACTTCAGCCCCTTGCCCTTTGAAATCAATAAGCCACATTGACAACATTTTAATTATCCTCTGAATGTGTACACCTGTTTTGATTTTCCTATTTTTTTTTCCAGTAGAGAACCAAATTAGCCAACTGTTTTAGTAGTTTGATTTGCTCCTTTCTCTTTGAACTTGAACTTTCTCCTCTAAGACAGAAGTCTTACTTATTGATTCATTTGCAAAGATAATTTTTAAAAAAATATCAAAAGGTGAAATAAAATATTCAGCTCTGTTGATAATTATACAAAGATTTAAAAGGCTATATAATTGACTTATAAAAAGTTTTTTTTTATTTTAAGCAAACTCACTAATGTATATTGAAAAAGTCACTTTATACTCAGTCATGAAAAATACAGTGATGATTAAATTTATCTAAATGTGTCTGACTCTCAATGCTTCTTCATGTAAATAATAAAACAACCACTTTCACTTTTTTCAAGATTTTATTTACTTATTTTTAGAGAGGAGAAAGGAGGGAGAAAGAGAGGGAGAGAAACATCAGTCTGTGGTTGCCTCTCAAGTGTACCCTACTGGGGACCTGGCCTGCAACCCCGGCATGTGCCCTGACTAGGAATCAAACTCACAGCCCTTTGGTTCACAGGCTGGCACTCAATCCACTGAGACATACAAGCCAGGGCTAAAACCACCACTTTTATGAACTCCCAAGCAATGTTGATCCATTCAAACTTATAAGGAGTCAAGTTTTAACTGCCTTACAATTTCAGAAAGGCTATATTTTATCTGAAAAGACCCAAGGAATTCCACCCAAATTAACTCACTCTTGGGTATTTATACTCTCATTTTTTCCTCATAGTTTTATTTTCCTTGTGTAATCGATATGTAATAAATGTAGTACTATTGTAAAAGAAAAGCAGGTGAATAAATACCTGCAAATCCAAGAAGAAAGGCTGTCTTTCATCTAAAGCTACTGGTAAAGAAATAGATCAGATCCACATTTTCTGAACTCTCTCTGTCTAAACTGATAAAACTTAGAAGGAATATGGCATACCCAATCACAGAATATTAGCTCAGGAAAAGGAAAATAAATCTAAAGGAATAACAACTGTCAAGTAAAAACATACACACTTTCTTCAAAAGATTATAGCAAAGTGAGAGAGGAAAGTAAATGAGATGGTTCCAGTTCTGGGGTTCTAAATTGTTCATGATGTTTTAAATTTCAAAACATCATGAACAATTTAGCAAATATTTAGGGCATACAAAAGAGTGGGGCCATGATAACTAACAGACGGCATCACTAAGATTCTCAAACTGAGTTTTCAGAATTTTTTTGATTATTTTTAATCTTTATTGTATTTTTTTATATTACCTTTGAGTCCCCTTATACTCTCCCCCTGCCAGTAATCACCACATCAAAATTTTGGAAATGGTTTTCCACCCTCATTTTGGACAAAACTGATTTCCAAAATATGAAGGCTGAAAAAGAATAAGAAATAAAGAACATAAAAGTACTTACAACTGATCGGATGTTATTTTCTTTCACCAGCTTCAGAGATGATTTATAGCAATTTGCAAGGTCTTCCTTGTGGGAACTGTTAATATGTCCTCTTGCTATCGGCCCTACTGTATGGATGACATCTGTAAATGGAAAAGGAAGAAAAATAGGATAAGAAAGATTTTTTCACTTTTCACATAATTGATGTTTTATTTATTTTAGGTCTTTGTGTTGGAGCCTGGAGACAAGCAGGCTAAGAAATACTAGTGATGCAAATGTTTCTCTGGTAAAAGACTTTATTTAGATAGCACAACCTCCTAAAGCAGGCAGTTTCACAGGGAGGTGGTAATTGTGAAAAGGAATCCCCTACAAACACATTGTTTCATCATTATCAGTCAGATCCAGGTGAGACAAATTATAATCCAAGATGTGAATAGTTGGCACCCTGGCAAAAGATAAAACCTTGATGGGAAATAAACTAAGAAACAATTGCCTGAAAAATGAGCATTCTGAATTGACACAGGAAGGGTCAACGCTACACATTACCTTACTTGTAAATAAGATGACAGATTCAGGCATTGAAGGGCACAATGAAGGGCAAGTTTCTGAAAATAGCTTGATAATTTATAAGTAATAACCCTAGAAGGAGTACTTTTAAAATACTCCTACCAATTTTAGTGTCTGCTATGATGAAGTGATCTCTTGAGCTAAATGTTGGTCCTGCCCCTACCAATTTTAAAGTGCAACTACCAATCCTCACATATACAAGCTATCTTAGGGAAAACAGTCCCAAATAATTACCTAGCTTCTATTTTTTACTATGCAGGGTGGAGCAAAAATAAGTTTATATTTGTTCATATGTAAAATAATACAATGACTAATAAATAATAATACAAGGATAAATTTTTTCATACTGACAACTGTAAACCTGCTTTTGCTCCATGCTGTATAAAAACTTTCAAAAAGCAATGTATACTTTTCAACCTCTTTATATTTAAAACAGAAATTTAGATTTTTCTTTTTTTTCCCCTACATAAAACCAGCCATTGTTTTAACACCTACACATACATAAACTTTTTAAGTTAGGATCATTGTAAAAAGGATTCCCCTAACTTTAAGTCCATAAAGATTATTTTAAAAATGTAATTCAAATTATTTGAAAATGACTTAAAACTCTTGCTTTCCAGTTTTATGTGTTAATCTAGATTATTAGTCCATTTCATTGATATAACAATGATCAATTTTTATCAAAAAGAAAAATTCAGTCTTGTAGTTTTGGATAATTATAATGAAATTATTTTCTTTGGCTAATCAGTATCATTTACTTTCAAAAACAATGATGAAGGAATAAGAACATATTACAAAGATGAGTCTATGGAATAGTTTTAAATTTCATGTGAAATTTAAATAGCAGAAAATAAATCACTAAGAAAAAAATCTTTGTTGATTGCCTGCAAAATGTCAAGAGTATCATTTGATATTTGAGAAAATCACAAAATGTTGATTTCAATTTTTAACTCTGAAATGGTATTTAAACCCTAGTTAGATAATATTAAAGATTATATCTTGTGATTAAAATAGGCAGAAATGTCAATAGTGAGTTCATGAAAATGTTATTTCACAAGCAAACCTGGCTTTAAAGTGAGAACTGCTACAATAAAAGGAAACGATAAAGGAAAATTAGGTTGTATTTATCAAAAAATAAAAAATAAAGCACACAGTGATATTTTTGTAATAAGAGTAAAAAATATTTGAATATAGTAAAAGAATGCAAATCCTGTATCCTATGTAGTGACGTTTATATGAACATTTTACATTAGTTTCTGTTTTTAAATGAATGCTATACTACATTAGTAAGATAGATTATACTCAGCTTTACCTTATTTTCCCTTTTATGACTACTTGATGTTTGTGCCTAGCTATTATAATTTTACAGGGCAGTATTTCCCAAAGTGGGTTCAATAAGATATGGTCATTAAGGTCAATTAAATTTGGAAATCACTGTGTGAAATTAAGTCAAGCAGTTACCTAAGGGCAGGGCCTCTGGACATTTAGCATGCTACGGCACATTGTGAGTCTCTACAATGGGACACACAATTCTCTGTTTCTGAAATACACTTGACTACTGAAACCTATGTTTTGCAGAGTGCCTCATGGGATTAAGTTTGCACAAATTAACCTTTAGAAACCATTCTAGGGAAGTTTTGGCATCCTTATTGCATTGAAGGTGGAGTACATGCTTTTTTTTCAGCTCTTCCCCATTGCCTTTTCAAACACTTAGTGTATAAAGAACAAGGGATTATGACCTTGGTTTCTTTATTTTATGGATGGAGAAGGTCAAGAATAAGTGTCTCTTATCTGGGATCACAAAGATGTATCTAGAGCCAAGTAATAGCAGGGCTTATTGGCATGAATGGGGAGAAAAGAGAGAGAAGAGTTCATAAGATCAGGAAACAGTGACATCATAAACTTTTTCCTTGCTTTTTTCTTTAGCCATTATTGTCCACATAAAGTAAATAAAATTTATGAAAAATCAGTTCTTGAATTTCTTTAGTTCTCCACTTAATTTAAAAGTCTGAGAAGAAATAATCAATAAATGAGCCTCCCCAACCACAAAATACTCTCTCTATATTTTATGCTGTATATTATATTTACAATATCTAGGATATTATGCTGTATATTAAATTTACAATATCTAGGATCAAGTGTTATTATTGGCCAATATGATGACCTCTACAAAGCTGGAGTTGAGTCAATGTGAGGCTTGGAAGGAAATTTTTTTTATTATTTTAATTTTTTATAATATTTATGAGTAACTTCCACACCAAGAGTTTCCTTCTTTTTTTTCTTTTTTTTTTCTGTTATCAAATTCAGTCAGGAGTCCTGCCTTCTAATTCCAGCTCTAGTTCTGACTCATCAATTTCCTCAAATGAAGCCATTATTTTATTGGTCCCTGTCTTGGTCTTCCAATTTGTAAAACAAATCAGTTGCTTAGGTGATCTCTGGGGTCTCTTCTGTGCGGTGTGGCATCCTTAATATTTAACCTTATGATGGAGACAAATGTAGTACAGAATGATGTCTGGGCATTTGAAGGAAGCTTAAACATGGTTAAGTGGCACATGAGCCTTGTGATTATAAAGATTCATTTTAATAACAAAAATGTTATAGACTACTCTTTCACAGCAATAGTTTCAAACCCATTGATTGAGAATGAGTTAGGGATAAATATTATAACTTCATTGGCGCTTTGTGATAATTTATACTTTATTATTAAATACAATAGCATTTTCATATAAATTTGTGGATCTTATGGCATAAATAATGTAAATGTAAGTGTTTAATTTGATGTCTGATGCATGCAGAGGCTCAAGAAATAGTAATTATCACCACCAGAAACATCAGTAGCATCCAAGGCACCTTAAAGACACAGGCAGGAATGACAGAGGAGACTTTTCAATGTTTATTGAAAACATTGTTTTGTTTTTATCATCTTTGCTCTGGTGTGGAAAGAACGCTAGACTTTAAGACCTAATAACTGATTATAAGTCAGAATTTCCAAATCTGTCACTAACCAGCTATGTGACCTTGGGCAAGTCACTCTCTTCTTTGTACCTCCATCTTCAAAGCTAAAAGGAAGAATTGAATAAGAGGGCCTCTGAGATTCTTTGTTGCTTTTAAGTGCAATTTGTCTTCTGCATGCCTATTGACAATTTATCTGTACATTCTAAAGAGTCTAATTTATTTTATCCAGATGAATGAGTATCAGTCATGGATGAATGCACAAAGCAAACATGGTATATACATATAGTGGAATAGTATTCAGCCATATAAAAGAAGGAAATCTACCATTTCAACAACACAGATGGATGCTGAGGCAGTACACTAAGTGCAGTAAGTCATATACACTGAGACAAATATTGTCTGATTTCATTTATATGTGGGATCTAAAACAACAATAACAACAAAAAACTAACTCATAGATACAGAGAACAGATTGGTTTTTGCCAGAAACAGGAGTTGGTGGTTAGGTGGCAGAATTGATGAAGGTGATCAAAAGGTACAAACTTGCAGTTACAAAATAAATAAGTCTTGAGAATGTAATATACAACATGGCATAGTTAACAATACTGTATTGTGTATTTGAAAGTTGCCAAGAGAGTAAATTTTAAAAGTTCTCATCACAAGAAAAAAAATCTACTTCTGGTATTGTGTTCTCAGGCCTACTATTTTGATAAATAAAAAATCAGAGCTAGAGAAAAAATTAGAATATGAGATTAATACATTTATGAATTGTAAATACAATCTGATTTACAGATCACAGTGTAATTGTAGCTCCCAAATGGAATTGCCTGGCCCAACACTAGTTTTGTTGATTCTTCTGTCTTAAAATGTGGCAGGAATGTATGGTCAAAGGAAAGAGCAGGGATGGCTGTTCTAGAATCAACATCATATCTCTCTGTGAGCAATAAGAATAATGCAATTCCCATAATGCTATGTCCAGCTCAACATTCAAGAAAGGAAAAAGAGCCTACATGAGTTTGAAGCCCTTTCTTACACAACTGAGGAAAGTGGAGAAAACAGCAATGAAATTTATACCTTTAATCAACGTTTCAAATGCAACCCTTTGAAGAGATATGGAAAATGAGATGGTAGGCCCTTTTGTGCTTTATCAGATTAAAGTGTGGCAAGACAAATGGAACCTGTTTTTGCTCATCTGTTTTTGAAATCTATCAGTCTATGAATCAGCTCTTTTGTTTTGAAGTTGTAAACACCACCTCGCTCTCCCCCACCTCATTTTACCTTGGGAAATTGGTCTGGACTATATAGAAAAGGAGGGTAGGAAAGAAGCTTTTTTAAAGGGGGTTGGAGGAAGAACCTGCTTTCATTTCAAAAAGTGTAAATTGAAAAATATGTGATTGGAATGTCAAATGAATATTAAAAGCACTAGAATTATTTACAAAGATTCAATCAGAATTACCCTTGCCAAAACAAATTTAGCAAAACATTCTGCAAAAATATATTAGCATAATGCATTTTAGAACAAATGAGAGAGCACATATATAGGTCACTCTCATAGTTTTTGATTTGAGAAGCAACTGCACTACATTCAAACTGTTAATGAACAGTCAGACCAAGTGTAGAATCAATTACACATTGCTTTCATTCGCTCACTCTTGTATTCATAAGCATAATCGGTCCATCTAACAGACTGCATAATGATGCAGTGCCCTGTCAATCATATTCAAATTGCATGAATTTTAAGGAGAAAACCGATGCACGGAATTAAATTGATTTTCTTTTCTAAAGATACAACCACAAATCCAAGCACTAAAGGTATTATTTGTAAACCTTATTGGCCAATTTATATGATAAGCACCACCAATCTATGACCTGAAACAGAATACTTGAAGTTCAGTTAATGGAAAATTGAATTACCACCTGATAGCATTACAAAATAAATGCTGCCTTTTTTCTCCATATAGGTCAATGTTTTCATACACACATTTTTAAAGCTTGTTTTTATTATATTTCAAGAAACAATCAATTGTCCATAATATGTTACTTTTCAATCTGCAACAGACTTCAGTTAGAATGTATTTCAAATATTGCCCTGTAGCATGCTTCCAAGTTTGGGTTATTCTCTCATACATCCCTTCAGGGGCATGATGGATTTCTTTCCATGTCCAGAAAGACTACAATCACCCAACTCTTTTGTACGAGTCTAGGATACAATGTTATTTTCTAGTCCATTTTCTTTTAAGTCTGTGAGTTAATCTGATTTTTGCATGTTTGTTTTTATTTTTGTTTTGCTGTTTTCACAGATCTTGGTCACAGAGGGGTTTTGGTTTAACTCTCTTAGCCTCCTTGATGCTATGGTTATTCAAGCAACATATCTATGTCTAAGATTAAATCCACAGTAGCTAAATGACATTTGCATTTTTGCAGCTGATAAAGGCACACAGAATACATTGCTAAATCTTCAACGAATACACTCAGCTCAGTTTGAGGTTTGATATCATTTTTACATGAGAATGTGATACTGTCACTACATCTTTGGACAACATGTACCTATAGTATGCTTTATTGGCCTCAAAGTTGTGAGGTTTTGAGCTTAAATTGTGAGATTTAAGTTGCCAAATATTATTCAAACAGTTTCTACCAAAATATCACCTTCTATATTTTTAAAAGAAAGGAAGAGGTAAGCTCATCTTTAATTGTTTATTAATTCTCCTTCTTCTGCCAAAGTTATATTTAAGGTCAGTCCTCCAGATGGGACTGTGTCTGGTAGGGTTGCAGCTGAACCCTCCACATAAGGGCCATTTTCAATAATACAGATTGAAATTTTTGTAAAGGGGATATCCTGTGGTCAGCCATTTATAGAATCTTTGAAATTCCACAGGGTATTGGGAGTATCTGCATTACAATGGTGTCATTTCCAACAGAAAGGGATCTCAGAAAGACTGTGGGAAGCTGAAATTATCTGCAAAGTTCCAACATTTTACATCATTTTAGAATGAACCCAAAGCGGAAACATCCTACAAGGAAGTGAGTCAAATACATGGCATTTCCAATGTTTCAATAGCAGGGGTGAGAGGAGGTGGAGGTCTAGATAGACAATATAACTTTTTCAAAGGAGATAATAATAAGGTCTTTGTTACAGTTCAAGGGATGGCAGCAAATTGCAGCCTTTTCAGAGAGATGCAAAACCAGTGCTTTATTAAGACACAGGGGAAAGTAAGGCTTTAAAATCCTATATAGTAGGTAAAAATAAATGAATATTAGTTCCTACTGCAATGGTAATTCCACAAATGCAGAATCTAGGCTAGGACTGAAGTGTGCAAAGGAGTCAATGTCAAAGTATGCAGGCTCATGCTGAGGTTTCATGTGCTTATTTGTCATCAGCCTTCTTTTATAATAGTGGTAAACAGTGGTCCCCACCCTTTTGGGCACCAGGGACTGGTTTCGTGGAAGACAATTTTTCAACAGATGGGGCGGTGAGGGGGAAGGTTTCTGGATGATTCAAGCTAATTACATTCAAGCTCATCTCCTGCTATGCAACCCAGTTCCTAACAGGCCTGGACTGGTACCGGTCCACAGTCTGGAGGTTGGGGACCCCTGTTTATAACCCCTTTGTCACCCCAAGTCTGGACAAGAAAGATTTATGCAATCATTCACTCAGTCATTAGTTCTGTCCTTCATTCAATGAATATTTACTAAGAGTCCATTGTGTACCATGAACATAGGGCAACTGCACCATTCACTCACACCAAACAGGCCTTGTGCTTTTCTGACACAAGGCCTTTCCTGGTGTCAAGAGTCCCTGTATGTTTTTTCTCAAAATCTTTCTCATTCCATAAAACCCAAAGAAAATTTGATTTTTTTTTAAAAGATACAATTCCTGAACCCCAGTACATAAATTAATTTTGAACTCATTTAGCTTCTTTTAGTGTCCAATATCACTTATATTTGACCATTTATATAACTATTAACATCAACACTTCTGTAACAACTAAGAAGATTCTGTTAGCCAGAGGTCTCCAATAATACAGCCTTCTGCCTGAGGAGTCCTAGTTTTTCTTGTCATTGGAGGGAATCAGATATGACTATGAATGCTCCTAGATTCTTTCTAGTCATATTTTTCCTCTCTTTCTCTTTGTGCAGAGACTCTACACTTCTGCTATAGGGAACATGAGAAATCCATATCTGAGTCACCCAAAAAACCCACAACTTTACAGGAACAGTTGCTTAATGAGTAATTTGTGGATGATTAAATAAAAGTTGGCCCAATATTATGAATCTAATCAAAGATGATATACTGGATTAGAGAAAACAATAAGGAGAATGGACAGTCTAGACTGGGCAAAGCAATGGAATGTAGTTATACTGGCTAAGATCTTTCAACATACATTTCTAGTAGAACTGAGAATCTATTTCTTCACAGAGAAACCTAGCAAAGTCTTTTTAAAGATTTCCTAATAACTGCACTATAGATGACTTAATAAACAAGATTGTAACACCATCACACTCTTTAACAAAAGCCAAGAGACTGTTTCCAAAGATTTCCAACAGGAAAAAAAAAATGTGTGGTGATTCCTTTGCCTTTTTTTTTGTAAGAGATGATAAATGCATCTTAAAAATGTCTTGTTTCCCTTATCTGTATATAGCTCATTTTAGAATAAACTTACTTTGTTCTAGAGATTGGTTTTGGTTCTCAAATCACAAAATGGAAAATGACAGATTCTCTATATATCTTCTCAAAAAATTAATGGGGTCACTGTTCATATTTCTTTAAAAAATGACATTTGGGTATAATGACCCTACTTCTGCATCAGAATAAACCAGGTTTAATATCTCTCTGAGACGGATGTATTCATAGAACAGTCCTGGACTATAGCTGGTTCATATGCTTATACGTGCACTCTCACTTGGGTTCTGCTACTATGGTATACACACCCACATTAGGTTCTACACCTAATTTTCTGAAGAAACACTTATATTTTAAAAATACAAATAAGAAGGACAGATTAAGAAATAGAATAACAGATTCTAAAAAAAAAGAATTGCAGAAATTTATATCCTGTGAAGTTGTATTTTTATAAATTTACATACACAAATTAAACAACATGAAAAAGAGGGGAGGAGGAATAAGAATGACAAAATGCTTAAAAAGTAGGGACAATTTCACTAAACATTTCCACAATGAGTATTTTCTCTAGCATGAGGTGATCAGGTTGGCTTATGTGGCTGGACACTAGGAAATTAGTTTACATTCCCACCTTTTTGGAAATGATTAGCTCCTTGTGCACAGTAGGAGCTGTTTTCAAACTTTTTGGTTTCAGGACATCTTCATACTCTTAAAAATAACAGGACTCAAAGAGCTGTTTTGGTGGGTCATTTCTAACACACAAGAAAACAAAAGCACATATACTATTAACTATCAGGAAAATGACTTTACCACATGTCATGTAGCCGCTGGAAAACTCTACTGTGTACTCAAGAGAGAGGAAAAGAGAAATGCAAATAACCTCTGCATATTATGAACATGGCATTGAACTCACCAATGGCTTGAAAGAGGGCTCCCCAGACTGCAATTTAAAAACTGTTACACTACAGCCCCTTTCTGTGCACACCTACTATTTAAATATAAATATTGCCTTTTCTAATGTAAAATGGACACGATTAACTACTTTATCTGTTCCTTAAGGTTGAAAAAAAAAACAGTGCTCTCCTTCAACTGCATTGGGGAAAACCAGATGTATTGGTTTTCAAGAAATGGTTTTTCTCTGCCTTGACTTTTAGGTGACTTAAGGCATTGTTAAAAAAGTAACCTTAACTAAATGAAATTTTTATCTATTTCTCAATTTTTAGCAATTCAAACTAGTATTTCTCTTCTCTTCCCTGAGATGGTGATCAGATCATTCCTTCTTACTGACCTCTTGAGAATGGAAGGAACTTCTTAAGCCACGTGCAAAAACTCAAGAGGGAAAATCTAAGAACCCAAGAAAAAAAGCTTAAGATGTCTGCTATGAGAGCAATTGATTCTAGTTGAGAAGAAAATGGTGGGAATAGCTTTTTTTAATTCACAAGATATCACAGGACAAAACAAGGAGGTATCCTTCAGGTTGATGAATTTTCAAGAAAAATCATGGCAATGATTTCCTCATGCTTGTTTCTTTACAGAAAGAGTTAGAAGCAACTAAAACCACTAAAGGAGAGATTAGCAGAAATGAAAAGAGAGGGAGATAATTCAAGAAATGTAAAGGTAAACTGGCCAATTTTGATGATGGTTCTAAGGGGGGTGGGAGGAGAGGGAAGAATAAAAATTCATTTATTGCAACTTCTTTCTGGGTGACTGAGGGGATAACAGAAATAAGGACATTAGAACAGTAGCTGAGGTCTAAGTTATTGTAGTGCTTCTTAAGTCTTCAGAAAATCTATCATGAACATCAAAATAAAATGCAGAAGGAAGCCAAGAATAAGAGAAGAGTTAGAGAAAAAAAACAAAATTTACACCGTTAAAGGTAACTAATTTTCCAGTACCAAAGTCGCCTTTAAAAAAAACAAAAAACTTTTCTCCTTCTTTGCCTATTTGGGTCCTGGAATAGAATCCCAGTAGGGAAAAAAAATATATCACTGAAACTCTCAATCATAATTCATTATGAGACTAAGATTCAAAGAGGTCAACCTGTACTTTCACAAGATTATTTAGTCAAACCATTCATGTAAATCCACTCAAATAAAACCAAGATATCATTTCATAGTAACTCAGATACTAAAAGTGAAATGTTTGCATGGAATCTTTCACAATCAAGTAATAAATATCAGATTTTTAAAAACCTGTAAATAAATAAGTGACATCTGTTGAATGATTTCCTAGCAATATACTATTGTATAGGCCAATGCATAAAAATTCTCTTTTCTATTCAGAAATGGGCCTGTGACTGAGATGATATGATAATATAGCTGAAGAGGCACTATGATGAGAGAAATAAGAATAAAAGAATGGGAAGATTTGGTCTGAGTACAAAAATAATTATTTTATAAAGGAATATCTAAAGGTACCACAAAAAGATGGTCACCAGAATGTATAATTATAATTAGACAGCATGAAATCAAGAAAAAGGTAAGAAAAAAACCTAGTCTTCATATACCAGTGGAAAATGCCAGTCACCAACTGATAAACTCAGGCAAATTACTTTTTCTCTTCTGTAAAAACAGAATAATAATACCTATTTCTCAAGTTTGTTTTGGAGAATGCAATATGTATTTATGTGAAAGTATCAAGCACAGTAACTGGCATGTATTATTTGGTGAGTTCTGACTTGATTACCATTAGTACTTATACATTATTATATTCACAATATACACAAATGGGATAATAATAAGGTCTTTCATATTTAATTGTATTTCTTCATTGCACTCTTAAAATTCACAATTATACATATTAACCAAGTATGTCAGGATTTATATTTTACTAGCTTCTTTGCTTCCACTACCCTTGTATCCCTGGTCTTCACTTCCTTAACCTCATTTACTTATTTATTTAAGTTTTTCTCCCTGTATGTCCTTGAGTAATTCTTTCAGAGACAGTCTATAGATGAGAACTTGCTAAGTCACAGGATTTTCAAATACTTTTTCTCATTTCTGAGTGTTAATTTTCCAGTGTATATGGATCTAGGTTTGTATTAATTTTTCTCTCCAAATTCTGAGGATTTTGCTTCATTCACTTCATGAGAAAAAGCCAATTGATTTTTATACCTGCACAAGTAAGCTGGATTTCATTTCCTCTCCAGAAGTTTTAAGAACTTATTTATCTTTGGAATTCTAAATTCTAAGTTCTTTCAGGACCAAAGTTTTTTGTCCCTCTTTTAGTTATGAAGTTTTTACTGCTTTTTCATTTCCCTATTCTTTTTTAGAACTCCTAATAGGTGGGTTTTATATTTCTGGGAGTAAATCTCAATTGTCTTCACTTTATATCAAATATTGTGTGTGCTGTACATTCTAGAGTCTTTCCCTGACTTATTCTCTGGGTCAGTAAGTTTGTCTTCAGCTATCCTTTTCACATACATCCCTTCATTTCAAACTTTTGTTCTTGTTTTAACTTGCAAGAATGTTTATCTCTCCTCCTCTCATTAAAACATCTTTTTCTAACCTCTACATGTAGCTAACTTCTACATATAATTCTTTCTTGTATCAACCATTCTTACTGGATATAAATTATTTTGTTGTCTACACAAAACTTTGTAATAGCTATCTGTCAGTTGATTTGAATTCACTTAATATATGCCTTTATACTTTTGTCATGCTGCTTCTATAGCCCTATAAAATTAAACAAACAGAATATAATTTTCGATAATGATTTTAAATACTTTCAAAACAGCAGCTTAATTTTGGGTTACATTTATAAAACATCATGAGAAGGATATTTTTGAAGAGTGGAAAAACTTTTGAGAATACTTCAGGTTATTTGAGACAAAATAAGGGTATAAAAACTTCAGTACCAAATAATGACGTTAAACCTGCAAGTAAACTTTTTTTAAAATGTGTATTTTCACTAAGTGTGTGGCAGAGGAGTGAATAGAAGTCACACTGACCTCCTCTCAGGACCAATCTGTAATTACAGCTACATAGTGAAGAAATCATCTGGAATAAGCAACTGAACAATAGTGAGAGAGGAGCCTTATAACCACAGACAGAGTAATTGGCTTTAGTACAAGTAACTGGTAAGGAGTGAGGTAGATACTCGAGAAGGCAGACTGGGCGTCCACGGGAGGCAGTGCCAGAGTGAGATTTAAATGGTTAATTGTATTCCCCTGAGAATATGGGGTCTGAATCATAGGGGGAGATCTCCAGTTTACAGCACCAAAGTCAAAAAAGCATGCAGATAACAGCCAGCTGCGAAAAGCAGCAGGGTTGCTCTCTGCCAGAGCTGGGTGGCTGGAGACACAAAGAGCCATTTAAAGGTCCAACACATAAATTTTTATTTGTAGCCACTTCTCCTGGGTTCCATAAAAAGTGCAGGTAGAGTGGGTTGGAGACTCCTAAGGAGAGACTGGTGAAGGAGGCAATGGGGAGAGAACTGAGAGAGTAGTCAGTGGGATCCCAATGCTGACTCATCCCCCATACAGCTGGGTCCATCTTACTCAGGCCAACCACTCCCCTGAGCAACAACAGAGTGAGAGGACTCAATAGACCCACCCCCAGGAGACTCTGCCTGGGATCGGTAGTGCTAAAACATGATGGCTGAATACAGAGCGGCAGCCACAGATGTACATCCCTGGCTAAAGGGGGCACAAAGTAGTCTAGAGACACTTGAGGAGAGACTGGAGACAGAGGCTTTGTGGAGAGAATGGACAGAGTAGTCAGCAGGATCCGGGTGCTGACTCCTCTACCATACGGCAGCAGCCATCAGACTCAGGTAGACCACTTTCCTGAGTGGCAGCAGCATGAGAGGACCCAATAAGCCAGCTCCCAGAAGGGACTCTGCCCTGACCTGTGGTGTCTCTAAGCTGGCCTGCTGAGTGCAGAGTGACTAGATTAACAGCTGAAGGAGACAGCCACAAACAGTAGATTCCTGGAAGTCTCAAACAGAATGCATAAGGTGAGACAGGGTCAACAGCTGACATCATCATAGGCAGATCCACAAAAACATAAAAACAGTGGTCTCATACCATAGAAGTTCACACCACAAAGTCAGAAAATCAAGACAGATCAATTGAAGAAGGAGGTGCCAAAAAGAAGAGTCTCACAAATAATGGGAAGGCAAAGAAACACCTCCCATTCGAAGGGAAAGGAGGAATCCCCACAAAGAGAAGTAAATGAAATAGAGGCAAGTAAATTATCAGATACTGAGTTCCAAACAATGTTTCTAAGGAAGCTCAATGAGCTCAGTGAACTCAGAGAGAATTACAAAAAACTACAGGAAAACTATGAGGAACGTACTGCAAAGTATATCAACATGAAAAAAGACATAGAAACTATCAATAAGACACAAGAGGAAATGAAGAATACAATTTCTGAATTAAAGAACACAGTAGAAGGAACCAAAAGCAGGCTAGATGAAGCAGAGGATCAAATCAGCGAGCTGGAGGACAAGGTAGTAAATAGCTCCCAGAAAGAGACAGAAAATGAAAAAAGACTCAAAAAGAATGAAGAGGCATTTAGGAAAATGCAGGACAACCTGAAACATAATAATATGCACATGATAGGGATACCAGAAGGAGAAGTAGAGAAAGATGGAATAGAGAACCTGTTTGAAAAAGTAATGATGGAAAACTTCCCAAATATGAAGAAAGAAAAAGTCACACAAGTCCAGGAAGCACATAGTGTCCTATTCAAGAGGAACCCAATGAGGTCCACCCCAAGGCACATCATCATTAAAGTGGCAAATATCAAAGGAAGCAAGGGAGAAAGAGGTAGTAACATATAAGGGAGCCCCCATACAGCTAGCAGCTGACTTCTTAACAGAAACACCACAAGCCAGAAGGGAATGGCAAGAAATATTCCAAGTCATGAGAAGCAAAGGGCTGCAACCAAGACTGCTCTCCCCAGCAAAGCTCTCAATTAAAATGGAAGGCAAAATAAGGAGTTTCCTAGACAAAAGAAGGCTAAAAGAATACACCTCTACCAAACCAGTATTGCAAAATATGCTATATATGCTTAAAATATGCTTTAAGAAGATGAAGAAAAAGAGTATAAATACCCAGTTCCTTTCAAGTCACCAATACTTGATATTACCAATATTATTAATACTTATTAATCAGATTGTGAAAAAGATGTGTTATTTTAGTTGTTACTTTATTATTTGTTGAAACTAAATCTGTTTTTGTATATTTTGTTTCTATTTCTGTATTTTTTAAAAAACAACTTTAAATGACTTTTTGGTATTCTTTATCTGTTTTTTGATTAAATGTTTGTAGAATTTTTTCCCTAAAAAAACCCCCAAAACTATTAACCCTTTTATAGATGTGTTACAAATACTTTGTATTTTATTACTTGTCCTTTAACTTTTTTAACATGGTATTACTGCATAGTCTTAAATGTTTAATATAGTCATATTGTCAATATTTTACTTTATACTTCTGGTTTTGAATATGTTACTTCAGGGTGAGAAAAATATTATTTTGTATTTTCTCCTAAAACTCCCTAGAGTTTATATATTAATTTTTAACTCACCTGAATGTTTGTTGCCTAATGTGTGAAACAGGGTTCTATATTTGTTTTAGTCAACTAATAGTCATCCATGTACTTTATTTGTTGAATAAACCTTATTTTCCCCATTGTTTTGAAATATAAATTTAATCATATATTACATTGCTAGACAGATATATATGTTTCTTTCTAGAATGCTCATTATATTTCATTGATCTACTTGATTATTTCTGTGTAAGTGTCATGATTGCTGAGACTTTATAATGCATTTAAATTTTTTAATATTTTATAATGGATCTTGACATTTAAAAAAGTAAGTAAAAAAAAATCAATCTGCATTAAAAAAATAAAGAAAGAGGGAACTCCTACCTTTTGTGACAACATGGATAGAACTGGAGAATATTATGCTAAGTGAAATAAACCAGTCAGTGAAAGACAAATTCCATAGGATCTCACCTGTAAGAGAAACCTAATGAACAAAATAAACTAATGAACAAAATAGAACCATGGACATTGGAACAGGGAACAGATTAATGGTGACCAAACTGGAGGATGGGGTGGGGGGACACCCAAGGGGATAATGGTGGAAATAAGGGGAAGGGACCAGTCAGAGGACTTGTATGAATGACCCAAGGACATGGACAACAGAGTGGGAATTGAATGTGGGAGAGGGGGTGGGGTGGGATGGGTGGAGGAGGGCAAGGGAGAAAAATTAAGACAACTGTAACAGAATAAACATGATCTAAAAATGAAATTAAAAAATGAAAAATAGAGACATAGGATAGCTGAATGGATAAAAAACATGACTCTCACATATGCTGTCTAGAAGGCACCCATCTCAGAACAAAGGACCTACGCAGACTGAAAGTAGAGGGATGGAAAAAAATATTCCAAGTAAATACACAGGAAAAAAAAAAGCAGAGGTAGCAACACTTATATCAGACAAAATAGATTTCAAAACAAAGGCCATAAAAAGAGACTCAGAAGCACATGTCATAATACTCAAAGGAAAAATTCATCAAGACATAAAAGTTGTAAACACATATGCACCTACATAGGAGCACCCAAATGTATAAGGAAAATCTTGAGTGACTTCAAGAAAGAGATAGACAGCAACATGCTGATAGGAGGTGATTTTAACACTCCACTGTCAAAAATGGATAGATCCTCCAAACAAAACATCAACAAGGATATTGTGGAACTGAATGACACATTAGAGCAAATGGACTTAACTGACATATGTAGAACCTTAATCCCAAAGTAGCAAAATACACATTCCTTTCAAAATACATGGAACCTTTTCAAAGAATGGCTATATGATAGGACACAAAACAAACCTCAACAAACTCAAGAAAATTGAAATCATAACAAGCATCTTCTCAGACCACAAAGGCTTGAAACTAGAAACCAACCTCAAAGAAAAAACTAAAAAACATTCAAACTCGTGGAGATTGAATAGCATGCTATTAAACAATGAACGGGTCAATAATGAGATCAAAGAAGAAATCAAAAAGTTCCCAGAAACAAATGTAAATGCACATACAGCAGTCTAAAAGCTATGGGACACAGCAAAGGCAGTCCTGAGAGGGAAATTCATAACAATACAGGCTTACCTAAAAAAGATAGAAACATTTCAAATAAACAACCTAACCCTACAGCTTCAAGAACTGGAGAAACAACAACAAACAAAACCCAGAGCATGTAGAAGGAAGGAAATAATCAAGATCAGATCAGAACTGAGTGACACAAAGACTGAAAGAAGAATTGAAAGGATCAACAGATCCAGGAGCTGGTTCTTTGAAAAGATAAACAAAATAGACAAGCCTATAAGCAGACTCATCCAGAAAAAAAGGGAGAGGATCCAAATAAATAATATCAGAAATGACAGAGAAGAAATAACAACTGATACCACAGAAATACAAAGGATTGCAAGAAATTACTATGGAACATTATATGCCAAGAAATTTGAAAACCTGAGTGAAATGGAAAAATTTCTAGAAAAATATAACCTTCCAATACTGAATGAAGAAGAAGCAGAAAGTCTGAACAAACTGACAACTGGTAAAATTGAAGCAGTAATAAAAAAGCTCCCAGCACACAAAAGCCCTGGAACTGGATGGTTTCACAGGCGAATTTTACAAAACTATTAAGGAAGAGCTAACCCCTGTGCCCCTCAGTCTATTCCAAAAAGTCCAAGAAGAGGGAAGGCTTCCAAACTCTTTTTATGAGGCCAGCATCATCCTAATCCCAAAACCAGATAAACATACAACAAAGGAAGAAAACTACAGGCCAATATCGCTGATGAACATAGACACTAAAATCCCAAGAAAATATTGGCAAACTGCATCCCGCAATATATTAAGAAGATCGTCCAACATGATCAAGTGGGATTCACCCCAGGGATGCAAGAATGGTTCAATATTTGCAAATCAATAAACATAATACATCACATAAAAGGAAAGACAAAGACAAAGATATGATCATACAATAGATGTAGAAAAAACATTTGATAAGGTATAGCATCTATTTATGATAAAAACACTCAGGGAATAAAGGGGGCATACCTCAACATAATAAAAGCCGTATATGAAAAACCTACAACCAGCATCATACTCAATGGGCAAAAACTAAAAGCTCTCCCATTAAGATTGGGAACAAGAGAAGGCTGTCTGCTTTTACCACTTCTATTCAACATAGTATTGGAAGGCCTAGCCACAGCAATCAGACAAGAAAAAAATTAAAAGGGATCTAAATTGAAAGGAGGAAGTAAAATTATCATTGTTTGCAGATGACATGATAGTGTACATAGAAAACCCCATAGGCTCTACCAAAAAACTACTCTAGCCATTAAGTGAATTTGACAAAACAGCAGGATACAAAGTCAATATTCAGTAGTTGAAAGCATTTTTGTACACCAACAATGAAATATCAAAATCAGAAATGAAGGAAAAATTCCCATTTTCTATAGCAACAAGAAAAATAAAGTACCTAGGAAGAAACTTAACCAAGGAGATAAAAGACATGCATGCAGAAAACTATACAACATTGAAGAAAGAAACTAAAGAAGACATAAATAAATGGAAGCATATACTGTGTTCACTGATTGGAAGAATTAACATCATCAAAATGCCCATACTACCCAAAGCAATTTATAGATTCAAAGCAATCATAAAGATACCAATGATGTATTTCAGAGATATAGAAAAAACATTTAAAAATTTATATGGAACCATAAAAGACCCTGAATAGTTGCAGAATTTTGAGAAGAGAGAACTAAGTAGAAGGGATGATAATTCCTGATATTAAACTATATTACAAGGCCACTATAATCAAAACAGTTTGGTACTAGCATAAGAACAGACACATAGATCAATGGAACAGAATAGAGAGCTCAGAAATAAGCCCATGTCTCTATGGTCAATTAATATTTGACAAAGTGGGCAGAAGTGTAAAATGGAATAAAAATAGACTCTTCAACAAATGGTGTTGGGAGAGCTGGACAACTACATGCAAAAATCAGAAATTCAACCACAAACTTACACCATACACAAAAATAAACTCGAGATGGATAAAAAAGCTTAAATATAAGTCACAACACCATAGAAGTCCAAGAGGAGAACATAGGCAGGAAACTCTCACCGATGCGTCCCCTAGAGCAAGGGACATAAAGGAAAGAATAAACAAATGGGACCTCATCAAAATAAGAAGCTTCTGCATGGCTAAAGAAAACATCAGCTAAATGAAAAAGGAACCAACCATATGGGAAAATATATGTGTTAATGATACCTCGGACAGGGATTTTGATCTCTAACATATATAAAGGACTCACATGATTCTACTCCAGGAAGACAAACAATCCAATTACAAAATGGGCAGAGGACCCGAAGAGACACTTCTCCAAGGAGGACAAAAACAGGACCAGAGACATATGAAAGGATGCTCATCATTATTAAATATCAGAGAAATGTAAATTAAAACCATAATGAGATACCACTTCACACCGGTCAGAATGCCCTTTATAAACAAATCAACAAACATCGAGTGCTGGCAAGGTTGTGGAGAAAAAGGAACCCTGGTAAATGTTGATTGGGAATGCAGACTGGTGCAGCCACTCGAGAGAACAGTTTGGATTTCTTCAGAAAGCTAAAAATGGACCTGCCTTCTGACCTAGGGGTTCTACTGCTGGGATGGGGGGAAGGCAGAGACAAATGTATTTGGAAAAATAAATTAATTAATTTAAAAAAAAGAATTCCAAAACACCAATTCAAAAGAACCTATGCACCCCAATGTTCACGGAAGTACAATTTACAATAGCCAAATGCTGGACGCAGCCTAATGCCCACTGGTAAATGAGTGGATCAAAAAATGATTGCACATTTACCCAATGCAATACTACACAGCAGAAAGAAAGATCTACTACCCGTTGCAACAACATGGATGGAACTGGAGAGCATTATGTAAGTGAAATAAGTCAGGCAGTGAAAGGCAGATACCATGTGATCTCACCTATAATTGGAACCTAATCTACAAAACAAACAAGCAAAGAAAATATAACCAACAACATTGAGAGAAAAAAGAAACCAACAGCAATGAGAAGGAAGGAAGGAGGGTGGTAATGGGTAAAAGAAGGGGAACTGTCAAAACAAAGAACATATATAAAGGACCCACGGATGAAGCGAAGGCGGGGAAGGACTGAGGGTGGTAAGTGGGGTGGGTGGGGCAGAGGAAAGTGGTGGCAGAAAATGGAAAAAAATGTATTTGAAGAATAAAAAAACATTTTAAATGTGTATTTTCATCATATTTTTATTTCTAATGCAAATAGTAAATTCCTTGTCTAGGTATCTCTAATAAGAAAAAAAATTAGTAATATAATTGTTGATTGAATTACGCAGGCATTTTAACAAGGATTGTATTCCTCATGCAGATAAGAACTGAATTATAATAATTACTAAGATTGTCACTTTTTTAATGTTAAAAGGTATGATATTGTTTTTCAACATAAAAACATGTTACCAAATTGAAAACACATACACGAAAACACATAGAGAAATAAAGAATAAAAGGAATATATTCAGTATTTTCATGACGCAAAACATATTCATCTTCAACATTTATCTATTTCATAGTGTCTTTTTTTAGAACTGATGACAACATTGCTTCAAGCCAGATCAATTTTAGACATTTTTATAAATAGTACACACTTTCAATAAAAATGGATTACATGTTTTCCAAAAAAGAATCATTCAAATTTGAATAGCTGTTTATATTGTAACAAGAAAACTCCTTCACTTTCATTACAAAGAGCAATATAGATGCAGTATGACTGCTGTAAAGTAAACTGCTATTTGTACACAGGTCCTAATCCTTTCAGTAGTTGCAGGTTCAAAGTCAGACTTAACCTCATCTGCCCTTTCTGCATTAAATATGCAAGTGTCGTACAACCTCTTTTCCCTAATGGCCTAAATTAGAAGTTTTCTCTACTCTCTACCCACAGTTAGGAACTTGCTAGTAACTCTTCTACTTCAAGAGGAAAAATAAAAAGGTAAGTTTTTAAAGTAACAGAATTGAGTCCATTTTATGAGTATAATAGTTTTGGCCAGAAAGCCATTAATATAACATCTACTCTAAAAGTAGATAGAGGGACAGTGTCATAGATTATACTTGATTCTGGAGAGGTTCTGTTTATCTTGAGTTGGAAGGCATGTAAACCATATTAGATTGGAAAGCCTTGTAGTCTAAAATGAAATAGAGTAGGCTAAATTCCTGTCATCCAAACAACTTTGAAGAGTTGTTTTTAGATACTTAATTATTATGCATTAATTTTAATCCTATTTAAACTGCTTAAAGTAAAAAGAATATTTATTTTTGCCCTACACATTAGATTTATATGCCTTATTACAAGCGTAGCTGTCCAGAGATATTTTAAGCAGAAACATATCAAGCAGCTGAGTTATTTTCCAAAGCATCCTTGCTGTGTAGCACATTGAATACACAGAGGACAGTATCAATAATATGTTCTGATAGCATTTTAACAGTTTCATTGCTTATTTCATTCTGAGAGACTAATGTCTTAGTTCTATCTGCTAAGAAAATGAACTGCAAGAGTGCATTTGACATTGCTGTACAATAAGGACCCTAAGAGCAACAAAATTAAACTTTCAAATAAAACTGTTATAGAAAATTTTATTGATAAAGCAATACAAGTTTCCATGAAATAAAACCAAATATGTTTTGTTATTTCTTGTCTTTTAATATTCTTACTAAATGAAGAAAGCAATCGCAAAGAAGACAAAAATGCAACCAAGTTATAAGATTTCACAAAGACAGCCTTGTCCCTTTTCAAGAGTTTACTCTAAGTCTCAGAATCTATCCATGACCCAGCAATACATGAGATGTTCTCAGGGCCCTACCTAGTTTCAAGAAGCCTCTGAAGTGCCCAAGCCTGAAGTTTCTGGAAGCATATTGTGACATTTCTCTAAATGGCCTCAGTTATCACTGTCCTGCACACAACCAGAGAAGATGAAGCCACATTTGCTCCTGGCTTGGGAGCTGGGGAAGATACAAAGGGTCAGAGGAAAAATAAAGTATTTTATTATTGTTGGTAAATAAAATATCAACAATAAGAGCATCTTCCTTCCCAGAACATTGCTGGTTGTATTTATAGCTTCTGAGAAATTTGGACTTATTACATCATGTCAGTGAAAGCCCTATAGGCCTGTCAGAGATATTATAGGCCTTCTGACAAACCACTTACTTTTACTGATATATTCCTCATTATTCCTTAAGATATGTTTCTGCCAAGTAGTATGAATGTCTTAACTCAAGAAATAAGGTTCACAACCAGAGGAGTCTACACTTCATTTAATAACACACCCCGGTTATTCCTATGACAAGGTATTGACCCTCCTTTGCTTTCATTGACTTGGCTTGTCCAGAGTGAATCCTATCTGTGTTAAAACTCTTGACTGGAAGATGAGAAGCCTCTGAAGTCAATTCTTTGGCAAGAATATCTCCCTATAGATGTAATAACTGTGCCCCCCCTCCTTATCCCTAAACATTTGCTATACTAGCAAACCATCTTCTCCTTTTTCCCTCCTTAGAAGTTTGGATCAGTGGTTCTCACAGAGGAGACTACAATAATATCATCTTCAGGGCTTGTTAAAACACAGGTTGCAGGATCACACTTCCAGAGTTTTTGATTCAGTATGTCTGGGATAGGTACAAATGGGGACCAAGAATTATGTTTCTAGCAAGTTTGCAGATGATCCTGATTATGCTGATCTAGAAACCACATGTTGAGAACTACTAGTCTAGACCAATAGTGACAGTCTGCAGCTGTCTTACCAATATTAAATTCATGACCTGCCACTTCAGTTTTGACTTGGAACCCAATATTCTGATGTTGATCTTGTCAACTGGATTTGCATACCACCTTTACCCCCAATTATGATATTTGGCTTCCATTTTGTGTTAATGACCTTGTTCTGTTGATCTGTGTGACCTCTACTATTACTCCTTGCCTAGTTGTCACAAGCACTGAAAATCTATAGTTTTAAATGTTTCCACATAGATAATCCAAAGGAAAACTTGTCCAATCTCTAGTTTATATAAATTACAGCAAAGAGACACAAAGATAAGCAAATTTTGGATGATATTGTAGCAGGAGAGGCTCATTTGGGATTAAATGTCAGCAGAACTTTAGTAACATTAATTGGGGCATTGATTGAAATTACTGGAATTATAAGATTAGGTATGTGTACCTTAATGGTGAGAAAAAAAAGAGCTTAAAGAAAGCATGCTTCTGAGTTAGGTCAAGAAACAAGCAGGCCAAAGTGAAGAAGAAAAGCTAACTAAGCAGGTAATTTAGACTTTAAATAGATTCAACAAGTCAAAGAAGATATTTAAAAATGGCCAATAAGTACATGAACAGATGCTCAATATTCTTAGTCATTAAGGAAATGAAAATCAAGACCACAATGAGATGCTCCTTCATACCCATTAGGATAGCTACAATCAAGACAGGCAATTATAATTGTTATTATGTGGAGAAATTAAAATCCTCATATTGGTCGGAGGAATATAAATGCTATTTGGGAAAACAAACAGTTCCTCAAATGTTAAACATAAACTTACCACATGGCCCAAAAATTCCACTGTTATATATCTACACAAAAAGTGGTGGCAGGAAGGTGGAGACAAATATATCTGCACATTAAAATAAAAGAACTGAACACATAGATCCATACAAAAACTTGTACACAAATGTTAATAGCAGTATTATTTATAATAGCCCCAAAGTGGAAACAACCCAAATATCTATCAACTGATGAATGAATCACCAAATGTATACCTATACAATGGAATATTATTCAGCCATAACAAGGAATGAAGTACTGGTACATGCTAAAACATGGGTAAATCTTGAAAATATTGTGCTAAATGAAAGAAGCAAATCACCGAGGGCCACACACTGTATGATTCCACTTACATAAAATGTCCAGAATAAGCAAATCCATGTAGACAGAAAGTATAATAGTGATTGCCAAAGATGAGGGTGGCCTGAGGAATGTAGAGTAACTACCAATGAGTATGGAGTTCCTTTTTAAGATGAAAATATTTTGGAATTAGATAATGGTGGTGATGACTGTACAACTCTGTGAGCATAATACACTGTACACACACACACACACACACACACACACTCGCATACACACACACACAAAGATAAGGTATTAGGATATGCAGAAAATTCAGGCACACGAAAGTCAATACCTATTTGGTAAATGGCTGCCTGAATAGCTGAAATGGTTAATTATATAATCTTGACTATGTAGAAAATAGTTTGTCACACCATGAAACCTGTCTAGCGAGTGCTTATGGTGCAACTGGAAGGCTCAGAGTTTTTCCACCAGAGTTCCACAGTATAGACCCTCTATGACTACATCTCCTACCAGTAACTAACAAAACACACAGTAAGAAGAACTGCCTGCCATGTAGAACTACTTGTGAATCTAAGAACTGAGAGCCACTTCCATTTTTCACAAAGCCCATTTGGATATTTCAGTGAAAATTATTAATTTTCCAAGCACACAAAATATATATAAAGGTAACAAATAATAACCAGAGAGAGATAGCCTACAGTGGTATTTGAATCTGAAGTCTTTAGATGCAGTTATGGTAGCTGATTACAGGGCTTTTACCATAAATAGAATTAAAAAGACTTACCATACAAAGTATGATATTTGTTTTACAAATAAACTCTATGGAGAGCCATCTTTGTATGAGAACACTGTATGTTAAACACTTGTGGGCAAAAGTTACCATCCTCTTAGGAAATGAAGATCCTTCCCATATCCCTCCAGGAAGATTTTCAGAGTGTATATGTTTTGGCCTTAGGTACGTTGCCTTCATCAATATATAAAAGTTGGAGGTTTTATGTGTGTTTATATATATGCGTATCTCAGCCAAGACAAGAACAGATAGCTCTGTGGTGGTTCCTGCATCCACTACTGATGTGGGGGGTTTGAA
Organism: Pteronotus mesoamericanus; assembly: GCF_021234165.1. NCBI lineage: Eukaryota > Metazoa > Chordata > Mammalia > Chiroptera > Mormoopidae > Pteronotus > Pteronotus mesoamericanus. Next base: position 33,944,998 of record NW_026555105.1, on the reverse strand, counting down.
TACATCTTCCAGACTCTCCTCCAAACCTGGGCATAGCCTATCTTATGAAATAAGAAGAATGGACTTTCATAGGTTCCAAGACTATACAAAGAAAATGAGAGCTACCTCTCATAAAGTGCTTATCATGTAGCTTACTCTGTAGAAAATATTATTTTAATCTTTTTCTAACTATGGTACTCACCAAGACCTAGTATTAAAATATGCATTACAAAGCATAAATAGCCAAGATTGATTCAGAACTCTCTTTACTCCTCTTGCTAAGTGTGGCTAAAAACCTTGGACATTTATATAAAACATAAGATTACTCTAAAAGGTGGAAAGAAGGCACAATGTGAGACCCAAAGAATAACATGGTGGTGACTTCCCTGAGTTTTATTTTTGCTTCATATATCCTGAGCTGAATGTTGGCAGTCAATACCTGTTTGGTAAATGACTGCCTGAATAGCTGAAATGGTTAATTAAATAATATTGACTATGTAGAAAATAGTTTGTCACACCATGAAACCTGTCCAGCGAGTGCTTATGGTGCAACTGGAAGGTTCAGAGTTTTTGACAAAGAAATGGCAACAAGAGGAGATAAAAAAAATCTCCAAGTATAATCTGCTCTTTCTAGGAAAACACACACACACACACACACACACACATACACTGTAAAGGGCAACCTAGCAAAACAGAAAGACAATAACTGTCCTATCCCAACAAACGCCACAGGCAAAACCAAAGCTTCATCATTTCCCCTGTCATCAAAGGCCAATCAGGGAGCTTTGATTTTTAACCTTGCCTAGCTTTAAAGAGGTGTTCTCACCCCAGGTGGTATCAGAGGTGAGTGGGAAGCCAGAACTTTCATCCCTGGCTGGTGGTAACAAGCCCTCCTTCTCACATATCAGTAGAAATCCTGTAGGGATCCTGGGCTTTCATTCCTACCTGCTCCTGGGTAATGGCATAGAAGACCAGGTAGAAAGCTGGAACTTCATTAACATTTAGCAGGCCTTTCCACTGCTATGTCCATAAAGGCTACCTCTGGAGCAGGAACAAGGCAATCTTCCTCTTCCCAGCTGGGTGGTATCAGTTGAGGCCTAGCTGAGACCCTGAACTCTCACCTCCATCCAGCAGAAAGAAGACATTTCTCCTTCCCTGGAGTGTCAAAGGATGCTGACTGGGAATCTGGACTATCACCCTCACTTGGTAGTGATGAGGCAGCACCCCCATTCCCCAATTAAGGTAGAGCAGGTCTCCTTTGATTGAGAAGATTAAAAAATCTCATAACATAAATGATACAATAGAAAAATCACTCATTATACCAAGAACCAGGAAAATCTCAACTTGAATTAGAAGAGACAACAGACTCAAAAAATAATACAGATAAGAACTATAACTAAGATTTCAAAGCAAGCATCAAAAAATACATGAATAAATAAATAATTATGAACATGCTTGAAACAAATGAATAAATAAAAAGTCTAGTCTCAGAAAATACTAAAGATATAGAGAACCAAATCTGGCTGGGCTCAGTAGCATAATGGAGAGAACAGAGGAAAGAGTCAATGAACTTGAAGATAGAACTATAGAAATTACTCAATCTGAACAACAGAGAAAACATAAACAGATGATCAGGGGTATGTGAGACTATTACAAAAGTGTACCATTTGTATCACTGGAGTCTCAGAAAGACAGTAGAAAGAAGAAAGGGCTGAAAAAAATATTTTAAAAAAATGTCTATGTTTTCTCTACATATTCTCAAATTTGGCAAAAGATATAATGTAGATTCCAGAAGCTTAGTGAATTCTAAACCAGACAAATTCAAAGGAATTCATGCCAAGATACAATATAACCAAACTTTTGAAAACTAAAAAGAAAAAAAATAAATATTCTTGAAAACAGAAAGACAAAAATGAAACCTTATCTGTGTGGGAGAAAAACAATTCAAATGACAGTGGTTTCTCATCACAGATCAGAAGTCTGAAGGAAGTGACTCAATATTTATCAAGTGATAAAAGAGAAGAGCTGTCAAACCCAGAATCCTGCATTCAGTAAAATTATCTTTCAGTAATGAAGGGGGAAATAAGGCATTCTTAGACAAAAAAAAAAACTAAGCAAATTTGTTATCAGCATACTAGAACTACCCCAAAAGAATGGCCAGGAGATATTTTTGAAACAGAGAGAAAATGATAAAAGAATAAATTTTAGAGAATCAGGAAAAAAGAATAACAAAAAACAAAAATATGAAAAAATGGATAAACAAACTGTGCTTCAGATAGTGAAATATTACGGACCAGTGAAAGATAACGGGATATTGATACATGTAGCAACATGGATGAATATCACACACTTTATACTGAACAAAAGAGAGATGACACAAAAAAGTACATATATACTCTATGTGGTTCCATTTATATTAACAAGAGACAAAATTAGTACACAGTGAAAGAAGTCAGAACAGTATTTGCCTTTGAGGGACGAGGATTCACTGGATTGGACATGAGGAAAATTTCTGGTGTGATAGAAATGTTTTCTATAAGATTAGTATATATATATATTCTCAAAACTCACCAAATTATATACTTAAAGTATTTGCAATTCACTCTATATAAATTTGATCTCAGTGAAAAAGAGTATTCTAACATATTAAGCAATACTTTCATGTAAGTCACCATCCCAGTCTCTGATTTTCAAAGCAGGACATAAGTTGTGGATATATTGTAACTGGTAATATATTTCATATACGGTTGATATTCCACATTTCACATGGTACAGCAAATTTAGGATCAATATTTGCTCTTCTCATTCTTTATATTTGGAAATGAACCCATGCAGTTAAAAATATTCATATTTACATTATATAATTTGAAGACTCTTTTTAAAAGAACCAAAAAATTCCTCTACTAAAAAATAAAATGTATTCTTGCTTTCATTACATATATACACACACAAGGCAAAGAAGTATATATTCTTACTAAACCGGTTGAGAGACTATTTCCTTCCCCAAACATAGCTACAATACAATGATAACTTTCATCCCACATGCTCTTCTGACATTGTGAACCTGCCTCATCAAAAGCTGGGATATAAATCCCCTTCTGGTGAATCTCAAATGACTGCCATGGTTTGCTTATTATCAATAAAATGTGTCAAAGTAATGCAATGGGACTTTGAACAGAAGACGTGAAGAAGCCTTCCAGGATGTGCCTTGGCCTCTTGGAACATTTGTTCTCTTAGGCTCCTTCTATTCCTACAAGGGATGCTGTGCAATGTTGTGAGAAGCCAAAGGCATGTGCATAGGCACTTTCAGGGACAGTTCCAGCTTTGCTCATCCTTTGCATAATACCATGACAGGTATCAGGCATGGGTGAAGGAGCCTCCATATGATTCCAGTTCTCACTCGTTCAAGTCTTTCCCAATAAGGATCTGCACATTATGGAGCAGAGACTAGCCATTTGCATTTCTGTCACACAGAATCTGCAAGCCTAATAAAACAGTTGTTGATTTATGCCACCTAGTTTTGTGATGATTTGTTACATGGCAGTATAGAACTGAGATATTTTCTTGGAATTTGTTTAAATTGCGGAAAGTGAGAAGGTGAAGTTGAGTTATTTTCTAAAGTGGATTATAATAATTTCTGACTACATTTTCCTAAAGGAAATAGAAGTACCTGAAGTTTTACATTTGATTTAACTTTTGGGTTGACGACTCATACTTTAACAATATTATAGTTTTTTCCCCAAAGTTCACCGTCACTGGTGACATTCACCTACCTGAATCGTGTCAGTGTGTATTGAAAATAGCATACAAGCTATGGGGCGGGGGGATCTTTGTCTTGGTGTTTAAATTCCAACTTTGTCATATACCATCTGATGATATTGGATGAAATTTTGAGGCTTCTTGGTAAAATTGTCTTGTTAATATTTTATTCATAAGAACCCTTGAGATTATTAGAAATAATAATTAAAGTACATAGCTTCACACAGTGGCTAAATCTCCAAATCTACAGTTATTATTATTAGATCATATGAAAGATTAGTTTATCTCCAGACTGATTAAAGATTTATGTTCTTTCTCTACAGTAGGGCTGTTCTGTTCCCTAGAACAAATGTTAGGGTGTTCAACATCTCAGTTGCTGTGGTCCTTTACTTATATAATTGGGGCTCATGGAAGATTCCACATCATTATTTAATGGAAGCTTTTTCTTTCCCAAGTATTTAAAACGTGCACTATAGTATAGACACTCCCTGAGAAATGCCACCAGGAAATCCCATTAAAAATTCTAATATATGTTTTCCAGCTAACACATTATATTCTAACTTTATATGAACAATCCAAGCAAAAAAGGTCTTGACAGTCATTTAAAGGAATTATCACAAAGACAAATTCATATGCAGATTTTGGACAGTATTCATTTCATCATAAGAGAATTTTAAAATTAGTTTCAGAAAAAGGGCACTCCATAATAAAGTTTTAATTTCAAGAGTTGCATAAGGTAAGAGCTGAATATTACGTTAGGCCAGGTACCATGTCAGCTCTGATATACTACAGCATTTCTTTATGAGCACATTACAATTCAGAGAGCTAATAATAAAAAGAAGTGATGCTGAGATGATGAATTGATGCAATGCAATTAGAACTATTAGAATTCACAAGAGTCGACAGGCAATAATCAAACCCTTTTCATGCTGCCCATTGCAATTATCTTTGCACTTAAGAATCAACAAAGCACATAATGACTTGCACTCGATTAAGGAATTCATAAGAAATGGAATTTTAATTAGTATGTAAAAAATTTGGGCCATTTATTCTTTTACAGGACAACACATTGTGAAACTAGTTGAGTTAAAAACAGTCAGCAGTGATAATTTGCTGATCACAGTGAGGAATGTGGACAATGAAAATTTCCAACAGTTCCTTTCCTCCCCTGAAATTCAAATTAACAAAGTGAACCTACTATTGAGGACAGTATAAGCAGTAAGTGGATGGACAGTTGATATGTTGGTTGACGGATAAAATAAACAACAAATCTGTTACCAGTTTTGACTTTCCCAACCACAGTATTTCATACTATTTACACATACACACAAATGTTCTTGCATGCATAACCCACATCAGAATCAACCAATATCTATTAATTTTTATCCATGTGTAGCAAATTATATAGCAAATAAAGAATATATCGTTAGAAGAGATGGGATTATTAATTCAATATAGAATTTTTTTAAGTTTAGTGAATGAAGATAATACTTAGTCCACTGGCAATTTTTTTCTTAATCATAAAAAGCTGCTATGTAATGGCTGTTTGTTTTTAACAATATTTATTCATAACACACATGCTGTTTTAATGCACTTGACCTTGGATAACAAGATTATTATCCTAGCTTAGTACACCTCAGAAATAAATAATAGCCTTTTTCCATAAGCTAAGAGCAGTTCATTTTTTATTAAAAAAATCCTGGATATTAGGTAAAGGTACCATTTTTATAAATAGAAAATGTCAAATGCCACTTTGCAATGCAGACAATTTAATAGCATACTTCTCATGCCCAATTTACCATCTGGAAAGTTAGTATAAAGTACAAATAGTAGAGGAAATATCCACAAAGACTGCTGTACTCACTGAATAAAGGAAACAAAACAAAGACAGTACAATAACCCTCCCCACCCAGCTCATAAAACAACTAGGAAAGAAAATCAATATTTATGAAAATAAACCATTGATTCAATTCCCAAACAAAATTAAATTTTACATGAACAATTCTGGAAGTCATTACCTGCATCATACTTAAGAGCCTTATTTACTTTGTATTTGAAAATTATGCTAATTTGAGGTATAAAACTTTAAGATTTAAAATGTGGAAAATATTTATAATAAAAATCTACCCAATCTGGCCCTGATATTTTAAATTTTTATGATAATTTAAAAATTAAGTATGTAATTACTATAATGAGAAATTAAAAATTTCCCTACTTCAACAAAGGCAAAGAATATGTGGCAGTTTGAAGTTTCCCACTTCTATCTCCTTCCTCATCTTCCTTCTCAGCAGCAGAAACTTAATATTTAGCTGAGTTTGATGCTACCAGAAACAAAATATTACATTTCCCAGCAGTCTTCATCAATAGATGTGGTCATGTGACCAAGTGTTTTTCAGAACCCCAGAAGAAATTGCAGAATTAGAATGACACCATTTTGTTCTTCTTCGTTTCTTTTTTATTTCTGTATGCTTATAATAAAATTGTGTAGATTTATTCTCTGAACTACAAATCATATTATACATTGTGTCATGTTATAACATTTTAGCATACAGAGTTTAAATAAACTGCAATGCACTAATGAATGCACAAACCTAGGGTTCCTATTGGCCCCATTACTTAGTATGGTTTCACTTAGTATTATGTTACACAGACTGTCTCAGCCTTATGCCAATTTTACAAAGCAAAGTGTACATATTTTAAATCTGCTTCCAGAGAGTGACACATTTTGCTTAGCCATTCAAAAATTTAAGTTTAAAAAATGAATAGTTTTTAAAAAGTTTCAGCAAACCCTATAGTCTGCTACTCATAATGTTTTGATCTTTTCTCACCTTCACCCCACGAAAAAATGTGTTAATTGGGTGACAGGGTCAAACACTGCAAAGAAAACCAGATGGAAAAATAAGGGTATGCAATTTGACCCAAAAGACGGTTACTGAATATATGGTCATCAAAATAGCATGTGAAGTTTCAGTATTTAAATCAATCACTGTTGAACTCCAAAGTCAAAAACAAAAGAAAGACCATCTGAACCAATTCTATTTATTTACTCAGTTTTCCTTCAAAACCAGCAGAATTATGATCTAGTATGCCAATGATACAGATTCTTAGCTGAAACTATAAAGGCCACTTTTCAAAGATTAAGATAAAGTTGGAGCCAAGTTTTCAATAATAAAATGTTTTTTCTCTTCTTATATTTTAATGATGACTTACTCTAACACGTTTTAGTATTTTGAACTTAAAAACAAGTACAACATAACTTGGCATCATTACAGGTTACATATCCAGAAATGTATTTTCTACTTGACTTTCTGCTTCATTATTGAAAAATAGGTGCTGCTTGGTTCTTCACATTTTCTGCCCCTTAATATGAATGATTCTAATAATCAGGTGGTGACAGGCTACTCAGTGGATTATAGCTCTTTCCGTTTCTGATAAATGCTGTAAGAACTATTTTGGTCCTCATTTTGCAAAACAAAGAGCATAATTAAATAATTTAACAAATATTAAAATAGTAATAATCATCAACAAAATGAAAGGAAAAGCTACAAAATGGAGTATTTACAAGTCATTTATCTGATAAGGATTAATATCCAAAATTACAAATAATTTATACAGCTCGATGGAAAAAAAACAATTGGATTAAAAAATGGGTAGAAGATATGAAGAGACATTTTTCCAAAGAAGATAGAGAGATATTTAAGAGGTACATGAAAAGTTGCTCAGCATCACTAATCATCAGGGAAACACAAATCCAAAACATAATGAAATATCATCTTATACCTATTAAAAGGCTATTGCCAAAAAGACAAAAGATAATAAATACTGGTGAAGATGTTGACAAATGGATCCCTTGTGTACTGTTAGTGGGATTGAAAATTACTATAGCCATTATGGAAAACAGAATGGAGGTCCCTCAGAAAGTTAAAAACTAGAGCTACCATATGATTCAGCAATTCCACTTCTGGGTATTTGTACAAAAGAAGTGAAATCATTATGTTGAAGAGGTGTCTGCAGTCCCATATTTATTGCAACATTATTTACAATGGTCAAGACAAAGAAACAAACTGTGTTCATTAACACATGAATGGATAAAGAAAATGTCGTATATAAACGCGGTGGAATACTATTCAGCCATAAAAAAATACCTATCTTGTGATTTGCAAAAACATGAATAAAACTTAAGGATATTATGCTAAGTGAAATAAGTCAAAGACATATACTGTATGATGTCACTTCTGGTGGAATTTAAGAGGTGATCATAGAAAAGGAGATAAAATTTGTGGTTATCAGAGACAGGGGAATGGCAAAATGGGCTGGATGAAGATGGTAAAAAAAAAGTACAAACTTCCAGCTATAAAATAAATACATATTGTGATATAATGTACAACATGGTGACTACATTTAACACTGCTGTACTGCAATAAGCTATATTCGGAAGCTTCTAAGAGAGTAAGTGCTAAAAATATGGCAGTAATCAAATTGAAAAACATTTTACAAGAAAATATGAGAATGATTAATGTATTTAATCTATAAAAACCTCAAGTAAATGAAAAGAAAAATCTCTATTTCTCTAATAGATACTTTATATAATTCTAATTACAATAATGGGAACAATTATAGCAAAGTCACTTAATGAATACCACATGCCAGGCATTGAGTTGTTATGCTTACATTATCTCATTTAATCCTCATGGCAATACTATGGGATGTTTATTATTATCATTCTCATTTTACATATGAGGAAACTAAAAATTAATAAAGGAATTTAAATAAATTGCTGGAGATCACACATTCATACAGTGCAGATTAAAGCCACATCTGTCCAGGTACCACTATACAAAAAGACAGAGAGAAAAAAGTGAAGCCCAGATGCTAATCAACATTTGAAAAAATACTCAAACAAACTACTATTAATAAAAATGTCTACTAGAAAAGACTAACTATATATGAAACCCAAAACCAGTTATGGGTCAGGATATTGGCACTATCATAGACAATAGTAGGATTACATATCAAGAGTCTTAAATACACTCCTGGTTCTCAGCACATTCCTACACATTTGAGAGTCTATAAATTGGGGAAAAGTTTTTCTAACAATAGGGTAGTTTAATTATGCAGGATAACGCTGATGATATAGTGTTTTAGTAAAAACATGAAGATACTGTATAGTATGTACTATGATCTCCAGTATACAACATTAATAAATAGGTAGAAAAAAGCAGAAGAAAATACCAATTGAAAAATGTTCACAGTAATTATCTCTGGGTATTGAATTTATGCCTAGTTTTTGCTTTTTCTCTCCTATACTTTCTAATGAATACCTTCACTTGGAGCTGACTTGTCTACAAAGTTTATTATCTGATATTGAATAAGAGTTATTTTAAATTTTGAATATTAGAAATTTCTAAGATAATCACAGAAAAAATACATTTCAAAAACCTATAATTTTGGTTACATATGAATTTAGTGGGGTGGGTAAAAGAGTGTTAACTTAGCCTATATTCTACACTCTAGAGAGCTTGGTTTTAGGCATGAATTCAATTGTCTTGTGGGTAATCTTGCTCCTATGCCCTTAATGTTAATGTGTTGTTTCTCTCTATGTAACAAAACTATGTGCCCGGGCTGGTGAGGCTCAGTTGGTTGGAGAGGTCCCATAACCAAAAGGTTGTGGGTTTGGTTTTCAGTCAGGGCACATACCTAGGTTGTGAGTTTGTCCCCTGTCCCAGTGAGGTCCCAACACACTCCATATTCGGGAGGCAATTAATCAGTGCTTCTCTCTTGCATGGGTGTTTCTCTCTCGCTTTCTCTCTCCCTTAACAGCACTGAAAAAAAATATCTTTAGGTGAGGGTAAAAAAATAATGAAAATAAATAATGTATATTTTAAATTGTTTACTATCTTCTACTAGCAACACAGTAATGAGACATAATATATTTAAGGCCCAAATAATAGAGTTGCAAGTTCAAAAATCTGTAAAATTTTGAAATTATATGTACATAGATTTTTTAATCATAAACAATATTTAGTGGTACTCTCTTGGTGTCTAACATAAAAATCAATTTCCTTCTTTGGGGCCTTGTTTTTATTTTTTATTTTATTTTTTAAATTTAATATTTATTGTACGTTTTTGCATTATCTTTTAGACCCCTTATACCTCCTTTTCCTGAGCTAGCACAACACATTGTTGTCCATGTCCACAACTCCTTTTTCCTTTTTGCTAAATCTCTCCACCCCATAACCTCCTCGCCCCACTAGCTGTCATCCTGCTCTCCATCTGTGAGTCTGTCCCCATTCTCAATGGTAATTCAGTTAGTTCATTATTCCACATATGATTGAAATCATATGGTATTTGTCTTTCTCTGACTGCCTTATTTCACTTAGCATAATAATCTCCAGGTCCATCCATACTGTCCAAAAGGGTAAAATTTTCTTCATTTTTATGGCCAAGTACTATTCCATTGTGTAAATGTCCCATGATTGTTTTATCCACTCATCTACTGATGGACACTTGGGCTGCTTCCATGTCTTGGCAATTGAAAATAATGCTGCAATGAACATAGGGGTGCTTATGTTCTTTCAAATGAGTGTTTTGTGTTCCTTAGGATATATTCGAGGAAGCGAGATCACTGGGTCAAAAGGCAGATTCATTTTTAATTTTTTTGTCATCTCTCCATGTCACTTTCCAGAGTGGCTGCCCCAGTCTGCATTCCCACCAACAGTACAAAAGTGTTCCCGTTTCTCCACATCCTCACCAGCACTTGTTTGTTGATTCATTGATAACAGACATTTTAACAGGTGTGAGATGGTATCTCATTGTGGTTTTAATTTGCATTTCTCTGATAATTAGTGACGTTAAACATCTTTTCATATGTCCATTGACCATCTGTATGTCCTCTTTGGAGAAGCATCTATTCAGGTCCTTTGCCCATTTTTTAATTTTGTGGTGTATTTTTTTTGGTGTTGGGCTTTATAAGTACTTTTAAATTTTGGATTTTAACTCCTTAACAGATGTATTGGCAAATGTGTTCTTCCATTCTGTGCATTGTCTTCTTATTTCATTGATGAATTCTTTTGCTGTGCAAAAAATTTTTAGTTTGCTGTAGTCCCATTTGTTTATTTTTTCTTTAGTTTTCCTTGCCTGGGGATATATACCTGATAAAAAAATTCTATGGGAAATGTTCTAGATTTTGCTGCCTATATTTTATTCTAGGATTTTTATTGTTTTTGGTCTAGCATTTAAGTCTTTGATTCATTTTTTAATTTTTTCTTGTGCATGGTGTAAGAAGGTGGCCTAATTTCATTTTTCTGCACATATCTGTCTAATTTTCCCCACATCATTTATTGAACAAACTATCTTTAGCCCATTGCATGTGCTTGTCTTCTCTGTTGAACATTAATTGACTATAAAGATATGGGTTGATTTCTGGGCTCTTTATCTTGTTCTATTGATCGGTGTGTCTGTTTTTATGCCAGTACCAGGCTGTTTTGATTACTATGGTCTTGTAGTATAATTTGATATTAGTGTGTTTCTTCCAACTTTGTTCTTTCTCAGGATCACTGTTGCTATCAGAGGCCTTCTGTGGCTCCATAGAAATTATTGAAATATTTGTTCTAGTTCAGTGAAATATGTCATTGAAATCTGGTTAGGAATTGGGTTGAATCTATAGATTGCTTTGGGTAGTATGGGCATTTTAATGATGCTAATTCTTCCTATCCATGAACACAGTATGTGCTTCCACCTATTTGTATCTTCTTTTTTCAGTGTCTTATAATTTTCTGAGTACAGGTCTTTTACATCCTTGGTTAGGTTTATTCCTAGGCATTTTATATTTTTTGAAGTAATTATGAATGGGATTGTTTTCTTAATTTCCCTTTCTGTTAGTTCGTTATTAGCATATAAAAATGCAACTGATTTCTGGATATTAACTTTGTATCCTGCTACATTGCTGAATTCATTTATCAGTTTTAGAAGTTTCTTGGTAGAATTTTTGGGATTCTCTATCTACAGTATCATGTCACTTTCAAATAAAGACAATTTTACTTCTTGCTATCTAAATTTGATGTCTTTTCTTTCTTCTTCTTGTCTGATTGCTGTGGCTAGGACTTCCATTACTTTGTTGACTAAGAGAGGTAAAGGTGGATATCCCTGCATTGTTCCCAATTTTAAGGGGAAAGTTTATTGTTTTTGCCTGTTGAGTGTGATGCCGGCAGTGGGTTTGTCATATATGGCCCTTATTATGTTTAGGTATGTTCCTTCTATTTCCATTTTGCTGAGAGTTTTGATCATAAATGGGTGACGGATATTTTTTCAAATTTTTTTCTGCATCTATTGATATGAATATGTGATTTTTATCCTTAATTTTGTTTACATGTTGAATCACATTTATTGATTTGCAAATGTTGTCCCATCTTTGCATTTCTGGAATAAATCCCACTTGATGATGGTGTATGCTCTATTTGATGCATTGCTATATTCAGTGTGCTAATATTTTGTTGAGGATTTTAGCACTTATGTTTTTTGGGGATACTGGCCTATAATTTTCTTTCTTTGTAGTGTCTTTATCTGGTTTAAGAATTAGGATAATGCTGGCTTCATGAAGTGAGTTTGGGAGCCTTCCCTCCTCTTGAATTTTATGAAATAGTTTGAGAATGGGAGGTGTTAGTTCTTCTCAGAATGTTTGGTAAAATTCACCTGTGAAGCCATGAGGTCCAGGGCTTTGTTTGTTAGGAGTTTTTGATTACTGCTTCAATTACAATAGATGTAATCTGTCTATTCAGATTCTCTGATTTTTCCTGATTTAGTTTTTGGAAGATTGTATTTTTCTAGGAATTTACCCATTTCATCCAGGTTGTCCAGTTTGTTGGTATGTAGTTGTTCATAATATTTTCTTACAATCCTTTGTATTTATTTGGTGGTAGTTGTTTTTTCTCCTCTTTCCTCTCTGATTTTATTTATTTGGGCCCTTTCTCTTTCTTTCTTCTGATAAGTCTGGTTAAAGGTTGGTTCATCTTGTTTATATTTTCAAAGAACCAGCCAGCACTTGGATTCATTGATTTTTTGTATTGTTTTTTTTAGACTTTATCTTATATTTCTGTCCTGATCTTTATTATTTCCTCACTTCTAATTACTTTGGACATTGTTTGTTCTTCTTTTTCAATTTCTTTAAGTGTGAAATTTGATTATTTACTTGGGATTTTTCTTGTTTTTTGAGATAGGCCTGTAATGTTATAAATTTCCCTCATAGGATTGCTATCGCAGTGTCCCACTGATTGTGGATTGTTTCCTCATTTTCATTTGTTTCAAGGTATCTTTTGATTTCTTCCTTGATCTTTTTGTTGACCTGTTCATTGTTTAATAACATGTTATTTAGTGTCCATGTCTTTGTGTGTTTTTCAGTGTTCTTATTGTGATTGATTTGTAGCTTCATAGCATTGTAATCAGAGAAGATGCTTGATATGACTTCAATCTCTTTAAATTTACTGAGACCTGTTTTGTCGCCTAACATGTGGTCTAGCCTAAAAAACATTTTATGTGCACTTGAAAAATATGTATATTCTGCTTCTTTTGGGTAAAATTCTCTGAAGATGTCAAGTATATCCATTTGATCTAGTGTGTCATTTATGGCCACTGTCTTCTTGTTGATTTTCTGCCTGGAAGACCAATCCATTGATGTCGATAGAGTGTTAAAATTCCTGAATATGACTGTATTTCAGTTAATCTCTCCTTTTATGTCCATGAAGATTTGCTTTACATATTTTAGGTGCTCCTATGTTGAGTATGAAAATGTTTATTAGGGTTATATCCTCTCGTTGGATTGTTCCCTTTATCATTATGTAGTGTCCTTTTTTATCTCTTACTATAGCCTTGGGCTTAAAGTTCACATGGTCAGACATAAGTGAACTGCTACCCAAGTTTTATTTTCCTTTCCATTTTCATGACATATCTTTTTCTATCCCTTTATTTTTTGTATGTATCTTTCGATCTGAGATGGGTCTATGGAGGCAGCACATAGATGGGTCTTGTTTTCTTATCCATGCAGCTATCCTATGTCTTTTTGGTTGAAGTATTTAAGTACTTTACCTACAAGGTGATTATTGATAGATGCATATGTAGTGTCATTTTATTGTTACACTGTTTTCTTCTGTTGTTTCTCCTTCTTCTCCTTCTCCTTCCTCTTCTTTCTCTTTCTTCTTCTTCTTTCTCCTTCTTCTTTTTCTCCTCTTCTTCTCCTCCACCTCCTCTTCCCCCTCCTCCTCCTCCTTTTTCTTCTTCTTCTCCTTTTTCTTCTTATTCTCCTCCTTTTTCTCCTCCTCCTCCTCCTTTTTCTCCTCCTCCTCCTCCTCCTCTTCCTCCTTCTTCTTCTTCTTCTCCTTCTTCTTCAAGCAAGCCCTTTAACATTTGTTGCAGTACTGGTCTTAATAAACTGCTTTAGCTTTTTCTTGTCTGGAAAGCTCCTTATTTCTCCTTTGATTTTAAATGATAGCCTTGCTGGGTAAAGTAGCCTTGGTTGTAGGTCCTTGCTTTCATCACATTGAATATTTCATGTCACCCCCTTCTGGTCTGAAATGTTTCTGGTGGGTAATCAGATGACAGTCTAATTGGTGTCCCCTTGTAAGTAACTACTGCTTTGTTCTTGCAGCTTTTGGGATTTTCTCCTTGTCTTTAAGCCTTGTCATTTTAATTATTATGTGTCCCAGTGTAGCTCTCTTTGGGTCCAACTTGTTTGCAACTCTCTGAGATTCGTAAATTTGTGAGTCTTTTTCCTTCACCAGGGAAAGATGGCTTCTGCAGTATGGGGAATGACTCAGCACAAGGATCCTGGCAGCTGTCCCTTCCATTATTTCCCCCAAGCCACCAATCCCAGAATCTCCTCAAGTGTCTCTAGTCTACTCTGCCCTCCCTCTGCTGGAGCCCAGGGTAAGTGGAGGCCAATGAAATTTTGTGTTGGCCCTTTAAGAGGATCTCTAAATCTCCAGCTATCTTTCCCGGGCACACAGAAATCCTGCTCCTTTTCACAGCTGGATGTTATCTGGATTCCTTTCCAGGCTCTGGTACTATAGGCTGGGGAGCCCAGCTTGGGGTTTAGACCCAAGACTTCTCAGGGGAACCCTTCTAGCCACCAAAATATCCCTCTGGATCTTCAGCTGCTGCCCACGGGGGCCCAGGCAGCCTTCTTGCGTCTCTGCACTCCCTATCAGTCACATTGTGGTGAAGTGGTTTCTTTTCCCTGTCCATGGTTATAAGGCTTCTCTCCAGCTATTGTTCTGTTGATTATTCAGGATGCTTTCTCTACAGTTTAGTTGTAATTCCACATTGGTCCTTGCAGGAGGTTAGTGTAGCTTCCACTTCTCCACTATCTTGGATCTGGGGCCTTATTTAAAAAGACAAAAAAACAAACTTTAGGCAAAAAAAAAAACCAAAACAAAAAACAAAAACAAACCATGAAGGATTACTGGCAAGCTTAATGAGGAAAGTATCAGAATAAAGGTACATTTTTTTTTAAAAAAAAAAAGGTTGTTTAAACAGAAAGAATAGAGAAGTCCATCAAAGCAGGCAAAGACGAGCCAGACTAGAAATGAGAATACAAATTAAGGACCCAGTGAGAGTGAGCAGACCACTGTGTGGACTGGCTGGGCAGCACTTCTCCTGCCTACCAAATTCTATAAAGATACATTCTTTGGATACCTGAGTCCTAAAGGCCTCAAATGTCAAAGGCTTCTTACGAGGTCTTAAACAGATTCCTCAAAATGTTGCAAACATATTTCTGGCAAGGCCTATGCCCCTCATTTCTTAAACCTTTTTCAATGGTGTGAGACAATCACGGATAAAACTTGGGGACCTTGGGGCAAGAGGGAGAGGCAGAGGAATGTTTATAAGGCTGGTGCATTGATTCTAAATGCATGTTGTACTTGATTCAGAGTTTTCCTTATGCTCAGTCCTGGCCAGCAATGAAAGACAACTTAAAACCCACTATTAAAAGATATATCCCAAACTTGGAAATAAGAGAAAGAGTGCTCTCTAAGTGCAATGCTGAGCTTGACTTACTACAGATTGGAGTATTTTACAAAGCTTAGATGGAAAAAAATTAAACCAAAGATTTTGTCCAGAAGAGATGCAAATGATTTCTCTTCAATAAAATGGATAATTTTAAAGATTATGGTTGATAGCCTTAGAAGACATTTATCAGTTTTGTACCTAACCCAGAAATTTTAGTCTAAGATATCTTATTCAACCGCCATATATACCTAGCTCCTCAAGTAGTTTTATTTTTTAATTGACTCGTTTTCTAGAGAGAGGAAAGGAAAGAGAAAGAGATTAATTTGTTGTTCCACTTATTTATGTATTGATTGGTTGACTCTTGTTTGTGCCCTGACCAGAACCCAGAACCTTGGCACACTGGGACAATGCTCTGAGTTCCCCAGCCAGGGCCTTGTCAAGTAGTTGTTAGACTGATTTCACCATCTTGCTAGTTTCCTCATTAATTAATGAATAAGTTAAATGCAATATTTAATATATGTTCATATTATATTTGTATGCTATATTTTAGCATTTGAAAATTATTATTTAATATTGTATAACTCCAAACTGAGAGAATTTCTACAAGACAATCAGCCTGTACTCTTAAAAATGTCAAGATCACGAAATACAAAGAAAGGCTGAGGGAACTGTGCAGTTAAAAGAAGGCTAGAAGAACGTGACAACCAAACACAAACAGTAATCCTGGATCAGATCCTGGACCATAGTGTTTTGATTACTTTTTGTTTGTTTTTCTTTCATTTAAGAGGAAATTAGAAGAATAATTAGTAAAATTCCTAAGATCTATGTATTAGACAATAGTATTTAATCACTTAATTTCTGATGTTAATTTCATGGTATTGTGATTACGTATTAAGAAATGCACACTAAAATATTTAAGGGCAATAGGCATCAAGTCTGCAAGTTACTCTCCAATAATTCAGAAATGATTAATCTATAAATACCATTTATAAATAATGGAATGATTAAAAATATGTGATAAAGATAGCAAGAGTTGGTAAATTGATGAAGGGTATGCTGTAAATCTTTGTACTATTTTTACAACTTTTCTATACGTCTAAAATTATTTCAAAGTAGAAGTTTAAAAATAAGATCATATAAATAAGAATCGAGTTAGAGAATGCATGGTCATGTATTGAGGATCCTCAGCAACATCAGTAATAATAAACACTTTATTATCTCTCTGGTTTCTTATAAGCTTTTATGATATAGGCTTTTTTTCTTTTTCTAATTGAAGCTTGGAAAACTACAGCACTGTCATCTGATTGCTATTCCAGTGACTTTGTAACTACCTGATGCTACCTTTCACTATAGACATTGAATTGGAGATTTCCAACTTGTTCCTTTGGACCCACCAAAGGAGGGCTGTGAGATAGAATGAAAGAGTAACAGTGAGCCTGAGAGGATGGGAAAATGGGGGTGGGAGCCAATGGGTATAATTTATTTATACATTGACCGTTTATTGATCAGTCACTCCCAATTTCTACCATGGCTTATCAGCTTTCATTCTTTTCTCTGAAGCCTGTTTGATACAATAGTACAGTAAAGCAGAAAGAATTGCATGGGCAGAAATAATTATGGCTCAATCAGCCAAGTTAATTTTGCAAAGATTTTGAAAGGACTACATTTAAAGTAATACCTATTACATATTTCTGTGCATGCAGGAAAACTATATAATGGCAAGACAGAAAAGTAAAGAGAAAGATGAAAGAGTGCAGAGAAGAGATACTAGATGAGAGGTTACTAAACAAATAAGCAGACCCAGAGTTCACTGGTGTCCAGCAGACTTGCTGCACACAACTGAAAATTTTAGTCTGCTTCTTCAACCTCACTGGTTCTCAACCAGACCACTAGGACAACACAATGGATGACAGGCCTGTCCCTGTTAATAAAGAACTCTTGAATAGCTTAGCTTTGTGCTTTGACACCAAAAATTCACCGTGGAGTTAGAAACCAATTTGCTAGGAATGTTATAAACTATAAAAATCTAAAAGGTTTTAAAATATTAATAGCACTTGAATGGTTTTCTCCCAGATGGCCACATAGCTGACTATAGTTCTAGCCTAGAACCCTCTGCTGCTTATCCTCTGCTATTAAATGTCCCCAATATAAACCAGTTTTAATCTTTTGTTGTTGCTATAATTGTCAGTGTCTAGATATATGGAGTAAGAAATGAACAGAATAACCCAGGATGTATGTCACTAATAATTCAGTTTATGGCTCATTGATAATGGGATTCCTAAGTATTAGTGAAATGTCTGGCCCTGAAGGCTTCCTAGCTTGAAGCCCAGGTGTATAGCTGTGCCAGGTAGAACTGGGACTGATAGGGGCAAATGAGTCTCATTTTCTGCCTATCTTTTCTGGTCCACAAATCTGTGAAAAGCTTATGCATGCTCACTGTACAATTCCAGTGATGCCAACCAAAAAGGAACAGCAGTTTGATTTGAAGGATTTGATGCTGTCTTGTTCATGTTCTTGTAAAAGTTATGAGAAAAAACATTGTTAATTCAAATGTAATTCACAGAAGGTACTGCCTTGGTATTCTGATTTTCTAGCAGTGCTGAAGGAGAGCCCAGGAGATGACCCAGGTTATATGTACCAACAGTGATATTGATCCATAAAAAGGAGGAGGTTAAGAGGAAGAATTGAAGAAAGAGAAGACAGAAAAGAAGAATGAGAAAGGTGGGAAGGAAATGGATGAGGAATGGAGAGGAGGGGAAGAGAAAGAAAAAAGGAAAGAGAAGTAGTTCAAGAAAAAGGAGAAAGAGAAATGGGATATGAAGGAGAGATTGTTATGTGATTTAAATTCTCCATGAAGCAGGCAAAATTTATCTCCAAAATGGAAACATTTCTGCTTCCTGTATAATCTTTGGGGCAGAGTTTCATCTTCCCTGGACAATGCTTAGAAGGACATAGTTAAGATTTTCCTCATTTATGCTCATTTTTTTCTGTTTTCATAGCTGAAAAAATATTTGTGATTGGCAGATTTTTTATTTAGACAGATGCCAGTCATGGTGCTTCCCCATGTGGCCCTCTTCTTGGGAATTGTGAATAACAAACCATCTTTTCAGTGGCAATAATCTCCAAATATGTTGACCTTACATATCTAAATAATAATAAAACCTATATTTTAAAACACTCCCAAATTCTTATTTGGATTGTAGGAGAATCCAAATAAAGAATGATTGTTACTTTTAAGTATTTGCTAAACGAGTGCATTAAAAAATGATGCTATAGAGGGAACTCTAGAGAAGAGGAAGGGGAATAGGATCCATTTAATGACCTTTCTACAGAGAGGTCTAGGAATATGGAGTGTCCGTTGGGTTCATTTGCTGGGCCACTCAACCACAGCCTCACAACCGTACAGCATCTACTTCCTTATTAACCATTCTTTCTCTCCTTCAGTTATCTTGAGCTATTTGAACAGTACAGAGCTTGCAATATAAGATGCCAAAAGTAGAGAATGAAACAGAAATTAAGAAAATTTAAATATATACTGCCCTTGTTAGGGAACAGATTTCCCAGTTTTTATTTTTAAACCAAGAGTATATTATCATTATATTTTAAACATATATGACAAGAGGATAAAAAATGAAAGTCAATACAATTTAGAAAGAAAGAAGGAAGTAGTACATATCTGAGCTTCTCTGTTAGAAAAGAGGCTATTTTTCATTTTAGGCCCCAGGGTATCTGTTGGTGCACTGGGAGAGGTAATTCATTAAATGAACCTAAGGTTAATGCACCTTCAAAAGAGAGCAATTTATCTTTTCTTCTTCAATAGGATCAAGCCAGGAGGTTCTATAGTTCAAAAATTTGTATCCTGGTGAGATACTCCTGTAATGATCTTGGGTCCCTTAACTTCAACCTCTCTCATTCATTACACCCACATGACTAATGCATCGATGGCAGATGCTGTACTTTTTCCGCAAGGTGTGAGTATTTAAGCTCTTTCTTGAACACCAAGAAATATTTATATTCTGGTTTATATATTAGTCCTCAGATCCCAGCCTAGTCAAAGTATAGCCAGGGTGGTGCCAAAAGGAAGGACATAGTAGTTTAAATGAGCTGAAATGAACTTATAAATGGTATTATTCTATCTTAGAATAAAGTCAATAATAGCAAGTACAACATTATTATAAAATCTGGTGAGTTAACCAAATGAAAACAACGGAAGTGTATGAAGCAATAAGTGAATTTTTTCATACTAGATTTCCCAAATTCCAGTGTTTTATTCTCCTCAGAAAAATTTATTTACTCATTCCAACTTTCT
This sequence comes from Pteronotus mesoamericanus, assembly GCF_021234165.1. Taxonomy (NCBI): domain Eukaryota; kingdom Metazoa; phylum Chordata; class Mammalia; order Chiroptera; family Mormoopidae; genus Pteronotus; species Pteronotus mesoamericanus. The sequence continues at coordinate 33,924,954 of NW_026555105.1, read as the reverse complement.
CTTTTTTTATTTCTCTGTATATACATACATATACACATATATTCACACATGTATGTTATACATATATACACATACAGTTACACACACACATATCCATACAAACATACATGCACTGCTACCTCCTGACTGACTGGTGCTAACTCATAGTTCTTGCCCTTGAAAAATAACTGTCTGAAAGGGGAGACATGTGTATGAGAGAATTACCAGAAGATATAATTGGTCTGTATTAGAGTGAAGAGTATACAAAAGCTATGAAGAACTGGAGAGCAGGAAGTGGAGAGTAAGTAATTCTGTCTAGCTTAACTTAGATCCTGAATTGGTGACAAGTCAAGAATAAAGTCCAAAGTAATAAACCAGCATTTCTCAATTCTGATTGTATCCTAGAATCTCCTCAGGAGCTTAAAAAAATGACAGTTCTTGAATCCTACCCGTAATAACTTATATTCAACCAGGCTAGGGTGGGCTCAGTCATTTTACTTGCTCTCTGCTCCATCTGTTTTGTCAACACTTAGAAAAATGCTTGAAACACAGGGTGCCCAATGCATATTTGCTGACTGAATGTATTCTCCCCTAAATATTCATGAAAAGGACCAGACAGAGGGCAGGAAGCTACTTTTAGTCATGCACACTTCCTGGGTTATGTGTTTGCTGCTGGAAAGTGAAGCCCCGGCTCCCTGGCTAATCCTCAGTTATTTTAAAGACCTCGTAGTATAGTTAAGTGATATCTCTCCTCATGGGGCACAGCCTCTGCTGTTGCTAAAGGAGTGAAGGCAAAGACTTCCCCTGCTGCCACAGGGCAGAAGAGCGACTGTTCCTTCCACAAGTCAGATGTCAAGGGCAGAATATTTTAAAAGAATATGCATACATGTACACACACAATTTTTTTTCCATCAGTCATTATGGAGTAGGTCAAGTTGTGATAACCTCAAATATCAATAGCTTAATATCATAAAAGTGTATTCTTCTCTCATGCTACATGTTCTGTACAGGTCAGCTAAAAGGCTTGTTGACCATAGTCTCTCAGGTACTCAGGCTGCTGGAGACACCCAGTTGGAGAGGGTTTTCATTATTATTGTATTAAGAAGGAGGGAATTTACATACTGAATTTTGTATTAGCTTCAACACTTCTACCAAGAAGTAAAATGTAACACTTCTGCTTACATTCTATTGGCCAAATCACATTGTGTGTCCATGCTGATCCTCAAAGGGGGCAGAAAAATGTGATTTTATCAAATGGTTCAAAGGCAGAGACCTAGAAATAGTTGATAAATATCAATGATGATTTTGACATTTACCAATAAAGAATAGTGAAATTCAATTCCATTTAGAGTTTATGTAAGTTTAGCTAATTTCTAATTTACTGCACAAGGCTGAGCAGCAACCCTCCCCCCCCTGAAAAAAAACCCCAAAACTAGAATAAGTTCTTATTATTTAAGGAAAAATAGTACAAATTTCCAAACAGGTTTGATATATGAATTTCAAGGTCAAAAACTTGTATTCCCTTAGGAACAGTATTTAAATAAATAAGGTCATTGTCATAGATCGCAACTTACATAGAGAATAACATACCAACCACAGAGTTTTTATCACCTGAGTCTCACAGAGTAATAAATGTTTCTCAATGCACTTGAAGCATCATCTTATAACCTAGATTTACAATAAGAAAAGCGCATCTTTAAAAGTATACAGAGAAGAACATGGACTTTCATAGGAAGTGAACAGTGCTACATACAAATATATATATGGCTTCATTGGAAACTGCCCAATGTGAGAATGAGGGCATTTTCAAGATATTGGAATCTAAACCCCTTCAAATCAGTTAACCCTAACATGGCAATACGCTTACCATACTAAGTGAATCTTTGGAGATATAGGGGTTTCAACACATACTTTATGGGTATTTTATATTACTATTTCAGTACAAAGTACACAGTCAAATCTTACTTCTCAAATGTTTCCCATATAGAACAATGTGGTTCTCAACAAAATTGTTCAAGGAAAAAAATGCTTTGGTTATCCAAAAACACTTTGGTTCTTGACCCCACAACCCTTTTGTGCTGATACCTGAATGATCAGTCACATGTCTGATTTGATTTTCGAACAAATTGTTTATTTAACAGCTTTCTTTCCATTTTGGTTTGCTATTTCTTTCAACATGGTCTTCTTTTCAGCATGGTGGAGCATGGAACAAGCTGTGCCACCACACCCTCCTTTAATTGTATGCTTAAGGAAGTAAAGGGTCAGCTCTACTTTCTCAAGCATGAGTCAACCTAGAGCGCTAATGAGATAGCTTAGGTAAGAAAGTGAAGACTTCATGTAAAAATGTGTACAGATATCCAATCAGAGCTCCCATCTTACCAATGAACGTTCTTTTTCTAGATTGATATTCTGAGTTTGATAAAAATCCTACCATCAATTTTCTAAAAGTATTTATTATATTAGTGTGGAGGGGGCTGGATTGGTTGGGAGTCCAGGATAATTGAAGATACTAGAAGAACCAGAAGCAAAAGAAATAAAACAACCCTTTTTCAATCTCCCTGTGATACAATAATTAAAAAAAAAAATGAACCAAACATTGAACAATCAATTTCTGAGAACACAGAACAAACTGCTTACTTGTGGATAATTATGAGACAAATGAACAAATAGTAGGTTCAGATTATATTAAACCCTTAAAAGAGAAATGTAATTAATGATGATGATAAAAAATGCTAAGTATTTGCAATAATAATCACAACACGTTTGTCTCCAGAGGTCTCAGTTTTTAATGATCCTTTTCAGAAGCAACATCAGAATGTAATCCAAAGGAACCGGAGAAATATATGGCTAATTTCCTCCCTAAATGGACTGAATGTCCAAGTAAACCTGCTGGTTATCACTGTGAGGCGTTACAAGGTACATTGAAATGGCGCCAAACAACATGTTGTGGGGGAGGTAGAGTTTCGCATTGTCCAATAGCCCTAAGTGCTAGGTGTGCACACATGCTTCCTTTCCCCCTGGCCAAGTGATCCAAAGTAGATCTACCAGCCTACAGTTTATTTAAAGCATTTGAAAAGTGATTTATACTGTGAGTCTACTCTACCTTTTTTGAGGCTTCAGTGCTTTATGACTTTATTGCCTTGGGTTAAAGCATGTTTTAATCTGCCTGGTTACAAGTATCATAGAATTCAAAGCTGGAAAAGACCTGATCTTATAACAGAGAAGTAATGTAATGCTCCTAAAGTCACACAGCACAGGATTAAAAACCCAGTCCACTGGGTGCCCTAGCTCCTGGGTCAGTTAGGTCTAAGGCAAGGCAGTGTCAACCTTTATTCATGCCATTAGCTCCTTTGGCAGCCTGGGCAAGCTGTGGACCCTTAAATAATCATATTTTCAACTAAATAAAATACATAGGATTACAAAGGAAACATTATATTAAAATACATCTCTTCAAAAATTTAACTTAATTTTGTAAAATGCTAATGTATGCATCATTATTAGCAAATAAAACAAAATCTAGTTGAAGTTCTAATATCTAAGATAATTTTGAGGCAGTGATAAACATAAATGAGATTTTTTTATATATCTGCAACAAATGCAATGTGATGCAAAAATATCTGCGATTTGTATGGATGACCAAGTATCAGGCACTGCTGTGACTTTTCTGGATTGCAGTCTACATTCATTTTCCAAGACATACTAAATTTCAGTTAGAAATTAGTAAACAATAAGGATCATCTTTTTCTATTCTATTTTATGGATACCTAATTTCTAATCCCTGACCCTAGATTTGTCAGATCAGTAATCCCTGATAGAGCATTCACACATTTACCGTTATGACAAGTCAGCGTACCACCACCACCAAATTCCTATTTAGTACCTCTTGCCACTGTATTAAGTCCAGAAGTAGTACAATGTATGGTTCCTGCTACATGAAGCTGAGAATATAATTAGGAAAACAATACCCACATATGCTGAGATTTAGAAACACACAGTACAAGAGGAAATCAGAGTTGAGATCATTGGAGAGCAAAGCTGTCTAGACTCTGGTGCTAATTAAATGGTAAATGCATAATGGTGGATGTATAAAATGTGAGCATTAGTCTGTGTTTGCTGGCTGCCTATAGAGCAACTGTAGCAGGAGAGGGAAAGAACAAATGGCACAAGTAACTTGCAAATTTAGGTAGAGTCAGACACACAAAGCAGCATCTGAAAAAATGTGAAGCAATATATCACCAAGGTGTAGACTAAATAGACAAAGTTTCAGGGGGCTCCAGAAGAAAAGGTGCTTTCAATTCTGCTCAGCACAAATGGAGGTCTCTGGCCAAAGACTCCATTGTTCTTGGTTTATGCTCACTTTCCATCCATCTGCAAAAACACACATATACTCCAGTCTTTTGCTGATATAAATGGTTCCAAATTTCATTCCTAGGCTGGCAAACAAGGAGTCATTTCTTACGAGTGAGTGATATACGATACCACATTCCTAAACTTTTTTTCTTCTCCAAATTTCCACAGAAGTTGAATGGCCACTTTGAAACTTAATGATAAATGGTGGAAACTCATTTCCTTCTGGTATTGGTGTTAGAACAAGACTCATTTAGCAAACAACAGATTGTCGATTCTGAACTAAACATGAGAATAGCATCTGGTCCATAGTTTAGAAGCTCAGATTTCTTTTGCTTCTACTGAATACTTTCAATAATAAAAGGGAGGGAGGCATAGGTAATTTTAACTTTGTTATCAGGACATCTAAATTATTACATTTATAAATAAATTACATAGTAAATTTAATAATAGGTAATAGGTATTCAAAACTGACTTCCTTTAAACAATTCCTAAGCTAATAATGACTAAACTAGCCAAGAATATGACATAATTGCCTGGAAACCTAATCTGACCCACTTTAGTCCAGATAAATGATACAGCATGTTGCTTAAATGAAATCAGCACTTGTTACACAGTCAGGAAATGGTAATTTAAGGCTAAATGGTGTGAATTGTTTGAAGATAACCTATTTGGGTATCATATGATAAGTCACCATAGAAGTTTTGGAGAAACAGAAAGAAAAAAATTCAAAAGAAAATTACATTATCATATACCAAATCTTCATTAAAATCTTACAAGTTGATGAACACTAATTTTTTTCTTCTCAAATCAGGACCCTGTTTATACTCTTTCTATTATAAACTCATTCATTTGTCAATTTGACAAATGTTTATGGGCAATCCCTAGATACTAGGTAATAGGGAGGATGCAAAGATGATAAATAAATTGTAATCTATGCTCTCAAGCACCTTGAATTACAGTTACAAGATAAACCCTGCAAACAATCAACCAAGTGTCAAACTCCACACAGTAAAAGAGCACTGCTTCAACTCTGCCCACACCATATTAAATAGTCCGTTAAAGCCCCCATCATATTATCATGTAGTTTCTTAGATGTCTGTCTCCCTACTGAAGCATCGCCTCCTGAAAGATATGTAGATATCTTATCATTGTGTCTCTAGTGTCTACTACATGACTGACAGGTACATTTTAAGCATGCATTAATTGAGGGTGGGGGAGATGGGCAAGCTTATTTTTAATTAGCATTATCACAAATTATGCAGTGATTAGTTAGGTTTTTAAATGGGCCCTTGAAAACTGGCATACTGTTTTTATCCTGGGGAATTTTCCAGGACTTATCCATATCTGGGTGGGATCAGATGACTGACTGTTCGCTAATGTGTATGAGAACTATGAAGGCCACTCTCCAGCATGACCATGAAAGGTCCTGCTTGGTTTTCTATATCCTCCCTCTTCTTTCCACATGCATAGAAGTAGAGGACTTGAGATGGTGGAATAGCATGCTGTAAGAAACCTGAATCCCTGAATTTACTGCATACAGGGGAGTTCCCCAACTAGAAACATAGACATTGTTCATTTAGTGAATGAGAAATAAACATTTGTTGTGTTATGTCACTGGGATTCTAGGGTCATTTGTTACAGCAGTTAGCCTATTCTGACTAATAAAGTTGGGGACAGTACTGGTGAAGGAGGTCATTCCTTTTGGATGACACAGATTTATGCAGAAGGGAACTAACTCTAATATTTCCACTAAAAATACAATAGTTCCCTGAGCTTATTTGCAGAGTTAGAATATAATCAAACAGAGGTAATGGTCTCATAGGCCAAATCTGTTCCTTAGAATGCCTTGTTTGGCCCAGGTTGTGTTGGTCCACGCAGCATTAGCTGAATTTGTTATTGCCAGTAATTTTTAAAAGGGAGGAACTTTTTTTGTTGTTGTTGTTGTTTATATTAGCTGTCCTAAATGATTCACGCTGAATAACATCTAATCTCTTTAAACAAAATCCATACTCTCTCATTTTATGCAATGCCCACCACTCCATATACCTCACACCCAACCTGCTTATGTTACCTGCCTAGTTCTGGTAGATATTTGAATTTGCCACCCCTTCCTCTGAGTCACTGGATTGAGGTTAAAGGACTATGTGTTGACTATTTGGTTATTTTATTAGTTATCCTTATCTTGTTCAGGACAATGGCTCTATTGAAAGAGATACATTTTCTTAATATTTTGTGGTAGATAAAACAAAAGTGTTTAGGATGTCATTGGGTACAACACAGCCTATTAATTACCCTGGATGATCCCTATTATTGTGGTCCTAAGACAATGTAGCTTGCTTAGCCATTGCAATAGAGACCAGGCAATTTTGTTCTATCCTCATCATTTCTACATAAAAGGTAATTTTCTCAGGGAAGATAACTTTGAGCATATGCTGGAATTTTGGGGGTTGGGGTAGGAGAACAATAATCCAGAAAAATTTTCTGAATGCAATTTTTCAATTGCTGATAAATACAAATGTATAATTATTGTGATTCCCACTGAAAACAAGTTTCAAATTCACTAGATCTTTTTTCCTCTCCTTTCACTTATATCATGAGTGGTATGAGCATATTCTAAAGTCCTGGGATCTGGCCATCCTTCAATATGGTCTAGTAAAGTCAAGAAATGCAACAAAGTGCCTTTATAGATAACAGTGGGAATGAGAATGAAAAAAAGATAAAGCAGTTTGTACAAAAACATTAATGATTTTATAACAAAGTAAACCAAGGAAAGCTTCCAATTGGGAAAATTGAGGCACTGATCATGTAGCCCATGATGATATTTTAATTTGTACCTCTTCCTGTGTGTACCTGTATGCATGCATTTAAAAAGTTATGCCAGTGAAAATATAGGTATGTTTAAGATATAGCCTTATAGTTGACACCTCTAAAATACTGCATCAGTTTACATCACCCCCAATGTAAGTTTCTGAATGAATGAGTGAAATAATGAATGCTGTATGAATAAATGAATGTTATAAAAGTATCAACATACTATATAATCCCAGCTGTTTCTAGTGTTTCCTCAAATCAAACCAGAAGTCTCCTAAAATATTGATGGAAAGAGATGCCTAGGGGAACACACCTGCATGCTTCTAAGTTATAAATAATGCTACGTTGCTTGGAGTTCCAGAAAAGATAAATTTCTCTGTTCATCAAAATAAATTATTCTTCCCTTATTATGATCAAATGAGCCAGAACTAGAAAAACCTGGATTCAGGTTCTTCTACTCCACAAAAATCAATTAGGTTCTTATGATCTTGCTAGCTTCTTTACTAAACCATATTTTACACATTTTCCCACCACCTCTATATACAGCTAACCAAATTGTGAATGTAAGACACAATTCCAGTCATTTACACTGAAAACTAGAGTTCACATTTCAGTTGCTGGTAGCTTCATCACCCCAAACAGCCCATTTTAGTTTTATTCCCAGCTCTACCTTTGTAGCCCTCACTAAATGAATTTTTAGTTTTGTAACTATGGGAAGAAAGCTTAGTAAAACAGGAATATCTAAAGCAAAAGAGAGGAGAAGTGATAAAAATTAGATGTAATATTTTGTTTGGTTTACATCATTTCAGGGTCTGTTCTTTTGCTACTCTATATATCTAGCTTACGGCTTTCATTCCATTTAATTATAAGGCAGAACAGATGTGAAGGATCCCGTACTCCAGGGGCATGACACAGACATTTATTTTGTAATGTTATATTTTCATAGTAATAAGTTGACTCTTGAGGAAAAGAAACTTATCTTAAGAAGAGTATTCAGTGAATTTAGGAAATAATCTCAAGGGAGTCAAATAAACTTCTTCAAGGACATAATTAACTGCAAAAGCAGAGGCTCATCATTTCCAATAGGAAGCATATACGTATTTATTCAGCTCCCACTGTTGTGCTATAGGGATCATTCTAGTGCTATTATAAAGGCGAAGCCAGCAGCTGGAGATGGTAAGATATATAAATATGTAAGGTACTGGTAAGAGAAGCGTTTTATAGCTACTTGAATGTGAAAATTTACAACATCAAAAAGCATTTCTAGAAAGTACTAAAATAAGAAATACCATCTATACTAATCTAAGCATGTTATTCAAAAACAAAAATGAAAATGAACTAACTGTCCAGTCTTTGAATGAGAAAAAAGACCATCTAACATATTTGAGAGAAATGAAAAGTACTTTACAATGTTAATTTCCTAAGTTTTAAGCCACAAGGAACTACCTGCTGCCCCAAAACACTGCTGTTGGCTTGTGGCAGTAGTGTTGTACTTCGAACATCATGGCAACATCAGTCTAGAGAAAGAAACACGCTCCTACTCCTAGGCTCTTGAGATCTTATCCTATGAATTAATAGGCATAATTAAGAGGAAGACATTCATTGCAATATTATACATAATTTCAAACTGCAAAATAGCCCAAATTCACAAAAAGAAAATGGATAACATATCCTATCAAATTAATCAAACTACCAAATATAAAGTAATTATAAAGTCAATATGGCGACATGAAAAATATTTATAACATGCTTAATGAAAAAAAATCAAAACTTAAACTTTAATTTACAACACGATGATTGAAATTAGAAAAAAACATACTATATTTTCCTGATTTGATGATGCTGTCCATTTTGAGGTGTTGATTTAATAATAATTATGTGTAGCCAGTAGAGCATACATTATTCAATCAGATCTTACAATTTTTAATAACTTATTAAGGTAGAATTTATTTATTCATATATTATGTTTACATATAACAGACTTTTTTAATACATCACAGAAGTTTAATAATCACACTTTTTAAAGATTCATTGAGGAATAAATAACATAACATTGTAAAAGTTTAAAGTGTATGTACAATTCAATGATTTCATAGGTATGTATTGCAAAATCCGTCTCGTTAACACCCATTACCTCACATAGTTACAGCTTTTTTTCTTGTAATGAGTATTTTTAAGATCTACTCCCTTAGCAACTTTCATATATACAATACAGTATTTTTCACTATGGTCACCACACTGTACATTACATCTCTAGAAATTATTTGTCTTATAACTGGAACTTTATATCTTTTGGCCAATGAGCCAAAGTGGTCAAAATAAATTGATACAATCCATGATTAACTAACAAGTTTCAGAAGGCTGACTTTCAAGTCTCTCAAAAGGGCAGACTCACATATACAGTTCTTACATACATTTTTATGGACTCTTATAGACAGAGACTCTGTAAATAAATGCTTAGAAACACATACAATTTTTATAAACAGTCATTTTCCTCTCAGACAATAACCACAAAATCCAACATTTTTGTATTTGGTGGTAAGGTTGCTTTGCATTCAGTGGAAACAGCGGATGTGAGCACGGTCACTGGCTGGATGGAACAAGTGGTAACTATGTTCAATCGAACCTTGGGGAAACATAATAAATTTTAGGTAGATGGAAGAAGAGCACAACACTCTGCTGATGAGTTAGGCAACGTAGGTTCATGAGAGAACATAGTTCTCTCTCTTCTTGAATGTCCGGGGAGCTCTGAGGGGGCATTCGTGTGTTTGGTGCAGTTGATTTGTCAGGTTGATTAATCCAACTTGTTGGTCTCTCCAGAGTATCAGTCTATGGAAGCTTCCCAAAATGTCCACGATTCCTGTGTCACTCCTCCCCCTCCCTAACTCTTGGGAGGTCTGTACAAAGCCTTCTCTGACTAGGAGCACAGGCCAAAAATGGACAAGGCAAAGATGGAGCATTGGCAGTGGGAATGAAGTGAGGATAGGAGAACAAAGTCACAAAGGGTAAACCCCATGCCCTGGCATACTTGCGGTTTAGTACTGAAGACACACAAGTGGATAACTGTAAAGCAGTCAACTGGGTCTATGACCAGGATGGGCATATATTTAGACTTGTCTTGAGGACCAGACCAGATCAGGCTTCTGGAGGAGAGATAAGCTGGGTAGACTAGGTGATTAGTTATTGGGAAAAAGTGTTCCAGTATATATAAAGTCCTGGTAACATGATCAAGCATGAGGTGTTTGAGGAACTGGAAGTTCATTCTAAAGCAAATAGCTGTAATTTTGGAAATAAAATCTCATTTCCAAAATTCTAAAATTTTATGCAAAGTGATGTTGATTTTTTACTTATTCTATTAACTGACTTACCAGACAGAAGTGTAAATTCTGCAATACTATGATTTGTCTAAATACACAGTCATCATAGCTAGCTTGGACCACATCCTATCTAAAAACTCTACTAACTGAATTGGATTTAGACATGAGTGGCAGAAAAAACAAAAGTATTTTTAGGGTTCCTGCAGTTAACGCTCATTTTTGTTAGTTCTACAAACCACACCCAATCTGAAAATATTTAGTGTCCAGTTAGAGAAAAATGCAAGAAAACCCAGGTGCTGTCTATAAGAATGGCCTTGCCAGTAGGGAGCAAACTAGCTAGCATTGCTTAGGGCACACTGGGATTCATAGTTAGATGGGTAGACAAGTACTAAATGGACCTCCATCCTCTCAGCACTGGTGTGCTTATGCCTGGTCCAGCTGGGCCCACCATAGGCTTTTCTTGGAGAGGGGCCATGTCCACTTTTGTGGAACAGGATTAGAGCAGTCTTGTAAGCACGATAAAAACAATTTCAAATTGGGTGCAAAATAGTTAAGAAGTGCCAGCTGCTAGCATCTAGCAATTTGTGAATGTTGGGTTTGGGTGCAGACCTTCCTCCTGTGGCAGGGGGACCACTGGTTCCAGATTGCTTGTCACTAGGCAACCCAGGGAGTCTCTATGGTAATTTACTAGACAATCTGGCTTGTCTCTGCACAGATAGAGTTGCTTTATATTTGTCAGTTAAAAATACATTAAGGTATGATAAGCATGCAGTAAAGTCCATAACCTTTAAGTGTTCAATTTGATAAGTTTCTATATATGTTTACACTGGGGTAACCACCACAATAATCAAGAAGAGGATAAAAGAGAAGACAGGACCATAAGGAAGCATAGGGGAGGATCAGGGCAAGACGAAGGCAGTCATAGTGTGCCTAGCTCACAAAATGCTTCCTGGGTAGTGACAAGCCACACTGTCTAGTACATTCCCATATTTTGTCCTTTCTTATCTTTCACTATCCTGCTCGACTTTTCCCCTATCCAGCAGATGACAGGACCCCCAGACTGTGGCTAGTACACATCACTACAAGGCATGGAAAGTCATTGAAAAGCAGATTTATACTAATGAGCTACTTTAACTATCCAAGGTTGCAATGCAAGGGAATTTTCTAGCAAATTAGCAGTTTGGATGGCTGTGGTAGTCATTGTAACTTTTTATTCTGCCATGTATATTTTCTCTCTAAACCAGCCCCTCCTCACTTATCATGGCTGAATATCATGCAGCCCTGTTTATTTTGCCATGGAAGAGGTATAGGATACAAACTGACTCCACCTGGACACAGAAATTGTTTGGGGATTCAAAGCAGAGCCATCAGAGCCCATTTTCAGGATTTATATCGATATTAGGAGACAGAATGCATCTTCCTCCTGAGATCTCAAACACTAGAGTGGCAACTTAGAGCAGGGGTTGTCTATACATGGGCGCTAGAGCCAAACTGGCTATTCAAATCCATTTCTATTCCTTATGATTTGTGATTTTGGGCAAATGACTTAACCTCATAGAACAATTGTAAGGATTAAATGAGATGATGCTTGTAAAATGTGTAGAAGATTCCCAAGCACTCAGGAAGCACTCACAGAATGGTAGCCATAACCACTGTTATTTTAGGCTTCATTGGTGGAAACATTTGCTGCCTGGTGAGAAGCACCTGCTTGAGACAGTCCCTGGACAGGAGCACAATGTCGAGAGAAGGGAGGAGAAGAAAGAACTGGAGACCTGGTGAAGTTATTCAGTGTATGTTGCCACCTTTTCCGGAGTCACATTCACTGCTTGGGTTATCAAGTTCACTGAGGAACTACATTCACTTTTACATTTGTCTTACTCTAGACAGAAATACATTTGTGACATTCACAGTGGAATGAGTTCTGACTACAGCACCCACAGAGGAATCCTACAACTCCTGTGCAAAATGTCAACCAAAGCTCCCTACTTTCACATGCAGTTCACTGCAGGAAAAATGCAGCCTCCCTTTCTCCTTGTACTAGAATATGATGGACTGCTAGGGTGAGAAAACTGTAGAAGATCCCATTTTATTTTTAGTTTCTGTATTCTTAAATAATAGCCATGGCTTTGATTTATTCTGTGGTAGCATCCATTTTTATTTTCTTTGTTAAAAGTACCCAAGTGGAAGAAGACCAAGCAAGAGGGGGAAAATGTTTATTTGTGCTGTTAATTCGGTTCCTTCTGTCTTTCTAGAATAAGAAAATAAAGTGTAGGCATGGCTTTATTTATTTATTTACCAGTAAATGTCACATTCATTAGTGAAACCCTCCACATATAGTGAGGAAGATGACTGTGAAGATGGAAAAGTGCCAAGTTCAGTTTCAAAATTCCTGTCAGGATCCAATCTAAAGTAAATTTAGATTGATAGGGATGAATGAGTCAAAGACAAGTTTCAGCAGTATCTCTGACATGCATTTTCACAGACTGGCAGATTTGTATTTTTCAATTTGGAAAGTCAGGGTGCAGAGATTTGAAACAAATGCATACATACTGACAATCTTTACCTTTCTTTTTCCATTCCATCCCAAAAAGGCCAGGAGAGAGGGAAAAAATGTCTGCTTAGACCAGTATGGATTCAACCTTTAAAACAATCTTGTATCCCCTAACATTCAAATGGTATGAGGAACAAAAAGTGAAAACTCCTGTCATACATTACTATGATATCACTTTGCTTGAATTTCCTGTCTAAAATTTCTGTCATTTCATTGCCAAAATGGCAGATTCATTGTGATTTTAGGTTTCATCAGTTTTCCAATAGCTAACTTAATGCTGCTAAGTCTGCCTTTCAGCATTTAGCAGTTAAAATTTTAAGCAGTATAACTATACAAAAAAAAAAAAGAAATCCCTCTACAGCAGAATGATTATCCATAGTTTCTATATTCATTTCATAAATTTCCAATGACTGCTTTTTATGCCCATATGTTATACTTTAAAAAATCTGTGTTGGATGCTCATAATTAATTTTTTCTAAATTTTAAAGACTAAAACTAATATTTTGTGACAAATGGAAAAAAGCAGAAGATATAAAAAAATATATTCAAGGACTTTATATTATTTAAAAGGAGGCATTGCACTTGAGTGTATCAAAGATAAAATGTTTTCATTTATATAATAATCTACATAGTCTGAAATTACACCATTTAAATTCAGAGTGAGAATTAGGAAACTATGATTTAAAAGATTGGGATGTATCTGTTGTTTTAGCAATGAAGTAATTTTCAGTAATAAGTTATGTTGTACTCAGGATTAGATTTACAAAATAAGCTTCTATTATGATTAGAAGTTTAGAGAATACAGACATGTTTAAATCAAGGAACAAAACTTTATCTCAAACTTTATGCTTCGGGGGACAAGTAGGTAAAAAGATAAAGTCAATGATGCAACATTTCATTGAATACCATTAACCAGTACCTTAAATTTATGAAGGGAAAAAAATTGAGTAATACTCAGATTATGTTAAGACTCCTTATGAGTATTTCAATTAAGATATGCACCCGTGATACCATCAAGCTAAAAAATTGTGCTGCATGACTGAAGCTGAGGCCCGCTGCACTAACTATATTTATACCCAATTATCAAGCTATGGCCCTTGACTTCCTTTTAATGCCATCTGCCAGAAAGTTGAATTAAAACACAACTTGAATTTCAGGCAGTTTCCAGAATTCTCCTTAATGAAATGGATTCCTTATGTTGCATGGAACAAGAGTAATATGATGAAGTTCTTTGCATTGATATTCAGAGACTGAGGCTCTTTCTCTACAGTAAGACATTCTCTTGACCTGCCAAAGTGGGTAAGGAAAGAGCCCACACCCAATTAGAAGCAGACAAAAAAAATTCTTTCACTTTGATCTTATGGTGAATTCTCTCAACTTGGCCAAAATAGAAAAATGTTCTGAACAACTTATCTCTAACTACATAGGTGTGTTAGCAAGTTAGTCCTCACTTCTTAATTTAAGGAAAGACTAAAAGGGATTTTTTTAGGCAGCCATAGTCTAAACCTATAACAGACTATTTGAAATAAATGCACAAAATAAATGATATGTGTGATGGATTCAGTTTGTAGAGTAATGGAATTTTATACTCTAAGATAAACTTAATTTTCATAGATTTATAATTGTTTAAAATTTTCCAAATTTTGAAAGTTAAAATGTAAAATTAAAAAGGTTTATGCACACACACAAAAGATTCTTCAGTTTATAGATGCATATATATATTTTAAAAGATCAGATTTTTTAGGTTTCTATTTGTTTTTAATGGTTTTCATGTCACTGACATACTGAGACTAACTTATTCATAACATTCATGAAAACTGTCAAGCATTTTCTTTTATGAATTAACAAAATATTCATAAATTAGCTTAAGATTACATACTGCAATGCTTGCCCAATCAATTGTACTTAGCATTTTGGTAATGACTTTATTGGCAGATTGCTAACAAATTGCCTATAATTATAATCTGCCCTTAAGTAGTTGATGTTCACATCTTTTTCAAGAGAAACACTATGTCAGGTTTTACCATTTTTGTAAAGGTGATATGAATCTCTCCCATCATTAAATCCCAGGATTCCTTCCATACTTTGCTTTGCCTGTCCCCATATTTCTGACCTCCTTTACCTAAACCACACCAGACCCTATATTTTTCCACTGCAGTCCCTGAAAACTCTAAAGTATTCATAAATTTTCTGTCTCGCCTCTCCCTTCACTGCTGTGCTCATCTGGGGATCCTCAATAACAGTATATATTCTATAGGAAATTTGTGCTATCTTGTGGATGCTTCCTACTTTCTGCAATTGATCTCAGAAAACAAAAGGGGTTAGGTATTTTGGTTTAAGTTTTTTAAGAAAAAAATTTTTAATTCAAATAGCTATTTTAACATTTCCTTTCTGGAACACTTTGAAATATGACTGTATTAATTCATTTACTTTTTATTCATTCAGGAAGCATCTAATAAGCCCTTTCTATGTAAGTAACAAGTGCTGTGTGCAGCCTGTTGGGTACACATCAGATTAGAAGACATGGCCCAGTCCTCATGGTGCTTATAGTTCATTGTGTGGGATATGCAAATAAAAAAAAATAAATATATAACGTTAAATTGTGGCTGCGCCATGAGGGACGTGAATGACACAGTGATAGAGAATCATGGGCTGGAAGGAGGAATGCATATTTTGTTAAGGCTGTTTCAAAGGAAGTCTTTCCAGAGAGGTGGCTTTTAGCTGAGACCTGAAGTAAGAAAGAAGAATCGAGAGAAAGGGAGAGAAAGAGAAACAGGGATGGGGGGAAGAGAAAGAGAGAGAAACAACCAAGTGGGGGAGTAGGAGTAGAAGAAGGTAGGAACTGGGCTTTTTAAAAGTCAGAATGGAGCTTGTAACCATCCTAGTGGTACACAGAGCATACTGGATCTTAAGAGAAAGAGGGAGTGGTGGAAAGAAAGTGTGGAGGGAGAGAGAGAAAGGGGGAAAGAATGAGGTGAGTGTGATAAAGCTGAAGAGATGAAAGAAGAGCAATAGAGGAAAGACATGAAGAGAGAGAGGGAGAAAGATGAAGAGAGAGTAATGGAGGATAAAAGGGGGGATAGAGAAAGAAAGATAGAAATGATAGAAAAATAGAAAGATAGAAGGAGAAAACAAGTAATGGAGGAGGAGAGATCAGGTAAAAAGATAGAGGGAAAGTGACGGGGGAAGTGTATAGAGAGATGAGGATAAATAATTTGGCTAGAGTCCCAATGCTACTCATAAAAACAAACCTCAGACTCAAGTGATGCTGTAGAAACATATCTAAGATCCTTCTCCATCCCAGATTCCCAGACTCTCCTCCTCTCTCTGGCATCCATCTCAGGACTTTGCTTGGACTCTACTTTAGAGTTTCTAGCATCTCCAGCAGTCTCAGATAACTATAGCTCTGGCGTACTGAGGCTCAGTGATTATTCAGCTCAGTGTCAGTCCCGGGAGGCTTGATATTTCATCATTTCTGCATCATCTTTTCTCTGGGAAACTGAAAAGACTTTGCTAACTCTTAAATATCTTGCCCTGTAAAAACTAAAAACTAAAAAAAAAAAGTCTCCCTGGGTCTTGTACTGTGTCAACATGGCTATGCTCAAATTGTTTCCCAGAATTCTCTTCCCTTCACCATATATTTCCTATCTGAGTTGGCCAGAAGTGGAATCTCTGGGAGATTTGAAGGTGAACTGATGAGATGGTCATTTCTTTCTTCAGGTTGTCATGGTCATGGCCAGAGGCACTGAGAAGCTAGCATGTCCTTGCTGTGCATGCTCCACGGCCAGTTCTTTTTCCAAATGGTCAGCCCTGCTGACCAACAGGTCCACCAAGTCATCCATGCTCCAGCTCCTCTCTGCAATTTCTCTCCAGAAGCTAGTCCTACCAGACCTGTCACTGCAAGCTCCAGCTGGCCCACCAGCTCCAGTGCTTTGGAGGTTGAGTAGTGACTTTTCTCTACTCTTCCTATGTGGACTTTTGATTTCTACTTTTCCAGCTTCTCCAACTATTGTGTGACTTCTTAGGCTTACAATAAATCCTTTGTTGTATAATGCTCATGATATTTTGCTTCCCTGGTTGAACCTTGAATGATAGATGCTCTATTATACTGAAGAAAGGAGAGCCATCTTTAAGAATTTACATACATGAAAGACTAGGTTACAAGGTAGTAAGCTAATTTAAAGGATAATTTGAATTTTAGATAAAATACAAGAATAAATCTAAACTGTAAGTCAGGTAACATCAAGTGCTTTTAATTACCATCTGATTTATAAAGCAACATGGGTGTGTTCTGCGTGTTACTTTATTTGGGCAGGGAAAGTATAAAAGGAAGAGGCAGGTAGATTGATCTTAACCCCAGTATTTACATAAAGAAGATCGTGATGTTAATGGGTATAAGTAACTTAAGTGAAATACAGTGATAGTAAAGCCAATAGAGGAAAATGAGAAAGCCAGAAAAAATAACAAAGTTCATTGACACGTCCATGTTTTTGGTTAAGGGGCCAGAATCTTCTCTATGTGAAGTGCCCACATCTGATAAAAAAAAAGCTTTCAGGTGTTTTATGTCTATTATATATAATGTATCTTGTAATTTTACTAACAGCGTACATGAGTAAGAAAACAGATTTGCTTTAACCTGACATACAGCTAAAACTAGATCATTGATAATTGCATAAAGACAGCTCTTTTTTTTTTTCTCTCAGACAAAACTAGACAGTTTTCCTCCTTACATCCCTCTGGAGTAAGTGGGCCATCGTAGAGGTAAGTTAACACCTTCTGTTCTCTGCAAAGTTAATATCTTGACATCCCATAGTGTCTGGTACTTCCCTCAATAAAATGTTGACCCCTTAGTTAAGAACATGAATGTGTCGATGAACTCTAACACTCCAGGGGCCAGTAGCAAACTTTTATTTTACTGAAAAGATGCTTATTTCCTCTTTTGAATAACTCAAGAAATAGTCCCCTGTTCCTTTCCCTCTCCCTTCATGTGGTTTTATGTCAAAGATTACTTATAAAAAAGTTGGTAAAACACAAGTACAATGCATTTTTAGCATGAAGCAAAGGATATGTTTGTTCTTCCTGAGATTTTTTAAAATTGTGATGAAATATACATAGTATTTACCATTTAACCACTTTAATTGTACAATTCTGTGGCATTCAATACACTCACTTTGTTGTTCAGCGATAACCACTCTCCATCTCCAGAAATTTTTTACCTTCCCTAACTGACATTCCATAGCCCTAAACATTTACTTCCCGTTGCCCCTACCACAGCCTCTGGTGACCACTATTCTACATTCTGTCTCCATGAATTTGATTATTCTTGGTACCTCATATAAGTGAAATAATAAAATATGTATCCTTCTGTGTCTGGCTTATTTCACTAAGCATAATGTTTTTAAGGTTCATCCATGTTGTAGCATATATCAGAATTACATTTTTATGGCTGAATAATATTCCATTGTATGTATATAGCACACTTTGTTTATGCATTCACGTGCTGATGGACATTTTGGTTGTTTCCACCTTTGATTATTATGAATATTGTTGCTGTGAACATTGGTGTACACATATCTGTTCAAGTCCCTGCTTTCAATTCCTACTTCCTGAGTTTTTAGATCATGGAAAATATTATATGTCAACACACATACACATACAAACAGAGAGAGAAAGACACCTGAGGTTGACTGTGTTGGCAAACTTTTGAAAGCACTGCACGTTTTTCCTTTCTAGACAGAATCAGGATCATAGGATGCCTTCAGTTTATTCATACTAAAACAAGGAAGCCCAGAGAAGGGAAGTGACTTATCTAAGGTACAGCTAGTCAGTGTCAGTTTTAAGACAACCGCAATCCAAAGTCCCTTGACTCTAGCCCTAGTGACCATTTCACCTAATTTAGAATATTGTTATTGTCAGAAAAAATTGTCACTCGTACATGCCCTGTGCTCCATCCGGCTTCTATAAAAATTATGGAATTTTAACACTGGATTACCTGGTCATGATATTTATTATGTGTTCATTTAGTAAAATACAGTTTTGTTTTTTTATATGGCTGGGAGAAGTATGGGGAAAGGAAACAAGACCTTTATATTTCACAGTAGACTATAGTGTTCTTAAGGATGTGGTATCATTTATATTATAACATTACAATGCATTTTGGTACCATCAAGTTTTTCATAAACCACATGAGTAATTTGGGTAAACTAGGTAATTCAAAATTCTGTGATAGGAGTACTGCTAGAAACAGGTTTTATTTTAGGTGGAGGAAGAACAAAATTTTTTGTCTTGCTCTGAATAAGAGCAAGATAAGGAATGTGAGAAAACAATGAAACAGATGAAACACTATGGTAAAACTGGGATGTGTCTGCTTTAAAAAAAAAAAAAACAAAGAGCCAGAACAAAAAATAAAAATTAAAATGTAAAGAAAGGACATATAATAAAAATAAATTTAGCTACATCAATTATCACAACAAGTGTAAAAAGACTAAATTCCACAATTAAACTATAAAGACTGTCAGTAGATTGGATAATTTAAGAAAAATACAACAAAGTTATACATTATTTACAGGATAAGAAAAAGACACTGATAGAAATGGTAATCAAAAAATGTATGCCACTATCAGATAATCAAAATATAAATTAAATAATATAAAATAAATTAAATATTGATGTGACTATAAATAAAATTTTAAAGCTACAGTGTTTTTGGAAATTTTTGAAATAGCATTCTCATTAGTTGAGAGGTAAACCTAATAGAAAAAATTAGAGGACTTGAATAGCATAATTAATACCTTTGTACATATGTGAAAATCTGATTCTTAAAATTAGAGCAATATTTTCTAATATTTAGTAGATATGATTGTATAAAATAATATCTTATTCAGAAATGCCTATATTCTAGGCCAAGTGTCAGCAAACTGTGGCCTTCATGTCAAATCTAGTCCACAAAACTTGTTTGGTAACATTTTTAATTGGCTGTAAAATTTTTAAAAAGAAAAAAGTATAGGTGACAGAGACTATATGTCGTCCCCTAAGCCTGAAGTGCAAGAAATGAAAAGTACAGAATTCAAGAATATAAAACAATAGGACAAAACTGAAGCAATCCAGATAGCCGTCACTGGTAAATCCAATAAAAAAAATCTAATTATGGAAACACGCTACAACATAGATGAATCTCAAAAACATTATGTTAAATAGAAAAAGCCAAATACCAAAGGCTACACATTGTATGATTCAGTCCATAAGAAGTGCCCATAAAAGGCAGATCCAAATCAGGGTAGTGGTTGCTTGAATGTGGCTGAGGGTGGAAACAAGGATTGACTACTGTCAACCTATGGTCATTGATACCAACTCAGTGCCACCAGGAATCCCCAATTTTGGGTGTGGTGAAGAAGGAAACTTTATTCAGTGCAAAACAGCTCAACTGTGATACAGCATGGCTGTGAGGCAGTACTAGGGCCAGCCTCCCCTCTGGCTAGGCAGCTGTGCTATGCTACTCAGTGATCTACATAGCTCCCCTGCCAGTCTGCTCTGGCCTGCACTGATCTACTCTGCTCTGCTCCATGGATATATCTTCTGTGTTTCAGCTCAGCCTGTGGGTGGAAAGGGAAAGTGCACTTTCAGAGCCAGAGGGGAACTGGCTCATCTGGACAGAAGTCTCCACCTTTGGTCCATGATTGGTCTGTCCTCAGGCAAAAAAGGACTCCAAATCATCAAAATTTGGTCCAAAAGACACTGTCCAGATTGGTTAGAGTAGAGCCATGCTGGCCAGGCCTGTGCAGCTCCAATTGTTGGGAAAGTCTCAGTCCTATTGGTTGAAATATGATTCCAGGAACTCCTTTATAAGGGCTGGTTCAGTGAGGGCAGACAGTTCAGTTCAGGATTCTCCTTGAAGTGCACTTTGCAAGAGAGACTACTGTGCAGAAATGGCTAATAGAGTCTCCACATCTGGTCTGTGAAATTAAAATCATATTGGAAAGTTTTAATTTCTTTTCTTTTGATTTAATCTGTATTGTATTTTTTCCATTACCATTTAGTCCCCTTATACCCCCCTCCCCAAGGCAATCATCACACTGTCGGCCCATGTCCATGACATGGACAGTCCTTTTTCCTTTTTCCTCAAACCCTCCTCCCCTTAACCTCCACACTCCTCCTCCCAAACTAGTTGTCACCTACTCTCTAGCTGTGAGTTTGTCTGTTTTGAGTGTTAGTTTGGTTTGTTCACTAGAATCTACATATGAATGGAATCATATATTTGTCTTTCTCTGATTGGCTTATCTCACTTAGCATAATATTCTACAGTTTCATCCATACTCTTGCAAGAGGTAAAATTTTCTTCTTTTTTACAGCTGGAGTAGGATTCCACTGTGTAAGTGTCTCATAGTTGTTTTGTCCACTCATCTACTGATGGACACTTGGGCTTCTTCCATATCTTGGTGATTGTAAATAACACTGCAATGAGCATAGGGGTGTTTATGTTCTTTTGAATTAATGTTTTGAGCTCCTTCAGATATATTCCTAGAAGTAGGATCATTAGGTCAAAAGGCAGATACATTTTTAATTTTTTGAGGTCTCTTCATACTGCCTTCCAAAGTGGCTGCACGAATCTGCATTCCCCCAACAGTACAAACTGCTTTTCTTAACAATATTCTTTTAACCATCATAGCTATATCTGCATTTATGAAGATCCATAATCCTTGTTTAGCATTGTTATTAAATGTGGAAATTTAAAATAACCTTGTTTCCTGCAAAACAATGTTACCTCTAGTGGCCTGGTTCCAGAGAATATTTTATTCTCCCTCCTCCTCACACTATTTAGCTATACATCCTAGAAGAGATATGCAGGAAATCAAGGAGTTAGAGGTTTACATTTATCTTTTAAAACCTACCAGAAAAAGTAACGCTTTTTAAAATTGTTCTTCACAGGTCTCCAATGCCCTCATTATCAGACTATAATTGCACTATATTTTATGGAATAGTCTATATCAAATGTCAGAATAGACCCTTTAGGCATGAAATGATTTCCAAGTCTTCGTGGACTAAAAGTTCGAAGTGCAGAAAATAGGATGTACTCTGTTTCTCCTAATGACTCCATCCAACCCAGTCCTTCCATACAAAAACACCTGGTGTTCTTTAAACCATTAGCAGAAATGTTGAAGTGGAAGGAGTATAATGGGAAAAGTTCACATCACAATAACATTCTTGAGAACAGGAGCATCTTTATCTTTGCAGAGACCACAGTATTCAGAAAAGTGGACCCTGGCAAAATATATGTTGAATATATATTCAAGATGTTTTTATTCTTTGAAAAATCTACCTGGTCTGTTGTTAGTTGTTTGTCTTTTTAAATGCTACCTGTTAATTTTTTAATGATAAATATGTGTATATCTTATTATGTATCTGGTAATTTCAAAATCTAAACCATTTGGGAATCCAATCATTGGTGATTTTTCTGTTCAGATTTCTAGGTTGTTTTAGCTTTGTCAATCTATAATGGGTTTTTCTCCCCTAATTAGTAATACTTTTTATATATTATGAGAATCCTCAGGGAAACTTTTCTCCAGGGAGCATTTATGGTTGCTTCTGACAGGAGCCAAGGGATAGTTCCATAACTGAGACATCTTTTATTTTCATGTTAAAGACTTGAACCACTGACCAACATAAGGACAAATTATGCTTACAAATTCACAGGCCAGTCCTTTAGTTTTATTTTTTATTTTTTATTTGGAGTTGAGATTGATAAAACCAGGTTTTACAGTGTGGCTCTTGGTTGGCAGGTGGATTTTATTCTTTGTGCACCCTTTCAGTGGGAGTGTATTCCTGTTAGGGCCTAATTTTGTACAGGGTCTCAAATTCAAATGTAGCCTTGTACAGGCCTAAGGTCTAGTCTCCTCCCACTTTCTCTAAGGTTATTAATCCTCAGACTGTCCTTATGTCATGTTGAGCTTCAGATCCTACTTCCCACTCCTGCTCCTGTTCCTACTCTATTTTTTTAAAGAACCTTGGGGATCTTTTTTACTTACTTAAAGGCTTAGCAATTCTGTTGTTATCCAGTACCTACATATTTTTCAGCTGTAAGATTTTTTTTTACAATATCTAGCCTTTCACACTGGTACAACAGTAATTTGTATTCTAACTTATTTCTAAAATGGTGTTGAGTTAGTCCTGTTAGGCCGTTTTGAATATCATATGCCTATATCAGTAGATTGATTGTTAGCCTTGGAACTTCTAAAAAAAATGCATTTGTTTCCATACATATTCAATATTAAGTTCCAACCTGTGGCGAGAGATAAGTCTAATAAAAGATTTCATTTTAATTTTGACTTTGATTTTTCTGAATGTTGAAAGATTAATTCTATGCTCTGTTGGAACATTGATGAGGAAACACTTTATCTCAGCATCTAAATAGAAATTAAGTATAGCTGACAGGTTCCAAAAACAAGCATTCTAAATTCAATTTAAAAAAAATAATAGATTTTCTTCTTACTGAATATAATGCAAATTAGTGTGATAATGCTGCTGTACCAACATCCAGAGGTGGTTTCAAGAGAAAGAGTAATTTACTTGACTCTTTTCTACACCAAGCCACATGCTTATTCCAGCTTTTTTGTTTGTTTTTTTGTTTTTCGTTTACTAATAGTCTATTTAGGAATCTTCTGATATGAGTATTGATCTAAGATTATAGGGAATACATAAAGATATTGCCTTTTAACCTGAGTATAGTAGTGTTAATATAATTTAACTCAAGCCTAGTTTTTTTTTTTTTTTTTCTGCCAAATCCTCCTTTAATGAAGTGACCATGAACCAGCAATGATCATCTGTGTCTGCTTGCCTTTCTGATAATTTTGGAAAAGGTAAAGCCTGGAATTAGAAAGTTACTTTATTTTTTTTTTTTAATTTTGAATTAATTTATTTACTTTTTAAATACATTTGTCTCTGCCTTCCCCCCCTCTTTCCCTTGCCCCCTCCCACCTTCCCTCCCTCAGCTCTTCCCCTTTGGTTTTGTCCATGAGTCCTTGCTATATGTTCCTTGACTTTCCCCTTCCCTTCCCTTTCCCTGCCCCCCCCTTCCCTCTTGTCTCTGTTGATTTCTTTTCCTTTCAGTGTTGCTGGTCATATTTGCCTTGCTTCTTTGCATTGTTGGTTAAGTTCCGCTTATAGGTGAGATCATATGGTATTTGTCTTTTGCCCCCTTGGCTTATTTCGCTTAGCATGATGCTCTCCAGTTCCATCCATGCTGTTGCGAAGTTTAGTACTTCTTTTTTTCTTTCTGCTGCGTAGTATTCCATTGTGTATATGTACCATAATTTTTTGATCCAATCATCTACTGATGGGCATTTAGGTTGCTTCCAACACTTGGCTATTGTAAATTGTGCTGCTATGAACATTGGGGTGCATAGGTTCTTTTGTATTGGCGTTTTGGTGTTCTCAGGGTATAGTCCCAGCAGGGGAATCGCTGGATCAAAAGTCAAGCCTAGTTAATACCATTGCTAAAGACCTATAAATGACTTTTTTTTAGCTGAGTACATACTATGTGTCATCAACTGTGCTAATGATTTTTAGATAGAATTAATTTAGACTATACTATAACCCACTGAGGAAGATGCATCCATTTGTCCCATTTTATGTGCGTAGAAACTGAGGCCGATAAAAGTGAACTGGCACAATGAGTTCATACAGCAAAGAGGTGGGGCAACCAGGATTTGAAGGAGAGATGTCCAATCAGAGATTGTGCTCTTTACACTTCATTACACTTTCTTCCATTAGGTAGCAGTGTGTGTTCATATACTTGTGTGGGCATCTGTACTCTTTTATATAGAACCCTGCCTTACCAATAAATACATAGAATGACATGAAAAAATTGATTCTGAATAGACCTTTTATTTATTTTTTATTGAATGTATTGGGGCAACATTGGTTAATAAAATTATATAGGTTTCAGGTGTATAATTCTATAACACATCACCTTTATATTGTGTTATGTGGTTACCAACCCAAGTCAACTCTTCTTCCATCACTTATTTGACCCCACTTTACCCTCTTTCTACCACCTTCTCCCCGCACTTCCCCTCTGGTAATTATCATGCTGATGTTTGTGACTATGAGGTTGTTTTTATTGGCATCATTGTTGTTTTGTTTTTTGCTTAATTCTTTCACCTTTTTCACACACCCTTGCAGCACTCCTTCCGTCTGACAGCTGTCAGATTTTTTTTTCTCTGTTTGCATTTTGTTTGTTAGTTTATTTTGTTTATTAGATTCCACATATGAGTGAAATCACATGAACCGATTAGAGAGACCAGAAATAAACCCACACCTTTATAGTCAGTTAATATTTGACAAAGGAGGGAAAAAGATAAAGTAGAATAAAGGTAGTTTATTCGATAAATGATGTTGGGAAAATTGGACAGATAAACACACACACACACACACACACACACACAAAGGAAACTAGACCAACTTCTTACATATTATACAAGAAAAAACTTAAACTGAGTTAAAGACATAAATGTTAGACTCAAAACCATAAAAATCCTAGAATAAAGATGGGCAGTAAAATCTCAGACATTTCTTGTAGCAAAATATTTCTGATATAACACCTCAGGCAAGGGAAACAAAAGAAAAAATAAAAAGACAACCAAATGAATGGGAGAACATACTTGCCAATGATCTGATAAGAAGTTAATGTCCAAAATTTATAAAAAAAACCCATAAAACTCAACACCAAAAACAATCTAATTTTTTAAAAACTGGATAAAATGTGTGTCTTTAGTAAGAAGAACAGTTAAAATATTTTTAAACAATAGATTTTGGGCAGATGGGACTAGATATCACCAGGTCAAATTAAATGTAGATAATTCAATAATTTTTTCTAGAATTGTTGTAGATCAGAAAGTAATAATAATTTACTTATTCAGCAAAATATAACTTTAAATACATATAGGAAAATACTGTCAGATAACTATAATGAGTTTATCTTGTCCTATAGATTTTTTTTTCTCTTTAAGTAAATCAAAAAAAGACATGGGTGTGAGAGCATGAGATCATGTTCATTTTCCCCTGTTCTTTTCCTGCCACAGAATAAGAATTCTTTTTCTTTTTTTCTTTTTTCTTTTTTGATAAATAGGTGTTTCAAAGACTTGACTGAGAAATGCAAAATAAAACCATAATGAGTTATCACCTCACATCTGTCACAATGGCTATCATCAATAACTCAACAAACAACAAATACTGGCCAAGATGTAGGGGAAAGGGGACCCTTTTGCACTGTTGGTGGGAATGCAGACTGGTATAGCCACTGTGGAAAGCAGTATGGAGATACCTCAAAAAATAAAAAATTGATTTTTTTTTTGACCTTGCAACCCCACTTCTGGGAATATATCTGAAGGAAATCAAAACACTAATTTGAAAGAACATAAGCACCCCTATGTTCATTGCAGTTTTATTTACAATCACTAAGATATGGAAGAAGCCCAAGTGTCTATCAGTAGATGAGTGTATAAAACAACTATAGTACATTTACACAGCGGAATTATACTCAGGCATTAAAAAAAAAAAAGAAAAGAAAATTTTACCCTTTGCTACAGCATGGATAGGCCTGGAGAACATTATGTGAAGTGAAATAAGCCAATCAGAGAAAGACAAATACCATATGTTTTCACTTATATGTGGAATATAATGAACAAGCTGAACTAATAAGCAAAATAGAGACATGCTTATAGATGGAGAGCAGATGACAGCTAGTTGGGGCAGGGTAGAGGTTAGGAGGTGGAGGGACTGGGCAAAAAGGAAAAAGAACTCATGGACATGGACAGCAGTGTAGTGATTATAGAGCAGAGGGAGATATAAGGAGGTTAAATGCCAATGGAAAATGCAATAAAAATTTTAAAAATAAAATAAAATAAATAGTGAAAAAGTAAAATAAAAATAACAAATAAGGCTAGTATGTCTTCAGAGAAATGTATACTTCTCTATTAGGCTCTCCAAATAAATTAAATTTAGAAATCTGCCTAATCCTGCAACAGAGTGGTTCTAAGATGTTTTTAAGGGGTTTGTTAGTCTTAAATTGCCTTTTCTAGATTATTTGATCATATGCTCCGTTGCCTCCTGAAGATCTAAACAGACCCCTTTCAGGAATGTAAAATTAAAGGTCAGAAATTAGAACATCTGGTACACTTGAAATCATACAACTCTTAATTTTTTCATAGTTCATTTCTAAAAACTTTCTACCATCTAACCATGATTAAGGTTTAGGAAGAGAAGTAATAAACAATTGATTCCATAATATCCATTTTGGAATCATAATTTGGGAACCAGAAAACCTCCCCTTCAGGGCATCATTAACTTGGAGGTATGAAAAGGTTATTAGATACTTAAGAGTCACTTGTGGTACTAGGTAAGCTTATACAAAATATTTAACTCTGGTCTCAGAAGTTAGAGTCAGATTTCTGAGTTTCCCATACCAAACAACAACCAGACTGTATACCAAAATATATGGTCAATTTCAGCACCATAATCATTCAAAGTTAAAGGCTTCCTGGTTCATTGCTATTATCTTTTCTTGCACCCAAAGGGCAACAATAGTAGGTATTTCTCCAGGAGGCAGGCAGTAGGAAGTTGTCCAAAGGCATGAGAGCAGCTAAGGCCATGAGGAGATGGCCAGTAAGCCTGCGGAATCCTCCCAATAAATGCTAGTCTAACCAGAGTAGCCTCAACTGGGAATGGATAAACCTACATCCACTTGATTGGTAATCCTTCCTAAAATCCTAGTTGCTTGACATAATTTGATAAGTTAAAAACCATATAATTAATTATAAGCAGTGCTGACTTTTCATTACTAATTATATATCTCCTGCTAGCATAACAACTGGTTAGGATTAACCACATCCATCAGAAGCAATGGTCAGGGCCTGTTGAAGACCTTTCTGAGTCACCAGTATACACATACTAAATAATTAGGGGGAAAAAATACAACATTTTGTTGGGACACATAAGCTAGCAGCTTATGTTGAACTTCTCACTTAAACACAGCTCTCTTCACAGTTAGAACTCTAGAATTTCTATGATAGTGTCAAAAGAAATAGTAGGTTTATCTTGTTGGGGGTTATTTTTGCATAAAAAGTATGTGGTTTAACTTAGATTGTGTTAATAGATTGGAAAAGGAATGATAGAAAGGTAGAGCTAGAAATTAGGAAACTGCTTATTTCCTCAGTTCTCACTTGACATCACTACTACCTCAAGGCCTTTTTTGAAGTGGAAGAATTTTCAATGGCCCATAATACTAAAATTGAACTAATTTCAAATTTTCAAGACTAATAGATTTTTGATGCTGAGTGAAGAATTTTGAATTAAAATTGTTGCTTATAGAAGTTCAGTAATATCTTGATCTAAATTCATATCTGTTGTTAAAGGCAGATAGAGATTTATAGACATAGATAACAGCTAACAGTTCTATAGCACTTACTGTAGACAGGCTCTTTTTATGTATATGTGTTATTTTAAGTTTCACAAGATTCCTTTGAGATAGCTATTACAGCTTTTTCATTTAACATATAAAGAAACTGAGGCAAAGGAAAGTTAAAGTGACTTGTTATTAGTCGAACTAAAATTGCAACCCATATGATTAGGACTTATCCACCACCATCTACTACCTCTCATACAGAAAAAATGAAGACCAATTCAAATATCTTTGTGTCTATTCCTATAGAAAGAGATATGGGTAGATTTACATATAGGCCCTTTTTCTGAACTCCCCTTTCTCCATTTCCATTTCTGTTGAGTCATTAACAAATGAAACCTTGGATTTGTCACCTATGGCTTCTTATATCACTAAGATATGCCATTTTCTCCCATTTGTCCTCTCTCATTCACTGCCAGAGCCCATGCCTAGGGGTTTGTCTTCTTACTATTGCTCTGGACAATTGGAAGAGCCTCCTTATTTTCTCATTCTTTCCATCTTTTTTCAGCCACCCCATTCTGCACACTTTGTCAAAATACAATATTAAAGGGCTCCATTTGCTTCTAAAATGCAGTTCAAACTTTACCAGGGTAACCAGTGACTATCAATGCCATGCTCTTTACTTAATTGTCTAATTTATCTCTTACCTATTGCATGGACCTTTTGTTTCTATTAAGCCATCAAGATTATTAATCTCTGAAAATACTATAAACAGTTCTACCTACACCGCTTTTCTAATTTATTTCATCTTTTTGAAATACCCTTCTTCTTCCAGTATTTTCCTGTATAGGAAAGTCAGTTAAAATTCCCAAGATCTAAACTTTCCCAGTGGCTATAGATAGAATTTAATATATCCCTCTTCTGCTATCTAACAGTAATTAGCTTGTTCTTTATTAGAATATTATGAATATTGTTGTATATTGATTGTGCATGTTATAACTGCTCTAACTAGGTTACAAACTCCTTTAGAATAGCAGAACTGGACCATCCAGTGACTTGTATGGCAGTAATACAATTCATTTTCCCACACCATTCAATCACCTTATATAATTAGACTTTGTAAAAGAAAGAATTGGATGCTCCTTCCATTTGTTTTCCTAAAAAATAAAGCAAACCACATTTTTCTCCTTACCTCTCCCGAAAAGTTAATTACAAAATAACTCTAAATTTATCCTCTGTCATAGAGTATTTTAATCACTATACTTTTGCATCTATTCTTACAGTTGCATATCTTTAAAAACCAGGATGTAGGACCCTAAAAAGTCTTCTTGATTTAACTCTTGCTTCAATAAAATTTCTGGAGAGTCACAAGTGTGACAACTGTGACTACACATAGATAGAAAAAAAGCCAAGGAATGAAACAAAATCAGGACAAAGGAGAGAGGATATTCCCAAAAGTTGTATTTTCACCATGTAACAAAAAATATACATTT
Organism: Pteronotus mesoamericanus; assembly: GCF_021234165.1. NCBI lineage: Eukaryota > Metazoa > Chordata > Mammalia > Chiroptera > Mormoopidae > Pteronotus > Pteronotus mesoamericanus. The sequence continues at coordinate 33,895,059 of NW_026555105.1, read as the reverse complement.
CCCAAAGGCTTCACTCTTTTTTGTTTTATGAAAAATAAGAGAGAAAAGCCAATAGAGATTCTAGAAAAGATTCTTACTCTATTCAGTGGTTAATAAGTTTTCAACCATAATCAAATTTTATCTATAATTACAGGTTGAATATTGTATTTAATCTTTACACACAAATATTAAAAAGGAAAAGGAAGTTTCCTTTATGTATAGGAAAAAAATGTGTTGCAGATAGTGGTCTATGTATTTGAGGGAAAAAAATACATTAGGTTATCAAAAAAGAGAGATAAGAAAGAAAACATTATGATCAACCTCTTCAGATTTTCTGCTGATGAATGTGAATTCAGTGTAGAACTCCTTGTCATACTATAAGTGAGAAGTCTGAGCTCTTGAATCACTTTATATTCCATTAGTGTCTATTTCGCAATCTACTCAACAAATTAATAATCTTATTGTAGGATTGCAGAAATTACCAATTCAGAGTAAACACAAAAATATGCAACTGTCCTTTAAAACGTGACTAATATTTCAGGGGTTGAGTATGAGATTTTCATTTGCATTGCTTACAGATGACCGCGAACCAAGGATGTTTGTTAAAATGAACAATGCACAGGTAAATTGAAGGTAATATAATTGACCTCCTAATCTCTCTGTTTTAACTACCACATTTCTTCTGCTCAAAAAGAGTTGAAAGATTTGTACTTGACCTTATTTGAATTTATCCTGTATTCTACTAAATTTTGAAGTGTATGAGGAGAACATAGTCTTTCAGTGGAATTCAAATTTCCAATCTGTGAAATCAAGGAGGAAAAGAGTAACTATCACATGAGGTTTTTGTAGGGATAAATGAGAAACACCAATGTAAAAACATATGTCAAGCTATATGCAGGGTGGGGCAAAAGTAAGTTTATGGTTGTAAGTATGAAATTTTATTATTGTATTATTATTGATTAATTATTGCATTATTTTTCATCTGAACAACTGTAAACCTACTTTGCCCCACCCTGTAAATGCTGGTTACTCTTATTAATGTTACTATTACTGTTGGTATTATTATTATCATAACTGTTGTTTTACAATTTCAGAAGTTTTTTTTAAAGATTTTATTTACTTATTTTTGGAGAGAGGAGAAAGTGCAGGGCAAAAAGGAGGGAGAGAAACATCAATCGGTTGCCCCTTGCATGTACTGCAATGAGAGACCAGGCACAACCTAGGCATGTGCCCTGACAGGGAATAGAATCAGAGACTTTTCACTCTGTGGAATGACTCTCAACCAACTAAGACATGCTGGTCATGGCTGAAATATTTTTAAATTTATTTTTATTGTATTTTTTTCATTATCATTTACCATCCTTATACCCTCCTCTCCCTCCATCACCATACTGTTGTCCATGTTTATGGGTCCTTTTTCCTTTTTGCTCAATCCTTCCACCTTCTACTCCTCTCCCGGAGCTGTCAGCCTGCTCTCTTAACAACAATAACAACAACAGAAAGTATCTATTTGGAGAGTTATAGGAAGAAAAACGTGCAAATTAATAGCCACATATTTAAAAATCAATTTGAAACCATTTTCACAAAGGAAGACAATATCTTCTATTTGAGGTCACTGCCAAGGAATCATGGTGTGATTCATTATAAAGTGATGAAACATCTACATTCATGTCTTAATTGGAATTGCACATTACTTTTTCCTAACAGGAAGTGTGATGGGGGACAGAGTTGCCATGCTCCTAGTGGTAAATAAGAGAGTACAACAGAAGGGGTATTTTTAAAGGTGGGATGATATACAATAGTACATTGAAGCTTGTACCAATGGGGAGCCTTCATTATCATTAGGCCTAAAGGGACCAGGGGAGAAATCAGATATTGGTACCCAGTGAAAACTATTGCTGTGGGAGAGGGCTGTTTTTGTAGAGGAATATAGCCACTGCTAATCTACAGGTGCAATAATAAACACCTTGACCTTTTTCTTGTCCCATGCTCAGATCTCCTGTGAGTGCCCACCATTGGCTAAGGTAGCCCAAGTGATGCAATTCATAGACAGCAGTCTCCGGGGGCACAGAGCTGAATCTCAAAGAGGTAAAGAGTGGATTAGGGAACAAAATAGAGACAGGGCACTAGCTTGGATGTTACTAATCAACATTGACTGTTCAGTGTATCTTTAGGATTATCAAAAAGGAGCAGATAGTCAAAACACAAACTCACAAACCTTAACAACTAAACAATGCTAACCACATAGACACAATAGGTTCACAATGACTTTCTTTCTATCTTTCTATCATTTTTATTCATAATAGACAAAACTGGAAATAGCTCAGGTGGTCGTCAACAGAAAAACATGGATAAGCAAACCATGGTATACATACAGCAATAAATAAACTGAACTACTGATATACACAATAATATGGATGGATCTTACAAGTATTATGCTGAGTGAAAAAGCCAGGCACAAAAGAATACATACTATACACACATACATACATATACACATACATACATATATGTGTGTACACACATATATGTGTGCGTGCATGTATGTAATGTGTAGTGTATGCGTATATGTGTGTGAAGTTCTAGAAGAATCAGAAATCTGACTGCTTCCAAGGTGAAGGAGGAGCAGGGTTGTGAAGGGAGCTTTCTGGATATGGGTGAGAATTACATGGATGTATTTATTTTTTAAAATTGTGCAGCTGAAATGTATGCATTTTAACATGTCATTTTTAGATGTAAACTTTTTTCTCTTTTTATTGTTACTCTATTACAGTTGTTCCAATTTTTCCCCTTTGCCTTCTTCCACCCAGCCCACATCCCCACTCCCACAGTCAATCCGCACACATCATCAAAATGAAACAGGAACTGACTTTATGGGAGAACATATTTGCCAATGATACATCAGATAAGGGTTTAATCTCCAAAATATATAAAGAACTCATATGACTTAACACCAGGGAGACAAACAAATCTAATTAAAAAATAAATAAGGACCTAAACAGATACTTCTCCAAGAAGGACATACAAAGGGCCTACAGACATATGAAAAGTTGCTCAGCATCATTAGCCATCAGAAAAATGCAAATTAAAACCACAATGAGATATCACTTCACACCTGTCAGAATGGCCATCATTAACAAACCAACCAACAACAAGTGCTGGCAAAGATGTGGAGGAAAGGGAACCCTAACACACTGTTGATGGGAATGCAGACTGGTGCACCCCCTGTAAAAAAAAAGTATGCAATTTCCTCAATGAATTAAAAATGGAACTGGCTTTTGACCCAGCAATTCTACTACTGAGACTATACCTTAAAAATCCCAAACGCCAGTTCTAAGAACCCATGCACCCCTATGTTCATAGCAGTGCTATTTACAATAGCCAAGTGCTGGACACAGCCTAAGTGCCCATCAGTAGATGAGTGGATCAAAAAACTGTGGTACATTTACGCAATGGAATATTATGCAGCAGAAAGAAAGAAGGAACTCCTACCTTTTGCAACAGCATGGATGGAACTGGAGAATATTATGCTAAGTGAAATAAGCCAGGTGGTTAAAGACAAATACCATTTGATCTCCTTTTTAAGAGGAATCTAATGAACAAAATAAACTAATGAGCAAAATAGAACAAGAGACATGGAAACATGGAACAGACTGACAACAGCCAGAAGGGTGGGGGATAGGAATAATGGTGGAAAGAAGGGGAAGGAACTAGTCAAAGAACATATATGAATGACCCATAGACATGGACAACGCTGTGGGGATTGACTGTGGGAACAAGGGGTGGGCTGGGCAGAGGAGGGCAAAGGGGGATAAATAGGAATAACTGTAATAGAATAATAATTTAAAAAATCTCATGATGACCTTTTAAGAATTTGACTAAATAATGGTGAAACATAAATTGTGGACAAGGAAGTTGCAACATATTTGACCAGTTTAGTGCTGTAATCACACAAAGCTCACAACAGGATAAAGTTCCTGTAACACAGATTTAATGATTGGGTGTTTTTATTTTACTTTTTAAATTTAATTTTATTGTTAGGGTCCAGAGAAAACTAGAAAAAAAGATAGTTGTGTTAATGACTTAGCTAATATAGCTATTGAGTCAAATCTAGCTTTATCAAGTGTCTGCTAAGGAGAAGGTGGGGAGGGAGGGGGAATTGGCAACTTTATTCTGAATCTCCTGGAAAAGGATGGAAGCTGAGATGAATCATACAGGCTCAAGGTGGTTATTCCAGTAATTCTATATAGGGTGGGTATAGGCAAGGAATCTGATAGAAAGGGTTGCTTGGGTAATTAAACTGAAGATGCAAAACACTGTAGACTATATCAGAGAGTGTCTTAAATTCAGGTGATTTGAGGAGATAGATTATATTAATTATGAGTTAACAGGGGATAAACCAAAAAGGATCAATCTACCCTAAAGAGAAAGCTAAAGAAACAAAAGTGATTACCATTGAAAAAGCTACAGTATGTGTTAATAAGAGTAATAATTTGACGTTATTGAAGCTTTTAAAAAATTGCATTGAATTTATTGTGGTAACATTGGTAAATAAAATTATATAGGTTGCAAATGTGTAATTCTATAATACATCATCTGTATATTGCATTGTGTGTTCACCACCCAAAGTCAAATCTCCATCACCATGTATATTTGACCCCCTTTATACTCTTCTACCTTCCCCACCCCCCATTTCCCTTTTGCAACCATTTTAACACTATTTTAGAGTAGTTTTAAGTTCATAGCAAATTAAAAAAAAAGGTACAGATATTTCCCAAATAAATCTTATCCCTACGTATGCATAGATTCTTCCATTATCAACATCCTTCACCAGAATGGTCCATCTGTTCCAGTTAATGAACACATATTGATATATCATAATCATCCAAAGTCCACAGTTTATATTAGAGTTGACTCTTGGTTTTGTACAAATGTACAATAACATGTATTCATTATTATATTATTATACAGAATAGTTTTACTGCCCTGAAGATCCTTGTTCTCTCCCTATTCATCTCCTTCACCCACCTACCCCTACGCAACACTGGACAACTACTTACCTTTTTCCTCTCTCCTTAGTTTTACTTTTTCTAGCATGTCGCGTAGGTGGATTCATAAAATATGTAGCCTTTTCAGATTGACTTCTTTCACTTAGTAATGTGTATCAATGCTCCTTGATGGTTTGGTACCTTATTTCTTTTTAACTATGAATAATATTGCATTGTCTGGAAGTACCAGTTTATTTATCAATTCACTTACTGAAGGACACCTTGGTTGCTTTCGAGTTTTGGCAATTATGAATAAATTTACTACAGACAACTATGTTCATGTTTTTGTGCAGATATAAGTTTTCAACTATTTCAGTGAAATAACAGGAGACGCAATTGCTGCAACTTGCGATGAATATGTTAATTTTTGTCTTTCAAAGTGGTTGTATCATTTTACACTCCCATTCCCATTAGCTACAAATAAGAGTCCCTATTGGTCCACATCTTTATCAACATTTTGTATTTCGGGGTGTCTGGATTTTGGCTATTCTAATAGGTGTTCAGTGATATCTCTTCGTTGTTTCAGTTTGCAGTTCTTTAATGACAGCGTGTGGTGCATCTTTTCATATGTTTATTTGCATCTGTATATCTTCTTTGGCAAGGTGTCTGTTAAGGTCTTTGGCCTATTTTTTAAATTATTGTTTGATTTCTTATCGTTGAGTTTTGAGTTCTTTGTATATTTTTGATAACATTTCTTTTTTTAAGATCTAATTTATTTTTAGAGAGGGGAAGGGAGGGAGAGAGGGAGAGAAACATCAATGTGTGGTTGCATCTCACACGCCCCCTGCTGGGCTCTGGCCTGCAACCCAGGCATGTGCCTTACACTGGGAATTGAACCAGCAACCCTTTGGTTTGCAGGCCAGTGCTCCATCCACTGAGCCACACCAGTTAGGGCTGATAGTATCTTTATCATATGTGTCTTCTGCAAATATTTTTCCCAGTTTTTTTATCTTGTAATTTTCTCAATATTGTCTTTCAAAGAACACAAAATTAGTTTTAATGAAGTTCAGCTTATCAATTATTTCTTTCGAAGACTGATAGATTGTGCCTTTGGTGTTGTATCTTTTTTCAAAAAATTATTCCATATCTTTTAAACTGAGATGTTAGATATTAAGATTGCATCCCTAAGGAAAGTCACCACATATGTCTAATTTTATTGTCATTTATTTTTTTTCATTCACTCATTCAACAAATGAATGTCAAAAGTTGTTTTAGGCACTTGGGATTCCATACTGATGAAGCCACTATTCCTACATTTTGGTAGATCTTGGTCTAATGGAGAGACTTGTGATAGACAAAAAGAGTATTGTCTGACATTGTGGAACCCCAAGGAAGAACACCTCATCCAATGTGGGGCCAGCAAGAATCAATAATAAGTTTCTGAAGAAGATTACATCCAAGGAAAGGAAGAAAGATATGTCTTTGGTAAAAAGAAACATGTTGTGGGTGGGTAGTTCAGGCAGAGAGGGGAAAACTAAGCAACGTCATGAAGAATCATGCAGTGTTTTAGGGACGCTCCAACCCCATGGCACCACTATAGTATAAGAGACAGAAGCAAGCAGGGAGAAATGAGGCTGGAGGAAAGGACGGTGCCAAGCCATAGGAGGCTTCACATGAGACTGGACTGCAACCCAAAGTCTATGGGACTTTAAGGAATTGTCTGAGGGAGCTTGACATAATCAGACTCATCTGACAAATTATATTCAGCAATCAATGTGTACTGATTACCTCCTGTGAATATAAGACTCTGCAGAGTAATAGTAACAGTTACTGTTTTTGAGAGCTTAATATATACCCTACTACACTAAACAAGTTGGGCACCATTATTACCCTTATTATATATTACTATTATTTTTCTTATTTTAATTTTTAAAAATTAAAGAAATTGAAGAATGAAAGTTTTCAAACTATTAAGCCTATGTTTCTGCCATTATCCAAACCTGAGGAGTACGGCTACAGATCTGACAGTCTTTCCCATGATACCCGCTGATTCATTCAAGCTAACCATTCACTTTAAGATTTCTAAGAACAGGAAACTCTTTCCTGTCTAAGAAGCCTCTTTGGAGAGTGGCATAGTTTACTCTGCCTTAAGAGTAAAACAATATCATGGGATTCATTTTTATGAAATAGTTACAGCATTCCCCACTTACCCACAGGGGCTATATTCCAAGACCCTTAAAGGAGGCCTGAAACTGTGGATAACACTGAACTTGACAGATATGTTATGTTGTTTTCCTATGCATACACACCTATGGTAAAGTATAATTTATCATTTAGGCACAATAAAAGATCATAATACCTAATAGTATAGTAGAACAATTATAATGATATACTATAATGAATTTATGTAATTGTGGTCTCTCTCTCTAAAAAATACCTTATTGTACTGTACTCACCCTTCTTGGGATGAAGTGAGATGATGCAATGCCTATGGGATGAGATTAAGGGATGTGAATGGAGTTTTCTACAAGGGTTAATCAAACACAAGCAACCAGAAGTCAATCTGATAACCTGGATGGCTGCTGACCATCGAGTGGGGACTGTATACAGTGGGAATATGCTCTATGAAGGATGATTAATGCTCTGGTGAAGCAGACTTGGATGACATGAGATTTCATCATGATATTTAAAAGAGCATGGAATTTAAAGCTTATGAATTATTTCTGGACTTTTCCATTTAATATATTTAGACCACTGTTAATTATAGGCGACTAAAACTACAGAAAACAAAACGATAAATATGGAGGGACTACTGTAGAGGAGTTTCATTTTGAGAGCTGGTGCAGCTTTCTTGACCATATTCAGCTTCTCTCCAGTCAGGCAACTCTACCTCATAGAGTGATTTATTAGCCTTGACATTCTGTGAAAGGACTCCCGTTTTTCTAGTTATTCCTCTTAGTAAAGGTGAAGAATAAGGACTTCGAATCTCAGGGAAGAGGTGTCCAACATTGTGTGTGTGTGTGTGTATGTGTGTGTGTGTGTGTGTCTGGAGGGGGAGGCATATTGTTTTCTGCATGTCTTAAGGATATTACTTGGGGCTGGGGAAATGCTGCTAGTAAAAAGTTGTAAATTCACTAGGGAAAAATAAGATTCTTCATGGACATATATGAAGGTAAGAACAAAAAGAGAAAGCAAATCACTTGAAATGAAAGAGTCAATCTTCTATTGAGCCCAGTGAAGATGGGGACCTGTGATTAAATGGCTTTGAAAAGCACACCCTCAAAAGACAAACAACCTAATCAAGAAAAAAAAAGAAATGAGCAAAATAGAACCAGAGACATGGAAGTAAAGAACAAACTGACAGTGACTAGAGGGGAGGGAGGTATGGGGATAATGGGGAAAGAAGGGGAAGCAGCAAGCCAAGGAAAACAAATAGAGGATTTATGGGCATGGACAATGGTGGGGAGATTGACTGTGGGAGTTGGGGGGAGCAGGGCAGGAGAGATATAACTTGAGTTATTCAATGTGTGCTTTTTGATATCTGACTTCATTCATTCAGCATTATACTTGAGAGATAAGTACAAATTGTGTGAATTATTCTTATTGTTGTATAGTGTTACTTAGTTATTTCTCTAAGCAATTATAGTATTTTTTTCCTGGGAATGGCCATAGTGTGAATCTATTTCAGGTTATTCAGATAGAGGCAATGATTGTGCTTATGCTACTGGATATGGATTCAAGGACATTGTTTCAGCCTTTTTGCAATATGAAAAAATATAGCATAAAATAATTTTGAAGAGTAAAGGGAGATAAAATGTCATGTAGAAATTACCAGAAAGATCAGAGTTTGGGGGAACTGTTGAAATGATAATAATTATCTGGTTATTAAAGAAACAGAGGACCTGGGTAAGAAAAGAAAGATCAGATGTTGCACCTGTTTTACACACACACACACACGCGTGCACACACACACACTCTTTTTCCTTTATGTTGAAATAATGTGTTTCCCCATATTTCAATATTTCCAATGTAAAACATTTTTCACAAAATCTGAACTTTCAATCAACCAGAGTATAAAGAAAGGAGAGATAAAATTATACAATAGCAATTTATCACTCAATCTCTGTCACTTGAAGATGAAAGCATCAGTTTTGAAAAGAATAAAAAAGTAGCATGAATTAAAATTATAAAATAAAAAGGTATTTGGTTCACCTTGGCTATACCATTTGGAATAACAGCTTCGAATTTCTTCCACTCTGATTTATAATTTGTTCTCCTAGGTGATGCTTCCATTTCAAGGACATTAGGATATTATTCATTTGCATAAGGACAACAGAGGGTTATCCTATTCTCAAAAATTAGAGACTGGCATCACTCTACAGATAGAACAAAAAATGTTCATCATGTTAAAATTGGGTCTTAACGATTGGAACAGTCAGGCTGCAAGTCAGAATGATTAACAATGATGACAAAACCAGAAACAAATTTATACTCTAAAGAACAGCTCATTATCACTCTTTGCTTGCCTTCTCAAAGCTAGGTGTTAATAAAATTGGTGTCTCAGGATGCCTCATCTTGACCTTTCACAGTTTAAAAATAAAAGGCAAATTATTTCCCTTCCCCCTCTTACCTCCTAAAAACTTTTTTTAAATGAAGGAATGAATAAAAATCAGATGTACACATGGACTTTGTCACAAAAAGTGAGAGCTTAGAAAAGGGCATTATAACTGAAAACAAAAAACTCTGATGTAGCTTATTTCTTTGATTTTAACATCTCAGTCAACCAAGTACACACACACACACACACACACACACACACACACACACACACACACAAAACCTGAGAACATCCTGCTCTATTATTCCCTGCTCTAATTGTGCTACATTTGGTAGACTCTGAATTTCCATAGAACATCATGATCAAATTAGTTTTCCATCTCTCAAATAATATGTAACTTTATTTGATTTTCTTACCATCTGCAAAAGAGATGCCACTGATTGAAATAAAACAAAACAAAGCTAGTCTTACATTCCCATTTTCCCTGCTACAAAGGTTACAGAAAAAGAAAAACAAAAAACACTATCAGAACAATTAACACCAATACTCTATACAATTCAAAGATTTGAGTAATTACCAAACTTTCTAGGTATCTCATATTTATTTTATTATAACTAAACATTAAATTCTTCCAAATAAAGTAGAAAAAATACCTCAAGGGAAAAAGTAAATGAACATGTTTATTTAGGAAGAAGACATTATCAACTTAAGAAGCATTAGACAACCATGTATACTTTAAGGAAGCAAGTTAAAATTATATTTTACAAGTTCCCAAATACATCAATGTCAAGTGAGATTGAAAGTTAAAAGGTGGAGAATAAAGGTAAACAAATCATTTTTAAATGTATTAAATTATAAATTATATTCTTTGTGTTAATGCCATTATTGTAAATAATGTATACTTGTAACCATATTAACATATGGCTATATTCTATTATGTTTGTGATTGAAAACATTTATTATAGTGTCTGAAATTTCTCAAAAAATAGTCATTTTAATATTGATGACAGTGTTTCCTTAAACTTTCCCCACTTGAGAGCTACTTAACATTAGACATAAATTCATGTGTAATATTTTAGGTACATTTTAAAACTATTAAGCATAAATTTGTATTAAAATAAAAGATATTTTAAAAATTGTTTCATGTCACTTAAGGAAAACTGTCCTGTGAACATTTTTATTCATAATTTATTGTCACAGTGATGGTTGTCTTACCATGTTCCACATCCAATTGGTTTCTTTGCTTATTCTTTATATGTACTGTACTAGAGAAGCCCAGTATTGTCAATCATCACCAGAAATAGTGGCAAATGTATGAGAGGTTTTTCCTAGATAATTAAATATCTTTGGAATAAATAAATACGTTGTTTGCCCCCCCCCCCACTGCCCAGAAGTGATGGGTTCAGAATACTCACAATACCAAATACCTTGCTGAAGATATCAACTGAACAACTGATATAATAGAGAAATGATCTTTTTATTATTTCTGTCATATGAGAGAACATTCCTTTTTCCCTCAAAAATTGGGTGAATTTCTTTTCCCTCTACCAGCTGATGAATTTTAATTTGGATAATGGACCTTGTCCTGGAAGCCCAAGAAAAAAACTGCAAAGACTTACATCCATGTTGTAATTTCTTGGTTATTCCCTTCATCACCAAATCAGTATTGGAAAACATACTGTTGATCACCAAATATTGTCTGTGAGAATTTCCTTGTCACTCACATGAGCTTTAACAGCCCTCATACGAGGACATCTTTTCCCAGCTACATCAAGGAATCCAGGAAAACTAGTAACCAAGTTGAAAATAATCTCAATTCCTAGAGTGTGGTTTTCCAGCTATAGATGGAACAAATAGTTGCTGTGCGCCTCTCTTAAGTACCACACATGCACCAAGTGCTGCTTTTCATTTTTCACTTGGGTATTATGGTCTGTAGTAAAATTTCTGCTCGCCTGGTCCAGGACAGCAACTAACAGCATTTCCATGGCAGAGGCAGATTCCAGGAGTGCCCATTTGGTTTTGCAATGTTGCCAAAACCTCATTATGTTTTCTCTCTGAACATGAAATTTATCATTAAACTTGTGGTTCGTTTTATAACCATCTCAGTCACAGTATGACATTTACCTATTTTTTCTAACAGAGGGCAAAGTTGAATCACGTTGCTGTGATTTTGGTGGCCTCTCCATCTTTTACAACAAAATGCATTAATTTTGATGAGAAACTGTTATTTTACTTCCTAGACAAACTTAAAAGTTTCAACAGAAAGGTTGTTGTGGCTTCTTGAAAGCTGCAGGAAAGTCTGAAAGTCTTTATTGCCACTACTTGGCACATTTGTTGTAATTAAGAGATGGGTAAAGAAACAAATTTAAAAGTAATTAACATCTTAGCTTCTTGTTCAAATTTTTCTTTGTTGGTTGCGTGAATGAAATCACCACACAAACATTATATTCTAACACAAACATTGTATTCTATATTTGCATTGGAATCTTGATCCCCTCTTACATTTTTTACATTAACCTTAATTGTAGTACTTATGATACTATTAATCATAATGTTCATGTTTTAGCAAAATGTTTTTAAGCTGGCCATCTGTTTGTTTGTTTTTTGTGAATAGGTGATACAAGTCAAATTCTAACAATAAAAAGAGCAAAACATTAGGGATAAATAGAAGAAAATTATAAGAAATTATATATTTGAGGAAAACTATAACATTAACAATATTGGCTGAGATGACATGACCAGTAAAATCTCTGCAATGCATTTATAGACTTGAAGAGTCTAATAGGACTTAATAAACTATTCAAATGACTATGAAAACCATCTTTAAACTCAAAATGTCAAAAATATTTAATATGTGTACAGAGTTTTTCTTTTTTTTTCCTCTTAAATTACAATATGAAGACAGAACCACTAGTAGGTCATTTTTGGGCCTCCCTTTGAGGAATATTTGTATCTAGGCATTTATTAGCATCAAAAACATTGAGCCTCAAAAAAGAGTCTTTTCAAAGTTTTAGCTTTTTTTTAAATCTTGGTTTTATTTTTTTCTAATTCCTCATATATTTATTGAGCTTGACTATTTACCATGTATTGTGTCAAATGCTAGAAGAGACAAAGAACAAAAGGCATATTCTCTGTCTCACAGATGTTTAGAATTAATAGGTACTACTGGTATGGAAACAGCTAGTCATAATTCAAGACAAGCCATGGATAGGACTGTGCTCAAATGGTAAAAGTCCAGTATGCTCACAGGAAAGAGAAAGCGACTGGGATGATGAGCAATGTCTCCAGGAAAAGATGCATTTCAGGTGAACCTTAAAGGATCTGGTAAAGCAGAAGAGCATGGACAAGGCACAAGGCTTGACAAGTGTAGCTTGTCTGGACTGGCTGGAAGAGATGATACAAAAAGAAAGACTAGGAATAATGACTAAGTCAAATTAGAATGGCTTGAGAATGTCACACTATGAAGCATTCATTTTTTTTTCATGAAAGAGGAGCTATCAAAAGTTTTCTGAAAAATGGAGATGAAAGTAGTAGGCCTGTGTTTTAAGAAAGTCACTGGCAAACATGGGTTTATTCTGAAGAAGCAGGAAAAAAAATCCGGGTATTCAAATTAGGAAGGTGTGAGTCAACATATGTGAAGAAAAAAAGCAGGTATACTTTCTGAAGTCACTTGGAGTCAGAAAGGGAGGTGTAGCTCTTCTTTCCCAACCCAAGATCAGGACAGTAGAGGAGACAAGATGTGTGCTGGGAGGCACAGACTGTTATGGAGCCAGATTGTTTGATTTCAAAGCCCATACTTTTATATAAGCACACTTATAATTATACATACATGTCACACACCCATATAAACACACTTGTATGAATGCATGCATGCAAGTATGTGTATAGAATCTGAATGAATATGAACTTCATGTTTTACATGAATCCAAATTTTGTCAGTATGGGGAATACTGTGACTGAAATCTGGTTCACAAAATATGGTCCAAGTAGGTAGTTACTCAACTTCCAAAATTTATGAGGGCAGATAAAGCATGCATTAGTTTAAGGAGAAGCCGATGTATTATAAAGGCCCTAACTCAAAGACCTGAGGGTGCTCCTTGATTCTTTCACATACAAGATTCTTGTTCTCTGGTAACTTGCCTGATCTCTTTGACCTCACCTGTTTCCTCCGCAGACCATGTTCCAGCCAGCTATTTCCAACCCAACCTAATTTTTGAGCAGAGAACATCATGATCATACAAAATATTTTACTACCTGTCTTAGTATAGAGGAGTTAAACTTGTTGAATAATAACTATCTCATGAAATTTATGATATTTCTCAAAGAATATCACGCCTTCTCAAAAAACAAAAACAAAAACAAAAACAAACACTGCATTATTCATGCTTGCTCCTCCACGGCCAACATTTTCCATCTCTGTTGTAAGTATTATGTAAGTATGTGTACATCATTTTAAAAACTAGAAATAAACAAAGAAAACTTTGAATATTTTGATAAGAATAATATTCTGAAGTATTGACAAATACAGGTTTTTTTGCTGTTTCTTTGAGCCCCATAGCCTGTCCCACTGAAATATCAAGGTCAATCTGCCTTAACAGATTCAAGGAAAAACTGTTATGGTGAGATAAGCTAGCTTGACAAGGACGTTACTGAGAGGGAAGAGGCAGGTAGTACTAATCGTTAGGCCAGGACGATAGCCTTAACTCTGGGCTGTTCCGGGAAAACCTGAATGTTCTCTCTAGGTACAGTGGGCTACATAAATGCAATTTATAGGAAATTACAGTTACATTTCTTTCACATGTGAGTCAGTGGACTATGTTCATTCCTGCATCCATGCGTTTACTAAACAGTCATTCTTTTTAGCTACTGAATAGAGAAAGGTAAGTGATTGAGCTTGCTACCTCAATGGAAATGCCAGTTAAAAAACTGTTCTTTTCTTTTTGGATTTAAGTGGCTACTGTTTTATTTGTGAAATGCACTATAATCTCTCAGGAGTTCACCCTTGGCCACTAGAAGATCAGTCACTAGATGTCACTTGCACACGTCACCGCCAGATAACTAGAAAGGACTCTGTGCAGCAAGTCTCCTCAATAATTTCCCTAAACAGTCTCAGATGTGCAAAGGTGTACTGCCACAGCTGTTTAGTCAGATTGACCCAACATCTGCTCTCCAAGGACTCAAACAGACAGGGCTATTAATTTCAGAGTCCAGATTTTACTAGCACTGATATTGAACCAATCCACATGACTTTTTTTCCCAATACCTTCTGTTTGGAACCCAAAAAATAAAAACCAAATTCTCTGAGCTGAGACAACTCTTGCATCTTTATCTCATCCCAAGGTATAAGCCAGGATAAATATGGAGAGACATATGTTGATGGTAATAAAGCAGTTATGTATGTTCACTATCTGTTTTGAAGATTAACTGTCTACCACATTGCAGTATTTAAAGCATGAGACCATTTCAGATTTAATACACATCCCCTAACCTCCTTCTCTTTGCTGTAAAACATAGTCTAGGAAAAGACACAATTTACATAACTTACAACCAGAGGATTTCACTAATATAAACAATTCTGGTGCATAACAGTTGGCACCCAAAAAGACAATTTATGAACTCCCCGCTCCTCCCTGCTGCCAAATCCAGGGTGACATGTTCATTGTTTTCCTCATAAAAATCTGTGATTGCTTCTGCAAGAGCAAGACCAAGGACTTACTTTTTATTTCATCTTTATAAGCACGAATGAGCAGATGAAATTCAGAGGGGCCAAAATGAATACTAAATTTCAATCTGTCAGATTCCAAAATGTCAATGACATTAGGCCTCCAGATCATAGCTGCTAATGGAATTACTAGAACATTGTCAAGTTTTAGAGATGCTTTTAAAATATAAGCTGTGATACATGCCAACTTCCTCTATAATTAGACAAAGGTTAAAGATAGACCTAAAATACTCCTCTGCTCAAACCACTGAATAACCATTAGTACTGAGTACATGCAAGTAAATAAATAAATGAAAATAACCCAGGTATTGACGGTTCAACTGTGGTAAAAACTGAAGACAAAGCTCTTTTCTATTAAGATATGAACGACTCATTCCAACTCATTCATAACTATCAAGATATTAATTTTTTTATCATGGCAATATGATTTTATATAAATTATATCTAGTACTTCAGAAACTAATAACAGACTACATAAAATAAACAATAACTGTCATGCTTCTAAAGACCTTCAGCATGCACTGCAACAGCAAAAATAGCACTGTGAAAGGAAGGATTTTGGTGGGAAGGTGAGTTTTTCTCCCTTTTTATTGAATTTATTGGGGTAACACTGATTACAGATGGAAGATTGAATTTTTTGAGAGAGAAGTAAATTACTTCTTTAAAAAATCTTTTAGACCAACTCAGCCGAGTATATAACACTTCTGTAAAGATTAAAAAGGCTATAGCACAAGAAACACAGCATATTCATTTGATATAGCTTCCATTCCTTGAATTTTACACTGGAGACCTAAAAAAAGAATAGCTTGAGTCTGTAATAGTCCATTATAAGACATTTCACTTGCATAAATTCTCAGTATTTCATAAATACTGTAACTATGAAAAAATCATTCATGCCTTACATTTAGAAAATGGACCCTTGTGGAATATTGCCTTTTTCAACCTCAGCAAACAGAAGTTAAATATTTATAAAATAAAATATATTGAAATTATTTCAATTCTTGAGGGAGTAGAATCGATGCTTAAAAAGAATCAACCTGAACTTAGTAGTCTTATGTGTATTAATAGTGTGTATGCAACAACTCTCCAAAGAAATATTAAAACTGATAGAGTTCCCTAATATTCAGTTCATGCCAGAATTTATAAACACAGGCTGTACAGTTAATACTAACAGAATTATTTTACTAACTGATTAATACATTAACATTGATTAATATGGTTTTTAAGAAAAATATAAGAAAAGTAATAAAAACTACTGTTCAGAAAACCTGAGCTGATATACATAATGATTAGATAATGGAGACAATACCAAAAGGAATAAAGTAGTGAAATTCTTTCTCCCTTAATTCCATCCCTTTCTTCAAAGTCAACCACTATTAATAACTTTTTCTTCTGTATTCTCCTAGAAAAAGGAGAAAAAATTTTAAATATAACAAATAAATGTATGTATATGTGCATATTTTCACATATTTAACACTGTGTATTACCTTTAAATTATACTTATATGTACTTTTACCTTCCAGTAAAATAAAAAATAAAATGGAAAGATTTTAAAAATTCTTTATCATGTTGTAATTATTTAAACAGTCCCACACTGACTGATATTTCCATTACTTTTAACTGGGAGAGTGCAGATAGAGGAAGCATATAAATAAAGATGGAATCAGCATCATTGTGCAAACACGTTGGTGGGCTTTTGCAAATATAAGCATAGTGAAAATTCCTACAATGATATATCAGAGTCAAACGGTATGCACATTTAAATTTCAACATAGGTTACCATATATTGTAAACTCAAAGTGAGAGATCTTTATCAATATACTGACTCTATTTTCAAATTTAATTATTTGCCAGTCGTGTTAGTATAAAATGTTAGATGTTTTTTTGATTTCTATCTATAGACACTTTTGGCTTTACTGCTGAATGAGACTGAACTACAACTTATATGTTAAATATTCATTTTATTATTATTTATAAATTTACTGTTCATATCCTTTGCCAATTTTTCTATCGTTGTTTGCTTTTGTCTATGAGATATTTAAAAATTAATAAAAAATACTCTTGATCTGACTTATGTAAATATTTTTCTCCAAGCTGTCATTTGTCTTTTGTTCTTTCTCATGTTGTTTTCTACCCACACAGTCTTTGTTTTCTCATACGTTTTATGTTGTGAAGTTTATTGATCTTTTCTTTATAAATTCTGGGTGTTCTGCTTTATAAAGAGCTTCTCTCTGTCAAGATTATAAATACATTTAGCAATACTTTTAAAAATGTTTTATAGGCTCTTCCTTATTTTTAATAATTTATTGCATCTAGAATTTATTTTGAGGTAAAAAATAAAGTAGGGATTCAGTTTTATCTTTTTCACAACAGTTAACCAATTGTTCCACACTATTTATTGAGTAATCTCTTTTCTCAATGATTTTTAACAAATATCATTGCCACAAAGCAAACATTACAAACACACAGGTCTGTGGTAACCTCTCTCTTTTGACTTTCTGCTGTACCAGATCATTTTATTATTACTACTTTAGGATGTATTTTAATATCTAGTAAAGTTAGTTCTTCTCAATTTTTTTTTAAATTACCATGAATATTCTCAGATGTTTATTTCCCAGGTAAATTTTAATTTTAGTATTAAAATTATGCTGTATTCTGTCAAATATTCATTGTTTTCTATATACTTTATAAATTTTCTTTTGATTTCTCTAAAACCAAGAATTATTTTATATGTTTTTATTTTTGTTTTTAAGGTGGTTGTGTTTTGTATTTTCATTCTACTAAGTTCTAATTTTATTACATTGTGGCCAGTGATGTACTTTATATTATTTTACTTCTGGGGACAGTACTAACATTTTCTTTAAGGTTTAATATATGCTCCACTTCTGTATGTGACTCATAGGTATGGAAACAAAGATTGGTTCTCTGGATATATCAATTATTTATTCATTCAAATATCCATCTAACCATCCAACTATTTAATTATCTACCTCTATATCTACATATATATTTAAACTTCTCAGTGATTTTATTCATATCTTATACACTGTAACTTCTTTTTATTTTTGTCTACATAATTTTTTGATGGGTGATATGATGGGAGGGGTTAACTTCTTTTGCTACCACTGGATTTCTGTTAAATTCTCTTTGCATTTCCCATAATTAATTACTTTTAATTCAATTTAATTTTATTTATGTTACATAACATTAATAGGCACTATTTCCTTTACATCCATCCATTTATGTAAAATATGTAATCAACTTCACATGTTATATTTTCTAGATGTAATGCTCCTTTGATTTTATACTTCTATATGAATTGTCCTGTTAAAAAAATTATGTGATATGTGTTTGTTTTTTCCTCTGATGATTTGACAGCTTTAAAGCTTGTTTTTAGTCATTCTATTCTGCGTGGTTCTCTTATCTCAGATTTACTTAGCTCTCCCTAAATACTGCAGCTTGATGTCTGTTTATATACAGCCTGATGGCAAGGGGTAGAGTGTGGGCAAAGGCTGGCCTTAGTTGTGGGCAGTCTTGGCTAGTAATTTTGGGCTTTGCCATATTTTCTGTGTGTGTGTGTGTGTGTGTGTGTGTGTGTTTTAAATTTTTTATGCCAGGTTTTAATAATGTTTTACATTATTGGGAATCAATTTGATACCTATGGCTTCAGTAACTTTTCCTACTCAGCCCAAAACTCTGTAGCTTTTTCTTCCATGGATTCATTTAGGGAATTAATTTAGTCCAATTAGCTTCTTTCTTCTCAAAAGCCATGTTATCTCCTCCCTCAGATGCAACAGAGATAAGACATTAAGACCATAGACAGGCTGAAGGCACCATCACTCAGGGATTCTCATATATCCTTCCCAATTTATTCCTGCTCCTTGTCTTATTAATTAATTAATTAATTAATTAATTTTTCTCATCAACTAAATTCTTGTTTGTTGCTGAAGATAATTAGCTCTAATGTTGATAATCATTCTGCTTTTTATCCCCTACTTTCATGTCAGCAGAGAGACACCTAAATGGAGAACTCCAGAAATTATTACTCTTTCCTGTGAGTGAGAAGACTACCAGCCTTACAAAAATTTCCATGTTCTCTCTCTCAGGACTGCTCCATTAGCTACTCTATAGTTTTCGGATGGGGTATTTTGGGGGACTTTATTTTACTCACATCTATTTATTTTACATGGGGAAACAGTTCAGAAGCACATGGTGGATTGCTAAAGCCACAATGCAGGCCTGGGACTCAGGTCTGCACTCTTGCTAAACACTAGTATTTTCCTCTAATTGATTGAAATTTTTCCTCTTGATATATATCTTATTTGCAAATATTAACTTAATAATATACTACTTGTCTTTGAGAAGTGCTATTTTTAAATACAATATTAATTCTGTATGGCTTATGATTAATTTTTTTAAATATTCATAGAAAAAATGGGAATGAAAATGAAATGGAGGTAGGTGACTAAGGAGCATGGAGGACTGAGGCAAAACTGATACATCCTGATAACTCTACCCTTCTACTTCTTCCTGCTTCTGTCCACATGATGGAAATTAATTCTCTCTTTGAACTCCATCTACCTGGGAACCCACGTTATCCAGGTTTTGATGCAAATAGTACAAAAACAGTCACAGCAGAGGCTGGAAAGACTAAAAGCCTTTTAGAGCTGCCACCTGAATTTCACCAGGTCTTTTCTAACATGGACATAAAGAGCTTGTTTTCCATATATTTATGTTATAAAGTATAACGATAACAAACAGTCATAATGAGGAGCACAATTTGACACTCACAAAGCCTGCCTTGGGGGTTCATTCTGAATAAAAATAATTTGAAATGATTAAACACAGTTGATATAGAAAATCTAAATGTTTTATCAAATCTAGTTACAAAGAAAAACTACCTATGGAGTCATTTAAGTAGTCTGTTCTTCAGTGCATTTAGAATACACTTTTTTTCCCCCTTTTTCTGTTGTTTTGTTCTTTGTTTATATTTTTTTGAGGCTAACAGTCACCAAGCTTTATTTTTTAAAATTTTTATTGTATTTTTCATTACCAGTTAGTCCCTTTATAACCTCTTCTCTTCACAATCATCTCACTATTGTCCATGTCCATGAGTCCTTTTTCCTTTTTGCTCAATCCCTCCACTCCCAACCTCCCCTCCTTTTATCTGTCAGCCTGCTCTCTATCTGTGAGCCTGTCTCTATTTTGCTTATTAGTTTAGTTTGTTCATTAGATCCCACATATGAGAGAAATTATATGGTATTTGTTTTTCTCTTACTGACTTACATCACTTAGCATAGTGTTCTTTAGATTCATTCATTCGCAAATGGTACATTTTTTTCCCTTTTTTACAACCAAGTAGTATTCCATTCTGTAAATGTCCCATAGTTGTTTTGTCTACTCATCTAGTGATGGACACTTCAGATGCTTCCATATCTTGGTGATTGTAAATAACACTGCAATGAACATAGGGATGCTTATGTTCTTTTGAATTTGTGTTTCGTGTTCCTTCGGATATGTTCCCAGAAGTGGGATCACTGGGTCAGAAGACATTGGTTTTTATATTGAACTAAAGTTGAAATAAAAAAAGTTGATTTCAGCTTTTCAGGAATCATTATAATGTGTAGTGTGACATGTAAATCATACACCTTATTGGGTGAGGTAGGAAGGGGGAGAAATTAAAACTCCATTTTGTTAGTTGCAGTGTGCCCATTAATTGTGTCATAAAAATAGTGTTTCTAAGGATTCTTAAATTTAAAAAAGATTAGGAACTTAAAGTCTCCAAAAAAAGGTAAATTAATAACATATTTCTAAAGATTATTAGTACAATATTAAAAAGTTAACCTTTATATATTTCTATTTATTTTAGTTCATATATTAAATATAGATTTTAGCTTTTAAAAAATCTTTCCAAAATCAATTATGTTAAATTAATAAGACACCTCATTTAACCTTTTATTTTCTTTTTTTTTGCCTACTGAAAACACAAATACATGGTTTGACTCTGATGTCTTTGTTTTTTGTTGCTGTAAAACACGGTATAAAAATATAATTTATTAAATATACTAAAACAGAAGGATGTATAGTCCGTATTCTTCATAAACTACCAAATACATAAACCAACTTGAAAGAAGCATAAAAATGATCATAAACCATTTACTTTACTGAGGATTTTATTTTGTAATTATCTATTTCCAATTAGGTCCTTTTCAATGAGATGGAAATCAAAAAGTGGATGGAAGAAAGCATAATCTCCAGATATATGATGACCATCCTTCAAATGCTGTGTACTTTAAAGGGCTATACATAAAAAAAGAGTCTGTGTATCAATATTAATAGGGAGAAATGAGATATAATCCAAATTATCTTAGGGTTCAAATGCATTATTACCATTTAAAATCAAATTCAAACCTAATTTTGCCTTAAAATACTTTCAAAAGAAAATTATTTCTACATGTAACCTGAACCCTTAGCCCATACCTAAAATTTCTTTAACAGGCAACTATAGCATATGATATAGGCAGCTTGATCCTTCTTTACACAATTAAAACATAATCTGTCATACACCATAAAGATGTTTCTTGATCGTGTGATGGGAAGAAAAGATGTATACAGGGAAAATGGATCTGTCCATAAAGTATTCAGCCACATACTATGAAAAATAAAGACCTTTACTGAAGAAGATACAAGAAACACTGTACATAGGACAATGATGCCTTAGTCCCCTTCAAATTAGGCACCTTGGCACGTCACACAGTTCTCCCAGCATCTCTTCCACTGTTCAAAATACCCTGCAAAATCGTTTGTTGTAATCTCCATCAGGTGCCCAGTTGTATTTTCTTGAATCTCATCAATAGTTTGAATTCTCTTCCATTTTAAAGGTGATTTTAGCTTTGCAAAAAGCCAGGAATCGCAGGGCACCAAATCTGGGCTATAGGGGAGCTGAGTCACCTGGGTGACTTGATGTTTTGCCAAAAATCTCCGTATGAGATATGATGCATGAGCAGGCATGTTGTCATAATAAAGGGGCTAATTACCAGTTGCCCATAACTTTTTGGCCTTCTGAATCATCTGAATAGTTTCCATGGAGGAATGTTCACATTTAATGTCAACTTTCATGCAGATTTATTGCTCTACTCACTCAGTTATTTTGAATGTGATGACCACATAGTACACATGCTCACTCAATGGCATCTACAGCCCCCAATGACTAGTAAAGTGAAGTCATCATTGTACACGCATGCACATTCCAGTCCACTCTCCTTGTCTGTCAGGTTACATTGACGTCACACAAACTGTTCTCATTGTACTAAGAAAGGCTGGACTTTTTCTGGACAGATCTCATATATAGCATCGGTTTATCAGACAAAGGGATGATTTGTGAACTGAGCAGGATGAAACAAGACAGCACTAGATTTCATTATGTTATTCAGAACTGCGTGGGGTTTAAACTTTCTCAATTGTTTACTTCTGGACAAGATGAGAGGTTTCCCAAGGAAGAATCTACTAGGGTTTCATGCACCCAATATGAGCTTAAGATATAGGGATTAAATTCAATAGAGTTAAACACAACTATTTGACTTTTAAAAACTTTCTATAATCAAAATTACAAATGTTTCACATAAGCCAAATTATAGTAAAAGATGGAAAACCACATGATTTAGCCAAATAATTTTCTCTTTACTCGCAAAAAGAATCCTCCTTCCTCATCTCCCAACTCCAATGACATTAATCAATAATTAGTTTACTGCGATTCTAATTGAAAGTTGGAACAAAGAAAAAATATAAGAGAACGGTTGTTATTTTATTCATTAGCCATTCATACAGTACACAAAAGAGAAACCAAAGTATAAATAATACACATCTCCCCTGGGGAAAAAATCGAGCTTATTAATATAAAGAATGACACTGGAGGTGAAAAGCAAAGAACAGAAGTTAGGGAGGGCCACAATTTCAATAATAATTAATCTCCTGAAGAATTGGAATATAAAAATAAAACCAAATACTATACTGTGATTTTATATTGAAATTACCACCTTTGTAGAAAAAGATAAGAATTGTTATATCATGATAATTACCTTAAAATAATTATATCAAATAAAACTGTGGTAAGTAGGAGAATATACTCATCTTGTTGTTAATACATATTTTTTCTCTATTTCTAAGTAATTTGATAAGGTGCACAGTTTACCTATCTCAATTTTAGTAGCAACATAACAATTTCCTTTAATCTGTTTGTATTTATGGAAGATGGAAGACTTCTACTCTAATAAACTGACAACCCAATGACTTCTATTTCTATTTTAAAGTTTATAAAAGTTATCTTTGTCTTCTTGGCTTTTCTCACTAGGAAATTAAATGTGATAGCTTAAAAGTTCAAATAAAAATCTTTTAATAACATATCAGGCGATAACTTACTTTGTTTTAGTAAAAAATCATACACTTGAACATTTCAAAATTTATTCATTTCTTTTGTTATTGGATAGCTTTCTTTTTCATCTTTCAGTGCCACTCACAAGCAATTCCACTGACTGAGATGATTGCTATTGTGGTGGCATGAAAATGAGAACATAGGGAAGAAAAGCGCCAAAAAAAAGTGAAATGAGTCTTGGAAAAAAAAAAGGAAATTTAATGACAATTTGTGTATAAATACAAATGAATCAAACACAGAATACTCTCACTAGAATATAGTCATAGAAATATATAACTGACCATTCTTTCCACCCCAAAGAATTTGATGTTTCAGATTTGGAAAACTGAAACTCAAAAGAGAAGTTCGCATAATGAGTAAGCATGGTATATAGGTAATTAGGAAAACAGGAGAAAGCTGCTCTTCCTAAGGCTGGCAGGCTGGCCTACAACTCACATGGTTGCCAGCAGCTTCTAAAGGCTACAGTCTCTCATCCACATCTATCGAAAATGGAGAATCTCTTGCCCCGGCCAGCATGGCTTAGTTGGTTGTGCATTGTCCCACAAAGCAAAATGTCTCCAGCTACATTTCTGTCAGGGCACATGCCGGGGTTGTAGGTTTGGTTCGTCCCTGGTTGGGTTGAGTGACAAAGTCAATGCTTCTCTCTCACATCAATGTTTCTCTCCCTTTCTTTTTCCCTCCCTTCCCCAACATCTCTCTCTCTTTAAAAAAATAAAAAATAAAAAAATTGGAGGAATGGAGAATCTCCTCAAGTAGGAGCCACAGAAGACATTTTGAGTCTTACTGATTTAAATTGAGTCGTATGCAACTACTGAGAACTTATAGTATAGGTTATTGCAACTGAAGAACTGAATTTAAATTTTATTTTAATTAATTTAAACAAAAAAATCATGTGACTTGTGACTAACCTGCTGAGCAGCACACCCTTAAATTATTCAGAGAAACAAAGTAAATATAAATATGACATTCTAACCACATTTGTTAGAAAGTTAACAGGTATGCCATAATTTATCTGCATCATATTACACTCCATGTTGCAGAGGCAAAGACTCAAATGTGGATTTTCTGTTCCGAGACAGAGTGAGAAATTGCTTTAAGAGAGGATTTCACCCTCTTAAGGCAAGGAGTGCTCATTACTTATACTTGTTTAGTACTAGTGTGGGTAGAGGGTGCTCTCTTTCTCCCAAAGGAACAAGAGACATACATAGAATGAATCATGCACGAAGCTCTACTCTGAAGAAAAAAGATGAAAATATGAATAAAGTAATGAATATCATTTGTACCATAAACTAGGTTGACTAAAAAGATTGTTTTAAGCAAAAAATAAAACAAAATGCTAATTTTATCCTACAATGCCATTGAGCCAATTAATTCCTAAGCAAGTATAGAAGTACCTCACTGTTGACTTTTTGTGTCGGGAGATTGCTCAAAATGTCAAGGCAACAAACATTCTGCTTAGTAAATTTGACGCAGTGGGCATGTTCCTGAATAACTTTCTGTGTAATACAGCAGAGAAAACAGCTGTCTTTCATCCCAAAGTGTGCAGTCTCATCCCTCAGTACTTGTGAGGGCACCAATAATGGTGGAAAGTGCCTTTTAACAAATAGCAATACATTCAGATGACATAGTAAATTGTATTTTAGAGCTTAATGCCCATGAAACAATAATCATTTTGAAATATTTTAATGTCACAGCCACAAAGATGTTTATTCCACTGAGGAAAATGAGAACTAGTTAACACAGATATTTAAGTTTTCTTTTGTTATTTTATTTTTTTGAAACACAAATAGTAAATCTGAAGTCATCATTATCATGTTAAGAAAGGAACATTAAAAGCAATGGGAAACTGAAAAATACAAAGGATAGAGTACTTAAATGTGTAGCTTGGAGTATTACAAATAAGGTAAATTTGAGTTAGATTGTTCCCCCAAGTATTATTTTTTTCTTATTTGTAAGGAAGAAAAATAATAATGGAATTCATACTGATATAAAAGTACTCTAACCTAAAACAAATGTTTTTTTAAAGACATCATATTAGTTAATACAAATTTCACTATTCTGAACTTTAATGTCGTTTCTTTTTTGAGTAATGCCAAACATTATCAATTCATCTCTTTTTATTGCCTTTTTTCCATCACCATTTATCCCTCTTATACCCTCTTCCGCCTTCACCCACTTCCTTCCCCCCACTCCAATATCACCACACAATTGTCCATGCTCATGAGTTGTTTTTTTTTTTTCTTTTACTTGATCCCTCCAGCCTCCCATCTGTGTGTCATCTTTGGAGAAATGTCTATTCATGTCATTTGTCCTTTTTTAAATTGGATTGTTTATGTATTTGGTATTGAGTTTTAAAAGTTGTTTATAAGTTTTGGATATTAACCCCTTATCAGGTATATTAATGAATACACTCTCCCATTCTGTGGCTGTCTTTCCATTTTGTTGATGGTTTCCTTTGTCTATCAAAATGACCTAGAAGGCTTTCTCAAAGGGATGAACACAAAGTATTTTCATGTGTAAAATAGAGATAAATAACAAATAGGCCATAGTGATGATTAAAAGAGCTAGTATATGCTAAATACATAAGAGAAATTAACCTACCAATAGACCCGTAGATTCTAGAGGACTGCACTTGTTTAACTCAACCACAACCTTCCCTAGGCTCCATGTATTATGTCTTTTCCAAGAAATAGAAATGGATATAACTGGTTTTAGTTTTAAAAGTATCATTTTTCTTTGTAGATTAACTACATCAAATGGAATTTGCAAACAGAAGAAGAAAATATGCTGGAAACTAATGAGAAGCCAAAGGAGAAGCAGAAAAAAAACTTAATATCAGCAGATGTGGTTTTCAGACAGTACTTCCTGGAACAAGTATGGTGTTAATGGTGGGTGACAGTTGACAGCAATTAAAGTAGAAGAGACCACTCCCCAAAGAGAGGGTGATCAACATTGCCAAATGTTACAAGTGTTAAAAGAAGACATGGTCTGAAGAAAGTTTACTGCAGTAGGTCTTCATGTAGCCAATGGGGTTGTATTATGTCAGCAGGAAACTAGATTGTAAAAAAGTTAAAAAATGAATGGGGAAGATGAAGTGGTTAGTGAATAAAATTTTTTCTACATGATCAGCAAGGGGTAGAAAAGAAACAAGGAATGATAGCCAGAATCATACAAAACAGGAATAAAAGTCAAGGAATGGATTAAATATGTTTTAATTGATTTATTAATATATTAACTACATAGAGAAAACCTGATTATATGTCAGTCTGCTCAGAGAGACTTTGAATAAAGGAGTATTTGCAAAATAGGACTTAATAAATATTGTATATCATACGAGTTAATTCAAGATTACTGTATTCAGAGTGCTGATATTAAATAAAAGGGCATATTAAAATATTAAGGAGCAGATTATGTGTGTTTGTTCATCCATTGGTCAGGTTTCCTCACTGCAGTCTAAAATAACCTTCCAAATGAACTTTATCAAAAGGTGATATCAAAACTCCTACAGAATGAAATAGTAGTGTGTGTGTTGATAACAATTTAAGACAGTTAGAGTATATTGATAACAATGACAACATGTATCATGCTTTGAACCTGTTCTGTGACAACTGTAATAATGCTCATGTCTTTTCTTTCTTGCTGAGCTCTGAAGAGATCAAACCATTCTTAATTAATTTAGGATGTATCTGTCATCAAAACAAATCTAAAATGCAAGCAGCGGCAACTTTATTAGCACATACTGATCACAGGGTTGATAAATACATTTATTTACTTATACGTGCAAACAAAACTGTTGGCAAAAGAGCAACTGCTCAGAGTGCTAAGTAGCTACAATTCACATTAAATATATAGTCATGATATTATCCAAATAACTTTCAGAATCTATACCAGCAATGGTAGCTTTCTGTGGCATCAATGGCCACATTGTTAACCTGTGACAAACACCAAGGTTGTTGATAAAATTTCTATAGTTTACATACATCAACATATGCTTTGCATCTAAATACTTCAAAACTTAAGTTTTGCAAATATTAACTTAGTGTTCTATGTTACCCTCTTACATTTGTCTAACACACCAGAGTATATTATCCTTTCTTGGGCTTTTATTCCTTCCCTGAATATATGTACACTTGGTCAAATGGGTAGAATGGGTTTTAGATGCTTCTCTATGGGGCATGATTGGCTGGAAGCTTTAAGCTTTAATCTCCTTTTTTTTTTTCCCCCTCCATATTGTGCTTTCTAACCATATTGTACTTGTAATGGAATAAAGAAAAAATCCCTGCAATCTTGTCCCTTGGGGGCCTGTGTCACCACCCTCACTCACTGACACTCCCATGCCTGAAGATCACAGCACTGCATGCACCTCTGCAGAACAGCAGAGCCAGCTGGGTGTACATGTCCATACTACATAAATTATCTTGCTGGTGAGCAAAGATGGATTTTTGTAAGTAGGAAGAAAAAGATAAGCACAAAGCAGAAGAAAGTACCAAAACTTTTAACCCAAGGAAATTATATGGGATAAAGGAGAGAAAGGTAGGGGTTCACTGAAACTAGCCAGGCAAAAGTTTCAAAATAGGCTAGCAAGAGACCACGTCTTCTGATGTGTCGATCCCTGTGGGCCAATAATGATTTCCAAATGGTACAGAGGCTGAGATACTCCCAGATTTTGTGACTTTCATAGGCAATAGGAGACATTAATTACTTAACGTTTTGAGGGTTTTAAAACCTGGCGGCCTTTAGGATGGTTTGATACACATACATACACGCTCACATATTTCACAGCAAACCTGTTTTACATCTTCTCCATTCCAAGAATGAAAATGTGAATGTTCTTTCATGTCAGTGCATATTCCTCTAAAAAGAAAGTTTGAGTAAATAATTAACTTCCTTTGTTTGATAGAAGAAATGCCAAGTTCTCTCTGAAAATGGCTGCTTTCCAACAAAATATTATACTAGGTATAAACAAAAGAGGAAACTGGTTTTATTTTTATTTTTGTCCAGAAGTTTAAATATTTTATTGTTGTTCTATTACAGTTGTCCTAATTTTTCCCCCTTAGCCCTCCTCCTCCCGGTTTACTCCTTGCCCCCATAGTCAGTCTCTACAGTTATCCATGTCCATGGGTCATTCATGGACATGACTAGGTTCTTTGACTAGTACCTTCCCGGTCTTTCCACCATTATTCCCCTCTGCCCTCCCTCCTGGTCACTGTAGGACTGTTCTGTGTTTCCATGTCTCTTGTTCTATTGTGCTCATTAGTTTGTTTTGTTTACTAGGTTCCTCTTCTAGATGACATCATATGATACTTGCCTTTCACTGACTGCCTTGTTTCACTTGGCAAAATATTCTCCCTTTCCATCCATGCTGTCGTGAAAAGTAGGAGTTCCTTCCTTCTTTTTGCTGTGTAATATTCCACTGTGTAAATGCACCACAGTTTTCTAATCCACTCATTTACCGATGTCACTAAGGCTGTTTCCAGCACTTGGCTATTGTAAATTGTGCTGCTATGAACACTGAGGTGTATAGGTTCTTTTGAATTGGTGTTTTCTGGATTCTTAGGGTATAACCCCCGCAGTGGAATCACTGGGTCAAAAGGCAGTTCCATTTTTAGTTTTTTGAGGAAATTCCATACTGTTTTCCACAGTAGCTGCACCAGACTTCATTCCCATCAACAGGGTACTAGGGTTCCCTTTTCTACACAACTTTGCAGCACTTGTTGTTTCTTGATTTGTTAATGATTACCATTCTGACCTGTGTGATGTGGCATCTCATTGTGGTTTTAATTTGCATATCTTTGATGGCCAGAGATGTTGAGCATCCTTTCATATGTCTCTGGGCCTTCTGTATGTCCTCCTTGGAGAAGTGTCTGTTCAGGTCCTTCATCCATTTTATAATTGGCTTGTTTGTCTTCCTGGTGTTGAGTCATATGAATTCTCCATATATTTTGGAGATCAAACCTTTGTCTGAAGTATTATTGGAAAAAATGTTTTCTCATAGATTTGGATCCCTTTCCATTTTGATGATGTTCTCTTTAGCTTAGCAGAAGCTTTTTCCTTTGATATAGTCCAATTTTTTAAATATTTTTTCCTTCATTTCCCTTGCCCTAGGAGATATATCAGTCAAAATATTGCTGCATGGGATATCTGAAGTTTTACTGCCTATCTTTTCTTCTAGGACTTTTATGATGTCATGACTTATATTTAAGTCTTTTATTCTTTTATCCATCTATAGTTTATTCTGGTGTAAGTGTTAATTGTTGGTCTAGTTTCATTTTTTGCATGTGTCTGTCCAGTTCTCCCAACACTATTTATTGAAGAGGATTTTTTACTCCATTTTATGTTCCTTCTCCCTTTGTCAAATATTAATTGACTACAGAGACATGAGTTTATTTCTGGGCTCTCTATTCTGTTCCATTGATTTACGTGTCTGTTCTTGTGCCAGTATCAGACTGTTTTTATTACAGTGGCCTTGCAGTATAGTTTCATATCAGGTATTGTGATCCCTCCTACTTTGTTCTTCTTTCTCAAGATTGGTAAGGCTATTTGAGGTCTTTTTGGTTCCATATAAAATTTTGAAATATTTGATCTAGATCTGTGAAATATGACATTGGTACTTTAATAGGGATTGCATTGAATCTATAGATTGCTTTGGGTAGTATGGACATTTTAATGATGTCAGTTCTTCCAACCATGAACATGGTATATACTTCCATTTATTTGCATCTTCCTCTATTTCTTTATTCAGTGTTCTATAGTTCTCTGAGTACAGGTCTTTTATCTCCCTGGTTAAATTTATTCCTAGGTATTTTATTTTTTCTCGTTATAGTAAATGGAATTCTTTTTCCCGTTTCTGTTTCTGATATTTCATTGTGAGCATACAAAAGTGCCTTCAACTTCTGAATATTGATTTTGTATCCAGCTATTTTGCCAAATTCACTTACTTGGTCAAGTAGTTTTTTGGTGAAGACTGTAGGGTTTTTTATGTACACTATCATGTCATTTGCAAAAAATGACAGTTTTACTTCCTCCTTTCCAATTTGGATGCTTTTTATTTCTTTTTCTTGTCTGATAATAATGGCTAAACTTCCAATACTGTGTTGACAGAAGTGGTGAAAGTAGACACCCTTGTGTTGTTCCTAATCTTAAAGGGAAAGCTTTTTTTTTTTTTGCCTTTAGAGTATGATGTTGGTTGGTTTTTCATATATGACCTTTATTATGTTGAGGCATGCTCCCTCTATTACCATTTTGCTGATTTTTTTTTATCAAAAATGAGTGCTGTACTTTGACAGATGCTTTTTCAGCATGTACTGATGATCATGTGGTTTTTGTCTTTCATCTTGTTTATGTGGTGTATTATGTTTATTTATTTGCATACATTGTACCATCCTTGCATCCCTGCGATGAATTCCACTTGATGATGGTGTGGGATCTTTTTAATACTGCTGAATCCAGATTGCCAATATTTTGTTAAGGGTTTTAGCATCTATGTTCATCAGCGATATTGGCCTGTATTGTCTTTCTCTGTTGTGTCATTATCTGGTTTTGGAATTGGGATAATACTGGTCTCATAAAAAGAGTTTGGGAGGCTCCCTCTTCTTGAATTTTTTTGAATAGTTTAAGAAGGACAGGAGTTAGCTCTTCCTAAAATGTTTGGTAAAATTTGCCTGTGAATCCATCTGGTCCCAGGGCTTCAGTGTGCCAGGAGTTTTTTGATTACTGCTTCAATTTTGTTAGTTGTTATTGGTCTACTCAGGCTTTCTGCTTCTTCATGATTCAGTGTTAGAAGTTTGTACGTTTTTAGAATTTGTCCATTTTTCCCAGGTTGTCCAATTTCTTGGCATATAGTTGTTCATAGTAATTTCTTACCGTCCTTGGTAGTACTGTGGTATTGGTTGTTACTTCTCTTTTTTCATCTGGTTTTATTTATTTGTGTCTTCTCTCTTTTTCTCTTGATGAGTCTGGTTAAAGATTTGTCAACTTTGTCTTTTCAAAGAACCAGGTCCTGGATTTATTGATCCTTTGGATTATTCTTTTAGTCTCTATGTCATTTAATTCTGCTCTGATCTTGATTATTTCCTTCCTTCTACTCACTCTGGGCTTTGTTTGTTGTTGTCCCTTCAGTTTTTGAAGATGTAGTGTTAGGTTGTTTCTTTGAGATTTTTCTGTCATTTTTAGGTAGGCTAGTATTGGTATGGACTTCCCTCTCAGGACTGCATTCTGTGTATCCCATAGGTTTTGGGCTCTTGTGTATTCATTTTCATTTGTTTCCAGAAACTTTTTGATTTCTCCCTTGATCTCATTGTTAACCCATTCATTGTTTAATAGCATGTTATTCAGTCTCTGTATTTGAATGTTTTTGAATTTTCCCTGGAGACTGGTTTCTAGTTTCAAGCCATTGTGATCCAAGAAGATGTTTGATATGATTTCAATTTTCTTGGATTTATTGAGGCTTGTTTTGTGTCTTACCATGTGGTCTATCTTTGAAAATTTTCCATGTGCATGTGCAAAGAATTCATATTTTGCTTCTTGGGGGTGAAAGTTTCTGTATATATCAATTAAGGTCATTTGATCTAGTGTTGTTCAATGCCATAATATCCTTGTTGATTCTTTGTCTGGAAGATTTATCCATTATTGACAGTAAGCTGTTAAAATCCTTTACAATGACTGTGTTACTGTTGATATCTTTCTTGAAGTCCTCCAAGATTTTTCTTATTCATTTGGGTGCTCCTATGTTGGGTGCATATGTATTTACAAGCATTATATCTTTTTGATGGATTACTCCCTTAAGTATTATGTAGTATACTTCATTGTCTCTTTGAATGGGCTTTGTTTTGAAATCTATTTTATCTGATATAAGTATTTGCTACCTTGGCTTTTTTTTTTTATTAATGGCCATTTGCCTGGAATATTTTTTTCCATCTTTTCACTTTCAGTCTGTGTAGGTCTTTTGTTCTGATCTGGGTGTCTTGTAGAAATCATATATGTGAGTCATATTTTCTTATCCATTCAGCTACCTTATGTCTTTGACTGGAGCATTTAATCCATTTACATTTAAAGTTATTATTGATAGGTACTTATTCATTGCCATTTTTTCCCTTTGTACCCGAGTTTCTATCTGTCTTTCTTTGTCTTCTTAAAGTAGTACCTTTAGCATCTCTTGCATTAGTGGTTTGGGGGAAATGTATTCTTTTAGCTTTTTTTTTTTTTTTTTTTTTTTGGTTTGGGAATTTCCTTATTTTGCCTTCTATTTTGAATGAGAGTACTTTGGGGTAGAATAGTCTTGTTTGCAGGCATCTGCTTTATTCCAAGTAATAATAATTACTTACCATTCCCTTCTGGCTTGTAGTGTTTCTGTTGAGAAATTAACTGGTAACCTTACTGGAATCCCTTGTATGTTACTAGCTGCTTCTTCCTTGCTGTCTTTAATATTCTCTCTTTGTTTTTAAATTTTGCCCTTTTAATTATGATGTGTCTTAAAGTAGGCCTTTTTGGCTTCATCTCAATTGGGAACTACTGTGCTTCCTGGACTTGTGTGTCTTTTTCCCTCATCAAGTTAGGGAAGTCTTCTCTCATTACTTTTTCAAACAGGTTTTCTGTCCTTGCTCCTCTTCTCCTTCAGGTTTCCTAAGATACGAATACTATTATTATGTTTCATGTTGTCCTGCAGCTCCATTAAAATCCTTTTCATTCTTTTTGAGTCTTTTTTTGTTTTGTTGCTCTGTCGGGGAGTTTTTTTCTATCTTATCTTCCAGCTTACTGATTCAATCCTCTGCTCCATTTAGCCTGCTTTTAATTCCTTCTAATGCAATCTTCATTTTAGATATTGCATTCTTTATTTCCTCCTCGCTCTTATTGATAGTTTCTATGTCCTTTTACATGCTGGTGTAGTCCTCAGTAAGTTCTTTGTAGCTTCCATTGAACTCCTTGTAGTTCTCACTGAGGTCTTGGATCATCCTTATAACCACTATTTTTAACTCAATGTCTGATACTTTGCTTGCCTCAATTTCATTTAGCATTCCTTCTGGTGATTCCTCTTTTCCTTTCAATTGGGGGTTGTTTCTGTCCCCCCATTTTAGGTGACTCTTTTTGTTTGCTTCTGCCTATTAGATTGATCTGCTTTGATTTCCTGTCTTTGTGATGTGATCTTCTGTGGTGAGACCTTTGGGACTCAGTGATACAGTCTCCTTGATCTTCTGACCTGTGTGCTCTTGGGATGCCCTTTACACCACTTATGTTGGCTCTTGGGTTATAAGTGGGTTTTGGTTGTTGTTGAGTAATTCTTTAGTGGGTTCTTCCCTCCAGCTGGCTGCTGAAAGTCACTCTACCCTCCACATCGTGTATGCTGTTGTACAGGTGCTGCCAGAACAAAATCAGAGAACCCAAGGAACAAACCCATACCTGCAAAAATAACTCTCACCCACAACCACACTATCAACAGCAAATTAGCAAAAATTAATAAAGGTGTAAAGAGATTGAGAGTATTATTATAAGAAAGAAAGAATAAATGAAATGACTAACAGAAAGAAAAAGTATTTTGAGAGAGTCAAGGGAAGAGATATGAGAGTAGGGAACAGAAAAAAGATGAAGGAAAAAAGAAAAGAAAATTTACATCATAAATAGAAAAGGAGGGAAGCAGGCAGAATGAAATAAGAAATGGGAAGAGTACAATATTAAGTTTAAACAAAAATTTTTAAAAATATAGTGAAAAAGTAGGAACCAAATTGGACAGAAATGATACACCACAATAATATCAACAACAAATGAGCAAAGATTAATATAGGTGGAATGGAAATAAGAAGGAAAAAAGAAAGAAAAGCTTATGAGATTTCTAAAGGAAACAAAATGATTTTGAGAGGATTTAAAAAGAAGGAATATTAAGAGTGAGAAATGAAAACTAGGCTAAGAAGCAAAAATTAAAATTTAAAATGAAAAAGAGAAAAGGCAGGAGGAAGGCAAATGGAATAAGAGAGGAGAACTGTAAAATTTAAGATTTGAAAGGTAAAAATAATGATGATCTATACATAAAATTGGTTCAATGCAACAACAACCACCCTATCAACAAATGAGCAAAGACTGATAAAGGCAGACTAAAAATAAGCGTATTTTAAGAACAGGAAAAAGAATGTGAGATGATGGTTTTGAAAGGCTGGAGAGGGAGGAATAGTAAGAGTGTGGAATAGAAACAAGTCCTAGCAAGAAAAAAAAAATTAAAATAAGAAGAGGAAGAAAGAAGGTAAAGTGGAGTAAAAGAAGGGAGAAACAAAATATGAGATTTGAAATAAATTAAAATATAAAATCTAGTGAAATAACAGGAACAAACTTGAAGGAAAAGAAATGAATGTTAAAAAGCTATGCAAGAAAGGAAATAATGCTAATCATGAAGACGACCATGGTGAAATTCGTCTCAGTAGAATCCAGTGTTTACCACTGTCTTCTCTTTCTGGATCCACCTTGGTAATGTCAGATGGTGTCCTAGTCTGGCCCTAGGCCCTAGGCATCCTGTTTGAGACTGCAAGCAATCCACAGCCTGTCGCTGTCTCCTTTAGATTTGGCTGGTCCCCAACTCTTGTGCCTTGCTGGTTTTCCATCAGCCCAGGGCTTAGCAGCAGTTCATTTAATGATCTGAGAGGACTGACAGAACCTTCTCCACCTGCCTCTGGAGGGTGCCTCTGGTGCAATCAGGAGGGTGGGTATCCTGTGTCACTTCCAGCAGCACTCTTCAGTCTTCCCAGAAAATGGTGGGAGTGTTTCCCTGCCCCCTTACCACACATCTTGGTCTGCCCCAGAATTTTTTCATTAATATATGGTTTCTGGTGAATTAGCTGTTTCCTGTGAGGGGCCAATCTATGTAAAAGGGGCAGCTCTTTCCTGCTTGGTGCAGACAGCAGTGCTGTCTAGGTGCCAAGGCTTCTTGGGGCCCTGAACTCCCTTTGTTGCGCTTGTCTCTAATCTCTCTGCTCTGCTGGTTTCAGTGGATCAGGGCCCAAGGGACAGTGTAGCTCATAGTACCTGATAAAGAGCCCTTTCAGAGCATTTTTCTTCTTTCTCCTGCCAAAATACACCCAGCAGCAGTCTCCTGAGCCTAGTCTCACTGATCTGCAGAGCCTGTAATCCTACAGGTGGGGGCTGAGCACGCCTGTCTGCAAGGGGACCTGCCTGGTTGCAGCGAATCTCAGGCCTTCAGCTCCTGGCCATCCAGTCCCCAGCCTACCATTCTCTCACTGGAGACCCGGGCCAAACTCTCCACTCTGTACAGTCCCCTGATTGCCAGCCATGCTGGGTCGGGTCCCACAGTCCCTTCAGCATGGCTCTATACCTCTGAGTTCTTTGTTTGCTGCACACACGTGCATATACACATGAGCACTGGGTCCCTGCCAAGTCTCAAGTTTCATCTCAGTTACTTTTTAAAAAAGAGTTTCTGTGTAGCCCCCATGCTGTAGCACTGAGCCCTGGGGAACCTATTTCTCTGCAGGCTCCGCATCCTCAAAAGCCACTAGGCCTCTCTCAGTGAGGGCTGGCCACAGCCTGTCAGAGCCTCCGACAGTTTTAGATAAAAGTTTCTCTCTGGATTTCTCCCTGATGGTGCTGGGAAGAGTCCCACAGTGATACCATAATACAGGGCAGTGGCAGGGTGCTGTCTCCGCTTCCTTCAGTGATTCCCAGCCGAGGGTGGGTCCGCTCCCCCCTTGCGGTTTCTGTAGCCAGCACTTCCCCAGCCACCTCTCTCCACCCTCCAGGCTCAAAGATCCTGGGCTGATCCGCAGCCGACCCAAATCTGCGCAGCCTGCAGGGCTGGGCTGGGCGGCAATGGTGACGGTTGCTCTGCTAGGAGAGCACCAGCTGCTCGCTCCCAAGGGCCCTGAAGGCAGGCCAGGAAACGGATTCTTAAAATAGGAAATTTTGTCAATAACCTTGAAGAAAAGATCAAAACAGTCACTTCAACAGGCATAAAACACATCCCAGGTTTCAGTGCTCCCGACAAAATCCAGTCAGTAATAGTTTCTGTCACAAGCTCACTTGCCTAAAGAAGGTGCATTTAAATTAGTACTTATATGGATGGTGATTCTAGAAAAGCAGCTTAGGCCATTCACTAGTGTATCTTCAATTTTGGTGCAATATAAAATGGTATTCATAAATTCCTGAAAGATCTAGTTTTTGTAGAAGTATGTCACAATGAAATCACCACAAAAATCAAAAGGTATTCTCTTTGGAGTAATTTCAGAGTCATCTGCAAAAAAGCCATAGTCTGATTCTTCACCAACATTTCATTCCAAATGTCCTGATTGTGAGGCTAAACAGGAGCTAGAAAGCAACAACTTCAGATCTCGAAGCACAAAAGACTATCATTATCCAGTTAATGTAGAGTGAGGAGTGTTATCTCTATGGAGCCAATAGTGTTAAACTACTGAGGGTATTCAAGCTACTGTTCAAACATTTAAAAAAAATGCATACAACATTTCTGAACTAAATGCAACCTATTTCTGCACCCATTGGATCTTTAATTAAAATTTTTAATAATTTTATTGTGGGAAGAATTCTTAATGTGAGATATATTGTCTAGACAAGTTTTAAGTGTACAATATATTATTCCTTAATTGTTGGATCCTTAATTTTTCAGTCATAATATATGATATAAAGTTAATATGAAAAGCCCCACATACCAATCCCTAGTGATTTTGACTATATTATGGGATGCTGTACTAAAGACGGATGAAGGATAATGGAGATTTGCTTCACGGGTCTTCAGTCATTCTCAAGCAATATACCTTAGCTATATGGAAAGTAAAGTACTTCATTATGACCTATCTCTTCACATGATTAATTATAACATTCTGACAACTCCCAAACAATTGGAAGAGGAGCAGTCATCTAGTTAATTAAGTTTGGGGATAGCGGTCAGGGGTAGGGAGCCATGGTGCGTGGCACAGAGAACACATGCTTAAGATTTAATCAGCTGTCTACTGGCAAAATGAAATGGGAGAGAGAAAGAGCTTTTCCAAGAAGAAACAATCTTACAGCAAAGTCAAGAAGCTCCCATTTAAAATTTTGACAGTTCCTGAGCTCTAAGATCTATTTCATTTTAATCTACCCTAGAAGATGTGCGGAAGAGAAGGAAATCTTGTAAAGGACCATGTTCAGTTTTACATTTCACAGGATGTTTTATAAAAATATCAACTCATTTCTTTTAGCGATCCTAAAACAAAACCTCAACCATGTTTTTGTAATATGAAAATAGGCAATATAGTATTTTATGTAGTACTTTATATTGCAGTTAAAACTGGCCCCAAAGCAAGGATAAATCTATTAAAGTTTCATAAAATTTACTCTTTAGCTGTTGACCTTCTTTTTTATGTTTTCCCTACATCTCTCTCTTCACATCAGTACATCCACTCTCATAGACACACAAACTCCATCTCAAATGTGTTCCTAACTATAAAAATATTGCATGTTGTTTACATATTTTGAAATCTCACCAAAACATAAGCAGAGAATTTATTGGGAAAGTCTTAAATGATCATTTTAGGGCCACAGTTAAAAATCCCTCACTTCTAATTCAACAAATTAAATAAAAAATAAATGCTTTATCATAGTTGATACGATGCCATGGACACTACAATAGAAACATTAACACCCTTATTTTAACTTTTTCATATCTTTCTTTGTAAAGAGTATAATCTGAATTTTCACACATTATGACTAAATATAAGGGAAAAGCTTTGTAACACATTTCCCATAGACTTCTACCATGAAGGAAAAAGGAATTTGTAGATCAGAGGAGTGAGTCAAAACACAACTCTGACAATATCTCTCCACTTTTAAATTCTTATTTTTAATCCTATTCTGGAGTGTTTATTTCCTTCAACATTTCCTGTTCATCTTTGATATTTCCATCCAGGAAATAGGCATCTTTACACATTCAACTTTAAACATTATGAATATCTGCACCTCTAAGTGATATTTCCTTTCTCTTTAAGAAATTGGAAAACCCACTTCTGGGAGCCATTCTCTATCCTTTCTTTTCCAATTTAAGAAAAAATATTTGTTCTTTATACCCGCAATATGCATATTGATGATTTATCCTTCCTAAGTACCTTATTTATGAGATTTAACTAAAAAATGTGGTCCTGCTTAACACTAAGACAATAAACTGACAACTTTTATGTATCCTTTCCAGCCTTATGATTACAAAAGCCTGTCATTTCAATGCTTGGAATTCTCCTTAACCTCTGGATCCTTAGTACAATATCATCAGCAACAATTAGTGATAAGAAGGGTCCTTTAGAAAGAAGGCCATATTGCAATGAAGGGAGAAAAAGAAGATTTGAATTGATTATGACAGGGTTGTATGTAACTATTTGAAACCTTTGGTTGCAACAACATCAACTACAAAAAATCAGACTCCAATTTAAGCATAAGACATATTTATTTGCAGAATCTAGTAGAACTTATTAGAATGAAAGAGAAGGTTGAAGAATCAGAATTGGACAAGACAGAATGTTGGAAATCTCCAGAAAGACTGGTAGCAAGAATGCATCAGGGTAATGCTGCTGGGATGAAATAGCTTTAAACACGTCTAGCCTTTTTGTCATTCTCAATACTTAGATTCCCAGGAAGAACAGTTTGATTGGCCTAGTTGGGTCATGTGCCTTCCTTGTGCCTAGGAAAAAAACAGGGCATCTTAATTGACAGTACCATCAGGCAGAACCCACAGAAGGAAATAGGTAGAGTCTCAACATAAACATAAAAGGAACAAGCAGAGAAAGGGGAGGTAGTGTTAAGTGTACTAGATGGTATTAGTTTTCTATTGCCATGTGACAAATTACCACACATACAGT
Organism: Pteronotus mesoamericanus; assembly: GCF_021234165.1. Classification (NCBI taxonomy): domain Eukaryota; kingdom Metazoa; phylum Chordata; class Mammalia; order Chiroptera; family Mormoopidae; genus Pteronotus; species Pteronotus mesoamericanus. The sequence continues at coordinate 33,855,548 of NW_026555105.1, read as the reverse complement.
AGATTTTTTTAAAAAAACAAACACTTTTTTTTTTATGTTCCAGTTTCCATAGTTCAGGAAACTGGGTCTGTTGCTCAGGGTCTCACAACTCTACAATCAATGTGTTGGCCAGGCTGGGTTCCTTTCTCAAGTTGGGAGTTCTCTTCCTAGCTCATATCATTGGTGGCAGATTCCAATTTGTTGTGGTTGTAGGACAGACTGAGGTCCCCATTTTCTCTCTGGCTGTCAACTAAAGACTGCTGTCATCTTCTGAAGCTGCTCTCTTTTTTTGCCATGTCACCTTGTCACAGCATGGCTGCTTCTAGGCCAGCTGAAGAATCTCTCCTCCAGTCAGCTAAGATCGAGTCTTATATAAGGTAACCTAACTAGGGGAGTGATATCATGCCAACATTGGCATATTATATTGGCTAGCAGCAAGTCACAGTTCCTTCCTTCAACCAGAGGAGGTGATTACACAAGGGCCCAACCCACTGTGGCTCACCTCAGGGTCTGCCAAATTTGGGGAAAATATCTCCAGATGTGATCATTTGAGAACTATCCCACACACACATACACACAGGCATACAGACATACACCTCAAGACTACCCAACCCAAAGCCTTTCCATACATTTTCATTTCAACTCCCAATGAACCTTGTTTATGGCAAAAACAAGGAAAATCCACAAATCAAAGATAAACAAGCACCACCTTCTTTTGCAGGTTTTGCAGTTCTGGGACAGGTTAGACAAGCCATTCACAGCTATCACACCCTGTAGTTAAAAACATTGTAGTGTGCCTGGCAGAAAACAAAAGCAACTCATTTTGCAAAGCGTTAAGCTTCTAAATGTTGACATTATGTCATTTGTTTTGACACCTCAAAAACACAGACATTTCATCTTATTTAAAGTGTACTGAAAAGTTAAACATTCCCTTTTATTCAACAAGCATTATAGGAGCAAAGGAAGCGTAGGGTTTGTAAAGCATCACAAACCCTGTAATAGAAATGTTGGTTAAGCTGATACACAATGGAGACATTAGATCAGCTCCGCTACAATGTCAGTGCTGTTCATCATCCAAAGGCAGTGGTGTTGTACTCCAAACAGCACTGAAATATAAAATGGTGCGACCATTTTGGAAAACAGTACAGCAATTCCTCAAAAAATTAAAAACCGAATTACCATATATTCCAGCAATTCCACTTTTAGATGCTTATCCAAGAAAATTGAAGGCAAAGGTAGAGACTTGAACAGTTATTTTTATACCCATGTTCACAGCAGCATTATTCACAATAGCCAAAAGGTAGAAACAACCTAAGTGTCCATCAGCAGAACAAAGGATGAACAGAATATGGTATATACATTCAATAGAATATTATTCAGCCTTAAAAAAGGCAACTCTGACATATGCTGCAACATGGATGAACACTGAGGACATAATGCTAAGTGTAATCCAGTCACAAAAGGGCAAATCTTGCGTGAGTCCACTTGTATGAGGTCCCTAGAATGAGCAAATCTATAAAGCTAGAAAGTAAAATGGCAGTTGCAGGGGCTGGGGGAAAGGGGAGAATAGGAAGTTATTGTTTAATGGGTACAGGGGTTCAATTTGGGAAAATGGAAACAGTTCTGGAGATAGATCATGGTGATGAATGCACAGTATGACTATACTAAATGCCATAGACATGAACACTTAAAAATGGTTAAAATGATAAAATTTTATGTTATATATATTTACCACAATAATTTTTTTAAAGAGCACACACTGTGAGCTCAAGTATAACTTGGTTATGGTGGGGATTTTGCTGCTTCATAGTTCAATGATCTCACTGCTTTGCTCCCTCGTCAGTAAAATGAATGTGCAACCTGACCCCCTTTCTCATGGAGTAGTGAGAAACTATAACCTGAAATTTGGAAAAGCCTCAAGGCAATGAAATAAAAGAGTCCACTAGATGTTAAGTTCTAAAAATTCAGTGTTACAGCCTCAGTACCTATGAATATCTGTTCAATGAAAGTTCTTTGAAAAATATAAATTACTATTCAAAGATAAATTATATTTTTTGTTATTATTGCTATTATAATTTCAAATGTATTCTTTAAACCAGAAGACTGTTTCAGAGGCCTAGTCTTCATCAAGATTCCTCATCATCTAAGCTATTTCTAATAGGCCTGTTTACTGGCCTGATTTTATTGCCTAAGTCTCTCAGAACTTCACGTTGAAGCCCAGTCCCCTCCTCTTGTACTTTTGAGTTCTCTTAACACTGAGTAGAGAGGGGAAAGTCAAGGAACATATAGCAAGGACTCATGGAAAAAACCAAAGGGGAAGAGATGAGGGAGGGAAGGAGGGAGGGAGCAAGGGAAAGTGGTGGGGGGTAGACAGAGACAAATGTATTTGAAAAAATTAAAAAAAAATATATATATATACTTTTTAAAATTCACAGGTGAAAGAAATCTTAACAGCCTCTATGAAACACTGGATATCAATGAAATGAAATCATTTGGCCATATCCCAAATGTCCCCTGGCGCCAGGCTCCATCCACTGAACCACGGATGGGTGGTTATTTACTAAGTTTCATTATGGTCAAAATCCTGGCTATGAGGACCTGGGTTCTGATTTACCTCTCCCTTTGACCTGTGCTTAATACAGAGCATGAATATTAAGGAAGGAAGGAGCTGTCACCCTGAGTTTCCAGGAGCTTGGACAAGGCAAGGCCTTAGGCATCTGACAGTCCAAAGGCTCCTCCAGCTGAGCTTCTCCCAGCCAGGGGTTCCTACAAAAGCTGGCCTTTCCATGCCAGACAGGAAATATCCCTTCCTGTGATCACTAAAAGTTTTACAGGTTGTCCTTTTTAAAATAAAACTGCAGTGAAAGCAGTGATATTTGCATGCCCACTTAATTTCCCTGGCCTTATCCAAAGTGCATAATAGAAATGGAAACTGTCTTGCTATCACCAGGCAACCCTAGAAAGGACCAAATATATCCCAGACCTAGATTCTACTTCTTGTACCCTAATATCCCAAGAATCTGACTCTGCAGTATTAAGAGATAATAGAAAAATATATATTGGTCTCTCTCCCTGGTTCCTGGCACAGAGCTTCTAAAACCTTTGTAAATTCCTACATGGTAAGAGCACTAGGAGTATCTCTTGTTCTAACATTTGTCTTTGAATCTGCCCTTGACGCAAGGATACCAAAACTCTTATAAAGTCCTAAGTGATAAGAGCACTAGGAGCATCCTTTGTTCTAATGAGGTGACTCTGATGGGCTCCCAGATAGAAGGTGGTTACCAGAACGACCAAGCCATAACTAAAAGCTTGGACTTTTCCAACCTACCACCAACCTCATCTTCCAAAGAGGAAAGATGGGCTTGAAATGGAAATGATTGCCCATGCCTATGTGAAAAAGACTCCCTGCCATCCCAGTAGCATGGGGGTCCGAGAGCTTCCACACTGACAAATATCTACCCTGAAAGGGTGATGCACCCCAGTTACATGGGGACAGGAGCCCCAGTGCTCACAACCCTCCTAAATATTACCCTATGTTGTCTTACTCTGGTTGTTCATTATTCTTTATCATATCCTTTAATAAACTGGTAAGTGCAAGTATCTCCCTGAGTTCTGTGAGCCGCTCCAGCAAATTAATTGAATATGAGGAGGAGATCTTGGGAACTTCTGATTTGTAGCCAAATCAGACAGAAGTTGTGTAGAAGTTGTGTGGGCACATACCTGTGATTGGCATCTGAAATGGATGGGAGCAGTCTTGTGGGAGAAGCCCTTAACTTGTAGAGTCTGACCCTATCTCCAAGTAGGTAGTGTCGGGAGTGAGTTAAATTGTAGGACACCTAACAGGTGTTGCAGAGAATTGTTCTGTGTGGGGAAAATCCTGCACACATTTGGTGACTAGAGTATCTGAGTGAGGACCACTCTACATGAGCAGTGCATGAGACTCACAGGGAAGAAACACACAGTAGGGAACTACTGTTTTTTTCCCACATAGGAAAAAAAAAACTGAGTTTTTTCCATCACAGGTGGTTTTCAAGCTGCTGCCTCAGCCATAGAACTTCTTTATCAAATTAAAAAAAAAAAACAACAGTAAAAAACACACTAGAAAGGTTAAAATAATCTGGAATATGGCAGCCATAAATCAGCCAAGTGACTTTGGGAAAGTTAGTTTAATACTCCAGGACTCAATTTAACTTCTGAACACTGCGTAAAATGATTGCTCATAGGATGATTGTAAAGATTAAACAAGCAATGGGTGGAGCTGCCGAGCACAGTGCCTGGTACATAGTAAGCACTCAGTAAATGGTTGTTTTGTCTCTATTAGAGTAATGATAAACATTAATGATAAAGCCAATGACATTTGAGTATTGGTGCCAGCAGTGAAACCGGCTGTCAGGGCTAGTGAGGTGTGTTTGCCTCTTAACCCTGAGTGAAAGTTGCTGGAGAGCACACAGGAGGGGAGATGGAAGCCTCCCCTGAGCACTCAGATACACACACAGGCCCCTTGGAGAAGGAACAATCAAGTATGTGTTACATGCTCATATTTTTTTGTGTTGCACATCCTGCATGAAGGGCAACAACGTAACAATGGGTCATTGTTCTTTTTGGTTTTCCATAAAATACATGGAAATATCTCACCATTCAAAAACAACTTACGTTGAGAACAATGGAGTCTGGTCGCACAAAGTCTGTGCCTTTGCCCTCTTTGTAAGTCTCTTTCCTCCTTTCCCATCTCATCTTCTCTCTGCCCTCACCCAGCTTCTGGCCTGGGTGCTGCCTCAAGTACTACAATGGAGTTATCAAATTATATGTCAATAATTTGTTTTTGCATCTTCTCCCAGACACAATTCTTTATTCAACTTGGTGTCCCCAGGTCCACTGCAGGGCACCCATCAGACCCTTGATGACAGTTAATTAAATAATTAATGAAAGAACCAAGAAGGAAACCATTTTTCTGCAACATTTCTTCATTCAAAAGAACATACAGATCATCCCAAGTTCTCTCCCACTTTCCTTTGGAGACCAGTGCACAGGGATATCAGAAAAATAAGCCTGGGGCATACAAACTAGCCCCTGGAATTAAATTAGATAATAGCAGTTAGAAACACTGTTTATTCTCTCAGTCTGCAATAATGTCATTTTATTATTTTCCATACTTTTAGTTCTTTGGTAGGAGAACCATAGCCAAGTCTAAAGCTTAATCATCATTGTGTTCCTGGCATGTTCTGAACATGGCTTATTTCAGCTCTTGGCAAAAACATCATAACCTGTGCTTTTTGCCTCTCTGCCCTCTAGTCTCCCAAAGGCAAAATGCCTCTCAAAGAACAAGAGCTTGCTTGCCTTTGTGAAAACATTATTTGTGCTTAGCTCTTTTGGAATCTTGGCATATTTAACTTCAACAACTGGTCAATTTTTCTGAGTGATTGGGTATTCCAATTTTTCTCTCCAAGTAGGTCAATGGCAAACTCTCTGGGTTCATTCAGTAGTTGATTGCACACGTATTTATGCAAATATCCACTCATCTCTGGCTCAGAGCATTTTGTTCTTATTTACTTTCTTAAAATTCATATTCGTTGTTCAGCTGCTTTTCCTAATCCCCTACCTTAGCATTTGGAATTCTGCAGTTTATTTCAGTCTCTGCCCCTTACAAACCACATATCCCATTTTGTTTGCAACTGTCTGTTCTTTTTTGGTCATAATCAGGTAGAGGAAGCCTGCCATCTTTTTAAGTTCCTACTTCTTCCACATTAAACACTGTTAGCAACCCTTTAAAAATAACTGACTGAACAATCTGTATGCCGTCAAGCTGTTTTCTCGATAGATATCTAGGTAATTAAAATCACCTGGTATATTCAAGTCTCAGTACTTGATTTTCCTAGTTCTCAAGGCACTGTTTCATTCACCTTCATTAAAGTGGCAAAGACTCCATGTGATCACAGAGTTCCTCCCTGTGAACATCCTGAAATCTATCATGTTTACTCTTTTGAATCCAAGTATGATCTATGTTAGGGGCCAACAAACTTTTAGACTTTGAGGCCCAGATAGTCTCTGATGCAACCACTCAACTTTGCTGTTGCAGCAGGAATATAGCCACAGAAATATGTAAATGAACAGGCATGGCTATAAGCCAATAAAACTTTACTTGCAAAAACAGGCAGTAGGATGAATTTTGCTGGCCCTTGCTCTATGTAATCACTGTGCAGTGAGCAAGAAAGCCTGGGATGGAGTCCTGGTCCTGTCACTCACCAGCTGTGCAGCCTCAAGTTATCATTTAACCTCCCTGAGCTCAGTTCCCTCCTCTGCATAGCCTATCTGAAGGATACAAAGAAAAAGGCCAAAAAAAAAAAGTCAAATCACGATGGAACTAATATTTCTTTCTGAGGGAACTGGGGGTACTGTGACAAGGTTTTACCTAGAGGTTACATCATTTGAATTGTACTTCACTAAAATTGCTCTTGTTCAAATACAAGTAGTAGATATGAGGGAGCGATACTAAAAGAAAAGATATTCAGTAGGATGATGGTATGATGTAACCAATGAAAAATGATGCATGACATTCTAAACTAAGGAACTGGCAGTAAAAATGAAGAATGAGTTGACTCCAGGAATATCTAGAAGGAAATTGTCATTAAAATGAGGTAAAATCAAGGCAGCTATCACCAGGTACAGAACAGGTCACTTGTATAAACCTCAGGAAATAGGGCATGTAAAAAAAAATAATGCAAAGTGTATTAAAATATCTGTAACTGGCAAAAACTGAAGCACTAGGAAGTAATAGCCACCACGGTGCTCCCCAAATTATTAAGTTCCGTACAGTCACTCTTACTTTATCAATGTTTACCAAAGTGTAAGAAGAGAGAATAATAACAAAAAAAAAAACCAGCATTAGCCATACTTTCTTTATTCATTGCTCAGTAGGAGCCAGGCATTATCATATAAAATCTTTACCTAAATCCTAAGAGCTCAGTAGGTCACCATCACTTTGTGCAAATGGTCACAAGTGAGCACAGCAAATTAAGTAACTTGCCCAAGTATCACATTGTTAAGAAGTAAGGACACAGGGATTCAATGGTTGAATCCAAAGACTATGTCCTTAACCACTACCCTCTACTTCCTTCTGGTACATCACTGACTTAAAAAGCTTGTGTTCTAGAGTCCATGGGACTTGCCTCTTAATTTACTGCTGCTTATAAAATACTGCAGGCTGAATCTGGACACCAATTACTCCCATGACTTCAGACAAGTTATTTATTTTCTATTAGCTTCTATTGCTCATCTGCCTCACTTTTGCTCTTGCAAACAGTAAAACTCTCACATTTTAACACATTAAAAAATAAAAATCTCTTGTAAGTAAAAAAAATCAAAGTTAGGTAATTTATTCTGTTGTTTCATCAAAACAGAAAATGGAAAAGAGAGTGTAAAAAATATGCTGTTTATCCTCATTGCCATAATCACATTTCTGGTTTGGAAAAAAAAGGCAGAAATTATAATCGAGAAGGATTTGATGCATGCTTAAAAAATCACGAATCATAAAGAATTATGCATTACTGCAAGATTTCGAAAATGAAAATTAAAGATTTACAACTCTTTAGGCTTTCCCAATAATACTTTTTCGCAAACCTACTTTTAGCTAAATTAAAAGAGTTTGACAATAAATGGTAGGTTTTTTTTCTTTAACTAACAATTGGTTATATATCAGCTCAGCTTTCTAGAACTAAATTACTTTTTGAAAAATAGAATTACATCTGTTTGTGACTTGCTCCAGAAGTTGAAATATAATTCATGTCATATGTGTGTTTGTTTTTAATGTCATAAAGTGGGGAGAAGGTTAGAAATGGTAGAGGTCAGAAGGTAAACTGTTCATATTTTATAGTTTCATAAAATGCTGATATGAGAATTAAAATTCCAGGAAAGGTTTTGTGGTATAACACTTGTTTAAAAACAAAATCCAGAAAACTTAAATGTTATGAATAAGAATAATCTACATGTATAGATGTATGTAGAGAATGTATATGTGTGATATCATATATTCCATATGTATAATTTATGTATTGGGTGATACATAATATGTATATATGTACCACATTTTTAATTTAGATATTTTCTAAAATATAATGTGTTTCATATAAATTTTATCAGTAGTAAAATATTTACTGGTATCAGTATACCAAATAACTATGGCCAATCACTCTAATGGTACATTTGATTCAGTAAATATTTATTGAGCACCTAATATGCAGCTGGGGTCTGCTTTGTGCTGAAGATGAAAATGGGAATAAAACAAGATGGTTCCTCACAGGGCAGCACAATCCAAAAGGCATACAAATGATGTAAACTCAAGAACCACAGTCTGGTGTGAAGACAACCACAGTCTGGTAACCACCAGGCTGTTCTAGTCTAGAAGGGGATCTCAAAGGGAGATATTAAGCCTTGCTCAACTCTTCCATTCATAATTTCTTTTGAGGGTTTATGGTTGGATTGGACTGTAATCGAGTGCCTCGGAAGGAGAAGACTGTATGATCTCTTTACTATAACTGTGAAACCATCCCAGGATGGTATAACCAACTCATTTCACATTGTTTTTGCCCCCTTACATCATGTGATAAGCATTCACTGTAATGAAAGTTTACAGAGAAACTAATAGTTTCTTGTTGAGGATCTTTAAAAGTTTTAAAATTTACATTGTAATATATGTCTACATCTTAAAGTAAATGCCACAAAATTCAAATTACTGAAACAAAAAATAATAAAACCAATTTCTTGATTCAGTGAAAGAACTGATGAAAGAGCTGTGTGCTGCTAGGGTAGTGGCGCACTGCTCCACACACAAAGAGGTCTGGATTTAAGCACGAGCTGAAGCAGGTTGCTATGTGAACTCAGGCAAGTTCTTAACCTGCCTGAGGCTCAGTTTCCTCATTTGAAAAACAGCGATAGTAATAAAATATTTGTGAGTAGGTGATAAGATGATCTATATCCAGCACCTGGCATGTGATAGGTAGGCAAATCCTTTTTGCATTGTTTCAGTGTGGGACTGCCTCTAGTGCTTGAAGTTCAGAAGCAAACTACTGAGAAGCTTCCTGAATAATTTGTTATCTTAGAAGATAACATGGCAAAATACTAGGTAGTGCTTTTTGACACATTGTTAGAGGTCCCGCATGGAAACACCCCTGCCACTTACAGTTAAGGTCTGAAACACAGGAATGGAAAAATGTTCTTTGGCTCCTCAGCACGCACTCTTCAATAATTTTGGTATCAGCTTACCAATTTCCTACTGGGAAACCAACTATCCTCACCCTCCTCTTAGGCCTCATGTTTAGGCAGTGTGAATTCAATCCCCTTTTTAGGAGGTGGGAGGGATGTGACAAATCAGGGCACTTTACTCTTCTGTTACAGAAGTTTTCTAAAAAATAGGCACAATCAGAGGCAATGATAGGCAAAGAGGTTTTGCCCAATCTTCCAGAAATAGGATTCGAATCTGAGAGACCACAAGGCTAGGGCTGCTATAGCCATCTTGCTACCATGAGAGGAGAGCCATTTACAAGTTCAGCCAAGATAATGTAAAGCAGCTGAATTAGCAAGGAAAACCACGCCCTGGATACATAATTTGAGTCCCTGCATACAGCAGCACCTACATCTTTCAGTTACGTGCAAATACATTCCCTTTGCGGATTTAGTTGTTTCCTGTGACTCACAACTAAAAGAACCTATATGATATATGGGGATGTTGCATGTCTCCTTCAGGCTGATAATTCTCCTTATGAATAAAATACTCTTATTCAGAGTAACAGTATTTTGTCAGTAAAATTTTTATGAATAAAGAAGGAAAAGAATGGTATAGATTTTGCTTTAAAGGCTTTTAAAAATGAAACAAAACCATGCACTTTTATTTTCAGATATGGAAATCAGAATGCAGTTTAAACAGATCTATTTGCTAACAGAGAAATTATTTTAATAGTTAATATCTATTTGTTAGAATTTCTTTTTAAATGTGCCATATAGAATTAATTATCTAAATCCCATATTCAAGATAAAGGCTGCTATTAGAGGCGACTAGAGCATATTGGCAGGCCAATAAAAAATCCCATCCTGAAGGTGAGTAAAGTACCCCAGAAGGTAACATGGACATTTGAACAGTCAGGTCCTGCAGGTATCTAGGTTATTCCAGTGTACTCAAGAGAAACAGGAAGGAGCTCAGGCCTTTCACATTATCTGCTGAAACCTCAGACACTTGCTTACTCAAACACAGCAGTTTTGCAGAATCTTTGTGGCCATCTCCTTTCCATCTTATTGCAGTCTTCAATGGTTATGTCCCTAATTTGTTTCTGTTTTTCTGGAAGATCATGCTAACCAAGTATAAATGAAAGTATGTCCCACTTAACACCTGGAAGTGTGATCAGGAAGGTTGGATTCTGAGTAGTGAGCAGAGCTAACTGCTGTATGTGGATCAACATTTTGATACAGTCTCACTGAACTCTGGAAACTCTGGACAAAGAACTTGTCCTATCATCACACTGTGCTTTTTGGAACTTTCTCCATATAGGTTGATGGTGTCTCTTTCTAGGTTAAACTTTCAGCTATGTTCCCAAGAACTAGCTTAGTGAAACAATACCTGCTTATAACTTCTGGTTTGCTCCTTCGTAATGCCTTCTTTACCATTTAGCTTTCTTTTCCCTGCCTCTACTTAAGTAGGTCCATTCTCCCCTATTTCCAATTGCCCAACTCTAGGCAAAGCCGTCATCACCACTTGCCTAAACTTTTGTAATAGCCATTTTAAAAACTGTATTGGACCACATTGCAACCCAATTATAACCTTCCCATGGCTTCACATTACCCTTTACAAACTATGTAAAGTCCTTGCCAGACCTCACAATATTACATACATAAACTGGCTCCTGCCTTGCTCTAAGACTCCCCCTTCTATCATTCTCCCATTCTCTCTCTTCCTTCCGGGTACACCATACTTCCTCTTTCCCTTTAACACAGCAAGCTGATTCCTACACCAGCATATTTGTTCTTGCTTCCTGCAGTCTCTTTCTTCAGATCTGCTCATAGCTGCTTTCTTCATGTAATTCAGGTCTTGGACTCAATGCCACTTCATCAGAAAGATCTTCCAAGTCACCTTCTAATTGCTCTCCAGTAAACCCAGTTTCCTCTTTTTTTTCATGGATTAATATCTATTTGAAATTATCTTATTCATTTGCCCTTTATTATCAGTCTCCTTCACTAGAATTTAAACTCCCCTAGAATTCCCTGAGAAGCCCTCTATAACCCCAGGGCATATACACTTGCAGCTAATACTACTTGTCCAACACAGTTTTCTCCTCATTACTTGAAGGGCTTTAGTTTTATTATAATATCCTTCCTCCCTTCCTTCCACGTGAGGTGGATACATCTTGAGTGGAATTAACCAATCATGTTGGTCCCGTTTCCCTGATCAATATCTGGTATAAGAATAGGCATGCTGCCTGGGTCTGGCCAAACTTCTATGGGGCTCCTAAAGCAGAGTTCATTAAAAAAAAAAAAAAAGACCCAGACATGGAAGAAATGATTCTTTTCTACCATTGGATTTGGCAAGTGTATGTGTGATATCCAAAACATCAGTAGCTGGCTAACATGGGACCAAGAAGAAAACATACTGAGACTGGCAGAATGGAGTGAATGAACAATAGACTAGAGTCTTGGATGATGTCATTGAGCCTCTAGACTTCTTCTTATGTAAAAAAAAAAAAATACATCCTCTTTTATTTCCTAAAATCAAATATTAAAAGAGGGGTGTAGTCCTTCTCAATCTCTTTTCTGTCTACCGCATCTTATATTTTGTGTGTATTTCTCTTGGGCATGAGTATGTATTTTAATACATGTGTTTAGCCTAAATAAGATATAATGTTGTTCTTTGTCTTTTAAACTTTTTGTAAGGGTATCATTATGTAAATAGCTTCGTCACCTCACTTTTTTGTAAACTAATCATTATGCTTTTGAGATGCATTTGTATAGATACATGTCATTCCAGACCATTTATTTTAACTGTGAATATGGAAATACTACATCTTATTGTTTCTCCTTCCACATTTATGTTATTTCCAGTTTCTTGCCATAATAAATAAGGTCTCCTTTTTCACATATGTGAGAATTTGTCTATGGTAGTGTTTTTCAAATATGTTTGACCATGATTCACAAAGTTCAATTCATTTTAAAATAAGCTTTCATGTCCCTATATACACATATTTTTAGAAGACATTTTACAAAAGAATGATGGTTCTTAATACATATGATATAATATTCTTATTTCTATTCTAGTTCATTAAAAATTATTTTATTACTAACTAATATGCCAGGCCCCAAAGTGGCAAGTAATAGTTAAAACACTAAAGTAAACGTTTAGACATATAATTAGTCCCTCAAAGGATTAGTATGTCATCAAATTTACTAGACATCAAACTATTCTCTAAAAAGTTTATACTAATTAAACTCCCTCCAATGGTATGAAAATCCCTCTTTTTTAGTGTTTTTGTTAATATTTTGTATAGTCAGCGTTTTATGTGAAATATTTCATTTTGCTTTTAATTTACATTTTTCTGCTTAATAATTAGTTTATTTTTCCCTATATGTGCTATTAGTGTTTTTTCTCTTTTTTTATTTAATTGTTTGTATTCTCTACCTATTTTTCTCTTTCTTGTCTTTTTATTGATTTCTTGGTTTGTTCTTTATATATTCTGGATATTAACACTTGTTCATGAATTGAAAATATCTTCTGCACATCCATGGCTTAACTCTTGTTTCATGTCATCTTTAGATTTACAGAAGTTTTTAGCCTAAGCATAGTTGAATTTATATATTTCCCTTCATAACTCAGGCTTTTGTGCAAGTTAAATGTCTTTATTGTTTAGCCAGTTTTGGTGGAACTCTTTGTTATTTACAGGGAAACATCTTAACAGATAACAGCAGTCAATAAATGCAAGTTGATTGAATGAGAAAATAAACAAAAAGTAGATGAAGTCATTTTCACAGGATAATAATAAAGACTGATAAACCTCATGTTAAATAACCAATATCCTAAGTAATAAATGTTGAATTGACCATTTATAAAAATCTGGAGTTTTGAAGGCAACAAATCACTCCACTCTAAGTTAGAACCCAGAGTCTATCACTCATATTCTGAAATATTCTTGAATATGAATGGACAAAGTGGCCCTAAAAAAACCCCATAGAGGTTAGGATTCCTCACTGATGCTATGTACACAAATAGCTTCCAACCACTGACTTTTAAATTTCATAGAAGAGCAAAATGTCTCATTGTGATCAGTTACTCAAGGATATTTATTTAAAAACAAACACTGTCTGGACTGTCTGTGCCAGCCTACCCAACAATCATGTAATCTATCATTTTCATACGGTATCACATTAAATGGAGAGAAAAGTGACTTTGCAGTTTACAGTAGCATGTTGACTTCCATGAATTCAAATAACTTAAAATAGAAGGCTCTACAAACAAACTAAGCTAATCTTTAAGGTCACTATCTAGATTCATAGAGGCAATGGAATAATTTTAATATGTAAAATGTTCTATTTTCACAATGAGAACAGAAAGATCTTAGCCTGAATGTATACAGACTACATGAGGTGATTAAAATAGAGCACAAAAAATTGGATACATCCATTTTACCATCTTTTGTGTATATTTTTAGTTTAATCATTTCATCAGTTGTATAATACTTGTGTGTACACAGGAAAGATTACTATCAGACAATATGTTCTCTCCATCAGTTCATTTACAAAGGAAAATGTAAGGCAGTATTTCAGATATCAAACTCACATTTGAAAGGAAAAAGAAAAACCTTTCATGGTCAAAGCAAGGTAATAGGTTACATTTCCCCTTGCTCACCTGTGGAGAATCTTTTCCAATGGTTCTTTTTCTTCACTCTCTTTCCCACCTCTCAATGTATAGAATCAAACAGCATTGTTGGGGACCTAAAGGAAAAGCCAGTTCCTATTTTGTGGCTTCCTTCTCTAGATTTTAAGTGGGAGCATATATGCCAGAAATAATTCTAGAATTTACATTATCCCAGCTAATGAGTCAGCACCTGCTCTCACAGGGCTCTGATCAGCAGAAGGTTCTAGGTAGATTAATTCTCTGCAATGTTTCAAGTGTAATATTTCTAATGCTTACCCACCTACAAAGCAAAGATACAAAAAACACAGTCAACTGCTTACTTCTCTCTTCTTCCAATAAACCCTTGGAAAGCCATCTGTTAATGAGGAATTGCAGCTACAGTTATAACTTTCTGCTTGCATGGTATTCTGGGTTGACCAACCATGCTACTTGGCCTATGTGAGGCATTAAAGTTGTAGAGGGATTTCTCTCATGTTTTTATACATCATGTAGTACAGATGAAGTTTTAGGATTTTCTGAAAAGAATGTTGGGGATTCTTAGGGCACTACTCTACAGTCATGCCCTGCACAAAGAGGTTTTAGTCAATGATGAAACACATATACAATGGTGGTCTCATAAGATTATAATGAAGCAGAAAATTCCCTATCCCCTAATGATACTGTAGCTGTCATAATGTCATAGTGCAAACACATGTTTGTGGTGATGTTGGTGTATGTACACAAGCCTACTGCACTCAGTCACATAAAAGTAAGGCATATACAATTATGTACAGTACATAATAGTTGATAATGATAATAAAGGACTATGCTAATCCTTTAAGATTTACAATATTATCTTTTATTATTTTATTTTTCATGTTTATGCTGTCACAGTTGTCCCAATTTTTCCCCCTTCGTCCCCCTCCGCCCAGCCTGCCACCCACTCCCACAGTCAATCCCCATAATTTTGTCCATTTCCATGGTTCTTCATATATGTTCCTTGACTAATCCATTCACGTTCTTTCAAACAGTCCCAGCCACTCTCTTCCCACTTACCATTGTCAGTCTATTCCATGATTCTATGCCTCTGGTTCTCTTTTGCTTATTGGTTTATTTTGTTCATTAAATACCTTTTATAAGTGAGATCATATAGTATTTGTCTTTTACTGGCTTGCTTATTTCACTTAGAATAATTGTCTCCAGTTCCATCCATACTGTCATAAAAGGTACAAATTCCTCTTTTTTTTCTGCTATGGAGTATTCCATTGTATAGATGAACCACAGTTTTTTAATCCACTCATCTACTGATGGGCACTTAGCCTGCTTCCAAATCTTGGCTATTGTAAATAGCACTGCTATGAACACAGGGGTGCATAATTTGTTTTGAGTTGGTGTTTTGGGCTTCTTAGGGTATATTCCCAGCAGTAGAATCACTAGGTCAAAAGGCAGTTCCACTTTTAGATTTTTGAGGAAATTCCTTACTGTTTTTCACAGTTGCTATGCCAGTCTACGTTCCCACCAACAGTGCATTAAGGTTCCCTTTTCTCCACATCCTCACCAGCATTTGTTTTTTGATTTATTAATGGTAGCCATTTTGGCAGGTGTGAAGTGACATCTCATTGTGGTTTTAATTTGCAAATCTCTGATGGCTAGTGATGTTGAGCATTTTTTTTCATATGTCTATGGGCCATCTGTATGTCCTCCTTGGAGAAGTGTCTGTTCAGGTCCTTCGCCCATTTTTTAATTGGATTGTCTGTCTTCCTGGTGTTGAGTCATATGAGTTCTTTATATATTTTGGAGATTAAACTCTTGCCCAGTATATCATTGGCAAATATGTTCGCCCATACAGTTTGTTCCCTTTTCATTTTGATGATGGTTTCTTCAGCAGTGTAGCAGATTTTTAATTTTAGTCTCATATGTTTACTTTTTCCTTTATTTCCCTTTCCCTAAGAGATGTATTGGCAAAAATATTGCTTCATGAGATATCCAAAATGTTACTGCCTATATTTTCTGCTAGTATTTTTATGGTATCATGACTTATATTTAAGTCTTTTATAAATTTTGAATTTATTCTGTATGGCACAGTATGGTATAGTATGATATGAGTTGATGGTCTAGTTTTTTTTTTTTTTGCATGTGGCTGTCCAGTTATCCCAACCTCATCAATTGAAGAGGTCATTTTTACTCCATTGTATGCTCATACCCTCTTAGTCAAATAGTAATTGACCACTGAGGCCTGGGTTTATCTCTGAGCTTTCTATTCTGTTTGATTGATCTCAGTGTCTGTTCTTGCACCAATACCAGACTGTTTAGATTACAGTGGCCTTATAGTATAGTTTGATATCTGGTATTGTGATCCCTCTTACTTTGTTCTTCTCTCTCAAGATTTCTTAGGCTATTCAGGGTCATTTTTGGTTCTATATAAATTTTTGAAATATTTGTTCTAGATCTGTGAAATATGCCATTTGCATTTTTATGGGAATTGCACTGAAAATCTATAGATTGCTTTGGGTAGTATGGACATTTTAATTATGTTTATTCTTCCAATCCATGAACATGGTATATGCTTCCATTTCTTTCTTCAGTATTCTATAGTTTTCCAAGTGCAGGTCTTTTACCTCCTTGGTTAAGTTTATTCCTAGGTACCTTATTTTTGTCGTTGCTATAGTAAATGGGTTTTTCTTAGCTTCTCTTTCTGATAGTTCATGTTGGTGTACAAAAATGCCATCAATTTCTGAATATTGACTTTGTATCCTGCAACTTTGCTGAATTCACTTATTAGGTTGAGTAGCTGAGAGGGGGTTATTTTATGTACACTATCATGTCATCTAAGAATAATGACAGTTTTATTTCCTCCTTTCCAATTTGAATGTTTTTATTGTTACTTTATAGTTTACTCACTTTACTTATTTAAAAAACATATTTGCTGTAAAACAGTATACTGTTTTATGTCAGCAAAAGCCTCATACATCTTGTTTACCATATCTCTTGATGGCATAGTTTTCTCTTGTGCTTGATTTAATCTTGTGCTGTTTTCTACAATAACGCTGTAAAGCCTTATAGCTTAGGAGCAATAGGTTACACCATATAGCCTAGGTCTATAGTAGGTTATACCATCTAAGTTTATGTAAGTAAATACACTCTATTATGTTCCTGCAGGACAGAATCACCTAATAATGCTTTTTTCAGAATGTACCCCTATTGTTAAGTGGCACATGAGTGTGTAAGCGTATATGTATTAGTCATCTCAGGCTGCTATGACAAAATACCATGAACTGTGTGCCTTAAAAAGCAGATATTTATTCCTCACAGTTCTGGAATATAGGAAGTCCATGATCAAGATGCAAGCAGGTATGTTTTTTGAAGAGAGCCCTCTTCCTGGTTTGTGTACAGCTGCCTTCTTACTGCCAAGTGCTTACCTGCCCCTTCTTTAATAGGAACATGTGGAAAAAGAAAGATAAATCTCTTCCTTTTCTTATAAATATGCTAATCATAACATGCAGGTCCTGCCTTTGACCTCATCTAAATTTAAATACCTCCCAAAGGCCCCACCTCCAAATACCATCATACTGGGGGTTAGGGCTTCAACATACAAATTTTTAGAGAGGGATATCCATTCAGTCCATAGCAGTATTTAACTTTAATTATCAGTTTGTAATAACATTTTTCCTTCTAGTAAATAACATTTTGATTTTCCAAGTAACAAACTGAAATCTTCAACATGTCCACAGAAATTACATATTACAACCTGTTCAGGTTTCAGACATTTGTTACATGGAGTTTGGGAATAAAACCCTGGGTAAAGTAGAGGCAGTCCCTTCTATGGCGGTTTCTCAACCAAACTATTAACTCATTCAAAGTCCCTGTATTTACAAACCTGCAATCCCTTGGGGAAAAAAAAATCCTCTAGCTATACCTACTTTGAATATAATCAGAACAATGTTCCATGGCAGAAATTCTGACGATTGCAGTCTTTCACTGCAGGCTTTATTTCATGCTGTTCCTTCTTCCTGCTTCCCCTTCACATGAAACATAACTCATACTTAAATCTTAGATCTCACTTTAGATATCACTTCCTTAGGTATTCCTCCCCTGTGTTTGGGTGGGCCCTGTTCTACCGACATCACAATTTCTTTTATTTGGCACTTGGCTTGATTGTCTACCCTTCTAAACTGTAATCTTAGGACAATAGGAACCAAGTCTTCTTATTCACTTCTATACCCAAAGCATGAAGTCTGGTGTCCAGCATAG
Source organism: Pteronotus mesoamericanus (assembly GCF_021234165.1). Taxonomy (NCBI): domain Eukaryota; kingdom Metazoa; phylum Chordata; class Mammalia; order Chiroptera; family Mormoopidae; genus Pteronotus; species Pteronotus mesoamericanus. The sequence goes on along the minus strand of NW_026555105.1, from coordinate 33,837,451 downwards.
TGTTAGAGCTAAAAGAGCAAATAATTAAGGGAGAAGTTGAGTCATGGCATAATTTCTAACAACATAGATATTGTCCAAAAACATGAATGTCAAGTTATTTCCAAAGTAACCTCAAGTCAACCATGGATGACATTTTTGGCCTTTATAGAGAATTTAAAATGGGAGAGGTTCTGTTTTGCATATAAGAATGAAGACAGGGGTAGAACAAAAGAGATAGAAATAAAAGGACACTAGCTCTAGTCAGGTGGCTCAGCTGGTTGGAGCATTGTCCCATACACCATAAGGTTGTTGATTTGTTTCCTGGTCTAGACACATACCAAGGCTGTGGTTTAGATCCCAGGTTGGGGTACATATAGGACGCAACCTATTGATGATGTTTCTCTCCCATATCAATATTTCTCTCTGTGTGTGTGTGTGTGTGTGTGTGTGTGTGTGTATACATACATACATATATACACACACACACACACACACACACACACACACATATATATATATATCCCTTTCTCTCTAAAATCAATAAAAACATATCCTTGGGTGAGGATTTTTAAAAAAGAAATAAAGGAACACTATTAGGAGGAGAACAAAGAGACAACTTCCCCAGGTAAGAAAATTTGTAATCATCATGAAGTCTTATTCTTCTTTTATAACTCCCCTGATGATCCACACATAATTTATGGAAACTATTGTTAAATGAAAATACAGGGTCCTTCATTTGAAAACTATTGAGAATTTCAAAATAGTGGAAGAAGAGCATCAAAACAAGGATTTAATGTGGGCCTCATCTAAGAATAGGGTCTTATGTGACTGCATAGGTCTCACACCCATGAAACCAGATCCATACCTCATCATGCCTAGATCTCAGGACATACTTGTTCTATTACATAACAGTATTTACATTTATTTGGAAGCTCTCTCTCAAGTGTTTTGAGGCTCTGGAACTCAAAATTCTAGAAAATAAATAATCTTTCATAACTACTAGTATAAAAATCACTATGAAGTTGTCAATACCAAAGTCCAAAAGGAAACACTCAAGTTTTAATAATTAATATTCTCCCACTAAAACCTCTTAGCACTGAAATGTCCATTTTCAAGCTTATCTTGCATTGACCCTCAATAGAAACCAGCTACATATTTGTAGATAAAAATCAAGTATAAATAGTTTTAGTGTTGATCTAACTTAACATGGCAGCTTTATTATTGCACTGAAAATAGTATCACCAAAGCACCTGCCTGATCTTTCAACAAAACATGATTTTGTATATTTTATTTTTGTTGCATATGCTGATTCCCCCCTCCCCCGCCACTGTTTCCCACAAAGGTACATAGAGCAATTCAATCTTATTGCTATGGCAAATTGTATTGCTCAATTATGACATTTTATTTGGACATTATTCTTACAGCACCTTGCATTAATCTGTCCTAATAACCACTGGGACATTGAAAATAATTCACTTTTCACATCTGAAAGACATTTTTATGCTATGTTAATGGCAATAAAATAGAAGAAATACTCACAAAAATCAAAATGGAACTAAATGCCAAGATACATGTTATATTTTGGCAATATTCTTGCAAAATAGCTGACAGATGTTAATATAAACATTGCATTTTGTGTGAGGATACTCATTTTTTCCTATTATTATATATACTTTATGACATACAAAAAAGATATGATGATTCAGAAACTACATTTTGAGAAATGCCACAGCCAAAATTTGCATCTTGTTTTCCCATGTGGAAGTATAAGTTTGGCTTACAGTCTCCAAGTCAAGTATCAAAATGATTTTTGGCATACAATAGAGTCTCACAAAAGCATATGAATACTTTAAGGAAATAGCAAGGGGTTTATGGCTAATAATTTAAAACAATTCTAGGATCCCAAGAGAAAAATAAACCTGAACAGTAAATTCTTATTGGTCATTTATGAACTGTATGTACAAAACCCATTTGAAAAATGGAATGCAGCCACATTTGTTCTCTGCTTCTTAATGTCTCCAGGATCCTGTAATACACTGCAGGAGGACTGATGAGAGCACCTTGAGGAGGGGTTGAAAGCTGGAAATCAAATCAGACTCTCCAGCACAAGAGACAAAAGGATCTGAGAACTGCTGCTACTGGCAGATTCTGTTATGAGTGACCAGCCTTCTTCTTTCAGAACTTTAATTGTATTAGATTTATGGTTCCATAACTAAATATTGACATAGAAAGAGTTAATTCTTTAGAGATGTATCTTCCTATTAGGAAAGATATTCATTATGATCATTAATCCCAGTCTCATTGACATATCAGCTGAGGATTTCAGTGATAATAAAAATTCTCTTAGACAATATCTGCTGAAGTCTTAGAGTTTTGATTGTTTTCTAAATCCATTTTAATCTTGCTTTCTGTTATACAGACACACACATACACACATGCAGAGTAGACAGTGTCATCCAAACACAGAGACAGAAACTTGTACAAAGAGTATCCCTTTTGTAAACATTATAAGCGAATGTTAAACAACAAAGGTTGATGTAAGGAACATTCTTAAACTAACTCAAGAGAAGAGCATAAAAAGATATGAGGGATTGAATCGCATGGTCCTATTTTACAGACAAAGAAACAGAAATCCAGAGACTTTAGTGACTTGCTCAGGGGCACACACAAACTCAGCAAAATAACTGGAATTTGAGCCAGATTTCTCCTTTTCACACCCATGGTCTTTCCTGTTGTAGATTTATCATCAGAACCACGAAGTCCTTAAAAGTTAATTTCAGAAATACTGGCATCAATAATCTTAGCCACAAGAACAGGCTTCATACATGTGAATAACATTCTAATAATGTTTTTGTGTTTTAATTTTGATTTGGTTTTGGTTTAAGAAGCAAAGAATACAGAATATTTAAAAATACGCATAGAGAACAATAGTAAAACCTAAGATAAGTGGCCTTTACTCTATCTTTTGTTTTTGTTCAAATTATAAAAATTTAGACAAAAAAAAATTCCAAATAAAATATTTGTGTGGTAAAAAAGGGTAAAATTATAGAAGTTTCAAATTTATTTTTTAAATGGTTAACACTTAACTTCATTCTGAACTTTTGACAAAGGCTAAAAATAAGGCCTGACATATTTAAGAATAAAAATCATTTTCAGGATAAACTTCTTCTCCCTTCAATGCATTATTTTTCTAATTTTATTGAGACTGTTACTCAGAGACTGTTATTAGTAAAACATGCTCATAGTAAGTGGTCCAAAAATACCACTAATTAATTATTTTGTATTAAAAAATCACATTAAGAATAGTTTTTCTGTATTAAAAATTATGCAACATAAAACAATAAATTTCAAGGTTGTATTATTGTAACTTTTTTTACTTATAAAGCACTGCATTAAAATTATTTGGACATAGAAGGAAAATGAGAGGAGTCAAGGATAGCAAAGGATTTGATTGAGATTTTATCTGAAGGTTAAAGTATAAAGGAAATGATTGATTTGGTATTGCTAAGTCTGCATTAAAAAATTAGTAAATTCATTTCAACTTACAAGATATCTATTAGCTAAATGCCCAGCAGATTGGTTTCACCAGTAGACAAACCCTAAGAAACTTGTAAATAAGTGCATGGGGCAAGCGATAAGCTGCCTGGGTTTGGATCCCCTGCCCAAGGCCTTTGGGGGCTGTTGACACAGACTCTCTCTGTGCCTCAATTTCTGCATCTGTAAAAAAGATTTTTTTTTCTCCTTAGGAGATAAAGCACACAGAACAGTGTCTGGCACATACTAAGTAATATAAATGTTTATTATTGCTCCCAACCCCTACACAAAGGGGGTTCCGTGGGCAACCAAGATGGAAAAATACTCCATCCTCTACATTCCCCTCTCAGAAGTTACAACTCATATTAGAATATTAAAGGTTCTGAGAAATTCTGTAATAAAGAAAACAATTTAAATTTATTTAATCCTGCATTTCCCAAAGTTATCAAAGTGGATTTTTAAAAAATGAATAAATAATAATCTCAAAAGCTTAAACATTTATTAATCTGTCAAATCAAATCTAAAAATTTACCATAGCCCTTTTTGAATCAATCAAGGCTTACCTATGAGTTGTAAAGCTATTTGGTCAAAATAGGTCAAAAAAATAAAATGAAAGGGAAAAAAACCAAATAAATAGCAAGAAATAATTGAAGTGGGAATAAGTATACATTAAGGAAGAGTGAGGAAGAAAGAAAAGACAAAGTGAAATGTGGATGGTTTTTTAAAAGAGCAATAAAAATGACCCATTCCCACTAGTCATCAACGGTTTCCAAAGGTTTTCATTAAAAAACAACAACAAATGGTTGTAGCCTCTCTGAATCCATTCTTCATTGAAGCTGCTATGATTCCTGAACTTTCAATTAAGAGTTCTAAATATAACAGAGATCATTTTTTATAAACTAATATTTCTAAAATAAAATTATAAATAAAGTCAATAATCCTTCAGGGGTTATTTTGGGAGATGTTTGGAATTTTATTTTGTTTTTGTTTTTTTTTTTTTACAAATAATCATTTGCTTATTTATGTGGCATGGTGAGGTATGGCTTATTAGGTAAAGGAAGTTTTTAATTTATTCTTAGTATTTCACATGTAAGTGTAATTATATATTTAATTGTCTACATATTATTTTGGTAGATAAAACTTTATTCATCTAGTGATATTTACTCTGGGGCTAATGCTCTTCTGGAGTGTAGAACCCAATTCTATCAACACTCCAGCTTCACTTAACAGTCACCCAGGGAGACTGCAGTCCATCTTGAAGCGATGCTCCAAATATGTTTACTTATAGAATAAACAAATTTCTCCAAACTAATATTGCAGGATTTTAATAGTTGTAATTTTTTCTTCAAATACAAATAGTACTATAAATCTACAGTTGCTGTTTTGAAAAAAGAACCAGGCTACCAAACAACTTAAAGTTAGACTTTAGCGATATTTTAAAAATTAAAGTTGTCCAGTATCATCAAAATAGTAAACGTAAGATCTTAATGCAGTTTAATAGTATACTTTGTAAATCATTTTCTTTCCTAGGAAATCAAGGAAACCCAAGAAACTTTCTAAGGCCCAAAAGTATTTACAAAATATACAGCTCATTATTAATTAGTTGTATTCAAAAACATGTTTGCAATTCCTTTTCAGTTTGTACATAAATCTTCATGTTTAACCTACTTCATTTGTATTCTTAGTCACATTTGAAAATTTAGTCCAAGAATCTATTTAAATAAATATCTACCACCAAGAGTTTTAATCTATATTTTATATATGTGCTCTACACATCTTTTAAAATGCCTTGGATGGATAACCAGAACATGCCTGCATGGTTTTCACATTGCTGAAGAAAAACTTAAATGAACATTTTCACATTTCAACTTATTAGGAACACAGAGAAAAAAAGTGCAATATAATATGTTTGCAGATGACTTTAGTGCAGATGTAAAACCACCCTGTGGCTACACAATGACCTCATTCCCAAGCCCCAGAAATGTGATATTCTTTTCCAGACTAAGCATTTATCATTTGTTACAAAGAACTCAGTATTTAAAAATATATAAATACAATGGCAAAGCATTGAATTGACACTTATGATAAAATGCATTTGATTAAGACTTAATAAAGTACTGTGTATAGTACTAGTGAATAATGCATTGCCAGATAAAGTTGGACACAAAGCAAATACAGTGTCAAAGCTAATTTGCCCAGGAATTATTCAGCCATATTACTTTCTTTATTACTGGATTTTAAAATGCATATTGTGTTTCAGTAGTTTTTTCATTATTTCAACACATAACAAGTGTTGTTTGGAAAAGACCACCTAATTTCAAAAGGAACTACTGTAGTAGGAAACCACAGGGAACTAGACAATGCATCTCTTAGTGACATGGGTTTCCATTAGCATAGCTAACAACATGTTTGGACTTAAAACATTAGTTTTCAAGAGTTTAATTTTAAAAACACCTTATGTTTCTTCTACTTTAAGAGAGTCCTAACCCAGAAAAATCAGTAAATAACAATGTTTTCTAAACTTACTATGTTTTGCCATGTATGATGTGCTCCCATGTATACTCACACATATGTTTTTGGCTTAAACTTTCAGGAATAAAATCTTCCATCTTAAGTTTTTAATTCAATTTTTTATTTACTTATATTTAGAAACAAAACTGATTACCAAATTCCAGGGTATTATTTTGTATAAGGATATTGTTATTGCTTTCTAAAGTTACACTTTTAATGCGTAAGTATAAATAAAAGAATTAAAAACATTTACCACGTATAATGCACATCCTTATTTTTTCCTCAAAAATTTGGGCAAAAAGTGTGCATTATGCACAGCACAGTATGGTATTTTTAAAGAGATTTAGTTAAAGGAAATAAATTAATCTTTTCATTTATATCTCTACTTTCCTTGGTCTGATTATACCTGTTATTTAGTTTTAAACATTTTAGGGTTTTTTTTATGCTTCAAGTTTATGACCATTCATTTTGTATACAAATTCTCATTTTATTTCAGATTCCCACAGGGTGAGATTTGGTGCAAAGACTCTGGTGTAGCTATGTTTGTGGGTGTGTTGCAGTTTCTCTAGGCTGGGCAGGTCCACTTGGGGCTCAGGTACATCTTGGAAGAAGATGCGTGGAGCCTTGACAATGCTTGATATGCCTTTTTTCAGGAGAGTCATACAGACCACAAGCCTTTGTCAGGAGAAATCTCACAGGCTGCAAGCCCGTGTCCGCATTGCACACAAGCCACAAGCCTGTGTGGAGGGAGTCATACAGGCTACAAAGACTGTGTCCAAGTCAGCGCCGCGACTCCCCAGCTAGTCCAAAATCTCCTATCCCTTAAATATTAGCCCTAAACAAAGCAGGCCACAGGCCAGAAAGTGAAGTAACTATCATGAGCTGCGCATGAGAGCCTACTCAAGGCTAAGGGGCAGTTTATCACACTCAGGCTCAAGGCGGTGAGACCCCTGTTTTATCAGACTCCTTCAAGGTTGTGAGGAGCTGCTCTCTCAGGTTACCCATGCTTCTGGGTGAGGAAACCAGACCGCTTTCATCTACCCTACAGAGGGGAAGGGAATTCCAGATAACACCAGTGTGGCAATGGCAAAGTACAGCTGGGAAGGGAAGATAAACAATGCAGACTTTGCTGGCAAGTGTTAGCGCTGTAGCTAACTGCAATTTAATTGCACTAGGAACCCCAGAGAAATAATTAAGCTAACACTCTGAGATCCATTGTTGTGTCACTAAAGGAGAGATGGAGTTGGGGAATTCATATGCCATTGTTTAAAATATGCTATCATTGTGGAGAAGTGATCAGGAGGGAGAGTCAGCACTTTTAGTTCTGTTTCTGCATTCCTATGCTAGTTCTAAGCAGACTCCAATTCAGAGAAAGTTCTTAGGTCAAGAAATAGACACAATTCCTTATCAAAGTTCTCATTCGTAGGACAATGTTAAGGTCAAAAAGGGTACGGGTGGGGTATAAAAAGTATCTTTTATAATCTTCTTTTAAAAGTGCTTTTATTTTTTATTTTATTTTTTAGAGAGAGGGAAAAGGAAGGTGAAAGAGAAGGAGAGAAACATCAATGTGAGAAAGAAACATCTATTGGCTGCCTTCTGTGCCCCAGCTGGAGGCTGAACCTCAAACCCAGGTATGTCCTCCAGTTAGAACCTGCAACCTTTCCATTTGTGGGGTGACGCCCAACCGACTGAACCACACCAGCAGAGGCTCTCTTATAGTCTTGATCTACTTCCCTAGATTTTGCATTTCTGGCTTCCAAAGACACATTTATATCTCCAAAAGTCACTTTATTCCACTGCTTACTCTCATGTATGGTCTTCTTCCATATTCCTTCTAGACTCTCAAAAACTGACTTATTTCTCTAACCTCCCAAGAGCACCCCATGGTTTTCCTAAATATATTTGCTCATCACTAAAATTTGAACTGAAATTTTAGTCCCATCCATGCATTTAATTCTCTCTTCTTATTTCTCCAGGAGGACTTAATTCTTATTATTAGAGTTTGAGTAAATGTAAGTTTGTGCCATATTTATGTGGCTCATAAATAGGCCAATTACAAGCCACTAGATTTGGAATGTTACTTTTGTTCCTTCAAGCAGTTCAAGAAGTAGAATAAAGGGGCTTTGGGCAAACAATATTTCATTGTATTGCACTGTCTCTTTGAATATCCAACAAAATGATCATCACCTTTGGGAAAGATAAACCATATCAAATAAGAATGGATATAAGGGTTAGTTTGTATACAGTGTGTAGCAGAAAGAAGCTAATTATCATTCTTAACACCAAATCTATTACCATAACCATTGAACAATCCATCCCTGTGTTTATCATACATGTTTGTGCACAGACACATATACCTACCCCTATCTAAAGTGTTATTGTATGCATGTAGCATGTCTACTGTTTCAGGTCAACATATACCTTAGAGAATTTGTACATAAAAGCCATTCACTGGTTTCCTCCACCAGTTTAATAGACTTAATCTTATGATTTGTTCTTTCTCAAAAGTCTAAGCACTTACTGCCTAAACTACTCCTCTGATAGTTGATTTTGAATGTCCATGACATACCTGGCTTGCACTGCTCTTTAATATGGCTACATAATTTTTCAAAAATCCATGGATTGTGTTTTCAAGAAAACACCCAAATTCCCAAAGGTAAGAACTTTCCACAACCCAGAAACTTCTGCCTCTGAGCCCTTGAAGCTTTCTAGGTTAGCAATGTCCTTAAAAAAATAAGAACTCATTGCTAGCAAAATTTTGAAGTAAAAGATGTTTTACTTCAAAACATCTTTTTTTGAGCTGAGGTGACCAGCTCAGAAGGGAGACCATTCAACATTGCAGGTCTCAGAGGCAGAGGGAGTACTGTCTAAAACAGTTGACACCAAGGTCCCAGATAATGCAGGAGGGAGGGAGGCAAAAGGAGACCTCTTTGCTTTGAGCCATAGACACAAAATATATCATTCTTCATGTGAGAGATTAAAACTTATTCAAGAATGAAAATCAGAGAAAGGAGTTGACATGCTGAGTTTATAGCATCAGCTACGTAGAAGCCATATCTCAGTATTTAGCAGATTTTAATTCCAGAACTTGGTACAATTCAGTGTCATTAAATTTTCCTAATTACACTTGGCAAGACAATCATCAATTGCTCATTTTCTATTTTAAAACCTTTCTTCTGCCTAAGTGGGGATAAAGACACCCTTTCACCCATGCCTCTAGCTAAAAACTTCTAAATGATCTTTAATTAGAATTAAGGTTTAAAGGAGCACTGAGAGATAATACATCTGAATTAAGAATCTGTGGATTACAGCTTGCATTTCCTAGCTGGGACTACTGTAAGTCAATGCTTTCATAGAATAACAGATCTCTGCAGGGCATTCAATCTTAAGCTAATATGTGATTATCTTCCTCAACCAAAAATTACAACTATTATGATTATTAATGTTTGTACCAATAACTTCTGTCTACTAATTGGAGGGGGTAATGCCCTATTACAGGGGTGTAGACAATTAAAGCTATGTATTTATTTTTAACTCACATGAGTAATACAGAGATTAGTATTCTTTGTAAAAATATACATATTAATATATAAATATGTATAAAAGACAAAGCTAAAGCTCTCCCTTCCTTCATTTCCTAAAACTTTTCTCCTCACAGCTCCAAATAGAAGTTTGGCATGAGTCTTTCTAGACCAGCACTATGCATGTCAAGACAGGATTGTTCATGATTTGCCTTGTCTTTACTATAATTTTATGTTTACTATGAAATGTGAAACAACTCAAAAATATTTAAAGATAAGTTTATCATCTTCTCCATCAACTCCTCTCCAGGGCCAGACCTTTCACATAATGTTGATTCTCTCACATTTTCCTTCTTGCTCATAGATTCATAGAGGCATATATACAGGGTTTAATTTTTTGCCAACATGAACTAATACCTTCACATTTCTCAATAACTTAGCCTGCCATTAAATAACTATTCTTCAATTCAGCAGATACTAATCTAATACACTATTTTAAACATTATTATAGTTCATAGAATGAACATCCTATAATTGATTTAGTTGTTTTATTATTGAAGAATATTCAGATTATTTCCTGGTTATTGCCATTATTGATGGTATCAAAAAAATGTCCTTACACTGATCCTTATGTATTATAACTGATTTTTATGGCATAAATTCTCTAAAATGTTAGTGTTGTTATTAATGGGTACATGCACTGTTAATTTTACCAATATTATTTAATTACTTTGCAGATTTTTTAAACAATTCAAATTTCCTCAGCAAATTTATAGCAATGTCCATTTCACTACATTCTATGCATCATGAGAAGTTAATATTTTTATTTTTTCCAATCTATAAATACATAATTTCATTATTGTCTTTATTTGCATTTGCTAGATTACTAGAGAAGCAGAGAATTTAAAAACAACTTTATTGTATTTTTTTCCATTACGATTTAACTCCCTTATACTCCCCTTTCCTCTGCAATCACCACACCGTTGTTCATGTCCATGAGTCCTTTTTCCTTGATAATCCTTCCACCCCCTAAATCCCTCCCCCGCAATAGCTGTTGTCCCACTCTCTATGAGTCTGTCTCTGTTTTATTAGTGCAGTTTGTTCATTAGTTCAGTTAGTTGATTAGATTTCACATATAAGTGAAATCACATGGTATTTGTCTTTCACTGCCTGGCTTATTCCACTTGTTTTATCCACTCATCTGCTCATGGACATTTGGGCTGCTTCCACATCTTGGCAATTGTAAATAATGCTGCAAGGTACACAGGGGTGCTTATGTTCTTTCAAATTAGTGTTTTGGGTTTCATGGGATATATTGCAGGGTCAAAAGGCATATCCATGTTTAATTTTTTGCAGTATCTTCATACTGCTTTTCACAGTGGTTGTCTAAGAGGAAGGACCCCGCCCCAGAAATGGAGGAGGAGTTGGGAGGTGCCCGGGGCAGTGCCTTGAGTGGCAGCCACACTGCAGCTGCCTAATTGGTGTACCCTGGCAATTAGGGAGATGCATGCTAGCTGTGCAGGGGATTTGGGGGGGAGCCTTTAAAAGGAGAGTGTGTGGAAAAGCCGCTTTCTTGGATTCTGCCCTCCTTCCTAGCCTACAGGGGTGGCTTCCCGGGCCCCAGGCCTCGGGGACTGGGTGGTATGGAAATGTTCCCGGGCCCCTCTCTGAGCTCTCCAGTGCTGTCCTGGGGCACAGTGAACTCCGGTAAGTAAGGAAGGGAGGAGGCTCTGGCAGGTGAGCTCCTGGAGCATGGTCTGGTGACAAGCCACACACTCCTCCCCCACACGAGAGGCAGCAGCAGCTGCCTGCTACCCATGGCCCATGCCACTGCGGGCCTGTTGGTGATGGTTCCAGTGTGGCTGGAGAATAGAACCATCCACTGCCCAAGCGTTCCTCCAGCGGAAGCCTGGCGGCTAGATCAGGGCTGCTGTTGCCACCAATCTACCAGTGAAAGCAGCAGACACCGGAGTTGTTCAGATCTTAAGCCCCACATGGTTGGAAGCCAGCTCCTCAGAGGCAGGATCCCATTCTGGGATGCCTGTTTTTCCAGGCTTCAGCCTTTAAGATGCTAGGACCTGATGCAGCACAGCATGTGGGCACTAAGTGCTCATGGATGAAACTTCCCCTGCACAACCTTCTAGAGTGACCTCGCAGTGCACCCAGACCTAAAGGGAGAGAGAGTTTAGCTTTGGACTTTAATCTTCCTGCGGATGGCTGGTTTATGGATATTAGCAAGTGAGGTTGGCTCCTTGTGTTTCTAGCCCCCTCAAATCGGGTTTCCTGTTAATAAAAATGTTTCCTTCATCACAAATCTTTGTAGCATGTGTCTACATGGCAATAAGCAGCTAGACCCTATGCTGCCCAGTTAGTTACACCAGTCTGCATTCTCACCAACAGTGCACAAGGGCTCCTGTTTCTCCACATCCTCACCAACTCTTGTTTGTTGATTTATTGATGATAGCCATTCGGACTGGTGTGAGGTGATATCTTATTGTGGTTTTAATTTGCGTTTTTCTGATGATTAGTGACACTGACCATCTTTTCATATGTCTTTTCATCTGCATGTCCTCTTGGGAGAAGTTTCTATTGAGAACCTTTGCTATTTCTCAATTGGATTGTTTGGAGAGGGTGATGTTAAGTTTTAGGCTTGAATGTTACACCTGAAACCATAAAAATCCTAGAAGAAAACATAGGCAGTAAAATCTTGGACATTGCTTATGGCATGGGAAATAAAGGAAAACATAAATAAATAGTACTATATCAAACTAAAAAGTTTTGGCAAGGAAACCATCAGCAAAATAAAGACAACCCACTGAATGAAAGAACGTATTCGCCAATACATTTGATAAGGGGTTAATATCCAAAATTGATATATATTCTTAATATAGAAATATCTGCCTGCATTTCACTTATAAATGATAGATAGAAAATAGATGATAGAGAAATAGATGATTAATAGATATAGATTTCTTCCTATTTTTATACTACCAAAGATTAAAATTTTTAGATATTTTCTACATTATTGATACCCATCAATAAGTATGGAATTCAGGAGAAAGACATCTCTAGGAAAGAAGAAAGGTAAGCCCCCTTATTTCTATACTTAAAGAACTTTATATATGCTATATATAATAAAAATATCTCTATTAATCCTTCCAATATCCTGTAAAGTAGGAGATTATTAAACCAATATTATAAATGAGGAAAATGAGGCTTATAACTTTGCCCAAAATTAACAACCAGTATGTGACATTTGGTAGCAAAAAGGAACTCCATGATTTCACTCTGATTTCACCTCCTCCATGCTCTACAAGATAGCACGTTTGTTGTAAAGACTCACAGAAGCAACCAAATTCTTGTGAACAGGCTAAAATATAGGCAGTAGTGTAAATCAAAATTATGATCACTGAATTATTTGGTATCCAAGCATAATCTTATCAAAGTATTTTCTGAATATTTAAGGTTATCTATTATTTTCTTCTAGAATTGTGGTTCTCAGTAGGGACTTGGGACCAGAATAAGGAAAGACTCAAAGCTAACAAAGTCCCTCAGGTAATTCCAATATTCCTCATTCTTCCCAACTTGGCTGATAATCACTGCTTTATTTGAAGTGTTGGGTAGAAATTTTGTTCCATACAAAACAAAACTAGTGTAATAAGATCCAATATAATAGTTGGAATATATTTTTGACTCAATACACAGTAATTTGTTTTGAATCATGTCAGTGGTGTCAATTTTGCAATATTCTAATGAGAATTGAGAATTGGTAATCTAACTAATAAGAATATTACACACAAACAGTGAACCAACAGACCATAATTTGGGTGGCTGTAATTGATAAAGTGCATAAAAAATTCTCAGGGAAAGGACCTATTAAAGATATTCATTCATTATCTCCATTTTATTAAGGGTAAACATATGTAAACCCACTATGTGATATGTCACTATTGCTTTAACTTCCGTTGGATACTTAACTTCCTAAAGACATATCAGTTCTCCATTCTTTACACTCTCATCCTTTTCACCTTGTCCTCTCTTTACGACACTCACAACTTGGTTGTTCACTTTTGATGAGTTTTTCCTTACTGTCTGCCTCCCTAAATGTAAGTTCCCTAAGGCAGAGACCAAGTCTGTTGTGCTCGCTATTGAATCCCTAACATCTAGCACAGTGCCTGATACATAGTGGGCACTCTGTAAATGTTTGTGGAATGAATAAATGAAAGATGAATCATATTTAAGGACCTATTTTCAGTATTACTAAAATCTACAGAAGATAAAGTAAGGAATTTCCCGGAATGGGGTTGTGAATATAGAGTGATGACTTATTTATGTAAAGGCTTCAGGTAAATCATTTAATAATACTCATCATAATCATCACTACCTAAACTTACATTATATGTTTATTTGGCTATTTATTTGTATTTCCCAATATCTGTGTTTTCTCTTAATGATTTCTTCCCTTACTAGAGTATAACCTCCTTAGTTTATAGGTACAGTGATTTAGTTGTCTTTACTGTTATAACTCTTGTACTTAAATAATGTCTACACATTTTTACTCAAACAAATTAATTTTGAGTTGAGATGCAGACATTCCAGAGACTGGTACAAAAGTGGAAAACTGAAGGAACTATGGAGAAAAGTTGAGTTGTAATGGATGATGACAAAAGGCAGACGGCAAAAAAGTAGTACAATGAGAAGTAAGTTTAGAGAGTCTGGTCAGTGAAGAAGAGGAATTTGAGTTTAGCATTTTCCCTTCTACTGCCAATGGAAACTTCTAGTGCTTTCCTCTCATTTGTGATAAGAAGAAAAAACTGGCTGGCCACTAGATCTCTGGGGATGAAACTGTGAAAGGTATTAATAGAAGTAGTAATAAAATAATAATAAAAAAACAACAGTAATGATAATGATGATTTTTTTGTAACAGCTTTATTGAGATATAACTCACAAGTGATATAATTCACTCACCTAAAGTGTACAATTCAATGTTTTTTAGTGTTTTCACAGGGTTGCACAACTATTATCGCAATCAATCAAAATGAAACCACTCTTTAGCATCTAATGCCCCTCCCCCAACATCCCATATCTCCCAGGCCATTGATCCACTCTTTTTTCTCTGTGAATTCACCTACCCTGGATATTTCATAAAAATGAAATAATATAATATTTGACCTTTTGTGACTTGATTCTTTCACTTAACATAATGTTTTCAAGAGTCATCCATGTTGCAACATCTATCTGTACTTCATTCCTTTTTATAGAATAATAATATTCCATTGTGTGGATATACTATTTTTTAATCCGTTCATCAATTGATTGATATTTGGGTGTTTTTTCTTTTTGGCTATTAAGCATAATGCTGCTATGACAATTTGTACACCAGTTTTTGTGTGGACATATGCTTTCATTTTTGATGGGTGTTTACTGGAGTAAAATTGCTGGGTCACAGGGTCACTCTATGTTTAACCATTTGAGAAACTGCAAGACTGTTTTCCAAAGTGGCTGTTTAATTATAAATTCTCACCACCCTTCTATGAAGGTTCCAATTTCTCCACATCCTCAACAGCACTTGTTATTATCTGTAATTTTGATTATATTATCCTAGTGAGTATGTAAAGATATTCCATTGTAGTTTACATTCAAATTTCTCTGATGACTAATGATATTGGGCATCTTTCCATGTGTTTATTGGTCATTTGAATATCCTTTGCCTATTTTTTAGATGGAGTTATTTGTCCTTTTATTCCTGGGTTTTAAGAGTTCTTTATGTATTCTAGATAAAAGTACCTTATTAGATAGATGATTTTCAAATATTTTCTCCCATTCCATAGGCTGGCTTTTTAGTTTCTTGATTGTATGTTCCTTTGTCACACACACTTTTAATTTTGATGAAGCTCAGTTTACTAACTTTTTAAAAAATTTGTTGCTTATGATTTTGTTTCATATCTAAGAAAACATTGTCTTAATCCAAAGTCATGAAAATTCACCCCTTCATTTTCTTATCTAGTTTTACAGTTTTAACTGTTACATTTGAGTCTTGGATCAATTTTAAGTTGATTTTTGTACATGGTGTGAGATAGGGGTCCAACCACACTCTTCCTTTTGGCTATCCAGTTGCCCAAGCACCATTTGTTGAAAAGGCTATTATTTCTTCTTTGAATTGCTCTGGCACTCTCATTGAAAATCAATTGACTAAAATGTGAGATTTATTTCTGGACTCTCAAATCCATTCCATTGATCTATGTTTCTGTCCTTATGCTAATACTACACTGTCTTGATTACTGTAAGTTGGAGATCAGGAAATGTGAATCCTCCAACTTTGTACTTTTAAAGATTGGTTTAGCTATTCTGAGTCACTTGAATTTTCATATAAATTTTATGATTAATTTGCCAATTTTTGCATAATCAGCAAGATTTTTATAAGGATTGCATTGATTCTGCAGATCAATTTGAAGGGTGATGATTTTAAATCCAGCATTTTAAGTTTGTCCTTAATGTAGCAAACAATCTTGGTCCAAATTTGATTTTGTCTCAAATTTATTTAAAATATCTGGAGTTAAAGAAGGACTGAAAGACTAAAAGGAAAAAAATGGCTTACTTTTTTTTTCTGGTTGTAAAATAATACATGATACAGATAACAAGGATAATACAAAAGTTTAAAGAAAAAAGTCATAGGAAATTACACTATACAATACTACAGAAATAGCCATTGTTAGCAGTTTCGTACAATTTCTCTGCTAACAAGCAGGCTCCAAATTTCAGTGACTTACCAAAACACAACACTACACACACACACACACACACACACTGCTCCTGCCTTACTCTAGTTATATGTTGGTGACTGTGGGTCAGCTGTTATATTTTCTAGAGCCCAAGCCTAAAGAGAAGCCATCAGAATGACATGATGAGTTCATGGCTAAGAAGAACAAGAGAGCAGTGGAAAGTGTGTGATGTTTCTTAAAACTTCTCCTTGGTTGCAGTGTTCACTGTAGCCATTCATATTCCATTGGCCAAAGCAAGTCATGTGGCTAAGATATTTGCATGGTAGCACAGGAAGTCATGTGGCAATGGGTTGGGAGGGGTAATATTCTTATCAAGAAAGGAGGGGTAAATGGCTGAAAATGGTATAATAATCTTCTGTGTCTCCCCTCGATGTACACTGTATTCTGAAATACTTCAGCCTGCTTTCTCAATCTTCACATTTATTTAAAAGTACCTAAGGAACTCTTTCTCCTAACCTATAAACTAATTATTTCTCTCTAAAACTTGAGTACTTACATAGTAAAAACATTCTCATTTTAAACTACATTTAAAATGAATAGAAATTTCTAAACTTTTAAAATAAAATTCATACAGCTTTTCTTACATATATTCAAATGTCCCCATTGCTAGAGGAATTTGTGAAAGTGAAGGAAAATGGGCAAACATTATTTTTTTAAAAAGACACACTAGGTAATCCTCAAATCTAATCAGATCTCATGTGGGAGTGACAAGCAAATGCATTATTCACTGATTTGACCTTAATTGCCTTTGCTTTCAAAGTCACATTTTAGTTTGAGATTCTGGTGGAGAAATTTAGAATAAAGAACATATGGGATTTCATAAGTCTGTGGTCTATGTTTGAATAATCAAAGGATGAATGTGAAAAAAATTTAGTAGTTTATGCTGCTCTGACTTCCGTAAATATACAGTGATGCTTTTCCTCTAGCTACCCATGATATATGATTTCCTGTAATAGAAACACCAGAAAAACCATTGCCTAGCATATGTGCCCTTATTAAAGATGGTATTTTATTTTGCTACATGCTTTTGTTCTAATACCAAATACCTATGTTTTATATGCCAGCTTAGCATTTTCTAAGAAAATTAAATAAAGAATGCTTTCTTGTTAACAGAGAAATAAAGAACTGATTATAATTGCTATAAAAGACAAAGGAAAAAAAAGAGGACAAGTAAAAATTGCCAATCAATAAAATGCATACTTGCCGGAAGCCAGTTGTGGCAAATAGGCAACTTTCTAAGGGAGAAGTATAATTTACTTTCAGGTTAAATTAAATTTGCTGAAAATTAATGGCAACGTTGAGAAGTCCGTTAATTAAAGGAGAAAATATAGAGTTGTTGCTTTTTGTTAGAGAAGAAAATAGGGTATGTGTCAACTTGGCTAAATTTGGACCTACTTTTCCCAGAATCGCCCTCCTTGATTCTGAGTTACAGCTGGCCAATCTAGAGATTCACAATGTAAAAGAAGCAGCCATTATTCTTAGAAAGTCATCATGGTTAGGTAAAGTGAAAGACAAACCAGTTTCTAGCTCATACTCACTCTCCCCTGCTACTTATCCTTCTCCCCACAGTGGCCCAACCTAACAGTGACTCCAGGTCTAACCATGAAACACAGAGGCAACAGCTACCATTGCAAACATCAGCTCCCCTTTGGAGTCTCACAAGGACTGCAAGACATGCCTGACTTCCGGTGGTCCCTTGAAAGCTCTGATGTGTCCACCTACACTATTTCTTCAGGAGGCCCAGTTAGTGACTTTTCTCAGATCCTCCAACTTTCTTTTTCAGGCCTTATTTCCCAGCTTTTCCCACAATTTTCTACAATATTAGTCTTATAATCGATTCCTTATTCCATAATATTCTTAGTGGTTTTGCCTCCCTGAATGAACCCTGACTTATACCTGGACTTTTCAGAGTTGAAAGATGTCTTAGTTTTCTAGAATAGCCTTCTATCTGAGGGAAAAATCAGTCCAATACTAGAACTAGTGGGAGAGGTAACAGCCTTGAACCATTGGTTTATGATAACTTGGCCACAAAAATTAGAGCCAGTCTTTCATGGATGTCTATGTTTTGGTTTTGGTTTCAATCTGCTTCCTCAGCTTGACCTTTTAGTACGGTTTTAACAATTATATCAACATATTACCATTAAAAGCAATGTAGATCAATTTCCTTATGGAGAATGTGCTCAAAAGGAGCAAGAGATCCCCCTGGTTGTCTAACAACATTTTTGCCTACTACACAGTCCAAGAGTCTCTGTAATAGCATCTCTAGGTGATGGCCATGAAAGATAAGGAGCTTACTAAATCCTGAGAGCAATTCAGGCTATGGTTGGACTAGATGTGCTTGAGAAAGTTAGTTGTGGAACTCAGCCAAACTCAGCCAACCTCCTTATAATTTTGTGCACTGGTTCTAGTTTATCTACGTCTGAGTAAGTCTACTTGTCTGTTTTTATTTTTTATATACCACATCTCTAAATTGCTGAAGGTAGCTACTATTTCTTCTCATTTTTTTTCTTTCTTATATTAAGGAGTAAAGACACGTAGTTCTTCCAAAAGTTACTTTTAAAAAAATCATTCATTAATTAACAAATTTTTACTAATTATTTTGCCCTGGGTACAGAAATGAATAGGATGGACTTGGTACCTGATTTCATAGAATTTAAAATTTGAACTTAAAGATAGATATTAAATAATAAATCATATATACAAATTACTTTTAGTAAGTGCAACAATGAAGAAGAGTGAGGTGCCAAGAAAACAAAGAATAAGCATAAGCAACAGCATATTCAAAGGCCCTGAGGTGATAAGATTGGTCCTTCAGAGAAAATGAGAGAAGACTGGTGTTGCTAATGCAGGAACAGAAGGAAGAGACTGGCAAGAAACCAAT
Source organism: Pteronotus mesoamericanus (assembly GCF_021234165.1). Taxonomy (NCBI): domain Eukaryota; kingdom Metazoa; phylum Chordata; class Mammalia; order Chiroptera; family Mormoopidae; genus Pteronotus; species Pteronotus mesoamericanus. The sequence goes on along the minus strand of NW_026555105.1, from coordinate 33,818,243 downwards.
TTGGGTGGCTGGGCAGAGGCCAGATCATGCAGGGGCTTTCAGGACACATTACTGTATAGATTTATTTTAAAATCAAAAGAAAATAATTGAAGAGTATCAAGCAGGATAACAACATTCTTGATTTTATTTGTTTTTTTTTTTAATTATTCTAACTGCCCAATGAATATTGGAAGTGGGGAGATAAGTTAGTTGGGTGAATGATGATTATAACTTATTCTAGTGTGATGTCAGTTGTAATAGAGAAAAGTGGATGGATTTGAGGGACTTTCAGAAGCTGGGCTCCACAATATTTAGAGATTATTTGGATTTTTGTGTATGTACATTAATGGTATATCACACAGATGGGTGGTGGAAACACGAAGAAAATATTAAAGATGAATCCCAGATTTCTTAATTGAGCAACTTTGTAAATGACAACATGCTTTCAAATGCTTATGTGGACAAATTTAAGAAATGGAAGGCTACCAACCCCAACCTCTGTCATCAATCTTCAGCCTGAAGTCCCATTGTGTTTTTATAGAATACTCAAGTGTCTCCCATAAAAAGGTAAAAGACCTTGAGGATGGTGGTGACAGGTAATGTTTTAAAACATTTTAAAAATTATTTTTCAATTATAGTTGACTTGCAATATCTTATTTTTTCAGGGGTACAATACAATAAACCATTTTTTGTAAAGATATTTGAGATTCTAACTTCTAGCAAAGAATGGAATGCATGAACCTTGCTTGAAGAGGTGGCTCTTAGAGAGCTGGGTGACTAGAAGAAAGAGAAGCAAGCTTTTCTTTTGGCAGATGTCATAATTTTGCTGAGTGGTGAGATCTTAAAAAAGATATATCATACTGTCTTTAGAGAAATGAAATCGGCAAGTGTATAATTGCAATTCAAATCTATTCCCCTTTGCTTTCAGTTGAGCTCTTCACATGAACATCATGAAAATCTTCTTTCACAGGCTTAAAGAATTTAGTTGAGTTTCATTGTCTCTGATGTCTTATTGCCTGCAACTTTCTCTAAAATATCTAGCTCATAAGCTTATAAGCCTATGACTCAGCACCTCTTACTAATTAATGTAATATATTTCACTTTCTTTTGTTGTTGCTTTGGGTTTTTATTTTATTTATTTTTATTGAATTTATTGGGGTGACATTGGTTAATAGAGTTATATAGGTTTCAGGTATATAATTCTATAATACAACATTTGTATATTGTATTGTGTGTTTATCAACTCTCCAAAAGTATTGATCTTCCTTTCTTCCATAAAACTGTGTGTGTGTCTCTGTGTGTGTATGTGCCTGTGTGTACATGTGTGTGGAGTGAGAGAGAATGCTTTTTATAATACTATGCATCATGGAATATTATAATGAAAATGTAATCTCTTGTACACCAAGCTTTTTATTAAACAATTGCCCAAAAGCCTAATATTAAAACTCATCAGTTACAGTTCCCTTAAGGAACATTCACCCTATAGGACCGCTAGTTGTGACATCTGTCAGAAACCCACTAAGCAGTGTGTTGGTGGAACTGGAAGCCATTTTTGAAAAAGAAGACAGTTTCTAATTAATGGCAATGTTTTAATGCAAACATATTCACATCCTATTGGGGGTTCTATGTAAGTTAGGCTGTATCCTGAAAAATGCAAATAATATGAGATCTCAGGATGAGCAAAGCTTCAGAACTATGCCACAATTGAATGGGACATCAGACATAACATGATTTTGCATCTATAGTTAACAGTTTTGTAACTGTAAGAGCCTATATTTGTCACCTTTTGGCAGTCAGCTTTTGTTAGTCACACAAAAAATATCATTTCTATTGTAGAAAATTTTCTCTATTAGGGAGAATTCTTGATGAGAGGATATGAACATAAAAGAAATGTCAGAATTGTTATTCAAGGGGGAGAATGCTAAAAAAAAGCAGCTCAAAAATTTAAATTTTTGCTACTTTTTAAAGAGTGAATCACAGACTGTTGAAGTCTAATTCTCAGATTAATTTCTTGAATTGAAATAACCAATAAAGAAATAACAGCTTCCGTGTTGTAGATATGTTGCTATGATTTCCAAAACAGATTTATCTTCAGTGTGGCTCTTGAAGGTGTCTACAGTTTGACTTTGTGATGAAGAAACATTTCACTGACTCAAGGATTACTCCATGACTTCAGGGAAAGGAAACTAACTAAGAAGTTACTTGAGTTAGGAAGATTACCAAGGCTTACACTCAGTTATGTCATTCTTGCTAGTCTACAGTGTTTTCCTTCACTACAACTGAGCCTCCAAACTGCCATCAATGATCTTGCTAAAACATAAATTTGACCATAAGAAAGGTTTTTTTAAAATCTTCAGTAACATCCCTTTGTTGAGCACTGATAATGCTCTGATCATAAATCAGTTCTTCCCTCTTCTCCATAAATTCTGATGTCTTGAAAGAACATGGTTTGCTTGATAATTAGGAAGGCCTGGCAGCAGATAACCTCCCACTCTAGATGGGTGGTTCTTAATTCTCACAATGAGGAAAGGGAGCTGGAATGAGGCACAACACCCAAAGGATCTGTTGCTGCCCAGAAGACTGGGTGTGCGAGGAATACCAGCAGCCTGATTTCTGCCCAGAACATCTATGAGGTGGCTCAAGAGCATCTATGAACTCTTCAGAGGGTGCTGTCCTAGATATGACCTCCTTTTCCATGCCTTCTGGACTATAGCCCACTGTAGCATGATTGACTTCAAAAAACGTTAATTTTATGTTTGGGGTTCATGGATTAAAAATAAAACACAGACCTTATCTAAGATACAGATGGTTTGAGGTATTGGGAATTTAGTCTAGTAAATTGAGTGTAGCTTCTAAACAAAAAAGATTTAATTCACAGGAGGACAAAAACCACAGGATTTGGGGATATGCATTCTTTAAAAGAGCAAAAGGATCTATGTAGAAGTCAACTGTTTTTCCTACCAAAGTTACTACTCATCCTTCTTGTGGTTATAGCATCTCAATTTTCTTTAGGAAACTGCTCCCTTCCATGTTTAGTCCATATGGTTCAGAAGGAGTTAAGCCTTCCCCATTTCCCATCTTCAGGGAAGGGCACGTGACCCAGGCCTGTCCAAATGATTGTGGTCTAACACTTTGACCAGGGGTTGGTTCAAAAATAGCCATGTGATATACGGCTATTAAGATTTGTTTTGAGATTTTTATTGGAACTAGTTGGATAAAGAAATTGAGGCCTTGGCTGTAGTTAAAGAAAGTTATTCTAGGGCAGAGGGCAGCAATTCTTTTCCTGTAAGTGACCAGAGAGTGAATATTTTCAGCTTTGTGGGCCATAAAAATCTTTGTCACAACTATTCAACTCAGCCATTGTAATGAGAAAATAGCTATAGACAAAATGCAAACAAATGAGTGTGGCTGTGTTACTACAGTAAGACTATGGACACTGACATTTGAATTTCATATAAATTTTATGTGTCATAAAATTTTATTTTTAAAAAGCATGTTTTTAACCAGAGAGACAATAAAAAGCTAAATGGAGATGGGTCTGAAGGTAAAGTCAGCAAAAGTTGCTGATGGAGTAAGAAAGAAGTACAGAGCAAAGGAGGGAGAGAGGGGAAGAAGGGAAGAATGATGGAGGGAGGGAGGAGGAAGGAGAAAGAGAGAGAGGAGAGATCAAGAATAAATCCAAGGTTTTTTTGACCTGAGCAACTAGCTTAATAGGAGTACCAATTTTAAGGCAAGAATATGAGAATGGTGAATTTTGGGTGGAATTCATAATTCTTTTTGGACATGTTATGTTTGTAATGCCTAATAAATTTCCAAAGCAGAAATACTGAATATACAGTTATATATGTGAGTATGAACATGGGAAAGAGGTAGAGACTGGATTCCTAAGAACATAAATCATATTGAAAGCTGTGAGCCTGGTTAATATCACTTAGGAAGTAAATAGAAATAGGAAAAAAAATGTCCTATAGCTTAGTCCCAGAGAGCTCTAATGTTTAGAAGAAATAAGCAAAGGATAAGTAGCTAATGAAGTAAAACAAGAGTAAAGGGTACCCAAAGCCAAGGGAACAAGGTGTTTCAAAAGGGAAGATGAACGTTGCATCAAATGCTGCTGAAATGTGTGCTAAGATAAGATCAGGTAACTGACTATTAGATTTGGCAAGATGAAACTTATTGGTGACCTAAAAAGTGCATTTTGCAGTGGACTACTGAATTTAAGAAAGAATGACTGTGAACAAGTAGAGAGATAATAGAGACAGGTCTTGCAAGAAATTTTGCTTTAAAGGCTTGGAGCAGTAGCTAAACCTTGAAGCATGGGAATAAAAGATCTTTTTGGTTTGTTTGTTTTGTTTTGTTTTTAAAATGGGAGATATTAGCGTCAGGAAAAAAGACAAAATGGGTGAGGCAGAAGCAAACTCATGGAGTGAGAGAGGGTCAGGGATCCAGGGAGTAAGCATGGATAAAGATGAAGGTAGACTGGTAGATTTAGTAGTTTGAAGAAAAAGTTCTCTTGTGATGGCTTTTATTTTCTCAGGGAAAAATTAAGACTAAGTAAATTGGGGTTGAGTTTAATGTTTGAAGAAGGTGTACAATGGCTGTCTTGGTGGCAGGGTAATAACTGAAGAAATGCGGAGAGACTTTAGCAGGCTTAGAGCCCACCTGCAACCAAAGGGAGTGGCTGTGTGCTTTTCCCTGGTGACGTTCAGCCACCCGGGAACAGATGGAGAATAAGCAGAATGTAGGACTTGACCAGAGGTGGGTTTTTCTCTAAGTGATGTTGATAGAAGAAGTCAAGGGACTTGAGAGTGTGCACTCTGGAGAGAACATCACGATGGCTTGTGAGCTCCATTTTTGGGAATTGTGAACATGGAAAGGAAGATAAGTGATGGACAGTGTTAGAGATTCATGTGGGTTAACAGCTTGTTGAATTCACGAATGAGTTGCAAAGATAGGGAGTAGTAATCAAAAAATGGGATGCTTGAAACTGTTGTCGTGGAGCTGGTACAGTTACTGCAGTTTCAGGATCAAGAGGAGTATAGTCACATAGTGAGTAACTGAGGATAGGCAGAGCAGAAGATAACTGAAGAAGAGACCATTAAGGAACTGAGGGGCTTAGGTGATGGATAGGCCAGCCAAGAACCTTCATTCAATTCTTGCTGAAGCCACCAGGGAATAAGGTAGTAGTTATGGGGAAAAAAAAAAAAAGTTATAGATTCCTGTAGCTGAGAGGGAGACATGAGGAGTAAAACAGGTTAACTTAGATTGTATAATCTGAGGACAAACAAGTATAAGCTTCAAACAAGCTGACTTCTTGTTTTAGGAGAACCAATGGTCTGGAAGTGTTTTTTAGGAACAATGTAGTCACCTTCCTTCTTTCCCAGAACCTGTGGTACAGAGCGTATGGGAGGAAAATAGGTCCTTAGTTAAGAAGGCTGCTGAGAAAGAAGATTCTCAGAGGACAGCCAGGCCTCACTCAGAGCAAAAAAGGGAAAGGAGTTCGGAACAGTTACAAACTTGTGACCCAGGAAGACAAAGCTACTCCCAGCAGGGTCTGATAATGTCTATAAAAGTTAAGGGAAAACAGGTATAGCCTGGAAAGCACTGACATTTTTAAAAAGTAGATTTTTCACATCTCTCAAATACATTTGACCAATTAAAACATTGTATGAAAAAAAACAATGAAAAAGAGATATCATATTATTATGTCTGTCATCTCCAGCAGTCAATTTTTCTATGCCTGAATTACTGTATGTGCCTGATATTAAAATAACAAAAACTCCTATTCATCCCCCTGCTCTGTGTAGACATTGAAAGGAAAATTGGTGATGCCTTTTTGGTGGTTAGGAGAAAGATATCCTGGAAAGCCAAGAAAAGATCTGAAAACATCACAAGAAACATAAACAAAACAGAAGGCAGACCTGAAGGCAACTTCTATTATTTTCCAGGACTCTTCAGTTGTTTTCACTATTTTTCCAGCTGGCCGACTCCAAGTCCTCCACCTCTTTTCTTCTCCAATCCTCAGATTGATCCCTTTCTTACAATTCTCTTGGACCTGATAAACTCCCCAAGTTTGCTTGTTATGGAGAATGCTAGAATGTTCCATAATTAGTTTTCTCATATAAAACTAAAGCACATAAACACTCAGTGAAAGTTGGGAAAAAAAGGTTGTCATTTTTCCAGGTGCCCTTCCCCTTCATTGAGGTCTCTGATTTTTATTTTATTTATTTATTTATTTATTTATTTATTTTGAGAATTCCCCTGCTCCTACCCCTTCTCAAAGCCTCAGGACAGTCTTCGGAGGCCATATCAGCACTTCCAAATGCCTTGATAAGAGCCATTTCTGCAGTAGGCTCCCTGCTATGTCCCTCTAGTGTGTCTATCTGAAATTCAGTGATAAAAGGAATAATTAAGAGAAAGGCTAGTCAGCTGCACCCATGAGAAATGACATCTATATATCTGAAACTTAATGTAGGCAAAACTCATAAAAATGCAATGTGAGCATCCAATCTCCCTCACCAGGATGGCATAGGGATTAATCAAATCAAACCAAGAAAGTGTTTCAACCACTCTAGAAGGAGAAATCAGCCATTCTTGAAAAAAAACATTTTTCTCCTATTCATCTACTTAAAAATATAAATGGTCTATATCAACCTTCGGAAACATGATTTACCACACTACTAATACTAATCCTTTACATTCATATAGTGCTTTACACTTTCAAGACACTTACACATAAATTATCTCCTATAGTATTGGATCTTGGGGCAAAAATTACAGTTCTAGAAATGAAACAACTTTTTCCTCAACTCCCTCACACTTAGATATACTGATCAGTTCTTTCTAATGTTGTGAATTTTAATCATAAGGTCTTTTACCTGTGGACATTAAGCTTATACTGTTAACTTACAAAGAAAATTTATAACTTGTTTACTTAACACAAAAATAATGTGGCCAAGAGGGAAATATAGATGAATTAAATTGAAAAAGGGAGTTAAAGAATGTGATTTGTCCTTTGTTAACCTTTTCAACTAAGCAGAATTTCAAACAATTCAAGGTCTGTTTTGTGTAAATGTCTTACTACCTTTAATAACTTAATAGTGTAATTGTATGCGCAATCGTTCTCTGTTCTGGCTGGCTGCCACAAGGCTGAAATCTTTTGTCTCTTCTAAAACACCATAAACATTGTTAAAACGCCAAAACCTATAAAGTACTTTTATGAAGTAATCTGCAAATTTTATGGACTTAATAAGGCCACAGCAAATTTTATCCTGAGCTACCAGATTTTCTTTTCCTTCCTTCTTTTCTTTCTTTCTTCCTTTCTTCCTTCCTTCCTTTCTTTTTCTTTCTTTCTTTCTTTCTTTCTTTCTTTCTTTCTTTCTTTCTTTCTTTCTTTCTTTCTTTCTTTCTTTCTTTCTCTCTCTCTTTCTTTCTTTCTTTTTTTTCTTTCTTTCTTTCTTTCTTTCTGTCATTGCATATCTTATGTGGAGTCTATGTATAAAAGCTCTTGTGCTTCAATTCCAAAGCCTGCATAGATATTACATGAAGAAATAAAAAAGGGTAGTTATAGAAAGTAAAAAACAAAAATATAACAGGTAAATAATTCACCTTATGTTTTTGATGTAAAAATGGTAAAGAAGAAGGAAGAAATAAAGCAAGAAGGTAAAGAAAGAATATCAGTTATGTGCAATATCTGTAGTTATGCCTCTTAGAGAGACCCTTGGAACTGAAAAGTGAGCTCTCATGCTACTATTCCCACAAGGAATTTTCTAAATAATAGTTATATTAATGACCATAACATTTAGAACCAATAGAATAACCACATGAGTAAAGGTATAAACAGAAAAAGCTTAATATAAAAATATGTATTGAACATTGGAAATAGTCATATAATCTGGTTTAATGATATACTAACTAAAAATCTTTTCTAAGGAAAAAATCAGGGACTCTGACAACAACTTATTATAAAGACAGTTATTACAGTGTCAGTAACAAAGCAAAAGTTGATGCAATTTAAACATTCTATAGTATAGGAATATTTACATAAACTTGTACTTTCATGTAATAGAATCTTATGTAGCCATTAAGACAAAATTAATAAAGAAATCTTAAAGATATTGAGAAGTGTTAATGATATAAGATTGAGAAAGGAAAACATCACACAGAAGTGTATAGTTAGTGCCATAGCAAGTATAAAATATGTGTGTGTGCAAACACACACACAAAATAAATGTTTAAAAAAAATGTTCAAATATTAATCATAATTATTACTAAATGGTAAAATTATAAATAACTGTCATATTCTGTACCTCTTTTTACAGTTTTCATATTGAACTTGTACTGTTTTTATAACCTTGGAAAATGCATTTCATAAAGATAGTTCTCTTTTATAAACACATATTATGCCCACAAAATTTTCCTAAAAGTACTTGGCAGTCACAGCACTATGCATTTATAAATAAATATATTCTCCCCCTAGTATTATTTAGGCACCCAGGAGGATTTAGTTGTCTCTTCACTACCCTGTGGTAGTGTTACTAAGAACTGTGTTACTAAGAACTATTCCACTTTCCATGATGATTCTAAGCCAATCATGGGTCCCTATCTACTCACCCTCTTGACAGAGTTGGATTCAGAGCCAAGCAGGTCTAATTTAGAACAAAACACAGGAGCAGTAGTTTACCTGGAGTAACTGGGGATAGGGACCAGACTGCCAGCATCATATTGTGAGTGGACAGGAGCAAGCTTCATGTTGAAAATGAGGCTCTAGGCTGCGGAGCAGGAGCATGCACCTCTGAGAGAATTGAGAAACTAACCAACCTTGAAGTCTGTCCTAGTTGGCTTTCATGTTCTGTACAATGACAACATGTCTTATATTTAAGCCAATATAGTTGAAAATTCTGTTATTTTCTGAAAGATGAAAATGTAATTTATTCTCTAATATTAAGTTCTTCAGTCTTATGATTGGTCATGGAAAGAACTAATGACAGATAACTATTCATAGAACTTACTTTACATGCTTTATTTTTCATTACATCTGTATGAAATCAGATGCCATTTGGAGCAGTTTACTATTTTTTCCCTTGTATACTCTGGACTTTTATCATCATTTTATTACAAAAAAATATATAATAGGAATATTTTATTTATATATATATATATATATGTATATATATATATATATAAAAAATAGGAATATCTGGTATAATAGGAATACCAGAAGGAAAAGAAGAGGAGGAAGGGGTAGAGAAACTGCTTGAAAAGGCAATGATAGAAAACTTCCTAATTTGAAGATAGAAAAAGTCACACAAGTCCAGGAAGCACAGAGGGTCCCATTCAAGAGGAACCCAATTAGGCACACTCCAAGACACATCATCATTAAAATGGCAAATATCAAAGACAAACAGAGAATCCTAAAGGCAGCAAAGGAGAAGCAGGTAGTAACATATAAAGCAGCCCCCGTACAGCTAGCAGCTGACTTCTTAACAAAAACACTACAAGCCAGGAGGGAATGGCAAGAAATATTTCAAGTAATGAAAAGCAAAGGTCTGCAACCAAGACTGCTCTACCCAGCAAGGCTCTCAACTTAAATGGAAGATGAAAGAAGGAGCTTCCCAGACAAAAGAAGGCTAAAAGAATACACCTCCACCAGACCAGCATTGCAAAATATGCTAAAGGGACTGCTTTAAAAAGATGAAGAAAAAGAGTCTATGAATATCCAGTTCCTTTCACTGTCACTAGTACTTGATATTAACAATATTTTTAATACTTATTAATCCAGTTATGACAATGATGTGTTATTTTAGTTGTTGTTACTTTGTTATTTGTTGAAACTAAACCTGTTTTTGTATATTTCTTGCCTCTTTCTATTATTTTTAAAAATCTTTAAATTAATTTTTGTTATTCTTTGTCCATTTTTTGATTAAATATTTGTAGAATTGAAAAATATTACCCTTTTTCAGATATGTTGCAAATACTTTCCTATTCTATTACTTGTCCTTTAACTTTTTTATATGTATATAGTCTTAAATGTTTAATAGTCATATTATCAATATTTTACTTTATAGATTCTGGGTTTGAATATTTTACTTAAGGGTAAGAAAAATATTATTTTGTGTTTTCACCTAAAACTCCTTAGATTTTACATATTGATTTTTAATTCATCTGAGTATTTTTTGTATAATGTGTGAAAAAGGGCTCTATATTTATTTTATGTCAAGTAATAGTGGTCCATTCATGTTATTTGTTGAATTATCCTTATTTTCCCCATTAATTTGAAATATCAATTTAATCATATATTACATTGTTATATAGATATATACGTTTGTTTCTAGAATGCTCATTTAATTTCATTGATCTACTTGATTATGTCTGTGCTGGTGTCACATTGTTTCAATTGCTGAGAATTTATAATGGATGTAAATATTTAAATATTTCATAATGGATTTTGACTTTTTAAAAAAATAAATAAAATCAATCCACATTTTAAAAAAAGAAGAAGGAACTCCTACTTTTTGAGAAAACATGGATGGAACTGGAGAATATTAAGCTAAGTGAAATAAGCCAGTTGGTGAAAGACAAATACCATATGATCTCACCTATGAGTGGAATCTATTCAATAAAATAAACTAATGAACAACATAAACCACAGGCATGGAAACATGAAGCAGACTGAAAGTGACCAGAGGGGATGGGGAAGGAGGACAATGGTGGAAAGAAGGAGAAAGGACTAGATGAAGAACATGTATGAATGACCCATGGACATGAATAGCAGAGTGGGAATTGATTGTGAGGGAAGGAGCAGCGTGGGATGGGTGGAGGAGGGCAAATGGGGAAAAACGGAGACAACTGTAATAGAATAAACATGATTTAAAAATAAAAACTTTTAAAAAATACAAAAAATTTTACTACACTTGCTTTTTAAATACCTATCTGTACTTTATATATCAAGTAATTTTATATTTCTATTCCTTATTTTAAAGAAACCTTTCCATCTTCTCACCATCATGAAGAATCAACTCAACTTTTACTTACTTTTTATTTAAATGATTGATTTTCCTGACTGGGGATTGAACCCACAGCCTTGGCTTATAGGGACAACTCTCTAACCTATGAGCACCCAGCCAGGGCTTGCTACTTACTTACTTAATATTCTCTTGTTATTTAACTTTCTATGCATTCATATCACTTCTTTCCTGATACATGACAAGATCCTTAAAGGAAGATGTGATGCATGTCTGTACTGCATGTACTAACATTTCATGTCAATGTCTGAGATCTATGCAAAATTGAAATAAACTTCTTTCACTTGAATATATTGGATTTTAGTGCCTCACCACATTTTCAGAGAAAAACAAAGACATAAATGGTATTTCAATGTACTACAAGCTCTGGACATGTCATTTTTCATTATTGTCTTGGTAATATTTTTTTTGCATCAATCTCTAAAACCACATTACTTATTTTTCTGTGAAATTGAACTGGACAGAAAACAAATTTATATGAAAAATATCTCTTTTAACAAGGGATCTAAACATTAACTCTTGGGGACAAAAGAAACCTTTTCCTTTCTTTTGGAGTCTAATTCTATTAATCAAACTACTATTTAAAGTATTGTTTCCTGTGGAAATATTTTATGTGAAACTAGTGCTAAGATCCTCTCTGAGCTGAACAAAGCCAGAGCTAACTTCTGAGTATAAGAAATTTAAGCATAAAATAAAGTGTTGCTATTGCAAAACACAAAAACTGTGTTTCTTTCTTGTCTTATGCCATCCTGAAGTGACTTCTGTAAAGCATTTTCTCCAGGTTACAAACTATTGAGAAAAATAGTTATTGTACCAACATGTATGTGTTTGTGTGTTGGGAGGATTAAAAACCTGAGATAATTGTCCAAGTCTTTGGATTTATAGCATATTAATAGTTTCTTATTTTAACTGATTATGTTAATTTATAATCAGCAGGCCATAAAATTTTAAAACTCTGTATTTCTTATAATGGGGCTGGTTGAGGTACAGCATCATTTTAAATTTATTTTGTTATAATTTTGGTAATAGTTAGAGACATGGTCTTGTGAGCATCCTTAAATATAGATAACTCTCAGTTTATCTTTATTATCCCTTCTTCCTTTGTTATATTGTTTGATTTATTCTTTTACAGATTTCAAAAGAGAGTATTCAATCTTAAAACATAAATGTTTGATTTTGAGTAAAGCATATGGGTAAAATGACATATATATTTCCTAGACTCCAGGCTATCTAGTAGGATGACCAACCTCAAATACCAGGAAGCTTACTGGCTAAATCTGCCAGACTGAGGAATCAATTAATGGAAGGAGAGAAGTAATGGGACAAATAACCTATGTCTTTTTCTCTGCAAGTGTGTACTTGGGAAAAAGGTCAAGATGCTAACCTATAGTCAGAAAAACAACAACAACAACAACAACAACAACAACAAAAAACCCACAGTGGTACTGCCCATACAAATTGTTAGGAAGTGTTTTATTCATTGTGATCACCCACAGGTGAAATATCCCTGTCTTTGACATCATCAGTGATAGACCTCCACTACATAGATAATTCGGTAGAAAACGAATGATCCCAACTGTTTTTAAAATATTAAGCATGCAGTATTAAGCATTACTCTTACATGAGTAATTTTTAAAAATCAGGCTAATCCTAGGCTTCAGAAAAAGTAACATAGATTTTTTTCCAAAGGACTATCAAAATAGTCACATTTATTATGATTTTTAAATAAATGAGTAATTAGAGAAAAAAATTATATTTAACAACGTATAAAATTATTACTCAAAGGACTCATTACATTTCATTTTGTATGTATATGCATATATCGAGATGCTATTATGTTAATACTTTGATACCTCAATTTGAAGAGAAAGATTTATTTCCTTGTTAAATCATGCTTTTTGAGCAAACATACATTATTTTCTTTTAAGTTACAGTATATTCCCCATCACAAAAATTTTTAAAAAACAGAAGAAAAGCAACACCTAGGTAACAAGTGGAAAGAGAATCATAATATAAGAAATGAAACCAAATGTAACAAAAATCTGTTATAGCAAAGTAGCCAACCACAATCCTGTTTTATGGAATCCAAATATTTTGTATGAATTTTAGATTTTAAAACTTGAAACACAGAATTTACTTTAGACTAACAACACCTTAAATCTACCTATTTTTCTTCCTAAGGTATTGATCTTAATGTATAGCAGTGTTTCACTGTTTTATGAGGGAATATTTTTATTTTGATGACTAGAACATAGATCTGTTTAAAATAAATATAATGTAAATTACATCTGAAAAAGCCAATACTACCTGCAATAACTGAGAAAACTACTGAGTATCAAGTAACTTAAGCAAATATTTTTTTCATAAAGTTTCAAGTATCATTTCAAGATGTCTTTCTCTCTTCAAACATTTATTGGGCACCTACCATGTTCCAGGCACTGCACTAGGGAAGGAAGGTCGTGAATGTGACATAGGTCCTGGCCTCCAGGAAATCAGAGCTGAGGGTAGCATGCATTCAGAGAAATTACATGTCTCAAGATCCTTCAAAGAACTATCATTTGGCTTAAATGCCATCTGTTTTTTGGAAACTCTAAGCTGATTTAGTGGAATTAGTTATCTTCTTAAATTGCAACTCACTTAAATAAACATAAAATTGGTCTAAAGGGTTCTATTCTTTTTATCTTCTAATCAATTAAAGCATGTCAGCTATGGGTAACCCATCAACAATTGTACAGAACTCTATGTTGTATTTAAATTCTATTGTCTATTCAGCACTTATATATCTTCTCCTTTTTAATATTCATAAGTTCTTTCAAAATGGAGCCAAAGCCCATAAAGTCACTTTTCAAAAGCTGCATTCTTATCTATGATAGTTTTACAAGTTTTATTATTTAACATCAAATTGATTTTTTGCTTATCATTACTTCTTGTTATCCATAAACTTAATAAAAGGCTGTTTTTCTTTTTAAAAGTAATTCATGTTTACCACTTTGCCTAAAAACACAAGATTTCCCTATCCCTTTATTTAAAGATTTTCTATACTTGTACTATAGCCATCAATGGTTCAAAATCATTACCAATAATAATTATTTAGAGTGTATTAAAAACAACTAAAGATAATATATTTTGAAGTCAACCACAAATAGTCATGAACATATTTAAATATATATAAAATATACATTTATATTTTATATATGTAATTGAATTGGAGCAATTTTATATTTAATAAAGCATTTAAAACCCTGCACTGCTTGATAAATTCTAACTTTCTCTGTACTATCAGAGCTTCTTTCTGACTTAGAACCTAAAACGGGAAATAAAAAATGAAAAGGGATAAAATGGACAACAGTCTGACAAACTTGTTACTTTCATTTCATTCTCTGCATCATTTGTTTTGAAATTTGACTATATATAGCAGATTATTATTTTAAGTAACATTTGTGAATTTTAGATAAGAAATTATAATGCACTACATTTTTAAAGCAGAAGGTGTGATTATGGGAGAAACATTTTTATTTTTCTACTGTCACTGATGTTGCTTTGTCATATAACTTGATGTGGCCAACGGAATGTGGGTAGAAGTGACATTGTGCCTGTGACAAGCTTGGTTCAAGAGGCATCTCTTATTTTCACTTTCCCCTCTGGAGATTGCTAACCTCTGATCTGAGAGGATCCTGCCCTGGGTAGGCAATGACTCCGGCCTGGGCCCCAGAATGTGAAGCAGACAAAACCCAACCTTCAAACCTGAAGCAGAACCTCCTCAGCTGGATAACAAGCATGTGAATAAAAAATAATGCTTACTGCTTCATGCCAATAATTTATTGTGGCAGTCTATTATGTAGCAATGGCTAACTAATACATTAACATTATTTAAAGCTTTCTTTTCAGGAACATATTTCATATTTTGTAATGTGACAACATTAAATAAAATTCATTCTGAAGAGAATTTTTTGCAACTTTTAAGTAATAAACTGATAGGCATGTAGCCATATATTACATGCTTAAATGAGAGAAAATAGAATTGTATATTAGTTTCTCCAAAAATAATACAAAAGAAAATCACCATAATGTAATTAAATGAAGACAAAAGTAATTATACTTCTTGATTGAGAAAATAATGCAATAACCACTAGCTGCTGCCAGAGGAATGAATGCAGATACTGTGCTTATTTTCCCATTATGAAACTAAAGATGTAGTTCAGTCAGGCTGAAAAAATAGGAATCGCATGGTTGTGCCTAAACCCAAATTAAAAACCCTCCAAGATATTGTCAAGACTCGTCCTCATACATAGAAATGCTGAGGAAAATAGAGAAATATTTTTATTTCCATTCACCATCTACTTATAAAGTAGCATACATGGCTAGTCATATAGTATGAATAGTTTATTTTATGCAATATAAGATTAGCTGTACTACTTGGCTGTTGGAAGTCTGTCCTCACACTTGTTCTAACACAACAGCATCACTCAGACTTAACTCAGAGTTCTTATGCCACCACAATTCTTTTGAATAATCATAAAACTTAGAAATAAGTTCATGTGACACAAAGGCCACATGTGTTGTCTTACTGACTGTAGAATATATGTCTTTGGATCTTGTGGAAACAGCAACCTTTATAAGCAAAGAGCTCATTTGCACATCTTTAAATGGATCCTTGCATTTGTCTGAGTTGGGCCGGGGTTGTATATGTGAAGTAACTATTACTCAAAACCAGTATTGAAATGCTTAGGAAATGGCTGTTTTCAGTGCAAAAATGAGAAGTTACTTAAATGATTGGCCAAGTTAACAAAAAAACAAAACCAGTTAGAACTTGCCAGAAAGCTCTGTATTATAAAAAATGCAACGTGAAAGGTTTGAAAAGCAAAGACAGTAGACCTAGAACCTAACTGGGAAGGCTTACGTATCTCATCAAAAGCCTAAGTCAATAGATTCAATGATTATGAATTATACAAAATGGCCTAGATGCAGGGACCCGCCCACCCATCTGAGGTTCTTAAGGACATGGAGTCCTGGGGTGGCCTCACAGCCCCTAGCTCTGCCTCCAAAATCACTTCCAAACACTGTCAGTGTCCATCATTCTAGAGAGGGTTAGAGGAGTACACCATTTTCTCACATGTTGCTTTGAAGAAGATGTCAGTGTGTCAACTTTGGCAGCTGCTGATATGCACGCCCATCCTCTGAAAAGGAGGCAGCAGGATGTTGTGATTCAAACACTGACCTGAAGATTGCTGCTAACCAGCCCTGCCAGCTCAACGGGGAGCCCTAGCATCTCTGAGCCTGTTTCCTCCCCTCTAAGGGAAATGAAATTTGGACTAAAGGACCATTTATTTTATTTACAGTGGTAAAATTTTAGAAACGGAATCATAGGTATGGATCATAGTTTGTGGAGCAGCTCCAACTTGTTAGATATAGGTTTGATTTCTCCTATTCTGCATACAGTATAGAACTTCATGTTTTTCCCTTTGGGAATTACTGAATGTTGTCTCAGAGCAAAGGGGAATGTTAGCATAAGGAAGAAGAATCAAATTTGTGTCTTGTTCAGGTAGCCTTCTTTAAGAGGGCAACATTGAGGGACATCTAAATACACACACACACACACACACACACACACACTCATGTACATCCCTAAGGCTAATGCAGACATGTACATTTTGAAATATATTTTTTGACTGTGTATAGAAACTGTCCTAATACTTTTCTTTTAGATTGAAACATTAAAATATAATACTCTCCCCTAAGGCACTTCATTTAAATGAGTGTCAAGTTAAAAATGGACAATCAGCCACAGTAGACAGACTTTGATTTCCCCAACCAATCATATTAAATCTCATATATTCTTTGTTTTGCCTATGTATGGTTGCAGCTTGGTATCTATGTTTATTTTCATTTTGTATCTCTCACAGAGGGTGGTAGAAAGATTTAGAAAAGTAAGGAAGAAGCAAAACTGTAATTAAATTCTACCAGAGGGAGCTGAAGTATTTGCCGTTTCTCCTTTTTATTTTTTTTCTTAACAGTACAATATAGGATGACATTACAATTTGACGTCTCAGAATGGGTGCCTTCTTGCATCAAGGACCTAGCCCTTGCATAAAGGTCCATCATATCTAGAACTATGGCCTATAAGCTGTGGGCCAACACCATCACAACCCATGTCTCTTTTTTGACTGCATGAAGCAAATGAATGAATGAGTAAAGCAGACATGAGTCATGCTTCTTCAAATCTTTTTAGAAAAGGAGTATGGTGTGTGTGTGTGTGTGTGTGTGTGTGTGTGTGTGTGTGTGTGTGTGTGTGTGTACATATATATCTCACCAGGTCTAGGCAAGGATTCTTCACTCAAATACCATCTGCAAACAGATCTTAGTGAATAGAACAGTAGCGATGATACTCAAGGTTTTCCTTTTGACAGTATCTCTGGGGGAGCATTAGACACTACAGGGCAAAGAGGAAAAACTGAGGGGGCTGAGGAAGGAATCATTACCTGCTTCAAAAATTTACAGGCCTTCTTGATGCCAGGTTCTATCTTGTTTGCCAAGTACATATACATCACTAGAATAGACGTTCTATGAGGTCAAAAACTTGGTCTTCATCTTTCACTGTTCCTTGCCCAGTGCTTAAAGCTGTGTTTCACATTCAGTAAACACTTGATAAGTATGTGTCAAATGGATTAATTAATTAAATAAATAAAATAATTTATGAGGTTGAGAATTAAGTTTTCATTCATTTTTTAGCTCAGTGTGGAAACAAAGAAAAAAATTTTTTTTGGAATCAGCATAATACTATATACCTTATTTCTACAATTACTTTACTTCTAGCTCTCTCAGGAATTGGAGATGAGATGGAAGATTTCCAAATAAAATATAAGATTCCCAGTTAAATTCAAATTTCAGCTGAATAATGAATAACTTTCTTACTTAAACATATCCTAAAAAGTGCATAGTATTTACATAACACATATATTCATTGTTTAGATAAAACTTTAATTTAACTGAGTATTCTGTATTTTTTAATTGAAATTGTTAAAAGATTATTTCTGGGTGACTCTCAGACGTTCCTCTTAGCAATACTGTTTCTGATATATCACCTTGGGCAAGGGAAACAAAAGAAAAACAAATGAGAGTACATTAAACCAAAAATATTTTGCAAAGAGTATTCTGTATTTGTATTTGCTAAATCCAGCAATTCTCAACAGCTAGAAATCCAGCTATTAATGCTAACCCCCTTCTGCTGAGGCCATGTACCTCTTCAGGTGTTCCTAATTCCATGTCCCTAGAACATGAGCACTGCCTCTCTCTCAGGCACAGGGCCAACATCCATTCCACTGAAAACTCACATACTTAGTCACTATAAAGTAGTTACCAAGTTACCACTGGGATCCTTGTTCTGCCTTCAGAGAAGAAAGCCGCTGGTTCTCTGCCTCTTACCTTTCTAGACAGGAGGCAGGTGCCAGTCCATTGTGTTTCCCTATTTGCAAGAGCACATATCAAAGCTCCCAGAGGAGTTCTGTTGAAGCCCCCGTCATTGGGCGTGGAATAAGAGATAGAATCCTTCTACCCTCTCAGGAACCTGAAATTAATTTTATGGTTTTGATTGAAGATTCTAATTTAATGTGCTTTATGATTAGACGTTCTTGCTTTACCTGCAAAGCCCTTTCCCCTTCTCTTTTTACCAATACAAATTTTAACATCACAAACAAATCCTCAGAAAAATGAAATAGCCAGAAAGAGTCATAGCTGGCTAAGTACATAAATGAGGACTTATTTTTAATATCTCAGAAGCAAATCTTAAGGCAAGGACTCAACACGTAGTTTATTTGGAGTGTGGTCCCAGGAAACACCTGCATGAGAATAGACAGGCGAGGGAGAGAGTAGCCAGTACAGGGTGTATTCTCAAACACATTGCCATGGGAGAGCTCTGGGAGACAGTGTGGGACACTGCCTCAGAGTTATCCCATTGGAGAGCTAGGGTAGGTATCCACAGGCTCCTGACTGTCCTGAAGTGACGCCACCAGGCATCACTCTCCACCATTTTTGTCTTGCCTGTGTGTGAGCAACACACTCCCACTGCCATGTAAAAGCCTGTCAGGGCACTGACAGGGCAATGACAGGATCCTGAAGAGTGAGAAATGAAGACTGCCTCCAAAGCTGGCTCTAGCAGTTCAAAGAAGGAAATAATCCAGATACTCAAGTGTACGCCATCAGAAGTGTCAAGGCCTTTTGAACTATAGGCTGTAAAGATTCTGTCCCCTTTCACTAGCAATTCATACCATTTTGACTTTTATTGGAATAATTTCTGTGAGCTTTCACCCATACAGGGTGCCTGCTACTCAATTTTAGCAGCTACACCCCCACACAAGTTAAAATCACTGTTTTAATGAGGCAAGGTTTGGTGAGCTGGCTTCATTGTGTATGAGCTTCACAGATGAGAGTCTCTTTCCCAAGAAGTTCCCATTACTCATTGGTATACTGCTAATGCATATTTGGTTGTTATGTTCAAAAGTAAACATGTGAACTTCTCAAGTTTACCTGCAGCAAGGGCATGGTCTATTGCATAATGCAGTGTTAGCCACTTTGAAGGTGGGCTGGTTCTAACAGGGAGCTTTGCTGTTCAGCCGAGCTGGGCTTCAGGAATTCTCTGATCGTTAGCACATGAAGCTATGTGATAACAGATCTGTTATAGTTAGCAGACCTTATGCAGTTATGGGAGAAGCTACAGAAATGAAGGTGCTGGGAAGAATCAGATCAGGGGAGTGACCACACAGTCAATCCGAGATGTCAGGCATGGCCAGCCAGAGGAAGAGGACTCTAAAGGACAACATGGAGAGCGAAGCTCACTTCTGTGTGACGCTCCCTCTATGGGTTTGTAGTCAAGCTTCTGGTGTGGGCCTCAGGGCATACTTGGTCATAGGGGAGGCAGGTCGGAAGAGGAGCAAGGTACAGACTAGAGGAGAACGAGGACCAGCAAGGACTTGTTGGAATCTCTGTAACCACACCTAACAATGATACCCTTCAGTGAGCAATGGTTGCTGGTTCATTTCTGCCTTCTAAATTCTTCTATTTGACTCTAACCAGAGTGTACAGGGAAGCGGATTCTAGGTAATGTAATTCCAGCTTAGGCAATGTGAAACATTATACACAATGCTCAGTTTCCTTATAACTGAATTAAGGGAAGCAATACTAATTATTTCTTTCACAAGTATATAAAATGATTACTATCCCAAGGCATTATGAATATGAATATATTAGTGTTTTTGTCACATATTTTTATAGAATATTTTTCACTTTATTGGGGGACATGGCAGCAGTCATAATTATATTTCACTCTAATCTATAATAGATAGGAAGAAGTTCTAGTATTTCTAGCATTATTCTCTTTTAGACTGATATACCACAGGCTTTAAGGAGTCTTTATTTTAATTCACAGGAAATAAATTACTTAACTGCATTCATTTTACTTTCTTGGATGCATGGTAATGGCTAGCCAAGAAAGTGCTGTTAGAGACAAAGAGATTTATAACTGTTTTTCTTGAGAAATTCTGTTCTCTGTTGCAAATTTTCTGTGTCCTTGAGAAATGGTATGAAATTCATCTCTGTTGAGTAAAAGTATTCATCTTTCAATCTTGTAAAAAATAATGAGTCAAACTGATTGGAATGGACTTTTCTCAGAATGAGCTGATAGGAATACGAAGAGGAGGATAAAACATTCCATTCTGAGACAGAGCTGCCTTTTTAATGGTCCTAAAAGAAACAAAATTCCACTGCCATAATAATGGAAATGATGGTTTGCTCTAATAATCACTGCTATTATTGATAAATATTTATAGCACTCCTCAAAATACATTAATTTCCGGGATCCACTTAATCAGATATACTTTCAGAATTCTTTTAATTATGCTTTTAATTCTAATACTGTACAGATATAGTGGGAATAGATAAGCAATATTACAATTTAAATTAGGGAAAATTACTAGATAGTGGAACCACAGATAACCATATGACTTAGTCACCAAATGTTCATAAAACCTCTACGAGCTGCAAAAAAATTTTTTAGATACTGACTGAGATGCAGGAAAGGTTACTTCCTTACATCCACTGCTTGTTTGGAGTTTATGTTTATTTAGTTTAAATAATTATATCATACACTATTACTAATATAATTTTTTAAAGTAGCAAATGATTAACATCTGAATTGCATTTTGGGGCAGATAGTTATATAAAAAAAGAGAAACTTGCAATCTATACATAGTTGGTCTGTGAAGGCTTTTTGAGAGATTATATTTGTGAAAAGGTGTCTGATGTAGGAAACAAAAACATTATTCTGATACTACAGTATACCATGATTAAATATCCAGATTTCACTGGCCCCAAAGAGCAGACGCCTGTCAAAAAAATACTCTTCTCCCTAGAGTTGCTAGATTTAGCAAAAAAGAAATATATAATGCCCAGTTAAATTTTAATTTTAGTTAAAACATAAGTAAATTTTTAGTATAAGTATGTCCCATAAAGTATTTGGCAAATGCTTATGCTAGGAAACCATTCATCATTTACCAGACATTCAAATTGAATTGGGATTTCTGTATTTTACCTGGAAATGAGTAATTGTTAAAATGGAATACAATCACTGAGGTCAAATAAATGTCAAGGGACAGCCCTGGCTGGTATGGCTCAGTGGGTTGCGTGTCAGTCTGCGAACACTGGTTCGATTCCCAATCATGGCATATGCCTGGGTTGTGGGATAGGTCCCTTGTTGTGGGCATTCAAGAGGCATACAATTGATGTTTTTCTCATACATCAATGTTTCCCCCCCTCTCTTTCTCCCTCTCTTCCCCTCTCTCTAAAAATAAATAAATAAAATCTTTTAAAAAATGTTAAGGGACAGGTCAACAGTTCTGGGGCCTTTGAAAAAACCTTAAGAGCATAAGACCAATAAAGAAGAACTTTTCTATAGCCTGTACCCTCAAACTCCCCTTCCTTACTCTGGTAAAATCACAAACTTCAGTTTTCAAGCTAATTAAGAAGATAAAATGTTAGTTATAAAAATATAAGAGAAACTACGCCTTTCCTGAACTTTAAGCAGCCAGCCAATAGCAGGTCCCAAACTAGGTAAAAGAAAGAAAACGTTAAATCCAATTCAGAGTTTTGATACACACAAGTTGATACTGTAAATTCTGAATTGAGACCGATTGTTATGTCAGGTGATAGGATATTTTGTCATCTACGAGACAGCAGAAAAGTCATGGGAGAAACCAAGTCCTTGTCTAGGGACAGGTAAGAACCATCTCCACTGAATAAAATTTAAGGGATGGTACTGGCCAGATAGTTCAGCTGGTTAGAGCATTGTCCCCATACTTTAAGGCTGCAGGTTTGATCCTCAGTCAGGGCACATATAAGGATCAACCAAAGAATGCATAAATAAGTGGAATAATAAATCAATGTTTCTCTTTCTCTCAAAATCAATAAATAACAATAAAAACTTAAGGGGCAAGAGAGGCAAAGAAATAAATGAAGAAAAGAAAGGTGAGGAGCTGATACGATGGGGAGAAAATAGCAGTAAGGGATGTACAAATACCCTAGTCAGACCCAGACATCTACTTTCTAAGCACACCTGTCTCAACTGTGGAATGTCATGGCCTAGCTGAGCTCATTGACACCCGACAGTATAACATATGCAAATATACCCGCATATATAAACATATTTTTGCATAGATTATATTCACCTATAATATTAAATATTCTAATATATTCTAATATTTATATTAGATTATGGTTAATATCATTATAGGAGGGGGTTAAACCTCTCCTATAGGAGAGGTCCCCTTAGTAGGGGCCAGTTATGGCTTCTGAGAAACCAGTCAACACTTGCAGTGTAGTCTTGCCTGTCTAACCAGAAATGCTTGACCTCTGAACTATTCTGATGATCACAGAGGAGGGCATCCCATTCAGTGATGGGCTTTAGAATTTTTTAACAACCAATAAAAAATGTTTACATTTTTTTCTGTAAAAATCCTCTAAAATAGAATAGTCCATATTCCTGGAATACTAATGAGAGGATCAGATAGACATACTACATCCAAATGCACCCTGTTATGTGGGGGAAAGTTACATCAATAAAATTAAGATGGCATTTTTAAAGCTTAGTTATGGTTTGTTAATAATTTATTATTATTGATAGTATTATGTCAAGCTAGTATATACACATATGGCAAGGCATAACATTAAACACAAAAGTCTCTCATTTATATAACCTGTCATCAATCCCATTTCATTCCCCTGAGGCAACGACCTTCAATGGTTTCTGTTATGTTCTTCAGTTAATCGTAAAACTCTCTGGTATAAACTTAGGCTTCTAATTCTTGACTTATCTTGGCTCCCATAAAAAAAAAAACATATCAATAGATGCAGAGAAAGCATTTAATAAATCCACCACCCATTTATGTTAAAAACACTCAGCAAAGTGTAAATAGAGGGAACATACCTAAACATAATAAAGGCCATAAATGACAAACACACTGTCAGCATCATACTTAATGGGCAAAAACTAGAAGTATTTTCCTTAAGATCATGAACAAGGATGTCCACTTTCACCACTCTTATTTAAATAGCACTGGAAGTCCTAGCCATAGTAATCAGACAAGAAAAAAAATAAAAGGTATACAAATTGGAAAAAAGGAAGTAAAACTGTCATTGCCAGATGACATGATAGTGTACATAGAAAAGCCAATAGGCTTCACCAAAAAACTACTTGATCTAATAAGTGAATTTGTCAAAGTAGCAGGATACAAAGACAATATTCAGGAATCAATGGTGTTATTATATACCAATAATGAATTACCAGAAAGGGAAGCTAAGAAAAAAATCCCATGTAATATAGAAACAAAAGAAAATGAAATACCTAGGAATGAATTTAACCAAGGAGGTAAAAGACCTGTACTTGGAAAAATATAAAACCCTGAAGAAAGAAATTGAGGAAGATACAAATAAATGAAAGCATATACTGTATTCATGGATTGGAAGAATTAACATCATTAAAATATCCGTATTACCCAAAGCAATCTATAAATTCAACACAATTCTTATTAAAATACCAATGGCATATTTCACAGATCTAGAGTAAATATTTCAAAAATTTATATGGAATCATAAATGACCCCAAATTGCCTCAGCAATCTTGAGAAAGAAGAACAAAGTAGGAGGGATCACAATATCTGATATCAAACTTTACTACAAAGATACTGTAATCAAAACAGTCTGGTACTGGCATAAGAACAGACACATAGATCAATGGAACAGAATAGAGAGCTCAGAAATAAACCCATGTCTCAATGGTCAATTAATATTTGACAAAGGGGGCATGAGCATACAATGGAGTAAAGATAGTCTCTTCAATAATCATGTTGGGAAAACTGGACTGGTATATGCAAAATAAATAAATGAATAAATAAATAAATAAATCAAAAGAAAGAAACCATACCACCAATGTATACCATACACCAGCATAAACTCAAAATGAATAAAAGACTTAAATATGTTATGATACCATAAACACTCTAACAGAAAACATAGGCAGTAACATTTCAGATATCTCATGTAGCAATATTTTTTCTGATATATGTCCTAGGGCATGGGAAATAAGGGAAAAAATAAACACATGGGACTACATCAAATTAAGAAGCTTCTGCACAGCTAGAGACACTATCATCAAAATGAAAAGGGAACCAACTGTATGGAAGAACATATTTGCCAATGATACATCAGACAAGGATTTAATATCCAAAATATATAAAGAACACATACAACTTGATACCAGGAAGACAATCCAATTTAAAAATGGGCATAGGACCTGAGTAGACACTTCTCAAAGGAGGACTCACAGGTGGTCCATAAAAATATGAAAAGATGCTCAACATCACTAGCCATCAGAGGGATGCAAATTTGAACAATAATGAGATATCACCTCACGCCTGCAAAAATTGCTATCATTAATAATACAACAAACAGCAAGGGCTGGTGAGGATGTGAAGAAAAGGGAACCGTAGTGAACTGTTGGTGGGAATGCAGACTGGTGAAACCACTTTGAAAAATGTTATGGAATTTCCTCAAATAATTAAAAATGGAACTACCTTTTGACCCAGCAATTCCACTGCTGGGAATATAGCCTAAGATTCCGGAAACACTAATTCAAAAGAATTTAGGCACCCCATGTGCATAGCAACATTATTAACAATAGCCAAGATTTGGAAACAGCCTAAGTGCCCATCAGAGTGGATTAAAAACTGTGGTACATTTACACAATGGAATACTACATAGCAGAAAGAAAAAAGGAATTCCCACCTTTCATGACAGCATGGATGGAACTGGAGACAATTGGTATAAGTGAAATAAGCCAGTCAGTGAAAGACAAATACCAGACAATCTCACTTATGAGGGAAATCTAATGAACAAAATAAACTAAGGAGAAAAATAGAACAAGAGCTATAGAATCATGGAATAGACTGACAGCTGTAAGGGGGAGGAAGGAGGTAGGGACTGTTTGAAAGGAGGTGAAGGGATTAGTCAAAGAACATACATGAAGGATCCACAGACACGGACAATGGTGTGGGGAATGACTATGAAAGTGGGGAATGGGTGGGATGGAGGGGGATCAAGGGGGAACAATTGGGAAAACTATAATAGAATAAACAAAAACATTTTAAAAACACAATACACTTTTACTGTTCCTATCTTAGCACCACCCTCTTACTCTTGATATTTGAAAGTTATATTATTGTTTCTTTCTTCTTGACTGTATGTTCAATTATATACTGAAATACTTCTTAGTTGTAGTATGAACTACACGGTATTTGACACCCCACTTTATAATTGCTTTTAATGTTACCATTTATTTATATTGAAAATATTGAAATAACCATGATTTAGTTGTTATTTAATTATTCCTTGATTGATTCTAAAATAAACAAAAAAAAGAGTAAACCAAGTTTACATAGTTAGGACCATGTTAAATTATTTACTTTTAAACCAGGTAGTATGAAGGGAAGAAGAAATATACCTGCCAGTCTTCCAAGGGCATCACCTAGCAACTGTGCATATCACTTCCGTCTATGTGCTACTGGCCAGAACTTAGTCACATGACCACAACCAGATGCAAAAGAGGTTTGGAAATTAAGCTTTTATTTAGAAAAATCATCAGCCTAGTTAAGAGGACACCCAAGATCTTTACCTACTAGGTTTCAGACTTGCCAATCCCCAGTCCTATGGATTTCTAATTTTCCAGCCTCTGTAAGCACATATATAAATACATATATTCACATTTTTATATGTATAGAATGCACTTAGATCATGTAGATAAAGTCATAATATGTAGTTATGTTCTTTAAGGTATGTTCCAAGTCTGTGCCTGAGTTGTACAATACCTTTTACCCTGAGAGAAAGTATATATATACTATACTTATATATACACTATATCTATATCTATATCTATATCTATATATATCTCGATACATGTGGGGTGTGTGTGTATCTGTGTGTGTGTATTTTAACCTCCTATTGGTTCTGAAACAGATGGGGGAAACTTAATCAAACAAGAAAAACTGATAGCAAAAAAAGTTCTAAATATTTCTCTGTTCATTTGGATATAATTAATGCAGACAGCCATTTGAGGTTACAAACTAATTTTTCCCCAACTAAACAGATTAAATCTAATGGTTACATTAGTTAAATCAGACAGAAATGTGGGTCCTTTTGGCAGGTTTTAAAAAATGGATTTCAGTTATTAGACTGACTCCTGAAAATTACCAAGTTTGAAAAGAAAACATTCAGACATAAAAAATAAAGTTTTCTCAGCATCCAAACCAAAAAATAAACAACTCTTTTCAACCATAAATTTTCATTTTATAATAGAATTCTTTCTTAAAATAACAACTTCTAAATCTTGACCACACTTTGAGTTGAGAGAGTTGTCTTCATTATGACTTAAAAATAAGTATAAATAAGTATGCATTCAACCTTACAAGATGGATGAATTTGGTTTTACCTTCAAATGCCTCTCCTTCCTCTGAGATATATGATTATTTTACTAATTAAAGCAAACTAGTCTTCAAGACACTGCAGAGCCAGTGTTTCACTATCTTAAATAATAAGCAGACTTCACCTAAGTTTAGATTACATTTAACAAGTGGAAGAACTAGCAAAAATGGACAAGAATGTCAGCATCCCATGTCAATTTTCATACATGAGCATTTTTTACTGTTTGATTAAAATTTACACAAACAACTAATCAATTAAAAGAAAAATATAGAAACAGTTGTATGTTATCCAGAACACTTTAATAAAATATTTTATTTTAAACCAATGTGATGCACTGTACTGAGTGCTTTTTAGTCAGTACCATATAGAAGTCAAGTTGCCTCCAAATTAATATTCATAACTCCACCTTGATCCCGATATGAAGGAAGAAGGTAAATGGCAAGTTAAAGAATTATTGAAAGCTCCTTTCATATGATTGTCAGCACTTTAGAGCACAGGGCAAATGTAAAAATAAAATCACACTAAGGAATTTTTTTTAATGGTTGGTTGTGTGGGTTTACAAAACAAAATGAGAAGCAGGAAGGCTTCCATGGTATGAAACACAGTTGTACCAAGTGGATGAGATCATAACATGTAGCTATATTTTTTTAAGGTATGTTCAAGCTTTGTGCTTCTATTGTACATTTTATTTTAAGATGACAAAC
The DNA here is from genome assembly GCF_021234165.1 of Pteronotus mesoamericanus. Lineage (NCBI taxonomy): Eukaryota > Metazoa > Chordata > Mammalia > Chiroptera > Mormoopidae > Pteronotus > Pteronotus mesoamericanus. The sequence continues at coordinate 33,790,519 of NW_026555105.1, read as the reverse complement.
TATCCTTTGACTATATCAAGTTGACCCCCAATCCCCAGTTTAATTTGGCATGTGCACTAAAAATTAAGTTTCTGATTTGGTTCCTGACTTAAAAAAAAAATAAAACCATAGATACAAATATTGGTATTTCTTAATGCTTTTAAAAAATCATTATTTACCAAGGCTGAAAAAGAACTGATTGTGAAAATGGGCTTCAGTTGAGTAGCAGCTGCTGCCTTTAGAAAGGCATGTGCTTGCCCAGTGACAATTCTCTCTTGACTCCCTTTTCTCTTTCTCTCTCCTTCTGCCTCTTCCCAATTTCTATCTTGAGTCGACATCTCTGACTGTATTAATCCATCTCCCTTGCATCTACAGACTCTAATGTTTACTAACCTTGGTCATAAATACTACTATTATTTTTGTTTTACAGACCTATTTCTTTTGTACATTTTTTAAAATAAATAAAGTTGCATTTAAGTGGTAAGGGGTATTCATTTCTTTCAAAGAAAAAAATTTTGATTGACAAATTATATAAAGCATGGTTCATTTATCCAGAAGGGTTATTATGAAAGCATTAAAAAGAAAAACCAGGCAAATGTTCAGAATATATTGTAAGGTAACCAAAATGTAAAAAATATATATTATGTAGAAAAGGATGTTTTTATGCTTATTAACAAGAAACTTTTAACAGTACACACCTCTGGAATTGGGAACGTGGATAATGGGTGGTATTGGGAAGAAATATTTTTGCTTACACTTCTACCCTCGTTTACTGTCTAGATATACAATCAGCATAAATTATCTTTAAAATTAATAATAGATTTTATATTATTAAATTGGATGCCTTTGAAAAATATATGTATGTGTATCACTTTATTCACATAACATTTTCACATGTATTATTATCTAATCTGGTCTTTATTCTAACCTGATAAGGTAGGCACTTAGATAATATTTTTTTTCAGATAATCAAAAAATTAAGGGGGGTTTGTTAGTCAAACTACATCAAGTCACACAACCTGAGAGATTTAAAGTCACCCCAAGTGTATCTGTCATGAGAGGCTAAATTATGAGGTAGTAGCAATCATTGCTCCCATCTCAGTGGCTTCAAACCACAAGGGGTTTTTTTGGTTACTTTGTTTGTTCATTTCTTTTAAGTTACATGTCCAGTGAATGTCAGCTATAGCTGTTTCATATTATCTTCATTGCGGGATTCAGGCTGCTAGAGCAGCAACTATCTAGGTCGTCGCTGGTCATCATGGCAAAGGACAGGTCTTACATTGAAATAAGAGCCTTGGCAACCCCTAACTACAACTTGATGGCTAAAACCGGTCATATGCTTTATATAGTCACAAGAGTTCCAATAAATTCTTCTTGCCATATACCCAGAATTGGAAGGAGAGCAGGGGATAGAATAATTGGTACATTTAATCACCAATACCCCAAAGCTTCTAATTCCAGCTCTCCCCTTATAAACTAGTACAACTGCATGGATCTCTAAGTACCTCATAAGTCAAATAACATTTTCATTGAAAACTACCCTGATATGAATGAGCTTAAATATATATATATATGTATATAAAAATGAGCCTCATACTCATTTATCTTAATAACTATAAAAATATTCCGTCTTGTTTTTCATTCTTACTTAGATTTGCTCAGATTATTGTAACCAGTGTTATGTCATTCAGAACGTAGGAAGAAACACTGAAGTTGAGCATTTCGATGCCCACTTAGCCACATTAAGTATGGAGTATTAACATAACGGAGAGCCAGCTGCAGCCTATAGATAGCTTACCACACGGCACAGTGTACACTAAAACAAGCATCTCCAAACATCCACGGGCTCTTAACCTCAATCACGTATCCTTAATCAGATGTCAATTCAGTAACAAATTTTCTAAATAATGATAATGTAACATCCATTAGTAAATAGGAGACATCAATTACATTAAATATTATGCTTGGGCTGCCAGATAATTGTGAATAAAACACATTGATAAGCAATGTGTTTTTCAGCCAAGGGCAGGAAAGAATGCAACGAGTTATCAAAAAGACACAGAAAAACATTCTGCACCTTCCTGTATGTCACGGCAGCTGTTAATCAGGTGCAGGTAATTGAAGTAAAGTTGACAAAATTTTAAGAATAGAAGGACCAAGAGTTGAGGTTAATAAAGTCATTTTCAGAAAGAAAGCATTAGCCAAGACTAGAAAGTTGTGAGACATGAGGCCTACAACTGAGTAACATATAATCTAGGTGGGCAAAGAAGATAGGGGGACCAGCTGGGTGGGTACTATGCTAGCCCAGAGTGGGGGAATAGTGGCCTGAGATTTTAAAAAATAAATAAACAACTGGATTGGAGGAGGAGGGCAACTTTAAGAGTCATTGAAAAGGAAGAACCCAGGATTTGGGAACTGTGGGGTATGGGCAGCCAAAGAGAAGTGAGATTAATACAAAAAAGACTAACCACAAACATGTAAGCATGTGTGTGGGCACATATATAGATGTGCATGTGTGCATGCCCAAACACACAGATGTAACACTTGTTCACCGGGTGTAATCATATCATAGACAGAAACAGACACTTTAAGGAGTCTTTGCTGTCCCTGCTGGTAGGAGGATTTTTCTTTGAGTTTAATCTTGATCCTATTGAATCTGAGGTGATGGAGGGACTTGGACCTGAAACGGTTCTTCAGAGCCATTCTGTTTGCAGAACTTGTGCTCCAGAGAGAGACAGCATAAGGCAGCAGTGACAGTTTTAGAAGTCATCCATGTAGGAGGATTCTGAGATAACAGTCTTAAGTTAAGAGACCATAAATAGTTTCTTACTACAAAATCAGCTTATTTGAATCTTTTGTGTTTTTAAACTTTTTTTCCTTTGTGTACTATTATTCTACCTTGTTCTGGGAAGAGTTTGATAAGGCCTAAAAGATTAAAACCATAAGAAACAGAAGAGATAAAGGTGAAGATGCAGTACATCTTCAACTACTTCAACCTCTCACTTAGTCTATCTGTAAAATAGTAATTGAAGTACAGAGAGTAAAGATAATCTCCAAAAGGAAGGACCCTGAGTGGAGGGTAGTACACAGAGGAAAAGCTGGGGCTTTTCGAATATGCTGCTCCTCAGGAGGTAAGTGGGGGCGGGGCAGTGTGGAGGAGCTAACAGAAGAGGGGCCTCAAAGTAGCGAAGAACAGGACTCTCGGAAATCTTGCTCTCCTGTCCTGATGCCCATTTTTCATGTTTTACAATATTTTTCAGAAAAGCACTTTAATATAATGAAGTTCCTTCAGTTCTAATAAGATCATTTTTCACAGCTATTTTGGTAGACAGTCAAAAATTGTGCTGTATTATCAGCAAGAAAAAAAGAAAAGAACTGGTCTGGAGAGAAATCAACCAAGGGAATATAGGAATGCATCAAATGGTTTGAAGCAGTTTTGTAAAACACGTATCTGTGGGTAATGGTGATCTTTCTCTGATTGGATACAGTTTCATATTTCACATGTATAAATACCCACACATATGTGATATGATATTTATGGATTTATTAATCAGAGAATTTATACCTTTATTTAAGAAGCAAAACAAGGAAGAAATCCAGGTTTCACAATACAACCATTCGTCACATAGTGGATGGGGCTATATCTTAGAAATTGGCCATTGCACAGACATCACAGAGCCCCTTACACACACCTCGATGGCACAGCCTGCATGCACCCAGGCTGCTTGGGACAGCCTAGTTCTCCTAGGCTGCAAATCAGACAACACCATACTGTACCAAACACTGCAGGCAATTGTAACACAATGATATTTATGTAACTAAACATATCTAAACATAGAAAAGGTATAGTAAAAATTTAAAATGGTACAACTGCATAGGACGCTTACCATAATGGAGCTTATAAGACAGAAAGCTGCTCTGTGTAAATAAGTGAGTAAGTGGTGAGTGAACGTGAAGTCTAGGACATTACTGTACACTACTGTCGACTTTATAAACATTGTGTACTTAGTCTACACAATAAATATTTTTTTATTTCTTCTTACTGTAACTTTTTAACTTTATAAACATTTAAATATTTTTTAACTTTTTGACTTTTATAACAGCTTAAAACATTGTACAGGTATACAAAAATACTTCCTATTCTGATTTTATAAGCTTTCTTCTATTTTAAAATTTTATTTATCTATCTGTTTATTTATTTATTACTTTTAACTTTTTTGTTAAAAACTAAAACACAGCCCTAGCTGGTGTGGCTCAGTGGATTGAGCGCCAGCCTGCAAACCAAAGGGTCGCTGGTTCGATTCCCAGTATAGGGCACATGCCTGGGCTGCAGGCTAGGTCCCCACCAGGGGGCATACGAGAGGCAACCACACATTGATGTTTCTCTCCCTCTCTTTCTCTTCCCCCCTCTAAAAATAAATAAATAAAACCTTAAAAAGAAAACAAACCAACTTAGACACAAACACATGCATCAGCCTAGTCTTACACAGGGACAGGATCATTAGTATCACTGTCTCCTATGTCCACATCTTCTCCTGCTGAAAGGTCTTCTAGGGCAATAACACACATGGAGCTGCCATCTTCCATAATAACATTAGCTTCTTCTGGAATACCCCCTGAAGGACCTGATGGAGGCTCTTCTTGAGGTAAGGTTGCTCTTTTCAGAAATATGTCCATGTTAGTTTCTCTTTTTCATCATAGATTTGCTTGTAAGAAATAAAGTACCATGAACATTCCTCTTTATTAATGAAAGCCTTTCAATGTTGGCTCCATGCTTTCAAACTTTTAAAGAGTTTGCTGAGGGCCCAAAAAAGCTTATGCTAAACCCTTCATTGTGAATTTTTTAGGGGATCTTCTTTTACTTCTCCTACAGTCTCTTTTTCTATTGCCTCTTCTTCAGCTGTGTGTTCCTGTTCCAGTTCCAACAACTCCTCATTAGTCAATACTTCAGGAACCACCCTAGGAGCACCACAGTGTCATCCTAACCGCACCCAGGTTAAAGTTGTTTGCCATCTCAACCACAGCCTTGTTGATTTGTGTAACCTCCTCATCCTTGCCAAATTGTCTGAAGTCTTGGATGAACCTCCTGAGTGTCTCCTTCCAGGTGCCATTCATACACTCCTTAGTCTGACATCACCTGAAAGCCAAGCCACATTCCTGAGGCAGTCATAGGTATTATAACCCTTCCAGAATCACACAGTGTCTTCTCAGGTCTTCCTCAGTTAAAGCAATAGCCTGGGCAAAGGTCTTCCTCAAATAAGATGCCTTAAAAGCAGCTACAAATGCTAGATCCATTGATTAGATCAAAGAGGTGGCATCTGGAAGGAGAAACACCACTTTGATATTGGGATGAAGATTGCCAATAAAAGGAGGATGTCCAGGAGCATTATCAACGATAAGCAAAATCTTGAAAGGTAGGTTATTCTCCAAAGAGCACCTCTCCATTTTGCTGGCATAGAAATTCAGGAGAGGATCCTGGGAGAGGAACTGGGTCATCCATGACTTCTTATTGCTCCTGCAGTGCACTGCCAGTGTATGCTTACTGATGTGCTTGAAGGCCCGTGGCTTCTCACTGTGTCAGGTCACAAAGAGTTTTGATTTGTAGCCTGCAACATTGCCCCCACGCATGACTTTTATCCTGTCTTTAATAACCTTAAAATCTGGCATTGACTTGACTTCCTTAAAAATAAAAGTCCCCTCAGGCATTCATTTCCAGAATAGGCAGGTTTCATCCATATTAAATATTTGCTCAGACATGTAATTTTCCTCCACAATCAGCTTATCTAGAGTTTCCAAAAATTCTTCAGCTGCCTTCATATCAGCACTTGTAGACTCACCATTCATTTTCACATTCTGTAATGAATAGCTATTCTAGAATTACTTAAACCACCCAGAGCTAGCAGTAAGTTCAATATCGAAGGTGGGTCTAGCCTTTTCTTTAAAAATTGCAAACTTTCTGCATCACTTGTGGTTGTAATGGTGCCAATAGGGATATGCTTCTGTATCTGGTCTTCAATCCAGATCACAGAAGTTTCTCCCTGTCTGATATACAGCCTTCTCAAAGTTTTCTTAGTCTCATTGCCTTCAATGAAACAGGTCCCTTTAGAGCTCCCATCACTTTGTTATTGTTCTCCAAGACCATAGCCATGGTGGAACAGGGCATGCCTGAGTAGCAAGCAATAATCACCACTGATTTTCTACCTTCATAACACAATCACTTTTAATTTTGTTTCCAGGTCAATCATTTAACATGGCCTCTTACTGGCAACATTAGCAGTGGAATTTTGTATGCTTAGCAAAAGAGAAAATGATCCAATCATGATACACGGCAGACACGGGATGTCTGAGGCTGTTGCCAGGGTAACATGGCATATCATTTTAGAGCAATTTTTTAAAATATAAGTAGAAAGAGTAAACTCTAAAATAATGGTAAAAACGGTATAGTATAGTAGATTCATAAACCAGTATCAGAGTCATTTATTATCGTTATCAGTCTTATGTACTATATATAATTGTATGTGCTATACTTTTATACAGCTGGCAGCACAATAGGTTCATATCAACATCACCACAAACATGTCAGTAATGCATCGCACTACAATGTTAACATGGCTAAGTCATCACTAGGTGATAGGAAATTTTCAACTCCATTATAATCTCATGGGACCACCGTTTCACATGCAGCGTGTTGTTGACTGAAACTTCATTATGCAGCACATGACTGTAGCTTTCACCTGACATGCTAGACTGAATGTGCTCTGAGTAGTATGTAAAAATACCTGTAAACACTATTTCTCCCCTAGGTATTAAATATGTGCCAGCAAATCCTTCATGTCCCATTTTCTACAGAGGCAATTAGCATGAGTGACACATCCCATTGTCACAGCTAAGTGAGCTTAAGGACAGAAGAAGACAGGCAAGGGTAGGGCATTCTTACACAGCGGGGGTGGTGGGGGAAGATGTTCTGATTTACTGAGTGGTTGCGATTCCCAAGGTGAGGGGCTAACCTCAGACATTGTTTCTAAGAGTATTAACAATTAAACTGAGCGGAGCTCTGTGTTCTGACTAAGGTCTTCTGTTACCTGCTAAAATGCACCCAGGGCACAGTGAAGGCCATGATAAACTTGTTATTGATATGTCTTCCTCAGTTGTTGCAAACCTTAAATAACTCCCATTTTTTGTTGTTCTATATCAGGTTAAATATTATTAGATTCTCTTAGAAAATGGTGCCCTGGGAATTCCTTGTGTGTTGAAAGGTTGTGATACAGGAGTATAAAAGCTTCAATTCAATCACCCTCAATTGTTTTCAACCACAAATGAATGTTTTATAGAAAATTCTTACATTACTTTCATGGTTCAAATGCTGCATTTTAACATTGATTTATTTTTAGAAGATACTTAGAATATGCATAAATATTATTGAATATGCCTAAGGATAAACAACTGCATGAAATGTTATATTCATTAGAGTCCCAACAGGAAACAGATGGCACTTTCAAATTGAGTAATTTAAAAGTGGTTAGGAAAGAGACCATTTACAAAGGTGTGGGAAGGGGTTGGCAATGCCAGGGCTAGTGTCATTCCCTCGGGCTGGTAAACATGGCGCTGTCACTATCCACAGGTCAAAAAGCACAGAGAGGAGGAGCAGTTACCCAGTGTGGAAACAGAACAAGAAATCAACACCTCACCTGTATTCTCCTCCCTTCCTTGAATTTCCTAGTGGGGCTGTCCATTGACCAAACCCAATAGAAGCCAGAAGGCAGGAAGCCCATTGAGAAAGTCTATGTAAATCACATTTCACAGGCAGAGAGAATAGGAAGAAGGTGAAGAGTGACTTTGGAGGGCAAATGGAAAACATCCAGCAGAGGTGTACTCACTGACTCAAGGGAAGTATGTTTTAATACAGATAACAGGAATAATCTTTATTATGGGATTTTGAATTTCAAAACAAAACACTCCTAGTGCATTAAGACTTAGAAATAGTCAAAATGTCTCAGCCAGAATCAGGATACAGAGTGTTTGAGAGAATCAGAGTGGAGAAAGCACGCTCCCTTCCACCATCCACATATCACAAAGGTTCTCTTTGGTCAGAGAAAGAGGGAAGAGGAGAGGTGATTAAGTGAAGGAAGATCTATAGGTCCAGACATAGAGAGGCATGTGTCAATCTTCCAAAAGCAGCTACTGAGAAAGAGACAAGCCTAAGAGAGAAAATGAGTGTGCAGCATTGAGGCAAAGTATAGGAAACTCAAGTGGATGAAGGGAGACAAGTGCAAATGGGATGGTGGGTACTGTGCAATACTGGAGAGCTCTGTCCCATCGAATGGGCGGCAGCACCAGCAACCTGCATGGGGAGCCCCCCAGCAAGAATGAAGGCACTGAGTCAATGCATTTTAAATTTTTTAAGAGATAGCAGAAAACTAGATTACTCAAGGAAAACTTCCATATTCTTAAAATTTTGTAAGCTTAAAAAAAAAAAAAATGTCTGAGGACCAAACAGTACACAATCTGGTCCTTGGCAGATGAAGTCCTAGAGGCTTGCTGTGCCCTAAGAAAAGTGCCAAAGCAGCAGGGAGATTTGCTAGAACTGAAGGGTTATGTAGACTGAAATGAAGAACACATCAAAGTATACTTAGTACCAAGGAACAAGAGGGTTCTCCTTCTCCCCCCGCCATGACTCAACATGAGCTTTCAGGAATGATAACAGAATTCAGAAAATGGGAAAGGAATGCACAAACAATATATATTAAAGATTTGTGTCATGTATATGGACTGAGGACCCAAAAAGGAATAGCTCTGTAGAAAAATAAAGCAGCCGTCATTCATCTGTATTCCCTAGTTCTCTCCAGTAAGATCTGGCTTTATTCGCAAGACATAATCTAGGCTTCCTGCCTACTAGTTCTACCAGCCTTTTGGAGGGGAGTGAGGAAAGTTGATCACCAGATCCCCTTCTTTGGTTCAAGGTAACTATTGCTTTGCTGACCCTTTGCTGATGGAATTTTGTTGTTATGAGAAGGATCTCCCTGGTTCATTTATAATCCTAAAATGGAGGTCTGTGGATAAAAAATGACTACACTGAGATGATTCAGACTCTGGCCCCGCAGTGGCCAAATTCACTGCAGGACCTAGAATGAGATGTTTCTTCCCTGACTGGCCCCAATTCTCTGGTCATAAAAAGTGATGGGCAGGGGTCAAACCCCAGCTGAGCACTAAGGTCTCATTCTGTAGGTGATCAGGTGGAGGCATATTGGAGGTGAATGAGCATTCCATGAGTGAGAAAGCTTATTGTTACTTTAGAATAACTGATTCCTCCAAACAAACTCAACTTTTCTTTTTACAGAATGAGATTAGGTATTTTCCTGCCTTTGGTAGAAACTGTTGGAATTTATACATTTCTTCTGCATTTCCCTCTTTTTTACTGATTAGCAAATTCTCTGAAAGATAGGTTATGAAAATAACCTACAAAGTTTCACTTTGTGTTAGTCATGGAGTAATATATACCTCAAGAAAACAAAACACTTCATTTTTTTTCTTTTATGAGCAAAGTTTAAGACTAGGAACCTTGTGTTTCTTACTCATGATTTGGGTCCCTAAACTTGTCTGAAAACTTCCCACCAACCCTCTTGTCCCTGAGTTGCTTCAGTCTCTCCAGTTCACTGGAAATCTTCATAGCATATATGGTATAGATCAGTATCACACATTTTCTAACTCTTGAAGACAAGATTTTTAATAAGGTTAAGAGATTTCTATGTTAAATTATAACATTGTAAGTATTGAATAATGAAATAAAACATTTCAATATTAAAATTCAAAGTAGGAATGGCAGAGAAATTAAGTACTCAATGGCAATAAAGGAACACTATTTAAAAAATAAAGAAAAACATGCAAAATTTAGAAGTGGTATCTTTTTAAAAATCTAGAGGTAGGTGTTTGTCTGAAATTGGAAATGTGGTCCAAAGTGGGAAGTAAGAATTTTGCTCAATATTGAGCAGATTTTAATATTATTGAGAGAATTGCTGTGGCTCAGGGATGTCCTCCACTGGGAACTGTGCTATAAATAAAAATTTGTTCATGTCCTTTATGGCTATAAGTAGCATTATAGAATTTTTAAAAGCTTGATTTCTTGGCTTTTCCTTTTTTAATTAGTGATCACCAACCAGCAGTTTCCAATATTTAAAACCATACAATTCACTGAAGTGAGTCAATAACAAGCTCAAATTAAAAACCAATCATAATGTCCAGAATGCATATGACATATCATATCAGTAAATTAGATGAACTGCATGAATTTCCACCAAAAGTGAGTTCCAAAAGAATGTAAAAAATGAAAGATTTCACCCACTTCAATCAATCATTAATACTTCAGGCAGAGTTGATCTCTACTCAGGGAGCTTAGTAACAGTCATAAACACATACTTCAGCCCAAGACCTGAACTTCATAATTGGATGAGAGTGTTAAAAGCCAAGACTCCAGAGTTACTTAAATATATTACAAATATTACAAATTGCCACAATGAACATTTCAACCCAGAAAATATTGAGCAAATTTAAGAGGTTGCTCAGTAATAAAGAAAATAAAGCTACCTGCTGGATGATGCTCTGATGGGGTCAGAGAAACAGTATTTTCAACCCATAGAGAGAAACCATACATGGGGTTGACGAAAGGGAAAGAAAACAGCAATCAGTGGAGGTGTTGGAGGTTGAAATTTAACACAGGGTATTCTAAAAAAACATACTAATTCATCATTCCAAAAGTCTACTTCAGTACAATTCTACCAGCAGAAATTCAGTTCTATAAAACCCTGACTAAAGGCTACAACACTGCAGTAGACGGTGGGGAACAGTGACAGAGTGACAGTTTAAACCATTGTCCCTATGATGTCAGCTAAGTTTAAGAAGTAAAGGGAAGAAATGGATGTGACCAAATATCCTGCTGAGGAGGGCTGCTTTGGGCACTGGTTAGTGATAAGAGAATCACACTTCGGCATAATTCCCAGAACACAAATTTGACCCACTCCAAAATATGAGCAATGCTTACTTCACATCCAAAAAGACTCCTGTAGAAATCTTTGGGTAACAAATGCCTAAGCAGTATCAGCAAAGACTCTAAGGCATCTAACACTCTTAAAACTTTGAGATCCTCCAGAACTTTACAACAACTAGATTCAGATAATAGCATTCTTATTTTGGAAAAATTACTCTTAGATTTGAAAAAAATGATAATAAAATTGAAACCTGAAATGAGAGGCCAGGTGTAAATATTCAGTGCCCGGCTAATTTTTTAGTTAGTGCTGCCCTCTTTCTTATCCTTATCAAACTCTAAGTAGCTTTTTGCTTATTTGTCTGTTACTTCCTTCTCCCCAACTTCCCTCTACTTCCTTTAACATCTGGCACTTTGGTTTGTTAAATGGCTTACCTTTACTAGTCCCTCAAGTCTTTGTTGACCTAATTAATAAACTAATTAACACTGGCATTCTTTACCTGCAGATTTGTGTAATCCAATCACACACATTGGTAATGAATGGATACTTGGTATCATCACATTTCCTGGCCTTTACCTCACTGATTCACTCACAGGAGACAATGTGAATACATCTCTTGTCTTCCCAACCCAGGCTGCATCAAAAGATGTCATCAGAGCCCTGCCTGGTGTGGCTCGATGAACTGAGCGCAGGCCTGTGAACCAAAGAGTCACTGATTCAATTCTCAGTGCAGGGCACATGCCTGGGTTGCAGGCCAGGTCCCCATAGGGGGTATGCAAGATGCAAACACACTAATGTTTCTCTCCTCCCTTCCCCTCTCTAAAAATAAATAAATAAAGTCTTTAAAAAAAATAAAGATTTCACCAGAGAAGCCAACTAAGAACCTTTTTACTTAGCTTCCAGATTGGCCAGGCTTGAGCTTATTCTCATGACATATGCTCTGGGTCCACTACATTTTATTATTTAGGCTCTAAATAACAGGTGAAACATATTCTGGAATTGCTGGATTCAGAAGTTATAGCTCTTCACTTTAGCCATAGTAGTCACATACATGAACAAGTGGCCTCTGGCCAGTCACATTCATAGGTTTATCCTATATTTTAAAATTTCCTTAGCCACAATAAATAACAGAGACAGAAATGAAACACAAGAGCAATACACTGCTAACCACAGAGAACTTCTGCAAAGAATTCCTTGATGAATACACTGGAGGCTCTCCCCAGCTGTAAACAAAAGTTCATTTAAAACCAGGAGACTTCATTTCCTCCTTTATAAATAAGATTTTACTACATAGCCTTTTCTTAAAGTGGCTGGAAATAGAAGTCAATCATACACATAAGTTAGTTTTGGGGTGAAAATTATTCAGAAATATAAATGTGATGTAAAATCTTAATATTCTTATTTTCAATCACACTAAAGAATTGATAAATGATGAATGGAGATATGAGATTATTTCTTATGCCCTAATAATGTGTTATTAACTAAGTGTCAAATATTCCAAGCACTTTATGTCATTATCTCATTTACTACTCTTGATGACTGTGTGAGGTAGGGATTTCCATTCCCACTTTATAGATGAAACTAATGAATAGATGACTATATGACTGATACATGGAAAGGCCAAAATTTGCAGCCTGAATAGTCATCAGGTATGGCTAAAGAAAAGTTAAAATTAAAGTAGTTAAAATAAAAGTAGTTAAAAATAAAGGCACGGATAGTATCAAGGCAGGAGAAACTTACCAAAAGAAGGACAATCCTTCCTTTATTGTCTTTGCTCTTTTAGGTTCTATCCCCAATATACTGACAAAAAGCAAGCACATTTTTTTTAATGCACATATGACAGTCTTGGCCTATCAGCCTAAAGAGCTGAATTACAAAGATCCCAATGAGGGGGTAAGTAGTGGTATCTCTTCTCAATGAGCAACTACATTTAAAGATACCAAATCAGAAAACTATTACTTTTTCACATTCATTTTTTTTTTCCTCAAAGGTTTTAAGAAAAGAAGTTGAGTAAAGTATGGCTTTTGAGGATCTTTCACTAATATCTATTAAATTTTTCCAATTTCCTCATATACCTTTCAGGGACTTGAGCCTCTAACATTAATTTCCCAAAGTAGTTGACCTGGATTAAAAAAATGCAAAGATGTTATTTCAAGTACTATAATGCAGGAATGGATCACAAAGCTCCAGAGAGCCACTGCCTGTAAGTAAGCAAGAAACTCTTCTCTATAATTAGCAAAAAAAGAGAGAAAATTAAGTTTTTGATGTTCACACTTTTGTTATAGTTACCGCTAAATGAATTTCACTTGTCTATGTGTCAGATTATGAAGTTGCTTGTCAATTGCAGATTTTTCTCTAAATAGACAATTTTGGGTACAAAATGGTGATATCGATTGATTGTGTGTGTGTGTTTGTGTGTGTGTGTGTGTGCACACGCAGTTAAACACTAACTTTAGTTACTGTTGAGATAAACTTATCCCTAAATTACAGTAAGTTAAAGGGGGCCTAATTATTAGGTAGAGCAGCATTCTCAAACTTTAGTGTGTATCCGATTTACCAGCAGCACTTGATAAAATACAGATTGCTGGCTCCATCTCAGATTTCTGATTCCATAGGTCTGGAATGGAGCCCAATAATTTGCATATTTAACATATTCCCTGTTAATGCTGATGGTACTGATCTAGGAATACACTTTGAGAATCACTAAAGTAAACAGAGGGGAAGTAAATGGTCACCATAGTCTATTAGGAATCATCTATTATGTACTGGTTTTATCAATCAAGACTTACTAGTTGTTTTTCTAGCCTGATCCAAGAGGATGGATCACATTTGGATATGAAAGAAAAAACAAATTGTCTCCATTATCATTTTTGAGAAAGAAGTTCTAATGATTAATCATAAATACAACTCATACAGATAGATAAAGAAAATTAATTTAGGTATTTATTTCTGCTTTATTTCTCTGCATTTCTCACTCATCTATTTCTCCACACAGGAAGATTTAAAGAAAATAAAGAATATTTCTTGTATGCCCAAGTTTAATTGCAAATTTATATCTACTCTATATTTTTTAAAAACTTGTTCAAACCTACTCTCTATATTTTTTAAAATTAGTAACATTCCTAAATAGTGAGAAAACAATTACTTTAACAAAGTAATGAGATAAAAATAACTAAGACTAATTTTTTTTTAAAGTACAGGGCACATGAGGAAAACTGCAAAACCTTAAGAAGGGCATACACACACACAAAATGATATGAACTGAGAGAGAAAACCATGTTACTAAGTGGAAAAAGTCAATATTAGAAAGATGTTAATTCTTTTCAATATATAAATTTAATTTGATCCCAATTGGATTTTGAGGGGTAAAGGGGGAACTTTAAAGACAGGTTCTTTGAGAAAATCAGATAAATCAATTGCTAGTGTTATGGAAATAACAGACAGACCAATGGATCAGAATGTGAACTTCTTGATATATCTATATCTCTACCTATAGCTCTATGTATTTATCTCTATCTCTCTACATATGTATATAATTAACTAATAATTTGAGGAAAAATTAAAATTTTTTGAACATAAAGTATACCAAAAATAAATTTAAGAGAGGCCAAAGATACAAACCAAAGAAAGTGAAACTATACTATATGAAAATAAGGCCAGGAGATGGCTTACAAATGATAGCAATACAGATAACAGAAACCATAAAAACTGGTTATGTTGTATTACAGAATGTCATTTCTATGGGCCAAAGGGAAGAAAACATAAACAAAATTAACAGAAAACTGATAAAAAAATGTTTGCAACACATGTGTTAACTAATCAATATTTTTAGTAAATAAAAGATGTAAACAGTAAATAGTTATTAATTAGAATGTTTTTAAGATATATAAATATCAGATAAGCCTTGATAAGGTGTTCAACTTCAGCAATTATCAAAGAAATAAAAAGTAAAATAATCATGTGATCCTAATTGTTGCCTACCAAATTAACACCAAAGTTATTTTTTTAATGACAATATTCAGGGTGGCAAGAGTAAGAAAATGGGCATCTTAGATCCTGTTATATGAATGTAATTGCATATTGAAGCACATAAAATTTTACTGAAACATTAATCCAGCATCCTACTACAAGATATTTGTCTTAATTAAATAAGTGGTCATACACAACAAAATCTGGTTACCATTATAGTATCCATAGTGCTACCTGTATAAGTAGGAGGACCAATTTAAATGTCAAACAATGAATTACAGTAGGTTCATAGCACAGCATTCTTTGCAGCTGCTAAATATATTATAAAATATTTTGTTAACATCAAAAGATATTGTTAATTTCTGTTAAGTAAAAAAAGCTTATAAAATACCATGCAGAATATAATCCTGTTTTCATTAATTACATGCTTGTGGATGTGTGGATATGCTTGTGGTGGGGGAGGATTCCTAAACTGTTCCAGAAAGTGATACTGCTGATTGTGCAGTCTACACCTCCAGGAGCACAGCCTGGACAATAATTTGCCTCACCTTGTAACACCTCAGAAACCTCATTACTGAAAATGGTATCACTCATATTCTTATAGCACATATGCATTGTGAAGTCTTATGGAAAGTGTATAGAATTACAACCATCAAATTTGGTAGCAGAGCTTTATATTGCTTCTGCAAAATGTAATAATGTCTTCTTAATTCCCTAGGCTGGCAAAGTTCACACAGCATCGTTTATTTATGGATATCTACATTTTCAAACACTGTTGGGTGAAAACCAGCCCCATCAATCACTGTGACAGGCTACGTTCCTCTTGAGTTTATCTTCCTGTACATTTTGTGCCAGATTTAGTTTGCAAACCTCCATATGAGAGAAACTTGAGTCTTGTTTAATCTTCACAAATGTAAAATGATGTTGTTAGACTATCATTTGCCGTTTGAACTCTCATTCATTAATGAAACATTGGTTAAACAACAGCCTATCCACCTTTAAACCGCAGTACTCCCCAGTGTCTCTTGAACTTTTAATGGATGACCTGTTTAAAAACACAAGGGATATTTTATTCCTATTACAGTTTGTGTGAAACTTGTCACTGTAGAGGATTTTTTCTCTTCTTAATGTGGACAGGTTTGTTTATTTTAATTTCCATTAGCGTCTGGGAAGACAAAAATGATGAATGATGATTCTCAAGCTACATATTTCACAAGTCAGAGAGTTACAGTGGACATGTTTTGCTTATCTCGAGTTATTTCATCAGAAGCACTAACCACCACCACCCCATTACACATGAAGACCACCTCATTTCAGTTTACATACTAGAACTTATCTCAGGGTTACCTCAAGTGTATGAAGAGAATGAGCAAATAATTGGGTCACAGGCAGACAGCATGAATAAAGTATATATCAGGCAAGGGCAAGAGGAACGGTTGGCAGGACAGTGGACCCTTTGAAATGACACTTTTTCTCCATTCCATGCTACCTAGCCCAGCTGAAGTGGAGGGAATGAGAAAGTGAAGATCAGATGAAAGCTCACCAAAGAAAAAGAGAATAGGAATAGGATGGCTTTTCATTCCCCAACCTTGGTGTGAGGGAAAACATTTTAGGAAACTTTGTGTATGGAGGTGTAATGTTTTTATCATAACAAAATATGTGCATATATGAAATTCATCATTTTAACCATTTTTAAGTGTACAATTCAGTAGCATTAAGTACACTCACATTATTGTACAACAGTACCACGATCAGTTTCCAGAACATTTCCATCATCCCAAAGTGAACCTCTGTACCAATTCAAGCGTAGTTCCCCACTCTCCCCTTCCCTCAGCCCCTGGTAACCTCCATTCTACTTTTTGCCTCTGTAAATTTGTCTATTCGAGGTACCTCATGTAAGTGAAATCATATAATATTTGGCTTATTTCATTCACCATAGTATTTTCAAGGTTCATCCATGTTTAACATGTATGAGAATTTCATTCTTATTCAAGACTGAATGATATTCCATTGTATTGTATACACCACATTTTGTCCATTCATCTGTTGATGGACATCCACCTTTCAGCTTTTGTGAGCACATGCTGCTATGAACATGGGTGAACAAGTATCTGATAGAATCACTGTTTTCAATTCTTTTGGAGTATATACCTAGATGTGAAATTTCTCAATCATAAGCAATTCTACATTTAACTTTTTGAGGAATCATCAAACTTTTCCACAGTACCTACTGGAGGTATACTTTTAAAATGTGTACTTCTGGGTGGAGAGAAGACCAAAATTGACTAGATATCCAGTAAATGTGGACAGCTCTGACAGCCATTCTGGGTAGTTCAGGCTAACATGGATTTTAGTCTTTTAGAGACCTCTCGCATCCCAGCAACCTGATTTTCTGTGTCCTGGTCAGTTGGGCCAATTTGCCTGCAGGTTGACTCAACTCACCCTTGTCCAGCCCCAGGGTCATACTCCAGTCCCCATAATTCCTTGTCAAAAAAGCTTTGAATCAATTTCCAGGGGCTTCCCAGATATCTTCTACAGGTCTTTCCTCCCAGGGCACTTCACACCACAGTGCGTACACTTCTTGGCCTCAGAGTAGCTCCAGCTGGCCTTCTGATGGAGATGGAGATGCAGCGAGGGTGTGTGGACTGAAGTGTACACGTACAGTCTGTGATCCCTTACACTGTGGGAAGAAGCTGGGCTGGGGAAGAGAGACAGGTAGGCTGGGAAATGAGGGCCAGTTCTCCCTGGGCTACACTGTTCCAACACTAATGAGCCTGAGAGTTGTACATTTAAACCAGATCTTGAGATTTTGAAGCTATATTTGTCAAGGTAGATGGACAGAACACAATTCATTCAACAGCTTGTTAGAGTAATTAATAATTTGAAATATTGATGTAGGATGTCCAGGTCTCCGCTTGTACTCTTAACTAGATCAAATGTACAAGAATGAGAGTTAAACCTAATTATGCTCACAACAAAAAATTTAATATTGATAGCATTATAATTATCCCTATTTTATGTCCAAGCAAATTAAGGCAAAAAGAGGTTAAGTTTCTTTTCTACAACTAAGTGGTACAGCTGTGATTCACAAAAAGCCATCTGGCCCCAGATCCAACATTCTAGTATCACCCCAGTGAGTGAACCATGGTGGCTCTGTCAGAGTTAGGAGGAGCCTCAAGTCAAGAACCCAAGAGTCAGGGGCACAGGGATCTTGGGATGAAAAATGACAGAGTTAAAAGTATGAAAATTCGCATGTAAGGCAAGAAGTAGAAACACAATAGGAAAAAGAGATGGACAGGCCTATAATAAAATGGAATAATAGGGGAAAATATTCCTTTTCCTGCAAAACATTTTTAACCCAGTTAAAAATATAAAAATGAAAAGAAAGTCTTTTTTCTCCTGAATCTTTCTGGGTTCTCCCTACCGTGACCCCTACTGTCTCTGCATTTCTGAATCTGCCAAACGACATAAATCACTGTGCAAACCAAATCATTAGGGTTGCCAGGTGTTCAATTTTGAAACAGACAGCTTTGTATTTGAGTTTTTTTGCTGAGGAAACAAACAGAGAAAATACCAGTGATTTTTTAATTAAGTTTTGCTATTATCACATAAAGATGAGCTTGCAGGAGAACATTCTCGCTGGCTCTCCAGGCTGCACTTTACCTTGAGCAGGCTTCCCACTCAGATATCAGCCTGTCTAGGCCAGTCTATCTCCAAACCAAGTGCTAAAGCAAGCTGATGAGCTTGGCTCTGAACTCGTATTAGCACCCTTTGTATGTTGGCTAGGTCCCAAGCAACTGCGCTCCATCATTTTCTTTTATTGATACTTCCAATGCTGCTGCAGCAATTGGCAGAGTTCCTTGCATATTTAAAAATAATAATAATAAAAAAATAAATACACAAATAAATACTCAGAAGGACATGAGCTATTAATTAAGAGTGCTATGAGTTGAGCATGTCTCTAAGTCTAATCATGGGCATTGAAGAGGTGGAGGCAGGAAAAATTATTTTATCATTTGCTAACAAACAAAATTATCCTTAATTAAAAATCTGTTTAGGTCCCATTTAAATATGGCCCCAGTACCATAATTCTAAATTAGTGTGGGGATCTATGATGAGAGAATAGCTACAAATCCTTACATTTTGAGGAAACGGTACATATGCTATTCAAAGACTTTCCTAACTGGTGAAGAGCAAAAGAGTTTGGATAAATATTAGTAAGGACACAATCTTTTCTCCTTAAAGAATTTAGTTAAAACTTAACAATGGTAATTTTTAACACCGATGTTCAAAGGCTGTTAATATCCTAATGTGTATTCAGAAGAAAAAGACCAAAAATACTTTTATTTTCTAGAGCATCAATTAAAGTCCCCAGTGAGAAGACTTTCTAAGGAAATAGTAGTATGCCCCAATGAAACTTTGGAGGTACAAATCTTTTGTCAACTAGATCATTATATTTATTTATTTATTTATTTATATTGTGTGTGCGATTATAGTTGTTCCACTTTTTCCACCTTCACCCTCTTCCACCCAGCCCAACTCCCACTTCCATAATCAGCCCTCTCACCATTGCTCATGTCCATGGGTCCTTGTAAAATAGAACCGGAAGCATAGAATCATGGAACAGACTGACAGCTGTTAAGTGGGGAGGGGGAACATGGGGACTGATTGAAAGAAGGTTAAGGAATCAGTCAAAGAACATATATGAAGGACCCATGGAATTATATTTAAATTGCACAATTTTAACCTCTACTTGTCTCTTGTGAGAAAACTCACTATAGTAGAGAAACATTCAAGCATGCAAAAATTATCAAAATAGATGTTTTCACTACCCAATTTATCCTCTAAGAGAAAGTTATGCTCTAACTTTCTCTTTTGTGTTTCTCACCAATGCAATACTCTATAGGCAGTGCCTCACAGTGGGTTGGAGGGAGGTGGGCTTTGACCTCCTCCTCCATGGGGTTGTTTGGCAATATCTGGGCATAGTTTTGATTGGGACATGCTACTGGCATCTAGTGGGTGGAGGTGAGTGATGCTGCTAAACATCCTGTGATGCGCAGTACAGTTGCCTAGACTAAAGAATTATACAACCTAAAATGTCCGTAGTGTTGAGAGACCTTGCTTTACAGATCTTTGGGAAGGAGAATTCAGCTATTTGGAGTTACTGTAACACCAGGCATGATAGTGTAGAGCTATCAGCTAGTGTTTTCAGAGATCCTGAGGGCTGGTGACGTCTTGAGAAGGTTAACACGAGTTTGCTTTGTGTCCTTTTGGCCCCTGCCTTAGGTTATGGTCAAGGCCACTGATGAGGCCACCAGAGCTGCCTCTTCTGAAGCAAAGAGGTGAATACCATTCCACCTCGATATAGATAATACTGGCCCCCTGTACTAATTCATTTAACACAGTGTTTATTAAGGGCCTCCTTATATGCCAGGCCCTACACAGGGCACTGAGGATGGTACTGAAAAGGACAGCCATCAACTCTGACTTAGTGATGCTTACCATCTGGCTAACCTCATGGGAGGAACCCATGCCTTTCATTCCAGGAAACAATCCATTTCTCAGATTTTTTTTTTTCCATTCAAATAGCCCAGAGATCACAAATTAATACCCAGGAGCAAAACCCAGTTTGCATGTGTTTTATTTTTCCAGTTAAGTGTTTTTAAAAGTCACCGATATTTAAAATCAGATTATAAAAGAAATGGTGGATTTATTGCTTGTTTGGCAAACAACAAATCTGGCAATACTGGGTATGTATGGCAGCAAGTCGCTAGCACCTATTGACCACACTGACTTAGCCTGCATCACCTCTAAAGAAAAGTTAGTGTCAAAGAAATACCTACAGTGGCTCATTTGGGAAGTAACAAAGAGTGAAACAGGAAAGTAGGGAAAGCCAGTTCAAGAATGTATTCTAGAGCCAGCCACTGCAAAGAGTGTCTAGTGCTCACTCCCTCAGAGCTTCTAAGAAATCTTCCAAAATGTGTCTCAGAACTGTCCACCCAGGGAATGGAAGGAGGGAGAATTTATTCAACAAATCCTGACCCCACTGATCAGGGTTTCCCCAAATCCATTAATTGTACAAATTATTCAAATGTTCCAACCTGGGTTATGCACGCATGAGTGCTGTGTGATTTCTGGGTGACCCAGTTGTGGATTAGTGAGTACAAGTCCATCAGGTTGTATCTGGTTGAAGCTAGTTAAAGCCCATGCACACTGGTCTCTATATCAATGGAAGAAATAATTGTTGAAGCCAAGAAGATTTAAAGCCTGTAAGTGGTGTTTCATCCAGCCACTCATCTATTTTAACTGTCTGGTCCTAATGAGATCTGGATGCAGAAGCTTTGAAACTGCCTGTTCTTTCTGACTTTAACACCTGGCCATCCAATCTCTCTCTCTCTCTTGCTCTCTCTCTTCCCTTCCCCCCCCCACCTCTCTCTCACATGCACACATGAGTGCACACAAAGGCCACACCCACACAGCTGTCACCTGTGAGCCTCCGTGTAAGTATGGACACTGTACTAAACAGTCTGATGTAGGGACAAACTAGAGCTGCAAACAGTTCATGTTTTTCTGGCCCGACTGGGTACCCGACTGTGTTCAGTACTCCATTACTATACCCCAGCTGCAAGGAAAGGACACTTTCTGTTACTTTTACAAGTCTGCACAAAGGTAATTTCTTCTTGCCAAACCACACCACCAGAATGACAAATGACAGGGTAATTTTTGCTAATTTAACCAAAGATGCAATATAGAAAAGCAGCCTAGTTAATATCTTAAGTTAATTGCCACTAACAAAAAGGCTTGTAAAAGTTATCTTCTTAATGTAACTCCGGAAACACAGAATATATGCCTAGGGATTTACCTCTTGAAATGAACATACTTCTTGAAATATCAACTATCTAGAAAATACAAGCCTTAATATTATAATGTAAATATAATCAGTCATTTTCTAATGCAAATTACATACATATATACATACAAACACACATGCATATATATTTACATGTATGTGCCCACATACATACATACATACATACATATTACATACAAAATCTCTCTGAGTTTCAATTTCTTTATCAGTTAAGTAAGGATTATAATAGCCACCTCATTGAGTTTATATACACACATACCCCACATCTTTCACTCTCCCATAAACAAAAATTTTAAAATTGCTCTTTAATAAAAATTATAAAATTTTAATTCTCAAGTCCTTCAACAGGGAATAATATGGAAGATGTTTCATTCATAAAATAAATAATCACTCTGTAAAAAAAATACTTATTACTTTAAGTAACCATATTGACCTTGAAAGTCCCAAATGTGTAAACAGAAAAGTCCAACACTAGGGAATTGACACATTTGAAAATTCAGAATATTGTGTTATCATTCATTCAGGATGAATTTTTTCATGTAGCTAATGGTGAGAAATCTTCTTGATGAAGAACAGTAATTCAAACCTCGATGCTAGCCTCATGGGAGAAATAAAACCTCCCTACAAATTCTGTTTGCAAAGAGGACTGGTACCTTAGACAGGGGCTCATTACTTTGGAGGGGAAAGCAACCTCTTGATCAGTGGATATGGTTTTTCAACTCAATACCTACAGTGCTAAATCTGTTAAAACTGGCTTAATATTCTGTTCCCATTCTAATGTCAAATAGTGAAAAGCATTTTTGGTGTCAGCTGTAATCTATGGAAAACACAGATTAGATGTAGAATCATGAAGTTGAATTGTATCTTTGACTTGTTTAGAGAACAATCTGAGTTTTTGAACATTAAAAATTTGTTTAAAAGTCTAATATAAATATGAAATGCAATGCAGACTATCATAAAAAAACCCATATGTTTTAACAAAAGTTTTAAATTATGATGTTTAATACATTTTTAACACTGCTTGACAACCTTACAAATAATTCATAAATTAGGCATATATTCAAATTAACCAAGTTAATTTAGGTTTACACATGGCTCTAAGAATATATTATGATTTCCTCTTCCTCTATCTTTTCCAGTTCTTCCTATTTTTCTCTTCCTCTGCTTCTTTCTAATCTTCCTCCTCTTCCTTTGTGTTAAGAGTCATAGTTTTAAAGCCTCTCAATTTTTTCAATTTTGGGTTTAATATAGTAACATTAAAGAGAAAGTTTTAGGATTTAGTCATGAATAATAATAATTTTTAAATGTGTAGAATATGGTAGACCTTCACTAAATCAGTCTGTTTTGGTATTGAATATAGTTCTTTGGACTATAACAGAGTAAGGTGAGAGAGGTAAATTTAATTAAATTTTACCAGAAATAAAGGTCCCCACCATTAAGAACCTATGAGGTGCCAGGCATAGTGCAAAGCAGCTGACATGCTGCTTTCATTTTAGTGACAAGTCTAGGATGTGTTGATAGTAATGAGTTATATTTACTGAACATTCATGTATTAAATCAATTCACCCTCACAATAGCCCTAGAAGGTGGTAATACAATTATTCCCACTGGATCAGGGAAGAAACCATGGTTCAGGGAGGTTATCTGGGTGCTCCAATAGAAATTGTGAGATGCAATCACTCAGGTGCTCCTTGAGGGGATGAACAAGAGGTGCTGATAGACTGTTCTGCTCTACTTTTTTTCAAAATTAAGTTTATTGTAGTGACACTGGTTAATAAGATTATATAGTTTCAAGTGTACATTTCTGTGACACATGATTTGTATATTGCATTGTGTGCCCACCACCTAAAGTCAAACCATCTTCCATCACATTTGGCTTCCTTTACCCTTTACCCTTTACCTTTTATTAATGCCCAACTCCTTCCCTCTGTTAACTACCATATTGTTGAGTCTATGGCCTTCAGTTTTATATTCCACATATGGATGAAATTATGTGGCTCTTAGCTTTTTCTGTCTGTCTTATTTCACTTAGCATTATATTCTCAAAGTCCTCCCATTTTGTTGCAAATGGCAATATTTCATCTTATCTTATGTCTGAGTACTATACATGTCATCATAGTATATATGACATAGGCAATCATATAATATATAGGTCGTCATAGTATGTATGATGACATATATCATCATATAGTGTACAGGTCATTTTAGTATATATGTACTGCAAACTGCCAACAAAACAGAAAGGCAACCAACCAAGTGGGAGATGATATTTGCAAACAACAGCTCCAATGAGGAGTTAATATCTAAAATATATAAAAAAACTCATACAACTCAACACCAAATAAACAAACAATCCACTTCAAAAATGGGCAGAGAACCTGAACAGACACTTTTCCCAAGAAGACATGTAAATGGCCAGCAGATGTATGAAAAGATGCTCAACTTCACTAGCTATTAGGAAAATGCAAATTAAAAGTACAATAAGATAACCACCTCACACCTATTAGAATGGCTATTAATAAGACAAGTAATAACAAGTGTGGGAAAGGTTATGGAAAAAAAGGAATCCTCATTCACTGCTGGTGAGAACCCAGTGCTTTGATGTCACTAGGAAGGCCGGCCCTCTCTGGGATGCCATGAGAGCCAGGAGTGGCAACTGGGTTATAGGATCAACCTTTCTTAAGGGTGGGAGAGGGCTCTGTGAATGATGACCCTGAGTAAGCCTCCCAACTTCCCAATGATGTGAATGCCCATTTAGGCCTCGAAAGTATTTGAATAAACTTATGTTTCCAATTACAGTAGTTCAGAGGATCTCTTGGGATTTCAGCCCCAAACTTTTTCTTCTAGAGCAACCTTCTATGCCATGTTCAGCAAATGATGGTATCCTAGTCCTGAATATACATGAGGGCATGGAAGCCAGACCTGAGCATGTGTTCAGTCCACATCTTTCTGAGTCCTCATAAGTGACCAGTTAATTGCTACTTTCTTGTCATTGTGGAGAAACAAGTTGTCTTATTTTTATTTTAGATTGTTTTTATTGTTATTCAAGCACAGTTGTCTCCGTTTTCCCCCCACCATCCTCCCTCTGTCCCATCCACCCCCACCTCCCACCCTCAATCCTACCTCCCCTTTGGCTTTGTTCTTTATACATGTTCCTTGGTGACCTTTCTCCTTCTTTCTGCCATTATACCCCTCCCCTCTGGTTACTGTCAGTTTGTTCTTTATTTCAAGGTCTCTGGTTATATTCAACAAAACAAACAAGCAAAAGAAATATAACCAGAGACACTGAAGTTGTCTTGTTTTTAGAAGACATCACCAGTGTCTATGGAAATACACTGAAATCATGCTATGAATGTTTGATTTAAAGGTTAAGTATAAAAGAGATTATTACATGAATATTAGATTTTTAAGACTTATCTATAAATTGTATAGAATATTCTGCTTCAAATAGTCTGTCTAAAGTAAAATTCCATGAAATAAAGTCTGTTCAACTTTAATGACACAAGATAATAGTTTACCACAGAAAAAGAAAAAGAAAAAAATTTGGAACAATAACAAGAAAACCTGGAAGTGGAGATATTCTACTATTAGATCCCAAATTCTTCAGATGTGAATTGATATTTAATGTGCAATTGTCTACATTAGTAGGAACCCTGCAATTATAGGTTGATTAGCTAAAATGTTTTTCATGTTTGTGTAAAACAGAGATAAAACCAATGTTGCATATAGCAACACATACAGGGTGCAACAAAAGTAGTTCACAGTTGTGAGTAGGTGGAATAGGGTTTATTCTGTATTATTATTTAATTATGATATTGTTTTCCATATGAACAACTGTAAACTTACTTTTACCCTACCCTGTACTTAATTACAGCCTCATAATTGCTAAGGCTGTCTGGATTCAAGATAATTCTTTAGTGATAAAATAGGCACCACAAAAGCATTATTGGAATATATTAGAATGGCTGATATTATATAATAGTTATTCCTGTAACTTTGCTTCATATATACTAGCAGATTTATGGACCTTTGTATATTTTTTCTTTAATTAATAGATTTTATTTTTAGAGGAGTTTTGGCTTACAGAAGACTTGAGCAGAAAATGCTGAATTCCCATAGTCCCTCTTTCCACCCTATCCCCTATCCTAGTTTCCCTTATTATTAACATCTTGCATTGGTGTGATATATTTGTTAAAATGAACCAATATTTATAGACTAATATTAATTAAAATCTATAGTTTACATTAAGGTACACTCGTTGTGCTATACAATTCTATGAGTTTTGCCAAATGTATATATACACATTTAGAGTACCATAGAGAATGTTTTGCTGCCCTGAAAAAGTCCTGTGCTCCCCTTGTCTATCCCTTCCCCTGTCCAAACACTGACAACCTTTGATGTATATTATTCTTTGTATAGTTACTCCTTTTCTAGAATTTGATACAGTTGGAATCATACACTATATAGGGTTTTCATTTTTTTAAATTTTATTTATTTACTTTTAGAGAGAGGGGAAGGGAGAGAAAAAGAGATGGAGAGAAACATCAATGTGTCTCTCACATGACCCCAACTTGGGGGGCTGGCCTGCAATCCAGGCAGTTCCCTGCCTGGGAATTGAACCCGTGACCTCTTGGTTTGTAGGCCAGTGCTCAATCCACTGAGCCACACCAGCCAGGGCTGTAGTGTTTTCAGACTGGATTCTTTGTTAGCAATATGCATTTAAGGTTAAGGTTTGTCCATGTCTTTTCATAATGCAATTGCTCATTTCTTTTTATTGCTGAAAAAGATTCCACTGTATGGATTGTACTCTAGTTTTCTTACCTATTCACCTATTAGAAAACATTGCTTCCAATTTTGGTAATTTGAATGAAGCTACAGTAAACACTTGTGGGAAGGTTTTTGTATGAACATGAATTTTTATCTCATTTGTGTAAGTACCTAGAAGTGTGATTGCTAGACTGTATGCTAATATTACATTTAGCTTTGTAGGAAACTGACAAACTGTTTTTCAAAGTAGCTGTACAATTTTGCATTCCTAATAGCAATGAATCAGAGTTTCCGTTGTTCCACATCATTGCCAGCATTGGGTTTTGTCAGTGTTTTGGATTTTAACTATTTTAATAGATATATAGTGGGATTCCATTATTTTTTTAATTTGTAATTCTCTAATGACAAATGATTACCTTGACTAATAGAGAAATAAACTGTATGCTGAATTCCTTAACTGCTGGCCTTTCCAAACTGGTTACTTCCACACAGGGTCATAGAATAAAAGCGGTGAATTTTCTTTTGACTTTGGCTTTGAAACAAATATGATCATAATATGGAGAAATTTTCAAAATTCATGTCATTTTTTCAGCTACATCTTAAAGCATTTTATAATTATAGTCACTGAAGCAAAGCTTCCTAACTCTTTTACCTCTTATAGGTCCAAACCATTTTATCTATACTCCTTTGTGCTAGATGTATTCCAGATGAAAATTTTGGTAAGTCTTCACTTAAGATGGCATCTCAGGTGAGGACTTGGGAATTGAGAGAACATAGTAGTGAATCTCTCCTAGATTTCATGAGATGTCAATATCTGTGTGAGAGTCTAGAGCAGGGGTCAGCAAACTACAGCCTGCAGGCCAAATCCAGACTGCCATCTGTTTCTATGTGGCTCATGAGCCATTTCTTAAGTGGTTTTTATCAATCAGTTATTTGCAAGCAGTTTGAGGAGAGGAAGCACTAACTCCGAACTACAATTAAGCAAAATGTTACTCACCCTCAAATACTTCTATCATTCTCATTAGACAATGACCTTTCCTCTTATGTTGTAATTAATATTTTAAATGTTTATATTCAATTATTGTTATATTTCTAATTTCATCAATAAAAAATTTGTGAAAACTTGTTTGCTTTATAAGTACCTGTATAGCATCTTCAAGTTTGCCTCTTGGTACACAAAGCCTAAAATATTTATTCCCTGGTACTTAACAGACAATGTCTGTTGATTCTATTCTAGAACATTCAGATTTTTAAAAAAATGCTTTCACCCTAACTGGTGTGGCTCAGTGGGTTGGGCATCATCCTGCAAACTGAAAGGTTGCCTGTTTGATTCCTGGCCAGGGTACCTGCCTGAGTTGTGAGCCAAGTCCCTGGTTGGGGGCTCGCGAGAGGCAACTGATGGATGTTCCTCTTACATATCGATGTTTCTCTCTTCCTTTCCCTCTCTCTAAAAGTAAATAAATAAAATCTTTAAAAAAATTACTTCTTCCTCTCCACCTCATTATTTTTCTTTTAATAAATTTCCCGCATTACTGTATTTTTATGTTCTTAAATACACAGCTAGTATGATCTAGAGTCCTAACCAAGGAAACAGTTTGAAGCAGTCTAGTCCTGTGCATTTTAAAAGGAACGCTGTCTGCTGACCAGGAAAGAGAATCTGGAGAGACAGTAGTAGTACCACCTGAACTTGGCCCAGCTTTGGTAACTATGAAAGTCCCCATCTCTTCTTTGTTGTTAACTTTGCTTTCCATGTTGGTCAGCACTGATAGAGTGGAAAAGGCTCTGCAGTCAGACAAAGCTGCCACATACCAGCTTTTTGACTATGGAAAATTGCCTATCTTCTTTGCATTTTATGGTTTTTAAATTTTTGTTTTGCTTTGTTTTGTTTTATTTTCTACAAAAAGAGTTGTTTCAATGACTAAATGATACAAGGGTCTTATCACACATAAGAGAAACTCATATATTTGTGTACTTGTAGCACCTTAGGTCCTAGTAGGAATTAAGTGTTTCCTCCCTCCTTCCTTCCCTACCAACTTCACCTTCCTTCCTTCTGCAGTTTCTTCCCTCTCTCTATCCATTCATGTGTGTGTGTGTGTGTGTGTGTGTTCTTTATTCAAAGGCAGAAATGAGAAGAACTGGAACAATAGTCCTATGATGCCTCCTGACTTGGAGAAGAGCCAACTCAGCATGCAATAGATTGCAGTAGCTCAGAAAAGGAAAGGAAGTTAGCAGCCTGAAGCCCAGGGAACTTACAATAAGAGAGAGAAAGGACTCAAAAGTATAATCTGAATTGAGAAGCGATACTCTCCAACCCTGCCTCTCTCCATACTTTCCTTCCATCCACTCCTTAATGCCGCAGGATTCTGTCACTAGCTAAGTTTAATTGTGTGGGCCTCTTTAATCCCATTTACAATCACAAAATTAAGACTCAGACATTTTGGTAAAAACATCCTAACAGAACAGAGCCCAGAAAATGAGTATTCCATGAACATTTGTAAATAAAATGCATTCTCATTCTGATGATAATTAGCAGAGTTCAATTCAGCATCAGAATTCTGATTTTCAGAACTCTTAATAACATGTGATTCATTTTCATCTTTTTTCATGGCTGCTACAACACTCTGTATATCCTCAGGATGCATTTAATATAGAAAGATTTTTATTAAGATCCAAGAAGTTAACTGACCTTGTTCTCCAAGAATAAGAATCAGTGACCTTTAATTCTTGCAGACATAAAGAAAAGACATCATCTCTGAGATTTCTCCTGAAATATCTACACCTTGGACGAAGACGAGAATGCAATGTACTTAGAGTGGAAAAATGAAAACAGCGAGTCAGGGTTTGTGTTCTGCCAAATAGAATATGGTCCCAAGGAGCTTCCATTTTCCAAGCCTTGTGCTTAGAGCCCTTTGTGTCTGGTTTACGACTTTGGCTCACTTCAACCCAATGTCAGCCTATTTAAGGACACCCAAGAGGAGAGCTGAATGCTCAAATAACCATCTTGCTGTTAATGCACATATTCTCTTACAAGCATTTTCATTTTATTTCCATTGATAGTTCTAATAAAAAGTTGATTAATTGAACAGAACTGGCTCAATGAGGGCTGACTTGTTTTATGAACATCAGTTCTTGCATCTTTGTTTTAAAAATGTGAGGACACTTAGAATTCAACAATTGTGTCATGTCCTCTTTGACAACCTCAATTTATTTAATTTCTTCCAATCTGAGGATTGAATTTGTTATTAAATACATTGACTTTCATAATTAGAGTGTATGGGATGTGAACTGACAAGGAAATCACATTTTACATGATTTTAATTATTGGGAAAATTGTTTAATATGTGTTCTACCAAAAATAAAGTTGAAAATAAAAAATACAGAAAATAAAAAACACAAACCAGACTTTTGGGACATCAGAAAGTCTTAGTATTTTATAAGCATCATAAGGTATAAACTTATGTAATTTGAAAGTTCAATTAGATCAATTTATTTAACTTATATATAGTTTTGTGACTCAGAATTTTAATTTTCAGTTTCAGTCCCTTTTGAGAAGCCAAATTTGAGTGAAACAAAAATAATAAAATAAAAAATTAATGTAAATATTTAAAAACTAATTAATCTAAAACAAAAACTAATGTAAAAGAAGTTAGCATGATCATACATTCATTTATCTATGTAGAATTTGTATTTCTGAAATTTTTAAAGCTTTACACTATACAACAGTTTTTTGGGACATCCCTATTTACTCTAGAGGTCCAAGGACCTCCTCAACATGCCATATGGTACTATCTGTTAGGACTTACAAACACATTGGCATGGGTCTTTCTCTTAAAGTGATAAAAACTTACACAAAGTTATTAAAATAGAGCATATAAATTCTCATAAAAGACATTTGGACAGCATAAACTTAATACAGTTTGTCAAATACATGAAATTATGTCTTATAATAGAATTAGACTTCTGAGCTGCTAAAGCTGTAACAGATTATATAAAAGGTACTGAGATAGTTTTGATTTACATAAAATGATCCTTCAGGAGTGATATGTATACATGCATAATTTTTGCACATATATTTACATCCTTACACAATTGTTTATTTGAAAGGTTGCTTGTTTAGACTTTATTATTATTTTAGTGAAGCAGTAAGAAAGAAAAATATAAACCACAGGTATAATACAAGGCCATTGCCATGATTTTAAGGGCGTCCTTTCAACCTGTTAGTAACTTTGATCCCTGGTGATCATTTACCCTGGCTTCAAGTTATTAAAAGTGTCTCCAACACATAGTGCACATGATGTTGTTTTTAATTCCTGTGTAAAACAGATTTTACATGAGGGAAATGTTGGCAAATACTTTATAGACTATAAAACCTTGACAGTTAAGTTAGATAAATGTTAGTGTGCAGCAATTTCCTTCTCATCTGTATAAAAGCAAGGCTTTAAAGGCAATATTTTGATTACCTGAGAATTCTTCAAGTTCTCTACATTTGAAAAGAAATGGGAAATGCCACTCGTGATAATATTTTAATTTTAAACTTCTAAAGTTATGCTGTTAAAAAGGTAACTACCATTTACTGTCTTTAAAAGATGCCTCACATCAGACAGCCAGAGGGAAAACAAAGACTAGATAATAGTATTAATGTTAAGCACCATTTAAAATCATTTAATGTTCACAAGAAAATGATGACATTCAGGTTGTGTCTGCATATAATCAAAACCACTGGTCAATTTGTTGAATAGTCAAACTGTACCCTGAATGCTATGTGGCTTAAAAGGAGGGGGCATGGCCAAGGTTTTCATCTGTGCTTGGATTCTGAGCCAGAGTCAGGAAGAATGTATCATTTGCATCACTTTCCTAAATCATGCTGCAGATTATTATCATCCCTCTTGCTCAGAGTGAAAATTCTTCTCTGCAATCCCTCAGTTACACATCTAGGAAAAATTACAAACCATTTAGTTTGGTGTTTGTAAATTGGCCCCTCCTGAAGGCAGATTAGCAGACAGAAGCTTTATTAGGGAGGGCTCTTGGGATCCACATCTACAAGAGAGAATGAACAAAAGCAGGATTGGGCAGAGAAAGCTGCAATGCAGCCTCAAGGGGTGTCTCAGGAGTTCTGAAGATGGATTGGCCTTTCAGAGCTATCCTGAGTTGAGATTAAAAAAAAAAATCATTCCTTTATACTCTACTTCAATCAGTTGTTAGATGTGGGCTACCCCAGAAAGGTGGCAGAACTTTGAGCAAGAAGGCTCTCTTTAGCTGAGGCAATACCCAAAGAGGCTGACAGCCACAGACTGCCAGCCTCATCCTGAGAAGCTGGGGGAATGGTCCCTATATACAAGCAAAGATACATTGGCCCCATGCTGCCCTTTTAATTTTATCTCCAATCATTCCTCTATGAATCTTAGTGGCAGAAAACCAACCCAAATCGGCTTCAACCAAAAGGAATCATACAACTAAAGGTCCAGAGTAAAGTCTATTCAGATACAGCTGGGTTCAAGGCTCAAACCATGTTATTAGGCCTCCATTTCTCTCCATCCTTCAGCTTTTGCCTCCCACTGTGCATTTGACTTTCATCATGTCCCACGTGCTGGTAAGATAGTCTGGTAGACTGGATCAGTACTGTTATTTCACATCTTCTAATATAATAATTTAAGTGTGCTTTTGCCATGGTTTTGTGGTGTTCAGAGTATAACTTTCTGCTCACATATTTTGGTCTTAGCCATGAGACTTGCTCTCAACATGTTAGTGGACATGATACCTGCAGAGGCTAAAAGAGTGCCTACAACACTAGGCTTGCCTTGTGAGTGTCTATTATCCACCCAGGCTGTCGGTGTAGCTGCTGGTCCAAGGATGATGAGACATACCATGAGCAAAGTGGAACCTAACCTGTAGTCCAGAGTCTGAACGCCAGTCCAACTTAGCCCAGCAAACCCATAGACAACCCACTGGCCCATGATTGAAAAATAAATGCCTACTGTTTCAGTTTATTGAGTTTTGGGACAATTTGTTAGGCACCTTTGTTGTAGCCATGATATCTTGACAGAAATGCCAGCAGCTTCAAGCCTCCATGTACTCTAAGTTTAGAATCTGAACCTAGGTTTAGGAAACTCTAGGTTTAGGAAAGTGATGCAAAGAAAGAAAGTATCAACTCCTCCATTTCTCAAACGGGGTCTGTGGAATGAACCTCAGGGGCTCTGGTTAACCTGAGTTAAGTCATGTTCCTATTGCTGACCCAATCATAGTTGCAAGGCAGGAAAGCAAGGTTTTCATTGTCCAGGTCTGAGTAATACATTCCCAGTAGAAAAGATCGCTGTACTATAAGAGTAGGATGAATGTGGAAGCCAAGAAAGCAATTCATGCGTCTCAAATATTAGAAATACTTTTCTCCTTTTTTTGTCTCTGCTGAAACCCTCTCCCTCTCTGGAGTGCTGTGTGTGCCCCTCCTAGGCCCGAGTACATGGCAAGCATGTAAGCCATGTTGCTGGGACTTGCAGGCAGCAGCCATGCAAGAGGTCATGGCCAGGTGCAGAGAAAACCCACCCAGGAGCATCATTCAAACTGCAATTGTGCTATTGAGGTTGGGATGGCTGAGCTCCCAAGGCAGCTCTGGGGTAGAACAATGATGGGCTGCCGGCAGCTGTGCAGACAACTGGAGACTGGGAAATAGGATGGGGAGAGTGGAGGCAAGGCAGGTGGTGGCTTTTATCTTCTCCACGCCTGGCAGAGCCCATTACTGACAGGCTCAATATGACAGAGCTAACTCTGCTTTCCTATTCAGAAGGAAAAAGAAAAATCAATGGGGTAAAGAGACTTCAGGGCCAGCTATATGAAATTAAAAAGGTTTGCTCCCTTCCTAGCAGCTCCAAATGCTATTAGAATTACTGGGCTGTTTACATAGGGGTTCTGTGCCTTCCTGAACAACCTATTATTTTCATGTTGGCTCCTCAAATTATGTCAGAGGTGTTTTCTTTGTTCTAGGTAATTTGCTTGAATGAGCTGTCTACTGTAAATGAAAACAAACAGCCATGATATAGACTATTGTTCTTCAGTTCAGAGAAAGGGAGAAGTCTGGCTGATTCAACATAGGATTTAAATGGCCTTACCTTTTATTATTATTACTAATGTTAAAATTTCACTGTTTAAGATGATTTACCATAGTGGATGTTTTCCTTGTTTAAATCCCACCTCCCACTTAAAATGCAATTACCAAATATTTTTAATTTAATCAAGACATTGTGCATGTGCGGGGTTCATTTGATCATCGAGTTTAAAAAATCCAATTCAAAGTGACTTAAATAATAAAAGTAATTTACTACTTACACAACTGAAATACAGAGGTAGAGAATAAGCTATAGATAATGACCAAAGACTCTCTTCCTTCCCATCTCCTCTCTCTGCCTTCTACCCTTCCTGCTTTATGCTCTTGCTGGTGTTCTTTGGGTCAAAATATGAGTCTCAACTGCCTACAGATAGGTCTCTTTGCTTCTTTGTTCATAACCAGAGATAGAGACTGGTATGGCAAACCACAAAAAGCCCTAAAGTTCCCTCGTTAAAAACACATAACCAACACCGAGGCAAACAGTTTGACCAATGGGATGGGAACTGATAATAAGCTTAAATACATTAGGGACTTCCCCTGAAGTTGAGGAGGATGCATTCAATATGGACATGCCTGATACCAGGAGAGATGGACTTCCGAAAGAAATTCAGGTGATATTACCAGAGAAAACTTCTGTAAAGGATTAAGTCATGAGAGAGCTTATGGTTCAATTACTGGTTAAATGAATAACAATGTCTGCACCTTCTTTGAAGATTACAGCCATGCCTTTCCCAAGTACTTCGATAAGGACATGGCCAGGGAAAATAGCAACAAGAACTTAGGGAAACAAAGAGCCCTATGTCTATTGCCCATCATTGAACCTCACAGGTCTGAGCATACAATGCACATTATTGAGTAACAGAGGCACAGTTTAGCTGTTGATAGGGGAAAGTTCTTATGACCTTGAAAATACTAATTAATAAGGCACAGTTCGCATTTAGGAAAAAAGAGATTCTTTTTCCCTCTCTCTCCTCCCTCTTTCTCCCTTTTTTCTTCACACCACACAGGACTTCCTCTCACCACTTCCAGGACTTCAGTGAATGGCAAAACCCCTGACCTCTAAAGACACACTGTCGCACATCAGAAAGTGGAATCAACTTAAAGGTGGCAGAGAAGTCAAGAGGTCTACAGACACGCCACATGCACTGCTCTGTCAATCCTCAGAAAAAAGCACAGGTGAAAGGGCCTGGCTTGAACATTAATCCACTCTGAATCTGTCTGCCACCCAAGGATCTGTCACTACCATCAAATAGCACTGCTTCTTCCTACCTTTCTTTGTTAGTTGTTGTCCTTAGTACTCTTTGAGGATGTCACTCCCAAACAAATTCATTAGAGCCAGGTTCACTCAGTGACTTTGGAGAAACCCATGAGAGAAATTAACCTAAGAAAGGTATTTCAACTTGTCTGCTGTTAAATGTGAACTTTTCTGGGAGCCACTGGTATAAGCAAGATATTGGCAGATAGAGCAGCAGATGATGCCTACTTAAAAACACAACACTGTGGACTACTCCACTTCTAGCTTATTTTGTTATTGCTTATTATTATTTACACTTTTTGCTCTTTGTGTTAAGCTAAAATATTAAGAGAATAAGGATATACATAAATAAATTAATGGATTTATGATGCACTAATAGGAACAAACATGGTTTTAAGACATATCCAAATCTTGTGTAGGCATGAGAGGGCTTAATGCTAATCACTGTTTAAGTTATTTGCTGCCATTTGCCTGCATTTACCTCTAAGCATAAAATTAAATGACCTTCCCTGTGCACTTGTTTTAAGAACCTATCAGGGCCATAACAACTTGACACTATAACTCATTTTTTTAAGAAAAAGATAATGAAAACTTTAGGTGCTTTCTTCTGTGAGCTTCTGCTATAGAAGAAGAGATGAAGGTGACTTAGATGTTTTAAGGAAGGCCTTAGAATTAAATGTGTAACTGCGTACAGGGTGGCATGGTGCCCTACACTTTTGGACTGGTGCTAATTTTCTAAAATAAAATTCTACTTCAAGTAGGGGCGATGGGTAAGGCTATTTATTTAAGCTTGCAAGTCTTACAAAGCTCACACTTCAAAAACTTCTTTTTTTGTCTTCTATTTACTTTTTCCTTGAAGTTTCTGGCTATCTTTATGACATTCTCCTCAACAGTGTGATGAATCTCTGTAGAGGAACATGTTGTTTTTGGACTTACAAATGTTGGAACTCTCCAATCTTGGAGTAAAATCATCATGTGGGCCATTTTTATAAAGCTGATGTTAAAACAACAAAGGAAACATAATCTTGCCAATAACACTAGAACTAGACACTTCATATATTGGGAAAAGAAGAGAGAAAAAAGCACTTGCTTGTAAATTGAAATTCAGTTAGAAGTCAGAAGATAAATTTTCAAGAAGCAATCCATAACTTAGCTGAAACAATTTATCTAGTGTAAGAAAAATAGGAGGAGTGGGGAGAAACCCCTGTGGCTCAAAGGATGGAAAAATGTTCTAGAAAAAAATTAAAGTGGCAGGGAGTTTAGTTTATGTTTCATCTCAAGATATTTAAGTTTCTTAAAATCAAGACAAGATGTGGCTTGATTATAATAAAAACCCAAGAAGGATATTTAGTCTCATGCTACAGTTTTTATAAGAAGGACAAAAGATACTCTTTATAGAAATCTGGGGTAACAATTCATAATTCCTGTAATTAGACCTCTCTCATTTGAGTCCAGGACAGAAAGCGTGAGAGGACACACACCTGGAGTGATGACGGTTTTCCTTCTCCCATGCCCTCATTAGTGTGAAGGGTTGATCAGAGGGGCCAGAAAGCACCTGAGGAACTTCTATAATCCCACAGCAATCTTTAGGAGGGTTTATAAATCTTATATAATGCCATGATGACAGATTTTGCCAAGAATCCTAAATGTTTTAAGCTTCTTCAGGGAAGGATCAAATTAAGGACCATATTTTTAAATTTGTTGTCTTGGTGGAGTGTTTGGAGACTCAAGAACAGCCTGACCTAGGCTCTCCCCAGTGGCCTGAGTCAACACATATAACGGATGGGCCAGGATACAGGAAAAGGAGATAAAATTTCTGGCTTTTTCCTGAGACAGAGTCCCCTCCTTTTATGCTGGAGCTGTGTAACCGGCATTTGCAGCAAGGATCCAACTGCCTCATATACAATCATTGTTTCATCAAAGTCCACCCTGCTGAACCCCACAGGTTCTCCTGTTACCCTGAGTGGAGACAGCCAATTACACATAACTGCTATGTTTTCTGGCAAAGTCAGGCTTTTAAGCTTTCTAACTCCTCCACCAAACAGAAAACGAAAAATGAAGTGGAAAAGTCCATCCAACCATGATGTAAAGTGTATAAACACTTTTAACCGAAGTGGGCTATGATATAGCTACCTTAATAAGGTGATAATGAGCACAGTTTATTAAATAAATGCATATTAAATAAACTGACTTTATCCAACCACTTTAAGTATATTTTTACTAAGTTTTATTTCTTGTGGTTATGTGGACTTTCCCCATTTATAAGAAGTAGCCCTACTTCTTTGCACCAAAGAACCATTAGCACTTAATTATTTCTGCCTAAAAATATAGTTATGTGCATGCACACTAGTCTTTCTCACTAGAAAAATGTCATCTGTAACACTGTTTCAAAAAAAAAGATATGTTGAATCCTAACCCCCGATAACTCAGAATGTGACCTTATTTCAAGAGAGGATCTTTACAGATGTACTTAAAATGAGGTCATTAGGATGAGTCCTAACCCAATATGACTGGTGTGCTTATAGAGAGGAGAAATTTGGACACAACGCAGACACTGGGGGAATGCCCGTGTAAAGATGGAGTATTGGAGAAAGGCACCTGTGAGCTAAGGAATACCAAATATTACGGCAAGGCCCCAGGAAGAGGCAAGGATAGATTCCCCTGCAAGTTTCAGAGACAGCACGGGGCTGACATCTTGATTTCAGACTTCTGATCTCCAGGATTGTGAGACAATAAAATTCCCTTGTTCTATGCCATGCAGGTTGTGGTACTTTGTTATAACAGTGCTGGAAAACAAATACACACTCCTAAGATGTTCTTACTTTACAAAAAGGGAAGACGAAATAATTTAATAGTAATTAAAATAATTCACTCAATTTGCTTCTCCCCACACACATTTACCAACTAGATTTGTATTGCCATCAGACCTCTGCAGTTTAAGAATGGGAAAGTCTTCAGCATCTAACACTTTTAGTTCATGCAAACAATATACTGATAACTGCAGTTCTTATCCTGTTTTATCATTTTCCATGCCATTTATCACTAATATTAAATTTGTTTATTGTCTTTTTACTCCACTAGAACATAAGCTCCATGAGGATAGGGTTTTTGTCTTTTTGTCTGTGTGTATGTGTGTTCTGTTTTGCTTACTGTTGGCTACAAAATTCCTGTTATACTGCCTGGCACATAGTAGTTAAATAAATGCTTGTTACATAGCTAATAAACTGATACATCATATGAAGATTTCTTAAAAGATTTTATTTATTTATTTTTAGAGAGAGGAACGGAGGAAGAAAAAGAGGGAGAGAAACATCAATGTGTGGTTGCCTCTCACACGCGTCCCACTGGGGACCTGGCTCACAACCCAGGCGTGTGCCCTGACTGGGAGCCGAGCTAGCGACCCTTTGGTTTGCAGGCTGGTGCTCAATCCACTGAGCCACACCAGCCAGGGCACCATATGAAGATCTTGAAGACTGATGATGGGATTCAGTCTAGGTAGGAGGGAAGCAAGGCAGAGGGATTTTCTCTCTTGGGGCAGGAGTAAGCTGGTTCTTTCCCCCAAATAATTGCCCACCCTCCCCTTTATCAAAATCTAAATTCCCAGCTCTTTCCTCTTTGGACTACAGGGAACAAGTGGAAAATGCATGGACTGGGGCATCAAGAGGTGGGTTTTAAGTCACAGCTTTTCTAATGAGCCTGTTTAGAAAAAACCTGGTAATGAAAACCTATCAGGTGACAAAAACCTAATAGTCAATGATACTATCAAAAGGAAATGGAAAACCTGAAAGGACTGATGGAGCAAATGCGGGTGTTGTATGCAGACTTGTGGCTCTTTCACCTGTTAGCTATGAGGCATTAATCACAGCATTGTTGAGCTCCAATTTCAACTTATTTGAAAAAATGGTAAAAAAAAAAAAAAATGAAGCATTGAAATGTGTCCTATTCTATACAACTGTGACAAGAATTTTTTGGTTAATGGACAGAATTAAAGTGTGAATTAAAAAGTGATCCATACCATATTTCACTGCTTCCAAGAGACACTTTTAGAAAACAATGTAACATTATTTTAATTGATTTATAAAACTCTAAGGAGTCATAAAATGGGTCTATGAAATAAGTCATGAAAGTTAAATACTGTTTTTTAACTAAATACAAAATAGCACATTAATTTGACAATCTGTTCGTTTGTAGGTGCGTTTGATGAGTAGTTTGACACGCGGCGTCAATTCCACGCTCCTAGTGTGCTTTCCTGCACTGCAGAGGATGGACAGCAAAAGCCTCCAGTTTCCAGTTTTGGAGTGAGGATTCTGCATGCAAACTGGGTCTTTATAATTGGATTTGTCAGCACACATTTTTTGTAAGGAGAAAGAAAGGAAGAAGGGAGCTCTTCAGTCATTTTTGAATGTAAGTCTTGTCCCAGGCTCACTGGGGTTTCCTGAAGCATCATTCCAACAACACGTGCCTGCTTTGGGAGTATTAAAAGACAGCTATAGTGGTGCTGGTGGTGCTGGTGGTGGTGCTGGTTGTGATGGTGATGGTGATGGTGACGGTGATGGCGACGGTGATGGTGGTGGTGAGGCCTCCTGATACGGGCAGCTCCCTGGGTGGACCAGTTTTTAAATATTGTTGTGGGAGCCATTCTTGGAGGCCCAGGAGGGAGCCTCAGCATCCTGCCTTTTTGATCTATCATAAACACCTAATTACCTGTATTGAATCCTCTTTAACTTAAATTACCTAACATATCACTATTTGAAAGAAGCAAGCCCTTTTCAACATGAAATTTTAACTAGTTTTGTATACTTTTATTCACTCAAATCAAACTACAACACATTTTTCTGTGTATTTACAAACTAAATATTTCAACCCTCTTTTGTCTTTCTGTCTGTTCAGTGTACTTACATTAGTCTAAGAAGTCATTCATTTCCCTCAGATTAAAATTCTTTCAACAGCTCCTTGATGTTCTGGTGAAAGTTTAGTGGATGATCTTTCCTTTTTTTTTTCATTTTGATTTTTAAAAAGTAGATGATCTTTCTACATCATATTTTTCTTTATTCATCATACTTTTCCTTATCTTCTCATATTCTCTCCTATTCT
The DNA here is from genome assembly GCF_021234165.1 of Pteronotus mesoamericanus. Taxonomy (NCBI): domain Eukaryota; kingdom Metazoa; phylum Chordata; class Mammalia; order Chiroptera; family Mormoopidae; genus Pteronotus; species Pteronotus mesoamericanus. Next base: position 33,750,506 of record NW_026555105.1, on the reverse strand, counting down.
CACAAGTCTGCAGGACAGATCCAGCATTTTCTCACTTACATCTTGGATCTCATTTCCTGGCAAGAGGTTTAGGGTCTCATCTCAGGCTCTGCACCTCAGACTCATAGCCCCTTCATAGTGCCTGCTCCTGAGCTGCCTGATTCATCTTCATAGCCACATATACTACAGATTATTCATGAGTTCACATGGAAGATGCTTTCTGCCCCCTAATTAACATTTGGGGGCCCTCATTTGAGGCACTTCCCCATTAATTAGTGAAATAAGATAAGAGATAAACTAAAAACTGAAAGTAGAGGCTCAGGTACAAACATTGCCCCGGATGTCAGAGAGCAGATGTGCATAAGACTAAAAACAAACAAATGGACAAACAAACAAAAACCCCTAGTTTCTGTTTCCCACAACTGAACCCTGACTAATATCGTATGATCCGTTAAATGGAATTCCAAGTTGTCTTTTTTGCACTAACCTCACTTATAATGTATTACTGTAATTTCTAGTCTCTTTTAAGTCAAACCAGGGTATAGCATGTGACAAGGCAGTCTAAGTAAAGAATTCTCCCAGTTTCTTATGATTTCCCCCAATTCTCTATAAGGGTTTTACCTGCACCTACTTTGACAACATTTTTAAAAAGTGACTGGCTTTTATCAAAATTTTGCAGCACTTCAGACTTTATTTTTGCAGAAACAATAACTCTTTTTTTGTTCACATAGTGTTAAATCAAATTATTCAATTTCGAGTGGCATAAACAGGCTTGGGGGTGAACTGATTCTTAATAATCGCACACTTCAGTTGCTGAGATTGAAGTACCCAGACTTTCTAAAGAGTAGCTACACCACTCAAGAACATGTGATGATCATAACAGACGTTTTACAGAGAGAATGGAAGACATGCTCATTCTCTTGAACCTGTTAATGGATGGTCATTTTCAGAGCTTCTACTGAACCCATCTTACAGTTGTATTTTATTTATGAGTTTTTAATGAGGACTGGGAATAACTTTCATGAAGATGCCCAAAATAGCACTGGACACTAAATAAACATAACTATTATTTTTATAGAAATGAAGAATTTAGGCTAGACATGATATATTGATATATATGGCCTCCGTATTACAAATGATCATGAAGTTGTATGATTTCAAATTATTTATTCTAATAAAATTATAAGAGGGATAATCAAGGTTTTTAAATCAAATATTATTCAGGGAGGGTCTTTATATTATACAACTATCAACTATAGTACACACTATAGCTCCAACTGGTCTAACAAAGGACTAGCCAGTCAACCAGAGCAGCCCTGAAGGAATAGAGCTTGATTGATAGGGCTTGACTGAGGCCAAGCACAAATTCTGGGGATTTCTGGGGACTAGAATGGTTCCATTGTATAAGAACTGTGGTAAGAGGATTCTAGGAGTAAATTCTGTCCAAAGCTGAGGAAGCACCTGAAGATAGAAAAACCACAGCATAGGGGATAGAGGAGACAAACTTCCATTACTGCATCAAAGTAAGCTATAAGCCACGTGAGTGCAACTTTCATGCTAACCAAGGTTTATGCTTTGAGAATTAAAATGTGCAGTGTTTGCCACAGTGCTCTAAAAAGAACATTCAGTTACGTAGAACATACCATTCCCTTGGCCATTTGAGACAAGCAGGAGCTTACTATTCTTAAAAGCACAAATTCCTACTTGAACAAGTCTGTACACAAGACACTTAGAAGTTCCCACGAAACAAGCAGACACTTTGGACTTTTGCAGGTGAATTTAATCATTACCATATTATTGCAATGATGAAAGATAGGCTAAAAATTGTATTCCTTAAAGCCAAGCATGGTTATAGGAAATTTCAGTATCTTCTATCAATAACACCTGCCATCAGATAGTGAAGTGTTTACTTTTAACAGAAGCTTTTCAACAATTGTTTTTATGTTTGAAGGTGGTTATTTTATTTAGCAAAACAGCCAAGAGGTCTTTGGAGTTTCCCATCCCATTAGCTAAACCGATACTTCATTACATCATTCATATCTAGATTTTCATCATAAATGAATACATTGTTCTTCCACCCAGAAGGATAAAATAACTTTTAAAGAGCAATCATTAACTTCCTCATTACTCCTCAAAGTATTATAATTTGGGGGAAAACTGCCTGAAGGAAAGTTTTGAAGATGTGTAGGAATCAAATGATCCCACCTCCAAGTTTACAAAGTATTACAAAGCACAGGGAATGCTCATAAGGCTATTCGCCCGAATTGGAGCATTAGGGCCTTCACTGCCTGTATTGGTGAATAAAGCACAATTAATAGTAAATAGCTTAAACAGTAATCCACTCAGAATTTCTAAACATACAGTTTCCACTTTTATTACAATGAAAGTGCTTTAGAATTGAAGATAGTTTATTCACTTACACGCCTCCTTTGTGACTGTACCACATTTTGCAGGTAGAAAAACAAGGGGCTGTCACTGTTCCTTAACTTGCAGTTAAAGTAAGATTGTCTTTAATGGTGAAAGAAATAAAATACTATGTGAATAATTGTGTGTGTGTATAAATAGCTAGCTAGGTAGCTAATAGTATACCCATTTAAAAGAAATAATCACATAGTTACTGTAATTAAAAATGAGCTTAAAAAGGATGTCAAAACTATTAATGAGAGATCCTCAGTCAGTTTCATGCCTCCATGACACTACTTCCTTTACAAGTTGACAGTGAAGTAGTTTCATGACTTATTTTTGCTTTTTGTGACTTGGTTAAAGTAAAGTGTAGCCCAGATAGATGGTACGTATTTATACAATGTAAAAAGGGTCCCATTAATTCCCAATTATTTCCTGTATCATTAAGAAAAAAGTCAGCAAAGCCACCACCTTCTGAAATTCTATAATACTAAGTGTCTCTATTACTATTATTTGTTTATTTTTTTAATAACAAATAAAATGATTCATTTCTTCTCCCAGACCAGGGGCTGCTTGGCAATAGAAAACATGTTTGCTCATCTTTGTAACCCTCATAACTCATACAGGGCCTGGAGCCTAGAAGATTCTTAATAAATACTATTACATGAATAAGTAGAGAAAATAAATGTAGCCCTGAATGGGTAGTTCAGTTGGTTAAGAGTGTCGTCCCTGCACACCAAGGTTATAAGTTTGATCCCTGGTCAGAGCACATGCAAGAATCAATCAATGAATTCGTAAATAAATGGAACAATAAATCAATGTTTCCCTCTCTCTTCCCCACCTCCTTTCTCTCTCCCTCTAAAATTAATCAATTTAAAAAATAAATAAGTGCATGTAGTATTTAGCATTGATTCACATCTGTTTTATGTGAACGTATTCTGCATCCTATTTCCCTGACTATATTGAAAGGATAAGGTTCACGGGTCCACACCAAAACAGCACTTAGAAAGACTCTGTTTGGCCCATGGTGATAGCAATAGAGTATGTTTATTAACTTCTAACTGGATTGGTTTTTAATATGGAAGATTTTTCTAAGAGAGAGATATTTCTGCTTTCTTTTGAAAACTCAAGATTTGACAGCAGCAATAGGCCCAAATTCCTGCATGGCTATAATCAGCTGTAGCTGAGTGGATTCTGCCCATCTAAAAGGTTCCAGTTTAATACCACTTCTTATATTCTTCAGGGAACTTGGGCAAATTAATCAAGTCCCTTTTATAATGACACACACTTTGTTGTTTTTCTTTTACAATTATCACTTTGCTCATTTAGGTTATCTCCTTGGTCCCTGTAGGCTTTTGAGTGTGCATCCACATTAAATCTAGCTGTGTTTTTCTCATTCTGTGTCTAATAGCAAGCTATGTATGCATCAGAAAATGAGTAAACACTAGTTAATAATGATAGAGTCACTGATCAGAATAAAATAAAAACCAACCAATAAGGAAACATGTCCTAGACACCATCCTCATTCCCCAAAAATAAATCCCACTAGAAAACTCTAATATTAGGATTTTAAACTTTTGTTTTTGAATTATTTTAGTCAGGCTGAAAATAGATGAAGCATGTTGCATCGCACTACAAGCTAATGGCAAGCTAATAACAATAAAAGTGTATTTTAAATACATTTTAAAATACAGTTAAACACCTACATTGTGATCCTGTAATTGACCATTTGACCCTAAACCTTGAAGGGGAAACCTGGACACAGGTCATCTCTAGCCAACAGCAGACCACATATGACAGGGCAGAGTGCTGTGCTATTCTCTTATTTCTCAGTCTGTGGCTACTAAAATGAAGAAGAAAATTGAAGGCCTGGGTACTCAGTCCCTGAGTAATTGAGTGTTGAGTGAACTGCCCTTGGACAAAAGCACTGTTAGAGGTGATCTGATAGTTTATCAAATGAACATTTACTCACTGACAGCTGTTGTACTTGGGGTTTTCTGGGTCTTTCTTTTTCCCAAACACTTATTTTCTACCTCTGCTGAGATTTTTTACCTGCTATTAATCTAACCCTGTCTGTCCAGAACACCACCATTATTCTTCAGGACATAAGGGTACCGAAGTTTGTAATCTATTGCATTTACCAGACTTTTTTATGTCTTCTCAATCTACAATATTTTTTTTGCTAGTATCTGAGGAAAGGAAAGTCATAGTATAGTACAGTGGAGGAAGGGTATGGTATGGTTTTTGCCATACACAGATTTGTAATCAAAATATAGCCTAAATCAAATATAGTTTTATAAAATGAAAACAAAAAAGGAAGAACATAGTTTATGAAATATTTCTTTTGAAATTATTAATGCATTTCAAGCATGTATAAAAACAGAGAATAATCAATATATCTCCCATCCACCTATGCTAAGTTTTAATATTTTGCCATTTTGGCTTCAGAAGCATTCATTGACATAGAACACATATACAACAAAGTAGACAAATCTTATGTTGTATGATTACATGCACTACAAAATAACATTGCCCTATATGTTACCCCTTGATCAAGTTATAGAACATTAGCAGAATTAGAGAAGCTTCATTTATGCCCAGTCCCAATCATTAATTACAGATCTCACTATTTGGGAGTGCAAATCCATTAAATATTTTGTTCTTCAAGACTGTCTTCGTAATTCGTGGCCCTACATTACCATATTACTTTTAGGATCAGACTGCTACCCTCTTTACCATTATCCTCCCTCTCCTCACAGACAGAATTGGTTGCTAAAAATTTTTATTTATTGAACTTCATCTAAAGATCAGCTAACATCGTTATTTTCTGCCTTTTAACTATTGAACATGACATGTATCTCCATTAATTTGTATCTTTTTTTGTTTCAACTTTATTTTTTTCTTTAAATACATTTGTCTCTGCCTCCCCCCCACCACTTCCCCTTGCCCCATCCCTCCTTCCCTCCCTCCCTCCCTCAGTTCTTCCCCTTTGGTTTTGCCCATGAGTCCTTGCTATATGTTCCTTGACTTACCCCTTCCCTTCCCTTTCCCTGCCCTCCCCCTCCTTCCCTCTTGTCTCTGTTGATTTTTTTTCCTTTCAGTGTTGCTGGTCATATTTTCCTTGCATCTTTGTATTGTTGGTTAGGTTCCACTTATAGGTGAGATCATATGGTATTTGTCTTTCGCTCCCTGGCTTATTTCGCTTAGCATAATGTTCTACAGTTCCATCCATGCTGTTCTTTTTTTTCTTTCTGCTGCGTAGTATTCCATTGTGTATATGTACCATAATTTTTTGATCCAGTCAGCTACTGATGGGCATTAAGGTTGCTTCCAACACTTGGCTATTGTAAATTGTGCTGCTATGAACATTGGGGTGCATAGGTTCTTTTGTATTGGAGTTTTGGTGTTCTTAGGGTATAGTCCCAGCAGGGGAATCACTGGATCAAAAGGCAGTTCCATTTTCAGCTTTTGGAGGAAATTCCACACTGCTTTCCACAGTGGCTACACCAGTCTGCATTCCCACCAACAGTGGACTAGGGTTCCCTTTTCTCCACAGCCTCGCCAGCACCTGTTGTTTGTGGATCTGTTTATGATGGCCATTCTGACCGGTGTGAGGTGGTACCTCATGGTGGTTTTGATCTGCATTTCTCTGATGGCTAGTGATGCTGAGCATCCTTTCAAATGCCTCTAGGCCCTCTGTATCTCCTCTTTGGAAAAGTGTCTGCCAAAGTCCTTTGCCCATTTTTTGATTGGATCGTTTGTCTTCTTGGAGTGGAGTTGAGTGAGTTCTTTATATATCATGGAGATCAAACCTCTATCTGATGTATCATTAGCGAATATATTTTCCCATATGGCTGGCTCCCTTTTCATTTTGTTGATGTTTTCTTTTGTTGTGCAGAAGCTTCTTATTTTGATGAGGTCCCACTTGTTTATTCTTTCCTTTATGTCCCTTGCTTTAGGAGACTTATCAGTGAAAAAATTGCTACGTGGGATATCTGAGAGTTTCCTGCCAATGTTCTCCTCTAGGACTTTGATGGTGTTGCGACTTATATTTAAGTCTTTGATCCATCTTGAGTTTATTTTTGTGTATGGTGTCAGCTGATGATCCAATTGCAATTTTTTGCATGTAGCCATCCAGTTCTCCCACCATTTGTTGAAGAGGCTATTATGGCTCCATTTTATGTTTCTGCCCCCTTTGTCAAATATTAGATGCCCATAGAGACTGGGGCTTATTTCTGGGCTTTCTATTCTGTTCCACTGGTCTATGGGTCTGTTCTTGTGCCAGTACCAGATTGTTTTGAGTATAGTGACTTTGTAGTAGAGTTTGATGTCCGGTATTGTGATCCCTCCTACTTTGTTTTTCTTTCTGAAAATTGCTGCGGCTATTCGGGGTCGTTTATGGTTCCATATACATTTTTGCAATGTCTGTTCTATTTCTGTGAAATACGTCATTGGTATCTTAATAGGGATTGCGTTGAATCTATAAATTGCTTTGGGTAATATGGACATTTTGATGATATTAATTCTTCCAATCCATGAGCACGGTGTATGCTTCCACTTATTTGTGTCTTCCTTAATTTCTTTTTTCAATGTTGCATAGTTTTCTGCATACAGGTCTTTTGTGTCTTTGGTTAAATTTATCCCTAGGTACTTTATTTTTCTTCTTGCTATATCGAATGGTATTTTTCTTCTGATTTCTTCTTCTTCTATTGCATTGCTGGTGTACAAAAATGCTTTTGATTTCTGAATGCTGACTTTGTATCCTGCTGTATTGTCAAATTCACTTATTAGGTTGAGGAGTTTTTTGGTAGAGTCTACAGGGTTCTCTATGTACACTATCATGTCATCTGCAAACGATAGCTTTACTTCCTCCTTTCCTATTTGGATGCCTTTTATTTCTTTTTCTTGTCTGACCGCTGTGGCTAGGACTTCCAATACGATGTTGAAAAGAAGCGGTGAGAGTGGACATCCTTGTCGTGTTCCCGATCTTAGTGGGAATGCTTTCATTAGTTGCCCGTTGAGTATGATATTGGCTGTAGGTTTTTCATATGTGACCTTTATTATGTTGAGGAATGCCCCATTCATTCCCATTTTGCTGAGTGTTTTGATCATAAATGGGTGCTGTACCTTATCGAATGCTTTTTCTGTGTCTGTCGAGATGATCATGTGGTTTTTGTCTTGTCTTTTATTTATGTGATGCATCGCGTTTACTGATTTGCGTATATTGAACCATCCCTGCATCCCTGGGATGAATCCCACTTGATCGTGGTGGATAATCTTTTGAATGTATTGCTGGATGCGGTTTGCCAATATTTTGTTGAGGATTTTAGCATCTATGTTCATCAGCGAAATTGGCCTGTAGTTTTCTTTCTTTGTAGGGTCTTTATCTCGTTTTGGGATCAGGGTGATGCTGGCCTCATAGAAAGAGTCTGGGAGTCTTCCCTCCTCTAGGATTTTTTGGAATAGTCTGAGAAGGACAGGGGTTAGCTCTTCCTTAAATGTTTTGTAAAATTCTCCTATGAAACCATTCGGCCCTGGGCTTTTGTGTGCTGGGAGTTTCTTGATTATTACTTCAATTTCCCCAGCTGTTATCGGTCTGTTCAAGCTTTCTGTTTCTTCCTCCTTCAGTGTTGGAAGATTATACTTTTCTAAAAATTTGTCCATTTCATCAAGATTTTCAAATTTCCTGGCATATAATTGTTCATAATAGTTTCTGATGATCATTTCTATTTCTGTGGTATCAGTTGTTATTTCTCCTCTTTCATTTCTGATATTATTAATTTGGGTCCTCTCCCTTTTTTTCTTGATGAGTCTGCTGAAAGGCTTGTCAATTTTATCTTTTCAAAGAACCAGCTTCTGGATTGGTTGATCCTCTCAATTGTTCTTTTTGTCTCTATGTCATTCAGTTCTGCTCTAATCTTGACTATTTCCTTCCTTCTACTTGCTCTGGGATTTATTTGTTGTTGTTTCTCCAGTTCTTGAAGTTGTAGTGTTAGGTCTTTTATTTGAAATGTTTCTATCTTTTTAAGGTAAGCCTGTATTGCTATGAACTTCCCTCTCAGGACCGCCTTTGCTGTGTCCCATAGGTTTTGGACTGTTGTCTGTTCATTTTATTTTTGTTTCCAGAAATGTTTTAATTTCTTCTCTTATCTCATTATCGACCCATTCACTGTTTAATAGTCTACTGTTGAGTGTCCATGAGTTTGCAAGTTTTTGAAGTTTCTCTTTGAGGTTGATTTCAAGTTTCAGGCCCCTGTGGTCTGAGAAAAAGTTTGGTATTATTTCAATTTTCCTGAATTTGCTGAGGCTTGCTTTGTGTCCTATCATGTGGTCTATCTTTGAAAAACTGCCATGAGCATTTGAAAAGAATGTGTATTTTTCTTCTTTGGGATGTAAGGTTCTATATATGTCAGTTAAGTCTCTTTGATTCAGTGTGTCATTCAGCACCACAATATGTTTATTAATGTTTTGTTTGGAAGATCTGTCCATTTTTGACAGTGGGGTGTTGAAATCCCCTACTATCAGTGTGTTGCTGTCTATATCTTTTCTGAAGTCACCGAACAATTTCCTTATAAACTTGGGGGCTCCTATATTGGGAGCATATAAGTTTACAATGTTGATGTCTTCTTGATAGATTCTTCCTTTAAGTATGATAAAGTGCCCCTCTGGATCACTCTTTATGGCCTTTGTTTTGAAGTCTACTTTGTCTGATACAAGGATGGCAACCCCAGCCTTTTTCTCGTGCCCATTTGCTTGGAATATTTTTTTCCATCCCTTTACTTTCAATCTGTGTAGGTCTCTTGCTCTGAGGTGGGTCTCTTGTAGGCAGCATATGTGTGGGTCATGTTTTCTTATCCATTCAGCTACCCTGTGCCTTTTGATTGGGGCATTTAGTCCATTCACATTGAGAGATATTACTGATAGAAACTTACTCATCTTTTCTCTTTGTACCTGTGTTCCTCTCTGTCTCATTCTTTTCCTTCATCTGCTTAAACCAGTCCCTTTAGCATATCTTGGAGTGCTGGTTTGGTAGAGATGTATTCTTTTAGCCTTCTCTTGTCTGGGAAACTCTGTATTTCCCCTTCTATTTTAATGGAGAGCCTAGCTGGGTAGAGCAGCTTTGGCTGTAGGCCCTTGCTTTTCATGGCTTGGAATATTTATTGCCATTCCCTTCTGGCTTGTAGTGTTTCTGTTGAGAAGTCAGCTCCTAGGCATATTGGGGCCCCCTTGTATGTTACTTTCTCCTTCTCCCTTGCTGCCTTGAGGATTCTCTCTTTTTCTTTGACATTTGCCATTTTAATGATGATGTGTCTTGGAGTGGACCTCTTTGAGTCCCTCTTGAGTGGGGTCCTCTGTGCCTCCTGGATCCATGAGACCCCTTCCTTCTCAAATTAGGGAAATTTTCCATCATTACTTTTTCGAGGAGGTTCTCTATCCCTTGCTCCTCTTCTTCTCCTTCTGGTATCCCTTTTATATGGATATTATTGCATTTCAGGTTGTCCTGCATTTCCCTAAATGCCTCTTCATTCTTTTTGAGTCTTTTTTCCATTTCTTGTTCTTTCTGGGAGCTTCTTTCTACCTTGTCCTCCATCTCACTGATTCGATCCTCGGCTTCATCCAGCCTGCTTTCGATTCCTTCTACTGTGTTCTTCACTTCAGAAATGGTATTCTTCATATCCTCTTGTGTCTTCTTGATAGTTTCTATGTCCTTTTCCAGGCTGATGTAGTTTGCTGTTAGATCCTGATAGTTTCTCTGCAGTTTCTCATAGGTATCTTTGAGCTGGCTGAGCTCGTTGAGTTTCCTTAGAACCATTGTTTTGAATTCCATATCTGATAGTTCCCTTGCCTCTATTTCATTTAGCTCTCTCTGTGGGGAATCCCCTTTTCCACTCATTTGGGGGAAACATCTTTTTCTTCCCATTTTTGTGAGAGTCTGTTAAGTATTTTTGTCCTTTATTTTTCTTTCTTGGCCTGCCTCTGATGATGTCAATTTTTGGCCCTATAGGACATTGGGTTGTTTGTTTGAGCCTTCCAGGAGTCTACTGTCTGTGTCTGACTCCTGCTTGGAGCAGCTCTGTGACCCCTTCGTTCAGGGCTGGGCTATTTTTGGGATCTCTCTGCGCTCTCACACGGGCTCCTTGAGCGCTCTCCCAGCGCGGCAGGATCCCCCACCTGCCTGGGCTCGCATGTGCTTGCCCCAGACCAGGGGTCTTATTCGGGACCTCGCGTACTCATCTGGCCCCCCTGGCCAGCGAGCTCCGCGGCACTGGTCAGTTTAGGGTCTTCTATCGTGTATTTTCCCCGCTTTTGGCTCTTTGGGTGTGTTGCTTGCCCTCGCTTAAATGGGTACTAGGGAAATGGGAGGAAGTGAGCTCCAGGACTCTCCGGTTAATCCTGTCTCCAGTCTCTCCTCCAGGGACTCTGGGCAGCTCTACTTATTTTGTGGGTCGCTCCGCAATTGTGGGCAGGCGGGTCAATTTACACCTGCCCTTGTCGCTCTGTGCACTCCCTCGCAGGCCATATCGGTGCCAATCTGTGGGAGGCCTTGCCGGCCCGTCCAAGCGTTCGCCAGCCCATGCGGGTCACACACATGCTCGCCAACCCTCGCCGGTCACTCAGCGCAAGTGTGTGCACCTGCACTGGGTGTTTTGGGGGTGTCTATGTGTTCCTTTCGGCTTTTAGCTCTTTAGGGGTGTGGCCTCTTCCCGCGCAATGGAGACTAGGGCAAGGAGAAGGAGTCGGGGCTCCTTAGTTCCTCTTCCCATTCTTTCCCCAATGCCTCCATTTTCAGACTCTCCTCAGGGGCCTCCGGGCAGTTCCCTGACCCCTTTGGCCAAGGGTCCACCCACTGTGCGGACTGCGTACAGGCTGTGTGTGAAGCGCACAAAAGGCAGGTTAATTGATTCCCTTATGCCTGAGCGAGATGGTAGCTGCAGAGTGGGAGGCATGCCATCACCGGGGCTCCACCGGCCGCTGTGGCAGTTCTCTTCACAAAGTTTTCCTCACCAATTTTTTCCCAGGCACCAGCCCACCCTACTGCCGCCTCTACCCAGCGATCAAGGAGGGTAGCTGCCACTGCAACTTTTGCGTTGGCCCTTTAAATGTCTCTTTGCATCCCCAGCCACCTGTCTCTGGCAGAGAGCGCCCCTAAGCTTTTTGGGGTTGCGTTTTATCTGTATTTTCTTGGCTTTAGCTGCTGTAGTTTAGGGGTTCCTGTTTATGATTCAGACCCCATTCTTCTCGGGGGAAGCTAACTGGCCTTTGCAATGTCCTTCTGGTGCCAGTGCCCGTGGGCACCCAGCCCACCCTCTCGAGCCTCCACCGCACTTCTCACTAGTTGGGATGTGTGAGAGTAGAATCTACTATCCGCGGCACCAAGGCTCCTCTCCCACTATTGCTCCACTGATCTCCAGGTGATTACTCCATTATTTAGTTGCAATTCCAGTTTGGTTTTGGGAGGAGGTCAGCGTGACTCCCATTCACTCCTCCGCCATCTTCTCTCTCTCTACTGTTTAAATTTAAGGGATACTTCCCCAGCTCCTCCCAGGATTTCATTAATTTGTATCTTCTGTTATTTCTTTCATTAATGTTTTGAAATTTTTCTAGAGTTTTTGCATATATTTTGTTACATTTATTCCTAGAAATTTGATATATTTCTGGAGATAAAGACAACATATTTTTATAATTTTCTAATTTTTCTTTATTTTTAAATTTTATTGTGTTCTTTGATACAAAAATTCTATATATTTACTTAAGGTGTACAATGTGATGATTTTGTGTACATATACATTGTAAAATCATTATCACAATCAAGTTTCCTAATTCATCACCTTACAGTTACCACTGAGGGTCGGGTGTGTGTGTGTGTGTGTGTGTGTATGTGTGTATGTGTTTGTGTGTTGAGAATAGTGAAGATCAACTTCCAGCACATTTCAAGTATAAAATATAATACTGTTAACTATAATCACATGCTGTACATTACATCCTCAGAACTTACATTTTCTGACCAACATCTTTACATTTACCCCACCCCCAGTCCCTGGAAACCGCTATTTCACTCTCTGCTTCTATGATTTGACCTTTTAAGATTCCACATACAAGTGAGATCATCCAGTAATTATCTTTCTGTCTGGTTTACTTCACTTAGTATAATTTTCTCTAGGTTCATCCATATTGTCACAATTGGTAGAATTTTCCACTTTTTATGGCTGAAAAATATTCCATTACGCACATAGATATACAGAGATATAAATATAGATATAGGTATCACAATATCTTTATCCATTCATCCATTGATAGACACTGAGGATGTTTCCAAATCTTGGCTATTGTGAATAATACTGCAATTAATATTGTAGTGCAAATGTTTTTACAAAGTACTGATTTCACCTTGTTCAGACAGATACCCAAAAGTGGGATTACTGGATCATATGGTATTCTATTTCTTTTTGAGAAAACTCCATATTGTTCTCCATAATGGATGTAACAATATACATCCCAACAACTGTGCACAAGGGTTGCGTTTCATCCATGCTCTTGTCAAGAGGGATTACTTGTCTTTGATAAGTCTATCCTAATAGCTATGAGGTGATATTTAATTTTGATTTTGATTTGCATTTGCCTGATGTTTAGTGGTGTTGAGCACCTTCTCATATATCTGCTGTGCTTTTGTGTGTCTTCTTTGGAAAAAAGTCTATTCAGATCCTCTGCTAATTTTTTAATAGGTTTGTTTGTTTTTATGTTTTTATTTTGTTTTGTTTTTACAGTTGAGTTGTATGAATTATTCATATATTTTGGATATCAACCCTTTATTAGATATATGGTTTTATTCATTCTCTAGGTTGCCTTTTTATTTTGTTGATGGTTTCTTTTGCTGTGCAGGAGTTTTTTAGTTTGATGTAGCTCATGTGTTTATTTTTCCTTTTGTTGACTATAATGTTTACTTTTGGTGTAATATTAAAAAAAAATCATTGCCAAGACCAATGTCCAGGATTTTTTTCCTGTGTTTTCCTCTAGGAGTTGATGGTTTAATGTCTTACCTTTTAGTCTTTTATCCATTTCAAGTTGATTTTTGTATGTGGTATAAGCTGTGTTCAATTTCATTATTTTGCCTGGGAATATCCAATTTTCCCAGCATCATTTAGCAAACAGACTATATTTTTCCCAATGTGTATTTTGGCACCTCTGTCAAAAATTTAATTGGCCGTATAGTGTGGGTATATTTTTTGGTTCTCTATTCTGTGCCATTGGTCTACAGGTCTGTTTTGATACATTTAGCTTTGTAATATAGTTTTAAATTAGGAAGTGTCATGTCTTTAACTTTGTTCTCTATCAAGATTGCTTTGGCTATTTATTTCAGAGTTTTTGTGGTCCTATGTGGAATTTAGGATATTCTTTTTCTATTTATGTGAAAAATGTCATTGGATTTTTGAAGAATTCCAAATTGCTTTAGGGAATATAAATATTTAATAATACTAATTCTTCCAATCCAAGAGCATGAGATGTATTTTCATTTATTTGCTTCTTTAATTTCTTTCATCAATATCTTATAGTTTTCAGTGTACAGGTCTTTCACTTTTTTAGTTAAATTAATTCTGAAGCATTTTATTGTTTCTGATGCTATTATGAATGGCATTGTTTACTTAATTTCTCTTTTGGATAGTTAATTTTTGATGTACAGAAGCACAAGTGACTTTGTATGTTAATTCTGTGTCTTGATATTTAACTGAATTTGGTTATTAACTGTAACATATTTTTTGATGGCTATTTGGGGCTTTCTATCTATAAAATCATGTCATCTGCAAACAGACAATATTTTAACATTTTGATTTCTACTTTTTCATTGCTGACATTTTAAATACTATTGATTTCTGTATGTTGAATTTAGAAATATTGCTAAATTCATGTATTAAGTCAAACAGTTTACACAAATATGCTTAAGGTTTTTCTAAAACATGAGCATGTTACTCATAAAAAGTAATTTTTATTTCTTTCCTTCTAATCTTCATATATTATAATTATTTTACTTCCCTTATTGCATGTTTAAGACAAGTAACACTATGTTAAATAGAAATGATTATAATATAAATCCTTATATCATTCTGATTTTAAAAAAGAATCTCTCAGTATTACACCATTAAATAGAATAATTTTTGTTTTGGGTAGATACTTTTAACAACTTAAAGAAATTTCATTTCTAGTTTTTGGGGAGTTTTTATGGTAAATAAATGCCAGATTTTATCAAAACTTTTTTTTGAGATGCAAGTATCTTTATCTTTGTTAATGTGGTTAGTTATACAGATTCACCTATGAATACATAATTTTGAGAAATTACTCTAAAGATAATAACAATTAAATTTGAATATGTAATTCCTTTTATATTTTCTCAATCCTACTTGGTAATATTTTATTTAGAATTTTTTGTTTGCAAAAGAGATTGGCCTGTAATTTACCTTTCTTACAAAATTCTTGTTAGGTTTTGCCATCAAATTGTATTGACCTCAAAAAATGAATTTGTTAATATTCTCATTTCTTTCCTTTTCAATTTTTTGAAAGATTTTCCAAAACAAAACAAATGTGTTCATTGAATATTACAAAAACTTCACCAGTAGAGATATATAAGTGTTTTATTTTTCTTTTAAGATTTTATTTATTTATTTGTAGAGAAAGGAGTAGGGAAGGAAAGTGGAAGAGAAACATCAATGTGTGTTTGCTTCTCGCGTGCCTCCCTACTGGGGAAGTGGCCTGCAACCCGAGCATGTGCTCTGACTGGAAATCAACTAGTCACCCTCCGGTTTTCAGGCCAGCACTCAGTCCCCTGAGCCACACCAGCCAGGGCTCTAGGTGTTTTCTTTATGGAAAAGTTTTCTTTAAAAAAAAAGAAGATTTTATTTATTTATTTTTAGAAAGAGAGGAAGAGAAGGAGAAACAGAGGGATAGAAACGTCGACATGTGAGAGATATGTTGTTCGGTTGCCTCTCAAATGCCTGCAATGGGAGGCATGGCCTGCAACCCAGTCCTGTGCCCTGATGGGGAATTGAATCAATAACCTTTCAGTTCACAGGCTGGTGCTCAATCTACTGAGCCACACCAACCAGGGCATGTTTTCTTTAAGGGAAAGTTTTAAACTATGTTTTAAATTTTTAAAAATTTTGTGAGTGTTTAGGTATTTTATGTCAAAGGAATTTATTTGATTCTTTTTATGTCAAAGGAATTTATATCAAAGGAATATATTTGAACTTTTAAAAAATATTCAAATATACTAAGGTAAAGTTATTCATAATATCTTATTTTGTTTAATTTTTTTAGATTGGTAATAATTACTTATACTGGTAAATTATATTCTCTTGCTCTCTTTCTGCAGCAATTATGTTAGAATTTTGCATTATTATTAAGCTTTTAAAGAACCTGTTTTTGTCTGTTTTGAAGTTCTCTATCAAGTGTTTATTTTCTATTGTATTAATTTCATCTCTTACCTTTATTATTTACATTTTTAGTACATTTGCTTCTTGAGCTGAATATTTAATCACTGACTTTCAGCATTTTCTACTCTCTAATGTATGTTTTTAAGTCTATAGATTTCCTTCTAACCACTTTGTTGGTTGTATTTCTTAATTTCTTTCGCCAGTGGCTTATAATTTTCAGTGTACAGATCTTTCACTTCTTTGGTTAAATTAATTCCTAAGTATTTTATTGTTTTTGGTGCTATTTTAAATGGCATTGTTTATGTAATTTCTTTTTTAGCTGTATCTCACGAATTTTGGTATGTAACATTTTATTATTATTCATTTCAAAATATTTTCTAATGTCTATTATGATATTTTATTACTGTTTGTTATTTGGTCATTCCTTAATTTCTAACCACTTAGACATTTTAATTTAATATTTTGTTATTATTATCTAGCTTAATTTCATTGTCAGAGAATATAAATTTAACCCTTTAAAATGTAATGCACTTTATATATGGTTATTTTAGATGTGACTTTTTTTAATTAACTATCTTTTGTTTAAATTATTTTCCATGCAATTGTTTTTTAATAACTTTAATTCCTCTTCTAACTTATCAAATAACTAATCTCTCTTCAGATTTAATTTATTAATATGAATCCATAAAATGAGTAAAAACCCAAACAAAAATAATAGTTATCTCTCAAAATATTCTGCAACTGAATACTGATTTGTCAAATGTGTTTTATGGGTATAGCTGGCAATCAAGAGGCCATATACACAGTGTATGTTAAAAGAAACAAAATAAACACTATGAGGCAGTTCGTATATTCATTAAACATTTGATTCATAATCAGAATTCTCATTTACAAAAATAACAACCAAGTCTGAGTCATAAAGAATCAGTGCTTGTATTACTACTTTGATCTATTGCCTAGAAATATTATAATCTACAGTAGTGGTGAAATAATTATCAATGTCATTTTTTTTCACCAAGTTCAAAATCTAAGAACAGCACTGGGCAGATCCAATGGGAGATACCAGTGGGATTTTTTTTTCCCCTCCATATCTATTTCCACATGTCTTGCCTTGCTTTCTGCCAGGGGAGGTTGACCTACTGTTTCAGGTGGCATCCTTGCCGTCTGGTAGATGCAACAAGAGCCCCTGGTAGAACAGGTAATGGGGAAAAAAGGCCGAGAAGGATTTCCTCTCGTTACCCACTCTGTCTTCCCTGACCATGATTTTGACAGTGGCCACAGTTCCTGTCAGGAATCCCTCTTCTACTTGCAGGAGGTTCTGGAAACTTTCTCATCTTTTATTCGCTCAGCTGAGTGACAACTAAATTCAGGTTGTATGATATATGTGTGTATATATATTGATGTATTCATTTGTATGTGTATGTGTGTGTTTTCTCTTATTTAATTTCTGAAACAACTCCTGGATAGCCTCCTCCCTGACCTATAGTGAAAACAATCATACCTTATGCTTTCTTGAAGATTCAGCAAGAGAAGCTTTATTTTTTAAAGATTTACATGTAATTAAACTTTGAAGGTTAAATCATATTTTAATCACATTGAAAGCTAACTTCTTTTTTAATTTCTTAAATGGATTCTGGACCCCTTAATAAAGCAAATAATTCTTCCATAAAGATTAATGCCACCTTAATTTATCTGTGTTCTAGGTTAAAATTTGTGTGTTCAGCTTTTCTTTCAGATTTTAAAGTTCAACCTATACAAATAATGTATTTTACTAAGCCTTCACTTAAGCTGTCAGTTAAGGAAATAAGTCTTCAGTTGTTTACAGACTAGAGCATTCAGTTGTTGTTACACAGGTCTTTCATTACATCAGATTTTTTTTCCTTGTTAAATATCACAACATTTATTTCCAGTTATCTGGGCAGCATGGCAGTAAATCTGTAATAGGCGCAACAGGAACATGAATAAATTTTTAGTTTATAATTTTATCATCTTCAACTAGATAGGTGAGAAAATGTTTTGTAAGACATAGGTTTTTCTGATTAGCACCACATAGTATCAAGACATGGAAAATGAGAAGCCCTTATTTATTGCACTCAGAACATACACTCTCATAGTTGAATATTCACTGGTTGTGATTAAAAACTTACCCCAAAAATTTACCCAAGGGGGCATACTTCTATAAAATTAAAGGGCAGTTGACCTAAATATTGTAGTAAAAGCCCTCCCTTATACAATTTTTGTTTTGTTTAAAGAAAAGCTAGAATAGCAGGTGACATGCATTGTATGTAATGTGAATTTATCTGAAATCCCTATGTAAACAAGTCTACCAATAGCAAGGAGCAGTTAAATATTCCACTGGCTTTAGATAATTAAAACCATCATCTAAAAATTTACCTTCAATTACCAGACTCCAGGAAAGAAGCAGAGAGTTCTGACAAAGTACTAGAAAGAGTAAGGGGGATGGGGCAAAGGAAAGAGGAATAGATAAAGTGAAAGAGAAAAAGAGAGAAAACGCACAGTCTATTTTCCAAAATATGGTGGAGAAATAAATATAAGATAGGACGGTTAATGTCATACCTACCCAAAAGATATTTTTAGCAGGGATATAAGATTAGAGCCTAAGAAGCTATTGTTGTTGCTTTTATTTCAGATTCCTGCTTTCAAGCAGTAATATCTCTAAGACATCACAAGCAGAAGGGTTTTTAAAATCTGATTCTCAAAAAAAGAAAAAACAAAAAAAGAAACTTCACAATTTCCCATTTCTTTATATTTAAAACATTCTCAAAATTTATAAGCATGAATGTGAACCATTATTCGTAAATACTTGAATATATATATTTGGCTTTTGAAATTATAAACTAGATGCATACCTAAAATTTGACAACATTTCTAGTTTATGGCATATATTGCATTAAAGGTATTGTAAATGTAACCTTCTAGGGTTATCACATCATTTCCTCTTTTTAAAGTCTGTTTCATAATATCTAACTGCTAGAAATGGTGGGACAAAGGATTTGCTTAAATTCTCTTACACCTTAAAAGCTATATGGAGTCAGAGAAAATATATCACATTACTTAAAATTAATAATATATTGCAACAGTTAGCTAGCCAATCCCTATGTCAACCTAATATATTAGTACATTATCAATGACAATAAAGTTTTGATGGTAATTTGACCCACCTGCAAATAATAATAATAAAACAATTGAAATTTTGTGCTCGACAACCATGTCTGCTTATTTTTATTTGAAATGTCAGAACAATATGTCTTTTAATTAGCTTCTAGACAGATGCAGTTCAACGCCTAAATCTTACAGATAGAGACAACATTGTGTTTTATTTACTTTATGAGCAAGATCAGTAAACCAGCTCTGATTTGATACTGCACGTGTACTATGGAGAATGTAGCAGATAGAAAATTCATGTTTTAAGAAGAGATTTCACTTCAGAAAAGTGATCGTAAAGCCACTTACCCAGAAAGAAATGTTATTTTTATACTGCATAGCCTCAAATAAGTTGAAGGTATAAAATAAATTAAAAATTGGCAGCCATATTTAACTCAGTTCTTACCACAATTTGTAATTATGTATACATATATGTATTAACACACCTGTTTCTATCTCCTCCCCCGCTGTCCACACAAGTATGGAACAGATCATGAATGATTAGTACAGGAGTACACTCAATGGCAATCAAAGTGCTGGATGCTTAGTGGGAACTCAATAAATATCTTATCAGTGAATGAGTAAATGATTGATCATGGTTGTAACCATTTTGGTTCAAATATTTCCAATTCCTTTATTCACTGTGTAGTTATAGACTTGAAGCTTTAATTAAGGTGGTGCAAATAGGATGACTGAGTTTAATTCCCATCTATTCACCAAACATCCAGAATCTGTTCCATTGTCAACTAAAACTCTTCACCTCACTTTTCTGTTACCCTTTACATACTCATCTTCCCCTCCCCACCCCCTAAAGAAGTCAGATCTATTTGAAAGAGAACTTAATTTGCAGTCTGCATCACATCCCTTTTTGAAGTAGGCAATGCACAAGTAATAACTTAATAAATTAAATTGAAGGCTGGAAATAAGGTAACGGGGTCCTTAGCTTAGTCTTGTCTTATGAGCTAAGAGACATTAAGAGGATTATGTATTTTTAAACTTCAGTTGTTCCTTTGAAAAGCACACAAAATAAATTTCTAAGGTCTATATCTCAAGGAAGTCTGACAAATATTAAGCCTAAATAAATTCAGTGCAGGGGTCTTGAAGGCCTTTCTTACTGTGACATTTTGTTGGAGAATACCCAAGAACTGGGTACCTAGTCAGTTCTTTTAAAAACTAATACAAAGTTGTTTTTATGGTATCAGTGACTCCCAGTATAAAGAACTTCTGTCCCGCATGCTCCCCCTTCTGGGAGCATGGCCACACTTTCCCTTCCCCATCTTCCCTTCACAGGAGATTTGCAACCAGGGGAGCGATGAGCAGTGGCAGCCCATCCCAGGCGAACCCCTGAACCTGACCCCAGGGCACATTTTCTCTGACTCTCCATTGAGCTGACAGCAGTCCCAACTAGGTGGGACTCTCCTTCTATTTCTTCTATCCTAGGCCTTTCCTTGTTTCACTGTCCCCAGCTTTAATAAATGTACTCCCAAAATAATAAATACATAAATTAGTTAATTAATGAGAACTTCTGTCCATGTACAAGCAATGAGCAAATACCTGGAGAATGGGGTGAGTAGCTGTTTTGTTTTTTTTTTCCACTTGCCATTTGTACTAACATTATTCAAGGTTTAAGAAGGATTGAGGAAGGCAGAAGGTATCTGAAGTTATTTCCCTTCCTCAGAAGGCCCTCAAGAACAGTAGCAGACCCATTCAACTATGTACAAGGCAGGAAACAATGACTGCCTAAGGAGTTCCACATGGAAACTAAATAAATATGGGATGAAAAAGGACAGTCTCATAGAAAGATACAGATGCCCCTTCTTGATCTCTCTCTCCCTGGCTTTAAAATATTGGCTTTTTTTGGTATTCTCATTTACCCAGATTCTACTTTTATAAACAGTCAAAACCTTGTTTTGAGTGCCTGGGCAATCTCAAAAGACAGATGTGTTACCATGCCCTCCTCTGTGATTTAAAATCACACTTCCAGTGAAGTGTGGAAGTAATAAGTGGTACCCTTTCTCTCTCAGCACCCTTTTTTGCCCCTACTCCCAGCCCTAGCCAAAGTCTAACTTCTGGAAAATATTCATCGAGATCTTCCATCCTTTGCCATCATGCTCTCCCCAATTTTAACACCTCCCCCCATTAGAGAAGCTCTACTTTTAGCTGATTCATGTTTATGTTTTGAGGTTCAGACTAAGATTTCTTTTTAAATGCTTTTGCTGTTTTCAAAGATTTCTCTGAGCCATTTCATAAACACCTAAGGTGAAGAATCATTTGTGAAACATGTCCTTTTATTTACCTAAACTTTAGCCTCTTCTGCTAACTCGACAAGAGCTCTAGCACTTAGAAAGGCATCTAAGCTATTTGGTTAAAATGTGATTTGAATGTTTTTGGAAGATAAAGTCTATAATTAAGAGATTGCCTAACAATGGATCTGCAGGAACTGAAGGTCATTTCCCATAAAAGTGTGCAATCACAGGGAACCTCAGGTGAGCTATCCTGCACTCAACACTTGTCATACACTCAGGTCATTCATTAACTTTAATTAGGACCATAAAGAGGTGCCTAAAGAAAAAGGAAATGCTCATTTTAAGATAACATCATCGTCACTCCCTGATTTCTTCCTTAAGACAAGACCAAGAAAGGGAATTTTTGTTTGACCTTTATTTAAACAGTCAACCAGGAGAGAACAGCCATTCAGACTCGGCCAGGTGCCATGTCTTCAATTGTGCGGCAGCTGTTTCTATGCCAACTATGAGGTTTGTCTCCACTGAAGACAACTTCCTTGTCAAGATAAAATCCAAAGGTAATTTTTAATCTTCAGACTAAAATCAAAGGCCTTGGGGTGTGACCACTCCCAAATACCTTACAACAAGCTTTATAATACCTGACATTTCTTAGATTAAAAGAACCACAATCATTTATCAGTCTTTAAAAAAAAATTATAATAACCAAAGGTGAAAACAGCCAAGATTTCAATCCACCCTCTCATTAAGCCACCAAAAAGCTATTCCATCAACTGTAAGCACTTGTTAATCTAATCCATCTTGCCAACAACTGAGCCTTGACAAGTTTTTTTTTAGAAGAGAAGCCTTTCAGGAGTGGCCCTGATGAGCAGTCCTCTGCTACTGGAACCTAAAAGGCCCATCAGGTAGATACAGAGTTTTCTTATACAAATGCTGCTCCAGTCAAGGGGAGGCAAATAGGGAAGACAAATGGTCGCTCCCTAGGAATGATAGAGTTACTGGTCATAGTAAACTCCTTCCTGTATATGTGAAAACATCTATAGGAATTCAAAATAGCATCACGGAGAAAATGTAGTTCAAGAGGCAAAGTTCAGGACTAGTGTTTGCTTTGGCAACCTGATGTGAAAATATTACTGAATTATCTAAATCAGAGTTCAAAATGTGACTGAGTAAAGTGTCACATGCTAGCTGATACCAGACTGGTGTCTATCTTTGGAATTTTGAAATGCTAACAATGTAAATTCCTAAGAAATCTCTCACAGGTATGAAATATCTTTGATCCCTTATACCCCTTACAAGCATACAGTGATCAGAATATTTCTCTGTATTTACCTCAGAATGGCTATGTTACATTTGTGAATAGAGAAAAAATCTGGGGGAGCAGGGGGTGTGGGGGTGCATGGTTGGTTCTATGCAAAGGAACCTCGCAGGGTGGTCTGATTGTAACTCCTAACCGGGCAGGCCAGGGGGGTAGTCATGCCCCAGACCTGTTCCTTCTTCAGTGAAAGATTTTCAGGCAGCCCTGTCCACTCGTCTTCTGCATCTTGGTTAACACACCTTTGAAATACCAGAAGTGATACCCCTAGAAGAGGGTATTAACCCTCAAGATGGTATATAATCTTGTTAACTACCCTGTAATCCAATCTCCTCCTTGCTTTCTCCAATATCCCTTACATCTCTCCTTAATTTTGAATGCATAAAAGAAGCTGAAAAACTGTTATCCTCTGGAGCATCTGAGATCTTGCTCCCTGCCACGGTCCTCAGTGCTCAAATATCCTTCTGAAAATTCTCCACAGGTCTGGATGTTCCTTACACTGAAATTTAATTGGCATAATATGGCAGGGTTCGGAAGGAGTGCACCCAGGACCACCCTGAGGACTTGAGAATAGTGCTAGGTCCAAGTGAGGGCCCATTGTGCCCCACTGGCTCCGCAGTCCACACTGGATGAACGTAGGGGTGAGTTTCTCTTGGAATTTCAGGACTTCTTGCTTTGAGTAGCCAGGCTATGCCTTTATTTGAACTTTTCTTAGAAAACATGTGATGTGGATAAGGTTTGAGATAACCCAGAAAAGGGAAAAAAGGATGGGTTACTGCTTTTCATTTCAGTTTTTACCTTGAATGCTTACTAAGAGTTTGAACAAAATCTTTGCTGGTTAAATGAGAGACTGAATTCTTTTTAGCTCTGAAAGATGAAGGACACTTGCTTCCCCAATCCGAAGAACAAATGGGATGTTGATAGTTGTTCAGGTCCCCAAACCTGAGGTGGCAGAGTTGGGTCCTGCAAGGCATTAATTGCAGTAATGCAGCTGCACCCCAAGAAGCCAGCAGGAGCTCTGGCGCCCAGGGCAGGGCACCCTGGAATGGGTTCACCCTGAGAGAGGTGCCTTGGAAAGTGTGATGATTCCGAAGGTGTCTGTAAGCTCTCATTAGCCCTTGCTCAAGTGTTCTTAGGTGACTAAGAATCCTCATGGGCTTGCCTGAGGAAAGATTTCCTCTAAGGTATAAAGCAGTCTCATAGCTAGCTATCTGTGTGAGACCACACTGTCTGACCAAAAGATTGGTTATCAATGCATACTTTGAATTAATTTGTGACCAAAAGGGGAAACTGGACAAAAAAAAAAAGAGAGAGAGAAAAAAAAGGAGGTTCTATAGAAAGTAACTTCATAGGGTGATCTCTAAACTCTGTTGTTACAATACACATGGAATTGAGTTAAAATTAAACTCTAAAGTAGATTTAAAGCCCAAAGAGGGGAAATTGAAATCATGTTTCTTAAGGGAAAAGAAAACAAACCAATCACAATGCCTTATCTGAGGAGACTATTGTACTTAGGTAGGTACCATATACTGCCATGTGTAATGTGCACTTTTTAGCCCAAATTTTTTAGGGAAAAATAAGAATGCGCATTATACTTGCGTATAATGATTATCTACTGTGGGTATAATATAATAGGTATAATAATCCCATGTGTAATGTGCATATGTGAGTGCACATTATACATGGCAAAATATGGTATTTGAGCATCCAACTGACTCTTTTAAGCAGCAGCTGACTCTTGCATAACCTCTGTCCTTAGCAGAAGGAGGGAATCCCCCTGAATATGGTTTGGACTAGGGGCTCTGCCTTAGCAACCAGGCTTGTTTCTACAAGTCAGAATACTGGTCCATTCCAACAACTTACATGAACTCCACATTTCAAAAGTTACATCTCCCCAAGAAGGATCTCATTACTATGACCACAGCTTTCAATAACACTACTACCTATCATTATTTTAGAATGCACACACACATACATACACACACACACATACACATACAGTTGTGAGTGACATTCTATTGAATTAATAAAGCAATTGTAATAATCATAACTTGCATGTCTTTCGTTTTCTATATGAACAGCTGTAAATCTACTTTTGCCAACCCCTGTGTACTGTGTGTGTGTGTAATCATACATGTATATGATTAGTATTATAGTAAGACTTCTCAAAACGAGTGAATGAAGTCTGAACTGAGATGAAGTAAAAGCAGAAATTACCTAGGCTGAGGGAGATAAGAAGAAGAGCATGAATGCCCCCAAGGCTGTGGCATGAGAATGGGAGTGAAGGAAGGGCTAGAGACCTTAGCTGTCTCACCACAATGCAGGATCTGGAGGGCTTGACCGTCCTGAGTGAGAAGAGAGAGAGAACTAGGAAGTCACCTGGATTACCACCTGGCCCTAAACAGTGTTTTATGTATGTTATCATCATCAGTAAGAAAGGTGACTACTTCCTGAGAATCTGCCAAGGTATAAGATAATGTAGTATCACTTGATGGTCATTAGAACAAAAACCTATGACTACTTGAAACCAGATCCAAATGCTTAGTAGTTATTTGGCATTGGTTAATTATATAAGCTCCATTTGCCTCTGTTTCTTTACTTATGAAATGAGAGTAATGATCATATCCATATATAGGTTGTTTGGAGCATTAAATAGGTAATATGTACAGAGTTCCTAGAAAGGTACCTGGCATACGATAAACACTCAATAAATATTAGCTATTACTAGTATTACCATGTGGTGGGGCCAACACATGCAGGATATGTTATCTCATCCATGCAATAGTCCTGGGGGAAAAAAGTACCATTATGCCTATTCTACAAAAGGGGAAGTAAAATTCAGAGGGTTTTCAGGACATACAAACTCTACTCAGTTAATTTAGTGACAATAGCAAAACTGAAATGTGTTTTCTCAAGCTTCAAAGTTCATATTTCTCTATTTTATCAGAATGAGTAGCTTCTCTTTGAAGATTTCCAGTGTGAGAACAAAGCATAAAAACAACTTAAGTTTCCTCATTAAGCAAAATGACTCATCAAACTAGTTGACCTCCTAGATTGGCATTTGTGGAAAAAACAAAACAAAACAAAACAAAACAAAAAGTCTGCTCAAATATTGACATTATGTTGAAACACAGTTCATATAACTTATCAAAGAAAAACATTTATTTTTCTATGAAGCTCAAAGTACTGGGAGGTAGACTTCTCTGAATAAGCAATTTAAACTATGCTCTTTTTAAAAATCCATTAACAAACCATGTTCATTTGCAGATAATATTTATTTTCCTCTTGCTGCCAACAAGTAGGAAAACTGTAATGAATTTTTGCTGATTCTTTTATGCCAACTTACATTCCAAAATACAGTGGAAATATATAGTTCACTGAAATCTATTATTTGCCCAAATACACAATCTATTCTAGATAAATCCCTAAAGAATAGTTAGAAATAAAAATTTAAAAAAATTTTTGCTATAATCCTGGGTTCATTAAAATATAAATAATGATGCCATCTTTTGCAAACTGGAGGCAAATTGGACAGTTTTTATGCCACCAGGGAGAGAAAAGAGGTAGTTGGCAGAACTGGAGTGTCTTTCTTCTTTCTCATTTATTCTCAAATGTTAAGCAGATTGTTAAACCATTCAGAACGGTGGCTTTGGGTTTTTGATGTGAAATAGACATTAGGGATCAATTGTATTATTCTTTTTTCCTTCCATGGGGATAAACTTAAAGCCTAGGGATTTTAGCTGACCTTTTTGAGGTCACAGTTAGATGGTAGCTAATAAGTAACATATAAGCAGTGAGCCCAGTGACTGATAATGGCAAATGGGGAAAGCTAGGGAGGTTAAAATATTTAATTACACTGATCATTCCCTGTAGAAGGACTGATTTGTGACTCAATGATTTCTGATAACACTGTAAATATCTGATTACACAGAAATTTTAAATACTTGTCTGCTAATTCAGAATATTTAGTACTGAATGAATAGTTTTTATATGTTTTTATGTCACTTTTATTTCTATTTCTCTCTCTATGTCTCTCTATGTATGGAAAAACCTACACAAAATCAAATATACTGGCTTGCAAATTATCTCTTTTTTAAACAATTAATCATCTCTAAAATAATGGTAGTGTGAAGAAAAAATCAAATCCATTGAGTTCTAGTTATAGCTCATCTGTTTTTGTTGACTTAATCACAACATGGAATTCCATTCCATGTTAGCTTACTTCCAAGCATATCATAAGGAAGAATCTGAGACTTAAATATAAACATAGAAATGAGGTTTGAAAGTCTGTTCCACATAAAATAAAGCACTCTCAAATGGTGTTTTCTTCCTAAAGTATCATTAGATTTGTGCCATTAGAAAATAAATTGAACAGAATACATAATTAACCATTAGCCATAATCCATAAGATTAATGATTTCTTTGTGTTCGCTTGTTTTCTTCCTAGATTAGGCTTGCTAGTTTTGCTATTCTGATGATTACTCTTTTCTTCCTTTTTACTTGCTACCACCATCATCATCAACATTCTTATACATTGTTGCTTATACTGTGCAAAGAACAGGCAAGCATTTTATATCCATTGTCTCTGTTGATTTTCACAATATCCTATAATATGAGGATCAGAACCACCAATATTCATTTTAGGAAACTGAGGTGCAGAGAATATGTGACTTGCCCAAGGTTACACACAGGTTGAAATCAACCATTTCAATTTAGCCTTTAGATAACCCTAGGAACTAATTTGTGTGTGTGTGTGTGTGTGTGTGTGTGTGTGTGTGTGTGTGTTAAATTTCGGAACTCTTGCTCTTACAAATTACCTACTAACAGAGACCTAAAAAAATAATGAAGTATCAGAGACCAAAATAAAATAGCATTAAATAGATTTAAGAAAGGAAGTTGAGTGCTACCCAAAGTTTTGTTGCTTATTTTGCCCTAGGTAGGGAAGGATATTATTATTATACTTTTTTCATAAGAAAAAAGTAAGCAGACTATTCTTTTGGACTTTAAATAATGCCAATTACTACCTTAGGCCAATTTGAAGGTAATTATCTATGTCCACCCAGGGAAACTGTATTGAAGTAAACATATTGTTTTCATCTCTTTATAATATCAGCTAGAAAGTAGCATCTTTTGAGCACCTGGCCTTTGCTTTTAGAGAAATAATTTAATGGACTAATTAAATTGACGGCACTCTTCTAATTAAAAGATTTTAATGAAGATATGTTTGTATAAAATAATTGAGAATAACAATTGGTTGTACTTATGGAATACTCAGCTAGGGTCAGGCATTGTGTTTGACACACTGTACATGCATTGATTTACCTAGTCCGCTCAAAGTGCATGAGAATGCTACCATTCCCATTTTTCAGAAGAGAAAGAATATTCAGAGATTTCAAATTACTGACTCAAGATCACAGAGCTGGAAATGACAGTGCCATGTCCTTATCATTAGGCTAAACCTCCTTTCCAACTGTTTAGAAGATAATCAAGAAACCAACTGTGACAGATTGAAAATAGCCCCTAAATGTATCCATCTCCTAATCTGCAGAATCTGTGAGTATTACCTCACGTGGCAAAAGGGATTTTGCATATGTGATTAAATTATGGAAGTTGAGATAGAGAGATTATCCTGGATTATCCAGGTAGGCCCAATGTAATCACATTGTTCTTGTGAGAGGGATCCAGAAAAAGTCAGTCAGAGGAAAAACAATGTCATGACAAGGATGGAAGCAGAGCTTGGAATGATGTGCTTTGGAGATGGAAGAAGGGGCCACAAGCCTGAGCATGTAGGCATCCACAAGAAGCCAAAAAAGGCAAGAAAACAAGACTCCCTGGGAGCCTCCAAAAGGAACTGTCCCTGCCAACATCTTGCCTTTAGCCCAGTTAAACTAATTTTGGACTTCTACCTCTACAACTATATGACAGTGTATTTGTGTTGCTGTAATAAATTACCTCATCAAGTTATAATTTATTATAGCAGTTACAGGGAAAAATACACAATAGTGAGGAAAACAGCTGCAAAATAACAACAATGAATTCTTTGAAATGATCACAGAAGCATTTGCAGGCATATAACTGGCACAACTGTGCTCTTAAAATTTGAAGTAGGAGCTGTCTCTAGGAATATTCTCTGTAGTGTCTGCTCCAAATCTGTTCTGGCCTCTGCCCTTCCCAGCTTTTGCAAAGGGCCTCAAAAACCACATTCTTGAGACTGTGAGTTCTATTCAGGGCTAGGAACCATAATTCCCCTCCTATAATACATGAAATATGAGCCTAATTTTGCTTAATTTCTCCTTTCCCCTTCATTTCTAAGTGTTTGGCATACCCCAGAATGTTCTCTCCATTTTATCAACAGTTTAGATACCATGTTGCCACTTACTAGCTGTGTAAGTAAATGCTCTGTGCCTTGGTTCCCTCACTGCTAATGGGGATCGTAAGAGCACCTATCCTGACAACCTCCAGGAACTACTGTGAGGACCAAACAACATAAAACACATAAAGCCCTTAGAATAGTTCCAGAATGTGCATTCAGTAAGTGTTAGTTTCACTGTTATACTGGAGCTCCCTCTGACTGGTTTTCTTCATCACCCAACCAATATGTTCAAGTCTCTCTATGTTCAAGCAAATCATAAGACCACCTGTTAAAACCACCGCTCTCCCTCTCGCCTTCTGTCTGCTGCCAAGTTGTTCCATGCTGGCTGCCCTCATTCACCACCTGCCCATCTCAGCCTATTATAATCTGATATGTACCACTCCTTTCTGCCTCTCAACTCAACAGATTCTAGTCCCCATGTAGAGTTTTTTGTGGCATTTACATACATTTTGACCACTTTCTGTGTGGCTGTCAGGACATTGCTTTCTCAAAATATCCATTGGTGGTTCTCAACTGAGGGTGATTTTGCTCCCCGCCCCCACTTCCAGGAGACATTTGGCAATGTCTGGAGGCATTTTTTGTTGTCACAAATTTGGGGGCGGATGATAATGGTATCTGAGCTGTAGAGGACAATGATGCTACTAAATAAACATCCTACATGCATAGGACATCACCCAACAACAAAGAATTACCTAGCCTAAAATGTTAATAGTACCATGGTTAAGAAACCCTGTTCTAAATAAACCTATTCTCCAAAGGTTTGGCTTTAGTACCCATTGTGCATGCGTGTATATGTAAATATCTTTGCACAAAAAGCTCTTCTAGACCCAGCCCAGACTCTATTTCTCAGTTCAAATAATCTTCAAGACATCAACGTAGCCCCATCTCTTTACCCACCTGGAGTTCACATAATCCTCTCCCTTCTCCACCCAGCTCTGTGCCCCCAAGAAGCTGATGACACAGGCTGCAACAACAGGGCCCTCTTGCCACAGGGCTTCCCCCTGACTTTGGCAACAGAGATTGCCAGGAGGGAGGAGAGTTAAAGTCAAGGTAGTTATTCTCTTTGCTTCTCTTCTAGGAGTTTGCTCTAAGCCATATCCTCATCTGGAAGGCACTTACTGCAATATGGCTGTCTTTACCCTACTCTCTCCTTTTATGTTCAAGTAATTTTTTTTTCCTTGTCCATTCAGGTTCAGCAGTGGTATAAAGTCACCTGCTAAGGCGAAGATGGTGTACTATCCCTTTCACTCCCATATGCAGACATTTGGAAATGACTCCTTTATAAATAAACCCTTCTTGAAGTATTTGATTCTGATTAGGTCATATATTTTCTGCTGTGATGTAGTTGCCACTCCTTGTCGTAGCCCTATATGACAGAACAACCAACTTTTGGTGACACAGATCCAAAATTTCACTATCCCCTGCTCTCTTATCCACTATATCCAACCAATCATTAAGGCCCATGGAATTTTCTTCCACATATTTTTTACTTTAATTTTCTCTAGACCCTTTCCCACTGGCTATTGCCCTAGTTTAATCTATCATTTCTTATTGTTATAATGATGTTAAATTTTTTTCAAGTATTCAATGTCTTCTCTATCTTCTCCAACTTTCAAAGCCAATAACCTCATGCTGGCTTCCAAGATTCTCTGATAGCTACAGGTGAACTCTCTCTTTTTGGGGATCTCATTCTTTGTCATCTTAATTGACATAGGTAACTGTCACTCTCGTTGTTCTATTTTAACTATAAAACTGTCTTTTATAGAAACAACAATAAAGTGGATGAAGCCAAAAATCAAGTCAATGATTTGGAACATAAGGAAGCAAAAAAAACAACCAATCAGAACAAGAAGAATAAGAAAAAAAAAAAAGAGGATAGTTTAAGGAGCCTCTGGGGCAACTTCAAGTGTCCCAACATTCACATCATATGGGTGCCAGAAGGAGAAGAGAAAAACCAAAGAATTGAAAACCTATTTGAAAAATAATGAAAGAAAACTTCCTAAATTTGGTGAAGGAAATAGACATGCAAGTCCAAGAAGCACAGAGAGTTCCAAAAAAGATGGATGCAAAGAGGTCCACTCCAAGACACATCATAATTAAAATGTCAATGGTCAAATATAAAGAGAGAATCTTAAAAGCAGCAAGAGAAAAGAACCTACAGGGCAGTTCCAATAAGACTGTCAGCTGATTTCTCAAAAGAAAATTTGCAGACTAGAAGGGATTGACAATATTCAAAGTCACATAAAGTGGACACCTACAGCCAATAATTCTACCCAGCAACATTATTATTTAGAATTGCAGGGCAGATAAAGAGCTTCCCAGATAAGAAAAAAGTTAAAGGAGTTCATCATCACCAAACCATGACTATATAAAATGTTAAAGGGACTTATTTAAGAAAAAGAAGAAAATCAAAACTATGAACAATAAAATGGCAATAAATGCATATCTATCAACAATTGAATCTAAAAAGCAAATGAAGCAAACAAGAAAAACAGACACAGAATCATGGGTACAGAGAGGATTTTGATGGTTGCCAGATGGGTGGGGTATTTGGGAGAAAGGGTGAGGGGATTAAGAAATACACATCGGTAGTTATAGAATAGCTATGGGGATTTAAAGCACAGTATAGGAAATGTAGTATCCAAAGAGCTTATATGCATGACCAATGGATGTGAAAAAAAGGTATGGGGATTGCCTGATGGAGGGGGCTGCTTGATGGAAAAACTGGGACACCTGTAATAGCATAATCAATAAATTATAATTTAAAAAACTACCTTTTATCTTAACTAAAATTAAGCTTCTTGAGGGAAGAACTGTTCTTTTTTCCATATTCAGCATCCAGCAGAAGTAACACCTGCTTGAGTGTGGTTGGTAGGGTAATAGTGTGGGTGTAATAATTTATAGTTTTAATTTGAACATTTCACCTAAAATGTCATGTGGTGTGCTTGAGTATGATATTGTTATGTTAAAGAATTACATGCTTATGATTTTGTAATAAAAGACTTTGTAATAAGAAAGGGCTTTATTTGTGCCAGACCAATAAGTATGGTACTCCCAGGGCACTTGGTCCGATGATCCATACATAAGGATCACAATAAGTATTTGCTCTTTTCAGCTCTTTTTTTATTGTTGGTGAAAATAAATTTTCAAGTTTGGAAGTCTCATGGCCTTTGGAGTTATGTCTTTTATTTCTTTTTTAAGTAATGAAGAAGAACATATTCTTTTGCAGCAAAATCTATAAAAGCATTCAAAATACTGGAAAAATAAATATAAATAGAGGCATCAAATAATCCCATTGACTAATTGAATGCACACTGTCCCTAAATAATCTCTCTCTGAAACCTCTCTGATTTCTCTTCCAGCAGAATTTCCATAATCAAGTGATCACTGTCTAAACAGAAAGACAGGAAGGTAAAGCCCTTCTTCTGTCACTTCATAAAAAGTAAATATTGGCCTCTTCAGCACTCTAACTCATCCTGAGGATATTTATTTTGTGTGTCCATGTGACATAATGGAACTTTAGAGTGTTGACCAAAACACATCACCTTTAATTAACTGTATGATTTAGGATAAATTTTTAAGCCTCCTTTCTTCAACTGTTTAATGGAAATAAAAATAACATAGTTCATTACAATGTGGGGATGACTAACAAGTGTATGTAAAACTGCTTTGGCAACTACAAATAGAATATAAAATATTACTGCTTAATTATTCCAGTAGCTTTCATATCAAGTTGTCTCAATGAATAAAAGGATAGCTGCAAGTTTCAGGCTGTTTAAGGTCTACATGACACACCATTTAATGAAGCATGCCTGAATGACAATGAGTAGTAATGTCTTCTCTAATCAGCTGTGTCAAGGTGAATCCATTCAAACTAGTAAAGTAGCCATGCCTCCAGAATTCTCTTCACATGCATGGAGAATAAGGTGAGGATTGTAAGTATGCCTACTAAATGAATTCAAACTGTTATGTTCTATTTTCTGGAATTGAAATAGGATCCCAGAGAGTATTCAATGCATATTCTTGATTATTTTGAAATGGTAATTATTAACTTACCTCAAATTCCCTATAAGATATATTGAACCATCAAAGAAAATAATTCCATTTTATTTTGGGGCATTAGATCTTCACTAGCATATAAATAAAAATTGGTTTAGTGTCATGACCTGGCTATGTAGTTCAGTTGGTTAGAGTGTTATCCTGATATGCCAAGGTTGTGGGTTCGATCCCTGGTCAAGGTACATATGAGAATCAGCCAATGAATACATAAATAAATGGGACAGCATATTGAGGTTTCTCTCTCTCAAGTTAATAAATAAAAAAATTTAAAACAAATTGATTTAGTATATAAAGCACTAAGTATACTAGAAGGTGTTACAGTGATGCTAAATGACCTCTATATTACCTTAAATAGATTCAACCCTTATGCATAGGAAAGAGAGAAAAGGGAGAAGTCATGGGGAAGGGAGGAAAAACAAAGAAGGGAGAGTAAGGCAGTTTATTTTTCCCCCAAAGATGGCTGCAGTAACATTTCCCAGACCACATGCAATGTGACCTCAATCAAGAGAAGGCTATTTCTCCACCCTTTGGAATCTAGGTGGGTCCTGTGATTGCTTTGACAAATAGAATTCAGTAGAGGAGGCACTATGACAGTTCCACTCATAGCCTTTACCTTGCCTGGAAATGTCTGTTTTCTGCCTCTTAGAATGTTCACAGTAGGTGAAACCAGGTACCATGTCAATTCTGTTACCCTGGGACTGCCATTTTTTTTGTATGGGTTGGGACATCAGGATTAACTGTTTCAGTGGTACTTAGTCTCCATATGCCTTTCATATTGTGAACATATACTACATTGAGAGTGATCTAATTAAAGACATTGTTGTGTTTTTTTTAAGAAGTTACACTTTTTTAAAGATTTTTTTTTAAGATTTTATTTATTTATTTTTCGAGAGAGGAGAAAGGAGGGAGGAAGAAAGGGAGAGAAACGTCAATGTGTGGTAGACTCTTGCCTGCCCCCTACCAGGGACTCAGCCTGCAACCTAGGCATGTATCCTGACTGGGAATCAAACAAGCAACCCTTTGGTTCACAGGCTGGCACTCAATCCACTGAGCCACACGAGCCAGGGTTGGGTTGGTTTGTTTGTTTGTTTGATTTTTAAGATTATTTATTTATTTACTTTTAGAGAGAGGGGAAGGAAGGGAGAAAGAGAGGGGAAACATTGAAGTGCGAGAGAAACATCGGTTGGTTGTCTTTCACATGCCTCCAACTGGTGACCTGGCCAGGAACACAGGAACGTGCACTGACAGGGAATCAAACCAGCAACCTTTCAGTTTGTGGAATGATGCCCAACTCACTGGGCAACACCAGCCAGGGTGAAATCAGTTTTTCATATGACATGTCCATGAATCACTTGATCTGATGCTCAACTGAAGAAACAAACTCCCTTACACTGTAGAAAAAACCCTCTGCTGACCTTACTGAGAAATAGTGGTCTCCAATATAGACTCTCCTAAAGAATGTTCAAGGTTAATGTTGACTTGGCATGGCTTTTGACTGACAGGCTGAATTTAGAATCTTATAACAGCATATTTTAATACTGTATAGTATGGCAATAATAATGACATTATTGATGATGATAGTGATGATGATGAGGATCATGAAGAAGGAGGAGGACTAGAGTAGATTTTGTTTATACATAGGCTTTTGCTACCTATTAGAGAACTGAATATTAATGATTATTAACCCATAGTTCACTTATATTTAAAACATTTCTGTGCTTCCAGTGAATAAAGTATGATTTCATTCTTGGAAAGTCCATCACCTGAACTGGAAAAAAAAAAGAACTTCTTTAAAACTTCAAAAAAAATAAGAGGTGTAGATTCAAGTTAAAAGCAGCTTTTACCAAGCCAGATCTTTACAAGATCTTTTTAGGAAAAAAAATCAAAGGCCCTTACATCCTAAGAAACTGTCCTGCACAGTCAATGATCATTAAATCATTTCTCTCTCTCCCTCTCTCTATCTCTCTCTCTCTCTCCACACACACACACACACACACACATATACACTTATATATACATATATATACTAAATTTTATAAAAGTATAAAATGAGGTTTCTGTCTGCTCAGCAGATCTGTAAGCTCCTGTGTTTGTAAAATGTCTTACTTTCCCCTGAGACTGCTGTGGTTGGCATGGTTGTAGGTAAATTTAGTTTCATGAAATCTATGGTGAATAAATACTTCATTTTTATATTAAGAATTTAATTTAGTTTAATTTTTATTACAAAATTTGTTAAGAGAAAAAATAACTAGAACATACAGATATCAAAAAGAAGGCCATCAAACCAGTAATAAACCAGATACACTAATACAACATTGTACATTGCTATTGATACCTTGGTGTTTATAGATGAGATTCTTTTCATTACCTTTTGAGTATTTTTTTGAAACTGGAGATATGCATGCTAATTTTGTAAACTGATTTTCTGGCTGAATGAATATTTCTAAGGTGATCTCTATTTACACCTAGGTTTCTTTCTCAAATCTCTCTCTTTTGACAGATTTTCACTCTTTGACATTGCATATCTACTAGCAAAAGTCATTCCACAGCTCACATTGAATATTTAGCTCTTTTGAACAAAAAAGGTTAAGTGATATTTATTCAATCTTAAAGCTCTCTCTGAGCAAATGAGAAAATAAATACAGTTTAGTACAGTGAAAAACAAAACACAATCTGAACATCATGGTTAGAAGTAGCAGATCTATAAAGGTAAAAGGATGTGGCCAGCCAGCTGGTTAGCCACATGGCAGGAATGTCAATAATATCTATGCCAGTGGTTCTCAAGCGATGGTCCTCAACCAGCAGCATTAGTGTCATCTGAGAACTTTCTAGAAAATTTTGGGGCTCTTCCAAACTCACTGAATCAGAAACTCTGGGGATCGAAGCCCACCAATCTATGCATTAGCTAGCCCTTTGGGTGACTCTAATGCATGTTAAAGCTTGAGTATCTTCTAAGCCAATATTTAGGAGAACCACAGTCCATGCTTAGGGCAGTGTTGCTAAAGAATCCTTCTGGAGGTTTTATGACATGCTATTGCCTGCACACCACCCTGGCCCAAGTAATTTAGAAAATGAATCCCCTGGATTGGTAACTGAACATGTTTATTCTTTTTACAAG
Organism: Pteronotus mesoamericanus; assembly: GCF_021234165.1. Taxonomy (NCBI): domain Eukaryota; kingdom Metazoa; phylum Chordata; class Mammalia; order Chiroptera; family Mormoopidae; genus Pteronotus; species Pteronotus mesoamericanus. The sequence continues at coordinate 33,714,427 of NW_026555105.1, read as the reverse complement.
CTTCCCAGGTGATGCTAATAAACAACCAGGACTCAACAACTGTTGGTGTACCACATGTATCAGTCCAACAAATGGAGAGACAACTGAAGAGAACTTGACTGAGAACTTTAGTATATTCGTCCATAGTAGCTGAATGATTATAAAAATTCAAATACAGTGTAATTTATTTTATTTCATGTTAAAAAAAATGCTCTGAAAAGTAAAATTTAACTGTTATACAGAAATAAGGATTATTATCAGCTAATGTTCTTTGACCTATAACATAAATTTAAAGGTTTTATAAACAAGGAAACTTGATAATTAGAATCATGTATTGCAAACACCATACCTGCCCAAGGCTGAGATATACCATAACTTAAAATTTAGAGGCGCCAAAGGCCACCAAACTTAAAGTAATAGTTCTATAAACTTTATAAGGCCAGGAAGTGTCACAGAAGAACAGTACAAACAATAAGGCAATAGCTTATATTTATCAAGAATTTTCATACATACTATCATAATCTTTGTAACAAAGCTGTAGGGTAGGTACTATAACATTCATTGGACAGTAGTAATTAGTGTTCATAATGAGGACCCTCAGTTATTAGAAACACTAAGTTTTATTCAAAATATTTTTCTTAAGAAATAAAATAGGCATACTTCTGACACAGAACTCAAAAAGTACTGGCATAGAACAAAATTAAATAAATAAGAAAACAAGAAGTAGAATGGGCAAAAATTTTTTAAAAACAGGATACAACAATTATTGATTATATAAGAAAAAAATTTTATTGAAGTCCAATTTGTAAATAATTTCTGTTCACAAAACATTAACATTAAGAGAAGTAAAAGATATGACAGCCTGACAGATGATATTCACAGTCTACATCTCATAATGGACTCATATCCAAAGTATAAAAGAATTACCACAAATCAGAGAAAAAAATAAGTGATGTGATTTAAAATAGGTAAACACTTGAAGAAGCATTCACAAAAAAAGAGGAGATCCCAAAAACTGATAAGCATATGAAAGAGTACTCAATATAATTCTTCTCAAAGACATCCAAATTAAAACCACAGTGAGATACCAAAACACTCCCACCAGAATGCTCATAATTCTGAGTGTATGCCTACCCTATGATCCAGCAATTCAACTCCTGATAAACACCCAAGGCTAGTGAATACACTGCTTATTAGAAGACAGAATCAGGAATGTTTCTTAGCAGTTTTATTTACAATAGCTAAATTATGAATGGGGATAACTCAAATACCCAACAATAAAAGAATGGATAAACGAATATTGGTGTGTGCATACGTGTGTGTGTGTGTGTACATATATATATGTGTGTGTGTGTGTGTATATATTATATATATAATGGAATACTGCACATTTATTTAAAAAATAAACTGCTTGAATATGCAACATGAATGAATTAAAAATTGTTTTGTTGAGCAAAGAAGTCCAGATGCATATGAGTTTATTTATATGAAGTTCCAAAATGGCAAAACTAATACATGGTGGAAGAGTTCAGATAGACCTTGTATGAGAAGAGTAATGAAGGAGCGTTCTGAAATATTGGATATATTCTATATCTTCACTGGAGGTGGTCACACATGTAACATATTGGTTAAGATTAGTGCACTGTACTATATAACTCAATTAAAATGAAGATAAAGAATACAAAGGAAAGCATAATCTTAAAAGGCAGCATTTATAATAATTCCATCAACAGTAGCTTTATTGCTAGCGGACTTTAAAATCAGTTATCCAAAAGAGAGAGCACTAGGGGTTTTTATTATAATTTACCTAATGAATAATAACTCAAGCTAGTTTTCTGAAGTTCTTAATAATTAGGAATAAAAAAATAAAAAACATATCTTCATCTCCCTTTGTTATTCATATGAACATACTCCATCTGAAAAGAGGTCATATTCTTTGACCTCACCATAATTTCCTCTCTAGATTGTGGATGTTAAAATGTGTCTAAAGAAAATAGCAATACTCGTACCTCCAGTTGCTTTATAATGATGAAGCAAAAGGAGACTCAAGTTCTGGGTATGCACAGTTTTAAACTGGAAAAAATGCATCACCTGTGTAATCAAGTTCTTAGTGTACAGGTAGTTCCCTACTTAAGACAGTTCAGCTTATGACTTTTTGACTTCCTAATAGTGTGAAAAACATGCACATTCACTAGAAACTGTACTTCAAACTTTGAATTTTGATCTTTTCCTGGGTTAAGGATTATGAGGTAGACAGGACACCTTTGATACTCTTCTGGGTACTTGGCAGTCCCTGGTGATCCACAGCACCTGGTTAGGCACATGATCCTAAAGGTTATCGACCACATTCTACAATGTTCTGTGTTCACACCATTTTTTGGATATTGTATTTTCTGTTTTCACATCCCATCATGTCTACAAAATGCCCATCTGTGTCTCTTGCTTCTGGTGAGAAGAAGAGGAAGGCAATTACTCTCAAGATGAAACTTAAAATAACTGCCCAGCTGCACTCTAATGTAAGTGTTCTGAGCATGTTTAAGGTAGGCTAGACTAAGCTATAATGTTTTGTAGGTTGGGTGCATTAAATGCATTTTCAACTTATAGTACACTGGGGTTTTTCAGGACATAACTCCATTGTAAGTAGAGAAATGTATATGAGGTCTGTCTGAAAAAAAGTCCAGCCATTGTTAATATAATGAGAATGGTTTGCATGACAATTGATGTAACCTGGCAGTCCAAAAGAGTGGACTGGAATGTGCATGTGTGAATAATGGCAACTTTCACTGTACTAGTCAGTGGGTGGCAGAGGACACCGCTGAGTGAGCATGTGTACTGCCTGCTCATCCCATTCAAAATAACTGAGCGGGTAGAGCAACGGAAATCTGCATCAAATTTTGTGTTAAGCTTGAACATTCCTCCTTGGAAAGTATTCGGATGATTCAGAAGGCCTCAGCTATGGGCAACTGGTGATTGGCAGCTGCATCACAACAGTGTGCCCACTCATACATCCCATGCAGAGTTTTTCGTGAAGCATCAAATCACCCAGGGGACTCAGCCCCAAAAGCCAAGATTTGGCACCCTCTGACTTCTGGCTTTTCCCCAACTAAAATCACCTTTGAAAGGGAAGAGATTTCAGACTGTCGATAAGATTCAGGAAAATATGATGTGGCAGCTGATGGTGATTGGGAGAATTGTGTGAGGTCCCAAGGTGCCTGCTTTGAAGGGGACTGAGAGGTCATTGTCCTGGGTACAACATTTCTTCTATCTTATATCTTCTTCAATAAATGTTTCTATTTTCCATGCTACATGGCTGGATACCTTCTGGACAGGCCTCGTATGAATAGATATAGATACAGATATATCAATGTTGAATATATAAATTTAAATATTGATGTTGCTGCTCTTAGACTGTTCAAGGAAGAAGAGGGCAGAACATCATTCTCTGAAATTGACACCAGCTGCTTCATTATAATTACTGTGTACATTCTTATCCTGCTGGCCAATCAAAAACAGCCTTCTCTTTAAAAGCAAACATCTGCTGTCCATTTATATCATTTCTACATGAAAACAGGTTTATCAAAAACAACTTAAACTTTGCCAATACTGAACATGTGCTTCCAGAAAAATGATCTTTCTGCCTCAACTGTACGATGACTTCTAACTCTTTATGCCCCAATACTTAAAAAAAAAGTTTCTCAGAATATTTTTCCTTCAATGTGCTTCATGAAGATAGTTTTCCTTTGTGTGCCTATTCTCCCCATACCTCCTGGAATGCATGTTCACCTGTTAAGAGGGCAGAGGACACTCAATATGGGAGAAAAGTGAAATAAACCTGCTGCTTTCCCATTTTGAGTTAAGCATGATTTTATAAAATAACACTAAAGTATGCTATACTAGCTCTGGAAGCCAGACTTCTCGGGTTTAAGAATTAAAAAATAAAAACTCAATGAATCAGTAATGGTATTATTTCTATTGTTGTTGCTACTATTGTTATCACTTACATAACAAGTCAGATGGTTATCATTTAAATTGCAGGGGGGCTCTCTGGCATGTCTGAAATCTAATTTATATATTTAGTTTTATAAAATCAAAAGGAAATTGGAGATATTGAAATTCTTATTCAGAGTGTTTGCTATTCTGAAATACTTAGAGAGAGCCAATAATTCAGTTAAAACAAGTGCAACATGCAATTTACAGATCATTGACAGTTCTGAAGCTCCATTCCACTTAAAATTTTATTACATATAGAAGAAAAAAATCAAGTTCATTCATGGCAGCTGAATTTCTGCTGCATTTCGATCACTATATTATTAAGATGATAAACACTCTCTACCAAGGAGTTACCAAATAAACTCTAAAGCACTGCTTTAAAGACAATATTTATTAAACCATTTATGCAATTCATTCTCTACTTCAAAAGTCAGGATTTGTTTACAAGTTATAACACCAGAGAAAAGTTCTTGAATCTAGGCTGTGTCAAATGCTCTAAGACTTAGGGATCTTCCCCTTCTGGTAACAAAAAGAGATATATTTTTATGAATCTATGTGAATATCTTTTTTTTCCACATTTTTCCAGGAAGAATTCTGAAAAACCATTTTCTAGTTCAGCAGGGAAAGGATCACGTGTTCATATTTTTATCTTAAGCTTGTCATGGCATTTTTAGTGTAGTTTTCAAGAGTAATAAGGCCCATAAAATGTCACTCAAAACCCACCCCCAGCAGGGACCGTGTTGAAAGCTGTTACATCATCAGCATGCTTGTTCCAGCACAAAACAAGTGGCATTTCTCATGTCAAAACTGAATTCACAACTTTAAATCTCAGATTTCCTGTGCCCTCCGGTTACCATGGAAGCCAGGACCATGGCAGTCTGAGCAGCCTGAGTCAAAACCCAAGTGTCCCATTGTCTAATGAAGTAATGAATCATTTCACTCTCCCAGGTCTCCTGCCCCTGAGTAATAGAATTATTAGGAGGAGGCATGAGGAAAGGACAGAGCAAAGCTCTCTGACAGCTAGTGAAAAGACTGCAGAAACTCTCAGCCCATTCATGCACTCAGATTTTCTAAGCTTGACACTTATCTTCAAATTCGGACATGAATGCTGATGTAGCACTATTCAACAATCTCTACCTGAGCAAACCTCATTTACTAGGAGACTGAATGCCTACTGCACTCCACTCTTACCCTCTATCTTAATGTAAAATTACATGTAGTACAGGTTTTTTGCATTCTAGTTCAAGATTAACACTAGCTAAGACGTGGTGACCTGAGTCCTATACTACTTTATACTATCCTATTAAGAGGAAAAAGACATATTGAACCAGCATGTATCATCTTCTAATATGCTTTCTCCACAGTATATTCTCCAACCACATAAGATATTAAATGATTTGTGTAATGAAGCTTCTTGAGTTTCCTTAGAGTTTTCTCTCCCAGACTTTAGTTAACCACTATATGATGGAATATTCCTTTAGCAAGTGATGATGTGGAGAGAAATAAAAATAAATAAGTAGGAGGGAAAGCACTGGTGATGTGGGGTAAGAGGAAAACACAGAGAAGGAAGATATGGAGAAAGAAAAGGTAGAAGTAAAAAGAAATTAAAAGAAAGCCAAGAGGAAGACAAGAGAAAGGAAAGAGAGAAGGATAGATGGAAGGGAGGGAGGGAGGAAAGGAAGGAGGGGAAGGAAAGGAATTAGGAAAAAGAGGGGCATCCTTTCATAGATTTTTGTTTGCATGGTATTCCATGCATCTGTTACAACTTCTTTTCCCCTTGCAGCATAGAGCTTTTGTTACTCAAAAAGTATTTCTGAACTTCTGGAAATCTCATAATGTCTTATGAAGAAAGACTCTAAATAACTATTTGTATTTGTATAATGGAACAAAAAGATGTTTAGAATTTGATTCTGTGGCCCCCTACCTTTGCTCCTGCACGTGGTTTTAACCATGATACTTCTTAATTACTTAAAAAAATTGTCCACCTATAATATTTATTCTCTTCTACCTTTTACTAGGATTTACTTAAAAAATTATTCAATTCATATCTCAAAGGAATATAACTCTAAAAGCAAACAGCTGAACTTAAAGCAAAAGGAACAGACTTTTAATAAATAGATAATGATATTGACGCCACATACACACACACACATATAAATTGTATTTCATTGACTCTATAGCATCATGGATCATAAGATGCACCATTATTTTAGGTACCACTAAGAAAGAAAGAAATAAAATGCTATCCATCATATTACAACATAACATCAATTACAAAGTGTGTGTTCATTTCAGACCTTACTCCAACTATAAGAAAGCATCAGAAAAAGTCAAATTGAGAGACACTGTACAAAATAACTGACCAGCATTCTTCAGAAGTGTTAAGGTCATAAAAGACAGACAAATGATTGTACACTGGAGGAGACTAATAAGAAATAACAACTAAATGCAATTTAAGATTCTAGATGAGATCTTGGAATAGAAAAGAAAAAGTTAGTAGAAATATTGGCAAAATTCAAATAAAGTCTGAAGTTTAATTAATGATATATCAATGTCAGTTTCTCATTCATGAGAATTGTCTTATAGTTTTCTAAGAATTAACATCAAAGAAAGTGGGTAATAAAAATATATATATATATAAATTTTGGAATTATTCTTGCAAGTTTTCTATAAATCTAAAATTCAAAATAAAACATCAAAGATATGAAAACAATGTGTATTTTAGAATCATTTAAAAATAGTAATTATATTTTGTAAAATCACACAAACAATTGTCTCCACATATTATTCACATATTATTGGTTACATGGTGTGATAGAAAATGTCCTTTACTGGCTATATCCCTAAGTTCCAGCTTTGATATTGATCAAAATCACAGGCCACACAATATAATTTCTCAAAATATTCACCTGGCTCTCAGTTTCTTTAATCTGCAAGATGAGATTTTTGGACTCAGGGGTTCTTAAGGGCCATTATAGTGTAAATATTCTAAGTATCTATGCTAATAATTAAGCAGAATATGTCAGAAACTCTACATAAAGTCAGTTGAAGCAATTATATATTTATTTAAAGTTGCATACATACCTACTCACATATTGTCACAAGCAGAGAGTTCTCTATATATAATGAGTGTAGAATAAGCTACATCCTGATGAAAATTATTCCTGAGCAAGGGTCTGCTGTCTTATGCACATAGAAGCCAGAACTATCACACTGGTTTTTGAGAAAAGAAATAGCGATTTATTTAATGCTGAGTCAGCTCATAGGAGAAAGGAGGTAAGTTTTAATTGAGAGACCTTGGAACTGGTCCGTTTATAGTAAGGAGCATCAGCGCCAGATCTTCCTGGACAAGGGACTCCACTTCAGAAATGGTTCTGGTGTTAAAGTGCCAGTTATGTCCCCATCCTTTGGTTCTGTGTGGGAGGGGCAAGACTTTGGTTCTTGTGCAACTCAAGGTCAAAGTTTTCTTCTCTGTACATGCTTCAGTTGCATGGCTTGTGGTTTTGCTCCGTCGTGTCTGAAAAGCAACTCAGTATCTTATTAGGACCATTTTGAGCTGGTTTTGGAGTTACAAAGCCATGTGTGTTCTGTGCTCACTGAGTGCTTAATTTATCCTTAGCACATAGCAATGCCAGCCAATATGAGTATGAAATGAAACTCAGCTGTCTTTATTAAGACTAGCACTGCTCAACCCACCATCTCAGAAAAGGGATGAGCAGGCAGATATGGAAGCGGAGACATACGTATATTTTATTAGCTGTTCACTCTTGCCAAAGTTCCAGTTTCTAGTCTTCAGTCAATCTGTATTAATTGATGAAAATAAGTCACTAAAATATTGTGTGAGTGATGTCACAGAAGATGGCTCCTCTAAAGGGACCGAACACCCACCTATAAATTGTGTTTCTCGATTCTATGTGGAAACCTAACAGTTTTTGTAAAAAAGGCACACAATATTGATGGGGGACTCAAGAGTTGGAAAATTTTAGTTTAGATAATAGCTAATAAGCTTAGTAATCAATGCTTGTAAGAAGCTATTGGTTCCAGGAACTGAAGGTATGACCAACCTTGACTCCAGGAGACCATATAAATAGCTCCACCTTTGCCTCAGGACTGCAAGCAATCAAGATGGTATCTGAGCCATTGTACTCCAGGGTGAGACTTCCACCTCCCAGGACACAGAAGAAAGAATGCTGCAGCTTTTATCTGATTGGCTTTTTCCTTGAATTCCAAACCCCTTACCTACAGTTTTCTCCTTATAAAAAGAGTTGGTTTAAAATGGAATATAAGAAGAAAGTCTGCTAGGGTACATAACCCACCACTTTCTCAGATCGTGGACCATTTGAATAAAGTGCCTATAAGAGACTCAACCCCTGTCTCTGCTTATTGGTCCTGGGAGTGACAGGCAGTGCAGATGCTGGCTTTTCTGGTTTCAATGTAGCAGATGGATTGCAGCATATTGATCTTCCATATTAAACAATTATTTAAAAAAATTAAAAACATCTCTGTCATATTTAACATATAGACAATCTAAACTGACCAGGTAACAGAATTTAGCCCCAAACACTAAGTCATTAAACGTAAAAGTAAGACACAGAGCACAAATCTTCCTCTGGAGAGGCTGTGAGCAGGATGGTGTGGGGACCTTCTGTTAAGAAAAAATTTGCTACTTTCTCTGTGATTAATAAAGCATTCACAGGAGTGGTAGATTCCATGATTGCCATTTCAACATGTGCTGAATAATGAAGGGTAACAACTAGCTGAGTAGAATGGAATTTCCCAGTCCAGGGTGTGATGTTGGAGTAGACTCCAGGGCAATGGAGGGAGTAGACCTATTGATGTGTAAATTAGGATGGCTAGTTTAAACTGAATCAGGAATTGTGAGCAAAAGTTGACTCCTAGTCTTCTGCTCCCTTCTGAAATTCCCTTTCTTTAAGAAAATTCAGAAAGGAGGTACTCCCTTGGGTGAAACTGGGAAAACTTCCTGTGAGTAATCAAATGACACATGGTTTTCTGAGTCTTCACTAAAGGTGGATTTTAGGCAATGTCTAGACTGGTCTAGCCTAAGGCTACCTCTTGTGGTAAATTGGTGATTACATATGCATTTTCTCGGAGATATGGCCTTTTGGAGGCCAAAGAGGTAGAGTTTCCATCCTGCTTGTGAATTTCCTCTGTGAATGAGGCCCTGAAATTGTACATCTCTATGGCACCTCAATTGGAGACTTAATTCTCTTTTATTCTAGGTTGTGTGCATTCAAGGCCTTTATTTTCTGGTTTGAGCGTATTGTGGGGTGGGAAGAAGGTGAAGGAATGAAGGTGGTGGGAGGGAGGACTAGGACAGGAAGGAGGAGCTGGCAGGAATGGTGGAAACAATTAGGGAGCTTGAAAAGAATCACTGCTGGCAGCTCTCCTACACTTTCCACCTGTGGAGCTTTGTACATGTTGCAACTATTTGGATAAACAAAGATCAGATGGGGAAAAGCTAGACCAACACCTTCATAAATTCAGCCTCGGTTAGGTGAGGCTTAAAATGAGGGAGAAGAGAAATATTGTGCAATGGTTCTTAGGTGTAGTCTCTAGACTACCAGCATCAACAAGCTGGGAACTTGTTAGAAATGCAAGTTCTCAGGTCCCAGCCCAGGCATACCCAATCTGAAATCTGAGGGTGGGGCCCAGAACTCTGCGTTTTAATAAGCCCTATAGATGACACTGATGCCCATTCAAATTTGAGAATCACTGTTGCTTAGAATGAGCATGGGGAATTTAGAAGTGGTCTACTAGGCAAAGTTGAGATTTTTTATTGGGGCTGTCTGCATGTTGGTCTGGGATACTTGAAGGCAAGTGCCTGGACAGAGGAACATGCAAGAGAAGAGTTAGGTTTCCCAGGAAGCTGTAATAGTGAATGCAGTGTCAGAGAACACAACTCTGGTCATTGTTGGTTTCCCATTAGATTAGAGTAGAATCTGGCAGTTCAATTTTTTTTTTTTTTTTGGCCTTTTTATCCACCTTTGGAAGCAGGACAGGAAAAAGTAATTTGCAGAGAAAGAAGGAAAAGAAAAAAAAAATCCTCCCATATCTCCTCCTTATTTATGTGTCTGAAAATCTGGACCTCTCTGGACATTATCCTGAGCCAAAGCCAAGAACATCCCACTCTTAAAAGATATTATTGTTATTTATAATGTCATATTTACAAAAAAATATACATTTAAATCAATAAATCCTTTGTATCTGCTGCAGTCTTGACTGTGGGGAATTTGGAAATAAAAAGAAAATGTCATACACCTATTAGCAACATGTAAAAGTAAGTGACTGAGTCCAATTTCAGATTCGATAACAGAGACCTAAAAAAGTCTTCTTCTAAATCCACCATCTAGAATTCAGTTTAAAGGCTCTGTAAGCCTTGGAAATATGAGTGGTAGACAAGAATAAACAGTAGAATGTCAACATATGTATGACCTAGAAAAGCGAAGGAAGAATCAGTTAAAACTATCACTATGATTGATAATTAGGTACATATTGCAATAAAACCACACACAAACAAATTTAAATATAAAAAAAGATGGAGATGTCAAGTAGATGACAAATCCAGCAGTCCAATGACAGAAGGAAAACAATTGTATTCTAATGTAAAACCATAGCTGGAGGAGTGCTCCACCGTGAGGCTCCCCCCAGTAGAAGAATTGAAAACTCTTGGCATCCCTGATACTCCTACCTCTTTCCAGGCTGGGGCAGATATCACCACCAGAGCCTGCACTCCCTGCAGAGCACAGACTCAGCCCGAGTTCTTGGCAGCAGTAGCCAGGAGTCACTGCCAGCTGATCTGAGTTGCTATTTCACCATCTATGACCACCTGGAATAGGCCTGGAGTGGCAAGTTCCTTCTGCTCCCAGCTCTGCCTGTCTTTGCTTTGCCACAGGAAGCCTCTGCCATACAATGTCCCCAAATCTACCTGCTCTAATTAGTATTTGGTATTGTAATTACAGAATAGACCGAGAAGCAATTTTATGAAATATGTCTTTTCATCTTCTTTTCAATGTTTCATATACACAAATGCATTTCCAGGCTCAACAAAGGGGAGGAAATCAATGATTCTGAAACTATAAATAAAAAGAACAAAACTATACAGTTATGAAAATGAATGGTATGTGTATATAGACCATATAATTGTATCCCAAAATATGATGCATTTTCATGTAGTATACGGTAAATTTTTTAATTTTTAAGAAAATTATAGTTTTTAAAAATTGCAGTGATTATTTGTAATGCATAATATAAAAATATAACAACATCAAACCTATGAATTCATGGATATCATTGCTATGTCAAATATAGGTAAAAACAAAGAAAAATTTAAATTAGCTTAGAAAAAAAATATTAAGTAAATACTAGTACAAGCAGCAAAATCCATGAAGGCACAATGTGGCTGGCTGGAGGCTGAGACACACTATTGCATAAATGTGTAAACATGCACTTGGCTCTCACCTAATCTCTCTGATTTACTACGCCTTAAGGTTAAGAGTTTGCCATTTGCCCCACAACAAACATTTCTAACTGTCCCCAAATTAAGTGTGAAGTTATCCTTGCCTTCTAACAATTGTCTTAAACTAAAATTTTAAAATTTAAAAGCAACTAACTCATGAACTTAACTAAAATTTGAAAGGTAGAAAAGCCTAGCCCTTTATCTGACCCATAATCTACAATTAACCTGGTTATGTCCTCAGTCACAACTAACTAGTGTCACCCTCAATAAACTTTCCCAGACAGTTTTTCCATTAGCACTAATAGTTCAAACTACTTAAAAACAACAGCACAAGGTGGCATGGTAATAGGACTGTTTCCAATAGTATTAATTTACTCTGACAACTAAATACAACAACACAATCCTAGAGGAAAATAATTCCATTCCATTTTATCTTTGCCATTTGTAATATGGCCCTTCCTTAGAGGCCTAATTTATTTGATATGTTTAGGGAAGCCATTTTTATAATCTCCTGTCTGAATTATACTCATTTTTTTGTTTGTTTTAGAATATTATCAGGTTTTTGTTTGTCAGAAGCATTTGTCATTGAGTTCTGAGATTAGACTGCAAGAGATGTCATAAGCAGCAGTTTGTCACCACCTGCCACATTAAATAAACCTCAAGGTAAGCACTAGGTTAGGGGGCAAACAAGCAAGCCTCTTTTCCCTTCCTCCTTAAGCCATGCACTAATTTGTACAAGTAAAAGCTAGCCTAGATTTTAAATTTCAGTACTAGATAAAAGCAATAAGAGATTTAATCAATAAAAACTTCACCTGGCTTACCAAAAAACAGCTGAAAGTCGTATTTAATTTGAATCATAATATTTTTTTCTTCTTAGAAAAACAGATTTAAAATTTTTCTGCTTTGAACCATATCATGAAATTTCTAGGTAAATCTGTGAAATAAGGGATTGTGTCTTTCTGTTTCTCCGAGTCTTTTCTCTCACTGATCCCAGACTACTTCCTGCGTCTCCTCCTCTTTCCTTTAGCAATATGAGAGACTCATGGCAGGACTTGGGGCACACCCGAGCCTCAAGCTCAGGCATTGATAAACTTTAAGAGAAATCATGCTCCATTGCAATTGGGAGTCTCAGAGTGACAAACTCTAATGGTGACAGGTCAGGACAGTAATGGGGGTTGGGGGGAGGAGACGGAACAGTGGCAGGTGGGAAGAGGGTGTTCACGTGCTTCAGAAAGGGTCACGCAAGCCTAGAAAATGAAAAGCATGCCTTTCACCTTGAATGTACCATAAATACACTACCAGTGTCCACATCAAAATACATAATAAAATTCGTCTGTTTGGAGGGCACAAAGTATTGTAGATCCTGGGATATTAAACATGATGAAGAGAAAAGGAATAAAGCTGATGGTAATTATAACCACTATATAAGTATAACTTAAGCTTCATTTTACAGATTAGAAAACTGAGGCACAGAAATTGTTTTGTAATGTTCAAGTTCACCCACCTGACTACAAATCCCACTTTTTTTTTTCAATTTTACCACAGTTAGTTTCTCCAAAGGTCTATGGGAAGATTCAGCAAGATGTAGCTTTTGAATGAACTTTATCTCTTCAAGTTCCATTTGCTATGCATAGGTGGCCAGGATTAGTGTTTAAACCAAGGAGGAGCTACCGCTCTGCAAATTCAGACCAAAGGGATTATGAAGAATAGTTTATAAACTGCCCCAGGTACTGATTTCATTTTTGGAAAGCTTGTTTTTACACATCAATATCATCATTATAAGCTTGTCTTAACACCAATCAATACTTAAGTTGCAACACCACACACGCACACACAAACAATTACTGCATTACAACTCTAAGAATTTAAACATTTGCACATTTTCCCATTGAGAGTTGGAAGCCTAATGGGTTAATCATCAAATTTTTTAAAAAAGGTATTTTCATTTTAAATGAATACTCATTCTTCTTATAAGTAATCAGACTAAAGGCTGCTTCTAATGCTACATACATAGTAGGCAATTAATGAATTCTGTTTATAGATCAACCGGTAAGAGATTTCAGCAAGTTAACATCAAATACCTTTCTAGTCCTTTAATATGCAGTTTGGAAAACCAGGAGTAACAATTGTTCCTTTAGAAATCAAAGAAGGATGCTGGCCTCAGAACTCCCTAGGTTCTAGCCTTTAAAGCTATTTTCTTGAAAGAATTCTGTGTGACAGACAGTACTGCAACTCTGATGGGTCAGAGCACTTTCTCTTTCTCTTTTATAACATTATTAAAGAATGAATACAACTCCATCTTTAAGGGCACAACTTTATGGGAGTTAGGGACCTTCACACTTTATGGAAAGGTCAAAGCTGTCCTAAAAATGGCCAGTGAACCCAATAAATTCTTGACTTGAAGGTCCACTTTATCTGCATTTCATCATCTCATTGAAAAGTAAAATGGCTAAATCCTCATTTTCTGTTCTATTATTTATTAGATTTCAGTAAAGAAGCATGTTTTTTATTAAAATTTTGTCACAAACCACCCCATAGTGTGCCTTTTTCTTGCAATAGGAGTTTCCAATTTTCCCTCTTTTCTTGAAAAAAGAAGTAATTTTTGGCTCTGTTCTTTCTTGCTGTCCATCTTTCTCTGAATCTTTAAAGAAACCCACAAACAGAACTACTTCCTTTTCCCTTCATCTTTAAGAAATATTCAACAAGTATACTTTTGATTTATTTTAGCAGAAAGTCACATTCCTTCAAAAGGAGGATTTAAGATTTTGAAATTCACACTGCCTTCTTTGTGAAGACTGACGATAAAAAATAAAAAAACTTCTTAATAACTCACAGTACATAAATTTATATCTATATATGACATAAAAAATTTGTTTTCACTGATTATGTATGATAAATAAAGATCTAGCCAATACTTAGAAACTTTTTTTAAAGATTATACAAGTAAGCAAGAAAACTTTGTAATCAATACTAAGGTTGTGAGTTGCTAATGAGACATGTGGGCTGCTTTTGAAGGAAGGCAGTACTGGAATTAGCTACTTAAATATTAATAAGTAATTTTCTACATAAGGTCAGCATGGGAAGAGAGATATTTCAGAAAACATAACCACAGTCCAAAATCTCAACTTCAAATAAACTGGAAATATTCAAGACCTCTTTCTGAGTGTAGATCTTAGCACTTCAAATACACCAGAACACAATCTTAATAACAGATATAAATTACATTTCCTTTAAACTTTTGGATGGCAACACTATACTCAACTTCTTTATACTTGACCATGAACCTTAGCTCATGTAATCAAACAAAATTAAACCGATGTGAGGCATGCTCAGCAAGTGGTGAGAAACAAGAAGCTGAATTTCTATTTTCCTTTGTCTGTATTTTATAAAACCATGCAAATTCCATGCATAATTAGTGAGAATTGGGACTGCAATCTGATAGCTTGATGACAGAGCAAAATTAATTTGGAAAAAAAACATAGTAACTTGTGAAAATCATGCACACTATTAAGTTAAAGATGCTGGGGAGGGCAGGATGATGTAGGAGAGGCCTTTGAGATTGGAAATACATTTCCAATCAAACCTTATTTCTTCATATTAGCTATTTTATTTTAAGTTATGAGTATTCAGCCTGGAAAAAAAGAATGTGAAGTCAGCTCTAAAGGGGAGGGATGATGCTTTATCCTCTGTCATAGAAAAAAATACAAGAGGAAAGATAGGGGAGATAAGAGACATTGAGTGATGGAGGCAGAAAAGCAGGGGAACTCATGTCAAATATCTTCCTTCCTTTCAGGAAAGCCAAAGAGGTTATCCTTTGAGCACAGAGTATTGTCATGATTTCACAAACTTGGAAAATATAAAAATGGTTTGAAATAGCTGTAATGGAGAAGTGGGTTGCTTGGCTTGCTTTACTCACATTAGTTGAGTTTGTTTTGCCCAGTCTCTGAGAAAAAAATGCTATGCTCAGAGTTCTATAGCTGTAGCTACAAAGCTTAATCAGAAATGAGAAATATGTGTCAATGTGCTACCACTCCTCTCTTTCCTCATTCCCATGACAGACATTATTAATCAAGTATGAAATCTTTTCTAACTGAGCTGATACAGAACTTCAGAATTCATCTCAACACAGTGCTCCAAGCAGCCATCACTAATTGATCAAAGGAGGTACTTGAAATGAAATCTAGTCACATTATTGAGCAAAGCATAAAACTGACTTGGTTTACCCATAAGAGGGTTCCTGCTTAGCAAGTTAGCCTCTAGATATCCCTGTCTTATAAGGACTGGACTTTTTGCTCCTGAATTTCAGTATATTTTATATATGGGGATCTGATACCTTCTCCCAGACCTCCTAGACAACAACCATGAGTTCAGACCTGGCCTATTCATGAGCACCACAGACCACTGCAATAAGTCAAGGATCTAATCCTCCACCCCTCCATACCCTCAAGACTCATTCCTTAACTGACTACCACTGATACACAGAGAAACCTGATGCTTGTTGGTAGTCAATGGGATACATAGATTCTCTACACACAGATTAGATGGTGGAGTGAGATACACTAAATTTGAACAGTTCCCTGGTGACTTGGCATAAAACATCAGACCCAGGAAACTAATAAGTCATCATTAGCTTTTCTATAACTTCCAAGTTTGAGGACAGTAGCCTGGAAAAGCAGATTCTCCTGGACTCACATCTTCTACTAAGGTGTTCTCCCTAAAACAGGCCCCATGACAGCCCTGAGGCACAGGAAATGTCTCTAGGATTGTCAAAAGTCACCTCTTCCAAAATTTCAGACACTCCCTTTAATGGAGACCCTGAAGTCAAGTGGCAGTCCAGGGTGCAAGCTTGGAACTCAGGGCATAGTCCCCACATTATGGTGCACTGTGCACTATACCTGTGCACTGAGCAGGTATCACCATCTGGAACAATGAGTGTACCAAAACTACATCTGTCAAATTATACCTACACTGGTACTGCTTATGTTGCCAGATATTTCTGGGATTGTTGGTTTATTGATGGAACCATATCTTTGGTCTGGGAGGGATTATTCTGATTTTGATGAAAGATTCTAGAATCCTAGTGTTTAAGCCCCACCAAGTCTCATGAAACCTTGGATTCACTCGTTTCCTCTGAATCCTTGGATCCTGACCCAATCATTCCCTTAGGTGCAGGCGAGACTGTTTGCTATGTGCCATCATAGAAGAGATAGGTGGTAGAATCATTTACCCTGAAACAGAGGAGTGTAAGTTGGTCCCTAATGAGCATCCAGTGTCTATAGACTCTGTAAGTTTGGGAAGACCATCCTGGGCCATTCTAGTGGCCCAGAATGACAGAACCTAACCTTGCTGTGAGCAAAGTCCCAAGAGCACTCTACCCTAATAAAATCCCAACTTTTACTTCATCTTGGCCCAAAATTTTCAAGAGTTAGATTTTTCAGAAGTCGAGACACCAGTAACAAACATATCTCTTACTGCTAAGAGTTGTGCTGAGATGTCAACCCCGAAAACGCTCAAGAAGAAACAATAAGTGCAAACATGCTAGAAAAATACTGTATTTGTCCTTATATGCAACTGAGTTGAAATCACAGTTCTTCCCTGTACTAACTCTGTGACCCTTACCAAGTTGCTTGACTCCTCTAAGCTTCAGTTAAACAAGTATATAGTGGAAAAATAATAAAAATATAATAGAATTATTGATAAGCTTAGAGATAATATATGTTAAATGTTGGACACATGATAGGTACACTCAACCATCATACCTATATAGCGGTCTCTTTACCAAAGTGTAAAATTGACATTTAAGCATATTTGAAGCATAATGCTTGTCACATAGTAGCACGTGCACGCATACACACACACACACACACACACACACACACACACACACACACACAGGGTCCAGCAGAAGTAATGCCTGCTTGAGTGCGATTGGTAGGATAATAATATGGGTGCAATAATTTATAGTTTTAATTTGAAAATTTCATCTGAAATGTCATATGGTGTGATTGAATGTGATATTGTTATGTTACAGAATCACATGTTTATGATTTTATAATAAAAAATGGATGTTATTTGTGCCAGACCCTGTATATATAATAATATATAATAAGCCAGTCATGTCTGTACCATGGATAAGAGGATATTTTTTAAAAGGAGGCTAGTTCCCCAGGCAATCAGCTTGCCCAACCATCTAACCATCAGCATTACCTTTTATTCACTGTTACTTTGATGCTTCAATTGAAACAAGCAATGACCTACAATCAATTTATAAACTATTTCTGAAAACCCATCAAATCCACTTAAACTGTGATTTTTGATCTGTAAGTCACATTTGAACATTTATAGAAAACTCAATAATAAAACTCTGCCTTTGAAGGGAAAGAGAAATTCTTCAGAAAGTAGGTGCTCTGCATTAAAGTAGTGCCCTTATTTTAAAGAATTTGCTCCACTAAGAAATAATGTATCATTTCTATGCTGAACTTTAATTAGAATTAAAATTTCAAACTTAGATATGTAAAGATTATTTCTGAAAAGTCAATTCCCTTTTTATTCCCACATTTGAGTTTTGATTTTACAGAGAAAAAAAAAGAAACTCTGTAAATAAAGTGAGCACTGTGGTCTTGGTGAAATGTATGGCTAAATCTCTATAGTATAATTCTGATAGTTGTACCCATTGCTGAGTGGCTATCAGAGTAAAAAGTGTGCACATTTTTTATAACTGACTATTGACCCTTCCATTTTAGAGTACCTCAGATTGGAGAAGAGAACATCTTCGCATCTGGATGATTCCAGTTTCTCATATACATAAAAAAGTAATACTGATTATATATATATCATTTGTTTTGCAGACTCCTGAAAGAAAGGCAGTCTCCACTGAGATGACTATAATTTGAATCAAGTGGTCCTTGGTTCAAATCCTAATTCCATTACTTAGAAAATTTCCACCTTGGGCAAGATACTTAATATCACCAAGACTTGGTTTCTTAAAATTTCTCCTAAGTTCTAGTTATTCTTTGTCTTTTGTCTGTCACCCCTGTCTGTCACCCAGAGCAAGTGATTCTGCAGGTTGCAGCACCATAAGTTTAGCAGATAGAGGGCACCAGCATTAGGTCAGAGGATGGGTCTAGGTTTCCATTAGAGTTCCTGGGAACAGTTATAATGGTTATAGTCTGAGTACATTTGTCATTCAAACTCCTGGGCTATAGGCTCACTGGAAAGATGAAAGGGAATGTATATAAAGTACTAAGCAAAGTCCCGTCACAAATAACAAGTAACAAATACCACCCATGTTTGAAGCCAAAATAAGCAAAGGGTGTTTGAGGTGGGTCAAAGCTAGTTAAGAAGTTGATTGAAATAATGTGCCACCAAGACAGAAGTGAGAGTTTCAAGTAAGTGTGAGGGAATGGAAATATTTGGTTCACAGCCTTTCCTCATTATGTTCAAGTATCTGTGCATTGTTTGCTTAGCATACCACAAACTTTTCTCTGACAAAATCCAAGCAAGATGATTCTCTCCTGAAATGTAGGCAAAGCAAAATAAAGGCAGCACTGCCCAAAGGAACAACAATCAGCAGTGGTAGAAGCACAGGGTTGTGACATTTGCTCTGTGCCAGAGGACAGCTGGGTTGAGATGGCCTGATGACAGTCCTGTGATGTGCTGGAAGAGTGAGAGTTCTCTGGGGTAGGTGATCAAGCTGCTCCTTAAAGTTTGAGGATGTCAAATATAAGACAGAAAGTGTTAATGAGATGTTGAATACTACATATGTGGGCTCCCATAAATAATTGGGAGATGTAAGTAAGTATAAAAATTCTTGTTTTGTTGCGCCTGACACTGGGTCAGTGCTGAGGCATGGGATTACTGTTTTAGAAACATTGCTCAAAGCCTGAAGGATGAAATCCTTCTTCAACCCTTCACCCTGTTCCATGACCAAACTACCTAAGAAGAATACTGTAGTCTAGAATATGAATGCCTGCTTCCATGGTTCTCAAGGTGTAGCTGTAGGGCCAGCAACATCAGCATTACCTGGGAATTTATTAGAAATGCAAATTCTAGGGTGAAATGCATTTTTTATTTATTGATTGGTACAGAGAGGGGAGAGAAGAAGAGAAAGAGAGAGAGAGGGAGAAAGAGAAACATTAATTTATTCCATTTACTTATGCTTTTGTTGGTTGATTCTCGTATGTGCCCTGACCAGGGATGGAACCTGCAAACTTGAAGTATCAGGGCCACGCTCTAACCAGCTGAGCTACTTGGCCAGGGCTGAAATACGTTTTTAAAAGAGGTGTGCTTGTCAAATTGTGTGAACCTTTTCTGTAAGACTACAGAGACTATTTCCTAGCTTGCTCAGTGAATCTGGAGTGGCCCTAACAGGGAGCGCCCACCAACTTTAAAAATGTGCTCTACTCAGAAAAACACAAAGAAATACTTAGGAGACAAGGAATGGGTTGAGCCAAGGATCTGGAGGCCAGATATGTGGCCATATGGAAAGAATCAAACTTGCAGTTTTTGAGTTTCCCAAATAAATGTCTTCTTTGCACCAAAAAAAATTAAAAATTAAATTAAAAAATACACACACTCATGAAAGTAAACATTGCCTGTACTTTTATCAGCAACTGGGGCAGAAAGTAAATCTGGATCTATTCTCTCCCCGCAAAAAGAGATCACACTGAATAAAAGTGAATTTAAAAACCAAACATCAACAAAAACAAATATCACAAAAAGAGTTTCTATGAGTTACTTTATAAAATGTGCTATTATCTACCACTGTGAAGCTTTACATTCTCTTCTCTACACTGATAAATTGAGGTCTATTTTTATCTGGAGAAAAAAAAAAGAACAAACAGATGTTGATCTTATAGAGATCAATGTCTTATTAATACACACACACACACACACACACATATTTAAATTTCAGCACATAAAACACTTCAACATAAAATTAAAATTCTGCTTCAAAAATTATATGCTACCATAGTTATGTCATGTCAAGCAGATTAAAAAAAAGAGTTTCACCTTGGCTGGTGGGACTTAGTGGATTGAGCACCAGCCTGCAAAGCAAAGAATCACCAGTTCAATTCCCAGTCAAGGCACACGCCTGGGTTGCAGGCCAGGTTGCCAGTAGGTGGCACGGGAGAGGCAACAACACATTGATGTTTCTCTCCTTCTCTTCTTACCCTTCTTCCCCTCTCTCTAAAAATAAATAAATAAATAAATCTTTTAAAAGATTTCACATATGTATGTCTTTTAGGCAACTCTAATTATGGATTTATTATCATGTAGAATTAATTAACCTACCAGTGACATTTGCATTAAAGAGTATCATAGACAATATATGTGAAATATATATTTTAGCTCAAATTTTTCTGAACCATATCCTTTTATTAAAGTATACATATATGTATTTGTGTTTAGATATTCACATGTAAAATTAAAAGATAATTAAAACAATATTCTAAACAAAAATTTTCTTGTAGAAAAATTAATTTACATTTGTTACAAAACATTTGTTAAGCTTACATTTTGTAAAATTCCTAATCAAATGCAGATAAAATGTATCAGTAATAATTATAACCAATAATAAATGAAACTGCTATAAAAATCAATCTGAAAAATCTATTTGGATAACTTAAATGTATCCAAATAGTGAGCAGATGAATTTATTTTCTGATTTTACAAAAGGATCATTCTATCGGCTTTATTATGACAGTGAAGTGCTTATTTTTATGCCAGCCGGTTTTTTCCCCAAGTTTCTTGAAGGTATTGGGTTCCTCTTATACATCTTCAAATACACAGGAGTTCCTAGAAAGCAGGTTTGTAATTAAAAAGACTTTCTTTTTCTTAGAATAAGGTGATATTATTTAAGGAGGAAGGGGCACAAATACAAAGGCTGCCAAGTCCAAGGAAATTATGTGAAGAGTGAGGTGAGCTGGATAAAGTGGAGAATCATATCTTTTCTAAAGGGTGCAGCTTCTTCTAAGCTCCATTCAATTGTCCTCAGGTAAGAATGCTGGTCCAGTATTTCCTGACCTTCTGATTTGTCAGAGGAAAAAAGGCAGTAAGGACTTTAAAAAAGAAATCTCCCAATTTTAAATACTGACTACAAATACAAAATTTCTCTTTAAAGTATGGTTGAGCAGTCTGGATTTTTGGCATGTAAAAACATAGCCAGTCTAAGATGTTCTAGGAATACAAGTTTAACATAGGGATTAGGGTTTGCAAAAATGATGGTCAAGCTGGAGTGGACAGAGGTCAGTAAAGTCACTGGGGGAGTTCTGGGAAGCTGTAGCCAGAAGGAGGAGGAGACTTAGTGACCTCACCCAGAAAGCACCGGAGCAGTGGTTCTCCAAGATGTATGGGGAACATGTTCTGGAAAGTCTGTAAAGATCCCACCAGTGGTCATAGTCTGCAGTAGTGAACTGAGGGGTCCTCAAGCTACAAAGCCACCAGGAATCCCACATCTGCCCATACATCTTGTTCGTCCCGCTGTCTCACAGTTTTTCTTCTCACTGGCAATATGAAGTCAGGGTCCTAGGGTGTGTGCCGCTCAGTTTCTCTTCTGAATTGCAGCCTAGGAAGGTGGGAGTGATGCCAAGGTGACAAAAGACAGTCCTAGCGCAGGCTTAAAATCTCTGATTAGAGTTCAATGAACATTTGACTGAGTTACATCCCTAAATATCCTTTTTCCCTTGTCCTACCTTCTCCTCCCTTCTTTTCTCTCCCCTTCTTCATTTATTTTTCTTCTTTGTCCTCCTCTTTGTCTTCCTCCTCCACTTTTCTTTCATTGTATTCCTCCTCCTCCTTCTCTTCCTCCCCCTTCTTCAACTTCATCTCTGTCTTTTTTTTTTTAAGTCTTCTTTGTATTTTAATACCAAGAAAATATCTTGTCAGTGGTTGCCAGGAATTAGAGGCAAGAAGAACATATGCTGACTATAAAGGATAGCATACAAGCGTGTTGAGAAAGATGATAAGACTGTTCTGTATTCTGATTGTGTTAGTGGATGCATGAATATATATGTTAATTCATAGAACTGTGCACAAATAGAGGTAAATTCTGTTCTCTTATAGTAAAAGTACTGAAAGCTAAGAGCATCAAAACATCAAGAAAAAGAAACATACCTTCTTGTATCAAAAACAGGCTTCATCAAAGCAACTTAATTCAATAAAATACATATATTCTGAGAGAGAACTTGGAACTGAACAATACTTGGGTCATTACAGAAAGGCAGACCTAAGAAGATAAGATTCACTTGTAGCTACCTTTAAACAAATCAAGAAACATAACCAGTGTTAATATTTAGATGTTGTTCCTTCATGAAGGTTAAATAATTCTGTCCAAAAGACCACTGGGGGCATGTTTATTATATGAGAACTTGTATAGTAATTACTTGGTTTAGGGGGAATCGGTCAAATGCTCTTAACCACACTCATGATTGCAAAAGGTAGAAACTGAAATTATGAAAAAAAAAATCCATTGTGACAAAATATGATTCTGTAATTGAGAAACAATATATCAGCCATTATTATGAGACAATTAAAAAGACTGAATGAACTCTGAAGAAAAAATACTTTGTAGAACACTTGGATAAAAATGCAATGGATAAGAAAAGAAAAAAAAATCTGTGTTAAGTTGCTTTGACAAAGCATACACAATTTGCATAAAAATGTATATTGTTCAAATTGCCAAACAATGTAGACATTTAATATACTTAAAGTCTGTTTTAATGATTTATCTTACCAATATTCTCTCTCATGAGAACACTGCCTCATCGTTGTCTGCTACCCTTTCTCTTTACACTTCACAAATATCTAGTCAAAATTCAACAATTGGTTGATGGAGGCAGAATCTTTTAATTCAAGTCTGCTTTACACTCACATTGGAGCTTTTTTCCAACTGTCACTTCAGAATGGCAGTGATTAGCATGCGAAAGGTTTATTTAATTTCTTTCTTTCTTTTCAGGGAAAAGAGGTTAGAAACAGCTGTCATTCAGGTGATGAATACAAGCTGCCAGCTTTTGAGGCAGCAGGTAAAGTAGTTGAGGTTGGAATTGATTAGCATTTAGAAACCCCCACACTGGATGGTACCCTGGCAAGGAAATGGCCTTCCTTTTTTTGTAAATTATTTCATATAGGTAGTCAGGATATAAAGCATGCTGTGCGAACATATAGCCAGAAGTTTGAACTCTTGGAAACAAAACAAAACAATTAGTTTTCTGCTCTTTCTAAAAATCTAGACTCGTATGAATAAATTTTAAAAAATCTTTGACTCATATGCATAAATCTTAATTTAGTCAAAAGTCACACCTCGGCATATAGCAAACCTTTTTAAAAATTACATTCAGGAGCACAGCATGATTTCCGGCTCATATGTGACATTCAACATTAACATTTGGAATTGTCCTCAGTGATGACCACACAATGGCTCTACAGCCATTTGACTTGTAACATATCATGAGAAGAAGATTGAAAAGAAATCTCTTTCTGACCACAAATTCTGTTTGGTTTGGGTTTCAGTTAATGCCAAAACCTCAGAGTACACTCAAAACATCAAACATCTTAACCCCCCAAAATGTGACAATTCTTTTCCTGTGTTTTGGAACTACAGATAAGTCTAAACAACTGAACATTTAAAACAAACCATAGTAAGTCATATATGATATTTAATGTATATTTGAATATATCCTAAAAGTACAGAAATGATTGATATCAGATATTTAGTGAGAGGTAATAAGTGATCATCTGTCAGCCTCCAAGAGTAAGAAAAAGCAGCACAATGTTGGAGTGGCAACAGAAAACCAGGCTATTGAAGCTAATTAAAAAGCTCATGATTATTGCCTGGAAGTCAAATGTCACAACACTGTAACCAGACAGTTTCCCTGCCTCACAGTGGACCTGAGTCAGAGCAGAATTTGTTATGGTGATTAAGATAAGTCCTTGTTTTGGTAATGTAAGAGGTGATTGTCTGAGTTCTATTTATTTACAAGAATAATTTTCTGCAAATCAGAAGTAATTATGAAATGAAATGAAGCATTTCATACAGGTCAGGGTGAATTAATCTTCAGAAGCCCAGATGAAACCCAGATCTGTCCTAAAACTACAACCACCACTCCCTCTTCGCCCTCTACCTGTCCACCTGCCTCCTTCCATCTCTTATTCTGCTTTTGCTCGCTAACTCACACCTCCCAGCCCTTGTAAAGTCTGTGACTCTTGCCCCTACAGCCACCCCACTGTGTCCTAGTCTTCCTCCTCCAGCCCACAAACACACCCTAAGCCCCCACCTCCTCCACTGGCTCCAACCTTCTGCACCCTTTTCTCTCTTTACCTCTTTTACATCATTTAGTCCTTCCTATTTTGCATCATTTTACAAGTATTTATTTACTTGCCTAAAACATCCTTTAGTAGCTTCCTTATAAACTACAGGTGGTAGTGGTAGGCTACATCTGACTCTGTTTCTCCTACCTCTAACTTAGTCCTGATTCAGTGACTACTTGGACAAGCTTTTCTCTCCCTCGCTTCACCAGCTGGAATGAGGAGTGGCTCACTGGCTATTCTCTCAGGAAGAACAGGCTTCCTTCCTGCTTGTGAGCAGCCCTGCCATCCCAGTCCTGGGACCTGCAGGGCCTCTACCCCAGGTCTCTGTATGTGTCTGACTCACTCTCTTGACTGTAGAAAGGTGCCAAGCAGAGATGGATCTACCAGGAAATCAGTTAATCATGAGCTTCTGGACCCTTCCCTTGCATAGGTGAGGCCTAGTAATGTTTTATCTGCAATTTGTTACTGCTTTCCTTGAAGCAGGCTCTTAAAATTGTAAAAGCTTCAGGTCCCTGGATCAGCTCCTAAAGAACAGAGGTGCAATATTTACTGCTACAGCTATAGATTGCCGGCCATTTTCAAGTATTCTATTTTATCCTATTATAGGCATAACTAAAGAGGGGCTGGCTAAAAGCCTGTGGTAACATAGAAATATTTTCAGCAAGTGTTTAAAGAAGAGGTGGTTTATGAGACTTACTGAGGATATATTTTTAAGGGTCAATGCAGAATAAGTAAGGACAAGTCACCCTAAAATAGCCACAACGTGTTATGTAAAAACTTAACTTTATCTCCTGTCTTGGGGCATTTACGCTGCGTAGAACACTCTCCCCCCAGATCTGTGTAAGACTGGCTCCTTCATGACCTTCAGTTTTCAACTCACGTTATCCCTTGCAAGGCCTTCTGTCAAATAGCCTCTACTTCCCCATTTGTTATGGTTATTCACATTCCTCCATTCATTTCTCTTATAGTACATATCATTATTCAAAATATTTTTTACTGGTGCATTTATTTATTAATTGGATGTTTGCTTCCCCCACTAGAATACAAGCTCAATAGTACAGAACCTTCAAATGTCACTATGGTATCCCTAAGACCTAAAACAATGCTTGGCTCCTAAAACAATTAGCATTTGTGGAAGAAAGAAAGGAAAGATCAAGGGGTAAGTAGGTGGGTGGGTTAATTTAGTGAATATGATTGAAATTCAGTAAAATATTTACAAAGTTTTCCATAATGTTTTTAGCACAATATAGAGATATAGGAATAGTAAAGTTAATGCAAAACAAATCAAAGATTTATATGTAAAAAATATTACTGATGAATTCACAGGACTTAGCACTGTTTTAGCAGTGAGACTCTGGGGGGATTCAGAGTGATCCCTTCAATGACCGCAGTTCACTGTGGTTGCCAGTGGGTTCAAGAGGGTGGCTTGGCCAGCAAGGGTGAGTGAAGCAGTGAAGCTAAGAAGAGCTCCCCAGGCAACTCTAATATTCCACTTCACATGCCAAAATATAGCCACTGTAAAAATCCCTGAATTTCTGGATAAACTCTAAAAAGTGTCTAGTGAAGTGCTATGTGCCTTGTGTTGCTGCTGTCAATTCAAGGGATCCCAGGTGCTTATATTTCACCTGGCCACTTTAGGGTCGCTTGAGAAATTGAAGACAAAAAACGCATGTACATTAAGGAGCCTCACCTGAGATGGACTAAGCCTCTGGAGGACACAGGACACGAAAAACCTGTCCAAGAGATTCTGAAATAGATCCTGGGTTTGAAGATCCTTGTGTGGGATGACAAAACCAGGATTCAAAAAGACCTTGACAGGCTTAAAAAATGTGCCAAAATGTTATGCTAGGATTTTTTATTCTTATAACCTCAGGAAGGTACCAAAGTTGGGTGAATAAATAAGTAATTCAATTTTTCTATAAAAGAATAGAAAATCTTGCCCTAAATGTCTATGTGTGTGAGTATATGAAATATAGAATTGGTAAGATTTTGCCAAATACCTTTCATTTGACCCACTCAGTTTGACCTCATTTTTCAACCTGCACTGAGCCTAGGGGTCAAATTCCATGGACCACACCAGAGGCCTGTCTTTTCCTCTGGCTTCTGTTGAGCCAACAGGGAGTCCCTTCAGGAGACTACAGGAAGAGAGAAGAGTGAAGCCTGGGCATTTGTTCCCTCAGTTCTCTCTGCTGGAGATCTGTCTTCAGCAAAGGTCACAGACCCTCTGATGGTTCTCTCCCTCCAGAGAGTCCCTTTATTAAACCTTTAATTTTTCCTAATATAAATATGTCATTTGTTTTTTGTTGAGACTGTGATTGATGTAGACACCTAATCTAATGGGAAGACAGGTTTAAGGTAGATATAGTTATGAGAATGAGTTATAAGAATACGTCCCTCTAATATTTCCTCCATATATATCTAGAATCAAGTGTTAGTCCCATGGTTCTCTGTACACATCCTGTCCCATCAGAGATTTATGTCCATTTTACAGGTAACTCTGACATCCTAGAAGGTCCAGAAGGACAGACAAATCATTGGTTAGATGGGTGCATTTCTGGGCTCATCTGCCTTGGTAAATCTTCAAAATGATGCAAAGAGGAGCAATACATAGTGGTCATAACCAGGGTGTCTGGGGGCCAGGTGGACTGGATTGGGCGCCTGGCCCTGGCATTTAACAGCTGCACAATCTTGAACAAGGTATTTAACATCTCTGAGTTCCTGAGCTGTTTTTCTTAACTGTAAAGTAGACATAACAGCAAAAATAATAATACATCTCTCATATATTTTGAGGACTGACTATGTCACCACCTATAAAGCACTTAAAAACAGTCCCTGGCACAAAATAAATATTATACAAATGTCTTAAATAAAATAAAAAGTCACATCCCCATTGTGCAAATTTCAGAGAAAACAAGTATCTTTCATAAATAATAATGGTTTATGTTACTTTTTCTATAAATAACAAGATTTTTGCCACTCGCTTTTTATTATTTTTATTGTATTTTGTTCCAGTACCATTTATCCCCTTTATACTCTCTTCCATCTCAACCCATTCTCTCCTCCCACAATCACCACACTATCATCCATTTTAAATAACTATTTTCTGAAAAAATAGTTTTTTTCTATAAAAGCAATTCAAACATAGATTACAACATTAAAAGTTTGAGACATTGAACCACTTACACTGATAGATACTAAAATACTTTAGACATTTTCTAGCATTTTGTTTCTGTGCTAAGATTCAGAGAATGCAGTTTCAAAGAGCCAATACTAGCACCTTAATTATCCACATCAGCCCTGTCCTTGTTGCGACTGATAATGATAGTGTGCTATTTACATATATGATTGTAAGAAACCTGAGTAAGACTCCAAACTTATCCAAAAGGCAAACTAATTTCCAGTACAGATAAAGAATTTTTGTGTTAAATGGTAAGGTTTCAAAAGCCATGAAGCACAATGTTGACAACTCTGGCAATTCTTCATGTCATGGGGGGAAAAAAAACAAAAAACCCAACTCCAACATAAAAGGCAGTCATAGTAAGTGAGAATTTTTCTCCTAAAACTACTCTATTGTATTAATATTTATTTTAAAATAGCAACAATTATGTTTCCTTGTATGTAAAGAAAAACACTCTAGGACCATATTTTCAGTGTAGCTAGAAATTACAGTTATGTCATTTTCCATCTTTCATTATTATTTTCTCTATTATTCAATCTTCAGCTTTAAATAATCCTTCAGGATCATGTGGAATGTGAGATTAACCAGAGTGGAGGTGTTTATAGGGATGTTTGCCAAAGAATAAAGATGGATAACTTTTACAAGGTTTTATGTGATGCATCAGAAGGGAGGCAAAAAGATGGAGCATCTTGCCCATGCAGAAGATGAAGAGACACAGTAAGGTGAGCTGGGCAGTGCTAATGAGTGGGTTGTTCCCTGTGCCTACGCCCAGGGAGTGTCTCCTGTTTCACTGAACATCAGTGTCATGGCTGCTAGGGAAGGCCCTAGATTGTTAAGCTTACCCAATTCTTTGATGTTTTTAATAGAGAGCATTTAATAAGTCATTGGAAGCAATAGATGTATTTATTCATTTATAAGTTATTTCTACATGTTTAAAAATTATTTGAAGTTCACTTGAAACTTCCAGTTTCCCAAAACTAATCACAAAGCTTCTTTAAAAAATTATGGGTTTTTTTTGTGAGTATGTGTACAACTATATGTGTGCATTCTAGTTGCTCCCTAATTTTTTTTCTGCAGTAGATAATGTTCAGAATTCTGTAAGATTAAGAATCTCATCTGTCATCTCTGTCTCCAGTGAGTTCAGCAATATCTGGGACATGGTAGGTGCTCCATAAATATCTTCTGAGTGAATAAAAAAATATGAACAGGAACTAGAAATTTTTAAGGCTAATATTGAGCAGTAGCTCTGAGTAAGACACCTTGGCAAATACTTGTCATGCAACACCTCTGTCTTCTAACAACACTAAAAGTTAGGGGCTATTGACATCCCCATTTAATGGATGGAAACATTGAGGTAAAGGGACAGCAAATCACTTGTCTTGGATCTCCAAAACTCAGAAATGAAAGATCTGGAGTTGAACCAGAATAATTGAACTCAGAATCTGAGCTTAAAACCCCGCAATTGATATAAATGTTGCTTACCCCAACTTCCCATTTTTCCCAATTCTAGTCAGTACTTGAGAACTCAAATATAGCTTTTTATACACTGATGAAAAATTATTCTACTTTTACAACAAAGTCTGTAAAAAACAGAAATGTGATTACAATTATTTTCACTTATAAAAATTTATATGTTTAAAAAGTACTTATTAATAAATATAAAAATTTAACAATTAATTTGTTTCATTTTAAATCTCTTCATAAACCTCTCTTACTTTTCCCCTAAGAGAATTGGAAAGCAGAGCAAACCAGAAGTGTAAGGGATTAACATGGCTGGTTGTAGCTAGTGGAGAGCTAATGAGTTAACATAGAAAGTGTTCCTAAGGTATTTTTAGATATGAAAGTAATGTTGGTATCTTTTACTGCACATATTTTAAATCCAATTTTGTTACAAAATGGAGAGCCTCTGGTGAATTTGAGAAGAAGGGGGATTTTTTTCATGGCTACGTCATATAGACATGCTCCAGAGGGTGGCTCCTTCTAGTATGTGGCATCATGTGTGTGCTTCAGGTAGGATGGTGAGGACATAGGGCCCATGGTTAGGTATAAAGCACCTTCAAAATGTTCCCAGCCAGGCAGCTGGGGGAGCTGAATTTAACCTCAGCTTTGTACTAAGCTGTGTGATTTGGGGCATATCACTTTACTATTACTTGCTTTGGTTTCCTGATAGTTGGATTAGGTGACCCTTAGACACCTTCCAAAACTAAAAATATTTTTTAATTTACTACCTTTTAAAGCTTTTATTCTTAGTAAATTCTAAATCTTAATGATGAATATCTCTAAAGTCTTTTTAAAAAATGCTTCATAAATGTGTTTACAAATGACCAGAGAGCTTTAGGTCATTCTTACCAGGGTTTCTCAGAATTTGGTTACTTGGCAAATTTATGAGCCATGGAGATGGAATTATAATTCTACACCCACATTGTCATGCAGCCAAACTGCCTATTGATCTGATGAGATGTTGGGCATAAAAGGGTAAAACAGTGACACCCCTGA
The DNA here is from genome assembly GCF_021234165.1 of Pteronotus mesoamericanus. Classification (NCBI taxonomy): domain Eukaryota; kingdom Metazoa; phylum Chordata; class Mammalia; order Chiroptera; family Mormoopidae; genus Pteronotus; species Pteronotus mesoamericanus. The sequence continues at coordinate 33,683,999 of NW_026555105.1, read as the reverse complement.
GCTCCTGCAGCTGGGGCAGAAGATACGTGACTATGAGCACCCAGAAATAAGCATAACATCCATGTTTCTGCTCCTCCCAGGACCCAGTTTTCCCTTTGGGTGCCATTGGATGCCAGCACAGAAAATGCAGTACATCATTGTAGGAGCAAATCCAGATTAAAATGGTCTGGGGACAAAGCATTTTCCAGCCACTTCTGGATTAAAGAGTACAAGGTACATCACCAGCATTTTGCAGAGTTTACTACATATTATAATAAAATATGGGTACTTCAAAGAAAACTTCAAGCAAGTGCATAAGAAAAAAGCAATGATTTTCTGCAAATATTAATAGAGCTCCTGGAAAAAGAAAATGGCATTCTAACACAGAACAGTGTAGAGCAAAAGTGGCTAAGATTTAGAAAAAGATTTACAAAATTTGGACAAAGTTGAGTCTAGATTAAAAAAAAGAAATATTCTTCAGTTATTTCTTAATAAATTGGAACCAGACTTTAATATCTGAACCCATGGTATGCCCACTGTTTTATACATTTACAGTTACATTAATATTAAATACAGTGCATGTAGCTCTTATTCCAAAGAAAAGATTCACTCATTCCTAACCAACACTTTTAATCACTTTAATAAAGTTCTGAATTACAAAAGATATGTTACAAAAGATATGGTTACACATGGGTTTCTAGACTAGGTGAGTCTTGTCTGTATTTTAGAAAAAAATCTAGTATCCAAGATTTAAAAAAAATAAAGTGGGTAAAACCTTAAAGATAGTTGTCTAGATGCACTTGCATTTAAAAAAAATAAAATAATAGATCTGAATTCAGTGTTCAGTCCCCACATCTGGGACAAGTAGCCTGTTGATGGTTGTTATTTTTCTTTTCCCCACTTACTCAATAGTCAAATATACAAAATATTGTAACAACCGTAACAAATTTCAGCCCAATGCTATTAGTGGCAGATACTGAAAAGTGGTTCAGTGAGAATTCATTCCAACTTTCCAACTTCCTTTCACAGCCCTAGCACAGAAGCTCAAGAGGTCCTATTTCCTAGATTTGCTCTGGACTGTCATGTAATAAGGATCCCCAAAGTGATTCAACTGAGCGAAACTTGAAGGTGAAAGCAAGAAACATAAAGTATCAACTGCAGGAAAGGATGGTCCTTTGAGACAGCATGGTGGCAGAGTATCTGGTTCTTTTCAGGATTTGTGCCAAAGTTTCTGTTGTATGTGCTGAGATGCGGTAGCAGCAGCAGGGATGTTTATGCTTGGATAGTCCAGGGTTGTAGTTGGGCATTTTTCAAGTTATGTCAGCCTTGGCTCTGTTGTTCTCTGCTTAAACTATGGAAAATGGAATCTGTAGTATGAAACCAAGACCACTGATAATACACTATCTAGGCTACAGTCTTCCTTTTATGTCCTTTTTGAACCTCCACCTGCTGGCATGGCCAGCTATAACAACTTATCTTTTCCTTTTGTTTTAAACAAGGCATTTAAAGATGACAATCTCTTATCTTAAGGTCCAACCCTCAATATATCTTGGGAAAGTTTTAAATGGGTAGAAGGTAAGATTCTATTGAAACTATACAAACACACATGCATGCACATGCACACACACATATAACATATAGACATACATACATACATATACATATACACACATTATAGGGTCCAGCAAAATAATGCCCCATTTTTTATTACCAAATCATAAGCATGCAATTCTGTAACATAACAATATCACATTAAGCATATCATATAACATTTTAGATGAAATGTTCAAATTAAAAGTATAAATTATTATACTCATATTATTACCCTACCAACCACATTCACAAAGACATTACTTCTTCCAGACCTGTATTTATTTATTTATTTATTCATATATAATATATATTCATATATATTATATATATATATATATATAGCCAATAAATTAAACAGTAGGAGTTTTTCCACAATAATGCAAAGGGTAAACTGACAATATGTGTATATGTTTTGTTAAAACCTACATTCAACTGAAATCATGTAAAGCCCAATATAATTACTGCCAATCTGGTAAAGCTGTGAAGTTAATTTTATTTCTTGGAACATTAAGAACTTTTCAAGTAAACTTTTCTAATTAGCCATTGCCCTTGTATTTTTTTCCTTTTCTAGCCCACATACATATGACAAACACAAGATATAGCAAGCTAGAGCTTCTCCTCAACCTCAGGAAAAAAATATTCATGACAATTGGAAGAGGTGACATCATATCTAACAATCTAGGTTAGCTCTAACTTCAGCTTCCTATAATATTCCACTATCACTTCTACTCATTCAAGTAACTTCCCTTGCCTGTTCTACCTTTTCTGTTCTTTTTTTTTTTTTTGTCTAATTTTGGGGGGCTACATGGGCATTGAACTCTACTGTTCCTTATTTTTTAAAAAATCTCTTCAAACACTTCTCAATGAACAAAATGATCAAAAATATCCCAGCTCTACCTATTGCCTACAAAAAACAGTGAATTCAGGTAGTATTATGAAGATGGGAACAGGAATAAGTGGGAAAAAGAAAAAATAACAACAAGCAACAGCTTATTTGTCCCAATTGCTGGGACTGAACCTGAATTCAGATCCATAATTTCATTTTAATTTTCTCAACATTTGTATGAAGAACCAAATAACTGGCCCAAATTCATTAGGATGCCACAGAGATAAGACTGGAACTCAGAGCTGTCTGTCTCTAAATCCACTGTTACTAGACTCACCAGCACTGTCAGAAACAGGTTTTGTAAGTCCCTGTAATTCAGGCAATTGATAAATCCTGTCCTGTATCTCTCCCTTTGCATCTTGTCCCGTGAGGTGTATGAGGACATGTTATTTAGACAATATAATTTAAGGTTCACATTCAAATGCAAATATTACTGCATAATAAATGTAAAAGTTGTTTGGACACAGCAGAGAATGTTGTCGCACTCCATGTAGAAGGAAAATTGGTAAAACACATCCCATACTATGAATCACAAATCTATAAATGATGAGGGTTTCTGTGGATATCAGAACTCAAGAGTCTCATGTACAAAGACCTTTACAAGCTAAAACTCCTATGTGTAAGCCCACTTCCAACAAGGGAAATGTCATTTTTCTTTGCAAAGATGATGACTCATGGATAACAAATGGACAGAGGTAGAAACATGTAATCGCCTTTTAAAATCTGCCATTTTGATGATTAAGTGAGCCTTCAGAAAATCCCTGGATTTTTTCTTACAGAACATGATCCTCATGAGCAAACAAAAGGAATAAAGTGATCATTATGTGTAACCCCTACATGAGGGTCATTTGCTGAAACTCAGATCAGTCTGGGACAATAAGGTGAGTTTTCTTTTTTCTGGATTTATTACCACAATAGCACCACAATGTTATATTACAGAAGATTAAAAATGTATAAAGAAACATTTGGAAATAGCATAAATTCAACCAAAGCTGTTAACACTTATTTACCAACAGAGCAAAAGGAAATACCCAGAAGAGATTATTCTATAATGAATACAGAATATGGAAACATACCCTCTGTAATGATGGCCGTAAAAGACAAGCATTCCCTAGTTTCAACCACCTGCTTCATGAAAAGTGAACGGGAAAAAAAATTAAAATGTGCTGACATGTTATATACAGAAGAAGAGATATTTAACCCGACCTTTATATGTCAGAGTCTGAGGAGGCAAGGAGATTGGAAATGCAAAGCATATTCCAGGCCGATGATGCTGATTAGACTTGTGACTTTCCTTTCAGCGTTCCCTACATTTTTCATATACATTTCAATGATAGTAACTTGTGACAAGGAGAGAACAGAATGGGTGACAGAAAATTTTGTTTTCATCTGTGTCTCCATATCAGATATTAGGTCCCCAATTTCATAGTCTAGGTGCTAGTGTCTGTTGAAGGAGGATAAAGAGACAGAATCAGCAGGATATTTGCTTGAGTATTCCTCCGGCTCACTACCCTAGGGTGCTCTGATTCAGACTGCACTGCAAACAACAACATATGTAAGGGGATTGTTTAGTCTGCTTATCTCAACAAAGGATCTTAGATAAACGCTCCCAACTGCCCTTTCATAGTTCACAATCACTTCTTTCCTATTCCTTTGATATTGCTTAGACCATCTATATGTGTGGTACTTAAATTTACTTTTATATAAGAGTATTTGTATAGGTTTACATCATATGCTTAAGTTTTTCTTTTCAAAAAGAGTTTTGATTATAAACCAATTTTATAAAATGTGAAAATAGCCTTGGTCTAGTTTAAAATATTTCTATAACAGTTGGAAAGAAATACACTCTATAGAAAAGTCTGCTTATCATGATTTACAGTATGAGAGGGGGACCCTAAAAAACTACATTTATTAAAAATTGTATATTTATATTTACATGTTTAAAATTTAGACACCTTGAAAGTACTCCCATTTGATGCAATACACCCATCAATACATTTTTTCCACTGCTCAAAACAGTTTTTGAACTTATTGATTTTGATACCTTTTAGTGTTTCTGCCATTTTTTTCCTTCACCTCTTCTACACTGGCAAAATGTTTCCCTTTGAAGACTTTTTTCATCCAGGGGGGGAAAAAAAGTCACTGAGGGTGAGAGATTGGGTGAATAGGAAGGGTGAGGCATGGGGATTGTGTCATTGTTGGTTAAAAACTGCTGAACAATCAGCATGGTGTGTGCAAGTGTGCTTGTAAATCACTCATCCTGCAATGGGAAATGCATTGAAATAGTCTTCAGAAAAATTCACTGAAGCTAAACATAGCCTCTCACCACAATGCCAGCTGATACACTGATACAGATGCTTTCTAGAATGCTTACTTAATGGGAGAAGCCTGTACTACATGGGGCTCGCCCTCCAGAAGATAATTCCATTTTGGGGGGAGTCCTCTGTCATATATATAACCTAAAAATCCACAAAGGATTGCTTATAAGTTGAAAATTAATGTTTTAATGAATGACAATCATCTCTTTTGGAGGGAGAACTGATTTTTAAAAACGCAGAGAAACATATGATGAATTATTTTCTACTTGTATGCAGATTTTTCTCTTGCTCCTCCAGCTCAAGAAATCCAGAGGCAGGTGTCCTATAATCCTGAGTGGCCCATGCAGATAGCCATCTTGGGTATTTTGAAAAGATTGATCACTGAAGTATACAAAGAAAAAGAAAAACTACATTGTATGAGTTCACCCCAGAGTCAGAGATACTTCTCAGATACTACTACCTCCTGGAGAACTTTGAGTTAATATCATATTTGAGAAATTTAAGACATTTTATGGCAAATTAGAAGCAGTTGCCTTTCCTGCAGGCTTCTAATGTTTACCATTGCCTGAACCTCACCCCTGTCCTCCTTGGCTCTCACCCTTCAGATGTATTTCCTGGTAGACTTTCTATAATCTACCTCTCTCAATGACATGAAGGGGAAACACAGAGCAAAGAAATCAGTTGAAAAGGAATGTTGGCTGGGTTTTCAGGTCAGCCTTAAGGGAAACATCATTTGCCATGGCAATTTATTCATTCAAATATTTACCGTATGAAAATAACAGACAAAATCCCTGCACTCATACGGCACACCTTTCGGTGGGGTAGACAGACAATAAACAAAGCCCATGTGTGACATGTCAGATGGCAATCAAATAGAAAAACAAAGAAAGAAAAATATGAAGTTCCCAATTGTTATTTTAGGTAGGATGATCATAGAAAACCATTTTTACAAAAGTGGCTTTTGTCTAGAAGCCTGAAGGAAGTGGGGGCAGGAGAGAAAGAGATTTTCAGTGAGTGGAGAGTAAGGAACACCTGTGAAGCTGGGATGGTGTGAGTGAGGAAGAAAACAGCAGAAAATGAGAAAAGGCCTCCTGAACTTTGTAAAGCCTTGGCTTTTCTTGAATGAGATTGGGGAGTCAATAGGGGGTTTGAAGCAGAGGAGTGACATATCTGATTTATGTTTTCCAAAGAATCACTCCAGCTGCAATGTTGAGATTAACCTGTGGGAGGGCAAGGTCAGAATCAGGGAGAAAATTTGGAGAGTACAGTAGTAACTAAATAGAGGGGAGGAGGAGGAGCAAGAGGAGGAGGATGATTGGACTAGAGTCAGAGAAGCAGAGTGATGTGAGTGAGAAATGGTCAGGTATTATGTATATTTTGAAGAAGGAGCCAACAGGTTTCTGAGGGGCCGAACATAGGAAAATAAGAAAGAATTTAGTAAAGGAGGGCACCAAGGATTTGGCCTGAACTATGGAAGGATGGAGTTGTCATGACCTTAAATGAAGAAGACTAAGGAGAAGATATGTATGTATTTGTAGGGGATGAGTGCAGTGCTAAATAAGAAAATTCAATTTGGATGCTTATTAAAAAATCTAAGCAGATATATTGAGTAGGATGTTCATACCTGTAATTCAGACATAAGATCTGGGCTGGATGTAAAAATTTATGATTTATCAACATATAAATCCCTGAGTCTAGTTGATACTACCAAGAATGAATATTGATAAGTACAAATTCAACAACTAAATTCTGGGCTCTTCAATATTAACACAGTGATACAAGTAGGAACTAAGAAAAGAGGTTGGAAAGGAGCAGCCAGTGAGGTAGGAGGAATCCAAGTGAGGAGGAGTGATCAACAATGTCAAGAGCAAACTGGGTCTTGGCACTGAAAACAGATGCACCAGTACTATAAGACAGCTATGAGGAAAGGCATTTTCATCTCTAGCTCCTAACTTTAACTCAAAAGCAAAAGCTTTGTAGAAATATCCTTTTCTCTTATAGAAATATCTTGCTTTATTTGTAACACTTGGGGAGCAAGTTATTTTACTGAGAATATATTGAAATTCTGTTGATAGTTCATGTTTTAAAATGATGTCCTTAAACCATATGCTCAAAATACCTCAAGCTTTAAAAACCTTTACTGAACGATGAAATTACTCAATAAAAGGAAATTATCTCAGTGACTATGTTATTAGGAATGTGGTTTAGTGATTTTTCCAGAAAGACAGATTACTTGGCCCAGATGGATCATTTTCTTAGCCTGGTACTATTGAAGCTGATAAAATCAGTACTAGTTGCTGATTATGAACATTTGCCATCTTACCTCTGGATACCAGTGTGTTGTCTGGGGCTTAAAGGACACTGTGGCTTAAACAGACATAGAGTAACTTAAGAGGCCAGGATCCTAAAACATTAATAAATCAAATTTTTTCCTGTAGCATATTTTAGCAGCATTGAGGGGTATATAAGGGCAGATACCAATATTTTCTAGATGTAAATATTAAAATAATTTGTTTTTATTTTAATTTCAAATTGCGTTTGAAATGTTCTTTGACTTGCATATTTGAAGTCCTACTTAGATGTGCTTGTATTAATTAAAGGTGACTAACAAGCCCTGTAATTTTTTCTGTCTAATCACCTTAGAAATACCCAGGTAGGAAAAAAAAAGGAAGGAACGAAGGAACGAAGGAGGGAGGGAGGGAGGGAAGGAGAGATGAAGGAAGGAAGGAAGGAAGGAAGGAAGGAAGGAAGGAAGGAAGGAAGGAAGGAAGGAAGGAAGGAAGGAAGAAAGAAAGGAAGGAAGGAAAGAAGGAAGAAGAGGGTAGAGTAGGAAAAATTCGGGTAGAAGAGAAAAAAATACATCTAAAGAATGTTAAGTACTGGGGAGAAATTGAAAACTAAATAATCCTAGGCCATATTTTAAAGCATCTTTGGCTGGGGGGCAAAGCACAGACACAGTTAAAATGCACATATCTTCAATACTATGATGAGATGCTGGGCAAAATAAAAGATTAGAAAAGATTGGGAGAATCATCCAATGTCACAGTCATCAGAGTCATTGCTAGAACCTAAAACCTAGTTTTTCACAATTCCAATTTGAGCAGTTCTAAAAGGCTACGTGGCAATCAGAAAACAATTATAACATCAAAATTACAACTAAACTACAGAATAATCATCATTCAGAACTACCTGAAATAGAGCTGCAATGGAAGTTATACAACTAGGGATTTAAAGAAGAAGCCGCATTAAGACTGGTAGAAGAAACAGAGACACAGAACACCTTGTGCCCACAATCACATGTGACAAAATAAAAATCAGGAAGGATATCTTGGCTATGGGGGTCCCTCCTGAGGAGTGATGGTTCCTAGCCTGATATCTAGCTCCCCAGCCCAGGGTTCCAGTGCCAGAAAGAGAAGTCCCCACAATTTCTGGCTGTAAAAATCAGCAGGGATTGTGGCTGAGGGAGACTGAGGGCCTCGGAAATCACAGGCGGTCCTCTTCCAGGGCCTGCACATGGACTTACTTGGACTCATTCATTTCCTATGAGCTCCAGCACTGGGGCAGCAGCTTGAAAAGTGCCAGAGATACACGGGGAGAAACTGAATTACCTGGCATCAGAACAAGGGTTGGAGGAAAAGATTTCTTGCAGATGCAGTTGTTCATTTGCTGAGCCCTTCCAAAATAGAGCCAGCAGGTGGATACCAAATCTGAGACTCCATCAACTTGGCTATCACTGTTTGCCTTGCCCTGCCCTGGTGATTCCTTGAGACCCTTCTCCCAACTTTTGGGCCCACCCAGTTTGTTTCCAGTGGCTTCTCCATATAAATGCCCTGTCTTGGCTCATGATTCAGATTTTCCTTAAATCTCTGAAATAGTATCTAGCCTCATCAGGCCCTAAGGCCCAGCACTAGGGGCAGCTGGCCTTGGTTCACAGCTTGGCCTCCACTGTGCATCTCCAAGCTCAACACAAGTAGCAGCTATCTGCAGATCACTTTGTAGCACATGCTGGAAGGCCCCAGGCAGAACATAGGCAGAAGCTGACCTTGGCCTATACCTCCCAGAAGGCCTCAGAGCAATCACACCTGAGAGAGGGTTTCAGACCACATCAAAACACCACTCAGAAATTTCCACAAGTAACATAGTCAAGGGGCAGACTCAGTGGGCACCAGAGACTCCCTGAAGTAAGTCCAGCTCCATGGGGTGGGCTCCTGTACAGCTGATCCTCCACAGTGGTCAGAGCCAGTCCTTGCAGCTGATTGGTCTGGGGGGGGGGGGGGGTAAATCCCTTCCATTGACATACCAACAGCAATCAAAACTCAACTACAACAGAAGGGTGTTACACAGCTCACATGTTGGGGAGAGCACCTGGAGTGCCCAGCTCAGGTGAATGGGGAGGATGTGCCACTGGACTCTACAGGACACCTACTATGTTAGGCCATGCTACCATGCCTGGGAGACTTAGCAGCTCTACCTAATACATAGAAACAAACACGGGGAGGCTGCTAAAATGAGGAGACAAAGAAACATGTCTCAAATGAGAGAACAAAACCATACTCAAAAATCAAAAGAGTTAAACAAAATGGAGAGAAGAAATCTGTTAGATGCAGAGTTTAAAACACTAGTTATAAGGATGCTCAGTAAACTTAATGAGAACTTCAACAGTATAAAAAATTTTAGTCAGAAGTAGAGGATACACTAAGTGAAATGAATAATTTACAGGAAATCAACAGGAAAGTAGATGAAGCTGAGAATCAAATAAGCAATTTAGAATATAAAGGGAAAAAAACCAAAACATCCAATCAGAATAGCAAAACGAAAAAAAAAAGAATCAACCCCCTCCCAAAAAAACAAGACATTGAAGGAGCCTCTGGGAAAACTTCAAGTACGCCAACATTCGCAACAATGGGGTGTTGGAAGGAGAACAGAGAGAGCAAGAAATTGAAAACCTATTTGAAAAAAATAACAGCTCTGTCTGGCATGGCCCAGTGGACTGAATGCTGGCCTGTGAACCAAAGGGTCACCAGTTCAACTCCCAGCCTAGCGCACATGCCTGGGTTGCAGGCCAGGTCCCCAGTAGGGGGCGCACGAGAGGCAACCACACATTGATGTTTCTCTTCTTCTCTTTCTCCCTCCCTTCCTCTCTCTAAGATAAATAAATAAAATCTTTAAAAAAAAGAAAAAATAATGACTGAAAACTTACTTAACCTGGTGAAGGAAAAAGATACACAAGTCTAAGAAGCACAGACAATCCCAAACAAGATGAACCCAAAGAGGCCTGTACCAAGATTCATCATAATTAAAATGCAAAAGATTAAAGACAAGGAGAGAATCTAAAAAGCAGCAAGAGAAAAGCAATTAGTTACCTACAGGGGGGCCCCATAGGACTGTCAACTAATTTCTCAACAGAAATTTTGAGGAAAAGCAAGGATTTACAATCAAGATTACTCTACCCAGTGAAGCTATCATTTAGAATCGAAGGATATTTAAAGAGCTGCCCAGACAAGAAAAGCTAAAGGAGTCTGTTAACACCAAACCAGTATTGCAACTAATGATAAAGGGTTTTCTTGAATAAGAAGAAAAGAAGAAGGAGGAGGAGGAGGAGGAGGAGGAGGAGGAGGAGGAAGAGGAGAAGGAGGAGGAGGGGGAGGGGGAGGAGAAGAAATAAAAAATATGAACAATAAAATGTCAATTAATATGTACCTATCAACAATTGAATCTAAGATACAAAATGAACAAGCAGAACAGAAACAGATCCATAGATACAGAGAATATTATGATGGTTTCCTGATCAGCGGTGTTTGGGAGGATTGGTATAAATGGTGAAGGGATTAAGTATAAATTGATAGTTACAGAATAGTCCTAAGGATGTAAAGAACAGCATAGGGAATACAGTCAATAATATTCTAGTAACTATTTACGATACCAGGTGGGTACCAGATATATCAGGATGATCACTTAGTAAGTTATGCAATGTCTAATCACTGGTGTGTACACCTGAAACTAATATAATATTGTATGTCAACTGTTATTAAAAAATAATTTAATAATAAAATTATAAAAAAGAATACAATCAGAACAATTGTTTTACACACTGAAGGGTTGATTAAAGAATCAGATACAATGTGGTCTTAAATAATGCATGTGCAATATTAGTCATCTTTGTCAATTTGCACACAGAGATTGTACACTCAGGGAATTCAATTTGTAGTATAGAGTATACGCTAGTATGGAAACACTTGAATTCATAATTTCTTCATTTGGTTCTTTTATGAGGTACTTTGCTATACTTGTGGCCATTCCATCAACTCCATCTTGGTTATAAGTTACCAAAAGATCATCCCTGACACTAAATATATCTTAGCCTTTATAGCAAAGTCCCAGCCTGCACAATGTTGTGGATATGCTGTTTATGTTGCCATTTGCAAATAGCACATATTTGGAACAGCTGGGCAGATACCATAGCATCTGGAGCAGGAATTAGCCTTTAGGTATGCAGTGACTAACAAAGATGCCAAATAAAGAAGTACTAAGCATTAACAGTTTCATGCTTTTATATACATGACAATAATGCTTAGTGAAATGGCTCAAATGTATTCAATGCTCTCTATTCTTGAGAATTTTCAAAAGCAATCTTAAATGTTTCTGGATCAATAGGAATCAATTTAAACTGTGCTTGTCTCAAGCCAAAACTGCTGTAAATCAATCGCTTTCTCAATGTACATAAGCAGCTTGAAATGACATCACATGCCATGGCCAACAAGTGTTGGATGCCAAATCTAAATAGAGTAGATCTAATTTTCACTAAATTGGAATGTGTAATACAGAAATGGACTTTTAAAATGTCATGGGAAATAACTGCCTCACCTCTAATGCCAATATCCTCCTTAAATGCCCAAAAAACAGATCAATAAACTAGGAATCCATATCACAGTACAGATTTGATTCAGTATTTTAAAAAAGATTCTATAAATTATGTAAAAAAATTCTATACATTGTATAAAAATGGTTTAGAGGGATGATTGGTATAATCTTGAAAAACTGTATTCTCTATTTTATGTCATTGCTCACCAAGGGGTTCTAATTCTTAAAGACTTTTGAAAAAATGAGGCTTGTTGAGAGTTTTATCATTATTTTTAAACCTAAAGAACAAGTAACTCCCCTAAGGTATAAGTGTGGACAAACCCTAATAAAATAACCCGTCATAAAAGAACAAAGCGATTTCCCCATGTCCTGGTTACACACAACCCCTCTAATTTTATTAATTATACTCATTACACTGCAACTTCATTCTAGAGAAATTTCAATAAATAGAGAAAATGGGAGGAATATTAAATACACTCAATACCACCTTCCCTGCATGTAACTGTTACAGCATGCTTAAGGCCTGTGCTGGAATGCACTCTGGATAAATATGTACCTGCATATGTTATATGAATCACCAGTACCTTATATAGTGTAAATCTGTGAATACCTTGAAAAAGTTTTATCTTCAATGAGTTACTCCAAAAAAGAAAAATAAGCTAAGTGAAAGAGGTGAGAGATCACACTTAACACCTGAGGATGTTTTTAATGAAATTAAAATACAAAATAAGAAAATAGTAAAAACAAACTTCTAACAGTATTTGGTTAGGGGACATTCAGAAAAGAACACTCTCTAGCCTACTTCTATCTAGCAAACATTAGATAAAATCAGACAGACCAGGGAACACCCCTGTTTTTGATTTGGAAAGCACTAACCCTCTATTACCTTATTGAGTCCTGAACTAGTCTCTGGTTTTTCACACAAGGCAAGTTAAATTAAAGACTGGGACCAGCATTTTCAAGCCTGGGGCAAAAGAGTTGAGCAGGTTACAGAAAAGAAAAACTATTTGGCTTTCAAGCAAGGCTTCCAACCCTCCTCTGTCCCAGCCCTGGGGTTTCTGTGGGGACCCAGGCTGGGGTTTAGTCCAAAGGACATTAATGTGTATCACTTATTTCAGCAAAGAGAAGAGATTTCTGTGAGAATGCTGGCTGTTTGAGATGCAGAGAAATCACTAGAAATGTCTGCCTATAACTGTCTCAGGTGTGCTCACTTGCTGGCAGAAGGGGAAGAGGAGGGAGACCAAACAGGCTCCTTGCAGTTCTGGAAGCTGACCAGCAGTAATTTCTCTTGGGAGATGCCTTGATTTCCTCTAGGAAAGGACGGCCAAGGAGGGGCCCATGGGGCCAGGGTAGGTGAAACCTTGAATATTTTCTATTGACTTCACCTGACTCTTTGTTGTTTTGCTTCATCATTCACTGAAGTTTCTTCCTCCCTATCTGGTTTAATTTAGGGGAAGTGTTTATTTTTGTTGTTCTCCTCGATTTCCTGGAAGACTGACAAACAGTCCAAAGAATGTGAATGCCTGCTTTGAATTAAGCCCACTGAGTCAAATTACTGATTGCAAAGGCAGCAGTTAGGAACAAGTCAATTTTGACTCAAGTTAAGAGGCGTTCATGGTTCCAAAGCAAAGAAGCAAAGAAAATGTGGCTGTATTCCTTAGCTAGTTGCAAGGAGACAGGAATAAATTGCTTGTTTGTTTAACAGCTTTTGAAAGTAGTGGATAGATTGCTTTTGGTGACTAAATGTGGTTAGGAGAAGTTGAACAATTGGAGTCATTTCCATAATCAGCAATTGCTGTTGATGAAATTAGGAAAGTAAGTGATAAAAAAAAAAAAAGGAAAAACATGTCTAGCAGGATGCATTATTCAATCATAGCTATCCCAAATGGTTAAAAATGTAGCTTATATTACACTCTTGTGAATTTACAACAACATGGATGAAACTAGACCACTCAATTTCATAGTTCCAGGGAAAACGAGGCTCTTTCTGGAACTTTTACTTTCCCAGCAATGTGTTTGTGACGCATTCCAGATGGACAAGCCTTGAAAAGTGACAGTATCCATCTATTTGTGAGAATGAACACAGAGAGAGTGAGAGTTTTCACATCCCGAGCTCCCTAAAATATAAACACTGCAAACCACAAATGAATCCACTTAATCCAATTTGGAGGACTCCTCAAGACCAAAAGCTTTATCAGTTATCATCAAAGCGTCCAGTATAATTTTTCCTCCCTTGAGTTTCTATGAGGGGGGCAGGGGTTGTCAATGAATTGAAATAAAATAAAGCTAAAAGCAGTTCTCTACATGAAAATATCCAGCTGATATTTTAATGTATGGGTGACATAGGCTGAAATACATTAATAATATATTGTGAGTTCAATCAAAATATAAAAAGATCTTGACAAATTGGAAACCTGATATAAATCTAATAGAATAGCATTTAATGGCAAGAAGTATTAGGACTTGAACTTTGTTTCTTAAGAAAGACATAGGTGTGGGAGAGAAGAGACATTGTTTAGTAAGAGCTCTTTTAAGAAAATGTTTGTCTTTTGCTAACCAACTCCAGAAAAAGCAGTAATGTCACAGAAGGAGCTGATATGATATGATTGCAGAACGACTTTAGAAAAACACATTAACTGAATAAAGGAAGGTAAGTACTCTCTGCTGGATGAACAGTAGCCAAACTATGGCATACTCCTGCCCTCCTGTCACAGCGTAAGTGAGTCCTTGTGCCGAAGGCCAGGTCCTCCTCTGGGTGTCTGGATTTGACCTCTCTTTAGCAGTTACCTCCTCTCTCTTCTATACTGTTATCTGACGCCATCACACTCAAGTTTTCCTCATCATGAAATTCCCTCCCTGAGCCCCACATCACCCCATTACAGCCATGCTCCTCTTGCTGGTGGATCCCTTCACAGCTGCTGTCTTCTCTCCCTTGCCTCTCTGTCATCTCTACCAACCAGAGTTTGACTTTGGCACTCTCTGCTCCCTTGGAATGGCCCTTTGTTATAATCACCAATGACTAAAGGACAGTGGTCAGACCTTCTCTTCCTTGGCTGCTGGACAGCATTCAAAATCATCAACCAGTTCTTTTGGAATGAATTTTCTTTGGGCCTCTAGACACAGCCCATCCTGGTTCTTCTGCATTATGAGCTGTCCATTCCCAAGTTTTGTTTTTGGTTTTGTTCACATGTTTTTCAGGTTTCTTTCCCCCTGTCTATTCCATAAGTTTTGGCCTTCCTCAGGGTCCTTGGTCCCTTCCAGAGCATGCTTCTCCCACAGGCAGGTGGGGGGAGTTCCCTGGATGGAAATCAAAGGCTCTATCGGAGAAGCCTCCCTGCATTGCCTCACAGGGAATATAGACCAAGGAACCAATGCCAAGGAATCATAAACAACAGAACTCCCTCATCTGGGACCCATAATGGAACAATCAGCTGTCTTCATGCAGCAGTGGTTTCAAAGAGTTAACAACATTGGAGACTTAAGACAATTCTGCCATAAGGAAGCATTTTTGAGCTTAAATAAATGGAAGAATAGAAACCCACAGGTCTTGCAAAAGCTAACCCACGCTCCTCAGAGAGGGGTCCTGGAGAGAATCAAGGACCCACAGTGGAGGGTGGAGTAAAATGCTGCCACAGAAATGCAAAGGAAACTGAACAGGGACGAAGGAAATAAACTGACTGGGCCACTCCAGGAAGGACAAGGAGACTTGGAAGACCACCTCACCCTGAGGGAGAGAAGTGGCAACCTTTCAATTTCTTCTTTAATGGTTATGGCCACCATTTGTTACTGAGGATATGCCAAAAAATAGTTCAGTTCATATGGCTGACTGAGACTCCTACTTCTCCCCAGTATCTTTCCTCCCCTTCTTCCTTAGAAACAATCTCTAAACCTTAGCTGGGTTCAGAGTGGTCCACAAAAAGAGTATTTTTCCAGCCTCCCTTGATGTTAAGTACGGTCATGAGACTTAATTTGGGGATGTAACTAGAAGTAGTGGGTGTGTAGCAGCAGAAAATTGTAATGGTGGGAAATTGTAACCACCCACCTCACTATTTTTTTGACATTGTTTCCATTAGTGCTAATTATGACTAGTATGTAGCATGTTTGTATAAGAATCCTAGGCACTAACTTCAAAAGATACAGACTCCAAACTTCAGGCATCCTAGCTCTGAGATTTGCTGATCTTCAATTGTGAATCCAGGATGAGGAGAATCTGGGATGACTAAACCAGAATGACTCACACTGGACCATCACCTGCCTTATCAGAACAGACTGTGCTTGTCTGCACCATCACCTGCCTTACTGGAACGGACTGTGCTCCTCTGCATGCAGGGAACTTTGCAACCCCGTCCCTCGATCCCTTTGTTCTGTTCCCCTCCCCCTCCTTATAAAAACCTCTGCCTGCACTGAGATGGGGGAGATGGACTTTGAGGTATGAGCCCCCCGTCTTCCCAGGAGATGGGCTTTGTGATATGAATCCTCCATTTTCCATGACCGGCGCCTGAAAATAAAACACTTTCCTTTATATCAGCACTTGCCATTCTAGTAATGACTGTTGTAGTGGACCTGCATTCAGTTACAGGCACAAGAATTATACTTACATTGAAAACAATTACCCCCTAAATCTCTTCTTCTTGATTAACATGTTTTCAAACACAAAGAAAAGTTGAAAGACTGTATAGTAAATACTCATATACCCACTATCCATATTTTAATTGTTAACATTTTGCTGTATTTGTTTTATGATATATCAATTATCCATTCATTTTATTTTTTTCCCATTCTGAAGTTGTAGCTATGAGTACACTTCACTCCTAAATTTATCTTGTTTTATATGTTTCCAACAATTACATGAGTTAGTTTATTATCATTTGTGTGTCTGTGTCTATATGTGTTACAAAGGAGTAAGCAGAGGTCCAGGAGTCCAAGTAACTTACTTAAGACATACCCTTAGTCATCGGCAGAATTCCATTTTGAACTAAGGTCTGTCTTTCTCCAAAGGTCATATTTTTAACCTATCAGTTTCTCATCTCTTTAATCCCCTACCCTCACCCTCCACCCAGGGTCCCCCTAGAGTTTATGAGGCTTTGGAGGAAACAAGACAGAACAAAACAAAACCAAAAAAAAATTGGAAAGAAGGGAGGGAAGGAGGAAGGAAGGAAGAAGGAAAAGGAGGGAGAGAGGGAGGGAGGGAAGGAAGGACAAAAGACAAGACCTTTAAATCTATCCAGTTTTGGTATTCTAGGAGTACTGTAAAAGGAGAAGTCTGATTGTTCAGCTCAGGTCCACAGCTGGAAAAGAGAGAGGAACTCTCCCAATTCAGAAGTCACTACCCTGCAACCTAGGATGCTGCCTTTGGTGGTTTTTCCTCATATTCTTGCAGAAAAATTCTTTAAAGAGGGCACTGCAGGGTGAGGATCTTCAAGAGAGAAAAGGAGGTATATTTTTCATTCCCACTACAAATATTTCTTTGTGGGAATAAACAATTCTATTAATTAAAGTACCCCTTTCCCTCCAATTAATTTAAAGTAAATCAGAATTTGAGAAGGCACAGCTCTTTTCTCTTTCCTAACATTAATTGCTTTTTTACCTCACTTACTACTTATAAATAAGACCTATTTGCCACAGGCCTGTAAACTGGTATACACTTTGGGGTTTGCCCAAACCCCCTCTGATGAACTAAATTTCTGAAGCTGCTCCTTTGAATTTCATCAAGAATGATAACGCTCGGCCTCCTTAATATCACAGCTTGGAAGCTCCCAAAGCAATCGGGTTAGTAATTTATTTTGTGATCTGTGCTGTGGACATAAAACTTTTCAAAGTGAGGCTCAAGTTCCAATCTAAAGATCTGAAAAGAACATTTCAATCTGTTGATACAAGCTGTTTTCCGTCAGCCCAGCTGCCAGTGCTTACCCTTGGCACTGGGCGGCCTCACGCAGTCAGGACAGACGCTCCTCCGGATGCCGAGGCAGGCAGAGCCCAGAGATTACCACATTATCATTTCTGACTGAAACCAGAGTTCCATTTACCAAGCTGACAGGAGCAACAGGACCACGAAATAACAAGCAGATTGACGGTGTGGTATTTGTCAAAGATAAAGGGCTGAGCGTGAGCTCAATGCTTCTCGAAGGTTTTGGGAGACATTCAAATCATCTACCCCAAATAGTTTCTGTTTCTTGAACTTCTCACATTTCTCTTATTTGGAGTTGCCGTTTTGACACATTAAACTTCAGTTGATGGCAATGTTTTGAAGACACCAGAAATGCCATTAGAGTCTGTGCCGATTTCACTGCCTTGTCTTATATTTTCACACGTGCACTTTACTGAAACTCTTCAGGGTGAGGGCCAGATTCAATTCCACTTTATTGTTATACCTTCCTAAAGCTAAATTTAGAAATTGCACACAACATGCACACATGTTTGCAATAAGACTTTCCACAAAAACACAGACTCATTTCTTTACAGCTGTAAAGTAAGCATAGTAAGAGATTTTAAAAACACAATGCTTTAATCCAATCACATGTGCCTTATTGCTCATATTACATAAAATGGGACTTAAAAAAACATCTGCCTTATCTATTGCAACTTTAGATTTGGTCTCCTGAGAGTATAATGTCCTATATTTCTCTACTGCATAAAAACACAAATTAAATTTGAAAAGGAAAAAATATTCTCCTTGTTTTCTTCAGAATGTGCAAAAGCAGCCAATACAACATGAAATATGGCATGCATTAGGAGAATTAATTTTTGGATGAGTCTGACAGCATGAATGAGTTGGATAGCTTATGCCAGCAAAAACTGAAGAGAAGTGTTATTGTTTTAAAAAAAACAAACATATAGATTTAGAGAAAATAAATATTCTTTTACTTTTTTAGATAAATTATTTTAAAAATAAAACTTCTATAGCTGTCAAACCTCCAGTTAGTCTGAAACTCTTCAAATACTGAAATGTGTGGCTGGATCTCTAATTGCTTTTTTATGGTTTGTTAGGAGAATCGCATTGCAGGAGAATGTTTTGTCAAGACAAAGTCTTCCTTCATTTAGATGGTGCTTTATTTCGCCTAATCCCAAAGCTCTTATATAGTTGTTTATGCAACTTGCTCACAGCAAGGTCAGTTTCTTTGGCCACCATGATCTGGAGTTTTAAGTTCCAAATTTTGCAAACATTAGTCTAAATAAGCTTAAGTACATGTTACCACCACACACTAAACATTCTGACAGAGACTCTCTTTGACACAGACTGTGAGCAGTTGGCTTTCCTACTGCTTAACAGAAAGATCTTGAATAACATACACCTTCATGATGCTCTCTTCAAGTCTGTGGCAGGAATGAAACACTCTAATTGAGATCAGTTATAACATCAAATTACTGGCATGTTTCCAATGACTAAAGGAACTGAAAATACAACAGCTCTCCATGTTGTGTTTCAGCAACAAAGAGTGAGTGCTTTGAGCCCTGGCCGGGTAGGTCAGAGCATCATCCCTATGCACCAAGGTTGCAAGTTTGATCCCTGGTCAGGGCACATACAAGAAGCAACCACTGAATGCATAAATAAGTGGAACAACAAGTCAGTGTTGTTTTCTCTCTCTCTTCCCCCTCTCCCTTTCTTTCCCTCTCTAAAATCAATAAAAAATATATATTTAAAAAAAGAGTGTTCTCAGAGCTGAAGTGAAGATACCAAGAAGAGCTGGGATTGGAAAATTTCCTTTCAGAAACATTTCTTATGTAAGGAAGGCTGTAAATTGCTTACAGTATAAGGTATTTACAACCAGACAAAAGGAAATTATCCTAGCAATACTTAGCAGCTGCCTGCAACCATGGCCCAAGGTAGGCCTGGAAGCAAGCTGTACTTAAGTCTTGGCTGCTAGTTGATTCTTCCCCAGGACGGATCATGAAATAGACTAAAGCATCCCATCAAGGTTGATATAAGGTTACAGTACAGCTATTCCAAATAAATATGAAGAAACACACTACAAATTATAGAATCTGTCATAGGATGGGGGTGGGGCAGATAGAAAAGTACATTAAGGGACAGTCTTTCATATGGAATGTTTTTATATGTTATAAAAAAAGTTTAAAATAGTGGAAGGATCTAGTCAAGGAACATGTATAAAGGAGCCATGGCAATGAATGACAAGGTGGGGACTGACTGAAGGAGGGGGGTAGGTGGGGCAAGGGAGAGCAATGGGGGGGGGGGGAATCAGGACAACTGTAATTGAATAACAATAAAAATAAAATAAAGTAGATTTTAACACAGTAATCATAAGAGGAATATTCCTAAATTTCAATTCTTCTCATGATGTAATGAATAAATGTGATTTCAGACCCCTCCGCCCAAAAATAACACATTACTAAGGATAGTAAAAACTTCTGAGATATAAACTATAGTCACACATAAATGGTCCTTTTAAGCATTATAACAATCACAGTAATGATGGTTCAAGGACTAGGGAACAGGTGAAGAATAGCAAGAAGAGAAAATAAGATTACTCTAAAGCTTATCCATCTAATTTCTTTATTAGTCTCTTGGATTCAACATGGATTATTCTATCCTGCACAAAAGATATGCCTGTGTGCATGCAAGCATGCATGTATATAATAACACACATACACACACACACACACACACACACACACACACACTGCCTTTGCTCTTACAGCTGTCACAACCCTCCCTTTCATCTTTATTTCCTAATTAACCTGGATTTGAGCTCCCATCCTGCTGAGTGGCTCTAGATACTTTACGTGCTAGAGCCAACTAAGGCCCCAACCACCTAAGGAGCAGATAGAGTATGACTCCAGCAGGTTTCTTTACCTGAGGGCATGGATTGAACACCCGCCATGAGAACCTGGCAGGTCTCTTCCATAAACAGATGAGCGGGGTAAAGGAAAAGCAAACCTAAATTTTAAGCTTATAAATAATAATTTAACTCACCCTGGCTGGTATAGCTCTGTTGGTTGGACCATCGTCCCATGGACAGAAAGTTCACAGATTTGATTCCCGGGCAGGGCACATACCCAGGGCACATCCCTGGTAGGGGTGACTACAAGAAGGCAACCAATCAATGTTTTTGTTTCACTCTCTCACATCATCTCTCTTTCTCTCTTTCTCTTTCTCTCTCCCTCTCTCTCTCTTTCTCCCTCCCTCTTCCACTTTCTCTAAAAACAATGAAAAAAATATCCTTGGATAAGGATAAAAATAAAAAATAATAATAATAAATAAAAACCTACTCAACTCAATTCAGCCTTCCCTTGTTTCTTCTGGTATTGTTTCTCCCTCATCCAGTGTGAGCTCCTCCCATTGTCTATCATGCCTTTTGGACTTCACATGTTGATCCTTCTCTTCCTTGACTTCCCTCCTTGTCCAATAGTCACACCTTGGCCTCAGTGGAATAGTGCCTGAAGTTATCCTTTGGAATTTATTTCTTTGCTTCAGTTTTCCCTTGCATTGGCATGTGTTGTGAGGGGCGGGGAGAGGGGGAGAGCTAGAAATTTCCCTTGGGAATTGGTTTGCCAAGGAAACTCAGTAAATGCCTCAGTAAATGACCTTTGAAGGTCATTTGGCTCTAAACATATATTTTGAATTATCCCTTTGTATTGTTCATTGGTTAGAATTGTTTGAATATTTAGATATAATGAATTTAATGAGTGGCTCTGGTTATATGATGTAATCATCACCATGTTGAGTTTTCTGTATTTAAAATATTTTAATGATATTGTTTTGAAAGTGTAGGTTTGGAAATGATGGCTTAATTGTGGATTAATTGGTTACTCATGTGATAGAACTGATGGTAGCCTCACAGGAGATAAGAGTCAAAGTCAGAGAGAGCAACAGCAGAAAGGTGCTACCCTTCGTCCTCCGTAAGGTTGAGGGACAAATGGGAGAAGTGTAATTGTCAAGTCCCCAGAGCCTAGGATGAAGTTCTCAGTAAGATATGAGACCAAATTATCTCCTTATGTATCTTCCTGTAGCACATTATAAGTTAGTGGAATAACCTAAGAATCTTAGCGACAAATGGCAAGGCGTTGTTGCAAGGTTTAATTTATATAATGCACTTATTATATAAATATTATTATTTACATAATATATAAATAATAATATTATTTATATTATTATTATTACATGTTTAAGGTTTCTGGTACCTTCTGAACTGGCCTGTAATTCCCCTAATTATAGAAGAAGGGGGATTCTGACATCAGAGCCCTTGTTCTTGCTATGGATATCTACACCAAAACGTGAAGAAAAAAAATCAGCTGGCAAAGGAGATACCCTTCTACAAATAGATAATGTTACAGTGTTAAGGCCTGGAAATGGTTTTTTGTATGTTAAAATCATGCTGAGGCATTGCTTAAACCATGGAACCTGCCAGGATGGATCTAATTCAGTAGCCTGGGATGCGGTTGAGGACCAGATACCCTGAGTGATTTGTTGTAGGTGGTCTAAGACATCATCTTGTGAAGTATCCTTGTGACTGAAAACAGAAGAAGAAATGGTCTTTACTTAATCTGGGCATGCATTTGCTTTTCCAAAAAAAAAAGAAATAGAGTTGAGGAGAAACAAAAGTATCAAAGCATATCACATATAGCATTTTTTCATGAAACTTTAATACTTGATTACATATATATATATATATATATATATATATATATAATCTCCTGGCTTGGATGTAAAAAATTCCTTATTACAGTTTATGTCAGACAAAAGCCTGAAAAAACTGCTCTAGGGAGTTCACAGCATTCACATCAAGTGATATGCAATCACAAGGCATTCTAAATTCTGGAGCTACCTAACACATTTAGGATTTAAAAAGGGTAAGGAAGAAGGAATGAAGGGAAACCTAATGGGATGTCAACTGGTGTAAAGTACTGAGTTACCAAGATGCAAAGAAAGAGCAGTCAGTGGGCTGTAACCAAACTCTGACCCATAATTAGAATGACAAGCATATGAAATGCCTACTGAATGGATCAGGGACCATGGAGCTCTGACAAATAGTGGAGGAAGCCTACATTTAAAAGAGGCTTTACATTTTAACCAGCTATTATTACCAGCTCCGGCTTGGTCTCTCAACAAATTTCCTTTCTGTTGTAATTCTTCATGCTTCCTCGAAGCTTGATGGTGATTTTTTTTTTCTTTATTTATTTTGGAAAGCCAGGGGAAAATGGTTTCAGTATGTTCTTTAAATTAGTTTCCTTGCAGTGTTTTCTTTGCACACATTAATTACAGCTCCCTCGAGGAACTGAAGTACCATATAACCCACTGTAATTCTGCTCCCCAATCTCCCTTCACCAATTCAAGTTTCCAATTCCTCCTACAATCTGGGCTCTATATTAATATGTAGTAAGAAGTACGTGGCTGAGAGTCTTTCATCTACAATATAAGACTAGAGGAGAAAATGTGACAATCAGTGCTTGAGTACACCAGATTTAAAATGAATAGTTTGTGGCTCACAAAATGAAGTAGTGAGATTAAATGACCTCTGTGTTTCTCCATTTGAATGAACATACTCCAAAGAGTTTCACTCAATATCTGGAAGTACAGAGAAGAGATTGGTGGGACTTTGATGAGGTTACATGATTCTCACTAGCAGGATCTAGCTAGAATTCCAGAGGTTCTCAAGAAAATAATACACATCCAGGAATCTACTTTTGAGCTGTCACAGTACTAGACACTCAGAGAAAGCAACATAAGGAACTTGCAATTACTTTTTAATTCCCAAGGAGAGAAAACTTTTTAAACTGCCCACAATACGATCGTATGCTTTATCCCATGACTGTAGTCACTGAGGAAGAAAAAAGATGAGCTAAATACAAATGTAGTTCTAAAACAAAAGTTTTCAAAGTCCTACCTTTTCAGATAGGTAAAAGCAATGGCAGGTTGGAGAATTAGAGTAGATCTTTCATTGTCTAGCTAATGCTCAAGCCTTCTTAAAATAAATTAAAGAGGTGGATGAAGGAGTTTCCAAGCCAAATTATAATACTTATTAAACAGCTCATGTAAACAGGAAATCACTCATTTATAGGGTTGCCGGCAGTCGGAGCCAACTCAATAGCACATAACAATAACATAAACAGGAACTATGACAGGTGTTTTAAAAAGGTTATATCATTTTCTGTGCTAGTCTCTTTAAAGTTGGTGTGTCTACTCCCATTTTACAGAAGGAGAAACTTAGGCTCAGAAAGGTAAGTAACAAGTGTCAACTAGCATCAGAGTTGTCTTCTAATCCAGGCTATAATTTACGCAACCTCAGGCAGCCTGAAAAAATAGATAGGCCTATTAGCTTTAGCAATGTCAACTTTATGACCTAACAGCATCCATCAAATGGTTCCTTAAAATTTACCATCTTCTCGATTCTTTTACTTGCCCAGATTCAAAGTCCTGGACAAGCTCTCATTGTAAGAGCAAAATCCTCTTCTCTGAGTGGCTTGAGCATTCACCAACCTAGTTCCAACAGGGAGCAGGTGGTTAACAAGAGCATTAAGCTGAAATCCCTGAGACAGGGAACAAGCCCAGCTAAGCCTCCAGAATGACTCTTCTTAACTTATACTCTTTTGCTGATGAGTTCTCATCCCCTCACAGTATTAAATATACCACCTCTACATAATCATCCAGAATATTAAAAAACACATCTCTTCAACTCTGATTTCTCTTTTGACCTGTTGATTGATATCTACAATGGTCTAACCTACAGACACTTCAGATTCATCATGCCACTAAATTCCTTATCCCTCCTCATGAAGTTGCCCTTGTATCTAAAATTACTACTTCAGTAAATGACACCACCATTCATCCACTTAGCTCCTGTAATATTGTTTTCTCAATGGGCAGACTGATGTATACAAAGCAGGAGCCAAATTAAAAAAAAAAAAATTTGCTGTATCCTTACTGCAGACCTTCATCTCTATGTTTCCTAACATGTTTCATCCCTTTCAATACGTTCTCCACATCCCTACAAGTGTTCATGCTCTAAAGACATACTCTTGCTCATATTCTTATCTTTTCAATGGTTTCTAGTGACTTTTAGCAATGGCTTGTAACGCGGCCTCCAAGTTCATGATTGTGCTTGTATGTAAAAGTGATTATGTATGCCTGTTTTTCTTCAGGGAAGGCCTTAAACTCTCAGCAGATTCCCAAAGTGGACAGTGCCCCCCAGATAATTTTTTTTTTAAAGAATACAAAAAATAAACCACTGGAAATCAATAGTTAAGGTCCAAACTCTTTTTATTGGGTATACAAAGCCCTTTATTGTCTAGTCCCTGATAATTTCTTCCATTTCTTCTCTCAGTACACATCACCTCAGACCCACAAGCCATTCACAAGCCATACTTAATTTTGCACTATATCCTATTTTCCTCCTTTGTCTTTGCAATTTCTTTTATTTATGCCTGGGTTATTCTCCAGTTTTGATCTAGCAAACTCTTTCAAGAAATAATTTGTGAATTACCTTTACTATGAAGCCCCCAGAACAACTAGGTAGACTGATACTCCTTCCTGGACCATGTACTCTATTCTAGTACTTAACACATTGTACACAATTATGTATTTATGTGACAGCCTCCTTATTCATGGACTTTTCAATAGCAGAGTCTGGACCTTAATCTATTTCTTCTCTACCACACCCCAAAAATGTTAACTGAATTAACAAATGCTTATGCTGCTTATGGTTGGAGATAGGGGATGAAAATTTTACAGAATAGTTCAGATTAAAAAAGCAGTTTTGTTTTAAGTCCTATGAATACTTATGAAAGAAATAATACATATACATGGAGACAATAATAGAAAATACTATTTTTTAAGTAACATAAGTCCTGATGTTTGTTTCAAAAGAGCATTACTGAATAATATCTTGGCCTATTATATATTTATTTACTCTCAACAACAAAACATTTAATTTTGTTAGTAGAATATCTGATATCTCTGCTAAACCCCATTTACCAAAACAGTAAGTTAGGAGCTGGGGACCTGGGTAGGCAGGACGCCTCTGTGAATGAATGATATATATATATAGCTCATGTCCCCATCACAAAGGATGAAAGGGAGACCAGCAGAGAAGCAAAACCCAGAGTCTAAAGCACATGGCCACAATATTGGGTGGAGCCCAGGTAAATAGCACTGGGGTGAGTCCAGCAAAGAGAGTAGGGATGTTCCAGCAGAAAAAGAACAACACCTAACTCCAGGAAATGGATTCAGAGAACCCTCAGAGACTGTTAGGACTGGAAGAAATCTTGATCCCATTCACTTTCTGTCCATGGGAAAAAAATATTGATGGTGGAAAGGTCAAGTAAAATATTCAAGGTTAGATGTCATTGTGCTGTTCAAACTTCTTGTCCTTTCTCAACTTAAATCCTTTCACTCCTTTCCAGTATAAAGTCCAACTCCTTACAATGGCTTCAAAGCCTTGACTTTCCCATTTGACTTCACAGCACTGCTCATCATTCATTTCTCAATTTTGCCTGAATAAGTGCTGTGCTTTTTCCTGCCTCTCTTTTTCTTTCTGAATGGAATGCCTCTTTTCCTTCTATCAATTTCTTAAAATTCTGATTTAAGAGTCAGTTTAAGAGCCAGGGAGTTTTAAATGTCTACAACATTTTCTTGAATTCCTTTCTTTTCAAGAAATAGTTTTCCTTATTTTAAAACCATATATTACTTTATGGTATTTCTCTTATGCAAAAGTCACCTTGTGTTAATGACTCAGAGTTCCCATAATCAGGTAGTAAACTCTTTAACAAAAATTAAGCTGCCTTAATTAATAATTTTGGTGCTCATAGTGGCTCAGAACTTGTACATATTAATTCCCTAACAGTGTTTACTCAAGGAATGAATAAATAAATGAAATGATTAAATCTCAACAGCCAGCACATTTCTTAGCTATTTTTAGTCTATCTGAATTATTTATTTTATCTGTGTTATGGGGGCTCTAGAGAGTATGTTAAGCTTCTTACTCATATACATATTTATATACCACTGAACACTACATACCAGATCTTATATAATCTCATTTTATTATTTACAACTACCCAGTTTGATTAATAGCCACTTTTACTCCTACTGTACATACAAAGTAACCAAGGCTTAAAGAGGTTGAGTAATTTGCTTAAGGGTCATCCAGATATTAAATGGCATTACCAAAATGTGAAACTACATGATTCCAAAGTCTATGATACAGCAAACAAATTATGAATTTAGCTCTACTGTTGTGAAGTTCAACTCCACAAAACTTTCATTAGTTATACACACAGGCAAAAACACATATATATACTAATATACACGTGTGTGTGTTTATATACTTATATGTATTAATGTATTTATGTGTATATGTGCACATATATTTTAATTATATTCTGAATGTAATATTTTATTTTTTTAACCTGTTTTTTTTTTATTTTTTTAAATTAATTTATTTACTTTTTAAATACATTTGTCTCTGCCTTCCCCCCACCTCTTTCCCTTGCCCCCTCCCACCTTCCCTCCCTCAGCTCTTCCCCTTTGGTTTTGTCCATGAGTCCTTGCTATATGTTCCTTGACTTTCCCCTTCCCTTCCCTTTCCCTGCCCCCCCGCTTCCCTCTTGTCTCTGTTGATTTCTTTTCCTTTCAGTGTTGCTGGTCATATTTTCCTTGCTTCTTTGCATTGTTGGTTAGGTTCCGCTTATAGGTGAGATCATATGGTATTTGTCTTTCGCCCCCTGGCTTATTTCGCTTAGCATGATGCTCTCCAGTTCCATCCATGCTGTCGCAAAGTTTAGTACTTCTTTTTTTCTTTCTGCTGCGTAGTATTCCATTGTGTATATGTACCATAATTTTTTGATCCAGTCATCTACTGATGGGCATTTAGGTTGCTTCCAACACTTGGCTATTGTCAATTGTGCTGCTATGAACATTGGAGTGCATAGGTTCTTTTGTATTGGCGTTTTGGTGTTCTCAGGGTATAGTCCCAGCAGGGGAATCGCTGGATCAAAAGGCAGTTCCATTTTCAGCTTTTTGAGGAAATTCCACACTGCTTTCCATAGTGGCTGCACCAGTCTGCATTCCCACCAACAGTGGGCTAGAGTTCCCTTTTCTCCACAGCCTCGCCAGCACCTGTTGTTTGTGGATCTGTTTATGATGGCCATTCTGACCGGTGTGAGGTGGTACCTCATGGTGGTTTTGATCTGCATTTCTCTGATGGCTAGTGATGCAGAGCATCCTTTCAAATGCCTCTGGGCCCTCTGTATCTCCTCCTTAGAAAAGTATCTGCCCAGGTCCTTTGCCCATTTTTTGATTGGATCGTTTGTCTTCTTGGAGTAAAGTCGAGTGAGTTCTTTGTATATGTTGGAGATCAAACCTCTATCTGATGTATCATTAGCAAATATATTTTCCCAAATGGTTGGCTCCCTTTTCATTTTGCTGATGTTTTCTTTAGCCGTGCAGAAGCTTCTTATTTTGATGAGGTCCCACTTGTTTATTCTTTCCTTTATGTCCCTTGCTTTAGGAGACATATCAGTGAAAAAATTGCTGCGTGGGATATCTGAGAGTTTCCTGCCAATGTTCTCCTCTAGGACTTTGATGGTGTTGCGACTTATATTTAAGTCTTTTATCCATCTTGAGTTTATTTTTGTGTATGGTGTCAGCTGATGATCCAATTTCAATTTTTTGCATGTAGCCATCCCGCTCTCCCAACACCATTTGTTGAAGAGGCTGTTATTGCCCCATTTTATGCTTCTGCCCCCTTTGTCGAATATTAGATGTCCATAGAGACCTGGGGTTATTTCTGGGCTTTCTATTCTGTTCCACTGGTCTATGGGTCTGTTCTTGTGCCAGTACCAGATTGTTTTGAGTATAGTGGCTTTGAGGTAGAGTTTGATGACCGGTATTGTGATCCCTCCTACTTTGTGTTTCTTTCTCAAAATTGCTGCGGCTATTCGAGGTCGTTTATGGTTCCATATAAATTTTTGAAATGTCTGTTCTATTTCTGTGAAATACGTCATTGGTATCTTAATAGGGATTGCGTTGAATCTATAAATTGCTTTTGGTAGTATGGACATTTTAAGGATATTAATTCTTCCAATCCCTGTGCACGGTATATGCTTCCATTTATTTGTGTCTTCCTTAATTTCTTTTTTCAATGTTGCATAGTTTTCTGCATACAGGTCTTTTGTGTCTTTGGTTAAATTTATCCCTAGGTACTTTATCTTTTTTCGTGCTATATCGAGTGGTATATTTTTCCTGATTTCTTCTTCTTCTATTGCATTGCTGGTGTACAAAAACGCCTTTGATTTCTGAATGTTGACTTTGTATCCTGCTGTTTTGCCAAATTCACTTATTAGGTTGAGGAGTTTTTTGGTAGAGTCTACAGGGTTCTCTATGTACACTATCATGTCATCTGCAAACAATGATAGTTTTACTTCCTCCTTTCCTATTTGGATGCCTTTTATCTCTTTCTCTTGTCTGACCGCTGTGGCTAGGACTTCCAATACAATGTTGAAAAGAAGCGGTGAGAGCGGACATCCTTGTCGTGTTCCCGATCTTAGTGGGAAAGCTTTCAGTTTTTGCCCGTTGAGTATGATATTGGCTGTAGGTTTTTCATATATGGCCTTTATTACGTTGAGGAATGCCCCAGTTACTCCCATTTTGCTGAGTGTTTTGATCATAAATGGGTGCTGTACCTTGTCAAATGCTTTTTCTGCATCGATCGAGATGATCATGTGGTTTTTGTCTTTTCTTTGATTTATGTGGTGTATCACGTTTACTGATTTGCGTATGTTGAACCATCCCTGCATCCCTGGGATGAATCCCACTTGATCGTGGTGGATAATCTTTTGAATGTATTGCTGGATGTGGTTTGCCAATATTTTGTTGAGGATTTTAGCATCTATGTTCATCAGCGAAATTGGCCTGTAGTTTTCTTTCTTTGTAGGGTCTTTATCTGGTTTTGGGATCAAGGTGATGCTGGCCTCATAGAAGGAGTCTGGCAGTCTTCCCTCCTCTTGGATTTTTTGGAATAGTCTGAGAAGGACAGGGGTTAGCTCTTCCTTAAATGTTTTGTAAAGTTCTCCTGGGAAACCGTCTGGCCCTGGGCTTTTTTGTGCTGGGAGTTTCTTGATTACTGCTTCAATTTCCCCAACTGTTATCGGTCTGTTCAAGCTTTCTGTTTCTTCCTCCTTCAGTGTTGGAAGATTATACTTTTCTAAAAATTTGTCCATTTCATCAAGATTTTCAAATTTCTTGGCATATAATTGTTCATAATAGTTTCTCATAATCATTTGTATTTCTGTGGTATCAGTTGTTATTTCTACTCTTTCATTTCTGATATTATTAATTTGGGGTCTCCCTTTTTTTCTTGATGAGTCTGCTTAAAGGTTTGTCCACTTTATGAATCTTTTCAAAGAACCAGCTTCTGGATTGGTTGATCCTCTCAATTGTTCTTTTTGTCTCTCTGTCATTCAGTTCTGCTCTAATCTTGACTATTTCCTTCCTTCTACTTGCTCTGGGATTTATTTGTTGTTGTTTCTCCAGTTCTTCAAGTTGTAGTGTTAGGTCTTTTATTTGAAATGTTTCTATCTTTTTAAGGTAAGCCTGTATTGCTATGAACTTCCCTCTCAGGACCGCCTTTGCTGTGTCCCATAGGTTTTGGACAGTTGTCTGTTCATTTTCATTTGTTTCCAGAAATTTTTTGATTTCTTCTCTTATCTCATTATTGACCCATTCATTGTTTAATAGTGTACTGTTCAGTCTCCATGAGTTTCCAAGTTTTTGAAGTTTCTCTTTGAGTTTGATTTCGAGTTTCAAGGCCTTGTGGTCTGAGAAAAAGTTTGGTATTATTTCAATTTTCCTGAATTTACTGAGGCTTGCTTTGTGTCCTATCATGTGGTCTATCTTTGAAAAACTGCCATGAGCATTTGAAAAGAATGTGTATTTTTCTTCTTTGGGATGTAAGATTCTATATATGTCAATTAAGTCTCTTTGATTCAGTGTTTCATTCAGCACCACGATATGTTTATTAATGTTTTGTTTGGAAGATCTGTCCATTTTGGACAGTGGGGTGTTGAAATATCCTACTATCAGTGTGTTGCTACCTATATCTTTTTTGAAGTCATCCAACAATTTCCTTATAAACTTGGGGGCTCCTATATTGGGAGCATATAAGTTTACAATGTTGATGTCTTCTTGATAGATTCTTCCTTTAAGTATGATAAAGTGCCCCTCTGGGTCTCTCTTTATGGCCTTTGCTTTGAAATCTACTTTGTCTGATACAAGGATGGCAACCCCAGCCTTTTTCTCATGTCCATTTGCTTGGAATATTATTTTCCACCCCTTTACTTTCAATCTGTGTAGGTCTTTTGCTCTGCGGTGGGTCTCTTGTAGGCAGCATATGTGTGGGTCATGTTTTCTTATCCATTCAGCTACCCTGTGTCTTTTGATTGGGGCATTTAGTCCATTCACATTGAGAGATATTACTGATAGAAACTTACTCATCTTTTCTCTTTGTACCTGTGTTCCTCTCTGTCTCATTCTTTTCCTTCATCTGCTTAAACCAGTCCCCTTAGCATATCTTGGAGTGCTGGTTTGGTAGAGATGTATTCTTTTAGCTTTCTTTTGTCTGGGAAACTCCGTATTTCTCCTTCTATTTTAATGGAGAGCCTAGCTGGGTAGAGCAGCCTTGGCTGTAGGCCCTTGCTTTTCATGGCTTGGAATATTTGTTGCCATCCCCTTCTGGCTTGGAGTGTTTCTGTTGAGAAGTCAGCTCCTAGGCGTATCGGGGCCCCCTTGTATGTTACTTTCTCCTTCTCCCTTGCTGCCTTGAGGATTCTCTCTTTGTCTTTGACATTTGCCATTTTAATGATGATGTGTCTTGGAGTGGACCTCCTTGGGTCCCTCTTGAGTGGGGTCCTCTGTGCCTCCTGGATCCATGAGAGCCTTTCTCTCCTCAAATTAGGGAAATTTTCCATCATTACTTTTTCGAGGAGGTTCTCTATTCCTTGCTCCTCTTCTTCTCCTTCTGGTATCCCTATTATACGGATATTATTGCGTTTCAGGTTGTCCTGCATTTCCCTAAATGCTTCTTCATTCTTTTTGAGCCGTTTTTCCATTTCTTGTTCTTTCTGGGAGCTTTTTTCTATCTTGTCCTCCATCTCACTGATTCGATCCTCAGCTTCATCCAGCCTGCTTTGGATTCCTTCTACTGTGTTCTTCAATTCAGAAATGGTATTCTTCATATCCTCTTGTGTCTTCTTGATAGTTTCTATGTCCTTTTCCAGGCTGATGTAGTTTGCTGTAAGATCCTGATAGTTTCTCTGCAGTTTCTCATAGTTCTCTTTGAGCTGGCTGAGCTCATTGAGCTTCCTTAGAACCATTGTTTTAAATTCCATATCTGAGAGTTCCCTTGCCTCTATTTCATTGAGCTCTCTCTGTGGGGAGTCCCCTTTTCCACTCATTTGGGGGGAACTTCTTTTTCTTCCCATTTTTGTGAGAGTCTGTTAAGTATTTTTGTCCTTTACTTTTCTTTCTGGGCTTGCCTCTGATGAGATCAGTTGTTGACCCTATAGGGCCTTGGGTTGTTTGTTTGAGCCTTTAAGGAGTCTAATGCCTGTGTCTGACTCCTGCTTGGAGCAGCTCTGTGACCCCTTCGGTCAGGGCTGGGCTATTTTTTGGGATCTCTCTGCGCTTTCACGAGAGCTCCTTGAGCGCGTTCCCAGCACGGCAGGGTCCCCCACCTGCCTGGGCTCGCAGGTGTTTGCCCCAGACCAGGGGGCTTATTCGCGACCTCCCGTGCTCATCTGGCCTCCCTGGCACGCGAGCTTCGCGGCACTGGTCAGTTTAGGGTCTTCTATTGTGTGTTTTCCCCGCTTTTGGCTCTGTGGGTGCGTTGCTTCCCCTCGCCAAATGGGGACTACGGAAATGGGAGGAAATCAGCTCTAGGACTCTCCCGTTAATCCTGTTTCTGGTCTCTCCTCCAGGGACTCTGGGCAGGTCTGCTTATTTTGTGGGCTGCTCCGCAATCGCGGCGGGTAAGTCAGTTTACGCCTGCCCTTGCCCCTCTGTGCAATCCCTCGCAGGCCGTATGGGTGCCAGTCTGTGTGAGGCCTTGCCGGCAGGTGCAAGCATTCGCCAGCCCACGTGGGTCACACACACGCTCGCCAGCCCTCGCCAGTCACTCGGCGCAAGTGTGCGTGCCTGCTCTGGGTGTTTTGGGGGTTCCTATGTTTGCTTTTCGGCTTTTGGCTCTTTGGGGGTGTGGCCTCTTCCCGCGCAATGGAGACTTCGGCAAGGAGAAGGAGTCAGGACTCCCCGGTTCCTCCTCCCGTTCTTTCCCCAATGCCTCCGTTTCTAGTCTCCCCTCAGGGGCCTCTGGGCAGTTCTGTGACCCCTTCGGCCGAGGATCCAACCCCTGTGCGGACTGCGTTTCAATCGCAGGCAGTCTGGTTCATGCGCGCCCCGCTTCTGCCTCTTTGGGGTCGCGCCTTTCCAGCCCACAATGGAGACTACCGAACGGGGAGGGAGTCAGGACTCCCCGGTTCCTCTTCCCGTTCTTTCCCCAATGCCTCTGTCTCCAGTCTCTCCTCAAGGCTCTCCCAGCCAGTCTGCACTCAGCCCCGTAGCTCACAGGCGTACAAGCTGTGTGCGGAGCGCACAAAAGGCAGGTTAATTGATTCCCTTATGCCTGAGCAAGATGGTAGCTGCAGAGTGGGAAGTGCGTTATCACCCGGGCTCCACCGGCCGCAGTGTCAGTTCTCTTCACAAAGTTTTCCTCACCAGTCTTTTCCCAGGCACCAGCCCACCCTGCTGCCGCCTGTACCCAGCGATCAAGGAGGGTGGCTGCCGCTGCAACTTTTGCGTTTGGCCTTTAAATGTCTTTTTGCATCCCCAGCCACCTGTCTCTGGCAGAGAGCGCCCCTAAGCTTTTTGGGGTTGCGTTTTGTCTGTATTTTCTCGGCTTTAGCTGCTGTAGTTTAGGGGTTCCTGTTTATGATTCAGACCCTGTTCTTCTCGGGGGGACGCTAACTGGCTGTTTCAATGTCCCTCTGGTGCTAGTGCCTGTGGGCACCCAGCCCACCCTCTCGAGCCTCCACCACTATTCTCACCCGTTGGGATGTGTGCGAGTCGAATCCGCTGTCCGCGGCACCAAGGCTCCTCTCCCACTATCGCTCCACTGCTTTCCAGGTGATTACTCCATTATTTAGTTGCAATTCCAGTTTGGTTTTGGGAGGAGGTCAGTGTGACTCCCTTTCACTCCTCCGCCATCTTTTCCATTTCCATATTCTGAATGTAATATTTTAATTAAGCAGTCATTTGTTGAAGAAATGTCTCATTTTTAGTCCTTTCAAAAGTGACTTTATAAGGACAAAATCAGTGAATAATGCCAATAATATGATCAGATATACACTAATATTTCCTATTTTTATATGAATGGGTCACACAAACCACAGAAATTAGCATACAAGTATAATGTCAAGAAATCTGTGGTTTAGCAAAATTTGCCTCTATCCAACAACATTCAATTGTTGCCAGGTCTACAAAATCCACAGTGAACCTGATTCAAGAACCAACTTTGTAATCCTTGTAGGAGCCTACCCCAAACCTAATATTTTAAGGGTCTTTGGCCACAGTAGATATGGAATCACAGTTCCTCACACAAGTCCAGTAACTGTTTGGGCCAGATATAAACTTTTTTTTTAACCAAAATCTCTATGTCCCTTCTTTCTAGGTATTTAGTTGGACACTTCCCAGTTTCCCTTGCAGTTTAATGTAGGCTTGTAATTATATTCTGGCCAAGAAAATGTGAGAGAATGTGATAAAAGCTTTCCTGTATCTTCCTTCATGCTTTTATACCTTTAGCCAGATAGATATCAATGTGCAGAGTACTCATGGAAGCCACATACTGATGGTGGGAAAGCCTCCATTAGCCTGGATTCCTAAATAATGATGTATACAAGATGTGCCCCCAACTCCCATAAACAGGAACACCTGTCCATATTGGACTGCTATGAGCACCTACTTAATAAACTTCTGTTGTGCTAAAGTGATGAAATGCGGGTGGTTTTTTTGTAGCATTGAACATTATCCTAATACATTTAGCAACCTTTTAATAGACTAAGTACTCTTAGATTCAAAAGTTTTTACTCCTAATACATCTAAATAAATTTTTTAATAATTGAATGTTAGGAACAATAACCACATTACACTACAAATTAGACACAAAGTCAAGTACGCATTTAAATTAATTTCAAGCATAATTCTATGTTATTGCCAGTCTACCCTTATGAGGTGTGTTAAGAAATCTGTGATTTGCCAGAGTTAACTACATGTCAGCTTTTTATCCCTTTTGTTTATTTTATGTTTATTGGTTGTCTCCTTTTGTGTTCCTCAAATAAATCTTGTTGGAAATGATCAGATATCCCCTCCCTCACTCACAGTCCACTTCTTTTACCATATGGGTTTTGCTGACAGGAGAGCAAAAAAAGAGTAACCTCTAATCTTTCCTTGTTTTATTGCTTTTGTTATTTTCTACATGGTACTTTCTGAATTTGCCTTTCATGTTTCTTTTTCCTCTTCAGCCTTTGAACTTCCATTTATGTATTGCATTCTGTTTTCCTCATGTTGAGCTCACAGTATGCCTTGAGTCCTTCCCAGCATTTCTTCTCAAAATTCAACTCTTTTTAGACAGGTTTTAGAGGATGTACTTCCCCCAAAGTCACTGCTGTGGCTTCATGACTGCTAAGTCCCTCAAGTTTTTCAGTCTTTCTCAGCATGTCCTAATTACACTACTGCTCCTTTCAGATACCGGGTCTCTGGCCACTCTGACCACAAACTCACTCTCTCTTACCCCAGACTGACTTACAGAACTAATTTGACTTTGAGCTTTCTTGAAAAGGTCATTTCTTTTCACCCTTGTACCACGGGGAGGGCAAATGCTAGTTTCCTATAAGAAAGCCATTGAAAGAATATCTAAAAAGAACATGAACATAGTGTCCCTGGTGTCAACTCTTGTGTCACTATGAAATATTTTCATTTTTACATCAGTAAGGCAGAAGGCACAAAGTGACTGACCTTTTATCTAGTGCCCACCTGCCAAGTTTGGCTCCCAAACATTACTTGGAATAAATGAATGGTAAAATGGGGTTTCTCTCTACTTAAAAAGCTTAACTCCTTGTCCCATATTTCAAAAATTAAAACAAATAAATAAGTATAGTCATGACAGTTTTCTGAAAGCTTGATTTTAAAACTATATTCCTAAGTGATTAAATTAGAGGCTGTTTTGCATTACAAAAGTATAATTCTCTTTACAAAAAGCCCTTCAATGTTTCCATTAAATTAGAAGCTCTTAGCACAATTAAAAGGTTAGTTATTCTATGTATTGTAGTTGGTCTTAATCTTTTCAGGGTCATATCTACTATTGTCTGTTTGGAATGAGTTTCAGTGTATAAATTTTACACCAGTTTTGTGAAAAAAAGTTTTGACATATACTTTAAAATTACATTTCTCATTTTCCATTACCTTTCTGAGATAGACTTTTCCATGCAATAATGAAATGAAGCAAAAGGCAGCCAAGTGGATGACTATACAACCCCATAACCCTAAAGACCTTTAAAATTTCAAGATATCCATTCCCATGCATCAGGGCAAATGAGGCACAAGAAACTGTCCCAGGCAGTTAGATAGACATAAATTCTGGTTTTGGTTTTGATGTATTAATTTCATTTTCTGAAATAACAATTTTATTTCTTTTGGTTGGTCTTAATAATTGTTTCAAAAATACAAACACTATTTTAAATATGACATAATCTAATCTATAATTCTTGTGACAAAAAAAAGCATGCATTTAGATAATTTCTCATACTTGGACTATACAGTATTTGGACATGAAATTACAAATAATAAGTCATAACATAACAGAATATATTCTAAGGTTTTTTCAAGGGTTTCATAATAAAAGTTTGCTGTTGTTATATTAACTTCAATTACTTAGAATACAGTCTGCTTTTAAACAAGCATTTGACAGGTTTGTTTGTTTTGGGGGGTAGGCTCACTTAAAAAATTTATTGAATTTATTGAGTTGACATTGGTTAATAATATTATACAGATTTTAAATGTACATTTTTATAATATATCATCTATATATTGCATTGTGTGTTTACCATCCAAAGTCAAGTCTCTTGCTGTTGCCATTTATCCACCCTTTATCCTCTTCTACCTCCTACTACTCTCCTTTCCTTCTTGTAATCATTGAACTGTTGTCTGTGTCTGAGGTATTTTTTTCTGCTTAATACCTTTGCTTTTTTTCACCCAACCCCCAACCTTCCTCCCCTCTGACAGTTGTCACTCTGTCTGTATCTATGAGTCACTTTCTATTTTGTTTGTTTATTTTATTCATTAGATTCCATATATAAGTGAAAATGTTTGTTTTTAATTCTATGCTTTTGTAAAAAGCACTAAAATCTATTAAGGAAAGACCAAGAATATCATGAATTTTTCTTTTACCAATTTATTGGGAAATGAAAACAACTCCTTTATATTAAAGGACTGCAGGAGCTCCATTTACAGCTTTTAATTTGCAAATTTTTTTTTAAAGTTCAAAAATTTTAATGCTGAGTAGTATTTGGAGTATTTTTTACAGTGCAATAGCATTATATACATATAATATAAGCAAAAATTAAAACACTTTTACATCAAATAATACTATCTTCCATCAAAGATCTTGGCAGAAAATTTGAAATAATAAAATAAATACATTTGAGACCTAAGTGCTCTTGTTTTCAAAGATGGCCTTTTGGCTACATCCATATATGCAGCAAAATATTGTCTTGCAGGAGATCTAAATTACTCATTTAAATAACAGCCACCATTAAATGTAAGAGTCATTTTACTAATAATATAATAATAAAAGAAATATGAATTTGTCTAAATTCCCTAGTACATGGGAGCACATCTATAAAGAAAACCTGAAAGAAACTAGAGAAATAAGAGTAAACTAAACCCAAAGCAAAGCAAAATGAAAGAAATGATAAAGATTTAAACAGCATTAAGTGAAAAAGAGAATTTAAAAAGGAGAAAAATCAATAAATCCAAAAGTACATTAACTAAAAAGATTTTTTAAAAACCTGACAAAATTTTAGTTAAACTGACAAAAAAAAAAAAAGAGAGACTCAAATTACTAAGAGGAATGGTTCTCCTAACTTTACAAAAATAGAAGGGATTTTAAGGGAATATTATGAGCAATAGTTTACCAACAAATTAGATAATCTAGATGAAATTTAAAAGAAAAATTTCTAAAGAGATATACACTACTGAACTAACTTAAGAAGAAACTGAAAATCTGTATAGACTTATGCCAAATAAAGAAATTGAATTAGTAATCAAAATGCTCCCCACCAAAACAGACAAACAGACAAACAAACAAACAAAAACAGGACTAGATATCTTCACTGGTGAATTCTATTATACATTTCAAGAATTATCACTAGCCCTTCCAAAATATAGAAAACACTTCTGAGCTCATTGTACAAAGCAAAAGTAGACCAAAATATCACATACACACATACACATGCACAATTATATCTTAATATCCCATATGAAGATATATGCAAAAATCTTCAGCAATTTACTATCAAATCAAATCCAGCAGCCTATATAGTAGGAATTATAACTATGATCAAGCAGAGTTTATCCAAGGAATTCAAGGTTGGCTTGACATATGAAAATCAATCAAGGTAATATACAATATTAATAAAGGACAGAAACCACATGATGATCTCGATAGATGCAGAAAAGTATTTGGCAAAATCCAGCACCCTTTACTGATACCAATACTCAGTGAACTAGGAATAGAAAGGAATTTCTTCAGCCTGATAAAGGGAATCTAATAAGTCCTTGAGTTTCCTCAAAAAATCAATTTTCTTTTTTCAATTTTGGCCCTGAAATTTAAATGTGTGTATAATTCCTCCATGGTCAACCAAGTCTGCGCAGTTATGTATTCCTTGGTTTTAATGATTTTTTTTAACTGAAGGAAAGACTCAATATTTCAAAAAAACTCACTGAAAAGGCAGCCATTTAAGAAGTTGTTATTGGTTGAATTATGTATTCCCTCAAAAAGATGTTGGAATTCTAACCCTCAGTTCCTCAGAATGTGACCTAGTTTGAAGATACTTTGCAGAGGTAATCAAGTTAAAAGAAGCTATTAAGGTGAGCTCTAATTCAATCTGACTTGTGGTATTATACAAAGGGAGATTTAGAAACAGTGTGCACACAGAAAGAACATCGTGTGAAGATGAAGGCAGTGATTGGGGTGATGCTTCCACATGCCAAGGAATGTCAATTACTGCCAGTAACCCATGGGAAGCTAGAGGAGAGGCATGGGACAGATTCTTCTTCACAGTCCCCAGAAGGAACCAACCATGCCTCTTCCTTACTCACACCTGAAGTCTCCAGAAGTGAAATGATTTTTTGTTGTTTAGATACGTACTTAGTATCTTACTTGTAGTTTTGTTATGACAACCCTGGCAACCTAATATAGGAATCCTCAGTAAATATTTATTGATTGTGAAACTCATGGCAAAATAAGTAGATGGAAATGATACTGTTTTTAAAACATGGGTTGAGAAATAAAGAAAATGCCTGCTTTCTATATTTGAGAATATAAGAAATGTGTGCACAAAAAGGAAGCTGGACAAGGAAAAACAATAACTGTGCTTTTGCTACACTGGGAGAAATCCTGGGATAGAGGTCAAATATACACCAAGTATTGAAGTTAAGGATATTAACAATCACATTATCCACTTCATGTGTTCATGGTTATTGAAAACAAAGAAAAAACTAAGCTTAAAAACAGTCATGATTTAATAGAGACTCTTCATTGCCATGTAATTCTGTTGGCACCTGTGTGTTTGTTGTTTTGGGTATCCAGCAAAAGAACTCCCTTCCTATTTGGGAGAGATCCTCCTCCACTGTGTGGGCTCTGGTGGGAAAGCGGCTTCATTTCTCCTTGAGAAGCGATGAACCAGGCAGCCAGAGAATTGTCATACTGCTTACACTCAGCCCATCCAAGGTTCCTGCTTAGGACTTTGGAGAATGACGGAAAGACTTGAGGACAATTAAGAAATTATCTTTGGCCAAGTGGAAATCCCACCACAGCCAACAGCTAGAGGTCTGTGGAGGTGGAGCCCACAGTGTAGTGCCCTAATGAAGTGCCGTACTACCCTGTTAGGGAACCCAGATTCCCAATAGGTTCTCTGGTATTTTTGTTCCATCAGTGAATATTCTTCCACATTCTTCCATTTAATTAGCCAGAGGCGATTTCTGTTGCTTGAAAAGAAGCCTGATATGAATCACTAACTAAAATTAATTATATAAACTCCAAGTGCTGATACTAGGATCTAGTTCTACTTTCTAGAAGTAGAAATAATTTTTATTCCTAGCATATCTAAACCTCTACTGGGGACCATTAAAAATACATATATTTCCAGGACCATATTCTGCACAGAAAAAAAAATGACCAGACAAGCACATTATTTAAAAACTAATTGATAGAGTTTTTTTTAACTCCTTAAAACATGTATAATGAAGTGAACCTCAGAATTTAATAGGACTATAATTAACTTTTTAAAGTTCAATTTCTGAGACATGCGCCTTCAAAAGGAATGCAACATAACCTGGCTGTGATGGAAACCTGTCTGCAGTCAGTCTGTGAAATGCATCTGCCTCACACAGACTTGATCGTCTTGTCAAGAAAAATCTCAAAATCTGTACTTGTATCCTCAGGCCTTCCAATTCTCAAGGTAATAAGCCAAACAATTCAAGAAGAGCACATGAAGCAGGGCTCCATGGTCAGTCTATTGTAATTTCATGCAGGTGGAGACCTCATCATGGCAGCAGTGGGTTATACAATCTCATAGGCCATCCATCTTGCAATATAAACCCAAACCAAATGCCTAGTTGTTACCACCTTTTTTTATTTTATTTTATTTTATTTCAGCTAAAAAGGAACTAGCTACACAATTATAATTACATGGTAACTGTATACAAATTAATCCAACAGATTTTTTTTTCAAGGTGATTAAAAACATTGTTTATCCTGGACTAGAACACAGTAAGATTCATCATGTGGACTGGCATTTTGCCTGCAGCCATATGCCATCTGTCATTTCCTTTAATGAAGTTTGCATCAATTTACAGGAAGCACCAAATGCCATATAACTGGTAGAATCATTTTACACAAGCAGATCAATGTTTAATGTCGCTTTTGTGTGTGTGTGTGTGTGTGTATGTGTGTGTGTAAATTCATCAGCTAAATCCATGTAAGGAAAACTTTCTGAAGGTCCAGTCCCTCAGGCAATGAAAGTATCAGAGTAAATTCCTTGGAAGCAAAATGCTGAAGAGAAAAGGTCTGAGGTCATGAACTGGGGCAAACAAATAAACAAATGTGGAGAAATCTGCTAACCTTTCAGAACTGTAATTATGTTGCTAAACATAGCAGATTTAGAATTTTTGGAAGAAGGAATTCTCTACTCATAAAAAAAGGATAATTTTATGACTAAGTTAATTAAAAACAAATACCTCTTTTAAAAAGACTAATAGCAAAGAAGTTCCTCTTCTTTCCAAATGTTATTGGTTTAATTGACAACTTATTTTTAATTCATCATGTGAAAAGGAAAGATATAAGGTAAATAGTGACATCTAAGCTTTAATTTATTTGGAATTAAACTAATATTTCAAAATATTTTAAAACTCTTTTTCTTTATATTCCAAGGTTTTTACCCTAATTTTTCTGACACTTTTTTTAAAATAATTAAACTTTTAGGTATTTCAAACAGAAAGGAATTTGACCTAAATAACTGATCACTACCCATATTAATAAAGCATTGTAGATTCTGATAAAGCTTTTACCTCCCTACTCCTTCACCCTGGTCCACAAAAGCAGTCTACCCCTACATTCTTCTTTCCTCTCCTGTTGCTCCATTGTTGTTTGCTTTTGATGCATGACTCTTGTACAGAAATGTTGTGGGGTGGAGATTAAGCCTTCCTCTTCCCCTCACCCTGCATACTAGTACTGTGGCTCATCTCTTCCAGACATGCTCACACACTGCCAGGACACTTAGCCTCCAACCCCAATCTGGAACTACTCAGCAAAGCAATAATTCATGCCCTGTAGCTTACCAACCCAATTGTAGGAATGTAGGTTTAAAAAAGAAAAAAAGAACATAAAGAACAACACAGACCCTGTTTCTCCTGCTATTTTCCCCTACCTCCTCCAACCCTCTATCGCCAGCACTTCCCAACACAGAATCTGTTTAGACCTTTGCCTTTTCTCAACTTCTAGTTTTAAACAGTTCTCACAGGGAATTATTTCTAATCTAATTCCAGCTCCTTCTACTTTCCTGAGCTACAGCTAAGTATACTTCAATACCAACTCAATGTCCCTTTCTAATCGCCATGTCTAAAACCTGACTCCTCTTTCTCCCATGACACTTTTAATTCCTCCATCCTATTTTCTATTAATAAAATCTTTATGCTCTGTGTTTCTTAAATTTGTTAATTTTATCTAAACCCTTACCATCCATCCTCTAGCCTCTCTTATCCAATTGCAATCAATCAGTTACCAGGTACTTAGCGGCATATTTTAATATGACCCATCTCCATTTCATTATCTTCCATTTTCTTTGTCATCACCTTGGTTCAGATGTGTGTCACCTCATCCATACTGGTAGGTGTGTCGCAACAATGCTACATTCCATGGGGAATACCCCTCAAATGGAAAGAGGTTGAATGTTGTTCACACACTAACAAATCAACAACTGCTCATTATATCCTTAAATACCCCTTTGAGACTATCAGTTTCTTGCTCAAAAGCAATTAGTGACAATTGTTAGAGTAGAAGAGGACCTAGATTATACAACCATTAATTGTTTGGTACTTATTCTCTACCAGGCACTTTTATAGACACTACAAACGATACATTTAATCCTCATGACAACCTGGTAAAGTAGTTGCTGTTTCCCGTATTATATAGACAAAGTGACTGAGGACCTGAGGTATTAGTTCATTTTTTGATACTACTTGAAGAGCTATTTGATAGTTTTAAGGTAAAATAAAACTGCATATTATATAATTCAGGAATCCCACATTTAGGTGTGAAAGCCTGGAGAAACTCTTACACGTGTACAAGGAGACATGTATGAAGTTGCTCATAGCAGAATTCTTTACAATAGAGAGAACTTGAAACAGCTTACAGTGACAATCAAACAGAGAATGGTTAAACATGTCATTCTATACACATATGTTATAATACTATTCAGTAATTAAAAAGGATGATGTAGCATGGATACATCACCAAAACAAATTGTGGCAGATAAACAAGGTACAGAGAGTTATAACAGAATATTCTTTATATGAGGTTAAACATTCCAAAAATACAACATCATCTATTATTATATATGTAATAAAAGCATAAGAATATGGATAAGAAATTCCATGCCAATTTTGAAGGCAGATAACTATCTGAAGAAAGGGGGATAGATTTCTAGATGAGTGCAAAGAAACAAATTTAAATCAGTAATATTGCATATCCATAAGATCTGAAATTAATATAGCAAAATGGTAATAAAAGAAAGCTTTCTAGGGAGTTCATCTTTTTGCTCTAATATTTGCTATTTCATATATTATAATATTTTTTAATTTAAAAAGTCTATTTGGGGAAGTAATAATAAGTCCAATATCACTAATAAATTCCTGATGCCCTAGAATTGATAAAAATATTAATGTATGAGAAAAGAAATGAATGTTTATTACATAACAATAGATTTTCTTCAGATAAAAATGGATGTAAAAATTAATAAAAATAGTCCTAGATTTGACTCCATTAGTAGTATAGAAGCAAAAACACAATAATAATATTAAAATGCATAGGATAATCTGAGAATATTTGCAAGAAATATGAGTGTTGTGAAATAAATGTCTGTGGCCTGCAATATGCTGGAGCTTTGACCGCCAATGTGATAGTATTTGGAGGTAAGGCCTTTAGAAGTTAATTATATTTAGATAAAGTCAGGAGGGTATGCCTCCAGTGATTGGATTAGTGTCCTCATAAGAAGAGTAAGTGACCAGAGCCTTCTATTACTTCTAGCTGCCAAGTGAGGACTTAGCAAAAGGTGCTATCTGCAACCCAAAAAGAAGGCTCTTATGAGAAACCAAATCTGCCAATATGTTGATCTTGAGCTTCTCAGGCTCTAGAACTGTGAGAGATAAATGTCTGGTGTTTAACCAATTTAACCTATGGTATT
The DNA here is from genome assembly GCF_021234165.1 of Pteronotus mesoamericanus. Taxonomy (NCBI): domain Eukaryota; kingdom Metazoa; phylum Chordata; class Mammalia; order Chiroptera; family Mormoopidae; genus Pteronotus; species Pteronotus mesoamericanus. The sequence continues at coordinate 33,640,118 of NW_026555105.1, read as the reverse complement.
TGTTATGTCAGTCCAAGCTGACTAAGACAGTGAGATAAAAATTTAACCTAACTTGTATGTTAATTGTTCTTATAAATCTTATAAATAGGTGCAGGACACCCAGTTAAAAAAGTGTATAGATTATATATTTATAATTCACAACAGAAAAATTATTCCTGGCAAGTACTTATGTACAAGATATAGTAAATCTTATAAATAGAAATACTACTTAAGTTCTTTTTACCTATGATTTATAACAACAACTTTATCTTGTCAAATAAACAGTGACAAAACAAAATATATAATATTAAAGGTCAATAAGATGTGCTAATATTATATGCAAATATTCTGAAAAAACAAGAGCTTTAAAATACCACATCCACTAGAATGGCTACTATCAAAACACAAAATGACAAGTGTTGGCCAGGGTGTGAAGAAATTGGAATCTTTGTAATCTTTGTGCATTAGTAGGAATATAAAAGGTATAATCTCTATGCAAAATAGCAGGAAAGTTCCTCAAAAAATTAAAAGTATAATTACTATGATCCAGAAATCCTACTATTTCTGGGTATATATCCAAAAGAAATTAGAGCAGGATCTTGAAAAGATATTTTTACGCTATTTTTATTGAAGCATTATTTACAATAGCCAAGAGGTGGAAGCAACCCAAATGTTCATTGATAAATGAATAAATAAAGACAATGTGGCACATAAACACAAGGGAACACCATTAAGCCTTAAAAAAGAAAGAAATTCCCATAATACAATATGGATAAAACACAGGAACACTAATTAAGTGAAATAAGCCAGTCACAAAATGACAAATACTGTATGATTCCATTCATATGATGTATCTAAAGTAGTCAACTCAAAGAAACAGAAAATAGAATTGTGGTTGCCAGGTGCTGGAGAAAAGAAGAAATTGGGAGTTGCTTAATGGGTATAGAGTTTCAGTTTTATTATGTGAAGATGAAAAACTTCTTGAGATCTGTTGCACAACAATGTGAATGTACTTAACACTACTGAAATGTACACATAAAAATGGTTATGGTGGTAATTTTTATGATATGGTTTTTACTGCAATTTTTTCAAATGCTCTATGTATATCACTGACTTTGAAAATACAAAATCACATCTAGAAATTTAATATAAAGAAATAACTATACATCAGTAAAGCTGGTCAAGTTTTTTTTAAAAAAAGCAAAGAAAGAACTATCAAATACACACAAAAATGTCGATAAGGCTCTTCATCTTAGTTTCATGTATAATGGAAAATAAAAAACAACAATTCAAATGTTTAATACAGGGGAATAGTTAAATAGATTATGGTGCCTTCACACAATAAAATACCCTATAATACCATTGGATATGATATTAAAAATAATAGTAGAGGCAAAGAAAAATGCCCATAATATAATATGAACTGATTGTTCTATAAGCATGCATTTGTTTTATGATTGGTGGAGGAGGTGAGAAGAAAGAGAACTATTTTAAGATTAATTTCCTCAGTATATGTTTCTCTTTGAATTTCAAACCTTTAAACATGTATTTTAAGCCTGTCTATTATTGTTCTCTTATAATATTCTTTCCTTGTTATTGAACTTGTCACATACATCTTTATTCTCCCTTAACAAGACTGCAGTATTTGAAGGCCAGAACTTCCAACAGTATAAGCACTGTTTTGATTGTTTTCTATTACTCTTCTTCTATATCTAAGGGAGACTTGTATATAAGAGAGCAGGATCAGGCAGAGTGAACATAGAAAATTGAATCACCAAATGTTTATTGCTCACCTACTATTTGCCGGACATGACCAGGTACTAAAAATATGAAGAAGTAAAAGGTCTGATTGTTTTTGCAAAAAAGTTTACTAAATTGTTAGGGAAGCTATGCATACACAAAAGACAAGTTAAACCCTGTTTGAGAAGACCAAGTGACATATTAAATTGCCAAGATGTACTAAAGCAAGTTACTTATACTTCTTCTCCATACTTAGTGTATAAAAGCATAATGTAATGGCCTAAAATAACTTAATGATTTTCTAAAATGTTTGTACCCTTGATTGTTCTGTGCACAAAAGAAATTGGAGGATAATTAAAATTCATACCAGTTTGAAAATATTAGGGCCAGATCAAATTATTGAAAATCTTCCAAGACTTTACAAACAAAATTCCCAATGGGATTCATTAATATTGTACTGTCAACAACTACATGAGTTTTGATTTTTAGCCCAGTTTGAGAGTGGAAAAAAAAATTAAAAAGGAAAGGAGGAAGGGAGAGAGGAAAGAAAGGATTAAGGAAGAAGGAAGAAAGAAAGAAGGGAGGCAGAAAAGAAGGAAGGAAGGAGAAAATCCTTCTTTGTTCAGTCAGGGTTTTAGGCTCATCACATCACTTACCGTGTGGCTTGCAAACTACCCGGGACCTCCACGTTGCCAGATCGGGTGATCTTTCTCAGTCCTCAGCTTATTTTACATTTCAACAGAATTTAGCACCCTGATCAGTGCTTCCTCAAAATACTTCACCAAGACACCACCCACCTGGTTCTTCTCCTGTACCTCTGGTTATTTCTTCTTAACCCCTTTATCTAGTCCTGTACTTCTGCTTAATGGAGGAAGTCTGCCCCAGGGCACAGAGCCCCATCCTCCTCCATCTGTGCTCACTCCCTGGGCTCTCAAGGTGTTATCTATTCTCAAGTTAAATATCCTCTGCCTGCTAACAACTCTCAAATTCTATCTCCTACCCAGACCCATCTCCTGACTTATATATTCTACGGTTGGATGTTTAATAGTCTTCTCAAACTTGGCATGTCCATATTTGAATTCCTGATCCAAACTTGAAAATCTGTTCATTTTACGAGCATTTCCGTATTAGCTGATAGTAAATCCATCCTTCTAGATGCTCAGACCAAAACACTTGGAGTCATTTGATGTCTTTCTGTTGGTTTCACCTTCAAAATATGTATAAAACATAAACCCCTTTGGCAGCTCCTACTGCTACCTGCCATCTTAATTGAGCCAACCACCTATCTGTTCAGATTATTGCAATGCATTCCTGCTTCTATCCTTATCCTCCCCAAATAGAGTAGTCTGGCTAAAGGGATTACGCACACTAATCTTTTGGAAACTTCGATTGAATCATATCACTCCTTTGCTCAAACAACTGCAATGGCTCCCCAAATCACTTGGAATGAAACCCATATATTTTACAATAGTCCGCAAGGCCCTATATAATCTGTTCATGCCCGCTACTCTGATTTTAAACAGACACCTTATCTGACTAAACTGTTCCCTTGACTTTATCTACAATGATCTCCAGGGACTTTTTTGGCCACTCCTGGTTACCAGCCCATGCTTTTGCTGACCTCTGTGCCAGAAATGATTCTTCTTGAGATTATCTGCTTGGCTCACTCCTTTACCTCCTTCCAGTTTTTCCTGGAATCTTTTTTCAATGAGACCTCTTCTGATACCCTATTTCATATTTAGTATTGGGGTATACCCACTTCCTCCTTAATCTGCTCTCTTTTTTTACTCTATTTATAGCTTTAATTAGTTTCAAACATGCAATATATCTAAATTGTGTAAATAAGTCAGGTAATAGCTTATTGTATATCTCTCCTCACCCTCATGCTAAAATATAAGCTTTAGGAGGACAAGGATCTTTTCCTGTTTTGTTTTGTTTTTTTCACACTTACCTATCCCCCAATGCCTACAACAGTCCTTGACATGTGGTAGACGCTGAGTAAACATTTATTACATAAACAAATAAAATTCGGTGAAGAACATAACAATATGAGAAGGAAGAGGGTGGTCTGTGCTTTTAGTCTTAGTTATAATTCATAAAACTTCATAGAACTTGTTTTGGTCATATTGCTGTATGTGGAAAAATATCCATAGTATAAAATGATACAAAGTTATCACAGTTTACACATGCAAACTCATGCAGTAGTAATTATACCAAAAGCAGGAAAGCAATGCCTTTTGTTAAAAATTAAGTAGGTAAATAGCATTTTGCCCAAGAATCATTCAAAGTCCTATATGAGGGAGGATTATTATTTAATAAAGAGGCTCTCAGAGCCCTTCAGTATAATCACATTGGAAAGAATTACTCATTGTGCTGCTGGAAGGAGCATTTAATTTAAGAAGATCTCATTTACTCATAGATTGTTTTGTTATAGATGTTTTAAATTACAGTTCTTTAAAACTTCAGGGTAAAACATGGTTCAACTTTATCATGCACAGCAAGCATGGAGACTTCCAAATCAGGGTCACAAAAATAAAACCATTCAGGATAAGTGACTCATGCTGACACTGTGTAATTGTGCAAATGCTTTTCTGAATCAGTATGTGTGCCTGCAATTAATTTTATTTAATTTGTTTGCATGTCCCTCTTGCTATTTAGTTAGAGCAGAGAGACGTCACTGGTTCTTGCTGTCTGGGTCAGTCTATAGGGAGAGATGTTAAAATTTCAACAAGCAAATGACAGTTCTGGAACTAAATGGAAATTTAGAGACATATATGTATCTGACCAGAGCTCTCCTTTCCTTTCTGGACCTGAAGTGTCATGCCAGCTCTCCACAAGGTCTGGCAAGCTGGATGCAGTGCAGGCACTCCCAGTAAGCCTAGAAACTCAGCACCTCCACTTCCGGTCCCTCAGCAGCTTCGAGCAGAAGGAAAAAAGAGAAGGAGATGCCATAGCAGACTCAGCTCATATGGAAAGGCAGACTCTGCAGCATCCTTCATCAGTCTGCAGTGCTCTGAGTGAGGAACTGCAGTGACAACAGGGACCCATCACAGTGCACTTAGGCTCCATGCATGTTTAGACTGAATAATGAGAAGAAACCAACAAGTAAATGAAGGCAGAGGCTTATGGGTAAAGAGACCACCCACTAGTTATTCCTAAAGTACTCCTGTGGAGAATAATGTTATTCTCTTTTTGATATAGGCAACAAAACATAACCATTTGACTGGTTTGAGGCTTAGAGTCCTGTTTTCCTCTTTGTTCTTCCTATACATGATTTTAGGCACAACTTCAGTCTCTTTGGGCCTCATTTTGTCTTTACATTTTAAACAAAAGTGCTAAATAGAGGCTTTTTTTTCAATTTCAATATTTTGTTACCTCATGGGACATGTCAAATTGTGATTTTCAAGATGGTACCCCTTTCCAATCATACCCTTTAAACAAAACAAGAAAAATAGTACTTTGGCCAATAAGAATTGTTTCTGCTGGTATTCAAGAAATGCTAACAATATGATCAGTATTAGCATGCTTTTCTACCTAATTATCTTGTTTTATTTATTTCCTAGAAAAACTATTCATTTCCTCACTATATTACTACCTACACTGTTCTGTAATTGTGTAATCTCTAGGGATCCATTGAGAACAGGGACAGGGATGTTCCAACCCTGGTGCTAGGCACACAGTAGACACCAACAAACACATGTGGGCTGGTAATGAAGACTTTGTACACACATGTGCACATAGGTATCCACACATGTATTCATATCTGAAATTTGGAAACACATGAAGTTTGGAAATATGCTAGTGTCCTGGCCGTTTTGCCCTGTGATCCTCACAATGGCCCCAAAACTGAAGTACTCACCCTCTCCTGCCAAAAGTTGAAAAACATACACTATGATTTTTTTTTTCAGAGAAGTGAATGGACATCTCTAGGTATGACAAAGAGGCCAAAAATTCTCTACTGGAGGCCTCAAGGTAGAAATGAAAACCTGGGTTTCTTAGTTTAAAGAAGACTGTTGTGCTTATTCTAAGGAATTCTATTTCTTTCCTTTTTTTTCTATCTTTATCACTTCCTACCTTTACCTCATTTATAAATTGGGGTTTGATACTACCAATCTGAAAAAAAAATTCTGTAAGAAATAAAAGAATTAAAGATCAGCATGGGCAATAGCACTCATTTACTCATTATTTCAATGAAATCAGCATATGTTTGAGAACCTGTGATTTTTGGGCACTGGATTGGGTGGTAGGAATAAACCATTAATAAACTGAACAGATTATATGCACAGAACATGGACACTAGGAAGGGATGTAAACAAGTTACAGTACAGGTAAAAAATTGTGGGATGGGAGTCTGGGATAATGTGGGAGGGGGCCCTGTCTAGAATTTTGGTAAAAAAAGGTGACTCCTTTAAAACATAAATCACAGCATGGTGTTGCTCATCTTCTCAAACATCTCGGTGTCTCTCATTTTATGTAGAATAAAAGTCCAAGTCATCAGAGTGACCTACAAGGCTTTCTGTGATCTGTGTTCCACCCCCGCCAATCATCTCTCTGACCTCATCTTCTCTTTTGCTCTCCCACTAATTCAGTCCAGCCACTTCGGCACCTCGCCACTCCTTAAGCTCAAAAGTATATGCTTATCTAGGGCCTTCGTACTGTTGCTCCTTCTGTCTGAAATATTATTCTCCCAGACAGCCTCATAACAAGCCCTCTTACTTCATTGAAGTCCAATTCAAATGACACTTTCCCAGTGAAGACTTCCCTGGCTACTGTGCCTAAATCCCAACAGCCCCACACTCCAACAATTTATATTTCCCACACTGCTTCATTTTATTTTCTGCTTAGCACTTATCACTACCATAGATTTTCTTGTTTATCGCCTACCTTTCCCATTAGAAGAGTAAGTTCCAAGAGAGTGACATCCTTTGTTTATTTTGCTCACTGTAGTGTCCCCAGGGACTAGAACAGTGCCTGGTATATCTCAGGGACTCAATCAGTATTACGTGACTGAATAAATAAATGAGAGTTATAAAACACTTTGCAGAGGAAGTAACTTATTGAAAACTGAGTTGGAATCTAAAGAATGAGAGGGAATGATTTCAGCAGAAAAAAATGGAAGTCAGTGAGAAGGAAGTAGGGCAGAAAAGGAGGTCTCAAAGAAAAAGACCAGCATGTACAAGTCTCTGAGGTTAAGAGGAAGAAAAAGCTTCTGAAGCACATGAAGACTTTGTCAAAGATGAAGCCTGAATGTCAAAGGTTTAGCAAGACATGAAAAGGTGTGACTAGACAAGGAGGCAAGGCCTGGATCTTACAAGGCTTTGTGAGCCCTGAATCTGCTCTTCTACCTAAGAACAGAGGATGATGTTTAAGGAATTTTATTCAGAGGACTGATGTTATTTTTAATTAAGAACAAAGTCACCATGACTGGATTGAACAGGAACAAGGCTGGAGGCAGGGAGACCAGGTAGAAGGAAAGTGAGGGATGTTGTGTGTACCAGAGAAGAAGCGATGACACTCAAGAGAAGTAGAGTCTAAAGCCAATGAAAAGGAGTTTATATATCATATAAACCATATATGATTAAGTTACATAATTATAAATTATATGTATTTCTAAGGTGGGTCACAGAGAGGAGGATGAGCATAACAGAAGAAGGGACCAAAGGCGATACTTAGGTGTCTGGATTGGGCAACTGAGTACAAATTAAGGAGTATGGTAGTATACATATGGCCAAATTCTTTGACATTTATACCAATAAGTAGGGTTCTATGTCCCCTCCTTTAAATCTGAGCAAGATTTGTGTCTTTTTGGACAACCAAATATAGCAGAAATGATATTGTACCAAACTGGAGGAGATTGGCAGCTTCTAGTTCCAGTTTTTTAGACTAAAGGAGCAAAGGTCCCCAGACATCAGATCCAGTCGAACTCCCAGGCAACAGCACCAACTTGTCAGCCCTGTTAGTAAGACTTTGGAGGTAAGTCCTTCAGTCCAGTTGAGCCACACAAACTGAGACTGTGTGGAGCAGAGATAAGTCTTTCCTGCAATGTCCTGCCCAAATTGCAAATTCATGAGCAAAATAAATTATTGCTATTGCTTTAAGTCAACAACTTTTAGCGTGTTTTGTTATAGAGCCATAAATAACCAGAAAAATGAGAGGGAGGTAATGAGAAGAGAAACTGTCTCAATTTTTCTGTGTGAAACCACACAGATTAAGAAATTGTGATCTCCCAATTACTCCTACTTAGTGGGATGGCATAGGAAAGTGTAGAGTGCCCTCTAGTTTGGGGTACACTTTGGGATAATCTTAGAATGAGTTAAGTCTGATCCAAATTAATGACAGAGGAAACAATATATTAAATACTTTAGGATCTCATTTTCATTTTGTTTGAACCACTAAAGGAAATCGAATCTCAAATTAATGTAACAAAACCAGAAGCTTGTTTTAAGAATATTTAATCAGATTGCAAAGTTCAGCTTGGGGTAGGGCATATCAGAGCCTTTTAATAGTTACTCCAATAAAGACATTCTTTTCATTTTGTAAGTGAATAAAAGGTTGAGTGCCTCTAGAACTGCCTAACTTATTGGTAGACACTATCCCTATATTAAGTTGGAGATCTATAAAGGCTCCAGATTAATATCAGAGCTTTATCTCAGGGGTCAGTACATGTATGTGGCAGATGCAGCCAGATGGGAAAGGAGACCAAAAACTCTTTGCTTTTATTTGAACAACTTTTTTTTTTATAGTTAGTTGGATATAGGCAGTTTAAGAATTGGGATTCTGAGCTAGAATGTGGATGGAATTAAAGTAGTTTTATTAGAGAAAGAGGAGGCCCAGAGGGAAAAAGAAATGAAAAACTCAGTGACTTCTAAAACCTGACATCAGTCTGATATGCTTACCACAAAGCCAGAAACCATCTTGGTAAACCTCAGGCAAGGACTCTATAAACTCAAGTATCATTTCTATTATCATTGTAATTACTTTCCTCATCGAAAAGGAAGAAAACATACCCTCATTGTAGACAGAATGTTCAAATTATATCTGTGCCCTGAAGCTTAAGAAAGTTAGGAATATCTCTTGGTTGTTCATGAATCTAACTTAGAATTACCCAATCAGGCTATTAATTACTAGCATCTCTTAAATGTAATTACAGTCTTTTTAGGAAATGGGTTGTTGCAGATTTTTCTACCCAAAGACATAATCAACAGTAACTCCCTTGTATTTAAAACATGTTAGGTTGATGAATAAGTAAGTGGTTCAAAAGAAAGAGAAATATTACCATTATTAACCATGACTCAGAATATGGCAGTGCCTCTGTTTTGTGAAGAAAGCAAATGAATTTCAAATACCTCCTCAAAAAGTGTGGCCATTCTCACAACTTTTATGTACTATTTAAAAGAACATTTTGGTATTTTCTGTAATATCATGGTTGACAATATTGTTTCCTAGATCCGTTACGTAAGGTCTACATAATTAATCCCTATTTCATATAATTCCAAGAGTAATTTCACCTTCATGGAAGAATTTAAATGCTACTTTAAGAAAACGGAGATGATGCAATTCAACATATTTCCTTTAGTGACCTGAAATCATTGCCTTATAATATTCTCATCTGCTCTACGGAAGAGTTGGAGTGCCTTGTTTGCTTCTTTAGGGTGATTTTATTCAACTGTTTTAATTTTAAATGGTTTGCCATATACTCTTTTAAACTTTAAATCATTCAACTAAATTTCATTTTGTGGAAGTTAGCAAGGGGAAAGGATGGATTAGGAAGGAGAGTAACTCTTAACACCCCCATGTTTCTGTATTTTAAAAGTCATTTTAGGGTTTCCATGTGTCATAAAGTGATTATTCAGCTATTCTTGAGGTTATATAACAGGTATAAAACATGATTCTTCTCTTCAGGAAATTCTCTCTTGTATTTGGTTGGGATATAATACATATAAAGACAAAAAGACACCTACAAAATAAAATAAAAAAGTGAAAATTCTAAACACTGGGACAATAAAAAAAGTGGAAGAAAGCTTCAATGAAAGCATTCATTCATGTATTTGCTCATCAGATATTTACAGAATGCCTAACATAGTAAGTCTAAAAAGTAAGACACAAGCCAGAAGCACGACATAACCCTAGCAGTATGACACAATCTCTACTTCTAGGGTTATGTCGTGCTTGTGGGCTCAGGAAGAAGCAAGCTTGTGGGCTCAGGAAGAAGCAAGCCTGCCTGAGCTTCAATCCTGACCTTTCCACTTAGAAACAAGGGGGCTTTCTAGGGCTTTGGAGGAACTACTTAATATTTCTGCATCTCAGTTTTGTTTTTCATAAACACAGGTAAGAAGAGCACCTGCCTTTTAGAATTTTTATGAATTAGCACATCTAAAGCATGGTAAAGCATTTGAATATAAGCACTATTCAAATGTAAGCCTACTCTTTTGGATATAGAGGGAGACAGGCCAGTGAAGAGGCGAACCTAAGTGATGGGGACTGGCAGTGGATCAGAATTGCTAAGACCTTCCTTCTCTCCCGTCATTGACTTAGACTTATAGGGCCAGGGCCCCCGAAGAACGTAGGGCAGATAGTTCTCAGCTAGAATTCTTAAAGAATGTTCCCCAGTTCTCCAATTCGAGATGTAGGCCAGTGTGCTAATGACATCACTCCAAATTATGAAGACGTTTAAGGCAATTCCAAAGCCTGTCAGCAACAAAATCAAGTTAAAATATGACCTGTTTTCTCACTGCCTGGTTTCCCAACCTGAACAGCATGAGAGCTACTCCTGACCCTTCCCAAAGAGGCTGTGTGCGGGGTGCCAGGCTAGGAGATTTATGGATTACCTCATTCAATTCCCAGTAATAAACCTCTGCCATAGGAACAGGGATTCTCATTTTACAAATGAGGAGGCCTAGCCACAAGGAGTTTAAGTGCCCTTGTCAGTGAGAAGATTCACCAGCTTTTACTTTAGTCTCTTGGACCTAGAAACCAAAGCTTATTCTAGCTGAGTTCTTGATCTTTAAACCGACAGAGAGCTTCGAGTCACAGGGTTTGATATCGAGTCTGCTCAAACCCACGAGAAGAAGGGAATTTATAAAGCACTCACGGTGACTGACTCCAAAGCCTCTGGACCTACAATTCCAGCAGGAGGAGAGTAGGAAAAGCTTCCACTGACAAAGACCTAGCATGTGTTAATATTTTCCTTTCCATTATGACATCCTTTCATTCTTGATACAAGAGACAATGTGTGCTGCATGCTTCTCAGCTCAGGGCAGGTCATCTAGTCTGCAGCTGGGGGATTTACTTGCAAGAACTGACATACAGGCATTACACAGTGCCGAAGGTCCTAAAGAGTCACGCAGCTTTCCAGCCATCCAGGACTAGCCAGGCAAGGAAGGATAGGGCACTGTAATTGGAGGTGCTCATGCTAGGCGGCAGTAGCTCCCAGCAAAAGGAAGCCACTCTAGCCCAGCAAAATCATCCCTGTTATGGTGGGTGCTGTGTTTGTTTTCTGAGGCCAAGTTCAGACACGAAATAATGCATGGCAATCTAAGACATCAGTTGGATGGCTCTATCAGTTCTTTTTAGTTTGTTTTTTAAAATTTCTGAAGGTAAAACTTAATTTTGTCTTCTTACCATTGGCCATTGGAGGGAGACTGTATGTGGCTGAAAGGAGTTTTTACCACATAACTGTAGGTTAGCTAAATGCATGAACTTTTCTAAACTTTGAATAGTGCAAAGCAGAGGATTTGGTGGCTCTGCTCTCACTGTTCACATATGTCCCTATGTTTCAGTTTTATCAGATGCAATTAGGTGCAGTTCATCTCTCTTAAATTCCCCAGGGATTTATTACACAGGCCCTTGAAGTTTTCCCTTACAAATAGCCATAGATTTTGTATTCAAATCAGTGTTCAATGATCACTTCATTTCTTCCTTTAACTCTGCTGCATTCCTGTGTCCATGGAAATTAAGTATGTGAAGAGTAGGAAAAGAAGGTTCTTTGATCTGCCACATGAAAAGCAGCAGAAGATAAAAATAATTTTGTAGCATACCAGGTGATCAGAGGTTATGTTGTTAGGAAGCCACCAGCCTAACTTCCACATTCTTCTGCCCCCCAACCTGGAGTCCACGGAAGACACATGTATCTTTTCTTATGATGGTGACAGCTGACTCACTTTATGATACAAAGTTTCTTTCTCAGATCCTGTCACAATACAAAGCAAATCGATCCAGCGTCTTAAAGCAGAGCTGGGTGTGCTACAGTTTACAGAAACCCATTGGCCTGCTTTTCAATGATTGACACACAGTTTGCATATTTATCATCCCCCCAAAAGTACAATGTATGTTCCACTCTCAGAAGGACAAAAAGAAAGAAGGTTGGATTTTCACAAATTTAGATCCTAGTAAAATTACTTTTTAATCTCTCTTATGAAACATATAAATAGACTTAGAGGTTTTGAAGAAACTTAAAAATGACTTTAAAGAACTTCTATTTTTAAAACCAGGTATATTTAAAATTATTTTCACAGTTTGTATTTCATCATCAAATTTCATGATAAAAACTAGGCTTCTGTGATTTTAAAGCCCTAACTTGCTTGAAAAAACAAAAATATAAAAGCACAATGACCAATTGTCTTCTAAATCAGCTACACTCTGTATATGCCACAATTAACCTGACAGTTTATGATGAAAGAATAATGTAACCTCATCATGTTCTCTAACAGTGCTGAGTCATTTTTCCATGGAAGAACTAACAAAGCAGGTTTATTTCTCATCTCTTCTCAATCAGGACTAGCTACATACTACAGCATTTCACCCCTATATCCAATCCATTTTCCACTGGGTTGTTTTTATTTTTCTTTATACTTTAATTAGAAATAAATAGTTTATTTCAAATGTGAGCTATATATGTAGATGTTATATCTGAATTCCAAAAGTGGTTAATGACAACATGAGTGAACCGATATGAATACTCTAAAAGACAGATCAAGTTAATACTGTTTTGGGAGACTATTTTTCCTTATAATCAGATTCATTGACTATGCAGGAAACATATGTTAAACTTAGTTAACAAGCAACTTATTCTTTTTTCTATATATTTAAACATTAATCAGAATGGTTTATCAGTAAATGCAGAGAATGATACCATTCATGCATTTGTTAATTTACTCATTATTTGCTGGGCATTTACTGTGTGCAAGGTTTTATGGTATGTAATGTATGTGAATAAAGAAAAAGAATATTGAGCTCAGAGTTCACACATCAGTATAATGGGGACAAAAGTATGAATAAGATGAAATCCACAAAAGTATGAAAGTGTCATCTGGGAATCAGAGACAAGGAATAACATCTAGATGAAGCATGTAGAATATGTTTAAAGGGTCATTTGATGAGGATGTGGTATGGTGGATAAAAAGGGTAGGTACTACAAGTAAAAGGATGGGTATTGGGGCAGAGATGCTATATAACAGAAGCAGCCCAGTTCAGGAGGGCTTCTGGAATGGAAGCACAGTATTTGAACCTGGAAGGGCAGGTTGAATTTAACCCATGGAGGACCTTGAAAACCAAATTAAAATTCTACTGATTAGTAACAAAGATAGACAGTGTTTTCGCTTTGGCCAAACAACTGTTTGAAATATAAAAGCATTTGTCAAACAAATTATTGAATATAATTGGAAATGTTCCTTTGGTAATTTTAAATGTTTTGATTATTTGTTTTAATAAATGTAGGCAAACTACATGGATTCATGTTTGTGTACTGTGTGATCTTCAATTCTGAGTCTGTTGTTACCTTGTAATATTTTTTTACATAATAGTTACTACTCATCAAACAGCTAATAATGCTTGTAGCTTTCCTTTAAAGGCATCTGACATCAAATTCAAGTAACATAGAAAAGAGAAGGCAGTGACTCCCTGACAATAATAAAAACACATGAATGTGCCTAAAGCAATCATGTTTTGATTCTGTTGATGTAGTCTTTCATGGTGACGCAGTCTTTCATGGTGACGCAGAACTGCCAGTTATTCTTACGCAGGCTCACATCCTGTTTAAGTACAAATGTCATTAAGGCTGAGCAATATTTGCAGAGTTTAAAGATGTACTCTTTCTCCCTCCCTTCAAACCAAGGAAGGTCAAATAGTAAATCCTACAATGCTTATACACATTTAGTTGTGAGGCACCTGAAAGCAAAGTGTCTAGACTATTCTCTACTATATTACTTTACACAGTGATTTTCTTTTCTGAATGGCCTTTACAAAATTACAATTGTAGGTATGTTTTTTAAAGATGTGTACAAATGTATCCTTCTAATCATTGTTAGAGAGAGGTAATTTAGATGCACTATTGTGCTGACTTAATATTGTCTTTACTGGTAACAAATTGCATTTAAATCCAGAAGTATCTAAACAAACTGGGGTTGACTTAATTGCCCACATATTCAAAATAGTTTTTATCAGTTAAAGCATAAACATCAATAAATGTTTACTATGCTCTCCTGAATAAAGAGAACACAATTGATTTATTTACATATTTGTGAATTCATGGCATTTTCCATTTCAAACCCCATCATTTTGATTTGAACCATTATATTTTACTTTCAATTCTCAATAAACAAACAATAAGCTATTTATAAAGATCTACACAGATCACCAAAGATCAGAACAGGTCTAGTAAAAGTGAATCTAGGGATTGACCCAAGTGACTATACATATAGATAGATAATATTCCAAAAAGGATTCAAAAGGAGAAATTCAGAGATCTGTGGGGTTCTTATGAGTAGAGGGTCATGATAAATTTAAGTATGACTCAATACTTAAGTCATGGATACTTAAGTTCAGGATGACTCAATAAGTTAAGATAATGATAACATATATTTACTGAGCTTTTCCTACATACCATACACATGCTGAGCACATTTTATATATTAACAACCTGTTTCCAAATATTCTACTCTTTGTTAAAATAATAACAATAAGAATAATGACAATAATTCTTATATTCTAATATTTATGGAGTATTTGCTGATTTCCAAGCACTATACTAACCATGTTGTTTATATCATCTCATTAAATCCTCACAACAATTCTATGAGGCACTTATTACCCCCATTGTACAGACATAGAGGTTTGCTAATATACCCCACACTACATATACATTAGCTGTTCTCCCCTTGTGGATGACTCTGGTAATGGTGGATAGGTCACTTGGGGCTCTATTAGACATCATGTGAAAAAAATTGTGTAGCTATTTGCCCTACCAATTTCCTTTTCCTCATAAGCACATATCCAGTTTTCCTAGCATCCTCTGCAGTTAGGAGTAGGCATGTGACTAAACATCTGACCAATGGAATGTGAACAAAAGTGTTAAGCCCTATTCTCAAGTTTGAAGGCCCATTCTTTCTCTTCCCCTTTCAAAATTCACAACTGGGGAGTCCTGTGTTGAAGACAGTAGGTCCTCCATCAGCCTTGCTCTCCAAATGGCTGCATGATGCAGTTTCTGTCTTCTAATTGTTTTATGGTTTAACGTGAATAAGACATAAAATTCTATTGAATTGTTATTGAGATTTTAGTGTCTACCTATCATGACTGCTTTCTACATTTTAGATATTTATATCAATGTCAGATACTACTTTACCAACAATACAGAATCTAATTTCTTCAAATGTGCTCTCTTGTTGAAAAAGAGTTTGCTTTCTGTATCAGCTATAGCAGTCAGATCTCCTTGAATTTTTTTAACATTTTAAAATTTCATCAACCAGAAGACATGCAATGTACAGAACAAGGAAGAAGGACAGATGGTGGCCTATTGCTCTTCAGAAGCAAGAGGCAGCCATGCCTACCTGGATGCTCCAGAGTGCTGCAGGCAACTTGACCATCACTGGCGATCCAGTGGGATCCTGACATCTTCTGGAATCTATCAAAGCTAATGGTGCCTTTCCCTGAGCTTTGATCCTTCAACCCTTCCAACAGTTTTAGAAATATAGAAGTTGGAAGTATGAAGTTCCTTCCAGTTGAAAACACCTGGAGGAGTTTCTGTTTCTCTAATCAAACTCTGGGGGTCCTATACAATTTTTTCTTCCCAAGGCAATTTATTGTTGGCTATGGCCATTCAGTTATTTTCTATGCTCTAGCACATATCCACTCCAAAGGTGGAGGTAAGTGGATCTCAGGTTATAAAAATTCATTACTATTAAAATCTTACTGTTAACAAGAACCATCAATGCAGAACAGGCTTCTTGGGTATGTGACCTGTACCTAAAGGGTCCACATAGGGTGCAATGCTCGGTGGTTGCCATCTTAAAGTTTTTGATAATTTTTGAACAAGAGGCCCACATTTTTGTTTTGCATTAGGCCTTGAAAACTACATAGCTGGTTCTTTACCAGTGATAGCATCTGACCCAGAATCACAGGGTCGGATGCAAAGAAAGAAACCTAGGCGTTCTAACCTCTTTTGCTTCTGTAGTTCGATGTGGCAGCACATCAAGTACAATCCTGTATCAAACTGGGACATCCCAGCCCCACCAACAAACTTCTTGTAACCATGGTGTTACTCTGCCAACTAAAGGAGAAACTTTAAAAATGGGATATACAATATGTTGAAAAGAAAACAATAGCAATTTAAAATTTTCTGATGTTTCTTCACAAGTGTAAGGGTAAAAACAGCTTAATGTTTCTCTTTCCATATGTTAACTTAGGATTTGAGAGTTCAAGTCTTCTGTACAATAAAAAATATAAGAATTTTATTATTACACAGGTAACTGTATCTCTAGAATAGGAAATGTGGGATAGAAATAGACCCTCTCAAGATGGATGAGTTTTGGGACCTATAAAGAACAGAATCCTGAAACACCAATTCAAAAGAACCTATGCACCCCAATGTACATAGCAATGTTATTTACAATGTTATTTGCAGTCAAGTGCTGGAAACAGCCTAAGTGCCCATCAGTAAATGAGTGAATCAAAAAACTGTGGTACATTTACACAATGGACTAGTATGCAGCAGAAAGAAAGAAGGGATTCCTACCTTTTGCAACAGCATGGATGGAACTGGAGAGCATTATGGTAAGTGAAATAAGCCAGGGGGCAAAAGACAAATATCATATGATCTCACCTATAAGAGGAACCTAATTAAAAAGACAAACAAGCAAAATAGAACCAGAGGCAAGGAAACAAGGGAAAGACTGACAGTGACCAGAGGGGATAGGGGCGGGGATGAGGGAGGAAATGAGGGGAAGTGTTTAGTCAAGGAACAGGTGTAAATGACCCATGGACATGGACAACTTGGTGGGAATTGACTGTGGGAGCAGGGAGTGGGGTGGGGTGAGGCAGAGGAGAGCAACAGGGGAAAACTGGAACAACTGTAATAGAACAACAATTTTTTTTGAAAAGTTAATGTCGGTGAAAATGCTTTAAGGCAGAGAATAGCTAATGCATTTCTAGAAACAGTGATACATTCAAATCTAATGTGTTTCTTATCCTATGTTTAAATGAAAACCAAGTACTTTGCTCTATCTCCCTCTCCATTGCTACCACCTTTTTTTCCAATGCCTAACTTTTGCATCAATTGTGAGTGGCCTTAATTAGTTTGATAGGGCAAGACAAGGCAGAAAATGGTCAACAGCTATGAGAGGTGAGCCTATGAGCAGAGATTCTGGAATGGGACTTGCCACCACAACATCAGGCTTTTCAGACACCTTGGAGGTATTAAGTACAACAGTGGACCTCCCGAAGTGTATTGAATAGAGATTTAAGCCATTTTATTTGGCTAGGAAGAAAAATGGTAGCCTCAAAATTCAGGAGTACCAGGAGACAACTAGTATATACCAATATTTCCTAAAAGGACCCTACCTCTGAAAGTAATGCGAAATGAATGCATGGAAGAAATCAACATGAAAGGTGCAGATCGAAGGCTGGTTCAGAGTTAAGCTGAGCGGTAAGCTGAACAGAGACTCAAGCAGAAACAGGAATCCTAATGCCAATAGCAACTTCCCTGTGGCTAAGCTTCCTACTTATTAGAATCCAGGTTCTTCCATGGGCACAAGTTTCACTTTCCAAATATAGTAGGGAAAAAATTCACCTGAAAAATCATTTATACTTCAAAGAGAGTATCAACTGTCATATTTTCAGTTTCTTAATCAGAAACAAAAGTATCCCATCTATAAAAAAAAGTTTACAAGCCCATCTATATTTCCAACATTAAGATTTAAAATCTGCAGTGTGTGTACCCTTTACGTAACAGACCCAAATAAAAAAAGTTGTCCCTCCCAAGACTACAACATCACATCCTCAATTCAATATTTACAAGGTAGCTATCAAAACTGTGCCTTGATTCACCATGTTTCTCTAGGAACTCAGTATTTATTTATGAGTAGAATGGAGCTTCTTAAGAATGCATCAACCAGGACCACCTAAACACCCCCCATGAAGAATGAACACAGTAACAAAAGTCAGATTCCTCTCAATTACAGACATGACAGCTTCTACATCACAGAGCTCTGAAATTACAAGCAGGAGGAAAAATTATTCTTAGACAAAGGGAATACAGTTTGAGAGATGGTACACTTATTCTTTCAAATCAAACAGCTTTGATTTAACTACTCCAGATTTCTTCTTCTTGACAAGGTTGCATTAACATCTTAACCTAAAGTGAATTTATATTTATCCAACATACATTCAATGTGAAAAACTGCTTACTCTCTGGATAAACGTGCAGGCATGCCTTCCCACCCACATTCAGGAACTAGAATCTTTATTCATACAAGTGTAAATCACAATTACTGAGGAGCTTGCTTTTTAACTTACAATCTTTTTTAATCCAAATATATAATAATAGTGGGTATTAACTGTATTGTTCTTTAAAAATACATCTGCAGCATTACAGATTAATTGATTTTCTCCTGGGTGATTCTATGCTCAGGTCAATTTAATAAATTTGAACATGTCATCTACTAAATTATGAATCACCAAGAAGACCTACTCACCCAGAAATTGTTCTGTTGTTTCAACTGCAACTTTAAAAAATCATCATCTATAGCATTAAGAAGATTAAATTACCTGTTTTTTAATTTCAGCAAGCAATGAAGTGTGTCTACCTGCTGGATCCTCTGCCAACTGACAGACAAAAGGCTGAGGGGAGTGAACTTTGGATGCTATCAATTAAGGAAAGGTGGTTCATTAATCTTTACTGTCAACGCCTGAATTCTGCTCTGATGGCTCCTATGGTATGTAGTTGGTTGCTCACATTTCAAACCAAGATCCATCCAGCTAAATTCACCTTGAAGGAGGATAACATGCTTTTCCTGGTTAACTGTGGGTTCATTTTAAAATAGCTAATAATATGTATTGCTAGGAAAGTGAACTATTTTTTAAAGTTCTTCTGTTCATTCATTCATTCACTTAATATATAGTTATTTTGTGTCTCTTATGGCCAGGAATTCTAGGCAAAGATTAATCAAACTGCAGTGAAGAAGAGCCACACATCATGGAGCTATTTTGGAACTTGATCTCTATACATACCTTAAAAAGGGTTGACCTTTAAAAGAAAAAAAAAAAAAAAAAAAAACCTATGGCTGCTTTCCAGATCCTTAGAAAATGAAAGTTGCAAGCACATTTTTTGAGAATGTACTGCAAATCACTGAGAGTTTTAAGAGAAAGCAATGCCATATAAATCTAGGCTAGACCTGGGCTTGCTTTATCATTACAAGATAATCTTTTTTTCCAGTTATTATCCCAAAATAAGTATAATTACTAATAAATATTTCCAAGCATCAGGAAATGCCTGCAAATATAAACTCCTAAGAAATAATAATGGTTACTTCTCAGTGGAAGACTTAAAGGTCATTTTTACTTTCTTTTCTATACTTCATTGTTTCCCAAATTTTTCCTAGGATTACATCCTACCTGTACCATCAGAAAATCATACATTTTAGTCACAAGATAATTTTTAATTAAATAGAAGCTGGAAGAAGTTGGCAAAAAAAGCTTCACTTCAGGTGAGCATAAAAAAAGTTAAAATGAGAGAGCACATAGTAACGTATTAATCATCTTCAATTTGGTTAAATTTGGTGTATAATACATTTAAAGGTATATTTATTATTATTTTTAGTAGTAGGAGTAAGTTTTAAATTACTTTAAAAGGCAATTTGAATCAAGGATTTGTAGGGGAAAAAAAGTTCTGAAAAGCCAGGGACTTACAGAGTTGTACCTCACTATTATTCCACTAGAATAACCAACTCCTGCAAACTTTTGGTATTTAAATGGAAACATTATCAGTTGGGGTCCAACCAGGAGCACACAAACCAGTAAATAAGCAGCTTAAGTGAAGGGAATTTAATTCAGGGAATTGATTTCACTGGTGATAGGAAAGCTATAAACCAAATAAGAAACATTGAGGCAACCTATGAATCATCAAAGGTGAGAAATTGCAAAATAAGAGGGACAACACAGAGAAGAGGTAATGTCACTAGAGCCCCCAGTGAGCAGGGTCACAGGGAGGAAGTTGTAACCTCATCAGGCTTCCAAGACAGGAGATAACAGAGTGCCACTTAGACCAACAGGGAGGGGCAAAGAAATCCTCTGGCTTCTCCAGCCTCAAGTCCTCTAATCTCCTAACAATGCCTTCCATTGACCAAGCCCAGGAGGCAGTCGATAAGGAAGGGGAGCTATGCCATCAGCAGGGGCTGTACCCACTGATACAGAGCATAGCAGGGGAAGGATGAGAATGGATGGCAACCCAACACGCCCAGGACCACCATTTTCACGTAAATCTATACTGAGGGATTTGTCAAGTCAGAAGCTCTCACTTATGTGACACTGGAGTCACCATGAAATTCAACATCAACCAAAGCATCAGCTAACTCCTGGATACTCAAAAGTCCTAGTAATTTAACATTCTCATAGGGAAATAGCAGACTTCAATTGACACTGGTTGCACAGGCCTAGAAAACCTTCTTTACACATTTTTAAAAAGCAACTGGGACTTTACATCTGAATATCCATTAGCAGAAGAGGATAACCTTCAAAGCAATTGTTTTCTGAGGTATCTTTAGTAGCAATAAAATTGTACCAGTTAACACATTCTTGAAATCCCAGCACATTATTCACTATTTAGTTGTCTTTTTATTTTAAGGACAAGGTCCCTCCCTGGGTTCAACACACACGGTTTCTCCATAGGCAAGAGAAATCTGTTCACACAGTAGAATTTCCTAACATCTTGTTACAGAAAACAAAGCTTATTAGTTGAATTAGTCTAGCTTTAGGAGATAGAATTGCCTGAAGAATTGTTCAAAATGAGGAAAACTATTAAAATCTTAAAGTTTTACAGTAAAAAAGAAATAACTTTTATAAAGCCTTATAGAACTATCATAGGGCTTGTTTATCCCTACATTTATCCAAGACTGATTTCCCCAAAGGGTGAGCTGGGAGATACACATGTGGCTGTTGCTTGGAAAGATTCTTCTGTGGACAAAAAGTGTCTTTGCTGTCAGGTTTCTCACAGCATTTGATATATTAACAATCACGTCTTAATCACCAAGAAAAAGGCATGGTATTTAGTATTTATAAGAAATATTTGACAATGAAACTTTTAAAAAGAATTTTGCAGAATAGCTGAAAGATAGTATTCTCATCCAAGTTTTAGAAAATGGGAGCCTAAGAAAAAGAAATAAATTATATAAACTCAAGAAACCGAATAGCATAACATAGCATTGCCCACATTCTCCTGACCATAAAAATCTCTGAGGAATTTATTTAAAAAACAGGTTCTTGGAGAGCATACAACAAACTGCCAATGTCCCAGTTGAGTTTAATAGCAGAAATACAAGGTTGGGGATTCAAGGCGGGTTACCCAGGGTCTGCATCCTGGCTCTGACACTTTTTAGCCAAATGATCTTGGAGCCTTGAATTTTTCATCCATAATATGGTGATGAAAATAGTCCCTATTTAAAAGGAATTATTGTGAGGGTAAAATGGATAGATAGCTCTTAGCAATAGTGTCTGACAAATGTTATATGCTCTATAAATATTATTAATGTTACAATATTGAATATTAAACTAGACATATCTTTTCCTCTTCTTTTCAATCTAAAAATTTATATTTACCTAATGATATTCTTTCCAGAAATCTCTAGTCCCTCTAGCCTCCTGTCCAAAATACTTTTACATTATTATAATTGGTCAAAAGCATTTACATGCACATGTTAAAATTAAAATTTTCAGCTAGAAGCATCTGGTATCAAATAGTTATATCCACAACATCTATAAGAATTGTTTCTTTATCCCCCACCCTTACCTTTCTGCACCCTCTTGAACTTTATAGAGACATTTTAACTGGCCTTTGTCAGAAAGATCTGAAGGGAAATAGGAAGGGACATGGCGTCCAACGTGAAATGTGCACGGATATAAGCACTGCTGTGTAATGAGCCCACAGATAGGTGTTCTGGCAAAGATGCAAGTGCCACTGATGATATGTTGTTGCCCTTCATGGATCCTGTTTTTCTTCCCAAGTACAACGGGTGAAACATCAGGCTTATGGTGGAAGAAACTGGTAAAGAAACCGAAGACCGTTTGCTTTTGCTTTACTGATGTCTCAACTGAAGGCAACCCTTAAAGTTAGACAGAGCGGCCAGTGAATATTTTGTCCTGACCAGGATTAGAGTGTGGCTTCATGCATGATGAAACCAAGGGTGTAGTCATTGCCCACCTTCTAATGAGAGGAGAAAAAATGGCACCTAAGTCATCCAGTCACTATGAGAAAGTATTTTTGTATTGTATAAGTTGAGGTTTGGTTCTCATGTGAAAACATGCAGCTCATTCCTCAAAAGCCTTCACTAATATGTTAACTCTGATGCTCACTTCCGCCTTCATCTCCAACAATTCTGTGCCCACTGAGAAAAACTGGGCCACCTGTCAGGCAGATAGCAAGGACCAGCCCAGATGGTACTCATTACTCTGCTCTCATTCTCTCTATAAAAAATAACCTGTGATGTCTCACTTCCCCTTGGGAGTCTGCATCCCATGGCTCCCACAAGCACTCAGGGTCATGATAGCATAAGTATATATGTCCCAATAGTCCTTGGAGTCCAGCTTGGCCAGCTACAACAGAACCACTAGTATCCAGGAGGAACACTGTAAAGAGGTACCAGGTGGGGTTAGCTCTTTAGAAGGCCATTCCGTGTGAAGGAGACCCTGTTCACTATCAAAAATGTATGAGTGAGCCCACCTTCACAAGGCGAGTGTGAGTCTATCCTTATTTTTAATTCCTTTGGGAGGGCGGGGGGCGGGGGGAGACGTGGAGGCTGTCTGTCAAGTTTCACTGTAAGTTTTGAGCTATTTATTCCATATTTATTCCTTCCCTTTTACATGGGCCACAGGAGGCTGACCCAGGCAATCTGCATTACCCCAGCTCTCTTGCCAGCTGGCTGCCCACTGGAGGCATCAGCAGGATGTCAAAGAGTGGGAAGGAAGGTCAACAGTGTTTCTCTATCTTGGATGTACATTAGATTTACTGGGGCAGTTTTTAAAAATTCTGATGCCCAACCAAAGATCAATTAAATCAGAATCTTTATGGGTGAGACCCAGATGCTAGTATGTTTAAATTTCCACTGGTAATTCCAGTGTCTGGGACAACAGCTCTGCTGGATACCCTGTCCTCCATGCTCCAGCTTCAGCTCTCACTCGGTTCTAGTAACTGCCATCTCCTTGCTTCTTTGGGCCTGACTGGGGGAATTGGGGGAAGGAAATGGTGGAAACAGCTTCCACCAGTTGTTAGGCTGACTCAACATCTTACATAGGTTTCCTCAACCCTGCTCACACTTCTGTAACTACTCCTTTAATTAAATTCTCTCTATTTAAGCCATCTTTCTTTTTTTCTACTTCTTTCTTTCTTTAAATAGGTAAATTATATTTCTTACCATGACCCTTTGTTAAGTTGCTTTGTAGCATAAAAGAAATATTGATAGTAAGCTGGTAAATTGTGATAAGTGTTAGATAAACAAACAAAATAAAACAAAATCTCTAGAATGGGAATATAATTAGTGATGGAAACATTCTAATTCAGCCCTCAGATTTTTTTTTTAAAAAGGCCTAGGGAAGAATTTTTTTTTTTTTTTTTTTTTTTTTTTTAGTAGCCAAGTTAAATTAGCTTTGGAGGGCAGAGTGGGTGGGATGTTGTGGCTTGCAGGTTAAGAAGGCTGTGAATTTCATCCATGGGAGCTCCTGACAGAGTTTTCCGGGACTGTGTGGTCCCAGCCTTAGAGGGAAGCACCTCAGCAGGAGCCCTCATGTGGATTTGGCTGAGCTCTTTTTCATGTGAAACAACTGCTTACCTTCCCACTTTGCCCTGCTGCTTTGAGAAAACTTGTTGAAAAGCAATAAAGGGGCCAGTAAGAAAGGTGTTTGAGGGGGGCAGTTAAGGCGGGGGATGGGAATAAGCACAAATTGCAGTTAAGCAAACAGAGACACAGGGCCATCCCAGATCACAGAGAGCAGGGCTGCAACAGGGAAACAGGGCTGGAGGCTCAGCACCACTTTCTGCACTCAGGGTTGGAATGAGTTCTTACTGGCACCATAAATTAGGCCCCTGCTTCTTGCTAATTCTCCCATCCTGCTCCACGAAGAGGGGATGAGAAGTGAGGATAGAATTATCCAAAGACCATGTGGCAAAACACACACACACACACACACACACACACACACACACACACACACAAACTCTGATTTGATCTCTTGAAAAAATTATTTTGCATGAATTTTTGTCCTTTCCTATTAAAGTACACAGCACTTATGACACAGGTCCTGTGTTTGACAAGGATTAAAGAAATGCCCTTTTCAATTTACTCAAGGTCATATTCGGAAATGGATCAGTAATCTGTTCAATTTAGGAGGCAATCAGCCAATATATTACTTTTTTTTTAAATGGTTCTGTCACATGTTCCCCCTCCTACTATGATATTTTTCAGGAATCATATATAGCCTTATTTTTTACACTTCGACAATCTGTCATTAATGGGTATGCTTATGTGTGCATTTATGCAACATACATTTTAGTATATGGTCTGTAGAGCTATTGACCTTGGTTTGTCTGTGACCTGCTAAGCCACATTGGACAAGTCATATCTCCTTATCTATAAAATGAGAATGCTGGAGAGAGTCACCTCCAACGACTCCTTTCCTGATTTAACATTTTATTAAGTTTGCTCCTGCTTAGTAATTTAGAAAACTGAGATTGACTTCTATTGCAAACCTTAGACTCTCGTCAAAGGTCTAATGTAGATTACTCAATAGATGATATTTAGAGAGCTAACTAATAAATAATGGGCAGTTGAGACTATGCATTGGAAAAATAAGATACTGCATTTCCTAAATGGAATTATAAGTGGAAGAAAAATTGTTGGCTATAGAAAAAAATCTCAACATCAGAAATAAAGCTACTAATGATTTTTAAAAAAGAAAATTCTCAAAGAAAATTACCACTCCAATGGATTAATTGTTGCCCTAAAATATAATATTAACGTAACAAGTATCTGCTTCATTTATTCTCTGGAATATTAGCTTTCATGAATACTCCAGAGGTCAGATGAGGGTGAACACTAGGATGATAACAGTAATTCCAAAAATAACAATAACTAGCATTTATTGAGCACATATACACACCAGGCACTCTTTTAAGCACTTTATATGAATTAAATCATTTCTAAAGATTCAGTCCTTATCTTTTTTTAAATCTACAGCAGTAATCACAGTAATATTAATAATAATTGTTGTTATTATTGTTGTTTATAGAGTGCTTATAATTTGCTAGGCACTGAAGACAGTACTACAAAGAACTACTAATTATTAGTTACTGTTTAATCTTATCAACCTTACCTGAATATTTCTTTTTAATGATGGCCTAATTTTCTGTTTTCTTTCCTTTAAATCAAAACTTTCACTTTACTCATTTAATTCTCAGAATCACCATTTTACAGATAAAGCAGCTGGATCTCAGATGGGTTTAAAAACATGTTTAAGGTCACACTGCTACCGAGTGGAATAGCAGGATTTCCCCCCAGTGCTGTCCCCAGAGTGCTGTGCTGCACACCCCTGTCTAGAGGAATCCCATGTTCCTCAGGTAGTAATGAGTTGGCACGGTCAAGTAGACATATCAGAAAGATGAACAGGCATTGATACTAAGTGCTCTGGGTAGTTAGAAAATAAAGTCCTAGTGTTTAAGTGTCAAGGAGGAATTCATTGGATCTCAGGTACCCTGCTTGTAACTTTCTACACCTAAACATTATGCATCTTCTTACAGAATCAAGCACATAACTGGATCCAGACCACATTTTTCCATTTCCTTTCCTGCCACAAAATCCCACAGGAAGTACTGATACTTTTGCATCATCTCAAGGACCCCCTCCAAGGTGGCGGTCAGGGAATATAGCATTCAGGAAATTCTGCTGGCCAAGGGCTTGGTAGATCACTGCCACCTTGCCTCCCTCTTGTGCAGAACTTCATAGGGACCTCTGCTTTGAGAAAACACATTTCCCCGCTGTACCCTTTGGGCATATATCACCTTGTTGCATGTGCAAAATCTCTAAGTAACAGGTAAAAGTAATAAAAACGTATCATGTGACTGTCTTTCTAACAAATATCCTCCAAGTGAAGCAATTACATAAAATGTTTCTCTATTGACTAAATAACTCCACAGAGGCGCAAATTGTTAGTATTTAATTTTACTGACCTTATGTGAAAATTAACTTGAACTTAATATTTAATTGTCTAGCTGCTTCCTTTTCTCTAAATCAAAACTTTTACTTTACATATTAATTATCTATTAACTTTGTGGCTTTTAATTCAGGGTTCTATAAATTAAGACTATTTATAACTTGTGTTATTGTATCTGAGCATGTGTGTGCTAAGGCAGTGCTCCACTGTTGCATTAGTAGAAATTTAACTACACAAATTTCCTGAAACATTGTCTAAAAGGCATGTGCTTTGAGAGTTAATGGGTACCAATGTTGGGTTGCTTTAAAATGCAGCACATAATAGAGGTAAAGAACACTCTGGCTCAGGCTGGGTAGTGCAGTTGGTTAGAGTGTTGTCCAATAGGCCAGTTGTGGGTTCGATTCCCGGTCAAGGCACATACAAGAAGCAACCAAAGAATGCGTAAGTGCAAATAAGGGACAACAAATTGATATTCTCTCTCTCTTTCTCTTCCACTCCTTCTTTCTCTATCTTTCTAAAAATCAATCAATAAAAATGTTAAAAAGAAAAAAATCATTTAAAAAAGAACATCTTTCTGTACATATCCACACAATTCAGGCAGACAAATATTGTGTGGCTTCACCCACTCAGCTCTGTCAGAGGAGTGGCCAGAGCCTGGGAGGGCAGGAAGAAGTTTTCAGAGAGACTTCATAAAAGACAGAGGGCATAAATGTGAGCACTCTTGGCTGAGGGACCACATGTGCAGAATTTGGAATCAGGAATGACACTAGACTGTGTGGAGGACAGTGAGATGGCCAGCCTTGCAGAATAAAGACAAAGACTAGAGAAAATGGTTCATAGTATTGGTGAAAAAAATGTCAGAATGAGCAAAAGAAGATGCCTAGCTGAATGAACCTTGAGTGAGGAAGATGAGGAATGATGAGGTTAGGAGAACACTTTTTGAAATTTGAGTTCATGCTGAACTAGAGGGATTAAGACTCTGAAATAAATACAGGGTGGGTCAAAAGAAGTTTACAGTTGTATGGAAAATAATACAATAATTAATAAGTAATAATAAAAGAATAAGCTCTGTTTTGTGTACTCACAGCTATAAATCTACTTTTGCCCCACCCTGTGTTCTTCTTATGAAACTGGCTTTCCATAACAGTGAAAATGTAGCTGAGATAAAGTATATGACATTATACAGTGTGAAGACCAGACTAAGATAATGGAAATAAT
Organism: Pteronotus mesoamericanus; assembly: GCF_021234165.1. Lineage (NCBI taxonomy): Eukaryota > Metazoa > Chordata > Mammalia > Chiroptera > Mormoopidae > Pteronotus > Pteronotus mesoamericanus. The sequence continues at coordinate 33,612,497 of NW_026555105.1, read as the reverse complement.
ATAAAAACACTCCATAGCTGAGAGGTGCTGTTGTTTAAACATTATCATCAGTACACTTATGGTAGTGATGGTGGTGGTAACTGTCGCAAATCACTTGTCTTCATTTCACTGTCTGGGGCTTTGCTATCAAAGTAGGTCCTCAGACTAGTAGCCTGGGCACCACGGGGAGCTTGTTAGATGCAGAATATCAGTCCCTGTTCCAAACCTGCTGAATTTGAATTTGTATTTTCACAAAATTGCTGGGTTATTCACATATGCACTAAAGGTTGAGAAGCACTGGTTTAGTGGAGCCAGAAATCAAATTTGGATAGCTTGTCAATCTAAATTGCTGTTTAACATGAGGATTGCCTACTTTTTCATACTTTCATTTCATGGTTGTAATAGGTTAGAAAAACAAGAAACAATCCAATTTTTACTGTAGATACAATTCAACCGGACATGGTTTGTGTATTTAGAACACTACCTATATGTATAGATAGCTTTGAAAACTAGATTTGTCTCTTCCTCCCCCTTTGTGAATGTTGGCCCCTGATTTACTAAACCTTTATCCAAGCCAGGTACAGGTATATCTTACAATGTCTAGACATTGTGCAAAATTTTACCAAGTCAAATCATATAATTAAGCTCTATGAAATCTTGTGCATATTTATTTTAATTAAATTTTATTTAACTGCAACCAGACAGCATTACTAGAGAAAATTCCAAATTAAATTTGATCAAAGGTGACTTGATTAGCTTGTGGGATTTGTGTACATAGAGTAGCTAAGAGGCATGGAAAAGGGAGAAAGCCCAAGCATCTTTAATAAAACTAAGTACGTTTAATGCAAATAAATAGATCTTGATAAATTTAACAGAAAACCATATAAAATGCAATGGGATCTTTATATCTATTCTGAAATCTTTCTAAAAAACAAGTATTACTTTAAATCTTAGAAATAATAACATTTTAAAATGCCAAAGATGCTCTGTACAAAGTAATTGCTTAGACATATTATGATTTTTTATTTACATATTAGCTGTCACTTCAGTTATTTAATATTTTAAATTACCAAACTTAATCTAGTCATTGGACTATAAACGAGATACCATGGACGATAACATCTTTAAAAATATTTTCATATTCTTACACATGAATTTACTCTCTGTTCAAACTATCAAGGATAAATTAAAGCTTGTAAGACATACAAAGATATTATCATAACTGTCTTACAAGAAGCCATTGTATGCCAGTCAAAGCAAGAGATAAGAATTGAGCTGTGCCTTATTTAAAAAACTCATTAAGATCACTAGAAGTCTGACTTCCTCAACTAACTCATTGTATCAATGTGTGAAGTATTATGCTGTTCACATATGCATACATTGGAATATTATGTATAATAGTGTTTGGAAAGGTTTGGTGAAAATTATGATGCTAGTTGTTCATACATTTACCATGAAATAATGGAGCTTAAGCTTTAAGAGCCCTCATTTCCATGGGCCCATTTTCAGGCCTTGGGCGGGGTCCTAATAATGTGTTCACATGATCATAAATATTTTTTTAATTCCAAAAAGTGAGAAACAGTTATGGTCACTACTTAGCTAATAAAGATAATCAGTTTCAAAGGTATTTAAGATTGATCTTTGTACAAGAAAATTTGAAATGCCCTAAAACATTGCAACTCATCATAAAAGAGGCCTGAAAAAGTTTTCCCAAATTTGACCACAATTCTAACAATGTACATGACATTATCAATAAAGAGTTATAAAATAGAGGAACACTTTTCTCAAGTATCAATAATTAAAAATTCCATCAACTGTGAGGAAAGAATGAGTTTAAATAACCACTTCATAACTGATTTTATATTTGTAAGTTTTCTTTATCTCAAATAAGGTTTACCCCAAATGTATAGGTTTTAGACTCTAAAATACTTGGATTCAACACTGCAGCATTAGGTACAAATATTTACTGTTAATAACAATTTAAATTTTTAAAAATAACTTTTGTAGTATAAAATATAACCTACTTGATCTCCACTTCATCAAGAGAGTATCAGCCCAAGTTGTAGCACAATAATTAAACTTTAAAAATGTCCTAAAATAAAAGTAGGCAGGCAATCCAAACACACTTAGAAAGAGTTCCATGTGTTAAGTCCAGGTCAGTCAACTACTGGATTCAGTGAATCATTAATTAAGTATCCTAGTACAGAGATATAAAAACTATTGTCATAAACTATATCATTAACAAGGCGTCAAGATCCTCATTTTTTATAAGCCTAATTTAGGAATGGGTATTCACTAGCAACTAATTATTACCTTTCTCACATCAATTTCTAATTTTCCTCATTATGGAATATGCTGTGTTTTTTATGTAAAAGGTAATCCTACTTATCTGACTATAGCTTTCTCCTAGTAAAGGCAGATTTGCTGGAAAGCTGTCTACACTCTGATGGGGTCTCCCTTCACTCAAAGACAAAAGTCAGAGTGATGATGAGAGTGAAATTGTCCTTCTGGGGTCAGGGAGCAGATTAAAACCAAATGTTCTATTGAAGTATTAAGCCTGTAATTCTGACCTCATTACTCTTGGATTCCCACAAAATGAACAAACTGCCCACCTGGCTCAGGAGACACAAAGTACGCTAAAATCCAGCTAAAATGTACTCCGAGGGATGAGAGGGGTCCATTTAATTAGTTAGGCTTAATGGTTTTTTTCACATTTGTCTCATTACTTATTAAATCCTTGTCATTTCTCTCATATCCAGCACCCCTCAAAAATAGTTTGTCTACATTGCTCCATATAGATGTCTGATAAGTCCTCTAAGCACATGCCTGGCCACCACCATAGTGCTTCCAAGAACACACTTCTCAGAGTCTCTCCTCGGTAATTCCATCATCACGCCATGCTCATTTCTTAAGGTATTTAGTAAGGAAGAATGTGCAAAGGTGACAAAGCTATACACTCCCCTTCCATTCCTACCAAACTTGTTAAAAGTGTAATATGTTTTCATGTCTCTGTTTTCACTTTTTGCTCTGTCCTGTACCAGTTGCAAATTTTGTTTTCCATCTTCTATGCCTCACCACTACTCTAATGGTGCTGGTCTTTCTAGAGTCCCTAGGGCCCCTAAAATCAAAATGGCTATTGGGGTCTTTTCAATCCCAACATATCTCTTTCTCTCCAAAGATGACCACTTTATTTATGCTTACACGATAACACTTAATACATTTTACCTTTTAATGGTGTGTATCTTTTAATACAAGAACCTTGGGCCATCTTAATTAAAGGAAATTTTTTTTTTTTAACATCCATCTTACAATCCTTTTCATCATTAGGACAACCTTATATTTCATGTGTGAAACATGAATGAATGTTTGCTGATGCAAATTAACCCTAGAATAGTCTGTTCAAAGATATAATTTTGTCCCACTATAGAAACCACCTATCAACAACACTCAACTTTAATAAGCTGACATGTAAATTGGGTGAGGGGAGATTAAGTAGAATTTGATAAAATCACCCTGATTCTCTTCAAACTGTCCTTAAAATTCCATTGTAATTTTGTTCTGTGCTGGGGACCAAAGTTCATTAGCAAATACACTAATCTTATCTCCCTGTGGGTTACAAATTCAAGAGGAAGGTAAATCTATTATTTGGTATCCAATTTTCAGTTTAGGTGGCTCACCAAGAAGAGTGAAATAAAAATGTCCAAAATGTTCCAAAACTAAAAAGTTCACCTACATAGTCTTTAAAAAAATTCATAAATAAAATAAGCCATTCATTTTAACTCTTTTTCTCTATGATAAGCTAATTTTTGTTTATTTCTGTGGCTCCCAAAGACACAACCACTACTTTTCTAGACAGAGGACTTTTTTAAAGAAATTAAATGTAAGACTTCATTTTCCAATAGCATAAGGCACTGCATGCCATTACACAATTCTTCACTCAGAATTGTATCATCATCGCTATTGTGAAAAATATCAAAAACTTTAAAATCTGGCCTAAATTCTGTTCTTCTCCCCAGCTATTCCTCTCTCTCTAAAACACTATTATCTTTCTTATGAATCACAATTGCCTTTAATACCTTGATTATCACTTCCTATGTTGAGGTCCCTTACATGTTAACATCTTCACATTTAAAAATCTCCGAGTCCATCATATTCCAATCTAAGATACCTCTATGTGTACATAGACCTAATTCGAACTAAGACACATTCTGCTGTGTCTAGTAATGTCTTCAGAATTTTGAATTATTTAGAGGTTCCAGCTGCATCTAAGATGAGAATATTCTAAAACCCACCCATCAGTCTGGGATGCCCTTCATTATCTCATCTTTCCTTCATCAGGAAGAAAACTAAATAGCTCCTAAAATGGCATTAACATGTTGATTACATATCTAGTTAATGCAGCCTTCATACAGGAGTGGCACACAAAACTCAGATATTTAGTGCTAGCTACATGATGAATCTTTTTTCACCTGAAGGAAGTCTACATATGTACATTTGCTCTTGAGTTAAACTTGTGAAATTCGGATATTCCCTGAGAGTGAGCAAGTACACTGGACCTTTGCCAGTCCACTTGATTTGTATTTTTGCGAACTCTATTTGTGTATCTTTAGGAACATTCTTCAGAATGTTTTATACTTATTAGGCTAGGTTTTAGAATCATCATAGAACTTCAAATCAATCATCTTTGTACTGCAGGCATAAGATGTTCATCTTTTGTTTTTTCATGTAAAGAATGCAAACAAAATTGCAATATCCTAGATGACTAGAAATGCTCTGTACTTTTAAACTATGGCTTTCCTTTCTATGTCTTTTGGACCATATTTTAGTGATATTTCATTCAGTCATTATGATTAGTATGAAACCTAAATTTTGGAAATCCAACACCAAAGGAGCAAGATAACCTTTGGTAGATTTTGGGTTGGAGTTTTGAAGTACTAGATCTCTTTAGGATAAGGAAAAACTTCTTTTCTATGATTTTATTGCATTCAGATTTGCTATGATGAAACACAAATGCCAGAGTAAGGGTCAAGGGCCTATTTTTAATGGCGAAGGGACTTTTAGTTGATGCCATCTTTCTTGCTTTCCATGGTGAGTGTGTCAAGAGGGGGCTTGAACAAGAATATCAAATAATGCCTACTGGGAACAAATCTGCATCCCGCTGCTTCAAGACAGCCCCAGCATGCCAAAATTAGAGGTGCAACATCTAAATGCATTTCATTCCAGGAAGTCATCTTATTCATTTGAAAATATTTTCACACTCTACCGGTAAAACAATAATGAAGTCAGGAGTAAGAGGAATTAATTTAAAGGAATGAAACATAGATGAAGGATGATTAGCTGGGAGGAAATAGGCAGAAAAAGGCTGAATCTAGGTCAAAGGGGCATTATGAAAAGTAAAGAGAACACTGTACTTCATCAATTTAAGATGCCGATATCGTAACATCTAAATATCTCTGTAATTGAATGCTGAAGATAAGCTGGAATATTGCTGGTCTACTCAAGTGGTCAGAGCACCTACCTATGGCAAAGGGAGCCGACCAGGCCAGAATTGGCAAATGTATTTATTTTGCTTGCCAACTATGGTCAACAGGTAAGAGCTGCCTGGATTATAGTGCTGGGAAGAATTCTAAGGCTTTGTCTCAGTGCATAGAGAGCTGGTTCTGAGAAGAAAAGCCTGTGGTTGATGAGTGATATCTGCCTGAGAATGAGCATCTATACAATTACCACAAATTTGCCATCCTGTGCCCAGGCTGTCCTAATTAGATGGTACACTTCCAGGTAGATGATTCTACCCTTAGGTAAAGAGTTTGATTTGCATTTAATTAGAAGGTCTGGCTATATGGTCTATTCATAGAATTAATAAACATCATTTAAAAAGGGAGTATTGTCAGCTTACTATGAAATGCTACGGTAAGGGAAGGGAACAACTTTTCTCCCATTTTACTCTCTCCATTGTATAGACTCAGAAGATACCTCAAGAAGATCTAAAAGGAGAAAAATTCCAGTTATTCCTATAGGATAACAAGAGAGAAAGATAAGGTTGTATAAATAGGCTACCATATCCAAGAAAATATGTGTGCAAGTTTGGTTGGGTATGTGTGTAAGTTCTTCATTCAAGCCCTGGAAGGACCATTAAGTGAAATGAAAACAAAGAGTTAAATAATAAACCATAGAGGAGCATTGTTTTAACATCAGTAGCCTTATTAAAACATCCATCAGTTTTAATTTTACTCTGGTTAGAGAAGGCAAAAATGTGCCTAGCGGGATGAAAAAACACTCTTCATTAACAATTATCAAATCATTTGTTTAAATACCATTTCTCCACATTCACCTCCCTGTCTTCTCACATAAGAATAATGTTCCCTGAGAATAGAATTTAGTGATACATGCTTCTAAGAGAGCCATGGAGACCCTGGAGCTCATTAATCCTGCAACTTTCTGTGAGCTACTGGCCTGGAATGGTTGCAGTTCACTTTAAACCAGACTGAATTTCAAAGCAAAGGGCTCTGAGGTGGCAAACAGCTCATTAATTCAGAGTGTAATTTAGTGACAGAAGAATTGTTTTAAATGCACAATCTAAAACTATTTAAATTCACATTATAATTATAAGCAAAAACTATGCATTTGAAATTTGAAATCTGGATATGCAATCTACCGATAAAACTAATGAACAAATTTTTTTTTAAAAAGAGGGGACTGTCATCTTACCAAGAAATGCTAATCAACCTGCTTTTTGAAGTGTTCCTCATTTGCATCACAAGTATTATTATGAAAATTCAACATTATGCTCCTGTGTATTGCATTGTACTGCTCTGCTGAACATCAAAAAAACAGGCAACACTTCCTCAAGTGCATAAAAATGAAATAAAAATCATGATCAAAGATAACTTCAATTCTTTGTTAATTTTACCTTAATTCTACTCTTGGGATAGAAAGGCTTCTCCATAAATTTTCTTGCCTGCAACAAATTTTCCAGCAAGCTTATGATTTGTAAATATATTCCCAATGTAATGCATGCATAAATAAACATCAATCAAATTTGCATAGCCTCTACCATAAATATGGCAGCACATTGATAAACTCATTAGAGTTCACTTTGAGAAAAACTCTTTAGAATCCCATAAGAACATGGGAATTAACTTTTTAAAATTAATATTACAGAAGTAGTTTCTTTTTTTAAAGTAACCAATAACAAAAGACTCACTAGTGGTTTTTTTTTTTATTTTGTGTTTTTCATTTGTCTAAAAATAGAAAAATAGAGTTATTTCTTTCAGCAATATTCATGATAAAAATTATAAATAGATCTTGTCTAAAGCATTTGAGGTTACACCCCAGTTTCTTTTTTTAATTTTTATTGCATTTTTTCCATTACCATTTAGACCCCCCTGCAATCACTATACTGTTGTCTATGTCCATGAGTCCTTTTTCCTTTTTGCTCAATCCCTTCACCCCCTAACTCTCCACCCCCAATAACTGTCATCCTGCCCTCCATCTATAAGTCTATTTCTATTTTGTTTGTTAGTTCAACTTGCTCATTAGATTCCATGTGTGAATGAAATCATATGGTACTTGTCTTTCTCCAAATGGCTATTTCACTTAGCACATTCTCAAGGTTCATCCATACTGTTGAAAAGGGTAAAATTTTCTTTTTTAAAGTCAAGTAGTACTTAGTTGTGTAAGTGTCCCATAGTTATTTCTTCCACTCATCTACTGATGGACATTTGGGCTGCTTCCATATCTTGATGATTATAAATATTCCTGCAAGAACATAGAGGTACTTACGTTCTTTCAAATTAGTATTTTGTGTTCCTTCAGATATATTCCCAACAGCAGGATTGCTGGCTAAAAAGGTAGGTCTATTTTTAATTTTTTTGAGTTATCTTCATAATGCTTTCCACAGTGGCTGCACCAATGTGCATGCTCATCAACAGTGGAAAAGGGGTCCCTTTTCTCCACATTATCATCAGCACTTGTTGTTTGTTGATTTATTGATGATAGCCATTCTGACAGGTATGAGATGATATCTCATTGTTGTTTAATTTGTATTTCTCTGATGATTAGTGATGATGAGCATCTTTTCATAAGTCCATTGGCCATCTGTATGTCCTCTGGAGAAGTGTCTATTCAGATCCTTTGCCCATTTTTTAAATGTATTGTTTTGTTTTGTTTTTTTGTGATGAGTTTTGTAAATTCTTTATAAATTTTGGATATTAAACCCTTATCAAATGTATCAGCAAATATGCTCTCCCATTCTGTGGGTTGTCTTTTTATTTTGTTGACGTATACCTTTGCTGTGCAAAAACTTTATAGTTTGATATAGTCCCATTTGTCTATTTTTTCTTTTGTATCCCTTGTCTGGGGAGATATATCTGATAAAATATTGCTATGAGCAATGTCTGAGATTTTGTTGCCTGTTTTCTTCTAGGATTTTTATAATTTCAGGTCTAACATTTAAGTCCTTGATCCATTTTGAATTTATTCTGTGTGTGGTATAAGAAAATGGTCTAGTTTCATTTTTCTGCACATATCTGTCCAATTTTCACATAAGTATTGAATCAACTATCAACAAATAGCCCACTGTATGCGCTTGTTCCCTCTGTCAAATATTAATTGACTATAAAGGTGTGGGTTTATTTCTGGGCTCTCTAATCTGTTCCATTCATCTCTGTGTCTGTTTTTATTCTAGTACCATGCTGTTTTGATTACTATGGACTTATAGTATAGTTTCATTTTAGCTAGTGTGATTCCTCCTATTTTGTTCTTCTTTCTCAGAATTTCTGCTTCTATGTGGGGCCTTCTGTGGTTCCATATAAATTTTTGAAATATTTGTTCTAATTCTGTGACATACATCATTGGAATCTTGATAGGAATTGCACTGAATCTATAGACTGCTTTGGGTAGTATGAACATTTTAATGATATTAATTTTTCCTATCCATGAACACAGTATGTGCTTTCACTTACTTGTATCTTTTTCAATTTCTTTCTTCAGTGTCTTATAATTTTCTGAATATAGGTCTTTTATATCCTTGAATAAGTTTCTAGGTATTTAATTCTTTTTGAAGCAATTATAAATGGGACTGTTTCTTAATTTCCCTTTCTGTTAGTTCATTATTTATATATCACAGTGCAACTGATTTCTGGATATGAATTTTTTATCCTACTCCTTTGCTGAATTTATTTATCAGTTCTACTAGTTTCTTGGTGGAATCTTTGGGGTTCTCCATGTACAATATCATGTCATCTTCAAATAAAGACAGTTTTACTTCTTCCTATCCATTTTGGATGCCCTTTATTTCTTCTTCTTGCCTGAGTGCTGTTGCTAGGACATCCAGTATTATGTTGAATAAGAGAAGTGAAAGCAGACATCCCTGTTTTGTTCCCAATCTTGAGGTGAATGCTTGTATTTTTTGTCCATTGAGTATGATGTTGGCAGTGGGTTTGTCATATATGGCCTATATAATGTTTAGGTATGTTTCCTCTATTCCCACTTTGCTGAGAGTTTTTTCATAAATGGTGCCGGATTTTACCAAATGCTTTTTCTGCATGGATTGATATGATCATGTAGTTTTTATCTATCATTTTGTTTAGGTGGTAATCACACTTACTGATTTGTGAATGTTGTACTAACCTTACATTCCTGGAATAAATCCCACTGGATCTTGGTGTATAACATTTTTGATGCATTGCTATATTCGGTTTGCTGCTATTTTGTTGAGGATTTTAGCGTCTGTCTTCATCAGGGATATTGGCTTATAACTTTTTTCTTTGTTTTGGTTTTTTTTTTAATAGTGTTTTTATGTGGTTTTGGAATTAGAATAATACTGGCTTCATAAAATGAACTTGGGAGACTTCTCTCCTCTTGAAATTTTTTGAAATAGTTTAAGATAGAGAGGTATTAGTTCTTCTTGGAATGTTTGGTAAAATTCATCTGTGAAACCATCCAGTCCAGGACTTTTGTTGGTTGGGAGTTTTTTGGTTACTGATTAAATTTCACTAGATGTAATCTGTCTATGCAAAATCTCTGATTCTTCCTGAGTTAGTTTTGGAAAATTGTATGTTTCTAAGAATTGATCCATTTCATCCAAGTTATCCAGTTCATTGATATATAATTGTTCATAGTGTTTTCTTACAATCCTTTGTGTTTCTTTTGTGTCAGTTATTATTTCTCCTCTTTCACATCTGATTTTATTCATTTGAGTTCCCTATTTTTTTTTTCTTGATGAGCCTGATTAAAGGTTTGTCAACCTTGTTTATCTTTTTCAAGAACAAGCTTTTGGATTCATTGATCTTTTGTATCTTTTATTTTTTAGACTCTATTTCATTTATTTCTGCTTTAACCTTTATTATTTTCTCCCTTCTACTCACTTTGGGCTTTATTTGTTGCTCTTTTTCAAATTATTTAAAGTGTCAAGTTAGATTGTTCATTTAAGCTTTTTCTTGTTTTTTGAGATAAGCCTATAATGTTATGAATTTCCGACATAGGACTGCTTTCACTGTGTCCCACAAATTTTGGATTGCTGTGTTCTCATTTTCATTTGTTTCAAGGTATCTTTTGATTTCCTCCTTGATCTCCTTGTTGACCCACTCATTGTTTAATAATATGTTATTTAGCTTCCATGCCTTTATGTATTTTTCAGTATTATTCCTGTGATTGATTTCTAGTTTCATAGCATTGTGGTCGGAGATGCTTGATATTATTTCAATCTTCTTAAATTTACTGACTTGTTTTATATCCTAATTTGATCTATCTTAGAAAATGTTCCATGTGCAGTTGAAAAGCATGTATATTCTGCTGTTTTGGGATAAAATGCTCTGAATATATCAATTAAGTCCATTTGGTCTAGCGTGTCATTTAAGGCCGCTGTCTCCTTGTTGATTTTCTGTCTGGAAGATTTCTCCATTTAAGTCAATGGGGTGTTAAAATCCCCAGCTATAACTGTACTTCTATTGTTCTCTCCCTTTATGTCCATCAAGATTTGCTTTACATATTCAGGTGCTTCTGTGTTGGGTGTGCCAATGTTTACTAGGGTTATATTCTCTTGTTGGATTGTTTCTTTTATCATTATGTAGTGTCCTTCTTTGTCTCTTACTATAACATTTGTTTTAAATTCTACTTTGTCAGATATAAATATTGTAACCCCAGTTTATTTTCCTTTCCATTTGCATGAAATATCTTTTTCCAACTCTTTACTTCTAATCTGATACACCAGTTTCTTTATTTTCATAAATTTAAGAAATTATTTTCTTTAAAAATTGGGATAATAAAATCAAGCTTGGGAAATTTTAATTATATTTGTTAATTATTTTAGCTGAAGAACATGCCAAATGGAAATGAACATCTTATAAATGAAATTAAATTTAATTAAAAATTTAAGTGCTGAAAATTACATGTTGAAAAGTTATGTGCAATTTTTCTGAGAAACTGTAAGGTCTATCTCAGAAAATATGAATTTAGTATAAAAAGTTGATATTTTATGACCAGTTTTTTTTAAAAAAATTGATCTCATGAAATACTTGTATATTTGTAATTAGAATTCTAATTACATTATATTTTTGACTACCTCAATAATATTTTGTGGCACTTTCTAGATTAAATAAATATCAGCCATAGAATACTCACATGTATTTTAAAAAATATCCAAGTGTAAGAGCAAAGCTTAGACTCAAAAAAAACAAAATTCTTTTTCATTGATAAGCACTGCTGTGAAATTCTCAGGTTCCCATTCAGTTTACCTAGTGCCAATCTCTCTGTTGTTATTATTCCTGAAAAAAGTACAATTGGGGGAAGAATCATTTTAATAGAAAAAAAAGTCAACCAGATCTTGCTGACTGTGACTCATTTCTACAACAAACCTCTGTAACTTCTCTGACAGATCAAATTAAATTCTGTTTCAGGAAGCTATGGGACACTCCTCTTGGTTGAAGCAGTGCTGTACTTTTTCTTCCTGCAGAGTAAATAGCCTCAAGTCAAAATACTTGCCCTGACTAATGATCAAACATATCCAGGAATTCTATACAAGAAATGCATTCTTTCCTCCTTTGAAGTGCATTGCTGGGAGAGTAATTGGGTTTGCTGGAGATTTTCCTTAGAATTGTAAAAGAAATTTCTTGGCTAAGCATATAATCAAGCTACAGATTTTCTTTCTTTATTAAATATCTTCTGGTTAGAGGATAGACACTGAGTAAACATGTACCTTAAAGGAGTGTCAGAATGATGCACTACTATCTCTGCTGACTGAGAAATTCTCAGCAGTGGTAAGTTAAAATATTCCATCAGAAAAACACATCATTGTGAAACATTTCACTCAGTCATATAATCTCTTCTAGAAATACAACAGTGGATCCAATGTAATAATGTCATTATAACTAGGCAGTAGGAATATATAAAGATGAATATGACATACAACCTGTCCTCAAAGAATTTACAAATCAGCAAGTTATGTATTATAAAGTAATTTTTAAAAACTATACAGAAATAACTACAAAGTCAAGATGTAAAAGGCTATCATGAGAAGGCCGCATCATAAATGTAACAGGGCAGCTGATGAGAAAGAAAGAGGTTACTTTGGGGAGGATGGTTAGCAGAGGCTGTTTAATGACCATTACCACTATGCGAGGACAGACAGGATTTCCACAGATAGTTTGTACCAGGGGAGGCATTTTTATCCCACAAAATCAGAGAGGTAGGCTCTTTGTGGGGAATGGAGAATGATTCAAAATGACTGAAGTATGAGAAAGAAAAGATGGGAAGTAAGCTTAAGAAGGCCGAGAGGACCAGAACATTGAGAACTTGAATGCAGATATCATTTCTGGAGAATGCATAGGGAGCTTCACAAGGCCCTTCTTCTCCTGTTGATATTCCAGAATGAATATTCAATTCTTCCTTTTGACAGTTAGTTGTCTTGGGTTAACAATAAACACAGAACCATCAGGACTGATGGGGTATTTTGCCTGGAATATGGTATCCATCCTTTCGGCATCTCTGAGCCATACCAGAAGAAGAGTTGTCTTGGGCCACACATTAAATACAAAAAAACTAACAAAAACTTATGAGCAAAAAAAGGTCCATGCATAATTTATGATTTTGTGTTGGGCCAATTCATAGCCATCCTGGGCCACATGCAGCCCATGGGCTATGGGTTGGACACCCCAGCACAACCATTCTTCTTGTGAGAAAGGGATATACCTCTTTTGTCTTTAAGTATCTCAACTTAGATGAAAGTGGGGGAAAAAAATTGGAAACAGCATCTAGGTTGGGCAGTTAGTGCCCTGGGGTTATGTCCTATCAACCTTGCTGCGCCAGTTCTTTGCCTCTCAGACTACCGGGATTTGGGAGAAAAATAAGTTATGCTACTATGAGAGTGTACAGAAGGTTGAGAGCCTCAGACCATGCCAGGAATGCCATTTTTAGCTCCTAATGCAAGAACAATGCACAATCAATGTGAGTGTAGCTGAAGTAGAAAGCCAGGGTAGTCTCAGAATTAACACAGAGAACTCTATGTGATAGGGGACAGCTTGGTAGTGGTGGCAATGGTGGCCATGGCAGTACCAATAGCATCAAATGACCATGGTGTGCCTGGGGTTTTAAAACTCCTTGCAGGCTGAAAACATCAAAACGGTGCCATAAGTTAAAACTGCAAGGGATAATAAACAAGATTGTGCTAAAGATTGAAGTAAAATAGCAAAGGAGTTAACATGAATGAGCAAATAAGAACCAGCTCAGGCCAAGTATAAGAAATGGGTTTGTAATCCCTTTGACATAGGCCCAACAGAATAAAGGGAATCAGAAAGGAAAGAAGTGACAAATGGATCAATGGTATTTACCAATTGCCTTTTGAGTAAAGGAAATGGTAAACAAATCTAAACTCCTATAGCAGACTTACAGAATTTGTCTAAGTTAGTTCTGGGTGTACCAATAGCACAGACTTAACTTACCTGCTTTGTCTGCCTGGTGGAAAAGGAAAAACGGAAGAAGGGATTCACAGCCATGACCTACAATGTGTGTGTTTGTGTAGTCTCTTAGTAAAATATATTTTAGCATACCCTAATATGAGTATATTTACTCCTCAATTATATCTGTGTCCTATTATATTGGCAAAGTATATATGTTATAAAATATACACAACTATACAAATTTAGAAGGAGATAAATAAATTTAAAGAAAAGTTTTAATATTTTCTTTAGAGGTCAATAAGTTGGATAATTGCTCTATGTCTCAAGCCCCAATTATAACACAATGAGCTTAGATTTTTATATAAGCAGTAAATAAAGAAGAAAAGTTTATGAACATAAAATGAGAGGATCAGACAGCTGTTTTAAGAAAGTTGAGCCAGGGGATCAGAGTTAGAGATGGGAAATGGGAGATAAGAAGCCAGAGAGAAGTCCATATTTACAGTTAGGGATTCAAATGATAAAGGCCTGGATTTAGGTACTGATGGTACAAATGGAGCAAGGGGGACACATCCACTCTGGCAATTAAATTCCATATGAAACAACCATGCAGGTGCAGTCCTGCAAAGATAGGGAAAGGAGTTCACGTTTGGCTACAGACATGTCTCCTGGAGATGATTCCTGGATTTCATTTCCTTGTATCTTCTAACTGAATGCTGGATTCCATTGCTTCACAGAATATGCTTCCCCAGAGGATGGATGGCATTTCAAATGATAATTAATTATTGTATCTGAGTGGGACAATCCAGAAATGCAATAATTCTGGAGATAGAAAAAGATCAATTTGGAGAGCCAGAAAGCTTCAAAAATGTCTCAGCAATTGTAGGGTGTCATTTTCTGCTTTAGTAGAACACAAGTATCTGCCCCAATCCTAAAAACCTGTCAGCATACTCGTCAAAGCTATTATATCTGCTTAGTAATAAAGCATTCTGAAGAATAACAATGTACATTTAATACTCTTCTAGGTGTATTTTAGATAGAACATAAAAGAATACCACTATAATTTTGTTTTAAATAGGACATGTCTCAATTTTAAGAAAATACCTCCAAGTGTGAGTGTTTCAGTGAAATACCCAGAGCTAATGCTTAATGTTCTGGGGAGATCATAGAAAAGGTACTTGCAAAAAAAAGTCAATAGATTGTCTTAATATCTAGGGTATTTCTATTCTATCAAATTCCACCCAAGGAAAAGTCTTAAAACCTACCTTGATGCAAGTAATACCAAGATCATAAAATGTTTCTTTATTGCCTAAAAGATGCAATTTCTTTCATTGTGTTTTACCATGTTGTAAATGGCAATAAGACAAAACTCAAGTTTACTTATAATCATGTCATTTAAACTTTCATTTATAACATTGTATTATAGTAACTGCTTTGGTGAATGATCTTAAAGCTTAAATTCAATGGAATACCAGGGCACTTCTATCTTATCACCTAAAAAGCTGCATCAAGATGTCATTCAAATATGTTGTATGTGGCAGGGGTTGCCTTTCTTTCTCACTTTCTCTCTTCCTTACTTCCTTTCTTGTCTTTGAAGACATCTACTGGAAAAGTAACTCTCAGGTGCTCTCTGATACTTTAAGTTAAGGTGTTGAAAACTAAAGAAAGTATTTTCAAAACCTGTAATTTCTTTGTTTTTTCATGACAGTGAAGACAGTGGGGACTCTCTTTGCCCCCCACATCAGTGGCAAGTTCCTATTAGAACAGATTATAAAGAAATTAGTTCACTCACTGAATCTACATTAGTACGGGAATTTCTCAGTCGAAACCTATGAGTTGAGTGTCAGAGGAGGTCTCAAAGGAATGACTATTTAATTTCCTTTTTTCATTATTTTATCTACTTGATCAAGTTATCCTATACAACATCAGTCATTTAATTATAATCAAATTCTATATTTTCACTGTTGTTTCAATATACATAAATTTTAATGAAAATATTTTTACTATTGGTCAAAGGAAATTATTTCAAGTATAGGCAATAGAGCAAACAACATTAAAAGAATATTTGCTAACTATTTTTGAAAACTTTATAGTCATTTATGGTTTTGACCTACAATTTAAAAATGCATCCTCTGAAATATATCACAAAGTTTTATTCCATTCAGGAAAAGAAGTGAAACATCATTATGGAACATCTGATGAAAACAAATCACTTCAGCTTATTTCACAGTGCAATGCCGTGGCACTTGTCCTGCACTCTGTAAGCAATGTTCTGTTCTTCATTCTGAAACTTATCAAAACCATGATAAAATATCATAAGACAACCTGGGATAAGCTTTCAGATAAGAACAAAAAGTGGAGTTAAGTGAAAAAGCTTTCTTAAGCTTTCAAAATGACCTTCCTTTAAAAGAACCTGTCAACCTTTCCAATGATGGAACATCAATATTTTTAGGGCTGGTTTAACTCAATTTTCCTTTCTTTTAGTTTTAATGTAGTATTCCTGGTAGATAAAAGAACTGATTACAGTCCTCCCCAGTCTCCCTGGACACAAATGTACAAGTACACAACGAGGAAACCCCTGAAAATAGCAGGAGATAAGTTTGTCTTGGTCATGCTATCATTTCAGGAAGCTAGTTTGAAATGGAGATGGTGAGACATTTTATATCCCACCTACTTCAATTCATGAGCCCTCTCAGAGCCAGTAGAAGAATGAGTAACATCCCAGAGAATACAGAGAAAAGGGACAAACATTTTTTACCATTTTTGCTACCCCCTTCAATCTGAGAAGACAGAGAACTAAGGATGTGTGGTAGTTTGAGGATTCATCAGTAGGATACTGAGAATTTCTGAGAAATGATAATCTAAATTTTAGAAAATTCCTTCTTATATCTATAATAAAAATTCTACAGTGGAAAAAGAACTTTTTAAAGATCCTTCATTAGATGAAAGTATACACAAATATACAAATATAATCTATGTACCGAAATACTTTGATGAGTGTCCATAAGCAGCATTTAAATGGCCAATGCCTCTTAGTCACTGTAAATTTTGAGGACATAGTCACAGATCACTACAAGGAACTAAAGCAAAATTACTTAAGGACCAATTCTGAGCCCCATCAGGCCACAATAAACATTATTTTATGGGAAATGGGAAACCTCAGGTGACCCAATCCATATAACCTGCATGTGTGTGTCAAATGGAGATGGGCCAACAACCATTACAAAGATCATATTGCTTTGTCTTACATGCTGTCATTCCAAAGGCAATGTAACTTAAGACAAAAGATAGTTTTCCAGTGTCCACAAAGCACTCAGGTTAAGTCAAATTCTTTAAGCTATCTCTCATTCCATCAGACTTGTTTTTTAAAGTATTAGGAAGCCAAAAAGAATTTAAAAATCACAAAGGGAAATGCAAATCAATCTACAGCAAATCACCTAACAATTGCCCTGGAAGAGAATTTTATTGCTACTGACATTAACCATTTGCTTATCACTGATATTATCCACCTTATGGATAATATGCGGTATGCGGTATGGCCTTCATAACTTATTGCCACACAGAGGAAAAAGTAAGCCAAACAACCCCCACATTGCTTCAAGGAAAAATGCATTGAAATGACTAACGTTTCCCAAGGTCATTAGGCCAAAAGACAGGTTCTTCTATTTCAAGATAGCTTTCCTCCTGACCCACAGCATATGGTTTCTATTACTGCCAGACCATGACCACAAAGACATTTCAAATCCCTGTGAAAAATGTGGTTCTATGTCTCCTGTTCAGTTGTGTGTCATAAACGACAGTTGAAGATTTGGTGGATGAGAGAGGGGGAAAAGGGTAGGGGTTTAATCCATGCTATCCCTTTATATGATATGACTAGGTTTGTAATTGAAACCTTCTCACTTCTGCTTTCTCTCTTTTATCTTACAAACCACGTAATGCTCATAAGGGACAGTGAGCACACTTCTGTGTATCATATTTAAGCTCTCCAAAGATGTGAAACAGCTTTATCAAGGGTGACAGCTTTGCCATTCACTAATCTGCTTTTCAAAATTTGGTGTTTTTGAAAGGGAGAGAAAAGTAAATTTACGCTATTTAATCTGCATTAAAACAATATTCTGTCTATGGTGATTAAGACATGTTTATAAAATTATTTTGAATAGATATTTACTTGTAGCTATTACAGTTGCCTCTGAACACTAATAATGAAGACAAGAATTAGTCAACTAATACCAGATATTCCACAAGGCACCTTTAATCCACTCAGATTAGTGAGACTTTCAATATGAACATAACAATGTTCTGCCTTATTAGATTTCATAAATGATGTTTTCTCAGTTTTTAATATAACAAAATGTAGAATCATTTTCTAGTCTTGTAAAAGAACATTATATAATTAATTATGAGTTTCTAGCATATCTTAATTTTATAGTAGCTGACTTACAACATCTCCCTGGGCACTGAATTTAATGGTTCCTGACAAAAGAGATGGGCAAGAAATTATACACATGCACAAATATTTATG
Source organism: Pteronotus mesoamericanus (assembly GCF_021234165.1). Taxonomy (NCBI): domain Eukaryota; kingdom Metazoa; phylum Chordata; class Mammalia; order Chiroptera; family Mormoopidae; genus Pteronotus; species Pteronotus mesoamericanus. Next base: position 33,594,104 of record NW_026555105.1, on the reverse strand, counting down.
CAAATAAAAGCAAATAATTCATACCACTTATTTGCTTTATAGCGAAATTCTACCAAACAGGAAAGACTGCCTTGAGCAATTTTTCTAATTTTATCCTCATTTATTATTTCTGTCCTATAGTATGGACTTAGTACTTTTTCAGTTTGTCCTTTTCATTTATTTGTTTTGTCTGTGCTCTGTAGTCTTCATTTTTCCTTCAGGGAATGTTTCACTCTTTGTGATCATTTTGGTGTGCTTCACGGGGAAGAAAATGCCCTGTTACTTCTCCATGGAACCCGGAATGTGTATAGACAGAAATAAGATATAGTATATGCAAAACATTAATCAAATTAAATTTCCTGGTTGAACATGACATAGGTAAATCTACTCATATCTTGTTTCCTATGTAAAACATAATAATTTGTCATACCAAAATATGATTTTCCTAGTTAGTGCAGAAACAAATGATCAAAATTATTCTATTTATTGGGTTTGCTGGTCAGTAAAAGTAGTATCTCTTGCTAAAGTATCCTTTTGTAGTGTCATATTAGACACTTGATCTTGTCTAATTATGACACTACAAATTATGAAAGCAGGGGCTTTCAAGGGACAGTTAGTTTCAAGGCCAGAAATTTATAAAGATATGCAATTACTGGAAGAAAACACTTTGCCAAGGTTTTGTATATATTCATTTACATTCCAATTGGTTAAATAACAAGAGTACTAAGAAGTTGAGTTATATTTTTTCAAGGATATACTCAGATATGATTATCTTAAGCTCATCTGAATTCTTCCTTTGCTGTAGTAAACTTGTTTATTTAATTAACAATTTCCTTTCTATCAAACAGTCAATAAAGTTCTAATGCTAAGCCTGTAACTTTAAGAAGGAATTCATTCATAGCTTCCTATTCATCCTATGGACTTTGGGAAGACAAAGTTCATTTTGAAAATCTAACTGTATTTTCTAGATATTATACATATATAATAAACACTTTCTACATTAGTGTTTAGGAATCAAAATTTGCTTGGGGAGAGAAGGAGGCTGGTGAGTGAAAAGAAACACTCTTCTCCTTTCAATTTATAAACCAGCCCATCACATATTTTTAATTAATCAGGGATTTCTATTTCCTCTTATCGTTTTGACAGACTTATGAACTCTAAAGTGCAATTGCCTACTTTACAGTCTATTTTCCTGATTCATTCTCATCAAATATTTGATTGTCTGATACTTGTTATCAATTGGCCTGTGGTCACACGTTTGTGGATGAGAAAAATTTTCAATACCTATGCATATTTTTGCCAAATATATTCATTCAGCTTGGTATTCTGTTTCGCTCTCCATATCACCAAAAGTTAGGGGATAGCCCTAAAAGCCTGATTTACTAGTAACAACCCTCCATGGACCTCTTATCTGTAAATTAATCCTTAAGATGTGAGTAAGGAAGGGTTTGTCTAGAATTTGATTAAATATTATGGGCAGCCTGTGGATAATGTTTATAATTTTATACATTTTGATGATATCCCTTTAGAGTCACTACCATGTTAGACCAAAGAATCCCAACTTTACAGACAGTTCTCACACAGAAAATCCTTCATTAATCTTGATCTTCTTTGAGGTCTCTATCTAGATCCCTTTCTACCTCTGTCTTTTTTGAAGTACAACCAGCAGGAACATAGCCACCAACCCTCCTTGAGTTTTCCTGAAGACAGCTTCTCTTAAAGATGGATGAAACTGGGACATTGGGATTTTAACAAATTTGTGCTGCAAGATGCTGATCCCTCAGGATGCTTCAATATAGACTCTTCGGAAGTCAAATGACTGAAGTCAAATGATTTGGGGGAAAGATTCTACACGTCAATTCCTCTTGGCTTTTTGCACTCTGATGTGTCCTGCAGTAAAATAAAATAACCTGTTTAACTTGGTTTAACCTACTATTTCCCAAATACTTTTTGTCAGGGTCCTCTCAGGTTTTGTGTTTATTGGTTTGCCAAAGTTTCTTTTTTTTCTTGTATTTGTTTGATAGTTTCTGTCTAATAACTATGAGCAATCTACCATTTTAGGAATTTTGATATATTAATTTGAGGATTTAAACTTGTTTAGCAAAAAAATGTAAATAGAAAAGCTCACTGTAAAATTTTCATTGCAGGTTATTTGACATACTAACATTTTCTACTATGTCTGTAACACATTTGAATGAAGTTTTTTGAAGCAATATGTGGAAGAGGCTAGCCAAGAAAAATAGCACTTAGCTCCAAATAACACTAAGATAATATATATGATGGGGCCTAGCACAGTGTCTGGCATCTACTAAGAAGTAGATAATAATAAAGATAAAAATGGAATTGGAATGACCAGTGGCTTTTTAAGTTCCATTTTCTAAGAGGACAGTATGATGCCCCTTCCCATTGCAAAGGCAGCAGAAATTACTCTGGTCCAGTGTCTGAGCAGGAGACAAATGACTCAGTGGTACACTGATCTTGGACACTTGTAACTGGGTTGGTTCATCTAAGCCATTTCCATAAGGACTACACTCCTGTATTATTCCTTCTGTCGTTAAATCACCTTCCAACTTTTAAAGCCTATATTTCTGGATCGACATCCTCTAGAGGGCCAAAAGCTGAATGCCCTGACCTTACATATCAGTTTCACAATGGCTGGAGCCCAGATGATGGCTAGTAAACTTCTATGATGCCAATGTTTCTCTAACAAGTATATTCAATTGGCCTTAGATCTTACTGCCTGTCTGCCTAATATGGAATCCTGGACTCACCATGGACTAGATATTAACTGATATCTTCACATGTTCCTTCACTTATGAGCAGAAACCCTGCTTCAAAAACATGTCCTCATGTGTCTACCTTACCTTATGCTCTGATTCCTGAACCTGTGCAGGTAGAATGGTCTGGAGTTCTAAGTCTGTCTTTTTCCTCACATGTCCAAGGCCCAAGTAATAAATGGAAAGTGATAGTGGGAGAATGAGCAGTACCAAAGAACTGATATAACTTAAATAAAATAGTTATTATAGGGGAATTTAGACACAAACACCAGGAAAAATGAATTCAACAAATGTTCTATTTAGTTCTATTTTGTAGAAGGGGAGAGTCAGTTTTAACCACTCAGTCTCTCTGCATTACCCACTCACTCAAATAAATATATATTCTCATAGATATACAATGTATCAGTGCACAGAAAAGAATAATGTAAAACACATTTTAAATGTATGCCTCCCTACTGTCCATTACCCTAATTTTATTGAGCTTTAATAATGCCTAATATAATACAGAAAAGTGCAGAATAAATTTATTTCAGCCAATGACTGTGGTAGTACCTGGATAGACATATTGCAGTACAAAAGATAAGTACATCTTAATAACTTATCATCTCCACCATGTACTTAACTGGTCCCTTCTGATTTTCACTTTTCACTTCTACTGAGCTTTCAGTAATTAGGACCCCTGATTTATACCAATCAGAATCATTTTCCTGTTTTCATTTCAAACATAATTTTATGTTATTGAATTGATTCATGACAAAGGACAATTTGCCCTCCCTAGAGGATATGAAAACACTATTCTGAAAAGTTGGTCATGCTAAATATTTTCTATCAGTATATTTCCACTTCTAGTATTTTCTCTGAAGTTTTATTCTTCCACCTAAAAAACAAAAAGCAAAAAAAAAAAGACACTAAAGGCAAAGGTAAAGTTCACAAATTGGCATTTTTTCCTTAAAATATCTCCATTTAAATGCAAATTTCGGCCTTTATTTCTAACCTTTAAACAGTCATTTCATAGAAATGCAAAAAGTAAGAGTAAATTTTGTGTTTTACTATCTACAGAGTAGCACTCCAATGGGTTATTTAGCTTTATTTATGCTGTATAAATCCTACATTTTTAGAGTTTGATGTATTTCTTTAGAGAAGAGTAGTGTTTTCTCAGAAAATTCAATTTAAAAAATGTAATTTGCACAGACTGTTTTAAATTCAACTTTAAGAAATAGAGCCTCATCACTTTTCATAATTTGAATCACTAGAAGTTACCACATTTTTTTGTTATACTATTTTTATTTATTGATAGCATATGCAATTTAAAAGCTATGGCATTTATTAATAACAAAAACTCAAAATAGTTATTTTTATTGTCAAAACAAATTTAAATACACTTGTACAAAAATAAAAATGTAAAGTAGATAGCATTTTCTACTTGCATTTCAAAACATAATTATTGAAAGCACTGTAAAATACTGCTTGATAATGAGGTAACAGTTTTTTCCTAGTGACTAACTTACAGTAACAAAAATAAGATGAAAGTTTTAAAAGAAGAATGAAAGCTATTTATAGAACATTAAAAAATGTAAAGAATTAAATTAACTTACAACATCAGGGTTATTACCAGAATTAAATTTCTTATGAGGTGAACTTTGATCCAGAATCATAACAACAGATTTGAATGTAACAAATTGCTGCTTTTCCATGCCTGTAAAACAGCAGAAGACCTGTTCTGTGCCTCCAGAATATCATCTCAGCTTGTCTATGATTGCAGTGGTGGGGGTGGGGTGCAGTTTCCTCAGAGGAAGGCAGCAGTTTCTCTCTTTTCTTCCTCAGGGATTTCTTCCAAGTCCTGACAGATATCTTAGCCCCCAGGCAGGAAACGTTGGAAGAAGGAGGGAGTTAATAACCTTTCCCCTTTATACCTTCACAAATGAGGGAGGGGAGTTGGTGATTAATGCCTGACCTCAGATCCTTTAAAGCTGTGATGTTCAATTGAGTAATCACTAGCCAGTCATATATGGCTATTTAAATTTAAACTGTTAAAATTAAATAAAATTTAAAATTCAACTTCTCCGTAACACTAGCCATATTTCAAGTGCTGAATAGTCACATGTGGCTATCGCAGAGGGCAATGTGGATATAGAACATTTCCATCATCAGAAAGTCCTACTGGACAGTGCTGTTTGGAGGGACACTTCTAAGCCAATGTGCACTACATTGTTCTTCAGAGGCTCCCAGCAGGATCGAGCCTCAGTTGCCCACAGTGGTAACAGCCTAAGAACACATCCTCTTTTGGATTTTGCCATGTTCTCTATAGCTTACTTGGGATCACAACCAAATAATCTACTTGCACTGAAATCTTTGCCTCAGACTCTGTTCTGCAGGGAACCCAACTGACAAAGTTATCATCTCAATGTTTTTGACCCTCTTTTAGTTAGAAGAGTGTTATGATTAACCAAGGTGCAGAGAGGAATAAGACAATTAATAATTAAATAATATGTATTTACAATTGCTTCTCCCCCTCACCTCCGTGGGCTTCATCCTCTACTATTTCTGTATCTACTTGGTCTTCACTGAATTGAACAGGCTGAAGAGGGGAAAAGACAGTGTTAGAGGCCAATTAGATGGGCATACACATTATATTTTAGAAATAAGAACAGTTGAAGAATGAGAGGCATGGGAAGGAAGGAAGTGGAGAGGAGGGGAGGAGAAGGGTATGTGCCCTCAGGTATGGAACTTGGAAGTGTTATTTAAATGGGAATAATAGAAAGCCTAGATCTACCTCTTCTTTTCTGATTTCACTATTCTCTCCCAGAAAAGACCTTCGGGAAAGGCCCATACTAGTTTTTAGGGATTTTGGAGTTAAACTTCTACACCTTTAAGTTGCAACATTGGTCTCAAGGGACCCAACACACTTAGAATATGTCCTCAAGAACAGAAAAAAATTATCAAATGTGAGTCTTAAATTTGCACCATAGTACTATATATTACTTAAAGCAAGAAAAGCAAAAAAAACAAAAACAAAACAAAACAAAACAAAACAAAAACTATGATAAACTCAAAGCACCTTGACAGTATGACATTAACAAAGTATCTATTCCTAGGTTGTAGGAATTAAAATTATCTTCATTTGTGTATGTTTAGTTACTGGCAGCATTATTGATAAACCTCAATAACCTAAATTCTGAAATGGTCTCCATGAAGTTTAGAATTTTATTTAGTTTATGACAAATGTTAGTTAACTTCAATAATTGCATTTGCAGGCAACTACTTATACTGTTAGTAAGCAGCCTTTGAACCTTTAAAAAAATGAAACTGTCCATCATTTTGTTATGTTAAGGACTATCCACTCATGGGCCTTAGGCCATACATTGAAAATCACTGTAATAGAGCTTTTAGTTTTCTCTCCCTTATTTAAGATTAAGGTAGGCTATGATATTAATAAAATAATATGGTGACTGAAAATGTACACGATACAGCCATTTGCTTTAAATCAATTTATTACTGCTCAACATACATTTCTCAACTTTGTAATCCAAAGAGTAAAATATGTATACATTAACTTTTACATTCTCCACAGTAATCTCCCATACAGAAATACCAAGTATCAGTTAATTAAATTGTATACTTTTTTTTTAAACTAGTCCAAGGGGGGGGAGTAGAAATGTCGGGGGCAGTTTGACAAAAACTAATCTTACACTGATATTCCAAAAGGATATTGGAAAAGAACTTTTCTCTAGACTTTTTCCCCCTATAAGTCTGTGATTATGCCTCTAATAGTCATGTCAATAGAATTAGAAATATTTATCAAACAAATGGTAAATTTATCCATTCTTGTATCCATTAATTCATTCATTCACATTTATTAAGGATATACTGTTAGCCACTGTGATGGATGGCAGGAATCCAGAGTAGTTAATTTATGAAACAAATTATTTATCAGACACATATTTTTTAAGCCTTTGGTAGGTGATGTGGTAAGAGCGGTCACCAGTTCCTCCCATTGAGGAAACATAGGAATAGGAGCAGGGAAATCAGGTGAGGAAAGGGAGGTGTTTAACCTTAGGTGATGCAGTGCTCCCTGGGGATCCATGCTCACAGCCACTGCAAAATGTGCAGATAAGATAACCAACCATGAGCCTGCACAGCACATAGAGAAGAAAACGTTTTATCAGTTGGACTAGGTACAGATGAGGCCAGTTTAAATTACTTTTAGGAATACTTTTTAGGATAAATTATTACTTAAGAGGGCATCATTCTAGCCAGCAAAGCAAAGGCAGTTTGATCTTTTGGGCCCACTCTGATAAAAGAAATATTTCTGGCTGGTCCAATTATGGAGAACTGATTGCTTCTCAAACATCTGCAGACAAGTTGTTTTTTTCAGGTAGGTTAAACAAGTCCTTCCCTTGTGAATCTAGCTATGATATGCATCTGTCTGCTCATTTATTGACAATTAATAACCTTATCCTTATTTCAGTCCACCCTTAACTAAATTATCACATTTTGAATACCGTTTCTCTTCATCTGCCTGTTGGACATTCAATAAATCAAAATCTAGATTCCTTATTGATTTTTAGTGGTATGTGAGCATGCAGACAATTCATTTAGTTTGAGGAAATAAAATGTAAATAAAGATTACACTAACACACTCTTTCCAATAACTAAAAAAAGTATTATATTCAAATTTGCTATTTGAATGGCTTAAATAAGAATTTAATTTTTTTAAAAATCTGTTTGTAAGTGGAAAGATGTTATCCCTAAGAAAGTTGTAAATGTTTTATGTAATACAAATCTTAACCAATAAAGTAGAAAAATGGACTCAAAAAACCATTGCAGAAGTAAAGCACACAGCATAATGTCTTCCGATTTCTACTCAGAGAGGCTGGCATCACAGCAGGGACAATTGGAAATTCAGTGACACTCTTTAAGCACTAATGAACCATGTGCCCTAATGAAAGGTTTCACTGAATCCTAATCAACCATGCATACATTTCACAGACAGAAAACTAGGAACCCACTGCATCTTAAATGGTAGTATTTGTATCAATAATGTTTATGATTTAGTTTTCCTTAGGCCAAATGCGTCCCCCCACCCCCCGAAAATAACCTATAGTTCTCTGGGACTCATAAATAAATATGGGTGTTTATTTAATTCAACACAAAACCTATTTTACATCATAGAATATTCTGTGTTAATTCATCAATGTTAAAAATTAATTTATTAATTGAACTTCTTTTAAGAAAATAATATTTGCATGTCTTATATAGTAAGGGGTACATTTTGAAATGTTTCACAAAGAATAAAAGGTCTTTTGTCTACAGAAAGTTAATGATGAGACTAAAAATAAATGATTCACTGAAAACAAAGATTCTGTTAATTCAAAAAATAATATTGGTCACAAAAGTTTCTGGCATCATGTAGGTCAAATTGTATCAAAGTCCATATATTTTCATTCCCTTACTAGTAATTTTGGCAAGTGTGGACAAAGTAATGGATAAAATATGACCAAAGAGAGATTAGACTTAAGGCTTTACTGTTCACAGTCTAAGGATGGAGCACCAATGCCCTCTAATTGTTGCTCAAGACCCTTAAAGGCGATTATTACACAACTATGACTGGACCTTCACTTGGCCCTGAGGATAGCAATGAGTAACCTGAACGCACTGCCTATAAGATGGAACTCCATCTTGGAGATGTGCAACTCTTTTGAGTAGAGGCATACCTTTTTCCTTTAAAAATAGGTCTGAACCACCATATGTTAATAATTGTAATTGTGGAGAAAAGGGAGAGAAGGGGAGTAGAAAAGAGACTTTGTAGACCATTTTTTATGTTCCAATGATAAAATGACCTGACTTAGAATATGCCAAAGCATACCTAGCATTCCCCAGTAGGAATGTAATGTTTAATTGTTAGCATGACGTAACAGTATATATTATAGTCTGCCCACATCTTTCAAGTGTCAAATATCATTTCTTTGGGTAGGCCTTCCCTGACTCCCCACACTAGATCAGGTTCAAACTCTATGTAACTTGTCCTTTATACCAGACGTCCCATCAGGGAGGCATTTGTACAATTATTTATTTCAGATTTTTCTCCCCTGGTTGCATGCTAAGTTCCAGGTAAGCAACAGAGCCATCTGTTCTAGATCACTGTTGTATCTGGAGCCCACCACAGAGCTGAATGCATAGTAAGCACTCAAATGGTTTTGAATGAAGAAATGAATGATCATGTTGTCCCAGTTAATCTTAAAAGTAAAGTGTGAATCAAGTAATTTTTTTATACAAGTGCAACTCCAGAGGGCATTTTGGTAATGTGTCTGAATACTAAACATGCAGAACCTTTCACCTTCTTAAGGAGAAGCTGCATATTCAGAAATGGTCAAAAAAACATTGTTTATAATCGCAACAGCTCAAAATCAACTTAAATGACAAAATTAGGTAATTAAATACATTATGGAATAACCCTAAAATGGACTAGCATGCAATTAGTTTCATGGAGAAAGGCGGGACGCGTGGAACAGATTGACAGCTGTCAGAAGGGTGGGGGTAGAGGGGGACTGGAGGAAAAAAGGTGAAGGGAGTAGCCAAAAAACATATATGCATAACCCACAGACACAGACAATAGTGTGGTGATGGCCAGAGGGAAGCGGGTGCAGGGGCTCGGTGGAGACAGGCAAAGAAAAGGAAAATGGGGACATCTGTAATAGTGTCAACAATAAAAATAAAGAAGAAATAAATTAAAATAAATAACGTTGTTGAACAACAAAGAAAACTATACATAAAACACACAGAAAATGTTTATACATACACACAAGAAAACATGTAAAAAATTCTGAAAGAATATCAACTGTTAACAGCACTTACCTTTAAATTGTGAGATTATATTGCATTTTTATTTTCTTCATTATATTTTCCTATTTTTCCTAAACTTTAGCAATGAGCATACATTATTTTCATAATTAAAAATTAAAATTAAAAGAAAAAAACCAAGAAGACAGATTATGACAATAACAGAATGTAATATTTCTTGCATATAATCCTTTTCTACTTTATATGAGAGTATGAAGGATTCTATATTAGATGTTATATAAAAAAACTAAAACAGTTACATATTTTGAACTATTATTAAATATTAAATATTCATTCATATGCAAATTAATAATTAGGCCTGTGAAACTGAATTATCTTCAACTCTTGAAGAGTCAAAACTAATAGTTTTGGAGAAGGACCATACAAAGGGGTATGTTATGGCAAGTTTTTCTTTTGGCAAGGAAAATACATATACTGAGAAATAAAATTAAGTCAAGAATTAGTTACATTATCTGCAAAACACAACCTCTGAATTCAATAAGGATACAAAACCATAATAAAAAGAAAACTTAAATCTTTGTTTCTGTAATTGTGATCGATGGTAGGTCCTTTGGTTTGTGACACTAGGTTAAGTGGCTGAAGTCATGCTTAAAGTCTCAGAGAAGGATAAATCTCTACATGTAGGTTACTGTGAACTAACCCAGACACCATGCAGAGAAAGTGTCCGTGCTATACCTGGAATATACTTTTCATTCAAGCTGCTTTTATTACTGTTGTGTGTAGGGACTGGATAGAAAAAAATAATTTGCTTAAATCATCAACATAACTATTACAACTTCCTACTTATGCTGTCACTGTGGAAAGAGACTACTGTGTAGACTGACAAGCAGCTCCCTGGGATATCAATAAAGAGTTCAATAAGTCATTTGATGCCAACTTAATTTTTTAATGTAGCTGGAGTAGTCCCAGAAGGCCTGTGGCTGCCACGAAGTAGTTCTGTAACAGCAAATGTCACAGCCATTCAAGGACCTGCGGATGCTAATGTAGCATTCTTCATAAAATAAAACTGGGTTGCTGCTCCCCCGACATCATAACAAAGCCCTGATGGATGTGCACTCTGCGTGCTGAATTGATTTTTGTTAAGTCCGAGTTCTCATACCATTTTATCCTAATGTGCCTAAATAAGCAGTGTTGACTCCTTAATTTACTCATTTTAACACCAGCAGCTTCCAAGAGTCCATTAACATGATGCCACATTTAGGTTGTCTGCTGAGTTTGCTAACCTCAAAAGTATGAAATCTGAATTTTTAAAACTCGTAACACTGCCAGGAAAATAATTTCTTTTAAGGCCAACAGAAACTTTTGTATCAGGATTTCAACAAATCATAATCATAAATACTTAAACCAGAGGGTACAGTGAATTAATTAGGATAATAAGTTTATCAAGAAAGTTGATTGTAGGTACATGTTACAAATGCAACCATAAGCCCATAAAGTAGATTACTGTTTTGCCACCAAAAGAAACCATTGGAGAGGCATTCGCTGTAGGAAATCCAACAAAACAGAATGCAAGTCAACAGATATAAGAATTCTCCCAAAAGTAAAATAGACTATCAGGGTCTGAAGTGATTTGGAAATAAACAGTAAGCTCTGTAAGAAAGGAATTTTTTAAAAAGAGAGAGGAAAATAATTATTTCAAGTAATACAGTGTTTTAAAACAAATAGAAACTGCACACCAAAATAGAAGACTATTTTAACCAACTCAAATTGAAAAGAATTTCTGTTAGGGACATTTGCAGGATATACAATGATTATGCTAAACCTTTGGGGATATAGTAATACATGTTTTTCTTTGGGAATTTAAGAAATCTATTTCCTTAGAGTCAATGATGGGTATTGTGGGTTCAGATTTGTGTTTCATTTCTTTTCAGACTGTCTGGTGTTTATTTCTGAGTGTTTGGTGATTGTGTTTTATCACTCAGGGAACTGAGCTACCGAAGGGTGATATACTTAATGAATTTCTGCTTCCATCAAATTCAGTGTTTTACTGGTTTTAAAACCAGCCATTACTTTTATTGTCTCCAGCAAAACCAAAACATGCTTTACTTTAGTTCCACATCTGTATTGATAATGATAGGTCACCGGCTCTTCACTACTACCCAAACTGTGACATTATAAAAGCCTGCCTCCTTATTGAAGCTTAGCCTTTGCTTGTAAAAACAGAGCGAAGGTCCAATTAGTGATTCAGAGGAAAATGGGAGGGCAGTCTTTTGTGCATAGGCATTCCCTGTTCGAAAACCTATAATCCATAATGAGCCCTGTTTAACATGACTGATGCTTTCCTTTCAGACAAGCCCAAATACCAGGTCACTAATGAGCAAGAATTTAAAACGCTGAGGCCATGAATGAAACAGGTTATTGTGAAAATTGGCTCATATTAAGAGATTTAAAAGACTTGGCTAGTTCTGTTTGGCCTGACAGGTCTAGCTAATTAATCAAATGCTTTCATAAGTAACTAACTTCTTGCATTTTAAAAGGGAACTCTGATCTGCCAAAGAGTGGAGGAAAAGAACAATCTTGATGCTACTTAAAATATAAAGAATGGAATTCCATGGCCCATGCTTATTTTGACAAGGGTATTCTAGTAAAAGCTGTGATATCTGGAACATACCAATTAGAAAGTATTAGAAATTAGCATATTTGTAAAGCCCTTGGTTACAAGCCTTTATTCCAGGGAAAAGTACCAACATGGAGAGCTTTTCAGAAAAGGCTTGAGAGGCTATTCTCACTGGTCAGGTTTGCAGAGAAGAAAGAACTTGCAGTGGGGCAGAGCACAAAGGGGCTGGTCTCTGGTCTGGCCTCACAGCCAGCCTTTCCTTTCTGGGCTCTCACTGCTGGGCATCTCTGTGGCTCAAGTAGCTCTTGGTTAATTAGAATGTCTAGGAATCTCTTTCCTTTGTCCTCAGTTCAGAAAAACAACATATTAGGTGGCAAGGCTTTTGTTGTACTTGAGTAAAAACACAGAGAATAGCATGCCTGCAGTGGTTACACTGGATGGGCTGGTTCAGAAAGTGACTAAGGGCCTTGGAAAGTGGAGAGCCTTTGCTTTGGTGGCATTTAGAGCTGGCCTGAAATACTGGGCCCCACTACACAGAGATATGTGACCTGCTGTTAGTCAATTAAAACATTTTGAACTTCATTCTTCCTATTTGAAAATGGGGCAATGATACCTTTTCTTTGCAGGGCAATTGTGTGGCTAAAAACAGAGACTGGCACACACTAGTGACCAAATAATGGTTATTTGTTTCCCTCTTAGAACTTACTGTGGCAGGCAGTTACTTTGGTGATCCTCAAAGAACCACACCACAGCTATTTATACACCCGTTTGTAGTCCCTCTCACTTGGACTCTGGTCTTTGCCTTGGGATGAGCTTTGGCCAATGGAACATTGAAAAGTGTTTGCACACTGAGATTTGTCCTCTTGGAATACTCACTCTTAAAATAGTCCCATTTTGTAATCAGCTACCATTGTGTGAGAGGACCAACTTAGCCATGAGGAGAGGCTGCCTAAGTAGAATTGAGACCCTGGCCATCGACCAGCACTGTCTTGCCAGACATGTGACTGAAACCATCATGGAAGAGGATCTTCCAGCCTCTATGCCAAGTGGAATATAGACAAACTATACCCCATGAGTCCTGTCCAAACTTCAGAATTGTCAGCAAATAAAGACTTGGTTATTTTTTAAGCCACTAATGTTTTAGGGTTATCTATCAGTCATACATTAACAAAATAGTTATCACCTTTTCATTATTTGCTACTGGTTACGGGCTCACAAGAATTCTGTATAGGGTTTTAAAGAGCTACAGTATTTAATACTTGTGGCTTGCCTAATATTTGCTGAGGACTTCAGAAATGTATTATTTTCCATTAACTCTCTGGAATGTTTTTGAAGTTTGGCTGAATAACTCTAGACCAAATATACATTCGACTCTCTTCCTTATAGATGTTCTGAATAAATAAAGTTGCCAGACAAGTGATAAGCATGTAAACAAATTTTAGAATTTTTAATTAATTTCTAGAAAATTCTATAAAAGTATATGGTCTGGGTATTTTCCCACCTCTAGTCCACTTTTTCTTTTTCTTTTTTTTTTTAGATAAATCCTCATTGTTAGCTGTCAATACAGCAGGTTGTTTACTAGTTTATTTACATGACTTTTTTTACTTTTTCATGAAATAATATAAATGATTGTACTTTTGAGTACATTTAATCTGAACGTGTCTTCCAATATTACTATCTGAAAACTGTGATCTGGCAAAGATTGCTATTATCTACCCCTATACTGTTTCTATCCTTTCTTGTTAGTAAAACACACACACTCACACACACACATATACACACACACACATATTTGGGATATTATACCTAGGTATTACTCTTGAATTCCAAGACTCCCTTTCAGTCAGGTATAGCCATACCAGTCAGTTTTGGGCAATGAGATCTAAGCAGAAGTGCCCTATGGGATCATAGAAAGAAGTTATAATTCTGGCACCCTACTCTGCTTTCCTGGGTTCCTTCCTATGGGAAGATGGTGATCCAGAAGCAATCTTAGAATAAGCGGTGACCTTGAGGATAAAAGTTATGTGCTAAAGGTACAGAAACCAAGGTTCCTGATGACAGGGGAGCCACCATACCAGCTCTGGACTCCCTATGTCTGCACTTATTTTACAAGAGGATAAAAGTTCACTTTTACTTCATTTAAGCCACTATTATTTTAGAACTTTTGTTATTGAATATTTGTTGATAAACTTAGCCTTAACAAATACAAGTAACCTATGTATTGTTACATATAAAAAAAAGATTTGATTTAAAATGTAAATTACATCTACCATCTTAAAAGGGCCCAAATGCCATAAAGTTTATTTTAAAAACACATAAAATAGATATTGCTCATAAATAAAACTACTTTTTGGTGAGTGAATTTCTCCACTCCTTCCATATATATATTTACTAGAGATATTTTCTTACAACTTAAGACAAACTTCTGAGTTGATAGTCTTTTTGAAACTGTTATCTATTTTAATTAAAAAGATCTTAGAGGTTTTTAGTAGCTAGAATGTTTCTTACCACTTTGCACCAGAGCTTTAAACTTATATACAACTCGTAAATAAAATCATCCCAGGATAAGTAATACAACATTCCAGCCAAAGTCTATCAACTTTTAAAGGAATAAGAACTCTTGCTTTTTACAAGAAGGTAGAAAATTAGGTTCTAAAAGTGCTATGGTACTCATGCCTCCAATATATATTTTGATGTACCCTTTTGTTCAAAGATGTAAGATGCAAAATACCTGCTTTTTTATTGATAGGCCTTTGAATCCTAAACTGAACATTAAACATCCATGTACAAATATAAAGTAAAGTAAATACATATTTTAGTAAGAGGCCAAGTCTAAGGCACCTATGGGATGAGACAGCTTTCATTAGACAGAAGTCCTTGCCAACGTAAATGTCTACTGGTGAGTCTTACACAAATATGTCAGACCTAGCTGGGAAGTATCAGAGGGACTCTTGGACAAACTAATTCACCTGCATGGTAGCTTACAATGGTCCTGAGTGCCATCTGAATCTCCTTGGACCACTCATCAGCTCCCTTATTCAGCTATGCCCCAAGATATGAGCCAGCTTCGATGGAAACAAAAGAAAAAGGAGAATGAGGACAGTTACTTTAGGGAAGTTCGCTGTCTGTTTCACACAATGGGAACACTAGTTCTTAACCTTGGCTACACATCGGATCACCTGGGAGTTTAAAACAAATCCAGATGCCCAGGCTACACCCAAACCAATTAAATCAGTATTGGGGGAGATGGGACTCTAATAGTAGGACTGTTTTGAAAGCACCCCAGGTGATTCCAATCACTCTGACCAAACTCTCCCTTAGCTATTTATATTTAGTGAGGTCATCAAGAGAACAAGGAAAATGAAACATGTAATTTACCCTAGTGAAACTGTTTTTGTGGGTATATAACCTAATTCCTGATTGCCAGATTAAGATATTAACTCCATGATGCTTATTTTATTATATTGAAAAAATGGTGCCATCATTTTATTTTAATTTGTTCAGCTGCTAAAAAAATATGTATTCCAATGTCAGTATGCCAAACCTAATACATTTCATATGAAAGACATCTATTTATGAGTTTTAGTAAGTCTGGAAAACTGCCAATGCACGTTTCCCAACAGATCTAGGAGGCTTAGTAGGTAGTAAACTGAGCTGGCATGTAGGGCCTTGTGTTAATAAAAACTCAGAACTCTGGTTTCCTAACTTTTTGTGATTGGGAAATTGGAGTTCATGGTTCTGGAAGCTTTCCATACACCTCACATCATCTGGGCATAATAAAGGACTGACACCTAAGTACCCAAGTATCATGCGAACACTGCAAATGCCATACAGAGAGGCACAGCAGTTCGACCAAATGGAGAACAAAAACACAGCAACACACAATGAGTAAGTAAAATCCCCATTAATCAAGCCACTTAGGCATGCTACCCTAAATCCTTTAAAAAAAATAGGTGCAGGAATCCTTTCCCATAGTATGCCCAAGGATAACTGATGTAACCAACTGATTAATGACAATACAAGATTAAAATAAACACACACACACACAAAACCTATGCCTGGATTCATATTACTTGCATGAGAAGTTAATTTAAAATATTCTTAAAAATCTCACTTAATTACACTGGTGATAAAATTACTTTTCTTGGGCTTAGCAGGTATGGCTTGGGTCCAACTCTCCTGATCTGATAAGTTGAGCCCCATGTTTATTTGCACACACAGTAGCAGTATCTTTATAAGAAAAGCTCCTTTTTCATTGCAAAAGTAAAGAAAATAAAGGAAAAAAAATTCTTAATCCCATCACCTTCAGATATAAAAACAGTTGCATTTGCATTAGTGTCTTCTTTTAGAATTAGAAGGTAAGTGCTCCTCCAGATC
Source organism: Pteronotus mesoamericanus (assembly GCF_021234165.1). Classification (NCBI taxonomy): domain Eukaryota; kingdom Metazoa; phylum Chordata; class Mammalia; order Chiroptera; family Mormoopidae; genus Pteronotus; species Pteronotus mesoamericanus. The sequence goes on along the minus strand of NW_026555105.1, from coordinate 33,577,553 downwards.
TTTGTAAGCAGATAGAAATCCGATTCCATGCAGACAACCTTCCTGAAGGTTTACAGAGGCTCTTTTGCTAATCCTCACCCCACTGTCCAAATCAGGAGCCTAGGTAAGGCCTTTGCTCTCGAAACCTCCTTCACCAAGAACTCACTTAACTTCCCTTTCTAAATCCTTCATATCCCTCAGAGAAATCCACTTCTCTCCACCATCACCAGCAACACTCTCACTGAATCATCAGAGTTATTGATACAGCTTCCTTGCTTCTGGGTTTATCCCTCTTCAATCGATCTAATACAAGGCAGACAGAGGAATCCTTCTAAAGTGCAAATCATGATGTGACCTTCTTCCCAAGGCCATTGTGATGAAAATGACATCACAATTCCACAGGTGGCTCACAGAACCTTCATCTCCCCATCTTCTGTCTCTATTCTCCATCTGGAACTCAGTGTTGCAGCCATATTATCCTTTCGATGCTAGAATAAGGCCTCTAGGCCTATAGATACCTCTTCTCTGTGCCTGGAACTCTGTCCTCTCCCAATCTTTTAATTTTCAGCGTAAAAGTTACTTTCTCAACAAAGCTTTTTCTGAGCCCTAAAATCAATTAGGTCCCCTGGCTTTGAGTTCCTTTAATAATTTACTTCCTCATCATAACACTCAGAACCTGATATCCACCTAATAGCTTAATCCAGCCTAAATAAGTTGTGTGAGGGAAGGAGTTGTTATTCATCTTGTTCATGATGGTGTTTTCAGTGACTGACTAAGTTTCTGGCCTATAGTCAATTGCCTGGGTAAGATTTGTTAAATAGACAAATGAAACTTGGATGTCCTTATGTTGTACCTTGTCTTTCTTATAAGTTTGGCAACAATACGTGAATTTGAGGGATTCGGGTTAAAATCCCGATGGACCAATTTTGTGATTTTAGACAAGTTAATTGATTTCCTGAACTACAGTTTCATTACTATAAAATAAAGATGGCAATCTGTCTTGTAGAACAGTTGTCAAGCTTTTAAAGATAAAGTATGTCTGGGAACAGGTACGAGGCACCCCATAAAGTGGTAACCATGGCTCTCCTCACCATCTCTGTAGCCACCTGTCTCATCCTGTTAAAAGAAGAGTAATAAAAAACACCTCAAAATATCAATACTATTTTAAATAATCACCTACTTTCATTCATATTACTATAGTTGTATCTCCCATTCTGCATTAATAAATACGTATGTTGAGGAAAGACTGTTCTATAATGTGGCTGCTTTCTGCCACATGATTTAGACCCAGGCCAATCAGAGGTTGCTATCCATAAGCCCCCTTAAATACTGTCTGATCATAATTGAGGTTTGTTCTGATAAAAATCAGCAAATTTCCCTTGCCTCTTGTTATCTGAAACTTTCTGGAACAGGTTATTGTCCTGACCTGGTCAAGTGTGTGATCTCCCATACCAGGTAGCATTCATGTGCTAGCACCCATGACTATTCCCTCCTTTTACCCCAAAGGAATTTCAAAGGTGTAATTCTTTGGTGCCTGCCAAGCAGTGTGGGGATCCGTTTTGTCTTGCAGCCACGCAAGACATGCCTTGTTATGTAAGTTTCTCTTAATAGTCTCTATTATAATTACCAGACTGAAGTGGTCAGCCAGTTCCTTTGGTCTTCCCCTGCTCTTCACTTACAGAGGTAGATTCTCAGTTTCAGGGTTTTTCCCTGGGTCTGCATGTACTAACAACATATCCTTAAACATTATGCCTTTTGTTATAACTTCTTTGGTATGGATTCAGCCAAAAATATGTACTGATCTTCTATTTGTGCATGGTCTGTAGTAGTAGTCATCCTTTAGATAAAACTAGATTGTGGCAGGCACAGTCCCTATCTTCTCCTCTGTGTTGACTCAGAATATTCTCTTGTCAAAATCTTGAACAACCAGCCCTGGCTGGTGTGGCTCAGTGGACTGAGTGCTGGCCTGTGAACTGAAAGGCCACCGGTTCAATCCCCAGTCACGGCACATGCCTGGGTTGTGGGCCAGGTCCCCAGTTGGGGGTATGTGGGGGGCAACCTATCAATGTATCTATCACATATGATGTTTTTCTCCCTCTCTTTCTCCCTCTCTTCCTCTCTCTAAAAATAAATAAATAAAAATCTTAAAAAAAATCTTGAACAATCACTTGAATATTCCAGCCAGAGAACACAGCTATTAAAATAACCTGCCGGAACAACAATATATTGTTACTCCTCCTTTTCCATACATATTCATGGTCAGGGAGGATTCACAAAGACCTGTGGGCTAAGACAGGGACACCTAAAAGTTAAAAAAAAAAAGTGTCAAAGCTACTCAGGAGGACTAGGATTCTGTACTTTCTAACGGATTGAGTAAATGATTCAAACATCTGTGCACCATGAGGACTTTCCATGGCCCATCCCCTCCTAGACCCACTAGTCTGGGTTTGGGCACCTCAGTGGTGGTGATTTGCCATATCCTTCCCTGAGGTCTGCTCTCTGTGCCAAGAACAGCAGTTTAGCAGTAAAGATCAATAAATGTGTACAAACTTGTGAATTAATGAATACACAATTGAGAAATGATCTTTCTATCTTTCTACAAATGGAGCTATAATAACATTGGGTGGACACAAGTACACAGAAGGTATAGTAGATACTTCTGGTTGGCTCTCCTAACACTCTGGCTGTTACTGCCCCACTGTGCTCCAGTTGACACCCAACTGCCTGTACCTGCTTCTCTCTGCCTCAGGGCTTTCTCTGGCTATTTGCATGGCAGATCAGACTAGTCATGAAAGCTATATCTCCGAACCCTGTGACATTTGACCACTGCCTGATGTAAGTATGTGTATAAATGTACCATGTCTCTTACCCTTTGGGTAGGGTAACTAAGTTTTAAATCAATTCCATGAATTTTTCTAAATAATTCTCCTTTCCTGTCTCATTCTTCTTACCAGTACTTTATGGGCTTCTCAAATAAATTATGTATACAGGAATCTTTGACATGGGGTCTAGTTCAGAGGGAAACCCAAATTAAGACAAAAAACATACATGAAGAGTACAGACATTAACATGTAGTCTAGCTAAGATAGTCCAAGGAAGTCAGTAAGATATTCTGCAGGCTGTCAAAATGTACAGTTCTAAATAAAATATTCATTAACTTCCAATTATTATCATTTACTAAACTGTACGTTCTGATATAAGTAAGATAACCAAGTATATACATTCTTTACATGCAGTTTTTAACATTAGACATGTATGAGTCACTGGAGCAATAAGCATTGGAGAAATAAAGAAACAAGTGATCAGGTCATGGGCAACATGTTCTTAATGAGAGAACTGGCTCCTCGCCACAAAATGTCCCTTCAAACATGATTTCAAATGTGATATCACACACACACACACAAAAAAGAGTGCACAATAAAATGCTCTAATAGATCTATTTTCTTAGCAACAAGTATGTCAGTTAAGAATCCTAACATTAATTAGCACCCTCATCAAGCATTCAAAACAAGAAGACGAAAGGAAAAATTATAAATCAGCATTTTGAAATGAAAAGATTTATAAACACCCAAGTTGTCTTTGGATAACATTTGGAAACTGTATTGGTCAGTGATAATCTAGGAATAGTTATACATGTTTTTATAAAATATTAGAACATTTACTTTAAATGCTTAGGAAAATTTTATTTAGGTAACTAGTTTACTTTTTATTCTATATAATTAATATTGTACCTTTTATTTTGCATACTGCAATTACTTACCTTTTATTATTTTACACAACTCAAACGCAATTGTGTCCCATCAGAAGATGTAATAGAATCACAGTATTAAGTCCAGATCTCATACAACATAATTTATTTCCACTACTCAATTTGCTCAACTATTTTACTTGAACATAATAAATAATGAAATACACTTTAATCCCTTTCCTTGTTGAATTGCATTTTTTTTCTATTCTTAATATTAGTGTTAGGTGGAAACAAGAAATATTTAGAGGCATCTTTAAAAATACAGTTTACAAAACCACCCAGTGCAGGCGTACACACTTGCGCTGAGTGGCCGGCGAGGGTTGGTGAGCGTGTGTGTGGACCCGCGCAGGCTGGCGGGGCCTCCCACAGGTTGGCACCAATGGGGCCTGCCAGGGAGTGCACAGATGGGGAGGGCAGGTGTAAGTCCACCCGCGCAGGCCGCGAGTGCAGAGCAGTCCGCAGAAGTAGTGGATCCCGGGCAGAAGGGGTCACAGAGCTGCCCAGAATCCCTGGAGGAGAGACTGAAGACAGGATTAACCGGAGAGTCCTCGAGCTGACTTCCTCCCATTTCCATGGTCTCCATTTGGTGAGGGCAGGCAACGCATCCAAAGAGCCAAAAGTGGGGAAAGCACATAATAGAAGACCCTAAATGGACCAGTGCCGCAGTGACCGCCGGCCAGGGGGGCCAGACGAGTATGCGTGGTCACAAAGAAGCCCCCTGAGCTGGGGCAAGCACATGCGAGCCCAGGCGGGCAGGAGATCCTGCCGAGCTGGGGAGCCCGACAAGGAGCCAGCAGGAGAGTGCAGAGTGATCCACAGAAATAGTAGATCCCTGACCAAAGGGGTCACAGAGCTGCCCAAAGCAGGAGTCAGACACAGACTGTAGATACCTGGAAGGCTCAAACAAATGACACAAGGTCATATACGGTAAACAACTGACAGGATCAGAGGCAGGCCCAGAAAGAAAAGTAAAGGGAAAAATACATAAATAAATAAATAAATAAATAAATAAATAAATAAATAAAAAGACCCCCCTGGTACCATAGAAGTTTAATCCACAAAGTCAGGAAATCTAGACGGCCCAATTGAAGCAGAAGCAAAAATAAATAAATAAATAAATAAATAAATAAATAAACTACTTCACAGACTCTCACAAAAATGGGAAGAAAAACAAGTTCCACCCAAATGAGTGGAAAGAGGACTCCCCACAGAGAGAGGTAAATGAAATAGAGGCAAGGGAACTATCAGATACTGAATTCAAAACAGTGGTTCTAAGGAAGCTCAATGAGCTCAGCCAGCTCAAAGAGAACTATGAGAAACTGCAGAGAAATGATCAGGATTTTACAACAAACTATATCAACCTGGAAAAGGACATAGAAACTATCAAGAAGACACAAGTGGATATGAAGAATACCATTTCTGAATTGAAGAACACAGTAGAAGGAACCAAAGCAGGCTGGAGGAAGTCGAGGATAGAATCAGTGAGATGGAGGATAAGGTAGAAAAAAGCTCTCAGAAAGAACAAGAAATGGAAAAAAGATTCAAAAAGAATGAAGAGGCATTGAGGGAAATGCAGGACAACCTGAAACACAATAATATCCGTATAATAGGGATACCAGAAGGAGAAGAAGAGGAGCAAGGGATAGAGAACCTCCTCAAAAAGTAATGATGGAAAATTTCCCCAATTTGAGGAGAGAAAGGGTCTCATGGATCCAGGAAGCACAGAGGACCCCACTCCAGAGGGACTCAACGAGGTCCACTCCAAGACACATCATCATTAAAATGGCAACTATCAAAGACAAAGAGAGAATCCTCAAGGCAGCAAGGGAGAAGGAGAAAGTAACATAAAAGGGGTTCCAATATGGCTAGGAGCTGACTTCTCAACAGAAACACTACAAGCCAGATGAGAATGGCAACAAATATTCCAAGCCATGAAAAGCAAGGGCCTACAGCCAAGGCTGCTCTACCCAGCAAGGCTCTCAACTAAAATAGAAGAGGAAATACAGAGTTTCCCTGACAAAAGAAGGCTAAAAGAATACATCTCTACCAAACCAGCGCTCCAAGATATGCTCAAGGGACTGGTTTAAGAAGATGAAGGAAAAGAGTGAGAAAGAGAAAAACACAGGTACAAAGAGAAAACATGAATAAGTTTCTATCAGTAATAACTCTCAATGTAAATGGACAAAATGCCCCAATCAAAAGACACAGGATAGCTTAATGGATAAGAAAACATGACCCACACATATTCTGCCTGAAGAGACTCAACTCAGAGCAAAAGACCTACACAGATTGAAAGTAAACGAATGGAAAAAAAATATCAAGCAAATGGGCGGGAGAAAAAGGCCGGGGTTGCCATACTTGTATCAGACAAAGTAGATTTCAAAACAAAGGCCATAAAAAGAGACTCAGAGGGGCACTTTATAATACTTAAAGGAAGAATCTATCAGGAAGACATAAACATTGTAAACTTATATGCTCCCAATATAGGAACCCCCAAGTATATAAGGAAATTGTTGGATGACTTCAAAAAAGATATAGACAGCAACACACTGATAGTAGGGGATTTCAACACCCCACTGTCAAAAATGGACAGATCTTCCAAACAAAACATTAATAAGGATATTGTGGAGCTGACTGACACAATGAATCAAAGAGACTTAACTGACATGTATAGAACCTTACATCCCAAAGAAGAAAAATACACATTCTTTTCAAATGCTCATGGCAGTTTTTCAAAGATAGACCACATGATAGGACACAAAGCAAACCTCAGCAAATTCAGGAAAATTGAAATAATACCAAACTTTTTCTTGGACCTCAAGGGCTTGAACCTGGAAATCAACCTCAAAGAGAAACTTCAAAAACTTGCAAACTCATGGAGACTGAACAGTATACTATTAAACAATGAATGGGTCAATAATGAGATAAGAGAAGAAATCAAAACATTTCTGGAAACAAATGAAAATGAACAGACAACAGTCCAAAACCTATGGGACACAGCAAAGGTAGTCCTGAGAGGGAAGTTCATAGCAATACAGGCTTACAGAAAAAAGATAGAAACATTTCAAATAAAAGACCTAACACTGCAACTTCAAGAACTGGAGAAACAACAACAAATAAATCCCAGAGCAAGGAGAAGGAAGGAAATAGTCAAGATTAGAGCAGAACTGAATGACAAAGAGACAAAACAAATACTTCAAAGGATCAACCAATCCAGAAGCTGGTTCTTTGAAAAGATAAATAAAATTGACAAGCCTTTAAGCAGACTCATCAAGAAAAAAAGGGAGAGGACCCAAATTAATAATATCAGAAACGAAAGAGGAGAAATAACAACTGATACCACAGAAATACAAAGGATTGTCAGAAACTACTATGAATAATTATATGCCAAGAAATTTGAAAACCTTGATGAAATGGACAAATTTCTAGAAAAGTATAATCGTCCAACACTGAAGAAGGAAGAAATAGAAAGCTTGAACTGACCGATAACAGCTGGAGAAATTGAAGCAGTAATCAAGAAACTCCCAGCACACAAAAGCCCAGGGCCTGACGGTTTCATAGGAGAATTTTTCAAAACATTTAAAGAAGAGCTAACCCTTGTCCTTCTCAGATTATTCCAAAAAATCCAAGAGGAAGGAAGACTCCCAGATTCTTATTATGAGGCCAGTATCATCCTAATCCCAAAACGAGATAAAGACCCTACAAAGAAAGAAAACTACAGGCCAATTTTGCTGATGAACATAGATGCTAAAATCCTCAACAAAATATTGGCAAACCACATCCAGCAATACATTCAAAAGACTATCCACCACAATCAAGTGGGATTCATCCCAGGGATGCAGGGATGGTTCAATTTACGCAAGTCAATAAACATAATACATCACATAAATAAAAGACAAGACAAAAACCAAATGATCATCTCGATAGACACAGAAAAGCATTCGATAAGGTACAGCACCCATTTATGATCAAAACACTCAGCAAAATGGAGTAAATGGGGCATTCCTCAATGTAATAAAGGCCATATATGAAAAACCTACAGCCAATATCATACTCAATGGGCAAAAACTAAAAGCTTTCCCACTAAGACCGGGAACACGACAAGGATGTCCGCTTTCACTGCTTCTTTTCAACATCGTATTGGAGGTCCTAGCCACAGCGGTCAGACAAGAAAAAGAAATAAAAGGCATCCAAATAGGAAAGGAGGAAGTAAAGCTATCATTGTTTGCAGATGACATGATAGTGTACATAGAAAACCCTGTAGACTCTACCAAAAAACTCCTCAACCTAATAAGTGAATTTGGCAAAACAGCAGGATACAAAGTCAATATTCAGAAATCAAAGGCATTTTTGTATACCAGCAATGAAATAGAAGATGCAGAAATCAGAAAAAAAATGCCATTCGATATAGCAAGAAGAAAAATAAAGTACCTAGGAATACATTTAACCAAAGACATAAAAGACCTGTACGCAGAAAACTATACAACATTGAAGGAAGAAATTAAGGAAGACACAAATAAATGGAAGTATATACCGTGCTCATGGATTGGAAGAATTAATATCATCAAAATGTCCATATTACCCAAAGCCATTTATAGATTCAATGCAATCCCTATTAAGATACCAATGACATATTTCACAGAAATAGAACAGACATTTCAAAAATGTATATGGAACCATAAACGACCCCGAATAGCCGCAGCAATTTTGAGAAAGAAAAACAAAGTAGGAGGGATCACAATACCGGACATCAAACTCTACTACAAAGCCACTATACTCAAAACAATCTGGTACTGGCACAAGAACAGACCCATAGACCAGTGGAACAGAATAGAAAGCCCAGAAATAACCCCAGGTCTATATGGACATCTAATATTCGACAAAGGGGGCAGAAGCATAAAATGGAGCAATAACAGCCTCTTCAACAAATGGTATTGGGAGAGCTGGATGGCAACATGCAAAAAATTGCAATTGGATCAGCAGCTGACACCATACACAAAAATAAACTCAAGATGGATAAAAGCCTTAAATATAAGTCGCAACACCATCAAAGTCCTAGAGGAGAACATTGGCAGGAAACTCTCAGATATCCCACGCAGCAATTTTTTCACTGATATGTCTCCTAAAGCAAGGTACACAAAGAAAAGAATAAACACGTGGGACCTCATCAAAATACGAATCTTCTGCATGGCTAAAGAAAATATCAGCAAAATGAAAAGGGAGCCAACCATGTGGGGAAATATATTTGCTAATGATACATCAGATAGAGGTTTGATCTCCAAGATATATAAAGAACTCACTGAACTCCACTCCAAGAAGAAAAACGATCCAATCAAAAAATGGGCAAAGGACCTGGGCAAGACGGTTTTCCAGTGAGGAGATACAGAGGGCCCAGAGATATTTGAAAAGATGCTCAGCATCACTAGCCATCAGAGAAATGCAGATCAAAACCACCATGAGGTACCACCTCACACCCGTCAGAATGGCCATCATAAACAGATCCACAAACAACAGGTGCTGGCGAGGCTGTGGAGAAAAGGGAACCCTAGTCCACTGTTGGTGGGAATGCAGACTGGTGCAGCCACTGTAGAAAGCAGTTTGGAATTTCCTCAAAAAGCTGAAAATGGAACTGCCTTTTGATCCAGCGATTCCCCTGCTTGGATTATACCCTAAGAACACTAAAATGCCAATTCCAAAGAACCTATGCACCCCAATGTTCATAGCAGCACAATTTACAATAGCCAAGTCTTGGAAGCAACCTAAATGCCCATTAGTAGATGATTGGATCAAAAAATTATGGTACATATACACAATGGAATACTACGCAGCAGAAAGAAAAAAAGAAGTACTAAACTTTGCGACAGCATGAATGGAACTGGAGAGCATTATGCTAAGCGAAATAAGCCAGGGGGCGAAAGACAAATACCATATGATCTCACCTATAAGTGGAACCGAATCAACAATATAAAGATGCAAGGAAAATAAGATCAGCAACACTGAAAGGCAAAGAAGCCAACAGAGACAAGAGGGAAGGGCGGGGTGGGGAAAAGGAAGGGAAGGGGAAAGTCAAGGAACATATAGCAAGGACTCATGGACAAAACCAAAGGGGAAGAGCTGAGGGAGGGATGGAGGGAGGGATTGAGGGAGGGGCAAGGGAAAGTGGTGGGAGGTAGGAAGAGACAAATGTACTTGAAAAAATAATTAATTAAAAAAGTAAAAAATAAATAAAAAATAAAAATACACATTATATATGTATAATAATATAATAATTAGATACATATAACTAAAAATGAAAGTAGCTCAGTTATAGAAGAAATGGCTCTTTTAAAAGTTTAAGGAATGTGGTATATTTATACAGATGAAAAATAGAGATATAAAGCAATTTTTACAATACTAAGGAATATATAAGCTTCTAAAAATTTTGAAGGTCTTCAGCATTAGTATCTCCATGAATCCAAATCCTTTCTTCCTGCTCTTACTCATCCCTAAAATATTATAAACTATTGATTTCCAAAGTAATGTTTTTTGCTGTAATTAACTCAATAGGAAAAATGCAGATTTTTGATAAATATAGAAAATAAAGGGAGACTGGGACTATGAGTTTCTTTGTGTTCCATACATGGGAAATTAAGCCAGCAGACATTCCATCTTTCTTCTACATCTGAAACCCCTCATCTATTTATTTTTTTCCCTTTTGATAAACCCTTCTTCATCATTTCCCCCCACAAACTTGTCATCTTAACTTTCTGTATGTTCACTGAGAAATTTCTTCAAAGTAGTAAACCTAAACTCAATTTATTGCTCCTGTGAATTTCTACGCAACCCCTTTTATTGTAGCTTCTAAACTCTTAATCAGTTAATACTTTTTTATCTGCAAGGAAGAAATCAACACAAATGTACAGTATAAATAAAAAGTACTGGTTCATGCAACCAAGAAGTGGAGTTACAGGTCAGCCTTTAGAAATTATCAGACACAGGCTCTCATACAATGTCACTGAGAAATCTATCATTGTCTTTCCACTGTTTCCCTCATTCAGTTGATCATGTGAACTGTAAGTGGGTGGAAGGTTGGTTCTCCAAAGATGAATTATGTTACTGAAAAAGGTAAGGGCATATAATCAGTAATGTATTAATAAGCCTTTTTTTTTTTTTTTTTAGAAGTCACCAATATTTGGCCCACTCTAATGGCTGTCTCTCTGGCTTTTCTCTCTCTTCTCATACTCACCATTAGGCCTTTCCTGACATCCAGGATATTACTCAGTTCTGGAATTCTACTCTTATTTCTTTCGCTGATCATTTTTGGTTATTCCTTGGTAGTTTTCCCTTGACCTAGTCTTTAAGTGCAGACATTCCTCTCAGTTCAGTCCTTGGTTTTTATTCCTCCCTTGAACTCATGCTGAGCAGCCTTGCTTCTCCATTGACTTTCTGCTATCATCTTTATGTAGAAAACTCTCAAGCCTACAGGCCAGGATGCAAGTTCCCTTCTCCGATGAACTAAATTGGGTCTCTCCTACAATTCACATACTGAAGCGCTGACCTGTAACAACACAATATTTGAAGATGAGGCCTCTGGGAGTGATTGGGATTAGAAGCGGTCTTGAAGGTGAAGCCCTCAGGATGGGATTACTGCCCTTATAAGAAGGGACACCAGAGAACCTGCTGCACCTCTCTCCCCCTGAAGTAAGGACACAGAGAGAAGATGAATGGCTGAGAGACAGAAGAAACATCTCCCCAGGAAACTGAATTGGTTAGCACCTTAGATCTTAGATCTATACCTGTGAGAGAAAAATTACTGTTACTTAAGCCAGTTGGTTAATGATATTTTATTGCAGCAATCTGAGTAGATAAAGGCACCTCCCAGCTCCAGATCTTTACTTCCCATTGCTTGTTGAATATCTTCCAAATAATTGTCATACTATTACCACAAATGCAACTGGTCCAAAGTAGTTGCTATCTTCCCTCAATGAAGTAAGGCCCACAGAACTAATCTTGCCAAGATAATTTTTGAAAATAAAGTTTATTAGTTTATGGCTGCTTTAATGCTGTAAGGGCAGAGTTAAAAAGTTGCGAGAAAGACCATATGGCCTACAAAGCTTAAATTATTTACTATCTGGCCCTTCATTGATAGCCAAGTGTTGGAAGCAACCTAAATGCCCATCAGTAGATGATTGGATCAAAAAACAATGGTACATTTACACAATGGAATACTATGCAGCAGAAAGAAAAAAAAGAACTACTAAACTTCGCGACAGCATGGATGGAACTGGAGAACATTATGCTAAGCAAAATAAGCCAGGGGGCGAAAGACAAATACCATATGATCTCACCTATAAGTGGAACCTAATCAATAATACAAAGATGCAAGGAAAATAAGACCAGCAACACTGAAAGGAAAAGAAATCAACAGAGACAAGAGGGAAGGAGGGAGGGGGGGCAGGGAAAAGGAAGGGAAGGGGAAAGTCAAGGAACATATAGCAAGGACTCATGGACAAAACCAAAGGGGAAGAGCGGAGGGAGGGAGTGAGGGAGGGGGCAAGGGAAAGTGGTGGGGGGTAGGCAGAGACAAGTGTATTTGAAAAAATAAAAGAAAAAAAAGAAAAAAAAGAAAAATTTTCTGACCTTCACCTAGAATAATTAATATTCTTATCTACATATTAGTATTATTGGGAGATTTTAAAAATCTTGTGCTCTAACCAGCTAAAGCACAATCCCTGGAAGTTCAATTCAGGCATAAGTATTTTTAAAAGCTTCCCAACTGACCCAATGCACATCCAGGATGAAGATTCACTGCTAAAGAACCAGTTTCTGATCCTGAATTCCCCATCTTGGGTATTAGAGTCACTCAAGGCAAAGTTATCACTGGTGCCTTTTTGCCTGACTACTCTTGTAGCTCATCCTATATACTGCTCTGTTTTACTGGTTCAGATCAAAAAGTTTTCTTGATTTATTTATTCCTTTCTACTCAGGCCCTAATGGCCTTTCAGCAGTTTCAATACTTCTTCATGTGTCTTTTTTTTTGCTCTTGTTAATCCTACTGATGCTCCCTAGAGTTTTACTACTAAAATAAAGCCTAATCATGCTACTCATATACCAAAATAGACCTTGACTTTGGACACCTAACTGAACTCTTTTTTGTAAGTGTAATAGTTTCATTTAGAGATAATTTTTATAAGACAATTATCACTTCAAATAGTGATAATTTTGTCATTGTGTGTGTGTGAAGTATGTGCTATTGCATTGGCTAAAATATTTATATAATGTTGAATAATAAAAGAGTAGGCATTCTGGTCTTGTCCCTATCTCTTGCCAATACAATTATTTTCTAATGCTAACATAGATGTATTTTTTTTCTTGTGTCTTTTCAATATGATTTTAGATGAGTTGTGCCCTGTCTGCTATTTTGGTCCATTTCCATTTTTTCAAGATAATATTTGAGGAATAAATCAGATCAAAGGTTTATATACTTCTGACTAAAATCTCAAATTTAACTACTTCCTTAGAAAGTTATCACTGAGAGAATAAGAAAGCAAACGTGAAATTTCAAGGGTTCCATTTAAAATAGAGATCTGTCTTTTTCAATCAATAATATACTAAAAAGAAAAACAGTGAATATTTGAAACATGCAAACTCCAGGTTTGATTGATATTAAGAATGACATGATTAAGTTATATGTTTCCCTAAACTTTCCTGAGAAAAGAGATAGGGTATAAACCATTTGTTTTACTGGAGCAGATTACTTCAGGAAAAACTACGAAACAGTGAAGAAGCAAGCAATCTCTTGCTTCCCCTAGAGCCAAACTAATCCAGTGTGTGTATATTCCCAAATCTAATCTATTTACATAGTATGATCTTTTCTCAGACCTGGGTAAAAATTTGCTCCACTGCTCACTATATATATAACTCTAGGAAGTCATTAAACTTATTTTTAATCCTGTGTATCCTCATACATAAAATAGAATTGGTCAGTAATATCTGCCCAATTCAACTGTTTATAATATTAAGAAAATCAAATAAGATGCTGGATGTGGATAGCTTCCATGTATTAAAACATTCACTACAATGTTACTGTTCTGACTAGGGCAAAAGGAAATAAAAGAAGGCATGGAATGGGAGAAATCTGGCCTTCGGGAAATCTGGATTTGAACTTAGCTATTATTTTGGCAAATGGTTTCATCTCCAATGTACTTGTTCTGACCTGACAATATTAAGCACAGGGCTCTTAATATATATGAAAGTGTTATAGTTGAAAGTACTATAACATCTGTGGTATCTTTGTTATATATTTCCAATAAGAATATATGTTTTAAAAGTAAAATTAACTCTGGTTATATCCATTGGCAAAGACATTCTAATTAAACAACATTCAAACAACTCTGGTTTAGAAGGGAGAAATGTAAGAATAAAAGTCAAGAAAAAATAGATTGTGAGGATAGTGTCTGATTTAATCCAGGGCTACCTTCATGAACCAAAGAATCAAGGCAAATCACCCCTGCAGGTGGAAGCAGAAGAAATTTGACGGGAGGGAACTTTTGATTGTGTTAAGAAATACTGAGTTATCTGGAAGCAAAATCAGCAGGTAAATGATCTGCTTTAAGTGCAACATTTAGACATGTAAGGTCTAGTAGAATGTGAACATGCCAACTTTTTAAGAAAAAAAATAACTAATTATATATTTGGCACTTTAGAAATGGCTGGAGATCTTTAATCATAAGGGTTAAATGAAATAATGTATAAAAAGATTTGACAGCATTGTCTGGCACATATTAAACACTCAGAAAATGTTACTATGCTGGGTATTGTTCATGTCATCATTGTTACTAACTTGCATTTGAAAGGTACACTATATCAGAGAGGAAAACATTTAAAAAATAGAGTAGGATCTCTATGATCTAATAACTGAACAGCACCTTTAATAGTGACATACCAATTTTATATTTTAATTACTACTGAGGGAATTTAAATGTTGAGAGATAAATACATGCGTACACACACACACACAAATGATTTCAGGGAACAGATGCAGTGATATATTTTGTTATGTTAAATATTTAATATACAAAAAACTTCAATACCATTTAGAAACTTAGATGTGAAAAGACTGTTTATAAAAACACATATGTAAAATCCTTTATCAAAAAACATCTACTAATGAGTTTAAGAGAATTTTTTTCTTCAAAATGTTCACTGCTAGTTTTCTTTAAACTTTATACTCATTTTTTAATTGAATTTATTGGAGTGACCCTGGTTAACAAAAGTATACCAAAAATTTCAGGTGCATGATTCTACAACACATCATCTGTATTTGTATTGTGTGTTCAACACCCCAAGTCCATCCATCACCATTTATACCCCATACCCTCCTCCACCTTCCCCCACCCTCTCTCCCTTCGGCATTTTCCATACTGTTGTCTACGTCCATGAATTCTTTCTCTCGTCTTCTTCTTTTTTTTTTATTCAAGACCCTCACCACCAGCAACCCAACAGCTGTTAGCCTGCTCTCTATCTACAAGTTTGTCTCTGTGTTGCTTGTTTGTTCATTCTGTTCATTAGATTCCACATATGAGTAAAATCATATATATGGCACTTGTCTTTCTCTGACTGGCTTATTTCACTTAGCATAATGCTCTCAAGATCCACTAATGCTGTTGCAAAGGATAAGATTTTCTTCTTTTTTTTTTTTCAACCAAGTAGTATTCCATTGTGTAAATGGTCCACATCTTTTTTACTCACCTTCTATTGATGGACACTTGGGCTGATTCTAAATGTTGACTACTGTAAATAACACTGCAATGAACATAGGGTACATTATTGTTTCAAATTAGTGTTTTGGGATTCTTTGGATATATTCCCAGAAGTAGAATTATTGGATCATAAAGCAGTTCCATTTTTAGTTTTTTGAGGTAATTCCTTACTCTTCTCCACAGTGGCTGCATCAGTCTGCAGCCCCACCATCAGTGCATGAGTGTTCCCTTTACTCAACATCCTCACCAACAATTGTTGTTTGTTGATTTAATGATGATAGACATTCTGGCAGGTGTGAAGTGATATCTCACTGTGGTTTTAATTTGCATTTCTCTTATAATAGTGATGTTGAGCATTTTTTCATATGTTTATTGGCTATCTGTATGCCCTCTTTAAAGAAGTGTCTATTCAGGTCCTTTGACCATTTCTGAATTAATTTTTTTTTCATATTGAGTTTTACAGGTTCTTAAAAAATAAATTTTGGCTATTAACCCCTTATGAGATATATCACTGACAAATATGTTCTCCCAACTAAGTGGGTTGTCTTTTCATTTTGTTGATGGTTTCCTTTCCTGTGCAAAAACTTTTTAGTTTGATGTAGTCTCATTGGTTTTATTTTATGTTTGTTTTTCTTGCCCAAGGAGATATATCAGAAAAAAGAGTACAAAGAAAAATGTCAGATATTTTACTGCCTATGTTTTTTTCTATGATTTTTATGGTTTTGGGTTTAGCACTAAGTCTTTAATTGATTTTGATTTTATTTTTGTGTATGGTGTAAAAATGCAGTCTAATTTTAATTTTTTTTGCATGTATCCACCCAATATTCCCAACACCATTTGGTTGAATAGACTGTCTCTAATCCATTGTATGCTTTTACCTCCTTTGTCAAGTATTAATTGACTGTAAAGGCATGAGTTTATTTATGGGCTCTCTATTCTGTTCCATTGATCTATATGTCTGTTTTTATGTTGTTACCATGCTGTTTTAATTACTATACACTTGTAGTATAGTTTTATACCAAGTAACATGATTCCTCCAACTCCGTTCTTTATATTTTTCAAGATTTCTGTGGCTACTGGGGGTCTTTTGTTGTTCCATATAAATTTTTGAAATATTTGTTCTAGATCTGTGAAATACATCATTGGTATATTGATAGGAATTGCATTGAATCTATAGAATGCTTTGGGTAGCATGGACATCTCAATATTAATTCTCCCTATCTATTAACATGTATATGTTTCCATTTATTTGTACCTTCTTCAACTTATTTCCAGTGTCTTATAATTTTCTCAGTATAGGTACTTTATATCCTTGGTTAAATTTATTTCTAGGCACAAGGGCTGGCAGAAGTAATGCCATTGAGTGTGGTTGGTAGGGTATGTGAATCTCTCACATGAGATGGACAGTAATTTGAACGTTCCTCCTAAAATGTCATACGGTGTGCTTGGGTGTGATGTTTTGTTACAGAATTATATGTTTATGATTTTTTAATACAAGATTTTTATATAATAAAAAGGGGCATTATTTATGTTGGTACTGTATTTTATTCTTTTCAAAGAAATTGTGAATGGGATTGTTTTCTTGGTTTTCCTCTCTGATATTTTATTATTATTAGTGCATAAAAATGCAACTGATTTATGGATATTTATTTTGTATTCTGCTACTTTACTGAATTGTTCATTCTAATAGTTTGTGGAATCTTTGGGTTCTCTATATATATTATCATGTCATCTGCAAATAATGACAGTTTTACTTCTTTTTTTTCAATTTGGATGCCTTTTATTTTTTCTTGTCTGATTGCTGTGGTTAGGGCTTTCAGTACTATGGTGAATGAGAGTGGTGAAAGCAGATATCCCTGTCTTGTTCCTGATCTTAAGGGAAACAGTTTAAGTTTTTGCCCATTGAGTATGATGTTGGCTATGGGTTTGTCACAAACAGCCTTTATTATATCAAGGTATGTTTCCTCTATTACCACTTCGCTGGTAGTTTTTATTATAAATCAGTGCTGGATTTTAGCAAATACTTTTTCTGTATGTATTGACATGGTCATGTGGTTTTTATTTTTCATTTCCTGATTTTATTTATTTGGGTCCTCTCTTTTTTTCTTAATGAGCCTGGTTAAAATTTGTCAAACTTCTTTACGTTTTCAAAGAACCAGATCTTGGTTTCATTAATCTTCTGTATTGATTTTTTTTGACTCATTATATAATTTATACCCATTATATTATTTGGTAGAAGACATCATATGCAGAAACCTGAACAAGACACAACTTTTCCCAGCAAACTACACTCTTCTGAGAAATAATAGTATGTACCTTACATTATTTGAAATATGTTATTCAATTTTTAGGGCAATGCAAAAGCCATAAATTTTCCCCTCTTGCCTTGAGGAATAGTTTTCTGCAATATGGATTCCACTCTGACTACTCCATTAAGCCTTACCTCTTATTTGCTAAATCCAGGTCTTCTTCTCAGGGCACAGCATTAAAACCTGTGATCACACTAGTTATTAAGATATTAATGCATTCATTCACACATGTAATAAGTATTCAATGCATGTACCTTCTATGATTCTTCTCAGAGTCCTAGAGCTCAAACCTCCCTTTCTGTGCTTTCTCGGCATTCTTTTTCTACATTTATCATCATAGTTATTGTCATCTTCTACAATTATCTCTTTGATTATCTGCCCCCTTTAACCAGCACTTCAAGGGCAAGGATGACAGTGATTTAGTCATCTTTGTTGCCCTAAGGAATAGCCATGTACCTGAAACATTGAACATAACCACAGTTTTTGGGTAAATGAATGATCACAAAAATAAATTCTCCATTACAAGATACTATATTCATAACTTTCCATCCTTTAGGGCATGCATTTCCCTCTACTGATGTTTTTTATTTACATCTCTCATTACAAAACTTTAATTTTTTAGAGTCTGCTAAAAAATGATTTACTGTGCATGCACATAACAACCAATATAATGTTTTATCATGAAGACATAATGCCTGCAGACTCTCCTTCATAAGTGACTTCCATAAAGTTATACTATCCATTTTATTTTGAAAAAAAAATACAAGCATACTCTATTACCACATGATAAAAATCTATAAAGCTATGTCTTATTCCATTTCATATGTAGCTCTTAGCTGCCACCAGGACTGAAAAAATGGGTCTTGGTGACATGGCATGTCAAAGTCCTAAAACAAAACTTGAAGCAGTGTGAAGAAAGATGTGAAACAGTGCTAATTTGGAATGGACTCTGTGTAGATGCACTCATTCTGAGCTCATATTCCAATCTCTTCAACTCTTGTTTTTAAGGTGAATCTACCAAAAGTGGTGCTGTGAAATTGCTGGGGTTGGGGAGTATGAATAGATAATGGAGGAAGAAGGTTATATTCAGACCCAAATACCATTCTGAATGAATCATTTCCATTTTCATGTCCATTTCTAATCAAAGGCATATTAGGTGCCTTCAGGAAATGAGACTTTTTATTTGAGTTGTAACTAATAATAACAGCTATCTTTTACTGAGTGCATAATATAGGCCAGGCACTATTTTTAATGCTTTATGTGTATGAACTCACTGAATCCTCACAATGACCCTGCTTTAGACTCAAGGGAACTGAAGCATAGCAATACCAGATTATGTGCCCAAGATCATACAGAGAGAAAATGGTAGATCCAGAATCTGAGCATCCATGAAAAACCTTGAATTTCAGGAGACTGGGTTAACAGCAATAGCTTACTATGGTACACTTTTTCTTGGTTAAGCCATTGCATCTTAAACCCTGGGATAGGGGAAAGAAAGGGATGTTCAGAAGTTGACTTTTTTTAGATATATGACACTCAAAATTACGTAAACTGGTGGGCTTTGTTCATTTTTACTATGGTTGGCATCAGAGCATAGTGGCTAACCTCACAGACTTTAAAGTCAGAGAGATGTAAGGTTGAGTCTTGGCTCTGTTACTTTCTGGCTGTATCACCTTTGTGAAATTATTTAACATATTAGAGCTATACTGAATTTTTATAAGGGTTTGGTTAATGTGCATAAACTTTTTGGCAAGTTGGTTGGTAGAAAGCAAAGATCTCAACAAATGATATGATGACATGAACTGATGATTATTGTTTCCATTAAACTGGTGGCTTTTGAAAAAAATGACAAGAACACTGCCAACAAAGAGGGGAAATAGTATAATACATGCCTATAAAACACTAAACAAGAGGTTCCATTAACTTACAGACTTTGGGTGCTTCTCTTATGTGATGTTCTGGGTCTCAGTTATGGTTCTCAAAATTATGTAATTCACATCATGTCAAAAGAAAGGTTTTAAAAGATTAGAACAATCATTCTATGAACAATATTTAATGCACATATAAAGTGCCATTTATTCTTTATGGTGCCTGTTTGACTGCCCATAGAGACTATCTTTTCCTAGTTCTAAACATAAAGCATAGAAAAATAGGGGTAAAATTTTAAAAAATGAAACTGAAAATGGTAACAGATAGTCAAGACATTGACAGACTCTAGGAGGAATTTTCTCTACTTATAAGATAATTGAACTGGAGTTTAAAGTACAGCCTTCACCCATCCATGCCATAACTGCCTGAAAGCAGGCAGAAAGCTGACTTTTCCTTAAAGAAATAGAAAGTATGCAGTAACCAATATGTTGAGCAACCATTATTCTACATGAGGTAGGATTTTCTTAGGGGCAACTTCATACTTCTTTTTAAGAATCTCATAAGAAGTAATGGATACTCTCCCTGGAGAAGGCATAGATGCACACACACAAAATTGGGCTTAAAATTCCAAGGGGACCATGGAACCACTGAAGCTCATCTAAAGACTTGTAGAGTTTCATAGACATCAACTAAAGAACTAGGGTATTCTCAGTAGGAACTCATTTTTGAGGCACCAGAATTAGCCTCCTCACTGCCAGCTTTCTTACTACCTCACTTCTCACTACCAGTACCTTCACACACACACCCCTCCTCATCTCTCTTATTACATTCTGTCAATGACTGCAGCCCTAGAAAACAACTGGAAAGGCAGTGGGGAAAGATGACCATGAGCACATCACTGGTGACCAGGACACAACAGCTTCCCTGGTGGTTCATGGAGGTAGTTGTGCTTTTCAAGGATGTCATCAGTTCAAAGCACCTGAAGGACAGGTAGGGTGAGGAGTGCTGTAGGAGACCCCCATCTCCACTCAGCAGAGCAGTCCCAGACAAATGCCCCCAAAACTTTCCCTTGGCACAGTACTACGAGGATCTATGCTGCCACTGTTTTCTGTCCGCAGGAATAAGAAAAACTCTAGATTCCCAGGTTAACATAGGCAGTTTGCTTTCTATTTGTCTAGATGCTAAGAAAAATCATATGCTCAAATTTTTTACAACTTCAAGGAAAGCACAATTCCTGGTGAATTTCCAGTGATGATAGAGCATTCTTTTACAAAAGAACCCATATAAAGCCTAAAAGAAAACAATTACATTATAATTATATGAAAATAATATAAGAATAAAAAATAAAAACAACCAAAGAGCTAACTCTTCCTAGAAAAAAAGTAAAAGTAAGTTTCTTAAAATATAACTGTTTTTGAATGGTATGAGATTTAAAAATGAAAAATTAATATCAATCGACTGAATTTGAAAGAAATGGAAAACTGCGCACACATTCTTTTTTATTAAATTTGACTGTTACAGCTTTGTTCTATGATTTTTATCTATTGAACATCCAAGTGACATTTTTAATTATAAATGCTTACACACGTAAGAAAATTAAATAATACTACCACTATCTACTTTAATGAAAATCATAACAAGTATATATCTCACATTAGAAGTCAAGGTATAATGAAGCAGTATAAAAATGTCACAATAATTTAAAAATAAAGAAAGGGAAGTGGGGAGAGAAAGGAGGGGAGAAAGTATTAAGGAAGGAGAATTTCTTGTACTGATAGGAGAATCATGTAATAAAATAGCCATAAACTTGTCCATATCAAACATGTAAATATATATAATATATAACTTCTCTTTTGCAAAGTTGAAATAAGATAATTAAAATAATGAGATTGAACTAAATCCTCTCTCTTACTGTCTCATTGAATTTCCTTACTTCTGATTTAAAATTAGCAGCTTCCTTGGGACCTAATCCAAGGATAAGTGAGTTAGACTAACAACCAACAAAAATGATATAACTCTCAGTAAAAATCATTGGTAAAGAAATAAAGTAAAGATGAGCTAGATACTTTGTTGCTATGAAGAGTTTTAATTTGCTAAATAATTACATGCAAATGTTATATATACCAAAGTTCACAATTTATGGTAGAAAGTAATGTGTTCATAAACTTCCCCCTAAAAAAGTGCCATTTTGCCTTCTTTGAGCCACAATGGACATGGAAAAATGTCACTTTTCAATTAAAAAAAAAATCATTAGAGATAATTTAATCATATCATTATTTAACTACTTATATATATCCAAGTGACACTAAGAGCCACATATTAAAACACAGAGATGCTAACATCAAGTTAGGGAAGAACTAAATATACTAGAAAATTTTTCTATGACATTCTGAGCAAAGTTTGACTTAATTTATGAATAGTCGTCTTAATCTATGCACATAAGAATTCCAAAAGGCAAGAAAAAGAACAGTGGGGAAGACTAGTTGATTCATCACTAAATTCCTTGTTGTGGCCTCTTTTTAAAAATGCCAACATATTTCACTTTACAAAACCCTGAATTTTCCTTCAATTCTGTGCTGCTAATAATTAATTCATTTTGCTTACCATGCAACCAGTTTCAAATCACAGTCTCCATTTCTAGGTAATAGATTCTGCCACAGGCAATATGCCGTGCCACAACCTCAATTACAACTTACAAAGGAGAAGACTGCGCTTATTTTTTGCTGGAGCTGCTATTTTTGTCTTAAATGAAAATGCATATGGGTGATGGGGAGCACCGCTGCTATAGAAACTAGTGAGCCCCAAACTGACTGAGCATAAGGAAAAATCCATTTTAACTGAGGGTCTAAGAATGAAAGATCCATTGACATTAAGCAGCTGATGAAAGATTAGTAACAATTTTTTTCATTTAAGTAGGGACACCAGTTGAAGAAACAACTCTAATATTAAAATAAAAAGTGAAACATTCCAAACAAACTTTTGTCTAGAAACCAACAAACTATAAAATCAGTTATTTCTTTTGAAATTATAAGGTGTGTGTGTAGAAAGAGAAATAAAAACATATGAGACAGAAATGGAGATATGGACACAGAGAGATTGAGACACAGAGACAGACAGACAGAGGCATATTTGTAATACAGCTTTAAAATAGTATCAGATGGAATGATTATTATCTTGTGTCATCATTACATATCTTACTAGAGGTATAACATACATATACATAATCTTTTGATTTTTAAAATGTTATGGTACAATTTACATTTATAGCAACACTCAGCACGTGTAATCAATGAGTCTAAATTAAAAGGTATAATTGTGTACGCATGCATGAATGTGGAAGCACCTGTACTTGTGGTGTGTATTCAGGAAAGTGATGGTTTTAATGGCAGTTTTTTCTCCTTAATTTCCTTCTGAAATTATGTAGCAGAAGAGAATATTTTTAAAAAATGACTACAACATGCCCTGGATTTCTAAGTCTTCCTGTAAAAAAATGTTTAACTATAAATGAGAAACTTGGTTACTGTAAAAATGTCTATAAGTATGTTAAAACCACATCCAACTCTTTTTTACTCCGATTTTACCTCAGAAGTCTCTCACTAGTGAACTAGACTTCTCTCTGTTCAGAAACAGTTTGCACAGTAATAGCAAGTATTGATATGTTTATATGAAATTCAGGGACATGCTCTCACAGGCTTCTTCTATAGGGATGTCACATAGTTCAGGGTATGCGACATCATGGCTGATGATGGGCTGAGATGCCCTTGTCAATCAGTAACAGACTCAGTAATTTGGTAGAGACATATATAATTAACTCTGCTTTTTCCCTGATGTTTCTAGAACTTAACTGTGTTGAAGTCCTGGAAGTCACTAATATTGACCCACCGTGCCCTTGGTGAGTGAAATGTAAGAGATGTTAAGATTTTATCTTTTAGAAAGTGAAAAGGAAAACAATCAGAAAAGAATAAGACTGGGAGCTATAAATGGAAAGTACAGTCATGCTCTGTGTGAATCAATCATCTGCACTTTTGCTTCTACTTGTTACTTTCTTATTTCACAGAATAGCAGAAATGTCTAGTTCAAATGACTGTCGATTATCAAGTTCAATCACCCTAATCCCACAGATGAGGCCCTGGAAAGTCCAACAGACTTCATTTGGTCACACAGCTTTTGACAGGCCAGGACTGGGACCAAGTCTCCTGGTGTCTGGTCAAGTCTTCTGTCCACTACACATGATGCTGATCCTAACTTCTAGCTTGCACCATGAGGAAATAATGTTTTTCACAGAAATCAGTTTTTTAAGAACAATGAGAGGGGGGAGAGAGGAATGAAGGGAGAGAAGGAAGAAAGAGAGAGAGGAAGGAGGAGAAGAGAGCAAAAGGGAAGACAAGAAAGAAAAGGGGTAAAAGAAAAGAAAAAGGGAAAAAAGATTTCTGCCCTCTTTCAACAGTCCATGTGTAGGTGGATACAGGCCTTCAGCTGGGTCATATCTCACTCATTGTCAGGTTGAACTATCAAAATATTATATACATGAGAGACTGGGGAGCCCCGTGTAAACCTGTCAGAGGCAGGCATCTGTAAACAGCAGTGTGCCCAAGGGAAGAGGTGGGAGTGATTGGCCCAGGCAGGGAGGGAGATAGATAGATAGATAGATAGATAGATAGATAGATAGATAGATAGATAGATAGATAGATAGATAGATAGATTTTTTTTCCTGATATTGTTTATAATCACTGCATGTGGTAATAGTAAAAAGCAGACCAATTTTAGCTAATTTTGTTACAGTTTTGAACCCTCCATGGACAAATTGCTCTGTTCTTTTCAGCACCTGGAGTGGACTTGACCCCACTGCTCCTGCAGCACCCCGTCTGCCCCTGCCTCTGCCTCTGCCCCTGGTAAGCCTCTGACTGGAATAGGCTGCTGAGCTCTGAACCTTCATCCTCCAACAGAACCTAAGAGACAGTGACAAGAGAGGAGGAGTGCCTCATAGTTTGCCAGAGATCATCGGGGTAGATCTGGCTCTTGGTGTCGGTGGTGCCGGTGAGGCTGTCAGGGACCAGGGATGAAGTGACTTGACTCAATAACACATATTGGAAAGGGCCTAAGCAAGAGAACAGAAAAATAGCCAGTGCCTAACAGTGGTCTGCATTTGATTAAGTTATTGGTGAGCATATGTGAAATTCTTCTGGGAACCTTAAATATGCTTAGT
Source organism: Pteronotus mesoamericanus (assembly GCF_021234165.1). Classification (NCBI taxonomy): domain Eukaryota; kingdom Metazoa; phylum Chordata; class Mammalia; order Chiroptera; family Mormoopidae; genus Pteronotus; species Pteronotus mesoamericanus. The sequence continues at coordinate 33,552,701 of NW_026555105.1, read as the reverse complement.
TTTTCTGATGGGAGATGTTTTAGAAATATGCCTTAGCAGATGGTCAATATACAGTATAATTGTAGCTATTATAGTGTGAAAAATTTCCAGCTTGAGAATATGTAAACAGATCACAGAAAGAGGCCTTTAAAAAAGAATTTCTGGGGATAAATAATAATGTTACTATTTTTAATAAGTTTATGAATATACAAAGTCTGCACCAACACTTTAACTACCAGAGACATGAAATAAACGAGTTGGCCTAGTGATTAAGTCCATGGGACTGAGGCCTTGGCTTATGCTGCACAGACATCCAGGAGCTTCTTAGGGAAAAAAGCACCAGTCGGTGCACAGTGCACTCTGTGTTGAAGGACACAGGCAAGGTGGCCTATCACACCACATCAGCAATACTGGCTGACCTATTATAAAGCATGATCTCAACTAATTCTGAAAGATAAAAATTATCTCACTTATTGAAAAGTTTGCCACCAGCTTCTTCATTTTTAAGTTACTTTAAACAGAGGTATGATTGCATTTCTTCCTCCTATTATTTTGAAGTTAGAATTTCATGAGAATTAGAGAATTATATGCTAAAAAATTCCCTTTAGATAAACATAGAGTAAAAAAAAACCCTCACATGTGTGTTGTCAAATTAAATTAGGAGTGAAACGTAGGACTATAACCATATGCATTCACATGCGTTAACTGTTATGGCAGATTTAATTAGTAAAATTAGTCAAACTCACCAGCCAAGCTGTGTCAAATCAAACCAGCACAACCTGTGTTTGTTGGCAGAGTACTACAATTAAATAGGCTGAAATTATTTCAATTCAAGATAACTCTGAATTACTAACTATACCCATGACTTTGACCCACCTTAAAATGAAATTATAAGGGTATTCTGTCCTTCAGAGAGAAAGAAGTGGACAAGTTTCTTAAAGTACTCTACAGCAAACTCTCTTAATGCATCCAGAAATGATTTATTTTAATTGATCTAGAAAATCCTCTAGTTGGTTGAATTTTGGGGGGAAATTCCCCAGTGGAACACTTATATAAAAGAGGAGACCTTCCAATGACTCTTAAATTGGATCAGGGAACCTAGTCTCATCAGATACATCATATTGGAAGAGTCAGACTATGAAACACATTGTTTTCGAGGTAAAATGGCAGAAATAACCTTAGTTAGACAATGATTTTTACATCTAAAATCTAGGCAAACTAATTCTGTCCATGACTCCATCTCTAATCATTAAGAAAGTTTTAGTAAGAATTTCTTTGGTATAAGGATGTGTATTTATACTCTTTATACGCTCTCTAAAGTCCTTGAAATTTTGAGGAACCAATATGAGTAGTTGTATTCTCTCCTTTAGGCATAGAATTCTATTTGAAGTCAACACAAGTAGTTTTGATGCTCACTGTTAAAGTTTCATGTAATTTCTTTGACTTGTGCAAGATGACTAATTTGCCTAAAATTGAACAAGCAAACAATATTGAGAAATAAATTAAGGCATCTTCCTCTTAGTTTTTGTTACTAGGTGCCATTCATTGACCTCAGCAAAGGTGGTCATGATAGAATGCCTATCTGAATTGTCAGCTTCACTAAGTACATTTCTAAATCTTTCCATATTGGCATCTAACCTTTTATTTAGTCACAGAAACATGAAGTCACCATTTTTTAAACTGCCAAGAGAAATTGGGGGAGGACAGTGTTGTCTTTCTTAAGCTCCCAGCAAAACATTGCAAGATAATAGGAAGACAAGAATATTTCTTCCATTAACCCCTTGACCCTTCAAGTTAATGGCTTTTTGTTGCAAATATATCAACAAACTGGGCCCCATATGGACTTCTAACCCAGGGAGTAGGGTCTTTGCAATTACGTGGAACAGTGTCCTGGTGGCTCCATACTGACACCTAATACACTTAATGTAAGGGCCAGTCAGCCCTAGAAGCTGGCCAGGAAGCGTAACTGCTTCCTTTTCAGAGCAACTTCTAAGAACATATACAAATACACTTGAATTATTATTTTAAATTTAAACAAATCAGAAGTGCTGCCATAACTTCATTGCCTTTATCTAAAGATCTAACCCTATTATAAATGGTCACATTTTTATTGCTAATGCAGAGCCCAAAATCTTCTAATATTAAAGTGAATGACAAAAAAAAAAAAAAATGGAAACACAATTTTAACAATTTCCTAAAAGAAAATACATTACAATTTGCATTAACTATCCAAAAAGCAAATTGGTATGCTTTAGCTACTATTTGAAAGGATGACAATAACAATCAAAGTTACTATCATTTCCTGTTATTTTTATATTAAGATTGTACAGGGATTTCCCAAATTAAAGTGTTAATAAGTAAGGCTTCATCAAGTTGATTTGGGATGCAGGGGAAAAAAAAGATAATTTCTTCAAAATCAAAATCTCATCAAAAGTGTACTTCTACAATTGTAAAATCTTTAGGGGATAAGAAACTATTAAATTTTTATTTTCCAAAATATTTTCCTAATTGTAAAAGCACTTGTTCTCTAATAATTTTTCTTAGGTAAGTTTCTAAAAGAGTAATTATTATGTTAGGAAACATGTTGAAAGATTTTAATACATACTGTCAAATTAACCTGTTCTACTCTAGAAAATCTGTCCCAGTGTACATGTTATTACATTTCTTAGTAATAAAAAATCTGAAAATATTAGTTTTTAGCTAATGATTTAACTCAAATTAAAATTAAAAACTAATTTGGAGTAAAAATCAGCAGACTTATAAAGGTACTGTTATTTTTAAGTTATTAAAACATATGGTTCAGAAACATATTTTCTCATTTATGTGACTGGAACTACACAACAAACTAAAATAAACAATGTTTTAAGAACTGATGGAATGTATCAGAAAGATGCTAAATATACTTCCTAAAATGATAAATTGCACTTGGATTATCATCAATTAATATTTATTATATTCCCATAATGTAGTAGGTGCCAATGAAATATGAGTAGTAGCTACTATTTACTAACATGACTATTAAGGTTTGACCTATAAAATAAAATCTAGTAACGAGATTAAAAAAATCCCTCTGCTGAACTGTGTGATTGCTAATTATCCATGTGATACAAATGATAAATATCACTTTTTAAAAGAGACTTCAGATACAAATAAACAATGACCTCCTGAAATCAGATTAGTGTTGCAAAATATCAAGATAAATCTCAGTTGATGAAATGCAGAAAAACTGAAAGCTGAAGAACATGGGGGAAAATATTAAACTTCCTTTCAGTGTATTTATAGTAAAGTTTACCCTAAATCTGTACCTAAGTCACTGTTTCCAATTACATTTTATGCGAATTTCAATTAAAGTAAATGAAGTAAGGTTTGTGAGTTTTGCAAACTACTAATGTTAGTTATTACGGTTATGAACAGTAACAGTAGTAAATGCTGTAGAACATATTTGAAAATAATTACTTTTCCAGAGTCTCATAGTCTGACATAATTAATTATACATCAATCTACAAATAGTAGGCTAATAGAAAATCAATTTTAATCTTAAAATCTGCTGACCTTTACATACAAGGTGGGTCCTATTAATTCAGTAGGATATGAACTTTAAGTTGTTTTTCCAATTCTTATAATAAAATGTACTGAGTCAGCCTTATATTTTTATGCAATCCTCTCAAAACCATTCATTCATTCTTTCATCAACAAATGCCTGAGTGCTTTTATGCTATTGGCACTAAATGCTGGGGATACGAGGTGAACAAAAAACAGACATAATCCAGGTACTCAAGGAATTTCTAGTCTAGAGTTAGAAATTGATATTAATCACATGTCCTTCATAGTACTTAACACACACATAGATAAAAATCTACAGCTATGGTAAGCGCTGTGAAGGAAAGGTGGTCAGTGATACAAGGGCACAGGACTAAATCTAGGGTTTGAGGAAAGACTTCATGAAGAAGTGCCACTTGAGTAGAAATCATAAACACAAGTAAGCAATAACTAGGTGAGAAAGAAGTGGGAGAAAAGAATTGTCAGCAGAGGGATCAGCAAGCAAAAAGAAAGGAAGAAATACAGAGGAGAGTGTGAGAAACAGAGGGCTACCGGGTGAGGCAGGAGATAACCACAAGGCAAGCTCATGCAAGCTTCGTAGACTGGGTTAAGGATTTTGTTCACTATCCCAAAGATAACTGGCAGGCCATTGAAAAGTTTTAAGCAGAGAAATAACATGCTACGACTTGGCTTTTGAAAACAGCATTGTACCTGTGGTCTGGAGAATGGGTTGAAGTAAATGAATGGAGATTATTTGGAAGGATATTGCAATAGTCTAAGTGAGCAACAACAGTAGTTTGAACTGGGAAGATAATAGGATGGTGGATATAGAGAGGAGAAACAAGAGCAAGATATTTAAAAGGTAAAATAGGTCATAATGATGGATTGGCCATGGTAGTAGGAAAGACTGAGGGAACAAGATTTTGGCTTGACATTCTCAATAATACCATGTACTATAACAAAGAACAATGAAAGAGGAGACTTACAGAGGAAGATCATGAGTTTGTTTAGACATCTTGGATCTGAGAAATCTCAGATGTCAAAAAAAAATCATGACCTATACAGAAGTTGAGACAAATTTGTAAGGCCATTAGCCAGAGTTTGTTAGGATAAGACAATAATAGAATGTTCTTTTAAAAAATTAAAATTGGATTTAAAGGTAATAAAAGGGTACAAATGAATCAAAGCTTTATATACACATATACACAAAAAAGCATATCTAAAATAAGTGCATAACACAGGGATGCTTGTGGTAAAGTGAAAGTATGCATGCATTTAAGAATATGAAGGGTACATTTCTGCACCTCTGAATCAGCATTTCCAGTGTGCAAAAAGATGACAATATCTTTTGCCATAAATAAATAAATAACAGAATTAAGAAAAGACAAATGTTATAGTCATATAAATTAAAATAACAGTAGGCAAATTCAGCTTGCCCTCCAATAAAAAAGTAATTAAATAACACTTAGGGATATTAGATTTTCTGCTATAGAATAACCCTAAATAAATAAACTTCATTTCACTTTTCAGTTCAGGTAATTTATACAGATATTGCTCAACTTATTATTAGTTATATTCCAATAAATCTATTGTAAGTAGAAAATATCATATGTCAAAAATGCATTTAATACAATTAACATACCAAGCTTCATAGCTTAGCCTAGGCTACCTTAAACGTGTTCAGAACACTTACATTAGCCCACAGTTGTTCAGAACCAGCTTATTGTCCTTGCCCTGTATCATAACATAGTATCACACTGGAAAAGATCCAAATGAAAAATTCAAAGTACTGTTTCTACGGAATGCATATTGTTTTTTGCACCATTGTAAAACCAAAAAATCATAAATTAAATCATCATTAAGTCAGCGACCACTTGTACTGACATAAATAAGGATAAAATTAGTCATACAAAAACATTCTAACATTCTTAAAAAGAATGTGGCTAGTCAGATGTAGCAGCTCTTATTTTGGTTACTACTAGTTTTCACAGCCTGGTCGCACTAAAACAATTCTTGGTCACCATTTTTGGTGAGTGCCCTACAAAAAAAAAGCCTAAGAGATTAAACAGGAGAATAGCATTTTTGTTCCCATTCGGGATCAATTTCCAGTTATAGAGTCCAGTCACAGAACAGGCAGTAAAATATTTCAGAATCACTTACATCAAATATTATCCAATAAAAGAAAATAAGTCAGCAGGCAATTCTTCCTGGGACTTGACAAAAAATTGTGGTGATTATTATTCCTTTCTGTCAACCACTTGAGGCTAAGAAAAACCTGAAGATAAATACAGGTTTATAAAACTTCACATAATATGAAACTGTTCATGTCAAGGTCAATGTAAACCTCCATGTGGCCAAATAAATGGACCCTTCTTTCTCATCTGCTTGAACTTCTCTACATTTGGCTTCTGCAAGAATCACTCATCTTCATTCATACAACATTCTTCTCTCTTGGATTTCATGAGGCTCAAGTCCTTCTTTTCTTACTACCTCCCAGGCTGCCTTCATTTGTTCCTCTTACTATCCCAGCCTTTGAAAAGCTGGAAGTTCTCTTTTCTATGTACATTATTTCCCTACATAACCACATCCAGGCACTTGGCTTTACATTCTGCATGATGATTTCAAAAACATAAACCAAAATAAATAAATAAATAAATAAGCTACTATTCTATCACTGTCCTTTACTTCTGCTGTAATTTCCAAACTTGGATATTCAGCTGCTTCTTTGATATTTAGTCTGAATAACTTGTAGTTGTCTCAAACATCCTATGGGTCTAAAATTGGATTTAATTTTCTTCTACTCTTACAAGTATTCATTCTTCTCCTTGTTTCCACCAGATCCATAATGACATCAACATCCACTCAGTGACTTAATCTAATCCACAGAAAGTATTCTTGATTCCTCTCCCCACCTGTCTCCCCAACAAATACCCCATAGCCAATTTCTCAGCTATTCCTTAATGTCCATTTCAAAGCACATCTTAAATCATCATCTTCATGATCACCATCACTATCATCATCAGCAGCAGCAGCTCTTATCTAAATTCTGGCTTTTTTCTCCTAGTCCTCTCTTTGTTTTTACTGTTTCCTCTAGAATCCATCCTCCACAGTTACCAAAGTGACCTTTAAAGCTACACATCGGTTTACATGACTTCCATGCTTAAAACATTCTATGGTTTCCCATTTTCATTGAAATAAAATCCAAACTGCTTACTATGCCCCACTAAGTCCTTCATAGTCTAGCCCCTCCTGCTCCTTCAAATTCACTGTATTTTCTCCCTGTGTTTTACCTATAGTGGTTGTTATGGCAGTACCTTGAACATGCCAAGTTCTTTCCTACTTAAGTGATGTCCTTGCAATTTCCTTGGCTTAGAATGTCTTTTACAGGTCTACATCCTCTCTTTTCATCTTTCAGGTGTCATCTCAAATAGTATCTCTTCAAAAATATTTTTATGACTACACACACAAACACACTTTCCAAAACAACCCCGTATATTTTTTCTTTATAGCAGTTTTACACTGTCTGTGTTTACTAGCTTATTATCTTTCTCCTTTTCTCTATTAGAATGCATGATCCATCCCTATATATCTGAACCTTGAGGGTCCTATTCACTCTGATTTCTCAGTACCTGGCATCTATGGGACACTAGTAAATATCTGTTAAGTGAATTAAAAAGTTCTACCAACGGATCATATTCATATTAGAAATTATAAAACTTAACATAAATCTGTATTCAGCAAAATATAAATGATGTGTACTTTAACAAAATTCATGATGTTCTACATTTTCTTTTAAAAGCTATGTTGTATCCTGATTTTTTTCAGTTGAAATGTAATAAACCAGGAAATGTTTATTTTAAATTTTGTATATAATTTTTAGTACTTAATACATGTTTAACTTAATGTAAAATTTCTAATGATCATCTTTTTAACACAAACTGCAGAAGGATGACAAAATCATATTCATTTCAGTTTGAATAAATAAGAAATATTTCCCACACCTAGGTATTTTCTCTGTCAATACCAGAATTGCATGAATATTGCTTTTCAGATTCAAAGGAAAAACAAAAGTCCTCCTTTGGAAGGTATTTTTGAAATGGTGATGCACTAAATAGGGAAAGTCATATTACCTATTCTCAAAGAATCTTTTAATAGTCAAAGGAATTTTAAACTCCCAAATTTGAGTATATAACTACAGATATTTACTTTCAACATTCATGTACACTTAAGTCTCTTCAAAATGAATATGCCATATTAAAGTATAAACCAAAGGAGCCAGTGGGCCCTCAAGTCTAGTGAGGGCAGATTTTTATCCCACAAATCAAGGTATGACATCACTCTGCTAACGCAGATCTGTGCTAGTCAGTAAGCTCTTGTCTCTCAGCCCTGACACCATCCATCTATTCCCTTGTTCTGTGACTCAGGAGCAGTGACTATAAACGCATGTCCTTTTTATCAGTTGGCTTCCTGGTAGGTTCTAACAATGGAGGCAGCAGGAGGAAACTGGCAGGCAAGAGAATGGGAGACAGGACGGGCTCCTTCCTTTTCAGCCTTCATTGCTATCAGTGGAGCCCCAGTCAAAGCCCTTTACTCTAGCAGCAGCAGCAGCAGCAGTTGGCCTCAGCTTCTATGTTTTGGTTCTCTCAATGTATTTAGTTGTACCCTCAGAGGTACCACATTGAGGAGGACAGCTATATAGAGACACTCCCCTAGCCAGGGAGGTATCAGCACCAGCTGGGGGGAACCCCTCCCAGAGGTGCAGTCCTGTTTCATGGGGTGCTTTCTTTGACATTCTAGGACCTGGTAAATATAACCTCTTTAATGTTTCCCCATTTTTAGATTGCTGCTAGCTTATAGTTCCTTTTATTTATTTATTTATTTATTTATTTAGCCTTGTAGTCCTCCAATAGCTGTATAATCAATTCCCTATCTTAAGTTTTTTCAATTGATATAATTACTATGGATGCCCACTTCCCAACTAGACCCTAGATGACACCAGGCAAGGTGGTTAAGGTGGCCTGCAGTGAACTAAAAAGAGAAACTAACCAGGAAATATGCTGTGGAGGGTAAAATCAAGTATCAGTATATTTTATAAACATGTTGGAGGCTTTTTTAATATGAGGCATCTCATAAACTATATTAAAAAATGTAAACTCCTGTATATTGTATTGTGTGCCCACCACCCTGAGCCAAGTGTCCTTGCATCATCATTTATCTCTCTTTTACCCTCTCCTATAGAATTGTACCCCTGAAACCTATATAATTTTATTAACCAATGTCACCCCTGTAAATTCAATTAAAAAATGTAGAAGTATCTATTAAGGTCCATTGCCCATTTTTTAATTGGGCTGTTTTTTGGTGATGAGTTTTGTAAGTACTTTATAAATTTTGTATATTAACCCCTTATGAGATATATTGGCAAATATATTATCCCATTCTTTAGGTTGTCTTTTTATTTTGTTGATGGTTTCCTTTGCTGTGCAAAATCTTTTCAGTTTGATGTAGTTCCATTTGTTTATTTTTTTTCTTTCCCTTGCCTGGGGAGATATATCTGAGAAAAAATTGTTATGAGCAATGTCTAAGATTTTGGTGCCTATGTTTTATTCTAGGATTTTTGTGACTTCAGATCTAACATTTAAGTCTTTGATCCATTTTGAATTTATTCTTCTGTGTGGGATAATAAGGTGGTCTAGTTTTCTTTTTGTGCATGTATCTGTCCAATTTTCCCAATACTATTTATTGGTACACTATCTTTAGCCAATTATATGTTCTTGCTTCATCTGTCAAATATTATTTAACTATAAAGGTGTGGGCTTATTTCTGGGCTCTCTATTCTGTTCCATTGATCAATTTGTCTGTTTTCACGCCAGTACCATGCTGTTCTGATTACTATGGCCTTATAGTACAGTTTCATATTAGGTAGTGTGATTTTTCCAACTCTGTTCTTCTTTCTCAGGATTGCTGTTGTTATGCAGGGACTTCTGTGGTTCCACATACATATTTGAAATATTTGTTCTAGTTCTGTGAAATATGTCATTGGAATCTTGATAGGAATTGCATTGAATCTATAGATTGCTTTGGGTAGTATGGAGATTTTAATGGTGTTAATTCTTCCAATATATGAACCCAGTATGTGCTCCTACTTATCTGTATCTTCTTCAATTTCTTTCTTCGGTGACTTATAATTTTCTCAGTACACGAATTTGACATCCTTGGTTAGGTTTATTCCCAGGTATTTTATCCTTTTTGAAGAAATTGTGAATGGGATTGTTTTGCAGATGGCCAATAGACCTATAATAAGATGCTCAACATCATTAATCATCAGAGAAATTCAAATTAAAACCATAAGGAGATACCATCTCACACCTGTCAGAATGGCTATTGTCAATAACTCAACAAGCAACAAGTGCTGGCGAGGATATAGAGAAAAGGGAATACTTCTGCACTATTGGTGGGAATGTAGATTTGTACAGCCACTGTAGAAAGCAGTATGGAGAGACCTCAAAAAATTAAAAATGGATCTGGCTTTTGACCCAGTGATCCCACTTCTGGGAATATATACGAAGGAACCCAAAACACTAATTCAAAAGAACATAAGCACCCCTATGGTCATTGCAGCGTTATTTACAGTTGCCAGGATATGAGAACAGCCCAAGTACCTATCATTAGATGAGTGGATAAAACAATTATGGGACATTTACACAATGGAATACTACTTGGTCATAAAAAGTTTACCCTTTGAAAATGTGGATGGAGCTAGAGAATATTATACTACTTGAAATAAGCCAATTGAAGAAAGACAAATACCAAATAATCTCACACATATGTGAAATCTAATGAACAAACTGAACTAATAGGGAAAACAGGGACAGACACATAGATTGAGAGCAGGATGGCAGATTATGGTGGGAGGAAATTAGGGAGGAAAGGGATTGAGCAAAAAGGAAAAAGGGCTCATGGACATGGACAATAGTTTGGTGTTTGCTTGGGGGAGGGAAGTATAAGGGGACTAAATGGTAATGGGAAAATACCATTAAGATTAAAAATAATAATAAAAAAGAGAAATGTAAACTCCTTTGAGAACAAAAGCTGGGTCATATTGATAACTATCATGATGCTAAGAACTATTACTTATTCTTTTACTTATTCTGTCACTATGGTTTGAGTATGGTAGAAGGTACATAAAATGTTTAATTTTCAATCCACGCTATAGCCTAATGTGATAAGTATTACTCCCATTTTTACACACACACACACACACACATGCATGCACACACTTGTGTAAAGAGAAGAAAAGCGCCCAAGGTCACACAGTTTATAAGTAACTAAGTGAAAATTTCCACCCATGTCTTTAGGACTCCAATGCCTAGTCTGCTCTCACTTATTTACCAATACATTCTTTTCCACAAATAAGATAGAACCCAGTGCAAAATACATGCTTAGTAAAAATGTTTTGAGTGGATGATGAAACAAATGACAATTTTTTCTAATCTAAAATTACTTTGATTTGGAAGCTTTAATGCTAATGATGTTGGCATTAATAAATAAACTAGACATTTGCGTTCAAGAGGTAATGTAGTTTTTGTGGCTACAGTTCAGTGATTGCACCACTCTAACAAATAAGGGACCCATCTGCTCACTAGAACAATGGTGGGGGTGGGCGAAGAAACTGATTCAACTTGGTAAATGGAATTTCCAATACGGTGTTAAATATAGGATGTTAATCTAACTCTAGGGATGGGAATAGTACTGTTCATGGTGACAGCCTGAGTTCTTATTGCATGCCGAGTAATCAAAATCTGTTGAGGTTCAGGTGCTTTGCCTGTAATGACTCAATAGAACTGTGATGTTAGTTCAAAAAATCTGCTTTATGTGTCTCATTCTTTCTTTTGATAGAAAAGTTTCATTTGTGAACAAGAGGGTTTTGGCAGATCACCAAATGATCATTCATACTCAGATAAACAGCTTTACTCTTTGAAAGCTATTCCTAACCACTATTCAGCTCAAAATAATGAATGCAATTAAAATCTTAAAGAACAGAAGTAACCTGGCACTGGCACTGTGTACATTTATGATTGAACAGGAGAGAGAATGTATGTAGGGAGAAATAACATGTTCTATATCAAAATATGTGGGTGTACCCATAAATAATACAGAACAATTTAGTACTAATTTAATATCCTCATGGATTGTATGCAGAGAGGAAGAGTGACTGCCATTCTAAAATAAAATGTTCCCTAAATTAAATTCCAAAGTAGATACATGATATGACACAAGCTTTATGATGGATCTTTCATGAAAAAAGTGTTTTAAGATAAAAATATTAATTTTAAACATTATATAATTGTAGGATAAAGGGATATTTTAATGTTGTAGAAAAAAAGGGTTTTTTCCTTGGGAATATCAAACGATTTTGCAAAAATTTTAATGAGATCAACAGAATACTATAAATTGATAGCAGTAAGATTTCAAAATATGCTAGTTTGAAATATTTACCAAATAAAATATAACCATATAATATAAATATAAATATATGTATATATTAAAATATGAATCAATTCATATTTATACATTATATATACTTTTTGAAGAAATTTGATTATTATAACATATAAATATTATATACTAAATTTATGGGTACTACAGAGGGTTTGGTGGAATCTAAAGGGATGGAGAAAATAGTGATGACATTTAAAAATCTTTGATTCATGTCCCAGGTCCTCACTTAAGAATATTAAAAAATGTGTGGTCATTTTGTCAATTCCTTTCTATCCTGCATGAAGAAACCAAGGCACAAAGAAAGACTACATATTCACAAGGCCATAGCAAAACTAGGGGCAGCAGCCAGGTCTTCTGATATCACTGCCCGTGTTTTTTACACCTATTTGATTCTGGATCTTCGTTTTCCCGAGGGGCTGGAAAATTGGAATAAAAACTCCTCTATAAAACTCATATATTTTGTAAGGAACCAAAGATGAGTCACTCATGAAAGCACTTCCCAAACTACGAAGGACTAAATAAATGTAGGGATTATTACAGTACAGACATGATACAGTTTTTAGTCTTGGAGTACATACACAGGATCAAAATTTAAGTTCAAATATATGTTATGCAAGCATAATCCAGTGTACTGTATTTAAACAGAAATGGGTTCTCTCATTTTTATTCAATTGATTTATTTGTACAATGTAGGACTAATTAGTTTTTATCATACTCTGAGCGAAAAAAAAAGCATATAAGCAATACCTGAAAATTTATGAAGCTTTTTCTTAAAGGGAAAACACTGTCTACAGCAGACTCTGTTGATACCTTGCATCAGGGCCCCTTGGATCAGCTGAGTAAACCTGCAGCTGAGAATATTTCCTGGTTGCTGACAATTTCCTACCTCAAACATGTAGGTCTCTTTTTTTCTCTGCCTTTCCCTGGCACCCCCTGAGCATGCACAGAGTTGCAACCTGGAAGTCAACAGGGGAAACACACAGAGGAGATATAACTCCTGGGCAGCTCTCAAACAATGTGTGTAGTGAGAAAGGAGGTGAGGGTGGGGGAAGCATTTTTTTAAGCGTCTGGAATCTAAACTTCACTTGAAAATTCATTCTGAAAACTGGTCTCTGCAAACCTAAGGGCAATTGTTAATAGTGGCTCTTTTAAATTTGGGTCTTCAGGGTCTACTTTAATTATCTGAGCAAGGTAAAGTGACGCATAACTGGCAAATATATAAACACATACAACACTGAACATTACAATTATGTCTGGCCTACACTCCTCAAAGATAATTATCCCATAAATGCTAGAACACAACATGTCTCTGCCTTAGTGAAGGTCATTTTTCTAGTCCTACCTCATGGAATGGTGTTCAGTTTTAAAAAAGAACAATTTCTTTCTAACCTTCTTTTTGGCTCCTAAGGCTAGTTTGGCTACTTATAATCCTTTTTATGGGACTACCTCCAAAACATTGCACATGCTCCTTCTTAGCAACACCTTCAACTTATATCTATGCAGAAAACACATTGCCTATACTCTGGGCCTTAAAAGGGCCTTCGCCCTAAAGCAATAAAATCTGACAAAAGCAGATTAATGTTTGTTTTTATGAGCCAAATTATGGCTATGGCATATTTGCAGTCTAAAAAACCTAACCAGTAAAATAATGTTATATGCAGTTTTTATTTCTAAACAAATAGGTATATATGTAAAATATGCACTTGAAAAAAAATTTTCTGTTGAAACAAATGAAAAATGCTAGCTTTTTAAATTTGCAGATTTGATATGTTGTTTAAGTTTGTTTAAATGTAAGTGGATAAAAGCATATTTCACATATTTAGAGATCATTTGAATATTCCATTTTCTTCTAATAAAAATACAATCTAAATTTTATTTTAAGTGGTTGTATTTCAAAACCATATTTTTCTTCTTTCAATTTTGAGCACTTTAATTTTTATTTCTCATATATATATATGCAGTATCTGAAAGGCAAAAACAGTTATATTCCTAATGGAAATGGCTTAAATGTTTGCATTGGAATTTGTAGTATCTGATCAATCTAAGATAAAAAGATATTCTTCCAGAAGTTATGTTTTTGGTCTTTGGTGGGGGGCAGGAGCTATTCTGGATTCAAGGAGAGTCTGCAAAATGGTATGATTTCTACTTTTGGCCAAGATGGAGGTGTAGGTAGATATACTTTGCTTCCTGGTACAGCAAAAAAAGGACAACAACCAATTTAACAAGAAAAAATGATAAGAACTGCCAAAAAGTTGAACTGTATGGAAGTCCAACAACCAAGGAGTTAAAGAAGAAACATTTATTCAGACCGGTAAAGGGGCAGAGACTGGTACCTAGGCAGAAAGGATGCCTGGCAAGGCTGCACCAGGCAGACTGGACTGGTGAGGTGGTGGCTGATGAACTGGGTAGCCCCACATTCTCACGCAGATAAACCAGGAGGAACAACTGGGGAGCGAGAAAGACCACGTAACCCAGAGTTCCAGCTCAGGGAAATAAAGCCTCAAAACTTCTGGCTGTAAAAACCTGTTGGGATTGCGGCAGTGGGAGAAACTCTAGGTCTCACAGGAGAGTCTGTCAGAGGGGCCTATGGGGTCCTAGGACATATACAAGCCTACCCACCTGGGAATCAGCACCAGCAAGGCACAATTCACTTGTGGTTGGCAGAGGAAGTGACTAAAAGCAGGGCAGGAACAGAGCAAGCAGCATTGTTCCCTCTCTGACCCCTCCTCAACATCCACCACCACAATACAGCAAAGTAGCTTGACCTGCCTGGTGAATACATAAGGCTCCACCCCTGATGTAACAAGTGTGCCAAGAAAAAGAAATATAGCCCAAATTAAAGATCAAAACTCCAGAAAATGAACTAATCAATGAGGAGATAACGCCTATCAGATGCAGAGTTCAAAACTCTGGTAATCTGGATGCTCACAGAAATGATTGAGTACAGTCACAAAATAAAGGAAGAAGTGAAGGCTATGCAAAGTGAAATAAAGAGAAATATACAGGGAACCAAGAGTGAAAGGAAAGAAACCAGGTCTCATATCAACAATTTAGAACAGAAGGAAGAAATAAACATTCAACCAAACAGAATGAAGAAACAAGAATTTAAAAAAAATAAATAAATGAAGAAAGCACAAGAAGAATCTGGGACATCTCCAAAAGTGCCAACATCCAGATCATAGGGGTGCCAGAAGGAGAAGAGGAAGAGCAAGAAATTGAAAACATATTTGAACAAATAATGAAAGAAAACTTCCCTAACTGGGCAAAGTAAATAGACATGCAAGTTCAAGAAGCTCAGGGAGTCCCAAAGAAGTTGGACCCAAGGAAGAACACACTAAGACACATTATAATTAAATTACCCAAGATTAAAGATAAGGAGATAGTCTTAAAAGCAGCAAGAGTAAAGGAGAGAGTTACTTACAAAGGAGTTCCCATATGACTACCAGCTGATTCCTCAAAAGAAACCTTATAGGCAAGAAGGGACTGGAAAGAAGTATTCGAAGCCATGAAAGGCAAGGACCTACCTCCAAGATTACTCTACCAAGCAAAGCTATCACTTAGAATGGAAGGGCAGATAAAGTGCTTCCCAGATAAGGTTAAGTTAAAGGAGTTCATCATCATCAAGCCCTTATTATATAAAATGTTAAAGGGACTTATCTAAGAAAAAGAAGTAGATCAAAACTATGAACAGTAAAATGAACAAACTCACAGTTATCAACAACTGAACCTAAAAAACAAGAACAAAAACAAATTAAGCAAACAACTAGAACAGGAACAGAATCACAGAAATGGAGATCTCATGGAGGGTTATTAGAGGGAGGGTGTCGGGGGAAGAATGGGGGAAAAGGAACAGGGAATAAGAAGCATAATTGGTAGGACAAAATAGACAGGGGGAGGTTAAAAATAGTATAGGAAATGGAGAAGCCAAAGAACTTATATGTATGACCCATGGACATGAACTAAGGGGAGGGGGCAGTTTAGATAATGCTAGAGTGAGGGGGTGAAGGGTGGAGGGGGATAAAGGGGAGAAAAAAGGGGCAAATGTAATAGCATAATCAATAAAATATACTTAAAAATGGTATGATTTCTTCCATTTTAGCGCTCAGGACACCTATACTTAATTAATGAAAACCAAGGGTGCTTTTATTACAATTTACTTTAGGCATATGATATACAGATGACAAAGTTTTACTGCATTTAATTTTTCTCTTTTTTTTGAGTAAATATATGAAAACTCAATGCCATATAGTTTTTGAAGCAAGTCTCAATTTTTAATGGATAAAGTGAAACAGTTTATAGGAATTTGAAAACAGTATCTTTAATTTAAAAAATATAGCAAGGATAATATTAAAAATAATGATTTGAAAGTTTTCTTAATACAGAAAAGTATAAAAAGGAAAAGTACCAATAAAATTATCTAATACCTCACCACTCAGACAAACCCTGTTAATACATGTAGTTTTTATATCAAACAGTACTTAAAAGTAGATAATCAGAATTTTCTTATTCCTTGCAGTCCTTCTTTATAAAGATAATCACTATTAAAAATTATTTCAAGTACTACTTATCCTCAAGTATTTTAGCAAATGACCCGAATGTGTCTGCTCATCCATCTATCCATCTACAACCTACTAATTCTTTCAAGAGATGGATAATATTACAAATGCTATGCAACCTAATCCATTTTTTGGTGCTTAATATATCTGGAACATTTTCCACATCAGTACATATTTGCCTTATTTTTTATAGTTTACATAGTATTTCAATATTTAGAAAACATGTACTTTTTTTTTAACTTGACTGTCAGAGAATGGGCTAGATTAAATTTAATGAAAACCCCTTCTGGGTAAATAGTTTATAGAGTGTAAAGCCAAGATATAGTAAAGGGATCTTGTAAACTTCTCTGTTATTCTCTCTCAACTGCCTGCATTCATGTGGTCCACAAATGCCACAGAACAGACTACAGCATTTCTTTAGGAAATACTATGCAGGGAAAGTATTATCTGAAAAAGACAAGACCTTAATTCCTCTCAAAGTAGGATAAAGAGTAATAAGTTTGCCCTCCCAGAAACAATTCTTCTGGTAAAAAAAATAAAATGTCCCCATGAGGTTGTCTGGACAGGAAACATGGTTCCGTGCCATGAAAAGGAGAACAGAGTGTGGTGTTATGTCTACAGTACACTCTGCAGACAGTACCAATTACTACTTAAATCTCCTGGATGCTTAGAAAGATACGCAGACCATGGATTTTGTTTCAGGTGAGATCATGGAACAGATGATAGGGGCCAAAACTCCTTGGTAAACCTTATCCTGCTTGTCCTGTCAACCCACCTAAGCTTTGACTTCATATTACATCTCTTCAAGTTAACTTACTGTCAACTTTGAACTTCCCCCAGGCAGGAAAAAAAGGCTCCATGCTCCTTAACAATGACAGGTGTTCTTTTTTATGACCTTTAAGGACAAGTTAGATTTAGTACAAACATTTATTTTTCACTCTTTACAACATATTCAATGACTTCTTTTTATGAAGGCTTTCAAAAATGATCATTTAAAATATAAAAGGTAATTGAGAGTAGATAGAAGATTGATGAAGACAATTCAAATTAATTAAAACTTAAGGACTGACCATCTCTTTAATAGACATTTAATATGGAATCAAATGTTCAATCCCATTTATGTATATTAGACATGACAGATCAAATATGAAGATCAATAAACATCTGGTAGCTATGATTACCATTATGTGTCTGGCTTATGGCTTGGGAAGATATTAGAGCTAAATGATCTATGTGTGACTTAAACTAGCAGGCTTTCTTTGAAATTGCCTATAGTCAACTAAGCTTTTCAATGATGGCTGTTCTAAGCATCTCACAGGTACATCACTTTCCCTATTTTAGCTGTTGCATTGACCTCATTGCCTTTTTTTAAATGCATAAAATCGTCATCCCTTATCTAACAAGGATATGTTCCAAGGCCCTCAGTGAATGCCTGAAACTGCAGATAGTACCAAACCCTGTATGTATTATTTTTTCCTATACATACATATCTATAATAAAGTGTAATTTATAAATTAGGCACAGTAAGAGAATAATAACAATAATGAAAAATAAAATAGGATAATTATAACAATGTACTATAATAAAGTTATGTCAATGTGATGTTTATCTTTCTCTCAAATATCTGACAACTGATCTGATAACTAAGGGAGTTACTAAGTGATTACGTGCACACTCTGTGTACAGAATGGATACACTGGTCAGGGGATGATTCAAGTCCAGGGGAGACAGAGCAAGACTGCAAGAGATTTTATCACACTAATCAAAATGGCAATTCAAAATTTGTGAATTGTTTATTTCTAGAATTTTCCATTTAATATTTTTGGACCACAGTTGACTGTGGGTAACTGAAACCATGGATAAGAGGAACAATTTCGAGGCAGATAAACACTCCAACACAATGCTGTGAGCACTCCTCTCTACAAATGCTATGGATTCTGATTCACTGAGGCTACTGCAACTCCAGGCTCGACTCTAGTGTATATCTTTAAAAACACAAAGCTTGACCCTGGGTCTCCTGGTCTCAATTCCTATTAAAGTCCAGTCAAATCCCCCTTTTCTTCTTCTAATAAAGAATCCCTAAGAGTTTAAAAGTAGATTCATCTCAATTTTTTCCTGAAAGCTTAGAAGGACCGAAGAGACAACTTTGGCCAGTAATAAGTAAGAGTCTGACCAGGCCAAATCTCACCCATGGAAGAAATAGTCAACGCTCTTAAGAGCTAAGAATTTAAATCATGTTAATTAAAGGATTTGCACCATATGCCTTAAAGTCTGGCACAAACATCCAGTTAGTACCTCAAATGCTGAAAAATGCCAGCTATCTCAAAAAGAGATTTCAATACTATACAATATTTCAAGCTTCTTTTTTAGCTCCCCTTGCTCCTCTGTTCTCACTCTTCCTTAGTCTCTTTCTCTTTTGTCCTGTGACTCTTAATGAGTGAAACAATATGGAGAAGAGAACTAGGATTTACAGAGACACAGTATGCACTTAAAGCATGCTGTCACTAACCTTCTGCAGTCGCATTTATGTAAGCATCTAAACAGAAGGAATAATGTGTGTGCATGTTTTGCCTACCAAATATCCATATTCCTCTTCTTTCTTAAGATAGCAAATCTGAACAAGGAGCACAGATACTGAAATTCATTTCCTAGTCTCCCCTTCAGATAGAGGTAGCCAATGAGATGTAAGAAAAAATAATTGGATAGGGGTTCCAGGAAAGCTGTTCAAAGGATGCTGATCAACTGAAGGAACATTGTTTTTGATCTTCACTCTCTTTCCCTTGCTCCTTTTTCTTCCTTCCTGGAACAGAGGGATGACTCATGGAACTTCAGCAAGTCATCTAGGGCTATAAGATAACACTGAAGATGGAAAACAGACAGTAACAGAGAACACTGACAAAATGAGCCTTAATTCCTCACTATTGTTGATCTCCCATATCACCATTGGTCTGCCTCTTTCTCAACTTTTATTGCCTAAGACTTTTTTAAAATCTAAAATCAAAGAACAACATCAAAAACAGAATAATTCCACATTTTGTTTAAATCACAGTAATTTAAGGTTTGTTACTACAGCCTGTTAATATAATATGTACATAAGTTTCACTGTTTGGGGAAGATATGATGAGAAGGCATGTGAGAGAACACCGATTTAAAGATGATCTGTAAAGCTCACCCACAGGCCTTCACCTTGACTCCAAGTCCCAGAAAGTTGCTGTCCCTCTCCCCTTTCCTTGAACTATGGCTTCTTTGAATTCATTTAAACACAGTGTGGGTATTTCTTCTTGTTCATATCTCATTAAAGGCTCTTTCCCCTGCTCATTTGAATGAGATTTAACATACAGAAGCATGCAAGAGGCCTACATATATGTGTGTGTGCACATGCGCATGCACACGGTGGAAGTGGGGTGTAATGTTGGGGAGATGGTGGACAGGTCAATGTCAGCCAAGTTATTTTCCAAGCCCAGGCCCTAAACCAGTGGCCAGTGTCTGCCCAGGCTCCTAAAACTCTCTCTTAGAATCTGTGTGTGTGTGTGTGTGTGTAAAAGAGAGAGAAACAATTTGTTTCTTATAATGTGTTGCCGCGCAGAAGTTAACTGGTATGAAAAGGTGAGTAAACAGGCACTCCATTTTTTTAGGATAAAATGCTTTTTTTTTTTTTTTTTACAGAAATTACTGTCATTCCATTCAGTTTTCTTTTTTCTCAGAAGAGTATGTTACAGAGCATCCTTGCCTTCAGGCCCTGTTTTCTCATTTGTAATGATATACTATATGTAAAGTCATATTACCAGCACTCGCAATTTCAAAATTGTTTGATGCCTGATGTCACAAAATTATAACTAAGAGAGGCTGTTACACCTACTGCTCCAAGGCATGGGGAGTGTTATTTTGGCAACATTGAAAAAGTATAATAAAGGACTTTAATTTTAATGACATCTTGAATGCAAGCTGTTAGAAAAATTGAGTGTATGTTTTTCCTATCCAGGTAACCAAATCAGGTATCCCCCTCAAAACAACATCCTTTTCCAACCTACTTTGGATTTAAATTATTCAATTTAATTCAACAAGCATTTATCAAATACCCATTACATGTGAAGCATTGCAGTGGGTGCCACAGTAATTGAACAGCAACACCTGCCCTTCAAGAGTTCACAATCTAGTGAAAAGGAGATGCCTATTAACATGACATTGGTACACAACAGATTGTGAGAAGCGCTAAAATGAGGCTACCATGAAATACCACGAGCTTCAAGAGCAGGCTGTGTACAGCATCTTGGAGAACAGGGCTTTGGAGAGAGACTTCAATAGGCATACAATACATGCATTCCCAGACAGGGACACAACCTTCAACCTAAACAAAGACAAGGACTCTGGGGGTGTGTTACCAGATGAGAAATCAGGTATGTGAGACTAGGACACAGCAAAAATAGCAAAGAAAGGAGAGGCTGTGGAGCTAGCAGGGAGGGAACACCAGTAAAAACTGGTGACTGGTGAAATGTAAAAGTGAGGAAAAATCACCTGAAGTGATTGCCATATCTGTGTTTATCTTTCATTGGCCTGGGTTGCGATATCCCTGGGCTCCACTCACAACCCCTTGTCCTGACACTTTCAGTGCCGGTAGACGTGACTACCAGGCCCTGCTTGCTTTATTTGTTTGTTTGTTTGTTTGTTTGTTTGTTT
The DNA here is from genome assembly GCF_021234165.1 of Pteronotus mesoamericanus. Classification (NCBI taxonomy): domain Eukaryota; kingdom Metazoa; phylum Chordata; class Mammalia; order Chiroptera; family Mormoopidae; genus Pteronotus; species Pteronotus mesoamericanus. The sequence continues at coordinate 33,531,450 of NW_026555105.1, read as the reverse complement.
GGTCTAAGGGCTCTCTTTGGTTTCCAGAACTTGCTTTTGCTCTGGCACATGGAAGGTAGGAAGTAGGTACCTGGGGAACTGTCCATAAAAGATGACTGACAAGAGTCAGTGTATTGACAGTCAAGCTCCTTTGCCCTTGGGTGGCAGGAGTGAGGTACATATCCTAAGGGGGCTACCAGGTTTCCCTAGCTGGTTTGAGCTTCAGTCACTTGAACATTTTCATTAGCTGCTTTTTTTTCCTTATCATCTCACTTTCCTACTGCCTTACCCTAAGTCACCTTGCCAATACATTTTAGACTTTCAAATCCTTGAAATCTCAGGGCCTGCTTCCAAAGAAACCCAACTTGAAGATAACCCAGTATAGGTGATGAGCCTCGCTGAAGTACTATTTTCACCAAAAATCGCCAAGGCTTTCCTATAAAACTGCAGCATAAGTAGAACATAAAGGCGTCTGAGTAGATAAAGTTATGCTGAGTGGAGATGGCAAAATATGAGACACAGCAGAACAAGAGATGTTCACAACCAGGTTTTAGAGCAAAGATAATTTAGTCATATGACTTCACAGTAGTTTCTTAAAGTGAAGAGGTGCATGGTAATCCTGAGAGAAAGGCAGTGACTGCACAGGGTTCTACTGAATAAACACAACTGCCTTCTTGCTTGCTTTTGTTGGCAATTGCTACTTACACGGTATTTACACAGAGCATTAAAATTTAGAAAGAGGCTTCAGAAAGATAACACTGTACAGATATGATCCCTCAAATTGGTATGCACTGTTATGAATAAACATGCATATAAAAGTAGTAGTGTTGCATTGTTTACATTCTGGAATGAATGCTTTGGGGTCAAGAAGAAAACATTTAGGAGAAGCTTCCTCTCAGAAGCCTTCCTTGGCTACCTTGGCTCTCAGCAATCTCCCTGGCTTCTGAAACTAAGTCTACCTTTTACATTTGTCTGCACAAAACCCTCTTCATATTAGCTATTATTCATACATTTCCAGTCCTGACAATTTTTATCATTATGTATTTTTACCTTATTTTATTTCATGTGCATTTATGTGTTTTGAACAAAGCAGTTTCAAAGTTATAAAACTTCTCTGGTGCCCCCAAAGTCATAACTGATGTTCCACTTTACTTTCTAAGGCTTTTGCTAAGAATTCCAATCACTCCCCATGCAGAGTTTTTGTAACACTGTGTTATATAGTTTTACAGTTCATAGCACACTAGAAGGAGGAAAGGCAAATGAGGAAAGAATCAAGTGGATTCAAACATGAGAACAAATAACATCAAGAAAGAAGAGCAGAAAACAAATAAAAGTAGACCTAAAGATAGTCCACTGCATTGTAAAATTATGAATTTTTCAAATGATGCCCTTAGGCTGTCAGTCTAAATATATAAGAATGCCTATAGAATATTTTAGAAAGATTTCCATTAAAAGTTACCTTTTTCTAGTTTTTGTACTGGAATCAATAAAATTCAGTTATCTGAAAATAAAGTGTTTTATAAGGATGCTAGATTTTGTGAAAATAGCCAATTCCTATCATCTAAATAGATTTTGACTGATTAATACCACCCACATGCTTCTCTGTATAATCATACATTTGTTCCATCACTATTGATTCACTGGCAATTACATTATTAATCAAGGTGGTTGGTTTTTTTAAAATTCCCTCTTATTTTTCTTTTTCCAAAGATAAAATGGTCAATGTGAATATGCAATCAAGAAGAAAGATCACCCATTTGAAGAGCAAAGTAATGTGCTCTCACTTTTATGAGCAATGTGATATCTGCAGGTCCTGATCATGATTCCCAATTCGACCATTTTCTTGTGTGTGACATTGAGACAATAGTTCATGCTCTCTGAGCCTCAGTTTCTTCATCTGTAAAAGTGGACAATGATATCTATCTCACAGGATTAAGGTGGGGACTTAAAGAGATAATCTAACTGCTTAATGGGATCTGTCCCACAGCAAGGAATTGAACTGCCTATGCTATTATTTTTATTGTATTTGTTAAAATAATAGACATAAATCTTTTTTTTCTTTTACTTTTTCTTTTATTTTATTTTATTTTTCAATTTATTTACTTTTAAAATACATTTGTCTCTGCCTCCCGCCCACCTCTTTCCCTTGCCCCCTCCCACCTTTCCTCCCTCAGCTCTTCCCCTTTGGTTTTATCCATGAGTCCTTGCTATATGTCCCTTGACTTTCCCCTTCCCTTCATTTCCCTGCCCCCCCCCCTTCCCTCTTGTCTCTGTTGATTTCTTTTCCTTTCAGTGCTGCTGGTCATATTTTCCTTGCTTCTTTGCATTGTTGGTTAGGTTCTGCTTATAGGTGAGATCATATGGTATTTGTCTTTCGTCCCCTGGCTTATTTCGCTTAGCATGATGCTCTCCAGTTCCATCCATGCTGTCGCAAAGTTTTAGACATAAATCTTAAGTATTGAATATAATGACCTAATAATTGACTAGTGATTATTTAAAATATATAAAATTTTAGAATAAAATGTCTAGAGTACATAAAAAATAAGGTGGCTATAAAACATTGAGAATATAAAAATTAATAAATTATTTAAAAAGCTATTTTTGGCAACCTGTTAATTATTCTATTTGATAGGAAGAATTTGGTGAATAGAATTTTATTTTTATCATACTGTTTAACATTATAAATCTATAGCAAATGAGAAAATAGGGTTATGACTTATGATCTAATGTAAAGTTCCAAGATATTTATTTTGAATAACAGAAAGCTAGCTTTAAGTGTTTTGTGACCTGCTAAGTAAATGCCTTGTGTTGGTAGCTTTGTTGTGACTGTTAGAGGAGGTTAGAGGAGGACAGAGACAATAACAGAGACCTAAGGACTCCTTTACAACTTCTCAGTAGAAGTCAGAAAAATGCTAATGTGATCTTGTCACAAATGTGTAATCACATGAAGGCCATTACAATCATTGCAAATGTCTTTGAAGAGATAAAAAGTACAATGTGTCTATGAAAGCAGAAAAATATTCAAATTTTTACACAGCAAGAGAGCATGAGCTAGTATTGAGAATGGGCAATTAGATAACCACAATCCTGATTTGGAAGAGGAATAAACTGCCATGAACACAATGTGAACAGCAGACTGTTTTTATGTGACCCCTTGGCTTGAAATGAAAACATCTGATGATGACTTTTGGTAGAACAAGTCTGATAATTTTTTTTCTGCCCACAATCTTGTCCAAACTTGTGTTGACTCTAATGTATTTCTCATCGATGCTGCAAAGGGAACCTGTTCTGAGTGATTTAATCAACTAGTTTTATTTTGCTTAATGTTACTCATCTATAAGATTTTGATACTAAAATCTATCTATCTATCTATCTATCTATCTATCTATCATCTATCTATATAATTACAAGCAGTAGAAAAAAGAAGACTGTACTGTGAATTGAAAGATTTTCATTGTAGCCTTAATTCTTCCCTCATTTGGCATTCCTGGATTTGAATTTTTTGAGCTTCAATCATTAAATAAGATGCTTAGATCACATAATCATGAAAGTACATTCTATCATACAAGTCTGTCACTCAAGTATCATTCTAGATATTGCAAGACATTGAAACACTTTCCTCATCTGGGTTACCAGTTCATAGATATCTTAAGCTCAAGCTTCTGAATAAAGCTTTCTAAGTAAGAGAGCCAAGAAAACGCACCCTCAAGTCACTTTGGCTGTGATATGAGAAGAAACATGATGTAATGGCTCAGATGTCATTCCATCCGGGCCTAAGAAGACCTGTCTGCACTAACATCACTCCTTCAAACTACCATAAATTCCCCTCTGCTGCCCTGTGTGAATGCCTCCTGAATTCATTTTGGAAATGGGATGGGTAGGTTGTCTTAGGGAAGAGCTATGGACAGCTTAAAGATCCATATTTCAGATAAGGTCAGTAGGTAGGTGGGGAACAGAGATGGCTACAGACAGGGATATAGGAGGACAACAAAGACAGCTGTCCAGGCTTAGCCAGCATTGCTAAGATAGCAGAGGTTGAAAGAGCCAACTGGTATTCAGCTACTTCCATCAAAGAGAGTGAACTGATAGAGATTTGAACATTTGTAAAGTCTATCAGAGAATGTTAAAACTAGTTTCTTGGTTGTTTACTGCCAAAATGTACAATTTCCTTTTCATGTCTCTCTGGCAGCATGAGGCAGTAAAGAATTGTAATAAGGATTTGAAAATGACTTTGTCATTTGTAGACTTTGGGAATGTGGACAAATCACCTAGCATCTTTGGGACTGATCTGTAGGAAAAGGATAGTGAACATACACAATGGGAGTGGTTTGAGGATTAAGCAGGAAAGGGGTATGAAAGACCTCCAGTTCTGTAGATGCTCAATTCATTATTGAAACTGTTACTTGTTCTTTCTGGCTTCTGGTTTTTCGCATGACTTTTCCTAAAATACAGAGGCTTGTGAATTATTTCAATTAACACTAGATATAATATTTATGACCTATTTTTCTCCTCATTGCTAAAATTGGAGGCCACATGATAAGTCAAAACTGCTCTTGTTATAGGAGGATGTCAGCGTGAAAACTCACACATTCCCTACACCAGTTGTCAGGCACTTCTACAATTTCAAACAAGTTTTTCTTCTTAACCTTCTATGTTTAAACAACATATTACTAAATTTCATGCCTAGATCTACCTGTTACCTAATAAGTATGTTTTTTCTTTTTGTTCTCTTGCTCCACTCTAGCTCATGTTAGTGTTATCTAATATACCTCTTCATACTCGTGTGGTCTGTGTGAATTGGACTGCTTTAAAACTTGTTTCAGTTTCCAAGAAAACATTAGAAAGAGAAATCCATGGCTGTTAAGGACTGCCATCAAAATACAAGCCATAAAACAGAAGCAGAAATGCATGGTTCTTATCGTTCTTCAACTAACCTCTCACACATATTAGAGGGCATGCCCTGATCTCAGCCATTGACAAAGGGTCTAGTGCCTTCAAGGATCAGTTCACAATACAGTTGTATTCTGCTCAGCTTAATGCTTTAAAAATAATCACAATGCACCGAGAATAATTCTTAATAATCAATAGGCATTCAGAACAACCTAATGCACTGCTGGTGGGAATGTAAATTGATACATGCTTTTGGAAATGTGCTACATATATACTCACCCTATGGCCTACTATATCAAACTTAGGTAAACATCCAGCAGAAATGTATCCACTGAAAGGCATGTACAAAAATGTATTATCTCTAGTCAGAATGTCTCCAAATTGGAACTACCCAAGTATGCATCAATAGGAAAATGGATAAATTGTAGTATATTCATACAACTGAATACTAAATAACTTTAAAAATAGTAAACCATTGCTACATGCAAAATATGAATGAAACTCATAGACTTGATGTGGGGTAAAAGAAATGAGATACAGGCATGTACAAATTATAAGGCTTTAATTTTATAAAATTCAAAAACAGGCAAAACTAATCTATTAGTGCTCAGGATACATTCCCTTGGGGTGGGAGTGTAGTAACTGAGGAAATGTTCTGTTTCTTGATTGGGTACTGATTACAAAACTGTTCATTAACCTCTATGCCTGAATATGTATATTAGGCATAGTGTTATCATCTAGCCCATGTAACCTCTATGCCTGAATATGTATCACACTCAACACAAAGTTTTTAAAAATTATAAATGGTTTTAAAACCATGTGCTCATTTCTAAAAAGATCTTAGAAAAAGCAAGAAAAAAAATGTTTAAATGGTAGGGAGAAATCTAATGGGCTCATCACTCAGCATGATCTCATGTTCAATCAGAGGTCGGGCAGCAGACAGGAGGTTTGTGCACACTCCACCCCCAGTTCATATTTTGGTAATTCCCAGTATTCTGGTATTTGGAGGTGGGACCTTTGGAAGGTCATAGAGATGGAGTTACCTCAGAAACAAGATAAGTGCCCTTTAAAAGAGACCCCTGAGAGCACCCTTGCCTTTCCACCATATGAAGACACAGTGAGAGGGCAGCTGTCTATGAACAAGGAAGTGTGTCCATACCAGACACTAAATTTGCTGCTGCCTTGATCTTGGACTTCCCAGCCTTCATAACTGTGAGAAAAAAATTTCTGTAGCTTTTTAGCCAGTCTGTGATATTTTTTGTAATAATAGCCCAAGTTGACAATGAAAAATCTGACACTACAGTTAAGGATCACTAGACCAAGGTATTTGTCATACATGGCTACAAATGGTATTATTACTTTTATCTCTGTTATGCACTAGGCACTGTATTGAGTCTTTTTCATAAACATGATTGTATTTATCCTTACCTGCCACTATATCAGAAAACACTATAATTTTCATTTTGCAGATGTGAAAATTGGGGCTCAAGCATATTAAACTACTCATCACAAGTTGTTAAAAAACCCAAGATGTGGATGACCACATACATTGGTGATCTGTGATACCCTTGAGTGTAGACTGTGTGCTTATGTGACCCCACTCATTGGCTCCAGGAGATTTCCTCTCCACTGCTGTGTGAGATGACAATGGCTTGTTGCTCTGGCATTCGCTTTTCCTCTCCGGGTTTAGGTTCATTCAGCCTTTGTTCTTCAGTCAGTCTGTGAATTACTGACTGTTAAGCAGCCATGGCCACATCCGGCTCTCTTCTCTCCCACACACATGTGGTTCAGTTCCACAGAGTCCAACATCAAGGCTGCCAGACTGGCTGGACTCCAGGGACTCATTGTGACTACAATTTGCCTATTGGAATTATCAATGTGATCACAGAAGTAACCCAATTTCCTGTTTGCTTATAGAATTTTCAAAGGTTGATATGAGGGCACATGTTTTCTGAATTCCCAGAGAAGTCCTTTATTTTTTCTCCCTGTTATGCACCTATATAAAACTATTTGAATTCAACATCAGAAAGTTGGTAGAGATTTCTTTCTGTAGTAAAAAGGAAGAGTCTGTGCCTACATTAGTGGTCTTTAGATAAAGACAAACCTCTGTTCAAATCCCAGCTAAGCCACTTATTAAGCCCCAGCTTCTTTATCAGATAAATGTGGAAAATATCTTCATCAGAGAACCATTATAAAGATAAATTAGATAATGTGTGAAAAGCACTTAGTTCAATCTCTGCCATGTGTTTTGCTTTTTCATAAGCAGTAAATCTATACGCATAAACACATACATGTACAATTTACTTAGCATGCCGTATAGTAGCATCATGCATTATATGCACATGCGCTTACACACACACCCTTACAGAATCAAAGGTTTGTGCTTTCTTAGTCTTCTAATAACTATAGTAGTAAACCCTGCTTTTACGAGAGCTTAGACATTTGGTAGTTTTCTCAAATAGTTGAGAATTAAGAAGTAAATATATTCATGAACAGCAGTATAATATATAACCTATAAAGCAGCGAAATAGGTTTTAAAGAAATGAGTGTCTAAATTCTGAGAATTGAGAAAGTGTGAAATCTGTCCAGCACCATATATTTCTAGGCCACTTAATCAAAAGGCAACTTTCACCATATATGTAGTTTGACTTGCATACTATGCTTTTCATTTACAGAATACTTTGAGGTTAATAAACTCTTAACTATGAACAATCTACATGTCTACATGTAATAATGCCCTTTTAATCCATTGTCCTCTCTTATTTTTAAAGACTACAAGAGTTCCACAGTCTTCCTTTAGAGTTTATATGACCTTCTAAAGAACTCAGAAGAGAATGTTCAGATGGAAATTAGCCACAGCCACAGCCATTATCAAGAAGTTAATTCATAGAAGAATTAAAGACTTTGTTCCCTTACTTACTGGTATTGACTGATTTTTACTTCCTCATCACAGTTCTCTTGCCCCAATACAGAGAAAATAACTAGACCTTGAACATGGCAATTAAAAAGTAGATATCCTGAGCTCTGACACTCCTAGCAAACCAGCAGAGTGTTAAGGAATATCATCATCCTGTTGGTAAATTTCTAAAAGGTTACAAAGCACTGTTGAGAAAAATATCATTCATCAGCAAGTATGACTAAGAGTACAGATAGTCTCAATGCAGGTTCCTAACTAGCATATGCATACATATAAGAACTGATGCTTTTTAATACTGCCATATTTCCTTTAAGTCATGCACTATATTTCCAAGGTCTGTAAAGGTTATTCTTCCATGATAATGTTAACTATAATAAACAAAACTATAACCGTGGGCTAGAAACGCAGTAATCAAGTAACTTTTTGCTATAAAGATAACAGAGTCTATAAAAGTGCTATTTTTAGACCCAATGAGATTCATTTGTAAGACAAAACTAAATATACTTCCTAATCAGACTGTGGTTCTTGGCTTCTCATGATGCATATTAAGAAAAGGCATTAATATGTTTTGCACAAAAACAAGTGTAAATATATAATATAAGCACACTTCAACCAATGTATACATTAATCTGGGTGAGACAATAAACTTCTGTTGTTTAATCCACCCAGTTTGTAGTACTTTATAATGGCAACCCTAGCAAATTAATACAGATACCAAACTGAATTTCAGACTTATTGCACAATGAATTCAACTATACATTACAATTTGAGTTTATAACTTTGGTGAGTTGCTCTACAAAACCACATTCATTTGAGGTATATTACAAAAACACAATGTATTCTTTACTTGAATTGAAACTTTACTGTCTACTGCTAATTGTCTACCAACTGATAGAGAGGCCTCTGTGGTAAGAAACTGAGCTTTCTGCTAACAGTGAGTGAGCCATCACAGAAGTGAGCCCCCTCCCCCTCCACAGTCCGGTCTCAGGAGGCTGCCAGTCCTGCGGACATCCTGACTACAACGCATGAGAGATCCTGAGCCAGAGTCACCAGCCAAGTGATGTCTGAATTCCTGGTCTATAGATACTGAGAGAGTAAGTGGTTGTTATTTCAAACCTTACTGCACAGAAATATGTAATTTACTGCACAGAAATATGTAACTAAGTCTATCTGACATGCATTTTCCCTTTCTATTAACAGAAATCGTATTTATTATTCAGGTGGCAATCTTTAGTGGCTAAGATATATTTCCTAGCTCTATGTAACTTGAATAATTAATTCTATAAGCACAATTGTAGAACAAATTGTAAACATAAGTTATAAGAGGATATCTAGGAACATTTTGCTCTCCTGTAAATACAGTTTCTTTCATCCCATTTTGAATGTCAGTGTGATGGCTGAAGCCGCAGCATCTTATCAGTGGGAGGGAAAGGTCAAGGGAGTCATAATGACTTTGACCCTGATACTGAGGTGCTGAAGTAGCATAGGAAAGTGCCTGCTTTTGCACTTCTTATGGAAAGAAAAAATAAAATCAGTTGGAGTCATTTTTTTAGTTTTTCTGATATGAGTAACTGGAATACAATCTTACCTGATAAAAGCTATTTTTCTATTATGTCATTTTGGGCATTCTGACATAGCTAGTCTGTTTTTATTCTCAAAAATATTATTCATTTACTGTCATGAAAAGCATTTTTAATTTATATTTTTAAATCATTAGGATCAGATATTTTGCATATGTTATCCCATCCATATTACTATTATGGATAAAAAAGAACCATTAGGAGAAAATAGAAGGGATTAAAAAAGAAAAAAGAAAGAAAGAGAAGAGAGGAACAAAATTGGCCAAGATAAAAAGTATAGATGCAGAGAAGAGAAAATGAGAAAAGGGAATCACATAACTTAAAGCCGAGGAAAGAAATTGGTGTGACAATCATTAAAAGAATTTAACCATTAAAGTATGATGAAAACATTTCTTGTCTCCTTCTAGGATGTCAAGTAGTTTTTATATATTATCTACAATGAGATATCTGTTAGCATTTTCTTTACCTAGTATTTGAACATTGACATTAAGTAATGAAAGTCTAAACTTCAGAAGTTTTTGATAGCTGTCTTTCCTAAAAACAAGATGTTAAGGTGATAATGAATCAAACCTTTGAAAATATAGAGTGAGTTTGTAGGTCCTAGTTACTTTATGGGTTGCATCCTAGAAAAAAAAAAGCAATTACTTTACACAGATAAAATAAAGATGGAATAAATATTCCAAAGAAAACAAATATTGAATTAATTGGTACAAATAACTATTTTATACATTTACACAAAATGTATCACATACATATTATTTAAAAACAAAGAAAGTTCTAAAGCGCTTTATAAATCATTAGTGAAAATAAGATTCTTTTTAAATATTTTTCTTCTGTTAAAAAGAAAGTAGCCCTGGCTGGTGTAGCTCAGTGGATTGAGTGCCAGCCTGCAAATCAAAGGGTCTCTGGTTTAATTCCCAGTCAGGGCACGTGCCTGGGTTGTGGGACAGATGCCCAGAAGAGGGTGCTTGAAAGGCAACCAGACATTGATGTTTCTCTCCCTCTCTCCCTCTCCCTTCCCTTCTCTAAAAATAAATAAATAAAATCTTTTAAATAAAAAAAGAAAATATTGCCTACTTTATGCTTATGGGGATAATAGACTGATAGAGTCTGCTTCAATTTAAGTGAATATTTTTAATAATCTCATATTTGGTAAATATTAAAATGTAATATAGCATATGTGACACACATCTGCTTGTTACTCTAGTCAACCTGATTTACCAGACATACCACAAGGTTATATCACTTTCTATGAAGACTCACCTCTTGTGGGTTTAAGTTTCTTCCTCTGTAAAATGGGAAAAATAACAATACATTCTTCGGGTATTGTAATTAGGTAAGTAAATCCATGTAAGGTATTTAATAATAGGACTGGAACATGAACAGCAGCCCAATGCATTCAATTATTATTTTACGAATATAGACCTAATAATGAAATGTCTAGAAGTGAACCTTACCTATAATCATTTAACAAACAAATGGGAAAATCGGAGTGAAAATGTAGAAATTAGCCAATCAAAAAGTGTGAATCCACATAAGATATTTGAATTTTATGATAACATGCAGGAAAACCACAGTTTTTAGACTTATATTTTAAGGATTACGTTGTTTTGTTGTTTTTTTTTTGACAAAAGAAGAATCCGAAAATCAGGATAAACCAACTACAGTCTATTTCCACGACCACCCTCTCCTGTAGTCTGTATTTTAAGCTGTGTATATCATTTTAAATACTTTTACATTTTATGATACAAATATTACATATCCAATACAGATTATTAAAAAATATAAAACAGAAATAGACAAAAAAAATCACTACCTACATTTTCACTATCAGTATGGTATGTGTCCTTACAGACCATTTTCTGTGTCCTTGAAACAATCTAAATAATAATGTATATTTTTATACCAAAATCAGATCATACTATTCATGCTGTTTAGAATCTGATTCTTCTATTTGGAGTTATACAAAACCATTTTCATATCAATCAATGAAAACTTCAATGACTAGTTCTTAAAAATCAGAATTTCCTTGTAATTTATATTGAATATTTAATTTGTTTCTGGATTTTTTCTATTATTAACGATGCTGATTGTTCTTGGAGCTAGTAGCTTTGCATATGCTTGAGGTCAATTAATAGAAATAAAAGATGTTTAGGCTTTTGATGCACGGCATGGTTGCACTCCAGAAATATTGTACCATGTGCTGTTTCTTAGTTACTTCTGGTTACCTTCTATAGGTATCAAGAAAGTGACTTCAAACCATGTATGTGTGTAAGATTGCTCTAAAATAATGAGGAAAAAATATTTTATAGTTAAGAAGTCAAAAGGAACCCAGAATCACTTTGAGCATTTTGACTCTAAGGCAAACTCAATGTCTTGATCTTACGTATTACTGGACCAAGGAGTAAAAGAGTTAAAACTGAAAATTTGTCTGACAGATATTTAAAGAAGGATGTATCATTGTTCTTGTTTAAAGCAATAGATTATATGAATAATTCACCCTCCCCCCAAAAACAGCAAAAAAAAGGTTTTTACACTTTCAAATAGGTGTTAAAACAGGAACTGTTTTGCCAAAAGTAAATAAGTGGAGTGTAAATTTCTCTTCCTGCCAAGACAGAAAAGGTTTTACATCACAGCTGGGTAAGGAAATAAGACGGGCTACCAGAAAATATTCTACAGGAACAATTTTTTGGCATTTAGGAACTCAAAGAAAACCAAGAAACCAACAAGTTTCATATAATGTTTATGTCTCATGAAGGATGACCACCCTGAGCTGGAGTTTCACTTTTCTAGCTGCACTGAGAGAGAAATTTTTCAATGGGGTTTCAAAACACCTCTTTTGGTAAGCTCATGAATGGTTAGGTCTTAAGGTTACCACTTCATATTCTAAAAGAAGGTCATTTCTAATATGAGGTTAAGACCTTATTATTAATAATAGACTAAAAACTAGCTTAAATTCTGTCTCCTGGTCCCAATCAAACTCAAACATCCCTTTATTATTTTCTTAAACTACAAAAAGGGGACCAACTCTCTCACTTCCCTTTTGGAGAAATAAGTTCAAGGCACTCCTTAAGGAATATTGATCAAAAAGTTACTGTTACTGGCATTACTTGATTTTGATGGTTATTCACCCAGTAAGACATGCCATCAAATGCTCTCTTAAAAGAAGAAAGGTTCACATCTAATTTAGTCTTTAGGGTTCTGTATGAAAACAGGAAAATCAAACTATTATTAATTCCTAAATTCATAGGAAATGTTTACATACATTTTCGCTTTAGTTACTCACAGCAACCCCAGGACATAAGTCAGATACGTGTGGACTTTGATTTAATCAAAAAGGCAGGTGAGGTAAGGTAAGATTGACTGGATCCTGAAAAGCACAGCCATAAATGGTGGAATCAACAGTCAAATCCCCTTCTCATATATTGCATTCAGGCATATTGGCACAGTATTTTCATCTGTTAAGATTTCTAATTCAGAGACATTGCTTCCTCACTTGCGTTTCTGAAGTTTCTCTCTATATCTCATTTCCTTCAACTTATACACAGTTGGTTTCAACTAGTGTTCTTCCTTAAAAAAAGAAATCAATCCTTTTATGCTTGGGTAATTCTTGATCATGCCTTCTGTATCTGTTACAGAGTATGTTACCATACCAATGACTTCACAGGAAACATTTCATTATTTTTTAAAGCCCAGTTAAATTGATATGATCAGTATTGTTTAAGTCAACACTTATAATAGAGCTGAAAATTACTTTGAATATATGACAGCACAAAAGAAAAAATGATCTTGTTTTTCTTTGCACTGATTACTGTATCCTTATCTGGACATATAAGTGAATACACCTTTTAGTTTTAAGAACAAGTTCCTTGAAATGGTAGAACTAATCTATCCTATGTGGGCTCCTTGGAGCCTAGTCTTTATGAATGTCTTCTCAACGTCAAACATAAACAACCACTTTTCTTTTCTCTCCATAAACACTGAAGTTGAGATATGCCTCAGCAATAACGTGGCTGTTTTTTTGTTTTGTTTTGTTTTTTCCCCTAGCTATTGTCCACGCAATCATTAGCCAATCCTCCAGGCTGCTTTGAGGTTTACAATATCCCTCTGTGTCAAAGGACTTTCCCAATCTCTAATTGCTTTCTGAACTTCACTCTCTCTCTTTTTCTTTTTTCTGCAACTGCCATAAAATTTGCCTTTTACCACTCAGTGTTCACTTTATCAGCACTTTTAGAATAATCACTTGGATTATTTTTTCCAGCCAGAGCAGGAACATGACAGACAGAAAGATCATGGCAGAGTAAAAAAATTACTTAGCAGTACCATTCTAAATGAGGGAAGTAGAGAGAGTTGGCATTCTCTCTGCAGAACTGACCACCTATGAGACACACACACACACACACACACACACACACACACACACACACACACACACTCTCTATTTTACATATAAAACATTTTCTGAAATAAACAGTTTTATAGTAAATGAGTAGTGTAGGGGAAGTTCTGAATGAGGTGTCAGGTGTGTGATCTTGAATCTAATGGAGATTTAAAGAGACAGTGTGGAAAAATGGCAATTTCCTAGACATTGTGGATAGAGAGGCAATTTCCTAGATGCAGGAGAGTCTCTAATTAGCTAGGTCATTTAACTTCTGTGACATAGTAGACTGAAAGCTTTCAAACTGGGCTTCATAAAGCACTCACTGTTCCTAGGAGTCTACACAGTATTGACTATGAGAGAGACATGGGTGTTCTCATGTGGACTCAGATTTCCAATTAACTTTATTCAAAATAAGACCTGTTTCATACAGTGATTTATTTTTAAGATTTTTTTTTGAATACAGGTTGCCAAGATTTTTAAAAATGTAAAAAAATTAAACAAAAATCTATAAAGTCTCTCCTACTCTAATATTTTACTCTCTGATTGACTGGAAGAGAAAAGAAATACCTGGCTTCATTCTCACCATAACAAGCAATCCTGTCTTCCAAGTTTTGATGAATTACTGATTTGGCTGTATTTAAGGATAGCATGTTATAAACATGCTCATACACAGTCAGCTACCCTCAATTTATCTGATGTTTCACATCTCAACAAAAAATCTGGAAGAAAAGGGTATTTTGCCCTGGCCAGTGTGGCTCAGAGGACTGAGCACCAGACTGTGAAGCAAAGGTCACCAGTTCAACTCCCAGTCAGGGCATAAGCCTGGGTTATGACCCAGGTCCCTGGTCGGGGGCACACAAAAGGCAACCACACATTGATGTTTCTCTCCCTCTCTTTCTCTCTCCATCACCTTCTCTATAAAAATAAAAAATAAATAAAATCTTTTTAAAAAAGAAAAGGGTATTTTGATGAGGTGTGTCAGCAAGAAAAATATGGTGGGAGGCAGACCGACAAGAGCATTGGGAAGGAGAGTTTTGCCGCCTCCTTATACCAGACCTAATTCTGCTAACTTCTGTATCTCATCAAGAGAGAGGATGGAGGGGGGGAGCTATTATTTTGATTGGTTAGAGTATGAACTACTAATTAAGTTATATTTTCTAATGGGTAGGATTGGTAGGGTCATGGTTTTTTAAATTGTATAAGCCCACACTCTATATTTGCAGATTTGAAGAGAGTAGGATGTATTACTTAAGTCTTGAATTGGACCACTAGATATTAATGCTGTAGCCTCATGCCCCCTACTCATTGCTGCTATGTGCACAGAGATCTATTTGGAGCTCTGTCCTGAAGTACAGTTTTAGCTGGGGAAGCCTGAAATATTCCTGGATTCCTATGATATTAAAAATTCCACTCTGATAGTTTCTAAAAAAAGTTGATAAAAATAAATATCCAAAATACAGGAAGAATATTCAGGTTAGATCAAAGCTATGAGTATAATATTCAACCTTTCTTAGTAGTTGGACATATTCATCTATAATTTGCAGTTTCTAAGTTCTCATATTTCCCTCTCTCTAATCTCAGCAATATTTAAAACCAATCCTGGGAATTTGGGACAACACTTGCTGGGTATCGTTTCACTGGGATGTGTAGTAATAATGTCTTGTTGTCACCCAGATCATTGAAACTGTTTAAGTGTAAATAAGGTCCAATGAGGATGCACAAGGTATAATTCTCAGGTCACATTCTGTAGGGAAAGTCAACCTACATGGAAATCATGGTTTGTTAGAGGGTTTTTTTTTTCTTTCTCAAGTGCATAATAGAATATCAGAAAGGAAAGAAGAAAGAAAGAAAGAAAGAAAGAAAGAAAGAAAGAAAGAAAGAAAGAAAGAAAGAAAGAAAGAAAGAAAGAAAGAAAGAAAGAAAGAAAGAAAGGGGGGAGGGAGGAGGGGGGGGGAGGGGAAGGAAGGAAGGAAGGAAGGAAGGAAGGAAGGAAGGAAGGAAGGAAGGAAGGAAGGAAGGAAGGAAGGAAGGAAGGAAGGAAGGAAAGAAGGAAGGAAGGAAGGAAGGAAGGAAGGAAGGAAGGAAGGAAGGAAGAAAGGAAGGAAGGAAGGGAGAAAGGAAGGAAGGGAGAAAGGAAGGAAGGGAGAAAGGAAGGAAGGGAGAAAGGAAGAGAGAAAGGAAGAAAGAAAGAAAGAAAAAGACACGTGGTCAATGTATTAGTCAGGAATCTGGCAAGAAACAATCAACCTGGGATGATACAGAGGCTGGAAGGAAGAGACTACTAAAATGGTATGGGTAGGTTTCAGGTCAAGATTCCAAAAGAAGAACAAGAGCAAGAAGCAGCTCCCACCACAGGAGTGAAAGCACAAGGAAGTGGTGATACTGGAGGCTTGTGAGTGCTAGCTCCATGAAGGAGGGGTCTCTGGGCAGGAGCTGTACTCCTGGAGGAATACAGCCTCTGTCAGAAATGGAATCCAAAGCAGGGAGGGAGAGGGAAGAAATATCCTCTCATTTCCTACCAGTGACTCCTAATGTCTAAACTACTGTCAAATGGCATAAGTTGAATGGCAAGGGAATTCATATATTGCAGTCCAAAATATTAGCATCTTGGGGCATAAATTAGGGCAGAGAATGGGCCTGGGAATGTGCAGGTGTAGTGGGACAACTGGAAATAATCATCACATATGCATATATGAGGTGAAATCCCTGAAACTTCTTCAGGATACCAGATTAAAAAACAGAATATATTAATGGCTTTCAAGTCTTGGTTTTATACAACTACCTACTAGTCACTTTCTCTCAGCTCTCCAATAGGCATCTCAAGTTCAAGCTGTTCAAAACAGAACTAGTTATCTCCTTTTTCCCTTTAGACCTGTTCCTTCTCACAGATTTCCCTTTCTATTAACCTCAATCATCCTGGCCAGATCAGTCCAAATGTTTCACTCCCTTTTCCCTTCACTTAATCCCATCAGTCTTGTTAATGCCAGCTTCTAAGTGTCTCTGGAACCTGTCCTCTCCCTGTCAATTGGATTGCCCCATCCTTGATACAGACCTCCATCATGTCTAACTTGGACCACCGGTCCCTCACATCCCTGCCCTACCTCTTACTTCTCCCCATCTTCCAGTTTCTACTAAGTCATAGAGCTGCTTTTCTAAAAGGAAATCTCATCATGCCATCCCCTTAATTAAAACCTTCAGCCTCTGCCTTTTAATTACAGAAATCCAAATCCATCCACATTTGCTGTATACACACACTTTGTCTTTACCCTTCCCTCAAGGCATTTAAGCTCTAGCAACATCAAATAAGTGGCACTTTTTTGCATATATTTTGAATACATTTTTCCTAGGTTCATCCTCATTTGCTGGTGAGTTTTTGTTAACTTTTTATTTAGAACTAACTTTTAAACTGCAGAAAAGTTGTATGAATCACACAAAGATCTCCTATATTCCCCTTTCTTGCACTTTTATTCATTCCTTAATATCCATTTCCAGGATCTCCTTCTCTGGGCCTAGACCTATTTTGAGAAGCTCATTTTCCCCCTTTTCCTGTGCTTTGCAATTGTTTCTGCTCTCTATTGTAATTACACTTTTACAAAATGGTTTAAATACCATTGTGTGGTTTGTTTAGCTATTGGTTATGTCACTGAATAAGCCAAGTTCCATAATGGCATAGACAGTGCATCATCAGGAACTACTGCAGAGCTTGCTTTTAGTAGGCACCAAAGAAACATGTGTTATGTGAGCAAATGCTTAATCCTATGATCCATAATTTAAAAAAAAATATCAGGGTACATAGGTTTTGTTTTGTGATTTTTTAAAATTTGATTTGTTGGTCTTCCTTTAAGTTGAGTGAGTGTCACTAGTTCCTCTCTATTCCAAAGGAGCAAAGGAAGCAAAAGAAGAGGAAAGAATCTGTCATTTTGTGAAGAGACACCATGACCTGACTTCTGGATGAGTCTCTAAGCCTCTACAGACACTTGAAAGGAGATAAGTTCAAAGGGAGGGAATCCCTAGTGTGCTACATGATGGCCTGAGTGGAGGATTATTCTAAAAGTGCCCCATAGACTCTGACAGACATAGAAGGAACTCTCATTCTCTCTTGGAGAAGGCTGTGGATACCTTGAAGAGCTAACAAAGGTCCCAGGCAATGAGATGAGCAGCCTCATCAGCAGGAGGTAATGTGAACAACCTGAGGCCCTAAAAGGGAGGAGAACTTGGAGTGACATCCCAGCAGAGGCCACATTCAGGGGTGTCACATTCATCTATGTACTATGTCATGAAAAGAGATTTGGGAACATGGTGATGATTCTTATTACAGAAATTTACCAGTTAGAAGATGCCCATTTGCTGATTTGACTTCACTGTGGCAAAATGGACCTCTAATAAACAGTAGACAGAATGTTTGTAAGTTATAAAATAAGGAGCATCTAGGTTTGTGTGTGGGTACTACAAAGAAGCACCATAGACCCAACAGCAACCAGTGTATTTTCAAAATAATTTCATCTATAACTTCATCAAACGAAGACTTCACTTCAGATAGAAAAAGTACCAAGGAGAAGAACTTAAGAAACATAGAACAAGTGTCAAGATTCAGCACTCTTAGATTTAATCGACCATATCAATGAGCTGAAATAGCTATCTCATAATGAGAATCTTGGGAATAAAAAACAAGTTTAGGTAAGAACTATTTTGTTTGAAGGGATAGTAAACTTACTAAAAAAAAGTATATAACATTCTGAGAATTCACAAAAATGGAGCACAGTTACTAACTAGCTTGAGTATGATACTGAGAATTATATAAGGAATGTGTCACTTTTTTCTAACCTCATAAATAGATATCATGACTCAAGTGTTAATAATTGCAGCAATGGGATTCTTTCTATACAGTGTATCTAAAAAGGAAGTCAACCCCTAGCAAATATTTATTGGAATTTACAAGCTGAATAATTTTCACAGTTACATAAGACAATTTCCTGTTTACAAGAACCCTGTTGTCAGAAACCAAGACAGAAATATTAACAATACCAAAATAACTATAAATCAAAGAAAAAGATAGGCTTTCCAATAACAGCAAAGACAAAATGTATGGGGGAGCAGCTAGGAAAATCAGTAAAGGTCCCATAGAGAAGGAAGCATCTGAAATGGAACTTGCAAGTGTAGGATTTCAGTAGACTGAGTTGTGAAATAAGTTGTCAGAAACAATGAGGAGGAGTTCCAAGAAGAGTGTAGTTAACAATCTATACTGTAAAGAAACCCAAGACAATAAGAACAGAGAAGATTTGCACAAAGGAGATATTTGGTTAGTCCTCAATAGTAGTTTCAGTAAAGTTTAATGCATATAGCTCAATTTTGAACAGTTGATATTGTAAAATAGTAGTAATAGGGTGACAATAATGAAAAAGACACAAGTTTCTAGTTATTAGTGGTAGACAGGAGGAGAAGGAAGTAAAGTACAAAACATAAAGGACAGATGTTTGTTTTGAGGGAGGAAGAAAGGAGAACTAAGAATGATGCACAGGGCAAAAGGACAAAGAGTCAACAGAACTGGAGGTTGGAGCACGGGGAGGGTGAGGTCCTGAACGAAGCTGAAGCAGAGGGGCTAAGGAGTGGCACACTGTACTTTGTTTTAAAATGTTTGTAAATCAAGATTTAGAGGACTATGTTAGTAATGACAAACACGAATATAAAGAATTGCCACTGATAATTGTAATAAATGCCAACAAATAAGTTAAAGTTAATTAATTATTTATTATGCATCTGGACCCGGGTTCAGTACTTCACACTGAAAATGCAATGTTAAAGCATTTCTGTACACTTATAGAACTAGATGTCCCCAGAGTACATTAGAGCTAGAATGATAAAAGTATAACTTTTTAGTGTATACAAGATTGTAAACACTAAAATTGCAACATTGTAAAATAAAGAAATTGCCATCCGCTTAGGATCCATCCCTGCCACCCTCTCCCCTGCCCCCAGCTCTACTGGCAACATGAGGATCGGAGTGATCCAATGTCTTTCCATCAGCAGTTCTCATTTTCCCCCTAGAAGATCTGTGCATTAAGTGAATCCTCCACACCCTTCATGACATCAGCACTTTATGGGTTGTTTGGTGCCATCTAAGAAAATTTCCCTCATATTCACAAACTTCCCCTTAATCAGATGTTTGTTTCTACCTCAGTTGTTGTTCAATTATCTTATAAAAATCAAACTACTTTATCTTTCGCTGTTCTTCTTTTCTGTTATTCATTCGATTTTTAAGTCAATAAGGAACATAATTATGTTAACAAATGGAAGAGTATCTATCACTAATGCTACATTGACAAAAAAGAACAGAAAACTCATATATTGTGAAATGAAATTGTATACTGCAATAATCCTACTCCCTCTAAGTACATTCAGAATTTCTTTCTTGAATCTATATGAACTTCTGCATCTACATCCTGATTACATCCTGATCTTCTAATCATACCATTTTTGTCTTAAGCTTCAAAACTGAAAAGAAGTAATTTTTGGCCATTTTTTTCTAGTTTAAGATATAAAAATAGTATTTTCCACAATTTCCCACTGTAAATTAATATTATTACTTCTACACTATGGGTGAAAAAATTATGAGCTAAGCTATGATACTAATTCATTTAGAAAATTGATTATTCATTAAAATAAGTTTTGTGCTTTTAATTATTTATAAATATACCTTTTAAATACAATCTCTTTGTATGTTAGAAACTGAATACAAAGATAAAGCATAATATGATTTTGTTATGCAAATGATGACATGGAATATGTAACTAAACTAAGACCATTAGTTATTTTTTGTTTTAGATTTGTTATGCTATCAAATAATTTTATTTCATCCTTAAAAATCTCTCATCAGTTTCCTATGCAGTTGAAATCTTTAAGAAAATTAACTCATATATAACACAAAAAAATATATTAAGAGTCCAAGACTGCCCAAAGTCTACTCTTAATATGCCTAATAGCATATTAAAAATGCTTTCTAAATTCTGACTAAAAATTTCTAAATTTTCTGACTTGAAAATTATAATGAGCCAGGCAAGGAACCTATACAGTAAATAATGAATTAATAACCTAGCTAATTTCAAAAAGGAACTCAGATCAGCTTAACAGAAAACACATAATCAAGTGAGATGCTTTGAATTAAATATAAGCAAGAAAAAAGAGACAAGGAGGAATGTGAAATGGAGAGAATAGGTAGAGTTATACACAGATACATGCCATGAAATATTGGAACTGTAAGTGGGCACTCAGATTTGGTTCTTAGTGTTATAGAAGCCAAAAATGATCAATTACAAGATTTACAGAATTTACAAAGCAAAAACTTAATCTAGTCATGCTTATCTATGGATATGAACAACTATTTCTAATACTGAAAACCTAGAGAGATCTCTAGCATCTTCAATGATATTCTTAGATTAATCCCAGTGATGGGATCCATAGTGCTTGGAATAAGATACTCTCAACACATGTAGGTGGAAGCAGCCAAAGCCTAGTTGGGTAAGATCAGTTTCATGAGAGGCTATGAAAGTGCTGTCCAGAGAATGGGTCCCCCAGGGGACTTAATTAGTCATATTATCTACGATAATATATGGACTAATTATCTTGTGTCAATCTTACATATATATTCATTCCCAGTCCATGTTTTCAAATGTACTAAGCATCACCAAATGCCTGAATCCATCTACTTTGTGTGGCTAAGGAAATATAATACTGCATCTTTTAATAAGCAGTGAGGTTCAGGGAAGCATTCCAGGTATGAAATTGCCATTGAACAATCTACACAGATTATATATGCTTTACATAATAAACAAGTGTTGGTATTATCCTAAAATGAATAATGATATTACAAATACTTAGTGAAGTGTATAACATTTAATGCTGTATAAACCCAGTGGCACAGTAGTATGCTGGTTAAACAGACAAACACACATATACAGGAGGCCAGGAAAATTGAAATTCCTACGTTTATTTTTTCCTTTTAATAAATATGAAACCAATGTAGTTTATATACAGCAGTTTTAAAAAAAGCCATATTGGATCTATTTTCTTTAATAAGATGTTTACCCAAGAAAATAGTATTATTGTCCAAATTGGTGATTTATAACCTCTTGAAACTAAATGAAGTTTACTCTTCTAAATTCCCTAGGTGTATTTCAGAGTAATATTGCTTTGAATCTCAAAAATTTATCTAACAGTGTTATTTCATTTTGTTTTGTTTTTTTATTTGCTACACTGTAGTGAAATATAATAAATTAAGGTTTTAATGTATTGTCACTGAAAGAAAGTGATTTCCTTTAAAAATTCTGATTGTATTACTCATTTGCTAAGTTGTCCTATTTCCATTATGATAAAGATAATAAATGAAAGAAACAAAACTATAACAGAGAACTTCCTTTTTCTTGCAGATATTTAATTTTAAAATGTCACCTTTTGCAGGAAATTTATAAAACAATATAATATTGTCAAGATTCACATTTTAAACAATGCCTTTTTATTCTTGTTACATTTGTCAGAAGTGTTTTCATAGAGCTGGAAGCATGTGGTTTAAAGCCACATCACATCAAGAATGGGTACACACGGCAGTCGTTAACAGTGAAGGAGCTTGACAGGCTTCCAAGTTACAGTTGAAATTAATCTGTTATAATTTTTGTAACCACCTACTATGTGCCAGGCAAATTACAAGTATCAAAAATATAATTAATAACAAGAGAGAACTTTCCTACTGTTATGAAGCTCAACCTAATAAAAAGGTCAATGCATTTTTAAAAAGTATAGACTTTGTTAAACGCAGTTAAGACAATAAACAGAACCTGTGAGAAGAATACCTGGGGATGTGCCCAATAGAATTTGAATAAGTGATTAGACAAGGTCATTTTGAGAAAGGGATGTGCTTAAGCTTCACAAGAAGGAGAAGGAGCCAAGTATGCAGAGTAACCTCCGAAGAAAGAACTGAAAGTAGCAAGATCCTGAGGTAGGAAAAGGCTAGTTATTTGTTAGGAACTGATGAAAGCCAAGGTGCCTGGAGTTCAGTGAACAATAGAAATGCAGAAAATGACTTGGGTAGAGGCCAAACCATGCAGAGCCATGAAAGTCTTAGTAAAATCTTTGATTTTATTCTAAAGAAATGAAAAAGCCCTAAAAAAACTACAGAGTAAGGATGATGACAACATATTTAGAATAAATTAATTATTAGAATAAATTAACAAAATTAGGCCTTCCTTAATGATCCAAGATTCTAGTAAATCTTAAGAGATCATTTTTAAAAGATAAAGAAATTCCAGTTAAACAAAATCAGGTAAACTGGGTATAACATATAACAATTCTTATGTTTAGAATATGAATAATCTTGGTTTTATTTTGAGACTTTCCCCATTGATGGAATATTTATTTCCTCTTAATTTTATACATGAAATGTTATATATGACCCAGAGGCCTCTAAGATTCACAACTCTCTTCCTTTTCAAAAAAAAGATATAGAAAAGTACAAAGATAATGCAATGAATACTTGTGTTCTCAACATTAACATTTTTGAATTTTTCAGATCTACTCACTTTAACAATAATGTGTGTATAACACAGTTGGTACTAGAGTTTGACCCTTTCAAAAGCAACCTAAGTAATCCTCTCAAAAACTAAATCCTCTTTTCCTGGGAAATAAGGATATAAAGTTATTTAATTTACTAGACTTCATTAATCAAATTTCAGTCTAGTCATTGTTTAGAAGGGGTACAATTCTCAGGTCATTTTACTTACAAGTGATATGTGTGTGTGTGTGTGTGTGTGTGTGTGTGTACACATACACTTGTGTTTGATTTAAACAGCATATATGGCATTCTCAATTAAATGAGGCAAGAAGTGTTCCCCACAAAGTGAACTCATCCAAATAGCTTCAGAGGAAGAATGGTGAGAATGTGGCTGAGATGACTTCCTCAGAAATGACTCAAAGCTGGAGTGGTGAGAACATGGACAAGGTGACCTAATCTGAAATGGCCTAAGGCTCTAGTGGTTAGAGCAACAGGAGAGGGTGGACTCCCCTTCTCTGATGGAGCCTTGGCTCTGACACACATCACTCTGGTTCTTCTAAGTGTCCTAAATCTGAACGATGATCTCAGATAAAGTAGCTGGGAGATGAATCCTGAATTAGAGTTGTCAGTCCACCAAGGCAGAACCTATGCCTTGATTGCTGAGCAATTGTCTGTTGAGAAGAAGTAAGCCAACCTCCTCTCAGGACAGGGATGACATTGCCTTTGCTTATTGTAAGCCAATTTTAGTATCATGAGTTCTTAAAACCATCAGGGCCTTTAATCTGCAGAAAAAGAAAAAAGGAAAAAAGGAAAGGAAAGGAAAGGAAATGACATGAAATTTGGTCTGTGCAAACTCAGCTCAACAAAAACTATAATCTCTCTGATTCATATCAATCTACCATCCTTTGGCATGCCTTAAAAAATTCATTTTATCTAAAAATACCTCACATGCACAATTCTGAATCCTGGAATGACATATTCCCTGATTTCAAAGGTACAATAAGCCAAAGAAAATATTTTTCACAATGATTGCTCTATGGAGCAGGGTGTTCTTAAAGAAATTATTTTAGGGCCCCAAAGTCTTCAGTTCATGAGTTTACATGCCATTTTCAATTTATAGTCCTGTGACAACCACCAGATAAAAAGGAACCCTCCAAACTGACTAGACATTCAATAACCTACACTCCACATTCCCCAAATGAAAGAAAGTGAATGGAAGCAACCACCAATGGACACAGATATAACTACTTTTGTAATCTATTTACTATCTTAATAATCCTTTCACCACAGTTTAGTTCTTAGTGGCTATAGTTTGAGACCAAATTAGAAGCATACTGATGTGGCTTCTCTTCCATAAATTTTTTTTAAAAGGCTCAGCATATGATGAATGTTTTCAGAGAAATCATTTGCATTTTTTATAATACAATATCCAACAGAAGTAACGCCATTGAGTGTGGTTAGTAAGGAATGTGAATGTCTCTCACGAGATGGACAGCAATTTGAACTTTTCATCTAAAATGTCATATATGTGCTTGACTGTGATATTGTTATATTACAGAATTACATGCTTATGGCTTTGTAATAAAAGATTTTTATGTAATAAAAAAGGGAGTTATTTGTGCCAGACTCTGTGTAATGCCACTGAATGCTGGATAATATGAAGTATAACATGAGAACTAGAGATATAGATAGTATGCATTGAATGTGGTTAACTTATCATTGGTAGCTTACCTTTATAAAAGTGCTTTCTTTTCATTGAAAATAATCTGTGTGTACTTCCACCTGCCTTCTATTTCCCTTTTGTTTCTTATTATCTTATATCAGCATGAAGCCAGAGGTGGAAAACTGATTCACTTTCACAACATGTTTCCTGCTATATAATCACAGTTTCAGTTTGAAAAGTAAAAATGTGGATTTGGACATAATGTTTTAGAAGATACACACACAAGCACACACACACGGACACTTGCAAGCACTTAAGCCCTCAAATTGTCCACCACTGCCACATGTAATGCTCTTCCCCACTGATTAATACAAAATTGTACAAGAATGTGTTCTAGGTCTGGCTAGAAACTGCTTAGCAATAATTTTTTTTTTTGGAAAAATACTACCAACACTATAAGCTATCAGAGCAATCAAAATGCTGTAATATAAGGGTTATTATTTTTCACAAAATTACTTTCTTTAAACAGAATTCTTCTGGTGTAACCTGCTTATATAAGCATTAGAAGAAAGCAACACATAAAAATAAAAGATGTTTAAAAACACTTTTTTGATATTGAGAGTAGTCCATTTATATGCCCTGATAATTCAAAGTTTCCCTTTATAAATACAAATGTATGTATACATACATATACACACATGCCTACACTTATACATTCATTAAAATTATGATGAGCATATTTAGTGTACCAAGACCTGGGTTTGGTACTGATAAGATAATGATGCTCAAAAGCAGACATGACCCCAGGTCTTCTGGAGTTTGCAGTCTAGTGGGCCAGAATAATTTTAATGAAATAACCCTATAGCAAAATGCAAATGCATCACTGCAATTAGCAATGGGTATATATATGGTAAGTTAGAGCACATAGTACAGGCATGTGGGCTTTGGGGGCGAGAGCTGGAAAAACCTGCTTCATTTAGAGGCAAGGGATCTCTGGCACAGGAATGAAGTAGAATCTGAAAGATAGGTAGAAAGTAACCAGGCAAAGATAAAAGAGTAGAAGGAAGCCCATGACTTCCAGAGCTATTTAGGCAATAAATGTAATGGGGTTTAATGATGAAGGATAGTGTAATTTTTCAAGAATGACTCCTAGTTTTTCAGTTTGTATAACTTGATTAATGTGGTACCATTCACTGAGCAAGGGTGCACTTAAGACGTTTGGGATGAATCAGGGAAATAATTAGGAATGTTTTAAGTCCAGGTTGAATATGAAGTGTCTTTGAGATATCTTGAAAGAACTATAAAGTAAGCAGTTAGATATATGATTCCGGAAACTAGAGGAGAGATTTAAACATTTCTGGTTCGTCTTTATTTGGTGGCAATGGGATAACGAACATGGATGACATTAGTTATGACTATGAGAGAGAGAGAGAGAGACAGAGAGAAAGAGAGAATGAGTGAATGAATAAATGGTATCAGGTCCTGAGGACTTCCAAATAAGTCTTGAGGAAGACTGGCAAAGGAGACTGAATATGGTGGCCCAGAGGACAGGATTGAACACATCAAGGGAAAGTTTCATCATGGAAACCACAGAAAAAGGGTATTTCAGAAAGAAGGTAAAAGTCTATAGTACCCATTCTACTGCAGAGGTAGGTAAGATTGCCAATGTAGTGTTACTGGCCCCAATTCATCATCTTCCCATATATCCACATTCTTTATTATGTGACTTTGCAGGTTCATTCACTAAAACAGGTAGATTATAGTTTTCCATTTATATTTATTTGGCCAAGTGACTTGCTTTGGACAAAAGAAAAAGGTATAATTGATAGTATGTAGTGTCTGAGCATTGCTTTGTTGCACTTCTGCTTATCTTCATGAGAAGGACATGCCTAGGACATGCCTGGCCTAGCTGGTGAGTCCTGGGGGGAAAACAAGAAGTGGAGTGAAGCTCAGTGGTCCAGCAGATGCACAGATGTAAGAACTAAATAACCTAATGTTTCTTGCCCCTGAAGTTTTGTCATTGTGAACAGAAAACTGACATGCTGATGAAAAGCCTATCTTCTATAGTAAGGATATAGGTTACTGATCAGTTTAGATCAGTTTTGCTATGGAGAGAAGAAAAAGAAAGGGTAGTGGGAGAAGCAGATGGAATTGAAAGAAGTTGTGTAAAATAATGAAGTCCTGGGTAAACACTGAGACGTAGCAGCATTTGTATCACTATGTCAAGGGTTGCTCATATGAAACAAGCCCTGAAGAGGTAAAGGTAAATGAATGTAATCATAAGAGATTTGCTGGCTGAAAGAGTTCCTTTGCAAAGAGCATGAATTTCTATAAATTAATAGCTTGGGTGGATGGAATCAAAACCAACACCTATATTACCCCATTATTAATGTCTATAGTTTAGGTTTTTCTCAATTGCTCTGGGTTGTTATGAGCAACGGAGGACAGAGATGCTAACTATTTCTAACAGCCACTCCTACTTCTTGCCTAAGAACCACAGTTGTTCAATGCAGGCCAGGGGCAACACCATCTCCTTTGGAATCTAAAGGTAATTTAAGTTGAAATAGCATTAACTAGCTTGAAAACTGGGTAGACAAATGGTACAATTTTGACAGAGAAGTAGATAAATTTCTTGAGATAATATAAAGGCTTTCTTATACTTAGCAAAAAATATTAAGTCAATTTCTTTTATTTAACAGTTTTAAAAATCTTCACTAAATCTTAAGTCTTCTAATAGTCAAAGGTATATATTAAAAGTGATCTTCTTATGCACAGACATGTTATGACACATACTTTCTGATTCTCAACAGTTCATAACAAATATTTACTGAGCACCTGCTAAGCGTCAGCCACCATATGAAGCACTAGATTAAGTGGTTAATGAGTTATGTGGTTACTATTGTGATATGGATTAAAATGATTTAAAAAAATAGTAAAATATGATGAGAATGCTTCTATTTCAGAGCCTGGATGAGTCTGAATGGAGAAGATATTCAGAAAAGATTTCTTTGAGCATATAACACATACAGGTTAAGGGATGGATAGGAATTAACTAGGTGACAGGAACAAAGAAGAGTACTCAGAGGAGGACAGCCTCACAGAGGCTTGTGTATAAGAATCTTAGATACAATCTCATTTCTAAGATGACAATGGTTTCCTTTGGAAGTCATCTGGTTTCTTCAAAAGAAACACTTGAGATTCAGTTCTCTTCCTCCTGCGACAACGCTTTGGAAACTATTGGTGAGGTTAGATCCAGGAAACCCACACCAGCCTGACCTATGATTAACATGTGAATACTGTGCCAGCAGAAATGCAAGGGATCTATCTACTAATATTCATTCTACTAGGACCTCACTTTTTCTCCCATTTTGTTCCTCAAACTCTTTCCCTTTCTCATATCTCTCAAAATCTACCCCATTATATGAAAGAGAGGGATGGTAGCAGAGGCAAACCAAGGTTAAAATATTCTTTTTTTTTTTTTTTTGCCACTACTTGAGGACTTGTCTTATCTTCTCAATCTTCTCCCTTACTTTCCTAAGGTTCTCCTTTGGTCCCCCCAATTGCTCCTCAGCAAGCGTCTCAAAAGCAAAAGGAGAGCAGAAAAAATGTACTGTTTAACATAAATACTACTAGTAAACTAAATGCCAACTCTTTACCAAGTCATGCTACCTGGTGGACTTGAATATATAGCTATTTTAAAAATGGTTTTACAAAATAAGCAAGAGTTATAGAATCCTTTAAACAAAATCTAGGTTTAGGTCTTCACCAATCTACCCACCTAGCTCTTAGGCTTTCTCTCTACATTTTATTCTAATATCTCAACACCCCTTTGCCACTCACAATAAATTCCAACTCTTCATTCTCTGCAGACTCTATCTTGATGTTTATCACACAGCTCCCCTGCCCCTCACCCTTGACTCATGCAATATAAGTCATTGTTGCTGGATTATTTATGGGCCATATCTTAACTTTGCATCATTTTAGGAGGGAGTAAGGAAGATAGAAAAGTCATCACCCCTACTGACAGTGCTGTCATGGAAAAATCAACTCCAAGTCTCTCAACGTGGATCTGGAAAAACATGTTGCCTTTGTATGCACTAGTACTTACATTGTTTAGGCTCACTAGCAGCTTTAGCACTGGTATATGATGGGTTACGTTGGCTTCTGTGGGCTATTCTGGGAACACACCCAACATTTGCATTTTTTAATTTTTCTGTTGGAAAGGGCCTGCTAAATTCCAAATAACCAACTCATAAATTAGCTTTTGGACCAGAATGGTTTGTAAGATAAGGGATTGGCTGCAATTAGAAAGAAACATGTAGATTGGATGAAATTTCAATTGAATTAACCAAAAAGCAGAAAGATGAAAGGCTATGCCACAAAAGCCAAGTTATTCCTATGAAGAGATACCACTGGTCAGTAAATTAGACCCCTTTTAAAACTTGTATTGACTTTTTCAGGACACATGGATAGCAGTGCACTGATGTCTTAGTGGTTTGAAAAATGTTCCCAAAATGCCTTAAGTTAATTTCAGCACTGGGAAAATTTGATTCACTATTTTACACGAGGCCAGGGGATATACAGTTACCTATCAAATAACCATGCATGAATGTAGCAGAATTAAATCTATAAGGCCAATTTAGTTTCCATCATATCCTTACATGTTACACATTGCACACAGAGATGGACAAACACATAGACACACACATGCCTTCCCAATACAAACATCATGGTTCACATAATACAAATTCTTCCACCTTAACCCAAATAAAAATGTAAAAATGTTATGATCACTTATTGTCTCCCTTTTGGGTCAAACTGTATATGGCAAAAATACTGCTACTACTACTAGTAATAATAAACCCTTCAAAAAGAGTGCTAGATTTTTTTTTTTTTTACTAACAAATGCTAATAA
Source organism: Pteronotus mesoamericanus (assembly GCF_021234165.1). Classification (NCBI taxonomy): domain Eukaryota; kingdom Metazoa; phylum Chordata; class Mammalia; order Chiroptera; family Mormoopidae; genus Pteronotus; species Pteronotus mesoamericanus. The sequence continues at coordinate 33,501,584 of NW_026555105.1, read as the reverse complement.
ATCTCATTTTCATTTTTAATTCTTACATGTCACATCTTCTGAAAGGAAACATGGCTGGTCACAGAAGTAGAAAACTGCACAAGTTCCTTGTTCAAAGTGTAAAGACAGATTCCGGAAAGTGAAAGCCTGAAAGCAGCTGGGAGGCATAAATGGCTGTTTCACCTGACTAAGTCCATGTTGAAGGAGACAGAGTCATTGCTTCCATTCCCAAAGGAGTATATTTGCTGTATTCCATGGAAATAAATATCACCTTCCCAATGTGAAATGAGTAGTCATGATGCTATAATTCTAAAGCTGGCTGGCACTGTAGAGATCATGTGGCCAGAGCATCTTCAAATTGTGATCCTTCAGATCCCTTGAAATTTATATATAATTATCCAAGCGACCAGGAGGGACCGCATCCATGTTTCTTATTTTTTCAGCAAATTTCCTGGTGGTAAGTTTTCATGGAAAATTAACGGTCTCTGGTTCCCTTTTGCAAAGTTCTGATTTTATCCCCCTGATTCAAGGGTCTCAATGACGTAAGACATCATCTTACTTAACCCCACCTCTGCCATACTCATACAGGTCTACAAAAACAGAGACGTATTTAGCAATAAGTACATTCTGGTTTTCATTTAGATTCTATTCAAAGGGTAAGAAGCTTTTAGAAAAAATATTGGTAATATAATTATTTTTAATTGGATATATTTTGGAGGATAAAGATTAAAAAATTGGGGCTGAAAGGTCCAAGTTAAGGATTCAATATCAGTAGTTTCAGGATACCCAGTAGCCCAGCCTCCTGAAAGTCAAAGGCTACAAATGACTCAAAAGAAATTGAACATAGGGCATCTAAGTGCTACCACACTATGAAAGTGGGAGGAATGGTCATGTCTCAAACATGCTGATAGCCTGAGAAAATAAATGCATTGTATTGGTTATCTATTGCTGAGAAACAAATAATCCCAAAAATTAACAGCTTAAAAGAAAACACTTATTAGTTCTTATGATGTTGTGGATATTGTGAGCGGTTCTTCCCATTTGGCCAGTTTGGCTGGGGCTGGGTGACTTAGGACAACATCATTCCCATGCTAGAGACCTTGTCTGAGGGTCCTCTGAAAAACCTCTCATCCTCCATGAGGCTAGCCCAGGCTTCTTCAGACTGTGAGCAAAAGAGTTCCAGCCACAAGAAAGGGTAAGGCCACTGCAAAGCAATTTTTAAGTCTCTGCTTGAGTTACCTTTGATATTTTCCCATTGGCAAAAGTAAGTCATATGGTTAAATCCAAAGCCTATGGAAGGGACCTACTCAATGTGTGAAAATAGGAATAATGAATTCTGGTCATCATTTTCTAACAATTTACTGTATTTCTAATTTTTAAAACTGAATTCATTTAATATAGAAGTAAATGGATTTTTATCTGAAATATAGCTGCTATGATTTTACCAACATAATTTTTATTCAAAGAATCAAAAACTCATCCTATGACTATGTAGCTCTCTATATAGATATTCCTCACTTTATACCTTAAATATGTTTGTATTAGTTTAATATGGCTGCTAAAACAAATTTCCATAAATTTAATCACTTAACATAAATTTATTCTTTTTTAGTTCTGAGATCAGAAGTACAAGAGCAGTTTCACTGGGGTAAAAGTCAAGGTGTTGGCAGGCTGGTTCTTTCTGAAATCTCTGAAGAAAACATCTGTTCCCTTGCCTTTTCTGGCTTCTGGAAGATACCCATCATATTCCTTGACAGTAGCCTCTTTCCTTTACCTTCAAAGTCAGCATTGTTACATCCTTCTATGCCTTTTTTCCATAGTCATATTTCACTCTGACTATAATAGGAAAGGTTATTGGTTTTTAAAGACTCCTATGGTTAGTTTGGGCCCACCCAAATAACCTTGGATAATCTCCCTATCTCAAGGTTCTTAATCTAAATCACATCTGCAAAATCCCCTTGGCCATGTAAAGTAATAATCACAGGTTCCAGGGATTAGAGAGTGGGCATCTGATCAGGGCCATTGTTCTGATTACCACAATATGTTATTGGGAAACTGTACCTAAATACAATTTCTAAATGCCAAATCATACTGTACTGCTTTGGTGGTATTAGCTGTTCAAAAAAGAAAAGAAAAGAAACACTTTTGAGCAAGATGGGATTTCTTAATACAACTCAAGCTTTTAAATTAAAGTTTCCATCACTTTAGAATGTTAAGGTACAGTTCTAATATGTTATAATTCCTTTTCAGTTTTCAATACTTTGCCTAGAATTAATGTCCAGGGCTAAGCACCCTACACATGAAACCAATATATCTAGCCTGTGGTTGAGATTTCAACCATGATTTTAACCCTTGTGAAAAAATAACAGTAGAATTTTAACAGTACAACTGAAATAAGCAGAGCATACTTTGAGTGAATTGATGATCATTTATAGTATATACTACTCTTTCTCTCAGATCAAAGCTACATATGATGCTGTATACATTTTTAGACTTTCATTAGATGTCTAATTTCTAATTCACCATAAACACAGCCTTGGAGAAATGGCTATATGCAGCCATAACTTCATAACTCTGCAGTTTTGAAGTTATTAAAACTTCTGTCACCAGTCAGCTTCATTTCTCAAATTAGGAAATCATTTTCAGTAATTGTTTCCTTCTTTCTCAAACTATTGAAGTGGTTTCTCATGCAATTCACAGTCTTGTTTATAAACAACTAAAAATTACCCAGCTACAATCTGATCTCAAAATTGGCACTGATAAAACTTCTTTCAAAAACTGTTTTTGTAAAAGGACTTAATAAATCCTTGTGAACAAAATTTAAGAAAGATTTTGGAGCAGAGACTCATAGTGGATTAAAGACACTTGTATGGCTATGTTTCCAAACACTTTTGTTATATTCTTGAACTATCATTTTTCCCTCTTACATGACAGTAAAAATGCTCAGAACATTGAACTTCTGTAAAAGTAGATGAAGAAGTATGCAATAAGAGGTTAGTAATAGCTTTTGAAATGCGTAATGATTTTTTTTTCTTGTCTAAAAACCATTTTCAAACAACTGCTTTATTTTTCCTGAATTTTTTTTCAATTCAGTGGGCCCATTTAAAAAAATAAAAAGGAAAACTGAGTGTGTTTTATAACCTATGTGACATGACTCAAATATTGCATTCTTGACAAGAAAATGTTGCTTTTTCAAAAAATTCCTTTATAAATATACAACTCCTAGGACTAACAGAGCATTTTAAAAAGGCATAGCTATTTTAATTTTTAAAAATTATTTATGTAATTTTGATCATTCCTACAGTCTGTTATTAGGGAAATTGTCCTTGTGTCTCTTTACATTTCACTATTGTGCATAGTAAAATAAAATCAGCAAATCAGTAAATTCATTATCTTTATAGTTATGTTATCCTACAACACGGTTTTTAAAGAATGACCAAAGAGGTAAAACTAATCTAAATATTATCTTTTCTGAGTTCTCTATTACTCAGTCTAATTTAAAAATATTATTATTTTTTAAGTAAAAATGACTATTAAATCTGTTTGGATGGGTGACACAATACATTGTCTAAGATAAGAGTGTCTAAATCAAATTCTACATGTGCTACAATAATTTTATACATATATGTGTGAATACTGACAAAATTCAAATTCTAAACTTCTCACTCAAAAATTAATAAAAGTGCATTTCTCTTTGTTAATAACAATATATACAAAGCCTGTCCAGAAAAAGTTCAGCCATTGTTAAGATAAGGAGATGGTTTGTGTGACATCGATGTAATCTGGCAGTCAAGGATAGTGGACTGGACTGAGTATCCATGAAAAACAATGACTTCACTTTATTAGTGTAGGCCGTAGATGGCACTGAGTGAGAGTGTGTACTGTGTGGCTGTCACATTCAAAATGGGTGAGCAAGAGAGCAATGAATCTGCATCAAATTATGCATTAAACTTGAACATTCCTCTGCGGAAATTCTTCAGATGATTCAAAATGCTGCAGCTACGGGCAACTGGTGATTGGCAGCTTCATCACAACAATGTGGCCATTCACACATCCCATCTTGTGCAGATTTTTTTGAGAAACATCAACTCATCCAAGTGACTCAGTCCCCCTACAGCCGAGATTTGGTGCCCTGAGACTTCTATCTTTTCCCAAAACTAAAATTGCTTTTGAAAGGGAAGAGATTTTAGACCATCAGTGAGATTCTGGAAAATATGACACAGCAACTGATGCTGATTGGGAGAACTGTATGAGGTCCCAAGGTGCCTACTTTGAAGGAGACTGAAGAGTTATTGTTCTGTGTACATTGCTTCTTGTGTCTTGTATCTTCTTCAATAAATGTCTCTATTTTTCATTGTGTATGCCTGGATACTTTTTGGACAGACCTTGTGCATGACTAGAAACAGACACTGTCCATTTGGTGTTGAAACTTTGAAATGAATAAGTCAGATTAATTATTTCTCAATAATACTTCTTTTTCTTGCTTGAATTCAACACATTTTTAAGATGCCTAGACATTGCTGGTAATAGACCAAGGTGAGCCTTCTGTCAGCACAAACAAAGGAACTGATGCTGAACTCACAATAGAACACAAACCAGTATGCTAATCTGCAACCAAGGAGCAGGGCTCACAAAGGGCCAAGATGGCAGAAAAACTTCAAAAGAGTGCAGCACTTCAGTAACAAGATTTTCTGTGAGCTCATTAATATTTACAAAAGCCAAGAGAGCTGTTTTTTCTTTCATTTATTCACAAACGCCTCCTTAATATTATTCCTACATTGAGACAGCATTAGAAAAATAAAGTATGCATATAAAAGAAACTTCAAATGGAATACAAGGGGTTTTTAAGATAAGCCTGCATTCAGTGTGAGCATCTGCACCCAGAAGACCATTTACACAAATTAATATATTTTATTTACTGTAAAAAAAACATGAAATAACTCACATGTACAAGATTGTTTAATTTAAATTACTATAAGGGAATGCTTGAGCATTCTTTGTACACCCCACAAAAATCCTAAGTTCTGATAAGCAAGACAAAGATTTGTCACTCTAAAAAGAAACTAGTCAAAAGATGTTTTCAATTGCAAGCAGTGTTTTCTTGAATTATTTAGTAGAGTGATCAAGAAATAAGTTGGATGGAGACAGATCAGGGTTTGCATCTGACACTAGCTGGGCAGTATTAGGTAAATTACACAATCGTTCAAACCTCAGACTCTCCATCTGTAAAATATTTAATATGAGATGGATTTACTCCATAGTATGAGATGACTCCAAAATATGAGATGTATTGACTCCATAAAAGAAGTCAGAGTCATAAGTCTACAGGAGCTGAGCAGGGCTGTTGCAGACAAAACGTTGCAGACCCATTCACAGAGTAACAAGGAGTCAGGGACAGTTCAATGACACGTAACATGCATGAATGGTTAGCAAGAACTACTTTGTGTGGTTTTGAGTTTAGGAGAGTAGGCTTAATATAGTGCATGACCCATTCAAAGACTGCAATGAATGTTGAGGGTTTTTTATTTTTGTTGCTGTAATTAAAGTATTTATTAGAAGAACATTAAAGACTAGAGATAATTATTTTTAAAAAATTCCCTATCATCCCACTACGCTAAGAGAACTATCACCAGTTAGTAAGTATCTTTATAGTTCTTCCTCTACTTATGTCAATAAGTTTGTATACAATTTTACAAATTTTTATTTTATGGATATGGAATCCTACTTTGCACTACCTAACTTGATTCTCTTATACCCTCCTACCCATTGAAAACAGACTATGAATACATTTCATTATCTTTAACTATTATTTTACAACATCACTGTAACTCATGATGGTATTTCATTGTGTGTAGGTATCACAGTATTTATATGTATCATAACACTTAATCACCATGTATCTGGCAATAAATAAATATATTTGTATACATCCTTGATTATCTCTTAACCTAAATCCTTATGACAAACATCCACATACAGAAACTGGTATATATTATTTCCTTCAACCTGAAAACATGAATTTCTACAAATCCCACTTTTTCTAATTTTTTATATTTAATTTTTGAATAGATAATACACTTGTTTATCTTACTAGTTGATTTTATATCAATATGATATAAACAAAAGGGAAACAATAAAACATTCTCCCTTCCATCTCTGTGTCTTATTTACTCATTTCTCACCTCATCTACCCTACGGACAACATGGTTATTAATGGACACAGTCTTTTAGATTTTATCTATGAATATATAAGCAAATATTAAAATATATAATTATTTTACCCATTTTCCATAAAGAGCAGCATACAATACATACCATGCTATATTTTGGTTTTTTTCCACATAATATATTTTATACCTATTCCTATATTAGTACTTAGAGAGATTTCTCATTCTTTTATTTATGATGGCATAATTTTCCACTGTATGAGTATACCATAATTTATTTAACTAGCTTAATATGTTATTTTTGAAAAAAGCTACTGCAGTGATTCATTTTGTGCATATGTTATTTCACATGTATGCAAACACATCTTTAGTTTAAACTGATATTCAAAATATTTAACATGTAGGCTATACTAGTGCTTATCATCTGATTATAAGGTCTTCCTGTCAAAGAAATCCCTGGTTTTAGAAATAGTCCAATTGGAATCAAATGCTTCAGTGACCATTGAGTAAGTATGTAATGTTATGCAACTCATTTAATCAACTGTACCTCAGTTTCTTCATATTAAAAAAAAAGAAAGTACTTATTTCATGGAGTTGTCATAATGATTAAATGAGCTAACCCATCCAAAATAAATAGAATAACACTTTGCACATAGTGAGTACTCTAACATTAACTGCGATTCTCACCAATACTGCCTGTTATTATTGTTGTTGTGAAGGTATTCCATGTAGACAACATAAATATGATTGGTCACTGTCTGAAAATTTTGCAAAAACACTTCATTGATTTTTGTTTCTTATTTTTGTTTTTACCATTTTAACCATTTAGTGTACAGTTTCAGTGACATTTAGTATATTCACAAATGCACAACCATTGCAATTGTCTAGTTCTAGAACACTTTCCTCGCCCCAAAAGTACATCCTGTACCCATTAAGCAGGCACTCTTCATTCTCCCCTCTCCACCAGCCGGGAAAGCACTAATTTGCTTTTTTGTCTCTATGGATTTCTCTATTCTGGCTATTTCATATAGAGTCATACAGTTCCATGGTCTTTTGTCTCCGGTTTCTTTCACTTAGTGTATATTTTCAAAGTTCATTCATGTTGTAGCATGTATCACCACTTCATTCCTTTTTATGGCTGAATACTATTCCATTACATTGCTATGTGGCATTCTGTTTACTCCTTCATCAGTTGATGGAGATTAGAGTTGTTGTCCCCTTTTTGCAGATTGTAAATAGTACTGCTATGAATATTTGTATACAAGTTTTTGTTTGAATACTTGTTTGTAGCCTTTTGGGTATATTCCTAGGAGTGTAATTACTGGGTCTTACGGTAATTCTATATTTAACTTACTGAGAAATCACCAAATTGTTTTCCATTGTAGTTGGAACACTTCACAATCCCACCAGAAATATATTAAGGCTTTAATTTCTCCACATCCTTATAAACAATGTTATTTTCTATTTTTAATATTATTACAGCCATCTTTGTGTGAATAACTAATGGGGTTGATTCTCTTTTCATGTGCTGTTGGCCATTTGTATATCTTCTTCAGAAAAATATCTATTTGGCCCTTTATCCAATTTTATTGGGCTGTTTCTCCTATTGTTGTTGAGTTGTAAAAGCTCTTTAGATCGTCTGGATAATAGACTCAGGTATACTACTCACAAATATTTTCTCCCAGTCTGTGAGTTGTCCACTTTCTTGATAGTGCTCTTTGAGGCACAAAAGTTTTTAATTTTGGTGATGTCCAATTTTTCTATTTTTCCTTTTGTGACTTGTACTTTTTGTATCACATCCAAAAATCCATTGCAAAATTAAAGGGCATGAAGATTTACTGTTATAGTCTTTTTTTTTTAAGAGTTTCATTTAAGTCTTTGATTCACTTCGAGTTAATTTTTGTATGAGGTGTGAGATAAGGGCCCAGGGTCAAACTTTTACATGTGGATATCCTGTTGTACTAGTACTACTTGCTGAAGAGACTATTTTTACCCCATTCAGTGATATTGGCATTGGCTGTTGTGGAACAATGGACAATTAAATCTTTGTTAAATCAATTAACCATAAATTTATGGGCCTATTTCTGGACTCTCAATTTTATTCCATGGATATGTATATACTTATGCTATATCACACTGTTTTGACTACTGAAGCTTTGTAGTAGGTCTTAAATTTGGGAAAAGTGATCCCTCCTACTTTGTCATCTTTTCAAAGACTGTTTTGGCTATTTGCAAGTAAACCAATTCATTTTGAAAAAAACATTAACAAAAAATACAGTTGGATTTTGGGTCAAAACATAAGAAAATCCCAATAGCAAGTCCCTTGTTGTAAATTTTAATATACTATTTATCAGACTCACTTAGATTTTAAAAATTTTTTAAATTTAATCTTTATTGTATGTTTTTTCTATTACCACTTAGTCCCCTTATACTTCCCTCCCCTCTACAATCACCACAGTGTTGTCAATGTCCATTACTCCTTTTTCCTTTTTGCTCAATCCCTCTACCTCCTAACCTCCCCCTCCACTAGCTGTCATCCTGGTCTCCACCTATACTCTGTCCCCATTTTCGTTGTTAGTGCAGTTTGTTTATTAGATTCCACCTGTGAGTGAAATCATATGGTATTCGCCTTTCTCTGACTGTCTTATTTCACTCAGCATAAGTTTCTCCAAGTCCATCCAAACTGTCACAAAAGGTAAAACTTTTCTTCTTTCTTATGCCCGAATAGTATTCCATTGTGTAAATGTCCCATAGTTATTGTAGCCACTCACCTACTGATGGACACTTGGGCTGCTTCCATATCTTGGCGATTATAAATAATACTCCAATGAATATAGGGGTGATTATGTTCTTTTGAATTAATGTTTTGGGTTCCTTTCTATATATTCCCAAAAGTGGGATCGCTGGATTAAAAGGCAGAGACATTTTTAACTTTTTGAGGTATCTCCAGACTGCTTTACACAGTGGCTGTACCAACCTGCATTACCACCAACAGTGCAAAAGTGTTCTCCTTTCTCTACAACCTCACCAGCACTTGTTGTCTGTTAATTTATTGATGACAGCCATTCTGAGAGATGTGAGGTGATATCTCATTGTGGTTTTAATTTGCACTTCTCTGGTGATTAGTGATGTCAAGCATCTTTTATGTCTTTTGGACATCTGTATGCCCTATTTGGAGAAGTGTCTATTCAGGTCCTTTGCCCATTTTTTAATTGTGGTGTTTGTTTTTTTGGTATTAAGTTTTTTAAGTTCTTCATAAATTTTTATTAACCCCTTATCAGATGTATTAGTGAATATGTTCTTCTACTCTGTTTTGTCTTTTTATTTTGTTGAAAATTTCCTTTGCTGTGCAAAAACTTATTTGTGATGTATCCCATGTTTAATTTTCTTTTGTTTCCATTGCCTGGGGAGATATAACCAATAAACTATTACTATGAGCAATGTATGAGATTTTGCTGCCAATGTTTTCTTCTAGGATTTTTATGGTTTGGGGTCTAACAGTTAAGTCTTTGATCCATTTTGAATTTATTCCTTCTGTGACATAAGAAAGTGGTCTGGTTTCATTTTTCTATACTAATCCATCCAATATTCCCAACATCATTTATTGAATAAACAATCTTTAGCCCATTGCATGTGCTTGCTTCCTAATCAAATATTGATGACTATAAAGGTGTGGGTTTATTTTTGGGCTCTCTGCATTGTTCCATTGATCTATGTGTCTGTTTTTATGCCAGTACCAGGCAGTTTTGATTAGTATGGCATCATAATATAGTTTGATATTAAGTAGTATGATTCCTCCAACTTTGTTCTTTCTCAGGATTGCTGCTATGCAAGTCTTTTGTGGTTCCATATAAATTTTTGAAATATTTGTTATAGTTCTGTGAAATATATCATTGGAATCTTGATAGGAATAGCAATAAATCTATCGGTTGCTTTGGCTAGGATTGACATTTTAATGATATTAATTCTTCCTATTCCTATTCCTATGAACATGGTATGTGCTTCCACTTGTTTGTATCTTTTTTCAATTTGTTTTTTCAGTGTCTTATAATTTTCCATGCACAGGTCTTTTATATCCTTAGTTAATTTTATTCCTAGGTATTTTATTCTTCTTATAGCAATTGTGAATGGAATTGTTTTCTTAATTTCCCCTTCTGTTAGTTCATTATTGGCATATAAAAATGTAACTGATTTCTGGATATTAATGTTGTATCCTGCTACTTTGCTGAAATCATTTCTCAGTTCTAGTAGTATTGGTGGAATCTTGGGGTTCTCTATGTACAGTATCATGACATCTGCAAATAATGACAGTTTTACTTATTCCTTTCCAGTTTTGATGTCTTTTATTTCTTCTTCTTGTCTGATTGCTGTGGCAAAGACTTCCAGTACTATGTTGAATAAAAGAGGTGAAAATGGACATCCCTGAATTGTCCCAAATTTTAAGGGGAATGCTTATATTTTTTGCCTATGGAGTATGATGCTGGCAGTGGGTTTGTCATATATGGGCTGTATTATGTTTAGGTATGTTTCCTCTATTCTAACTTTGTTGAGCATTTTTCTCATAATTGGGTGCTGGATTTTATCAAATTCTTTTTCTGCATCTATTGATATGATCATGTGTTTTTTTCCCCTTCATTTCGTTTATGCAATGAAGTATTTATTGATTTGTGAATGTTGTACCAACCTTGCATTCTTGTAATAAATCCCACTTGATCATGGTGTATGATCTATTGGTGTATGATGTATTGCGGTATTTGGTTTGCTAATATTTTGTTGAAAATTTTATCATCTTTGTTCATCAGGCATATTGGTCTATAATTTTCTTTCTTTGTAGTGTCTTTGGTTTTGGAAGGAGGATAATGCTGGCATTGTAAAATCAGTTTGGGAGACTTCCTTTTGAATTTTATGAAACAGGTTGAGAACAAGAGATGTTAATCCTCCAAATATTTGGTAAAATTCTCCTCTGAAGCCATAGTGTCCAAGGCATTTTTTTGTTGGGAGTTTTTTGATTAATGCTTCTATTTCACTAGGTGTAATCTGTCTATTCAGATACTCTGATTTTTCCTGATTTGTTTGGTAGATTGTATGTATCTAGGAATTTGTCCTAGAGACATCCAGGTTGTTTAGTTTGTTGGCTTATAGTTGTTCATAATATTTTCTTACAATCCTTTTATTTCTTTTGTATCAGTTGTTATTTCTCCTCTTTTGTTTTTCATTTAATTTATTTGAGCCCTCTCTCTTTTTTTATTGATGAGTCTGGTTAAAGGTTTGTCAATCTTACTTATCTTTTCAAAGAACCAGCTTTTGGATTAATTGATATTTTGTGTTGATTTTTTAGTTTCTAATTTATTTCTGCTCTAATTTTTGTTATTTCCTTCCTTTTACTCACTTTGGTTTTCCTTTGTTCAAGTTCTTTAAGTGTAGTTAGATTATTTGAGCTTTGTTTTGTTTTGTTTTGTTTCAGATAGGCCTGTAATGCTAAGAATCTCCCTCTTAGGAATAATTTCCCAGTGTCCCTCAGATTTTGGATTGTTGTGTTCTCATTTTCATTTGTTTTAAGGTATCTTGATTTCTTCCTTGATCTCCTTGTTGACCCATTCATTGTTAATAATATGTTATTTAGCTCCCATGTCTTTGCATGTTTTTTGGTGATCTTCTTGCGATTGATTTCTAGTTTCATAGCATTGTGGTCAGAGAAGATGCTTGATATGATTTCAATCTTCCTACATTTATTGAGACTTGTTTGTATCCTAATGTGTGGTCTTTCCTAGAAAACGCTCCATGTGCACTTGGAAAATATGTATATTCTGCTATTTTGGGGTAAAGTGCTCTGAAGATATCAATTAAATCCATTTGATCTAGTGTGTCCCTTAAGGCCACTGTCTCCTTGTTGATTTTCTGTTTGGAGGCTTTGTTCACTGAAGTCGATGGGGTGTTAAAATCCCCAGCTATGACTGTATTTCTGTCTATCTCTTTCTTTTATGCCCACCAAAATTTGCTTCACACACCATATTTTGCTGTGAATAATGTGCACTTTTTTGCCCACATCTTTAAGGGAAAAATAAGGATGTGCATTACAAATGGGTAGTACCAGAAATACCATGTATTTGTTTTTGTTTTTGAATTATTTGCTACATGTAATTTCTTGTACCATAGTATGTTCAAAAATAAATGCTAAAATTACTTTATAATACAAAAACAAGTGTCAACATGTAAAAAATAAATAATTGAATTAAAAAATTAAAACTAAAGATTTTTTTCCTGAAAGTTTGGACAAAAGACATGGGTACACATTATACATGACAAAATATGGCATTTAGGTGTACCTATGTTGGCTGCATAAATGTTTACTAGGGCTATATCCTCTTGTTGGATTGTTCCCTTTATCATTATGTAGTATCCTTCTCTGTCTCTTACTATAGCATTCATTCTAAAGTTTTTGGGGGGTGATATAAGTATTGCTATCCCAGCTTTGTTTTCCTTTCCATTTGAATGAAAGATGTTTTTCCAGTCCTTTGCTTTTAGCCTGTGTAGCTTTTGATCTGAGGTGGAATTTTTGGAGGCAGCATGTATATGGGTCTTTTTTCTTATCCATTCAGATACCCTGTGTCTTTTGGTTGGAGCCTTTAAGCCATTTACATTTAAGATGATTATTGATAGATACATATTTAGTGCCATTCTATTGTTAGAGCATTTTTCTCTTTTTTTTTTTTCCTTTCACTTTTTCTTCTTAAAGCAAGCCCTTTAACATTTATTGCAGTATTGGTTTGATGTTAACAAACTTCTTTAGCCTTTTCTTCTCTGGGAAGTTCCTTGTTTCTCCTTTGATTTTACATGATAGCCTCACTAGGTAAAATAGACTTGGTTGAAGGTCATGGGTTTTCATCACCTTGAATATTTCATGTCACTCCCTTCTGGCCTGAAATGTTTCTGTTGAGAAATCAGATGACAGTCTAATCAGTGCTCCCTTGTAGGTAACTACCTGATTTTCTGTTGTGGCTTTTAGGACATTCTCCTTGTCTTTAGGCTTGCCATTTTAATTATGATGTGTTTCAGTGTAGGCCTCTTTGGATCCAGCCTGTTTGGGACTCTCTGAGCTTCCTAGATTTGTGTGTCTTTTTCATTTACCAGATTAGGGAAGTTTTCGGTCATCATTTCTTCAAATGGGTTCTCGATCCCTTGCTCACTCTCTTCTCCTTCTGGTCTTCCAATGATGCTGATGTTGTTACAATTTAAGTTGTCCAAAATGTTTCTTAAGCTTTTCTCGTTTTTTAAAATTCTTTTTTTCTTTTTGATGATCTGCCTGGGTGTTTTTTTCTACTTTTTCTTCCATATCACGGATACGATCCTCTGCTTCATCCAACCTACTGTTTATTCCTTCCGGTGTATTATTTTTTTTCAGATATTGCATTATTTATCTGTGACTTGTCCTTTTTAATGGTTTCTATGTATTTTTTCTATGTAATGGTTTCTATGTATTAACAAGTATCCTTATAATCATTACTCTAAACTCTACCTGATTAATGGCTTACCTCCAATTCATCTAGTTCCTCTTCTAGAGAATTCTCTTATTCTTTAATTTGGAGTTTATTTCTCTGTCTTCCCATTTTGGCTACTTCTTTGTATTTTTTGCCTTAGTTGTTAAACTAATAAGTAATATGGCCTCAAACTGTATCAGCAATTTGGCTTGAGCACCACCAGGTGAGGCAGAGTAATTTCTGCAGGCAGGGCTATTGCTTCCCCTCAGGCTGATGCCACTTGGAGGGGAGTGCTCTGCTTGAGAAAGGTGATTCCTGCACTATGGGGAATGACTCGGCACAAGGATCCTGGCAGCTGTTCCTTCAGCTCTCTTCCCATAGCCACCAACCCCAGACTCTCCTTGTGAATCTCCAGTTCACTCTGCCCTCCCTCTGCCACAGCCCAGGGTAAGTGGCTGTCAATGAAATTTTGTGTGTTGGCCCTTTAAGTGGCTTTAAGTCTCCAGCTGTCTTTCCTTGGCACGCAGAAATCCTGCTGCTTGTCACAGCTGGATATTATCTGGGTTTCTTTTAGACTCTGGTACTGTAGGCTAGGGAGACCAGCTTGAGGTTTAGACTCACACTTCTTAGGTGTAACCCCATGGCCACTGAAATATTCTTCAGGCACTTCAGCTGCCACTCATGGGAGCTCAGCTAGCCCTCTCACACCACTTCCACACTCCCTACCAGTCTTGTTGTAGTGAAGTAGTTTCTTCTGTCTGTCTGGTTATAAGGCTTCTCTCCAGCCAGTGTTCAATTGGTCATTCAGAATGATTTCTCTAAAAGTTATTTGTAATTCCACATTGGTCTTGGGAGGAGGTTAGTGTAGCTTCCACTTATTCCTCTGCATCTTGGATCCCTATATTTTTTAAAAAGAGGATATGTTTTCAGAGTCTTCAGTAATTGTTAAGAAAATGTGCCAAAATAGGGAGAACTAGAGGATAAGTCAGTTTAAAGATAATAATAACAATAACTACTTTAAATTAGTAACATTAGAATGTTTTAGGAAGTATTCACGCACATATTACCTGATATTTTCTCACAGAAAAAACTGTGAAGTAGTCAGAACAGGCATGATTATACTCAAAACGCAAAAAGAGAAGCTAAGGCTCTAAGAAGTTAACATCAGTTCTTTCAGCTTGGCAGGTTGACACCAGCCTTAGATAAACTTGGCCTTATTTAAATTTTTTTTCAGTTTGGGAAAAAATCTATAGCTAATAAGAGTGTTTTTTTATAATTGCTTCTGTAAATCTCTTGCTTATTCTAAGGTCTCAGAGAAACAAAAACAAAATGCAGATGTAAAACCCAGATCTGAGCTCTCCTGAGACTTATTTGTGTATAGATTTAACTTCTTTAGGTTGAGTCTGTTTTTCCCTCCCACTGAGCTCTGCTATGATTCCTCTCCACATACTGTTACAATTACTTATTCCCTCTCCTGCACACATTTTTCTTTGACATTTAAATATTATTAACTATAAAATATTTTCATTATGCAGTGAAACGACACTATTTTTTGGCATTATCTTCGATGAAAAACCCATGCAAGCCAAAAAGATGCCTGAGGGAAATAGCCTGAACCACCTCTTATGTGTCCACACTCGAGCCCCAGCAAAGTTTCACAAGAATATTACAAAGCATGAAAGGATGCAATTTGGAGAAGTATTATACTTATTGCCCTTTGGAGGACTTATTTAATGCCAAGGAAAAATAAACATTGTGCATTTCATAGGTCAAAAGGATGTGTCTAAACTCCAAAGTCCAGTGGAAGAAGGACTACTTAGCTGATGTTCTTTCAAAGCTTTGAGTTAAACAATCTTGTTATAAACATGCTACAGGAGAAAGCCTGTATTCACTTTCAGAGGAAAGTAGACAAAATTTTTCCCCTGAAAACTTGAGCTATTGTGATATAATACAAACTAAATTTAGATTTCAATTATTCTCAAGTGCAGCTATGCTGTGTCTTTTATTCTTCGATTTGGTGAAATGACAGTTTTACTTAGTAATTGAATATTAATTTTCACCAAAAAAAGCATTCCAAACTATTCTTCAAAGAGGGAGTTATGCTTATTAATTCATTCCTTAACAAGAGGACAAAGAACATGCCTTGCTATATAAGAAATGAGAACTCCTAGGGGCCAAGGAGATTTAATCAAGGATTGAAGGGAAGAAAAAGTGAATGAGCCACAGGGTAGAAGAATGTGAGGTTACTCACATTTTCAGGGGGGAAAAAAACCCTTTCTATAGCTCAGCCATAGTAAAGTAACATGGCAAAGCAGAAGTACAAAAGTACAAATTCCTCCTGAGATACAAGCTAAAACACTGACTTTCCTTTATAATGCCACTTTAATCTCTGGTAAAATTCCAAAGCAAAGGTTTATATTTTATGATATTGTCAACTTTACATAAAACTACTTGTGCTATTCATGATTTACACAGCCTTAGGGACACTATTGATTTTTTTCCCCTCATAAATCTGAAAATACTTCCAGCCTTCCCAGTAGACCCCTAATATTTATTGGTGTCTATCTTAAAACAACAGTTCAAAGTTGGAGCTATGAAAACATTTGGGGCTCTAATTTACCCTAACGGAAGTCTACAGAGGATTACAGATAATACATAGCACTCAAAGTGTGCCCAAGAAATGCTAGAATCACCTCTGTCTAAACATATGCATGTTGTTACATAGGAAAGTTACAAAGTTGCTCAGGCCACAGTCCCTCCAACATATCTAAAGAACTCCATACTTATTCAAAGTATCACTTGATTTATACATACTCCCTTTCTGTTATTTTACATTCTTAAAATTCGTTAAAGACCTTAGCCATTTTCTCCCTGTACATTATATACAGAGATATTTACCATATTATGAATGAACAAAATCTTTAAAATATTTAATTCATTTAAAAATAACCCATTACATGTTACTATAAATAACATACATTATGAAAATAACTATATTTTCAAAAACAAAATATGTAGTAAGAAAATGGAATTCTTTTAAATTTTTGGTAATATCTTTAACATCTACTTTAAAAGAAGACAGCTGAATTCTGGTATCTGCTTCTGGATTTAGATATGTTAAGATATCAGCTGTGATGTAGTCTGTAAAACACTACACTATGAGAGAATGAGAATGACAAAAGACAAATAATGCTTTCCTATTATTATGATTATGATGTTGACCTCATAGACCCCTGAAAGGGCCCTAGGGACCTCCAGAGATACCCTCATCACACAGCATTATATATATATTTTTTATGATATTGTATAATATCTGTACTGTAATACTGTAATCCTCTGTAGACTTCTGTTAGGGTAAATTAGAGCCCCAAATGTTTTCATAGCTCCAACTTTGAACTGTTGTTTTAAGATAGACACCAATAAATATTAGGGGTCTACTGGGAAGGCTGGAAGTATTTTCAGATTTATGAGGGGAAAAAATCAAGTGTCCCTAATATATATATTTTTTTATAATATATATATAAAATACACACACACATATTTTGCATATATATAAGAAACACATAGACATAGACACAGACAACAATGCGGTGGCAGCCAGAAGGAAAGACGGATGGGGGTAGGTGAAGGTGGGCAAATGGAGGGATAAATAGGGCTAGAAAGAGAATTTGCTTTTGGCAATGGATGCACAATGCAGTGTGCAGATGATATTTTATTGAGTTGTACACTTGAAACCTGTATACAACTCTAATAAATTCCATTTTAAAAAATCTATTGCTTTAGAACATCAGAAAATTATACAGGGATTAGGAACACATAAAGGCAGTAACTATTAAGAGACTTTCAGCAAGTATTATGGCAGTGCCCTGTTAAGGTTCCAAATTAATTACTTCTAAACAAATATCATATTAGTTATAGTTCTCTCTTCTTTTGAGATCATTTAAGGCAGATATAGAATGTCAGTCTCACGTGGGGCATTGGAATGATTACTAGATTTTCCAACAGTCAATCTTATCTAAAAAAAGTAGATCTACGAACATAAATTATTTTTAAATGATTTTCATTAGAATTAATTATCTAGATAATAATGACAAATCTGAATTTTTTAAATAATCACACATTACTAGGGCTTACATGAACTCAGGACATCCATGTTTCCTCTCAGGTAGGCCAGCAAAGATCTCTTATCTTCTTATCTTTCAAGTTCTACCCTCAATGGCATATTTGTGTTATTAAACTTATAACTTCAGTGTTTACCTTGATCACCGGGGTTGATCAGTGACTATTCTTATATTTCCCATCTTGCATTCAAGTAAGGCCTACAAAATGTTGACTGGAAAATAGTTTTGAAATTATAAAAGACAATACCCTTGATATACAATCAGTGCATGTCTGGGTTTGTAATGTGTTCAGGATATATATAGATATATATATATATAGATATATATATCTATATATTTAATTCTTTTAGAGGTTACTTTAGAAAATATAAGATGCACACCTAGTTTCTTAATTTAACAACATTTAAAGGTAATCCAATCTTCCTCCTAAATAATAAAACAATGTTTTAAGAAAAGATTTTAATTCTAATTGTCTCTCCTCAGCTTACACACAACTTTTGGCCACTATTTGTTTTATCTATCTTTGAACCCTAAAAACAGACACTATTATTGATTCATATGATCCATGTTTATTAGATTTGTTTGTGTGTTACATGCCATTGAATTGGTGATTCTATAAATGAGTGATGTCCATCATGTCCTTCCTGTCCTCAACAGCCCTGTTCAGCTTCTGTAGATCAGTGCCTTTTAGGTAATTAATCCATCTCATATTTGGTCTTTCACTTTTCCTGCTGCTTTCTTTTACTGTTTTTTTCCAAAGCACCCTGCCTTCTGATGATGCACCCAAAGCAAGGCAGCTTCACTTTTGTCATTTTTGTCCTCAGGGTTGTTTCAGGATTATTTTGTTCCAGGACTCACTTGCTAGTCTTTCAGGCAAGCCAGATTATCTGTAGAGCTCTCCTCCAACACCTTATTTCAAATGAATTCTTTTTGTTTTTCCCTATCAACTTACTTCACTGTCCAAATTTCACATCTATACATAGTAAATGGGATTACAAGGGTATGTATAATCTTGGCCTTGATCTCTAATGACACATCTTTGCTCTTGGTGATCTTTTCTAATTCTTCTATTGCTTCCCTTCCTATTCTTAGTCTTCTCTTGATTTCTTGGCTACAAGCTTTCATGTGAACTGATGACTGAACCAAGGTAAGCAAAATCTTGAACAATTTCAATGTCTTCATTATCTATGTTAAACTTGTGTATCTCTTCTGTAATTATGCTTTTGGTTTTCTTGATACTTAAATGCAACCTGCATTTTCTTCACTTTCATCAGAAATTGTTTCAAATTTTTACTTTCCTCAAGTAAGATGGTGTCAGCTTCATTCCGTAAGTTACTGCTATTTCGTTCACCAATTTTCACTCCTTCTTCCTTTGAGTCTAACCCAGTATTGCTTATGCTATGTTCTGCATACAGATGCAACAAATAGAGAGATAAACAAAGATGGAGATAAAATGTTCCCTTGTTTGACACCTTTGCCCAGAGGAAGCCTACAGGAGATGATTCTGTCTCTCCATATTCTGTTCTGACAGTGGCTTAGATTTACCTACATATTTTTTAGTTTCTTTTCTCATCATTTCTTTTTTTCTTTTTTTCCCCCCTCTTTGGATTTCCCTTCTACAATTGTTTTCCTCCTTGCAGCACATCATGTAGAAGTTACTTTAGTCAGGGTCTACAAGAAGGAAATTCTTTGTTTTAATTTTTAGAAATGTATCTTTATTTTGCTCTTATTCTTGAGGAACAGTTTCACTCGATTTAAAACTATAGTTTAAGAAATATTGTTTATAACATTCTAAATCTTTGTCTGATGTTTCTGTCTTTCACTGGTGCTATGAGAGAGACTTGTCAGCCTAGTGGTAAATTGTCCTTTCTCTGTGGCTGCTCTTAGGATTTCATTCGTGTCCTTAGATGTCTATGGATGGGCTTAATGCGTCTAGATGTTTTCTTTTTATTTATCCTGCTTGAGATTTGTTGGTGTTTCTGAGTCTAAGAATTTATGCTTTTCATTAATTCTGGAAACTTCTCAGCTATTATATTTTCAAATATCAGTCTCCTCCATTTTCTCTATTCTCTCTTCCTGGCATTCCATTTAGATGTATGTTAGACCTGCTGACCATACCCTACATATCTCTTAATCTGTCTTTTATATTTTCCACCTATTTGCCTTTTTATGCTGAAATTCTTCAGATCTTCCATTTCACCAGTTCCTAACTCCAGTAATGTTTAATGTATTTTTAATTTCTAAACTATTTGATTCTTTTAAAAAGCTGTTTAATCATTGTTGGTAGTCACTCATCCCTTAATGACATTTTAATTTTCTTTAATTTCAGTAAATATAACATATACATTTAATTACATTCTTACCTAATTATTCCAACATTATGATTCTCTTTGTTGATTTGTTGATTATAGACCATGGTGATTTCCTTGAGCATTTATTGATTTTACATACTAAGCTTGTGTCCATTTTAATTTTATCCATAAAATTTGTATTGAGAGTGTGTAGCTCTAATGAGGGTGTTCATTTGCTTCCATAAATCACTTAAGAGTACTCCTGTACTCTCCCTCCCATACATGTCCAGACCAGGAATCAAACCAGCAACCTAGATATATGCCCTGACCAAGGATCAAATGAGCAAAATTTTTGGTGTACAAGATGACACTCCAACAATAGCCAGGGTTGGATATTCAATTTTTAACCTGCTATTATATATACTATATATAATTGTATATCTCAGGACCAATATCAGAAAAATAAAGAAAATAAGAATTTAAATAGGAAGCACCTAAGCCAGTTTATTTTTTTAAGTATTTTCCAAAAAATGTTTAAATTATAATAATTTTGGCTTAATTCATTTGCACACAGTTCTACTCACTTGCAAATTAGTACTCTACTCTAAAAAATATAAATTACTGCATCTGTAAGCAATTATAATCATAGGAAATTTCCACAAATAATTTTAAATTATCAGAACTTCATTTTATTTCTATCTGAAAAAAAAACAACAACAAAAATTAAACACATATATTAATTCTGATGCTAACTTTTAGGACGTGGAAATGCAACATTTTAAGTAAGAACAGACATACTGGGTCATAATGTCTTCTGTGGATCTACTTTAACATATATGTAATTGGAAATAATTTTAGGGCCAATAAGTTAAGCACCTTCTATTTTTGAAATTCACTGGCAATGAAAAGATTGCACAAGAGCCTTTAAATCCCTTCCAGTAGGATTGAAATAGTCACCAATAAGAAATAGCACGGGAGAAGTAATCATAACATCTTCAGGCTCAAAGGGCCTGGGTAACTCTTCCACGTGGAGAAGGAGCTACTAAAAGCAGCCCTCTTCTTCATAAGGTGGATGTCAGGTTCTCCTTTGTTTTTAAAGTGATCTCCTTAAAGATCTACTCAGTATCAAACTGTTACTGAAATCAAATGGTGTTAACATTTGAAATTTTTATGGAAACATTTGGTACAGTAAACAGATAATAGCAAAATAAGAAGCAGATAAATTAGATTTTGGAAGTGATAAAGTAATAACATTTTTCTAAGGCACACATAAAAAGTGAAAAAAAGGTAGAATATTTCTTAGTGAACAGCTGGGTCCATAGAGCTTCCTCTCAAGAGCATAAAGCATCTTGTTGGCAGACCTTTCTTCCTTTCTCCTTTTTTTTCAAATTTTCTAATTGCAGTTCACACACCATATTATTTTAGTTTTAGGCACACAAAATAGTGATTAGACATTTATATACTTACTAAATGATCACCCCAATATCATACCCATCTGACACTGTACATAATTATTAAAATATCACCAACTATATTCCCTTTACTGTGCTTAACATACTCATGATTGTTTTTATAACAGGTAATTTTTCTTCTTAATGTCTTTACCTTTTCCACTCAGCCTCCCGACACCCCTCCTGTCTGGCAACCATCAATTTGTTCTCATTTTGTTTGTTTATTTGTTTTTATTCCACATATGAGTGAAATCATATTTGACATTTGCAACATGGATGAACTTGGAGGATATCATGCTAAGTGAAATAAGTTGGATGGAGAAAGACAAATGGCAGACCTTTCTTAACTAGATTTTTTTCCTTTGTGGGCACTCCTGTGGTAGCAAAGGTTGACATATGGTCATTGGTGAGGTTACCTGGACTGGGGTATGGGTACTACTACACACTGACATATTTGGCAGTGGGCATCCTTGGTGTCAGATAGACTGGAGTTTTCACAACTCTGTGGTCACAAACATTGGAATATGGACACTTACAGGGTCACCAGGCTGTGTTTATTTTTTCTGTATATTTCATTGATTATGCTAGTACAGTTGTCCTGATTTTTCCTCCTTTGTCACCCTCCACCCAGTACTCCCTAGTTCCTCAGGCAATCCCCCCACCATTGCTGCTGTCCATAGGTCATGCATATAAGGTCTTTGGTTACTCTGTTTCCTATACTGTGCTTTACATCCCCATGGCTGTTCTGTAACTACCTATTTGTACTTCTTAATCCCCTCACCTCTTCACTCATTCCCTTGCACCCACCTCCCATCTGGCAATCATCAAAATGCTCTCTGTATCCATTATTCTATCTCTGTTCTCGTTTGCTTAGGTGTTTTTATTTTTTTTTAAGATTCAGTTGCTGATAGATATGTATTTTTGCCATTTTATTGTTCATAGTTTTGATTTATTTTTTCTTAAATATGTCCCTTTAACATTTCATATATTAATGGCTTGGTGATGATGAACTCCTTTAGTTTCTTTCTTGTCTGGGAAGCACTCTATCTCCCCTTCAATTTTAAATGTTATTTTTGCTGAGTAAAACAATCTTGGGTATAGGACCCTGTTTTCCATGACTTTGAATATTTCTTGCTAGTCTCCTCCGGCCTGCAAAGTTTCTTTTGAGAAATCAGCTGACAGTGTTTTGGGAACACCCCTGCAGCTAAATAACTTCTTTTCTCTTGTTGCTTTTAAGATTCTCTATCTTTAAACTTTAGCATTTTATTTTAATTATGACGTGTCTTGGAGTGGGCCTCTGCATCCATCTTGTTTAGGATTTTCTGTGCTTCCTCTATTTGTATGTTAATTTCCTTCACCAAATTACAGGTTTTCTTTCACTACTTTTTCAAAGAGATTTCCAATTTTTTGCTCTTTCTCTTCTCCTTCAGGCACCCCTATGATGTGAATGTTGGACCTCTTGAAGTTGTCCCATAGGCTGCTTATACTATCCTTGTTTTTTGGATCCTTTTCCCTTCTTCTTGTTCTGATTGGTTGTTCTTTTCTTCCTTATGTTACAAATCACTGATTTGATTCTCAGCTTCACCCACTCTACTGTTCTTTCTCTGTAAATTGTTCTTTATTTCAATTAGTTAGTCCTTTACTTCTGACTGGATCTTTTTTATGCTGCAGAAGCCCTCACAAAATTCCTTGAACATCCATATAAACAGTGTTTTGAACTCTGCACCTGATAGATTTTTTATCTCCATTTCATTAAGCTCTTTTTCTGGAGTTTTGATCTGTTCTTTTGTTTGGGCCATGTTTTTGTTGTTGTTGTTTTTTTTTTTTTTTTTTGTCTCCATGTTTTGGCAGTCTCCCTGTGTTTGTTTCTATGTATTACATAGAGCTGCTTTCAATCCGTGTCTTGGTGGTGTGGTCTAATGTAGTAGGCATCCTATAGAGTCCAGTGGCACAGTCTCCCTATCACCCAAGCTAGGTACTTGAGGTATGTCCTTCCTGTGGGCTAAGTACCCCTTCTTCTTATAGTTGAGTCTTGATTGCTGTTGGCAAATTAATGGAAGGGAATTACTCAGGCCAGTCAGCTGCAAGGACTGGCTGTGATCACTGACCACAAACCTCAACCCTCAGTGGAAAATCAGCTGTGCAGGGGCAGGGTAGTGATGCTCTGACGTGGTCTGTAACTGTCCACTGGGCACGCTGGCTCTAGGGTTTCCTGGGTGGTACAGACAAAGGTCAGTCCCTACCTGTATTTTGCCCAGGGCACCCTGCCTGAGCTATAAAGCAATCAGAGAAGGCTGCTACTTGTGCTGGGCTTGGAGATTCCCAGGTGAAGCCAAGCTGTCAATCTAGGCTGGCTGCTGCTAGTTCTACGCCGGGGGCTCACTGATGCCAGCTGTTGCTTATTTGATAGGATTTAGGAGGGTGGGCCCATAAACCGGGTGGGGCAGAGCCTCTGGGGATCTCCAAGGCGGGTCAACAATGTTAGCCAGGTTGATGGAGTCTCAGATATGGTACCAGTTTACAGGTTCTGTTGGGGATGGTTTAGCAAAGGGACAATGGCCTTAGCTCACCTTGATGCTAGGCACTTTCATCTCTCCCTATATACCACGGGTGCCTTTCAGGCTGCTACCATGGTGCTGGAGCTCAGAGGGAGTGAGTCTGAATAAGTGTGTCCATGCGTCGGTTCTTTAAGAGGAACTTATTGAGGCTGCAGGTGATTTTTCCACTGACTCAATCCCCACTAGTTTTTGTAGCTAGAGGTTATGGGAACTTACCAACCTGGCACTGGAACCCTGGGCTGGGGGGCCTGGTGTGGGTCTGGCCTCCTTGCTCATGAGATATCCTTCCAGAATTTTTATCCATCACACATGGGTGTAGAACCAACCCATTCCATGTCTGTGTTTCTCCTACCAGTCTGGATGGATGTGGTTTCTTTATTCCGTAGTTGTCTCCTTCCTTTCAACTCAATTTCATAGTTGTCAGACTTCTATTCAACCTGATTTCTCATGGTTCTGAGTGATGGTTGTTATATATTTTAGTTATAATTTTGATGTGGTTGTGCAAGGAGGTAAGCCATGTCTGCCTATGTTGCCTTCTTGACCGGAAGTTCCCCAGACTGTCTTAACCAGATTTTTAATGGAAGATTATTGGTAGAGTATCTCCAGGTATCCTGCATATTTTTAAACCTAATGATAAGGCCGAAGAATTCACAAATTCACACTGTTAACAGATCGTATACATATTCAAAAACTAGTCAGGTGAAATCATACAAAAGAGATTTAAAGAAAAGATACCTCATTGTTTTAAATTAAAAATAATACTATTTGTGGTGAGGTGTGTTTTTTTTTTTAACCTCTAGTAAAATGATTAGCAAAGTGAATGTGGAAACAGTATCAAATTAATCAAATGTGAGATTTGTCCAAGTAACTCAAATAGCCAGTGGTGAAATCATAGCACACCACTGCTACTTCAGCCATGTGACACTGTGATTCAAGGAGAATGGACTCTGAAGGCAGAATGTCTGGTTTTGAGTTCCTAGGGGCTTCACCCTTATGAGATATGAGCAGGACCATTATTTAACTTCTGTGTCTCAATGGGTAAAATGGGGATAATAATACTGCCTAAATTACGGTGTTGTTTTGAAGTTTAAATTAACACCTTTTCTAAAGTGTTGAGGTCAGTGTCTGTCAAGTCTAAGTTCAAGTAAGCATTTTCCCATTTCCATTATGGCAGAGAGAATGTCTGAATCTTGGTCTCAAATTTGCCACTTGGTTAGATAAGGAGCTTAAAAGCAATTCAGTTTCACCTGTGACATTAATCACTTCACTCACTACTCTTCTAGGAGTTAGGATCAAGTGATTTCATGTGTACAAGGCACCTTAAAAAGCATTGAGTTAACCTTCGAGTTCTCTGGGAGACGGACACTGAATTTCAAGGTACTGTATCATGTGAATTCTTATTCTGACATTTCAGAAAATATCAAACACTGAGGTCATATGTGCTTACATTCATATTTAATGGTGTCCCATTTAACAGTATTTTTGGCACTGAAAATATGCCTTAAAACTCATGGCTACTTTAAACCAACAATATAAGGAGAATTATTCATTTATTAATATGGTATCACAAGTAATGAAGAATTTTTAATTCTCCTTTGTTTTAATAATTCAATTTTATCAATTAGAATATCTTTTGTTCTTATTATATTTCAATGAAGAAATATGAAGTGATTAGGGTCAAAAAAGTAAGGAACATGATAACAGTACCAGCTACCCGTACTGACCGCAGTAGAGCCCATCAGATCTGCACAGTACCTGTTCTGGCACACACTGCAGTGTTCGGCCAGAAGCATCTGCGTCCCTCCTTTATCTTGGGGACCAGCCAAAAGTGCCATGAGTCAATGTCCCAGGGAGCAGATATCAGCTAATGGCAAACATGGGTGAAGTATAAATATTCCTCATCCTGTGGATGGAGCAACTCAGGTATGTTTTACACAGTTCCCCAAAGGTCAGCAGCAGGATTGAGCTCCAGTTTTTGCCAACGGTAACCTGTTTGATAACCCACTTCTCATCAGCTTCTTTCCTTTCCTTGTGTCACATTCTACTCCTTACCAGCACTTCCTGGGATCACCTCTCAATCTACTTCTCTCAGTAATCTGAGGAAACCCAAATATAATACTAGCATTTACAGAGAAGTTACCATGTACAAATATGCTAAGGGCTTTATATCCTGGCTTTCCTCCTACCTCAGTGCCCACGCCTTTTCAGTGTCCTGTGCTGACCTCGCTTCTGCCAGACTTCAAAATCTGGGTACACCATGGGACTCATCCTGGGACACCTGTTTTTCATTTCCCTTCTCTGCAAAAATGGTCTCACCCATTCCCAGTGTTCATGTACGATCAACTCTAAAATTTCTGTTTTCAGCCCTAACTGGTCTCTGAAAATCCAGACTCACATCTTCAAGTGCTGTTTAACATCCCCATCTAAATGTGAACAAGGCCAAAACAAAACTCTTGATGCCTCTTCCAAAACCTGCTTCTCATCTATTTTGCCCATCTCAGGAGATGATGTCACCACCCATTAGTTGCTAAAGCTGAAAACCTAGGATTTGTTCTTGATTCTTCCCATCTTTTCACTCCTCATATCTAATCTATTAGCAAGTTTTGTTGACTTCACTGCTAAAATATAGTCCAAAACTATACATTAGTCACCACATCTAGAACTACCACCTCATTTAAGCACATTTCTTATCTGGGATATTGCAGTCATCTCCTACCAAGTCTTCCTTTTACATTTTCTTCTCCACAGAATATCTCAAGAAATATTTTTTTAAAATATAAAGTAAGCCCATGGTGCTCCCTTCTCTAAAGTTTCCAATGGCTCCTGATAATACTGATAATAAAAACCAGACTCCGTGTTCTTCTGGCTTATATGGTTCTACAGTTTCTGACTCTTTCCTTCTCTGACATCTATATGACTTTAGACCATATAGATCCTTAGATCATCATGCTCAAATCTCACTGGTCTTTTTTCTTGTTTCTTGAATGTAGGAAATTCATTCTTGCCCCAGAGCTTTTCCCTTATCAGTTTCCTTTGACTTGAATACTTGTTTCTGAGATCTTTGTATGGTTACCTTCTTCTTATTCACATATCAGCTTAAATATATCCTCTTCATAAAGAACTTTATAACCCAGTATGGTGACCAGTCACTATGTTATCACAGCAGTTAGTACTGCCTTTTCATACTTATTTTTTTAAGAAGGCATGAACATGTTTTGGATGATCCAGATGAGTTTGGGCCAAATATATTTTGTTCATTAAAGGAATCATAAGCTAGGGCAGGAATATTGATGTTGAAGATCATTTGCCAGAAACTCAGTGACCTCCTGGTCAAAGTCAGCTTACTGGTATTCTGACATCTCTAATACATATTTTTATCTTTCTCTAAGTAGAAGTCAATAATACGATTTTGATTTCTGGTATCCCTAGCATCCAGAACATAGATAAGTGAATTATATGGCAGGAATTAGTACATCCCCATTTTACAGGGATTGAAACTGAACTTTCAGGTAGCTATACAACTTCCTCAGGTCAGCAGAGCTAGAGATTTGATAGACAAATCAAATCAGTCTGACCCCAGAGCTCATAATTTTAATCTCTGTATCAAATTTCCTCTACATATGGGTGATAAGGGAATATGAATTTGAAAAATAATAATAACCTTAGTTCAAGAATTTAGTGCATCCACTTTTACAGAGTGCTTGCTTTTAAAAGACTCAGCATGTTTGAATTATTCTGAGGCCTATAAAACATCCATAGTTCTTAACATATAAATCTTATTGTTTATGCTGCATGTGTACAGCAAGAAGGGAAAGCAGAAATGTCTTTTTTCTCATCCTCACACAAGCCTAATAAGAGATATCCAATAGTTTAAACAACAGGATACAACTTTTTGACCATTTTTTATTGTAAATCTAAAGGTATCCAGACTACAATACAATATAATTCATTTTGCATGGAAACCACTAGAAAAGTGGTCATGTTCAGTAAGATTTCCTTTATGATAATAAAATTACATTTAACACATATGTATGTCATTTGGAATCAGAGTCACAATGGTCTATAAACTGAGGGACATTAACATACATTTTTTTTTGTGAGAAACTGAATAGCATCAAAATAGAAATACTCATAAAAATGTACTACCCAATAGGTATGAAGAAACTCAGCTAAAATTACCCAGGGGACAATAGGCTATTAAAGGAATGTCTTCTAAAAATTGTTGATATGTTTTACAAGGCCCTGACATGTTGAATGATAAATTTCATCAAAGCTTTCTAAGGCACAATATATTTAATCATTTTAAAGAAGAGATCCAGGAGATAAAGAAATTTGAAATAATCATTAAGAGGAGGTAAACATATTTCTATATTCTTAATAATAATAACAAAATAAATATTAACTTTCATGTCAGATTCCTAAACAGTGACTGGCAATGGCACAAAAAAAACATTACTTAGTCAATGTTTTCTCTCTTCTTCACTCTTTCCTACTGCTTTCATTTCCAATGAATACAGTTACAAAATGTCATAATCTGAAAGGCTATTTCAGAACAAACTTAATATATGTAATTCATGTTCCTGATGCAAAAAATGAGGCCCAACTAATGAGTGCCAGAACAGGCATTTGGACTCAGCACCTCTGATTCCAAGTTCAACAGTCTTTTCTCCTTATCACACACACTCACCACTTACACACACAAAATATAACTACAAATTTTTTGTATGCTTTTGCTTATTCTACTTTGCTTTGAATGTTAGTGGCAATAGGAATATCCTAAGTTTGAGTTTAAGTCACTGAAAAAAATGTAAAAAGCATAAGAATTAAAAGAGATATTGAGGTACAGATCTAAGCTACATGGTGGTTGTACAAGGCAGTTTCCCCACCAAATACCTCTGGTGGTGACTGTCAGAGACCAAAGTCATATTAATGGAAGATGATAAATCATTTCCTATTATCTCAGGTTTTTATTAATATAATTTGATCTGATATAAAGTCTATCTTTTCTCTGAAGGTGATAAAATCAGTTATTATCACTCAAAGAGATGGCTATGCAGAAAGTGCTACTCAGAGAGAAAAAACCTGACATCAACAAACTAACTTGACTCAAATGCACAAGATTTGTGAGCTCTATAGTCTGATTGCCAGGAACACTAGTAAAAAAGAGAAAGGAGATGAGGAGACATAATGTTTCTTAAGTGTAATTTCTGCATTGTTTTCTCATGTACCTGTCAGGAAATAGATTATTTATACACTGAAGCTATTTCTATCACCTTTGCTCTAAGGAAATAAAAGAGTTTAGGGAAAAGACTATATTCATGTGATATACAATTTCATTTCCAGTTAATTTACAAGCTCGTTATATAATTTTTGGTATTTTTAAAAGAATTTCATCGTCTTTGTTTAACTAGGTTTGGGAACAATTATTTGTTTATTAAATGGTGTGCTAAAAAGCAACTAGTTTCTCTTTGAACTTATAAGAAAATATATGATTGATGAGAATATATAGGGCTTAATATCAGCTGCTTCATTTATTTCATAAAAGAGCAAATAAAAATTGATTATAAAATATCTCCAACAACCATTCCCTGAATACCTACTATGTGAAAAGGGCAGGAAGTTCCAGTGTTAGAATACTATCTACAAGAGTCTTACAATCTGCTTATGATGATTCAACTCCATATAAAAAAAGAGAAAAAGACCTTAAGTGAATTATTATAGACAATGCATTAAGTACTGAGGGAGAAGTGGTTAATTTTAATTAGACGTGAAAGCAAGGGAGGCTTCCTGGAAAAGGTGACATCTATTTTGAGACTTCAGGAAGAAGGTGGAGCAGAGAAAGTACAGAGAGTCAAAAGTGTTGAGTACCTTTGTGCCACATACTATGCTAGAAACCTAATCTAGATAATTTGAATTAATTCTCCAATAATACTACTGTGGAAGATTCCATTATTGTTCCCAATTCTTCACCCTCATTCTTTTAGTGATACCTTTTATTCTATGACATTGAAATTTCTCCCATTAAGGGTGGATTGCCTTTTCCACCCAATGATGTGACTTCCTTAGGCCACAGTGACACAAACAAAAACTTGAATTGTACTTGCACAGGTGGACAGCTGGAGTTTCTACTACCACCAAAAGAAAAACAATCCTGGTATCCCACTGATCCTGCAAAATATGGAAGACTCAAAGAGAAATCCTAAACTGAGCCCAGCACCTGGAGCTGAGCCCAGCCAATCCACTGATGCATGAAAAATAAGTGTTCATTTTATGACACTGAGTTGTTGCAGTTGTTTGTTTAATGGCATTATTGTGCTCATAGCTAACCGATATACCTGTGTAATTAGATTCTAAGCCCCAGAGGGGAGAAATGTTCTCCCCAAGGTACCTAGCTAGTAAGAGGAAGAACCCAGTTTAGAAGTCTGGTGTATCAGGGACCTAAATTTATGTTCTTTCTATCACATTGACCCTTAAAGGAGCAGAAAACTACAGAATAATACTGCAAGGTTAGGGCAACTGAATGAAGGAAAGCATAGAAGTATGAAGAAAAAGCCTGTCTTCGTTGAAATTGTCTATAGTAACCTAATAACTCCAGAGTTTAGAAAGATAACTTTGATCTAAATTTAGGAGAGTCTTGAACGTCAGGCTGAGAAATTTCAACAATGCAAAAAAACATAAAAATATTTTGAATATTGAAGCAACCTATTGAAGTGAGGCAATTCAGAAAGCTCCATTCAGTACGTTTAGTGTGCTCACTCACAGGCTTTTGCAGCAATCTAGGCAGTAAAATAATAGACAATAGACAATTATTTCTCATGTTTCAGCCAAGATTAATTGTACTCACCCCAGTAGACACTCCTCATAGAACTAAATGATTTACTTTTATTTCAAACACATCTTCTAGGGTGGTTTAAATTTAAATTTACTCCATGAGCTTTAACTTTCAATTTATATCGACATACCTTTCATCTAATATTTATCAATTTATTATGTGTGTATGCAGATCCATCCAACAATTTGTAATGTGGTTAAAAGAAGTTGCTTGGCAGCTGAGAAATGAATCAGGCAAAAACAAAACAAAACAAAAACCCATAAATCTACTGCCTGTAGGCTAAAATGCTAACTAAGAGAGGAAATGACTAAGATATGACAACTGTACCTACCAAAACTACAAATTACTCATGATCATTGTTCAGTATCCTGGCTCGTTGGAGACTTTTTCCAAGCGAACTATGTTAAGGGCTTAGAAAGAAGAACTATATATGTTTTAATTTACTTCCTTCCTTCAACAAAAAGTACTTGCTTGTTTGAAACTTAACTACATATGAGATACTCATTGAATAGATTACAGGTACTGCAATTTGGTCTAAAGTTTAATTATGTTTATAGTCATAGCATATAAACTGTGGTTTTTACTGAGGCCCAAGATTTACAAGTATCAAATATATTATTCCCATTTTATACTCATCACTATATTTAAGGAAAAATATTAGTGAAAGGAGGATTTTTTAGCATAAGACACTCTACTTTGTCCTATATGCAATGCCTTTCAAGTTTCCTGCAAATCAGACCAGATAAGGAGTCATTTTCCTGAAAGATAATAGATCAATTTATGGACATGAGACGGGCACAGCTGCCACAAACCCTCCCATTCCTACCCTCTCCCACCCACCAAAGTTCTTTTTCTATTACTCATTTTTTCCCCACTGAAGGTTCAAAGCTCTAATGAGACTTGGTTGTGGACTGTGTACACATCAGGGACAAAGTCAGTGTCTTTAAAAAATAGTGATTTTTTTAATCACCAGACAGGGCCTCAAATTAGAACGAATGTAAAGTGCTATCTTCAACTGCTGTCCACCTACAAGTCAGATCTTCCCTTTCTTTCTCTTAGAACAGAACATTTCCAGTGATTTGGGAAGCATTATAGGAGCCTTTTTTTATTCTTTTAAAGAGTATACATTTCAGGATAATTTGATTAAATATGCCACTTATGAATTGTTTATGTTCTTTAATGAACAGTATGAGCCCCTCAAAATTAAAAGACTTTTAGTAATCAGATCCTGCATGATTGTGAAATTCCCATTCCTGATTACCTCTGTCTCAGTCTTGGAGAAATATGGTATAAGAAAGGTTATAAATAAATTAAATAAGTGAGAATTGAGAAATTCTTAAACTAAATCAAGACTATGGGAAGAACTGGACGGAGACAAAAGAGAACACCGAAATGAGATTTTCAGTGGGCAGAAGTAGGATAGAGTTTATTTTTCTTTTGAAATATATAATAATAGATTCAGACATTAAAATGACTTTTTAAAGTATAAAATATATAAGCATTCTAGACAAGAGGTTACATTTACTCATTATTTATATTTTTAATTAAAAAAAGACAAAGGGAATAAATAAATCTAGATAAAAGAAACCCGTGTCAGAGCTGAACTTTCTTTTTCTGTGGTGAGACCATGTTGTTATGAAGGACAGAATTTCTTATTTCAAGTACTAAACTTTGCGACAGCATGGATGGAACTGGAGAGCATCATGCTAAGCGAAATAAGCCAGGGGGCGAAAGACAAATGCCATATGATCTCACCTATAAGCGGAACCTAACCAACAATGCAAAGAAGCAAGGAAAATATGACCAGCAACACTGAAAGGAAAAGAAATCAACAGAGACAAGAGGGAAGGGGGGGGCAGGGAAAGGGAAGGGAAAGGGCAAGTCAAGGAACATATAGCAAGGACTCATGGACAAAACCAAAGGGGAAGAGCTGAGGGAGGGAAGGTGGGAGGGGGCAAGGGAAAGAGGTGGGGGGAAGGCAGAGACAAATGTATTTAAAAAGTAAATAAATTAATTAAAAAAAAAATTTCTTATTTCATCAGTTCCTGAAAAAGTTTCCAAACAAAGATATTTTGTTTCTATAATTATTTCTTAAAAAGTGAAGTTTCAAAAATGACTATTTTAGCCTGCTCCAAATCTCTAATAATTTAAATTCCTAAACAAGGTTTCCCACCCAGGAATCCATATTTTGTGTTAAAAACAACTTAGACTCCATGAATGGTAGGCTCTCAGGCTGCGTATTTGGCTTTTACCATCAGCTTCAAAGGCACAACCAGGTTGGATTTCCGGGAACAAATAGTATATGAGTGCTGGGGGTTTTCCACCATTGGATGGGGGAAGGCTAAGAGATACCTACTCACTGACTAGTTTCTCACTCTGCTTTACAGTCTTACGAATGATGTTAAAACCACACACACTACACTGTTTCATCTAATACTGTATCTTCATGTCATGTCCACATATTAACATATATATGTGTATATTTACATATATTTTTATTTTTTTAATTTTAAGTACATTTTATTATGTTATTACAGTTGTCCCAGTTTTTCTCCCCTTTTCTCCCCTCTGCCCTGCACTTCTCTCTTCCATCAGCAATCCCCCTCTTAGTTCATGTCCATGGGCCATACATACGAGTTCTTTGGCTTCTCCATTTCCTATACTATTCTTAACCTCCTACTGTCTATTTTGTCCCTACCAATTATGCTTCTTATTCCCTGTACCTTTTCTCCGATTCTTCCCCCAACACCCACCTCTCTGACAACCCTCCATGTGATCTTTGTTTCTGTGATTCTGTTTCTGTTCTAGTTGTTTGCTTAGTTTGTTCTTGTTTTTATTTTTTAGGTTCAGTTGTTGATAGTTGTGAGTTTGTTGTCATTTTATTGTTCATAGTTTTCATTCTCTTCTTTTTCTTAGATAAGGTTCTTTAACACTTCATGTAATAAGGACTTGATGATGATGAACTCCTTTAACTTGACCTTATCTGGGAAGCACTTGATCTGCTCCTTCCATTCTATATGATAGCTTTGCTGGATAGAGTAATCTTGGGTGTAGGTCATTGCCTTTCATGACTTTGAATACTTCTTGCCAGCCCCTTCTTGCTTGCAAGATTTCTTTTGAGAAATCAGCTAATAGTCTTATGGGAACTCCTTTGTAGGTAACTCCTTTTTTTTTGCTGCTTTTAAGATTCTCTGCTTATCTTTAATCTTGGATAATTTAATTATGATGTGTCTTGGTTTGGTCCTCCTTGGGTCCTACTTCTTTGCAACTCTCTGAGCTTCCTGGACTTCCTGGAAGTCTACTTCCTCCACCAGATCAAGGAAGGTCTCCTTCATTATTTTTTCAAATAAATTTTCAATTTCTTGTGCTTCCTCTTCTCCTTCTGGCACTCCTATGGTTCAGGTTTTGGAACATTTAAAGTTGTCCCAGAGGTTCCTAAGCCCCTCCTCATTTTTTTGAATTCTTGTTTCTTCATTCTGCTCTGGTTGAACGTTTATTTCTTCCTCCCTTTCCAAATCATTGATTTGAGTTCCAGTTTCCTTCCCTTCACTGTTAGTTCCCTGTATGTTTTTCTTTATTTCACTTTGCACAGACTTTACCTTCCTCTAATTTGCATCCATTCTCAATCATTTCTGCATGCATCCTGATTACTTGTATTTTGAACTCTGCATCTGATAAGTTGGCTATCTCCTTGTTGTTTAGATCTTTTTCTGGAGTTTTGATCTATTCTTTCATTTGGGCCATATTTCTTTGTCTCAGCACACCTGTTATGTTGTAAAGGGTAGAGCTTAGGTATTCACCAAGGTGGGGCAAGCCACTTCCCTGCATCTTGGAGCTGTATATTGGGGAGGGGTCAGAGAGGGAACAATGCCTTTTGCTTGGCTCTCACCCTGCTTTCTGTCACTTCTTCTGCTACCCACAAGCAAACTGTGCCTTTTTGATGCTGATTCCTGGGTAGGTAGGTTTGTGAACGTTCTAGGACCCAGTCCCAGGGTCTCTCCAATGAACTCTCCTGTGAGGTTGGGAGTTTCTCCCATTGCTGTAACACCCACAGGTTTTATAGCCATAGGTTTTGAGGCTTTATTTCCCTAAACCAGAACCCTGGCTTGCATGGTCTCTCTCACTCTCCAGTTGTTCCTCCCAGATTATCCACACTTGAATGTGGGACTGCTCAGTCCACCAGCTGCCACATGTCCTCTCTGCCCCAGCTGTCCATCTCCTTCCCTTCTACCGGTCTGGATGAATGTTTCTCTTTTAACTCCTTGGTTGTTGGACTTCCATACAGTTTGATTTTCTGGCAGTTCTGGTTCATTTTTGTCTTTAAATTTGTTGTTGTCCTTCTTTTGGTAGTTCAAGGAAGGAAAGTATATCTACCGAAGCCTCCATCTTGCCATATGTATATATATATATGTATGTAAACAGGTTTCTTTTTGAAAAGCACCATCTTGGATTATGTGTTTCTGGAGAATAATTATTCCTTCCTCCTTTGTCCATCACTCTCCTTTCTCTCCTGGTCCCAACTAGCTTCTGCTAAGTCCACAGTCATTTCCAGATGGTCTAAATCCACAAAGGCATAATCCTTACTCTCTTCCCCTTGGCTTTCCAGGAACCCAAGAAAGCAACTGAAAATCACCTCTTAAAATCCCAGTGTATTAAAGGTCAGTTCTACTACATCTCTCTAATTTTCTCCCACCTCTCTCAGAGCCCCACTTCCTTATCCCCTTGTTAGCCATCTTAAATCCTGAGGGGAAAAAAAATTGTAATCTTCTCTCTGTAAAAGTCTATCCACTCCTCAGTTAATAAGTAGCTATCCTTTAAAAATAGAACTATTAACCAAAACCACATGAAAGATATTCAATGTAGCAATATGCTAATAACTTGAAAATTAAAAAAGTATAGTATTTTATAAGGTTTACAAATAATACTTTTATTTTAAGAACTAACATTTCAGTTTTTTAAATGAAAGGAATATTTAAAAGTTCATTTATAGTTCCTCCTACCACCCTTCTTCCAGTTTTATCCCACTTCCACTCTAGACATAAATATCCATCAAGTGAAAGAAAAAGATAGACAGACAGACAGACACATCCTGTATATCCTGCTGATAACTGTACCAAAAAACAAACATGTCAATTATGCAAACAACTATAAAAATTGAAATACAGAATAAAAGCATAGTATAATTTATATTCTATATTTCAAATTTTATAATACTTTTATTCAAATAACTATTCCAGTCTAGTGTAGAAAACTAGAAGGCTTCATATGCAATTTAGTTAACATAAAATGATAATTTTTAGAGTCAATACTTATAAAGCTTAATAATACTCAAAATAAGTTTTTATTAAATTCTAAAGGAAACTAAGAGTTTTTGTTTCTTAAGGTTGTCAGTTGACACTCAAGATTAAAAATGTCTTAAGACATATTGCAATATTATTTTCAGAAAGCAAAAATGAAAATCTGCTTCTCTAAAAACAAAGCCAATTAGTATGCCAGGCTTCTTTCCCCCACCAAAAATAATGGAGAATTTGCATACAGCAGAATTGGGGAGCTAGTCTTGTTCATCAGCATATTGTAATGCTTCCTGACAGCTTCACACACTGCCTCATCAACATCATACTGTTTCAATTACAAATTTTTTACCCACTTCACGTTGTTAAGCCATCTTCACTTCTATCACACCTCAAGCTGCAGTATTAAATTTAACTATATTTTTCCAAGTGTAGATGGATTTTCTGTAACTCAGAAACAGAGGAATCAGTTACATTGTACTGTTCCAAGCCACAAAAGAAAGAGGAAAGGCGGGAGGAAAAAGAACCATGGTGGATTTTAAAGAAACAATAATCTCTCCCCACAAAAGCCTGACCCTCTGAACCAATGGCAGAAAGAATTAAGAATTGGTTGGAGCACAGTATGGGGTCCCTCTGCCAATGAAATGGAAATGGTCTTTTTAAGAACCGATGAAGCCCGCTCACTCCTCTGTAATCATCCTGCCAATTCTGCTCCACCTCGCAAGGGTAATGAAGCAAGCCCTTTGATTTCACCAGCCAACTACTGAAAAAAAAAAAATTAAAAAAAAAGATGGCTTGAAAAGATGGGTTTTAATTTAGTAAACACCATAGAGACATACCCTAAGACAACTGCTACCTCACATAAAAATATTCTATTTAAATCATGAAGAGAAATTTTGATGCAATAAAGCAAAATAATTCCAAAAAACCATGACTAATTATGTGGCTGTATCGCTTCAGAAAAACTCTAGGCAGATGGAAGGAAAACTTCCTCCTCTCATTGCAGAGTTCATCTTTCAGGAAAAATTATAATTGCATGAGTATGCCATGTCAGAGAGCTGCTGAAAGGGAATTTTCATAGCATCAGAACAACTTGGAAATCAGAATTTAACAGATTTCTTGGTGTTAGGATGATTTATGCAAGTTTCTCATTACCTTTCTCTCAAATTGACATTTCCTCCTGATTGGTTAATTACCATTTTTCTGTTTCAGAAGCAAAAGGATCCTGAGTAATGTAGTTACAGCTGGATTGTCTTTACTTGAATCCCTAGTTGTGTAACTTTAGTGTTTTCTCACGCTTGGTTTATGTTTAACTTAAACACTATAAGAAAAATAGTCTCCTTTGACTCACAGTCCCTAAGCCTCACTTTAAAATCTATAAAAACTAGTAATTCTGCCCTATTTGGGTTCTCCTAGGGCTCAGAAAGGTTGGCCATATCTGAGCAGATGGGACAATTTGAAGGAGAGGGAACTTTTTTCTCCAGAGGTTCTCTGCATTTCACTGACAGCTTTACATTCCAACAGGATGCTTGCAGACATGTAGGCTGGAAAATGTGAAGCAAACTAAAAAGTATAATCACAGCCCTAGCACTAAAATGATCAGTCTGTGATTTGGGAATATAGTCCTACCACTGACTAGGTAACATTTAATTTTTTTAATCAATGCCAAAGGTATTTTAAAATAAATGGCATCTGCAATAACTGAGCTTTCAAAAATAAGAATTTTAAAATCAGTTTAGATTTCAATCACAGGTTCTCCTCCCAACTCCTGCTCCATAATCTACTATGGAGTAGATATATGCTAGATTCCAGACCAAAATGGAGAGCAAAACCAGACTGTGGTCCCAGTGGGAAAATCAACATTAATCAAATAATCACATAAATGTAGGAATTATAAATGCAATATAAGCTACAAAGGAGAGAAGGAAACGTGACTGGTCATGGGGGTCTTAAAAGAAGATTGGGCTGATCTGAAGGATAAGCAAGAGTTGACAAGACAATGAGGGGGAAAAGGGCATTCTAGAAAGAAGGAACAACATATGCAAAAGAGCTACAATGAGGGGCTGTATGGTAAACACAAAAAATAGGACAAAAAAAATTTGTTTTTAACCAACATGCCTAGAGAAAAAGAGTGAGCAAAGTAGAAGATAAGGCCAGAAAGAAGGTAGAGGCAAGATCTTTTAGGCTATGTTTAGCAGTAGAAGGGGATGAAAATAGGCCTTGAGATCTTTTGCAGGAAGGTAACAACTATTTATGTTTGTAAAGATCATGTTAGCCACACAGTGAACTGACTAGATGGGCAGATGAGTTTTGGGCTATTGCCTGCAGGAGCCTGAACAGCAGCAGTAAGAAGTGTTCACAGTGAGCTCTTGGTCTGTCCACTGTGGTACAGCCATGCATGTTGCCTCTTTCTCTGTAGACATTCATCATCTTTCCTGCATTAACTGTCTAAATAATCTTAAAGCACAACTCTATCTAATTTTCCTGTTTACGTCAATTTGCCATGTCCTTACAGCAACATGCTCAGTCTACGCTGGCACTCAAAGCTTGATAATGAGATTTCAGCCTACTTTTTAGGTCCCATCTCTACTTCCTGTAAGTCCAAAGCTCTGCTTTGTCCAAAGTGATGTACTTACCTCCCTGTGTTTGTTTGTGCCCTTCAACCTATTCAGGATACCCTTTTTCTCCTGCTGTCCTGCCTCTCTTCATATTTGTGTTTAGGCCTGAATTAACCTCCCACCTCTATCTTCTCTCTCTAAATTCTGTCCATCCTTCTCCACCCAGCTTAAACACTGTCCTTGTTTTCTGTTAAAAATTCCCAGACCACTGCAGTCCAAAACAGATCTCTCAATTTCTTCCATATTCATTTCTTGTTATTTGGCATTTAATCATACTTTATTTTGCTATACCAAATTATAAATTGATAATAGTATTTTCTTTATTTTTTCATATGGGTATGTTTTATTTCTTCATCTAGTTAAAAAAGTGCTGGTGGCCGGAACCACGTCATATATTTCTTTGAGTCTTTCTCAGCACCTGCACAATACTTTGTACTTTTGTAGGTCTTCAGTAAATAAGCATTGCTTGAAATTTGTTCAAGATATACTTTACCTTTAACCATGTCAGTAGAAAAGGAATTTGGAGGGCTCCACATAATGTATTTAATCAGATTTGCAAAATTCACAAAGTAACAGATGTGGCAAATTTTCCAGACTAGATCAACCCTGAATCTCTAATAACTCTGGTTTCGCCAATGAAGAAAAAAAAGATTTTGGAATAATAAATAATCTGAAGCCAAATAGTGGCTAAACAATCTAAGAGATCTCTAGCCAATTTCTCATTTCTCCAAGATTCTATATGTTCATCCAAAAAATAGTAATAGTCATACCTACTGAGCACACTGTATAAAGGTAATACAAGTTTAAGTAACCACTTAAAAAGATGTCTGGTAATTAGTATTCAAAAAAGTGAATACTCTCTCCTTAACTCTTCTCATCACTCCTATGCCAATATGTGAGCATGCATTTGCACATGCAGGAGCACACTCACACACACACACTTCTCTTAGTCCTTCCTTTGGTCTCATTTTGTGACTGCATTGACTTCTCAAATCTATCATTTTTTCTTCTTTTTTCCTCTCTCTCTCTTTATTTACTTGATGAACACTCAACAATGAAACTTTGAAAATCACAATTGGAAAAATACAGCCACTATGGGCAGCCTTTTCAATATACAAGTTACATTGTTGAATGTAAACAGGAAGGGTAAGAACTTCTACCAAATTCCCTTTTCCATTGTCTAGTAAGCAAACATTTCTGGACTGAGCCATTAATCCCCCCTATTGTATTCTCTTCCTAACAGTCTAACTGAGTAAGATTAGAAATCAAGAGAGAGAGAAAAAAAACAGTTGAGAGCTTAGGAGATACTGACAATTCAAGCTCACAAAAAGTCTCTGAATACGTAAGAAACAAAAAGTGTTGGCCTTTCTCTTTAAAATCTATTTCAATCAGTGAAAAGTTTGAAGCCATCATGTAATGTTTATTTGTAACCTTTGTGTATTT
This sequence comes from Pteronotus mesoamericanus, assembly GCF_021234165.1. Classification (NCBI taxonomy): domain Eukaryota; kingdom Metazoa; phylum Chordata; class Mammalia; order Chiroptera; family Mormoopidae; genus Pteronotus; species Pteronotus mesoamericanus. Next base: position 33,461,355 of record NW_026555105.1, on the reverse strand, counting down.
GAGTTGTGGTGAAACAGTCAAAACAAGACCGGCCCCACTTGATATGAGATTCTCTACATGTCTCAACATTGACTATTTACTTAAGAAATGTAGGTATGCAGGGCATTCAACATGTATCAGGTGCTTTAAGAAACAAAGAATGCCCGCCGCTTTCAATTGTCAATATCTATTTATCACTTTTTAGGTGTGCATTATTTAATGTTATACAAAAACAAAAAAAGGACTGCTATGTGGCTGCTTACCAAGGCTTAGAACAAAGTTTACTTTGGTTGCTGTATTTAATTTATTTTTAATAATCCGAAGTAATTTTTGTATATCACTGGCATTCAGCCACATAATTTTCCTTATTAAAAATAACCCCCTTACATAGAAGTATAGAAATGAAATAAATGTGTATTTCCATCCCAAAGAGATATATGTTTGACTAATTTATGTGACTTTAATCCAGCAACATATTAAAAATAATAAAACCCTCAAAATTTTAACAAAATTGGCTAAATCTTGAAAAGATATATGTGAATTTTTTGAATCTATTAGTCTTTCATTATTACTGTTATTTCAAAGAATTCTCTTCTCTAGTTTCATTAAACTTCTGACATGAAAAAAATGAGTGTTTCATATAGATGGAAGAGGTCTGAGCCGTGCTTAAGGAATTAACAGTGGCTGGGCTAGCTCCAAAGTGATTCCTATTAGAATGAAAAATAAATAGACTAAGTGCCAAATTCAAAACTATTCTCTTACAGAGATAAACTGTAAGTGCTCTGCAGAAAGGGAAAACAGCTCCCTGGGGAATGCCTGGGTTGTGGGCAGAAGAACAATGCAACTGTTCCTGTAAGTCAAGTGGAAATACATGTTGAGGGGAGAAGTTGGAAGAGTTATAAGAAATGGGCAAAAGAGCTGTCAAAGAAAGAAAGGAGCTAAAATTAAGGCCCCCATTTAGTTCATCAACCTTGCAGACAAACATCAGATCAGTTCTAAAAAGTAAACAAAGAACATTATGATGGACACCATTTGCAAGAGGGAGTTAATTATACTTATTAAGTCTTTGGAATATAAAATATATATATATGTATATATGTATATACACACACAGAAATATATTTTGTAAGATTTAGTAGTAGTAATATCTTTCAATGTTTTACAAAATGAGTTTCTTAAACATGACCAATAATTTACACACTCAGTATTTCCAAAACTTATTTGATATAATAATTAACTTGGGTGTTTCTAACTTCTTCAACAACATTGAAAATTATTATGGAATGAAGATGGGAGACATGATTTATTCCTATTTTCCTTCAGTAGAAAAAGCTGAAATAGACTTCAAAAGGATTGTCTGGAAGTTGTAATTACGTTTTAGCAAGAGACTGCAATAAATCAAAGATGGTTGTCTATTCTGAACAAAAATCCAGGAAGAAACCTTGTGACCTACTCCAGAGAAATAGAAACAACTTTCTTAATCCTTAGAGTGTAAACATGTCCCAGCTTGAATTTACAACCTGGGGCTAAACTTGGGTATAATTTAGAAAAAGATAAAAATGACTGCCTGCTCTCTCTCAATTTTAAATCCAATATACTTGGTAGGAGATTCTCTCCATTTGGGAGGTGTTAGTATGAAACCCTCTCAGACAGAGGGCAGAAGCTGATTAGCAGTTAAGTCCTTGAGAAAAGAGCCTACCAGGACTCCACATTTAGAAATGATTGCATTTTTGGCAATGAGAAGTGGCCAAAAAGGTAGCCACAAGGATCAGAGCCACGATGCCAAAACCCTTTGTTTCTGAATTTTGTTAAAAGACAGCTAAGTTTTCAATTTTCCCCAAACGAAGGCTCAGTCAATAACATAAAAATCTGAAACTCAATCTACTCTTCTATGAGAATTTATTGAAGCAATAACTATTTCAGGAATTCTACATATGTGACAGTGAGTTCCACACTTATCTCTTTTATCACAGAACAAAGATGAAACTGTAAACCAAATATTTACTGCACTCTTCCTGTGAAAAACTTGATTTTTTTAAGTGCTATTTAAAGCATTAAATTTCAACTTTTTGAAAATTCAGTTAAAGGAGCTTATTGCAGATGTGTTGCCTCTCGCAAGCCCAGTACTGATCAGATGAAAAGGGAGTACATATTCAGATGAGCAGGAAAGCATGCTGTGTTTGCCTACATCTTTGTCACGTGAATATAATTGAAACCCATGGCTTTTCCACTCAAGGTTTCCTTTACTTATTCGTTTCAGGTGTATTTGAGGTAGCCGCCTTCTTCAATCATCCTCTAATTGCTGCTGTCCCTAAATTTTCCTATATTAAGTTTCTTTACATCAGATCCATTATCAGTCAGCTGAGTAAAGAGCTATTTGTAATTCTCTTTGACATAAAAATAAAAAAAATAAATATAGCTGATTTACTAGGAAATATGTTTGAAAACATAAAATTAATATTCTTAATTAAAGACTTGTAGATGAATATGTGGAAAATCCACATTTATCCATGTGGATTTTAAAAATTAAAAGTCAACATTTCTAATTGTTAGAATGACTTTAAAGCCACATAATCTTAAAACATATTATATTTATTTCTGTTTAAAAATCAGAATTCAATGAGTATAAGTTAACCTTTTCTTAATAACTCATTCAACATGGTATTGTGGTGTGGATTTTCAGGGTTTTTATTCTATTCTATTCTATTCTATTCTATTCTATTCTATTCTATTCTATTCTATTTGGCTACTTCCTTTGGTATCTAAATGCCAGTTGTCACCTCTTGCTACAGCCAGCCACCATTTACTAGCAATACTTTTTTCCCTATTTATTGCTTCTAATTTGTTCTAGGTTAAGAAATTTAAAGCTAAGCCAATTAAATTTGAACCTAAATACATATAAATTGAATCAGGATAATAGCCTGAGGCAAACTCTAAAGATCAGAGTCTGGTGCGTGATATGTGCTCAGGACACAGAAATTCCCTCTTTACTTCATCTGTGAGTGAGTGACTGAGAGTGTGTGTGTGTGTGTGTGTGTGTGTGTGTGTGTGTGTACATGCACGGGTGGGGGGAGAGAGATTTAGTTTGAGCATGGGAGAGAGAAAGCGGTATAAATGTGTACCCCTGAAACACATGTAAAAGACTTTGTTCAAGTTCCAGACTTCGTGCCCCCTCTCTAAAGACATCTTTTAGAACCAAAATAACTCTAAAAACAGAAGTTATTTCATTAAAGTATCTTATAGGTTTTTTTTCCCAGTATTTTGATCCATGTCCTCCAAATTAGCCTTTCTCCTTAGGATGCATTTTAACTAAAAAAATATACTTATGGTGTTATTAAAAGTAAAGAGAAGTATTAAAAGTGACTTTCAGGTGTCATACTTCTAATCCTCAGTTAGGATTGACACAGGCATCTGGTTTACCCCATTTCTCCTTTGATGGACTTGAATACTAGCAAGAAAGTTTTCTTGATTTTTAAAGTTCAAGTCTTGGCCATAAAACAAAGTAAAAGCAAACTGCCCACAGGGACCCCGCACTCTAACCAGAAATGCAAACAAGTCCATTTCTCAGACATTGCAGATGATCACTAAATAAGAAATGACCATCATAAATGTTCTGTAGAAATTTCCTGGATTAAAAGTTTGATAACAATAGATATTACTTTGACTTACACCACGAACTAGCAAGGGGCTCACACGGAATCCCCTAACTCCCTGCTTCCATGTTCTTATTTATAAAATATAGGTAATGTCAAATAGAGAGTTGCCAGGATTCAGCCAAATACAATCCCCAGGCCATATCCACTTGCCACCTGTTTTGTACATTAAGTTTTATTGCAACATAGACACACCCATTTATATCATCTTTGGCTTCCTTCTCACTACAGAGGAAGAGTTGAGTATTACAACAGAATCTGCATGAGTCACAAATTTAAACATGTTTACTACCTGTCCCTTCAGAGAAAAGTGTGGCTACCTGTGGTATGTACTAAACTGCAAGGCTGTCAGAAAGATTAAATATCGTAAACAGGAAGGTGATCGAAATGCTATTACTGGTTGACATTGGTAGTACTTATTGAGTTTCAGGTACTGTGGTAAATGTCATACATGTCATCTCATTTAACCCTTAGAACAATCCTATGAACTAGCCTCAATTATTGTGTCTATTTTGTACATGAGAAAAGTGAAACCCAGAACTCAGTGATGTGCTAGCCACATGCATAGATGAAAACACAAAGATCAAACAAAGATTTCCAGATCTAGAGAGTTCTTTACCACTAGGCCATATTGCCTTTATATAATTGGAAAATTCTAACTGTTAGAAACATAAAAATTTTTATTAATTAAAATATCATTAGCATTATTTTAATATAGAATTTAAGTAATATATAACAAAATATTTGCTATGTGAACCACTAATAAGTTAATTTTTATCTTCTCATTTGGGCACATGACTTGTTTGAAAAAAATAGTTGTGATGACTTTCCCTATCATATTAATGTGTTCATGTTTTGGTTATAAGGATCCGGTCAAAAACAAAAATGAGCCTGGCCCTCGCTGGGTAGCTTAATTGGCATTGGTCATCTCAATGTGCTAAAGTTGCTGGTTCCATTCCCGGTCAGAGCATATGCAGGAATCAACCAGCGAATGCATCAATGAGTAGAACAACTCTCTCTCCCTTCCTCCCTCTCTCTCCCTTCCTCCCTCTCTCTCCCTTCCTCCCTTTCTCTCTCTAAAATAAATAAATATATTTTTTAAATGAGCTTGCTAAGTCTGAATGCAATACTCCCAGAAATAGGTAGCCAGAGAACTCACCCTCATCTTTGTGTCTGTGATACGTGGACCCCATGGAGGACCCTGAAAGCTACAATAAAAACTAAAAATCAGGACAGTGTTGGGTTTGTCTCCTAGGGAGGCAGGACATAGTGATACATTTTCTCTTTCTTATAGAAACAGCCTTTACACATTCAGAAAGAAAACTGAGACTCTTTTGTGAAAATGTTAAGATATAGTATCTGTGTAAAAAAATAAAAAATTCTATTGAAATTATTTCATAGAACCAGCACAACTTAGTTTAATTCAGCAGACTTCAACAAAATCCTTGGAACTTGTCACCATGGGTGTCCATGAAACCTGGACTCCAAAAAGGTCAGGGGGCTCATTTTACAGGCCTGCCACTTTAGCCTTTTAGGACATGGTTGGAATTATACTTGATTCCACAATGTCACATGTTTCAAACAAAGAAGGATGCAAATTCATAAAATCTTGTGTCCTATTCCTCCACCCCCACCCACCCTATCAAACTGATCATTAAGTACAAAAGGAAGAATAAAAGGGGAAAAGCAAAAAGAAGGAAGGAGAATTAATGCTGTGGATCTGAATTTTAGCTCCTAGATTTCTGTATTCGGTATTGTGAACTCCATATGTAGGATATCATTTATTTATTCATCTTATTTCAGGCAAACAGCTTTTTCACAGCAGCGCCACATAAGTTAAAATTAGGATGAGGGCTGAATTGGAAGAGGGACCTTTCAGCAGTTGTGCCCTGCAGTCTCAGCACTGTTTGCTTTCTGCCAACAAGAGGTAATATGGGATGAACTCTAAAGACAACTGGAGGGACAATGATAAAGTCAATTTAGAAAAATTAAAGCAGAGTGAAAGGAGAGGCCTCATCTGTCCACCCAGGTTATGTGCAGTTTGAAAATAATTGAATCTGGGAAATAAGCTGTTTTGGAATATATTTTATAAGACCAATAATCACTAAACAGGTTCAAATAAATGATAACTAAAATGTTATACTCTTTGAGGGGGAAAAGTTTCCTCAGTTTTTAAAGTCATGGAATAATGCTCTCAGTTACTGAAAATTTTGGAAGATGCATATGTATTCGTCCTCATAACAGTCATTCACTAAACAAAACCATAAACTGTCATCTTTACTCACTTGAATTCATATACCAATTTTTAAGCATATAAGAATTTTTAAGTGTATGAGATATTTAACTGAAATAAAATAATTTAAAGAGTTACTTAGTTTAAAATTTTTATTTCAGTGAGGCTGATTCTGGAATGGAGGAGAGGGAGGGAGGGAGGAAGAGAGGAAGGAAGGTAGGGAATAAACTAGACCCCAACTCAGGGGGAAAAGTGGTCAAAATATTTGAAGCAAAGCATTTAGAATCATTAATAGATGGATAAATTTAGAATAAAAAACATTAGGTAAAAATAAAAATTCTAATTGTTTCTTACCACACATTTTTATTTCCTGTTATTTCTGCAAGTTTGGCTCAAATGTTCTGAAAGAGTGACCAGAGAGAATATTTCTTTATATAATCCTCATAACAAAATGGATAGCCCTGTCTGTAACCTTTGACTGTCAGGACCTCAGGAAATCCCCAAGAACCACAACCTTAAGGAGAAGTAAATTAACAGGCAAGAAACCCAGGGAGAGAGAAGAGGTGGCTGACAGCCACAGAATCAGTCCTCAGGGTATGGACCTATTAAGACTTAATTATTTATGAAATGACCACTTACTTCATGCATGTATTAGTTCCATGTTGGGCACAAAGGGACATTAAAAATAATAACAAAGCAACACAAAAACATTCCTGACTTTTGGTAGTTCATCTATGATTGAGGATGAACACAAAATATAGGAACATAAATAATCACTTGCAGCTTTGCGCTAGTTAATTCAAATGACAAATGGTATGCAGGTCCAGAGCAGCTTCAAGAGCAGGATCTCCAGGAAGCCAGGAAGAACCTTCAAACCTGTGGAACTGGACGTTACGTAAAACAGGAGGACTTGAAGAGGTAAATATCTTTGTTTGGGCTTCCCCATAGAGAAGACCCTGAGATAAGAAGCTCAGATGGCAGTAGTTGGGGGTGGAGAAATGAGACAGGAGAAGTTAAAGGACAATAAACAGTACTGTCATCAAGCTAGTGACCATGGTGGGTAAATGGAACCCCAAGAAATGTGAGGGGCACGTTTGTTCAGAATTGCTCTCCCCAACGCTGAGGAACCAGTAAGACCCAAAGCCCGGACCTCTGGGACTGGGAACTGACACTATGCGCAGGGGCAGCCGGGCAGCTGCCTATGAAGCACTGGAGACTTATGCCTGTGGGCCTTTGAGTTCCATGCTGAAGAGGAATGTTAACATTAAAGAAAACTTGTCTCAGCCTTCATTCAGGTAGTCCAATGCTGAAAGAAATCTTAGGAAAAAATCTACTACTGAAAATTCCTCAACTTCAGATGAGATTCAGGACCCATTAATGTGTTGTTGAGTGGACCAAAGCTAGGTTACAGTACATGTGGGAGAAAATACATGTCTCTTACATCTTAGTTTAGAGTTCTCTTTATTAAAACTTAGATAAACATTTGTTTGTGGGGACTTCATAAAGCATAATGTATGCAAAATGATTGTTATTAACTGTTGTCTCAAAACCAGAGTAAATGTTCCTGCTTGTTTCTTTTGCTCTCCAATGTAGTTCTGATGTGCCTCTTCTGGGTTTGTTGCTGTTCTGTGTTCATAGCTAGAGCTGACAGCCCCTCCCACCCAGCAATTCCCTCTTCAGACAGCACATGTGTGTGAGATAGTATGTACGAAAAATATTCATTTCAGCATTGTTTAAAACAAAGATATTGGGAACAATCTAACCACCTGTTGATTAAAAAACGAACAAATAAAATATGGCAAAGCTAGAAGTTAGAGTTAAATATAGCAGTTAATAAGTGAACTATAGCTAGATATATCATTATGAACAGGTTTCAAAAATACAACATTGAATGAAAAGGTCAAGAATTCGTATAGTCTGAACAACAGAGACCTTTCATATATGTTTGAACACACAAAACTATGGTGTGTATGGTTTATGGATGTTTCTATATCTGTGTAGAAATATAAAAATATAAAGTAGAAGGGTTTACATCTAGCTCTTAAGAGCAGTTGCTCTGGGCAAGAATTGAGAAGAAGGAAATAAAGGAATGAGATTGGTGAAAAGAACTTAGAAATATCTTATTATTTCATTAAAAAAAAAACCCAGGAAGTAAAAAGACCAAAATGTAAATATTCTTAAAGTTCTTGATGGTCAGTGCATAAGTATTTGGTATTATTCTAATTACTTTTCTGAGCTTAAAAAATTTTAAGCGAAAAAAGTTAATCTTTCTAAATATTATCAACTTTCACTTAAAAAAAGTGAAAGAAATCAAAGAGAAACAGTATCAAGGAAATTAATTAATATACAAGCAAATATTTGTGCCCAAGAAGATAAAATCTTGTACCGAGATACGGAGAAAGAGCACCTGAGTTTGAATGTTCCCTCTATCTTTACTACCTGTGGGATCTAGGATAGTTATTTAACCGCTCTGTGCCCAATTTTTCTCATGTATAAAATAGGGATAATAATGGAAATGACTGTATAGAGTGTTTTGAAAACAAAACCAAGGTCATGTGCTCAGGTATCTAGAATAGGGCTTTCTACACAGGCAGAGTTCAGTGACCCACGTAAGTGACCACCCTGCTGCCTTAGGCTACCTTAAACCTTCTTTACAAAGGTATTGTTTTAAGTAAATACTCCGGGTAAAACTATTTTCAATACACCGATATGATAATTATAAGAAGAAAAAAATTGTATTGGTTCTTATTCACAGCACCAACCCTTTCTTTATAGCATAAAATACTAATGAAATGCAACAGCAAAGTTCCCATTCACTCATTTAACTAATAAGTTAAAAATCTCATTATAATGTCATTTACTGTGCAATACAATTCAGCACAAGAGATCTCTCTTGGGCCCCAGCCAGAAGGATTTAATTACTGGATTACCAAGAAGACTTTCAATCAAGTGTCATCACCTGTGAGACAAACTTGAAGGATGAAGTTATTAACAGAGTCTGGCATCATTTTTTTTTTATAACATAGGTGTTCAGAAGGTGACATGGAGACCATATGTGACTTTTAGGTATTTTTATAAAAGTGAAAAAATAAAATAAGCCTTCAATTTAAACTAGTCAAAATAGAATGAAAGTAAGAGAAGGTAAATAATCGGGTAAAAATATATCTGAATTATCAGAAAGTCATAGATGGATAGTATCTACAAAATATACAAAGACACCAACGACATACTGAAATATGACAGAAGAGAAACTTGAATGCTTCATGTCATTATGCATGTAGTTTTTTCTTATGTCCACTGTAAAGTTAAAACTAACAACACTGTTTTCTATTTACATTTTTAAACATCAGTGTTTCAGTATACTTACTGCTTATTTATTTAAAAAGTAGGCATCATGACCACAGATATTCTCACACAGAGGGGAAGTAAGAAAGATGAGTCAGAGTCTCAAACTTTTGCCATGACACACAACCTACTTTTATTCATTGGAGAGCCTACCCTGAAGTTTGAGACAACAAACTCTAAGCCCTGTCTGGGTAGCTCATTTGGTTAGGGCATCGTCCCAACGTGCCAAGGTTGTCGGTTCAATCCCTGGTGAAGGCATGTATAAGAATCCATCAATGAGCCCTTGCTGGCGTGGCTCAGTGGACTGAGTGCCATCCTGTAAACCAAAGGGTCGCTAGTTAGATTCCCAGTCAGGACACATCCTGGGTTGGGGTCCAGCCCCCTGGCTGGGAGCGTGCGAGAGGCAACTGGTCAATGTATCTCTCACACATAAATGTTTCTCTCTTTCTCTTTCTCCCTCCCTTCCTGTCACTCTACATAAATAAATAAATAACATCTTCACATACAAAAAACCTACCAATGAATGTATAAATAACTGGAACAACAAATCAATGTCTCTCTCTCAAATCAGTAATTGCTTTTTAAATTCTGAGATGACAAAATCTAAGTCATCAATGTTAAGTCCTTTTTCAAAAGGGGAACAAGGAGAGATTGCTTTGGTGAACTAGCTCCCTCCACACCTCTAGCCGTGCCAATTTCTGTTTAGAAAGCTCAATGCATATGTTTGGTATGTAGATTATGACTGTCAGAGCCCAAATCAGCATGCATCAAAAAGTGCCAACATTCACTGAGGGAAATGTATTATACTACTGTAACCAATTTAGTTTCCCCATTTAAATGAATTTGTACAACACATGGATAGAATGGCATAAAATAAGGACACCTATCACATATCTCCCTTCCTCAAGACACTAAGTAAAGATTTTGGCTATCTGGTACATCTATCACAGAAAAATAAATGAACACCATATCATCTAACTGTAAAAAAATAAAATAAAATAACAGCTTACTCATCTATATTTAAGAATAACTGAATAGTTGAGTGATACTCAACTTTACAAATGAAACTTCTGTTTTACTTTATGCTATATATTCAGTTATGGTCTAAAAGGCCTCTTATTTAAATTTTTAAAAGTTATATAAAGGTCAGTTTACAATATCATGAAATATAATGCTGTGTGGAAACTTGCTTAAAATAGTACCTAGGAAGCTTACACAAATATAAGATGCCCAAAATAAATTTTCTTCAAACTATAGTGTATAAGTATATATTATACACAGAGAAAAGTCATGGTTAAATCTCATCTCTCAGGAACCTCAAAATGCTCTTGTAATACAAGAAGACTGAACTCCAACTTCTAGATTTAAAGTTCTGTAGTGACCCTGGGTATTTGTGGGAAAGTTTTCATGTAGGTATGAAATATATGGGGGATACATATTATTATTATATATGCTTAAGACTATTGCTGCATAAGTATAGTTCAAGTTGTGAGATTGATTACTGTAATACAACTAGAAATACATATGTTTGATCTTGCTCCCAGCTCCTGACAGCTCACCCTGTGGTCAGTGGAAGTGTTCAGAGTACTAAAAAGAAACAGAGATAGTATAGCAATCTTGACCTTTGAATCACATTTCTTCAGAGGTAGGATCATACTTTATAGACCACAATGTCCAACAATGGACAGAAAGGTATCTTTCTCAGAGTAATAGTTTAGTAGAGAATGAGAATGAACAGTTGAAACGTTGGTTCTCTACATAGGGAGATATAAAGGCATGAAGGGTTGGCTTAAATGCCCTTGCAAGTGTGTGCCAACATTCCTCATGAATGGGGCCAAAGGAGTGTCCCCACTACATATGCGTCTGTTTTTCTGGTGGATCTTGGGAAAAGGGGGTGAGGGAGAACACCTGTATGACTATGCAGTTCTTACCAAGGTAAAGAGGACACTAGTCGGACAACTGTATTTTTTCTTTCTTTCTCCCTTTGTCTCAACATTTTTTTTCCTAACGGTTGCAGCGGACTCAGAACCAGGGCTGCAGCCCCAAGTGCTAGAAGCAGAGATGATTCTTTTGCAAGAATCATCTTGTAAAATGTAGAATACTGTAACTGTATTTTTATACATTTATGTCAAGATGTCCTAAGGGCCAGATGGGGTGGGTTGTGCCTTCACCCCATCTGGCAACATTGGGAGTAACATTGAATGCTGCTGTACTACCTAGTGGTCAGGTAGTCATTCTCCTTATAGTAAAAGGAAACTCTATTTATGTCAAATTATTATTCTCTAACCACTGACTATTATACTATCTCCTTCTGTACCCCAAGTAACAACCAATTCTGGGAGTCTATAAAGGGGAAGGTGGCCCAGATCACTGTGGCACAAAATAATAGATTTCTCATGTTGGCTGCAAGTCCCTTGCATCCTATTTGCAAAGAACAAGTTGTAAAGCTTTATTATTTCCCATAAAGTCCGAATAGTCTGAACACAGAGGAGATGCATCAATATTTCCTTTTTAACACATTTACATGTAGGTTGTAAGCACTGGGGCTAACAGTCTTAATCAGAAAGTTCATCATAACACATTTTAAACCCATAAAATTGTCACTTTATTTTAATGAAGTTTAACAATAAATCAAGCTGGGAAGTCATCTTTGAATACAAATTCTAAATCAATGGGCGAAGACCTCACTATCATTTCATTGGCTTTTAGTTAAAGTCAGGACATGGTGCCCAGGTCATTGAAAATATTTAAACCTCTTTCTCTCTGCTTTATTTCATCCTGACACTATTACATAAACTACAGAGTTTTGAAAAATTGGAAAAAGATTAATGTTCTTGGTAGGTACACCAAATTTCAAATATGGTCTTTCCCAAACATTGATACTATTTTCCTGACTTATTCCTAACTACTAGCCAAATTAGTGGAAGAGCCTAATGAATAGAGCATGAAACGAAATGTCTTCTCAGGCTAGTTCTTTCAGTAACTCTGCTAATAATGACACATAAGTAAACTTCAAGTGTACATCCAGTTTTTTATTCAGAAATGGTTTTAAATAACCTTCCTAGTATCTGTAGATACAGCAATGAACAAAGTTCCTGCTTTCATAAAGATTACATTCTAGTGGAAGAGAAAAATGACCAATAAAAACATAAAATAATATCAGATGATAAGGGCTGTGACATCAACTAAAGCAGGGCACGAGCAAACAGTGACGGGGCAGCCTTTTTGGTAAGATGGTTGGGATGACCTTACTGAAAGACGGCCAGCCTTGCACAGCAGGCAGTAATCCATAACCCTCCCCATTTCTGTGAGGGCAGAACTATTCTCATCCCCATTTCCAGTTGGCAACATGGAGAAACAAAGAAATTTCATAAGTTGCCTAAAACCAGGGTTTGAATTTGACCAAGAATGATGAGCTTCAAAGTCAATTTTCTTAACTCTTTTATGGGATGTTGGTATCAATGGAAAGAAAGTTCCAGACAGGAAGAATGCCCAAATGATTCTGATTTCAGGAAGTTCCAAATTTTATCCTTAAAGAGGATTATGCCAAAAATTATTCAATAAAATAAAAATTTGAAAGAAAGTTACATAGCACTAAAGGAAAAAAAAAGAGCAAAAGTAGAGAGGCTATATAACACCAGAAAATAAGGCAAGGATTCCACCAGAAATCTACCATGCGTTTTATGTCAGGAAATATAACTTGGTACAGATGCTTCAACAGATAAGTGCCAATCTTTTTTCTAAAGGTGCAGCTAAGGAAAATAAGCAGAATAAAACCATATGTAATGAGTCAGTCTATGTTTAATTGGCTTCTACAATGTATATAACAATGCATGTTTGACATTGTCATTTAGGGACTGGAGATTCAAAACATTAGGAAAGCTTTTTTTTCCCCTAAAACATGGATATCACAGTAATTATTAAAAAAATTTACAAATCACTGTATCCTTATTCTTAAATAATGTGTAACATAAAACTCTTTCATAGGAATTACAGGAATGTGCTCTATGTGTCATTAGAAAATGTATCATTAGAAAATGTCAGGTAGCTGTTATACCAAACCCCGGTCAAGAAAGGCCTGTGCCCCAGAAACCAAGATTGAATAAGGTTTCCCAGAATCTTGTACTGTACTAGACAGAGGGAGGCATACCATGTCCCTCCTCTACACTCCAGTGTACAAGGGTGTTGGAATCCAGTGACCATTTCCCCTGTTCACTGCATGGAAAATCTACAAGGAAACATGCACACAGCAAGTAGGGCAACATCACCAAGTATTTTTATTATAAAATTACCCAAATAAAATCTCCATAAATAAGAAGAAAGGACCATAGACTGAGAATCTGACAATTTGGATTCTTGGCAAGGGTTTATCACTTAAATGTCTATGTGATTTTGGGCAAGTCACTTGATTCATTTCAGCTCAACTCAAATCCCCAAGGGTGTGGTCCCTGTCTGTTTTGTACATCTTTCTTTTCCAAAAGATAAGCAAAGTACCTGACACATATTTCAGGAACCAATCAGTGTTTGCTGAATGAATGAAACACATATCACTACCTACTATGTGCCAGACAGATTGTTACATGCAAAGTACCCTGTCTTAGACAATAGTAATAAAAAAATCCTCACCTGGTTCTTAATGGGAGAAGCTGGCTTCAGTTGCTTAAAGAGTGATTTCTAAGTTTTTTCCCCTAGCTTTAAAGTGTTGTAATTGTGAGACTCTTACCGAAAACTCCATTGTCCCCAAATGTATGTCCTCAATAATTGACTGATGACTGATGAATAAAAAGTCATTAAAAAACAGGATGAACAGTAAATAAAAGCATCTCACATCCAGGCTTTAAAATATTGATGCCATTGTTTCTTAATTGAAGAGTAAAAAGGAAAATAAAAGGGAAAAATTGTTGTGTGATGGTTACTGTCAAAACAGGCATAAACAATAGGATGTTGCTTGAACTGTAATATTAATGTGTTTAAGGTAACAGGTTTGGTGCCCATGACAACCAGTTAATCTGGTATATGGAGAAACACTCCTATTGCAGACAACAGAGAATGTAGGAAATGTTTGAAATAATCTCTCTTTTTTGATGTGTAGTTCTTTAAATTTCACTTCCCTCTCTATTCTGTAAATTTCTAAATTTCATCTCCCTCTCTGTATAGAGCTATGTGGATTAATCTCCTAAATATGCAATATTCTGCATACAGAGCCCTGACCATTCTCGATACATATACTTGAAGTGGGTTTCTCAATCTGTCATCATTCTTTATAGCTACCCAATTATTCAGGTAGTGAATATTATTAGGAGAAAGGTAACCAAGATAACTGTTATTACTTTTAAAACAATAGGTAGGACATGCCCTGGAAACATGGAGAAGGAAGACCCAGTGCTGCTGGCCTGCCCAGCACAGCAGGTAGCTTTCCTCCTCCTGCCCTCCAGTTGCCTCTCAGGAGGGTTCCTAGAAGAACCTCCATTCTAGTCCCAAGAAGCCATGCCAAACCATGCTTCCCAGGATTCCCTCCTCTAAATATCTCCACAAATTGCAAAAAAAAAAATGCCAAAATTCTATACTCATAAACATATTATAATGCAGAAAGGAATCTGTACTCAGCATAATGAGATAGTGTTTCTAATGGAGTACATGAAAAATGCCACATATATGTGCATGTATATGACATACCTAAGTATAGGAGTAACATAAAAATGAGAACAAAATCACCTGGCCATGTCAGGAAAGACAGTAGTTTAGCATCATGTGCCACAATGTTGGAAACCAAAAACCGAGCATCTGTAAATGGAAGGGATTTCTAAAACGTCCCTTTGCCCTCCACACACCTTCAAATGGGTAACTGAACTCTAAATGCAATGCAGACACAATTGGAAAGAGAATTCGCAAAAATACTGTTGAGATTGTTTCTGATGATCTTCATTAAGCAGAATAAACACAGAGGAGGAATTAATCTTTCCTCAAAATGTCACAGGTAGGAAGAAGAAAGCTTCAGAAGACCTTAGGAAATTATAGGGATTTCACAAATAGCATGTGATTAGAAATGGAGCGAGGTTCTGAAAAATGAAGGAGCTAATGGGAAACACACGACCCAACACAGCAGATGTATAGAAGGGCACTGCTACAAATGTAAATAGCAGTTACCTCTGCTATACTTAGCTGGAAGCATCAACACAGGATAGGAGCTGAGTTAATTTTTCCTCTCAAAATGAAAACAGCAGTTCCTATTGGCAAAGAGCAAGTGCAAAGACTAAAAACACTTAACGGAATATGAGGTAAACATTAATATTGTTTTGTTTTCGGTTTGTGTTGTTTTCCTCCCAATGTTTCTTTACTAAGCTAGACTTTGGATTCTGTTTGACCCTAATCAACTAATCTTTATTTTAATGTAGAAATGACAGAAGTTTACATTGTTAACAGTTTTTCTAATCTAGTGTGCTGTCTTTGGCAGCGGTATGATGGAGTGTGGTGGCATTGCTTGATTTTAAGATAACTGATGAGGTATAACATTACCCCAAATTTTGTTTTGCTTTAACCTTGTGTGTAGGCCTGTCCTTCAGCCTGGCATATCATGTGCTGAGAAAATGCAGTAGACACCAACTGCTCTCCCAGTGGGCTCCTTATACTGCTTAATAAAGTTCTGGCCATACTTGCTGCATTACTGCTATTGCTACACAGTAAACCTCCCAAACTTAACAAACATTCATGATCTCACAATTTCTGCAGGTCAGTAATTCAAGAGTGGCTGAAGTGGGTGGTTCTGACTCAAGCTCTCTCACAGCGCTGCAGGAAAACAACCAGCCAGGCTGCAGAGAGCTGAAAGCTGGACCGCAACTGGAGGATGTGCTCGCAAGCTCACGGCGGTGGCTATTGGCACGCCTCAGAAGATCAACTTCCAAGCTCACCCACTTTGCTGCAGGGAGACCTCAGTTCCTCACCATATGGGCTTCTTCAGAGATTCTGAGTTCCCTTACAACATAGTCCCCTGTTTTTCTCTTCTCAGGGCTGCCTCATGACATGGAAGCTGAGTTCACCCAGAGAGAGTGTGTAGTGGGTTGGATGGTGACCCCCAAAGAGATATGTCCATGTCCTGAGCCCAAGAACTTGTGAATATGAACTTATTTTGAAAAAAAAGTATTTGCAGATATAATTAGCTAAATGCTCTCAAGCCCTTGAGATCATCCTGTATTAGGGCAGGCCTTAAATCCAATAACAAGTATCCTTTTAAGAGAAGAAAAGGGGAAAAGATACAGAGAGATGCAGAGAAGCTGGCCATGTGGAGACAGAGGCAAAAATTGGAATTATGTTGCCATTAGCAAAGGGAAACCTAGAGCAACCAAAAATCAGAAGAAGCACAATGGGTTTCCCCCTAGAAATTAACTTGCTGACACCTTTATTTCAGACATCTGACCTCCACAACTGTGAGAGGATAAATGCTGTCTTAAGCTTTCCGGTTTGCAGTAATTTTTTATGGTAGCCCTAGGAAAGTATTGAGTGATTTGAGAGAGAGAGAAAGTAAGAGAAGGTACCAAAAAGGGAAGCTGCAGTCTTGTTGTAACCTAATCCCCATAATTCCCATTACTCTGACATATTCTATTCACTAAAAGGTAGTCATTAAGTTCAGGCCATATACAAGAGTAAGAAATGCCAAAGGACTTGTAGTATGTCTTTCAAACCAAAAAAGTAGTTATCTGAGGTTCCCAAAATAGTTTTTAAAGAGTTACCCTTTTCAATAAGCACTGGAAGGAAGGAGGGAAAAAAGTCTGTGTCCTGAGGATGGTATAGAATTTTTCTTACTTGCTATCTATGACTTCCACATTTTCTCAGACACTAGTCACTGTTGCATATGTTCAAATGGATTATTGTCATAAACTGTACTTAGTAGAGTTCCTGGTGTCAAAATTAATGTCTATGTAACTCATCTAAAATTACTATTAATAATAAAGTTCCATATGAAAAAAGAAATTTCAAAAGTATGTTCATGTACATCACCTCACTTAAGCAGTTGATTGAATTCCTACAATACCCCTATATAAGAGAGTTAGTATGAGTGAAGAGACACCAGGAAACATAGTACTTTTAGCAGAAAGAACACTGTACTGTGAGTCAAGATGCCCAGATTCTTGTCTTGGCTTTATCCTTTACCATATGACCCTGGGAAAGATTAAATCATCCTGTCTGGGCCTCAGTTTCCTTAACTCTAAAACTGGGAGGTCAGGTGAGGAGATTGTTAAAATTCCTGTCAACTTCAGCAGCAGCAGTGGCAGCAGCAGCATTACCTCTATTCCCTCCAAAAAAAAAAAAAAACCCAGACTAAAATTAAAATTCTATGTGTCAGAACTGAAGTAGAATATTTGTACGAAGGACAAACAGCTGAACATTTTATGAACTATCTCATTTTACACATCAGATCAGGTGATTTTGTTTTTTAACCCAGTGCTAAAAGCACTTGCACCCTGTCTGTAATGAGTTAGTAGAATGGCTCTCTGTTCAAATATCATCTCTTTCAGAGGGCTTGCCATACAACCATAGAAAAAGTGGCCCCTCCCTCCACTCTTCATTTTATTGTCATGCTATATTTTCCTTACAGTCCTTATCATTATCTGAAGTTCTCTGTTTTTATGTGAATATGTTTATTATCTGCCTCTCTTTGTTAGAACCTAAGATCAGATGGGAACCTTAGCTGTCTTCTTCACTATAGCCTTCTACATTCTAGAAGAGCACTCTAACTCAGAGTAAGCACTCAACAAACATTGGTTAAATAAGTAAATGAGGTATGTTAGGTAATTTCAAGCATTAATAAATCTGTATATCTTTACGGTATGTCTTACACTACTAAGAAGTGCTTCTGTGTATATTCCCTAACATATTCACCTGAAATGGATATCACTACCTCCAAATAATCATGGTTGAGATAACTCAGGCCCAGAGGTTAGGGGACTTAACTAATTAGAATGTGCTGCATTCAGAACTCATCAGGCCTTCTATCTTGACATACAGTATTCTTGTTCCAGAGTTAATCTTTGATTCTTAGTGCAGAACTTGGTTCTATCAATATTTTCAACTGGAAACACCTCTAATCAAGCCACAGAGTGGTCTAATATTTAATCGTGGGATTAGTGATTAATTTCAAGGAGAATTAATACATTACAAATTGCTCTGTGATACCCACTTTTGAATCAAATGTTATGTGCTAGTAATAGTTCAAGGAACATTATAGCACTGAGTGAAAATATTCATTTAACTCAGCATTCACTACTTATGTCAATATTTCAATAAATGAGTTCTTCAATTCCTGCACATTAACTACTGTAGCTTTGAGATTAACCTTTCCTGTTTGCTTGTGTCTGATCTTAAAGCATCCTAAATTACTCAAAGCAGTTCTAAGGCTTTAATTTATGAGAACACCGTCATATATTCATATTTTAAATCCTTAAAATGATTATCCCAGTACAACAGTAACTCTCTTTTTAATCTTAGCTGATAACTCTGATTAAATACATCCCAAAGCTGATTACCCCGCAGTGGTTAATGCCAGCGTCACAGCTAACTACTTATTTCACAGCGGGAACTTCCTTCAAGAGCCCATTTACATTATTATTCGGAATTGATTTACACTGTTATTTCCTATTGATCACATAGAAAAAAGAAGATATAGACAGTATCCTCCAAAGGCCGGCTAAGATGTCAAATAACTCAAGCCAAACACAGGCATCAATTCTACATTCAGCCAAAATACAACAATGTAAATACTAGTTGCTTCCAAAAAGGAGATATTTTTAAAAGACACTATTAATTATTAGCATTGTTTAGTTATTTCATCACAAAGCCACTTGGGGATGGAATTTATGCTATCACAATAGACCAAAAAAAGAGAAAGAGAGAAAAGGAAAGGAAATTTTCTAAGTGTAGTATATGTGGCCATGTGGACATGGCATAAGTGCTATGTGGACAAGATAGGCAAATTTTGCTCCTGTGCTCTCCCATACTGCTAGAGTCTTTGAAAGAACAGCATGCTTGTTGATAGGATAACAGAGAGGCTGCAAGCAGCAGCAGTGCTAGCTCTGCAGATTTCTGGAATCACCTAGTCCTACCTAAGTGTCTTCATGGTTGGTTTCCTTGGCTGGCAATGGCAGCAATGACTATGACAAAGATAATACTTTCATTAATTTCTCCAGTATATATGCATCAAGAGTCACCTACTCTGCACTAGTTACTATGTCAGGTGCTAAGGACACCAGGGGTAAATGAGACCAATATGACATCTGCTCTATGAAAGGTTATTCTGTTTAAAAAAATAGTCAATAAACAAATATAAATACAGATATCATTACTAAATGTGAAAATAAGAATGTCAGAGTTCTCCTCAAACAAAACCTTATGCTGTGACCCAAAAGCATGCCTGTATTGTGTAGCAAAGGGGTGTAGGGCAAGAAGTCAAATTACAAGGGCTCTGCTCAGGACTACACCACTTTTAGGGCAATCGTCCTCACACCTGAGCATGCATCAAAGTCACCTGGAGAGCTTGTTCAACCACGGAGTTTCTGATTCACTAGGTCTGGGGTGGGGCACGAGGATCTGCATCTGTAACAAATTTCCAGGTGACACTGCTACTGAGCACCTGTTGAGAATTCACTGCTCTGGGTATTTTACAATCTTTCTGCCCTTCTTCCTTCTACATTCTTCATAAGGATCACTAAGAAGATAAAATGTATGAAGTTGCTTAATATAAATGAAAGGGGTGGTAATTATAGAGAAATTCTTTCAAATCGAAATGAAATTCCTAAAGCACTTCAGGAAAATGAGGCAATCAGAGTTGATTTTAGGAGGAAAATTCCCCTCTCCCTCTCCAGAAAGGAAGATGATTTTATGTTCTTCCAAAGCCATCTTTCTCTTAATGTAATAAAAGTAATTTAATTATGGAAGGGGGTTCGTAAGGGTCCTCAGGTGTCCAGCAAACACTGGTGGAGTCATACTCTTAGCAACATGCCACTCTGCTGCCTTCACAATCAGACACCTGCTGGTAAGGCCCACAATGGCTGAAATCAGGTCGGTTTCCAGAGCACGCACTGAGAACCATCCTATAAGTTACCTACTCTAGAAAGTGAACTCCCTAAGGACTACAAGCTACCTTTCAACACATTAGCTAACACACTTGGAGGAAGCAAAGAATAAAAATTAATTGTCTAATATTCTGATGGCTTGAATTAACTCTCTCCAGTAACTTACTTACTTTCTGGTTCTGAACTTAGTGAGAAAAAAACATTTTTTTGTAAGAATTTTTTTCAAGGTAGCCTTATAACTTGAAAACTTTAAAAGGCTTCAGATGATCTTCCCAAGTGATGTTTGAGGCAACAGACATAAGGACTGCCCCAAATAATAGTCAGCAGGCATTTCCGTCTCACTGTCATCAGTAGTAATCTAAGTAAGTTACATATGTTCAATAAAATTCAATAAATATTTAAGCTCTTCAGGTCTCAGCTCACAGCTTATAAAAAGTAGATATCACCATAGATCAAGAGTTGGCAAAGTTCTTTTGTAAAGGTCCTGAAAATAAATGTTTCAGGCTTTGTGGTCATATAGTCTCTGTTGCAACTACTCAGTTCTGCACATGAAATCAGCTATACACAATATGCAAACAAATGGGCATGGCCGTGTTCCAATAAAATTTTATTTCTAAAAACAGGCAGCAGGCTTGGACAACATTTACAATAGATTCTCTCCCTAGTTCAGCAATAATGTGGTCACTGTCATGCCTCTAATATAGACCTACTTTGTTATTGAGGACAAAAAATTTTTAATAAATTAAAAAAAAATTTTCAATTACAGTGTATCTTCAACATTATTTTGTATTAGGTTCACCTGTTCAGCATCATGGCCAGGCAACTATACACCCCACAAAGTTTCTCCCCTGAACACACCTCCAGCACCCAACTGACGCCATGCAGTTATCACAATATTCTTGACTATATTCCCCATGCTGTACTCCACATCCCCATGAAAAATTATAAAACTACCAGTCTGAACTTCTCAATTCCTTAACCCTTTCACTCAGTTCCCCAACACCCCTCCCCTCTGGCAACCACCAGTCTGTTCTCTGTATCTATGAGTTTGTTTCTGTTTTGTTTTTTCATTTATATTGGGAAAAAAATTTAACCTCTTTGTACCTGAATTTCTTTTTTGTATGGTAAGAAAACATCATACTTGTCATGTTACTTCATCAGAGAAATTTCAAAAGGCCTGATGAGCTAATGTTTCAAAGTACTATGATTTCTTGATGAAGGGCACAGGAGAAGTACTAATTATTATCAACAGTACCTTTTAAGCTACTATCATCTGATTATTATTGCACCTGGGAACAGAATAAGGACTCTGATTTATACCACTCTATGATATTCAAACATAGCATGCTATGGTCTCTCACTGTAGAGTTCCATTTCAAAAGATTAATGAAAAACTGTGAGTTTGATACTAACATTACCCTTTCACGTCTTTCAAAGATTAAATAAAAGGAATAAAAGAAAGATTCTACCATTTTATGTGCACAGGTTTAATATTTCTTTCATTTATCTTTGATGATTATTCAGCCCTAAAGCCTAAAAGTGAAGCATTCTCAAGAAATAAAATAGACATGTTAGCTATGATGAAAATCATTGCAAAAAGTTGGTATAATTTATTTTTATTTGTTTACCTTTAGGAGAAACTCCATTAAAGATAAATTTCTTTAACAAGCTTGGAATCATATATATGTTAAAATATGATTTAAAAAATACAGTGGATACTTGACACTAATTTCATCATTTCTTAAGAACATTGGTACACATTTTCTTTTGCAACATCCTACCTCCAATTAATTATCAACCAGCCTTCCACCTTTAACAGTTAATACATTTGATAGATACTTCTCTAGCACCCACTATATATAAGGGGCTGCTAGAAAAGTAGAAATTTTACACATATAACAATAAAAAGTAGCACAATAAAAAGTGTCCTTAGCATGTTAACATATAACATTGTGAATTTTGAAGGAAAGAGAGAGAACTTTTAGCTCAGTTGATGAGTTAAGAAGTGTTTTATTGCAGAAGTGATATTTAAGCTTAGTCTGGAAGACAGCAGCAATGAAATAAGAAAGAGCTTTCTAGATAGCCCCTCACACAAACCCCATGCATAGACATACCACTATGAGCAATTCAGATCACATAAAATGTTGTAAGTAGTTCAAAATATGGCCATAAATCATGGAAGGCTGAAGATAAGGCTAACAAGTCTATTTTTAAGGAAAAACCTAGTAAAGGACTTTAAGAGAAGTAGAGTTATATTTTATTAATTCATTCAATAAATATTTTTGAACCCCTATTATGTATCAAACATTTTTCTAAGCTACATAGACACAGTAATAAATGAAAAAGATGTAAAAAAAACATCTGCCCTCATTCTGGTGGTGATGGTAGGGGGACAAACAATAAACAAAATAAGTAAATGATACAGTGTATTTAAAATTTAAATAGTGCATAAGCATATAATTACAAATATAGCACCAAACTAAAAAGTTTTTGCACAGCAAAGGAAACCATCCACAAAATCAAAAGACAACCCACTGAATGGGAGAACACATTTGTTGATACATCTGATAAAAAGATAGAAACATTTCAAATAAAAGACCTAACACTACAACTTCAAGAACTGGAGAAACAACAACAAATAAATCCCAGAGCAAGGAGAAGGAAGGAAATAGTCAAGATTAGAGCAGAACTGAATGACATAGAGACAAAAAGAACAATTCAGAGGATCAAGCAATCCAGAAGCTGGTTCTTTGAAAAGACAAATAAAATTGACAAACCTTTAAGCAGACTCATCAAGACTAGAAGGGAGAGGACCTAAATTAATAATATCAGAAATGAAAGAGGAGAAATAACAACTGATACTACAGAAATACAAAGGATTGTCAGAAACTACTATGAACAATTATATGCCAAGAAATTTGAAAATCTTGATGAAATGGACAAATTTTTAGAAAAGTATAATCTTCCAACACTGAAGGAGGAAGAAACAGAAAGCTTGAACAGACCGATAACAACTGGGGAAATTGAAGCAGTCCTCAAGAAACTCCCAGCACACAAAAGCCCAGGGCCCGACGGTTTCATAGGAGAATTTTACAAAACTTTCAAGGAAGAGCTAACCCCTGTCCTTCTCAGACTATTCCAAAAAATCCAAGAGGAGGGAAAACTCCCAGACTCTTTCTATGAGGCCAGCATCACCCTGATCCCAAAACCAGATAAAGACCCTACAAAGAAAGAAAACTACAGGCCAATTTCGCTGATGAACATAGACCCTAAAATCCTCAACAAAATATTGGCAAACCACATCCAGCAATACATTCAAAAGATTATCCACCAGGATCAAGTGGGATTCATCAAAGGCATGCAGGGATGGTTCAATATATGTAAATCAGTAAATGCGATACATCACATAAATAAAAGACAAAAACCACATGATCATCTCGATAGATGCAGAAAAAGCATTCGATAAGGTACAGCACCCATTTATGATCAAAACACTCAGCAAAATGGGAATAAATGGGTCATTCCTCAACATAATAAAGGTCATATATGAAAAACCTACAGCCAATATCATACTCAACGGGCAAAAACAAAAAGCTTTCCCACTAAGATCGGGAACACGACAAGGATGTCCACTCTCACTGCTTCTTTTCAACATCATATTGGAAGACCTAGCCACAGGGGTCAGACAAGAGAAAGAGATAAAATGCATCCAAATAGGAAAGGAGAAAGTAAAGCTATCATTGTTTGCAGATGACATGATAGTGTACATAGAGAACACTGTAGACTCTACCAAAAAACTCCTCAACCTAATAAGTGAATTTGGCAAAACAGCAGGATACAAAGTCAACATTCAGAAATCAAAGGCATTTTTGTACACCAGCAATGAAATAGAAGAAGAAGAAATCAGGAAAAAAATACCATTTGATATAGCAAGAAGAAAAATAAAGTACCTAGGGATAAATTTAACCAAAGACGTAAAAGACCTGTATGCAGAAAACTATACAACATTGAAAAAAGAAATTAAGGAAGACACAATTAAATGGAAGCATATACCGTGCTCATGGATTGGAAGAATTAATATCATCAAAATGTCCATACTACCCAAAGCAATTTATAGATTCAACTCAATCCCTATTAAGATACCAATGACGTATTTCACAGAAATAGAACAGACATTTCAAAAATTTATATGGAATCGTAAACGACCCCGAATAGCCTCAGCAATTTTGAGAAAGAAACACAAAGTAGGAGGGATCACAATACCAAACATCAAACTCTACTACAAAGCCACTATACACAAAACAATCTGGTACTGGCACAAGAACAGACCCATAGACCAGTGGAACAGAATAGAAAGCCCAGAAATAAGCCCAGGTCTCTATGGGCATCTAATATTTGACAAAGGGGGCAGAAGCATAAAATGGAGCAATAATAGCCTCTTCAACAAATGGTGTTGGGAGAGCTGGATGGCTACATGCAAAAACTTGAAATTGGATCATCAGCTGACACCATACACAAAAATAAACTCAAGATGGATAAAAGACTTAAATATAAGTCGCAACACCATCAAAGTCCTAGAGGTGAACATTGGCAGGGAACTCTCAGATATCCCATGCAGCAATTTTTTCACTCATATGTCTCCTAAAGCAAGGGACATAAAGGAAAGAATAAACAAGTGGGACCTCATCAAAATAAGAAGCTTCTGCACGGCGAAAGAAAACATCAGCAAAATGAAAAGGGAGCCAACCGTATGGGAAAATATATTCGCTAATGATACATCAGATAGAGGTTTGATCTCCAAGATATATAAAGAACCCACTCGACTCCACTCCAAGAAGACAAATGATCCAATCAAAAAATGGGCAAAGGATCTGGGCAGATGCTTTTCCCAGGAGGAGATACAGAGGGCCCAGAGGCATTTGAAAGGATGCTCAGCATCACTAGCCATCAGAGAAATGCAGATCAAAACCACCATGAGGTACCACCTCACACCAGTCAGAATGGCCATCATAAACAGATCCACAAACAACAGGTGCTGGGTGAGGCTGTGGAGAAAAGGGAACCCTAGTCCACTGTTGGTGGGAATGCAGACTGGTGCAGCCACTGTGGAAAGCAGTTTGGAATTTCCTCAAAAAGCTGAAAATGGAACTGCCTTTTGATCCAGCGATTCCCCTGCTTGGATTATACCCTAAGAACACTAAAATGCCAATTCCAAAGAACCTATGCACCCCAATGTTCATAGCAGCACAATTTACAATAGCCAAGTCTTGGAAGCAACCTAAATGCCCATTAGTAGATGATTGGATCAAAAAATTATGGTACATATACACAATGGAATACTACGCAGCAGAAAGAAAAAAAGAAGTACTGAACTTTGCGACAGCATGAATGGAACTGGAGAGCATTATGCTAAGCGAAATAAGCCAGGGGGCGAAAGACAAATACCATATGATCTCACCTATAAGTGTAACCTAACCAACAGTACAATGATGCAAGGAAAATAAGACCAGCAACACTGAAAGGAAAAGAAATCAACAGAGACAAGAGGGAAGAAGGGAGGCGGGGCAGGGACAAGGAAGGGAAGGGGAAAGTCAAGGAACATATAGCAGGGACTCATGGACAAAACCAAAGGGGAAGAGCTGAGGGAGGGAAGGAGGAAGGGGTCAAGGAAAAGTGGTGGGGGGGAGGCAGAGACAAATGTATTTGAAAAAATAAATTAAATAAAATTTAAAGAAATTTATAAAGGACTTTAATCAACACCAAAAAATCCCAAATAGTCCAATTAAAAAATGGGCAAACGGCCTGAAAAGTCACTTCCTTATAGAGGACATACAGATGGCCAATAGACATATGAAAAGATGCTCAACATCACTAATCATCAGAGAGATGCAAATTAAAGCCACAAGGAGATATCACTTCACACCAGTCAGAATGTCTATAATCAATTAATCAACAAACAAGTGTAGGTGAAGATGTGGAGAAAGAGGAATCCTTGTGGCACTGCTGGTGGGAATAGAGAGTGGTGCAGACACTGTGGAAAGCAATATGGAAATATCTCAAATAATCAAAAATGGAACTGCCTCGTGACCCAGAGATTCCACTTCTTGAAATTTATCTCAAGAGACCCAAAATACCAATTCAAAAGAATATAAGCACCCCTATGTTCACTGCAGCATTATTTACAATAGTCAAGATTTGAAAGCAGCCTAAGTACCCATCAGTAGATGAGTGGATGGAACAAATATGGTAATACACAATAGAATACACTCAGTTGTAAAAAAGAAGAAAAATTTTCCGTTTGCAACAGCACGAATGGACCTAAGCAAAATAAGTAAGTCAGGGAAGGACAAATACCATGTGATTTCACTCACATGGAATCTAATGAACAAACTAAACTAATAGGCAAAATAGAGACAGATTCATAGATAGATAGCAGGCTGACAGCTCGGGGTGGGGGAGGGGCAGTGGGAAGTGGGTAGGGAAGAGCTGGGAAGGTGGAGGGATTGAGCAAAATCGATAAAGGACTCAAGGGCACAGACAACAGTATGGTGATCGTGGGGGAGGGAGGAGGTGGAAGAGGATATAAGGGGGATAAATGATAATGAAAAAATACAATAAAAATAAAAGTTAAAAAATAAATGAAAAAAAGCAATTATAAATAAGTTGATTAGGGTGGCATCTGAAGTTACATTTGATCAAGGGCTTGAAGTAGGTGAGGGAGCAAGCCTTGCAGGTGTCTGGAAGAACAGAACTCCAGGCAGAGGGAATGCTGTTATGAAGGCAGCAAAGATCAGCAAAGCAGGTTTTGCCAGTGACGGGGAGGAGGGAAAGAGATGTTGTCAGAGAGGTAAGGAGGATCACATCATCTCGGGCCTTGTAGACAATTATAAGGACTATGGATTTGGGAATATTAATCTATCAGTACTGGGCAGAGTGAATTGACGGAAGGAAAGAATTAGAAGTGGAAACAGCAATTAAAAATCTATTTTCCAGGTGAAAAGATCTGAAAAATTCATTCATTTGATCACTCATTCATTTACATTAATTCAGAATGTATTTAGGAGACACTCTACTAGATACTGACATTAGAACTCTGAGGCTGAGATGGACAAACTTCGCCCCTATGAAGCTGACCCTCTGGTAAGAATGATGATAGCATAAAAAGAAACATCCACTTGTTGATAAGCTGCTAAAAATTTATAGAAATCTAGATTTTATCCTGAACCCCCAAAATCTCTAATATTGTACACGGGAAAGTACCAAAATTTTTATTATATAAACAATCCTTAGCCTAGTTCCTAAGTAATTTCCTTATAATATCCTTCAAAGAAATATTGGCCAATATTCTTTACCTCTTCAGGTTACTTTTGAAAAGAAATATTGGATATTTTACATCAAAATAAATTATCCAAAACATCCAAGCCATAAACTAAACATCTGAGGCTTATCATTCCACCAGTCAGGATAAGTCCAGAATATAGACTATAAGTATATTTAATTCAAATACAAGCATTTATGAATAGATTAATTTAGAAAGCAAAAAAGAAGCAAAGACCAGTCCAAAATTACCAAGCTTGTCTGTAACCCATACAATAGCACTTTCTAAACAAACTGCTGATGCATGAAGATATTATCACTGGTGGCTGGATGACTGGCTTTAGTACCCCCATAATGATAAACTCACTGTCCCAGAGGACAGATAGGAGCTAGTCTCTGCAGTCAAACTGTCATGGAATTATTAAATATGGAGAAGAAAATGACCCAAACAGTATGTAATGAGCTCCCTTTTCATTCTCTCTCTACAAAACCACATCTGTGGATTGTTAATTATTCTAAAATGGACGATCCAAATTGATGAGAAAGATAAACATCTCTCAGGGATAGGAAAAGGGAAAATGAACATACACAATGTGTACACAAATATAATTTAAAATATAAGGGCTTTTGAAAGCACAGAGAAATACTATAAAGTAACATGTAAATGTAAGCTATTATTACTCATTTTTGTATTGCTTTCCTTGCTTTTCTTTATGTTTAATCTAAAGCATTAAATCTTTATAAATATAGAAAAATACCAAGACATATTCACCAAGAGTCCCTAAGTGTGACTTTAGAAGGTGGCACTGCCATTCCAATCTGGTAATTTCTATCATGTTGGATGCTCCCCACCAGCCCCCAAAATACCCACTGCAGGCTGTGTGCAGTGACTTAACTGTCTGTCAGGCTCTCAGTATCTCAGCTCATTTGGATTCTGTATCAAGTCCTGTTGACTTTTCATGTCTAGATTTGTCTTACAAAGACTCACTTACCCTGGAATGCCCAGGAAAGCCACACAGTAGCTTAAAGACATGACTCAAACACAGAATTCCTCAAGCACATCTATTGGTATTATTGATCTTTGTACCTCAGTGTCTGGTATTGTATAATTCTTCAATAACCCTGAACCAAGCTGAATGAGTTAGTTATTTAGAGAGATGTCAAACAAGAACAAGCACTTTAAACAAAATTATCATAGTGTCAATCCATACACTACAGCCAACAATTTTTTTGGACATATTTAGTGATTCTGAGGTTATCTGTCTTCAGAAATCTCAGAGCTGAAGAATTTTTGATATGGGTTTTAATATTGAGTTTCAATATATAAAATAGTAGTGAATTAATAGGAAACCAGGTCTTATTGCCTGGTTTAAGGACAGATACAAGTCTGAAAGCAATCAATAATCTGCTGGCTCTCAGGGTGGTATTGGTTAGCTCTATCACAAAGGTAGTATGGTGTTAAGAAGTAAGAATGACTAATATTTATAAACCTTGAGGCACATAATCTTAGAAATGAAATGACCTTTACCACTCAGGATCTCTGAGTCACAGGGAGAACTGTTCTAAACACCACTGCACACCAAGAACTTTATTTAACATAAATATATATATTCCAAGTAGTAGAGAGGGGGGATATTTGGCACATGATTTGGCTCTTCTATGCAGGTAAAAACATTAACAAAGACAGAAAAATGAGAAGTCATTAAAGGGAAAATTAAACAGCATATAGTTTATATATTTTCACTAGCAACTCCCTGTGAGAAATACAGAATGCAGTATAACATTTATAAAGAAAAACACCATTTTAGTATGTTACTATTTACTCAAAATCCTCAGATTTAAGCATATTTAAAGTAGTCTTTAAAATATAAGACATTCTCTCTCTGTTCACACATATCCATGGGAAATTCATTCTTATACAACCTGTCTATACAGAGCCCAAGAGTATCCTACAGTTAGATCGAGTTATAATTTTGAAGTCGTGCTTTCTCTACTGCTAAGACAAAAACTAAAGCCAGCTTCACTTTTACATAAAATGTATTCCCAGATGCAGGCTGTATCATAAGAAGCAGGTACATGGAATAAAAAATTAATTGGTGTCTCAATTTCCGGATCAATGCACACCTTAACTGTGCAATGAAACCCTGCACAGTTACCTCTAGCCCCTGGCTGCAATTATGTGATTTAAAAAAATAATACTGTGTGCCCAAAACCAGTTTCCTTCTTAGTGTTCTTATTCTACCCTACTCTACCCAGTTGGCTAAATGACTAAACAGCAATGTCAATCAAATGCAATACTTCTCTCTATTCAAATATAATGGAAATTTTGACCATTCCACATTCAGAGAGCAAATACATTCTCACACTGACAACCACATTCCATTGGCTTTTCCCGAAAGCAAAGTGTGACAGATGCCTTGGCTGTAATTGCCAATCAGCCTTTACATGGCAGCTGAAAACACAATACATCACTTTGATCTCCTTTGCTCTAAACACATCCACAATCAAGAAACCTGAACAAGGAATAAGAAATTGGCATCATTTCCAGAAGCTGTCACTCCATGACACTTAAATATTCTGGTTTTTGCTCATATTTTTATTTTTCTGTTTTAGAGACACTCTGTCGAAGATCTGAACAAAAAAACACCTACAGTTAAATGGCATACATATAGATATTTAGAAAACACATTTATTATACCAGGTACAAAATCTTAATATAAGCACATTTAATTAAATAACACCACTGCCATCTTCTTATCTAGTCACGCACCTGAGACATAATACAAGGTAAGACTGCTCATCAGATATTGAAATTGTTCAGAAGGGTTGCACTCACATTTAGCAGGCAGGTCGTAGCCACATGTGATTTTTGCATGTCCAGTTTCACAGCCATTCAGGTTACGACACTCAGCAAGCAAACAGGGGCCAGCTGCTCTGTGAATACAGCCATCCACTGGGGGAGAGAGGAAAAAGTTACTTCATTTTTGGGCCTTTTGGAAATAAATACAAAACTTGAAACAGGAAGAGAAAAGAAAC
The DNA here is from genome assembly GCF_021234165.1 of Pteronotus mesoamericanus. NCBI lineage: Eukaryota > Metazoa > Chordata > Mammalia > Chiroptera > Mormoopidae > Pteronotus > Pteronotus mesoamericanus. The sequence continues at coordinate 33,430,726 of NW_026555105.1, read as the reverse complement.
TTGGTTTGTTCCTACTGGGAATCACTGTAGCCCATGGAAGAAAACCCATGGTGCCTAATCCCTCAAATGCTATTGTCCTCCCCTCCTCTGGCGTGTGTGTGCATGCGTGTGTGTGTGTGTGTGTGTGTGTGTGGTTTTCGAAGTAGTGTGAAACCCAGTTCCTTTTGGGGTGGGGGAGTCCCTTATTTGCAGCATTTTGCAATTTCAATTGTGCAATTGTTCCCATGATGTTCTTTTAAGCTATCAACTTCATGTCACTGAACACAAAATTGGGAAGGAATGCTAACAATTCTATATCCGAGTTGGTAAATGTGTCTCCAAAACACCACAGGTTGCAGACTAAAACGGTGCTGAAGACGGTGAGACAGGCACTCTAGAACATTTGTACACACCTCCAAACTGAGACAGTAAAAATAAAGCTTATCAAAGTAACAGCCAGACCTCCGAGTTCCTCCTTCTTCTCCCAGCAGTATGACACAAACACAACCCTGTTTCTGCCGTGTATCTGGCAGGGGACTAGGTGATGGGCAAGGCTAGCTTAGGTCTCATAAACACCCCTAAAACCACCCTCACTCATTTCGCAGGGACTAAAACAGAACTGTAGCTGCTATTGCTCTGCTCTGCTGAACAAGTAGGCTTTCTGCCTTTAGGCAGCATCAGATCTCATTGGCCCTCTGGCCTCCCATCCAGGTCCCCGTCACAGGTCTCCTTCATAGTGAGAATCATCGTTTCAAAACAGAAACCAGATGCCATTGGAAGTGAAAACTTTATATGGCTGGATTGGGGGCAAATGCACAAGTGAAGGGCTACAAGGCCATATGCACATAAATTAGGACATGATTTCTAAGTGAAATGTTATTTAAAAGAGTATATATAGTTTAGTCCCAATTTTGTTTACAAAGTTATGTACACGCGTGCATATATATATGCACCTAAACAAAACAGAATTATCTTCTGGAGGGAGGGCCCCTTGTAGCACAGGCTTCCCCCACTAAGTAAGTGTTCTAGGAACCCATCTGTATCAGTGTACCAGCTGGGTTGTTGTGAGAGGCTATGTTTGATTTCAGTGAGTTTTTTTTGAAGACTCTGTCAACACGTTTGCCCCTTTTTCATGGTGGGTGATTTATGAGCACACCCCGCCCATACCGCATTGAGTGTTCAGCAGTTTTTGACCAAAAACGGAATGACCCCCATGCCTCAATGCCCAACTTCCCTATTTATCCAGTCTCACCCTGAGTGACTTTTTTTTTTTGTTTCTTTGGATGAAAAGAACCCCCAAAGAGAAAAGTTTTGCCAATGTAGAAGAAGTGAAACAAAAAAATGGCAGAAGCACTAAAAGGCATCAAAATCAATGAACTCAAAAGCTGTTTTGAGCAGTGGAAAACTGTCTCAATAGGTGTGTCGCATTAAGCAAAGAGTACTTTGAGGTGCCTGAAATTTAAACATATAAAAATAAATACACAATTTTTTAATAAAAAAAATCCAGGTTTTTTGGGTCCCCCTTGTATATACATGTACACACACACACACACACACACACACACACACATATATAGAGAGAGAGAGGTATTAGAAAGATACATGTCAAATTGAAAAAAGTGATTATGGGATAGAAAACAGAAGGTGAGACTATTAGGAAAAAAAATAGGCCCTGATTTCTCTAAGTTAAATTATGTTTTTACAAGAATTTTAAGTATTTTAAAGTGAACACATTTTCTTGGCAAAGAGGTAATGAATTACTCAGTTTGAAATGGGTACCTAAAATAGGATTCCCTAGTGTACTTAATCATATGCTATCAAATATTGTCTACATTACTTAGATTGCAGCCTAATGCAGTTTGTAGATGTCTATTTCTCAAAATCTTCATGGTTATTCCAGCATTCCCTACTGCTGAAGGTCTAGCTGAAGAGATATTGAGTAATAATGACTATAGCTTTAAATGTATTGAGTGCATATATGTGCCAACCACTACAATGATGACTTCCTTATAAGGTAAATACTGACTTCATTATCTCCATTTTATAGGATCTTAGAAGACGTTAGTAACTTGCCTACATCCAGAGAATATTGGCAACGTGATTCAAAACTTCAAGTTTGTCTGATGTAGCAACCATGCTCTCTTCTATTATAATTTGCTGCCTTCAGGAAATGAATCCAGGCAGTTTTACCTCAATCCCCCATATGTGATACATTGAACCAATATATTACATTAATTTTTAATTCCTATCAGTTCTATTCATGAATTATAATATACGTACAATCTTATACACAGATTTTGCAGCTTTGATGAGTTTTAACAAAGTATATCCCCAAGTAGCCATGATGTTAATAAAGATACAAAATGTTTCCATCAACTCAGAAAGCTCTCTTGTACTTTCCATCCAATTTCCCTTCTTAGCACCCACAGGGACCCTGTATTCTGATTTCAATCACCAGAGGTAAGTTTGCTTGTTATATAACTTCAAACTTCATGTAAGATATAGGGAAGGAGCTCACTTCTTTCACTCAGCAATTTTTTTGATATTCATCTATGTTGTTGCATGTATTAGTACCTCATTCTATTTCATTCCTGAGTAATATTCCATTGGTGAATATATCATAATTTCATTATCCATTCATCTGTGAATGGACATTGGAATATTTATAATTTCAACTATTATTAATATGTCTTCACATTTGTATGAGTTCTTTTGTGGTTATATGTTTTTCTTATGTACATCAAACAAATATCTATGGGTAAAATTGCTGAGTCTCCATATTTTTTACTTTATAAAAACTAACATATGGTTTTCCCAAGTAACTATAACAATTTACATATACCCCCAACAATGTATAAGAATTCAAATTTTGGCAATCCTTTGGTCTTGTCAGCCTTTTAATTTTAGCAATTATAGTGGATTTAAAGGGGTATCTCATGATTTCTATTTGTATTTCCCTCAGGATTAATAATGTTAAGTATCTTGCCCCATGCCTACTGGCAATTCATATATATTCTTTTTGGAAGTGTCTGTCCATGTCTTTTGCTGCCTTTCATTATCTTTTTATTACTGAATTGTGTTAAATCTGCTATAAGTTCTATCCAATTTTTTAAATTTCAGATATTTTATTTTTTCAATACTTGAAAGTTTCATTTGGTTCTTTTTCTCATAGTTTTCATATTACTTCTCAAATTTCCCATCATTTCCCATCTCCTCATCCCCATGTCCATTTTTTCATGTAAATGCCTGAATAGATTTCATGCAGTGATTTTAAAGTCCTTGCCTGCCAATTACAATATCTAAGTCACCTATGAATCTGTTTATATTGACTGATTTTTCACATGACTCCGAGTCACATTTTCTTGTTTCTTTGCATGTCTAGTAATTACTGACAGCATATGAACACTGTGAATATGTTTTAAAGGCTTTAGACACAATTATCTTCAAACAGTATCGAAGTTTCTTCCAGAAGGCAGTTAAATTACTGCCAGGTAAAATGGAAGCTTAGTTTTAGGATTTGTTAAGGTGGGTCTATTTTAGTTTTTTACCTTAGTTCTAGGAAGTGGTCTTTACTCCTAAAGCATGGCTGTTCTGTGTTTTCAATGGACAGCCCAACATGTTTGCCAACTCCCTTTAACTTGGGGGGAATACAAGTTAAACTTGGGGGGTTATGTGTTATATCCCTACTGTTAGAACCTGTGCTGCTATTTTTTTAGCCTTCTAGCTTTTCTTTTCTTTCTGGGCTCCTTGGAGTCTTTCCTTGCACAAAAACAGTCCAAAGCTCAGCTGAGAACAAAAGAGGTACAGTACATCCTCGCTTAATATCATTGATAAACTTTTGGAAACTGTGGCTGTTAAGTAAAAGGATGTATAGTAAAACCAATTTTACCAGAGGACAATTGATATAAACAACAGTTAAGTTTTGACAGCATATTTCTGATCACAAAAACATCACCAAAGCTTTAAATAAAGACACAAACACTTCTAATATTAAACACTGAAATAAATGTGAGCCATATATATACATTTAAGACAAATTAATAAAAACAAGTACAATAGTTCTTCCAACCAACTTATTCCACTTCAAGGTGGCAGGTGGCGAGAAACTCTTATAGCAGCTCAGGGCACAAGGCAGGAACCCACCCTGGACAGGACACCCCTCCGTCACAGGGTGTACTCACTCACACACACACACACACACACACACACACACACACACACAGCCCCTCAGACTGGGGCACATAGACGCACCAGTTCACCTAATGTGTCCATCTTTAGGATGTGGGAGGAAACAGTCCCCTAAGAAGTCGCGCAGGCATGGGGAAGACATGTAAATTCCACATAGATAGTGACAGAGGCCAGCAATTGAGTCTTTTTTGTTTTTCAGCACATTACAACAAAATCATGTGGAATGAAATGACATTATTTGAGGACTGGCTATATTCATTTATAATATATATTTTGAGGCTTCCCCACTCTGTGAATCTCTCCTTTCTGAAATCCTCAGATGAATTCCTAATTGTCTTTGCCAACCCTAAGTGCAGTCCTAAGATTGCTAATGCCAATAAAACCATTGCTTTCTCTCTGAGCCCTGTCAGCCACTTGTCACATGGGATGGGGAGGGCTCTCAGGGGTCACAGCTATTTAAGTGTGGATCTTACCCAGCGTGGTTTCCTTCTTTCAAAGGCTGAATCCTCTTTCGTTTCAGCCTGCTTTTAGTTGCTCTCTAGTGCCCCAAACAGTTTCTATTGTTCTTTTATAGTTTGTCAAGAATATATAATTACCATTGGTAAATGTGAGTCTGATACAAGCTATTCTGTCATCATCAGAAGCTGGAAGCTTACATCCAATTAAAACATGGGCAAAGGACCTGAACAGACACTTCTCCAAGGAGGACATACAGAAGGCCCAGAGACACATGAAAGGATGCTCAGCATCACTAGCCATCAGAGAAATGCAAATTAAAACCACAATGAGATACCACTTCACATTGGTCAGAATGGCCATCATAAACAGATCCCCAAACAATGGGTGCTGGTGAGGCTGTGGAGAAAAGGGAACCCTAGTCCACTGTTGGTAGGAATACAGACTGGTGTAGCCATTGTGGAAAACAGTTTGGAATTTCCTCAAAAAGCTAAAAGTGGAACTGCCTTTTGATCCAGCACTTCCACTGCTGGGATTATACCCTAAGAATCCCAAAACACCAATTCAAAAGAACCTATGCACCCCAATGTTCATAGCAGCACAATTTACAATAGCCAAGTACTGGAAGCAACCTAAGAGCCCATCAGTAGATGAGTGGATAAAAAAACTACGGTACATTTACACAATGGAATACTAAGCAGCAGAAAGAAAGAGCTACTACTCTTCATGACAGCATGGATGGAACTGGAGGGCATTATGCTAAGTGAAATAAGCCAGGGGGCAAAAGACAAATGCCATATGATCTCACCTATAAGTGGAACCTAGCAAGGAAAATATAACCAGCATCATTGAAAGAAAAAAGAAACCAATATAATCAAGAGGGAAGGAGGGAGGGGAGAGGGAAGGGAAGGGTCAAGTCAAGGAACATGTATAAAGGACCCATGGACAAAGCCAAAGTGGGAAAGGATTGAGGGAGGGGGAGGGGGGCAAGGGAAAATGGTGATGGAAAGTTGGAGACAAATGTTTTTGAACAATTAAAAAATAGGAACTGTCAAGCAGGTGCTAAAGTGGAAACTGAAAGAGAAAATGTATTTTTGTATATCATATTTTCAAGTCTTTAAACAGCATTTAATGTAGCTATGACATGTATACATTATATAACCTGGATGGAGAGATAGTCATTTCGTTTTTAACAGTTTTATAATAAATGAATGAACAAAAATAAAAAGAAGCTGGAGGTATACAGCACATTTTTGTTCGGTCAAAACATGACTTCATATTATTTCAGAACTATATTTGTGGCTCTTGGAAAAAGTGTGTGAAAGAAAGAGGCAATACCCATTGTATCAATTCTGTGCTTTGTTTAAAAGTGTTGTTATGGTTTTGAAAGAAAACCAAATCTCTCCATATATACAAATTCAATATTAGAGTTTAAAATTCTCTAATCTATTGTCAATTCTCTTGCTAGACTTGTTTTTCTAAAATGCAAGTCTGATTTTGATTTTATTACTTTCCTACTCAAGTAATGTTTGCTATTCCTCATATCTTACACTAAAAAGCCCTTAATTCCAAATTGCAGTTTTTTAGAGCCTTCATAAATGTAGTTCCAACTTACCCTCCCAATCTCACATCATTCCATTCTTTCTCCCTTGGCATCTTATTAGTCTGAACTCAGGACGTCTAAATCCTCATCATTGCTTAAACACATCTGTGACTTCCTTTACAAAGTACCCTCTGCCCAACTACTCCTCCCCTTTTCTTTTCTGCCTAGCAAGGTTTTTCTCATTTTTCAACTTCTAATTCCAATGCTTTCCTCTCTGAAAACCATTCAAAACCTTCACAGGACAAAATAATGTATTTTTATGTTCCAATAATATTGGGTTTTTTATCCCTATTTTCAAAGATATAAACTGTTTAATGCTATTACATAAACAAAGCAGGCCCCGTTGATATGGTGCGTCATACCCCCCACCCCGCCCCGTAGTCTACTGGCTTGGTGAGGGCCCAGGAGGTGGCTTGTTCTTTGTAGATCCCAGGTATACCAAAACAGACTTCCTGTAGGTGCTTAATGGAATTGAATTAAATGCAATTAAATTTGGGAAAAAGTAGTGCATCTTTAAAAAAAAAGAAACAACATTCTAAGGAAGTGGTCAGGTTAGTTCAATCCATGGAACCAGAAATTAAAAAGTAAAGTCAATGTACTACGCAGCAGAAAGAAAAAAAGAACTACTAAACTTCGCGACAGCATGGATGGAACTGGAGAGCACTATGCTAAGCGAAATAAGCCAGGGGGCGAAAGACAAATACCATATGATCTCACCTATAAGTGGAACCTATCCAACAGTACAAAGATGCAAGGAAAATAAGACCAGCAACACTGAAAGGAAAAGAAATCAACAGAGACAAGAGGGAAGAAGGGAGGCGGGGCGGGGACAAGGAAGGGAAGGGAAAAGTCAAGGAACATATAGCAAGGACTCATGGACCAAACCAAAGGGGAAGAGCTGAGGGAGGGAAGGAGGGAGGGGTCAAGGCAAAGTGGTGGGGGGTTGGCAGAGACAAATGTATTTGAAAAAATAAATTAAAATAAAATTTAAAAAAAATAAAAAGTAAAAAATACACAGCTATGTGTTACAGTTACAGATCTAGTGATGAGTTTCTACAAGGAAAGTGTTAATTCCCAGAATCTGAAAATTCACCCCTTCTCTCAGGTCTGGTGCAGACTGCTGGAAAACCTTTTGTTTCCCTGAGTGTCAGGCTAAAAAGGCAGCAGCTGAATAGTGGCAAGGCATGAAAAGCAACACAGCAGCACAATTCTGTCCCCCTACCACCAGCACCCAGGTAGGAGGGGATGGTATGCCTACCACTAGCCAGCACTCAGGCTGGCAGAGAATGTGTTCAGTCTGAGCCAAAATGTGTAAACCTAATTACAGCTGCAAACAGCAACAACAACAAAGCATCACCACCAGCAATCAAAAACAAACCCAAGATCAAAGGTATAAAACAGAAGTTGAAAACAGTTTTCCAGAGAGCAATATGACTATTTGTGTCTCTTGCCCTACCAAAGACATATTCCTATAGGAAAAAAAAAGACATTTAACCTCCACCAGAAATCTTCACGAAAGCACACTTATTTTTCTTCCTTAGCATATAGCTAGGGAGCACTTCCCAACCTCCATAAGACTGAATTCTGGTTAAAGGATTATGAGTAAAATTTATGTAACTAGTTCTACATACAATCCCTAAATATCCCCCATGCATTCTTCATTCCACTCCATGGTCTTCCATTGTCTGCAGGCTGGATGCAGAAGATTCATTGCAAGATTTTAATTTCCCAGCAGATGGTACAGAAACTAAGTAGAAAGTGACTGAATCCCTAAATAACTCTGTGGAACAGAGTTCCCCACACCCCTACTCTCCATACTGAACTGTCAATCAAGTGATAGATAAACCCTTATCATATAAAGCCACTGAGAGTTCAATATGTTGGTGACGGTAGTTTGCCTTGACTAATATATTTACTTCTGTTATAAATATTATAATGGTAATTTTCATTCAGCTTGATTACTGCTACTTTTTAAACTTTTATGCAAAAAATTCAGATTTTACTACTAGAATGAATATGCCATCTCGGCCAAGTTCCTTCCCTTAGGTATGCCTTAGAATCTTAATAATCCTAGACTCTGAGCACTCAAGGAACACCAAAGCCAGCCTGTCCTATTTAGTCAAAGAGTTATTTCCTACTTTATGATTAAAACCAGACTAGTAGAAGAAAAAGGCTGAGGACTGCCTAAAAACTTTCCGTGGTCATGGTCAACTAGTAATGGAATGAACACTGAAGTGACTCACAGGCCTAAGAGGAATCTTGCTGTAGCTTCTTCTAAAAAGAGGCTTTTCGCTATACTGACTCACCTGTCATTTACCATCCTGACAGCAACAAAATGCTTGCAGGCAGATGGTTAACTAAAGGAAGAGACTTTGATTCCCAGTATATTTCCTCCAGTTATCTAACAAAGGCTAAATTCATAAGGCTTCAGCCTATTAATTAGGTCATCTTGTTTAAGTTTTTTTACACGTTAGTCCATAGAATTAGAATGTTTGAGAGTGGGATAGAAAGATGGTTTCAGTTGTGCATGGAAGAAATTTGTTTTTCACTTTTGTCAATATTATCTTGAGGTTTAGAGTTTGAGAACAGTTTCATGGGGTAGTCTTATGTCATTATTTAAATAACAAATAAAGAGAAAAGAGATGGGACATGAAGCCTCACCAATTTTTCTGACCTAAGTTTTATTTTACCCCATGATTCCAACCTGTATTCTTCAGTTAAAGCTCCCTATTTTAAGAATAAATAAATAAATTGATCCTGACAACAGTAGAGAAAAAACAAGTCACAGAGCACTGAGTAAGTATTACCAGATATGGTGGCCCAGGGAGTGCAAGAGCTAGCAAAAAAAAATGAAAACAAACAAACCAGGGAAGAGTTCTAAACACACATTTTGAAAAATACTAAAAGCACCATTTAGTGAAATCCAGTTATTTTAGAAGTTGGCCCTATGAGGACTTTTCCTTGCATTACAAAGACAATTTTCTAAACAGTTTTTAGCAAGGAGGGTTTTGAAGTTCTTAGATGTGCACGTATTCATTTAATCTTCTTCTGTAAATAAAAGACAGTAACTTAATCTAAAAGCAGCCACACAAATCATATTAGACTGAAAAATAAGAGGCTCTCTCATGGAATATCTTTCCTAGAAGCCCAAGAGGATACAACAGAGTTCTTTCCAAATCAAATCAACATAAATTTATTAAACAACTATCTTGAACAAAGCATTCTGAAAGAAGCCGTAAGGGAATCAAATAATGATAATAATATGTCACAACTTTCAGGATTTGCTAGGTGCCTTCTGGTATGCTAAGTGACTTTCAAGCTTTCACCTTATAAGGGGCAGTGTTGCCAAGTGGAAAGAGGATGGTTCTGGAGAGTCCCAACAATGCCATATCAGCTCCCGTACTGTAATTTTCTCATTTGTAAAGCAGGTACCTCACAGGACCTCTATTCAAAAATCATAGATTTTTTTTGTATAAATTAATTATTATATGACAAGCACTTTGAATGCCTGACATGTTGCAAGTATTAAAAATATTGGTTATGCTATTATTCTCAATCATCATAAATTTTTTTACAGATAGGATCTATTAGTATGACCACTTAAATAATAAAAAAGGAAAGGTTAAGAAAGTAGTGCATGATCATGTAGAAGCCGGAGTCACAGCTTATGTTTGCCTAAACGTAAAGTCAGTGTTCTAAATCCTTACTCTCTCCTATCTCTATTAGCGTGAAGAAATACAGGGTCTGGCACAAATAATGCTTCTTTTTTATTACAAAATCTCTTATTACAAATCATAAACATGTAATTCTGTTACATAACAATATCACACTCAAGCACACCATATGACATTTTAGGTGAAATGTTCAAATTAAAATTATAAATTATTACACACATATTATTAGCCTACCAGCCACACTCAAGCAGACCTTATTTCTGCTGAACCCTGTATAAACCATGTTCCCTGCCATTGGGAGACAAACAGATAAGACAGAAAGGCTCAGAAGCATGTTTTCACTAAATTAAAACTTAACAACATAGACTATCTTAGTATAAAGAATACATCTTTTACATTGTTTAAAATTTTTATGTATTGATTTGAGAGAAAGAGAGACACAGATTTGTTGTTCTACCCATTGATGCAGTCACTGGTTGATTCCTGCACGTGCCCTGACCCAGGGTGTAACCCGTACCTTGCTGCATCAGGACGACACTCTAACCAACTGAGCTACCTGGCCAGAGCAAGAACATATCTTTTAATAGATCAACAAACATTTTGGGACTATGCATATGTTAATGTTTTACATTTCATAAAACCCATTGACAAAATTACCACATATTTAATTCGCAAAACAATTTTGCCCATTGGACTTGAACTTTATTACGTTTCTCACTTTATAGCTGAAGAAACTCAACATGTACAAGAAAAGATGGCTAAGTTAATCCACCTGTTAGGTGACAGATATAATTTAAGTTTTATGGCTCTTAAAGTGAGGTCAACATCAGCTGGAGAACCTGATAAAAATGTGGATTCCTAGATCCAACCCCAAATATATAGTAAAAGCCTTTCTAGCAGTGGGACCTTAGGATCTGCATTTAATAATTTCTACAGATAATATAGATGTACATGCCAATTGAGAACATTGAGAACCACTCCTCCTTTGGTATTGCTTTCTTACCAAAGCTCTAGAAAGTGGTGAGCGGTTGAGTCTGTAGTGAGTAATCTGTTCATTCACTCAATACAAGAACTCTTGAGTCCTGGCTCTTATAAATTGGAAGACCACCTTTAAATTTAATTAGAGCCATGTCCTCATCTTCCTTGACTTGTTCTAATCAAATATCCAAACAATCCCTGCCCTTAGCAGCTTGCACTGAAAACAGGAAATAATGGGTTGGCCAAAAAGTCCATTTAGTTTTTTCTGTAAAATAAAAGACACATTTTTAATTTTCACCAATTACTTTATTGGTTTGGATATTTTGAGTATGTCGGCTATCTTCCTTGTGGTATAACATTCATTGTCCTCAATTAATGTCTCAATTTGATCATTATCAGCTTCAACTGGTCTACCCGACTGTGGAGATTTGTCCAGTGAAAAATCTCCAGCACAAAACTTCGCAAACCACTTTTGACACGCTCAATCAGTTATGGCACCTTCTCCATACACTGCACAAATCTTTGTGTTTCAGTTGCATTTTTTACCTTTCTTGAAATAATAAAGCATAATATGCCAAAAATATTGCTTATTTTCTTCCATGTAAAGTATTAAAATGGCCACACAAAAATTCACCAATTTTAATGAGTTTTTTTAAAAAATGCATGCTGATATGACAGCTCTCATAATACAATAATTTAACAAAATTGTATCAAATGAAGTTAAAGACAGCTAAGCACTATTAGAGCCATCTTACAGAAAATAAACAAATGAACTTTTGACCAATCCAACAGTAACTAGAACTAGAAGTGAACTCCAATAGCAAGTAAGATTTTGATTAAATGCTGCTTCACTCAAAGACATGGCAAACATGGAATTCCTTGGTCAAGAACACGTCCTGGTACACAGTCTCCAAAGTAAGACTACAAGATATCCATACAGGGGATAGAAGAATATATTAAAAATTTTATTGATATTTATAATTTATGAAGTTCAAGTTTACTAATATTTAACATATAGGCTGATAGTACTACTCGTATATAATTTATAAGTAAATACACACATACACATAGGTACAAATAAAAAAATATGTACTGAAAGAGGTACACACAAAAAAAAAACTTGGTACCAACACACATGGTGATTAAGAATGCTCTGGAATCAAACTGCCAGTCTCTGTCACTTAGAATTTCTGTACCTATATAATGGGTATAATATTGGTATCTACTTTGTAGGTTTCTTATGTTAATTGAATGAAGTAACATTTGTACAGCACTTGACTTGTGCAGCACCCGCGTAAGTACTGAAAGAATCTTAGTGTGATAGATCTTGCTCCCACAGCAATTATTATAATTATTCCCATCTTTGTATCCATCTCCTTGGCAATATGACTCTACAGTTTTCCCCATTAAGAGATGTTATCTGTTTTGCCACCCCTTGAATGTAGGCTGATCTTATAGCTAACGTGCTTTGGCCAACAAAATGAAGCAGAAGTGACTGTCATTCCTAGTCCTAAGCCTCAGGAAATTGTTCAAACTTCTGCTCAGTCTCTTGAAACCCTGCTTAGTCCATGTGAATAAGGCCAGGTCAGCCTGCTGGAGGACAAGAGACCATGTGGAACAAAGACAAGCTATCTGCTCTGAGATCATATCAGACTAGCCAGCCCTCAGATTTCCTGGCAACTGAGCACAAACACGTGATTGACCTCAGCTAAGATGAGAAGAACTATCCAGCTTATGATGAACCCATAGAATTATGTTATATAAATAGTTGTTGTTTTAAGCCATTAACATTTGGGGGTAGTTTGCTACATAGAAAAAGCTAACTGGTATACTTAGCCATCATCATCAGAAAAGATGCAGAGACATAAACCAGTAGTACCCAGTCTTTTTGGCACTAAGGACCTGTTTTGCAGAAGACAATTTTTCCACACACTGGGGGTTGTGGAGTATGGTTTTGGGATAATTTGAGCACATTACATTCAAGCTTGCCTCCTGCTGTGCGGCCCAATTCCTAACAGGCCCAGACTGGTACCAGTCCACAGCCCAGAGGTTGGGGAACCCTGCCATAAATGAGTCTCAAGTGAAGACACAAAGGAATAAGGTTAAATAGCTGTCTTAAACTCCTAGGGAAGAAAAGCTATATGCTGAAGTAATCAGGTAAAAAGCTGATTCCATTAGAGGTCACTGATATCCTGAATGAAAGATTTATGTGTCAGGTACTGAATAGCATCAGTGTTTCCTTTAGGGAGGAAAAGAAATATCTGTGAGAAAATACAATACAATGACAAGGAGATCCACATCTTGAAGCTTCACAGATGTGAGGAATTCAGCTATTTGAAACAGCCTTGGGCTGACTGAAAAATGAACTTCACTTATGAAGCTCCTGATCCAGCTGGTCAATTTCACAATGAGATGTCGGCTATTATCCCAGGAGAAGATGATAAATGTAATAGAATAAATATCTACATATTTCTTAGTTCAAAAACCTGGAGCAATTTTCAGCTATGGGTCACATGCCTAGCTTTCTTCATCTCTAATCCAAAAGCTTGGGGGTTGATCTTTAAAAATCAGGAGAGATTAGTTAGGTCTGAGACTAAGGCCTAACTAACTGTGCAGGTACACAAAAAACAGTAATTTTTGTTTGTCTTGTTGAATTTGAATTTCCATGTGAGAATAAAAGGCTATTTCTCAGAAATAATTACAATTCAGGTCCCAAAATTTTTCTTAGAAAAAATATAAATCAATCAGTTCTATCTCATCAGTAGGTTTAAGAATGAAGAAGTCATGTTGATTAACATCCTAATCAGATTCTAATAAAGACATTTTGAATTGTTGCTAACATCATGGTAAACAAATTATTTTAAGATGTAATCCATGTATTTCATTCCACATATCCATGCTCTCTCATTAAAAAAAAAATTCATATGACAAAGATTGCGGGTTTCCATTATCAATTCTCATTTCCCCTACTAATAGAATCCCTCTATTGACTTGGGTGGTTATATGCCCAACTAAAAATCTATATTTACCAGCAGTTCTTTCAAAAATGAAAAAGATATGAGTGACCAAATTAGATAGAAAGAGGTAACATTGCTTGGGCTTCCAGGTAAGCTCATAACAGAGGACATATCCACACCGGTCTTTTATTATTATTATTGTTATTGTTATAATTATTATCATTATTAATATTGGCTTTCCCACTCTTCCACCTTCATGCATAAGACTAAACACTGGTATTCAGGCTGCAGTAGTCTTCTAGTGAGCTCAAGCATAAAGGCTACATTCTAGTATGATCATAGGTGCCTAAATCTTGGATGGCACCTGTGGGAGGTATCACGTTAGCCTTGAATTATTTCTTATGCAATGAGAGAAAAACATTTTTGTTAATGAGCGTATGTCTTGTGCAAGCCACTATCTGTAACTTAGAGGGTAATGCCATTTTAAATGTTGTGAGCATGTATTTAATTTAGCTGAGACATGTCCCTTTAAATTCTGGACAAGAAAGTTCCTTTGACAATTATACAAGTATTAATTACTAGAACATTCTGAGCTGACAAAATATTGTAAAGGGAACAATGTAGTAGACAACTCTTCCAACAGTTCATTGGAGGGACCAGGGCAGTCTTGACCATACCACTAAAGAAGGAATGGAAGCTGGAAAAACCTGGACTATGCCAATATGATGGCCATGTGACATTAAGAAGGCTTATATTTCATGTGTTCTCAGCAGGAAAGTACATTTCCATCAGGAATAAAACTGTATTTACTGCAGATAGATACTAATAAAGAATCCAAAGAAAATGGTGAGGGTCATATTTTCTGAAAGTCCATAGAAACGGTCCAAAAGAGGTACAAAGTTGTTATCAGATTTATTTAACAGCCTTTGACATCAGTGGATAAGATCTTTCAGAGAAAAGATCAACAATCGATCATTACAGCCTTAACCGACACATTAGACCAAATGTATTTAATTGATGTTTTTAGAGTATTTCACCTCAAAGCAGCAGAATATACTCCTCCATTATTTTCAAGTTGACATGGGACATTTTCAAGGATAGACCACATGTTAGGCCACAACACAAGTTTCAATAAATTTAAGAACAGTGAAATCACATCAAGCACCTTCTCTGACCGCAAAGGTATGAAACTAAAAATCAATCAAAGAAAAAAAATTTAAAAACACACAAACACATGAAGACTAAATAACATGTTACTAAATAATGAATGGGTTAAAATTGAGATAAAGGGAAAAAATCAAAAGATACCTTGACATAAATAAAAACAAAAACACAAATTCTATGAAACATCAGTAAAAACAGGCCTAGCAGGAAAATTCATAGCAGTACAGGCCTACATCAAAAAACAAGATAAATCTCAAATACGAAATCAACCCTGACACCTAAAAGAGCTAGAAAAATATCAACAAACCCAAAATTAGTAGAAGGAAGGAAATAATAAAGATTGGAGTGGAAATAAATGAAATAAAGTCTAAAAGAGTACAAAAGATCAGCGAAACTAAAAGCTGGTGAATTGAAAAGATAAACAATAGTTATAAACCCTTAATGAGATATACCAAGGAAAAAAAGGGGGAATAAAAATTAAATAAAATCAGAAATGAAAGAGAAGTGACATCTGATACCACAGAAACATTGTACAAAGGATTATAAAAAATACTACAATATATGCCAACAAATTGAACAATCTAGAAAACATGGATAAATTCCTAGAAACATACAGTCTTTCAAGACTGAATCAAGAAGAAATAGAAAATCTGAACAGATTAATTATTACAACAAAACTGATGAATAATAAAAAAAACTCCCAACAAACAAAAGTCCTGGACAAGATGGCTTCACAGGTGAATTTTACAAAACATTCAAAGAAGAACTCATACCTATCCTTCTGAGACTATTCTAAAGAATTCAAAAGGAAGGAAGATTCCCAAGCTCACTTTACAAGGGCAGGATAATCCTGATCCTAAAACCAGATAAAGACATTACAAAGATAATAAAAAAGTATAGGCCAGTATCCCTGAGGAACACAGATGCCAAAATTCCTCAACTAAATATTAGCAAAGTCAATTCAGCAATACACTAAAAAATCACTTGACAAAATCCAGTATTCATTCATAATAAAACTTTTCAGCAGAGTGGGAATAGAGGAAATATATTTGAAACAAAATAAAGGCTATATATGACAAAACAAAGCTAACATCATACTCAACAAGGAAAAATTAAAACTGTTTCTTTTAAGATCAGGACCAGGACAAGCATGTCCACTTTCACCAATCTTATTTAATATAGTACTGCAAGTTCTAGCCACAACAATCAGGCAAAAAGAAATAAAAGGCATACAAATTGGAAAGGAAAGAGTGAAACTCTCATTATTTTCAGATGACATATTATAAACAGAGAACCCTGAAGATTGTACCAGAAAAAAAAAGTACTAGAACTGATAAGTTCAGGAAAGTAAGATACAAAATAAATATTCAGAAACCAGTTGCTTTTTACACACCAATAATAAACTATCAAAAAGAAAAACTAGGAAAACAATTCCATTTACAATTGCATGATTAAAAAAAACCCAAAAACCTAGGAATAAATTTAATCAAGGAGGTAAAAAGCCTGTACTCAGAAAATTATAAGATATTGAAGAAAGAAACTGAAGAAGATACATGTAAATGGAAGCACATATTGTGCTCACGGATAGGAAGAATTAACATCATTAAAATATTCATACTACTCAAAGAAATCTATAGATTTAATGAAATTCTTATCAAAATTCTAATGGCATTTTTCACAGAATTAGAACAAATATTCTAAAAATTTAAATGGAACCAAAAAAGATCCCAAATAACCACAGAAATCTTGTAAAAGAAGAAAGTTGGAAATTTCACACTACCTGATATCAAACTATACTGTAAGAATTTAGTGATCAAAACAGCATAGTACTAACAAAAATAGACACCTACATCAATGGAACAGAATACAGAACCCAGAAATAAGCCCGTATCAATATGATTGATTAGTGTATAACAAAGAGAGAAAGAACATACAACAGGAGAAAGACAGTCTGTTCAATAAATGATATTGGAAAAATTGGACAGATGCATGCAAAAAAAATGAAACTAGACCATTTTCTTAGGTCATATACAAGAATAAACTCAAATGGATTAAAGACCTAAAAGTAAGGATCATAACCATAAAACTTGTGAAAGAACACATAGGCAGTAAAATCTCTGACATTTTTCTTAGGAATATTTTTTTCTGATCTATTTCCTCAGGCAAGGGAAACAAGAAAAAATACGTGAGAGTACATCAAACTAAAACTTTTGCACAGCAAACGTAACCATCAACAATATGAAAACACAACCCACTGAATGAGAGAACATGTTCGTCAATGATACATCTGAAAAGGAGTTAATAGCCAAAACTTATAAGGAACTCATACAGCTTAACACCAAAAAAACAAACAATTCAATTAAAAAATGGACAGAGGACCCGAATAAGCACTTCTTCAAAGAGAACATACAGACTGCCAATAGACATATGAAAAGATGCACAATGTCACTAATTATCAGAGAAATGTAAATTAAAACAACAATGAGACATCACCTCACAACTGTCAGAATGGCCATCACCAATAAATCAATGAACAACAAACGTTGGTAAGAATGTGGAGAAAGGGGAAACCCTTGTGCACTGTGGAAGGGAATGCAGATTGGTGCAGCTGCTACTGAAAACATTACGAAGGGTCCTCAAAAAATTAAAAATGGAGCTGACTTATGACCCAGAAATTTCACTTCTGGGTATATATCCAAAGAAACCCAAAGCACTAATTCAAAAGGATAAATTTACCATGTTCATTGTAGCATTATTTATAATAATTGAGATATGAAAACAACCCATGTGCCATCAACAGACAAGTGGATAAAAAAGAAGTGGTACATATACACAATGGAATATTACTCAGCCATAAAATAGGAATAAAATCTTACTATTTGTGAAAACTTGGATGAACCTAGAGCATTTTATACTAAGTGAAATAAGTCAGACAGAGAAAGACAAATACCAGATGATTTCACTTTTCTATGGAATCTAAAAAACAAACAAACAAAAGAGAAAGAAATTCATAGCTATAGATCAATATTCAGGGCTCCATTAAGCCTGAGGAAAGTGGTGATAGAGGACATGATCTCGTTAATAAGGTGAATAAGGTTAGTGTAGGCTGGATGCTCAATGTCAAGGTTTCTACGACAGATGTCATAGATGGCCTTGTTGTCAGCCATGGCACAATTAGAATGTTCCAGGGTGGCGTGGGGGTGAGGATGCAGTTGTGGGGCTCAATTATAGCTGTGGATACCTAGAAGGTCTGGGTAAATGCAGAACTCCAGCTTGGACTTCTTGCCATAATTAACAAAGAGAGACATTCCATCAACAGGGATGTGAACCCAAAGCCATTTGTGCCACCAAAGTTGTAGAGAAGCAAGAAGCCCTGAAGACCTATGCACTGGGTGGCCAGTTTCTGAATTAGGTCCTAGACAAGGCCAATGATCTCCTTGCCAATGCTGTAGTGCCCATGGACATATTTATTAGCAGCATTTTCCTTGCCTGTGATGATGAGCTTCTCAGGGTGGAGTAGCTGGTGGTAGGTGCCAGTGCAAACTTCATCAATTACCATGGGTTCCAGGTCTACAAACACTGCTCAGGGCACATGCTTGTCAGAGCCTGTCTCACTGAACAAGGTGTTAAAGGAGTCATCTTCTCCCCCAGTGGTCTTGTCATTTGGCATCTGGCCATTGGGCTGAATGCCATCTTCCAAGCAGAAGAGCTCCTGGCAGACATTTCCAATCTGGACACCAACCTGGCAAACATGGATGGAGGTGCACTCACAAAGGACTGAGACTTTTTGTCTTTAAGGGACTGGAGGAGATGAGGGAGCAGCGACAAGGACCTCCCACTGACAGACTACCAAGGAGTCCAGGAGAGAAGTGGAGAAGTCTTAAAAGGGACCCTGTCAAATGGAAATGCAGGGCAGGACACCTCCTCTTTCCAAGAAATAAAAATGAGTCAACCTAAATATTTCCCCTTCTAGCAGAAACTTCCCAGCAGCAGGGGACAGAGTTTCAGAACTAGGGATGATGTAAGTCAATATTAACAGGTGCCTCCAAGACAACCTCATTTGTTATCAGAGAATGAGGCCTGTGGAGAAAGGAGATCTTTCCTCGAGGAATTCAGCTTTTAAACTTTAACCATGTTAAATCTTTTCTCCTCATTTTCTTTCTATGAAAAAATTACCAATATGCCATTTTGGGGTTTATTTCTCATCTGTTCCAGAAAACACTAATGGTTTTAAGGGAGATGATAAAGAATTAAAAGTCTTCAGGAAAGAAAATGAAATCTCTCAGAACTTTCACTTGGTTTGCTAAAGGAAAATGGTAAAAGCCATTTTTTATGTATTTGCAAAAATATAAAATCTTGACACACATCAAGAGAATCTTGGTTTTCATAAACTCTTTGCCACTCACTCTGCTTGAGTTTTTAAAGGAGGAATACATCTGTAGGTCGGAGGAGGAGATAAACTACGTGCAGCCCTTTTCTTCCAAGTCCACAAATGAAGGTAACATTTATTGTCCCAAACCAAACATTGACTTTTTCTTCTTCCATTATTTATTTTCAAGAGGAGTTTTGGGGAATAATCTTATGTGAAAAAAAAAAAAACTTAAAGGCAAAGAATATTTTGGTCATTTTATGAAGCAATAAAATTATTTTTTCTTTTTGACTTTTTTTTCTGATTAAAAAAAAGTTGACCTTGCTTATTAGAGACTTATTTTCAGAAAAGGCTACTGTTTTCCCTATATTTATTAACTTGAACAATCCTTTTTATTTTAAATTTTAAAAAAGTCCAATAGAGTTTAGTGTAGTATATAATTTTGATGAAATTTCTATCCAGTAAAAGATTCAATATATGTGCCTGCATAGATAGATATTTTGCTCAGAATATCCCAAACCTTCATGGAAGTAAGTTAGTTAAAATTTCTGAAAGAGCAAAAAAAAGCATCATGTCTTAAATTAAATTTTCAGGTTAAAAAGTATTTAACCTAAACCGATGAGGACAGAAAGAATAATGTCACACGTGATTTCCATAACTAAAGTTGCATTTCCCTGTACTCATCTAAAATATTTCTGAATAAATAGGTTGAGATCCTTTTTTTCCAGGAAATGTATCTACTTAGGGAAAAAAAGAATTTCAGAATTTTTTTCCTTTGGGCATGAATGTAGCAATTTACCATGTGGAACCGAAAGAGGGGTCTTGGTGTTAATCAGACCTGCAGTGGGCATTTAGTCTCCAAATCCAAGGCATATGCAATTTGAATGTCAGTTAAGCCCCCAACTCCAGGTCCTAAAATGTGTACACCTCCTGCAAGGATGCTGCCAAAGAAAAATATATTTCTAGAAGTTGATGGAGCAAGACTTTCTGTTGCTTCCCCTTTTCCACTACAGGCCCAGTCACCCAGTCCAGAACGCTTATTTATAGTCTCTTCTAGACAAATCCCCTCTCAACTTATTTGTTCCCTCTCTGAGACACTGGAAGTTTCTCCACAAAATGGCAGCTGAATGTGAAAAAAATGTCAGAAAGTTTCCTGTTAGAGAAGAGTCTATTTGGTGAGAACTTTTGATTCACATACTCACCCATTAAAAATAAAATATACAAAGCAGAACAAATGGCGGTGGCCATTGAGAGAGAGTTAAATGGGTTTCTCTGCACTGATAAAATTTTGTTAAAATTCTTCAAGTTTATAGAAAAGACACTTCAGAGAGGACAAAGCCATGGCTTGAATAATCCTGCAGCTCATTGAAATGTCTATTTTCTTTATCCCTAGCGGAACCATTTTGCCCCATCAAATGCTTGTAGGAGAAGTTAAAACGAGGCACGTGTGCAGTCCCCCACAAAGGAGCCCTGTATTTAACAG
This sequence comes from Pteronotus mesoamericanus, assembly GCF_021234165.1. Lineage (NCBI taxonomy): Eukaryota > Metazoa > Chordata > Mammalia > Chiroptera > Mormoopidae > Pteronotus > Pteronotus mesoamericanus. Next base: position 33,409,875 of record NW_026555105.1, on the reverse strand, counting down.
CACACGCATCCAACACCTCAAACAGTTTTAAAGAAAGCTGTGTTTATTATGAGAGCTTATGAAATAAAAAGTATAAACTTTCTCATCCTCAATAATATGCGAAGAAATGTACAGCCAAAATAAGGAAGCTGTGCATAATGTAACACTTGGCAGGAATTTTAATCAGTGGATTGGCAAGGATAGATGCAATACTTCAGTTCCTTTTAGACATGTCTGAGCTCCCTTAATTTAAACACCACACACACTGGGTCTAGGGAGGACATTTAGGAGCCATGTTGCTTTCTGCAGGAGTGCTGATGAGTAATGCAAGCTAAGCAGGGAGCATTGATATGATAACAGTTTCAATCTCAGGGAATGAATGATGGCAAGAGACACACTGCTATTGTAGAGCAAAGCAACACAGATTTACATTATGATAAGGCATTCTAGCCACATTACTATAGCAGGTAAAGATGCTTTCAGGTGTCACTCTGACTCAGTTTTGCTCTAAAGAGCACAGTTTTGGACTTTGTCAGAAGTTTTCACACAGGATTGATGTTTTTTCCAGTTGAAAAACAACAGAGCTATCCAGTAGCCCTCAGTTCCTGAGCAGCCTAACAGCAGTTCAAACAAGTTGAAAGTCAGGTCACATAATGTGGACCCTAAGCTGACCATCAAAGAAAGAGTTATGACGTGATGAAAAGCTCCGGGCAACCTGTTAAATCCACCATCCCTGTCAGGATGGAACAAGAGCAATCTTGCCTCTGCAGCAACAATTTTTAAGGAGACCACAAAGAAAACATTTTATCCCTCTGCCACCTGCACAACATTCTAGTAATTAGTATCCATGATTTCACATGAAATCTCAGGAAATGAAATGTTAAGAAAGAAGACTCAAAAGTCAAATGGTAGAGACACGTACTGTAAAGTGTTCTTATTTAACTATCACTGGGAGTCTTTTTCTTTTAAACATTTTTCTTTTAATGTTTAACTGTCCTCAAGTTTGCAAGTGTAGTAAAGTCTGGAAACACAAGATGTTGTTTAAAAACATTCTTCAATGACTCAGTATGAGAGAAGGTAAATGAGGGTGTGGGTGGGGACAATTTGCTCTACTCACAGGGAGCAAAGGTCAAGGGACACAGAAAGTCCCCAACTTTATGTAAACTCTTTTAAGAATATTTTCAGAAATTAATTCAGAAATACAATCTGTTTAGAAAGAATACTGATTATTTTTATGTTATTGTATTTCTTTGCTAGGTAATAAAGTATTTATATACACCATAAATATCTTGAGAAAGTTATTATTTGGGGGGCTTATTGTGCTGTAAATAATGAAACCAAACATTACTATGAATACAGTTTGGGACATAATTGCTTCACCAACCACACCAGCACATACCTGGTTCCAAACTCTCGATGGAAGGAGCAAAAAGCTGGGATTGCGGCAGAGCCGTAAAACCTCACCTCGGAGCTGTAGTCATAGCCCACTTTCACTGAGGCTCCGCAGAAAAGGAATCAGGAATCAGTTTTTATTTTTTAAGGGACATGTAAAAGGGTGTACCTCTTTTTGGCAAATAACAAGTTGATAATCTTAATAGTTTCTGTTGAAAATGAATATTTGAACTGATGAAAAATTTATTACAGAGTGCTGAAGTTAAATCATGCTTCCAAATTCAGATGGAGTACTTGATAGCAGATAATCCAGGGAGTATGTAAATGGAAGCATTTTAAAATGAGAAGATACAAGTGCCCTGGAGAATCCGATGTCAGGTCCATAGGCTGTGAGACAAAATGAAGTTAAAAGGATGAATATATGTAATTTAATTATGCTAGGAAAGAAGGCTTGAGGAAAAACATTTCTAATAAACTAATTTAGGAGCATAAAAATTATTCCAGTATGATTAAAATTAGGTAAGGATGGCTTGACAGTTAAAGAAAAGCCAGAAGACTTAGTTATATGAAATCAGCAAACATATCTGTGGGAATTAGGCATTCCAACTAAGGAGAAAATAGTAAATGCAACCATTTTGGAAAGAGTAAAGAAGAAAGAATATAATCATGACTTTTATGTGTCTATTTCTTTACTAAAGCAATGCTTAGCATCATTTTTTTAATTATTAAAAAAATAATTCTTTGTAAACCATTATACCTCCCTGTCCCCTTCATCAGTCCTATAGTTTTGTTTTTTGGGGTTTTTTTTTAAAGTAATCTCTTGGAGTCTTAACTGGTAACTCCACAGTTATTTCTGGTCACTAAGGTCAGTAAGGTGCTGTTCAATGAGCTCTACTCTTCTATTACCTTATTTATTCACTCTTATTTAATACACTTCCGAGGTACCTCCCATCTTCCATATACCACTGTGCATGTGGATGGAAATATATGGAAGCAAGACCTTTAACACAATGACATCTGAGTTAGGTGTCATAATTAAGACATCTAACGAACTTTTTGCCCATGTATCAGAGGGTTTGTCAGTGTCTCTCCTCACACTGCAGTCAGCCAAATATGCTGTCCAGTTGAAATTACAACGCTGTCCTTATGTAAATTCTCTCTGCCATGCCAATATCCGTTTATGACCCCTTTGACTTTGGGAAGGTTTTGCAAAAAGTGCAGGTTCCAGATTCAGATAGGATGGACAAATTTCTTGTCCATCACTATTATTAGTGAGTTTAGGCAAGCTCCTTAGCCCTTTTTAGCATCTTTTCTTATTTGTAAAATGGAAATAAGAATTCTTATCTTTAAGGGTGGTCTTGAACATCAGCTTGGATCAAGAATGCAAATCATTTAGGACATGGTAGATGCTCATTAAACAGTGGATGCTATAAGTACAATTAGCCTCACCATTTTATCAAATATCAGGGTGTTTGTGCTGTACTGTTGGTTCAAAGGAAAACTTAAAGGGTCAAGAGCTGGTCTCAGTCCCAAGTCAGGGTGATATATCTTGTAGGTATTACAACTCTAAGGTAGTAGAAAAACTACCCTTAGGTAGTTTTCTACTTTTCTAAGGTAAGGTAGAAAAACTGTACCCTTAAAATTAGCATGTGTTGATAACAGTCCACAAAAGTTTTAAATTAAATTTGGCAATGTTACAATATGCCTAACAAAAAGGTAAGAAAACAATGCTTACTGTACAAGCAAAGGGAATATCCTCTGGTAAGTAGGATGCCATGTTCCTCTTCTAGCTTTGTGAAAAAGTTGTCATGTGAAATTATTTCACATTCTTTTCAGCCCACTCAGACAAAGCAAATAAAGTATGACTGAACCATGGGTCTCATAAATATGCCTGAATGTCAGGATTTTGGCTGTAACACAGGAATCAGGAAGAACTCCAGTTGTATCTTCCTGTGTGCTTCCTGATTTATGAGCCAGAATTCTGGTATTTAATGCACATGTGAAAAAAATACAGCATTTTTAATCTATTCTGATTTTTGTGAAACCAATAATTATCTAATTCTCATCCTTAGTTATAGACAAGGAGAATTTAGAAAGGAGCAATGTATTGCCTGACAGTGGGAAAAAAAAAAAGGACAAGACCATATGCAACAAAGTACCTTAATTAGATCTTGAAATCATAAACTACATTTTATAACTAGAAACCCAGAATTGTCATTAATAATTTAATTATAAAACTAAATGCCATGACATACTGAATCAAACTAAGTACTATGATATAATCAGAGAAACATTTCAGCAATTAATTCATAACTACATATTTTATTGTCTTTTTAAATAATTTATTCAGTAAATAATTTCAAATTTATAGAGAATTTATAAAGCTTCTATATTCTTCATTCAGATTCTGTAATTGTTACTATTTTATCACATTTGTCACCAAATAGATGCCCATCATAACATATATACTCATTATATATAGAGCCCTATTTTACATGTATATATAAACCCATTCACACATTTTATATATTATAAATATATGCAAATATAATCTATATGAAGCATTATATATAAACATATATTTGTGTGTGTATGTGTGTGCGTGTGTGTGTGTATTGCTGTTCTCATTAGCATTAACAATCTTTTCTCTTAACAGTTTGAGAACAAGAGGCAGACCTGATGATGCCCTATCAATCCTAAATGTTCTAGTCTGCATTTCCAAAAACTAGGACACTGAACTCATTACCACCTTATAACTCTCTCAGTCAGGAAGTTGATACTGGTACAACCCTAACATCCCATTCAAATTTTGTCCATTGTTCCAGCAATATCCCTTTTCAATTTCTGGGTCAAAATCCAATTCAGCATAAGTATAATTAAAACCTGTCTGGAACTGAATGATTTAGGGAAAAAGATTTCTTATTAGAATAACTGTTCTTCACAATTATTTTTTTTAATATCATTTTTAAACTTCTTTGTCACCAGATTCAGCACCCTCCCCTCATGACACCACTGACCAGTAAATCTAGGTACTTCCATATCACTTGGAAAAAAGTACTCTGGTTTCTCTTCAGAGTGTATATATCTTCACCTTCTACATGTCACTTGGAATTAAAATACCAAAACCTAGACAAGAAGGAGAATGTGTTTTGAAGAGATTGAAATTTCATTGCTTGAATCCATGCATTTGTTTAAAAATATGTGACTAAGTTGAAATTTCTACTGTATCCTTGTTTCTGAAGAAAATGTATGTTAAAAGTGTGCATTTAAAGTTGTGCTCTCAACCAAAACCGGATATTACACATATGGGCCTAGCATAGTATCAGATACAACATGGATTTCAATAATTATTTAAAAATTAACAAATAAGTTGAATATCTTTAGAAAAATATCTACTGAAACATTTTAAAGCACTTATGAAGGAGAATTGGTGTTAACTTACATGTGAGAAGCATGGATACTATGAGGTTTTCCAAGCTATTACTTATACTTTGACTATAAGCTAACATTTATAAAGCCTTTTGCAACAAGTTAATTTTATTTTGATAATGCAAAATAGACTTTTCTCTAGAAAAACTTAGGCTCAACTGCCTAGCAGGAATCTTAATACTTTCTCATCAGTAACAAAGTATGACAACTCAATGTGGCAAACTCACTTAAGCCTGGATGCAATTCTAGACCAGTTAAAGGGCAAGAGGTTAAGTCACGGCTGTATTTATCAATATGCTTTTAAACCAATGACTGGATCAAGTAACATACAGAGTGAATGGGAATTAAATGTAATTAAAATCACTGTCTCCACAGACAGGTCAGGTTATAACCTTTATTCTCCCTAACCAAACTCCCTCCTCTCACATGCCTCTAAGAATTGTAAATAAAAGAACCCAGACTTTTTGAAAGTTTTTTTTAGGATGTTATATTAAGTTTGTTTTTTAAAATCTAAGATAACAATACAGAGCAAAGGTATTCAGAAGAAGGTTATTGGAAGACACACACCAAAAAAGTGGCTGAAATGGCATATTTTACTTTTTTATGTTGCTTTGATTTATTTTAAGGAGCTTTAAAAGAGGCAAATTTGTTAAAAATGAATACAGTCCCAAAAGGGAGAGCAGAATTTCTCAACTTCCCATCATACTGGTACCCAGCAGGCCCTTTTCCCCATTAGTGTATACAGAGAACTTTTGGGGATTGTAATCTGGGGTGAGGCAGGGGGATGGAGGGTGAAGAGAAAAATTTTACAGTATAATCAAGTGATTTGACAATCCATAAAGATCAGTATCTTTTTCATTAAGTTCCAGCACAATCAGAACAGCACTATAATAGGAACCAAGCAATTGTCCAGTGACTGCTGATTGAAAGCCACCTCAGAAGACATGGAAGATGCTCTGGTAGGTAAGAAGGTAAGACATTACTACACTACTACAAGTCATACGAAGAGAAAGGTAAACATAGATTAATGAATTACTAGTTCAATTAGTATTCTTCTAAAAGGTTCATCTTTTTTCTGATCATATATGTATTACATATGTAACTTGTGGAAAATATAGAGAATACAGAAAAGTAAACATAAAAATCATCCATATTGCCATAACCCAAAGATAACTTCTTTTAATATGTGGTATATTTATTTACCATTCTTTTCACTGATTATTTTCAGGCACTTGTCCTTAAAATGTAGTCCCATGCCAGCCACAATTACATTAATTGGAAACTTGTTATAAATGCGAATTTGGGGCTCCGACCCAGATCCATCAGATTCTCAAGGTGGGATCCAACAATTTATATGCTGACAAACCCTCTAGATAATTCTAGTGATGCTATAAAGTTTGAGAAGCACTGCTTTAAGATATTCTTAACAATAAATGTGAAGAATCTAGGCCAGAGTTATCATCCTTTGTTAAAATAAAAAAGAAAAATAAATAGTACTAGGTTTAGATAAAGAGATAAACCCATCAGTAGAGCAGAGGCTCTGATACCTAGTTTTAAAAGTTTAATCTCTACCCTGGCCAGGTGGCTAGATTGGTTGGTACATCCTCCTGTATACCAAAAGGCTGTGAGTTTGATTCTTGGTCAGGGCAATTACCCAGGTTGTGGGTTCAGTCCCCAATCGAGGCACATGAGGGAGGCAACTGATTGATGTTTCTCTCTCACATCAATGTTTCTCTCTCCCTTCCTCCCTCTCTATAATCAATAAAATATTCTCAGGTGAGGATTATTATCTTTTTCTTAAAAAGGAGTATAGTTCCTCTGCTAAAAGGAAAAAGAAAATTAAGAAAAGCAAAACAAAATTTTCCTCTTATCCCTCCTCCATTCCTGGCCTTATTCCAGAAAGTATTAAGACGATTTAAATTTCTGAGATCAAAGTATTTTTGCCTATAGACAATTTTAAGGGCTTCATATGCTATGGCTTAAACCGATTTCTCCAAAGTAAGCTTAACTCAAAGGAAAAGATTAATCACAGCCTGAACATTACCAGTTAGCAAAATTTTAAAGTAATTAGATATAGTTGACTAATTTTAAATAGTCTTGCAATAAGAATTTGAAACCTTAAGCATCTTTTTTCCTCCATCATCTGAGAAGTGACATTGTTTACTGAAGAAACGGTGCACAAATTGATAATTCCCTTTTAATAAGGTTTATATAGATATTATAAGTTTGCCATTGAAATTATCAGGTACTCACAGTACCTGATAGTTCTTAAAAAACTATGTTCATACTTTCTTGGAAGAGGATAGAAATAAGGCCAGTATGCTGAACCACAAAGACATTTTAGAAGACATCTGCTTACCTAAACAAGTGTAACTTGGATATCAGAGGCAAGTTAGTACAAGCCAATGGCTTTACTTATTGGCAGAGCATCATTTTTTCCTGGGTGGTCTGATAAAGACTGGTAATTCCCCAGAATCATCATGTTCTTGAACTAATTATCAGTGAAGGAAAGTGAAAAATAACCCTAAGAATAAGCTTCTCAAAGAAACTTTCATATTGTTCAACATCGTTTTATATATTTCTGTTTAAAGTTTTCTTATCACAGGAAAGCCAGACAGACGTATGCTATTACTTTTGTGATAATGATTTAATTATTTTATATTTTTGCCCAGCCACACAGATGGCACTTTTCCTGGACAAAGAAAACCCCAGAGATGTCTCATTTTCTCTCACAGTGCGAGCAGCTCTGCTGGCACTTCACTCTGCCAAACCCAAACAGAAACTACCGTTTTATTTCCAGCTGCTGCTGAGGTTTTTCATCTGATTTGATTTGCTTGCCTAAAGTGGCAGTAACAAGCACCAAATAAGCCACAATTGCCAAGAGGAGAATATAAAATTAAAGGGTTTCAAGTAATGAGTAAGTAATAACACATTTAGACATGGATGCTAGCTTGAATCATTGAATGAAATACCATAACTTATTAGATTACATTTTAAATGATTTTGAATCAAAATATTTAAAATTATGTAAATGTCAGTTGGTATATAAATTTTTTAAATTCATAATTCTAGTGCATTGGAAAATATAATATGAAGCACAGATGTATGAAAATGATAATATGGCAAGACCAGTGTGCATTTCCTCTATTGTAAGAATGTGTGGGCCCACGTATGTGTGTATGAGTGAGAGTGTATTGCATTGCAAACATGTTAAAACAGGTATATACGCCAGCCCTCTGAAGATGTCATAAGGTTTATAATATAGTGGACATCAGTGTATATCTTAAGTATTACCGATGGCCTAGGAAAAAAGAAATCCAAGACAACACAGAGAAAATATTACCTGAAAATAGAGACATAGCAATTTTTAAGATGAAAAGTCAAAAATTCTCTACCAAGAGGACTAGAAAACAAACTGAGTACAACTTAACCCCCATAATAAGATTACCTCTCACATCAGCCAGAATAGTCCCTGGGCTCAAGCCAAATTCATGGGCTGGCATTTCCCCAGCAACAACCCTGAGCCATGAATTTTAATCATAATGCTAGTAAAGGATTGCTGAATATACTACAATAACATATGAATAGTTTTTTCTCCATAAGCTATGGTTTGGTCAACCTGCATCATCTACTCCGGGCAGGGAAATATAAATAAAGCAGCAAACCAGTATCATGGAGGAAATGTGTAAAGGAACTAAGACACTTCTCTTGGTGCCAGACAGAAATGAACAGCTGCTATACATGGTATCACAAGTTCTCCCTTAAACTTGGATAGAGAAAGAGTCCAGCTTGTGCTTTGAGAAGTGGGTTCAATCCTCACCCTTTAAAGTTAGAGTGGATCTAAAGAGATCACAATTGGCTGTATGATGTTGTTTGCCATCCCAACTGTCTGGACTCAGTTTCCTCCTCTGAAGTATAACTATGGTAGAGGTAGGAGATCTCTGAAGTCACTTGTAGCTCCAATATTCCATGACTTCCATGATTCAACTACATCAGAGATGACAAAAGAAGATAAGAGCTGGCCACTGCAGAAATGCGTAAGGCACCTGAAAGTAAAACTTCCAGGTTAGATTAAAGAGAAGTGGACTGGTTATGGGATAAGTAAGTTCACTTCCAAGCCATGCCCCTCACTTAGCTCTGTGACTCTGGGAAGGCGTTTGAAACCCTCTGAGCTTTGATTTCCTTGTTAACAGAAGAGGCAGGTGATCCTAAATCTCTCTCAACTCTCTTTCCAGGGAATGGGAATCAGCCCATGTGTATTGACCATCAGCAACTCAGAAAATGAAAAGCTATCATAGACCTTTGGGATTTAGGACTGTCTCTATCATTTCATAGAAAACCAATTAACTCATTATAATTAAAATGCTCATTGCAACAACAATTTTCAGTAAAATCAGATCAATAGAGTTTTATTGGTTAATCACAGGGGGTTAATTTCTACTTGGTCATTATGTTAATTTAACAACAATAATATGAGGTGTATTTACATATAGCCCTGAGTTAACACATATAAGTTTGGCTTCTTTAATGACATGAGACAAAAAAGAAATATTAAAATATTGTGAAAAACTAAACAGACTCAAAGCAAAATTAAACAAAAAATGCTCTTTTGATTCAGTAGTAATGTCACTGGAATTTTTAAAGAATGACATTTGAGCAGAAACAGGCAAATTTTAACACCCAAACCCACCCAAGTATGACTTTTATCTTCATTAAGTTATTCATCCCTAAAGACTTGTGTGTAAATAGAAAACTATTAACAACTGAACCACTACAGAAGCAAAACACAGTCATGAACACTCACACAAGCACATAGTCAAAGCCACACACAACGTCCATTTTTTATTTATGCATAAGCATTGCATTAGAGAGGTAATCAGTGCATCTCTCACACTGCTATTCCACTGGCAATGAGCTACACTAGGACACTTCTGTTGGTGCCAGACGGAAATGAATAGCTGCTATACATGGCATCACAAGTTCTCTCTAAACTTGGATGGAAAAACAATCCAGCTTGTACTTTGAAAAATGGTTCAATCCTCACCCTTTAAAGTTAGAGTGGATGTAATGAATATAAAGGTGAAATAGAGAGAGGCATCCTTTCTTCTATGTAATTTTTTAATGTTATAATAAAGTTAACCATTCTCAGTAGGTCTAAAAAGAAAGAAACACTGAAATAATCTATGGCCACCAATTCTGGATATTGCTCGGGGCAGCTTTGGTCAAAGAAAATGTTCAACACATTCTTATAATTTAAAAAAAAAGAGCACTGTGTATGAAAATACGCAATCTATCCTAGTAATTGCTTTCTGTGAAATCTAACCCTTGGTCCAAATTAATGAGTTACAGGTGTGAATCTAATGCTTTCCATTTTGCCTAAGATGTTACTGTTGCTTTTTTCTGAGACACTTGGCCTCCAAAGGTGTATGGTTAATTTATCATAACATGCTATCAGGTTCAGTGTTCACTAAAAAGGAGAAATGCAGCCCTTTTGGTGAAATAGGGAGCTCTTGCTTTTCTACAGCGCTATCAGATACTAATGCAATTTTTCTTATCTACACATTTGAAATTCTACTTTCAATATTTTTCATATGAACTGCCAGACTAAAATAGGTGTCAGAAATTTTTACTTTAAGAGGTAGAAAAATTAGTGCAGGCAAAGTCATTGCCCAAATTCACCTGCTGAACATGCTCTTGCTATTCCAATAAAAAAAAAATTTTTCAAACACTGACTTTTTTTGGAAACAACAAAAGAAAGGGTAAAAAATAAGAGCAGCAGATGTGGCAACTGTGAAATAGTTTTTAAAATATAGGTCCTTGTTATTTTACATAAGTAAATGCCTTCTGCAATTAATAACTATTATCATTTATTATGTGCAAAACACTGAATTAAATGCTTCTCACATATCTTGAATTTTCTCAGAAGCAGGCCCTGAGACAGGGTTTTGAGTGCAAGTCATTTGTTTAAAAAGAGATTCCAGGAAAAGGAATAGAAGTGTAAGAAATGAGACAAGAGAAGGGAGAGGAAGGAGCTGCTATCAAGCAATTAAGTTCTACGGGCAACTGGGGCTCAATCCTGCCAGATAACTCTGGAAAATGTGTAGGCATGCCTCAGAGGTACTCCAATTAAGAGCCTGCTTTAGGAGGTATTATTTTTGAAGACTTCCAATTTGCTTTGTGAATGAGCCGACCATGTTCCTGCTGCCAGAATGAAGGCAAAGAGCAGGAAGTGTTCCTGGGAAGTAGAGTCTAAGGTGTGTAAATGAGGGCCCAGGAAATAAAGGCAGGGCTTTAACAGTTTGCTACAAGACATTATGTCACTTAAATTTCAACAGTGATTTTATGATGAGAATAATAAGACCCACAATTTACATAGGTGGAAGCTGAGGCTCAGGGAGATTAGGCAGTTTAACCAAGGTTGTACTGAATTAATACGTGATGAGGCAGAGACTGGTGACCCTGGAATGTTTGACTCCAAACCTTAGTCCTGACCATATGTTACACTGTCATAAGAACAAGAATATACATAAGATTCCATTATAACACACCAAGAAGCCCAAGTGAGTGACAGCCACTAGTTAGTACAGGACTAATGTTTTTTCCCAGCTGCAAAATCAAGAGCTACTAAGACTGAGTGAAATGAATGAAAGACCTAAGGCAACCATTGGGACTTTGGCAAGGACAAGCAAACAGACTAAAGCTACCACTCCTAGTTATACATCTAGATAATCAGGTAGTCATTTTTGCTGAAAGGTGTTCAGCTTTGGAATTCCTTCAGCGCAGTGCCTTGGTGAGCCCAGTTCCTTCCCACACCGCACACAAAACCCACCTGCTGAAATGTCAGCTATTGACTCAGGTGGGAAACACTGGGGGTGGGGGGGGTGAGTTTTTTAACTTTCACAGTTCTTGGTTAGTGTTTTAATTTGCTGTTTTATTGTTAAATTCAGTGGTTAAATTATCTGACAGAGTTTTCCCCAATAGTAAAAAGGAGAAATTAGATAAGAAAAAAATCTAATTTTAATGGATAATGGATGTGTTTGAGTGATAGGAAATTAGTAACAATGCCCATGGTAGCTATGAATGCTGCAGCTATCGCATAGTTTAAAAGAATAAATGTCATGTTGTTGTATGAGATAAAATATTATGATAAGTTACTTTCCACTGCAGTTTTGAAAGATGTAAAATTAATATTATAACTGCAACACTGAAAGTCACTACTTACAGTGAAGGAGAGAAATTTCTGAATGAGGATCCCCAACAGACAGCTGTCTAAACTTTCATGAAAATAATTAACCAAATGGCAGGAAAATAACATATGAGGCAACTATTTTTCCAAAATATTGATGGGGTAACCCATCCTACGTAGCTATCTCTGAGACCAGATAGCTTTTATGTTTTTTTTAAACTGTAACTGTTTATCATAACCAGGCCCCTACCAGAACCTGCATGGGATGGTTCATAATACGAATGTATGAATTTATAATTATTCTGTGAATAAACAAGAAATAGAAGCTACTAAAAAGCCAAGACAGCCTCAGCCTGAGTTCCCCAGAAAGAATCAACAGTATCAACACAGAAATCCAGGATGGGCATGAAGTACTGTGGGTTGAACCTGCATGAAACAAGTTGGAAGCCCAGGCAGAGCTGGTTACCACAGCTGTGGCTGGAATCCCAGACAAGAGGCCTAGAAGAGCTGGAGAGACACACATCCTAAAACAGGAATTAGGCTTAGAGCAAGGCAATTATCTCACACTTGGGCTTCCCCATATGTTATGATGTGTGCAATCTTCATTTCTGGAAGTTATTATAGTATAACCATATGGTTCAGGATTGATGTTTGTATTCAAACAATCCAGGATTTCTAGTCTCGGTCCTGCTCTGCCTTCCTCCCTGCCTCGCCCCTCTCATTTAGCAATCCTTAATCCTTGGTTAAATTGATTTCAACTTTGATCACCGAAGAGTAAAAATATATATAGTCCAATGAAAGCCATGATATGCAGCCCTGTCCTCTCCTCCTCTTGTCTTTTCTTCTCTTTTTCCGGTCCTCTTCTTATATGTGCTGAGATTAGGGTCCAGTTATGTCTGGTTCTGTAAAGGTACCAATTTCCTCTCTGTAAGTCCTTATAAACTAGTTCTCCTGGCATGCTGACTCCCTTCCTGTGCTATTTTCTCTCAGGCATTTCATCAAATCCTCCTGAAACAACATGGTCTTAAGTGGACTCTTCAGACCAGACAAGTTTGAGAAATGCAGCTTTGCTATCCCTGTCTTGGAGAATAACACAGCACACTTTTATTAAGTGATATTTTGGGGTAGGGGGACTACTCCATGACATTTTAATTTAATATTTTTCAACTTATCTGATTATGAAATCCCCTGTAGGACATAACCTCTCTTAGCATCACATAGGCCTAGGATTCTATGGAGGAGAATGGAGACTCATTTCCCTTTTGCTCTGCACTGCCTTTGTCCCATTGACCTCCTGTGTAATAATCTTCAGCTCTGAGACTGGAAAGAGTGCTTCCACCTTCCTCACTCCTGTTGTTTTGGCTCTGAAAGCTTATCATAGACCAAATGACATGAACTCATTTTTCATCCCAGTGTTTCACTAAGAAATGCTTCTTGCATATTGCTGCTAGATGTAAAGGTGTCTTAACAACTCACTTCTTGCACAGTGGAATGCATTTATTTCTGTCCCTCAAAAATCTCATCATCTGGTAGGAAGGCAGTATAAAAGGATAAAGGAACTAATCTCCATTGGAATTATGTTAAGAGGGATGAAGAGCTAGCTGTTCACTATCAGTCTACCTGGACAATTGAAAAATAGAAAAAGCCAGTTCCATTTGATTTTTCAGCCTGTAAGAAAAACAATAATAACTAACTTTTGGCAGTGGAACTCCAACCTTCCCATTGCTGAAAACCATTGATAACTAAGCCATAAAATCTAATCTCCATGATCATTCTTTAAAAGCCCAAAGATCAAAAAAGGGGCAGGGGTGAGGAGACAATTACTAATGTTGTTTTTCCAGGTTAGGGTAAGGTAATAGATCAAGATAGTGGGATATCAACAATTTGACCTGAAGGAAATAGGAAGTCAATAATGATAGCTGACTGTTTAACAGCTGGAAGACAGATTAGGACATGTTTACATGAGGGGATGTTTAGGCTTTCTTTACCTCAGGTTCCTTAGTAAGTTACAGACACACCCAGCTTGTTCTTTTCCAAGTAGGAAGACTTGTTCACCAAAATATACTAGCAACCACCATGCAAAGACACCGATTTTTGCATCTCAGCCATTCTAACACCTGGAAGAAATCCACTGGAATTGATAAAAGGATATATTAAGTCTAAGCACTATAAAGAGGTGACAAAATTTCCCGTTCTACTTCCTGCCTTCATTCTGTATGTGTGGATTTGACTTTACTGAGAAGAAAACTATTGACTCAACTCAAGACTTCAATCTGCAGAGGCACTGCAAAAACAGGTAGTTATCTGTCTATGCATGCCCCACTTGGATCCAGGGACAAGAACTGAGGCTATTCACCCTGCAGGCCCAGCCCTGCCCAGCCTGTGACTCAGTGAGAACTAAACCTGGGTGTATATTAAATGTGGAGTTCTAACAAAAGCAGAATCCCAGCATTAGCCTCTGTACCCTAAACCCTGTATCCTGTGTGCCCAGAGCAAACCTTCACGGGCCTCTATACTTAGATCTACAGCTAGATGCTAGCCCCTAAAATATGTGCCCAGACCTAGTTCTTTGTCAGAATTCCATATTCTTGTGATTACTGCAGGCTTTCTCTGAAGCTTGACTCACTGAGCTAAGGCCTTGGACACCCTTCACAGTCTTTTCGGGGAATGGATTTTATTTACTCTTCCCACAATGGCTTGATCCAGAACCTCATTATAAGCAATGAAAATGTTCACCCCTCAAAACTTAAATTGTTACCATCTTGATACGTGTTTCCATGAGAATAAACCAGTAGATTTCAGTGTTAATCTACATCTGAGGAAATTCTTCCGTTTTTGGGCAAGTTCCACTATCCCTGACCCCATTAAATCTCTAAAATTTTCCTTCTACCATCCAGCGAGCCTATGCTTCCTGGCAATGCTTACAGAGCCCATGGGAAAGGTGTGCTGGTTTAGAACACAAGTTGCTATTTCTTTTCTTTATATCCATGTCCTAAAATGTAAACATTCTTTAATAACACTTGGCAAGGAGCAGGGAGCCTTAGGACTACAGAGCCTTGAGTGCGAAGGAGTTTAGATCTCTGGAGTTCATAAAAACCCACAGGACTCCAGTTCAGCTGATAATTCCCAGGAAAACACATTAATTTCAGGGGTTGCCTCTGAACCCATTTCATGAAGCTCTTTGAGGAGCAACTGTGAACTTTCATCTTTTTCTTTCTCTATTTTCCAAAAGAGAGACAAGAGCTTAAATCCCTAGGTAAAGTAGATTAATTGGCATAAATTAAGCTTATCTTATTTAATAAAGATGTTCTTGTTTGAATATATAATGGTACAAACTACAAAATATTTATACAGCTATTAAAAAGATAAATTAGATCTTTATCAGCACCTCAATGAATGTTCATCATATACTCTTAAGTAAATGAAATAAGTTGTAGAGTAATATAATAGTATAATTTCATTTTTATAAAAGAAAACAAAAATCCCCTTCGTGTGAGAGACCTATATATATTTAAAGAAGCGAAAAGAGAGAAGTAGGAAGATGTATACTAGAAGGCTTGCTTCTGTGTCTAAACATTTTGATACTTCCTGATCTAATTTCATCTGTTACATTGAACATGGTTTAACATGTAGAATTTTTTAAAAATTTAATAGATTTTGGAGAGATTATATTGAAAGTAAACCAGATGTCATATGAATACTTTCAGTCCTGTAATAACCATTTTGTAAATTTTATAGACAACCTAATTTGTGATATAAATACGGATATTCACATTTATACAGAGCAGTGAATTACTCCACTGTATAATCAGTTATCTTACATAAAGAAACCACCTAATCTTTAGATTTTTTTTTCCAATGAAAATCATACTTCAGAGATTTTGAGCAATAACCCTGACCTATACAATCACTCCTCCCATTTCTAAGGCCACATAAATATTAACTGTTATTAATCTAAGCAGTCACAACTCAGTAACATATTAAGCACTGTGTATTCAGCCTAATGGAAACAACGATAAATAAAACTTGGGTACTAACTCTAGAGATTCTTAGTCTAGTGAAAAATACTTTTGTCGTTCCTGAGTTAGATGCAGTGGTAGTTCTTTGGGCAAAGAGGTTAACTTAGTTCTTCAGATTCATTAAGGAAAATAAAATATTGTCCTCCTGAGAAAAGAGTAACACAGAGGTAGTCCCAAAAGCAGCAAATCCCAAAACAAAGAGGGGAAATCTAACAGAAATGGTGGTCCTGAATAGTGGCACCTCAGGGGTGATGTCTCACCAGACATGAAGAATTCTCGGTCAAAAGTGGAGAGAATATTTATTCTATTGAAAAGGAAATCTGCCCTCATTTGGGGGTGCATTAAGAGATGGAATTGAGAGCTTGGAGGGCTGGATGTCTTGTGAGGAACCAAGGGATCCAGTGAGAACTTAGTCCATTATTTCCCTAGATTTTATTTTAGTTTTTGTATTTTTGATTTTAGAGAGGGAAAGGGAGGGAGAAAGAGAGGGATAGAAACATAGATCGATTGCCTTCTGTACATGCCCCTACCTGTGACTGAACCCACAACCCAGACATGTGCCCCAGCCAGGAATCTAACTGGAGATCTTTTGGTTTCCAGGATGATGCCCAACATAACCACACCAGTCAGGTTATAGCCCTAGATTCTTGACCTGATAAACAATTGAGGTGAAAATACTGAGACTGCGATGACATTAACCATGACAATTACTTCACTTTTGCAATGCATTGAAATAGTTCCATATTTTATAAATAACATTAGTTTTTTTTTTTTTCTTCCAGGAAACAAAATGTCTCTTTTACCATCACACCACACCACCCTCAGGTTAGTAAGAAAATTTTGCATGTGCACCCACAAACATAATGTTTGTGGGTGCACATGCACAATTTTCTTACTCCTCTAAAATGTGAAGAGAAAGCATCAGCTGCTGGAACAAAAATTCAAATTATTAAATAAACTGGGTAACTTAATTTAAATCCTTCAGTTATCAGCTCGAGAAAACTTGGGGATTGTGCAATACATTCTTTTTACACAAATATATTTTTCAAAGAACTCAGGAAAGGAGAATAAATCCTCCTAAACTAGTATCTACTAGTTGTACAGCCCAAGTCCTCAAGTGCGGAGAGTACAGTCTAACTAAAATTCTCTCACACTTAATTTAGAAGGAAAATGCAGATTACTTCATTAGGATTGCACATGAGTTATGCCAGCAAACTGAAAACATTAATAGAGGCATTATCAAGAAGATCAACTGCAAATACTCAGATGTATGGAAGTGCTTCTTACCTCTCAATACACAACAAAACCCAAGAAACTCACACATACATATGTGTATGAAGGCAGATTGAAAAAAACACAGAGATACATGTGTTTTAATAGAAAAGGATGATAACATGGTGAAGAAATATATACAGTACCTTCAAAGATTTCTTTTAGGCAAGACAGGAGAGTATGTTCTGGTACAAAAATGATAAATTAATTAATGACTTTGAATATGGTTACTCCTTGTGAAACTACTTACCATTATGTTAGGAATAAAAGTTTGAAGACAATATAAATGATTCAAAGGGTGAAAATGAATAGAGAAGTGTGTA
Source organism: Pteronotus mesoamericanus (assembly GCF_021234165.1). Lineage (NCBI taxonomy): Eukaryota > Metazoa > Chordata > Mammalia > Chiroptera > Mormoopidae > Pteronotus > Pteronotus mesoamericanus. Next base: position 33,392,275 of record NW_026555105.1, on the reverse strand, counting down.
GCTTAATTTCTATAACATAAAAACAAAAATCCATTCTAACATTATCAGAAGAAACACTAATTTTTTCCTATGGAATAAAAAAATCCATTATAACTTTTATGATGAATCCATTGAGTTTGAATTTTGTGACTGACATTTATATATAACTAATTATCCTGCTATAGCTAGATAATATAATGGTACTATATTAATAGACATGAATAGTAATGAAAGGTTTGGTTAGGTATGAAAGCTGTTTGTTTGGGGAAAAAAAACACTTGAAATATAAGGTAGCTTCACCCACATTAGATTTTCATCACAGGTTTTATGGCTTATCATGAAACTTAAGTGCTTTCATGAGTTACAAAAATTGCTTCAATATTTGACACTCTCTGCTTCAAGGAATCCTGATTGGCAGCTGATTAGACTTTTGCTCCAGTTATTACCTTCTTTAGTGAAATTAGTAGCCTAGAAAATTGCATTGTAATTCATCAAGGGGAAATTAACATTGCAAGAGATCTTAAGACTATGATCATATATTTACTTAGTATACAATGTACATTTTTTCTCAAGCAATTTATAATAAAAAGTGTGCCAGAGAGTATGTATTATTGATTCCTTTGGAATTATGACAATCCATTTATGCACATTTGGCCTCTATAAATGGAGAAGTTTTATCTTCCTTGAATTCCCTGTGTGATGGCATTAAAAAAATTACAGAGAGAATGTTATCTCTTGGTTATTACTGTCTCTTATATGTTCTACTTAAAATCATCTCTAGCACTAAGTACTTTTATAAGGATCCTTCAAATGCAACCAATACTGATGATATTTCACTCTAATAAAAAGTTAATAATTCACTGTCAGAATTTCTTTCCTGAAAACCAATGTGTTACATTATGGGCAATGCTCTAGAAATCTTACGCATGGAAGTATCATAGCTAAATAAAGCTGTTAATTAGGTGTCAAAGGTATGTATAGATGTATTTTAGATTACAAATTGAACACACTCCAATGAAAATAAGTTAGAAGAAAACAAGCCATTATATGACTTTGGGTATATTCTAAGTTCTCAACATTTTATTCACTTAAACTAGATATAGAGGGAAAAGAGTTTATAGTGTATGAAAAATCGTAGATGTTAAAATGAAGTATCACAAAATAAAAAGACTAATGCCAAGGTAATATTCCTTCAGAAACAATGACAAATTCAACAGACTCACATTAAATTCATGTCTTACTTATGTTTTATAAGTATAGCTAATACTGTTAATATTCATTAAATTAAAAAAAGAAGCACCTAGATAATATACTTTCTATTTCAAAAGAGCAGTATAATTATGTTTAATCTTTGAATGAAGGAAATTTTAAAATTAACAAAATATGATTAGAGGGCAAGACAGTTTCAAAAAATTGGGTTTTATTTTTTAATGAATCTATTTATCACTGACAAGGAACATTCAAAAATAATAATTATCCCTGTGAAAATAACATGTTTTGTCACCATACATGAGTAGGAAGTCATTAGCAGAATACAGTGTTCGTAAGTCCATCAGGTTGGCCTTTCTATCTTTCCATGCCTCCTTATAAGGCTTTGTTCCTACCTGTCTCCATTCTGTTTTTGTTTTTTGTTTGTTTGCTTAGTTTTGTGTTATTTACCTTTGGCCACCCCCTCCATATTCAAACACACACATGGCATCTGGTTTTACTATTGTATTTAACATGTGAACACAAAAGTGATACAATTCTGCCTCTAAAGCCAAAAATTAGACAAGGAAATAAAAATAGCATCATGCTGTATATGCAGATTATGAAGAGCCTCAGTGTTCTGTCACATAAACATTAATTTTAAATATGGTATTGCTATGGTTTATTCACTACACATTTGATATATAAACTTAAAATAGCCATAACTCTTAAAGATATTTCCCTAGACAATTCTAGAAAATTGCAATAATAAGAACATACTAATAAATTTACACTGAAGTGAGATAGTGGGACAACATTTATTTTATAATAATCTGTGAATATAAAATGTCATTGGAATGTTAAATTATAAAAATAATTTTTGCAAACTCTATGAGGATGGATCCAAATTTTTATTTTAATGTGTTACCAAGAAAAGACAACCAAACCATTATAAAATAGGAAAAGAACTCTGAAATGGGCTTCTGGAGATCAGCATTCACATGTATTGATCACAGCTTTCTAGCTAAAAAATCTACAGTACTTATATTCTTCCATTACAGGTAACAGTTATTGAGCATGTATATCAGACTCTCAGTTCTGAAAGAAAGCACTTGCTTCATGATGAAACATCATTTCTAGGCACAAAAAATACAAAACTACAAGCCAAATTCACATCTGTTTCTTAGACTCACAAGAGTACAATTTTAATAGCTGACAAAAATATATAGTTACTTAAAATAACTAGGACTATACTTTAAGTATTAAATTTATAATTTATTTAGCACTTATGTGTGCTATCTATCTACTAAGTACCTCATATACATTATTGCTTTTTATTCTCACAATAATATCATCAGATAGGTATTATTATTCTCATGTCACAAATGAGGAACTGAGGCATGTGTTGTTTCTTTTTTAATTCCACCCATCCACACATCTAGATACCATCTATGGGTTCATTTAGTCACTCATACATTCATTCAACAAATATTAAAAGGACACCAGGTGTCAGGCACTGTGGTAGAAACTGAGGCTACAACTGTGAACAAAGGACACACATCACCAGAGGAGACATCTCATCTGTAGGTCCCACATAGGCCAAATGGCACATAAACAGCCTAAACTACACTGCTATCTAACATGAGAAAAAGCAGTGTAACTTTTACCTCACTATCACCATTAAATGAAAGTTCCTGCTCTTTTTTCATTTCCCTTTAGAGAGGGTAATTATTATATAGTATGTTATAAAGTAATATGGAACATTTTAACATCTCACTTTATTTACAAAAATTAAATTTGTGAATGCTAATGAAGTTCTTCAAGGCTGTCCTAATTCAAATGGAGTAACTGAATCAGACATTTTTAAAGTTTTCTACAAAATGCCAGTACCACTCACACTAGTAAAACAAAACCAAACCAAACCAGGTATGTGTTGTTGCATTACAAGTTCTGAATTGTGTAAAAGCTTCAGGTTCACAGTGCACCCATGTGACTACCTTGTATCAGTTAACCAACCAATCAGCATCCATGTTCCCAGCACTGACTTCATAGTACTTTTAAAAGACTGTAGTTAAATTGACTCATTTATTTTTTGCTTTAACCCAGTGAGGTCTCCAGGTTTTTACACAGGAGAACAGGTGGAGGGAGATATGACAGTGGGCAGCAATGGTGCATTGAAAGTAGAGGTAGGGGGATTGTGTTAAGTTGCAGTTTAAAAAAAAATGCAAGTTTTATTTGGGTTTTGTGTCATGCAACAGTAAAATTGTTTATGTTTTCTAAAGATAATTCACATTTAGCCAAAGACTTCATTGTTTCTTAATATTATATTGACTTTGGGTATACTTGGAAGACTGAGGGAGATGATGGAGGTGCTACAGGCCCTGCCTCTGGGCATGCTTTCACCCGCTACCAGCCACTCCTTCTAGATTCTAAGCATCTCAAGGGTGGAAAATTTCTATATCCTCATGGACTTACAGTTCATGAACTTGAATGGGAAGTAAAATTCCTTATTTTTAAAAGCCTGGCAAACTTACTGTTTCCTTCACATATGAATGTAGGAAATCAGTCAAAGTGGCTCCAGGAAGACCTATGACTTGGTCAGCAGAAAAAAATCACAGATAAATTTCATTCCAGTTGATACAGAGATCCCAGAATATTATATACACCCTTCTCTACTCAGGAATTATAAAGTAATTTTTAGACCTGATTTTTAGCATGTTAATATAAAAGCACATAAACTAGTATTTCAAAAATTTATTTTAAAATTAGGACAAATATATTTCTATGTAATTAGCTTCTTTGTATTTTAGTTCATGAATTTAAAATATTCTGAAGAGGGGTCCAAAAGTAACAAAGAAGTCAACAACACATACACAGAAAAAAATATTAAGAAATCCCTGCTAGAGAATGGAACTGGAATGAAAGAAAAGGGATGGGGAGCTGAGAACTATTTACAATCCTACTGATGATCCAATTACTTGGGAAAATGACAAAAGAGATACTACTCTGAGATTATGGAAGAAGGTGGTATCCATTGGACTGACTTGTGCCACATTCTGTAGGTTCTGATATGTTATTCCCAAAACTGAAGCAATGCTCAAACTTAAGAACTTGAGTCAAGAAGGAATTTCAGTGATAGCTTCGTGACTTCTATTTTTGACAGTGAGCAGCTGTGGTTGACTAAAGTGCTGTGAACTGCAAGTGAATTAGACAAGACTTTTTTAGGCTTTAGATTTTTATTGAATGATAGTTATTCAGTAATCAGCTTCTGAAGGTGGAAAATGGTGGCGAAATCTCCACTGAGCTGTGTAAGCGTATCTTGATTGCAGCTGAATGAAAACACAGTCCTGTCTGGCCATAGGTCATTGGAAGACTACTGACTAAAAGAATTCCCCTAGTAACAGCAGTTGACTCTCTAGAACCTTCTAAGATAGTAGGATAAAAAATAATGAACAGTGGAGGAAACCAAGATGGTGCAGGAGTGAGTGGAAGTGACGCTGACCTCCTCTGAGGACCATTCTGGAACTAAACTAAATTATGGAGAAATGCCCCGGAACAAACAATTGAACAATAGTGAGAGAGGAGCCTTATAACCTTGGACAGACAGAAGAATCAGCTTTAACACAACCCAACTGGTAAGGAGTGAGATAGAGACTCAAGAAGGCAGGCAGGACACCCACTGGTGGTAGCACCAGAAGTATATTGAAACAGCCAGTTGGATCCTCCTGAGAATAGCAGGGTTTCAACCATAAGCAGGGATCTCCAACTTACAGTACCAAAGTCCAAAAAGTACACATATAAGAACAAGCAGCAAAAAGCAGCAGGGTTGCTCACTGTCACAGACAGGCAGCTGGAGACATGAAGAGCCTTTTAAAGGAGCAATGCACAAATTTTTATTTGCAGCCAATTACCCTGGGCTCTGGGAAAGGGTGGGTGCAGAGTGGGCTGGAGCCAGCTGAGGAGAGACTGGGGAAGGAGGCTTTGGGGAGAGAAGGAGAAAGTAGTTAGTGGGATCGTGGTGCTGACTCAAGCCCCATACGCCAGCAGCCATCCTGCTTAGGAAGACCATTCCTCTGAGCAGCAACAGCATGAGAGGACACAATAGCCCCATTGCAAGGAGGGACTCTTGCCTTGACCCAGTGGTGCTAAAGTCTGACAGCTGAGTACCGAGTGGCAGCCACAATAGTAGATCCCAGGCTAAAGGGGGCACAGAGTGGTCTAGAGACATTTGAGAAATGACTGGAGACAGAGGCTTTAGAGAGAGAACTGAGAGAAAAGCTGGTGGGATTCTGGAGCTGACTCAAACCCCATATGGCAGCAGCCATGTTGGTCAGGCAGACCACTCCCCTGAGCAGCAGCAGCATGAGAGGACCCAATAACCCCACCAACAGGAGGGCCTCTGCCCCACCCTGTGGTGTCTAAGCCGGCCTGCTGACTGCAGAGTGATTAGATTAACAACTGAAGGAGATAGACACAGACAGTAGATTCCTGAAAGTCCCTGACAGTAGATTCCTGAAAGTCTCGAACAGACAGGGTCAACATCTGACATCGTCAGAGGCAAATCCAGGAAGTAAAAACAGCAGCGTCCTACCATAGAAGTTCACACCACAAAGTCAGGACTCAAGACAGATCAATTTAAGAAGCAGAAGCGAAAGAGAAGAGTCTCACAAATAATGGGAAGGCAAAGAAACCCCCGCCAGTCAAAGGGAAAGGAGGAATCCCCACAAAGAGAACTAAATGAAATAGAGGCAAGTAAGCTATCAGATATTGGGTTCAAAACAACTCTTCTAAGGAAGCTAATGAGCTCGGTGAGCTCAAAGAGAATTACAAAAAACTACAGGGAAACTCCGAGGAACTTACTGCAAACTATATCAGCATGAAAAAGGACATAGAAACTATCAATAAGACACAAGAGGAAATGAAGAACACAATTTCTAAATTGAAGAACACAGTGCAAGGAATCAAAAGCAGGCTGGATGAAGCAGAGGATCGAATCAGCAAAGCTGGAGGTTAAGGTAGAAAAAAGCTCCCAGAAAGAGCAAGAAAATGAAAAAAGCCTCAAAAAGAATGAAGAGGCGTTGAGGGAAATGGAGGGCACCCTGAAACGTAATAATATCTGTATAATAGGGATACCAGAAGGAGAAGGGGATGAGAAAGGGATAGAGAACCTGTTTGAAAAAGTAATGATGGAAGATTTCCCTAATTGGAGGAGAGAAAAAGTCACACAAGTCCAGGGAGCACAGAGGGTCCCATTCAAGGGGAATCCAATGAGGCCCACTCCAAGACACATCATCATTAAAATGGCAAATATCAAAGACAAACAGAGAATTCTAAAGGTAGCAAGGGAGAAAGAGGTAGTAACAAATAAGGGAGCCCCGTTATGGCTAGCAGCCGACTTCTCAACAGAAACACTACAAGCCAGAAGGGAATGGCAATAAATATTCCACGTCATGTAAAGCAAAGGCCTGCAACCAAGATTCCTCTACCCAGCAAGGCTCTCAATTAAAATGGAAGGCAAAATAAGGGGTTTCCCAGACAAAAGAAGGCTAAAAGAATACATCTCCACCAAACCGACATTGCAAAATATGCTAAAGGAGCTGCTTTAAGAAGATGAAGAAAAACAGTCTATGAATACCCAGTTCCTTTCACAGTCACCAATACTCGATATGACCAATATTTTTAATACTTATTAATCTGATTGTGACAATGATGTGTTTTTTTAATTGTTCCTTTATTATTTGTTGAAACTAAACCTGTTTTTGTATATTTCTTGCCTCTTTCTATTATTTTTAAAAAGCTTTAAATGACTTTTTGGTATTCTTTATCCATTTTTTGGCTAAATGTTTGTAGAATTTTTGCCCTAAAAAAACCCCCCAAAACAAAAAAAGCTATTAACCCTTTTTTAGATGTGTTGCAAATACTTGCTTTCCTATTTTATTACTTGTCCTTTAACTTTTTTAATATGTATATTACTGTATAGTCTTAAATGTTTAATATGGTCATATTGTCAACATTTTACTTTATAGCTCTGGGTTTGAATATTTTACTTCGGGGTAAGAAAAATATTAGTTTGCATTTTCTCCTCAAACTCCTTAGATTTTACATATTGATGTTTAACTCACCTGAATATTTCTTGTATAATGTGTGAAATAGGGTTCTACGTTTGTTTTATTTCAAGTAGTAGTGGTCCATGCACCTTATTTGTTGAATAAGCCTTATGTTCCCTATTGATTTGAAATATCAATTTAATCATATATGACATTGTTATATGTATACATTTGTTTCTAGAATGCTCATTTTATTTCACTGATCTACTTGATTATTTCTGTGCTGGTGTCATGTTGTTTTAATTGCTTAGACTTTATAATGGATTTAAATTTTTTAATATTTTATAATAGATCTTGACATTTAAAAAAGTAAATAAATAAAATCAATCTACATTTAAAAAAAAAAGAAAGAAGGAACTCCTACCTTTTGCGACAACATGGATGGAACTGGAGACTATCATGTTAAGTGAAATAGGCCAGTCGGTGAAAGACTAATACCATATGATCTCACCTATGAGTGGAATCTATTCAACAAAATGAACTAATAAACAAAATAAACCACAACCAAGGAAACATGGAGCAGAATGGAAGCGACCAGAGGGGATGAAAGGAGGACAATGGTGGAAAGAAGGAGAAGGGATTAGTCAGAAAGAGAATGACCCATGGACATGGACAAGAAAGTGGGAATTGACTGTGAGAACATGGGGCAGGGGGTCGGATGGGTGAAGGTGGGCAAAGGGGGGAAACTGAGACAGCTGTAGTAGAATAAACATGATTTTAAAATAAAATTAAAAAATAATAACCAAAAAGTGGGCTACTAGATAACATTTTAATGTGAAATAAACCAAGAAAAATATTTTGAGAAAAATAACCTCAAAACTTTTGACTCTTTAACCATTATTTTATTAATTTATTGATTGATTAATCATTATTTTGATTATCACCATTTCTGCATATATTGAAATTTCTCATTTATGTGATAGAAATTACATTTGTAATTGTGTTAGTTTCCCATGGGTTCCGTAACAAATCTCCACACATGTAAACCAATTTGAAACTATCTCAATGGAAAACTTTTTAATTTAAAGGCTGAGATATCATAATAGCTTCTGAATGCCCTCTCCCCAGCATCATAACCATTTTTCTCCTATTTCATTCTATTTATACCGTGTATTAATATTTTTAAAGTACTACCTGGGTTATCTAATTTTCCTGCACACATATATTGTTTGACTCCTTTCTATATCTGAGGGTAAATTCTTCAGCCTGTCTCAGCCTGGCTCTAATCTTTTTCTTTAGCTTTATTTCTCATGTCTTCCTACCCTGATCCTTGGATTCTAGAAACAGCTCTGTTCAAATCTCTTTCAATAAGCCTCTTACTTTCCTATCTTTAAGATTTTGCATTCTCTTTCCCTTTTGACATGCCTTTTTCTACCTTGCCTTTCAAGTCTACTCTGAAGAGACATACGTACAAAGCAATCAGAGCATTCATTCTTATCAACTGTGATTATGTGCTGTTTCACATTTATTTTTTAACTCTTTTAAGATTCACAACAATCCTGTGTGTTGGCACTATTATTATCTCCCTTTGCTAGATGAGAAAATGGAGGCAGTGGAAAGTTAAGTAACTTGTCTGAGGTCTCATGGCTAGAAAGTGGAAAGTGACTCTTCTGAAATGAGGCCTGAAGTAAGACTTATTCCTCTCACATTCACAAGTAATGTCTATTACATTACCAGCTTGAGTTGTATTTATCAGTGAACAAGTCATTCTTTTGGAAGACGGACACATAATGGACAGGGATTATTCCGTCTCTATTGTTATATTTCTTTATGGTGTTTTCCAATGAGTAGGCTTTTAATAAATATTTCTCAAATGACTATTTTAAATGTCAAAACTTGAAATATAATTTGCCATTTTTACATTGACCTGTATATTCTTTTTTCCCATATGTTGCTCTGATCACATATTGTTGATGAACCTTGTGACTGTCTTCTTTTATTTAAATAACACATTTTTATTATTGATTTTTTTCTTGAAAAGTGAATTTATTATATTTTAACCTCAGCTATCTCTATTACATGGAGAGAGAGAGAGAATGAAAGTGAAAGAGAGAAACACTGAAAGGAAACATAGAATTTTATATCTCTCAATTGGCCACAATTTTGGCTATCCTTTTGTTATGTCCACTCCCAACTGGATATTCAAATTTATTTTCATATATAGTCCCATCAACAGAATTGTTCAGAGAATTGGGTGAACCAGGACCTCCTGAGAGAGTTTTAGATAGTTTTACATAACATGACTATAAGTCCACTCTTTGTGGGGCATGGGTGACACCAGAGTCTACAGAAGAAGCCTCTGGTTTTTAATATTTGAAATCCTTCCTCCCCTCCCCCGAGATACTCAAAATAAGGATAGCGTCGTTGCTGAAGTAAAATCCCTAAAACTCTTCTCTCTTCAGTCTGAAATCACATATTTGCCTGAGACTAACAGCTCTGGACAGGAAGCTATGGCCTTGAGGCCTAATTTTTGTAAGGAAGAGAATAAAATGTTTAGACCCATGTAACCCCTCAAACTCAATCTTCTTTAGCTCCTGTGGTCTGCAAGGATATTTTTGCTTTAGTTTTCTCTCCCAGGCAGAATTCTGGACTTAACATTTTAGTCAACAATCCCCTGATGAATACCTATTGAGTGCAAAGTGCAACGAGGACAAGGAAATGAACATGCATCTTCTTTATACTTGTCTGGAAAAAACTGCAGGAAATCCTAAAGAGAGTGTTAAAAATGCAAATATCTCAGTTGTGCAACCACTGGAGTTATTTCTGTATTCTTCAGGGTCAGGCACCAGTGCAGGCAAGTTGGCGTGTAGTGATGTTACCATTTTGTGCTTGTCATTATTTCACAAGTTATTACTGGTAACTTGGAACAAGTTACGGAGTACTTTTATTCAACTTGTCATAGCCTAGGTCAGGGGTTGCTTCACTAAATACACTAGTAAAGGTTAAAAAGAGCCAGATTTGTACCTGGAAAAGTTACTAAAATGCTCCTTTTTACAACTTTTCAAGAAGCAGAGGCAGTATTGTCCATGCTCACAGAAGATAAAGCTCATTGATGCTCAATTCTCTATGCGCAGAAATAATATCTTATCAGAATAGTGTCCAGAAATAAGAGAGCCTCCTTTATAATACTAAAAAAAAAACCCTGCTTACATAATATCATTAATTGTTCTGACAATTATTTTTATTAATAGATTATAACAGTTATTTTATGATTATTGGACTTATTAAAACAGACAGAGGATGAGGAAGATGAAGAAGATGAAGATGAAGACAATGATGATGCATAAGTTGGTTTTAGGGTACTTTTTTTTCTTGTCTATAAAGCATTTAACCTCCCCATACACAACTCACTCCTTTGAAAGAAAAAAAATTGAAATGAGAGGCTGTGTAAGATTTGTTTTTAAACTGTACAGTGTCTTTTTTTTTGTATAGTTAACACGCTACTGAATGTGTCTTTAGATAGCCCTGTCCTGGTGGTATTTTCAATAGCCACTAACCTTGCCTGGTACAGTATGGGAGGGTTGAAAATTTGCATGGAAGTTTAAAGCAGGTCCTTGCTGGTGCACAGCACAAATTAGTTATATATGGGGATGGTAGTGTTTTCATCTTCAGTTGTCTTTGATGCAACTTATACAAACTAATTGTTCTGTTAACTGAATACCACTCTAACTGCAAAAAAAAAGTTGCAGTTGTTTTGTTGACATTCTGAATGTTTCTAAGTAAATAAACTTTTTTTATTTTTTAAAAAAACAGACTTTATTTCAATCTTTTTATCAATCCTTTATTTTGAACAGTAATTTATTCAGGCATGTAACTTGTTATATTGTAGTCTTGATTTACATTGAAGTCTTGCATGACAGCTATTAGACATATGATAAATGTTAACCATTGGGTACAAGCATCCTTTGAAAAATCAAGATTATGAAAGAAAGTCAAGAGTATAAAATTAACTCTCATGTACTATTGGAATGAGAAAAATGTAAGGATGTGATGAAAAATGGTAATAAATGCTGAGTTTTCCCTGATGGTATGAGACAGATTTGACAGAATACAAAACTTTAAGAACATGTTTATAGACTAAATAAGTCTAATATTTTTGGGAAAATGGAATTTGATTTATTTATGTCTTACTTTACTGCATCGATTAATTTTTAAATACTGCACAATTTGTTTTCAAGATTTATTTATTTTCATGTGTACTTGATGTAATTCTATTATTATAATATACAGAACTTGTCATCTATAAGAATATGAATTCTATTAAAATGTCATTTAAAATAACTAAAATCTCATTTTAATGTGATAACAAATAGAAAAAGAGTTTAACTCCTTTTTTTTTCCATGATAAAATTTGTTTCAAAGTTTCTCTTAAGCCAGAAATATCTGGGAGTAATATCGACATGGAGAATAGGTTACTTTTTTCCTGTCATTTCATCTGTAAAATTGAGATGAAATGAATCTCTAAATATACATCTTTGCATTCCTGTTAATGTTTTCAGAGGATATAATTACTATTTCCTGAAACTATGCAGCTTTCCCCACTTCACCCATAGTATTCCCCTACTTTCTACCCCAAAGGGCAGTTCGAAGTTCCCTAAGCTTCACCTCCTCAGACCACTCCCTCCCAAATAAATAATATCAGAATATGTTTGGAGCCATATTATCAAAAGTTAAGCAGACCTCTAGTAGGTAATTTGGTAGTGAGGGGACAGTAAAGATGAAGTAAAAAGATTATGGTATAAAAGAGTACTTTTCTCCTATGCAAGTCATTTAATCTGGAATTAACAAAGGATTAGAAGATTCAGTTTTATTCTCTCCCTCCATCTCTTTCTCTCTCACCCCTCTTTCTCCTCTCCTCCTCCTTCCCATTCTCCATCTTCCTCTTTCTCCTTTCATTCACTGGGGCCAAGGCAGCTTTTAAACTTATCCCTTCTGGGGCTCAAGGGACACACCTGTGATGCTGATCTAAGCAAGGTACAGCAATCCTGGAAAGCCAAATGGGGGCCCTGTAGGAGAGTAAATGATGCATAGAGATTTTGTTTTGATGCATCACCAGGCTGACTAGATGCCCAGGTTTTTTACTATTCATTCAGTCTGCACCTGTGCTCAAATGTTTCTTTATGTTATATATATATATATATTTTTTTTTTTTTAAATAAGGAGGATAGCTACAAAATGCTGTAGACCTTGTTCAGGGTGTTGTACAAGCCTTTTTTTTTTTTTTTTTTTTGAGCACCTGCTAAATGTAAGGAACTGTGCCCTATGTCAGAGATTTAAAAACTGATAAAGTATGGTTCCCTCTCTATTTGGGGAATAAAGTCAAAAGCAGATCAGTTACAAGTAAGGGCGAGGAAACCCAGAGGAAGAAAACACTGACACTAATGGAGTCTGCTTAAGTCAAGTCCCTGAACAATGGAAAATTAAAATGCATATGAAGACTGGAATTATAGGTAAGAAGAGAAGCCCAGTATGTAGAATAATGGTAGTAGTTAAGAAATAATAGGTTCACTGAGTTGAGATGGCTTTTCATACCCTACAAACAAGATGTGATTTGTTAATGTAATACACCTATTGGAAAATGAAAAACTGGACAGAACCAAAGGGGAAGGATTGAGGTAGGGAGCGGGGGAGGGGGCAGGGGAAGGTGGTAGGGGGAAGGCAGGGACAAATGTATTTGAAAAAATAAAGACAATAAATTAAATGAAAAAAAAATTTAAAAAACAACTGCAAAAAAATATATAGTATATGGAAAAAAAAGAAAAAAAGAAAAACTGGAGAGAACCAGCAGGAGGAGAGATGATATGAGAGAGTAGTGTGGAGAAGGATATTCTGAAGGTTTTCATTGAACACTATTGTAGCTGCCTGTCTATACTGGTTTAAAGGATTAGGTTACCTTGGCTTGGGTATTTCTAAGAGTCAACTTGACTGGTATATCTTCATTTCTTTAGGAAGATATTATAGTCACTTTTTAAAAGTGCTCTTCAGATACCAGTTAGTGTCCTAGTTGACAACTGAGATGGATAAATCCTGTACAAATTGATAATCCTACGAGAGTCATTGATTTATTATCATTAAACTGCCTAATTGGCAGTTACATTGAAAAGAATGAATAAAATATTAAAGTGAACACTAAAGGAAAAAATTCTATCTGAGGCTTGTAGGCTGTCATATTGCTCAGTATCTTTATGTTTCCCAATAGCCTGAAGACCAAATCATGTCTCCTATGTAGTTTTACATGTGTAGTCTCTTTTTTATTATGATTTGCCAATGCCCTATTATTCACATTGTACTACAGCAATAATCTTTGTCATTTTTGGATAGATGTCCATGTGGCTGCTGTCACATTTCAGAAATTTCTAGATGTTCCTCAAATCTACTGAAGTGATATGTTGTTTTCCAATGGCATGATTTTTTTTCAAGTTTTGTCTCTTTGGTGAAAGAAAAATTTGCTGCCGTCTTTGACAGCTGGACAAGGAGAGATTGTGATCTCGTTTCTCCCTCAGTATTTTCTACCACAAAAGCATCATGGATAAGCAACATTTTAGAGGGTTGACTTCCAAAAAACATTTCTTTTCTAGCTTCTGTCAGGATTGTGGAAGTCAGGGGAAAACTTTTCAGTTGTGATTTTTAAATTTTGTTTTTGAAGCCTGAATTATTATTTTTTTCTTTAAAGTTTATTTTTCCCCATAACCTAAATCTGGGAAGATTTAGGTTATGGCCCAATTCCTTCTTGTGTATAGTTTGATATGGAGGCTATCCTCCCTGTCAGTGGTACCTCCATATTGATGGTTTCTACCAATAGAATTCTATGATAGGACTTTTTTCTGATTTAATTATTATTTTTATATTTCAAATTGAATCCTATTACGAGTCAATTTCTAAGTATCATTTCAGTGATGATTTTTAAGATACCATGTTTTTAAAAAACTCCATTGCATTTCATACATAAAAATATAGTATAAATTAAAAGAAAATTAGTAGGAAAAGAAGAAGAATATTGTTCTTGTCATGTAAACTTTTCTTTCTATATTCCCTATTTGTTCTTTAGTTCCCACAATTGTTAGGAGGAAAAGAAATTGGAAAATAAATTAGATATTTGAAAATTGGTCTTAGAATGAACAGAATTAAATACAGGTCTTTCAAACACCCCTGAAATACATTTCTGCTTCTTTCTTTCCTACTTCAAGGTATAACTTTCAATGGTACTTGTTGGGCTCTCCAATGTAGGCCACTCTGGAGTCATACCTCTATAGAATTATTTATACAGAGGGAGCTCAACATAATTGCTGAAAGCATGGTCTTAGAGACTATCAGGCCACAAACCTGATCCTGTCAGGATTTGTGTGACTTTAAATAGTTTCTTACCCTCTCATGTTCCAAGTTTTCTTGTCTGTATAATTGGGATAATAAAAATAGTACTCACGTCATCAGGATGTTGCATGAATTAAATGAGGGAATATATGTAAAGCACTTAGGTCAGCAGCAATAGTAGGCATTATATATTTGATAAAGAACAGCACGCATAATTTATATGCAGACTCATATTTTGGTAAAGGGTCATTGGCCATTTCATCTACCAGTGGTAAGTATAGTTTTAACCTTGGCAGCAACACACTTGCTCACTTGCTTTCAAGTAAGTCCCCTAGGTTTTCTGACGATTGTGGAAGACTGAATAAATGTCAGCCGTTTGCATTTTAGCAGCCTTAAAGTAACTCCCTCCTCCTTTTCTTTCTGTTGTGAGTAAAATTAAAATTGACTTTAATGGAATTCATCTCTTAAAATAGAACATCATAAAAATCCAATTTTCTTCTGGAACTCAACTCACTCATTCCAAGCTCAATTTTATGTAATTCTATCAATTCTTACCTGCTCTCCATTGTTTATTATTATTATTATTATTATGTATTTTTAAATCGTTTATTCTACTACAGCTGTCTCAGTTTCCCCCCTTTGCCCACCTTCACCCATCCGACCCCCTGCCCCATGTTCTCACAGTCAATTCCCACTTTCTTGTCCATGTCCATGGGTCATTCTCTTTCTGACTAATCCCTTCTCCTTCTTTCCACCATTGTCCTCCTTTCATCCCCTCTGGTCGCTTCCATTCTGCTCCATGTTTCCTTGGTTGTGGTTTATTTTGTTTATTAGTTCATTTTGTTGAATAGATTCCACTCATAGGTGAGATCATATGGTATTAGTCTTTCACCGACTGGCCTATTTCACTTAACATGATAGTCTCCAGTTCCATCCATGTTGTCGCAAAAGGTAGGAGTTCCTTCTTTCTTTTTTTTTAAATGTAGATTGATTTTATTTATTTACTTTTTTAAATGTCAAGATCTATTATAAAATATTAAAAAATTTAAATCCATTATAAAGTCTAAGTAATTAAAACAACATGACACCAGCACAGAAATAATCAAGTAGATCAGTGAAATAAAATGAGCATTCTAGAAACAAATGTATACATATAACAATGTCATATATGATTAAATTGATATTTCAAATCAATAGGGAACATAAGGCTTATTCAACAAATAAGGTGCATGGACCACTACTACTTGAAATAAAACAAACGTAGAACCCTATTTCACACATTATACAAGAAATATTCAGGTGAGTTAAACATCAATATGTAAAATCTAAGGAGTTTGAGGAGAAAATGCAAACTAATATTTTTCTTACCCTGAAGTAAAATATTCAAACCCAGAGCTATAAAGTAAAATGTTGACAATATGACCATATTAAACATTTAAGACTATACAGTAATATACATATTAAAAAAGTTAAAGGACAAGTAATAAAATAGGAAAGCAAGTATTTGCAACACATCTAAAAAAGGGTTAATAGCTTTTTTTGTTTTGGGGGGGTTTTTTTAGGGCAAAAATTCTACAAACATTTAGCCAAAAAATGGATAAAGAATACCAAAAAGTCATTTAAAGCTTTTTAAAAATAATAGAAAGAGGCAAGAAATATACAAAAACAGGTTTAGTTTCAACAAATAATAAAGGAACAATTAAAAAAACACATCATTGTCACAATCAGATTAATAAGTATTAAAAATATTGGTCATATCGAGTATTGGTGACTGTGAAAGGAACTGGGTATTCATAGACTGTTTTTCTTCATCTTCTTAAAGCAGCTCCTTTAGCATATTTTGCAATGTCGGTTTGGTGGAGATGTATTCTTTTAGCCTTCTTTTGTCTGGGAAACCCCTTATTTTGCCTTCCATTTTAATTGAGAGCCTTGCTGGGTAGAGGAATCTTGGTTGCAGGCCTTTGCTTTACATGACGTGGAATATTTATTGCCATTCCCTTCTGGCTTGTAGTGTTTCTGTTGAGAAGTCGGCTGCTAGCCATAACGGGGCTCCCTTATTTGTTACTACCTCTTTCTCCCTTGCTACCTTTAGAATTCTCTGTTTGTCTTTGATATTTGCCATTTTAATGATGATGTGTCTTGGAGTGGGCCTCATTGGATTCCCCTTGAATGGGACCCTCTGTGCTCCCTGGACTTGTGTGACTTTTTCTCTCCTCCAATTAGGGAAATCTTCCATCATTACTTTTTCAAACAGGTTCTCTATCCCTTTCTCATCCCCTTCTCCTTCTGGTATCCCTATTATACAGATATTATTATGTTTCAGGGTGCCCTCCATTTCCCTCAACGCCTCTTCATTCTTTTTGAGGCTTTTTTCATTTTCTTGCTCTTTCTGGGAGCTTTTTTCTACCTTAACCTCCAGCTTTGCTGATTCGATCCTCTGCTTCATCCAGCCTGCTTTTGATTCCTTGCACTGTGTTCTTCAATTTAGAAATTGTGTTCTTCATTTCCTCTTGTGTCTTATTGATAGTTTCTATGTCCTTTTTCATGCTGATATAGTTTGCAGTAAGTTCCTCGGAGTTTCCCTGTAGTTTTTTGTAATTCTCTTTGAGCTCACCGAGCTCATTAGCTTCCTTAGAAGAGTTGTTTTGAACCCAATATCTGATAGCTTACTTGCCTCTATTTCATTTAGTTCTCTTTGTGGGGATTCCTCCTTTCCCTTTGACTGGCGGGGGTTTCTTTGCCTTCCCATTATTTGTGAGACTCTTCTCTTTCGCTTCTGCTTCTTAAATTGATCTGTCTTGAGTCCTGACTTTGTGGTGTGAACTTCTATGGTAGGACGCTGCTGTTTTTACTTCCTGGATTTGCCTCTGACGATGTCAGATGTTGACCCTGTCTGTTCGAGACTTTCAGGAATCTACTGTCAGGGACTTTCAGGAATCTACTGTCTGTGTCTATCTCCTTCAGTTGTTAATCTAATCACTCTGCAGTCAGCAGGCCGGCTTAGACACCACAGGGTGGGGCAGAGGCCCTCCTGTTGGTGGGGTTATTGGGTCCTCTCATGCTGCTGCTGCTCAGGGGAGTGGTCTGCCTGACCAAGATCGCTGCTGCTGTCTGGGGGATGAATGATCACTGGGATCCCACTGGCTACTCTCTGTTCTCTCCCCAAAGCCTCCTTCCCCAGTCTCTCCTCCAGCAACTCCAGCACCTTCTGCCCCTGACTTTACCGGAGACCAGGTTAAATAGCTGTAAATAAAAATTGATGTGTTGATTCTTTAGACAGCTCTTTACATGTCCAGCTGCCTATTTCTGGCAGAGAGAAATTCTGCCACTTTTTGCAGCTGGCTCTTCTCTGTGTACTTTTTGGGCCCTGGTGCTGTAGACTGGAGATCCCCACTTATGGTTTAGACCCCACTTTCTCAGGGTGATCCAACTAGTAGAAGGGCATTCTTATAATAGAATGTTTTTGATTTATAAAAAAACCTGCTTCAAAATAAGTCTACTTATTTTTGTTTACGGCCTTTTTAAAAAATAGATCTGCATCACGCTAAAAATCTTTAAATATCTACAGCCTTCTTGTTTTCTAAGTTAAGTAAGAAATATCACAAATCAAAAACAGCAAGCTGATCTTGAGATACTATCAATCACAAATTGGGGTGGGGTGCGGGGAAAGAAAGCCACACATGGAACACTTTACAAGTGTTTCCACAGTGAATTCAATTATTGTTAAGTGGGTAAAAGTAAGTGATCTATATGTGAGAGAAAATGTTTAAAATTGTTGGATTCAGCTAAAGATCTGTAAATCATCTCCTTGAAAGTATGTCCCAAACATACTCCATGGAGATTATACAATATTCAACTCTTTCCAATGTAGATAACACTACTTTTAGATTTAAATTTGTTTGCCTATCTTCTTGAAAGTTTGATAAATACCTAAATGAGTTTATTTTCTTAACAATGGGAATATATCTACTCATACCTTAGGCATGTATATTGGTATCAACTAATTAAAATGTTCCCTGGCTGATGAGAATCAGTGGATTGAGCACCAGCCTGTGAACCAAAGGGTTGCTGTCTTGATTCTCTGTCAGGGCACATGCCTGGGTTTCAGGCCAGGCCCCCAGAGGGGGTGCTTGAGAGGCAACCACACATTGATGTTTCTCTCCCTCTTTCTACCTCCCTTACCCTCTCTCTAAAAATAAATAAATAAAATCTTTTTAAAAATTCTACTGTGTAAGAGTTTAATAATCTGGAGGAAAGGTACTATAATAGAAATTATCTGAATATAAAATTTATGTTGTTTAGGAGGCCTAAGTCATTGTTGGGTTACATGAATTTTTAGAAAACAATTGTAAATTTTAACTCACTTCAATTTGATCTTTGAGTCCCTGGGTCCTACTTCTCTTTCTTTTTAATTTTTTAAAAAATTATGTTTATTCCATTACAATTGTCTCAATTTTTCCCCCTTTGCCCTCTTTCACCCATCCCACTCTGCCCCCTTCTCCCGCAGTTAATTCTCACTCTGTTGTCCATGTGTCATTCATATATGTTCTTAGTTTAGTCCCTTCTCCTTCTTTCCTCCACTGTCCTCCTTCCCCATCCTCTCTGGTCACTTTCAGTCTGCTCTATGTTTCCTTGCCTGTGGTTTATTGTGTTTGTTAGTATATCTTGTTGAATAGGTTCCACTTATAGGTGAGATCATATGGTATTAGTCTTTCACAGACTGGCTTATTTCACTTAGCATAATATTCTCCAGGGGTCTACTTCTTAAAGCCACAAAGAAGTTTACGCTGTCAAAATTATCCTCCCTAACTATGTAACACATTTAAGCAAACAAAATAAAAAACAAAACACCCACTTTTTTTTTTTTTTTTTACTTCTCTTATTAAAGGCTAAGTTTTAGTAATTGGTGTAGATACTCTTGGGCTTTTCATATTAAAAGTCTCAACCACATGTATGAATTTTCTCATTTCCCCCCCTCCGTTCTTGCCCAAATTCCCCAATTGCATTCTCCAGCACACCAAATATCTCATGTTGTTTAAAAAGCTCACACTATTGAAAGACAGGATAACATGATGGTTAAGGGATAGGCTTGAGGGCCAAAGCACCAAGACTCTTTCCTCTGCCTCCATTTTCTTATCTGTCAAGAGGGGATAATAATAGGGCCAACTCATAAGTTTATTGTGAATCTTAAAAGGGTTAATAAGTATAGATGGAACTTAGCACATAATTGGAGCTGGTAAGGACGAATGCTCTGATTGATTTGCACTGTGTCTCTTTGTGACAGAAAAATGAAGATAAGCCTCAGTGTCTTAGAGTTGAACATTATAAATGGAAGATTGGCCAGGAAATAAAAAGATGGACTGGTGTTCTTTAAGCTGAAAAGAAAACGGGCTTGACTGGAGGGAGAACATCCAGACCCCAAAGCTAATTTACAGCACATCTTTGCAGTGTGACTCTTCCAGCATCTGTGAATTCATTGTCCCTTCTGAAGACTTGGAGAGAGGGAGGGAGTCAGGGAGAAAAGCTGAAATCAGTCACTCAAGATTTAGAAAAGCCACCTTCCTACAGATTCACAATCACTACATGCAACTGAAATATTCCACACATAAATTATACATTCATTTCAGGTAGAAACATTTTAAAAATCACTTAACATCTCTCCAAGTAATTAATAAACAAAGATTGTAGCGCATGAAAATGTCTCATTACTAAAGATAATTGTGTGTCATCTGCTTTTAAGATTTAAACAAAGTTTTGTTTACAAGTAATAAAGTATAACAGCTATTTCTAACAAATCAAAAGACCATGTGGGGTGTTTTGGATTACATTTGAGTGACTTTTCAATTTTTGTTTAAAATCTGGTTCATTTAATGGAGAGGTAAAGGCATTCTGTAACGGATAAAATAATTAAATGCATTTCCTACTCAAATGTTCCAACATGCAAAACCTATAATATCCTAAACACATGCCCTATCATGTTGCTTTGTATAAGGACTGCATTGTCTTATTTAATGCACTACTTTTTTACAACATGCAGGAAGTGCCTTTGGGGGACCTAGTTTAGAGAAGTCTCTCGTGGTGCTCATGTTTTCCTGGGAGTATATGCCATATAGCAAGGCTTCTTAATTATGGTCTTGAAAATATGATAAAAATAAATATTATATCATCTAATAAATACAATGTCTAATTCCAGTCTATACCACTAAATGAGAAGATAGCAAACTTGGCTAAAATTCCAAAACAAATTTACTTTAGAACTTTTTCCATTAGAACTTTAAGGGAAGATTAAGAAACAGTGTATTATTCACCCTGGATAAGAGGGCATACTAAATAGTGTCTTGTAACTCAAGATTCCTACAGAGTGGACAAGGAACACAGACAGCTCTTGTTGTTATCTTTGCAAAAGACAATTATAGCTCCATTTTCCTCTCAACCTAACTCCACTCCTAAAATGACATCATCCCACATCGACTACTGTGATATGATGTGGTCTCCTAAGCCCAGATCTTTCTATCCACATGCATAATTTTATTTGGGTAGATATCTCAAAGTTTCTAAAGGAAACATCAAAATGTAAGTCACCCTTTCTAAACTTCCCCCAATACATACAAACACATCCACACGTACCACTGTTACCCCAAATCCACCACTTATTTTGTAAATGGTATCTACCCAATCCAGAGAGATATCTGGGGGCACCTCTAATCTCTCTAAATTCCCATAGCAATTCATCATCTATTTTTATTGATATAACTTCCTTTCTATTTAAGGAATCTATTTTTCTTTTTTCCTTTTTCTGTATCTCCTAAGTCAACCACAGTAGTTTTAACCATCATTTCTTAGCTATATTGCTGCAAGGACTTCCTAACTGATTTCCTCTCTTTTCTATTCTCTACACTTCCACTAGATTAGAGTATAACTCCAAAATGAAAACTGGACCACATACTTCCCCTGCTTGGAGTAATTCAATGAATGCCAACAGCTCTCTGTACCTCACACTGATCTCTAGCACAGCCTTTAGCCTGGGTCCATGGAAGTGCTTTCTCAACTCCAAGCCAGTTTCCTTCTTACTTCACATTTTCCCAACTCTTATTATTTTTTCTTTATCTAAACAATTTCTACTTATCATAACTGCCCAGATAAGATCCTTTTCCAGAAAGCCATATAATTTCTCTTATTGTTATCCAGTTCAATAATCAAAACCTCTAGGCTTCCACAGCATGAACTATTACTCATAGCTGCATTTATATTTGTCTGTTAATTTATTTCTCCCATTCAACCATCAGGTCAGGCATTATTTGCCATTGAACCCAGAATGCTTGGCAGAATGCCTACCACATAGCTGGCACCCTTGAATTGTTGAATAAAATAAAATGAATAAAAGACAGGTCTTAAGAATCAAAACATGTAGGAAAATGCTTGGAAATGTTTTTCAGTGTACTAATAGAATTTATGAAGTAAAATAAACAAATACTAAAAATAAATAAATAAGCAAACACTAAAATATAAGTATGTTTTAATTAAATTGTATTTTTATGTTGGGTATAGGTCCTAAGTTCAGCTTTCCCTAAAACAGACTCTGACACAGAGATTTGTGTGCAGGAAGTTTATTGGTGAGTTATCTCAGAAACAATGCCTATAAAGGAATGAGAAGAGCAGAAATGAACAGTTTAAATACAAGGAGTTGCAGTGGAGACCTCAGCTGGGACTTCGGAACCTGGGATGGCCCTTTAGAATTGGCCCCATGAAGGCATTGGGACTGACCTGTTTGTGCTCCCATATCAACCAGTCATTACATGGCCCCTAGAGAGGAGCCACGGCTTTGGTGAGACAGTTACTTTTAGCAGAGTTCAAATTCCATAGACGAAATTAGTTTTGAATTATCAGTAATCAATACTTCAAGGAACTGAGGGAATAAGTGCTTCATTCCTCAAGGGGATATCTGGGCATCCCAAAATACTTCAGACTCCTAAAAACTTTACTAATATAGAGGGCCTCTGACTTTCCATAAGTCTTATCTCCTACACTATGGGTCAAACATGTTTCACAAAGTTTTGTCACTTACTCCACACCAATGTGATAGAAATGTGTCATCAAATAATAGATCGGCCTGATATTCAGCAGAACATCCAGACAGTCCATGTCCCTGAGAAGGCACAACAGAGAGTGTAGCCCTGGGGCAAGACAGAAATTTTTATAGCTGAATACCAAGAGCTTCTGTTCCTCTTCCCTAATAAGGATGGGAAAGAATGCACTTGCCAGATCAATGCAAACCCTGTGCTTAGAGCTTGATTGAGTTTCTGGTAGTCCTCTGTCATTCACCAGGATTTATCTCATTTTTGTAGGGGCAACACTTCTAACCATCATCATTCACTTTGCTGTCAAAGTCCAGTTCTGTAATGGTATCTTTTTAGTTAGCCTTGGCAACAGAAAATAGTTACCCTTGGGCTTCTCAGAGATCATGGTGCTCACTAGTGATTTTATTATCACTTTGGTAAATGGAGCATCCTCTAGGGTCTTCCTACATAATATGGCCATCTTCATTGGTTCCAGCCTTTGTATATGTAATCTAGCAAGCCAACTTCTCTGAGTTTTTTTTATTCCTTCATCCACCATCCACTACAGCAATTCTGGTATTTCTATTTTTCATTCTGGCCATCATTTTCCCCAAGCTTCCAAGAGTCATCCTAGCAATATGTTAACACCATCTCCCAAAGTCATTACTAGCGTATTAAATTCTTTATCATAGGAGAGTCCTCCAATGTCAATAAACTTTCTCTTATTCAACTTCATGTTCCAGCCACTTTGACCCAGCATTTTCTGGCCAGTCCCACACATTCTCTCCTAGTTCCTGTCAGTACATACTAGGGTCTACAATTCTTTAGGCTTCCTCCTATAGCATACCTAGCACTTCCTTGAACATGTCACATTGGGGACTGAGCCTAGATATTGGTCTGATAGTATGGAGTTCAGTTGAGAAAAGAAACTAAATTGTAATTCAGTTGTAACAGAGGCCTCAGCCAATCCTACTGGAAGCTCTGGCATTGATATAGTACTTTATAGATGTTCCCCATCAAAATAAGGAACTGTGGCTTCATATTGTCTATATTAATAGTCACTGAATGTAAGACAGCCCCAATGAAGCAAATGTGACTGTAGAGGTGGCAGCTACCTTCAATAGGAGTCAAGTCAGTCCAGGAGAGGGGCTTAGCAATGAGTCCTTAGAAGACAACACCCCCTTTGTTGTCTCAATTCTGAATGGGGGAGCTGAGTGGCACATCAGAGCATTCATTCTAGGAAGTATGCCAATGGCCTAAAATCAATGGGGCAAACCTTAGAAACTCTGCCATTACCCTCTCCTTGGCATCTGTGAGTGGATAAACAGCTCTGGAATATTGGCTGTCATTTCATGAGGTGAGCACCCTTAGGATAGTAAAATAATGGACTGTAAGGTTTGTTCTTCATGTACAGTTTTATGCCATCATAAGAAGAAGAATACTTGTGGGGAAGTAATGGTGCCTAAGGGTAGCTTAAGTATTGGAGTTCTTTGATTCTAGAAGTGAGGCTCTGAAAACTTCTAGTGTCAGAAATTTCTGAAAAAAGAATAAGATCAAATTCTAAAAACTTATTGTGACTTGGACTTAAACTTTTGATTTCTTTGGTAAGAGTGTTATTCTTTTGCATACTAAACAAGAAACATTTCCTATATTCAGAATTCCTAATAATTTTAAAATGTAATGCTGTACAGGTCTGTATTCAAAATTGAGAAAGAACTAAAGAATGTGAAATAGTAGCAAAGCCAAGCCAGTCAGTGCCCTAAGCTGCCCACACAGATCTCAAAAGGTACATATCAATTTTCTTCCTCATCTTATTATCTATAGGATTTAAGACTAAAGGCATGGACTTTAGAAAGTTTCAAGCTTATCTGAGTTTCTAATATCTTTACTATTCATGAAAGTATATTTAAAGGTTTGTTAACTCAAGAACAAATTAAATGTAAGATAGTTTAAAATGTTAAATAAAATAATATAATACACTTTAAATAGCTCATTTTACTTGTAAAATATTTTTCAAAGATTTTACCCTCTTTGACCCCTTCTAGAGCCCTGATAGGTAAGCAGGAATTACATTACTCACACACCTGTATCTGAAATTGAAGCAAATATTAACTTATATTTTTAAAACATATACAATAAGAAAGTTTTCCAAGGCCTGATCATGGTCTTTTTGCCTCAAAGTCAGTGTTATTTAATAGTACCATGGAGTCATCTATAAACATGGTGTATAGTTGACCTTAAAAAAAAAAAAAAAGCTTGCTTCTATGTTCCTAGGAACTCATTTCCTAACAGAGAATCTATTTGAGTTGGGGTTTGAACTTTTTACAAATGCAAAACACAGCCACAGATCAGAATTTCTTTCCTGGGGAGGATACCTCTCTTACTTTCATTCTTGATGAATGCACTGTGGGAAAATTGGAAAGAGCTGGTCAACCTAATTTAAAGTTACCTGAGCAGAGACATTTCCTATGTTATGCTGAAGCAGGAAATGCTAAGTTTCAAATTTTGCATGTTACACTTTACCTAAACATAGGGCTGCACGAAGTTTTAAAGGATCGATACTTTTAAAGTTAGAGCAATTTCCATTTTTTAAAAGGAAGACCATCTCCTATCTTTTCATCTTGAGGAGATACTCTTCACAATAATGATTACCCTAGTTACTGAATATTTTCTCTAGACAAAAAAGGGAGTAGAGCAGCACATCTGTAAACTTATCCCTAATCCACAATTCACGAGGATGCTGACTTCAAAGCAGAAAGAAGCCCTAATGAAAATTAAACACAACACACTAATAATACTTCTTAATAATAGCACCTAACAATTATACAACGCTTTGCACTTTCAAAGCATTTTACAATCATTAATTAGTTTCTCCACACAACATCCCTATGACTTATGCCAGTATTATTATCCCCATTTTAAAGATGAGGAAGCTGAGATCCTAAGTGATTAAGTGCCTTGCCCAAGCCACTTAATGAATCAGTAGTAGAATCTGTACCTGAGTTCATAATGCTCTGCCCCATTTTCAGAACCAGCATAGAGTGTGGAAATTCTTGAGGTCCACGAATCATCTAGTTGGATTACAAACCTATTCTTATCCTCACTCACAAATGATACCCTCCTTTTTCATTGATTTCTGTAGAACAAATGTAAAAAATTAAGAATTTTCCCTTTAAAAATCTACATGCCTAGTAAATTCATTTAAATCAAGTAAAAAGAAAAAGAAAATCCAGCACATTAAGAACATTATGTGGTCTCCAATATCACTGTCATTAGATCAGTATATTTGTGATGGATCACTAAATGATGTTTGTTTTTAGCAGAGAAGAAGTTAACAAACAAGCCCCCCCCTGAAGCTATAAATAGCCTACTTGTTCCCAAATAGGACCACCCACTAACACCAGCACCACAACTACTAGTCAAATGAACCAATCCAAGGTACCTAGGTAATTTTTTTCTCCCTATAATAGATAGATAGTAAAAAATTGCCCTGAGCTCTTTAACTTTGAGCATATGCAAATCTACAGTAGCAAAAAACAAAAAACAAAAAACTATTCTTTGACTTTTGAAAATTTATTCTAATATGTTCCTCATCTGAATCAGAATAGGCCAGATAGATTGTAGTAACAAAAGACTTCCAAATCCCAATGCTATGTAAAGCAAATGTATTATTTCTTGCTCACACTGCTCTTCCATTTGAGGTGGGTGGGGGCTCTGCTCCACTGTGTCTTCACTCAGAGACCTAGGCTGAGCATCTGGCTTACTCTGACGATAGAAAAGAATATTACAAATTGCACACAACTAGATCTTGAAGTTTTAATATGGAAGTGACCCATTATTCTCACTCATGCTTCACTGGCCCAAGCAAATTATATAATCATGGCTAATTTAAGTGGGTAGAGAAGCAGAGTACCATGTGCTCAAAGGAGAAGAACCAAAAAATATGGGAATCAATGATGCCTATGATCAAATATTCAGCTCATTCCTCCTCTAAAGTGCCTAGGTAAATTTTTTTCTCCCTATGACAGACAGATAGATAGATGGATGATAGATGATAGCTAGACGATAGATAGATGATAGATAGAAAAAATTAGCTTCCTCCTCAAAGTTAAAAAAAAATGCTGGGGCTAGGTTCCTTTGGCCACAGAATGTGGTAAAAGCCCAATCAAAACTTGCTATCTTCTTTTCCCCTCTCATGATAACTAGCATGTTTCAAATGGTGGAAGCTGTTTTGGCAAATATCCCTGAGTAAGGATGAGGTGTGGCAAAGTACCTATTCCGTCAAATAATGGAACTATCACATGAATGATAAATAACTTTTTGTTATTGGTTTCAGTCCTGAGATTCTGGAATTGTTTGTTATTGTAAGCTAACATGACCAGTCCTGACTAGAACATCTTTTAGAAGACAACATGAATTGATGACAACCATATTTTTATCACTAAAGTCAGGTGAAAAGTTTCATAATCAATAAGGTCCAAATGAAAGGGAAAATAAGTCCAAATTGTCCCTGCTTTCCATTATGTCTCATCATCTCCATGCTCTCATCTTTTCTTGTCTTTCCTTTTCTCCCCTCCCTGCCTTCCCTCTTTCCCTCCTTCCTTCTTCCTTTTATAAGCACTGAAAACCTTCTAAAAGCAGCTTGATTAGAGTGAGACTTTGGAATCAGAGATGTCTCTGAAGCCATTGAATCATTTTAACCAGCAGTTCATGAATAAGGGACTGAAAGTTCCAAAAGCAAAAGCATTGCTCCTGAGACAAAATAATTTCATTGTACATGTTATGTAAAAACCTGTCTTGTTACTTTCTGAGCAAACAAGAAAATAAAATAGTATCTTTACATAGTAATTTGTATTTTTTTCTTGCCAACCCCTTGAACCCTCGGTTTTTCTTACTATAATAATTATTAAAAAGATGAATTATTTATCATTTCCCTGTGGTATATCTGGCACTTTAAATATGTATACTATCTTATTTAATCTTTTATATAATACAATAAGTATTTTCATCCAATTTATAGGTGAGAAAAATAAGATTAGAAGAGTTTGAAAAATTTTGCCAGGACAGGCAGCTAAGGAATGAGTGGTTTAGCCAGTTTCAAACAGTGTCTGAGTGGCATTAAAGCCCATAGTATTTCTTGTGCATTCTGCTGCCTCATTTTCAAGTGCTAGGTTATATGACTGTGTTCACACTGGTTATAAGATTTTACTAAGGTTTCTGTTAAACTTCTGTGGTTGCAGAAATCTTAGGTTTAATACAGAATGTGAGAAAAGAGAGATGCAAGTCTTCATATTCTGTGTTGTTTAAGAGGCACTTGTCAAATACCAGACTTGCCTCATGGGAGTTATACCACTGACTGTCCATCCCTAATATAACAGCTAACACATATAGAATGCTAACCATCTACTGAGTATTATTTTAAGTCCTTTTCATGATTTAACTTATTCAATCCTCACAGAAATCGTATATGTTCTATTATCTATGTTTCAGGAAAATTAAGGCACAGTGAAGTAAGCAATTTGGTGAAGATCACACAGCAGAAATTTGAACACAGCCGGTCTGGTTTCAGAATTTATGTATTTGATCATTCACATATACTGACTCTCAAAAAACAAAACCCAAAATAAAAGAAGCAAAATTAGGTGAAGCAATGTTGCCTTACGAGGAAGGCAGTTGCTCTTATAAATTCCCCTTTTCCCTGGGCTCTGCTCCTTAATTCATCCACAGGCCCTTCAAGTGTCAAGCATTGCTTGAGGTGCTCTGGATATGCTGGTGAAGAAAACAGTCATGAGGGTGGGAGGGAGCATGTACTGCAGATCCTTTCCAGGGACCTTGGTTAAGTCATTTAACTCTGATTGTTAGTTGCCTTATCACGTTAGGATGACATTCTTCCTTGCATAAAATAAGGAGAGATTGAAGAAACTTGCCTTTATGGCTCCCTTAAGCTCCCACATTCTGAAGCCTAGCTAGGTACTTCATCACCTGTACAAATATCAAAGCACCCCTCTCCCCCTTGTTACTGTGAGGCTTTGGCTGGAATCATTTGGGGAAATCTCTCTCTAACATCATCCAAAAGTTTAGTAATATACAGAATTCAAATTCATTAGAGTTTCATAGCATATTGACTCTGTCACTGGATAAAGAAAGTAGATTTTATTTTAATTTACTAGGCATAAAAATAGATGAGAGAAGTACTTGTGTGAGCCAGTTCTTTAAAAGGATAGCTATTTATTATCCTTTAATGTGACTTCTAATATAAGTAGTAATAAGCATCTTTAAAGGAACTTCAATGAGTCTTGTTTATGCTTTTTTGGTTTTTAGATTAAAGAGAAATTATTGCAGCAAAACAGAGAAGTGTGGCATACATCTATCTTTGCTAATAGAGAGTGGTTTGTGTTTTTTCAGGTACAGAATCACATTCACTACTCAGCGGACAGAATTAGTTTTAAAGACAAAGAGAAGGGTAAAGTCTCAAATATAAGCTCATTGCTGATACTGGAGGCGGGTGAGTGATAAATTATCACAGTGAGTCATTACTCCAAGAGGGTTCTTGTAAACATTAACCAACAAAGGAGGAAGATTGGCTACTTGGAAAACACACTAATGACTTCGAATGAAATATAAATCATTTCAAAGAACTAAATGGAATCTGCAAGTTAAAAGAAATGAGAGAGAGAGATTGAGAGGGAGAGAGAAACAAGCAAGAAGAGCGAGTTGCCATCCAAACCAAGGCTGAGTTCTGATCACAGCCAGGGGAGTCCTCAGACTGACACTGTCAAACAATGTAGTTCAGGTAGTAAGAATGGATGATATAAGACTAGGAACTTCCCAAGAAGCTTGATTTATTTTCCTTTGAGAAATATTTGGAGACTATAAGCAGATAAACACTAAATTGAAATTTCTTTGCAAAGCAATAAAATAGACACTCTCAAGTGTCTATACCTCAATTATTTTCTTCCAAGGTTTTAGAATGGAATGAAAGAGTTCTGTAACTTCACGAAGTGACTGGTTGGGAACTAATGATATTACAGCACATTTCATTTTGAAATAGGGCTCATTTGTACTCTTCTTAAATGAAACGCCATAGACATTAAGATAAAGTAGGAAAAGTTCTTTCATTATGACAAATTACAGGATGATTAGTTCATCCATTTTATTTCTGTGAGAGAGAGGAGAAAAATAAATTTTAACAATATTCAGGCATACTAAGTCCCCTGGCTGACTCCCTATGAGGCAGTGTTTACCACCTTCTAGGACCTCCTTCCAAGGTTAAGAAGATACAGGTATGACTTATTTTTCCATTCTGTCCAAATCCTGAAAATGCAGACCCTCAAAATTAAATCACTGAGAGTGACCTTATACATAGCATAATTTTCAGGGACTCAGAAGACCTTTTGCTCAAAATAATACCATTCACTCAAATTCATTTAAAAAGACTTAGAGCCCTGGCTGCTGTCGCTCAGTTGATTGTTGTCCCATAATCAAAAGGTAGTGGGTTCGATCCCTGGTGTGGGCACATATGATCCACCATCCAGGAACATGCAGAAGGCAACCAATTTTTGCTACTCTTTTGCATCAATGTTTCTCCGTCTCCCTTCCTCTCTCTAAAAGCAATGGGGAAAAAAAATGTCTTTCAGTGAAAATAAAAACCAAAAGGACTTAGAGTTTAATTCTACAACTACAGATACTTCAGAATTACATGACAGGTCACTGGAGAAACCAACACTGTGGTATAAATGACCAGTTTTAAGAGAAAAACGGGAAGACAGAGGCAGGAGAAATACTCTGAGGGCATGAAAGAGATGGCTAGAAAGTGAGAACAAACTGATTATTTCATGATTTTACTTAGAACCCTCTTGAGCTGTGTTCTAACATGACTGGGCTCAGACCACTGAGGTGCTATCCTTGGTTACCAGGAGAAAATGACCTGATATTGTCAGGAAAGCCCCAAACAGCAATACAAGATAAAGGATTCAAATCAGCCTGAACAATCTACCTTCAGGTACTCACAAATGCTCAGTGCAAAACCTTGGTCACATTTGTCTCCTCCTTTTCTAAGCTGAGCCCTCTTCTCCGTTTCTATGCCTTTTGTCACTCTAGATATCTCCTACCTACTGACCACCCATATTGTCTCACACACATACAAAGATTTAGTCAGCTCTCAAACTTGTCTGTTCCACATCTACACTGCATCTTAAATCCACCCAGTTCTTTGCAAATCTCTGCCTACCTGCCTATCTTATGTGTTTCTTGTGTTGATTCTTGGTGGACAGCTGCATTAGCTTGCTCCCCAATCTTCCTGATTTCAAACATTGACCCCTCCTATTTCCTCAAATTACTACCAGATTAATCTGTCTAAAGCAAACTGGTACATTTTTCTTCCCACTCCTGAATGGTAACCAAATAAAGCCTGAACTATTTATCCTTGCCTGCTAGACTCAAAAGATTATGAACAAATCTAAACTTCGTATTTCCCTTCCTTTACTTCTATTTTTTCTTTTACCTGGAATACTCTTAAATTCGTCTCAGTCTCTTGAAATCTTAACTATTTTTAAACATCAAATTGCAATGGCATCCACTTCAGAAAGCAGTTCCCAATTCACCACTGGCTTTTCCCTCTCCACCTAAATAAATGTGACCTCTTTCTTTTTTGAGTCAGGGTAACTTTTTTGTTGTTATTAATCTCTTATACTGAGCGTGGTGGAAGTTGTGATACTCCACCCAAATCCCGTTTTAGGAATGAAGAATGTATTCCCCTATCAGCTGGGAGAGCTAACAGAAGACACCCTGAGGGGTCAGCTCTAGTTGGGAATCCCTTCAGCTTCTTCCAGCAGCTGCATCCAAGTACTACTGATCAACAAAGAGGAACAAAAACCTGACCCCTTTCAGCCCACCTTGAGACAACTCTGAAGAGCAGCCCAGCTCCTTCTGGGTTTGATTTGCTGAAGATGCATTGCAATTTAACTACTTCTCCTGCCTAATTATGTTTCTCTGTGCCACTCTTTCCCCCACCCCACTACGCACAGAGGTTTTGATTCTAAGAGTACTTCCTAATAAACATTCTGCATGCTCATTCTAGCTTTTCTAAATTGCAATGTCACACTTAAACACAGTTAATTTTCCTTTTATTTAAGTCCTGTCTGTATTTTCTCATGTTCCCCATCACACACTAGATTATAAACTTCCCAGAGCATAGAGTCCATTTTCAAATTGTACAATATATGTCTGCAGTATTTAACATAGTATATCAAGACTCAAAACTATGTAGCATGTGTAAATGAATAAATGAGGGAAAGAATAATTAATGCTTAAAATTAGCACCTCTGCAGTACTGCAAGGTCTTTACACATCTAAAAAATCATCAACATGTTTTCCTTAATTGATAAGTATTTAATGAGTATTGGTTACAAATAAGTCATTGACCTGGATGCTCTCAGGGAAAGTGTACAAAGAGAAGTAATATACTGCCTGCCCTCAGGAAGTTTATAATTTAGTCAACAGGATAATTACAGCCTACATTTATGCCAGTGGTTCCAAAGTCTGGCCGCTCATAAGAATCACTTGAGGAGTTTTAATGACCACCCCCGCCTCCACTACTGGGTCCCATCTCTAAAGAGCAGGATTTAATGGTCCGGTGCGCAGCCTGGGCAATCAGCTCCCCAGGTGATTCTAACATGTCACCAAAGTTGGGAACCAATGAATTACAAAGAGTTGATGTGTAAGGACTGTTCTAAGCACTTAGCTTAAATTAACTAATTAATCATCATAGCAACATTAATAAGGAAATTACTATAATTATCATCAATTTATAGAAAAAGAAATCAAGGCACCAAAGAATGAAGCAATATGCCCAAGGTCACACAGTTGGTTAGACGTGGAGTTAGAATTCAAACCCCCAAACTCAGGCTGGGTCTGAGTATGTGGCTCTTTACCACTATACCCTGCTGCCTCACTTGCAGAGACTGAATGAAATGTAAACTAACTTATGTTTGGTATAGCATTATACAAATATTTTATCATTTGAAAATTGGGAGCCCTTTTTAGTGGAAATAACAACTATCACCAACAACTCTGACATTCGGAATGCACTTTGATCCTGAACATTAAAGTAAGAAGGAAATCTACTTTCATCTATTAAGGGAGGTTAAGAATAATGACGAGTTTACATAGGAAGATGAGGTGATAATAAGCTAGATAAATAAACTCAACATTTGACTAGCACTTTGCAACTTATGACTAAAAGTGGATTCTTACATAATTGTTCTGCAATGCAATTGAAACATTCTCTGTAGTTTCTTAAGACTATTGTTCCACTGAGTTGTGTCTAAATAATTTTAAGATACTTCTCTCTTCATATCCAGAAACAAGCAGCAACAAGCAAAAGGAGAGGAATAATGGAAGCCCTGTGAACCAGAGGAAAGCCTTAAGGTGTCCTTCCTCATCTCCCTAATGCCTGCTTTCTCATTTTCTTATCAGCCTTTAGTCATCTCCATAATTAATAGACTCACAAGTAGTTTTCAAGTAAATATTAATAATCGGATCCTTAAATTGTTTTATTCCTCTCCCTTGCTGTCACCCACAGTTGCCAAGTTCTCTCTTTTTCCCTCTCAATCCGTTACTTTCTGTTGCATCCCATACATATTAATGAAGAGAAAAGGAAGCATCTCCTGCCCAAAATGAATTAGTCAGTCACAGAGAAATAAAAGCCCAAGAAAAGACGTCCATCAGTCTCTGTTAGGATGAGAGCCTGTGGTAGGGAAGACATGTGGATTGTAACTTTCACTCATGATTCTACATGTGTATTTCTCATATACATAGGTGTATCACAAATACATTTCAAATTCTAGAACTTGACGAGATGATATAACCAAAGTCAAATCCTTCATGTGGTCAGAATTGACTTTGACATAAACTTCAGATGTTTAGTACAATTTCCACTATTGCACTGCTTTTAATACCCTATTAGAAGTGAAGTTCAGAATTAATATTAGGGAATGATTCCCTAGGTCTCTAATGAGACTTGTCATAAGGCAGATTATTTTTAAGTTCTTTTTCAGGAAGGTTTAAGAGCTCAAGACCTTTATAATATAGCTCAGAATATTTTAAACTGCCTTGTAAATGCATATAAAAATAAAATACAAAATTTATAATACAATGGGAAATATATAGAGACCTAGCTATGGCTTTGGCTACAGATAGAGAGATATAAAGTAGGGCAAATGATTTTTGTTTAGTAATAGATGATTTTTTTTCTCTCTTTGTTATCCAAACCCAAACCTTCTATAGTTTTATATTACCTTTGTAATTTTTATAAATAAAATAACATTTTAAAATTTATCATAATCATAACTATTTTAAGATCTTTGAAGTTCCCAGAGTAATTATTTTAGGAGTCTTTACCTCATAGCGTATTAAATATATTGAAAAAACCCACTCTACATTAATACAGTGTTATGGGTAACTGTGTAAAAGGTGAATTGAGCTACAGTTAAGCAACTGAAATGCAATATTATACAATTTCATTTTAATATTTGTGTGTGCATGTCTAGTCATAACCCACATACACACACCTTGTTCTAGTCTCATATTCATAAGCCTGTAATAATTGGTATGATTCACCTGGTGAGAAATAACAATGAAATATTACATCTATTGCAAAATCCATACATCTCGAATTATCATAAAAGACAGTGGTTACAAAGGGAATTAATACCAAAATTTGGGAAGCCATCAGTAATGAATAGAATGTTCTCTAATTCTGCAAAGTTTATAGAGTTTCAAAATTAGACTTTTGTATCTTATATTTTGTTATATCTATACATATTATGTGAATTGAAAGCCTGATTATGTGGCCTACTGCTGAGAACTAACTACTTGATAAATGAAGACTGTGTTAATTGTATTTAAGTTGTTTCCTGTTAATGTTTAAACATCTGGCTAGATAATTTGCACCTAAAAATCTCTATAAACAAAACACAGTTCTTAGCAGATAGAGCCCAGTATTTTTTAAATGCTAAATTGATTAAAACTGCAAAATCCAAAGCAGGCAAGAATAAAATAGATAGTAATTCTACTCCCTTTCACATAAAATAATCTCTTACATTTTGCCTTTTAAAAAAATTGACACTATTTACATTTTAAATGTTAGATGAAGATCTGAATAGTCTACTATGTAATTTAAATCATACATTTTTAAAGGTAGCCAATTTAAAGACAGAGTAAATATTAGACAGGTAAATGAACTAAAGCATCTATTTTGAAATGCTTAATATTTCAGCCATACTATTATGCCTTCCCATTTTCTGTTTTTTCTAAGGCCAAATTTAAGATAAGAAAGCTAAACAGAGGTACTAAGAAAAAGAACAGAGAAGCAAAGCCTTGGTTATCACAGATCAGAGTCCTGGGCAGAGACAACATCAAGTGAACCCAGGTCGACAAAGGGCTTACTGCACACCGGACGCTGAGCCCGGACCTCAGGTACAGGATGATCTGAGATGCTGCCCTGCTTTTCTCTTTGAAGACCAAATCCTTGTTTCTCAATTTTTCTTTTTTTATGAGCTGTTATTAGGTATAATTAGGCAAACTATGATCTCCTCAAATATAATAAAGAGGTCATTGCTGATCTCTGCTCATAATGTAGACCCTAAACAGGATGAATGCAATTTGTGAACCAATATACTTGAATTTTTACCAGGATATAATATCATAATTATTATTTCCTGGAAATAATTGCTGACATTTGATTTTTACTGTGTGCTAGATGGTCTTCTAATGTTTTATTTATGTTGTTCATTTACTCCTCAAAAGTAAGCACTATTATCAAAATTTTACAGATAAAGGAGTCTCAAAGTAAGAAACATCCAAACCTGTAAGAATTTTTATGAGTTTATTTGAGCCAAACTGATGATGGTTTGTGGGAAGCAAAATCTCAACAGATTGAGAAAATGTTCCAGGAAACGACTATTTTATCACTTATTTTATACATCAGAATCAAAGTGGAACACATAAAGGTTTACATAAAATTCACTGGTGGTGGATTAGGGGGTGGGAGAAAGCAAAGAGGGAAAATCTCTGGGACTGAATAAAAAAATAAAAGGAATAGACACGTACTTCTTTTACATAGGTGGGTATAAATTAGTTAACAGTCAACAATTACCGATTACAATAACAATGAAGGGATTTGTGGTCTCTGCTCTGATGCATGGTTGTGTCCTGATGGGTTCGGGTGGGAGAAGAAGGAAATTACCCCGACATTCCAAGGTCATGTTATCCTCGATGCAAAAAGGCAATAGAC
The DNA here is from genome assembly GCF_021234165.1 of Pteronotus mesoamericanus. Taxonomy (NCBI): domain Eukaryota; kingdom Metazoa; phylum Chordata; class Mammalia; order Chiroptera; family Mormoopidae; genus Pteronotus; species Pteronotus mesoamericanus. Next base: position 33,356,339 of record NW_026555105.1, on the reverse strand, counting down.
AGACTTAGTTTAGGTAAAGATTGACCTTTGTCAGAGAAGATACCTGCCTAGAACATGACTCCCTGCCATAACTCGCTTTTACTTAGGACATTTTAATTTCAGACCATTCTGTGTGGTTATTTTGGGTCTCTGAGTTTATAAGGCCACAACGCAGGCCTCCCCTGAGCTTCTCAGGTTTAGCATGCAGGCCTTTTTTTTTTTGTCCACAGAAATGTAAGTACAATTATGGCTATAAGACTTCTCCAAGATCTTACATTTAATAAGTGGGTTGGGTGGAATTTGAATGTAGGCAATGTGGCACTAGATGTCACATCTTAACCACCATACCATCTGATGAAAAATTCTAAAGACATGTAGCCCAAGAATGTAAGTTTACAAACACGCAATTCCTTCTAAGCCTTCAGTGAAGCTCCCAAAAAGTACTTTTAAAATATGCTTTAATGTAAGTCTTCACTACAGAATCAACCATACTCTTTCTTTTTTGCCTAATGCTTGAATTACAAACCAAGCTAACAGCATCATCTTGCACATCTTAAAAAGCATAAAAAATCATAATAATAATGCAATTTTTTGCATACTTTTACCACTTCCAAAGCATTTTCATCTTAATTAAATTAAACTATTATTATTACTATTATTCCTCTATGTTTTTACATACATTATCTTGCTCTTAGGCAAAAATAAAAACAAAAACAAAAATACCATCCTCAGACCTTCCTGGACTTTACTGATTAAAATCTGGCATTCTGTATTTCTAGAATCATTTAAAATAGAAATGAAGAAAATGTGTGTTTTAACCCACTATATCCACAATAAGTAAACACTGTACTTACTCATGAATAAAAGACATTTTCTTTTCAGCATTCAAAGAATAACTATTTATAAATTTATCCCAACACTTTGTCAACATGAGAAATAAACTTATCAGTGGATAAAAAAAGAAACCCCAGGTAGAGATGGAAAATTTCCAAGAGCTCACCTTTAATAAAAAGTAGGAGAAATGTAATAGTGGCAAATATTTTATTCATCAAGAAAAATGAAATAAAAGATTATATTGCATTTTCTTGGAAAATGAAGTAAAAATCCCCATGGCAACTTTACCTATGTATTAACTTAAGGCTTTTATATCCAATACAGCACAGAATGTACCTGTCAGATGAAACGAATGTGTCAGAAAATATACTGTTTATAAAAATTATTTTTAAATCTTTTAATGTTGCTTATTATTTAAAGACATCCTACAATAAACCCCTTTCCAAAGTGAGTTATCCATCCTATTAATTGTGTTTATTCATTGTTGCTCACTTGTGTGCCAAGTAAGATTTTCTCAATTTAAAGCAAAGTGTACACTTGGATCTGGTTACAGAAATTGTCTGCTTATTGCTGCTTGAAATTTAAAGACAAGAGTGTTGTACAACCCTGCAGTATACACAGACTTCAGACTACTTTTGAGAAATAAAAGGATAGAGGAAAAAGAAACTTCTTAATCATTCACTGGGAAGAGATTATGTTCTTGAATATATTTTTCTAGATAATCCCATGTGTTAAAACACTAATTCTCAGGATTTTTCTCTCCAATATAGGAAAAGTAACTTCATTCTGCTCCATGGCCCATGACCCCAGACAGCCATGCTACCTGCATGAGTCAGCAATCACAAAGCAGATGAAGCAATATGGGGATATCTGTTTCCATACAAAGCCATTGTTTTTTCTGGAACTATGAGTCTGAACATATGATTTACTAAGAACTGGTCATTTTTATAATCTTCACATACATAAACATTTTTACATAGAAAAGAATGATGTTTCCTAGTGTTTGGTATCTCAAAATTAAGGTGCAATGAAGTTCAGAGTAGGAGGATCATGAAAGATCATCTAGGAAAGATGCACACTCTAACTTCTTGAGTAACCACAAAGCAAAAAGACACAAAGGGAGAGACAAGATGTAACTTTTAAGTACTACAACCATCACCCCTACACACGTATCAAACCAGCTAGTCCCCCAACAAGAATTCCTTATCTTATCTATCTGATCAGGCTCCAAACTCAGGTATCGGCCTTGATTCATTTCTTTCCTCACCTAAAACATCAATACAACTGCTAGCAGTACAGCTTCTCTACTATATTTTGAATCCCCCTTTCTCTGTTTCTAATGTTACAACTCTACCTCAGACTACCAACATCTCTCATTTCCTCTGCTTTCATTCTTGTCCCTAGAATGGTCCTTTTAAAACCTTAAATGAGAATATACTAATTCTTCTGCTTAAAAACTTCTAGTGGCTGTCCATTGTAATTGTAATGAAAGTAAATGGCTTTCTGTGGCACGCAGGCCCCACCTAACCCTGAAACGTCATCAAGTACCACTCCTGAAACTCTTTGTTCCTGCCAGACTGGCCTTTGTACTGTCATTGAACAGAACTAACTTATCCATATCTGAAGGTAGTCATATTTTCTACCCCCTTTTTCTAGAATACACATCCCTGAGATCTGTCTCTTTCTCAGCTCAAATGCTACCTTTTAGAGAAAGTTTCCCTGATCAGCCTGTCTACAGTAGCTTTCATCTATCCTCCAATCACTCTGCCAATTACCTGTTTAATTACAGCCCCTTTCACTGTTTGAAATTTTATTATTCATACACTTGGTTACTGATTTACTCATTATTTACATGTAATTTACTTATTATTTACACATGTAAATTCCCCTATGCCCACTTTCCATAGGGCATAGGGATCTTACTTTCTATTCACAACTATTTCAGCACTCAGTAAAGTCCTGGCACATCATCAGTGATCAATAAATGCCAGCTGAATGAATAAATGAATGAATGAATGAATGGATGGATGAGATGAGATGAGATGAGATGAGATGAGATGAGATGAGATGAGATGCAAAGTAAAATCCAAAAAGAGCTGTGAGTCTGTGGAATCCCTACCCTCTGCTACAAAGCTGTCACAATAGCAGTACTTCCTCTACCTGCAGAAACCTCCAGAGCACACAAGAGTTATCTCATAGCAGTTGTCCTCAATGGGACAAGTGGGAGTGATTTTTACCCCCAGGGCACATATCACAACATATGGAGAACATTTTCCTTGTCCCAAATGGGATTTCTAACTGACATCTAGAGCATAGAGACCAGGGATGCTGCTAACTTTCCACAAGGCATAAGACAGCCCTAGAAAATGAAAAATTATCTGTCCCAAAATGTCAGTAGTGCTGAGGAGGGAATTATGCTTTATAGTCTTCACTTGGGCCTGGCACCTGGCATTGCAGGGCCAACTTACAACAAGAAATGCCTTATTTTTTTTTAATTTCCATTTATTCAATAACTAGCAAGAGAGCATTACTGTGAAATGTATGGATCTCGAAGGGGAAATAATACAGAGCCCTTAGAGTGTGTTATAGGAGAAAACCTGATATATCATTGGTAGATATTTTTCAGATAATTTTAACAATAGCAATGAAAAATAATTCACCTAACTGTCCACTACTAGAATAGAAATCTCTTTCTTTCTTTCATCTTTTGCTGCTCTTCTTTATTGTCTTCTTTCCATAGCTTTTAAGGACAATCTTTTGGCATGCTTAGATTTCCTTTCAATTCAGAGACAAAACTATGGCATGGATTTATTGATTTACTGTCCCCACAGATAGGTACCATTCATAAAGTAGCTCTAAATCTAGGCTCATTTAGCCTAATTGTTGTATAGTATTGACCACAAAGGAAAACTATTTTAGTTGAGGACAGAAATCTGTTAAGTGTCATTAGTAGAAACAAAAACATTAAGTTAAGGAATTCAGGAAAAGTCTTAATCTGCAAGACATGATGAGAAATAGATGAAAAAGTAGGCAGATGCAGAAGGTTTACACTGTCATTATCACAAGATCAATGTGAGTATTAAACAGAATCAGAGTTGAGATAGAAATGCCTTCCAGGGCCCTCTCTCTCATTACACTGGTCCTTGGCCCCCTGTTTGGGCTAATGCAGGTTCAACTCTTATTCAAGGCCAATGGGGCCAGTTGTGTTCATAGTTCAGAATTTTTGGTTTTTAGAAAGGTAATCCAGAGCATATAACACAAGGTACATAACACCCCCAGTAGAATCTGGGGCAATATCTTGCAATTAAGCATATTTAAATTTTAGTAGCCAAACAAATGAATATTCACATCAAGTATGATTGTAAACAAATAAAAAATAATTATAAATAGCTTCCTATTAGGTTATAAAAATACTCTGGTTCTTTGAACTTTTGGAGTCTGAAAACCACATTTCAGAATTTCAGATAAAGGATTTTGAAATTTTAATAGTACAATGTGGAAAGACACATGCCAATGAAATAAATTGTAATTAGCAGCACTTTGGAAGAAAGATAGGGATAGAGATGGAGAAAGTGATAGGCAGCAGAGGTCAAGTCATGAGGGATGAAGTTGGGTTAACATTTCTCTAAACTAGAAAACTTTTTAGGTGCTTCAGAGCTTGATTCTCTCCAGTTGACAAAAGTAGGCAATGAAAATAAATTTCAGTTTGTGAATTCTTGGTACTCTGGCAGTCCTATTGCAAGCCCAAGGCTCCTGGGCTGGGAAATAGACATACACTCTATTGCCTCTATGTTCTGCCTGGGTTCTATCCCATGCATTCTGCAATGAAACACTTTGGCCAGGTAGAAGAGGGTATCAATACAGATGAAATGTCATTTTCAAAAAAATGGTATAAGCCAGAAGACTTATACCTCAAAATGCAAACACACTTTGGATGGAATGTGAACTCTGGTGGCTTGATTTTTGAGTGGATGCACTTAATCTGTTTTTTCTCACAGTGAAGATATACTACTTATATAACAGATATCTGTTTTGTTTCGATGTGTTTTTTAAGTCAATAAACTAGCACTTGAAAGATAAAAATTGATAACATCAGGAAATGTAGCTACTCTAATTAACAAATTAAAAAAATAAAGTTATAAGGAAAAAAGCACAGGAAAGGGAATCTGGTGGTAAAGAAAGCAAAAATCAATAGCCAAATGACAAAATAATTTTTAAAAAATTTTAAATCTTAATGACTTAAGGTAACTTAGTTATAATTTTTATTAATACAGAAAGAACCATTTGAAATAATATAACCATAGTTACATTCTCTGACATAAAACAATAATAATTTATTGGCAACTATGACCCTAATATTGGTCAAAGGATAGAATCACAGCAACTCCTGCTCTTCATACCCAGGGTTTTAATTTCATAGTGTAAAATAGTAATTATAATTTCAGTGCAACTAATTAACTTAACTGGTGGTGACAACATAATTGATATTTATTGTCTTCTCACAAAGTGCCTGACACTATTGTAAACATAATACATATATTTTCTTAAATAATTTCCCCAAAATTTCTATTAGAAATATGACATTCTCATTTCAATTTTGGACACAAGAAAGCTGAGTCTTGGAAGTTGGGTAACATATAATAATGGCAGAGCTCAGACTCAACTACATATTTTTCTCTTACTTCAAAACCTGTTTTTCTAACTACTGTGGTATATTTTTACTTTTATGGATACAGAAAGTATACAGACAGTTAAATTCACCTATTTAAATTTAGTAAGCATCTCAGTATTATTCTAAGCCATGGTTATAAACAGTAAAAAGTACTCAATCTATTTTATAACTCTAAAATTACTTTCATTGGGGTAGCCTTGCAAGCTGATAAGTGATCTATATCCGAAAGTAAAACCAAACAACAGTATATAATTTTTTTAATTCTATGATTCTTAGGTAATATGACTAGAAAAACACACACATAAAGATTAAAAATAGGAATGTTCTATATTACCTACAAGAATTGTTCCTCTTTGATTTTCTTTAAAAGCCTGATGATCTTTTTAGTTTAAAAAATGTATTTCAAAGTGTTTTAGAAGTAATTCTTAGAAAACTTATTATATTAAGGCATTGAGTAAATATTCATTTGAAAATTCTTTTAAAAGAAATGTAAAAAATAACAAATCTAATAAAAGAATCATAAGGCATTAAACTTAAAACAACTAAGTACATTTCTAAATATATAGTTATTGGAAAAAATTAAATTACAAGAGGCTTCAGAATATAGTACAAACCCTGTGGTAGTTAATGTCAGAAAATCTAATTTATAATCTGCAACCTCCTGACAGAGGTTGACTTTTGTCCCCCATAAAAGATGTTGAAGTACTAACCTTCAGTGCCTCTGAATATTATTTGGAAATATTGTCTTTATAGATGATCAAGTTAGATGAGTCCATTAAAGTGACCCTAATCCAAAATGACTGGTGTCTTTATATAAAGGGAACATTTGGACACACAGAACTACATGTATATAGGGAAGACCCTGTGAAGCCACAGGAAGAATGCCAACTACAAGCCAAAGGGACTGAGGCTACTAGATACGTATGAAGCAAACTTCTCCTCCTCCCTCAGAAAGAACCAACTATTCTAACACCTTGGTTTTATACCTCTGGCCTCCTGAACTGTGTAACAATAAATTTCTGTTGTATAAGCCATCCAGTGTGTGGTACTTTCTTACAGCAACCCAAGGAAACTAATATATTCCATAACTACCTGTTTGTAATAAGTCTAATTTTATAGGCTTCAATCTTTCTACCAGGAATTTGAAGAGAGTAACATGTGTCCTATCTCAATGGGTGTTGTGAGAAGCAAAGGTACAAGTGCAAACTGTACAGCATTATCCACACACAAGTGTGAAGAAGGCGTGTGTAGACAGAGCTTATGTGAAATGCCCAATGGGGATTTATTTTAAAATTATACTAATTTTTCCTTAAGTAGAGACACTGATTTTGGGGGTCTCTTGAAGGTATCCTCTTAGTCAGGTGAATGTGAAGAAAGTATAAGGGCAACGTCTTCCTTGAAGAGAGGACTGAATTTGGAATGTGACCAAAAATGCCATTTGCTGAGACCCCTGATCTTCCTGGAAGGAGGAATCTAGTCCTTGCTCCCTATAATTCAAAGTCTGAAAGACCTGTTAAGATAGATCAGGATGACCTCCACTAAAACTCAGTGATGGCAAAGAGCAAGGAGACAGTGAAATAAAATTGCCTTGAGGAAAGGGAGCACACTAACAAGAGCCTTGAATTTGGACATAAATGTTTTTGCGAGATGATTTCAGTTAATGGCTTAAGAAGGAAGCTCCTCTAAATGCAGATATTCTGCCACCAGGTCACTTTTCTTTGGGGACTAATGAATGGACCTGGAAACGTGAACTAAAGGGGCTGTAATCATGGCATCCAACATGAGGTATCCCTGGGACCTGATAAGAGACATAGTCCTACAAAAGCCATTGGGCAACAGGGGATAAATATTAGTGGCAGAGATGTGCAAGGTGAGTCTACCACAGCAACACCATGTGGCAACCAGAAGTAATAATAAAAATGAATGGTTCAATGCAAATGTGTTCTCTGCTGACAGTTGGAAGGTAGAATGACTCCTCTTTGGATTTAACAACCTTTGAGTTTCCTGAAAAAATTAAGGAGGAATGGAAAAAGAAAGGAGAAGCTAAATGCCTTGATATACTGGTATATGATTGTTTGAGCTATTAATTTGACAAATAAAAGAAATGTGACTGTTTTCAGGCCAAATTTAAAATATGGTAGAGACTACAACATAATACCTAAGTCAGAGGAAGTGCAGCATGGATTAATGACCAAGTGGTCAATGAAGGTGCGTGAGAGATCAGGTGAGCGGAAATGATCAGAAAATGGTCATTTTTTATTGCCTTCCAATTGAGTCAGAGGGCTGTGGTTGGATCTTACATAAAGGGCTTAGAAGCACAGAGGTTTTAAGCAAAGGAATTTAAATAAGACCCAGAATTTGGTCCTAATTCTGCTAGTTGAAGGTCCACATAGCTCAATTTTCTCATCTGTAAAATATTGATGATAATAATAACCTCCTCATGGGATTGTGAGCATCAAAAAAATACTAATGCATAAGAAAGTACTCTGCCAACTGAAAAAAGTCTTGCTAATAGTAGACACTATCTGTTGTTATACTAAAATAAGAAAATCATCCTGTAAAACCTCATATCAAAGTAAAAATTACCCATTTTTCTTATCAATCATCCTGCCTTTATAATTAACAATTTAAACGATGTTAGAAGGATCCAATAAAGATGAGATTCTGAGTATTAAATCATGCCAACGTTGTGAAATTTCATTCTCTATACATGAGCATACCTGCCTGTTTTAAAGAGGTACTAAGAGGGCAAAATAATATCTGCAAGTAACCAAAATTGTTGCAGGCTATTGGGCAGGATGGAACTAAAGAAATGACAAAAATTATCCTTTTCTTCAACCTCTTTGGTGTAATTTGTACCATCACCGACAATTGTCCAAACTATCAAACAGTTTCTTTCCCCTCCAGTGCCTCTCTCTTCCATGCACCACAAACTATTAAGATGTAAAAACTCTTTAGACTTGAGAAAGTTATAAATCAGAGGGTAGGAAACAAAAATAAATGAAAAACAAAGTGGTACTTGGAAATGTCTCAGAAAAACATAGCTATATGATGCCAACTAATCAGAAACACATTACCTAATAATTTATTATATGTTCTACTATTCTTCAGAAGAATAAAACTTCTATAAATAATATTCAAATATAATAAGAAAAGCTATTGTCCTTAAAATTACATGCTTAAACTTTAGTAGTGACATATAGTGTGGGGAAAAAGTAGATTTACAGTTGTTTGTATGGAATATAATAAAATAATAAGCAATACAAGAATAAACTCTGTTTTCCATACTCACAACTGTAAACCTACTCTTGCCCCACACTGTATGCTGTCTCCCATTCGGTAATTAGATAACACTGGTATGTCATTGGTATTGAAGAATTAAGGCTCACTTCTCATTCTCACACTGTATTCCCATTAGGTCGGTGGTAGGCAGAATCATTTCTAACACTGGAACACATACCTAAAGATATCTATGGACCTTGACAATTTTCATAGGCCCTTCATTAATTAAATTAATTTAGTAAGGGAGGGAAGAAGTCTTGACTAACTAATTTTTTTAACTTTTTAATTTTTAAGGAATAATTAGTGTGGTAGAGAGCAATGCTGCTGTACAGAAAATTTCTAAGGAGGAGCCAATTTTGCAGGATAGATGACAATTTTTCATTTCAGATATCTAAAGTTTTAGGAGAACTCTTAGTTACAAAGAACATATATAAAGAGCAGTTAGTCTATGGATCAATGTGGCAAATAGAATCGATTTGATTCACCAAACTTTTGTGAACAACTTTCTATGTGTCATGTACTCTGCTAGTTCCTGGGGATATGAGAGTGGATGAGGTACAATCCATGTTCTCAAGATGCTTTGATGGTCTACTAGATAAATAAATGGTTGAAATTCAGAGCGCAAGAAATTTAACCACACAGCACTGAGGTAGCCCAGAAGATGAAATAATGAACTACCACTTAGGAGTGGGGGCTAGAAATTATTGTTGGATGAGGAATATAAATGTCAGTTTTAAGTTTATTTTAATTAGCATAGGCTAGCAACTAGTTGGCTAATGAATCAATCAACAAAATGTTTGAGGAAAGCGTTATGGCTGAGACTTGAGAAGAGGTTTAAGGGATCTAAGAAGTGATGACCAGGACTAACTGAGGACATTCATGGACCTTAGCCACTTCTGCTTTGTAACTGAAAAAAATTTAAAAAATTATATTTTATAATTACTTTGGTATAAAGATAATATATTAATATCCTATATTAAAAATTCTATTCAACCAAAATTTCATTTTTTCCATCTGATTTTAAAAGAAGTGGAAACATTTTTTGTGGGCCCCTAAAAAGGGTTGAGGGCTCTCTACACTGTGCGCACTGTCAGGCCTGGTGATTGACTTTTATGAGCCAAACACCATGTAAGTATTTCACACATATTTAACTCTCTCTACAGCTCTGTGTTTACAGATGAAGAACCAGAGTTCAGGGTGGTAATCAACTCTTACAAGGTCACACAGTTAACAAGACAGAATGCTTAGATTTAAACCAAGCTTTTCTATTAGATCCATAACCTGGTCACTTTCTCCTGCCATGTCAATTTTTTATATAATACATAGTGCCAGCCCTCAATCAATTTATCTTCAGAGTAAGAAAATGAGTATGTGCGGAAGCAAAGACAATGTATCTGGACCACACAAGTTTTAGAAATAGTGAGGGCTGTGGTGGAGAAAGCCACATTAATACAAATGCAGTAACAAAATGGAGCACAGTCTGAAGCATATGGAGGCAACATGACTGATAGATAGGTGCCGGGCTCTGAAACCTGATGCTTGAGTTCAAGTCCCAGGTTTATAAATGCTATTTAATTTCTCTGAGCCTTTGTTCTGCTCCTCCGTAAAATGAAATGTCATAAAATGTCAAGGGGATCATTTTAATTTATTGATTTGAGAGAGAACGGGACAGACAGAGACCAAGAGAGAAACATAGATTTGTTGTTCCATTTATATATGCATTCATTGGTTGAAACTTGTAATAGTACCCTGGTTGAGGGAATCAAAGCCACAAACTTGGCATATTGGGATGATGCTCTAACCAACTGAGTTACCCAGACAGGGCCATGGTGATTATTTAAGGATTAAACTATTTAACACTTAAATAGTACTTAAAATTGTGCCTGGCACAGAGTAAATACCTAAGAAATGCTAATTATTTTAATAAATTTTTGTATTCCAAACGTCTTACAATGTACAATTGAAAAAATTAAAATACTAGCTATATATTTTTGTACTTTTCTCAATGTAATAAAAACATACACAATATTTATATATACATACACAGTCTCCTATATTGATTTTTCAGCAAAACAATACCTTTAATACAATCCTGGTATCTAGGAGATGGACGTGGAACTGGTACTATTTTTCACATTAAGTTTTTTACATGAAAAACTTAAGCAACTGAAAGATTGAGCTGCCAGAGATCTGTAAGGTATTTTTTTGGGGGGAGTATATTCTATGGTCTTCCCACATTTTGAAAACTTTAGTCATTTGTTCCTGAAAATATTAATGTCTTATCATGTTAGCACTATCCAGACAGTGTGGTGGACTCAATAGCAGAGTTTTTCTTACTCTCCAGGCTCTTAATTCCCAATGACTGCTAAAAATGTCAAGCTCTATGTGCTTTCAACCTCTTAATTCAACTGACAGGCCTGCTCCTATTGCAGTGATCACTATCTCTGTCACTGGTACCACCTTCCTCATCATGACATGGACTCAACATTCTGCTCATTCTGAAAGCCTCCCCCACCCACCCCTAGTGTCTCTTGCATCAGTTCCCACCTTTCCATTACTACTCCCACAGCCTGCTCTATTCAGACTGTATTAAATCTGCCCTTGACACGTATTCCTTGGCTCTGCTTCCAATCTCTCCACCTTCTAAGCTGTCCTATGCACTGCTACTGAAAGAATCTTCCTACAGATGAAAGTCCAACTAGCTCAATTTAGCATTTTAGGCTCTGTACAATAAGTCTACACCTATTTCTCCAGCTTTGGCTCCTTCTTATGCAGCTCACATCAAATCAAATGGGAATACTGCAGAATATGTACAGCATGCTCCCCATTTGTGACTTTCCCCCTGCTAGATGCCTTTCACTCCATTTATGTTTGGAAGAATCCTACTCAGCCTCCAAAGTTCCAATCAAATGCACTACCTTCCAATAATCCTTCTCCTGTCTCTCACCAGCTCCCTTCCCATCTTCTGCCATCCCTGTCTTCAATGCTTTAATAGTGTTTATCATGCATTTTAATAGAGCTCAACATAAGTGCCATCTTGTCTGGAAGCCTTTGCCATCCCAGCTTCCAATCCCTCCTATTCTTTCTTCTGCTTTTTAGAGTTCTTTTTTAATGCTTTTATTATCGTATTTAATACACAATTTTCTAACTATTTCAGAATTCCTGTACCCTGCCAGATGGTAAACTCCTCACCCTGACATACCCGGAACACCTTTGTGAATTTACTCTTTTAATCATAAATTAAAACACAGATACCTATTCTTTTAATAATATTTAATATATAAATCAATATAGCTATCTATCCCTATTTATATCTATACTTTGTGTTAAACTTTTAAACATATATATCCAAAGCCAAAAAACTTATCTAATTGATACAAATATAATGCAAATATAACTAAATTGTGTTTAGAGTATAGTTTTTCATCTATCATCCTAATGATTTATATGCTATAAATCTTCATCTTTGAATCTAGCCCAGGATTTATGGGATGACACAGCACCATGGAGAATATGTATAACTTCAAATTGTAGGGCAATAGGAAGCCTGAAATCCTCCATTAAAGGCACTTCCTAAGCTTCAGACTGCTTTCCCTACTATATTTCCTTATGTGCACTTAGGCTATGAAGAAAGCTTCACAGAAAATAAATTTTACCATCTTCACAGTAAGTGCCCCTAGTGAAGATGACTTAATTAACATGTAAATCAATTAATATATTTAGTTTCTCCAGAGAAATGTTGGTTAAACCAACATGAAGAATTAAGGATTCAAAATATTAACAAAATATACTTAGCACTGGGTGTAAAAATTCATATTACCATCATAAAATTAGGTTGTATGCCACCACTGTCATTTTTTAAATTCATAGGCTATAGGACTTACAACTGCTAGTAATTCAACCTTTCTAAAATAATAGCAGAAATGTTAGACTATTCACATAAAAAATCAATTTGAAATCTTAAAAAGATTAATACTTCTGGAAAAATACTTCTGTGAGTGTAAAATATGTAAAGGAAAGAAGGCTAAACTAGAAATAACAAAAGAAATATGAGAGAAACATGCACATAGCTTAAGCAAAATGGTCTTAAAAAGAATTTTCAATATGATCATGAAGTTTAAGTGAATCTGCAGATAAACATGCTGCTCATAGCAATACTTCTGGGATTATCCATATGTTTAACTGTAATTTTCATTACTTTCAAACTCTAATTAAAATTAACTTTCAATCCCATTCCTTACTGGAGGCTGAAAGCAAGCAAACAAAGATAGAGAAGCTCAGATTTGTTAATGATGGAGAACTTTGATAAAAAAAGAATATATTTTTTGACAATTTATATTTTATTACTTATCATTTAATTAAAATTTTCTTTTCAATTACAGTTGGCATACAATATTATATGAGATTTTTTAGGTATACAATATAGTGATTAGACATCCCTTACCCACCTCCCATCTGGCAACTATCAATTTCTTCTGTTTCTCAGTTTGGTTCTGTTTCTTTATTTTGTTTTTATTCTTTAATTTTTAATTGAATCTTTATTGTATTTTTCATTACCATTTAGTCCACTTTACCTGCAGCAATCACAGCACTGTTGTCAACATCCATAAGTATATTTTGAATCACTCATTATTTAGACATAGCTATAGTGTGACAGAATAACTAAGTATAAAAAAAATTTAACAGAAAACTCTAAAGTATAAGTATTAAAAATACAAAATTTTGTATTAATATTTATTTTTGTGGATATTACATAAATGAATACTAATACCATCTTCTTCATTACCTGTTAGAATTGCAAAATCTGTAATATATATATATATATATATATATATATATATATATATATATATATATAAAAATTGGGAATAATATTTGGAGCCTTAAAAAATAAAGGAGAATACAAAGAGAAACCACTGGATGTTGCCACATGCAGGGTAAAAAGCAACAATTGAGCTAATTATAGCCTTTCCCCTAAATGTGATTATCCCTAAGGATGATGAATAATGAACCAGATTTCATTTCAGCCAACTTGCCTTCTCTATTTTCCTTGAAACAAGATAGCTGGGTAAGCCAGTTCCTCAGTGTTAGAAGCTTAATTTTCAAAGCAGATCTTTCAAAATGATTCCAGATTTAAAGATGGCAAGGTTTCTTGATTTTTTTTCACAGGTTTTTTGAGGGCTAAACACATCCAAGTCACCATACTCTTTCGGCATTCTTTCTTCTCTTTCTTCAAAAAACTACTGCATTTGGAAATTAAAAGACTAAAAAATGCTTTTGTGAAGAAATAGAAAGCCAAGAACAACTGTCTTAATTCCCATATAAGACTTATTTGGTTTCAATCAAATGTTTACATAGTAAGTTATTCACATAGTAATGGAAATATAGCGACTGTGTATGAGCAATAATGAATCTGTTTCATCAGGAATTCATCACTGACTGCCTTGAGAGGGAATAAGACTGTGAAAATTGTTCTTCAAACTTAATGCTTTTGCAAACCATATTTCTGAGACGAAATAGCTATTTTGAAAAAAAATGACATATTATAAATTTCCAGTATAGAGAGATATTTAAAACCATGACCCTGAATGACAAATTTCAAATCACAATAATTTCCATGATGGAAGATATCCTTAATGTGAAATGTTCAAATGATAACAGGTTGCACGTGTAGGGCTTTACAGACTACAAATCACATTGATGAACATATCTCACTTGATTCTCCAAACAATCCAATGAGGTGGATATTATTAACTCCATGTTACAGAGGCACAATTTAATTTTAGAAAAGTTTGGCAACTTGTCCAAAATCACAAGCTTAACAAGTATAAGGTCAAAGGAATCAAAACTGTGTTTTCAGATTTCAATTTCTTTATACTCTGCTACCTCTAAAAGTATAAGTAAAGCAACCAAAATGGGCATATAGATACAATAATTTGGTAATTTTATTGTTGAGATAGGATAGATTGAAGTACTAAAAGAAAATAAAAGTACTGAAGTAATATAAAAACTCCAATTTTCACAGCCTGTAATCATACATTGTATAAGGTATTTAACTGACAGGAAGAAAAAAGGTCATTTAAGAAAATCAGTTCTCAGTGATGCTTTAGTTAAGTCATAGGTGCTCCTTCCTTCTTTGAGAGTGAGAGTTTTGCCACTTTGTTTGATTACTGTTACTTCAGGAGGCCATCATCTGAAAGGAATACTGATGTGGAAGAAGAAAAGGTATAAATAATCATCACAAATGTGAGAATTCACACTTATGTGCTTAATGGTAGGATTTTCCTTTAGAGATTTTGATCATAAATTGAAATGGCTTCACTGTGAGATTTTTATTCTCTAGCCATATTTAGTTATTTGGAGTAGGCATGGAAAAGGAGACAAACTGTCTTCAACCAAAATGGGATTTGTTAAGAGGATATGAGAGAGAGGAAGAGTTCAGGTGTTTGTACAGAAGTTGTTATAAAATGACAAGCCATGGAATCTAAGTTAGACCCGGGGGGCGGGGAATGAAGACCAAAAGTTCATTTTTTCTACCTTATTTTACAAGAAATGAAAACATCAAAAAGAAAACATTTCTCTTAAAATCAGATAATAGATAGTGAGAAGGTGGGCAGGGGGGTCAATGGATTAGTCCTCTCAGTAGGTCAAATAATTGTAATGGGGCTGCCAGAGCAAATAAGCCAATGGTCAAACAATGGTATATTAGAAAATGAGTTTTTAGTGGTGGTACCATTTCTAGTGATACAGGAACCAAGATGTGATGGAGAAAAAAGATAAACACTGGTGAGGAAGGCAAGAAATTGAGAAGAAAAGACTTCTTTTTTTTTTTTTTTAATTAATTTATTTACTTTTTAAATACATTTGTCTCTGCCTTCCCCCCCTCTTTCCCTTGCCCCCTCCCACCTTCCCTCCCTCAGCTCTTCCCCTTTGGTTTTGTCCATGAGTCCTTGCTATATGTTCCTTGACTTTCCCCTTCCCTTCCCTTTCCCTGCCCCCCCTTCCCTCTTGTCTCTGTTGATTTCTAGAAAAGACTTCTTAACTAGAATTCAAGAGACCATCCACATAAAGCTAAAGTCATTTAGGGTAGTGTTAGGAGTACGGAGAGAAAGTGATTCAAGAGCTTGATTCTTCAATGAATAAGGTAAACTAAATTGGAGATTGATAATGACAGTAAGAAGAGGGGAAAGGCGAACTATTGCATAGTTAAAAAAGTATCTATGGATGATGATTTAAGTTTTAATCCTCTATTTGTTATCAGAAATGTATATAAACCACAGATGAGTGAACGAGACAGAGGAATGAATTTGTGCCATTAAATAAAGGAAATTCCCTTTCAATCCAATCACTTTCAACTTCAAAAAGGGAAAGCAAGATGAGAATAATACTCTCTTTAATTTATTACCTGTCATTTGACACATGGCTAGGACAAATCAGTTCCTGTATATTTAATGTAGATGAAGATTCTTTTACTATACTTCGCAAAGGTACTGCAAGTCCTGAAATATGTGTTAAAAACTTCAATTTTTTTGGAAAGCCAAGTTTCATTAATATTAAAATTCTTCAAATAGAGGATTTGCATTGTAATGTAGAAATTTGACTTTTCACAATAAGCTAGAAACTCCTCTCTACAGTATAAAAATATTCATTGTTGTTGGGATCATTTTACTGTGAAAATAATCAAGATACATATGTGTGGTATAGAATTCAACTGTTTAATTTGGTTCTACATAGAATATAAATGTTACATATACACATAGAAATCCATGTCTTTCAACGAGGCAGTGTTTTCACTGCTAGTTAGTATATACATAGGCAAAATATTTCTGGAAAACACTCTGACAAAGTGTAACAGTAAGGACCATAAGATCTGCATAACATTTGAAATAGCAATTCTCCTAGTAATCCATCCTAAGGAGGAAATTAGACATACATGCAAAGATGTGCTTACAAGGATATTACTAATGTGCTTATATATACTATGAATTATTAGAAATATAACCAAATATGAATCTGTTAAGTAAATTTTGATACAGAGTAGAATACTAGGGTATCATTAAAAATGAAGATAGAGCCCCATGTTTTGCTAACATGAAAGGATATTTAGAATGAATTAAGTAAACAAAGCTAAATACAAAACAATACATATGGTTTGAACTTTTAAAAAAAGTGTGTTTGTTATTTGTATTTGTGTGCCTATATCTACACAGAGGGGGAAAAAGCCAGGAAAGATATATAATGAAATAATAGTGGAATTTCAGATGCTAGTTTCTCTTATTTATTTATATTTTCTAAATTTTCTACAACCAATATATATTGCATATGTATTTACTTTGAAGAAATAAAAATAGTATATTATTTTATAATTTATTTTTAAATTGCCTTAGGTTGTGATGGACAGTTCAGATAATTGGCACATCTAAGTATTTTAAAAATTAATACAATTTGTTCATATAGGTATATATTTGTGACAAAGGACAAAAAAGCTTTGTATTAGTTTTATACTAATTGGCAAGCAGAATTTGCCATATTTGAATAAATCCACGAATGTCTTGTGAGTGTTAATTTTTTTTTCAATTAAAGGAAGTAGACTAGTACCAATCAAGTGAGAGAGAGACTTTTTAAGACTACAGAAAATTCTAGACAGGAGAAAAAAATGCATAGAAGAAAAACTAGGGCAAAGAGGGTAAGGAAAAGTCAGCAGAAGACCCCCTCAGGCAAAGTTATTTTCTCCTTCTCTGTACTCCTACTAACTTCATTTGCATGTTTTTAAAAGTACTCATCACATCTCATTTATTATCTCTTTAACTGCTTGAGATTCTCACTTAGTTTCTGAGATCCTATTTTCTAGACCTTTCTTCCAGTCTCATGCTTGAGGCTAAAAGATGCTTATCAAAACTGTTTTAGATGGAAGGATTGGATTACATTGAAAATTACCTAACAATCATACCCCATTTTTGGAAGTCAATAACTATATTCTTGTTGTCTTGATGTCTTGTTAAGTAAAAAAGTACCAGTTTTTTTTTAAAAAAATATGATTTCAACATAATCACATTCATTTTGGAAATGCTATATATACATATAATTCTGAAAGGATACAAATAAAAATTTATAGTGGTCAGAGTATGCTTGGTATCTCTTCAGGTTAACATATCAATAAATGTATTAATAATAGAGTAGTTCCTCCTTGCCTATAGGGGATATATGTCAAGACAGCAGTGGATGCCTGAAACCAAGGATAGTACTGAACTCTGTATATACTATGTTTTTTTCCTATGAACACATACCTATGATAATGTGCAGGGGTGTCCAATCTGCGGCCCATGGGCCACATGTGTCCCGGGATGGCTATGGATGCAGCCCAGCACAAAATCATAAATTTACTGAAAATATTATGAGATTTTATTTTTTGTGATTACATGTCACAATGTATTTAATGTATGGCCCAAGACAACTCTTCTTCTTGCAGTGTGGCCCAGAGGTATCAAAAGGTTGGACACCCCTGGTTTAATGCATAAATTAGGCACAGTAAGAGATTAAAAACAACACATAATAATAAAACAAAATGTATAACAATATACTGTAACAAAAGTTATGTGAGTGTGTAATGAGAGACCTGGCCAGATCACTGGAGTGCAGGAAAAGGAAACCCTGATTTGAGGGAACCGGGATCCAGATCCGCAGGAGAGGTGAGCTCCCCAGAGAAAGGAGGAGCTGCAGAGGAAGCCGCTGCATCAGTAAACAAGAGAGAGGGGTCACTGTGCAATGCCCTGGCAACTGAACAGGAGAATGGGCAGAAAGGCAGTGGTAGTACAAGACTGCACTCCCCAGAGGGACCCCTGAAAGGAGTAGGGAAGTGCTGAAGGCAGCCAGGGATCAAAACCATAGCTGGGGCATAATTCCATACGTTGGAGGCATCAGTAAAGGCTAATGCAGCTGAAGACATCGCTTGCACAGGACCTGCATGGGGTGTGGGGCTGAAAAGGTCACAATGCATGTAAAACCCTCCTACCCACTTCTGGGAGATCATGGTAACCAGAGGAAGGACAAAGAAACTGTGTGGGCTGACACTTATGGTGGACAGTGGCCCAGAACTGGCTAAGCATTTGGACACTCCTACAGAGTGAAGGATTTAGGGGAGAAAGATTTAACATGGTGGGCACAGAGTAGCCCACACTCTTTTCCTCGTCCCTGGTTGAGGGGGGAATGGAGTGTTCATGGACCCGTGGGATACCAGGCTCAGCTTGGGTGCCCTTTTTGATTTCTCTTAGCTTATACAGTCAGGAGCCAGCTCTTGAAGGCTGAGTCTCACATGTAGAACATGCACTACGCCAGCAGTGGGCCTGCAGGATGCCAGGCCCACTCGTGACTCTGGCCTTCCCTGCTCACATAGTCTGAAGCAGGCTCGTGCAGGATGCACACCTCACCAGCAGTGGGCTCCGATGGGATGCTGTGGTTCCATGCCACATGGCATGGGTCTTGGACTGCTCCTATCCTCTTGCCCTGAGAGCAGCACACAGACACGCAGGCCAGGAACATTCCTCAGCCCTGGGGCACAAGCATCCTTGGACAGTGGGGCCCAATGGACTGAGCCCCTAGCAAGAATGGCTGCAGGGATCTGGAAGTGCACCCGAGCCCTGGAACAGGAAGAAAGCTGTAGCGAGACAATGGAGACACCTGCCTCGCACCTGAGCACTCCAAAGAGAGGGAGAGCCCAGGGTTGGAGAGCGGGAGACCAATCCATGTAGCAGTCTTGGACTCCAATAGGGCAGATAAGAATGGAAGGAGGGTCTTTGGGGATGAATTTGGATTTCATTTTTTTGGAAACAAAGTGATATCTGTGTTTTGTGGAAGGGGATGGCCTAAAGCAGAGGAGATCCCAGCTCCCCCAAATTAGGCACCCTGTTAATAAAAACCTTTTTCCTTCCTCATCAATCTCTGTTTTATGGGTGCGTATGGGAGCAGGTGGCTGAATCCCATTCTCCTCTGTAACAAATGTGGACTTTCTTAAAATATTTTATTGTACTGTACGAAGGCTTTTTGCTTAAAGGAAGCACTTTACAGCTTCTCTTTGGTATTTCCAAATTGCCAGCATCGCTTCTCTTGTGTTTTGTGGCCATTATAATGTAAAATAAGGGTCACTTGAACATAGGCACTGTGATATCTTAACAGTCAATCTGATAACTCAGATATCTGGAAAGTGACAAATGGGTGGGGAGCTCATATAGTATAGAAACACTGGACAAAGAGATGAGCCACATCCTGTGCAGGGCAGAGCTGGATGTGGCAAGATTTCAAATAGTACTTAGAATGGCAAGTAATTTAAAACTTAAAAATTGTTTATTTCTGGAATTTTCCATTTAACATTTTTGAGCCTTGATTGACTCTTGGTAACTGAAACTGTAGAAAGTGAAACCTCAGATAAGGGGAACACGACTGTAGATAAAATTGGTGAAATCAATTGTAAATATCTTCTATGACACAAATATGTCACAAACTTTTTTTTCTGCTCTGTTTCAATAAAAATCAAATGACTATTAAGAAAATAAACAACTTTTTTCCCAAAGAGGATGCAATGGTCCTAGTTATTCTTAGCATTTCCAAATCACATTTGTTTTGCCACCACAAAACTGTTAATTAAAGCAGCTATAATGCAAAACTACTAAGTCAATTATATTCCTCATTCCTTTCCCCTCCCTCACCTCACTTGCTTTATTTTTAATTCACGCTGCATATAAATAGCAATTAAAGTACAAACCAGAATGTTACTTGCACATATACATTTCACTACTATATGTGATCTGTATTCTTAAATACATCTGCATTTTACAGAACATTTAGCCATCATTTTTCTCTAATCAACAAGAAAACGAATAAGAGTATATATATATTATAATAAACAAATACACTTGCCATAATTAATATACTGAGTAAACTGATTGTAACATTCATCTACCATTTACCTAAAACTCAAATTATCTTAGTAATGTTTTAAAATCATGTAAGACCAAAATTTAAGGATTGGCTTGCCAGTACTTAATTTTCTACATATGAAAATAAATTTTATAGTCAAAGATAGAGACTACAAACAGAAAGTAACATTTTATTTTATGTTGTTTACACAAGAGAAAATATTGTGTAATCTATTAATGCTAAAATAGATCTGTTAAAGCTAGTGCCAGTAAATGATACCTTTGTACGCCAATAAAACCAATTTATCTAAAATATGGGAACTAAAATATCAAAAGACATGTAAGAATATGTGTATCTTATATTTTATATTTTTCCTTCTTTTGTTTATTTTTTAACTTATAATTCATACCAAGGACATGTTTACTTATTTTAGAGAGAGAGGAAATGAGAGAGAGAGAGAGAGAAAGACAGAGAAACATCGATGTGAGAGAGAAACATTGATCGGTTGCTTCCTGGACACACTGTGACCAGGTATTGAACCTGCCACATAGGTGTGTGCTCTGACTAGGAATCACACATGCAGTCTTTTGGAGTACTGGATGATGCTTCAACCAACTTAGCCACCTGGCCAGAGCAAATTTTTCTTCCTTTTAGTAGGCCAAGTTAAATGTCCCAAAGTTCCTAAAACACAACAACAACATAAATTCCCACTTAATGTCATCAATAGGTTCTTCACCTTTAAGTGAAATGATATATAACAAAATCAATTTTACCACAGGCTAATTGATCTAAATAAGAATTAAGCTGCTATGGCATCTCATCAATGTTGTTACAAAATGATATTGAATGAAACAATGTTATGTGAGGATCTGCTTTATATTTTAAGCTACTGTTCTTGACTTTTTTGAGCTGCTTTTTTTCAAATGAGCTAAGCCATGGCATAGTCATATTTCACCCTCTAATATCCAGAGGACTTTACGTTACCTTCTTATTCAAATATCCTTCATAGCTGCCTCTTATCTACTATATTATGTACTTTTTTGGCCTAGTTTTTAAGAAACTCTAAAGCAAAAAGAGACCCTCCTATCCAGATATATTTATTGTGACTCCCAAACAAACACAGTTGAGAGTCCAGTCATGCCTTTCTGCATTCGTATTTGCAACGTGCTTCTAAAGCCAATGTTCTCTATTTAGTATGTTTTCCTTTCTGCTCAGTGATTCCTGCTACCTTCATATTCAGTCTGCCAGTGAGGAAGAAAATTTCCTCTGCCCTTCTAGTTTCTTCTGGCTGGCCTAATAATTTAATTGACATGAGACAGATTAACTGGAGAAAACAATCAAATTTAATTATGTGCATACATATGGGAGTTCTGTAAGAATATGGGGCTCAAGGACAAATTAGGCAGTTGAAACTTACATGCCATTTTGAGCTAAGGAGAAGGGGGTAATGGTTTGAGACTTCAAAGAGGAGGAAGGCAATTCACAGGGAGATGAGATGAGTTACTGTTTAGTAAATAAATGTTTGCTTGGTCATCTAGAGACAATGGACCACAGAGAAGACTTTGATCAAAACGGCCTTGCTATGTTTCTTCCTGTCCACCACACCTAGTTCATACTTAACTATGGTTACATATTGTAATAGTTTTTTCTGTAACAGTTCTTTTATTTTAAATTCCTTTAGACAGTTTGCAGAAAGGTCAAAGATTTTTCCTGTGTTTTTTGTTTCTTAAAATATAAAATAATCCTTATGCCACAGAGACACATTTTGAGGTAGCAAATTTTGTTTCCCACATCTAAACTGCTAACCAAGTATCGAGCTCACCTTAGAAATATTACAGTACTTAAATGCATACATTTATTAGGTAACTACATGATTATATATTATTTCATATTTTATATATTTCTAGAACTCTCAGCATATTGCTTGGTGCACAGTGGTTTTCAATAAAAATTTGCTTGACTACTACAGCAAGAGGCTGTTGTAACACTAACTGGCCCCAAATGATGATATTGGTTCTGTCCCCAGAATCTGTCTTATAACAGCTTTAAAATAAAGTTTAAGGTACATAAAAAAGCTCCCTTCAACCTTTATGAGGTTATATATTTTCTTCTGGACATCAAAGTGTACTAAGATAATGTTCTTCTTTTGCAGACATGGAGTGTTGATGTCCAGTTCATCATTGGCTTTTGGTGTTTGGAGATTTCCTTCGAACTAGAGGCAGTCAGATTTAAGCACAGGTGCTGCTGTTAAAACTGTCATCTCTAAAAATACTCTAAGATTTTTGCTATGAGACATACTTGTAGGAAGTCAACTGATTATGTAATTTAGCAAAAAGGAAACTACCAAGAAATGGAGAGAGCAAAGAGAGCTGACATATGATGATTGGAGTAGAGCCTCTTATATCCTCAAACCAAAAAATTTCTTCCCTTTGGGGAAGAAAGAAATGAGGGAAAAAGTGATTAAATGCATTAATTTTGGCACACAGAAAGAAATTCAAGGGCAGAAGTTAAGGAAGGAAGGAAGGAAAGAAGGAAGGAAGGAAGGGGGGATGGAGGGGGAAGGGAGGAGAGAGGGAACGAGGGAGGGAAGAAGGAAGGAAGCTCAGACAATGGATGAGCCAGGACATTCAAGATAAAATAACCATTAAATATATAGAAGAGATAATAATGGGAGTAATTGTAATAGGGCCATAACATATGCAAAAAAAAGAAAGAAAGAAAAAAGAAAGAAAGGAAGGAAGGAAGGAAGGAAGGAAGGAAGGAAGGAAGGAAGGAAGGAAGGAAGGAAGGAAGGAAGGAAGAAAAGTGGGAGCGTGTAATCATACCTCTACCATATTGTGCAAAATCAATGAATTTCAATTTTTCAGGAAGGATATGTTTACAATTCCACCTCGATAACCAATCAAGAGTATGGGGTAGGTGATAAGTTTGAATGTGTCATAGTCTCTTCTCTTTTTCAAATCTGGCTGTTCCACAAACCTCCAAACACAGCCTGAATACCTTGTCTAGAAAATATATTTATGGGTAGAAGAGCATAGGAACAAATTTTCATTTATATTATACCTACGATCTTTTTCTCCTAACTAGGAGGGTTAGAATGATTTTACATCCCATTTTGCCTCAAATGGGATGCAAATACCTTTTTACAAAGTATTAATTATTAATAGTGCCCCCTTTCATGATCAAAAGCATCCTAGTTTGGATAATACATTTATGATCACTTAATTGGAGTCAAAACATCTTAAAAGTAATTAAGAGACATGAATTATGAAATACCAAAAATATAATTCTTATAGGGCTATAGAGAAGAAAATTTTCCAAATCCACATTTTCCAAATCCTACCTTCAACAAATCAATATATAAATGTATTTCATGGCCCAGCATAACTTTTCACCAACAAATGAAAAGCAGCTCAAAGGATATCTTTCACAGATGGGAAAGGTCCACAATGTCAGCTTTGTATATCAAAACAGTATACTTTACTAAGAGCTGCAGAAATTCATGCCATACAATATTATGTAGCATTTACAGAATGCCATACAGATGTACCATTTTCCAGCTGGTTGTTTTCAGAAATTTCCTCCCTGGATTTTCAGATGAACCTGGTATCCGGCTAGCCACAATTAATATAGTCAGAACGAGGAAGGAATAGTATCAAAATAAAATTAGAACATAAATGATGTCAGAAAAAAACCCAAACATTTTAATCAGTATAAAAAATGTGAATGGTTAAATATTTATTATTAAAAGATAGAGACAGAATGGGTAGTACTACATATATAATTGAGTGCTTGCAGAAAGATTCTATCTAGAAGATATAACAGTAAAACGGGCAACAGAACAACAGAAGGCAAAAATAAAGGACAATATTACTATTGGATATAAAATAATTCAATGTTAAAAGTATAAAATGAAACAAAGAGATTTTACTTTGAAAAAGTTATAGTAAAATAGTAATTCACTCATTGCATTATCCTAGCATGGCTTTGATATCTATTAAGAAATAATAGATAAAAACAAGAAGACATTCAGCATTTAACAAGATAGAAATAATAGATAAAAACAAGAATACATTCAGCATTTAACAAGAATAACTGAAGATCTTAGCACAACTCAGAAATCAGTCATTTAAGTATATAAAGTACGTTAAGTGATTAAATTAATTGCTTTTTACAACAAACTTGGTCTAATAATTACATGTACATAAAATAATGTACCGAAGATATATACCCATGAATCAAGCAATAAATTATTTTCAAATAAAAATAATACTACTTAAAAAATAATGTGTTAGGACACAAAGAATATTTCAAACACAAAAATAGAAAATCATACAGGATACTTTATGCTGAGGCAATGGAATGAAATTGTAAATTTTAAAAATAATATATCCTCTCTTCTAAAATAATTTAATTGCTCATAAATTTTTCTTAAACTAAAGCATTTAGTTAAAAAGCAACTAAAAATATTACAAACTACTTAAAAATAAATGACAAACCATACCATAAAAGCACTGTGATAGGAAGTAAAAAATATTTTTATGATGTGTTAAAGACTCATGTCTTATAATATTTACTATGTAATGGAGAAACTATGAAATTGTAAATGAATATGTTAGATAATACAAATTTTTAAAATAAACATTCAGTTCAAAACTTTAGGGCAACAACCCCACAAAAATAGTAAATATGGGACAAATAACCAGTAAAAGAAAAGAGAAATATAAAATCAGAAAGGCGTAAGATGCAAGAAAACACAGATAGGCAGTTTAATTAACTCAGAAACCAAGTCAATGAACAAAATGAACATTTTACCAGAGGTTGAAATTTTAAAAAAAAAGAAAAAAAAACATGCAATAGAAATACAGGAGCTGAAGAACTCAATAAAAAAAAAAATCAAGAATGAACTAGTGAACATAGAAAACAGAGCTGACCAGATGGAGGGAAAAATTAGTAATATGGAATATAGAAACCTAGAAATGATGCTGAGGGCAGAAAAGAAACTTGAGCATAAAAAAATGAAAGAACTCTATGATAAATATTTGATCATAAAAAGAGCAACATAAGAATAATAGGCATGTCAGAAGAAGGAGGGAGAAAGAAATGGTGAGCCTATTCAAACAAATAGTTGATGAGAACTTCCCAAACCTGTAGACAGAGTAGATCCTCAATCCAAGAAGCAAGCAGAAACACCTAATTACATAAATCCAAAAAGATCTTCTCCAAGGCACATTGTATTAAAATAAGAAAGTAACCTATAATGGGAAGTCAATCAGACTTCTCAGCAGAAACTCTACAAGCCAGAAGAGAGTGGAACCAACTCTTCAAACTACTGAAAGACAGAAATTACTAGCCAAGAAAAATATATCCAGCATATGGTCCTTTAGATCTGAAAGAGAAAGATTTTTCAGGAATAGTAAACTGAGGGAATTTACCACCAGAAGACATCCATTGCAGGAAATACTCAAGGGGGTTATTCTAATTGTAACAAAGAAAAAAACAACACAAAAAGATGCATTCAAAGGAAAAGGACTACTCTATATACAATTTTTTTCATGAGCCTAATGGTGACCATACACCACAAAACAGACACATAACTTTAAAAAAAAAAGACAAGACAGAGGAAAGAAATATGAAATACTACCAAACAAAAATAACAGACAGAAACACAAAGGAAGAGAAAACAATGGTGTTACAGAGCTACCAGATGAAAGGTTAAAATGGCTATAGAAAATCTTCATACATCTATAATTACCCTAAATATATATAGACTGAATTCACTGGTTAAAAAGGCACAGAGTAGTAGACTGAATCAAAAACCCAACCATATACTGCTTCAGGAGACATCTAACCTACAAAGACAACGGTAGATCCAAACTGAAAGGGTGAAAAATTATTTTCTAGACAAATACGGTAACATTCACAGAAAAGTAGAGGTAGCCATACTCACATCTGACAAAATAAATTTCAAGATAACAAAGATGACATGAGACAAAGATGGACATTTGAAAGTGATAAAAAGAACACTACACCAAAAAGATACAACACTTCTTAATATACATGCACCCAATCAGGGAGCACCAAAATATATAAAACTACTAACAGAACTAAAGGGAGAAAAAGACAAAAAAAAAAAACCCAATCATAATAGGGGAACTAAATACTCCATTGACAGCTCTAGAGAGACCATCCAAACAGGAAATCAGTAAAGAAATATCAGCCTTAAATGAGACATTAAATCAAATGGATATAATTGACATTTAAAAGACTTTCATCCCAGAAAATCAGATCATATGTTCTTCTCCATGGCACATGGAATATTCTCAAGGATAGGCCATATGTTGGGTCACAAAACTAGCTTCAACAACAACAAAGAACTAAACAAAAAGGAAATAACAAAAGCAGCCCAAAGTCAGCAGAAGAAAGGAAATAATAAAAAATAGAGATGAATTAACTTTAAAAATATATACAAAAAAAATACAACAAAGAGCTTGTTCTTTGAAAAAACTAATAATATTGACAAAACCTGGCTAGGTGCACTAAGGAAAAAAGCGAAAAGACTCCAATGAACCAAAGCAGAAATGAAAGGAGAAGTTGTAATACCACAGACATCACAGAAATACAAAGGATCATACTAGAATACTGTGAAAGACTACATGCTACCAAATTCAACAATCTAATAGAAATGTATAATATCTTAAAAATAGATAACCTTCCTAGACTGAATCATGAAGAAATTGAAAATCGAAATAGACTGATCAACAGCAAGGAAATTGAAACAAGTATCAAATACCTGCCAAAAAATAAAAGTCCAAAACAGAGGCCTCCACTAGTGAATTCTACCAAACATTCAAAGAAGATTTGATTCCTTTCCTCCTCAAACTCTTCAAAAAAAATTGAAGAAGAAGTAATACTTCATAATACATTTTATGAGGCTAACATAACCTTGCTGGCAAGGATAACACACACAAAAAAGAAAACTGCAAGACAATATCTCTGATGAATACAGATATAACAGCTGAAAACAAAATTCTAGCAAATTGAATACAATAATACATTAAAAAATACATCATGATCAAGTAGGGTTCATTCCAGGGCCACAAGGATGGTACAACATATGCAATTTAATCAATGGAATACACCATATTAACAAAACAAAGGATAAAGATCATATGATCTTATGAATATATACAGAAAAAGCATTTGATGAGCTACAACATCCATTTATGATTGAAAACAGTAAAAAAAGTATAGAAGGAAAGTACCTCAACTTAATGAAGGCCATATATGACAAACCCTCAGTTAATATCATATGTAATGGTGAAAAACTGAAAGCTTTTCCTTTTAAATCAAAAAGAAAACAAGGATGTCCACTCTCACTACTCTTATTCAACGTAGTACTGGAAGCCCTAGTCAAAGAAATCAGGCAAGATAAATAAAAGGCTTACAAAATGGGAATGAAAAAGTGTCACCTTTTTCCGAGGACATGGCAATTCAACAAACTTTAAAGACTTCACAAAAAAAACTAACAGAAACAAAAAAAAACAAATAATAAAATTGCAGGATGTACAAAAATTCACTGCATTCCTATTACCAGCAATGAAATTTCAGAAAAAAATGAGAAAATTTCTCTTGGAATTGCAACAAAAATAATAAAATACTTAGGAATAAACTTAAAACAGGATAAGATGGAACTATATAGTGAAATCTATAAGACATTATTTAAAGGGATTGAAAAAGTCACAGTAAAATGGAAAGATAGTTTGTATTCATGAATTAAAAGAATCAATATAGTTAAAATGTTTATATTACCCAAAGCAATATGCAGATTTAATAAAATTACCATCAAAATACCAATGACATTTTTTAAAGAAATAGAACAAATAATTAACAGATTTATGGAACCACAAAAGGCCCCAAATAACCAAAGAAATTATCAGAGAAAAAAGAACAAAGCCAGAGTTATCACACTACCTGACTTCAAGTTATACTACAGAGCCACAATAATTAAACAGCATGGTATTGGCAGATAAAATGACACACAGACCAATGGAACTGAGATCCCAGAAATAAAATCACATGTATATGGGCAAATACTTTTTGACAAAGGAACCAAAAACATACAATGGAGAAAAAAAAGTCTCTTCAATATATGGTGCTAAGAAACTTGGAAAGTCACATGTAAAAGAATGAAACTATACTTTGTCCCATTGTGCAAAAATTAATTCGAAATGGATCACAGACATAAATATAAGATCTGAAGCAATAAATTACATAGAAGAAAGCAGGTATTAAACTTATGGACCTCTGTTTTAGAGAAGATTTTATGAATTTGACCCCAAAAGCAAGTGAAATAAAGGCAAGAATTAATAACTGAGACTATATCAAACTAAAAAGCCTCTGGACAGCAAAAGAAACGGCCAACAAAATAAAATGGCAAACAACTGAATGGGAGATGACATTTGCAAACAATAGCTTTGACAAAGTGTTAATATTCAAAATACATTGGTCTGGCCAAAAACTTCATTTAGTTTTTTCTGTATGATGGCTCTAGTAGTGCTTAATTGTCTTTTACTTCATTCAAAACAATTTTGTTAGATTGTGTCGTGACAGCTGTCATATCAGCATGAATGTTTAAAAAAACATCAACATTGATGAATTTTTGTGCAGCCATTTTAATATTGAAGATGAAAGAAGATACTTAAAATTTTTGGTTTATTGTGCTTTATTATTTAAAGAATGGTAAAAACGCAAGGAAAAGGCAAAAAAAGAAGAAGAAAATGCACTTAGAGGACATAACTACAAAATAAATGTAAAATATAAATATATATTAGAAATAATTGTCAAACATTTTGCCAAACATTCTAAAAATTTACATAAAATGGATAATTTATAGGCAAATATAGATAACCAAAATTAAGAAGATTTTAAAACATAAATAAGATAACAATAAGGAGAAAATGAAACATAGTCAAAGTTCTTCTAGGAAGAAGGAGTTTCCATAAAATCATTAAGAAATCAAGTGATCACTGTGTTATTTAATCTATTCCTAAACATATATGCAGGTGGAAAATATCTTAATTCCTTCTATAAAGCTAAAATAAGCCTGATACCAAACCCAGACATAAACATAACATAAAGATAACGCATAAAGAATAGACAGGTATGGTTCTATTTTTCTTATAAGGATTAGAAGCTAAAATAATAAATTATAAAAATTAAATCAATACACATGAATACAGTGGTGACAACACTACTATATTCACTTGTCAAAACTCCCACTAAAACTGAGATTTTACTCTATTTAAATTATACATCAATTCTAAAAACTAATTTAAAAATAATGTGAAAATACAGCAACATACCAAAAGATTAATGCATAAGGACTAAATAGGGCTCATCTCAGTATTACAAGGATGGTTCAAGATTAAGAAATCTACTAATAAAATAAATTAATTCATGTACAAAAAAATGTGTATATACATATATAAATTCAAACATAATATTTATCAGTTTTAAATAAATTTCAATTTCCAATTTAAAAGATAATGCTGTATAACCTAGGAATACAAAACAACTTTGGAATCTGCATAAAAGATATCTCTTTAAAAACTTTTATTGCTGAAATATAAGCATTTTCATCTATGTCAGAATTTAGGTAAAAGTGTCACTGAACTAACCAATGAAGTAGGAAAAAAATTCATTCATCAAAATATTAGAAAAATAAAACAATGCTCTGATTTACTTGTAGACACTGCAATAATCATTGACAAGAAAACTAAATACTAACTGAAAAAAAATTAGTGTAGAAACAGAGTCCAAAGTAGATATATGTGAGAACCTTACCTAATATGCAATAATTAATAATATCAATACACCAAGGCAAAAATTAAAATGAACATTCCAATCACAATAGGAGGAAAAGTCAGTGAACAATTAGTAATAAAATTAAAGATCTGCAATCAAAGTATAAAATTCTATAAAAGGTATAATATAAGACAAATGAAAACACATGTGTTGTTAGTAAATTGTAAAACTCAATATTATTTAAAAAATATGGTTTCCCTAAATCAACTATGATCTTAAATCAACTATGACACCAAAAGAATATTTTTCAGAATTTGAAATAATTTCTAGGTTCATGTGATGGAAAATAATATCTATTGTGCGGAAATTCAGGAAGTGTCTGAAACAGGAGTAATGAGTGTTTATTGGCCTCTCCAAATATTATGAGGCTATATAATTCAATGAATTTGAAACTACAGTTGAAAATTGGCAGACAGATCAGTGACACAGAATAAAAACTCCTGAAATAAACCCTAATATATATGAAATGCTAGCTTTGACAACTGTAGCGTATCAAAACATTGGGAGGAAATATCACTCAGTAATTGACTAACTGTGGCAAGTGGGTTGGGGAAGAGTAAAAATTAGTGTATAGAGCAAAACTATACCAATTAAGAACATTTTTGTGGAACTTATAATGTTTGAAATTTGGTCAAGTTACCATCTGCATTTCTAACTAGTTAACTACATAGAAAGCCAAACTGACATTCCTTAAGCAAAGTTCTAAGTAAGCATTCCTTGGTCTTGTGATACTGAAACTGTAACAAGTTTTCATTGTTATAGCAGAAAGTATTCATTCCTTAGTGTTATCTGTATAAGCACAACTTTTCTTCATCATTTCTAATGGCACTCTAGAATTTAGGAAACTCGAAGAAAGATGATTAAATCAACCCATCCAGAAGATTCTGAGAAAGAACATAAAAGATCCATTTATTCAAAGAATATGTAAATACCCATCATCGAGTTAACATTTAAAACACACACATACACACACACATTACTACTGCCCAAGTTATATCTCATTACCTTCATCACATCACAAGTCCTATGAGCACCTTTACTTAGAAAGATAAAAATATACACACTGCTGGATTTTTCTTGCTTCATAAATTCATATTTCCCTTTTGGCAAACAATCTATGACTCTCCCCTATGTTCTCTAAAGTGTAAATAATTAGAACAATGTCAACAAATAAGCACACATGAGCCATCAGAAATATACCTAATTTAGTACACTGGTTGTCCTTACATCATATGATTTTTTAAAAATTCATACAAAGATACAGATATCATTTTTGGGTGTTCCTTAGTAATATTTAATAGTTAGACTTAATATTGATTAGTTCAAGTTAAAAACTACATAGAAAGCTACACACTATCAATACTATGCCTAAAGCTCAGTATTTTCTTCAAAGTATTTTACCACCAACACAAATATTTCAATTGATCAAGATCCCATATCTTTGAAGAAGATAAACATTGCACAAATAACTTTTTCTGTGTAATGGTTGACAGCTAAGGAAACTGGTACCTCTAGCTTTCTGGAGGATCTTAGGCCAACTTTGTTGAAAGAAGTTTGTTACCAAAGGATTTGTGAATCATAGAATTTTAAAGTTGGATTGGACATCAGGAGAGTCACTCATGCAATCATTTAATAATTTATTCAATTGCATTTATTAAGTAACTAGTATAGAATCAACAATACCTTCTAGTCCAGGCTTCTCATTAACTAAAGTATCACTAGGTTGGTAGTTATAATAACCTTAAGGGCATAAAAGTTTAAAACTCTTAATTAGGTCCTGGCTAGGTAGCTCAGTTGGTTAGAGCATCATTACTATATGCCAAAGTTGCAGGCTCGAGTCCAGTCAGGGCACATAGAAGAATCAACCAATGAATGCATAAATAATTGGAACAACAAACTGATGTTTCTGTCCTCCCTCTCAAATTAATATAAATAAATACATTTTAATTAGGTTCAATGTATTCTATGAGAAAGATAAAAATGTGCACTAATTTTGAAAGATTTTTTGCTCTCAAAATTTACTATTTTAGCATAAAACAATGACTCTGGTTTTAATATTTATACTTCTAAAGCAAACATAAAGAAGTGTCAGTTTCTCAATGTTCTCTGTACATGGAAGAACTAATTTGCCAATGAAACCACACTGAGTAAATGAGGTGCTTGTGCGAAATTTGGGCTCTCCTGAGTTTGTTGAATGGGAAAACCCTTGATGGAAGTAGAATACCTTATTGGTTAAAATTAATACTATGAAAATAGTTCTAAGGTGAATAAACTAAGAAAATTAAGTTGAATCCCCAATTCCTAAAATCATTTTTTTAGAGAAGGGAAGAAAGAACAGGACAGTTGGGCATATGCCAGCCTGTGCAAATACTGATTCTTCGAAGGGATGGATCATGCCTTATGGTAATTGTTTCAGGATGATAGAAGTAAAAACATAGTAAGTATTTATGCTTGCAGCATTTCTCAGTTCTGTTCATTATTTCTTGGCTTCTCTATAAAAATCATGTTAGGATGATATATTCACATTTGTCTCTTAATACCTACCTATCAGTTTTTAAAGTCAGTAATTTGCATGGATAGGGGTAAATGCTTTGTATAAATTATATACAGTTCTCTCAACACCCTTGTAAAGTAGACCTTAATATTCCCATTTCATAGATGAATAAGAATTGATTCAGAAAGATTACATAGTGGATCTAACATCACTGTCTTAGTTTGTGCTCCTCTGAAATCAGGGCCTAAGACAAGTACTTGGATACATATAGTTTATTCGGAAGGCAATCTCAGGAGGCAGAATTGAAGTTGCATAAATAGAGAGGGAGGAAGGAGAAACCAATATAAGAGTTCATTACTGAGGTCACTGCTACGGGGACTCACAGCATGAATCCATGGGAACTGCCGAGAAGATTACAGATGTCCCTATGATTCCATACCTAAATGTTGAGAGACTGGAAAGTATATCCAGGCTTCTTGACCCTTCCAGTTGATGGTTTTCTCTGGGGCATTAAAATCCTCATTCTCTGGCCAATACTGTTATTTGGGTAACAGAGCTCCAGTAACATGAATTAAGGATGTAGACAGAAATCTTAAAGACATGCTCATACTTAAGACAAAATGCTGTTAGTTTGAGATGAAATTGAACTTGCACAGTATTGTCTACTGCATCTGTGTCTGAAGCCAGAGAAAAGCCAAGGGGTAGTGGCACAATACATTAGAGGTCATCTGCAACAGTAACACAGATCCTCAGTCCCTGAGCTTGCAAATAAGCCCAGACAAAGGAATTCCATCATCCACGCATGCAAATTCCATGCACTCAATTACATGAACTCAGCCAAAAGAGACAGAGATATGAGCAAGGGTTCAGATGATTCTGGAATCATTTGTTTGATGTGTATGCCCCAGAGTCAGTGTGATTCTAAAACTGTGACTCATCTTACATGAGTACTTTATGGTAAAGCATACCATCATGTTTAAGCACAGGTGTTTTCATGCATCTGATGCTCAACGGCAGAAAAGGAAATCTGTTTCAGTGCTGGGAAAAAAAAATGGCTATGATGTTCTTATTAACATGCCTGTTAACAGTATTTATTTTCTGGGCAATGGAAATGCAATTATCCTACACTGGGGCCTGAACTATAAAGGGCTTGCATTTACACTAGACAAATATTATCAGTGTATCAGCAGTATTTTTCTCTCTGCAAAATCTCCCCATTTCACTTAACACTATGTCCATGCTACTGAGTTTAGTGTTTGAATGCAGAAAACATTTGCTTCATGGTGTGGCGTGAATGTGTGTTGTGGTCACTGATCAAGAGTGGGATAGGGCAAGCTGCTGGGAGGGCACAAGGGAGAATACACAAGATGACAAAATCACAGAGGATGATGAGGCAGGAAATGCAACAGCAGATTCACAAACTGATAATATAGGAATGAGGATCTCTCCTGGCATTCAATGTTTGGGAATGAATTGTTCCCTATCATTTTTTGATAAAACACACATTAAGGAGGAAAACTGGTATAACAGAACATCACAATAAAAAAGGGACCACATACTACAATATGCCTATCATGTTCTTCCCCTTCTGCGCTGTTTTTTAGCTTCAATTAAACTAAAAAACAGAGATTGAGGTGAGGTACAGATATTGTGTTGGCCAAAAAGTTCATTTTTTTTTCCCGTAAGATGGCTCTAGGAGTGCTTTGTTGTCTTTAACTTCATCCAAAACAATTTTGTTAGATGGTATTGTGACAGCTGTCATAGCGATGTGCATTCTAAAAAAGCATCAAAACTGGTGAATTTTTGTTTAGCCATTTTAATATTGAAGATAGAAGAAAATACACATTTTCTGCATTTTATGTTTTATTATTTCTAAACAGGTAAAAACACAACTGAAACACAAAAAATTATTTGTGCAGTGTATGGAGAAGGTGCTGTGACTGATTGAACATGTCAAAAGTGGTTTGCGAAGTTTCGTGCTACAGATTCCTTGCTGGATAACGCTCCACGGTCAGGTAGACCAGTTGAAGTTGATAGCAATCAAATTGAGACACTGAGAACAATGAACATTGTACCATATGGGAGATAGCTAACATACTCATAATACCCAAATTAATAAATTTATTGGTGAAAATGAAAAATCTGTCTTTTATTTTACAGAAAGACACTAAATGGACTTTCCAGCCAGCCCAATAGTTCGTTTCAAGAAGTGATATCTAAGAAACTGGATTGGGCTTTCAGAGGGGTTTGGAAGTACGACACAGGAAGGGGAAAAACCAATCCAAGGGTGTGTACTTGAGCTGGCAACTGATGTGAGCAACTGGAACTCAACTTATTGAGTACCTTCTCAAGAAATGTGTAGAATAAACTTCAGAACTATCTGCCTGAGACACAGGAAAGAGGGGAATGTTACCATTTGCTTTTATCCCCTATTGATCAAGAAATGAATCAGATATGTAAATGCAGTGGACTAGCTGAGTCCCAAGAGAAGTATCCAAAAAGTCACCAAACAGAAAACATAGTCTGAGGGTCAACCTGAAGTGAGGAGTTATAACGCATGTTACATCCCTGTTCAGCTGGTGCAACAGTAACGTATAAACAAAAACATGGGTCAGAAAGATGTGAGGTTGAATATAAAAGATGTCTAACACTTATATTAAAATGTACTCTCTGTCCACTAAAGCGTTCATATGAATCAAACCATAGCGACAAAATTTTATATACTTAAATAAGGTAAAAATAATAGAAATCCTGGATCATGGCCTTTTATGATGCTCCCAAGTCCAACTCCATAGAAAAGAAATTTTTATTTTTAAATTTTCTCATTATTTTCTCTTTTTTATCGAATTTATTGGGGTGACACTGGTTAACAGAATTTTATAAAATTCAGGTGCACTATTCTACAACACGTCATTTTTTCATTGTATTGTGTGTTCACCACCCCAAGTCAGGTTTCTGTCCATCACCATTTATCCCCCCATACATTCCCCAATCCCCTCATTCCCCTTACCCCAGCAATTACCACACTGTTGTCAGTGTCCATGAGTTTTTTCTTATATTTTCCTTTTAGCTCAATCCTCCCATCCCCCCAACCAGTCCTCACCTGACAGCTGTCAGCCTGCTCTCTATCTATGAGTCTGTCTGTATTTTGCTTGTTACTTCAGTTTGTTCATTAGATTTCACACATGAGTGAAATGATATGGTTTTTGTCTTTGACTGGTTTATTTCACTTAGCATGATGCTCTCCAGGTCCAACCATGAAGTCATCAAGGGTAAGATTTCCTTCTTTTTTAAGGTTGGGTTATATTTCATTGTGTAAATGTACTGCAGCTTTTTTATCAACTCATCTACTGATGGACACTTGGGCTGCTTCCAATAGATATTGTAAATAACACTGCAGTGAACATAGGAGTGAACATATTCTTTCAAATTAATGTTTTGGATGTATTTAGATAAATTCCTAGAGTGGAATCACTAGGTCATAAAGAAGTTCCTTTTTTTTTTTTTAGGTAACGCCATACTGCTTTCCACAGAGGCTGTATCAATCAACCTGCATTCTCACCAACAGTGCCACAAGGGTTCCTCTTTCTTCACATCTTCACAAACACTTATTTATTGATTTATTGATGATAGCCATTCTAACTGGTGTGAAGTGATATCTCATTGTGGTTTTAATTTGCATTTCTCTGATGATTACTGACATTGAGCATATTTTTATATGTTTATTGGCCATCTGTATGCCCTCTTCAGAGGAGTGTCTATTCAGGTCATTTGCCCATAATTGAATTTTGAATATTAACTCCTTTTCAGATATATTGATGAATATGTTCTCCCATTGAGTGGATTGTCTTTTCATTTTGTTGATGGTTACCTTTGCTATGCAAAAACTTTTTTAGTTTAATATAGGCAAATCTGATTATTTTTCTTTTGTTTCCCTTGCCCAAGGAGATATATCAGAAAAAATATATTGCTATGAGAAATGCCTGAAATTTTGCTGCCTATGTTTTATTTTAGGATTTTTATGGTTTAGAGTCCAAAATTTAAGTCTTTAATCCATTTTGATTTTATTCTTATGTATGGTATAAGAAGGTGGTCTATTTTTTGTTATTTGTTTGCATTTATCTGTTCAATATTCCCAACACCATTTATTGAATAGACTACCTTTATTCCATAGTATGTTTTTGTCTCCTTTGTCAAATATTAATTCACTATAAAGGTCTGGTTTTATTTCTGGGTTCTCTATTCTGCTCCATTGACCCAGATATCTGTTTTTATGTCAGTAGCATGATGTTTTGATTACTATGATCTTATAGTATAATTTTATATCAGATAGCATGATTCCTCTAACTTTGTTCTTCTTTCTCAAGATTTCTGTGGTTATTTGGGGTCTTTTATGATTCCATATAAGTTTTGGGGATACTTGTTTCTACTTGTGTGAAATACACCATTGGTATCTTGATAGGAATTGGGTTGAACCCTGAGTTTACTTTTGGTATTATGGACATTTTAATGATGTTAATTCTTCCTATACATGAACACTGTTTATGCTCCCACTTATTTGTACCTTATTCAGTTTTTTCTTCAGTGTCCCATAGTTTTCCAAGTATAGGTCTTTTACATCCTTGGTTAAAAAGTTATTCCTAGGTATTTTATTCTTTTCAAATTGTGAATAGGATTGTTTTCTTAATTTCATTTTCTGATAGTTTATTATTAGTGTATAAAAATGTAACTGATTTATGGATATTTATTTTGTATCCTGCTACTTTACTGGATTCACTTAAAAGTTCTAGTAGGTTTATTGGTGGAATCTTTAGGGTTCTCTACATACAGTATCATGTCATCTGAAAATAATAACAGTTTTTCTTCTTTTTAAACAGAAAATCTTCTATACTAACATTCTAAATTAAGTAAGTCATGCTACAAGGTGTTTCTTTTAATAAGGTCAAGGAAAATTAATAAAGCAAATGAAGAAATAACAAGTGCTTAAATCAGTGGTTCTCAGCCTTAGCTATATATTGGAATCACATAGAGTGCTTTAAAAAACACAGATGTTCAAATCTCACAGAGTTCCTGATTTAATTGGTCTGAGGTGTCACGAAGGCATGAGAATTTTTTCAACTTCCTCAAAAAATTCCAATATGCAAGCAAAGTTGAAGAACACTTAAACAAAGCACAAGTTAAAAATCAAAATTGTTTAAAATGACTCAGTGGGGCCTAGAATCCTTTTTTTTAATTCAAGAATTTACATCATATGCTTCAGCTGAGAATGTCTAGGCTTGTTGTTTTAGCTTTCCACAGGGGTCTCCAATATGACACTCACAATATCAGCCTTTGAAATTGCTCAGAGGTAGACTGGTAGTTATCCCCTTTACACTCATAGTCAACTGCCAGGTGACCAGAAAATTAGTTTAACTTTTTCAATGTGTTCTTTGTAGATATAGCTCTGCAATGACTGGCAGAATAAATAAATTCATTGATAATAAATGAAGAAATCTGCTACTGGATGTTTGCCCCCAAAGTATGCATTACTAAGCTCGAAGTCATTAAAATGTTGAAAAAGAACACTGACAAAAGAACATGTCTATTATGTGTTTGAGTGGCATAATTTTTTAGCTTCAAGTTTCCTTTCTTAGGTAGAGAAGTAGGTCCTAAGGTCATGACTTCCTAGTTTTCATTTTCAGCTAAAATGCATCCATTGGTGCTTTGACCTGGCAAGCCGTGTAGGAGAGGCTGGCGTCTTGCCAGCACATGTTTACAAAACATAATCTGGGGCATGTCAGTTTCCTCATGCTATCACCCTAAATGTCTTGAAACCTAAAAGGCAGATACAAGAGATGACACCCGATTTTTATGTGACAGTTACAAATGTATTTTTATAACAAGAATAATATTTGCTTTTGGTAGTTTTTCAAGCAAATAGGAAAAGAAAATCAAATCCTATTTATTCTTTGAAAAATGGAGTAATCAAGGTAATAGAATAATACATTTAGTGCCATCACATATTAAGTCTGCTTGGATTTCCATTTTTCAAAAATTTAAAGCACCCTAAACTACTATTAATGCTAACACTACTCAGGGTTGCTCAGAATTTTGCTGAGCAATTAAATTCATTGCTGTGAACATCTGCCAACTTATACAATACTGTCAATTTTCTTTCAAACTGGTCTCTCCATCTATATAACTAAGTTATAGCCTCGGTTATATAGCCTAATTGAAAGAGCAATTAGGCTATCTGAACTTAGATGTTTATTTTATTTTTTTAAGGAAGACCTCTAATTAACCAGCTTTGAAAAATTCTACTTAGCAGCAAGACATTTAATTATCTTGCTCAGCTTTTGTTCATTTGCTTTGCAAATAATATGAAACATTCCATCTTTTAACTTCCATATTTTTCTTCTTCCTGATTAGATTCTACTTAAATAGTATTATGTTCCTTCCAGTTCCTCCAAGATGAAGGATTTTCTTTAATCACCTGAAAACTGCTGGTCTGCCTCTTTAGCATCCTGAGATATCTCATTCAACAAACTTAAAATCAGCAATACAACTACTTATTTCTAACAGATTGAGTGCACTAATTCTCACCTTTTTATGAAGATTTTATATTAAGTATACAAAGATATGCAAAGTGGATTTTGAAATCCAAGATGATTGCAACGTATTAAAGTGGGCTTTTCCCCTCAAGTCTCTTAATTATCCTATATAAAAGAAAATGTTAACATAATAAAATTACATCTGTACAGGAAAACTAAGATCCCAGTAAAGTAAAATATAACTAAAAAAGGTATTAATTAAAAATTGAAATGGTTTGCCATGAAAAACAAAAAAAAGCAGATATTAAACATGCATTTTCAATCTGATTATAAAATATTTGAATCTAT
This sequence comes from Pteronotus mesoamericanus, assembly GCF_021234165.1. Taxonomy (NCBI): domain Eukaryota; kingdom Metazoa; phylum Chordata; class Mammalia; order Chiroptera; family Mormoopidae; genus Pteronotus; species Pteronotus mesoamericanus. The sequence goes on along the minus strand of NW_026555105.1, from coordinate 33,316,420 downwards.
CAAAAGATTGGTTATTAAGAATTTGATACAGCCTTTACTGGTGTGACTCAGTAGGTTGGACACTGTCCCACAAAGCAAAGGGTCATCCATTTGATTCCTGGTCAGGGCACTTGCCTGGGTTATGGGTCTGGTCCCCAGGTCCTCCTGCAAGAGATAACCAATCAATGTTTCTCTCACATATCAGTGTTTCTTACCCTCTCTTTCTCTCTCTCCTCCCCATTCTCTAAAATCAGTAAACATGTCTTGTTTATTGAAAAAAACCAAGTGAGGATTAAAAAAAGTGGAACCCACTGGACCACAGCAGTACATCATTCATTAATCTACACTTCATTGGTTTCCTTTTCTTTCTCTCCTTTATAGTTCTTTGATTCTAAGTCATGGAACGATTTTCTCAATTCTAACTCCAAGCTATTCCTTAGATAGTTAAAAGGCATGACTAAATTCTAAATCATAATTGTAAACTTTAGATTAAAACAAAGTTATTGTTTTAATCACTTTTAGGTTTAAAAAAGTTATAGTTTTGAAGTATATATTTTACAAGTTCAAGAATGTAATACTGAATGTAAAATTAGTTATTTATTGATGACTATATATTTACATATTAGAGCTTTTCTCAAAGGTGAGCGTATTATTTTTAAAAACAGAATATTTGGGGATCTTGTTAATAGGTAGTTTACATAAAACAGTTTAAAATTTGAAAATCTCCTTTTTTTTTAATAGCCATATCCTCATTGATTGGGCAATCTAATACCCTGAGCTTTAAAAATGTTATCATGAATAGTATCTGATTATTGATGAAGAGGTGTCACTCCTTTAAGATGGAGCTGTAGAGCCTATCATTTGAAATCAGTCAGGTGGTGAAAGACAAATACCATATCAACTCACTTATCAGTGGAACCTAATGAACAGAACAAAAAAATGAACAACATAGAACCAGAGACATGGAAATAAGAAACAAACTGACTGACCAGAGAGGAGGAGAGAGGGGGATAATAAGGGGAAGCAGGAAGCTAGTCAAGGAACATGTATAAAGGACCCATGGACATGGACAACAGGGTGGGGACTGACTGAGGGAGTCAGGAGGGGGCAAGGGAGAGCAACAGTGGAAAAATTGTGACAATTGTAAATGAACAAGAAAAAAAAGAAAGAAAATTATATCCAGAAAGAGCTTCAAATTTAGGCTTGTGTCTCCAAATTATGTCATTCACAAAGACAACTGAAATATTCTAACTGGAGCAAAAGAACATAATGTTTATACACACCATAAAACTTAAACTCATGACTATCCCTCTATATGTTTATGAAGTTTAAGTAAGAAACTTTACTTAAAGATGTGTTCAAATAAATCCTGTAATCATCTTGAGAGTACCCCCATTATACTGCATCGTATTTATGTCAGAAGTATTAATTTGTCCAATTTAAATCCTTAAAATATAATTCAGTTTTTAATACTGCTTTATCATTTGTTCATCTTTATAATACACAAAAATTATTGAAAAATGGAGTGGTCTCCTGTTCTCTTGACCCTGAGAGTGCTTATGTAACAATGCGGGCAAACAGAAAGTCCAGGTATCACTGGAAAGTGTCACATTTAGGTTGGATCTGGGCTTTCAATTATATCCAAATAAGACAAAGTCCTAGAGAATGTTCTTGCCTTAGGGCCTCCATGTTTTGCATTGTCTAAATTAATCAACAGGCTCCCTAAAGCAACTTTGTCATTAGCAGTTCTGAGCCTTATTGAAAATGGCAGTCACACTTTCAATTCAGTGGCAGACATAAGAAAATTGAAATAGATTCTAGTAAGGGAACCAGACTCACATTAAGGGCTTCTAATAAGGGCTTCCTTGAATTAAAGAAAAAAACTCGGTCTGGTGGCAGTATGTCTTTGTAGTTCATACCACCTCACTTCTGTTGTCTTTAATCACCCATGAAGAGAAGCAGCTTGTTGCTATTGATCATCAAATCACATCAAAACCTGGGCCTGATTCTGTGCCTTGTGAAGCCTCTGCTCCAGCAGCATAAGCCTCTCTATGTCATTTTGAGGATCAAGCCATGATTTCTTCCCTTTCATAAATACCAATTGTGAGAATGTGGAACCTAAATGAGTAAATCAGCATACTGATACATTTTCCCGATGCATGCTATTTTTTGATCATGTGCCCATGAAAAATTCATTTTTCCACAAAATACATATAACCTAGGCTCTTTGATTTAATAATAGAGACAGATACTTATCTGGTGTTTAACAAATATGGGCATTTTAATAGAAATGAAATTCTATTGTAACAAGTTCTATATACTTATACATAATACAAATTATAAGCAATATTCAATAGAGTCATAAATATTTGTGTAGGTAATATCGTACTGCATTTTGGAAATAGTATGCCTTTTTAATAAAGTTCAATGATGTATATAGAACCTTTCCTGCTTTTACTAAATTTGAAATATTCCTAATTAAAAATATAGTTTAAAATACAGGGAATTATAATTTTTGCCTACATTAATAGTGCATCCTAAAATACGTATTTGTAAAATGTACATATACCAAAATTAATACATTATTTTCTTTTTTATTTTAGATTTTCTTATATTTTTTCTATCACCATTTATTCTCCTATACCCTCACCCATCTCAAGTAACCTCTCTCCCCCAAATAATTTTATTATTTGATATAAAATTATTAAAATCCTATGAATACCTATTGAAATTCAATTGGTCAAATGTGATGTAATACAGAATAAATAGAATTGTGAGCTTCTGACAGCATTTCTCAAACATGGTCCAGGAACCCCTGGGCCTTCCTGAGGTTGTTTCCAGGTATCCATGAGGTCAAAACTACTTTCATAGTAATACAAAGATATTAATTTTTATTGCCATTTCTTCAGAGAGTAGAGTGGAGTCTTCCACAGGCTGTTATGTGTGATATAACAAATAGATATAAAACAGGAGAATCCAACTGCCTTCTATTAAGACAGACATTAAATGTAAATGTTCTTGCAAAAATGTAAAATGATGCAATTCATCTTATTACATTTTATTATTTGGAAAATACCTTTAGTTATATTTCATTTAAAATATGATACTAATAGTAATGGGTTTTATGTTTGCTATTTATATAGCAGGTTTATTATAATTTTAAGGTAATTAATTAATAAATATTTCAAAAGTTTGTTTTAATTTCTAATTCAGTAAGTATTGCTGCATATAGCACAATAAGCAAAACTCTTTGCTCAGTCATTTTTAAGAGTGCAAATGTGTCACAATACCAAAATATATGAATATTTTTTATATTTTATATGTATTGTATTATACATTTTATAATATGTAATGTATTGTGTTATATCTATTTTTGTACAATACATATTTTATAATTTATATAGTTAGTCAATCATTTCTTAAGTGCAGAAAAAGAGTTAACATCTTCATGTACCTCATTTATCTGCCTTAGCCATGGATAAGTGAACAGAGACTTAATCAGAAAAGCCTAGACTGTGATGGGCCTGCAGGGTTATGGCAGGAAGCATTGTGACTCAGGAAAGAGGTTCAGATGACTGCCTGTCTTGCCCATTAGTCCCCATAGGTCTTAGCATATATTTGATGAATGAATGAATCTGAAGAGAAGGGTAAATGGTTAGAGACGCAGCTGAGAAAATAGAGTTTAATAAAATGAGACTGAGTAACAACAATCTGAATGGATGAACCCAAAACAAAGGAGAAAATAAGTGTAAGTCCAAGTAAGAAGAGATCTGAGCCCAAGGAGCAATGAGAGCAGAAAAAAGATAGAGAGCATGAGCTAGTACAGAAATGGCAGCCTTGGGAATGTCGCAAGTTCTCACAGACAAGGGCATCTGATCAGTACAATTTCATCACATCACTATGGAACCCTGAAAACATCACACCCTTCTTAGAAGGTCAGTCCTTCATGGTTGAGGCTAATTCCTCATGCACCACAGTCCTGATGGGGGTGGTACTATATTTTCAGGGAAATAAATACTAGCTGAACCTGGAAATCTAGAATACCCATTGCTGGAATAAGCCAGCCCTCTGGATCTTGGGAATTTTCTTTTGAAACCCATTCCATTCCCACTCCTACCAGTGGTCCAAGGCTAAGATGAACTTTGGGTGGGCTCAGCCACCAGAAACACATTTTATGAATAAACTGGGTAGATCTAATCTATTTGTCTAATACAGTTGTTTGGGGAATTTTTCAACAGCCTTCTCTGTTGTGAAGTATGGACCATTCACAAGGATAGCAGTATAGCAATGAAAATTATCAAGGATAAAGGATTCATTCATCCTGGAAAGGTCATCTGAATAAAGTGACCAGTATTGCACATTTCTGGGGAAGAAAAGTCTCCTTGCACTAAGGTGAGACCTAATCCAAACCTTTGCTCATAACATTCTTAACCCAAAAGGTCTTGTATGTTATAAAAACAATCTTATCAGGTCCTCAGGGGTAGATGAGGATATTTGCAGAGTTGAAAAAAATTAGTATAAATTTCAATTTAATGTCTGTGCCTTACATGACTATGAACATCATGGGGCAGAAACCTTTTTTTAGACATTGCTGACACTCAACAAATATTTGTTTAATTAATAAATGTAGGATGAAAAAATGAATGAGTGGATTCCCTAGCTCCAGGAAAGGAAAAAGACTGGTAATATCAAAGATGCTGGGTCTGGTTATACTCTAGAAACTGTTATTTATTTAAGTTTCCTTCGGTGTGAAAATGGTTAAACTTGATTTCATACTACAATAAGTAGTAGAACACAGTGCCAGACTCAGGGTTTCTGGTGACTTTTTTCTAGATTTATTGAGGCATAATTGACAAATAAAACTGTAAGAGATTTAAAATACAGAATGCGATAATTTGATATGCATATACATAGTGAAAGGATTCCCTCCCATTGAACTAATTAACACAACCATCATCTCACCTAACATATTCACTTTTTTGGGGTGGAGGGTAAGAACATTTAATTTTTTTTTTATTTATTGATTTGAGAGAGAGAAAAACAACATTGATTTGCTGTTCCACTTATTTATGCATTCATTGGTTGATTCTTGTATGTGCCCTGACTGGGGATTGAACCCCCAACCTTAGCATATCAGGACAATGCTGTAACCAACTATGCTACCTGGCCAGGGCTTGATGAAAAGTTACCAGTAAGTTCTACTCTCTTAAGCAAGTAATTATATAATATAGTGTTATGAACTATAATCACAATGTCATGCGTTTCTGTTTCTATGAATTTAACCTTTGCTATTTTTTTTAATTTTTTTTTAATTTTAATTAATTTATTTACTTTTTAAATACCACACACAAGTGATATCATGCTGCATTTGTCTTTCTCTGTGAGGCTTATCTTAATGTAATGCCTTCCAATTTCATCATGTTCTCACACATGAAGGCACTTATTTTCTTAGGGCTAAATAATACTCGTGTGTGTGTGTGTGTGTGTGTGTGTGTGTGTAAGAGAGAAGGAGTGTGTATTTATCACATTTTCTTTATATATTCGTCTGTTTTTTTAAATTTATTTTATTTTTCAATTACAGTTGTACAATATTATATTAGTTTCATGTGTATGATCCAGTGGTTAGACATTTGTATAACTCACCATATGATCACTATGTGATAAATCTTGTACCTATTGGACAAATATACATAGTTATTACAATATTGTAGACAATAGGCCCTATGCTGTACTTTACATACCCATGAATATTCTGTAACAACCAAGTTGTACTTCTTAATCCCTTCACCTTTTCCACCCATTATCACAGCCAACCATCAATGTATTCACTGTGTCTGAGTCTGTTTCTGTTCTGTTTATTTGCTTATTTTGTTCTTTAGATTCCATATATATGTGAACTGATATGGCATTTACCTTCCTCTGTCTGACTTATTTCACTCAGCACAGTACCCTCTATGTCCATCCATGCTGTTGCAGATGGCAAGATTTCATTCTGTTTTTATGGCTGAGTCCTATTTTATTGTATATATGCACCACTTCTTTAATCATTAATCAATTGATGGACATTAAGTTTCTTCCATATCTTGACTATTGTAAATAATGCTGCACTAAACATATGGATGGATGTACTTTTTGATTTAGTATTTTGGGTTTGTTTAGATAAATATCCAGAAGTGATATTTCTGGGTCCTTCTCTGTCTTGTGTTATAGCCTTTATTTTAAAGTCTATTTTGTCTGGTATAAGTATTGCTACCACAACTTTCTCTTTTTCCTTTTGTTTCCATTTTCATAAAACACCTCTTTTCATCCCTTTACTTTCCACCTGTGTGTGTCCTTCAATCTGAAATTAGTCTTTTATAGAGAGCAAATGTAAGGGTCACATTTTGTTATCTATTCAGCTATAATATGTCCTTTGATTAGAGCATTTCATTTTTTTGCATTTAAAGTAATTGTTGCTAGATATGTATTTGTTATCATTTTACTATTCATATTTTTTATCATTTTCTTCTTCAACATATATTATAATACTGATTTGGAGGTGATGAACTCCTTTATCTTTTTCTTGTCTGGAAAGCTCTTTCTCTGTCCTTCAATTCTAAATAATAGCTTTGGTGTATAGAATAATCTAGGTTGTAGGTTCTTGCTTTACATCACTTTGAATATTTCATGCCAATCCCTTCAGGCCTGCATAGTTTCTTTTGAGAAATCAGCTGACAGTCTTCTGGGAGCTCCCTAGCAGATAACTGTCTTTCTCTTGCTGCTTTTCAGATTCTCTGTCGTTGATTTTTGGCATTTTAATTATGATGTACACTGGTGTGGGTATCTGTGGATTAATCTTGTTTGATATATTTTGCACCTCTTGGACCTTTATGCCCATTTCCTTCAACAAATTAGAAAAGTTTTACATCATTTTTTCAAATAGGTTTTCAATTCCTTGATCTCTCTCCTCTCTTTCTGGTACTCCTGGGATGTGAATGTTGACTGGGTATTTTTTGCTTCTTTACCTTCACATTGCTGATTTGATCCCCTGCTGCATTTACTCTACTGTTGATTCCTTGTAATAACATATTCTTCATTTCTGACCAGTTCTTTTTTATGTTTTCTATCTCCATTTTTATGTTTCCTATTTTTTTTGGTTTGCTTTTTTTTTGGTTTGGTTTTTCTTTGGTTTTTCTCCCCCTCAGGATTGTTTTCTATTCCTTCTAAGCATTTTGAAAATGTCTAATAGGTTTTGTATCCTCTATTACTGTTAATCTGTTTTAATAAACTATTATTTTAAAATACATTATTATTGCTATTATTTAATAATTAATTCTGTACCCTGCATTAAGTACTTACTATGATCGTTAGCCAGGAACTACAACATGATCAAAGACAGAAATCAACATTAGGCTTCTGTTTCCTTTTGAGGGTTTACTTTTTGTTCTTTGAGTTTTTTGGTTTTTTGGGGGTTTTTTTCTTTTTTTTTAATTTTTATTTTTTTAATTAATTAATTTATTTTTCCAAATACATTTGTCTCTACCTTCTCCCCACCACTTTCCCCTGCACCCACTCCTTCAGTCCTTCCCCAATTTGGTTTTGTACATGAGTCCTTGCTATATGTTCCTTGACTTGAAGTTCTTTGACTATTTTCTGAAGTTCTAAGTTCATCATTCTTCCCCTAAGTTCATTGGGCATATTTATAATCAGTGTTTTAAACCATGTATCTGGTAGATTGCTCATATCTATTTTGGTTAGTTCCTTTTCTGGAGTTTTGTGCTGTTCTTTCATTTTGGACATGTTTATTGGTCTCTCAGTTTGGGCTTCCTCCCTGTGTTTTTATGTATGGTATTAGGTAGAGCTACTATGTCTCTTGGTCTTGGGAGAGTGGCCTTATGTAGTAGGTGTCCTATAGGGCCCAGTAAGGTAACCTCCTTGGTCAGCCAAGGAGGGCACTCTTAGTGTGTCCCAGACCCCATGTGAGCTATGTGCACTCTCTGTTGTAATTTAGCCTTGATTGCTGTTGGTAATTCAATAAGAGTAATTTAAAGCTAGGCTGTTTGGCTGTGAGGACTGGCTGTCACACTGTGAGGATCTGCTATACAGGTGCCAACCCCACAGAACAGGACACACTTCAGTGGGACTCTGGTGCCAGATTGAGTTCACTCCTTGAGTGTTTCACTGGTGGAGGTAGTTGAGGGGTGCTTGGGCAAAATCTGAAGCTGTATACTAGGTGTGCTGGCTCTGGGGACTCTGAGGAGGTGCAGGCGAAGGTCAGCTGCTGCCTGTGTTCTGCCTGGGTTCTTCTGCATGGGCTGCAAAGTGATCTGCAAATGGCTGCTACTTGTGTTGGGCTTGGAGGTGTCCAGGAGAGGTTAAGCTATGAACCAAGGCCAACTGCCCCTAGTGCCAGGCCTGGGGGTATATCGAGGCTACATGCTGTTTGTTTGAGAGATTTAATGACAGTATGAAGTATGAACCAAGACAGGCCATTCATATGGAAAAGTCACTGGCAATAGTTTGGGTGGGCCTGCAAATTGGGTAGAGCAGGGTTTCAGATTATCACCAGGTCAGAGAAAATAGTGATATGTTGATGGAGGCTCAGCTACACCACTGCCTGCTGGCTCTGTAGGGGAAGGGCCCAGCAAAGGAACAATGGGCTTTGCCAGCACTTCTGTCTGGAAGAAAGCTGTCCCTCTATTCCTGGCTGAACAATTTATTCTCACCCCATATGTCCCTGGCAACTTTAGAGCTGCTGCCCCAATGCTGGAGCTCAGAGCAAATGAGTCTGAGAGAGTTCATGCACATGATCTTTAAGAGGAATGGCTGAGACTCCAGTAGACCTCTTCCTACTGGTTTTTACAGCCAAAGTTATGGGGAATTCTTTTCCCAGGACTGATTACTTGGCAGACACAGTCCCAGGAACTTGGCATAGTAAAATGAATAAGACAGACAAAAATCTCTGCCCCCACGAAATTCACATCTAGTAAACAAGCAATATATAATTCCAGGGACTCACAATAGACTCATATAGCCTTAGATACTATTATACCTCACTTCCAAATGAGAGAAGTGAGGTCCAGAGGGGTTATTTGATATGGCTCTGACACTCAGTTTATCAAGGACAGAGCCAGCACGCAAATCTGGTTTTATACCAAATCCTAATGTTATTCCATTTGGCTATATCACTTCCTTATTGCATACTAAACACTAAGCAAAAAAAAAAAAAAAAAAAAAGGTTATTTCACAATGCCAAATACTGTTTACATTTATATTAATCTCTACTTTTATATAAGGGTATCTTGGATAAATAGGTGTATGTAATACAGCTCAATGAATTTTCATGAACTGAACACACCTTTCTAAACAGCATTAAAAAAATTATCATTCCCCCCAAAACCTTCTCCTGCCCTCTTTCAGTTACATACATACTCCGTGGGTAACCACTATCTTGAGTTCTAACAGAAGAAATTAATTTTGCTTCTTTTTGTGCTTTGAATAAAAGGAATTAGATAGTATATACTGTTTTGCACCTGACTTATTTATCTTAATATTATTTGTGAGATTCACCCATATAATTGTGTATAGTTAAGTATTATTTATTCTCATTACTTATCTTCTCTGCTGTTGACTGGTATTAGATTACTTTCCATTTGGGGATAATATGGATAGTGCTGCTATGAAGATTCCTGTGTAGTCTCTTGGTGAATATTTTACATATTTTTCATGAGATCACACCTAGGAATGGCATTGCTGAATCGTAGCATAAATATATATTTAGTTGTAATAGATATTGTCAAACAGTTTTCCAAGGTAGTTTTAATTATCTACTCTCTTCCAAGTAGTAGTTTAGAGTCCCACCTACTCCAGGTTTAAATTTTTATAGTAGATGCCAAAATGCCTTCTAAAATGGGCACCAGTTCACCTCTAAGGTAACCTCACATTATTTTACTTATTTTCATAAAAATTCATATATATCTGTCCTATATTTAAAAAACAGAAATAATATAGTAAATAAATACAATTAGTTATCCCCATTATTAGACTCTTCTATAAAGCACTTTCAGGTACCAACAAAAATTATAGAACATATATGGCAAAAAAAAAAGAGAAAATTTCAGGAAGCCTGGGATCCCCTATTACCTTTGGCAAAATCTATTAAGCAAACACTTCTTAACCGAATATAACTGATCATTTGACTAGAGTGATAATAGTCTTTTCCTTCTTTTTCATTTCCCATATCTGTGTATTCCTGAAATAATAAAATACCTTCTCCTAGAAAAATAGCAACTGCTTAATGCATAGTGACAGGATATTAGGCAAGCAAAGCTTCTAGAAGATTGAATAATTTGGTATTTCTTAATTGGAGAAAGAGTCCATGATTACAATTTGCAAAGACTGGTTGAATCTTCATTATAATAAGCTAAAAGCCTTTCTGACAAATTCTCTGTATTTTGATTTTAATAGAATTCCTATCAAAGAACCACAAGCAGCAAACACTTATCTATATTCTAATTCAGATGAGTAAAACATAAAAATGCATGAGGTCCTGTACCATTTGTAACATAAATCTTTTTGCTCCTCAGCCTCCGATTAGATCCCATGGAAAGAGAGGGACCAAGTGATATTTCAGAAACAAAGTATGTAATAGATACTCAATAAACCTGGAGACTGGCAAAATAGATTACTGTTTTATTAAAAGTGATGGAAATATAAAAGGAAACTCAGCTTATCCAGGCTAATTCTAACAAGGATTATACATAAAACAGTGCTAAATATAACCACAATCATCTGGACATTGTGACTTTCCTAATGCTCGCTGGCTAAGCAGGACATTGACAGATGCTGTGAAATCACCCCTAAGAAGGAAAAGAGACACATCTCCCATCTCTCATAACTTTAATATTTATTAGGGACTTAATAATAACCAATGTTAGAGAACTAGCCCAGCTATAAAGTGGAAAAACTAAGCAAATATATTTGTTTAGCTAGTGTATCCTTTTTCTCTGGGCCCAAGTTCCTCAGTGTACACTGGAACAAGCTGTTTCCTAATCTGAGTGGCTTCTAACATGTTTATGAAAAAACGCATATACTTCTCCTCAGACTTAACAATTCAAAATCCTCATGGTCAGACCAAGAAATCTGCATTCTTAGGAAGTGCACAAAGCAAAGTTTGAGAATCACCGCTCAAACTGGAATTGGACGTAAGTGGGAAGATTGGGGTGGAAAGAGGAGAAACAGAAATAATTCAGGCTATATCATTTTTAACTGTAATTAAAAAAAGAAATCACATAACTCTGTTTCTCACTTTTGGACTAACCATTAGAATAATCAAGCTATGCCTTAACAATAAAGATACCACCTTTAAAGTTGTGCCCTACAGAAAGATGGCTATAGTGCAGGGACCTGAGGTGTATGTGGACTGCAGCCAGCTGAAATTAAGCAATAATGAGCTAAAGAGATATCTGAAACCTGAGCAAGAAAGTAGTAGAGAAGGAGGCCTAAAAGTAGAGCTCAGTGAGAAACAATTTAGCCAGATAAATGCTGCTGCTACCAACTACATCATTGACAGTGATGTGAGTGCCAGGGAGGAAAAGCTCAACCCAAACCAATACCATAAGGTCCACAGCCAAGCAGTCAAACTAAAGAGCAATGGAGAAGACCTGTAGCCATGCAAGTTCCGTATAGACATCTTGCTCACCCACTTTGCCTATGAATATAGCTTCCTGCAGCCTAGGGACCACCTGAGTGGCATCACCTTCAAGGTGGCAGGTAGGATCCATGCCAAAAGAGCTTCTGGGTAAAAGCTCATCTTCTATGACCTTAGAAGAGATGGAGTCAAATTGCAAGTCATGGCCAATTCCAGGAATCATGAATCAGAAGAATAATTTATTCATATCAGTAACAAACTACATCAGGGAGACATAATTGGAATTCAGGGAAATTCTGAGAAAACCAAAAAGGGTGAGCTGAGCATCATTCCCTATGACAACACACGGCTGTCTCCTCGCTTGTATATGTTACCTCATCTTCATTTTGGCCTCAAAGATAAGGGAACACAATATCAGCAGATACTCTGACTTGATCCTTAATGACTTTGTGAGGCAACAATTTAACATCCATTCTAAGGTCATCACATATATAAGACATGTTTTTTGATGAGTTCAGATTCCTAGAGGTTGAAACTGTCATGATGAATATCATCACAAGGGGCAGCTGTAGCTAAGCCTTCTATCACCTTCCACAATGAGCTGGACATGAATTTATATGTGAGAATTACTCCAGAACTCTACTATAAGATGCTGGTGGTTGGTAGTGTTGTCTGGGTTTAGGAAATTGGATGCCAGTTTTGGAATGAAGGAATTCATTTGATTCCCAATCCTGAGCTCACTACTTGTGATTTCTACTTGGCCTACACAGACTATCACAATCTCATGAAAATCCTGGAAAAGATGATTTCAGGGATGATGAAGCACATTATAGGTGGTTTCAAGGTGATCTGCCATCCAGACAGGCCAGAGGGCCACGCCTACAAGATTGACTTCATCCTACTCTTCTGAAGAATCAGCATGTAGAAGAGCTTGAAAAAGTACTGGGGGTGAAGCTGCCAGAAACTAACCTCATTGAAACTAAAGAAATATCATGATATCCATGTGGCAAAAATAGTTGAATGCCCTCCCACCTTGGACCACAGTCAGGCTTCTTGATAAGCTTGTTGGGGATTTCCTGGGAGTGACATGTATCAGTCCTCTGTTCATCTGTGATCATTTGCAGATAATGAGACCTTGGACAAAATGCCACTGCTCTATAGATAGTCTGACTGAGCGCTTGGAACTTATTGTCATGAAGGAGGAAATAAACCATGCCTACACCGAGCTGAATGGCTGAATGACCCCATGAGGCAGGGGTGGCTTTTCAAAGAACACGTTATAGATGAAAACTTCTGCACTGCCCTGGACTAAGGGCTGTCCGCCACAGATGGCTGAGGCAAGGGCATCGATTGCATCACCATGTTTCTCATAGACTCCAGTAACAGCAAAGAAGTCCTTCTGTTTTCTGCCATGAAAACCAAACACAAGAAGGAAAATGTGGCAACTGCTGATACACTGGAAAGCACAGCAGCTGGCATGTCTGTCTAGAAAATAATAATTTCAAGTCACATAACTCAAGAATTTTTGCACCTCTGCAGAAGACCAAGGACTGCAAAGGAAATTCTTCTACATTGCTATTCATTTGACTATTGCAGTTCAGTTATGAGAAGAGAGAAAACAAATTAAGAATTTCTTTTTTATTCCTTGTTACCAAATAAATGATTTGTCTCTTAAAAAATAAGATAAAAAAGAGATACCTGGCCTCATATCAAACACATTAAATTAGAATCTCCTAAAGAAGGACCTAGAGTCAATATTTTTGACAAGTTTCCACAATTCCAAAGATAAGGAAAATTTGAACCATTGTGGAAACTGTCTTACATTCTGTTCAAACAGTTAGCCTTAGCCAATTAGAGAGTTTAAAACTTTCACTCCCAAATTTTCATAGAGCTTAATAATATATTTCTTTCTTGAACTCTCTCCATGGTTTAAGACAAAACAAAACACAAACATTTTAGGCTGCTAATAGTCTTCATTTGTATAGCTGGATTTTTTCTTCATTCTTTCTTTTTAAATTACAAAGTGAACATACTCAGGTAACCAGCACCCAGATCCAGAAACTGAATACCACCTGGACTCCAGAAGTCCTCCTTGTACATCTTTCTTGACACTACCTTGTATTTCTAAACACCATCATAATTTGTAATACCATACATTATTTTTACCTGTCTTTAAAGGCTATTGAATAATAGCATGTGAAGAAAACTGAATAATATATGATATGCTCATTGATATCCAGTTTCTTTCATTCAACATAGAGCTTGTGAATTTTGTCCATGTCCTTGCATGTACTTATGGTTGGCTCATCTTTTTTGCTATATTATTCTTTTGTAAAAATGTATCACAATTAATTCATCTACACTACTATTGATTATTTCCACTTTGGGACTAATAACAATTGTACTTCTGTAAACATTCTTATGAATGTCTTTGAAGAACATATGGACTCATTTCTCTCAGTTCCATACCTAGGGATAAAATTGCTGAATTAGAAGGTAAGTGCCTGTTTACCTTCAGTTTTACTGTCAGTTTTCCAAAATAGTGACACTTGCCCCAGAAAAAAAGAAAAACATCAGCTATACCAATGTATGGTGTTGCCAGCCTTTCTCATTTTAATCATTCACTCTGGATTTTATTTGCATATTCTATCATTGATTTCTGAATTGCTTTTATTAATAATGGTATTTATGATCCCAATTTCTTTGTAGCTTTTCTTTTAACAGTCTATAATTTTCAATCTAGCATCTAATATTTAAGCTGCTACATAGATTTAGCCATGTAAAGGAGAATAAGCTCACAATAAAAAAAAAATGGCCTAATTCCATTTTACTTTTACTCTATAAACAGAAGCAGAAACAGCCATCTTCAATTAATTTCAGACTCTCTAAATATTGAAAGATGAAGAAAAGATGGAAGGCCTAAAGGATGGTAGATGGCTAAGCCAAGTCTAGTAAATAACTTCTTTAAGAAAGTGTGAAGCTTCACTAAACTGGGCTGGGGAAAAGACTATAGACATGGAGAGATACAAATTTCTCTTCTTCCTCCCCTTCTTCTTCTTCCCCTTCTCCTCTTACTCCTCCTTCTTCCCCTTCTCCTTCTCCTTCTCTTCTTCCTCCTCCTCCTCCCCCCCTCCACCTCCTCCTCCGTCTTCTTCCTTTTCTTCACTTAATTTTTCTGGCTGTAGTATCCAGCCAACAAAAATTCCTTTTCAGTAATGGCTCAATATCTATATTATTAGTCAATGTATTTGTGAAAGCAACATAATGTGAAACTGAAGTTTTAATAGTTTTCTTTTTTTAAGAGAAGAAATGTAATTAATTCATGGAAGATGAACTTACATTATTCAAGACCCTGGTATTATTTTCCATATTCCCTATATGGTACTTTGTCACTAAAAATGTAGCATAGGTTTAGCCAGAAACTTAACTCCTAAAAAAATACTGTGTTAGACTTCTGGTCAAGATGGAGGCATAGGTAGACACACTTTGCCTCTTTGCACAACCACAAGAATTACAAATGACCTCAAAACAAAAAACACCCAGAACTGCCAGAAAATAGAAATATATGGAAGTCCAACAATCAAGAATTTAAAGAAGCCACATTCATCCAGAGGGGTTGGAGGGGCGGAGTTACAAAGACAGGCAGAGAGGCAGGGTGATGTGAAGACGTGGTGAAGGCAGTGGTGGTGGAACTTATGGTCCCACCTTCATGTGTAGTGGATAAAAATTGGGAAGGATATCTTGGGAGCAAGTAATCCCAGCCCCAGGTCATTTCACACAGCCCAGGGTGCCAGCACCGGGAAGATAAAGCCCCATTACCTCTAGCTATAAAAACCACTGGGGTTTGGGGAGGTGGAAGGAACAGCCAGTCCCACAGGAGAGTCCACTTAAAAGGGCCTGCATAGGCTTAGAACATACACTAACCCACCCACTCTGGAATTCAAAACCAGGGCAGCAGCTAGAAGGGTGCCAGTTGTGTAAAGTGAAGTGGGTGAAGTGACTGGGAGCAGGGCAAGTACTGGAAAAACCTACAGAAGAAAGGCAACAGTTTTGCCCCCCCCTTTCCACTACCTCCCCCCACACAGAGCCACAGAGTGGTGAAGCAGTTTGCCCTGACCTGGTGAATACCCAAGGCTCTGTCCCATACTGCTTAACAAGTGCACTAACACAGGGAGTCAAAGCAGCTCTACCTAATACACAGAAACAAACACAGGGAGGCTGCCAAATTGAGGAGACAAAGAAATATGGCCTAAAGGAAAGAGCAGAACAAAATCCCAGAAAAAGAACTTAACAAAACAGAGATAGCCAACCTATCAGATGCAGAGTTCAAAACACTGGTGATGAGGATACTCAGAGAACTCACTGAGTATGGCAAAAATCTAATGGAAGAAATGAAGTTTACACTAAGTGAAATAAAGAAAAATCTACAGGGAAGCAACAGTAAAAAGAAGGAAGTCAGAGTTCAAATCAACATTTTGGAACATAAGGAAGAAAGAAACATTCAACCAAAACAGAATGAAGAAACAAGCATTCAAAAAAAACCCAAGAACAATATAAGAAGCTTCTGGGGCATCTCCAAAAGAGCCAACATCTGAATCATAGGGATGCCAGAAGGACAAGAGGAAGAGCAGGAAATTGAAAAAAATAATGAAAGAAAACTTCCCTAATTTCATGAAGGAAATAGACATACAAGTCCAGGAAGCACAGAGAGTCCCAAACAAGTTGAACCCAAAGAGGACTACATCAAGACACATCATAATTGAAATGCCAAGAATTAAAGACATTGAGGGAATCTTAAAAGCAACAAGAAAAGAGTGGAGAGTTAACCACAAAGGAGTTCCCATAAGACTGTCAGCAGATTTCTCAAAAGAAACTTTGCAAGCTAGAAGGGATTGACAAGAAGTATTCAAAGTGATGAAAAGCAAGTACCTACAACCAAGATTACTCTTTCTAGTAAAGCTATTTAGAATGGAAGGGCAGATAAAGTACTTCTCAAGAAAGGCAGAGCTAAAGGAATTCATCATCACCAAGCCATTATTACATGAAATGCTAAAGGGACTTATTTAAGAAAAAGAAGAAAATCAAAACTATTAACATTAAAATGACAACAAGCACAACTATCAACAACTGAGTATAAAAACAAAAATATACTAAGCAACAACCAGAACAGGAACAGAATCATAGCTATGGAGATCATTCGGAGGATATCAGCTGGGAGGAGGAAGGGACAGAATGGGGGAAAAGGTTCAGGGATTAAGGAGAAGCTAAAGAGCCTATATGCACGACCCATGGACATGAACTTAGGAGGGCATTGCTGCAGGGAATGTGGGTACTGGATGGATGAGGGCAAAGGGGGAAAAATTAGGACAATTGCAGTAGCATAATAAGTAAAATACATATTTTTTAAAAAGCATTGTGTCAAGAATACCAGTCCATTAATGAGACACCTCACAGACACTGAGGTAAAGAATGGACAGGAAAAGATTCCTGGTGTGAAGGAAAAGATGCCTGAGTGAGAATTTTTCTTTTCTTTCTTTTTTCTTTTTTTTTCTTTTACTTTTTTTGAAGTAAAGCAGAATTTTAGATTTATGTGCTACAGGAATATCACTCCTTGGCAATTCAAAGATAAATTGGGCTGCAGAGAAAGAACATTTTGTATACTCCCCGACAGCTTGGTATCCTGAAAGAAGACTAGAGCTGGAGCAGTTTGCAGGGTGGGGGTTAATTTCAGACTGAAGAAAGATACAGCTAATCCACTCCCTCAGGCAGAAGTCTAAATGGTATTTAGAAAGAGACTTAAGGGAAAAAAGTCTTTCACATAGAAAAATGTATGTTACTTCTCAAAAAAGCCTACATTTTCCATACATAATTTTTCCTCTCCTGCTTCTTCCCACAAAGAACTAAACCAAGGTTATTATTTAAACATTAATTAAATTGGGCAGGGAGAAGGTTTACTGTGGTTTATATAACACAAACCCATATAATTTTTTTTCTAATTATAAAGATTTGATGTTTGAACAAACACCTTTCTTCTAAGCTGCTGAACATATACAGAGGTAAATTAAACTATTTGAGTAAGGTAAGCAATTTACAACAAATTAGACAATAGCCTCACTTGCTCCCTAAACCACAAAGTCTTCATGAATGCTTTGCAATGACCCACAAAAGGAACAATAAGACAAATGTTAAAAGGTACTGTCAGAAGTACTGAATGCTAAATGATGCAAGCTTTTGTCTAAATCCATCCAAATAAAGGCAACAAATTGCCATGTCATGCATTGGGAAACCTTTCTTGTAAAGGCCTGAGCAATAATGAGATCCTTTGCACTTCTGCAGTGTCAGATCATATCAAATACAAAGGAGCATACTCTAACCTGAATATACCAGATGCAGCAAAGTCGGTTTACAATTGTTTGTATTAAAAATAATAAAGTAATTAATAAATATTAATACAAGAATAAATTGTTTTGTGTACTCACAGCTGTAAACCTACTTTTGCCCCACCCTGTATTTATTTAAGTAATCATCTTTATATTTATAACACAAATCAAAATACTCTTTCATTCTACTATTGTATTTTTTCGAATAGAAAGATAATATAAATCATACAAAGCTAACATAAAAGTAAGCTTATTACCCCACCAACTAACTCAAAGTTCTTAATAAAATGTCACCTCTCTCTCTCCCCAATGCACCTCTAATGCATGTTATGCTTCACAACAGTATTTTCTAAACTTCAGAATTTGGCCTTGCTAAATATATGCTCCAGTATTCCAGAAGCCCATGGTAACAGTAATAAGAAATAATGCTTTGTCACTATTCAATTATAAAATATATAATCTTGCTCTCATTCTATATGTTCTTCATAATGCAGAGGGGGTATCTATTATATGGAGCTTACCAGACAGAATTAGGAGTTTTAAGTATAATTCTAATTATTTATATTTGTAATATAATATAATATAAAATATTATATAAACCTCAATTGAATTATTTCTTTTTCCATCCAAATGTCTGGCACAACATGAATACAAATGTGATTTATTGAATCTTTACTTTGTTGTTTCTGTTGCCAACTATATAAACAGGCTTTCAAAATTGTCAGTCAGCTAACAATATGTTTTATTAGCAGAGATAAAATCTAAATAATTAACCAGGACAAGCACAGGCACTAACTAATCAGAATAAACTCCCAGGCAATCAAAGTGGTCATCACTATAAATAACAGACTTCGTCATGCAAGCGTGTTCTGGCGGAAGAGCAGCCCTGATGAAACATGTTCTTGCAGCAGTCACTGATATTTGGTGATCTTCAGTGATCTATAGCTGGGCACATGCACACATACACTCCCATACATATCTATTACTTGTTTTTCATCTTATTTATTATTATATGACATTATATCATTGACATTTATGTATCTTCAGCATGTCACCAGATACAGATCCAGTTCACTCTTCTTAGTACCATCATAATATCTCAGGGCATAGATGTATCATTCCTCTATTGGTAGATCGTTACTCTACTGACAGACATTTAGGCTACTTTCTGTTAACCCAGTAAATATCATTGCGGTCTACCTATATACTTAGGCAGTGTGTGTGCGGTTATCCTCGTATACTAATGTTTTCTTGTTTTTAACATTGAAAATTAAGATTGCTAAGTCAAAAGATATATGTTTATCTTTTTACCTGATAATGTGAGATTGTTTCCCAAAAGAGACTGCAGCAATTCACACTACAAGAGTTCCTATGACCCAACAGGCTCACACATGCTGTCCCGTGGGGTTGGTTCCCTGGAAAATAGCCCTGTAGAGTTGTTGAGTCTGGAGGCAGTGTTGGACTTGTTTATTTCCTATCTTGAGTCACTGTTTCCAGGCCAATTCAGGGAGAGGGCATAATCTTGGTCAAGACAGCTCTCTCTGAGAAAATTCTGGGAGAAGGAATTGAGAGTTGTCAGCCACCCAAAGTCTCAGTAGCAGAGAGAACTCTTCAGTCCTAAAGGGGAATCTGACCCCATCCAATGGGTAGAAAATTTGTTTCATTGTTGCTTTAACTTTTATTTTTCTAAATACTAATGCAGGAACATATTTTCACATGTTAATTGGGTATTTGGAATTTCTCTTTTCAACCTGCTTGTTTATATCCTTTGCTCATTTTTTTTTTTTGGTTGTTAGCTTTCTTCTTATCCTTTTGTAGAAACTCTTTGTATATTAGGGAAAGTAAATATTTATCATGAGTTACAAGTCATTTGTAATTACATTTAATTTATCTTTATTTTTTATTTTTTTTCCAGGTGTATCAGGGTACTGACAGGGCATCAAAGATTTTAAGTGAAAAGTTTTGAATACAAGGGCTAAGTCCTAAGATATGGGCAGGGTTCAGGAAACCAACAAAGGTACTAACAATAAATAAGAGAGAGCTATCGCTATCACTATGTCTTAGGAGTAAGAAAAGAAAAAGGAATGAACAGAGTCTGATAAAAGCTAAAGATGTGGAAGAAGAGATTCCTACGTCATACAGCTAATAAAAGTATGCCTCTTGGGGCATGGAGAAGCCAGAGAAGGGAGGGAAAGTATAGAATAATAAATACATCATATAAAATGTTTTAACTTTCTGTGTAGACCAATATTTCAATATTTTTAAAAACTTTTAAAACATTGTGATTTTTACCGTTGCAATAAGCTATTATTTCTTATAACTTCTGATTTTTGAAATAGTTTAAGACTCACAAGTTGCAAAAACTACATAGAGTTCCTGTTTACCCTTCACCCAGCTTCTCCCAATAAATATAACCATAATAACTATAACCATAGCACATTGTCAAAACCAGGAAATTGACATTGTACAATATTATTCACTCGGGTGCAAATGTTATACAGATTTCACCAGTTTTTACATGCATATCTGTGTGTGTGTGTGTGTGTGTGTGTGTGTGTGTCTGTGTGTCTTTCCATGAAATTTATTACAAGTATACAGTTGTATAAATATCACCACAATCAAGATACCATATTGTTCTACCACCACAGAGAAAGTATATTAATATCCTTCTCCCAACCCTAACCCCTGGCAACTAGTGAAATCTCATTAACTATAATTTTGTAACTTTGAAAATGTTATATAAAAAGAATTATATAGTATTTAACTATTTGAAATTGGTGGTTTTTTGCTCACCAAAATGCTGTTGAGATTCATCCAAGTAGTTGCATATATCAAAAGTTTGTTCCATTTTATTACTGAGTAGTATTCTGTTGTGTGGATATATCACCAACTGTTTATCCATTTATCCAATGAAGAACATAAGTCTTCATTTCTCTGGATCAAGTGCCCAAAACCATGATTGCTGGATTATA
Source organism: Pteronotus mesoamericanus (assembly GCF_021234165.1). NCBI lineage: Eukaryota > Metazoa > Chordata > Mammalia > Chiroptera > Mormoopidae > Pteronotus > Pteronotus mesoamericanus. The sequence goes on along the minus strand of NW_026555105.1, from coordinate 33,295,460 downwards.
TAAAAATTTATGTTTAACTTTATAAGAAACTGCTATTTCTATTTCTGGCAAGATGAAATAGATGTAATTTTCTCTATATTCTATGCTAGAAACAACTAAAAACCCTGGACATTGTGAAAAAAAATACAAATTAAAAACCCCTCAAGAATACTGAAAAAATGGAGGAAAAAAGGTAGACAAGTTAAGGCCCTTAAGACTCAAAGAATGGCAGAGTGCTGAGTTCTCAACCTTGGAGCTAAAGAAGTTGGAAGCACAAAGCCAACAGACACAGCCAATAAAGGAAAAGCCCAACAAAAGAGTACTGCTAGACAAAATAAAATCTTACATAACTAGTGTATTCCAGCCTACTATGACAAAGGAAAAAAAAAAGCATGCCTCCCTCCACCAGCAAGGCTAAGTGAGGAGCACAGACCTCCATCTTTGCAAGGTGCAAAGAGGCACTCCCAACCCCCTCACCCGAAGCAAGAGAGATCAGGGAAGGCCAGTCAGAAAGCTGGGGCTTTCACCCCCATTAGATGACAAAGAGGCTTATGCAGTTTCAATGGAGACCACCAGGGGAGCCAGGCCAGTACTCCCACCAGCAATAACATAAAGGCTCATCCATGGGTGTGAACAAAGGCCCAGTAGGGCACCTGAAGTTGTAGGACCTTCTTTTTTTCTTTTATTTTTTATTTAATCTTTGTAGTATTTTTTCCCAATACCATTTAGTCACCTTATATCCTCTGCCTCCCAGCAATCAAACACTGTTGTCCACATCCATGAGTCTTTTTTCTTTTTTGCTGAATCTCACCCCACTAGCTGTCATCTTGCTCTCCATATATGAGTCTGTCCCAATTTTCCTTTTAATTCAGTTTGTTCATTAGATTCCACATATGAGTGAAATCATATTGTATTTGACTTTCTCTGACTGGCTTATTTCGCTTAGCATAATGTTCCCCAAGTCTGTCCACACTGTCACAAAGGGTAAAATTTACTTCTTTTTTATGGCCAAGTAGTATTCCATTGTGTATACTTAGTCCAATAGTTATTTTGTCCATTCATCTACCGATGAACAATTGGGCTGCTTCCATATCTTTGTGATTGTAAATAATGTTGCAATGAACATAGGGATGCTTATGTTCTTTTGAATTAGTGTTTTGGGATCCTTCAGGTATATTCCCAGAAGTGGGATCACTGGGTCAAAAGGAAGATCCATTTTTAATTTTTTGAGGTATCTCCATACTGCTTTCCACAGTGGCTGCACCAGTCTGCATTCTCGCCAATAGTGCAAAAGGATTTCCACTTCTCCACTTCCTTCCCAGCACTTGTTTGCTGATTTATTCACGATACCCATTATGACATGTGTGAGATGATAACTTATTGTGATTTTAATTTGCATTTTTCTAATGATTAGCATGTCTTCATATGTCTATTGGCCACCTGTATGTACTCTTTGGAGAAGTGTGTATTCAGGTACTTTGCTCATTTTTTAATTGCAGAGTTTGTTTTCTTGGTGTTGAGTTTTGTAAGTACTTTATAAATATTGGCTATTAACTCTTTGTCAGATGTATCAGCAAATGTGTTTTCCCATTATGTTCATTGTCTTTTTATTTTGTTCATGATTCTCTTTGCTGCACAAAAACTTTTTCATTTGATGTAGTCCCATTTGTTTATTTTTCCTTTTGTTTCCCTTGCCTGAAGAGATATATTCATAGCAATAATAAAATATTGCTATGAGCAATGTCTGCGATTTTGGTGCCTATGTTTTCTTCTATGATTTTTATGGTTTCAAATCTAACATTTAAGTCTTTAATCTATTTTGAATTTATTCTTGTATGTAGTGTAAGAAGATAGTCTAGTTTCATTTTTCTGCACATATCTGTCCAATTCCCCAACACCATTTATTGAATAAACTATCTTTAGCCCATTGTATGTTCTTGCTTCCTCTGTTGAATATTAATTGACTATAGAAGTGTGGATTTTTTTTTCTGGGCTCTCTATTCTGTTCCATTGATCTATGTGCCTGCTTTCATGCCAGCACAATGCTGTTTTGATTACTATGGCTTTTAGTATAATTTGATAATAGGTAGCGTTATTCCTCCAAATTTGTTCATCTTTCTAGGATTGTTGTTGTTACGCAGGGCCTTTCATGGTTCCATATAAATTTTTGAAATATTTGTACTAGTTCTGTGAAATATGTCATTGGATTCTTGATAGAAAAATACATTGAATCTACAGATTGTTTTGGATGATATAGACATTTAATGATGTTAATTCTTCCTATCCATGAACATAATATGTGCTTCCAGTTATTTGTATCTTCTTCAATTTCTTTCTTCAGTTTCTTATACTTTTCTGAGTACAGGTATTTTACATCCTTGGTTAGGATTATTCGTAGATATTTTATTCTTTTTGTAGCAATTATGAATGGGATTGTTTTCTTAATTTCCTTTCCTGTTAATTCATTATTGGCATGTAAAAATGCAACTGATTTCTGGATATTAATTTTGTATTCTGCTACTTTGCTGAATTCATTTATCAGTTCTTGTAGTTTCTTGGTGGAGTCTTTGGGATTTTCTATGTACAGGATCATGTCATCTGCAAATAATGACAGTTTTACTTCTTCCTTTCCAATTTTGATGCCTTTTATTTCTTCTTCATCTTCTCTCATTGTTGTGGCTAGGACTTCTAGAACTACGTTGAATAAAAGAAGTGAAAGTAGACATCTCTGTATTTTCCCCAATTTTAAGGGGAACACTTGTAGTTTTTGCCTATTGAGTATGATGCTGGCAGTGGTTTTGTCATATATGGCCTTTATTATGTTTACCTATGTTCCCTCTAATCCTACTTTCCTGAGAGTCTTTATCATAAGTAGGTGCTGGATTTTTATCAAATGCTTTTTCTGCATCTATTGATATGATCAAGTGTTTCTCTTCTCTCATTGTGCTTAGGTGATGAATCACATTTATTGATTTGTGAATGTTGTACCAACCTTGCATTTCTGTAATAAATCCCACTTGACCAAGTTGTATGATTTTTTGATGCATCGCTGTATTTGTTTTGCTGATATTTTGTTCAGGGTTTTAGCGTCTATGCTCATCAAGGATATTGGCCTATAATTTAAAGATCAGAGCAGAAGTAAACAAAATAGAGTCTAAAAAAATGATAGAAAAGATCAATGAATCTTCTTTGAATAGGTAAACAAGATCGACAAACCTTTAACCAGGCTCATTAAGAAAAAGAGAGAGAATGCCCAAATAAATAAAATCATAAATGAAAGTGGAGAAATAATTATTGACACCAAAGAAATACAAAGGATTGTAAAAACATATTATGAACAACTACATGCCAACAGACTGGACAACCTGGACAAAATGGATAAATTCCTAGAAACATGCAATCTCCCAAAACAAAATCAGGAAGAATCAGATAATCTCAATAGACAGAATACACCTATTATAATTGAACAGTAATCAAAAACTCCCAACAAACAAAGCCCTGGATCTAATGGCTTCACAGGTGAATTTTACCACATTCCAAGAAGAACAAACACCTCTCCTTCTCAAACTATTTCATAAAATTCAACAGGAGGGAAGTCAGTCAATCTCATTTTATGATGCCAGCATTATCCTAATTCCCAAACCAGATAGAGACACTACAAAGAACGAAGTATATTTCTATCTGGAAGTAGTTAGGCAGTGTCCCACTTCCCCTGCCAGAGAAGTGTCAGAGGGATTCAATTAAAACAGAAGGCTTAAATAAGGTGCAAAGCCATATAATATACTAGAAAAATGTTCAGGTTTCAATAAAAAAGTCACTCATAATATCAAGAACCAGAAAGATATCAAACTGCATGAAAAATGATCAATAAATGCCAACACCAAGATAGTACAACTCTTACAATTGTCTGTAAAACATATAGAGCAGCCACAATAAAACTGCTTCAATGAGCAATATACACTTCAAACAAATGAAAAAATAGAATGTCTCAGCAGAGAACTAAAAGACATAAAAAGAAGAAAATAGGAATTTTAGAACTGAAAAATAAATAACCAAAATAAATAGCGCAGGGAGTAGGCTAAAGAATGCAATGAAGGGGACAGGAGAAAGAATCAGTGAACTGGACAGCAGAATTGCCAGATTTGAATAACAGAGAGAAAATAAAGTAGGGGAAAAAACACACACACACAAAAAAGCCACAGGGACCTAGCATTTGCATCATGTGAGTCCTTAACTGAGAGGAAAAGGGGGCAGTTCTAAAATAGTACAGGAAGAAATTAAGGCTGAAAAATTTTCAAATTTGACAAGAGACATAAACCTATAGATTCAAGAAGTTGTAAAAAAAATCTTAATTAGGATACCCCAAAAGATCCATGCCACAACACATCATAATTAGACTCCTAAAAACTAAAGACAAAAAAACTTTTGAAACAAGCAGAGAAAAACAATGTTTTACTTATAAGGGAAAAATAATTCAAATGACAGTGGATTTCTCATTTAGGTTACAAGGAAGAGGTACAATTTATCTTAAGAGTTGATATGAAAAAACCATAATTTTATACCTAGTGGAAATATTCTTCAGGAATAAAGAGAATATCAGCACATTTTCAGATTAAATAAAACTAACAGAGTTTATGTCTAGCAGACCTATTCTACATGATGGGCTAAAATAAACAGAAAGGAACAGATGAAAGAAGGAAGCTTGGAAACTTCCTTCTAATCATCAGGTAGGAAAAAAGAAAAAGTATGGGTAAACACAATAGGCTTTCCTTCTCCACGTAAATTTTCTAAACTCTGTATTATGGTTGAAGCAAAAATTGTAACCCTATCTAAGATGGTTTTAAATATACATAGAGGACATATTTAAGATATTTATATTATAAATAGGGGAGGGAAAATGGGTGTACAAGGAAGGAAGATTTCTATACTTACTCCAACTGATAAAAATGGCAATACCAGTAAAACGATAAGTTGCATATATATAGTTACAGTAATCAAGACTGGAGGTATTGGTGGAAGGATAGAGATGTAGATAACAATGGATCAGAAAGAACAGAACATCCAGAAAGAGACCCACACAAATATGCCAAAGGATTCTTGACAACAAAAAATATATATATTAAGGAAGAATAGCCTTTTCAAAAAATAGTTCTAGAGCAATTAGACATTCATTAATGTAAAAATTAATTGTGGCCTGTGTTTCACACCTTATAAAAAAATTAAGTAGAAGTACACCATGGACTTAAATGTAAAACTTTTAGAAAAAAAATAGTAGAAAATCTTTGGAATCTAAGGATAAGCAAAGAGTTCTTAAGCTTGATACCAAAAGCATTACCCATAAAATGAAATTTTTATTTAATAAAAATTTAAAACTTTCGATCTGTAAAAGACCTTTTTAAGAGAAAATATTTGCAAACCATATATCCAACAAAGCACTAACAACTAGAATATATAAAAAAACTCAAAACAAACCAGCAATAAAACGATCAACTCAATTAGAAAATGGGCAAAAGATGTGAAAAGACATTTCACTGGAGAATATAGACTAATGAATGGCAAATAAACAAAGAAAAAAATCAGCCATTAGGCAAGTGCACATTAAAGCCACAGTGAACTATCATTACACACCTATCAGAATGGCTTAAATAAAATATAGTTGCAACAAAAATGCTGGTTAGGATGCAGAGAAGCTAGATCACTCATTCATTACTGGTAGGAATATAAAATGCTACAATTACAATGGAAAATATTCTTGCAGTTTCTTTAAAAAGTAAACATGCAACCGCCATATAATAATACAATTGTACTTTTAGGCATTCAGCCCAGAGAAATGAAAAAATTTTGACATGAAAACCTGTACATGAATGTTTATAGCAGTTATATTTATAATATCCCCAAACTAGAAACAACGCAATCTCCTTCAGTGGATGAATGGTGAAACCAATTTGGCACATCTATACTATGGAATACTACTCTACAATACAAAGGAAGCAACTATTGATGCATGCAACCACCTGAAGCAATCTCTAGAGAAATATGCTGGTAAAAAAGCCAATCCTAAAGTTATACACTATAGTGTTTGATTTATTTAACATTATTGGAATGGCAAGAGGGTGAAAGAGGGAATAGAGTGGGAAAAAATGCATATGGCTATAAAAAGAGAACGTGAGAGATACTTGAGGTGACAGAAGTGTGTATCTTGACTGTTAATGTCAATATCCAGACAATGATATTCTACTATAGTTTATAAATGAAAACTTAGAACATCTCTGCAAAGGATATTGTACATGTTCTGCAAAATGTTAACAGTGAAGGAAACTGGGTAAAGCAAATGTAGAATATCCATATCATTCCTTACAACTGCATGCAAAACCACAATTATCTCAACATAAAAAGTTTAATTACTAGAAAAAGAAATCACCAGATTGCTTTACAGAATGGTTTTTACCATTTACATTTTCACCAACAATGATGAGGGATCCAGTTTCTCTGCAATCTCACCATCATTTGGTACTGTCAACATTTAAAAATTTTAGTTACTCTAATAGATGTGTTGTGGTGCCTTTAACCTATAACCTTTAAACATATGACTTACTGGAAGAATGATGAGTTTTTCCTAAATATATAAAAAAAATTCAGATCACTTTTGGAGGAGTTACTTTTCCCTCTGCAAACTGTTTTATTTGCTTTCATTATACTACGAGAGTTTTGTAACTCATCATGTTTTCCCTCTTGAACTTGGCTTCCTGGAAGTTTATGCCGAGATTTTCTACCTGCAGGGGAATAACATATTCTCACTTAATGCTACCAGTCATTCATACAGGCAGAGGAGGAGGGAATAAACCTAGTGGAGATGCTTATAGAAAATAGTTTAGGAGCACTAGAAAGTGGAAACAGAATTAAACTCAGTTCCACCCTAGTCCTTCAAGAAAAGGTTTACAATCCAGTCTAGCCCAAGGAAGGTTATGACTGCAGGTCCATACTCATTCCAGGCCCATGATGAAATCAAAGGGAAATCAGGTCCAGGAGGAATGAGGCAGACACACAGTTCTCAAATCACAAAACAGAGATGGTCAGAATGATGTAGAGGGCACCAAATTTTTCCAAGAGTTTCAAAGCAAAAGAAAGCACACCAGAACAAAAATAGCATATTCCTCTGAGAGAGAGCTGGCAAAAATGACAAAGGCTTTCCTGCAGAATCCCCTACTCTGAGGGGGAAGAAAGAACCTGAGAGGACAGAAACAACCGGGAAGCCAAGAGACCTAGACAGAGGCGGGGAGCAGACCCATTCACTTTTAAAGTCATCCAATTTTGAGGTCTAGGGTTTTAGATTCATTGACAACGTTCTCACTTCTCTTTATCTCCAGAAGATGGACATGCATCCAAAAGGCAGTTGAATACCAATTTTAAACAGTAAGAATATAAGCCAAGGTCACAATGTATATGCCCAATTTTTATAGTCAACTGCCACGGTTATCCCTGACAAATGTATCTTGTTGCATTCATCATTTTGCTATCATTATTACTTAGTGAATGTTATTTTTTTTAATTATAGCTATACTTTTTAGTGTAAAATATCCTGCCTACTTTTTGGAAGTCAGTAGATGCATAAGAAATAAATAAACCATATTAAACAAGAAAATGTTGAATGTTGAAAAAAAGCAAGTTACATATTTGGTATAATATGTTTTTACTAAGAAGTAAATTTGACTCCATTTACATATTTAGGCAAAATTAAAATTTTTGATAACTGCAACAAAGTGATGCTTAAGGACACTCCATTTCCTAATCTATTTCATGTGGAGGAGATCATGAAAAGAACAGATGTTTCAAAATTATGGCCATTGGCTTTATATCCCAAATCCCAAGACATTAAAAAGGGAATTTTCTGTCAAAACACCTATCTATCATCATGCCTGTCCCTCATCCAAAGCCAAGGGTTCTATTCAGCATGTCCAAATGGCAGTAGGGGAACGTGTTTTCATGTTATAATCAGTATATGGTAGGTTATTGCTAAGGAAAAATAAGAAAGATCATGCCTCACATCCAGGTTTATTTACTTCTTGACCTAGGCTTACAATTGTCATCAGAATAATTTGGTGGGACTTTTATGTTTCTCATCCCAATTATTTTAATTCTGACTCCAAAGCTGATTAAGCATAGCATAAAGAGTGCAATTTAGTTTATTTTTGGTTTGTTTTTTTTTTTTTTAGAGAAAGGTACGTGGGCAAGAAACACTGATGCAAGAAAGAAACATCAATCGGTTGCATCTTGTATGCACTCTGACCAGGAACACAACCTACAACCTAGGCATGTGCCGTGACTGGGAACTGAACCAGCAACCTTGCACTTTGAGGGATGATGCTCAATCAACCAACTGAGCCATACCAGTCAGGGCAAGAAATGCAGTTTACATTATAGTAGAGAGGATACAACACTAGATATTATGCTTCAAAGTATATTTTTTCTATTACAGATTTTCTTTAAGATTTTATTTATTTTTTAGTGAGGGAAAGGGAGAGAGAAAGTCAGGGAGAGAAACATCAATGTGTGGTTGCCTTTTGTGCACACCCCACTGAGGGCATGGCCTGCAACCCAGTCATGTGCCCTGACTGGGAATCAAACCAGTGACCCTTTGGTTTGCAGGCCGGCTCAATCCGCTGAGCCACACCAGCCAGGACACATGATAGTTTTTAATTTGTTATTTATAAGTAACCCATATGAAATATTTTGTGTATTCAAAAGGATGTGCTTTCCTGATTGATCCAATGTTTTCACCTGGAACCTATGAAAATTGAGCTTATCCCCAATAAACAATGACATTCCCTGGAGAAAGCCTATACTGTACTAAAAATAAAAATATAAAATTTCCAAAAGCTCACATACGGTTCATGGTCACTTTGGTAAAATTCAAAGAGTCCATGAAAATATTAAATGTTAGGATACTGAAAGAGTTTTCTGCAGTTATTCCAAAATATTTGCCCAAGCTTAACAACAGTTTCTAATCGATAACCATAAGGCAACTTAAAACTGAACTAAAACATCTCCAAAGTCAAGACATTTAGAAAAAATAATTTGAAAATGGCAGGTTTTTAGTCAGGTTACAAGTCTAAAAATAAATATAATAGAATGCTTTTAAACAATATTATCTTAGAATATAAATAATTCCTCATATATAATTTATGTACAAATTAAAACAGTAGACAGTAATTTCCTTGGCTTATATGCAATATTATAAAGGTCTCCATACACCTCCATTTAGATGCCACTTTGTAAGACTTCCAGGGTCTAGGTGTTAATCTATCTGGACAATATCTTAATTACTGCATATTACCATAAAGCAATAAAACTTCATTTGAATTTGACAGCCCATCTGTTAAGGTTCCTGGTATTTCAGATGAAAATAAATCAACCTGTATTCAATTAAAGTAGTTTATAAGGTTCCTTGTAGGTTAATAAGGTCAAATTCTAAAGTTTATTCATAAAAAGAGAATATGTTAGAGGTAAAAAATAGAGCAAATTAAAATTCAATATATTTTATTTGTTTGCTGTTACATGAACATTGGAAATATGACTGTGTAATTATTGCTAAACAAAGTGTGGGTATTCACCAGGAATCAATTAATATTACCCCAAAATGGTGGTAACATAGAATAGACAAAGTATGACCCACTCTGATGATCATAGGTCTACTGGAAGATGAAAAGGGTACATTATATAACAATATTCTGAAGAAAATCACTTCAGAAAAAATGCTGTTTATGATATTCACACATAGTATTAGTTACTATTTAAAGAATAATGCTGGGTAATAATAATGGATAGAATGAGTTATGATATTAAAAAATTTCATATTGTCCCCTGGTCTGATCCTCCTGAATCCCCAAGGTGGGCTGCCCTTCCTCTATCAGTCCCCAGCTGACTTGGAGAAGCAGCTGTAAAAAAAAGCCTGCATCTGAATAGTCTAGAGATCAGTTTTTAATTCATTTTTAATTCCTGTGTGTTGATGTGTGTGTGTGTGTGCATTCAATATAGCTATTTATTTCCAAGAAACAAAATTTTTCTGCCTAGCATCTCCACCACACTCGCCATGTTCTACCAACATATTAAAAGTTCGTTCAACAAAATCCTAACAATATTGCTTTTTAAAAATCTCTAGAGAGGGCTCTTTAAAGCAGGCAGCAAAAAAATCATCTTCCTCTCTTGCTCAAAAAAATCTTTGGTCAAAATGTACAGGTAGATTATTAATTATTAATAAGGACTAAGTAGAGCTTAAATATTAAAAAAAAGTAAGTATGCTATTAAAATGCTTTGACTATCAGGAAGTTAAAACAAAGATAAATGTAAATAAATAAAGGAAAGAAAAAGCTCCAAACTGCAGCATTACGTGAATCCTAAACCCTGTCTGACACCAGAGTGGCAAAAAAGGGAAATGGCAGCAGCCAGTACTTTTTCATTTGATGATATAAGTAACACCTTTGAAAATCCTGGTATTTTTACAAAGGAATCTATAAATTATGCATGATTCCTAGCTTTAAAAATCACTCCAGTCACCTTACAAAATAGAGAATTCATTGTAAAAGGTTTGGTGGTCAGCTCTAACATCTACATATATAACTAAAAATGTGAAAACTATAATTATAAAATATACAAATATTATAAACTTTGAAATTTTAGAATTACTATGAACTGAAAACAGAAAATAGGGAGAGAAGGGCAAGTAGAAAAGTGTAAATGTGTTGATATTACACTTTTATATACAGAGGATTAAGAGATAATGCTTGAAGCAGATAAATCAACTATAGGGATTTAAGTAGCATCTAGATGTATGACATTTCTGAACAAAGACCTAACTAGCAAAGATTAGATGATAAAATGAGGGGGTTGGAAGGTGGTATGAGTTATACAAATATACCAGCTTCATTTTCTTCAAAAGCTGACCACTTTTGAGGTTATTTATTCTAGTGCATAATATTTAAGTAAATAATGTATTAAAATTACCAGATACTAGCTAGTATTTATTTATATAAAATATGATTACTTATTTTCTAACAAATTTATATATTATTATTGTTCATTTTATTAGAAAAATAAGCTGATAGAATGTTTAATTTGTATTCCTTAAGAGTAAATTCTAAAAACATAATTTCTATACTTTTGAGGTTCAGGGAGATAGCAGGCAATTATACCTAACAAGTAGTTTATTGTTTTTAATATAAACACAGAAATTTTTCTTAACTTCTAAAGTTCATACTATCTCTTTGTGTAGAAATCTTTCTCACTCATATTAATTAGTAAAAAATGCCACTTTAGAACAGATATATGGTATTAGAGCATCAAGAACATTACCAGTACATTTGATGGAATTAAATTGACTTTATGCCTTTGTGAATCTGTGTGTGTCTCTGTGAGTGCCATAAACGAAGGAGGCCTAAAAAATTATCACCTAGCCCTAAATTCTATGATTACAGAATTATAGACTTTGTCTATGTAGTATAAATACACACACAATTTAATACCTAACATAACATCATATTTTGAGAGTAAAGCACAGAGGCAGCTCTTTTAGGAATTATACTTAGTAGAGTAAAGATGTGAACTATACTATAATTAAAGAGCGTTATTATAGATGCAGCACAATTTAAAGAACTTAAGAAAACTGACATGTTGCTATGGCTGCTGTGGTTCAGTGGGTTGAGTGTTGGCCTGTGAACCTGAAAATCTGGGTTTGATTCCCAGTCAACGCACATGCCTGCATTGAGGGTCACGTCCCCGGTTGGGTGCAAGCGAGAAGTAGCCAATCAATGTTTCTTTCACATATCAATGCTTCTCTCCTTCTCTTTCTCTCTCCCTTTCCCTCTCTCTAAAAAATAAATAAAATCTTAAAAAAATAAATGAAAACTGACATGCTATATCTTATTTCGCTTCATATAATTTTAGGTTCTGTTGTGTGATGAGTCCACATTTACAATAGTCATGCCTTCCTGATGGACTGATCTTTTTATAATTATATAATGTCTCTCTTTGTCCCTAACAATTTTCTTTGTTCTGAAGTCTGATATTAATAAAACTACTTTTTTAAAAAAATATGTTTGCATTGTGTATCTATTTCTATGCTTTTACTTTCAACCAACCTGTGTTGTTGTATTTGAAGTGAACTTCTTGTAAGCATCATGTTATTGGATCATATTTTATTTTTATCTCTGTGTCAAAATCTGTTTTTTAATTGGTGAATTTAGATCATTTACATTTTTAGCAGCTTTATTGATTTACATATGATACAACCAGCTCATTTAAAGAACACAATTCAAGGATTATTATATATTCATAGGCCTGTTCAATCATTCCCACATATTTTGAACATTTGCATTATATTCCAAAGAAATCTGTACTAATTAGTATTTACTCTCTATTTTCCCCCAAAACTCCCTCTCCAAGTCCTAGAACCCAGCAATATGCTTCCTACCTCTAGCGATTTACCTAACAAGGATACTTCATATAAATAGAATTATGCAATATGTAGTATTTTATGAGTAGCTTTTTTTACTAAGCATAAAGTTTCAAAAGTTCATCCATGTTGTAGCATGTACTAAGATTCCATTCCTTTTTAGGTATGAACAATTTTCCATTTTTTGTATGTAACACATTTTAAATCCATTCAGCAGGTGACATTTGGGTTGTTTTCATTTGGGGGGCTATTATGAATTATGCTACTATGAACATTCATACAGGTTATTATATAAATGTAAGTTTTCATATTCCCTGAGTATATGCTTAGGAGTAGAATTACTGGGTCAAACAACAATCCTACATTTAGCAGTTTGAGGACCTGCCACACCATTTCCCAAAATGGCTACACCAGCTTATTTTCCCACCTGCAATGTATGAGGATTCCAATTTCTCTATATTCTAGTCCACACTTATTAGGCTACCCTTTTCTTGGTCCTTTGGCTAAGGGAAACAAGATTTTCTTGCAGCTTTTGTGTATGTGCCTATTTTGGTCCGAGATTAGAGATTTCTGCAGCACCCTCTCCAGGATATATACGAGGCAAGAAATTCAAAGAACTCATTGCTGTGTAATTTCCTCAAGTTCCTCCAGTCTCTAAAGCTCCCAGGTCTGTAAGCAGTGAACTGCCTTTTCTTAATCTGTCAGAGACTTCCTATGCTTGTTTGTTATAATATCTATGAATTTTTAGTTGTAAAGAGAAGGACCTGGGAGGAATGGAGCTACTCCATCTTGATGAAACAAAATTAATTATTTAATTTTAGTATTAAAAGTGCCCCTTTGTGTTATTTGAACTTCATGGATACACTTTGATGTTTTCTCCAATAATATCTTAGGAAGGTCAGACTATTTGGGTGGAAGTACCAAATTATTATTTTTGTTGTTGTTGCTCCTATGCAGGCAAACATTCATTTACATTTATCTAAAAGTAATTGTAAACATTTGAAAATAATTATATGGGTAAGTTGCCTCAATTAGTTAAAACAGTTGGATGAGAACCCAACAATATTTCAAGCAACAGCTGAGTAGAAGATTTTAATCTCATTACAACTGATGTCAGCATTCTTTCTGAGGCAAAACTAATTGCAGTATCTTCCACCCACAGTCCCAACTCATCACATACTCATGCTAGATAATCATACAAGAGAAAACGTTCTAATAAAGAGATATGAAGCTCACAGAACTTTTATTTGGACCTTTGCAGTCATGTTGTATGCTGCGCATGATAATAGAGCTTTGTGCACATAACAGAAGGTGTCCATCTCATTTCCCAGTCCTGTCCTTGTGCAACATCTGTGGTGGAATGTGCTCTCTGTGGGAACAAGAGAACTAAAGGTTTTTAGGTGGGATGAACCTAATTTAGAGTCTCAGTTCCACGTGGGACAAGTTATTTGACATCTCAGAACCTCAGTTTCCTTGTCTATAGTATATAGGCTTCTAAAGCTGTTAATTTTCTGGAAGGATTGAAAGAATGTATACAAAGTGTCTTTCAAAGTGTCTCACCAAAAATGCAAAAAAAGTGCATATTTGACTCCCTGATGTTGCACTGGCAAACAGTGAAGCATGAAGCTAGAGCTCACATATCTCAGAGTCACCAAGATTGCCTTTGACCTTCTCACAAATTTTAATTAAGAAGTGAAATACCAACTCCACAATACAGAATACCAACCCCAGAATATTATGGGCCCCCAGACCTATTTACATCTGAGAAAGTGTATCTCCCAAAGTATTATAAACACATACATGTAATTAATCTGAATATGAATACACACACATAGTAATCTTCCTGATAAATTCTTTTCTGTAAGTCATCAAATTTCAAGCATACTTTCTCTAAAGATATATTCAAAGACAATTCTCAAGAATTTCTATTTTAATTCTGTACTTTATTTCTTGAGGGTTGGTTGAAATTTAAAAGGAATTTTTAAATCATATGTAGCAAAAGTAAGGATTCTTCCACACACCCCTTATAGATAAGTGGCAGAATCCCAATACTTAAATACTTGCTCACCCCTCCATTTTCTCCAATGCTTTCTGTAAACTGAAGGGTGATTCTGGGTTCAGTAGTATTTCTGAAGATCAGACTGTTATGAATTCTACATCTTTGACCTACAGGGACATAGGAGCACTTGAAATAATAAGTCTAGTTTATCAAAGGGAATGTTCTCTGAAAGAATAAATCAGACTCCTCAGGTAGCAACCATGGCTCATCACTGATAGGTCCACAGCACTGGCAAATCATTGAGCTGCCTTGGGCTTGACTTCCCAGCTAAGTGACTATCACAGCGCAGCACTCCACATTCAACAAGAATGTTCTCATCTAGCCCGACCACACCCTTCAGTGTCAAGGAAAATGTCAGCAGCAATTGCTGCCCTCATATAATGGCAAAGAAATGAAAGCTCTGAGAATCTTGATGTTTCCCAAAAGGAGATCTACAAATCATGGGTGATTCATAGGCAGCCTCTGAGATAGGAGAAACACTGCTTCGGAGGGCTATAGAGAAAAACTGGAAAAGCACAGGGACACAGGAAGGAATATTATAAGCCCCAAATGATAGCAGCTAGCAGATTTTAAGCTGGCAAGAAAAAGGAGACGAAGAAAGCAAAACAACTGCACATGATGTGGGGCAATAAGACATTCAAGCCAGCTGAGCTCTCTGGAGAGCTGATTCTGTGTATGTGCCATGGAGGGCCAGGAATTTTAACAATGAATAGTCACTTAAACTCTGCGATGGATCGAAACCATGCCTTACAATTTTTAAATAACTTGGATAGTGGAAGGATTAAGGTTAGCAGGAAAGTTTTCCTACTTCATGCTTTAAATTGGGCTAAGTCTTGCTTCACACATTGCCACCATTGATGGATATTATCCAGCTGCCCATACCACAGAACCCTCATTTCTGGCAAAATTAGATTGGAGTATGTATTTTTAACAAGCCTCCCAGCTGATGACAAAGCTCCATAATGTTTGAAATGTTCGAAATACTCTGTCCTATACTCTAAGGCTTTTCATTTCATGTGCACTTAACTTTTCTTGTGGCTAAGTCTATTTGTAAGGGGGGCGGGGAAGGTAAGGTGTGATTATTTGTTAGGCTCCAGAGAAAGAAGTGTCTTCTCCATGACCCTTATCCATCCTCTTCCATCCAGAGTATATAAAAAGTCTAAATTTTATTCATTGTAATGATTTAAAAAATACAAGTCAAGCAGAATAAGAGTTAGAGAACTCAAAGGTCACTGAAATGTAAGTAAATGAAAAATAGAGTCATTTTTGAAAAAATTTCTAGGAGCCACTGCATCATTCCAAGGTCAAATAAAATAAACAATTACACATACACATACACACACACAAACACACACACACACACATACGTTCTGATACCAGGTTGAGTATGCCAGTCATTGTCTCTGACTTCTAATGAGAAGCACTTGCCATTTTAAGGAAAAAGATAAAAAGCACACACTTTTGCCTGTGAAAAGGATTAGAGAAATTAAACATTTTTATCATTAATATTCATTCAGTCCTATCCTGAAAAGAAATTCAATGCATCAACTCAAAAAGAGTGGGAAAAATGTAGTTACAGCTTTGAAATAATGCCATAAGTTTCCATGCCTACAGTCACCAAAAAATGCAAAAGATTCTGTTATATATACAAAAGAATGTTGTAAAATAATAGCCAAATTAGATAACTCAGGAAAAACTTCATTGAAAAGTTTGATATAATTAAAATTTAAATGAGACAATATTAAGCTACATTTTCATCTTTTATAATTTTAATTTCACTCAATAAAAAATTCTATTCTCATATATTACTTTACAAAAAATAAAACTGCATAGCCATGTCTCAGTAGTAATCCACTCCAAAATTTATGCAAGGAAGTTATTTCCTTTAACTTCAATGCCATTGTGACAGATAACAATTGCAGGGACAGAATTAATCAACCCCACTACATATCCCTGTCACCTGGTATATTTATAAACAAAAATCTATTGTAAACATAATGTCTATTTTTTCTTCAAAATAACTTAATGTTTCAGAAATTAGGAGGTGTGCAGAGGACTGGTCTTAACTTATGTTCTATATCTGCTATAATTACAAGCATAGGAAAGCATTTTTATGGCATTCATTTATTGCAGCGGAAACAAGGCATCTTTCAACCATACATAATTTAATATCATTATTTAAATCAATATTTAAGAACTAATAACAAGACTGCTGAATCACAAGTTGATTTAATTTATACTATACTATAAAATTGTGTACTGCATTAACAAACTGATTGCACTACCTTATTTTATCAGAGTCCTAGGACTAATCAAATCTTAATTTTCATATTTCCCAAAACAGTCTACATGATGAAATTGCACAGACTGAAAGAGCATTCTACTGCATGTACAAAGACCTTATATTATAGAAGTTACTTATTCAAAATTAATAATAATCATACTGGGTGAAAAGGAAAAAAATCTTATTTTCTCTCTCTACAATTTTAATATCTACTACATAAAAAGATTGTAAAATTGTTCACAGTAAATGTGAACAATTCAAAAGACAATGTAATTAGTTATAGATATTCATTGGAAGTGAGCCTTGCGAGGATGACATAGCATCATTATTCCTTGAAATAAAACTGCTGAGTACTAGTGATAGAAGATGAGGGTTTCAATCAGCACCTTCATCCACACTCCGCAATCCCTCCTTGCTTCCAGTTTCCACCTAAAGCCTAATTTGCCTTGTGATATTGGCTTCTTCCCGGTTTCCTACCAGCAAGGACTGCTTTGCCTTATGGATGATACTTTATTCTAGCTGTGTATTCAATCACTCATTCCCTCATTTACTCAGCAAAAAGTAACAAAACTTTATTTGTACTAAGCAATACAATGTGCTAGGGACCCAAAAAGATGACCAAGATACATTCCTGCCCTCAATGAGTTCATAGTTTTAAGATTGTAGAGAACTGTGTGAGTCCACTCCATTTTAAGCAAGAGCTCAATATTGGTAGGAACTTTCTGGTCTGCCACCTAAAACCAGTGATTTGCCCGTGCTTCCCCATGTAAGACTCTTTAATTGTCTCTGTAGCAACCTATGTATTTCCAAATCTTTTTTTTAAATGCTCACCCAAGGATATGTTTATTGACTTTAGAGAGAGAAGGGAGAGAGAAGGATGGTAGGAGAGAGAGAGGGAGGGAGAAAGTGAAGGGGAGAGAGAGATTGAACATTGATGTGAGAGAGACATTGATTGGTTGCTGGGGACTGAACCTGCAACCTAGGTATGTGCAGAGACTGGGGATCAAACCTGCAACCTTTTGGTGTAACAGATGACACTCCAACCAAGTCACTTGGCCAGGGTGGCTACCTTTGCATTTTTATGGATATTCTCTTTAAAACATCAAAATCACCAAAAATGGCTTTTAAGATAATCCTTACAGGTTGATGAAGTAATGTGCAAATGTGGGTCTGCACAAGTATAACTGTCTTCAATTTGTTCCCTCTATCAACTTTCTTGACTAATTTTCCCTCAGAAATAGGTATGAAAAATCATCTAGAAACTATCTTAGCAGCTGACGTTTTCTCTAAGAAAAAGCTTACTCAGCCCAAAATGTAACTCAGATAAAAGAAGAGAGCAAAAAACGGTGAGAGAACTTAAGGAATAATTTTTTTAATGTCAATCCTTTTTAAAAAAAATAGAACTGAGTCTCAGACATATTAAGTTCCTTATCAAGAATCATACAGCAAGAAAATGGCAAAGATATTTAAAATTATCTTTTACTACATAATTTTCCATTGTTCTTTATTAATTCATTTATGAATAAAATACTTGAGTATCTACTGTGATCAGACAATTTTCCAGGCACTAGGGTTACAATGAAGTATAACAACATATATAAACCATATTTTTGTGCATTTCGAACCCAAAGCCATCTTGTTCCCTTCTAAACATAAAAAGAGGTCATCAAGGTTAGGTAGTGAAATTATTTTTCCCCTACCTATAAATATAATTCTTAAAGATCTCTTATGATGTGACATGAAACAGCTGTGATGGCCAAAGAACTATGAGTTGCTGTCTTGGTACTCCTTTTAGTCAAAACTATTTGGTAGGAGGAAAAATTGCCAAGCTTGCCAAGCTTAAAGGAATTCTGGTGAAAGGCCTTCTTTCTGGGAAGGAAATGAAAGGAGAGAAGAGAGAAATGGTGTGTATGGCAATTGCTGATGGTGCACCGTTCAGATCCCCATAGTATTGATCATTTCTGTTCTGTCAGTCTAAATTTTAGTACCTATGTCTCTTTGCCTGAGGGCTTTCTTGGGCCACTAGAGCCTGCTTTGCCTATAGGCAGCCATACATGCTGAAAAATTAATGTCCCCCAGCTCTCTCATCCTTCAGGTAGAATAACCCTGAGGTACATGTGTACTTTGTTTCCCAGAGTTTCACAGCAGAAATAACTTTTACTTGCTGCAGGTTAACTTGTTAATACTCCTTTCTAAGCTGTACTCACTCCCTATTTTACTCCTTCCATTTCTGTTTGTGTTTTTTGGAATCAGCTTCCAAAAGAACTAACTGCATACTAATCTGTGACTCAGGATCTGAATATAAACACAAACTAAAATCATTTGTTTTATATTTATATACCTATAGTAATACTCCAAAGGTAAAAAGTGAAAGAAAAAAATCAAGGCATATTAGAAACATTTCATACCAGTATCTTAAATATAAAGCTGAGTTTGTCATTGGAGGTTACAGGTTGAGGTAGAACTATAACCAGGCAATAATTCACTCATTCAGTAAATAAAGAGGAAAATATCTTTTTATGTTTTGATTATAAAAGTGTGAAGAAGACACAGTCCTTACTCTGAAGAAATCAAAGTCTAGAGAAAAGACTAATACATGTACAGTCTTGAAACATGGCCACCAAGTATTCTTCCCATTGTTATATATCTGCCCATTAACAATGTGACTTCGCTACTCCTCTTCTCAAGAGACAGGGTCTATTTTCTGCCATTGGGAATCTGGGTTGGTTTTGTGATTTGCTTTGAACAACTGAATGTGGCAGCCTCCACTTCCACCCTTGGAACCTCACTACCATGCCAGAAGTCCAATGGTTAGAGCCAATGGAGGAGATGAGGTAGGGAAGCCATCTTGGAGTTTCCAGCCCCAAACATACTACTAGTTGAATGCAGCTGGATGAGTGAATTCAGCTACATTTTCAAAGAGGAAAATGCTCCCAGCTGAGTACTACAAGCTCACAAAATCATGAGAAATAATAAATTGTTCTTTTAAGCTACCAAATATTGGGGTGGTTTATTTAGTACAAATAACTGAAACAGCAAGCAATTATAGTGAAGCCTGATAATTCCACTAGAGTGAAGCACAAAGCGCACAGGAGGAGATAAAAGATAATTATGGTGTGATTACCTAATATGAGATATTACCATGCAGGGAATACTCAAAGATATATGAAATGTGATTACATAAATACTCATTTTTTTTTCTGGGAACAATGGCTATTACTTGTAATAATTAGTATCCAAGTTGAAAACAGTATAATTGTCCCTATGGATAATAAAAGTTGAGAGAAAACAAGATATATAAGTTGGGATTGGTGGAAGGACTAGAACTGGGATCAAAAGAAAGAAAAGCCATCCACGTAGGGGGAAGAGTTGAGTAAAAAGGCAAAATCCAAGTAGAGATGACAAGAAGGATCTGTCTGTCAGAGCAGGTAAGAAGAGGGGGAAGTGGCCCTACCTGGTGTGGCTCTGTGGATTGAGGGCCAGTCTGTGAACCAAAGGGCCACCGGTATGATTCCCAGTGTAGGGCACAGGCCTGGGTTGCAGGCCAGGTCCCCAGCAGGGGGCACATGATATGCAACTACATATTGATCTTTCTCTCCCTCTCTTCCTCTCTTTAAAAATAAATAAATAACATCTTTAAAAAAAATGAAAAGGGAGAAATGTGTGTAGCAAAATGTAATCTTTTCCTAAAAAGTGCTCTAAAAGTGCAAGGATGACTATTGTCCCTCCTTTCCTTTGAACCAGTCAAAATATTAAAATAACAGTTTATGAAATATAGCAAAATATTGATCATCTTCTAACTGTTGAAAAAAAGATTTGCAAAATATTTGCTTTCTTTTTTCTCCTACAGGAATTTTTATTCTGTTTAGCAAACCACATATTAATCAACAACATGCCTATTACTATAACTATATTAGATCTACTGAAATGCTGACCATATAATTTATTCTGTCCATATAAGAAAACTTATAGAAATTATTATATAGCATCACCTGTGACAGATTTTTTGCATATTTAAAGAGAGTTTTAATGGCCTTTACTTTCTACAATGGAGATGCACAGCATTTCATGCTTCAAAAATTGTTTAACAGGGCTCTTTTTTCTGTACTTAGTAAATACAGTTCTTGTTAATATATTTATTCCCTTAATAATTTTTTCCTATTTTCAAAAATAAAAAACAGAGTACATTTATGAAGTAAAAGGAATGCTAGTTAGAGTTTGCCTCTTTGTCTTTGACACTACCAACGACTAGGCAGTGCAATTTCCATCTTTGGGTTAGGTGTCTAGGACATGGCTGAAATAACATATGTGTACATGTATACAGCTATCTCTATGCCCATATATGTAAATAATGGTTTATGGCTTGTATACGTTCTGAGATTTATTTAAAAAGACATCCTCAATGATTCCTAAAATAATATTTACCTAAACATTCACAATTCTAGGACAAGGTCTTATCTCTCTCCTCCATGCTGTCAAATTAATAGTGTTTTCCTAACAACTACCACAATTTCTCAAAAGTGAACTTTAACAAACAAAGCATTTAGATGTTATGAAGTTCACTACCTTAATTTTCATAAAAGTAATTGCTTACACCCTGTATGATTACTTAATCAGTGTGGTTCAGTTATGAACAAAACAAAATACAGAAAGTAGATTTCACTTGCTCTCCTGCCCAGAAACCACATCCCATAATTAAATTGGGAGATGGTAGGATATCTCTTCAGACAATGCAAGGGAGTAGTGAAATTGCTTCTCCCTGCTCATTAGCTTTGGGTGACAGTTGAATCACAACTATTAAGGGATCTTGAGGTCTGTGATGAGTAGACCATCTCAGTCCAGGCTGCCCACTGCTAAGAAGGACAAACTGCTCTCAGAGGTAAGCTTGGAATAATGAACATAAGGACTCTGATCCAAGGAGCAGGCACTAATGCATAAAATCTACCCAGGGCCCAGAAAGGAGACCTATTCAGAGGAAATTTGTACCTCATAAGATGACTCATTGGCCAAAGCCAGAATAATTCCAAAGTTGTCAGATAAATTGTGTATACAGCTATGCAGAGACACAGTACCTCTTGTCCCTAGATAGGCTTCTCCCTGCATTTAATCACCCACACTTACATTCCATTTCTCAGAAAGAGATATATAGTATCCTACCTTCATCAAGTAGTCTTTCATCATCATATGGACAGATGCTATCAGTGTTCTATCCATATGCCCTCAGCTTTGATTATTTCAGGAATGCCAGGCTGCCTTCCAACTGTCAAGGCATAAATCATTGTCTGAGGGCTTTCCCTATTTGGCAAAGACCACTCTGCCTATGCACATGGTAAACTGCAAATGCTGAGGAACTAATGGCTCTGAGATAGCTCTCAAATAATGACTGGCAGGAGTTGAATAAATAGCCCAGCTCCCTTATCTCTCAGGTAAAAGAACTCTCCAAGTTGTACATTCTACACTGTCCCTCAAAACTCCCTAGCATAATTAAGCTCCAGTTTCCCACACATTTATTGGCTTTCTTCCTTCTCTGTCCTATTTTTTCACTCCCCTACCAGTGCTCTTCAGGCTCACCTCCTGCATAAGCTATGTATAGTAGGATTGTTGTCCGAGTTTTGATTCTAAGGAAGCCAAATGAAAACCATCATCATCCTGACAACAATAATAGTAGCACTTGACCAGTCAAGATGGAGGCATAGGTAAACACACTTCGCCTCCTCGCACAACTACAGTAAAAATTACAACTAGACTACAAAATAAATATCACCCAGAACCATTAGAAAATTGAGCTGTATGGCAGTCCGACAACCAAGGATATAAAGAAGCTACATTCATCCAGATGGGTAAGAGGGGTAGAGATGCAGAAAGAGGCAGAGTGGCATGGAGAGGCAACAAAACAGGCCGTCCTACATTCACATGTGGTAGATAAAAATCAGGAAGTATATTTCAGGACTGCGGGATTCCAACAAACCAGATCACCCAGCAGCCCAGGGTTCCAGGGCTAGGAAGATAAATTTCCATAACTTCTGGCTGTAAAAACAAGAGCATGTTGGGGTGGTGGAAGAAACTCCAGGATTCTAAGGAGATTCCTCTTAAAGGACCCACAATGGACTTAGGACTTATGCAGAACTACCTGGTCTGAGATTCAGCACCAGGGAAACAACAGGAGGGGCACAAGTGACATATGGGGAGAAAGTGAAGTGACTGAAAACAGAACTTGTGGTAGGAGACAGCTTCCTCCTGGGCAAACCTCCAAAAGCCAGGCAGCAGCACTGTCCCATCTCTGAGCCCTTCCCCAACACAGAGCCATAAAGCTGTGAAATGGATTGCCCCACCCTGGCGATTACCTAAGGCTCCACCCCACGCAATGTACAGGTATGTTCTTCTACAATAGGCCATGCTACTAAGACAAGGGTCAAAGCAGCTCTTCCTAATACACAGAAACAAACACAGGGAGGCTGCTAAATTAAGGAGACAAAGAAATACAGCTCAAATGAAAGAATAGAATAAAACTCCAGAAAAAGAATTAAACAAAACGGAGATAACCAACCTGTCACATGCTGAGTTCAAAACACCCGTTATTAGAATGCTCAAAGAACTCATTGAGTATGGCAATAGCATTAAAAGAGATCAGAAAAACAGGCAGAAATGAAGGTTACATTGAGTGAAGAAGAAAAATCTACAGGAAACCAACAGTGAAGGGGATGAAGCTGGGAATCAAATCAATGATTTGGAATATAAGAAAGAAAAACAATCATTGAATCAGAATAGCAAGAAGAAAAAAAAAAAACTCAAAAAAGTAAAAAAAAAAAAAAAAATCCCCAAAGGATAGCCTAAGAAGCCTCTGGGATATTTCCAAATGTACCAACATCCAAATCATAAGAATGCCAGAAGGAAAAGAGGAAGAAAAAGAAATTGAAAGCTTATTTGAAAAAAAATAATGTAAGAAAACTTCCCTAATGTGGTGAAGGACATAGACATACAAGTGCGGAAAGCACAGAGTCCCAAACAATTTGGATCCAAAGAGGACCACACCAAAACATATCACAATTAAAATGCCAAAGGTTAACGCTACAGAGGGAACCTTAAAAGCAGCAAGAAAAGAGCAGAGTTACCTACAAAGGAGTTCCCATAAGACTCTCAGCTGATTTCTCAAAAGAAACCTTTCAGGCTATAAGGGACTGGCAAGAAGTATTCAAAATAATGAAAAGCAAGAACCTACAACCTAGATTGCTCTATCCAACAAAACTATCATTTAGAGTGGCAGGGCAGATAAAGTGCTTCCCAGACAAGGTAAAGTTAAAGGAGTTCGTCATTACCAAGACATTATTATGTGAAATGTTAAAAGGACTTATTTAAGAAAAAGAAGATCAAAATCATGAACATTAAAATAGCAACAAATTCACAACTATCAACAACTGAATTAAAAAACAAACAAAAAATTATTAAGCAAACAACCAGAACAGGGACAGAATCCTAGATATGGTGATCATTTGGAGGGTTATCAGCTGGGAGGGAGAAGGGGAAGAATGGGGGGAAAAGTGCAGGGACTAAGAAGCATAAATTGGTAGGTACAAAATAGACAGGGGGATATTAAGACTAGTGTAGAAAATGGAGAAGCCAAAGAACTTACATGCATGGCCCATGGACATGAACAAAGGGGGGGGACTTCTAGAGGGAATGGGGGTACCAGGCAGAGGGGGGACAAAGGTTGAAAAATTGGGACCACTGTAATAGCATAATCAATAAAATATACTTAAAAATAAAATAACAGCACTTGATACTTATTGGGTTACTACTCTATAAACTTCAGGCTTTTATTCTTTATTCTACTAAAATTTTAGTTTTCAAAACAAGCAGCTCGATTACGCACTCCCCATAGCTGAGAAAAGAGGGACATGAGGTAGGGGGTGTGGAGGGATATAAGTAAGTTCCTGAGATATAGATCACTGAGCTAATAAGTGAAGACTGGAAATCAAGATGCTTGATCCCAAACTTATTTTATTCATTCTACTATACTATACTGCCATTCATATGAACTAAAATTAAATGATTTTAAAATAAAAGTTCACATGCTGAACTCTTCTCTATTTCTAAAAAATATTTATTAGAAGCCAATCGTTTTATTTTAGCTACTTAGTAATAAGTGTCCAAGAGTACATTTGTCTACCTAATGACACTTTCAAAAAGAGTCTGCAGAAGGTAGATAGTATTTCAGTCCATTTTTAACATTCTTCCATTAAATGTTGGTCTCCTTTTTGCCATAGTAACACTTTATAAGGGCCATAAAACCTCCTTAAGGGCCGGACTCTTATTTATGTCTGCATTCCCAGAAGCCAGCCTAATAGGTATTCAGTGAATGTTAGTGGGACTTGCTTGAATATTTTAATGTAAATTTTAAATATTTTATGTAAATTTTATTGATATAGAAATAGTTGGAGGGCAGTTAATTTCAATAAAACCCCACCTAGATGCAAAGCAGACTGATGGTTCATGGGACTGAAATTATACAGACTGAGGAGAAAAGAGGGCCATGGCCTTCCCAAAGGCGTTATCTATACAGAGAGTGACACATACTTTAAAAACATTTGATGTTGTAATGTAACTGATGTTTTGATATAATAGTTGAATATCTAAAAAAGAGTTAAACTGAATTTAGAGTGATTCAGAAGAAGAATTCTGGAATTTAGAACAATAAGCTGTACATATAGATCTGCTCCATGTCACTGAAGAAAACCCCCAGGAAAACTGCTGACTCTGCAGAGAACAGGTGTGAGTTTCTTTTTCAAAAGGAAGAAAAATGGGTTTCTTGAAGTTTTCATAGCCAATCTCTGGCCATTAACAATCCAGTATTTCCACTAATGACATGCAGCCTTTAATCAGACACTAAAGACTTGTTTGAGATAGGATGCTTGAGCCACATTGCCTATAACACCATCATTTCAAATGTTTACAATCATTATTTTTAATAGTTTTACAACCTCCTTTTTATAATTACAAAATAGATGTTTCTAAATGTATAGAGGGACAATCTGTGAGAGACAATAAACCTTTTAATTATGTCAAAATACCAATTATTTACAAATGCGTGTGAATTAAACATTAAAATCCTAAATGGCTTTACTTTACAAAATATTGCAATATAGAGTGAAACTAAAGTCAGGTAAAATTAATCTATACCCCACATAAAAGAGTTTAAAAGGTCTGAAACTGTGGGATCCCAGATAATACTATTTGAGACCTTGGACCATAGGAAAATAGATAAAAGAAAGAAGAAGAAAAAAATCAGCAAAATAAACCCTCTCAATTTCCTACATAATAAAAATATTCTGTAATTACATTTACAAATTACTGTTGGGATTTCTTTTAATATAAAAGACTGAAAATTACAAGCAGAATATACCATTATAGTAATTTCCTGCTTCATTAATTCACTTTGTACACTTTTACATTTAATTTGAAAAGAATCTCTCCCCAAAACAGAAACAGTATGCAAATTGGAGTCATATTTAGTTGCAGATTATTTTTCACATTATATTATGAAATTTTTCTTTTTATCTCCATTTTTTTAATTTTTAAATCATTTATTCTATTTCAGTTGTCTCAATTTTTCCCCCTTTACCCCCCTCCACCCATCCCACTCCCACACCCCACTCCCACAGTCAATTCCCACTCTGTTGTCCATGTCCATGGGTCATTCATGCATGTTCTTTGTCTAGTCCCTTCCCCTTCTTTCTACCATTGTCCTCTTTCCCCATCCCCTCTTGTCATTTTCAGACTGCTCCGTGTTTCCATGCCTGTGGTTTATTTTGTTCCTTACTTTATTTTGTTGAATAGATTCCACTTATAGGTGAGATCATATGGTATTTGTCTTTCATCAACTGGCTTATTTCACAAATTTCACTTATTTTTGTTGTCGCAAAAGATAGAGGTTTCATCTCTCTTTCTTTTTTAAATGCAGATTTATCTTATTTATTTTTTAAATGTCAAAGTGAATTATAAAATATTAAAAAATTATAAACCATTATAAAGTCTCAAAAATTAAAACATGACACCAGTACAGAATTAATCAAGTAGAACAATGAAATAAAATCATTGGAGAAACAAATGTAAATATCTGTCTAACAATGTAATATTGATGAAATTGATATTTCAAATCAATAGGGAAAATAAGGCTTATTCAACAAATAAGGTAAATGGACCATTATTACTTGAAATAAAACAAATATAGAGCCCTGTTTTACACATTATACAAAAAATATTCAGGTGAGTTAAAAACCAATATGTAGAATCTAAGGACATTAGGAAAAAGTACAAAATAATATTTCCTTACCCTTAAGTAAAATATTCAAACCCAGAAGCTATAAAGTAAAATATTGACAATATGACTATATTAAACGTTTAAGACTATATAGTAATATACATATAAAAAAGTTAAAGGACAAGTAATATAATAGGAAAGTATTTGCTACACATCTAAAAAAAGGGTTAAGAGTTGTTCTTTAATTTTTTAGGGAAAAAAATTCTACAAACCTTTAATCACAAAACAGATAAATACCAAAAAGTCATTTAAAGTTTTTTAAAAGTAATAGAAATAGGCAAGAAATATACAAAAACAGGTTTAGTTTCAAAAAATAATAAAGAAACAATTAAAATAACACATCACTATCACAATCAGATTAATAAGTATTAAAAAATATTGGTAATATCAAGTATTGGTGCCTGTGAAAGGAATTGTGTATTCATAGACTCTTTTTCTTCATCTTAAAGCAGTCCCTTTAGCATATTTTGCAGTGCTGGTTTGGTGGAGGTGTTTTCTTTTAGCCTTCTTTTGTCTGGGAAACTCCTTATTTCTCCTTCCATTTTAATGGAGAGCCTTGCTGGGTAAAGCAGTCTTGGTTGTAAGCCTCTGCTTTTCATGACTTGGAATATTTCTTGCCACTCCCTTCTGGCTTGCAGTGTTTCTGTTGAGAAGTCAGATGCTAGCTGTATTGGGCCTCCCTTATATGTTACTACCTCTTTCTCTCTTGCTTGCTTTAGGATTCTCTGTTTGTCTTTGATATTTGTCATTTTAATGATGATGTGTCTTGGAATGGGCCTCATTGGGTTCCTCTTGAATGGGACCCTCTGTGCTCCCTGGACTTGTGTGACTTTTTCTCTCCTCCAATTAGGGAAATTTTCCATCATTACTTTTTCAAACAGGTTCTCTATCACTTTCTCATCCCCTTCTCCTTCTGGTATCCCTATTATACAGATATTATTACTTTTCAGGGTGCCCTCCATTTCCCTCAACACCTCTTCATTCTTTTTGAGGCTTTTTTCATTTTCTTGCTCTTTCTGAGAGCTTTTTTCTACCTTAACCTCCAGCTCGCTGATTCAATCCTCTGCTTCATCTAGCCTGCTTTTCATTCCTTCTACTGTGTTCTTCAATTCAGAAATTGTATTCTTCATTTCCTCTTGTGTCTTATTGATAGTTTCTTTGGCCTTTTCCACGGTGATATTATTTGCAGTAAGTTCCTCATAGTTTCCCTGTAGTTTTTGGTAATTCTCTCTGAGCTCACTGTGCTCATTGAGCTTCCTTAGAACTGTTGTTTTGAACTCAGTATCTGATAGTTTACTTGCTTCTGTTTCATTTAGATTTCTTTCCGTGGGTTCCTCCTTTCCCTTCTACTGGGACATATTGTCTACTGGGACAATATTATTATCCCTCCTTTCCCTCCTTTCCCTCTGTCCCCAGTCTCTCTTCAAGTGTTTCCAGACTACTCTGTGCCCCCTTTATCCAGTGAACTACTATCTGTGGCCTCCCCTCTGCACTCAGCAGGCAGCTTAGACAGCACAGGGAGGGGAGAAATCCCACCTGGGGGCAGGGCTATTGTGTTCTTTCATATTGCTGCTACTCTCTGTTATCTCCCCAAAGCTCCCTTCCCCAGTCTCTCCTCAGGCATTTCTAGCCCACTCTGCCCCTGCCTTTGCCAGAGACCAGGGTAAGTGGCTTCAAATAAAAATTTTTGCATTGGCCTTTTAAACAGCTCTTTCTGTCTCTAGCTGCCTGTCTCTGGCAGAGAGCAATGCTGCAGCTTTCGTAGCTAGCTGTTTTCTGTGTACTTTTTGGGTTCTGGTGCTGTAGGCTAGAGATCCATGCTTTTGATTTAGACCCCACTTTTCTCAGGGCGATTCAACTGGCCATTTCATCCTTCTGGTGCTGCCCCACCCCCTAGGCGCCTGGCCCACCTTCTTGAGTCTCTACTGCATTTGTTACCAGCTAGATTGCACTAAAGTTGATTCTTCTGTCTCCAAGGTTACAAGGCTCCTCTCTTGCTATTATTCAGCTGTGTGTTCCAGGTGATTTCTCCACAATTTAGTTGTAATTCCAGCTTCGTCCTGGGAGGAGGTCAGTGTGACTTCCACTCACTCCTCCGCCATCTTGATTCTCCAAAATTTTTCATTCATACAGCAAAGTTTAAAAAATTATAAAGTGAAATCCCACATACCCACCACCTAGATTCTACCATTATCATTTTACTATGCCTCATTTATCACATATCTATGCAACTATCCATCCCTCTACCCATTGATGAATCCAGCTGTTTTGATGCATTTCAATGTTATTTTCAGACAGAAAATTCTCCCTAATACTTCTGCATGCATACAATGTATTTCAATATTTGCTTCCATTTTATAAAATTTGCATGCAATGAAATTCAAAAATCTTAAGTATTCATTGACTGAGTTTCAACAAATGTACACACTTACAAACCCCTCTCAAGATAGAACATACAGCCTTACAAAAATAATAAATACTTGGTATAAAATCTTTTGAAAATAAAAAATATTCAGAATGTTTAAAGTAAAATAAAAATATATCATTTTTTCTTTTTTAATTTTTTTATATAACTTATTTATTTTTTCAAATACATTTGTCTCTGCCTACCCCCCACAACTTTCCCCTGCCCACCTCCCCCCTCTCCCTCCCTCAATTTTTCCTTAGCCACATACATTTTTCACCTCAGTCTCCACAATGTAATAAAAAAAAAACACACAGCACATGAAATGATGCCTGATGGCTTGCTTGGTTTACAACAGGGATTTTATGCTAAATGCCAAGAGTGCCTATTCTGTAAGATTAATGCAGGAGTGAGGAGAGCAAAATACAAAAGGGAATGGGGGAGGCTGTGGTCAACACGACACTCAGCTTTACTAATGGATGCCATGTGGGCACATGAATCTAGCAACATCAGATATTTGGACTATTCAACAAAGGTTGAAAACCTAGAATTTTTGTGTGCTGTATATTGAATTTCTAAAATGTACACAATTACACTAAAAATCTTAGAAACTTGATGTGGTTAAGTCAAATTGAGCCTATATGCACCCCTGCCCCACAGTTTACATTCCCTTGATTGGAGTTTCATGCTATTGTATGGCCTGTAGGTCCCTACAGATAGATATATATATATATACACACACACACACAGATATATATATATATACAAGGTCTGTCTGGAGGAAGTCCACCCATTGTTACTATAACAAGAATGGTTTGTGCAACATTGATGTAATCTGGCAGCCAAGGAGAGTGGATGGGAATGTGCATGCATGAACAATGACAACCTCACTGTACTATTCAGTAGGGGTGGTAGATGCCACTGAGTGAGCATGTGTACTGTATGGCTGCTACATTCAAATTGACTCGGTGAGTAAAGCAACAAATCTGCATCAAGTTTTGTGTTAAGCTTGAACATTCCTCCATGGAAACTATTTGGGGCATTCAAAAGGGCACAGCTATGGGCAACTGATGATTAACAGCTTCACCACACAATGTACCCAATCATGTGTTACATCACATGCAGAGGTGCAGAGTTTTTTGGTGAAGCACCAAATCACCCAGGTGACTCAGCTCCACTACAGCCCAGACTTGATGCTTTATGACTTCTGGATTTTCCCAAAACTAAAATCACCTCTGAAAGAGAAGAGATTTCAGGTCACTGATGAGATTCAGGAAAATATGACAGAGCAGCTGATGGTGACTGGGAGAACTGTGTGAGGTCCCAAGATGCCTACTTTGAAGGGGACTGAGGTGTCATTCATTATCCTATGTACAATGTTTTTTGTATCTTGTATCTTCTTCAATAAATGTCTCTATATTTTTCATAGTACATGGCAAGATACCTTCTGGAGAGACCTCGTATACTTATTATGATCAGATAATACTTTGAGTCAACAGGTGAGTTTCAGAATTGCATGACTTAGAAGATCCCTTTATCAATACTTTTAAAAAGTTTAAAAATGAGTAGTTAGATATATCAGATCCTATTATAATAGGCATAATAGCTCTTATTATCACAAATATTATAGGATAAAGAGAAAATAAAGTAAATAGTAATACATTCCTTTTCTCCCCATTCCCTTACCCTCCCATCATTTGTTCACTTATCCATTCATTCAATAGATATATATGAGGGAGGACCCCCAAAAAATGAAATTATATCCTGGATGGAGGGCCTCTTGTAATACAGGCTTCCCCTACTAGATGAGTGTTCTAGGAAACTATCAGATGGCATTGTTTTGAGAGGCTGTAGTTGACGTTAGTGAATTTTTCTGAAGACTCTTTCAACATGTTTGCCAATTTCATAATGAGTGATTTAGAAGCACACATTCCATGCAGCGCTGAGTGTTCAGCAGATGTTGATCAAAAACAGCATGACCCCCATGCTCCACCCTCCCTATTCATTTGATCTTGTTCCTAGTGACCTTTTTTGGTTTGTTTTCCTGAATAAAAAATGTTCTCATAGGGAAACATTTTGCCAATGTGGAAGATGTGAAACAAAAAAATGGCAGAAGCACTAAAAGTCATGAATATCAATGAGTTCAAAAACTGTTTTGAGCAGTGGGAAAAATGTCTTGATAGGTACATTGCATCGAATGGAGAATACTTTGAAGGTGACTGAAGTTTAAATGTGTCAGAATAAATACACAATTTTTATACATAAATTCCACTTTTGGGGGGAATCCCCCCTCATATGTACAAAACAATATCCTAGATCTGGGGATATAACAGTAAATAAAATAAAGACCCAGAACTCATGGTATTCAGTTCAGGGAAGAGAAACAATACATGTATAATATACTTTATGATTAAAAGTGATGGGAGAAAAGTAAAGCAGGGTAAGTGTAAGAAAATTATGTAACATGGTGAGAGAAGTTCTCCCTGACAGGATGACATCTGAAGAGAGGTGAAAGAAAGTGAAAGAAAGAACCCCACAGCTATCCTGCAGGAGGAAAGATCCATGCAGAAAGAGCTTGCCAGACTAAATGAAAAAGTATGTCATCAAATGCAAACTAATACTTCCTTTTAAAAATATCTGTTCTCATATAACATATATACAGAGTATATCCAAATTGAGAGAACAGTATGTTGTTTGGGATTTAAAGATATGAAACTCTAGCAAGAATTTATCACAAGCTTATTATTCAGAGGGGTCAGTTCTATAATTAAAATGTAATATGATTTATAATTTTTGATGTACACTCTTTGTGGAAAGCACTCAATACATGCAGGAAGGAATGTCCTGCCAACAGAATCCATAAGCATTATATGTTGCTCTGTAGAGTAAGAAGGGACTAAAGAACAGCTGGCAGGTCATTTACATATAAGAAAATGAAATCTAGATAAAGAATAAAAATGTGAGCTTATTATGTAGTCTTTGGAGATTATGCCTGATTTCCTCTCCTTGAGCTTTTTTTGAATGAAGTGTGTGATTATGAGAGTTAAAGACCCTGTCTGTTGCCAACCCTTTCAACGTGCTGATAGCAGGTGGTGCTAATGTACCTTGACATAGGATTTTCTTGCTCAGGAGCTCAAAACAGGGAAAAAGGATTATGGCAACTGCTTCACCTGACCCAGCTGCATCTCCGCCTTTTGTTACCCATCATGCCAGTTTCAGAAAAGTCAGTATAACATTTCAATCAGAAGCTGGCAGAATTTGCCTTTTTTACACCTGTCAAGACTGAAGGTAATTGTGCTCCCATGGCCATTCCACTTGACAGAAATATATGGAAATTAGACATATACCACATTGTACAAGAACCTGCCAGTTTCTGAATGCCTTTGTGAACTCTCTTTTCCATTTAATATAAAAATAGAAAGAAAAAGGCATGAAAAAGGAAGGTTGGAAGCACATGGTAAAATATGTTTGGCTCCCTGTGAAGTTACCACATTGAAGCTTCTGCCACTTCTTTCCTTGACATAAACACTTCATAGTCTCCAATTACATTAATTGCTCATGTGGTAAAAAACCATCTGGGTAATAAACATAACTAAGTTCACAGACATGATAAATCTGAAAATGTTCTGAATGGAAACAAGGGCAATATAAAGATGTCCCAACATTTTGGTTTTCAAGATTTATTTTTAACAATTTAGGAGTCTTTTGAATATCTATATTAAATACAGGTAAATATTAAAATTATGGCTATGTTGTTATTAAGGGAATTACCATAACATCTTATCTTTTAAAATATGTGTGAAGATATTTACAATATTGCAGACAACTGAATCTAAACCATAATTCTCTGTGAATTATCAAAAGCTACCAGGACCTTTAAAAGAATATTCAATCAGTCTCCAGATGATGAAACGATCCTCAAGATGTTCACATGTGAAGCTTAGCATCCAGAAACTGGTAACAGCTGCCGTTCTGTCTGATGCATTCCCCCCTGTACCTCTCCATTCCATTAAAGAGTGGAAAAATGTGAGTCACATCCTTATTAGAACTTATATCCTGTGTATTTGAGGACAAAGCAAGATCCAGGTTCCTAATTTTTCTAAAAGAAACTAAGCAACCTGTTAATACACCAGTAGCATTGTTTTTCAGTCCCCAAGTCTGAAGAGAATTTATGCTACATATGCTGCATACGTCTTACTAAATTTTTAAAAAGTTATTCACTAGGGAAAATTAGACATAACTCTTTTTGAGGAAGCATTTTATAAAACACCTGAGTGGTGTGAAGACTGATATATTTATCTGTGCAAAAATGAGCCCTATTCTTAAGAGACACCACTGCTACTTATGTGCGGAATTTATATAGCCCTCCTTCCCTTACATGATGTGATCAAAACATTTTCATAGAAGTTCTTCCCTCACTCTCCCATCTCCTACCACCACCCCACTCTGGCCCCTCCTCTGGGAAAGCAGGAGTCCAGGGAGGATGGCAGAAGAGGATACTTCTAAAATTCTGAGTCTGGTTATCTAAATGAGTCTAAGCAAGCTGAAAGAGTTGTTGCTTTGTTTATGTGGGTATAAAACTCTGTCAAAAAGTAGGCTTTCCTCTCCTCCCCCTAAATAAAATAAAAAAGTGGTATTTGGGAAGGAAAATATTCTTGGTTCAAATATTACACACAGTGGATCTGAGATAATTTTGAAAAGTCATGTGAGCTGCACAGAGAAATGTCTTGATTGTAAGTATTTCCAAATTTTATCTAAGTTGAGGTAAAATAACTAAATATCTAAGGCATTTGTTTATTCATTAATTCATTCCTTTATTCATCCATTAGTCAACCATACATCAAATATTTACTGAGCACTTATTATGTACCAGGAAGTTCTAGGCATTAGGAATACAGCAGTGAAACAAGACACACAAAGCCCTAACTCACAAAACTTACATTTGGTGTGGGGTTGGGATACAGGAGACAGACAATAAACACAGAGGCTCAAAAATAAATGAGGAAATCTTTCATATTGTGATACATGCTATGGAGAAAAGGGAGAAGAGTCATGGAATAAGATGCCTAGTATGAGGGCAGGAAGCTGGTTAGTAAAGGCCTCTCTGAGAAGAAAGCTTCTTAGCTGACATCTGAATGATAATAAGGAACCAGCTAGATAAAGATACAGGAGAGAAGAGAATCCCAGGAGTGTGAGGGAAATACTCACATTCTAAGGAGGATAACAGCTAAGTCTGATCCTGGAAAAGAGAGCAGGCCAGTATGGCTGGAACTGAGAGTCAAGGGGTAGAAGGTGGGAGGTGAGAGCTGAGAGACAGGCAAGAGTAGGCCCTTCAGTAGCTGGGCTCCCGCAGACTGGGATGAGCAGTGTGGTTTTTGCTCTAAGTGCAGTGGGGCTCTATTCGAGGGGATTAGAAAAGGGAATATTGTCATACCATTTATGCATTTTAAATATTCTTTTGGATGCTATATGAAGAATGAACAATTCTGAGGCCATTTTACACAATATCCCCAGTGGAACTGAGCCCCAATTAACCCATATCCTTAATGTATTCATTAAAATCCTTTTTTATTCAGGGTATTTCACTGCCCTTTCCCTCATTCCTGTTTCATAAAATTATCAAATAAACTGTCATAGTCAAGTCATCCTCTCAGGTTTTGCCTTTGGCAGAATTTGAACTAGGTCACCATATAATGCCCCCAAACAGCTCAGTATTCACATGAGCTTCCTTCCACAGTGGAGCAGAATTTCTGAACCATTATTCCAATGATCCGTCCCAAAGTAGAATGACAGTGGACAAAAGATGGGGAGGTGGATGGGAGGGAGAAGCCTTATCAAGTATAAGAGGAAGTCTTAGTTAACATTATGGCCAAGAAGACACCCTGATCCGTTCTGACTAGACCTACAGTCACACAGATAGGCACTTTTATAAGAAAGATATACAAAATGTCTGTGACATTAGTTATTATCTTACTCAAAATTTTGACAGAATTCAGTTAAAAACTGAACATGTTGAAACAGGCGCTGGCATGAAGCTACAACCTAGTCAGATGTACATCTTGATTTACTGCAGATGGGCACCAAATCATTTTGCCAATTTGAATGTTCCCAGTAATGTTTCACAAACAAATCTCTTCTCCAACAGTATCTGCCTTATTCAAAAGTTGAACAAGTATAAGAAATGTGACTTAATTCACACACACACACACACACACACACACACACACACACACACACACACACCCCCACGGTTACCAGTCAAGTTTAAGCCCAGTTACTTTAGGTTTTGTTCATAATAATCTGTCATCATTATTATTATATTATTTTGCTACTGAAAAACTTGCATTTTGCCAATTTAATACTTATTTATGAAAGTAAAGCTTACCCAGAATAATAAATCATTGAAAAGAACATATGTTCTTTATACCACCAGTTTCCATATACTATTCTTTCTTCTTCCTTAAATATAATATGAAACTAAGTTCAATTCTCTTCTGTTTATGCTATGAATTTTTCTTTATTTTGCATCGAATGAAGACATAAAAGTTTAAAAGTATTTGTTAGTCAAGTTCCAATAATGTTAACGGAGCTATGTGAGATAAAAAACTGAAAGTAACAAATGAACAAACATGAAAAACAGATTAACAAAACCATTGACATAGACAACATGGTGGTTACTAGAGGGAAGAGGGGTGAGAGGGTAGTAAAAGGTAAAGGAGGCAAATATATGGTGACAAAAGATGAATTGACTTTGGGTGGTGGGCACACAGGGCAATATACAGATCATGTATCATAGAAATGTACTCTTGAAACGTATATAACCTTATTAGCCAATGTCACCTAATAAATTTAATTAAAAATCAAAAAATAAAAATAAATAAAATGAAAAAAGAAATGACACAGTAACAGAGAGTTATTTTATATTAAGTGGTAATAACCAAAAGTCTATTACATATAAATGTTGTTGGCATCATGGTAAATTTCTTTGTCAGATGTCCATGAAACCATTTTACCATTGGTTTCTCCCAATGACAAATAGTTCAAAACATTTTACTTCTGAAATTTGCTGTGCCCCAGCTTCTATTTTGTGAAGCTCTGATTTTCTCTCTAAGAGGGCTATTTCTATCAGATTAAAATTATTTCATATGTTCTAAATGTAAATACTCCATAAATAAAGTTAATTACATTAGTAGTAACCTAATTCTTTTCTTTTTTATTTCTTTAATTTTTTCTATTATAACTTACATTCAATATTATTTTGTATTTTATTCAGGTTACAGGATATTGGGGTACTTTCTGTCTATAAAGATAGATATGCCTAAGGAATTAATGAAGCCTCTCACAAATTCAATTTTAGAATACCATTTTAGGATACAATGTTATAAATTCAGTTCCTCATGCTTAAACCTGTTGATATAAATTATTTTGAGTATTACCTAGCCATCCTATTCATGGAAATTGAGGACATTGGTAAAGTCATAACAGCTAAAAGAGGATGATGGAGAGGCCTTGGTGCATAACTAATTCTGCCTTGCTTCTTAATTGACATTTATTCAAAACTCAAGTGACTGTTAAGCCACAGCTTCCCAGATACCTAATCAAAGCAATGCCCAAGTCTTTGACAGAACTTCTTTTAAGATAAGAAGGTAACCCTTACAAAAATGCTTAACTTATTCAAGAGTAGGATGACTTAATCTTGAATTCTAAAGTGACCTCAGGGCTTCCCTCAACCCTCCAAAGCAACGAAGCAGTACTTTGAGATAAAATCATTCACTCTCCGCTATGTATTTCTAGGAAGTACTAGCTCCCAAAGATGCATCATTCTGTTTTTTGGTTGTTATTGGTGGCTTTGGTTATTAGCAAGCTGTTTCTGATAATAAATCAAAACCTCAAACCTCTCTCCTTGCCTCTTTCATCCACTCGACCTCTGTTTAGTAATTATCTTTTATTTATCTGTTCGGAAATCTCCCACCCCTTTCTTCCATCTACTAACGTCAGACCTCTTGAGGGTAGAGTAGTGTTTTAAATTATTTTTGGACTTTGACACACTAGCAAAAACTAAGTGCTCAAAAAATCAATACTGAAAGAATAAATAGACATAAGGTAATTTCCTTGCCCTTCTAAAATACGTCTTATATGCAGATATTCTTGATAAATAGAATTATCTATTGGTTTCCCAGTTATACATAATTTACATTATTAAGTAGAAAAAATTATTTATTTTCTATATTTAAATTAAATTTTATGTCAATGGAGGAAAACAGGACAGGTAAAAGTGAGAATATATGTTTATATATTAAACATCAGCATATCTACTATTCTTAAAATTTACCATATTTAAAATAAAACTTAAGCCGAAGTATAAAAATTCAGACACAAGACCTTGAAAAATATCCTGATTCCCCATCTGGTCTTTACCACTTGGTTCCTCTTTGCTTACCATTCAGCCAGAGGAGGATGAAATTACCCTTCAGATAAAGCAGTGCTCTTATCTGAGTGCTATTGTTTTTGTTTTTGTTTTCTTCTGTTTTTTAGGCTTTCTTTGCTGGATTTCCAAGTGATCCTAAAGAAACGCAGGTGTAAATTGATAATTTAGGTGTTAAAAAAAGGGAACCTGAACTCTTTGCTCTTTTAATTCGTATTTGTTGAAAACAGGTGGCAAGAGTTGTAAAGAGCATCTTTTCTGCAGAGAAGAGCCAGTATAGGGATTGACCAACAAATTAATATAGGAATATTTAAGAAGTTGAACGTAGTTGCTACTACTTCAAACTACAGTGTATATGTGTTGTCACATTAAACTATATCCAAAAAGTGAATGTCTAAGTCACAAGTAAGAATACTCAAGTTCGTTGCCTTGATGTAAGGAAAAATATGACTTTACTAAGGTTTCCAATGAAAATATTTACAAAGAAATTACTAATCTAGTAAAAGAACAGGATATGAGAGATTTTAAACAGTACAATTTAGAGTTAAAGATTAAAAGGAGAATCTGACCACTATTTAGGAATTACAGATAAATGCAACTTTTTAATTTGTCTCCCGCTTTCATTCTTTTTCTTTTTCTGAGATCAAAATGTTCACCACCTAGCTCACTATATGATAAAACCAGCAGTCATTTATTTTCCTATAAATTTGTGAGAGTCTTGATAATCAAGAAATTTACAAATATATAATAATAAACCATGTGACTACATGCCTTTTACAGATTAAATACAATTTAACACTTCTTGGTCCCTCACACAGGCTGGATGGATAGCAAGACACCACAAACTCAGAGCACATATCTGTAATCTCTGCTACAAAAGTCTAATCCCGATACAGCAACCAGACGTGAAACTTCAAATGCACATCAATGATTCAGTACTCTAAGCAGTGCACACAGTAAATTTATGCAGAGATGAAAAGACTTACAGTCTTAGAAAATGCCAGTGGCATGTTTTTGAGCAACAAGTGTACAGGTCACCACATCTGAAGCATTCATTCTTTCAACCAAGATGAATGTCATTAGGGAGGAAAAAAAGCAAAAAACAAACAAACAAACAAAAATAACAAACTAAAACCTTGTACAAATATTGAATGACTCTCAATGACTTCAATCACATAGTACATGCACTTTTGAATACTAAGTAATGGTTCATAATCCACAAATTTTACACTAAGATGTATTAGTTGTAAAAGGTTGTTTTGTGCATAAAATGTAAAAGCTATGCTTCTTAGAAACTGTGGATCTTAAAATGATTATACTACCAAAGTCCTTTATAGTAAGCAAGGCTTAGGCTCTTACTAGGTACTAAGTGAATGTTCATTCAGCAAAGAAATGAATGAATATCATGAGCACAAACTGAAATCATCATGTGGGGATAAAAAAGTACAAAAACTTCATTGTAATATGTCCACACAGTCGACGTGGATTGCTGAGCGGAACTTTTAATGAAAAAATCAAATTACAATTTTTATAAGGCCAGTTTTAGAAGAAAAAATCTGGCGTGAGGAGATACAATTGTCCAGTAGGCCTTGTTACTCTGTAGAGATCTGAGTAAGCTCCTCGAGCTTTCCCCCACAGGGGTGGCCTCCTGTGGGTTGGTGGCTCTGTGTTTGTGGCATTTAAAGCCATATCTGGGGCAGGTCATTTAAATTCTGAGCCATTCAGCTCACCATTTTGCTCTGAGGAGTATAGATGACAGTACTTGGTAAACTATGTAAATTATAAAGCTATAAGCAAAAAAAAAAAGTTATACATATACATAACTCCCATTATCATCACTATCACTAATAAAAATTCTTGCTGTATCAGTTACCTAGGACTGCTGTAACAATCCACACATTTGGGGTTAAAACAATAAAAATTTACTTTGTCACAGTTCTGGAGGCCAGAGATCTGAAATGAAGATGTCAGCAGGGCCGTGTTCCCTTGGAAGGCTCAGAAATAATCCTTTCTTGCTTCTTCCAATGTCTGTTGACTCCAGGCATTCCTTGACTTGAAGCTACAAAACTCCAATCTCTTTCTCCATCTTTACATGATTCTGTCACTTGTATGATCCCTATGTTTAAATCTCCCTCTGACTTTAGCTCCAACCAAATTCTGGGATCATCTCATCTCGAGATCCTTAACTTAATTACATTTGCAAAAAACCTTTCTCCAAAAAAGGTCATGTTCATAGGTTTCAAAGGACATATCTTTTTAGGGGCATGACATTCAATCCATTACACCTTTCTATTCCTTCTGCTTCTATCTTCCCTGTCCTTGAACAACAAATGGAAAATAAAATGATTTGTACAACTTTTTACATTGTTTTGGCTATCTGTTTTTCATTGTTTGGAAAATAAAAAGAGAAAAGAACCAAAAAAAACTGGTGGAAAACATATCTTGCCAGACAAGTATACATGGTGACCATTATATTATTATCAATAATCTTTGCTACTGGGATGCACAAGTTTGTTTCTATAGAACATGATATTTGTAGGAGTTAAATTAAGCATAGCATGCTGACTTGAACATTTCTCTTACTTTATATTTAATAATTAATTGCAATTCTGTTATGTATGGCATAAATGAAAAAATTAAGCACACACTTTAAAAGTGAAGATAAACTACATTTCAGCGCTGTTAATGAGCTTGAAGTGCAGCAGGGTACCCGCATATAAACCAATACTGCAACATCAGAATGTACTCAACAATTAGAGCTAATATTTTTAATGTAAGGTTTCAACTCTTACGAGGTTCTAAGTAATCATCAAAACAAATCCTGCAGGTAAAAACATCTATTTTTAGAGCTGTTAAAATCAGTTTTCTTTTACCAAAATATCTGAATGTAAGCAGTATGCAGGAAAACAAGCTGCTGCAATGCACATACAAATCACAAGGTTTTAGAAATGATCCCTTTTGAGACTTAAATAAAAAAAAATATGAATAGACCTCCTTCTTTTAACAAGATAATTACAAATAGTTTTGCAGATGCTCTGAAATTTCTGCTCTTTTTAAGGACATAAGGAGGATGGCAGTTGTTGTTGGTCCTCAGTCCATAACCCTTGAGCTTCTTCACTTTCCTAGGACTTCTAATCTCCAGTTTCTGTATCCTGCCTGACAGCTGTCCCCGAAGTTGCAGAGAGCTACATTAATGAAGCCTGGGGACACCTACACATTTTCCTAAATTTCTCAACAGACAAAAATTGGGATGCATATAACCCAGCTCACATACTCCTCGTATAGGATAATCCTGACTCTAATCCTACTCCATTTCCCAGAGCATCTCTATGGCTTTAGTTTCTGTCACCCAGAGTTGTGACTTGTTTGACAATGCATCCCTTTAAGCTGCTTTCCGTCCCCAGTATCTTTGTATCACTTTCCATTTTTCCCTTAACTTCCATATAAACTATTGTACCCACATATTTGTTTTATAGTCTGCTTGTAAAACAACTCAACCTAAAAAAGGAAACAAGGAATATTATTACCCTTTTTTTAAAAAAGCATCTTAGCTTTACGGTGACCTGAAAACTGAATCTCTCTGAAACCATTGCCGCACCCTCAACAGGGATGTAGTAACATTAAAAATGAGAACTCACAATTGTACAGTACTGTGGCAGGGACTGCTCAGTAAAGCATACCTCAGCCTCTTCTTCCCTTTCCAGAATCCCAATTTCATTCAAGCACTAGACGGCTATGTACCTCTCAGTAACTCAATTCCTTCACGGGTCCTGGGAACAAACCTTGATTAGTCTTGCCAATCATGTTCATTTAATTCCCATTTTCCCTAACTGCTCAGGAAACAGCAGGAAATGCACTTGTGGATGATGGGACCAGAACAGGAGAATTTTTATGGCAGTCTCTTCAGAAATGTTTACCTCAGTGTTTAAAAGGGGCATAAAGAGAAGCCATTCTCTCCCCTAGCCTTTACACGTGGTGCAAGGAAGGTGCTCTAGAAGTTATGGTAGCCATATCACAAGCACGAAGTGACCAGCCTGAAGATGAAAGACAAAATGCTAACAGTGGCAGGCAAAAAAAAGGAAAGATAATTGACCTCTGGTATCTTTGAACAAATGAATTAACTAATCCTGGAATAGTCATTTTTCTGTATTTCTTGTGATGTGAAGTAGTAAATTTCCCTATTGTTTAATTTTTTGGGTCTTCTGTTGCTTGTAGCTAAAAATTAATGTAAAATGTTTTTTCAGTGTTCAAAATGCTCTCACACAGAATATTTCATCTCTCTAGGTAAAGGCAACCTTGCTAACAGTTCCTGTATTGATCTTTCAGCAACAACTGCATCACATACATTTTCTTGAGCAATGAAAACAGAATAAACACAATTGGTTACAGCTAATCAAGGTTCACCCCCTGGATCAGTTTATACAGCAGAAAAAGGCAGAGGAGGGAAAGTTACTGAAAAAAAACAGTACTTAGTCTGTGCTCTAGTTATTTTAATATAAGACCCATCCTCATATATCTACATCATAGGCTTGTATAGGGGTTAAATGAGATAACAAGAGCCTGTCATATTGCTCCATAATTATTGATTATTCCATTACTCTTGGATCAGAGAAAAGGACTCAAGTCGCCCTGTGTAGTAATGGTCAACATCTATTTTCTGGAAAATATTAGATCAACTGACTCTTGAAATAACCCACAAGTGAAGTGAAGAACTGTAAAGAAAAATAGTTACCACAGGGAGAAGAATCAACATGACAAAAGCAAAAGAGTAAATGAGAGGAGATTCGGGAGAAGATATTAGCACTTCAGGTTGCTAAAAGTCCTAGGCAGATAGTAGTTAACAAAGAGGCTTGAAAGACAGGCAGGGGCTAGATCACAAACTCTGCATGCCAAGTTAAGAAGTGTAGACTTAATTTGTAGGCAGTGGGGTGCCTTAAAGGTCAGGCTTTATCTTACATTAAAGGTAGTAAGATTATATAAGATGTTATTTTATATTATACTGATGGCTATTGAGGGTGGAATTAAGAAAGGCAAGACTAGAAGGAACCTCATCTCATTTCTCTTGAATGAAGTCCCTTCTTCATGAACCAAGCTGCTTATTTTACTCAGCCTTCCTGAAGACACTTATTTAGCCATCTCTTTTTCCTAAACCATAATGATTGGAAAATAATACTAAATTTAGAGACACTCATTTAAATTCAGAATAGTGTGTCATCAAACCTTGTAGGCTTAGTTGAACCACATGTGAAAAACATTAAAACATTCTGGGATGTGTCTAACAGATCATTAAGAAATAGCTTTCCAAACATGCACTCTTTCTTAGCTATTTTAATGTAAATCACAGAAAAAAAAACTGCTGAAATTCATGATTTTACAATGCACAGTGTGAGTCACTGTCTCCAGAGCATTCTTTCTTATAGAAATGGTATGTTAGCATATTTTCCTATAATGCTTGTGTAATCCATTGATGTATATTTCAGGTTGTAAGCTAGAAGCCTGTTTTTTTTTTTTTTTTTAATGCCTATGTAATCAGGGGTGGTTGTAAGCATATTCTGGGAAACTAGTTGATATAAGGAGCGTTGTCAATTTCTGTGAAGAGTTGCACCCCAAAACTGCAATCTGAAAGAAATATAAATCAGACTTGAAAGACTTCTATCTGTGGAGAAAAAATTCCAACCTAAACCACTTATAATAGTTGCATGCTTAATCTGAAGCACATAGACAAGACAAGATGTCTTCCTTCATATACTAAGGCTTGTTTTTTAAAAAATAAAAAACAAGTATAAGTGCAAATGGACAGAAGGCAGATAAATTATGAAAGGTAACACTGGAACTTATAGTTCCATCTTTGGCAATGGCAGAATTTGCATCATTTTCATCTATCCTATTTTATTTAACTAAGAAATAA
Organism: Pteronotus mesoamericanus; assembly: GCF_021234165.1. Taxonomy (NCBI): domain Eukaryota; kingdom Metazoa; phylum Chordata; class Mammalia; order Chiroptera; family Mormoopidae; genus Pteronotus; species Pteronotus mesoamericanus. The sequence continues at coordinate 33,251,635 of NW_026555105.1, read as the reverse complement.
AGAAAGAACAATAAAAGGAACTAGAATTTATAGATAGTGTGAAAAATATGTTTTATATGCAATTAAATTTCATGAGATTCAGAATTGGGTTGAGAGAGACATGGAAAATACTGACATCAGAGTCATTCTGGTGACTTTCATTGCACCTTTATTGTACTCTCAGCTATACAAGATATTTGATTACAGGCATAATAATGACAATAGAAAATGTTTTTTTCTGTTTTTTATTTCTCAGCATCCTGACATCAGCCTTACTCACTTCCCTGTCCTTAGAAATCAATTTTGTGGTAAATGTTTCTCCCCACTCCCTGCCAACCCCCTTCAAACCTCAAAGAGCACAATCATAAAATGGGTAGATTTAGCCTGGTTATCGACGTGAATCCAGTATCTTTTAACTCCACTGAATAGAAACCAGCAGGAGGAGGGAGAGAATATAACAGGCAACTTAAAATTAATGTGAGTAGATGTTTTATTTGCCATCTTCATTTACCACTGTTTGGAAATGAAAATGGTCAATAATGTTTCAGAGTTCTTTTAAAAGCAAAGTAGCAAATGATAGCTCTCATAGAACAATGGAAAATCTGTCTCCAAATCAACTATTCTTAGAAGAATTGAGCTTGCTGGGGAGGAATGATACATGTTACTTGTATTATTTGGTGTAGAGAATACAGTGATAACATCAGATTCTCTCTGCCTGCTGATAACTTGAGGGAAAAGCAAGCCATCTTATTTGTGAGGCCTGGAGAGTGGAAGGTGTAGCTATCCCACCACTTCCCTTTTCCGGAGCACAAAAATACTAGCTTTTCTTTATTTTTTCTTCAGGAATGGCATCTATGAAAATAAGAACACAGGAGAACCTTTTCCATAATACTTCTCAAAGGAGTAACCCTTTTTTGTATACATAATAACACAGAGAGATGATCCAAAAGGACATTCAGTCTTGGCAGTGTGAAAGATCTGACAGCTTCATAGACATTTCCTTTCCTTTCTTTCTTTCTTTCTTTCTTTTTCTTTCTTTCTTTCTTTTCCTTTCTTTCTTTCTTTCTTTCTTTTTCTTTCTTTCTTTCTTTTTCTTTCTTTCTTTTTCTTTCTTTCTTTCTTTCTTTTTCTTTCTTTCTTTCCTTCTCTTTCTTTCTTCCTTTCTTTCTTTCTTTCTTCCTTTCTTTCTTTCTTTCTTTCTTTCTTTCTTTCCTTCCTTCCTTCCTTCTTTCATTCATTTATTATTTACTGAGTGCCTACAAATTACCAAACACTGTTTTAGGAATCAGGAATATATTTATATATAAAACAGACCAAAATCTCTGACCTCAGTGAGCTTATATTCTAGAATGGGGCACCTCATATTCTAATGTTTGATGTAGAGACTAGACCTATGTGTGTGGGTTTCTTTATTGCCTTTGTCCACAGAGCGAACCAGAAGATATCTTCAATCTCATCCAAGGAAATTAATGATTGGAAACCTGGCCCAGAGGTCATAGAAAGAAGACAAAGTATGCAGGTAACGAGGAGCAGAACATTTTAAGAGACCAAGAGGTCTATGCAGAAAAGAATGAATTAGAGGGTCCACAAAAAAGAAAGGTTAGTGTCTGTTAGTGCAGACCAAAGGAGCTGAAGGAATAAGTCCCAGAGAGTAGCGTTGCCTCATCCAAGATGATCTGTGTAGACTTCCATAGGCCTCTCGAACCCAGAGTGAAGAACTTTCTTCTGGATTAACTACTCTGACTGATCAGTCCAGAAAATGTCTACTCATCCTTACATTTGACTTTGGCTTATTGTTGTTTGCTTGTTTATGAGGGTGAAGATATTTTTGCTCTATTTCAGAAATATACTATACTGCCCCAACCTTCCAAATAGATCCTAAATTGCATGACCTATTTATGTTATTTATGTGGCTATATTGACATTTTAAAAAGAATAGTGGGAACCTGATCTATGGCCTCTTCTAGGTGTTTTTACCCAGTGGTTTTCAAATATACGATAGCATTTAACCCAAAAGATGAATGTGTAAAAAGAAGCAGAGATGCTCTGATTAGAATTGGAGTAGAGAGCAGGAGTCTTGCCTGCCTTCTCATCACAGTGGCTTGTGAGTGGGGTTTTTCAACCCTTCAGAGATGCACCAAGCACAAAGGGAAAACCTGACATGCCTGCATTGGCAGGGTGTGCTGCTGTCTCCCATCCACATAGCCCAACAGCATCGCCCTGTACTGGTAAAAAGAATTGTCAGAAGGTATAAGCTGTTTCAGTATAAACAAAAGGAATACTGATTTAAATATTTCCCATTGAATAACTAACTGTCAGAACACAAGAACTGGCAATATCCCAGGGATCATACAATGCCAACCAGGGTCTGTACAGACCACAAAGAATAAATTAGCAGAGGAGAACCATGGTGAGATGAAAACAAAAAAAAAACAAATATAAAAAATAATTAAGACTAAGAGTATTATAAACTGGCTGATTATTCTTACCACCAATCAGATTTACATTCACACACACATTCTTTATTCATCCAAACAAGTGTTTATGAAGTGTCTACTATGTTGTTAAGTATTAAAAATACAGAGAAAAATAATATAGTCATTACTGTGAAAATGCTCACAGTCTTCCATAGGAGACAAACTTGTAGGAATGGAGATATAAAGAAAATCTTATTTAAATAAATGTATAAAGTACTATAGTACCAGTCATAGAGTAAGCTAACTATAAATGTTAGTTATTAACAGTTTCTCTGTTCACATTCATTCACTCTGCCCCACAAAAAGAGATGAGTTTTTAGGAATGAAGACTTTGATAAGCAACCTAAGGTCAAGTAGGAGGCATCCAAAGGTGTAAGCATTAGAAATAATGGAAGGTTTTGCTCTGGTGAGTAGTTTATGTAAACTGAGCATAACTAACTTGCTCGGGATGATAAAAGTCACATTTTGTAATGTCTTCCATATGAAGAGGTAATATTATCAGAAAAATATGAGACATTCTGCTTGGGGAAAAACGAAGGTATCTAATTCACTTTCATTAAGTCACTGCTGTGTGGTGAACGATGTTAATCCTCACTCTTGTCTCCTTGGGAAATCGTCAGTAAAACCTAAATTGCAGTGTGTGTGTGTTGCTAATGTTCTGCTTAAGGTTGGCCCTGGAGGAGAAAAGAAGGTTCAGCAAGAGGAGTGGATAGAGGAGGGCATGATTACCACAAAGTTCATAAACAAAACAAGAAGAAAACAAAGCAAAAGCGTATCATTTATAGGTGGAAGATAATAGAAAGGTGAAGGAGCATTGGGAGCAGAAAAACAGAGGAGAGTCAGCTTTATCTACACGGGGAGGTCAGGGAAGGTATATAAAGTAAGTGATATTTGAGCTGAATCACAAAGAATGAGCAGTTCGCCAGGGAAGATGGCCGAGTGGGAGTGAGGGATTAATATGTGAAGAAGTGTGTCAACTGTAGCATCCCAATTCTGATAATTAGAAGTCATTAAACTCAGCTGGGAAAGAAGTGGCAGAGGGAACAAGAGAGAACTCAAACAATAAAACACTGCAAGCTCTTTTTACAAGGATAAAATCCAGCCATCTTAGAAATGAATCAAAGTAAAGTATCCAGGAATGGCAAATCATAATATATGAACTCACTTTTATTTCCTTTTTGTTGTTTTTGTGGGGTTTTATAAAAAGATAGTACAGGTCCTGGCCTGGTAACTCAGTATGTTAGAGCGTTGTCCCAATACACCAAGGTGAGGAGTTCCATCTCCAGTCAGGGCACATAGCAGAAGCAACCAATGAATGCATAAATGAGTGCAGCAACAAATCGATGTTTCTCTCTCTCTCTCTCCCCTCATTCCCTCCCTCCCTCCCTATCTCTATCTCTCTCTAAAACTCAATAAATAAAAAATTAAAAAAGAAGGCAGTACATATACATTGATTCATACTTCCCCATTTTTAAGTCTCTAATTTGTGAACTTTTATGATGTTCTAGGTTCTAGCATCCTACCTACAAATTATGATCTCCTCATTCTCCACAGTTGGAACAGCTAAAGGTTTAAGGAGTAAACAGATCACTAACCAGCAGAACTGTTTTCCTGAATATACTCCATAAAATCAATCTCTTGGCTCTAGAATAGGTCTGCTCATCCTGGCTTTCAAGCAGAAAAGTAGGAAAGTTTCTAGAATTACAAAGCATTGCTTTTTGGGTAAACAAAAAAAAAAAATCCAGTGACTAACAATTAACATTGGTATGATTTTCTTTGTTGTACTTAGTAGCTTAGTCATTTCTCTTATCTCTAGTGGAGAAGAACTAATGATCTTCTTTACCATATTCATATATTTTAAACCACTCTACTTCTCATTTCCAGAGGCTGAATAAATTTAGCCACCTCCTACATATTCAATTTTCAGTTCTTTAATGATTTCTCTACCTTCATAATTTCATGAATAAACCTGTCCTGTCTTGTTCCAGCTTTAGGGATTGTTGTTCTTTAAGTAGTCTTTTCTATGAAGTCCAGGCCTCATTCATATCTGTACTGCCTCTCTTAACTAAATAATTTCATCTGAATTGTATCCTATGCAGTGCTGACATAAACACTTTAGTCTCATCTCCCTTACTTGCTGAATGTTTCACAAGGGCAGGAACGTCTTTATGTTTTTATGTGAAGTGCCACTCATTCTTGCCTTTTTCTCTCTTGGAGTCTGGGATACCAGAACTACCCCTAAGAAATAAGAGGAGAAAAACAATATAACTATATCAATAAATACCTAAAAGGTATTTGATAATATTCAGCAATGATCTTATGTGAAACTCAATATAAGAATAATAGAATTCATCTTAAAGACAACTTAACCAAAATTTAACAATAAACACTAAATATATTGAAACACTGAAGCAATTTCATTCAAATAAAGGGGAGGAGGGAAAGGCTATTCTTGTTTTACCATTATCTTTGAAGTTCTAGTCAATGAGATGAGACTTCCAAAGTACCTTTCAATAAAAATATTGAAAAGAGACAAAATGTCTTTATTTCAGATTTAAGAAACAAATAATTAGAGATTTCATTACGGTAACTGAATTCAAATAGTCACTCAATATTTCATTAATGTAATAATAACCAATTATTAGTGCTCATGGAAAAATAAATCCTATTCACAAAAGCAATACAATGAAACATGAAGAATAATTTCATAATAAAGGTACCATGTCTTCACAAACTTTAAAACCACATAAAAGGGTAAGAATGGAAAGAGTTACAATTTCAATGTTTTGTGTTGACAAATGTAAACTGCCAAATAATTTTAAAGTTCATATGATAAATAAAGATCAAACAATGTTTGCAAAAAATGCTGAAAGAATATTTCCTTATCAGATATTTAACAGTCTATAAAGATGCCATAATTCATATAGTATGATATGGTGACTAGAATAGATACAATATCAGTAAAAAATGGAGTTGAGAATATACATACTTAGAAGATGTAATACTTGACAAAAGTTGCATTTTAAATCAGTGGGAACAGATACTTTATTAAATGGCATTGATAGTTTGTATCTATGTAGGAAAAAATAAAATAAAACTCTTATGTCAAACTATATGCAAAATAAATAAAATTATATATTTAAAACATTGCCAAGAGTCATAATATCATTAGAAAATAGAATATTTTAAGAATTCTGAAGTAAGGAATGTTTCTTTTAAAAAAAACAGTCTACTCAGATGCTTAGGGGTTTTAAAAAATTTGCACTTTGCTTTCCATGTATATGTCTAGTAGTTTTTCAGAGTTAGTTCTATAATTAAATGGATTTTATTCTATTTTTACACTATATTGTGAAATATTTCACTTGATCTTCCATAACATTAATTCTGCATGATAAACAGGAAGATGTTCTTTTTTAGCTTATTTACTAAATTTGGTAGAATTTTGATTTTTTTTTGTTCCATAATACTTTTGGATACTCTTCCTAACTGCTTTTCTTCAGTCTTCTTGAAAGCATTTTGATGTTTATTTTTAGTTCTTATATTTTTCTAATTCAATGGGACCTTACTCTTCAAGGTGTTTGATTGTTCTTCCTCATCTAGAATATTCTTAAATGAATTGTGAGTATCCTTTCCCTCCATTGTCTGATTTTTTTTTTTTAATTTGGAAATACTACTTTGAAAGCAGTAGAAATCATCCAAAGGGAGACCCAGCCGTAGCTATCCTGGGTTTTGTAGTCAGCACTTTGTACAAGTTGTTAAAGGTATCCACTGCAACCTAGGTCATTGCTAGGTAGAGCACTTCTCCCATTCATAAGGTCTTGGTGCCACTGCACACACTAAAGCAGATTTTCTGCAGATCTTCTTGAATCAACAGGCTTAGGGGGCCCCTCCAAGGAAGACAAACAGCAAGATTTCACCTGTAGTAGCAGAAGTAACGTGAGCTGTTCTAAAAATTTAATGGTTTAACACAGCAGCAGTTTGCTCATGTACCAACCAGGCCAAGGCAATTGTTTCCTGTTGGTGCCCAGCTTTCCTTCACGCGGTGATGCAGAGACCCACACCCCTTCAATCTTGTGGCTCTGACATTCCCTGTGTCCTCAGAGGCTTCTCTCATTAGCCAGCAGATGGAAAGACACCATGGAGAAGCCATACCTGCTTCCTAACATCCTTCACCTAAAATGATACACATCATTTTCTTTCACATTCCATTTATGAAAACTAGACACTGGCTCCACTAGGATGCAGGGAAAACTGGGAAATGTTGTCTGGCTAAGTAGCTGTTTCTTGGCAATAATTCCTTATTATTTATGGGGAGCTCAATTTCAGTGAACTACTAGATGTCTGTGTCATATTATCCTAGGCCTCAGAGGGAATCGAGGCTTCTACTCTGCCCCTGGTCCTAAGTCTCTTAAAATAAAGTGTGGAGTAAAAGTAGGTGGAGAGTTGTGAGCACACTAAACACAGTTTATTCCTGTATTATTATTTATTATTGTATTATTTTCCATACAAACAACCGTATGCCTACTTTGCCTCACAATGCATAATGAGGCAAAAAACTTACTTTTGATTCAAGAAGTGACTAAGGAACAAGAAGTCACTTTATTAAAAAACCAGTGAAGAAGAGATTGCTTATAGCATTTAGAAAAGTATAAAGTGCGTAAAAGTTAAGAGTTAGATGACAAAGACACAAATAAGAATGTTTCAGAAGTTAAAATAAAAATAACATAGTATTTTGAGGAGTAATATTTTTAAGAAAAAGAGGAGAAGAAATTTTAAAGTATCTCAATATTATATAAGAACTATTAGAGCACTATTACTGTGGCTTGTAGTGTAACCTTAAGGAAGACAAAGACAGGAAAAATATATAACCAAGCCATGTTAGAGTCATAAAAACTTTGTTTTTAATAATATTTCCTTCAATTAGGAGCAATCTTGGCCTACCAGATCAAATCCACTCAAGTATCTAATATTTAGCGAGCTTTTTATATATCCTTACTTGTGAAGCAATTATCTGCAATTTATTCTGCTTGGGGATTTCATTTTAGAAACTATGCGGTAAAATAGACCCCCACCCATATATTGTGTCAAGCACTTAGAAATGTGAAACAATTTCCCCCACCTACTTTGTTTAAATCATACATTTTGAGTCTTGGAGAAAAACTTGCTAGGAGATTAAAGAAAAAATACAGAGGATGTTTTAGGTTTTTTCTGATTAACATAACTAATTACTATATACAGTATTTAAATCCTATCAATTAGGACCTGTTTAAACTTTTGCCATGAATCTTGAAAGTTCTCTATCAAAACAGGCATTTGCTCAGGGAATTTATGTTTCATATAGTAACTGAAAAGACTAAGATCACTTTAAGGAAACAGAAAAAAGAAAATACCCTTGCACAGCAATGATGTTTCTCATTCATGTGAATTTATGGAAAGCTTATGGCCAACAAATAAGATACCTTACAGGACTTAACACAGTATCTATCACAACCTCACTCACCAGACAAGACTCACTTCACAACCTTCAAAAAAAAAAGAAACTCAGCATGGGAAGTTTGCCAACTCTTTTTGCCAAGTTGGCAGAACCCTGAAAGTTTGAATGGGCTTCTCGATGTATAAGATAAAAGCAGGCATTTAGAGCCTGTGAAGCCTCCCCGGGCACAATTAGACCTTAGGTGAAATTCCATCAACCACTGCCTTTTGCACATTATGTCAGGTGTGGAGATGGCACAACAATTTAGGGTTATGGCCACATGAATAGTTTTGGCTATGAAATCAAGACAGAAAAAATATTAAAGTTAACATGAAGTAGGAAAGGCTTTTCCCCTCTTGAAGATGTTTTTCAGCCTCGATGTTTTACCTCTGGCTACATACAATGTGAGGCATGGGAGAACAAACTTGGTCTCAGATATGAGCAACCCCTCTCAGGTCAAGTACACATGTATGTGCACAAGAGAGACAAGTACTGACTCAAGTGACTGGAATTTCTTCTTGCTTTCTGCTTTATCCACCAGGAAACATCACTTGTGAGCTATGGGGGCAAGATCTCTGTTCATTTCTCAATGAATAAGCAATTAGAATTCTTTGTGACAGACTTTAATTTTCCTCCCTCTACTTTTAACTAACAAATATTTCATTCAGTCAGCCTGACAGGGCTCTAATGCCTCCGATGCTCCACAGATGCCTCAGCCCCAGCCTTCTCCCAGTCCTGTTGTTATGCACACACAGCATCTTATTCTCTGACAGGGGGAACTCCCCGCTTAGGAATTCAGTGGTCTTTTTGGTCAGATGACATATGCAAAATGCTTTCTCAAGGGTGGGAAGTCAAAGGACAACTCACTTGTTATATGATTTCTATAAATGACTCAAAGTTTTCTTTGAATTTAATTTTTCTTTAAAAAATCCCTCCTTTGAAAACAAAATCTGTCTATTGCTCTAGCTAATAGCTTCGATAATGGGCCTGCACCAGATACCCTTCCCTCTGCCTATGTATTTAAATTCACTTTTGGCTCTTCAATCTACCCTGTTCTTGACCTCTCTAGGAATTCCTGCCAACTAGAACAGACTTTCTGTATCTCTCTGACTCATTAATGCTCCATCACATTTCAAATCCAACTAAAATCCTCACTCCAGACTGCATCCCTTATATAATAAACAAGTTGAAATAAATTTACTTTTTATTGAATTGTGTGGCACAGTGCTGTGCAGAAAGTTAGGGCAGAGGTACCATGGAAAACTGCACAGAAGAAAATTTTATTGTACCTCACAATGTTCAAGTATTGTGTCCTAGAGGAGATGGTCAAATTCCACAGGCAACAATGTATACAACTTTTCTCCAATGTCAGCAGCTTTGTATAATTTATGTGGTGATACCTAACACTTCAAAATCTAAAAAATAGTTGGAGAGCTATCAAAGTTGTGCTTTTTCATAAACCAAACTCCATAGATAACATGTTTAAATATCCCAAGTGTGGTTTAAAGTTAATTAATTAAGTTTTATGAGGTAAAATATCTTTTGGAGTATTTCAGACTATTTCTAACAAAGACAATTAAAGCCATTAGCAGGATAAAAAAATATCCAAACCAACCATAGATAATAGCTGCACTAGAAACAGTCCTTTACCCAAAAGGAAACACACACACACAAGGTCTGTCCCAAAAAAGTCCAACCATTGTTAATAAAACAAGACCAGTTTGTATATCGAAGTAACCTGGCAGCCAAGGAATGTGGACTAGAAAGCTCATGTGTGAACAATGATGATTTCACTGTACTAGACAAGGAAGGTGGTAGACACTGTTGCATGAGCATGTGTACTGTGTGGCCCTCACATTCATAAGCTTAACATTCCTCCATAGAAACTATTTGGATGATTCAGACAGGCCTCAGCTATGGGCAACTGGTGACTGGCAGCTTCATCACAACAAAGTGTCTGCTCATGCATCACCCCTAAAATTTTAATTTTTCTTACTCAAAATATAACCCTAATATTCCACTTCATTCCTGTCAACTCCTGTCTTCATCACTATTCAGACAGTCTTCCTCAATAACCATACATTAGCATAAGGAAAAGCAGTGCACTAGCGAACAGTTAAGATGCGGCATTCTCTCATTCTCTCTTGACAAACATAGCCAAGCATGGTGAGAAATAGGGCAATGGTGTAGGCAATCTTAAATTATCTTCTGACTTAACACACACAAAAAAATGTTTACCAACCTGCAGTTCTGGAACTGACTCGACACAGTGTTACCATACCATCCACTCCCTGAATCTACCTTTTCCCAGTACTTATCATGTAACATCAGATTATTAAAAATATCACATCTTTAGCATCAGTTTCTCTATGAAACTCATATAAATATAACACAATGACTAAAACAGAGTTTTAAAAATAAGTTCCACTTTATGAAAACACTTCTCATTAAGAGGACTTTATGTATGAATAGGGAAAGAAAACAGAAGTTCTTTGTGCCCCCCTGAAAACAAAAACTCTGTGATACAGACTGGATAGTCAGTTGAAGATAAAGGAGTTACTCTATTTTATGTCTCTTCTCTTTCTTCATCTTCTTCCATAAACACAATCCAATTATGAGTTCTTCTGAGACAGGATAAAACTCGCTCCAAAGTCATTACATCATTCCATCATTTCCCTCATAATCTTGCTTGTGATCCAAATTATTCCCACTTAATGATACTAAAATATTCAGAGAGAGGAGAATTAAAAACTGACAACTTTTCCACCTCAAATTCCTTATGAAAAGGAGGTAAAGATAAAAATAAGTAAATAAATGTGCTCTTTTCAGTTTGGTGATTTGTAAGATAAGCATCTAAATTTTCATATGTTTCTCTCCTTATAATTCACAAAATATTTAAATATATGTATTTGTATTAATCAAGGAACTACACAATATATTCTAAAAACCCAGAAAATATTATTCTTTTGATACAGTTTTAGCTTAGAACTAAAGAGACTCTGCTTTTAATGTGATCACATGTTTTGATCAAATGTAATCCTTGAGCAAGTTCAAAAGGCTGTCACAAATCTAGAAAACTTAAGCACCATTGCTAAGAAACTAGAAAAGGCAGGACTTTCCCAGTGAAACGATCTGTACCCTAAAATAATCTGAAATAATTTTTAAGTTAGAAATGATTTTTTGCTTACATTCTAGATAGCTCTTTGCCAATATTTTTTAAAGGAACTTAAATACCAGGTTGAAGTAAAATCTTCAGTTTTAATGTCTGAACATGTAAACATAATTATGTTGTCTTTGCTTTATTAAAGCATATGGATTAAACATGTATAAATACATGATTGATAGAAATTTTTATGAGCAATAATCTAACTTATTGAAGAACCTTAAAAACATATTAATATTAAATAGTACTAATAGCCAATATTTGTTTAGTATTCATCCTCTGCCAGAGACTAATCTAAGTGTTTAACTTGTACAAACTCTTTTAGTCTTCACACAGATCTGAGAGATAGGAATTATATTTACTCTCATTAGAAATGAGAAATTGAGGCAAAGAGAGGTAAAGTAACTTGCCCAATATCAAATAGGTTGTATGAAACGAAGCCTGGAAGCAAACATGGGCTGGCTAGTTTAAGATCCTGCTCTTTTAACTACAATATAATATATACAGCATAATTATTGTTCATCATATAGTTATTCTTTTATGGACACACAGTTTCTAACATATTGTAAACTGCTAATGGAGAAAATCTTTATTTTATTCATCTTCATATATACTTATACTAGAAAATGTTCAATATATAATTAGTTAATAAAAGATATCAAAATTTGTTCCCTACTCTACTAAATAATTTTAGATGGACATTATAGGTAATGGTTTTAGTGTTAACTTAAAATTTTAAATGTATATAATGAGTAAACAATGTAATAACTTTTATGAAAAAAACTTTTAAAATAATTATGATACAGTTATAAAAATTCTACCATCCTAACAGATCAAGTGGCTTTTATTTATCCTTATTCACTTATGGTCCTTTTCATTTGTATGATTTTTCTTAGCATATTGAAATCATAATGCACACTTGTTTCATATTCTGTTATTTTTTATTATTAAATACAGGTTATTCATAGTCTGAAAATTATAAATCTGAATGTTTGCATGTAATTCCACTGAGTGTAAGGAAGCACATCAATTTATATAACTAATCCCCTACTATTCGAAATTTCTGTTGTTTCCATTTTGTAGTCTTAAATATAATTCTATAAGAAAAAATAGGAAATTGATGTATGGATAGATGGCTACATGGACAAAGGTGATAGGACAAATGTAGTAAAATATCAATGGTATATTTGAGTGATGGACATATGGGAATTCACTGTGAAATCCTTTCAATTTTTCTATATATTTGAAATTACTATAATAAATTAATATCTTAGTGAATATAAAATAAAATAAAAAATAAATATAAATTAAACATAAAAATAAATAAAAATAATATCTTAGTGAATTGTAAAATGTCAGTTTCATTAGAACAAGATTTTTTTTGTCTAATTTATTCATAGATATACTGCTACTACCTAGAAGAGTACCTGGAACATAGAGGTGTATGCCTCATAGTCCTTTGCTGAAAGTGAGCAATTTGAATAATACAATATGGAAATCAGGATTCTCTCCATCTCTCTCAGTTTGTTGGCATTTGTTTTGGATTGTACTTGTTTGGTTGTTTAGTGACCTTTCTAAACAATTTGTGTATAGACTGCATTCTTTGTCACTGAGTTCTCTACTACGTTTGCTATTGATTTGATAAAAATTTCCAAATGTTTGAAGCTAACATAAAAAAACAATAAAGGAAATAAAAAAGAGAAAGAAAAGGAAGGAAGGAAGGGAGGGAGGAAAAAACATACCCTCCCATCTTTACAGACTGGGTCATGTTGGTGCACTTCTTCAACACTTTTTAAGGTAACTTACAACCCTGCCTTAGTCTTCATTTCCTTCTTTCACTGAGCCTAAAGTTGAGCCAAAGATGAAAGCCTAGCATTTTTTTAAAAAAAAATCATTATTTTACTGGAGGACTAAGATTTGGAGTTCCCTACTCTGTCATTTTTGGTGATGTCCTCTTTTGCATTAAATAAATATTCACTTTACTGTTTAAGATCTGCTCTTGATTTTTTTTTTTTTTTGCCTTATGTACTTAGTTTTTTTCTCTTGGTTACTCTAGGTATCACAATGAGTCTTAATTTATCACAATTATTTCAGATCAATACTTAGTTAATTTTGGTAAAATACATAAACTTTGATCTACTATATCTTCATTCCATACCCTCTTCTCCACACTATTGTTGTCCTATATAGTCCACTTATGTATGTTATAAACTAAACAATTATATATTTTAAAGAAGTTAATAGAAAAATGAGAAAAATATATTTATTGAGTCTTTTATATCAACCCACATATTTATTATTTCTGGTGCTTTTCACTTTTTTTTTGTGGTTTCCAGTTACTATCTGGTATAGTTTTCCTTTAACTGGAAGGACTTCAGTATTTTTTATAAGAAAGGTCTACAGCCTTTGTTTGTCTGAGAATGCCTTTATTTCAACTACATTTTTAAGGATTTTTGGTGGCTTTTGAAGTCATGACTAGAAAGGTTCCTCCCCTCTACCTTTGGCACTCTGAATATGTTATTCCACTACCTTCTGGCCTCCATTGTATCAGAAGATAAGTTAGCCATTAATCATATTGATGGCCCTTTATACATGGTGACTTATTTTTCTCTTGATTCTTGCCTAATTGTGTCATTGTCTTTCAACAGTTTTTCTGTTGTGTGGATCACTTTGAATTTATATTATTAATGGTTCTTGGAGTTTCTTAGATGTGTGGATTAATGTTTCTCATCAAATTTGAGATTTTTGGCCATTATTTCTTCAAATATTTATTCTTTCCCTTTTCTATTCTCTTTCTGGTACTCCCATTATACACATGTTCATATGCTAATTCTTGTCTCACAGCACCATGAGGCTGTTTATTTTTCCTCAATCTCTTTTTCTCTGTTCTTCAGATTGGATAATTTCAAGTGAGCCACCTTCAGAGTCACTGATCATTTCTTCTGATATCTTTAATCTGCTATTTACCCTCTTAGGGTTTTAAATTTTAGTTATTGCACTTGTTAAAGTCAGAATATTATAATTTCTATCTTACTATTGGGAATCTCTACTGTTAATCCATTGTTGTCATACTTTAATCATTTAAACAGCTCCCTTTAGTTCCCTCAATATATTTATTATAGCTGTTCTGAACTCTTGTCTGATAAATTTAACATTACAGGCACACTCAGTGTTTTTAAATTTATTTATTTATTTGTTTGTTTGTTTGTTTGTTTATAGAGGGGAGGGGAAGGAGAAAGAAAGGAGGAATAACATCGATGTGAGAGAGAAACACTGACAGGTTGCTTCTCATACATACCACAATAGGGGACTGAACCCACAACACAGGCATGTGTCCTAACTTTCACTTTGTTGGATAACACCCAACCAACTGAGCCACACTGGTCAGAGCAATAATCTGGGTTTTAATTAGTCCTTCAGACAAACTGATGCATGTGCAAGTTTAGAACCACTGATTCAGAACATATTTAATGATAATTGTTGGAATTTTCTATTTCAAGAGAAAATAAGCCAAGTACAAGACCCTTTTAGGTGTTTTACCAAAGTCATGTATTATTTGACAAAAGATTAATGAGCATTGGCATATCATTTCAACTCTTGTATCCAGTGACTTGACATGAATATTTTTCTATTTTAAGGACAAAAATTAGTGTTGTCTGATATGTACAAAGATGTACTAGACAGAATTTAAGAGCAGCAACCTAAATGTCATCCAGATGTACTACTCTGGAATGTTCAAACTTGTAGTAGCTGAGATTTAGTACTTTAGCTTTTCCAAAAAATATATACTCACCATTACCATCTTTCTTCACTAAAAAAAAGACCTGGATATAAGAAGATAATGAAGATGTATTTTTACACAACTGGTATACATGTGCTTAAAAGCTACATTATTTATAGGACATAAAGCCATTCTTCTTTCAACCAAAGTATCCTTATATTAATCATTTTTTAATTATGATGCCTATATCTATGTGAATATGTGTTTAAACAGTGTTTAAACAATGTTTAGCAGAAAAAAGCAAACTTTAGAAAGCCTATCATACAAATCGTATTTATATAGAGTCTTAAAACAAAGCAATACTACCTATTGTTTACAGATACAAACTATATAGAACTATGACAAATAAACAGAACGTTGTATATCAAATGCATGATAATTGCTATCTCTGTGTGGAGGAGATATAAAACTGAGAAGTCAAAGAAGACTTCAACTAAACAATGTTTTGTTTCTTTGATTTGAAAATATGACAAAATCCTCACAAATTCTGAGTACTGGCAATCCTATTTGCTTAGAATAGGGAAAACCCTTGGGTTAAAGATTTGATACTATAGCTCACTCAAACTGAGAAATAATTTTCAGACAGAAGTGCAGACAAACCTAGAAATTACTGATTCTTCTGTTCCCAGAAATAACTCTGAAGGTTAAAAGCTATTTCCAGAGAATGAGAGTTAGACATAGGGATGACACATGTATATTCAAAGATAAAATTTGTTAACCAGAGAAATCAGAAGAGGAGGGTTTGGAGACACATAAATCTTTGCCTACATCCTTGTTCCCATAATTAATTCCAGGGTAATTTAAATTCATGAATTCACATTGCAGTGGTTAAAAGATGGGGATGTGGAGTCAGAGAGTCTCAGTTAAAATAGTTGAATCTGCCAATATTTTGTCATCCTAACCTCTCTTAACTTTCAATCTTTCATCTGTAAAGTCAGAATTATAACAGTAACCATCTCCAAGACTATTGATAAAATTTAAGGAGATAATATGTGTACAGAGTACAGAGCCTGGCAGAGAGCCAGCACCCCATAAATGTTAGTTTTTATTATCATTCCTTTATTTATCTGTAACAGCTGGTTGGTAGGTGCCCACTATATGTCAGACCCTCTGCAGGGTTCTGAGGATACAGAAAATGAATAAGACAGACAAAGTCTGTGCCAGTGTAGAATCTATAAATTAAAAGGGAACAGAGACAGTTACCTAAGAAAATAATATGAAAAGAAAAAACTTTGATGCAGACACAGCAGGGAGGGCAGTAGTCCTCAGGTGTCTAGCATATGCAGAGTGCCTGCTGGAGGACTACTGAATGGAGATCTAAAGTATGAGCAGGAGTTTTTATAATGAACAGAGCAGGTGTTGGAGTAACAGAGATATGGAATCATTCCTAGTTTAACAGAACTTCAACCAGTGAATTATGCTTTTTCCAGTTATAGTGGAATTGAAACCTGGAACTTTATAAATGTCTTTGTGTCTATGTCCTGAAAAGCTGACCCTACAGGCATTGACATCATATATACCACATTTGTGAGTTTGAGGCCTTGGGTATGTTCAATCTGCAGGAAGTTGCAGATATTGAGGGATATTTAGCTTAGCACAGGGCTTTGTGTGCCTTGCAGCTATTATGTTTCTGAGAACTAGGTTTTGTTTGTTTGTCAGAAAATAACCCTGTAGCAGAAGCAGAGGAAGTGTTTTAGCTACAAGCTCCTGACACATCATCTCTTACTTAGTATCTCCTAGAGAATGTTCTAACTGTGCATTTCTCATTCTACCTGGTTCTTCCTCCCAGTTTCTGGTAGTTGAGTCTGTTGACACACCCTGCACATAAGTTCTGCTCAGCCCTGCTGCCAGAGCCTGTTTTGGAGATACGTAAACAGCTTTAACCTTCTCTGAGCTGGAGCTTGACTTACATCGCATTTTCAGACCTGGAGTCTGGATACGAACATTAATGCTGAGCCCTGAATTCCAGATTGTGCCAGAGTTTCCAATGCTCCCATTCATATACAGGACAAAGGGCTCCAGTAAGAATACCACATCTTCTCTGCCGCCCTCTAAGTTATAGCACACTCCCCATCTTCCACCCCTTGTATGCCCAATAAGCTTCTGCTGGGTTCCTCCTTCCTCATTCCACTTCCAAACCTGGCTGCCTGCTGGACATACACATTATATGGGCCATTAATTCTGCTCAGTGGGATCCCTTGCTTCCTCTCAATGGCAAGTAATTGTCTGAAGAAGGAAACGCTGCTGTTTCTTGTTCCTTTTCCTGTGTCCCAGCTAAAGGATGTGTTTTGCTAACCTTCCCCTGGCCTGTTAATGTTGCATGAAGCTGGAATATCTCACTTTCTAGGATATAATAATTTCTGACTCTGGCATTTAAATGCTTGAAAAAAAAAGGGTTCCTTACAACTATCACTACACAGAATAAAAAGAACTTCCAGAATAAACTTCTGACTATATTTGTATGTAAAATTCTTAGGTTTATTTGGGGTTAATTGAAGCACAATTATCTATATTATCTTCTCACAAAAGAAATTCTCCTCTACTACATACAGACATCTGCATTACTGTTATCCAACAATTCAGGTTATTCCTCTTTATTTGGATATAACATCACCATATCTTACAATTATCCAGCACCTTTCATCTTTCAGTTTTAAACTATAATGATAATAATGACAACTACAGTAATAATTATTTATCTAACACTTTGTGTTTGAAAAGCACTTTACAAAGAGCAATCAGTTGTGCCACCTCTGTAAAGTAGTTATGTATCATTATAACTATTTTTTTCAGAGGAGAAAACTAGGACATAAAATAACGAATTTGCCCTAACTCATAAAAAATCAATTAATGACTTTGGCCAAAGACAGAGCTGCAGCAATAAGTGATTGTGTAAATCAAACAAAGTTTCTGTGTGGACACAGGATCAGCAATGTCTGCGATCTCCTTGTGTCTGTTGCCATTCAGAACTGGCAAGATCCATTTACCCCACTGTATGTCTCCAGACTTCAGGTAAATGAAGGCATCTCTGAAGAATGGAATGTAATAGAAAGAGTTCTTAACTCGTAAGTGCCAAAATCAAAAATATTATAAAAATGGCTTTCAAAGAGATTGCCCCACCTTCTTCACTGTGGAGTCACAACAGATATAGTAAAGGAAAATATTCTCTCCGGTAGACTGAAGAGATATAGTCCCAGACAACCTTCTATGCACTTACAAGTCATATTTGGAATCTCTTTGGGGACAAATGATAGATATTTAAAACAGGAGCTCAAATTTTTCTTGGCATTGTTTTAAAAAAATCTTTACCTTTAACACAAGTAGGTAAGCTGCACAAACATTATACAACAGCTACTATGTAATTAGGTAGATATATAGACATATTATGATAGCAGTGTAAAGTACTTCCTATCTCTAAATTAATTGTTTTTAGATATGAATCTGTGCTTCTAAGCATTTTGGTCCCATTTAGCTAGCCAAACAAAGTGCGAGAGTTATAAGTCCAGAATTTTGAACAAGGAAGTTTCCACTTCTGAAAGAGGACTCTCATTGTTTTATAGTGTTTAAACTATTTTGCAATTATTTAGTCCTATGCTCAGCATGATTTACCTGTCTAAACATTTCTCAACAGAATGGCTAAAACTTTACATTTTTTTTTTGCAAAAAGTTAACTATAAAACAAAAATATAAAAGTAATGTGAAATAACATTTACTAATTATAAAACTACAGTTGAAAATATATGCCCCAAAATTATGAAATAGAAACAAATGAACTTAAATGAGTATATAGTTAAAAAGCCATGATTTATCACTATTTTTTGTGACTTAAATTACCTGACTCAGGTAATGTTTATTAGTCTTCTCCACAGTAAAGTTCTTCATGTGTTTTATAATTTCTGACAATGAAATCATTTTGAAAGGGGTGTGTGTGTGTGTCTGTGTGTGTGTCTGTGTGTGTGTATATGAGAGAGAGAGAGAAAGGAAGGAAGGAAGGAAGGAAGGAAGGAAGGAAGGAAGGAAGGAAGGAAGGAAGGAAGGAAGGAAGGAAGGAAGGAAGGAAGGAAAAGAAAGAAAGAAGGAAGGAAGGAAGGAAGGAAGGAAGGAAGGAAGGAAGGAAGGAAGGAGGGAAGGAAGGAAGAATACCTTGTGGCCTGGGTTTTGACCACTTACTTCCATGATAATTTGAATTTGCCTCTCATAGTAGAAGTAGGACTAGTTTGTATGTTTATTACTTGTATTTGGGATTCTCAGACACACAGGTAGTATATATTTAGGTATATTTAGTTTGTATGTTTATTACTTGTATTTGGGATTCTCAAACACAAAGAAGCTGTAGGCTTGGGATACTAAAGAAAGTTAAGATATTCTTTCTTGTAGTTTTCTTGAGCCAATGAAGATTTTTTCAAGTCCATCATTCCACTGAAAGTATAACAATTTTAAGATCTTAGTTTAAGTGAGGATCTAAGCTTTAACTTCCTACATTATGCAGTCCTCTCTCTTTTCTCAAATTATAGTTAGTCACATAGCTGTTCATATCCAATTCTCCATCATTGCTTGTATTACTACAAAGGCACATAAAAGTATATAGCTTATATTATCATTTTGGTTCATTTTATTTTTCAGTTATCCCTTATTTATGGCACTCAAGAACCCCTTCCACATTTTTCTGCAATCTGACTGAAATGCTTAAATTAATTTTTATTATGTTTTATCCATTATGTGTCAGTTTGTTACAGGAAAGTTTCCTGATTTCCTCAGTCTACCATATTTTTAGAATCTAGACTCTTCCTCTATTCCCCCAATAATACTTGTGTGGAAAATTATTTCCCATGTTATCTGGTTTGCAAAGATATCACTATGTAATTTATAATTTTTAATACATGATTTATATTTTAATAGGTAAAACACATATTGCAATGAACATAGAATATTTCTTCACATAACTCAATAAAAGATTTAACAAAAATGACATGTATCTGTTTAACTTAAGTGAACTAAAATTTTAAAGTGAACTTCAGCTATGAAAACTTAAGAGTAAATGGTTTCACTTTTTTGTCTTCTAAAGTTTGAGCACAATGATCACACAGAGGTTTTATGGAAGACCCACAAGCTAATGAAATGAAGCATATATCAAAGAAAAGAACCAATTACCTTTAATAGTGCAGAAAACTGTGAACCTAAAATGTGATTATTTATTTTAATGAAACATAAAAGACAGGTTATAGGTGGCAATGCCCACACTT
This sequence comes from Pteronotus mesoamericanus, assembly GCF_021234165.1. NCBI lineage: Eukaryota > Metazoa > Chordata > Mammalia > Chiroptera > Mormoopidae > Pteronotus > Pteronotus mesoamericanus. The sequence continues at coordinate 33,231,519 of NW_026555105.1, read as the reverse complement.
CTAAGTAACCTACCATTTCTATGTATTAATATTTGAAATTCAAAGTATATTACAAAATCAACCAATTGTTTTCAATAAAAAACCTCAATTAAGTAACGTATAAATAGTACTGTCCACAATTTTCATTGTTCATTGCTTTTCATGCATGAGGCAAAGAGTTCAACGATGTAGTCCACCTACTTAAAAACATTCCTAAAGCATATCCCTGCTCCTATTCTTAATAAATGTCAAATCTCATTAAGTAGCACATTATCACTTTAAAGTTTGTCAATAGTTGTAATTTTTTAAGATTTTACTCTATTTTTAGAGAGAGGAGAAGGGAGGGAGAAAGAGGGAAAGAGAGACATCGATGTGCCAGAGAAACCACAATCAGTTGCCTTACACATGCCCCCAACCAAGGGACCTGGAGTGCAACCCAGGTATGTGTCCTGACTGGGAATTGAACCAGTGACCTTTCAGTTTGCAAGATGATGCCCAACCCACTGAGCCACACCAGTCAGGAAAGTCTGTCAATAGCTTTAAACAAGAAAATCAATAATGACAATAATTCCAATTGAAAGATATAAGTAGTTAAATACCCGCAATATGACGAAACAAATGAGACAATAGCACATCCCTCTTCAATTCATAGAATGCAATCTTCTGCATTTCACTTTCCCATCTATATAAATAAATATTGTTCTCTCCATCTCCTAAGATTCAAAAAAATATACTCATTACTTCAAAGAAAACTATGAGATCCTGGTTATATAAACTTTTATAGAAATAAAAGGTAATACAATTCTTAAAATAATTACTGCATACATCTGTATGTGACCCTCAGCATTTTTAAAAATTTTATTTTTTTCATTAAGAGATTATTTTATCTAAAGATAAAATGACCTTTCTATAGCAAACTGGTCAAACTGAAATATCTGGTAAGAACCCAGGATGAGAGACAGTGATAAGTCAAAATTAAAATTAAATAGGTACTATATGTGGTAGAAGCTGCCAAGGCACTACAGATGAATAATAAAGTCTCTGTTCTCAAGAAGTTTATGCCCTAATTGACAAATACATCCTTTCAGGTTCAATCAGGAATGGCCAGAATGAGAAGGGCATTTAATCTGCACAGGGCTGCCCCTTTGACAGGATTTTCAGATGGGGCAGTTTCACTTAGAAGGGGGAATAGGTATGCAGTCAATATGATGAATAACTTTAAAATTTAGCTTTAGAATAGAAAAATCACAGTGACTGCAATCAGAGCTGAAAAAAATAAGACATGTCCTTGGAATGGCCATAACAATAGGAAAATTCAAGCACAGACATTGCCTGGATTTCACACACACCTCTGTCCTTCCTCCACCAGGATCTATCTGGAAGACTTAATGACTAATGGCAGACAAGATTAGGGCAACCAGCATCCGGTCACACTTTTTAGACTAGAACTGGACAAGCTCATGTGGAATGAGGAAAAAACATATACTAGAAATCCAACTGGCATGGGCAGCTGTAGAGTTGGTACCTAGATTGTGATGCAGGTGAGGTAATCACGAGAGAAGGTAAGACAGGGAGGAGCTTGTGTTGGTGACGACCACGAGGCTTTGTCTGGATTGTTCTGATGGAGCTGTGCTGTCAACACCACTAGCACCAGAGTTGCTTTCTTCCATTCTAACACTGTTCACTCTGTTTTAAGTGGCATGCTGGATGGTCAGAGGACACTGTTTAACCAAGGTCTTCATAATATGACTGCAGAAGAGTGAGGGAAATGACTGAAGCAGAGTAAGAAATCTGTAAAATGTGTATATGAAACAATAGGAAATACAACTATTTAAATAGGCCATTTCCTTCCACTCCTAGAAAATGCTCACATCCTCTAAGATTGCTCCATCATCATCTCGTTTGGGAAGACTTTCCTGACCACTCCAAGGTGTTGACTTCATCTTCTCTGCTTCAATTTTCCAATATTAAAAAATTTTCTAGTTTTTAAATGATGTATAAATAAGTATTTATACCTCTAACTGCATCTAGTTGTAAGAACCTTTACTACTTCAAAGTCAGTACAAGAGGCAATCAATATATGATGTTGACTGAGAAAGAGAAAAATGAGAAAAGTTTAAAAGGAAAAGAAAAAAGAGAGGGAAGAGAGGAAGGAGAGAGAATAAATGTTGGTTAGTTTAGAATGTAACTGAATGTCGTTAGACCTGGCTCCTGGTCGTGCATCCTCCTTCCCCTCTCCATCCTCATATCTGGGTCTCCTAGTCTCCTTCAGGAGGCCTAACCACCTACAGGGCCCAGGATCAATCCCACCTGAGGCAGTCAAGATTTAAACCTTATTATAGCATCACATCCCTTCCTGCAGCTCTGTTCCTAATACTAAGCCTGACCAACCAGAGTAGAGCTCCTGAGTTTTTCTTGCCATGTTTCTCACTCTTGGGACTGAGAAACTGTTGCGACTCCCGAGGCCCATGGCTAGGACCCCTCCACCTGCTGAGGATAGGTTAGCTGGCCAGGCATGCTTGACTGTGTCCTTTAACTGGCTATGGTCCCTCACTGCTAACCATTATCCTAGATTTCCTCCTGGCAAGTCCAAGGCCTCCTGAGACCTCAAGGTTTATCAAGAGTGAAACACAGAATCACTGTCGGGATTTTGAACAGTGGAGTGATTGATACGTGCCAGGAGAAACTGTTCTATGTGTCGAAGTGAGGGTGAAAGGGCAGTCCACTCTGCTTGAGAGTGTTTAAGAAATAACATGAAAACATTCCCACTTACACGCACTCAAGATATCCCTTAAACGTGTTGTTTTTCATGTTAGGAATTCTTGGTAGCAACTCTGTTTTTTGTATGAAAGGAGTACTTTTCAGGATATCTGTTCTGCTTTTTAAAGAAGTAATCTGATGCTTGATGCCCATTGTGTTGATGTTAAGGTACTGTTTTAATTTAAAAGACCCATGGAAAAAAAAAATCCTTGGACACTTAAAAGTACGTGGGAAATTATAAGTGCTCAGATAATTCAGCCAAACAGAGGCCATGATTGGTCACATGGAAAGGGCTGTGTTTACTGCCAAATCATTACATACACAATAGAGGCTAAATTAATACTTGTGGAATAAGTGAACAGAGATAATACTGATGGCACCTCTTGTATAACACCAAATATTTTTATGATTTCACTGCTTTTGAAGCATGCATTTTGGCACCCCATCCAAACTGTTTTAACATAAACATTGACATTAACAACAAAAAAAGCTTTAGGAATTCTCTCTCAAGCAGAACAGTCCAAACAAGAAACGAGGGAGTCCAGAGTAGTGGTAACTCACCCTAGGCCACTGAACCTTGTCAATTTGTGGGCCCACACTAAGAAGCACAGGGCCAGCAAGAAGCTTTCAGAGGTGGGGAAAGCCATGCATTCCATCAGGGACTGGGTGTTCATTTAGTGGTATTTGCTTACACTTAGAATTTTTGATATTAACCTGTCACAGAATCACCTCAAAAATAAGGTACAGAATTACAGTATTGATACAAATATATTGTATGTATATGTGCATGATTAAAACAGCAGTCCTGTATAATTGTGCACATAAAAAGCCAACCTGAAATTGCCACTTTGTCAGGAAATGTCACTTTAAATGTCTAACATTATGCCTCAGGCTTTAGCACTCAGGAGACTTGACAGACTGTAACAGGAAGCAAATCCTATAAACAATGTTCTGTTTGGCCTCTATCATCAGATTCTGGCCTTCTGTTAATTATTGTGACAATGAAAGGGAAAGGACATTATCCAAAGTAAGAGGTTATAAATTTTATTCTGTTCTGCTATGTAATGACCTGGAGGGAATTGAGGAATTACCTTTTCAATTATTATTGTTTTCTCTCTAATTCTGCATTTTGACAATTTAAAGCTGACTGTATAGATTAGCTTGTATTATATATTCTAAAAGTACATCACATAACTTTGTTGATGTAAAACATTCTCATACAGATGAGTGAATATGCATTTAAAATGTAATGTGTTCTAAGATGGAAATTCAGATACACAACAAAGGTATATGAATGCAAGCAGCACATCCAAATGTACCATAGAACAGTGTCACTGTACAATTTGTACTTTCAAATTATCAATTGGGCTTGAGATTTGTGAAAACAGGCCAAGGAAAGCATCATCTGTATCTCAGCTGCATGTTTTCCTATCCTCTCTCATTTTTCCTGGTATAAACAAAGTTACTTACCTGTACATAGAAAAAGCAAATCTGAAGAGCAAAAATATATTAAAAATCACAAAGCAATAACAAAGAACCCTAGAGTGGGAGTTAGCAATCCTGTCTTTTCATTCAAACTTTGACTTCTAGAGTAATAGCAACAATAAAGGAGTAACAATAAATAAATAAAACTGATCTCATTTGGGCACTGTGTCAGGGATAGTGCTATGTATATACTACCATTTCTCTCCTGGGAACTCTGGAAGCTTCCATTCTTCCCAATCTTCCTTGTACTTACACTAAGGATCATATGCCGAATTCTGACCCATAAAACCTAGGCATAAGTGATGTAAGCCATTCCCAAATTGGTTTATAAATATATCCCACAAAATCCTCCAGCTCTCTCTTCCTGTGACACCCTGAGCATAGTGTATGTAGCTCAAGATACAGAAACAGCCTGGGTCTCTGTGCCACCACTTGTGTGAGAACCTGAGTAGGAACCACCCATCCTACTAAGACGATGGTGTGAGCAAGAAATAAACCTCATCTTATTAGGCCACTAAGATATTTAGGTTTGTTACCACAGCATAATAAATGAATAATACAAGGACTAAGTTAGAAATTAAAATTGACTTGTTTTATAAATCAATGTGCTATTCATCTATTATATAGGATACTACTGGTACCAGTGATGGAAAGTTTATAGAAGATTAACAGAAATTCTAAGGTTTTCGACATTATATCATTACATAAGCAATGTAAAGCCTTCCTGAAAGGTAGAATCCAGTCACTATAGACCAGCCACATACTTAAGATATTTGTATATGTATCTGAATTTAACAAATCCAGAAAATGAAAACATCGATGATCCATTTAACCAAGCATTTCAATTGAAACGACTAGGTGGTTGTGACCCCCATCACCTATGTTCATTACAATGAACTATAGTCAGTGACATTAAGTTTCTAGAAAGAGTGACCTCTGGCTCAAAGATGAAAATTCAAACCACTGTAGCGATTATCTCACTTTAAAATCAGACCTAAGAGAATTAATGGTAACCACTTTTTAAAAGCTCCTTTTAGGAGACCTCTGTCTTGGTTACAGACACTCAGTAAAGAACAACAAGATGCTAAGATTTTATGGATAATACATTCTTATATGCACCAATTTTGTCTAAAGTTCTATTTAGGTACTATTTATACAGAATTTGAAGAAAGGCCTACTAATGACCTAGGGGGGAAAATGTACTTAAGGTGCCATTTTTATGTGGTATCACATTTTCTTCATCAAACTGCCTAGTCAATCAAATAATTAGTTCCTTTAGAGACTTTTGAAGGGATATAAATTTAAGTCAATAAAAAGACTCCTTGATTAAATCCAACAGTACTACATCTAGTTAAATGCTTTTTATTGGATGAGTATTAGGTTTTACTTCACAAATATCACTGACAGGATTAAAAATATTTGTCATAGAATCAGAAGCCCAAAAATTAGTTCAAAGAGAGCTAAAATTATTCCTAAAATTTAATTTTTAAGTATAGCCTTCCAAAAATCAGATATGTACTTTAGAGCAATCTTGATATCTCTAGACATGCATAAATGAATTTAAACCTGTCAACGACCTACTTTAATGGACAAAATTACAGCCACCTTAAATACTCATAATTTACCTTTATGATGATGTTAAGTTGATAATTTTAGAATTCATAAATTAGAAATTATCGCAATAACTGCACTTAACAAAATTAATCACTTATATGTCCTAGAGGACAGCAAAGTATATACATCAACAGGAAATAAGTTTGTCTGTTCCTGAATGTCTTGCCATTGCTAAAAATTCATAATATTTTTTTTCATTCAGGTTAGAGGAAGCATAAGGAAATAAAAGCCAAGTCACTATAGTTAATTCTATAAACACCAACTATGCACATATATATTGAAACAAGTCAGCTTGACAAGTTTTCCTCAACAATAGCCTGCCTTCCACTCTGCCCTACCTCCTTGGAAAACAAAACACTACTTTTTTTCTAAATAAACACATTGATTTCTGGAACAAAACTGCATGTATCCATGAATGAACATTTGATCAAGTTTATGGATAATGTGAGACTTCAGGGAAACCTGCTTTAAAAAAAAACTGACATCTTTTGGGGTCCACCTTTTTGTTATTGGCCTTTTAGTCCTTCCAACCCCCAAATTTATGATGACTAGAGCCCCACTGACCATCATGGACCCCGACTTTCATGCACTAGGAAGGAAGAGCAGAAAAGTAATAGCTTGAGTGCTTAATAACAGCAGGAAATTACTGCACAACCACTGTAGTGCACATCCACACTACTTTTACATGAGACAGAAATCTATTTCTATCTCCCATAAGTCACTATTACTTTGGATTTTCTGCTATGGGCAACTAAAGTAATTTTAACTAATACAATCAATCAGTCAAGCCACTTTATTAATATAGCCAAAAACAATAAATTAATTGTCTAGTTAATGCGTCTGTTGTTTAACTTGATGAATTTATTCATATAGACTCCATTTTAACTTTTCTTTATCTTATCTAGTCAAATTTGTTTAAATACTAAAATGTCTAGCAAGAAAATCAGCACTATGTAAATTTATTTTAATAATGTTTACTTAACATATAATAAGAAACCTAGAAATGAAAATTTACTGGGAATCCAACTAATAAAATTCCCCCCTTATTCCCAAAAATACAAAAAAAATTACAATGAGAAATCCTGTAGATTTATATTTTCTGAAATAACTTATGGAAGAAGAAAATACTCTGCCATGTAATATTCACTGACATGTGATAATATGAAGAGCATTTTCTAGTTTAAACTGCTTTCTATTATTCTTATTTCTAACATTCTGTTTTTGAAAATCTATTGATTCTTATACAGAAACACTTCTTAAAATTTTAATTGCTAAATAAAATTACACTGAGACCTCCTGATGAAGGCCAGGGAGTTTTTTTAAAGCCTAAAGTTCAGTACAATCCTGTTTACTTCTACCATTACATGAAAAAAGAGAGCAAGAGGGCGAGGAGGAAGAGTAAGAAAGAAAAAAACCCTATGTCTATCTGGGTCCTAAATAAAAAAGACCCTATTCTATTGCATACTTTTCCCTCTCCTACTCTATTATATAGACTGGGGCTAGGAACTTTCATCTTTCAACCCAGAAATAAAAATAATAAGTAGTATAAGATTGTAGTATCAAAAATAAATTCTCAGTCCAGAAATCTCTCTCTTCCTCATCTCACTTTGATCTCTTTCTCCTTTAAACAGGCTAAAAGAAAAAGCAAAGTGTCAATACTAGTTTCTTTTTCATTTTTCACGTCAGCAAATGGCTGATATACTAAGTCCTCAGGCTACAGAGTCATAATTTTTTATAGTCAATATGATAAAAAAAAAAACAAGTCTCCAAATGTATTCAGAGCGACTCTGTCATCTGCGATATGTGTTCATTGCAATAGCTTATAGCTGCTGGAGCTTATGCCAAAGGTAGAAATACAAAGTGTAGCAAGAATAAAAGCAGTATTCCACATATTTTGAAGCCAGTTAAAATATTTCTGTTATAAATTATTTTCTAGAAGATTATCATTTTGTGATTGATGATTAGAACTAAATTAATTTTCTTTAAAGTATCACAGAACTTAAAATCTGTAGTTGGTATAGAAACAAAAATATATTTTAAGTGATGTTCAGGACTTACCACCTCCTCCTCCAAGAAGACTGGCATTTGCTGTTTAAAAGAAAAAAAAACATTAAATAATATATAAAGACATAATATGCCAGATAGTCTAATAAAAAGCTAATAATGATCATATCTCTTATAAACACACATACTTTCATATAAAGAAAGCCTTTATAACTGCTTGATAATGGCATGAGAATTAAAATATTATACTATTTTATCTCTTTTTTCTCTTCAAATAACTTTTTTATAATGTACTTTCTTCTAATAAAATGAAGTACATACTGTGATCCTTTTATTTTCCATTTTTTATCTAAATTAATCTTCTGGGTCTCCATTTTATCAAGCAAAGAACAATGTTATTTAGGCAATTTCAATGATTTCAAAGGACAATGTAACAGGAAAGTATAATAATTTTAATTAAATTAAACACTATCAAATAAACCTATCTCAAGACACTTTGCAGTAAGAACTCTTAAATGATAATAGATTTGTTACCTTTAGAATTAACATTTTATTTAAAGGAAACAAGTAAATTTTACTTTGTCAAGCAATGATGTGGCATTTCTTACCCAGTTATCCATTATGCTAGCACACATATCTATAAAAGCCAAACAATAAGAAAAGTATAAGATAATTCCATTTTTCCTTTTTATTGAGTTTATTTGGGTGACACTGGTTAACAAAATTATGCAGGTTTCAGGTGCACAATGTCACAACACATCATCTGTTCACTGTATTGTGTGTCCACCACCTCAAGTAGAGTCTCTGTCCATCACCATTTATCCCCCCATACCTCCTCCACCTCCATCATGCCCCTCCCCCCAGCAATCACCACACTTTCGTCCATGTCCATTACGGTTTTTCTTTTCTTCTTTCTTTCTTTTTTGTTCAATCACTCTACCCACCCTTCTCAGCCAAATTCCATTTGGATATTTTTTTCAAGATGTCAAGTCTTCAGAAAATTCCATGGCTGGCTTCTGCTGACATATTAAGCAACCTTATGCCTATGTTTATCTAGTCATTGTACCAATGAGAAAACAGAAGTCAATATACAGGCACTGAGCTTTATTCCAAGAAGTTCTTATATATCATAATCATCATCCGATGCCATTTAAAAAGAGAAAAAGAAAGAAAGAAAAAGAAATCTTGTAGCTATATAAAGCAAGTGTGTAGCAACCAGGGTTCCTCTCTTTGTGGAGACTCCTAAGCTACCAAAATATTAAAGAAGTCACTTAGGAAAAAGGAGTAGGGGGGCTGTAACTTGAATTTAGTATGCTGGTCACAAAGGACCAAGCATTTCCACAATTAAGAGAAGCTAATATCAGAGTGTTAATGATTTCATCTATAAAAATGGATCATTTTAAAAGCAAATGCCCATATTATTATTTCAATGAGGTTAAATACATGATGGCTTGTTAATTATTGGAACACTAAAGAGAATAAATGTCATGAAAGATACCTGGAGAGCAAATGCCTTTGAAGGTTTTTTCAGTATTAAATTCTAGAGCATCAAATCTTGTTTTGTATTATCTTCAAGTACAGGGCCATCTAATTTGCTACTCCTGCTTACTCTTGGTGCTTTTGCCACACATATGGACTAGAAATCCTATTATTTAACTATAAACAAAAGTCACTTTTGAGGTCTTAAATTCCCTGCCACCCTGTCACCTCAGGTCTCCAAACCCTTCTGACTCACAGTAAGAAAGTGTATAGTATTTACAGAGATGATATCTAGGACTTAATGTCCTGCCCCAAATAAAACTTTGTGACCATTTAATAGGTAATTTGTTGAAGCGGCACTAGAAAAAATGTTGCAAATTCTATTTGGTCTCACACCCCTTAGTACATAGAGAAATTTCATGATCAATCTGTTTTTTGGCTAATTCAAATGTTTTCTAAAATCCTAGCTACATGCATTTATAAAACTGTATGACATTTCTCATTCCTGCTGATTTTTTATATTTGACTGAGAACTACTTCCCTATGTATGGGTTTTCTAGATCCCTGAAACTCCACATGTTATTCTCCAATTTTCAAATATTCATTCATAAAGGAAAAGGTGTTTTCAATAACAAACAACAACAATCATAAATAGTAGCTTTTCACTCAAATTATCACATCCAGAAGCACAATATAGCCTCCTTTCACCCAATGTTTTGCTTGATGAAGGTGGAGGCTGACTGTTTTGAGAGCATAGCTGAAGGCCCACCTGCTTAATCAGGCACTTATTCAATAGATGTGGGTGGATGAGTAGGTATAGGTGTAGAAACTAGAAGTCCAGTCTGGAGAACCATCAAGTCAATTTATGTCAGATGTATGCTCATTTTAGATAAGCGTATATACTCACATATTAACATCAACATAGAACTATTTTATAAAACTGCAGCATTCAACACAATTTCAAGTGCATTATCACTCATGTAATAGAATCTTAATCTAAGTTGCTTAAATATATTCAAAGCAATACTAATAACTAATGGATAATGCTTTTTCTAAATAACCCATCAAATTTAAGTCTATTTTATAAATTTCTGTTTTTTTAAAATTAAAAATTAAATATTTTATTAGCAAAAATATCAAAGCAATTTTCATTTTTATTTTTTCAAGTACATTTGTCTCTGCCTACCCCCCACCACTTTCCCTTGCCCCCTCCCTCCTTCCAAAGCAATTTTCTTTAATAAAAGTGACATAAAAGTAGGCAAATAATAGCGAACCTTTATTAAGATTTCCAAGATTACATTCAAAAAGCAAACTATACAAAATATAACTGATTCTTAACATTTATTGGTCTGGTGGATTAATATTATTTCTTCTTTTTACAAAAGTTAAGTGACTTTTGTGTGTCTAAAATTAATAATCATTTAATTTCTACCTACTTATCTCCAATAAATTGAGGTACATCCCAATTACGTAGAAATCCCCTAAAGATAAGGTCTGATTTTAATAGTTTGTACTATATCTAATGAACCCTCAATACATGCTTCCTAATAATGATATAATTCATAAGTTTAGTTCAATCCCTTTTTAAAAATTTTATTAATTTTTTCAGAAAGAGAAAGGAGGGAGGGAGGGGAGAGAGGGAGAGAAACCTATGTTCTCCACTTCATTATGTTTTTTGTTGTTGTTGTTGTTGCTTCTTGTATGTGCTCTGACAAAGATGGAAACCAAAACCTTGGCAAATGGAATGACACCCTAACCAACCTACATGTCCAGCACCTCCAGTTTCTTTATTGACATGGAAGAAGGTTTTTTTGTTTGTTTGTTTGCTTGTTTGTTTTACTCAAGTGTGTGGAAAGAGCAAACTCTGGTCCTTTTTCTCCCTGTAAAATTAAGGGCTATTAAAGAAACTCAAAGTGTATTTGGAAATACTTAGTGATTAAAAATGTATGAAATATATTTGTCTATAAGTCCCTTGCTAGAGGAAATTTTGGACATGCCTTAAGTTATCCCTAGAGTTTAACAGAAAAGGAAAAAGAGAAAGAAAATAAAGAAAACTTAATGTTTATGATCACAATGCCACTGCTTCTAAAATAAGATTTTAAATGTTCTTCTCCTTGCCTGTTTACTAACACTACTCGTGTTCATATTCTCCTAAATAAAATGCCCCTTCTGTTACTAGAGGAGCTTGAGGAAAAAGTCATGCTACACTGGTGGTTTCAAAGATTGATTCAATGAGGAACTAAAATGAGCCATTATGAGTTAACAACTCTGTATTGCACTTTTTCCTCCACCCCTAATAACAACTGAAATGAGTCAACAGTTCCACTGCTTATAAAACAAGAACAACATTAAACATAAAATGGGAGAAACGGTTACCCAAATCTGACTTCAAAATGGCAAGTATGGAGAATGCATTTATAATACTCTAAGCAAAAGTTTAATTATTTAAAGTTTATGAACATTTGTTTTTTCCCATATGAACTCAATTTGGAAATTTTTAATTAAAATTATCAAATTTCTATGAGTTAATATTCATTTTGAAATTATGAAAATCAAAAAAATGAATACAATGTAGAAATCCTTTTCTTGTGAAAATTAGCCTAAATAAAAAGTGACTGTGGCAGTTACAATAGTCTCATTATTTGATGTTTGTCTCAAAGTACAAATAAGATATTATACTACCTTCTTCCTAAAAAAAAAAAACTCTTAAAGACCATCTGTGTATGTGGGGGTGAGTGTATCTTTTAAAGAATGCAATTATAGCTGTGGCTGGTGTGGCTCAATGGATTGGGCATCATCCTGCAAACTGAAAGGTCACCAGATCGATTACCAGTCAGGGCACAAGCTTGGGTTGTGGGCCAGGTCCCCAGCTGGATGTGTGTAGGAGGCAACCTATTAATGTTTCTCTTGTACATCAATGTCTCTCTCTCTCTCTTTCTCCCTCCTTTTCCTTTGCTCTAAAAAATAAATAAAATCTTTTTAAAGAATATAATTATTTGAGAAAGAAAAACAAAGTAGGAGGGATCACGATACCAGACATCAAACTCTACTACAAAGCCACTATACTCAAAAAATCTGGTACTGGCACAAGAACAGTCCCATGGACCAGTGGAACAGAATAGAAAGTCCAGAAATAAGCCCAGGTCTCTATGCATATTTGACAACAGGGGCAGAAGCATAAAATGGAGCAATAATAGCCTCTTCAACAAATCGTGTTGGGAGAGCTGGACGGCTACATGCAAAAAATTGGAATTGGATCATCAGCTGACACCATACACAAAAATAAGCTCAAGATGGATAAAAGACTTAAACATAAGTCACAACACCATAAAAGTCCTAGAGGAGAACATGGGCAGGAAACTCTCAGATATCCCACGCAGCAATTTTTTCACTGATATGTCTCCTAAAGCAAGGGACATAAAGGAAAGAATAAACAAGTGGGACCTCATGAAAAGAGGAAGCTTCTGCATGGCTAAAGAAAACATCAGCAAAATGAAAAGGGAGCCAACTGTATGGGAAAATATATTCGCTAATGATACATCAGATAGAGGTTTGATCTCCAAGATATATAAAGAACCCACTCGACTCCACTCCAAGAAGACAAACGATCCAATCAAAAAAATGGGCAAAGGACCTGGGAAGACACTCTTCCAAGGAGGAGATACAGAGGGCCCAGAGGCATTTGAAAGGATGCTCAGCATCACCAGCCATCAGAGAAATGCAGATCAAAACCACCATGAGGTACCACCTCACACCGGTCAGAATGGCCATCATAAACAGATCCACAAACAACAGGTGCTGGCGAGGCTGTGGAGAAAAGGGAACCCTAGTCCACTGTTGGTGGGAATGCAGACTGGTGCAGCCACTGTGGAAAGCAGTTTGGAATTTCCTCAAAAAGCTGAAAATGGAACTGTCTTTTGATCCACTGATTCCCCTGCTGGGACTATACTCTAAGAATGACAAAATGCCAATTCAAAAGAACCCATGCACCCCAATGTTCATAGCAGCACAATTTACAATAGCCAAGTGTTGGAAGCAACCTAAATGCCCATCAGTAGATGATTGGATCAAAAAACTATGGTACATTTACACAATGGAATACTACGAAGCAGAAAGAAATAAAGAACTACTAAACTTCGCGACAGCATGGATGGAACTGGAGAGCATTATGCTAAGCGAAATAAGCCAGGGGGGTGAAAGACAAATACCATATGATCTCATCTATAAGTGGAACCTAACCAACAATACAAAGATGCAAGGAAAATAAGACCAGCAACACTGAAAGGAAAAGAAATCAACAGAGACAAGAGGGAAGGAGGGAGGGGGGGCAGGGACAAGAAAGGGAAGGGGAAAGTCAAGGAACATATAGCAAGGACTCATGGACAAAACCAAAGGGGAAGAGCTGAGGGAGGGAAGGAGCGAGGGGGCAAGGGAAAGTGGTGAGGGGTTGGCAGAGACAAATGTATTTGAAAAACTAAAATATAATTTTTAAAAAATATAGCATTATAATCAATTATTGATCAAATTATGAAAAATAAAATTAGTATGAGTAATCTTCTATTACTAGAAATTCATAGGTGGACTATATGATATAACATTAGAAATGTAAGACAAAGCTACAATTTATCAGACAACTACAGCCCTTTTCCTCCTAAATTCTCCTTTTCAGTCTGCATAGGGTAATGAAAAATATACTGAACAAAAAGCCAGGTAATCTCTGCTTTAATTCTGCCCCAGTTACTAAATAGCAAGATAATGTGAGCAAGTCATACTCAACTATCCTTCCTTCTTCCATTAGGAAATTTAGAATCAATCAGGTGTGGAAACAGGTTTCAAATAATTCTAAATCATAATAAGAAGAGACTACCTCTGATGTGAGAAAGATTCAGAAGCTAAATCAAGGCTCAGTGGAAAAAAGAACTATGATCAATTAATGATGTTAGTCAAGGTCAGAATGCAATAGGGAGAATCCAAATGGCAGCACAGATGCCATATATTGTGGGGCCATTAGATAAGATATCTTCTCCTAGATTTGATGGATTTTGATGCAATGAAATTCTGTTCAGTAATGTAAAAAATGAAACTGCTAACCTAACGTGCCAGCATTGTACTTTAACATACCTAATAATTCCTGCAGTTTATGAGTCTAAAATAATCCAGTCTGTGAAATAATAAGAGCTGGGAGAGGTAACCCATATCATGTATGAGCCAAGTTGGACTGATAAGTGTTTGGAACTATTTTTTTATTCTACTTACCCAGTAATTTCTATCATCTTTATGGTAATTATTTGTTTTCCCACTCCATTTCTACCCCCACCAAACACTGTCTGTCAAACAAGCAACACCCCGGGAGGCTAGTCTTTAAACATTGATTAAAGCTATTTGTGCAGGGTTTCTGTTTGTTTTTCATCATAAAATAAATTATAGTTGTTTTCATCCTAACAGGTTCCTGACCAGCTAGTTTAGTTTATTTATTCTTCTTTCTTCTTATAATAGAGCACATGGGATGTCAAAATGATTGTTGGCAAAAACTTCCCCTGGAGCTCTACTGAAAACACCATTTCATTCACAACATGGCATCTATTGTAACACACACACACAAAAGCCAAAGTATCACCCTTTAGAATGGCCCACATGATATTCTCTACACTTTGAAACTCAAAAGAGGAAGTGCTAAAAAAATCTGTTAAGATTAAAATCCCTAGCACATAAGTAGCTAAGTGCATAAGTAGAACCACTCTATACAAGGAGCAACTACCTCAATGACAGTGGTGGAAATAGAACCTGCACAGACAGGTACAGCCATCAATTTGGCAACAGTGCTCTGTTCATGCTTTATAAGATTTATACCTTCTAAACAAAATTAACAGAATGTTAGAGGTTTGGGGCAATGCTACATATAATTTCCTGCTTTGAGGTTGACAAAGAGAGAAAGTTAAGAATAAACTTAACTACCTCACAGGTAGAAACCAGACTTAAACACATAGTCAATACTTTACATTTCATACTTACTGTAGAATTCAAAGGAACTATTGATTATTTGAGGGTCTGTGTGGCTTGTATGAACTGCAATCCATGATGATGCCAAAAATAGACTACAACAAGTCCTGCTGTTGATAAGTAGGTGAAAAGGCATCTGGAGTTGCAAACTTATTTGGCAGCATTAACAAATAAAACAAAACAAAATTACTCTGGTTGAAGCATGAGAGAGGAGCTAGAGCTGTCCCTGCTTTGTCAGTTTGGCTTCCCCAGTTATAATCCAGGATTCTGAGTGACTTCTAGGAATACTGCAATATGGGAGGAAAACTCATATTGTCTATCTCCTTCTTTTTACAAAGATGGAGAGTTAAAGAGAACCAAAGATATTAGGGAACTTGCATAGGATCAGGTGCAGAATGAGGAGAACAGCACATGCTTCTATGTACCAGTCATCCATCCTGACACTGTGTTCTCAATCAGCTGTAATTTTGGTAACGATAACATTGTCTCAGTTACAAAGATGAGGTCACTTAAATGACCCAATCTGTGGCTTTCCAAAGAATGAACAAGCATGTCTAAATAGGGAAAAAATGAGTTCAAATGTATATTACTTTTATGGTTGTAATGATACAAGACACTAGAACAGTAATTTTAATGTGTTTTTGACAGGAAAGGTTTTGAATACAAACCAATTCTCAATTTGAAAGTGGAAGATGTGCTTATGAGAGGGAATATGATATACTTTTAGCCTGATAATAACATAAGCCTGAATATGTACCCTATATACTTCTTGGGGAAATTAATTTGTTTCAATAAAACCCGAAAGCACTTATGGAAAAAAAACTGTTTTGCATAGTTTCCTTATTTCATCTTTCTTACAATGTTTTGGAATCTTTTTTCTCTCCAATAATGAAACAGCAAGTAGGCTTTTTTTTTTTAAAAAAAAGGGGTCTATTTTAGATTATACTTTAAACAAATAATACTAAAGAACAATTCTCAGTCATAGAAAATAGATAGGAAGACTGAGACAAAGAAACTCAAAGGTAAAGAATGTGGGTTGAAGGAAATGGAAAGGATTGCCAACCTGAGAACACCCATTAAACTGTAAAATCCATGAAGGAAGAGGCCATGTTTGTTGGTATTAACAGTACCATGTACAACTAATGATGGAGAGTAGCTACTGAATAAATTTTTGTTAAATGCCTAACTAAGGAAATGAATGGAAAATGGGAAAATGAGAGAGAGGAGAAATGGAAAGTCATATATCTGAGACAGGTAAAAGAGCTTTAATAATAGATAATAACTCCTTCAGAATTTTACAGCCAAGTGAGACTGCACCAGAGGGAGCCAAACAGAGCTAGGTCCAATTCCACCCTCTATCATCTTTCTTGAGACAGTTCTTAAAACTCCAATTGATTACCTAATCTACTGGATTCTCTGTTGTTGTTGTTGTTGTTGTTTTATCAGTAATTTGGTAGTTTAATGGTCATGGTATAGGTTTGCTGAGAAGAGTAAGGGTGACCTTTGTGAATACACTTCTCGGTGCCTGGAAAATGCTGAGGCTCATCAACTGTCAGCTCCCTATCCATGACCTTGATCACAGTGCCAGTTCTGGCACTAAACTTACAAGTAAACAGAAAACCACCACTAATAAAAGCATTCAGACCAATCACTTTGAGGGAGCCAGGACCATGATTATCTTGGAGAATTATAGTCCTCTGTTCTCACTCAAAGCTATCCTGTGCTAGACCCTTGTCAGGGTTGTGGAAAAACACAAGGACTTATACACAAATAAGGCCATCTTCAAATTATTTTTTAATTCTGTCTTTAGGCTTAGGTCAATTAAAACAATAATCCTATAAGCCCATAAAGAAAGTGGATGTCAATATTTTGCCTACTGTAACCGTTTTTTTTCCCCTTCTGGGCCATTTTAATTATTTAGTTCAAAAATAATGTTGGATATTTTATGCTAGATAGCTTCTGTTTACTACTCAAGACCCACTCTCTAGACTTCCCCCTGTTCTATGCCCAAAATGACCCATATAGATGACATCAATGAATCCTCTTACCCTCTGACTCTGGTTGGGTTCAATCCATAGGGAGCACTGGCAGGAAATGGTGGGAGAGGTGAGAATGAGTTCCAGGTTTTTATTTCCCTGGTTTACTTCTTATAAGCTTAGCTTGAGTTGACTCTGTCCTTGACCAAAGGTCACAGCTCTAATCAAGCTCATTTATTTTATATTGTGACTTCCTTTCCTTTGGGGTTCTGATATTTCTCCTTTCACTGGTCTCCTTGAGCTTAGACTGGTAACAGCAGTGTTCTTGATAGCCTCTGGTTCCTGAACAATCCCTTGAAATTCTTTTATTCCACACTTAGATCGAACCCTTTTACTTACTCCTTTTACAGATAAGGCACACTTGAGGTCTCATAATTTGCTCGTGCCAAAGTTCCTGTTGGGATCTTGATTGAACAGATATGGTTTATACAGACTGAGCACTAGTGGCTAGCTGAAACCTCACATTACTTCCCAAACTAACTCTCAGTTTAGAACTGTTATGGGAAATGGTTCCTGTTTGTATGTTCCCATTTGAGAAATAATCAATATAGCAGAGTAATATGTTCCTTACTAATTAAAATATAAAATATGAAAATATATAAAATACAAACATTAAATACAAAATCACTTGTACCCATCCGAATATATGAATCAAGACTTTTACTAAACAAACTCAATTTCTCTTGTCTATTATTCTTTTCCATACTTTTCTTCTAGTGTGTATGTGTGTGTATTACTACATATTGGTGTTTCTTTCCTATAGAAAAACCCTCCAAAGTATTTATGGGTAAAAGAACATATGCAGTTTTCAAGTTTAAAAGTTTAATACAATTCAAAAATATGTATATTAAAATAAGTCAAACTTAGCAAAAATTTAACATTCATAAGTATATCCTATAAAGCACAAACATAAAACATCAGTATCCTTTGACGTGTGCCAATAAACGACCTGCATCAAAATGTCACACCATGTAGATAAGGTTCATTGGACTACTTGGGATTTAAATGTAAAATACATCAGTGAAAAGTTCTTATTTAAACCTTAAAAATATTTAGTCTTAATTTCTCATTGACTTTAAATACATAAATTTTAAAATGGCCTGTTTTTAATGTAAAAATAATAAAGCCACTTCAACTGATAGTGAGCCTTCTTAACTCTTTTTTTTACATTTACTAGGTACAAACTGTGACAAGTCTTCAACTTCAAAGCAAACTAAAAAGTTGGCTAGAAAAGATTAGAGAATAAAAGTTTCAACTGTTTTCTAATTAAATTCCTTGCAAATTTAAAGTATACTTCAGAAGTTTAAAGAAGTTTAGATGATATTAACTTATAAAAAAGATATATAAAGAAAACTTATCAAAAACCCAAAAAGATGTAAGGACATTTCAGTTCAACATGGATTTCAAGGCTAAGTACAACTTTTTCTTATCTATTTTTATTTTTTTCATATTTAGTGTTATTCTTTTTTTCAAAATTGTTACTGAATGTTTTCCATTACCATTATCCCCTTTATACCCTCTTCCCCCTTCACCCACCCCTCCCCCCACAATCACATTTGCTCATTTTTTAATTGGATTGTTTGGGGGTTTTTTGGTATTGAGTTTTATAAGTTCTTTATATATTTTGTATATTAATCCCTTATCAGATGTATTGAAAAATATGTTCTCCCCTTCAGTGGGTTGTCTTTTTATTTTGTTGATGGTTTCCTTTGCTATGCAAGAACTTTTTAGTTTGATGTAGTCCCACTTGTCTATTTTTTCTTCATTTCTCTTGCCCGAGGAGGTCTATCACAGCTGGATGTTATTTGGGTTCCTTTCCCAGTCCTGGTGCTCCAGGCTGGAGAGCCGACCTTGGGGTTTAGACCCCATACTTCTCAGGGGGCACCACCCCAGCCACTGAAATCTCTCTGCAGAATTTCAGCTTCTGCCTGTGGGAACCCAGCCAGCCCTCTCAAGCCTTCATGCTTCCTACCAGCCTTGAAATGGTGATATGGTTACTTCCTTCCATAAGTCCCTGGTTATAAGGCTTCTCTCCAGCTAGTGTTCAATTGGTTATTGAAAATTATTTTTCTATAATTTAGCTGTAATTCCAATTCAGTCCTTGGTGTAGGTTAGTGTAGCTTCCACATTTTCTTTTTTAAACTATTGTAGCATATGAAGTCTTTCTCTAACAGTGCCATTTTCACTTATATCAAATTAAAGAAAATTCAATGGAATATTTTTCCATTTTTTTCTTTTTCTTTTTTTTAAGATTTCATTTATTTTTTTAAGAGAGATGGGAAGGGAGGAAGAAAGAAAGGGAGAGAAACATCGATGTGAGTGAGAAATATTGATTGCCTCTCTAACATGCCCCAACTGGCATGTGTCCGCAACTCAGGCATGTGTACTGACCAGGAGTCAAACCAGTAACCTTTTGCTCTGTAGTTTGATACCTAACCAACCGAACCACACTTGTCAGGGCTCCATATTTTCTTTTTTGAATCTAAACACATTGTTTTAAAGCAATATTCATCTCTAAGTCTGTTAACATCTTGTAACACAACTAAAGTGGCCGGGTCACAGAGGAGCTGACCTGGCTTTCTATTCATCCTAACATAGTGCTTCAATCATCTAGCAGGGCTGATCTAACTCCTTGCACCAAATTTGGCCTTCTGGCATAACCAACTTATGAAAAATTTGAAATGAGCTTTAATATGATTCATTTCTATCAGAAAGTCATGCTCTGAGTCACCAAGCCAGTGGACAAGATGACACATATTTTAGTAAGTGTATGAAAGTAGAAAATATGCTCATTGTCACAATCAAAAAAAGGCATATACGAATAGATCATGATGACAATTTTCTGAGCATCTATTATTTAATAAGTGATGTTTGAATTGATTTGTATACTATCTATCATCCTCCAAACAACCTTGTAAAGTTTGTTCTATAACCAATGAGGAAACTAAGGCTACAGTGACAACAAATTGCTTGCCCCAAAGTTATATGCTGAAAAGTAAATATTCGACCCAATGTTTGAGCCCTTTCATCCAATATCTAACTGATTATCTTTACACCAGGCTATTTCCTAAGGAATTATTCCATTTCTCCAAAATTATTTCAAAATATATCAATATCCAATGCTCATGCTAAACAATATATTCAAATAATACTAATGTCAAAAATAGCATTGCTATTGTTTTCATCTAATTAGTGACCAGAATGGCCAGCATTTACATATTTAATACAACTTAAAATTATAAAATTTAAAAATCCTTTGTTATACTTTCCCCATCATTTACTAATATTATTATAAGAAGCAATTTAGATGTCATTATATCTGCATTGTTTATAAAAAACTCCTTTGAAATATTAAATTTAGTAATTTCATAACACTAAAAATAATTGACATTCAAAAAGATGGAAATTCTCAGTATTATTTTAGGCAATGAATATATACATCTCTATATATTATATATATCTATATATGTATGTAGATATAGATAGATAGATAGATAGATAGATAGATAGATAGATAGATAGATCAATGAGGCAATATTCTTAGTTAACAAGGCTTTTGACTTGGGCTAAGTTAAATTTACCAAAACAATAATAGTACTTTAAAGTTTGGCTTTCATCAAGTAAATAAAAACTGACTACTTGAAGATTTTATGTGCTTATAGTGAAGTACACAAAATAAAAAAATATATGCTCTCATTTTCCTAAATTTTTAAAGATTTTATTTATTTATTTTTAGAAAGAGGGGAAGGGAGGGACAAAGAGGAAGGGAAACGTCAATGTGAAAGAGAAACATTGATCAGTTGCCTCTTACACGCACCCTGACCAGGGACCTGGACCAAACCCCAAAACCCAGGCATGTGCCCCAGCCAAAGACCAAACCATGAGCTTTCACATTGCAGGAAAATGCCCAACCAACTGAGCCACACTGGTCAGGGCCATTTTGCTAAATTTTTTATCATTAGCACTCTTCATCTTTGAATTTAGGATTATCAAATTAAAAAACTTTTTGATAACTTGAAGTAACAAATCAAAACCATAATAAATTTTATCCTTCCTAAATTACACTAGCCTAATACTTCTACTTCTAATTACAGTTGCCTTCCATTAATATTCAATTAAATTATATATTTTTCAAGAATATAATAAACATTATGTTTATGTAAATACATATATCAAAAATCATCTCTAAAACATGGAAAAATATAATTTGATCAATATCAAGTTAAATCATTTATTCAAAAACCTACTTTTTCTGTACACAGAAGAGAAATTATAATTTGCATCCTGTGAACATCAAAAAATACCAATTACTTTTGTTATTAAAATTCCATCAGGCCAGCTGTGGATTCTATAATAGAGATTAGTTTTATTCTGGTGCTTTAAAAAGTACTGATACTAATTCAAACAAAAAATATTATAATTGGTAAGATCTGACTACTGAATACAGAAACTTTTTAAAAATTATTATTTAATAAATCTCAAGGATAACTAAATAATACCAGAAATAGTTGCATTTCCAATGTCACTCTCAGATATCCATGGAGGTTACATTCCAAGACTTCTAGTGGATACCTACAGCCTTGGATAGTACAGAACCCTATGAATATACTATGTATTGTCCTATACATGCATACTCAGGATAAAATTTAGTTTATCAGTTAGGCACAGTAAGATATTAACAATAATGATGAGTAATAAAAATATAACAATTATAACAATATCCTGTAATAAAAGTTATATGAATGCAGTCTCTCTCAAAACATCTTATTGTACTGTACTCTCCTTTGCACTTAATGGAAGCATTTTATGGCTTCTCTTGGTTATATCCAAATTGCCAGCACAATGAGCCTTGTGCATTAGAGTCATTATTAAGTAAATAAGGATTACTTAACACCAGCATTGTGATACCAAGACAGTGGATCTGATAACCAAACTGGCTACTAAGTAACTAACTGGTGTGGAGCATCTAGAGCACAGAAGTGCTGGACAAAGTCATGATTCACATCCCAGGCAGGACAAAGCAGGAAGGCATGAGATTTATTCACCGTAATCAGACCCATACACAATTGAAAACTCATGAATTGTTTGTTTCTGAAATCTTCCAAATAATATTTTTGGGCCAAAGTTGACCATAGATAACTGAAACTAAGGAAATAAAAACCATGGAAAATTGGGACTACTGTATCAGAAATAAAATAAAAGCAACAACAGTTAATAAAAGAATTTGTATATGATATTCTAGAGGCAATATATTTGGTGTCCACTGGAAAAAAATATTTAATATTAATCCTTAACTTCACCAGTAAGCAGTTACATAATTTTAGACAGGTCACCTAGACCATGTGTCTCAATTTATCTCTAATAAAAATATAAATTATAATTTAATTATTTAACAACCATTTGTTAAACAGACACTGTGACTATGTGGGTGTTCTGGGATTGAGTGCTGGGAATAAATTGGTTAATAAAATAGACATTAAATTAGATAATTATGGTAAATAAATCTATAAATTATAAATATTTTAATGCATATAATGCATTTAACATGAGTTAGAATAATGATGTTGAAGATCCTGTGAGGGAAAAAAAAATCATTGTTTTACAAGTTGCTGGTACTTTATGATATATTTTTCAAGTTTTTCCCTCTCTGATTTCCAGTCTAGACAAGATGGCTTAGATTTGTTTCCTCCTGGTCCACTCCTCCTCCCCACTCCCTCACTAAGTACAATTATAACTGCTGGAAATAATGCAAGAAGCAACCAAAGAAGACCTCTGAAAGGTACAAGGAGGAAGGCAAAGTAGTTAGATATCCCATGACAGAAGGAATAATCTAGGTGACACACATCTTACATTTCCCCACCCAAAGGAAGAAAGTAACCCAAGCCCAGAAGAAATCTTGACATCCGACCTAACAACAGAAGGCAGAACAGGAAGGCTTTTTCCTCCCTGGACCGATAGGAGCCCCATGGACAATAAGCCTTCGGTAAAAGTGCTCTTCTTCTTCTCAGTGCCTGAGACTTCGCTCTACCGTGGAGAGAGACAGGACAGCACCAGCTAAGAGGATCTTGCCACAAGCACCCAGGTCATTTCATCCCCCACAGATGGGGGCCATCTGCCACAAGCTCTGGCTTAGGAAGCGCTTTTCTTCTCCACCAGACTGCAGATCCTTCTCTCACTTAGAAACATCAACAGAGGGATGTGGGAGAAAAACTAGCAAAGGGGAGTGTCCCCACCACAATAAGCTGCCGAGTCTAAAACACTCTTCATACTCTCAGGCCAGAGGATTTCTTCTTCCTACCTGGAAGCACGAAGGAGACACCTCACAAAATTCCTTCTACCCTCCCAGGCAGAACCAGAATGGATGATTGAGAGCCCCATCCACATTAGTTACACCACGCCTCCCCGCAAAAATAATACCACAAAGCCTCTGAAAATTACATTGTCATTGGAACTACAGCCAAACCTAAAAAGAGTTTAATCTACTAAAATAAAAGATTTAAATGGGATCCAGCATCTCCTAAAATAAACAGAGCCTCAGGGACTTATGAGACAAAAACAGAAGATCCTAGACATTGAGGAGAAAGAGAGTGGAGTCAAAGAAGTGTTTGAAGAAAGAATGGCTGAGAATTGCACAAATTTGGTGTAAGGTATAAAACAATAGATGCATTCAGTGAACCCCAAACAAAATAAACCCAAAAAATCCATACAAAGATACATCATCATTAAATTTTTGAAAACTAAAGACAAAGACAAAAGTCTTGAAAGCAGCCAGAAAGAAATGGAACATTACTTTTATGGGAACACCAATCAAATGATAGCATATAGTGCTGGGTAGGCAGCTTCTCCAGCGATTACCTCAGTTAAAAACAGCTGCCTCACTATAGGTCATGTATGCTTTCTAGGAGGTTCATATCCCAATTTAGGAATATTAAAGCTCTGTCCCCTGCCCAATGATTGATCCATTTGGGGATATAAAGGCCCAGTCCTTGACGCAAATCAAGAGAACTATGAATGGCCAGATCACCTTTCTAGATTTTCAGTTCAGACCTTTGTTGAGATGACAACACAATTCGGCTTCTCTCCCTTCCCAGTCACTCTTCCTTCCCATTTTTTCATGCATTTTTTTTAATCCCAAGAATGATTCCTAATAAATACCCTGCTTGCTAATCTCTATCTCATAGTCACCTTCCTGTGGAATACAACTTTGGACCACAGTCATGAAGTCAGGTGATTGCAAGAGAGAACAGAGCCTGTACAGGAGGCATTCATCATTAAGTGGAATATCTTTAACCACCAACTGTTAAAAACTCTCTTTAGAAGGTGGGGAACCTGATGCCTCTTCGCCTTCACTTTAGGTCTTAGTTTTTAATTCCAGGACAACAAGGAAATTCTCCCCCAACATCTTATTACATTAGTTTAGTTTTAACCTTCAAGAACAAATATTAAATTTTATTTTAAAGTAAAATATGAATAATTCAATTTTTAAATTAGGCATCAAACTCCAACAAATAAAATTAAAATTAATATATTTAGTATTAATGATAATGGTGCCAGATTATTGAGTCAGTGTGGGAGCTGGGAAAGCATTTTGAAAAATTTTTCTTTTTCTTTTAATTAAAGAAAACAAAACTAAAAAATACTCTGAAAATAAGTAGAGCCATACAAATTTTTGAGGAGAAAGCAAAGAAACAAATTATTGGATATAGAACTATAATTACAGTTGTGAATAATACCTAGAGCCTGATGTTTCTTATGTAAATCCTTACACCATAATTTTAAAATTTCAAAGTTTACTAACAATTTATCTTTTACCAATGAACAGTGTTGTGCTAGCAAAAGATCCTTCCATCATCATCTCCCAGATCTCTTATTATCTTATAGAATTAAGTATTCTAGTATACAATCATCACAATTCACTCCTTAATTAAACCAACTTTTGTATATCTTGAATGAATTTCCTAGAATCTCAAGGCTTCTCATGTGCTTCAGTGCACTGTAGTGTCCTCTCCCCCGTGCATCTAAATTCCTGCTCACTTAATGCTACCTACCAGGCCCTTCTCACAGTCAAATCCTGTCCAGCCCTAATAATCCCCTTCCCACTTCTCAATTCCTTGGACATGAGGAGCCACTGCAGAAGAATTTCTCTGACTTTAACTCTCATTGCTTATCAATCACTTCTACCTCCTCCATGGTGCAAGAAAGACGGATGGTCTCAATAGCGCATCAACCTGAGGAGACTGACTCAACCCACGGTCAATCATAATGATTCTGCCACCGACCTGATGGAAATATACAGCCAGTTATATCTGATTTAATGTTAATGAGGAACAGAAACATAGTGGATTAACTAAATAGAGAAGAACAGACAATCTAATATGGTCTAATCCTCTCATTCTTCTAAATAATGTTACTTTATATTAATACTTTATTATACTTGCTTCCAATCCACACCTGACTCATATCTGAAAGAATCAGAGTAAGACCGAGCAACAGCTGAAAAAGTGGATTCGAAAGTGCAAATCTAATGAGTGAAGGTTCTTATACAATCTACAAACTGATTAGTTGCTCAGGAATCAAGGCATGAGACTTGGGGGATATCCCATATTTAGTGTTAAAAGAACTTAAAGTGATAAAATATTTTTTTTCATTTCTATGCTTTAATTCTAATAAACATAGCCTTAATTATTTACTTTTATGAAGTAAAAGGATATATGAAGGATATATGACAGATATACTCAGCGGCTGGTTCAACTTAGTTCTTCCAAAGTAGTTATTGTTACTCTTCTAAATTCTAAAACATTTTTTAAATATTGGAGTATAAGTGGCATGGCTCTGTTTTAATTCAAATTAATCTTCAAATTCCAAAATTCTTAAACAGGCTCTTTACTGTAAGGTCTCAATGTACCTCCCAGGCTCCTCATCCCACCTTGCTAGCTCCTCGGATTTGCCAGACCCAGACCACACACACACAACACACACGTGCACATCCACACAAACATCTGAGTCTCTTACCAGGCAGCGTTAACACACCAGAACCACCAAATGCCAGGCCCCTTCATCACTTCACTCCTTCATTCCCTGTGCAAACTTCTACTTATCATTTAAGACTGACTTCAAATGTCATTTCCTTTGTGACTCCTTCTCTGACTCCCTCACGTACAATTAGACGAAAGCTCATCATATGAAAAAAAAACCTTTTCTATAGCATTTCTCCCATAAAACTGAAATTAACTGTTCTTCCATGTCGTACTCCATTAGACTGTGAATTCCCCAAGGGTAAGGATTGTGACTTATTCATCTCTTTTCACCCAGTGCTCCATCAATCAAAAAAGTTAGCTACCAGCATAGGATTATGAGGATTTAAAAAGAAACTTAACTAAAGCACTTAATGACACATACAAAGTGCTCAATGTATATTGGTAATTGTTTTTTTAAGTATCAAGAATAATGCCTATTTTGTAGTAGGCATTCTATAAATGCTTGGTAAATGAATAAAACAGAAATGAAAAAAATGATGGTTTCTAAAATGCATTTCAAACAGAGCTACATAAAAATCAAGCAAAAAATATTAATGGGATAATTCTTATCATTACAAAATTAAATACTCCTTATAAGGTTTGAACAGAATGCTATTACAAATAGCAGTTACTAGATTATTATATACAGAAGAAAATCAAAATATTAAAATAAATGATTATAAAGAACTTGATTAAATAGAAACTTAAGATGCTGAAATTCTTCTGAATGTTATGATTTTCTAAGTTGGTACTTAATGAAATGCTTTTAATAACTAATAAACAAATAGTAGCTTGTCTTGTAAACTCTAACTCATGTAAATGCTACTAAACAACATAGCAAACAAGAAGAAAGTAATGCTGAATTTTTTTTACTCCCTGATTTTTTCCTGAGCAAACTAGTTTATTATTTTTAAAAAGTTGGTGTCTACTTTGTACATATATTCAAGATTGCTTTAAGTTAATCATTTTAGAAAAGATATTTCATGTTTTGCCCTCAATAATGTTCCTATAAGGTAGTTTTTTTTGTTTCAGACAACTCTATGCAAATTTCAGAAGGTACTCTTGAGGTCAGTTAGTGATGCTATCACTTCTGCTTTTTTAAATGTTATTTTACTTTAATTTATAAAGTAATAATACAAAAATTAGTGAAATCAGCATGAACTTTTATTTGCACTTAGAATACTGTGCCAAAGTCATGGTAAGAGTGCCATCAAATAATAGAAGCAGAAAGTTATTACCTAGAGGATCCTCCCGAATGTCAATAATGCCCCAGAAACCCTCCAACAAAGGTGAAAGCCATTAAATCTCACTTATATGCCACATGCAATGATTGAGACAAACAAACAAAAAAGCTTATAATGCTCTCACTCAGTATGCCAAAATCCATCAGCTCTATAAAATAATCTCTATAATTTTGAACTTAATTGTATAATTTTCATAAATAAACATAAACTATAAAACTGTAAACTGGTAAAACTATGTGCAAATTTAAGTTTTTTAGGAGAAAAAATTTAAAGCCAAGCAACTAACTTCTAAAGGAAAATTATATTTCATAGATAGCTAGATAATACACACACATATATAAACCTAGTTATAGGTCATAAAATTTATTTATATGTAATTTATATATACACATTTAAGATATTTAATCTACTTAGATTTTAACATTAAATACATATACTTTTTGAGAAGTCAGTTATTTTATATATATATATCAGAATTTTCAGTTCTTTGATCTAGTTAGATCTGATTATTTGGCTTCTTTTACATGATACTATTTTTTCAATCCCTTTTATTGCAAGGCCAATTAAATTTATATTAAAGGGGGATATATGGGGATGGAAAGAGACTAAATTATCTGCTTGAGCTCCTAAACAATAATTTCAAACAAATATATAGAACAAGCCTTAATTGCAAAGGAAATGGGAAATTTATTAAAAGACAGCCTTTAGGTTTACTTCAAAAATACATAAAGAAAAAGAACTTGTATAACTCAACAACAGAAGGATAAGCAACCCGAAAGACAAATACCATATGATCTCACCTATAAGCGGAACCTAACCAACAATGCGAAGATGCAAGGAAAATATGACCAGCAACACTGAAAGGAAAAGAAATCAACAGAGACAAGAGAGAAGGGGGGGGGGCAGGGAAAGGGAAGGGAAGGGGAAAGTCAAGGAACATATAGCAAGGACTCATGGACAAAACCAAAGGGGAAGAGCTGAGGGAGGGAATGTGGGAGGGGGCAAGGGAAAGAGGTGGGGGGGAGGCAGAGACAAATGTATTTAAAAAGTAAATTAAAAAAAAAAAAAAGAAGGATAAGCAACCCAATTTAAAAAATGGTCAAAGGACCCAAATAGACACTTCTCCAAAGAGAACATACAGATGACCAATAGACATAAGAAAAAATGTTCGACATCACTATCATCAGAGAAATGCAAATTAAAATCACAATGAGATATCACTTCACACCTGCCAGAATGGCTATAATCAATAAATCAACAAACAAGAACTGCTGGCAAGGATGTGGAGAAAAGGGAACCCTCTTGTACTCTTAATAGGAATGCAGACTGGTGCAGCTACTGTAGAAAGCAGTATGAAGATACGTCAAAAAATTCAAAAATGAAGCTGCCTTTTGACACAGTGATCCACTTCTGGAAATATGTCCTAAGAATCCCCAAACACAAATTCATAAGAATATATACAGTACTGCGTTCACTGCATTGTTATTTATAATAGCCAAGATCTCAAGATACAGCTCAAGTGCTCATCAGTATATGAGTGGATAAAAAAGCTATGTTACATTTTTTATTATGGAATAATACACAGTCATATAAAAAGAAGGAAATCTTACCTTTTGGGACAGTATGGATGGACCTTGAAAATATTATGCTAAGTGAAAATATTATGCTAAGTGAAATAAGTCAGAGAAAGACAAGTACCATGTGATTTTCATATATGTGGAATCTAATGAACAAAATAAACTGATGTACAAAATAGCATCAGAGGCATGGGTATATGGAAAAGACTGACAGCTATTAGAGAGGAGGGGGGATGGGAAAGTGAAGGGATTTGCCAAAAAACATACATACACATACATACATATATATTAAAAAAATGTTAGTGTATTCATATATATATATATATGAACATATAGCCATGGACAAGTGTGGGGAAAAGCAGAGAGAAAGGAGGATAGACAGAGAGAAAGGGGATAGCAGCTAGGTGAGCAAAGCGGGGGAATATGGGGATGGAAAGAGACTTTGCTTGGGGTGTTGGGCACACAATGCAGTATGCAGATACTGTTTTGTTGAGTTGTACACTTGAAACCTGTGTGGTTCTGTTAACCAATGTCACCCCCAATAAATTCAATTAAAAAAACAAGTCAAATGGACAGTAAACAAATAAAAATATGTTCAGTATATCTTGTAAAAATGGAATTGCAAATAAAAACTTTGAAATTACCATTTGACATCCATCAACTTGGCAAAAATTTTGAAGTCTGACATTTCCAAGTGTTGCTGAGGATGACAAGCATGCGAAATGCTGCTGAAGAGTGAATGGGTATAAACACTTTGAAAAAATATGAAGCCATGCTGAGTGAAGCTGTTGATTTGAATGACCTGAACCCAGAAATTCCACACCCAAGTATCTACCCAGATGGCTCACCTTTACATGAGGGGAAGGGTTGAAATACTAACTACTGCATTGTTTCTAAGAACAAAATAATTTAAAAATAAGCTGAATGTCATCCGGAAGGAGATGTGTAAGTAAAGTGTGGTGAACCCTTATAATGGGACTCTAATCAGCTGTGAAAATATATGATCTAGAACATGTGTCAGTGTGAATACATTTCAAAATCATAATGCTGCGTGAAAAAAGCAAGCTACGCAATGATATAGTCAGTCTAATGGCATTTCTTTAAAATTTACAAACATGCTGAACAATTACATAAAGTGTTTACAGGCACAAATACATGGAGTAAAAATTCACAAATGTGCATGAAAATGATAAACCCCAGATGCAGGATAGTGGCTACCTTAAGGGAGGGACAGAAATGAGTTCAGAGGGCTCTACCTAGATGCGTAAAGTTTATGTCCTTAAAAAAAATCTGAAGAAAATTTGGCAAATGTTAAGCTTTCACAAAGGGGGTTGGGGTAATAGGAGAGGGGCAGGGAATAAACAGTTGTTGATACTAAAAAAATTAAAAAAATAAAAGACAGCTCTACATATGTCTTATATGACATGATATCAAAGCTCCTAAGTTGTTATCTTCTTTTGATAATAAAGCAATAATTATTAAAATAGATTATGGGGGATAAATTAAAGATATATATATATATATATAAAATCTTCTAAATAATCTTAAAAGTATAATACGTGTAACATTTCTAGACATTGTTAACATGCATTAATTAATTTGGATTATTTGTAAAATATGTAAAATGGCTCAAGATTCAAAGAGTCGTAAGAGAAAAACAAACAAGGTCTGTCCAGAAAGTATCCAGCTATATGCTATGAAAAAGAGAGACAGTTATTGAAGAAGATACAAGAAATATTGTACATAGGACAGTGACTCCTCAGCCCCCTTCAAAGTAGGCACCTTGGGACCTCACATGGCTCTCCCAATCACCATCAGTTGCTGCATTGTATTTTCCTGAATCTCATCAACTATCTGAAATCTCTTCCCTCTCAAAGGTGACTTTAGTTTTGGGAAAAGCCAGAAGTTGCAGGGCAGCAAATCTGGGCTGCAGTGGGACTGGGTCACCTTAATGATTTGATTTGATGTTTCACAAAAAAATTCTGCACAAGACGTGATGTGTAAGCAGGCACATTGTTGTAATGAAGCTGCCAATCACCAGTTGCCCACAGCTGTGGCCTTCTGAATCACCCAAATAGTTTCCATGGAGGAATGTTCAAGCTTAACACAAAATCTGATGCAGATTCTTTGCTCTATTCACGTGGTCATTTTGAATGTGACAGCCACACAGTATACATGCTCACTCAGTGGCATCTACTGCCCCCACTGACTAGTACAGTGAAGTCGTCATTATTCACGCATGTGCCTTCCAGTCCACTCTCCATGGCTGCCAAGTTACATCGATGTCACACAAACCATTTTCATTGTGCTAACAGTGGTTGGCATTTTTTTGGACAGATATTGTATAAGCAAAACCAAAACTTTATCTCTAGTTTTCCTTCATACTCTTTTCTTAAATTAACTCAAAATATGACTTAAATTCAAATGAACCTAAATAAATAGACTAAAAAAAAAAGGCCATTCTTTTCTTGGAAGAATACTTGAGTCACAATACCATTTAAAATAATAATTAAAGTAATAATTTATTTCCTTATGCATTCATCATAAGTAGAGTTGGTGCTTATTTTTATTTCTAGTGAAGTTATGTCTAATTTACAAAGGTTATCATTCAAGAGAGTGGCAGAGTAGGTGGAAGCTACAGTTGCCTCCTCCCAGGACCAAAATAAAATTACAACTAAATTATAGAACAATCATCCTAAATAAGCAATTGAAGATTAGCTCAAGAGAAGTCTTACAGCCAAGGATTTACAGAAGAAGCCACATAGAGACTGGTAGAAAGTGTGGAGAGGCAAAAAGGGCTGATCCCTCTTCCATGGGTGGTAGCTGAAATTCTGGGGGGCTATCTCAGCTGTGGAGGTTTTTCCCCTAAGAAGCATGGGATTTAAACCCAAAGCTGAAGCTGAACTCCCCAGTCCAGAGCATCAGAGCCAGGAAGAAGAGCCCTCATAACTTCCAGTGGTGAAAAGAAGTGGGGTTTCTGTCTGCCAGAGAGAAGCAGGAGTCCTATAAAAACACAGGCACCCTCTTCAAGGTTCAATGCACAACATTTCATTTGTAGCCACTCTCCCTGGGCTCTGGTGAAGGAAGGATGGAGTGGAATGGAGTGGTGTGAGCAGAATGGCTCTGGGGGAGTGGGTGAGGGAATTGAAAAGACAGCTGCCAGGATCACCGTGCTGAGTCATTCTCTCATACCAGAGATGCCATGATTTTTGGGTGGAGCACTCTCTTCCATGCTGCATCAGCCTTGGGGAAAGCAATAGCCCCATCCTATGGACTCCCTCTCGCCCCACCTTGTGGAGCTTACTCCCTGCTGAGGAGCACAATCAGAGGCTTTCAGTGACTGAGCTAAGCAGACAGCCAAAAGGTGGAGATAGGCAAAGGTGGATCTCCAGGATTTTTGGGATTTCGGGGATTTTTGCAGACATGCCCCTGGGCCCAGTGCTGGTAAAAGCCAGCCTTGGTAGGTAGCTCATTCCTTCCTATGCATATGCAGCCTAGCAGAGGCAGCCAAAAACTGTGGATTGCTTTTGGCTCCAAAAAGGTTGCCAAAGGCCAGGCAACATCTTACCCTGGTCTGCACCTGAGTCTCTCCCAAGAGTCCCACAACCAACATACTCAGTGGCTAGTTTCATAAAACATCTGGGCAGGGTCCAATAATCCTCACAAGCAGCATAACCAAAGGGAGATCTAAGCAGGCACCAGACCCTGCTGAGGCTAGTTCTGCTTCATGGGGTCAGCAGCTGCACAGGAGCTCACACACTATGGTTGAATTTGAGCCTCACATTCAGCCAGGCTGAAGGTCAGTCCAATGCAAGAGTGGGCCAATACAATCAACACTCAATTACAACAGGAGGGCCCATATAACCCACACAAGGGACATTCCTGGAGCCCCCAGCTCAGGTGATCAAGGGGACTCTACCACTGGACCCTACAGAACATCTACTACACAAGGCTACTTCACAAAGACAGGGAGTCATGTAAGATTCATCTAATACATAGAAATAAACACAAAGAAGCAGCCAAAATTGGGGAGAAAAACAAGCAAGCCCCAAATGAAAGAATAGGAGAAATCTCCAGGAAAAAAAAGAGCTAAATGAAATGGATGCAAGCTATTTATCAGATATGGAGTTCAAAGTGATGGCTATAAGGCTGCTCAACAGCATGAAAAAAGGACATAAAAACCATAAAAAAAGACCAGTCAAAAATGAAAAGACAATACCTGAAATGAAGACTACACTGGAAGGAATAAACAGTAGATTAGATGAAGCAGAAGACTGAATCAGCAATTTGGAAGACAAGGTAGAAAAAAACCCATCAGAGAAACAAAATGAAAAGAGAATTTAAAAAATGACAATAGTGCCCCGCCCAGTGTGGCTCAGTTAGTTGGAACATCATCCCATTGACTGAAAGGTCACAGGTTCAATTCCTGCTCAGGGCACATGCCTGGGTTGAGAGCTTGGTCCCCTATCAGGGTTCTGGAAAATGGGCCCCTTGTAGCACAGACTTTCCCTGTTAGGTGAATGTTCTAGGAACCTATCTATATCAGCGTACCATCTGGTGTTGTTGTAAAAGCTGCCTTCAGCTTCGGTGAAATTTTTTTTAGACTTTTTCAATGCATTTGCCCATTTCATGATGGGTGATTTACAAGCACAACCATTCACATCATGCTGAGTGTTCAGCAGTTTTTGACCAAAAACAGCATAACCTCTGTGCCTCACCCTCTCAATTCACCCGATCTTGGCCTGAGCGACTTTTTGTTGTTTCCTTAGACGAAAAAGTTCTGCAAAGGAAAATGTTTTGTCAACATGGAAGAGCTGAAACAAAAAACAGCAGAAGCACTAAGAGACATCAAAAACGACAAGTTCAAAAACTGTTTTGAGCAGGGGAAAAAAATGTCTCGATAGGTGTATTGCATGAAATGGACAGTACTTTGAAGGTGACTGAAGTTTAAACATGTAAGAATAAATACACAATTTTTTAGAAATAAATTCCGTTTTCTTGGGCCATATTTGAAAAATATTTTGTATTTACAAGATTTTTTTTAAAGATTTTATTATTCTATTTTTACAGAGAGGGAAAGAGAGGGAGTCCAGGAGGGAAAGAAACATCAACGTGTGGTTGCCTCTCATGTGCCCCCTACTGGGGACCTGGCCTGCAACCCAGTCATGTGCCCTTACTGGGAATCGAATCAGTGACCCTTCAGTTTGCAGGCCAGCACTCAATCTACTGAGCCACACCAGCCAAGGCTGTATTTACAATATTTTTAAGTATTTTATACTCTTAAATGACATGCATCCTTTCTAACAAGATTACATAAGGTGAAAGCATTTTCAAATAGCTATTTTCAGAATACTCTTTCCATGGGTTCTTTTTGAAATGCACTTGTTTTTTTTACTCATTCCTACAACATTAACTTTACTGTGTTTGGAACAGTTAAATATATTGCTGTTTTTTTCAAAATAACTGCTTCCTGACAATCACTGATTGTCACAGAAAGGTTAACCAAGTTGGAACCCTGGATTTCATGTAAAGCTATATGACTCACCTTAAATAACAACCTTTTCAGTACTTTGTTACCAGAAAACCTACAGACCTCAATGTAATTCAAAATATTTTTTTATCTTTCCTCAGCTAATTAAGTGTTCTAAAAATCCAAATATTAAAAAATCCTCATTGTATAAAATTAACCATACTAATGGCAAATTTTGCATATAAATCATGTGTTGCAAAAACAGGAAAGTAAATAAATAAGAGAGGGACTTCTGTGAACCCCTTTGGATTGTGGAATTACCACTCTTCATTTATATCTTCCCATCTCTGATAAGCTCTGTATATCAGATATTATTAAACATTTATTTATCCCTAACTTTTAAAATGATATAAATGGGACTAGTAATTCCATTTTTCTTCCTTTCTTGTCAGTGAGATGTCTTGTACACTTTGCTATGAATACCACTGATGGATCACCATTTTCTAACCTATACCCCAAAAAAAGTATCTTAGACTGCCTCCTTGGTGCATAGTAACATAGCTTCCTGGATCTCCTTATTGAATACCTATTATTTCCACCCATGGGAAAGATGGGAGTTATAATAAATGTGACTGCTCTGTGTAT
Source organism: Pteronotus mesoamericanus (assembly GCF_021234165.1). Lineage (NCBI taxonomy): Eukaryota > Metazoa > Chordata > Mammalia > Chiroptera > Mormoopidae > Pteronotus > Pteronotus mesoamericanus. The sequence goes on along the minus strand of NW_026555105.1, from coordinate 33,196,209 downwards.
GTGAGGGGAAAGTGTGTGCATATGTGTGAATATACAAACACAACTAGGATGAGAAGTATAAGTGGGTACAGAACTTCACTGACAGAGACAGAAGTTCTCTCTATCTAATAACAGAGTTTAAAAAGAAAGGAAATGCTCTTTTGCTAGGTCCTAGCAAGTTCATAGACGTTCAAGTTTAAATTTAAAATTTTCAAAACATTTACAGCAAATCTTCAGTGTGCCAGTCACAAAAATAAAAAACAGTGGTAAATCCAACCACCTCAGACCAAATTCAATCTGATATACGAAAGTGCCCTAAAACTGTAAAGCCCACACTGCTGATGAAGTACTTTAAAGGTATCATTATTTAGGACCAAAACTAACAAATAAAGAACAAGAAATAGTTTGCTAAATAACTCATTTACTTAAGTTTTAATCCTCTCAAAGTTGCAACTATTCTCAACACTATGTTGAATTAGAAATAGGAAGAAAAAGGTCCCCGAAATATCTACCCTCTGACGCTATGATGATACATTTGACAAACCCCTCCTAATCACTCTTATTTGACATGCAGTCTTAAATAACTACATTATATAATACTGAGGCCATAGAAAACTGGGAACAAACTGGATAGTTAAGGTAGAGGCTTATTAGAAAGACAAGCATAATATTTGCAAAATAAGGCTAACAAAAAACAGAAACAGAAAAACTAAAAACCACACAACCAGATGGGAGTATCATGTACCAATGGAAACTCATAAATGATGATCCTGGGTCATAAAGAGGATGTGCATTATGCTCATTATTATGGAAGCAGGATAAGAAGCAGCTGGGAAAATTCCTGGGCAAGTAGAATGGGGAAACTGAGACAAGAAAATTAAACGAGGCCAAACAGTTTGAGCAATTCACAGCCAGCTGGTGAATCACAAGAACGTATCCCCCCTAAGGACACTAGAGAGTGAATGGTGTACATCTCTCCTCCCTAACCAAAAAATACATAGCTTAAATCTCCCTGGTCTGGGAAATAGAGAACAGAGACCCAATTAATGTCATTTGTGCCAGCCAAACCCCAAAACAGATGAAGTCAGGGGAACAAATAACAAAAACCCCATTAAAAACCAGACAGACTCAAGATAAAAGTAAAACAGGATAACAGACCAGAGAACGCCCAAACCCCACAATGCACTCATTTTGATACATCAGCATATTAAAAATGCACCTGAAAAGCCGATGAGTATTCTGCTAAAACCCTCCCCTAAGAGTCATATGAGCGCACGCACGCGCGCGCGCGCACACACACACACACACACAAGATGAAAAGATCCCTCAGGACAAGATGCAACATGGGCTCACTCTAGGGTATGCCTTTCTTGGGCATGAACTTTTTATTTCCTCCTAAATTCCAAAGGTCTAAAGGAGGCTTGCCGCCAGGGTAACAGTGGGCAGTGACAGCTCAACCTGGGCTTACCTCACACCCCCTATCCTGTCCCCAGGGTCCCCTTTTTCTCTGACTTCTAGGTGAGCTAACAGCAGCCCTGCCTTGGCTCACTCCTTTCCTATAAGTTTTCTAGAGAGCCAAAGCAGAATACTACCTAAGCTCTCTCTCCTGTCTTCTTCCACCCTAAGTCATCCCTTTGTCTCACTGTCCCCAGCCTTAATAAACATATCCTCAAAATCACCTAGACATGTATCGTGAAAATTTTCAGAACCCACATACTACAGGCCGGCCTGAGGAAGACCTGCTCTGACTGGTGCCTGGCTGGTAACATTATTTGTTTAAGAAGGTATGAAACTGGGTAATACATTTTTAAAAGACTTCCATTCAAAACTGGTAACATTTTAAAATGTTTCTCTTCAATCTGTACTCCAGATTTCATAAGCTAATGAATAAAAGCCTAGATATCACTAACTGTAAACAGAGTTCTAAATTTTGTTATATTTGGTTAAGAGGGCTGCTTCCCAAAAATCTTTCAATAATTCTTCAAAATTAGTTGAAGATACTTCTTTAGGCTTATGTGTCTTTAATCATAAATGATGAGCCCCTTTTGAAGTATCTGAACTTCTTTTAGTAAGATTTGTCATCTTTCTGAACAAATTATGAAGCAGCCCAGAAGAAATAATGTGTTATGCTGTGTTAATACATCCCTAACGTCAGTAGATTAAGCAAAGATGATTATAAAAGTAAAATGTGTAACCTTATTCACTCCTTGGATCTATTATTGAAAGATTAAGAATGAAACCAAATTCCTTTCAATGCTCATGAAAGGCTTTCTATTTGAAGGCTGTTTTTTAAAAGCTAAATTACATAAAATATCTACTAACAACAAAGACATCCTTATCAATATGCTATTACCTGGCAAATAATATATCTGAGCCATAACTTTGATTATGACCTAAAGGAAGCAAAAGAATCCGTTCATTCACATCTTCTAATTTAGTCATTTCAAATATGTTTTATTGTTTCTCGTCTGAGCTCCGTAGTAACTGATTGTGTAAGCCAGTGTATCTCAAAGACTGAGACATATGATGATTTTAGATGGTATATGGAGACCATTTTTTAATTTCAATAGATTTACGTTTATAATTATATGCTAAAAAGAAGTATAGCTAAAAAGTATAGGAAGAACATAAAACTCATGAGTTCATGAATATTAATTTAAAAGAAGTCATTTTTTAAAAAGTAAATCAACCTAGAATTATTTTATTTAATTTATATTTAATTAATATTAAGTTATATATAAATAGTTAAGATAAAAAATCACAATTTCAATTCCAAGTAAGTGAAGAAAACAGGATGTAGCCTATTCATTTAGAAAATTGACATATCTTACTGTGTAGAATTTAATTTATACTTGTTTTCAACATTTTTTTAATGATTTTATTTACTTTTTAGAGAGAGGGGGAGGGAGGGAGAAAGAGATGGAAAGAAACATCAATGTGTGTTTGCTTCTCATGTGCCTCTTACTGGGGACCTGGTGTGCAACCCAGGCATGTGCCCTGACTGGGAGTTGAACCAGCGACTTTTTGGTTCACAGGTTGGCACTCAGTCCACTGAGCCGCACTAGCTAGGGCTCAACATCTTTTTTTGATTAAAATGTTACCTATTGTTCCTGCCTTTCCAACTAATGTATATGCTCAGTTACCATTGGTTCAAATTGAGTGCTTTGCATAAATATAGACTTCATGTGTTGCTTTAGAGTTGCCTGAGAAAGGCTTACAGATGTTAATAGCATTTCTTTCTTTAGCCAATCAAAGTCAGTTTGTCTGCTATTTCACTTTAGTAGATTTCTGGACCTACTACCATAAGTTAGGTTTTAATATATAAAGTAAGAACTGAAGTGAACTCCTAAAAGTCTAGGCCTCTTTTCTTGAAAATTTTGTTACTTCTGTGAAAATATAATTAGAGTAAACAGGGCTTTTAATTTAGCAGATATTGAATTTTAGCCATGTTATAATAACATAAGATATTTTGTCTATTAAAAAATATTTGAATAACCGAGAAGTTAATTGTTAATACATGATATTCCCTGGCCACATCTTAAGGGGTGCAAAGTCATACTTGTACGTGTATAATATGCCTTTACCAATAAGAGATGCACAACAAAAAGATCAAGTGATGGCACAGTGTAAGAGAAAGCATAGAGATGCTGAGAGTAAAGAGACTGCAGGCCTCCTACACCAATTAGCTGAGTGGCAGGAACAAGTCACTTAACTTCTTTGAACCTCAGCTTCCTCAGTGAACAGTTTGTTTATATAAAAATTGTTCCTATAATGATTAAAGATGTCAGAGCAGAAAGACAAAAAGGAGCCTGTTTCTGAAATATTACTGAGAAGCTAACCAACCTACTGCCATCACAATTTTCTATGCAGGTCTGCTTATGTGAAAGAAGAAAGAAAGGAGAGAGAGAGAAGGGAGGGAGAAAGGGAGGGAAGAAAACAACCCTCTCTTATGTAAGTCACTGTTAATCAAGGTATATGTTCTTTAAAGTATATAAATGCCTTAATGAGAAAATAAAAGAGAAAAATATCAAAAGGAAAAGAATCTATACATCTGACTACATAAAAATGTAAAGTTTCTGAATGCAAACAAAAAAACTAAAACATATGCAAATAATATGATAAAGGATTAATATATTTACTATAAAAACTATACATATCAATAAGAAAATGATTGAGAAACTAATATATTAAGCCACAAAGAATACAAACAATATTTATAAGAAATAGAATTTCTAAAACATTTGTGAATTATTCACCTTGCTAGAAACTTAATAAATGCAAATTAAAATAAGAAGATAACATTTCTTGTCCAGCAGATTACTAAAAACAATGGTTTTAATTAGAGTAACTACAGATAAGCATGGTTTTATGAAATAGGCATTATCATACATTCCTAATAAGAATGTGAATTTTTATGGAACTTTTGGGAGGCAATTTTCTAACATACTTTGAAATATTAAAAACATAACAATAGGGTTTTGGTTGAGTAAACTAAAGTATGAAAATCTTTTCTAAATAGCATATAAACATTAAAATTATATTTATGAATTATATATTAAAAACTATTTATCATGCCCTGTTAACTTGAAGAAATAGAATATAAAATTACATACATATTGACTATAATATATATTTTTAGATTACCTGGAACAACTGCAGAAACTGTTAACAGTAGCATTCTTTAGGCAGCAGATCTGTTTCTAAAATTTCCATTTAGAATGAGGAACACAGTAAATTCTACTTTTATTTGAGTTTCCACATTTTATTGTTTTATTTTTTAGTACATTCCACTTTTTAAAATAATATAAAATAAGGTAAAGTGGAAGAGAATGAAGGTTGTTTATATCCCTGATATTCAAAACATCAATGGATCTGTGTACTCAAAGCATTTGATTAACTTCCTATCACTGAAGTATATTGCTTATACCTAGTTTAATGAGGTTAGGAAAGCAAAGTTAGATAGATTACAACAGAATTCCTAATCAGGCTGCTTATGTAGTGAAATGAGATGAACTGGAACAACTACATGCAAGGTAAGCAGGAGAAAAAAAAACACTCTAACACAACACAGCCAAACTACCCAAAGCTGTGGGTTATTAGGACATGACAGCAGTGATCAAAGACAGATGGCACCATTTGAAGTTGGGGGCCCTTAGCCCATGAGGCTACGAAGGCACAAGCATCAGAGAAGAACCACAGCCTCTAAACTGCTGACAAACTATAAGCATCCTCAGGGCTGAAAGTACAAATAACGTTAAGATCTTGGTTATCTGATGTCCATAGGAATTGTGACACCATCAATACCAACATCAATGAATGTAGATGGGCATGATTTTAATGTTAGAACAGAAAAAAGCTCCATTCGTACTCAAGCACATCTTCCCTTTAAAAATACTTTTTTTTTCAGAATTAGGTATTGTATTTTTCCCTTCTTGTCCTAAGGATCTACTAGATAAGGTAATTGAAATCAATAGTTGAGAAAGGATACCAAGCAGCACACATCCTGCAGTAGATTGCAGCAACCACAGGTAGGGAGACACCATCTCAGGAAAATCTCTACCCATCGTTGGTTCACAAAATGTCCCACATACATAGAACAGGCAGACCATTGTAATCTATCATGCTTGAAGAAAAAGGCAGACCATTCCTGGGTGGTAGGTGGTGGTTTTAATAAACAAGGGAACTTACATACAAGGCTCACCTTGGGCTGCCTCAAGATGAGTAGATCTCCACATCCACCAGCAGAATCTAAAAATTATATATTAAAGCCTTAACTGGATTTTCAGTCAGAGATTCAATCAGATGGTGTCAAAACCACCTTACTCTTTTAAGATTATGTCTTAAAACAGCTGTGGCTACAGGTATAATGGGCACAACACACATTCTGAAGACAAGGAAAGGGGTGAGGAACCTCTAGTTGCCCAGCCAACTCTCAGGTCAACCACCAGCCATGTCCCCTTGATGACCTTCCAACAACCATGAAAAGAAAATGTTAAGGTGCAAGGTGCACATTAAAAGTCAAATACAGTTATTTACAAGGCAAAAATGGGAGAACAACTCATCACTCTCAGGCAAATTTAAATATGAAAAATCCTTATGTGAACCCAAGACAAAACAATTCAGTTTACCAAAGGATCCCCTTTGGAACTTCTTTAAATGATATGTTTTCCAGTACGAAATAGTCACTTTATCAGACACTGAGCTACATCAGACAATTAGTATTTATTAAACAATGCCATTGTCTGTTTGTCCTTTTTTATATATAATTTTTCAAGTGGCTTCTCATTATGTACCTAGAATGAAACCTAATCTCTTAGCATGAAATTCAAGATCTTCCACAATATGTCTTGTGCCTTTCCAAGCCTTCCAAGCCATAGAAGTCCAAACATAATAGATTATAATTTATCTGTGAAAACACCCTTCTTGAGTTTGTACTTCTACTTATATGGCTCCTTGCTATCTGGAATGATTCCGCACAAACTCACATATGTCAGTATACTCAACAGCAAAAAAAAAAAAAAGTATAGATTTTGAAATGAAACAGACCTAGATTATAGTTGCTGATTTTGATACCTTCTAACTATGTGATATGGACAAACTGCCTAAGCATCAGAACTTTTATTTTAAAAAATTAGGCCTTTTAAATATAAATTCAGAAAAGGCTTATAGAGTACCTGGACCATCTTGAGTTACCAATAAATAATATATATTATTAGATTTTACTCCTTAATTTTTTCAGTTAGAATGAATCACTTATCATCATCATTACTACTTAGCTTTGTTATGCTTTACATCTGACATTCGTGTCATTGGACACACACAGTATTAGGGTCGTATACATATCTCACCAGACTACATGCTGTGAGTGCAAACATTCAAGTTAATTTTCCCAGAGCCTCACCAGCTCCTGACATTGGATAATACTCCATGAAAGTCTATTGAATTTATTTGGAATGAATTCCAAAGCTGTGTGGTGCCAAGCATGGTAGTAAGAACTCAGTGAATGCACAAATACATGCCTATTGATTGATCTGTTACATGACATGATCTAAAGAAGTCCCTGAAAACATATGCCAAGCCAGTGTACAAAAAAAATCAATTCATTTCTCTAGTTTAGAGCAAATTTTTCAACTAAGAGGCAGAAAGAAATCAATCTGTCAAGCTTTTAAGATACACCGAATACATCCCTCTTTTTCCAAGGACTCAGGTGAGGCGAGAAAAAAAGCACAGAGGAAAACCTGCTCAGTTAAGGTAACCTCATGGCCACATAAAGACTTAGAAACTACCTATGCTTTGGTCCCCCTCTTTAACCAGAATCTGAACTTTCATAATGTCCCAGAGAAGATTCTCTACGTGGTGGATTTAACATACAGATTTATAATAATTCTCAAATTATTTGAGGTTTAAGGTACATACCAATCAACCATCAACCAATGAATTAAGTAATGAATTTATTATCCTCTAAAGCGCAGAAAAATGATACATCTAAATACCAATACTGACTTAAGAATTAGTGATATAAAATCTGTAGTTCCTGAAGAGCAGTATTTTCCTCATAAGCACAATCGGTGCATTGCACAATGGAATATAATCATGAAATGTAAATCATGGGATCTAATCCAAAAGCAACTTTATATTTGTTTCCCATTGTCCTTTTAAAATACATTCATTGGGGCTGGTTTTTCCCTTACCAGTGATTAAAAACTAGCGAACCCCATATTTCTGAACATTCTTAGGTAATACAAAAATGCTTAGTCGCAGAACACAGTCTCAATTTAGCAAATAAAAGCTTTAGTCTAATACATTAAGACGCACTCTATCTTCACTAAAAGGTCAGACTACTACCCCTCCTCCTCCCTAAGCAATGGAATGTTATAAACTCACCTAAAGAAGGGTGATAAAGAAAAGCGGGGTGCAAAGTTCTCACTCAGCTGATACTACAGTAAATTGACTTCATTGGTACTATTATTCTCCTGGCCTTGAAGATATTTAAATTAATCTTTCACTTTTGTCCAAGCATTCTCTCTGCCTCTCTCTCTTACACAAACACACGCGCGCGCGCGCGCACACACACACACACACACACACACACAAACCCCCCCCCCCCCCCCCCCCCGCCAGCCCCTGGTTTCCTGGTGATCCACTGCTCAAAGATTCTAGTGGTGTTCCAGTGCTTTCTTTAGCAGTCCTCTCAGGCAGGAGTCAAAATTACTCAGGACAGCCCTCTATCCCTCCCTGGGTCCCGTATCTGGCCTCCAGGATTGATATACGTTTGGCCCATTTAGAGTGGAATTCAGTTACGGCCCAGACATTCTACTTAGCTTTTGATGGCAATTTTAGCCAGCCCTTGACCTCCAGATACCTCAGGTGGGCATCAGACACCAGCCAAATGTGTTCCCCTGAAGTCCAGAGTAATCAGCAAAGTCTCAGATTGGTCTCCTCTGAAGCCCCTCTCTATAGACTGGGTGTGAGGATGTTACACTGGTGTTTAGCTAGATATCGATAAAGGAAGGAGAACAAAGGGAACTAGACATTGAGTTTAATAAGATGGGAAGCATAAGCCTGTGCCCTTGTTCAGCCAGGAAGCTGCAGTTTCACACTCCGGGGAATTACAGCATTTTTAACATCTTTGGTGCAGATGGGATCCAGCAGTTGAATATTTCCTATGAAAATCTGCATCTTGATATCTTACAACTGATTTTAGTGTCTGATATTTACTGTATCTTGGTGGCTCAGACATAACTAAAAAATAACATTGTTTTATCAGTTTATAATTTACAGGCTTTGTTTTCTTCACACCAAATATTATTAACAGGTGCTATTGCACAAGCATATAGATTGTTTATAGCTAGTATCTGTGCCTCTTTTTGCAAGGGAGTTCATTACAATTACCATATAACTTGCAGTGTTGTTCATTGAGTTTTTAGGAGAGTTCAGAACTGTGAAAAGTATTCACAATAAAATGCTCTGAGAGAATTTGGACACAAACAGGGGTCTGCTCTTGTGCCCCATCCTTTAACCCCAAGGTGTTATTTTGCGTGCAGTGTTCTAAAATTGGGAGGCCTTGAGTCATTGTGGTTAGGCATTGAGGACATAAATGTTGGGATCAAAGCAGCAAATAAACTGGGACCATTTAAAGTTGGAGTATGTTGGGGTGGGGATTCTATTGTGTTAAGCCATGGAGATTTGGGGAATTATCTGTTACAGGAATTGGTAGGTATTAATTTATAGAAATATATTTTAAATTTTGTTCCTAAAATTGTTCTTTAGATTATTTTAAACAACCATAAAAGCACAATAATCAAAAATAAAATAGAAAAAAATTGGTTTTTCCATTCTTTTTTCTGAAACTATGTATGAAATATTGGCAAACTAGTCCAACTTGTAGGAAGAACACTATATTACACTGCATGATAATTAAACGGGAATCAAGTCAAGAGGAATGAGAGTCTGAGGACAAGAACAACTAGAAAAAGGGGGAATCAGGGAGATGTTCTAATAATAATCTCAAGAGACAAAGAAAATGAATAATATTTGATGAAAAAACAGAAAGTAATGTGAGGCAGATGACCCATGTCCTTAACACAATGTGAACTTTTACTCTGAGCAAAATAGAATCCATTGAAGAATTTTGAACAGAGAAGTCATGTAAATTTTTACAAGACCACTTTGGCTGCTGTCTTGAGGGCCAATTATAGGGACTAATAGCAAAATCAAGGAAATAGTTAAGAGGCTATTTCAATAATCCGGTGGGGAGGTGATGATGGCTTGGCCCAGGGTGTTGGCTGTCAGGGTGGTAGGAAGTGGTGGTGAATTTCCTCTTTCTCTCTCTCTCTCTCTCACAGATACACACACACATACACATACTCCTTTCCACCAATAAACACACTGATGGTCGAACTGACAAGGTTTGCTGATAAACTGCATGATGTAACATGTGAGAAACAAAAGAGAATCAAGAACGGCATCAAGAATTGCCATTAACTGACATGGGAATGACAACAAAAGTAGCTAATTTTGGACATGTAGAATTGAACAGGTGAAGATAAATAGGCGGTTGGTATGGGGGTCTGGAATTAAGGAGATAACACACTAAAAATATAAATTTGGAAGTGAGTATATGTCTAAGTATGTACATGTACATCCATATATATATTCATCTATGTATTTCAATATAGATTGTACTTAAATTTGTGAAATTGAATGAAATCAGCTAGGCAGTGAATGCAGTTAGAAAAGAGACCCAAAGATTGTTCCATGGGACACTCCAGTATTCACAGGCTGTGCAGATGAGAAGGAACCAGCAGGGACTAGTATGAAACAGGGAGAAGGAAAGCCAGGTATATATGATATCCTAGGAGCCAAGTAAAGAATATGTTTAAAGGAGGAGTGAGTGATTAATCCTGTTAAATGCTAAGTCAGGTAAGATAAGTACTGACAAGCAACCACTCAATGTAGCAATTTGAAAAATTTGGACACATGTTGGTGCACTCATTTTAAATAACTCTTCTTAATAAAAATATCTACCTGACAATAGTATCCCCTTTCAGCAAGGTTATATATTATTTTACCTGAATCCTCTGTTATGCTTCTATTTACTGTATTGCCTAATAATAATAGTCCTGTTTTTCAATTTTTATATACTCGTTTTGAAAAATGTTGATACTACTTATAAATCATATTAATCTTATTATAGCTTTTAGATAAAGTAGTGAGATTTGGCTTTTTGGTGCTTCAACTAATTTAAATGATACATAAATTGAAATTTAGGCTGCCTCCATTTCTGAGCACTGACTGTGGGCTATGTGGTGTGGTAAATGGTTTAAATGTGTTATGTACTTCAACCCTGACAATAATCTTGTAAGAAAAGCCCTGTGATTATTCCCATATTACAGGTAAGGAGACTAGGGCTGAGATATGAACTGCCCAATTTATCCACCTGGCAAGTAGCTAAGCCATGATTCAGATTCAGTTTGATTCCATGCTACCCAAACATGACAACTATGCAGTATACTCACAAATATTTTCCTACCTTATTGAATTAATTTGACATTTTTTCCCCACAGCTTACCCATTTTGGTATCTATTAGTGGAAACATAATGAACACAAGCACACATTTTCCACCCTCTTCATTTAATCCCAAAGGACAGTTCTTTCGCCCATCTTTAGCCCAGCCTCTGCCCAGCCCTTTCATCCTTAGGAAGAGCTCTCAGTTTGAGGGGTCATAGTACCAGCACATGGAGTTTCAGTAAAAGCATCAATGTCACTTTGTGAAAGGTAACACTCATTTTTACTCTTGTTCCATTTCCTGTGAAGTGAGCATTGTGGACCTGAGGAACACTTCAGCCTTGAGGACCAGGAAGGCCAGGCTGGAGTCTTAGGCCATGAAGAGTAGACTTCTTGGGCCTGTCCCTCTGCTCTACCAGGGGGAAAGCATTAGGGATTGGGGTGGACATTCCATTAGGAATCAAGAGTGAATGATGTTGGCATTCATAGTTCACTCCATTTTAAGAGAAGACATTAGGTTAAGAGAAAGGGAGGAAGGAGGGAAGAGAGAAGAAAATGTGATTCCAAAAATTGTCTCTGTATTTTTTCAATTTGGCATTTAAATAACTGGTTCCATAGCTTATAACTAAAGAAAAAAATCACTGGAAAATCAAAAATATAATACTTTAATAAAACTGTAAGATAGTAAAATTGACCAAAATACAAATACTACATTGGTTATTTAATTTTGCCTATTAACTAAATGTGATTTATTTATATTTTGTTATATTATTTTCATAAAGCATTTCACTTCTAATTCTTGAGATTCCTGCTGCACTTTCTACTGGCTCATTACTCGTGAGCTTCTAGTTTATCTAATGCTTTTAGAAGCCACTCTTTTTCAAATATGGACATTATTTGGCAATGTAACCGAGCACTCTCAGTAATAATGATGACTAGGCAGGAACTTGGCAGTTTTTCATTTTCTGAATTTCTGAGTCTTTTATTGAAGTGTTCATAAGGCATACAGTAACTAGAAAGGCAATCAGCCAGCATACGTTTCCAGCCCATCTGAGTATCAGACACTATCATGGAAATCTCTGAAGACATTGTTTCTTCTGAAGAACAAACTGATCTGCATAATGCAGTAATGTCCCTTTTCATGAAAGGGGGATATTCTGACTCAATGTCTTATTACTGGAATCTAAGAGAATACAGGCATTACAGATGAGGTGTAGCTTGAGAATTATCTTGCTCTCTCCCTTTGGGCCTACACAGGTGTATCAGTTAACTACTGCTAGGTAACAAAGCACCAAAAACATAGGTTTAAAACAAAACTCATTTATTCTTGTTCAAGGTCCCACAGATCAGCAATTCGGTGGCTAGGCAGTAATCCTTCCAGTCCTGCCTGGGAGCTGCTGCTCCCAGGAAGAGCTGGCTGTCAGCTGGGGGGCACTTCTGTTCTCTTCCACATGACCTCTCACCATCCAGCAGCTAGTCAGGACTTCTTTATTGTGTCCTCAGAGCAGAATTCCAACCAACAGGGTAAAATGGAAGCTACAAAGCTTCTTAACGGTTAGCCTTAGAAGTTACATAAAGTTACTTTTATCACATTCTGTCAAACAAAGCAAATTATAAAACCATCTCAAATTCAAGGGATTGGTACACAAATAATGGATAAATTCACTGGCTAGGCAGAATGTCTCCTAATCTCAAATGTTCTCTGTCCAAGAATGTTCAGTTGCTCAGGCTGTGTCCTGCCCAAAGTTATCCATCCAAGAGGGTAAGTCTGGACTCTTCTTACTAAGCCATGTGCCCTGTTACAGCGTTATATGCCCCCAGAGAAAGGGTTACTTTTTCTAATCTGTACAAAAATGCCCCATGGTATAGAGAGAGAGAGTGCTCTCAGTGAGCTTTGGATGTGTCCTCTACATATGCTACATCTGAGCTTCCTAGCTACCCATGAGAGGCCTGGAGGTTCCATGGTACCAACGCTGCCTTGAGGCTCAGAAATAGCTGCCATGACTTCAGTACTGACCTTTCTCAGGCTAAACTAATGAAAAAGTAGCTGAAGTGCAAGACACTCATTAATCATGGTTCTTCTGAAAACTTCTTATTCCCTCTCTGTTCTCATGGATCATGTATTTTCCTTTGCTTAGAATTATATAAAGATACACAGACCTGATCACATAACTCCTCTGCTCACAATTTATAATAGCTAATTTCTATTGTGCAATTACTACTAGCCAGACAATGTTCCAAATATATTACCTGCATTACTTCATTTAATCCTCACAACACCCTATGATATAGCAATCGTTATTATTATTAATGATGAAATTCAGGTACAAAAAAAGAACTAGAAAACAATTCCAGAAAGTGTGGTGCTAAAACTCATGTACTAGCCTCTACACTATCTTCATCATTTCCTTTGGTCTATAGAATAAAATTCAAATCCCCAAGTGTGGCAAGCCTGTCAGTATTCTCAGAGATGACCTGTGGGATATGGTATCATTGTGGCTTCTCCTCTGGAAAATTGAGGGTAGGACCTCTAACACCTGGCTCCAGACTCATTTATCCAGCTCTTATCCTTGTAGAAATCCCATGAATTTCTATCTGTATGACATGCCTTCTCAAAATGAAAAAAAACAAGCAAACAAAAACTCTTCACTCATTCTAAATAATTAGAAGAACTAGCATTTTCAGCTCTTTCTATGTGTCAGGCACTATTCTGCTTTAAATGATGTAACCAATTCAATCCTCACATCAACTCTATTAGTAAATAATATGTGATATCTTCATTTTACAGATAAAAAAACTGAGGCACAGAAATATTAAGTACTCTATCCAAAGTTACACAGCTATAAGTAGCAAACTCATAGTCAAAGCTCTGGAAAATTGGTTCTCAAAGTCTGTAATCATAAATCACACTCAATGCTTTCTCTCAGCAGTCTATATATGTAGTTCCTAGAAATACACACTTTCCAATAATACTATTGTACTAAAAACCTCATCGCTCAATGACAATATAATTTTTGGAAATAAAAAATTAATAGAACTCCTTTAGCTTTTTCTTGTCTGAGAAGCTCTTTATCTGCCCTTCAATTCTAAATATCTTTCCTGGGTAGAGTAATCTTGGTTGTAGGTCCTTGCTTTTCATGACATTGAATATTTCTTGCCAGTCCCTTCTTCCCTCCAAAATTGTTTTTCTGTTTTGTTTTGTTTTGTTTTGTTTTTTTGTTTTGGGGTTTTGTATTGTTTGTTGTTTTTTTTTTTTTTTGAGAAACCAGCTGACAGCCTAATGGGAACTCCTTTGTAAGTAACTAACTGCTTTTCTCTTGCTGCTTTTATTCTCTCTTTAACCTCTGGCATTTTAATTATGATGAATCTTCGTGCTAAACAAGTTCACCATCACCAAAACATTATTATAAGAAATGTTAAAGGGACTTATTTAAGAAAAAGAAGAAGATCAAAATTATTAACAATAAAATGGCAATAAATATCTACCTATCAACAACTGAATCTAAAACAAAATAAGCAAACGAACAGAACAGAAATGGGAGCATAAATATGGAGAATGTGTTGATGGTTGCCAAAGGGGAGGGCATCTGGGGGAATGGGTTGGGTGAAAAGGTGAAGAGATTAAGAAGTACAAATTGGTAGTTACAGAATAGTCATATGGATGTAAAATGCAGTATAGGAAAGGGAGTAGTCAAAGAACTTATATGCATGAACCATGGATATGAACAATAGTATGGGGATTGCCTGAGGGAGTGGGAGGTACTAGATGGAGAGAGGCAAAGAAGGAAAAATTGGGACAACTGTAATAGCATAGTAAATAAAATATAATTAAAAAATAAACTTGATGATGGCATTAAAAAAAAAGACTCAGAATAAAACCTTTGACCTCCCCACTTACCTGCCTACAGGAATTTAGATAGAAAAACCTACTAAAGGAGGGGAACGTTACCATAACATCATAATACAAATTAAAAGTGGCAGACAGGGAGAAACCTGGTAAGGGCTGTTTCTTAGACTTTCCATTGTGTCCCACTGTCCAGTGGCCAGGAAACAATTTGTTTACCACATGTTTGTTCTTTCTCATCCAACTGTCAGTGACTTGCTTTCCCTTTGAAATTTCAGACTCCTGTCCCCATTGTCCTCTGTCCGAAATGACCTATATGCCTCAGCTGCCCAAAGTGTCTTTGGGTCTCATATCTTATGACACTCCCAAATGAACACATGCAATAAATTTTGGATAATTTTTTCTGTTTAAGAAAAGAAACTGTCAAACCGTGTTTCAGAGTGGCTTTCAAAAATATTTTCATTACAACATATTTTGAGTATTTATAATTTAATGCAATATTCACTTATATAACTACTATTATTCATTGCTTAAATTCTATGACTTCATTTTTCAAAGTGATAAAGTGAAGAAAAAATTGACAAAGTGACAAAGAGAGAAGTGATGCATATAAGAAATATTTCATTGGAAAACCTTTTTAAAAATATGGTGAATTGCCATATATGAAATATAAAAGAATGGGAAAAGTTAAGGATAATATCCAATCAAAAAGAGTAGTTTTTGAGAAATAGTAGAAAGCTTAGAAAGCATCACCTCTTATTTTTCTTCTTTTATAGACAATTTTTCAAGGCATGTTACTAAAATCTCATATGTAATTGCTTTTGGAATTTGAGCCATAGTTATGCTTTCTATTTATCATGTGGCTATAATTTTAAACCTCAGATCTTGCCAAATTGAAACTTCTGTGTGTTAAAAGTGATTTGCATTATATAAAAGCCCATTGTATTTTCAGGATACATGTTTAAAGGAATAATACTAAAAATAAAACCAAGTAATGTTAATGACTAAGGTTTATTGAGTGCTTACTATGAGCTAGGTATACTCTAAGTGCTTTACAGAAACTGTGTTCTACAAGTAATATAGCCTTTCATTAATATTTTGCTGTTTTTCAGAGATGTGGATGCAAGATAGTTAAATTGGCAAAGAAGAATTCAATCCCAGACAACTTGATAACATGGCAAGGTCACTCAGCATCCAAGTTATCTTGTTCCTGGTAGTTGCAAACCTACAGCTGATTAAATTTAATTCATCTTTAAGTATCCATTACATGTCATATATGTATTTAGTGCTGAAGAAATAGAAACTGAAAAGACGTGGCTTCTGCTCTTAAGGAGCTCATTGTCCAGCGGTGGGGAGCCTATGGAAGTACACTGTCACAACTCAGGGTGATGGTTAATGATAAGAAAATGGGGCAAAGCACAAGTGCCTAGATATATCATAGGTGCTCAATCAGTGTTAATAAAAATAACAACATATACACAGTTTAGAGTCAGTAGACAAGAAAGCATAATTATGGTCTTTGGAAAAGGAGAAAACAGGGAAGACTTTACAAAGAAACAGAAGTTAATCTGAAACTGGTATTCTGATATGATGGTACAGTGTTTACATTTATTTTAATTAAACTAATAATGTGGTATAAATAAAACATTAATGAAGTAAACAGGGTCATCATGCTATCACTTTCTAGTTTACTCTGGGGATTTATAATCACACTCTTACAGCTTTGTGTCACTTGTCAAGGATAAATATAAATGTAAACAGACTTTTGGCACTTTTTTTTTCTTTTGCTCTAGCACATGGGTAAAACATCTGATATATAGTCTGGCAATTAATGAACTAAAAAATTATTGCTTTGTGTTCTGGACTTTATACAACTATGACTTTGGCAGCTTAATTATAAGTTTAAAGTGATTTTTATAATTTAGGAAATGTAGTGATATACTTTAAGTAATATTTTTAATACCAACAGATAGTATAACTAGAGATTTGCTTATTCTAGGACCTAGAGTAGTGCCTGACACATAGGAATAACTATTTATTCAACTCAATAACTATTTTCCAAGTGAAAAACTAATTAGTTGTTAAGCTGACATCATGATTAAAATAGTATATCATATTCAACATTCCTATTATGCATGAAAACACTAAACAATGGGATCACTATTGTAGTACTTTAAATGGTGGTGTCTCCCTTCCAAAAAAAAAAAGGATATATCCACATCCTAGACCACAGAAGCTTGAATGTAAGCTTAATTGGAAAAATGGTGTCCAAAGGTGTAATTTAGTTAGGATATTGAGATCACATCATCCTAGATTATCAAAGTAGGCCCTGAATCTAATGACAATTGTTCTTACAAGAGACAGAGAGAGGAACGACACACACAGACAAAGAGCAGAAGATTATGTGAAGATGGAGGCAGATGTTGGACTCATGCAGCCACAATGCAAGGAACACCTCAAAGCACTAAAACCTGGAGTCAACAGGGAAGGGTTCTTCTCTAGAGCCTAAGGGGCAGTGCAGCGCTGCTGACAACTGAATTCAGACTTCGGGCCTCCAGAACCACAAAAGAGTAAAATCTTGTTGTTTTACACCATCAAGTTTGTGGAAAACATACAGTTATCAACAGATCATATGTGGAAGAAGCCTGTTAAATGGAGTTATCCTGTAGCTGATTTAATTAAAAAGTATTGGGACGCTACACTAAGAGTCCCTGATGTACAAATAGGAAAATGAAAAATGACTATTAATACTCACTGGTGATCGTAATAAGAGCAGTTTCAGAAGAGGGATGTGGAGAGGGTGAAAGGACAATTAAAGTGAATCAGAAAGGGAGAAGGTAAAGGGAAACTGAAGGTAGTCAAGTATGGACAACCATTTTAAGGAGTTTTGCTGACAAGTTGTAAGGAAGATAAAATTGAGGGAAATGGAGTCAAGAGAGATTTTTAAAAATATATATAATAGCATATTTGTGTGCTGACAGCATATGCCAATGGAGATGGTAAAACTGATGATTCAGAGAAAAAGCATTGATGGAATAATGTCCTTGATTCACTTCAGGTTGTTTACAAAACTGACATCATCCCTGACTTTGGGGAGTTTACAATAACATCTCTATAAGAGAGTTTACATTTTTCCCAGATTTACTGAAGTATCATTGACAAATAAAAATGTACATATTTAACATGTACAATGTCATGGATTGATTACATATACAATGTGAAATAATTACAACAATCAAGCTAATCAAGCACATCCCTCATCTCACATAGCTACCATTCTTTCTTTTTTTGTTTGGTATGATAAAATACTTAAGATCTCACCAGATTTCAACTATAGAACACAATGTTATTAACTGTAGTTACCAGTCTGTGCATTAGACCTTTAGAGCTTATTCATCTTGTAAATGAAGTTTTGCCCTATAAGTGAAAGTTGTTATCAACATCTCTCCATTTTCACTCTCCTTCAGCCCCTGGTAACCACTATTCTACTCTCTGGTTCTGAGTTTGGCTTTTTAAAATTCCACATATAAGTGAGGTCACACAGTATTTGTATTTCTTTGTCTGTTTTATTTTACATAATGTCTTCCAGTATTATCCATGTTGTCACAAATGGCAGGATATCCTTCTTTTTATGAATGAATAATATATACACAATAGAATATTACTCAGCCACAAAAAGAACATAATCTTTATCCATTCACCCATCAATGAACACTTAAATTGTTTCCATATCTTGGCTATCGTGAATAATATGGCAATGAACATAGAATAAGAGACATTAAACCAATCATTGCAAGTTGGTCCAGTGCCAGCAAGGAGAGGTAAAAGTGCTATTAGAGTGCATAATAGAAAGACCTAATACTGTGAAAGGGGATGATGGTGGATGTAGGAATCAGTGGAGCTTTTTTTGAAGAGCCAATATGTAAGCTGGGTTTGAAAATGATAGATAGACTTTAATATAGAAACTCATAGACAAGGTTCAAAATAATTTCAGTTTGGCTCATTTAATTTGATAACTCATTGCATGTATTTCACAAGCTACTCTATGGCACATTTTTCTCTTTGTTTTGCAAGGAATGTAACACAGATAGCAAATAATATTATGGACTTTGAGAATGTAAATGAGAAGTTCCATATCTTTCAACTAAGTCAATCACAAGATTAATTTTGCATCCATTTATCTGCTGTATTTTGTAACTCTTTGGCAATAAAAACATAATGAATAAAACTAAGCTCAGCCATTCATGGCATATTAAATATTTAGAAAATCCATAAATTCCCTATAACTTCTAGGTGTATATGTCTTCAGTGATATATGACACTGGTTAAAAGTATTGTGTATTTTCTGCCACAGTGTTACAACATTAACTATGTTTGGAAGCCAATTTCATAGATAAAGCTACATTGGGAACAGAAAAATTGCCTGATGAATTTCTCTAACTCCTTTAAGTTCTCTGGGAATTGCTTTCCCAGGTTGAGAAAAAATGTTGCTCTGTCACATCACATATAACCTAATTAATTCTCTAGACACTCCTGCAGAATACCAACAAGATGTCTTGATGAGAGAACATTCAAGTAAACTGGCCATTTTTCTTCCCATTTCATTGCATTGCTGCCACAGTTGCTAAAATTTCCTGCTTTGTGGGTCATCTTACCTCTTCAGGTAAATTAACAAAAGAAGACTTGCCGCTTTGGTTAGCTAGGAATGGTAAACTTTCTATTAGGGGAAGACTGAATATTATGATTCTGATTACTCTGCAATTCAAAATCATTTAGTTGTTGTTTGTTTTGTTTCACAAATTTTATCCTTTTCTTACTTTAGAAAGTCAATTTTTCTATTTTTTGTATTATCAGTCCCATTAGAAAATTAAATGTTTGCCAGGCAAAATAAAAAAGTGTTTTTATTCTCTTAATAAAATATATTGAAAGAATTATCTGAAGACATTGCTTATCACAAATTCATTGTTAGTTATGCACAGGTTATGTTTCAGCCACCTGAGGCATTCTTTTAGATGTGTTTTATGTCTCTTTCACTGTGTCTCTGAGTTTACCACTGTTTATTATACTTATTTCATCTCCTTCATTAAGACTATAAAATTACAACTTCCTTAAAGACAAGTACAGCTGTCCACTACCTCTTCTGTGTAAGAACCTAAACTGTTGTCCTCTAAAAGGAAAGCCTTCCTTACCCACTGATGGATACACACTCATAAAAATTCAACTCATGTAAAGTGCTTAAACAAGTGCAAGCACATAGTAAGAGTTGAACGAACATGTTTTCACTATCAGTGCTGTCATCATTATCATCATCATTATTTCAGTTATATTATTATAAAATGCATTTCTATGACTATGAATTTGTACGCATAAAATTGTCAACCTCTATATTTAAAAAAGAAGACTTGTACTCTGAAGTAAATTATTCCAGCTCACACCTTATCAATAAGTAAAATACATCAGTTTACTTTGGCCACTAGAGGGTCATTTACAACCAAAAGGTAATGGTGGCAAAGTGCCCAGACCTAGCACACAACTGCAGAAATATTCCAGAAATTTGTAATAGCTGATGAAGAAGAAAGTTCATCCTGGATGCTGATTTAAGACTCACAAAAGGCCTCATACACAAACTGCATGAAATGAATAATTTTTAACATCTGGCTTTCAATATATTAAACCTCCTAAATTATAATAATTCCATAGTTTTTTTTTAAGAATAGAAAAACTAAAACTATTGATTGGGCTTTATAATTATAGCTTCTATTATAGAATATTACTTTTATAAGTTGTCTCTCACACACTGTCCTCTTCATCCATTCAACACATCTTTTACTGAGTACCTGCTATGAGTTAGGCAGATAGTGATGTTGGTATTGGACATGTGGCAATGAACAAAACAAAGTACCTGCCCTCATGGAACTGGAAGGTGGACACAGTAATGAATAGATACACAAATAAACAAATAATCATTTTTAAACAAGATTAGCAAGAATACACCCTATGAAGTGATATTTAAACCACACTTAAAGGAAGTGAAAAATTAAGTTCACAGATAATGGCTACAGACATGTGAAGAAGGAGGACCATGAGGTAGGAACAGGAGCATGTTCAACACCCTCTGGGAATAGCAAAATAGGTCAGTGTGGTAAGAGCAGATGGAGCATTGGGAAAGCAGTTGGAGAACACATCACATAATCCTTTGATTGAACTCTCCAATGAGGAGTTTAAGTTCTTTGGTCAGATAATCACATTAAACCATAATCCAAATTTCCCGAAGAGGAGAATTAAGACTAGTAATTCTCCCTCTCTTTTTTCTGTGTTCTACAGTTGATGGTATTAATTTATGTTGACATTTAAATGTGACATAAACTTAAATGAGACATTTCAATGTGTATTAATCTATAATTTTCTCTTGAATAGACAGTCCCCATGGCTGGATTCTGGTCTGACTTTCCCTTTCTGCTACAGGAGGTGATAAGGCTGAGGTCCTACAACAGTCATACCGAACCACTCCAGGGCCTGGGAAGCAGAATGAGTGAGAATGCAGAACAGACCACGGTAGGCTTCCCTCATCCTAGCATAGGGAATCAGAGGGAGGATTATTATCTTGATTCTGTCCCTAACACTGACATACAACTTTTGCAAGTCATTCAACTGCTGCAGGTCTCAGCTTTTCATCTAAAAAGCAGGGCATGAGATGGGACAACTTCTATATCCTTTCCACCTTTAAAATTATCGTAGGCCTCTCCATTTCTTTCTGCCGCAGAATTCATAGTAAAATATCTCTAAAAAGACAAGGGAATTATTAATAAGCTTCTCTAATTATTACAATTCAGATTGATAATTGAATTTCTTTATTAATATAATGCTATTTACAAGTTCTGTGGATTTTGTATTCATAATGCACAGTACTTGTAAATGAGAACGATTAATTTTACAAAATATGCAGGGTGCGGTAAAAGTAGGTTTAGGGCTGTGAGCATGAAAAATACAGTCTAACCTTTTATTTTTTATTAATTATTGTATTATTTATTATAATTACTGTAAACCTACTTTTGTCCAACCCTTTATATGCACATAATTGGTGCTGTGCTTTCAGTAGTCTTAAAGATTCATTTCTCAGTTCACCCTTCCTTAAAAATAAATTCTTGTGACCTTTCTTCTGAGTTCTAAACCATTAAATAAAAGTATACAAGTACACTCTGGAAGACCTAGGTTTAATCCCACCTCTGCCACTTAACAGGGCCTTTCTGAGAAATAAAGATGGTGGAGGAGTGAATGAAACTCACATAAAATTTTGGAGAAATCACCTGGAACAAACAACTGAACAATAGCGAGAGAGGAGCCTTATCACCTCAGAAGAATCAGCTTTAGCACAACCAAACTGGTCAGACAGAAGAATCAGCTTTAGCAGAACCAAACTGGTAAGGAGTGCAGTAGAGACTTGAGAAGGCAGGTGGAGTGCCCACGGGTGGCAGCTACAGAGGGATATTTAAATGGCCATTGGATACCCCTGAGAAAAGC
This sequence comes from Pteronotus mesoamericanus, assembly GCF_021234165.1. Taxonomy (NCBI): domain Eukaryota; kingdom Metazoa; phylum Chordata; class Mammalia; order Chiroptera; family Mormoopidae; genus Pteronotus; species Pteronotus mesoamericanus. The sequence continues at coordinate 33,173,857 of NW_026555105.1, read as the reverse complement.
GGAATCTAAACCATAAGTGGTGATCTCCAGCCAATAGCACCAGAGCTCAAAAAGTACACAGATAACAACCAGCTGCGAAAAGCAGTTGGGTTGCTCTTTGTCAGAGACAGAAGGTGGGAGATGCAAAGAGCCTTTTAAAGGGCCAGTGCATAAATTTTTATTTGCAGCCACTTACTGTGGTATCCAGCGAAGGTGGGGGCACAGTGCGCTAGAGACGCCTGAGGAGAGACTGGGAAAGGAGGATTTGGGGCAAGAACTGAGAGAGTAGCCAGCAGGATCCCAGCGCTGACTTATCCCCCATATAGCAGCAGACATCTGGCTCAGGCAGACCACTTCCCTGAATGGCAACAGTATGACAGGATGCAATAACCCCACCCCCATGTGGGACAATGCCCTGGCCCAGTAGTGCTAAAGCATGACTGCTGAGTGCAGAGTAGCAGCAACATATAGTAGATCCCTAGCAAAAGGGGACACAGAGTAATCTAGAGACACTGGAGGAGAGATTGAAGATGGAGGCTTTGGGGAGAGAAAGTAGAAAGTAGCCCATGGGATCCAAACGGTTACTCCTCCCCGATATAGGAGCAGCTATCTGGCTCAAGCAAACCCTCCCATGAATGGCAGCAGTGTGAGAGAACTCAATGTCCTTGCCCGCAGTAGGGACTCTGCCCCACCCTGTGGTGTCTAAGCCTGCCTGCTGAGTGCAGAGTGACTAGATTAACAGCTGAAGGAGAGAGCCACAGACAGTAGATTCCTGGAATTCTTTTTTTTTTATTGTAATTTATTTTTTCAAATACATTTGTCTCTGCCTACCCCCAACCACTTTCCCTTGTCCCCTCCCTCCTTCCCTTCCTCAGCTCTTCCCCTTCGCTTTTGTCCATGAGTCCTTGCTATATGTTCCTTGACTTTCCCCTTCCCTTCCTTTTCCCTGCCCCCCCCCCTCCTTCCCTCTTATCTCTGTTGATTTCTTTTCCTTTCAGTGTTGCTGGTCTTATTTTCGTTGAATCTTTGTATTGTTGGTTAGGTTCCACTTATAGGTGAGATCATATGGTATTTGTCTTTCGCCCCCTGGCTTATTTCGCTTAGCATAATGCTCTCCAGTACCATCCATGCTGCCGCGAAGTTTAGTAGTTCTTTTTCCTTTCTGCTGCGTAGTATTCCATTGTGTATGTATACCATTATTTTTGATCCAATCATCTACTAATGGGCATTTATGTTGCTTCCAACAATTGGCTATTGTAAATTGTGCTGCTATGAACATTGGGGTGCATAGGTTCTTTTGTATTGGCGTTTTGGGATTCTTAGGGTATAGTCCCAGCAGGGGAATCACTGGATCAAAAGACAGTTCCTTTTTCAGCTTTTTGAGGAAATTCCACACTGCTTTCCACAGCGGCTACACCAGTCTGCATTCCCACCAACAGTGGACTAGGGTTCCCTTTTCTCCACAGCCTCGCCAGCACCTGTTGTTTGTGGATCTGTTTATGATGGCCATTCTGACCGGTGTGAGGTGGTACCTCATGGTGGTTTTGATCTGCATTTCTCTGATGGCTGGTGATGCTGAGCATCCTTTCAAATGCCTCTGGGCCCTCTGTATCTCCTCCTTGGAAAACCATCTGCCCAGGTCCTTTGCCCATTTTTTTGATTGGATTGTTTGTCTTCTTGGAGTGGAATCAGTGAGTTCTTTATATATCTTGGAGATCAAACCTCTATCTGATGTATCATTAGCGAATATATTTTCCCATATGGTTGGCTCCCTTTTCATTCTGCTGATGTTTTCTTTAGCCATGCAGAAGCTTCTTATTTTGATGAGGTCCCACTTGTTTATTCTTTCCTTTATGTCCCTTGTTTTAGGAGACATATCAGTGAAAAAATTGCTGCGTGGGATATCTGAGAGTTTCCTGCCAATGTTCTCCTCTAGGACTTTTATGGTGTTGCAACTTATGTTTAAGTCCTTTATCCATCTTGAGTTTATTTTTGTGTATGGTGTCAACTGATGATCCAATTCCAATTTTTTGCATGTAGCCATCCAGCTCTCCCAACACGATTTGTTGAAGAGGCTATTATTGCTCCATTTTATGTTTCTGTCCCCGTTGTCAAATATTAGATGCACATAGAGACCTGGGCTTATTTCTGGGCTTTCTATTTTGTTCCACTGGTCTATGGGACTGTTCTTGTGCCAGTACCAATTGTTTTGAGTATAGTGGCTTTGTAGTATAGTTTGATGTCTGGTATTGTGATCCCTCCTACTTTGTTTTTCTTTCTCAAAATTGCTGCAGCTATTTGGGGTCATTTATGGTTCCATATAAATTTTTGAAATGTCTGTTCTATTTCTGTGAAATACGTCATTGGTATCTTAACAGGGATTGCGTTGAATCTATAAATTGCTTTGGGTAGTATGGACATTTTGATGATATTAATTCTTCCAATCCATGAGCACGGTGTATGCTTCCATTTATTTGTGTCTTCCTTAATTTCTTTCTTCAATGTTGTATAGTTTTCTGCACACAGGTCTTTTTTATCTTTGGTCAAATTTATGCCTAGGTACTTTATTTTTCTTCTTGCTATATCGAATGGTATTTTTTTTCTGATTTCTGCATCTTCCATTTCATTGCTGGTGTACAAAAATGCCTTTGATTTCTGAATATATGGATTTGTATCCTGGTGTTTTGCCAAATTCACTTATTAGGTTGAGGAGTTTTTTGGTAGAGTCTACAGGGTTCTCTATGTACACTATCATGTCATGTGCAAACAATGATAGCTTTACTTCCTCCTTTCATATTTGGATGCCTTTTATCTCTTTCTGTTGTCTGACTGCTGTGGCTAGGATTTCCAATACGATGTTGAAAAGAAGCAGTGAAAGTGGACATCCTTGTCGTGTTCCCGTTCTTAGTGGGAAAGCTTTCAGTTTTTGCCCATTGAGTATGTTATTCGCTGTAGGTTTTTCATATATGGCCTTTATTATGTGGAGGAATGCCCCATTTATTCCCATTTTGCTGAATGTTTTGATCATAAATGGGTGCTGTACCTTATCGAATGCTTTTTTGGCATCTATGGAGATGATCATGTGGTTTTTGTCTTTTCTTTTATTTATGTGATGTATCACGTTTACTGATTTGCATATATTGAACCATCCCCGCATGCCTGGGATGAATCCCACCTGATCGAGGTGGATAGATTCCTGGAAGTCTTGAACAGACTGCCTAAGATCAGCTGTGGTCAACAGCTAACATCATCATAGGAAGATCCAGAAAGAAAAAGCAGCAGTCTACTACCATAGAAGTTCACACCAGAAAGTCATGAAATCAAGACAGATCAATTTAAGAAAAAAACACAAAATAAAGAAGAGTTTCAGAAACAATGAGAAGACAAAGGAACACCCCCCAGTTGAAGGAAAAGGAGGAACCCAGGAAGAGAACTAAATGAAACAGAGGCAAGTAAACTATCAGATATTGAGTTAAAAACAATGGTTCTGAGGAAGCTCAATGAGCTCAGTGAGCTCGAAGAGAATTACCAAAAACTATGGAGAAACTAAGAAGAACTTACTGCCAACTAAAACACCATGAAAAAGAACACAGAAACTCTTAATAAGAGATATGAAGAAATGAGGAATACAATTTCTGAATTGAAACACACAGTAGAAGGAATCAAAAGCAGGACAGATGAAGCAGAGGATCAAATCAGGGAGCTGGAGGACAAAGTAGAAAAAGGCTCCCAGAGAGAGCAAGAAAATGAAAAAAGACTCAAAAAGAATAAAGAGGCATTTAGGGAAATGCAGGACAACCTGAAATGTAATAATATCTGTATAATAGGGATACCAGAAGGAGAAGGGTATGAGAAAGGGATAGAGAACCTGTTTGAAAAAGTAATGACGGAAAACTTCCCTAATTGGGGGAGAGAAAAAGTCACACAAGCCCAGGAAGCACAGAGGGCCCCATTCAAGGGAACCCAATGAGACCCACTCCAAGACACATCATCATTAAAATGATGAATATCAAAGACAAACAGAATCCTAAAGGTAGCAAGGGGGAAAGAGGTAGTAACATATAAGGGAGCCTCATTATGGCTAGCAGCTGACTTCCCAACAAAAACACTACAAGCCAGAAGGGAATGGAAAGAAATATTTCAAGTCATGAAAAGCAAAGGCCTGCAACCAAGACTCCTCTACCCAGCAAAGCTCTCAGTTAAAATGGAAGGTGGAATAAGCAGTCTCCCAGACAGAAGAAGGCTAAAAGAATACACCTCCACCAAACTACCATTGCAAGCTATGCTAAAGGGACTGCTTTAAGAAGATGAAGAAAGAGTCTATGAATACCCAGTTCCTTTCACATTCACCAATACTTGATATGACCAACATTTTTAATACTTATTAATCTGATTGTGACAATGATGTTTTTTAATTGTCACTTTATTTGTTGAAACTTTACCTGTTTTTGTATATATCTTGCCTCTTTCTATTATTTTTAAAAAGCTTTAAATGACTTTTTGGTATTCTTTATTCAGTTTTTGATTAAATGTTTGTAGAATTTCCCCTCCCCAAAAAAACAAAACTATTAACTCTTTTTTTAGATGTATTGCAATACTTTCCTATTCTATTACTTGTCCTTTAACCTTTTTTATATGTATATTACTGTATAGTCTTAAATGTTTAATATAGTCATATTGTCAACATTTTACTTTATTGCTTCTGGGTTTGAATATTTTACTTCAGGGTAAGAAAAATATTAATCTGCATTTTCTCCTCAAACTCCTTAGATTTTTACATACTGATTTTTAACTCACCTGAATATTTTTTGTATACTATGTGAAATAGGGCTCTATATTTGTTTTATGTCAAGTAATAGTGGTCCATGCACCTTATTTGTTGAATAAGCCTTATTTTCCCCATTGATTTGAAATATCAATTTAATCATATATTACATTGTTAGACATATATACATTTGTTTCTAGAATGCTCATTTTATTTCATTGATCTACTTGATTATGTCTGTGCTGGTGTCATGTTGTTTTAATTGCTGAGACTCTATAATGTATTTATATTTTTTAATATTTTATAATGGGTTTTGACATTTCATAAATAAATAAATAAATAAAATCTGCATTTAAGGAAAAAAAGAAAGAAAGAAAGATGGAACTCCTACCTTTTGTGACAACATGTATGGAACTAGAGAATATTACGGTAAGTGAAATAAGACAGTCAGTGAAAGACAAACTCCATATGACCTTACCTATAAGTGGAATCTATTCAAGAACATAAACTAACATACAAAATAAACAATAGGCATTGAAAATGGAGCAGATTGAAAGTGACCAGAGGGGATGGGGAAGGAGGACAATGGTGGAAAGAAGAGGAAGGGGATAAACAAAGAACCTGTATGAATGACCTGTGGACATAGACAAGAATGTGGGAATTGACTATGGGAGGGGGGCTAGGGTGTGGGATGGGTGGAGGAGGCAAGGGGGGAAAATTGAGACAGCTGTAATGGAATAAACATGACTTAAAAAAAACATAAAAAGTTAACAAAGAAAAGAATGCAAAGAAGATTTGAATATGGTGATGTGCAGATGTGAAGGAGGCTAGAAAAAAAGAAAAAGTCAAGGAGTGATAATGAGGAAGAAGATCAAGAGAGTAAAGAAGTGATCACCATCAAGAAAGAGAAACCAAAATATTAGAAGAAATAATTAATATAATGGGTGGGGGGTATAGAGAGGAGAACAGGATGGAAAAACAAAACAAAACAAAAACTGTGTCTTTCTATGTCTCCTTAATATAAAATAAGGACTGATATAAAATTTTCACACAAATGCTAGTTATAATTATTAATATTCAGTTATTATTTATTTATTTTGATTTCCAACTGCCTTGAAATCTTTACCTGGATAACCTCTTGTATGTCTTAGGTACAACAACCACAAAAGAAAATCCAATATACCTGTGGCCCAGAGAAGATAAAGTTTATTTCTTGCTTATGTAATTAAACTCTGGAGGTAGGCAGCTTGAGGATGGTATGGCCTCCCTATATCATTAGAAATTCCTATCACATGCCTTCCATCCTCAATCAACCTTATAGTCCAAGACTGCTACTTGACTTGAACATTTCCATATAATATGCAGGGAGAATGAGGACAAGGTGAAGGGTATTTTCCCAGACGAGTCTGTTTCTTGTGGTCCAACACATTTTCACTTATATCACATTACCTGAAACTTACTCACATGGTTACAACCAGCTATACTGGAAGGTGGGAAATGTCTCTGAGCTGGGCACATTATGGGCCTGAACAAAATAAGGATTCTAACACTTAAAAAAGAGGAGGTAGAATGGGTACAAGCAACAGATAGATTTTGCCACAGAAGCAGACTGAAGTCATTTTAGCTCATTTAAACATATTCTGCCTCTAGATTTTCTATTTCAAACAAACCATCACCATCCTTCCAGTCAGCAATAAAGATCAGAAATATTTCCGTTATTTGTGATACCTTTCAGTCACCTGACAGCCACATCAAACCAACAGCCAAACATGGCATTTATAATCCTTCACGAGTATAACTACTTCACCCTTACTATAGAATGGTCTCACAGGTGCTCTCCATACTTTCAGTTTCTGCTCTTTGGTCTTGCAAAGATTACCACCAGGTTACTGTTTGGAAGCAGATCTCTGATCATGTCACCTCCCTTTGCTAAGCCTTTAGAAAGTCTGCAATACCTGAAGAGAAGCTCCAAATCCTTAGCCTGACATTAAATTCCTTGTGACCTAATCAATTTTATTGCTCTAGAACCATAAACTTGATATTCAAGCTAAAATGTTGTTCTTAATCTTTACAACTTTACCATTGCTGTTCTTTCTCCCTCTCCACAAAACTATTTTAGTTTGTGTAACACCAGAGATAGATGCTGGGATAAGGACATGGCAGAAGACCCTTTATTTGGGAAGTATTTGGGAAGAAATATGAATAAAGAAAAGGGAAAGGAGAAAAGAGGGGAACATGCAATAATGGCTGCATTAACGAGCAGGTTACCACTGGAAGCCACTGGAGCACAACCTTATTAGGGACCTGCTGGAAGACACATGGGTCAGACCACCAAATTGTACTCCTGGAGGAGACTGCGGAAGCCTGACTTCATTCACCAATTCTTCATCATCTCCCACTGAAATGTATTACCTCCTAACTAAGGGATGCCCTGCAGTCTCCTGTTGTACCTGCAGTGTAACCAAGCCAGCTCTGCAAGTGCCAAAGAAAGCCCTGAGGCCAAGAGGTTAACTGTGCTGGTACCTGAGATGAAAAACCATCAACATGCCAGGAATTGTCCACAGCTGCACTTGTACTCAGGTGGGTAGTGCATTGTAAATTCTGCTACTAGGACCAAACACCATCTATACTAATTTCAAGGACCTGAACATGGTAAGTCTTTCATGAAGCTTTCTCTGATCTCCCAAATACAAAGTATTTGATTACTACTCAATCTCTCTCCATTAACTCATTATTTTATTCTTGTGAAGCTATGTTAAATGTATTATCAGACTGTTAGGTTCTTGAGAATAAGCTTTGTAGCCAATCTTGTAAGTATAAATATTTTACCTCACAGTATCATGAACAAGGAGAAAATAATAAAGCCAGTTAAAGGCCACAGAAATTATTCTGTTTACAAATTATAAAGGTTTGGCACAGTGTAAAAGAATTAAATACATGTACCCAGACATATTGTGGACTTCTTACAATCTTAGAGCCTCTATCTCTGGGATTCATTTTAAATGAAATATTACAGTAAGTTTAAATATCACTAGGTGCTTGGTTTAAACAGTCTGTGAGGGTTAGTCTGAACTCTTAATTCAATAATAATAGGCTTAGAAGAGCCCTCATTTCAGTTTTAAAAGCAATAAATATTATATACTAAAGATGACTCCTCACTGCATCACTCTGAGGAGTGAAGTTCAGGAACCAGCACAATATTAGACATTCCTTCAGGTGTTTAGTTACTGGAGGACCAAAATCACTTCATTCAAAGGCATAATATTTACGAGCCAACTCCAAGGTAAAACTCCATATAGACTCAGGAATATATTAGGTTACACAATGACAATTCACTCAGTGACTCTAGTTAATTTAAGAATTGGATTTTTCACATTATTTTAATGACCGTATTTATTTTCATTCTTAATAAATATACCCATTCCATTAATTCAGTATAAGTACCTGTAAGTAGATTCTAATCAATAGCTCTTGCTGGCATTATCACTTCATTTCAAAAATTATAACATTGCTGCAAATCAACTCTATCACCAATATTTAATTGCAAAAAAATGTATTATCAAGTAATTTACATGAACTTTCAAAAAAATTGATGACAGTAAAAAATATATAAGTAGTATAAAATTAGCATCAGGAAGATAAAATTCTGCACCAACATGCCTTATGTCAAAAAGCATTCTTTTCATTTTAAAAAACAGGCAAATTTTAAGTTTTTTGGTACTAGTCACTAGTCTAAAACCTAAAACAATTTTCTTAAATACTAGATAGGGATTCTTTCTTCCTTTCTGAAAATGTTAAATGGCCACAAACTGAACGTTATTAATCAGCAGTCATATTTTTAAGTTAATAGCATTATTGTCAAATATGAAATTATAATAACAAGATTTAATGGGCATATTTCTTGAAGGCAGTACAGTTTGGTCTAAAAAAATCAGCTATTATAACATTCACCACATGTTATGATTTATTTCCATTTGTATTTCAACCCATAAAAAATTGAGTTGTGTCAGTTTACAAAGGCTGTTTAATATTTTCAACTAAGATGCATTTGAGATTGGGTACTAAAATGTCTCACGTGGTATTATTTTATTAACATTTGCATTAAATTTCTAATCTAAAAGTCTGCCCATCATTATGGTAGAAATTATCATAAGTCTACACATAAGAGAACAGAATTATTATCTTTTTCCAAATTTTATAGCACATTTACATTGTGCTATTAACCATTTGCATCTACAAAGAGAACATTACACAGCCTGCCAAAAATCACCTAATTCAACCATTTGGTATTTCAACACTGTCAAACTGGGACTGAAGAATTAAGTCATTTTTTTAAAAGTTAGAGGGAGTTGGGACTTAACTCAGCATGTCTAACTTTACCATTAAATATGGGTGAAATAAAAGACATGCCAGCCATCTTCCTAGGTGTCTTTTCTGAACCTAAACAGAGGGGTGGGGGGGGGGCAGAAAAAGAAACCATCTAAAATAGAACAACTTTTCCAAGAGTAGCAACCAAACTAGATGACAGGATAACTTGGCATGTGTCATGGGTAAGAATGTGTGTATATGTGTGTATTTGGGGTCAATGAACTTGGAAGGAGTGGGGCAGGGATAGAAAGGCTGTACAACAGAGGTAAAAAGAGAAAGTGGGCAGTGGCTACCAGAAGGAATAGAATAAAGTATCCAAGATAATAATTCCTTTTGGGAATAAGGTTGGTAAAGAAGAAAGAAAGAGAAGAAGAAAAGTAAAGAGTCCAAATAAATGGTAGAAGCAGAAATGAAGCTGGGCCTCGCCATATACTAGTTCATGTAACATTATTAATGTGTTTTGTTACAACAAAGATTCCAAAGTGTCTCCTTTTCTGAAAGAATTCCAGTTGTTTTCTTAGTGAAGAGAGGTTCCATATGTTACGGTTTGAACACTCCCAGGGAAAATTATTCCCTAAGTATGATGATGTGACTCCAAATAAGACTATGAAGTTTGACTACTATTTTTTGGCCAACTGTTTGTTGAACTGTTAGATTCCTAACAAAGATTTGCCTGGCAATGAACTGAGTAGCAATGGTATAGTACTTTTTTACCTAATAATTTTGGGAATAACTTTCCTCAAAGATCCCTTCAGTTGTAAATGAAAAAACTTGCACTAGAATGCTCACCAAAGATCTTTTGAACTAGAAGATTCTAAGATCTCAGTCAAATAAATAAATGGCAAATTCTAACAACATGCTGAAATTGGCCCATCCTTACTTCATGCCTTCTCCAGCTGTGGAATGAGGGTAGTAGAATAGATCCCATGTTACAGGTGTGTGTGAAAAATTCTTAGTTTCCACCATTAGCTTTAAAATAATACCTAAGCAATGAATTAACAATACTATTTTGCTTATTATGGAACCAAATTAATTTCTAAATAAGCATATTAGTTATCTCTTTATTCCACATGTGGAGAAAGGATAGTCTATTTCTGTTTACAACAGGGTACATTAGACTTAAAAACACGTAAATTCAGCGATTCAAATTATAATTCTGAGAAAAATATATATCAGTGTCTTAAGAGTGTCTTCATTTCCTGCTTGCTTACAGTTAAGAGACTGAGTCAAATGTTACCTGACAGAAATAAAAATTAGCTGTCAAAATGGAAAACTCATGATTTATAGAAGTAAAGGAACACTAACTAGAGGGAGCTAGTATAATTTCTAAAATCCATCATATCTCACATGTATGACTTTTCTCAAGGACTGTTAAGCACTGCCATACAATGTATTTTCTAACAGTGTAAATTCTTTTTTAGAAACTCTGAGCCCTGGGCTTGACTATGATGGACAAGTCTTCAAGGAGGATTCCAAACAGAACTAATATAGCACTCAATCTCAACTTAAATACAGGTCAGGTTCAGTTAAATACTCCATCTTCTTTTGGTACTCTGAGTAACCCATACAAAGTTCAGGTTTCCCGGTTTTCCATAAAAATATTTTGTCCAACATTCTACATTAAAATGTACATACTTTTTATTATTAAAATGAATATACTTAATAACTGATATAAAGATATATACGAAGGAAACACTGGTAATGAGATGTACAACCGCTGGACTGATTTAAATTTTGGAATATGCAATCAGGTGAGCAGCGACAGTGCATTCCTATTATTTTCTGTCTAGCTAATGGTTGCTGGGAAATAAGTTAATAGGCCTATTTAATTTCCCTTTAAAACATTTCATCTTTCATTGCACCCAATCTTAGGGAAGTTTTGAACCTATTTATCTCTTTCTATCTAGACATGTAGGCATTTATTTTGATATTGAATCAATATATAACATTCCCTTCAAAACAATTTGCTACGATATAAAACAAACTGTTAACATTGTAAACTAAAACAGGGAACTCAGAGGAGAAATAAGAAAAATAAAACCAGTTTAGAATCTAACAATAAAAAGTAGCCTTAAGTACTAGCAGATATAGATAGATAGATGCTAGATAGATAGACAGACAGAGAGACAGATGTATAGATTAGAGATATAGAGTGTGTGTGCATGTGTCAACATAAGATGATTAAAGTTCAGGTTGCTGAAAGTCTCTGAAGCTATACTAGTAAATCATTAATTCTCCCTTGCCCTTGCCCTGGAAAAAGCCAAGCTCCCAGGACCCAAATCCATGGAAATGGGCCTCATCTTCCCCATGTCTAACTAAAAAGTCAGATGCTGGTTGCCTCCAACTAAGTTCCAGTGTACTTCTAAAGGCCAGTCAGTCCTGCATAACCTAGGATTGCTACGTTAGCCTTCACATTGTCTCCAATACTGAGCTTGTATCTTTACTGCCTCTCATACAGTGAGTACTCAATAAATATCTATTGAAACAGGAAAGGGGGGGCACAAGGGAAGAAGGAAGGAGGGAAGGAGAAAGGGGGAAAAGAAGAAAAAAATGTGTTTATAATAGGATGCTTCCTGCAACACTGCAGTAAAAAGTTTTATGACTCAATTTTCCATTTAAAATAAGGGATTCTTTTTCATGTGCTTGTAAATTAAATTGTAGTTTCAGCCCTTATTTTCATAACATTCTTGTAGTACAAATATATAAAAACTATATTAATAAATTATATAATAACACATGTATTTTTGAATGCATTATTTGTTATAATATTAAAATGTATAAACATTTTAGGTTATAACAACTTAAAAATTACTTTAAGTAAGTCATCAGTTTACACTAGGAGAAAAAACAACAGAACATGAAGATATGCTTAGATTAATTCTATACTAACAGTACTTTGCTATAAAAGCTAAAAGAGAGGAAAACAGAAAAGTAAATCTTAACAATCTAAAGCTATCAACACTTGTGATGAGAGAAAAGAAGGCAACAAGCAACAGGTAGGAACTATGGAATTCCAGCTGGACTTTGAGTATTTTAATCATGTAATTAAGCTATCATATTTCTGTCCTAAGAATACTAGGAAAGGAAAGGCAACGTGCCTTACAGCTGTTCCTGAAATGTCAATTTGTACTTTCTTTCCATGTCACCAGCTTATCAGTTGAATTACCACAATTATTTGCTCTTTGGACACCACTCTAATTTCCTACGTGGACAGTTGTTACACGGCTCAAGGGACATTGTTTCCCTCTGCATATAAATCTCCAGTGCATATTGGGCCTTCAGCTCAGCCAGCTCCCCTTTGCTCTGAGTCCAGGAAGTTTCACAGACTAAGTGGTGTCAATATTTGGATGAGTTCCAAGTGAAAATCAGGGGAGTGGCTGATTTGCAAAGTTGACTTTTCTCAGAAAATCTGAACTGTATTAACACCCCAGCATGGTGTCAGTGGTTATACAATTAGCCAAGTTTGCCTGTGAAATAAGCAGTAAATATCCAAGGAGAGAATAACAGACAAATATTTTGGTGAAGTTAGAAGTTCGTATTTAACTGCAAAATTCAAAAGACTTTTAAGTTGATATAAAAAGAAAAATCTTGCAGTGATAAGATTCTAAACATTTTTAAAGATCTAAAAATGCATGCAATAGTTCATTTTGTGTCAAAATGTGATATAAAATTTTCATCCTTTGATCTTCAAACTCCCCTAATAATATTTTCTTATGTGTTTTTGTTTTGGTGATAATTATAAAAAACTAAGCATTCATCAATTCACTCTACCAATGTTTACTGTACTCTTACTAAGTTCAATATTTTAGGTACTAGTAAAAAACTAAGTTCCTGCCTTCATGAAACTTATATTCCTAAGTAGAGAGAGACAGAAAATAAACAATCTGTATATTTATAAGGGCAGGAGTTAGACTGGGGTCAAGATTTTTTATAAGATGATCAGGGAAGGCCTCTGATAAAGTGACATCTAAGCAGAGATCAGAAGAACATGAGGATGCAAACCATGTGACCATCTGGGGAAACATAACCCTCAGAAAGGGTTCTGAGAAGCATTAAGCTTCCATGTATGAGGAAAAGAGTGCCTGAGGCAGCCTGAGTGGAGGACAATGGCAGGGCCTCCCTTGTAGAGCACTGGGAAGACTTAGGTTTCATTCCAGACCCCTGGAGGGCTGGAGAAGAGCAATGATATAGTAATTTTCAGGGACTCCACTTTAAAAGCACCATTCCAACTGCTGAATATATATTGTACTACATAATTGAGGAGGCCAGAATGAAAGCTCTGAGACCAATTAGGAGGCTACTACAACCATCAGGCAAGAAGTGATGGGGCTTTGGACCTGGGAGGTAGCAATGGAGATGCTAGGAAGTATTCAGTCTTTGGATATTTTTTGAAGCCAGCAGATTTTAAGGCTGTCTGGATTTAAGATGTGAGAAAAAGAGAAAAGTGAAGGATGACTAAGGTTTGGGACTTCGACAACAGAAAGAGTAGAATTGCCTCTTCTAGGGTGGGGGGTGGTGTCATGGAGAAGTCCCCTACCTTAGAAGGTTTGGACAAGAAGATTTGGAGCAGGCCAGGGAAATCAGGGATCCATTTAGGATATGAACTATGTTCAAGTTAACTTGTTAACTGTGAAGTGCCATTTAGAAATTAAGTGGAGATGTCTATGGAGCAGTTAGATGCACAAGTCTGGAGTTTAGAGGGGTGGTCTAGGCTATAGGCATAAACTTGTAGTTGTTAGTGAGTGGATGGTATTGAAAACCAAAAGACCAAATGCCATCCCTTTGGGAGAGCAGCTCATTAGTGCCGTCTGCATGACCTTATTATTCTCTCTAACCAAGTAGTAACAAGTCACTACACATTTACATTTGTGTTTGTGTTTACAATCAATTTGCATGAAATAGCATTATTTTAGAGGAACAAAAGCTGACTCAGACAAAGGTACTGCATTCACACTAAGCTGCCTCTGCCCACTATGTGAATGAAGGTTTCATAATCACATCTATAGGGGAAAAAAAGTAGTATAAGAACTTTTCATCAAGTAAATCATGGTACTCCTGCCATACTGAACTATAAGATTCTGTTTTGCACAAGTCTTACAACAAAACAGAAAAGTCTTCTAGAGCATGCATTCACACACATAGAAGACACATACAATATTTCCATTATAAATTTATACTTAGAGAGATGAAGAAGACATGTACCTGCCAAACAAGACATTACAAAAAAAAATATTAAAAGTAAAAAAAAAAAAAAAAAAAAAGAGGGTGGGGACACAGAAAACCAGAGGGGCAGATCAAGATAAGAGTACATTCTTCAATACAAAAAAGAGTAAAGTAGGTTCAAAAACTAGGCAAATAGAATCAGCCTTAAGATAGGTAAATGTTTCTCAAGATTCTTTCAGCATTAATTTTTATCTAGAAAGTAAATGATTATCAATCTTTTACTGACAATGACAATCTTAAGTTACAACTACAGATGATTTATCATTAAGGACTAAATAATAACTGTATTATTTCATTGAGACAACTCAACAGCTACAACAGTTATAACTGGCTCCTACCAAAAGTGGTAACAAAAGACAATGATTGCATTATGTCACATCCTATAGGACCTATGTCTCTGCCATTGGTTGCCAGTGTCCCAGGAGTTCCAGAAAAATATGTTCCCTTAGTCTCAATTAATTATAATTTGGGTCACTGGTCTGCCAAGAGGGGTATGCTACACATGCCACCTAGTGTCTCTGAATCCTCCTTGATTGGACTTTTCCATCTGCTGAGAAGGTTCAAGTTACATAGGGAAGACTACCAGGCTAAATTATGAAATCACACTGCTTAGAAGCATAGATTTGTAGGTTCTATGACAATATAATTGATTTTTTGAGAATTTATTACTTCTCAGAATCTATGCTAAGAACCTTACAAACATCAGCCTATTTAATCATCATAACAGCATTGTGAGATAGGGATTATTATCCCCTTTTCACAATGACAAGATTGAGAAATTAAGTAAATTGCCCAAAGTTACAGAACTGGTAACTGTATTTAGATCTCCAGGACAGCTTTGTCTTAATTTTAATTCCTATTTTTCCACCTCCCATTATTACTGGTATGAATATAGGCTATGGATTCTGGAATTTAATCTTTGTACTTGAAGTCTGCAACTGCTCCTAGTGGTTCAGAATGGCCTAGATCTCAAACTCTTCTGCGGCTTCTATGATTTATTGACAAAGAAAATCAATCTTTTGGGGGATTAGAAGTATAAAGAACTGCTTCCATTAAGGCCAAGAAGATATGTTCAACTGAAAGGTTTTGTAAGGCTGACTTGGAAGCAGCATAACATCAAGAAAAATAATTGGCTCCAGAAGGGCCCAGAAAGAAGAATTGGAATTCTTCAAGCACGGAGTATCACAGCTGAGACAGAGGTCCTCACAGTGGCATGTTTGATTAAGGCCTAGATAGGACCTGTGTCATACTTCATGGGATTAAATAGAAGAAACAGACAGAGAAGTTGAAATTTTAGGAGCTGGATGCAATTTGAACTTAGAAGGAAGAAAGAATCCTTCAGAGAAAGAAAACCGTTATTTGTTTTTGGGGGAAAATACTTCAGTGCGACTTTTGGTTATGCTAAGGTAGGATTCTGGAGGCACTAATGGAAAATAAAAGTTAAAAAAAATTGTAATAAAGTAACAGAAAATTTCAACTCTTGACTTTACACTGGTGGAGTAGTTTACATGAGTGGAGTAGCTGAGAAAAAGCAGAGCTGCCAAGTTGCACAAGTTGCAGGGATGCCATTCCTACAACACCCTTTGTGACTTGTTCCCATAGAGTGGCACACTCTACAGACTGCACAGCCAAACTGTGTGGCTCTGGCAGCAAAGGGCTTGGACTCACAGAAGTTGGGAAATAAAGCAGGTCCTAGGATGCCACCAGGAAAAGAAGCCACTGGCATGGGAAGCTTGGCAACCAAAATGAGTGGCAAACATGGTTGATTCTGATCTGATTCACAGTGACAGGTAATGATAATGCCTCTGAGAGATATGGTATCTTAGTGATACTGAATTTCAAGTGTTCCCTTAGTGATTTCCCATCCTTTCATTTCAGATTTCCCAGAAGAGTCTAACAAATTGAACAGCATTATGGGAGTAATGCTGTGGGGAATGATTCAGAAGGAGCCATGTTTACATTTGGAGTTAATGATAACCAGAGAGAGCTGCAGAAGCAGGTAGACAGGTGAAAAGCGACTTTGCTTGAAAGGGACTTTAGTCAGGAACAGGAGGGCAGAGTGAGCACATGCCAGTTAACTAACCACTCCCTAACTCTTTTCCCTGATGAATCATCAAGATTGTGATGAAGTTCTCAGGGTTGGGATTTGAGCTTTGTTTGTTTGTTTTAACATTTAAAGGAAAAACTATGTCACAGAGTATTTGGGAATCTTGGTTCATGCTGAGTTTATAGGCCCTAGGGTTTCTAGGGCAGTAACATAGCATCTTTCTCTCAAATAAGGTTCCTGGCAAATCCCCAAGGGAACAATGCCAGCTGTGCTGTCATCTGTAAACACTCTAAAATCAATACAAAGTCCTGGATACCTCAGGCTGGGCTACCTTATACCCAATAAGATTTTCCTGGAAAAGATCTATGAGGGTGACCTTGTGTCAGCAAAAGTCTTCAGCAATGGGGACAGTCTGATGATCTTGTCAGAGATGTTCATTCTGGAAGCTAGTAGAGTCATCTGCTTAATTTGAACTATAATAGAAAAAGATACTGAGATAAGCATGAGAGTGCAAGTACTTTATTTAGATGCTGATGCTAGGGAGCATGAGTATAAAAATGGGAAGACAAAACTGAAAGGTAAAGAAATAAGATTAAATATTTACTATTTAGCAGGTTACATTTATGGACAGCTCGGGGCTTAATTCTGCTATGGAACTTATAATACAGTATATATGTATTTATCCTAAATGAGGGGCAGGGGTGTTAGAGCTGTACTACTCAAAGTGTGGTTCAAAGGTTAGCATCTTACAGAAGTGTCCAACGTTTTGGCATCTCTGAACCACAATGGAAAAATAAGAGCTGTCTTGGGCTACACATTAAATACACTGTGACACATAATCATAAAAAAAAATCTCGTAATGTTTTAAGTAAATTTATGATTTTGTGTTGGGCCACATTCACAGCCATCCTGAGCTACAAGCAGCTTGTGGGCCACAGGTTGGACACCCCTGGATGTTGAAATGCAAATTATGGACTTCATTTCTGACTTAATTATGTTTAAACAATTCTCCAAGATTTTTAAGCACACTAAAGATCAAGAGAAACTATTTATCCACCAATTCTTGTCAGTCATTGATTGAGGCTACCTGAATATAAACTCTGAAAATTTCTGGTGTGCCTCCCCAATGAAATCTGCAAATCATTACAAGTTTTTTTCATTTTGAAAGCATCCTTGACAAGGATTCCCATAGGAACTTGATTTTACTGAGAATAGCCATTTAGTCTATTAAAATGACACATTGAAACATAGTCTTGAAAAATATGACAAAGTTGTTCACTGCTTGGGAATCAATGATAGCAGTCAGACCACACTGACAAGCTGTAATCAAAGACAGCTCATTTCACGAAAAGAGTATAAAGTCTCCTGTGAAGTCAGAAAACAGTCATCATCAGCTGTAGTGATGACACAAAGTAAGAATGGTTTCCAAAGGGATGGGGAGTGGTAAGGAATGGCAGATTATACATGCCAAATAAATGAATATAGATCCATGGATGAAACACTAAGAGAAAACAAGGATGGAGCCAAAAAGATCAAGGCAAGAAAGAATTTTCGTCCCAGCTTTCTATCCATTTCCTTTTTCTGACAGGCTTATCTACAGGAATAAAACTTAAATCATATTCAATATAAATGGTGCCATACTTTTTTACTACGGTTTTTCACAGCCACCAGATATAATATCACTAGATTCTGATTAAAAGATTGGTGAAAAATACGGTGGCTAAAAAATGTCTGCAGGCCATTGAGGTTTTGTAAAACTAACTGTAGGGCTGCACTATAGTTCTCATGACAACAGTATCCACATTTGAATTCAACAATTTCATACAAAGTCCCATCCTAAAAATGGCACTTTATTAGGTGCTGAGGGACAAAATACTGAAGGCTGAAGCCCTCCCTGGAAGGAAACAAAAAGTAATTTAGAGCTAAAATCATTGGAACCCTCTCTTTGCCTCTAAAAGGTCAGTGATTAATATGTGATACACTCAAGTATTTACCAAGTGAATATTAAGATAACAACAAAGCTCTAGGTGGTGGGTTTCAGGAAATTAGTCAGTTAACAAATACTGATTAGGTATTTATTACCTATAAGCCAAAGGGATAGCAAAGATAGACATAGGACAAGGCCAAACTAATACTATATCTGTCAATTATACCTCAATAAAAAAAGTTAAAAAAAAAAAAAAGAAAGACAAAGACAATGTCTTTCTATCCTGGTGGAATGTGGCATCTATTTAATCAGAATGATAAGCACAAGATACCACACAATGATAAAGGGTAAAGATTGGAGGGGTTCAAAGGAATAAAAAATAACTGCGACACAGTTCCAGTACATAGAAAGTTTACAAGGTGACACAGGCTAATTAGTATTGTCATAGTTCTAAAATTCATTTACCACACTGACCTTATTCTTTCTACTAGGTTACCTTAATTCTCCATTGTGGCTTAGTAACAACATAAAATCAAATTATTCCTAAACCAAGACCTTTTCCATTTGTAAAATACAATATTGAAATAGTGTACATGTCAGAATGAGACCTATAGAAACTTTACTGCTCTCATCAATGCAAGTAAAAGGTTTTCTCAGATGAACAATAAAATCTATCCATTTTTGGGACTCTTTTTATGACACACATAAAAAATTAGCAAATTGTTGTCACAGGTCTTTGTAATTCTATAAAATAAAATATCCTCCAAGTACTTTTCCTGTTTTAACACAAAAATTCTCCTTTTCTATCAGTCAAAACCACTCTGTTTAAAATTCACAGTTATGATTCAAGTTGTTGTTTAGAGATAGTCTTATTTATTTTTATTATAAAGTCAGCCAGTAATACTCCACATTAATGACTGAAGGTATTTTCAATTTGACCTTTTAGTCAATGAACTGGAACCATGGTGTTGTAAACTAACCTAAACATATTAGATTCTTCACAATTACCATTTTTATGTGAATACCTGTTGCTTGTAATTAGGTCTCCTCTCCCACAAAAAAACCTGTGTATGGTATGTTACGAATAAAAGGCCTGTGACTGAATTTCACCATAGGAGGGGAGACCCAAAAACCCAGAATTTATTTCTAAAATAATTGTGTATTTATTCTCACATGTTTACACTTCAGTCACCTTCAAAGTACTCTCCATTTGATGCAATACCTCTGTCAAGCCATTTTTTTTTCTGCTCGAAACAGTAGAAAAACTCATTAATTTTGATGCCTTTTAATGCTTCTGCCGTTTTTTGTCTTTTTTTCCCACCTCTTCTGCACAGCAAAATGTCTCCCTTTGGGGGCTTTTTTCATCTAGAGAAACAAAACACAGTTACTCAGTCGAGCTCAGATGAATAAGGAGAACGGATCACAGGGGTCATGCCATTTCTGGTCAAAAACTGCTGAACACTCAGTGTGGTGTGGGCAGGTGCACTCCTAAATCACCTGTCATGAAGTGGCCAAATGGGTTGAAGAGTCTTCAAAGAATATTCACTGAAGATGAGGGCAGCTCTCACAACAATGCCAGCTGGTACGTTGATATAGATGGGTTCCTAGAACACTCATCTAGCAGGGGAAGCCTCTACTACAAGAGACTCGCTCTCCAGAAGATAATTCTGTTTGTTTTATGTCCCCCCTCATATATACAAATATTATTAATAATTTGTAGGCAGTCACAAAAACTGTACTGTAAGATCAACAAAGTCCCAGCTTTCTGTCCATTTCCTTTTTCTGACAGGCTTATCTGCAGGAAATGCTCAGTGGAAGCAGATTCAACTCCATTAGAGCCAAGGTATTATTATGCGTTCAAGTGAGCGAACACCCTGAACATGACTGTACACACAGGCCCGGACAAAGCCCCCCCGGTAGGCTACTGTACTCCATAGATTCTTCAGCTGTCTTCATTCCTCAATGGAGATGTCTGTACAATATGTAACCAACCCACATATTTTGAACTCATTTAACTAAAGAAATGAATCATTTCTAACATCCATTAATGAGTCCTTCCATGATAATCAGACACAAAGATATTTAAAGCCTTGTAGTAGCCATTTGTAAAAATAAAAAAAAAATGGGGGTGGGGGATTAGTGTCTTCCCACTAAATAAACAGCCCTGTTTTAACTATCAAGTCATTTCAAATGCTAACAGACCACCCTAGTCCTCTTTCAAATCTTTTCTATTACTGAATTTTTTTAGTTGGGTATATGAATTATTGTTAGAGATGTATTTAAAAGTCTCAAAATGGTTTTGTTTCTCTATACTTGAATTTCATAATAGGTGTATTTAAGATTAGAATTCTTTGTCTCTAATAAATGCTTGCTTTAAAATCTATTTTATGATGTAGTCAAAGCTATACGATCTTTCTTTGGTTGATATTTGTCTGCTACATCTTTTTTTTCCTATATTTTCTACTGTTAATATTCAGTATGTTTATGTTTTAAATGTACCTCAACTCTGATAATTTTTTATTTATTTGATGAGTTTAATACATATGAATTTATTGTAATTACTGATAATAATTTGGATTTATTACTAGATTTGTGTTTTGTGCTATCTGCTCTGCTTTTCTTCCTTATTTTTTAAACTTTCTTTAGTATTGATTGAATTTTCTTGCCTCATTTATTTTGATTTCCTTTAGTGGTTTGAAATTTTTATCCTCTATTATTTCAAGTTATCTAAAAATAATAACATAAATAATTTTTACTATCTAAAATTAAGTCATATGTTTTAAGTGATTTCAAACAATTCTATGATTGCTTTAGCAATAATTATCCTTCTTCGGCTAAATGTGCCACTATCTAACATTTTAGTTTTCCTTGACCACAAAAATTAGGCATGTTTTAAAATGTAGTCAACATTTAGATGTTCAAACATATTTTACATGTGTTTTTACTCAACATTTCCATTTTGATTTTAGATTTCATTATATCAATATTTTCTACCTCCCTGATGACCTCCCTTTAGAACTTTATTTTTATTTATCTGAAGAAGTCTTTAATTCACCTTCATATTTGTTATTTATTTTAAACAACAATCACACTGGCTTCTACTTCTGTTATGGCTATTGTTAAACCAACTGTCATACTAATTGTTGTTAGGTAGTATTTATTCACCAGATATTTAAAAAAATTTTTTTTAGGTCATGTTTATTCTGTTACAGTTGTCTCACTTTTTCTCCCTTTGCCCTCCTCCACCCATCCCACCATCCCACCCCACTCCCACAATCAATTCCTACACTGTTGTCCATGTCCACAGGTCATTCATTCTTATTCTTTGTTTAGTCCCTTCTCCTTCTTTCCACCATTGTCCTCTTTCCCCATCCCCTTTGGTCACTTTCAGTCTGCTCCTTGTTTCTTTGCCTGTGGTTTCCTTTGTTCATTAGTTTATTTTGTTGAATAGAGTCCACTTAGAGGTGAGATCATATGATATTTGTCTTTCATAGACTGTCTTTTTTTACTTAACATAATATCCTCCAGTTCCAACCATGTTGTCAAAAAGACAGGAGTTCCTTCTTTCTTTCTTTCTTTTTTTGTAAATGCAGATTTTATTTATTTATTTATTTTGTTTAAATGTCAAGATCCAAAACACACTATTAAAATATTTAAATGTATTATAAAGTCTCAGCAATTAAAATAACATGACACCAGCACAGACATAATCAAGTAGATCAATGAAATAAAATGAGCATTCTAGAAACAAATGTATATATCTGTCTAACAATGTAATATATGATTAAATTGATATTTCAAATCCATGGGGAAAATAAGGCTTATTCAACAAATAAGGTGCACGGATCACTATTACTTGACATAAAACAAATATAGAGCCCTATTTCACACATTATACAAGAAATATTCAGGTGAGTTAAAAATCAATATGTAAAATCTAAGGAGTTTGAGGAGTGAATACAAACTAATATTTTTCTTACCCTGAAGTAGAATCTTAAAACCCAGAAGCTATAAAGTAAAATATTTACAATACGACTATATTAAACATTTAAGACTATACAGTAATCTGCATATAAAGAAAGTTAAAGGACAAGTTATAGAATAGGAAAGTATTTGCAACATATCTAAAAAAGGGTTCATAGTTTTGTTTCTAGGGAAAAATATTCTACAAACATTTAATCAAAAACTGAAAAAAGAATACCAAAAAGTCATTTAAAGCTTTTTTAAAATAAGAAATAGGCAAGAAATATACAAAAACAGGTTTAGTTTCAACAAATAATAAAGTAACAGTTAAAATAACACATCATTGTCACAATCAGATTAATAACTATTATAAATATTGGTCATATCAAGTATTGGTGACTGTGAAAGGAACTGGGTATTCGTAGACTCTTTTTCTTCATCTTCTTAAAGCAGTCCCTTTAGCATAGCTTGCAATGGTAGTTTGGTGGATGTGTATTCTTTTAGCCTTCTGTCTGGGAAACTGCTTATTCCACCTTCCATTTTAATTGAGAGCTTTGCTGGGTAGAGCAGTCTTGGTTGCAGGCCTTTGCTTTTCATGACTTGAAATATTTCTTTCCATTCCCTTCTGGCTTGTAGTGTTTTTGTTGGGAAGTCAGCTGCTAGCCATAATGAGGCTCCCTTATATGTTACTACCTCTTTCTCCCTTGCTGCCTTTAGGATTCTGTTTGTCTTTGATATTCGTCATTTTAATTATGATATGCCTTGGGGTGGGCCTCATTGGGTTCCTCTTGAATGGGGCCCTCTGTGCTTCCTGGGCTTGTGTGACTTTTTCTCTCCCCCAATTAGGGAAGTTTTCCACCATTACTTTTTCAAACAGGTTCTCTATCCCTGCCTCATCCTCTTCTCCTTCTGGTATCCCTATTATACGGATATTATTACGTTTCAGGTTGTCCTGCATTTCCCTAAATGCCTCCTCATTCTTTTTGAGTCTTTTTTCATTTTCTTGCTCTTTCTGGGAGCTTTTTTCTACCTTGTCCTCCAGCTTGCTGATTCATTCCTCTGCTTCATCTATTCTGCTTTTGATTCCTTCTAGTGTGTTCTTCGATTCAGAAATTGTATTCTTCATTTCCTCTTGTGTCTTATTGATAGCTTCTATGTCCTTTTTCATGCTGATATAATTTGCAGTAAGTTCCTCATACTTTCCCTGTAATTTTTGATAATTCTCTCTGAGTTCACTGGGCTCATTGAGCTTCCTTAGAACCATTGTTTTGAACTCAATATCTGATAGTTTACTTGCCTCTATTTCATTTAATTCTCTTTCTGGGGGTTCCTCCTTTCCCTTTGACTGGGGAGTGTTCCTTTGTCTTCCCATTATTTATGAGACTCTTCTTTTTCTGCTTCTCCTTCTTAAATTGACCTGTCTTGATTTCCTGACTTTATGGTGTGAACTTCTATGGTACAAGACTGCTGTTATTTCTTTCTGGATCTGCCTCTAATGGTGTCAACTCTTGACCCTGTCTGTCCTGGAATCTACTGTCTGTGGCTGTCTCCTTCAGCTGTTAATATAGTCACTCTTCACTCAGCAGTCAGGCTTAGACACCACAGGGCACAGCAGAGTCCCTCCTGGGGGCAGGGTTATTGGGTCCTCTCACGCTGCTGTTGCTTAGAGCAGTGGTCTGCCTGAGCCAGATGGCTGCTACCAAAAATGGGAGTAGACAGCACTGGGATCCTGCCAGCTACTCTCTCCATTCTCTCCTGAAAGCCCCCTTCCCCACTCTCCTTGGGAGTCTCTAGCCCACTCTTTCCCCGTCTTTGCTGGAGACCAGGGTAAGTGGTTGCAATTAAAAATTTATGCATTGTCCCTTTAAAAGTCTCTTTACATCTGCCACCTGTCTCTGGCAGAGAGCAACCCTGCCACTTTTCGCAGCTGGCTGTTTTTGTGTACTTTTTGCACTCTGGTGCTGTAGGCTAGAGATCCCCGCTTATGGTTTTGACTCCGCTCTTCTCCCGGGATCCAACTGGCCATTTCAATATCCCGCTGGCACTTCTCCCTGTGGGCACCCTGCCCACCTTCTTGAGTCTCTATGGTACTCCTTACCAGTTAGGATGTCCTACTGCTGATTCTTCTGTCTGTCCAAGGTTATAAGGCTCCTCTCTCTCTATTGTTCAGTTGTTTTTTTCTGGGTTATTCTCCACAGTTTAGTTGTAATTCCAGATTGGTCCTGGGATGAGTTCAGTGTGATTTCCATATACTCCTCCACCATCTTGAAGTCTTACAATCAGTATTTTAAATTTTTTTCTGTATTGGTGATTTAAAGTTTCAAAAGGTATTTCTGGGTTTAGATATATTTTTTTCTAAGTTGATTAGTATATGATGAGGTCTATCCAGGATATATCCAGCCATGTAATATAAAAAAAAATGGAGATATTTATTGAAGAAGATACAAGATACAAGAAACATTGTACAGAGGACAATGATGCTTCATTCCCCCTCAAAGTAAGCACCTTGGGACCTCACACAGCTCTCCCAATTGCCATCAGCTGCCTCAAGGTATTTTTTTTGAATTTCATCAATGGTCTGAAAAAATTTTCCCTTTTAAAGGTGATTTTAGTTTTGGGAAAATCCAGAAGTCGCAGTGCACCAAATCTGGGCTGTGGAGGGACTGAGTACCTGGTTGATTTAATATTTTGCCAAAACACTCTGCACGAGATGTGATGCATGAGCAGGCACATGCCATGCCAAAGGTGCCTATCACCATTTGCCTATAGTTTTGGCCTCCTGGATTATCCAAATAGTTTCTGTGAAGGAATGTTCAAGCTCAATGCAAAATTTGATGCTGATGTGTTGCTCTACTTACTCATTTATTTTGAAGGCCACAGTCACACAGTACACATGCTCACTTAATGGTGTCTACAGCAGTCCCTGACTAGTACAGTGAAATCATCATTTTTTATGCATGCACATTCCAGTCCACTCCCCTTGGCTGCCAGGTTACATCAATGTGTAAAAAACTGTTATCCTTATAATAATAATGGTTGGACTTTTTCTGGACAGGCCTTGTATATGTGCTTCCCAAGTGACTTCTAGAAAATTTTTAGCTATTATATTTTCAAATACGGCCTCTAACCTAATATCTCATTCTGGAACGCTGATTAGATGTATATTCTAACCTCTATCATCGATTTCCCTTAACCTCTCTTTTATGGGTCATGTCTTGCTATTTCCTCTGTATTATTGATAGTTTCTTCAAGTCTATATTTCACTAATTCACTCATTAGATGTAGTTATTCATAGTCTAATTTATAGATTCAGTTATTACACATTAATTTATAGTAATTGTTTATTTTTTCCTGTTTAAGTGGCTGTTTTCATTTACTTTTATTTTCAATTGCCCCAAATATTTTTTGATTATATTAAATATCTGTATTTCTGTTTTGTATTCAATTGTCCCAGTACCTGAAGTCTTTTGGGTCCCTTATGTTCTTCTTAAAATTTTGATTTTAAGTTCATGCTTTTTAGAGCTTTAGCTATGTGAATTTCTGAGGTCTCATTGATATTGTTTTCCTCCTTATATATCTGTATTTCCCAGGCATCTGAAGGAATTTCCCACCTGAAACTACTTTAAACTAAAGTCTCATTTTGTGGCATATTGGACAATGAGGTATTTGGTTCCAGGAAATATTATATAAAAAGAAAAGAATATTAATCTCTTTTTATAAGAATGTAGTATTGCTTTTACAAGGAATAAAATGCACTGATTCTAGTTTATCTTTGTAGTATATAATACTAGTTTTAATGCTGCAATTGTATATCAACATTTATAGTTAGTGATTTGAAGTATATTTTCATCAAAAATTGTATATTAACTTCTGATCATTTGCTGAAGAGTTTCACATTTATATTCTTTAGTCTACCAGAAAAGAATTATATCATGCCTTAATATTTACTTAAAATAAAGCAAACAAAAATTTGGAAGATGTGGAGTCTGGCTTTGCTTCTGTAAAAGACATTAGGGCAAAGTCTAAACTGTTTTTTGTAAATAAGCTATAAAAAAGTGTCTTTTTCCTTAATTAATGAAAATCACCTAGTAAGGCTTAAGAGAGTTTGGAAGGAAGTAAAATTGAGCCAATAATTTAATAAGCATTGTTATGGACCTCTTAGAAGTGATCATTTTGATTTTTAGAGGAATTTAAACACATGCATAATTCTACATTTTTTTCACCTTGAGAAAATTCAAATATAAAAGAATTTTTAATATTCTAAAATGAAGTACAAATGCCCTTAATATCTTCTATCATTTTCAAACAAGAACAATTTTAAATAGGAAATGATATGTTTGTGAATTAACTATGAATTTTAGATTTTGAAGTATTTATACATATAAGCAATTTTGATTTATTGAAGACACCTTAATGCCTTTGGGTCTACAAACCCACACAAGCAGCTGCCTCCTCTCATTAGAATGTGGACTCTTCCTCTTTCTAGGACATGAAAACACAGCCCCAACCTTCTCTGGTTAGCAAAAGGAACTATTCTAACAACATGATTAAACTGAAGACTCTAGAACTCTTTCTCCTTGAAAGGAAAGGATTTTGTTTAATTTTCTCTTTATGGTTGTTGACTTACTGATATTCTACGAGGAAATCCAAAGGGAAACCAAGAAAAATGGCATGATGCGTTCATTTCTGCAAGAGCATCACCTCAGGGATCTTATTTAACTCAGCCATAGCTGAGGCAAATTTATGAGCTATCAAAACATTTCTGGGATTTAACATTTGTACCAAACACACATGCACACATACACCCACACACACACACACAAACACACAAACACCCATACACACAAACTCTTTCCCAATGATGTGAATCTTTCTTTTCATTTTTACCACCACTCATAAAATACTTAATCTAAGAGAACCCAAGCTAGAATAGTCAGAGCAGTATGTTTATAAAAATCAGAATAAGGCAACAATTAAGCAGGAGCAGCAAATAAATAGGATCAATACAATTCTCTTGGGCACATTTTATTCCAAAACACTTTCTGGGTCACATTTTCAAAGCTACTGAAAATTTCAAAGCTACAACCAGAATTTAACTTTTTTAGAAAAACAACCTAATATGCAAGAGTCACTCACCTCAGATTTCAGAATTTTTAATTCCAGGCAACAAAAATGAAAGCCAGAGACATTGATCATGAGACACACATACACATGCCCACACACACACACACAGAAACACCCACAAATAGTCTAACTATAATAGCTATTTGTTGCTAGAAAAATAGCTAATATGTATTATGTACTATGAATATGTATCTGTATATATAAATACTAAAAGAATTGACTGGACCTGCAGTATACCAGGAAATCTCTAGTTTGTTGCCAAGGTGCCTGTTGAGAGAAGGTAACAGCTTGTGATTGTCACTTAGATTCGTGGATCCAAACCAGCATCTAATAGTATTGGCATCCTCTCCCATACATGTTCAACATACAACATGCATGTTCAATGTGCATGTTCAACAGCAAAACCAAATGACAATCTATTAACAGATTACAAAAAAATAGAACTAAAGTATATGATGGCAGAGTTAATGGCAGACTTAATTTTCTATTAGGACAAAAAGGACAAACATATTTTTGAACTAACAAAATTACTGTAAGATGCCTTTTCACAAGGATAACCATCAATGCTGACAGATGGGGACTTAAAAAAGAAATAACATGCTGAGTTTTTACTTGGATTGAGTCAATACAGGTAAATATGCTAATTGGGTGAATGGCTATCAAATAAGGCAGAATATACCCGGAAAAAAAATAAACATGATGAACTTAAATTTAAATTCTGATTAACTGAAAGACAACTTTAGTTTTATTCTATTTATTTTAAAATTATAAATGTAATATATTCAAACTGCAAAATCATAGGCAGTAAAGAAGGGCATGAAATAAAAAGTAAAAATTGCCCTCTCTCTCAACACTATATTTCTCATATAATACATACTCCAGATAAGATCAGGAGCATTCAGGGTATTATGGCCTTACTCCTATAGTATATACTCCAAAAGTCATACTGTACATAGTCTTCTTCAAGTTGCTTTTTACTGCTGGCAAGCTATTCCGAAAATGTTCTTATCCATGAGTACAGATAGATATATGATGTGATATTGCAAGGGATAAGTGTAGTGTTATTTAATTATATTTGTGTCACCACCATATTTTTAATAATCAAAAAGCCATGTTGTAATGAATGTTCTTTAAGGACATGTAGGATGTATTCTGGCAAAGATTTTAAGCCTCCCAAAAACAGAAAAGTAAGTGTCTTTATAGTTCCTTATCTCTACGAATCTTCTTTTTTCCCAGACCCAGCTCCCTCTGTCACCTCCACCCTTCACACACATACATGCGCCTGTTTAATTCCAGAGTCCACACAAACTCAGATAAAAGGTTACTTAATCTAAGAAGTGTTTTCTGATTACTCCCATCTCTAATCATCTATTTTAATCTAATAAAGTACTGTATAAACAATATTATTTACAAATATTATTTATTTTTTAAGAACTGACACACAAACCAGAGTTCTGCTAGTAACTCCTAAATTTAATTTCTACTAGAATGGAAAATGTAGAGATCCTACCATCCTTATCTCTTGGCTGAAATAGTACAACTAGATTACACTTATACTCAGAAACCTGCTTAATTTAGTTAACTTAAAACAGTGGTTAATTGATTTGAAGGAAAAAAGAATAGGAAAACTAGTTTTGGATGGAATTAAGTAAGGGTTTAAACTGACTGGTCAATTTAGCCAAATAATTTGGTCTGTAAAGATGCATATGGAATAGCTTGCATCCTCTCAATAATATAATCTTATAGAAAATCCTATTTTATTGACACAGCACAGGACACTGACGATCAATATTACAAGTATTAAAAAATATTATTGATTATTATTACTAAGAGAATAGTGTAAATATGGTAAAAGTACTTCTATTGCAGAACAAGTTAGAAGAACAGGAACCACAAATACCATCCAGTCTGAAGCACTAAAATGTTTATGAAACATGTGGCAGAATAATATTAAGACATACACCATCAAACAGTACAGAACAGTGATCCCTGAGAGAAGAGAAACAAAGGAAATAATCCCTAGGATTGCCCCCTACTAACTGCCTAAAGAGAACTTTGATGGCTGAAAAGTGAATGGAAGTCAAACTGACCTCCTCCCAGGACCAATCTGGAAAGAAAACTAAATTGTGGAGAAATTACCTGGAACAAACAACTAAACAATAGAGAGAAGCCTTGTAACCTCAGACAGACAGAAGAATCAGCTTTAGCACAACCTAAGTGTAAGGAGTGCAGTAGAGACTTGAGAGGGTAGGGAGGACACCCACAGACGGCAGCACCAGAAGGATATTGAAATGGCCAGATGGATCCTCCTGATAAGAGCGGGGTCTAAACCATAAGTGGGGATCCCCAGCCTATACCACCAGAGCCCAAAAAGTACACAGATAACATCTAGCTGCGAAAAGCATCAGGGTTGCTCTCTGCCAGAGATAGGTGGCTAGAGACGCAAAGAGCCTTTAAAGTGACAATGCATGAATTTTTATTTGCAGCCATTTACCCTGTTCCCTGGCAAAAGTGGGGCAGAGTGGGCTAGAGACTCCTGAGGCAAGTGAGGAAGGAGGATTTGGGGGAGAGAATGGAGAGAGTAGCTGGCGGAATCCCAGTGCTGACTCATCCCCGACACAGCAGCAGCCATCTGGCTCAGGCAGATCACTCCCCTGAGCTGTAGAAACATGAGAGGACACAATAGCCCTGCCCCCAGGAGGGTCTCTGCCCTGGCCCAGTAGTGCTAAAGCCTGACTGCTGAGTGCAGAGTGGCAGCAACAGATAGTAGGTCCCTGGCTTAGGGGGGCACAGAGTGGTCTAGAGACACTGGAGGAGGGACTGGAGAGGCAGACTTTAGGGAAAGAATGGAGAGAGTAGATGCAGGATCCTGGGACTGACTCCTCCTCCATCTGGCAGCAGCCATCTTGCTCAGGCAGCCCATTCCCCTGAGCAGCAGCAGCATGAGAGGACCCATTGCCCAACCCCTAGGAGGGACTCTGCCATCTCCGGTGGTATCGAAGCCTGCCTGCAGAGTGCAGCGTAACTAGGTTAATAACTGAAGGACAGCCACAGACAGTAGATTCCTGGAAGTCTCAAACAGACTGCCTAAAGTCAAATAGGGTCAACATCTGACATCATCAGAGGCAGATCCAAAAAGAGAAAACAGCAGTCTCCTACCATAGAAGTTCACACCACAAAGTCAGGAACTCAAAACATATCAATGTAAGAAGCAGAAACAAAAAATCAAGAGTCTCACAAATAATGGGAAGACAAAGGAACAATCGAAGGAAAGGGGGAATCTCCAGAAAGAAAACTAAATGAAGTAGAGGCAAGTAAACAATCAGATACTGAGTTCAAAACAACTAAGGAAGCTCAATGAGCTCAGTGAGCTCAACAAGAATTACCAAAAACTACAGGGAAACTATGAGGAACTTATAGCAAACTATATCAGCATGAAAAAGGACTTCAAAACTATCAATAAGACAAGAGGAAATGAAGAATACAATTTCTGAATTGAAGAACACACTAGAAGGAATCAAAAGCAGGCTAGATGAAGTAGAGCATCGAATCAACAAGCTGGAGGATAAGGTAGAAAAAAGCTCCCAGAAAGAGCAAGAAAATGAAAAAAGTCTCAAAAAGAATGAAGAGGTGTTGAGGGAAATCCAGGGCACCCTGAAACACAATAATATCCGTATAATAGGGACACCAGAAGGAGAAGTGTTGAGAAATTCCCTGTCTGGATTCAGAAACTGTAGCCCTGCCAGCAGGCAAGAGGGCCCCAAGCTGTAAACAATCAAGGAGGCCTTGGGAAAACAGGCCACTGAGGAGATGAAACTTGTTCTGCTGGCAGAGGCGCAGCCCCTGCCTCCCTCACATCACCCTTCTTGGCCCTGAGATGGCTGGTGGTCAATGAAAGATAAGATCTCTTGATGGAAGGGACAACCTAAGCTAGGCACAGCCAATGGCCATCAGGACAAAAACTTGGGGAACATGGAGAAAAAGAAAATAGGCCCATAGACCACGGCTCAGCCTTGACATGGGCGGGGTCCTCTTTCTATCTGAAACAAGTCTCCTTGTCTCTTGGTGGCTACCTCCTCTAGCCTAGCTCAGGCTTGAAACAATACTGGAGACAGTCCTAAACTTGATCTGGTGGTTCCCAGGGGAAATCAGGCCTAAACGTACATTCTTTAAAGCATGCTTTGTTTTTTCCCTCAAAGCTATGAGAGCCAGCTCATGCTAGGAAGTAAATTTACATTATTCACAGACCCTAACCCTAAACTCTGTGGCACTCTCATGTTTATGCTCTCATTTATTAGCTTCCTCTTGGACCCATGTAAATCGGTGTATCCTTGCTATTTGCTTTCTTCAAAACATCTATTCTCTGTAAACATTAACATACTGATGTAATGACATCACCTATAACCTAGCCCCACTGATAACCCTTTCAAAAAAGCCTTTAGAAAAAGGGGCTCGGGGCTTCTCCACTAGAGGGAAGTGCCCTTTCCCCTCTCCTGGCAAACAGAGAAGTGCTAGGGATGACTCGTGTTTAATGCCCCCATCCATGACAACTCCAGGATGGACTCTGCACAACTCATAGCTCCACTGCCTCCTCAGCTGGCCTCCAGACAGTGACCCTCAGATCCAGGATCCCCGCGCACTGTTTCTCCCAACAGAGGAGAGGAGGAGGAAGGGATAGAGAAACTGTTTGAAAAAGTAATGATAGGAAACTTCCCTAATTGGAGGAGAGAAAAAGTCACACAAGTCCAGGAAACACATTCAAGAGGAACCCAATGAGTCCCATTCCAAGACACATCATAATTAAAATGACAAATATCAAAGACAAACAGAGGCTCCTAAAGGAAGCAAGGGAGAAAGAGGTAGTAACATATAAGGGGGCCCCATTATGGTTAGCAGCCGACTTTTCAACAGAAACACTACAAGCCAGAAGGGAATGGCAAGAAATATTCCAAGTCATGAAAAGCAAAGGCCTGCAATCAAGACTCCTCTACACAGCAAAGTTCTCAATTAAAATGGAAGGTGAAATAAGGGGTCTCCCACACAAAAGAAGGCTAAAAGAATACACCTCCACCAAATCAGCATTGCAAGATATGCTAAAGGCACTGCTTTAAGAAGATGAAGAAAAAGAGTCTATGAATACCCAGTTCCTTTCACAGTCACCAATACTTGATATGACCAATAATTTTAATACTTATTAAAAATCTGATTGTGACAATGATGTGTTATTTTAACTGTTACTTTATTATTTGTTGAAACTAAACCTGTTTTTGTATATTTCTTGCCTATTTCTTATTTTAAACAAGACTATGAACACTTTTTTAGATGTGTTGCAAATACTTTCCTATTCTATTACTTGTCCTTTAACTTTTTTATATGTAGATTATTATATAGTCTTAAATGTTTAAAGTAGTCATATTGTAAATATTTTACTTTATAGCTTCTGGGTTTGACTATGTTACTTCAGGGTAAGAAAAATATTAGTTTGTATTTACTCCTCAAACTCCTTAGATTTTACATATTGATTAACTCACCTGAATATTTCTTGTATAATTTGTGAGATAGGGCTCTATATTTGTTTTATGTCAAGTAATAGTGGTCCATGTACCTTATTTGTTGGTTAAGCCTTATTTCCCCCATGGATTTGAAATATCAATTTAATCATATATTATATTGTTAGACATATATATATGTTTGTTTCTAGAACACTCATTTCATTGATCTACTTTATTATTTCTGTGCTGGTGTCATGTTGTTTTAATTGCTGAGACTTTATAATGGATTTTAATTTTTAATATTGTACTTTGGGTCTTGACATTTAAACAAAATAAATAAATAAAGTCAATCTGCATTTTTAAAAAAAGGGAACAAAGGAAGGAATTCCTACCTTTTGCGACAACATGGATGAAACTAGAGAATATTATGTTAAGTGAAATAAGCCAGTCGTTGAAAGACAAATATCATATGATTTCCCCTATGAGTGGAATCTAATCAACAAAATAAACTAATGAACAGAGGAAATCAGAGCCTTGGAAACATGGAGCCAACTGAAAGTGACCAGAGGGGATGCGGAAGGAGGACAATGGTGCAAAGAAAGGGAAGGGACTGGATAAGAACGTGTATGAATGACCCCTGGACATGGACAAGAGAGTGGGAATTGACTGTGGGAGTGGGTAGCAGGGAAGGATGGGTGGAAGAGAGCTAAGGGGGACTGTAATAGAATAAACATGATGTAAAAATTAAAAAAAATTTTAAAAAGAGAGATTTTCTATGTGGCAGCATAGGGAGAAGGAAACAGCATGGATTCAGGAAGGCTTTCTAAGTTTAAATATGGAGTGCAGTATCCAAAAATGTCAAGGCAGCTATAGTTCACCACCCGAACACTGAAAGCAGAAAGCCAAAGCCATACAGAAGAACTAGATGATCTACAGAGAGTACCTATTTATTTCAGCACAGTACTAATCACTACATGCATATGATGAAACTAACTGAAGGGAATAATCTCTATTACTCATGCATACTTGGGAAAAAAGTTTATGTTCCAATTAGCCAGAGTTTAAAAGAATCTCATGATTTACAATACTCGAAGAGTATTAAACTCAATTGTGGGGAAAATTAGTCCTAGAATAAAATCTGCTCTGGTCGTGCCTAACAAAGTTTAACATCAAGCTCTAATAGAGTCAAACTGTTTTTAAGTAACTTCAATACATTCCAGAACAAAAGGCAAGATATTGATAAAATACAAAACTTTTAATACCCACCATGGTAAATTTCACATCTGTCATCTAATTAACAATTATAATGTATAAAAAAACAAACACACATAAATACAATATCTAAGAAGGACAAAAATCAGTCAATTGAGATATAAACATGATAGAGATGAAAAACCAGTACCCAGGGGCTAAGAATCTTTTAAACTATATTCTGTATTTAAAAAATTTAGAAAAATTTTAAACTTTTTAAATTTTATCATTTTTTAAATTATGTAACTTTATTTTCTTGTTTTGTCTATTATTTGAAAATTTATGAAATATCTTTCAGAACATTTTTTACCATCAATAAAGTCAAAATTATTCAAGACATAAGAAGAAGAATTTGTATTTAGGAATTGTGTTCTTTAGATGTGTTCCCTCATCTTGTTTTGAATGAAACTTTTTTTATTGTTGTTCATCTACAGTTGTCCCCATTTTCCCCACACCACTCTCCCCTGCCCCACGCACCCCCACCTCCCACACTCAATCCTACCCCCCCTTTGTATTTGGAAGATTTTAAAACAGCGAAATTCTGGGGCGGATAAATGTACTATATAGGATTTAAAAATACAGTAGATGAGATTAACAGCTGATAAAAAAATATAGCAGAAAAATTAGTAAACTTTAAAACATAATAACAAAAAGTATCCAAAATGAAACAGAGAAAAAGGACTAAAAAAAAGAAAGTGAACAGAGCATCAATAAGCTTGTTCAATTTTAAGCATCCTAATGTATGCATGTATTGAGTCCCAAAGAACTGGGGTAGGAAGGGGAAAAAAGAAAAGTTTGAAAATAACAGAGGAAAATTTTCAGAACCAAGAAACTCAGCAAAGAACAAACATAAGCAAGCAATATGAAAGAGAACTATATCAAATTATAAATCATATCTAAATTACTTTAAAACAGTCATAAAGGTAACCTTAAAAGAAGCTAGAAAAAAATTACAGCTTATGTAAAATAACAAAGAATGACTGCAGATTTCTCCATGAAAATGATGCAAAATGTAAAATAGTAAAGAAATCTCTTTGAAGTACTAAAAAAGAAAAGACCCTGTCAACCTAAAATCTAGATTCAATGAAATATATTTTGAAATCAAAGAAAAAAATGGAGATATCTTCAAATATTAAGACTTTTCAGATATATAAATGTTGAAAGAAGTCACCGACAGCATAACTGCACTGTAAAAAATATTAAAGGGAGTCCTTCGGCCAGAAAGAAAGTGATACCAAATAGATATTTCGATGAATGTAAAGGAATGAAAAGCACTAGAAATGGTAAAGCTGTGGGTATACATACCAGATATTTTTTGTTTTTGAAATCTCTTTAAAATATAACTGACCATTTAAAGCAAAATTTACAACAATGCATTATGCAGGTTATAATATATTTAGGAAAAAATAGTATTACAAAAGTATCTCAAAGTCCAAAAGGAGGAAAATA
Organism: Pteronotus mesoamericanus; assembly: GCF_021234165.1. NCBI lineage: Eukaryota > Metazoa > Chordata > Mammalia > Chiroptera > Mormoopidae > Pteronotus > Pteronotus mesoamericanus. The sequence continues at coordinate 33,138,269 of NW_026555105.1, read as the reverse complement.
AAAATATATTGCTTTAAAATTCAAATAATATACATGAATTATGTTATTACTTGAAGGGGAGACCAAAAAGAAACCATTAAAAAAAAGTCTTAACTATATATAAGCCAACAATATAGAACAAACAGTACGATGGTATGTTTAACTCAACCATATCATTGTTCACATTAAATGAACTATACTAATTAAAAGTAAACATTGTCATATTAGATTTGAAATCAACACCAAACTATATACAGCCTATAATAAACCCATTAAATAAAAAGACACAAAAATGTTAAAAGTAAAAGAATGGTACAATATATATCATGCTAACACTAACACAGGAAAGCTGAAATGGCTATATTATTATCAAACAAATCACATTTCAGAGAAAATAATATTACCAAAATAAAGAGTCATTTCATAATGATAAAAGTACAATAATAAATTCATCAAAAGTACATATCATCTTAAACATTTATGTACCTAATAACAAAGATTCAAAATACATGAAGCAAAAACTGATAGAACTACAAGGACAAACACACAAATCTACAGAGAAAGTCAGAGATTGTAACACCACTCTCTCAATGATTAATAGATCAGTAGTAGAGAGAAAATCAGTAAGGGTATAGAATGAGACTATCAGAATATGTGACTTCATTGACATTTACAGAACATTCCACCCAATGAGTCCAGAATACACATTTTTAAGTGCATATGAAATATTTATCAAGATAGACAACATCTTTTACCATTTGACTCAATAGTCTCAATAGATTTAAAAGGATTGAAGTCACACTAAATAGGTTCTCCTACAGCAATAAAAATAAGTTAGAAATGCATATAAAAAATCATATAAAAGTGCCTTATAATCATTAGCTGTATAAAGTAAACTACTAATATGTTATGATGTTTTATAATAGGCAAACATACCTACCTCATGAAATTAGGGAAATGTCCCAAATAAAGTCCTATTATACACTGGATTATTATCTCCTAACTATCTTTAATTAAGTAGTTTACATGAAATTATCTAAAATTTGCTGAGGACAAATTATAAGCACAAAGGTCCAATAATGCAAAATTCTTTATAGTTCCTGAGTATGGCAGGAAAAATGAATAATGGCAGTAAAATAAACTCCCTTAGTGTTCAACAAATACATTTACTTTAAGACCAGAACATTTGCTACAAGCATCTCAAAGAATATCTGAAATCCATTAAGCAAAAATTATCTTATCTGTGTTAGAATAAACACCAAATAGGAGTGACTGATATACTAGATATCACATCTTCCCAAATACTTGACAAAACACTATGCTGACATTATTCATTGCTATGCCTTTCAAGATAAAACACAGCTGTATGAAATATAAATATTTTTGAAAGAAAGGTAGCAACCTAAGTATACTATAGGAGAAAATGGAATTTTGAAGCTAGGAGAGGTCTTAAAGATCACTTTAGTCTAATCCTTTCACTGTTCCAGTGAGAAATTGTAATTAAAAGACCATCTAGGGCAGTGCTATCCAAAAGTAATATAGTGCAAACCACACATTTGAACCACATATGGAATTTTAAATTTTCTAGTGGTCACATTAAGAAAAGTAAAAAGAAACAGATGAAACAAATTTAATATTTAATTTAATCCAATGTATTCAAAGTATCATTTCAACAAATAACCAATGCAATACTTTATTAATAATATTTTATGTTTTACTTACTATTTGAAATCTTGTATGTAATTTACACTTACGGTACATTAATACCATATTTCAGCACTCAAAATCCACATGGAGCTAGTAGCTACCACAAGAAAAAGCATTGGTCTAAAACCATTAAGTACTGCAATGGAGCTAGAATGAGCCCTCTGTAATTCTGATTATGGCAGAGAATTTATAAATCAGTGTGCCTTCCTTGATAAAATGAGTTCAGATAAACTCAGTATTTCTCAAATTGAGCTCATTCTAACTGGTTTAAAATATTCATAATGAAAACGTGTTACACTCAGAGTTTTCTGTAATATATGATGAATAAATATTAAAAAAATCTAACAATGAATTTTCCAATAGAGACTGTCTTTTAAGACATAATCAGGGGTACCTTGTACCTATATTATCTGTATCAATAGATAACAGAAAAGCCATCAAGTTTTACTCCAATTTATATACATAGGTGGAAAAATCCATTTATTGTTAACACTAAAAAAGATATTTATTTTCTAATCTTTTTTTCAAATACAGCGATGGAATTTTACTAAACATTAAAGTTTTAAAAACTGATTTATTTTTAATTGCATGATTATGCAATACCCATCCTTTGTCTGACATTAATGCATACTTATTTTAGCAACACATATGTGCTACTCTTTTATCTGAACTGTTATTAAAGTATAGGTACAAGATAGTCAATCTCAGGAGTTTTCTTTGTATACTAAGTGCTCAAATCACTAATATTTTACATTAGTTCACTGTTTTTAATCCTGTAAAGTGTTTCCTCTCTATAAAAGCCAACAGAATTTTTAGTTAAATTTTACTTATAAACCAATAAGTAGTTTATTAATTGCGCAAAAAAGAACAAGTAGGCAGAATTTGAAAAATTTTATTATTTTGCACTTACCAATATACAAGCTTTTCATGTTTACATTCTAATTTGCTAATAACACCTCAATGTAACTTTTTAAAATATATTAATTAAAGTACACGAAACAAGATTGAGCAAAAATAAGAAATTGTACATTAAAAAAATATTAAGTGCTCAAATCACAGATATTTTGTTGCTATGATGGCTGCAGAATCTTTATGATCACTATCATTGCTATTATCACCACTATTACCAGGAAACTTCATAAAATGCCAAGACTGCATCTCATGGACATAATTTTGTTATTTTTTCAAGAAATGAATTAAAAATGGTTCCAGTAAGTTGATTTTATATATAATGATTAAGCCATTGTTATAACATTATGACAAAACGAAGACTTATGTTGGTCTAATATTTAACTGAAGGCAAAATCGTAAAATACTTTTGATGATTAGAAATGTATTACATTTAAAAATTATTTTAAAATAATAGATTCACAAAATTTCTTAAATGATTTTTCTGATATTAGTTTATATATTTTATATCAAGTATTAATTATGTATTACCAGGTAAAGTCCAACTTCAGCATACTAAATTATATTTAGTGGTTTATAAATTCTACTTAAGTAATCAGTTTCTGATCTACGTAAGTGAGTTGAATAATCTCTTAACATCCTTTTACGAGTATGTTCTCATTCCTGTTTTACAGAGAAGGAATATGGAGGTTGAGAGAATCTGACAACCTGCTGAATGTCACAGAGATAATGAGATGCAGGCCTCATAGTTTAAAATCTGTACTGTTTCCAGTAGACCAACCAATGACATTATATGAATGTATTTTTTGCTCCAGAGTAGCTGTGTTCAGACTGCAGGTAGTCCTGTGGAATATTACTTTGTAAGCTGTATAAATGTCTAATCACTATATTCTACACGCGCAATTAATATAATATTGAATGTCAGCTGTAATTGAAATTTTTTTAAGTATATTCAAGATGATGATTGGATAAGTCAACTCCAAAATAAAATATCTGAACAGACCTGGGAATAAATGCACAGTTTCCCAACATGGTGATTTTGAAGGAAATCGTTCTCATCTGGATCTTTTAAAGTCTTATCTACTTAAAGGAAACCGTTTTTATGGCTTCAGTTTACATACTTCCATTTATATTGCTGCAAGCAGATCACTGTGTTTTGAATGGTCAGTCCCTTCAAAAGACTTCCATTACCACTTAGCAATTAGTTCAGTGCTGTATTAAAAAAACCTTTTGAAATCATAAAATTTCAGCAAATAGTCTAAGTGTACATATCTAAACGTGTAAGCCACATTATGTGATACCTTAAAAAAAAGAGAAGGAAGGGACGAAGGAAGAAAGGAAGAAGAGAGAAAGGAAGAGAAGGCAGAAGGAAGGAAGGAAAGAAGAAAAAATTATTTGTATTTGTACTACTTTAAAATATATAACAATTTACTAACTATGTCAACTCCAACTATCCAATTGAATGTATCTAATTTTCCATTTGGGACTTCATTAAAAGTCCAATTTGTTTTTGTGTGGTATTGATGAAATTTTTTAAAAAGTCCCCTATGGAAGGAGAATGATAATGTTTAAAAATTAGAGAACTATATGTTTATAGATTTGAAAGACCACAGTATCAAACCGACTTTAATACGGATATTTCCATCTATCTTTTTTTACAACTGATTTCCCAACCAAAATTTTTCATGACTTTATTGTCAAAATAAAATTTCTTAAAAAGTCCTGTATTTGTCATACATTAGATTATATAAAGAAGGAATCCCCTTACCTGATTTTACTTTGGTTCCATTGTCTCTATAAAAAAATAGCCTTTACAGATAAGAAAAAGTCTTTTCTCATTTATCTTTCTCATTATGAAATTTTCAACACCTACTATGCAATCAATCACTCTCCATAGTAATTATTAGAAATTGATATTTCAATGAGGATTAATCATTTTCTTGATTTATCTGTTAACAATGTTTCATATAAAAATATAGAAGAATAAATTTAAGATTGGCTTAAATAGCTCATTCTATATAACTGTAATTTATTAAGATTAGCCAAAAAGTTCCTTTGTTTTTTTCAATAAGATGACTCTAGTAGCACTTAGTTTTAACTTCATTCAAAACAATTTTGTGAGATTGCATTGTGACAGCTGTCATATCAGCATGCATTTAAAAAGAAAAAAAAATCAAAATTGGTGAATTTTTGTGTAGCCCTCTTAATATTGAAAATAGAAGGAAATATACAACATTTTTGGCATATTATGCTTTATTATTTCAAGAAAGGTAAAAACACAACTGAAAAGTAAAGAAGATTCATGTGGTATATGGAGAAAGTACTGTGACTGATTGAACATGTCAAATGTGGTTTGTGAAATTTTGTGCTGGAGATTTCTTGCTGAGTGATGCTCCACGGTCAGTAAACCAGATGAAGTTGATAGAGATCAAGTCAAGACATTAGTTGAGAACAATCAACGGTATACCACATGGGAGATGGCTGACATACTCAAAATATCTAAATCAATAAAGTTATTAGTGAAAACAAAAATAAATCTCTTATTTTACAGGAAAAAAAAATGGACTTTTTGGCCAACCCAATATTATTTAGTAGTATTTCTTAAGTGTTTATTCACTTATTTTAATGTGGTCTAGAGTTAATTTAGGAAAATAAGTATGACTGTACCATCAGCATTATTACTGGTAATACTTACACAGGAATGCCATGAACTATGACCTTTTCTGGAAATCATATAACATTCCTGTGTCCCTGAAAATTCTTTCTTATTTGTTTTTTTTAAGTTCAACCTACCAAGTCTACCAAGTTTTAGAACTCTAAAACCTGAAATTGTCTCATAAATGAGAAAACTCCAGATGTCATTTAATTTATACCATTTATAAAGGATAGTTAAGTTAGTTCCATGAAAAGAAAAATTATCATAACAAATGTTTCATTTTATATGCATTTTTTCATTTTAATTCACTTTTGCTATTGACTTTTAAATACTTAAAATGTAATTACAAGTTATGTAAAACCACACATAAGATTTATCCACAAAAAAAATGGTAAAATAAATTAAAAATTGAACCAAAGTGACATCACAGATGATGGCAGAGTAGGAGGCTTCAGAACTTAGTTCCTCTACATAAACAACTATTGGGGTGTCAAGAATTGTCAGAAAAACTATTTCAGAACTTTAAGGTCTAGTGAAACACTTGCAGTATCCAAGGACTACTGAATGAAAAAGGGGTAAATTTCTTGGGAAATATTAGCAAATTTTAGCATTTCATAGAGAAGCTACCATCCTCCAGTCCCCAGCCCCATGGCAGAAGGCCATGAGGACAGCAGATGCTGTTCTTGGTGCAGCTATCTGGTGCCAGGCAATGAGGACATTGCCCAACAAAAATTGAGGTTGTGTATTTTGATCTGTCTGGCATTTCACTGAGGAACTGGCACAGAGGCTGGCCCTTATTGGGCTAAAAGCACTTTCCTAGGCAGCATCTGTCAAAGGAATTTCGAGAAACAGAACAGCTTTTTCCTTCTTTTCTTTTTGGATTCACTCTTTAAAGGAATTCTCTCTGTAAGAGCACTAGCTGACCTCAAACATATACTTTAGTGACCATGAATGACAAGAAATATAGGTTTAAAAAATAGAAAAATTTTAAACAAATGGACAACTGCAGACTTCATCAAATAATATAAACAATCCCTGGGGACAGGGAAGAATCCAATTCCTACAGTTACCACATTGTAATACTCAAAAAATTACAAAGCACACAAAGCAACAGGAAAGTATTGTCCATGTACTGTGGGAAAAAAACAAACAAACAAAAAAACCAGTCATTGAAACTTAACTATACAAGGACGTTAATTGACTTAACCTCAAGAAGCTAAAGGAAGTAATGAACAAATAACAAAAGGAAATCAGGAGAATGCTGTGTGACCAGGTAGGGAACATCAATAAGTGAACAGAAATTATAAAATGGAATCAAATAGAAATTATGGAGCCGCAAAGTACAATAACTGAAATAAAAAACTTTCTAGAAGTTCAACAGTCATACCATGCAGAAGAAGAAATCAGTGACCTTGAGAACAGAGCAACTGAAATTATTCAATCTGAGGAGTAAAAAAAAAGAATAAAGACAAATGAAGAGAACCATGGTACTTAAGGGACACTATCAAGCATATCAAAAGCTTATACATCATAAGTCTCATAAGGAGAAGAAAATAAAAAGAGGGGACAAAAGAAACAAATTAAATACAGTCAAGCCTCTTTATTCACAGATTCCACATTTGCAAATCACCTACTCACTAAAATTTATCTGTAACCTCAACATCAATGATCAGAGCTTTCTCAGTCATTCACAGACATTCACTGAGCAGCAAAAAAGTTGAATTGTCCGATGTACTCATTCCCAGCTGAGGTCAAGATAGGTAAAGCTCTGCCTTCTTGTTCAGGTTCTCATACCCAATATCTTTTTCACCACCTATTTAATGAAAGACACATTTTTTTTTGCATTTTTGTCCTTTTTGGAGGTGATTTCACTAATATTGTCCAAGCCTAGTGCTAAAGTGATAGTCAGTGTTCTTAAAAGCAAAAATGCTATGATATGTCTTTTGGAGAAAATCGGTGTGTAAGATAAGCTTCATTTGGGTATGAGTTAGAGTGGTTGCTGTGAGTTCAATGTTAATGAAGCAGTAATATGGTACATTCAGAAAAAAGAAAAGGAAATTTGCTGACCTATATGTGAGCCTACTCCAGAAAGTACTAAAGCACCATCGGTAGTATGTAATGAAGCTATGAAAAAATGGAAAAGCAGCTAAATTCATAAATTAATGAGATGACAGCCAAAAACAAAAATTGAAGTGAAAAGCATTGGTCTAAGGCTAACGGCAAATAAATTTATATTAATGTTACCCAGAGTCAGAAAAATGTTAAACTCTGTTGACTAATTTTTACTATTAAAAAGGAATACTGCATTTAATAATTATTTGTAAAAATCAATATTAAATAAGGTGACTTTAAAGAAAAGCACACATAAAACAAGGCTATGTGATGAGTGCTTAACAAAAATGTATCCAGAAGCCTGCATAAATCTAACCTTGTATTTCCCCTAGGAGCATGGCCCAGTGTTCTCTAATTCAGTGTTTGCAGTAATTTTAAGGAACATAACCACTTTGATCAAAGAGAATCAAATGTAAAGAGACTGAATCAGTAATCAAAAAACCCCAAGAAAAAATCCTAGACAAAATGGTTTTTCACTGGTAAATTCTACCAACGTTTATAGAGGAATTAACTCCAATTCTCTCAAACTCTTTCAAAAAATAGAATGGGAGGTTACATTTCCTAACATTCTATGAGGCCAGCTTTACTCTCGTACCAAAGCCTGGTATCAAAAACTTGAAAAACACAATGCCCATTATGACTCAGAAATTCCACCCTATGTATGTACTCAAGAGAAATGAAAACACATATCCACACAGAAACTCATACAGAAATGTTTATGGCAGCCTTATTCATAATTGCCAACAAATAGAAACAACCCAACTATAACATCAACAAATGAACAAATACACAAACTGTGACACACAGGCACACATACATATGCACATACACATGCAAATATTCTTCAGCCACAAAGAAGAATGAAGTGCTGATATATCCTACAACTTGAATGAACGTCAAAAACTTTCAATAAGTGAAAGAAGCAAAACACAAAATGTGCCATAATGTATAATCATTTATATAAATATCCAGAATAGAAAAATCCATAGACACAATAAGAAGATTAGCGGTTGCCAGGGGATGAGGGGAGGGAAGCTGGGGAGTGAATAATTAAATAGGTATGGGGTGTTTTTCTGGGGTGTTGAAAGGTTTTGAAACTAGAGGTGGTGGACATCATTAAAATTCCACGAAATACGACTGAATTGTATACTTTAAAATGATTAAACGTATGTTCTGTGAATTGTACCTCGATTAAGAAAGAAGGGAAGAAAAAATGATTAATTCATGTTTTCCTGAGACAAGGATACCACCAGTTATTTCCTTCCAAATGAGGCTGCTGTTTTTTCTACTGCTTAGAAACACATCTTAGGCATAAGAGACACAGGCCCAATGGTCTGAACAGAGGCACTCCGACAATCTCAACACATTTCTAATTTTTTTCTATCATCCCCAGGGAAGCTGCCAATCTAATCCAAATGCCATTGACAATCTGCCAAAAAACCCTAAAATTTCCTCAAAGCAGATTGTTCTATTGATAACACAGAGTTGCCCCTATCTGTCTTAAGTTAACTGGCCCATCCTAATGACAGAGCAAAACCAAAAACTCCAGAGCAAAAAAACAAAACAAAAAAGGTGCAGTGGCAATCATTTATATATAGGCTACTTTTCTGGTAACTTTGCATATCTGGAACCCAGACAACAAACCAAAAAAATGCTCATATACAGCCCCTGCACAGAGCTTATATTACTAAAGCCATATACTAGTGTACAATCATGGAGTTACCCAGGGCCTCCCTCATTCACAAAGGTCTTACTGTTGGTAAAGCTAAAGTTCTTTGAGCCTTGATTCTGGTTACCCAATGTTATGCTGATTAGGAACAGCAAATTAAAAGAGAGGCAGGAGCTGCCAAAGAATGGCAAAAAAGACCACTTTTGCACCAAGGATAGAGGCAGTTTTGCATCAAGGATAGAGGCAGACCAGTTTAAAAAGCAGATGTGAAGAGCTCACTGAGGCAGTATAACAATCTATATCTATCTAATAGATAAGCAAACAGCCCTTGTAAAGTTACCAGTGTGTAGCAGATGATCTTCATGTTATCACAAAGTCATCAAAAATTGTTTACCATTTGTCATTGCGATATATTAAACAGAGAAGTGAGACATAGACTTTTTTAAGACTTCCACTGAATATACCTAAAATTAAAAGAGATTAAAAGGCATTAGAGAGAGAGAGCAATTGTTATCAGAAAAATTCACTTTGGTACAATGTCCTAGTAAATAGCCTTAGGGGGGTATAGAAGTTGATTTATTAATTAATCAATACTCAGTAATATCTTTTATTGAGAAAAAACAAAATGAAGTTTAACCTCAATAAAGGGCAATTGTAAATTTAATAGAAAGAGTCCTGTATTATAGATACCTACTTAGAAATATCTTGTTCTTGCCACTTCTTTTTAGCTGAGTTACTTTGCAAGCCTTTGACCACTTTGTCTCATTTTCCTCTGCAAAACACATATAATAGTATTTCTTCACTGAAAGTTACACTATAAACTTGAAGACTTCACAACTCCAAAAGATAAAAATGGATTCAGGGAAAGTATGATAAACGATGAAGCCATAAACAAAAGACAAAATTAAAATTCACTTGGAGAATTGCCATGACTTCTCAAGCCACTGTTGGCAAAAGAATCCTGGTGGCAATTAATTGCTATATTTTTCCTGAATAGAGTTTATCTACCATCAGATTAATTTCCCCAAAGCATAAATTTTATTATGTTTCCTTGGTTTCTATTTTCATCCCTATTTTTGCTCTAGACTTTCTTGGTGATTTCACCCAGAGCTGTACCTTCATGCCCCATCTATCTATCTCCCGCCTTGGCCTCTCTTCTGACCTTCAAATAAAAGAGACTGAGAAGGGTCACCAAACAAAGGCAAGAAGAATCTGGAGAGAAGAATATGGCAGAATTCAACAGAGATAAAGCTATCACCACCACAGTAGTAATTTAGGAAACTATGAATTCTACAAGATAGATTTTATTGTCTACTATACATCATGACTCTAATAAAACCAGACAGATGAGAGTATCAATCATTAGCCACCACTTTCTAGGAATATGTCCTTAAGTAAGTCATTGTGTGGTCTTCATGTCCTCATTTAGTAAATGAGACTTTAAAAAATACATATGTTAGGTTTATGGTAAAGAGTAAATAACATAGGGAATTGAATGCATTTAGCAAAGGGCCTAGCACATATTAGTTGCCTAACAAAAATAAACTTTATTAGCTATATACTAGCAGGCTTATAATAAATATGTATGAATATATAAGTAAATAATGTGTGCTCTTTCATATTAATCATATGCAGGTAATACAATCATTAGTGCAATATCCATACACCTTTACAAGTCATTCACCAAATGCACTGTGTATCTGAAATATGGATGTATGTATGTGTTTCTAAATCATTTGAAATTTTTAAGGAGCAGATTTTTCAAATTGCTGAAAAAGCACATCCCATTACTTAGCATTTCAGTAAGCTTGTTTATCAAATATAATTTTAAAAAAGAGCAAATATGTTCCAGATAAGAGATCAACATGAAAAAAGAAACACTTGCAATTAACAACTGGCTCCCGCCAGTAAGAGGCCACCCACTGCCCTTAATTGTTTTGGAATCCCGTTAAAATCAGTAAAGGAAACAGATACTAAAAACTTTAAAGTTCTTTTATGTTTACTTTTTTCAAGTAAAAATGCTATTTTTGACATGAAGACTTTAAAGGGTTACATTACTAAGGATTAAACTGATCCATTAAAGGAACAGGATAGCCGTATGTTGATACATATGTTAAAATTGTGAAGTGATGAAAGTAATTTTTGTGGCCTATATTAACTATGGATCACAACAGAGTTAATGGAAGTTAATGTAAACAGCAATGAAATAATAAAACTGTAATTGGATAAAGGTATAGTTATACACATTCCAATAAAAATGTATATACCATGTATCACCAAAATGATAGATGTATCATTTTACTGCTAGAGCTTTATTTAAGTGATTACTACATTTTCATTAAAAACACACACACACACTTTGGAATTCATTTTACTTTCCCTGAAAGAACTTTTTCTCCACTGATTACTAGGATGAGATGTCACACTGTTAGCTGAAACTATTTACAAGGAAAAGTTTTCATTGTAACTTGTCACCAATTTGATGCCTTCTATAAATCCCTCAGTATGAGTTTTAACAATCCCTGATTTCTTTTAGACACCTTTGAACAAAGCAGAAAGGTGAGATCACATAAAGCACCATTTTGATCTTCTTCCTTCCTCTTACCTGCACCCCCAATTTACAATTACTGTGAAAACAAGCTTTTGGCTAGAAAAGATCTCCAAGGGACTTCAAAAGAGAATTTCTAAAGAAGTGGAGTTCATGAGATGTTATTTAAATTCACTTCGCAAAAATTACCACAATTGTGACAAGAGCTACAATGAAGCCAGTTGCACAAGAGCGACAAGTATGTGAAATAAACATTATATACACTGGGCAGTAATTTCTTGAGTTTAAAATCTTTCAGATGTGCTCCAAAGCAGTCTCCTCACTTTGTGCAGGCTCCATCCACTTGCTCTGACTCCATTTACACTTGACAGATGGTCGTATCACTCCTGAAGTTTCCTATGTAGCTCCATATTTAAAAATCAACTGCAGTGGAATGTAGATTAGTAATAGACTTCTCTCCAATAAATATGCTCATCAGGGGACACCAAAACCTTTCTTCTTTCAGATGGAAACAAAACATTTGTGTTTCCATTAGGATAGGACGACGTTAGTTCACTTTCTTTCCTGGTGCCAATTATGGTTGGTACAAATTATAAAATGTCAAAAACCTTATTTTCCACATAGTTGACTCAAACACAATTTTATTTTGTTTCAATTTTAAGTCAAGTAAAAAATAACTCTAGAAAAATTTCAAGTCATATCAGTTCTTTTTGTTGCCTATCAATCAAAACTTCATTTTCCAATGTCTTTCTTCTTTATTAACATGTCCCTAACCTAAATTCTCAGATTTTTATGAATCTGAATCCCAGTAGAATCATTTAGACTATACTCATCAATGTTAAATAATGTCAGAAATACAATGGATGTTTTAATTATCAAAGTATTTTGGCATTTTAAGAGTTCTCTTAGTGCAAGAGCATAAGCAAGTGAGTAAATAAAGCATTTAAATCATGAGTTTAAGAAACAGTTAATATGAACAAAATATTAAAATTATAAGAGATTTATATCTATATTTATGAAGAATGGCATATGTTAATTTATAAATTATAATTTATAAAATAATAAATTATAATATGTTAAATCATGGTAAAAGATTTAAAGAAATATCTCATTAAATTTCTCTATTAAATACACACATAAAATAAAGAAGTAACTGAAGGCCATAATTTTGGAATACTATTTTGATGGATAAAAGTTAACTTAATGAAAAGTTGGTTTTTATTTCTAAATAGCCTCATTTTTATCTTTGTAACATAGTTATCTTAACTGAAGAATTCCTCCCTATAGCCAACATATAAAAATTTTTAAGAGTTTATAAAGGACAAAGTCACTACAATTTCTCTAACAAATAATAATTTCCCAATTATAATATTTGATGGGTCATTTTATTTAAATGTACTATGACAATAAGTCAAGAAAACTGATTTTTATAGCCAATCTCATGTCATTCTAGAGCTTTATAAATATAAAGTCTTTCCATCTCTTTGGGATAAACGGCTAGCATTAGCAGTCCTCCCATTTTACAAATGGCCAGTTTCTTCAAGTTGAGCTCAAGTGCCTATCACAAATTAATAACAAAGATAGAAGTCAAAATCGAAACATTTCCAAACTATGAATTACAATATTGCTCATAAATTCAATGTCAGGCATAGTTTTTGTTTGCTTGTAGTGCAGAGGTTGCTATTTACTTGGCACTATGCTGGTCATGCTGTTATGAAAAGTGGTAAGACATGTGTCTGCTCTAGAAGACTATAGTCTGAGGCAGAAGACATTTACAGGGGGGGCCCTAAAAACCAAAATTATCTTCTGGAGGGTGGACCCCTTCTTGTATAGGCTTTCCTTGCTAGATGAGTGTTCTAGGAACCCATGCCAACTGGTGGTGTTGTGAGAGCAGCATTTGGCCTCAGGGAATTTTTTTGAAGACTCTTTCAACATGTTTGACCATTTCATGATCGGTGATTTATGAGTGCACCTACCCACACTACACTGAGTGTTCGGCAATTTTTTACCAAAAATGGCATGACCCCTGTGCCCCACCCTCCTCATTCACCCAATCTCACCCCAAGCAACTTTTTTTTTGTTTCCCTGGATGAGAAAAGTCCTCAAAGGGAAAAGTATTGCTGGTGTGGAAGAGGTGAAACAAAAAACAGCAGAAGCATAAAAGGCACCAAAATCAATGAGTCCAAAAACTAATTTGAGCAGTGGAAAAAATGTCTTCATAGGTGTACTGCATCAGAGGGAGAGTACTTTGAAGGTGACTGAAGTTTAAACATATAAGAATAATAAATACATAATATTTTTATAAATAAATTCCAGGCATTTTTGGAATCCCCCCTTGTAAGTATGAGGAAGTATAGGAAATATCTGCATAGACTTCTGTGGTGTCCCTTCATTGGTATTTAACTTTGTTCTTATGTTAAAAAAGCACTAATACATTCTTAATCCCAAGTTTATTAAAACTTCTGTGGATCCTTCCGCACTCCAACTTTCCTATAAATTCATCCTCTCAAAGGGTGTATCAATTTTCTGTTTCAACTTAAGGCACTGATAGTATGGTGTGTTTGTTTCCAGTTTTTTTTCTTTTCCTTTTTAATCTTTAAATCATGTTTATTCTATCAGAGTTGTCTCACTTTTTCCCCCTTTGCCCTCCTATACCCATCACACCCCCACCCCCTACTCCCACAGTCAATTCCCACTATGCTGTCCATGTCCATGGGTCATTCATACATGTTCTTTCTCTAGTCCCTCTTTCCACCATTGTCCTCTTTCCAAATCCCCTCTGGTGACTTTCAGTCTGATCCATGGTTCCATGTCAGTGGTTTCTTTTGTTCGTTAGTTTATTTTGTTGAATAAAGTATACTTATAGGTGAGATCATATGGTATTTGTCTTTCACCGACTGGCTTATTTCACTTAGCATAATATTCTCTAGTTCCATCCATGTTGTCACAAAAGGTAAGAGTTCTTTCTTTCTTTCTTTCTTCTTTCTTTCTTTCTTTCTTTCTTTTATTGTTTAAGTGCATATTAATTTTATTTATTTATTTTTTAATGCCAAAATCTATTATGAAATATTCATTAATTTAAATCCATTATAAAGTCTCAGAAATTAAAACAACATGACACCAGCACAGAAATAATCAGTAGATCAATGAAATAAAATGAGCATTTGAGAAACAAATGGATATATTTAACAATGTAATATATGATAAATTGATATTTCAAAACAATGGGGAAAATAAGGCTTATTCAACAAATAAGGTAAATGGACCATTATTACTTGAAATAAAACAAATATAGAGCCCTATTTCACATATTATACAAAAAACGTTCAGGTGAATTAAAAATCAATATGTAAAATCTAAGGAGTTTTAGAAGAAAATACAAGCTAATATTTTTCTTACCCTGAAGTAAAATATTCAAACCCAGAAATTATAAAGAAAAACGCTGACAATATCACCACATTAAACATTTAAGACTATATAGTTATATACATATTAAAAAAGTTAAAGGACAAGTAATAGAATAGCAAAGTATTTGCAACACATCTTTAAAAGAGTTAATAGTTTGTTTTTTTTAGGGAAAAAAATTCTACAAATCTTTAATCACAAAACAGATAAAGAATACCAAAAAGTCATTTAAAGCTTTTTAAAAATAATAGAAAGAGGCAAGAAATATACAAAAACCGGTTTAGTTTCAAAAAATAATAAAGGAATAGCTAAAATAACACATCATTGTCACAATCAGATTAATAAGTATTAAAAATGTAAGCCAAGTATTGGTGAACGTAAAAGGAAGTGTGTATTCATAGACTCTTTTTCTTCATCCTAAAGTAGTCCCTTTAGCATAGCTTGCAGTGCTGGTTTGGTGGAGGTGTATTCTTTTAGCCTTCTTTTGTCTAGGAAACCCCTTAGTTTGCCTTCCATTTTAATTGAGAGCCTTGCTGGGTAGAGCAGTCTTGGTTGCAGGCCTTTGCTTTTCATGACTTGGAATATTTACTGCCATTCCCTTCTGGCTTGCAGTGTTTCTGTTGAGAAGTCAGCTGCTAGCCGTACCAGGGCTCCCTTATATGTTACTACCTCTTTCTCCCTTGCTTCCTTTAGGATTCTCTGTTTGTCTTTGATATTTGCCACTTTAATTATGAAGTGTCTTGGAATGGGCCTCATTGGTTCCTCTTACATGGGACACTCTGTGCTTCCTGGACTTGTGTCTCTTCTCCAATTAGGGAAGTTTTCCATTACTTTTTCAAAGATTCTCTATCCCTGCCTCCTCCTCTTCTCCTTCCTGTATCCTTATTATAGGGATATTATTATGTTTCAGATTGTTCTGCATTTCCCTAAATGCCTCTTCATTCTTTTTGAGTCTTTTTTCATTTTCTTTCTCTTTCTGGGAGATTTTTTCTACCTTATCCTCCAGCTTGTTGATTCAGTCCTCTGCTTCATCTAGCCTGCTTTTGATTCCTTCTAGTGTGTTCTTCAATTCAGAAATTGTATTCTTCATTTCCTCTTGTCTTATTGATAGTTTCTATGTCCTTTTTTATGCTGATATAGTTTGCAGAAAATCCCTCATAGTTTCCCTGTAGTTTTTGATAATTCTCTCTGAGCTCACTGAGTTCATTGATCTTCCTTAGAACTGTTGTTTTGAACTCAATATCTGATAGTTTACTTGCCTCTACTTCATTTAGTTCTCTTTGTGGGGATTCCTCCTTTCCCTTTGATTGGGGTGTGTTTCTTTGCTTTCCCATTATGTGTGAGACTCTTCTTTTTTGCTTCTGTTTCTTAAATTGATCTGTCTTGATTTCCTGACTTCATGGTATAAACTTCTATGGTAGGAGACCACTGTTTTTTCTTTCTGGATTTGCCTCTGATGGCATCAAATGTTGTCCCTATCTGACCTTAGGCAGTCTGAGACTTCCAGGAATGTACTGCCTGTAGCTGTCTCTTTCAGCTATTAATCTATTCACTCCACACTCAGCAGGCCTACTTAGAGAAATCACAGGGTGGGGCAGAGTCCCTCCTGGGGTCAGGGTTGTAGGGTCCTCTCACACTGCTGCCGTTCAGGGGGAGTGGTCTCTGCCTGAGGAAGATGGCTGCTGCCTTACGGGGGATGAGCCAGCACCTAGATCCCGCTGGCTACTCTCTCAGTTCTCTCCCCAAAGCCTCTTTCCCCAGTCTCTCCTTGGGCATTTCTAGCCCACTCTGCCCCTGCCTCTGCAGGAGACCATGGTAAGTGGTTGCAAATAAAAATTTATGCGCTTGCCCTTTAAATGGCTCTTTGTATCTCCAGCTGCTTGTCTGTGGCAGAGAGCAACCCTGCCGCTTTTTGCAGCTGGTTGTTATCTGTGTATTTTTTGGGCTCTGGGGCTGTAGACTTGAGACCCTGGCTCATGGATTAGACCCCACTCTTCTCAGGGGGATCCAACTGGCCATTTAAATATCCTCTGGTGCTGCCACCCATGGGCACCCCACCCACCTTCTCAAGTCCCTACTGCACTCCTTACCACTTAGGTTGTGCTAAAGCTGATTCTTCTGTCTGTCAGAGATAATAAGGCTCCTGTCTCACTCTTGTTCAGTTGTTTGTTTCAGGTGATTTCTCCACAATTTAGTTGTAATTCCAGAATGGTGCTGTGAAGGGGGGGTAATGTGACTTCCACTCACTCCTCCGCCATCTTGATTCTCCCCAGTTTTTTTTTTTTTAATATATTATTTTAGGTACAAACATAGGTCCATTTTTTATTTTAGCAGTTATGCATTTATTTGAAACATACTGATTTTTCTTTTTGACAGCTTTACAAAGTTTCCTTCTCAAATTATTTTTTAAAGACATGGCAAAAAAACACACTAAATAAATAATAATGTAAGATGATTCAGTTACAGCAAAGATTCCGAAAGTTTTCAAGAATGACTGAAGTTCAGAAAATCCTCAAGTTGCCTCCTAAAAAACATAAAGTATTTCACAAATTTGTTGTTCACCTCACGCCTACAATAGAAGCCATGATGACTTTTTCAGGATTAATTCCATTATAGCATATGTTGTGTCAAAACAAACAAAGCATCATCCATTTTATCTCCAGATACCTTGAGTTTAATTTAAAAACAAAAATGAAAACAAACAAAAAATTAATAATCATTTTCACAGAGCCAGAGTTTCAAAAACTTATTTTGTTCATGGATCTGTAACAGGGTGTAGCTAGCCTCTCCCAAAGGGGATTTGGAATGGGATCCAGAAATTGGGGTGCCCAAGAAAAATATAGGATATTCTCACCCACTCCAAGGTGGGCTGCCATGGGGGATTGGAGACAGGGAGCAGGGCCATTGAGAGTCATTTTTAATGTCAGTAATAGGAGGAGAGCTTCATACCTCATATGCAAAGATGGTTATTTTGCATATCAAGGCTAACCAGGAAAGTTTGCATAAATTTAACCCAAGATATAGCTTGGCAGGGAACCCTCCCCCACTACCCCTGGTTTGCAGTACCTGGCTAAGGAGTTGGAGGTGGGGTTATGGAAGAGGATTCCTGCCAGGGTTGGGACCCAGGCACAGCAACCATGCTAGAGGCTTTTGACCATGGGGTTTTGGGAACAGAGTACAGGCTCCCTTGACTACGCAGCTTAGGAAGCAGGAAAACAAGACGTAGCAGCCTTGCAGGTGGCTCTGCATCCTTACCCTGTTACAGCGTATGTGCATGAGGGCTTGGAGATGGTTTGCTCCATGCCTTGAGGGAACTATGTGAAGACCATGAGGGAAGGAAAGGGGAGAAAGGATTCTTGCTAGTGGGCCATGAGAAGGTGCCACTTGGTTCTGAATTAAGAACTGGAGATCGAGGCAAGGCAGCAGATGGTGCTGGGAACAGCGAGAGGCCTGCCTAGCTAAGCTCTGGACTTCTGTTCTTTTTCTTCTGAAGGATAGTACACCTAACTGGTCTGGTTGGCCTGACTGGGCAAAGAGGGGAAGGCAGGACTGTGTGTGTTGGTCGCTGTTTTAAAGGGATTTTGAGATTTAGCAGCGACATTTAGCCATTAATTAAACCTGTATAACTTTTGAATAAATAGTTCCTTTCCTTTTCACCAAGCTCTGCCATTGAGAACCATAATTTTTAAGGGCAGCAGGCAAAAGACCTAGAACAGAGGGACCCCGGGGAAGCGGGGTGTTGTTTCAGTAATAGCATGTGGGGCTCCTCCTCTGCCCCCGCAACGGGTCCACGTTCAGTAACTACATGATTGAAACAAATGTTTCTCTGTCTTTTCACGTGAGTGTGAATTAAACAATCGACTTTGATGCTAGTCTCCACAGCCAAGTGTCATCATAGAACGGGAGTAGGAGGATTGAAAACAGGCTTTTTTTTTTTTTCATTTTATGTGTGAAACTATTAGCGTTAAGTTTAAGTATAAACATAACAAAGAATTTGTTCTTAATTGAAGGGAGAAGCACACCAGTTCTTCATGCAACCCATTTATATGGGAAACACAACTACAGTACTATTTCTTACTACTACTACTATGGTATCTTCCTAGAGTATGCATTGCTACACTGTAAGTGATAAAGAATGCTAGGGGAAAATTCTGCCCAATATACCCAAGTTTTTCTGCTAACAATGGTACTTTACTAAAAATTGAAAAAAAGATCATATTAAATACTTGAATTTTAATACTCTGAGAACTTAACATATTTTCATTGGAGTTCTTTTTCTTTAAGCATCTTTAAAATCAAAATCCACATCAGCAATCACTCATTTGAAATTTTTGCTGACAAATGTATTTCAGGATTCAGAATCTCCTCAATTTTACAAGGAAAATATGTTTTATATATCACAGATAACAAAAATGCCCATGATATATCAAATGGCACCCTCTAATCAAACATACTAATATTTTTGTTATAAAAGATATGAATAGTAATATTAGGTAAGGTTTTTTTTTTTTTAAAGATTAAATAGCTTCATGTTAGTCTAGGTTAGTCTTTGCTTCCAAGGGTCCTGGTCAGGATATGTTTTGTTTTTGGATTATGGAATTGTAGATAAGAGAGTATGGGCTTGTACTAGTAGAGCTGTAAATCAGAAGATGAACTAGTTTGCAAGAAATCTTTTTAAGATACTGTGATAGACACTGCATTAATACAACCTAAAAGTACTGGAAGTCCTAGCCATAGCTAGGGCAAATATTTTATAATCTCTCTTATATGTGCAATCTACAAAAAACAAACTTGTAGAAACAGAGAATACATTGTTGGTTGTCAGAAAATGGGTGGGGGAAGAATAGGTGAAAGTGGTCAAAAGGTTACATTCAGTTATAATATAAATATTTCTGGGAATATAATGTACAGCATGCTGACTCTAGTTAACAATATTGTATTGTACATTTAAAAGTTGTCAAGAGAGTAGACCTTAAAAGTTATCACAAGAAAAAGAAAACTAACTATGTGAGGTGATGGATGTTAAATAAATTTTTGTGGTAATCATTTCACAATATATACATATATGAATCATTATGAAATGCGTGTTGAGCTAGAAGTCCCCCAAAACAGAGAAGTTCCCCATTAACCTGGATTGGGGGACAGAAAAGCAGAGGCCAGCCTTTGAGCATCACTTTGCATATCTATGGCAACTTGGCTAGCTACATAGTTATGCTAAATAGCTGTGCCTGCCACACTTCAGCCAGGGAGATGGGCATAGCTTTAACCTGTGAGTAGCCTGGGGCTTGCTGTACCTGAGACCCTGGATGTGGTATCCTCTGTGTAGTGGGGCCACACCTGCCCAGACTAACAAAGGCAGCCAGAGAAGGGCAGAATGTATGGGGAATGGCAAGATGTAACCCATTGTGGGAGGAGTCGGAAATGGGATTATGGAAGACGTGAAGGGTGAGGATTTAAACTCAAGCGTAGCAGCCATCCACACTCTTGGCCATGCAGTCTGAAAGACATCAGTGAGTAGGGAGTAGTAAGAAAGGAGACATGGTGTCTGTTGTGAGGCATGTTTGCCATGCTGTTTGAAAGAGAGCAGTGAGAAGGGAGAAGTAAACAAATAGCTTTGTAGTTTATAGTGTGGAAGGAGGCCATGCGGCCTGGATTAAAAAGAGAGATTCTGCTGCTGTGATCGTGCCTGCTCTAGCTGACTTTGGAGCTGCAAAGAACTTCCTTGGAAGATGCTATCCTGCTGCACCTGGATTTTACCTGGACTTTTAAGACCTGTGCCTTTCCTGAGTTTCACCATGATCCAGAGTAACATGGCACATGCTTTTCTGGACTATTAACTGGAGATTGATGACCACATACCCCAGGTCCTGAAGGAGAAGGCTGCTATGTGAGGATGGCAACTTTGGTACCTTCCAGAGGGACTGGAGAATTGTTTGTGCAGTCAGATTAAGACCAGATAAGAGCACAGGAAACGTTTGCGGATGTTTTTGGCTAAGAGCCTGGCGGGGAGCATGGGAAGTGCTGGGTCTCATGGGAAAACTGGGCTCAGAGCATGAATGTTCTAGGCTCCCCCAAGGTTGGAATCTTGTTAAAAAAGACCTGTTCCTTCCAGCATTAATTGTTGGGTCATTCACCAAGGCACCATGTGGATGGGCCCCAGTCTGCTCAGTAACAATTATGTTATGCACCTTAAATTTATACGTCACATGTAATTATATCTAAATAAAACTGGAAAATGATTAAATGGCTGATTTTTGTTATATATTACAATTAAAAAATTAATAATGCAATGTATGAACATTGACTATAAAGCTAAATGTGTGAATTCCATGGTATATGAATTATATCTTAAGCCATTAAAAATGATCTCACTTTAGCAACATAAATGCCAACTGATAACACATAAGATGTGAACATCTATAGCATGCTATATGAGTGAAGACCACAGATTCTGAAGCCAGTCTTCCTGGAATTGAATTGTGGCTCCACTGTTTCTTGGTTGCATGACCCTGGTAAGTTATTTAACCTCTCTATACTTTGCTTTGGTTTCTACTTTTCTAAAATAAGAATAATAGTATCTTCTTCACAGGGTGCTATAAGGATTAAAAGAGCTAATATTTTTAATATGCTTAAATGAATGAATGGCACATATAAAATCTTAGCGCCTGTCATTATTATTAGTAAAAGTACTTAGAGAGAAGCACATCTGGGATTTTAGACAGGGTGGATTAGGAAAGAGTCATTCTACTTCTAACTCACTGAAGCACAACAGACTGCTTTATGAAAGACAAGGAATTTTAAGAACTTCTTGAAAAACATTCGTTGTAGATAAAATGGAGCAAATATGAAGTTAAACAATGGCAATCATGAGAAAACCTTTGTACTAGAATGCAGAAATGAAGACGCTGAAAAAATTTGCTTAAAAGAAGGACTGACATGCTGGAGCAAAGCAGATAAAGTAGTTAAGGGAGAATTAATAAAAGCTCTGAATCACAGAATTAGAAGCTTAGTTACTACCCTTTTAGATGATTCTGATGGTGAATTAGATAGCTAGGGCCTCAGGAATCACTAAATAAACCACAACAAACCTCTGCCTACTCCTGCACTGGAATGAGTTGGGATATTTAATTACTGTCAGATATGTGCTTAACAAATACAACATTATTTTATTATTACTGCTGCAGGACAGAATCTCTAGATACAGACTTTGAGATAAAGGTTAATCAGAGAATGCTCTTGGGAGTAAAGGAAGAGAGATTAAGCAGAAAGAAAAATTGGGCCGTGCTATAATTGCAACGAAGGACTCAGTCAATCCCACAGGAGCTCTGGAGCTGGGCTGGCCCTTCTGTTGCCTGAATGGAGGCAAGCATGCCTTTATAATCCCTGTACTGACCTATCATTTTATGTGAGCTGCAAGTACAGCAGGGAATGTAGCCTTAAATAAGGCAGGTCTCATTAGCTGAGGGCAATTGACAGAGAGGGCCTGTGAGCCATCACAGCCAGTACTCCTTGCAGGTAGGAATGAGTGCCCTGTTTCTGGAGGGGATCTGTGCAGTGCGACTTAGCACTCAGCACATCAATGGGTCCTGAATTGTAGTTCTGGCAGCAGCAGCAGCAGCAGCAGCAGCTCCTGGAAACTTGTTAGAAATGCAAATTTTCAAGCCCCATGGGAGAGCTACTGAATGGGAAACTTGAGGTGGTGCCCAGCAATCTGTTTCAACAAACCCTCCACATAATTCTCATGCATGTTAAATTTGAGAACCACTACTACAGACACTATGTAAAACATGAAATGTACACAAAATTATTTCACTTAATGAACAGTTGTCATACAGCCTATACTTTGTTAATACATATCATGGAGTGATATTCACTACTACTGGAAAATGAGAAAATTCAATCCTTAGAGCTCTGACCTTGGGTCAAACACAGAGCTGTTGGTTTACAGACATGAAGGTAATTACTAAACTGTAGCAATATTTGATATGGCACTTTATATGTGACACAGATTAATGGAAAAGTGAGTTAATAAAACAATAAAGCTATATCCGTTGCAAAAAAAATCTATAAACATAAAAGAACATGCTAAGGGCAAAAAAATGTGAACTGAGTAAAGCAAAAGGATAAGATGTGGATGACTTTAGCTAAATGCATTGTGGTTGTCATTGACTCTCTCCTTGAGCATCTAAGATCCTCAGGGGAAAATAATGTGATGATCTCAGAAAGGAAGGGAGGAATGGCCTCAAGGCAATTTATCCTTTCTAAAGAAGTGATCTCCATAGTCAGTAGGGATTTACAGAGTTGAAAAAAGCCAAGGATAATCTCTAAGTCTGCATTAGCTCTATGTGAGTGATAGCAATGAGATAAATTCTAAACAGTGACAGGACAAAGTCGTGAAAATATTCTTCATGGACATCATCATCCCAACTCTTCAGTGATACAGGAGCTATGGTGTGGTCTGCAACTCATTAGAGCATTCCAGGAAAACTTCTGAAAAAAATGATAAATGAAGTATTGAATGCCCCACAGAAATGGTTTCAAATTTTGGTGTTTTCTTTGAGCCTGGTATTAGCAGCCTTAGCAAATGGAATAAAGGCTGTATCTTACATTATTGCATTGCACTCCACTCCTCAAACCCTTTTCACAGACATTTGTAATTTGACCCTCAGAAGTATTCTTTGAGATCAGCCAGTGTGGTATCTGCGTTCTGTATGTAAAGAAATAAGCCTGAAAAGGCTAAGGGACTTGCTTAAAGTCCAACAGCAAACTAATTGGATATTTATTATTAGCGCTTTTATTGCCCTTTATTGAACATCTTCTATGTACTGGGACTTGGCGAGAAGTTATACCAACGAATATTTTTTGAAGTCTTCACAAAACCCTTAACTTCAGTATTATTATTTTTCTCTCATTATTAATAGATACAGAGAGGTTAATCAATTTGCCCAACATCAAACCAGGGAAGTTTGGCTCCAAAAGTATGCATTCCTTTCACTATTCTATTTCAATTGGTCTTGGGTAGGCCATAGCATTATGTTTAGGTACTTTGAATGTGCACCCAGGATAGGCAAATGCTGCTAAATTTCTACAATAGCAAAACATGTACAGTTCTGGCTAGGATACTAGCAACAATATAAATATATAAAATCACAAAAGTTAAATAAAAAGGCATAGAAAGTGGACAAGAAATCAATTAGATTAAGAAAGAGGAATAAACAAATTATAATACCAAAAATTTCACAAGTTTGTAATAAATATTAGGATATTAAGTATTGGTTAGTAAACCATTTTAGTAACATGAGAAAGAGGAGTAAGAAATCTAAAGTCAAGGCACACATCAACTTTCACCGAGATAGAATAGCATTTCAGATTCTGAAAGTCAAATAGAATGGTATTTCTAAATACAGTGATTTCAAATAGAATGGTATTTCAGATTCTCAAAGTCAAAACCTGATATTTTATTTGACCTCAGAATTTTCCTACATTTAGAATAAACCATTTTTCTTGCATTTCAGGACACTTCCTATGGGTGTAAATAAACAGTTTTACACAAAACCAGTGTTAAAATAGTGTGGTTTCATCAAAAGTTAGTTAAATATTGATTTGCCATTCTACTGGCATAATGACCAAACAGAATACTCCATCCGTTTGTTGAACCAATGCCCCTAAGTGCTGCCAAACAAGTCAGCAATTAATGTCTTTGCTGAGTAGTTGGTTTCCACCATATCTACAAGAAAACGAATTGAAAACGAATTGAATTGAAAGCAAAACATGAGACAATCCATTCATTCACATGAAAGCCAGCTTGTCATTTGAAACTCACAAACAACTGAACTAGCAGCTCTTCTCAAACACCAAGACTTAATTTCCTCCTCCCAGCTGTCAATCTTGGCTTCACCTAGAAAGTCCAAACCCCTGTCTTTTTTGCTATTAAATTCCATATTAACACCTCCCAGCTGCCAAACCTCCTAGCTCTTTCCTTTGTCTACCTTTATAGTATGCGATCAAGAGCAAATGCTCCAGCAAGCTTAAAACCTTACAGCTGCACAAAATACACATAAGAAACAAAACCTTCTGAAACAAGGCATCCTTTAATGTTGAATTTAACCTGAGCCTATTGCTTAAACATATTTCTGTCCTTTGGCTCCAAATTCCATACTGTTTGAGGTTTGTTTTTTTTTAACTATTCTATAGTATAATTCATATCTGTCAGTTACAATCTAGTGATATTTTTATTCACTAAAATATATTTTAAAATTTTAATATCATCTCAATACTTTTGCTTCATCTTTCTATATTTTAAAATTTAAAATATTTTCAAAATTTAGAATATTTTTTAAATAATTTTTTCTCTTCCATTCTGATTCACAATGGAGGAAACAATTTCCTTTTAGAACAATCCCCCCCCAAAAAAATATAGAACCCCAAGATCTATAAATAAGAAACTCTGAGGCCATAAAGAAAATGTTTGGATATAAAACACAGATGGAAATGTACATGATCTTTAATGTGAGACTTTCTGAAAAACATTTTTCTAAATAAATGTAACTGGTTTAAAAGCATACTTCCCAAATCAGGAGAAAAGATACCACAGGTCATTCACACAAGAAAATAGAGTCCTAATCAGATAGCTTGTGTTTTGTATACATTTTCATGGTTAACCACAAATGAATAGGGAAGTAAGAAGGACTAATTTTATAAGCAAATAGATTATCAATTAGATTGATGACAAATAGGTATACAGATGAAAAGATAAAACACAAAATGTGCTAAAGTGTGTAATCCGAACATTTAACATTTTATTTTCAATCTCATTCTGATAATAAAAGTCTAATAGCAAATTATTATTGCCAACTCTGCAGCCCCATATTTCAAGGTCTTGTAGAAAATGTTTTTCTATCAGTTGTCTTCAAAGACCTTATTTGGAAGACTGAAGAATGCTTTTGTCATATCAAATATGCTCAGCTTTTTACCGCATGGTAAAGTAGTGTTAGAACCATTTAAAGTTGTGTCTGACATCATTAATCTATTTGACCTCTGACCCACAGATCTAAACTGTAACTATGGTGACTAAAGCTTGACCTTAAAATGCTGAGAGACTTTAAAGCAATGCAGTAGTTTAGGTCACATTGTTAAGTTAGACAAAGGGGTAAAGCAGTAATGTGAAAGTTTCCTGGGAATTAAGGTCAGCAGGTCAATTGTGCTGGAGTTTTTTGTGATAAGGAAGCTAGTTAAATTTTTTGATCTGTTATAATATTTAGAATAGTACTTTGTCATAAGTAGTGAAAAGTGCAAAGGAATCAATCCATTAAACTCTAAGGAAGTTGGAAATAAAAGTACAGTTAGTCTTGGAAATTCAATAATATAATATTCCTTACAACAATTTATAGATGTAATGCAGTATACCACCATTTTCTGGTTCTACACAATAACAAGTAAATACAAGTGTAATTTCATCTGCAGATTGCTGCTCCAACTACTAAGTACTCAAAATGATAAAATGATGGGTTTTTTAAACACAGGGACGTTCCTGTGATCAAATTCATAGTCATGTACTTTAATGTCTATTAAAAAACTGTATCAGATTGATTATTCTCTGAGCAAAGCCTATAATAAACAAAAACAATGAACATGAATGTTAATGTAGAGCTAGTGTAACACCACACAAGGGTGGCTACTACTCCTGAATATGAGCATCTCTTGTATTTAGGTGTGCTCTCACTGAATAATTGAAGCAGCACATATAAAAACTATGAACTTCTATTTTTAAGATTTTCTAATTATGCCAGTAAATAGGCTAGATTAACCTTTTCTACAAAAAAAAAAAGGCATGTTCTGAGGCATTGTTTCATGGATATTTAACCTGAAGCCCTAATTATTTCTGTTAATCAGTGGAAGAAAATTCTTCAATGTGTACAGATGCAGGAGTTGGGAAGGGGCTCTGCACAAAAAAAATATTAAGCAAGAGTATTGCTCACATAAGGGAAATAGACTCAAATGGTCCCCCAAACAACTCAATTTTAAGAACACATAGTAAACAAATACCTCAGACAATTCACCTTTGCCATTATTTTTGTAAATAATAAAATCCATTTTGCTCTAAATAACCTGGAAGAAGGTATCACATTTCAAATGTATTTCAGCTCACATTTAAAAATAGAAAAGAGATTAAACATACATGCATACATGCACACACATGACAAATTTGTACCAGATATATAAACACATGGAAATGAGAAACACTAAATATTTCTCCTGTGTCTTTCACTTGGAAGTTTGGAGAGTTTCAGAAAGCAGGACCACTGAAAGAATATACACCACTTGCTGCTTTATTTTCTTAAGCTTCACCTACGTATCTATTCAAAACAGAATGGCGTGATTTTTTTCCCATGTGTCCCTTAGACTTTAGAAGTCTTTAGAAGGTTTGAAGGAGACTTGGAATGGCAAAAGATTTAAAGACTTAAAAATGAAAATGCAAGTACGCATCACAATAAATGAATTTTGACCATATGCCCCAGAGAAGAGAATGCTTCTAAACAAACCACACTGGGACACATAGCTACAAAGCCACGGTAAAATCAGGCATGACCAGTAACAAATATAAAGCAAACAAAATCAATGAAATCTTTTGATCACTTCTTTTTCTGCCTGGCTATAAACTAAATGAAAATAAGTCCTAGGCTCAAAACTTTTTAAAGTATGAGAAGACAGCCATGTGGAGAAATACTTCATGGAATCCTCCAAAAACAGGAATATATTATGAGAAGACTGGAAGTATACTCCAATAAGAAATAAAGGGGCAGGGAGAGCTGGGAGACATGTTGGAAGGAAATGAAGTAGAAAAGAAATGAAACAATGTAATACACTTCCTTTCTCTAATACATTACCTTTTAAAATATCAGTTTTAACCAAAAATTGCTAAAAATCGGCTACTAAAAAAGACAGAATGCTCAAATGGTTTTATATTGACACTTCTTTTGACATCAAATCTCCAAAACACACTTCATTCTCATGTACAATCACTATTTGTTACTAGTCTTGAAACATTTAGTCATACTGTGTTGTTATTTTAATACATTCACTATTGGATATAATTTCCTAACAGTTTTTAATGTTCTAATTAAGACTGGCCAATTTTTTCACTTATATGTGTGCTGTCTTTGCTTTCATTTCTGCTAAGTCTGAAAATCTGGCAAAAATATTGAATTTTGTGATAGTCTGTGTAGAAATAAAATATATCAAACCAATGAATTAAGAAGCAGCATTGGGAAAACAGAACAACTAGGAGATGTTCAGTGTTTGCACTAGTGAAATCCTAAGTGTAAGGTGAGCCAAGAACCTAATTGTAATCCTACCTCCTAACAGACAATTTCACTCATATTCAACTATGCAGCATATGCAGCAGTCCCGGTCATCTATTTTGAAAGTATTAAAATAATGCAAAGGTAATCACACAAATGAAATATATAGTTATTAAAGGTTAGAACCTTCTTGTGGAAAGTTCAGTGAAGAAAATTAGACATAGAATAGGACCATGAAGTGGATGGCCTTGATTTGTAAATAAAGGGAATTTATTGAGCTTTCAAATGCTACAGTTTAAGAACTGCAATTTTTTTTTCCTTCTCCGCTGTCTGGAATAGTCAGTATAAATTCATCCAAGGGGGTTGGGATAGGTAAAAAGAGATGTGAACAAGTACTTTTTCACTTTCCTTTATGATTATTGATCAACTCAGGTTTCTAAATCTCTTGGATCTGAGTTTGTAATTTATCTTTTCTTAGGAAATAATACATGTCATCCAGATTCTCTAATGCATTGGTATAACATTCTCTTAACATCATTTTTAACCTCTGAAATTGTATTCATATTACTTTTCTCATCTTTAATTTGTGCTTTTGGACACTTAGAAATCAGATTTGCCAAAGTTTGCAGTTTTCCCAGTCTTTTGATCAACTAGTTCGTTTGATTGTTTCTGTTTTAACCTTTATCAAGTTCCTTCTTATTATTTTCTTTATGTGTAAGTTGTAATATTTCCTTGTTCATTTTTTCAATTTTTGCTTTGTAATAAATGCATTTAAGATTACATATTTCCCTCTACTGCTGTTTTAGCTGTATTACACAGATTTTTGATATATAATAATCTATATTTTCCTTATTCTAAACAGTTGGTGATTTCCATTTTAATTCCCTCATTAGTAAAGTTGATCAATAAAACTATTTTATATTTTTAAATTTTCCACCTGGGTAGAAAATTTTAATCATTATATTATTATATTTTAAAATTAATACATTGTCATTAAAGAATGAAGCTATATGAATTTTCCCTTGCAGCCTATTTATGAAAATCCCTGTTTTTGAAAGGAATATATATTTTCTATTAGTACATGCTTTCCCACATAATCTCTCTGAATTGCAGAAATATTTGAACAGATTACAATCTCAGAGAGATAGCTAACTAACCTATCTAAATAATCTATTCAAGTACTTTCTAATTAAGTGGTGAGGCAAAAGTCAAACTCAGATCTTCCAAAAGCCTGCACTCTTTATAACTATGACAGATGATTCCATAATTATTAATTCCATATCTTTCTCTTCCCAGTAGACTGAATGTCCTGATAGCAAATCTTACTCATTTTCTATCACAAAAGCTGCTGTAAACTGTTACTCTGGTCACCCCCAAGTGACCACTTCTCCTAGCATTTATTCTATTGTTTAGTGCCTTCCTCTTAAATAGGACTGGTTTGGTGATTCTACTTTTGCACTCTTAAGACTGTATATAAAAAAATCAGATTAACCTGCTGGAATGACCACTAAGACAGGCTAAGTCGAGAGGCCACGCAGAGAAGCTACATGGAGAGACAGGTCCTGAAACTGCATGGAGAAAAATAAAATATCCAGCTGACCAGGAGAAACAAGGCAGTCATACAACCTCAGTCAAGCTGTTCCAGTCATCCTTGCTGAATACCTAGACATGTAAGTGTAAAAAAGCCAATTTAGAGCTTCCAGCTCCAGTACACATCATGTAGAATAGAGACAATCCATCCTTGACTTCTGTCTAAAATCTTGACTCACAGAATCTGTGAGAAATAATAAGATGCTATTGTTTCAAGCTACTAAGTTTTGGGATTATTTGTTATACAGCAGTTGAAACCCAAAATAGTAGCCAATAGAGTAAGCCTTCACTAAATATTGTTGAATGAAAATCGAATGAATGAATGAATGAATGAAAGAATGATGAGTAAATAGGCAACTTGATTTACCATGGAGAGTGAACTTATTTTGTATACACATATAAAGGTTACTTTACTTTCTAGTGAAATTATTTCAAGGTCACATGACAACATAAAATAGGACAGCATGTTGTAGTGTTTGAATGGTGTAGTGTTGAATGATGCAGTGTTCTACATCATTCAACAGCAAATGATCATTAGAAGCTGCCTCTCTATCAGGCCCTTGTGCAGGGTTCAAAGATTATGATGACGGCAGACAAGGCATATGCCACCATGATGCTCCCAGTGTGGTAAAGAATATAGAAAAATGATTATAAAGAAGTCAAACTGTATACTCTTACAAAGGCCACAGAGGAGAGGACCATGTAAGTAGAAAATGTTAGAGTTCGAAGGAGCTGATGTGGTCAGGGAGTTCAGGAAAGGCATTCAAGAGGAATTGGTGTCTGAGCCAAAATCTGAAGAATGGGAAGGGTTTAACATGAAGAAAGAAAGGAAAAATAATGCTGGAGGAGGAAACCTATGAGCAAATGCTAATAGTAGAAGGGAGTCTAGCAAAGGCTTCATCAAAGTGTATAATATCCACAGATACATGTATATTCTAAAAGTCTTTTTTATAATTGGGTTAACGTCACTTGATTTCTAATAATCTCCATATAGTAACAGCTTACCAGTCAAATATGTAAAATGAAGTCAATAATTAGAAAAGAACCAACATTTTTTCTTAATCTATTACTAATAATAAAAAGGCACATATTCAGATAAATGCAGATAAAATATAACCAAATTAATTATTTTAAAAACTTACAAAAAGCTAGATTAGCCTAAAAATATTCTGTGTTCAAGATAAAGAATCTTAGTATAAATTCCTCAAAATAACAAAATATGAGAGCAGAAGTTGAAATTAATATGAAGTATGAAAAGGAAATATATCTTATGACAAATAATTCAATATGTTTGTATTTAATTTTTAGGATTCCTTGGATAAGAAAGCAAGACCCATATGTATGCTCTCTATGAGAGATCCACATCTGAATGAAATATATACACAGACTAAAAGTAAAGGATAGAAAAAATACATTTCATGCAAAAGCTAATGGAAAACAAAAGATGGAGTAACAACAGTTATATCTGACAAAATAGACTTGAAAACACAGGCTATAGTGAAAGACAAAGAAGGGAACTACATAATGATAAAGGATGCAATCCATCAAGAGGATATAACCATTATAAACATTTATGCACCCACTATAGCAGCCCCTAAATGTATAAAGCAAACCTTGATGGACATAAAAAGAGGGATCAACATTAATATAGTCATAGTAAGAGACTTTAACAACCCATTGACATCAATGGATAGCTCTTCCAGACAAAAACTCAACACGAAAACAGTGGCATTATATGACACACTGGAGCCCTGACTGGTGTGACTCAATGGATTGAGACCTGGCCTGCAAACCAAAGTATTGCTGGTTTGATTCCCAGTGTACGGCACATGCCTGGATTGCAGGCCAGATTCCCTGTGGGGTGGAGCACAAGAGGCAGCCACACAGTGATGTTTCTCTCCCTCTCTTGCTCCCTCCCTTCCCCTCTCTCTAAAAATAAAGAAATAATATCTTTTTAAAAAGTTTTTTAAAGATCGCTTTAAAAAAATAAATGATACACTGGATCAGATGAATTTAATTTATACTTTCAGAGCAGTTTACCCCAAAGCAGCAGGCTATACATTCTTTTCTAATGCACATGGAAAGTTTCCTAGGATAGACCACATATTAGGACACAAAACAGGTCGCAAGAATTTAAGAAGATTAAAATCATATCTATTATTTTCTCTGACTATAATAGTATGAAACTAGAAATCAATCACAAGAAAAAAGCTAAAAAACATTCAAAGATATGGAAACTAACTAACATGTTACTACATAATAAATGAGTTAACAATTATGTTGGGAAATGCCCTGTCTGGTTTCAGGAACTGTAACCCCGCCAATAGGCAGAAGGGCCCAAAGGCTGGAAATAGTTAAGGAGGCCTTGGAGAAACAGGCCTGAGGAGACATAACCTGTCTGCCCTGGCAGGGGCGTAGCTTCTGCCTCTCTACTTTGCCCTGTGATAATCGCTTGTAGATGACGGGTAAGTTATCTCATGCAGAGATAACAACCTAAGCCAGACATTGATCTGTATGGACGA
The DNA here is from genome assembly GCF_021234165.1 of Pteronotus mesoamericanus. Taxonomy (NCBI): domain Eukaryota; kingdom Metazoa; phylum Chordata; class Mammalia; order Chiroptera; family Mormoopidae; genus Pteronotus; species Pteronotus mesoamericanus. The sequence continues at coordinate 33,105,871 of NW_026555105.1, read as the reverse complement.
CAGACAAGAAATTGGGGGACAGGGAGAAAGGGCAAAAAGACCCACACCCATCGGCTCGGCTTGGGCATGGCCAGAGTCCTCACTCTATTTGAGAGAAGTCTCCTTGTCTCTTGGTGGCTCCTTCCCCATGCCTGGCTCAGGTTGGAAACAATACCAGAGTCAGTCCTAAACCAGATCTGGCGGTTCCCAGGGAAATCAGGCCTAAAAGTAAATTCATTAAAGTGTGCTTTGTTCTTCCCTCAAGCTATATCCAACTCATGCTGGGAAGTAAATTTATATTATTCACAGACCCTAACCCTATACCATTAGGCACTCTTATGTTTACTACGCTCTCCTGTTTAGTCCTCTCTCTTCTTTATTAGTCTCATCTCAGACCCATGTAAATCAGTGTGCTCTTGCCATTTGTTTTCTTCAAAACATCACCCATTCTCCATGAACATTAACCTACTGATGTAATGAGATAACCTGTGCATTCCTGTTACCTAGCCCCACTGATAACCCTTTCAATAAAAGCCTTTGAACAAAGGAACTCTGGGCCTTCCCCACTAGAGGCGTGTGCCATTTCCCCTCTCCTGGCAAACAGAGAAGTGTTTGCAACGACTCATATTTATTCCCCCTCATCTGTGACAACCCCGGGATGGGCTCTGCAAGATTCAGAGTCCCCACTCCCATCTCTGCTGGCTCCAGACGGTAACCCTCAGATCCCAGAGTGCCACACTCCCCACGACGTGCTCTGTCTCTCCATGTTACACAATTAGATCAGGAAAGAAATCAAGATACCTGGAAAACAATGAAAATGAGAACACAACAACCCAACATACATGGAGCACAGAAAAAGCAGTCCTAAGAGGGAAATTCACAGCGTTATAGGTCTACTTAAAAAAACAAGAAAAATCTCAAATAAACAATATAACTTCACACTTAAAGAAACTTTTTTCTTTTTTTTTGTTTTATTTTTATTATGTTGTTACAGTTGTCCCCACTTTTTCTCTTCCCCCACATCCACCCAGCCCCACCCTCTACCCGACCCAGGCCTATCCCCATATTGCTGTCCATGTCCATGGGTTATGCATAAATGTTCTTTGATTAATGCTTTCATCATCTTTCATCTCATGCTCCCATTTCTTTCTGGCAACTGTCAGTCTGTTTTACACATCTAAGGTTCTGTTACTATTTAGTGTGTTGGTTTATTGTGCTCAGTAGATTCCACATACAAGTGAGATCACGTGGTATTTTTTTGTTCACTGGCAAAATTCACTTAGCATAATTTTCTCCAGGTCCAAAATGTAATAGTTTCTTCTTCTTTATTGCATAGTATTCCATTGTATAAATGTACCTCCAGCTTTTTTTTATCCACGCATTTACTGATGGGCACTTAGACTGTTCCAAATCTTAGCTATTATAAATAGCGCTGCTATAAACTAGAGGTGCATATATTTATTTTGTATTGGTGTTTCAGGATCTTGGGAGTATATTCTCAGAAATGGAACTCCTGGGTAAAAAGGGAGTTCCATTTTTAATTTTTAAGAATGCTCCATATTGTTTCCACAATGACTGCACCAGACTGCATTCCCACCAACAGTGCACTAGGATTTCCTTTTCTCTACAATCTTGCCAACACTTGTTGTTTGTTGATTTACTAATGGTAACCATTTTAACAGGTATTAGGCGATATCTCATTGAGGTGTTAATTTGCATTTCTCTGATGATTAGTGATGTTAAGCATTTTTCATATGTCTATGGGCATTTTGCATGTACTCATTGGAGAAGTGTCTATTCAGGTCTTTTACCCATTTCTTAATTGGATTGTTTGTCTTCCTGGGATTGAGTTATATTAGTTCTTTGTATATTTTGGAAATTAAACCTTTGTCAGATGTATCATTGACAAAAATGTTGTCCCATATAGTGGGTTCTGTATTCATCTTGCTGATGGTTTCTTTAGCTGTATAGAAAATTTTTCATTTGATGTAGTCCCATTTGTTTATTTTCTGCTTTATTTCCAGTGCCTTAGGAGATATATAGTGAAAAATATTTCTTGTTGAGTATCTGAGATTTTACTCCCTATGTTTTCTTCTAAAATTTTTATGGTCTTGCGACTTATATTTAAGTTTTTTTAATCCATTTTGAGTTTATTTTTATATATGGTATGAGTTAGTGATCTAGTTTCATTTTTTTGCATGTACCAGTCCAGTTTTCCCAACACCATTTATTGAAGAGACTGTCTTTGCTCCATTGTGTGCTCTTGCCACCTTCGCCAAATATCAATTGTTCATACAGGTGTGGGTTTATTTCTAGTCTCTCTATCTTGTTCTATTGATCTATATGTCTGTTCTTGTCCCAGTGCCAATCTGTTTTTAAACATTATAGTGGCCCTATAGTATATTTAGTTGTGATACCTCCCGCTTTGTTCTTCTTTCATAATATTGTTGAGGCTATTCAGGATCATTTTGGTTCCATATAAATTTTTGGACTATTTGTTCTAGTTCAGTAAAGTATGACATTGGTATTTTAATAGGAATTGCACTGAATGTATAAAATACTTTGGGTAAAATAGCCATTTTAATTATGTTAACTCTTCCAACCCATGAACACAGTATATGCTTCCACTTATCTGTATTTTTCTTGATTTCTTTCTTCAGCAGCCTACAGTTTTAAGAATACAGGTCTTTTACAACCTTGGTTAAAGTTGTTCCTAGTTACCTTATTTTACTTTAATAATAAATGGAATTGTTTTCTTAGTTTCTCTTTCTGAAACCTCATTATCAGCCTATAAAAATGCCATTGATTTCTGGGTATTAATTCTGTATCCTGATACTTTGGCAAATTCATTTATTAGGGCTAGAAGTTTTTGGTGGTGTCTTTGGGATTTTCAATGTACAATGTCATGCCATCTGCGAATGATGACAGTTTTACATCCTCCTTTCCAATTTGGATGTCTTTTATATCCTCTTGTCTGATTGCTGTGGCTAAAACTTCCAGAACTATGTTGAATAAGAGTCATGAAAGCAGACATCCCTGTCTTGTTCCTAGTCTTAAAGGAACACCTTTACTTTCTCCATTGAGAATAATGTTAGCTGAAGGATTTTCATATATGGCATTTATTATGTTGAGGTATGACCTTTATGTTCCCACTCTGCTAAGAATTTTTATCATGAATGCATGGGTTTTATCAAATGCTTTTTCTCCATCTATTAATATGATGATGTGGTTTTCATCTTTCATTTTGTTTATGTGATCAATCACATTTATTGATTTGTGTATATTGTACCAACCTCACATCCCCAGTATAAATTCTTACATGATCATCGTAGTGTATGAACTTTTTGATGTATTGCTTGATCTGCTTTGCTGATATTTTGTTAAGGATTTTAGCATTTATGTTCATTAGGGATATTGGTTTATAATTTTCGTTTTTGTGTGTCATTGCCGGGTTCTGGAATTAGGATAATACTGGCCTCATAAAAAGAGTTTGGGAGTCTTCCCTGTTCTTGAATTTTTTGGAATAGATTGAGAAGGAAAGGACATCCAGTCGAGGCTTTGTGTGCCAGAAGTTTTTTGATCACTGCTTCAGTTTCACTATCTGTTACTGGACTCTTCAGGCTTTCTGCTTCTTCTTGATTCAGTTTTGGGAGATTGTATGTTTCCAGAAATTTGTCCATTTTGCCTAGGTTTCCAGTTTCTTGGTATATAATTGCTCATAGTGTTTCTTACAATACCTTGTATTTCTATGATATAAATTGTTATTTATCCTTTTTCATTTCTGATTTTATTTGTTTGGGTCCTCTCTTCTTTTTTTGATGAGTCTGGTTAAAGTTTTGTCAATCTTGTGTGTCTTTTGGAAGGACAATCTCCTGGTTTCATTGATTTTCTGTATTGTTTTTTTTAGTCTCTATGTCATTGATTTTTGCTCTGATCCTGATTATTTCCCTCCTTCTACTTGCTCTGGGTTTCGTTTGTTACTGTTTTTCTAGTTCTTTTAGGTGTAGTGTTAGATTGTTTATTAGCGATTTTTCTTGCTTCTTGAGGTAGGCCTGTAGTGCTCTGAAATTTCCTCTCAGGATTCCTTTTGCTGTGTCCCATAGATTTTGGGTTGCTGTGCATTCATTTTCATTCATTTCTAGGAATTTTTTGGTCTCCTTGATCTCATTAGTTATCCATTCGTTATTTAATAACAGGCTATTTAGCCTTCAAGTATTTGAATGTTTTTGAGTCTTTTTATTGAGGTTGATTTCTAATTTCATGCCATTGTGATCCAAGAAAATGCTTGATATGATTTTGATTTTCTTGAATTTCTTAAGACTTGTTTCATGGCTATAATATATGGTCTATCTTTGAGAATGATCCATGTGCACTTAAGAGAATGTATATATTTCTTCTTTGGGGTGAAATGTCCTATTAGTATCAGTTAAATCCATTTGATCTAGTGTGCTTTTTAATGCCACTATAGCCTTTTCTTCAGTTTTTGGCTGGAAGATCTGTCCACTGCTGATAGTATTAAAATTCTCTATTATGAGAGTATTATTGTTGATATCTTCCTTAAAGTCCACCAAGTTTTTTTCAAATGTATTTAGGTGCTCCTACACACATAAGGGTTCATATATGTTTACAAGGGTTATGTCCTCTTGTGGGTCGAACTCTTAAGAATTATTTAGTGTCCCTCTCTGTCTCTTTTTATGGCCTTCTTTTTGAAGTCTATTTTGTCAGATATAAGGATTGCTATACCCACTTTTTTGTTTGTTTGTTTCCTTTTGTGTGTAATATTTTTCTCCATTCCTTTACTCTCAACCTGTGGATATCTTTTGCTCTGAGGTGGGTCTCTTGTACACAGCATGTATGTGGGTTGTGTTTTCTTATCCATTTTGGTCTTTTGTTTGGGGCATTTAATACATTTGTGTTTAAGATTATAGATAGGTACTTATTTATTGCCATTTTTTTATATTGTACCTATGTCTCTCTCTCTCTCTCTTGCTTCTTATGAAAAGTCCTTTAACATCTCTTGCCATGCTGGTTTGGTGTTAATAAACTCCTTTAACTTTCCTTTGTCTGGGAAGCTATTTGGCCTTTAAGTTTAAATGATAGCCTTACTGGATAGAGAAATCTAGGCTCCATACTCTTAACTTTCATTACTCTGAACATTTCCTGCCTATCTCTTCCAGTCTATAGTGCTTCTGCTGAGAAATCAGCTGAGATTCTAATGGGGGCTCCGTTGTATGTAACTGAGTGTTTCTTGCTACTTTTAAAACTCTTTGTCTCCAGGTTTTGCCATTTTAATTATGATGTGTCTTGATGTAGGTCTCATTGGTTTCATCTTTGTTAGGACTCTCTGTCCTTCCTGGACTTGCACGCCTTTTTCCTTCACTAGGTTGGGAAAATTTCCTGGCCATTATTTCTCCAAATAGGTTCTCTATCCTTCTCTTACATTCATTTCCTTCTAGCACTCCTATGCTGTAGATTTTGTTACACTTGATATTTTCCCAAAGGTTTCTTAGGCTTTCCTCATTTCTCTGAAGTCTCTTACCTTTTTCATTTTCTATTTAGGTGGATACTGTCATCTTGTCCTCTAATGTGCTAATTAATCCTCTGTTTCATCTAACCTACTGTTGATTCCATCAAGTGAATTATTCATTTCAGATATTGTAATCTTCATTTCTGACTGATTCTTATTTATGGTATCTATATCCTTTTTAATACTTACTGTCTCTTTATTTAAGCTCTCACTGAGATTATCTATTCTTCCACTAAGGTCTTTGATCATCCTTATAACCATTATTTTAAACTCTGCATCTGGTATTTGTATTGCTTCCACACTTAAAGAAACTTGGAAAAGAACAATAAACAAAGCCTAAAGTAAGTAAAAGAAAGGAAATAATGAATATCAGAGAAGAAATAAACAAAATATAGTCTAAAAAATGATGCAAAAGATCAATGAAACAAAGAGTTGGTTCTTTAAAAAGATTTAAAAAACTCAAAAATTAACAAACCTTTTACCAGTCTAGTCAAGGAAAAAAAAAAAAAAGAGGACCTAAATAATTTAAATCAGAAATGAAAGAGAAGTAACAACTGATACCAAAGAAATACAGAGGATTGTAAGAGGATACTACGAACAACTATATATTAAGATATTGGCCAATCTGGAAGAAATGGGTAAATTCTTAGAAACGTACATCTTCCTAAAGGTTCAGAAAGAATCAGGGAATCTGAATGGATAGATTACAACTAGTGAAGTTGAAGCAGTAATAAAAAATCTCCCAATAAACAAAAGTCCTTGATGAGCTGGGTTCACAGGTGAGTTTTACTAAGCATTCAAAGAAGAACACCTCTCTTTCCCTAACTATTTTTTAAAATTCAAGAGGAGGGAAGACTCTCAAGCTCATTTTATGAGGCCAGTATTATTCCAATTCCAAAATCAGGTAGAGACACTACAAAGAAAAATTATAGGCCAATGTCCCTGATAAACATAGATGCTGAAATCCTCAACAAAATATTAGCAAACTGGATCCAGCAATACATTAAAAAGATTATACACAACGCCCTGTCTGTTGTGGCTCAAGTGGTTGGATTTCGTCCTGAAAAATGGAAGGTCACCATTTCATTTCCCAGTCAGGGCATATGCTTGGGTTGTGGGCTCAGTCCCAGTTGGGGCACATGTAAGAGGCATCTGATTGATGGTTCTTTCTCACACTGATGATTTTTCTCCCTTTCTTTCTCCCTCTCTTTTCCCCTATATAGAATCAATAAAAGAAAAAAAATAATACAATGAATAAAAAACTATACACTATGATCAAGTGGCATTTATTCCAGGCATGCAAGGTTGTTGCAATATCCACAAATCAACAAATGTGATACATCACATAAACAAAGTGAAGACTAAAAACACATGATCATATCAATAGATAAAAAAGAACATTTGAGAAATTCAGCACCCATTTATGACAAAAGCTCTCAGAAAAAAATGGGAATAGAGGGAACAAACCTCAATGTAATAAAGGCCATATGTGACAACCACAGCCAATATCATACTCACTGGCCAAAAACTACAAGGGTTCTCCTTAAGACCAGGAACAAGGCAGAGAAGTCCACTTTCACCTCTCTTATTCAATATAGCATTAAAAGTCCTAGTTACAGCAATCAGACAACAAGGAAAAATAAAAGGTATTTAAATTGGAAAGGAAGAAATAAAACTGTCATTATTTTCAGATAACATGATACTGTATACAGAGAACCCTAAAGATTTCACCAAAAAACCACTAGAACTGATCAATGAATTCAGCAAACTAGAAGGATATAAAATAAATATCCAGAAATCAGCTGCAAGTTTATGCACCAATCATGAACTAACAGAAAGGGAAACTAAGAAAACAATCTCATTTACAATTGCACAAAAATAAAATAAAACACCTAGAAATAAATTTAACCAAGAATGTAAAAGACCTGTACTCAGAAAATTATAAGACACTGAAAAAGAAATGGAAAAAGATACAGGTAAATGGAAGCATATACTGTGTTCATGAGTATAAAGAATTAACATTACTAAAATGTCCATACTACCCAAAACAATCTATAGATTCAATGCAATTTTTATCAAGATACCAATGGTATATTCCACAGAACTAGAATAAATATGTCAAAAATTTATATGGAACCATAAAAGACCCCAACTGGACTCAGCAGTCTTAAGAAAGAAGAACAAAGGTGGAAGAACCACACTACCTGATATTAAACTATACTACAAGGCTACAGGAATCAAAATCACATGGTGCTGCCATTAAAAAAGACATATAGATCAATGGAACAAAATAGCCCAGAAATAAACCCATGCTTTTATACATGATTAATATTTGACAATGGAGGCAAAAACACACAATAGAATAAAGATAGTCTATTCAATGAATGGTGCTGGGAGAATTGGACAGGTCTGTGCAAAAAATAAAAAATAAAACTAGACCATCTTCTTATACCATCCACAAGAATAAACTCAAAATGGATTAAAGTTTTAAGTATTAGACTGGAAATCATAAAACTCCTAGAAGAAAACATTGGCACTAAAATCTCAGACATTTCTTGTAGCAATATTTTTTCTGATACGTCTTCTTAGGCAAGGGAAACGAAAGAAAAAATAAACAAATGTAACTATATCAAACTAAAATGTTTACACAGCAAAGGAAACTGTCAAAAAATAATTTAAAAAATCCACTGAGTGAGAGAACACATTAGCCAATGACACATCTGATAAGGGGTTAATGTCAAAAATTAATAAACCACAACACCAAAAAAATAAACAATTGAATTTTAAAAATGGGCAAAGGGCCCAAATATTAACTTATCCAAAGAGGACACACAGATGGCCAATGAACATACGAAAGGATGCTCAACATCAGTAATCATCAGGGAAATGCAAATTAAAATCACAATGAGATATTACCTCACACCTGTCAAAACAGCTATCATCAATAAATCAACAAACAATAAATGTTGGCAAGTATGTGGATTAAAGGGAACCCTCATGTACTGTTCATAGAAATGCAAATGGTCCAGGCAGAGTGAAAAACAACATGGAGTATCCTTAAAAAATTAAAAATGGAACTCCCTTTTGACCTAGCAATTCCACTTTTGGAAACATGTCCAAAGAAACCTAAAAACAAATTCAAAAGAATATATGCACCCCTATGTTTATTACAGCATTATTTACAATAGCCAAGATTTGTAAGCAGCCCAAGTGTCCATCAGCAGATGAGTAGATAAAAATGTTCTGGAACATTTATACAATGGCATACTACACAGCCATGAAAAGAAGGAAATCTTACCTTCGGGACAGCATGGATGGACCTGGAGAGTAAGTATTATCCTAAGTGAAATAAGCCAGTCAGAGAAAGACAAGTACCCTATGATTTTAATTATATGCGGAATCTAATGAACAAAATTAACTAACAAAGTGGAGACAGATAAAGGGATACAGAGAACAGACTGACAGCTATCAGATGGGAGGGGGTTGAGAGCTGTGTGAAAAAGTAAAGGGATTAAACAAAGAAAAAAAGAAAGACTCATGGAAACAAACAACAGTATGGTGACTGCCAGAAGAAAAAGGTGTAGGGGGAGTTAGAGGACAGTATAGGGGGTATAAATGGTGATGGAAGAAGACTTGACTTTAGGTGATAAGCACACAATACAATGCATAGACGATGTATTGTAGGACTGTATACCTGAAACCTATATAATTTTACTAACCAATATTGCCCCAATAAAGTCAATATAAATAAATTTAAAACTAAATAAATGAATAAATTTTAGGATTCTAAGCAAATCTCTTTTATATTCACCAAGTCCCCCACTGAGTTCAAAATGCATATACATTAATTAATCACATTAATAATCTAATGATTGTTTATTTTTTAGAATACCTACACATTTACACTGTCATGTTTAAACATACTACCACAGGGACTGCATATCTCTATTATTCACCTAATAAAGCACAGGAACATTCTTTGGCAATTTCTTGGGAAAAAGTGATTGTGGTTTTTGTGTCTCCCTGGAAAGGGAATTAAATCTCAAATCCTGCATTTAAATAATACTAAGGTAGAGCCACCAATTACTTGGGGCAAAGAAATTCAAAGTAAAAGTTAAAGCTGACACTCTGGGCCTAAAATAGGCTATTGTCTGGACCCCACCCCCCCACTCCTGCCCCAGCCTTGCAATTTAATTAAATGTAAGTTCTACCCTGTTGATATAAGTAATTCAGAAAACTCCTATTGGAATTTCATCCTTTAGATGGCCTTCTGTGCTCCGCTTCCTTTCATGTGACACATAGAGTCTATGTACATTTTTTCACTCTTTAAAAAAGTAGGAGGTAAAGGTAATATTTTATCTCAATTATTCACTGTCTTCTCAAATCTTAGGACAAAAAACTTTGCCCTTAAAGTTCTTTCAGTCTCACTATTGGATAATCCAGGCTAACGTTTCACGAAAGGTACCCTTTTGCTTATTTAACTTGAGGGTTTTTTTTTTAATATTCCTCAATGTGAATATGCTTTTTCTGCAATTAATTTTGTTTTCTAATAATTAAAGGAGACTATATAACATGAGAATTCAATTGCAACTTATACATTAATACTTTTCCCTTAATTATTCTTAACCACATTAGTTGGTAAAATATAAAATAACAGCCTAATATTAAAGTTTAAAATAACATTTTCAAAATGGTTGACAAAAGTTAATTTACATTTATCTCTAATAATAAAGTCTTGAAGATTCTATTATTATTTCTCATTGAAGAAAACTCAATAAATAAAACAACCGTTCTTAACTTTACAAGATTTTATATTTCATTCTGTTAATGAATTTTGCCTTTGCCCATCATTCAAATTTATTTTCAGCAGCCAGAATTATTTTAAGTTGCACAAAGATTATTTATAAAATGGTCATCTATTTTATTTAATCTGAAACTGTGTGTAGAAAAATATGGAGTGTATTTCCACAATATGTACTTATGAACTATATTTTAGGTACTCTTTAAATGAGGGTGGTGAATTTAGTAAAGTACAGAGAAGACCTAGAGTTTCTATATTTCAAAACAAATATGTTTGTTAAATAAGAGTAAGAAAAGTACATAGGTAATAAGACTTTATATGTATGTGTCATTATTGTATTAAAGAGATAGCACATATCATATGTTATAGCTAAACACTAATAGTAAACTGCAAGTTCTATCAGTGAACATGACAGAGTACAAATCTTCAAGAGCCCATGCCCGCACAGAAACATCAAGAAATCAAAAAAACTGTCAGAATTGACTGGCAGAATTCTGGGAAACCGTCTAAGGTTTATGAACAACAGTGTAAACACTGAATCAAAACAAAGGAAAATTTTAAATGGAAAAAAAGATTTGTGATGTTTTCGACTCTGCATGCCTATAGGCTTGGTACAAGCAAGATGTTCAGGCTGATCCAGAGATGGAAAATGGCCTGGCAAAGTATGGAAGGAGTGCCCCAGCAAAAGCCAGTCTGCAGACTTGAAGTAGTTTGGGGGTATCTTTTCCTGTGTTCTCACTCTTTTCTTTGTTAGTTTGTTTTTTATTCCTTGTTCTCTCATTTTTTTGTTTGTTTTTGTTTTGTTTTTCTACTTGGATTCAAGTTAATCTCTGTCAAGGCACTAGCTGATGAACACAAGTTAAAGAAATGGAGACCCCAGAGACCGCATGTTACAAAGAATACAGACTTTACAAAATGAAATTAAAAGTCACTAAACAAATAGTTACAGCTTATTGCAAGCAATAAAAATAAACCCAGGGTGGGGAAAAATCTTGTTTCCAGACTTGCCACATTATAACATTAAAAAAGTCTAGTTTAAGAAAAAATATGAAGCATATAAGAAACAAGAAATTAAGGACCATTAACAGGAGAAATAAATAGAAACTGTCCCTGAGTAAGCACAGACACTGAACTTATTACACAAAGGCTTTAAATCAATTGTCTTAATAAACTAAAGGGCTAATGGAAACCAGGAGTATGCTATACAAACAAATAGAGTCTATCAATAAAAAGATTAAAATTATAAAAAGGAACCAAACAAAAATTCTAGAAATGAAAATTCAATAACTAAAATTAAAAACTGAGGTTTCAGTTGAAGATTTGAGCAGGCAGAGAAACAATCAGTGAATGTGGAGATAAATGAACAGAGCCTGAGAGAACTCTAGGATACAATGAAGCATACCAAAACACATTCAATGTTAACCCCAGATGAAGAGAAGGAGAGAAAGATAGATATTAAGATCATAGACAAAATTTCTCAAGTTTGGTAAAACACACAAGTCTACACATTTATGAAGCTCAGAGAACTCCAAGAAGGATGAATGCAAAGATACACACAGAACCACATTGTAATCAAATTGTTAAAACCCAAGAGCATAGTGTCACAGAGGGTGAAATCTTTTTTATGGCTGAGTAGTATTCCATTGTGTAAATGTGACAGTATGGACGGACCTGGAGAACATTATGCTAAGTGAAATAGGCCAGTTAGAGAAAGACAAATACTGTATGAATTCACTCATATCTGGAATCTAATGAACAAATTGAACTAACAAGCAAAGTAGAGACAGGCTCATAGAGAGCAGGATGATGGCTCTGGGGGAGAGGGGGAAGGTTACCGGCTGAAGGGATGGGCAAAAAGGAAAAAGAACTCATGGACATGGACAACAGTGTGGTGACTTCAGGGGGATTATAGGGTATAAGGGGACTAAATAATAATGGAAAAAAATACAACAAAACAACTCAAAAAGATATATTCAAAAAAAGAAAGAAAAATGCAAGGGCAAAGAAAGAATCTGGGAAACAGCAAAGGAGAAGCAACTCATCACTCATATAAAAGATCCTCAATAAGATTAACAGTTGATTTTACATCAGATATCATTGAGAACATAGGGAATTAAATACTTTTTAAATTGCTAAAAAGAATTGTCAACTAACAATCATATATCTCGAAACATTATTCTTCTAAAATGAGGAGAAATTAAGAAAGCCTCAGAAAAATGAATACTGAGAGACTTTATCATTAGTAGAACTGTCCTTGCAAGAAATGCTAGAGTCCTTTAGGCTAAAATGAGAGTACACTAGAGAGTAATTTTAAATGATATGAAGAAATATAGAACTCTGATAAAGGTAACCATATAGTAATCTAAAAAGCCAACATCATTATATATTTGGTTGGTAACTCCTCTTTTTATTTACAATAGTATTTAAAATACAAATGCATAAAGCAATAATTATCCATGTCAATGGGCATACAATGTACAGATATGTAGTCTGTGATGCCAACAATAACATAAGGAGGGAGCTGTACAGGAGTAGGTTTTTCATAAACTAATGGTCCTAGGCTGATATCAATTAAAACTAGGTTAATATAAGTTTAGGATTTAATTGTAATCCTCATAATAAAAGTTTCAATAAATAGATACAGATGCACACAAATACACACATGTATACACACACAAAAGGAAGTGAAAATGGGATCAAAAGACTATAGTACAAAAAATTAAATAGAAAAGGAGGTAGTAATTGAGGAAAAAGGAACATAAAAGCTATTCAGTATAGAAAACAAATAGCAATATAGCAAAAGGAAGCTCTTCTCTATCAGTAATTACTATAAATGTAAATAAAGTAACTCACCAGTCAAAATTCAGAAATTGCCATAATAGATTTAAAAAAGACAACATGGTGAGAGATTGGCCGAGTAGATTCACAAAAACTAACCATGATACAACTATATGTTATGACAAGAGACTAATTTTAGATCCAAAGATAAAAATAGACTGAAAGAGGATGTTTCTGGAAAAAATATACTATGCAAGTAGTATCTAAAAGAGAGTTAGGGTGCTTATACTAATATAAAAAATAGAAATTAAATAAAAAATTGTTGCAAATGACAAAAGGACAATAAATAGATGATGAATGCTTTTGATGGATGGTTGGATAGATGGATAAAAAAATAGGTAAAAGGATTAATGTATCAAGAATTAAAAATGATAAACATATATGCAATTAACAAAAAAGATCCAAAATATATGAAGCAAATATTGACAGAGTTGAACAGAAAAGCAACAAGTTCTACAATTATAGTTGAAGATTTCAACACCCCACTTTCAACAATAAAAGGAACATCTAAACATAAAGCCAATAAAGAAAGAAGAAGCCTTGAACAACACTATAATCAAACTACACCTAAGAGACCTATTGAACATTCTACCAGAACATACATTCTTCTTAAATGCACATGAAAAAATCTCCAAAATATACTACATTAGGCCCAAAACAAATCTCAATGACTTATACAGAATGAAACATACCAAGAATCTTCTCCAACCAGAATTGAATGAAGCTAAAAATCAATAATAGTACTGGATGGTGTGGCTCAGTTGTTTGGAGCATTGGCCTGTAAACCAAAAGCTCACAGGTTCGATTGCTGGCTGGGGCACATGCCTGAACTGTGGGTTTGGTCCCAACTGGGGCATATGGAAGAGGCAACCAAAAGATGTTTCCCTTCCACATTGATGTTTTTCGTTCTCTCTTCCTCCCTTCCTCTCTCTTTAAAATCAATAACTATGTCCTCAAGTGAAGACAAAACAAAGTCAGTAACAGAGGGAAAGCTGGAAAATTCACAAATACGTGAAAAGAAACAACTATAAGGTTAATTGACAAATATATCAAAGAGGTAATTACAAGAGAAAATTTGAAAATATTCTGAGATGAATAAAAGTACAATATATGAAAATATTTTGGAGGCAGTGAAAACAGTGTTTAGAGGGAAAATTATAATGAAAATACATATATTAAAAAAGAGGAAGAATTTCAAATCAATAACCCTGCTTTATTAACCTTAAGAGACTAGAAAAAGAACAGCAAACTAAACCCAGAGCTAGCAGTAAAAGAGAAATAAAAAGACCACTCCACGGATAAATAAGATAGAGAATAAACAACAATAGATTAAATGAAACCAAAATTTAGTTCTTTGAAAATATCAACAAGATTGACAAACATTTATTTAGATTGAGTAAGAAAGAGACTAATAAAGAAATGAAAATAGAAATGAAAGTGAAGACATAACTACTAGCCCCAAATAACAATGATTATCATAGAATACTACGAATAATTGTGTGCCAAAATATTAGACAACGTAGAGGAAATGGAAAATTTCTAGAAACATGCAAACTACTAAAATTAACTAAAGAATAAACAGAAAAATCTCTACAGACCTATAATAAGAGATTGAAACAGTAAGGGAAATCCTTTCAACAAAGAAAAGCCTAGGACCATATGGCTTTATTGGTGAATTCCACCAAATATTTAAAGAACAATTAACAGCAATCCTTCCAACCTTCTTCAAGAAATAGATGAGTGGTATCTCATTGTGGTTTTCATTTGCATCTCTCTAATGGCTAGTGATGCTGAGCATCCTTTCATGTTTCTGGGTCCTCAGTATGTCTTCCCTGGAGAAGTATCTGTTCAGGTCCTTTGCCCATTTTTTAATTGGATTGTTTGTCTTCCTGGAGTGAAGTTGTGTGAGTTTGTTATATATTCTGGAGATCATACCATTGTCCAAGGTATCATTGGCAAATATATTTTCCCATACAGTTGGTTCTCTTTTCATTTTGATGATGTTTTCTCTAGCCATGCAGAAGATTTTCAATTCACTTCACAAATGGGAAGTCCCATTTGTTTATTCATTCTTTTATGTTCCTTGCTCTAGGGGACATAATGGTGAAAATATTGCTGCATGGAATATCCGAAATTTTCCTGTCTATATTCTCCTCTAGGATTATATGGTGTCAAACTAAAACTGGAACTGCCATTTGAGCCAGCAATTCCACTGCTGGGATGATACCCTAAGAATCCTGAAGCACCAATTCAAAAGAACCTGCATGCCCCAATGTTCACAGCAGCACAATTTACAATACCCAAGTGCTGGAAACAGCCTAAGTGCCCATCAGAAAATGACTGGGTCAAAAAACTATGGTACATTACACAATGGAATACTATGCAGCAGAAAGAAAGAAGGAACTCCTGCTCTTCATGTCAGCATGGATGGAACTGGAGAGCATTATGCTAAGAGAAATAAGCCAGGCAGTGAAAGACAAATGCAATATGATCTCACCTGTAAGTGAAACCTAATCAACAAAACAAACAAGTGAGCAAAATGTAACCAGAGACATATAAATAAAGAACAAACTGACAGTGACCAGAGGGGAGGGGGCAAAGGGGATAATGGGGCAAAGAAGGGGTAGGCTCATCAAGGAACATGCATAAAGGACCCATGGACAAAGACAACAGTGCAGTGGGGGGGAGTATTTAATGTGGGAGGTGGGTGTGGGTAAGGCAGGGGAGAGTAATGGGAGAAAATGGGGACAACTGTAATTGTACAACAATAAAAAAAGAAAAATAAAGAAATAGAAGAGGAAGGAAGACTTCCTACCTCATTGTGTAAGTCTAGGAATACTCTGAACCAAAGCCAGAATACAAAATGAAAACTATAAACTAGTACCACTTATGACTGTGAATGCAAAAAGAAAAAAAATGCTCAAAAAGATACTAGCAAACAAGACATAAAGTATATTAAGAGGATTATGCACCATGACCAAGTCACATTATCCCAGGAATGCACAGGTCGTTTTCACATAAGGAAATCAGTCAATGCAATGTACCCCATTAATAATAGGAAGGGAAAAAAACCCACATGATCATCTCAATTGATACAGAAAAAGCATTTGGCAAAGTCAAATACACTTTCTTGATTTAAAATACAGTCAGAAATAAAAGGAACTTCTACAAAATGAAAAAAAAAAGCAATTTTGTCAAACTTACTGCAGGGATCACCGCTGCTTTCAACATTGTTCTAGAGATGTTCTAGCTAAAGCAATGAGAAAGACAATAAAAGGCACATCAATTGGAAAAGAAGCAGTAAAACTCTCTCTATTTGTAGATGATGTAATCTCACATATATAGAAAATCCCAAAGAATCTACAAAAATATTTACTCAATAACTGAATTCAACAAATAAAATCAATATAAAAATCATTTGTGTTTATACAACCAGTAATAAACAATCCAAAAGAGATATAAGAAATAAAATTTTTACAAGAACATTCAAAGTAATAAAATACCTTGAAATAAATGTAATGATAGAAGTGAAATATTTGTATAATGTAAATGATAAAATATTATTGAAAGAAAGTAAAGAAGGGTTAAATAAATACAAATGTATCCTGTATTCATAGATTGAAAATCACAATATTATGAGATTGCAATATTACCCTAAGTGATCTACAAACTCAATGCAATCCCTGTCAAATTTCCAAAAGCTTTTTTTTTTCATAATTAGAAAAGCCAATTCTCGAATTCATATGGAATTGTAAGGGGTCTCAAATAGCTAAAACAATACTGAAAATTAAAAATAAAATTGGAGGCCTCATACTTCCCAATTTTAAAACACAGCAATCCAAACAGTATGTTACCGTCACAGAATAGACATATATATCAATGAAACAGAATTAAAAGTCAAGAATTAAATCCAAACATATATGGCCAACTAAATTTCAATAAGGGTGTCAAGACCATTTAATGTGGAAAGAATAGTGTCTTCAACAAATGGTACCAAGACAACTGGATATTTGTCTGCAAAATAATGGAGTTGGATTCTACCTCATTCCACATATAAAATTTAACTCCAAGTAGATAAACAACCTAAGCAGAAATGTTAAAATCATAAAACTGTTCAAAGAAACCACAGGAATATATCTTCATGACCTTGGATTTGGCAATGGATTATTAGCTATGACACTAAAGACCAAGAATCAAAAGAGAAATAAATAAGATTCCTTCAAATTAAAAACTTTGTGTATCAAAGGATACTATCAAGAGAGTGAAAAAACAACCCACAGAATGGCATGAAATATTTGGAAAACATATAGCTGTTAAGAGTTTATTATGCAGAATATATAAAGAACACTTACAACTCAACAAAAAAGCAAACAATCCAATCAAAAAATGGGCAGAGGACTTGAACAGATATCTCTCCAAATATATACAGATGTCAAACAAGCACACATAAAGATGCTCAACATTAGCAGTGATTAGGGAAATGCAAATCAAAATCACCATGAGCTATCACTTCACACACATTAAGAATGGGTAAAAGCAAAAATGTAAAATAATAGATATTGACAAAAGTGTGGGGAAATTGGAACCCTCATTCATTGCTTGTGGGAATACAAAATGGTACAACTGTGTCTCCTGATTAAACATGGAATTACAATGTCCCAGCAATTCCATTGATAGCAATTCCACCCAAGAGAAATGAAAACTTATGTCCACATAGAAACTTGTACACAAATGTTTATAGAAGCTTATTCATAATAGCAAAAAGGTAGAAACTAATAAAATATCCATCAAAATATAAATAAACACATTTTGAAATACACATACAATGGAATATTCTTCAGCCATAAAAAATAAGGAGGTACTGATAGATGTTATAGATGAACCTCAAAAACATTATGTTAACTGAAAGAAGCCAGACACAATGATCCCATTTATGTGAAATCTGGATTAGCAAACCCATAGAAACAGAAAGCAGGTTGGTGGTTGCCAGAAGCAGGGGAGATGAGGAAAAATGTGGAATCCCTGTTAAATGGGTATGGGTTTTGTTTTGAGGTGATTAAATGTTTTGGAACTAGATAGTTTGTTTGCAGAGCATTGTGAATGTACTAAATGCCACTAAACTGTTCACTTAAAAATTGTAATTGTTCATTTTATAACAGTGACCACATGTATTAAGTTATTATTATGACTGTTATATCCTTAAGCATCAATCATTTGGTTAGGATTAAAATTTTAATTCATTAAAATTTAATTCTGCAAAAAGTATATGGATCATCTATTATATGTCCAGACCCATGATATGTTTTAAAACAGGGGCTGAGATCTGAGAAAGCATCTTGAAAGCTATGGCAGCACATGGCAGCATGTTCCAATGAGAGAAATACAGATATAGGAGAAAAGGGTCTTAGTCTCAGTTTCATTGTGACATTGGAACACTGCTAACTCTGACAAATTTAGGGGGCTTCGATGAGGCCCTGGTTAAGTGGAATTAAAAGTATCTCAAAAACTATATAGGATAGTCTAGGTGGGGATGTAAAATGTGGCAAATACTCTTCTCTCCTGGAAGCACTGATTATGGCACTCCATTCATCTCATCAAACCTGGACGTGACCTGGAATACCTAAAAGTCCTTAGAGAGCCCCTATGAACAGATCTGCCATGGCACACGAGTACCATAAATAGATAATATAAATGAGAGAGGTTATAATCACTGAAAAGTGAAAAAGTAAATTACATTTTACAAATACCCTTGGTATAACCACTGCTCCTTCCCACTATAAGGCTAGGAAGCCCCATTTTCCAGATCTTAGTTCAGCAGATTCTGTTTTGTCTAGGAGATATTTTCCTTATATTGACCCCCCAAATTGAAGATATCTGATAGAAATTAAATAATCATTATTAGAATCTATTGATTTTGACCATAAGCCAAGCACCATGCTAAACATGTAGCATACCTAGTATCAAATGCAGGAATGATTATAGAATGTTATTTTCTAAAACTATGTATTTCTTAAAGGCTTTCCTGAAAGAAATTATGTGTAATTATAGTAATGACTAATGGTTAATAAGGACTTTCTAGCTTGCAATTGGATTTGATAACCACAGTAATTCATTTGCTCTTTCCAAAAACTATTTGAGGCTGGTGGGGAAGCTGTTAATGTCCTCGGGAGAGATGAAATGACTCACTCACGTTCTTGTTACAAATAACAGTGCAGGGTCTCAAGCTCTCTCCTAAATTCCAAACACATTAGACTTGACTTCCACAAAGGGCATTGTGCAATGAGCCTGAAATTTAATAATTTACTATCTAACCTTCCTTTCTGATCTCTGCCCTGCCTTTGGTTTTTGTATGTGAATTCTGTAAGAATCTCCTGCAGATACCTACTTACATTCTCTTGATCTACTATAAAAATTTCCAAGCAATGCTAAAAAATTAAAATCATCTAAAGTGAAATTTCCAAACACTATAACTTTTTTAAAAACTCTGCAAAGCAATAAAGAGCGGCGGGTAAAAACCTGTATCCTAGAGCCTGGGAATGGAGACCGATTGTAGTACTGTGTGACCTTCAGCAAGTTTTTAACCAATTTGTTCCAGGCTGTAAAATGGTGATAATGGTATTAACTACTTCTTAGAGGTGTTGATAGAATTGAACAAATTAATATCAGTAAATAAAGTGCTTAGGATAGGACTTGGGACCTAATACAAGCTCAACAAATGAAAGTCGTATTTAACCAAAATTCTACTATATTGTAAATGCTCCCCAGGGATAAATGAATCTACTTGAGAAGTTGCATTAACTCCTTTTAAGTCTGCACAGTGACTCTTTACTCCTGTGTACTTTACTATTTCCTATATACAAGGTATGTCCAGAAAAAGTCCAGCCACTGTTAATAGGAGAACGGTTTGTGTGGTTTTTGTGACATTGATGTAACCTGGCAGCCAAGGAGAGTGGACTGGAATGTGCATGTGTGAACAATGACAACTTCACTGTACTAGTCAGTGGGGGCAGTAGATGCCACTGAGTGAGTATGTGTACTGTGTGGTTGTCACATTCACAATGACTGAGTGAGTAGAGCAATGAATCTGCATCAGATTTTGGCTTAAGCTTGAACATTCCTCCACAGAAACTATTCAGGTGATTCAGTAGGTCATAGCTATGTGCAACTAGAGATTGACAACTTCATCACAACAATGCACTCGCTCATGCCTCTCGTCTCAAGCAGAGTTTTTTGGTGAAACATCAAATCACTCAGGTGACTCAGCACCCCCTACAGCCCAGATTTGGTGCCCTGTGACTTCTGGTTTTTCCTCAAACTAATATCACCTTTGAAAGAGAAGAGCTATCAGACCATCGATGAGATTCAGGAAAATGGGAAAGGGCAGTTGATGATGATTGGGAGAACTGTGTAAGGTCCAAGGTGCCTACTTTGAAGGGAGCTGAGGTGTCATTGTCCTATGTATAATATTTCTTGTATCTTGTATATTCTTCAATAAATGTCTCTATTTTTCAAGTTACATGACTGGATATCTTCTGGACAAATCTCATATGTAACAACACCTGCCACATAAAAATAAACTAAATAGTTATATTTTTCCCCTTTGAAACAGATCCTTTACTTCATATGTCAGTCTGCTTTCACCTCAAAACTGAAACAGTCTTTCCCTTTTAAAATGAACAATTTTCCCATTTGAAGGAAAAAAAAATATTACATCTACAAAGATAAGTTGAATATTTTAAAGAACTATGCC
Source organism: Pteronotus mesoamericanus (assembly GCF_021234165.1). NCBI lineage: Eukaryota > Metazoa > Chordata > Mammalia > Chiroptera > Mormoopidae > Pteronotus > Pteronotus mesoamericanus. Next base: position 33,084,976 of record NW_026555105.1, on the reverse strand, counting down.
TGGCATCTGTCAGAATCAGACATCTTTAAGTCAAAGAGATGGCTTTGTGCAAGATTAGGGGCACATGCAAGTTTTGGGGGAGAAAAAATACCCTCTTTGGCCATTTCACTAAATCTTGAGAGCACCGCCTTATTTTCAAGTTCATTTGCATGAATTGTATCAATACCAAATGGACGCACATATTTACTGTGTGCCTGCCTCACCTGACAGATAAATAGAAATTACTCTCTATTCAGCAGTAAAAGTCAGCAGCAGCTCCTCAGTTGTTTGTAACCCACAGTTGTAAGGATAAGGCAGTGTGAACAACATTATATGGGTTATATTTGGAGGCTGAGGTTTGTCCTAAGGAACCCTACATTTAATCTAGAAATATTTTAGAATAGAATCATTTTTTCTTTCCTTTCTTTCATTTGAGAGGTGATAGCCACTAGAAATATAACCAAACTGAGAAAAGAGTGTAACAGATTTTCATCTTGATAAGAAATTCTACTCATAAATTTTATATTCATAGAATATAGAATATCTAGGTACAATGCAAAATTTGTTAAACTTGCATTTAAATTTTTATAACAGTAATGAGCTCAACATTAACAAAGGATAAATAAATATCAAAAAGAAATAAAAAGTCACTCATAATCTGCATTTTGTAAAATGTACTAACTGGTTATTGATACACAGAATTTAGATTGCTGCTGGTGGTGGTTAAGAATGCCAAAAATATTATGTATATAACATCTACTATTGTGGCAAATTCCATTTATTAAAGATGACTGCAACAACATCTCCTTGTCCTCATACTCTTCTTACAATATAACTTTGACACCCCTACCATGGAGGGTGGATGTATGTTCCCTCCTCTTAAATATGAATGGATTTCTGACCAATGGAAATAATAGTAAGTGACTACTGAAGACAAGTTATAAAAATGTGATGCACTTATGCTTGTTTCTTTTCAGATACTGACCCTTTGAAAACAGCCATCATGCCAGAAGAAAGTCTGGGCAGTTCGTGAGAGACCCCCCTGGAGAAGAACAGAGACCCTAGCATACAGCCCTGGCTGAGCTCTCAGCAGATGTCAGCACCAATTGTGTGAGTGAACCATCATGAAAGAGGATCCCTCAACCCCCTGAGTAGGCCACCTCAGCTGATACCATGCAGACAGAAATGATCTGTAGATGTTAAGACTCATGAACACAGTAAACTATTGTTTTTATTTCTGGGCACTAAGTTTTGGGTAGCTTGTTATGAGCAATACATAACTACTTAATGGAATAGTAAGAGTTACTATAACTGAAATAGTAAGAATTTATTACAGGGCAGTGCTGTAATAAGGGTTTTGAATGTAATATCTCAGTTAATTCTGATAATAGAGAGTATCATTATTCCCATTTCATATATTGGTATGTTCAAACACACACTCAGGTTAAGTAATTCATCAAAAAATTAATTAACTCAGCTAACAAGTAGCAGAACTGGGCTATGAACCAGGAGGTCTCACTGCAAAGCCAATGCCCTTAACCAAAACACTGAGAAGCTAACAAAACATTCCATGTAATTAAGATTCAGTAGTTGTTCTTCAAGGGCAGCTGGGTCAGGATCTGCTGTAAACAATGTAAAATTTGTTAAACCTTGCATTTAAATTTTTATAATAGTAATGAGCTCAATATTAACAAAGGATAAATAAATAGTAAAAAGAAATAAAAAGTCACTCATAATCTGCATTTTGTAAAGTGTACTAACTGGTTATTGATACACAGAATTTAGATTGCTGCTGGTGGTGGTGAAGAATGCCAAAAATATTATGTATATAATATCTACATTATATTATATATAGAGAAAGCTGAGGTTCAAATAGATTGAATTACTAGCCTAAGCTACAGAGTGTCCATGCTGGGGATCAAATCCAGTTCTGTCTGTCACCAAAACTTACGATTTTTCTGTTATTTTACAGAATCCATTGAGCTAATGAATGATTGCAGTAGATGGGTAATAAAAATTACAGATAATGCAAATTAATTATATTTACCTTATTTTAATATGTAGATGTATGCAGAAACAGATTGTCTTTCCAAATCATATTTTCCCAAGGAAAATGAAATAAATATTCTAATTTTTGACAAATGGTTATAAGGAAAGGAAATTTATGACTTAAAAATTACTGCTCATATACAACAACAGTTCACAATAATTTTGTTTTAGGACTCCTTAACATATTTATAAACTACTGAGTTCCCCAAAAGCTTTTAATTATGTGGGTTATACTTCTCAGTGTTTAATATATTAGAAATTAAAACAGAAAATGTTTAAATACTTATAAAGTCATTTAAAAATAACAATAACCCCAATGTACCTTTACATAAAAAGCATATTTTGAGAAAAAAATAACTATTGTCCGAACAAAAATTTATTCAGAACAGTGAAAGAATAAGAGTGAAAAAGAAAAATAACATCTTAATATCATCATAAAAATAATTCTGATCTTACAGACTCTCTGCAAGAGTCCCACATTTTATTAAAAAGTACAAGTGTATGGTGTACAAAAGGTTGATATCCACTTAATATTCAATATGAGAGAGAATACTTTAGAATAGTATCTGTGTAATAATGGTACAAAAATGATTTTTTGAATTGATAGAAAAAGTATAAGACTTTAGCTTACGAAAACATTATTTTACTAAAACAAAAGTAAAAAGATGAGCCATATATTGACAGAAAACACTTCCAACACAACTTTACTAACAAATAATTATTATTGAGAATATATTTTTAAAACTGATACAAATCAATAAAAAATACAAATAACTCAGGAGAATATAAGACAAAGAACATAAGTTAAAGCTTTTCACAGAAGAGAAAACTCAAAAGACATATAAAATGCCTGAAAAGGTCTCCAACCCACTAGGAGCATAAAAATGCCAAGGTATACAACTAGAGTACCATTAGTGCTCACTAAATTAGCAAAAGGAAAGAAACACTTTGAAAATTAAGGACTACAGATGTGAATATAACAACCACTTAGAAATATAGCAGACACTGCCAATTGCCTACTTGCCTTCCACTTTCCCTCTTCCTCTTTCTTAATAGCATATTTTGTTCAGGTATCACCTTTCTCCTGATAGCATTCTTTGAGGGAAACTGGACCTGTCCCCAGCCAGTCTTCACCATCTGGTTTAACCTTATAAATAATCGATTTAAACATTGACATGTTATTCCATTTTGGCCAATAAAATACAAAAGAAAGCCAGGTAGGAGAAGTTTCTAGGAATCTCTGATCTCTGTTTTGTGTGCACATGATTTCTTAAAACCATGAGGATAGCAAGCCATTGAACCAATATATCTAACCTAGAGCAGCCCTATCTCTGGACTTCTTCTTTTTTTTTTTTTTTCCCAGTTGAATTTATTGGGATGACATTAGTTCACAAAAACATGCAGGTTTCAAGTGTACAACTCAATAAAACATGATCTATCCACTGCATCATGTGCTAATCTTCCCCAGCAGAAGCTCTTTCTGTAGATATTTTATCCACCTTTGACCAACTCCCCCTACCTCCTATCTCCCCTTTCCCTCTGGCTATCACTGCACTGTTGCCTGTGTAAATGTGTTATGTATGCATATTTTTTTGTTAATCCCCTAACCTTCTTTATCCAGTCCCCCAATGCTCCTCCCTTCTAACAGTTATCAGTCTCTCCTGTGTATTCTTGCCCCTGTCTCTATTTTGTTTTTCGGTTTATTTTTTTTATTAGATTCAACATTCAAAAGAGATCACTTGGTGTTTGTCTCTCTCTTACTGACTTATTTCACTTAGCATAAAAATCTCTAGGACCTCTTTTTTTAAAATCCTCCCCCTTAGTGCCCCCTCCACCCAGCACCACCCACTCCCCAGGCAATCCCCCCAAAATTGTTTATATCCATGAGTCATGTGTATGTTCCTTCCCTTCTCCATTTCCTATACTGTACTTTATATCCCATGGCTATTCTGTAACTACCTCTTTGTACTTCTTAATCCCCTCACCTCTTCATCTATTCCCGCATACACTCCTCACATCTGGCAACCATCAAAATGCTCTCTATATCCATGGCTCTTGTCTCTGCTCCTCTTGTTTGCTCAGTTTTGTTTTTAGATTCAATTGTTGAAAGATATGTATTTTTTTGCCATTTTATTGTTCATAGTTTTGATCTTCTATTTTATTTTAAATAAGCCCCTTTAACATTTCACATAAAAATAGTTTGGTGATGAACTCCTTTAGTTTTTCTTGTCAGGCAAACTCTTTATTTGCCCTTCAATTTTTTTTAATCTTTAATTTCTAAATCATGTTTAGACATATATCTGCCTAACAACATAATATATGATTAAGTAGATATTTCAAATCAATGGGGAAAGTAAGGCTTATTCAACAAATAAGGTATATGGACGACTCTTACTTGAAATAATACAAATATAGAGCCCTATTTCACACATTATACAAAAAATATTCAGGTGAGTTAAGAATCAATATGTAAAATTTAAGGAGTTTTAGGAGAAAATATAAAATGATATTTTTCTTACCCTGAAGTAGAATATTAAAACCCAGAAGCTATAAAGTAGAATATTGATATTTCAACTATATTAAACATTTAAGACTATATACTAATATACATATTTAAAAAGTTAGAGAAGCGGGGCATGCATGAACCAGACTGCCCACGATTGAAATGCAGTCTGCACAGGTGGTGGATCCTTAGCCGAAGGTGTCACAGAACTTCCCAGAGATCCCCGAGGAGAGACTGGAAACAGAGGCGTTGGGGAAAGAACAGGAGGAGGAACCGGGGAGTCCCAACCCCTTTTCCTTTCCCTAGTCTCCATTGTGCGGGAAAAGGACACACCCCCAAAGAGGCAAAACCGGAAAAGCACACAATAGAGAGCCCAAAACCACCCAGTGCAGGCGCACACACTTGTGCCGAGTGGCCAGCGAGGGTTGGCAAGTGCGTGTGTGGACCTGCTTGGGCTGGCAAGGGTTTGCGCGGTCTGGCAAGGCCTCCCACAGGTTGGCATTGATGGGGCCTGCGAGGGAGTGTGCAGATCGGCCAGGGCAGGTGTAAATCAACCTGCGCGGGTCCTGAGTGTAGAGCAGTCCACAGAAATAGTGGATCCCGGGCGAAAGGGTCACAGAGCTGCCCAGAGTTACTGGAGGAGAGACTGGAGACAGGATTAACCGGAGAGTCCTGGAGTTGACTTCCTCCCATTTCCATGGTCTCCATTTGGCGAGGGCAGGCAATGCATCCAAAGAGCCAAAAGCGGGGAAAGCACATAATAGAAGACCCTAAACGGACCAGTGATGGGGTGCCCGCCGGCGTAGGGGGCCAGATGAGTACGCGAGGTCGGGAAGAAGCCCCCTGGGCTGTGGCAAGCACGCGCAAGCCCAGGCAGGTGGGGGATCATGTCAGGCGGAGAGCACAATCAAGGAGCCAGCCGGAGAGTGCAGAGCGATCAACAGAAATAGTGGATCCCTGCCGGAAAGGGTCACACAGCTGCCCAAAGCAGAAGTCAGACACAGAGAGTAGACTCCTGGAAGGCTCAAACAAACACCCAAGGTCATATAGGGTCAACAACAGACATCATCAGAGGCAGGCCCAGAAAGAAAAGGAAAGGAAAAAATAAATAAATAATAAATAAATAAATAAAAAGACCTGCCTACTACCATAGAAGTTTAACCCACAAAGTCAGTAAATCTACATGGCCCAATTGAAGCAAAAGCATAAACACATAAACAAACAAACAAACAAACAAATTACTTAACAGACTCTCACAAAAATTGGAAAAAGAAGTTCCCCCCAAATGAGTGGAAAAGGGGACTCCCCACAGAGAGAGCTAAATGAAATAGAGGCAAGGGAACTATCAGATATTGTATTCAAAAAAATGGTTCTATGGAACCACAATGAGCTCAGCCAGCTCAAAGATAACTATGAGAAACTTCAGAGAAACTATCAGAATCTTACAACAAACTATATCAGCCTGGAAAAGGACATAGAAACTATCAAGACACGAGAGGATATGAAGAATACCATTTCTGAATTGAAGAACACAGTAGAAGGAATCCAAAGCAAGCTGGATGAAGCCGAGGATCAAATGAGTGAGATGGAGGATAAAGTAGAAAAAAGCTCCCAGAAAGAACAAGAAATGGAAAAAAGATTCAAAAAGAATGAAGAGGCATTGAGGGAAATGCAGGACAACCTGAAACGCAATAATATCTGTACAATACGGATACCAGACGGAGAAGAGGAGCAAGGGATAGAGAACCTCCTAAAAAAGTAATGATGGAAAATTTCCCTAATTTGAGGAGAGAAAGGCTCTCATGGATCCAGGAGGCACAGAGAACACCACTCAAGAGGGACTCAAGGAGGTCCACTCCAAGACACATCATCATTAAAATGGCAACTATCAAAGACAAAGAGAGAATCCTCAAGGCAAGGGAGAAAGAGAAAGTGACATACAAGGGGGCCCCGATATGCCTAGGAGCTGACTTCTCAACAGAAACACTACAAGCCAGAAGGCAATGGCAACAAATATTCCAAGTAATGAAAAGCAAGGGTCTACAGCCAAGGCTGCTCTACCCAGCACGGCTCTGAATTAAAATAGAAGGGGAAATAAGGAGTTTCCCAGACAAGAGAAGACTAAAAGAATACATCTCTACCAAACCAGCACTCCAAGATATGCTAAGGGGACTGGTTTAAGATGATGAAGGAAAAGAATGAGAGAGAGAGGAACACAGGTACAAAGAGAAAAGATGAGTAAATTTCTATCAGTAATATTTCTCAACGTGAATGGACTAAATGCCCCAATCAAAAGACACAGGGTAGCTGAATGGATAAGAAAACATGACCCACACATATGCTGCCTACAAGAGACCAACCTCAGAGCAAGAGACCTACACAGATTGAAAGTAAAGGGATGGAAAACAATATTCCAAGCAAATGGGCAAGAGAAAAAGGCCAGGGTTTCCAATCTTGTATCAGACAAAGTAGATTTCAAAACAAAGGCCATAAAAAGAGACCCAGGGGGCACTTTATAGTACTTAAAGGAAGAATCTATCAAGAAGACATAAACATTGTAAACTTCTATGCTCCCAATATAGGAGGCCCCAAGTATATACAGAAATTGTTGGACGACTTCAAAAAAGATATAGACAGCAACACACGGATAGTAGGGGATTTGAACACCCCACTGTCAAAAATGGACAGATCTTCCAAACAAAACGTTAATAAAGATATTGTGCAGCTGAATGACACACTGAGTCAAATATAACTGACATATATAGAAACTTACATCCAAAAGCAGAAAAATACACGTTCTTTTCAAATGCTCATGGCAGGTTTTCAAAGATAGACCACATGATAGGATACAAAGCAAGCCTCAGCAAATTCAGGAAAATTGAAATAATACCAAACTTTTCTCGGACCACAAGGCCTTGAACCTGGAAATCAACCTCAAAGAGAAACTTCAAAAACTTGCAAACTCATGGAGACTGAACAGGAGACTATTAAACAATGAATGGGTCAATAATGAGGTAAGAGAAGAAATCAAAACATTTCTGGAAACAAATGAAAATGAACAGACAACAGTCCAAAATGTATGGGACACAGCAAAGGCAGTCCTGAGAGGGAAGTTCATAGCAATACAGGCTTACCTAAAAAAGATAGAAACATTTCAAATAAAAGACCTAACACTCCAACTTCAGGAATTGGAGAAACAACAACAAATAAATCCCAGAGCAAGTAGAAGGAAGGAAATAGTCAAGATTAGAGCAGAACTGAATGACATAGACCCGAAACGAACAATTCAAAGGATCAACCAATCCAGAGGCTGGTTCTTTGATAAGATAAAATAAAATTAACAAGCCTTTAAGCAGACTCATCAAGAAAAAAGGGAGAGGACCCAAATTAATAATATCAGAAATGAAAAATGAGAAATAACACCTGATACCACAGAAATACAAAGGATTGTCAGAAACTACTATGAACAATTATATGCCAAGAAATTTGAAAATCTTGATGAAATGGACAAATTTTTAGAGAATGCAGGGAAGGTTCAATATCCACAAATCAGTAAATGTGATACATCACATAAATAAAAGAAAAGACAAAAACCACATGATCATCTCTATAGATGCCAAAAAAGCATTCGATAAGGTACAGCACCCATTTATGATCAAAACACTCAGCAAAATGGGAATAAATAGGGCATTCCTCAACGTAATAAAGGCCATATATGAAAAACCTACAGTGAATATCATACTCAATGGGCAAAAACTGAAAGCTTTCCCACTAAGATCGGGAACACGACAAGGATGTCCGCTTTCACCACTTCTTTTCAACATCGTATTGGAAGTCCTAGCCACAGCAGTTAGACAAGAGAAAGAGATAAAAGGCATCCAAATAGGAAAGGAGGAAATAAAGCTATCATTGTTTGCCGATGACATGATAGTGTACATAGAAAACCCTGTAGACTCTACCAAAACACTCCTCAACCTAATTAATGAATTTGACAAAACAGCACGATACAAAGTCAATATTCAGAAATCAAAGGCATTTTTGTACACCAGTGATGAAATAGAAGAAGAAGAAATCAGAAAAAAAAATACCATTCGATATAGCAACAAGAAAAATAAAGTACCTAGGAATAAATTTAACCAAAGAGGTAAAAGACCTGTACACAGAAAACTATACAACATTGAAAAAAGAAATTAAGGAAGACACAAATAAATGGAAGCATATACTGCGCTCATGGATTGGAAAAATTAATATCATCAAAATATCCATACTACCCAAAGCAATTTATAGATTCAATGCAATCCCTATTAAGATACCAATGACGTATTTCACAGAAATAGAACAGACATTTCAAAAATTTATATGGAACCATAAATGACCCTGAATAACTGCAGCAATTTTGAGAAAGAAAAACAAAGTAGGAGGGATCACAATACCGGACATCAAACTCTACTACAAAGCCACTACACTCAAAATAATCTGGTACTGGCACAAGAACAGACCCATTGACCAATGGAACAGAATAGAGAGCCCAGAAATAAGCCCAGGTCTCTATGGACATCTAATATTTGACAAAGGGGACAGAAGCATAAAATGGAGCAATAATAGCCTCTTCAACAAATGGTGTTGGGAGAGCTGGATGGCTACATGCAAAAAAATTGAAATTGGATCATCAGCTGACACCATACACAAAAATAAACTCAAGATGGATAAAAGACTTAAATATAAGTCGCAACACCATAAAAGTCCTAGAGGAGAACATTGGCAGGAAACTCTCAGATATCCCACGCAGCAATTTTTTCACTGATATGTCTCCTAAAGCAAGGGACATAAAGGAAAGAATAAACAAGTGGGACCTCATCAAAATAAGAAGCTTCTGCATGGCTAAAGAAAACATCAGCAAAATGAAAAGGGAGCCAACCATTTGGGAAAATATATTTGCTAATGATACATCAGATAGAGGTTTGATCTCCAAGATATGTAAAGAACTCACTCGACTCCACTCCAAGAAGACAAACGATCCAATCAAAAAATGGGCAAAGGACCTGGGAAGATACTCTTCCAAGGAGGAGATACAGAGGGCCCAGAGGCATTTGAAAGGATGCTCAGCATCACTAGCCATCAGAGAAATGCAGATCAAAACCACCATGAGGTACCACCTCACACCGGTCAGAATGGCCATCATAAACAGATCCACAAACAACAGGTGCTGGCGAGGCTGTGGAGAAAAGGGAACCCTAGTCCACTGTTGGTGGGAATGCAGACTGGTGCAGCCACTGTGGAAAGCAGTGTGGAATATCCTCAAAAAGCTGAAAATGGAACTGCCTTTTGATCCAGGGATTCCCGTGCTGTGACTATACCCTAAGAATCATATGGCGTTTTGAACGCCAATTCAAAAGAACCTATGCACCCCAATGTGCAAAGCAGCACAATTTACAATAGCCAAGTGTTGGAAGCAACCTAAATGCCCATTAGTAGATGATTGGATCAAAAAACTATGGTACATTTACACAGTGGAATACTATGCAGCAGAAAGAAAAAAAGAACTACTAAACTTCGCAACAGCATGGATGGAACTTGAGAGCTTTATGCTAAGCAAATAAGCCAGGGGGCGAAAGACAAATACCATATGATCTCACCTATAAGTGGAACCTAACCAACAATACAAAGATTCAATGAAAATAAGACCAGCAACACTGAAAGGAAAAGAAACCAACAGAGACAAGAGGAAAGCAGGAACCGGGGGTGGGGGGGCGGGGGGGGGAAGGAAGAGAAGGGGAAAGTCAAGGAACATATAGCAAGGAATCATGGACAAAACCAAAGGGGAAGAGTTGAGGGAGGGGGCAAAGGAAAATGGTGGGGGGTAGGCTGAGACAAATATATTTGAAAAAAATAATTAATTAAAAAAAGTTAAAGGACAAATAATAGAATAGCAAAGTATTTACAACACATCTAAACAAGGTTTAATAGGTTTTCTTTACTTTTAAGGGAAAAAATTCTACAAACATTTAATCAAAAACTGAATAAAGAATACCAAAAAGTCATTTAAAGCTTTTTTAAAATAATAGAAATAGGGAAGAAATATACAAAAACAGGTTTAGTTTCAAAAAATAATAAAGGAACAATTAAAATAATACATCATTGTCACAATCAGATTAATATGTATTAAAAATGTTGGTAATATCAAGTATTGGCAATTGTGAAAGGAACTGGGTATTCATACTCTTTTTCTTCATCTTAAAGCAATCCCTTTAGCATAGCTTGCAATGGTGGTTTGGTGGAGGTGTATTCTTTTAGCCTTCTTTTGTCTGGAAAACTTAATTCACCTTCCATTTTAATTGAGAGCGTTGCTGGGTAAAGCAGTCTTGTTTGCAGGCCTTTGCTTTTCATGACTTGGAATATTTCTTGCTATTCCCTTCTGGCTTGTAATGTTTCTGTTGAGAAGTTAGCTACTAGCCACACCAGGGCTCTCTTATATGTTACTATGTCTTTCTCCCTTGCTTCCTTAAGGATTCTCTGTTTGTCTTTGATATTTGCCATTTTAATGATGATGTGTCTTGGGGTGGGCCTCATTGGGTTCTTCTTGAATGGGACCCTCTGTGCTTCTTGGATTTGTGTAACTTTTTCTCTCCTCAAATTAGGGACGTTTTTCATCGTTACTTTTTCCAACAGTTTCTCTATCCCTTCCTCCCCTTCTCCTCCTGGTATCCCCATTATAGGGATATTATTACATTACAGGTTTTCTTGCATTTCTCTCAATGCCTCTTCTCTTTATTTATTATTTTTTTTAGTCTTTGTTCATTTTCTTGCTCTTATTCTGGGAGCTTTTTTTCTACCTTATCCTCCAGGTCCCTGATTCATTCCTCTGCTTCATCTAGCCTGTTTTTTGATTCCTTCTACTGTGTTCTTCAATTCAGAAATTGTATTCTTTATTTTATCTTGATTCTTTATGATAGTTTCTATGCCCTTTTTCATGCTGATATAGTTTCCAGAAAGTTTCTCATAGTTTGCCTATAGTTTTTGGTAATTTTCTCTGAGCTTACTGAGCTCATTGAGCTTCCTTAAAACAGTTGTTTTGAACTCAATATCTGATAGCTTACTTGCCTCTATTCCATTTAGTTCTCTTTCTGAGGATTCTTCCTTTTCCTTCGACAGGAGGGTGTTTCTTTGTCTTCCTATTTTTCGTGAGATTTCTTTTTTGCTTCTCCTTCTTCAACTGATCTGTCTTGATTTCCTGACTTTGTGGTGTGAATTTCTATCATAGGAGACCGCTGCTTTTTTTTTTCTGGATCTGCCTCTGATGATGTCAGATGTTGACCCCGTCTGACCTTAGTCAGTCTTTTTGAGACTTCTAAGAATCTACTGTCTGTGGCTCTCTCCTTCAGTTGTTAATCTAGCCACTCTGCACTCAGCAGTCAGGCTTAGACCCCACAGTGTGGGGCAGAGCCCCTCCTGGGGGTGGGGCTATTGTGTCCTCTCACACTGCCACTGCTCAGGGGAGTGGACTGCCTGAACCAGATGGCTGCTGCCATATGGCAGATGAGTCAGCACCAGGATCCCTCTGGCTACTCTCAATTTTCTCCCCAAAGCTTCCTTCCCCAGTCTCTCCTCAGATGTCTCTAGCTCACTCTGCTCCTGCCTTTGCAGGAGACCACGGTAAGTCACTGCAAATAAAAATTTATGCTTTGGCCCTTTAAACAGCTCTTTGCGTCTCCAGCCACCTATCTCTGGCAAAGAGCAACCCTGCCACTTTTCACAGCTGGTTGTTATGTGTGTACATTTTCAGCTCTGGTACTGTTGGCTGGAGATCCCCACTTACGGTTTAGACACTGCTCTTCTCAGGGGGATCCATATGGCCATTTCAATATCCTCCTAGTGCTGCTACCCGTGGGTGCCCCACCCGCTTTCTTGAGTCTCTACCACACTCCTTACCCATTAGGTTGTGCTAAAGCTGATTCTTCTGTCTGTCTGAGGTTATAACGCTCCTCTCTCACTATTGTTCAGTTGTTTGTACCAGGTGGTTTCTCCACAATTTAGTTGTAATTCCAGATTGGCCCTGGGAGGAAGTCAATGTGACTTCCACTCACTCTCTGCTAGCTTGATTTGTCTTCCCTTCAACTCTAAATGGTATCTTTGCTGGGTATAGCAATCCTGGCTGTAGATCCTTGCTTTTCATGCCTTTGAATATTTCTTGCCAGTCCTTCCTAGCTGGCAAAGTTTCTTTTGAGAAATCCGCTGACAGTCTTATGGGAACTCCCCTGTACCTAACTAACTGCTTTTCTCTTGCACCTTTTAAGATTTTTCTCTTTATCTTTAATCTTTGGCATTTTAATTATAATGTGCCTCTGAGTGGGTCTGTACATCCATCTCATTTGGGACTCTGTGCTTCCTGGACTTGCATGTCTATTTCCTTCACCAAATTAGGGACGTATTCTTTCATTATTTTTTTCAAATAGATTTCCAATTTCTTTCTCTTTCTCTTCTCCTTCTGGCACCCTTATGATACAAATGAATGTTAGACCTCTTGAAGTTGTCCCAGAGGCCATTTACACTATCCTAATTTTTTAAATTCTTTTTTCTTCTTGTTTTTCTGATTGGTTGTTTTTTGCTTCCTTATATTCCAAATCATTGATTTGATTCTTGGCTTCATCTACTCTACTGTTGTTTCCCTATAAAGTGTTCTTTATTTCAATTAGTGTATCCATTTTTTTCTTTTTACCAATTACTTTAACATATATTTTATAGATAATGCTATCACAGTTATCCCCTTGTTTTTCTCCCTTCTCTCCCTTCTCCCTGCTCTCTCTACCCTGCCCAGTCCTTCCCCCATCATTCCCCCCACCCCTTAGTTCATGTTCATGGGTTGTACAAATAAGTTCTTTGATTTATTTATTTCCTATACTATTCTGAGTCTCCCCCTGCCTATTTTGTACCTACTATTTATGTGGCTTATTCCCTGTGCCTTTTCCCCCATTCTTCTCCCTTCTGCTCCCCTCTGGTCTCCATTTCTATGATTCTGTTCCTGTTGTAGTTGTTTGCTTAGTTTGTTTTTATTTTTGTTTGTTTTTTGTTTTTTTAGGTTCAGCTGTTGATAGTTGCAAATTTTCTTTCATTTTACTGTTCATAGTTTTGACCTTCTTCTTTTTCTTACATAAGTCCCTTTAACATTTCATATAATCAGGGCTTGGTGATGATGAACTCCTTGAACTTTACCTTATCTGGGAAACCCTTTTTCTGCCCTTCCATTTTAAACTGTAGCTTTACTGGATAGGGTAATCTTGGGTGTAGGTCCTTGTCTTTCATGAGTTTGAATACTTCTTTCCAGCCCCTTCTTGCCTGCAAGGTAAAGAGAAATTGGCCAATAGTCTTATGGGAACTCTTTTGTAGGTAACTGTCTCCTTTTCTCTTGCTTCTTTTAAGGTTCTCTATTTATCTTTAATCTTGGGTAACTTAATTATGATGCACCTTGGTGTGTGCTTCCTTGGGTCCAAGTTCTTTGGGACTTTCTGAGCTTCCTGGATCTCCTGAAAGTCTACTTCCTTGGCCAGATTGGGGAAGTTCTCCATTATCTTTTCAAATAACTTTTCAATTTCTTGCTCTTCCTCCTCTCTTTGTGGTACCCCTATGATTTGGATGTTGAAATGTTAAACATTGTCTCAGATGTTCCTAATCCTCTCCTAATTTCCTTGAATTCTTCTTTCTTCATTCTGTGCTCGTTGAATGTTTATCTCTTCCTTCTGCTCCAAATCATTGATTTGAGTCCGTTTCCTTCCCCTTACTGTTGGTTCCCTATATATTTTCCTTTCTTTCACTTTGCATATACTTCACTTTTCCCTCCATTTTGCAACCATACTCAGCCAGTTCAGTGAGCATCCCGATTACCAGTGTTTTGAACTGTGCATCTGATAAGTTGGCTACCTGTTCATTGCTTAGTTCTGTTTTTGGAGCTTTGGTCTCTTTCTCTCTTTTTTTTTTTTTCATTTGGGCCATATTTCTTTGTCTCAGCATCTTCAGGACCTCTTTTTAAGTGAGGTAATAAATTTTCTTATTCAAGCCACTTTGAACTCCATTGTCTGCCATCTGCAGCTGAAAGCACCTGAATAAAGAGAAGAATTTTGCAATATCTACTATAGTTACCTATACTTATGGTCATCCTCTATGGCCCAGATATTTCATTTCTAGGTATACAAGCCAGAGAAGCTGACCCATGTGGAATAGGAGATATGTAAAAGAATGTTCCTTATAGTCTTGCTTGTGCAGGGAGACAATTAAATGTATTTTTGCAGTTAATTAACAAATAATTTAATTATTGTTAAATAATAATTCTTTTTAATTATAAGAGGTAATTATTAACCCTAATGTATTTGTAATTTCTTTCTCTGTCCTTCCTGGATTGAGGATACTGCTACCTTGAATTATGAGATCAAGGCCACCCACTTTAAAGCAACAAGCTAGAAGAAGCCTAAGTCATTAACCATGTAAAGGCCATGCCAACCCTGGATTACCTATCTGGACTTCTGTATTGTTGAAGCCACTCTTTAAGTTTTTGATGGCTTATAGCTGATCCTAATTTTAATTAAACATATACAAAAACATGGGCCAAAAATATACCAATATATCATGACAGTGGATGCTTCTAGGCATGGAAAAAGATAAGTGGATGAGAGAAAACTAAGGATATTTCAATTTTAGTATACTTTTAGATTCTCTTTTAAACTAAGAATCTACTAAACCAATAATAAATAAATTAAATGCTAATCTTTGTTCATTCTAGGTAGTGTATCTTCTACCATTGTGTTATTCTCTGTACATCTCTGCATTTATCTTCTCAAGATGACATAGACAAAGTTTACCAAAAGAGAGAAAAGGAGAAAATAAAAGAAAGAAGGGAGAGAGGAAAAGATAATATGTTTTTGCCCCAAAAGAAAGAAAATGTAGCCCTGGCAGCTAGTTCAGTGGATTAAACGCTGGCCTGCAAACCAAAAGATTGCCGGTTCAATTCCTAGTCAGGGCACATGCCTGGGTTGTGGGTCATGTCCCCAGTAGGGGGCACATAAGAGGCAACCATGCATTGATGTGTCTCTCCCTCCCTTTCTCCCTTCTTTCCTCCCTCTCCAAAAATAAATAAATAAAATATTTTTTTAAAAGGAAAGAAAAAGTAGACCTTCTATTTATACAAATAAAAATAATGCAAAGATATGATTTATCTCCCATTAAACTGAAGATTAACACTACCCATGAGTTTAGGATGCTGAGATTGGGAGAATACACCCTTACTTTAGGGGAAACTTTTTTTTAGTATTTTTATTTATTTTTATTTTTTATTTTTATTTTTTTTAATTAATTTATTTACTTTTTAAATACATTTGTCTCTGCCTTGCCCCCACCTCTTTCCCTTGCCCCCTCCCACCTTCCCTCCCTCAGCTCTTCCCCTTTGGTTTTGTCCATTAGTCCTTGCTATATGTTCCTTGACTTTCCCCTTCCCTTCCCTTTCCCTGCCCCCCCTTCCCTCTTGTCTCTGTTGATTTCTTTTCCTTTCAGTGTTGCTGGTCATATTTTCCTTGCTTCTTTGCATCGTTGGTTAGGTTCCGCTTATAGGTGAGATCATATGGTATTTGTCTTTTGCCCCCTGGCTTATTTCGCTTAGCATGATGCTCTCCAGTTCCATCCATGCTGTCGCAAAGTTTAGTACTTCTTTTTTTCTTTCTGCTGCGTAGTATTCCATTGTGTATATGTACCATAATTTTTTTATCCAGTCATCTACTGATGGGCATTTAGGTTGCTTCCAACACTTGGCTATTGTAAATTGTGCTGCTATGAACATTGGGGTGCATAGGTTCTTTTGTATTGGCGTTTTGGTGTTCTCAGGGTATAGTCCCAGCAGGGGAATCGCTGGATCAAAAGGCAGTTCCATTTTCAGCTTTCTGAGGAAATTCCACACTGTTTTCCATAGTGGCTGCACCAGTCTGCATTCCCACCAACAGTGGACTAGGGTTCCCTTTTCTCCACAGCCTCGCCAGCACCTGTTGTTTGTGGATCTGTTTATGATGGCCATTCTGACCGGTGTGAGGTGGTACCTCATGGTGGTTTTGATCTGCATTTCTCTGATGGCTAGTGATGCTGAGCATCCTTTCAAATGCCTCTGGGCCCTCTGTATCTCCTCCTTGGAAAAGCATCTGCCCAGGTCCTTTGCCCATTTTTTGATTGGATCATTTGTCTTCTTGGAGTAAAGTCGAGTGAGTTCTTTGTATATCTTGGAGATCAAACCTCTATCTGATGTATCATTAGCAAATATATTTTCCCAAATGGTTGGCTCCCTTTTCATTTTGCTGATGTTTTCTTTAGCCGTGCAGAAGCTTCTTATTTTGATGAGGTCCCACTTGTTTATTCTTTCCTTTATGTCCCTTGCTTTAGGAGACATATCAGTGAAAAAATTGCTGCGTGGGATATCTGAGAGTTTCCTGCCAATGTTCTCCTCTAGGACTTTGATGGTGTTGCGACTTATATTTAAGTCTTTTATCCATCTTGAGTTTATTTTTGTGTATGGTGTCAGCTGATGATCCAATTTCAATTTTTTGCATGTAGCCGTCCAGCTCTCCCAACACCATTTGTTGAAGAGGCTGTTATGGCCCCATTTTATGCTTCTGCCCCCTTTGTCGAATATTAGATGTCCATAGAGACCTGGGCTTATTTCTGGGCTCTCTATTCTGTTCCACTGGTCTATGGGTCTGTTCTTGTGCCAGTACCAGATTGTTTTGAGTATAGTGGCTTTGTAGTAGAGTTTGATGTCCGGTATTGTGATCCCTCCTACTTTGTGTTTCTTTCTCAAAATTGCTGCGGCTATTCGAGGTCGTTTATGGTTCCATATAAATTTTTGAAATGTCTGTTCTATTTCTGTGAAATACGTCATTGGTATCTTAATAGGGATTGCGTTGAATCTATAAATTACTTTTGGTAGTATGGACATTTTAAGGATATTAATTCTTCCAATCCATGTGCATGGTATATGCTTCCATTTATTTGTGTCTTCCTTAATTTCTTTTTTCAATGTTGTATAGTTTTCTGCATACAGGTATTTATTTATTTTTAGAGAGAGGGGAAAGGAGTGAGAAAGAGTAGGAGAGGAACATCACTGTGCAAGAAAGACATCAATTAGTTGCCTCTCACACACCCTTAAGTAGGGCCCTGGCCCACAGTCCAAGCATGTGCCCTGATCGGGAATTGAACCGATGACCTTTTGGTTTGCAGGCCAGCAGTCAATCCACTGAGACTCACCAGCCAGGGTGGGGATCTTGTAATTACAGCAAATTCATTAAAAGAATGCCTGTTATATGAACCATCAATTTTACCTCAAAGAAGTTACCTTAATAAACTTGACTGAGTACAAAGATTTAGTTAGAAGCATTTTCATCATAATTTTGCTTATCATCTTAAAAAAATTGCAAAGCACACAAATGCCTGGCAATACATGCAAATGATTGATCACTATCTGCGCAAACAATGGTATACTATGCTCCCATTACAAATGATGATTAGGTAAATTGGTAATGGAAGTTCAAAGTTTTCTTAAGTGAAAAAAGTTGGCAAGTGAGTTATAAAACTGAAAGGTTTACATACTGCTCAGTATTGCCACTGGGTACTGGAAATTCACAGTTTTATTTTCCTCTTATTGTGATCATTATTTTTTATCTTTTTACAATAAACTATTAAACAGTATCATAATGGCTATAGGTAAACTATAAAATAATATGAAATGATTGCAACAAGTCTAATGGAAATAGACAGTAATGGTAAGTTCATTTCTGATAATTAAAAAATGTACAGACATTTGCTGAGTGGCATCAGACCCAACACTGGCACTGAGTTTGAACCTGCATCAATCTAGTGAACACCAATCATCCCTACCTGGTGACCCACTGAAAACCTACCTCATGCAACTTGAGTATAGCCAGAAGCTCTTTAAGTGACTGAGCCTAAAAGGCAGCCTAACGGAATGGTGGAGGCAGGTGGAGGCAGATCTCATAAGGGTACCTTGGGACATTTGCAGATCTTCCCCTTAGCCTGGTGCTGGTAAAAGGCAACCTTATTACACAGCTTGATCCTTCTTGCACACACCTAGACCAGCAGAGGCAGCCATACACTATGGATTGCTTTGTAGCTCTGTACAGGTTGCAAAGGGACAGTCACAGGGAGCACCTGACATTGGACTGCATCAGAGTCCCTCCTAAGAGGCCCCAGAATTAACATACCCAGTGCCCAGTTTCACAAAATATTAGAGCAGGATCCAATTCACCAGTGGCATATCCAAGGGGAGATCCTGGCAGGAAACAAAACCTGCTGAGGCAACTTCTACTCTGAGTGGTCAGCGCTTGCAAAGCAGTTTGCACACTGTGGTCAAAGGTAAGCCACAGTTAGCCAGCCTGAGGGTCAACCCAATACACAAACAGGCCAACAGCAATCAAGACTCTATTACAACAAGAGTGCTCACATAACCTACACAAGGGACTTCTTGGAGCACCCAGCTCAGGAGATTAAGGAGTCTGCACCACTAGACCCCACAGTGCACTTACTACATAAGGCCACCCTGAAAGACTGGGAGTCATAGAAGATCCACTTAATATACAAAAATAAACATTAAGAGACAGCCAAAATGGGGACATAAAGAAACAGGTGCCAAATTATAGAACAGGAGAATTCTCCAGAAAAAGAGGACAATGAAATGGAGGCAAGCAATTTATCAGATACAGAGTTCAAAGTAATGGTTATAAAGATGATCAAAAAGAGGAAAAAAATGCAGTGAGAACTACAAAGAATTACAAGAAGATGAGAAATGACACAGAAACCATGAAAAAGAACCAGTCAGAAATGAAGACTATAATATTTGAAAAAAAGAATACACTAGAAGAAATAAACAGTAGGTTGGATGAAATAGGGGATTGAATCAGTGATTTGGTGACAAGGTAGAAAAAACACCCAATCAAAGCAATTCAAAAAAATGAATTTAAAAAATGAGGATAGCCTTGGCTGGGAAGCTCAGTTAGTTAGAGTATAATCCTGATATACCAAGGTTGCAGGTTTGATCCCCAGAGCACATATAAGAATGAACCAATGAATGATAGTGGAACAATAAATTGATCTTTTTCTCTCTCTTTCTACTTCCTTCCTTCCTTCCCTCCTTCTCTCTTTCTTTCTCAAATCAATAAATAAATTAAAATAAAGATAATTTAAGGATACTTTGGAACAACATAAAATGAACCAGCATTTGTACCATAGGTGTACCAGAAGGAGGAGGGGGAAAGCAAGGGATCAGTAACTTATTTCAGAAAGTAATGACTGAAAACTTCTCTAACCTGGTGAAGAAAAACAATATTCAAGTCTAGGAAGCACAGAGAATCCCAAACAAGATGAACCCAAAGAGGTTCACACCAAGGGACATCATAATTAAAATGGCAAAGGTTAAAGACAAAGAGAGAATCTTAAAAGCAGTGAGAAAAAGACAGTTAGTTACCTATAAGCAAGTTTCCATAAGACTGTCAGCTGATTACTCAAAAGAAACTTTGCAGCCCAGAAGAGATTGGCATGAAATATTCAAAGTGATAAAAAGCAAGAACCTACAACAGACTGTTTTACCCAGCAAGGCTATCATTTAAAATTGAAGGAGAAATAAAGAACTTCACAGTCAAGAAAAGCTAAAAAAGTATGTTACCACCAAAATAGTATTGCAAGAAATGTTAAAGACTCTGTCTTAAAAATAAGGGAAGGAAATTAACAGTTAAAAGAATCAAGTGACAATAAATATATACCTACCAATAATTACTTTAAATGCAAATGGTTTAAATGCTCCAATCAAAAGACACAGGATGGCTAATGGATAAGAAAACAGGACC
Organism: Pteronotus mesoamericanus; assembly: GCF_021234165.1. Taxonomy (NCBI): domain Eukaryota; kingdom Metazoa; phylum Chordata; class Mammalia; order Chiroptera; family Mormoopidae; genus Pteronotus; species Pteronotus mesoamericanus. The sequence goes on along the minus strand of NW_026555105.1, from coordinate 33,064,561 downwards.
CGTATATATATACTGTCTATAAGAGACCCATCTCAGAATGAAAAATACACAGAAACTAAAATTAAAAGAAATGGAAAGATTATTTCATGCAAATAGAAATGAAAAAAAAAACTGGGAGAATAATATATCTGACAAAACAGACTTTAAAATAAAGGTTGTACTAAGTGACAAAGAAGGACACTACATAATGAGAAAGGAGGAAATCCAACAAGAAGATACAACCCTTGTAAATATTTATGCATCCAATATAGCAACCTAAATATAGAAAGCAAAACTTGATGACATAATGAAAGATTAACAGTAATAGTCATAGTAGTACACTTTAAAAACTCATTAACATCAATAGATAGTCCTTCCAGACAGAAAATCAAAGAGCAAATGGTGGCCTTAATGGACACACTAGATCAGATAGTTTTAATTGATAACTTCAGAGCATTTTACCCCAAAGCAGCAGAATATACATTCTTTTCAAATGCACATTGAGCATTTTCTATGATAGACCATGTTAGAACACAAAACAAGTCTCAATAAATTTAAGATTAAAATGACATCAACCATCTTTTCTGGCCATAATGGTATGGAACTGCAAATCAATCACAAGAAAAAAAACTGAAAAACACACATAAGACAAAAAGGCTAAATAACATGTTATTCAATGGGTGAACAAGTAGATCAAGAAAGAAGTCAAAAGATACCTTGAAAAAAATGAAAATGAGAACAAAACAACTCAAAATCTATGGGACACAGCAAAAGCAGTTCTAAGAGAGATATTCATAGCATTATAAGCCTACCTCAAAAAACAAGAAAAATCTTAAATAATCTAATATGACACTTAAAGGAACTTAAAAAATAACAGCAAAGTCCAAAATCAGTGGAAGAAAGGAAATAATAAATATCAGAGTAGAAATAAACAAAATAAACTCTAAAAAAATACAAAAAAGCAATAAAACCTAGAGCTCTTTCTTTGAAAAGATAAACAAGATTGACAAACCTACAACCACTCTCATCGAGGAAAAAGAGACAAAACCCAAATAAATAAAATCAGAAATGAAAGAGGAGAAGCAACAACTAACTCCACAGAAACACAAGGTGTTGTAAGAAAATACTACTGAAAACTACATGCCAAAAAAAATGAGACAATCTAGGTGAAGTAAATAAATTTCTAGAAACATACAATCTTCCAGAACTGAATCAGGAAGAATCAGAATTCTGAGTAGACAGACTACAACTAGTGAAACTGAAGCAATAATCAAAAAACTCCAAACAAAAAAAAAGTCCTGGGCCAAAAGTTTTCACAGATTAACTTTACCAAACATTCAAAGAAGAATGAACACCTATCCTTCTCAAACTATTCCAAAAAATTCAAGAGGAGGGAAATTTACAAGCTCATTTTATAAGGCCAGTGTTATCCTAATTCCAGAATAAGAGAAAGACACTACAAAAAAAGTAAAAAGAAAAATTATAGGCCCACATATTCTTGATAAATATAGAGGTTAAAATACTGAACAAAATATTAGCAAACCAGATCATGCAATATATTAAGAAAGGTCATACATGATTATCAAAGGAATTTAATCCAGGGGTGCAAAGTTGGTACTATATCTGCGATTCAATAAATATGATATACCACATAAACAATATGAAAGATAAAAATCAAATGATCATATTAACAAATGGAAAAAGAATTTGAGAAAATCCAGCAATCATTTATATAATTAAAAACTCAGCAAAGTGAAAATAGGGAAAGCATACCTCAATGTAATAAAGTCCATATGTGACAAACGCACAGCCAATATCATAGTCAATGAGCAAAAACTACAAGCATTCCTCTTAAGATTTGGAACAAGACAGGGATGTCCACTTTTATCATTCTTATTCAACACAGTACAGGAAGTCCTAACCATAGCAATCAGACAAGAAGAATAAATAAAACGTGTCGAAATTGGAAAGGAAGAAGTAAAACTCTAATTATTTTCAGATGGTTCCACCAAAAAACCACTAAAGCTTATAAATGAATTCAGTAAAGTAGCAGGATACAAAATAACCAGAAATCAGTTGCATTTTTATACTCTAATGATGAACTATCAGAAAGAGAAACTAAAAAAGAATATCCCATTCACAATTGCAAAAATAAAAAAATAAAATAAAATACCTAATAAAAAAATTTAACCAAGGATACAAAAGACCTGTCCTTGGAAAAACATAAGACACTAAAAATAAGAAAAATGAAAGAAGATACAAATAAGTGGAAGCATATATGTGTTCATGGAGAGGAAGAATTAACATCATTAAAATATTCATACTACCCAAAGCAATCTGTAGATTCAATGCAATTGCTATCAAGATACCAATGATATATTTCAGAGAACTAGAACAAATATTCCCCAAATTAATATGTAACCACAAAAGGCCCCGAATAGCCACAGTAATCTTAAGAAGGAAGAACAAATTTGGAGGAATCACACTATAAGATATCAAACTATACTACAAGGATATACTAATCAAAAGAGCATGGTACTGGCATAAAAACAGATCAATGGAACATAATAAAGAGCTCAGAAATAAACCCACACCATTATGGTAAATTAAGATTTCACAAAGTAGGCGAGAACTCACAATGAGGTAAACATAGTCTGTTCAATAAATGGTGTTGGGAAAATCTACAGGTATGTGCAAATAATTGAAACTAAACCACATTCTTACACTGTACACAAGAAAAAACTCAACATTAATGAAAAACTTAAATGTTAAACTCAAAGCCATGAAAATCCTAGAAGTAAAATAGGTAGTAAAATCTCAAACATTTATGGTTGCAATATTTTTTTCTGATATATTTTTTCCTTAGATGAAGGAAACAAAAGAAAAAATGAATGTGACTATATCAAACTAAAAAGTTTTACACAATAAAGGAAAAATTCAATAAAATGAAAAGACAATCGACTGAATGTGAGGACATATTGAGCAATGATACAGGTGATAATGGGTTAATATCAAAATGTATAAAGAACATAAAACTGAACACCAAAAAAACAAAGAAACTAATTTAAAAATGGGCAAAAGACCTGAATAGACACTTCTCCAAAAAGGACATAACAGATGGTTAATGGATGTATAAAAAGATGCTCTATGTCACTAATCATCAGAGAGATGCAAATTAAAATCACAATGAGATATCACCTCATGCCTGTCAGAATGGCTATCACGAATAAATCAACAAACAAGCATTGGCAAGGATGTGGAGAAAAGGGAACCCTCACACACTATTGGTGTGAATAGATTGGTGGAGACACAGTATAAAGCGATATGGGGTTACCCCCCAAAAAATGGAACTGCATTTTGACCTAGTGATCCCACTTCTGGGGATATATCCAAAGGAACCCAAAATACTAATTTGAAAGAATATATGTACCCCTGCATATATTCTGCAGCATTAGTTACAATAGCCAAGATTTTGAAGCAACCCAAGTCCCATCAGTAGATGAGTGGATAAAAAATATGGTATGTTTACACAGTGGAATAATACTTGACCATTAAGAAGAAGGAAATCTTACCTTTTGGGACAGTAATGGATGGACCTGGAGAGTATTATGCTAAGTGAAATAAGCCAGTCAGAGAAAGATAAATGCCATGTGATTTCACTTATATGTAGAAATTAATGAACAAAATAAACTAACAAACAAAATAGAAACAGACTTAGAGATACAGAGAACAGACTGACTGCTGTCAGTGGGGAGATAGTAGGGGGATTGGGTGCAAAAGATGATGGGATTAAACAAAAGAAATAAAAACTTGTGGACACAGACAACAATATGGTGATTTGGTGATTACCAGAGGAAAAGAGGGGTGGAGGAGGTAGAAGAAGGTAAAGGGGAAACAAATGGCAATGAAAGAAAACTTGGCTTGGGGTGGTTAACACATAATACAATATACAGATGATGTATTATGGAATTCTACCCTTGAAACCTATGTAATTTTATTAACCAATGTCACCCAAAGAGGAAAAAATGTTTACATGGTTCCCAATAGCATAGTGTTCTGAATTTTTCTATCTTATCACTTAAACAATATTCATTTATTTTTAAATAAGTTTGTAACCATCCAACATTGGAGATATTGAGGGAAAAAATACAACTGGGACATAATGCACCCAAATCAGCCCTTGAGACTAATAGTATAATTGGAGGTTTCCTTTAACTGATAAGTGAAGAAATTTGTCTATTCATGAAGGATGTTGTTCATAAAGGACAAGTCAAAGGAAGAAATGAAGTTCAGAAAAGCAAAGTGAAAACAGAAATGTATGTTAGAATACTAGCATACTATAAGGTAAGTGACACATCCTAAACTGGTATAACTTTTTCTTAATATTTTTCCTTTATGTACTTTCTACTACAAACTACAATGCATCCTTAATGTCAAGTATTTTTACTTCATGTTCTAAAACCTATATATTTATTTGGGTTTTATATTTTGGATGACTCCATTGCCTCCACTGATATTACAGTGTTAGACTATATGTCATTCTGGCAACAAACCAGAAACATTTGAAAGCTGACTTATACTCCTAATAGACATGTGGGTGATTTGACTGACATACAGCCTCATACACATATCCATTTTTAGTGGCTGTGGTTTCCTTCGGTCATATCAACTCTCTTTGCAAGTGCCAGGTTTACCATCCTGAACACCCAACCTCAGACAATGGATTGCATTTCCAGAAGCAGAACAGATAGTAACTGGGGAATCCCATGGCATCTCCTAGAAACCCACACCTGGCAGCTCTTGGAATGCCTGAAACCTCTTCCTTGGAAGGGCCTAAGAAGGGAATGAGCAAAGTCATGTCAAACTCCTTAATACCCAATTAGTAATGTGTCTCCATATTTAAATATATTTTCCCTTCCCCTGCAATCAAATTTTACTATTTTAGTCTACACTTAGCTTTCTACCACATTTTTTTTCATATAATCACTGTTATTGGAATATTAGTTTCATTATATTGACACTACTATCATGCTCAAATTTATGAATGACTGTCTTCCTTATTGGCCTCTATTATTCAGCAATCTGCTCTATCCTTCCCTAAAATTCACCACAAGAATGATGAGGTGAACATATGTTTCCTCTGTCTTCCTTGCTTGCATTTATCACCATAGTAACTGGTAAGGAGTTCAAAATCTACTTACTCTCTTCCCACAAATTAACATACTGCTGTTTATCTCATTAGCTTCAATTCTCTTCTTTATAGCTCTTCAAAAAACTTCCCTCCTCATCTGCTATCAGTCTCATTTCAGAGACAGTTTTATAGCCCATTGGTTAAATTCTTCCTGACCTTCTCACCCATAGACTAACAACATAGACTGTCTTTTTCTTGAGGATTGCTCAGGAACCAATATCTAAATGTCATGAGATGGTTTTGGCCCACCCATAACCTATCTGTGAGTGGATACAGCAACTTTAAATATTAGTTATATGTCTTTGGAAAACAGAAAATGAGTCAAAAATCACCAAATTTATTTATAGCATACCTCACAATCCAATAGATTTGTTGAAAACCTTCGGAAAGACACAGGGCAAACTAGGCATCAAATTTCAAGGGCCTTGTTAGAATGCCTTCTTTACTTTCTCTTTTATCATCCCTTTTGTTCTGAGTGTCTACTAAAAACACTCGCAAACCAAAAGCTTATGTAGACAACCTCACCACCCATTCCTCCTAACCAGCTAATTCAGGGACTGAGTTAGAAGTAAAACCAATCTGAAAAAAAAAAAATGTTGGATAAAGTGCATTATAAAATGACAACAGCGTGGGGACTGAGGGAGGGTGGGGCAGGAAAGAGCAATGGGGGAAAAACTGGAACAACTGTAACTGAACAACAATTTAAAAAGTAACCACTTTGAACCTAAATAGAATCTACTTCTCTTAGAGCTACAGATATTACCTTAATACCATCTTCAGAGTGCCCATAACAAGTTCTTAGACTGGCACCTGCTATGCAATTACTAGACAAGGGCTATTTTTAAATGGAGATGGTAATATTGTATTGTTTAGCTTAGAAAAGAAGATATGTATGACTTAAAAGTTCCTTAAAAACATTTTGTTTTTTCAAGAATACAATATATAAATATAATATAGAATTCCTTATAATTACTTAGTATTTATAATCACTTATTTCTACAGTTACAACACTTCTACTTCCTATAATAAAGTTTTTTCTACTTTCTATCAAGAGCTATTTCTATATTCTGTTAGAAAAGTATACTGGAAACACATATGATGAAACATAATTTTCTCTAACTTCTTCCAAATATAAGATAGGAAGATTTTTCTTGCTAAGAATAAATAATACAAACAATGACAACAATAATAATGATAATATTGATAACTGTACTTAATTACAATATATAGAATATGGGTAAAACTGTTAACTTTTACTGGAGTTAAAATGCTAAAGTAAAATTAAAGTAAATGTTTTGAAAAGATAGAAATCCTACTTTTAACTCAAAGACAGACACAAACAATAGTATGATGATTACTAGAGGAAAAGGGGTTGAGGAGAGGTAGAAGAGGGTAAGTAAGGGATAAATGGTGATGGAAGGAGATTTGACTTCAGGTTGTGAACACACACATACAATATATAGATGATCCATTATAGAAATGTACAGCTAAAACCTATATAATTTTATTAGCCAATGTTACCCCAATAAATTCAATAAAAAATAAAAATAAATTTAAAAAAACAATGTTACATTAGGATTCTTAACATCAAACATCTGTAGTTCATAGTTTCCTTGTTTCCTTTCCCTTTTCAAAGTTTCCCTTTTTCAAAGTTTCCCTTTTCAAAGTTTCCTTTCCCCTTTCTTTAGTCAGCCAACAAGCTTTGTTCTTTGTCAATAACATATGATCTGGTAAGCTTACTTCTGACTTGCCCCAGGGAAGAAGGGGAAGAACAGAGTTACAGGTGGGCACTTCAGAGTGACAAATCTGTTCCTTGGGCCACTGAAGAAAACAAAGAAGGGCTGCATGGGAAGAAACTCAAGTAGTTCTATATTGCTTCTATGTAAACATGAGAATTAAGCAACTACGAAAAAGCTTCTCAGTGTTCTCCCAACAGAAACTATTAACTTTACAAAGTAGTACTTTTTATATTACTTTACAATTCACCCTAATTTAAAAAAATAAGAATAAGGGTTCATTAAAGTATAAATCTGGGCAAAATTTGTGTTCTTTTAATAAAATTTGTTAAGTTTAGATCTTAATTTTTAAACATACATAGGAAACCTAGTAAAGCATTTATAAATTCATAACTAATACATTTTAAATGTCAAACAGTAGGAATAAAATCTTAACTAATAAAAGAATTATAAAACACTTTTAAATTAGCCAATTTAAACACTCAAAGTTTGAAGGAAGTGAAGCAGAGGGAGACTATACACATAGTTTAATCAATATATAACATACTTGTCATAAATCATACTCATAAAATAAAATTAGATTTATATTTTACAGAAAATTTCTCAATGGTAAATGTGACTTAAGTTTTAACTTATTTTTATTTGTAATAGATGATACTATAAAACATTCACTTAGTCCAAATGTAATTTTTTTGCTAATACTTTATCCCTTAAAAGATCTTCAAAATAACCAGTTCTTACCAATTCCCAGGGGAAAGCAATATTAATTGTAGTAAATCTGCTTCTTCTAGACAATGTCAATGAGGGGTAATTTCCATAGTCATTTACAAACAGATTTAATATTAAACAGTCTTTGATTCTACTTTAAATATGTTTCTTTCAACATTAAATGTGTTTATGTACCTAAGTAATTTAGACTGTATGGAATTAGCAATCAATCCCTAAAACAGATCATCTTAAACACAAGGAGACCTACAGTACTAGTTTCCATAAATAAGAAAAATCTGACAATAATTTCAGGAAATATTCTTCTCTGAAAGTCTATTTGTGTACTTAAATTAGCACTAATACTCCAGAAATAGTGAAACAATAAAGGTGGTTAGCAAGCGATGACAGCTTTGGCCAAGATTAAGAGCAGTAACTAGCTATATGGAGGGAATCGTGCACGGCTTCTGAGCAATCCTCTTGTATGGTATCTAGTAAAATACACGTTTCAATATTCAGACGTATATTGATCTGTTCTTATTACTGTTAGCCATTCCACCAAAGCTGTGTTTTATACTAATCATTTCCAAGGATAAGGAATTGATCCTTTGATTTGTAATTACAGCTCAGAACCAATCTTAGATACTGTTATCTCAAGGTTTGAGGATACAGGACTAGTAAGCAGAAGCATTTCTCAAATTGTTTCATTCCCAAAGATAAATTGTGAAAACACACAGATCAATTTAATGTTTGTAGAGTGTGCCTTTTGAACTGATCCTGCCCCCATTCATCACAATGAAGTAAAAAGAAACCATCCACAGGTTTTAGCCCTGTTTTGCTAAGTGCTTTCTCAGATTTAGTAATGAGCTCTTACAAGCACCACTATATTGAAGTTTGTAATGGCAAAATGAGGTGGGGGCTATATATTCACCTCCTTAAATGAGAGAATTTAGGCTCAGAGATTTGAAGTTCTTTTCCCAGGGCCATGTACAAAGTATCAGAGGGAGAGTTCGCTCACTTTGCTAGATTCATGTTCGCATTTTTTCCAAGGTCCATTTTAAAAGGCTCTCTTATCTTTTTTCGTTTTTGCATTTTAAAACCAAGAGAAAAAGATGACAGGACACTGGCGAATTAAGAAGGGGCCAAGGACACATCCTCTATCAGCTGGAGTTGTATACTATGCATGGCCACACATGAAAGCCCGCAAGAGGGAATAAAGTCTGGATCAGCAAGCTTTCTGTTTTGCACAAGCCAGCTGCCTCACCGCATCACTTCTGGCTAGGCACTATCCTCTTCTGAACCACAATTCCTCCTTTTTTTCCTGGGAAGCTAAAAAGGTGCTTTTTTTTCTCAGTTTGTTTTCAATCACCTTTCTCCCAGTCCCTAAGGGGAAAAGAAGAGTGTACCAGAAGGTGTGCAGACAGACAGGCACGCAGAGAAATAACCACTTTGATTTTGCTTTGATTTCTGTTTTGAGTCCTGTAATGACAGATCTCACTCCAGTACAGTATGTTTTGGAAATATAGTTAAAAAGGATATGTGATTGTTTCTAGGTACATTTTAAGTGTTGATCAATAAAAAACAAATATTGGAACAGAACAACAGTTTAATATAGCATTTTTAAAACATTTTAGTATTCTAAGGCATTTGTGACCTGCTGAAATCTAATTGTTTCTCAAATACTCTTTGGAATTGTTCAGAAAGATGTGGTACAGTTTCTAACTGGTGCATTAAGCATCTGGCCTGACTTCACAGAATCACAGATAGCTGAATGTGCACTCTCTCTCTATTTTATTAACATCCCATAGACTCATGTTAAGATGTAGTACTGATGTGCCCTAACATGCATCACTACCTGTTGACAGAAAAAAAACTGGGCTAGACTTGAGAGGGTCTACAAACAGAAAATCTCTTAAAGATGCTTTGGCAATTTAAACAGAAACTCTAACTCAAAAAAAAAAAAGAAGAAGAAAAAAGAAAGAAAGAAAAAAGAGCAGCTTCAATTTTATAAATTTATAAAACATGCCCAAGTTTCAGCATGCCAAATCCTCTGAAAATAAGCTAATCTCCAGCATCCATTTCCCCCTTCTCAAATTAACAGTACCCAATTTTCCTTTGGGTCATATCTTTTCCTCCCTCTCACCCATGTGTTTAAGTGGGGTTAATCCTACCTACAGCTCTTCCAGGGGGTTTCAGCTCACCAAAATTCCTTCCCCCCACCTTCCAGTAATACATTCTGGAATGAGCATGTGAACAAGTTTAAACAAATAATATAGAGTAGCAATTTTCAGCCTTTTTCATCTCATGGCACGCATAAACTAATTACTAAAATTCTGTGGCCCACCAAAAAATATATTTTTTGCCAATAACAAAAATATAGGTAAAATTTTGATTCATTCATACCAAATGGCTATTGTTGTGTTGGTTGTTGTCATTTTCTTTTTTTTAAATTTGACCATCTAAGGGAAGAGAGGTCAGCCCCTGACTAAATCATCAGGTATTGCATGTTTTAAAAATTCTTGATGTTCACTGGTTGAAAAATCACTGAGATAGAGTGAATCACAGGGTTCTGTGCAGGAGCTTCTGGAGGAGATTGCCCTTCCCTTGAACATAGCAATATGGGAATGTGATATGTGAAACTGTTACTGCCTAAGAGGAAAGGCCAGAGCTGCCATGGGTCCATTATATGTTTATCCGAGGAGTCTGCAACACTGAAAAACGCAGCAAACTACAAGAGAGAAACCGCATTCTTGTTGACATATATTACCAGACATTACATTTGAATTTCTCAGATACATGAGCCGTTGGTCCAACTGTTGATTAGACAGTAAGTGTTGGTTATTCAAGCACTTGCAAACCCAAAATTCTCAAGTAATGAGAGCTCAACACATTGAATATACCAAAAGCCTAGCTGTTCTTTTCTTGTTGTTTTCCACACACCTTTTAAGGCTTTGTTCTCATGAAAAATGGTGAGGTGAAGCAAAACCATCAAGAATGTTTCTTTGTGACCTGGCTGGGTGACTCAATTGTTTGAAGCATCATCCCATGCACCAAAAGGTTGCAGGTTTTATTCCTTTCAGGGCACATATCAAGGTTGTATGTTCGATCCCCAGTCGGGGCATGCATGGGAAGCAACTGATGATGTTTCTCTCTCTTCTCTCTCTCTCTCAAATCAATAAATACATCCTGGGTGAGGGTTTTTAAAAAGTGTTTCTTTCTGAGACTTAATAGAAGTTTAATACATTCTAAGATCTTAAATCACCAATATCATAGTTGGAGGTCGACTGAGGGTCATCTAGTCCTACTAGCTTCTTTTATAGTAATGTTCAATGAATTTGTGTACAGTGAATAAATGAGTAAGTGAGGTGGCTTAAGTCTAGACAGGTTGGAAGACCTGGATTATTTCATTAAATAATTATGCATTGTAGTCATCTTCAACTGGGTATTGTTTATAGTAAAAGGGGTTAGGTTGGTTGTTTTTGTTGTTGATTTCACTTGGAATTACAAGTAATTGGCAGAGCCTGGGAAACCTGATTCCAAATCCAGTGTCCTCTGTTCATCAGGGAACATCTCATATCCTCTCAAAACAAAACAAGTGCAAAACAACAAATACCTTTTGCAGCCAAAATGTCTACTAGAACTCAACTAAGTTCTAAATGCCTGGGAACATGAGGTCATGAAATGCATGAGGACAAGAAAAAAAAATCAACAACAAAATCTCCTTGTTGCCCATCTCCTCCATTTCCTGGCTACAGAACTACTTCAAAAGAAAATTTTGAACAGTGTGAAGAAAGCTGTCCTGGACCTTTTCCTACCTCCCTTTGTGTACTCTTCTAAACTCCTTAATATCCCCTTTTTCCCAGAAGCTCAGATGACCTCATCTTAATAATGACAGCTCCCATTTTCTGGGTACTTACTATGAGTCAGGTACTGAGCTAATGAACTCAGAAAGATTTAGTAATTTATCTGCAGTCATGTGGCAAAGTCAAGATGGAACCAGGTATGCTAGACTCTGAAACCCTTGCTCTTGAACATTAGACTACACTGGTTACTCCTCTCTCAGTTGAGTGCTCCTTGCCGTAAGAATTGGCCCCTGCCCTCCCATGAGAGCTTAAGAATCTTTATGCTGAAATTGCCTTAAGAATCTTTATGCTGAAAAGAAGGAAGGAATTTTCTCTTCCTACTGGTACAACCATCCCCTTATTGCAGCTAATCTCCCTTAGGTAACAAAGGAGGAAAGCGATCTGGAATAACTCATGGTAATTCTTAATCTTTCCAAGGCAATACATATTATTTCAGAAGGGATACATATTATTATAAATTCACTTCCAGCTGGCAGAATTTTAGACAGCTGATAAGAAAAAGATGTTAAAAAAAATGGAGGCAGCAAAAGCATATATGTTTTTGATAGGGTCAGAAGAGGGCTGTCCTAAAAAGAGTTTTCCTCCAAAGTCAGTACGGCCAGTGCAGATTGCATTTTTCACAATATCTTACCTTCTTCTACACTTCAATTAACATCTTAAAAAACAAACAACAACGTATAATTAGCATTCAATAAATTCCTGCTGCCTTTACTTGCCATGTGATGAGACCAAAGCCTAGAGCAGAAAATAGGAAAAGTCATATAAAAAATGGCAGCCTAGAGAATGGAAGCTCAGAACTAACTACCAGGTCAGTACACCTTATTTTAGATATCTATAACCAAATTGTCCATTTACCTTTCTTTTCTGTTTAGAATCTGCCTGAATGGGGACAAAACTGATTAAATATGGATATAAGCTCCCAGGAATTTGGCCAGGCAAAAAGTTCTTTTTAAAATATAACCAACTACCATCTGAAAATAGCTTCCAGAAAAAATTATTTCATAAAATAATTAAATCCATGTGTTTGTTTTGCAGTAACAGGAAAAAAAATCCACTGTTTATTGAGAGATTATATTATACCCCCATTCCTTTTCTCCAAAATTCAGCAGCTGCACCTCAGTTCAACTTGTGCTACCCAACATTTCTATGATACTGGCTTTTCAACAGACATTAGAATTCTGAAATTCCTGGACTTAATAGGTCTGTCCTCATAGGCCAGCAGAAGTACAATCATAGAAAAACAGGGGTCAATATGCTTCTTATCATGGGTTCACCTTCTACTTTGATACCACTCATTCTTGGAGAGAAACTCAGAAGGTCAAACTGCTATTAACAAAGCCCATAAATAGATAAACAAAATGAAGCTAATGAAAAGACCATAATCAAATACTCCTGGAAAAGACAATTAGCTGGCTTCCTTCAGAAACAAACATTTATGGGAACTGTTAAAAAAATACAAAGGAGAATGATGTGAACCTCTAATGATAAAATAATATGTTTAATAAAATTGTCCTCCAGGTAAATATAAAAGCAAAATTCTTCCCAGCAATATTTAAAAGTGAAACACTTGTGGGCCAAAAGCAATTACTGACCAAATAGTAGGAAGCAGTTTATGAAAATCATAAATGAAAATATAAGTCTATAATTCTGGTAATTAAACAGACATTTATTTATAATGTCTGTTTTCTAATTGTCTGGTGTTTATTCATGTACCTAATTTAAAATAAAATAATTTCAATACAAGCAAACCATTGCTGAAAGGTTGTTTTCCTTCTTAAGATGTTTATGTTTTAACCCATGTCCAGAGCAGCATAAACATATCAGGAAGGATTCTATTCAATTTTTCTAAGACTTTTTATTTTAGGGAGGGTCCCCTAAGTATGAAAATATAATAATATATTTTAGGTTCTAAAGAATATAGACAAATAGTGTAAATATATATTAAAAATTATTTCATTTCCTAAAAGCTAAATATAGAGAGAACAATAACTTATTAGCCCCAAGAAAAAGTACTGGTTATTTCAAATTTTTTTTTTTTAACCTTTTTGCATCCCTGTTCTCCTTCCCTTAAATAAACCAGTTATTTAATTTGAACTTACTTTCTATTCATTTGTCAAATAAATATTCACACTTGGGATTGCTAGCCTTCATAATTATAACATTTTTATAATTAGTCAATAATTAAAATAACATTTTAACTTCTTAATACAGATGGTTTAAAAATAAAAAGAACATGTTTTTCTATTGTGATCTTATAAATATCCTTCTACCGTGCTTGCATATTTAGAAGCTTGCTACCACTACCTTGTTTTAGTACAACTTTAGACAATGTTGAGATTCCAAAGGGCTGCCTACAAACCAAATGGCATCTGAGCAGGGTGAGCGCGTCATTTTGGCTTCTCTCACTCCCTCTAGCGTTTGCAAAGCCCCTGTGCCTGATTATCCAGTTACCTCACTGAACAAGATCTCGGCTAAGTCCTGCCCATCTATGACATCACCCCCTTCTTCAACCACTGCGAGGTGAAGCTTTAACTTCAGACTTGGAGGTGGGCTGTGTGCTGTAAACTGGAATGCTCTCCCTCGCTCACTCCTCAGTGTAGGAGTGATCCGAAGCAGGACAAGCTCAGCCTGCCACTGCCGTAGGCTTTGTGTGGACTGGACGCGGGGCTTGAGAGAGGGGGAGGTTTATTACTCCAATTCACAGTCAGTGGAATTACAGCTATAGCGGCAGTATATATGGAATTGCTTTTTCTCGTCTTCCTGGTAAGTGTTTCCCATGCTTTTCCTTATGATTGTCCCAGAAAGTTTGCTTGATTTTTACTCTCTAGAAAGAAATGACCGGGTACCATGAGGCATCCAAATTCAATGTTTGCTCTGTCACCAGTACGAGCAATGTGTGTGCATGCCAGCCAGCAAGGAAAAATTTGACTATATAGCCAAATACAAGGAGTTACTGAAAACCTCCTTTCATTTAAAAATTAGTAAATGGCTATGTTCTCTCTCATGTAGTTACTATTTAAAAAGAGCCTTATGGAAAACATTAGGTTGGAAAGTTAAATGTTAAATATTAAAGAATACAAGGCAGATTTTTTTTTTTCCCCCACAGAGAGGAAAGCAAAAGGTCTTGCTAACTTGGTGTGTACTGTATGTGTGGTATGATCACCAATTGCTGTTTTTACAACTGTGAAAGAAAATCAATAATCCCTCAGCTCATGAGTACGCAGTACATGAAAAGCATACGTCTTGCTCACAGCTAGCCGAGCTACTACTGGAGACTTACATGCCTCTGTAAAGATTAACAGCTACACCTAGATTTTAAAGCTTGCATTGCTATCCTGCCAGAGCTACTTCAAGCATCTCAGATTTGCAAATCTCAACTAGTTAATTCAACTCAGAGGAGAGGGAGACTCTCTTCCAAACCCTATCTCCTCTCCCATAGAATGTCAATATCCATTGCTTGGGCAAATGTAGTATGTGACTAGCATAGTAATTGGCAAAGTCTACTCAGAAAAACTAACAAAGCTGAGCCTGGAAGCTATGTGTGATGTATGCAGTGAATTTGGGTGGCAGGGAAAAAAATGAGTAGAGCCCTCATCAAGTGGGATATGTAGACTATCCATTCACTTGCAACTTATAACAATGAAATCTTACTATATTGAAAGAATTACTTTTATACAACAAAGCTTTCAAAAAGTAGTTAAATATATCTTCTTAAAAAAATTTTGTTTTCAGTGAATTAGATCTAAAACAAAATGGTTGCACTGAGGTAAAGAGTGCAACAGGCCTCTATTTTTCTCCACATTGAGGTGGGGGGGGGGTCCTATTTATTTATTTATTTATTTAGAAGTAAAAAGAAAAACCATAGCTATTTGCCAATTACATAACAAAATTCTTACCTGGTTTTAAAAATCAGCTATTTCAAATTTTCTTAATAAATCTATCTGCTCTAAAATGCGCACATGTCATTTCATTAGCAGGAAAGAACATGAATAAAGCCACTAGAAAAGTGCTTCAGCTGTATCAGGGCTTTTCTTTTATTCCTAACTGCATAAGAATATCCTCACCAGCATAAACATAAAGAATGAATTTGTGTGTTTTCAGATAGGACGGTTAATGCTTGCCCCAAAGTGACAGACGACTGATACTCTTTTTGAAATGAATAAAAAAAGGCCATCCTTTAAAAGTAATACAAAATATTAATATTACCACTACTACCAATATTAATATGCCAGGTGTTAATCTATAAGATTAAATCAGAGATACACCATTTAGTTTGCAAATATATGTATGTGTACACCCACAACATATACACATATATATGTATATATATTTATTAGCCTGAAATAAAAAAACAGGGTTACAAAAATGTGATTGCTTATATTTGAGTAGAAAAGTTACATCTAATCATTTTTAAATAGAGCACTGCCAAAACACATCAAGTCAAAGGATCGGCAAATATATTATTGAATGAATAAACATAATGATTTCATAAATACTGTGTTCCTATATAATACTAACCATCATTTATTAATTAGGCTTTGCATTCCTCTGTTCCCCTCCCTCTCACCTTTTAAGTCAATTATGGTTAGGTTTAAAATGCCCAATTAAATAAATACTTCCTAAACATTATCATTTGCAAAATACATAATTGAGCAGCAAATAAAGTTTTTACAAAAAGAAGAAAAACAGTAAGAAAATTTGTCATAACTGAATATGGCAGCAAAATAGAAGGGATGTTTCTTTTGCTTTCAAGTGTTAATTAAGGAGCCATCAATTCTATCAAAACTTTTTCAGAGCTAAATGAAGCGGTGTGAAATAAATATGGTTGAAATCTTGTGGCTGTCAGACTTTGTTAGCAAGCTATTAATTATCTTTACCCCAGTTTCTTCTCCAGACTATATTGCCCAATCAAATAAAAACTCCAATTATGTTCAGCATCTCTTGCCTAGGGACACAAGACCCTAATGAACACTCAGTGTCCCCAGATGAAAAATACAATTATCAGCTTTAAATATGCAAGTGCACTGCAGAGAGATTTGTCTGTGCTTTTCTTGGCCATACAACTTAAAGCTGTCTCTTCTTTCTGGATTATTTTCAGTAATTTTAAACCCTACAAAAATCAGCAGCAGAGAACTTGCCTTGTATTAATAATATATAAACGTTTTTTCTTTCTGCTTTATTTTTAATATGTCAATGTTCATACCAATATTAAATTAAATCTGGTCATAAAAAAATTGGGTTAAAACTGCCATTTCAGTGAATCTTAACTTCCCTCTGCTTTTTAAAGGTGGGTGGGCTACATCATAAAGAATGTGATTAATAGCAAGCTCCAGAACTAACTTAAAAATTCTGTGTAATGCCCCCAAATATTCTTTTATTCAACCAGTTTATTTTAATAGCATTATAAATAATTGTTAAAAGTCAAATGAAGACCACCATAAATGAAGTCAATGAGGGAAATAAGATTCAGTAAATTTTTCAAAGGCTGTAATCTCTTCCCTCCTTTTTCCCTCATTCCCCCTTCCCTTTCACCCCCCACCTTTTGCCCCAGAGGCCTTCACTGTTCTTCTCAACGGGAGGCTTTGTTGTAATTAAACCAGAGAAAAACTGGCCGGCAGCAGCCCACATCTGACTTGCGGTTTCTGAAAGCAGTGTTCTGGTAGTGTGTACCACCCCCCAGCGGGCAAAAACTCTACGGTAAATCTCTCAGCAATATTAATTCTCAAAACTGCATTTTCCTCTTCAGAACATAAAAAAAGGGTTGCTTCTCGACTCCTAACATTCTACCATTTCAAAAACTTATAAGTCGACAAACCAATTTCCAGCAAAGAGATGGTTTGTAAATGCCTTCTGAAAGGAAAAAAAAAAACAAAAACAAACCTACTTTCTTTTAAGGACCAAAATAGAAATATACATTTCAGAAAGCAATTTTCAGTTTCAGAATGCAGAGTAACATCACTAAACTTGGTAAAATATCATAATAAAAACAGTTTTGGAAGAAACCACGTTTATATTGCACAGAAAAGCAGGTTTCAGGAGTTTGATTTGTCTACTGACAAGAACTCCAGAGAAAACAAATTTTAAGGAAAAAAGAATAAAATATAATTTAAGCAGCAGCTAAAGTTGCTTTTGTTTTACATATGCAGAATCTCCTTCCTAGCACCAAAATTTAATGTCAGGAATGTATAAAAAGCTCTCTCCAGGTATTAGTGTGCTTAAATGAGAGGAGGGAGAAATTGCTCTCACACTGATGAGACAATGATAGCTTTTGTTCTTTATTCTTTCACTTTTCATGTGCACAAGTTACCGTGGCAACTTTGAAAAGAAAACCCACAGACCATATTTGGTTAAACACCATATTTAAAGTGTGCCACTGGACTGTGGATCGATCAGTTTATGTATTGCTGATTGTTTTTCCTCTTTATTTGGCTAAAATCAATAATATGCTGCTCTGACATGAGAAAACAAGGTGTTTTATAATCTTGGATGTTCTCACCAGACACCACAGTGCTTGGCATACAGTAGACCCAAATATATGTTGTACTAATGTATAGAAATTTGAATATGAGAAATTTTAAGCACCTCAACCAAATCGTACTAACAACACTGAATAGGGGTTTCACATTTGCAATGGGAAAAATGTTTGCGGTTTAACAAAAGTAAGCATAGTTTTCATTGTAGTTGCTCAAAGTCAGAGCATACTTAAAGCATGTCCCCTGCCCTAAGTTCTCTACTGCTCACCTTTACCGCTCTCTAAACTAATACCTTATTCAGTCTTTCAAGTCTTGGTTCTCTAATTTATTTAGTCTGGATTTAATATCATAAAAGGAAGCAACATTCACTATGATGAAAGATAACATCCCAGCTTGCCTTTTTGATTTAAGGATGCAACATTTAACTTTACAAGCCAAAATAAATGAAGCAGAATTCGATTCATTTATCACAAACCTGTTGGGAAAAAGCATTAGTAACATAAAAGGAAAAAGTAAAAACCCTTTGTTTTGAAACTTTTATCCCCTATATTGCACACATAAAACAAAAACTTCCTCAGGCTAGAAAACAAATGTGGATAAAACCAAGTATGAAAAGGCACACTTGCTTCTTTGCCACTCAGCAAACCCTCAAGACTTCATGACTCTCAAGAGGAGAGTTAGAAGTCCTTCTGCTTGCCTGGCCTTAAACAAAAGAATTGGAACTTTCCTGAAATCTGATGATCGTGGAAAATTTAACTACCAGACAGGCTGCTTAGAGAGCATTTTGCTGTCACTATCAACTAACCTGATGTTCTCCAGTTTTTCAGTTTAACCATATATGTAATTTATTTGAAAAACCATGTCCTTACCAAGACTTAGCACTCACAGGTTGATAATTTTGTTGTGCTTTTTTCTAGCAGCAACTTAAGCCTTCATAGATAAGTTACTTTCCTAAAATTCTAGGTTACAATTTTATAAATTCCAATTAACCTAGAAATATTCACACACTTGGATAAATTTGATTAACCATGTGGTTTTTTTTAATCTCAAGGTTTTACTCAATAATAATGCAGTTAACTTAGATTAAAAGTTCTACATGCCATTCTATTTTTAGCTTTAATATTTTTTAAACTTATCGGCACTAGGAAACCATTATATGAGGCATATCATTAAAAAGAAACTGCGATCTTCAATACTCTATACTTGGTTTAAAATTTTTTAAAAATGAGCAATGATTTCAAATCAAAATCAGTTTAAATCAGAGGTAGCAAATAAATGATTTAGTGAGTTAGCAATATTAATAGACAATATAACCTTAATCTAAGTGACCAAAATAAAAAAATACCTTCTCATCTCAAATATTCCCACACTCAAAATATTGTAGTAGCAGAGAAGGAATTGCATAAACATGCAGACTGCTTCATCTTCTTGATTTTATTTAAATATCAGTTTTCTATTCAGATATAACTTCTTAAACTATATTAATTTTCTTAAAATACCTAAAAATGATAGCATGCTTATATATTTACATACTTCCTTAAGTGTATGATGGAAATAAATTGGAGGTTTTTCACAAACTTGATAATTATATTATAAATGCAATTAAAAATACAATTTTTATTTATAAAAAGAAACTTAATAAAAATGATCCCTATTAAAATTTTGATTTACCAGTGAAGTGATTATATTTTTCTTCTTTTTTGCTACAGTTTTAAATGCAATATACTTAAGTAATGATTCCATTAAAAATAATTTTAAAACATTCCTTTAAGTAATCAGGGCTCCGTTTATGTTTTTCCCCGAGTTACCCCATTAACAATATTGTTCTAAAAGATCTTTGTTGTTGTTGTTGTTGTTCAGAAGTAATGGCCTCTTTCAAGACTATGCAGACATAAAGGCTCTGAAGTCGATGTTGTAAAAACCTGTCCAGTGACCATGGCAATGGAGTCATTTTTTCTTTTCATCATTCACATTCAACTACATGCCTCTATGTGTGTGAATATGTGGAGCTACCTCAGAAAGAGGGAAGTCTAAGCGTGGGGGCAGGATTGCTTATTTTGGAAGGAGAGATCATTACAGCCCTTAATATGCAAAAAAACCAAAAACAAAAAATACTGATTGACTATAGTTTCAAATAGAAAAGGGAGGGAGAACATATATAATATAAAACATAATCAAACATGAATTAAACCGTTTTGAGCTTAAGTAAAGGGAGTAGAGATTGGTGAGGGATAGCCTTCATGTCTGAAAGAGCATCCTTCTCTCCAGAGAAAACTGCTTGATGTTTTTGTCTTGTGTTTTAATGCAGTTTAGGAGGGAAGAGAATGGCAACTTTCTACAAATTTAATGACATTTAAGGCTTTCCATTAATCCCACATTATTACTACTATTGTTTTAGTGGCAACATAAGTGTGCACATCAAACAGAGCAGAGAAAGAAGTATCAGAATTGCAAAACAGAAAGAAATAATTAATTTCCTTCTTTTCACACTAATTTAGGGTTTTTTCCTTTCTCTAAATTAAAAATGTGAAAATTGGAACACACACACACACACACACACACACTTAGAGCTTGATTTGGTGAAATATTTATAGTTCAGATAGAAGCTTTATATCCAATTATCATGGAGCATCACCTTGGACATATTCTTGGCTAATCTGACTCTAGGAACAATGAACAGTTTTAAAATCCCCATTCATCATATTCATTTTCTCACTTTGGAATATGTCCTAGAGTATGAGAAATGCCTAATTATTGGTAACATTTTAAGTAGTTTCTCACTTAGACGATATGTATATTGTTTTAATTAGTATCTAATGCATGTTAACAGTAATTTTTTAAGCTTAAATTAAGCAAATTATTTTATATTTTGAATAATTTTCAAGCGTAGAAAACATTTACAGCAAATACTTGTTAAACTAACTTTTTCTTTATAATTTCAACAGCTTCGTTTTCCATTTTCACATACTAAGAAAGCAACAGTTTTCAAGAAAAAAAAGTGTACTATAAAAATTCAACAATAATGAGCAAAGCCCTAAAGCCATCACAGTAAAACCTCACATTAAACAATAAATCATTTAAACTTTCCTCTGTGGGCACTTTGCAATATCCACTTGAGACTACTTTATCCAAGTGCTGTTCTTTTTGTTTCAAGTTGCCTAAATAATAAATTAAAATTATCTATAATTATTTCTTAAGTTTCCTTTTGTTAATGCAGTCTATGATAGTGTTGGTATCTGGTGACAAAGTAAAAGAAACTAAATTTTCAAAAACAACAGGAAACACAAAATTTGGCCTTATTTAACATTCACATTCAGTAGCATTTGAATTCTGGAACAGATGCTATCTTTGTTGGATGCCAGGTAGTTACAGGGGGAGAAGCAAATTACTTCTGCTTTTTCACTTAGTTTCAGGGTCAAATATTTCCACGACACTCTAGTGTTTCCTACATATACAGTAAGCCCCTGAGCGGATGATCCTGAAATTCAGATACTGATCCTACCCACCTCCCTGATCCACCAAAAAAACCAAAAAAAACCCATGTATATTAGATAATGGACAAAGCAGTAATCATTAAAATCACTGGTCTCTTTGGTCAAGTCTTAAGTCTCGTTTCTGAAATGAAAAATACACTTATTGGAAATTGGCCTGTTCATGTTTGAACCTAGAGAAAAATGCCTCCTCAGGTTTTGCTATGCTTTCCCAGCAGTCATTACAAGGAGACATATGACTAGTGTCCTTTCTATTCTAAATACAGGCTTTTCCAATTCAGTTTGCTAAAAGAAAAAAATATATTCTCTTGAAAGACAAATTATGACTTTTGGCCAAGAATACCTGAGTAACTAGAGTTTTAAGATCATCAACCAGTCCTCAGAAACACCTCTATGGAGGAAGGTGGTAGGGCCCACATTCTGCATTTTGGAAAATTGAGGCCTGCAGGGCATTGAGCATACCAAAAGAAAAGCTTCTAAAGCAAACTCTTTAAACTGCAGATTGTATAACTTTGTAAACCATGTTCACAAATGTCTAAAAAGTCACAATGGAATTTTTTTCAAAAATCCTTGTTCTTTGTATACTCACCTCTTTGACATAAAATTGTTTTCTCCTTTTTATATACTTTATATTTTACATCAAAGATTTAAAAGTGAACTTTTAAAGATTGGCCTGACCTGAATTCAAAAGCCTTGGAGGGGGCTTACTGTCTCTTGAATGAAGCATCATTTCTGAGTTTAATTCTAAGTGACACTAATAATCAGTTAACAGAAATTATTTGGTGATAATCTCAACTTCATCTCTTACTTCATGTAATAAAATAGGCAGTACAAAACAAAGAGGTCATATTATCCCTTTCACCAACTATTGTGATGAAAGATGTTTTGCTTAAAGAAAGAATTGAAGTTACATTTCTAGGAAATCTCTCTAGTATGTTAAAGATCATTATTAGAAGTTCATTCAAACCTTTTACTTTCACAGGAGATGCTCAGACTCAGTATGTTTTAAGGAAGAGAAATATAAAGGAAATCTAGTATGCTTCCTTTTTTCCCCATGAAGAATATTTGAATTCAGTTTTCTTTACTTCTTTAAAAAGAATACCTGTTCTTGCATAACGTGACTACACCAGATATTCTAAGAAAGCAGCAAGAAGCAAAAGCTGGAAATAGCTATTTCACAGCAGGTAATCATACCTCAGGATGTAGCTACTGTACAAAGTTTATACTTGGATAGTGCTGGATGGGAATAAAGGTGGCGGGTAACTGCCTAAAAAACCTATTAGTATACAGGCCTTAGCATCATGAATGGCTTTCTTCATGAGGATCTGAAGTTACTATTTCTGATCACATTGCACAGAAGAGCAAATAAGAATTTCAAAGAAAGCAATTTCCACTAAGGGAATTAAGCTACACAAAAGAAACCTTCACACAGAAACTCTATCAGAAAGAACAAAAAAATACATAGGAAACCATGTGTTCTACATAGTAACAGGAAGCTGAATTGTTTCTGGTCCCTACTTTAATGAGCTTGCCCACAATGCTGAACCACCGCTGGAATGTTCATTGACAAGAGTAACCCTGATCTGGAGGTGTGTGCATCATAGGATTACTTGAATAAACAGTGAAGAACATTTCCAAGGACTAAACAAGAGTTTATAAGTCCCAGCCCCTCAGCAGGAAAAAAAAAAAAAAATTTATGTGCATTGGATTTTCACTCACGCAAAATTTATTCACATCATCCAATAAGGTAGGAAAAGTATTAAAGTCTTCTATTTTTATGCCTGAAATTAAAAAGGCTAATTAATACCTAAAAGTTCAGAAGAAATTATATTAAACAATAGATCAGTATAAATCTATAATTCTTCAGTCATGGAGAAAGTTGAATAATAATTTAGATTAGAACTTGAAAAAAATGATAAATGCACTGTGAAAACGTTGTGAGATAGAATATAAAGAAAAATGTTCACAAAGGCATTAAACCATGAGATACAAAACATCTAACAAAATGGGAACAAATGCAAGAACTACTTTAACATGGAATAGAATTTCCATGTTGGATGTATTACGTATGTAATTCATTCCTTCCTTTAAAGTAGATGAAAAAAGACTTCTGATTTTCTTGCTAGAAATACCCACCTAACAATGTTTAATAATAATAATAATAATAAAAGAAAAGAACATCAATAATCAAAGCAAATAGTTGGCTTTACTGTGATTCAGGAGCTCAAGAGGTGTTTAAAAGAATAGATTTTTTTACTACACATTTCTATACCTGTACAGTCAACTTAATAAAAAGTAGACAAAGAAATTTTGGTTTTTAAAAACAGTAACATTATTGTCTTTAAATATAATAAATTATATTCTTATATTTCATTCACTATGAATATTAAGAAAAAAATTAAATATTTGATTAGCTTGGTCAGTGACTAGCTACAAAATTTGTATCAAGCATTATTAAAATGCTTTTAAATATTCAAGGAAATTTTAATTATATTTAACATTTCAAAATAAAATGGGTTTGGGACATGATACTTTGTAATTTAATACCAGAAGCATTTAAGGTAAAGAGATTGTAATGATAGTTCCCATTGTTTGTTAGGTAGCAAAAACCCCAAGCATGCAAAAAAATTAAAATATTGAAAGTGATTATACATGTTTTAATTTCCACATGTATTTTGAATATAATTTTAAGTATGCTCATCTGATTGGTTTGTCTTTTTTTTTTTTTTAACTTCTTGCATTTTAGGGCTCTGAAGCTACCTTGTGTAAGGACCTCAACACTGCTGACCATGATCAGCCCAGCTTGGAGCCTCTTCCTTTTCGGGACTAAAATTGGGCTGATCCTTCAGATGGCACCTCTTTCAGTTACAGCTAAATCCTGTCCATCTGTGTGCCGCTGTGATGCAGGTTTCATTTACTGTAATGATCGCTTTCTGACATCCATTCCAACAGGAATACCAGAGGATGCTACAACTCTCTACCTTCAGAACAACCAAATAAATAATGCTGGGATTCCTTCAGATTTGAAAAACTTGCTCAAAGTAGAAAGAATATACCTATACCACAACAGTTTAGATGAATTTCCTACCAACCTACCAAAGTATGTAAAAGAGTTACATTTGCAAGAAAATAACATAAGGACTATCACTTATGATTCACTTTCAAAAATTCCCTATCTGGAAGAATTGCATTTAGATGATAACTCTGTCTCTGCTGTTAGCATCGAAGAAGGAGCATTCCGAGATAGCAACTATCTCCGACTGCTTTTCCTGTCCCGTAATCACCTTAGCACAATCCCCTGGGGTTTGCCCAGGACTATAGAAGAACTACGCTTGGATGATAATCGCATATCCACTATTTCATCACCATCTCTTCAAGGTCTCACTAGCCTAAAACGCCTGGTTTTGGATGGAAACCTGTTGAACAACCATGGCTTAGGTGATAAAGTTTTCTTCAACCTAGTCAACTTAACAGAACTGTCCCTGGTGCGGAATTCCCTGACTGCTGCCCCAGTAAACCTTCCAGGTACAAACCTGAGGAAGCTTTACCTTCAGGATAACCATATCAATCGGGTGCCCCCAAATGCTTTTTCTTATCTAAGGCAGCTGTATCGACTTGATATGTCCAATAATAACCTAAGTAATTTACCTCAGGGTATCTTTGATGATTTGGACAATATAACCCAACTGATTCTTCGCAACAATCCTTGGTATTGTGGGTGCAAAATGAAATGGGTACGTGACTGGTTACAATCACTACCTGTGAAGGTCAATGTGCGTGGGCTCATGTGCCAAGCCCCAGAAAAAGTTCGGGGGATGGCTATCAAAGACCTCAATGCAGAACTGTTTGACTGTAAAGACAGTGAAGTTGTAAGCACCATTCAGATAACCACTGCAATACCCAACACAATGTATCCTGCTCAAGGACAGTGGCCAGCTCCAGTGACCAAACAACCAGACATTAAGAACACTAAGGTCATTAAGGATCAGAGAACCACAGGAAGTCCAGCAAGAAAAACAATTGTAATTACTGTGAAATCTGTCACCTCTGACACAATTCATATCTCTTGGAAACTTGTCCTGCCCATGACTGCTTTAAGACTCAGCTGGCTCAAATTGGGCCACAGCCCAGCATTTGGATCTATAACAGAAACAATCGTAACAGGGGAACGTAGTGAATACTTAGTCACAGCCCTGGAGCCTGATTCGCCCTATCGAGTCTGCATGGTTCCCATGGAAACCAGTAACCTCTACCTATTTGATGACACTCCTGTTTGTATTGAGACTGAAACTGCACCCCTTCGAATGTACAACCCTACAACCACCCTTAATCGAGAACAAGAGAAAGAACCTTACAAAAATCCCAGTTTGCCATTGGCTGCCATTATTGGTGGGGCTGTGGCCCTGGTGACCATTGCCCTTCTTGCTTTGGTGTGCTGGTATGTTCATAGGAATGGATCACTCTTCTCAAGGAACTGTGCATACAGCAAAGGCAGGCGAAGAAAGGATGACTATGCGGAAGCTGGCACTAAGAAGGACAACTCCATCCTGGAAATCAGGGAGACTTCTTTTCAGATGTTACCAATAAGTAATGAACCAATCTCAAAGGAGGAATTTGTAATACACACCATATTTCCTCCTAATGGAATGAATCTGTACAAAAACAATCACAGTGAAAGCAGTAGTAACCGAAGCTACAGAGACAGTGGAATTCCAGACTCAGATCACTCACACTCATGATGCTGGAAGACTGGCAGCAGACTGTGTCTTGGTTTTTTTTTAAACCTAAGGAAAGCGATGGTAGGAACCCTGTTCTACTGCAAAACACTGGAAAAAGAAACTGAAAAAGCAATGTACTGTACATTTGCCATATAATTTATATTTAAGAACTTTTTATTAAAAGTTTCATATTTCAGGTTACTGCTGCGATTGATGTAGTGGAGATGCCTGAACACAGTTCTATATTTTAGTATTTTTTAGTAATTTGTACTGTATTTTCCTTGCAAATATTGAAGTTATAAACCATTTACTTTGTGTTCTACTGAGTAAGATGACTTGTTGACTGTGAAAGTGAATTTTCTTGCTGTGTTGAACAATCAGGACTGCATTCACATGAGATTCTTGTAGTATAAGCACAGGCCATTTTTCACTTTGGTATTAATAAAATGTAATAAAAAAACCTGACTGAATGAGAAAAATTACATTTCAAAAATATTTATGAAATAATGTTCCAATTATTAAATTTGTATTATCCCAGTGGCATTCAATAAATCGAAATATGTGAAGTAATGGGCAATATCAAATTTGCTGCATATCTCCATTTTTACTCTAAGAAAATTAGATATCCTTAAGAAAGTATATCTTCTGAACTGAATACATCAGCGGGCCTCAAAGGAGTGTGAGGTCTGTTGTTAAAGCCATTGTTGACAATGCTTTGAGAATAAAGGACTTCACAAAAACAATAAAGTAAGCATGTTTCCAAGTTAGGGGGGGAATTTGTACTTAGGAAAACATAAAAACTTAGACTTGAATAGCATAGTGAACACAGATACCAGAACTGCATTTTGGTCTTACCTATACCATCCTGATTTTTGAAAAGTGAACTCTAAAGACATAATTGTTAGTGTTTATAATGTTTTTTATCACAAAGGACGTCAAACAAACTTTACACATATTAGAAAGGTAGCATAACCATAAGAAATTCCCCTCAACAATGCAGAGAAACTAGTACTCTAAATAAGTGAGAATTTAAAAGAAAACACTAGAAATCACATTTAGATTTGGTTTATGTGAAATATTTTAACACTGTACATAAACGTTCGATTAACTTTCACAATGATCAAGATTACTGCCCATTACTATCACAGTTTTACAGATATTACATAATGAACTTGTAACATTTCTTTCAGGCTTCCTACTGAATTGTGAGCTATTACTTGTTTAAAAACCACATCACTTTTCTGTTGCCATGATTTTTTCCAACAAAAAACCAAAGTGCATTGTACGCCCTTTGGCCAGTCTTGTATGTGCCTTGATCCAATGCTACATGTATTCAGCTTTTAAAATTTGACAAATTTTTCATACTTCCTTAAATATGAAAAATTATGGTCTTATTGCTGAATAAAACAAGGAAAAAAGTACAAAATAAATGTGCTTGCTTTTTCGAGACTGTGTTACTATCACTAAAGTAGCAATTTGCCCAGTACATTAGTTTAAGGTCCCCCCTGTATTTTTCTAGGTATAAAAATAAATGTTGGCTACAAATAAAAAAAAAATAGCAACATCTTGAGCTTGTGTATCATTTTACTTCAAAGAGTTTAGTGTTTCATGCATAAATTAATTTCCTAATAGTTGTTTGGAATACTCTTATTTTACTTACTTATTCTGTTGCTGGGAAACCAGGAGTGGTTCTGTGACCTTTCAGTTTATACACTGTTCCCACTCTCCTGATTGACAGTTTTTAAGGTGGTCTTTGAAAAACTAATATTTTTTAAATAGCTTTTTGGTACTGTGATTTGGCACCAGATGGTTTGAAATCTCAGATCTACCAGTTACTAGGTATGTACTTAAAAACAAATCACTAGTTCTTCCTGACTTAGTTAACTTATCTATAAAAATGGGGTTATTAATAGCACCCACTGCACGGGGCTACTGTGAGGATTAAATGAGATGACATGCGTGGAAACTACAATGTTCGACAAGTAGACATTACAACTATTTGATCAAGAAAAGTTAGTCATGTGTTCCCAGGAGTTTGCTAGATATCGCTACTTCTATTACAAACAACTACCTCCAACTGCCTAAGGAACCACATTCATTATTCATTTGCCATCTTCAAATGTTTACCAATAGTTTCTCTATTGCTTCCTGTTATGGAGGTTAGCTGTTTTCTAGGAATAATTTAGCAGAAATAAATGTGATTAACATTAAATGCAGGAAATGTTTTCTAAAGGAAATTTGACTTTGCTTCCGAAGGTTTTCAATAGTTAGCTGCAGTTCTGTCTGAAGCCAGGAAAAGGGCTGAATGGTTCCATAAAGACTCTATAAACCTATGAGTTTATAAAAAGTCAAAAGCAAAGAGACTATATTGACTATTTTCCAGTTAGTGTATCTTTCATGACCATAGAAATTTTATATGTATTCTAATAGATTCATTTTAATAATTTTACCTGGGATAAATCAGAAATAGGTCTTACACCAGCAAATAGGGACAGCACTGAGAGGCTAAACCTTTATTCTCTACCTAGGCTTGCTCTGAAATCCAAATGTGTTGCTGGAGATTATATATATATATCTCAACACATATATTTTAAATATATATATTTATATATATTTCCTTCAATAGAACAGCAGACTACAAATCAACTTAAAGATTACTAAATTACAGATATATTTGCATATATCCAAAAATATTCATAATTTTTATTGATCAGTACTAACAGAAACTGAAAATATCCAATCCAGAGTATAAAGTTCATAGATTTAACAAAAATACAACAAGGGGAGTTACAAAAAAAATGGGGGGAAAATCACTCCCTTGCTGATTGTTTGACAAAACTCAGAAATTGTTTTTGGATGCAGCCACTTGTAACTGCATTAAAACACTGCATTTGCACTCTCATTCCCTATTAAAAACAACACTGTGCTGTATATTTTAGCAAGTCCAACTTATTAAAAAGTATTCCCCTGTGCCAAAGGAACTAGTAAAAAACTCTGATTTATAAACTACAGTTTCTGAGTAAAGCACACTTTACAGCTACATGCCAACCTGACAGTTTTCATGAGGAATCCAAAGAGACCCAGGTGCTTAAAATACCTGATGTTGGGTGTTAAAGGAACCAATATTCCACTAAATTTACTTTAAGATGAGCTCATCTGCTGTTGAAAACAGTAGTAGCATTTAAAATTATAATTCCTTTCTCCTGCTTAGCATGATTAGCAAATCTTAATTTATCATAGTCTTGGAATTAAAGCTACTATATTTTATGCTTTTGGACTTTGGTTAAATTAGCAAAAAATAACTAATGCTTATTAAGAGAATGTAGAAGTTCTCTACAAATAATCTCAACAGCCAATGACCTTTACTGAGTGGCTTCTATATTAAAAATAGCAAAATCCTTTCCTTCAAGAAGTGTGCTGTCTAGGGATTGTTAGACATAAATATAATCTAATGAAAGTCTACTGTGACTGCAGTATAGAAAAAAATAATACATCTGTTTAGATGAACCAAGGAAGACTTCATGAAGGAGGTAAAATTAGGGCTGGCTATTGGAGAATGTGAAGGTATTTTAAAAGAAAGCAAGAAAAGCAGATACTGGCCACAGGAAAAAAAATGGTGATCGAAGTCAAGGAGACAGGAAAATAGAAGCAATGTTTTCAATGGCTTTGGTCAGATTGTTTGGGGAGGCTTTTATTAAGATAACCAGTCCTCGATAAAGACCTACTAAATTTAAATCTCTATGGATAGATAAGGTTAGGTATTTATTTATTTTTTAATTCCAAAGATGATTCTGATAAGGTTGAAGACCACTGATTTAGACAATGTTTGGGAAAGACTGATAGTCAAACTGAAATACAGAGTCCATGAAGGGTGTAAGACTGGAGAAGTTATTGGGATTTTTGTTTTTGTTTTTTATGTCAGGCTTTACAATGCATTGAATTTCAGACTCAGAAGTCTGCATGATATTTGGCAGATGTATATATAATCAGTGTACAGTAAGGACATTTTGCAGAAGGAAAGAATGTCACGTATAGAATAAAGGAGGAGTTACCTGGAAGTAAGATAAGTTAGAAGACCATGCAGTTTTCCAGGCAAGAGGAAATAATAGCCTGAACAGAGGAATGGAGTTATTTTTTTAAGGTGTAACTCAAAAGATAAAAGAAAGGTAGAATTATAAAGAACTGGAAACTGAGGAAAGAATATTGAAGCTAATTTTCAGCTCAGGTACATAGAATGCTGGGGAGGCAATTAATGCTAGAAACACTATAAAATTAAATTTCAGAGTATTTGGTACACATTGGGTTTGAATAAGTGACCATATGCACAGTACAGCTTTACACTGGCTAATTATTAATAGTGCCCTCTTTAAACTTCCATAGTGACTCAGTTTAGGTGATAAATGACAATTGCCTTAGGTTTAAAGTGTTTTTTGGCTTCTGTCAGGAAATGTCTATTGGAAGTTGGAAATAAATGTCTGGGAACAGATCCTCAGCATCAAGGAAAGGAATCCATATCTAACAAGTTATTATCAAAGCTAAGAAGATGGATAAGATCACTAAGAGAAAGTGAGCAGAGAGATAAAAGAGATGAGCCAAAGGTACATTTGACCTTTGTAGCAATAGAACAGGACAGAAGAGTCCAAAAACAGAAACAAAAATAAAAGAGTCACAAAGGAGGAAAAATTATCAGAAGAAACTATAAAATCAAGGAACTAGAAATATGGAGAAAGGAAGACGTCAAACATGTAGTCAGAAACATAGACTTGGAAGAAGACACCACTGAATATGGAAAAAGAGGAGATCTCCAGGGATTCTGAAAGCAGTATCAGCACAGTAAGGAGGCAAAAGCCTCTAGGATGTTGACAGGATAATTGGTGATAAAGAAACCAAAAACAATGATTAAGACTCTAAGACATTTAGAAGGTGAAGGAATCTTGGTCAAAATAGATAAAAGGGAAATGAATTCCAGGAAGGATATTTGTGTGAAGGATCAAAACAGATAAAAGGGAAATGAATTCCAGGAGAGATATTTGTTGACCACAGGAATGAGATGGGGTGGAGATAAGAATCTACAATGAGGACAGGGAGCAGGTTTCATAGGAGAAAAACAAAAACAAAAAATTTGAGATACACAAGAGGTGTGGTCCAAGAATGGCTGTAACTCTAAGATGACTAAAGTAAAGGCTGTGTCTGAATCATAGTCAGGGAAGTGGTCTTTCAGGGGCGAGAAAAAATTTTTTTGAAACTCCCTACCTACATCCCACATCACTTCTGTCCCCTAGTTTCATCAAATAGTTACAGCAAGAGATGGAACAGGTAACAGGGAAGGTGTCATTCTCAGGGAGCATATGTCAATTAATTCAAGGTGGTAAAAAGCATGTTAAGAAAAATGTCAGCTACATAGGAGCTGGAACCCAAAAGTAAAGAATTGCAGTGGGCCCAGGGGAAGCAGTTAGTAGATGGGTCAAAAAGGAGGTCAAGCCCTCAGATAGATACAGAAAACAGAAAAGGAAAACGTAGGAGGGCATTGCACCTAGGACTCTTAACAGATGGGCACAGTTAAAAAAGGATGTTCGTCACGAGAGGCCGGTGGAAACTCCTGTTTAAGTAGTATAGACATTCTGAACAGATGAAAGAAAAAGAACTAGAATAACCAAATCAGCCTTGCTCTATTCTTTGTACATCAAAACAGAATTAAAGCCAAATTCATCTCAAAATACACACTGAAGAACTATTTGTATCCACCCACCCAAAATTTTCCCAGGCTTTCCCACAAGTATCATAGGATTGAAGGCAAAGGGGTAAGCAAATCACATTATGAACCCCTCCCACCTCCTACCCCCCATCTCATTTTTATATTATTTGGGTGAAATGAGATTAGAAATAAACTTCAGGGCTGCCTCAAAAGTTTTTTTTCTTCTTTCAGAAGCCTCAAAGGAAGCCTGCAGCCGCAGGGGTGTGGAAGTCGGGGATAATGGGATTTTACAGACTGATTGTGTGCACACATAAAAGCAGCACTTCTTTTTCAATGCCAGCTGGCTGAGGTGGAGAGGGCGGGGCAGTCTAGGAATTACTAGCCAAAGTAATTACCCTTCTGAATGTACAGCAAGGCTGTGATAATTGTGACATTACAAAGCTGAGACTAGTTCATATCAATGTTCCATTAAAAGGCATGGATAAAATCACTGCTGGAATTCCACATTTTAGTTTCTTAGATATGAAGGCCAATGTTAAATTTTTTTTTTAAAAAGTTGTAAAGACTGCTAAACAAAAGTCTAACAAAATTCTCTTTTAAAAATATGTTCTGTAAATATTAGCAATGTCTTACACAAGCAGTGGGCTTCATAAACGTCTGGTGGTCATGCTGCTACAGACACTACCATTAGATGAGGACTTTGTCAAGAACAGTGCTAAGAGTTTTATATATTTTAATCTCATTTAATTCACACAATAACTTTACAAATAGGAATTACCATGCATATTTTTAAAACATTTTATTTTATTTATTTTTAAACAGAGGGGAATGGAGGGAGAAAAAAGGGGAAAGAAACATCAATGTGAGAGAGAAACATTGAATGGTTGCATCTCAAACACACCCTGGCCAGAGACAGAACTGGCAACCCTGGCACATACCCTGATCAGGAATCTAACTGGCAACCTTTTGCTTTGCAGAATGATGCCCAGCCCACTGAGCCACACTGGTCAGGGCTACTATGTATATTTAATAAGAGCAAATTAAAGCTTTGAAAGGTCATGGACATATGTTATTTATTCAACATTAACAATGATTTATTGAGTCAATAACCTACTCAATAATAACTTACTCAATAACTGTGCTTGGGACTGGGTATATAGCAGTGACCCCAAAACAGATAAAGAGTATAATAGGAGGAGGCAGAAGTTCAGATATTAACTAAAAAAAAAATGAATATAAAGTGAAAAATTTGACAGGTGTCATGTATGGGAAAAACATGGTTCTATGAACGAGCATAACAGGAGAGACTGGGTGGTAAGGGAAAATTGAAGATCTGAGGGATAAAGAGTCAGCCATGTGAAGAGTGAAGGAGAGCATGTTATGAGCACAGGAACAAGGATGTGTTAAACTTTTAAGCAGGGAATCAGCTTAGTGAATTTCAGAATTGAAAAAATGTCAGGAGGCTCAAGTTCAGTGCTAAAGACAGAGGTGAAATCAATGAGGCAGGCTTGGATCACATCATTCAGGGACTTGTAGGCCAAAGCCAAGGTAAGAAGTCTGGACTTCATTCTAGTGCAAGAAAACGCAATTGGCGGGGGTTGGCAGGGGAGGAAGTGGAGGAGAAGAATGATGTCTGGGGGTCAAACTATCAGACTTCAACTGTGATGAGGTCACTAGCAACTGTATGAAGAAGAATGAGTAATACAGAACAGGACAGTGGTAATGAGAAGAGAGAAGGGAAAAGATGCCAGATATATTTTTGGAGCTATAGTGGGATCCTTCTTAAAGTTTATAGTTAGTAAGTTGTGAAACAATGCTCCTAAAGTTTGAGCTCTTAGCCACTCTGTTTAAATAGTAAGCAGAAATGTTTCTTCAATAACTTTAAAAAGGAGTTTATGTCTAGAAAAAAACATTATTTCCCTTTCCTGAGATAACAACTAGAAGACATTTTTAGGATTAAATCTCAAAACATTTTAATGGGGCAAATGTGAATTTTTCTACCAAAGCCTACAAACCTCTGCCTTATGATGCTGAATAATGATTTCTAGCCAATATTTAATAGCTGTAAACTACCCTGAGAATAACTCTTGTCTTTCTTGCAGCTTTCAATAAATTTAAACTCTGAGTTGGCAGATAAATACGAATGTTTACATTCACTACAACACCTTTTCATGATCCCTTTGTGTCTTCTAAGAGCCAGAATGGATGTGCCAGATCAATGAAGCTTTTTCCCAGGCTTGGTGCTGAATTTGAGACACATGAATAAGAAATGCCAAGATTATTTAATGCTTTTCAATAATTATTTTTTAAATAATCTTTGATTTACTGATATACTGTACTTGATTGGGGCTATACTTATCGAACATATACATGTGTAAATAGAGACAGGTATTAGAGATCTACATTTATTCCATGTATTTAGCCAATAAGTCATAGAATCTTAGAACTAGCTATAAGAGATTACATGAATTTTGGTGATGTGTGCTGACAAATAAAAGAATTAATCCTCTTAATGTTTTAAAATAATACAAAATTTGAAAAAAAAAAGTATGTAGTTGAATTGTAACTAGTTTACAGTTTTTAAAAAATCCATAATGGAAAAACATATAGCTAGTCTATGAATCAAAATATGGGTCTAACCTCTGAGCTATGCATGGCTTATAACATTCACGATACAAGAGTTGATGTTACATTAATTATTGTTTTTATCTAATATATGAAACATTTTACTTAATATATTATTTATAGTCCTCATTAAAATGCAAACTCCAGCCCTGGCCAAGTGGCTCAACTGGCTGAAAGTCATTCAGTGCAACAAAAGTTTGCTGGTTCAGGCCACATTCCTAGGTCATAGGTTTGATCCCTGGTCAGGGAGTGTGCAAAACGCAGCAGATTGATATTTCTCACATTGATAGTTCTCTCTGCTTCTCTCTCTCTCCCTTTCTCTCTCTCTAAAATCCATTAGCATGTCCTTGGGTGAGGATTTTTTTTAAAGTTCAAATTCCATGAAGGCAAGTAATGTCTTTCCTGCTATTTCACTGTTAAATCACGCCAACCTATAAGAAAAATACCAGACACCTGGCAGACATTTCCAAAAATATGATGCATGAATGAGTAAAAGAATGAACAAACTTCAAAGAGTATATCACTAACTACCATTTGAGATAATCTTTGTTAAAGCTCTTTGTAAACTAAAGCATTCTACAAATGTAGAGTATTAATCACCATCTTTAGGATAAATAAGACAGAGAATTTACTAAACATTCCACATCCATTGTCTCCTTTACTTCCTAATTCACAAAAGAAAAGGAAATTCAAACAGGTTATGCAACTTGCCCAATATTACACAGTATAAATAGTATAATTAGAACTCCAAAAAACATTTTGATCACAAATGCAAGAATATTAGCTCCCATCTCCTCTTCTATGTTGCTATCTTTGTTGTGAAATGCTGACCCCAAGTGTACACAACAAAATATACTAGAACATTCTATTAAATTATATGTACAATCGATATTTGAGATGATGATTATGAGAACTGTCTTTGAATTAGACAGATCTGGGTCTGCCTCCAGTTTCTGCCACTTATTTGGAGCATATCCTTCAGCAATTTGGTTAACCTTTCTAAGCATGTTTCACCTTCTGTAAAATGAGATAATAATAGCACCTCTCTAATTGTAAGGAATAAATTATATATTTCAAGTTGAGCACTTAACTAATACCTGGCTCTTAGTAAATGCCCAGTAAATTTTACATTCATCTTTGATGAGGAAGAAAGATTTGCCTGGTTTCTGATATTAGAACTGATATTCGAATACCACATAACAAAAGTAGGAAGAAAGGAAGCAAAATACACAGACTTGTGTGCATTTCTATATCACCTCTGTACCCTACACTGATTTTACAGAAACAAATACTAACAAAGGCATACTTTTTTCTCTCTCCCCAACACAGGGCTGGGCTCATTATGTTGCTCTGCTACACTCTGGTAAATGCACAAATAGGAATGTCAACTGCTAAAAAGTGTAAGAAATAACAATTTTAAAAAAAGATTTGTTATCTTAAAGCTGTTAAAATGGTAAAAGTCTTCTTTATATTTTCTAGAACCCCAGTAAGATTTATTTGTTGTGTAAGAACAAATACCTAGGTAGTTACTCAAATCAGTCACAGAGTTATTATAGCATAGCAGTGCATGAGCACCAGGGACAGTGTTCCAGCTGAATTAGTCCCTGCTGTTGGGAATCATGTTTATTCGGATAGAGAGAGTGTTAACAGCCAGGTACATGTCTTTGAACACTACACAGTCTTCTGTTTAAGTACAATGCCAAACTGCATAATCAAAATTAGCATGCCCTTTGAGAGAGAAAAAGATAGAGAGCTATCTTCTGTTTTTATAAACATGTTTAAGCAAGGCAGTCTTATTTCTTAATTTATTAGGTGTTGATATTTTCCAGGTATAGAAATTTAGTTAACATTCTTCTTCAGGAAACCCTTCTTTGAATGTTAACCAATAAACACATTACTTGAAGAGGTAGGTCTAAGAGTGAAAATTAGATTTCAGTATTTATCACAGTGCAATCCTATTACCAAGACAAAGTGAGCTAGTTCACAAGCACATTTAACTTCCTCAGTTCCCCAGACAAATTTCACAAGGTCCTCTCCAATTCTCCACCTTTCCTTAAAGTCCCAGACAGAGTAGTAGCAGTAAGAGCCATTAAAACCAATTAACACTTCACATTCATCATGGGATACAAATGAGGAAAAAAGAGAAGTGGTTCAAACTAAGTCTTTAATAACTATGTAAATGTAAATTTATAAGTCATTTCAAAGTAAAGAAAAATATTTGCTTGTGACAAAATGCACATGTATGGAATATTTAAAGCTCAGGTGAAAGAAATTAAGTGTAACTTCTTACCAAATGTTCACAAAATACATTAGTATCCATCAACTATACTGTCCTTTAATATTTTTTAAAAAGTATATGGCTAAGAACCTCTTAAAAGAATGTCAATCCTGTGCTCTACAGCAGTCTGTAGCAGATATCAGTAACCAGTTTATTCTTTAAAAATCTTTCTGTAACAAGGAATTCTATATTTCAGAATCTCTTCTAAAATTTAATATCGACACTGAAGTGTTTTAATGTAGAGGTTAAATGTAGATGTTGAAGTGTTATACAATTATCTCCTAGAAAGCTGTAAGAGATAAGAAATCAGCATATTCAAACATGCCATTCTTGCATGGAGGGCCGTGGTTAAGGGCATAGAGTTTTGGAGTTGAGCCAGCCCAACTTCAAACTACACTGGTTCTACTGCTTATGAGCAGGGTTACTCTGGGCATATTACTTAATCTCTCTAAACTTGCCTTTCTTAACCCTTCTTTATAGGAGTGGTAAATAAATTTAAAGTACATTAAGTGCTTAGTAAAGCAGTGTCTGACATATTAGTAAGTTTATAGCATTTGGTGGCTATATGCGATATATTCCGAGGGTTAATTGCGCAAATTCTGAAATCCTGTTTCTTAGGTTCAAAGCCAAGATTTCCTACTTGTTACTTATTTAGCTTGGGGGTAATTATTTCACATCTCTATACTAACAGAAAATACATAAAAAAAATTTTGAGTACTTTGCATATGGTAAGTGCTCAATAAATGATAATTTTAAAATTGCTTCAACTGAAGTCCCATGGAAGCTAAAATTTAAAGAGCATATCAGAGCAATTTTTTCTTCTGATATCTTAGTTGACCAGCATTAGAAATAAATGAACACTCAATTCCACATACTCATATCTTTCCTTTATGCCAATATACAATTGTACATTGATCAAGCTCCTACTGCAGACTCCTGAGTTTCAGGTTTCCCAAACCTGTCTGATGGTAGAATCACCCAGAGATTGTGACTGACCAGGTCTGGGGTGGCGCTGTGGAATGTGCCTGCATAATTTGCTTCCCAGGTGAGTCCTACAGCTAGACAGGCTAGGAAACCCTGAATTAGTTGAAGTTGTGCCCAACCAGAGAACCTGAGAAGAATATCTAGCAATCACACACCAGAACAGAATTATTGTTTTAAGTATTATATAAGAGAAATGGGAGTGTATAAAATACTATTTTTATTCAACATTTTGTTGAATATTTATCAGTAATAAATATTTACTAACCATATATTATAGTACAATTCACAAAACAGTGTATAGGGGGTTCATTGGAAAATAGTACTGTTTTTAAAAATTAACATTATTTGCAAGGTAAGAATGGCAAACAGAAAGAAAGAGCATTCTTGGCCAAGATGCTTGTAATTATAAATCATTTCTCCTGAATAGTTGAGAAAGTACTGAAACTAGAGTCCTATTGTTCAAGAAGCATAGCTCTTCAAGAAGTCTGTTATAGTTATTTGTGACATTGCTGCTATTGTGAATGAGCTAATAATTTAAGAACATTCAAATAACAAATTTACTACAAAAGTAATTTATTTTTTAAATTTTTTTGAAAGATTTTATTTATTTACTTTTAGACAGAGGGGAAGAGATAGAAAAAGAGAGGGAGAGAAACAACAATGTGTGGTTGCCTCTCACATGCCCCCAACTGGGGACCTGACCCGCTACCCAGGCATGTGCCTGGACTGGGAATCGAACAGACAATGCTTTGGCTTGCAAGCCAGCACTCAATCCACTAAGCCACACCAGTCAAAGCTGCAAAAGTTACTTAAAGGATATAACCATTTATTCTTGACCCTTCTGAACATAATTTGTCTTCAGAAACAAAGTATAGTTTATCTGTTATGAGAAAAATTAAAACACTCTAGGATCTGATCTTTTTTCAGGAAAATGATATAAGGAAACACATACAATAAGCTTCCATTTTCCCCAGCCTCCGTGCCCATTCTTCACATACATTAAATACGTACTCACACAAACTGCAAACAACTCCCACAACTGAGAGATCTAGAATCTACATCCTTGAAGAAACACAAGCAAAAATAATTATGTAAGACAACCCAAGTGCAATAACACCAAAAATGCATTACTGAATGTAGAATACATAAATTATAGGATAGAAAAATGTGTGTATGTTTCAACATAATATATCATTAATTACCTTAGCCATTGTGATCAAAAATTACTACTTAACAGTAAAATCCTTAAGTAATTCTCTATAATCTCCTGGCTAGAGAATTACTAGTTACTTCTGTGAATTTGGAATAAAATGGATTTAAATGCAGTCATTATAGCTATCCAAATATTACTGGTCTATAGGAACATGAACTAAAATAAAGCATCTAACAAGTATTATTTAAAATATACCACAAGGAAGCAGGCACAAAAATTCAGATTTGTCAGTTATTCACTGCCTCAAGGATTAGGAAAATAAAGGGCCACTTGAGACTCCTGAGTGGCTATTGCTGAGTGGTCAAATGATACATGTTATTTTTCTTTTTACTTTTCTGATTTTCCAAATAGCCAATAAAAAAGTACTGTATTCTTTTCATGACTAGAGAAAATAATTCTATTTAAGGATATTATCTGAGACATCAAATTTATTTGAATATTACAATAAGGCCATTTAAAAATATTGTCCTTGAAGCGATTTAATTATGTTCCTCCTCAAAGAAAATTTGTTTTGGGTCCTCCTTATTTTGTCCAATAAAAAAAAGTACAAGAAAAATAATAATACAAAGACTGAAATACAACGTGCTGTGTCCAAATGTAGGTTGCAGGAGTGGATCACAGTAGCAATGTTAAGTGATAACTTTATCATTGATACTTCTCCTATTCATCTAGTGTGTGATCCAAAGAAACCCAGTGAAAACTGGCAAATGAAAAATATTTCTCCCCTCTGAGTAAAAGGAGAGCCGTTCCTGCTAGTGGATTGTGATTAAGAGTATAGGATATAACGATGAATGGACTTTTATTATCCATCCTTTGCCCTTTCAATCTCCAATTTCTCATTCTTTCCATCTCATTTTTTTTTTATTTTCTTTTCTCTCTTTATCTCTGGCCTATTTCCACAGCCAGTTCCTTTATGAGGCACGCAAAGGCATTTAATTTAAAAAGAGACAATTGTAGACAGGTCTTGGAATATGTGGGAGAGATCTATAGAGCCTCCCCTGAAGACAAAATGGGCACTCCCTAGAGCTAATCTAGAATTGATTTGTTAAAGGGTACTTCATTTATAAGATAGCTTTAGGCAATGTCCCTAGAGCCTTTTTAAAATTTCCTTAAGCATTATGCTGATATGTTAAGTCTAATTTCCCTGACTTACTGCTGTTATAGAAGGCAATAAGGATCCATAGGGTAAGATATTCACTATGAGTCTTTAAAAATAATAACACTCCCACAGAAAGCACCTATCAAAGTGAATTCCACACAGTAATCTAGACAAAGTAAGATGTAAGTGCTCACCAAAAGACTTCAGCTAATGTATTCTTCAAAGACTAGACACAAGGGAACTGAACAATGCCAAGTGCAGAGTCCTCTGAGGTTCTCACACTGAAGGTTGTTTGCTTCACATTTATATAATGCAGAAGCAACTTAGGAGGCAAATAACATAAATGCTATCACCATGTTCCAGTCCAGAAGTTTTTATTACAGTAAGTTGAGCTCAGGGCAAGCTGCCTCAATCAGCACATTGTGATGGCAAATACACCGACTGTATTTTCTTACTAAGCAGTATATAGCACTTGGGCTGATCCTAAGGATTCATGAAACAACTCTAACCAACACATTAGAGTTGGAACAGCTAATGTAACATACACTTTGTATGCTTTAATTGTCAAAATTGTTTGCTCTCTAGATTAAATTTAAAATTGATTAATTTTAACTTTTGGTAAAATCATCTAAACTAGTTAATCAACTGACATGCCAAATAATCCCTACCCTTCCACTACCAGCACCATCCCTTGAGATATAAATCAATTGTTAGAAAAGAAAAAAAAAACTAGTAATGGATACAAATAAAAAAATATCTTACCAAAATGAAGCATCAGAAGTAAAGTCAAAAAAAGAGAAAATTTTTCCAAAAATGTCCAAGACCATTGCTGAAAATTATTGCTGAATTTATGATGATATAAGACTTAATAAATGGGATAACATCTGAAAGTTGAAGAAACTTTATTCTCTTTCTACCTCATTGTTTTGTGATCCTCTGACGTATTAATTTACTAAACTCAGATTTTATAGCTCTGAAAGTATCCTGACAACTGATGCTCTGGGTTATGAGAAACTATAGATTATTTGAAAAACTATAGTTTCCCAAATCAATGAGAATAACTCGACAATTGCTAAAATTATATTTATAGAAAAAGTAAATAGATGAAGACCATACCATCCTACAATTTCACTTTTTTTTAATCAAACCAAATTTATTTATCCAACTCCACAGTTAAGGAAAAATGAGCAGTAAAAAAAAAAAAAATGCCTGTGTCTTAACTACCCGTGTTATCAGTTTAGGACAAGATTCAAGTGTCTTTCACATTCTCCAACCAAAATTCAGGACCACAGATGCAAAGGACCCTTTGGCTTTTGAATGAATATTAAGACTTCAAATTCTATGTCAATATTATTACATAAATGGGAAGGATAGATGATTATCAAATTACACTAAAGTTTATATACATGTACTTAACTTCCCTCTCTGGTTATAAAATCCCTTCCTCTTCCTTTCCTCTCAGTAGTTAAGTAAGCGTGTGTGTGTGTGTGTGTGTGTGTGTTGTGTCCAGTCCATGGACCACACTTTGAGTAGGATAAAACATCTAGGGTCCAGCTGCAGCAATCAATATCTAACTCAGGTCCAACTATGGTTTAATACCAGCAAGTGACATTTGACCCTCTAGCTTAAATATTCAAGGAGCAAGTGGGATTTTGGCTAACCAGAGCTTTTGCAATAGTTGCAACATCTTAGAGCCTTCTCTTTAATTGACCTTCATCTTGTCAACCCAATCAATCTGCTTTTGGAAGGAGATAACATTAGGGACAGGTTCACTCTCAGCCTCTCTGCTCCTTAAGCCCCAGCTGCCTGCAGTTTTGCTCCCCTGCATAACTTGCCTTCTTCCCTGGAAGATAAGAATTGTAGCTTATCCCCATTTGAGAATGAGGTGCAGGCTTGAAGACACTTCAAATGTCAATTGTCAATTGCCTTATCCCATGCAGTTTACATTTGATGATTTCTGAAAAACGTTTAACAATTTTTAATTGTATTCCCCAGGACCAGATGGAGAACCACAAGCTGCATAGTTCTGTTACTAGGTGGACTGAATAGCAAAAACCCCAAAATTGATCGGCAAATTTCTAAAGGGAAGTCTGTACTAGTACATCACAGGACTCTTTCCTTGAGCTCAAAATTTTCAAAATTTTTTATCAATTTATCAAAAACTTGAATAATGACACATAAGACCTTCCTAAAATGAAGTGTCTTAAAAGTAGAATTAAGATGTTTCATGGCAGCAGATTTAAAATCATGCCTTTGTACAAAAAATTACTGATTGATTACTATGTACTACGTGGCAAATCCTGGAAAATATACAAATAAAATATATAATGTGTCTTCAAGAAATTTATAAACTAAAAAAGAGATAAACAAATGATTATGCTGCAATATAAAAAAAGCACTGCAAAAGACAAATGTGCACGTGACTAAGAAAAAGAGAAGTGTTACCTGATTCTTACTCTTTAGGATGTGAAGATAAAGATACCATATGAGCAATTGCACTTATAATTCTGTCATTTGGGACACATACATGCCTTGAGATGAAGATTAAGGATAATTAGAGCACAGGTAGTCATTAAAGTGTGGGTATAGATGAGATAGTTCTAGAAGAGTATACAGAAAAAAAATGTCAAAATCAGTGGATGGAATCTTGGGGGACAGCAGCCACTAAGACCTGGGAAGAAAGAGAGAGATAGCCAAGAAGGAGGCAGAACAAGGATAAACTTACCAATTCGCTAAATGTTGCAGTTCTTGGGGTTCTGCTGGTAGGCATATTTTCTACATATGTACTCTTCCAGGTTCTCATCCATTCTTTTTGCTCCAATTACCATTGATAATATGTTATATTCTGCTAGTTGAGAGTAAAGGTCATGTTCTAAGAGTGAAATAGGATAACTAGACAAGAACTTGAGAAGAATGGTGATGTTTAGAGTTAGCCACACTGGGGAACTCCACTCAACAACTCTTTGTTGAGTAGCGTGATAGGCCCTAGAGCAGATGGTGGAATATGGCCGTGAAAAAACCAGCTAAGAAAAGAGGTAACCTCATCAATTCCCTAAAAACTACAGTTACTTGGGGTTCTGTTCTGTGCCTTCTTCTCTGTCTTTTACTCTTCCTAAGCAGTATCATCCATTCTTTTGGTTCAAATTACCATTGATAATGTTATGTAATATGTATATGATAATATGTAGATGCAAGCCTCATGAAGCTTACATTCTAGTG
Organism: Pteronotus mesoamericanus; assembly: GCF_021234165.1. Taxonomy (NCBI): domain Eukaryota; kingdom Metazoa; phylum Chordata; class Mammalia; order Chiroptera; family Mormoopidae; genus Pteronotus; species Pteronotus mesoamericanus. Next base: position 33,021,292 of record NW_026555105.1, on the reverse strand, counting down.
AGAAAAAGGGCACAGAATGATAAAATAGACAATAGTAATTTACCTGGCAAATGATACAAAGAAAAATAAGGTAGAGGAAGGAAATAGAAAATGAAAGAGGCCTATATTTTAGATAGACAGGAAATGCCATGCTGAGGAAGTGATAATTTTAGCATAAAACCAATTAAAGTGAGAGAGCAAAGTATGCATCTATACAGAGCAAAGATGTTTAACTGTGACTACACATTAGCATCACCTAGGAACTTTTTTAAACAAAAAATTCCTGGGTCCCACCCATCTGAAATTCTGAACTAATTGGTCCAGGGTATGGTTTGGGCATCAATTTTTTTTTTAAACCCATCTATTCTAATGTATAGCCAAGATTAAGAATTACCAATGAAGTGGAAGAGCATTAGAGGGAATTACAAAGTACAAAAGCCCAGAGGGAGGGTATGGTGTGGAGCTCGTTGGGGGAGCGCCGCTGCGGGTTGCTGCTCGATCTGGGTCCAGGCAGCAACTGCCCCATCAGGGTAACGGAGCGGGTTGCGGGGAGCACGGCGCTCCCAAATCCGAGGGTTACCACCTGGGGCCAGCTGAGATGGGAGCGGGGACCCTGAATCCTGCAGAGCCGCAGAGCCGGACGGAGGGTGTCATGGAGGGGGGAATAAAAAATGAGTTGTAACAAACACTTCACTGTTTGCCAGGAGAAGGAACAAGGCACATCCCTACAGTGGGGAAGGCCCCCTTGCTCCTTTTTCCAAAGGCTTTTCTTGAAAAGGTTATCAGTGGGGCTAGGTAACAGGAATGCACAGGTTATCTCATTACATCAGTATGTTAATGTTCACAGAGAATAGGTGATCTGGTTTAGGACTGAGTCCTGTATTGTTTTGAGCCTGAGCCCAGGTGGGGAAAGGGAGCTGCCAACAGACAAGGAGACTTCTTTTGGATGGAATGAGGGCTCCAGCCATGTCCAAGCCCAGCCGAGGGATGCGGGCCTTTTTGCTCTTTCTCCGGGTCCCCCAATTTCTTGTCTGCTGACCATACCCAATCAATATCTATCTTAGGTTGTCATCTCTGCATAAGATAACTTACCCATCATGGATTACCGACTATCACAGGGCAAAGTAGAGAGGCAGGAGCTACGCCCCTGCCAGTGGGGAAAAGGTTTTGTCTCCTCAGGAGCCTGTTTCTCCAAGGCCTCCCTGATTATTTCCAGCCTTGGGGCCCTCCCACCTGTCGGCGAGGTTACAGTTCCTGAAACCAGACACGACGTTTCCCAACAGGAGAGGACCATACTCAGAATCTAGGAGAAAAATATGGTGCAGCTAACCAGATCTGAATAAAAAATTTGAATAATGGTGCTGAGGAATGGCAGAGTTACTGAATTTTATATTTATACAGACCAAAAATAAAAAAACAACCCAAAAACCCCAGATTGTGTGACTTTCAAGAGCAGTACTCAGTAGCCTAAGGGTAGTTGTGGAAGAGGTATATAGTTAGATTGATTCAGTCCTGGGAGTTTGGACTGTGAATGTAAAGAAATGATAAAAGAGAATTCTTAAAAAATAGACTGTTGGGTATAATCTGAAGCAAGAAGGAACTGAAGCCCAAAACACAAGGAGAAATGTGAGGGATCAGTTGACAGAATGTACATGGATTTTTTTCAGACAAACCAAACAAGGTAAGTGTGAGGGAACTCAGCTGACCAAAATTTCAATATGAGCCAGAGGCATATGATGTCTACACAATGTCCTAAAACATCTTAGGACAAAAGATGTCCTAAAGAAATCTTAGATTTCTTTTAAAATGTTGTGGTTGAACTTCACTAGATAATCACTAATTTCCTTTCTGGCAATAGAATGAATACTTACTTGCATATGAGAAAGTAAAATCTACATATTATGGACGGATGCAACCTCATCTACTCTGGGCTGGGCAAAAATGTTTGGAATATTATGTTCAGTTCAGATAAGCCATTTTAAGAGAGACTCTGATAAGCTTAAATTACCTAAAGACAGGCCACAAGGAAAAATAATCTGGGAGGCATTTCTATTAGGAATAATAGTCATTTTTTTAACCTGGAAAATATGATGACATGAAATTTCACATTCACAAGTATAAGAGAGTGGAAGAGGTATCAAGCATAAAAGAGGAGTTTCTATTTATTTATCTTAGTAGTAAAGTAGCACAGAATAATGAATAGACTCAAAATGTGGTCATTCTGGTAAATGATAAAAGACTAAAGTGGTAAAGTTAAGAGGTCACAGTGTTTCAAGGGTCACCAATATAGATGTTGAATTCATACAAAAGAATCATAGAAGGAACCATGACATAGTTGGTCTCTATACCTCATTAGAGGACTCCCAGTGCACATTATGAATAAGCCCTTGTATGTTTCTAATGGAAAATTTTGTTCTGACTAATATGTCTTTAAATATATTTGGGGCTGTGGGATGCAGGAAAGTAGAGAGGGTTATCAGGGAGGCTTAACTCATTAAAAAATATTTGAAACTATACTGAACTGAAAGACTATAAACTTTTAAAAAGAAACAACTTTGATGCATATTAAGCACCAATTATACAGAAAACAGATGTCATCTGAAAGGCTCTTCAAATGGTGGAGTCAGCACATCCTATTCAAAATCTGCCTCCTCAATAAATAAAAGCCAAGTAGGGCAAAGATGAATGTGAAGCCTTACAACTTGAGGATGACTCCTTTTCTAGACATTGAGAGGATATAATGAATGTGACCACTGTGATGTGACCATTCCACCACAAGAAAGCAAGCTCTGGGACATGGTGAAAGCTGGCAAGGTCGGTCTGCAGCCGGAGGCAGGCAAAGGAAAGGATCCACTGATCCCTTCTGCCCTTGTTTGCTTCCTAAAGCCTTGGGAATTGCCAGTAGGAAATGTCGGGGCGGGGGGTATGATTTGAATTAGACATGAAAATACATTTCATTGCAAAAATGTCCCACAGCAAAGCTATGTTACTCTAAATCAAGAAAATTCAAAAGATAAATTCTCCATGGAATTAAAGTCACTATCAACATGTTCTGTCTGCCCTTACCTTGAATGAAAGCCACAGTAAATGGTTCTACTTTTCCACTGTCATATCAGAGGAAGGGACTTTGGAATCAGAGTTAGGTTACTTATGATCTCCTTTACTGAATGTTTAAGAATATTTCAGTGAACACAGATGAAATAAATATGTTTTACCAATTTTAAGATGACCTCCAAGTTTGAATTCTAGGATGTGTAAAAGAAATAATAATTTTTTTAATTTACACAAAAAAACTTATTTCTTTTAAAACGTCATTAGATGTAAAGTTATTAAAATACTCATGTTAAGCAAGTTGCCTATTTCAGTTGCTTTGTCAATATCAGATCTCAAAGAAATAATACAGTCATATATACTTTGTTATCTCTCTGTGGTAGGCATAATGCTTAAAGAGGTCTTCACTGCCTTTCACCCTTGTGTAATACCCTCCCCTTTGAGTGTGAGTAGAAGTGAAGTCAGAAAGCTTCCAAGCCAGAGAAGGGCTTAATGTGTCATTGCTTTGAAAATGGAGATGACCAAAAGATGCTGAGTGGCCTTCTGCTGACAGTCAGCAAGGAAAGAGAGACCTTAATCAGTCCAAATGTAAGGAATTGAATTCTGCTAACAATCTGAATGATGGATTGACCATGGAAACAGATTTTTCCCCTGGATCTCCAGGTAAAAGCCCAGCAGGTTGACACCATGATTTCAACCTTCTAAGACTGTAAGCAGAGACCCTAGCCAAGTCTGCTAGACTTGTAATCTACAGAACTTTGAGATAATAAATCTCATGTTGTTTTAAACCACTAAATTTGGGGTAATTACACAGCAATAGAAAACTAATATACTTTCTAGACATAGTTCTTTTATCTGTCCACAGAAATAAATATTAAAAAATCTTTTTTCCTACATTGCTACAAAAAAATTTAAGAGAATTAAAAAATCAAAAACTTCACAGATTTGATGTTCCAAAGATATGACTTAAAATAAAATTTATATTTTGTAAATTTATATGAACTGATATCCAGAAACCCATGCTGTATACATGAAAATAAATTTCATATTTTTTCAAAAAATGAGCCCATGTTGTATACATTAAAATAAATGTAACTTTTTCAAAGAAGGGAAATGTTAGATAAATAAACCTAAAATATTTTAGCAAAAATATATGCATATATTTTGGATAAAAGAACTATGGGACATTTACACAATGGAATACTACTTGGCACTAAAAATAAATAAATACATAAATTTTACCTTTTGTGACAGCATGGATGGACCTGAAGAACATTATGCTAAGTGACATAAGCCAGTCACATTGGGGCGAGCTGAGCTCATTGCCCCTTTGCTGAGCCCTGCCCTCAGAGAGCTGATAGGCTGGTGCCATATCTGAGACTCCATTAACCCAGCTAACACTGTGTAACCCACCTTGGAGATCCACAGAGGCTCTACCCTACCCAACTTATGGACCCACCCAAGCTGCTGTTCCATAAGATGGCTGGTCTTTGTTCAAATAAGCAACAGCTGGCTTCAGTGAGCCCTAGAAGCAGCCAGATTTGAGCCACAGGTTGGCTTCACTTGGGAATCTCCAAACCCAGCACAAGTAACAGCCATCTCAGCTTAGCTCAGTCAAGGTGCCCCAAGAAAAACACAGGTAGGGGCTGACCTCGGCCTGTACCACCCGGGGAAACCCCAGGGCCAAAATACCTGATGGAAAGCTACAGACCACATCAGAGCACCACCGCCCTGTCCCTGCACAGATGATCCTCCATGGAGGGCAGAGGTTGGTGGTCAGTGGTCACAGCCAGTCCTTGCAGCTGACTGGCCTGGGTAAATCTCCCCCATTGATCTGCCAACAGCAATCAAGGCTCAACTACAAGAGGGTGTACTCACCCCACAAAAAGGGTGCACCTCAAGTACCCAGCTTGGGTGATAGGGGAGGTTGTGCCACTGGACTCTACAGGACATCTACTACATTAGGCCACACTACCAAGAAAACACAGAGTCAAAGCAGCTCTACCTAATACATAGAAACAAATACAAGAAGGCTTCCAAAATGAGGAGACAACAAAACATGGCCCAAACTAAAGAACAGATCAAAACTCCAGGAAAAGAAGAGCTCAACGAAATGGAGATAAGCAATCTATCAGATGCAGAGTTTAAAACGCTGTTTATAAGGATGCTCAAGTAGCTTAGTGAGAACTTCAACAACATAAAAAAGACAGTCATAAACAAAGGATACAATAATTGAAATAAAGAACAATTTACAGGGAAACAACAGTAGAATGAATGAAGCCTAGAATCAAATCAATGATTTGGAACATAAGGAACCGAAAAACGACCAATCAGAACAACAAGAGAAAAAAGAATCCAGAAAAATGAGGATAGTACAAACAGCCTCTGGGACAACTTTAAGAGGCCCAGTGTTTGCTTCATAGGGGTGCCAGAAGGAGAAGAGAAGGAGCAAGAAATTGGAAATCTACCTGGAAAAACAGTGAAAGAAAACTTCCCTAATTTGATGAAGGAAATAGACATGTAAGTCCAGGAAGTGCAGAGAGTTCCAAACAAGATGGATGCAGAGGCCTACTCCTAAACACACCATAATTAAAAGGCCAAAGGTTAAAGATAGAGAGAGACTCTTAAAAACAAGAGAAAAGAAGTTAGCTATCAGAAGGTTGCCAGATGGGAGGAGGGAAGGGAAGAATGGGTGAAGAGGTGAGGGGGTTAAGAAGCCCAAATAGGTAGTTACAGAATAGCCATGGGGATGTAAAATACAGTATAGTAAATGGAGTGGCCAAATAACTTATATGCATGACCCATGGACATGAACAATGGTGGGGAGATTGCTTGAGGGAGTGGGGGTGCTGGTTGGAGAGGAGCAAAGGGGGAAAAATCAGGACAACTGTAATAGCATAATCAATAAAATACAATTTTAAAAAAGAAAGAAGCCAGTCAGAGAAAGACAAGTACCACATGATTTCACTCATATGTGGAATCTAATGAACAGACTGAACTAACAGGGAAATAGAGACAGACTCATAGATAGAGAGTATGGTGACAGCTATGGGCAGGGGGAATTTAGAGAGCAAAGGGATCAAGCAAAAAGGTAAAAGGACTCATGGACAACAATGTGGTGATCATGGGGAGAGGGAGGTATAAGGGTGCTGCTTAGTGGCAATGGAAAAAATACTATAAAAGTAGAAACATATATATGTACATATTTATAATGATTTATGAGGAAGATAATATATCTTTTGATTTAAAGTATTTCATTTTTAAGGAGAAGTAGGAATTAATAGATACAAAGGTCACTTTCTGAGTAAGGAACGACAAGAGACCAATACAACTGGACACCATTTGTTTCATAGTGTTGTTGCTTTAGGGAAATCCAAAAGAACATTTTTGGGGTACATGATCTTTACTTTACCCAAGGATTCATAAAAATAAAAGGAGTTCACAAATAAATGCTTGGCAGTTTTGTAACCCTATACTACAAGGCTTATTGCCTTAAAGATAATAAAGCAACCAAATTATAAATGCCTTTCTCCCTTCTGCAGGTTGTTCCTCTTGAAATAAATTAAAACATTCAACCTGACATAATTCTTGATGTCACTTTATTTTCTTAATGTAGAGCATATCCACATCTAAATCTTTGTTCATCTCAAGAAGAGGGAGCATAATATAGTGATTAACATGAGGGGGACTCCCGCAAAAAAATGGAATTATCTTCTGGAGGGTAGTCCCCTTGTAGTACAGGATTGCCCGGCTAGGTGAATGTTCGAGGAATCCATCTATACCAGTATACTAGCTGGTGCTGTTGTGAGAGGCTGTGTTCAGCTTCAGTGAATTTTTTTTAAAGGCTCTTTCAAGGTGTTTGCCCATTTCATTATAGGTGATATACAAGTCCACCTGCCCACATTGTGCTGTATTCAGCAGTTTTTGAAAAAAACGGCATGACCCCATACCCCACCCTTTCTATTCGCCCAATCTTACCCCAAGTGATGTTTTTTGTTTCCCAGAAGGAAAAAAGTTCTCAAAGGGAAGCCTTTTGCTGATGTGGGGAAGATGAAACAAAAAACAGCAGAAGCACTAAAAGACATCAAAATTGACAAGTTCAAAAACTGTTTTTGATCAGTGGGGAAAAAGACTTGATAGGTGGATTGCATCAAATGGAGAATATTTTGAAGGTGACTTAAGTTTAAACGTAAGAATAAATACACAATTTTTCTATGAATAAATTCCAGTTTTTTGGGTCCCCCCTTGTATGTGAGTTCTAAAATTAAGTCTTTCTGAGTTTAAATCCTAAGTCTGCTTCTTACTATGTGTGTGATTTACAATAATTAGGTAACTTCTTTGTGTCTCCATTTCTCCTTTGTAAAAGAGGAGAATAAAAATACATACCTCAGGGCCTGGCTGGTGTGGCTCAGTGGATTGAGTGCCGGCCTGTGAACCAAAGGGTCACCAGTTTGATTCCCAGTCAGTGTACATGCCTGGGTTGCAGGCCAGGTCCCCAGTAGGGGGTGCATGAGAGGCAACCACACATTCATGTTTTTCTCTCTCTTTCTCCCTCCTTTTCCTTCTCTAAAAATAAATAAATAAAATCTTTAAAAAATACATACCTCATAAAATTATAGTGAGGATTAAATGAGCTGGGACGTAGAAAGTCTTTACAATACTGCCTGAAACACACTGAGTGCTCAATAAATCTTGGCTATTAAGAAAATTGCCAAAGCTTTTCCTTATAAGCATCTATTTCAGTTAGGCAATATTAGACACCCTATAAATGGATACATTTTTGCAAACAATAGCCCTGTGCTACATGGTAGCCCACTACAAACCTTTACCTATTTCTTCTGCCTGTCCCCATTATCCCTGCATTACACACAAAGTCTTTTATTTAATGGCTGCTTTGAAGTAAGGCAGAAATTGGATATGGAAAACATAGGAGGGGCTCTCAAACTGGCCAGGTGAGTCTCAGACATTAGTCCATAAATATAGTCTAAAACTGAACCAGTCCTTGGGATAAGCAGTTTGACCCTCTCTGTATTTGAGTTCTACCTAAAAACATAAGTATTTGGTCAAGGAAGCCTCAAAGATACGTAAAGAATATCAGTGGGACAGGAATAAAATCCTTGTCAGCTCCTTAAAGTTTCCATTTGAATAAAGGTATCATTAATAGATAAATGCTTGTTTGATTTCTTTTATAGCTCTGAACTAAATGAATCCACTATGAGGTATAAAACCTATCAGTAAAGATCATGGATGTTGGACCTAGACCTATTTTCAAGGCCTCCTTCTGAATCCCAGTTTCATCTCCAAAGTGGCAACAATATTAGTATATAGCCTCTGGGGGTAGTTGCGAGATTCATATGAGATAATACATGTATGCACATATAACAGAATGTATGGTACATAAGTTCTCAAATAGAGATGTTATTACACATGTTACCTGTCATTAGTAAATGTATGTTTTACTTCTAAATAAAATCAATATCTTCCTTATATAAGCTATAGATAAGTTTCTCTCAAGCTACCAGTAATCTCATCTGTATGATTTGAAAAATCTTAAAAATAGGTAAAAATATACATGTGGGGGTAGGAAAAAAAGCTGCATTGGCAGCTCTAAAGCATGATTCAGATACATCATATTCTACCTGCGTCTGATATTACAATCCTATCTTAGAATCAGTGAATGATATTAAATCCCTATTCTTTTGAGTTTCTTTAAATGAATTCAGAAGTATCTAACACAGACACACTATCAAATTTAGGACTGATAATATGAGACTCTCAATTAATCAGCATCTCTGTATTTATCGAAAGCAAGTCTTGGTGTAAGAAATTAAATCTTCGGTCAGTGCCTCTGCTTTCTGTTCAAAAGTTCCGACAAATAACATTATCCTTTCTACTCTGAAAGGTGCTTTACAAATATTAATACTCATAACAGTCCCAGGGTAAAGAAGTTATATTCAGTTTTTCTCTCAAGTTTTATTTGTGAAACATAAATCACCTACATATGTACATAACACATAACTGAATAGCTTAATAAATTAATATAAAGTAAATACTCTTACTATACCATCATCCAGGTAGAGAAAAAGAAGGTTCCTGGACATCCTGCTCTTGCCTCTTCATAATCATAACCCTTGACTAAAGTAATTCCTAATTTACTTTTACGGTGATCATTTCTGAAAGGACAACGCCAGCCTCATTTGCTATTGTGGCAGCATTTGCCTAGCAGGCCCATGACCTTGTAAACATGATTCCCATTTTACTCTTCTGAGCTTGTCCCCAGGACTGGAAATTATTGGAAAGCAAGAACAGAACTAACCACTCCCTACAGCCACAGGCAGAAGATAACATTGGAACAAACTGCAGCCTCATGTTACAATGCCCCAACAGCCCAGGAGCTACACAACAGCAATCCCCACCTTTTTAAATACAATTATAATCCAGTAAGAGCTGAAAGCCACCACTCCTTAAGGCTGATGTATCTCTCCACACCATGCCCTTCTCCTTTCTTGGAGGGTGAATAAAATCTTTATCCTCTATACTTTCTTCTCTTTGTTAACTCTTTCACAGCCTGTATCACTGACCACCCTAACAATTTCCTTGCTTTGCTTGTTAGTTTCCTAAGTTTGCACCTCTCCATACTATATTTTAGTTTTGCCTGTTTTTAAACTTTATTTAAATGGAATCACCCATTCTGTATTCCTTCATGTCTGGCTTCTTTCATACAAACATTACATTTGTGTGATTCATATATATTATGTATACATGTAATTTCTTCCTTTTTACCACCATGTACTTTTACATTATACAAGTCTACCAGAATATACTCATCTGTTTTACTACTAATAGGCATTATGAGCTGCCTTGAGTTTTGAGCTATTGTGAATAATGCAGCTATGGACTTCTTGTATAATACAATACATGTCTCTAAGTGCACAGAAGCATACCTAAATATATGAGGTATACATCTGGGAATAGAATTATTAAGTATCTAGATATGCATATCTTCAAATTTATTGGATGATAACAATTTTTCCTAAGGTGGTTGTACCCTAGGTATCATTTATACATGTTAATAAATATGAAAATTCATTCCAACTCTTAGTCATAGTCTATAGGCAAGACTGCAAAAATAGTTCTAGAAAATGCTGTAACTGTAACTATGAATCAGATTGATGAGCATGGCTCCAGCTAATCCATGTGTATTTTCCATGTCTGTCTAGCTAGGTTTCCGTGTAGGTATATAAGTCCATCAGGTTGAATCAGGATGGATTATGAAACTATATTATTGCTGTACAAGTACAATCATTCAGAGTAACAGAATGACCAAGAATAGGACCTCAAAATTCTGTCTGAACTGTGACCAGAGCCAAGCATACTTAATGAGTTTTTATAATTCCTGAATACTTGGAACTGATTATCTAGTAGACAGTAACATGTGCAATAAAATTTTACTATCCAGTAGCATGTCAGTGAAAGAAACACAGGTTCACAAAGTCCACTCAAGTTACAGCTCTGGCAAAATATCTCTGGATAACCACAGGACAATTCTGACCATTTTAAAGGGCATTTAATGTCACCTGACTTGAAAAAGTATAACTATACAAATTTAAGTTGCCTCTTGACCACTTAATAAAAAAGTTTTTAGCATGTTACTTTTCCTGCTGTGCCCATTTGGATTATTATTTTTAAAATTAGAGCCATTGCACTTACCCTATTTGTAAATAAGGACTACAAAATGGAATGCACATAGATGATAAATGTAATCACACAGATATACTCAATTGTACCTGCATTATCACAAAAATATCAGGAATTTGGGAAGTTATATAGAATAATGACTAGTAAAATTGCTGTGATGTGACATGGGTAGAAATCAAAACACAATGCCTATTTCTCTGACCAAAGACAGTTCTGTCACATCATGCAATTACATACATCTCAGCACTACAAATTGCACGTCAAAAACAGCTTGTACTGGGTTTGTAATTAGGTGACATATTAATAAATTTTCAGGGTTAAAATGAAAACTTGCTTATTCATTTTCATTTCAAATGGACATTTAGAGCAATTACAATTCCTGCTAAACATACCATTCATTTAAAAAGTCAACTTAAATAAGTGCCATCTTTGCCAAATTTATAATTTATAGACCTTCAAAACACTATGTCTCAAAAGGGAAGATTATACCAAATAGCATCTTAATGCCAACTCTTTAATAGCAGAATAATGCTGGCTGCATATATATATATGGCTTCATCTAATTTTAAAGTAAACTATTTGACTACAAAAATCTCCATAAAATATTCAAGTTCCTCTGGGCTTCTGTTAAGTTTCCTATTAATGTATCAAAATTTATCACTACTAACATATAAAAGAATTTATTTTACATGCTGCTCTCTGTGAATAAACCAAGAGCATCATTCAAACTCAAATCAAGCCTACACCAATGCTTACTGCTTACTAAAGGTCTATGAGAAGATTGTTAAGTGTGTCAGTACAGACTGCTGACAAGTTGCTAAAACTTGAACCCAAATGTCCCTCAAGAAAACCCAGACCACAGTGGAATAGATAAGAAGTCAAATATTCAGAGTTTGTTGACAGAATAGGTTAAGTCAACAGTAGTCTCACATTAAATAGAGGTAACTGTGCAGCAAATCGAGTCTCTCATCTCCTGAGCATTCCAAAAGGAGGCGTCTCTCAGTTCCTGAACTATGTGCATTGTCACGCTGCTGCCAGAGCAGCAGCTCCCTGTAGACTGGCACTGGGGAGCTTCTTTTTTATAGACTTATAGGTCTTTAGTCTTCTTTGAATTTAGAAGAAATGACTAGAATTTCTTTTTATCACACTGTGGTTGTCCACTGGAAAGTACAGGCATTATCTGCACAGAGCTGGGACTGCTCCTCCACCACAGGGTAGAAGTATAGATGCTCCATGGACTCTTTTGGCAGTCAGTCTCTGTTGATGGTCTTACCAGAGAAATTTGCCCAAAAGATTTAGGGCCTCTGGGCTGATAAGGTATCTATTTACACTGTGGATGAAATATTCCCAGTGTTTCCATGACTGTTGTCCCAGGATATTGTTGAAGGGAGGTTCTAGGTCTACGTGATCTTCTTCAGACACCCATACAGATACCTATCTGTACCCAGAACCTTGGCAATACTAACGAGTTGGTTGTAGTTGTCCTGTCTGTGTAAGAAGGGTTCTTTTTGAAGGATCATGCTCCCTAAATACAGCCCAAACTCCACATATCCAGGCTAAAATCATACATCTGATAGCCCACAAGATCTGTGGTCCCCTCAAGTAGCTGGAGGTCACAAGGATATTGTTTTCTTGTACAGAATGGAAGAACTCTGCCAGACCCCAGGCTATCAGTCACAGCCCTTCCTATCAGTGATCTATCATGACCGTGTGAGGTCTCACATCCCAGTCCATGATTCCCTTGCTGTGGCAGTAATCCAGAAATTTAAGTAGTTCATACACATAAAACCAGTTATCAAAGTCTGTCAGGATCTGGAAACGTTGCTTAAAATCTGTATTATTTATATATTCAAATACCAAAGCTGGTGTCTTTGACACAGGGTCCCTCACAGTGTCAATCTGCTTAGTAATACCTGTTCCACCATGAATGTTCTCCAGAATCTTAACCTCTTATTTTATCTTCCCTTTCTTCACTTGAAAATTTTTATAACCACTCTCTCATCATTGGTGATTTTAGTGGTCCCAAATACTTCACTGTACTTTCCCTTACCACGTTTTCAAACCAATTGGTAATCATCTCAATTACCTGTAGAAAGCCCCATTGGAGCCACAAACCTCCACAGTCAGCTCTGCCATGTTGGAATTGCAAAGGCCTAAATAGTAGTTAAAGTCTTAGTTCTCTAATCTGAAAGCCTTCCTCTTTCTGATGATATGTCCAATGTGGGACACAACATTACTGAATGTTTTTTAACAGCTAAAACCTAATATCCACTCACCTCTTCATAAATAATGCAATGCTGTTAAAAAAAGCAAAATGTTAAATATATTTCAATATTTCCACACTTTTCCAATGGTAGATATTTTATCCACTAAAGTGATGGTATAAGATAAGAAAGATATTCTATATTGCCCTTCTGAAAGGGGGTAAAAACGAGTTGGAAGATACTGTAAGCAGGCATACAATGCCCTCCCTGGTGATCATTATCCTCCATTGGATCACTACATGAATGAATCCCCTTGCTGGACCATCATATGAATGCCAAAAATGATCATCTCAAACAAAAAAAAAAGAAAGTCAGATCATGTCAGCAAACTGTTTTTAAAACCTCCAATGGTTTTCCATTGCAATTAAATTAGACTCCAAACTGTTTTAATGACCTAGTGGGCTCTCCATCATCTAGCCCCTGCTCACCTCTCTGAACTCATCCATTAGCACTCCCCTGCTTCTGCACTAGAATGCAGCTACACTGGTCTTTCAGTTCCTCAGTGACACTAAGCATCTTTCTCTTCCTGAAACAGACCATTCTCTTCCCACAGAACTTCACGTGGCTGACTCCCTCTCATCATTAAGGTCTCACCTAAGCTCTCATCTCTTCAAAGGGGCTTTCTTTAATCACTCTTACTAAAATATAGTGCCCTCAACTCTACCCCAACTCACTCTCTAGTCCAACTTTTTCTTCTGTGTTCTTCATAGCACTTCTCTATCTAGAATATTATTTATGTATTTGTTTCAATCATTATTAGCTATGCACATTGATAACAGAGAATTTTTTTCCATGTTGTTAACTGCTATATATCCAGTGCCTAGAATAGCACCTGGTATATAATAGGGACCAAATAATAAATAACATGTATTGGATAAATAATAGAAATATTTCTGTTTTGGTTTGTACAGTCAACCTGTGTTTACATTTGTCAAAGCCATTAGGCTATTATCTCTCTCAATTAATTTTCAGAGCTTCCTGAGAGCTAAAGCCATGCTGTATTTAACTCTACATACCACTGCTGAGACTAGCACCTAGTATATATCAGAGTTCAATATTTACTTCATAAATAAACCTGCTGAATAAATGCATGGATGGATGGATGGGTGGACAGATAGATAAATGAGGGTTTTGACTTATTTTCCTAGCCTGATATGGTCAAGCAAGAATGACTCCTGTTATTGCAGTTTACAAATGCAGCCTAATGCATACATGGGAAAGAAGGTATAGTAGTCATTTTTTGTGCCCTGCTCGGGTTCTTTTACCCAGGGTTTTCAAGCCTCACACTATTGACATTTTTGACTAGATAATTCTTTGTTGTAGAGGGTTTGTCCTGTGCATTGGTTTAGAAGCATCCCTAGTTTCCATCCACTATATGTCAGTAGCAATGTCATTACCTGAGTCATGACAATTAAAATTGTCTCCAGACATTGCCAAATGCCTCCCAGGGACAAAATTGCCCCAGTTAAAAACTACTTCCCTTTATCTGAAGTTATTCCTTTCCCCAGCTGCTGTGAGTACTGGCTGCTAACAAGAGTACCCTTCTCCTGAGAAATGCTCTCAGTTTCTGGGAGCTGCCTCTCTGGGCATTTGTGCCTTCCCTCCAAGAATAGCTTTAGGCACTGAATGAATGATGAAAGAGAGAAATACAAGATTTGAGTCCCTTTGCTTCTAGCTGGAACAACTGTGAGATGCTGCTCTTCATGCTCCAGAGCTCCCAGCAGGATTAAACCAAGGCTAGTGTTCAGGTAAAACTACATCTAGCTAAGCTCTTCCCTCTGTCCTATCCTACTTTCCTCCCTCTCTTACATGACTCTCTTCAGAACACTATTTCAATAAGCCACTTGCATAAAAATTCCCATCTCAGGGTCAGTTTCTAGGGAACCCAACCTAAGACATGTAAAACAAGAGGTAAAAACAAGCAAACAAACAAACAAACAAACAAAGAAAATAATGCTCAGGCAAGCATTAAAAATATCCCCGCCAAAATTTGAGAAACAGATTTATTCAGGGTGTCAATGGTATCTGATCTTTCTGCAGAAACAGTGGAGTACGAATTCAGTACTTAAACGTGGAAAGCTGACAGGGTATGGGTAGATGTTGAGGTGTAAGTGGCAGGTCAGTTGTGCCTTTCAAGATTTTCAACATGTTGATTTCATTTATATAATCCTAAGATTTCCTTATATTATGGGTGAATATGCAATATTTATCAAATTTGCAAATCCATATAACTCTCATTTACCACATATTTTTCACTTGATGCAAAACAAAGAGCATGCCTTTCCCCATTTGGAAGCCGCACTTTTCACAATGTGTATTTAATTGCCATTCCATCAAAATTAAGCAGAATAACATTTCATCTCAAAAGCATTATATACATATTATTTTTAAGATCCAATTTCAAGTTTTATTTGAAAATAAAAATCCAGAATTTGCTTATTCTGTACCTTCTGCTTGGAATATCTTTGACCTTATTTTAAAATGTTCATATTTGATCCACATTTTAAGTCCAATTTCCAAGAGCAAATGTTTCATAAAAGATTCCCAAATTACTATGGCTAAAAGTAATCCTTCCCTCCTCTGTCACTTCTTCCATACATTACATTTATTTGTGCTTAATTTATATTATCTCTAACAAAATTCCCTAGGGCTGAATGAATGCTCTTAATTGTGTCATTCCTTGCCTCCAGCCTTATTGAATGTTCATCAAAGAAATGAACAAATGAGTAAAGAAAGGTTATTTCTGTGGACTCTTAAACTTGTTCTCTGTTTTGATAAAAGTTGTACAAATAAATGACAATTGACATAAGAAAAATTAAGAGAATAGTAACTCATGTACAAACATAATTTTAAGGGATATAATATACCAACCAACTATGAATATGTCTTTTTATAGAATTTTTGAAAGTTCTTGTGTCATAAATTGTGTTCCCAAATTAATGTTCAAGCAGCTATGATAAAAACAAGGCCTTAAGAGTTTTTTTTTCAGAAACTATGAAATGCCAGTTTTTGAAAGAATTATGCAAACAGCTTGTTAAAAAATACAGTTATCTTGTCCTCACTCCTGAGGTTCTGTCCCATTAGATCTCAGGTGGGATGAAGTGCTCCTCAGCCAGGTCTAGGGACAGTTTCTCTGTTTCATGTCAAGAATTCTCAGGGCTGCCCTAATTCTCTCTGTTCTCCCTGGTCCAGTCTAAGACCCAGCTTAAGTCACATTTCCCTTTTAAGACACTCCATTGGTCATTCCAAATCTTAATACATTTTTTCTATCTTTCTATCTATCTATCAATCTATATCTACACACACACACATACATACGCACACACACACATGTGGGATAACCGCCTGATTAAAAAAGATAAAGTACATAATTAGCACTTTCTTATTCACTGTTTCAATTATTTAAGCCTTTTACCCTCTAACTTAGTTTTAAGTTCCTACTGGGAAAGATTAATGAATCCTTACTTCCTATCTGTCTCCAGAGTGTGATGCAATTTTATGTACTTTATATTTTTAAAAGTCATTCATTGTTTAGGCCAAAAATATTTTAAAACCCTGCAATCACTGAAATAAAGAATATGAGAAGTATTGAATCAAGTCATTTTTTAAAAAATGAACATTTTATCAACATAAGCTTTAAAAAAACTAAGTGAAATGAACACTGAAGGGGAGAAGACTTTCTGAGAGAAAAAGTATCTGCTTTAAACATGAGGCCACACCTTTGCATTATGCAACTTCAACAGTGAGCAATAGTTCCTTTGGTAATTTTTACAAGTCCAATAATAAATTCAAATACACTTTGCCCCAAAATAAAGATTAAAGGTGTAAAGAATAATACCCAATTTAGGAAAGGTGAATCCCTTTAACACGCAAATATATGTAATCCACAAGCACAGGGATATCAATTCTCACCACTCACATGAAATGTCTCTGAGACCTATACCAATTCCACTTGAGTAAGTTATGACTAATCCTATTGTACTCAGGGAGACATAGAAATTCTCTCAGTCATTTCCATTCTATTTCTAACCACAAGACTAGCATGAAAGCTTCCTCTAGACTAATCCCTAAATATCAGTCATTGTTATAAAGCAGTTTGGTTTGTTTAATGAACTATGAGCAATCTTTGCCAAACAATAGGCTCAAAAGTGAGGTGAATTCTCTTTCTCCTTGGAATGGAAAGTATGGTTAGTCAGAATTATCGCTATATACAGGTTTTGCCATAATTTCTCAGTGAAAATTTTGAGATCCACTCTGATTAGAGTGACATAAGTCATTCTCCCACCCATGTAAGCAAAAGACAAAATATTCTGATTGGCTTAACTCGGACCTAAGGGTAATTTCAAGTTCCTTGGGAGGGAGGGGAAGACCATAAAATGAAAATAAAAAGCTGTTGGAGAGAGGAAAGGGGAAAATAGGTGATAGAAAATAATATCAGTTAAGATTAGGTTCAGCTTCAAGAGATAGCCAAAAATAGCAATGGCTTAAACAAAATAAAAGTTTATTTTTCCCTCAAAGAAGTCACAAGTAGAAAAATTTTCAAAGGCTCATAGGGTGGTTCCAGATTGTTTTATCTTGCTGCACTGCCATACTTCAGTCACATGATCATATCTAAATACAAGGGAATCTAAGGAATGAAGTCTTTATTTCAGATAACCATATATCCACTTAACAATACGGTACTTTCTATTTTTGGAGGGCAAAAATGAAGGCTAGACACTGGGGAACAAATAGAATTCTCTGCCTGTGATGTATGGACTCTCAAGTGGATTCCCATGATTCCTACCCATTTATGTTCATATCTTTGTATAATGTCCTCCTCTTGAGTATGGGCAGGACCTAAAACTTGCTTCTAAGCAGTAGAATGTGATGGAAAAGGTGATGGGATATAAATCATTAGTATACATAGATACATAAGATTTAGTATTTGTCTTGCAGGAGATTTTCTCTCTCCCAGGAATGGCTGTGAGGATGGAAGTGGCCATGCTGGGAAATGCCTCATGGCATGGAACTGAGGAAGGCCTCTGGGAATTGAGGGTGACCTCATGCCAATAGCCAGCAAAAAATTACACTCTTGGTCTAACAACCATAGGAGTGAGGAAGGAGAAGAGCAGAAGACTCAGATAAGCTGTGTCCAGACTCCTGATACACAGAAACAATGACAATAAATGTGTGTTGTATTAAGCCACTAAGTTTGTGGCAATTTCTTATGCAGTAACATAAAACTAATATACTGACACAGAATGCAACCAACAGATGTTCACATACTTCATAAAAGACTGAACTCAGTCCTTAATTTATAATAAGAGTTCAATAAATGTTTGCAATGATCACCATCATCATCACCATCATCATCATATAATCATCATCATTTCCTAAACCTGAATTCCTCCAACATCATCATTACCTTGCCTAGCAGCTTAGTAACAAGGAATAAAATCCCAACAGGGGAAGCAATTTAATTCATATTGTTTCTAGACTTTTTAGAAGCAAACAACTTTAAAATTTAATTGGAGTTGAATTTCCATTAGCACTGCACTGGTGATTCTTGTATATCCATCTGCCACTCCATTCCAAGAACTTGCCTCTCAAGGATACAACAATGTCTTGGTCATGCCTCATTGGGGAAGAATTGAAAAGAATAAGATAAGACATAGTACTCTAGGGGTTCAGTTAAGAATTGCAGGCAAGTCTTTAGAAATAGATCCATCACTCTGTGGAGTTAGGCTGAGGCAAAAAAACAAAACAAAACAAAACAAAAACAAAAAACCACCAAACAAACCAACCAACAATTAGCTAGAGGTTAAGTAACAAAACAGCTGCTAGGAGACTTAGGTAGAAAATGTCATGAAGTAGGAGTAAAATATTGGAAAAATAATGTGGGAATATAAGTTATCAATTGCTTTGAAACCTGAATTTATGCATTTTAATATTATCTAGCAGAGTCGATCTGAGTTTCTGTTTACCATCCTGGTATGTGACAAGAATACCAGGAGGGATTTTTAAAACTTTTTAAACTGAGAGTTAAAAATAAAGAACCTTTCGGAGCATTTCAAGATAAAGTTTTTATAAGACCATACAAACCTGAGCTATTTGATGGTAATGTGTTAAAGCAAATGAACGTCTCCTAAATCAAGCAAAGACTTCAACACTAAGCCATTACATATAATGGAGTGAGGCAGAAAATGAAATCTACCCTATGAAGTATATAAAACAAATAGAAATTGCTGTTATGAGACACTATGAAATAATCAATAGTTGAAAAGATGATTAAAAATAAACAACATATTAGTAATAAAATTCTGGCATGGGAAACATTCTAATAATGCATCTTTGGGTTTTGGCTTATAGCAACTCTAGAATCTTAAAGGGAATAGGAGGAGAATTACTATTACTCATACCTCAATACTCGTTGTCTTCAAAACTCATCAAACCCTGTACTCGCCACATTTTGACAAGAAAAATATGTTACAGTCCTCGGCACTAGCTCGGGACACTTCACGCTTGCTAGAACGTGTGTAAGTCACAGTGCCATCCCGCAAGAGAAAATGTTTTATATTTGCTATTCTTCAGTTTCAGCACTTGTCTTAAGTTCTGGAACAGATTAATGGCTAGCAATGAGGTACCACTCTATACCAAGAAGCTATTGTAGTTTTTGCTTATTTTTATAGGAAAAAATAATGTAAAACAGAAGATTTTCTAGGGAATAAGACCTACATGAAAATAATTTAAAACTAAAGTACGGACATGGTAAAAACAGAAAAGGAAGATTTATTCCTGAAATACATGGCATTAATAGAAGATCTCAGAATTATTATATACATTTTTATCGACCATAATATTGACAGTGATTTAAAAAAATTTTTTATTGTTCAAATACATTTCTCTCCATTTTCCTGCCACCACTTTGCCCTGCCCCACCCACCTTTAATCTTTCCTCACTTTAGCTTTGTCCATGGGTCCTTTATACATGTTCCTTGATTTGACCCTTCCCCTTCTTTTCCATTTTACCTACCTCCCTCCTTCCCTCTAGTTACTGTTGCTTCCTTTTTTCTTCCAATGTTGCTGGTTATATTTTCCTTGCTTGTTTGTTTTGTTAATTAGGTTCCAGTTATAGGTGAGATCATATGGTATTTGACAGTGATTTTTAAATTATTGGAATCAGTTAGGGTTTATTTTCCTAGATGATTCATATTTTTTTCTTTTCATTGTCATTAAATTTATTGGGGAAACATTGGTTAACAAAATCATACAGGTTTCAGGTGCATAACTCTACAAAACATCATCTGTACACTCTATTGTATGTCTGTCACCCCAACTCAAGCGCCTGC
Source organism: Pteronotus mesoamericanus (assembly GCF_021234165.1). Lineage (NCBI taxonomy): Eukaryota > Metazoa > Chordata > Mammalia > Chiroptera > Mormoopidae > Pteronotus > Pteronotus mesoamericanus. Next base: position 33,000,969 of record NW_026555105.1, on the reverse strand, counting down.
CAAACACGATTTATCCCCCACATAACTTCCTCTACCTCTCCCCACCCCCTTCACCACCCTTCCCCCACAGAATTACCACACTGTTGTCAGTGTCCATAACTTCTTTTTCTTTTTTGGTTAATCTCTCCACCCCCTACCCAGAACCCCCACCCCAACAGCTGTCAGTCTGTTCTCTATGAGACTGTCTTTATTTTACTTGTTAGTTCATTTTATTAGAGTCCACATATAAGTGAAATCACATGGAACTTTTCTCTGATTGGCTTATTTCACTTAGCATAGTGCTCTACAGGTCCATCATGCTATCTCAAATGGTAAGATTTCCTTCTTTTTTAGGGCCCAGTAGTATTCCACTGTGTAAAAATAGAACAGCATTTTTATCCACTCATCTACTGATGGACACTAGGGCTACTTCCAAATCTCGGCTATTACAAATAACTGCAATGAACATAAGGGTGCGTACATTCTTTCAAATTAGTGTTTTGGGTCTCTCTGGATAAATTCCCAGAAATGTAATCACTGGGTCACACAGCATTTCCATTTTTAATATTTTGAGGTAACTCTATACTGCTTCCTACAGTGGCTGCACCAATCTTTATTCCCACCAATGCTTGCTGTTTGCTGATTTATTGATGATGGCAATTCCAACAGGTTTGAGGTGATATCTCATTGTGATTTTAATTTGCATTTCTGTGATGATTAGCGATTTTGAGCTCCTTTCATATGCCTTTTGGCTATCTGTATATCCTCTTTGGTGAAGTGTCTATTCAGGTCCATTGCCCATTTTTAGCTGGATTTTTTTTTTTTGGTGTTGAGTTTTATGAGATATTAAAAATTGTGGATATGAACTCCTTACTAGATGTATCAGCAAATCGTTCTCCCATTCAGTGGGTTGTCTTTTTCATATAGTTGATGGTTTTCTTTGCTGTGCAAGAACTTTTTAGTTTGATATAGCCCCCTTTATTTTTTCTTTTGTTTCCTTTGTTGAAAAGATGTATCAGAAAAAATACTGTTATGAAAAATGTCTGAAATTTTACTATGTTTTCTTCTAGGACTTTTATCATTTTGACACTAAAATTTCACTCTTTAATTCATTTTGAGTTTATTCTTGTGTACAGAATAGTAAGATGATCTAGTGTCTTTTTTTGCATGTATCTGTCCAATTTTATCAAAACTATTTATTGAATAGACAATCATTATTCCATCGTATGCTTTTGACTCTTCTATCAAATATTAACTGACTATAAAGGCATGAAGTTTATTTCCAGGCTCTCTATTCTGATCCATTGCTCTATATGCATGTTTTTTAAAAGATTTTATTTACATATTTATTTTTAATTTTTAAATATTTTATTTTATATTATTACTTATGTTGTTACAGTTTTCCCAATTTTCCACCCAGCCCCCCCTGCATAGCCTGCCCCTTACTTATATAGTCAATCCCAGAACCATTGTCCATGTCCATAGGTCCTTCATATATGTTCTTTGATGTTTCCCTTTACCTCTTTTAATCTGTCCCTACCACCCTCCTTCCCTCTTACCACTGTCAGTCTATTCCATGTTTCTATGCCTCTGGTTCTATTTTGCTCATTAGTTTATTTTGTTCATTATATTCCTCTTACAAGTGAAATCATATGGTATTTGTCTTTCACCACCTGGCTTATTTCACTAGCATAATAATCTCCAGTTCCATCCATGCTATAGCAAAAAGTAGGAATTCCTTCTTTGTTTCAGTTGTGTAGTATTCCATTATGTAAATGTACCATACTTTTTTAATCCATCCATCTACTAATGGGCACTTAGGCTGTTTCCAGCACTTGGCTACTGTAAATAATGCTGCTGTAAATATAGGGGTACATAGGTTCTTCTCAATTGGTGTTTGGGGATTTTTAGGGTATATCCCACCAGTGAAATCACTGGGTCAAAAGGTAGTTCCACTGTCAATTTTTTGAGGAAATTCCATACTGTTTTCCACAGTGGCTGCACCAGTCTGCATTCCCACCAACAGTGTACTAGGGTTCCCTTTTCTCCATAACTGCGCAGGCACTTGTTTTTTGATTTTATTAATGATACCATTTTTACAGGTGTGAAGTGATATCTCAGTATGGTTTTAATTTGCATAATTCTAATGGCTAGTGATGTTGAGCATTTTTTTTCATATGTCTCTGGGCCCTGTTTATGTCCTCCTTGGAGAAATGTCTGTTCAGGTCCTTTACCCATTTTTCAATTGGATTGTTTGTCTTGCTGGTGTTGAGTCATATGAGTTCTTTATATGTTTTGGAGATTAAACCCTTGTCAATGTATCATTGACAAATATGTTCTCCCATACAATTGATACTCTTTTCATTTTGATGATGGTGTTTTAGTCATGCAGAAGATTTTTAATTTGATGCAGTCCCATATATTTATTTTTTTCTTTATTTCCCTTGCCCTAGGAGATAAATCAGCAAAAATATTATTATATGAGATATCTAAAATTTTACTGCCTATGTTTTCTGCTAAGACTCTTATAGTATTACAGCTTACATTAAGTCTTTTATCTATTTTGAGTTTATTCTGTTGTACAGTATAAGTTGGTGGTCTAGTATCTTATCTTTGCATGTACCAGTCCAGTTCTCCCAACATCATTTATTGAAGAGATGATTTTTACTCCATTGTATGTTTGTGCCCCCTTTGTCACAAGGTAATTGACCATAGAGACATGGGTTTATTTCTGGATTCTCTTTTCTTCTCCATTGATCTACATGTCTGTTTTTATTATAGTACGAGACTATTTTGATTACAGAGGCCTGGTAGTATAGTTTGATATCAGGTATTGTGACCTCTCCAACTTTGTTCATCTTTCTCAAGATTGCTGATGCCATTCAGGGGAAAAGGTTCCATATAAATTTTTGGAGTATTTGCTCTAGATCTGTGAAACATGCCATTGGTATTTTAATAGGAATTGCATTAAATCTATAGATCTCTTAGGATAGTATGAACATTTGATGATGTTAATTCTTCCAATCAATGAACACAATATATGCTTTCATTTATTTGTTTCTTCCTCAATTCCTTTCTTCTGTGTTCTATAGTTTTACAAGTATTGTCTTTTACCTCTTGGTTAAATTTATTCCTAGGTACTTTTTGTTGTTGTTGTTGTTGCTATAGTAAATGGGATTTTTTCAGTTTCTCTTTCTGATCATTCATTTTGGTGCACACAAATGCTATTGATTTCTGAATATTGATTTTGTATCCTAGTACTTTGATGAATTCACTTCTTAGGTTGAGTAGTTTTTGGTGTACTCTATAGGGTTTTTTATCTACACTATCATGTTATCTGCAAATAATGAGAGTTTTACTACCTCCTTTACAATCTGGATGCCTTTTATTTCTTCTTCTTGCCTGATCACAGTGGCTAGAACTTCCAGTACTATGTTGAATAAGAGTGGCAAAAGCTGACATCATTGTCTTGTCCCTGATCTTAAGGGAAAACACTTTCAGTTTTTGCCCATTGAGTATGATGTTGGCAGTAGGTTTTTCATATATGGCCTTTGTTATGTTGAGGTATGCTCCCTCTATTGCCATTTTGCTGAGTGTTTTTATTATAAATGGATGATGGGTTTTATCAAATGCTTTTTTAGCACCTATTTATATAATAATCATGTGATTTTTTTCCCTTATTTTGTTTATATGATGTATTACATTTATTGATTTGCAAATATTATACCATCCTTGCATCTCTGGAACAAATCCCACTTGGTCATGGTGCATGATCTTTTTAACGTATTGCTGGATCCAGTTTGTTAATATTTTGTTGGTGATTTTAGCATCTATGTTTATCAGATGTACTGGCCTGTAATTTTCTTTCTGTGTTCTATCTTTACCTGGTTTTGGAATTAGGATACTACTGGCCTCATAAAAACAGTCTGGGAGTCTTCCCTCTTCTTGAATTTTTTGGAATAGTTTGAGAATGATAGGAGTTAGTTCTTTGAATGTTTGGTAAAATTTGCCTGTGAAACCATCTGGTCCAGGGCTTTTGTGTGCTGGGAGTTCTTTTTATTACTGCTTCAATTTCGCTAGCTGTTATGGGTCTTTTCAGATTTTCTGCTTCTTCCTGATTCAGTTTTAGAAGACTGGATTTTTCTAGAAATTTTCCCATTTCACCCAGGTTGTCCAATTTCTTGGCATACAGTTGTTCATAATAATTCCTTATAATTCTTTGTATTTCTGTGGTATCAGTTGTTATTTCTGTTTCACTTTTGATTTTATTTATTTGGGTCCTTTTTATTTTTCTTGATGTGTGTGGTTAAATGTTTGTCAATTTTGTTTATCTTTTCAAAGAACCAGCTCCTGGATTCATTGATCATTTGAATTTTTTTTTTATTCTCTATGTCATTTAATTCTGTTCTGGTCTTGATTATTTCCTTCCTTCTACTCACTTTAGGCTTTGTTTATTGTCATTCCTCTAGTTCTTTCAGATGTAAGGTTAGGTTGCTTATTTGAGATTTTTCTCTATTCTTTAGGTAGGACTGTATTGCTATGAACTTCCCTCTCAGGACTGCTTTCACATTGTCCTACAGGTTTTGAGTTGCTCTGTGTTCATTTTCATTTCTTTCCAGATACTTTTTGATTTCTTCTTTGATCTCATTATTTAATGACATGTTATTCAACCTCCACGTATTTTAATGTTTTTTAGTTTTTTTCTTGAAGTTGGTTTCTAGTTTCAAGCCATTGTGATCTGAGAAGATGCATGATGTGATTTCAATTTTCTTGACTTTGTTAAGGCTGTGTTTTGCGTCCTACCACGTGGTTTGTCTTTGAAAATGGTCCATGTGTGTTTGAGATAAATGTGTATTTTGCTTCTTTGGAGTGAAATTTCTGTAAATATCAATTAAGTCCATATTTTTAGAAAGAGGGTAAGGGAGGGAGAAAGAAAGGGAAAGAAACATCAATATGTGAGAGAAACCAGTGTCCTGGTCTGCAACCCAGGCATGTGCTCTTACTAGGATTCAAACTGGCAACCGCTTGGTTCATGGGATGATGCCCAACCCACTGAGCCACACCAGTCAGGGAAATCTATGCCTGTTTTTCTGTGAGCACCATGCTTTTTGATTACACTGACCTTGTAATACAGTTTTATGTCAGGTAGCGTGATTCTCCCAACTTTGTTCTTCTGTCTCATGATTCCTGTGGTTATTTGGGTTCTTTCCTGGTCTGTTCTAGTTCTGTGAAGTACCCATTGGTACATTCATAAAAATTGTATTGAAATTATAGAATGCTTTGGGTAGTATGGACATTTGTGTGCTGAGATCTCCCTTTGGATATGCTGCTTGTGAAGTTTATTGGGTTCTGCTCTGATGTTGTGTGTCACTGGGTATGTTGGTTCGGGGTCTCTTGGGAGGGATGCTGAGGCAGACCTATGTAAGATACTGCCTATGACTGGCTCTCAGCAACCTGTTTGGAGCAGTAGTAATCCACAGTTTGTAGCTGCTTCTGGCTGGATCTGGGTGCACATGGGAAGGGCCAAGCTGCAGACCAAGGACAATTTTTACCAGCTCCTGGCTTGGGAACAAGTCAACAAATGCCCCAGGGCACCCCCAATTAGATGTGCCCCCACCTGACTCCAACCTGCTCCTGCCTGCCAGTGGCCTGTTAGGATCAGTCACTAAAAAAACCTCTGGCTATACTCCTCTGTAGGGCATATGCAACACAGAGGGGGAGCAAGAGGGAGTCCAGAGGGTAGGGCTAATGCTTTCCCCGAGTCTGATGCTACACAGAGGAGTGTTCTCCACCCAGGAAAGGTGGTGTCTGAATTGTGGGGGGATGACTCAGGACATGGGTCCTGGTAGTTGTTCCTTCAGCTCCCCCTCCAGAGCACAAACCCCAGATGCTTCACACATGGCTCTTGTCTGTTCCACTCTCCCTCCAGCAGAGCCTAGGGTAAGTGGTTGCAATTGAAATTTTGTGTTTTGGCCCTTCAAGAGGATGCATGTGTCTCTAGCAGATTCCTGCTTCTCCCTGGCAGACAGAAACCCTACTGCTTTTCACATCTAGATGTTATGCAGGCATCCCTTCCTGGCTCTTGTGCTCTGGGCTGGGGAGCCTGGTTTGGGGTTTAGACCCCATGCTTCTCAGAGGAAAATCCCTGCAGCTGATATATCCCTCCAGAACCTCAACCACCACCAATAGGGCAGGGACAGCTATTTTTGCATCTCTGTCTTTCCTACCAGTATCAATGAGGCTTCTTGTATAAATCTTTGGTTATAAGACTTCTCTTCAGCTTATCTTCAGTTGGTTATTCAGGATGATTATTCCAAAATTTAGTTGTAATTCCACTTTGGTCCTGGAAGGAGGTGACTGTAGATTCCACCTACTCTGTTGCCATCTTGGATATCTCCCCACACTCCTTCTACAAAAATGGTGTGTTTATCCTCAAAATGCTACAAAGTTAGAGTGTACAAAGAAAATATTTTAACATTGTTTCTGTGTAGAAAATTCCATTTCCTCAGAACCATTTCACTTTTTTTTTTGTGGCAGAATTTGTCTCTATTACTGACATCAGTGACAGGATCACAACAAGGTCACTATCCCAGAGCATCTTCCCATGATGAAGTCATTTTTGTACAAAGAGATACTTGACTATGAAGCAAGACCTTAGCAACCACTAAACTTCATCAACAAATGTCTCTTGCTTTTGTGGGATAAGGAAATGAAGGAGATAGTCTAATTGTTAGTGCTCTCAACGAACAACCACACCAATATTGACAATAGTAGGTCAATAATGTCATAAATCACCAAAAGCCATGTTATTACCTTCCTGTGAAATATGGGATTGACAAAGGGAGAGAAAGGGAGAGAGAAAAGTCCTCAAGTTTTTCTTCCTCTAGATATAGTTTTGTTTGTTTTTCACTTTCCACTAAAGGGGCACGCTCATGCTCAGATCAAAAATCTGTCTAATGGACTGAACTACAAGAAAACTGAGGACACATCAACTCAAAAGTGAACCTTACAAGGTAACTGAACAGAGCTCTTTCTCATATATTTTCTTCTCAGGGAAATAGTGTGTCTACATTACAGTGGAAAGAATGTGCTTCCTTGGTTACTGTGATGTTTCAAATAATACATTAATTGTAATGTTTTTATGACTTCTAGGTATTAATATTTTTTCACCATTTTCATAATCAATCCATAAACAAGCAATCTGATACCATACAATAGAGTTTTTTATAGCCTTTGAATAGTTTTTAAATATTGTGAACAATTTTTTATGGAACAGAAGAGCAACACAGATGGACACCAATGTTAACATATCAAGGTCCAAAGTAAAATCAGAAGTCAAGACAGATTTCTGGAGCTAGAGATATTGACATGTTTTTAATAAAATAAAAATCATTAACACTAGTAGTTAATTAGAGATCTGAAATCCTTTAAACTCAATCTATTCTGCCTCACTCTTGTGTTTTCTTAGTTCTTTTACAAGAAATGCTATCTTATATGCCATATTTTCCACCTTGTAAAACCTTACCCATCCATCCTTTAATGTCCGCTGCAATTCCCATTTTCCATTATGTCTCCACCCTAATCATCACACTAAAAGTGATCTTTTTTTCTTTTAATGGGAGAGAGTATATTTGGCAAAATAATCAAAACAAATTCCAGTGGCAATATTTTATACATGGTGCCTTATATTGTGATTAATATTCTTTATATGCCTCATTTTGAGGGTAAAGATTGAATAAAACTTTATTTCCACTATAGAAACAAGAAAAGAGTCTTGCAAATTATACTGAAAAACAGAACAAATGTGTATTGGATGAAAGAATGAATGAATGAGTGGATAAAAAAATGAAATGATTAGAGAATAGGTAATTGATTAATAGTGTGTTATTAAACCTAGTCACTGGGAATACAAAGAAGGGAGAGGCAAAAAAAAATTAAAAGCAGTTTGAAATTAAAAACTACAATCATAGTGACATAGCTGAAAAACAAACAAAAAAAGCAAGTAGTAGGTGAAAATAGCTGTAGGCACTGGATGAGAATTAACACCTAAAATCAAAATGATGAATCTAGCCTCTCTTCTAGGTGTGACCTTTCCTACAATATACCATGAAAACATTACAAAGTTATTTATGTAACAATAAATTCAGTTTTTTCACTGAATCACCACAGCAAAATGGAGCATCAACTTAAACTGATCAGAGAAAGCAACAAGCTAGGCAAAGTAGAACTAAAGGAAATATGGAGCACTCATAGAATTTAAAAAATGCACTGGAATTGATACAGGCATTAAAAAGTGTTATGAAATTTAGAACAGTCTGTAAATCACAAGGACTTTCCCTTTAGAGTCAATAAGTTACAGAGGGTGTGGTAGCTACACTCTAGCTCAGACCAAACCTGAATTCTCATCTTAATGTAAAAATTGAGCTGAAATGATGCCTCATAATTTTATACCTTCCTCTCAAAAAATATTTAAAATCCATATTCTAGGTTTTCAGATGTGACTAAAATATCCAAAAGGTTTCTGAGAGACATCCATTATACCTTGATAAGGAAATTTGGTATATCAAATGGCAATGGTGACCAATTATGGTTTGGTAGTCCCACTATTTGGAGTTGACAGCAATGCTCTGGAGAAATTTTGTACACTAGGTTCCAAGTTTTATAATGTCTTTCTGCCAAATATTTTGAAACAAATTTATTTTTTATAATATAAAAAGAAGTGCCTTGTTTAATCCAAAAGCCAATAGAATAAGCTTTGAAACAAATTTTACATTAAGATTTTCAATTTGCTGAGCTGCTAATCAAATTAGTTTCTCTGATAGTGCTCTTTTGAGAAGGTACAGTGCATTACTTACCCATGATCAGTAACAGCAGGCATGACCAACCTAACATCCTTACTAACAATCTACAGACACCTAGCCATTTTGCAACAGAAAAAAAGCTTAATTTTTCTATACAGCATGAATAAGGCTTTCAGAAAGCACTTTCAGAGCAGATTTCTAGAAGCAACTTCTAAGGGCAGCTAAAAGAAAGATGATTTTAGCATGCTTTGATATAATTATCAAAATTTCCAAATTACATAAATACATAATAACAAGTAAGGATTTCTAACCTGGGCCTGCACAAAATATATTTCATGGAGAATGTAAAAGAAAACTTGAAAGGCATTTCATTAGCCCGTTAACTTTAGGACACATGAAAAGCAATTTGAAAATTGTAGCCAGTTAAAAATTATTTTTGCTCACTGTTTGTTTCTGTACATATTATGAAACGCATTTTTTATTTACTGTTATTGTGGGCTTAACTCTTCCCAAGGAGAAAATAATTATGTGACTACATGAATTAAGCCCTGGTGTACCTTCTTATAACTAATCCTGATAGCTAACCATTAAGGGCAAAACCAGGGCCCTTTCACAGAATAAACATTGAGAGGGAATAAAGATATATAACTTAGAAACAACAGACTGATACTAAAGCAGACAGTATTCTATTTATATTATACTTTTTTATATCACACTGAAAGAAAATGTTCTCAAGAATTACTTGAGAATATCAAGAACAAAACTGAACAACAATGTCACAAATTAAAACACAGGAGGATGATCAGATAATAAAAAGCCATAGGGCACTCAATTTTCATTGCATTAAATATATTGCAATTGATATATTTTAAATCAAGTGCAGAGTTTGCTCTGCTTGTATTTCTGCCTTTGAAACTTGGCTACAAAAGATTAGCAGAATCATAAAATGGCTGACTAAAAGAATAATAATAATTAAAACAAAATTATCCAATTAAGATGCTATTACTTTGCTAAGTAGACATTGCAACAGTATAAAGAATAATACTTAATCACAGTATAGACCAAGCTCTCACAAGCATGACATTCAAGGTTTCAGACAAGGTCATACAGTGGAGAACAGATAGCTGCAAATTCTTGTCACCCTTCCCATCAAGAAGTGGAGACTAACTCTCCTGCCCTTGAATCTGGAACTACCCTGCAACTTTGTCCAACAGGATATAGGCAAAGTAACTACCACTTTAACTTCTGAGGTTGAGCCTTAAGAAATCAACAGCTTTTTCTTTCTCCCAAGAAAAACTTCCTTTTGGAATACAGCAACCATGCAGTGAGATGCCCAGGTCACATGGAGAAGCTATACAGATGAAAGTTGAGGCATTCTGATCAGCTGAGCTTCCAGTTGACAGCTCTAAGTGTCAGCCATTTGAGTGAGTCATCTTGAACTTCCCAGCCCAGGCTTAGCATTGAATAACTGCAGGCTAGCCAACTTTTACTTGAAGTTTTGAGGTTACACTGTAATTAACCTTTAAAAATCATCACATGTCAAGTTTTGTATATATAATGTCAGAGAAAAATATCCACAATTATCTGAATAATCTATTATAATACTCTTCCTTTTTCTAACCTATCTGTATAAGACCATTTCTTACATATTTCAACCAAAAAATATATTGCAATGCATGCAGTGCAGAAGCAGACAAGAGAATCCAATTATTCTCATTAAGCAAACACCACAAAGATCTTTAAAAATATATAAACATTGTAGCTCATTAATATATTTTATCTGGAAAATATAGTTATCTCTCATAAAATTATATATGTTAAAATATAATGTTTATTACATTTTTACTGAGATATATAACTCACATGCCATAAAATTCATTGTAATAAAGTATTCAATGGCTTTTATATCCACAAAGTTGTGACACCATCACCAATAATTCCAGAATACTTTCATCACCCTCAAAGATATTCTATATCCATTAACAGTCATTTCCCATTTTCTACTCTCCCCAATCCATGGTAACACCCTCTCCATTCCCAGGTTACTACTGTCTCTATATATTCTGTCTCTCTATATTTGTCTATTCTGGCCATTTCACATCAACAGTATCACATAATATGTGACCTCTGTGTCTGGCTTCTTTTAGCATTGTATTTTCAAGGTTTATCCATATGGTAGCATGTATCATTACTTCATTCCTTTTTATGATGAAATAATACTCCATTGTATGGATATGCTGAATTTTGTTTGTTCATCATCTGATGGACCTTTGGGTTGTTTCTATTTTTTTTTTGCTATTATGAATAATTATGAGCATTTCTGTACAAGCTTTTGTGTGGGTGTATATTTGTAATTTTCTTGGGTACTATTATTGACTATTATTATGTTTAAATATTAAACATTTTAAAACTACAGTAAAATCTACATAAATTCAAGCTCTTTGGAGCCTGCATTAATTTTTAAAAGTATGAATAAGCCTTGAGACCAAAAACTTAGAAACAGCTATGACACAGAAATTTTCTACTTCTTCTTTTAAAGAAAATGGGAAAATATAATTTTTATCATATTTTCTTTACATTACTGATTCAGAGGAACTCAGGATAATTTTTAGCTTTTATATGACATACTATCTTGACAGCTTTATTTCCTAAATTGAGTTATTTCTCCTTCAGGAGAAATAATTATCAACCAATATAATAAAGTCATCCAAAAGAGGGTACAATGATAGTGTATAAAATACTTTTCCCTGTGAAGATGCTCAAAGGATTGTGTTTTATTAATTTTTATAAACTGTGAGAGCTTTCTAAAAATACTGAACTTCAATTTTGATACACAATCTCTTCAATCTCATTATCTAAATGGACTCAGGCTCCTTTATCAGTTCTCAGACCTTTGAGATAATTTTCTTGACTCCTTTATACTGGGGAGAGAGATCCCTGTCCCAATATCTCCAGATGCCTGCCAATCAAAGTTCTGGTAGTTGGCATTCCTCTAACCTCTACTCATTGCTCACAAAATATTCTTTTTATTAGGCATTTTATTCACAATCATAATTCTTGAACCATTAATGTATATTCAATCCTGAGAAAACTTCAAAATTTCCTATTAAAAACACACTCAGCATATACTTTTTTCCAAAAGATGTTAAGTCAGAAACATATTCCGTATCTCTTTGGTGTGTTTAAGCAACTACATATGTGGCCAAATTGTTATATTCTATGATCTATAATTATATATGTGCTTCTCGCATTCTGAATTTCTCCAAATTGATGTAGGAACCAGATGCTTAAAGGTTTTAGATTAGATTTCTGTGTGTGATAAAGTTCTAAAGAGATGCTACAAAATAGAAAAGTTATCAGAAGACACTCAGTTATTCTCCCATAATAAAAAAGACTATTTTCAAAAATAAGCATATGTTCTAGGATAAGAGTTTACTGTTCTTGAGGAATGAAATCCTCTCTCACTAGACTGTTCCATGGAGTGGAGTAGAAATTTCCCTCTGACAATCTTAATTTTCTCAAAGGTCATCTAATTATTACTCGTTGAATCTCCATGTGATAGGCTAATTTAGAAATATTTCCTCATTAGTGCCAACATCTCTCAAGTGTTGGAAAGAACTTCACATACTACATTATTCACTTGAAATGTAGATTCAGAAAGGGGAAAAATTATTCTTTTAGATATTTGAATATAATTTTCTATTATATACATGTATCCAATAAAAGAACAGCTGTGTTACAATCAAAAGACATTAGAGTAGCATGAAAATTCAAATCCTTTGGAGTTCAAATCTTGCCTGTCTTGTATCAACTGAGGGATCACAAGGAAGTGTTTGAGACCACATCTGAGATTTAATTTCCTCATCTGCAAAAACAGGAGAAACATCTTTGCAACTAATTACCAAAATGCAAGTAAATTGTCTGATAAAATATAGAGGATCTGTATATTGCTATCTTTTATTAAACTTCATTACTATCATCACAGTAAAAGTCACCTTAAGAGAAAATAGACCTACTACGAAATTCACTGCAATCCCAAGCAGAAGAATGGCTATTACCTAACTGCATGAAGAGTAAGCATAATGCTATTGGAAGGAAAGGTATGACTGCGCTGGATGTAGACTAGTCAAATATAATATTGTGTATCACACATTGGTTTTTTGTTTGTTTTTTTTTTCAGGAGGAAGAGGAGAAATGATAGCTTGTGGGAAGAAAACCATTGTTCTCTCTCACGACAAGGGACCAGGAGGGGAAATTATTTTTGCTGAAATCCCCTTAATTTTCTCTTACTTGGTGCTCAGCCTTTAGCATCCCCTATCTCCAATGTACACCACAAACATCAAATTATTTTCTTTTAACACCACTTGACCTTTCCAGAAGTGTACAAAATTCCACAATAGTCTCTGTGGTCCAATACAAACTCTTGTCCAAGTCCTACCATACTTCTCTTCATAAACTTTATATCACAGCAACTCTGCATTATACTAACAAAAACTTAATTTAAGAATGGATTCAAAGTAACTCTCAATTGAAACTCACCAACTGTATTTTCTGATACACTCACAAGGCAGAAGACAACACTTGTGTATGTGGTAGTAATTTATTCAAAATGATAGTACTTTGAAGTACTGATTACTTTCCTGTACTGCCCTCTTCTATTAAAACTATTGAGTGACCTACACACAATGTAAAGTACATTCCATTTCATTTCTTAAGATTTAGAGATTTTATTTATACTATACATATATATTTATTTATAGTGATACCAAAATTAGTTTTTTTCAAAATCAATTAGATTATGAAAGGAGAGAGAATAGTACTCAAAAGGACTGCAGAAACTCATAGCAAAATATCACTGTTTCTCAAACAACTAGTTGAGCAGTGTGGTTTCATTTACAGGCTAGTCATACCAATTAATTCTCAAAGTTCAATTCTGATACCTTACTAGTAGATAACCTGTGGCCTTTTCCTCTCCACTGGTCAGTGCATTCCAAACAGAAAGGTATAAATGTGGGTGAAAATTATGAGTGCTGCAAATGTTGTGTATGTGTATATGAATATGCCTTCGTGAATATCTGAATACTTTTGAAACAATATTTACTTCATTGAGACTATTAACTTTTTTGAAATGGCTGAATGTTAAGTTAATATTTAAAATCAATTTGATAGTAAATTTAAAAGTTAACAATTAGCTATGAGAGTCACTGTTCATTAACTATTATTGGCATTTTCTAAACATTATCTTACATAGTATCTATAATTTAACATTATTATGCCTCATCTCATTCATCTTAGCCTGAAGTTGAAAGCTCTTTCCAATACAGATGTAGTGCCCCTTCAGGGAAACTAAGTCTCAAGGTTCCTCTCTCCAGGGTGCCTAGTCTGTGTTTCAACCTTGAAAACTTTCTTTTGCCTGCTATGTTTTTCTTCACCCTATACTGAATGATGAAATAGTTCTATAAATTTATTTCATCCTGTCAGCATTGTTTTCTTTCCTCCTCTATGGAGGAATTTAAAAAATTAGAAAAAAATTTGCGGGAGGTTGAAATTATTTCTTTCTTTATTTTTTAAATTTCAAACAGATAATTATTTTTGTTTTGTTTTCTTTAAATCATTAAGATCTAGAAAAGGGTTTACAAAGACAAATGAAACAATATATTAAAAGCTAACATTTTTAGTAGAAAAGATGTACAATAGATGTATCTATTTCTTCCTCCCCTCTGATTAGATTATAGGACAGTAGGTTCTCTTACTATTTATTTCCTTCCTTTTTTCTTGTAAGAGTATAATTCCTGGCACTAAAGTGGTGCCAAATAAATATTTAATCAATGAATGAATAAACAGGAGTGAAAAAACAGTCTCCACCCTTTTCTTTGATGTAAGATCTTCTAGCCCACAATATTTAATTACTTAACCACCAGACTCTTGGTGAAGTTATTAAAACACTCCCTTGCCACCCAAAACTTTTAAATTATCAAGTAAACTAGTTCTTAGCAAGCCATTTTCTGAGTTTATAGGTCTTAAATTGAATATTTGGGACATATTCATTCAACAAGTTGTTTCTTAAACACCTATTCTGTCAACTTAAAAACAGTTTGTAAAGATTTAATGTGGTTTCTTTAATATATTTCTAACTGTATTCCAATTTTACCTCTATGGCTCCTCGATTCAAAATTATTATTCCAGGTTAATTGTTATTGAAAGGTTATATCATAAGAAAGCTTCTTCAGAGCAAAATAACAACAGTAACAGCAACATGATGTAAAATTCACAGAATCATGAACAGGGCCAAGCAAAGTGCCTTGCTCACAAGTGTCTCATCAATATTCATTGAATTGACAGACTATGTTATTTTTCTCCATATTAAAGGGTTCTGAGGTTAATTTTGGAAAAAGTTCCCAGAAATAAGGAATAAGGGAACTAAAGAAAGCTTCTATTTTCAATTTAGCACTTACAAATCATCAAAAAAGATGACAAGAGTTCCTAACTAAGAATCAGCTGTGAAGTAAAAAGTAGCCCATGTCCATTGTACTACTTCCCAACAGACTCTGATAGGAAGCCAAATAATTGTGTCAAAATTCTCTGTTTAAAATTAAATGGTGCTAGAGATGACACTTGATAAATATCAGAATATACTCAATTGTCTTTACACTTTTAACTATCTTAGAAAATACTGCCTCTGCACAGACATTTTATATAGATTAGTGACATGCATAATAACTGGGAAAACAAAGGCAAGAACAAGATAAAAAGCAGTGGAAAGGGCTTTACCAATTTTCATTGGCCATATACATTTGATATTATCCAGCTTCAAGAAAAAATAGACTTACCACTGCATTTCTCTATAGGGTTCACAGCAGTGAAGAAAAAAAAATTAAAGTCTAAATCAGAGAATTTCTTTAAATAGCAATATGAACATATCTTGATTTCCAGGACAAACATTTTCTAATATATACCAAAAGGACATGGTTTTGACTTGACTTCTGTTGTTGACAGATGTCCTATTTCCCCCCGTCTTTGCCCATCTCCACCCAGCCCCTGCCCCCCTCCCTCTGGCCATCACCACGCTGTTGTCTGTGTCTAGGGGTTATGCATATATGATCTTTGGCTACTCCTTTCACTTTCTTTCATCTAGTCCTCTCCTTCTCCCTCCCCTCTGACTGCGGTCCGTCTGTTCCATGTATCCATGCCTCAGCTTCTGGGATGTGTTTTGTCTTAAATTCAAAATTATTTGGAGTTCTCTCCACCTTTTGTCTCACAGAAATTAGTCAGGCTCTTAACAAGAAGAGTGTGAAAACAGTGTGGGTTTAGGATTTATTCATCAAGTGATTGATTACTATAAATTCTATGTAGGAACTCAATAATGAGAAGAAAATGTGCACTTATCAAACGTATTCTATATTCCAAGTACTATGCTAAAAGCTGGGAATGTAATATCTCACACCTTCACACCTAAAGTTCAAAGAGTCTCAATATCTTATCCACAGCCTTAAAACTTGTAAGTGGGAGAGTGGGTTTAGAACTCAAACCCCTTTGCAAAGACCAGCAGTGAAAGGAAGGAATGGGAGAGATTTTGGACCAATATAAATTATAACTCTTCTCATATGTGTATATAAAGCTAGGAGTTAGAATTAATGTGTTGTATGACAGAATGAAATTCAAAACATCAACTATCTATACATAAAGTGGGAATCACAGGGTTTGATAGTACTTCCTGTTCTAAAAAAAAAAGAAAAGAAAAAAGATGACAATGACATAAAGCTTAGTTGAGCAAAGTATTCTGTGGTTTTGTAACTAAAAAAATCTCATGTTAGGTTATATTAATGGAAAAACCAATAATAAGACAGAATTCAGGTGTAAGGATATAATAGATTCAATGATCTGGCCAGACAACACCTAGATAGTGCATTTGGTCAATACTAAGAACTATATCCCCAAAATGTAGTCAAAATGCACTGATTTAAAGAAGCTTGAATAGAATTATGATGCTTTGAAATGATGACATATAACAAAGAGTTGACAATATGGGAGAGATTTGGCCTTGAAAAAATAAATTAAGAAGAGACTTGTTTCTGTCTTCACATATTTGAAAAGCTTCCAAGTTACAGGAAGGAGATAGGTATAAGCATTCAGTATTTTGTCACAAGACAGAAATAAGTAAAAATTCTAGAGAAGAGAATTTTAATTCAGTTTAGAGTTCATATTCTAATAATTAAATCTATTTTGGAATACTATAGACAGAGACAGAGAGAAAGTTTTACAAGTTGCTTTTGAAAGGAATTCATATATATGTACATATATAAATTTAATAAAGATTTATAGGTCTTAAATATTTTTAATTTTACTTAATATTCCTTTCTAAAATGAAACAATAAGAAATAATTTTGCATGTGGCATCTGTTTAATGCCCTGCCCTATAATTTCTTTACTGAACATAATACATATTAATGTACATTTTATGCAAATTTCTTGGACTAGATAAAAATGCTTGTAAATTATCCTTAAGCAATGGGAGTATCCACCAACAGAAATTTTTCCCAAGGTTAGAATTAGGAGTGGCAAGCAGGAGGTTTTCAACACAATATGCTATTATTAAAGGGTGATGCAAATAAAAAAAAAATCTTTAAAACCAATATAATAAAAAATATGTGTAAAAGAGGTGGAAGAAAATCTGACTCCCAAATTATAGCTTGATTCAAGAATGGCTTCAGTGTTACAGAAATTCTTCAAACTTTTAGCCAGTAAACTCTTGTATTATTATTATTATTATTATTAATTATTATTATTATTATCTATTTCTATAATAAAGCCCAAAGACATTGTACAAAAATTTTTTTCATATTATTTTCCTGAAAACTCCAAATAAAAGGTAAAAAAAAACTTTAATTCTGTTCTAATTTGCTCTTTGTTCCCATTCTTCTTATGTTGCTAAGAATAATAAAATCTAACTTGTCAATACTAACTTGAAAGATAATAAAGAGGAAAATAAACCAGCTTAATAATTTATTTTAGCCAAAAACTCATCCATTCCTTGTCCTCAGCAATGCAAATCAAACCTCAGCCAGTCAAAACATTTCAGTTCTGAGATGACAGATACCAGCACATTTTTCAGACAAGCCCCAATTAAACTGCATATATCCTTACATTCTCATTTCCAAATTAAAAGCCATTACATAATATGCTTTTTTCCCCAGTGATTTGCCATATGTTTCATTTGGGTAGTTTAATCTCCTTTTGGTTGAGCTGTATACTATCTAAAAAATTATGAAGGTTGGCACTAATTTCCATACACACAATAAGGCAATAGAACATTCACAGCAGGTCCTAACAAAGCTGCTCATATCACCACCAAATCTTGATTATGAAGTGCTTAAAGAAGTCCTCTGAGGCATTTTGATATGTTTACAGACTAGCTTGCTATCCTCAGTGGCTATTAGCAATGTGCTCAAGTCTCTATGTGTTATTACGCCAACACACAAATTGTAGGATAATTGCTGGCACTGTGCTTTGGTATTTCACCCATGATGTTGATATTTATCTATCTTGATAAAGGCTGCTATGGGAACTGATGGCCTGTGTTTAAAGGGATGAAATAAAAGACAACAGTAAAAGGAGGGACAAGAATAAAAAGCACATGTTCCATGTAATAATTTAAATGTATATTAGAAGGATATCCATTTGACATCCTACTTTTTATAAATATTTCATAAAAGTTATTATTTTTATGGTCAAAAGAACTTTGGGGGAGACCACATACATTTGGGATGGGGTGCAGGACAAGTCCTCATATTCTTTTTGTTCATAAGATTATAATTTCTGCTTATCAACAACTGCTAAAATAAAACTTCACAATTTTATATAGCATCATCTCTGGAAAACTTCATGAAAAAAAGGAAATAAATTGAACTTGAATCTAATCAAGCCTAATAACTCACTTCTTTAACAGAAGTAAAGAGGCTAAGAAATCTCCATGGGGGAGCAAACACATAAATAGAATATGGGATAACTGCCTAGCCCAATTCATCTCAAAAAGAGGAGAGCCCTGGCCACATAGCTCAGTTGGTTGAGCATCAAAGTGCACACCAAAGGGCTATAGGTTCAATTCTCAGTCAGGGCACATACCTAGGTTGCAATTTCAGTCCCTGGGTGAGACCCATATGGCAGGCAACCAATTGAAGTTTCTCTCTCTCTGTTTCTCTCTCTCTCACTCTTTCTCTCTCTCTCTCTCCCCCGCCCCCCGCCCTACACACACACACTGCCTTCCTCTCTCTAAAATCAATAATAAACTATCCTTGAGGAATAAATAAGAAGGTAAGTAAGTAAGTAAGGAGAAGGGTGTAGAAGTAGAGGGGCTGTAAAAAAACAAAATGCAATATGTGGTATTCCCTTGGATACCAATTCAAATAAAGCAAAAGGAGAGAAACATTTGCAAGACAAGTGAGAATTCTGAATGTGAACAGGATATTAGATGAAACAAAGAATCAGTGTAAATTTTATTAGTTGTGATAATGACATCATGGTAAAGTAAAAAATATCCTTCTTTATTTTTTAAAAATGTCTACTAAATATGTGGGGGACAAAGTGGAATCTGGGATTTGATTTAAAATGCTTTGGCAACAACTGCAATGAAATAGAAATACATGAAACAACTGTGGAAATATTCCAATGATTCTTGAGTTTGGGTGATAGTTATATGGGGGCTCATTAGAATATTCTTTCTATTTTTATATATGTTTGAATGATTTACATTAAATATTTTAACTCTATGTTTCATTAAAATAAGTGATGGTAATTATGGGCAGCTCTTTTGCTATAATAAAACAATTGATATCCTATTTTTCCCCTGTCTTTGAGCTGAAATTCTTGCCCATGGAAGTGTGTCAGGGGTCTATAAATCTCCTGATCTCTCATTCTCAATTCACTTCCCTTTGAGAGAGTCAAGTGTCACATATTTTCCAAGATATCACTGGTACTGGTTAGTAACCAGAGGAATAGCTTACTGAGAAAGGATTTTGTCTATTTCTCTTTAGTTGGCATTTTAATTAGTGCATTTATAGACATTTCAGCAAATAGTCAGAAATGAGAGTGGACACATGGTGGACTCTAATTAGAATAAGTATTCTTCCTTGTTTGCTTGCAATAGACCAACAATGCTTGTTGCCCAAGTTTGAATGATAAATCACATGGTCATCTTAACTCTAGGCCACGCCTTAAATCTAAAGTAGCAAATCTGAAATGTAAATAAATACTTAAAACAGGTTGTTTTTGTTGTTGCTATTGTTTTGTATTCATTTTATTCTAATTGCCCAGATTGACTCTCTAATAACTGTATTTATCATTAGCTAAGTCAAGACTTCCCTACCAATTATACTGAATTTCCTTGATAATTATGAACTTTTCATTTTGTTTTATGTTTTAGCACTCATATTAAAATCTTCCTCTAAAAGGAGTGCATACACTTCTTTGCAGCATACTTGTAGTCTTAGTCTGTGCATTCATTAAGGGATTGTGGGGGGGAGGGCAGGGTTTGCAAATATCTACAAATTAGAGGTTACTTAAATTTTACTAGAAATTTATAAGAAACTTTTGGATCCCTACATAGCTAGTTTTCTCATGAATGAGGCCATTACTGTACATTTCTCTTGGGTCTCTGTTCCCCTCTAGTGATAATCTGATATGGTATCTACTCTAATTAAGACCTGACAATAGCACTACTGTTCCCTGGGAGGGGAGGGGGAAGTGGACATTGTACCTAGTCCAAAAGCAATCACTTGGCAAATAATGAGAACTATTTTCATTTGCAAATGAGTTTGTTTTTCAGGATTTTTATTTTGTTTTGTTTTGTTTTTTTAATTCTGTTTTAATTTATTTTTTCAAATACATTTGTCTCTGCCTCCCTCCCACCACTTTCCCTTGCCCCCTCCCACCTTCCCTCCCTTAGCTCTTCCCCTTTGGTTTTGTCCTTGAGTCCTTGCTATATGTTCCTTGACTTTCCCCTTCCCTTCCCTTTCCCTGCATCATTGCTGAAAAATACTGATTATAATATGTGTTACATCAACAATCATTCCACTTCTCTTAGGTGGTACACAATCCACACTTTCTGGGTGACCTGATGATAAAAAATGATCTGACTTTTATCTATCTTATTTTACGGTATACTTGCCAAATACATATATGTATGTGATAATCCACAGAAAATAATCTTTTCTAAAGTTTCAGTTGTGAAGCTGTATCTTCATTTATGCCAGAGAGAACAGAAGATTTCCCAGGAAAGAATTAAGTATCCAAATTATTCACTACAAAATGTACTGAATCTTTGCACCATACTTGAAGAGGGGAACTTATATTACTTTTTTCTAGTAGATCTGTATAACCAAAGATGATGTTTCTGAATACCTATGTCCAGATATAAACCTTTAGCCCTCTGTGGCTTGGCAGTAACAAAAGTCAGAGGATAATGTAATTTTAAGAGATGAGTCTGAGAACAGAGGCAGAATTCTCTATGCTACTATTCCTTTATGGTCATTTCTCAAAACCATGGCCCAAAGACGCTGAATGACACTCATTCAAAGGCTACATGATAGTTATTAAAAGACCCTGGCATGGAGAGCTTTTACTTCATGCCATCTTCCTAAAACTGAGAATTTACGGGGGAGGGGGACGACAGTATTCTGTGTAGAACATAAACAAGAAGAAAATTGAAGTTGGAATAAAAAGTATATGGGAAACAAGTTGAATATTGAGTAGTGTTTGAGAATGTAAGGAAACTAAGCATATGGAAAGTAAATAGCTTTAAAAATTTGAGACAAAGTAGGGGGTGGAAGAGAGCAGAATTTGCTAAATCTAAGGTGGTACTTCATGGGCTAATACAAAAGAAAAAAAATACAACCAGCTCTAATTGCAACACGCCATTGATGTAACATCACAAATATTAAAATCTGGAAAAAAAAACATGCTTCTTAGAATCAATGATATCTGGTAAATAGATAGGATGGTATATTTTAGGTTTGACACATGGTGGTAGTAGTGAGTTCACTAATTTATGACTCCATTTTATTACTCTTCTTCCGCTCCATCATTTTCTAAAGATTATTATCACCAATATTCTACTAAACACCTCATCTTGAAAACAAAACAGTCCTACAAGATAGATATCATTGTTATCTTCATTTTATAGTCACAGAAACCAAAGCACAAAAAGGTTAAATAGTATGTTAAAAGCAAAAAATGGTGGAAGTTTAAATTAAACCCTGGTAGTCTGGCTCAAGAATCTGAGCTTTTAGCCAATATTTACATTGTCTCTTGGAGAGGCGCTTACAGTTATCCAAAGTGCCTTTGAGAAAGGACATAACAATATGATGACACTCCTTTGGAATAAGAAACTCTAAAAGTCAATCCTGACAGCTTCCACTGACACTATGCATTTGTAGTATACATGTGTTTAACCAGAGTTCCTTTGTAATGTACAGCCATATAAACACACACACACACATACTGTATATATATATCTATAGATCTATCTATATAGATCTATCTATACATATCTATATCTGTATAGAGATATGTATATATGCATACATACACCTACAAACAGAAACACACACACAATGTTGTTGTTTTTAAAACTTTTCTATCACATTTCATCGTATTTCTACTAATATCCACTTTCTACACTTCTAAGATCTGAAGACAGTACAATGAATAACATAAATTGGGTTCAGATACAGGTCAATATAATTACAAACTATCTTTTATGCATTACAGCTTGTCAACAAGAAAGCATAGTTGTCTGCAAACATTTCTAGGGCTTCATGATTAAGGAATTTCAATCTATTTCCAATTCATTTACACAACTCATTGGAATGTTGTTCTGTAACAACTGATTTTTTGATTCACAAGTTTTCCCCTTACCCCTTCCAAATCCTTATAAACAAAGGACAAAAGAGGATCCTAATTTTACGCATATCCAAAACACTGTTCAGAGATTGTTAGAAAAGAATATAATTCCATGTTATGCTCTATTTTCTTCTAGAGTTGTACTTATCACACAATATGCAACTTTCTTTTTCCTAGTATGTATCCCCAGTAGACTGGCAGCTCCTGAGAAAAAATGCTTTTTTCAGTTCATTTTTGTATCCCCAGCATATAGAACAGCACTAGACACATAGCAGAAGCAACAAATCATGAATAGGCCATGAACAAACAGCTCCTCTTTCTGTTTTTTGTTTTTAACAGTTGTTTTTGCATGGTGTTAAATTCATAATCCTTTGTAATAAATAGCATTGATGTAAAGAATGAAAAACTTAAGATAAGTGTGCAGGCTATGGTAACAAAACAAAATAGCTCCCAAGATAAACCTAGTATATTATAATTAACTGGGCCAAAAGGAGTAATAAAATTGAATTATAAATTTAAGAGAAAAAGAACTATTTATTTTTCAATGAGAATTTGTACTTAGTTCAAAATATTTCCCATTATTTTTCAAACTATTCTAATTACTCAAGTTAAGGGACTTGATAATGAATAAATTTTTATTTTAATCAGTACATCAACATAATTTAACTATAAAATGTTTCCAGTTTAGAGATGAAAGATACTCAGATAATACAGATATTAACTGATACAGGCTAGCAGGCATGTCCAAACTTTTGGCATCTATGGGCCCCACTGGAAGAAGAGTTGTCTTGGGCCACACATTAAATACACAAACACAAACGAAAACTGATGAGCCAAAAAAAATAAAAGGTTACAACTTTGTGCTGGGCCACATTCATAGCCATCCTGGGCTGCATGCAGCCCATGGGCTGTAGGTTGGACACCCCTGGTCAGTAAAAGCAGTTGATTCCTGTTTATTTCTAATTAGCTGTCAACTTTTACCATAAAATCTCAAAATAATTATTACTCATTTAATGAAACAGTAAGCTAGTTTATAAATCATCACCAAATTATAGGGCTCCTTCATATAAAAAATTTTTAAAAGTTATGAAAACAAATCCCTTCTCTTCATATTTAAAAGTCATCTCTCCCTCTTTTAATGGAATTTATTGGGGTTACATTGGTTAATAAAATTATAGAGCTATCTAATGTATAATTCTATAATTATATCATCTGTATATTGTATTGTGTATTCACCCCTGAAGTCTAGTCTGCTTCTTTCACCACATATTCCCCCCTTTACCTTCGTCTACCTGTCCCAAATCCCTCTCTCTGGCAATCACCATTCTGTCTTCTGTGCCTATGAGGGTTTTTTTGTGTTTGTCTTGCTTAATCCCTTCACCTATTTCACCTAGCCCTTCTGATAGTTGCCAGTCTGTTCTCAGTATCTATGAGTCTGCTTCTATTTTGTTTATTTATTTATTATGATATATTCCACATATAATTGAACTCACATGGTATTTGTCTTTCTCTGACTGGCTTATTTCACTTAGCAAAATATCCTCTAGAATATTTTTTTCCCTAAATTATGTTTTATTGATTATGCTATTACAGATGTTCCAATTTTTCCCCTTTTGCCCCTTTCCACCTAACACTTCCTCATTTTCTCAGGTAATCCCCATACCATTGTTCATGTCCATGGGTCATGTGTATAAGTTCTTTGGCTATTCCATTTCCTATACTATACTTTACATCTTCATGGATATTCTGTAACTGCCTATTTGTACTTCTTAATCCTCTTGCCTCTTCACCCATTGCTCCACACCACCCTCCCATCTGGCCACCATAAAAACTCTCTCTGTATCCATGATTCTGTCTCTGTTCTTTTTTGCTACGGGTGTTTTATAGATTCAATTGTTGATAGATATGTATTTATTGTCATTTTGTTGTTCATAGTTTTTACCTTTTTTTTCTGAAATAGGTCCCCTTAACATTTCACATAATAATGGTTTGATGATGATGAATTCCATTAGTTTTTTTCTTGTCTAGGAAGCCTTTAATCTGCCCTTCAATTCTAAATGATATCAATGCTCAATGAAGCAATTTTGGCTATAGGTCCCTGCTTTTTATGACTTTGAATATTTCTTGCCAATCCCTTCTTGCCTGTAAAGTTTCTTCTGAGAAATCTGCTGACAATCTTATGGGAAATCCCCTGTAGGTAACTAACTGCTTTTTTCTTGCTGCTTTTAAGATTCTCTTTTTATCTTTAACCTTTAGCATTTTAATTAAAATACGTCTTGGAGTGGGCCTCTCTGCATCCATCTTGTTTGGGACTCTCAGTGCTTCCTGGACTTGAATGTTTGTTTCCTTCACCAAATTAAGGAAGTTTTCTTTCATTTTGTTTTTCAAATACAAACTTGCTTTTTTTTTTACGGTGTATGATATGTACTTTATTTATTTTTTATTGTGCAAATAAGTTTGTCTCTATTTTCCCACCACCACTTTCCCCTGCCCAATTCACCCCCCACCTCCCAACACTCAATTCTTTCCCACTTTGTCTTTCTCCAAGAGTCCTTTATACACGTTCCTTGACTTGATCCTTCCGATTCTTTTCCCCATTACTACCCTCCTGCCTCCCCTCTGGTTACTGTTGGTTTGTTTTTTCTTTCAATGTTGCTGGTTATATTTTTTGTGCTTGTTTGTTTTGTTAATTAGGTTCCACTTACAGGTGAGATCATATGGTATTTGTCTTTCACCCCCCGGCTTATTTCACTTAGCATAATGCTCTCCAATTCCATCCATGCTGTCGCGAAGGGTAGTAGCTCTTTCTTTCTTTCTTTCTTTCTTTCTTTCTTTCTTTCTTTCTTTCTTTCTTTCTTTCTTTCTTTCTTTCTGCTGTGCAGTATTCCATTGTGTAAACATGCCCCAGTTTTTTGATCCACTCATTTATTGATGGGCACTTCGGTTGCTTCCAGCACTTGGCTATTGTAAATTGTGCTGCTATGAACATTGGGGTGCATAGGTTCTTTTGAAATGGTGTTTTGGGATTCTTAGGGTATAATCCTAGCAGTGTAATTGCTGAGTCAAAAGGCAGTTCCATTTTTCACTTTTTGAGGAACTTCCAAACTGTTTTCGACAGTGGCTGCACCAGTCTGCATTTCCACCAATGGTGTATTAGGGTTCCTTTTCTCCACAACCTCACCAGTACTAGTTGTTTGTTGATTTTTTTATGATGGCCATTCTGACCAGCGTAAAGTGGTATCTCATTGTGGTTTTAATTTGCATTTTTCTGATGGCTAGTGATGCTGAGCATCCTTTCATATCTCTCTGAGCCCTGTGTATGTCCTTGGAGAAGTGCTGGGAACAGCCCCGTCTGGTTTCAGGGCCTGTTGCCTTGCTCACAGGTGAGAGGGTCCCAAGGCTGGTGCTAAGCAAAGAGACCTTAGGAAATAGGCCACTGAGGAGACAAAACCTGTCCCCCAGCAGAGGCACAGCCCCTAGCTCCCTCACATTACCCTGCTTGGCCCTGTAGGATGGCTGGTTAGTCAATGATGGGTAAGACCCCTCAATGAAAGGGGGCAACCTAAGACAGGCACAGCCACATGGGCCACCATGGAAGGACATGGGGGACATGGAGGAAGGGCAGAAGACTTGCACCCTTGGCTTTGATATGGCCAGAGTCCTCAGTCTATCTGAAAGAAGTCTCCTTATCTCTTGGTGGCTTGGCACTGCCCACCTGGCTCAGGCTTGAAACAATACTAAAGGCAGGTACAGCCCTAAACAGGATTGGGCAGTTCTCAGGGGGAAATCAGGCCTAGAAGTAAATTCCTTGAAG
Organism: Pteronotus mesoamericanus; assembly: GCF_021234165.1. Taxonomy (NCBI): domain Eukaryota; kingdom Metazoa; phylum Chordata; class Mammalia; order Chiroptera; family Mormoopidae; genus Pteronotus; species Pteronotus mesoamericanus. The sequence continues at coordinate 32,974,479 of NW_026555105.1, read as the reverse complement.
CATGCTCTGTTCTTCCCTCAAAAGTTATGATAACTGGCTCATGCTGGGAAGGAAATTTTCATTATTCACAGACCCTAACCTGAGGCAAATCTCTTATGTTCCTTCATCTATGATCTCTATGTGTTTTCTGAAAACATAGTGTTTTGACATTGATTGATGAGTTTTGCATCCATGTCCCTGTGCATATGTTTCTCAGTAAAAGCCACTTGAAGAAAGGGTTCAGGGCCTTCTCCACTATAGGGAAGAGCCAGGTCCTCTCTCCTGGCAGAGAGAAAAGTGTATGGAACAACTTATTTTATTTCCCCCATCCATGACAACCCCAGTACTGGCTCTGTGGGACCAGAGTTCATTCTCCCTTCTCAGAGAAGTGTCTGTTCAGGTCCTTTGCCCATTTTTTAATTGGATTGTCTTCCTGGAGTGGAGTCGTGTGAGTTCTCTATATATTTTGGAGATCAAACCCTTGTCTGAGTATCATTGGCAAATATCTTTTCCCATACATTTGTTTCCCTTTTCATTTTGCTGATGTTTTCTTTAGCCGTGCAGAAGCTTCTTTTTTAGATGAGGTCCCATTTGTTTACTCTTTCCATTATGTCCCTTGCTCAAGGGGACATATTGGTGAAAACATTGCTGCATGGAATATCTAAGAATTCTCCTCTAGGACTTTTATGGTATTGTGACTTATATTTAAGTCTTTTATCCATCTTGATTTTATTTTTGTGCATGGTGAAATTTGGTGGTCCAATTTCAATTTTTTGCATGCAGCTGTCCAGGTCTTCCAATATCATTTGTTGAAGAGGCAATTTTTACTCCATTTTATGCTTCCGTACCCTTTGCTGAATAGTAATTGACCATAGAGACATGAGTTGATTTCTGGGTTCTCTATTCTGTTTCACTGATCTATGTGTCTGCACTTATGCCAGTACCAGACTGTTTGATTTCAGTGCTCTTGTAATATACTTTGATGTTAGGTACTGTGAACCCTCCTACTTTGTTCTTTCCCAAAATTGCTGTGGCTTTTCATGGTTGTTTATGGTTCCATATAAAGTTTTTAAATGTTTGTTCCATATCTGTGAAACACATCATTGATATTTTATAGGGATTGCACCGAATCTTTAAATTGCTTTGGGTAGTATGGACATTTGGATGACGTTAATTCTCCCAATCCATGAACACAGCATATGCTTCCATTGTTTTGTGTCTTCCACAATTTCTTTCTTCAGTGTTGTGCAGTTTTCTGAGAACAGGTCTTTTACCTCCCTGGTTAGGTTTATTCCTAGGTACTTTATATTTCTTGTTGCTATAGCAAATAGGATTCTTTTCCTGAGTTCTGATTCTGATATTTCATTGTTGGTGTACAAAACTGCCTTAGATTTCTGAATATTGACTTTGTATCCCGCTGTTTTGCCAAATTCATTTATTATATTGAGTACATTTTTGGTGGAGTCTATGGAGTTTTCTATGTACACTATCATGTCATCTGCAAACAATAACAACTTTGTCTGATCCCTGTGGCTAGGCCTTCCAATAGTATGTTGACTAAAAGTGGTGAAAGTGGACAGCCTTGTCTTGTTCCCAATCTTAGTGAGAAACTTTTAGATTTTGCCAGTTGATTATTATGTTAGCCATAGGTTTTTCATATATAGCCTTTATTATGTTGAGGTATGCTCCCTTTACTCCCACATTGCTAAGTGTTTTTATCATAAATGGAAACTGTACCTTATCAATGGATACTGTGCCTTTTCTGAATCTATTATATGATCACATGATTTTTGCCTTTCCTTTTGTTTATGCGACATATAACGTTTATTGACTTGCAAATATTGAACCATCCTCGCATCCCTGGGATGAATCACACTTTACTGTGGTAGACAGTGTTTTTAATGTATTGCTGGATGTGGTTTGCCAATCTTTGTTGAGGATTTTAACATCAATGTTCATAAGCGATATTGGCCAGTAGTTTTCTTCCTTGTTGTGTCTTTATCTGGTTTGAGGATTATATGATGCTGGCCTCATAAAAAGAGTTTGAGAGTCTTCCCTCTTCTTGAATTTTTTGGAATAGTCTGAGAAGTACAGGGGTTAGTTCTTCCTTAAATGTTTTGTAAAATTCTCCAGTGAAACTGTCTAGTCCAGGGGCTTCTGTGTGACCAGAGTTTTTTGATTATTGCTACAGTTTCACCAGCTGTTATCGGTCTGTTCCATCTTTCTGCTTCTTCTTCATTCAGTGTTGAAAGATTATATTTTGCTAGAAATTTGACCATTTAACCCAGGTTTTCAAATTTCTTGGCATATAGTTGTTCATAGTAATTTCTTACAATTCTTTGTATTTCTTTGGTATCAGTTATTATTTCTCCACTTTCATTTCTGATATTTTTATTTGGGTCCTCTCCCTTTTTTTCTTAATGAGTCTGTTTAAAGGCTTGTCGATTTTGATTATCTTTTCAAACAATTAGCTCCTGGATTGGTTGAATCTTTGAATTGTTCTTTTAATCTCTATGTCATTCAATTCTGCTCTGATCTTGATTATTTCCTTCCTTCTACATGCTCTGGGCTTTGTTGTTGTTGTTTCTCCAGATCTTGAAGCTGCAGCATTAGGTGGTTCTTTTGAAATGTTTCTATCTATTTTAGGTAAGCCTGTATTGCTATGAACTTCCCTCTTAGGACTGCCTTTGCTGTGTCCCATAGGTTTTGGACTGTTGTCTGTTCATTTTCATTTGTTTCCAGAAATGTTTTGATTTCTTCTCTTATCTCATTATTGACCCATTCATTGTTTAATAGTCTACTGTTCAGTCTCCATGAGTTTGCAAGTTTTTGCGTTTTTGCCTTGAGGGTGGTTTCTAGTTTCAAGCCCTTGTGGTCCAAGAAAATACTTGTTATGATTTCAAATTTCTTGAATTTGCTGAGGTTTGTTTTCTGTCCTATCATGTGGTCTATCTTTGAAAATGTTCCATGTGCATTTGAAAAGAATGTATATTTTGCTCCTTTGGGATGAAAGATTCTATATATATGTCAGTTAAGTCCATTAGACCTAATGCATTGTTCAGTTCCACAATCTTCCTGTTGATATTTTGTTTGGAAGATCTATCCATTGTTGACAGTGGGGTGTTAAAATCCCCTACATTCAGTGTGTTGCTGTCTATCTCTTTCTTGAAGTCCTCCAAAGTTTTCCTTATATATTTGGGTGCTTCAAGTTGGGTGAATATAGGTTCACAATGTTTATGTCTTCTTGATGGATTCTTCCTTTGAGTATTATGAAGTGTTCCTTTGGGTCTCTTTTTATAGCCTTTGTTTTGAAATCTATTATGTCTAGTAAGAGTATTGCTACCTCTGCTTTTTTTTCCTGTTCATTCGCTTGGAATATTATTTTCCATCCCTTTACCTTCAGTCTGTGTAGGTCCTTTGTTCTGAGGTGGGTCTCTTGTAGGCAGCAAGTGTGTGGGCTATATTTTTTCAAATCCAGTCAGTATTCTATATCTTTTGATTGGAGCACTTAATTCACTTACATTTCCAGTTATTATTGATAGGTATTTATTCATTTTTTCCCTTTTACCTGTGTTCCTCTCTTTCTCACTCTCTTTCTTCCTCTTCTTAAACCAGTCCCTTCAGCATATATTGCAATTCAGGTTTAGTGGAGCTGTATTCTTTCAGCCTTCTTTTGTCTGGGAAAATCCTTATTTTGCCTTCCATTTAAATTGAAGGCCTTGCTGGGTAGAGCAGTCTTGGTTGCAGCCCATTGCTTTTCATGACTTGGAATATTTCTTGCCATTCTCTTCTGGCTTGTAGTGTTTCTGTTGAGAAGTCGGCTGCTAGCCGTATTGGGGCTCCCTTATATATTGTTACCTTTTTCTCCCTTGCTTCCTTTAGGATTCTCTGTTTCTCTTTGATATTTGCCATTTTAATGATGATGAGTCTTGGAGTGGGCCTCATTGTGTTCCTCTTGATGGGGCCCTCTGTGCTTCCTCAACTTGTGTGACTTTTTCCCACCTCAGTCAGGGAAGTCTTCCATCATTACTTTTTCAAAGAGGTTCTCTATCCCTTGCTCCTCTTCTTCTCCTTCTGGTATCTTTATTATACGGATATTATTACATTTCAGGTTGTCCTGCAGTTCCCTAAAGGCCTCTTCATTCTTTTTGAGTCTATTTTCATTTTCTTGCTCATTCTGGGAGCTTCTTTCTACCTTGTCCTCCAGCTTGCTGATTTGGTCCTCTGCCTCATCTGTCCTGCTTTTGATTCCTTCTACTGTGTTCTTCGATTCAGAAATTGTATTCTTCATTTCTTCTTGTCTCTTATTGATAGTTTCTATGTCCTTTTTCATGATTATATAGTTTGCAGTAAGTTCTTTGTAGTGTCCCTGTAGTTTTTGGTAATTCTCTCTGAGCTCTACTGAGCTCATTGAGCTTACTTATAACTGTTGTTTGGAACTCAATATCTGATAGTTTAGTTGCCTCTGTTTCATTAATTCTCTTTCTGGGGATTCCTCCTTTACCTTCAACTGGGGCGTGTTTCTTTGTCTTCCCATTATTTGTGAGGCTCTTCTTTTTTGCTTCTGATTCTTAAGTTGATCTGTCCTGATTTCCTGACTTTGTGGTGTTAACTTCTATGGTTGGAGACTGCTTTTTTGTTTTTTTTTTCTCTTCTTTCTGGATCTGCCTCTGATAATGTCCGATGTTGACCCTGTCTGAACTTAGGCAGTCTCTTCGAGACATCCGGTAATCTACTGTCTGTGGCTATCTCCTTCAGCTCTTAGCTATTCACTCTGCATTCAGCAGGCCACCTTAGACAGCTCAGGGTGTGGCACTGTCCCTCCTGGGGGTGGGGTTATTAGGTCCTCCCACCCTGGTGCATATGGGGGAAGAGTCTGCCGCACCAAGATCCTACCAACTACTCCCTCCATTCTCTCCCCAGAGTCTCTGTCCCCAGTCTCTCCTCAAGTCTTGAAGACTTCTCTGCACCCTTTAGCCAGAGATCTACTGTATGTCGCTGCCACTCTGCATTCAGCAGGCAGCTTAGACAGCACAGGGTGGCGTGGAATCCCACCTGGGGTGGGGCTATTTGGTCCTTTGACACTGGTACTGCTCAGGGGGCATGGTCTCTTCCTGAGCAAGATGGCTGCTGCTGCATGGGCGATGAGTCAGCACCGAGATCCCACCGGCTACTCTCTCAGTTCTCTCTCCAAAGCCTCCTTCCCAGTCTCTCCTCAGGCATCTCTAGCCCACCCTGCCCCCAACTTTGCCAGAGACCAGGGTAAGTGGCTGCAAATAAAAATTTATACATTGGCCCTTTAAACAGTTATTTGCATCTCCAGCCATCTGTCTCTGGCAGAGAGCAACCCTGCTACTCTTTGCAGCTGGCTGTTTTCTGTGCACTTTTTGGGCTCTGGTGCTGTGGGCTAGAGATCCCCGTTTTTGGTTTAGACTTCGCTCGCTTCAGGGGGATCCAACTGGCCATTTCAATATCCCTCTGGTGCTGCCACCCGTGGGTGCCCCACCCACCTTCTCAGGTCTCTACCGCACTCCTTACCAGTTAGATTGAGCTAAAGCCAATTCTTTTGTCTCCAAGGTTATAAGGCTCCTCTCTTGCTATTGTTCAGTTGTTTTTTCCAGGTGATTTCTCTACAATTTAGTTATAATTCTAGGTTGGTCCTGGGAGGAGGTCAGCATGACTTCCACTCACTCCTCTGCCATCTTGATTCCCCCCAAGATGTATTTTTGTATGTTGCATTTGTATCAAATGATCAAAGTTTAAAGCATAACAGCTATAACCACAAGCAAAACAACAGGAAATTATATTGCAAAACTGAATTTAATAAAACCAAAAAATTAATTGCATATACCTAATATTTTGCAATTTCAACTCTAATTTCGATTAAATAAAAATATAGCTCTAAACTCTTAGTCTAGCCCTGACTGGTGTTGCTCAGTGGGTTGAGTGTCATCACACAAACCAAAAAGTCACTGATTCGATTCCCAGAGTCAGGGCACATGACTGGATTGCAGACAAGGTCCCCAGTTGGGGGAGTGTGAGAGGCAATGGATTGATGTTTCTCATCCCCTCTTTCTCCCTCCATTCCATTCTTTCTAAAAATAAAAAATAAAATCTTTAAAGAATAAAAAATAAAATCTAAGTCTAAATGAAAGAAAAAAATAACTCTGTGTGACTAAATGAAAGAATAAATCAATCTTAAGTGTTGAGGGGACATTGCTGTTATCAAGGTAGGCAGCAATAAATATGAAGAACATAAGGCAATATTCAAAGTGCTAATCATTCATTCAACAAATATTTATTGAGCACCTACTATTGTCAGATTCTGTTTTGGAACTGCAAGATACAGCAGTGAGCAAAACACACAAATCTCTGTCTTCATGTCAAAACATACTATGTACTATTAAGGGGAAAGAGACCAAAAACAAAATAAGTAATATTTATAGTGTGAGAATATTTATAGTGTGAGAATATTTAAATAAGGGTGCACAGAATAAGTGGAAAATATCGATAGGTTTTAATAGAGTTTTTATATGAGGAAGAAGAAGAAAAAGAAGAACATCAGCAGTAAAGCTTCTGGATGAAAATGAGACCAACCAAAGCCTGTTGCACAATTTTTCTGATCTCAGATAGCCAGTATAATTGTTGGGAGGGTGAGGAGAGGAAGAGACAGGAAAGTCTCCAGATATGTTCATATCACGCATTCATAATGTGATAGGAGAAACCTGATTTGGAAAAGCAGCATAGATTTAGTGTAATTTTCTCTTGCTTCCAGTAATTATGCAGTTCTGTATTTAGCTTCCTGGATTTCTTCCTTCATTTTTTATCTCTTATCTTATAGGAACAGTTTCCTCCTGATACATTTAACATCATTTTTTCAAGGCAATGTATCGATAGTGTAACCCATGCAATGATATTAAGTGGTAGACAATTTAAAATTTTCAAACACTTATTTACAGATATTGTGCTTAGAACAAGACCTAGTACTTTTAAACAGTGAGTAAATCTAAAGTCAACCTCAAAAATAAATAAATAAGTGATAGTGAGAGTTTGTGCAGACAAGATCCTCAGGGGAGTAAGTTACTGACAGAAGCTTGAGAAACAGTCTCAAGAAAATCTAGCTTCCTTAAAGTTCATTTGAGTTTTAATAATTATAGACCTTTTTCTAATATTTGCCTAAATTTAGTAAAATTTACCCTTTAATATCTTTCTCTTTTACTACTCATTATGTCAATATATGGAAAAATAATAAGGTTTTGAAAATCTAATTCTTCCTCAGTGTCTATATACTGTTACCTTAAATGTTTTTTTTCCACTGGATTCAGAAGCTGTCATTTTTAAAACTCAAATTAACAAACATTAGTGGTACTATTATTTTGGTTCCTTTTATTTAATTTTAATAGGCTTTAGCTATTTTACATTTGGTATTCTAGCACATGTAGAAACACTACCATTCACTTTGCTCTATCTTTAATACAATTATTTCTTACTTGAGAAAAATATCCAGCAGTCTAAAAACGTGTGATGAGTTTCGTTAAAATTTTATCCAGACATACGCTTGGAAATAAAAGGTTAGATAAAACAGACTCTAATGTAAGACTAAAATTAAATGTTTTAAAGGTATAAATACAAACACTTCATTTATATAAAGTAATAGAGTATACAGAAAATTCTCCAATTGCAGTAGCTCGGTTTTAACTTTCTTTCTTGAACTACCCTTAGCAAATGCTTTGAAAGAGAAAAGGGAGATATGCAATTAGAGAGCAGAGGAAAAAGCATGCTGCATAGAGCAATAAGACAGATGGTTTAGTCTCCAAATCTATTTTTTGATGCATGGCAATTATGAAGTTTGTTGTGATTCAATAGTACATAGGTCCTCAAACACATCTGAGTTCATCTGCCACTTAATTTCATGAATTTGGTAATGCCAACAATAAAAGTATGTGTCACTTTCAAAGTTAGCATGCAATGTTACCAAACTATTAAAATATTATTTTCCAGTTAGATAATATTCATTTCACAGTATTTGCTGACAATCAATTAGAACTTCATGAGAGGGGAGCTAAGATGGCGGAGGAGTGACTGGTTGTCACGCTGACCTCCTCCCAAGACCAAACTGGAATTGTGACTAAATAGTGGAGAAATCACCTGGAAAACAATGGAACGATAGAGGGAGAGGAGCCTTGGAGCCGGGGACAGACAGTGGATTCAACTCTCACACATCCCAGCAGGTGAGAAGTGCGGTGGAGGCTCCTGAGGGTGGGCTGGGCGCCCATGGGCACCAGCACCAGAGGGACATTGAAACGGCCAGTTGGATCCCCCTGAGAAGAACAGAGTCTGAACCATAAACAGGGACCCCTAGACTATAGCAGCTGAAACCAGGAAAACGCACAGACAAAATGCAACCCCGAAAGGCTTAGGGGCACTCTCTGCCAGAGACAGGTGGCTAGGGGTGCAAAGAGACATTTAAGGGCAAACTCAACAATTTGCAGTGGCAGCCGCCCTCCTTGATCTCTGGGTAGAGGTGGCAGCAGGGTGGGCTGGTGCCTGAGGAAAGATTGGTGAGGAAGACTTTGTGAAGAGAACTGAGACAGTGGCTGGCAGAGCCCCGGTGATAACTCGCCTCCCACTCTGCAGCTACCATTGCGCTCAGGCATAAGGGAATCAATTAACCTGCCCTCTGTGCGCTCTGCACACAGCTTGTGCGCATGTGAGCTGGGGGACTAAGTGCAGACTGGCTGGAAGAAATAGAGGATCCCTGGCCAAAGGGGTCACACAGCTGCATAGAGAGCCTTGAGGAGAGACTAGAGATGGAGGCATTGGGGAAAGAACAGGAGGAGGAACCAGGGAGTCCCGTCTCCCTCCCCATTCGGTAGTCTCCATTTTGTGCTGGAGGAAGCGCCCCCCAAAGAGGCAGAAGCAGGGTGCAGATGAGCCAGATGGTCTCCAATTACAATGTGGTTCGCAGAAAGAGTGGATCCCTGGCTGAAGGCATCACAGAACTGCCAAGAAACCCCTGAGGAGAGAATGGAGACAGAGGTGTTGAGGAAAGAACGGGAGGAGGAACCAGGGATCCCGACTCCTTCTCCTTTCCGCAGTCTCCATTGTGTGGGAACAGGCTACACCCCCAAAGAGCCAAAAGCTGAAAAGCACACAATATACAACCCAAAACCACCCAGTACAGGCGTGCACACTTGCACCCAGTGACCAGCGAGGGTTGGTGAGCGTGTGTGTGGACCCGCGCAGCCTGGCGAGGGCTCCCACAGGTTGGCGCCCACGGGGCCTGCGAGGGAGTGCGCATATGGGTGGGGGCAGGGGTAAACTGTCACCCACAGGCCCCAGAGTGCAGACTGCTACTCAGAAATAGTGGATCCCAGGCCAAAGTGGTCACAGAGCTGCCCAGAGTCCCTGGAGGAGAGACTGGAGACAGGATTACCCAGAGAGTCCTGGAGCTGACTTCCTCCCATTTCTGTAGTCTCCATTTGGCGAGGGCAGGCAACGCATCGAAAGAGCCAAAAGCGGGGAAAGCACACAATAGAAGACCTTAAACTGACCAGTGCTGGGGTGCCCCCCGGCCAGGGGGGCCAGATGAGTACGTGAGGCCGCAAAGAAGCCCCCTGGGCTGGGGCAAGCACGCATGAGCCCCGGCGGGTGGAGGATCCTGTTGGGCCGGGAAGCACGATCAAGGAGCCAGCATGAGAGTGCAGAGCAATCCACAGAAATAGTGGATCCCTGGCCGAATGGGTAACAGAGCTGCCCAAAGCAGGAGTCAGACACAGACAGTCGACTCCTGGAAGGTTCAAACAAACGACCCAAGGTCATATAGGGTCAACAACTGACATCATCAGAAGTAGGCTCAAAAAGAAAACTAAATAAACAAACAAACAAATAAAAGACCCACCTACTACCATAGAAGTTTAATCCACAAAGTCAGGAAATCTAGATGGATCAATTGAAGCAGAAGGAAAAATTAATTAATTAATTAATTAATAGACTCTCACAAAAATGGGAAGAAAAAGAAGTTCCCCCCAAATGAGTGGAAAAGGGGAATCCCCACAGAGAGAGAGCTAAATGAAATAGAGGCAAGGGAACTATCAGATATTGAATTCAAAACAATGGCTTTAAGGAAGCTCAATGTGCTCAGTCAGTTCAAAGATAACTTTGAGAAACTGCAGAGAAACTATCAGGATCTTACAGCAAACTCTATCAACCTGGAAAAGGACATAGAAACTATCAATAAGACACAAGAGGAAATTAAGAATACCATTTCTGAATTGAAGAACACAGTAGAAGGAATCAAAAGCAAGCTGGATGAAGCCAAGGATCAAATCAGTGAGATGGAGGATAAGGTATTAAAAGGCCCCCAGAAAGAACACGAAAAGGAAAAAAGACTCAAAAAGAATGAAGAGGCATTTAGGGAAATGCAGGACCACCTGAAACACAATAATATCTGCATAATAGTGATACCAGAAGGAGAAGAAGAGGAGCAAGGGATAGAGAACCTCTTTGAAAAAGTAATGATGGAAAATTTCCCTAATTTGAGGAGAGAAAGGGTCTCATGAATCCAGGAGGCACAGAGGGCCCCACTCAAGAGGGACTCAAGGAGGTCCATCATCATTGAAATGGCAACTATCAAGGACAAAGAAAGAATCCTAAAGGCAGCAATGGAGAAGGAGAAAGTAACATACAAGGGGGCCCAGATACGGCTAGCAGCTGACTTCTCAACAGAAACACCACAAGCCAGAAGGGGATGGCAACAACTATTCAAAGTAATGAAAAGCAAGGGCCTACAACCAAGGGTGCTCTACCTAGCAAGGCTCTCAATTAAAATAGAAAGTGAAATAAGGAGTTTCCCAGACAAAGGAAGGCTAAAAGAATACATCTCTACCAAACCAGCACTCCAAGATATGCTCAACGGATTGGTTTAAGAAGATGAAGAAAAAGAGTGAGAAAGAGAAAAACACAGGTAGAAAGAGAAAAAATGAATAGGTTTCTATCAGTAATAACTCTCAATGTAAATGGACTAAATGCCCCAATCAAAAGACACAGGATAGCTGAATGGATAAGAAAACATGACCCACACATATGCTGCCTACAAGAGACCCATCTCAGAGCAAAAGACCTACACAGATTGAAAGTAAACGAATGGAAAAAAATATTCCAAGCAAATGAGCAAGAGAAGAAAGCAGGTGTTGCCATGCTTATATCAGACAAAATAGAGTTCAAAACAAAGTCCATAAAGAAAGACCCAGAGGGACATTTTATAATACTTAAAGGAAGAATGTATCAAGAAGACATAAACATTGTAAACTTATATGCACCCAACATAGGGGCACCCAAATATATAAGGAAAATCTTTTATGACTTCAAAAAAGATATATACAGCAACACACTGATAGTAGGGGATTTCAACACCCCACTGTCAAAAATGGACAGATCTTCCAAACAAAACATCAATAAGGATATTGTGCAGCTGAATGTTGCACCGAATAAAAGAGACTTAACTGACATATATAGAACCTTACATCCCAAAGAAGAAAAATACACATTCTTTTCAAATGCTTATGGCAGGTTTTCAAAGATAGACCACATGACAGGACACAAAGCAAGCCTCAGCAAATTCAGGAACATTGAAATAATACCAAGCATTTTCTCGGACCACAAGGGCTTGAAACTGGAAATCAACCTCAAAGAGAAACTTCAAAAACTTGCAAACTCATAGAGACTGAACAGTACACTATTAAACAATGAATCGGTCAATAATGAGATAAGAGAAGAAATCAAAAAATTTCTGGAAACAAATGAAAATGAACAGACAACAGTCCAAAACCTATGGGACACAGCAAAGGCAGTCCTGAGAGGGAAGTTCATAGCAATACAGGCCTACCTAAAAGAGATAGAAACATTTCAAATAAAAGACCTAACACTACAACTTGAAGAACTGGAGAAAGAACAACAAATGAATCCCAGAGCAAGTAGAAGGAAGAAAGTAGTCAAGATTAGAGCAGAACTGAATGACATAGAGAAGAAAAGAACAATTCAAAGGATCAACCAACCCAGAAGCTGGTTCTATGAAAAGATAAATAAAATTGACAAGCCTTTAAGCAGATTCATCAAGAAAAAAAGGGAGAGGACCCAAATAAATAATACCAGAAATGAAAAAGGAGAAATAACCACTGATACCAAGGAAATACAAAGGACTGTCAGAAACTAGTATGAATAATTATATGCCAAGAAATTTAAAAACCTTAATGAAATGGACAAATTTCTAGAAAAGTATAATCTTCCAACACTGAAGGAGGAAGAAACAGAAAGCTTGAACAGAACGATAACAGCTGGGGAAATTGAAGCAGTAATCAAGAAACTCCCAGCACACAAAAGCCCAGGGCTGGACAGTTTCACAGGAGAATTTTACAAAACATTTAAGGAAGAGCTAACCCCTGTCCTTCCAGACTATTCCAAAAAATCCAAGAGGAGGGAAGACTCCCAGACTCTTTTTATGAGGCCAGCATCACCCTAGTCCCAAAACCAGATAAAGACCCTACAAAGAAAGAAAACTGCAGGCCAATTTCGCTGATGAACATAGATGCTAAAATCCTCAACAAAATATTGGCAACCCGCACCCAGCAATACATTCAAAAGATTATCCACCACAATCAAGTGGGATACATCCCAGGGATGCAGCAATGGTTCAATATACGCAAGTCAATAAACATAATGCATCACATAAATAAAAGAAAAGACAAAAACCACATGATCATCTCGATAGATGCAGAAAAAGCATTTGATAAAGTACAGCACCCATTTATAATCAAAACACTCAGCAAAATGGGAATAAATGGGGCATTCCTCAACATAATAAAGGCCGTATATGAAAAACCTAGAGCCAATATCATACTCAACAAGCAAAAACTGAAAGCTTTCCCAGTAAGATCGGGAACACGACAAGGATGTCCACTTTCACTGCTTCTTTTCAACATTGTATTGGAAGTCCTAGCCACAGTGGTCAGACAAGAAAAAGAAAAAAAAAAGGCATCCAAATAGGAAAGGAGGAAGTAAAACTATCATTGTCTGCAGATGACATGATAGTGTACATAGAAAACCCTATAGACTCCACCAAAAAACTCCTCAGCCTAATAAGTGAATTTGGCAAAACAGCAGTATACAAAGCCAATATTCAGAAATCAAAGCATTTTTGTATACCAGCAATGAAATAGAAGAAGAAGAAATCAGAAAAAAAAATACCCAAGACAACTCTCCTGCTGCAGTGGCGGAGAGATACCAAAAGTTTGGTCCCCTCTGCTAGAGTACTTGTAATTATTCAATTGCTCCACTGTCAGTTGTATTATAAAATACCGCCTTATGTTTTCCTATCTTAGTATGTTTTTGCTCTCAGAAAAGTAGTAAGATATACATTGTCATACATATAGCTCAAAATTACTTATGTATTTTTAAAAAGCTCCAAGTTAATTACAATGGGTTCTGCTATAAAAACAAACTCAATATGCCAAGAATCAAGATCCTTGTAGCAGATGTAATTGGGGAACTTGAAAACTAGATGGAATCCACACACCCTGAATAACATTTTATAGCTCTCTCTTATTTTAACACTGGAGAGAGTATGCTATGATCCTCTCCAGCATGCTCCAACACTCGGTGGTGCAGGTAGGCAAGCAGAACTGGACAAAGGCTGTCTCTTGAGAATTGATGATCTTTTCCCCATCCCTGTCACATTCACCTTGGTTTTTCCCTTTCTCATTTTTTGTCAAAATCTATATGATTGAACTTTGTGCCTCTCTGATTCATCTGATCACTTCTATTTGCCTCCTGACCCTGGATTTTGCCATTATCATCCTATTCTTGCCCTTTTAACATAGGAATGATAGTGCTGTCTCTCTTCCTTCTCTCTTGACTCTTTCCTCAAGCTCTTACCTTAGACCTACCCTATGCCCTGCTACTTCCTGCCACTGCAGGATGAAGTCCCTGTCCCAATACACCATTTAGCACTCCTGGTTGATCTAGTCCTCTGGCCAAAACTACCTTCTCCTCCTACTCCCAGAGAGGACTGTGCCTAGTCATTGTAATATTTAAAAAAAAAATCCAAATTCTGTTGTATGGTACATATAGTGGAAGATTTGTGTTTTTGTTTTCCCAGCATTCACTCTGTTTCTTCTAGGACTAGTACCTTGCTTTCCCTTGGAAATGTATGACACTACCATTAGATGCTGTCTTGGTAGGATCTTCTATCATGGTATATCTACTTTTGCTAAGGAATAGAAAGGTGATTTTTAAAAAAACACAAAACATGGCCAATAAGATACCCTCTCCTTAGAATATAATTCCTGAGAGAGTGACTAAAGACTGAATAAAGTTCAGACTGAGGCATTTGAATGACATAATCCTACTGAGGCTGTTCCTTAGAGGCTAATACTTTGATCTGCACGAAAGCCTAGTGTCTGTTTGTTCCTAAGATGGTTTATCAAATTTTCCTTCAAATGTGGTGTCTGTGAACACCCAGTTAGTCTTCCAATATATAGAGTGGGGCAAAAGTAGGTTTGCAGCTGTTCATATAGAAAATAATACAATAATTAATCAACAGTGATACAAAAAAAAAAAATTAACCCTTTGTTTCATGTACTCATAACTGTAAACCTATTTCACCCCACCCTGTAGTCTTTTAGTGGCTATTAGCAGGTTGACTTCTGTTGCTTGTAATTAAGGAACTCTATCTTTTTCAGTCTTAAAAAAAATCATGATTGAGTATGTCCACTTCTGTATATTTCTCTCACCTTACCCACAAATACAGAACCTTTGAAATATCCTTCAAGGCCTGCCCCACATCTCCATCATCACCGTGCTGCCCTGCCCCGTATTTAGAAATGCCACACACTCTTTCTAGAAAGATTTTTCATCCATTTCCATTTCCAAAACAGAATAACATCTATGTTTTACTCCTATACCCTGCCCCTTATTTGAACTCATTCTACCATATTAGAATTCTTTGTTTGCTAGTTTATTTTCTTTGAGTAAAAGTACTGTAGATTTCTTTGTCATATACCAGCATAGTGCCAAACTATAATAGGCACCTAAATTCTTGTTAAATAATGAATGAAGAACAAAAACTTTATGATACTGTAGCACACAGTATTGGTGCCCTACACAAACCACCTTTGCTGGTCAGTGCACCCATCACCTACCAGCTATAATTATTGACTGCTCATGTCTTCCAGCTACCTCCTTCTCTGCAGAAATGCACTGAAACTGCTGACTGACCACAGGAGTGTGAAATTCCAGCCCCTTGCCTCAATGTAGGACCATTAGTATAATTTACAGATATAACTGACTTATAACCTAATCTTGCTTAGCTCCTTCTTTGCCTTGTCCTGTTTCCCTTCCTCCCCTTTGGCTGAGAGCCCTCCCTTATCAGATTATGTTTGTATAAACCCAAACTCTGGAGATAATACTGAGACAAGATTTTTAACATATTTCCTGCCAAAAGTCAGGCTGTTAGGGTAAATTCAGGGGACTGCATTACAGCAAATTTATTTTAGATAATGCAGTGGAACAAACGGAAAAGTTGGTATGTTGTCTACAAAAGGATCTTTGAGATGTAGAAAAGAAGACCCTAAGCAGAACAAAGAAGCCAAAAGAGCACTCTTTTAGTTATTTTTGACAAGATCTTGTCTCTAGGAAAACTCTCCATCAGACATTAAATCAGAGTAATAAATCAGAGAAATAAAAATGGCTATTCAGTTAATCAGTGCTACATAAACTGGCACATAATATAAAAGTTATTTTTTTCTCAGTTAAGTAATACTAAAGAATATGTATTTTAAAAATATATTATCATATACAAAGAAAGATATGAATTATTTAAGATGTTATAAAGGAGAATTTTTGTATAAAACATTACATAGCAATAGTTTTTAATAATATTCTGCAAAGTTAAATTTAAAACTACACCACCAAACAACCTTGACTAGGCCAAATAAAGTATTAAGGAAATGACTTCAAATATCATGACTCAATTTGAGTCATTCCTTACATATTCTGTAGATAAGTACTACAAAGTACACACAAACTACAGTTACTGAGATGGTGACAGTGACATTGCAGGAAATAGGCTAGCGTCAGCCATTTCTAGCATGGGAAAGCATCTTTCCATTCTCCCATTTATCATCAGTGGAAGGAGCTCCACACTGGAATTCCTGAAAGCTGGGGTCCAAGTGTTGGATCTGTCTGTATATGAAGTTGAACCTTGTTTACTTAACATCAATCCTGTAGATATGGTCCTTTATTGTTAATCATTTATTTATTATTTATGAATCACTTTTCTCTAAAAATGGAAAAAGTTTATAAGTTCATCAATAGTGGAAAGTTGGTGAATCAGCTAAACATTTTGGATACTGTATTTGTTATCTATTGCTATGTTAAAAAATGACCCCAAAATGTAGCAGACCAAAATAACAAGCATTTATTATCTTACATAGTTTCTAGGGTCAGAAATCTAGGTGTGTCTTAGCTGGGTGCTTCATGTTCAGGTCTCTCATGCGGTCTCATAAGGATGGAGAATATACATCCAAGCTCACCTACTTTGTTGTGGACATGTCTCAGATCCTTTTTGGCAGTTAGCTGGAGGTTTCTATTTCTCACATGTGGGTCTCTCCACTGGCTGCCTAAATGTCCTTGAGACAGGCACCTGGCTTCCCCTGAAGTAAGTGATCCAAGAGAGACAAAGCATGTGACTGAGCAAGAAATCATCAAATATGAACGCAGAGTTCTTTTATAACCATGCAAGTGACATACCAACACTTCTCTCATATGCTATTGGACATACAGATGAACCCTGGTTTGATGAGATGGTTCTCAACCCTGGTGGGATGAGAACTACACAGGGTGTAACTAGCAGGAGGTAGGAGTCAGAGAAGCTGATTTTAGAGGTTGCCTACCATAGAAACATTTTTGAAATACAGAGGCAGCTGGAATTGCATGGATGATGGTTGCTGCAAAGGTGGGCATCACTGTTCATTGTTAAAACTCCAGAGAGGCTCTAGCCCAGAGTCAGCTGACAGCAAGTGCAGAGTGAGATGAAAAGGAGAAAAAGAAGCAATGAATTAAAGGATCATTGTAGGAAGGGTGAGGCCCCCCACTCCACATTCCAGTAGTGCTTATCCCTGGGCTGAAGCTCTAATACAAGAACAGTACAATCAGACATGATGGAGGAGGAGAGTTAGGGACAAGCAGCTAACTTAAATGAGTAAAGAAGACATTTCTGGGACTTGAAGTAACATTTAATCTAAATATTAAACACATAGCAATATATTTCATATCCACAAAAAGTATAATCTCTTCTATTTTCTTAAAATGCACAACCTGTCTTTTACTTTTCCTCCTTTGATTGGGAAATTGTTAGTCAACAATTTTGCCAATAAACATTTCTTAAGCCCTTGCTAAGTGCCAAGCACTGTTTTAGGAAAAGTATATAAAACAAGAAAGCCCAGAGCCGTGTTCTCTAAGAGCTTATGTTCTCGTGTGGCAGTAACAGAAATAATCATAAAAAAATAGATACATAGTGCTTGGAAAAAAATAAACAGGGTAATATGCTAGAAAGAGTGGATGAGCTATTTTATCTAAGTGGTCGTAGGAAACCTCTTCAAATAGATACTAAAAAAGAGAAAAGCTGAATGATGAGAAGGAAGAACACAAAGACTTGGAGAAATGGAGCTCTAGACAGAGGGAACAACCAATACAAAGACTCTAAAATAAGAACAAATTTGACATGATTAAGGGGATAAAAAAGTACAATCTGTGTGAGGCAGAGAGACAAATAGTCCTCTTGTAACACTAGCATGGTAACAAACAGCAACAAACATTCAGCCCCAGTGCTGGCAAAACAAAAAAGAGTAGTGAGAACGATGTCCGACTGAAGAGCAAATAGCTTTTACCTCAGTGGGGCAGCTAAGCTCAAGTCCCAGATGATTGTTGTCATAACTACACATTTCAAGGGGAACCACAAATCTAGTTTTGTGAAAAATATATTAGTTTTCATGCACTGGTTCAAATTTTAAAACAAACAAACAAAAAACAATATTCATTCTGGCTGCCAGTGTGCCCCTTTCATTGTAAAGAAATTAATTTAGTGACTTACGTGGAGGACATAAGGTTCTTGGTCTGGTGGGTAACACCTTAGAAAAAGACCCTCTTTATTTTAGATAGCAGTGGGCCAGAAGTAAGACAGTCTGTCCTCTCCTTGCCCATGAATCCTTAAGGGAAAAAAAAAATAAAAGGATATAGGGAAGAACTAGAATAAAAAGTTATGAAACCTCCTAGGAAACAGAGCAAAAGGCAGAACTGAAGGAAAAGAAAAACAAAAATGAGAGACATAGGCAATCAGCATTAGAAAATTAGACTTTAAAAAGGATATATTTAACTTTAGAGCTTATAAAAGACAAAGGTGTTCAGATAAGCGGTCTACTGAGTACCAAAGAGAAGGTGTATAAGAAGAACCACTCCTAGATATATAACCCGGACATATCAGAACACCAAAGGAAAAAGATTTTAAAATTTTCCAAAACAAAGTAACATAAACATAAATCAGATAGCCTATAAAGATTAAAGAATTAACCTGACCTAAGCCTTCTTATCAGCAACAGGTATTATAGAAATCAATGAGGCAAATGACAGAAACATATTGAGACAATGATTTTGAACTTAGAATTGCAATCCCAGACAAAATCAGTCAGTCATGGAGGTACAATAAAAAGACTGTCAGAAATTTTCAGATATAAAAGAACTCAAAGTTTACTTCTGCCAGAAATAATATTTATACAATAATATAGTATAAATGTTATAGACAATGCACAATTTCATTGTAAATGTAGAAAAGAATGTAAAATTTATAAGCTATGGCAAAGAAAAAGTTAATGATATAGAGGAGGGAAGGTTGAAAGAAAAGAGAGGGGCATTGCTGATTTTTAGGAAATAGTAAATTAAGTTATTGTGAAATAATAGAAGATACATGTCCTTCAGCACTAAAGTATCTAGTTTATGAAAATCATTCAACTACATGATGCAGTTTTCCAGACCCAAAACTCCAGGTGTCATAAAAAATTCTTATATTGGGACAGAAATAGTTTTATGGATAATTTGTTTTCTTATTATAAAATACTTCTAAAATAACAAGAACTATATATATATACTTGTCTCTGCTTCCAGATCTTTACACAGAGTTCCTAAAACCCTCATAAATAAGGGTGCTAGGAGAATCTTTTTTTCTCACCTTTAGTCATTAATCTTCTGACACAGAGCACCTAAAATTCTGGTAATTTATTAAATGATAAGAGCACTAAGAACATTTCTTGTTCTAATATTTAATCATTGACCCCTGTTCCTGACACAAAGCTCCTAAATCCCTTGGAATTTCCTGTGTGATAGCATTGTCTTCTATTCTAATAAGGTGACTCTTGGTGGCTCCTGGCCAGCAGCTGAACCACCAGGAAGATCAAGCCATGATTATAAGATTGAGATTTTCAGCCCAACTCCCCATTCTCCAGAGAGGGGAGAGGGGCTAGAAATGGAGTTAATGAAATTGGGTTGGCAAAAAAAGTTAGTTTAGTTTTTTCCATACTATGGCTCTAGTAAGGCTTAGTTGTCTAACTTCATTCAAAACAATTTTGTTAGACTGTATTAACAGCTTCATATCAGTGTGCATTTTTTAAAAACATCAAAATTGGTGAATTTTGGTGTAGCCACTTTAATACTAAAGATAGAAGAAGATACACAACATTTTCAGTGTGTTATGCTTTATTATTTCAAGACAGGTAAAAACACAATGGAAATGCAAAAAAAAAAAAAGATTTGTGCAGTGTACGGAGAAGGTGCTGTGACTGATCAAATGTGCCAAAAGTGGCATGCAAAGTTTCTTGGTACTATAACATTTTGGCCAAATAATTCTTTGCTGTGGAGCTGTCTTATGCATTGGAAGATGTTTAGCAGCACCCCTTGCCTCTACCCTCTAGAAGCCAATAGCGGGAGATGGCCAACATACTCAAAATATCTAAATCAATAAAGTTATTAGTGAAAATGAAAAATGTGTCTTTTATTTTATGAAAAAAACTAAACAAACTTTAGTTTTAGAGAGATCATTCTTTGTGATGAAGCTTCCATAATATCCCAGTAGTACAGCACTCAGAGAGCTTCTGGGTTCATGAACACATCTAATGCTTTGATGATGAACCTCAACTCTACAGGAACAGAAATTCTTGGGCTTGGGACCCTTTTGGACCTTCCATGATATATCTTCTTACCTGTCTATTGTTCATTTGCATCCTTTATCATATCCTTCATTATATAATAAACTAGTAAATATGTTTCCCTGAATTCTGTGAATTATTCTAACAAATAATCAAAATCAAGGTGAGGTGCACCATGGGACCTGCTGATTTGTAGCCAAGTCAGAAAGAAGTTGTGGGTAACCTAGGCAACCTACTACTTGCAATTGGCATCTGAAGTCAAGGGCAGTCTCTCAGGACACACCCATAATCTGTGGGGTCTATGCTAATTCCAGTTAGTGTAAGAAATGAATTAAATTGTATGACACTCATCTGCTATCACAGAGAATTAATTTCTTGGTGTGCAAAAAAAAAAAAACAACCCACACATCTAGTGTTAGAAGTGTTTTGCATGTGGCAGTGTGAGAGTAAAGGAGAAACACACAAGGAAAGTGAGTTTTCCCCACAGATTTAGAAGGTAACTAATAGAATGAAAACTTGACAGTAGTGCTTTAGTTCTGGGCTTCTCAGGGCTGACTGCAGCTGCACAGCACTACATGGAGGACTGGAACTATGTGAGCCACATCTTCTGAAGTAAAACAAACACTTAAAATCTAGTATATGGAATGTCTTCGACACTTCTAGTCTTTTCAGAAAGGGAGAAAATTGTCAAAAGCATTACTATTAAGTCCCATATTCTAAATATTTAGATTATTCAAACATTTTATAAACAGGTATAGAGTGACCACTCTGTGTAATGCTCTGTGCTGGATACAAAAGCATCACAATACAAGGGACAGACCAGTATGAGATTTGATGAGGAAGAAAGTTAATATACTAGAGAAGGTAAATAACCTAGAGACCAAAGGTACTTATTTTAGGAATGAGTGCATTAATTCAGAAAACCTTATGGTTAGAGAGAAAACAGAGAACAGGCAGGAAAACTAAACTATTTTACTTTTTCTTTTAATCACAGTTATGAGAAGAGCCAACAAGGCATTTTGGAATTTGACCAAGTAAAAGTTTTGTAGAAGGCAAAATTTCAGTCCTGATTGTCCTGCAAATGAGGACCCAACTTTTGATAATTACAGTACAATGTGAAGCAGTCCATAATGAATTGAAGTACTTTATAATTGCAAGTGGAGTTTGAGAGAGGTTTATACAGTAGAATAAAGAGAAGAATTTCATTATCTTTAAAAGGATTAAATTTATGTGTGTGGTACAAATTTTCTGATTCTGAGAAACCTGTTGTTTGGTAAGAGCCAAAGTAAATAATGAAATGGATGTATAATTATAATTGACAATCAATTTGGAAGATTGAGACTATCTAGAAAAGAAAGCTGAAGTAGAACTAGGAGTTAACAGATGTGGTTTGTAGAGAGACCTAAGAGATCGGAGGATAAGTGTACTAATTTAAATTAGGAATTAGCAAAGTCTTCACAGAATGGAGTTACTTAGTCTAGACTCAAAGCTGACTGGGCTTTTCTCAGACATTAATTAGAAAAAAGGAGTTTTTCTGAGGGAGAGAGTACAGGCATGACTTTTTCAGGGAAGATTTATCATGCCTTATTCTGACCTAATGTACATGGTACTAAAAGTATTACAGAACGAGACAGAAGTTACAGTGATAATGGTGCTGTACTAATTCTCCTTTGAGCTGCATATTGAAGCATGAGGTGTATGTGTGTTCTGGAATTTTTTAGTGAGCCCTAAACACATAAAGATGTACTCTCAGCCTCAGGTAGAAGCAAACATTTTCTTGAAAGAAAACGTCATACAAAATGTTAATTTCATCTAGCCTTCTAGTAGATGATGGTTAGCAATAATTACAAGCTAGAATTTATGCTAAAGGAGAAATCTGACATTCAAAAGTGTACCCACCTGGTTGCCCCTCTTTAAATAGACAGGTTAGCCTGAGAGAAAACAGCAATACTTACAGCAGTACTAATGTCTACTTTGTAAGATGCACAGAACTTGATAATACAGGCTTTAGGAAGGCAGGAGGCATGAGGAGCTTGATTGAATATAAACCAGAGCAGCTTGAAAGGAATGAGAGGAACGAAATGGTATCTCTGAACTTTCAATTCTTAGGATGAAGTGTCTGTTAGTGTTTGGCATACAGATGATAGCTATAGGAACAAGGATCCTGCCTTGACTGGTGCAGCTCAGTGAGTTGGGCATCGTCCTGCAAACCAAAAGGTCAGTCGTTTGATTCCTGGTCAGGGCATATGCCTGGGTTGTGGGCCAGGTTCTGGGTTGGGGGCATGTGAGAGGCAACCGATCAATGTATTTCTCCCTCTCTTCCTCCTCTTTCTAAAAAATAAATAAATAAAATCTTTAAAAATTGGTTCCTCTTGCACATCAATGTTTTTCTCCGTTTCTCTCTTCCCTTTCCCATCTCTCTAAAAATAAATAAATAATTTTTTAAAAACATAATAAAAGGATCCCACTCTCAATTTTTGCATCCATATAAGCTGAGATACCAAAAGCAAAGGACTGGGAATTCTTCAGACCTGTTTCCTGATCCCAGATTCAATGTTTACTAACTATGCAACTGTGTGCAAGTTACTCAGTTTCTTTGGGCTCCACTTTTCTCCACTAAAAAGTAGAAGTGAATACACTCTAATTTTCAGGGTCTCTGTGGGGAATGCATGACATAGTACAAAGAAAATGCCTAGCAGGAGGAATCAAGATGGTGGAGGAGTGAGTCGAAGTCACAATGACCTCCTCCCAGGACCAACCTGGAATTACAACTAAATTAGGGAGAAATCATCTGGAACAAACAACTGAACAAGAGCAAGAGAGGAGCCTTATAACCTCAGACAGACAGAAGACTCAGCTTTAGCACAACCTAACTGGTAAGGAGTACTATAGAGACTCGAGAAGGCGGGTGGGGCGCCCACGGCCAGCAGCACTAGAAGGATATTGAATGGCTAGTTGAATCCCCCTGAGAAAAGTGGGATCTAAATCATAAGCAGGGATCTCCAGCCTATAGAACCAGAGCCCAAAATGTACACATATTACAGCGAGCTGCAAAAAGCAACAGGGTTGCTGTCTGCCAGAGACTAGCGACTGGAGACGCAAAGAACTGTTTAAGCGCCAACACACAAATTTTTATTTGCAGCCACTTACCCTGGGTTCCCATGGAGGCAGCAGTGGAGTGGGCTGGAGATGCTGGAAGGGAGACTGGGGATGGAGGCTTTGGGGGGAAAACAGAGAGAGCGGCTGGCAGGGACTCTGATTCCCTGTTGCTGACTCATCCCTCGGACAGCAACAGCCATCTTGCTCAAGTGGAGACCACTTTCCTGAGCGGCAGCAGTCTTAGAGGACCCAATAGCCCAGTCCCCAGAAGGGCCTCAGCCCAGCCTTGTGGTGTCTAAGCTGGCCTGCTGAGTGCAGAGTGACTAGATTAATAGCTAAAGGAGACAGCCACAGACATAAATGGTATAAAAGGCATCCAAAAAGCATCAAGTTCAGGAGATCAAGGAGACTGCACCACTGAATCTCACAGGACTCATACCATAGAAGTTTATACCGCAAAGTCAGGAAGTCAAAAAAGATCAATTTAAGAATCAGAAGCAAAAATGAAGAGCCTCACAAATAATGGGAAGAAAAAGAAACGCCTTCCAATCGAAGAGGAAGGAGGAATCCCGAGTAAGAGAACTAAATGAAATAGAGGCAAGTAAACTATAAGATATTGAGTTCAAAACAATGGTTCTAAGGAAGCTCAATGAGCTCAGTGAGCTCAGAGAGAATTACCAGAAACTACAGGGAAACTACAAAGAACTTACTGCAAACTATATCAGCATGAAAAAGGACATAGAAACTATCAATAAGAGACGAGAGAAAATGAAGAATACAATTTCTGAATTGAAGAACACAGTAGAAGGAATCAAAAGCAGGACAGATGAGGCAGAGAATCAAATCTGTGAGCTGGAAGATAAGGTAGAAAAAAGCTCCCAGAAAGAGCAAAAAATGAAAATAGACTCAAAACAGAATGAAGAGGCATTTAGGGAAATGCAGGACAACCTGAAATGTAATAATATCCGTATAATAGGGATACCAGGAGAAGCAAAGAGGAGCAAGGGAGAGAGAACCTGTTTGAAAAAGTAATGATGGAAGACTTCCATCCTACCTTTTGCAACAACATTGATGGAACTAGAGAATATTATGCTAAGTGAAATAAGCCAGTCAGCGAAAGTCAAATACCATATAATCTCACCTATAAGTGGAATCTATTCAACAAATTAAAATAATGAAAAAAATAAACTACAGGCAAGAAAACATGAAGCAGACAGACAGTGACCAGAGGGTATGGGGAAGGAGGACAATGGTGGACAGGAGAAGGGACTAAACAAAGAACATGTATGAATGACCCACACTCATGAACAACAGAGTGGGAATGGACTGTGGGAGTGGGGGACAGGGTGGGATGGGTGCAGGAGGACAAGGGGGAGAAATTGAGACAACTGTAATAGAACAAACATGATTTAAAAAAAAAAAAAGAAAATGCCTACCTAGCAAAGGCATTTGAAATTGTTACCTTGTATTGTTCCTGATTTGAGCCTATTTTCCCTCATATAGAGAACAGGCACATCTTTCTCATAAAGAGAAGGATGCCTGGTGTTTAAGTTTTCCGATGGCTGAAACAAGAAAAATCAGGCTCAATTAAAAAAAAAACTTTAGTGAACAACTGTGTGTTTGATGCTTTATGTGAAAGAAAGTACAAGAATATTACATTAGTACTTATGGCTGATAACCCAGTTAATCTTTTTCTAAAAGGTCAAGGTTGTTTCACATTTACTAAGGACTCATATTAAGCCGAGTTATATCAGAGCATGCACAAGGTTCCCTGTATTCAGGCTGTAAAAGTAATGAGGAGCAATTTATCTCTTAAAAACATGATGGCCCTGGAGGCTTCAGCCATTAGCTGCCATCATCTGCACCTGCTGTGGAGAATAGGACACTTCTGCCAATGTCATATGCCCGTACTAAAAAGTTACTTCTGAAGGAGGCTACAGAAAGGACAAACCTATTCTTGGATTAAGGCTTGTGCTCTGCATAGATCCCTGGCTCACATAGATCTAGTACTGGCTCACTAGAGATCTTTTGCCAGGTTCCGAATCTATTTGCAACTCGCAGCCTGCACATTGTGAAATCACACCTTCCTCCTGGGGCATGCCATCTATATACCAACACCCCACACAAACATTCTTGATGATGCCTTCCTGCTCACCATTGGCTGTGGTTTGCTGAACATCACCCCACAACATGCTTTTGGATGTG
Organism: Pteronotus mesoamericanus; assembly: GCF_021234165.1. Classification (NCBI taxonomy): domain Eukaryota; kingdom Metazoa; phylum Chordata; class Mammalia; order Chiroptera; family Mormoopidae; genus Pteronotus; species Pteronotus mesoamericanus. The sequence goes on along the minus strand of NW_026555105.1, from coordinate 32,948,944 downwards.
GAATTTTGCTTCTCTTTTAACATCTGTCTTAACATACCAGGCTCTGACCTTACCCTCAGCCTGAGAAGCAACATAACACAATGATTGCGTTTCCCTGTGCCAAACAATCTGTGTTCAAATCCTGGCTCTATCATTTTTCTATGTGACTAGAAAGCTCCTTAACCTCTCTTTTCCTCAGTTTCACTAGCTATAAAATGGGGATAATAATATCAGTATCTCAAGAAGTTTTAAAAAGTAAATGAGTTGGTACCTATAGCCACACACAAAAGAGCCTAGAGGACAGCAATAATCAGTAAATACCAATGATAACTATTTTTAGGTTTTTCTGTTAAAGACACACTGCCTCCTTACTGCCTAATTTGGCCCCTCCATGGGGATGTATAGCCACTGCAATGTGTAGGTAGATGTAATTTTTTTTTGTCCTAGCCCTATCTAGCATATGTTGTCATGAAACTGTTTACTATAGACTTGACAAGACATGATATATGGAATGTACATAGAGCTTTCTTGAGCTGACAAATATTTGCTAATTTTCCTAACATGTAGATTAAGAAAAAAGGATATGTAATTTATTGTCAAGCACCAAATGATAGGACATAGGTCACATTTTAGTATACATTGTTTAAAACAGGCAAGGTTTCCATAAAAGAGGTGAATTGAGACAAACTACCAGTAAAGAACTAAGTTCCTCACTACTCTGGAGTTAACAATTTGTCTGTATAACTACGATTCTCCCAATGTCAGAAATCCCCAGGGACTCAGCCAAAGCAAATAATTGAGCTGTGTTTCCTTATAGACAATGTCAGAATGTGTATTATGATTCATTTGATTTGATCAAGAAAGAAGAATAAAGGGGAAAAAAAAGCTTTCCTACATAGCTTAGGCATATGTTTTCAATCAAATTAACCAGCTGACATAATGTATAATGAACTTGTAGGTGAAAAAGTAAAAGACTGGAGAGAAACAGCTAAATGGTCAGATAAAAAGACAGAAAGCAGGGAAATTATTAAATTTCCAGCTAACTTTACTTAGTTTCACACTAAATATAGATGAATGTTGCCTAAGATAAGCAGTATTCTACCATATACAAAAGAGCATAAAAGATGACAAATTTTGTCTCAATAGATGCAGCATACAGTAAGAGTCCATATGTAAACTTCAGTTAACACAGTGAGTGGAAAAGCTGACTCTACAGACATTAAAGCTAAAGGGGAGTGTTCAAGCATATCTCCAAAGATAGCCCACCAATGAAGCAAGACAAAACATGCAATTAATATGTGTGAAGGCCAGTGGAATTTATTTGAGGTCATGCATAGTTTCTTCAACTTAAGAAGGAATTTTCTTGCTAAAAAGTAGTGAAAAGGAGATGGAAGAAGGTTGCTTTCACTTGGTGGTATCTTATCTGACAAGTTAATAAATAAATTAGAATAATGGACAAAAATCCTTCTGAAGAAATGTTCTGAACATTAAAGGTATATCATAATGAAAACTGTTTGAGCTCATTTCTTTTCATTGAATGGACTTTTTACACTGTTTTAAAAGATTGCAATTTGAAAGGTATATAATTAGGCTTTCAGAACTTAGGAAAAATTAAACTTAGTACAGAAGAGCAAACAAATGTATCCATATTTTATTTTTCCACCAAAAAAAATCACATATGTTGACCATTTACAAAAATAATTGGATAATTAATATCAGAATGTTATCTGCCACCCAATAGTGCATTTTTATAATTCAAATAAGTAAATTATTTTAATGTAAAAATGTCTCCACATTATTAATGTGTTGCCTAAAGCCTTTTTTGACCTACACTCACTATCCCTAGAGTACATATATATACTTCTGTTGGTATATGGATATTCTACATACAGAATGATCACTGAGAGCCAATGTAATTTAAATTAAAGGTCATATATATTTTTAAATATCATATGTAAAAGAATGACAAAAACAATTACCAAAGTCTAAATTCATGTGTCTCTGTACCTTTTTAGAATGCTTATGTGTTGAAATAAAGTCTGTGATTTTTTTCAAAGTACTGAATATGAAAACAGAAAAATTACTATCAAATAGGAAAGCTAATGCAAAATTTCAAAATAAGAGAATAAATGAAATTGCACATCACTTTGAAGAAGTCAAATAAAAACAGCAGAGAACATCCATCTTTTCATTTTCTCAATACTGTGGATAGAATTTGAGTTAAACAACCTTTAATCTGAATTTTAACACTAATCTTGTTTCCTGATTTTAACATATATGACTGAAGTTACTACAATGTATTTTAAGCAGTGTAATGTTCAAATTAATAGTAAGGTTTATGACATTGACTACAGTTTCCTAACAAAAATTGACATAGATTTGTGAAGGAATCAGTTTGGGTTGCCTCCATTAAGTGTATGTATGAGTATTATTAGACACAATGGAATTAGCACAAGTATCAGTAAAATTAATCCTAAATACAGTTTTTTTAAATCTGCTGCAAGGCTTCTCCCTAAAATGGTATCCCCATTTTACAGCCAATACAAACACACCATCCCACAGATTAGAGTTCAAGCATCATGTGTTCAGGAAAGCCTTCCCTGACCTTCTTGAATAGGTAATTCACTATGGTAAGTATTTATATCATCATGCGTCTTTACATCAGTGTAATGGTCACAGCTAAATTTTGTTTATATGCATATACTGGATGGGGAAAACGTAGGTTTACAGTTGTTTGTAGGGAAAATAACACAATAATCAATAAATAACACAAGGATAAACTGTGTTTTGTATACTCACAACTAAAAACCTACTTTGACCAACCCTAAACATGCAATTTGCTAAATCTGTTTGTCCTTCATACTGTGAATGTTCCTCTTTCTGCAAAGTGTATATATCTACTTACAATCCACTGATTCCATACCACTGGCTCATGTTAAATAATTATAAAGACAATTTTCTTCTTTTTCTATTTTTATGTTAATTTTTATTATATTTGTTTCCATTACCAATTATTGCCTTTCTAACTCTCTCCCACCTTGCAATCGCTGCACTGTTGTCCATGTCCATGAGTCCTTTTTCCTTTTTGCTCAATCCCTCCTCATAACTGCACCTCCCCAAAGCTGTCATCCTGCTCTCTGTCTATGAATCTATCTCGATTTTGCTTGACAGTTGTTTGTTCTTTAGATTTCACATATGAGTGAAATCATATGGTATTTGTCTTCTCTGACTGGCTTATTTCACTTAGCATAATATTCTCCAGGTCCATCCATATTGTTACAAATGGTAAAATTTTCTTCTTTTTTAATGGAAGAGTAGTATTCCATCATGTAAATACCCCATGGTTGTTTTATCCATTTATCTATTGATGGACACTCGGGCTGCTTCTATTCCTGGGTGATTGTAAACAGTGTTGCAATGAACATAAAGGTGCTTATGTTCTTTTAAATTAGTGTTTTGGGTTCCTTCAATATATTCCCAGAAGTGGGATCACTGGGTCAAAAGGAAGATCCATTTTTAAATTGTTGAGGTATCTCCACTCTGTTTTCCACAATGGTTGCACCAATCTGTATTCCCACCAACAGTGTAAAAAGGTTCCCCTTTCTCTACATCCTGGCCAGCACTTGTTGTTTGTTGATTTATTGATGATAGTCACTCTGACCAGTGTGAGGTGATATCTTACTGTGGTTTTAATTTACATTTCTCTGATGATTAGGGATGTTGAGTATATTTTCATATGTCTTTTGGCCATCTGTATGTCCTCTTTGGAGGGGTGTCTATTCAGTCCCTTTGACCATTTTTTTCACTGAAGTGTGTGGGTTATTTTAGTGTTGAGTTGTGTAAGTTCTTTATACCTTTTGGATATTGATCCTTTACCAGTTGTATAGGTGAATACGTTCTCCCACTCCATGGGTTGGCTTTTTAATTTGTTGATGGTTTCTTTTACTGTGAAAAAAATTTTTAGTTTGATGTAGTCCTACTTGCTTATTTTATTCTTTTATTTTTCTTGCCTGAAGAGACATATCAGGTAAAATACTGCTATAAGAAATGCCCAAGATGGTACTGTCTATTTTTCTTCAGGGATTTTATTGTTTTGGGTCTAACATTTAGGCATTTAAACTATTTTGAATTTATTCTTCTGTGTGGTATAAGAACATGGTCTACTTTCTATTTTCTGCATGTATCTGTCCAATTTTCTCAACATCATTTATTGAATAAACTACTTTAGCCCATTGTATGTGATTGTTTCCTCTGTTGAATATTAATTGACTGTAAAGGTGTCTCTGATGGCTAGGAATGTTGAGCATGCTTTTATGCGTCTCTGGGCCCTCTTTATGTCCTCCTTGGAGAAGTGTCTGTTCAGATCCTTTGTCTATTTTTTTTTTTTTTGGATTACTTGTCTTCCTGGGGTGGAGTCATGTGAGTTCTGCATATATTTTGGAGATCAAACCCTTCTCCAAGGTATCATCAACAAATATGTTTTCCCATACACTTGGTTCCCTTTTTATTTTGTTGACGATTCCTTTAGCTGTGCAGAAGATTTTTTGTTAGATGTAGTCCCATTTGTTTATTCTTTCCTCTGTAAACCTTGTTGTAGGGGACATATTGGTGAAAATACTGCTGCATGGGATATCTGAGAGTTTCCTGCCAATGTTTTCCTCTAGGACTTTTATGGTGTCATGACTTATATTTAAGTCTTTTATCCACCTTGAGTTTATTTTTGTGTATAGTGTAAGTTGGTAGTCGAGTTTCATGTTTTCACGTGTACAGTCCAGTTCCCCTAACATCATTTGTTGAAGAGACTACTTTTACTTCATTTTATATCCCTTCCCCTTTTGTCAAATATTAACTGACCATATTGACATGGGTTTATCTCTGGGCTCTTTATTCTATTCCATTGGTCTATGTGTCTGTTCTTATACCAGTACCAGACTGTTATGTTTACGGTGGTCTTATAATACAGTTTGATGTCAGGTATTGTGATCCCTCCTAATTTGTTCTTCTTTCTCATAATTGCTGAGGTTATTTGAGGTCATTTATGGTTTCATATTAACTTTTGAAATATTTGTTCTTTATCTGCGAAATACCTCATTGGTATTTTATCCAGCTGATATTGGTCTGTTCAGGCTTTCTGCTTCTTCTTCATTCAGTGTTGGAAGGTTATACTTTTCTAGAAATTTGTCCATTTCATAGAGGTTTTCAAATTTCTTGGCATATAATTGCATATAGTAATTTCTTACAATCCGTTGTATTTCTGTGGTATCAGTTGTTATTTCTCCTCTTTCATTTCTGATATTATTTATTTGGGTCCTCTCCTTTTTTTTCTTGATGAGTCTGCTGAAAGGCTTGTTGATTTTGTTTATCTTTCCAAAGAATCAGCTCCTGGATTGGTTGATCCTTTGGATTGTTCCTTTACTCTCTCTGTCATTTCAGTTCTGCTCTGATCTTGATTATTTCCTTCCTTCTACTTGCTCTGGGATTCCTTTGTTGTTGTTTCTCCAGATCTTGAAGTTGACGGCTTAGGTCATTTATTTGAAATGCTTCTATCTTTTTTATGTAGGTCTGCATTGTTATGAACTTCCCTCTCAGTAATGTCTTTGCTGTGTCCCATAAGTTCTGGACATTTGTGTGTTCATTTTCCTTTGTTTCCAGAAACTTTTTGATTTCTTCTCTTATGTCATTATTGACCCATTCATTGTTTAAGAGTGTGCTATTCAGTCTCCATGAGTTTGAAAGTTTTTGAGGTTTTTCCTGGAGGTTAGTTTCCAGTTTCAAGCCCTTGTGGTCTGAGAAAATGCTCGTTATTAATTCAATTTTCCTGAATTTTTGAGGCTTGTTTTCTGTCCTATCATGTGGTCTATCTTTGAAAATGTTCCATGTGCATTTGAAAAGAATGTGTTTTGCTTCTTTGGGATGAAAGGTTCTATATATGCCAGTTAAGTCCATTTGATCAAAAGCATCATTCAGTTCCACAATATCCTTGTTGATGTTTTATTTGGAAGATCTGTCCATTTTTGACAGTGAGGTGTTAAAACCCCCTACCATCTGTGTGTTGCTGTCTATCTCTTTCTTGAAGCCCTCCAAGATTTTCCTTATATATTTGGGTGCTCCTATGTTGGGTGTATATATGTTTACAATGTTTATGTCTTCTTGATGGATTCTTGCTTTGAGTATTATAAAGTGTCCTTCTGTGTCTCTTTTAATGGCCTTTTTTTTGAAATCTATTTTCCGATATAAGTATTGCTACACCTGCTTTTTTTTTTTTTTCCTTTCCATTTGCTTGGAATATTTTTTTCTATCCCTTTACTTTCAGTCTGTGTAGATCTTTTGTTCTGAGGTGGGTCTCCTGTAGGAAGAATATGTGTGGGTCATGTTTTCTTATCCATTCAGCTATCCTATGTCTTTTCATTGGGGCACTTAGTCCATTTACATTTAAAGTTATTATTGATAGGTACTTACTCATTTTTTTCCCTTTGTACTGTGTTCTTCTCTTTCTCATTGTTTTCTTCATCTTCTTAAACCCGACCTTTTAGCATATCTTGTAGTGTTGGTTTGGTGGAGATGTATTCTTTTAGCCTTCTTTTGTCTGGGAAACTCTTTATTTCACCTTCCATTTTACTTAATAGCCTTGCTGGGTAGGACAGTCTTGGTTGTAGGCCCTTGTTTTTCATTCCTTGGAACATTTCTTGCCATTCCCTTCTGGCTTGTAGTGTTTCTGTTGAGAAGTCAGCTGCTAGCTGCATCAGGGTTCCCTGATATGTTACTATCTGTTTCTCCCTTGCTGCCTTTAGGATTCTTTCTTTGTCTTTGATATTTGCCATTTTAATGATGATGTGTCTTGGAGTCGGCTTCATTGGGTTCCATCTCGAATGGGGCCCTCTGTGCTTCCTGGATTTGCGAGTCTTTTTCTCTCCTCCAATTAGGGAAGTTTTCCATCGTTACTTTTTCAAACAGATTCTCTCTCCTTTGTTCCCCTTCTTCTCCTTCTGGTATCCCTATTATATGGATATTATTACATTTCAGGTTGTCCTGCATTTCCCTAAACACCTCTTCATTCTTTTTGCATCTTTTTTCCATTTCTTGATCTTTCTGGGAGCTATTTTCTACCTTATCCTCCAGCTCACTGATTTGATCCTCTGCTTTACTCAGCCTGCTTTTGATTCCTTCTGCTGTGTTCTTCAATTCACAAATGGTATTCTTCATTTCCCCTTGTGTCTTATTGATAGATTCTATGTCCTTTTTCATGTTGATATAGTTTGCAGTAAGTGCCTCCTAGTTTCCCTGTAGTTTTTCATAATTTTCTTTGAGTTTGCTGAGCTCATTGAGCTCCCTCAGAACCATTGTTTTGAATTCAATATCTGATAGTTTACTTGTCTCTATTTCATTTAGTTCTCTTTGTGGGGATTCCTCCTTTCCCTTTGACTGGGGGGTGTTTCTTTGTCTTCCCATTATTTGTGAGGCTCTTTAGCTTTTGCTTCTTATATATTGATCTGTCTTAATTTCTTGACTTTGTGGTGTGACCTTCTATGGTAGTAGACGAGTCCTCATTTTTTTTTTTCTTTTTTCTCTGGGCCTGCCTCTGATTATGTCATATGCTGACCTCGTCTGACCTTCCGCAGTCTGTTTGAGACTTCTAGGAATCTACTTTCTGTGTATTTCTCCTGCACTGTTGATCTAGTCACTCTGCCCTCAGATGTGAGGCTTCTGCACCAGAGGGTGGGACAATGCCTCCTGAGGGCAGAGCTATCTTTCCTTTCCAGCTGCTTTTTCTCTGGGGCGTGGCCTGCCTGAGCGAGATGGAGACTGCAGAATGGGGAATGAGCCAGCACCAGGAACCCCCTGGCTACTCTCTCAGTTCTCTCCCCAGTGCCTCCATCTCCAGTCTCTCCTCAAGCATCACTAGACAGCTCTGTGTCCCCTTTGGCCAAGGATCTAATATCTGTGCTGACCGCTTGTACAGAGCACCCAGGCCTGTGCACAACTCCTGGTCAGGGCAGAGCCTCCTGAAGATGAGGCTATTGTGTTCTTTATGCCTGAGCAAGATAGAAGCTGCAGAGTGGGTGGTGAGTCATCACCAGGGCCCTGCTGGCCACTGTCTCAGTTCTCTCCCTAAAGCTCTCTTAACCAGTCTCTCCTCAGGCAGCTCCAGGCCACTCTGCCCACATCTCTACCCAGATACCAAGGAAGGTGGCTGCCACTGCACATTTCTGCATTGGCCTTTTAAATGTCTCTTTGCATCTCCAGCTGCCTGTCTCTGGCAGAAAGCACCACTATGCTTTTCACAGATGTCTTTGTCTGTGTGCTTTTTTGGGTTCTGGTGCTGTAGGTTAGAGGTCCCCACTTATGATTCAGACCCTGTTCTTCTTAGGAGGATCCAACTGGCTGTTTAAATATCCCTCTGGTGCTGGGACCCATGGGTGCCCAGCCTACCCTCTCAGCCTCCACTGCACTTCTCACCCATTAGGTTGTGTGAAAGCCAATTCCAATGTCTGTCTGAGGCTCCAAGGCTCCTCTCGCTCTATCATTCTGTTGTTTTCCTGGTAATTTCTCCACAACTTAGTTGCAATTCCAGTTTGGTCATGGGAGGAGGTCAGTGTGACTTCCATTCACTCCTCTGCCATATTGTCTCTCCTAAGGTGATTATTGATAGATATGTATTTATTGCCATTTTATTGTAAGACTATTTTCCTGTGTGTTTTTTTTTCCTTCTTAAAGCAAGCCCCTCAACATTTGTTGCAGTACTGGTTTGGCATTAACAAACTCCTTTAGTTTTTTCTTTTCTGGGAAGCTCTTTTTTTCTCCTTCAATTTTAAATGATAGCCATGCTGGATAAAATAGGCTTGGTTGTAGCTCCCTGTTTTTCATCACCTTGAATATTTCATGCCAAACCTTTCTGGCCTAAAATGCTTCTGTTGAGAAATTAGATGACTGTCTAACTGAAGCTCCTTGTAGGTGACTAACTGCTTTTCTCTTGTGGCTTTTAGGGTTCTCTCATTTTCTTTAAGTTTTGCCATTTTACTTATGATATGTCTTGGTGTAGGCCTCCTTGTATCCATCTTGTTTGGGATTCTCTGCATTTCCTGGACTTCTGTTTCTTTTTCCTTCACCTGATTAGGGAAGTTTTGGTTTTTGTTTCTTCAAATAGGCTCTTGATACCTTGCTCACTCTCCTCTCCTGGTACTCTCATAATGTGGATTGGTTACATTTCATGTTGTCCCAAAGGTTTTTTAAGTTTTCCTCACTATTTTAAATTCTTTTATTTTTCTTTTTGCTGCTCTGCTTGGGTGTTTTTTTCCTACCATGTCTTCCAAATTGCTGATGTGATCCTCTGCTTCATCTAACCTACTGTTTATTCACTCCAGTATACTATTTATTTCATATATTACATTCTTTATGTATGTCTGGGCCTGTCTTATGCTGTTTATTATCCTTATAATCATTACTGTAAACTCTGTATCTGATAAATTGCTTACCTCTATTTCATTTAGTTCTTCTAGAGTATTCTCTTGTTATTTCATTTTGAGTCTGTTTCTTTGTTCTTCATCTTCCCATTTTGGCTGATTCTTTGTATTTGTTTCTATGTATTAGGTAGATCTGCAAAGACTCTGGTACAGCCTATGTCAGATGCTGCCTGTAACTGGTCCTGAGCAACCTGTTTAGAATAGTGATTCACAACTTGTGGCTCCTTCTGCTGGGCCTTGGTGCATGCAGAAAGAACCAGGCTGTGCACCAGGTTTTACCAGCACCAGGCCCAGGGGAGGGTCACAAAAAGTCTCAGATCTACCAGAAATGGGCCTTCACTCTGCATTGAATCACTGAGATATCCTCCAGCTTTACTTAGCACCCTGGCTTAAGCTCCACAGCTTGAGGGGAGAGGGATTCCTGTGGGTGGAGCTATTTCTTCCTCTCATTCTGATGCCACTTAGAGGGAGTGCTCTTCCCAAGAAAGATGGCTTCTGAAGTATGGGGAATGCCCCAACAATAGGGACCCTGGTGGGTGTTCCTTTCGCTCTCTCCCCTTAGCCACCAACCCCATACTCTCCTCACGCATCTCTTGTCCACTCTACCCTCTCTATGCCAGAATCCAGGGTAAGTGGCTGCTAATAAAATTTTGTGCACTGGTCCTTTAAGAGGCTCTCTGTATCTCTAGCTACATCTCCCTCGGGAACAGAAAGCCCTGCTCCTTTTCACAGCCAGATGTTATTTGGGTTCCTTTCCCAGCTCTGGGTGCTCTAGGCTGAGGAGCTCAGTTTGGGGTTTATACCAAACTTCTCAGGGGCAAGCCCCAACTGCTGAAATGTCCCTCCAGAAAGAACTTCAGTTGCTGCCTGTGGGAACCCAGCCATCCCTCTTTCATCTCCATATGACCTACCAGTCTCTTTGTGGTGATGTGGTGTTTTATACAGGTTTTTTGTTGTAAGGCTTCTCTCCAGCTAGTGTTCAGTTGATTATTTAGGATGATTTTTCTTTAATTTAGTTGTAATTCCAGTTGGTCTTGGGAATACCAAAAAATAAAATTTTGAACCAAAAAAGAAATCACTCACTAATATGAATAAAAATGACATGATTTTTTTTTTCTTGGACTTTTATAGAGAAACCATATAAATTTTCAGGCCTCCTGACAATTGTACACTTATTTTGGCACAGATATAATCACTGAATTAGCTGATATTTTCCTTTACAAATCTGTCAGGAAGATGACGCTAGTTAATATGGTATGATACGCTATGATACATATTCTTGAAAGAAAAATTGTGCTTTAGAAAATAGTTCTTCATTATAATTCTTCAAATAATAAAACTGTTAGGAAAATTTTTCTTAAAAAAATAGAGGGTAAATATAAACCTTGATCCTAGCCCAAGTAGAAAACTTTTAGGCCATTTGAGCCCAAATGGAAACTATGAGAAGTTAAAATCCTCACAGTACATATATTTTATATATTAAATAACCATAATGCAATGTCTATTGTGTCATAAGCTAGAGAAAGGATAATGATAAACCAATATTATACATACAGTATGGGAGGGAATTGGGTGGTTGCTTATTACATAATAGTATTTATAAAATGAGAAATGTATGTTTATTAACAAACTAGATAGTGACATCTGTATCACTTTTCTTTAAATGTTTTCTTTAAAAACCTCATCACCATTGCATCTAAATGTTGACTCCCACTGTTCCAGAACTTCCAAACTACTCAACAGAGAGTTTGTTTTTTTATTGGTGTTTTTATCTTGGGAGTCTGTCATGCATGCTTCAGTAAAAATTTCTTTAACATAAAATTGTTTTCTCAAACATCTCAATTCTTCTGACCTATAATTTGAACTCTCCAAGGGATAGCACAGGGTTGAAAGCAGACTGAAAAGATAAAAACATAAAACTTCATTTCTGAAAGGCAGAGCATACTGGAGTGCTTTTCTCTTTTAGAGGAACTGTCATAGAAAATTTAGAGGAAAAAAAAAGAGCAGGTAAGAAGAAAGATAAGTAAGAGGAAACTAACAAATGTTTCATCCTAAGTACGAAATATGAAAAAGGCTAAAAAGAAGTGAGACAGACTGTAGGACTTTCCCAAAGAAAATTTTTTTAAACATCACATTTGCATTATATACCCTAACTGAATAATATCTATATTCTAAAGTGGGAATTCAAATTTAATAAGTAATATAGCAGATTTTCTTAATTTTTATTAATTAACTTGAAATGTTACACACAAGAAAGAATATCTAAAGGCAAAGATATTTTGAAAATAAAATGTGTAAGAATAAACAGAATTTAACGCACCAATCAAATGAAAGAGTACATGGAAACATCCTGACAGAAGTACCCAGTTTTTCTGCCTTAGTACCTGATGCCATTATAAACCTTAGAAGTCACTTTATTTTACTTTCAATAGTGGCCATTTTTAAAATAAAAAATTAAAATGGCAACATTAGGGAAAGTATGGAAAATAATGAGGGAGGTATCTCCAAAATCTTATAGTCTTATTCTCTTTTTCTTTTTTGCTACATTTAGTAAAGTCATATGGAAGATACATAGTATTCATATCATTTTATGTTTTCCTTTAAAATAAACATGATTTATAGCTAATTCATGGTGTTATATAATAAAATCATTTTTAAAATGTTAGCATCAGACCATGATAAAAATTTTTCATGGTTTCCCCTCTCAAACATTTTCTAAAATAATTATAAAGGTTTTATCACTATTTTAGGTGATGTGCACTAAGCTATAATCACTACTGTGCCAACATTTTGTATCCTTTTTTCATTTAATGTGATAAACAATATTTTTCAAAAATGGCTGCAATAACATCTACTATCCCATATACTCTTCTTACAATGTGACTTTAACTCATAGAGAGGTAGGATCTATGTTCATTCCCTTGAAATCTGGCTGACTTTTGAGTATGATAAAAGCTAATGGCAGGACTTCTGAGGCTAAAATGGTGACAGAGCTTCTGCCTTGTTCTTCTAGGACACTTGCTTATGGAACCTCTCATGATGCCATGAGGGAACGCAGTTTATGAGAGGAATTAAGGACTTTCCCTTCAACCCTAGCTGAGCACCCTGCTGACAGCAGCACCAATTTGTCAGAAATGTAAAACAGCAATGTTAAAAGTGGATGGTCTAGCCCTCTATTGTGCCTCCCTGGGTGATATCACATAGAAAGAGAGACACTCTCCCCAACAGGCTCTGCCCAAATTACAAAAATCATAAGTTAAATAAATTATTGTTGTGTTAAGAAATTTTGGAGGTGGTTTGTTACAGAGCAACGGATAAGCCGATATTTGAATTTATATCACTAGCCAACCCATCATAAGTATTATTTTATAACAGTTTAGACTATATTATAATACAATGAAAGTAGGTACTGTAATTTAAGTATATATTCTCTGAAAATTGGGTATTCTCTGGGTTGTTTCCTGTAGCTTTTCCTTATGCTTAGCAGAAGCTAAATTTCTAAAAATATAGGACACAGAAATGCCTAATGCTGAAAAAGATAATAAAATATAGGCTTTAATATTTCCCCAACAGCCTAAAATATAGTATCTGAAGCATCTTAAACTCTAATAAAAATAATTGAAGAGAAGAAGATTGGTTTTCATTACTCAAAGTTGCATGAGTTCAACTTTTTAAAAACATGATATTTTAATTTTGTAAAATAGTGTATTCTATTATAGTCTTCTGACATAAAAAGACTGTCAAAAATGTGACTACTTTTTTAAAAAATTATTTGTCTTAATTTTTGGTCCTAATATTTCTAAAGCAAAACAAATATGAAATAGAAAAAAGTATATGGTAGAATTTAAAAGACAGGATTCCAAATGCCATTAAATGATCTAGTGCCAGAATGGCACACTCAGACTATGAAGTGTTTAATATAAATTCTTGCACCCTGCTATGACTTACCCAAAGAAATTTTCATTTACTTTCTCTGAAAAATGTGGGTATTTGCTTGTGATATTTTATTACTCATGCCCTTCCAAGACCCCCCTCTACCAAGAAGTGGCTCACCTCATTTCTAAAGTTGATTTCTTCAACTGAGCTCTAAATCATATGTGTTCTTACTTCAAGGACTCTGCTTCCATTCTCATCTTTTCCCCCTCAATAGATTTATGATTTCGTGTTATTTTCACTTTCATTTCTCACAAGCCTCCTACTCTCTCAAATGTTCATAAGTCACAGATTTTAAAATCAAATACTTCTTTTGCCCAATTCTTTTTACATTATTTTATTTCTTACATTCCTTGTCTTGACTTCTTTTCAAATAAATATGCAAAACCTCCTGCTTCCATTTCCTTGATGCCTTGCATGTCTGGCTTCTTCGCTAACTCTCCAGTTGCCAAAACCAAAGACTCTTTGTCTCTCTTCTTCACTCTTCTACTTTCTTCTTGAAAGTTTGTTTGCTTGGCTTCCAAAGCACCCAACAATCCTGGATTTTTTCATAACCAGTTGGATCTCCCTTTTCTGACATAGCCCCCGAATGATGTTTTTCTCCCTGTAAATAGGACTTCCCAATGTATCGACTAAAGAGGTTTCTCCTCCACAGTCCATTCCCTCAGGTCATCCATTTTCCCAACTTCCATTGATATGATTCCCAAATTTTTACCTCCAATCCCAAGTTATCCTTAATCTAATACCCATGTTGTCAACTACTAACTAGATGTTTACTCTTAAATTCCCTAACATTAGAAAGTGCAGAAAAGTAACTGGGATCTTCCTTGCCAACCAGATGTTTCTTCAGAACATCTGGTTGGCAAGGAAATAGGTTATTTATAGGTTATTTATGACCTACTTAATACTATGTAATATTTGCAGTATTTTTAAAACAAAAAAAAATACACTAAATCTAAATAGTGTACAAATTAAATTTAGTTCATGCCATGAAGGGAGGTAAGTATACAGAAATAACTTCTGGTTAATCAATCTTTGAAAAGGTTCATTGTAAAAGAAAAATATTTTTAAAAGATTTTATTTATTTATTTTTTCGGGGGGGGCAAAAGGGAGAAAGAGGAAACATCAATGTGTGGTTGCCTCCTATGCGCCCTGCACTGGAGAACTGGCCTGCAACCCAGGCATGTGCCTTGACTGGGAATCAAACCACTGAATCCTTTGGTTTGCAGGCTGGCACTCAATCCACTGAGTTACACTAGCCAGGGCAAAGAGAAATATTTTTGCACACATCTATAATAATTTATATAAAAATAAGTAGATATATTACAAACATTGGAAAAAATAAGTTCCTTTCCAAGCTTTTTCAGCAAATCTTGAATCTCTGAATTATATTTTTCTGCATCACATACTCTTCAGAAATAAGCCAGTTAGAGAAAGACAAATACCGTGTGATCTCACTTATATGTTAAAAATAATAATTTTAAAAAATCTAAAAAAATCTAAAATAAACTGATGAACAAAATAGTACTAGAGTCATGGATATGTGGAAAAGACTGGAGGATCTCAGAGGGGAGCTGGGGACAGGGTACTGAATAGAAAAAGGTGAAGAGATTAGCCAAAGAACAGACAGGCATAGCCCATGGACACAGGCGATAGTGTGGTGAAGGCCAGGGGAGGGGGTGAGGGCTGGGTGGAGGTAGACAAGGGTGGGGAAAATGAGAAACATCTGCAATAGTGTCAACAATTTAAAAAAAAATCAAAATTATGTAAAATTGGAACCATGGCATTTTTCACAGAAAAAAAATTCAAAATCATTTAAGCTAAGCTCTCATTTTGTAGATTTTAATATGTTAAAATGTAAATTTTGATTGAAGTACAAAATATTCCAAAATTGGTTATCAGACAAAGACTGTAATTTTCAAATGAAGCAAGTAAAAACCAAATAATTCTTAAAACTTTCATCTACATTAACATAAGATTCAGTATATGGATATTAACATAACAAAGACTGAAGAATAATTTAGGGGAGTCTCTATGACTAGTAAATCTCTAAACCCTGATAAAAGTGAGGAGTGTGTGGGCACCTGCTTCTTAACTCTCAGTTTAATACAGGGCCTCCACAGTTTCAGCGTGGCATGGTAAAATGATATCTGACTTTTCCCTAAAAAAAAAAAAAAAATCAAAACCCTGGTCAGGTGGCTCAGTTGGTTGGAGTGTCATCCCATACACCAAAAGGTTGAAGGTTCAACTCCCCATCAGGACACATACCTAGGTTGTGGATTCTATCCCGGGTCAGCGTGCATATGGTAGGCAACCAACTGATGTTTCTCTCTCTCTTCCTTCCTCTCTCTCTAAAATCAATAAACATATCCTCAGGTGAGGATTAAAAAATAATAATTTTAAAAAAATCTAAAAAGTGAGAGAGAGCTCTGATGGTAAAAGAATATTTCTTTTTTTTTGGCCAAAGAATATATTTCTAATGGACTACATGTGCACCACATTTGAGAGAATGCTGGTGTGGGGTCATCCAAAGTCTGATCCAAACAAAGAGCCACCTAGAGAGACTTCAGAAGAAATTGTATTGTCACCAACAGCTGCAAATGGACCTCAGAAGCATTAAGTGACCAGTTAGAAATCAAGATATACTTCCCTTTGGTTAAGGAAATAGAAGGTGATTTGCGGGAAGAATATGGAAGAGAGTGCCCACAACGAAGAAATTAGCTTTAAGCATAATTTAAGATTTAAGCATAATTAGATTTAAGTCCAATTTAAAATAACAACAGGTATGTTTTTGCTCTTTTATCTCTTCTTCACCACTCCAACCCTGAAACAGTCAGACACTGCAGCTAGAACATCAGGTTGGGGGTGCAGAAGCATAAGACAGGGAAGAGAGCAATAGCTGACCCTGCCCTTCCCGATATGCAGATAACTGGCCTGCAATAAATCCATGCTGGGAGAGAAGAGAAGCCTCAACTTTAAATCAAGTTTGCAGTTTTTATTATTATACTGAACTGCTAGACATATTAAGCACTAAATTAAGACTGTAATTTAAGACCCTAGCCTTCCTATTACCTAAAATGACCTGCAAAGTCATCAGTCATATATGAGATCTACTCAGGGACAAAAGGAAATTGGACCCACTGAAAGGAGAAAACTCTGTAAGTATACACCACCAATTTTGTTTGTCTTCAATGAAAGGCTATATATTCATACATGAGTGTACACATATGTGCACAGAGGTAATATAACATGCATATAAAACTACATTGTGGTGTTAACTCTTCAAATTTCACTTAATACAATTTATATTCCAAATTTTGACATCATGAAAATGTGTTGCATTTTAAGTGCATTTCAAAGGTCTAAAGCTCAAATTTTTAAGTATGACAATTTATAAAAGGATTTATTATCAAATATTAATTACCCCTTCATTAGATATGAAAGTCAAAGTTTTAATTCAATGAATAATTTATATTGATAGAGTAAATACATTCAAATTATATTTTTAAATAATGTTTATAACAGCAAGTCCTAAGAAGGATAAGCAAAACTAAGGAATCTTAAAAAAAATTTTAAAATAATTTACACAAGAAATGCAACAACGGTATTCATGTGAGAGATATTAAAAAATATCAGGTTTATTCCTGTTTTTATGAATCCCAAGTGCCCCATCCATTCAAAGCTATCTGCTTTCTTATCCATCTCAGCAAAATGATTTATAGTCCCATCGTGGGGCTTAATTTCCTTTTACCGAGTCTGTGGTATGCACAGCAATAGAATATGGAAACAATTCATTAGACAGGCTTACACTGGGGCTTGTTAGTATTATCAATATTTTCCAAAAATAAATTTAGATAAGATGTAAAATAAAAGGCATTTCAAGGACAAATTTGAGGTTAATCTTCAACACATCGATATCTGCATACTTTGTGATACACAGGAGATAGCAGCATGTAATAGTTGCTAAAATAGTACTGTATTTTGAATTTTATCAATGGTTATATTGCATTAGAAAAAGTAAAACTTTCAATATCACATTTTAAATACCAAGCAATCACACTTTATTGATTTTTTTTAATAACCCCTCAGAAGGTTGTGCTACTCAATTATAACTTCTACAGATATAGCTTTTTTTTTATAGTAATCTGTTCCTCTTATGTTGAACAAGCTTGTAATATTACCTTTTGACTCTTTTCCCACATTTGCATGTAGCCAGTTCATTCAATTATAAAAAACAATTTTAAGTATTTCTTTTTCTTTTCTTTAACAGCTAATTGTACAGTATGTGGGTTGTCCTTAACCTTCCTTCTTTTTTCTTTTGCTTGCCTATTTGACTCTGCACTTTCTTTTTTTTTTAAGATTTTTAAATGTTATTTTTAGAGAGGGGAGAGGAGGGACAGAGGAAGAGAAATATCAATGTGTAATCGCCTCTTGAGTGCCCCCTACTGGGGACCTGGCCCACAACCCAGGCATGTGCCCTGACTGGGAATTGACCCACAGACCCTTTGGTTTGCAGACTGGCGTTCAATCCACTGAGCTACACCAGCCAAGGCTGTCTCTGCCCTTTCTATCAGCCTTTTCCATACAAAGGGATAAGAACATCTGTGTACATGTTTTTATCCCTTATGTAAATTGCACAGTGACCAAGAATGATATCATATTCATATTTATAACCCTCACCACTCTTAGCTCAATCCTTGGACCATATTTATATCAAATGTATATCTGTTGAATTACTGCAGGATAAAATGTCCTTTCTTAACCCGAATCACAGTCCTTATAGCTGACTGTTATCAAAGTCAGATGCTCAGAAACAACTGATTTACATGGACTATGTGGTTGCTACAGTTAGGAAAAAAAATAAACCTATCTTCTAAAAAGGAATGGGGAAGCTAAATACGCACACAGTAATGTAAAAAAATAAAAAAACAGATGCTATCAGTGTGGTATATTGTTTTATATTTTTAAAGTGTCAATCTGAATTGGATTTAAATAGCAGTGTAGCCCCAGTTTGTATGCATACAAATACCTGACTAAAATATTTTTATTCTTAAAGTTTATAACTTTCAAATTACAATATTTTTAAGGAGGGATTTAATTCCTTTTAATTTTTTTCCAGTGATCTCCATATTTCCTTGTATCTATTCACACCAAACCCCAATTCAAGGACCTAAGATCAAAACACCTAATGATTTATTTGATAAATTGAACAACTTCAACACTGTTAGGTAACTATTATCTCTTTAAAGAAGATAATGCATGATTGCCTGATCTCTACACATATTAGGGATATTCTTTAAAAGTGTACATAAACAACTTTTAAAGTACACATTTCTTCAAAGAAACTTTCCCATCTTATTTATCCTGGCCATTTCATTTCAAGTTAAGTTTTCAGTTTAAAAGTTTAATTACACTATTAACATATTTAAAATGATGCACCTTAAAATGTCAAAGTGAGCTGATGGCTTTAAGTGCACAACTTTTTTTAAAAAAAGATTTTATTTATTTATTTCTAGAGAGAGGGGAAGGCATGGAAACAGAGAGGGAGAGAAACATCAATACGTAGTTGCCTATCGTACACCCCCAACAGGGGACCTGGCCCACAACCCAGGCATGTGCCCTGATTGGGAATCAAACCGGTGACCTACTGGTTTGCAGGCTGGCACTCAATCCACTGAGCCACACCAGCCAGGGCTGCTGACAACATGTTTATAACACAAGACTTGCCATTCTCCATTACCAAACCCATTCCTACATGAGTTCAATAACCGGCAGGAAGCACCTCAAGTTGAAAAATATTCATCAGAACAAAAAATGTGTCATAAGATTTACTATATGAGCCTCTAGAACTATATACAATCCCAATACATCTTAAACATTTGATTATAGGCTGAGTTCTTTGTCATTCTATAGTGACTATAACTATTTCATTGACATCACTATAGTAAGTTTGCAGGTGAAACCTGTATGAGTTATAACTTGTGGCAGAAAGTTGTATAGAAACTATATTACAAAAAGTTAAACTAAAAATATAATTCAATTATATAATACTATTGGTCTTAATGGCCACATATTCAGGATTTACAACAGGTCAAGTATTATATCAAGCACTTTCTAGGTTTAACATCACTTGAATCTCACAGAAACGAAGTGATTGTAGGTATTATTAATTCTGTTTTATAGATGACAGTACTACAGTTTAGATAGATTAAAAAAGGGGGCAAGACGATAATAACCAAATAAATGGTAAAAAAAAAATTGTGGATTCAAACCTATGCTCGTCTGATGCCAAAATCTATTTCTCAATCCCTAAAAAGCATTGGTTTCTGTAATTCTTACTCTATGGTTATTGTTTTAAAAGAAGTCACTGTGTAATTAACAATGTATAAACTTTGTAATATTGAAGTACTTCAATCAATAACCATTCTCTTGGCTCCTTTCATGGCCCAAGATCACCAGATGTTCACTGGAGAGAAAATAGGGCATATCAATTATCACCATCACAGTGTGGCACAGAAATACAGGGGGAAAAAAAAGAAAGATTTTGCAGGGAGCTGGGCTTAAAAATGCCTGGGCTTTTGCTAGATAACTGGAATACATGGTTATTCATTTTCAGAAAGAAAAGCAGGCTGGTATATAAACAAGACAAGCAGGAAAGGTTAACCCATAATTTGTATATAAAAACAGAACTTCAAGCATGTTTTACCCTCTACATCTTTCATTCAATTTCTCAACTGCCAGTTCCAGGGAAAACAAATTCTTTTCCTATGATATATTTTTGGTTTTTCAAAGTCTCACCTCAAGGATGCAATAGTTAATAAAAAGAAAAAAAAGAAACATAATAAACTTAATCATCATCAAAGTTTTCTGCTTGGTAGAAAAGATAGCTTCCAGCGTTCATTTAATTCATCAAATTTTTTTGTTAGTGTGAATTACCATTTTTAAAATCTGTTTTCCAGTAAAACTATATTTGCAATAAGTGGCATCAAGCCCTTTTTGAATGAAGGCAGAGACAAATGTATTTGAAAAAATAAATTAATTTTTAAAAAAAGGATGCTCATACTTCAGAGTGTAAGAATGAAAGTGTGAGCTTCAGAGAGGAAGTTCATATATACCTCATCACTTATATTTTTGATCTGATCATTCTTAATCTGTCCTTACAACTGACTTATCCAATAGGCTACAAAGTTAAAAGCAAGGCTATAGCTAAAAAGTAGTCTCTTAGTGATTTCACACTTACATACTTTTTCTTACAATATGGCTAACAATTATTGGTTAAGTAAGCAAGAGTAAAAATGTAGTACTGATATGCAGCAAGTAGAGAGAAGGGTCATGAGCTTAAGAAAACTGTTTCACAGAGACAAATCCAAACACTGACAGGTTCTAGTAAGATCTAGTCAGTACACCTACTTACTAATCACCCACTAATCTTTACATCCACACTGTGAAACCGTATCATCTCTTTCAACATATTTAAAATGATGCACCTTAAAATGTCAAAGTGAGCTGATGGCTTTAAGTGCACAACTTTTTTCACATTACTATGGCAATGTTTAATGGAAATACATAAAAGAAAACAATAGGAAATACTTACCAATCTTCCAAAATTATTAAAATACATATACATATAAAACCAACTGTTTACAAGGCTCAGAAATGAAATGCAATAACAAAGAAATATGTCTACTTTAAAAATACAGTCAGCCAATTCTTGGGTCATTTAGCATTTGATGATCCAATATGTTGGGTATATTTAGGACTCCTTGCTTCTCTACTTTCTCTTTATAAGTTCATCTTTTTTTCTTATTTCAGTGTTATTAGTATTGTCATCAGAGGGCAGAAGAAAAAGATTCACAAAACTAAAATCAGTCAATTTTTATCTCTTTGAAGTAAAATAATAAAATTATAAACAAAGAAAGGGTTATGTTATTTTCTTATTATTGCTTGTAATTACATTATCTGTGTTATGTATCTCAGTTATTGGGTTGGCCAAGAATTCTGTATGGCTTTTTCCATAAAATAAAAGACACAGTTTTCATTTTCACCAATAATTTATTGATTTGGATGTTTTGGGTATGTTGGTTATCTCCTGTGTGATATAACATTGATTGTTCTCAATTAATGTCCCCATTTGATTGCTATCAACTTCAACTATTCTACCCAATCACGTAGCATTGTCCAGGGAGAAATGTCCAGCATGGAACTTCACAAACCACTTTTGACATGTTCAGTCAGTCACAGCATCTTCTCTATACACTACACAAATCTTTTTTATTTTTTTGCATTTAAATTGTGTTTTTACCTTTCTTAAAATAATAAACAATAATATGCTCAAAATGTTGCGTATTTTCTTCCCTTTTCAATGTTAAAATGGCTACACAAAAAATCAGCAATTTTGCTAAGTTTTTTTTAAATGCATGCTCATAGGAAGAACTGAGGTAGCCCTCAGTATGGCGCCCACACTCCCCGACGCCAAGGGCACTTCCTCTCCTCGTACACCATTCTACCTGCCGCCACACAACACTGAGTGAAGAAGGGGGCTCACCTGCACTCACTCTTCTATTTCTTGGTCTTTTAAAACCCTGAGCACGGAACCTGTCTCTGCCGTCCTAGAATTCCTTTGCTTTTCTCGCCAGGCCGTGGCTGCACTCAGCCCTTCCTTGGGCCTCTCCCTGAACCTTTCTGGATGCTGATACTTTACTCAGAATGAGTTCTCAAGACAACATGAGCCAGTCCGGTGGGATGAGGTGCATGTGTGCTCCAGGGATCAGACTGGCAAGTTTACAGGTGGCCAGTCCCACTGTGCAGCGGGAAATTGCTGGCCATAAGAGAGCCCATCAGAGAGCTGCACAGCAGAGTGACTAATGGCTAAAAGTCTGGACCCAATGGTATGATCTTAGAAAGATCATTAAAATAGATCATCAAGGGAAAAAAGATGGCGGAGGAGTGAAAGGGAGTCACACTGACCTCCTCTCAAAACCAAACTGGAATTGCAACTAAATAATGGAGTAATCACCTGGAAAGCAGTGGAGCGATAGTGGGAGAGGAGCCTTGGTGCCGCGGACAGCGGATTCGACTCTCACACATCCCAACGGGTGAGAATTGCGGTGGAGGCTCGAGAGGGTGGGCTGGGTGCGCACGGGCACTGGCACCAGAGGGACATTGAAACAGCCAGTTAGCGTCCCCCCGGGAAGAACGGGGTCTGAATCATAAACAGGAACCCCTAAACTACAGCCGCTAAAGCCGAGAAAATACAGACAAAACGCAACCCCAAAAAGCTTAGGGGCACTCTCTGCCAGAGACAAGTGGCTGGGGATGCAAAAAGACATTTAAAGGGCAAACGCAAAAGTTGCAGCGGCAGCCACCCTCCTTGATCGCTGGGTACAGGCGGCAGCAGGGTGGGCTGGTGCCTGGGAAAAGACTGGTGAGGAAAACTTTGTGAAGAGAACTGACTCTGCGGCCGGTGGAGCCCGGGTGATAACGCACTTCCCACTCTGCAGCTACCATCTCGCTCAGGCATAAGGGAATCAATTAACCTGCCTTTTGTGCGCTCCGCACACAGCTTGTGCGCCTGTGACCTGCGGGGCTGAGTGCAGACTGTCTGGGAGAGCCTTGAGGAGAGACTGGAGACAGTGGCGTTGGGGAAAGAACGGGAGGAGGAACCGGGGAGTCCCGACTCCCTCCCCGTTCGGTAGTCTCCATTGTGGGCTGGAAAGGCGCGACCCCAAAGAGGCAGAAGCGGGGCGCGCATGAACCAGACTGCCTGCGATTGAAACGCAGTCCGCACAGGGGTTGGATCCTCAGCCGAAGGGGTCACAGAACTGCCCAGAGGCCCCTGAGGGGAGACTAGAAACGGAGGCATTGGGGAAAGAACGGGAGGAGGAACCGGGGAGTCCTGACTCCTTCTCCTTGCCGAAGTCTCCATTGCGCGGGAAGAGGCCACACCCCCAAAGAGCCAAAAGCCGAAAAGCAAACATAGACACCCCCAAAACACCCAGAGCAGGCGCGCACACTTGCGCCGAGTGACTGGCGAGGGTTGGCGAGCGTGTGTGTGACCCACCCGGGCTGGCAAACGCTTGCACCTGCCGGCAAGGCCTCACACAGACTGGCACCCATACGGCCTGCGAGGGATTGCACAGAGGGGCAAGGGCAGGCGTAAATTGACCCGCCCGCCGCGATTGCAGAGCGGCCCACAAAATAAGTAGAGCTGCCCAGAGTCCCTGGAGGAGAGACCAGAAACAGGATTAACCGGAGAGCTGATTTCCTCCCATTTCCATAGTCCCCATTTGGCGAGGGCAAGCAACGCACCCAAAGAGCCAAAAGCGGGGAAAACACACAATAGAAGACTCTAAACTGACCAGTGCCGCGAAGCTCGCGTGCCAGGGAGGTCAGATGAGCACGGGAGGTCGCGAATAAGCCCTCTGGTCTGGGGCAAACACATGCGAGCCCAGGCAGGTGGGGGACCCTGCCGCGCTGGGAACGCGCTCAAGGAGCTCTCGTGAGAGCGCAGAGAGATCCCAAAAAATAGCCCAGCCCTGACCGAAGGGGTCACAGAGCTGTTCCAAGCAGGAGTCAGACACAGGCATTAGACTCCTGAAAGGCTCAAACAAACAACCCAAGGCCCTATAGGGTCAACAACTGACATCATCAGAGGCAAGCCCAGAAAGAAAAGTAAAGGACAAAAATACTTAACAGACTCTCACAAAAATGGGAAGAAAAAGAAGTTCTCCCCAAATGAGTGGAAAAGGGGACTCCCCACAGAGAGAGCTCAATGAAATAGAGGCAAGGGAACTATCAGATATGGAATTTAAAACAATGGTTCTAAGGAAGCTCAATGAGCTCAGCCAGCTCAAAGAGAACTATGAGAAACTGCAGAGAAACTATCAGGATCTTACAGCAAACTATATCAGCCTGGAAAAGGACATAGAAACTATCAAGAAGACACAAGAGGATATGAAGAATACCATTTCTGAATTGAAGAACACAGTAGAAGGAATCCAAAGCAGGCTGGATGAAGCTGAGGATCGAATCAGTGAGATGGAGGATAAGGTAGAAAAAAGCTCCCAGAAAGAGCAAGAAATGGAAAAACGGCTCAAAAAGAATGAAGAAGCATTTAGGGAAATGCAGGACAACCTGAAACGCAATAATATCCGTATAATAGGGATACCAGAAGGAGAAGAAGAGGAGCAAGGGATAGAGAACCTCCTCGAAAAAGTAATGATGGAAAATTTCCCTAATTTGAGGAGAGAAAGGCTCTCATGGATCCAGGAGGCACAGAGGACCCCACTCAAGAAGGACCCAAGGAGGTCCACTCCAAGACACATCATCATTAAAATGGCAAATGTCAAAGACAAAGAGAGAATCCTCAAGGCAGCAAGGGAGAAGGAGAAAGTAACATACAAGGGGGCCCCGATACGCCTAGGAGCTGACTTCTCAACAGAAACACTCCAAGCCAGAAGGGAATGGCAACAAATATTCCAAGCCATGAAAAGCAAGGGCCTACAGCCAAGGCTGCTCTACCCAGCTAGGCTCTCCATTAAAATAGAAGGAGAAATACGGAGTTTCCCAGACAAAAGAAAGCTAAAAGAATACATCTCTACCAAACCAGCACTCCAAGATATGCTAAGGGGACTGGTTTAAGCAGATGAAGGAAAAGAATGAGACGGAGAGGAACACAAGTACAAAGAGAAAAGATGAGTAAGTTTCTATCAGTAATATCTCTCAATGTGAATGGACTAAATGCCCCAATCAAAAGACACAGGGTAGCTGAGTGGATAAGAAAACATGACCCACACATATGCTGCCTACAAGAGACCCACCTCAGAGCAAAAGACCTACACAGATTGAAAGTAAAGGGATGGAAAATAATATTCCAAGCAAATGGACATGAGAAAAAGGCTGGCGTTGCCATACTTGTATCAGACAAAGTCGATTTCAAAGCAAAGGCCATAAAGAGAGACCCAGAGGGGCACTTTATCATACTTAAAGGAAGAATCTATCAAGAAGACATCAATATTGTAAACTTATATGCTCCCAATATAGGAGCCCCCAAGTTTATAAGGAAATTGTTGGATGACTTCAAAAAAGATATAGATAGCAACACACTGATAGTAGGGGATTTCAACACCCCACTGTCCAAAATGGACAGATCTTCCAAACAAAACATTAATAAACATATCGTGGAGCTGAATGAAACACTGAATCAAAGAGACTTAACTGACATATATAGAATCTTACATCCCAAAGAAGAAAAATACACATTCTTTTCAAATGCTCATGGCAGTTTTTCAAAGATAGACCACATGATAGGACACAAAGCAAGCCTCAGTAAATTCAGGAAAATTGAAATAATACCAAACTTTTTCTCAGACCACAAGGCCTTGAAACTCGAAATCAAACTCAAAGAGAAACTTCAAAAACTTGGAAACTCATGGAGACTGAACAGTACACTTTTAAACAATGAATGGGTCAATAATGAGATAAGAGAAGAAATCAAAAAATTTCTGGAAACAAATGAAAATGAACAGACAACTGTCCAAAACCTATGGGACACAGCAAAGGCGGTCCTGAGAGGGAAGTTCATAGCAATACAGGCTTACCTTAAAAAGATAGAAACATTTCAAATAAAAGACCTAACACTACAACTTGAAGAACTGGAGAAACAACAACAAATAAATCCCAGAGCAAGTAGAAGGAAGGAAATAGTCAAGATTAGAGCAGAACTGAATGACATAGAGACAAAAAGAACAATTCAGAGGATCAACCAATCCAGAAGCTGGTTCTTTGAAAAGATTCATAAAGTGGACAAACCTTTAAGCAGACTCATCAAGAATAAAAGGGAGAGGACCCAAATTAATAATATCAGAAATGAAAGAGGAGAAATAACAACTGATACCACAGAAATACAAATGATCATCAGAAACTATTATGAACAATTATATGCCAAGAAATTTGAAAATCTGGATGAAATGGACAAATTTTTAGAAAAGTATAATCTTCCAACACTGAAGGAGGAAGAAACAGAAAGCTTGAACAGACCGATAACAGTTGGGGAAATTGAAGCAGTAATCAAGAAACTCCCAGCACACAAAAGTCCAGGGCCAGACGGTTTCCCAGGAGAATTTTACAAAACATTTAAGGAAGAGCTAACCCCTGTCCTTCTCAGACTATTCCAAAAAATCCAAGAGGAGGGAAGACTGCCAGACTCCTTCTATGAGGCCAGCATCACCCTGATCCCCAAACCAGATAAAGACCCTACAAAGAAAGAAAACTACAGGCCAATTTCGCTGATGAACATAGATGCTAAAATCCTCAACAAAATATTGGCAAACCGCATCCAGCAATACATTCAAAAGATTATCCATCACGATCAAGTGGGATTCATCCCAGGGATGCAGGGATGGTTCAATATACGCAAATCAGTAAACGTGATACACCACATAAATCAAAGAAAAGACAAAAACCACATGATCATCTCGATAGATGCAGAAAAAGCATTTGACAAGGTACAGCACCCATTTATGATCAAAACACTCAGCAAAATGGGAATCAATGGGGCATTCCTCAACGTAATAAAGGCCATATATGAAAAACCTACAGCCAATATCATACTCAACGGGCAAAAACTGAAAGCTTTCCCACTAAGATCGGGAACACGCCAAGGATGTCCGCTCTCACCGCTTCTTTTCAACATCGTATTGGAAGTCCTAGCCACAGCGGTCAGACAAGAGAAAGAGATAAAAGGCATCCAAATAGGAAAGGAGGAAGTAAAACTATCATTGTTTGCAGATGACATGATAGTGTACATAGAGAACCCTGTAGACTCTACCAAAAAACTCCTCAACCTAATAAGTGAATTTGGCAAAACAGCAGGATACAAAGTCAACATTCAGAAATCAAAGGCGTTTTTGTACACCAGCAATGCAATAGAAGAAGAAGAAATCAGAAAAAATATACCATTCGATATAGCACGAAAAAAGATAAAGTACCTAGGGATAAATTTAACCAAAGACACAAAAGACCTGTATGCAGAAAACTATACAACATTGAAAAAAGAAATTAAGGAAGACACAAATAAATGGAAGCATATACCGTGCTCATGGATTGGAAGAATTAATATCCTTAAAATGTCCATACTACCAAAAGCAATTTATAGATTCAACGCAATCCCTATTAAGATACCAATGACGTATTTCACAGAAATAGAACAGACATTTCAAAAATTTATATGGAACCATAAACGACCTCGAATAGCTGCAGCAATTTTGAGAAAGAAACACAAAGTAGGAGGGATCACAATACCGGACATCAAACTCTACTACAAAGCCACTATACTCAAAACAATCTGGTACTGGCACAAGAACAGACCCATAGACCAGTGGAACAGAATAGAAAGCCCAGAAATAAGCCCAGGTCTCTATGGACATCTAATATTTGACAAAGGGGGCAGAAGCATAAAATGGAGCAATAACAGCCTCTTCAACAAATGGTGTTGGGAGAGCTGGATGGCTACATGCAAAAAATTGAAATTGGATCATCAGCTGACACCATACACAAAAATAAACTCAAGATGGATAAAAGACTTAAATATAAGTCGCAACACCATCAAAGTCCTAGAGGAGAACATTGGCAGGAAACTCTCAGATATCCCACGCAGCAATTTTTTCACTGATATGTCTCCTAAAGCAAGGGACATAAAGGAAAGAATAAACAAGTGGGACCTCATCAAAATAAGAAGCTTCTGCACGGCTAAAGAAAACATCAGCAAAATGAAAAGGGAGCCAACCATTTGGGAAAATATATTTGCTAATGATACATCAGATAGAGGTTTGATCTCCAAGATATACAAAGAACTCACTCGACTTTACTCCAAGAAGACAAACGATCCAATCAAAAAATGGGCAAAGGACCTGGGCAGATGCTTTTCTAAGGAGGAGATACAGAGGGCCCAGAGGCATTTGAAAGGATGCTCTGCATCACTAGCCATTAGAGAAATGCAGATCAAAACCACCATGAGGTACCACCTCACACCGGTCAGAATGGCCATCATAAACAGATCCACAAACAACAGGTGCTGGCGAGGCTGTGGAGAAAAGGGAACTCTAGTCCACTGTTGGTGGGAATGCAGACTGGTGCAGCCACTATGGAAAGCAGTGTGGAATTTCCTCAGAAAGCTGAAAATGGAACTGCCTTTTGATCCAGCGATTCCCCTGCTGGGACTATACCCTGAGAACACCAAAACGCCAATACAAAAGAACCTATGCACCCCAATGTTCATAGCAGCACAATTTACAATAGCCAAGTGTTGGAAGCAACCTAAATGCCCATCAGTAGATGATTGGATCAAAAAATTATGGTACATATACACAATGGAATACTACGTAGCAGAAAGAAAAAAAGAAGTACTAAACTTCGCAACAGCATGGATGGAACTGGAGAGCATCATGCTAAGCGAAATAAGCCAGGGGGCGAAAGACAAATACCATATGATCTCACCTATAAGCGGAACCTAACCAACAATGCAAAGAAGCAAGGCAAATATGGCCAGCAACACTGAAAGGAAAAGAAATCAACAGAGACAAGAGGGAAGGGGGGGGGCAGGGAAAGGGAAGGGAAGGGGAAAGTCAAGGAACATATAGCAAGGACTCATGGACAAAACCAAAGGGGAAGAGCTGAGGGAGGGAAGGTGGGAGGGGGCAAGGGAAAGGGGGGGGGAAGGCAGAGACAAATGTATTTAAAAAGTAAATAAATTAATAAAAAAAAAAAAAAAAAAAAAAATAAATGCATGCTCATAACACAGCTGTCACAATACAATTTAACAAAATTGTTTCAAATGTAGTTAAAGACAACTAACCAATACTAGAACCATCTTACAGAAATAAAACCAAACTTTCACCAACCCAATAGTTTCCAAAGACAATAACCAACTATCTCGTGGCATTTTTTATGTCAACCTCATCAGTTATATTTTTGATCTGATCATTTAATCTGTCCTTACAACATATAAACACAATACTTCAAAATGCAAAAAATAAGTAAGGCTTCACATTTTCCTTTTAGCTTTAACAAATATATTCATGGAAAGGACTATAGGTATGGTAGGAGAAAAGAACTGGTTAAAAGTCAACTAACAGAAAGGGAAATTAAGAAAACAATCCCACTCACAATTGCTACAAAAAGAATAAAATACCTAGGAATAAACCTAACCAAGGATGTAAAAGACCTGTACTTGTAAAATTATAAGACGCTGAAGAAAGAAGATACAAATAAATGGAATCTAATGAACAATCTGGACTAACAAGGAAAATGGGGACTGACTCAAAGATGAAGAGCAGTATGACAGCTGGGGAAGAGGATATAAAGGAGAGGAGAGATTGAGCAAAAGGAAAAAAGACTCATGGACACAGACAACAGTGGGGTTATTGTGAGGCAGAGGGAATATAAGGGGACTAAATGGTAATAGAAAAAATACAATAAAGATTAAATTTAGCCCTGAGTTGTGTGGCTCAGTAGATTGAGTGTTGGCCTGCAAACCAAAGGGTCACAGATTTGATTCCCAGTCAGAGCACATGCCTCGGTTGCACAGGTCCCCAGTTTGGGGCACATAAGAGGCAACCAACCACACATTGATGTTTCTCTTCCTCTATTTCCCCCCCTCACCTCTCTCTAGAAATAAATAATATATTTTTTAAAATATTAAATTTAAAAAGTCAAAGAAAAAGAAGGGCAAGTGAAAAAATGGAGGTGGAAGAAAAGAAAGTTGATATACAAAACATGGAATACTAACATGACCATGGCATGTTGAAGAGCAGAAAAAAGAATTAAAGTAGACAGTTATAAAGCAAACAAATACACTCTAAGATCATTTTTTAAAAAGCATTTAGTTATGTTCATACTGCAATAGCAATGCCAGTCTTCTTAAGGAGCAATAAACTGATAGCAATTTATGTAGTTCAAGACTGATGAAGTCAGCTAATAAGGATGCTGAGAGTTTTAAGCTCCAAGAATTTTGACTTGACAGAAAGAAAATTAGGAACTGCACTTGACTTACATCAAGCATCATGTGTGTTGTCAACATATACTACAAACCTCTTTCCTCAAGTATCTTATCCTGGCCTCTTAGACCAGGAACTCTTGGATGGGAAACCCAGCTCTGTGGTCTGTAAGCAGGGACTGGCTATAGTCAGAAAAACTATCAAATCTCAACTCAGAATGACAAGAAACCCACAGTCTTTTTAGATTTTCAATTAAAATACACCTTCAACTTTCCAGTGCAAACTCTGTAACATCACTGAATGTTTTAGTGGATTTTTCTCTCATCTACATAAAAAGAAGAAGTTTCAAATCACTGATCTCACTATTGAAACGTAATTGTCGACAGGCAAGATGGTAGAGTAGTGAGTGGAAGTCACACTGACCTCCTCCCAGGACCAATATGCAATTACAACTAAATTGTGGAGAAATCACCTAGAACAAACAACTAAAAAATGGCAAGAGAGGAGCCTTGTAAACTTGGACAGACAGGAATCAGTTTTGGCACAACCTGACAGGTAAGGAGTGCAGTAGTGACTTGAGAAGGCAGCTTAGGTGCCCATGAACAGCAGTGCCAGAGAGAGTAGCCAGCAGGATCCTGGTGCTGACTCCTCCCCCATATGGCAGTAGCCATCTGGCTCAGGCAGACCACTCCCCTGAACTGCATCAGTGTGACAGCACACAGTAACACCACCCCCAGGAGGGATTCTGCCCCACCTGTGGTGCCTAAGCTGGCCTGCTGACTGCAGAGTGACTAGATTAACAACTGAAGGAGAGAGCCACAAAGAGTAGATTTCTGGAAGTCTTGAACAGTCTGCCTAAGGTCAGACAAGGTCAACATCTGACATCAACAGAGGCAAATCTAGAAAGAAAAAACAGAAGTATCCTACCATAGAAGTTCACATACAAAGTAAGGAAGTCAAGCCAGATCAATTTAAGAAGCAGAAGCAAAAAAGAAGAGTCTCATAAATAATTGGAAGACAAAGAAACACCTCCCAGTTGAACAGAAAGGACAAATCCTCACAGACAGAACCAAACGAAATAGAGATAAGTAAACTATCAGATATTGAGTTCCAAACAATGGTTCTAAGGAAGCTCAATGAGCTCAGAGAGAATTACAAAAACTACAGGGAAATATCAAGGAACTTATTGTAAATTATATGAGCATGTAAAAGGACATAAAAACTATCAATAAAAGGCAAGAGGAAATGAAGAATAAAACTTTCTGAATCGAAGAAAAATGTAGAAGGAATCAAAAGCAGGCTAGGTGAAGCAGAGGAACAAATCAGTGAGATGGAGGATAAGGTAGAAAAAAGCTCCCAGAGAGAGCAAGAAAATGAAAAAAGTTTCAAAAAGAATGAGGAGGAGTTTAGGAAATGCAGGATAACATGAAACAGAATAATATCTGTATAATAGGGATACCAGAAGGAGAAGAAGAGGAGCAAGGGATAGAAACATGTTTGAAAAAGTAATGATGGAAAACATTCCTAATTTGAGGATAGAAAAGTCACACAGGTTCGGGAAGCACAGAGGGTCCCATTCAAGAGGAACCCAGTGAGGCCCACTCCAAGACACATCATCATGAAAATGGCAAATATCAAAGACAAACATAGAATCCTAAAGGAAGCAAGGAAGAAACTAAGCGTAGCATAAAAGGGAGCCCCAAAATGGCTAGCAGCTGACTTCTCAACAGAAACACTATAAGCCAGAAGAGAATGGCAAGAAATACTCCAAATAATGAAAAGCAAAGGGCTGCAACCAAGACTTCTCTACCCAGCAAGGCTCTCAATTAAAATAGAAGGCGAAATAAGGGGTTTCCCACACAAAAGAAGGCTAAAAGAATACACCTCCGCCAAACCAGCACTGCAAGATATACTAAAGGGACTGCTTTTAGAAGAAAAGAAAAAGAGTGAGAAAGACAGGAACACAGGTACAAAGGGAAAAAATGAATAAGTACCTATCAATAATAACTTGAAATGTATTGGATTAAATGCTCCAATCAAAATATAAAGAGTACTGACTGGATTAGAAAACATGACCCGCACACATGCTGCCTACAAGAGACTCACCTCAGAATAAAGGACCTACACAAACAGAAAGTAAAGGGTTGGAAAAAAATATTCCAAGCAAATGGACAGGAAAGAAAAAAGCAATGGTAACAATACTTATATAAGACAAAATAGATTTCAAAACAAAGGCCATTAAAAGAGACCCAGAGGAACACTTCATAATACTCAGAAAAAGAATCCATCAAGAAGACATAAATATTGTAAACCCATATGCACCAAACATAAGAGCACCAAATATATAAGAAAACCTTGGAAAACTTCACAAAAGATATAGACAGCAACACACTGATAGTAGGTATTTTAACATCCCATTGTCAAAAATGGATAAATCTTCCAAACAAAACATCAACAAGGATATTGTGGAACTGAATGACACATTAGGTCAAATGGACTCGACTGACTTATATACAACCTTTCATCCCAAAGAAGCAAAATACACATTCTTTTCAAATGACACAGAACCTTTTCAAAGATAGGTCACATGATGGCACACAAAACAAGCCTCAACAAATTCAAAAATTTGTAATGATAACAAGCATTTTCTCAGACCACAAGGGTTGAAACTAGAAACCAACCTCAAGGAAAAAACTCAAAAACTTTCAAACTCATGGAGACAGAATAGCATGCTATGAAACAATGAATGGTTGAATAATGAGATCAAAGAAGTCAACAAGTTTCTGGAAATGAATGAAAATGAACACAAAACAGTCCAAAACCTATGGGACACAGTGAAGGTTGTCCTGAGAGGGAAGTTCATAGCAATACACACTTACCTAAAAAAGACAGAAATTTCAAATAAACCACCTAATCCTAAAGCTTCAAGAACTGGAGAAACAACAAACGAAGCCCAGAGCAGTAGAAGGAAGGAAATAATCAGGATCAGAGCAGAAATGAATGACATAGAGACTAAAAGAACAATTCAAAGGATCAACAAATCCAGGGGCTAGTTCTTTGAAAGATAAAAAAAATCGACAAGGCTTTAAGCAGACTCATCAAGAAAAAAAAGGAGAGGACTCAAATAAATAAGATCAGAAATGAAAGAGGAGAAATAATAACTGATACCACAGAAATACAAAGGATTGTGAGATATTACTATGAACAACTATATGCCAAGAAATTTGATGATCTCAATGAAATTGTCAAATTTCTAGCAAAATATAACCTTCCAACACTCAATGAAGAAACAGCAGAAAGCTTGAAGAGACTGATAACAGCTGGTGAAATTGAAGCAGTAATCAAAAAATTCCTGGCACATAAAAGCCCTGGACCAGACGGTTTGATAGAAGAATTTTACAAAACATTTAAGGAAGAGCTAACCCCTGTCCTTCTCAGGCTATTCCAAAAAATCCAAGAAGAGGGAAGACTCCCAAACTCTTTTTATGAGGCTAGCATCATCCTAATCCCAAAACCAGATAAACACACAACAAAGAAAGAAGACTGCAGGCCAATATTGCTGATGAAAACAGACGTTAAAAACTTTAACAAAATATTGGCAAACCACATCCAGCAATACATTAAAATGATCATCCACTATGATCAAGTGTGATTCATCCCAGGGATGCAAGGATGCTTCAGTATTTGTAAATCAATGAATGTAATAACTGCATAAACAAAAGGAAAGACAAAAACCACATGATCATCTCAATGGATGCGGAAAAAGCATTTGATAAGGTACAGTACCCATTTATGATAAACCACTCAGGAAAATGGGAATAAAGGGGGTATACCTCAACATAATAAAGGCCATATATGAAAAACCTATAGCCAACATCATACTCGATGGGCAAAAACTAAAATATTTCCCACTAAGATTGGCAAAAAGACAAGGTTGTCCTCTTTCACCACTCTTATTCAACACAGTGTTGGAAGTCCTAGCCACAGTGATCACACAAGAAAAAGAAATAAAAGGCATCCAAATTGGAAAGGAGGAAGTAAAACTGTCATTGTTTGCAGATGACATGATAGTGTACATAGAAACTATGTACATAGTTGGCATAGACTCCGCCAACAAACTACTTGACCCAATAAATAAATCGGGCAAAACAGTGGGATACAAAGTCAATATTCAGAAATCTAAAGCAGTTTTGTACACCAACAATGAATTATCAGATACAGCAATCAGGAAAAGAATCTCATTTGCTATAGCAACAAGAAAAATAAAGTATTTAGGGTAAACTTAACCAAGGAGGTAAAAGACCTGTACTCAGAAAACTACACAACAATGAAAAAGAAATTAAGGAAGACACAAATAAATGGCAGCATATACCATGTTCATGGATTGGAAAAATTAACATCATCAAAATGTCCATACTACCCAAAGCAATTTATAGATTCAGTGCCATCCCTACTGAAATAACAGTGATGTACTTTGCAGATACATGACAAACATTTCAAAAATTTATATGGAACCATAAATGATCTCAAACAGCTACAGCAGTTTTGAGAAAGAAGAAGAAAGTAGGAGGGATCAAAATATCTGACATCAAACTATATTACAAAGCCATTGTAATCAAAACAATCTGGTACTGGCATGGAACAGACACATAGATCAACAGAACAGAATAGAAAGCCTGGAAATAAACCCATGTCTCTATGGTCAGTTAATATTAGACAAAGGGGGCAGAAGCTTAAAATGGAGTATAAGTAACCTCTTCAACAAATGGTGTTGGGAGAGCTGGACAGCTACAGGCAAAAAATTGATATTCGACCACTAACTTACACCATACACAAAAATAAACTCAAGATAGATAAAAGACTTAAATATAAGTTGTGACCGCCACAAAATTCCTAGAGGATATAGGCAGAAAACTCTCAGATATCCCATGCAGCAATATTTACACCAATATGTCCCCTAGAGCAAGGGACATAAAGGAAAGGATAAACAAGTGGGACCTCATCAAAATAAGAAGCTTCTGCAAGGCTAAAGAAAACATGAGCAAAATAAAAAGGAAACCAACCGTATAGGAAAATATATTTCTCAATGAAACCTCAGACAAGGTTTTGATCTCAAAATATATGCAGAACTCACATGACTCCACTCCAGGAAGACAAACAATCCAACTGAAAAATAGGCAAAGGACCAGGACAAACACTTCTCCAAGGAGGACATACATGGGGCCCAGAGACATATGAAAGGATGGTCAGCATCACTAGCCATCAGAGAAATATAAGTTAAAACCACAATGAGATACCACTTCACACCAGTCAGAATGGCCATCATAAACATGTCAACAAACAAGTGCTGGCAAAGATGTGGAGAAAAGGGAACCCTAGTCCACTGTTGGTGGGAATGCAGACTGGTGCAGCCACTGTGGAAAACAGTGTGCAATTTCCTCAAAAAGTGAAAAATTGAACTGCCTTTTGAACCAGCAGTTACACTGCTGGGATTATACCCTAAGAATCCCAAAACACCAATTCAAAAGAACCTATGCACCCCAATGTTCATAGCAGCACAATTTACAATAGTCAAGCGCTGGAAGCAGCCAAACTACCCTTCACGACAGCATGGATGGAACTGGAGAGCATTATGCTAAGTGTACAGTATGATCTCACCTATAAGTGGAACCTAACCAACAAAACAAACAAGCCAGAAAAATATAACCAGCAACAATAAAAGAAAAAACATACTGATAGTAACCAGAGGGACGGAGAGAAGGGTGTAACAGGGAAAAGAATGGGAAGGTCAAATCGAGGAACATGTATAAAGGACCCATGGACAAAGCAAAAGTGGGGAAGGATTGAAGGTGGGAGGTAGGGGTGGGTGTGTCAGGGGAAAGTGGTGGCGGGAAAATGGAGACAAGTGTATTTGAACAATAAAAAAAAATGTAATTGTCAAATGAATTGTTCACTAAAATGCTGAAAACTGGGAAAAATATTTTTAAATATCATTTTGTTCGAATGTTTGTCTCAACCAAATAAAAATTTTAAAAACACTGTATCATAAATGACAAACTCCTTTAAAAACAGAATCATTAATTATAAAATGAGTCGATGACCTAAGTCATCTGTGTATGTGAGATGGGATATGGCAGTGGGAAGAAGAGTGGTTAGGTAATGAAAAATCAGTTAAACCACTAATTTGTGTTATATATAGGAGAAAAAGACTGAATTAAATTTTAAGGTAGTTCACTGTTGAAAATAATCTCTTTTTAGATGGGACTATATTAATTTATCAAACTTTATAACTCTATCTTATATTACATTTTCAATATATGTACTACGTTTCTGGATCAAAAGGCCTATCACTCCTCTAAACCCACCCTTCCACCCACAAACATATATACACACACAGACAATAGCGAAAAATCATACAAATATGTTTGCATTAGCATGGGGCAAAATGTGAAAGAACCAGGGAATTACAACCTGGTTACATAAGAGGAAATGAAATGAAGGGGATGATAAGGAGAGATTGGAAATAATTTTTTTATTTACATGTTTGGAGGTTTTTTAAATTTGTTATTAAAACATATATCACTTTTATAATAAAATGGTGAAAACAGTTTTAAAAGAGAAATATGAAACCATCAAAGCTCTAGAAGAATATATAGGATAAATTTATTTATACTCTTTCAGAAAGGTAATACACAAAATCCAAAGTCACAAATAAAAAATTAAAAACAATGATCTGAAAAAAAGTAATTCAGCATTAAAAACACTATTAAAAGTTTAAAACTAGGTATGGGCTAAAAAATATTTTTCATCATATATAACAAATTTATAACAGAAATTAAAACGTTAATTTCTGAAATTCACAGATTATACAAAATTGAGATAAAATTATATAAATCAAAAAAATAAAAAGGCTATGAATAAGCATGTCATGGCAAAATAAACACAAATAGCAAGGAACATGACATATGACCAATGTCATTCCTGCAAAATAAATGTAAATCAAAAAAGAAAAAATATGGGTAGGCATACAGAACAATGAAATAAAATTGAGAGTCCAGAAATTAATCAAACATACAAAGTTGGGGTAAAGTAGTTTTACAGTTGTGAGTAAATGAAACACAAAATTTATTCTTGTATTGTTAATTAATTATTGTATTATTTTTCATACAAACAACTGTAAACCTATTTTTGCCCCACCCTGTACATAGTCTACTGAGTTTTGACAAGAGTGTCAAAACCATTTATTAGGGAAAGCATAGTCTCTTCAACAAATGGTGCTGAAACAACTAGATCTACATGTGAAAATAAAATTGAGCTCCTTTCTTACTATATGTATATATAAAAATTAACCCAAAACAGATCAAAGATCTAAATTTAAGAGCTAAAACTATAATGCACTTAAAACAGTGGGGAAACTTGATGACTTTATTGTATAATACCAAAAACATGAGCAATGAAAGAAAAAATAAATTGGACTTCATAAAAGTTTAAAACTTTTGTAACTCAAAGAACATTATCAAGAAAGTAAAAAGACAACCTATAGAATGGTGGAAAATATTTGCAAGTCATATATCTGATAAGGGTCTACTATCCAAGATATATGAAGAATTCTTGTAACTTGACAACACAAAGACAACTCAATTAGGTTTGAGTAGACATTTCTCTAAAGAAGATAAACTTCTATTCGGCTTGACAAGACAATGAAAAGATGCTCAATATAATTACTCATTTGGAAAATACAAAAAAAACACACACACACACACTCACTGGGATGGCTATAAGTTTTTTTTAAAAAAAGGAAAACACAAGTGTTGGTCAGGATGAGGAGATATTGCAACCCTTTTATATTGCTGGTGAAAATGTTAAATACTACAATTCCTATGGAAAACAGATTGGCTGGCTCTGAAAAGGTTAAACACAGAACTATCATAAGAACTATCATAATTTTGCTCTTAGCTATATACTCAAAAGAACTGAAAAAAGATTCTCAAATCCTTGTACACAAATGTTCATGACAGCACTATTCACAATAGCCAAAAGTAATAAACATTCCAAAGCCCATCCATAGATAAATGGTAGTAGGTATATTCATACAATAAAATATTACTCAGCCATGAAAAGAAATGAAGTTGATAAATGCCACAATGTAGATAAAGCTAAAAAATATTATGATAAGCCAAAGAAGCTATAGACAAAAGGACAAATATTATATGATTCCACTATAGAAATATCTAGAATAGGTATTTTCATAGAGACAACAGATCAGTGTTGCCAGAGGCTCTAGGGATGGTGAAGAAAATAGGGAATAACTGCTTTATGAAAATAGAGTTCCCATTAAGGGTGATGAAAGTGTTTTGGCCCTGGAGATGATGATTGCACAAAATATTGAATGTACCAAAAGTCACTAAATTGTACACTTTAGGAAAATGACTTTTATATTATTGGAATCTCATCTCAATTAAAAAATATACACACACATATATATACAGTCATGTGCTTCATAACTACAGTTCAGTCAACAGCAGACTGCATATACAACATTGGTCTCATAAGATTATAATGGAGATAAAAAATTACTATTGGCTGGTGATGTCTTAGCCAACAGAACATCATAGGGAAGCACTACTCGTGTTTGTGGTGATGCTGCTGTACATAAACCTATTGTGCTGCCAGTCATATAAAAGTATAGACTTACAATTATGTATAATACATAACACTTAATAATGGTATCAAATGACTTATGTTACTGGCTTATGAATTTACTGTATAATTATTATTTTAGAGTATATGCTAATTTTTTAAAAATAAACGGTTGCCATAAAACAGTATGCCATGTACTGGATCTATAGTCTTGAGCTTAGAGGAGATATCAAGGTTGGAAATACAGATTTGACAGCTGTCACACTATATATTATATAAATCCATAAACCGTGTCACATATTCTTGGGAAGATATCTCATTTGTAGAAACGTAATCTAACCAAGAACTCCAATTTTTAGTTCTATCTATTTCAAATAATAAAGTGTATCCAAAAAAACTTCTCAGTGATTTCTATTAAAATCTTTTGACGTTTTTTGTTCTCTAGAAAGTCTTCAAAGTCACCCACTCTCTTACTCCACAAAAGTCTACCCCTTATGGTACAGTGTCACCCACACTGCACCATCCCCTTTGCCCTTACTGTATGTCATGCTTTGGATTGTCACATCTCTCTAACCACTTGTTGCTTCCTTAGAAATGCAGTTCTTGCTCCCTGAATGCTTGTCTCATGAACATTATGGATCTGTATCAGACAGTTTTGAGGCCTACTAACATACCCCAATCTTAAGGTCAGGGATCTTTTTACCACAAATAAATGTCTTTTAGGTAGAAAATAACAGTATGCCATGTCATATTGGCAGCAGCCTCATCCATCTCATGTTTGCCATGTCTCTGATTACAGCATTTTTTTCTTGTGCTTGATTTAATCTCATGTTGCTTTATAAATTTAGTGTAGCCTAAGTGTACACTGTTTATAAAATTTACCATAGTGGACATTTATGTCCTAGACTTCATGTTCACTCACCACTCATTTGCTGACTCACTCAGAGCAACTTCCAATTCTCTAAGCTCCACTCATGTTAACTGCCCTACATAGGCATAGCATTTTTATCTTTTATGTAGTATTTTTTATTATTCCTTTACCATATTTAGATATGTTTACATACACAAACACATTGTGTTACAGTTGCTTATAGTATTCAGTACAGTAACTTACTGTACAGGGATGTAGCCTAGAAGCAAAAGGATATACCATATAGCCTAGGTGTATAGTAATCTATACACTCTACGATGTTCATACAACAAATCACCTAACAATGCATTTCTCAGAACATATTATAATCATTAGATGGTACATGATTGTACATACACACATTTTCACTTATGAGGTGGGAAAATAATAAAAATTTTGTAATAGCCACACTAGTAAGGGTGAGGGGAAAACAAGATTTTCATATTCTACTGTGACTATTAATTGATACAACCATATTTTAGTCTGATATTATCCAGAACTTTTATTCCATCAATAGGAATTTGCCTTGCACTTTCCAAATGGTGTCAAAATATAACTAGTTGGCTATTTATTGGAGAAATTTTTCTGATAAAGAATGAAAAACACTCTAAGATGGAATCATGAGCAACTTTATACTTTTTAATAATTTTTCACTGAAAGAAACATATAGTTTCACACTGGTATTTAACAATGAAACCAGTTATTAATCCATAAATATACAGTTATTAAACTCCAATTTTTTTCTCATTTGAGTAATGATGTCATTTTTTGCAATTAAATTAACAGCACATCCTTGATAACTCTAATGAGAACGTAGGCTCTCTCTCTTTCCAAATTCCAAATTCCTCCTAGGACAAAGACTCTGTGTATGTGTGTGTGTGTGTGTCTGTGTGTGTGTGTGTATGTACACATAGAAATAGACACAGACATAGACAGAGACATAGACATAGACATAGACATGTGAACGATTTGATTTTGAAAACTTTTTAGCTATTTGGAAATCCTGTATTCCTAACTGGGAACATATATATTTGTTGCTGATAAGTCAACTCCTCTGACAAGAACATAGGGTGAAAATCAACCTCACCAGAGTTCAAGAGAACCACTAAATGAACCACCATTTATTTGAAGAAATGTAGGATACCAAAACTACTTTGTGTTTTTACCTATATTTATATCAATACTGGAAGTTTTTATTTTTTTTTTATTTATTTTTTTTTAATTTTTTTTTAATTAATTTATTTACTTTTTAAATACATTTGTCTCTGCCTTCCCCCCACCTCTTTCCCTTGCCCCCTCCCACCTTCCCTCCCTCAGCTCATCCCCTTTGGTTTTGTCCATGAGTCCTTGCTATATGTTCCTTGACTTTCCCCTTCCCTTCCCTTTCCCTGCCCCCCCCTTCCCTCTTGTCTCTGTTGATTTCTTTTCCTTTCAGTGTTGCTGGTCATATTTGCCTTGCTTCTTTGCATTGTTGGTTAGGTTCCGCTTATAGGTGAGATCATATGGTATTTGTCTTTCGCCCCTGGCTTATTTCGCTTAGCATGATGCTCTCCAGTTCCATCCATGCTGTCGCAAAGTTTAGTACTTCTTTTTTTCTTTCTGCTGCGTAGTACTCCATTGTGTATATGTACCATAATTTTTTTATCCAGTCATCTACTGATGGGCATTTAGGTTGCTTCCAAGACTTGGCTATTGTAAATTGTGCTGCTATGAACATTGGGGTGCATAGGTTCTTTTGTATTGGCGTTTTGGTGTTCTCAGGGTATAGTCCCAGCAAGGGGAATCGCTGGATCAAAAGGCAGTTCCATTTTCAGCTTTCTGAGGAAATTCCACACTGCTTTCCATAGTGGCTG
The DNA here is from genome assembly GCF_021234165.1 of Pteronotus mesoamericanus. Taxonomy (NCBI): domain Eukaryota; kingdom Metazoa; phylum Chordata; class Mammalia; order Chiroptera; family Mormoopidae; genus Pteronotus; species Pteronotus mesoamericanus. Next base: position 32,907,174 of record NW_026555105.1, on the reverse strand, counting down.
CACCAGTCTGCATTCCCACCAACAGTGGACTAGGGTTCCCTTTTCTCCACAGCCTCGCCAGCACCTGTTGTTTGTGGATCTGTTTATGATGGCCATTCTGACCGGTGTGAGGTGGTACCTCATGGTGGTTTTGATCTGCATTTCTCTGATGGCTAGTGATGCAGAGCATCCTTTCAAATGCCTCTGGGCCCTCTGTATCTCCTCCTTAGAAAAGCATCTGCCCAGGTCCTTTGCCCATTTTTTGATTGGATCATTTGTCTTCTTGGAGTCAAGTCGAGTGAGTTCTTTGTATATCTTGGAGATCAAACCTCTATCTGATGTATCATTAGCAAATATATTTTCCCAAATGGTTGGCTCCCTTTTCATTTTGCTGATGTTTTCTTTCGCCGTGCAGAAGCTTCTTATTTTGATGAGGTCCCACTTGTTTATTCTTTCCTTTATGTCCCTTGCTTTAGGAGACATATCAGTGAAAAAATTGCTGCGTGGGATATCTGAGAGTTTCCTGCCAATGTTCTCCTCTAGGACTTTGATGGTGTTGCGACTTATATTTAAGTCTTTTATCCATCTGGAGTTTATTTTTGTGTATGGTGTAAGCTGATGATCCAATTTCAATTTTTTGCATGTAGCCATCCAGCTCTCCCAACACCATTTGTTGAAGAGGCTGTTATTGCTCCATTTTATGCTTCTGCCCCCTTTGTCAAATATTAGATGTCCATAGAGACCTGGGCTTATTTCTGGGCTTTCTATTCTGTTCCACTGGTCTATGGGTCTGTTCTTGTGCCAGTACCAGATTGTTTTGAGTATAGTGGCTTTGTAGTAGAGTTTGATGTCCGGTATTGTGATCCCTCCTACTTTGTGTTTCTTTCTCAAAATTGCTGCAGCTATTCGAGGTCGTTTATGGTTCCATATAAATTTTTGAAATGTCTGTTCTATTTCTGTGAAATACGTCATTGGTATCTTAATAGGGATTGCGTTGAATCTATAAATTGCTTTTGGTAGTATGGACATTTTAAGGATATTAATTCTTCCAATCCATGTGCACGGTATATGCTTCCATTTATTTGTGTCTTCCTTAATTTCTTTTTTCAATGTTGTATAGTTTTCTGCATACAGGTCTTTTGTGTCTTTGGTTAAATTTATCCCTAGGTACTTTATCTTTTTTCGTGCTATATCGAATGGTATATTTTTCCTGATTTCTTCTTCTTCTATTGCATTGCTGGTGTACAAAAACGCCTTTGATTTCTGAATGTTGACATTGTATCCTGCTGTTTTGCCAAATTCACTTATTAGGTTGAGGAGTTTTTTGGTAGAGTCTACAGGGTTCTCTATGTACACTATCATGTCATCTGCAAACAATGATAGTTTTACTTCCTCCTTTCCTATTTGGATGCCTTTTATCTCTTTCTCTTGTCTGACTGCTGTGGCTAGGACTTCCAATACGATGTTGAAAAGAAGCGGTGAGAGCGGACATCCTTGTCGTGTTCCCGATCTTAGTGGGAAAGCTTTCAGTTTTTGCCCGTTGAGTATGATATTGGCTGTAGGTTTTTCATATATGGCCTTTATTACGTTGAGGAATGCCCCATTGATTCCCATTTTGCTGAGTGTTTGGTCATAAATGGGTGCTGTACCTTGTCAAATGCTTTTTCTGCATCTATCGAGATGATCATGTGGTTTTTGTCTTTTCTTTGATTTATGTGGTGTATCACGTTTACTGATTTGCGTATATTGAACCATCCCTGCATCCCTGGGATGAATCCCACTTGATCGTGATGGATAATCTTTTGAATGTATTGCTGGATGCGGGTTGCCAATATTTTGTTGAGGATTTTAGCATCTATGTTCATCAGCGAAATTGGCCTGTAGTTTTCTTTATTGTAGGGTCTTTATCTGGTTTTGGGATCAGGGTGATGCTGGCCTCATAGAAGGAGTCTGGCAGTCTTCCCTCCTCTTGGATTTTTTGGAATAGTCTGAGAAGGACAGGGGTTAGCTCTTCCTTAAATGTTTTGTAAAATTCTCCTGGGAAACCGTCTGGCGCTGGGCTTTTGTGTGCTGGGAGTTTCTTGATGACTGCTTCAATTTCCCCAACTGTTATCGGTCTGTTCAAGCTTTCTGTTTCTTCCTCCTTCAGTGTTGGAAGATTATACTTTTCTAAAAATTTGTCCATTTCATCAAGATTTTCAAATTTCTTGGCATATAATTGTTCATAATAGTTTCTGATGATCATTTGTATTTCTGTGGTATCAGTTGTTATTTCTCCTCTTTCATTTCTGATATTATTAATTTGGGTCCTCTCCCTTTTTTTCTTGATGAGTCTGCTCAAAGGTTTGTCCACTTTATGAATCTTTTCAAAGAACCAGCTTCTGGATTGGTTGATCCTTTGAATTGTTCTTTTTGTCTCTATGTCATTCAGTTCTGCTCTAATCTTGACTATTTCCTTCCTTCTACTTGCTCTGGGATTTATTTGTTGTTGTTTCTCCAGTTCTTCAAGTTGTAGTGTTAGGTCTTTTATTTGAAATGTTTCTATCTTTTTTAGGTAAGCCTGTATTGCTATGAACTTCCCTCTCAGGACCGCCTTTTCTGTGTCCCATAGGTTTTGGACAGTTGTCTGTTCATTTTCATTTGTTTCCAGAAATTTTTTGATTTCTTCTCTTATCTCATTATTGACCCATTCATTGTTTAAAAGTGTACTGTTCAGTCTCCATGAGTTTCCAAGTTTTTGAAGTTTCTCTTTGAGTTTGATTTCGAGTTTCAAGGCCTTGTGGTCTGAGAAAAAGTTTGGTATTATTTCAATTTTCCTGAATTTACTGAGGCTTGCTTTGTGTCCTATCATGTGGTCTATCTTTGAAAAACTGCCATGAGCACTTGAAAAGAATGTGTATTTTTCTTCTTTGGGATGTAAGATTCTATATATGTCAGTTAAGTCTCTTTGATTCAGTGTTTCATTTAGTGCCACGATATGTTTATTAATGTTTTGTTTGGAAGATCTGTCCATTTTGGACAGTGGGGTGTTGAAATCCCCTACTATCAGTGTGTTGCTATCTATATCTTTTTTGAAGTCATCCAACAATTTCCTTATAAACTTGGGGGCTCCTATATTGGGAGCATATAAGTTTACAATGTTGATGTCTTCTTGATAGATTCTTCCTTTAAGTATGATAAAGTGCCCCTCTGGGTCTCTCTTTATGGCCTTTGCTTTGAAATCTACTTTGTCTGATACAAGTATGGCAACACCAGCCTTTTTCTCATGTCCATTTGCTTGGAATATTGTTTTCCATCCCTTTACTTTCAATCTGTGTAGGTCTTTTGCTCTGAGGTGGGTCTCTTGTAGGCAGCATATGTGTGGGTCATGTTTTCTTATCCATTCAGCTACCCTGTGTCTTTTGATTGGGGCATTTAGTCCATTCACATTGAGAGATATTACTGATAGAAACTTACTCATCTTTTCTCTTTGTACTTGTGTTCCTCTCTGTCTCATTCTTTTCCTTCATCTGCTTAAACCAGTCCCCTTAGCATATCTTGGAGTGCTGGTTTGGTAGAGATGTCAATACTGGAAGTTTTTATACAAATGACTGTTTCTATTCCTGGGAAATCGCTTTATCCCATTAGTATTACTGTTGATGAAAACTGTTGTGTGCACATTTTTTCCTGAGCCTGCACAAAGAAGTGAATGTTTGTATCCCTCTGCAAAATGCATATGTTAAAACTCTAACCCTCAATGTAATGGTATTAGGAGGTGCGCATGTATTAGGTAATTAGATCATATGGTGAAGCCATTCTCAAATGGGATTAGTATCACTACAAAAGAGACCTCAGAGAGCTTTCTAACTCCTCCTATTATAAGAATGTGCCAGCACCTTGATCTTGGACTTCCTAACCTCCAGGAGTATAAGAAATGAATGCTTGTTGCTTTAACTACCCAATCCATGGTAATTGTGTTATAGCTGCCCAAACTAAGAGAGCCTGCATCATTTCCAAATAACTGATGGGAAAGTAGTGCCTTCTTTGAGGATGGGCTTAATTGTTCAAAGGGTTAAATGTTATTCTAAAATAAAGGTATCAAAATGTGAAGTATGATTATAATTACCAATTATTAATAATATCAATCATTTTAATAAGTGGCTTATAGCATAGGTCTGAAAACAATTCTGAAATAGGAGTTACAAAAATAACTTAGAAAAACAGGAACACTAGAACAAGAATACAGTACTTCAAGGCAATCCTGTAATTCTGTGGATTTACCGATTCTGATGTCTTTTTTAATCTCATTATTTTGCAATCACACATACATAACCTAAAACCAAGAGTGTCAAGTGTGAAATCATCCTTCTGAACCCTTATCTGTAAAATTAGTGAGACAAAATAATTTGCAAGATATCCAGATGTTCTATGATGCTATATTTATCACCAGAGATACAATAAAGAAGTTATCACTGACCTAGTTACCAACTCCAGTTCTCATTTCACATCTTACCTAATCTATCAAAAACATTGAACTGAATTGATCGCTCCTCTAGTTTCTTACATCATTTCCTTCACAGCTTCAAAGAGTCGATTAGTCCTTCTTCTGCCTCACTAGCTACTCTTTCTTAGTCTCCATTTCTGGTCACTTCCCATCTTCCTAAGCTCTAGACAGTGGAAGAACCCAGAGATAAGGTCATTTTCTTTTCTATAATCACAACATAGGTGACCTTGTCTAAAACAATGTCTTTAATTACTGTACTTAAGATGTTAACTCCCAAAATTATATTAGCAGGCTCAATTCTCTACTTAGCATCTTGGATATTTAAAGTCATCTCACACTTCACATATGTGAACCATGCTCTTTTCATAGCCACATCTGTTCCTTCTACAAATTACCCCATTTAATTAAATAGCATAGCTTAGGCCAAAACCTCAGGACCATCCTCAACTCCTTCCTTCTCTTCTTTCCATATCCACCTTGAACAAAGGCATCCATCTCCACCTTTAAAACATCCAGAATCCAACTGCTTTTCACCACCTCTACATTGATCACCCTGTTTAAACCACAATCATCTCTACTCTGAACTACTGACAGAGATGTCCAAACTTTTGGTTTCTCTGCACCACACTGAAGAAAGAAGAGTTGTCTTGGGCCACACATCAAATACATTGAGACACATGATAACAAAATGTCTCATAATGTTTTACGTAAATTTACAATTTTGTGTTGGGCTGCATTCACAGCCATCCTGGGCTGCATGCAGCCTGCAAGCCACAGGTTGGACATCCCTAAAACATCAGCCCATTTGGTACTTATGCTTCCATTCGTACCCCTCTACACTCAATTTTCAAAAAACCAGGCAGGTTAGTGCTTTCTCAAAATCCTTCAAAGGCTTCCCATCTTGCTCTAAGCAAAGTGAACCCACATAAGCTGGGACCTCTACAATTTATCTAACCTTACCTACCATACTCTCACCTCACTTGCTCCACTCCCTGCATTCTTAGGCCAGGTTGAGCATAATCCTTTTGAACCTTCTGCCTGTAGTGATCATATACGGGATATGCACAAAAAACACAAATTTTATTTTTGAGGGGGGGTCTCTGTGCACATATTATTCCATTAGACAGCTCTTCCCTAACTACTATATATAAAAAGTAGCACCCTCTGGTCACACTCTATCTCTGTTACTTTGCTTTATCTTTCTTCATTGCTCTTATAAAACCCTAACATATATAGCATTTATTGGTTTATTTGTTTATTGACTGACTCCCTCACCCCATCGTATATAATGGTTAAAGCAGAAATATTGTTTACTACTATATCCCCTGTGCTTAAAATAGTGCCAGGCAAAAAGTAAGCTCTTGATAAATATTTGTAAAATGACCAAATGAGTATATTAACCCCTATTTTATCATGTGTAATGGAAGTCAACAAAACAATATAAAGGAAAAAATATTTTTATAATATATTATGTGCTGGGTACAAAATGGAAACATAGAAACATATTTACCTGAAAAAAAGCCATCTCTGAAACTTGACATAGAAACACTCACTCCACTGTTGCAAGGAATCAGCAAAAAAGCTAGTCAGGGTGATGGGTGGAAGAACAGTCACCAACAGGAAATTAAAATCCCAATCTGTACTAAACATACAAGTGTCAGGTCCAAAGTCACATTATGTATAAGTCATAGGGACCCAAATGAAAAACTAACTTAAAAATTGGTTTAGAATCAGAGATCTTTTTTAATCTCATTATTTTGCAAAATCAAATTTAAAGCTATCTTCTAGGAATACTTCTGTAACTTCTAACACTTCTGTAACTTCTAACTTTTAAAAAAAATAGGAATTTTTTTTACCACTGTGAGAAAAAAATTGTAAAAATATATATATCCACACAAGGAGGGGAAAATCAATAGCTACCAAAATAGGAATATACATACATACATATATAGATAGATATCTATATCTATATATATAATTCTATATTCTCTATATATAGTAGAATATAGTAGCTGTTGACTACTATTATATGTAATAGTACTTCTTATAGTATAAATATGTGTGTATATATACATATATAATAGCATTTCTTATAGTACATGTGTATATATTCATATATAACTATATATCTATACCTATATATAGGTAGATATATATATCCTGAATAAATTTTTTAAAATCTGAGTATTAAGATAAGCATGTTTAAAATGTTTAAGAGTATATAAAACATGAATAAGAAAATGTGAAAAAAAAGAAATTAAAAAAATACTGGAAATAATAAATGTCAATATAAGAAAGAGAAAAGCAATAAATTAGAGTCAGCTAAAGAGAGACATGAGGCAGATACATAGTATAGGAAGAAAAAAGATGAAAAACATCAAACAGAAATTAAGTAATTTATGCTACAGGAATAAAAATATATATTATATGTCTAATAGGAGTCCCAGTAAATGAGAAAAAAGAATATGAACAGGCAATATTTATGGAGAATGAGGTTGATAATTTCCCAAAATTAAAAAGAAAAAATCCTCATCTTGAGGAAATTGGAGATTATATTTATGCCTATATACACATGCACATATTACATGCACATAAACTGACACCGAGACACATTCTTTTTTAAATTTTTATAGTATTTTTCCATTACCATTTAGTCCCATTATACTTCCTCAATGCCTACAATCACTGCACTGCTGTCTGTTCAGGAGTATTTTTTCCTTTTTGCTCAATCCTTCTACCACCTAACCTATGCCACCCTTAGCTGTCATCCCACTCTTTATTTTCCTTTTTAGTTTGTTCATTAGATTCCACAGATGAGTGAAATTGTATGATATTTGTCTTCCTCTAACTGGCTTATTTCATTTATCAGAATGTTCTCCAGGTCCATCCATGCTGTCACAAAGGTAAAACTCTTCCTTTAATGCCAAAAAGTATTCCATTGTGAAAATGTCCCATAGTTTTATCCACTCATCTACTGATGGACACTTGGGCTGCTTCCGTATCTTGACAATTGTAAATAACACAGCAATGAACATAGGGGTGCTTATGTTCTTTTAAATTACTCTTTTGAGTATCTTCAGATATATTCCCAGAAGTGGGAGCACTGGGTCAAGAGGAAGATCCATTTTTAATTTTTGAGGTATATCCATACCACTCCCCACAGTGGCTACACCAATTTGCATTCTCACCAACAGTGCCAAAGTGTTCTTTTTCCACATCCTTGCTAGCACTTGTTTGTTGATTTATTGATGATAGCCATTCTGGCAGTTGTGAGATGATATCTCATTGTGCTTTTAATTTGCATTTCTCTGATGATTAGTAACATTGAGTATCTTTTCATATGTCCATTGGCCATGTGTCTGTCCTCTTTGGAGAGGTATCTATTCAGGTCCTTCACCCATTTTTAATTGGATTGTTTGACTTTTTGGTGTTGAATTTTGTAAGTTCTTTATAAATTTTGGATATTAACCTCTTATCAGATGTATCAGTGAATATATATTCTCCCATTCCATGGGTTGTCTTTTGATTCTGTTGATGGTTTCCCTTCCTGTGCAAAATCTTTTTAGTTTTATGTAGTCCCATTTGTTTATTTTTATTTTATTTCTCTTGCCTGGGGAGATATATCAGATAAAATGTTGCTATGAGCAATGTGAGAGATTTTGTTGCCTATGTTTTCTAAGAGTTTTATTGTTTTGGGTCTAACATTTAAGTCTTTGATCCATTTTGAATTTATTCTTATGTGTGGTGCAAGAAAGTCATCTACTTTCATTTTTTCTGCACATATCTGTCAAATTTTCCCAACATCATTTATTGAATAAACTTTGTTTAGCCCATTTTATGTGCTTGCTTCCTGTATCAAATATTAATTAATTATAAAGGTATGGGTCTATTTCTGGGCTCTCTATTCTGTCCCATTGATCTATGTGTTTGTTTTTATGCCAGTACCATGCTGTTTTGATAACTATGCCCTTATAATATAGTTTGATATTAGGTAATGTGATTCCTCTAATTTTGTTTTTCTTTTTTCAGGATCACTCTTGCTATGTGGGGCCTTTTGTGGTTCCATACAAATTTTTGAAATATTTATTTTAGTTCTGTGAAATACATCATTGGAATATTGATAGAATTGAGTTGACTCTGTAGATTACTTTGGGTAGTATGGACATTTTAATCATGTTAATGCTTCCTATCCTTGAAAATGTTATGTGCTTCCACTTATATGTATCTTCTTCATTTTTTCTTCAGTCTCTGCCTTATAATTTTTTTATCTTTTTTATTTTTATTTTTAGAGAGTGGTAAAGGGAGGGAGAAAGAGTGGGAGAGGAAAATCAATGTGTGGTTGCCTCTTATGCAATCCCTACTAGGAACCTTGCCTGCAACCCAGGCATGTGCCTTGACTGAGAATCGAACTGATGACCCTTTGGTTCACAGGCTGGCAACTCAATACACTGAACCACACCAGGCAGGTCTGTCTTACAATTTTCTGAGTAAAGATCTTTTACATCCTTCGTTAGATTTATTCCTAGTTATTTTATCTTTTTGAAGCAATTGTGAATGGGATTTTCTTAATTTCCCTATTAGTTTGTTGTTGGCATATAAAAGGGCAACTCATTTCTGGATATCAATTTTGTACCCTGCTACTTTGCTCAATTAATTTATCAGTTCTAGTAGTTTCTTGGTGGATTCTTTGTGGTTCTCTATATATAGTATCATGTCATCTGCAAATAAAGACAGTTTTACCTTTTCCTTTCCAATTTGGATGCCTTTTATTTCTTTTTCTTGTCTGATTGCCATGGTTAAGAGTTCCAGTACTATGTTGAATAAGAGAGATGAAAGCGGACATCCCTGTCTTATTCCCAATTTTAAGGGCAACACTTGTAATTTTTGCCCATTGAATATGATGTTGGCAGTGGGTTTGTGTTTATGGTTTTTATTATGTTTAGGTATGTTCCCTCTGTCCCCACTTTGCTGAGCATTTTTATCATCAGTGAGTGCAGGATTTTTATCAAATGCTTTTTCTGCATCTATTGATATGATAATGTAGTTTTTATCCTTGCATTTTGTTTATGTGGGGAATCACATTTATTGATTTGTGAATGTTGTACCAATCTTGCATTGCTGGAATAAATCCTACTTGATTGTGGTGCATGATCTATTTGAGGCATTGCTCTATTTGGTTTGCTAATATTTGTTGAAGATGTTAGTGTATATGTTCATCAGAGATATTGGCCTATAGTTTTAATTTTCTTTTATTGTTAGACACATTCTAATGAAACTCTATAACACCAAAGACAAAAACAAAATCTTCAAAGCTAGCAAACAGATATGAAATATTGTTATATAGAAGCAACATTTAGATGGATGGCCAACTTCTCATCAGCAACAACAAATGCTGTAAGATAATAAAATATTACCTGATTATTGAAGAAAACTAACTTTCCACAAAGAATTCTACATGCAAAAGTCCATGCCTAGAAATCTAAATTATTAAAGAGTGAAGATGAAATAAAAAGATTTTAGACATAAAAAGAATGAGAATTTACTACTCACAGCTTCTTACTAAAAATAACCTTTGGCAATAAGGAATTTGTTGCAAGAAAAATTAATGAACATAGAATCAATAATAAACACTGATTTTTAAAAATCAGAGTGACATTTTGATTAGAAGGCAGTTAAAAATAAAATGGATCTAAACTAGTGAACAATATGATGATTTATGCAAGACAGCATATTAAATTTAAAGCATTAAAGATATGTCTACTTCAGAGGTTTTTAATAATGTAAGGATAGCAATTCCCAAAATAGTAGGAAAAATGGACAAAACTATGAACTAGAGAAATGTGTACCAAATTTATAAATTGAGTAGGTTCTCAAGGGAGGGAGAGTAACATGAATAAAGGGGAAACAAATGGTATTTCAGCCAAGCATTTTTGTACTGGAATGTCACATTTTCAATGAAAAATAATTTAAACAAAAATATAAAAATATTTCTCTTAAGAAAACACACTATTTTATTTTTTGCAGATGTATGCCTTATTTCATTATTATTATTATTATTATTACTATTATTATTATTTATTTTGGAGTAAGGAACAATACATACCACAAGTCTCAAGAGCGAAGTATAAAAGTTTTATTTTTATTTTAAAGATAATAAAGCCTCAAGAATTCCGGATGAACTAGAAGAGTTTTAAACTAAATGAGTTGATTTCTCACTTAGTTTAAAATGAATATAAAATAAAACTGTTTTTCAATTTTGAACAGCTCCAAAGAATGACCATTCCAATTTTACACATTGATTCTGAAATTGTAGGACACAAGCACAAGCAAATCAAAACAGTCTGCATTTGATTTCAAAAATATTCTTGGGCTTGCTGCTTAGAGACAAAATAAAAGGAGGGGGTATAAAAATAAATCTTTTCAAAATATTATGAAGGATTTCTTAGAAAATTTGGTTAGCTATGCTAAGCAAACTAGTTTTTATGTTCAATTCAGCCACTCAGTTTAGAAATTTTATACACCAGCGGGTCAACTTACAGCCAGTCCATAAGTAGTATTTCAGTTATAATAAAAAGGTAGTCCCATAAATGTATTTTCTCCTTGTATTATTTTCCTTTCCAGTGAAAAATCAAAGTTAAACCAATAAAGGATGGGGTAGTTCCAAATGGCTATGTTGTTCATGCACTTGTATATGAGGTCCATAGCCTTTAAAATCAAACATAGTGTGAATGACCCAGTAAATCTGCATCAGATGTGTTTAACGTTGAAAGGAAATTATACCAAATGCAAGTAGTTAAATGAATCGTAAAGAAACGTGTAATCGACAAAGATACACCAGGTGAATGCAATTTCTCTACTTGTAGACATCTATGAATAGAAGTCCAAAAGTAAGTGTAGTTGGTTGTTCTGCTAAAGCTGAATTAAGTATTTCTTTATAACATCTGTCAAGACATTTTAAGGGAGAAAAATGTTACCTTAGTTATGATGGAAGCAATACAGATTAACAGTTTAGGGAGGGTACCCAGGTGTTCTGTCTGAAGTCTGAATCACAGCCTCACTAGTAGATGTATAAGCTTGCTTACATTTAACCACTGTTTGCCTCTCTTTCTTAATCTGCAAAATGGAATAACTGAGTAATTAGAACACCTGACATAATAAATAATCAATAAATATTTGCTATTATTATCATTTTAATGTGGGGCTGGGAACTGCCAGGGAAAGTATTTCTGTATTACAATAACCAATCCAGTAGAATTTTGCCATTAGGAATAGATACTTCATATCTCTGATTGAAAATGTGCTTATTCAAGGTCCTAATATTAATCTACAATGAGTAATGTAAAGTTAAACTACTCACTGGTAAAAATAAGGCTCTCTACTTTCCATAAATTTGTAAAAATTTTTCATGTAGACTATTTTCTGCAAATTTTGCTGTGCTAGTGAATGTGTGAAATATAGTAATCATTACGCAAAATATTTTATTGTATAATCAAAATCTTTTATATTTTAAGAGCTGTAATATTTTCAAAAAAGAAATACTTTAGTATAATGTTAAGCTTTATTAAGTTAAATCTACAGCTGTTCATAATATAAATTTTATCCCTTTCACATTTGAAAATATTAGTTTTGAGATATGGTTTTATGTAGGTTTATATAACTAGGTCTTTTTTTTTTTTAATCTCCCTGGAGAGATACGACTCCTGTTTAGACTGCCCTTTTACCAAATTCAAATTATTAATTATAAACAGAAAGTGCAGGGGTTTTTTGCCCCATATGTACAAAAGCTGAAACTTTGATAAAAATTACTTTGATCCATATTTGACCTTTAAAATATAACAACCAGTTTATTCTGATAAATTGAAAGAGCATATATGTAAGTGCTCTGCTTATGCAAACAGTGAGCAAAAAGGTGAAGCAAGAATATCTGAGTTGATGAGTAATGCTGATCTCCCAAAGGAAGGGAGAGGCAGCTGCATTCACCCTGGGATGATCAGGCACTTTGCCAAGAATGCAATCTAGCTATAAGGTCTAAAAATAATTGGTGTGTGTGTATATGTTTGTGTTTGTAAAGGCAGGGGTGTATATGACAGAGAGAGGGAGGAGAGAAAGAGATAATGTGGTGTGACACTGATAAAAGCTAGAAAAATGAAGCCATTCAATTTGCAAAGAAATAAAGGATATAATAATAGAGTGCATGTTAAGGATATAATAATAAAGTACATGGAGCACAGCACATGTTAAAAACATGAAGAAAACTTAATCTAAAACAAACTAGCTTAAATAATGTATAGTACAACTGTTTTCTAATTTTGTTTGACAGTATAACTATATATCTTCAGAAAATACGTATTTACAGGGAAATAACAGATGAAATAAGAATAGCTAATGTATACCCAAGAAGAATTCCACAGATTATCACCAGAAACATTGTTCTAAGACTTAGCGCAGCCTTTACTAAAAGCTTCAAAAATGCAGGTATGAGGTCTGTAGAGAAAAAGTCCAGCCATTGTTAATACGATGAGAATGGTTTGTGTAACATCAATGTCACCTAGCAGCCAAGGAGAGAAGACTGGAATTCACATGTACGAACAACGATGACTTCATTATACTAGGCAATGGGGGTGGTAGAAGCCATTGAGTGAGCATGTGTACTATGTGGCTGTCATATCAAAATGACTAAGCGAGAAGAGCAAACAAATTTGCATCAAATTTTGCATTAAGCTTGAACATCTCTCTGCAGAAACTATTCGGATGATGCAGAAGGCTTTTGGGGATAGTGCAATGAGTGTGGCGCTAATAAAAATGTGGCACAAACTTTTCAAAGGTGGTCGTGAATCTCTTGAAAGCGATCCACGTTCTGGAAGGCCTGCAACAAGCAGAACACCTGAGACTGTTGAACACGTATGGGCTGCAATCAACAAAGATTGGCAACTGACAGCTCGAGAACTAGAAGCTGACCTGGGGATTCCAAAAACTACTGTGTCCAAGATTTTGACACAGACTCTTGGCATGAAATGTGTCATGGTAAAATTTGTTTTGCAGCTTTTGCTACCAGAGCAGAAGAAACATTGTGCTGTAGTTGCTAATGACGTGATTCAAACTGCTACCAATGAACCAGATTTCCTCAAGGTCATAACCAGAAATGAATGGTTAATAGTGGGTCTATGGCTATAATCTGGAAACAAAGGTTCAGTCATCCCAATGGAAGAAACCCGGTTCTCCATGCCAGAGGAAAGCATTGCAAAATTGCAGACAGATCAAGAAGAAGTACTACCTCAATTTTCTTCATCGGTTGAGAGAGAGAATATGATAAAAATGGCTGCAGCTATGAGCAACTGGTGATTGGCAGCTTCATTATGACAACACACCCACTTGTGCATCACATCTTGTGCAGAGACTTTTTGCAAAACATCAAATCACCCAGGTGACTGAGCCCCTCCACAGCCCAGATTTTGTGCCCTGCAATTTCTGGCTTTTTCCAAAACTAAAATCACCTTTGAAAGGGAAGAGATTTCAGACTGTTGACGAGATTCAGGAAAATACAACTGGGCGGGCTGAAGGTGATTCCAATAAAGGATTTTGCAGTTTTGACAGTGGAAGAGACATTGGGAAACTGTATGAGATCCCAAGGTGCCTACTTTGAAGGGGACTGAGGCATTATTGTCCTTTGTACAATGTTTCTTGTATCTTGTATCTTCAATAAATATCTCTTTTTCATAATACATGGCTGTATACTTTCTGGACAACCCTGGTTGTACGATTCCTATTGTTTTCTCACAAATAGGGTTCCAGAGTTCACACCCTCACAGTAATATCAGATCAGTATCACTCATTTACTGAATATTTACAATGTTCCAGCCATTGTACCTAGCACTTCCTATGAATTAATTTATGTAATCCACAAAATGCTCCTATGATTTAGGTACTATTATGATGTCCATTTTACTAATGAGGTAACTGAGATGTGGAGTTGAAAATTATGCCTAAAATCATATAGCTAGAAAGGGTAGAATCAGGATTTCAACCATGGCACCTGGTTCTGAAATTAGGCTCTTTACCATCACATACACACTTCAGGATAAGAATAACAGAAAACACACAAAAAAACCAACCTAAGCCAAGTTACTGTTATCTCTTATCTGAAGAAATGAAACAAACTCCTAACTGGTTTCTCAGTTTCTGTATCCGTCTGCTACTCCATTTGTTCACCACATAGCAGAAAGGAAGGTCTTTTTCAAATGTAAATCATTAATAAAAAATTTCCAATTATTTCCCACTACACTTAAAATGTGTTCCGGGTTTTCCTGTACCCTAAAAATCCCCTACAGCAACACGATCTTGCTTCTGCTTACTTATCAAATTCCACCACCTGCTTTTCCTCAAAGCCTGGTCAATCCCAGGTACAAAGGCCTTCCTTCTATTCTTCAAACATGCCAAGCATGCTCATGCTTCAGGGCCTTTGTATTTATTGTTCCCTCTACCTGGAACATTCTTTTGTCATGTACTCCCATGTCTTGCTCCATTCTTTCTTTTAGGTCAAATAGCACCTCCTCAGAGAGGCCATCCCTAATAGCCTTATGCAAAAAATTCCAACTGTCAACTCTCTCTCCCCTCGTACTCTATTTTATATTTATTTATGGTACTTATAAGTAATTGAAATAATATAGTCTATGTGTATTTAATTATTTTATTATCTGCCATTAGAATATAAACTCATATAGACAGAGCACGTCTTACCACTATAAATAGTGTGTCTATAAGAGGCTCTTGATAAACTTTATTGAATGAGTGAATAAATTATATACATATATATTACTTTGATAATAATGTTAACCAACACAAATCTTCTTTCCCTAAGTTTCCCATAGTTGAAAATATGTGGTAAGACATGAGATAAACACAATAATGAAATATGAAATAACTGGTATTGTTAGCCATAAAGAAAGTAAAAACGAATCACTGGTAATCATTAAATACAGAGTTATAATGAAGAGGATGAAACCCAATTGTACTTCAAAATATACTGAAAGCAAAAAAGGAAATGGAATTATTGCATCTCATGTATTTATTTGTTAGACTAATAAAGACATTTTGACACTGGTAAGATTTTCAAAATGGATTAATCAAATCAGATGTTTAAGATGCCTTAAATAAAGTCTTCACATTACTTTCCCAACCCTCTCCCCACTCACCTTCCTCACAAAAAAAGCAAAAATCAAATCTGCAGTTAATATCAAGCTGAGCATAGCCCATCATCCTGTCCACATAAGAAGCCAAAGCAGGGTAGGATTGACAGTGGGAGGTCAGGGTAGTGGTGTGGGAAGTGGTGGTGGAAAAATGGGAGACAACTGTACTTGAACAACAATAAAAAAATTAATAAATAAAACAATAAAAAATAATAATAACACACACACACAAAATCTTGAAATGGGACAGCTTTATGCTCTCCTGCCCCATTCTAGTTGGATGAAAACATGGAACCAAAAACCAGCAAGCCTGGAATGAGGTGAGCTATCACACAGTGTTAACTTACCAACAGGCTATCATGCCTTCACATCTTCAATTTGACAATTGGGGCAAAGAGTACACAACTGATGAACAAACTAGAAATATTTTCTTTGTTTTGGCTCCTAGGAAGCAAAATGCTCCCTTCCATGACATAAAAAAATAAATGTGTGTGCCATTCAAACTCAATTCACTCATACTGGTGTGTAATTATAGACTACATTCTATTTTTCAAATATACTTAATGAAATACCTTATCAATCTCTTATTCGAAGGCACTTTCAAGTTACATGAAAGTCCTACAATTATTAAATATTTAGAATAGTATAAAAAATATAAGTAAGTTTATTAAGAAATTTTTTGAAAAGTAGAATATTTCTACCAAACATACGTAACCACCACAAAGACAACTGTGATGACTACTGCTTATCAAGTTACAAATATTTTTTTTAAATCCTAAGGAATAATTTTAATTATTTAAAGTTTTAAAGGAATAAAGAAAAATGTGGTATAATTATCTACTTTAAATTAGTTGATACTACTTTATTCTACATTACTTTAGAAATCTAGGTAAGAGTGTGAAATGTAAAGTTGATACCCATGCTAAAATTTTTGATTAAAAATGGAAACCAATTTAAGTGCAAAAAATGCAATATAAGAAACTACTTTTAAATAGAGTAAACAAACATCTGGAAGATAAATGGACATATATAGACACCAAGTATATACAATTTCAGAATGACAATAGAGAGAGGTCGGAAAGATGGCGGAGGAGTGAATGGGAGTCACGCTGACCTCCTCCCAAAACCAAACTGGAATTGCAACTAAATAATGGAGTAATCACCTGGAAAGCAGTGGAGCGATAGTGAGAGAGGAGCCTTGGTGCCGTGGACAGTGCATTCTACTCTCACACATACCAATGGGTGAGAATTGTGGTGGAGGCTCGAGAGGGTGGACTGGGTGCCCACGGGCACTGGCACCAGAGGGACATTGAAACGGCCAGTTAGCTCCCCCCGAGAAGAACGGGGTCTGAATCATAAACAGGAACCCCTAAACTACAGCAGCTAAAGCCGAGAAAATACAGACAAAACACAACCCCAAAAAGCTTAGGGGTGCTCTCTGCCAGAGACAGGTGGCTGGGGATGCAAAAGGACATTTAAAGGGCAAACGCAAAAGTTGCAGCGGCAGCCACCCTCCTTGATCGCTGGGTAGAGGCGGCAGCAGGGTGAGCTGGTGCCTGGGAAAAGACTGGTGAGGAAAACTTTGTGAAGAGAACTGACACGGCGGCTGGTGGAGCCCAGGTGATAGCGCACTTCCCACCCTGCAGCTACCATCTCCCTCAGGCATAAGGGAATCAGTTAACCTGCCTTTGTGCGCTCTGCACACAGCTGGTACGCCTGTGAGCTGCGGGGCTGAGTGCAGACTGGCTGGGAGAGACTTGAGGAGAGACTGGAAACAGAGGTGTTGGGGAAAGAATGGGAGGAGGAACCGGGAAGTCCCGACTCCCTCCCCGTTCAGTAGTCTCCATTGTGGGCTGGAAAGGCGCAACCCCAAAGAGGCAGAAGCGGGGCTCACATGAACCAGACTGCCCGCGATTGAAATGCAGTCCGCACAGGGGTTGGATCCTTGGCCGAAGGGGTCACAGAACTGCCCAGAGGCCCGAGGGGACACTAGAAATGGAGGCATTGGGGAAAGAACGGGAGGAGGAACCGGGGAGTCCCGACTCCTTCTCCTTGCCGAAGTCTCCATTGCGCGGGAAGAGGCCACACCCCCAAAGAGCCAAAAGCTGAAAAGCAAACATAGACACCCCCAAAACACCCAGAGCAGGCGCGCACATTTCTGAATTGAAGAACACAGTAGAAGGAAACCAAAGCAGGCTGGATGAAGACGAGGATCGAATCAGTGAGATGGAGGACAAGGTAGAAAAAAGCTCTCAGAAAGAACAAGAAATGGAAAAACAGCTCAAAAAGAATGAAGAGGCATTTAGGGAAATGCAGGACAACCTGAAACGCAATAATATCCGTATAATAGGGATACCAGAAGGAGAAGAAGAGGAGCAAGGAATAGAGAACCTCCTCGAAAAAGTAATGATGGAAAATTTTCCTAATTTGAGGAGAGAAAGGCTCTCATGGATCCAGGAGGCACAGAGGAGCCCACTCAAGAGGGACTCAAGGAGGTCCACTCCAAGACACATCATCATTAAAATGGCAAATGTCAAAGACAAAGAGAGAATCCTCAAGGCAGCAAGGGAGAAGGAGAAAGAACATAAAAGGGGGCCCCGATACGCCTAGGAGCTGACTTCTCAACAGAAACACTACAAGCCAGAAGGGGATGGCAACAGATATTCCAAGCCATGAAAAGCAAGGGCCTACAGCCAAGGCTGCTCTACGCAGCTAGGCTCTCCATTAAAATAGAAGGAGAAATACGGAGTTTCCCAGACAAAAGAAGGCTAAAAGAATACATCTCTACCAAACCAGCACTCCAAGATAGGCTAAGGGGACTGGTTTAAGCAGATGAAGGAAAAGAATGAGACAGAGAGGAACACAAGTACAAAGAGAAAAGATGAGTAAGTTTCTATCAGTAATATCTCTCAATGTGAATGGACTAAATGCCCCAATCAAAAGACACAGGGTAGCTGAATGGATAAGAAAACATGACCCACACATATGCTGCCTACAAGAGACCCACCTCAGAGCAAGAGACCTACACAGATTGAAAGTAAAGGGATGGAAAATAATATTCCAAGCAAATGGACATGAAAAAAAGGCTGGCGTTGCCATACTTGTATCAGACAAAGTCGATTTCAAAGCAAAGGCCATAAAGAGAGACCCAGAGGGCCACTTTATCATACTTAAAGGAAGAATCTATCAAGAAGACATCAACATTGTAAACTTATATGCTCCCAATATAGGAGCCCCCAAGTTTATAAGGAAATTGTTGGATGACTTCAAAAAAGATAGAGACAGAAACACACTGATAGTAGGGGATTTCAACACCCCACTGTCAAAAATGGACAGATCTTCCAAACAAAACATTAATAAACATATCGTGGCGCTGAATGACACATTGAATCAAAGAGACTTAACTGACATATATAGAACCTTACATCCCAAAGAAGAAAAATACACATTCTTTTCAAATGCTCATGGCAGTATTTTAAAGATAGAATACATGATCGGACAAGAAGCAAGCCTCAGCAAATTCAGGAAAATTGAATACCAAACTTTTTCTCAGACCACAAGGGCTTGAAACTCGAAATCAACCTCAAGGAGAAACTTCAAAAACTTGCAAACTCATGGAGACTGAACAGTATACTATTAATCAATGAATCGGTCAATAATGAGATAAGAGAAGAAATCTAAAAATTTCTGGAGACAAATGAAAATGAACAGACAACTGTCCAAAACCTATGGGACACAGCAAAGGCAGTCCTGAGAGGGAAGTTCATAGCAATACGGGCTTACCTGAAAAAGATAGAAACATTTCAAATAAAAGACCTAACACGACAACTTCAAGAACTGGAGAAACAACAACAAATAAATCCCAGAGCAAGTAGAAGGAAGGAAATAGTCAAGATTAGAGCAGAACTGAATGACATAGAGACAAAAAGAACAATTCAGAGGATCAACCAATCCAGAAGCTGGTTCTTTGAAAAGATAAATAAAATTGACAAGCCTTTAAGCAGACTCATCAAGAAAAAAAGGGAGAGGACCCAAATTAATAATATCAGAAATGAAAGAGGAGAAATAAAAACTGATACCACAGAAATACAAATGATCATCAGAAACTATTATGAACAATTATATGCCAAGAAATTTGAAAATCTTGATGAAATGGACAAATTTTTAGAAAAGTATAATCTTCCAACATTGAAGGAGGAAGAAACAGAAAGCTTGAACAGACCGATAACAGCTGGGGAAATTGAAGCAGTAATCAAGAAACTCCCAGCACACAAAAGCCCAGGGCCAGACGGTTTCCCAGGAGAATTTTACAAAACATTTAAGGAAGAGCTTACCCCTGCCCTTCTCAGACTATTCCAAAAAATCCAAGAGGAGGGAAGACTCCCAGACTCCTTCTATGAGGCCAGCATCACCCTGATCCCAAAACCAGATAAAGACCATACAAAGAAAGAAAACTGCAGGCCAATTTCGCTGATGAACATAGATGCTAAAATCCTCAACAAAATATTGGCAAACCGCATCCAGCAATACATTAAGAAGATTATCCACCAGGATCAAGTGGGATTCATTCCAGGGATGCAGGGATTGTTCAATATACGCAAATCAGTAAACGTGATACATCACATAAATAAAAGAAAAGACAAAAACCACATGATAATCTCGATAGATGCAGAAAAAGCATTTAATAAGGTACAGCACTCATTTATGATCAAAACACTCAGCAAAATGGGAATAAATGGGGCACTCCTCAACGTAATAAAGGCCATATATGAAAAACCTACAGCTAATATCATACTCAACAGGCAAAAACTGAAAGCTTTCCCACTAAGATCGGGAACACGACAAGGATGTCCGCTCTCACCGCTTCTTTTCAACATCGTATTGGAAGTCCTAGCCACAGCAGTCAGACAAGAGAAAGAGATAAAAGGCATCCAAATAGGAAAGGAGGAAGTAAAACTATCATTGTTTGCAGATGACATGATAGTGTATATAGAGAACCCTGTAGACTCTACCAAAAAAACTCTTCAACCTAATAAGTGAATATGGCAAAACAGCAGGATACAAAGTCTACATTCAGAAATCAAAGGCGTTTTTGTACACCAGCAATACAACAGAAGAAGAAGAAATCAGAAAAAAAAATACCATTCGATATAGCAAGAAAAAAGATTAAGTACCTAGGCATAAATTTAACCAAAGACACAAAAGACCTGTATGCAGAAAACTATACAACATTGAAAAAAGAAATTGAGGAAGACACAAATAAATGGAAGCATATACCATGCTCATGGATTGGAAGAATTAATATCCTCAAAATGTCCATACTACCCAAAGCAATTTATAGATTCAACGCAATCCCTATTAAGATACCAATGATGTATTTCACAGAAATAGAACAGACATTTCAAAAATTTATATGGAACCATAAACGACCCCGAATAACCGCTGCAATTCTGAGAAAGAAACACAAAGTAGGAGGGATCACAATACCGGACATCAAACTCTACTACAAAGCCACCATACTCAAAACAATCTGGTACTGGCACAAGAACAGAATCATAGACCAGTGGAATAGAATAGAAAGCCCAGAAATAAGCCCAGGTCTCTATGGACATCTAATATTTGACAAAGGGGGCAGAAGCATAAAATGGGGCCATAACAGCCTCTTCAACAAATGGTGTTTGGAAAGCTGGATGGCTACATGCAAAAAATTGAAATTGGATCATCAGCTGACACCATACACAAAAATAAACTCAGGATGGATAAAAGACTTAAATATAAGTCACAACACCATCAAAGTCCTAGAGGAGAACATTGGCAGGAAACTCTCAGATATCCCACGCAGCAATTTTTTCACTCATATGTCTCCTAAAGCAAGGGACATAAAGGAAAGAATAAACAAGTGGGACCTCATAAAAATAAGAAGCTTCTGCATGGCGAAAGAAAACATCAGCAAAATGAAAACCATATGGGAAAATATATTCGCTAATGATACATCAGATAGAGGTTTGATCTCCAAGATACATAAAGAACTCACTCGACTCCACTCCAAGAAGACAAACGATCCAATCAAAAAATGGGCAAAGGACCTGGGCAGATGCTTTTCTAAGGAGGAGATACAGAGGGCCCAGAGGCATTTGAAAGGATGCTCAGCATCACTAGCCATCAGAGAAATGCAGATCAAAACCACCATGAGGTACCACCTCACACTGGTCAGAATGGCCATCATAAACAGATCCACAAACAACAGGTGCTGGCGAGGCTGTGGAGAAAAGGGAACCCTAGTCCACTGTTGGTGGGAATGCAGACTGGTGCAGCCATTGTGAAAAACAGTGTGGAATTTCCTCAAAAAGCTGAAAATGGAACTGCCTTTTGATCCAGTGATTCCCCTGCTGGGACTATACCCTGAGAACACTAAAATGCCAATCAAAAGAACCTATGCACCCCAATGTTCATAGCAGCACAATTTACAATAGCCAAGTGTCGGAAGCAACCTAAATGCCCATCAGTAGATGATTGGATCAAAAAATTATGGTACATATACACAATGGAATACTACTCAGCAGAAAGGAAAAAGAACTACTAAACTTCGCGACAGCATGGATGGAACTGTAGAGCATTATGCTCAGCGAAATAAGCCAGGGGGCGAAAGACAAATACCATATGATCTCACCTATAAGCGGAACCTAACCAACAATGCAAAGATGCAAGGAAAATATGACCAGCAATACTGAAAGGAAAAGAAATCAACAGAGACAAGAGGGAAGGGGGGGGTGCGGGGAAAGGGAAGGGAAGGGGAAAGTCAAGGAACATATAGCATGGACTCATGGACTAAACCAAAGGGGAAGAGCTGAGGGAGGGAAGGAGGGAGGGAGCAAGGGAAAGAGGTGGGGGGGGAGGCAGAGACAAATGTATTTAAAAAGTAAATAAATTTAAAAATGAAAAAAAAATGACAATAAAGCAATTTGTAGAACAAACTTCAAAATATGAAAGATTTGCCTCTTAAGAGTCAATAAAATATGACTGAGAAACCTTGGAATTATATGAATATCATTTCAGAATTGTTTAACTAGAGAATTGTGGAAAAACATGTTACTATTATTAGCAATTGATAGTATATGTGGGGTTTTTGTTTGCTTGCTTATTTTTTTTAAGTGAGATTGATTATTGTTTTATCTTTAAATGGGCAATTTCAGGTTTACAGACAAAATGAGCAGAAAGTATAGAGTTCCCATATACTCTCTTTCCTCTTCCTAGAGCTAGCCCTAATATTAACATCTTACATTGATGTAGTCATTTGTTATAACTGATAAACCAATATTGATATAATGTTATTAAATAACATTCATAGTTCCTACTAGGGTTTGCTCTTTGTACTGTACTGTTCTATGACTTTTGTGAAATTGGTAAATCAACCATTACCATATCATACAGAATCATTTCATTTCCCTAAAGAGCCATGTGTTCTGCCCATTCATTACCCCCATCCAGCCCTTTTCGATCATTGATCTTTTTCCTGTTTCTATATTTTTACATTTTCTAGAATGTAAGATAGCTGGAATCAAATATTACATAGCCTTTTTCAAAGCAGCTTTCTTACCTTTTCTTGGCTTGAAAACGCATTTCTTTATATTGATGAATAATAATCCCATTGAATGAGTGTGCCACAGTTCACTCACCTATTGAAAGACAACTTGATTGCTTCCACTTTAGGTCAATTATGAATAAAACTGCTATAAACATTCATGTATAGCTTCTTTTGTGGACCTAAGTTTTCAACTCATATGAATAAATACTTAGAAGCACAGTTGCTAGTTCTTATGGTAAGATTACATTTAGCTTCGTAAACCTATCAATCTGTCTTCAGAAGTGGCTGTGTCAATTTACCTTCCACCAGCAATGGATGAGAGTTCCTGTTACTCCACATTCCTACCAGTTTGGGGGTTAACCGTTAAATAGGTGGGTACTGATTTTAATTTATTTAAGTTTACAGTACCTTAATTAAATAAAATGTTGAACATAGTGCCCTATGCTTATCTGCCATCTTGCATCTTTTTGGTGAAGTATCTATTCAGATCTTTTGCAAAGTTACTAATTAGATTAAGTGTCTCCTTATCATTGGGTTTTAAGAATTCTTTCTATATTTTGAATACCTGTTCTTTATCATATATATTTTGCAAAGTTTTCTCACAGCCTGTGGCTTGTCTTTTAATTCTCTTAATAGTACCTTACAAACATAAAGTTTTAATTTTAATGATGTCCCAAAAATAATTTTTCTTCCATGAATCATGTTTATGATGTTGTATCTAAAAAGCTTATTAACAAACCCAAGACCACCTATGTTTTGTCTTATGTTATCTCCTAGAAGTGATACAGTTTTGAAGTTTATATTTAGAATGTGTTGAACCTGTAGTTGGAAAAAAACTAAGATCTTAGCGATATTGAATATATAATTTGTAACTATTTCTATCTCATAAGTTTTTCATATTTTTTAATTTGTTTAATATCCATTGCCACTTATACGCCCTATACACCCCTCCCTAACACAATCATCTCACTGTTGTTCATGTCCATGAGTCCTTTACCCTTTTGCTCAATCCCTCCACCACCTAACCTACCCCCGCAACTAGCTGTCATCCTGCTCTCCACCCATGAGTCTGTTTCTCTTTTCCTTGATAGTTGTTTGTTCATGAGATTCCACATATGAGGGGAATCATATGGTATTTTTCTTTCTCTTACTGGATCATTTCACTTAGCATAATGTTCTTCAGGTCCATCCATTCTGTCACAAAAGGTAAAATTTTCTTCTTTTGCATGGCCATGTAGTACTTCATTGTATAAATGTCCCATAGTTGTTTTATCCACTCAGCTACTGATGGACACTTGGGCTGTTTCCATATCTTGACAATTGTAAATAACACAGCAATGAACATAGGGGTGCTTATGTTCTTTTAAATTACTGTTTTTGGGTTTCTTTGGATATATTTCAAAAAGTAGGATTGCTAGGTCAAAAGACAGATCTATTTTTAACTTTGGAAGTATCTCCATACTGCTTTCTACAGTGGCTACACCAATCTGCATTCCCACCAACAGGATCAAAGTGTTCCCCTTTTTCCACCTCCTTGCTAGCCCCTTGTTTGTCGATTTATTGATGATAGCCATTCTGACAGCTGTGAGATGATATCTCATTGTGGTTTTCATTTGCATTTCTCTGATGATTAGTGATGTTGAACATCTTTTCATATGTCTCTTGGCCATCTGTATGTTCTCTTCAGAGGAGTGTCTATTCAGGTCTTTTGCCCATTTTTAAATTGGATTGTTTGGGTTTTTGATGTTGAGTTTTATAAGTTCTTTATAAATTTTGGATATTAACCTCTTATCAAATATATCGGTGAATATGTCCTTCCATTCCATGAGTTGTCTTTTGATTTTATTGATGGTGCCCCATGCTGTGCAAAAACATTTTAGTTTGATATAGTCTCATTTGCTTAATTTTCTTCTGTTTCTCTTGTGTGAGGAGATATATCAGATAAAATATTGCTATGAGCAATTTCCAAGATTTTGCTGTCTATGTTTTCTTCTAGGATATTTATTGTTTGGGGTCTAACATTTAAGTCTTTAATCCATTTTGAATATATTCTTATGTGTGGTATAAGATAGTGGTCTAGTTTCATTTTTCTGCACTTATCTGTCCAATTTTCCCAACATCATTTATTAAATAAACTACCTTTAGCCCCATGTATGCATTTACTTCCATTGTCAAATATTAATTAACTATAAAGGTGTGGGTTTATTTCTCAGTTCTCTATTCTGTCCCACTGATCTATGTGTCTGTTTTTATGCCAGTACCAGGCTGTTTTGATAACTATGCCCTTATAGTATAGTTTGATATTAGGTAGTGTGATTCCTCCAACTTTGTTCTGCATTCACAGGATCACTCTTGCTTCATGTGGCCTTTTGTGGTTCCATATAAATTTTTGAAATATTTGTTCTATGAAATATGTCATTGGAATCTTGAGGGGAATTGTGTTAAATCTATAGATTGTTCTGGGTAGTATGGACATTTTAATGATTTTAATGCTTCCTATCCATGAACACAGTATGTGCTCTCACATATTTGTATCTTCTTCAATTTCTTTCTTCAGTGTCATAGTTTTCTGAGTACAGGTCTTTTATGTCTATGGTTAGATTTATTCCCAGGTGTTTTATTCTTTCTGAAGCAATTGTGAATGGGATTGTTTTCTTAATTTCCCTATCTTATAGTTCATTAGTAGAATGTAAAAATGCAATTGATTTCTGAATATTGATTTTGTATCCTGCTAATTTGCTGAATTCATTTATCAGTTCTAGTAGTTCCTTGGTGGACTCTTTAGGATTCTCTATGTACAGTATCATGTTATCTGCAAATGAAAATAGTTTTATTTTTTTTCCAATTTGGATGACTTTTATTCTTCTTCTTGTCTGATTGCTATGGCTAGGACTTCCAGTACTAAGTTGAAAAGAGAGATGAAAGCAGACATCCCTGTCTTGTTCCCAATCTTAAGGGGAACGCTTGTAGTTTTTGCCTACTGACTATGATGCTGACAGGGGGTTTGTATATGTGGCCTTTACTATGTTTAGGTATGTTCCCTCTATTCCCACTTTGATGAGAGTTTTTATCATCAGTGGGTGCTGGATTTTATCAAATGCTTTTTCTACATGTGCTGATATTTCCACATGTAGTTTTTACCCTTTTTCTAATGTGGTATATCCCATTTATTTATTTTCAAATATGGTACCAACCTTACATTCCTGGAATAAATCCCACTCAGTCATGGTGTTTGAATTTTTTGATGCATTGCTATATTTGGTTTGCTAACATTTTTTGGAGAATTTTATTGTCTATGTTCATCAGGGATATTGGCCTCTAATTTTCATTATTTGGAGTGTTTTTATCTGGTTTTGTATTAACATAATGCTGGCCTCATAAATTGGGCTTGGGGTACTTCCCTCCTCTTTAATTTTATGAAATGGAGAAGTATTAGTTCTTCTTGAAATGTTTGGTAAAATTCACCTGTGAAGCCATCTGGTCTAGGGCTTTGTTTGTTGGGAGTTTTTTGATTACTGCTTGATTTCACTAGGTGAAATCTGTCTATTCAGATTCTCTGATTATTCCTGATTTAGTTTTTGAAGACTGTATGTTTCTAGAAATTTATCATTTTATTCAGGTTGTCCAATTTTTGCATATAATTTTCCATAATTTTTCTTACATTCCCTTGTATTTCTTTCAAGTGTCAGTTGTTATTTCTCCTCTTTCATTTCTGACTTTATTTATTTGGGTTCTCTCTCTTTTTTCCTAATGAGTCTTGTCAACGGTTTGTCAATCTTCTTTATCTTTTCAAAGAACAAGCTCTTGGACTCACTGATCTTTTGTGTCATTTTTAAGATGCTTATTTCATATATTTCTGCTCTGATCTTTATTACCTCCTTCCTTCTATTCACTTTGTAATTAATTTTTAAAGCAAAGGAAATTTTAAAAGCCCTGGACCAGCAGATGCTCAAAAATGTAAAGCTGGTATCACAATCTTGCCTAACGCTAAATCCTTACAAACATTCAGTTGGCAAGAATCAAATATATACAAAAAGCTATCATCACCAATACCTCTGCCAGGACCACACCTCCACTAATCTTTCATTTATCCTATAGAACCACTGAAGTCCTCTACTAAGGGGAAGGGCAACATTCCTGTTGCTCTAGGCCCTACAGGCCACGACTTTTCCTCTGTTCATTCCCGGAGCTTAAGAACTCTCTATGAAGCTTCCACATACAAACTGTACTTGAACTGACCAGCAGCCATTTTTTTTTCAATTCTAGTCTAACTACACATATATACTTCCTACCCATTCCTTCCAAACTTCCTCCAGGCTCAAGAGCCAGAGAAACACGAAGAAAATTAGGACTTAGAGTGGTTTGGGGATTTCAAAAGTCACAAACACCATTAAAACACTCTTTTCAGCTACACTATGTTTGAATAAGCTTTTGTAGGTCTGAGAACTTGCTATTTATTATACTAGTTCTTTGAAAGAAAAATTCTAAGTTTTCACCAACTAGTTTATGAATAATATTTTGGATCACCACTGTTTGAGACCACTGTTCTTAATATTAACATAGAAAACTGAACTCAATACCTGTTTAGAATCTCATTATGAAATCCTATATATTGAAAAATTGATTGATTAGTCTGTTATAATTTTACTAAAATCAAGTAGTTTCTACCTTAGCAAAACTACACTTGCAATTTGACTGACATAAATAAGGTATTAAAGGCTTAAATGGTGACATTGATCTAAAGATTTAAAGAAGTGTACTTCAAAGTAAAATTGTTACAGTAATCATTTTTTACAATGCACAGGAAGCTATGGTAATCATATTTGAAAAGCTAAATACAATTTTAAAAAGTCAATATGTATACTTTTTCAAAGAGAATAACTACATGTTAATATATAGCTATCATGTTTGAAAAAAAAGACCAAATGTCAGAGCAGGCTATTAAATGAATCAGATTTTATTGTTCCCATAGCATTTCTCATACATGTTTTTAAAAAGTAGTTATGTTTACAGACTAAATGGCTCTTTACTTAAGTTTAACCTTTCAAACCAGAAAAAAAATACATACTTCTTTTCTGTAATATTCTAAGCCACTAAATACAACCGATGAAATAATAAAATCATGTGATGTAGTTTTTAAGCTAAAATTATTTGTTGCCACCCTACAATAATTGTGAAGAGAAAAACAAATTATTCTGCCAGTAGAGAATAAACAGTAGCAAATGAAGATCTAATAAATAAGATTTTAACATGCTAGTGAACACACATCTGAACTACAGCCTGAAAGAAAGTTCCTCAAACAGGCAGATGGCAAGCTGTAAAATAACATCTGGAATTTAATCCCAGAAAGTTAAAATACAATCTGAAATGCTAAGCAATGAACATATCACTCAATGGAACATAGCAGGTAGGGTAGCTACTTACAGGATCTAAGCACCATGATAACAACTCTAAAGGTAGCTATTCTAAACAGTGGCATTTGAAAACCACAGACCCCTAAGAATAAAAGTCATAATAGAGCAAAATAAGAGGAATAGTCTGCTTTCATAAACATCACACTCATTCAATTACTAAAAGAATGGCAGTATATTGAATAATTACTTTGGCTCACAAAACACTGTTGAAAGAATAAAGAGGGCAGGAGCAGCCTTAAAATAAATGAGCTCAAACTAAAGCAGAAAAGAAATATGACAAATGAAATACAATGTTCTGTGAAAACTATTAGTAAAGACTGGAAGTATTTGAAATTTATAATCAATGTCCCAGAGAGTCCTGTAACTTCTAGATAATATACAAAGATAAGAGGAAGAGATTAACTTCTAGGACACTAATGGCCCCCTAAGAGCTATTAGTGCCCTAGTTCTGGTCAGGAATCTGCAAGGTGAAACATGGGGTTAAGGAGGAGGCCAAGGAGAGGTTTGCACAGGATAAAAATACTGGCAAGACTGAGGTTAAGGGTATGGTCAGATGGGCACAGAGTCTCAGTAGTACAACGAGTCAAGGTAGACTTGAAGCACAGTCATGAGCAAAGTTAAGACATAAGTAGTGATGAAAACTTAAGGCCTGGGATGGTAGAAATACCTAAGTTTTAATCTTCTATGAGGTTCAGGCAAACTCCAAGAACAGGTCCCTGTGATGGTCAGTTTTATGTGTCAACATAATAGGCCATGGTCTCTAAATCAAACATTATTCTAGATATTTCTATAAAGATATTTCTAGATGAGTTTAACATTTAAATCAGTTGACTGAGTAAAGCATATTACTTTCCATAACATGGGTAGGCTTCCCATGGAATAAGAGGAAATTCTACCTGCAAACCACCTTTGGACTAACGCTGAAATTCTTCCCTAGGTCTCCGGCCTACTGACCTGCCCTGCAGATTTTGGACCTGTCAAGCCTCCACAGTTACATGAGCCAATAACAAGCATTTGAAGAAACTGCTAATTCATCCCACACAGCCCAGTTCCCTAGGAGGGCGTTCCTAGAGCTATCACTCAATGGCATGAGAGTCTTAAAGGAAAGAGACCTATTTTCTTCACCTTGGCCTCCCACACCACGTCTGGATATTCCCGACATACAATAGATAATCAGTAAATGTCTTCCAGACACAGCTGAGGCTAAAATTTAGACACTTTCAGCCCATGTGATTCTTAAAGGCTGTATTCACATGCAAAGGTTTTAATTATTCAAAGATAACTCCAATCTGTTCTCAAAAATTTCTTTTAGAAACCAAGTGTTGAACTATAGAGCTAAAAATCTAGTTCCTCAAATCTAAGAATTTGGAATAAGTATGGAAGTAGCACATAACAATAATACCTAACTTTTATACAGCACTTACTGTTTGCCAAGTGTCTGTGTTAGCCCCTTAACATGCATGATTTCAAACAACAATGTAGGTAGGGATTGTTGTTACTCTGTTTTACAGGGGAGGAAATTGAAGCTGAAAAAAAGAATTTACACAGCAGAGTTGGATTAGAATTAAGATTCTCCCATTCAAAATACTAATCATAACCAAAGAAAATATGTGTATAACCAAAAAAAATTTTATTCCTATCAAAGGATACAAAGAATGGAAAAATTAGTATTGTTGTAGGTAGCTAAAACAAAACACATCCTAAAGTGACAACGTCTACAGCATCTAAAAGAATTGGAATGATATCAGATCACTGCTGGATAACTTCTCAGGTAGAAACAGTTAAGATTATAGTAGATTAAATTCAGAACAAAAACTAAATGTCTTAATTTAAAAGCTTTTAAAAATATAGGCAGAGACATGATCACACCCAGTTCTGGTAACAACTATAAACTCTGGACAAAAAAAATAAAAATAAAGAACCATCTGAAAACTCTGGAGAATTTAACACAAGCAATGAAAAACTAAAACAGAGTTGACACTGGAATAAGGGGATAGAACTAGGTGGTCTCCCTGTTTTGTTTTGTTTTGGTTTTGTTTGTTTGTTTTTTATTATTTTTATCCTGAGGCTCCTCACAGTCCCCATGCAAGATATCTACTACTACAAGGGGGCACATGACCATGATCATGACTTAGCAATTACTCAAATTGTGTGGTATTCTTCAAAAAAGTAACAAAGACTAACAAGGACAATTTTAAGGTCAAACAACTCACATTCTTCAAGTACTAAAGGATATATACTTATGCCTTAACTTTGGTCTATTCTAAATAATGTATGAATATCTTAATTTTTTAATATTTCCCCTAAAGCCAAAACCATCTTAAGATAAGCAAGGCAACTGGGAGCACAAAATAGCAATTAGTAGGAGGCACAATGTAATTTTCTTCAAACTACATGATAATCATATTCCCATTAAATGTACTTCCTTCTATTAATGACTTCTTTTAATCTTATCCCTTCAGCCTTTCAGATGGAATATTAACTTAAGGAGAAGAATAATTATAAAAAACATAAAGGGAACTTTTAATGTAGCTTTAAAATTTTAAAATGATATTTTATCTTAATAATCATAATCATAGATTTCAATTAATTTTAAATACAATATTTTATTTTGACTGCCAAAGGAAAACTTTTTATGCTATACTGTTCTTAAGATCTCCCAACCCACAGAGTTGATTACTAATTTTTATAACAAATAAAAAACCAGACAAAAGGACAATTATTTCTTATTCTATCATCACTGTGAAAGCTATATCACATTAAGACATATCAACTGTCACAGGACTATTTGGTTCAACGAAGCTGCTTCCCATGTTTGAGTTTATTTAAGAATGCTCTATTTTCCTTTCACAATTGCCTGTGAAAATTCTCAATGTAGTATGCCACTTTATGAAGCCCTCAGATCAAATTATTCTCAGACCTTGGTACCAGGAAGCAACTAAGAGCCCTTAAAAATCATGTACTTGGCTTTTTTTATCATTTAGCCACAAGAAGCTCAAAGTCAACTATTTGGCCCACCTCTAGCAACTATATTACTTCATAGCATGTAATTCTTTGGGCTAATCTTACTGTTTGCTTAAAAAGGTTAGGAAATTCCATTAGAAAAGGTTGAAACTTACTATAATAAGGTTAGTTATTAAAAAATCATGGCTGTATGGTATGTTACTATAAACTAAAAATGTTGACTCCCCTTTATTAACACTACATTAAATATTAAAGTAGTAAATATATTTGTCAATTAATAGAAGTAAAAATGAAATGTGTGGTTACAAACAAGAAAACACTCATTCTGTTCAGCTCTTTACTTCTCTGGCAAAGTGGTACTTGACATGTACCACTCAACACTCAGTCTGTCACTGCAGTGATGTTTGCATATAACAGCCCCAAATGGGTCATGATTTTCACATGTAGAACCTAGAGGTTCTGGTAAGTCCATGGAGTTCAAATGCTGCAGTAGCAGCAGTGACACAGCTGCGGTCACTGTCAGTCTCAGGAACACACTGTCCTTATTGAGTGGCTAGGTTCACAAACTGTTTCAGTTTTGAGAAACATTCAAGCTCTTACTATGAGCCCAGCTTCAAATTAGATGATCCATACAGTTTTCATGCTAACCCTTAGGATCCTGTAAAATATGTATTTTTACCCCCATTTTAAAGACAAGGACTAAGAAATCAAGTTATAAACTCAAAGTGAGCCAGGTAACCCAAAGCTAGCCTCCCTGACTCTAAACTCTGTTCTCTCCACCATTCAAGGGCTATTATAAAATATAGTCATACATAGGCAAAAATTCAAAAGCTGGAGAGTTGAACTTATTCTTGTTTAAGCACTAAGAAAAGGTGAAGTAATTTAAAATTACATTATTCCTACAAGGTGGGCACCCCTTCTAAGGTCTCTTGTGAAAAACAATCAAGTGGATTTGAGATCTAATCTTGCTGCATCTTCTTTTCCTTTTAAGAAAAGTAAAAAAGGCAAGTTTATTATAATTGTGAATCTGTTGTCCAAATAT
Source organism: Pteronotus mesoamericanus (assembly GCF_021234165.1). Classification (NCBI taxonomy): domain Eukaryota; kingdom Metazoa; phylum Chordata; class Mammalia; order Chiroptera; family Mormoopidae; genus Pteronotus; species Pteronotus mesoamericanus. Next base: position 32,874,521 of record NW_026555105.1, on the reverse strand, counting down.
TGTACCCACTTTAAGGGATTTGTTGAAACTGGTAGCTCAGTGGCAATTTTTACTTTTTAAGTACTAAGAAGTTGGTGGCACTATCTATATACCATTTAAATGCTCTAAGTTTAACTGAACATCATAGGATTTTTTAAACAGTGTAACAGTTTATAAAACATGGTAAAACTCCTATGTTAAAATTGTTAGAATACAGATCCACAATCCTTTATCCAAAACCCTTGAGGCCATATGTGTTTTAGAATTTAGAATGTGTATATGTGTAAATGTTTAGAAAGTAAGTAATTCAATACATATTTCATAAATTAAATGACATTCTCCATCTTTCAGGGTCCCAGAAGGAAATAGATAACATACTCAAATTAGGGTAATTTAAGAAAAATTTAATAAAGACACTGTTTACCAGGGTGTGGGCAAGGTGTAGAGAAGCTACAGGATAGCTTGGTAACCTGGGGCTAGTATTGTGGTGATTGCTCCCTTTAGGCCAGAAGGGGTACAGGAAGGGCACAGTTACTGAAAGCTGGAGACGGGAATGCTTGTGGCAAGTGGTTAACCTTTCAGGTGCTAAGACCTTCAGTCTAGATACACAGTATGGTAACTCATCATAAAGGAAGCTAGGTGAATTAAGTAAGCTTCCGCACTCTGCCTCCTCTCACCAATCTCTTGCAAATGACTTCCATTGGTCAAATCCAATGGGAAACAGACTGCAAGTTGAATACAGAAAGTAGGTCAGATTTCCTGGCACGTAACTGGGTTGAGAAATTTGAAGAGTGAATCTGGAGGATTAAGTGGAGTCCTTCCAGCATTCAAACTGAGTGGGGTCTGGGGAGCATACCTTTATCAAACATATTAATATTTCTGCGCCAAAATGCATAAAGATGGATACAAAATAGGCTAGAGAAAGACTGTAACTTCTCTTCATCCCACATCAGGTTTTGTTGCTTTAAATTAGTTACCATAAAAAATATTTTAATTTTCAGGGCCTTTAGATATGGTTATTAGGGAGACAATTTTATAGATGAGAACACAGGTAGATAAAGGTAAAGTAACTTATCCAAAGACACAAAGCTAGTAAGTGAAAGTCAAGATTTGAGGCCAGTTCTTACTTGGCACCTCAGCACTCTCTACCCTGACACATTACTTTCTCTACAATACAAAAGTTATAAAGAATTCCACAATTTATATATTTGCTGTGAAATTCCTCATCTTACAAAACCACGCAAAATTGGTATGGATGAAAAGTGCACACCATAGTATCAATAAACCTTGAAAGAAAAGAGCTATGCTTATAGTTTCAAATTCTCATTGCATAAAGTCTTGCCCAGCCATGTAATCACAAGCATTTCCCCTGTCTTCCAAGAAGCACTGTTCTCAGAGTTAATGTGCTCCTATAGTCCACAGAGTCACCAGTCAGCCGCCACCTAAAAAACATTTTCCTGTTTCATAGATCACAAGCAGCATCAAAATTTAAAACTTCTTTTCCTTTGACTAAGTTTCACTCTTACAGGGCACAGGTTATGATTTTAATTGCATTTTGTACACCTTAAAATTTAATTACATTCCAATTTCAATCATTACAAGTAGTTACAAAATAAAATTAATGAGAGTGTGAATAACCTTATTTTTCTATATTTTCACTGAAAATACCAAGTTTGCAACACGGTCATTTCAAATTCAAAAGCTACCAGGAGAACAATTTGCTAATCCTGAGTTAGTGTGCAAGTTCTTCTCAGCACGTGCTTTAAGAGCTCCATCCTTCAATCCTGCTTCCAGCCAAGTGAGGCTATTTACCTGCTTTCTTCTCAGTAGGTTGCCCATGCCATGAGCTTGACTCCTGCCTGGCAGTAGGTATATTGAAAGTCCCTAAGAATAAGACATTTCGACTCCCACTTTCTCTCTCCATGGGTGCCTATATTGGTTTCTTCCCTCAGCTCTGTATCTGGATTCTACCCCTGACACTATCCCAGCTGCCAGCTTCTTGGTACTGCCTCCAGTCTGACTCTCTTTAGTATTTTCCAATCTGCAAATCCCAGCTTGACTTGTCTTTCCTGCTCCTAGAATTGTTGTTGTAAAGGATAATTATGTGTTAGCTTAGAATTTTACAGTTTCTAAAAAGGACTGAATATGAAAAGTGTGTTTTGTAATTCTGAATACACATGGCAAGATTCAAGTGTGTGTAATTTAGTTTTTTCAAATCTATTTTCCTCTCCTAGTATGAACTTCATTTTTAAGTTATGAAACTTACAGGAATTGTGAAGAGAGGCAGGGTCACCAACTTTCTTTTGTTTCAAAATACAGTCAACTTGTAAATATAAAAATCGCTTAAGAGTGAAATCTGGGTAACAGTGGGTAATCACAGAAGATAGAGGCTGTTAGCTAATCATCCAAATACATATTCTGTTTTTCCTTCACACAGACTAGACTACATTTCTCAGCCACCCTTGAGGTTAAGTGGCTTTGAGACTGAATTCTAACCAAGTGAACATGGACAGAAGTGATATATTTATTCCAGTTTCACTCTGGACAACACTTCCCATGCTCTTTTCCTATTCTGTTTGGCTAAGATGAAGGCAGTGCTTAAGGTACACTTAAAAGCCACATGTTGATGAGGCTCTATCTGAGTCCCTAAATGACCTGTTACCCTTCCAGTGGTATTACATGAGCAAGAAGTAAATTACTAAGTTCAAGCCATTTTCCAAAGCTCCAGAATACTTTGTCATCCATTTGTTTTCACAGCTAGCATTAACCTAATATCACATATTGTACAAGATAAAAATGGAATTTTGCTTTTTTTTCTAGAACCACTATTATTTGTTACAGAGAAAATTTTCAGAACTCTAGAGACCTTCAAGGAGGGAAGAAATGGAGATCCTAAAACTCTTCTCCCTAAAAGTCAAAGTTATTGAAACCTTTCTAACTAAATCTATCTACTAAAATAGTATTAACCAAGGATGAGTCACAGGGAAGAAAACATGGCCCCGGGCGCCTCTGTCAGTTTTACCTTGGGGAAGTGGTTATGGGAGTGAGCTATAATTTGAGAAGCCCTGGTCAATAGTGGCATATATCCTTCTTTACTGAGGTTGTAATGAGGAGGGATCATTCTCCCCCATTTATTTGTTTCCATAATCAACAAGTATTTATTGAGTATCTGTTATATAACCTCTTCTCTAGTCCTCCAGGAATCCCAAATCTTTTGTGAGAACCTCAGTAACATTGTCAGTTTTGGTCTCTGATACTGCATCTACTTTCTCTTATTACCTGAAAACTATCTTTTGCAAAACAAGCCATGTCCTTCCCAACTCTCTCAAATAAATGGCATCTTTCCTCCACTTTTAGGAGAAAGCGTCAACATATTCCTTGTTCCTCACTGCCACTTCTAGATCTTTAGTCTACTAGTCATAATTCAAGTATTGAACTCCTTTTTGGGTTCATACCATCTACTTATTTGAGAGAGTAGGAATTTGAGAACCTACTCTCTGTAGCACTCCTACTAATATAACTCAGCCCTATCAACCTCAATGTTCCAAATTTCACATTTCCATAAAAGAATCCAAGTAGCCCAGCTTTGATCAGTTGTCAACTTCTTGTTCTTCAGTTGTAGCAATAGCGCCAAGGCTACATGGCACCAGCATAAAAAATAGAACTCCCACCCTGCATTTTGGGGGAAAGTCTTTCTAGGAAATGGGTATGTGTTGAGCACAACCCACAAGAAGATACCCATAGCATTCAACCCCTGCCCCTATAGCTTATTGGTATATTCAAAACTTTCTGTATATCCCAACATGTCATATTTCAATTATCCAGTCATAAAGGCAACATAATTGCTCCCCTCCCTAAAGGGAGTTGAACCAAAATCACTTTCAACAACTAAAACCAGGACTGATATCATGGACATACCCTTCCTCAAGTCCAGAATCTTCTGAAGTATCCAGAATTCCCCTAGTTTAGCTATAAACATACACCATATCAATTTTCAACATGGAAATTGTTTTCATTTTAATTATTGTAACTACTATTTTAAAGGAAACAATTATTGTTCTCTATCAGCAATTTAAAAGTACAAATAAAACTAAGGACTTATTTTTGCCTTACCTGGTATTTAGGAATTCTTTCCTCCAGTACCTTTTCCATGTACCTTGCATTTAGGTTTATGGGTTGTACCTCACATTCAAAAACACTGCCTAATGAGTTCTTTGTCTAGTGGAGTAATCCAAACCTCCATCTGAGCCCTTAATGTTCCTACTGTAGTGCCACAGGAAAATTACTATTGCCCATACTACCGGGCATAGGAGGAGCAAAAGGAATCTCAGGGAATGCCATGAGTTCTGCCATACTCCTCTTGGTGTCTACTTGAAATAAACAAATATATATCCTTCTATAGACAGAGTCAATCATCCCACCTAATACATGATTTCGTTTTTTACCTATACTCATGGTGGCATGAGTAAGCCAAAGTAGCCTGATGACATTATTAAGCTTCTACTTCATTCGAATCATTATTATCCCAAGCACTGTTAACAGAGGAACATGTATATTTTGCAAAAGCTAGGATTCAGGTAACATAAAGAGGCAGAAGCAATCTCCAAGCCAAAGACTGAAGATATCATCTAATGCTCGCAATAGAACTAGGATTCCAAGGGGCAAAGCATCCATCTCCCAGCAATTAAAATCTCTACACTTAGAAAGCTAAGAGTCATGTGCATGGGAAGCAAAAATAATTTTTGTAGGTCATTAGGTATAATCCAGAGAACCTTACACCTCTAGCCTTCATCTCAGACCAGTATGTGAGAAGGACAGTATGTTATACAAAACTCTGGGTCAGGATCCCACACTTACAAGGTTACCATTTGGCACCATAGTGGAGTCTTTAGTAAGCCATTCTAACACTAGCTGATCAGCTGATTTGGGGTAAGAGGATATATGATAAAACAGTAAATCCCACTGGCATTAATCTTTCTCTGTGAAGTGGGTTGCTTAATCTGAGGCAATGGTATGTGAATTATTATATCAGGCCTGTATATAAAGTGGTCAGTTGATTTCTGATGGTAGCAGCAACAGAAAAAGGGAATATAAATACAAAATTAAAAAAAATAAGTTGCTGCACACTTCACAGTGTAATTGGGCCAGTATAATCAGATACTGTGTAATTCACTGTTCTCAATGCCTTGTGTCCTATCTTAGATCCAGGACAAGTTACATGTTAATGTTGCTAGAATATTTATCATTCAGAATTAGAAGAAACCAGGTAAGTCTCATTGAAAGAAGGTCTGTGCTACTGGGCCATGCACAGCTTCCATTATTTTCACCACATGCACCTTATTTCTGAGCTCTTTGAGCAAATAACTGCCATCTTCAGAGAACATCACATGCATCCTATTGTTAAAAGCCTTCAGTTGAGCAACCACATTAAATACAAATATATTTTGTTTCTGGGCCCACTCAGAGTTTCAACCACACAATCTCCCCAAACCTCTGGAATATATTTTCCAGTATTACTCTAGGAATCAGTACAGAGCATGACCTCAGGCTCTCTCTCTTTCCATGTTAAGTGGACAATGAGATATACTGCCTGAAGTTATACGCCCTTAGAGGGTTTTCTTTTCCCCCTTGTTCAATGTTCTTTACCACCACTGCAGATAGGGCTGTACTACTAGAGTACTACATTTCTGGTTCACACCTAAATAGCTTTCAGATTCATTTGCAATTTTTTATCCTTAATCAAGTTTTCACGGGGAATTCCCCATAGGAATACTCGGAATACTTGTGTGTGCTGAGGGACTATCCAGTACCGATGCACCACAGTCATCACAGGGACAATTGAAACCATTCTCTTAAAGCTCCTATAGCTTCTGCCTCCATCCACAAAAATGGTATGTCACTTTTCCTTTCTTCTTCCCTCTTGTTAAGAAGTCACACTTCCGTCTGTGCTTTTGATTCTGTTCTCTCTCCCTGATTCCAACTCATGAATATTTCTACTTTAGTGTATATCAGCACCTGATATTCACAAATACAAACTAATTTAACATATTACCCATCTTTCCATTGTCGTTCCCTCTCTCCACTATCAACATTCTTCCAAATTACTCTGCCATGTACTGGCATTGGGACCTTCAACAGTCCACTTATCTTCTCTGACTCTCAGTTTTTATGTCATAATTTTTTATCCTCACCCAAGGACATTATTTTCATTACTTTCAGAGAGAAAGGAAGGGAGAGAGGAAAACATTTATGCCAGAGAAAAGCATAGGTGGGTTGCCTCATGTACCCACATGGACGAGGGATTGGTGCCTGGATCTGGGATAATAAGAGGCAACCTAGATACATTCCCTGACCAGGAATCAAACCCCACACTTTTCGGTTATGGGAAGAAGCTCCAACCAACTGAGCCACACTGGCCAGGACTACTTCACATTTTTAAATGAGGATAATAGTACCCACATCAGAGAGTTGTTTTAAAGACTAAACAAATTAATGTATATGAAGTAGACAATCTGGTACACAATTATTACTATAAAAATATATGCAGTCATTCAAAACTAAATACATAGAAAAGGCTTAAGGTAGAAAACTATGTGAAAAAGTAAGACACTAACATGGGTCAACCAACCAGCAAAGGAAACTATAACAAAATATGAACAGTGAAAACAAAAAACAAACAAAATGATTTTGTGAAGGAATTAGGTAGCATAAATTAAGAGTTACTGTACATTTTGGCTATGTAAGCTATTCATTTGGGCATAAAGCTAGAAATTGGCTTAATTGAATAGAGTTAATAGTTCTCTGGAGCTAATAATTGTTAACTATACAACTGTCTAAACTGAAAGCTTTTCTTTCTGAGACACTCTTTACAGATTCCAACTTCTTAGAAGTCTGTTACATTGCTCTCAGCTGGCTGCCCTCCAAGTTTCCCAGCAAAAGCTCTAAGTGCAGAACCCTTGTCACTCACCCCCATACAGCACAAATAATGTCTATTTTAGTTAGATTTGCAATATTAACAGACTAGAATCAATAGTTCCTGAAGAAAGTCATTTATTTTGTAGAAGTTAAAGGTTGTTTCTATTCTATTTATGGTAACTAATTTTCAAAGTTACTTTCTCCCTGAAGGTAAGTTTCTGTAACAACCAAGGGTCAAACATTGCTGTGCTTTTTTACTAAGAAGAAAGAGAAAAAGAAATCCAAATTGCACTATGATGATGCAAAAGAAACCACTTTTGGCTTCAAGATGTGTAAGTAAATGCAATTATATTTAAGATCAGCAGTTCCTGTTGCTAGAGAAAAATCGTCACTTAGATCATCTACAAAGTTTACATAAGGCACTTTGGCTTCATGAATTCTCACAGAAAAGTATGTTTTAGGAGCAGGGGACAGGGAGACATAAGAGTGAAGGGTGGGGATGAAATAGATAGAGATACACTAATTGTCTCTTGCCAAACCACAAACAGAAATAGCATACATTCCACCAGGGGACTGACTATATTATACATTTGGACAAAGATTGGTGGACTGGGTTCATTAATATGGAATAGGGAAGAGGTCCTTTTCTTTTAATATTTCTCCATTTGATAGATAATGAGGTTTTTAGATTCTGAAAGTAGTAAGACCAAGTTTCTAACTGAATTATTATAGAAGCAATGGATTGGCTCCTGATTCATTTGATTGCTCCATAAACTAAATATCTGGCTTCAGATGCTAATTGATTCAAATTACAAGCAATATTTGGTCACTAATCCATCCTTTAATATTCCTTGTTAGTTGTTTCTATATTAGATATAAAATTATAAGAGGTCTTCTCTCTAATGACTAAATCACAGAGCACAGTCCTCCCCACTACTTGCCCACTACATCTACATCCAGTCCCCAATAAAGGTGTTATAAAGTAGACAGATATTAGACCTGTAGCCAGGGATCACCACTCACCATTTCCCATCCTGTGAATTAAAAATGGGAAAGAGAAATAAATTCATTTTTCTGCCTCCTTTTTTTGTAACATAAACATGTCACTTCTAAAATCATACCCATTTGACTAACATCTAAGATCAGACTCCAGTGAATATAAGTTACATGCATGCACACAAATTTTAATGTTGTACACATGACATTTTAAAAGACTATGTAGCTTTATGTTCAACTATTAATCTGTTGTGAGTGGTAAACATGTCAGTTTCTTTTACTTTAATGTCAGTCATCTCCTGAGAGCAGTAAGTAGCTCTCTTACTGCTTGAAAGTACCATTTAAAAATTCACTTGCAAGATCTTAGTAACACCTTTTGGAAAACTAAAAATTGTGTCTAGTTAAATCAGCAACATCTTTGCTTTATCAATTAACCACAGCCCATTTTTTATCCCAAGTCAACTTTTTTCATTATCCAGGCAACCTTTCCCACGTTGAACATTCCTGTCAGTTTATGCTTACAAATGAAAAGAAAGAAAGAAAAAAAAAGTATCTTAAGCCAACTGGAAACATAATGAAGAAGGTAAATCTCCAATAAAAATTATAATATTATACATTTTAAATGCCAAAATAAAGTTTATTTAACTGTTTGAAGCACTTGTTTTCATTATCATTCCCTTCCATAAATATGTATGGTCTAGAGTTAAATACATACACTGGCAAGCAAAGCCCTCAAAATGTAATCATTCCACAGTAGATTAATATGTCAAGCATATAGCATGTACTGTTTTGTCTGGGTACAGGAACTACCCCTTCCCCACTCCTCCCACACACACACCTGATTACAATGGGAGCAGCCAAGGGGGAGGGCACAATTGGCCCAAACTGGGATGTTTCCTGGGATCCATGGACCTTTGGAGCAGGGAAGTCAAGTCAAAATCTTTAGTCCTTATTCAGTGGCAAAGCTTTATTATGTAATACTTAAGAGCTGTCAGTAACCATATTTTCTAAATGTATGAAGTCATTCTGCAGAGAAAGAGAAAATCCAAATAGAGGAAGAAGCCAAAATAAAAAATAGGCAGAGTCCAAACAACATATAAGCCTCTACTTGCAGTTATTCCCAAAGTCCAGCTGTATCCCTGTCCTAATCATGCCTTAGACGTGCTGAAATATGTGCCAAGAAACTGTTTCTATGCTCTCCCTTACACTGAAGCTCTTTATTCTGGCTGTTAGCTGATATTTCATTGGCTAATTCCCTCAAATGGCTGACAGGGTAACAAAGAAGACATATCAGAAAGTCATGTCAATATGGTGTGATGAGTGAATCACAACATAGATTTGCATATCACAAATCTCTCTTGGGGTGGCATTGGGAGCGTGTAGGACAGTGTGGGAGTCAAACTGTGCCTAGAATCTTAAAGGAGAAGCAATAGTTGGCCTTTAAGGGAGGAGAGAATTCCAAGCACCTGGTCAGGGAAGGGCCAACACAAATGAATGGGAAAACAAGATGTTTCCTGAGCAATGGCTCTGGGGTTTGTTGTGCTATCCCTCTATCTTTAACCATTTTTGAGAGTTTTTCCTTTTTATATCTTTTTTCCAACTGGTTTCTCCTCTTCATACTACTCAACTTGTCCAGAATAAAGTTAATTTTTTAAAATAAAATAGTTCCCATAAAAAAGCAAATTTTTCATTTTAAAAGGCTGAATAAGAAGCTCCTTTTTAAAAAATTCGAGTTAAATTTAGGCTCAAACCCACAAAGTAGGAAAAAATGATACGTATCTATTATATTTCTCTTTTGCTGTAGACTGAATATACATTTTCATTCACTTATATGTTCTCATTACACAAGGGTTGATAAGCAAGTTGGACTTGGTAACAGTCTCTCACCTGAATTGCAGGTCTAATAATCCCAGATAAAGACTGTCTCAAGCTTGTAGATATGTTTGTACTGATTGATTGTGTAATAAATAATGACCTTTTTTTTTAGAAATCATGTAATTCTCTCTATGCATCAAACCAAGCCTTCTTTTCCACTGTTAAATAACCCCACCCTTATTCTGCCATAAAATAATTTTAGACTCAGCTGAGAGTTTTATTGTTCAATCAGGTCCTCCTCTGTTTTCCAACCTTGCATCTGGTGCTCTTGTCTGTCCAGCTGATTCAAGGAAGGTTGTCACTTTCCCTGCTTGCTAGTGGAATTGGTTCTGTGCTATTTCTGTTTTCCACCTACTTACTGGCCACAATTTGAGCTTCCTGAATAATCTAGGTGATTTTCAACTCCTCATCTCAGTGTCATGTAGGTACTTGTCACAGCAGTTGGTGACAGCAATTAACATCTAACCTATAAAATTGTGTCTGGAGGAATATTGACAAGGTCATCCTTAATTCACTTCATATAATCAGCTATTTGAGCTGAATTTACCTGTGAGTTTTTGAGTCAGGTTTGGTAGTAAACTATCCAAATCTGGGCAGGATAGAACACATGAGAACTGTGTTTCCTTCTAAGGCCCTGACAATACAATTCCTATACTAAATATTTACTGTTTTGGTGGGTCTGAATCCACACCTCACCCCTACAAATCACTTAATAAAAGCAGCCTAATTTTCATTTCAGGTTTCTACTACCACCACACAGAGCCCATATGTTTCCATGTAAACTTACTCCATCCCTAACTCTGAGGATGGAGTACGATGCTCAGGGCCATGCTCACCAATATAATCCTAGCAAACTATAAACAAATGGTTAAGAATGGACACTTGACTTAAGATGGTCCAATAGGACTGAAGTCCACAGCTTCCATTGATAGCCAAGAAAAATGAACTTTTGTCCACCAGATAAGACTATACTGAAGACATGTCATTTGGAATGCTTCAAGCTGAAGGTGTCAGGGGGCCACCACTACACTTGCACATGAATCACAAATGAAGATGGTCAAAATCACTGGGCAGCTTTTTCCTACTTACTAAGCATCTATACTACTTAATAAAATTAAGCCATTATTCCTTGCTAATATATCCTAAGACATGCCAACCTGAGCTATTATTTCCCTGTCCTCCCACACTTACTAATCATCTTCTTTTGAATGCTAGTGCTCATCAGATCCCAAACATACTCTCAATATGCTACTTATATAACACTCTCCCAAGAAGGATCAAACATACTATATTTAATGCCTTATGTTTCTTACACACTCCATATCAGAGTGACATATGGGACACACTTCTTCCTTAGAACTGCACCTCCACAAAACTCCAGAATTTATCATAGGTTCCTCACTCTCACTATCCGATCTTGCCACCATCCCAGAATTACATTCTGCTATAATTTTCCCCCAAAACCAAATAGCTCTATTCACAAATGTATTCATTCTATCAAAATATTTTCAATAATTGCATACAATTCCCTGCACTGAACTCTGGGTTATATAAAGATAAATAAAATTGAGTTTCCCAAAACTGTCCTCAAGTGTTTAGGTTAGTAAAAGTAATAAGGAAAACATACAAATAACTTTTACTTTAAACATGATGTGTGCCATAATAGAGTGTTCCAAGGAACAAGAGAGAACTTCTGGCTAGGGATACCAGTAAAGGGAAGTGAGAAGGAAGGCATTAACAATTACAGAATGCCTACTACAGGTCAGATACTCTGGGGGGCTTAATACATAGTTTTCTGAGCTCTCACCTGATATATTCAACAGCATACTCAATATCTGTATTTGCTCCTTTCCCAAAAATTATACAAAAGCCAGACAATACTTAAAAAAGTAAAAAGCCACATCCTGTGACTTCTTGCCTCAAAACTTTCCAATGGCTCATCTTATTCACAAAGTTCTTATTAAAATTGACCTAAAGACCCTGCATGACCTGACCTTGTTCTATCTGCCCTTATTTCACTCTGAAATAGATGACTGACCTGTTTGCAGTTCTTGAAACGTCATTCGTACAACCTCGTCAGAGCCTTCGCGTACGTGAAATTGCCTCTGTCTGAAATGCTCTTTCTTCAAATATTCCCAGCCTCCTCCAGGTTTAATGCCACCTTCTCAGTAAGCTCTTTTCAAATTATTCTAATTAAAATTGAATCCTCACTATTCCTCCACTTTCTGCATTCTCTGCTCTCCCTTTTCTCATCATTTCTCATATTGTATATTTTGGGTTTTATTTATTTACCTGTCTATCCCCACCAGCATCCAAGTTCTATGAGGGGAGGGCTGTTTGTTTATTGTGATCATTGATATATATTACAACTTAAAAATGTTTGAATAACTGAATTATGTATTATTTAAAATTTTAAAAACTCCTGAAATTTGAGTACTGTTTATATTTTGCAGGTGAGGAAACTGAGGGGCACAGTAACCATGTTACTTTTCTCAGGATCAGAGAACTACAAAATTTTAGCACCAGAATATGGATGGAATCAATATGTTAGACAATAAGGCTCATAGGCTTAGGGAAAATATCAAGAACTAGAAGAGTGGGTTTTACAGGATGGGTAGAATTTAGCTAACTTTATCTGAGGGCAACAGGAGTCAAAAATGACAAGAACATGAGTAAATGTAAGGAGACTTCTCCTTACATTTTTATGAACAAAAATAAGTTTATTTTATGAACAAAAGCTGGGGCATGTTCATAAAATAGTATGTGCATACATGTAAACTTACATAAAAAGAGTATGGGTATGAGGTAATGTGCCTCTAAAGAGATGAAAAAAAACCCAAAACCCAAAGCTGGATAAGATGAGGTAAATTCCTATGGTCTAATAATGAATTCTGCCCTGTCTGGTGGGACACAGTGGATTGAGTACTAGCCTGTGAACGAAAGGGTCACAAGTTCAATTCCCAGCCAGGGCACATGCCTGGGTTGCGGGCCAGATCCTCAGTAGGGGGCACACGAGAGGCAATCACACATTGATGTTTCTCTCCCTCTCTTTCTCCTTCCCTTCCTCTCTTTTTAAAAATAATAAATGAAATGTTTTTAAAGAATAATATATTCTATTATTTTCTTTACAAAAGTAAGCCAGTGGGTAACAATAAAGCTATATAAAGATGTTAAAAGTAGGCTAAAGATATAACTCAAACCAGTATTTTTCAGCAACTTTATACACTCCTTACAAAGACAGACAAATTTGAAAATAAAATAAGGAGTAAAGACTTCATACACATTTCAGTTAGACAGGTGATCCCACATTGTTTGATAATCAAAAGTTGGTTATACCTACGAAATTATTTTCTAAAAGTATTCTGAATAACTAATTAGGAAATTCACTCAGCCCAACTATTGCATCTTCAAAAATATTTCTGGCAACCACATGAAGAAGACATGAAGATATGATAAACAATCTATCATTTGAATGTTGTATGTCCTAGCTTCTTAAGGGTAAATAATAGAATCACCATTAGAAATGCAACTACGTAAATAATACAATGACTGAGGTTAGACTGGTGATAGAAGGGAGAGAATCACAAAATTGCAGTGTTATAGAGCTAGTAGTGCTCTTAAAGGTCATCATCAAACTTCATTTTGCAGATAAAGAATCTGAGCCTAAAGAAGTCAAGTGGTATATCCAGGTTCACAGAATATATGAGTGCTGGAGTCCGAACCTGAGCTCAGGTTCCTGACTCTAAGTTCACTGTCCTTTCTGCCACAACAAAAGTCTTCCTCCTTAGACAAGCTTTCTTTATATAACAATACAGTTCTATGTATGAAATCCTTTAATGTTGCTTCATGGAGCAACCTTGAGAGAACCTTTATGCAAATGTCTCAGAACTGACAGTCACTGGTTCAATTTCTGGTTAGTATAGTATCTTTATTCACTGAATATTAACTGAAATGGTTTTTATGGTAATAGAATTTATCCTACCACAGATTTTCATAAAAGCAACATTAAGCAGTTTAAAATACATGAAGCATTCTTACAATAGTAGAATCCTGTTGTAAAGTGAAATCAAAAGATCAGACATTCATGGTGACATCTGTACAATTCTGGACTCATATTTCACTCTCTTCATACAAGTTGCCCTCTCAAGGAGGAACAATGCCTTCCAGACCCTTCCATGATGTCTGCATTCCAGCATGAGCTTGACCTCAGCCAGCCTCACGCTATCCCTTGAAATTTTGTACTACTATTTCTTCATTTAAAAGTACTGATTTTGCATAAGTACATGAAATTTTAAAACTCTATAACTTCAAATATTCTCTCTCATTTTAACCTTATCTGTGAGGTACGTAGAAAACATGAGTAAAAGGAACCTAAAAGCTGTTCTAAGTCAATGCTCAAAATACACACATTTGAACAAATCTCATTCACAAAATGTCTTTGTTTAAAGAAACTGTAAAAAGTGTCAAAAAATATGCAAATAGATAATAATCAAAAGTTTAAAAATTAGCAATATTTATAGTAAGGCACTGGATATCTTTGTTAACATAAGTACTTTTATGGTTTAATGCACTATGTTTAATTATCTCTAAGATCAATATATCTTCTCAAAAGTTTTGGTCTTATGTAATGCTATTTTTCCCTTACTTTCCCATTTTATGAATTCTAGTGAAATAATGCAAGCATGATATAACCATAAACAATCTTGTGTTAGACTCTACCATGAAATTTCAATGGAATTACTATAGATAAAAAATAAAGATGTCAATGTAGCACCACAGCATGAAGCAGCACATGTAAGCATTAGTAAAGAGAGAGAGAGAGATTCATTCAATTGAGTTACTGCTACTCTACAACTGAATGAAACAGAGCAAAAGATGAATGCCCAGAACAATTCACCACATTAAGTGAAATGGAATGAGAAGCATTTTAATTGGATAAAATGTAAGCACTGAATTACCAATGTCACATAAATAAATAGTTCTAAATAATGTGTTTTTCCAGTTAAATAACGACTTTACTAAAACAGATGAAAATGTAGGCTGTGTTGTTTTTTTCTACCCATCAGAATCTCATTAGCATTTCAATTTAAATTCTACAAGTGCATTCAAATCTCTCATTTGTACATCTGGCATAACTCAAAACACTGCCTTATTTGTTAAAAAAAAATTAAGCCAAATGAGCCAATTCACAATATCTTGCAGTGGTATTTTAATGGGTGAAAACAATGTTGTTATTTCAATGTTGCATAACAGTAGGGGTCTGCATGTGAAGAAACTGAAAAAGATTTAAATAACACTTTCAAAGAAAAAAACTTATTATAAGAGAATCTCAAAAATGGAGATAAGTGCTAATGCTATCTTTACACTATTTCATATACAAAATTACCATATGAAACATTTATTTCTCTTTATAGCAAGCTTAGAAATGATATCTAAAGAAACAAGTAACGAAACTATAATTTCAGGTTAACTATGGCATTACCGTAAGGGTCTTTGTGACAAAGATTTCTTATAATATACATCATAGCACCTAAAATTAAAAAAGAAAAATGCAGGGGAAAATTCTTTAAACATATTTGGCAACAGCTCTAAATTTTTTAATGTGTATTTCATGGATTAGCCACAGAAATTCCAATTCACAGATGGGGAGCAAAAATCAAAGTTTTTTCATTGTCCAAGCACATGATTTTTATTAAGAATAACTTTGGCTCTAAGAATTCCACCCCCAATTCTGTAATACTTTGTTAAAAACAACTGTACAAAAACAAATACAAAAACAAATTCAAACAAATTATGAAAACAAATTCATTAAGTCTCTATATATATTATACACACTCAAACAAGTCAATATTTTTCAGAGTAGAAGAATAAAGTCAACTGTTATAGCTTAGAAAACAACACTACTTTATTACTAGGAGATTATAAAACACTAAACTAGTTTAAGAAAACCACAGACTGGAAAGATGAAGGTATTTTTGTCAAAGAGTGGCTCAAAGCACAAAACTGTGCAAATGTTCATGAGTCCTATGGGTTTGGACTGTACTGTATAACAGTGTGGGGGGAGACTGATGCCTTTGTAAACTCAGGACTGTGAGCTAAGCTGATCTTATGACTTCAAAGAGCTGCTCTATGCGTAGCTTCCCCTATTTTTTTTAAGACATCACTGTGTGCTATTTACAAGCTTTTTGGCCAGACCTTGCACTGCTAATTACAGATAATAATTCTACAGATTTGTGAGTGAGATTGGGAGGAAAATGCTTTTGTAATTTATTTTTTTCCTCATGAAGAATGAATCCTAGGTAAGTTTTAGGAACAGAATTGGTCCTTCTAAAGAAAACTGTCAGAGCTCTTAGGAATTTTTCAAGTGGCACTATTGCTTCAAGGACACAGTATCTAAAGATCTTATATGCAGTTAAAGGCTATGTATGAACCAGTTCTGAATCTCCACTTTACAAATGACATCAGTCCATATACACAAAGAAACAACTCCAGTCAGTGTGAAACCAGAAATGTAATTTCAAGATGATCAGTTAACGTGCTTTCTTCTCTCAAAAGAAGGAATAATGGGAAAAAGTTACCATTCCATCCTTCAAAAGCAAACTATTATATAGCAATATGTTATCCTAAGCACCTCCTATTTTATCCAAATAATACTTGCTGATGAGAGAAATTATCCATTCCAGGTGTAATTCACATATTCTCAAACTAGCAGTATATGATCATTGCATTTACTTGTATTTTGTCCACACTAGGATTGAATATGAGTCTAATCGTCAGCTATGAAATTTAAAACATTGTCACAGAAAGCCATTCTCTATTATGCTTATTAAGGGTTCAAAGGTTTAGAATCCAGCTTTCTATGAGCCTTCAGAGGAATTATAAGGAGGGTCTTCAGTGTAGAAATTACTGGCCATACCATAATTCTGAATTCAGTACATTCTCCATAAAGACAATTCAGCCAGAATCATCTTTATGGAGAATATACTGAATCCACACAAATTCTTCGAAATCACCCCAAGTCAAATGTACCACATCTATAGTATATAATGAATTCTGCCTAAGAACTTTGCTGTTATTGGTAACTTGGGCTACACTTTGAGTTACTTGCTAGCTGGAGTATGAAAATTAGGCAACTCCCTTCACTATGGCTTTTCCCAAGATGCAGTACAATAGTTATTAACATCATGGTTATCAACATCATCATCATAACTAAGAGAGTGGGGTTTTTAACATATACCACAAGTAATGTTGATATAAGTGGTCTATGGACCACAGTTTGAGAAACACTAAATGTAGGATAAATTTCATTTCCTATAGACTGACAATTAAAGTCTTTTGTAATCTGGTTTTATTCTACCTCAAACTTTCTCTGTAGAAAGAACTACTCAATTTGATCAACTAGATCTCATTATCACCATCTTAGGTTAGTGCAAAGTACCAAAATCTGCATCTGAATTTCCTAAATCCTTTATATCACAATTTTGTTAAGACTACATAAGGGCCCGTTCATGGGATGTGGAAAATAGGTAACAGACATTTGCCTTAATTCAGACATCTGAATTAGAGAGATCCTAAGTGAGGTGTGGGAAGGAGCACAGGGAAACAAGAAACAGGTGGTACAGAGAAAATAGACTGATCTCTACAAAGTTCACTTGGGTCCATTTATAGCAATTCATCTTTAAAAAGAATTTTTAAATACATAAAAGGAACCTGACTTTATGTTACATTTAACAAAATTTTAGTTAAATGTAACATAATTCTGTGATAATTTTAAATCACAGAATAAACCAGCAATAAAGTTTTTGTTGATATTTCTGAAATCACTTCATGATAGTGTAAAATATAATATCAGTAAATTTACATTTAACACTTAAAAGACAGAAATAAATATAATTTGACAAATGTTTGAGGACTTCATCAGCTTTCCAAAGAATTTGTCTTAATCCTTTGCTATTCCAGGCTCTTTCTAAAGCATTATCCTATAAGCCTTGCCAATTTTCTCTGCTTTAATTGTAAACTGTCAAATTTGCATTTACCATCGATCACTTTACATGTGATTCAACAAATATTCCAATATAATTTACACTAACTTCATGAAACCTACATCTTTCTCAATTTATTTTATTATTTACAGTCAATTTACATGGGATTCTTTATGGTCAGAAGTAGTCAATTGACAAACACAAACATTCATTACATCTTTTAATTGCTAAGAGAATGGCAAAAAAATTGTTGTGTAGGCAAATGTAGGAAACTATGTTAGATTAATCTGGGTGAAGCCTAATATTACATATGTCTACTTCACTAGAAAATGTTTTTATGTCAGTCTTACTTTAATTCTTCACAGGACCTAGGTAGATTATAAATAAGCTGGTAACCACCCTTATGGAAATCCAGAAAAGCAGTCAGCATTAAAAAAAAATCTTTCAGAAGATATCCAGCAAGCTCCACTGGGCTGGCCATCAGAAAGATCAAGAATATTGTTTTCTGATATATCTGCTTAGGCAAGGGAAACAAAAGACAAACAAATGGGACTACATCAAACTACAAAGCTTTTGCGCAGCAAAGAAAACCATTGACAAAATTAAAAGACAATGTACTGAATGGGAGAATATATTCACCAATTATACATCTAATAAGGGGTTAATATCCTAAATTTATAAAGAACTCATACAACTCAACACCAAAGAAAATGAACAATCCAATTTAAAAATGGTCAAAGGACCTTAATAAACACTTCTCCAAAGAAGACATACAGATTGCCAATGTATTTAGGAAAAGATGCTCAGTGTCACTAATCATCAGAGAAATGCAAACTAAAACCACAGTGAGATATCACTTTACATCTGTCAGAATGTCTATCATCAATAAATCAAAAAATAACACTTGCTTGAGATGATGTAAGGAATGGAACCCTCCTGTACTATTATTGGAAATGCAGACTGGTGCAGCCACTGTGAAAAACAGAATAAGGGGTACTCAAAAAATTAAAGGTAACTCTGCCATATGACCCAGCAATTCCACTACAGGATATGTATATATACGAAGAACCCAAAATGCTGATTCAAAAGCATATATGCACCCATATGTTCACTGCAGCATTATTTACTATAGCCAAGATACAAAAACAACCGAAGTGCTCATTGAAAGACAAGTGGAAAAGAAGTGGTACATATATACAATGAAATATCACTTGGCCATAAAAAAAGAACGCAGTCTTATCATTTGCAACAGCATGGATGGACCTAAAGGGTATTACACTAAACAAAATAAGTCAGACAGAGAAAAACAAATACCACATGATTTTACTTCTACGTGAAATATAAACCAACAAAATTGAAACAGACTCATAGACACAGAGAACAGACTGAGGGTTGCCAAAGGGGAGGAGGGTTAGAGGACTGGGTGAAAAAGGTACAGGGATTAAAAAGTACAAATTGGTAGTTACAAAACAGTCACAACGATGTCAAATACAGCCTATGGAATATAGATGATAATATTGTAATAATATTGTATAGTTGATAATATTGTAATATTGTAATATTGTAACTTACAATATTATATAGTCACCTGAGACTATATGAGACTACATATAGTCTCAGGTGGGCACAGGAAATATCAAGTAGGGGGATATACTTTGTAAAGTACATGATTGTCTAACCATTATGTTGTACACCAGAAACTAACTAACACAAAATAATATTGAATGTAAACTGTAATTTCAAAATAAAAGAAAAGAAAAATGAAAAAGAAAGATCAGGGATAGAACTATACACCCTGGTGAGAAGGGCTTGTAAAAACACAGCATGCCACTGTGTGCTGGGCTTGTCAGAAGGGGATATCCACTCTGATAACTAAGTCTGGCAGTTATGAAAAAATATTTCAAAAAATACACTCACAATTTTGAAACTCTAGTATGGATATGATATAATATAATGACATTATGTATAAGTGCAAAGGAATTTTATACATTTTTTCTCATTTAATATCCATAAAGCCCTATGAGGTGGTAATATTATCATTTGCAAATGTGCCAATTGAAGCTTAAAGAGACTAGTTCATAAGCCCTTAGAGTTAGCTGAGTTGAAATTTGAACCCAGAGATTCAGACCTTGAAATTGATCTTCTATATTACTATTCTACAGACCTCTGTATTTTATATTGTTTTAATTTTATGCTTTAACTATTTCAAAAATTAGAGAAAGACATCTTTGCTTTAATGACATATCAATCTATCCCAGCATCTAACAGCTTCAATAAATATTGCTTGAATTGGTCTGTTGGTCATCTCCATAATTAAATTAATGTTGCATCCAAGAGCAGAGGCATAACAACAAATTATACTATTCTTTTGGGATTAAGTTTGCCTTTATCAGTTGCAGAAACAGAATGAAGAGAAATGAACCACTATCTACTTACTGGAATCCTTCTGAGGAATATGAAAGAAGGTTATTTTAATATCTGCAAGTAGTTCAGAACATGTACAAATTTTCAGAGAACAAAGCACTTTTTTCCCAAATTAATGTAGCTATTTTGATTGATGATTTTGATTTCTAAATACTCAAGCCATACTTTCAAAAAAGCCTTCATCATAACATAAAGAAGGTAAAACTGTATGCACAGAAATGTATTTAATTCATTCCACAAATTATTACTGAGTATCTACTAAGTGTCAGGCACAGTTCTAGCCACTGCTTATACATATTTAAAAACCATATAGTCTAGTGAGATGTAATAAATAGTAAGCAAATGAACTAGATATATTCAGTTGAAAAGAATGAAACTGGGTTGGGTGTGAAAGCAGTAGCTGCCCTAGTTTAGAGGTGGAGACAAACACTCTGTGGAATAAGTGATGACAAGGAGCCAGTCAAGCAAAAGGTCTAAAGAAGAGCAGTCCAGGCAAAAGGCAGTACAAGCACTGAGTCCAGAAACTTTCTATTTAATCTAAGAAAACAGGGTAAAATGTTCTAGGAGAAAAGAAGGCTGAACTGTAAATGTATTTTCATCTCAATATCAAGAGTATTTTTGAAAACTAACATTTGTGAAGCCCTATCTTACAGCATAAATGAAAATTTAATCAAGATAGATCAAAGATTTATATGTAAAAGATAAAACTATAAAACCAAGAAGAAAACATAGGGGGAACTCTTATGACCTCAATTTAGACCGTATTTTTTTATCTATAACATTAAAAGTACAAGCAACCAGAAAAAAATAGATAAATTAGACTTTATCAAAATTAAAAACTTTTGTGCTTTAAAGGACACTGTCAAGAAAGTGAAAAGTAACCTGACTGGTGTGACTGTTTGTTAGGCATTGTTCTACAAAGTGAAAGGTTTCTGGTTCGATTCCCAGTCAGGGCACATGCCTGGTTTGTGGTGGTTGCAGGTTTGGTCCCTGGTTGGGGAGTATATGAGAGGCAACAGATGCAACTGATCAATGTTTCTCTCTCTCACACCAATGTTTCTCTCCCACATCAATGTTTCTCTCACTCTCTTTCTTCCTCTCTTCCCTTCTCTCTAAAAATAAATAAAATCTTTATAAAAAGTGAAAAGACAAGCCACAGTAAGAGAAAATATTTGCAAATCATGTCTGATAAATGTCTAGTATCCAAAATATTAAAAAATAACAACTCAATAATAAAAAATAACAATAAAAATAAATAAACCAATAATTTGAGAACGAAGGACAAAGATGGCAACATAAGAGGCTGCTGAACTTGCCTCCTCCCATGAACTCATAAGGCAATTCCTTTGGAAAGAAATCCAGTGACTCCTAAATATTAGTTGAATAAGAAACACCCACATAAAAATGGGTAGGAAAGGCTGAAACACACTCTAAACATAAAAGTCACCCCCAGAACAGTGCCATAATTGGGAGAAAATTGCCAACTGCCTCTCTCTGAGAATCCAAGGATTTGGACTGCATATCTAGTGCCCAGCCACACAAGATACAGGCCTGCAAAATACCCAGCTCTGAAAGCCAGTGTGGCTTGCATCCACAAGAGCCACAGCACTACAGGGAAAAAAGCAACAGTTCTTAACAGTCGTGCAAGTAATCACCACAGCTAAATCCCCAAGACAGTGCAGAGGGAACAGGCAAAACCATTCATCTCCTAGTCTTTCTCTCCAAAGGGTTTGAGTGCATACTTTATAAGCTGCTGCCTGGGGGTTCATCAATTTCTAATTTAGTATGCATCTAGGATCTGAGTGTAATCCTCCCCAGGCTCTGGGGAGGCCAGCGGGCATTTCCCCTGACTTCTCCCTCTTGCTCATTCCAACATTAAAACCAAATTGTCAAATTATGTCTGAAAGGAGCTCGGTCACACATCTAGCATCCCGACTTTTATGGCTGCCACCTGAAGAACATGCCCCAAAACCACCTAGCTCTGGTAACCAATGGGGCTTGCATTCACAAGTCTCACAGGACTATAAAAACAAAGAAGCAGTTTTTAAACAGATGCAGGAACACCCCCTCACAGCTATATACCTGGGCTCAGCACAAAAAGATCAGGCAAAAACATCCATCTCCCAGTTTCTCCATGTTAGATGCTTAACTTTATGATATCCTGTATGACTGAGGATTTGGTTTCTAAACAGCCTGCATCTTTGTACATCCTCAAATACTGGCAGAAACTAAGAACAGAGACAGTGCCTTGAACAATCACAAAGGCTTAACAGAAAACCAGGGGATAAGACGAGATTCATCTCCTACACAAGACCATTCTGTCAAGACTGGGGGAGGTAACTTTCATCACATGCACTAAAACTAACACAGAGAGTCAACAACAACAAAAAAGAAACAAAGATAAATGATTTAATAATGTCTATAGAGACTTCAAAATAATGGTCATAAAGTTGCTCATGGAGATCAGGAGAGTATTGTATGAATACAGTCAGAATTTAAACAAAGAGAGAGAAAATGTTAATAAGTACCAAACAAATCATAGAGCTGAAGAACAGAGTAACACAACCAAAATATTCAGTAATGGGGTTCACAACAGACAGGTCAAGTGGAATAAAGAATCAGCAAACTTGAAGGCAGGGCAGTGGAATTAATCCAACCAGAGGAGCAAAAAAAGAATTGAAAAGAGTAATGTGACGTCAACAGCATGGAGGATTGAGGAAACCTCCAGATCTCTCCCCTTAAAGCTACAACTCAGACAAATATAATTGAACAAAAGATTCCCTGCTCAGTTCACAAACACCTCTGAGAGATTTGTGTATTGAGATATTTGAAGGTGAAGCAAATCAGAGCAAGCAGGGGAGGTGGTATGGAGACACGACAGAGATGGGAGCTGCAGAGAAGCTGAATAGGCACTTTGTCCAAGAAGATATACAGATGACCAGCAGATGTATTAAAAGATGCTCGACTTCACTAGCTATTAGGGAAATGCAAATCAAAACCACAGTGAGATACCACCTCACACCTATATGGCTACTATAAATGAGACAAGAAATAAAAAGTGTTAGACGACATGTAGAGAAAAGGGAACCCTCATACACTATTGGTGGGAATGTAAACCAGTACACCCTCTATGGAAAACTATGAATGTTTCTTTAAAAATTAAGATTGGAGCTACCATATGATCCAGTAATCCCTCTTCTGGGCATCTACTTGAAAAATCTGAAAACACTATTAATAAAGACATATGTACCTCTGTGTTCATTGAAGCATTGTTCATAATAGCTGAGGCATGGAAAAAAAACTAAATGACTTCCAACTGATAATCAGATAAAGAAAATGTGGTACATACATACAATGGAATACCACTACGCCATAAAGCATGACGAAATATTGCCATTTACCAAAACATGGATGGATCCTGACAGTAACATGCTAAATGAAAGAAGTCAGATAGAAAAAGACAAGAACTACATGATTTCACTCATATGTGGGATATAAAAGAGAATGCAACAAATGAACAAAAAAAAAAAAAAACCTCATAGACACAGACAATAATAGAGTGGTTACCAGAAGAAAGTGAGGTTGGGAGAGAATTATGAGACTAAAGGGAGTCAAATACATGGCTTAGTCTTATTATTAAGACTAAACTTCAGGAGCTAAGCACAAAATGTAATATACAGATGACATATTACCGAATTGTATGCCTGAAACATGTTATTAAGCAATGTTACCCCAATAGATTTAATTACACAATAAAAAGGGGGAAAAGTATGAAGATAGCTTCAGGAACTTATGAGAAACCATTAAATGGACAAATATACATATACAGGAGTCCTAAAAAACAAGAGAGAAAGGAGCCAAAAGTTCATTTAAAGAAATAATGGATGAAAATGCCCCTAACCTGAGGAAATTAACAGACTCCCATATCCATGAAGCCCAGAGTACCAAATAAGATGTATTTCAAGAGACCCACACTGAGATGCATTATAATTAAGACGTCAATATTAAAGACAAGGAGAGAATCTTAAGAGTAGACAAAGTGAGATAAGACAAACTTGTTATGTACTAGGAAACCTCCATTAGATTATCAGTGAATCTTTCCAGCAAAAACCTTGCAGGCCAGATAACAATAGATTAATATACTCAAAATGCTGAAAGAAAAATCTTCCAAACAAGAGTATTCTACCCTGCAAAGATATCACTGAAAATTGAAAGAAAGAAAGTTTTCCAAACAAACAAGAGCTAAAGGAATTCATCACCACAAAAAGAGCTTTATAGGAAATGTTAAAGGGAGTTCGTCACTAAAATAAATAGGCAACTAAATAGTAATGTGAAACTTATTAAAATATAAAATAATTGGCAAAGGTAAACATATAACAAATTAAGGATAAAAAGCATCCATGAAACTAAGAGTTGGTTTTCTGAAAAAATAAACAAAACTGGCAAACCTTTAGCTACACTAAGAAAGGATATAAGACTCAAATGAATAAAATCAGAAATTAAAGAAGAGACATTACAACTGATAACAGAGAATTACTAATGACGAGAAACTACTATAATTAATTACACAACAACAAATTAGATAACCTAGAAGAAATATAATAATAGAAAATACAAGAAATAGAAAATCTGGACAGACAAGTTACCAGTGAGGAGATTAAATCAATAATCAAAAACCTACCAACAAAGAAAAGTCCAAGGCCAGATGGCTTCACTGGTGAATTCTACCAAACATCTTAAAAAGAATGAGTACCAAATCCTTCTCAAACTCTTAAGAAATTAAAGAGGAAAGAATACTTCCAAACTCATTTTATGAGGTCATCATTGCCTTGAAACTAAAACCAGACAAGGACACTACAAGAAAAGAAAGTTACAGGCCAGTATCTATAATGAAAATAGATGTAAAAATCCTCAGTATTAGCAAAGTAAATTCAATAGCACATTAAAAGGATCATACAACATGATCAGGTGTTTCTTGATCATCACATGTCAGAGATGCCAGCTTAGTTCAGCACACACAAATTGATAAATGTGATACAACACATTAACAAAATAAAGGATGAAAATTAAATGATCATCTAATCATCTAACAAAGATGCTTCATCTGTAAGAAAAAGTATCTAACAACATTCAACATCCTTTCATAATAAAAAGGCTAAGCAAATTGGCTATACAAGAAGTGTTCCTCAACACAGTAAAGTCCATATATGAAAAACCCAGCTAAAATCATACTTAACAGTGAAAAGCTTAGAGCTTTTCCTCTAGGATCAAGAATAACACAAGAACGACCATTTTCACCTGTTTTATTCAACACAGTACTGAAAGTCCTAGCCAGAGCAATTAGGCAAGAAAAAAAAAAATAAAATGCATGCAAATTGGAAAGGAAAATGTAAAATAGTCTCTGTTTGCAGATGACATGGTATTATACAGTTGACGACTGAACAACACAGGAGTTAGGGGGACAGAATCCCCCATATAACAAAAAGCCCAAGTATAACATAAGTTGGCTGTGGAGCATAAATACATTTGTTCTTAAGCAACATGGGTTTGAACTTCATAGGTCTATCTATATGGATGGTACCTGTGCAATTCAAGGGCCAACAATATATAGAAAACCCTAAAGTAAAGACTCCACACACAAAAAAAAAAGAATTAATAAATGAATTCAGTAGAGATGCATGACACAAAATCAATATACAAAAATCAGTTGCATTTCTATACAACACACTATCAAAAAAATAAATGAAGAAAATAATCCCATTTACAATGGCATAAAAAAAGAGTAAAATACTTAGGAATAAATTTAACCAAGAAGATGAAAGATCTGCACACTAAAATCTATAAGACATTGTACAGAAGACAAACATAAATAGAAAGATATGTGTGTTTGTGGAATGGAAAAATTAATACTGTTAAAATGTCCATACTACCCAAAGTCATATATAGATCAAGGGAATCTCTATAAAAATTCCAATAGCATATTTCGCAGAAGTAGAAAAAATTCATTCCAAGATTTGTATGGAACCATAAGAATCTAAATAGCCAAATAAATCCCAAAGGAAAAGGATGGGGGAGGTTTTCAATATATTTGGTATATTTAGTGGTTTTTACTATACTCCACAATCAAGAGAATAAAAAACATATATTTACATAAAAACCTGTATATGAATGATCATAGAAAGAGTATTCACAAAAGCCAAAAAGTGGGAAAAAATGTTCATCAACTGATGAACAGATAAACAATTTTGGTATACCCATACAATGGAATATTATTTGGTCATTAAAAAAAGATAGGAGAGTAATAATGGGTAAAGGTAGTAAAAAGATACAAAATTCTAGTTTTAAGATAAATAAGTTCTGGAGATGTAATATACAGCAGGCTACATTTGGTGACTACAGTTAACAATACTGTATTATATATTTGAAGGTTTTTAAAAGAGTAGATCTTAAAAGTTCTCACCACAAGAAAAAAATTTTGGACATTGTATGGTGATAGATGTTAACTAAGCTTATTGTGGTAATCACTTCACAACACATGCACATATCAAAACATTGTATTGTACACCTTAAACTAACATAAGAAGTTATAC
This sequence comes from Pteronotus mesoamericanus, assembly GCF_021234165.1. Classification (NCBI taxonomy): domain Eukaryota; kingdom Metazoa; phylum Chordata; class Mammalia; order Chiroptera; family Mormoopidae; genus Pteronotus; species Pteronotus mesoamericanus. The sequence goes on along the minus strand of NW_026555105.1, from coordinate 32,847,760 downwards.
ATCAATTATATTGCAATAAAACTGGGGAAAAAAGAAATGAAGAATTGATACATGCTACAATGGGATGAACCTTGAAAATATTCTTCTAAGTGAAAGGAGCCATACAGAAAAGGGTACAGATTGTATAATTCTACTTTATGTAAACACACAAATCTGTAAGACAGAGAGTAGATTAGTGCCTGCTTAGGGGTGGGGGAAGAGAAGTGAGAAGTGACAGTTATGGAGAGCAGTATTTTTTTTTTTTTACAGATGTTAAAAATGTTCTGGAATTATAAATAAAGATAGCGAAGGAGTGAGTGGAAGTCATGCTGACCACCTCCCATGACCAACCTGGAATTACAACTAAATTGTGGAGAAATCACCTGGAACAAACAACTGAACAACAGCAAGAGAGGAGCCTTGTAACCGTGAAGGCAGAAGAATTGGCTTTAGCACAATCTAACTGGTAAGGAGAGCGGTAAAGACCTGAGAAGGCGGGTGGGGCACCCACAGGCATCAGCACCAGAAGGATCCTGAAACAGTCATTTGGATCCCCCTGAGAAGAGTGGGGTCTAAACCAAAAGCGGGTTCTCTAGCCCACAGCACCAGAGCCCAAGAAAGTACACAGAAAACAGCCAGCTGCAAAAAGCAGCAGGATTACTCTCTGCCAGAGACAGGTGACTGGAGATGCAAAGAGCATTCTAAAGGGCCAACACAAAATTTTTATTTGCAGCCACTTACCCTGGTCTCTGGCAAAGGTGGGGCAGAGTGAGGTAGAGATGCCTGAGGAAAGACTGGGAAGGAGGCTTTGGGGAGAGAACTGAGAGAGTAGCCAGCGGGATCCCAGTGCAGACTCCTCCCCCATATGGCAGCAACGTGAAAGGACCCAATAACCCTGACCCCAGGAGGGATTCTGGCCCACCCTGAGCTGTCCAAGGTGGCCTGCTGAATGCAGAGTGAATAGATTAACAGCTGAAGGAGACAACCACAAACAGTAGATTACTGGAAGTCTTCAACAACCTGCCTGAAGTCAGACAGGGACGACACCTGACATCATCAGAGGCAGATCCAAAAGGAAAAACAGTGGTCTTCAACCATAGAAGTTCACACCACCAATTCAGGAAATCAAGACAGATCAATTTAAGAATCAGAAACAAAAGAGAAGAGTCTCACAAATAATCGGAAGACAAAGAAATACACCCCACTCAAAGGGAAAGGAGCAATCCCCACAAAGAGAACTAAATGAAATAGAGACAAGTAAACTATCAGATATTGAGTTCCAAACAATGGTTCTAAGAAAGCTCTATGAGCTCAGTGAGCTCAGAATTACCAAAAACTACAGGGAAACTAGGAGGAACTTACTGAAAACTATATCAGCATGAAAAAGGACATGGAAACTATCAATACAATGAAATGAAGAATACAATTTCTGAATGAAGAACACAGTAGAAGGAATCCAAAGCAGGCTAGATAAAGCTGAGACTGAATCAGTGAGCTGGAGGACAAGATAGAAAAAAAGCTCCCAGAAAGAGAAAGAAAATGAAAAAAGACTCAAAAAGAATGAAGAGGCATTTAGGGAAATGCAGGACAACCTGAAGTGTATTAATATCCGTATAATAGGGATACCAGAAGGAGAAGAAGATGAGGAAGACATAGAGAACCTGTTTGAAAAAGTCATGACGGAAAACTTCCCTAATTGGAGGAGAGAAAAAATCACACAAGTCCAGGAAGCACAGAGGGCCCCATTTGAGAGGAACCCAATGAGGCCACTCCAAGACACATCATCATTAAAATGGCAAATATCAAAGACAGAGAATCCTAAAGCCAGCAAGGGAGAAAGAGGTAGTAACATATAAGGGTGTCCCAATAAAGCTAGCATCTGACTTCTCAACAGAAATATTGCAAGCCAGAAGGGAATGGCAAGAAATATTCCAAGTAATGAAAAGCAAAGGCTGTAACCAAAACTGCTCTACCCAGCAAGGCTCCCAATTAAAATGGAAAGCAAAATAAGGAGCTTCCCAGACAAAAGAAGGCTAAAAGAATACACCTGCACCAAACCAGCCCTGCAAAATATGCTAAAGGGACTGCTTTAAGATGAAGAAAAAGTTTCTATGAATACCCAGTTCCTTTCACCGTCACCAATACTTGATATTACCAATATTTTTAATATTCATTAATCTGATTGTCACAATGATATTATTTTAATTGTTCCTTTACTATTTGTTGAAACTAAACCTGTTTTAGTACATTTCTTGCCTGTTTCTTTTATTTTTTTAAAAAAAGTTTTAAATGACTTTTTGGTATTCTTTATCCATTTATTGATTAAAGGTTTGTAGAACTTTTTTCCAAACAAAAAAACCAAAAAGACCAAAGGAACCTATTAACCATGTTTAGATGTGTTGCAAATACTTTTCTATTCTATTCCTTGTCCTTTAATTTTTTTATATGTATATCACTATATAGTTAAATGTTTAATATAGTCATATTGTCAATATTTACTTTATAGCTTCTGGGTTTGAATATTTTACTTCAGGTCATGAAAAATATTACTTCTATTTTCTTCTAAAACTTCTTAGATTCTACATATTGATTTTTTTTTATTAAAATGAATATCTTGCCAGCATTCTTTTAGAATGAGGTAGGACATTTTTATTTATTTTTTTAATTTTATTTTAATTTATTTTTTCAAATACATTTGTCTCTGCCTACCCCCCACCACTTTCCCTTGCCCCCTCCCTGCTTCCCTTCCTCAGCTCTTCCCCTTTGGTTTTGTTCATGAGTCCTTGCTATATGTTCTTTCACTTTCCCCTTCCCTTCCTTTTCCCCGCCCCCACTCCCTCCTTCCCTCTTGTCTCTGTTGATTTCTTTTCCTTTCAGTGTTGCTGGTCTTATTTTCCTTGCATCTTTGTATTGTTGGTTATTACAATAGCCAAGTGTTGGAAGCAACCTAAATGCCCATCAGTAGATGATTGGATCAAAAAGTTACGGTACATATACACAATGGAATACTATGCAGCAGAAAGAAAAAAAGAACTACTAAACTTTGCGACAGCATGGATGGAACTGGAGAGCATTATGCTAAGCGAAATAAGCCAGGGGGCAAAAGACAAATACCATACATATTGATTTTTAACTCACCTGAATCTTTCTTGTATAATGGGTGAAATAGGGTTTTTTATTTGTTTTACTTCAAGTAATAGTGGTCCATGCACCTTATTTTACCCATTGATTTGAAATATCAACTTAATCATATATTATATTCTTAGACAGATACATACGTTTGTTTCTAGAATGTTCATTATATTTCATTGATCTACTTGATTATTTCTGTGCTGGTGTCATATTGGTTTAATTGCTGAAACTTTATAATTGTTTTAAACTTTTTAACAATTTATAATTAACTTTGACATTTAAAAAATAAATAAAATCAATCTGCACTTAAGAAAGAAAGAGAGAGAGATGGAACTCCTACCTTTTGCAGCAACATGGATGGAAGTGGAGAATATTAAACTAAGTGAAATAAGCCAGTTGATGAAAGACAAATACCATATGATCTCACCTATAAGTGGACTCTATTCAACAAAATAAACTAATGAACAAAATAAACCACAGGCACGGCAACATGGAGCAGATTGAAAGTGACCAGAGGGGAGAGGGAAAGAGGACAATCGTGGAAAGAAGGGGAAGGGACTAGACAAAGAACATGTATGAATGACCCATGGACATGGACAACAGAGTGGGAATTGACTATGGGAGTTGGGATTGGGGGCGGGATGGGTGGGAGGGAGTAAAGGGGGAAAAATAGAGACAACTCTAATAGAATAAACATGATTTATAAATTTTTAAAAAATTTTCTGGAATTAGACAATTGTGACAGTTGCACAACATTGTGAATATATTAAAAACTACTAAAATGTACATTTTTAAAGGGTGAATTTTGTTATAGATGGTTTATTTCTCAATTTAAAAAAAATAAAGAAATAAAAATAATCAGAATTTAACAAAAAGTTTCCACATCATTTTCTTTACTTGGTAATAACAGTCAAGAAATGATAGAATAACAAATCAACTAATGAAATCAATTAACAAATTACAGAAAACAAAGAGAAAGATAACTGAACTTTTTCTATCAATTTTCAGAAGAAAATAAATGTTTTATCCAAGTTAAAACCAAAGAGGAAGAGCTGAGGGAGGGAAGTAGGAAGGGGGCAAGGGAAAGTGGTGGGGGGTTGGCAGAGACAAATGTATTTGAAAAAATAAATTAAAATAAAATTTAAAAAAAAGAAAGAAAATAGATTTTACACTGGAAAAAACAATATGATTAACATGATATTCACATCAAACTACTAGTCTACTTCACAATAAATACAACATAAAAATAATTTTGAAATATCAAACATTGGCCACTTGATTTACCTTGCTACTTCTGTTCACAACTTCTAATATTCAAGCAATTTACCATTTCTATTCCTTTAACATATAGCAAGAATTAAACATAAAGCAGTAGCACTTAAACTCTGCCACTGATCTCTATGTCATATGTAAACCAGTATGATTTTAAGCCAGGCTAAACAGGAAGACATAATAAACAGAGGGAAATAATGAAATACTAATTACTTCAACTTTCACTTTTCTCTGGGAGCCTTACTGCTTCATAGTTATTTTTAGACTGAAAAGAGAGATCATCAAAAGCTTGAACATCTCCCACCATTTTAATAACTTGTATATATATATTTTTTTTCCTTAAAGTAAACAACAACAAAGGAACAAAGGCGGATGAAATTCTCAGCAGTTGTACTTTTAATCATACTACCAAATAGTATTCCAATTTAATGAAGTGGTCGGTTTGGGAGTAATAGCTCAAAGCTTTCAACATAGAATATCACTTAATGCCACTTAACTGTACTCTTAGAAGTAGTTAAAACTGTAAATTTTATATTATGTATATTTTACTAGAATTTAAAAACTAAAAAATGTTTTCTTCTAATATGACGCTAGCATTCTAGTCATTCTGGCCTAGTCCAAACATCCCTAATGTGTCAGACAGACATACTCTCAGACCCTTGAGCCAAGACCTGGGTGATTCAGTCTACTTAAAATACTCTCTCTTTGCCCTGGCCAGGTGGATCAGTTGGTTGGGGTGTCATCCTGTGTACCAAAAGTTTGTGGGTTCAATCCCTAGTTGGAACAAGCATGAGAGAAAACCAATCAATGTTTCTCACATAGATGTTTCTCTCTCTCTCTCTCTCTCTCTCCCTCCCTCCCTCTCCCTCTTCCTCCTTCCCACCTTCTTCCTCTTTCTCCCTGCTGTAGTGCTGGTCAAACTGTTCCAAGCTTTGGCCATTAGGAACTCCTTCCCATTGTCTCTTGTGTCATTTTAACTAGCCCCTATCCCACCACAAGAATTCTCGGGCTCATGTGTATATTCTCCAGCCCTGGAATGCATTACTTCTCTATGAAGCTCTGGTTCCTTCTATTGGAAAATAGTATTTAAAAACCAAGATCTGAAGGTCGGCTCACTACTGTGAAAGTATCATTGCACTTAGGTCACGACAGTGAACAAAATTAGGGTGCTAAGATACACACACACACAGATACATACACACACACACATACAAGCACACACACTAATCCATGAATACATATATCTATAGTTATTTCTATATCTTTCTATACATGTGTAGGTATAAATAAGTGTAGAGATATAGATGATAGATAGATAGATAGATAGATAGATAGATAGATAGATAGTAGATAGATGTAACTTTAAGTTCATACTGGTAACTCTGATACCAATTCATTACAAGGTTCATTAGAGCCTTCCCCTTTCCTTATTTGTTTTTTTAAATTTATTTTTAAAGTATATTTTATTGATTATGCTATTACAGTTGTCCCAATTTTTTCTCCCCTTTATCCCTCTCCTCCCTGCAACCCCCACCCTCCATCATTCCTCCTTCCCCTCGCCTTGTTTAGGTCATGTCCATGGGTTGTATGTATAAATTCTTTGGCTTCTCCATTTCCTATACTATTCTTAACCTCCCCCTGTCTATTTTGTGCCTACGATTTATGCTTCTTATTCCCTGTACCTTTTCCTTCCATTCTCTCCCTTCCCCACTGATAACCCTCATGTGATCTCCATGTCTGTGATTCTGTTCCTGTTCTAGTTGTTTGCTTAGTTTTTGTTTTTGTTTTTTAGGTTCAGTTGTTGATAGCTGTGAGTTTGTTGCCATTTTACTGTTCATGGTTTTTGAACTTACTCTATTTCTTAGATAAGTCCCTTTAACATTTCATATAATAAGGGGTTGGTGATGATGAACTCCTTTAACTTTACCTTATTTGGGAAGCACTTTATCTGCCCTTCCATTCTAAATGATAGCTTTGCTGGATATTCAATGATTTCATTTGTTTAATATGTAAAATATTACTATGACTCTAAGAGTCAAAGAAATACACAAAAAGAAAGTATTCCCTCCTTATCCTTACTATTCTGTTCTTATTCTCCTTTTCTATATACCACTTCTACCCACTTGGGTTAGGTAACTGCTCTCTTCAGATTGTGATTTATCAACCCTACATGTCTTTTTGTTATATTAAAAATAGCACCCTATAGATACTCCTTTGCATTTTTTAAAATTTTCTAACATAGGTATCTTCCTCACATTTTACAGTTGCATAATACTCATTGGGAAAATACAGAATATGCCACAATTTATTCAACCACTCTCCTATGAATGGACACTGATGTTTTTTCCAATATTTTTCAATTACAGATAATGCTGCAGTAAATAATCTCAAACATATTCATTTTCTTGTTTTTGGAGGTGTATCATCATGATAGCTTCTAATTATGGCCTTATTAGGTCAGTATATAAATATGTACTTTTGTTAGGTATTATGATGTTTCCATTCAAGGACTGCGTCACTTTTAATTCCTACTAGAAAATGTGTAAGAATGTCTCCCTTCAAGCTCACTGACAGAATTTGTCATTTGAAATTTTTAAAAGATTTTATTAATTTATTTTTAGTTAGAGGGGAAAGTAGGGAGAAAGGGAGAGAAACATCAATGTGTGGTTGCCTCTCATGTGCCCCCCTTCTGGGGACCTGGCCCACAAACCAGGTATGTGCCCTGACTGGGAATTGATCTGGTGGCCCTTTGGTTCACAGGCCGGTGCTCCATCCATTGAGCCACTCCAGCGAAGGCTAAATTTTGTTGTTGTTGTTTTGACCAATGTAGCTCAGTTGTTACATAATTATACCACAAAGCTAAAGGTTGCCAGTTCAATTCCTGGTGAGGTGACATGCCTGAGTGGTTCAGTCCCCAGTAAAGGTGTGTTCATGAGGCAGCCAATTGATGTTTCTCCATCATATCAATACTTCTCCCCCACTCTTTCTCCTTCTCTTTCCCTCTCTCTAAAAATAAACAAAATCTTTAAAAATTTTTTGCCATTCCAAAAAGTGATAAATTTTATCTTAGTGTTGTTTTAATTTACATTTCTCTAATAATGAGTAAATCTGAGGATTTTTTCATATGTTTATCATATATTCATATATTTGTTTTTTGAGAATTGTCTATGTCCTTTTTCCTATTTTTCTATAGGGTAGTTGGTCTTTTTCCCCTCCATTTTTAAAATTTCTTTGTGTATTTAGGGATATTACTTTTTGTCTGTGTACACATTGCAAATATTTTCTTGTACTTTGGCATTTGTCCTTCAACATTGTTTGTGGTGTTTTTAGCCATACGCTATTTTGAAATGGTTGAGGTATTTGGTTTTTTTTGTAGTCAAATTTATCACCTCTTTCTTATTTTTTTTTTAATTAATTTATTTACTTTTTAAATACATTTGTCTCTGCCTTCCCCCCACCTCTTTCCCTTGCCCCCTCCCACCTTCCCTCCCTCAGCTCTTCCCCTTTGGTTTTGTCCATGAGTCCTTGCTATATGTTCCTTGACTTTCCCCTTCCCTTCCCTTTCCCTGCCACCCCCCTTCCCTCTTGTCTCTGTTGATTTCTTTTCCTTTCAGTGTTGCTGGTCATATTTTCCTTGCTTCTTTGCATTGTTGGTTAGGTTCCGCTTATAGGTGAGTATCATATGGTATTTGTCTTTCGCCCCCTGGCTTATTTCGCTTAGCATGATGCTCTCCAGTTCCATCCATGCTGTCGCAAAGTTTAGTACTTCTTTTTTTCTTTCTGCTGCGTAGTATTCCATTGTGTACATGTACCAAAATTTTTTGATCCAATCATCTACTGATGGGCATTTAGGTTGATTCCATCACGTGGCTATTGTAAATTGTGCTGCTATGAACATTGGGGTGCATAGGTTCTTTTGTATTGGCGTTTTGGTGTTCTCAGGGTATAGTCCCAGCAGGGGAATCGCTGGATCAAAAGGCAGTTCCATTTTCAGCTTTCTGAGGAAATTCCACACTGCTTTCCATAGTGGCTGCACCAGTCTGCATTCCCACCAACAGTGGACTAGAGTTCCCTTTTCTCCACAGCCTCGCCAGCACCTGTTGTTTGTGGATCTGTTTATGCTGGCCATTCTGACCGGTGTGAGGTGGTACCTCATGGTGGTTTTGATCTGCATTTCTCTGATGGCTAGTGATGCAGAGCATCCTTTCAAATGCCTCTGGGCCCTCTGTATCTCCTCCTTAGAAAAGCGTCTGCCCAGGTCCTTTGCCCATTTTTTCATTGGATCGTTTGTCTTCTTGGAGTAAAGTCGAGTGAGTTCTTTGTATATCTTGGAGATCAAACCTCTATCTGATGTATCATTAGCAAATATATTTTCCCAAATGGTTGGCTCCCTTTTCATTTTGCTGATGTTTTCTTTCGCCGTGCAGAAGCTTCTTATTTTGATGAGGTCCCACTTGTTTATTCTTTCCTTTATGTCCCTCGCTTTAGGAGACATATCAGTGAAAAAATTGCTGCGTGGGATATCTGAGAGTTTCCTGCCAATGTTCTCCTCTAGGACTTTGATGGTGTTGCGACTTATATTTAAGTCTTTTATCCATCTTGAGTTTATTTTTGTGTATGGTGTCAGCTGATGATCCAATTTCAATTTTTTGCATGTAGCCATCCAGCTCTCCCAACACCATTTGTTGAAGAGGCTGTTATGGCCCCATTTTATGCTTCTGCCCCCTTTGTCGAATATTAGATGTCCATAGAGACCAGGGCTTATTTCTGGGCTTTCTATTCTGTTCCACTGGTCTATGGGTCTGTTCTTGTGCCAGTACCAGATTGTTTTGAGTATAGTGGCTTTGTAGTAGAGTTTGATGTCCGGTATTGTGATCCCTCCTACTTTGTGTTTCTTTCTCAAAATTGCTGCGGCTATTCGAGGTCGTTTATGGTTCCATATAAATTTTTGAAATGTCTGTTCTATTTCTGTGAAATACATCATTGGTATCTTAATAGGGATTGCGTTGAATCTATAAATTGCTTTTGGTAGTATGGACATTTTAAGGATATTAATTCTTCCAATCCATGTGCACGGTATATGCTTCCATTTATTTGTGTCTTCCTTAATTTCTTTTTTCAATGTTGTATAGTTTTCTGCATACAGGTCTTTTGTGTCTTTGGTTAAATTTATCCCTAGGTACTTTATCTTTTTTCATGCTATATCGAATGGTATATTTTCCTGATTTCTTCTTCTTCCATTGTATTGCTGGTGTACAAAAACACCTTTGATTTCTGAATGTTGACTTTGTATCCTGCTGTTTTGCCAAATTCACTTAGTAGGTTGAGGAGTTTTTTGGTAGAGTCTACAGGGTTCTCTATGTACACTATCATGTCATCTGCAAACAATGATAGTTTTACTTCCTCCTTTCCTATTTGGATGCCTTTTATCTCTTTCTCTTGTCTGACCGCTGTGGCTAGGACTTCCAATACGCTGTTGAAAAGAAGCGGTGAGAGCGGACATCCTTGTCGTGTTCCCGATCTTAGTGGGAAAGCTTTCAGTTTTTGCCCGTTGAGTATGATATTGGCTGTAGGTTTTTCACATATGGCCTTTATTACGTTGAGGAATGCCCCATTGATTCCCATTTTGCTGAGTGTTTTGATCATAAATGGGTGCTGTACCTTGTCAAATGCTTTTTCTGCATCTATCGAGATGATCATGTGGTTTTGGTCTTTTCTTTGATATATGTGGTGTATCACGTTTACTGATTTGCGTATATTGAACCATCCCTGCATCCCTGGGATGAATCCCACTTGATCGTGATGGATAATCTTTTGAATGTATTGCTGGATGCGGTTTGCCAATATTTTGTTGAGGATTTTAACATCTATGTTCATCAGCGAAATTGGCCTGTAGTTTTCTTTCTTTGTAGGGTCTTTATCTGGTTTTGGGATCAGGGTGATGCTGGCCTCATAGAAGGAGTCTGGCAGTCTTCCCTCCTCTTGGATTTTTTGGAATAGTCTGAGAAGGACAGGGGTTAGCTCTTCCTTAAATGTTTTGTAAAATTCTCCTGGGAAACCGTCTGGCCCTGGGCTTTTGTGTGCTGGGAGTTTCTTGATTACTGCTTCAATTTCCCCAGCTGTTATCGATCTGTTCAAGCTTTCTGTTTCTTCCTCCTTCAGTGTTGGAAGATTATACTTTTCTAAAAATTTGTCCATGTCATCAAGATTTTCAAATTTCTTGGCATATAATTGTTCATAATAGTTTCTGATGATCATTTGTATTTCTGTGGTATCAGTTTTTATTTCTCCTCTTTCATTTCTGATATTATTAATTTGGGTCCTCTCCCTTTTTTTCTTGATGAGTCTGCTCAAAGGTTTGTCCACTTTATGAATCTTTTCAAAGAACCAGCTTCTGGATTGGTTGATCCTCTGAATTGTTCTTTTTGTCACTATGTCATTCAGTTCTGCTCTAATCTTGACTATTTCCTTCCTTCTACTTGCTCTGGGATTTATTTGTTGTTGTTTCTCCAGTTCTTCAAGTTGTAGTGTTAGGTCTTTTATTTGAAACGTTTCTATCTTTTTTAGGTAAGCCTGTATTGCTATGAACTTCCCTCTCAGGACCGCCTTTGCTGTGTCCCATAGGTTTTGGACAGTTGTCTGTTCATTTTCATTTGTTTCCAGAAATTTTTTGATTTCTTCTCTTATCTCATTATTGACCCATTCATTGTTTAATAGTGTACTGTTCAGTCTCCATGAGTTTCCAAGTTTTTGAAGTTTCTCTTTGAGTTTGATTTCGAGTTTCAAGGCCTTGTGGTCTGAGAAAAAGTTTGGTATTATTTCAATTTTCCTGAATTTACTGAGGCTTGCTTTGTGTCCTATCATGTGGTCTATCTTTGAAAAACTGCCACGAGCATTTGAAAAGAATGTGTATTTTTCTTCTTTGGGATGTAAGGTTCTATATATGTCAGTTAAGTCTCTTTGATTCAGTGTTTCATTCAGCGCCACGATATGTTTATTAATGTTTTGTTTGGAAGATCTGTCCATTTTGGACAGTGGGGTGTTGAAATCCCCTACTATCAGTGTGTTGCTATCTATATCTTTTTTGAAGTCATCCAACAATTTCCTTATAAACTTGGGGGCTCCTATATTGGGAGCATATAAGTTTAAATGTTGATGTCTTCTTGATAGATTCTTCCTTTAAGTATGATAAAGTGCCCCTCTGGGTCTCTCTTTATGGCCTTTGCTTTGAAATCGACTTTGTCTGATACAAGTATGGCAACGCCAGCCTTTTTCTCATGTCCATTTGCTTGGAATATTATTTTCCATCCCTTTACTTTCAATCTGTGTAGGTCTTTTGCTCTGAGGTGGGTCTCTTGTAGGCAGCATATGTGTGGGTCATGTTTTCTTATCCATTCAGCTACCCTGTGTCTTTTGATTGGGGCATTTAGTCCATTCACATTGAGAGATATTACTGATAGAAACTTACTCATCTTTTCTCTTTGTACTTGTGTTCCTCTCTGTCTCATTCTTTTCCTTCATCTGCTTAAACCAGTCCCCTAAGCATATCTTGGAGTGCTGGTTTGGTAGAGATGTATTCTTTTAGCTTTCTTTTGTCTGGGAAACTGCGTATTTCTCCTTCTATTTTAATGGAGAGCCTAGCTGGGTAGAGCAGCCTTGGCTGTAGGCCCTTGCTTTTCATGGCTTGGAATATTTGTTGCCATTCCCTTCTGGCTTGGAGTGTTTCTGTTGAGAAGTCAGCTGCTAGGCGTATCGGGGCCCCCTTGTATGTTACTTTCTCCTTCTCCCTTGCTGCCTTCAGGATTCTCTCTTTGTCTTTGACATTTGCCATTTTAATGATGATGTGTCTTGGAGTGGACCTCCTTGGGTCCTTCTTGAGTGGGGTCCTCTGTGCCTCCTGGATCCATGAGAGCCTTTCTCTCCTCAAATTAGGGAAATTTTCCATCATTACTTTTTCGAGGAGGTTCTCTATTCCTTGCTCCTCTTCTTCTCCTTCTGGTATCCCTATTATACGGATATTATTGCGTTTCAGGTTGTCCTGCATTTCCCTAAATGCTTCTTCATTCTTTTTGAGCCGTTTTTCCATTTCTTGCTCTTTCTGGGAGCTTTTTCCTACCTTGTCCTCCATCTCACTGATTCGATCCTCAGCTTCATCCAGCCTGCTTTGGATTCCTTCTACTGTGTTCTTCAATTCAGAAATGGTATTCTTCATATCCTCTTGTGTCTTCTTGATAGTTTCTATGTCCTTTTCCAGGCTGATATAGTTTGCTGTAAGATCCTGATAGTTTCTCTGCAGTTTCTCATAGTTCTCTTTGAGCTGGCTGAGCTCATTGAGCTTCCTTAGAACCATTGTTTTAAATTCCATATCTGATAGTTCCCTTGCCTCTATTTCATTGAGCTCTCTCTGTGGGGAGTCCCCTTTTCCACTCATTTGGGGGGAACTTCTTTTTCTTCCCATTTTTGTGAGAGTCTGTTAAGTATTTTTGTCCTTTACTTTTCTTTCTGGGCTTGCCCCTGATGATGTCAGTTGTTGACCCTATAGGGCCTTGGGTTGTTTGTTTGAGCCTTTCAGGAGTCTAATGCCTGTGTCTGACTCCTGCTTGGAGCAGCTCTGTGACCCCTTCGGTCAGGGCTGGGCTATTTTTTGGGATCTCTCTGCGCTCTCACGAGAGCTCCTTGAGCGCGTTCCCAGCGCGGCAGGGTCCCCCACCTGCCTGGGCTCGCATGTGTTTGCCCCAGACCAGGGGGGCTTATTCGCGACCTCCCGTGCTCATCTGGACTCCCTGGCACGCGACCTTCGCGGCACTGGTCAGTTTAGAGTGTTCTAGTGTGTGTTTTCCCCGCTTTTGGCTCTTTGGGTGCGTTGCTTGCCCTCGCCAAATGGGGACTACGGAAATGGGAGGAAATCAGCTCTGGACTTCCGGTTAATCCTGTTTCTGGTCTCTCCTCCAGGGACTCTGGGCAGCTCTACTTATTTTGTGGGTTGCTCCGCAATCGCGGCGGGTAGGTCAATTTGTGCCTGCCCTTGCCCCTCTGTGCAATCCCTCGCAGGCCGTATGGGTGCCAGTCTGTGTGAGGCCTTGCCGGCAGGTGCAAGCGTTCGCCAGCCTGCGCGGGTCACACACACTCTCGCCAACCCTCGCCAGTCACTCGGCGCAAGTGTGCGCGCCTGCTCTGGGTGTTTTGGGGGTGTCTATGTTTGCTTTTCAGCTTTTGGCTCTTTGGGGGTGTGGCCTCTTCCAGCGCAATGGAGACTTCGGCAAGGAGAAGGAGTCGGGACTCCCCGGTTCCTCCTCCCGTTCTTTCCCCAATGCCTCCATTTCTAGTCTCCCCTCAGGGGCCTCTGGGCAGTTCTGTGACCCCTTTGGCCGAGGATCCAACCCCTGTGCGGACTGCATTTCAATCGCGGGCAGTCTGGTTCATGCGCGCCCCGCTTCTGCCTCTTTGGGGTCGCGCCTTTCCAGCCCACAATGGAGACTACCGAACGGGGAGGGAGTCGGGACTCCCCGGTTCCTCCTCCCGTTCTTTCCCCAATGCCTCCGTCTCCAGTCTCTCCTCAAAGTTCTCCCAGCCAGTCTGCACTCAGCCCCGCAGCTCACAGGCGTACAAGCTGTGTGCGGAGCACACAAAAGGCAGGTTAATTGATTCCCTTATGCCTGAGCAAGATGGTAGCTGCAGAGTGGGAAGTGCGTTATCACCCGGGCTCCACTGGCCGCAGTGTCAGTTCTCTTCACAAAGTTTTCCTCACCAGTCTTTTCCCAGGCACCAGCCCACCCTGCTGCCGCCTGTACCCAGCGATCAAGGAGGGTGGCTGCCGCTGCAACTTTTGCGTTTGCCCTTTAAATGTCTTTTTGCATCCCCAGCCACCTGTCTCTGGCAGAGAGCGCCCCTAAGCTTTTTGGGGTTGCGTTTTGTCTGTATTTTCTCGGCTTTAGCTGCTGTAGTTTAGGGGTTCCTGTTTATGATTCAGACCCCGTTCTTCCCGGGGGGACGCTAACTGGCCGTTTCAATGTCCCTCTGGTGCCAGTGCCCGTGCGCACCCAGCCCACCCTCTCGAGCCTCCACTGCAATTCTCACCCGTTGGGATGTGTGAGAGTCGAATCCACTGTCCGCGGCACCAAGGCTCCTCTCCCACTATCGCTCCACTGCTTTCCAGGTGATTACTCCATTATTTAGTTGCAATTCCAGTTTGGTTTTGGGAGGAGGTCAGCGTGACTCCCTTTCACTCCTCCGCCATCTTTTTCTCATCACCTCTTTCTTTATTGTCTCTAGATTTTGAGTCAGAGTTAGAAAGCCTTTCCCTACATCAAATTTAAAAAAGAATACACATGTTATCTTCTACTGCCTGCAGGGTTCCATTTTTTAACATTTAGATCCCAAATCCACTATTTTAAGGTATAATGTAAGATATACTATAAAATAACTTTTTCCACTGGCCATCATTTATGATTTGCAAAATCATTTATTAAGAAGTCTATCTTTATTACCGTCATTTGGATATTCTACTTAATAAACGCTAAATTTTCATATGTACTTAGATTTACTTCTGGGCATTTCCTCTCATTCCATTGCCCTATTTAAGCACCAGTACTACAATGTTTTAATTATAGAGGTTATCTAGCATTAATTATGTTTTGATGTCTGGTAGGGCTAGTCACCACTTGTAGTTTTTTCTGTTTCAGTATTTTTCTAGCTATTTTTACATATTTGTTTTTCTTTCTGAACATCAGCAGCAACTTACCTAATTCCATAAAATGGATTGTTGGTACTTGTATTGGGGTTTTATTAAGTTTGTACATTAATATGGGGAGAACTGGCATTTTCATAATGTTGAGTGTCTATAAAGGAATGGGAAGTCATTCCATTTGTCTAACTCTAGACATGTGTTTCAGGAATGTTTAATTTTTTTTTTCTAGTACAGGTTTTGCACATCCCTCATCAAATTTATTCTTAAGGATTTAGCATTTGTTGCTGCCGAAATGATTATTTCTTTAAGCTACTAAGTTTGGGGGTGGTTTCTCACACAATAAGTAATCAAATACTCAAATTATCAAAAATCCACTCCTCTTAAAATAGGGTCTGGGTCTGCTGTTCTTTATCAAAAATCCACTCTTCTTAAATAGGGTCTGGGTCTGCTGTTCTTTTAGCTGTCATGCATTGTGGTTATACAGGTGCTTCATAATGTTGTGGTGGTGAGATGTAGGGGGAGAGGAAGAATTCTGTGATTCTACAGTATAATTATTTTTTATGTAATTGTTTCCTTGGACTGTGAGCTGTGTGTATCAGCATGGGAAAATAAACTCAGATATATGACTGCATTTCTTTGAGAATAAAGGGAATAAATAATAAATGAGAATTGTCTGAAGTTCCTTAATGCAATGAAACCAAAGAGCATAACATTCCTCTTTACATTCATAGGTAATTTTTAAATTAATAAAATTAAACAGTACATTACTTTTAAAGTTTAAAAGGTGAATCCCAGTGTTATAGAAATAACAGTAATTGCCAGTTGTTTTCAAACCATTTGAGTGAATAAAAGGGATAAATATCACTGAAAAAAAAAACCCTCAAATGACAGTTTTTCATTTGATATTACAATAGTAAAGCTATAAATAAAACATTAGGAAAGTACTCCCATATTGATTCTAATATTGCCCGATATTAGCGACTAAAGGGAGCATTCCATTTTATGTACCTGCAGAAGTTATCACTAAAGGTCACCATGTTAACTGTACATATTATCATTTAAATCTAAGTAGTAAAAAAGTCACACATATTTAAACACTTTTACCATCCATTGCATGTGTTTTATGCATTTTAATTATTTTGAAGGCTTAAAGAAGCTCTACTTTTTAAAAATTTTTCTCTGTCACTACTGGCACTCTCACAATCCTGTGATTAATAGTATTCTCTCAGATTAACTTCTCTAATAAACCAGACAGAAAAACAGATTCAAGTTTGATTCATTCTATATTCCATATTTTAGGAATTGGTAGTGGGAAATCCATAATCAAACCTAAGCTTTCAAATATGGTTAACAACTGTTAAAAATATTTATATGAGACATATATGCAGACTTTCTATTGATCCTAGAAAGATATTTACATTTGTTTGGAGTTTAGAGTTAATAAATAATTCATTAAAAATTAGTACAACTGATAAAACCTCATTTGCCCATAAGTCATTAAGTTGGCATCTTCATCCAGCAAATGCCCAAACCCTAAAATACATCTAACAAATGTCTTAAAGGTAATATAATAAAGTTTATAAGCATAATTCAGAGGAGACTTTTTAAAATTCTCACCCAATTTCTATTTTTCCCAGATTTTAGGCCCAATTTGAAAAACCTGTTACACATTTACCAACAGATATTAATTAGAAAAATCAAACTCAAAGAAGAGTCTTTTACTAGAGACTAGCCCACTTGAGTTTTATCAGAGCCTAATTGGTCAGGAGGAAGGAAAATATTCAGCTCAAGCCTTCTTTAACCTTTGCCATGAAGTAAGAAAATGCCCAGCTTCAGTCACCTGAAGCCTTCCTGTCTCATCTATAGATGAAGAAAGTAGAAGTACTTATGAAGGTCACAGTCCAAGGAAACAATTACATAAAAAATAATTATACTGTAGAATCACAGAATTCTTCCTCTCCCCCTACATCTCACCACCACAACATTCTCAGGCGCCTGTAATAACCACAATGCATGACAGCTAAAAGAACAGCAGACCCAGACCCTATTTAAGAGGAGTTTTTAGGAAAAACCAAAGATAACAGAAGATACAAAAACAAGGATATATGCTGATAAAGCAATATGCTGAAATAAACAGTTGTATACAGTTCATATTGGATCAAGGAGGTAGGAAGACCTGAAGAACAGTTAAGAAAAATGATTATGGGTATGATGAGACAAGTGACTAAACTGGGAGGAAGACAATGAAAATGAAAGGGATACAAAAGCTACCACCCCTCCCCTCAAAAAGAAAAACATATTGTAGAGAAATAAAGTAGGTGGGATCAAAGGTGAGTCTGGGGTCAAAGGTGAGTCCAAGTTTCTGAAGCTAGAGAAGAATGATAAGAATGAAAAAACTGTTCTTAGCTATGTTAGACTGCCTGGAAGACCATTAGTTAAAATGTACACTAAATAATATGATATCGAAATTGAAGGTCAATGGTGAGATTAAAACTAAAGAGAAATATTCTGGAATTAGCTTCACAGAAGTGATTACTGAAGCTCTGAAAATAGATGCTATTATTCTCCAAAGGAGAAACTATCTTTAGAGAGACAAAAATAGAAAGGCTACCAAAATCTGGAGAAGCTACTTTTATTTTATTTATTTTATTTATTTTATTTATTTTTTTAATAATTATTTTTTCAAATACATTTGGCTCTGCATTCCCCCCACCACTTTCCCCTGCCCCCCCACTCAATCTTTCCCCACTTTGGCTTTGTCCATGAGTCCTTGCTATATGTTCCTTGACTTGCCCCTTCCCTTCCTTCCCCCCCACCACTCCCTCCTTCCCTCTTGTCTCTGTTGGTTTCTTTTTTCTTTCAGAGTTGGTCTTATTTTCCTTACATTTTTGTTTTAAAACACAGATAAAGAAACAGACACCAGTAAAAAACAGGCACACACACACACAAATCAAAGACGAAAGTAAAGAAATAGCAAGGGGACTAAAAAAAATTTTGTGACCTGCCCCATATTATCATGAAAATCTTTCCCGTAATTCATATTCCTCTCTAATAACTTCAAAACCCTATAATCATCACAAAATATTATATTTTAAAAATATTTCTTTCATTTATAAAAATGATATTAGCCTCATGGGACATTCAATGACAACATTATTTTATCATTCATTATTGGTAAATTATTCATTATTGATGTATTATTCTGGAATAAACCAAAATAAGTAGTAATATGATTTAAACCAAAAATAATACTGTTGATTCTATTAAGGCATATGCAAGAGTTGTTAGGATTTCTTAAAAATGGGAGAAGGTCAATTCCTATCTGAAAATTATGGTGACAATAACACCATTTCAGATGTTAATATCCTAGTGAGGGCTTAACTAGTAGGGAGAGATTGCAATAGGCCAGACAGGCAGGCTAACATAGCCTAATATTTAGAATTTCCACACTTACAACTGTGAATCTTTCATTCATTCACCAATGTATTCAATCATTTATTCTTTAAATTACTAAGTAGCCACTATGTGTCAGGAATTAAAAATACAAATATGAATAAGACACATCCCTGACATCCATAGTATTATTGTCCCTAACCAAAACACATGTGAATATTAGGCAAGACAAAGTAGAAATATTTTATTTCTGTAAAGACATATACTTTGCAAGTCAGTCAAGTGGAGGGTGGCATTCATGACAGAATGCAAGTGTATCTGCCCCTTGCTCTAGAGAGTCTACGAAGACTCTTACAATATGAATAGTCTCACTTGTTCCTTTCTCATTTCTTCCTCCATATTTTATAGTTTAATTTGAGCCAATTTGAGATTCAGTCACCTTAATTTCATCTGAGAACTGATTTCTTTCAAGAAGTGGACTATAAACGGATATTAACTAATATCCCCTTAAAGTTAAACAGAGTTTGGTATAATTTGAAATCCATATCTTAACAACTTTGATAATAAACTCCTGGTAATGTTCAAAATACCAAACTCTGTAAAATTCAAGATTTAATACCGCTCAGGATGAAGAACCATCTGCTCATGATGACCCTTACAGAAAAATTACATTAACTATTACAATGTAGTTTCATTTATTCCAGTCAGAAATTGTATTTTAGATATTGTCTCTCAGTGGTTACAATCAACAACACAACCAATCATATAATATTCAAACTCAAAAAAAAGAAAAGTTTCAGGAAAGCAGAAATTTTGCAAAAGTTAACTTCAAATTGATGATTTTTCCTTACTACATGGATGACTCAAAAAGAATGCAATCTAAAATATAAAAAACAAATAGTGAGTGCAAATAAAATGGGATTAAAAGCAACTTTTAAAAACTTTCACAGTAAACTTTATTAGTGATTATACTTGTGATTAATTTATCTTGCCACTGATGATAAAAATTTAATGGAAACTCAAAACTGGATTAACAGGTTATATAGTAAGGAAATGTCACTTTTAGTTCTACCAGAATCAATTTTTGTACAGATTATTAAGTCAATAACCTGAAGGAAATGCAGATAATGGATTAGAAATTCGAGCACTTCACAGTTAAGCAATACTACAAATAAAAATAGCCTCTAGGAAAGGCAGAATAAGAAAGCCAATGGGTTAATACATTTCTTAAAATATTGTTTCTGTATTTCATTTGGGAAATAGATCCAAAAGAAGCAGTAACGACAGCTGTAACATAGACTCTGTCCCACACCTGCATAGTTTTTCAAGAAAATTGAGAGAAGTCCTCATTGCATGTAAAAAAAAAATACAACCATTTCTTCCATTTCTTAAATAAATACATTTTAAAGATGAATGTAACTGTGAAATAAGCACAGGGATTCTAAACTAAAATGTGATATAATTAAAATGTTTAAATATTAAAATGACAGATAACTTGTATAGGTTTCATATTAATAACAAATTAATTCTGCTTGTTTTGAGAAAAGGGTATCATGAATTTAAAAAGCTTTCTAAGTTACATAATGCCTAATCGCTGGAGTATACACCTGAAACTAATAAAATAAAGTGCATAAACTGTAACTGAAAAATACAAAAAAAATTAATTTAAAAAATTAAAAATCTTTCTAAAATGAATTTAACCATAACAAATAAAAAATTAATAAAAGGTGGTAAAATAAATTTCCAAAGAGGCTGTGGAATCTCTCAAGATTAATAAAGTCAGGAACACATCTCTCTTGACTTACTTAAATGAAGGTAGATTGAAGGCTTAAGGTAGAATTAAGTGAAAGCCAATAATCTCTTTTCATCAGTCATGTCTGTGGATTCCCCAGTCAAAGACTTCAAAAAGACAAGCGAGTAAAGTTTTAAAATTTATAACATTCCTTATACCAGAGATAGTCAACTGATATGTAAAATAGCATACTGATGGGAAGTTATCTATAATAATATTTAATTCTGAAGAAAGAGTAAAATACGCATAAAAAGATAAGACGTATAAAAGGTAGGAAATCCAGTAGAAAATTTTAAAGGCACTTCAACCAGTTGAACCAATTATCTTTCTTCAATTTGAAATGTAGTTAAAGAATTGTTTAAGATTAATTTAAATGTTTTTATATATAATAGGCATATAACATATCAATATATATTAAATTTAACATATACATTTTAATTTTCCCGGTTAAAGAATGAATCTCACTAGGACTTTCAGTTCAAAACAATGTCCTCTTATTCTAACCAAAATTAACAGAGATTTTACCTGTGAAACACAGCCAAGAGACTTCCCTGAGACTCCCTTCCAGGTCCTTCCCAGAGCTCCCCTTTGCACCCAGAGTTGGGTGACGGGGAGATGCAAAAAACAAAGGCACTCAGCTCTCATCTTTAAGGAGCTCCTATTTTAGTAGGGAAGAGTGACTTGTAAACAAGTAATTATGACACACATGATAAATACTAAAAGAGACATTTATTCCATACTTCCAAAACTGAAATGAGTTATTACATAGGCCTGTGGCACAGGGGAAGATGAACAACTGTATACCATTGAGGGAATGTGAGGCCAGAGTCTCCCAAGGAAACTTCAGCAGAGTTCACTGGTAAAATTCATAAAAGTAGGTCTAAATTACTTAACATACCATGACAGGCTCCATTGCTAGTGCCCATGGAATTTCCACTTGCTACAGATATTCTCATCATAAAAAAAGGTCTCATCCTGCAACAAAAACTGCCTAGGACATTTCATCAGGGAAAATAGAACAGGAGGACCCAAGTAATGCTTCAAGTTGATAATGATGATATAGTCCAAAATCAGACAAAAACAAGTCAACAGAACCATGAAGAATGAAAAAGAGCCCTTTATCTTTAAAAGCTTCTTAGAATACCGCAGAGAAATGAGTGGAAGTCACACTGACCTCCTCCCATGGCCAAACTGGAATTGCAACTAAATTGTGGAGAAATCACCTGGAAAAAAATGGAAGGATAGTGAGAGAGGAGTCTTGGAGCCTCGGACAGACACTGGATTTGGCTTTCACACAACCTAACGGGTGAGAAGCGTGATGGAGGCCTGAGAGAAAGGGCTGGGAGCCCACGGGCACAGCACCAGAGGGATATTGAAATGGCCAGTTGGATCTTTCTAAGAAGAACAGGGTCTGAATCATAAGCGGGGACCTCAAGCCTACAGCACCAGAACCCAAAAAAGCACACAGACAAAAGACAGCTGTGAAAAGCATAGTGGCGCTCTCTGCCAGAGACAGGCAGCTGGAGATGCAAAGAGACGTTTAAAAGGCCAACACAAAAATGTGCGGTGGCAGCCATCTTCCTTGGTCTCTGGGCAGAGGTGGGGGCAGAGTAGGATGGAGCCGCCTGAGAAGAGATTGGTGAGGAAAGCTTTGGGGAGAGAACTGAGACAGTGGCCAGTGAGGTGATGACTCACCTCCCACTCTGCAGCTACCATCTTGTTCAGACATAAAGGACACAATAGCTTAAACATCAGGAGGTTCTGCCCCGACCAGGAGTTGTGCACAGGCCTACATGCTGAGTGCAGAGCAGCCAGCACAGATAGTAGATCCCTGGCCAAATGGGACACAAAGCTGTCTACAAACACTTGAGAAGAGACAGGAGAAGGAAGCATTGGGATGAGAAATGAGGGAATAGCCAGGGGGATATTGGTGCTGACTCCTCCCCCACTACTCAGCTTCCATCTTGCTCAGGCAGGCCACTCCCTTGGGTGGCAACAGCCTGTAAGGACACAATAGCCCCAACCTCAGGAGGCCCTGCCTGCTCTGTGGTGCCTAAAACTGACAGGTGAGGGCAGAGAGACTAGATTAAGAGTGGAAGGAGATAGCCACAGACAGTAGATTCCTGGAAGCCTTAAAAAGACTGCCTAAGTTCAGACAGGGTCAACATCTGACTGACATCATCAAATGCAGGCCCATAAAGGAAAAAAAAAAAAAAGACCTGTCAACTACCATAGAAGTTCACACCACAAAGTCAGGAAATCAAGGCAGATCAATTAAGAAGCAGAAGCAAAAAAGGACAGTCTCATAAATAATGGAAAGGAAAAGAAACACCCCTCAAATGAGGGGAAAGGAGGAATCCACACAGAGAGAAGTAAATGAAATAGAGGCAAGTAAACTATCAGACACTGAATTCAAAACAATGGTTCTAATGAAGCTCAATGAGCTCAGCAAGCTCAAAGAGAATTATGAAAAACTACAGGGAAACTAGAAGGAACTTACTGCAAACTATATCAACATGGAAAAGGACATAGACTAAGGACATAAAAACTATCAATAAGGCACAAGAGGAAATTAAGAATACCATTTCTGTATTGAAGAACACAGTAGAAGGAATCAAAATCAGGCTAGATAAACAGAGGACCAAATCAGTGAGCTGGAGGACAATATAGAAAAAAGCTCTCAGAAAGAGCAAGAAATGGAAAAAGACTCAAAAAGAATGAAGGGGCATTTAGGGAAATACAGGACAACCTGAAATGTAATAATTTCCATGTAATAGTGATACCAGAAGAAGAAGAAAAAGGGATTGAGAACCTGTTTGAAAAAGTAATGATGGAAAACTTCCCTAATTGGAGGAGAGAAAAATTCTCACAAGTCCAAGAAGCACAGAGGGCCCCATTCCAGAGGAACCCAATGAGGCCCACTGCAAGACAAATCATCATTAAAATGGCAAATATCGAAGACAAAGAAAGAATCCTAAAGACAACAGGGGAGAAACAGGTAGTAACATACAGGGAGCCCCGATATGGCTAGCAGCTGTCTTCTCTTCAGAAACACTGCAAGCCAGAAGGGAACGGCAAGAAATATTCCAAGTCATGAAAAGCAAAGGGCTGCAACCAAGACTGCTCTATCCAGCAAGGCTCTCAATTAAAATGGAAGGTGAAAATTGGAGTTTCCCAGACAAAAGAAGGCTAAAAGAATACATCTCCACCAAACCAGCACTACAAGATATGCTAAAGGGTCGGGTTTAAGAAGATGAAGAAAAAGAGTTATAAAGAGAGGAACACAGGTACAAAGGGTAAAAAATGAATAAGTACCTATCAATAATAACTTTAAATGTAAATTGACTAAATGCCCCCATCAAAAGACAGCATAGCTGAATGGATAAGAAAACATGACCCACACATATTCTTCCTACAAGAGACCCACTTCAGAACAAAGGACCTACACAGCTAAAAGTAAAGGGATGGAAAAAAATATTCCAAACAAATGGACAAGATAAAAAGCAAAGGTACCAATATTTATAGCAAACAAAATAGATTTCAAAACAAAGGCCATTAAAAGAGACACAGAAGGACACTTTATAATACTCAAAGCAAGAATCCATCAAGAAGACATAAACATTGTAAATATATATGCACCCAATACAGGAGCACCCAAACACATAAGGAAATCTTGGAGGACTTCAAGAAAGATATAGACAGCAACACACTGATAGTAGGGTGTTTTAACACCCCACTGTCAAAAATGGTCAGATCTTCCAAATAAAACATCAACAAGGATATTGTGGAACTGAATGATGCTTTTGATCAAATGGACTTAACTGGCATATATAGAACCTTTCATCCCAGAGAAGCAAAACACATTCTTTTCAAATGCACACGGAACATTTTCAAAGATAGACCACATGATAGGACAGAAAACAAGCCTCAAAAATTCAGGAAAATTGAATTAATAACGAGCATTTTCTCAGACCACAAGGGCTTGAAACTGGAAACTAACCTCCAGGAAAAACCTCAAAAACTTTCAAACTCATGGAGACTGAATAGCACACTCTTAAACAATGAATGGGTCAATAATGACATAAGAGAAGAAATCAAAAAGTTTCTGGAAACAAAGGAAAATGAACACACAAATGTCCAGAACTTATGGGACACAGCAAAGACATTACTGAGAGGGAAGTTCATAACAACACAGACCTATGTAAAAAAATATAGAAACATTGCAAATAAATGACCTAACCCTACAACTTCAAGATCTGGAGAAACAACAACAAAGAAATCCCAGAGCAAGTAGAAGGAAGGAAATAATCCAGATCAGAGCAGAATTGAATGACATAGAGACTAAAAGAACAATTCAAAGGATCGACCCATCCAGGAACTGGTTCTTTGAAAAGATAAAAAAAAATCGACAAGCCTTTCAGCAGACTCATTAAGAAAAAATGGGAAATGACTCAAATAAATAATATCAGAAGTGAAAGAGGAGAAATAACAACTGATACCACAGAAATACTAAGGATTGTAAGAAATTACTATGAGTAATTATATTCCAAGAAATTTAAAAACCTCGATGAAATAGACAAATTTCTAGAAAAGTATAACCTTCCAACACTGAATGAAGAAGCAGAAAGCCTGAACAGGCTGATAGCAGCTTGTGAAACTGAAGCAGTCATCAAAAAATTCCTGGCACACAAAAGCTCTGGGCCGGATGGTTTCACAGGAGAATTTTACAAAACATTTAAGGAAGAGCTAACCCCTGCCCTTCTCAGGCTATTCCCAAAAACCCAAGAAGAGGGAAGTCTCCCAAACTCTTTTCATGAGACCAGCATTATCCTAATCCTAAAACCAGATAAACACACAACAAAGAAAGAAAACTACAGGCCAATATCACTTATGAACATAGACACTAAAATCCTCAACAAAATATTGGCAAACTGCATCCAGCAATACATTAAAAGGATCATCCACTGTGATCAAGTGGGATTCATCCCAGGGATGCAAGGATAGTTCAGTGTTAGCAAATCAGTAAACGTAATACATTACATAAACAAAAGGAAAGAAAAAAACCACATGATCATCCCAATAGATGCATACAAAGCATTTGATATGGTACAGCACCCATTTATAATAAAAAACACTCAGAAAAATGCAAATAAAGGGGGCATACCTCAACATAATAAAGGCCATATATGAAAAACCTATAGCCAGCATCATACTCATGGGCAAAAACTAAAAGCCTTCCCAATAAGATCGGAAACAAGACAAGGATGTCTGCTTTCACCACTTCTATTCAACATAGTATTGCAAGTCCTAACCACAACAGTCAGACAAGAAAAAGAAATAAAAGGCATCCAAATTGGAAAGCAAGAAGTAAAACTATCATTGTTTGCAGATGACATGATAGTGTACATAGAAAACACTATAGCCTCCACCAATAAACTACTCAACCTAATAAGTGAATTTGGCAAAACAGTGGGATACAAAGTCAATATTCAGAAATCTAAGGCATTTTTGTACACCAACGATGAAATATCAGAATCAGAAAACAGGGGGGAAAACCCATTTGCTATAGCAACAAGAAAAATAAAGTACCTAGGAATAAATTTAACTATGGAGGTAAAAGATCTGTATGCAGAAAATTATACAACATTGAAGAAAGAAATTAAGAAAGACACATAAATGGAAGCATATACCATGTTCATGGATTGGAAGAATTAACATCATCAAAATGTCCGTACTACCCAAAGCAATTTGTAGATTAAACGCAATCCCTATTAAAATAGTAATGATGTATTTTACAGACATACAACAGACATTTCAAAAATTTATATGGAGCCATAAATGACCCTGAATAGCTGCAGCAATTTTGAGAAAGAAAAACAAAGCAGGAGGTATCACAATACTGGACATAAAACTATATTATAAGGATACTGTAATCAAAATAGTCTGGTACTGGCACAAGAACAGACATATAGATCAGTGGGACAGAACAGAAAGCCCTGTAACAAACCCATGTCTCCATGGCCAGTTAATATTTGACAAAGGGGAAAGAAGCATAAATTTGAGTAAAAATAGCCTCTTCAACAAATGGTGTTGGGAGAGCTGGACAGCTACATGCAAAAAATTTAAATTTGATCACCAACTGATGTTACATACAAAAATAAACTCAAGAGCGATAAAAGACTTTAATATAAGTTGCGACACCATAAAAGTCCTAGAGGAGAACATAGGCAGGAAACTCAGATATCCCAAGCAGCAATATTTTCACCAATATGTCCCCTAGAGCAAGGGACATAAAGGAAAGAATAAATAAGTGGGACCTCATCAAAATAAGAAGCTTCTGCATGGCTAAAGAAAACATCAGCAAAATGAAAAGGGAGCCAACCATATGAGAAAATATATGTCAATGGTACATCAAATAGAGGTTTGATCTCCAAAATATATAAAGAACTCACATGACTCTACTCCAAGAAGACAAACAATCCAATTAAAAAAATGGGCAAAGGACTTGGCAGACACTTCTCCAAGGAAGAGATACAGAGGGTCCAGAGACATATGAAAGGATGCTCAGCATCACTAGTCATCAGAGAGACACAATTTAAAGCCACAATGAGATACCACGTCACACCAGTCAGAGTGGCCATCATAAACAGATCAACAACAGGTGCTGGCAAGGCTGTGGAGAAAAGGGAACCCTCGTCCACTGTTGGTGGGAATGCAGACTGGTGCAGCCACTGTGGAAAACAGTTTGGAATTTCCTCAAAAGGTGAAAAATGGAACTGCCTTTTGACCCAGCAGTTACACTGTCGGGATTATACCCTAAGAATCCCAAAACACCAATTCAAAAGAACCTATGCACCCCAATGTTCATAGCAGCACAATTTACAAAAACCAAGTGGTGGAAGCAACTGAAGTGCCTATCAGTAAATGAGTGGATCAAAAAACTGGGGTACAATGGAATACTACGCAGCAGAAAGAAAGATCTACTACCCTTCCAACAGCATGGATGTAACTGGAGAGCATTATGCTAAGTGAAATAAGCCATGGGGCAAAAGACAAGTAGCATATGATCTCACCAGTAAGTGGAACCTAACCAACAAAACAGACAAGCAAGGAAAATATAACCAGCAACATCGAAAGAAAAAGAAACCAACAGAATCAAGAGGGAAGTGGGTGGTGGGCAAAGCTAAGGCAAGGGTCAAGTCAAGGAACATGTATAAAGGACCTATGGACAAAGCCGAAGTGGGAAAGGATTGAGGGAGGGAGGTGGGGAAGGTGGGCAGGGGAAAGTGGAGGCAGGAAGGTGGAGACAAATGTATTTGAACAATAAAAAATAAAATGAAATACAATTTAAAAAATGAAATTAATTAGTCCTAGGGATGTAATGGACAGCATGGTGACTACGGTTATGTTGTGTTGCATATTTTAAACTTGCTAAACGAGTGCATGTTAAAAGTCCTCATCACAAGCAAAAATGTGTAACTGTATGAGGTGATGGGTGTTAACTAGATTTACTGTGATGATCATTTCACAATATATAGAAATATTTTTTAAAAAAATGAAAATAAAAGCTTCTTAAATATTTAGTATATCTAACACTATTAAAAAATAAGGTAAAATTAGTTCAAAGTCTTGGGAAATAGGCCTGCCCTTTCTTTCTAATACTTGTGCATTTCAAATATCCCTATCACATTTTAGCTTTCTTCACAGAGCTGCTGACAAATCATTTCTCCAATTTGGCAAAGAGTGCTGAAATTAGATTTAAAATTAGAGTCAGCAGGCAGAAAAGAAAGAGAAAAACTTCTTCCTTTTTTGACACTACATAAATATATTATTAAAAATATTTGCTTATCTTTTTATGTAAGGAGATTTATAATTAACATACATTACAATTAAAATTTTGTGAAACTTTTTCATGGCATGATGAATGTCTTTTTATCAAGGACATATTTTTCTCTCATCTTCACATTTATTTCAGGTTTTCCAATCACAGAATATATACACCATATTTTTACTGAAAATACTTTACTGATCACTTGCCAGTTAATTTTTTGTTTTAAACATTCAGAAACGACATGGTAAGTTACCGTATTTTTTTTCCTTTGAGAATCAATATAATATTTTAATATGATCTGTTCACATTAACATCTGCACATAAATTATATATGAAAAAATCATAACATGAGGTCTGTCCTGAAAAAGTCCAGCCATTGTTAATATAACAAGAACGGTTTGTGCAACATCAATGTAACCTGGCAGCCAAGGAGAGTGGACTGGAATGCACATGCATGAACAAAGATGACTTCACTGTACTAATAAGTGGGGGAGGTAGATGCCACTGAGTGAGCATGTGTACTGTGTGGCCATCACATTCAAAAGACTGAGCGAGTAGAGCAATGAATATGCATCAAATTTTGTATTAAGCTTCAACATCCCTCTGTGATGTTCAGATGATTCAGATGATTCAGAAGGCCACACCTATGGGCAGCTGGTGATTGGCAGCTTCATGAAGACAATGCGCCTACTCATACATCACATCTTGTGGAGATTTTGGTGAAACATCAAATCACCTAGGTGACTCAGCCCCACTAGAGCCAAGATTTGGCACCCCGTAGCTTCTGGCTTTTTCCAAAACTAAAATCACCTTTGAAAGAGAAGAGATTTCAGACCATCTATGAGATATAGGAAAATACAATGGGGCAGCTGATGGAGATTGGGAAAACTGTGTGGGGCCACAGGGTGCCTACTTTGAAGGGGACTGAGGCATCATTGTCCCATATACAACATTTCTTTTATCTTGTATCTTCTTCAATAAATGCCTGTATTTTTCATAATACATGGCTTCTGGACAGATCTCGTATGCCCTTGGAACAGAACAGCCACTAACTCCACACTTATCACACATGATCACAAAAGAGCTAAAACTTTGGACTTCATTTCCTCTCAACATTCACAGATGGACTTTTTTTCACTCTTTTCTTTATACTTTGAATACTCCTATTTTGTTCAATCACACTAAGTTTTCTAGGGTCACCTGCCAACCACTAAGAAGGTTTTCCACTGCTTTTTTTGTCCATATACTATTCCCACCACTGTTTTCATTTCTCACCCAAGAAGATATTCCTTTCTAGCAATCACACCTTACCACTAATGAAACATCTGCTGAATTCATTATTCCTCCTCTTGCTATTCCTTGAACTTTCTTCTCAAACATTGTGGTGGTACCAAGAAAAGTCCAAAATATATTTTCTTTCCTAATTATAATCTTAGCAATCCATTTCAATCAGATAACAAAATAAAAAGCTGATTATTGATAATAGATATCTATAGAGATATATTTGTCTATAAATGTGTCTACACATTCAGCTTGATTTTAACTTACAATAAAAGCAAATTAAGCTGTTTTGTTAATATAAAAGGTTGTCCATGAAGAATTAAAAATTAAGGTAAGCATACAATGATGAAAAACTTCTTAATGATAGGTATAAATAAAAGATAACACATGACATTATGATAGAATCCATGAAAATATTTTACCAACAGAAAAACAGAAGAGTTGTCAAGAGTATGTATGAACAACTCATACTACCAGGATCAGTAGCTAGAATAATTTAAAACACATAATAAAATAAATAAACCTGTAGAAGATAAAAGAAACAATGAAAAAAAACTCAAAAGATTTCATTGTTGTTGACTAACATAATTTACTCAAAGCACTGAAAAAACATCAAATATTTTGTTGTCAAATGCAACAAGACTGATTGTATTAACAGAATGATAAATTCTGCTAATAAAGCAGGTATTTTATTTAGTTGGTTGATTTAAAAAATAAATAAAAATCACATAAAGTTTAAAAAAAAATACCATTCTATTGAGCCAAAACATCTCTGAGACACAGAGAAGCATACATCAAGTATATATCCTAGTGAATGAAGGACCTGAAATAAACATAAAGTTAAAATACAAAAAAGCGAAGCCAATTACCAGCTTAAGTATGTGATTAAAAAGTTACTCCTTTTAAGATCCAAGATGGTAGAGGAGTGTGTGGAAGCTACACTAACCTCCTCCCACGACCAATCTGGAATTATAACTAAATTGTGGAGGAATCATCCAGAATAAACAACTGAACAATAGCAGGAGAGAAGCCTTGTAACCATGGACAGACAGAAGAAACAGCTTCACCACAATGTGACTTGTAAAGAATAAGGAGGAGACGTGAGAGGGCCAGCGGGTTCCCAAAGAGGGCAGCTGAAGTACTGAGGAATATTTCAGTGGCTGGGGGATACTTCCTAAGAAATGCAGGATCTAAACCCCAAGCTGGGCTCCCGAGCCTACAGCACCAGAGCCCAAAAAGTACCCAGATAACATTGAGCTGCAAAACGTGTCAGGATTTCTCTCTGCCACGTACAGACAGCTGGAGACGCAAAGAGTCTTTTAAAGGGCCAAACCATAATTTTTTATTTGCAGCCACTTACTCTGTGCTCCGCCAAAGGCAGAGCATAGTGGACTAGAGAAACTTGAGGAGAGCTGGGGACAGTGGCTTTGGGGAGAGAACTGAGAGAGCAGCTGCCAGGAGCCCAGTGCTTAGTCATTCCCCATACTGCAGGAGCCATCTTGCTCAGGCAGAACAGTCCCCTCCAAGTGGCATCAGCCTGAGGGAAAGCAAGAGCCCTACCTGCAGAAATATTCTGTCCTATTTTGCAGTGCTTAAGTCTGACTGATGATTATAGCATGACTAGATTAACAACTGAAGGAGTAGACACTGACAGTGGATCCCTGATGGTCTCGAACAGGCTGCCTAAGGTCAGACTGGGACACCACCTGACATCACCAGAGGCAGATTCAGAAAGAAAAAAAACAATGGTAAATACTAGATGCTACCGACATGAAATCCACCATGGTCTTCTTCATGATTTGCAATATTTCCTCTGCTGTGTAGTTTCTTAACATTAATGTCTTGCCCTTCAAGTTGGTTCATATTAAGTCACTAGATTTTAAATTATAGTTTATTTCAAATCTT
This sequence comes from Pteronotus mesoamericanus, assembly GCF_021234165.1. Classification (NCBI taxonomy): domain Eukaryota; kingdom Metazoa; phylum Chordata; class Mammalia; order Chiroptera; family Mormoopidae; genus Pteronotus; species Pteronotus mesoamericanus. Next base: position 32,816,488 of record NW_026555105.1, on the reverse strand, counting down.
ATATTTGCTCCTCTCTTCTCTTACCCTATTTTACTTTCTCACCTCTTATTTTCATTTTAAATTTTGTTTTTTCTCTTGCTACAATTTGCTTCTATTCCATAATCTTGCTATTTCTCCTCCCTTCAGCCTCTTAAAATCATTTCTCTTGTCATTGGACATCTCACATTCTTTTTCCCACTCTTAAAATACCTGTGTTCTCTCTCTACCCTTATCAGTCTTTGCTGTGCTTCAGTTGTGGATAGGGTGGTTGTTGTACATTCTTTAATTTTATCTCTAGATCATCACTATTTTGGTATTTCAAATCTCAAATTTTACTGCTCCCCTCTCCTACTTCATTTGGCCTTCCTCCTGCCCTTTCTCTTTTTCTCTCAAATTTTAATTTTTCCCCATCTTAGCCTGGTTTTCATTCCTCACTCTTAGTATTTCTTCCCTTTTTATCATCTCAAAATCACTTCCCTTTCCTCTAGACATCTCTTAAACTTTTCTATCTTTTTTCCCCTCTTATTCTCATCACATCTATATTAATCTTAGCTCATTTGTTGTTGATACTGCAGCGGTGGATCTTGTTCTACAATTTGATTCCTATTTTTTATATTTATTTACTTATTTTTTTTCCTTTTTCTTTCTCTCACTTTATTTTCTTAACTTCTGTTTAAATAATACTGTACATTTCCCTTCTGTTGCTCCATTCACCTTCTTCATTCCTTTTTTTATTTATAATGTAAATTTTACTTTCTCTCTTCACCTTGCTCTAATTTCCTACTCATATTATTGTTCCTCCCTCTACCCTCTTAAAATCATTTTTCTTTCAGTTAATCTCAAATTTGTTTCTCCTTTCTTATAATATTCTTAATCTCTTTACACCCTTATTAATATTCATTCATTTGCTGTTGACAGTGTGATGGTGGGTGGGGTTTATTTTTGTAGGTGTGGATTTGTTTCTCGGGCTGTGTGGTTTTGTTCCGGCAGCACCAGGATACAAGACGTGGTGGACCGAAGGACCCTCAATCAGCCAGCTGGATGGAAGAACCCACCAAAGCAAGACACAACAACAATCAAAACACAATTACAATAAGAGAGGCAACATAAATGGCATAAAGGGTGTCCCAAGAGTATCGACTTCAGGAAATCAATGAGAAAGTACCCCGAATCCCACAGGTCTTCAACCATAAAGACAGGGATTCAAAGCAGATCAATCTAAGTGGCAGAAGCAAATAAGAGTCTCCCCTAAAATGGGGAGACAAAAAAAACAACCCCCAGTCCAAAGGAGAGGAGGAATCCCCAGAAAGACTGCTAAATGAAATAGAGGCAAGTAAACTATCAGACGCTGAGTTCAAAATAATGGTTATAAAGAAGCTCAATGAGCTCAATGAGAACTACAAATAACTGTAGGGAAGCTATAAAGAATCTACTGCAAACTACATCAGCATGAAATACGACATAGAAACTATCAGTAAAAGCCAGGAGGAAATGAATAATACAATTTCTGAATTGAAGAAGAGAGTAGGAGGAATTAAAAGCAGTCTAGAGGAAGCAGAGGATCAAATCAGAGTAGGAGGACAAGGTAGAAAAAGTTCCCGGAAAGGGCAACAGAACAAAAAAGACTAAAGAATAATGAAGTGGGTTTAAGGGAGCTGCAGGAAAACATGAAAACTAATAATATCCATATTATAGGAGTACCAGAAGGAAAAGAAGAAGAGCAAGGCATAGAAAACCTGTTTGAAAAAATGACAGAAATCTTCCCTAACTTGATAAGAGAAAAAAATCATAGAAGTCCAGGAAGCACAGAGGATACAGACCAAGATGAATCCAAAGAGGCCCACTCCGAAACACACCATAATGAAAATGGCAAAATGTAAAGACAAAGAAAGACTCTTAAAGGCAGCGAGGGAGAAACAGCTAGTAACATACAAGGGAGCCCTGATATGGCTATCACCTGATTATTCAATAGACTCATTATGAGTGAGATGGGAATGGCAAGAAATATTCCAAGTAATGAAAAGAAAAGCTCTGCAACCAAGACTACTCTACAAAGCAAGACTCTCATTTAAAATGAAAGGCAAAATAAGGAGCTTCCCAGACCAAAAAAAAAAAAAAAAAAAGAAAAGAAATGGCTAAAAGAACACATCTCAATGAAAACAGCGTGGCAAGAGATGCTAAAGGAACTGCTTTAAGAAGATAAAGAAAAAGAGAGAAAGAGAGGAACACAAGAACAAAGGGAAAAAATGGCAATGATATTTGGTTATTATCAATGGTTATTATTAATAATAACCTTAAATGTAAATGGATTAAATGCTCAAGTCAAAAGACATAAAGTAGCTGAATATATCCCACATATATGCTGTCTACAAGATACCCAGCTAAGAACAAATGCTCTACACAGACTGAAAGTGAAGGGATGGAAAAAAATATTCTAAGGAAACAGACCTGGAAAAAAGGTCGGGTAGCAATACTTATATCACACAAAATAGATTTCAAACCAAAAGACATAAAGAGAGACACAGGAGAACATTATATAATACTTAAGGGAAGAATCCATCAAGAAGATAAACCTTGTAAACATATATATGCACCCAACATAGGAGCACCAAAATATAAGGTAAATCTTGGAGGACTGCAAGAAAGATATTGACAGCAACACACTCTTATTAGGGGGTTGTAACACTCCATTGTCAACAATCGATAGATCTTCCAAGCAAAGAATCAACAAGGATATTGTAGCGTTGAACATCAGTCTAGATCAAATGGACTTAATTGATATATTCAGAAACTTTCATCCCAAAAGGACAAAATATACATTCTTTGCAAATTCATGTGGAACATTTTCAAAGAGAGACCACATGATAGGTCACAAAAAATGTCTCAACAAACTCAAGACAATTGAAATGATATCAAGCATCTTTTCAGATCACAACGGCTTGAAACTAGAAACAAACCTCAAGGAAAAAACTCAAAAACATTCAACTTTATCAAGACTGAACAACATGCTATTAAATGAATGTGTTAACAGAGAGATCAAAGAAGAAATCAAAAAATTTCTGGAAACAAATGAAAATGAACACACAAGAGTCCAAAACCTATGGGACACAGGAAAGGCAGTCCTGAGAGGGAAGTTCATAGCAATACACACATACCTAAAAAAGACAGAAAAATTTCAATAACCAACATAACCATACAAGAACTAGAGGAACAACAGCAAATAAAGCCCAGAGAAAGTAGAAGGAAGAAAATAATCAAGATTGGAGCAGAATTATATGGCATAAAGACTAAAAAACAATGCAAAGGATCAATAAATCCAGGAGCTGGTTCTTTGAAAAGATAAACAAAAACAACAAACCTTTAAGCAGACTCATCAAGAAAAAAAGAGAGAGGACCCAAATAAATGAAATCAGAAATGAAAGAGGAGAAATTACAACTGATACCACAGAAATACAAAGGAGTATAAGAACTTACTACGAACAACTACATGCCAAGAAATTTGACAACCTGGGCAAAATGGATAAATTTCTAGAAACATATACTCTTCTAAAACTGAATCAGAAAGAAGCAAAATGTCTGAATAGACTGATAACAATTAGTGAAATTGAAGCAGTAACCAAAAACTCCTGGTACACAAAAGCCCAGGACTAGACAGCTTCACAGGCAAATTATACCAAACTTTTAGGGAAGAGCTAACGCCTATTCTTCTCAAACTATTCCAAAAAATTTGAAAAAGGGGAGCCTCCCAAACTCTTTTTATGAGACCACTATTATCCTAATTCCAAAACCAGGTAAAGACACAACAAAGAAAGAAAACTATAGGCCAATATTGCTGATGAACATTGATGCTAAAATTCTCAACAAAATATTGGCAAACCGCATCCAGAAATACATTAACAGGATCATGCACCATGATCAAGTGGGATTCATCCCAGAGATGCAAAGATGGTATAATATTTGCAAATCAATAAATATAAAACACCACATAAACAAAATGAAGGACAAAAATCACATCATATCAAAATATGATGAAAAAGCATTTGATAAGGTACAGCACCCATTTATGATGAAAATGCTCAGCAAAGGGGGAATAGAGGGAGCACACTTCAACATAATAAAGGCCATATATTAGACACCTACAGCCAACATCATACTCAATGGGAAAAAAATCTAAAAGCTTTCCCCTTAAGATCAGGAACAAGCCAAGGATGTCCACTGTTACTACTTTTATTCAAGATAGTATTGGAAGTTCTAGCCACAGCAATCAGACAAGAAAAAGAAATAGAAGGCATCCAAATTGGAAAGGAGGAAGTAAAGCTGTCAATTATGTGCAGATGATGTAATAGTGCACATAGAAATCCTATAGGCTCCTCCAAAAAACTCCTTGACTTAATAAGTGAATTTGGCAAAATAATGGGAAACAAAGCCAATATTCAGAAATCAAAGGCATTTTTGTACACCAACAATTAAATATCATAAACAGAAACTATGAGAAAAATTCCATTTACTATAGCAACAAGAAAAATAAAGTACCTGGAAATAAACTTAACCAAGGAAGCAAAAGACCTGTACTTGGAAAACTACAGAACACTGAAGAAAGAAATTAAGGGAGATACAAATAAATGGAAGCATATACCATGTTTATGGATTGGAATAATCACCATCATTAAAATGCCCATACTACCAAAAGCAATCTATCGATTCAATGCAATCCCTGTTAAAATACCAATGACATATTTCACAGATAAAGAACAAACACTTCAATAAATTATATGAAACGAGAAACCACGCCAGATAGCCACAGCAATTTTTTTAGAAAAAAAGAACAACGTAGGAGGGATCACAATACCTGACATAAAACTATATTACAAGGCCACTGCAATGAAAACAGTCTGGTAGTGGCATAAGAACAGACGTACAGATCAATGGAACAGAATAGGGAGCCCAGAAGTAAACCCATGTCTATAACCAATTAATATTTGACAAGGGGCAGAAGCATAAAATGAAATAAAAATAGCCTCTTCACTAATGGTGCTGGGGAATCTGGAATGGTACATGCAAAAAAAGGAAACTAGACCACCAAATTACACCATACACCAGAATAACCTCAAAATGGATAAAAGACTTAAACATAAACCATGACACCATAAAAATACTACAAGAAAACATAGGCAGCAAAATTTCAGATATCCCATGCACCAATATCTTCACTGACACGTCCTCTAAGGCAAGGGAAATAAAGGAAAGAATAAAAAAATGGGACTACATCAAATTAAAAAGCTTATGCATGGCTAAAGAAAACATCAGCAAAGTGAAAAGCGAACCAACCATATGGGAAAACATATTTGCCAACGATATTTCAGACAAGGGTTTGATCTGCAAAATATATAAAGAACTCATAGGACTAAACACTAGGAAGACAAACAACCCAATTAAAAAATGGCCAAAGGATCTGAACAGACAATCCTCCAAGGAGGACATACAGAGGGTCCATAGGCATATGAAAGGATGCTCAACATCACTAGCCATCAGAGAGATGCAAATTAAAACCACAATGAGATACATCCTCACACCTCACAGAGGTCAGAATGGCCATCATTATTAACAAATCAACAAACAGCAAGTGATGGTGAGGATGTGGAGAAAAGGCAACCTTAGTACACTTTGGTGGGAATGCAGACTGGTGCAGCAACTGTGAAAAAGAGTACGGAATTTCCTCAAAAAACTGAAAATTGAACTGCCTTTTGACCCTGTGATTTTGCTGCTGGGATTACACCATAAGAGTCCTGAAACACTAATTCAAAAGAACCTATGCACCGCTATGTTCATAGCTGCGTTATTTATAATAACCAAGAGCTAGAAACAGTCTAAGTGCCCATTAGTAAATGAGTGGATCAAAAAACTGTGTGGTACATTTACACAGTGGAATTCTACGCAGCAGAAAGAAGGCACTCCTACCCTTCGCAACAGCATGGATGGAACTGGAGATTATCATGCTAAGTGAAATAAGTCAGGCAGCGAAAGACAAATATATGATCTCACCTATAAATGGAACCTAATGAACAAAACTAACAAAGGAGCAAAATAGAACCAGAGGCATGGAAACAAGGAACAGACTGACAGGGACAAAAGGGGAGGGGTGAGGGGTATAAGGGAGGAAAGAAGGGGAAGGGCCTAGTTAAAGAACAAGTATAAATTGGCTGTGGACATGGACAAAAGGGTGGGGATTGACTGTGGGAGTTGGTGGGTGATGGGCAGGGCAAGGAGAGCAATGGGGAAAAGTGGGACAACTGTAATAGAACAACAATAAAAATAAATAAAATTAAAATAAAATAATGAAATAAAATAAATAAAATAAAATAATAAAGCTATTACTTAAGATAAAAATTTTTCCCCTGAAATAAGTTTTGGAGGTGATACTTTTGGATACTCTGGAATAAGTTTTGGAGATGACACCTTTTGAAAACTGCCATTTAATTAGACCATGTTTTTCAAAAATAATTTTCATATAAATTGGTTAAAAATTCTGCTTAGAAATATGAAAATCAAAACCAAAATACAATACTTGCAGTTAGAGAACATTCCTTCCAGGAAGCAGCAAGGATCAAAGGCATAAAGCACAGTTTCATGGCCCAATCTATGAGAATAATGTATTCCTTCTTTTAGCACTCAAGCCAAACACCTACCTGGGCCTAACAGCACAAGGTCCTAATCTTTAGTGGTCTGAGGACCCTCTGCAGTATAATGGACATAATACTATACACATAAAATTAGGTCCATGAACATTCCCTCTTCACATCATTGTCACCCTCAAGTTAGGGATCCATAACTTCAAGTTAAGAACTCAGGAGACTAGAGAAAAACCTACACTGGTATAATACTGTTGAAATGTCTTAAAAACTACTGTGCTCTTTAAGTACATAATGTGTAACACAAAATTTGAGTAGATGTAACAGAGTTCCAATAACATCTTAATTATTTAACATCTTTTATCTACAACTGTCCTCCTACTAAGTGACAGACACTAGGCTAGTTTCAAAAAACTGGAAGTAAGTGACTCCCAGTTCTGAGATTTACTTCATCAGATTATACTACCTAAAAATTAACAGACTAAGTAATCAACTGGCTCAAAATTCCATTCACTGTAAATCCAACTCAAAGTTCCTAAAAATTAGAAAATAGTCAGAGTGTTCCAAATAATTATGTTTTCAGAGATAGAATACCATCCTAAATAAAGAAGGAATATCACAGCATATTAACTCTTAATTAGCTGAGTGTAATTTATTTTACATGGGCTTCAAACTGGAAAATTCAGGATCATGAGCACCAAGCACAGTCTTTCAACTTCGTCTGCTGACCCACCTCTGCTCACTCATCTTTCTTTTGGTGTTATCATACATATTGTGTGTTCAATAACAAGTATACTTTTTTTCTATTCCTTTGGGAAGAACCTTATCTATAATTATTTGGTGCTGAGTGATAAATGTAGACCTTCTGCTTTACAGAATATCATTCAGCAAATTTCCATTAAGTTATATTTTGAAAAGTTGATTCGAGCACTGTATACATCAAATACCCTCCAACAAAGTAGTTAACCCTATTTTATCCATCCATATAAATCACACATAAAAATAAATGCAGTAAGCCCTGGCTGGGTGGCTCAGTTGGTTGGAGTGTCATCCCATGCACCGAAAAATCACCTGTTGGATTCCTGGTCAAGCCACACTTAGGTTACTGGTTAAATCCCTGGTTGGGCACATATGGGAGGCAACTGATCGATGTTTCTCACATTGATGCTTCTCTCTTTCTCCCTCCCTTCCACTCTCTCTAAAATCAATAAACATATCTTTGGGTGAGGATTTAATAATAATAATAATAATTGCAATGAGCTCAACACAGGACTATTCCTTATCTATGTATCCTTAGAACTGAGCACATATAAGGACATGCAGATGGCTTCCTTACAGCTTCATACTATTCCATTCATAACCATAGACATAAGGAAAAACTAATAACAGCTATTATAAAGGGCAACCTGCAACTGTGTATCAAGAGCCTTAAAAATGCCTACCCTTTGGTTCTGCACACCCCTTTATAAGAATTCATCCTAAAATAATAATGATGAAAGCATATAAAGATATATAACATATAATAGTCATAGTAGTATAATATGTAATAATAAAATGCTTTACTAAAATACTTAAATACCCAGCAATGAAGAATTAAGCAGCCATAGTATATCTGAAAAGATATGATTACTGAAACTTACGTTTTAGAAGGTATTGTATGACATGAGAAGATTATTACAATGTGTTGAGAGATAGAGATAATAAGAGGCCACAAAACAGTATGCTGAGTAAAATTTCATTTTTAAAATTTAAATATAAATTTATATGTACACCAAGACCCAAAGAATACATATCAAAATTTAGCTGTACTTCATCCCTGGGGTGGTAGATTACAAATGTTTTGAATTTTATTCTTGTTGCTTCTCTGTATTTTCTGTTCATTTTTATAGTAAGTATGTATTACTACTACAAAAAGACAATTTTTCCAATTATAAACCAGCAAAAGTGACATATATAATGTATAAAATTCCCATAAAATTATAATTTTTTGAGAAAGAAAATTTGGGGATGTTACTCCTCCACTACATAAAACAAATGAGGAAATTTCTGTTGTCATTAGTAATGTTACATGATTTGTTTGTTGCAGAATCACAATTCCTGTTACTTTGAAATAGAACATGTCATTGTCACAACTACATTTTCCTCTCTAACATCTTCACTTATACTCCTTGTTGGTAAATTCATAATTGACTGGATTCCTCTTTATTTTTATCTCTCTTTTTCCTCATCCTGCTTTTAATTACTAAAAGGTTTCTCTTACCAAAAAAAACTACTACCTTAAAATATACTTTATTATCTCATTTCCAACTAAGAACTCTTTCCCTTTTATTTTTGTCTGCTTTGGAATTTTTGTTTTATTGAGATATAATTCTTATATAATAAAATTAACATTAAAATTGTACAATTTATTCTTTTGAGTATATTAACTATTGAGATAGATTGTGCAATCACCTCTACTATGTAATTACAAAATATTTCATAGTGCTGTTCCCCTCCCCTCTCAAAAAATTGGCAGTCACTCCTTATTCCTCCCTCTCCCCTCACCTAGCAACCATTAACCTACTTTGAGTTTCTATGGATTTGCCTATTCCAGACACTTCATATAAATGGAATCATTCACTATATGTATATGGTCTTTTGCGTCTGGCTTCTAGCATGTGGCATAATGTTTTCAAGGTTAATCTATGTCGTAGCATGTATCAGTAGTTTATTTCTTATAGCTGAATAATATGTCATTGCTGTATATACCATATTTTATTTATACAGTCATCTTACAGGCATTTCGGTGTTTTCACATTTTTGACTAGTATGATAATGCTGCCATGAAGATTTGTGTGCAAGTTTTTGCACAGACATATGGTTTAATTTCTCTTGGCAGGATGTATAGCAATAAAATAAATGGGACATATGAAAAAGTCTTTTCCTTTTAAAGGAAAAGCATAGAGAAAACAAAAATCATAAGGGAAGAAGAAAGTGCAAAAGAACAAAGGGAAACGAAATTGTATGCCTGTACTGATCAGAAATTAGAGAGAGAGAAATTAGGGGAGAAGGGTGGGGAAAAGAGAATCCCTTCTTCCTAATATTGTCATGTTCTTTTTGATTACTGAGACTAAACTCTGCTGAGCAAGGAAAAACTACCTGCATTTAGGAAAAAGATAATAATAATCTCAAAGTAAATGATTAACACTGAGTTGCTCATACATAAAACTATGACATGCTTAAGGTTTCTTTTGATTACTGGATAAGGCTTTTAAGGCATGCCTGGGCATTTATTCATTAAATGTAAGCACCATGAAAAAAGTAAGTTAAGTGACAACATATCCACACAACTTTCTAAATCAAATCCATATCAAAAGCCAACTTTCAAATGCAGTCCTTAGTTATGCATCAGCATTACTAGTCTTTATAAAAACCATATCGAGCCTCAGTTTTTACTTTGAGGAGGAGGTGGGAAAATCAGGGAATCAAGGAGAGAGAGAAAGAGAGACTAGAGAAGATAAGGTGAAGGAACAAAGAGGAGAAAGAAAGGAAGACATAGAAGGTGAAACGGGGGAAAGATGGGAAAAGGGAGAGTGTTTAGCTATTGATTCATAAGAGAAATAATTTTATATATGTAAAATACATTTGTATTCATAATATAACTAAACTTAACGAGAAAAATCACAGTATTTTATCAAACTTAAGGTATGGAATTTACCTGGGAAAACATAACCAAGTTTTATTCTTTAAAAAAAAAAAAAAAAGAGACAACACTTGGATATATCTCATTATAAATTTGCCCAAACCCATAGAAGGTACAACATCATGAGTGAACCATAATATAAAGTATGGACTCTGGGTAAAAATAATGTATCAATGCAGATTTATCAATTGCAATAAATGCACCCCTTGGTGGAGGATGTTAATAATAAGGGGAGGCTGCGCATCAGGGACAGAAGGTACGTATGAAACCTCTGTACCTTCCCCTCAATTTTGCTGTGAAGTTAAAAACTGTTTTTTAAAAAAAAGCCTTAATTAGAAAGAAAAGGCAACATTCCTGAGGAAAACATTGTGAATCAGGAGGAAAACAAAAAATTCGTAGTGATATATTTAGTTAAAATTGGTCACTTCATTGAAAATAAAACAAGAACAGTAATTAGCTAAACCTCTTCTTCCCTCAGAGTACTCTGTAGCTCTAAGAATATAATTTATTAATAAAAGCATATGAAATGTTCTCAGTGGAATATACTAAAAATATTAAATACCAAGTACCAACACATTTTTGCTTTTAACAAAAATATTTATAATTTCTTCACAAAATCTAATTATTCCTGAATATTTTAAATGCAGCTAAAGTGAAAGGAAATATGGTTCTACATGATAGAACAACAATTTCTGCTTACATTAAAACTCACCTCACCAAAAACGATTGCTTTGACAGAAAATAAAGTACAAAAAATATGGTTTCAAAGCATGATTCTTGTTTGACTATATAACAGTGTAGCATCCTTTACTATACAGAATCTGTCAATGATTGACAAAAGTAAATCTGGAAGCCAGACAAGTGAAGAAGACCAAAATAATAAAATCATTTTCTAAGGAATTGACACCAAAAGGGACCTACTGAAATAAAATCTCAGAAAATAATTATAGATTTTACAGACAAGTTTTTCAGATTCCAGTATATAAATGCCTTCCAAAGTAATTTATGCAACATAGCGAGATATCACAAAAATGTTCTTCAATTACTAATTTGCCAATGCTTGTTACATATCTGCTCTCATTCATGCATTCATCCAACCCAAACATAATTCCTGAATATGTACTTCATGCCAAGCATCATGCCAGACACTGCTAATACCTAGGATCCACATGAATAAACACAGCATATCCTCCATAATAACTCAAACATGAGTCAATAATAGCACTGAAATTTAGAAACTTTTAAAGCTTCAATATAATCAAAAAGTTCAACTATTCCTTCTATAATTACCTTAATTCTAATACTGAAGAGTAGTAAAACTTATCCGATTATATTTAATTTTTCTGGCAAACTTATGTTCTAGTGAATTTGCTTATGAATCATAAGAAAGTTTTTTTTAAAAAAAGAGAAGTCTTAAACATCTAAAGTCCCCACTGACCTGAAAGGAAGAACTTTCCTTAAACATAAAGTCACTCTTTACAAACACTGTGCTCACATACAATATTTCAATTTAAAAGAAAAAATGACATCAGAATGACTGTTCTAGAAATAGGTTTGATAGAAATACAGCAAACCCTAAGTGCTTAAAGAATCTTCAGAGCCCTGAAGATACACAACAAGTAGCCACTATAAATTTTTCTGAAGCATAAGTTTGAATTTGCATTCACTGCAAAGCTTGAGTGTGGAAAGAAAGTCTGACCCTTGGCCTGGGCATGAGCCCTGCCACAGTCTCCATCTCTATATTTTAGCATATCTTGTTTTCCTACCTGACTTCACTCACATTGTATAATGGCTGCCTGGAAGAAGGAATATTACTTTGACCCAAGGGTCTTTCCACTATTCCTAAACTGCTTGAGGACAAGAAATATCTTGTTATATTTGTATCACTAGCATCTAACATCATGCATATCCCATAGCAAGAACTACTGTAGTAATAATGATTATGATCGTTAACATTGGAGCTTACTACAGAAAGACGTGGCACTGTTTTAAGTGATTTGTATATATTGTTCAATTTTCACAACTCAATAAGTTACTTTTATTAATTTCATTTTACAGATGAGAAAACTGAGGCTCAGATGGTCAACATAATGAATAAAATGAAAAGAATATGGTCATTGGATAAAAACAGCATTTATAGAGTTCAAATTCTGATTTTTACAAACTGTGTCACTTTGGAAATTTACATACCATATGATTTCACTTATATGTGGAATCTAAAGGACAAAATAAACAAACAAAAAAATTGAAACCAACTCATAAATACAGAGAGCAAACCAATGGCTGGCAGAGGGAGGGGATTGGGGAACTGGTTGAAAGAGATGAAAGGATTAAAAAGTACAAATTGGTAGTTACTAAATATTCGTGGGGATATAAAGAAAAACTGATAACTGTATATTCTCTGTGGAGTGTCTGTTCAGGTCCTTTGCCCATTTCTTTATTGGCTTGTTCAAGGTTTTTTGTGTTGAGTTTTATACTTTCCTTATAAATTTTGGGAATTAAGCCCTTATTAGATGTATGGGTAAATATGTCCTCTCATTCAGTGGGTTGTCTTTTCATTTTGTTGATGGCTTCATTTGCTGTGCAAAAAGTTTTAGTTTCATGTAGCTCCATTTGTTTTTTTTCTTTTGTTTCCCTTGCTTTAGGGAAGAAAAGCAAGGGAAACAAAATTGTGTACTGTGAATTTACACAATTTATATAAGAAAAAAAATCACTACAAGAAATGTCCTAGTTTTACTGCCTGTATTTCCTCCAAAGATTTTTACACTTTTTAGTTTAACAATTAAATCTTTAATCCATTTGAGTTTCTGCTAAGTAAAACAAGTCAGTCAGGGAAAGGCATGTAACATACGATTTCGTTATAGGTGGAATCTAATGAACAAAATAAACAAACAAAATAGAAACTGACTCATAGACACAGAGAATAGACAGAACTATCAGAGGGGAGGTGGCTTGGCAGCTGGGTGAAAAGGTAAAGGGATTAAGCAAAGAAAGATGTTCAGACTCAGACAACAGTATGGTAATTACCAGAGGGAAAGGGCTTTAGGGAAAGGTTAAAGAAAGTAAAGGGGGATAAATGGTGATGGAATACTGTGTATATAGATGATGTATTATAACACTGTATACCTGAAGTCTATATAAATTTATTAACCAATTTCACCCTAATAAATTGCTGGGGAAAAAAGCAAGCAGAAAATTGGGGGGAAACAAAAAAGGAATATGCTTCCTATGCTATTTTTTCCAGCAAAATTGTAATTTATAGGCCTGAGGAGAGACGCTATTATTTCAGAAAGTGTATATGAATTAACATACCATTCAGTGGATTCAATTAAATAAAATGGTCAGAAATGTATTCAGAATGAAATAACCAGACTACAACTTCTCACAGATTTTTTTTCTTTAAGCAAGTGGCCATCAAGTAGGAATTCCACACATATTAGATGCTGTAACCACTTACCCATTAAACAGAATTATCACATTACTATAAAATGCTGACCCCACTTAGGAATCCTGCTGGTCAGTGATTTCATCATTTTATCAAGTATACAAAGGCTGTTATCTTCAGGCTGAATGTTGCTACACAAGGTGGTTAGACAAACACTACTTAAAGACAGTGTTATCTGAAAAAGTCTCTTTGTCCAAGTAACATAAATCATTTCCCAAGATATCTTACAATGCAACCTAGACTTCTAACAAACCCCTTATATGAGTGTGGAAACAAGTATACGTTGAAGGAAAACTATGTGTTTATTAATATACTGAAAACAATGTACGTAACTAACTTTTAAAGACAGGATCATTTTGCCATGCCAGTAACTTCATTTTGGTGACTTGTTTAAGCCTATCATTAATCAAATTTTCTAGGCTAATTATCATCAAGAGATTAATTTAATTTAAAAAAAATAATGAGAGACATGAAAAGTTTTCTTAAATTATTATTTATTATGCAATACAAAATTAGTGTGTCAGCAACCCTGCCATATTATACCTCTTTTGTGTGTGTGTAGATACCTCAAGACTTTAAACAAATCTATGCTTTTTTCACAATTCACAGTACACAAAATCTTTTAATCCACAAATGAAAAAAAAATGGTCCTTTGTAATCACAGTTCCTTGAAATATTTATTTATAATTATCAGATGTTTTAGTTACGAGAAATAGTAATATGCTATAGGGGCTTATCCATCAAAACTATGGGCATTTTAATACAGCCCTGATTAATTCCAAATTCATCAGGAACTTCACAGACAGCACAAAAGACATTAAAATGCAAGTCCTAAAAGCATGGGCAAGTTTAATAAATGTTGATATCAAATTACTAAAAGCCATCAATTTAGCAAACTCATACAGATTTTTTATTTAGCAAAATAATGAGTATGATGGCAGCATCATAATGTTTGACAAAATAGAGCTTCCTGGGGCATCTAGGCCCTCTGCTAACAAGCCAGCAGCTCTGGCTCCTTCCTTTACATCAGGACACCAGTGAGCAGAAAAAGGTGGCATAACACAGAAAGAAAATAACTCGGGAACTCGGACAGTTGCCCAGGTGACTGTAAAGCGCCAGGCTGAAAAATCTATAGTCTTTAAGCCACAGTAAAGGCAATAGAGAGATTTCCTTCCAGTTTCACAGCAGCTGCAGTAAGTTCAGATTTGTGGAATGACAGCACACCCTGGTGACAAAAATGAGCTACCTCCGACTGCCCCAATCAAAGTCACTAAAGTACTATCAAAGCAGGGGGTAGAGTAAGCTACCTAACATTTCTTCAAGTCTTTTTTAGAACCAGAATAACAGTGAATATACTTAAGCTTTTATGTAAAAAAAATGAAAACCAAAATGAAGTTTACACAAATTAAATGCTAATGTTATTTGGAAAGTGTATCTGGCTCAGTCACTTTCCATCTGTGTGACCTTTGGCCAGGTTTTAGATTGTCCCTTAATTTTGCATTAGAGATTTTTTAAAAATACTCACCTTAAGGGTAGCCATGAAATAAAGATAATATTTGTGCAATAATATGCTTAGACCAGAACCTGGCACACAGAAAGCACTACATGTATTCATTAAAAATTGAATGAAATCAATGTAGAGACAAGGTTTTTTAAGCTAAAAAGAAATAATAATATTAAAAGCTATAATGTATTAAATGCTTGCTCTGTGTCATCCACTACACTATTTATATATTCTTCCCTTTAACTTCATAAAAAATCTCTCATTCACAGATGAGAGAGGCAAATGTGAAGCCCAAAACACAAAAACTAGCAAGTGGTAGTGCCAGGATTCAGACCCAGGTATTTTTTACTCTAGAACTTATGCTCTTACCCATGCACCATACATGAAGTTGATTTTATTCACCTATTCTTATTTCATTTTAAGACACCTAAGAGTCTTAGCTAAAGCCCCACAGTTAGCTAATGAATAAATGAGGAGTAAAGGTATCTCAGCCCACTGTGAGTCTAAAAGATTAAATATGTATAGAATTCTATTGCCACTAGGAATAGTCTGTTGAATTACCCAGGATAATAGTCAATCTAAAGATACCCACCCTACTCTCCACAACATACCCAGATGTATGCTATAGTAGAGAGCAGAATTTTTTCTCCTATGGTAGGAAGGTTGAGAGTCCTAGATGACTCTGTAATATGGCCAATTCATTCATCACAGTAAATGCCAAGCCTAGCACCAAAACATGTGGTAAAATTCAACTTTGTTTTTCCAACACAGAAGGAAAGACCCTTAAGGAGAACTACATAGGTACATAATAAGCCCACCAGCTGACTCTCTTGGCCAACACCACTGACACTCAGTTCAAAAATAAAGAGATCTGTGGCAGGTGCATTCTCCCTGAATATGTCCAGGCTTGACATGAAAGAAAACCCAGGCAGCTTCCCACCTGCAGATGTTGGCTGGGAGTCATCTGGCAGCAGCTGAGGCTGAGATACATACAAGCTCTATTCTATCACTTTCTGTAATGAAAAAGTTAATAGTTTAACATTGAGGGTAAAAGATGTGAGTAAGTATACTGAAAATACAGGTGAATTTGTAAGGTGTGTAACAATTATAGCTCAGTGCTCTCACCCCTGTATAAAAAAATAATCAACCACTTTCAAATTTCTATAAATCAAATTAAACCAAAGGCTATTCTCAGAGCAAAAAAAAATATAAATATATATATATATATATATATATATATATAGTATTGGTTTGGAAGCTTTCTCATAACTATATCTATTAGACATTTGTTTATGGACCAAATAAAGAAAAAATATAGTAAGTCCTCATTTAATAAATAGATTCTGAGGCTTTAACTGAAACGACCTACACCTAAACCAGTTTCACCATAGGGTAATTGGTATAAATAAACAAGAATTAAGATCCTTAGGCAACTTATAAAAATGATATTTAAATGATATTATAAAAATGATATTAAGGGAAGCAACATCATTTATGACCTGATATATCTCTTTACATAAACATGTTTCTCATTTGTACATCTTTTGTACCTATTATAATGGAAGTGGTAATCTTTCCTTTAAAACAGCAAATACATATTCATAATTCTGTCAGACATTCTGCGAGGAAGCCAAAGTAATGGTCAAAACACTAGTAAATGGCAAACCATTTCGCATGGATCATCTCACAGTATTTGTATTTCATTAAATCCCACCAAATTAAAGATATTTTTCCACCACTGGCATTCTCCTCCTTAGTAATTCAAGATTTACTTTTAATATGCTGTATACATGAAACGTATACTCTAAAACTGTTACAAAATACTTTGTTTACCACTTACACATTTAATTAAATGTTGTCCTTTTATGTGATATATTTATCTTATAATTAACAGCCTCAAACTTTACAGCAGTATTACCGGTATTCCTAAAAGGGTCTTATCTATACCAACAGTTGCAGAAAACAAAAAACAATAATTAATATGTCCTCTTACCACATTTTAAAAAACTGTTTATAAGTTTTATTTCTATACAAAATATGTAAGTATAGGAAAATGTTTAACCCAAATACATCATGAACACATACCATATTTACATTCTCTTGCTATATTTATCATAAATGACCTCTCAGAATCACTAAGCACCTGTGATGTTTTCTTTTATGTTTTTAATAAAAATAATTATTGTATTTATTTTAAGAGAAATCAGTAAAATTATCCTGGGAATTGTCTTTCTAATTACTCTTCCAAAATAAAATCTTTAATTATATTTACCTTCAGCTATGATCTGAATGTTTGTGTACCCCACCTCCCAAATTCATGTTAAAATCTTAACCCAACCAAAGATGACAGTAGTAGGAGGTGGGGTCTTTGGGAGGTGTTTAGGTCATGACAGTGAATTCTTCATAAATGGGAATAGCGTTCTTATACTCATAAAACAGACTTCCCAGAGATTCCTCTCCCCTTCCACAATGTGAGACACAGTGAGCACGCACCAGAAAGAGAGCTTTCATCAGAATACAACTATGCTGGCACCTTGATCGTGGGCTTCCCAGCCTCCTGAACTGTGAGAAATAAATTTCTGTTGTTTACAATTTGCCTGGTCTGTGGTGGTTTGATATAGCAGCGCAAACAGACTAACACACCTACAGAACACAAAAAATTAATTCTGGTACAAAAGCACTATTATTATCCCTGTCCAGCTCATTACATAGTGGGTCTCCCTTTGTTTCTATCAATTCTTCTCACAGGAGAGGAAACATGGCTCATTCATCTTTTGTCTACCAGTGCTCAAGAGCTAGGAAGTGTTCAATACACATTTATTACAAAGTGGAGTGTCAAACTTCATTTGAAGAAAAAAAAAATTCTCCACTGTTTAAATGTCTACAAGGCTTTTGGTAAGACTGGCTTCATGAGGCCTGTCCTTAGAAGGGTCCCATGCTTGGTTTAATGGTTTGCTGTTGCCACCCTGAAATTCTTAATATTTTTAAAAAGAAGCCATGTATTTTTATTTTGCACTGAGTCCCACAAAGTATGTCATTAGTCTTATCTGTTCTTATTACTCAACGTGAACCCTCAGGATTAATCCAAGTGGAGGCATAGCTGTTTCAACTTCTCCCCAAAATCACAGGGTCCAAACTCAGTACTTATTTACCTCAAGTAGTTTATATAACTACTTAACCTCTGAAGTAACTCTATGTTATAGAAATAACAACCAGTACTTTCCAATTTCTATATTTTTCAAACAATGAGAAAGATTCATATGTAACAACTTTAGAACTATTCTTATCTATGTTTCCTTTCAGCTCCCTCTTTATTGCTTTCTGAATAAAATGATTTAACGATTATCCTATATTCAGAATAATAATAATATCATTTCTATTGAGCATTTATTATGACTCTGGAGTGGTCATTTTACACATATTATTTCCTTTAACTCACAAGAAATCTGTGAAGATGTAACCTATTATTATTACTATGTTATAGTTGAGTAAAAAACTTAATTAATGCAGCCACAATTTGAACTCAGATGGTCTCATTCTAGATCTGAGCTCTTAACTATTACACAATACTCAAGTGCAAAAAATAAATTAAAATTTTTTAAAAGTAGGTTGTCTTTGGCAAATAAGTAGTCTAACTCGAGACCAGTACTGTTCAATAGAAATATAATATATATCACATATATAATTTTAAATTATCTAGTAGTTATATTAAAAAAGTAAAAACAGGTTAATTAACTTTAATAATATATTCTATTAACTGTATATTTAAAATATAGGGTCCAGCAGAAATAACACCTGCCTGAGTGTGGTTGGTGGGGTAATAATATGGGTATAATAATTTATAGTTTTAATTTGAACATTTCACCTAAAATGTCATGTGGTATGCTTGAGTGTGATATTGTTATGTTACAGAATTACATGCTTATGGTTTTGTAATAAAAGATTTTGTAATAAAAAGGGGCATTATTTGTGTCAAGTCCTACATTATCATTCAACATGTAATCGATATAAAATTAATGACATTATACATTTGTTTTTTTGTACTAAGTCTTTGAAATCCAGAGTGTAGGTTACACTCATAGCACATCTCAATTCACGATGTGGATAGTAGCCACTAGCCACATAAAGCTGCTACATGCTCAACAGCTATATGTGGCTAGTGGCTACTGTCTTGAGCAGCACAGGTCTAGATAACAGATGCCGGGGTGGTGGGGTAGTAGATAATTATTATAATCAGGAAAGAATTTGGGAGGCAGACGACATTTAAGTTGAATCCTGAAAGAATGCTAAGGTTTGAGAAAATGGGGAAGGTTTTCTTGAGGAAACAGTGTAAAGAAAGAGAACAGAAAGTATGTTAAGGCAGACATTTGTTTTTGAAATTAAGTATGTACCTAGGACATAGCTAACACTGTGATCCTCAGCATACAATACACATAATCTTTATGTCAGTGGTTCTGATACTTGGGAATGAGAATTACCTGGAAAGCAAAACATAATTTTCTGGACCACACCCTCTAAGTTTCTGAATCAGTACATCTGTATTTGCATTTCTAACAAATTTCCAGTTGGTGCTAATGCTGCTTAAATTAATACTTGATAATACATATTATCTCTATTTTATAGGTAAGAAAAGTGAGGCTCAGAAAAGCTAAGTGACTTACCAGGTGTCACACATGTAGTATGAGTCACTGTGGTTCAAGGCCAAGTCAAGAAGATAAATCTAGGTCTATTTGTCTTCAGCTCCTTATTCATCTATGATTTCTTCTAAAACTTTTAAAATTTCTTGTGGTTACATTTAACATTATCATGCATTTTCAATTCTACTTTGGTATGTGGTACAAGATAAGAGTGAAGTTTCTTTTACTGAATATTACTGTTCAATTGTTCAAGTGCCACTTGTTGAAAAGACCGTCCTTTCCCCACAAAATGGCCTTGATATATTTGACAAAAATCAATTTTCCATATACATGTACATAAGTCGATTTCTAAAACTTTTAATTTGATCCACTGACCTATGTTCTATCCTAATGACCTCTGTTCTGATTTTGACACCAATAAACACATTTTTGTCATTGCCATGGATCTACAGAGAGTTTTGGAATCATATAGTATAACTTCTCCAAATTTGTTCTTCTTTCAAAACTGATTTGGCTATTCTAAGATCTTTGCATTTCCGTATAAATTTTGGACTTATCTCATCTCTTTCTATAAGAAAGCCAGCAAGAATTTTAGTTGAAACTGTTGAACCTATGGATCAATTTTCCAGATACTTGACATCTTAACAATATTTAGTCTTCCAGTCCATAAACATAGTACATACTGTATTTTGCCAAATATAATGCATTCTCTTTGCCCAAATTTTTGAAGGAAAAATAAGGATGCACATTATACATGGGTATAATAATTACATACCATGGGTATGTATAATGAGCACAAAAGAGCGCATTATACATGGCAAAATACAATATTCTCCCAATTTATTTAGGTCTTGTTTCATTTTTCTTAGCAATGTTTTGAGGTTTTCAATGAATCAGTCTTTCAAATATTTTGTTGATTCCTAAGTAAATCATATTTTATGCTACATTAAATGGTACTTTCTAATTTCAATTTTCAAGTGTCTGTTGCTAGTATATAGAAATGCAATTGACTTTTGTGTATTGTTCTTGTATCCTGAGATCTTGCTAAGCTCACTCATTTGTTCTAATAGCTTTTTTTTAAAAGTCCTTAGGATTTTCTACATAAACAATCATGTCATCTGAGGCTAAAGATCGTTTCACTTATTTCTTTCTGTTCTGCAGGTCTAATGTCAGCCTTGGTCAACCCCACAGGTAACTCTGGAGCTGGAATGGCTCTTCAGAGTTGTCCTCAACTGGGCCAAAATAGCAGCCCTTTATATTCTAATAATCATCATTCATTGACTGTGGACCACTCTGGGAAGTCAAGTTACCTTATTTAAGCTGGCTCTCTGAAGCTAAGGCAGTCCCTGATGGGGTTGGCAGGTATGGGTTGTCTACTCATTGCATTCCCGACAGTTGGGGCAACAAGCTTTCAAGGAAGGGAGATCTGGGTGGCACATCACAGTACCTACCACATTAGGCAAAGTATTTAGAGATTTAAAAAAGTAAGATCTTAAGCCATACCAGAAACATTATTTAGACATGTGCATACTAAGTTTTAAATGACTCATTCCTCTACTTTATTCAGATGTCTATGCAAGTGTTATCTCTTCAAAAGTTTCCCTTATCAAATCTATCTAAAATGGTACATCTTTACTGTGTTTCATTTTCTTTTTTTTTAAAGATTCTATTTATTTATTTATTTATTTATTTATTTATTTATTTATTTATTTTTAGAGAGGGGAAGGGAGGGAGAAAGAGTAGGAGGGCAACATCAATGTGTGGTTGCATTTTACATGCCCCTTACTGGGGACCTGGTCTGCAAGCCAGGCGTGTGCCCTACATTGGGAATTGAACCAGTGACCCTTTGGTTTGCAGGCCAGCTCTAAATCCACTGAGCCACACCAGCCAGGGCTGTGTTTCATTTTTTCATGCTTATCACGACCTGATATTTTAGTATATATTTATTAGATATTATCTGGCACTTTCATTGAAATATAAACTATGGAAGAGAGCAACTTTATATTGTTTACCACTGTATTCCAGTGTCTAGAACAATGTAGGAAAAAGAACGTTCACAAATAATCAGAGTTCACTTAATAGTTGTATTGGGAGTAATAATGATTTGTCATCATTGATAACTTATTAACTGTACTGTGATTGAATTGGCTATCAAAGGTTATAACTTTAGCCTAGGTTACTGATAAGAAACGTGAAACATACAACTAAGAACTTTAAAGTAAGTCACTGTGGTGATTAACTTTATGTATCAATTTGACTGGGCCATGATATGCCCAGATTATTTGGTCAAAAATTATTCTAACTGTTTCTGTAAGAATGTTTTTGGATGAGTTTAACATTAAAATAAATAGACTGGGTACTGTGTGTGTGTGTGTGTGGACTTATTTCTATCAGTTGAAGGACTGAATAGAACAAAAGGCTGACTCTCCCTGAAATAAGGAAATTCCTCCTGCCTGACTATCTTTAAGCTGGGGCATTGGGTTTTGTTTTCTTTAATTTTTTTTTATTTTTTCAATTACAATTTACATTCAGTATTATTTTGTATTAGTTTCAGGTGTACAGCACAGTGGGTAGACCATATGTATTTTTACAAAGTGTCCCCCCTGATATTTCCAGTAATCCACCTGGTACCGTACATAATTATTACAATATTATTGACTGTATTTCCTATGCTGTACTTTAAATCCCTGTGACTAGAACTACACCATCATTTCTCCTGGGCCTCCCCACCTTGCTGACTGCAACTATTGGAACATAGCCTCCATAATAGTATGAACCAATGTCTTAGATCATATGGACTGCTATGACAAAATACCACAGACTGCGTAGCATATAAACAACAGGAAGTGAAGTCCAAGGTCAAGTTCCCAGCATAGTTACATTCTCCTGAAGTCCCCCTTTCTGGCTCATAGCCAGCAGATTCTCTCTGTTTCCTCATATGGTGGAAGGGCCAGGGAGCCTTCTGGGGCCTCTTTTGTAAGAGTTAATCCCATTCATGAGGGCTCCTCCCTTATGTCCTAATCACCTATAAAGGCTCCCCCTAATACCATCATCTTTGGGGGTTAGGATTTCAACATGTAAATTTTGGCAGTACACAACATTCAGACCATAGCAATCAATTCCATATAATACATATAAGTCTATATATACACACATGGGGTGCATCCAAAAAATGGAAGTTATTTATAAAAAACTGTGTGTTTATTCTGAAATGTTTAAATTTCAGTCACCTTGAAAGTACTCTCCATTTGATGCAATACACCTATCAAGATCTTTTTTCCACTGCTCAAAACAGTTTTTGAACTTGTCACTTTTGATGCTTTTTAGAGCTTCTGCTGTTTTTTGTTTCACCTCTTACCTTTGAGGACTTTTTTCATCCAAGAAAACAAAACAAAGTTGCTTACGATGAGACCGGGTGCATAGGGAGGGTAGGGCATAGGGGTCCTGTCATTCTGGGTCAAAAACAGATGAATACCCAGTTGGGTGGGGGCAGGTACACTCATAAATCACCCATCATAAAATGCACAAACATGCTGAAAGAGTCTTAAAAAAAAATTCACTGAAGCTGAACACAGCCTTTCATAACACCAGCTGGTACACTGATACAGATGGATTTCTAGAATACTCACCTAGCCAGGGAAGCCAGTACTACAAGGGGTCCACCCTCCAGAATATAATTCCATTTTGGTCCCCCCTATGTATATTATATCTCTCTGCAAAGTGCCAGTACAGTAATCTTACTTAAAAGAAAGAAATTTCTAACTATGAAAGTAAATTATAAATTGAATCCTAAATAATTAATTTATGTTTTGCTATTCTCTACAAAGGGTATTAGCCATCATTTGAATTTGTCTGCCAAATGTGCTGCACCTTATATGTATGTTTGAGCAACTGAGGGTCTTGTAAAGGGCTCTAGTTCTTTAAAAAAAGAAAATATGAAGATCTAAAGAAGTACAAAATCATATATATATTCATACACACACACATGTGCGCACGCACACACACACTATATATACGTATATATATATTCCACTCAACTAAATACATTTCAATATTTGCTCATGAAGGGATTCAGAAAAAGCCTCCCAAAAATGTGCCACTTTGGGATGTGGATTACTTTGAGCTGAAGTCAACAAAGGACCAAAAGTTAACTTTTTAACTACCTAAAAGAATGTATATACAGGGCCTCGAGGAAGACAGCTATCACCAGAGATAACTACAAAGAGTATGGGCAAAGTATAGTAAACTGGAGGGAAGGGAACCCAGCAGAGCCTTTTTGTTCAAAGTCCTCTCCCTGTCCCATTGTCTCTGCTTGACATGACCAATATTTGTTTACCAAACATTTGCTCTTCCCATCTTTCTGTGAATTGTCTTCCTTCTCTTTGAAGCCCCAGACTCCCTATCCCTTCTCCTTATCTGATGATGGCATATGAGCTTCAATTGCCTAACTCACAGAGAGCCTCTCATGTCCTTGTGAGCTCCCAAATGTACAAAATTTTTTTTCTCCTTCTGATCTCTATTATGTTAATGAAATCTATTTCCGCTTAGATTTTAAAAACCAAATATATACCTTAGAAAACAACTCCTCATCCCCTGTCCAAATGAATATTACATATTTAAGGAAGTCATAAATTTTATCCAATATGGAAACATTTAAAAACTTCCATAATTTTTCAAAATTTCTGTATTCACAGATCCTGTAGATAAAATTCAAACAAAACTTAGTCCTTGAAAAGAAATTCTGCTTTAAGAATATTCCACAAACCTAAAATGTTTATAATTTATTTTTTTAAAAAAACATGACAAATTTATCCCAATTTGTTCCTATTTGAAAGGAATGTCTCTAGAAAAAGCAGAACCTTAACTCTTCTGATCTCCAAAAGCTACTCACTAACAATTCTTGTTTATGAGTTAATCATGAACTGTTAAAATATTGCTATTTCACTTCAGTCCACCAAAGTAGTAGAAATAGATTGTTTTAATAAATTCTGAAGGTAAATATTTTCCTGGTTTAAGAAGAAAAAAGTAAAACATTTTTTTCTACTGTTCTTTCCTCTTACATTCTTTAATTCTCTCCTCTCCTAATTAGAGTCATCCCAAAAATATGTAAGAAAGTCTAACTCTTGATAGACTTTGATGATCCAATTTAATCGAGTCCACACAATAAGATTCTTCTAGACACAATGAAATTGTCTTTCTCAGTTTGTAAAATGTAAAATGTACTGAATTGTGTCCCTCCAAAATTCATATGCTGTAGTCCTAATCCCCAGTGCCTTAAAATGTGACTGTATTTGGAGATAGGACCTTTAAAGAGATAATTAAGTTAAATGAGGCCATTATGGTGAGGGCTTATATAATCCAACAGGTACCATTATAAGAAGAGGCAATTAGGACATGTAGAGACACCAGGGATGTGCATGCAGAGAAAGGGCTATGTGAGGACACAGAAGACAGCCATCTACAAATGGCTAAGGGAAAACCAAACCTGATAAAGCATAATCTTGGACTTGTAGCCTCAGAATTATAAGAAAATAAATTTTGTTGTTTAAGCCACCCCATCTTTGGTATTTTTTATGGCAGTTTGCAATATTGCGATTCATAAGAAGTATACATTTGTTTAATCAAATGACCAAAATATTTCTCATATACTAGGCCTTCATCCACAATTCCTGGCTTATAGCTCCCCAAATCCTTTAAATTTCCTGAATGATAAGAACAATAAGAGAGTATGTCAGAGGAATGGCAGCATGACAGATCATCTTTGTCTCTCCCCTTGACATTTCAACAATTTAAACAGCTATAACTCAAAAAAGGAGTTCTGCTCAATGCATAAATATGCCTGAGAGCTCCACTCGCTGAAACAGCTAAAGGTGGGCAAGTGGAGCAAAAGGGGAAGGCAAAAAGGGAGAAGGGAGGATATGAGGAAAGGAAACAGTTGGATAGCCAGGAGCTTATAGTGGATGACATTCCCTTCAGCCTGGAGGAAAAAAGGGACTCAGTGGGCACTCCTGCAGGAGGAAACAGCACAAGCTATGGCTGAGCCAAGACCTGGGCAAGGACACAGGGAAACCAGCCATAGTGTGGCAGTTGACATTTTGAAGGGAGAAACAAAGCCATGAAGCCTGGCTGCCACCCCTTAACCTCCCCTTTGCCTTCCTGAGCATACCTTCCTTTGCCCTTGGGGTTGAGTTGTGGAGTGCAGCATCTTCAAGCCCCAAGACTAGCACTACAGAATCTGCACAGGGTAGCAGATTGGATCAAAAAACAAAACCCAACTATATGCTACCTTCAGGAGACACATCAAAGTTGCAAAGGCAAAAATAGTTTCAAAGTGAAATGGTAGAAAATGATTCTCCAAGCAAATAACATTCACAGAAAAGCAGATGTAGCCATACTTATATCTGACAAAATAAATTTCAAGATAACAATGGTAATAAGTCAAAAATGGACATTTTTATAGTGATAAAAAGAATACTACATCAAAATGACATAACACTGCTTAGTATATATGTACCCAATCAGGGAGCACCAAAATATATAAAACTACTAACAGAACTAAAGGGAGAAAAAGACAAAAACACAGTCCATGTTGGGGACCTTAATACTCCATTGACAGCTTTAGACAGGCTATTCAAACTGAAAATAAAGAAAATAAATATCAGCCTTAAATGAAACATTAGACTAAATGGACATAATTGACATTTACAGAGCCTTTTATCCAGAATATCAGATTATACATTTTTCTCAAATGCACATGGAATATTTTTAAAAATAGACAATATGTTGAGTCACAAAGCTAGCCTCAACAAATTCAAGGAGATTGAAATTATATCAAGCATGTTCTCTGACCACAAAGCTCTGAAATTATAAATCAGTTCCCAAAAGTAAGTAAATATACCCACAAATATGTGGAAAGTAACAACATAGTATTAAAAAAAAAAACTGGGCCGAAGAAGATATAAAAGGTGAGATCAAAAGATATATAGGATATTTAAACAAAAATAAGAATGACAATACAATATATCAAAATTTCTGGGATGCAGCAAAAACAGTAATAAGAGGGAACTTTATATCACTGAAGTCCTATCTCAAGAAACAAGAGGAATTCCAAGTAAACAGCCTAACATTACAGCTTAAAGAACTAGAAGAACAAAAGCAACCCAAAGTCAGCAAAAGAAATAAAATAATAAATGTTAGAGCAGAACTGAATGAAATGGAGAACAAAAAGCCTATGCAAAAATTAATACAACAAAGAGCTAGTTCTCTGAAAAGATAATATAACTTACAAACCCTTGGCTAGACTCACTGAGGAACAAAGAGAAAAGATTCATATAAACAAAATCAGAAATGAAAAAGGAGACATTACCACAGACATCACAGAAATATAGAGGATCATGCTAAAATATTATAAAACACTATACGTCACCAAATTGAATAATTAGAAGAAATGGATATATTCCTAGAAATATATAACCTCCTTAGACTGAATCATGAAGAACTGTAAAATCTAAATAGACAGATCAACAGTGAGGAAATTGAAACAACAATCAAAAACTCCTTCCAAAAAATAAAAGTCCAGGACCAGATGGCCGCCCTAGCAAGTTGTACCAAACATTTAAAAAAGATTTGATACCTATCCTTCTCAAACTCTTCCAAAAAACTGAAAAGAGGCAATACTGCCTAACACATTTTATGACAACATAACTCTGATACCAAAGCATGACAAGAATAACACAAAAAAAGCACAAAACTACAGACCAATATCTCTGATGAACCAGATGCAAAAATGTGAAACAAAATACTAGCAAGTCAAATACAACAATACATTAAAAAAATACATCACAATTATGTAGGGTTCAACTTCCAGCCAAGATGGAGGTGCAGGTAGATACACTTTGCCTCCTCACACAACCAATAGGAGAACAACAAATTTAAAAACAAAAAATAACCAGAAAAAAATTGAACTGTATGGAAGTCTGACATCCAAGGAGCTAAAGAAGAAACATTCATCCAAACCAGTAGGAGAGGTGGAGACAGGCAGCCAGGGAGGAGAGCTCACATGGCAAGACAGCGTCTGAAGGACTGGGTGGAAGAGGCTGCAGCTGGCAGACTGGGTGGTCCCATATTTGACTGTGGATAAACTGGAGGAACAACTGGTGAGTGAGACAGACCACATGATCTAGGGTTTCAGTGAGGGAAAAGAAAGTCTGAAAACCTCTGGAGGTAAAAACCTGTGGGGGTTGTGGCAACATTAGAAACTCCCAGCCTCACAGAAGAGTCCACTGGAGAGACCCACAAGGTTCTAGAATGTACACAAACCCACCCACTCAGGAATCAGCACCAGAAGGGCCCAATTTGCTTGTGGGCAGTGGGGAAATAACTGAAAGCTGGCTGAGCTGAGCAAGCAGCATTGTTCCCTCTCGGGCCCCTCCTCTACAGACAGTGCCACAACGCAATGACCTGGGTTGCCCCACCCAGGCTAATACCTAAGGCTCCGCCCCACTCAACATAACAGGCACACTGAGACAGAAAAATATGGCCCAAATGAAAGAACAGATCAAAGCTCCAAAAATAGAACTAAACGATGAACAGATAGCCAGCCTATCAGATGCACAGTTCAAAACACTGGTAATATGTATGCTCATTGAATTGGCTGAGTATGGTTGCAAAATGGAGGAAAAAGGGAAGGCTAAACAAAGTGAAATAAAGAAAAATATACAGGGAACCAACAGTGAAGGGAAGGAAACCAGGACACAAATCAAAAATTAGGAGCAGAAGGAAGAGATAAACATTCAACTGGAACAGAATAAAGAAACAAGAATTCAAAAAAAAAAAAAAATGAGGAGAGCCTCAGGAACCTCTAGGACTACTTTAAATGATTCAACATCTGAATCATAGGGGTGCCAGAAGGAGAAGAGGAAGAGCAAGAAATTGAAAACTTATTTTAACAAATAATGAAGGAGAACTTCCCCAACCCAGCGAAGGAAATAGACTTCCAGGAAGTCCAGGAAGCTCGGAGAGTCCCAAATAAGTTGGACCCAAGGAATCACATACCAAAGCACATCATAATTAAGTTACCCAAGATTAAAGATAAGGAGAGACTCTTGAAAGCAAGAGAAAAGGAGACAGTTACTTACAACGGAGTTCCCATAAGACTATCAGCTGATTTCTCCAAAGAAACCGTGCAGGCAAGAAGGGGCTAGA
The DNA here is from genome assembly GCF_021234165.1 of Pteronotus mesoamericanus. NCBI lineage: Eukaryota > Metazoa > Chordata > Mammalia > Chiroptera > Mormoopidae > Pteronotus > Pteronotus mesoamericanus. The sequence continues at coordinate 32,787,408 of NW_026555105.1, read as the reverse complement.
AAGAAGTATTTGAAGGCATGAAAGGCAAGGACCTACATCTAAGATTACTCTATCTAGCAAAGCTATCATTTAGAATGGAAGGGCAGATAAAGTGCTTCCAAGATAAGGTAAATTTAAAGGAGTCCATCAACACCAAGCCCTTATTAAATGATATGTTAAAGGGGCTTATCTAAGAAAGAGGATCACAACTATTAACAGTAAAATGACAACAAACTCACAATTATCAACAACTGAACCTAAAAAAACAAAAACAAACTAAGCAAACAACTAGAACAGGAACAGAATCATAGAAATGGAGATCACGGGGGAGAGGGAGGGGAAAAAATGGGGGGAAAGGTACAGGGAATAAGCAGCATATACAAAAGAGGCAGGGAGAGATTAAGAATAGTATAGGAAGTGGAGAAGCCAAAGAACTTATATGTATGACCCATGGACATGAACTAAGGGTCAGGAGGAATGCTGGGGGGAGAAGCGGTGCAGGGTGGAGGGATATAAAGGGGAGAAAAAAATGAGACAACTCTAATAGCATAATCAATAAAATATATATATAAAATAAAATAAAACAATTATGTGGGGTTCATTCCAGGAGCACAAAGATGGTTCAACATATGCAAATTGATCAATGTAACATACCATATTAACAAAACAAAGAATAAGGTTCATATGATCATATCGATATCGATAAATGCAGAAAAAGCATTTGATAAGATACAACACCCATTTATGATTAAAACACTCAATAAAATGAGTATAGAAGTACCTCAATATAAAGGTCATATGTGACAACCTCTCAGTCAGTATCATACTCAAAAACTGAAAGCTTTTCTTCCAAAATCAGGAAAAAATAAGGACGCCCATTCTCACCACTTTTATTTATCATAGTTCTGGAAGTCCTAGCCAGAGCAATAAGGCCAGAGAAAGAAAGAAAAGGCATCCAAATTGGGAAGGAATAAGTAAAAGTGTCACTTTTTTTGAAGATGACATGATTCTATATACAGAAAACCCTAAAAACTCCACCAAAACACTATTAGAAACAAACAAATACAGCATACTTGCAGGACACAAAATCAATGTACAAAAATCCACTCTGCTTTCCTATGCACTAACAATACAACTTTAGAAAAAAATTTAATAATTCCTTTTTCAATTTACACCAAAAAAATAAAATACCTAGGAATAAAATTAACAAAGGGTGTAAAGGACCAATATACTAAAACTACAAAGCATTAGTAAGAGACATTGAAAAAGACACAATGAAATGGAAAGATATTCTGTGTTCATGGATTAGAAGAATCAACATAGTTAAAATGTCCATATTACCCAAAACAATATACAGATTTAATGCTGTCCCCATTAAAATCCCAATATGATTTCTTTTATCCTCAACCAAGGACATTTTTTTTCATTGCTTTTAGAGAGAGGGGAAAAGGGAGAGAGAAACATCAATGCAAGAGAGGAACATTGATCAGTTGCCTCTGGTATGTACCCGGACTGGGGATTGAATCTACAACCTAAATATGTTCCCTGCCCTGGAATTGAACTGGGAACCTTTCGGTTACAAGAGATCCTTCAACCAACTGAGCTATGCCAACCAATACACAATGTCGATTTTTAAAGAAAAACAACAAAAAACAGTCATTTTTGTAATGGAACCACAAAAGACCGCAAATAGCCAGGCATGGCCACATGGTTCAGTTGGTGGGAACATCATTCTGTGCACCAAAAGGTTTTCAGTTTGATTACCAGTCAGAGCACATGCGTAGGTTGTGGGTTCAATCCCCAGTAGAGGGGTAAACGGGAGGCAACCAATCAATGTTTCTCTCTCACATTCATGGTTCTCTCTCTCTCACTCTCTCAACCTTCCTATCACTCTAAAAAAAAATCAATGGAAATGTGTCCTTGGGTGAGGATAAAAATAAAAACTTGAATAACCATAGCAACCCTGAGAAAAAAGAACAATTCAGAAGTATCACACTACCTAACTTCAAATTCTACTACATAGTAATGATAATCAAAATAGTATGAAATTGGCAGAAGTACAGGCACACAGAACAATGGAACAGAATTGAGAAACCAGAAATAAAACCACAGGTATATGGGCAAATAATTTTTTTTATAAAGGAGCCAAAAACATACAATGGAAAAAAGAAAGCCTCTTCACTAAGTGATGCTAGGAGAATTAGAAAGCCACATGCAAAAGAATAAAACTAGATTACAATTTGTCCCCTTGTACAAAAGTTAATTCAAAATGTATCAAAGACCTAAAAATTATATTTGAAACAATAAAGTACATGGAAGAAAACATAGGTATTAAAATTATTGACCTGGGTCATAGAGAACTTTTTATGAATTTGAACCTAAAGGCAATGGCAGTAAAGGCAAAAATAAATGAATGAGGCTATATATCAAACTGAAAAGCTTCTGCATAGCAAAATAAACTGACAAGCCCTAGCCAGTTGGTAAGGCTCAGCTGGTTAGAGCCTCATCCCATAACCAAAAGTTTGTGAGCTAAACTCCCAGTCAGGGCTCATACCTAGGTTATGGGTTCGATCCCTGGTCAGGGATCATATGGGAGGCAACTGATCGATAATCCCTCTCACATCAATGTTTCTCTCCCCAAACAAATGGGAGAAACAAATGGGATATATTTGCAAACAGCTCCGATAAGGGGTTACTATCCAAAGTATATAAAGAATTCATACAAGTCAACACCAAACAAGCAAACAATCCAATTAAAAAATGGGCAGAGGATCTGAACAGACACTTCTCCCAAGAGAACATACAAATGGCCAACAGATATATGAAAAGACATTCAACTTCACTAGCCATTAGGGAAATGAAAATCAAAACTACAATGAGTTACCACCTCACACCTGTGAGAATGACTATTATCAACACGACAAGTAGCGACAATGTTGGAAACTCTGTGGAGGAAAAGGAACCCTCATTCATTGCTCATGAGGATGTAAACTGGTACAGCCACTTTAAATAACATTAAGGAGTTTCCTCAAAAAAATAAGAATAGAGCTATCATATGACCCAGCAACCCCTCTTCTGGGTACCTACCCAAAAAATTTGAAAACATTTATTCACAACGATATATGCATCCCTATGTTCACTGCAGTATTATTTGCAGTGGCCAAGACATGGAAACAACCAAAGTGTCCTTCGATAGAGGACTGGATAAAGAAGATGTGGTAAATATATGCAATGGAATACTACTCAACCATAAGAAAAGATGAAATGCTGCCATGTGCAGCAACATAGATGGACTTGAGAATGTTAAGCTAAGTGAAATAAGTCAGTCAGAAAATGCTAAGAACTGTGTGGTTTCTCTCATGTGTGGGATATAAAACTGAAGCTCTTAGGCACAGACAATAGCATGGTGATTACCAGAGGGAAGGGGCTGGAGGGACACTGAAGAGTAAAGAGGACCAAATATATGGTGATAGAAGATCATTTGACTTTGGGTGGTGGGCATGCAATGCAATATACAAATCATGTATCATAGAAATATACACTTGAAACCTATATGATCTTATTGACCAATGTCACCCCAATAAATTTAATAAAAAAAATAAAAGATAAAACAATGCCTCTTTTAGTTTTGTCATTTCAATTAAAAATGTCAATGGAAAAGCAGTCAGGTGTTAATATAAGAAAACATATCTGTAGAAGTGCTTCCTTTCTCTAACCAGCAAACTAAAAATACTTAACAGCAGTACAATACAAAAATGTCAGAAATTCACTAAGGCCAAACAATAATGCTGCAATCAGAGATTTCAGTTACTATCCATATTTCATATAAACAAATATTTTGAAAGAATGTTCATTATTTTAATAGAAACCATACTGTTTCAATATTACAGAAAAGAACAATGAATCCTAAAATCCTCCAGAGTCTACAGTATGATATCAACTTAATAACATGATATACCTGTCAATTCTACTGAATTATTAAGGATGGTAAGCAGCACATGGATATAAATTAAGGAAAATAATAAAAGTAAATATAAGGAGACCTGGATCCTACTCATGGTTCTGTCAGACGTGGCCTGAGTGTTCTTGAGTGTTATGTCCTCTATCTGGGTTTCAATTTCCCCATCTGTAACATGAAGCATCCAGCCTGGAAATGTGTCCCTGAGTTCCTTTCAAGCTTTAAAATTACATTGTAAATCCAGACACTGTACGACAGGACCACTTCCTAATCTACACAGAATGTCTGTGTGCCCCTGACAGGATCATAATTAGAGTTTTCTCATTTCTATGACTCTAATTTTTATCTCAATGCTTAAATTAAGCTTTAATATAAATAATCCCATATTTGAACATATTATCACACATTTATATTATAAAAATGAAAATACTGTCTTAAATTCAGCATAACTACTAGCTTTTGCCTATATAAAATCCAAGTCTTGCTATAAGGTCTGCCAAGAAAAAAATTAGAATACATATGTACTTTCTTTTAGAACAATGAGATTTTCTTGGCACAGGCAATTTGATCATCTTGACCAGAAGCCTAAAACTTTTTATATAAGTAAAGCTTACAATAAGTGTCAAATAGCAAAGGCAAAAACAGTAAGGACTGAAGAGTTAGCACAAACTAGGTTCTTAATATCTATATATTCAAAGAGCAGATGTGTCCACATCCTTGTTTAGGATGCTTTTAATACCAGTATGGGAATGTTAGAGAAATACCTTAGGTATCAACATAAATCAATAGAACAGGTGAATGTTAAAATAAAATTTTTTTTAAATCACAGTACTTGACTTAGTTTATTAACCATGTTTTGATCCCTTCTAGTGTCTTGTAGAAGTCCATTCTAGATCTGAACAACACTGACAATAATAGGCCATAGGCCAGATCTAGGCCATCCAGAGAATTTGCAGTTTGCAAAACTGGTAGGAGAACAATTAATAATCTGAAGAAGCTTTCTCTTGCCAAGAACTATCGTGAAAGGAAGAATAGCAAGCTCTAAGAAACTGCCCTCCAATGTTAGGCCCCCTTTAATGTTGAAATACTAAAATAAAACGTTCCTTTCACCTCTGGCTGGTGTGGCTCAGTTGGTTGTAGCATCATCCCATAAAATAAAAGGTTGCAGGTTTGATTCCCAGTCAGGACACATACCTGGGTTTTGGGTTCAGCCACTCGTGGGGTCGCATAAAAGAGGACACCAGTCTATGCTTCTCTCTCACATCAATGTTTCCCTCCCTTTCTCCCTAAAATCAATAAGCATGTCCTAGAGTGGAGAGAAAACAAACAAAAAATTCCATCCAAACATCAATAGTAATGTTTTAACGAGAAAAAAATCCCAAAATTTTTGTGAAGGAGACTCCATTTATCCTTAGCTAAAGAGCAATGGAGTCAGTGTTCAGGCTGAAATATTTCAAGTTGATAGCCAAAAAAGATGTCCATGATAGAGTTTAGTCAAATTCATCATTTAAGACTGAGACTCAAATCCTCTCAGCGGACCACCCACTCTACTCTAACACCACTCTCATACCTTTTGAAAGTTAAAGAAATACTAGATATCATCAAGAAATAGCTCAATATATTCAATCATATAAAAAAGTAAAACTTTTAGTATATTTTATTGATTATGCTATTACAGTTATCCCAATTTTTCTCCTTTTCCCCCTTCCACCTGGTACCCCCTTCCCTCCAGCAATCACCCCCCCCCCCTTAGTTCATGTCCATGGATCATGCATTTAAATTCTTTGGCTACTCCAATTCCTATACTATTCTTAACATCCCCATCTATTTTGTACCTACCAGTTATACTTCTTAACCTCTGCACCTTTTGCTCCCTTCCCCTTTTTCCCCCTCCCCACTGATTGCCCTCCAAATGATCTCCATATCTATGATTCTATTCCTGTTCTAGTTGTTTGCTTAGTAATTTTTTTGTTTGTTTTTTAGATTCAGTTGTTGATAGTTGTGAGTTTGTCATTTTAATGTTTACAATCTTGATCTTCTTTTTCTTAAATAAGTCCCTTTAACATTTCATGTAATGACTTGATGATGGTGAACTCCTTTAGCTTTACCTTGTCTGGGAAACACTTTATCTGCCCTTCAGTTTGAAATGGTAACTTTGCTGGATGGAGTAATCTTGGTTGTAGGTCCTTGCTGTTCTTCACTTTGAATTCTTCTTGCCAGTCCCTTCTTGCCTGCAAAGTTTTCTTTGAGAAATCTGATGATAGTCTTATGGGAACTCCTTTGTAAGACACTCTGCTTTTTTCTGGCTGCTTTTAAGATTCTCTCTTTATTCTTTAACCTTTGGCATTTTAATTATGAGGTGTCTTGGTGTGGTCCTTTTTGTGTACATCTTGTTTGGGACTCTATGTGCTTCCTGGAGTTGTATGTGTATTTCCTTCACCAAATTAGGGAAGTTTTCTTTCATTATTTTTTCAAGTAAGTTTTTAATTTCTCGCTCTTCCTCTTCTCCTTCCAGCATGTTTATGATTCAGATGTTGGCACTTTTGGAGATGTCCCAGAGTCCTCTTATAGTCTCCTCATTTTTCTGAATTCTTGTTTCTTCTTTTTGTTCTGGTTGAATGTTTATTTCTACCTTACCTTCCAAACTGTTGATTTGAATCCTGGTTTCCTTTAATTCATTGTTGGTTCCCTGTGGACTTTTCTTTATTTCACTCAATGTAACCTCCATTTCTTCCTTTATGTTTTTGCTGTACTCAATGAGTTCTCTGAGCATCCTGATCAGCAGTGTTTTGAATTTTGCATGTGATAGTTTGGCTATCTCCATTTTGCTTAGTTCTTTTTCTGGGGTTTTGTTCTGTTCTTCTACTTAGGCCATATTTCTTTGTCTCCTTAATGTGGCAGCCCCCCACCCCCCAGTGTTTGTTTCTGTGTATTAGGTAGAGCTTCTTTGATTCCCTGTCTTAGCATATCTGTGCATTGTAATTCACAGAGCTTCAGATATTCTCCAGGGTCGGGCAACCCTCTTCACTGCTTTGTGTCTCTGTGTGAGGGGAGGGGTTGGAGAGGGGACAATGCTGCTGACTGGATTCTGGACGTTTGTCTTGCACTCACCCTGTTTCTAGTCACTTCATCACTTCCTATATGCAACTGGTGCCCTTCCAGCTGTTGCCTTGGTGGCGATTCCCAGAATCGGTGGGTTTGTGACTCCATGCAGGCATTTTAAATGGACTCTCCTGAGAAACCATCAGTTTCTTCGACCACCCTAACCCCCACAGGTTTTTACAGCCAGAGGTTATGGGGCTTTATCTTCCCTGCACTGGAACTCTGGGCTGTGAAGTCTGGTCTGAGGGCTGGGACCACTCACTCCCAAGGTATCCCTCCCCATTTTTATCCATCACACATGAATGTGCAACTGCCCATTCCACCACCATTGCTGCCACCTCTCTACACAATACCACGTCCATTCTGTGCCAACTCCACCCCTCTAACTGTCTGGATAAATATGGCTTCTTTAAATCCTTCATTGTTGGACTTGGACTTGCATACAATTCGATTTTCTGGCAGTTCTGGGTGTTTTTGTTTTGAAGTTAGTTGTATTTCTTCTTATGGTTGCACAAGAAGGCAAAGCATGTCTAGCTACACCTCTACCTTAACCAGAAGCCTAAAACTTTATACAAGTAAAGCTTTCAATAAAATAAAGCAGAAAAGATATATGTAGTAAATAGGCCAAACAATTAATATATTATTGTACTTATTTCCTATTGCTAAATAACAAATTTCCACAACCTAGCAGATTAAAAGAACACTCATTTATTAGTTCACATTTCTATAGGCCAGGCGTACAGGCACTATGCACTGTGTATTTGAAGTTGAAATTCAGGTGCTAGTGTGGATGAGTTCTAGTCTGGAAACTGGAAAAAATCTTCTCCCAAATCCATTCTGGTAGACAGAATTCAGTTCCTCATCGTGGTAGGACTGAGCCCTCTGTTTCCTAGTTGTTGACCATCCTCCTAGAGGCTGAGGACTTGACCATTTCAAATCTAGGTCCTTTCCATGTGGCCTCATCAGTCTTCAAGCTAGCAATAAGTGATGAATCCTTGTCATGCTTTTAATTTTTCCGACTTCCTCTTTTACTGCCAGCTAGAGAAAAACGTGCTTTCAAAAGGCTACTATGATCATACCTATGTAGGATCAAACCCATCCTGATAACCTTCTTAAAATCAATTGTGCCACATACCATAACCTAATCATGGGAGTAAAATCCATCAAATCTACAGTCCCAGGGATTACTTGGGGCATGTATACTGGGTAGGAAGTATGGGAAATTTTGAGTAACATCTTAGAATTCTTCCTACCACAATTATGTAGGAGATAATACAACGAAAAAATATATTTTAAGATACCAAATGTAAATGAAAAAATGGCATAGGCCATCAAGATACATTTAAGAGAAAGTAATCTTTTCAAAAATAATTTGACAAGAAAAATTAAGAGCCATACAAATGTTAGCTCCTTGGGCCAACCATACCATTCCTAGAAATAAACCCCCTCGCCCCTAAAAAAAATTTATAAGAAAGAAAAAGCTATTAAATGTCAACCTCCTCTGGGTTTCCCTACCATCATATATATAACTCTAGAAGAGCAATTTCTACATGATGTTTACTTACCTGTTTCTGCCACTATACTTAGAGCATCAAATCCAGAAACTGTATTTTAGTCATCCTTCTATCCACAGACCTTAGAATAATATCTGCACTCTGCAAATATTTGTCGACTACCTATTATGTGACCATCACTGAGTGAAGCACCAGGACACAGAACTGTATATTCCATGATCTAATGTACATTATTTCTCCAAATTTTCATAAAAAGAAAAAAGTTATATAATATCGAAAGTTCTACAGTCAATGCATAAAGTTCTAGGAGCACCAAAGTCAACAGAAATGAGGGCACTGTTCAACCAATCCCTCAAAGCTAAGTGACAATTCATAAGAGAGACTAAAGCACATGAGGAAACAGGGAATTATGGGGAAAAGAAAGTACAGAATATATTTTGAACCCATTTACAATTATAATTATGAACTGTATAAACTACATGAAAATGTTTATATTGAGTGGGTAACTGTATACCAAATTAGATATAGGTTTGAATCATAAAAATGCAAAAAAGGTATATAAATGCATAAAGACAACCAGGAAAAATTAATAGTTTTCTACAAGGTGGAGTAATCAGTATTTCCTCTTATTTTATTTAAAATATAATTTGTGTTTCCAAAGAAATTTTAAATAAAAATTAAAAACACTAAAAAATATACCCACCAGTTAAGGTATTTCTACTGACAGAAAGTAGAAAAATCTTCAATGTCTGAGTCTATTTACCACCATTCTAACTAAAATCACTGATTACAACAAACGACTTAACAATTCTTTAGTTCTACAAACATCTCCTGAGCACTAACAATGGGCTAGCCAGAGTGCAAGTCCCTGGAGATATATAAATGAATAACACAGTCCCTGACCTCAGGAAGTTCTAGATCTGAAAAAACACTATAGTGAGATTTCATTTGGTAATTATATTTTAATAATTTCTGAGAAGACAAAATCCTCTAAATAATTGTTCACTTCATGGGTGGAAGCGTCAGTCTGACAGAATGAGTAAAATAGCTCAAGTCTTCCCACTACAGCAGAATAGAGACCTGTCATGGCTGCCAAGCAACTGTCTTACCAAGACTCACAAATCAGACCCACCTGAGTATCAAATTGTATCACTTCTATCACAATGCAAGGCAATCTACTCAGTGCCTACACATATGGCTCAGGATGTCTACAGATATAACATCTTGGCTCACTAACAGAGTGGCCTGTTTTATGCTTGAAGGATCATGATTGAATGCACAAAAATCTGACAGTGTTTATTTATTGGCTCAATTTTCATAAGGAAAAATCAGGATCACTAAAATTTGTGTATTTACATTTTATACTTTTTTGTTTTTGATCTTCATTTGCTCCTAATTCTTGTCATGAATGGCCACATGTAGCAGTGAAGAAAGATATAAATCTCAGTTTCACTGAAACTCCTGGAACTTTTGGAAGAAGACTTAAAAACCATATGAAGCTCTAATTGATGAACACATTGTATCTCCACTAAGATCACTTGTACCAGCTACCAAAATCAAGTTTTTAGATAAAAAGTGTCTTCTTCCAAGCTTCAGACTATTTGAACAACCACAAGTTAAACAAAATAAAAAAAACTTCATTCAAAAAGACAAAATCTCTTACTGTCTTCCTCATGAAATGTTGGGAAATGCCCTGTCTGGTTTCAGGAACTGTAACCCTACCGACAGGCTGGAGACCCCAAGGCTGGAAATAATCAGGGAGGCCTTGGAGAAACAGGCTCCTGAGGAGACATAACCTGTCCCCCCAGGCAGGGGCATAGCTCTTGCCTCTCTGCTCTGCCGTTATAAAGCAGAGAGGCAAGAGCTATTCCCCTCTGTTGATAACTCTGTGGGGCCCGATTGTTGATGATGGGTAAGTTATCTCATGCAGAGATAACAACCTAAGCCAGACATTGATCGGTATGGACGGCAGACAAGAAATGGAGGGACACAGAGAAAGGGCAAATAGGCCCACACCCATCTGCTCAGCTTGGGCGTGTCTGGAGTCCTCACTCTATTTGAGAGAAGTCTCCTTGTCTCTTAGCGGCCCCCTCCCCCAGCCTGGCTCAGGCTGGAAAAAATACCAGAGTCAGTCCTAAACCAGATCTGGCGGTTCCCAAGGAAATCAGTCCTAAAAGTAAATTCTTTAAAGTGTGCTTTGTTCTTCCACAGAAGCAACAACCAGCTCATGCTGGAAAAGAAATTTACATTATTCACAGACCCTAACCCTATACACTTAGGCACTCTTGTGTTTACTACACTCTCCTGTTTAGTCCTGTCTCGTGTTTACTAGTCTCCTCTCGGACCCATGTAAATCAGTGTGTTGCTGCCATTTGTTTTCTTCAAAACGTCACCTATTCTCTGTGAACATTAACATACTGATGTAATGAGATAACCTGTGCATTCCTATTACCTAGCCCCACTGATAACCCTTTCAATAAAAGCCTTTCAAAAAAGGGGCTAGGCGGCCTTCCCCACTAGAGGGATGTGCCACATCCCCTCTCCTGGCAAACAGAGAACTGTTTGCAATGACTCGCCTTTATTCCCTCCATCTGTGACACCCTCAGGATGGGCTCTGCAGGACTCAGAGTCCCCGCTCCCATCTCAGCTGGCCCCGGACAGTAACCCTCAGATCTCGGAGCGCTGCGCTCCCCGCAGTGTGCTCCGTCCCCCCATGCTACAATGAAACACAAACCCAACCTGAGGAATTTTTGTTACCGAATCCTCATATTTCACTAAGTGCGTTCTTATTAAGGCTTTAACTAACTGTCATTTACATGGGACACTTTATAAATTACCCAGGAGTAACTACTTGTAGTTTATTAAATTAGAAATCTTACTAGAACACAACAGATCCATTTGGATTTACCCCCTTTTATATTGTTCCTATTACCATTGGCATCATCATCATAATCACCACCATATTTAACATTTACTAAGTAGTTTATAATGTGTACCAGGAAGTGGAAACCATATAAACGGCAAACATACATGATAGGTGATTTCCTCCTCAGAACTACTCTATCAGTACTTAGAGATCCAAAGAACTTGTCTAAGGTCACACTAACAAGATCCCTGTCATTCTAATTTCAAAGCTTAACCTCTTAACCACTGTATTAGTTTCCTAGAACTGCTATTTTTAAAATGCCACAAACTACATGACTCAAAATAAAACACATTTATTCTCTCACAGTTCTGGAAACCAGAAGTCCAAAATCAGTTTCACTGGGAAGAAATCAAGGTGTCAGCAGGACTGTCTCCCTCTGGAGACTCTAGGGAAGAAGGTCCTTACCTCTTCCAGCTTCTAGGGGCAGCCAGCATTCCTTTTCTATGGCCACGTCACTCTGATCTACAAGGCCACCATCTTCAAATTTCTCTCAGCTATATCTTCACACCACCTTCCCCGCTATGTGTAGCTAAATCTCAAAATCCTTAAGTTAATTACATCCGCCATCTAAAGTAATATTCATAAAATCCAAGGGTTCAGAGATGAATATCTTTGGGACAGGATGTTTTTGTAACCTACCACAGCCACCAAACTCTACTGCTTCCCCAAATGAATTATTCATTGGTTCTTGATATGGTGGTGAATCAGAGAGAGTCCAGAATACCAAGGGAACATTACACACTCTTCTTTGAGACAAGTCAGCAATTCAAAGGAGAAAAGCCAGATTAGAACCAATAAAATAAGACACCGATTCATATAAACTTATAATGGAGGTCACCACAACCTATCTGATAAAGTCCACAAGAGTATTTAAAACCCAGTCTCCTTACACTTTGTCCAGTATTTCCACATAGCCACAAACAAAAAAAATTGGACTGATGCTCCATTTCCCCAACAGATCAGTCTTTCTCATGCTTCTTTAGAACAAAGAATGTCTATCATCCCAATGACAGGCAGAGAATTAAGCACAAATTCTAACACAACACACATCAGAAAGAAGGAAGGAAAGGAGGGAGTAGGAGAGGAAAATGTGGAAGAAAGGGAAAGGAAGAGAAAGAAAATGGGAAAAGCAAATACTAAAGCCTAGGTTGTTTTAAGAAAACAGAAGGAGATGCACTTCTTTCCAAGACAAACCTGTGAAAGCCCTAAAGAGAAAATTGTCCAAATGTCTTAATAATAACAAAGAGCAAGTGCATGGACCTTTCCTGACATGGTTTAAGTCCTAGATTTTAGGAAAATTGTTCCCAAAGAAGGGTGTGAAGACTACCATATCAGAACCTCTGCATCAGATGCTTGTTAATTGGAGATTCCAAGGGCATCTCCTACACCTACTGAACCTGAATCCCCAGGTGCTACAGACTTAAGGATGTAGCTTAAAGGGCTTAAAAGACCTTTAAAGCCAATTTCTGAGTGACTCTAATGTGTACTAAAATTTAACACAATCATTACTCTTGCAAGAAAAAAGAAAAAAGTCAAACAATGTCCTGTGTACATACACACTCACACATATAGGCTTGATTCCCAAGGACTAGTACTGGACTTGGTGACCATTTTCCTTGAAAAGTAAAAATGAAAGTCCAGCTTCTGAAATGACAATGTTGCAGGTCTGCGATGTGTTCCAAGGAAAAATGCCAAAGACTCAGGGGATTTGGGAAAGGTGCCAGGATGATGCAACACTGAGCCCCACTAGATTATGAAGATATTACTTTAATTAGCCTGGCCATAAGAATGATAGCCACAATTTGCCTGATACCTCCAATCAATGACAGTGTTATGCCGGTTTGTAGTTTCCTGTCATCTCAATTATTTTCCACTGACTTAAATTCTCTTGAAGGTGTTTCAGGATTGAGAATTCCCTAGTGTCTCTTCCCGGAGTTATATCATAGATCTTATTGATCTTGTGCTCCACTCCTCATTCCTCAAATTCCTTCTTAGAAATGATTTGTTACCAGCCTTCTCCAATCTTCTGATAAAATATAACAGTTCATGCCAGGGTGCAACTAATCTCTAACACTTCATCCCCATCACCCTCTCCAAGCTATAGATACCAAGCGATGATATCATCTTAGGAGGAGGCTCCTGTCTTCCAGCTTTAGGCAATCAATCACTCTATCATTTTTATTCTGTTCTTTTGTTCTATCATTTTTACAGGACACATTTGTTTTTCAAGGATCAATATTCAATTTCACCTTTCATGCACTATAAATCAAGTCTTTGAAAAGTGAATAAAATGTATTTCTGGTTTTGAACTTATTTTAAAACCATAGCTAGGTCCTAAGCTAAGCTCAATTATTTAGGTTCATCCTTGCGAACTCTAAATGGAGTCAGAGTAAGCTATGAAAGGCAAGTTGCATTTTTTCCTTACTGCTAAAGAATACTGCTTTAATAGCTATTTTAAGTAAAATAATGAACTGTAAATAATTCTAATTAGAGGATTCGTAAGTACTCAAAAGATGTAAAGTTGTGAGCTTTAAGAAATAATTTCTTTTGCTCATTATTTCTTGCTATGAATACTATAAAACATGTTCAAGACCAGTAATTATATATGTAAATATAGAATTCTATTCACAAGATTACTTAACATATTTTAGTAGTTATTTCACCAATGAATTAAAATTAACAGTTTGTCTATTTTATTTAGAAATTTTCTTCCAGAAACAAACAAACCTTAGCTCACTGTCATGATATACCCTCAAATGCTAGTACCATTTACACATTTTAAGGAAAACCTGAATAACACAAGTGGAATTGTCAAAGAAACCTGTTTTATACATTTAAAATAACTTATTTCTAAATGTTGTCACAAAGCTTAAACAGGTCTCCTCAACCTCATGGCACTGGACATGTTTTTGAATTAATTTCCACCTGGAAACCCAAGGGATGAAAATTATAACTGTGTGATAAATTAAGTTGCCAAATGAAATAGATTAGTAATCAGTGAAATTGCCTGATAAACTATCAGATCCATTCTGGATTGGGGTTCATCCTCTTTCTCACTTGTTCATTAAGCTCCAAGTTCATGGCAACTCCAGAGACTGATTGCACATTAACAGCTGTTTATGTGGGAAGGAATACCTAGCCTATTCAACATTCCTATATGTACACATTCATTTAAACATAAATATCTGGCTTTTATCCTGTTCACAATCCCAGTATAGAAAAATATCCATCTACCCTGAAGACAATAGAGAGGTGATGTCTCATAAAATTAAAACTTAACAAAGCAAATCAGATTGTAACTCAAGGTTAAAAGCTGGGGAAGTTTCATGTCATAAATGTGTTTCTTCAAACAATTACAAAGGGGAAGGGACTAGTCAAAGAACGTTTATAAAGGACACATGGACATGAACAACAGGGTGGGGACTGTCTGTGGGAGAAGGGGGGTGGGCGGGGCAGGGGAGGGCAATGGAGAAAAATGGGACAACTGTAATAGAACAATAAAAAATTACAAAAATGAAGAGTAGTGGGAAAGCTGCTGATAATATGTCAAAATGAAATATATTTCTGTCCCCATTCTAAAGCAAACATTAGCTGCTTCTATAACTAGAAAGCAAAACCAGCTAAAAATGTTGAAAATCATTCTCAACATTTTTTTCTTATCATAATGGCCAAAATCTTCCTTTAACAACACCAAGTTTAATAAACCACCTGTCAATCAAAAAGCACCAAATCAGACTTATAAATAAGAATATTGTTCTCACTCAAGTATCAAGCATTGACTTTTTTGTTTTTAAGTATATAAAATTTACTTCATAAAGGGACTACTCTATAACACAAAGGTAATAAAAGTCAGTAAGATCTCTAAAACTGCTAAAATTTAATAGATTTATATTTCATGAAAATACAAGGATGTCTACTTTCAATTGATACATTATTTCTCTTCACTATTATTTATAGAGACTAATTTTATATGAATTAATTATTGGAATTCAGAGATCAAGGAGTCTTTTCCCATTTTTTTGCAAGTATATTTTATTTATTTATTTTAATTTTTAAATTATGTTTACTCTATTACAGTTGTCTCAATTGTTCCCCCTTTGCCCACCTCCACCCATCCCACCCCCACCCCCCACTCCAACAGTCAATTCCCACTCTCTTGTCAATGTCCGTGGGTCATTCATAGATCTTCTTTGTTTAGTCCCTTCCCCTTCTTTCTACCATCCACCTCCAGTCCCATTCCCTCTGGTAATTTTCAGTCTGCTCCATGTTTCCATGCTTGTGGTTTATTTTTTTTGTTAGTTTATTTTGTTGAATAGGGTCCACTTATAGGTGGGATCATATGGTACTTCTCTTTCATGACTGGCTTATTTCACTTAGCATAATAATCTTCAGTACCATCCCTGTTATCACAAAAGGTGGGAGTTCTTTCTCTTTTTTTAAATGAAGATTGATTTTATTTATTAATTTTTAAATGTCCAAATCCATTATAAAATATTAAAAATTTAAATCCATTGTAAAGTCTCAGTAATTAAAACAACTTGACAACAGCATAGAAATAATCAAGTAAGTAAATGAAATATAAGGAGTATTTTAGAAAAAATGTGTATATCTAACAATGTAATATATGATTAAATTGATATTTCAAATCAATGGGGAAAATAAGGCTTATTCAACAAATAAGGTACATGAACCACTATTACTCAAAATAAAACAAATATAGAGCCTTATTTCACACATTATACAAGAAAGATTCAGGTGAGTTAAAAATCAATATGTAGAATCTAAGGAGTTTTAGGAGAAAACACAAACTAATATTTTTCTTACCCTGAAGTAAAATATTCAAACTCAGAAGCTATAAAGTAAATTATTAACAATATGACTATATTAAACATTTAAGACTATATAGTAATATACATATTTTAAAAAGTTAAAGGACAAGTAATAGAATAGGAAAGTATTTGACACATCTAAAAAAGGGTTAATAGTTTTCTTGGGAGTTTTTAGGGAAAAAATTCTAAAAACTTTTAATAACAAAACAGATAAAGAATACCAAAAAATCATTTAAAGCTTTTTTAAAATAATAGAAACAGGCAAGAAATATACAAAAACAGGTTTAGTTTCAACAAATAATAAAGTAACAACTAAAATAACACATCACTGTCACAATCAGATTATTAAGTATTAAAAATATTGGTAATATCAAGTATTGGTGAATGTGAAAGGACATGTGTATTCATAGACTCTTTTTCTTCATCTTAAAGCAGTCCCTTCAGTATATCATGCAATGCTGGTTTAATGGAGGTGTATGCTTGTAGCCTTCTTTTGCCTGGGAAACTGCTTATTTCACCTTCCATTTTAATTGGAGCCTTGCTGGGTAGAGCAGTCTTGGTTGCAGGCCTTTGCTTTTCATGACTTGGAAGATTTCTTGCCATTCTCTTCTGGCTTGGAGTGTTTCTGTTGAAAAGTCAACTGTTAGCTGTACCAGGGCTCCCTTATATGTTACTACCTCTTTCTCCCCTGTGGCCTTCAGGGTTCTCTGTCTTTGATATTTGCCATTTTAATGATGATGTGTCTTGGAGTGGGCCTCATTGGTTCTTCTTGAATGGGACCCTCTGTGCTTCCTGGACTTGTGTGACTTTTTCTCTCTTCAAATTTTTCCATCATTACTTTTTCCAACAGGTTCTCTATTCCTTCCTCATTCTTTTCTCCTTCTGGTATCCCTATTGTATGGATATTATTACATCTCAGATTGTCCTGCACTTCCCTAAAGGCCTCTTCATTCTTTTTGAGTCTTTTTTCATTTTCTTGCCCTTTCTAGGAGCTTTTTTTACCTTATCTTCCAGCTCACTGATTCGTTCCTCTGCTTCATCTAGCTTGCTTTTGATTCCTTCTACTGTGTTCTTCAATTCAGAAATGGTGTTTTTCATTTCCTCTTGTCTCTTATTGATAGTTTCTATGTCCTGTTTCATGCAGATATAGTTTGCAGTAAGTCCCTCATAGTTTCCCTATAGTTTTTGTTAATTCTCTCTGAGCTCACTGAGCTCATTGAGCTTCCTGAGAACTGTTGTTTTGAAGTCAGTATCTGATAGTTTACTCGCCTCTATTTCATTTAGTTCTCTTTCTGGGGATTCCTCCTTTCCTTTCGACTGGGGGGGTGTTTCTTTGTCTTCCTATTATTTGTGAGACTCTTCTTTTTTGCTTCTGCTTCTTAAATTGATCTGCCTTGATTCCCTGACTTTGTGGTTGAACTTCTATGGTGGAAGACTGCTGTTTTTTGGTTTCTGGATCTGCCTCTGATTATGTCAGATGTTGACCCTGTCTGACCTTAGGCAATCCGTTCAAGACTTCCAGGAATCTACTGCCTGTGGCTGTCTCCTTCAGCAGTTAATGTAGTCACTCTGCACTCAGCAGGCTGGCCTAGATAGCTCAGGGTAGGATGGAGTCCCTCCTGGGGGTGGGGTCCTCTCAGGCCATTTCCACTCAGGGGAGTGGTCTCTCTGAGCCAGATGGCTGCTACTGTATTGGGGATGAGTCAGCACCAGGATCCCACTGGCCTCTCCCTCAGTTCTCTCCCCAAAACATCCCTCCCCAATTTCTCCCCAGGCATCTCTAACCCACTCTGTCCCCACCTTTGCCAGAGACCAGGGTAAATGGCTACAAATAAAATTGTACGTGTTGGTCCTTTAAACAGCTCTTTATGTCTCCAGCCACCTGTCTCTGGCAGAGAGCAACCCTGGCGCTTTTGCAGCTGGTTGCTATCTGAGTACTTTTTGGGCTCTAGTGCTTGGGACTGGAGATTCCCACTTATGGTTTAGACTCTACTCTTCTCAGGGGGATCCAACTGGATGTTTCAATATCATTCTGGTGCTGCCACCCATGGGCACCCCGCCTGCCTTCTCGTATCTACCACACTCCTTATGTTAGGTTGTGCTAAAGCTGATTCTTCTGTCTGTCCGAGGTAATGAGGCTCCTCTCTCACTATTGTTCAGTTGTTTGTTCCAGGTAGTTTCTCCAAAATTTAGTTGTAATTTCAGATTGGTCCTGGAAGGAGGTCAGTGTGACTTCCACTCACTCCTCTGCCATCTTGATTCTCCCCATTTTTCCCTTTTCATATACACATAAGCCAAGGCCTTAATTGAATAAGAATTAAGTAAACTAATTGTCAAATGACTACAATTATATTGAACCAATGGAACACAATGAATATCATCCAGATGTTTTTCAACTCACTAGTGGCACCTCCTTACAAGTCACAAATAAAGAAGTGAAGTAACTTTTAGAAATTAAGTTAACCTATATATGTAACAAATAAAATATACATTCCCTTTAGTTAAAATTAGTAGAAATATGCAGCAAAAATTCTTCAATTTTACTGTATATTTCTTTAAAAATTATTTAAAGTAAAAGATCATTGAGAATTCCAAATAAGGTACATATAAGTTAGGCATATCCTCTAGGCTTTGTGAAATGTCATTTGGCATCATTATAAAGCTCAAATTTTAATTAGATTTAATACAGTCGACTTCTGACAAGTCACACAATTATAAAAATTAAACTATGGCAGGTAGTGTTTGTACTTATTGTTCTCTACTAGCAGAATTAAAAACCACTTCTGCATTCCCCTTATCCTAATACAAGCACAGCTACTGATCCGTGGAACTCCACCCATTACAGCCACAAGGATGGGCTTGAGATTTTCTTGCCTAAGGTAACTGTTCAAAGTTTGAGAGCAACTATGCTTAGTGACCTCCAAAAACCAAAGCCATAGTCATAAGACATCCCCCCAAGTGCCAAGTGCTGTGCTACATGCTAGGTAGTACTCTGAAAGTGAAATTTGCTCATCTCTTTCCCCACCATTTTGAATTTCAGGAAAAGAAGCAGTGGCATTGAACTTAAGCTACTGGGTTTCTCAGTAGAGAAACCTTAGGCACTTATTTTCCTCAGGCTTCCAATCAACCCAACCCCACCTAATGTTTCCTGGCTACTGCCATCAAGTTACTTATACCTTATAAATGCCAATAAAATATAGATAAAATCCTGGTGTTTTTTCCAGAAGGTAATCTCAAAAGCTACAATACCTGTCTCCAAAGAAATGGAAATTTAAATAATAGAGTATAATTCAAAAGCAAAGATTAAAAAATAAAATTCATCAAACAATACTGATAAAGTTTGGAAAAATACAAACTCTTATAACTTGAGAGATATAAATTAATTTAACCTTTCCATAGAGCTATTTGGTTACATTCATCAAGAGTTTAAAAATTTTCATAATCCCATAATTTCACTCCCAAGAAATTTATTTCGAGGGAATAATTAAATATTTTCTGCCAAGATATATCTGCTAGAACATATGTTTGTTTTAGCCTGTTTATAATAGTAAAAAAAACAAACTAGAAACAGAATTTCCAACAGTGAGGAAATAGTTAAATAAATTAACATTCATGTGTATGACTGAATACAGTGCAGCTATTAAAAATGACATATAAAAATTACCATAGTATTTAAGAACAGAAAACAAAAAATGAAGCAGTATTTTGTAAAAATCAAAATCTATCCATGAAATGAAAAGAACCTGAAGCATAAACACTGAACTTAAGCAAGCAATGATGGGTATGTTTGGGAACATTATGGATAATGTTTTGTTCTTTGTATTTTATATTTTCTTTTTTAAATATTAAAGTGTATTCCTTTCGTAATAAGGCCCCCAAAAACTATTTTCAAATATTTTTAAAAATCCAGTTCACGAGCATCTGCAACAAACAAAATATAAATTTCCCTAAGTGCACTGAAGAATTCTCAAAGAGAGAAAAATAAATCTCTGAAAATATGAAACAAATGCCATAGGAGCTGCTACCACTTTCCCCATACATTTTTTTTTTTAATTTTAGTTTTTCAAAGTCCTTTGAGGAAAATTGTACTATTTAACTCCAAGGGATATTCCCTAAAAGTAGTGGCAGCAGGAGTCCAAGATAGAAAATGAAAACTGAGTGGAAATTTCTTGGCAGCTATCCATACCTCCTGGCAATTATTTTATCTTGAGAATTATCTTCTAATTCCTTGGAGGATTTAATGTTCAATTTGATTTCACAGATTCAAATTTTTAGAAAAAATTATAGATCAGAAAAAAATGAAGGTAGAAGAGCAGAAATATTTTGAAAAAAAATATTTGGATGCTAAGCTAAATAAAAACTATAAATGATGATTTAACATATCACCAAGCCTTATTTTCATTCACCCTTTCACTCCACCTTCACAGAAACCCTGTTGTCTGTCTATCCTCACACTAAAAGGAAGACACCAAGATCCTTAACAGTAGAAAGTTCACACTTCAGCTATAGGAGTATTAAGAACGCAGCTGAAAAAAATATATACAGTTATTCCCTATCCTACTACCCATATCTGTCTACTCAAACACATCCACCAGGTTGGCCAAATTACATCTACCCAAGGAGGTGATATAAAACTTTCAGCAGGTTCTAACTTAGCAGAGGGGGGAAAGTGAAGGGAGAGATGATGTACAGTCATTTTTCCTCTTTTTACTGGTTTAGCTTGAATGGGTGCTGGGCTGAATCTGCAGAGAGGAAAGTAGGAGGTGATTTTGAACATTGTCTCTATACTAAGAACCACCACTCCCAGAACCTTCAACAGTACCATCCCGTAAGTAACTTGTAGCTAGCCACTAATTGTTTAATACTTGGCTATTGTAAATTAAGAGGTCTGAAATCTCAGTAAGTTTATAATGAACAGACTCTTAGGAGCACTGAGTTCTTCAGAAGGAATGAAAATAACTGATTAAAAGATGGAGGAACTATTTCGAAGAGAAAAAGTAGCCAAAAAAATCATGAACTCAAGTTCTCAGTCTATATTAAAACAAAAATTCCAAAAACTCAAAGAAATAATAAAAAGAAAGGGACAAGTACTAATCTACTTGCTTAAAACCTTAAAATAATTGTTCCATTGTGGTTAATACTTTAATTTCACTTCAACTTTCCTTATAAAATGAACTCTCCAGTAAGGACATAAATGATTTGTAGTTGAAATATCAGGATTCCTTACATTTAGTAAAATTTTGAAAGATATTTACAACAAAAGCCTCAATCTGTCAATTCAAAACTATAGAATTGTAAATTTATATATATTTAGATAACTGTTTAATTACAATTACCCACTAGACTGTAAATTCAAAAGCTTAGATATCTGTTTTTCTCACCTTTTACCTCTCATACTTAGCACAGTGCTTGTCATGAGGTGGGTACATAAAATATACTTGATGACAAATGAATGAATGAATTACAAAACACTTGACTACAGGCATTCCTATTAAAATCAAGAAAGAGCAATATACCTTACCACAACTAATTTAACATTGTAATCATGTGGTAGCCAACGCAGTAGAAAGGGCAGAAAAATAGTGTGTATAACAATGTATGTGCCTAGAAAACCCAAGAGGATCAACTGAAAAGCTAAAAGGAATATCAGCAAGGTAGACAATAATTAAATTAATAGCTTTTCTATATTACCAAAAATAATCTGATAAAATAAATAATAGAAAAAATAGAGACCATTCATAACAGCAACAAAATTATAAACTTGCTAGGATAAAACAACTGTTTAAGTCCATATGAAGAAAACTATAAAACTTTACTGAGGGATTTTGAGGAAAGAGATTTAAATAAATCTAATAACCAGGACATTTATAGATAGAAAGGTTCAACATGTTAAAGTTATCATAACTCCCTGAATAACCTAAATTTCTAATTAAAATCCCATTGATATTGCTTGGACTTCGTTGCTCTGGTAGTTACTTTGTTATTTGTTTTAATTTTGAACTTAACAAAATAATTCTAAATTTTATCTGATAGAATAAAAGGATGAGATGATCCAAAAAAGTATTTTAAATGGCACACCAATGACAGAGGTTGGAGGAGGAGTCACACAATCCCAAATTATAATACATGTATGAAAGCCACAATAATTTTAAAATATGATTCACTTCTTCAGACCTTTCAGGAACATAAATTCTAGATGAAGTTTAATGCAAATTAAACATTAAAAACTGGGGCAAAACATAGGAGATTATTTATCTAACCTTAGGGTAGGAAAGGCCATTCTAAACTCAATATCAAAGAAAGAAGCCAATAAGAACACATGAAGAATATGATGACATACCATCAACATATTTGAAAAGTAAATGTCAAATTAGAAAGAAATATTAGCAACATATGTGGCAAAGGTTGCTGTTACCAATCTATAAATAAGCTTTCCCCAATTTAAAGAGACAAATGTCCAATAGAAAACTTGATCAGGAATAGAATAGAAATATAAAAAATACCACAAAAATGCCCAATAAATATAAAAATTCAATATGACTAATAATAAAAAAATTAGATAACATTAATCATTATTAAACTGGTAGGTCTGATTGTATAATGATGTAACCTAATATTTACAAGAACTTGCACCTATATATCACCCTTGATAAAATGCATTATAACACTGTAAGAAGCAATGGATATCAAAATAATTTCTTAAAAATATTATACCCTTTTACCTATTAATTCATTCCTAGTAATATATTTTGGAAAAATAATCAGAGATGTTCATTAAAATTTCAGTATCAAGAAATTCATATAGCTTTTTTAAAAAAATTAAAAACTGGAGTAATAATAATGTAAAATCATGTTCTTAACATATAAGAATATAGAAAATAAGATCCATATACGTGGGAAAAAAGTAAATTACAATATAAATATAGCACATATAGTATTGTTGCAAAGTATATAAGCTATAGCTCTATATATACATTTTAAACACTATAAGATATAAAACAAGTATTAATATTGGTTATTTCTATATTAAAATTTGATAGATATTTCTTTATACCTTTCTGTATTTGCCAATTTTCTCAATGAACATGTATTAATGTTATACACAGAAAAATAAATATTACACATTTTTAAATTACCAATATTCTAAGATATTAAATGAGTCTTATTGATAAATATCTATGATGTAAAAGCAAATTATTGACATAACCCTATTTTTAATGTGCCTTTAAGACTATGTTGCAGGCATGCTCAATGTGAAAAACTACAAGTATTTTCCTTAAGATCAGGAACAATAGAGGAATGTCCACTTTTAAGACTCTTACTCAACATAGTATTGGAAGTCCTAGCAATCAACCTAATATTGGAAGTTGTAGCCACAGCAATCAGACAAGAAGAAATAAAAGGTATTCAAATTGGAAAGGAAAAAGTAAAACAGTCATTATTTGCAGAAGACATGATATTACATAGAGAGAACCCACAGATCCCAAGAAAAAAACACTAGAATTGATTTTAAAAATTTAGTAAATTAGCAGGATACAAAATAAATATTCAGAAATCAGTTGTGTTTTTATACACCAATAATGACCTATCAGAAAGAGAAACTACAAAAACAATCCTATTTACAATTGTATCAAGAAAATAATAAAATGCCTAGGAATAAATTTAACCAAGTAGGTAAAAGACCTATACTTGGAAAATTATAAGACATTAATAATGAAAATGAAAAAGATACAAATAAATGGAAGTACATACAGTGCTCATGGAAAGTAAAAATTAGCATCATTAAAATGTCCATACTACCCCAAGCAATCTATAGATTCAAAGAAATTACTATCAAAATAGCATTTTTCACAGAACTAGAATAAATAATCTAAAAATTTATATGGAGCCATAAAAAGAACACCAAATAGCCACAGCACTCTTGGTGTGGGGTGGGGGGCGGCGAGTAACAAAGTTAAAGGTATCCTACTACTGATATAAAACTATACTACAAAGCCATAGTAATAAAAACAGCATTATACTGTCATAAAAACAGATCAATGGAGGAGAATAGAAAGATGAGAACTAAACCCCATGTGGTCAATTAATATGACAAATGAGGCAAGAACATACAATGGGGTAAAGACAGCCTAATCAAAACATGGTGTTGGGAAAATGGAACAGATAGATACAAAAAATGTAACTAGACCACCTTCATACAGCATATATAAGAATAAACTCAAAATGAATTAAAGACTTAAATGTTTAAGACTTGAAATCACAGAACTCCTAGAAGAAAACATAGGCAGTAGCCCCTGACACGTCTCTTAGCAGTATTTTTTATGCTCTATCTCCTTGAGCAAGGGAAACAAAAATATATACAAAAGGAACTACATTAAATTAAAAAGTTTTGCACAGCAAAGGAAACCATAAACAAAACAGAAAGACAATCTACTGAATGAGAGAACATACAACTCAACACACAAAAAAAACAAACAATCCAATTAAAAAATAGGCAAGAGAATCTGAATAGACAATTCTCCAAAGAGGACATACAGATGGCCAACAGACATGTGAAAAGATGCTCAACACCACTAATCATCAGTAAATGCATATGAAAACCACAACCAACTGGTGGGATGTCACCTCCCACCAGTTGGCGTGGATGTGGAGAAAAGGGAATCCTCATGCATTGATGGTGGGAACGCAGACTGGTGCAGCCACTATGGAAAACAGCATGTAGGTTCCTCAAAAAAATAAAACTAGAACTGCCTTATGACCCAGCAATTCAACTTCTGGGTACATATCCAAAGAAAGCCAAAACACTAACTTGAAAGGATATATGCACCCCTATGTTCATTGCAATGTTATTCACAATAGCCAAGATATGGAAGCAAACCAAGTGCCCAGACAAGTAGATAAAAAAAAGCAGTGGTACATATATACAATGGAATATTACTTGGCCATAAAAAATAATGAAATTTTACCATTTGCAACAGCATGGATGGACCTAGAGGGTAAATAAGTCAGAGAGAGAAAGACAAATACCATAAAAGTACAGCACAGGAATTGCAGTGAATAATATTGTAATAACAGTGCATGGTGCGAGGTGAATACTAAAAATATTGATGCAACCACTTTATAAAGCATATGATCATCTAATCATGATGCTGTACACCTGAAAGTAATACAAATAACGTTGAATGTCAACTGTAATAAACATAAGATTAAAAATCTTATACTACAGGATTATTTTTATATCTATGTTCAGCAAAATGATAGGTTTTGTGGGATATCTCACATACAGAAAGAGACCTCATTTGGCTTTTTTTTTTTCACATTAATTTTTTTTTCCCAAATGTAGGTTTGGGACTATCAGTTCTAAAAATTTTTTCTGTTTTTGGTCTAAAGGAAGAACTATAGTAGTAGTAGTAGTAGTAGTAGTAGTACTAGTAGTAGTAGTACTTTTATAGTATGATAGTTTATTTGCTATCTGTGGGAGGAAAATGTATTACATTGTATTACATTTATATTTTTATAATACCAATAAAGAAATACACACAATAACCCCCACCTTCTCAGCTATAGGAAAACAGCACTTAAGTTTACACTTACACAAGCCTTAAGATGGATTGTTCACTATGAAATGCTATAAAACTTGATTTGTCATGTATATCTTATATATATTACAACTTGACCTATGAGTAACCACAATCTCAATGTACCTGTCCTTGGCATGTTGAGTTGGATACAGGAATAATTAAAATAAACAAATCAACCTTTCTCACTTTCCACTTTGAAATTCTTTTTATGACAAATTGAATTAATCTTTAGCCAAAGCCAGCCCATTAGAGTAGGAAAATTAACCACTTTTTCATTATACACCTCTCAATTCACAAATGAATAAAAATTATATCTCCTATAAAATATTTTTCTGTGATTGTGGTACAAGTGAAATTGTCTCCAAGAATATAATACTGAACTATAAATTAGGTTGATCTATTCTCCCCAAGCTCTAGCAAAGAAAAAATTCTCTGATCAATAGGCTTAGCATAAAATCATATGAGGACCTAGTCACACTAAACAGATCATACTATATGCTGCTACATACAAAAACCTGTAAATTAATCTTCATAGCAATTCTATTAGTTATAGCAAAATACTGAAGAGAACCCAAATGTCCTCCGGAGAGTGAATGCCTGAACAAATTTTGGTATACACATGCAATAGACTCCTACTCAGAATAAACAGAATGAATTACTGCTTTATGTGTAGTAAAAATTCGATCTCAGAAGTTTACACGCTGTATGATTCCATTTATGTAACAAACTCAAAATGACAAAACTTTACACATAAAGAACAGGAGGGGGTCGAGAGGTGAGTGACAATACAAAGGGGAAACATGAGAGAATTCTTTCATAATGGAGCAGTTCTGCATCTGTTTTGTGGTGGTAGTTACATGAATCTATACATGAAACAAAACTGTACATACACACATGAATGTAAATTAACAATTGTGAAAACTGAATAAGGTCTATAGTCTAGTTAATAGTAATGTACCAATGACAATTTCCTGGTTGTGATACTGTATTATAGTTATATGATGTCACCTTTGGGGGAGGCTTACACAGCTGAAGATGAAGGGTAGAAAGAACTCTGTATTACTTTTGCAGTTCTCTATAATTATTTCAACATAAAAGTTTAAACAAAAAAAAAATCATTGGTATGAGAACCTGAATTTGAACTTGGGTCTTCCTGACCCTAAAACTTGTGCTACTGCCCTGTGTACCCTACTGCCTACAATATCTATTTTATTAAAATATTCTAAATGTGCATTATTTCCTACAGAGAAGAATATAATATATAAAAGACTCATCCTGGATTACATTTGAAGAAATCTAAGAAAATTCAAAACATATTTTATTAGGAAAATAATTAAAATCATGAATTACTTCATTCATGGCAAATAATATCAGGCGTTCCAATGTACAAATGTGGATATAGAGAGCTTCAGAAGTCTGATAGAAAGTGATAACTGTGCTGCTTTGGTATCTTGACTATGGGCACTGCCTCTCTTCCCTCCTTACTAGAGGCAGCCCCCAGATTTTCCTGCTATGTTGCCTTGTTCACCTGAAAGGTTAACAGCCTTTAGGTTCCTCTCCGTACACACCAGGCAACCAAACTGGAGAGCAGAGAGCTATAAATAGGCATCACACTGCATACTTGGCATCTCTTTTCCATCTACCTAGGAACTCCGGATGAGGTTGTCCTTTTGAGATATAGAACATGACCAACAGAGAGGTGAGTTAAAGATGCCTGCCACATGGTTTTTGGGAGTGAGTGAAAGTTACTTTCTACATTCATATTTATTCATCAAACTCTTATACACTATATGGCAGCTACGAAAAACTTACACATACAGGCAAGAACAAAGAATCAAAATAATGATGAAATGTTTTCATGTTTGTGATGTTTTCTCATTTCACACCATTTTATTTTATTTCAATAAAAAATACCAGTAAAAATTATTTTTTGTTTTTATTTATAAATCAAATGTAATCATTTTTACAATCAGAACCAAATTGGCTCATTGTGTCAAGTCCCCAATACTGAATGTGCTATTGGTCAGAGGTGCTACAAATTCAACTGCACATACTTCATTTTAACAAATATACAGTATCGTCTTTATTAAAAACATAAGGGCAGGACATCACTGTAGAAGGTAACATAAAACTGAAAGACATCATGCCCTGGCTTGTGTGACTCAGTGGATTGAGTGCCAGCTTGCAAACCAAAGGGTCACCGGTTCGATTCCCAGTCAGGGCACATGCCTGGTTTGCAGGCCAGGTCCCCCGTTGGGGGCACACAAGAGGCACTCACTCACTGATGTTTCTCTCGTCTCTTTCTCTCCCTTCCCATCTCTCGAAGAAAATAAATAAAATTTTTTAAAACACTGAAAGACCTCAGTCTGTAACCTCATGAGGGAGATAAACAGATATACATTTAACAAAATTCAAGAAAAACCATAATTACTGCTATTATTAAGTGTACTAATGTGGAAATACAGTATTATGCTAATAATAAGAAAAAGACAACTCATGAAAGTGGTCTTCAAGTATTTAAGAAGAAAATACACATCATCAGTTGTTCTCCTCTGGAGAAAACTAGAATCAACAGCTAAATATTACAAGAACATACAAAAAGCTTGTTTTATACATGCACATAAACAAAAACACACCCATGAGCTTTGGAAGATCTTGAGAATATCATGCTAAGTGAAATAAGTCAGAGAGTAAATAGAGATGGACAGAGACTTGACTTAGGGTGGTGTACACACAGTACAGTGTACAGATAATGTATTGTGGAATTGGGCACCTGAAACTTGTGTAATTTTGTTAACCAGTATCTTCCCAATAAATTCAATAAAAAGGAAAAAAAAAGAAAGAAGTCAGACAGAAAAAGTCAAGAGCCATATGATTTCACTCATATGTGGGATATAAAACTGAAAGCCACAAATGGACAAAAAAAACTCATAGACACAAACAACAGCATGATGGATACCAGAGGGAAGAGAGGGGAGATTAAAGGGTAAAAGATGTCAAATATATCATAACAGAAAAATTTAACTTTGGGTAGTAAACACACAATGCAATATACAGATGATGTGCACTTGAAATTTATAATTTTATTAACCCATGTCACCACAATACATTTTTTTAAAATAATTTTTATATTAAAGCTCACATATATGGCATAATAAATCATTGACAACTTAATAACTACAGTGCTATCTGATTAACTCTTTGTACTTGAGAGGAGTTCGTGAACTTTCCAAGAGCCTCTCTCCTCCAGAAGCCCCACAAACCAGAAGAAAGCATCCTGATACCAAGGCAACAAATGAAGAGTCTGTAGAGACTAGGTATGAGAGAGACTTGCAGACTGTGAAGTAATCTGAAGATGGAATTCTATCCAAAAGGAGTGATTCATATTGGGTGGACATTAAATCACCTGGAAGATCCTTGAAATAGTTTTATATTTTAAAGAGGTAGGAGAGGAGAAAGGAAGTACAGAGGTATCAGAGGAAGAGAAAACAAAATAAAATTGAGCTCTGATTATAGCAAAGCAGATACAGTCGAAAGCAACCGAAAGCCAATTCTGAGGGAAGAATAGCTGACTAGGCTTCTAAACTTCCCGTTAAGTTGCCAAAACTATGCTATGATGCTCCATCATGAACAGTATTCCAGTTCTTTTGAAACCCTTTGTTTACCTACCAAAGTTGTTCCTACTACCCTGAGTGAATTTAAGCATCACCAGGGAGAAACCTAAGACAAACTTGGACTTCACCTGAATCCTGTACTCCTGTAAAAAAGGAACATTCAAGAAATTAACCCCCACAACTCATCCCCATAGGACTTAAATAAAACTCGTAGACAACCAACTGCTTGTAACCTATGACAAAGTCAAGGCACAGATCATACAAATTTCTATTCTTTGACTTATAGATGATTAGCTGAACTATTTGTCCCCATCAACTGTTATAGTTGGCCACTGTCTAGATTTGATCAAATTTTAGTCAGGTTTCTTTCCTTCTTCCAAGCCATTGAGCTTTGACCCATCCTTGAGAAAGGAAACAACGTCTCCTTAATGATCTCTCTCTAGAATCAGCTGACCTTAGGAGAAAACATTCCCTGATCAACTCTCTGATCATGCCACCTAATCATCCCACTGCCCCACATCCAATTTTTCTTGCCTACTTATTCTTCTCTGAAAAAAAAAGGAAAAAAGTAGAAAAAAGCCCTATTCTGTTTGACCTTTGAGGTGCTTATAAATTTCATGATTGAAGTGGTTCTTCCTATTGCAATATTCTTCCTTCTCTTATTGCAATACTCCTCTTCCCCTTACAAAAATAATATTTTTAATAGAGTCAACATTTACTTTTATAGAATCACAACTATTACATATTTTTTATATATAGCCACATAGTAAAATATAAAGGCGATCCAAAGCACCATAAATAACAGTTATTATTTTATGTTCAAACACGAAAATTATTTTGATAATTATTAAGATAATAAAAATAAAACATTTCAGAACTAACATGAAGAGTTTGAAACCAAAGAACTGAGGTCTGAAAATCACAGACAAAATTTCCTTATATTTTACTTTTCTCTGGTGTAATTCAATCATCTCTTTATAACCTATTCTAAAGAAAAATGCTTAATAAATTTGTTTTTATGTTGGCCAATTGTCAATCATACAACCAACAGTAATATAGCTGTTAAATTTCTTCCGAAGAACTTTCCACAACAATCTATCACTTTTCCACTGGTCCAAATGGTCTCAACTTGGCATGGATTCTTTGTAGAGGTAGCAAATTAACTGTGGCACATACACAAAAATAAATCCTCAATGTTTTTCATCAAGAAGGGAAATACATTAAGGCATTTCTATACCAGGAACTATATTTTTTTCTAAAATACTTATATTCCTGTTTATAAAAAATATTCTTAAATAAATACTTGTATAACAAATACATCACAAAAAAATCAACTACTCACCCGCATTGACTATAGCATCTACCTCTAGCAATGTGATGTCACCTCTATAGAGAGAAACTTTTTCATTCAAATTTTTCTTCACTTGTGATGTTTCCTGAGTATTTTCTTCTGTAATAAAGAACCAACATATATTAATAATAATATTCTTAACTTAATAAAAACTTTTGATATAAAAGCCAATGAGAGTCATACTCTGATACATTAGACAAGTAGAAATACTTGTCTAGATTAGAAATCAAGGATGTGACTTATTCTCTACATATCATGTATTCCTAAATACAAATGTAGTATCACATATGTAATACGCATTCATTAAATGTAGGCATGTTATATTGGTCAACAAAAAAATTCAATGCTTATTATCATTATTAAAATATCTATTTTAAAATAAAATACAGTACCATTTTCACAAGGAGAAAAGAAAAAGATGTGCAAATACTAAAAATAAATATTCACATGAATGAGCTTATTTCTATTTTGTTACAGTTACCTAAAAGACATTCTTGAAAAGAATATTTACTCAGAACAAAAACATGTAGCTCAGCTCTTTGCTATTTCTAACAAGCTATCCCTTAGAATGAAATGGATTAAGAATATTTGAATGTGTGAAACTACTCAGTTCTTAACAAATTATATTAACCTTTCACTCAGAGGCCACTGCTAGTTTTAAAAGAAAAATAACTCTGTCCCGCATAAAACAACCAGCAAGGAGGTATAATTAAAACAAGCCAAACTTTACATTCTAAAGCCCGACATATTTTTTAATGTTTTAGAGAAGTACTCAGACTTGAATTTTCATTTATTTTTAACAAATAGTAATATTAAGAAATATTAAAGAAAGCTATATAAAATTGTTTAAAAATACATGAAAATACCATGCTTAAAAAGTTTTTTAATATACCTCTAGAAAAACTGACTATAAACTCCAATTTTTTTAAGTATTTATGAACTATGCAAATCTTGCAATGGGGGAAGATAATGCTATTAATGTACTATGACACTCTCAGATGAGCATGCAATTTTGAGGTATCTGAGTGATTAGAGGTAACAAGTTACAAGTAACTTAAATTGTCATTGGGCCCCAATAGCCAAAGGAGTCATTTTCAATCAAGTATCAATATATTTATTATTATTGTCATTATTAATCATTATTAATCAGTGAAAGAGACTGGATTTGTTGTGTTCTTACCAAGCTGCCAGTGACTGGCCAACAACAAAGACGGAGCCAGAAGACCTTGAATTTCACATCTCACCACATTCTATTCTTACTACTTTTAGCAAATTACAAAGTCCTGTTTTCCAATTAAAGATTGGTGGATGATAACAAATATTTAGTGTCTTTGTCAAAAAATTCTGGGTATCTGGACTATTTGAACCTAGAAATCATGAAGACTTCTCACTGATGATGAGCTTCAGAACTCCACCAGGCATTAAATTGATAAGCACGTCACAAATGAAAGCTTTCAACTTGGGAGAAAGAATTAAGATTCCTTATCCATCCTCTAGTTGCATTTATTTATTTTGCTTGTTTATTTACTTTAGAGATGGGAAGGGAGGATGGGAAGGGGGAGAGAGAAAGAGGGAGAAACATTCATTTGTTGCTCCATGTCATTATGCAATAAACATTGATTCTTGCATGTGCTCTGACTAGTGACCAAACCTCCAACCCTGGTATACCCGGACCATTCTCTCACCAACTGAGCTACCCTGCCAGAGCCTCTACTTATATTTAGTTCTGAAAAGTATTTCTTCATTTTCTTCCTGAAGAATTATGTATGTAATATTGCATTTGGAGTAATGTGACTTTTAAACATATATGACAATAAATCATGTGTATTTCTTTCTCCAAAAGTTAAATAATGTTATTGGAAATTATCAAAGTTTAAACCATTTATACCACAGTTCAGTTTTCTTAAAAGAAATCCTGGAGATTGGAAGATGGCGGAGGAGTGACTGGGAGACATGTTGACCTCCTCCCAAGACCAAACTGGAATTGCAACTAAATAGTGGAGAAATGACCTGGAAAGCAATGGAACAATAGAGGGAGAGGAGCCTTGGAGCCGGAGACAGACAGTGGATTCATCTCTCACACATCCCAATGGGTGAGAAATGCGGTGGAGGCTCCTGAGGGTGGGCTGGGCGCCCATGGGCACCAGCACCAGAGGGACATTGAAACAGCCAATTGGCTCCACCTGAGAAGAACAAGGTCTGAATCATAAACAGGGACCCCTAGACTACAGCAGCGGAAACCAGGAAAACACAGAGACAAAATGCAACCCCGAAAGGCTTAGGGACGCTCTCTGCCAGAGACAGGCGGCTGGAGATGCAAAGAGACATTTAAAGGGCCAACGCGAAAATGTGCAGCGGCAGCCGCCCTCCTTGATCTGTGGGTAGAGGCGGCAGCAGAGTAGGATGGTGCCTGAGGAAAGATTGGTGAGGGAAACTTTGTGAAGTGAACTAAAGTGGTGGCCAGCTGAGCCCCAGTGATAACTCACTTCCCACTCTGCAGCTACCATCTCTCTCAGGCATAAGGGAATCAATTAACCTGCCCTCTGTGCGCTCCGCACACAGCTTGTGTGCATGTGAGCTGGGGGACTAAGTACAGACTGGCTGGAAGAAATAGAGGATCCCTGGCCAAAGGGGACACACAGCTGCATAGAGAGCCTTGAGGAGAGACTAGAGATGGAGGCATTGGGGAAAGAACCGGAGGAGGAACCAGGGAGTCCTGACTCCCTCCCCATTCTGTAGTGTCCATTTTGCACAGGCAGGGCATGCCCCCGAAGAGGCAGAAGAAGGCACGTGGGAGCCAGACAGCCTGTGAATACAACGCGGTCCTCAGAAATAGTGGATCCCTGGCCAAAGGGGTCACAGAACTGCCTAGAGATCCCTGAGGAAAGACAGGAGACAGAGGTGTCAGGGAAAGAACTGGAGTAGGAACCCGGGAGTCCCAACTCCTTCTCCTTTCTGTAGTCTCCATTGTTCACAGGCAGGCCACACCCCCAAAGAGCAGAAAGCTGAAAAGTACAAAATAGAGAGCCCAAAATCACCCAGTGCAGGCGGGTAATTTTGGGCTGTATTATGTGGGCTGTCTAAAAAAAGAGAGAGGACCCAAATTAATATCAGAAATGAAAGAGGAGAAATAACAACTGATAGCACAGAAATACAAACGATTGTAAGAAATTACTATGAGTAATTATACGCTAAAATTTGAAAACCTTGATGAAATGGACAAATTTTTAGAAAAGTATAATCTTCCAACATTGAAGGAGGAAGAATCAGAAGCTTGAACAGACTGATAACAGCTGGGGAAATTGAAGAGGTAATCAAGAAACTCCCAACACACAAAAGCCCTGGGCCGGATGGTTTCACAGGAGAATTTCACAAAATGTTTAAGGAAGAGCTAACCCCTGCCCTTCTCAGACTATTCCAAAATATCCAAGAAGAGAGAAGACTCCCAGACTCTTATGAGGTCAGTATCACCGTAATCCCAAAAGCAGATAAAGACCTTACAAAGAAAGAAATCTACTGGCCAATTTGGCTGATGAACATACATGCTAAAATCCACAACAAAATATTTGCAAACCGCATCCAGTAATACAGTAAAAAGATTATCCACCACGATCAAGTGGGATTCATCCCAGGGATGCAGGAATGGTTCAATTTACGCAAGTCAATAAACGTAATACATCACATGAATAAAAGACAAAAACCACATGATCATCTCTATAGATGCCAAAAAAGCATTCGATAAGGTACAGCACCCATTTATGATCAAAACACTCAGCAAAATGGGAATAAATTGGGTATTCCTCAATGTAATAAAGGCCTTATCTGAAAAACCTACAGCCAATATCATACTCAACGGGCAAAAACTGAAAGCTTTCCCACTGAGATCGGGAACACGACAAGGATGTCTGCTCTCACCGCTTCTTTTCAACATCGTATTGGAAGTCCTAGCCACAGCGGTCAGACAAGAGAAAGAGATAAAAGGCATCCAAATAGGAAAGGAGGAAGTAAAACTATCATTGTCTGCAGATGACATGATAGTGTACATAGAAAACTCTGTAGACTCCACCAAAAACTACTCCACCTAATAAGTGAATTTTGCAAAACAGCAGGATACAAAGTCAATATTCAGAAATCAAAGGCATTTTTGTACACCAGCGATGAAATAGAAGAAGAAATCAGAAAAAAATACCATTCGATATAGCAACAAGAAAAATAAAGTACCTAGGAATAAATTTAACCAAGGAAGTAAAAGACCTGTATGCAGAAAACTATACAACATTGAAAAAAGAAATTAAGGAAGACACATATACCATGCACATGTATTGGAAGAATTAACATCATCAAAATGTCCATACTACCCAAAGCAATTTATAGATTCAACGCAATCCCTATTAAGATACCAATGATGTATTTCACAGAAATAGAACAGACGTTTCAAAAATTTATATGGAACCATAAACGACCCTGAATAGCCGCAGCAATTTTGAGAAAGAAACACAAAGTAGGAGGGATCACAATACCGGATATCAAACTCTACTACAAAGCCACTATACTCAAAACAATCTGGTACTGGCACAAGAACAGATCCACAGACCAGTGGAACAGAATAGAGAGCCCAGAAATAAGCCCAGGTCTCTATGGGCATCTAATATTTGACAAAGCGGGCAGAAGCATAAAATGGAGCAATAATAGCCTCTTCAACAAATGGTGTTGGGAGAGCTGGACGGCTACATGCAAAAAATTGAAATTGGATCATCAGCTGACAACATACACAAAAATAAACTCAAGATTAGTAAAAGATTTAAATATAAATTGCAACACCATAAAAGTCCTAGAGGAGAACATTGGTAGGAAACTCTCAGATATCCCACGCAGCAATTTTTTCACTCATATGTCTCCTAAAGCAAGGGACATAAAGGAAAGAATAAATAAGTGGGACCTCATCAAAATAAGAAGCTTCTGTACAGCTAAAGAAAACATCAGCAAAATGAAAAGGGAGCCAACCGTATGGGAAAATATATTTTCTAATGATACATCAGATAGAGGTTTGATCTCCAAGATACGTAAAGAACTCACTCAACTCCACTCCAAGAAGACAAACGATCCAATCAAAAAATGGGCAAAGGACCTGGGCAGACGCTTTTCCAAGGAGGAGATACAGAGGGCCCAGAGACATTTGAAAGGATGCTCAGCATCACTAGCCATCAGAGAAATGCAGATCAAAACCACCATGAGGTACCACCTCACACTGGTCAGAATGGCCATCATAAACAGATCCACAAACAACAGGTGCTGGCGAGGCTGTGGAGAAAAGGGAACCCTAGTTCACTGTTGGTGGGAATGCAGACTGGTGCAGCCACTGTGGAAAGCAGTGTGGAATTTCCTCAGAAAGCTGAAAATGGCACTGCCTTTTGATACAACAATTCCCCTGCTGAGACTATACCCTAAGAATCCCAAAATGCCAATTCAATAAAACCTATGCACCCCAATGTTCATAGCAGCACAATTCACAATAGCCAAGTGTTGGAAGCAACCTAAATGCCCATCAGCAGATTATTGGATCAAAAAATTATGGTACATTTACACAATGGAATACTATGCAGCAGAAAGAAAAAAAGAACTACTAAACTTCGCGACAGCATGGATGGAACTCGAGTGCATTATGCTAAGCGAAATAAGCCAGGGTGCGAAAGACAAATACCATACGATCTCACCTATAAGCGAGACCTAACCAACAATACAAAGATGCAAGGGAAATAAGACCAGCAGCACTGAAAGGAAAGGAAACCAAGAGAGACAAGAAGGAAGGAGGGGGAGGGGCAGGGGAAAAGGAAGGGAAGGGGCAAGTCAAGGAACATATAGCAAGGTCTCATGGACAAAACCAAAGGAGAAGGATTGAGGGAGGGAGTAGGGGAGGGGGCAAGGAAAAGTGGTGGGGGGAAGGCAGAGACAAATGTATTTGAAAAAATTTAAAAAAAAACAAATAAAAAAAAAGAAATCCTAATTCCTCATCTGCAAATTTAAAAATGGGAGTATTTTGATACTAAAAGAACGAATGTTCAAGCATTTGAACTTACTGTATAGAATAAATAGACTGCTGTGACATGTCCACCAAGTAAGTTACCCAAAATGGTCTTATTAAAATTATCAGCATTATGAAGAAATATTTTTATCTCTTATTTTAAACATTCGTATAAGTACCTTTTTTCCTCATAGCCAGACTTATCCTTGCTGCCCAATTCCTCACATGGTTCATCAAAAAGGCAGGAACATACTCAAAAGCTATAATTTATAACATTAATAATTATTCATATTTCCTTCAACAATAAACCAAAACCAAATGGAATATTTTTGACCACCAACTGTTTTCTATACACACAACAATGTAAATTATCACTGGAGGCCACTTCTTTTATTTATCAATGTACTGCCTTCCTTTTCATACAACTCTGTTTCATCTGTCCTGATCCCAATCTGTCTTTCCCATATCCTGGGTTTCCAATAATAAGTAGGACAGAATATTGTCAGCTATTATTCTCTCATGGGCATTCTATACGTACACAAAACACCAATTCACCATTTGTATATCATTGGCTTTTCCCAACTGCAAGTTGAGATATCAGTGTGCACATATGATAGTAATTGTTCTTCCAGATTTTATATGTTGATATTATTTCTAAAAAAACAGAGATAGACAATAAAGTGTAAAATACAGATTTTATTCAGAAATGGCTGCAATAGGGGTATAGAACTGGACTTAATAACAAATACAGCAAGAATAAATGGGGATTTATAACCAAGGAAAAAAGTAGGGACCAATGGAAGAAAAATTACTAAGAGGAAACACTGGGGATGGAGAGAAATTGTGGTTAAAAAACAGGATTCTTACTGCAGGCAGGCCAGGGTGATCAGATATAACCAGGGGAATGGAGAGGGGTATAGAATTTGATCAAATACTGAGGGTGATGAGAAATCAAGGGTGAGGAATTCTCTCTGACCTGATTAGGAAGGATTCTTGCTAAATCTGGACTATGCAGGTCTGGCAAGGATGGAGCAAAGTCAAGAAAAGGGCTTAGTGGAATCTCACTAAAGGCATTTTCCTTTCCTTTGATCACTGTAAGTCCATTTCTCATTAGGTTGCCCTTTGTTCATTGAGGACCAACTGAACCAACAACTGAGACTTGGTTGCAGAGGATATTGGATAGGTAGTGTGAGCAATCAGGCATTTAGTGAGGGGAACGTCTATGAACATAGAAAGATTAATGGATGGAGCTGACTATAAACCCAGCTTATGAATACAGAGGTCCAACAGTTAAGAAGATTTCTTTATGTTGGGGTAGAAGCATCTTTCACAGTTTGAATGCCCTTAATCATGGCATCACATGTTTCAGTGAATTTTCTGAAGGGCCCACAAACAGCAGACATAAGGTTAACCATACATTATCTATTATGGTGATGTCTTTGAAGTTTATATCAGGTCATCCAGTTTCAGCTTGCAGGGCTTCAGGAAAATGCAGTTTTACTTCTCAGTGATGCCAAATCACAAAGAGAGAAAAAAAACTTCAAACTATTTTCAAGAGCTGTAGCCAAATATTAAAAGAAACTAGAATTGACAAAATGTTCAAGACAATAAATAGAACTGGAATTTAATAAACTACAGGGTACATTATAGTATTCCACTGAAACATAAAATGTTTCTCTAGAGTCACCCTCCTTTTAAATTCTTGTTTACAAAATAAGTCTGGTCTCATTAGAGTTGGCCTAACTATTTATATAAGTGCAGCAAGGATGGTAATTGACCACTTAGGTCTTTTGAGTTTGCTCTCCTGGAACTTTTAATAAAGAATCTCAGATAAGACTTTTTAAAACTTCTCAAGTAGGAAACCAAGCCAAGAACTCACCACTCAACTGAGCCTGCAATACCCATGTATTTGGCTGAAATTTTCTACTCTCAAGCTTCCCAAAAATACCCTTAAAGTTTCTGGGCTTGCCAGAAAGTGAACATCCTTACTCATTGGTAAGGCCAAGAACCTTGTAAACCAAGAATAAGACCGTTTTGTTTTTGTTTTTGTTTTTGTTTTCCTAAAAGAGCTTTGTAAGCATTAGCTCTATAAGGTCAACCTTAGTTCCTCAAAGTCTGATAACATCTGATTCTATAAATCATTCTCAAATATGACTTTCCAATCAAAGCCTTTGTTAGACAACAAATTTTTTCAGTTACGTCCTGTTACAAGAAAGACAGATTCTTATTAACTTTACAAATCATTTGATTGCCACAAAAATAAGAACACTCTGTTTCTGAATTCTGAAGACTTCGGTAGGGGGAAAAAAACCAAACATTTTATTTCTATTCCCTAAAGTATAATCTACTAAATTGTCATGAGTTATAGACAGCTTGGGAAAAGAGAAAGGAGATTCCTTAAATAAATAACTAAATAAACAGCAATCTTCCAAAACAAAAATTATAAAAATCATAATCATTCCTCATTAGTTCATTCAGTCTCATGCAACT
The DNA here is from genome assembly GCF_021234165.1 of Pteronotus mesoamericanus. NCBI lineage: Eukaryota > Metazoa > Chordata > Mammalia > Chiroptera > Mormoopidae > Pteronotus > Pteronotus mesoamericanus. Next base: position 32,748,042 of record NW_026555105.1, on the reverse strand, counting down.
CTTTTTGTCCTGGCATCATTTAATGTATTAAAATGACAAACAAAAAAACCCACACACTTTTCTTACTCCATTCAATCAACAACTGTATTAAGCAATCTTATATACTGAGATCTATTGCCTTCAGAAGCCGGTACCCTGAAGTACCTGTCAAAGTCCTTTCCATGGATCTCTGAAACAGTCACATTTTTGCTGAAGACAAATCACTCTTTTCTGTAACTGACTTCAAGAGCTTTTAGGAAAATACCAGAGTATAACAAAAACTATCTGTGGATGACAAAAAGACTTAAAATAGCCATGGTTAAAGATCCAAGGAGAGTTCATTATAAAAATGTAGCAATTGATGAGGAATTTGTTTATGTCTATGACACACATTACTTAAATAACTAGAATTATAATCGATGAGATTATACCATGACACCTCATGAACAAAAACAGTTCTGGCAAATTTCTATTACCTTTGTATAATTTTTGAAATATCCACATTAATAATATTTAGCCATACAAATACAACCTAGGGAAGGTTAAGCATCACTTCTTATTTGACAGTGTTTCCATGTAATTTAATATATCAAATAAACAAAATTATTTTTAACATTTTTTTAATAATGTGAAATAACAAGAGCTTTGAGGTTTTTCCAGGGGTTCTCTGGGAAATATCAATCTCAGTTTCATATCAAGATTTCACTTAAGATATGATTTGGGGGAGTTGTCAAAAATGTTAACAGGTTTGAACACTTGATTAAATAGGATTATAGATTACTGTAAAACAATACTGAGGTTCTCTTAAAGAGACATGATAAAGACAACATAAAGCACAGAAAATTATTTTGATAAAACATAGGATCTTTTTTGCCTAGGCAGATTATTTTAAGTCTTTTACAATATCTTAATAAGAACAGGAGAAAAAGATGGCGGAGGAGTGAAAGGGAGTCACGCTGACCTCCTCCCAAAACCAAACTGGAATTGCAACTAAATAATGGAGTAATCACCTGGAAAGCAGTGGAGCGATAGTGGGAGAGGAGCCTTGGTGCCGCGGACAGCGGATTCGACTCTCACACATCCCAACGGGTGAGAATTGCGGTGGAGGCTCGAGAGGGTGGGCTGGGTGCGCACGGGCACTGGCACCAGAGGGACATTGAAACGGCCAGTTAGCGTCCCCCGGGAAGAACGGGGTCTGAATCATAAACAGGAACCCCTAAACTACAGCCGCTAAAGCCGAGAAAATACAGACAAAACACAACCCCAAAAAGCTTAGGGGCACTCTCTGCCAGAGACAGGTGGCTGGGGATGCAAAAAGACATTTAAAGGGCAAACGCAAAAGTTGCAGCTGCAGCCACCCTCCTTGATCGCTGGGTACAGGCGGCAGCAGGGTGGGCTGGTGCCTGGGAAAAGACTGGTGAGGAAAACTTTGTGAGGAGAACTGACTCGGCGGCCAGTGGAGCCCGGGTGATGGCGCACTTCCCACTCTGCAGCTACCATCTCGCTCAGGCATAAGGGAATCAATTAACCTGCCTTTTATGCGCTCCGCACACAGCTTGTGCGAGTGTGACCTGCGGGGCTGAGTGCAGACTGGCTGGGAGAGCCTTGAGGAGAGACTGGAGACAGTGGCGTTGGGGAAAGAACGGGAGGAGGAACCGGGGAGTCCTGACTCCCTCCCCGTACGGTAGTCTCCATTGTGGGCTGGAAAGGCGCGACCCCAAAGAGGCAGAAGCGGGGCGCGCATGAACCAGACTGCCTGCGATTGAAACGCAGTCCGCACAGGGGTTGGATCCTCAGCCGAAGGGGTCACAGAACTGCCCAGAGGCCCCTGAGGGGAGACTAGAAACGGAGGCATTGGGGAAAGAACGGGAGGAGGAACCGGGGAGTCCTGACTCCTTCTCCTTGCCGAAGTCTCCATTGCGCGGGGAAGAGGCCACACCCCCAAAGAGCCAAAAGCCGAAAAGCAAACATAGACACCCCCAAAACACCCAGAGCAGGCGCGCACACTTGCGCCGAGTGACTGGCGAGGATTGGCGAGCGTGTGTGTGACCCACGCGGGCTGGCGAACGCTTGCACCTGCCGGCAAGGCCTCACACAGACTGGCACCCATACGGCCTGCGAGGGATTGCACAGAGGGGCAAGGGCAGGCACAAATTGACCTACCCGCCGCGATTGCGGAGCAGCCCACAAAATAAGTAGAGCTGCCCAGAGTCCCTGGAGGAGAGACCAGAAACAGGATTAACCGGAGAGCTGATTTCCTCCCATTTCCGTAGTCCCCATTTGGCGAGGGCAAGCAACGCACCCAAAGAGCCAAAAGCGGGGAAAACACACAATAGAAGACTCTAAACTGACCAGTGCCGCGAAGCTCACGTGCCAGGGAGTTCAGATGAGCACGGGAGGTCGCGAATAAGCCCCCTGGTCTGGGGCAAACACATGCGAGCCCAGGCAGGTGGGGGACCCTGCCGCGCTGGGAACGCGCTCAAGGAGCTCTCGTGAGAGCGCAGAGAGATCCCAAAAAATAGCCCAGCCCTGACCGAAGGGGTCACAGAGCTGCTCCAAGCAGGAGTCAGACACAGGCATTAGACTCCTGAAAGGCTCAAACAAACAACCCAAGGCCCTATAGGGTCAACAACTGACATCATCAGAGGCAAGCCCAGAAAGAAAAGTAAAGGACAAAAATACTTAACAGACTCTCACAAAAATGGGAAGAAAAAGAAGTTCCCCCCAAATGAGTGGAAAAGGGGACTCCCCACAGAGAGAGCTCAATGAAATAGAGGCAAGGGAACTATCAGATATGGAATTTAAAACAATGGTTCTAAGGAAGCTCAATGAGCTCAGCCAGCTCAAAGAGAACTATGAGAAACTGCAGAGAAACTATCAGGATCTTACAGCAAACTATATCAGCCTGGAAAAGGACATAGAAACTATCAAGAAGACACAAGAGGATATGAAGAATACCATTTCTGAATTGAAGAACACAGTAGAAGGAAACCAAAGCAGGCTGGATGAAGCTGAGGATCGAATCAGTGAGATGGAGGATAAGGTAGAAAAAAGCTCCCAGAAAGAGCAAGAAATGGAAAAACGGCTCAAAAAGAATGAAGAAGCATTTAGGGAAATGCAGGACAACCTGAAACGCAATAATATCCGTATAATAGGGATACCAGAAGGAGAAGAAGAGGAGCAAGGAATAGAGAACCTCCTCGAAAAAGTAATGATGGAAAATTTCCCTAATTTGAGGAGAGAAAGGCTCTCATGGATCCAGGAGGCACAGAGGACCCCACTCAAGAAGGACCCAAGGAGGTCCACTCCAAGACACATCATCATTAAAATGGTAAATGTCAAAGACAAAGAGAGAATCCTGAAGGCAGCAAGGGAGAAGGAGAAAGTAACATACAAGGGGGCCCCGATACGCCTAGGAGCTGACTTCTCAACAGAAACACTCCAAGCCAGAAGGGAATGGCAACAAATATTCCAAGCCATGAAAAGCAAGGGCCTACAGCCAAGGCTGCTCTACCCAGCTAGGCTCTCCATTAAAATAGAAGGAGAAATACGCAGTTTCCCAGACAAAAGAAAGCTAAAAGAATACATCTCTACCAAACCAGCACTCCAAGATATGCTTAGGGGACTGGTTTAAGCAGATGAAGGAAAAGAATGAGACAGAGAGGAACACAAGTACAAAGAGAAAAGATGAGTAAGTTTCTATCAGTAATATCTCTCAATGTGAATGGACTAAATGCCCCAATCAAAAGACACAGGGTAGCTGAATGGATAAGAAAACATGACCCACACATATGCTGCCTACAAGAGACCCACCTCAGAGCAAAAGACCTACACAGATTGAAAGTAAAGGGATGGAAAATAATATTCCAAGCAAATGGACATGAGAAAAAGGCTGGCGTTGCCATACTTGTATCAGACAAAGTCGATTTCAAAGCAAAGGCCATAAAGAGAGACCCAGAGGGGCACTTTATCATACTTAAAGGAAGAATCTATCAAGAAGACATCAACATTGTAAACTTATATGCTCCCAATATAGGAGCCCCCAAGTTTATAAGGAAATTGTTGGATGACTTCAAAAAAGATATAGATAGCAACACACTGATAGTAGGGGATTTCAACACCCCACTGTCCAAAATGGACAGATCTTCCAAACAAAACATTAATAAACATATCGTGGCGCTGAATGAAACACTGAATCAAAGAGACTTAACTGACATATATAGAATCTTACATCCCAAAGAAGAAAAATACACATTCTTTTCAAATGCTCATGGCAGTTTTTCAAAGATAGACCACATGATAGGACACAAAGCAAGCCTCAGTAAATTCAGGAAAATTGAAATAATACCAAACTTTTTCTCAGACCACAAGGCCTTGAAACTCGAAATCAAACTCAAAGAGAAACTTCAAAAACTTGGAAACTCATGGAGACTGAACAGTACACTTTTAAACAATGAATGGGTCAATAATGAGATAAGAGAAGAAATCAAAAAATTTCTGGAAACAAATGAAAATGAACAGACAACTGTCCAAAACCTATGGGACACAGCAAAGGCGGTCCTGAGAGGGAAGTTCATAGCAATACAGGCTTACCTTAAAAAGATAGAAACATTTCAAATAAAAGACCTAACACTACAACTTGAAGAACTGGAGAAACAACAACAAATAAATCCCAGAGCAAGTAGAAGGAAGGAAATAGTCAAGATTAGAGCAGAACTGAATGACATAGAGACAAAAAGAACAATTCAGAGGATCAACCAATCCAGAAGCTGGTTCTTTGAAAAGATTTATAAAGTGGACAAACCTTTGAGCAGACTCATCAAGAAAAAAAGGGAGAGGACCCAAATTAATAATATCAGAAATGAAAGAGGAGAAATAACAACTGATACCACAGAAATACAAATGATCATCAGAAACTATTATGAACAATTATATGCCAAGAAATTTGAAAATCTGGATGAAATGGACAAATTTTTAGAAAAGTATAATCTTCCAACACTGAAGGAGGAAGAAACAGAAAGCTTGAACAGACCGATAACAGTTGGGGAAATTGAAGCAGTCATCAAGAAACTCCCAGCACACAAAAGTCCAGGGCCAGACGGTTTCCCAGGAGAATTTTACAAAACATTTAAGGAAGAGCTAACCCCTGTCCTTCTCAGACTATTCCAAAAAATCCAAGAGGAGGGAAGACTGCCAGACTCCTTCTATGAGGCCAGCATCACCCTGATCCCAAAACCAGATAAAGACCCTACAAAGAAAGAAAACTACAGGCCAATTTCGCTGATGAACATAGATGCTAAAATCCTCAACAAAATATTGGCAAACCGCATCCAGCAATACATTCAAAAGATTATCCATCACGATCAAGTGGGATTCATCCCAGGGATGCAGGGATGGTTCAATATACGCAAATCAGTAAACGTGATACACCACATAAATCAAAGAAAAGACAAAAACCACATGATCATCTCGATAGATGCAGAAAAAGCATTTGACAAGGTACAGCACCCATTTATGATCAAAACACTCAGCAAAATGGGAATCAATGGGGCATTCCTCAACGTAATAAAGGCCATATATGAAAAACCTATAGCCAATATCATACTCAACGGGCAAAAACTGAAAGCTTTCCCACTAAGATCGGGAACACGACAAGGATGTCCGCTCTCACCGCTTCTTTTCAACATCGTATTGGAAGTCCTAGCCACAGCGGTCAGACAAGAGAAAGAGATAAAAGGCATCCAAATAGGAAAGGAGGAAGTAAAACTATCATTGTTTGCAGATGACATGATAGTGTACATAGAGAACCCTGTAGACTCTACCAAAAAACTCCTCAACCTAATAAGTGAATTTGGCAAAACAGCAGGATACAAAGTCAACATTCAGAAATCAAAGGCGTTTTTGTACACCAACAATGCAATAGAAGAAGAAGAAATCAGGAAAAATATACCATTCGATATAGCACGAAAAAAGATAAAGTACCTAGGGATAAATTTAACCAAAGACACAAAAGACCTGTATGCAGAAAACTATACAACATTGAAAAAAAGAAATTAAGGAAGACACAAATAAATGGAAGCATATACCGTGCACATGGATTGGAAGAATTAATATCCTTAAAATGTCCATACTACCAAAAGCAATCTATAGATTCAACGCAATCCCTATTAAGATACCAATGACATATTTCACAGAAATAGAACAGACATTTCAAAAATTTATATGGAACCATAAACGACCTCGAATAGCTGCAGCAATTTTGAGAAAGAAACACAAAGTAGGAGGGATCACAATACCGGACATCAAATTCTACTACAAAGCCACTATACTCAAAACAATCTGGTACTGGCACAAGAACAGACCCATAGACCAGTGGAACAGAATAGAGAGCCCAGAAATAAGCCCAGGTCTCTATGGACATCTAATATTCGACAAAGGGGGCAGAAGCATAAAATGGGGCCATAACAGCCTCTTCAACAAATGGTGTTGGGAGAGCTGGATGGCTACATGCAAAAAATTGAAATTGGATCATCAGCTGACAACATACACAAAAATAAACTCAAGATGGATAAAAGACTTAAATATAAGTCACAACACCATCAAAGTCCTAGAGGAGAACATTGGCAGGAAACTCTCAGATATCCCACGCAGCAATTTTTTCACTGATATGTCTCCTAAAGCAAGGGACATAAAGGAAAGAATAAACAAGTGGGACCTCATCAAAATAAGAAGCTTCTGCACGGCTAAAGAAAACATCAGCAAAATGAAAAGGGAGCCAACCATTTGGGAAAATATATTTGCTAATGATACATCAGATAGAGGTTTGATCTCCAAGATATACAAAGAACTCACTCGACTTTACTCCAAGAAGACAAACGATCCAATCAAAAAATGGGCAAAGGACCTGGGCAGACGCTTTTCTAAGGAGGAGATACAGAGGGCCCAGAGGCATTTGAAAGGATGCTCTGCATCACTAGCCATTAGAGAAATGCAGATCAAAACCACCATGAGGTACCACCTCACACCGGTCAGAATGGCCATCATAAACAGATCCACAAACAACAGGTGCTGGCGAGGCTGTGGAGAAAAGGGAACTCTAGTCCACTGTTGGTGGGAATGCAGACTGGTGCAGCCACTATGGAAAGCAGTGTGGAATTTCCTCAGAAAGCTGAAAATGGCACTGCCTTTTGATCCAGCGATTCCCCTGCTGGGACTATACCCTGAGAACACCAAAACGCCAATACAAAAGAACCTATGCACCCCAATGTTCATAGCAGCACAATTTACAATAGCCAAGTCTTGGAAGCAACCTAAATGCCCATCAGTAGATGATTGGATCAAAAATTATGGTACATATACACAATGGAATACTACGCAGCAGAAAGAAAAAAAGAAGTACTAAACTTCGCAACAGCATGGATGGAACTGGAGAGCATCATGCTAAGCGAAATAAGCCAGGGAGCGAAAGACAAATACCATATGATCTCACCTATAAGCGGAACCTAACCAACAATGCAAAGAAGCAAGGCAAATATGACCAGCAACACTGAAAGGAAAAGAAGTCAACAGAGACAAGAGGGAAGGGGGGGCAGGGAAAGGGAAGGGAAGGGGAAAGTCAAGGAACATATAGCAAGGACTCATGGACAAAACCAAAGGGGAAGAGCTGAGGGAGGGAAGGTGGGAGGGGGCAAGGGAAAGAGGGGGGGGAAGGCAGAGACAAATGTATTTAAAAAGTAAATAAATTAATTAAAAAAAAAAATAAGAACAGACCAAAGATGTGGTGTGTATATATATATATATATATATATATATATATATATATATATATACTTTGAAATATCACTCAGCCATAAAAAAAAAACAAAAGAAAGAAATCTTACCATTTGTGACAACATGGATGGACCTGGAAGGTACTATGTTAAATAAAAATAAGTCAGAGAAAGACAAATACTGCATTATTTCACTTATAAGTCGAATCTAAAACACAAAATAAATGAACAAACAAAATTAAAACAAACTCATAGAGGAAAAATTGATAGGAGGGGGTTTGGGAAGAATGGGTGGAAAAGGTGAAAAGGATTAAGAAGTACAAATTGCAAGTTATAAAAATAATCGGGGAGATGTAGAATATAGCATAGGGTATACAGCCATTATTATTATAATACCTGTGCATGGTATCAGATGGATACTAGACTTATCAAGGAAATTACTTATGTCAGACTTTGTCCTATTACTTTACTCTTTCCCATACTGGAATAAGCAGTGATCTTGATTTAGGACAAACTGAATCTCTAACTTAATAACAACAAAAATCCTCGTTTCTTGCAAACTGTGCATATAAGGTTGTTTCTCTTCACATTTATTACTTCTAGTAATTTCCTATATATTAATTATAATTTTAAGCATCAGTACCCTCTATTTTATAGCAGTAATTTTCAAACTTTTTCATCTTACAACATATATAAACTAATTACTAAAAATCTGCGGTACGCCAAAAACTGTATTTCTGCTGATCTCACAAAAAACATAGGTATAATTTTGTGACTAGAAGACTTAAATGTAAGTCATGATACCATAAAAGTCCTAGAGAAAAACATAGGCAGGGAAATTTCAGATATTGCATGCTGCAAAATTTTGGCCAATATATCTCCTAGGGCAAAAGAAACAAAGGAAAAAATAAACAAATGGAACTCAATCAAATAAAAAAGCTTCTGCACAGCTGAAGAAAACATTATCAAAATGAAAAGGGAACCAACCACATGGGAGAATATATTTGTCAATGATACATCAAAGGTTTGATCTCCAAAATATATAAAGAAGTCATATGACTCAACACCAAGAAGATAAACAATCCAATAAAAAATTGGACAAAGGACCTGAATAGACACTTCTTCAAAGAGGACATACAGAGGGCCCATAGACATATGAAAAGATGCTCAACATCACCAGCCACCAGAAAGACAAAACTTAAAAGCACAAAGAGATACCTCACACCTGTCAGAATGACCATCATTAATAAATAAACAAACAAGTGCTGGCAAGGATGTGTAGAAAAAGGAACCCTAGTGCACTGTTGGTGGGAATGCAGAGGGGTGCAGCCACTGTGGAAAACAGTATGTAATTTCCTCAAAAAAATAAAAATGGAACTGCCTTTTGACCCAGCAACCCTGCTCCTAGGAATATACCCTAAGAATCCTGAAACACTAATTCAGAAGAACTTATGTACCCCTATGTTCATAGCAGCGCTATTTGCAATAGCCAAGTGCTGGGAACAGCCTAAGTGTCCACCAGTAAATGAATGGATCAAAAAACTGTGGTACATTTACACAATAGAATACTATGCAGCAGAAACAAAAGAGCACCTACCCTTCATGACAGCATGGATACTATGCTAAGTGAAAGGCAGTGAAAGACAAAAACCATATGATTTCACCTATAAGAAGAACCTAATGAACAAAAACAAATGACACCAGAGGCATGGAAACATGGAACAGACTGACAGCGACCAGAGGGGTGGTGAGAGGGAGATAATGGTAGAAAGAAGGGGAAGGGACTAGTCAAAGAATATTTGTGAATGATCCATGGACATGGACAACAGTGTAGGGACTGACTGCAGAGGTGGGGTATGAGCTGGGCAGAGGAGGGCAAAGGGAGAAAAATATGGGACAACTGTAACAGAATAACAATAAAATAATTTTTAAAAAAACATAGGTGTAATTTTGATTCATTCCCACTGGACAGCTATTGTTGTGTTGCCTGTTGTCATTTTTTTAATTTGGTAATATAAGGGAAAAGAGGTCAGTGCTCCTGACTAAATAATCAGATACTGCATGTTTTAAAAATTTTGCAGCATTCCAAGATTTTAATCTTAGAATTTTAAGATTATAAATCTGTCCCTACTGTGCTTCAACTGTCATCCAGCACACTGCCTCAGAAGTCCTACTCAACAATAAATCCCCAATCAATTAGGAATGAAGAAAAAAGCTTCTAAGACCAGATATTGAAGATGATCAGGGTAAAAAATTCTCTCTAAATTGACTTAGCAGAATTCTTGCTAAAATTGGGCCATGCAGGTCTCAGAAGGAAAAGGCTTAGAGAAATCTGACTAAAGTTTTTTTAAAGAGTCATTGTTAATATGTGACATTCAGAAAGGATATTTAAAAAAATTTCCTTCTACTTCCTACTCTGAGGATAGCATGTTATTACCTTTCCATTGGTTTTATAATTGTTTTTAATAGTCTGACATGTCAAAAAAATTGTGAAAAAATATGGGGGGAAAAAGATTAGTGAGTATCCTGTCTAGTTTACCCATCAGTGTGACCTCTACCTTTCACTGTCTATGAGCTATTTTACATTTCTGTAAATTGTAGAAAACAAATAATTTTGAAAATGATTCTTGTCCATAGAAATGCAAATAAATTATGTTCTCTGAATGGAACTGATGTTGTCCTGTGGACAGTTTGCATTTATTTGTATATTTCATCTCAGAGTTCCTTACTGCCTATAAATGTGTGTTTTTTAAATTCTCCTTTGAACCAGAGTTAAATAAAATTGTTGATAAATTTTCATTTTATATTTGTCTGAGTCATAATCTCATCTTTATAAAAAACGTTCCTTCTAATAGACATTTTTAAGTTCTAGTTTACTTATTTAACTAATACTTATATAACATTTACTATGTTTCAGATGCTGTTCTAATGCTTACAAATATTAGCTCCTATAATCGTCATAACAAATCTATGTACTATATATTACTGATATTCCCTCTAATTAAATAAGGAAGCTGAGGCATACAGAAATAAGGTGATTTGACCAAGTACACACAGCTGGTAAATATGAGCCTGAGATTTGAACACAGGCAGCCCATGCTCTTAACCAACAAGCTACACAGGCCCTCATTTATCCATTTTTATTTCAAAGAATCCAACTCTAAAGGATGTATCTGTTGTTTAGTTACAAAATAGAGCAATTTCAGCCCGCCCCCAAAAAAATCATTATTTGGTTTTGCCTTAGAAAAAAATGTAATTGGTTTACCACACTGGTTACCATACTCTGAAACTATTGCAAAGGCCCAAGTAGTTTTCTGCTATATGTATTTGACAAAGTTTTGTAACAACACACATCAGGGATTAGAAGACTGTGCAATAAAATCAAATTGGCAGATATTAATTATGTATCTTCTATTTTCATTTTATATTTTTTATGCACAATCTTCAAACTTACAGATTCACGTGTTATAATACATCCCCTATTTATACTGGGACTCTTATTTACATTTATTCTGAGTTCTGGCATTTAAGTTACTGTTGTTACTATTTCACCTTTTTTTTAAGGCATAGATAAGACACTTTAGAGACTCATCTATTTTATGAGGTAGAAATACAACACAGTGCTATAGTAATAACAACAAAAAATGTAATCAAACATATATTAACACTCTAATAATGTGAAAATACATAAGGAGAAAAAATTTTATTAACTGAATCTTAATCAAGATAAACTGACCAACATGCTCCTTGTTTTGAAAGCATAACTTTTACAGCTATAATAATTAGATAGTATAATTTTCATAAAAATGATATTTCATTTTCTCCCAGGATTATTTGAATATTATGGTAATATTTAATTACTAATATTAGTTTATCTCTATTCACCAGCTCTCTTCATTTATTATTAGTATGATTTAGTTATTAACAGCTGAATTGCACTTAACACTGTGCCAGGTTTATACAATTTAAATATAGAGCTGCTGCCCACTAAATATTAATAGGAAAAGAAACTGGTGACCTATTTATTCAACACATACAATTGGAAGAGAACCTAAACATAAACATAGATCTCCAAGAAAGATTTTAAACTAGTCTTGGATTGAACTAAGACTGTGAAAATGAAGACAGGAAAGGGCATATGCCAGCAAAAATACTCAAGAGAAATATTTAACAAAGTGTTAGGAGTGGGAAGAATAGGAAATTACTGAGGTTGACCTCCTGGTTTCTGATTTGGTGGCTATGAGAGGCAATACAGTAGGAAAGCCAGTTTAGGAAGGAAGGTAAGTAAGTCTTAAATATCTAAGTTTGAACATTCTGCAGAATATTTAAGTAAAAGTGTTGTATGTACAGGTCTTTGTGCCCTCCCCCACAAAAAAAAAAAAAAAAAAAAAAAAAGGTTTTCAGGCTAGATGCGGATTTGAGAGACATCATGATGAGCAAGGGCCCTGGCTGAGAACATCATGGGTAGAAATGAGATGAAAGTTAGCCAAAAAGAGAACACTGTAGAACACCAATCTTTGTAGGTAAGGCAAAGGTAAAGAATGTGAAACAGACACAAAGAACAAATACTTACAGAGACAGGAGAGAAATCAGCAGAAGCCTATGAAGGAGAAAGTTTAATAAACAAGTTACTGGCACCGTCAAATGTCAAAGAAAAGTAATAGAGGACTAAAAACATCTCAGGAGATGTAACAATTATATCGTCACTGGTGACCTTAGCAATTACAATTTCAATAAAGCGAAAATATAGATGTGCCTACAACCGAGCTTAGACCATAATGCCCCATGAGATGGTGAAGAAATAAAATGAAAGAATTTCTGTCCCTGAATGACCACATGGAGTTAGTATAACTTCCAGCTGACTTGAAAATTCTAATGTAAAGTAAAAAGTAAAATTCAATCTTCATTAATCCATGAAAATATTGATATGTCTATTGTTACAACAGTCCAACCTTTCCTTAACTTACCCATTGAATAGATATCCCATAATCTGTCTAATAAATCCCTTTGTGAGAGCATTTACATCATTTCCCATTTTTGTTAAAAATATCTGAAGATCTTTATTTATATATTAATATTTGAACTCATTTCTGATTATTTCTTTGCTTTCAACTGTTCAAACAGAATTGCCAAGCCACACCAAGCTTTTGATGCAGATTTCAAGATCACACTGCTTTGTTTGCCTAGGAATGTGGGGAAAACACAAATGTTCATGGCTTTAGACTGTGAGGAAAGAGAGGAGGTACTCATACATTGAGAGACTTCAAAAAGGATAAGGCAATTGAGGGAATCCTTTCACAATGTGTACCTATATCAAATCATCATGTTGTACACTTTAAACCTTAGTTTTATTTGTCAATTATACCTCAATAAAACTGTAAAAAAAAAAGGCCTAAAAAGAGGCTATTGTATTATAAATTCCCTGTTTAATCCAAATGTAATTGAGAATTTTAGAAGTGACATTTCTTAAATTATGCATTGTCATTAACTCTTCCAGTTAAACAAAGTTCTCTAACTTTAGTTCAACTTTAACTCTCCTAACACATGTCCAACTAGTTTGTACATATTACCAATTCTACTTTTAAAATATCCAAAATTTATATTCTCTTCTTAATAGTCACTGCAACTGCCCTGGTGTATTAAACATTAAAACAAATTAAATCAAAATATAATTTCTCTTACCCTATCTTATCAACCTCATTTTCCACAACTACCCATCACTCTGCTCTCTAATCAAACCAGCCTCTTCAATGTTTCTATGTCTTTGCAAAAGTCCTCACTAACCCGAAAGCCATTCCCTTTCATCCCTTTGACAAACTCTTATTCCCCTCTAAATAGTTAGTACAAATTTTAAATGTTTTATGAATTCCTTTCCTCTATTCCAAATGACTTTGTCATTTGATATATTATACAGTTATCAATTAATTTATGATTCTGTCTCTGAAATGAGAATGTCAAGGCTACATGCATGGCTATATATTTTACATATTTGAGTCCTTCCAGATTCCTAGCACAATGACTGACACACTATAGATACTCAAACACTTACTAGAATAAGGAAAAGAAAACTGAAGGGATAGAATTAAAAAAAAATACCCTAATAAAAATGATATTTTCAAAAGGCTATTATTCACTTTAAAATACTTTAGTGAATAACAAAAAAGCTTACGTTAAACTACTGTAAGTTTCTAAGCAAAAATGGTAATGACTTGGATATAATATTTTAATTTCCTGCTTCACAAATCACTGATTTCCAAAACTTTTACTTTTTTATTATTTAGTTTTCAAGGTAGTTTCAGCAAGTGTGTTCTGTAGAACAAGGCAAAATCTCTGGGAATAGGACTGAAGACATCTTTTTAGCAAGCTTTAAGGTGATTCGTAAGTACATTAGATTACCAATACTTTAAATTATTATTTTATATATATAATCACTGACACAATTTTTAAAAAATTTAATCCTCACCCAAGAATACATTTTAGTGATTTTAGAAAGAAAGGGCAGGGTGGAGGAGAAGAAAGAGAGACACATCAATGTGAGAGTGAACCATCGATCAGTTGCTTCCCATATGCTCCCCGACCAGGGCTCATCCTCAACCTAGGCACATGCCCTGACTAGGAATCAAACCCACAACCTTCTGGTTATTGGACAATGCTCCAATCAAGCACCCGGCCAAGGTACTGACATGATTTTTAAAATAATATTGGAAACCCAGCAGGCTTTTTAAAACTACACGTAACATTCATAGAAGTAAATGCTATCAACTGATTTAAGTTAATAAATCAGTAAGTTACTGAGTACGTCTTCTCCAAATTGTCACAAACCTGGAAGGATATACTCATATAACTCCTAGCTATGCTTCAGATGCTGGTAATGATAAATTCCATACATATACACATGATCATTATTTTTGAGGTTATAAATTTTCAGATTTTAAGGAAAATTATGAAATTTGCAATTCTAGATTATAAGGAAAATACATACCCTGAAACTCTCAGCCAGAACTCCCTCAACCTTTTCCTTCAGTACCAATATGTAAAATCATATACACATTTGCAAATCACCAACCTTTACTAAAAGTCAGCCCTAAAGGAGAAAAAAAGCATATAACAAAATTCAAACTTAAAAAAATGTGTGAATTCATAGGTTATCTTGACAAAATATATTATAAATTACTTTTACATCTTTTAATGTACTTACATGCAAATTTTTAAAAGAACTTTTAAAAAACTGACAAACTCAAATAACTAATAAAAATTGAAATGGAATTTCTCAGCAACAGACTCTACATCCAACTTCTTTCAGTGAAATCTTCAAAACATGAAATCAATAGTGTACCTACATGCAAAAATATCAAGAAGCATATTTCAAAGGAAAAAGTTAAAAATGTAGCAACCTTTTTTAATATGAGTGCGTAATATTTGTACTTCCATTTTGTACATTAATATATAAATGAGATGAAACAATGTGATAGCTTTAAGGTAACTGATGCATGTAAATAGTACAATTTCTTTTTAGTAATTTTTTTTATTTATAAGGATTACCAAATAACAATATTTTCACGGCTATATTATTAAGATACCAGTCACCTAAGTATGAATGTAAATCTTGAATAGTTAAAACTCTGTCAACTAATCCATATATTAGAATCAGTGAAACAAGGGTTATTAAATTTTCAAAAACAAAGGCTGTATGCAATGAATTCATTACCTAGCCAATATATACAAAGGCTCAATAGTATACAACTCCTAAACACATCCTAAATCACTACTAAAAAACAATTATAAAGCCATGCGATAAATATATCATAATATCCAAGAGGAAGAACACCATGGCATAAGTGAACTGGTAGTAGGCACTGAAATAATTTAAAGAAACATATGCAGATTCTCCTTCTAGTACATGGATGATTAAACTTCCCTCCATCCTCCACCCAGGTCTAAAGTATTTCCACTGTGCATGTCTTCTGGAACTCTTGCTCAGAGATCAGAAATTTCAATTACATCCTTAGCCTAGTCACTGAACATTTCCTTGGCTTTCTGGACATCACTGAAACTTAGCTGTCTAAAAATAGCAATTTATTTCAAATGAAGGCTTTTTGTTTTTATATTTTTAACTCTAACCACATTTTCCTCCTAACTTCTGTATTGGTTACCGCATTTGGAGTAATGGCTCCCAAATTGATTATCTACAGCCCCTATGTCCCAAGATCTAGCCTTCAGCAGTAAATCCTTCTACTTCTAAAATATATCTCAAATCCACCTGCTTCTCTCCATTGCTTCCACCTGGCTGAGGTCATCATAAACCACTCACCTGAACTAATTAGCCCCTATTTTCATTCGTTATCATCTCCACCTCCCACAATATTCTCTTAGGAAAATGAGAGTAATCTTTTTAAAAATGAATGTTCACTCCACTGTTGAAAACACTTCAATGGCTTTGTGATAGAAATTACTAACTATCCCTGAATATATGTTACCAATTTCTTCTGTTTACTAATAACCCACATATATAGACAAGTTTTAAAAGGGTATGAGGCCAAACAGGTAGGACTATACCTTCAAACCTTCAGGTTACTAATGTTGGCTATGTGACTAAGTGATGACTAATGAAACAAAAGTAGAAGCTATACTTTAAAAGGAAGTTGCTAGCTCTTTAGTCCCTTTCCAAAGTCAGAGACATGGACATGCACATGGTAATGTGGCTTGGACTGAACAGACAAGGGTAACACTTTATCAGATGGATAAAGATCAAGACAGAAAGAACAAGCGTTCTTAGATGACTTTGTGGAACAGTCAGCTATTGACTCTGGACTAAGTTGTCACATGAGAAAATTCTATTTTGTTTGAGGACCTATACATGGGGATGTTTTGTTACAGCAATTGGACTTATACTTTCTCACTGTACTTAAAATAAAGTGTAAGCTCCTTACCATAGCACATAAGGTTCTATACAGTTCAGCCTCAGTCATCTTCTTCCTCCCAATAACTTTGGTCCACCCAGCTGAAATCCTGCCCTACATGCTCTTCCCTTAAATTTTCATGGCTGGACCTTTTTATTAGTCAAACATCTCCTCCTTAGAAAAACTTCCCTCACTATCCTACAATAGTCCCCTCTCCTCATTCAGCATCTTACCCATTTTATCTTCTTCATAGCACTTATGAGTCTAAAACTGTTTATTGATCTATCTTTTCTAGGTAAAATATAAGTGCTTTGAAAGCACAAACTTTATCTGTCCATGACTATATCATAAATACTTAGTATAATGCCTGACAGAAGGTAAAAAGTAATGTTGAACAAAAGTTTCTCAAAAGATAAAACTTTTTATTTCATCAGGCCACTGGCTACCTTCAGCCTGGGCTGCTCTTAACCCAGGCCTATGTCCTTTCTTGTTTTCAAGTCTTAGCCTAAATGTCATTGTTTCCAAAAGGGTTTCTCTGACCAATCTCTCTAACATGGCATCAATCTCAACTGCAGTCAGTCATTCTCTATACTTCACCCTGTGTATTCCCTTCATACTATTCTTCAAAATATAAAATTATCTTATTTACCTACTTACTGACCATCTGTCCCTAAGAATGTAAAGCTTCATAAGATCAGGACTCTCCATCTATCTTTTTCATTTATATTATTATTTTCTCATGTTTAGTAGGTACACTCAATTGATAGTAAAAATGTTTATAAAACAGAATGCAAGTCTCAATGATTAACTCTTGAGATTAAACAAAATTCAAAAAAAATATTTAAAAATAAAATGTAACCTGAATAATAAACTACATCATAAATGACAAGCAAGAGAGAGAGGAGGAAGGGAAAGTGAAATTATTTCATTTATTCTTGATACTGAAAACTAGACAAATATAGATTCAATATTCAGAGAATTTAATATAATTTCCAGCAGAATTAAAAATTAAGTTTAATCTACACACACACAAAAGTCTGTATAACAATAGCAATAAAGCATAAAAGTTTAAAAACATTTATGAATGACATGGATAAAAATTCCCTTCTAAAAGACAAAGACTCTTAAAATTTGTGAAAATTCCATAAAGGGAAAATAAAAGAAAAATAGATGTAACTGGAAATCAAATTAAAAACCGATTCAGAATAGAGTTCATGAAAAAGTTTTGTTTTGAATACACCCAGCAATATAGAGCAGGACTATGGAAGAGTTGGGATTGGATGTAAGAACACAAATGCAAATGACTGAAAGACAATGTTATTTATTGACGTTTTCAATAGGTGATTAAATTGTGGCTAACTTGTATTGAATTTCTAGTATTTTTTTGGCTTTTAAGAATTCATTTTATTTATTAATATTTTTTATTTTTCAATTACAGCTTACATTCAATATTCTTCTGTATTAGTTTCAGATATAAGCATAGTGGTTAGACAAGCATGCATTTAACCGAGTGTCCACCCCCACCCTGATATTTCAATACCCACCTGGTCCCATACATAGTTATTATGATGATATTGACTATATTCCCTGTGCTTTAATTTATATCTCTACCATTATTTTAATATTAATAGTATCTTCATACTAAAGCAACATTTTTTATTTCCTTTAAATGTTTTCATTGAAGTATATATGCAAAAAATCTCAGAAATCATAAATTATACAACTCATTGAATTATTTCAAAAATCAGTTATACCCATGTAACCACCACACATCAAGAAATAGAACACTACTAACACACAGAAGTCAATATCACTTCCCAGTTACTATCCCTTCTTCCTCCACAAAAGTAACCACTATCCTGAGGTCAAATTCCTAGGTAAGGCTTGACTGCTTTTAAATGTGTGTATGTATATATGATTTAATAAATATATGATTACAGATATGTATAGGGAATCATATACAATATGTATTTTTTGCTTGGTTTCTTTCAATGACCATTATTGTCTTGACTGCTTGATATTATAGGTTTGACTGCTTTTAAATCATATATATATATGATTTAATAAATATATGATTCCATCCCACAATTGTGTATGATTCCATTATATATGTATTCTTCTTACCTGGTTTCTTTCAATGAACACTATTGTGTAATTTCTCTGTTGTTACATGAAGCTGTAATTTGTGCATTTTCATTGCTCTATTCATTACTGTATAATATTGGATTGATTATACCATTTCACTGCTGATGGGCATTGTTTCCAGGTTTTAGCTAACACAAATAATGCTCCTTTGAATACGAATGAACTTGTCTTTTAGTGAACATCTGCTTAAATTCCTATTGAAATTGCTGGGCTACCTAGTACCTATATACAGGCTGGGGCGAAAATAGGTTTATAGTTGTTAAGTATGTGTAACACAGAGTTTATTCTTGTATTATTATTGTATTATTTTCTAAACTGCAAATCTACTTTTGCCACACCTTGTACATATGTGTACACAGAACTTTCATAAGTGCTGCCAGAATTTTCAAAAGCGATTTTCCCAACTAACACTCCCAGAATCAATGTTTTCACTGCTATCCACACTCTGACAGTTGGTATTATCAATCTTTTTGTTTTAGCTATTCTAGTGAGTGTTCCAATAGTATCACCTTATGGTTTTAATTAGTATTTCCCTGGCAAATAAGTTGAGTAGTTTTTCACATATTTATTAACCATCTAAGTATCCTCTTTTGTGAAATGCTTATTCAACTCTCTTTCCCACATTTCCATTGGGCTGTGTTTTTCACATTGATTTATAGGATTTCTTTACCCAATATGGATATAAGCCCTTTGTCAGGTGTATGTTTGGCAAGTATACCTTCTCCTGTTCTTTAGTTTACTTTCTCTTTATTGGTATCTTCTGATGACAAAAGTTCTTACCTTGTCCAATTTAACTTCTCAGCTTAGTTTACACTTTATCAGTCTTTTCCTCTATGTTACTAAGTTTTGTGTTCTATTTAAGAATTATTTTCCTACATTAAGATAATAACGATATTGCCTTATATTGTCCTCTAGAGGCTTCAGTATTTTACTCTTCCCTTAGATCTTCAATCAAATGTGCATGGCAGGAAGCGGAGATCAAGTTTCTTTTTTTTTTTTTTTTTTTTTCCCTATTTGGACACCTAAATGACTAGCAACATTTCATTTAAAAGATTATTTTTAATTGATGAAAAGTAAAACAGTGCACCACGAAGATATCAATTACAAACTTTTAAGCATCAAATAACATAGCAATGACACAATTATTGCTATGGAAACAATGAGAAAATTTACAAAAAACCAACAATTCAAATTTTTAATATAATTTTCCATGAAGATATCAATTACAAACTTTTAAGCATCAAATAACATAGCAATGAAACAATTATTGCTATGAAAACCATGAGAAAATTTACAAAAAACCAACAATTCAAATTTTTAATATAATTTTCCTAAGTATATGACAACTGAATCAAATTATAAAAGTTATCTGTATATGTAACAAAGCCAATAAATAAATATACAGAACTATAAACCCTACAGAGAACTTAGCTTCTTTCTCAGTGTTTAGGGAACATATTTTTTAACTTTTTAAAAATTATTTTATTGGTTATGCTCTTATAGTTGTCTCAATTTCTTCCTCTTTTCCCTCCTCCACCCAGCACCCCCCACTCCCTCAGGCTATCCACACACCACTGTTCATGTCCTAGGGAACATTTTAAATATGGATCTCATACATATCTCAAGAATAAAATCTCAAAAATAGAAATTGCAAGTGCCTATTCTCTGATAACATTATAATGGAACTAGAAATTAATAGTTTAAACACACATAATTTTCATAATTTAGAAATATCCACCTAAGTAACTCTTAGGTCAAGAAGGAAATCACAGCTGCATTTATTGAACACTCAGAAAATAACAAAGGCAGTATACAAGGTCTGTCCGGAAAAGTCTAGCCATGTTAATACAATGAGATCAGTTTGTGCAACATTGGTGTAACCTGGCAGCCAAGGAGAGTGGACTGGAAATGCATATGCATGAACAACTGTTGAGTGAGCATGTGTACCATGTGGCTGTCACATTCAAAATGACTGAGCAATGAGAGTGATGAATCTCCATCAAATTTTGCATTAAGCTTGTACCTTCCTCTGCAGAAACTATTTGGATATGGGCAACTGGTGATTAACAGCTTCATCAAGACAACACGCCTGCTCATGCATCACATCTCATGCAGTTTTTTGGTGAAACATCAACTCACCCAGGTGACTCAGCCTCCCTACAGCCCATTTTTGGTGCCCTGCAACTTCTGGCTTTTCCCCAAACTAAAATCACCTTTGAAAGGGAAGAGATTTCAGACTGTTGATGAGATTCAGGAAAATATGGCAGGGAAGCTGATGGCGAGTGGGTGAACTGTGTGAGGTCCCAAGGTGCCTACTTTAAGGGGGACTGACGCATTATTGTCCTATACACAATGTTTTTTGTCTCTTGTATCTTCCTCAATAAATGTCTCCATTTTTCATATTACATGGTTGGATACCTTCTGGACAGACCACAGGGGACTTGGTCAAAGATATAGTTAGAGGCAAACTTACCATAATAAAAGTTTTCACAAAAAAATAAATAAGTAGAAGCATTAAATAATTACAAAAACTTAGAAGAGGAAATACAGATAAAATTATGTATTTTTAGAGTAGCAAAACAGAAGAATTCAAAAAATCCTCATGCTTCAGAAATCCCAACAAAATGCACACACTTCTAATTAAATATTTTAAGAAAAAAAAATTGGTAATACTAAATGAAGTTTAATCAGATAAGGAAGATATCAAATGTTATCTAAGAAAACATTACGTATAACTGGTGCTAATAAATTTTTAAAACTACATGAAATCAAAAACTTTTAAGAAACAAATTATTTTATTATCAAAGACCTGAAAAGGGCAAACTACAGAAAGAACTGAAAACGTTATCAAATAAATAACTCTATGAAAGTCAAGGATTAAAACCTAATTATATCGTGTAGTATCCATTTGCAATCTGCATAATACCAGAGAAACTTCTGTAACATGCTCCAGGATTCCTATTTAGCAGTGGTATCCATTTTTCAATCATTAATTCATTTAGTTATTCAACAAACATCTAATGAGGATCCTGTACGTACTGGAGTATGTGCTAAATACTAAATACAAACTTGAACAAGCCAAATATGACCCCTGGATGCTAAGAGTTATATAACAAGGACATGTAAATAGGCAACTGCAATATAGTGAGATGCTTTATAACAAGAGAACTTGTGGAAAGGGGGAAAAAGAACTGACTCCTAGCTTAGTTAATGAGGATCGGGAGAAAAGGGTTGGAAGAACAAGCTGGCACATGTCAAATTCTCTTTTCTGTGTCAGGAGCCTTAAAAAGACAGTCTCATTTGATTCTCAGGACAACTCTGAACATATAACTTGCGCTATGCAGTCTGATAAATGGAAGTGTAAGAATTCACATCTAAATTTT
This sequence comes from Pteronotus mesoamericanus, assembly GCF_021234165.1. Classification (NCBI taxonomy): domain Eukaryota; kingdom Metazoa; phylum Chordata; class Mammalia; order Chiroptera; family Mormoopidae; genus Pteronotus; species Pteronotus mesoamericanus. Next base: position 32,725,866 of record NW_026555105.1, on the reverse strand, counting down.
TTGTCCGCAAAGTTCCTGATCTTTCCTTAATACTATTAGAGGAGAATAAGAAGTCTAACTGGCTATAAAATACAAGAAAAGAGAACACCAAACAATACATGCTGTGGCAAAGGACCCTCAACTGAGATGCAAGAAGAGAACACCAAATAATACATGCTGTGGCAAAGGACCTATAGAGTCAAAAAAGAGACCAGACATTCAAGTTAATCAATGTATTTGGGGAAGCTATCACTAGAGGGCGGCATTGCAAAGACGATGAATAACAAGTCACTAGGAAAAAAAGGTGCAGGGTAAAACTAAAAGTACTGCAATGTTTAAGCCCATTTTTAAGTACTAAAAAAAGAAATGTTTTCCAGTGGTCAAATAATTTTTAGAACATTTAAAGCATTCTAAAATAAATTCACAGTATTTTCTTTTTTACCCTAAAATGTGTAGAAAGTTTCCTAAAGATTAATATAATATTAATGATAAATAAGCCTATGCAGACTTATTTTATAAATTAGCTTTATCATAGCAACTTTTGAGTTTAAAAATAATTACATCTACCTTTACATTCTTAGGATTTTTGTCAGCATATTTATATTAATAAAATTAATTTATTCCATATTCACATAGGCAACCTATAATTAGGTCATTTAGTCATGAACTTAATCTTTGAGAAATGCCTTAAAAAAATAGCAAAAGCAGAGCAAGAATTTTCTGAAGGAAAATAATTGTCTAGGCTTTCTCACCTCCCAGTAACTCCATAATTCAGCTTTCTATGTTCTGGTTCCAATGAAATTGTTCTGGACAAATTTGCCAGTGGCTGCTCTGTGGCAAACCAGAAAAAATCTTTGAAATCTTTGTTTCTGCACCTCTCTGGCACAACTAGACAAACTTCTTTCTGGAAACACTGATTCCTGTCTCTAGCATAGGCAAATCACAAGACTTACTTTTACCATAACAGTACTCATGTGGTCCTCTCACTGGCCATTATTAAAGTTCATAACTTGGGTTCCATACACAGCCCTCTTCTCTTCCCATGACTTTTTCCTTAGAGAAACTTTCCTCTGCTATATAGAGGGCTTTCCGAATTTCATTCTCTGGTCTAGTTCTGACAACTGTACACTATCTCTACTTGAATGTTACATAAACACCTCAAATCTAATATATCCACTCACTCCTTACTTTTCATCAAAAATGTGTGATTCCTCCTCCATCTCCTTGCCTAAGTAGATAATACCACCGTCCAATCTTTCAAGACAGAAATTCCCTACTTCCCAAAATCATTTTATTTGTCACCACTGCAACCTCCTTCGTCTAAACTAGAAATTACAATTTTAAGGGTGCTTTATTAAGGAATCCAAATTTTGAATGTGGATTCCTTGGTGGAGAAAGAGAGTACATGCTGGCTTTCCTTTCACCACAGAACCTGCTCCTCTGTAAGCCTTCCACCACTGCCACCTCCCACATTCATTTTACTTGCCTGACCCTATAAAGAATTTGAGTTTGGGGTTTCATTTTATGGACTTAAACCATTACCTCAGACTTTTCTACCTGGGATTCAAGCCCCACATTTTACCTCTCTCCAATTCATCCTTCACATTGATACTAAAATGTTTCCTCTAAAATGCAAAGTACAAAACTAAACACTTCAAGTGACCCGCCCTTGTTATCTACAGGTCAAGGGACTACCATGGTCAAGACTTATGATTAGACCCCTGCTTTTCTCTACAGCCTCCTCTTTCTGCTTTCCACTTTGAGCTGTTACAGCAAATGATCTAAGACTGCACTCAAAAGGTAACTTTCCATTCTAAGTGTTTGGGATGTCCATGTCACCCCTCACTCTATCCCCCTGCTCGTGGAATTCCTCTTAACCCTTCTGTCTGGCTGAATTGTCACCTACTCTGAACATTTCCACAGTATTCTGCAGAATTCCCAGTCTGGTTTGCTTCACTAATGTGTGGATCACATGACATTGTAATTACTCACTTGACTCTAGCTCCCCCACTCAATAGCCAGATCCTTTGAGGGAGACATCCCATTTCACCCATTCTAGTATGCTAAGCATTATTAGCAGAGAACTTGACAATAGCAGGCTCTCAATAAATGTTTAAGTAAAATAATCAAATGAGTACCCAATTCCATCATAATTTCCAGACACAATTATTTAATCATTTATTAACTTCCCAGCAGACACCCATGTTATTGCCCCACCCCCACTCCAGGCACAAGGAGATGACCAGCTTCTCCTCTCTAACTCAGTAAACATCACCTGCCAGTTAGCCAATTTCCAAACCTAGGAACATACCATACTACCTCCCCCTCAACAAATCTTCACAACCAAATAACCATGAGCTTTTTAATTTTATTTTCTGCATATCTCTTGCCTCCATCTCTTCCTCCTCCCACACAATTCTTTTTCCTCACCAAACCTAATGATCACCATGTCTTCTACCCCCATGTAAGCAGAATTTTCTTAAAATTAAAGTTTGACCATATCCCTCCTTCAAGCCCCACAGAATAAAGTCAAAACTCTTCAAAGTATGGTTAGGAGAACAATGAGATCAAGCATCACTTGGGAGCATCACCTCACCTACTGAGCACAGGGTCCTACCTTTGATTTAGTCAATCAGAATCTGCATTTTAACAGGGAATTCATGAGTACTAGTTTCACATCATACAATGGCATTAGTCAATGAGAACTTTCATTAAGTGGAGTCAGTTCCCTGACTCCCCCTTCTACTGCCTCACCTGCCACTCTCTCCACGGAGAGCTCTCTACACTGAGAAATTGCTAAGAGGATTCTAGCTAGAACTCAGTAGGGTCTTTTAAGTCTTGCATCTTTTTTCCTACTTTTGTCACTCCTCCATCTACTCCTACACTGGTTCTCTTCTTTCAGGTCTTAGCTTGATTATCATTTCTTCTTTAAGGTCTTCCCAACCATACCGCCTCCTCCTTTGTCTTAGTCATATAAAAGACTACATTTTCTTTTGTAATATAGAGTCTTAAGACATCAAAATTTTTATCTCATTCAACTTTGTATTCCAAGTACTTGAAGCAAAGCTAGGAGGGCTTTTAAAATGTTAATTGAGTTAAACTATAAATAAGGCCAATAGTCCTGATAAAGCAGAGGTGTCCAACCTTTTAGTATCTCCAGGCCATACTGGAAGAAGAGTTGTCTTGGGCCACACATTAACACAAACACTAACAAAAACTGATGAGGAAAAAAAGGTTCGTGCATAATTTTCAAGATATCCACCACCACAAATAAGCAAAAAATGTCCTCACATAATAACCCTAATTATGCAGCAGCCCTTTCAATAACCTTTTAAAATCATCAGGCAGATCCCAAGTTTGTGATCACTAATATAGAAAATGTACATATCTAAGCAAAAAGACATCATTGATTTTCTAAATACTTTTTTATTATGAAAGTAAAAGAGGGCAACATAAAACTAGTGGGATGTTTGACATTGTATTAGGGAAACTAGTGCATCACTATTTGGTTTGATAGAAGTAGTTGCAATTCTCAGTGAGTTCTCAAAGTGTTCATCAGATATTTTGGTTCTCATTTTATTCTTAATGTGTTTTATTCTTGAAAATAGTTGCTCACAAATATAGGTGTTGCCAAATAGCGATGCATGATTAAAGCATAATTGTGAAGCAAGGGATATTTGTCTCTGGGAACACAGGACAGATAGAAGTCCAGTAAAGAGACACAATCAAGTTTTTCTTTAAGTTGAATGTCAGACTGCAGCTCTATGCATTCCATTTGAAAACTGACAGGTTAACATCGATGAGGACTGAAAATGGAGTTGCAAATATAGCAAAACTATTTTCCTGAAAATCTTGGTATCTCTTTAGAAATTCTTGTATCAAATCAAAAAGCAAGGCTGTATATTTTTCCTGTTCATAGGACTGTGTTTAGCCAACCTGTAGAAATGCATTAGGTTTTTTGCCTTAATTTGAGCTTGCCATAATTTGTTTCATTTGGAATGCTCTTATAGTTTGGAACACAGTATTGATCAATTGGTTTTCACCATGAAGACTCATGTTTAACTCATTTAAATGAGCAGTTAAATCCACTAAAAATGCTAAATCTGTAAGCCAGTTTTTGCCAAGTTCCAGCACAAATTTGTTTTTGATACCATAAATGACTTGATAACATGTCGCAAATCATAAAATCTTTTCAACATCTGGCCTCAACTTAGCCATCTTACTTCTGACAAGTAAATGATGTCACCACAGTCAACATCGATACTTTTAAGGAATTCCTGGAATCAGCAATGATTCAGTCCTTTGGCTCTTAGTAAATTCATAGTCATGATGATGATTTGCATGATATTATCCATCTTTAAAGGTTTTGTGCATAAATTCTCTTGATGTTCTGTGCAATGATACTTCATCAAGTGTGAGTTTTGGGTGGCAATTGCATCATCTTCTATTAATTTTACAAGTCCCTCTCTTTTATCTAATATCACCAGGGCACCATCAGTCACTATACAAGATATGTTGACAATGGACAAAGAAAATCACTTTAACATGTTCTTTACTGCTTTGTATAAATCTTGATTTAGTTGTGTCTTTTTAATGGCACTAAAGAAGCCATTTCTTCAGTGACATTATATTCGTCATCAATACCTCTAATAAAAATGCAAAAAAAGTTGAGCTGTATCTGTAGCATCAGTGCTATTATCCATTGCCAAAGCATACAATTTAAAATTAGCAGGTTTATTCTCTAAAATTCTTTTGATGCATTTTCCAATTTCTTCAATTTGTTATAGTCAGGTGAGACAAACTAATTTTAGAAATATCCCGCTTTTTTTCAGGGCAAATGATATCTGCCATACTTTCCATACATTGCCTAATAAACTCATCAGTAAACGGTTTTGATTTTTTGGCATATTAAATATGGTACCACATAACTAGCTTTTACAATGGAATCTGCCCAAGTTGTAACTTTCTTAAAAAAATTTTATTAAGACTTTTTCAGTGCTGCTATTTCGTTCTGATGACACAACCCTTCATTCACATTGATTTTGGCAGCATGTTTTTGGATATAATGCCTTTTCAAATTACAATCTTTGAAAACTTGCACAAATTCCCTACAAATTAAGTACAGTGCCTTACTATTTGCCTCAATAAAAAAGTAGTCATCTGTCCACTTTTCATTGAATGATCTTCCTTCATATATAATTTTTATTTGGGGGGTTCGTTTTTCTTTTGAGACATTGTAGAAGCCATGCTGGGATTAAAAAAAAATAATAGATAAGGGACTTTATTTACTTTTATTATGAAAATTAATTGATAGAAAAACAGAAAGCAAGGTTTGGGCCCTTCCACAGCCATCTCAGCTGCCAATGCAGGGCAAGGCGAGGGCCAATTGCAAAGCGTAGCGAGCAATGTGTGAGGGCCCGTCAAGGTATGGAAGTACCTTTAATTCAAATAAGAAACAAGCAAGCAAAATATAACCAGTGACACTGAAATAAAGAACAAACCAACAGTAACCAGAGGGGAGGGGGATGGAATTAACAAGGGAAAAAGGGAAAGGGCACTCAAGGAACATGTATAAAGGGCAAGCACATGGACAAAGCCAAAGGTGGGTAGGATCCAAGGTGGGAGGTGAGGATGGGTGGGCCGAGGGGGGAGTGGTGGGGTGGAAATGGAGACAACTGTGCTTGAACAATAATTTAAAAATTGTTTTTAAAAAAAGAATGCTTACCGGACTTCTAAATAACATTAAATGCCTAACATTGCAATGTTAGGGTGAAATATTATTGATAATTGCTGCCTTGCTGATGGTATCAATTCTGTCTGTGCTTGGAAGATAAAACTGGAAGCCACACACCGTGATAAAACTAAAGCCACGTATGTATACTGTAAGAACATACGTACATTTATTTTACATGACATTGTGACACGTACTCACACAAAAAAATCTCATAATGTCTTATATAATGTCTTATATGCATTCATAGCCATCCTGGGCCATGAGCTGGACACCCCTACGATAGTGTGTTCTACTGGGTGCAGGTCAGCATACAAACAATAAACACATTTTTTCTTTACTGTAGTAATAAAAATAAACAGAAATAAAATGAAAGCTAAACTTAGAGATCCTATTTCAAGAAATAATCTGGGGGTGACTGGGAATTTTTTTTGAAGAAAGATTACTAATTCAACTAAAAAGTACTACACCAAATGGAAAGGTCACCTTCAGCTATTTCTGGAAAAATAATTCATCATAAAAAAGAATCATTAGACCAGGTAAGTTTACACAAGTTCCATGGTGGGAAGCAACTGCTACCTTGGATAATGATTTTGAATGCTTGATTACGTATGCGATTGTGGGGGTGGGAGTAGGAGTAAGTGGTTAAAATCTTTCCCACTGTGAGCAGTTAACTTTCACAAACTAGGATCTGCACAATGACCAAGTAGCAGTTTAGAAACCAAAGTTATCTCTATGGATGAGAAAATAGTAGGAGTACTACTGAAAGATCATTTAATTCTTCTTATAGATAAAATAAAGTCAGGTATGAATTCTCTATTTGCAAAATGATGAAAAGGAAGAACAGCCTTTAAATGTTCAATTGGCAGATACAGAAAAAATTATTTAGATAATATTGTTTCACTAAGTCTTTTATCTTGATTTCAAGGCAAAATGTGCCTGAACTGAAGAAAGACTTTACCTTAAGGTTTATGAAATTGTTTCTCCTTATTTTTAACAGCTATTTTGATAAAATTTACATACTAATTCAACTTGCTTATTCTATTTATTAAATGGGCAACGTGAATCCTGAGTAATTCCTGTCACCAAAAATTAGTATCAATTGAAAAACATCTGAAACATCTACAACCAGTGGTTAATAAATAACTTTTCAAATTTTTCAATAATCAAATCCCTGAGACTAATTGAATCTAAAATGTATCTTAACACCCAGCCTAGACAGATGATCAACAGCTGTGACATATAAATTGACAATCTGGCAAATCAGCTACTGTATTTTGCTGTGTATAATGTGCACCCATGTTTTTGTGCACATTATACACAGGATTATGATATGCATGGTATGTAAGCATTATACCTATGTATAATGTGCATCCTTATTTTCCCTCAAAAATTTGGGCAAAAAAGTGCACATTTTACACAGCAAAATACAGTAATTCCAACTTTATCTGGCTATGGAAAAATAATGTATGTCTTTCACACACACAAAGAAGAGTTTCTTTTTACTTTTCAGTGATTCGCTTTTTCTTTTTTAGATCTCCTCAGCTGATCAATAGCTCAAGTCATTTCACCAATAGAAAGTATCCCAAGCCACTTCTGCATTGGCCAAGGGAAGAGAACCAAAATGAAAGTTTATTGAGGTAAGACACATAGAAAAGAACTAAAAAAAAACAAAACAAACCTCATATAAGTGTTTAGAAAAGAGACTGCCAAGCTCAGGAGATGTGCAGTATAGTATTTCCTTCTTTACAACTATAATAGAAGTGGATTACAAAAACTAATGGCATGTCTACCAAAACAACTATGGTCCATATCCACTGTGTCATCCATATTGAGACTTCAATTTTTATTTCAAATTTATAGATTAATTCAGCATGTATTGAGCACTTTACTAACTGGCAAGCACCATGCTAGGTGAAACAGAGACAACAGCCAATAAAAAAACATTGCTGTATTTCAAAAGTTCTTTGGGAATCTAAAGTAAAGAATAATTTTTCAGTATAAATCATACTTCTTCAATCTCTCAGGACTTACCAGGATTCATTCTTTCTGTCAATATTGAATGAGGACATGTAAAATATCAAGTGTAATACAAAGCACAGGGACTATAATGAAAAATGAGGCAGCTCATTTACCTTAGATAAGTTTTGAATGCAGTAGTAGAGACAAAAAAGAAAATAGCCTATTACAATAACAGTAAAAGAGAAAGACAAATGCCATGTGACTTCACTGATATGTGGAATTTAATGAACAAAGAAAATAGAGAATCAGAGAGAGTAGGCTGACAGTTATGGGGAGTCGGGGCTGGGTCAGGGGAGTGGAGAAATTGAGCAAAAAATAAAGAAAAAGCAAAAACTTATGGACACTGACAAGTGTGGTGATTGCGGGGGGAGGAGAAAGGGTAGGTTGAAGAGGGTATGGCGGGGGTAAATGGTGATGGACAGAGACTTGACTTGGAGTAGTGAATATACAGTACAATGTACAGATGATATAGAATTGTGCACCTGAAACCTGTATAATTTTAACCAGCATCACCTGAAAAAGAAAATCAGACCTTTAAAAAAATAAAAGATTAATTACTTTTTTTAAAAAATAAAAATGTACTTTGGATAATCCTATATACAGAGGAAGGACAGTGAAGAGCAGTAAGACTGGAAAAGTAATTACAACAGCAGGTAACATTATGTGCCAACCAAAATACTAAGGACTTTCACATATGTAAAATCCCCACAATGATCCTACAACGGAGGTGACTATAATAAACTTCCTTTTATAAACTGAAAAATCTAAGGAAGTATAAACTTAATACAAGTTACGCAGTGATAAGGGTGGAACAGTGATCTGGACTGTGGTTATGTGCTTCCAAAGATCTTGCAGGGTCCTAAAGAAGACCTTTGTATGAATTTACAACTTTGTCAAAAAAGGACTTTTAAAGGATAGGATGCTAAAAGAGTAATTTGATCAGATTTGCCTTTAGAAAGTTTGCTTTGAGAAGATATAGATGAGATGCAGCAAGACTTTAAATACAGGTAGATGAGGTATGAGCGAATCATTATAACCCAAATAAAAAATGTTTAGACCCTTACCTTGGGTAGTGGCAGGGGTGACAGAAATAGAAGTACCAAAAAAAAAAAAAAAGGCTTTTTAAAAAAGAAATTTTATAATTTAGAACCTGCTAGATGTAGGTGTCCTTGGATAGAAAATGATAAATTGAGACAACTCCAAAATATGGGAAGGGAAACTGGCTTGAAACAAAGATAATGAAGAGTTTAGTTCTGGACAACTTGAGTTAGAAACAAAAGTATAATAAATTTTAATACGTTATGGTCATACCCTTTTCCTGCAGCAGCCTCTGGGCCTGGAGTATGATTTCTTCTCCCCTACCACACCATGGCGTACGCTCATCCACTGATATCAATCAGTGTACTCTGAAAAGGGGGAATCATCTGGCAAAAACGTCACTTTGCCTGCTGTGTTCGACTCCCATTCAACCAGATATTGTGAACTTTGTTCACATGAACTTGCTCAAAAACAATGGACAGCCCTATGTTGTCAGTGAATTGGCTGGACACCAAAGCAGTGCTGAGTCTTGGGGTACTGGCAGAGCTGTGGTTTGAATTCCCAGGGTTTGAGGTGGTGGAACTCATTGTTCTGGCCAAGGTGCTTTTGGAAATATGTGTTGTGGGGGCTGCATGTTTGCACCAACCAAAACCTGGCACCACTGGCACCAGAGAGTGAACACAATACAGAAGCCATACACCATCTGCTCTTCCCTGGCTGTCTTGGCCTTACCAGCACTGGTCATGTCTAAAGGTCATCATATTGAGGAAGTTCCTAAACTTCCTTTGGTGGCTGAAGATAAAGTTGAAAACGATAAGAAAACCAAGGAGGCTGTCCTGGAATGATATCAAAGAGGTCTATGCATCTTAGTGAATGAGAGCTGGCAAGGGTAAAATGAGAAACCATTGCCGTATCCAGTGCAGGGGCCCCTGCATCATCTATAATTAGGACAATATCATCAAAGCTTTCAGAAATATTCCTGGAATTACTCTGCTTAATGTGAGCAAACTGAACATTTTGAAACTTCCTCCTTATGGGCATGTGGGCCATTTCTGCATTTGGACTCAAAGTGCTTTCCTCAAGTTAGATGATCTACATGGCACTTGGCATAAAGCAGCCTCCTTCAAGAGTAACTACAACTTTCCCATGCACAAGATGCTTAATACAGACCTTAGCAGAATCTTGAAAAGCCCAGAGATCCAAAGAACCCTCAGAACACCATGTAAGAAGATTCATCGCAGAGTCCTGAAGAAGAATCCACTGAAGAACCTGACAATGATGTTGAAGTTAAACCCATATGCAAAGACCATGAGTTGGAACACTATTCTTCACCAGGCCAGGAATCACAAGCTTCGGGTGGATAGAGCAGCAGTAGCACTAGAAGCCAAATCAGATGAGAAGGGGGTTTCCAGGCAAGAAGCCTGTGGTGGGGAAGTAAGGAAAGAAGGTTGTTGGTGTTAAAAAGTAGAAGAAGCCTTTGGTGGGAAAAAAAAGGCTGCAACTATCAAGAAACCAGCAGCTGAGAAGAAGCCTGCAGAGAAGATACCTACCACAGAAGAAAAGAAACTTGCAGCATAAACTTAAATTTGTTTATTCCATAAATGTCAAATCACTATGGACAGCTAGGTTTGAATAAACATGTCAAAGGCAGTGAGAAAAAAAAAAAAACCTTATGGTCATATACTGAGGTCTCAACTTTGAAAAAATGCTGGATATTTTCAGAGCCACTTTAGTTAACAAAAAGTTTTAACAATTTGTGAAAGTCTATTGATTGAATCAGAAATTTTTCATATTTTTCTTAAATTTTTACATCTTACATATTTCTGTATCTCACTGTATAATACTGATAAAGTTAATTAATTAGCTAGTAAAATCATTTCAATTTTTTCTCTCAGTAAAACAGAAATGGTGCTATTCATAACACTATACCATAAAACTGCACCCAGCATAAGTAAATGATTTGCAAAGTATTTTCAAACCTTAAGAACATACTTATAAGGCCCTCTAATCTTTTTTAACCACTGAATAAAACAATAATTTGTTTGATAATCATGCTCATTTTCAAAGTGTTTCCATACATAGTCTCTTTCAATCTCTATAATAATCCTATAAATTACAATAAAAGCCAAAAAACAGGCAAGTCTTTTGAAATATATAGATGCCAAGGACAGAACCACCCATAAATTGGTTTACAGTTCATGCTATACACAAACATATACTACTATAAACTTGATTATAATGCTGTATGAACTGTTTGAAATTTAGAAAGTATGGGGTTTCACAATCCTTTGATAATCTAGTTGAAAGGAGAAAAGCATGGTAATACAATTTATTTAAGTTTATAAACAAGTAATAAGATAACCAGAGGAATTTAAAATTATTCACGCTGAGAGTCAGTAGACAAAAACAAAAAGCAAGCTTCTGCCTATGACTGAGTTCAATCACTTGCCATAAAAAGTTTAATAGTAAAAATTCATCTCTATGCCAAAACATCTCTAAGACATGTTTCTTCCTCAAGTAAACTGTGCTAACTTTTTAAAAGATAAATATAAAATTCCATGAGCACAATACAAAATAAATATAAGGCTTTTGTTTCCTTCAGTGTTATAATAGCTATTTCCTGACACTTCTATATTTATTACCTGTCACTTTGCTGTATTTTGAAACTTACACCCTATGAGTTCATGATGTTAACTGTGCAAGCCTAAGACAGCCATAGATATTTTCTACTGTAATAATTTTCCTTATGCAGCCATAACCAGGTCTTAAAGAAAAATATTCTAATAGTCTAGTAGTCCAAAGTAAGGTCCAACTTCACATCCACATGTATCACTATATAGTAGAACCTCGGTTCCCAAACTCTTTTGTTCTGGAAGGCTATTCAAGAAACAATTTGTTCAAAAACCGAATCATTTTTTCCCCTCCTAGAAATAATGTAAATTGAATTAATCCATTCCAGACCCCAAAATGATTTCCTATTTTTTAACTTTCTTCTATACAGTACATGCCCAGTGTACTATTTAACCTATAAACATTTTAGAAAAAGGACATAAAATGTAAATGGTAATTTAACAGAAAGTGAAATGTACAGTAAAAAATGAAAATTTGCATACAAACTAGAACTTACCTTTAATCTTGAGAGCTATTGACTGAATATGGAGTAGAAGGATAAAAAGATGGAGCGATGTTATTGTTTGGGAGTCCCCTTCCATAAAATTGTCAGGGGTTCTTCTATTCTTCTGGGGTTGTTTTTCTCCTTTGTCTCTGCTACACTAGAACTAGCTTCAGGCTCACTGGGCCTCTGTCTCACTAAAAACCTATCCATGATGCTTGGTATTGCCTACATTTTAACACTTTCCTGAAGTAAAACATTGCCATTAAGTATCACATCGCTTGCTACTTCTGATAGGGTGGTATTTCTCAATAAAACTTTGCATTTCTCCCCATTTCCCAAGCATTTCCTTAGTGAAATAGGAATATCCTCCTTTCTCTCCTCTCCTCTGAGAGCTCTTCAGCTGCCATCTGTTTTTCCTCCCATTGAAGGTCTTGGCATTCCTCAGTGGTCAGCTCAGTGTAGTGGTCCTCCATCTACTACTCCATATCATCACCACCACCTCTAAGCCCATTGACTTGCCCAGAGACAAAATATCCTCCACAATAGACACAGGTTCATCCTTGAAGCCCTCAAAATCTTTCAGCAACAGACTCAGGCCATAATTTCTTCCAAGATGACTGCATGTCCTAGAAGACCCTTCCTCCCATGCTTTGTCTATGAGCCTTGAGCAAGTGCGGTTATTAAAATGCTCCTTCCAGGACTCCCTGCGCATCAAATTAGTTTCAGAGGTCACCTCAAACACCTCTGAAACAATGCCTTTGTGCAGAGTTTCTTAAAATTAGAAATGACCTGCTGGTCCACGGGCTCGATGAGAGGAGTTGGTAGGGGGCAAGAACCAAACAGTGATGAAGCTCCACCAACTCAGCCTCCAAGCCTGGAGGGTGGGCAGGAACATTGTCTATTACACCAAGTGCCCTGAGTGACAAATGTTTTTCCCAGAGGTATTTCTTCACACTTGGGGCAAACACTTCATGAATCCACTCAATAAAAAATTGCTCAGTCACCCAAACTTTGTTATTAGCCCTCCACATCACATTCAACTTTTTTTCATGACACTATTTTTCTTGAAAACTCAGATTTTCAAAATGGTAGAAGAGTAGAGGTTTCAATTTAAAGTCCCAAATCGCCTTCTCACACCAATAATGTCAGCCTGTCCCCTGGCTTGTGTCCTGGCAATAACTTCTCTTACGCGATGTAGGTCCTCTTTGGCATTTTCTTCCAGAAGAGGCCTGTCTCACCACAACTGAACATTTGTTGGGGAACAAATCTCTCACCCTCTATGTATTCTTGAAACTCCATCACAAAATTATCAGCAGCTCCTTTGGAACTGGCAGCCTCCCCATGCATCGCTACACTATGAATGCCACTTTTCTTAAATTTATCAAACCACCCTGTACTGACATTAAACAAATCTCTTTCAGCACTCATTTCAGGGGTGTCTTTCAGGAGGTCAGCATGCAGCATCTTTGCTTTTTCACGTGTCATTGCCTCCGAAATGCTATCACCAGCAAACTGCTTTTTCGTTTATCTAAATCATTTTTTCTACCTCTTCAGTTGCCTGTGGTCATTGTTTTGTGAGCACTTTCATAACCTTGAGCAACATCAGCACTCTTGAAAGGCTCTTTATGTTTTAAAGTTGTGCTAATTGTCAATTTTGCCATGCTGTGGTAGGTAACCAGATCAGACACATGAATGCCTCTATCATACTTTGCAATTATTTCCTTTTAAAGCTGTTATTTTCACGCTTTCCTTTTCATTTTGCTGTTACCACTAACCTTCTTAGGACCCATGGTGACTTACTGTATGCATTTAATAATAATAAGAAACAACAAAAGCAAAAAAAAAACAAAACAGGAAAATATTTACAGCACAATTTTCTGAAGTGTTAACAACGCAAGATTTAGCGGTAAATTGACACACACTCACAGTCTCTCCTTTGTTTTTCACCTGCGAGACTCATTACTGATCATACAGATATCAAAATGAAACGGTGGTCAGGTCGAGAGATGAAGTTTTATATGACAACTGAGACATTTTTTCCATGAACAACTTGGTCAAGAACCTAACTGTTAAGATGGGAGATATTCAAGAACCAAGGTTTGATACTATTTATACTTCATCCCCCACAAAAGGTAAAGCTATTCAAATCTCTATTATACAAGGATTCTTTATTTATGTAATCCTATTTCCAGGACAGCCCGTTGTATTTTATGAGTCCAAACTCCTTATCTTACAGGTGAGTAAACAGAGGTCTAGAAAATTTTTGATAAAAACAGATCCACAATGCCTGGTTCAAGTCAGTGTGTTCTCCAGCTCAGTATTCAAAAAACATTTATATTTTTCCTCTTTATATTGCTCAATGTTCCCCCTCTTGCCTGTTCATATTAAAGAAGGTGTAGAGAGAAGGGATACGAGAAAATTCAATTAAACATTATTGGGCAATTTAGTGCTTCAAATGCAAAAGCACTGAGGCTAAGGAAAGAAAGTTAAACTGAAACTAGTCCCTATAATAAGAATTTTGACCACATCTCAAATGTGCGTACCAACCCTGACTCATTATCTCCTACAGGTAAAAATGGCTTCTGTCTTAGTGTTCTCATGAATCATAAATAATGCTGCATCCCCTTAATTTATTGAACAGTAATGGCAAATTATGTATATCACTGACCACAATAAATATTTTCACTTTTCTCTATTAAGTTATTCTATAAAGTCATATGATACAATAAGATGGCATTTAAGTACTTTTTCTACATTTCTTAAACTCTTCCTCAAAAATTATAAAAATAACATTTTCATTGAAACCAATGTGATGATATAAAATTATGAAAAAGAAATAAGGATCATCCCTATTCCTTCTTTATCCTCCACCCCATACAGCAATAATGATACCTTTCTGTATTTCAAATATACACAACATGTTTTATAAAGACAAGTTTTTAAAAATAGGATATTCTGTGTGTTATAACTAGCTTTCCTCACTTACTAAAGCATCACAGACATTCCTTTAAAAAATGAACGCATAGACCCCATTTCTTAAGGGCTCCACAACATTGCTGCCTTGCAATCATTCTCCTTCTTGATGTACACTGAAGTTATTTCTAGCTTTTTGTCACTATTAGCAATACAAAGATAAACATGTTTGTATAACTGACTATGTCATGTTAAAACAAAGTCATGCCTGTGAATATATATATTCACGTATAATCACTGAATAATAAGAGGGCACTCAGGAGAGAACCCAGTGTATGAGAAGGACTTTCAATCAAGACATCCCCTTTGGAGAAAGGCTCAGGAAAACACATTCTTGACAATTGAGCTACTGTGTTCAAAATGGATCGCAACCTGTTCTAAAAGTCCTTAAAATAAGGAAAGACTGAAGAATTAGTAAGATAGCTCAGAGTTTGTATTATTAGCCTGGAGAACATAAACAACCAATTTTAGGCTCAAAAACTAAGTCCTCTTGTCTTCCAAAGCAAAGCTGCCTAATAAAGCATGATTACACAATTTAAAAAAGAATTATAAACAAATAATATTTAAGAAACACTCACAAGCCCAATCAATAAGCAGTTTCCTAGATAACACAGATAAACACTTAAATTTCCAATAATAGAGATAAATTTGTTATTTAGTAGAAAATTAATATGCATATCTGTATTACAACATATTTACTATTTTAAATTTTTCATTTTATCATATACACTAAAATGCATTAAAATTTCAACAAAAACATAAAATCATATGATTACACACCATAAATAGCACAATTATTTAAGTGTAAAAAATAAAATCTGTTTTTATCAAGCTTTCTATTTATAACAAATTAAAGAAAAATAACCAGCATATGATTATACTTCATCTTGAAAATATAATATTTATTGACCAAAAGACCCCTACAATAGTTGGTTCTAAGCACTACAGAATTTTAAAAATAATAGGGGTACCTTGCAAAGCTCTAGTGATAAATAAACAAAATGTACTTTTTATGTTTTGGCAGACACGATATATTTTCACTTATCCTTGTAAGCACTGCTGAAACAGAAGCAAGACTACCAATCACTCACAGAGGACAAAGAGTGGTTCTGAAAGTGAAAAGCGTTTATGATAATTACACACTGCAGAGACAGAGAATGCTGGGACTAAAGCATCAATTGTCTTTCAGCCAACATTTTTCCATCAGGACCCACAAAATTCATGCATTTCTTAATTTTCTTCCCTCTCATTTCTCCACATCCACTCTATGAATTCCCACTGCTGTTACATAACAAAAATACATTTTTCTACCACCCTTTTGGTCTGTTTGCCTTCTTGTCTCAACAATACTTTCTTTTCCTTCTTCAAAGCAGACTCTTCTCAAAGGAGCCCTTCAATGAGTCTTTCTTGAATAAAAATGGATTGGAAGACCAGATGGGATAAAAGAGCTCTTTTCTTTGTGCCCAAGCTGAAGGGGGGGGGGGGGGAAGAAGAGAAGAGAAAATGATACAAAATTATGTAATAACATTTCTTACTTTCACTGAAACAAAAAAAGAAAACTTTACCAGATATGCTCTCACTTGGCCAATTTTATTGACATATCTTTGTTCATATCCTCTTGAGTTGTTACAGGTACATGTTCCAAGTGCTTCAAGTTTTCAAACACAACCTCCCCCCACTTACTCATGCATACTTCTTATATTATCATTTAAAAAGCACAAAAGAATTATAAATTTTCAGGAACACAACTGAAGATATCATTTCTAAAACTTTGGTATCTATCTAGAAAATCTCTGCAATTCTCTGACATATGGTTGAGAGAGAAAAATCTTTGTGCAATATTTTTAAGCTGCACTGAGACTAGAGCTATTTGGAAGCCATTCACTGAGCTCTTGGCATGTCTCTGCTATTTCAGAGAAAAAAACAAGAATTTAAGACTTAAAGAGTTCTGGTTAATTAACTGAACTGCTAGGAGTGTTAAACATTTTCATGCCTGAGAAGTCAGTGTCAAATGGTTAAACAACCAATTAACACAACCAAAGAAGAGATCATCACCAAGTTAATTACAAATATGATGTTTAAACATATATTCAAAATATTTAAAATTCAAGACACCTCATAGATGTAAGTTTCCACTGGTTTCTAAAAATTGCTGCTAATACTATTAACTAATACTATTATGTCTTTATGCTATGTACCAAAATGTTCCTTGAGAATCTCATTACCATAGATGTGAGTCTGTGATTCAAGAACTCTGATACGATTTCCATTATTGTGTGCAAGAGCAAAAAAAGAAATACAAAAAGATGCTAGTATTCTTTCCTAATTCTTTTAACACTCTTACAAAAGAAGATGGCTCTACCCCAACCCTCCCATCTCCCACCCCAACTACTGTCTTCCCACTCCTTCCAGAAAAAAATCTATTTTATTCAACCAAAACACAGCAACCAAGGAAAATATGTAAGAAGAGAAATACCTGTAAGATCTTTCTTCCCATAAGTTGTCCCAGGGAAGGATCCTCAGGCACTCACTCCATGCTGCCTCCACCAATTCTTCAACCAACAGAGATGCATCCTGAATGATGGTGGAGGGTTCAGAAGTTTATAGTAGATGTGGCATATTGAGATCAAGGAACATATCCATCTCCTCACAAAAAGGGATGGTGCCTTTCAGGTGGTCCAGAACACCACTTCACAGCTCTGTGATTATACTACATGTTAGTATTCTAATATTGAGCAATTTCTTCTCTCAACCCCCAAAAATCCCATCAGAATATACTTCAAAATCTTGAATATGTCATTTTATTTATTTTTCCCTTTGTTATTTATTATTTTTATTTATTTACACCCTGGCTCATTCTACAAAAGATTGCTGGGTTGATATTACCTTTTATTAATAAAGCAATTCCTAGAAGATACCTTTGCTTTAAGGTATTCTTCACATACATATCATCTCTCATAAAATTAAACACTCCTGCTCTGATAATCTGAGTGAAAAATAAGTTTAAAAGAAGTGTGTGAAAATACACTTCTGTGAGGGCCTAGGAATAGTTAGTGAAGGAGATGATAGCTAAGAAGTAAAAGTATATGTTACACTTTATGAAAAGTACATGAAAACCAGACTTGAGACTGTATAAATTGACATGATTTAAGTAACCACTGCTACTCTCAAGCTGTTCTCCTCCCCTCCTCTCCAACATTCAGTGCTTCATTTTTTAAATAAAAATATGCTCCTAATAAAACATTGTTTTAAGAAAATGCTATTAATAGTTCATGTCCTTTCATCCTTCTTGTGCATATTTGAATATGGTTATATTTCTGACCACAAATATAGTGTTCTTACAACTTCTTTTTAATATATCTTGACCATCTTTTCACATAGTACATGTCGATCTCACTCATCTTTCCAAATACTCATATAACAGTCCTTTGCATCTAGGCATCGTGTTCTACTATCTCATTGATCATTTTCTCCCCTCCTATCTCCTCTGAATATGAAAATAGTTGCTTCCATGCCCCATGTGACTTAAATACTTGCTCATATCTTTGATCTTCATTTTTTTATCTTTAGATTATGGGATGTTTCTCTAACTTTCCTCTTAAATCATTAATTCAGCTTTCAGCTTCTTTTTTTCTTTAATTTTAACAATCAGATTTTTGTTTCTGACAACTCTGTAGATTGTTTCTTTTGGAAGAGACTGACTTATTTTTTTCAGATCTTTTATTCTCTTAAGTCTCTCTGAAGATACAAATTACATTTATGAGAAAGCATTGGTTTCTTCACCATTACTATCTATTTATCAAATTGTTTTTTCTAAAAAATGACATCATATTGTGGTTTAAAATTGAATTTCACTTAAAATGAGTGAATTTGAGCATGTGTTTACATTTTCAAAGCAATTTATACTTCTTTTCTAAGTCAATAAACACTTAATGATGGCCTACCTAAAAAATACATTTATGTTTCGTCTACTGCTTGCATCATTCCCATTCTCCAGGGGTGTTTTTCTCTTAGTTCTTATTCTATTTGTATTGCTGGTTTTCTGATGATCCTTGGTATTCCAAATTTATAAATAGTGTTCTAGAGATATTTAAATGACCTAGTTTTCTCCAGTAGATCTATCAGTCTGTACATCTCTAAAGGTATCCTCCTGAATGAGAGCTGATTTCCAGACAAATGTGGGTGAATGTAGTATATCAAAAGGCATGTTTTATTTTACAATGTGTGGTCATAAAGCAGTTGTAGACTGGAACCCCGAAGACTGCCATCATCAGGAAGACTCTACTTTTGGGGTGGAGTATTTCAATGCATATGTGGAACCATTTTCTCTTTCCCTCTCTTTCACCTCCACCTGTGTCTTGGTAGAGTCCTTGGGCCCTGTTCTGATACTCTCTCCAACTCCATCACACATTACCAGAAACCTTCCCCAGAAGCATTATCTGCAGAACAAAAGCTATGACTGTACCCTAGAGACAAATACTATTCCCAGAACACAATCATTCTGCACAAATGAAGGGGAAACCCCAGCTGGTACAGTTTTTTAATTGCTCTGATGATTACTCCACAGACGAGTCTAAATCTTTGAAAATGTCAACAACACAAATGGAGTTCCTTGAAGTCTGCTCAGAAAAAACTTGTCACTTTCAATTGTGTTTTTTTTCTGTTCTTGTTTCTGTGTTTCTCTCATTCCATCTGCTTTCTACTTTATAAAATTCCCCAAAATATGCTACACCAATGTTACCCATACTTGTTGTCCAATGCATTAAGATTTTTTAAAAAACTTACAGGCATTTTTTTAATTACAGGCCTAATTTTTTTAAAGAACATTTTCAGTCATTTCAAACACATATGGAGAAAGTTGGGAGAGCTCACCTTTTGCCATCTGTTAACAAAAGTATCTTCAAATTTTTTAATATATATTTCCTATATATCTTCACAAATATCAAGAAGTAAAAAGTATCCACTGCTACAAGTAGAAATCTTGCACAGAATAGTATTCATAGTATTCTTTTACTTTCCCCTTTTCACCACACGTCACCATCTAGTCTACAGGTTTTATTATTAAGTCATCTAGAATTTCCTAGTTGCCACTGCTTCATCTCTTTCATTTTATTAGAAATATTTTCTCTAAAGTAATACTATACTTCAAAGTACATTCTTAACAATATTTTAGATCTAACCATAAGTTTCACTGATTGATTGGGTTTTGATTGTCGTTTGCTTTTGTTCATCAATGTATATAGGTATATCTTGGTGCTTCATTTTATTGTGCTTCAGAAATGTTGCACTTTTTTAGATATTGAAGCCATGACCCTTCACAAGCAAAATAATTGTGACTCACTTTGTTGAGATACTCACTTTATTCAGTGGTCTGGAGTCAAACCCATGATATCTCTAAGATATGCCTACAGTACCTTTCTTTTTTGGAGTCCAGAATTCCTTATTCTGATGCATTTCATTTTGCTTAAGTATTTCCAAATAGATTCATTTATTTAATTCTACAGATGTAATACTTCAGTCCTTTGGAACAAATACATATTTTGCCTTTGTAGCTGAAAAATAGCTTTTGCTGCATGTAGAAATTTAGGATAGTAACACTTTTATCTCAGAATCCTATAGGCAATTTCCACTGTTTCTTAGTATCCAGTGCTGCATAAGAAAAATCAGATGTAAAAATCCAAGAAGAGGGAAGACTCCCAAACTCCTTTTATGAGGCCAGCATCATCCTAATCCCAAAACCAGATAAACACACACCAAAACCAGATAAACACACAAAAGAAAGAAAAATACAGGCCACTATTGCTGATGAACGTAGGTGCTAAAATCCTCAACAAAATATTGGCAAACTATATCCAGCAATATATTAAAAAGATCATACACCATGATCAAATGGGATTCACTCCAGGGATGCAAGGATGGTTCAATATTCACAAATCAATAAATGTAATACATCACATAAACAAAAAGAATATAAAAACACATGATCATAGCAATAGATATGGAAAAAGCATTTCATAAGGTACAGCATCCATTTATGATAAAAATATTCAGTAAAGTGGAAATAAAGGCATACCACAACATAATCCTTAATAAAATACCAATGACATATTTCAGATATAGAACAAACATTTAAAAAATTCATATGGAACCATAAACGACCCTGAATAGCCACAGAATTATGAGAAAGAAGAACAAAGTATGAGGAATCACAGTACCTGACATCAAACTATATTACAAGGCCACTGTGATCAAAACAGTCTGGTACTGGTATAAGAATAGACACATAGATCAATGGAACAGAATAGAGGGCCCAGAAAGAAACCCATGTCCCTATGGTCAAATGATATTCGACAGAGGGGAGAGAAGCATAAAGTGGGATAAAAATAGCCTCTTTCTTCAACTAACAGTGTTTGCAGAGCTGGGTAGTGACATGCAAAAAATTGAAATTCAACCACAAACTTACACTACACACAAAAATAAACTCAAGATGGATAAAAGACTTAAATATAAGTCACGACAGCCTAAAAGTCCTAGAGGAAAACATAGGCAGGAAACTCTCAGATATCCAACGCAGCAATATTTTCTCTGATATGTCCTCTAGAACAAGGGACATAAAGGAAAGAATAGACAAATGAGACTTCATCAAAATAAGAAGCTTCTGCACAGCTAAAGAAAACATCAGGAAAATGAAAAGCGAAACAACTGTATGGGAAAACATATTTGCCAATGATACCATGGACAGGGGTTTGATCTCCAAAATATATAAAGAACTCACATGATTCCACTCCAGGAAGACAAACAATCCAATTAAAAAATAGGCAAAGGACCTGAACAGACACTTCTCCAAAGAGGACATACAGAAGGCCCAGAGATATGAAAGGATGCTCATCATCACTAGCCATCAGAGAGATGCAAATTAAAACCACAATGATTTACCACTCATACTGGTCAGAATGGTCATCATAAACAAATCAACAAACAGCAAGTGCTGGCGAGGTTGTGGAGGAAAGGGAACACTAGTACACTGTTTGTGGGAATGCAGACTGGTGCAGCCACTGTGGAAAACAGTTTGAAATTTCCTCAAAAAGTGAAAAGTGGAACTGCCTTTTGACCCAGCAATTCCACTGCTGGGATTATACCCTAAGAATCCCAAAATACCAATTCAAAAGAACCTATGCACCCCAGCGTTCATAGCAGCACAATTTACAATAGCCAAGTGGTAGAAGCAACCTAAGTGCCTGTCAATAAATGAATGAATCAAAAAACGGTGGTACATTTACACAATGGAATGCTACGCAGCGAAAAAAAGAGCTGCTACCCTTCATGATAGCATAGATGGAACTGGAGAACATTATGCTAAGCAAAATAAGCCAGTGGGTGAAAGACAAATACAATATGATCTCACCTATAAGCAGAACCTAATCAACAAAACAAACAAGCAAGGAAAATATAATCAACAACATTGAAAGAAAAAAGAAACCAACAGTAACGGGGTGGGGGAGTGGATAACAGGGAAAAGAGGGGAAAGGGTCAAATCAAGGAACATGTATAAAAGACCCATGGACAATGCCAAAGTGGGGAAGGATTGAGGTAGGGAGGTGGGGGTGGGTGGGGCAGAGGAACATGGTGGCAGGAAAATGGAGACAAATGTCTTTGAACAATAAAAGACAATTTAAAAAAAGAAAAAAGAAAAATCAGATGCCAATCTGATTCTTTTTTCCATTAGGGTAAGCCAATTTATCTAGAAATGATTTCCTTTCCACCTTGGAATTCAGAATTTTTACCAGTATTTGACTTTAACAGAAATTTGATTTCAGTATATGTTATTTGAGGGCATTCTTCAGCCCAAGAAAAGTTTATTCTATCATTTTATTATCTGGTGCTTTCCAATATGGACATATTTTTCACTTTTGGAATTCCTATTTCACAGATACAGATCTGGATCTCCTTGATAGGTCTCAAATTTTTCTCTGATAATGTTCAATTTTTCTTGCTCTTTTGTCTGAGAGAAATCTCAATTTCACTGTCAATATTGTTGCCTCTCTTTTTCAAATATTTATTGTAAAATATTTTACACATACAAAGGAAGGCAGGATATTATTTAATAAATACTTATATATCCACCATGCTACTTTAAAATATATATGTATCTAGATAACAGAAATACTCTTCTTTCCCTCCCAGAGATAGCCTAAGTTGGGTGTCTATCATTCACATGGATTTATTTACATATTTTTACATTTGTGTACATGTATATAAGTCTTACTATATCTAGTAAGACTAAATTTTGTTTCCTGAAAATTTGATTTCAGTTAAGTCATGGTCAAAACAGATCAACAAACAATGCTAAGGTATAAATGTTTACACACACACACACACACACACACACACACACACACACTTTTCCTAGGTCATAGGAGAAAGGGACATTGAAACTTAGTAGTTATCAACAAATTACTCTCAAAAAATTGGTTTATACTTTTTCAGGTTAAGAATTCTCATTGTTAAACATGCTCACTAACACAGTATAGCCAGAATTTAACAATTTCATGTTTGCCTGAAAACATATTTCAAAAACCCTTGCTTTTAAGTGATTTTGCTAGCTATCATTTATAAGATGACATTTGTTTTCTTTTAGTATTTGAAGACTGTTTTCAGACTTCTGGCATTCATTTTTGTATTTTTGAGGTCTGCTACCAGTCTAATTTTTATATTTTAGTAAATAATCTATTTCTGGCTATTTTAACTTCCCTTTGTCTTTATTATTATCCAGTTACTTTTCTACCTTTAAAATTACTGTTTTACCAATCTAATGACATTTTGTAATTCTGGAAAATTCTCAGTCATTCCTTCTTTGGAAATAGGCTGTCATCAGTCTCTTCATTCTCCTCTGAAATTCCAACTTCACATAAATATTTATTTATTTATTCTTCTGCTTCAAAATATCTCTTTCATATTTCCATACCTGGGTTTTTCTTCAGATTTTCAAGTTCATCAAATCTCTCTTCTGCTGGGTTTAATCAATTTAAGCCATTCAATGTTTTTCAATTTAAAGTACTATGTTTTTAATTTTTGAAAATTCTACTTTTTCATATCTTCCTGGAATTTCTTCACAGCATTTGTTCCGTGCTCATGGTTTTAATCGCCCATTTTCTTTCTTTAAATATTTTATACACATATATTATTCCATACTCTTATCTACTAATTTCAGTATCTGATAGTCACAGAAGTCTAATTCTGCTGTTTGTTTTATATCTGCTTACTCTTTGCTCATGATTGCCAATTTTCTTCAAAGCATTTCATTCAGGGTCCATCAATGGGCATAATAAAAGTCTTATGCTGAAGGTGCATTCCCGTAAAGAGTATTAACTTTTGCTTCTGTTAGGTGCTCTGTAGCAAAAACAACATTTGATTGTTCTCAAATAATTTTCTCTGCCTACAGTTAAGTATAAATTAGAATCTCATATCCACATGAAGACAGACTTATCATCACAAATTTCTGGAGACTTTTCAGTCTCAAATCTCCATGCCAAGAGAAGAAAACTCCTATGTTCTCTGGTAGAAATTAAATTTAATTTTCGAAGCTTTCTTTCATTGAAGTATGATCTTGAAGAGCCTTGGTCTTATACAGAGACCTCAATTTCAATTGCTCATCTAGTACATGCACAAAGATCTACCCCCTCAAACTCATGTGAACTTTAAATACAAGCCTCTGTATCAGCAAATGTTCTACCGTTTTGGAGTCAATTTAACACTGGATTCTAGCATCTTCTATTATTTTTGGACTCTAGGTATTTTAGTTGGCAATCATATTTTTAATTATCTACAGGCTTTTTCACTGCTCCTTCTCAATACAATATTTCATCAATTGTAACCAGAAATTTTCAGTTTACTTTCTTTTTTTTATATTAACTATGATTTCTGGCCTATTTGCTTTGCTTGTTTTAGTATGAGTCTTCTTTTCAGCACTGCTAATTTCCCTCAAACATTCAGTATTTCATCAAACGTTTACTAACACATACCCAGAAGCCTCAGTTTATAGTTTCTTCCCTCGTCATTTTACTAATACCCCTGAATCCTATCAGGAAGCCCAAAAAAACCCTCCACTCCTTAATTCCTATTTCTGGTTCATCTACTATAAGTAAAGAAAGCTGATTATAGAACCTACAGTGTTTTTGCTTTATCATGCACAATTTACTTTATGTAAGTGTATTCTTTATTATAAAAGTAACTAGCCAAGTTATTTAAAATGTGCAATCTACATAGTTTTATAGATGATGTAAATAAAACATGCTTGAATGAACCAATATATAGTAATAAATCAAGAAACTTAGACAAAGGACATGAAAACCTCAGAATTATGCCAATTCTAACAATTGCTATTTTTCTTCTTCAGTCAAGTTGAAATGGCATAAAACCAAAAGAACAAAGTATACTTTTTTTTCTGATCTAATTTTCTAAACAGGGTAAATGCTTTATACTCCTCTCTTGTTGGACAGAAAATTTCACACAGAAAATATACTCCAGAGCAGCATGCAAATTAGTATTTACTTGCTGTCCCCAAAATTACCCTATTAAAAGGTCTCTGGCATTCACAATTTTCATCTGGAAACTCTAAGAATACATTCATGCCACTCTAAAGTCAAATGATTACTGTTTTAACGGTCACACAATATTAAAAAATAAGTAGCACTTATCAAGCCTTAATCTTAGTATTTAGGATGAAATTAAAGGCAATTATATCTATATTGTTTATACCCAAACCAATTAGGTATTTAAAAAATAAAACAAAAACACTGGCTATGCAGGTTTCCAAATGTATATCCCACAGTTTTTAATCTTTTCCATGGTATTTGTTTGCTTATTTATATTACATGAGGGCCTGAATGCATATAATAAGCTGAAGAAGCTAAAGAAACAAGCTGTTTAAAGGTACACCATGTTCAACCTTCTGTAAATTAAATAACCCCCTAATTATCTTTAATACAATTATTTCTAGCAGCCCAAAAATGTTTGGGTACTATATTTATACTGCAGCAACTGACTGACCAATAGAGTGAGGGCTGTTTCTCAACTTTACTGACCTGCATTTTATGTTGGTTATTCACTTATTTTGTAACTTTCCAAGGCACCAACTGACTTCAGATATAATCATTCAATGCTGAAACTTTTCCACAGAACTGATTTACCTTCAGAACAGGGTAGAAACTATTATGAAATTGTCTGTTATCTTTGGAATCATTTAGTTTTTACATAAAAAAAATTCTTAAAATGCTGAGCAATAAAATTACTTAATATTCCATCAACCTTTTTGTAGAAATAGTGCTTTAAAAAAATAATACTTTTATTGTGTAGCTTCACATACTCCCTTGTAAAAACCCATAGATACTTTAGTGATCCAGTCTGAGAAGCAAGTTCATA
The DNA here is from genome assembly GCF_021234165.1 of Pteronotus mesoamericanus. NCBI lineage: Eukaryota > Metazoa > Chordata > Mammalia > Chiroptera > Mormoopidae > Pteronotus > Pteronotus mesoamericanus. The sequence continues at coordinate 32,699,587 of NW_026555105.1, read as the reverse complement.
GAGAGGCAGCTAAAAGTTGTAAAATGTAGCCTTATCTTCAATGTGAGATCCACCCTACTAAAAAGAATGGTAATTGGTGTAAAAAAATAAATTAAAAATTAAAGAAGCAGATTTTTTAAACTTTCAATAGATCCTAAGTGCAAATTTGGAACACAGATGGAATTACAAAGAAATGTGAATGATTTTTTAAACAATGTAAAGTTATGCTCATTACACATCTACTTGATAGGACAAAGCCTTCTTCTTAACAATATTCAGTGATTATTGCCAATTTTATTGTCCACAACTTTATCTTTTCTAATACTGTGTTTTTAATTAAAACAAGCATCATAGTATTGTGAATAATAATCTATAAAAATTTAATAATGCACAGCATAAAATATATCTTTCCAAAAATCAAACATAATTAATAGTAAACTCATAAACATATCAGCAATGCTTTTGGAAAATAAAAGGTATCATTAACACAGGATAAGAGGGTAGGAGGATGTAAAGCCAGAGGCCTGTGTTCAGATTCAGACTTTGCCACTCAACAGTAGTATGACCCTAGTCAAGCTAACAGCTGTACCTCAGTGACCTCATTTGTAACAGGATACAGTAATAGTACCTACTCCTACTAATAGTACCTACTTTATGCAGCTGTTGTGATAATTACATAAGTTAACATTTGTAAAGCACTTAAAACTGTGTCTGGCACATGTTAAGTACTTTGTAAGTATCTGTTTTTAAGAAAAGGAGAATTTTTTCTAATTCCAAGGGAATGTTTGTTTCCCTTATCATTAACCTTAAATAATTATTAATCTATCATCACTAACTTTCATACCTCATCTCCACATAAACAAACACAGATATTCACATAGATAAGCAACATCACTGACTTAAGTTTAGAAATGAAATACCCATTCCTTTGAGCTAAGTAAAGCTCAATTAAGCTATCAATCAAAAAATTATGTATCTCTTAATAAAACTGTCAAATACATTAAATATTTACATTCCCATCATGATGAAATACATTTGGTATCAGTTATATAATTCAAAGAAAGGAGCCCCCTTTTTTTTATGGTCAGACTTAGACAATTTATTTTACCAAATTCAGAATCAAGTTCAACTAATAAGTACTGTGGGCACAAGATTCAAACATCAGAGAAAAATCTAAATCACAAGAAAGCAAGCCCACACAAGTCTGTGGACCACTGATGAACTTTCATTTTGAAGGAGCCTTTATTAATTACTGAATAGGACTTGGAGAAACGTTTTTGTAACTCTTACAACTAATTTTTTTAATTTACATTAAAAAATAGAAATGTAATGGAAGAAGAAAAATGAACAAGACAAAAGCAAAAAGAAAACAATTGATTTTTATCTACTAATAAAAATATTTGTTGAAATATAATTTTACTGTGGGATTTTCAAAGAAATATTTTAATAGATTAAATGCCTATCATCACTCTATTTTGGCCAAATCAATGAATCCAAAATTAGTAAATTCTACAAACTTGCAATCATGTTTCTATTGGTCACAATTTATTCTTATTTTTGAGTATATGACATAACAATACAAAAAAGGCTCTAATACATGACAAGCTACCTTAGAGTATAACCAGCTACTCATGTGCAATACTCTTTAAAATAAAGGTGAGGCTTTCATCACTAAAAAAATATATCAGGCACCATGTGAAATGCTTAACTTTTTCAAGCTCAATGCACCTAGACCATGATATGGATCTCAAAGAGGAAAAAAGATCAATTCAGTTTTAGAAGAGTTTTCAAAAAAAACATGTTAAATTTAACAAAGTTAACAACATGACCCATTGTATTAGTAAATTATAGCTAATGCAATAATTACCCTAAGTTTTCAATGTTAAGTAATTACCACATATGCTCTAAGTGGATACCAAGAGCCCTAGATTACTCTAAAATGAAGAGCTGAAGTCTGAATTGAAAGCAGAATTTGCGTTACTGAAGTATGGAAGATTACAATGTACCTCCCCCTCCAAATTTTTTATGACATACAATGGAAAATCTCTACTTAGAAAAAACATTTTGTATTTACAGGGAGCAACCAACTAAATCAGAATCTATATTTTAAATATAAATCAAATACTGAATACACTTCAAAAACAGTAAATATGGTAAGCAAAGTTATACTGAAAATCAGATTCCAAGCATTATGCCAGAAACTAAAGATTAATAAAGTATTAGCTTTAGAAAATCTCAGCTGAGAAGAAATCTAAGGGCTACTAAACATCATAAAGATGGCTTGTACATTACTGAATTCCTGACTGCTGTCTGAATGATTTCAAAAATGGGTATTTTGACCATTTTTTATCTGCACTACTTGACTCCTCAATTTTCCTGAATAATGAATTTAAGAGCTGACAGGGGGGAAAGTAAAATAGTTGAACAAGCTTTCTCTATATTATACCAATAAAAAATACAAACAAATTTTAACCACTCATGTACTGATTGCCACTTGGGCTGCTTTCACATCTTGGTAATTGTAAATAATGCTGCAATGAACATAGGGGTGCTAATATTCCTCTGAATTAGTGTTTCAGGTTTTATCCGATAAATTCCCTGATGGGGAATCACTAGGTCATAAGGCAGTTCCATTTTTAATTTCTTAATATAACACCATACTGCTTTCCATAGTGGAAATGCACCAACCTACATTCTCGCCAACAATGATAAAGGGTTCCCTTACTTCACATCCTAGCCAGCACTTGTTTGTTGATCTATTGATGATAGCCACTCTGGTGTGAGGTGTCTCACTGTGGTTTTAATTTGCATTTCTCTGATGATTAGTGATGTTAAGCATCTTTTCATGTTTATTGGCCATTGGATGTCCTCTCTGAAGAAGTGTCTATTCAGATTCTTTGCCCTTTTTTTTAATTGGACTGTTTGGTTTTTTGGTGGTGATTCATAAGTTCTTTATAAATTTTGAATATTAACCCCTCATCAGATGTATTGGCAAATACATTCTCCCATTCAGTGGGTTGATTTTTATTTTGTTCATGGTTTCCTTTGCTGTGAAAAAAACTTTTTAGTTCAATATAGTACATTTGTTTATTTTTTATGTTTGTTTCCCTTGCCTGAGGAGATATGTCAAATAAAATACTACTACAAGCAATGTCCAAGATTTTGCTGCCTATGTTTTCTTCTAGCATTTTTATGGTTTTGGGTCTAACATTTAAGTCTTTAATCCATTTTGAATCTATTCCTGTGTGTAGTGTAAGGAGGTAGCCTAGTTTCATTTTACTGCACTTTTCTGTCCAATTTCACCAATACCATTTATGGAATAAACTATGTATAGACATGCTGCTTTGAATACTATAGCCTTGTAGTATAGTTTGATATCAGGTAGCATACCACCAACTTTGTTCTTTCTCAGGATCACTGTTGCTATGCAGGGTCTTTTGTAATTCCATGGAAATTTTTGAAATATTTGTCCTAGTTCTGTGAAATACATCACTGGAATCTTGATAGGAATTGCACTGAATCTATGGGTTGTTTTGTGTATCATGGACATTTCAATTATGTTAAGTCATGCTATCCATGAACACAGTATGTGCTTCCACTTGTTTGAATCTTCTTCAATTTCTTTCTTCAGTGTCTTATAATTTTCCAAGTACAGGTCTCTATACATTCTTTATTAGATTTATTCCTGGGTATTTTATTATTTTGGAAACAATCTTGACTGTGACTGTTTTTTTAATTTCCCTTTCTGTTAGTTTGTTATTGGTATATAAAAATTTAACTGATTTCTGAATATTAATTTTGTCTCCTGCTATTTCGCTGAATTCATTTATCAGTTCTAGTTGTTTCTTAGTGGAATGTTCAGGGTTCTCTATGGACAGTATCATGTCAGCTGCAAATAAAGACAATTTTACTTCTTCCTTTCCAATTTGGATGCCTTTTATTCTCCTTCTTGTCTGATTGCAATGGCTAGGACTTCTAGCACTCTGCTGTATATGAGATATGAAAGCAGACAACCCTTTCTTATTCCCAATCTTAAAGGTAACGCTTGTAGTTTTTGCCTGTTGAATATGATGCTGGCGGTGGGTTAGTCATATATGGCCTTTATTGTGTTTAGGAATGTTTGCTTTATTCCCACTTTGCTGAAATTTTTTATCATTAATGGGTGCTGGATGTTATCAAATGCTTTTTCTGCATATATTGCTATGATCATATGGTTTTTATCCTTCATTTTGTGGTATATCACATTTATTGATACGTGAATGTTGTCCCATTATTCCATCCCCAGAATAAATCTCATTTCATCATGGTATATGATCCTTTTGATGTATTTCTGTATTTAGTTTGCTAATATTCTGTTGAGGATTTTAGCATCTATGTTCATCATGGATTAATTTTCTTTCTTTGTAGTGTGTTCATCATGGATTAATTTTCTTTCTTTGTAGTGTCTTTACCTGGTTTTGGAATTAGAGTAATGCTAACCTCATAAAATGAGTTCTGGAGTCTTCCCACCACTTGAATTCTTGAAATAGTTTGAGAAGTAGAGGTGTTAGTTCTTCTCGGAATGTTTGGCAAGTCACCTTTTGTGAAGTCATCCCATCTGTGCTTTTGTTTGTTGAGAGATTTTTTGATTACTGCTTTAGCTCTCCGAAGTGTAATCTGTCTATTTAAATTCTCTGATAATTCCTGATTTAGTTTCTTGAAGGGTGTATGTATCTAGGAATTTATCATTTTATTCAGGTTGTCCAAATTGTTGGCATATAGTTGTTCACATTTTCTTATTGTCCTTTGTATTTCTTTGGTATCAGTTTTTATTTCTTCTCTTTCATTTCTGATTTTACTGATATTTATTTGGGTCCCCTCACTTTTTTCTTGATAAGTCTCACTAACAGTGTGTCAATCTTGTTTCCCTTTCTAAAAAACAAGCTCTTGGATTCCTGATCTTTTGTATCATATTTTTTAGACTCTATTTCATTTATTTCTCCTCTGATCTTTATTAATGCCTTCCTTCTACTCACATTGGGCTTTGCTTATTTTTGTTTTTCATGTTTCTTTAAGTGTAAAGTTAGGTTGTTTATTTGAGCTTTCTTGTTACTTCAGATAGGGCTGTATTACTATGATTTTCCCTCTTAGGGCTACTTTTCCTTCGTCCCACATATTTTTGGTTGCTGTGTTTTCATTTTCATTTGTTTCAAGGAATATTTAAATTTCTTTCTTAAGTTCATCATTGACTCATTGTTTAATAACATGTTATTTAGCTTCCATGTCTTTGTGTATTTTTTCAATGCCCTTCTGATGACTGACCTCTAGTTTCAAAGCACTGTGTTCAGATGCTTGATATGATTTCAATAATTATAAATTTATTGAGACTTATTTTGTGACCCAACATGTAACCCATTATATCCATCTGATCTAGTGTCACTTAAGGCTGCAGTCTCCTTGTGAATTTTGTGTAGGACCCATCCATTTATGTCAATGGGGTGTTAAAATCCTTAACTATGACTGTATTGCTGTCCATCTCTCCCTTTATGTCCATCATTATTTGCTTTACATATTTAGGTGCTCTTACGTTGGGTACATAATGTTCACTAAGGTTATATCCTCTTGTTTGATTGTTCCCTTTATCATTATGTACTATCTTTCTTTGTCTCTTACTATAGCCTTGGTTTTAAAGTCTATTTTCTCAGATAGAAGTATTGCTACCCTAGCTATAGTTTCCTTTCCATTTGCACAAAATATCTTTTCCCACCTGTTTATGTTTAGTCTGTGTGCATCTTTCTTTCTGAAGTGGGTCTCTTGAAGACAGCACTTTTCTTATCCATCCAGCTACCCTATGTCTTTTGACTGAAGTATTTAAGCCACTTACATTTAAAGTGATTACTGAAAGATACACAGTGACCTTTTTTAAAATATTTTCCTCTGGTGTTTTTGTTTGTTTCTTCTTCTTTTCTTTAAAGCAAGCCCTTTAAAATTTGTTGTAATTCTGGTTTGGTGGTAACAATCTCCTTTAGCTTTTTCTTAACTGGGAAGTTCTTTATTTCTCCTTCATTTTTAAATGATCATCTTGCTGGGTAAAGGAGCCTTAGCTAAGGGCCCTCGCTTTTCATCACCTTGAATATTTCATGCTAATCCCTTCTGGTCTGCAATGTTTCTGCTGAGAAATTAGATGACAGACAGTCTAATGCAAACTCCCTTGTAGTTAACTAAATGCTTTTCTCTTGCAGTTTTTGATTCTCTCCTTGTCTTTATGCTTTGCAATTTTAACTATGATGTGTCTTGGTGTGGATCTCTTTGGGTCCATCATGTTTGGGACTCTGTGTTTCTAGGATTTGCATGTCTTTCTCCTTTGGCAGTTCAGGGAAATTTTCAGTCATTATTTCTTCAAATACGTTCTAAATCTCTTGTCCGCTAGCTTCTCCTTCATTCCCATGATGCGGATATTGTTACACTTCTTGTTTTCTCAAAGGTTTCTTAAATTCTCCTCATTTGTTTTCTTTTTTCTCTCTGCTGCTCTGCTTGGGTGTATGTTTTTTCTACCTTGTCTTCCAAACCCCTAATTCAGAAATCTGTTTCACCTAACCTATATTTATTCCTCCAGTGTATTATTTATTTCAGATATTACATTTTTTATATTTGACAGGTCCTTTTTATGGTTTCTATGTCTTTTTTTTCATGCTGTTGAGTATCCTTATAATCATTATTCTAAATTCTTTATCTGATAAAATGCCTCCATTTCATTTAGTTCCTCTGGAGAATTCTCTTTTCTTTCATTTGGGGCCTGCTGCTTTGTTTTTCCATTTTGGCTACTTCTTTGTGTTTGTTTCTATGTATCAGGTAGATCTTCAAAGACTCCAGTACAGACCTATTTCAGATGCTGCCTGTGAATGGCTCTGGAAACCTATTTGGAGCTATCAGTGATCCACAGATTGTGGCTCCCTCTGCTGGGCATGGTTACACACCAAGCTGCATGCTCAGTTGGCTTTTACCAGCACTGGTCCCAGGATTGGGTCAGCTAATGTCTCAGAGCTCCCAGAGTCCCGCTCCTGCCCGCTGGCTTTCTATTAGGCTTAATCACTAAAATAGTCTCCAGCTATACTCCTCAGCAGCTTAGCTTAAACTCCTCAGGATGCGGGGGTGAAAAATCCAGGCAGGTAGGGCTATTTCTTTCCTTCGGGCTACTGTGGCATGGAGGGGCATGCTCTGTTCAAGAAAGATGGCTTCTGCAGTATGGGGAATGACTCAGCATATGGATCATGGTGGCTGACCCTTCAGCTCTCTCCCCAGAGACACCAACTCCAGACTCTTTTCATACAGCTGTAGTCCACTCTGCCCTCCCTCTACCAGAACCTATGGTGACAGCAAATGATAATTTTTGCGCCGGCCCTTTAAGAGGCTATCTGCATTTCTAGGTATCTCTCTCTCTGGAAGACAGATACCTCACTGCCTTTCACAGTCGGATGTTATTAGGATTCTTTTCCCAGTTTTGGTGCTCTAGGCTGGGGAGTCCAGCTTGTGCTTCAGATTCCACATTTCAAAGGGGAAACCACCCTGGCCACTGAAATATGCCTATGGAACTTCGGATGCTGTCTGTGGGAGCCCAGCAAGCCCTCCGTGCCTCTACACTTCGTACCAGTCTCATTGCGGTGGTGTGGTTCCTTCATTAAGTCCTTGGTTATACTGCATCTCTCCAGCTAGTATTCAGTTGACTATTCATGATTTTTCTATAATTTAGTTGTAATTCCAGTTTTATCAGGGAGAAGGTTAGTGTAGCTTCCACCTCCTCTGCCACCCTCTTGTATCTCCACAAGTCACTTTTTTAAAATTAATTTATTTATTTTTTTTCAAATACATGTGTCTCTGCCTTCCCCCCACCACTTTCCCTTGACACCTCCCCCCCTCCCTCAACCCTTCCCCTTTGGCTTTGTCCATGAGTCCTTGCTATATGTTCCTTGACTTGCCCCTTCCCTTCCTTTTCCCCTGTCCCTCTCCTCTCCTTCCCTCTTGCCTCTGTTGGTTTAATTTCCTTTCAGTGTTGCTGGTCTTATTTTCCTTGCATCTTTGTATTGTTGGTTAGGTTCCACATACAGGTGAGCTGATATGGTATTTGTCTTTCTCACCCTGGCTTATTTCGCTTAGTATAATGCTCTCGAGTTCCATCCATGCTGTCGCAAAGTTTAGTAGTTCTTTTTTTCTTTCTGCTGCATAGTATTCCATTGCGTAAATGTACCATAATTTTTTGATCCAATAATCTGCTGATGGGCATTTAGGTTGCTTCCAACACGTGGCTATTGTAAATTGTGCTGCTATGAACATTGGGGTGCATAGGTTCTTTTGAATTGGCATTTTAGGATTCTTAGGGTATAGTCCCAGCAGGGGAATGGCTGGATCAAAAGGCAGTGCCATTTTCAGCTTTTTGAGGGAATTCCAGTTTTCCACAATGGCTGCACCAGTCTGCATTCCCACCAACAGTGTACTAGAGTTTCCTTTTCTCCACAGCCTGGCCAGCACCTGTTGTTTGTGGATCTGTTTATGATGGCTATTCTGACCGGTGTGAGGTGGTACTTCATGGTGGTTTTGATCTGCATTTCTCTGATGGCTAGTGATGCCGAGCATCCTTTCAAATGTCTCTGGCCCTCTGTATCTCCTCCTTGGAAAAGTGTCTGCCCAGGTCCTTTGCCCATTTTTTGATTGGATCGTTTGTCTTCTTGGAGTGGAGTCGAGTGAGTTCTTTACATATCTTGGAGATGAAACCTCTATCCGATGTATGATTAGCAAATATATTTTCCCATACGGTTGGCTCCCTTTTCATTTTGCTGTTTTCTTTAGCCATGCAGAAGCTTCTTATTTTTGCAGAGGTCCCACTTGTTTATTCTTTCATTTATGTCCCTTGCTTTAGGAGACACATTGGTGAAAAAATTGCTGCGTGGGATATCTGAGAGTTTCCTGCCAATGTTCTCCTCTAGGACTTTGATGGTGTTGCGACTTATAATTAAGGCTTTTATCCATCTTGAGTTTATTTTTGTGTATGGTGTCAGTTGATGATCCAATTTCAATTTTTTGCATGTAGCCGTCCAGCTCTCCCAACACCATTTGTTGAAGAGGCTATTATTGCTCCATTTTATACTTCTGCCCACTTTGTCAAGTTTTAGTTGCCTATAGACCTGGGCTTATTTCTGGCCTTTCTATTCTATTCCACTGGTCTATGGGTCTGTTCTTGTGCCAGTACCAGATTGTTTTGAGTATAGTGGCTTTGTAGTACAGTTTGATGTCCGGTATTGTGATCCCTCCTACTTTGTGTTTCTTTCTGAAAATTGCTGCAGCTATTCAGAGTCGTTTATGGTTCCATATAAATTTTTGAAATGTCTGTTCCATTTCTGTGAAATATGTCATTGGTATCTTAATAGAGATTGCATTCAATCTATAAATTGCTTTGGGTAGTATGGACATTTTGATGATATTAATTCTTCCAATCCATGAGCATGGTATATGCTTCCATTTATTGGTGTCTTCCTTAATTTCTTTCTTCAATGTTGTATAGTTTTCTGCATACAGGTCTTTTACTTCCTTGGTTAAATTTATTCCTAGGTACTTTATTTTTCTTGTTGCTATATCGAATGGTATTTTTTTCTGATTTCTTCTTCTTCTATTTCATCGCTGGTGTACAAAAATGCCTTTGATTTCTGAATGTTGACTTTGTATCCTGCTGTTTTGCCAAATTCACTTATAGGTTGAGTAGTTTTTTGGTAGCATCTACAGGGTTTTCTATGTACACTATCATGTCATCTGCAAACAATGATAGTTTTACTTCCTCCTTTCCTATTTGGATGCCTTTTATTTCTTTTTCTTGTCTGACCACTGTGATTAGGACTTCCAATAAGATGTTGAAAAGAAGTGGTGAATACGGACATCCTTGTCATGTTCCCAATCTTAGTGGGAAAGCTTTTAGTTTTTGCCCATTGAGTATGATGTTGGCTTTAGGTTTTTCATATAACGTTTTTATTAAGTTGAGAAATGCCCCATTTATTCCCATTTTGCTGAGTGTTTTGATCATAAATGGGTGCTGTACCTTATCAAATGCTTTTTCTGCATCTCTCGAGATAATCACATGGTTTTTGTCTTTTCTTTTATTTATGTGATGTATTACATTTATTGACTCCACACGTCACTTTTAACATCAACAGTATATTGACCAATATGTCATAACTAAAAAATCCCATAATTCGGAAATCATGGCCCATGCATGAAATACCAGTAAGTGCTTGAAAATAACTTATTAAGTGGCAACCTGTCATATAATGATCCTTCTGTAGGTTGACTACAATGACATTTTATGTTTAGTAACTTTCTTGTAGGAATTTTACATTACAGATTAATAATTATCATCACTATATAAATAGAAGAATAAAGCTTGTGTTTGCACAAGCACAAATACTCAAATAAAAATTAGATTTCTTAACCTTTGAGGTAATGTCCATTTATTAATTAGACTTCTCAAATTAAGTGCCCCTAAATGATAAAATCATTACCCTATTTACTAATACCTAAATAAACTTCACTAAAGTCAAGAACAAGGCAAAATGCCTGCTATAAGCTGTATTAATTAACTGTACCGATGACCTTAAAGTGAAAGAAAAAACTGGAAGTACAAATATTAAGAAGCTATAAAAACATCATTTGAAGAAGGCTTTAATGTCTATGTAGAAAATCCAAGCATACACTTTAAAAGACTGTGACTAATAACAAAATTCCAGACTAGTTTTCAAAATCAACAGTTCCCTATACCTCATCAATAACCAATCAGAAAATTAAATGGGGATAAAAATCCCATTCGTAATTATTTTTAAATCCATTAAATAAATATCTAGCATTAAGCCTGAACAAAACTGAAAAGATAAAGATATTATAAGACATCACCTGACCAAAAATGTAAAATTCCCTTACTGTAAAATAAACTTAGCAGGTTAATAAGAAAACAATCATTTTTTAAAAATATGCAAATGTATTACAAAATAATTCATTAAGTAAACATGCAAATCACTTAAAGCAATACTTGACCCTTATTTATATCATATTTAAACATGATTTCAATCATTTAAAAGCATTCATGTGAATATAATGATGGTTCAACATTTTTTAAACTGGAAACTGAAAATGTATGTCAATTGAAAACCTTGACCCTTTTGACCTAGTAATTCCATGGCTAAAAATTATTCTTATGAAAGGTGTAAACATACACAAGAATACAAAGAAATATACAAGGACATTCTGTAAAATATTGGTTATTGTAGCAAAAATAAAAATTGACATAAAATAGTCATCTATAATGGAGCAATAGTTAATAAATAGGAAATTTTAAAGAAATTAAAATAGCAACAGCAAAGTGTTACTAGTTTTGTTCATTTCATTGGCAAACATTTCAGGGATCAACTGCACCTTTTGATAGCAAAGTTAAGAGAAAACAGATGTTCATACAATGTTGATATGTGTAGAAACTGCTTTAGCATTTCTGAAAGACAATGTGACAGTTTTACCAAAATTTTAAATGGGTAGTGACTATGATCCAACAATTCCACTTCGAAGACCCTATTTTCTTAGAAATCCTAGAACTTATACACAGCGATTAATGTAACATAATCATCATGCCCTTGTTGGCAATAGTGAAAATAAAACTATTTCCATCAAGGATAAAATAATTTATGGTAAATAAATTTAAATTATGGAAAGACATATAGCCATTTAAAAAAAGAAAAAGGAAACCTCATAATATAAAGAAAAGCAAGCTTGAAAACACCATGTACGTATAATGTCAGTTTAGTATACTAAAACTAACAAAATACTATATATAAGTACATATACTGTAAGGGGGGAACTATTCCCTGGTAATGGGGAGGGGAGGAGAAGCGCCAAAAATGGTGCATACATGCATCGCCCAGACAATCGAAAGGACGCATGCATAACAAAAACAGAGGCGCACAACACTGGCACCAAAATCCAGGAAGGTTATTTTGCTTCAGCTGTGCAAGGGATAACTGGGGGTGAGGGGTCTTTAAAAGGCAGAGCATGCATAAATGGCCCACTTTCATGCCCCACCCCGTCCCATGGCTGATGATGGATTAGCGGCTGGGGGGTTAGTTTTCCTGAGTAAGGGAACTAGCCAGAGGAATTCCGAGTGCCCCCTGCCACAGCGCTCCAGGACCTGCCACGGGGAGCCAGCAGGCTGCGGGCAGGAGGGCGGGGGCAGGGGAGGCTAGGGAGGCGGGCTCAGGGAGGTGTATGCCCAGCAAGCCCTGTGCTCCTCCGACAGGTAGGAGGCTACAGCGGCTACTGCCCACGCACAGCGCACACCTCCAGTTCGGTAGCAATACTCGCGCCCCTCCCCCAGGCAGAAAGCTGCTGCAGCCGCCCTGGGCACGCAGTCCATGCCTCTGGCATGGTCCCAGCAAACCTCACACCCCTTGTCAGGAGAGAAGCCCTGGTGGCTGCCACCTGTCTGTGGCCCACGCCAATGTGGACCAGCCGACGATGGCCCCAGTGCAGCTGCGGAAGAGTCAGGCCCTACAGCCCCTTCCTGAGCGCTTGGGCTTGACCAGAGACTATCAATGCTGAGAGCAAGGCCAGTAAGAAGAGGGTTAGGGGGGCTGGTAGAGATTACGACCAGCTGGTCCCGCCAGCAGGCCTCCAGAGGAGATGCAGTCAGGCAACAAGCACCATGTCCCTTCCCCACATGCAAGGCAATGGAAAACCACTGCAGCAGCCACCTGCCAGAGGCCTGCTCCCTCCTCCCAGGCAGGGCTGGGCATCAAGTAATATAATATCTATGTGAAATAAAAATTCCATTTTCCTTTCCACCATACTCTGTATCTAGAGTTATTGCCTATGGGCAGCACACCGTGGGACTCCACTAGTTCAGTTACAGTAGTGCTGCCCAACATGGGGCCCTAACCACTTGTGGCAGGTCGACCCCAAGGGAGTAGGACTGTGGGGCTTCCCAGTTGCTGGGCAGTCCTCTGCACTGTCTGGGGGCATCAGCCCCTTAAACACATCTGGCAGGTGGAAAGGAAATGGGTCTGGGAAGGGAACAGACTGGAAAGGAGGAAGGATCACCTGAGTTTTAAAGGGCTGTGAACTAGGGTCCAGGTGAGAACTGGCAGAGTTTTCAGGAGGCACTGAAGGCAGCAGCAGGTGCTAGAGGCTCATAGACTCCCAGGCCTGCTTAAAATGGCTGAATATAAACTTGTGGTAGTTGGAGCTGGTGGTGTAAGCAAAAGTGCCTTGACAATACAGCTAATTCAGAATCTTTTTGTGGATGAATAAAAGCAGGTCAACAGGCGTACAGCGTAACGAGGGACCAGTAGATGAGCACTGGGGAGGGCTTTCTTTGTGTATTTGCCTTAAATAATACTAAATCATTTGAAGATACTTGCTATTATAGAGAAGTGAAAAGAGTTAAAGACTCCAAAGACGTATCTATGGCCCTAGTAGGAAATAAATATGATTTGCCTTCCAGAACAGTAGACACAAAACAGGTGCAGGGCTTAGCAAGAAGTTACAGAATTCCTTTTATTGGAACATAAGCAAAGACCAGATAGGGTATTGACAATGCCTTTGATACATTAGTTTGGGAAATTTAAAAACATGAAGAGATGAGCAAAGGTGGTGAAAAGAAGAAAAATGAGTCAAACTGTATAATTACAATATTTTGTACTTTTGTATACTTTATAAACACAATTTGCACTTTTTTTTCTTAAGGCATACTTACAGAAAAGTAGTATTTGTACATTACACTAAATTATTAGCATTTGTTTTAGCATTACCTAATTTTCTTTCTGTTCCATCCAAATTATTAGCTTTTATCTTGAATGCTTATTTTATGACAGTGGAATTTTTTTCTTCCTCTAAGTGTCAGTATTCTCTGAGTTGTGTTTTTTTTCTTTCAACTAACAATGCCTATGTGGGGAGAGAAGAAACAGAATAACTGAGATTTCTTTCTTTCTTGGGGTTTTTGGTTCATGCATTTGATTATTCCCTTACTTGAACCTGAGAAATGGAACCATGTTATCTCACATTTATTGACTGTTCCTATATTACTTCCAAATTATAAACAAATTTAAATGTCTGTGTGGCAAAAAAAAAAAAAAAGGTAAAGTTGATTTATGTAGGGGAATGTGTTTGCAGATTTGGAGACTTTTAGCTGCCAAATACTGAGTTTGAATGTGGTCCATTCCATCGTTAAAAAGGATATAGTTATTCTTGAGTGAGTAAGAAAGTCTATGGAGGTTGCAAGGTATGTAGAAAGTTGTAAGCCATGTAGAAAACTGGGGGAAAAAAAAAGTTTGTGAAAGTTGTAGCAGCCATAGTAGGGTCTGAAATTTTTTTTGAAAGGAAAGAAACCTCAGTGCTTGGGTTAAGTTATTCTTTAAGTTTTGTTCTGTTTCTTGCGATCTTTTGGGGACTCGGGGGGACTTGGAGCCCCACTGGTTGTTCAGTTATACTATAGTAGTAAAATATTTATAAAAGCATAAGAGGCAGCAGGATTACGAGCACAGACACTAGTAACAGACTGGCTGGGTTACCATACAGTTAACCTCTCAACCTCAGTTCCCCATACTTATTACATACTTCCTAGGGTTTGTAGGTCTTCATAAGAACTCCTTACTATTTGTTGATACTTAAAACAATGCCTGAGACATTGTTGCATTAAATGAAAATAAACTAAAAAAAGCCCATAGAGGTCTAGAAAGATAATGTTGTCAGTACTTACCTGTTATAAGTTCTATGTTTGGGGAACAGGAAACTATCATTTTTTTAACTCTAAATATTTTTATATCTTCTGAGTGCTTTAAAATGACAATGACTTACTGTATTCCTTTGTTTTATAAAAATATAATAATATATACAGATATATAAATGTATAATATTGACCAACTCTAATACATTAATACCAAGAATAAAAAATTGATTTATCACCAGTTTTAACATATTTTTAAATCTTCTTTAAATTAATACAAACATCTAAAGAAAAGTTACATTATTTACTTATAACTAATTAGAACTCATTTTTAGAAGTAATTTCAAAGCCATAAATAACTTGCTAATATCAATTTGTAGGCACATTTCAGATGTCAACATTTAAGCAATTTTTTATCAAAGTAATAGATATTAATCCATATGCACATTGAGATAGCACACATTAACTTTTAAATAAAAAGTACTTCATACAGTACTTTTTTCCTGTATTTTCCTGGAGTCAGAGGAAAATTCTAATTGTTGGTTCTCTTAAGGTTTAGTTGGTGAAAAGGGCCACTGTGAATTTTATTTTTTATTTCATAAAAAGGGCTTATGTAAATGACCCTGCCTTTCTGCTACTTTCTTTTTCTTGTTAGCACAGTACTTGGGTCCAGACTTTTTGGAATTATCAATACTTAAACAGATAAATAAGGAATACTTCTTTATTTATGCAGGAGTACTTCATACAGCTCTCATTAAATGAGAACAGACTTCATTTGCAAATTATGTTGCAAATATTTTCTAACCTATCTAGGATACCTGAAAAACTGATGCAAGGTCTCACCTGTATGTCACCTAACTCAAAAATTACGTGGAAAAAAACATGCTAGGCAACTACAGAGTCAAAAACAGAGAAATCTAGAGAAACCTCTCTCACAGAGAGAGAGATACATGAAATATTTGAAGTAACAATACAACCCTACTTAGAAAAAAGATGTTTTTATCCCACTGTTTCTATTATCATGAAAAACTTTTATTTACCCAGTATAGCATTCCATGAGCATAGGTAAATAGTCTTT
The DNA here is from genome assembly GCF_021234165.1 of Pteronotus mesoamericanus. Lineage (NCBI taxonomy): Eukaryota > Metazoa > Chordata > Mammalia > Chiroptera > Mormoopidae > Pteronotus > Pteronotus mesoamericanus. The sequence goes on along the minus strand of NW_026555105.1, from coordinate 32,683,805 downwards.
AAAATCTCACCCTGGAGCTATTAGCAAATTATGAATGGTCAAAAATAAACTGAGGGTATTTTATCTATTATATTACTTTTCAGTAAATCTCAGATAACAGAGATGTCTAGATTCGGGTATGTGGAAGGAAATAAGAAAAAGATATATTGAATATTATGCCTATATATTCATCTATTTAATTTGCTCCCCAAAGATGTACAGACAATCCTGGTAATGACCACTTGAGCCACTAATGGGAAAGGTCACAAGATTCCTTATTTATCTGTTTAAGTATTGATAATTCCAAAAAGTCTGGACCCAAGTACTGTGCTAACAAGAAAAAGAAAGTAGCAGAAAGGCAGGGTCATTTACATAAGCCCTTTTTATGAAATAAAAAATAAAATTCACAGTGGCCCTTTTCACCAACTAAACCTTAAGAGAACCAACAATTAGAATTTTCCTCTGACTCCAGGAAAATTAGGTAACAATATCTTGCAGTAAAATCTGCAAAATAAAAAAGTACTATTCCTTGAATCTATGTTCCCACTGTGCTAATCAGTGATTCAATGTACACCTTGGCTTAGTGTGTTTAATCACTTAAGTAGAAACAGAATAATGATCTGCATTTAGTACTCTGTCTTACATTAAGGGAAAAAAATCACTGGTGTTCCAATCACCAACAGAAAATATTGATAAATTACACAGCCAAGGATCAGAAAAGGGAAGTTCACTTATACAAAATTAAAGTATTTTAGAAAATGAATCTCAATAGTCAGAAAGACATATTAGAAAACATCTTGTTCAATTACCACCCAATAAAGAAAGTGCTTTTACTATGTCTGACTGATTTTCTTCCAAAATCTTTCTAAGTACTTCCAATGACCAAAGGGAAAAAAAAAAAAAAAAAAAAAAGGCAAAGCACTGGGATAGAGTCCATTCTATTCAGAAGCAACTAATAGTGTTTAAAGTTTTCTTGTATTGTTCTAAATTCAGACTTAGACTTTAAGCCAATTCTCCAAATAGCTGGTCTGTCATATTCTTCACTTCATCTCTTTTTCCAAACAAAAGAGCTTTATGAACTAGAATGCAATTATAAAATTCAAATAACCAGTATTTACATAGGTTAGGGCACCATGGGGGTGAAGAGGTCCTAAACATAAACATTAACAGGAAAGCTTGAATTTCCAATCAAATTCAACATACTAATATCTACAATTCTAAGATAACTTTTTTAAATTTTTTAACATCTCTGAAATTGGCAGGAGCCTTACATTAAAGGCATTTACAGTTGCTGCTGGGGAGGTCGTGATCATGACAGTCTTCACTGACTGTGTAAGAGCTTATTTATCATTTCTGGTGATAAAATTAGACAGCTACTACCTCTCAACACTTCAGGCAACAATCCACTTAATGACCATTTAAGGAAAGCAGGAGTCCTAGTAATTGGTTGAAAACCTTTCATTAGTACTGTCTGGTAAGATTAAGAAAATGCCAACATTAAAACTTGCAGAATCAGTATCAGTGGTTTAGAAGAAAATTGCAGACAAAGTAAAACCCTTTTTTTTAAGTAATGCTGTATCACCAACTCTCCTAATTGCACAAAAAATAACTGTGGAAAAACACATCAACAACTCTAAGTGGAAAAACATGACTCAGAAGTGAACTTTGAGTGCAAAGATGTTTTAGGACTATCTTAAATCAATTTGTCACTTAAAGGTTCCTTCCAAGGCTTGTTCAAGGATGATGTAACATAAAATTATATAACTGAGTAAATCTAAAACAATTTTATATTTATTCAAAGAGATCAGAGTGATGAAAATATTGCATAAAAATTCAATTGATAAGGCTCTTTTCCTCTGTCTTCTTAATAGAATACAAAATGGTGTTTCTTACACGCATTCAATAGAACATGGTAGTTCAAGGAAGCTCTGTGCAAGGTTGGCATGGCAGAAATTTCTAGGTAATTACCAAAACCAGTTTCCAGGATTACCCATTTCCTAAACATACAACTACATTATATTTCTTAGCCTCTCTTATGATTAAATATGGCCATATGACTGATATCTAGTATAAGATATGTGAGTTAAAGTCAGGTGCACCATTTCCAGGACTAGCTCATAAAAATCTTTGACGCAATCCCTCTCTTTCCCCATTCCGCTAAGGTTATCCAGGGCAACCTTAGAAGCAACATGTTAAACAAGGCATAGACTCCAACTCTGTCTCAGAAGAACAGTGTTAAAACAGAATGCCCCTCCTACATGCACACCTACACACTCATATTCCCCAATCTAACACCCACTACCACCAACCCCCTCCGACACGAATCATGAACACCCACTCTAGGCTGTTAAACTAACATCTATTAGATTAAGCCACTGAACTTAAAGGCTAATTTGTTAAAGCAGTTGCTGCAGCCAAACACACACAACTGATTTTCACATTCGAAATTATAAAGTTCAAACAGAATGATGGACCAGGTAGCTCCAAGCTCTCATTTACCCACAGAAACATCTAAACAACATACAGAAAATGTCTGAACCAACTTTGCTAAAATTATGGAAAACAGTCAAAGGCTTGCAGAAACCAAGCAAACATCCAACCAAGAAAAATCCACCTTCAAAGGAGGAGGAAACTTCTGTGGCATTTTTACTAATCCTTGCCCCACCCTCTTTCCAGTACAGTAGCTGTCTTTGTCTTGAAGCCTCAGCAATCTGGATTTTCCTCTCTCACGTGAATCACAAGGAGAACAGACCTCATTTGCAAATTATGTTGCAAATATTTTCTAACCTATCTAGGATACCTGAAAAACTGATGCAAGGCCCTCACCTGTATGTCACCTAACTCAAAAATTATGTGGGAAAAAACATGCTTGGCAACTACAGAGTCAAAAACATCTGGGGTAAGATTGGGGGTGGCTATACAACAGACCAAAAGTCCCCAAACCCCAGGCCACAAACCAGTATCAGTACTAGTTTGTGACCTGCTAGGAACTGGGCTGCACACCAGGAGGTGAGCAAGAGGCACACAAGCAAGCAAACAAAGGTTCACGCATTGACCCGACACGTATCAGAGACTCAATCAACTTGGCTCACACCAGTCACTCCACCCTGGCAATTACCTAAGGCTCTGGGCCAACCAACTTACCAGTGCACTTTTCTACAACAGGCCACGCTGCTAAGACAGGGAGTCAAAGCGGCTTTACTTAATACAGAGAAACAAACATAGGGAGGTTAACGAAATGAGGAGACAAAAAAATAAGGCCCAAATGAAAGAACAAAACAAAACTCCAGAAAAAGAACTGAACAAAATGGAGATAAGCAATCCATCAGATGCACAGTTCAAAACACTGGTTATTAGAATACTCAAGGAACCCATTGGGTACTTCAACAGTTTAAAAAAGACCCAGGCAGAAATGAAGGTTACACTACGTAAACAAAGAAAAAGTTACAGGGAACCAACAGTGGAGTGGATGAAGCTGAGAATCAAATCAATGATTTTGAACATAAGGAAGAAAAAAAAAACATTCAATTAGAACAAGAAGAAAAAGAATTCAAGAAAACAAAGATAGGGTAAGGAGCCTCTGGGACTCCTTACTGCTTCAAATGTACTAATATTTGAATCATAGGGCTAGAGAAAGAGAAGAGAAAGAGCAAGAAATTGAAAATTTATTTGAAAAAATAATGAAAGAAAACTTCCCTAACTTGAGAAGGAAATAGATATACAAGTCCAAGAAGTACAGAGTCCCAAACAGGTTAACCACCAAGGGGACCATACCAAGACACCTCATAATTAAAATGCCAAAGGTGAAAGAAAAAGAGAGAATCTTAAAAGAAGCAAGGGAAAAGCAGAGGGTTATCAACAAAGGTTGATAAGACTGTCAGTTGATTTCTAAAAAGAAACTTTGCAGGCTAGGAGGGACTGGCAAGAAGTATTCAAAGTGATGAAAAGCAAGGACCTACTACCTAGATTACTCTATGCAGCATGGCTATCATTTAAAATCAAAGGGCAGATAAAGTGCTTCCCAGACAAGAGAAAGCTAAAGAAGTTCATCATCACCACACCATCCTTATATGCAATGTTAAAGGAACTTATTTAAGAAAAAGTAGAAGACCAAAACTATGAACATTAAAATAGCAATAAATTCACTACTATCAACAATTGAATCTAAAAAAACAAACTAAGCAAACAAGCAGAGCTGGAACAGAATCAAAGATGTGGAGATCATTTGGACAGTTACCAGTTGGAAGGGGGAAGAGGGGAATGGAGGAAAAGGTCCAGGGATTAAGAAGTACAAATTGGTAGGTACAGAATTGACAAGGGGGTGTTAAGAACAGTATGGGAAATAGAGTAGCCAAAGAACTTACATGTACAAACCATGGACCTGAACTAAGGGAGGGAATGCTGGAGGGAATGAGGGTACTGGGTGAAGGGAGGCAAAGTGGGAAAAACTGGGACAACTGTAATAGCATAATCAATAAAATATTTATTTTTTAAAAAAGAGTGCAGCAAGGAAGAAGTGACTTGCCATGTACAAAGGATCCCTAGAAAGATTATGAGTAGGTTTTTTCATCAGAAATGTTGGAAACCAGAATGGAAAGGTATGAGAAGATATCTTTGAAGGAATAAGAATAGAAAAAAACTGTCCACTATGAATTCCATATTCAGTCAATCTTTCCTTCCAAATGTGGGAGAAATAAACACATTTGCCGATAAACAAAGGCTGAAGGAATTCATTCCCACTAGACCTTAAAAAAGCTAATAGAAGTTTCTCAGATGGAGACAAAAGAATGGTAGACAGTAACTTGAAGCTATATAAAGAAATAAAGGTCTCCAGTAAAGATAATAAATAAGCAAACATAAAAGCCAGTATTATTATAATTTTGATTTACAAATTTCACTTTCTATTTTCTACATGAGTTAAAAGACAAATGCATTAAATAATAATAAAACTGCATTACTAGGCACACAATGTATAAACATTCAGTTTGTTATGTCATCTCATAAAGTGGGCAGGAAGATGTAACTACCAAAAAAAATCAACTAAACAGAGAATAAGGTGGTAATGGAGGAATGAAGGGGGGAAAAGCTTTATGACAGAGAGAAAACAAACAGCAAAATGGCAGAGATACATCTTTTCTTATCTTTAACTACCTGAAAAACAAATGATTAAAATTTCCAAGCAAAAGACAGAGATTTTTAGAATGAATAATAACAAAATATCCAACTATATGCTGTCCACAAGAGACTCACTGAACATATCTGTAAAAAGGTTAAAAGTAAAAGGATAAAGGTATCCCATGCAAATAGTAACCAAAAGAGAGCAGTGGTGGCTATACTATATCAGCCAAGACAGATTTTAAGACAAAAAACTGCTGCAAGAGATAAAGAACATTATATGTTGATTAAAAGAGAAATTCATCAAGAAGATATAAACAATTATGAATAAATATGCACCAAACAACAGATCTCCAAACTATATTAAGTAATATAGACATAAATTGAAAGGAGAAATACAGTTCTATAAGAAGATATTTATATATCCCACTTTCACCAATAGATGAAAAACCAAACATAATATCAATAATAAAGGACTCAAACAATGTTAAAAACCACGTGGACCTTAAAGGTATATACGGAACACTGTATCCAACAATAACATTTTTCTCTAGTGCACATGGAACATTAACCAGGATGTACTGCCACAAAACAAACCTCAATAAAAAGATTAAATCATACAAAGACTCTTCTGATCACAATGTAATGAAACAAGAAATCAGTAACAGAAAGAAAATTGGAATATTAACAAATATGTGCAAATTAAACAATACACTCTAGAATAAAGGTAAAAATTTCAGAAAATACACTGCGATAAATAAAAACACAATATAACAAAACTTATGGCATGCAGCAAAAACAAGAGGAAAATTTATAGCTATAAACATATATACTTAAAAAGATCTCAAATCAATCTAATTTTACACATTAAGGAACTAGAAAAAGAAGAGCATGCTAAACACAAAGCTACTAGAATAAAGGAAATAATAAAGACTAGTAAAAACTAAAATAGAGACTAAGAAAAAAACAGAAAAGAACAACAGGACTAAGGGCTGGCATTTTGAAAAGATAAACAAAATTGGCAAACCTTTACCTGTACTAAGAAAAAAAAAGTGAAGACTAAAATAGAAACATAACTACAAATTTTATAAATCAAAAGGATTTTAAGACATTACTATGAACAACTATACACCAACAAATTGGATAACCTACAAATTTGGATAACAAATTGGAAATAGACAGCACCAACAAATACACTAGAAATAGCTACCAAAATTGGCTCATAAATTGAGAATCTGAATAAATCTATAACCAGTAAGGAGACTGAATCGGTAATCAAAAACCTTCCAACTAAAAAAGCCCAGGACTGGAAGGCATCACTGGTAAATTCCACTAAACATTTAAAGAATGAACACTAATCCTCAAATTCTTCCCCAAAAAAATTTAAGAGGAAGGAACTATTCCTAATGCATTTTATATAATGAACATAATCCAATACCAGAGCCAGAAAAAGACACTACAGGCACACCTCAAAGATACTGTGGTTCAGATCCAGACCACCACAATAAAATGTCATACTAGAGCAAGTCATTATCTTTTTGCTGGTGGAGGGTCTTGCCTTCAATTTATAAAAGACACCACATCTGTCAATCATAATAAAGTGAAGCTCAATTAAAAAAGGTATGTCTGTACAAGAAAACTACACACTGATATCCCTTGTGAATAACTATGCAAAAACCCTCAACAAAATACAAACTGAATTCAGCAGGAGCTTAAAAAGAATACACACCACTGTAATAGAAAGAAAAAACTAAAATTATCTGTTTACAGATAACATGATCATATATTTAAAATCTCAAAAGATTATTAGCTTGAATTCAGCAAAGTTGGAGAATACAAAATCAACACACAAAGATCAACTGCATTTCTATATAGTAGCAATGAACGATCAATAAGGAAACATTTTTAAAATTCCATTTGTAATAGCATTAAAAAGAACTAAAAACTTAGTAATAAACCAAAGAGTTGAATGACTTGTATACTGAAAACTATAAAACATTGCTGAAAGAAATGATTTTAATGTTATTTGAGAGAATGTGTAAGAACCTTGTGCATTGCACATGGGAATTAAATAATGGTACAGCTGCTGTGGAAAACAGTTCTGTGATTCCTAATAAAGTTAAACAAACATAGAATTACCCTATGATCAAGCAATTCTACTCCTCGTTATATATTCAAAAGAACTGAAAACAGAAAATCTAACAGATACTTGTACACCAATGTTCACTGCAGCATTACTCACAAGAACCAAAAGGTGAAAACAATCCCAACATCCTTACAGATGAATTAATAAACAAAATGGGATAAATACATAATGAAATATTATCCACTCTTAAAAAAGAATGAAATATGATACATGCTACAATATGGATGAACACAGAAGCAGTATGTGAAATAAGCCAGAAATAAAGGACAAATATTGTATGATTCTACTTATATGAAGTCTACAACAGGCAAAATAATGGAGGCAGAAAAAAGAATAGAGATTACCAGAAGCTGGGTGAGAGGAAAGAATGGGAAGTTATTATTTAATGGCCACACAGTTTCTATTTAGGAAGATGAAAAAGTTTTGGAAATGGCTACTGGTGGTGGTTGCAAAACATTGTTAATGTACTTAATGCCACTGAATTCTACACTTTAAAATGGTGAAAACTATTTTAAACACACTTCTGGACAAAGTCAAGTTACCAGAAATTTGAAGTAGTTACTTGGATAAGATAAACATTATGTATAGTAAATCGCCAAATAAACACTTTTACCTCTGTCCAGCCACATACGATCTGAACAGGAGGACTATGGAGTATTTGTGTTTGTTATTTGTGAAAGACACAAACTGTCTTTAAAAAAAATTATTTCTTGACCAGTTATAATTCCATTTAATATGTTTACCAAAACTACCAAATGAATACATACACACAGACCTCCACTAGATCCTATAAAATAAAATTTCAGTAAGCAGCTAGTTTCTACCTTCTCAAGCAGATAGTATAAATACAAACTGTACATGCATTGTACTTATAAGCATAGAGAAAAAATCTACTTTATATTTACACTGGCTAAGAGCATAAATAAGAGTAGTAGTGAACACAAAATCAAAAGAAGTTTCATGCAAGAAGAGGGTGCATTCGAGAATAAGAGAGCTATGGGTTGTCTAGGCCCATTGATGTCCTCTCTCAATTAATTATGATAACCTCAGGAAGAAGAAATAAACAGCTCCCAGGTGGTAACTAACATATGAAGAAACAAGTTCAGATTCATCACAGGTTCTTGGCAAGGGAACACAATAGCAGAATGGAGATATGATGCCAAACATGTTTAATCCCAAAACTTTTGCATCCCCACAGTTAACATGGAAGATACATGTATATTGAAATACTGGAAGTCACTCCCATTAGCATGTGTCTAATGGGCATTTAACATTAATCCTTAACTTTCACCACCAACAAAAGAGGAAAAAAAAGTTTTTTACCCCAAAAGAATCACTAATGCAAGAGAATTAAACAACTTGGGGAATCTCTGTTACTTTCTTTTTTTTTAAAGAATTATATGTCGAGTTTTACATATAATATTTTGAATTATCACAATATCTCTGAAAGGTGGCCAATATTATTATATAGATTTTACAGATGATTAAACTGAGTATTTGAAAGTGTAAGTACCATTCCCAAGATTGACAGTGTCAGTAGTGGCTCTAATTTATAGCCATAGGATATTGAAAATCTATTATTTTTATACAACCTTTGTGTGTAGATATGTTTACTATTTGTTTTTTAATTTATTTTTACTTTTTAATTAAATTTATTGGAGTGACATGGGTTCATAGGGTCATATAGGTTTCAGGTATACATTTCTATCATACATGGTCTGTATATTGCATGGTGTGCCTGGCACCGAAGTCAAATCGTCTTCTGTCACTATATTTGGCCCCCTTTATCTGTAACTCACTCCCACCCCCTTCCCTCTGGTAATCACCATGCTGTTATTTGTGCCAATGAGTTTCAGTTTTATATACCACATGTGAGCAAAATCATACGGTTCTTAGCTTTTTCTGACTGACGTATTTCATTTAGCATAATGTTGTCAAGATCCATCCATGTTGTCGTAAACGACAGTATTTCATCTTTTGTTATGGCTGAGTAGTATCCCATAGTACACATGTACATATCTTCTTTATCCAGTCCTCTATCAAAGGACACTTTGGTTGTCTCCATATCTTGGGCACTGTGAATAATGCTACAATGAACACAGGAGGGCATACATCTTTGCAAATAAATGTTTTCAAGTTTTTCAGGTAGATACTCAGAAGAGGGATTGCTGGGTCATATGGCAACTCTTTTTAATTTTTTGAGGAACCACCACACTGTTTTCCATAGTAGCAGTACCAATATACATTCCCATCAGCAGTGCATGAGGGTTCATTTTTCTCCACAACCTCTCCAACACTTGTTATTACCTTGTTACTTGTTATTGTCTTTTTGATAATAGCCATTCTAGCAGGTAGGAGGTGATATCTCATTGTAGTTTTGATTTGCATTTCCCGAATAGCTAGTGAAGTTGAACACCTTTTCCTGTATCTGTTGGCCATGTGTATTGGTAGAATTCCCTCTTTGTTGGGATAATCTGGGTTCTTGAAAAACTGAATATATCTGAATCCAGTCTCTAGGGAACAACCAGCAATCTGCAATCCACACCTTGCCCTTGAGATATACCAAACTTACCTCAATATATCCAAACCTCCAAAGGCATGTACATTTTTGCCAAGACATGCATACAGCCAAGCATATGAACTTCATTGAGCAATATTTATCATCTATATTTTAGTACTTGTTTCATCAGTAATCTTCAACCTGGTTCTAAATCAAAAGCTTAGGAAAACTATAAATTGTATTTAAATCCAGGTTTTGAATACTTATATAAAAATTCAAAAACTGAATATTTCAAAAAAGAAGACAGACTTTATAAAGACTCTTTCATATAGAAAGACAACCAGAGAGAAAAAAATAAAAGAAAGGAAAAGGTTGGCTTTAGCTGCTACTAGTCTGTAACCCATCTGTAAGTATCTGTCCACACTGACCAAAATATATTTAAGTAAAATTCATATTTATTAGTATAATTCATTTAATGGGTTAAAAAGAAAACTGACAGAATCTGTGGTGAAATTATAGACTTAGGAAATACGGAGTAAGAACTTTTCATCTTGTGGTCTCCATGCCAAATCATTCATATAAATAGACAGATAGATGATAGATGATAGAGAGATAGAGAGATAGATGGATGATAGATATATATGGGTTTTTTATTTCTAGTACATTATTTTTAAAACAAGCTTAAATACAAGGACAATTTACATAGCACTTAGTGGTAATACACTACAATGCACAATAAAGCTTATCTATGGGTTGTTAAAATAATCTTGGAAAGTAGTTAAAAAGACTAAGAAAGAAATAAAGGTGGAGGAAAAACCATGAAGTAAATCATGAATTCTCCATTTTAAAAGTTAACCTCACTTCACAAATGTCTGACTAAACAAGTGCTCATACTTTCAATATAGACTATCATTACACAAAAAAATTTTTATCTGAGTAGCACTTAGTTCCCAGTGATTATTCCAACACCAGGTTTTTGTTTGTTTGTTTGTTTGTTTGTTAGAGCAAGGGGAAGGGAGGAAGAAAGAGAAAGAGAAACTACACCGATTGCCTCTCCCAATATGACCCGACCACTGGGATTGAATGCACTACTCACACATGTGCCCTGACCAGGAATCAAACTTGGAACCCTTAAGTTTACGAGATGACACTCCAAACGAGCAAGCCACCTGACCAGGGCTCATTACACACAAAAAAATTGTAATAGTAACATAAATGCCTTTTATGCTCAAAAGTCTTGGAAGTTATTTAGCCTATTTAGCTTAATTCTTCCATGGGCAAAAAAATTCTTTGTAGCAAAGTTCTTTTTTAAAGCAAACCAACTAACTCAGTAAAGGGTTTGAAAAGGATATAATATTAAAGTAATTTCTTACAGTAGCTTTACATGTCAAGAAACAATAATGCCAAAGTAAATGCATTTAAAATGGCAATACTTCAAGACTTTTTGACACATAAAAACATTAGTATATTATAGGCCAAAATTTTTACATTTATACTCATTTCACTTAAGCTCTGCTGACATTGAAACTCACATAACTTGAAATCATTAAGTTTAGTTACTAAGTACTATCAATAAAACATATACAATGTTGATGAATACAAATAATACAAATTCTCATCTTTGTTTCAACTAAATATCTATGTAATAGTTCATTAAAGTCTTTACTGAAATTATTACTGAGCTATCTTTTAAAACTTAATAAAACTAACCTTATATCACCAAGATTTAAAGTTATTTGCTACCTACATTAAAAAGCATCTGACTTAATTTCTAATCCTATCATTTCCACGAGTCTTTAAACTACAGTGAAGAAAAGGTGGGGAGAAAGGAAATAATGCATGAAAATACCATCATGCAGTAACTTATCATTTATTCAATAAACACAAAAAATTTTTCTGAATATCTACTGTGCACCAAGCACTATGCTAGATGCTAGGGATATAAGAAAGAATTAAAACACCACCATGCCTATTTTCATGGCAATCACAATTTCATAAGAAAATTGACCACAACCAGAAAATCTAAAGATTGAGTACATTAAAAAAAAATGATATAAATGCTCTACAGAAAGGAATACAGCTCTATGAAAGCACAGAATAAAGGAATCTGTTACAGAGTAAGTGTAGAGAAGACTTCAAAGAGAACAGAAGGGATGCAAGCTGAAAACTGAAAGCTGAGAAAAATTAAGGTGAGAATAGTGGCGAAAAAAAATCAGAAGATGACCTAGTAGTGGAAGCAAGCATAGAACATTCAAGAAACAAAAAGGATAATGTAGCTAGATGCAGAGACCAAGAAAGAAAGTGGTATAAAACAGATGAAGGAAGAAAGGGGCCAGATTATAAAAAAGTTTACACCATTTTAGAATGTTAGTTTTTATCCTAATCTGCACTTCTAAAGTGAAAAATGTCCATTTCTAATATAAATTCTATTTATTTCAGGTGATGGAAGCTTCACAAATAATTGTCCAAATAAGTCAGAGTGGTCTTAGTTACTTGAGGCAGAATAGATTTCTGTTTTTAATTAAATTCATGTTAAGATCATGTAAGAGTAGGGAAAAACCATTACCCACTCAACATAAAAGATATGTATCTAAGAAGCTTGGGGGTTTTGCTCTGAGACTTCTGCTTCTGCCAGATAATGTTTCACTTTTAAATTATAGTGTTCAAACTGATGATGACAGTAAAAAAAGGAATCAGTATCAACTGATTAAATAGGAAACATCCCTTTCCAATTTTTTTTATCCCTACTAAGCTCCATCCTGTTTTTGATGCCATTTTTCCAACTGTTCAGTCATTTTATATTTGAGAACCAATTCAATCTGAAAACTGGTAAAAAAAAAAAAAAAAAAAAAAAAACCTAGCATTTATTCTACCTTTGCTATCTAAACTGTACTGCATGAAAACAAAAAGTTCATTCAAAAAAAGTTTATAGAAGTCCAACTAACAGATGAAGCATGAATGATAATATTAAAATAACACTACTTTGTAACCCCTAAAAAATAGTGATCATCAATGGCTACTAAAATCATGTAAGTGAAAAGTTGACAGGGAACTTTACAATGGAGGAATCAGCCTAATAATACTTAACTGGTGAACAGTTTTATTACAACAAAGAGAGAGAAGTAGACATTATGTGCCTTCTAATATAATGCAAAAGAAAGTACAATAATTCATACAGTACTCTTTCAAAAAAATTGAACCCAAGTCTAATCAAGCCTCTATTTACCAGTTCACAAGAAACATAGGAGGTAGCAAATTCCAAAATATGAAAAATTCTATAAGACAAACAGCCTACTTTATATCAAATAAATTACAAAGGGAAAAAAAGAAAAAAAATACAGATTTAAAGAGACTTAGGAAATACATCAATTAAAAGCAATATGTGGACCTTGTTTAGATCTCAACTCAAACAAAACCATCTGTACAAAAAAGCAAAACCCTTTGTGACACAATGGGAAAAATATGAATACTAATTGTATATTTAATTATATTAAAGAATTATTCATTTTTAGGTGTGATGATGGTGTTGTGGTTATATTAAAACAACAAAAATGTGTCCTTACCGCTCAGATGTATATATATATATATGCATACTTACATATGTTTACAGATAAAATTGATATAATGTATAGGACTTGCTTCAAAATAGTCTGGGAAAAAAGGTACAGGGAGCTCTGGTATAGATAACAAAAATTTTTAATTAAATTCATTTAAATGGCCACATATTAACTGTTGAAACTGAGTGATGGGTGCAAAAAACTTTATTATACCCTCTATTTTTATATATGTTTTTAAATGCTCATTTTAAAGTTTGAGAAAAAACTAAAAAGAAAGAAGTGTGCTTTGTAGACTTTTAACCTTTGAAGCATTCTTATTTAACATATTGATTGAGCCCATCTATGCATGAGGCTCTATTCCAGGTGTTAGAGAGTGTAATAGGTAAGACAAGCATTTTTAAATTCCCTAGAAGAAGGCAACTGACAAATGCAATAGAATTATTACATAATTGCTAATACAGAGGAAAAGCTAATTAGAAGCATATAATTTCAGAGATTTACTAATAGTATTTGATAAATATGAACATGAACAATAAAATGGATTTTTCTCTTGGTAATCATCTCCTGTTCTTTTCTTCTTCTGAGCCATAGCTTTGCAATACTACCAAAGCAGTAAGTCAAAGTAAAAATACAGAATGGGGCAAAAGAAGGTTTCCATTTGTTTGTATGGAAAATAATAATTAACAAATATTAAAAAAATAAACTGTGTTTTCCATATTCACAACTGCAAACATACTTTTGCCCCATCCTGTATTATCTACTTGCTTCCTCCTTCGACACAAACACTGATTTTATATTGTTTGGCAACTTTTGGTTTCCTTTTATTAGGAGAGCTTAAAGGCCAAAATATAACATAAATAAATAAAACTTTCTACAATATAAGAAGAAACATTAAATTCAAGTAAAAGAAAACTGAGCAAAGTAAAAAAAAAAAAAATTTTTTTTAAGTTTGAAAAGTTTCCATATAATCATGGATATCAAGGTCAAAATGACCTTCTATAAAAACAAAGATAATGATAAATTACTAAATTTAAAACTGGTATATTGTGCTAGTCCAATAAATATCATTCATTTCCTAAATATCAGATACTATCTTCTTTTAAAACGTAGTTTGAAACCTTATACTTAAAAAATAAAACCATTATAAATACAGTACCTACTTATATACATACATTTATAAGCAGTTCATAAGCTTAAACATTTCAAAATAAAATATAAAAATTCAACTACAGTTGTCCTTTATGATTTTTTAATTTATACTTTTCAAATATCTTTCAAACTATAAAAATACTAAAATTCTTTTGACCAATATTTTAGTTAACTAAGGCTGGATATGTATAACACTAGAATAAAACACTTATGAAAGATTTATATTATGTAAAGAAATTAACAGATACTACATGTAGAATGAATCATTCCGTTTCAAGAAAGGCTTAAGGAGAGGCTAGTTAACAACTGCAATGTCACAACAGAGAGGAGCAAGTAACATTAGATGAAGATAATAAAACATTGTTTAATAGAAATACTATTTGATCATATCACCTAGTTCCCATGAAGGCCTGTTATTTTCAAAAATCATGAAGGTAAAAACTAAAATACACAGAGCAGCTACAAACCATTTATAAAGCTCATATTGGAGACAGGATTAAAAACAAAGGACCTTATTAGAGAATAACAATGTCAGATGTTACTCAGTATAGCTTAACTGATTTGAGGGACATATTTTGGTATGTAGTATCTCTAAAAAATCCAAAACGGAGTTCATAAAAACCCAGTTCAACCCTACACTGTTACATGCTGAATGTTCAAGTAGAAGCAACCAACATCAAGACCAAGCCTCTACGCAGAGGTGAGCCAACCCAATATTGGGCAATGCAGCCCGGGTATCACTACTGCTTTGTCAACAATTGTGTCAGCAACAGGAATCTACTACCTCAGGAGGCAAATTTTTTTTTTTTTTTAAAAAGACCACCATGTACTGCATCCTTAGAAAACTGACCAGCTAAAACTGTGACCAAGAAAGAAAACCAGATTAATGAAGCACTGGAAAAAGAGAGATTTACTAGCATAAAAAAATGAAACTGAAGTATTTAATACCAGTTTCTTACAAACAAAAGAATAAGGGACCCAAACATTAAGAGGCACCTGGTCCTAGGTCAGACAAGGCCCAGGATTGTCCCCTTGATCTCCACTTCTGTATTCTTTTCATTATACAGCACTACCTACTCTTCCAGTGATGCCTCAATTAAACCATTATTAAAACTTGCATTTACTTAGGACACTGGGAAAGCAGGTCAGATGTGTACATCCCAATCAGCCTATGACCCCTTTAAAACTTGGGAGAAACCCACTATCCAACTTGTTCAAGGGCACACATTTGCCTTCCCAGAAAAACAAAATTCTATCCAAGGCCCAAACTCTCAGGTAACTGTGTTCTCTTCACAAACACTAAAGTTTAATTTGCCTGCTATTTCCCAGATTTTGTCCATAGGAACTCCATGTTAGTCTTCTTATTCTGGGCCATAACATCCTGTATATTTCCATCAAAGACCACAACTTATGAAATCAGCATGCTCCAAGCTCTTTTTGTAAAGTTACCTTTCTTTGTCAACTGTTAAATATCCTAAAAACCACCCTGTTTCTTCAAACTTAACATCCAGACCATAAACACCAATGAATGTTAATTCAGAGATAAAGATATTAAACATACATTAAATTTATTATATTGTTTTTCAGAATTTTCTTTCATGAACATTTGTGATAATTAAAATTTCATTTATATTCTAACACATATATTTTCCCTCAGTCTACACTCTCATTAAACCAAAGCAAATTGGTGAAAGAATAAATTTGTCATACAAATATGTCATTTGTAGACATAATACCAGACCACACAAAATACTCTTCTCTAAAATTATGTGAAATGTTATTTGTTTGTTCTCTATTCTTCTTGATGCACTGTCTTTGAACTGTAGCTAATCCTTAAAATAAACTTGAAGAAATCCACTATAAATTAGCCTAATCAAAACAAACTCCAAAGGCCATGTCACCAAAGCAGCAATCCCTAATATCATTTGCTCCAAAAACTACTGCAAAGTAATTTTTTAAAAGTGCCCACAAGAGAATAACATAATATAATTTTGGTGTATTTCAGAATGGGTAGGGTTTGGATAAAAAAATAATAATGTTCTAAGCTTAAATAATGCATAATAGATAGCTAAAAATAATTAAAATGACAATTGGCACTGGTTTCATATAGCAAAATTGTCATCTCTTTATTGAAAGCCTGTTAGTCATTTTTGTCAAAAACCTGTCCTGCAGAATTCATAAAAAAAAGAAAAAATGGCAACAGCATCTACCTGAAAAATATTCTGAGAAACTTACCATCATTTTGGCTCTTGCCCTTCACCTCCTCCTTCCATGATAGGATAGTGTTCAGGGGAATATAGTCCCTTATGTATTCTTTACGTCTTTCCTCTAGGGTCATCTTCAGTAAGCGTTCTTGCAAAATAAAAGCAGAATTTCCATTTGTATATTACTTTTAAGATCAGGAATTATTTTACAATTTAAATATTAACCATGTTAACCAAAAAAAAAAAAAAATTAATGTGTGCTTGAGAAACACCAAAATGCAAATCTAATTACTCTATATTTGAGTGTTAAAGGTGTAAAATTAATACTATATTAGCAGGGGGAAAAAATATAAGAAAACTCTTTCAATCAGCATCTACTGACAGTCTACTATGTACCAAGTGATATGTTTATACACTGCAAGTACAAAGAAGATCCTTGACTTTGAAAAGTTCACAAGACAAAAGGAGAAATGAATAAGAGACAAAATAGCAGCTTCATAAATAAAACACTAAATCCTAAAACAGCTGGCTACAAATGCTAAGAGCACAAGAAACGCAGCCACTGAGATATTTTCTTAATTCAAAAATGCCATTCACAATAAAATTGCACTTTTAATTTAATAACATCTTAGTCGACATGATATAAATAATACTTTATATATGCACGTACATCTTGATTACAAAATAAAATATTTTTAAATGCATCTTAGAATTAATAATTGGCATCATTTATAAAAAGTTCACTGTCCCCGGCCACGTGCCTCAGTTGGTTGGAGCAGGCATGGTACACCAAAAGGTCAGGTGTTCAACTGCTAGTCTGGGCACAGACCTAGGTAGCAGACTGATCCCCTGTCAGGGCACATACAAGAGTCAAACAATAAATGTTTCTTTCTCACATGGATGTTTCTCTCTCTTTCTTCCCCGCCACCTCTCCCTCTCTCTTCACCCCTCTCTCTCTCTCTCTTTAAAACAATAAACATATCAGAAGGTGAGGATTAAAGAAAAAAAAAAGAATTTACTGTGTGCCAGTTATTTCACATGTATAATTTCACTGAAATAATCATCCCAACAATTCAGTAAATTGATAGTATTAGTATCCTTATTTTGAAAATAGGGAAATAAAGCATATCAAAGTTCAGTAGTCTATCCAAAGCAAGAGAACTTTCCATGAAAATCCAGTCAGATTTCTCCATTAGTCAGAAACTATCACCTATACAATTAGCCACTACACTGTACTACCTTCTCAGGAATAGATGAGTCCCTAAAAGATGTGATGTGTATACTGGTTCCCAATAGGCAGAATTTTGCAATGAAGAGGTGACAAGTAAGGCTATTTCAGAATAAAAGGACAATGTAAACAGAGACAAGGAAATATGAATAGTTTGATGAAACTGCAAGATATGCTATGAAAAGGGAAGTGGCTGCAGAAGTGAAAAGACGTTAGAAACATAAGTTAAAACAAAATGTGAGCAGTTTAACCTTTATTCTATCATGGAGACCACTAATATTCAAAGTTGTTTGCATATCCCAGAAGGTACATAAAACAATCCACCAGGATACAAGGAAAAAAATGTATAAAATTTTATTTGTATATTTAATCTAAAGAAATAAGGAAGAAATAAAATGTAGAAATAATATTTGGCGCATAAACTGACACTGGCATCCTCACTCATTCTGTATGCCAGCTGTCATATATCACATCCTTTACCAAAGGATGTAGTCTCACTCTCCGATTCTCTTCCAGCATATTACAAGATGTCATAGTTTCGGTGAATGTCTTTAAGGATAGTACCTAGTTTTAGGTAATCCTACCTTCAAAAAATAACCATTTTAAAAGATTATTCCACAAAAATAAACTGCAGAAAAGTATTAATGTAAGCACAAGTGAACAGGAAACAGGGAGCCAACATTTTCCCAAGCTCCTAGAATTGGCCACATAAATAGACTGAATAGTGACCAAAAGGAAAAAAAAAAATCCATATTTTAATCAGATGTGATATATTCAAATCAAAATACTACAATACTCAAGGGTCAACACTATACTGAAATTCAGATGCCTACAGGGCATTCAAGTTGAAATCAAAAATCCTGAACTAAAGAAAGAGGTCTAGCCTAGAGATTTTGGAAATTACAACCTAAACTTCTGCTCCTATAAGTCCATAGGGAAGGTAAGAGAGAGGAACAAACCTCAAAAACCAATATTTAGGTAGTAGACACAAAAAAAGGGAAAAATAAAGTTTAGATGTCACTTGGGGCACAAGGTGAATCAAGGTCTCAGTGATGTGGAAACCAGCAAAGAAAAAAGTTTTAGTATGTAAAGGAGGAGACATACTACTAATTGCTACAGGAAGATCAGGAAGAATAAAAATTAATAGGACATTGGCTTTATCCACTGGGTCACCAAGAGCACTGAAAAGAGAGCATAGTCGTTAACAAAACTGCCTGGGTTTTAATCCCAAATCATGCAAATCTATGTGATCTTGGGTTAAACTTTTCATGTCTCAGTTTCCTTTTGAGATAGGTTGGAGTTATATTCTAAACTTACAGATGTGACAAATAAAGCAGAGAGGTTAAATAATTTACCTAAGGTCCTACACATAGTAAGCAGTAAAACTAGGTTCAAATCCATGCAAATGGTGTTCAAAGCCCTTGACCCTACAGTATATTACCTCAGAGGATTGTTGTGAGAATTAAATGAGATCTCATGCAAAGTACCTAGAAGAGTGCTGAGCAGGATTCAAACAGTAACTATTTTATATTAGTACCATCATCATTGTTATTACTAAATGACTTTAGAAACATCAGTTTTATTAGTGTAACTGAGATCCAGGAGGCTGGCTATGAAAGACTGAGAAAAAAAGTGAGAACAGCAAACTCCAAGGTGAAGTCCTACGGAAGGAAGGCTACTTCAGAGTAAAAGAGGCTTGTGCATTCTTATAGGCTGAGAGGAACCTGAAGACACTCAGAAACTAAACATACCCAAAAGGGAATAAATGATAGCAAATCTCAAAGAATTCAGGAGATGAGATAAACAGCACAAACAGAGGGAGTTAATCTTAGAAAGAAAGAAGAAAAGTGCTTCCTCTAAGATAGAAACAAAGCTAAAAAGACAAAGGGCATGTGAAGAAACAGACAAATAAAACTATGGAGCTGTTCATGTTATATGACATATTTTCTCTACATACTAAAAGGCATTATCTAGCGGCTCTCTCTAGGGAGTATGCCCATGCCTTTCCCCATCCCCTTCTTTCCGCAGAGTGCAAGCACTCCCTCCCTCCCTCCCTTCCTCCCTTCCTCTGTCTTTCTCTCTGTCTCCTTCTCCTAAGCTCCAAGGGCCCTTATTTTGCTGTAACTTGTTTCCTGAGCCCAGTTCTTCTACAGCTCACTTCTACCTCTGTAACTGTCTTAATAAACTTTCTTTTATTAATTTTTTTCCTAAAAAGGTAGTATCACCTGCCTTTTTAAAGTAGGACAGAGTCTTGATGGAATAGAAAGCTTGAAGGGAATAGAAAATTTAAAGTAATCACACAGAGAAAAAGGGATAACTAGAACTTAACAAAACACTACTAATAAAGCTCAGATCACTAAAATGGAAATAGTGCAGTATCACTGATCAGGCTGAAATATATGAAGCAGCTGTAGTTTTAATAAATGTCAGAAGGTACCTGTGGGAATACACCCTGGCTTCTGTCACTTAGAACAAGATCAATAAAACAGTAAAACAGTAAGATAATTTAACTTTCAGTACTTAAAATGATAGTACACATCAAGTAGTTTTGAATTAGGGTCCAAAATACTAGATCAATAAACATCTAGTTAACATGTATGGACCTGAGAACTTAAATTATTTTTTTAAACACAGGGAAATACTAAGGGCTACATACATGTACTATATAATTTCTTTGGTATTAATCAAAACTTTTCCATAAAGAATACTTCATCTGAGAATCAAGATGGCAGAGGGGTGAGTGGAAGTCACACTGACCTCCTCCAAGGACCAATCTGGAATTACAACTAAATTGTGGAGCAATCACCTGGAAAAAACAAATGAATAATAAAGAAAAAGGAGGCTTACAACCTCAAACACACAGAAGAATCAGCTTTAGCACAACCTAACAGATAAAAAGTGTGGTAGAGACTCAAGAAGGCAGGTGGGGCGCCCACAGGCAGAACCACCAAGAGGTTATTGAAAGGCCTAGTTGGATCCCCCTGAGATGAACTGGGTCAAACCATAACCAAGGATCTCCAACCTATGGCACTAGAGCCCAAAAAGTATACATATTAACAGCCAGCTGCAAAAAATGAAAGAGTTGCTCTCTGCCAGAGACAGACTGCTGGAGACACAAACAGCCATTTACATGGCCAATGCATAAATTTTTACTGGCAGCCACTTACTCTGGTCTCTGGCAAAGATGGGGGTAGAGTGGGCTAGAGATGCCAGACGAGAGGCTTTGGGCAGAGAAACGAGAGAGCAGCCAGAGGGATCCCAGTGCTGACTCATCCCCCATACAGCATCAACCATCTGGTTCAGGCAGACCACTCCCCTGGGCAGAAACAGCGCAAGAGGGTCCAAGAGCCCCGCCCCCAGGAGGGACTCAGCCCTGGCCAGTGGTGCTAAAGCCTGACTACTGAGTACAACGGGGCAGCCACAGATAGATCCCTGGATAAAGGGGACACAGAGTGGTCTGAAGACACGTGAGGAGAGACTGGAGACCGAGGCTTTGGGGAGAGAGCAGAGAGAATGGCGGCGGGATCCCAGTGCTGACCTCTCCCCCATCCGGCAGCAGCCATCTGGCTCAGGCAGACCACTCCCCTGAGCAGCAACAGCGTGAGAGGACCCAATAACCCTGCCCTCAAGAGGGACTCTGACCAGCCCTGTGGTGTCTAAACCACCTGCGGAGTGCAGAATGACTAGATTAATAACTGAAGGAGACGACCACAGACAGTAGATTCCTGGAAGTCTTGAAGAGACTGCGTTAGGTCAGACAGAGACAATATCTGACATCATCAGAGGCAGATCCAGAAAGTCAAAATAGCAGCCTCCCACCAGAGAGGTTCACATCACAAAGTCAGGAAATCAAGACAGATAAATCTAAGAAACAGAAGCAAAAAGGAAGAGTCTCACAAATAAATGGGAAGACAAAGAAACATCCCCCAGTCAAAGGAAAAGGAAGAAGAATCCCCACAAAGAGAACTAAATGAAGTAGAGGCAAGTAAACTATCAAATATTGAGTTTAAAACAACGGTTTAAAAGAAGCAAAATGAGCTCAGGGAGCTCAGAGAGAATTATCAAAAACTACAGGGAAACTACGAGGAACTTACTGACTGCAAACTATATAGGCATGAAAAAAGACATAGAAACTATCAATAAGACACAAGAGGAAATGAAGAATACAATTTCTGAATTGGGGAACAGCAGAAGGAATCAAAAACAGGCTAGATGAAACAGAGGAAAGAATCAGTGAGCTGGATGATAAGGTAAAAAAAAGCTCCCAGAAAGGGCAAGAAAATGAAAAAGACTCAAAAAGAATGAAGAAGAATGAAGAATACAGGACAATCTGAAACGTAATAATATCCTTATAATAGGGATACCAGAAGGAGAAGCAAAGAGGAGCAAGGGATAGAGAACATGTTTGAAAAAGTAGTGATGGAAAACTTCCCTCATTTGAGTAGAAAAAAAGCAACACAAGCCCAGGAAGCACAGAGGGTCCCATTCAAGAAGAAACCAATGAGGCCCACTCCAAGGCACATAATGATTAAAATGGCAAATTTCAAAGACAAACAGAGAATCCTAAAAGAAGCAGGGGAGAAAGAGGTAGTAACATATAAGGGAGCCCCGGTAGGGCTAGCAGCTGACTTCCCAACAGAAATACTGCAAGCCAGAAGGCACTGGCAAGAACTATTCCACATAATGAAAAGCAAAGACCTGCAACCAAGACTGCTCTACCCAGCAAGGTTCTCAATTAAAATGGAAGGCGAAATAAGCAGTTTCCCAGACAAAAGAAGGCTGAAAGAATACACCCCCACCAAACCAGCACTGCAAAATATGCTAAAGGGACTGCTTTAAGATGAGGAAAAAGAGTCTATGAATACCCAGTTCCTTTCACAGTCACAAATACTTGATATTACCAATATTTTAATACTTATTAATCCGATTGTGACCATGATGTGTTATTTAAATTGTCCTTTTATTGTTTGTTGAAACTAAACCTGTTTTTGTATATTTCTTGCCTATTTCCATTATTTTTAAAAAGCTTTAAATGACTTTTTGGTATTCTTTATCCATTTTTTAATTGTTTGTAAAATTTTTTCCCTAAAAAAACTCCAAAAAAAACCTTAACCCTTTTTTAGATGTGCTGCAAATAATTTCCTATTCTATTACTTTTCCTTTAACTTTTTATATGTATATTACCATACAGTCTTTAACATAGTCATATTGTCAGTATTTTACTTTATAGCTTCCGGGTTTGAATATTTTACTTCAGGGTAAGAAAAATATTAGTTTGTTTTTTCTCTCAAAACTCCTTAGATTCTGCATATTGATTTTTAACTCATCTGAATATTTCTTGTATAATGTGTGAAATTTGTTTTATTTCAAGTAATAGTGGTCCATGTACCTTACTTATTGAATAAGCCTTATTTTACCCACTGATTTGACATATCAATTTAATCATATATCATATTGCTAGACAGATACATATGTTTGTTTCTGATATGCTCATTTTATTTCACTAATCTACTTGATTATTTCTGTGCTGGTGTCATGTTTTAATTGCTGAGACTTTATAATGGACTTAATTTTTTAAATATTTTATAATGCATCTTGACATTTAAAAAAATAAATAAAATCAATCTGCATTTTTAAAAAGAAAGAAGGGACTCCTACCTTTTGCAACAACATGGATGGGACTGGAGAAAATTATGCTAAGTGAAATAAGCCAGTCAGGGAAAGACAAATACCATATGATCTCACCTATAAGTGGAATCTATTCAACAAAATAAACTAACAACCAAAATAAACCACAGGCATGGAAACATGGAGCCGACTGAAAGTGACCAGAGGGGATGGGGAAGGAGGACAATGGTGGAGAGAAGGAGAAGGGACTAAACAAAGAACATGTATAAATGACCCATGGACATAGACAGCTGAGTGGGAATTGACTGTGGGAGAGAGGTAGGAGGGCAAAAGCAGAAAAACTGAGACAACTGTAATAGAATAAACATGATTAAAAAAAAAACATGAACCCCCCCAAAAAAAGAATACATCATCTATGCAATACTGTATTTTGCTGTGTATAATGCGCACCTGTGCATAATGTGCACCCATGGTTTTTGTACACCTTATACATGGGCATTATACATGGGGACCTATGGTATGTAATCATTATCCCCATGTGCAACTCGCATCCTATTCTTCCCTCAAAAATCTGGGCAAAAATAGTGCACATTCTACAACAGCAAAATACATAAATCTTTTTTCATTAACCAAGCATATAAATAGGCAGATCTACTCACTAGATGTTATACTGTGTTAAAGTATGTTTATACAATGCCTTGACATTTCAGTGAGGTGGGTAAGCCTTTAGATTTAAATAATAGCTGCAAAAATATGATACCATTCCTCTCCAGTGTAATAAAAGAAAAAAGGTGATGAATTCCATCAGCTTCTTTAATACTAATTACTGTACTGGAAATCCTTAGCTTCTTCTGATGGTAATACACACACACACATATCTGAATATCAACTATTCCAAAAACAGACATCTTGATAAGACATTGAGACATATATTAAAGCTTTCAAGTCTCAATAACTTTTCCCTTTAACATTAAACCTTAGGCAAAAATGTTAGTTTTGGGAAAAAAAATATATTATGTTAAATGCCTTCCTTAATTGTGCATCTGCTTCTTTACTTAGAAAATATTAATTTGGTTATATTATCCCCTTTACTATTAGAAGCAAAAGAAGAATTAAGACATTAAAAATTCTAAAATGCCTGCTTATCACAGGTCAACTGTGTAGATGTTAAATGGCAGAAGCATTATAACATTGTCACTCAGGAACATTATCTATTATAACAAAAAAAAAGTAGTTCTTAAGTAATTAATGTACGTTCATCAATGATTCATGTATTGAAGTCAATCTCCATGTCTTTCATTATCATCAATAATACAAAGCTAACATTACAAGACCATCATTAAAAATGGGCAAAAATGATTTTTCAATGCTTGCAAAGTAAGTCCTTGTTGAAAGTGTGGAGAAAGTAAAGTAACTGCTACTACAAAAACAAAACAAAAATATTTCACACAACTATGTATCAGGCTATTATTCTCAACAGCATTTGTTTTGTGACACCAGAATTGTGACACCAGAATTTTTAGTTCTACATAGAACCATAATCATTAAAATATAATTAAATGATATACAATCTAATCTTTCAATATTATAGAGACCATTTTAATCAGCTGTTATGTTAATCCTCCCAATAGTTAATTTTTTTTAAATCCCTTCTCATCCCTTTCCTTGTACATTGCTTGAAGTAGCCCCTATAGGGAAGATTCTTTTTCCACATTCATTCCATTTTTTGTTAACT
This sequence comes from Pteronotus mesoamericanus, assembly GCF_021234165.1. NCBI lineage: Eukaryota > Metazoa > Chordata > Mammalia > Chiroptera > Mormoopidae > Pteronotus > Pteronotus mesoamericanus. The sequence goes on along the minus strand of NW_026555105.1, from coordinate 32,658,564 downwards.
ATATGCCTAGGTATTTACAAAGGCCAGGACTTGCAATAAAAATCTATAGGTTTTAGAGAGCTATTTCAACCTAGTCACCCCCTAATCCTTCTATGAAGATGGAATATTTAGGAAAAATTTGCCCTACCCTCATTGGACCTCACTCCGTACACTCATTTAGTACACCTTAGGAGTAGCAATGCAAGTACATTTTGCTACATTTCTGTAAAAAAGCTAAAGAATAAAAAGGAGTGAAAAAAGGGGGAGGACCTCCAGAGACTCAAATTCTACCTTAGAATATTATCTAGCTATAACGCTAGAGACAGAAAACAGAGCGTTGGATCACACACTTCCGTACGTTACAGAAATCAGTGTCACTTTCACTGACTTGGATAAGCCTTGATAAGCACAAAATTCAGGGGTGGGTTCATTCACAGAGAGTGACATCAGTCTCACAATCTTACTCTGAGCAACTTCAAACTATGAATGGGGATGGAATATTGAGAAACACACTGCACAGAAAAAAAGCCCATTTAGATTTCTCCGAAGGCACTTATCCTTACGGACAAGACGCTCGTTTTAGGTTTCCCCTGGAGTTCCAGGTTTCAAGTCACACTGCGGCGCAGAAGTGAGGGACCTACTGAAGGGCTAAACACCAGAAGGTGGGTATACCACCGGCTGACAGAGCGCGGGATCAACAAAGATGAAGAGTGAACCAATGAGGGTCGGGACGCTGAGGCGCAGCAACAGCTGCAGCGGGTGTGTCCGCCGGCTGGCACGTGTCCCCGGGACACGCCGGCCAGCTGTGAGAAAGTCCCAGCAGGAGTCCGGAGACAGGGCAGGAGACCAGAGGAAGTTGTGCTGGCCCGGAGACTATCATGCGGGGATCCACGCCGAAAGCGAGGCTAAGGCAGCCCCGTCCAGAGAGGTGACTACTCGCGGCGGGCTGCAGAGAGGGGCGTGCGCCCACACGTGCGCGAGCTGCAGGTACCCGGGGGCGGCGCGTGCACGCCTGTGTGAGCGCGCGTGTTTACACACGGACACACGAGGAAGGCGGCACCGGTAGGGAGGGCGCGAGGCGGGAGCTCGGGCGGAGGGCTTCGCGGCACGCACAGCCCTGACCCCCGCCCCCACCCCAGAACCACCCGTACCCCAAGGACTCAACAGGCCAGTTACCTTTCTCCTCTCTCCACACCTTTTTCTTCTTGTTGCTGGGGTACATGTTGCCGTGGGGGTGGCTGGCTTTAAGCTGCAAGTTCCCCAGGCTCACGGGCAAACGGGGTGGTGTGGAGTGGGAGGGATAGGAGGGGCACTCGGGAGAGAAAAAGTGAAAAAGGTGCCGCGTGCCACGCTGCTAGCAGCCCTCCAGTCGCCGCCCTCGTCCCTCAGCCCGCGCTGGGCTCTGGTTCCCAACCGTCTCAGCTCCGCAGACACCGCCACAGGAACACCTCAGAACCTGTCAACTAGGTCACTCCTCGCGCTAACCTAACACCCGCGCAGGCCCCGCCTCCCAGCCTCTAGCCAGCGCCGCCTCCCATTGGCTGCACTGCCCGCCGCTCTTCGCTTTCCAGCCACCGCACGCCCCGACTTCGGCCCCAGGGCGCACGCGCAGGCGCAAGCTCCAGCCCCACGTCGAGGACGTTTGGGAGCTTGAGGGGGCGGAGCCAGGGTGTGAGGGTGTTGGAAATGGCCTTGTGATGTGGGCGGTAAGAGAAGCCGACACCTGAGAAAACATTGAGAAGGCAGACACCTTCCCCAGGCTCCGAGGCGGTGGGAGGTCCTGAGGGCGTGGCGTATAGGCCAGGTGCTGCAGGTGACTGAGGTGTGAGCTGGGGAATCCTGCCTGAGGGGCTGGAAGATCAAAAAGTGGAAGATGTGAGTCAACATGTATTGTCCATGCTCACTCTAACCGGCTAGTCTGCACGGACTTTACCAGATAATGTGAAGCTTTCTTCTTGGTGGGAAAATGTAATGGAAAGAAATGAAAGGATTGGGAAATGGTTCCAAATCATGAACAATGCGGCCCTGAACCTTGTAGTAAAAATTGCAAATTTCGCTGGAGATTGATGAAGTTCGGAAATAACAAAGGTAAATTGGACTACTCAAGTGTTTTAAGAATTGGTAAACAGTATACACAAAAATGTTATATTGGAAACAGAAGCCTTACATCAAAGCGAATTCAAATAAGTGCTAACCAGAGCCAAGTCATTTTATTGTTTTATTTCTCCACTGGTTGTTTCAGGTCAAGGTACTGATCCAAAGGACTGGTTTGATTCTTGGTAATCCTAAAATCCAGTTTCAGTAGAGTCCACGCCAAGGGTATATTGACCTAAAATTTTAGAGAAAATTTGGTAACCCCCTCTCCAAATTTATTGCATTTCTAAATATCAGACAATTAACAGAGCTGATTTGGTGGTTGCATTGAATCCACATTTATTTGACAATTGAGGCACTCTGTTCTATGTGTTCTACTTAAGCAAGGTGTGTAAGACCAAACAATTACTTGTAACACATTTTTTAATAATAAAAGAAAAAACGAAGAAAGGGGCAGCCGCCACTAAGAATTGTAAAGAGTAATGTTTTGAGTAACATAGTAAGGTAATGAAAATTATTTTTTTCTCTACTTCTATTTTTCTTTGAATACTAAGTACATAAAAATTTATTTGGCTAGGAGAAAGAGGGAAAGCTTCAAGAAAGAAGTGACATTTGAGCTAGTAATAAAAATATGCACTCATTTATTGGCAATGGAAATAAAAAGAGGGTTCTGAATCAAGGTACATTTCCAAGGTAAAATCAATAAAAATTGATAATGAAATAGATTAAGGAAAGATGATAAGGATAAGAAAGAAGATAAGGGTTTCATGGGCTAGTAAAGGTGGAAAACAACAATATTAATATTAGGCAATACAGGAGCAATTACAGATTTTTGTGGGAAAGCTATTTTTCTTACTTAGAAATGCTAAGTATAAGGTGACTACTGGAAAGTGCATCATACTGGGCACTTTCCCTTCAGTTACAACCCAAACCTAGGTCCAATTTTTCTACCTGTGCTTTCTTAGGTATTCTACTATTGATTATTCTTTGTCACATGTCAATTCAAAGAACTGGAACCATCCATAGATGTTTAAATTTTTTCAAGTCTCACTCAGGTTTAAAAAACAAAATCATCCTCTGATTCCACAACCCCCTTCAGCTATTGCTTCTTCCTTTCCAAAAGTTTGGCAATAACTACTGTGCCAATTTCCTTACATCTCACTTTTTGCTCTTCACTCTAATCTGTGTTCTATACAATCATCAACTGTAATAGCCCTTACTAAGTGACCAGTGACCTTCTTGTGCTATTTAACTGACATTTGTCAATCTTTTATTTTTAAGATCTCTCAGTAACATTTAACACTGTTAACCCCTTGTTCCTCCTTGCAGTATTCTTTTACTAACTCTCTCACCATTTTAAGTTTTCTCCTCTCTGGCCATTCTTTCTTAGTCTCTTTAGCTAGCGCATCTTCTGTTTCAGCCATTACATTTTAATGTTTGTTAACATTCATTACTAGCCCCTTGACTCTTTTCAGCTTATACTTTTTCTTTTAATAATTTCATCCATACTCATGGCTGTCAGTGATACTCATCCAGGGGCAATTTTTCCCTCCATGGGACATTGGAAATGTCTGGAAACATTTTTGATTGTCACAAGTGGGGGAAGAATGCTACTGGATCCAGTGGGTAGAGGCCAAGGATGCTGCTAAGCGTGCTACATTGCACAGGATGGCAAAGAATTATGTAGCCCAAAATATTAATACTTCTGAGGTTAGGAAATTATACCAAAGACTCCCAAAATTTATTATCTCCAGCAAAAATTTCTTCTTGAGCTTTAGACTTATACATGGTACCATATACTGGATTTTAACTTGAAGAGGTTGGTATTATGTACTCATTAAAAAGCATCTGAATCCAGATAACCTGAATTCAAATCATAGGTTACCTTTATTGACTATGTGACCCTTGGCAAGTTTCTCAAAGTCTCTCTACCTTGTTTGCTTTTTAAAAACCTGTTGTGCCGTCTACAGCCATACCACCCTGAACATGCCCGATCTCGTCTAAAAATCTGTTGTATGGAGATGATAATATAGTATGTACCTTATTAGGTTGATGTGAATAATAAATGAGTTAAAACATATAAAGGACTTAGAGCAGTACCTGGCACATAGTAAATATCGCAGAGGTGCTAACTAATACAATTTTCTCTATGTGGGTCCACAGGAACTATATTTGCCAGTGTCCTTCAAAGTAGTTAGGACGTGCGACTGTATCCTCAGTGGGTTATGGGTTAAAAATTATGCATGCCACCTCCAGGCATAAACAGCACATCCCTATGCATTCATCTGTATTTTCTCTTTCCTTTCCACAGTGATCAGAAGCATCATCTCAATAAGGAAATTAGCCTGGATTTCTGAGTCACTACTTGAAGGAGTATCTCAGTGACCTAAGGAGTACCACATCAGGCTATGATGTAAATAAGAAACTCATTGTGTTAAGGCATTGATACTTAGAGGGTACTTGTTTCAGCATTTAGCATTAATTATCCTGACAAAATAATATTTGTTTCAAAGTATCTTAAATATACCAAATATCACACTGAACTCATGTTCTCTCCCCCACACTTAGACCTCTTCCAGTGTTCCATATCTCGTTGAATGGCTCCATCACCTACTCAGTTGAGCAATCTAGAAACTTAAGCACCATCCTTAGTTCCTCTTATAACTTTGATCTCATTTCAAATGAATTGTTATACCTTCTCAATTTTTTCTCCTATATAACTCTTAAATCACTCTCCTTTCCAATGGCACTTCACTAAAATCAGTCTGAATTCAACTGAACTACTGCAAAATACTTTCTAACTGGATCCCATGATCACCTTTGCCCCTGTTCTGTCCATTCTCTACCCTGCATCAAGACTTATCTTGTTAAATATGATATCTTACTATTGTAAATGATTAAGTGACTTTCTGGTGGTCTTCACTATGGACTGAATTGTGTTCCCTCAAAATTTATATGTTAAAGCCCTAGTCCCCAATGTGATTAGTTCTGGAGATAAGGCCTTTAGGAGGCAATTAAGGTTTAATAAGGTCATAAAGATGGGACCCTAGTTCAGTAGAACTGTGGTCTTACTTAAAAAAGGAAGAGATATTTCTTTGTCCTCCTTCCTCAGACCCCCTTGATGTGAAGACACAGTAAGAAGGTAATCATCTGCAAGCCAGGGAAAGAACCTTCACCAGAACCAAACCATGCTGGTACCCTGATCTTAGACTTTCAGCCTCCAGAACAGTGAGAAAATTAATTTCTGTTATTTAAGCCACCTAGTCTATGGTATTTCATTATGGCAGCATGAGTTGGCCAATATAGTCTAATTATAAAAAATAAATAATTAAGAATAGAGTGATCATCCCTACCAATTCTGCTTTATCTTATACCACCCAATATCTAGTTCCAATCATAGCAACCCTTAGAGATTTCCATTTTCTTGAACACATCTCATTCTTACCACATGGCCTTTTCACATGTTATTTGCTATACCTAGGACATGATTTGTTTAGTTGACCCATTCTCATTCTTCAGAGTTCAACTTACACATCACTTTCTGACAGAATGTGTCCTGACTATGCTCCCACTTGAATTCTACCCACAATTTCCCTTTGTATGCCTTCAGTGCTCATTTATTTTCCTATAAAGTACTTTTATGGCTTGTAATTATACATTCACTTTTGTGATTATTTTGTTAATATTTATCTTTCCCTTTGGACTTACAATCTCTCTGAAGGTAGGAAATATATCTTGTTCACCATCCACAGAGAATGACACAATGCCTAGCACATACTGGACTCAATGAGTATTTATTGAATGAATAAAATAATAAAGTTAAATTAGGAGTTATAAAGAGATGTCGGCAAAACTAAGAAAGAGTAAATGAGATCAAAGGGGTTGCCCATGAGGATACCCAGATTTTAATGTGAAGAATAAGGGAAACAAAGAACTGAAATTAATGAACACCTAAAAGAGAATTACCATTCATATTTAGTGTATAGCAGGTATTCAATATATGAATGAAGGATAAAAGAGTGAAATAAGAAGAATGAAAAATATTCAAGGGTATAGAAAATAATTGCAAATCACTTTTAGAGAAACCAATAATATATTTTCAAAAAGATGTTTATGGTCAGAAATGTCAGATGTTTTACCAAGATCAATATGATGAGAACTGAGAAAAGATACTTAATTGGACTTATAGTCTATGAAAATTAGCAAAAAAAAACACAAAAAAAGAAACAGCAAGTAGTTAAAGAAAAAGCAGGAAGCAACAAGACAGAAGCAGTGATAATGGACTATTCTTTTGAGAGGTTTAGAAGAGTAAGGATAAGTAGAAGAGATAATAGTTGACAGAGTGGGGGAAATTTTTTTTCTTGGAGAGGTTGAATGAAGAATTTTCAAATTAAGAAAGTTAGTGACAAAAGAGAGAGAGAGAGAATGGGCAAATGGTTGATAGAATGAAATACTAGAGAGAATACATGTGGATATAAGGAGAAGTGAGAGTAGAAAGCTTGGACTTAGAATATAGGTAGGGCATTTTATACTTCGGGATAAACTGTAAGAAGAATGAGTAGATGGAGATTCCCAGTGATTCTACTTCTTAGAATATATCCAAAGAAATACAAAATACTAATTTGAAAGTATATATATGCACGCCTATGTTTATTGCAGCAGTGTATACAATAGGCACAATTTGGAAGCAGTCCAAGTATCCATCAGTAGATGAGTAGATAAAAAGCTGTAGTACATTTACATAATGGGATACTACTCAGACATAAAAAAGAAGGAAATATTACCCTTGACAACGGCATGGATAGACCTGGAGAGCATTACACGAAGTGAAATAAGCCAGTCAGAGAAAGACAAATACTATATTAGTTCACTCATATGTGGAACCTAATGAACAAAACAAAGAAGGAAAATAAGAGACAGAGAGCAGGCTGACAGCTGTTGGGGAGATTGCATAGCTGGGGGTGGCGGGGAGGGTCAGTGGAGGGATTGAGCAAAAAGGAAAGGAAAACCACCAAAGGCAGTCCTAAGAGGGAAATTCATATAAATACAGGCTTACCTAAAGAAGACAGAAAAATCTGAAATTAACAGCCTCACCCTACATCTATGAGAACTAGAGGAACAACAAACAAAGCGCAGAGCAAGAAGAAAAAATAAGAGCAGAGCAGATGTAAATAACATAGAGACTAAAAAAACAAAGAATCAATGAATCCAGGAGATGGTTCTTTGAAAATATAAACAAAATCAAAAAGCCTTTAACCAGACTCATCAAGAAAAAAAACAGGAGGACCCAAATAAATAAAATCAGAAACAAAAGAGAAAAAGTAACAATTGATACCACAGAAATACAAAGGATTGTAAGAAATTACTATGGACAACTATATGCCAACTACACACTAGAGACTAGAGAACCTAGAAACTTAGAGAACTTGGGCAAAATGGACAAGTTCCTAGAAACACATCCAATTTCCCAAAACTGAATCAAAAAGAAACAGCCTAAACAGACTGAAAACAACTAGCAAAATTGAAGCAGTAATCCAAAACTCCCTGCACACAAAAGCCCCAGACTGTATGGCTACACAGGTGAATGTTACTAAACATTCAAAGAAGAACTAATACCTATTCTCAAACTATTCCAAAACATTCAAGAAGAGGGAACACTCCCAAACTCTTTTTTACAAGGACAGTATTATCCTAATTCCAAAACAAGGTGAAGACACAACAAAGAAATAAAATTACAGGCCTATAGAGATGCTAAAATCCTCGACAAAATATTGGCAAACCGGATCAAGCAATATATTAAACATCATAAACCATGATCAAGTGGGATTTATCCCAGGGATGCCAGGATGGTATAACATTTGCAAATCAATAAATATAATACATCATACAAACAAAATGAAAGATAAAAATCACATGATCATATCAATAGGTGCTGAAAAAAATATTTGATAAAATCCAGCACCCATTTATAATAATACTCAGCAAAGTGGGAATAGAAGGAACATACCTAAACATAATACAGGCCATATACAAAAAATGTACTGCCAACATCATCCTTGATGGATTAAAAAAAAGAAAAAAAAGTGTTTCCCTTAAGATCAGGAATAAGATAAGTGTACCCACTTCCACCACGATTCTAACCACACCTGTCAGAAAAGAAAAGGAAATAAAAGGCATCCCAATCAGAAAGGAGGAAGTAAAATGGTCATTGCAGATGACATGATAGTGTACATAGAAAACCCTATATTCCACCAAAAAACTACTCAACCTAATAAGTGAATTTGGCAAAATAGCAGGATACAAAGTCAATATTCAGAAATCAGTAGCATTCTACACCAACAATGAATTATCAGCAAGAGAAATTAAGAAATAATCCCATTTTCTATAGCAACAAGAAAAATAAAGCATCTAGGAATAAATTTAACAAAGGATGTAAAAAAACCTGTACTCATAAAACCATAGAACACTAAGGAAAGAAATTGAGGAAGGTACAAACAAATGGAAGCATATACTGTATTCATGTAATGATGTATTCAACATCATTAAAATGTCCATATTACCCATAGCAATCTATAGATTCATTGCAAACTATTAAAATACCAATGGCATATTTCACAGATGGAGAACAAATATTCAGCAACTCTGAACATTATTTAGCAGTGTGGATGAGAACAAATTGGACTTATGTGCTTTCCTTCAGTTTCTAAGAGCATCCCCTATCGATTTCAAGCCTACCCTGATCTCCTCCTAAGGTAGTAGCAGACTAGATGTGGTTCCTTAACATAGCCTGCTCTCCAGCAGCTGCCTTCATTCTGGAGTGCAAGAAAATTCCTGGAAGCTCATTGGCCAGAGTAAGGAAATGGTTGCTTAGCAACCAAATCTTGACACCCGCCCCCAACTGAAAAGAAGAAGCTTGTGGGCCAGCCACATAGTTCTGCCTGTGTTACAGAGAGAAGGAGCTGCTTAGAAGATGAAGCTCTTGTCCCTGTTAATAGAGATATTGATAATTCTTGGGGTCACAATTAAAAGTAAGTTGTTCTGCCCTTATTGTTTTATATGAGGCTGTTTTCTCTTTAACAGCACTAAGATTATTTAAATCAGAAGTAACTTCACTATATGCCCAACTAATACTTTTTTTTTGGATATTTAGTAAGGATAGGTAATTATACTCTCATTTAGGATAATAATTAGGAAGGGTGTGTGTGTGTGTGTGTGTGTGTGTGTGTGTGTGTGTGTGTGTGAGAGAGAGAGAGAGAAATTGAGACATGTTAGCAAAGCATTACAGTGATTTTTTATAGTGTAGGGATATTTTGAGATAGTTAAATTTTATTAAATCCAAAATACCATGAAGATCTAGTTCCAGGACTCTAAAGGAAAAGTATAGGACGCAAGGAGTGGTAAAATGTAATAAATTTATGTTCTGATAGCCTTTTTGAATCTTTTTATAATAGCAATTCTACTTCCAAGGATTTCATGTTTCCTGACTAATTACTATCTTAAAATGGAAATAATTTTTCAATCTTATTTTTTGGTCATTTATCAAGTTAACTTTTACCCATTCCCCAGATAATTTAATCATCGTGAATTCAATTTAAGAAATATTTATTTGCATTTAACCCAGGAAAGAAAGTTTGGTATAATATTTAAAACTTAATTAATGTGACACATCACATTAATAGAATAAAAGACAAAGACCACATTATCATCTCAGTTGATACAGAAAAAGCTTTTGACAAAATTTAACATTCCTTTGTTATAAAAACACTCAGTAGTCTAGGAATAGAAACTTCCTCAACCTTATAAAGAGTATTGTTGGGGAAAAGCCTCAAAAGGATGGATTCCAAAGAATAGACCCGTAGCCTTATTCAAATTGGTAAGAACTTTAATAAGAGAAACTTAGACTTACCCAGGCAAAGCAGCTGCTCCCAGTAGAGGCCAGCAGGGAAGAATCCATACCCCTTCTAGGACAGGATCCCTTTTTATATGAAGTTAATAGTAAAACTATGCTGGGTAGTCACTTACACTACCAGAAAGAACAATGCATTTCTAAGTTAACAGATAACATCAGGCAGTTACCACACTCTATACATTCATTAAACTCCTTCCTGGGGACATGATGTTTACCTTTGAATGGCATTCCAGTTTTCTAGTCAGCCAAGCCTGAGGCTATAGGGAGTTAAACAGTCACAAAGGATTAAACAGATAGTTCAGCACACCTTTGCTCCTGGATACATATTGCATCTCTGAATTCCCCTACAGACATCCTCAGAAAAACAACACCTAACATGCTTAAAAGTGAGAGACTGAAGGTGTCCTCCCTAAGATCATGAACAAAACAAAGATATCCATTCTTGCCATTTCTATTCAACGTTGTCCTGGAGGTTCTAGCCAAGGCGATTAGAATAGAAAAAGAAATAAAAGACACCATAATGAAAAGAAAGAAGTGAAACTATCTCTATTCATTAATGATATGATCTTACATACAAAAAAATCCTAAGGAATCCATTAAAAACTTTTAGAACTAATAAGTTGAGCAAAGTTATAAAAGGGCAATATACAAAAATCAATTCATTTCTATACAGTCTCAAAAATGAAATTAACAATTTCATGTATAATAGCATCAAAAAGAACAATGTACTTAGGAATAAATTTAACAAAAGAAGTGGAAAGTTCATATGCTAATGACTGGAGAATTGTGCAAAGAAGTTAAAGAAAACCTGAATAAATGAAAATACGTCTCATGTTCATGGATTGAAAAACAGTATTAAGATGATAATACTCTCCAAATTGATCTACAGATTCAAAACAATCCTTATAAAAATCCCAGCTGACTTCTTTGCCGAAATTAAAAAATGATAAGAAAGGTAATGTAAAAATGAATATTCTTGAAAGAACAGAGTTGGAGGACTCATGCCTCTCAATTTCAAAACTTTCTACAAAGCTACAGTAATCAAGACACAGTAGTACTTGCAAGAGGATAGAGATGTAGATCAGTGGAATATCATTGAGAGTTCAGAAATAAACCCTGACATTTATAATCTATTGATTCATTTTTTTTTTTGGAAAGGATGACAAGACAACTCAATGGGGAAGGGAAAGAATAATCTCTTCAATGAATAGTAAGGACAACAGGATAGCCAAGTGCAAAAGAATGAATTTTGATGCAAACCTCACATCATATACAAAAATTGATTCAAATGGGTCAAAGATCTGAATATACTTGCTAAAGTTTGAAAAACTCTTAGAAAAAAACATAGACATAAATCTTTGTTACCTTGGGTTAGATATGCTACCAAAGCATAAGCAAAAAAAAAAAGAAAAAAGAAAAAGAAAAAACAGATAAACTGGATATCATCAAAATTAAACAATTTTATGCTTCAACGGACATCATTAAGAAACTGAAAAACCAACCCACTGAATGGAAGAAAACTTTTGCAAAGTATATGTCTTGTAAGGGCTTAATATTTAGAATATATAAATAAGTCTTACAACTCATCAACAATATTACAAACAACTCAATTGTTTGTAATGGGCAAAGGAATTGGAAACATGTTACTTCAAAGAAGGTATACAAGTTACTATCAAATGCGTGAGTAGACATTCAAAATCATTTGTTGTTAAAATAATGAAAAAGCCACAATGAGATACCACATCACACCAATTAGATGGGTATAATTTTAAAAAATGGAAAAATTACAAGCTTTAGCAAGGATATAGAGAAGTATGAATGCTCATACATTACTAATGGGAATGTAAAATGATACCACCAGTGTGGAAACAATTCCTCAAAAAAGTTTAAATATAACTTTTCTTTTGAGCAACTGCTCAGAAAGTTAAATATAGAATAATCATATGAGCCCTGGCTGGTGTGGCTCAGTGGATTGAGTGCCAGCCTATGAACCAAAGGGTCGCTGGTTCGATTCTCAGTCAGGGCACATGCCTGGGTTGCAGGCCAGGTCCCCAATAGGGGGCGCATAAGAGGCAACCACACATTGATGTTTCTCTCCCTCCCTTCACTCCTGTCTAAAAAATAATAAATAAATAAATATAATCTTTGCAGAAAAAAGAATAACCATATAATCTATCAATTCCACTGCTAGGTATATACCCAAGAGAAATGAAAACATATGTCCAAATAGAAAATGTATACACAAATATTTATAAAAAACATTCATTATAGTTAAAAGGTTGAAACAACCTAAATGTTCATCAACAAATGAATGGATAAGCAAATTGTGGAATATGTATATGCAATGGAATATTATTGAGACATAAAAAGGAATGAAGTACTGATACATACTAGACGTTGGGTGGACCTCAAAAACAGTGTAAGTGAAAGAAACCAAACATAAAAGGCCACATGTTATATAATTTTTATTATATAAACTATCCAGAATAGGCCAATCTATATAAACAGAAAGCAGATTAGTGGTTGCCAGGGGTAGGGAAGGAGGGAATGGGGAGTTATTGAATACAGGGTGTACTTCTAGGATAAAGAAAAGGTTTTCAAGCTAGAGAAATATGGTGGTTGCACAACATTGTGAATGCATCAAATGTTGCTAAACTATATACTTTAGAATGGTTAATTTTATGCTAACAATTTCACCTCAATTTTTTTAATGGTACAATATTTTTGGAAAATAATGTCGCAGATATATGGAAATTAAGAAGATGATGGATAAGGGATAAAAGATAACTTGGCGGTAATGAAAATGTTCTAAAGTTGTGGTGATGATTGCACAAAACTGTGAATATCCTAAAAGTCATTGAATTGTAGGGAAAAATAAATATTTAATAAAAGTTATGTGTCTATGTGTATTGGTGATACAAGACTACCTAAGACACAGTCCTTATCTTTGAGCAACTTAGAGTCTAAATGAGGAAAATAGGTACACAAGTTAATAAATTGTAAAGTTTTGTAGATATTAAAATAGAAGCATTTAGAGGGTACTGTAGGGCAAAAATTTGGGCATGACTAATTCTACCAGTGTGTAGAATGATCAGAAATTCTTCATAAAGGAAATGACGTAAGTTGAATCTTGAAAGATTAGTGTTCCCCAAGCGAGAAAGGAAAGTAGACCATTTCAAATTGGGTAAAGGGAACAAAGACACAGGGAAAAAAAGAGCATGATCTATAAATAACTATATCAGTATAAATAACTATATCAGTTTTCTATGGTATATCATATAAGAAGGAACACAGTAATTAATGAGGCTGGAGTGTGGTAGGCAGAGACATTGTGTAACATGCTATGTAGTTTGGGCTTTATCCTCTGAGCACTAAGTCATTTAAGGGTTCATTCATTGAAGAACATGAATAGAATTATATTTTGACTTTGGAAATAGAGAGGTTGATGGATTCTAGCTGTATAACTCTAGTGACAGTAGAATCAGTAGCAGACTATTGAGTGGCCCAAACAATGAGGACTTAAATAATAGCAATAGTAGTGAGGACTGAGAGGAGTAGACAGATAATAAGGCTAGAGAGAATAGTTTCAGGAGAGTCCAGGGTGAGAGTGTACCAAAAAGATGAGAATGGCCAATAGTGCCAAATACCAGAGATAGTGGGAAGGTAAATGGCCAAGAGACCATTGGATTTAATAGCTGGGGAATCTATATTTCCAAGACAGTTGTATTGGAGAAGCAGGGACAAAACTTGACTTCAATTCATAGAAGTGAACAGGAGAGGAGAAAGTAGAGATGGTAATGACATTTGCAGAGCTCTTCTTGGATTGTGGGGATTTGCAGGATTAGACACTAGTTTTCAACAGATCATTTATTGATTGCAGTTCTGGAGAGATTCGGGGAAGTAGTGGGAGAGAAACCAGTTGCTTTTCAAGCTAGTGCTAAAAGAGCTAAGATTCATACATAAAATCAGCCCTTAACTCCACTCTTTTTTTCTCCCTCTGTGCCTCTAACTCTCAAGGTAAATATACCTTGCAAGCTTGTATATTGCCTCTACTTTTTCATTTAATGCTCAGTGTACTTTGCCTATATAAAAACTTTGAGAAAGTGATGACGGAATAACTGTGTGATCGTCTCTGATTCTGCATTCATCTAGGGAAAGTTTTTTTAGTTACTGACTTTATTTACTTTTCATAGTAAATCCTCAGAATAAAGTAGTTGATCATAATGGAAAGAATGAGTAATGTATCCCAAAATATGGCTTAGAAAATGGAAGTTGAACTAATAGTGTGTTTTTTCTCCCTCACGTTACCAACTCAGGTGCACATTCAAGATAGTGTAAGATAATGTAACTGAAGCAGAGAAAAGAAATTGCCAGGAGTTCTGACTTTAGATCATCCTTCCCTATCCTGTCTATCTCTTTCTAGTAGTAATTCCTCGCTATCATATAATTCTACAGTTAGAAAAATTAAATTAAAAAGGAAATTCATAACTCTTTTATCTAATGCTTACCCATCCAGCAATTCTCTAACTTGGCTGAAAAAGCAAGTACTTCTCCAGTCTCACACTAATCACAGGTCAGAAAGCAATTCTCTAACAATCATGTTTAGGTCCCAGTCATGTTCAGAGAGGGGCCACACAAAGGCCATGTTCTGGACATGTTGCAGAGGATGCTGAACCTAAGCAATACAAGTCGACAGTATCCTACTCAGAAATTGCCATGACGTGTGCAGAGTGGTGGTCCTTCAGGGGGGCAACTGGAGATTGAGGAAGACATAACACAATTTAGAGAAAAGCGGGGGCCAGGTGGGGCATTGTCCTCTGATGAACAGACAATGACCCTGAACTTGGTCTCCGCGTTTATTTTATAGGGGTTGATTAAATAAAGCTCAAGGGAGTTTTGCAGACAAGGGAATGCTATGGGCATGATTGTTCCATTTCCAGGCTATCTACATGATAAAGCTTTCTTCAGCAAAGGTTGCAGTCTTCTTCAGCTGAAGCTTGCGGTTATCTACTCCCTTCTCAGTCCCCACCCCTCTTTTCTGGCTGTCACCAGCTGCTGGCCTGCTCCGCTTTGCAGATGCAAGCCAGGCAAGTGCGGCTTTGCTAAGCACTCAACCAGGCTTTTGACGCCAGCCTTCACCGTCCTCCACAAGAAATGTTCTTGCTATTACCAGCACTGTTTTGAAAAATTTGTAAAATCAAGGAATTCTAAGTTACCTTTGCTTCCTCTCAGTTTTTTTTTTAAACATTATACTTCCAAACAAGGAAAGAATAAATTGCAAGTGTCTGGGTCATCTTTTCCTGAAGAGAAGCAGCAAAGAGTCAGTGTGTGGTGGTGGGATTGTTGACTGCTAGAGAAAAGTTTGATTGTTATATTATGTTAGGGATTAGTAAGGAAGCTGGTTTCTCTATTGTGAATATCCTATAAGGTGTAAGTACTTTTCTTGTATTAATATCCTAGATTCATCTAAAAAGTTACAATATTAAACAATTACTACTATACTTTGGAATCATCCAGTAGGACAGTGCTCAGTGGGGAAAGAGCAACCCTCAACCTGAGAAGAGCTGGGTAAACAGAACCCCCTGTAGAATCCATTAATGAACATGCATTAGTTTCATTTCAGTTTACTCACTCAGGCTGCTTTGGAGAACAACCATCTCCTAAAATGTCCTCTTTTTTGGACATGTAATTACTCCCATGAACTCTACTCCATTTTCTCCATATGAGGGCTCATACGTGTCTGTCATCGCTTATTCACCACAATTCTCTGTGCCGTATTAGCCCAATAACAGCTCCTACATGATCCTAAGATCTGCTCACCATCTACTGAGATTGCTTTCTTAAAAAACACCAATAGGCCATTGATTAGTAATTCAGGGTTCTCTCACTATTCTTACTACTTAACCTCTCTGCATTATTTGACACTACTCACTGTCTTCTTTTTTCTTTCTGCCCCTGTAGAAACATCAAAATTTTATGATCATATTATAATGTGCTAAGTTTGATCTAATTCATTGTTTTTACAGGTGGTAGGACTGGAGCCCAGAGTGGTAAAACTGATTACCCAGGGTCATTCAGCAAAACCAGGTCTGGAGCCAGAAACTCCTAATGCTTTTCAGTTATTCATTCCTTTATTTCTTCACCAAATCCTGTCAGTTCCACAGTATTTCTCCCATCTATGCATTTACTCTGTCTCAATTTATAGTCTCATTTTTAGTATCTTTTATTGACATTATTGAACTTCTAATTCTCCCCTCTCTTATTCACAGTATGATACTGCCAGAAATAATATTTCTAAACCCCAGATCTGATTTTTATTTTCCCCTGTCCAAGCACCTACTTTATACAGAATAAAGTTTAAACACTTTGTCCGGCAGTCAAAATCCTTTGCAATTAGATCCCAGCTTCCTTTTCCTTTTGTCTCTGCTATCCTCATATTTTATTTCAACCTATTCACATTCTTAGTTACTCAGTATTCCTACCTAACTCACTTCCATGTCTTTCTCAATCTCTTCTGCAGATGGACTATCTGCAATGATGGAGGGTCATCCCATCATCTTCCCCATCGCCACCATAAATCTAAGGCATAACATACTACTTATCTTTCAAGGTCCATCTCAAGTTCTACGTACTCTAAAACTTTCCCAAGCCTTTTCTTGTAACACATTGAGCCTTTATTTTCTTATGCATCATAGTCTCATAATTGAGTTAGTTTTAACTTCCTCACTAGATTGTTAACTACCTGAATGCAGGGACTGTGTTTTACTTACCTTTTACATTTCCTATAGCTCATTGCTGAACTTGGCACATAGCGCATGCTCAATTAGCACTTGTAAAATAGAATAATAACTAACATCTGTGTAACACTTTAAAATATATAAAAGATATTCCCAAAACCTAGGGAGCAGGTCATACAGACATTTTTATTATTTTAAATTTAAAGATTTTTCAAAACCCTGAAGTATAGACTTTAGTAAGACCTGAATTCTGTAATGGGAAACAAGTTTTGTTTTGTTCTTCTTCTTGCTCTATTTCACCTGTTTATTATTCTAAGTCTATATTCTCCAAAGCGGACTGCTCTGAGTATTTACATCATAATCATATTTACTTGCCTTAGGCTGTTTCTACATGTTATCAAAGAACCAGATATAAAATAAAAAATTTAATCAATCATCTAAGTATTTTAAAAAGTAGTGTTCATATGTTTGCTTCCATATATAACAAACTGCTAAAAGACTGATTAAATTATTTGCTTTTTGACCAGTTGTTTTGGCAGTATGATAATTACTTAAATTCCAACATTAGCATTTTACTATATTAGTTTTTCATTGATTTTGTAATTTTACTGGCACCTGCAACTTATTTACTGTATCCATCTAATATTATTTATATCGTTTATCAGCCAATGAGGTGTGGTGTTCAAGAAAAATTTGTGTTTTAAGACTTCTTTTTAAGTCTGCCCCACAAACTTAGAGCCAAGGTTGCAGACCTGGGATTGAAGAGAATTATTCCCAGATTAGAAAATGTGATATAAACCCTGCATCTTCCCAAAAGATTAAAAAAAAAGGCATCCAGATTCATTAGCTCTGGAGAAAAAGTAGAGATACCCTTGATGAAAAAGAAATTGGAAATACCTAAAAGACAAGATAAGAGATGGGAATGGATTGAAAGAAGAAACTTTTGCCCCAAGGTGTACAAAAGAGTATACAGCTAGAAAAGATGTACAAGTGGGTTTGGGAAAAACGGAAGGAGACCTTGGGTTAAAAGAGAGGGTTTTTGGTTGAAAGCAGTAGGAGCAGCCTGACAGTTCCTGACGTCTACTCCTCTGCTCTCACCACGACCACTATCATCATATGCAAAGGAGAGGGCAGTCCTTCTATTTCTTGTAAGGAACGCCAGTTATTTGGATGACCCTAGTACTGAAAACAATGGTACATAAAATACACAAACTTTATAAATGCATCAAAGGGTTGAGATGATAATAAAGAACTATCAGCCGGAAGGAACTGCTAGAATCCAGGGAAGTAAGCACAAAGCACCTGAGCAGGACCATGATTTGCATTACCCTGATCCCAGACCTGTAGCTGAATATTAAAGCACTTTTGCCCTTAGCCAGACAACACTGGGATTTGAATTTAGTGTCCTCACAAAGCAAGGAGGACAGAATTCAAAGTACGATACCTGTCCAAACTGAGGAGTCTAATGAGAGACCTTTTCAACATTAACAAAGGGTCATAAAGTGCTACATTTGTAGGATAAGGGCAGACTAGAAGTAAATCTATCCCCTCCCAAGCCTAGGGCTTTGTGGAGACTTGACACTTAGCAAAGCAAGGGGAAAAGGAAAAGGAAAAAATACATCTCTGACTACTGGCTACTTCTGCTAGAGATTTACAGCCTAGACTGACTTGGCAGGGTAATCCTAGAACTAGGTCTAAGATGGTCCTGTACTCATAGTGCCCCAAGCATCTGGCAAAAGCAAATTCATGTTGTCTCCATGAAAAGGCAATTTCATCATAGATCTCAAAGAGTCCATCCACTAAAAGTTTGCAGTGCAATGTAAAAATAAGTAGGTACACAAGAAGACAAAGCACCATGAGGTGGGAGCATTTTAAGTGGGCCTTTGAGCCAGAGATGTAGGCTACTACTGCAAATGGCCAGTGATATTCAGAGCTCCTATTCCCAGAAGACTAGCTCAAGTCATGCCTTCATAGCATATCCTGCAAAACTTACAAAGTTACCACTGGCAAGGTGAGGTAATTGTTATAGATGAGGTAATTGTTATTTGCAGACAGGGTAAGAGGGAAAATCCAAGTCCATAGTAATTACAATCAACAAACATTCAAAGAAAACTAACACCATGGAAGAAAAGCAGCAGCACACACACACACCCCAAGTTAAAGACTTTAAAATAAAACAATGATCATAAGATGTTTTTAAAGGTTATTGTATCCATGAAACAAGAGCAGCAGGCCTTAATGAGAGAAAAAAATATGGTGTATTTTGGAAATGAAATATATGATAGTAAAAAAAAAAAAGCCTCAAAAGTGAGTAGCAAATTGACAGAGCCCAAAAGCAACCCAAAGCTTCAAAGGTCAAACTGAAAAATTATCTAAGATCACTATGCAGATGGACAGAGAGATGGTATGTATGAAATAAAGGTTAAAGGACTTAAAGTTTCCACACGAAAGTTACACATCCCCATAATGGGATTTCCAGAAAAAGAAAATAGAATAACTGAGAGGAAGAAATAAAGAGTTCAAATAAAATACCCCAGGTTGCCAAAAAACAAAAACAAAAAAACAAAAACTCACGTTTTTAGATTGAGTCCCACTGAGGGCCAAGCAAGAAGACTGAGAAAATGCAAAAAAGATTCTAAAGAAGAAAAATTATTCACAAAGAAAAAATATCCTTCAAATTGACTTCAAATTCATTAGCAATATTGGATATAAGAAGGCTGGAGAAAAATTTTCTAAGTACTAGGTTGAAATAATTTTGAATACAGAATTATATAATCTAACAAACTATCAGACAGTTGTAATGTTAAAATAGGACATTTTCAGATGCGAATGGGTTCAGAAAGTGTATCACCCACAAATCCTAACTGAAATATTGACAAGAAGCTTTGCTCCATCAAAGTAAAACGTGATCTTACCCTGGCTGGTGCGGCTCAGTGAGTTTAATGCCGGCCTGTGACCCAAAGGGTCGCAGGTTCAATTCCCAGTCAGGGCATATGCCTGGGTTACAGGCCAGGTCCCTAGTAGGGGGCACATGAGAGGCAACCACATATTGATATTTCTCTCCCTCTCTTTCTCCTTCCCTTCCCCCTCTCTAAAATATAAATAAGTAAAATATTTTTTAAAATAAAATAAATCATGATTTAAGACCAAAAATCAAAGGTAAAGAAACCTTAAAGAGTTATGATAAATCTAGATAAATGTTTTTAATTTTTAAAAATATAACAATCACAAAAACTCATTTTTAAAATTATTTTTATTGTTATTCTATTACAGTTGTCCCAGTTTTTTCCCCTTTGCCCTCCTCTGTCCATCCTACCACCCACTCCCACAGTTGATTCCCACACTTTTGTCCATGTCCGTGAGTCATTCTTATTTGTTCTTTAATTACTCCCTTCCTCTTTTTTTCTACCATTATCCCCCTCTACCCTCTCCTCTGGTCACTTTCATCCTGTTCCATGTATTCATGCCTGTGGTTTTATTTCATTCATTAGTTTATTTTGTTCATCAGATTCCTCTAATGGGTGATAGAATATGGTATTTGTCTTTCACCAACTGGTTAATATTTCACTTAGCATAAGAGTCTTCAGTTCCACCCATGCTGTCACGAAGGTAGGAGTTCCTTCTTTCTTTTTGCTGTGTAGTATTCCATTGTGTAAATGTACTACAGTTTTTTTTTTTATCTACTCACCACTGATGAGCACTTAGTCTGTTTCCAGCTCTTGGCTATTGTAAATGGCACTGCTATGAACATAGGGGTGGATAAGTTCTTTTGAATTGATGTTTCAGGATCCTTAGGGTATATTCCCAACAGAAGAATAACTGGTAAAAAGGCAGTGCCATTTTTAGTTTTTTGAGGAAATTCTACACTGCTGCACCAGTCTGCATTCCCACCAACAGTGCACTAGGGCTTTTATGTGCTGGTAGTTTTTCCATTACTGCTCAATTTCACTAGTTTTATCAGTTTATTCAGGCTTTCTGCTTCTTATTTTTTTATTGTTGTTCAAGTACAGTCGTCTCCTTAATTCAGTTTTGGAATATAGTATGTATCTAGAAAGTTGTCCAATTTGCCCAGATTGTCCAGTTTCTTGGCATATATTTGTTCATAGTAATTTCTTAAAATCCTTTGTATTTCTATGGTATTGGTTTTAACATCTCTTTCATTTCTGATTTAATTTATATGGGTCCTCTGTCTTTTTTTCTTAATGAGTGTAGTTAAAGACCTTTTTATTTTGTTTATTTTTTTTAAAGAACCAGTTCCTGGACTTATAGATCCTTTGAATTGTTCTTTTGGTCTCTAAGTTATTTAATTCTGCCCTGATCTTGGTTATTTCCTTCCTTATACTCCCTCTGGACTTTGTTGTTATTCCTCTAGTTCTTGTAGATGTAGGGTTAGGTTGTTTATTTGAGATTTTTCTATCATCTTTAGGTAGGCCTGTATTGCTATGAACTTCTTTCTCAGGACCACCTTCGCTATGTTCCATAGGTTTTGGGTTGTTATGTGTTCATTTTCATTTGTTTCCCAATACTTTTTGTTTTCTTCCTTGATGTCATTGTGCCCCATTCATTATTTAGTAACATGATATTCAGTCTCCATGTATTTGAATGTTTTTGAGTTATTTCCTTGAGGTTGATTTCTAGTTTCAATCCATTATGACCTGAGCACATGTTTAATATGATTTCAGCCTTCTTGAATTTTTTAAGGTTTGTTTTGTGTTCTACCATGTTGTCTATCTTTGAAAATGTTCCATGTGAAACTAAAAATAATGTATATTTTGCTTCTTTGTGGTGCAGTGTTCTGTATATATCAATTAGGTCAGTTTGCTCTAGTGTGTTATTCAGTGCCAAAATATGCTTGTTGATTCTTTGTTTGGAAAATATATACATTGTTGACAGTGGGGTATTCAATATCTTTTTACAATAGCTAATTAAATGTTGTTGTCAATATCTTTCTTGAAGTCCTCCAAGATTTTCTTTACATGTATTTGTTTATTTTATATACTGCACATATTTATTTTATTTATTTTATATATCTAGGAGCTCCTTTCACAATAGCAGCATAAAATATAAAATAGCTAAGAATAAATTTAATGACAGTGGAACAAGACATATACAAATAATAAAAATAAAATTTTTCTGAAGAGCATTGAACAGAATATCTGAATAAATTAAGGATATACACCCAAATCAACCTCAACACTGTAAACATGCCAAGTCATTGTAAATTAGCATGTAAATCCAATGTAACCCCATATTTTTGAAAATATGAACTTCATGGATAGGGCCTCTTGTTTCAAAGTTGTTTCAGTGAAGCACAGCAACAGCCAAAAAAATTTTTTGAAGAGGAAAACCACTATCACTATGTTTTAAAAAAGTTTTTGTGACTGTAGAATATAGCTGACAATCCCAAATCTGAGGTTCTTTGATTTTAAGCTTTCAGTAGTAACTTAAAAGTCAATTTAATTAAAATTTAGATCCAAGAGCATAATTATATATACTGTGTTATAATAAAAAGTATTTAATCATCCAAAAATTTTAATTAAGATGCTGCAGAATGCTATGAGTGGACCTAAAAAAAGAGCCCTGTCCTTGGAGATCTTACAATCCATGGAATAAAATTCAATATATGATTTTGTGCCAACACGAATGACACAGAACACAAGTCCTAAAGAAATTCCAAAAAGGGAAAGTTTTCTTAAGACTAAAGTACAGGGAGACCTAAACTGAAGGTAGCAAATTTGTTTAGTTGTTTTAACAAATATGTATTACAAATCTATTATGAAACAGGAATTGTAGTAGGTACCAAACCCCAACATTGAAACAGGACAAACATGTCCTAGGTATTAGGAGAGGAAAAGGTGAGCAGTCCAAATTAGAAGTAGTACACAAATATAGGACATGGATATAAGAATGACCAGAGTATACATATGGGGTAGGAGGATACCACCACTTCAATTAGAACACAGTGTAGTGGGAATTAAATTGGTTAAGAAAAATGGGATCAAATTATTGAGAATCTTAAATTGCCAGGTAGAGGAAATTAAAAGAAACATTACTAAGTGCCTAGCTCATGTCAAATACTTTCATATCCATGATCTCATTGAATTCTCAGTACAGCTCTTTGCACTCCCCAACGACAAGTACACCTTGAAAATAAAACAAAAATAATAATTCTTATCTAATGAATGAGAACAGACTCAGATGTTTTAGAATTTTTCAAGGTTGCATAGCTAGAAAGGGGTAGAGACAGAATTTGATTCCATGTCTTCTGACTCCAAACCCAGTGCTCCATACACTATATCCCCACTGCTTAAATTTCTATTTGACATGGTGGCAGCCACTTGGAGCAAATTGGTATGGACTTTTCATAAATTCTAGTCTAGTGATGGAACTAGGATAGATCTAAACATGAAGAGATGGTTTTGAACTGGAAATTGTGAGGCTTTTTTAGAATTTAGGAGTCATGCAGTAAAGGTTTAGCCTATGTAATTAGCAGTGATAATGGACCAGAAGTTACAATTTAAACACAAAACAAAGTTTTGCTTGGTCATGGGAACATTGGCATGAGGCAAATAAAAAGTGATCCATGATTTTGAACTTGGGAATCTGATGATCCCCTGACAAGGACAGAAAATTAGAGAGGGGAAGCTGATTTAGGGTGGGAGCACATGAGCAAAAATGATTTAATTTGAGGACACCAAGTCTCAGAGTGATAGGAATATATCGAGGTCACCTTGCTGCCTATTCAGTTATATTTCAGTACTGAATGGTGACAACTCAACAAATAGTTTGTTTCCACTTTTCTTTAAAACCCAAACTGGAAACTCTCTGTTAATTGCAAAGTTTCAGACTAAACAAAAGCTGCTTAGTGTGTGTCTTTAAGCTTAAAAGCTTTATTGCCCAATTTCTAAAGCACAAATCACATTTTACACTCACCACTAACAAAGTCATCATATGTTGTGTGCATATAAACAATCTGTCCACTAAAAAATTTAGTTCAGCCCTGAATAGTGTGGCTCAGTGGACTGAGCACCAGACTGCAAAGCAAAGGGTCACCTGTTCGATTCCCAGTCAGGGCACATACCTGGGTTGCAGGCCAGGGCTGGGGGCACATGAGAGGCAACCACACATTGATGTTTCTCTCCCTCTCTTCCCCTCTCTCTAAAAAGAAATAAATACAATCTTTTTTTAAAAAAGTTTTAAAAAATGAAATAAATAAAATTTAGTTCAGAGAAAAGATGATGGTGGCTATGTAGGTGGGAGCTAAGCCCACTTGCTCCTGCACCCATCTGGGACACAGCTGATCTTCCAAATACCAAAGTGAACAGACAACAGAATCTCAGCCATTATAAAGTATGGAAGCCAAAGTGCGCAGGGGATGCTTCAAAACAGGGGGAAAGGAGAAAACAGAGCCCAGCCTCTCTCTGCCTGCAGGAACCAGGAAGTTCTACAAAACTGTCTGGGCAGGCTTTTTTTTTCTTTCTTTTTTTTCTTTTTTCCTCAAGAGTAAGACAGTAAGACCTGGGGCTGAGAGAAAACCAGAAAGAGATCCAAAAGAAGTCAGAAGTTGAACACCAACAGCTGAGACAAATTTCACTTTGTTCTTAAGCAGAACTTGCATTGCTTTTTTAAATTTCTCTTTCTCCTTTCCATTTATTTAGGGTTTTATTGTTTGTTTTGGGGTTTTTTTTTGTTCTCCCTTTCATATTGCATTTTAATTTTTCTTCTTTCACTTCACTTGTATTCCAAATAACTCACTATTCTTGGTTTTTCACTTTTTATTCAGATTATATATTTATTTTATTAAGATTTTATTTATTTTTAGAGAGAGGGGAAGGAAATGAGTAAGAATAAGAGAGAAACATCGATGTGTGAGAGATAAATAGATCAGTTATCTCTTGCACACTCCCAACTGGGGACCTGGCCTGCAACCCAGGCACACGCCCTGCCTGGGAATCAAACCAGTGACCTTTCAGTTCACAGACCAGCACTCAATCCACCAAGCCATGCCAGCCAGGGCCAGATTATATATTTCTTATTATACTATTGTTATTCCAAATCCCACACAGCACCCTTCCCTGGTCTTAATCCATTTTGCCATCTTCCTGAGCTTTATTACTGTTGTTGTAAACTTTATTATCTCTCACACTACACCTAGTTTCTATCCCTTACTCTCACTATTTCTCCTCTATCTAACCTCAAATAAGCATTCTTCTTTACTAAGTCAGCTCACATTCTTTTTCCCCTTTAATAAGAGTCTTATTTCTTTTCCACCTTTATCTATAAACAGTGGCTAGTTGGGTGAAATACCATGGTTATCGCTGTACTTCTCTAAAGGAACTCTATTTGTTCACTATTTGTCCTTTAAATCCCATAGAATACTCTCCTGCTGTCTTACTCCATTTCACCTTCCTCCAGCCCCTGAACAGTTGAGTGAAGAATTTTATTTCATTCTTTTCTCTCTCCCTTTTTTTCCCCCCTCTCTCAACCTGGGCTTTCTTCCTTACTCTTATTAGGTTGCTTCCTCCATCCTCTCAAAAATTTTTGCTGTACTGTAGACATCTCATATTCACTTTTCATCTTCCCTTTTCTGACCCGATTATTCCCATTGCTCTTTCATATTTTACTTATGTTTAAAATTTTGTTCTCTCCCTTTCTTCACTTTGGTTCTATCCCAACTCTTATCAATTCTCCTCCCTCATACCAGGCAATAACGTTTTCCTCTCTTTTAGTCATCTCATGTTCTCTTTGGCATATCTTATAATATCCATAATCTCCCTTCACCTTTATTAATCTTAGTTCAATTGTGGTTGAGATCCCTGATGTGGTAGGAGTATTCTTTTTGCTGATGTAGGTTTCATTGTCTGGTAGTACTGCTTTGTTAACCAACACTAGTGCAATAGCATATAAGACAAGGTGGGAGTTGTGACCATGAGTGAGCCCTCTGGATGGAAGGACCCACCAACAGTGAAGCCAAGAACAGGTAAAGCTCAAGTACAATAAGAGAGCACACAAAAATGGAAGAAAGGGCAACCTTAGAGCATCCAGACAAGGAGAACAAAGAGACCACACCACAGAGTCCCACAGAACCCCTACCACAGAATTTCATAACACAAAGACAGATGGCAAAGTAAAGCATCTAGAATCACAGAAATAAACAAAAAGAATCACCTAAAATTGGGGGGGGGGGTGGAGAACCAGCAATAAAAGGAATGGAAGAATCCTCAGTTAAAGAGCTAAATGAAATGGAAGCAAGCAAACTATCAGACATAGAATTCAAGAGAAGGGTTATAAGGATGCTCAAGGAACTCACAACTACAAGGAACTGAGTGGGAACTATGACATCATGAAAAAGGAAATAGAAACTATAAAAAAGAACCAGGAAGAAATGAAGAATACAATATCTAAAATAAAAAATACACGAAAAGGAATTATCAGAGGGCTGGATGAATCACAGGACCAAATTAGTGAGCTGGAAGACAAGGTAGAAAGAAATACCCAGGTAGAAGAGCAGCATGACAAAAGACTGAAAAAATATGAAGGTAGCTTAAGGGAGCTGCAGAACAACATGAAATGCAACGATTTTCAAATCAAAGGACTACCAGAAGGAGACGAAAAAGAGCGAGGGATAGAAATGCGTTTGAAAAGTAATGACAGAGAACTTCCCTAATGTGGAGAAGGGAAAAGTCATGCAAGTTCAGAAAGCCCAGAGGGTCCCAATCAAGATGAACCCAGAGGCCCACTCCAAGATACATCAAAATTAAAATGGCAATATCAAAGACAAAGAGAGAATCTTAAAGGCAGCAAGGGAGAAATAGGAAGTAACATACAAGGGAGCTCTGATAAGCCTAGCAGCTGATTTCTCTCCCTCTTTTCTCCCTTTCTCTGATAATAAATAAATAAAATCTGTAAAAAGTAAAACTGTGATACATTTACACAATGCAATACTACACAGAAGAAAGAAAGAAGGAACTCCAATCCTTCACAGCAGCATGGATGCAACTAGAGAACACGATGCTAAGTGAATAACCTAGGCAGTGAAAGACAAATACCATATGATTTCACCTATAAGTGGAACCTAATCAACAAAACAAAAAGTGAGGAAAATATAACCAGAGACATTGAAATAAAGGACAAACTGAGTAACAAGAGGAGAGGGGAGAGGGGTATAACAGGGCAAAGAAAGGGAAGGGTCATCAAGGAACATGTATAAAGGACCCATGGATAAAGACAGCAGGTGGGGGGAGAATTGAATGTGGGAGGTGGCTGTGTACAGCAGGGGAGAAAATGGGGAGAAAATGGGGACAACTGTAATTGAACAACAATAAATAAATAAATAAATAAATAAATAAATAGAAATATAGGAGAGTGTCAAAAGGACACAGAGCCAACCAGAAGGAGTTCTCAATAGCCAAAATTTGAGTAACTTGGGAAGCAAACTAAACAATAATAGTAGTAGACAATAACTCACAGAATAAAATAAGTATATAAAAAAATTTAGTTCACAAACTCACGTGTGCAAGAAATATAACTTTCTTAAATTTGTAATAATGGAATTTAATTTCTATTTCAAGCTATCATAGTGGAAACTTCTCTTTGCTATCTCTCCATTTCTCTCCTCCCTCCTAGTCCAGGGAATGTTTTCTCATTTTGGGAAGAGGATGCAGAAGGCCTCACTATTACCTTGATGATATGTATCAGGTGTCCTCCTACATCCATTCTGTTGTCTAGGTTGTAAGTCCTTTCTTTACCCTCTAACATCCAAGAAATTTCTTTCTGCCACATGATTCTTTTTTTATGAAGCAATGAGGAACTCACTGGCTGAATGGGAGAAAGGACACAGGGTACAAGAAAATACCAGGAAAAATCATCAGTTAATATCACCAGATATGTTCTACTATATTTTTCCATTTGTAATTTGCATTCCTCCCAAATTATTTCTCATCAAATCAAGAATTAATAATAAAAATAACCTTTTTAAGCATTTTCTGTGTGCTAGGCACTATGCCAGGCACATTGCATGAATTATCCAAATATCATTAAAGTTGCTGCTAAGTTCGTTACTTGCATACTATAGGAGGTAATTAGAAGACTTCTGGAAAAAACATTCTCAGCAATGCTGAGAGTTAATCAACCTTCTCTGCTCAATTAAAACTCATAGAAATAAAAATAAATAAAAGAACTAAATAATCACTCACTATTAGCCTATTCCCCCCTAACTGTAATATTATGGAAATGTTACCATCCTTGCACTCGAATAAGGAAGTTGAGGATGAGGAGAGAACAGAAATTTATAAAATACTTATCCTTTTCAAGATGTTGATATTAAATTATAGGCTTTCAAAATTTTTACCATTTTACTATATTAACTAAGTCATTAGTCTATTATAAAAATGCAATAATTCATCAAAATATATTTATTGGTAAAATTACTACAATATACTAACATTTTCATCATTTACTACAGTTTTCTTAATGTAAATCTCTATTTCCTTTATATCTGTATTTAAAGACTTTTGATAATGTCCTGGTCTAATTCTATAGAAATAATAATTGTAAATTATTGCTGTTGAGAGACAAATGGAATAGTTCAGTTTTATGTGTACAATTCTTGCTGCATAAATGTTACAGCTGTATGATTGAAATGGACCTTTGGCAGATTGAACTTCTCTCAGTACAGAGGATGGGAGTCTTACCTGAGAAATGACAATATGTAAATCACCCCAATCTTATCAGGGATTTGAGGAAGAGAACTAAATTCCTCAATGGGAGGGCCTTAGGTGAGTGGCAGAGTTAGAGGCTGTATTCTTCCCTTTGATAGCAAAGAGAACCTGGTATTAAGGAGACTACCCCTCACAGGGTAAGATGACACCTTTCCCAGGAAGGTGAGAAAGATTCTTCTTAAATTCTACCAGAAAAAGGAAGAGACAAAACCAGGGAAGACACAGTTGAGGTATTATAGAACCACAGATTTGTCAGTATATAGCAGTTGGCAAAAGTAGGATTACAGTTGTAATGTAAATAAATAATAATACAAGAATAAACTATGTTTTTCATACTCACAACCACAGACTACTTTTGCCTACATCACACACTACACTGTAGGCTTTTTCTATTTTCCTTGTTCTTCCTTGAGCTCATCAGCTTTTTTCTGAAAATGCCAGACTTTTGTATATGTGTAAGAGCAACCAAGGGAAGGAATATGAAGGGAAAGGTGGCTGCAGCAGTAATCAGAGTGGGAAAAGCCAAAGAAAAGGTAAAATTTAGAAGAGATGCTCCTTCCAGTGCTTATATTTTTACATTTTATTTCAATAAGGAATATTACTTTCTTTGGAAAGATAAGCCTTTGACAAAGGAGAAAGAGAAGGGAAAAGATATTATTTAGCTGCCATGTATTCAATAAAATACCAAACATTTACACTTTAATTCTTTTTTCTTTTTAAAATTTTTTTAATTTTTAAATCATGTTTATTCTATTACACTTGTCTCAATCGTTCCCCCTTTACCCTCTCCACCCATCTAACGCCCACCCCCTGCTCCCACAGTCAATTCCCACTCTGTTGTCTATGTCCATGGGTCATTCATACATGTTCTTTGTCTAGTGCCTTCCCTTTCTTTCCACCATTGTCCTCTTTCCCCATCTCCTCTAGTCACTTTCAGTCTGCTCCATGTTTCCGTCCATGCCTGTGGTTTATTTTGTTCGTGAGTTTATTTCATTGAATAGATTCCACTTAGAGGTGAGATCATATGGTATTTGTCTTTCACCAACTGGCTTATTTCACTTAGCTTAATATTCTCCAGTTCCATCCATGTTGTCGCAGAAGGTAGAAGTTCTATCTCTCTCTCTCTCTCTCTCTTTCTTTCTTTCTTAAATGCAGATTGATTTTATTTATTTTTTAGATGTCAAAGTTAATTATAAAATATTTAAAAAATTTAAAACCATTATAAAGTTTCAGCAATTCAACCAACAGGACACCAGTACAGAAATAATCAAGTACTCAATGAAATATAATGAGCATTCTATGATCCAATCAAAAAATGGGCAAAGGACCTGGGCAGACGCTTTTCCAAGGAGGAGATACAGAGGGCCCAGAGGCATTTGAAAGGATGCTCGGCATCACTATCCATCAGAGAAATGCAGATTAAAACCACCATGAGGTACCACCTCACACCGGTCAGAATGTCCATCATAAACAGATCAACAAACAACAGGTGCTGGTGAGGCTGTGGAGAAAAGGGAACCCTAGTCCACTGTTGGTGGGAATGCAGACTGGTGCAGCCACTGTGGAAAGCAGTGTGGAATTTCCTCAAAAAGCTGAAAATGGCACTGCCTTTTGATCCAGCCATTCCCCTATACCCTTTGGGACTATACCCTAAGAATCCCAAAATGCCAATTCAAAAGAACCTATGCACCCAATGTTCATAGCAGCACAATTTACAATAGCCACGTGTTGGAAGCAACCTAAATGCCCATCAGTAGATGATTGGATCTAAAACTATGGTACATTTACACAATGGAATAGTATACAGCAGAAAGAAAAAAAGAACTACTACACTTTGCGACAGCATGGATGGAACTCGAGAGCATCATGCTAAGCGAAATAAGCCAGGGTGCGAAAGACAAATACCATATGATCTCACCTAAGGTGGAACCTAACCAACAAAAGATGTAAGGAAAATAAGCCCAGAAACACTGAAAGAAAAAGAAACCAACAGAGACAACAGGGAAGGAGGGAGTGGTGGGTGGGGAAAAGGAAGGGAAGGGGCAAATTAAGGAACATATAGCAAGGACTCAGGGACAAAGCCAAAGTGGGGAAGAATTGAGGGAGGGAGAAGAGGGAGGGGGGCAGGGGAAAATGGTGGGGGAAGGCAGAGATAAATGTATTTGGAAAAATAAATAAATAAAATTTTTTTAAAAATCTGAAAAAAAAACAAAAGAAATATTCAGGTGAGTTAAAAATCAGTATGTAGAATCTAAGGAGTTTGGGGAGAAACAACAAACTAATATTTTTCTTACCCTGAAGTAAAATATTCAAACCCAGAAGCTATAAAGTAAAATATTGACAATATGACTATATTAAAGACTGCACAGTAATATACATATAAAAAATTAAAGGACAAGTAATAGAATAGAAAATTATTTGCAGCACATCTAAAAAAGGGTTAAGGTTTTTTGGGGGGTTTTTAAGGGAAACAATTCTACAAACATTAAATCAAAAAATGGATAAAGAATACCAAAAAGTCATTTAAAGCTTTCTAAAAATAATAGAAATAGGCAAGAAATATACAAAACCAGGTTTAGTTTCAACAAATAATAAAGGAACAATTAAAATAACACCTCATTGTTACAATCAGATTAATACATATTAAAAAATATTGGTAATATCAAGTATTGGCAACTGTGAAAGGAACTGGGTATTCATAGACTCTTTTTCCTCATCTTAAAGCAGTCCCTTTAGCATATTTTGCAGTGCTGGTTTGGTGGGGGTGTATTCTTTTAGCCTTCTTTTGTCTGGGAAACTGCTTATTTCGCCTTCCATTTTAATTGAGAACCTTGCTGGGTAGAGCAGTCTTGGTTGCAGGACTTTGCTTTTCATGACTTGGAATATTTCTTGCCACTTCCTTCTGGCTTGCAGTGTTTCTGTTGAGAAGTTGCCTGCTAGTCATATTGGGGCTCCCTTATATGTTACTACTTTTTTCTCCTCTCTTGCTGCCTTTAG
The DNA here is from genome assembly GCF_021234165.1 of Pteronotus mesoamericanus. NCBI lineage: Eukaryota > Metazoa > Chordata > Mammalia > Chiroptera > Mormoopidae > Pteronotus > Pteronotus mesoamericanus. The sequence goes on along the minus strand of NW_026555105.1, from coordinate 32,627,128 downwards.
GATTCTCTCTTTGTCTTTGGTATCTGCCACTTTAATGATGATATGTCTTGGAGCGGGCCTCATTGGGTTCCTCTTGAATGGGACCCTCTGTGCTTCCTGGACTTGTGTTGCTTTTTTTCTATTCAAATGAGGGAAGTTTTCCATCACTACTTTTTCAAACAGGTTCTCTATCCCTTGCTCCTCTTCTTCTGGTATCCCTATTACACGGAAATTGTTACATTTTATGTTGTCCTGCATTTCCCTAAATGCCTCTTCATTCTTTTTGAGTCTTTTTTCTATTTCTTGCTCTTTCTGGAAGTTTTTTTCTACCTTGTCCTCCAGCTCGCTGATTTGATCCTCTGCTTCATCTAGCCTGCTTTTTGACTCCTTCTACTGTGTTCTTCAATTCAGAAATTGTATTCTTCATTTCCTCTTGTCTCTTATTGATAGTTTCTATGTCCTTTTTGATATAGTTTGCAGTGTGTTCCTCATAGTGTCCCTGTAGTTTTTTGTAATTCTCTTTGAGCTCACTGAGCTCATTGAGCTTCCTTAGAACTGTTGTTTAGAACCCAGTATCTGATAGTTTACTTGCTACACTTTATTTCTATTCTCCTTCACATATATTTTGATGGGTACAATATTTACTATTCTCATTTTATAGAAAACTGAGGCTCAGAGAAGTAAAATAACTGAGCCAAGCTCACATGGCTAAGCAAAACAAAATGAAGTGTTATTTCTTTTTTAAATTATAGCTAATGATCCTGTTCTTTCTTTCTTTTTTTTAATCCTCACCTGAGGATCCTCTTTCATTGCTTTCTTTTTTTTTTTTTTTTTTTTTTTTTTTTTTTGAGAGAGAGAGAGGAAGGGAGAGAAGGAAATGTTGATGCAAAACAGAAGCATCAATTGGTTGCCTTGCGTATGCTCCCTGACTGGTGATCTAACCTGCAACCTAGGCATGTGTTCCAGCCAGGAATTGAATGCTCTACTCCTTGGGTACGGGACAGTGTTCCACCCAACTGAGCCACACCAGCCAGGGTGCTGTTCTTTTTCTTTTTATTAATTTTAGTTTTCAATTACAGTGTACATTCAAAATTACTTTTTATTAGTTTCAGGTGTACAACATGGTGATTTGACAACGATATACTTTACAGAGTGATCCCCCAATATTTCAAGTACCAATCTAGCGATATACATAGTTATTATAATGTTACTGACTATATTTCATATGCTGTACTTTACATCCCCATGACTATTTTGTAACTACAAATCTGTACTTCTCAATCCCTTCACTTTTTCACCCAGTCCCCCAACCCCACTACCCTCTGGCAATGATCAATCTGTTCTTTGTATCTCTGAGTCTGTTTTGTTTGTTCATTTATATTGTTCCTTACATTCCGCATATAAGTTATATCATATGGTATTTGTCTTTGACTGACTTGTTTCACTTAGCATAACACCCTCTAGGTTCATCCATGCTGTCACAAATGATAAGATTTATTCATTTTTATGGCCCAGTAATATTCCATTGTATACATGTACTACCACACATTTTTATTCACCAGTCCCTTGATGTGCATTTAGGTTGCTTCCATATCTTGGCTATTATAAATAGCTCTAATTAACATAGGGGTGCATAAATTGTTTTGAATTAGTGTTTTGGGTTTCTTCAGATATATACCCAGAGGTGGAATTGCTGGATTATAAGGTAGTTCCATTTTAATTATTTGAGGAACCTCCATACTGTTTTTCATTATGTGCACAAATCTCCCTTACCATCAGTTGTGCAAATGGTTCCCTTTTCTCCACATCCTCACCAACACTTGTTGTTTGTTGATTTACTGATGATAGCCATTCTGAAAGATGTGAGGTAACATCTCATTGTGATTTTAATTTGCATTTCTCTAATGATTAATGATGTTAAGCATCTTATCATATGTCTGTTGGCCATCTGTATATCCTCTTTGGAGAAGTGTCTATTCAGATTCTCTGCCTATTTTTCAATGGTATTTTTTGGAGTTTTTTGGTATTGAGTTGTATGAGTTCTTTATAAATTTTGGATAGTGACTTCTTATCAAATGTTTCATTGGCAAATACCTTCTCCCATTTAGTAGGTTTTTGTTTTATTTTGTTTATTTGATGGTTTTCTTTGCTATGCAAAACTTTTTAATTTGATGTAATCTCATTTGTTTATTTTTTTCTTTGATTCACTTGACTGAGGAGATATATGAGAAAGAATATTGCTAAGAAAACTATCATAGAGTTTACTGCCTATGTTTCTTCTAGGAGTTTTATAGTTTAGAGTCTTACATTGAAGTCTTTAATCAATTTTGAGTTTATTCTTGTATGTGGTGTAAAAAGGCCGTCTAGTCTCATATTTTTGCATGTATCTTTCCAGTTTTCCCAACACCACTTACTCAATAGATTATCTTTACCCCATTGTATGTTCTTGCCTCCTTTGTCATGTATTAATTGACCATATAGGCATGAGTTTATTTCTGGACTTTCTCTTCTTTGCCATTTATCTATGTGTCTTTTTATACCAGTACTGTGCTGTTTTGATTACTATAGTCTTGTAGTGTAGTTTGATATCAGGGACTTCCATTTCCAAACATTATTCTTGATGATGTCCAAAGCTAAGTATCTGACAGGACCTAAAATTATATTTGTTTTTTTATTTGGAAAATTTAATAGATGATTTTTAATTTATAAATAGGAATTATTAAAGGAAGTAAAGAAGAAAACTTTCAAAATAATAATCAGTAACTAATGAAGAACAGATTATTTGGATTTGAAAAAATTTGTAAATGCGGAGTTAATCCTGATTATGGAGGAAAATGGAAGTCAACATAGGGAATTAGTCTTTATAAAGTAAGCAACATGCACTTATGGGTTTCTAAGCATATTTTGCCTTACTGGAAACAGCATTCAGGGAAAGTTATTCTGAGGGTTAATGTAAGTTAGGTTAAAATGAGAAGAATCATGAATGAATCTGTTGGGAAGCTTTTGTAAGAATGCAGGCACAACATGATGAGAGTGTGACTTCCTTTGGCAGAATTTTCTGGTCCCTTTGTATGTGCAAACTGTCACTCATCTTACTCTTACATTTCCCCAGTAGTTTACCATTTCTGGTAACTTAGATTCATCTACACACTTTAATTCCCAGTCTGACGTACTCCCATAATTTTAGTCATAGGTTTTGGAACTATATTTGTTGCCAGGTTTGTCATCACTTTTCTCACCTCTGTTAGACTGAATTTCTTCTCTGGACTCTCCTGTGACTTGTGCTTTTCTGCTTTGTTTGATTCCCAGGGCTGTAGTTAACTAGCTGCCTGTCCTGGGATCAGCATGTTATTCTCTCCTAGTTTCTGACCTCCTACCTTGACCCTCTGTTCACTCCAGACCTTAATGACCCAGCTCACCCCTCAGATAATGCCAGAAAGAAGAGGTGGGGACTGAGCATTTAGAAATACATAATTATTTCTCAATGAAACCAAAGCAGAACCCTAGAATAGAAGCTTGAAAGTAAGAACAACATCCAGGATAGTGTAGTCACAGAAGCCAGTGTACTACACAGTCTATAAAAAGGTTAGAAAGGAATTGATAATTAGTATTTTTATACTTTTAATACATCTAGAGGTCAAAACGTGTGAATCAGCTGAAGCCCTAAATGAGACATGAAGCAACATTTTAGAGAAATAGGACAGGAGAATCAATAAAATACTATTGTGTAGGGGGTTTTTTGGTTTGTTTGTTTGTTTGTTTGTTTTTTGCTAAGTGTTGTATGAACAAAAGAACAAGTATATAAGTATCTTCTTATTTGCATATAACAAATATTTGCCCTGGATGGTGTGGCTCAGTGGATTGAGTTCTGGTCTGCAAACCAAGGAGTCACTGGTCGGATTCCCAGTCAGGGCACAGGCCTGGGTTGTGGGCCAGGTCTCTGGTAGGGGGTGGTCAAGAAGCAATCACACATTGATGTTTCTCTCTCTTTTCCCCTCCCTTACCCTCTTTCTAAAAATAAATAAGTAAAATCTTTTTAAAAAATTACTAAACATGCACTCTACTATAATATCAGTCACATTGTCTGATCTTTAATACACATATAATTAAGCTAAGTAATTTGTTTTGAAGAAAATACTTTAATTGAGAAAGAAGTCTTATAGGCAAAGCATTAATAAATTCTTTTTTTGTTTTGTTTATTTCCTTGTTCAATGACCAAATCTTAATTTTTATTTGAATTTCCAATACATATTCAACCATATAACTTCAACAACTTTAAATACATGAAAAATGAACATTTTAAAATGTGTTTAAATATTTTATTGTTTATGCTGTTACCGTTGTCCTACTTTTTCCCCGTCATCCGCCTCCACCCAGCCTACCCCCAACTTCCATAATCAGTTCCCTCACTATTGTCCATGTCCATGGGTCCTTCATATATGTCCTTTGACTAATCCCTTAAACTTCCCACCACCTTCCTCCCATCTTGCAGCTGTCAGTCAGTTCCATGATTCTATGCCTCTGGTTCTATTTTGCTCATTAGTTTGTTTTGTTCACTACATTATAGTTTGTTCACTATATCTTATGAGTGAGATAGATAACATGGTATTTATCTTTCACTGACTGGCTTATTTCACTTAGCATAATTCTAACATGTTAAGTATCTAATAATGGTTTATTTTTCATAGTCCTTTTAAAATGCTAATTTAAATACATGATTATCTTTGAAGGCATGTTAAGTCTTTTAACAAAGTAGACCTCAAATAATAATCATAATATTATATAGCTAACATTTATTTGCTAACAGTTGGCATTGGGTTGGTGGAAGACACTGCTGGAATCCCAAGCAGTTCCTCTTAGAGAACTTGCACACAGACTTACTCAGACTCAGACCCTCTGAGCTCCAGCTCTGGAGCAGCAGCTTAAAAAGCACCAGTGGCATGCAGGGAGGAACTGAAGTATCTGGCATCAAGGCAAGAGCTGAGGGACAGCTTTCTCCCAGACAGAAAGTCAGGCAGAGGCCATTGTTCCTTTTCTGAACCCTCTACCAACAAAGCCACAGACCAGGAGGTGGGTGCCATTTCGAAGACTCCATCAACCTGGCTAACTGTTTTTTGCCCTACCCTGGAGATCCCCTGATCTCTGCCCAACCCAACTTCTGGCCCCAGCAAAGCTGTTAACAGTGGCTTTTCCATATGAATGGCTGGTCTTGCCTGAGATTCTTCACAACTTCCTTAGTTCTCTCAAACATACAACAGCTGGCCTCAGCCAGTCTCCAGCCCCTGTACCTCTTACTATGGGTCCCCAGGCCCATCAGTAGCAGCAGCCAGCCTATGTTCACTGATTGGCTTTACCTGGGAACCTCTAAGCCCAGCACGAGTAGCAGCCACCTGCAGATTGCTTTGTAACTCATGCAGGGTGACCCTAGGCAGAACACAGGTGGTGGCTAACCTTGGCCTGCACCACCTGGGAAACCCCAGTGCCTGTGCACCCAAAAGACTCCTATGGACCACAGTAAAACACCATCACCCTGCCCCTGCACAAATGATTCTTCATGGAGGGTGATGGTGGGTGGTCAGTGGTCACAGCCAGCCCTTGCAGCTAACTGGCCTGCCTAAATACCTCAGGAGCAAAGGATCCCAGCCCCACACCAGACCACCTAGCCCAGGGTTCCAGTGACAGGTAGATAAGTCCTCATAACTTCTGGAGGTAAAATCCAGTGGGGATTGGGACAGGAGAAGAAACTTGGGATTCTCAAGCATCTCCTCTTAAGGACCCGCAACAGACTTGGGACTTACACAGACTCACTCCATCTGGGCTCCAGCACCAGGACAGTAGCTGGAAAGGCACCAGTGGCATATGGGGAGAAATTGAAGTGCCTCGCATCAGCGCAAGTGCCAGGGACAGCTTCCCCCCAGACAAAACTGCAGAACCCAGGCAGTGGTATGTCCCTTTTCTGAGCCTCCCCCGACACAGAACCACAGAGCAACAACACAATATCAGAATCTCTATCAACCTGCTTCACACAGGTTGCCCCACCCTGGTGATTATCTAAGGTTCTACCCCGTCCAGCCTACCAGCGCACTTCTCTGCAACAGGCCACACTGCTAAGACAGAGAGTCAAAGCACCTCTGTTTCTATGTGTTAATACATAGAAACAAACAGAGGGAGGCTACCAAAATGGGGAGACAAAGAAATATGGCTCAAATGAAAGTACAGAACAAAACTCCAGAAAAAGAACTAAACAAAATGGAGATAAGCAATCTATCGGATACAGAGTTCAAAACTAAGCATGCTTAAGAAACTCAATGGGTACTTCAACAGCGTAAAAAAGATCCAGTCAGAAACAAAGGATTCACTAAGTAAAATAAAGAACAATTTACAGGGAAACAGCAGTAGAGTGGATGAAGCCAAGAATCAAATCAATGATTTGACACATAAGGAAGCAAAGAAACAACCTATCAGAACAACAAGAAGAAAAAAGAATCCAGAAAAATGAGGACAGTGTAAGGAGCCTCTGGGAAAACTTCAAGCATTCCAACATTCACATCATAGGGGTCCCAGAGGAGAAGAGAAAGAGCAAGAAATTGGAAATCTATCTGAAAAAATAATGAAAGAAATCTTCCCTAATTTGGTGAAGCAAATAGACATGCAAGTGCGGGAAGCACAGAGAGCCCCAAACAAGAAGGATGCAAAGAGGCCCACTCCAAGACACATCATAATTAAAATGTCAAATATTAAAGATAGAGAGACTCTTAAAATTAGCAGGAAAAAAGCAGTTACTTACCTAGAGGGGAGTTCCCATAAGACTGTCAGTTGATTTCTAAAAGAAACTTTGCAGGCTAGAAGGGATTGGCAAGACATATTCAAAGTCATGAAAAGCAGGGACCAATGGCCAATTGCTATACCCAGCAAAGCTATCATTTAGAATTGAAGGGCAGAACAAGAGCGTCCCAGACAAGAGAAAACTAAAGGAGTTCATCATCACCAAACACTAATTATATGTAATTTTAAAGGGATTTATTTAAGAAACAAAGATCAAAACTATGAACAAATAAAGTGGAAATAAATACATATGTATCAATAATTAAATCTAAAAAACAAACTGAGCAAAAAAAAAAAAAGAGACAGAATCATGGATACAGAGAGCATTTTGATGGTTGCCAGATGGGAGGGGTACTTGGGAGAATAAGTGAAGAGATGAGGGGATTAAGAAGTACAAATTCTTAGTTACAGAATAGCCATGGGGATGTAAAGTAGAATACAGGAAATGGAGTAATCAAAGAATTGACACAAATGACAAATGGACATGAACAAAGGTGTGGGGATTGCCTAAGGGATTGGGGTTGCTGGGAGCTGGGAGGCAAAGGGGAAAAACTGGGAGAACTATAATAGCAAAAAAATAAAATATAATTAAAAACAGAAAAAAATATTCTTTAAATTTGATTGTGAAAATTATTTTGTCAACTCATAAAACCTAATGTAATTATTCTTGTCTACATTTCTCATAATATAGTTGAATATTTATATCATTCAACTATATTAATTTTTAGCATCTCTGACATATGAATGAGTCTATAAATATATAAAAGATTGTATTCCTCTTTGTTTCAATGTTATCTATTAATAGATGGCATTTATTTACATTGATATATTTATATTAAAATCTAGCTCAGGAAATTTTCCACTATTGTACTTAGCTCATTGTTTGTAGAACTCTCATATTAACTCAATTTCAGGATGCTTCATTGAAGTATTTAAATTATCTCTAGTATCATTAACATTTAAAAATTATCAGTTAAAAAGTTATTTTGTAATATATTAGTAGTTTTAAACTGCAAATTATTTTCAACTATTATTCTTAGATATCTAAAAATCAGCTAGAAAGTTTCTAAACAAATTGTATTTAGTGAAAAATTTTTAAACATTTTCAAATTTTATAAAAATGTTTTCTATATTGCAGATATCGAAACAGAAAGACATAATAAAAAACAAAAACAAAGAAATGTCACCACACAGGTAAATATTTTGCTAAATCATTATATTTTCCAATACAATTTTTAGGCTATAGATACTGTTAGTAGTATTAATTCGGCCTACTCAGAATTCTTATACAAGTAATTATTGACTACTGTTTCTGTTTTTATTTATTTTTTGTTCTCAATCAGTATTTTTAGTTCATTCATTAGACAATAGGTTCATTCCATTGTGAGAAGATAAGGCTGTTCTTAAGCCCAAGCATCCTCATAAACCATGACCTGTCTGAGGTCCTAAGTGTTAAAACAAAAAGGACAGAGGCTGGTCTGGCTTATAGCATCACAGATGCTTACTAAACTTTATTAACCTCATGATGTCTTCTGACATTTTGGAAGTAGAAGATTCAATATTTTCAGCCTATTCTCAACCCAGCAATGTGCATATTTCTGTATGTGTAAGTTATTTCAAATCACTCCTGTACCTTAGTGACTTCCCATCTCACTCAGAGTAAAAGCAGTGTCTTGCTTATTAGACTCTGTGGTCTGTACAGCTTTATCTCTGACATCATCTTACTACTGTTTCCCTTAATCATACCATTCTAGACACACTGGCTCTGTGTTGTTCCTCAGAAACCCCAGGTATGCGCTCACCTTTCTGTTCTTTCTCTTTCAATGAACTTGAACCCAGATATCCATGTAGCACCCTTCCTTCACCTCCTTAAGATATTTGCTCAAATGTTATCTTTTAGGAGGGTCTGTCCCTAGACACACTGTAAACTTGCAATCACTGTTTTAAAATTGCAAACCCTATCACAACGCTTTCTATCTTCCTTCCCTGCTATATTACCATATTTTGTTGTTTGTTGTCACACTCCCTCCATTAGAATATAAACTCCATGAAAGCAGGGTTTACTGTCTGTGTTGTTCACTGCAATTATCCCAGCCACTAGAACAGTGCTTGGCACATCATAGGCACTCAGCATGTTTAATGAATAAATTAATGAATAAATATTAAATCAAAATTAAAGGAGTAAACTTTGAAAAAATGTTTATATGACTCAAAAACTCCATTCCTCATTGTAACATTTTCTAAACTGCTCCAACTTTAGCTTGTCTTCATTACCATAACCATCACATACCATAATGAACAATGGGGTTATTATCTGCAGAAATACAAGTGAACTTGGCATAAAGCTCCCACTTTGTCCTTGGGCAGGTGGAGATTGAAGTGACATCAGCTTTATCAGGTCATCTTGCTTTCCCTTGTGGGTTCTTGATATCTTGTCATATGCATTGCCTGCCCAGTAATATCTGAAAGATACAGTAAAGGTTTACAGATTTTATTAAATGTGCTACTATCCTTTATTCAAGATGTAATAAAATAGGTAGATTCTCCATCCCCTGGACCTATCTTTTCTTTATAATCATCTATTTTGGTATCATACTTCTCCAAATCTTACCTTTACCTTCATTTTAACTGAAATCTAGTTAATCTTGTTGTCTCCTGAGAACTTCCCCTGTAGCCTTCTCAAACATTTTCTCCCACAACCCAATTATGTTGGTCCTCGTCAGGTGGTTGCTATGCTTCTCCCTTTTTATTGCCTCATTTTCATTGGAAGAATGATAGAGATAAATACAGAAGTAACTTACGGTCTTTCTCCCAACTCTGTTATCTTTTTCTCTCTGATCCTGTTGTCATTCCAGGAGATTTTGACATCCATGAAACCTAACCTCTCAATTTCATTGTTTAGATCTTTTGCTCTAACGATTGTACCTTCCTTTCTACTTCATTGGTAATAACTTAGACTATATTTTCCAACTTTAAATTTTGAGCTGCCAAGTCTCTGATGACCACTTGATGCTTTCTAGGGTCCTCCATCACAAGACCTCAAATCCATTTACTTCTTTTACTATTCATCATTCCCTTGTGATCCTCACTTCTCTTCTTACTTGGCTGAGTTGATGGATCATTACTATAGAACCATTAACCCTTTTCTAAAGCCATTGGGAACAAATGTGTTTCAGAATTCAAGGGTTTTTTTTTAAACTGTGGTTAAAATACACATAACTTAAAATTGCCCTCATAACCATTTTTAAGTGCACATAGTTCATTAGTGTTAAGTACACTTACATTGTTGGACAGTTCATCTCCAGAATTTTTTCATGTTGCAAAACTAAAACTTTATATCCATAAAACAACTCTCAAATTCTCCCAGTCCCTGGCAATCACTGTTATAGTTTCTATCTCCATTAATTTGATTGCTCTAAGTACCTTATATAAATGTAGAATCATACAATATTTGTCTTTTTGTGATTGGCTTATTTCACTTAGCATAATGTCCTCAAAGTTCATCTATATTATAGCCGTGGGTCAGAATTTTTCTCCTTTTTGAGATCTGAATAATTTTCTACTGTATGTATACTACATTTTGTTTATACATCCATTTGTTGATGGATACTTAGGTTGCTTACAACTTTAGGCTATTGTGAATAATTCTGCTATGAACATGGGTGTACAAATACCTCTTTGATATTCTGCTTTCAACTCTTTTGGGGTTTATACCTCAAAGTGGAATTGCTAGATCACATGGTAATTCTAATTTTAATTTCTTGAGGAACTATTATTTTGGTTTTCACTGAACTATACCATTTTTACATCCCCACCAACAGTATACAAGGGTTCCAATTTCTCCATACTAACACTTGTGTTAGGTAGCATAACACAAGTATCTTGCTAACACTTTTTATTTTCTTTTTTTTTTTATGGTAACCTCCTAATGGATGTAAGGTGGTATATCAGTGTGGTTTTGGTTTGCACTTCCCTACTGATTAGTGATGTCGAGGATCTCATTATGTGCTTCTTGGCCATTTGTGTGTCTTCTTTAAGGAAATGGTTATTGAAATCTTTTGCTCATTTTTTAATAGATTTTTGTTGTTGAGTTGTAAGAGTTCTTAATGTATTCTGGATATTAGCCATTGAACATATAAATATATGATTTGTAAATGTTTATTCCCATTCCATGGGTTGCTTTTTCACTCTATTGATAGTGTCTTTTGATGCACAGAGGTTTGAATTTTGATATAGTCCAATTTATCTAGTGTTACTTTTTTGCCTGTCATATACAAGTCATTACCAAATACAATGCAATAAGGCTCTTCCCCATGTTTTCTTCTAGGATTGTTTTAGTTACAGATCTTATATTTAGGTCTTTAATCCACTTTGAGTTAAATTTTATATATAATATAAAGTAAGAGACACTTCATTCTTTTGTACATGAATATCAATTTTCCCAGCACAATTTGTTGGAAAGACTATTTTTTCCCCATTGAATGGTCTTGGCACTCTTATTGAAGATTATTTGACCATATTTGAAAGGGTTTATTTCTTAGCTCTCTATTCTACTCCATGTCTGTCTTTATGTCACTACCATACTATTTTTATTACTATAGCTTTGTAAAAAGTTTTGATATTGGGAAGTGTGAGATACACCTTCTTTAACAAGATTGTTTTGGCTATTCAGAGTCCCTTCAAACTCCATATAAATTTTATAATGGATGTTTCTATTTCTGAAAAAAATAATGCCACTAGAATTTTGATAAGGCTTGCATTGAATCTATAATAAGCTTTGGTATTATTGACACTTTAGCAATATTAAATCTTCCACTTTATGAGCACATGCTGTCTTTTCATTTATTTTTGCTTATTCAATTTCCTTCAGCAATGTTTTATAATTTTCAATATGCATATATCTTTCACTTCTTTTGCTAAGTACTTTATTCCTAAGTTCTTTTTGATGCTATCTTAAATGGAACTGTTTTCTTAATTTTCTTTTATGATTATTCATTGCTAGTATGTAGAAATGTAACTGATTTTATGTATTGACTTTGTATCTTGCAATTTTGCTAAATGTTTTTTATTAGTTCTAATAGTCTTGTGGAGTGTTTAGGGTTTTCTACATATAAGATCATGTCATCAGTGAATAGAGATAACTTTACTTCTCTTTTTCAGTTTAGATGCTTTATTTCTTTTTATTGCCTAGTTGCCTGGGCTAGGACTTCTAGTACTTTGCTGAATAGAAGTTGTGAGAGTGAGCATCCTTGCCTTGCTCCTAATCTTAAAGGAAAGTCTTTCAGTCTTTCACAAAAGTGAAAGATTGAGTGTGATGATAGTTATGAGTTTTTCATGGGTAGCCTTTATAATAGTGAGGTTGTTTCTTTCTATTCCTAGTTCATTGATTGTTTTGATTATAAAATGTTGTTAATTTTGTGAAATGCTCTTTCTGCATCAGTTGAAATGATTATGTGTTTTTCCCCCCTTTGTTAATGTGGTATATTACATTGATTGATTTTTGTAGGTTAAAACATCTTTGCATTCCAGAAATAAATCCCACTTGGTTATGGTATATAATCCTTTTAAGTACTGTTGAATATTCATCAGGATTATTGGTCTGTAGTTTTCTTGTAGTGTCTATTGCTGGCTTTGGTATCGGTAATGTTGGCCTCGAGAATGAGTGTGTAAGTGTTCTTTCCTCTTTAATTCTTTGGAAAAAGTTTGAGGAGAATTCAGTTTCTTTTAGTGATAGAAATGTAACATTATCCAGAGAGAGAGAGACATATACATTATTTTTATAGACTACCTCCAGTAGAGACTGGGAAAATAGGTTGTTTTCAAACATATTAACATGTATGCAATAAAACACATAAATATTCATATTAAGTGAGATAAATAAAAAACATAACTTCACATCAGGTGCAGATTGATTTTTGCACCAACTGAATATGAACACTAAACTATTGAAAAGCTTTCAGTTTTCAGATACTTTTCGATTTTGGAATTGTAAATAAGGGTTTGGTGGTCCTGTGAAATCTCTCTTGTTATAGAACTACCATTTAGTTATTCTATTTGTGCTCTATCCATTTTTTTTCTAGAGAATTCTATAATCAACACAGGAAAACTGGTCAGGAGCATGCCTAGAAACTAAGTTTATCATTTTAATCTCTTGGGGATACAATACATCAGAGATGTCCAGCCTTTTGGTGTCTCTGGGCCACACTGGAAGAAAAAGAATTGCCTTGGACCACAGTTTAAATACACAAACACCAATGAAAACTGATGAGCAAAAAAAAAAGGTCCATGCACAATTTTCATATCTGCCACCTCAGATAAGAAAAAAGTCCTCACATAATAACCCTAATTATGCAGTGGCCCTTTCGGTAATCTTTTAAAATCATCAAGCAGGTCCCAAGTTTGTGATCACTAATATAAAAAATATGCATATCTAAGTAATAAAAGTTAGTGTAAAACTTAATAATAAAACTAAGTAATAAGTTAATTCACTATTTTGTGTTGAGCTGCATTCATGGCCATCCTGGGCTGCATGTGGCCCATGGGCCTCAGGTTAGATACCCCTGTAATACATAACTGAGACAAAGCAATTTGGAGCTTGTTCTTTAGTTGCTTGACCATTGTAGTTTCAATCCGTTTCAAATTGCCTGGCATAAAGTAGGCCTTCAGTTCTATTCCACAGAACCACCTTCTTCTAAATCAGTAAGTAATGCCAGTCTCTGTCAAGTAGCTTAGTAGAAGGTAATGTAGATAAGTAAAAAGTTGATTATGACAATTTTCTATTTCACTGAGATATGGCCCTGAAGGGCAAGGAAATGTTCCCTGGAAGAATTAATATCCACATTGAAAAATCATTATCATAATAAGAAGCAGGAGAGGACAAAGAAGAGTTTGAATTTCTCCTTGAAATGGGGATCTATTTAAAGGTTTTAAGCAGGAAAGGGATAGGATTAGATTTGCATTTGAAAAGATCTGCCTTTTAGAGATGAGATTGAATTGAATGCCAAAAAAGAAAATATAGTGAGGTTAATAGTTCTTTTAATCTAAGTCCTTCTTGGGTAAACTTTTGGAAGATAAAACTTTGGCCATGGAAAAGCCCTGAAGGTTCACTGGGCATCATAATTAATTATGGTCTATCTCTGACCATAAACAACCTCAAACCAGAAATGACCCCAACGAGAGTTGGCCTGCTTATGCTTCTTCTGCACTGAAAACATTGGGCCAGCTCCTAGAAGCGCTCTTTGCTGTCTAGCTCCTTCTAGGAACCCCTTCCTGTGTGTTCCATTGATGACTCAAATTCAACATGCCCAAAACCAATGGCCTTTTTTTGTCCCTTCTCCTCCTTGACCACAGCCGTGCATTCTGTATTCTTTATTTCAGTAAACAGCATTACCTTCTTCTTTATGGGACACTTAGAGCTGGGGCATTCTGTCCATTTTATTGGCAAAACCTCAACCCTCATTAAATGCAGTTTTCCACATATCAGTTCCTACACCTGAGTAGCTGAATATGGCTGGAAATAAGCACAATCAGGCAACCAATCTCATTTCAATTTTAAGAATACAAGCCTCATGTAGGCCTTTAATGTGTCTCTGCAAAGCTGAACATTTCTCTAAAGTTATTATTCTTCATCTCTAATGCTACCATTTCACATAGTCTCCTTCCTTCTCAAAATTCAAAACATCTATCCCTCACTCTTCAGCTGATGACTTTGCTGTTATTTTTCTCTTGTTGCAAAAATACACACAGTCTGAAGAGCAATTCTACATTCTCCCACATCAACCAATCTGTCTATCTACCAGCATCTATAATCATGTACAATGCCTCAACTTCAGTCACAAACTAAGTCACATTTCTACTGGGATATCTAAAAGGAATGACACTTGATGTGTTGATTACTGAACTCTTAATTTTCTTCGACCCCAAACCTGTTCCTCTCCTAGCATCTATTATACCAGTAAATGGCTCCTTCATCCACCTGATACTTGGGATAAAAATCTTAACTTCTTTCTCTCATGCCCAATACAACAGCTAGCTGCTTGGTCTTCAAAATATATCCTGAATCCAATCACATAACTACTTCACCACCGGCTACCAGCATCACTCATCTAGACTCTGGTAGCCAACTCCCTAGTCTCCTGCCTACTTTCTTGCCCTATAGCAGTCTATTCACCTCAAAGTATATGTTCCATTAAACAAAGAACATAAATTCCTTGTCATGTCCCACAGAGCCCTGCATGAGCTTGTCTTTGCTGTTTAATTGAGCTTTGACCTTTCTCTCCATTACTCACTCCACTCTGGCCATCTTGGCTTCCTTGCTATGTTTGAACACCCAAGGGTAAACCTACTTCAGTGCTTGCTGTTCCCTCTGCCTAAGATGATCTGCCAAATAATCACTTGGCTTTTTTTTCCTCAATATATCATTTATTCAGGTATCTACTCATATATTCCTCCCCTAAAAAATTTTTTTCAATAAACAAATCTTTTCCTTTTTTGATTGCTTAACTGATTTTAATAACATAACATACCACTCCTACACTTGCTATAATCATTATGCAAAATACCTAGATGAATACTGTCTTCTTTTAAAAATATAAATAAGCAAGATGTGAAAATAGGCAAGTTTCTATTAAAAACAAAATTTTTTAAATACAAAGTTTTGTTTTCCATATCATTTGAAGAAGGGAAATTGTCATTTAAACAATATTCAAGTTTATTAAACAAATTTTTGAAGTGTTATAAAATGCTTAACTTTTATCAGCTTCAAGGTTTATATTACTCCCAAATTTTGCATATAATTGAACTGTCACATGTGCTAACCCCCACTAAATTTATTCCAGTCTGGATTCTAAAGCATCAATTTCTTCTTGCATATTTTTCTTTGCTACTTCTAATATTTTCCTTGTGTTTATTCTTGAGAATGTCTAATGAAAACATCACTAATTTGATAAGGTATCATTAAGCAGTCAATATCTTCAAACATGATATTCTCACAAGCGTCTTCTAAATTTTGAAATTGTTTCTTTTTATGTCTATTTCTTCAGCTCTGTGATTCTTGTATTCCATACAGATTTGTTTATCTTTCATTGATATTCAAAAGTAACATTGACATCTTCTGCAGCCACCTTCTGCATGGTGGCCACCATCTTGGGTTCAAAAAACAAAACTTTTTTTGATCACCTATCTAAATAGCATACTCCATTGCTTTCTAATTCCTTACCCAGTTTGAGTTTTCATGTTTTATCACCATGTGTCATTATATATCTATGTAATTGTTCATCTTTGATTCCCACACTGCAAATTGAGCTTCATGAATACAGGCTCTTTAGTGTTTTGTTGTTGTTGTTGTTCACTTCTGTATCACAGAGCCTATCTCAAATGTATATAGTAAGTGATTAATAAATATTTATAAATGAAATAATGTAATTGTTTAGCAATGTTCATGTCAGGGACAAAACATACACTATATGTCAATAGCTCTGGTGAAAGTTATGGGGGAAAATTTGCTAAAATTAATGACAAAAAACAGGTTTACTGGGTTACCTTTTGATTTTAATAATCCATTTATCTCCTGTACCATGAATAATTAACATGGCTATATATTTAACTATGATTTTTGCTTCTTGTAAAATACTCCAGTATATAATGTTCTCTAAATTTCAGAAAGTTATCTTTATAATGCATTTAAAAATTAATAAAAATGTTATATTAATACTATGTAATCAGTATTATTCATGCTATTTTATTTTACTTTCTACTTCACCATTTCCACACTTTTAAGAAGCTATCCTTGAATAGCTGTCTACTGCTTTTATTTGGTGACTTTAGAAGGTAGATGTGCAAATACACAATAAAATAATTAGTATTATCTTTGCCAAGAGGAAGGTATATTTTTTAATGATGAATGAGTTATTTCTTCTCTGTAAGAGGTAGCTGTTTGCTTAAGTCAGGGATGGCTATTATCATTCTTACTTTGTTTTCAGTAAAATCTTAGGTATGTTAGGAAAAAAATTCTAATTTTTTTATATTATTACCTGAAAATAGTCTAGGAAAAATGAAAAACACTAAGACCATTACTCAAAACACTTTTGCTTAAATTTAAGCATCCCATAAATAAAATCTTATTTTAAGGAGAATCACTACTAAAGCTACTAAAGTGGGATTTTCAAGTTCAAAAGTTCTAGTCCTTTTTTCTTCCATGTATAAAGACACACACACACACGCGCACACACACACATTATTTAAGGCCTAGAAAGCGTGAGCAATCTGATATACCTTAAATTCCTGATTAAACCATAATTCAAACAACATCTCCTTTATTGTGAGTCTTGGCTATATGTGTACTTTTTGTGTGTGTACTTTCATTCTACGTTAATTTGCTGACTATCTTCCTCACTATGACCCAGGGCATGGGTTTCCAAACTTTAGCATTTATCAGAATACCTGGATAACTTGTTAAAACCCTGATTGCTGGACTTCACCCCCAGAGTTTTTGATTTTATAGATGTGAGGGTGGAGCTTGGAATTTACATATCTAACATATTCCCATGAAATGCTGATGCTGCTTTTCTAGGAGCCACACTTTGAAAACCAATGACCTAGAGTAAGTGACTTTCTTATAGGCAAACTCATTTTCTTTTTTCCCTCTATCTCGTGGCTTTCTCTTTAACCTGGTTTTCTTTGATGATGTCTGGGACACTAATGTTCATACTCTTTGGAAATGCAGTGGCCTAAACATGGAATATGGAATCCACATCTATACATAGTTGGGAAGGTGGAAATTCAATTTCTCTCTCTTGCCAAAACAATAACAGCAGTCTGAATTGCTCTCTTTGGCACAGCCCCTTAGCACCTCATTCATCTAACTAGACAAGAGCCACTAATGAGGAAGTGCTGAGCTAATCTTAGTCTGCAACTATTGTGCCCGCTGATAGTGCTTTCAACAAGTTCTTACTATTCATGTGCTCTTTTTCCAGAGAAGTTTTTCAGCAGAATTTAGGATATAACCCAGTGCCAAAAAAACAGTGACTATTTTGAGGCATGTGAGCCAGGAAAGAAAAAGGAACCCAGATAGTTAAAAAAAAACAAAAACAAGAAATGATTTTGATTGTTGAGCCCTAGGGAAAGTAAGTCACTGACAGGCTAAGAATCCTTACCTTCCAGTTCTTAAACTTCCCATTCCATAGCAAATACCACTCACTCACTCCCTCAGACAAAAACAAAATATTTTTGTTTTTTTATATATGTATAGTCACACAATTTGGAGACATTTCCACATACACAGGTATGTGTACAGGTTGGGTGAGATTGACGCTGTCCTCCAAAATTCCTACTTGCTCTCCATTTTTATTCACCTCTGTAATTGGAGTCTTTAACCACTCAGATGGGCCAGCCAAAGAAACAAGGTTATCTTTGACTTCATTTTTTCTTTTACACTTATATCCAGTGCATATCTAATTCCTATCAACACTACTTCCAAAACATATTCTAAATTTGCCCATATAGTTTACCTTCATTTTTTCTGCACTCATTTGAGTCAGTCACATCATGCCTCACATAGTTGACTACAGTAGCCTCTGAACTGTTCTTCTTGTCCCTGCTCTTAATCCTGTACAGTCCTTTACTCACACATCAGCCAGAATTTATTTCTTTTTAAAATGTAAATCAGAGCATGTCACCCAACAGTGTCTTCCTCTTATCTTCCCAATATAATGCCAACTCCTTACCATGTCCCTATTTAATATGACCACTACTTCTCTCTGTGTCTTTCTCTTTTCAAGTTCTCCCCTTAGCTCACAGCCTGTCACCCACTGGGCCTTATTTACATACCTATAACATACAAATTTGTTCCCACTTTAAATCATTGATACTTACTATTCTCTCTGCTTGGGATTCTCTTTCCCCATATCTATGCAGGACTGCTTTCTTGTCATTAAATTTTTGGTTCCAAAGTCACTTCTTCAGTGAAGATTTTCTTGGGCATCCAATCTAAATTAGCTGTGCACAAACCCCTCTTCACCCTGCATTTCACTTTTTTTTTTACATCTTTTTGTTTCATTCTCATCACAGCATGTATTGAATCTGATACTAATTTGTTCATACATTGTTTACTGGTTATTGTCTATCTTCTCCCAGATGAATGGAAGCTCTATAAGGTCAGAAAATTCTTCTGTTTCATTTACCTCTGTATCTTCAGTTCCTAGTGAATGCCCAGCCTAAATTTGTTGAATGAATGAATCACTGATTTGTATAGCTCTTAAAGAACAAAGTTCGTTCGTTAGTTGATTATTTAGCACTTGATGCCTCCCAATAATTATCTGAGGAGGCTCATTAACATTAGTCATGTGCTGTTACAGAAATTCTATTACAGAATAAGCATGGGATTAGGGGGCTAACTTGTGTTCAGCATCAAATACTTCCCAGGCAGCAATGGGGGCCTAGGATATGCTAAAATTGCTTTTCACTGTCTTTAGGTGAATTGGTACAAAAAAATGTATGGCATAAAAGTATTTCTTACTAGTAAAAAGGTTTTTAGAAATTCCACTTAAGATATGAAAAACAATATTTCAAAAAACCAAATAATATTTACTGATTTCCCAGGCTGAAAATATCATAGTTCACTGAATAACAGAGCAAATTAAATAGCCGGATTATTTAGGTCCTAATAGTTTAGAATTTGAAACAGAAAAGTAGAAATATTAATTTATACAGAAAACATATATAGCCAATATAATAATAACAATAATAGCTAATATTTACTGAATGCTTACTATGTACAAAGCTTCTCACATGTACTAACTTATTTGGTCTTCACAACAACCCACTGAGATAGGCAATATTATTGCCTCCATTTTACATTTACATTTACTTTAAACGGAGTCACAGAGAGGTTAATTAACTTGCCCATTATTAGATAGAGCTAATTATCAGTGAACAGAAAATATTATAAAGGGAATGTAAATGAAATTTCAAATATCTATAACATTTTGGGGAGGTATAAGCAATTAGGATGGACGATTTTGAGTAAGTTTTCTTTTATATGTTAACAAGTTATCAAAGTTTCTTATGTTTAAAGAGTAAAATAGTACATTGTTTCGAAAGTAAAAGTAATTATTGTCCAAACAAAACAATGTAAAACTGTTAAGTCAAAACTATAGTTTTAGCAAACTGGCTAATTCTTTTAAACAAGAATCTATTTAAAATGGATTCTGCATCCCAGTACCTCTTATGTGTGTGCATGTGTGTGTGTGTTTCTGTCTTCAAGCAAAGTGCCATAGTACTGGGTTCAACTTTGAAAATGTCTCCTTGTCTCCTGACACTGCAAACATAACATAGCCACAGATAAATTAGGATTAAATGTTCAGTGAGATAAATTCAAACCTTTTTACCTCCAAGCCCACAGATCATTAGTTTCTTTTGTGAGGATGTTCTTACTTTTCCTGTACTTTAAGAAAACAAGGGATTTCCCAAAAATGAAGAAAGCTACACATTCATTAGGCTTCTACTCAAGACACTGTACTTGAAATCAGAACTACACTAAAATGTTTATAAAGCACTTATAACTGAATAGATAAAACATGAAATATATAATATGGGTTGACCTCAGCTTTAAATGCTGTAGAGCAGTGAGCTACTGTTAACAAATAAAGGGTAGTACCACAAAATCAGAGGAAAGGGAGATCCTGTGGTTCAGAGTGATATGGAAGAGCCTTGGGGAGAGGAACTTGAATTGCACCTGGCAACAGGAGTGATATTTGGGATAATAGAAAAGACAGGTCAATGAAAATTATAAAGCAAGGGCAAGGAAATAAGTAGGAAAAAACCCGTTCTATTTCGGGAACAGGGAGAAGAGTTTAGCTATTATTATATTTGTGTAGGTGTGGAAGTAATGAGAAATAGGGTTACTGTGACATTTTTAGGACAGACTGAAGAATCTTATATTGTGTTGTCACTGCGGACTGAGGGCTGCTGCTAAGTTCGACAGTGATATAGTCATAAGGATGCTTGAGAAAAACTCATTCAGCATGAATCTTCAGGATACAGGACAGTGAACAAGCAGGAGGACTAGGTAAGAGATTATCGAAGCACCATGTCACTTTGATTAAGAGCCATAGCTAGTCTACAAATGGGACTTGGGGATTTAAAAACACACATGTAAAACATGTACTTTAAACTTGGATTTTTAAACACATACTTTTATCGGTTTTGCTGTTTAAAAACTAAAATACATATATAAAATACATACAAAATACATAAGTTCTTCAAAAGAAATTCCTGCCAATATTCCTCTGAAATATATCCAGAAACTAACTGCTATCACCACTTAATCCCTACCATCTTCTTACTCCACTGCCTCCATCATCTCTCACCTGGTTTATTTGAATGACCTCCTTTCCCCCAACTCTGTATTGAACACATAATATTCTCCACACAGCAGCCAAGGTAATCTTTTTGAAATTTAAGTCAGCCAATATCACTTTGCCAGTCAGAACTTTCCAAGGGGGTCTCCTTCACAAAAGACATATTTCACACTCCACAGAGCTGCCTCTCTGCCTGCCTCAGCATTTAACACTCTCCATCCATTGTTACTGAAATTAAGGGGTTCACCTCTTGGGATGTTCTCTTCAAGAACAAGACCTGGTTGTCATTAGGTAATTTTACTTACTTGCAGCAAGTAAAGAGGACAGGGGATTCATATCCAAAGCTGTCTCCCCAAAAAGGAGGCTTAGGCATTGCTTATATACACTATTTGATTAATTGCACGTTCATTTCCTCCTCACAGTTGGCTACACTTATCAGTGTTCCTGTGTTCCTGCCAAGCACTTCCTGTTCATAATTCTATTTACAAAATTCTGTGCTACATTTTAACATTGGCAAAAGAGCACTTAATAAGAACTGCCCAGACCTTGAGACCATTGTCCTATCTAACACCAACAATCATTCTGCTCCAGATACACTGTCTTACTTGCCTACTCATGTGCTCCTGCTTCAGGGCCTTTGTATTTAATGTTTCTTTTGCCAGAACTCTGTTGTCTGAGGTACTTTTATTACTAACTCCGTCCTTCCCCACATAAGGGTCTACTCAGATTAAGTAGTAAGTTCTCTTAAGTAATAAGAGAACTTGTACCTAACCACCCTATACCAAATTACACCAACTTTTATCAATTTCATCCACTTCAGGAGGGCAAGACATTCTTTGCGCAGTTGTCTCCCTACCTCTTAGAACAGGGCCTGAGACAGACATGCAATAAATAATTGTCATTGAATTATATAATCTTTGGATGCTTTTCAGAGACAGAGAAAGGATCTCTGTCTGCTGGGGCTCCATCAGACTTGCTCCAGCTGTGTTCTGCCCACAATCACTGGGTGAGAAAGGAATCAATATCAGGAAACAATGATCACTGTAGAAGGAGGAGGCAGAAACACTAGTCAATCAGAGAAATTTGCCAAGTTTGTACTACCTCCTTAACTTAGCTATTGGCTATTTTTGAATTGAAAACTTTTTTCTTTCAATGGTAGTGACATGATAATCCCACTGTACCAGAGAATGCTGGGTGCTCATGATCATTCATGTTCTCTTCTTCATGATACCCAGGTAGTATGTTCCCAGCTCCCCATGCAGTTGGGTAGAGCTATGTGACAGTTTCATCCAGTGGAAAGTGGCTGAAAGCACTGCATGCCACTTCTAGGTCTGGCCTATTAATAAAAGAAAAGAAAGAAAAGAAAAGAAAAGAAAAGAAAAGAAAGAAAAGAAAGGTCCATTTCTGCGCATGATGTTCCATGCCCTTTTCCTTTCTGCCTGCTAAATATTGTGCTTAGAGAAACCTTAGAATTTGCATGTTGAGGCTGGTACAGCTTCTATCTACCTGGGTCCCTGAAAGACAGCATGGAGCAGAGTTTCCACTGACTTGAACACCTGCCTTTTGATTTTGAGCCATTATACAATGTGGATTTATTTTTTGTCATGCAATAATTGGCACACACTTATACTTTTAAAAAATGTATTGCTTATGTGCAATTTGAATTTAACTAGGCATTTGGTATGTTTTCTTTTTTGCTGAATCTGGCCACTGCACAATAAGAAGAATCACACTCAAAGCACTTACACATCCACAAAGAAAGTTGTACATGAGTGTTTGTAGCAGCGTTCTTCATAGTGGCCAAAATGTGGAAACATCTCAAATGTCCATCAGCAGATGAATAGATGGACAAAATGTAGTACGTCCTTATAAGGAATGTTATTTGGCCATAAAAAGGAATGAAGTGCTGATGCATACTACAACATAGATCAACCTAGAAAATATTATGCGAAGTGAAAAAAAATAAGATACCAAAATCCACATACTATATAAATTCCAGAATAGGGGAATCTATGAAGTAGAACATAGATTAGTGGTTGCTTGGGACTGGGAGTAGGAAGAATGGGAGGATATGGACGGTAGTACCTAAAGGATCCATGGTTTCTTCTAGAGGTGATAAAAATGTTCGAAAATTTACTATGGTGATGGTTGCACATATCTTTCAATCTTCCAAAAACCCCTGCATTTACACTTTAAATGGATAATTCACTTTATATGTACAATAATGCATTTATAATCATACTATGGGAATTATATTTCAATAAGCCTGTTTAAAAAAAAAAAAGTCCTTACAGAGCTTCATGTCTCTGCATGCTCTAACCTCTGGGGGACTGCTCTGGTATCTCTGCTACCACATGTCCCTGAATGCTCCAACCTCTGGGCGATGGCTCTGACATCTTTGCTACCACATGTGAAGGTGTTAAGCAGTCCAGAAAATGACCTTGGAAACTGGGAGTTTAAATTGTGATACTGGAAAAAAGTTAAAAAGCAAGTAGTTACCTTGACTCTTTTTGGGAGTAGTACTTGACTTAAGAAATTAATTTTCCCTGAAAAAGCATATATGTAAGTCATTAATATGTATCTCTGTAAAGCTGTTTAATTTTCTCTCTTAAAATCTGCATTATTTTCTATTACTCAAAATAACACCTTCAAAACTCTTCTCCTTAATTAAAATAGATTAACTCTACAACTTCTGGAAAGGACTTTGGAAAATTTTTTTTTACGTTTTTATTCTAGCCAGTCACAGGATTTCTTTACTTTCTATCCATTATAAATTTGTTGTAATATGTTAAGGCAGTACCAGCATCTTATCTTTTTTTAAACTCAAGTGAGATTGATAGTACCATGATGACTCACAGCAGAAGAGTAAAACTGCTTAAATTCTCCTACTATTTATTTATATCACTGAGGTTTTAATGCTTGGCTCTCCATTTCAGATGACAATGCGATAGGTTTAAAGATTTGTATTCAAAAAATATAAATTATTAAAGTGAAGTAAGTCATTTTTGATTTGAAAAAGCAGGAATTAGAGTGATTTCATTAAATTAGTATTTTTTTTTCCATGAATAGATGCATTTTTTCACTTTCCTATATTATTGTTTTAAAAGTTACACAACATAATGAGGAAATCTTTTTCTTTGTAGATATCAGCAAGTGAAATCAAACAATTTCTATCACATATTTTGGAACGAAGAAAATTGGTCAAAGTAATCAATAATAGAGAAAATCTCTTAGGAAAAAAGAAGAATCAACGTAAATTGAGAATAAAAGGAGTTCAAAATAAAGATCTCTTGAAAACATATAAAAATTATTGTAAGTTGAATTCCCTTTCACATGTAAATTTAAAATAACTGTGTAATATAGAATATTAAAGCCACTTTTTGAAAAGCCTTAAATTTAGTAATATTTATATACACAAAAGCCTTAAATTTGGCAATTTCTGTCCTTTGTTTTAGATTCAGAATTTGCACGGATGATAATAAGCAGAGTTGATAATTAGGACCCATGGGGAAAATTCTCCAAAATTATGTGGCCAAAACATTTATCATCTATTCTGCTAATAGAAACCCTAACACTTTGAAGAAAAATGAAACTAATATAATGCCCTTTTTTTCTTAGTTTGTCTGAAACTCTCCCTAGTAAAGATATACCTGATTAATACATAAATTTCTGGATGCAAGAATGGAGTAGACAATACAAACAACGTCTGCATAGATTCTATATATAGAAGTTAACTAGTGTTCAATTATAAAATTTGAGTACTTTCAACATTTTATTTAATCCTGATGAATGAAAGCTCTATCTTTTCTAACAAATATGTATGAATTTTATTTTATTAACATCGTACTTAAGAGTGGAAAAAATTTTTGACCTAACAAATTAAGATCAGCTTTTAATAGCAATATAAAAAATATATATATTTATTTATTTATTTTAAATCTAAATCATATACATTGAAACATTTCATTTGACCATTTTTTGACACAGTAACATGGCAGGCCTTTATTTAGCATAGGTCCACTGATTGGCAGTTTTAGTTATAAACCACACCCAAACTGCATCATCTAATGATTTCCCGTCTCAGGTTTTTAATAAAATGAAAAACTGAAGACATTTATGGAGCAAACTGGGCAGAATCCTTTCAGAAATTTGCATACTCTTCTCCTACTCATTTATAGATGTTTAACCTACAATTAAATTGAATAATTTTTAGTGGCTCTCCTTTATCTAGTTTTTTCATAGTATTTCAATTACTTTACATAGAAACACGTTTTCTTTTTATACTTATATTAACTCAGTTTACATATTGTTTTATTAAATTCTATAATTATGATAAAAATACAACTGGTATAGACAGGATGAGGAACAAGTACTCATGATTTCTGGTAAGCAAGAAATGGGAACAGAAGTTCACACATGTACTAAAGAATCCCACTAGCCATAAGCATTCAGTATGCTGTGGAGTTCAGTAAGCTGGATAGAAATTAAAATCATTGATTAATTTGACAAATAAGGTAGGAAGAGGTTGTTTAAGAGAGCTCCTACTCTTCAAAAGAGTAAATAATGTCACCATTCAAATGGGATTTCTTTCCCTTATATGCAAGTGGTTATATTATGTCTAATAATAGTAAATAATAAGCTAACTGTAATTGAGCATTTTCTATATTAAGTTCTTTATCCAAATTAAGATAGGTTATTTTCATCTCCACTTTATAAAATGTGAAACCTGCAGCACAGAGAAATAAAATATTTTGCTTAGCTTTATACTAAAACTAATATTTAGTAGGGAAACTGAGATTTGAACTTAGATGGTCTGATGCCTAAGTCCTCCAGCTCTTAGCCATTATGCTTTTCACAAAAGTAAGCTGACAATATCAAGAAATTTTAAACCTATTCATCTCAAAACAGTTTGGGGGAAATATTGAACTTACATGGTAAAGATGCTTCAATTTCCTAAGCACCAAATTTACTTGAAGGTTTTCAGGGAAAATAAAAAATGGTAATTAATTGAAAATATTTTTACTTTAGTACTAACAGCCAATAATGTATGCAATATATTTCAAAATGCACAATTGAATTATCAAACTCAAGACTTTAAAAAATGTATTCCTGTCCTCCAGACATCTGGGAAGTGTACACACATTCATTGCTGCATATCTAAATGTTCTAAGGACATTTGAGAACCCCTGTCTTACAAGGTATAATATTCTTTCATCAAGCTCTATGTAAATTAGAATATGTGTTGCCCTGGCCAGTGTGGCTCATTTGGTTGGAGCAGCATCCAGTAAGCTGAAATGATGCCGGTTCAATTCCAGGTCAGGGCACATACTAGGTTGCAGATTTATCCCAAGTTGGGGCATATATGAGAGGCAACTGATCAATGTCGCTCTCTCACGTTGATGTTTCTCTCCCTCACTCTCCCTCTTTTTCTTCTTTCTAAAAATCAATAAGCAAGTCTTCAAATAAGGATAAAAAAATTAGAAAATGTGTCCTTCTGACAGTAAATATAGAAAAGTTATTACTGCTCATTTTTTTATGCAAGTCTTGCTTCAGCAAGTATTTTTTAAAATGTTAAGTCTTAACATTTTAAGAGTACTTTTTTCCATATTTACCTCAAAAGACTGGCTTGATACTCAGTTGAAGAGTGTTCTAGGTAGGACATAAGAATGTGATGTCTGTTAGTCAAAGTATCAGGTAGGGGTCTGACCGGAAATCAATGGCATATTTAAACTGAGTCATTTGAAAAAAGTTTAATGAAGTGACTATTTCTAAAGGTGCAGACAGTATATACAGAAGCCACAAAGTACTCACCAGGTTGGAACAGTAATGGTAGCACCACCCTCAGCCCAAAGAGTCACAGGACAGTAGTGGCTACTAGCATGCTGGGAAGGAAAACAAAGAGAACTGTGGAGAGGACTCTCTGACAGAGCTGTGACCTTCGGTCAAGAGACAAAGCCTTCCTGCAACAACCCAGAATGGAAAGCCAGGGAATGAAATACTCCTACCTCATGCTCTTCCTACCCTTCATCCCTCCTGCTTGTGCCTTTCAGCCCAATCTAACCAGAAGCTGGAGGGGAAGGGAGTCTACTGGTACAATCCATGTGGATTAGTGTACCAGGGCACCAAACAGGGTGGAGCGGATCTAGTAAGGCAATCAGAAGACATTCAACATACCAGGTTTTCCAGACAAAGAAATTAGATGGCATAAACTAAAAGGATGAAGAATTTTTAGTAGGATAGTTATTAGAAGTAAAATTTCAGAATTTTAGAACTAATTAGAGAACTTAAGATGTCATCTAATCTAATATTATCTTTCATCAGGCATTCCTGGCAGATGACAACCTGCTCCTACTTAAATACTTGTGATGAAGCTCACTACATCATACAAAGCATCTTCTAGCATTACTTAATTCATCTTTCTTATGAAGTGCCTAACTTAGATTAAACCAAAATCACTTGCCAACAGTGATCTTCAATAGCAGTCTGTCCGTATTAAATTATGGCAGTTAGAGCTGGGCAAAATAATCCTGTTCTTGACTGCTCCGTGCAGAGTACAGTGGAGCTATTACCCTACCTCACTGATTACTGTGACTCATGCATATTGTTTCTAAGATCCTGTTAGTTGTTAGTTTGTTCTTGGCATCTCTTACAGTAATGATATATAATGAACTTACAACATATTGAAATATTTGTTCACCTGAAATACTAAACCAGTGTATCAGTCAGGGTTCAACCAGAAAAAAAGAACCAATAAGGTTCTTTAGGTTAAAGGATTTATTGTAAAGTATTGGCTTACACAATTGTGTGGTTGTCAAAGAGGACAGGCTGAACCTCTCAGTTCAGGAACTGAAGCCCCTGTTTACAGGTAGAATTTTTCTTTCTCAGGGAAACCCCAGTTCCATTTTTAAAGACTTTCAACTATTAAATCATGCCAGCTGAGATTATCTAGGAGAATTTCCCTTGCTTAATGTCACCTGCTTATGGGTTTTACAAACATCTATAAAATACCCTCACAGAAACAACTAGTATTTCATTTAATACCTGGGGACTGTAGCCTAACCAAGTGGACACATAAAATTATCACTACAGCCAGTTATCTTCCTATTCTTATATGCTCATCTAATTTTTTTAATCTACACATAAGATTTTACATTCATGTCTATTAAATTTTATTGTGTTCACTTTATACTATTATTCTATTCCATTAACTACATCAATCAATTCATCAGCTATTCTCTTCTAGTTTTGTCATGCAAAATGTTGATAAGCATGACTTCCAATCTTTTCCTCAAGTTCTTGTTAGAGAAGTTAGCAAGGCAGGACCAAGTTTAGAGCCTAGAAGCCACAATACTCCACCATAAATTTCTTGAATTATATTTACCCAGTGATCAACCAGATACAAATCTACATAATGAGGCTGAGAAAATAAAATATTATTTACCAGAATGCCTTGTGCAGTGATCACTGTCTGGTTTGGGAGGATGGTTTAATATGCATTTGTGGAAAGAAGGTAGGCAAAGACCCCTTTTTGATCCCCGACCTCCAACCCCACACAGAAGCCTGGTATCAGCTGTTTCCAAGTATTCAGGAGTGGAAAGAAATTGGACTGAAGAGGCATAAAGAGAAATCTTGTCATTTCATTTTTGCAAGAGTGAGAATAGAGGAGAATAGAAGAAACGTGGAGAAAGTGAAGAGAAAAAAAAGCCAGAGAGATGGTTCTTGACTGTGCCAATGGAGAAACCAATAATACCTCAGCGTTGAAGGTTCCTGACTGATTAATGATTGATTTAATCAATCTTCACCCTAGGACTTTTTTTCTTCATTGCTTTTAGAGAGAGAGTACAGGAGACAGAGGAACATTGATGTGAGAGAGAAGCACCGATTGGTTGCCTCCCATACATGCCCATACCAGGATCAAACCTGCAACCTAGGTATGTGTCCTGACCAGGAATGGAACCTGCAACTCTTCGGATACAGGACAATGCTCTAATCAACTGAGCTACACTGTCCAGGGCCCAACTGATATGTTTCAATCCTTGATGCCTGAGATAACCATTAGAGTGGTTTTTGTTACTGGAATTAATGATGTTCTCATTCTGCTCTATAAAATCTTTGGTAAAAATCTACATTCCTAATAAATGCTTTGTAAGAATGAATATTTTGGGGGAACAACTCGAAGTGATGTTGAGTTGCAGTGTGAGTGGATGTGGGGAGTATGGAAATCTGTCACATGGTTTCTGTTGCAATTTAAATCCTGCCACCTTCAGCACTTCCCAGCCCCTTTTAGGGGTTCCTCCCCTCTGCCGAGCAATCTGGCCAGATCGCCCCTGTTAGACAAGGGCACTTCTTAATAACACCATTAACTCTTAGAATCCACTTATCAGGAAACCCAACCTACATGCCATTTAATACCTTTCCTATTACTAAAAGTTTTACACAAATTTTATGTAAATGAGTTTATTTTAAAAGAAAATTACTAAAAATATCCCATTCTAGCGAAATGGTGGGGTGGTTCACTATGAAAATTCTACTGCTGCAAATACCTAAAAATGATACTTAAAGCATCCCAGACTTGTATTATTTTTTTAATGCAGAGCTGGGCTCATAAGAAACTGAAATCCTCAGGTACTAGAAATGACGAAAAATGATGTTTTGGCAAGCTATGATCAGAACAGGTAATAGAGCTTTGGATTTTAGATCCCAGGCTGAGAATGTCAAAAAGACATCAGGATTTTTGAGAATGGAATTCGAGTGAAAGTTATGAATGAAGGAAGGGGGTCTCACAGAGCTATACGTGCAGTGAAAGAGGAAATTGAGGAAAATGAACAACTACCCACCCACCATTATGGGCAAATACCAAGGAAGCTCTTCATATGTTGGCTTTAAGTATTTTTTTTCTTTCTTGGAATGATGCTTTAATTCTTGGGTGTGTTACAAAGATTCAATAAAACAAAGGATATAAAAATAAAAAATAAAAAAATTAGTGAGATATTGAGTCTGGAAACCTGACAGAACCAACACAACACCACACTGGAAAAACATTTCCACAGTTCCTCCATTAAAAAAAAATCCTTGTTAGAGAAAAGCTAATAAGATAATTTTATAAAATTCTCCAGTTATAAAACCTTACTCAGTGAGAGTCGGTTTGCACATACATGCACCACACACATGCATCACACACATGCACATGCACAATATAAAGCATACACCCCAAGTCTTGATATAGTAGAACACAATGTGAAAAAGCCTATGGAATAAATATAATATATTTTAAAATGGTTAAGAAACTATAAGAAAAAAGACAAGGCATCATGAAAAAAAAAGAGAAGAGGTATCTATGTACAAGAAGCAAATGGAACTTAAAAGAATGATATGCTCATTTAAATTAAGTAAATTGTATAGGTTAAACTGAAGGTTAAACACTGTGGAAGAGAACATTAATGAACTAAAGAAAGATTAGGAGAAATTGCCCTGAATGCAGCCCAGAAAGAAAATATGGGTAAGGACAGAGATTCTTAGATTAAAAAGAAAACATTAAAACTCAGATATATACTGTTTGCAACAGATATTCTTAAAACATGACACAAAAACACTGAAAGTAAATGTGTAGAAATGATATCCCAAGCAATACTAAGCAACAGAAAGCTAATACTAATATCAGATAAAATAGACTTCAGGATAAAGGCATTTATAGGGAGAAGGAGCATCATCACAGTGTTCAAAGGAACAGTTCATCACAATGATATGACATCTATGTTGAAAAATTCAGGAAAACCTATTATTCCACGAAATTAATACAATTTGGCAAAGTTACCAGATTTAAAAATTAGTATATAAAAATTAAACCAGTACTGCATATAAGATAAAAAATTAAAATGAAATTACTAAAATTTTATTTAAATAGCAATAAAAACTAAAAATTACCTAAGAAGCCTAACAAAAGGTATACAAGATGTTTGAGAAAAAGAGGAAAAATGTAAAACTTTACTGAAGAATAAAAATACCTGAAAAAATGAAAAGTTATTATGTTAATGAATGAGAAGCCTCAAAATTCTAAGAGATCATTTCTTGCCAAATTAATTCTAAAATTGCCCAAAAGAATTTTTATGGAATTTGACAAACTACTGATAATAGGAATTTGCACTACTAGATCCTTACTATAAAATATTTAAAATAAATGGTATGGCATTGACACATGGGTTAAAATATAGAAAAGAGTCTAGAATCCCATATAGAGAGAGAAATTTAGTACAGAGGTGAAATTACAAATTAACTGGTAAGGATAACCAGTTGTATGTAGGCAATTGGTTCTCATTTGGAAGAAGATTAAGATTAGATCTCATCCTTATATACAAAAGTAAATTCCAGGTAGGTTGAATTAAAGACCTAAACGTGAACATTAGAGCTTAATTATTTTAGAAAAAAACATGATGTTGGCATAAGAAAGGAATTCTTAGAAAAGACGAGAATAAAACCATAATGTTAAAATTCATAACTTTTATATTTTGTTATAAAAATAAATTATGTTATAAAATAGAAAAATGTCCCACAGACCAGAAGGTATTGAAACAAATATAGTAAACAATGAATAAGTATTGGTTATATAGGGAACACCTACAAATCAATAGGAAAACCAAATTTAAAAATGAGCAAAGGATACCTACAGACAATTCTTAGATGAAAACAACCAATGGCCCATAAAGATACTTAGAAATGCAAATTTGATTGCAAATATTTATCATTTTTCACTGATTGGCAAAAATACATCAGATAACCTCATGAGTGATCCAGAATACAATCAAATGGGAAGCCTTATACATCCCTGATGAGAGTATAAGTTTGGTACACCTCTTTGAAGATCAATTTTTAATATCTAATGACATTTAAAATGCATATACCCCACACTATGCACATTTATTTTTAGAAGTATATCCTAGAGAAATTCTCACACATCTCTATAGGAAAGTGTGTGCAAAAATTTCCATTACAGAATTGATTTTGGTAGCACAGAAGTGGAAAAAACTTCTGTTTCTGGAATGGGTAGGATAAATAATAAAGAAATGGATTAATAAACTAGTCTATTAAACCAAAAACTTTTGACCAGACAGTTGGCACTAGTTAAACTGAATGAATGAAGCCTACTTGTATCCAGTTGCACCAATCTCAAAAAGTGAAAAATCAAGTTGCAAAAGTATATAGAGTATGATGCTATTTATATAAAGTATAGAAATAATATTGGTTACATATATGTAATGAAAGAGCTACAGAGCAACTTCAGGAATATAGCTACCTCCTAAGCAGGAGCAAGGCAAAAGAATTTTGAATAAAGAACCCAGAAATAAATCCATGTATCTATGCTCAATTAATATTTGAGAAAGGGGGCATGAGCATACAATGGAGTAAAGATAGCTTCATCAATAAATGGTGTTGGGAGAATTGGGCTGGTACATGCAAAAAAATTAAACTAGACCACCAACTTACACCATACACCACAATAAACTCAAAATGGATAAAAGTCTTAAATATAAGTTGTGATACCATAAAAGTCCTAGAGGAAAACATAGGCAGTAAAATTTCAGATATCCCACATAGTAATATTATTGCCAATATATCTCCTAGGACAAAGGAAATAAAGGAAAAAATAAATGAATGGAACTGCATCAAATTAAATAGCTTCTTCATGGCTAAAGAAACCATATAGAAAATGAAAATGGAACTGACCATATGGGAGAACGTATTTTCCAATGATATATCTGATGAGGGTTTGATCTCCAAAATATATAAAGAACTCATATGACTCAACACCAGGAAGACAGACAATCCAATAAAAAATGGACAATGGATCTGAATAGACATTTCTCCAAGGAGGACATACAGAGGGCACATAAACATATGAAAAGATGCTTAATACCATTAGACATCAGAGAGATGCAAATTAAAACCACAATGAGATATCACCTCACACCTGTCAGAACAGCCATCATTACTGAATCTACAAACAATTGCTGGTGGGGATGAGAAGAAAAGGGAACCCTAGTGCACTGTTGGTGGGAAAGCAGACTGGTGTAGTCACTGTGTAAAGCAGTATTAAATTTCCTCAAAAAACTAAAAATGGAACTACCTTTTGACCCAGCAATTCTTCTGCTAAGAATATATCCTAAAAATCCCAAAACACCAATTCAGAAGAACTTATTCACCCTTATATTCATAGCAGCACTATTTTCAGTAGCTAAGTGCTGGAAAAAGCCTAAGCATCCATCAGTAAATGAATGGATCAAAAAAACTGGTACATTTACACAATGAAATACTATGCAGCAGAAAGAAAGGAGGAACTCTTACCTTCTGTGACAGCATGATTGGAACTGGAGAAAATTATGCTAAGTAAAGTAAGCCAGCTGATGAAAGACAGATACCATATGATCTCATCTATAAGAGGACTCTAATGAACAAAATAAACTAATGAACAAAAGAGAACCACAGGCATGAAAATGTGGGACAGACTGACAATGACCCACAGAGGGGTGGGGAGAGGGTGATAATAGTGAAAAGAAAGGGCAGAAACTAAAGAGCATGTTTGAATGACACATGGACATGGACAACAGTGTGGGAATTGACTGTGGGAGCAGGGAGGGATGGGCAGAGGAGAGCAAAGGGGGAAAAATTGGGACAACTGTGATAGAATAACAATAAAAAAATCTTTAAGAGAAAAGAATTTTGAGAGATTTTGGGAGTATCAGTAACATTAATTCATTACAGAGATACCTCAAACAAACAAGGCAAAATGTTACTATCCATTAAATTGCAAAAAGAGAGGGTTATATGTACTTTCTGGACTTATTTGAAATATTGAAATATTTCATGATTAATTTTTAAAGAAAAAATGGAGATTAGTATTTCTTGCCTCAAATATCTAATATGAATGTATTAAATATATTAACTATCAAAATTTTAGTTTGTATGTGTACCACTTTAAATTATCTTATGTACCCTTTGAAAAACAGTAGCCTAAGTAGCGTAAGGTGGTACACATAAGCAGGTGCAGCTAAGTGTCAACCCAACCACTTTCAGCAGGCACTCTACCCCCCAGAGAGCCATGAGCACAACATGTCTCCATCTTTCTATTGCCCCTCTGTCCTCTTCTCATTACTGAAGAATTTACCATTATCCAAGGCCTCCCACAGGCACTGGCTTCTCACATAATTGTTTCCAAATGAGAAACCATCAGGTGTGTATAATGATACTCTGAATCAAGACCAGGTTAAGTCATACTCATTATATTCTGTTGGGGAAAGTAGATGAATATATTGCATTTCTTACACAGATTTACATCAGAAAACAGTCAAAATAAAAAGAAATATGATTCATCTAATGTGAAAAAAGATTTATATGAAACATTTCTCGATAATGTCAGATAAAGTATTACTACATAAATAAACAACTCATTGTTTAAAATACTTACAACAAATTACCATAAATTTATTTTTAAAATGTTTTGGACCCACTTTGCACATTTTTCACCAGTTGATAGTAACTTTCATTTTTCATATGGTTCTGCATATTATGTGATTTTGAGAAGCAGTATTATGAACAGAGACCCTGGAGTCATACTGCCTAGATTTGAATCCTCATTGCAAGGTACCAGCTGTATGAGCTTGGGCAGACTACTTAACCTCTCTGTGCCTACATCTCCTCATTTATAAAATGGGAATGATAATAGCTCCTTCCTTTTACAGTCAATTAGAAAACTGCCTGGTGCCTAAGTACTTTACAAATATTAGCCCCTACTATAAGATAATATACATTATTTTTGATTCCTCACTTGTTTTATAAACCATACTTCTTTCTGCTAAATTAAGAGTTTTAGATAGTGAATTAAATCTAAGAATCTTGTTAAGTTTTGCTTAGATGTTTGAAGAGGAAAATTTTATTTTAATCATAATACAGTTTATAAGTATCTAGGTGTCCTAATAATACCAGTGGATATATTTATGTCTGACAACAATGATCTGGAGACAGTATGAATAAACCTGATTTTTGTAAATAGCTGTGCTCCTATTCAAGTGTATTTGAGTTGATTGCATCTTTATCTCACTAAATTCTTTTTTGAGTCATTCTTTCTAGGATGAGATATTATTTTTAGTAATGGATCATTATTTTCCCTCCCTACCTGGGATTGTTACACATTAAAGGCAAATGGGAACATCTCTTCTAATGACTTATTTAGAAAAGCAGAAGCTGAAGTTGATTTATATTAAATGAAATTGAATTTAGATAAGATTATAGTGTATGTATAAGCAAGATTTTCTTCAGGGTAAAGACTTTCCCATTTTTAACACTTTGTGTCATTTTAATGAAGAAAGCACCTGATTTTTAGTCAGATTAAAAGATAGTTCAATAGGAACAGGTGCACTGAGAAAAAGGAATATGGCCCAAATGAAAGAACAGATCAAAGTTCCAAAAATGACAATAGCCATACACAGGAGGGACTGTGCCCCACCTTTTGGTGCCTAAGCCTGGCTGCTGAGAGGAGAGTGACTAGACTAACAATAGAAGGAGAGAGCCACAGAGTAGATTCCTGGAAGTCTCTAAAAGATGGTGTAAATTTAGTTGGGGTCAACAGCTGACATCATCAGAGGCAGATCCAGAAAGTAAAAACAGCGGTCTCTTACCACAAAGTTTCATACAACAAAGTCAGGAACTCAAGACAGATCAATTTATGAAGCAGAACCAAAAAAGAAGAGTCTCACAAATAATGGAAAGACAAAGAAACACCCCCCAGTCAAAGGCAAAGGAGGAATCCTCAGAAAGAGAACTAAAAATAGAGACAAGTAAACTTGCCTCAGATACTGAGTTCAAAACAATGGTTCTAAGGAAGCTCAATGAGCTGAGTGAGCTCAGAGAGAATTACAAAAAACTACAGGGAAACTATGAGGAATGTACTGCAAACTATATCAGCATGAAAAAGGACGTATAAACTATCAATAAGAGACAAGAGGAAATGAAGAATACAATTTCTGAATTGAAGAACACAGTAGAAGGCATCAAAAGCAGGACAGATGAAGCAGAGGATCGAATCAGTGAGCTGGAAGACAAGGTAGAAAAAAGCTCCCAGAAAGGGCAAGAAAATGAAGACTCATAAAGAATGAAGAGGCCTTTAGGGAAATGCAGGACAAAATGAAACGTAATAATATCCAGATAATAGGAATACTAGTAGGAGAAGAGGATGAAGAAGGAATAGAGAACCTGCTTGAAAAAATAATGATGGAAAACTTCCCTAACTGGGGGAGAAAAAAAGTCACACAAGTCCAGGAAGCAGAGAGGGTTCCATTCAAGAGGAACCCAAAGAGGCCCACTCCAAGACACATCATCATTAAAATAACAACTATCAAAGACAAACACAGAATCCTAAAGCCAGCTAGGGAGAGAGATAGTAACATATAAGGGAGCCCCAATATGGCTAGCAGCTGACTTCCCAACAGAAATACTGCAAGCTAGAAGGCACTGGCAAGAACTATTCCACATAATGAAAAGCAAAGGCCTGCAACCAAGACTGCTCTACCCAGCAAGGCTCTCAATTAAAATGGAAGGCGAAATAAGCAATTTCCCAGACAAAAGAAGACTACAAGAATACACCTCCACCAAACCAGCACTGCAAAATATGCTAAAGGGACTGCATTAAGATGAATAAAAAGAGTCTATGAATACTGAGTTCCTATCACAGTTGCCAATACTTGATAATACCAACATTTTTTAATGTGTATTGATCTGATTGTGACAATGATGTTATTTTAATTGTTCTTTTATTATTTGTTAAAACTAAACTTGTTTTTGTATATTTCTTGCCTATTTCTATTATTTTTAAAAGCTTTAAATGACCTTTTTGTATTCTTTATCCATTTTTTGATTAAATGTTTGTAGAATTTTAATAGTTTGTAGAAAAAAAACTATTAACCCTTTTTTAGATGTGTGGCAAATACTTTCCCATTCTATTACTTGTCCTTTAACTTTTTTATATGTATATTACTGTGCAGTCTTAAATGTTTGATATAGTAATATTGTCAATATTTTACTTTATAGCTTCTGGGTTTGAGTGTTTTACTTCAGAATAAGAAAAATATTAGTTTGTATTTTCTCCTAAAGCTCCTTAAATTCTACATATTGATTTTCAACTCACCTGAATATTTCTTATATAATATGTGAAATAGGGCTCCATAGTTGTTTTATTTCAAGGAATAATGGTCCATGCACCTAATTAGTTGAATAAGCATTATTTTACTCATTGACTTGAAATATCAATTTAATCATACATTACACTGTTAGACAGATGTATACATTTGTTTCTAGAATTGTCATCATATTTCATTGATCTACTTGATTATTTCTGTGCTGGTGTCATGTTGGTTTAGTTGCTGAGACTTTATAATGGATTTAAATTTTGTAATATTTTATAATTGACTTTGACCGTTACAAAAATAAAGTCAACCTCCATGTAGAAAGAAAGATTAAAGAGAGAAAGAAAGAAAGAAAGAAAGAAAGAAAGAAAGAAAGAAAGAAAGAAAGAAAGAAGAAAGGAAAGGAAAGGAAAGGAAAGGAAAGGAAAGGAAAGGAAAGGAAAGGAAAGGAAAGGAAAGAACTCCTACCTTTTGTGACAACATGGATGGAACTGGAGAATATTATGCTAAGTGAAATAAGCCAGTAGCCAAAAGACAAATACCATATGATCTCACCTATAAGTGGACTCTATTCAACAAAATAAACTAAAGAACAAAATAAACCACAGGCATTGAAACATGGAGCAGACTGAAACTGACCAGAGGGGATTGGGAAAGAGGACAATCGTGGAAAGAAAGGGAAGGGACTAGACAAAGAACATGTATGAATGACCCATGGAATGGACAACAGAGTGGGATTTGACTGTGGGAGCAGGGGGGTGGGAGTGGGATGGGTGGAGGGGGGAAAAGGGGGAAAAATTGAGACAACTGTAATAGAATAAACATGACTTAAAAAATTTTAAAAAATTTAAGCAAATGGACAGAAAAAAAAGCAGGGGTAGCAATACTTATATCAGACAAAATAGATTTCTAAACAAAATCCATAAAAAAAGACCCAGAAGGACACTTCATAATACTCAAAAGAAGAACCCATGAAGAAAACATAAACACTGTAAACCTATATGCACCCAAGATAGGAGCACTCAAATATGTAAGGAAACTCTTGGAAGACTTCAAGAAATAGATAGAGAGCAACATACTGATAGTGGGGGATTATAACACTCCACGGTCAACATGGGTAGATCTTCCAAACAAAACATCAACAAGAGATTGTAGAACTGAACAACACTTTAGGTCAAACAGACTTAACTGGCACATATAGAACTTTTCATACCAAAGAAGCAAAATACACATTCTTTTCAAATGCACATGGAATATTTTTAAAGGTAGACCACATGGTAAGACACAAAACAAGCCTCAAACCACAACAAATTCAGGACAATTGAAATCATAACAAGTATTTTCTTGGACCACAAGGGCTTGAAACTAGAAACCAACCTCAAGGTAAAAACTCAAAACCTTTCAAACTCATGGAAACTGAATAACATGTTATTAACGAATGACTGGGTCAATAATGACACCAAAGAATAAATCAAAAAGTTTCTTGAAACAAGTGAAAATGAACACACAGCAATCCAAAACCTATTGGAAACAGCGAAGGCAGTCCTGAGAGGAAAGTTCAAGGCAATACAGGCCTACCTAAAAAAGATAGAAGCATTTCAAATAAACAACCTAACCCTACAGCTTCAAGAACTGGTGGAACAACAACAAACAAAGCCCAGAGTGAGCACAAGGAAGGAAATAATCAAGATCAGGGTAGAATTGAATGACTTAGAGATTAAAAGAACAATTCAACGGATCAACAAATCCAGAAACTGGTTCCTTAAAAAGATAAACAAAATTGACAAGCCTTTAACCAGACTCATCATGAAAAAAAGACAGAGGACCCATATAAATAAAATCAGAAATGAAAGAGGAAGACTAACAACTGACACACAGAAATACAAAGGATTGTAAGAAATTACTACGAACAACTATGTGCCAAGAAATTTGAAAACCTCGGTGAAATGGAAAAATTTCTAGAGACATGCAATCTCCCAAAACTGAATCAAGAAGAAGGACAAAGCCTGCACAGACCAATAACAGATAGAGAAATTGAAGTTGTAATCATAAAACTGGGCACAGAAGAGCCCTGGATTGGACGGTTTCATAGGAGAAATTACAAAACATTTAAGGAAGAGCTAACCCCTGTCCTTCTCAGACTATTCCAAAAAATAAAGAAGAGGGAGGATTCTAAACTCTTTTAATGATGCCAGCATCATCCTAATCTCAAAACCAGATAAACACACAACAAAGAAAGAAAACAATAGACCAAAATTGTTGATGGACATAGATGCTAAAATCCTCAATAAGATATTGGCAAACTGCATCCAGCAATACATTAAAAAGATCATCCACCACATTCAAGTTGAGGTCATTCCAGAGATGCAGGGATGATTCAGTATTCACAAATCAACAAACGTAATACATTACATGAACAAAAGGAAAGACAAAAACCACATGATCATATCAATAGATGTCGAAAAAGCATTTGATAAATTACAGCACCCATTTATGATAAAAACATTCAGCAAAGTGGGAATAATGGGGGCATACCTCAACATAATAAAGGTCATATATGAAAAAACTACAGATAATATCATACTCAATGGACAAAAACTAAAAGCTTTCCCACTAAGATCGAGAATACGACAAGGATGTCCACTTCCACCACTCCTATTTAACATAGTATTGGAAGTCCTAGCCACAGCAATCAGAAAAGAAAGAGAAAAAGAAATAAGTCATCAAAATTGGAAAGGAGGAAATATAACTATCAATGCTTGCAGATGACATGATATTGTACATAGAAAACCCTGTAGACTGCACAAAAAACTGCTCAACCTAATAAGTGAATTTGGCAAAACGGGATACAAAGTCAATATTAAAAAATTAAGGCATTATTGTATACCAACAATGCAATATCAGAATCAGAAATCAGGAAAAAAATCCCATTTGCTACAGCAACAAGAACAATAAAGCACCTAGGAATAAACTTAACCAAGAAGGTAAAAGACCTGTACACATAAAACTATACAACACTGAAGAAAGAAATTACGGAAGACACAAATAAAGAGGAGCATATACCATGTTCATGGATTGGAAGAATTAACATCATCTAAATGTCCATACTACCAAAACAATTTATAGATTCAACACAAGCCCTATTAAAATACCAATGATGTATTTCACAGACATAGAACAAACATTTCAAAAATTTATATGGAACCAAAACAACCCCAAATAGCCTCAGCAATTTGAGAAAGAAGAACAAAGTAGGAGGGATCACAATACCTGACATCAAACTACATTACAAGGCCACTGTGATCAAAACAGTCTGGTACTTGCATAAGGGCAGACCCATAGATCAATGGAACAGAACAGAAAGCCCAGAAATAAACCCATGTCTCTATGATCAATTAATATTCAACAAAGTGGGCAGAAGCTTAAAACAGAATAAAAGTAGCCTCTTCAACAAATGGTGTTGGGGGAACTGGACAGTTACATGAAAAAATTGAAATTCAACCACCAACTTATACCATACCCAAAGATAAAATCAAGATGGATAAAAGACTTAAATATAAGTCACAACTCAATAAAAGTCCTAGAGAACATAGGCAGGAAACTCTGAGATATGCCATGCAGTAATGTTTTCACTCATATGTCCCCTAGAGCAAGGGACATAAAGGAAAGAATAAACAAGTGGGACCTCATCAAAATAAGAAGCTTCTGCATGGCTAGAGAAAACATCATCAAATTGTAAAGGGAACCAACGATATGGGAAAATATATTTACCAGTGTTACCTCAGACAGGGGTTTGGTTTCCAAAATACATAAAAAATTCATAGACTTTACCCTAGGAAGACAAACATCCAATTTAAAAATGGACAAAGAACCTGAACAGGCACTTCTTCAAGGAGGACATAAACAGGGCCCAGAGATATGAAAGGATGCTTAGCATCACTAGCCATCAGAGAAATGCAATTTAAAGCCACAATGAGATACCACTTCACACCGGTCAGAATGGCCCTCATACACAAATCAACAAACAACAGGTGCTGGCAAGCTAGTGGAGAAAAGGGAACCCTAGTACACTGTTGGTGGGAATGCAGACTGATGCAGCCACTGTGGAAAACACTATGTATGGAAATTCCTCAAAAAGCTAAATATGGAATTGCCTTTTGACCCAGTGATTCCACTGCTGGGATTATTCCCTAAGAATCCCAAAACACCAATTCAAAAGAACTTATGCACCCCAATGTTCATAGCAGCACAATTTACAAAAGCCAAGTTCTGAGGCAACCCAAGTGCCCATCAGTAAATATGCAGGCCAAAAAACGATGGTACATTTACACAATGGAATACTACACAGCAGAAAGAGAAAAAGAGCTACTATCCTTTGCAACAGCATGGATGGAACTGGACAGCATTATGCTAAGTGAAATAAGCCAGAAGGTG
Source organism: Pteronotus mesoamericanus (assembly GCF_021234165.1). Classification (NCBI taxonomy): domain Eukaryota; kingdom Metazoa; phylum Chordata; class Mammalia; order Chiroptera; family Mormoopidae; genus Pteronotus; species Pteronotus mesoamericanus. The sequence goes on along the minus strand of NW_026555105.1, from coordinate 32,585,361 downwards.
AAAGACAAATACCATATTATCTCAGCTATAAGTAGAACCTAATCAACAAAAGAAACAAGGAAGAAAGATATAACCAGCAACATTGAAAGAAAAAATGAACTGACAATAACCAGAGGGGAGGATGGAGAGTGGTAATGGGGAAAAGAAAAGGAAGTGTCAAGACAAGGATCATGTATAAAGGACCCATGATGAAAGCCAAAGTGGGGAAGACTTGAGGGAGGGAGGTGGGGGTGGGTGAGACAGGAAAATATGTGGCAGGAAAATAGAAAGAAATATATTTGAACATTAAAAAAAAAACAAAGAATCTTAAAGGCAGTAAGGGAGTAACAGCAATAACATTCAGGGGAATTACAATGCAGCTATCAGTTGATTTTTCAATGGAAACACTACAAGCCAAAAGGAATTGCCACAAAATATTTCAGATAATGAAAAAATAGGACTTACAATCAAGAACTACTCTATCCAACAAGGGTCTCATTTAAAATAGATGGTAAAACATAGAGCTTCATAAATTTTAAAAAAGGCTAAAGGAGTATGTCTAGAAAAAGATCGCAGAGGAGTGAATGGGAGTCACGCTGACCTCCTTCCAAGAACAAACTGGAATTGTGACTAAATAGTGGAGAAATCACCTGGAAAGCAATGGAAAGATAGAGGGAGAAGAGCCTTGGAGCTGCAGACAGTCAGTGGAATCAACTTTCACCCACTGAACGGGTGAGAAGTGCGATGGAGGCTTGAGAGGGTGGGCTGGGTGCCCATGGGCACCAGCAACAGAGGGACATTGAAACAACCAGTTGGATCCCCCCGAGAAGAACAATGTCTGAATCATAAACAGGGACCCCTAGACTACAACAGCTGAAACTAGGAAAACACACAGACAAAACACAACCCTGAAGAGCTTAGGGGCACTCTCTGCCAGAGGCAGGTGGCTAGAGATGCAAAGAAACATTTAAAGGGCCAACACAAAAAATTGCAGTGGCAGCCACCTTCCTCCATCTCTGGGTAGAGGAAAAGCAGAGTGGGCCGGTGCCTGAGGAAAGATTGGTGAGGAAAACTTTGTGAAGAGAACTGAGATGGTAGCCAGCAGAGCCCCAGTGATAACTCACCTTCCACTCTGCAGCTACCATCCCGTTCAGGCATAAGTGGGTCAATAAACCAGCCTTTTGCATGCTCTGCACACAGCTTGTGTGCGTGTGGGCTGGGGGCTGAGTACAGACTGGCTGGAAGAAATAGAGGCTCTCTGGCCAAAGGGGACACATAGCTGTCTAGAGACCCTTGAGGAGAGACTGGAGACAGAGGCCTCGGGGAAAGAACTGGAGGATTAGCCAGATTCCCAGGGCTGACTCCATCCTCTTTCTGTAGTCTCCATTTTGCCCAGGCAGGCCACACCCCCAAAGAGCCAAAAATGGGAAAGCACACAATAGATGACCCTAAACAGCCCAGTGCCAGGCACGCTCTCAAGTGGCTGGTGAGTGCGCACGTGGACCAGTGCCCAGGCAGCCTGGCGGGTGCACAAGTGGGCCAACATGTGAGTGCAGAGTGGTCTGCAGAAATAGTGGACCCTGGCTGAGGGCATTACAGAGCTGCCCAGAGAACCTCGAGGAGAGACTGGAGAGAGAGGCATTGGAGAAAGAACAGGAGGAGGAACTGGAGAGTCCTGGCGCTGAATCCTCCCCCAGTCCACGTTCTCCACCTTGCTCAGGAGGATTGCTTCCCTGAGTGACAGCAGCCTATAAGGACACAGTAAGCCTGCCATTAGGAGGCACTGCTGCACCCTGTCGTGCCTAAGCCTGACAGATGAGGACAAAGTGACCAGATTGACAATCACAGGAGACAGATACAGACAGTAGATTCCTGGAAGGCTCAAACAAATGACCCAAGGTCAGATAGGGTCAACAATTGACATCATCAGAGGCAGACCCAGAAAGAAAAGAAAAAATAAAGAAATAAAAAGATCCGCCTACTACCATAGAAGTTTAATCTGCAAAGTCAGGAAATCTAGACGGATCAGTTGAAGCAGAAGCAAAAAAAAAAAAAAAAAAAAGACTATCACAAAAATGGGAGGAAAAAGAAGTTCCCCCCAAATGAGGGGAAAGGAGGAATTCCCACAGAGAGAGCTAAATGAAATAGAGGCAAGTGAACTATCAGATATTGACTTCAGAACACTGGCTCTAAGGAAGCTCAATAAACTCAGCCAGTTGAAAGATAACTATGAAAAACTGCAGGGAAACTACCAGGAACTTACGGCAAACTATATCAGCCTGGAAAAGGACATAGAAACTATCAAGAAGATACAAGAATATATGAAGAATACCACTTCTAAATTGAAGAACGCAGTAGAAAGAATCAAAAGCAGACTAAATGAAGCAGAGGATCAAATCAGAGAGCTGGAGGACAAGGTAGAAAAAAGCTCCCAGAAAGAACAAGAAATGGAAAAAAGATTCAAAAAGAATGAAGAGGCATTTAGGGAAATGCAGAGCAACAAGAAACACAATAATATCTGCATAATAGGGATACCAGAAGGAGAAAAAGAAGAGCAAGGGATAGAAAACCTGTATGAAAAAGTAATGATGGAAGACTTCCTTAATTGGAGGAGAGAAAAAGTCACACAAGTCCAGGAAGCACAGAGGGTCCCATTCAAGAGAAACCCAATGAGGCCCACTCCAAGACACATCATCCTTAAAATGGAAAATGTCAAATACAAAGAAAGAATCCTAAAGGCAGCAAGGGAGAAACAGTTATTAACATACAAGGGAGCCCCAATACGGCTAGCACCTCACTTCTCAACAGAAACACTACAAAACAGAAGGGAATGGCAAGAAATATCCCAAGTAATGAAAAGCAAAGGCCTACAACCAAGGCTGCTCTACCCAGCAAGGCTCTCAATTAAAATAGAAGGGGAAATAAGGAGTTTCCCAGACAAAAGAAGGCTAAAGAATACCTCTCCACCAAACCAGCACTACAAGATATGCTAAAATGACTGGTTTAAGAATATGAAGAAAAAGAGTGAGAAAGAGAAAAGCAGAGGTACAAAGGAAAAAAGTGAATGTTTCTATCAATAATAACTCTCAATGTAAATGGACAAAATGCCCCAATCAAAGGACACAGGATAGCTGAATGGATAAGAAAACATGACCCACACATATTCTGCCTATAAGAGACCCACCTCAGAACAAAAAAGCTACACAGATTGAAAGTAAAGGGATGGAAAAAAATATTCCAAGCAAATGGGGAAGAAAAGAAAGCAGGGGTAGCAATACTTATATCAGACAAAATAGAGTTCAAAACAAAGGCCATAAAAAGAGACCCAGAGGGACATTTATAATACTTAAAGGAAGAATCCATCAAGACATAAACATTGCAAACTTATATGCACCCAACATAGGAGCACACAAATATATAAGGAAAATCTTGGACAACTTCAAAAAAGATATAGACAGCAACACACTGAATATGGGGGATTTTAATACCCCACTGTCAAAAATGGACAGATCTTCCAAACAAAACATCAACAAGGATATTGTGGAGCTGAATGACATGTTAAATCAAATGGACTTAACTGACTCATGTAGAACCTTACATCCCAAAGAAGAAAAATACACATTCTTTTCAAATGCTCATCGAAGTTTTTCAAAGATAGACCACATGATAGGACACAAAGCAAGCCTCAGCAAATTCAGGAAAATTGAAATAATACCAAGCATTTCCTCGGACCACAAGGGCTTGAAACTGGAAATCAACCTCAAAGAGAAACTTCAAAAACTTGCAAACTCATAGAGACTCAACAGTAGACTATTAAACAATGAATGGGTCAATAATGAGATAAGAGAAGAAATCAAAACATTTCTGGAAACAAATGAAAATGAACAGACAACAGTCCAAAACCTATGGGACACAGCAAAGGCAGTCCTGAGAGGGAAGTTCATAGCAATACAGGCTTACCTAAAAAATACAGAAATATTTCAAATAAAAGACCTAACACTACAACTTCAAAAACTGGAGAAACAACAACAAATAAATCCCAAAGCAAGTAGAAGGAAGGAAATAGTCAAGATTAGAGCAGAACTGAATGACATAGAGATGAAAAGAAGAATTCAAAGGATCAACCAATCCAGGAGCTGGTTCTTTGACAAGATAAATAAAATCGACAAACCTTTAAACAGACTTATCAAGAGAAAAAGGGAGAGGACCCCAAAAAATAATATCAGAAATGAAAGAGGAGAGATAACAACTGATACCAAGAAATACACAGGATTGTCAGAAATTACTATGAACAATTATATGCCAAGAAATTTGAAAACCTTGATGAAATGGACAAATTTCTAGAAAAGTATAATCTTCCAACATTGAAGGAGGAAGAAACAGAAAGCTTGAACAGACTGTAACAGCTGGGGAAATTGAAGCAGTAATCAAGAAACTCCCGGCAAACAAATGTCCTGGGCTGGAAGGTTTCACAGGAAAATTTTACGAAACATTTAAAGAAGAGCTAACCCCTGCCCTTCTCAGACTATTCCAAAACATCCAAGAGGAGGGAAGACTCCCAGAATCTTTTTATGAGGCCAGCATCACCCTAATCCCAAAACCAGATAAAGACCCTACAAAGAAAGAAAACTACAGGCCAATTTCGCTGATGAACATAGATGCTAAAATCCTCAACAAAATATTGGCAAACTGCATCCAACAATACATTAAAGAGATTATCCACCATGATCAAGTGGAATTCATCCCAGGCATGCAGGGATAGTTCAATATATGCAAATCAAAAAACGTAATACATCACATAAATAAAAGACAAAAACCAGATGATCATCTCGATAGATGCAGAAAAACCATTTGATAAGGTACAGTACCCATTTATGATCAAAACACTCAGCAAAATGGGAATAAATGGGGCATTCCTCAACATAATAAAGGCCATATATGATAAACCTAGAGCCAACATCCTACTCAACGGGCAAAAACTAAAAGCTTTCCCACTAAGATTGAGAACACGACAAGGATGTTGGCTTTCACTTCTATTCAACATAGTATTGGAAGTCCTAGCCACAGCGGTCAGACAGGAAAAAGAAATAAAACGCATCCAAATAGGAAAGAAGGAAGTAAAACTATCATTGTTTGCAGATGACATGCTAGTGTACATAGAAAACCCTGAGACTCCACCCAAAAACTAGTCAATCTAATAAGTGAATTTTGCAAAACAGCGGGATACAAAGTCAATATTTAGAAATCAAAGGCATTTTTGTATACCAGCAATGAAATAGAAGAAGAAATCAGAAAAAAAAAATACCATTCAACATAGCAACAAGAAAAATAAAGTACCTAGGAATAAATTTAACCAAGGAGGTAAAAGACTTGTACACAGAAAACTATACAACATTGAAAAAAGAAATTAAGGAAGACACAAATAAATGGGAGCATATACCATGTTCATGGATTGGAAGAATTAATATCAAAATGTCCATACTACTCAAAGCAATTTATAGATTCAATGCAATCCCTATTAAAATACAAACGATGTATTTCACATAAATAGAACAGACATTTCTTTTTTTATTTATTTTCTGTTTTTTCAAATACATGCCCATATAGACATTTCAAAAATTTATATGAAATCATAAATGACCCCGAATAGCCGCAGCAATTTTGAGAAAGAAACACAAAGTAGGAGGGATCACAATTCTGGACATCAAACTACATAACAAAGCTACTATATTCAAAACAACCTGGTACTGGCACAAGAACAGACCCATAGACCAGTGGAACAGAATAGAAAGACCAGAAATAAGCCCAGGTCTTTACGGGCATCTAATATTTGACAAAGGGACAGAGGCATAAAGTGGAGTAATAATAGCCTCCTCAACAAATGGTGTTGGAAGAGCTGGACGGCTACATGCAAAAAATTGAAATTGGATCATCAGCTGACACCATACACAAAAATAAACTCAAGATGGATAAAAGACTGAAATATAAGTCGCAACACCATAAAAGTCCTAGAGGAGAACATTGGCAGGAAACTCTCAGATATCCCACGCAGCAGTTTTTTCACTGATATGTCTCCTAAAGCGAGGGACATAAAGGAAAGAATAAACAAGTGGGACCTCATCAAAATAAGAAGCTTCTGCATGGCTAAAGAAAACATCAGCAAAATGAAAAGGGAGCCAACTGTATGGGAAAATATATTTGCTAATGATACATCAGATAGAGGTTTGATCTCCAAGACATACAAAGAACTCACTCGACTCCACTCCAAGAAGATAAACAATCCAATCAAAAAATGGGCAAAGGACCTGGGCAGACTCTTTTCCAAGGAGGAGATACAGAGAGCCCAGAGACATTTCAAAGGATGCTCTGCATCACTAGCCATCAGAGAAATGCAGATCAAAACCACCATGAGGTACCACCTCACACCAGTCAGAATGGCCATCATAAACAGATCCACAAACAACAGGTGCTGGCAAGGCTGTGGAGAAAAGGGAACTCTAGTACACTGTTGGTTGGAATGCAGACTGGTGCAGCCACTGTGGAAAGCAGTGTGGAATTTCCTCAAAAAGCTGAAAATAGCACTGCCTTTTGATCCAGCCATTCCCCTATACCCTTTGGGACTATACCCTAAGAATCCCAAAATGCCAATTCAAAAGAACCTATGCACCCCAATGTTCATAGCAGCACAATTTACAATAGCCACGTGTTGGAAGCAACCTAAATGCCCATCAGTAGATGATTGGATCAAAAACTATGGTACATTTACACAATGGAATAGTATACAGCAGAAAGAAAAAAAGAACTACTACACTTTGCGACAGCATGGATAGAACTCGAGAGCATCATGCTAAGCGAAATAAGCCACGGTGCGAAAGACAAATACCATATAATCTCACCTATAAGCGGAACCAACCAACAAAACAAAGATGCAAGGAAAATAAGCCCAGCAACACTGAAAGGAAAAGAAACCAACAGAGACAAGAGGGAAGGAGGGAGTGGTGGGTGGGGAAAAGGAAGGGAAGGGGCAAGTGAAGGAACATATAGCAAGGACTCATGGACAAAGCCAAAGTGGGGAAGGATTGAGGGACGGAGTGGGAGGAGAGGGCAGGGAAAAGTGGTGGGAGGTAGGCAGAGACAAATGTATTTGGGAAAATAAATTAATTAAAAAAAATAAAATGTTACTTTGTACAATAAAAAACAGGTAAAACTAGACCAACATCTTATACAATATAAACCAATGAATAGAAAGTATTTTAAAGATTTAAATATAAGACTTGAAACCATAAAACTCCTAGAATAAGAGACAAAATCTCTGAAAGTTTTCTTAAAAACACTTTTTCTGATATACCTCCTCGGGCAAGAGAAACAAAAGAAAAAATAACCAAATAGAGTTAGAGGAAAGTAAAAATTTTTGCACAGCAAAGGTAATGAAAATTCATCAACGAAATGAAAAGACAAACCATTGACTAGGAGAACACATTTACCAAAGATACATCTGATAAGGGGTTAGTATCAAGAACTTATATAGAACTCGTACAATGCAATAGCAAAAAAGCAAAAAATCCAAAGAAAAAATGGGCAGAGGGCCTGAAAAGACTCTTCTACAAAGAGGATATACATGGCCAGTAAACATATGAAAAGATGCTCAACATCACTAATCATCAGATAAATGCAAATTAAAACTACAATGAGATATCACCTCACACCTGTCAGTATGGCTGTCATCAATAAATCAACAAACAAGTATTGGCAAGAGTGTAGATAAAGGAAACGTTCACGCACTGTGAGTGGGAATGCAGATTGTTGTAACTACTATAAAAAACAGTGTGGAGCCCTAGCTAGTGTGGTTCAATGGACTGAACACCAGCCTGCAAATCAAAGTGTCACTGGTTCTATTCCCAGTCAGGGCACAGGCCTGGGTTGCCGGCAAGGTTCCCAGTAGTGGGGCGTGAGAGGCCACCACACATTGATGTTCCTCTCCTTCTCTTTCTCTTTCCTTTTTCCTCTCGCTAAAAATAAATAAATAAAATCTTTAAAAAAAGAAAAAAATAAATAAATTAATTAATAATAATAAAAAAAGAGTATGTCTACATCAAGCCACACTGCAAAAGATGCTAAAGGGAATGATATAAAAAGAAGAGAGGGAGAGAGGAAAAAAGAGAGAAAGCAAGACAGAGAAAAACACAAGTATGGAAAAAATGGCAATGAATAAGTATATATCAATAATAACCTTAAATATAAATAGATTAAATGCTCCAATCAAAAGACATAGGGTAGCTGCATGGATAAGAAAATATCACCCACATATATATTGTCTATGAGAGACTGCTCAGAACCTAAGATCTACACAGACTGAAAATGAAGGGATAGAAAAAATATTTTTAAAAAAATGTACACACAAAAAGTATTGGTATAGCAATACCTATATCAGACAAAATTGATTTCAAATATAAGGAGGCAGAGAAAAACACTTCGTAATAATTAGGGAAGCATCCATCAAGAAGATATAACCATTGTAAACATATATGCAACCAACATAGGAGCACCCAAATATATAAGGAAAATCTTGGAGGACTTCAAGAAAGATATAGACAGCAACACACTTATAGTAGGCAATTTTAACACCCTACTGTCAACAATGTATAGATCTTCAAAACAAAGAATAAACAAGGACTTTTTTTTTAAAAGCTCCAAAAATAGAACTAAGTGATGAACAGATAGCCAACCTATCAGATGCACAGTTCAAAAACACTGCTAATCTGGATGCTCACTGAATTGGCTGAGTATGGGCACAAAATGGAGGAAAAAGGGAAGGCTACACAAAGTGAAACAAAGAAAAATATACAGGGAACAGTAAAGGGAAGGAAACTGGGACTCAGATCGGCGATTGGGAGCAGAAGGAAGAGATAAACATTCAACCAGAACAGAATGAAGAAACAAGATTTCAAAGAAATGAGGAGAGGCTTAGGAACTTCTGGGACAACTTTAAATGTTCCAACACCTGAATCATAGACATGCCAGAAGGAGAAGGGGAAGAGCAAGAAATTGAAAACATATTTGAACAAAAAATAAAGGAGAACTTCCCCAATCTGGTCAAGGAAATAGACTTCCAGGAGATCCAGGAAGCTCAGAGAGTCCCAAGGAAGCATATACCAAGGTGCATCATAATTAAGTTACCCAAGATTAAAGATAAGGAGAGAATCTTAAAAGCAGCAAGAGAAAAGGAGACAGTTACTACAAAGGAGTTCCCATAATACTATCAGCCAATTTCTCCAAAGAAACCTTGCAGGCAAGAAGGGGCTGGAAAGAAGTATTCAAAGTCATGAAAGGCAAGGACGTACATCCAAGATTACTCTGTCCAGCAAAGCTATCATTTAGAATGGAAGGGCAGATACAGTGCTTCCCAGATGAGGTCAAGTTAAAGGAGTTCATCATCACCAAGTCTTTATTATATGAAATGTTAAAGGGATTTATCAAAGAAAAAGATCAGAAACTATGAACAGTAAAATGACAACAAACTCACAATTATTAACAATTGAACCTAAAAAAGAAAAACAAAAGCAAACTAAGCAAACAACTAGAACAGGAACAGAATCACAGAAATGGAGATCAGAGTTGGGGGTGGGGAAGAATGGGGGAAGAGGTACAGGGAATAAGCAGCATAAATAGTAGGTACAAAATAGGCAGGCGGAGGTTAAGAATAGTATAGGAAACAAAGAAGCCAAAGAACTTATATGTACAATACATGGACATGAATTAAGGCAGGTGGGGATATGCTGGGGATTATCATGGTACAATGTGGAGGGGAATAAAGGGGAGGAAAAAAATGGGACAACTGTAATAGCATAATCAATAAAATAAAAAATTAAAAATGAGTTCCATTGTTAATTTCTTTACTCAGTCAATTTATATGATTCATGATGTAAGTATAACTTGAAATATAAAATAATAAATTATTCTTTTTCCTTTTATTTTTCTAGATGATTTAAATGGTATTTATTTAAATATTAAAGTTTTAGATTTTGTGGTACAACATCTGAAAGGGTGAGGAATGCAGGATAGGGTAAGAGAAGGAGCTAAGCAAAGATAGGGTTTCAGAAGTTTAGAGCTCTGAAGAGTAAATTGCCTTAAAGGATTGCCCTCCCTCAAATGCAAGGAGTTTGAGCAAGGGGTGAGGTGCTGGTGGCTGACATCAGTCAATGATTATCAGCCACCAGCACCTCAGGGGTTAAATATCTATGTTGAAGACCTTGCCTTATTTCCTAGACCTCCTCAGTTCCAGTCATCTTTGTCTCTATTTCTCCTCAGCCATTTACCTGCTGCATGTAGAGCTATTTCACCAATATGATTTCAGACTTCAGAAGAGCCTCTGATCAAAGCCTCCTTCCTTCCACTTTTCTCTTTCTCCTACCAAACCTGCCTTTACCTTCAAAATTACATCAAGTCCCCCCTCTTTACTCCTCAGTATCACTCCTTCCACAGCCAGCCTGCTCTGCATGACCAACCATGCCACTCAAGCTCTCATTCTTCATTCAAGCCACACTGACACCCACCCCCCCATCATTTCGCACCCATGGTTCATTTACATAGACTATTTCCTCCAAATGAAATGTTAGTTTTATCTTCTTTGCCTGACAAACTCCTACCCACCTTTCAAGAACTATCTAAAATGTCAATTTATCTGTGAAGATTATTTCGCTTAGCCAGAGAAAGATGCCTGAAGTGGGCATTTGCTAATTGGAGGCTTCCAATCATCCATTTTACCTTTCTCGATGGGATATCCCAAGTTCCTTTTCAGGAATTAGGTCTTCCCCAGTGGATACATCCTTGGGAATATAACAAGAAGCCTTATCTTCCCTAACTAGACTCATCAGATTTGCACTTCTTGAAGTCTGGAGCAGAGAGGAAATGTCCTAAAAAATTGGCTTCTAGCATCCCCATAGCAGCATCTGCCTTTCTGCTTCCAGGGATGCTTTTGATGCCTGACCAACCCCATTGATTCCATGAGCCTTCAACCTCCTCCCAATAAGTTCCTTTGCTTAAATTAATCAGGTTAGGTTTGTGTTACAAAGAAAGCTCCTGTACTCACATAGTGTATACCACATGGCATTGTAATTTTGGTAAAAATGTCTATCTCCACTGCCAGGATGAGGCATTGTCTTGATAATATATGTAGATAAATATCTACTACTGTGTCTAACACATGGCAAATGTTCAATTCATAATGACCAAATGAATATGTAAATGTACAAATGACAGAGAATAAGCTGTTTCTTTCTCATTAATATCTGAAACAAGAAACTGGAACCTTTTTGTTCCAAAGATTTGTTCTTAGACATTATAAACAAGAGTCTGCATGAATTCCACAAGGACAAATGATAGGGATTAGGGAATAGACTTGATTAGGGAAATTATAGTTGAGGGGTTAGCATGAGAAGGCATAGGTTCCCAGTTTTCCCTCTATCCCACAGAGAGGTGAATTGGGTCCGGGGATTGCTGCATACATGGACAGTCTGCCTGCTACACTGCCTACTTAGGGTACAATCATGAAAAAAATAGCCTTCTCAGAGGTAAGCTACTTGGGCATCTGGCTGCTTGGGAAAGTCAGATGTCCAGCGCCTAGAGACTTTAGGGGCCCATGGGAAATTGCAGTCCCTTCTACATTTAGAATGTAGCCATTGATCTAATGGAAGGTTGATGTCTAGGTGCATTCCTTCTAATGGGAAGAAAGGGCAGCTTGTTCTCCATGTGACGTGGAGTTGATATCTATATTAATTTGCTATGGTTGCCGTAACAAAAGAGCACAAAGAAGATGGCTTAAACAGCAAAAATTTGTTTTCTCACAGTTCTGAAGGCTAAAAGTCTATGACCAGAGGGTTGGTTTCATTCTAAAGCTTCTCTCCTTGGCTTATAGATGGCCACCTTCTCATTGCATCCTTATATGGTCTTTTCTCTGTGCCTTCATGCCCCTGGTATCTTTTCCTCCTCTCATAAAGACACCAGTTATATTGGATTAGGGCCCTATTCCAATGGCCTCATTTTAATGTTATCACCTCTTTAAAGACCTTATTTCTAAATAAAGTTATATTCTGATGTACTAGGGATTGAAACTTCAACATATACATATGGAAGGACACAGTTCAGCCCATCATAATATCCAAGTTAGATATGGCAAAATGATAAGACTGCAGAAGTAACACCAATTTCAAGAACTCTCTACAACTTATGTCTCTGACAAACACTAAAATATAAAATTAGCTAGTTGGTGCACATTCCATACTTGCTGCTGTCTTAAATAGTGTTCTGGCATACCTACTCTGTCCTCTTTTATTCCTACTGCCCATCCCAACACTTATCAGTCAGCTTAGAGCCACTATAAGGAGAGAACAACAGAGTCCTTATTTGGTCATTCAGAGGACTTCAGATTCATGAAGGTCCTTTATATCAAATTCAAAATGGTCTCAAATCATTTTCTGACTATGCTTTTTCCAAATTTGGAAACCATAAAAAGAAAATTAAAGTACTGTCAAGATAACTTTATCTGATAATTGAGCCCTCTTATAGTAAAGAAAACTCATATATCAATATATTTGGAAAGCACAACATGAATTACAAATAAAATGTAGAAGCCATGGGTAGAAAGCCTTAGTGGTAAATCATTTTTCTTAGGTATATACATGCAGAGTCAACCTTTCGAAATGTATTCTTGCTCTTTGAAAGCATGGAAAAAGGAGCAATTGCTATTCCAAATGCAGATTAGTAGGTTTTTCCCATTATCTTTCTTCCTTAAACATGAGTATAAATAACACTTGTATAACTCAAAGCAGAAATTAGATGCTAAAATGTCTGGTAATAGTAAATTGATTTCATAACTAAAAGTGAACAACTCTGAGGAATTATCAGGGAGCAGAAAAACAAGAAGCACTTAAAGTTCTTTGTGGTCTTGTCAATGAGGCATCAAATCCCAGAATGCCTTCCCTTCAAAATGGCTTCAGAAGTGGTTCATCTAATCAGAAGTTTCACTGAGTGTTGTAATGCACTTCAAGAAGCACTGTGAGTTTGTGGAAGAGTGTGTGTGTGTGTGTCTGTGTATGTGTTGGAATGGGTTGGGATATAATGATGCTAATGAGCTTTCCCCATTATCAAACTGGAGATAATGTTTTGAAAATTGTGAGGTGCTATATAAATGTTTGAGAAATACCATGATTGTAGCAGGTCAAATTCTGTTTCTTTATTTTTATTAAGTCCTATAAAATTTACTTTGAGCCCCCATCCCCGCAAGGCAAGTTATTATGGATACTCTTCCCTAACGTTCTAGGTGTGGCACACTTACTTTCCCTCTTTTATTCCTGATGCTCATCCCCAACAGTACTCAGACAGTCTACAAAGGTCTTAGGAAGTTTCCAGGGGAGGAGGAGGAAGTCTTGGGCAGAGCAAAATTTTTACCTGCAATCATGGGTGCATGCCTGCCATCTTGGAGATGCCTATCACCTATGTCCTTCCTCATGGTCTCCTGGAATTGTATCTTCTGAAGTTTACAGTCCATGCTCAAATAAGGGAGTCTGAGTGTTGAGAGGCTGGTGTCTAAGAGACAGCCACTAGGGTACATTATGCAAACGCTTCTTTTGGAGGCCTTGCTTCCTGCCTTCAGTTTGCAGGACTTTGTATTCCTTTCCAGACTGGAACATCTCTTTCCCTTCTACCATCAGAAGCATCTTTCTGTCTCCTCTATCCTCCAGACCCTTTCAGAAAAGACAGGAAGAGGGTGACTTGTAAGCAGTTTCCACCTTCCGACCAAAGGTAAAGTGATTTTCTAGAAATAAAGATTAAAAAACAAGGAGCATAAAACACAAACTAATATACCAGCACATTATTTTTAAAATATAAAACACAAAAATAATGTTACTTTTCCTTGTTTGTCCATATCTAGTAAAAAAGCAAGCAAAGAAAAATTTCACGGAAGAAGGTGACCAGCTACTTAAGATGGGCATCAGGATTCTTCAGCAGTCTAAAAGCCAAAAACAAAAAGCAGAGTAAGTCTTTTTCAAGTTACATAAGCCAAGTTAAATTTCCAGGTTGAGGAAAAAACCAATCTGAAATCTAGGTTGTCCTTAAAATTTTATTGAAATAACAAATAAATGTATTTTCCCATAGGTTTTTTTAATAGGATCAAATAGTGTTTAAAGAATTCTACAAATTATCAGCCTAAGTAAATAGAGCTCTATGTGAGATTGTGGTTTCTCCACATTAAGTGAAATGCAGAATTAAGGCACTTGCCTGAGCATACAGGTAAAAATACTCTCTTTTGGCTTTTAATTAGATATTCCAAATTAAATTACAATAAATATGTCTTATTTTAATTAGAGTAGTTGTTTTAAAATGCTTTATTCTGCCTAACTAAACATTTGTTCAGCACTTTCTGGTTTTAAAGCACTTTCATGTACGTGATCCCATTTTTTCCCCCAACAGGCTAAGGAGTTAAGAAGAGCTTCATTCTTCCCCATTAAAAAGTTGAGAACAGGGAATCAAGGATGAGATGATCACAAATACACAGCAGGGAAGTGACTAAGCTGTGCATGTCCATTTTTTCATTTGTCTATTTTGACTTCAGGGGAGTCAGAAATATCTTCTTCCCTCAGTAGTGGGGCACAATATGAGGTCACCCCCTCAAGTATCTAGTTAAAACTCCTACATCTAATCCTAGCTCTACCATTTACTGGCTACATGATCCTGGGCAAGTTATTTAACTTCCTTTTGCCATAAATAATACAGTCAACTTCTTAGAACAATGCCTGACACATAATAACCAGGAGATAAACATTTGTTGTTTTTATCTCTAGTCCTCTAGTAAGTGGAAGATGTGGGATAGAAGAAAGCAAGTGTGTTTTGAACCAACAGTGGGAAGACTGGGCTCTGAATTCCCAAGGAGATATCTTGTGTTTTCACACAAATTAAGCCTACTTATTAACCCTGGAGGAAGCATCCCAAAGCTGCATAGCCAGCCCTAGGAGGACAACAGCAGAGTCCATGAATTCTTTTTTTAAACTCACAGCAAGAGCGTAAGAGTGTAGAGAATAGGGGTGGGCACTCTACTATGAACCTGGTTATAATAACATCAGCAACTTTCATTTAAAAGCACCTATTCTGTGCTAGTTAATGTTCTAGGCATTTATGTGTGTGATATTGTATTATTCATTGATCACTATTATATTGTTAGACATAGATTATTATCCCCAAAGTACAGAGAAGGAAAAAGAACATCAAAAAGATTCTGTAATTCTGCCAAAGTCAAAAAAGAAAGAAAAGAGATGGTCCTCTCATTCATTCATTCAGCCTCTTTGTGTGTATGAGAGGAAAATTGCCATATTAGATGTATAGATAGTTGTTAAGCAAGCATGTCAGGGAAATACAAACTTGGCTGAAAGAGTTAAGAAGCCTCAGTGACAGCCAGGGTTAACTATCATTAATAATTACTCCCCATCAGCAAAGAAGGCTGGGAGCTATGCTTCTGCCTCATACCGACTTTCTGATGTGTGCTAGAGAGGCATTTAGCCTCCCCTTCCCCAGCACCCAACTTAGCATTTCATACCAAATCCTTTAGAGTTAATCCAGATACCTAACTGAATTTTCCTTTTGGGATATGCTCCTGCTGCACAGTTTATCCTACTTTTTCCTCATGAGGATTGCAGCCCAGATCTTAATCCTACCTAATTTACCAACTACTTTCTCCAGCCTTGGGTCCTACTTCTAGTATCCCTTATATCACCTTGGACTTTCCTGAGTGGAGACAAATACTCACCTTTCCCTTGGAATCAAAGACGCATAGCAGGATTGATTTTGCAACCCATTACTGCCCCCAGGACCAGTGAATGGATATACTGCTGGCTCCTTCAGTCCAAGGTTTCTCTGCCCTGGTCCATATTGGTGCCCTTCTAGTCTGAGCACTGCAGCAAGCTATGCAGTTGCAACAACAAGCCGTGTAACAGAAGGGCTTTAGGAGCCTGTATCCTGATGTCAAACCTATCCCTAGATGCCAGATATTTACCTACATTGACCTTTGAGAACTTCTATGTTATTTGCTTTCTGTTCCCCGAGAATACCAGCGTGTTCTGACTTTTTTTTTTTTTTTTTTTGGCTTAACCTTCTAGCTTCTTTTTATTTCACTGGAGTCTACTCTCTGTTTTGCCATCCAGGTCCCTAATGCCTATCTAGATATTACTCAGTCTTATCTCTTTTTGTCCATTCTATTCTGCTCCAGCCTTTTACCAAGAGCAGGTTATTTTAGCATCCATCTGAAAAGGTGGTACATAAAGCTGTCTCCTAATCCATCTGAGTTGATAGCAATGTTAGATTTGTGTTCATTCCTGCACTCGAGTCAAGGTCACAGGTAGGGGTTAATGTTTTCTTGTCTTACCACTACAAAAAGGAGGTTATAATAGTAAAACTAAATCCCAAAATTACTCTGTGTTTCTGACACAAGTTTTGACCTTGCAAGTCTCTCTATCACTATTGTCACACAGATAAGGTCCAGGTGACTTCTGATCCCCCAGAAAATGCAATGTAAGGAAGTCCTATGGCATTTGTATTGAAAACTTATCACTAAGTTTTAAAACCATATACATACTAATTATAGGAGATAAATTACAATGCTATAAATTTTAGAACCTATGCAGTAGTAGCAGTAGTAGTAGTAGCTAAATTTATTATTTTCTCTGTACCAGTTGCTACACCAAACACTACGTATAGATTACCTCATAGAATCTTTCCAGGAGCCCTATAAAATAGGAACTATTACTATCCCCATTCCATAGATGATAGAGGTACAGTGAAGTTAAGTAACTTGCCCAAAACTCTCAAAATATATCAAGTGGTGGAGCCAGGATTTGAACCCAGGCTGTCAAACTTTAGAGCCCTTATAACCATCAGTTTTTGCTAACTTATTGTTTTTTCACACAGCTGGGCTTTGATCTGCCAAAGAATATGTTGTATTTTAAAAAATTATTTCTGAATATTAAGGGGCTGTTGTCTTAATAGTAACTTCCTTGATGTGATGATCCATTTTTGATTATTTTAAATGATTTTTATTATATTGTTATATATTTCAGAGTTCATTTTATAAAACAAGTACTCATAGTGAACTTGGAGTTTGCTACGTTAGGACAAGTGCCTCAATTTTTCACTTCACTTGGTACATAAGCTTGAAACATAATGTATCATATATATTTCTTCTTTTTTATCAGCTTCACTATGTCAGATATATTGTAATTATAATCTTAGGATAATCTAGGGGTAAAAAACATCGACTGGTCTAGAGATGTAATAGACCAGCTAAACTGTATTAAGAACATTGACAATGGAGTTCTAGAAACAAAAGCTTAGAAGTTTTGATAATCAAACTTCTAACTTTTTATTCTTGAAACAGAGCCTACATACTCTTTGCCAAGGCAGCTGACATGGGAAATTTGAAAGCTATGGAGAAAATGGCTGATGCTTTGCTATTTGGAAATTTTGGCATGCAAAACATAACAGCAGCTATCCAATTATATGAGTCTTTGGCTAAAGAAGGATCATACAAAGCCCAAAATGTGAGTTTTAGAAGAAAATGAAATATTAATTGGCTACATCCTGAAATAAATATAGGCAAGTAACATGTGAAAGGAGTTGGGCAATAGCATTCCCACTCAACTATGTGAACCCAAACCTACAAAAGTTACTGTAATGCATTAAATAGTATAGTGTCAGGACAGGGACACAGCAGCAGCCCTGGGAAAATTCTTACAGTTGCATTAGTGGCCTTCAGGAATGGAACAGAACTGTTTTCTAATCTACCTTCCCATCTTTCATGTCCATGTGTGTGTTCTGAGATAATTTGAGAACTCTGAATTCCTAACATAAACTTTATTTGCCTAAAAGTATATTCACTTATACAAATAAATACAGAACTAAATTTATTACCCTAGGATGATGTTTTCTTGGTTTTTACATTTGAAATATTTTATAAGCTAAACATATCTCCTTTTCTATTTTAAGAAATGTATATTATTTTATTCCAAGAATGACATGTCTTTCATAGAAAATCTGGAAAACAGCAAAAAAAGTCCTTCATAAGCCAACCATCCTGACTCAATTATTGTCAGGCTGTATTTGCCCTCAGCTTCTTCCTCTCTGCATTCTTTCTTTTCACATCATCCTAATCACAGTGCAAGTGTATATATCATTTTGTTTCTGGCAACTTTCACTTAATGCTATAGCAAAAGCATGTTTTCATGTTCCTCATCTTTTTAATGAAAATATTTCTTTTTAGTTACAAAGAAATTCATGTTTATTACAAAAAGAAATCTGAGAATTCAGGAAGTCTGAAGAAGAAAGTTAAAGTTGTCTATAAGCTTTCCTCCAAAAAATTATTTCTTTAACCATTCAATAAATTGTAGATGCTAGGATTTAG
This sequence comes from Pteronotus mesoamericanus, assembly GCF_021234165.1. Classification (NCBI taxonomy): domain Eukaryota; kingdom Metazoa; phylum Chordata; class Mammalia; order Chiroptera; family Mormoopidae; genus Pteronotus; species Pteronotus mesoamericanus. The sequence goes on along the minus strand of NW_026555105.1, from coordinate 32,566,937 downwards.
AGTCAGAAAAACTTAAATTTGAATCTACTCTGCCAACTTGCTTACTGTGAAGCTACTGAACAAAACCCTTTCCCATTCTTCTGCATGAAAATTTGACCTTTTATTCAATCTCTAGTTCTGTTTCTCTGGTAATTTGATAGGAGTTAAATATTAATTGTGTTTCTAGGTAGTGTTGTTTATGTTTGAAATGACCTGTGATTGGAAAACTTCCTTTGGACTGGAAGAAATTAACTATAAATACCTGATGGTGGTGATGGAGGTAGAGATTCCTATAGGGACCCTGGACCCTGTACCTGTGGAGTCGTTACATGGTAAATGACATTTTTATGTCAGGGTAACTCCCATACTCGCCCAATGTGGATCTTACTCCTTGGGTCCGAGTCATCATCTGAGGGACAGAAGATGATGGCTGTTGGAAGATTGTGCAAACTTCGGCAAAGACTCCCACAGGAAGGAGGGCCTGATGCTGCTGCCTTTTGGCAAACTGTGGTTTCTGTGCTATATCCATCTGATTAGACTGTTGATAAATGTAGCCTATGGGAGTCTTGTGAATCTGTATGTTTTCTTGAACCAGAAATTGTACCAGAAGACTGATGATGGTGGAGAAACCTCTCAATTTTTATCTGTAGAGTTAGGATGATGATAAAACACTGGGAACCATCAGTCTGTTTAGGGTATCCTATGAGTCTGTTTCTGTTTTGTTTGTTCATTTATATTGTTCTTTAGATTCCACATATAAGTGAAATCATGTTATTTGTCTTTCTCTGACTGACATTTCATTAAGCATAGTCCCCTTTAGGTACATCTATGCTATTGCAAATGGTAAGGTTTCATTCTTTGTTATGGCCAAGTAATATTCTTTTATATATGGATGGAACTGGAGAGTATTATGCTAAGTGAAATAAGCCAGGCAGCAAAAGACAAATACCATATGATCTCACCTATAACAGGAACCTAATGAAAAAAACAAACAACTAAGGAAAATAGAACCAGAGGCATGAATTCAAGGAACAAACTGACAGAGCCAGAGGGGAGGGGGGGAGGTGAGAAGGGAGGAAAGAAAGGGAAAGGTCTAGTTAAAGAACGAGTGTAAATGACCCAGGAACATGAACAACAGGATGGAGACTGACTGTGGGAGCAGTGGGAGAAAATTGGGATAATTGTAATAAAACAACATAAAAAATACAGATGCAGGATGGTGAAGGAATGAATGGAAATCACACTGACCACCTCCCAGGATCAATCTGGAATTACAACTAAATTGTGGAGAAATCTCCCAGAACAAACAACTGAACAATAGTGAAAGAGAAGCCTTATAACATCTGAGAGACAGAAGAATCAGCTTTAGCACAACCTGACTGGTAAGGACTGCAATGGAGACGAGAAGACAGGCTGGGTGCCCACAGGCAGCAGTGCCAGAGGGACATTAAACAGTCAGTAGGATCCCCCTGAGAGGAGTGTGGTCTAAATCGTAAGCAGTGATCCCCAGCCTATAGCACCAGAGCCCAAAAAGTACACAGATAACAGCCAGCTGCAAAATCTGGCAGGGTTGCTCTCTGCCAGAGATAGGAGGCTGGAGACCAAAGAGCCATTTAAAGGGCCAATGCATAAATTTTTATTTGCAGCCACTTATCCTGGGCTTTGGCAAAGGCAAGGGCAGATTAAGCTAGAGACGCATAAGGAAAGACTGGGGAGGAGCCTTTAGGAAGAGAAATGAGGAGTAGCCACAGGGATACCAGTGCTGAGTCATCCCCCATAGGGCATCAGCCATCAGGCAGCAGCTCATCCCCCTCTGAGCAGCAGGAGCCTGAGGGGAAACAATAGCCTTGACCCCAGGAGGGAGTCTGCCCTGACCTGTGGTGCCTAGGCCTGACTGCTGAGTGGAGAGTGACTAGATTAACAACTGAAGTAGACAGCCACGGAGAGTAGATTCATGGAAGTCTCAAACAGAATGCCTAAGGTCAGACGGGGTCAACATTTGACATCACCAAAGGCAGATCCAGAAAGAAAAATCAGTGGTAAATACTAGAGGCTACCAACATGAAATCCACTGTGGTCTTCTCCATGATTTGAGATATTTTCTTTACTACATAGCTTTTCAACATTCTTTTGGGTCCATCAAGTTTGTCATATTAAGCCACTAGATTTTTTATTAATAGTTTACTACTCTCCTTTCTTATATTAGTCTTAATCTCTTTACAGCCTTATTAATACTGGTTCATTTGCTGTTAATAGTGAAATTACAGCAGCGGAGGGAGTTATTTTTGCAGATGTAGTTTTGTTTCCTGGGCTTTGTGGTTTTGGTCTGGCAGCACCTGCACAAAAACACACAAGACGTGGTGGGCAGAGTTACCCTCAGTCAATCAGCTGGAGAGAGGACACACCAAAGAATAACAAAACAACAATCAAAAGCCAACTACTTCCAGAGAGCCAACATAAATGGTGTAAAAGGCATCCAAAAAGCATCAAGTTCAGGAGATCAAGGAAACGGCACCACTGGATCTTATAGGTCTCCTACCACAGAAAGTGAAGTAAAAACAGACAAACTTAAGAACAGGAACAAAACATAAGAGTCTCACCAATAATGGGAAGACAAAGAAACCACCCCAAATTGAAAGGAAAGGTAGAATCCCCAGAAAGAGTACTAAACGAAAAGAGACAAGTAAACTTGCCTCAGATATTGAGTTCCAAACAATGGTGCTAAGGAAGCTCAATGAGCTCAGTGAGCTCAGAGAGAATTACAAAAACCTACAGGGAAACTATGAGGAACTTACCACAAACTATTTAAGCATGAAAAAGGACATAGAAGCTATCAATAAGAGGCAAGAGGAAATAAAGAATACAATTTCTGCATTGAAGAACATAGTAGAAGGCATCAAAAGCAGGACAGATGAAGCAGAGGATCAAGTCAGCAAGCTGGAGAACAAGGAAGAAAAAAGCTCCCAGAAAGTGTAAGAAAATGAAAAAAGACTCAAAAAGAATGAAGAGGAATTAAGGCAAATGCATGACAACCTGAAACATAATAATATCCATATAATAGGGATACCAGAAGGAGAAGCGAAGAGAAGCAAGGGATAGAGAACCTGTTTGAAAAAGTAATGATGGAAAACTTCCCTAATTTGAGGGAAGAAAATGTCACACAAGTCCAGGAAGCACAGAGGGTCCCATTCAAGAGGAACCCAATGAGGCCTACTCCAAGACACATCACCTGCCACATTAAAATTGCAGATATCAAAGACAAAGAGAGAATCCTAAAGGCAACAAGGGACAAACAGGTAGTAACATACTAGGGGCCTCGATACAGCTAACAGCTGACTTCTCAACAGAAACACTACAAACCAGAAGGGAATGGCAAGAAATATTCCAAGTCATGAAAAGCAAAGGTCTGCAACCAAGACTGCTCTACCCATCAAAGCTCTCAATGAAATGGAAGGTCAAATAAGGAGTTTCTGAGACAGAAGAAGGCCAAAAGAATACACCTTCACCAAACAAGCACTGCAAGACATGCTAAAGGGACTGCTTTAGGAAGATGAAAAAAAAAGAGTGAGAAAGAGAGAACGACAGGAACAAAGGAAAAAAATGAATAAATACCTATCAATAACTTTAAATGTAAATGGGTTAAGTACTCTAGTCAAAAGGTATAGAGTAGCTGCATGGATAAGAAAACATGACCCACACATATGTTGCCTACAAGAGACCCACCTCAGAACAAAGGACTTACACAGACTGATAGTAAAAGGATGGAAAAAAATATTCCAAGCAAATTAACAAGAAAAAAAGGCAGGGGTAGCAATACTTATATCAGACAAAATAGATTTCAAAACAAAGGCCTTCCAAAGAAGCAAAATACACATTCTTTTCAAATACACATGGAACCTTTTCAAAGATAGACCACATGATAGGACACAAAACAAGCCTCAACAAATTCAAGAAAACTGAAATCATGACAAGCATTTTCTTGGTCCACAAGAGCTTGAATCTAGAAACCAACTTCAAGGAAAGAACACAAAAACATTCAAACTCATGGAGACTGAGTAGCATGCTATTAAACAATGAATGGTTCAATAATGAGAGCAAGACAGAAATCAAAAAGTTTCTGGAAACAAATGAAAATGAACACACAACAGTCCAAAACTTATTGGACACAGTGAAGGCAGTCCTGAGAGGAAAGTTCTAGCAATATAGGCCTACCTAAAAAAAGATAGAAACATTTCAAATAAACATTCTACCCCACATCTTCAAGAACTGGAGAAACAACAACAAAGCCCAAAATGGGTAGAGGGAAGGAAATAATCAAGATCAGAGCAGAATTGAATGACATAGAGACTAAAAGAACAATTCAAAGGACCAACAACTCAGGAATTGGTTCCTTGAAACGATAAACAAAATCGACAAGGCTTTAAGCAGACTCACCCTGAAAAAAAGGGAGAGGACCCACATAAATAATATCAGAAATGAAAGAGGAGAAATAACAACTGATAGTACAAAAATACAAAGGAATGTAAGGAATTACTATGAACAACTATATGCCATGAGGTTTGAAAACCTTGGTGAAATGAAAAAATTTCTAGGAAAATACAACCTTCCACAACTGATTGAAGAAGAAGCAGAACATCTGAAAATATTGTTAACAGCTGGTGAAATTGAAGTAGTAATCAAAGAGTTCCCAGAACACAAAAGCCCTGGACTGGACAGTTTCACAGGAGAATTTTACAAAACATTAAAGGAAGTACTAACCTCTGTACTTCCCAGGCTATTCTAAAATACCCAAGAAGAGAGAAAACTCCCAAACTCTTTTTATGAGGCCAGCATCATCCTAATCCCCAAACCAGGTAAACACACAACAAAGAAAGAAAACTACAGGCCAATATTGCTGATGAACATAGATGCTAAAGTCCTCAACAAAATATTGGCAAACCACATCCAGTAATACATTAAAAAGATCAGCCACCATGATCAAGTGGGAGTTATTCCAGGGATGCAAGGATGGTTCAATATTCGCAAATCAATAAATGTAATGCATCACAGAAACAGAAGGAAAGACAAAAATCACATAATCATATCATAGATGTGGAAAAAGCATTTGACAAGGTACAGCATCCATTTAGGATAAAAACACTCAGCAAAGTGAGAATAAAGGGGGCATACCTCAACATAATAAATGCTATATATGAAAAACCTACAGCCAACATCATACTCAACAGGCTTTCCCACTAAGATCAGGAATAAGACAAGGTTGTCTGCTTTCACCACTTCTAGTCACCATAGTATTGGAAGTCCTAACCACAGCAATCAGAGAAGAAAAATAAATAAAAGACATACAAATTGGAAAGGAGAAAGTAAAACTGTCATTGTTTGCAGATGACATGATAGTGTACATGGAAAACCCCAGAGACTCCCCAAAAGCTATTCGACCTAATAAGTGAATTTGGCAAAACAGCAGGATACAAAGTCAATATTCAGAAATCAGAGGCATCTTTGTGCACCAACAATGAAATATCAGAAGCAGAAATCAGAGGGAAAAATCCCATTTGCTATAGCAACAAGAAAAATAAAGTACCTGGGAATAAATTTAACCAAGGAGGTAAAAGACCTTTATGCAGAAAACCACACAACACTGAAGAAAGAAATTAAGGAACCCTAGTACACTGTTGGTAGGAATGCAGACTGGTGCAGCTACTGGGGAAAACAGTTTGGAATTTCCTCAGAAATCTTAAAATGGAACTGCTTTTTGACCCAGCAATTCCACCCAGCTGGGATTATACCCTAAGAATCCCAAAACACCAATTCAAAAGAACCTATCCACCCTAATGTTAATAACAGCACAATTTACAATAGCTAAATATTGGAAACAACCTAATTGCCCAACAGTAAGTGAGTAAATCAGAAAACTATGGTACATTTACACAATGGAATACTATACAGCAAAAAAAAAAAATGAAGGAACTCCCACCCTTCATGACAGCATGGATGGAACTGGAGAACATTATTCTAAGTGAAATAAGCCAGGGGGTGAAAGACACATACCATATGATCTCACATATAAGTGGAATCTGTTCAACAAAACAAGGAAGAAAGATATAACCAGTGACATTGAAAGAAAAAACAAACTGACAGTAACCCGGGGGTAGGTGAGAGGCAGTAATGGGGAAAAAGAAAGGAAGGGTCAAGTCAGGGATCATGTATAAAGGACCCATGATGAAAGCCAAAGTGGGGAAGGATTGAGGGTGGGAGGTGGGAGTGGGTGGGACAGGGGAAAGTAGTGGCGGGAAAATGGACACAACTGTACTTGAACAATAAAAAAATAAATTTAAAAGAGAAAAAATATATAAAAAATTTAAAAATTTAAAAAATTAAAAAATAAAAGAAGTAGTCCTGAGGATATAAAGTAGAGCATGGGAAATATAGTAAATAAGATTATAACAACTAACCATGGTGCCAGGTTAGTACTGGAAATTTTGGGGGTAATACATTTTCGAGTACATGATTGTCTACTATGCTGTACACCTGAATCTAATACAAAAAATTGATAATATTGAATATAAACTGTAATTTTTTTTAAAAAACTGGGTACTGTGTCTGGGTGATTTTTAGCTGTATCTCTATAATAACATAGTGCCTGGGACAATAAATATAATTCATCATATATTTTTATATAATTAAGTATATATTTATATGCAACTAATTAATTACATAATAATTATTCATTATTATTACATAATAATGAATAATAATATAATTAATGGAGTTATTGTAAGGATTAAAATAATATGTGAAGGCACTTAATTCCATACCTATAACTTTGTAGTCATTCATTATAAAGAATATAAATATTACTCCCATTATTATTCCTCTAGAATTTTTCCTATAACTATGTAGAATTTATTTTTTTAAATGAGATCACACTTTAATTGCTGTTTCTTGATCTGCTCTTTATTCACTTAACAATATATTATAGACATATTCCCATGTAAATACATACAGATCAACATCACCATTTTAAATAGCCATATAATTTGAATTAAGTTGTTGAATACTATTTTTACCCCAGGCAACTTTTTGCAATTAAATATAAAATAATTATATTTACAAAAGAGTAATCAAATTTATAAATATTATAGAGTTATTAAACTTTCATTCTTCATATGTGGAATATCAAAAATATAAAGTTCCAGGACAGACAAAATATTATCATGTATACCACTAAAATGATACCACCAAGCCCATCCAGTAAGATGGAGGCATAGGTAAATGTGGCACTCAGTCCTCCCACAACCACCTCAAAATTACTACTAAGCCACAGAACAACCATCTTTCAGAGCTGCCTCAAATCTAGCTGAACAGAAGTGCTATAACTAAGGATACAAAGAAGTCACACTGAGACTGGTAGAAGGGACAACACACAGAATGGACTAGTCCCACACCTGAATGTGTTGGATAAAAATCAGGGGGCATACCTTGGATGCAGAGGCACCTCCCTGAGGAGGGAAGCATCACAGCCCCATACCAGGGCCCCAAGCCCAGGGTTCAAGTGCTGGTAAAACAAGTTCCCATAATGTCTGCCTTTAAAAACCATCAGAGGTTATAGTTGAGTGAGCTGGAAGGCTTCTGGGATCCCAAGTATTCCACTTAAAGGCCTGTACGTGGACTTACTCTGACTCACTTACTCTGAGTTCCAGTGCTGTGACACACAGGGAGGAACTGGATTGTGCAGCTCCAGGGAAAAAGCTGGAGTGGTGGCTTTCTCCCAAACAGAAGTACAGGAAGAGGTCATTTTTCCTTTTCTGGAACACAGTCAACAGGTGGGCCCAAAGTCTGAGGTTCCATCAGCCTGGCTAATACAGTTTGCCCCATCCTGGTGATTCCCTGAGATCCTTCCCCAAGGATTCCAGCTTATGGGCCCAACCCAAGCCATTTCCAGTAGTTTTTCATATAACAGCTTATCTTACCTCATGCTTCAGACATTCCCAAAATCTTTCAGACAAGAACATCTGACCTCAGTATGCCCCATAACTCTTGCTAAGTGGCCCCAGGCCTGGCACTAGTAGTAGCCTGCCTTAGTTCACAGCTTGGCCTCCTCTTGGCACCTCCAGGCCCAGCACAAGTGGCAGCCATGTGCAGACCACTTTGTAGATAATGCCAAGTAACCCCATGCAACAAGGTACAGGTGACAGCTGACCTTGGCTTGCATCTCCAGGGAGGCCCCAGAGCCAGCCCACATAATGGATAGCTTCAGGCCACATCAAAGTACCACCCAACTTCTTCCACAGAGACTCACTCAAGGGGTGGACTTGGCAGGCACCAGAACACCAAGGAAATGGCCCTTGCACAGCTGATCCTCCATAATAATTGCAGCCAGCCCTCATGGCCAATTGACCTGGGAGAAAATCGCTCCTACTGAGGTGCCAGCAACAATCAAGGCTCAGCTACAACAGCAGAATTTACACAGCTCACACAAGGGACACACTTCAGTGCCTGGCTTGGGTGATTGGGGAGGCTGACCCTACAGGACACTTGCTATTTAAGGCTGCTGCACCAAGCCTAAGAGATGTAGTAGCTCTACCTAATACATAGAAACAAACACAGGAAGGCTGCCAAAATGAGGAGACAAAGAAACAAGTACCAACTGTGAAAAAAGAAAAAAAAGAACAAAACTCCAGAAAAAGAACCAAACAAAGTAGAGACAAGCAGTCTACTAGATGCAGAATTCAAAACACTGGTTATAAGGATGCTCAATGAACTCAGGGGAAGAGTAAATGAACTTAATGAGAACTTCAACAATGAAATAGGAAACACAAAAATGGAGATAGAAAACATGAAAAAGAACCAGTCAAAAAGGAAGAACACACTGGCTGATATAATGAATACATTAGAGGGGATCAGCAGTGCAGTAGAGCCCTGACCAGTATGGCTCAGTTGGATGACCATTGTCCTGCAAAGCAGAAGATCACCAGATTGTTTCCTGGTCAGGACATATGCCTGGGTTGTGAGCTCTGTCCTAGTTGGGGTGCAGACAAGAGGCAACTAATTGGTATTTCACACATTGGTATTTCTTTTACCTCTTTCTCCCTCCTTTCCCCTCTTTCTAAAAAAGAAATCTTTAAAAAAAAACAGTGGAGTAAAGCAGAAAAATCAAAGTAGAGATTTTGAAGATAAAGAAGCACAAAATACCCAATCAGAACAGCACAATGAAAAAAGAATACAAAAACAATGAGAATAGTGCCAGGAACCTCTGGAACAACTTCAAGCATCCAACATTTACACCATGAGAGTGCCAAAAAGAAAGAGAGAACAATAAATTGAAAACTTCTCCAGGAGGAGATACAGATGTTCAATAGACATACAAAAATTATCACTAATTATCAACATCACTAATTATCAGAAAAATGCAAATTAAAATGAAAATGATATATCACCTCACACAAATCATAATGGTTTTCATCAATAAATCAACAAAGAAAAACAAACAAATGCTGTCGAGGAAGTGGAAAAAGGAGAACTCTTTTGTGCTTTTGGTGGGAATGCAAATTGGTGCAGCCACTGTGGAAAGCAATACAGAGATACCTCAAAAAATTAAAAATGGATCTGCCTTTAGACCCAGTGATTCCACTGTATTACCTTATGTTCATTGCAGTGTTAGTTACAATTGCCAAGATATGGAAACAGCCCAAGTGTCCATCAGTAGATGAGTGGATAAAACAAGTATGGTAGATTTGCACAATGGAATACTACTCGGCTGTAAAAAAAAAAAAAAAAAAATTACCCTTTGTGACAACATGAATGGACCCAGAGAATATTATGCTAAGTGAAATAAGCCAGTCAGAGAAAGAAAAATACCATATGATTTCGCTCATATGTGGAATCTAATGAAGAAACTGAACTAACAAGCAAAATAGAGACAGACTCATATATAGAGAGCAGGCTTACAGGTCTGAGGGATGTGGGGTGGAGGTTAGGGGCTGGAGGGATTGAGTAAAAAGGAAGAAGGATTCATGGACATGGACAACAATGTGGTGATTACAAGAGAAGCGGGTATAAGGGTGATAAATGGTAATGGAAAAATATAATAAAAAATAAAAAAGAACAGTAATTAGTAAACTGAAAAAAAGAAAAGAAGAAAAACCTACATAAAACATAATGATGGAAAACTTCCCTAATCTGGTGATAGAAATACACATACAGATCCAGAAAGTACAGAGTCCCAAATAAGATGAACCCAAAGGAGTCCATGCCAAGACTTCATAATTAAAATTACAAAAGTTAAAGACAAAGAGACAATCTTAAAAGCAACAAGAGAAAAGCAGTTATCTTCAAGGGAGCTCCCATAAGACTGTCAGCTGATTACTGAACAGAAACATTGCAGCCCAGAAGGTTTTGGCAAGAAATACTCAAAATGATGAAAAGCAAGGACCTAGAAGCAAGATTATTCCACCGGACAAAGCTATCATTGAAAATTGAAGGATAGATGAAGAGCTTCCCAGACAAGAAAAAGCTAAAGAAGTTCATCCCCACTACATCAGTATTATAAGAAATGTTCAAGAAACTTATTTAAGAAAAATAAGGGAAAAAACAAAAATATGAATAATAAAATGGCAATGAATACATATCTATCAACAATTACTTTAAATGCAAATGGATTAAATGCTCCAATCAAAAGATGTATGTGACTGAATGGACAACAAAACAAGACCTTTATACATGCTGTCTACAAGAGTTTCACTTCAGAATCAAAGACACACACAGACTGAAAGTAAATGGATGTAAAAAGATACTTCATGAACATGGAAACAAACAACAGCTGGGGTGACAATACTTATACCACACAAAATGTATCTAAACAACAAAATAAACAAGCAGAAGAGAAACACACTCATAGAAACGGAACATTTCAATGGTTGCCAGATAGGAGGGGGGTATGGAAGCTGGATGGAAAAGGTGAAGGGCTTAAGAAATACAAATTTGTGGTTACAGAATAGTCAAGGGGATGTAATGTATAGCATAGGGAATGTAGTCAATAATATTGTAATAACCACGTATAGTGTTAGGTGGGAATTAGATTTTTTTGGGATGATCACTTAGTTATATAATGTCTAATCACTGGGTTGTACACCTGAAACTATTGTAGTAGTATATATCAACTGTAACTAAAAATTTAAAAATTATTTCAAGTAAAAAGAAAATGAAACCACCTAATTTCTTTCCAAACTAGTGAACATGTATCTTACTTTGCAGTGGGTATATTGATTAATCAAGTCAATAATTGTTTCTTGGACACTTATTATGTGTTAAACATAATCTAGTTAATGGGAAGAAAAAAGATTAACAAGTCATTATTGGTCAATCTGAAATATAAACAAATAATTGCAGCACAATTCATATGGACTCCAGTTAAGATATGTAAAAAGTGCTTTAGCTCTTTCCTTGCCCACTGGGTGTTGAAGTTGAATGGATGGCAGCAAACAGGCTCCACTAGAGGACCAAGCAGGCCAGCCTCACTACCTGGGATGCCTCCCTGTGTTGCCCACACCTCCAGGCTCTTAGCTAGAAGAGAGGCTTCTGGTCAAGATGAAGGCATAAGTAAACACAGCTCACCTCCTTGCACAATCACAGCAAAAATTACAACTAAATTACAAAACAACTATCACCCAGAATCATCAGAAAATCAAACTGTATGGAATCTAACAACAAAGGAATTAAAGAAGCTACATTCATCCAGACAGGTAGGAGGGGTAGAGACACAAGACAGAGACACAGAACGGGTGATCTCATATCTCCGTGTGGTGGTTAACAATTGAGAGGGATACCTCAGGAGCAAGGGGTCCCTGCCCCAAACCAGACCATTCAGCCCCGGGTTCCAGTACCAGGGAGATAAGTCACCATAACTTCTGGCTATAAAAACCAGGGGGATTGGGGCAATGGAAGAAACTCTGGGATTCTCAAGCATCTCCTCTTAAAGAGCCTGCAGTTGACTTAGGACTTACTCCATCTGGGCCCTGGCACACAGACAAACTCCACCTGGGCTCAGCACCTGGGCAGCAGCTGGAAGATCACCAGTGGCATATAACATCAAGGAGAATGTTGGGGTACAGTTTCCTCCCAGACATAACTCCAGAGGCCAGGCAACAGCCATTGACCCTTTTCTGAGCCCTCCCTGACACCAAGCCACAGAGCAGTGTCTATCTGCTGATATTGATAGACACAATATCAGAGTCTATCAGTCTGGTTCACACAGATTGCCCTGCCTTGGCAATTACCTAAGGCTCCACCCTATCCAACTCATGGGTGTACTTTTCTACTATAGGTTACTCTACTAAGATAGGCAGTCAAAGTAGCTCTACCAAATACATAGAAACAATCAAATACAGGGAGACTGCCAAAATGAGGAGACAGAGGAGCATGGCCCAAATGAAAGAACAGAACAAAACTCCAGAAAAAGAACTAAACAAAATGGAAATAAGCAATCTTTCAGATGCACAGTTCAAAACACTGGTTATTAGGATGCTCAAGGAACTCATTGCATACTTTGATAGCATAAAAAAGACCCAGGCAGAAATGAAGGTTACTCTAAGTGAAATAAAGAAAAATTTACAGATTTGGCTCATATGGTTCAGTGGATTGAGCACTGGCCTGTGAATCAAATGGTCACTGGTTTGATTCCAAGTCTAGGACACATGCCTGGGTTGCAGGCCAGGTCCCCAATATGAGGTGCATGAGAGGCAACCACGCATTGATGTTTCTCTCCCTCACTTCCTCCTTTTCTCTCTCTAAAAAAAATAAAATCTTTTTTAAAAAAAGAAAAGAAAAACTTACAGGGAATCAACAATGGAGTGGGATGGAGCTAAGAATCAAATCAATGATCTGGAACATAAGAAAGAAAAAACATTCAATCAGAACAAGAAGAAAAAAATCCAAAGAAACAAGGCTAGGGTAAGGAGCCTCTGGGACAACTTCAAACATACCAACATTTGAATCATAAGGGTACCAGAAGGAGAAGTGAAAGCAAGAAATTGAAAACTTATTTGAAAAAATAATGAAAGAAAACTTCCCTAATATGGTGAAATAAATAGATATACCAGTCAAGGAAGCACAAAGAATCCCAAACATGATGGACCCAAAGAAGACCACACCAAGGCACATCATAATCAAACTTCCAAAGGTTAAAGATAAAGAGAAAATCTTAAAAGTAGCAAGAGAAAAGTAGATAGTTGCCTGCAAAGACTGTAAGCTGATTTCTCAAAAGAAATTTGCAGGTTAGAAGGGACTGGCAAGGAGTGTTCAAAATTATGAAAGGCAAGGACCTACGACCTAGATTACCCTATCCAGGAAAGCTACCATTTAAAATCAAAGGGCAGATAAAGTGCTTCCCAGACAAGGTCAAGCTAAAGGAGTTCACCATCACAAAGCCATTATTATATGAAATGTTAAGGGAACTTATTTAAGAAAAAGAAGAAGGTCAAAACTATGAACATTAAAATAGTAATAAATTAACAACTATCTAAAATTGAATCTGAAAACAAACTGAGCAAGAGCAGAAACAGAATCACAGATATGGAGATCATTGGGAGGGTTATCAGGAGGAGGAAAGGAGAAAATGGGGGAAATGATTCAGGGATTAAAAAGTACAAATTTTTAGTTACAGAATTGATGGGGGGATGTTAAGAACAGCATAGGAAATGGAGTAGCCAAAGAATTTATATGCATGACCCATGGACATGAACTAAAGGGAGGAATTGCTGGAGAGAATGAGAGGTATGTGTGGCGGGGGTAAAAGAGGGAAAATTGTGACAGCTGTAATAGCATAATCAATTAAATATATTTTAAAAACATAACCAGAAGAAAGATGTTGTGGGAGAAATATTACAAATTGGTTTTTTCTCTAATGACTTCCCTGGAAGCATCCAAAATAACAAAAAGTGTTTTCAGCTTAGAAGAAGAAAAAATAAAAAATATAATCTAGTTTTTTTTCTTAAAAAAAGTGCTTTAGGCACGGAAAATGGTCTGACTGGCTCTACTTAGAACAGGTAGGGTAGGCTTCAAGGAAGAAGTCACACTTGCCCCTATTCTAGAATATTGCATGTAGGCAATATAAAACACTTATTTTTCTCTGTTTGATGAAATGTCAAAGTTCTCCCAGAAAAGAAATTTCAAATGAACATAAATGAGACATCAAACACTTGGATTTTAGATTTGAACCCCAAGTTTCACTCCACAAACTCCAGTTAGTGTAGTTGTGTTGCACAGTCACAGACCATTTTCCAATCCCAGTTAATTGACCACCAATCATTTTCCATTATTTTTAAGGAGAACCAGATAGGAGAATGTAATTGGTTGAGTGCTAACTCAATACCAGAAAAAAACAGTTCTAAATGTATGACTATTGACCATGTGTTATCAAAGCTGTTTTTGTAAAGAAGAGCCAGAATTTGGGGGCAGTATCATGGTGTAATAGCAGAACATGGGTTGCAGAATCAGAAAGTCTGACAGTGTGTGAATCCAGATTCTACATCCTAATGATGTTCATTCTTTTGTTCAGTCTTCCAGTATTCTTCAAAAAGTAACTTCTGTAAACCTCAGCTTTCCCACACTTAAAAAAGGTATTAATAATAAGATCCACACTATTTCATAAGTTTGCCACAAGAACTAAATATCTTCACGATCTTTTAGCAAATATTAAAGAACATTTAAAAATGATGTCATGTAATAATTTTAGTTCCAACAGCTTTGTCTTTGGAGTTAGTTCTGGCTTTACATCTCAGCTCTAACACTGACCCTTGTTACCTGCTCCCTCTGAGTCTCAATTTCTTATCTGTAAAATGGGCAAAATATTTGTCAAGTATATATGTTTGCTTGTCTCATGAGAATAAGAAGACAGAATGTGGGTGAGGACAAATTTATCACCTGAAAGGCTGACCTTGACCTGATATGCAAAATGTAACCCCACTCTTTATTGAAATGCAACAATACTGCTTAGCAAAATGTTTAAGTTCCAATCTCCTCTTATGCCCTCCCTGGCATCCTGGGCATACTTATTGCTCACTTCAGACTCTCCCTCTTCCCCGAACTCCCCATAATCTAGTGACCAAACTGTAAACATCTGAATGAGCAGAGAGCCTACAGGAGCCTGGTCCAGTTCTATAGCCAGATGAAGTTTAGACTATCATCCCTGCCATCATTATAGGAAAATCTGTTTCCAGTAAGAGTCCTGTTGTAGTTTATTTTTCTCCTTGTACAACTGGTTAAAGAGATTCTATGCTACAAACAATGCTTAATTTGATGACTGGTTGCTGGGCCCAGGCTGGCCACATGCCACATTGATCACAGCTCTCTAATAGGGCTGGCCACGTGACTTTCTCAAGCTGTTCATGCCAGCCTGGTACAGGAATATTGCCTGTACTCATACGTAATATTGCTGGGAACTGTGAGGACAACATAACAAAAGAAATATGGCTAAAAGAGCTGTAAATGTACACCAAAAATGATAATGAAAGAGAATGAAAGGACTAGAGATAGAGATAAAGGTAAAGGTAGAGGTAGAAATAGAGATAGAGATAGAGATAGAGATAGAGATAGAGATAGAGATAGAAATAGATAGAGATGATAGAGAGAAAGAGTAAAAACAGAGAAGACACCTACTTTGTGGGGAAAAGGGGGAAAACAGTCAGAAATACTGAAATGTAAAAGATGGGAGAAGCTTGGAGTGCCAGAGATCTGGGAGAGACCTGAATTAACAAAGAAAAGAATTATATGCGTTCATATTATAAAGTGGCATTGAGGGAGTGAGAGAAAATGCAATATCACGCTATGTATAAAGAGAAGCTGGATGAAGGAAAAGGCATAATTATTTCTTTTCATGTACCTTGAATGCTTTACCTCACAAAATTCCAAATCAACTGAAAGCAATCACAATGAAAGTAACAAAAGCATTTAGGGTTATGAACAGGGCCCATTTAATTGATTTTCAAAGAATCCGTACCTTTCAAGTAATGAGAACTATTAATTGTGCAGTTTTAATGACAATAGTGGAAATTGAGGAAGTAGCAAACAAAAAGGAGCCATACCTTAGAGGATGTCCTATAAGATATGTAATATACTCACCAGCGGTAGATAAATTATTTATTTTTTTATTGCTCTGATTCTCATTCAGGAAGCAAAAATCCAGAATTAGAATAAGTAGCTGGGATTTGAATGGAAAGAGTTAAACATCATCTTTTCTCAATGATCTGTTTTAATATGAAATTTGTTTGTTAATTTGCCAAACAAAAGAGTAGGGTTAAATGTCATGTGCTTTAAGAATTGTGATCCATTTTAAGAAATGGATCATCCACATTGTACCACCTTAAAACCTAAACTAACCACTATTATCTCTAAGTGGTGGTATTCTTTGTAGCTATTTTCTTTTTATTTGTATACTTTACTATACCTCCCTCTATTTATCTATGTATTTATTTTTAGTGATGCAATTTTCTGAAATTGTAGTTTCTCCATTACCATATATCCCCATATACCCTCTTTCACCTCCACCCACCCACCTCTCCCCTACCCCCGAGCAATCACCACACTGAGGTAAAAATACTTCTATGGGTTTTTTCCCTGAATTTTCTATTTATGGGTATGTATTACTGAGACACCAGAAAAAGGTATTTAACTTAGATGAATGTACTCTCTTGGTTACACAGTTCAAAGTAGTTTTACTATGAATTATAAGAAAATCCATTTTATTAGGTACAAATAACTATAACTGATATGTTATGAGAAGGATTTTACCATGCTTTGTAATTCTAGAATAATTCTATGACAATGGCAGATGCCACATATTCTTTATTTATTTCAGATTTAAATTATAGAAGTGTTTCACAGAGGGACTATAGTAATATGCTACTACTGAGGAAAAAAATAGTATCAACCTAATAATCGCTTTGATAATTCTAGGATTACCTATGTAGACATTAATGCTCTTTCTGTAGAGAGGGTACAGACAGGATCTAAGATGTTTATTAGGGTTGCTTCACATTTCAGTGTGGTATGCAATTTGAGCTAAAAGTAATGATCTCATACACATTCAAACCTTGTATAACAATTAATGAAAACTTGCTTAATCTTTTTTCTCTTTTAATAATAATGTCTTATATAAGAACTAAAAGGAGGAATATTTAACTTTTAAATTTTTATTATGGAACTTGAGCAATTTGTTTTGAAATAAAATTAAATATACTCTATGTTTAATTCTTTCCATTCAAATACCAGCTACTGTAACAGTTCCTTAAAAAGCATGGCACAATGGCTGAGATCAGAATCAAGTCTTATAAACATTTAATTTGCAGAGCTTGATGTTTAAAAACCACTGAAAGTCATCATTGATGTCTTCACTATTATGTAGCTTTTTTTTTCTGGATTAAAATTTAATCATTTTTAACCCATCTCAATTCACCTCAGCCCTGATCTCAGAAAAAGATCAAATACCAAAATCTAATTACTGTAAAGCTGTTAGGTGACAATGCCCAAGTATAAAGAAAAAGGACAGACCTGACTATAATCAGCATGTTTACTACATGAAAGCCCATAACTTCTTTTGCCTTCCTCTAGTGTCAGCCATGCTTTAAGAAGTATATGTGTGTCGGTGTGTATGTATACGTGTATACATGTATACATATACATACATACATATATATTCTTTCCAGAAAAAGTCCAACAATTGTTAATATAACGAGAACAGTTTGTGCATCGATGTAACCTGGCCACCAAGAAGAGTGGACTGAAATGCGCATGCATGAACAATGACGACTTCACTGTACTAGTCAGTGGGGATGGTAGATACCATTGAGTGAGCATGTGTACTGTGTGGCCATCACATTCAGAATGACTTGAGTGTAGAGCAATGAATCTGCATCACATTTTGTGTTAAGTTGGAAAATTCCTCCATGGAAACTATTTGGGTGATTCAGAATGCTTCAACTATGGGCAACTGGTGATTGGCAGCTTCATCATGACAATACACCCATTCAAGCATTATGTCTCCTGCAGAGTTTTTGGTGAAACATCAAATCATCCAGGTGACTAGACCTTCCTACAGCCCACATTTGGTTCTTGTGGCTTCTGGCTTTTCCTAAAACAAAAATCACCTTTGAAAGGGAAAAGATTTCAGATCATTGATGAGATTTAGGAAAATACACCAGGGCAGCTGATGGCAATTGGAAGAACTGTGTGGGGTCCCAAGGTTCCTACTTTGAAGGGGACTGAGATGTCATTGTCCTATGTATAATGTTTCTTGTATCTTGTACACACACACACACACACACACACACAAAATAATGGTATTAGTTTTTACTTTCCAGAATGAGCTTTACACAGAGGAAAGCTCTTCTTCCCAGTCACAGAATGGAAACTTAACTCTATACAATTCACTTCACAACTTCATGACCTCACAAACTTCTTAGAAGAATCAAGCCAAAAAGTATTGCAGACTCTGCACAAAAATGATACTGTTAGTGAAAGTATATTTTAAAATACAAGCTCAACTGAATAATAGAGTATCTTAATCTTCTTATATTTGTTTACTATCAAAGTTTCTACATAAATAAATCAGATTCTAAATTAAGCAAAATCAAAAATTGCTAAACACTGCAATAAAAATAGAAATCAAATATTGGCTAGAGAGATTCTTAAAAAGAGCCAATTTAACCATTTTAAATATAAATTTACAAGGGTTAAAAGAGTACCAGGATACCAGATGCCTTCCATTACTAGTAACAGCCTTTATGGCCAGCTTTCCTAAAAAGGGAATCTTGGAGACTAAAAAGGAATTGGCTTAATTATAGAAAAAAATTTTTCAGTTTATGGATGAAGTAGATTATACAAATTATACTTAATAAACCACATGTCAGATCTATAATGCTTTGGGAAACTGAGCTGTGTAGTCAGTTCCTTAGTAAAAAAAGTAACAATACTTGGTCTTTGTTTTCTTTTTTTTTCTCCCCTTTATTACCCTCCACCCTGCACTGCCCATCCCCATAGTTCCCCCCCAACACACACACACACTTAGTTCAGGCTGATGGGTCATACATATAAGTTCTTTGGCTTCTTTGTTTCCTATACTATTCTTAACCTCCGCCTGCCTATTTCGTACCTACTATTTATGCTGCTTATTCCCTGTACCTCTTCCCCCATTCTTCCCCACCCCCAACTCTGATCTCCATTTCTGTGATTCTGTTCCTGTTCTAGTTGTTTGCTTAGTTTGCTTTTGTTTTTCTTTTTAGGTTCAATTGTTAATAATTGTGAGTTTGTTGTCATTTTACTGTTCATAGTTTCTGATCTTTTTCTTTGATAAATCCCTTTAACATTTCATATAATAAAGACTTGGTGATGATGAACTCCTTTAACTTGACCTCATCTGGGAAGCACTGTATCTGCCCTTCCATTCTAAATGATAGCTTTGCTGGACAGAGTAATCTTGGATGTACGTCCTTGCCTTTCATGACTTTGAATACTTCTTTCCAGCCCCTTCTTGCCTGCAAGGTTTCTTTGGAGAAATTGGCTGATAGTATTATGGGAACTCCTTTGTAGTAACTGTCTCCTTTTCTCTTGCTGCTTTTAAGATTCTCTCCTTATCTTTAATCTTGGGTAACTTAATTATGATGCACCTTGGTATATGCTTCCTTGGGACTCTCTGAGCTTCCTGGATCTCCTGGAAGTCTATTTCCTTGACCAGATTGGGGAAGTTCTCCTTTATTTTTTGTTCAAATATGTTTTCAATTTCTTGCTCTTCCCCTTCTCCTTCTGGCATGTCTATGATTCAGGTGTTGGAACATTTAAAGTTGTCCCAGAAGTTCCTAAGCCTCTCCTCATTTCTTTGAAATCTTGTTTCTTCATTCTGTTCTGGTTGAATGTTTATCTCTTCCTTCTGCTCCCAATCGCCGATCTGAGTCCCAGTTTCCTTCCCTTTACTGTTCCCTGTATATTTTTCTTTGTTTCACTTTGTGTAGCCTTCCCTTTTTCCTCCATTTTGTGCCCATACTCAGCCAATTCAGTGAGCATCCAGATTAGCAGTGTTTTTGAACTGTGCATCTGATAGGTTGGCTATCTGTTCATCACTTAGTTCTATTTTTGGAGCTTTGATCTGTTCTTTCATCTGGGTCATATTTCTTTGTCTCAGCACCTCTTTGTCTTTGAAATTATAATAAAAGTCTGCAAACTTATTCAAGTTCTGTTTTGATTGAATTATCAGATGTTATTGTATCTTGATTTTAGGGATGCTGTTAACAAAGTCTTGCATGATGTTCTTATGAACTAGATGAAAAAATAGAAAATCCCACAAATGAAGCTGTACTATTTGTCAAACAGTATGATTTCATTAAGAACAACTTGTATTAATTAAGCTGTTTTCCAGGATTGCTAAACTAAGAAATGGGAAAATTGTGGTAACGATGATAACTTTATATTTTATCTATTGTAAGACCCTATTGACTATAAATTATACACCTTTTAAATGTAAATTTTATAATGGTATTATATAAATGCTATCAATTAAAATATGAACCAGTGTTTTCTTCTTAGACTTTTTGTTTTATTCCCATTAAAAGTGCTGTTTAAGGGCAGCTGTCTGGTGCCTCAATCGTTCTCTTCTGATAATTACCACTGTTATGACTCCTGAGAATCTGCTACTACTTGCTCTTAATTTACTCATTTTCACACATTACCTACAGATATTGATTTAGGTCATCTAAATCACTTTCTCAAGATTTGCATAACTTGGTGAACTATATTTTCTAAATGATCAATATATGACGTTATAAAATCATACATGGCTAAAAGAAATCCATTCAAATTGCAAGATAGACCTGTTGATTTCAATGTAAGAGAATAGGAAAAGTTCATTGATATGATTTCAGATTCCACACTGCAACTAATCTTTATAAAATTATCAATCACTGTTGAGTTTTAGCATGGAACTGAAGAAGATGATATAAAATTAGCTGAAAAATCTAGTAAAATACTGTTTCCTTTTCCATTGTTTTTTTATTTTGCAGTTTTTTCTTTTAGTTTTTTGAAATATAAGCTTAAGTGACTTGTTATTAAAACATTTAAAACTATGTATTTTCCTCTGCATCTGGCTTTATCCATATTGTATAACTTTTATATGTAGTGTTATCATCATCATTTAATTATTAATTTGTCATTTCACTTTCTATTTTATCTTTACTATTTGATAAAAATGAAGAGACTTGGAGTTAATAAGAAGCTAAATTTTAAGTTATCTTCTTGTCATTAATTTTTTGTTTTATTGCTTCTATCAAAGAATGTGGCATAATATATAGTTTTAAGATAAATTAGCATTTTTCTCTGTGTGAATTTTTTGAAAATTATTTTTCAAAATTTTAGCTTTTTAATTTTGTTAGAATACTTTCCCATACAGATTTAATTGTGTATGTAGATGTAGTCAGTGTGTACTTTTTTTGGTCTACTTCAACTCTCTTTGTGAAATGTCTTTCCTTGCATTCTTATTTCATTTGGTAAGGAGCCTCTCATGCCTTTCTGAATCTAGGATTAGGGTCATGTGATATAGGCTCATCCAGATTATTCTTCTCCTGGAAACAGTGATTTTTTTGCACATTTTAAAATATATTTTTTAATTACCATTTACATGGTATTTATTTTTTTTATTTTTTTTATTTTTTGTATTGGTTTCAGGTGTACAGCATAGTGATTAGATAATCATATACTTTATAAAAATTCCCCCTGATATTTTCAGTACCCTTAAGTGTCTGAAAGGCAGAGAATGTTGCAGAAAAAGAATTGATTAATTGAGCACCAAATTACTAGTCATTTAAAGCAACTAAGTACCAAGGCAACACTATTAACTTAATGAACTTCCAATCCACATTAGTAGTTGCAGAATGAGTCAGTAGTTTGGAAGAAACCCTGGAGGTAATCAAGAAACACTCCCTTAAGAAATGTTGCACTGCTGGTATTCTTTTTTTTTAATTTAATTTTATTTTTTTAAATATATAAATCATGTTTATTCTATTATAGGTGTCTTCAATTTTTATCTCTTTACCCCACTCCACCCATCCAACCCCCACCCCCTACTCCCACAATCAAGTCCCACTCTGTTATCCATGTCCATGGGTCATTCATAAATGTTATTTGTCTAGTCCCTTCCCCTTCTTTCCACCATTGTCCTCTTTCCTCATCCCCTCTGGTCACTTTCAGTCTGCTCCATGTTTCTGTGCCTGTGGTTTATTTTGTTCGTTAGTTTATTTTGTTGAATAGAGTCCACTTATAGGTGAGATCATATGGTATTTGTCTTTTGCCTACTGGATTATTTCACTTAGCTTAATATTCTCCAGTTCCATCCATGTTGTCACAAAAGGTAGAAGTTCCATCTCTCTCTCTCTTTCTTTCTTTCTTAAATGTAGATTGCTTTTATTTACTTTTTTAGATGTCAAAGTTAATTATGAAATATTAAAATAATTTAAAACCCTTATAAAGTCTCAGCAATTAAACCAACATGACACCAGCACAGAAATAATCAAGTAAATCAATGAAATATAATGAGCATTTTAGAGACAAACTATATGTCTGTCTAACAATATAATATATGATTAAGTTGATATTTCAAATCAATGGGTAAAATAAACCTTATTCAACAAATAAGGATCATGGACCATTATTACTTGAAATAAAACAAATATAGAGCCCTATTTCACACATTATACAAGAAATATACAGGTGAGTTAAAAATCAATATGTAGAATCTAAGGAGTTTTAGAAGAAAGTAGAACTAATATTTTATATGACCTGAAGTAAAATATTCAAAACCAGAAGTTATGAAGTAAATATTGACAATAGGACTATATTAAACATTTAACTAATTAGTAATATACAGGTAAAAAAAGTTAAAGGACAAGGAATGGAATAGAAAAGTATTTGCAACACATCTAAAACATGGTTAATAAGGGGTTTTTTTTAGGGAAAAAAGTTCTACAAATCTCTACAAACAAATGGATAAAGAATACCAAAAAGTCATCTAAAGCTTTTTTTTCAAAAATAATAGAAATAGGCAAGAAATATACAAAAACAGGTTTAGTTTCAACAAATAATAAAGGAACAATTAAAATAACATGATTGTTCACAATCAGATTAATGAGTATTTAAAATATTGGTAATATCAAGTATTGGCAACTGTGAAAGGAAATGGGTATTCATAGAAACTTTTTCTTCATCTTAAAGCAGTCCCTTTAGCATATTTTGCAGTACTGGTTTGGTGGAGGTGTATTCTTGTAGCCTTCTTTTGTCTGGGAAATTGCTTATTTCGCCTTCCATTTTAATTGAGAGCCTTGCTGGGTAGAGCAGTCTTGGTTGCAGGCCTTTGCTTTTCATTATGTGGAATAGTTCTTGCCAGTGCCTTCTGGCTTGCAGTATTTCTGTTGGGAAGTCAGCTGCTAGCCATATTGGGGCTCCCTTATATGTTACTATCTCTCTCCCTAGCTGGCTTTAGGATTCTGTGTTTGTCTTTGATAGTTGTTATTTTAATGATGATGTGTCTTGGAATGGGCTTCATTGGGTTCCTCTTGAATGGAACCCTCTCTGCTTCCTGGACTTGTGTGACTTTTTTTCTCTTCCAATTAGGGAAGTTTTCCATCATTACTTTTTCAAACAGGTTCTCTATTCCTTCTTCATCCTCTTCTCCTACTGGTATCCCTATTATCTGGATATTATTACGTTTCATGTTGTCCTGCATTTCCCTAAAGGCCTCTTCATTCTTTTTGAGTCTATTTTCATTTTCTTACTCTCTCTGGGAACTTTTTTCTACCTTGTCCTCCAGCTCAATGATTTGGTCCTCAGCTTAATCTAGCCTGCTTTGGATTCCTTCTACTGTGTTCTTCAATTCAGAAATGGTATTCTTCATTTCCTCTTGTCTCTTATTGATAGTTTCTATGTCCTTTTTCATGCTGATGTAGTTTGTGGTAAGTTCCTCGTAGTTTCCCTGTAGTTTTTTGTAATTCTCTCTGAGCTCACTGAGCTCATTGAGCTTCCTTAGAACCGTTGTTTGGAACTCAATATCTGATAGTTTACTTGCCTCTATTGCTTTTAGTTCTCTTTGTGGGGATTGGTCCTTTCCCTTCAAGTGGGGCGTATTTCTTGTCTTCCCATTGTGAGACTCTTCTCTTTTGCTTCTGCTTCTTAAGTTGATCTGTCTTGATTTCCTGACTTTGTCATGTGAACTTCTATGGTTGGAGACAGCTGTTTTTACTTTCTGGATCTGCCTCTGATGATGTCAGCTGTTGACCCTGTCTGACCCCAGGCAGTCTGCTGGAGACTTCCAGGAATCCACTGTTTGTAGCTGTCTCCTTCAGCAGTTAATCTATTCGCTCTGCACTCAGCAGGCTGGCTTAGGCATCTGAGGGCTGGGCAGAGTCCCTCCTGGGGGCAGGGTTATTGGGTCCACTCATGTTGCTGCCATATGGGGGAGGAGTCTGTACTGGCATCCCACTGGCTACTCTCTCCCCAAAGCATCCATCCCCAGTCACTCCTCAAGTGTCGCCAGACCTCTCTGCGCCCCCTTTAGCCAGAGATCTACTGTCTGTGGCTGCTACTCTGCACTCAGTTTAGACAGCACAGGACAAGATGGCATCCCGCCTGGGAGTAGAGTTATTGGGTCCTTTGACTCTGGTGCTGCTCAGGGGGAGTGGTCTCTGCCTGAGCAAGATGGCTGCTGCCACATGGGGGATGAGTCAGCACCAAGATCCCACTGGCTACTCTCTCAGTTCTCTCCCCAAAGCGTCCTTCCCCAGTTTCTCCTCTGGCATCGCTAGCCCATTCTGCCCCCGCCTTTGCCAGAGACCAGGGTAAGTAACTGCAAATAAAAATTTATGCGTTGGCCCTTTAAACGGTTCTTTGTGTCTCCAGCCGCCTGTCTCCAGCAGAGAGTAACCCTCCCATTTTTTGCAGCAGCTGTTTTCTGTGTACCTTTTGGGTTCTGGTGCTGTGGACTAGAGATCCCTGTTTTTGGTTTAGACCCCACTCTTCTCAGGGGGACCCAACTGGCCGTTTCAATATCCTTCTGATGCTGCCGCCCGTGGGTGCCCCACCCACCTTCTCCAGTCTCTACTGAACTCCTTACCAGTTAGACTGCCCTAACGCTGATTCTTCTGTCTCCAAGGTTACAAGGCTCCTCTCTCGCTATTGTTCAGTTTTTTGTTTCAGGTGCTTTCTCCACAATTTAGTTGTAATTCCAGGTTGGTCCTGGGAGTAGGTGAGCATGACTTCCACTCTCTCCTCCACCATCTTGATTCTCTCACACTGCTGATATTCTTACAGTACAATGATATCATGTTGAACAAAGACAGTTACCAATAAAGTTTTCTTTTTTTTTTTTAGTAGGTGTGTTGGCTCCTTTCACATTGTATTTATAATTGTGTATTATATTCTTCTAGAAATCTGGTTTTACACGTTACACATTAGGTGAATATGCTCTTCACCACCACCCATGGTGTTCTCCCTTTGCTCACCTCCCATGATATATTTATTTTATCTGATGTAAAGCTTGTATATCTATTGCTGGACTCTAAACCTATGAAGAGAAGGATATATGTTTTTTTTTTTCTAGTGCCAATTCATATATGGTATTTATTTATTTATTTATTTATTTATTTGTTATTTTTATTTTTATTGTTTATAAATGTTATAGTTTTTTTCTTTATTTTTAAATACATTTGTCTCTACCTCCCCCCCACCACTTTCCCTTGCCCCCTCTCTCCTTCCCTCCCTCAGCTCTTCCCCTTTGGTTTTGTCCATGAGTTCTTGCTATATGTTCCTTGACTTTCCCCTTCCCTTCCCTTTCCCTGCCCACCCCTCCCTCCTTCCCTCTTGTCTCTGTTGATTTCTTTTCCTTTCAGTGTTGCTGGTCATATTTTCCTTGCATCTTTGTTTTCTTGGTTAGATTCCGCTTATAGGTGAGATCATATGGCATTTGTCTTTCGCCCCCTGGCTTATTTCGCTTAACATAATGCTCTCCAGTTCCATCCATGCTGTCACGAAGTTTAGTAGTTCTTTTTTCCTTTCTGCTGCGTAGTATTCCATGGTGCATATGTACCATAATATTTTGATACAATCATCTACTGATGGGCATTTAGGTTGCTTCCAAGACTTGGCTATTGTAAATTGTGCTGCTATGAACATGGGGGTGCATAGGTTCTTTTGTATTGGCGTTTTGGTGTTCTTAGGGTATAGTCCCAACAGGTGAATCACTGGATCAAAAGGCAGTTCCATTTTCAGCTTTTTGAGGAAACTCCACACCGCCTTCCACAGTGGCTATACCAGTCTGCATTCCCACCAACAGTGGACTAGGGTTCCCTTTTCTCCACAGCCTCGCCAGCACCTGTTGTTTGTGGATCTGTTTATGATGGCCATTCTGACCAGTGTGAGGTGGTACCACATGGTTGTTTTGATCTACATTTCTCTGATGGCTAGTGATGCTGAGCATCCTTTCGAATGCCTCTGGGCCCTCTGTATCTCCTCCTTGGAAAAACATCTGCCCAGGTCCTTTGCCCATTTTTTGATTGGATCGTTTGTCTTCTTGGAGTGGAGTCGAGTGAGTTCTTTACGTATCTTGGAGATCAAACCTCTATCTGATGTATCATTAGCGAATATATTTTCCCATATGGTTGGCTCCCTTTTCATTTTGCTGATGTTTTCCTTTGCCATGCAGAAGTTTCTTATTTTGATGAGATCCCATTTGTTTATTCTTTCCTTTATGTCCCTTACTTTAGGAGACATATCAGTGAAAAAATTGCTGCATGGGATATCTGAGAGATTCCTGCCAATGTCCTCCTATAGGACTTTGATGGTGTGACTTATATTTAAGTCTTTTATCCATGTTGAGTTTATTTTTGTGTATGGTGTCAGCTGATGAAACAATTTCAATTTTTTGCATGTAGCCATCCAGCTCTCCCAACACCATTTGTTGAAGAGGCTATTATGGTTCCATTTTATGCTTCTGCCCCCTTTGTCAAATATTAGATGCCCATAGAGACCTGGGCTTATTTCTGGGCTTTCTATTCTGTTCCACTGGTCTATGGGTCTGTTCTTGTGCCAGTACCAAATTGTTTTGAGTATAGTGGCTTTGTAGTAGAGTTTGATGTCCGGTATTGTGATCCCTCCTACTTTGTGTTTCTTTCTCAAAATTGCTGCGGCTATTCGGGGTTGTTTGTGGTTCCATATAAATTTTTGAAATGTCTGTTCTATTTCTGTGAAATACGTCATTGGTATCTTAATAGGGATTGCGTTGAATCTATAAATTGCTTTGGGTAGTATGGACATTTTGATGATGTTAATTCTTCCAATCCATGAGCACGGTATATGCTTCCATTTATTTGTGTCTTCCTTAATTTCTTTTTTCAATGTTGTATAGTTTTCTGCATACAGGTCATTTGTGTCTTTGGTTAAATTTATCCCTAGGTACTTTATCTTTTTTCGTGTTATATCGAATGGTATATTTTTTTCTGATTTCTTCTTCTTCTATTGCATTGCTGGTGTAAAAAAACGCCTTTGATTTCTGAATGTTGACTTTGTATCCTGCTGTTTTGCCAAATTCACTTATTAGGTTGAGGAGTTTTTTGGTAGAGTCTACAGGGTTCTCTATGTACACTATCATGTCATCTGCAAACAATGATAGTTTTACTTCCTCCTTTCCTATTTGGATGCCTTTTATCTCTTTCTCTTGTCTGACCGCTGTGGCTAGGACTTCCAATACAATGTTGAAAAGAAGCGGTGAGAGCGGACATCCTTGTCGTGTTCCCGATCTTAATGGGAGAGCTTTCAGTTTTTGCCCGTTGAGTATGATATTAGCTGTAGGTTTTTCATATATGGCCTTTATTACATTGAGGAATGCCCCATTTATTCCCATTTTGCTGAGTGTTTTGATCATAAATGGGTGCTGTACCTTGTCAAATGTTTTTTCTGCATCTATCGAGATGATCATCTGGTTTTGGTCTTTTCTTTTATTTATGTGATGTATCACGTTTACTGATTTGTGTATATTGAACCATCCCTGCATGCCTGGGATGAATCCCACTTGATCGTAGTGGATAATCTTTTTAATGTATTGTTGGATGCGGTTTGCCAATATTTTGTTGAGGATTTTAGCATCTATGTTCATCAGCAATATTGGCCTGTAGTTTTCTTTCTTTGTAGGGTCTTTATCTGGTTTTGGGATCAGGGTGATGCTGGCCTCATAGAAAGAGTCGGGGAGTCTTTCCTCCTCTTGGATTTTTTGGAATAGTCTGAGAAGGACAGGGGTTAGCTCTTCCTTAAATGTTTTGTAAAATTGTCCTGTGAAACCGTCCGGCCCTGGGCTTTTGTGTGCTGGGCGTTTCTTGATTACTGCTTCAATTTCCTCAGCTGTTATCGGTCTGTTCCAGCTTTCTGTTTCTTCCTCCTTCAATGTTGGAAGATTATACTTTTCTAAAAATTTGTCCATTTCATCAAGATTTTCAAATTTCTTGGCATATAATTGTTCATAATAGTTTCTGATGTTCATTTGTATTTCTGTGGTATCAGTTGTTATTTCTTCTCTTTCACTTCTGATATTATTTTTTGGGTCCTCTCCCTTTTTTTCTTGATGAGTCTGCTTAAAAGCTTGTCAGTTTTATTTATCTTTTCAAAGAACCAGCTTCTGGATTGGTTGATCCTCTGAATTGTTCTTTTTGTTTCTATGTCATCAGTTCTGCTCTAATCTTGACTATTTCCTTCCTTCTACTTGCTCTGGGATTCATTTGTTGTTGTTTCTCCACTTCTTGAAGTTGTAGTGTTAGGTCTTTTATTTGAAACGTTTCTATCTTTTTTAGGTAAGCCTGTATTGCTATGAACTTCCCTCTCAGGACTGCCTCTGCTGTGTCCCATAGGTTTTGGACTGTTGTCTGTTCATTTTCATTTGTTTCCAGAAATTTTTTGATTTCTTCTCTTATCTCATTATTGACCCATTCATTGTTTAACAGTGTACTGTTCAGTCTCCATGAGTTTGCAAGTTTTTGAAGTTTCTCTTTGAGGTTGATTTGCAGTTTCAAGGCCTTGTGGTCTGAGAAAAAGTTTGGTATTATTTCAATTTTCCTGACTTGGTTGAGGCTTGCTTTGTGTCCTATCATGTGGTCTATCTTTGAAAAACTGCCATGAGCATTTGAAAAGAATGTGTATTTTTCTTCTTTGGGATGTAAGGATGTCAGTTAAGTCTCTTTGATTCAGTGTGTCATTCAGCACCACAATATGTTTATTAATGTTTTTTTTGGAAGATCTGTCCATTTTTGACAGTGGGGTGTTGAAATCCCCTACTATCAGTGTATTGCTGTCTATATCTTTATTGAAGTCATCCAACAATTTCCTTATAAACTTGGGGGCTCCTATATTGGGAGCATATAAGTTTACAATGTTGATGTCTTCTTGATAGATTCTTCCTTTAAGTATGATAAAGTGCCCCTCTGAGTCTCTCTTTATGGTCTTTGTTTTGAAATATACTTTGTCTGATACAAGTATGGCAACCCCAACCTTTTTCTCTTGCCCATTTGCTTGGAATATTTTCTTCTATCCCTTTACTTTCAATCTGTGTAGGTCTCTTGCTCTGAGGTGGGTCTCTTGTAGGCAGCATATGTGTGTGTCATGTTTTCTTATCCATTCAGCTACCCTGTGTCTTTTGATTGGGGCATTTAGTCCATTCACATTGAGAGATATTACTGATAGAAACTTACTCATCTTTTCTCTTTGTACCTGTGTTCCTCTCTGTCTCATTCTTTTCCTTCATCTGCTTAAACCAGTCCCCTTAGCATATCTTGGAGTGCTGGTTTGGTAGAGATGTATTCTTTTAGTCTTCTCTTGTCTGGAAAACTCTGTATTTCCCCTTCTATTTTAATGGAGAACCTAGCTGGGTAGAACAGCCTTGGCTGTAGGCCCTTGCTTTTCATGGCTTGGAATATTTGTTGCCATTCCCTTCTGGCTTGGAGTGTTTCTGTTGAGAAGTCAGCTCCTAGGCATATCGGGGCCCCCTTGTATGTTACTTTCTCCTTCTCCCTTGCTGCCTTGAGGATTCTCTCTTTGTCTTTGACATTTGCCATTTTAATGATGATGTGTCTTGGAGTGGACCTCCTTGAGTCCTTCTTGAGTGGAGTCCTCTGTGCCTCCTGGATCCATGAGAGCCTTTCTCTCCTCAAATTAGGGAAATTTTCCATCATTACTTTTTCCAGGAGGTTCCCTATCCCTTGCTCCTCCTCTTCTCCTTCTGGGATCCCTATTATACGGATATTATTGCATTTCAGGTTGTCCTGCATTTCCCTAAATGCCTCTTCATTCTTTTTGAGCCGTTTTTCCATTTCTTGTTCTTTCTGGGAGCTTCTTTCTACCTTGTCCTCCATCTCACTGATTCGATCCTCAGCTTCATCCAGCCTGCTTTGGATTCCTTCTACTGTGTTCTTCAAGTCAGAAATGGTATTCTTCATATCCTCTTGTGTCTTCTTGATAGTTTCTATGTCCTTTTCCAGGCTGATATAGTTTGCTGTAAGATCCTGATAGTTTCTCTGCAGTTTCTCATAGTTATCTTTGAGCTGGCTGAGCTCCTTGAGCTTCCTTAGAACCATTGTTTTGAATTCAGTATCTGATAGTTC
Source organism: Pteronotus mesoamericanus (assembly GCF_021234165.1). Lineage (NCBI taxonomy): Eukaryota > Metazoa > Chordata > Mammalia > Chiroptera > Mormoopidae > Pteronotus > Pteronotus mesoamericanus. Next base: position 32,536,290 of record NW_026555105.1, on the reverse strand, counting down.
CCTTGCCTCTATTTCATTTAGCTCTCTCTGTGGGGAGTCCCCTTTTCCACTCATTTGGGGGGAACTTCTTTTTCTTCCCATTTTTGTGAGAGTCTGTTAAGTATTTTTGTCCTTTACTTTTCTTTCTGGGCCTGTCTCTGATGATGTCAGTTGTTGACCCTATAGGATCTTGGGTTGTTTGTTTGAGCCTTCCAGGAGTCTAATGCCTGTGTCTGACTCCTGCTTGGAGCAGCTCTGTGACCCCTTCAGTCAGGGCTAGGCTATTTTTTGGGATCTCCCTGCACTCTCATGCAGGCTTCTTGAGCACGCTCCCAACGCGGTAGGATCCCCTGCCTGCCTGGGCTTGCATGTGCTTGCCCCAGACCAAGGGGCTTATGTGCGACCTCACGTACTCATCTGGCCCCCTGGCCGGTGAGCTCCGCGGCACTGGTCAGTTTAGGGTCTTCTATTGTGTATTTTCCCCACTTTTGGCTCTTTGGGTGCGTTGCTTGCCCTCGCCAAATGGGGACTATGGAAATGGGAGGAAGTCAGCTCCAGGACTCTCTGGTTAATCCTGTCTCTGGTCTCTCCTCCAGGGACTCTGGGCAGCTCTACTCAACAAATAAAGTTTTCGAAGTTTAAAATTGATTCAGTTGAACTCTGAATGAGAATTTTGGAAAACTTTCATTTATTTAAGTTATACGTACCTTTTTATGTAACCAAAGACTGACATATGATTAAAACCCATGTGTTGTTTTTTATCCTCACTTGAGAACATTTTTATTGATTTTTTAGAGAGAGAGACATATCAATGTGAAAAAGAAACATTAGTCAGTTGTGTCCTGTACACACCTTGACCGGGAATCAAACCCACAACCTCTTGTTGTTTGGGACAGTGCTCCAACCAGCTGAGCCACCCAGCCAGGACAAAATCCATGTCTTAAATGAAACTAGCAAATTTACTTTTCCTGTGATACAGTGTATGAAGAATACAACAACAATGTAAACGGAGGTTTGGAGCACTTCTTTGATTCATGCTAACACTCCAGCAGTTTTACTTACCATTTCTCTTCATCATCAATGCTAATTTCAACATGAGGAAAAACACAAATAATATCTTTGAAGTATTATAAAAATAGTTTTAACCTTGAAGACCTGCTGAAGGGTCTTGATGTTCAAAGTAAATCACAAACTATTCTTTGATAACCACCGAGTTAGGATATAGGTTTAGTTGGGTGGGACCAAGACCCAAAATAAAGTGACTTACACAAAACAGAATTGTAGTTTTCCCTACTGTTAAATGTGAGTAAGGAAGGTGACTCTGCTCAGCAAAGTCATCAGGAACTCTCTATTTTGTGGCTTTGCCATCTTTAGGATGTTACCCTTTTCTGCATTGCCCAAGTTGACTCACCATCATGTTAGCATTCCAGCTAGTAGGAAGAGGAAGAGGGGAAAGGGAAGGCATACCTCCAATAACATGACCTGGAAGTTGTTCACATCACTGTCTCTCATGTCTATTCATCAAAATTTAATCACATGGCCACATCTGACTGCTAAGTAGGCTAATCAACACATTAAGTTAACCACAACATTGCTATTATTTGACCTACGACACTCTTACATCCTTATGGTTCACCCTTACAGTTTGTTTTGGTTTCCACATCCTCAACTATAAACCAAGTTGGGGTTTTTTTTCACTCTAGAAGGAAAGAGATTCCAAGGTACAACCATCAATCCCTGCCAGTTTTTCTCAGTAAGAAGAATTTATTTAATTTCATTTTTTAAGAGTTTACTCTTGGTGTTATGCATTTTTTGAGCTTGGACAAATATATAATGGCATGTGTCCACCATTATAGTATCATACAAAGTATTTTCACTACCGTTCAAATCCTCTGTACTGCACCTATTCATTCTCCCCTCTCTAATGCCCTCGCAACCTGTTACTGATCTCTTTACTGTCTGCAGCTTTGCCTTTTCCAGAATGTCATATAGTTGAAATTATGAAGAATGTAGTCTTTTCAGATTGGCTTCTTTCACTTGGTAATATTCATTGAAATTTCTTCCATGAACTTTCATAGCTCAGCAGCTCTTTTCTCTTTACCACTGAATAATATTCCATTTTCTAATATGTCAATATATTTACTCATTCAGCTAATGAAAGCATCTTGGTTACTTCCAAGTTTTGGCAATTATGAATAAATCCATTGTGAAAATCCATGTGCAGGTTTTGTGTGGACATGAGTTCTATCTCATTGGGGTAAATACTAAGGAGTGTGATTGATAGATCATATAGTAAGAGTATGTTTAGTTATATGAGAAATCTCTAAACTGTCTTCCAAAGTGACTATACCTTTTTTCATTCTCGCCAGCAATGAATGAGAGTTCCCATTGCTTTACAACCTGACCAGCCTTTGCTGTTGTCAGTGCTCTGGATCTGGGCCATTTAATTTCATTTTTGATATAGTAAGGCATTTTTGTCCACTTCCCACTTCATTGTATCCCTCCAATACCTAATCAAGCTAAAATGCTGATCTTGACAACTCATATAGAAGTAAGCATTATTTTTATCCTAATATATAACAGTGACATAGAAACACATAATCTGAGGAGGCAATATAAGGACATGTTATATCCAGTTTTACTGTTGTAAAATATAGAACAGATGGCATATGAAGATTCCAGAAAAGTCATTCTGAGGATTTATTTTGATATCTGCTTTGTTCTTTAAGGAAAACTTGAGAAATCTTACTTTTAAAACTTTAAAACTTCTGTATAATTAAATAGCAGTGTAATCAGCAATAAAAGACAAAGAGTAAAGTAAGAGGAAATATTCACCAAAATATAGAAATGACTAATAGATATAGTTTATATGGAGCTCCTACGCAATAACAAATAAAGATAAATAAACCTAGTAGTAATGAGCAAAGGATATGAATATGCAAATGACAGAAGAAATTAAATGGTTAGTAAATAAGATGCTCAGTTTCTCTAATAATTTGGGAAATCCTAACTTAAACAAGATTTTTTATTTATTGGTAAAACTAAAAAATTGAAAATTAAAGATATCCAGTGTAGGTGAGAGTATGAGGAAATGGATGGTTCATATATTTTTGGTAAGAGCATAAATTTATATAATACTATGGTAGGCAATTTGGCAGTACCTATTAACATTTCCACTGCTTATACACTCTGACTCAGCAATTCCACTTTCAGTTATTTGTTCTAAAAATATATATACCTGTGAATGTACAAGAATTTCAATGTTTTTAGTAAGAGCTAAAAAATCTAAATGCCCTAAATGTCTAACATTAAGGGAATGGCTATGTTATGAAATTATGGCATGTCTGCCTGTAAGTACGGGCAAAAGAAAATCTCCAAAATATATCAGAAAGTGAAAAAATATTTATTTTATGAAAGTTTGGTGACACTCATAATATGTACACTAAATAGCTAAGAATAGTAAACAAATTGGTGGTTATAATAATGAGGGAAGACTTGCTCCATGAAATATCAAGATATACTTTAGCCCTAAGCCAGTGTGGCTCAGGTGGTTTGAGTGTCAACTGTACACCAAAGGGCTGTGTGTTCAATTCCCAGTTGGAGCACATACCTATGTTGCGGGTTTGATACCCCAATCAGAGTGCATGGGAGGCAGCCAATATTTCCCACATTGATGTTTCTCTCTCTCTCTCTAAAATCAACAAGTATGTATTTTTTAAAAGATATACTTTAAGCTACAGTGATCAACATAATTACATGCTACATTTTGTTTATCCATTCATCACTGACGATGGGCACTTGGGTTGTTACAACTTTAGCTACTGTGAATAATGTCCTATGAAGATGGGTGTGCAACTATCTCTTTGAGATCCTCTTTTTTAGTTATTTTGGGTATAGACCTAAAAGTGGAATTGCAGGATCATGTTGTAATTCTATTTAACTTTTTGAGGAATCACCATGCTGTTTTCCACAGTGGCTGCACTGTTTTACATTCCCACAAAATTTCTTCATAACCTTGTCAAAACTTCCTATTTTCTAGTTTTGCTTGTTTGTTTGTTTGCTCTGAAAGTAGCCATCCTAGTGGGTATGAAATGATCTCTGATTACATTTTTGATTTGTATTTCTCTAATGGTCAGTGACGTTGAGTATCTTTTCATGTGCTCATTGGCCACTTATATATTATAGGCACATTGTTATTATATAAGGAATAAGTTAACAATGTTAATTATTATGAAGGAAATATTTAAAATATCCTTTACCCATGTAGATAAGAATAATTGTGAAATAAAAAGATTGACTGATTGACTTTTCATTTTGGACTTTAGGCATTAGGATTTTTGTCTTCTTATGGAATAGGAATGGAATATAATCAAGCCAAGGTAAGGTCATTCTATTTTTTTTCTGAAACAAAACTGATTTTTTAAAGGGACATTGAGTAGAGACTCTACTCTTTAGGTAAAGGAGCTCCCTGTAGCACAGCAATTAAAAGCACCAGCTAAATATAGAAGTGTAGGGTTAAAATACCATAACTTTCTTTATGTCTCATATTCTAATTTCTTCATTAAAGATAGATAATAGCTACTACATGGGATTTTGTGGTGATTAAGTAAAATTTCATGCACAGTGCCCTTTTCATAGGCTGCAGAGCTCACTAAGAACCCCCCTAAAATAGTTGTCTTTACAGAGGAAGAGAATGAAATTAATAACTTATTTTGGAGTACTTAAGTGTTCATTTCTGTGCTAGGAATAAAAAGACAATGATTAGTTTGAGTTTCAAATTTAGATTTTATATATATATATATTTTTTTTTTTTAATTTTAGGCACTGATATATTACACCTTTGGAAGTGCTGGAGGAAGCAAGATGTCCCAGATGATACTGGTTTGTAAATTAAATATTCTTGGACCCAAATAGTTGTATTATAAATACAGCATTGTCAGAATATTAAGAATACGTATGCCTGTGTTTTAGGGGTACAGATATTTGTCAGGAATCAATGTTCTACAGAATTGTGAAGTTGCCCTATATCATTACAAGAAAGTGGCAGATTATAGTGAGTAATCCACATAATTTATTTTAAGATAAACAGACTTTCCAAGCACTTAAAAACTAAATCGATATAATTTGACATATTTATGAAAGTATTAATAGAGTATACTTTTTAACATCTGTTATAATTCTTTTAATACAATGTAGAATTTTCTGATTTCTTATAGTTATTTTTCAAAAAGTTTTAAATTATGGTCATCTTTTATTTTTGGTATTACATGCCCCCAAACAATTCTGCATTACTTGTTCTTGTGTTGTTCTTTCCTTCCACTGAGAATTTGAATGTAGCATCAATAAATACTAACATTTAGAATATGAGATGACTTGTTTTCAAATGCCTGGAGAAGTGGATGTAATGTACATACATTAGTGATCTTTATTACCACACTTGAGAACAATTCAAGTAATCATTGTTCTACTATTTTATCCCTTGTATACAAAAAAAAGCATGAGATTAATATACCATATTTTGCCGTGAATAAAGTGCACCCATGGTTTATTACTGCCTATGTATAATGCTCATTCTTATTTTTCCCTAAAAAATTTGGGCAAACAGTGCACATTATACACAGCAAAATATGATATGTTCCTAGAATAATTTTCAAAGCTGTAGGTAACATTCCATCTTGCAACATCACTGAAACAGACTACATAAGAGAATTTTAAATAAAAGTCTGCCAAGAAGTGAATAAGGTAAAGTTCATTTGGTTAGTTTTGATAATCAGAACAACATCTAAATATATGTTTTTGCATTATTAGGATCTGAGAAAAGAAAGGAAAATAACTACTTCTGAATTTAAGATGCTATATATAACTATATGTATATTTCAAATTGCATGCTTTATTAGTTTTATTCAAGCATAGTTATCTTTATATTTATTTTCAGATTATCCATAAGAAGTAATTAAGGAGCAGTTATTGCCCTTATATTGTAGCTTCAGTCTCTGGAAAAGTCAGTGGTGGAAGGGGTCAGTCCTAAAATCTATAAAAGCTGCCTTTTTTTTTCTTGAAACTGCTTGGCCAAGAGCTTTAGTAGGGTCTGATACATGATACAATATTTGTATGGGTTGCAAAGCTTTCTTGTACTTTTCTCAGGACCAAATAAATTCAGCAAGTTTATATTACCTAAGGATATTTCTGCACAATTTAAAGAGAATAGGACTAACAGTATTTTCTCTAAATTGACTCTTACCTCTTGCAACCTTCTATATTCTGGCTATTCTCTGGCTTGTTTTATTCACAGTTGCTGACAAGTTGGAAAAAAGTGAAGGTATTCCAGTGGAAAAAGTGAGACTAACTGAGATACCTGAAAATCTGCGTTCTAACAGTGGGATTCTGGATTGGGACATATACCAATACTATAAATTTTTGGCAGAAAGAGGAGATGTTCAGATACAAGTAATGTATACAGACAAGTTTAATTTTAAGAACTTGCAAATTACCAGGGGCTTGAATCGCTCTGAGAACTGAAGGAGTTAAAAATACTCCATTTTAAATGAGAAAGGGAAGACACACTCTCTCCTCCTTGTCCTACTCCTTTTTTGTCCCCTGACATTTGTAGTTCTATGGTCTGTAGGAAAGCCAGTAATGGCAATTTTTTGAAATTCACTCTTAAAAATTCATTTTTTAAAAACCTAGATTTTAATATAGAAGAAAGCACCATCCAATGTTGGTTTTAATATAAATGAACTCTTTCTCACCAGGATATAGACATGTTGTGTCTTTGGGAATGAGAATGGAGTATTGTTTTTGTGACCTTTGAGAGTCAAGAGTTAAGGCCTCTAGGTTTATGTACCCCGGTATTATTGTATACCAACAGGCCACTCATTAAAGAAACCATATACTCAGCAGCAGCCAATTACCCAATCAAAGGTATAGTCTGGAATGTTTTCCTGCTTCTTTTTTAAAGACATATCAACTGCATCAAAGTGAATCAACATACTACAGTAAAGTTACCAAGTAAAATTTTTCTTTTCTTTATTTAAATTAACAGCACTGCTAAAATAATTTTCAAAAATCATCTTTCCCAGGTATCTCTTGGACAATTACATCTGATTGGGGGGAAAGGTCTAGATCAGGATTACTACGTAAGTCAACTTCAAGATTTCATCATGTGGGGTGGAAAGGGTAGTAATGAGGAAGGATGATGTGCCAGTGAAAGGGATGGGGGCATAGAAGAGTTGCTGGGGAAAGCTCACTGCTGCTTTCTTACTCAGATCAGCTTTCTAGCTTTTGAGGAAGAACAAAGTTCATCAGAGGGCGCACTCTTTCAACCTGCCTCCAAGCACAAAGATGTAGAGGCTTCAGAAGGAACAGTTGGGGCAGGGGAGTTTCCATGCTCTGAACTTTGCCTCTTTCCACCAAACACACTCTTAGACTGAGGTAAAGTGAGGAGAATACCTCCACCTGCAGGCCTTGGACTTGGCCATGCCCCAAAGGCCAGCTGTGGAAAGTCCACTTGGGAGTTTCCTAATAACAAGCCTGTGGACCAGCTTCAATCCCATCTGGCTAGATCAGAGGACAAACAACTTTCAGTGTAACTAGAAGTATTATTAAACATATTTATAAATTATTAAAGTTTCTTTCAATCATTTTGCTTAACCTTATCTTATCCAGTGAGGTTAGAAGATTAACAATTCAAATTTAGTGGAGAAAAAGCAAATAAACTTGACTATACAGACTCTTCCTCAATTAGAGCTCTGGGATGAGGTCTTGTCTAGATCCTAACCCTAGATCCTCACAGATCTGGGAAAGTAACTAGGATCCTTTTTAAAAGGTAGTTTTGTAGCCTTTGTCATTTTATAGGAGCCATGTGCTCCTTGTCTCAAAGGAACACATAACCTATTTCAACATGGTCCCAAAAGCTAAGCAATAGAAATTACTTTGTAAGGTGATGACATAAAAAAGTTATCTGTTATTACTTACTATCTCACTTTATATTATTATGTTATGAATATGTTATTTGTACTATAGGTTGTTTTTTATGAGATACAGTACATATGAAGTAAATGTCAAAGTTAATTTCATAAAGTATGATAAAAATAGGTAGCAATTAAAATAAACATATGTATGCCAAGAAAGTACAATTGAGGGCCTTCAGATTATATTATCTTAACCGTTAACCAAGGTTTTAGCTCCTTAGATGGGAAGTTCTGGATTCATAACATTACTCCAACGCCAGATTTCAACGATGAATTTCTCATGTTAACCATAAGATGCATAACTGGGAAGAATTCTCCATTTTCTGTCAACATACAGTTTGGTCATGAAGGCAGTCAAGTCTCAGCTACAGGGAATATCCACCAATCTTTGTAGAGAACAAAAAACCTCAAAAAGCTAGGTACATCTGGTCAGCTCCAGCCATCATGAACACCAAATGACAGATAGCTGTCTCCAGGTGAGGATGAAGTGCTATCCCTAGGCTGTCACTGAAAGAGTTTGGTTCTGTAGTGGCAACAGCCAAGCAGTTGGGCATCAGCCAGGAGCTCAGTCAAGCCCTCCCATGGGCTCATTCACAGGGATTTTATTATCTCTGTTTTACAGATGTGGAGCTGAGGCTGGAGAAATGAAGCAAATTGCAAATCTCACAGAATTTGAACATAGGGCTTCAGCATTCAAAGCCAGTGCTCGTTCTCTTACACTTTACTTCCTTCTTTCCTGGGCAAAAGAAACAAAAATAGGGCCTCTAAAATCTGGTTTCCTCTCTTATAAAGCAAGAAGGAATGACATCTCTCAGGTTGTGTCAGCTCTAACTCTCTGATGGTGGGTTGGGCCCCATGCTTCCCATCCAGACATCTCAAAAAAGCTGGTTTAATTATAGAACCATGTCCATGGTTCAGGCACATTCTGGGACATGCACAGGCTGGTCTTTGCTGCTTTCCTCAGCCTAAACTGGAACTTGCATGGAAGGCTCCAGTCAAGTTCTCAGAGCTCAAGACCAATTGGTTTATGTAACCACTCCCAACCCTAGGTAGCTTAAAACAACCATTTATTTAATTCACAATTTGTGTGGGTCATTGGTTTTGTCTGGGTTCAGCAGAGTAATCCTGGTCGGGGCCAGGGTCAACTAATGTTGGCTGGGGTTGCTCAGGCATCATAGTTAGCTAGAACATTGGCCATGGCTGTTTGGTTCATGATGGCCTCACCTGTCACAGTTAGGATGACTGGGTCTCTCCATACGCTTTTGTTCTGCAGTCAATTGGCTCAAGCTTCCACAAAGCAGTCAAACTCCTTTTGTACTAAGGTTCTAGGGACACAAAGAACAAAGTTTTTTGAGGCCTATGATCTGGACTCACAAATCATTCCTGTCACATTCTTTCAGCCAAAGCAAGTCACAAGGCCAGCCAGCATTGAAGAAGTAGGAAAAAGGACATCTCTTCTTGACAGGCAAACTACAAAGTATTGTGGTGGTCATTTATGCCACAAGCTTAGTTGCACCAGAATCAACTTGGAATGGCATGGAAAATGCAAAGGAGAGAGAAAAGATAGAAGTATAAATTCATTTTCTGAAAGGCTGTTTGTACAGATCTTCCTATGACTAACTTATTCTTCTAGTCTTACATCCTCAGAAAAAATTTCATTGATCAACTTTACTCTTCCATCACTTACCATATCACACTGTGTTTACTTTCATCTAGCCCATATCACTCCCTGAACAATATTGGTCTTAACTTGTTTACTGTCTCCCCAAAATAGAACATAAGTTCTTGTTTATCTTTATCATTACTATGTATCCCGTACTAAGATTAGTCCCTGGTACATATTAAGTTGTTACTAAGTACTTATTGGATGACTGACTGACTGAATGAATGAATGAATGGTAGCATTTTAAGCATTATATGTTACTCCTCAGCCTAAGAACTATTCCTTGAGCCTATGCCTAGAACTATGCCTAGAGCGAAAAAAAATTATTAGTGTAAGTCCTTTTTTTCCTTTTTATTATTCTTGTTTTTTCTATTACAGTTCTCCCAATTTTTCCCTCTTTGCCCTCCTCCATCCAGCCCACTGCCTGCTCACACAGTCTATCTCCTCACAATGGTCCATGTCCATGGGTAATTTCATACATGTTCTTTGACTAGTCCCTTCCCCTTCTTTCCACCATTATCCCTCCAACCCCTTTTCCTCTGGCAGCTGTCAGTCTGTTCTCTGTTTCCATGTCTCTGGTACTGTTTTGCTCATTAGTTAATTTTGTTCATTAGATTCCTCTTACAAGTGACATTATATTGTATTTATCTTTCATAGACTGGCTTATTTCACTTAGCCTAATAGTCTCCATTTCTAACAATGCTGTCAAAAAGAGTAGGAATTCCTTGTTCTTTCTTTGTTGTTTACATAGTATTTCCTTGCGTAAATGTACCACAGTTTGTTAATCCATTCATCTACTGATAGGCATTTAGGCAGTTTCCAATACTTGGCTATTGTAAATAACACTGCTATGAACATAGGGGTGCGTAAGTTCTTTGGAACTGGAGATTCTTAAGGTATATTCCTAGCAGTGGAATTGCTGGGTCAAAAGGAAGTTCCATTTTTAATTTTTTGAGGAAATTTCACAGTTTTCCACAGTGGCTGCACCAGGCTGTATTCCCACCAACAATGCACTAGAGTTCCCTTTTCTCCACATCCTCACCAGGACTTGTTGTTTGTACATTTATTAATGATGGCCATTCTGACAGGGGTGTGTCTTTTCAGGCCCTTTGCCCATTTTTTAAATTGGATTGTTTATCTTCCTGGTGTTGAGTCATATGAGTTCTTCATATATTTTGGAGATTAACCCTTGTTGGGTGCATCATTGGAAAATATGGCCTCTCAAACAGTCAGTTCCCATTTCATTTTGATGATGTTTTCTTTAGCCATGCTGAGGCTTTTTAATTTGATGTAGTCCCATTTGTTTAGTCTTTCCTTTATTTCTCTTGCCCTAGAGAATGTATTGGCAAAAATATTGCTGCATGGGATATCTGAAATTTTACTGCTTATGTTTTCCTCTAGGACTTTAATTTGATTCCCAGGTACTTTATTTTTTTCTTGTTGCTATAGTAAATGGGATTTTTTTCTTAGTTTCTCTTTCTGGTAGTCTATTATTGGCATACAAAAATGCCATAGATTTCTGTGTATATTGACTATGTATCCCACTACTTTACCAAATTCACTTATTAGGTCAAGTAGTTTTGGGTGACACCTATAGGGTTTTTTATGTACACTATCATATCATCTGCAAATAATGACAGTTTTACTTCCTCTTTTCCAACTTGGATGCCTTTTATTCCTTCTTGTCTGATCACTATGGCTGACTTCCATCAGTGTGTTGAATAAGAGTGGAAAGCATGGACACCCTTGTTTTGTTACTTTGTTAAAGGAAACACTTTTAGTTTTTTCCCATTGAGTATGATGTTGTCAGTAGGTATTTTGTATATGGCATTTATTATGTTGAGATATGCTCCCTCTATCCCCACCTGGCTGGGTGTTTTTTATCATAAATTGGTGCTGGATTTTATCAAATGCTTTTTCTGCATCTATTGATATGATCATGTGATTTTGTCTTTCATTTTGTTTATATTATGTATCATATTTATTGGTTTGTGACTACCATACCATCATTGCATCCCTAGAATATTTATTTTTAGAGAGGGGGAGGGGTGTCCATGCTGCCCGATGTCTTCTTTGAATGTTTGGTAAAATTCACCTGTGAAACCATCTGGTCCAGGGCTTTTGTGTGTCAGTAGTTTTTTTATTACTGCTTCAATATTGCTAGTTGTTATTGGTCTATTCAGATATTCTGCTTCTTTTTTATTCAGTTTTGTAAATGTATCCATTTTGCTCAGGTTGTCCAATTTCTTGGTAGATAGTTGTTCACAGTAATTTCTCATAATCCTTTGTATTTCTGTGGCATCAGCTGTTACTTCTCTTTCATTTCTGATTTTGTTTATTTGGGTCCTCTTTTTTTCTTGATGTGTCTGTCTAATGGTTTGTTGATTTTGTTTATGTTTTCAAAGAGCCAGCTCCTGGAATCATTGATCCTTTGAATTGTTTTTTGAGTCTCCGTATCATTTAATTCCTCTCTGATTGTGATTATTTCCTTCCTTCTGCTTGCTCTGGGCTTTGTTTGTTGTTTTTCCTCTATTTCTTATAGATGTAGGATTAGGTTTTGGGTCTTTTTTTGAGATTTTTCTATCAACTTTAGGTAGGCATGTGTGACTGTGAGCTTCCCTCTCAGGACTGCCTTTGCTGTGTCCCATAGGTTTTGGGTTATTGTGTGTTCATTTTCATTTGTTTCCAGATACTTTTTTATTTCTTCCTTGATCTCATTGTTAACCAGTCATTATTTAGTAACATATTGTTTAGCCTCCATGTATTTGAATGTTCTTGAGCTTTTTTCTTGAGGTTGGTTTCTAGTTTTAAGCCGTTGTGATCCAAGTAGATGCTTCATATGATTTCAATTTTCTTGAATTTGTTAGGGCTTGTTTGGTGTCCTACCATGTGGTACATCTTTGAGAACAATCCATGTGCATTTAAGAAGAATGTGTATTTTTCTTCTTTGGGGTGAAATGATCTATAAATATCACTTAAGTTCATTTAATCTAGAGTGTCATTCAATTCTGCAATATTTTTGTTGATATTTTGTGTGGAAAATCTATCCATTGTTGACAATGGGGTGTTAAAATCCCCTACAATGACTGTATTGCTGCCTCTCTCTTTCTTAAAGTCCTCAAATATTTTCTTTATATATTTAAGTGCACCTATATTGGGTGCATATATGTTTACAAGAGTTTTATCCTTTTGTTTACCACTCCCTTAAGTAATATGTAGTGACCTTCTTTATTGCTTCTTACGGCCTTTGTTTTGAATATAAGTATTTCTATTCCAGCTTTTTTGTTTCATGAATATTTGGATGGAATATTTTTTCCATCCATTTACTTTCAGCCTCTGTGTATCTTTTGTTCTTTGGTGGGTTTCTTGTAAACTGCATATATGTGGGTCATGTTTTCTTATCCATTCAGCTGCCCTGTCTTTTGATTGGAGCATTTAATCCATTTACATTTAAGGTTATTATTGATAAATACTTATTCATTGCCATTTTTCCCCTTTGTTCCTGTGTGCTTCTTTCTTTCTTCTTCTTCTTTTTAAAGCAGTCCCTTTAGCATCTCTTGCAGTGCTGGCTTGGTGGAGATGTACTCTTTTAGCCTTTTTTTGTCTTGTAAGCTCTTTATTTCACCTTCTGTTTTAAATAAGAGCCTTGTTGGATAGATTAGTCTTGTTTGCAGGTGCTTGCTTTTCATTACTTGTAATATTTCATTCCAGTCCCTTCTGGCTTGTAGTGTTTCTGTTGAGCAATTAGCTGATATTCTTATCAGAGCTCCCTTGTATGTTACTATCTTTTTTCTGTTTGATGCCTTTAAGACTCTCTCTCTGTCTTTAAATTTTGCCCTTTTGAATGTAATGTGTCTTGCAGTGGGCCTCTTTAGTGTAAGGTTCTTTTTAAATGTAAGTAATGCCCAGTTTACTGCCTAGCAAATTAAATGTCAAAATACCTGGAAATAACTAGCTCACACATTTTTTCTTCTCAATGTTGATTAAATTAATCTCTCATGAGCTGTCACCACAGGCAATATTTTCAACCCTTCACCCACCACAAAATTCTTAATTATTGAAAAGTATACATAATTCTTTATTATATTATCTTTCACTTCTACACATACATTTTAATGTCATTTGCATTTCTAAATATATACAGGTCTGAGTGAAATGGATTAGAAAATATGGATGTTTTACAATCCAATTAAAAAATGGGCAAAGGACCTGAACAGACACTCCTCCAAGGAGGACATAAACAGGGCCCAGAGAAATATGAAAGGATGCTCAGCATTACAAGCTATCAGAGAAATGCAAATTAAAACCACAATGAGATACCACTTCACACCGGTCAGAATGGCCATCATAAACAAATCAACAAACAACAAGTGCTGGCGAGGTTAAGGAGAAAAGGGAACCTTAGTACACTGTTGGTGGCAATGCAGACTGGTGCAGCCACTGTGGAAAACAGTTTGGAATTTCCTCAAAAAGCTAAAAATGGAATTGCCTTTTGACCCACCTATTTCACTGATAGGATTATACTCTAAGAATCCCAAAACACCAATTCAAAAGAACCTATGCACTTCAATGTCCACAGTAGCATAATTTACAATAGGCAAGTATTGGAAGCAACCTAAGTGCCCAGCAATAAATAAGTGGATCAAAAATTATGGTATGTTTACACAATGGAATTTTACACAGCAGAAAGAAAGAAGGAACTCCTACCCTTCATGACAGCATGGATGGAACTAGAGAGCATTATTCTAAGTGAAATAAGCCAGGCAATGAAAGACAAATACCATATAATCTCACCTATAAGTAGAAACTAATCAACAAAACAAAAATGAAGAAAGGTATAACCAACAACATTGAAAGAAAAAACAAACTGACAATAACCAGAGGGGAGAAGGGAGAGGGATAATGGGGAAAAGAAGGGGAAGAGTCAAGTCAAGGAACATATATAAAAGACCCATGGACAAAGCCAAAATGGGGAAGGATTGAGAGTTGGAGGTGGGAGTGGGTGAGGCAGGAGGAAGTGGTGGCAGGAAAATAAAGACAACTGTACTTGGACAATAAAAAAATAATTGTAAAAATCTCGGTGTTTTAATGGAGATTACTAAAATGAATGAGTCATAATTAAATTAAACTTAACAGAAGAATACAAAATGTGTAAGGTCAACTGCTTTGTCTACCTTATCACCCATTCAAAAGAGCTAATATTAACCCTTTCCAAGATGATTTACAGATCTTAAGACAAAAGAAGTGCTCATAAATGTTTTTAGGACAATACATTTTTTGACATTTTATTCTAGAGGAAATGTTACAAACTGATTAAACTAGGGTATTACTTAGAACCAACAAAAAATCATTCTCATTTTTAAAAAAAGAGAGATGTGCAATCAAATAATAAAAATTAGTCTAATACCTAAGACATACTATATTTTATAACAAGACATCATCAATTATAAGACACATTATTTCATGTTACACTGAGAAAGAAAAAACACTGCCAACATAAATTATATAAGGCTACTGATAATAAGAAATGTCTTGATTAAAAGGCTGAATATACATCTCCGAATCAATAAAATATAATGGTAGGTGCTCAGTAAATATATGAAGGATGGATGGAATCTTTGTGTGTTTGAACTGCTGTAACAAAAATACCATAGAATAGGGGTAAAAAAATAGAAATGTATTTATCATAGTTTTGGTGGCTAGTGACAGTGTGGTTGAGTGAGGACTCTTCCAGTTTTCAGACTTCTCATTGTACCCTTGAATAGCAGAAGGGATGAGCTAACTCTCTGGGGCCTCTTTTATAAAGGCACTAATCCCATTCATGAGGGCTCTGCCAATCACCTCAATGGTCCCACCTCCTATCATCTTGAGCATTAGGTTTTCAGTATATGAACTATGAGTTTGGGGGGAATGCAAATATGCAGACCATAGCAGATGAATGAATACTTGATCTTCTTGTAAGTAAGAACTCAGGTTGGCTCATGCATACCCATCCAAACAACATGCATGGTATTTTCATACAGTGTTTAATAAAATGTTGAAGTAATACTTTTAAGGGCAGGTTAATTTAAATAGAAAGAAAAGAAAATGGAAATGCCAAGCCATGAGAGTGGAGGAGTATAGAACAGGGAATTTCAGGAAACTTCAATTCCTTTTGGTCTTTATTGGATGATTATATTGAAGAATGGGGAAATTTCCATGATACTTGTTTGCTTCTGGTGAATAGATTATTATCTTTTAACAGTTCAAATCTAGTTTTCCAGGGTGAAACTTTTTTTTTCCCTAGAACTCAAAATTGCCATATTTTAGAGTCAAATTCTGAAACTGGACTTTGAAAATGGTTTCACAGAATCAATACTAGAGCTGGAATGTACCGCAAAGATTAAAATCCAGTTCCCTTGTTTTAAAGATTTATAAATTTATTTTTTAATTCACTTATTCATTCATTCCAGGAATATTTTCTGAGTGCCTAATATATAGTAGACACTGTATTAAGTATAGAGGATTCAACATTGGAGAAGACAAATAGTTAAGCAGACAATTAAATCAATGAATGCATGCCATGATAAGGAAGAACAGGGTGCCACAAGAACATACAGAAGAAAACATGAATAAGGAAACCAAGGCCTGGAGATACTGTTATGTGAACAAATAATAGTAATCTAGGAGTATATTTGGGTCTTGTCTGAATAGAGACATTCATAAGAAATACTTTTATTTTTTATATTAATGAGCTCTGATAAATGTAATTGATAAATCATACATTTGATCATACATTTAATTTATTTACTCATGTTCATAAATCTTGATTGACTTCTGTTTTCTACCAAATAAAATAAAAGTCCTTAGCCTGGTATTTAATGTTTGGCTATTTTCAAGTCTTAGGTTTTAGATTTCTACTTAAGTCATACTGAAGTAATTACTATTTCCTGGACACACCTTAGACATCCCCATATCCTTTCCTTATTCATGTTATTCTCCCAGCCTATGATACCCTCTGCACTTGTAAATTATCTCTATCTTTCATGAGACCCTCATCACTTAAGCCCTCCTTCTTTAACTGAGAACACAGAGTGCCAGGTACATGGGAATTGGATTCAGGCTTTTTGTAGGACTACAGTACCAAAAGCATGACCCTTGCGTGTCACTAAAAAGGCTTAGATAATAACAATACCTTCCTTACAGTGTCATTGTGAAGGTTAGTTAAGAAAAAGTATTAAATACTTATCACAGAACTGGTTACAATATGTATTATTCAATACCCCTCTAATTCTTTCTTGGTGTTCCTTTTATCCCATCTATCATCTATTTTCCTGTTGCCATTTATATATATATATATATATTCCTTTGTGAGCATAGTGTTTTTAATCTATGAATCACCTATAATATCTAGCATACTACCATATATACATCAGGTTTCAATCAAGCTTTTGAAAGGATAAATGAAGAACAGAAGAGATGGATGGATAAATGGATACATGATGTGATGAGGTCCAGCACTTGTGACATTTGTACTTATGCCCACGAGGCAGACCAACTTTACTAACTAGCTTTTGGTTGTCAAATAAGTTGGCAATATTTCTAGAGCAAATTTACATATGAAAGAACTACCCACATTTCTTCCTTTGACAATTTTTTCTTTTTGGGAAGGAGAAGACCCTTGCACACCAACCTAGTTAAGGCTTTTTAAAGAGCAGAAGAGTTGTGTCCTAACAATATTCTTTGGAGAGTGTCTTCGTTTCTCATTCCTGGGGCTGACTTTTTTTCATTTCTCCATATGGTCTCTGAGAAGAGCTTCTTGGAGTTTAGGATGAGGCCTAGGGAATGAGGCAGCAAGGGGCAGGGCAGACCTTATGCATTCTAGACTGAGTGTTTCATTTAATGCATGACCTAGAGAGAATCAGAAGCTTTGCTGGCATCCATCAATTTGATTTAGAAAGAATTGGCCTCAAGTTTACCTCTGCAGAAAGATCTGGTCTCAACAGGCAGACAGTTGTGTCTGGTCCTTATAAACATTAGGATGCTACATATCTAATTACGCCAATTGTATAAACTGTCTTATCAGTACATAGTATCAACATAGATGCCTACTTTTTCAAAACAATAGACTATTAGGTGTGCAGCTGGGATTTATCTGTTCTCCATTAAGCCACATGCCCATCAAGAATTTCCAAATGTGAGTTCTCACATTCTAAATGTATATGTGAGAGATGTGTGTGTGTGTGTGTATATACACAAAAACAGGGTTCAACAGAAGTAAGGCTTGCTTGAGTGTCGTTGGTAGGGCACATGAATGTCTCCCATGAGATAGACAGCAATTAGAACATTTCACCTAAAATGTCATATGGTGTGCTTGAGTGAGATGATATTATGTTACAGAAGTACATGTTCAGCAATCAATAAAATAAAATACAAAGAAAAAATATTTTGTAATAAAAGAGGGGTGTTATTTGTGCTGGACTATATATATGTGTGTGTGTGTATATATATATATATGTGTGTGTGTGTGTGTGTGTGTGTGTGTGTGTGTGGCACACACACACTGAGGTCTGGCCAGAAGGTATCCAGCCATATAATATGAAAAATAGAGACACTTACTGAAGAAGATACAAGATTCAATAAACGTTGTACATAGGACAATGATGTCTCAGTCCCCTTCAAAGTAGGCACCTTGGTACCTCACACAGTTCTCCCAATTGCCATCAGCTGCCCCATCATATTTTCTTGAATCTCTTCGGTGGTCTGAAATCTCTTGCTTTTCAAAGGTGATTTCAGTTTTGGGGAAAGCCAGAAGTTGCAGGGCTCCAAATCTGGGCTATAGGGGGGCTGAGCCACGTGGGTTATTAGATGTTTCACAAAAAAACTCTGTATGAGACGTGATGCATGAGTGGGCACATTGTCATAATGAAGCTGCCAATCACCAGTTACCCAGAGCTGCGGCCTTCTGAATCATCCAAATAGTTTCCACAGAGGAAGGTTCAAGCTTAATGCAAAATTTGATGCAGATCCATTGCTCTACCCAGTCATTTTGAATGTGGTGGCCACACAGTACACATGCTCACTCAGTGGCATCTACCACCCCCACTGACTAGTACAGTGAAGTCATCATTGTTCACACATGCACATTCCAGGCCATTCTCCTTGGCTTCCAGGTTACATCAATGTTGTGCAAACTGTTCTCATTATATTAACTATGGCTGGGTTTTTTCCAGACAGACCTCATACACACACACTCACATATATACATATATACACCTGTGTGTGTGTGTGTGTGTATATATATAGTGTACAAATATATGTATTTATTCTCCCACTCTTCAGGTTTATGGTTCAAATAGCATTGAGAATACTGCCTTAGAGAAATAGAACATTTCATAGATATGTTTTGAATGCATGTTCAATGAAGTAAAGTTTTCTTTGAGAAGGCATTTTGTAGGATATGTTCATGATTGTCAATAATACTGTTCCTTTTCTCTCCAGAAAGCACTATACTACTTTTTGAAGGCAGCAAAGGCCGGGAGTGCAAATGCCATGGCATTTATAGGAAAGGTACATTCTTCATCTTGATCAATAACTTTCATTTTTTAAAGACCTAAGAAATTATGGTATCAGTTGATTGAACCCAGTGTAGGGTACATAGATGCAGATCTCTTTCATGGAAACAGCTGAGGAGGACATTTGGCTACAAAATGAGGGTATTATTCCTGAGGTGACAGTTTTTAAAAAGGCCCAGAAAACAGCAACTTTTATCTCGGACACCAGAAGCAACCTTGAATCACAGCTGTCCAAAGGCACCTTGACTGAGTATAGCTCAAAATTTCTCCCATGATCCCTGCCCCTGGCACATAACAGGAGATCAGGGCTAGTTGTGCACTGAAGACTGGTACATTCTTCAATCCAATGAGGTGCCTCCTCCCTTAACTTCAAGAAGGAGACCCAGCTCCAGGCTAACAAAAGTCCATCCTTGCATTCCTATAGAGAGACATGTTCTTTCTTTTTCAAAGATCACTCCCTCTGCCCAGTGCTGCCTTTTGTTCCCTGCAGCCAGTTTATATTTATTAGTAACTGCGGGGGCAAGTGCCCTGCTTGCAGAAGTGCTACATACAGTAAATTTAGATGTGATGAAATAGGAAAAAAACACAAGTAGAGCTCATGTTTTCATCCTTGGGCAAGGTCACTCCAGTACGTATGTAGTAGACTGTTCCTTTAGTTTTCCTTTTAAAAAAAAATTGAACTGCAATCCATATGACATAAATTAACCATTTAGAAGTATACATTTCAGTGACATTTACTACATTCTCACTGTTGTACAACCATCACCTTTATGTAGGTCTAAAACATTTTCATCACCCTCAAGTTTCTTAGATTTTTACATCCTCTTTTATTTTTTTTTCTAGATGTATTTAGAAGGTAATGATGCAGCACCACAAAATAATGCTACTGCTTTCAAATACTTTTCCATGGCAGCCAATAAGGTATGTTACTCAGCTAATTTCTGCAAACACATGAAAATACTTGGCCTCTATTACATGCAGACTGGTGCTGAAAAGTTGACTCCAAAGCCTCATGCCTGGCTATGAGGCCTAGGAGGAGTTTTGCATCCGAGGAAAAGGGGGATATTGTTACCTATAAAATATGGGGTTCAGGTGATGGGGGAGACATGTCTTCTTGGTAAACAAAAAATGCAAGTGACTTGTACTGTCCTAGCAGGAGACTAGAGAGAAGCTCATCTCTCCTCTCTCCCAAATGTAGACGAGACCATCTAGCTCAGAAAACAAGAAATAAAATACAATAGATAAAAACAAAGGAAGGAAAAACTCAATCAATAAATATGTAATTTCAGGACAAAAACAATAAAGAAATGCCCAGTTTTCTCCCACTTGACCTTGCCCGAAAACCAGAAATCCCTCTGGCCCAAGAAGAAGGTTGTCAGAGAGGCAGGCAGGACAAGATGATTAAAGAGCAAGGCACTGGAGGCATTTGATCTGAACACCAGCCTTGCTACTTACTAGCTGTGTGACTATGAATAAGTTACTTAACCTTTTTGTGCCTCAATTTCCCTATTTATAAAATGGGAATATAAGAAGATTTGCCTTGTATTGTTGTCAAGATAATATTATTGAGTTGACATTTCTGTGCTTTCTATTGTCAAGTAGTTAAGCACTGCCTGGCACATAATAAGGCTTTGTGTCAGATATTATATTTTAGCCTGGGGCCAGTTAGAGTGAACTTCAAAGTATATCCAGGCAAAATGGATTTGGTATATGAAGGAATATACAAATGGTGTTATACTGAAGTTTTTGCCTGGATCCTAAGTTTAGTGAGGCTGGTATCTGTCAGATAGAACTTAGTAGACTACACTGAATTCCTTTAGTACATAAAGAGCTCCTAATCGCTACATTCATTAACTTAACATTGGTGAAAGTTTTCTATCCCTGCACAGTAGGAAACATTTTATTATTTTATTATGTCATACTGCAATACTAGCAGTAAAGATATGCTCAAATTGGGGAATATTATCAACTGTTCTTTTTTAAAAACCCACATGCTGCTTTAGGAGCTTATTTATAAACAACTAGCACTTTAATGCTGCTGCTATTGTGGTGTAAATTACTGAGAAGACTGGTACTCAAATCCTCTCCTTGTAATTTATATGAAATTGTTACTTAGCAATACAGTATCTGGTGTACAATTAGATTAGGATGACAAGGAAGAGCCAACAAAAAAAGAGAGAGTGAAATAGGAAGATCTCTTGTAATCTGGCAAATAATGCTGATTTGTCATCCCAAATGAATAATGCGAAGAAGTCAGTCAAGTGTGTAAATTAACCCAGCTCCCAAGCTCCTCAGAGCTGTGTAAATAGCAGTGATCTGAGGTACTCATGTTCTAACCCTGAGCTACCTTCTTTTATAGAGGAAATCTGACATTGTATTTAAGGTAATTGCTCTGAATGACATCAGGTGGATAGGGCCATATATTTCTTTATCATTACCTGGTCAATTTATGAGATTTCTCACTTGGAGTCACTACTAAAGTGAAAGGTTTCTTTCTTCCACTCTGCACACCCATACTCTTCTTTTACTTATTTTTTAATTGCTTCTTCAATTTGTTTTTGAGTTATATCAGTACCAGGATGCAAAGATACAGACTTTATAACTCTTGTCATTTATTTACTCAGAAACATAAACATTTATCCTATGATATTGAGCCCACATTGTACTATATTCTTGTTTTCTCTCTCACACCTCTGAAGATATCAGGTCCCCATCTCCATACTTTTGCACTTCCTTCTCACTTCTCAGACTCTCCCATTCTGAACTCTACTCATCCCCCAGAGCACAGTTTAATCCTCTCTCCCTCCACGAAACCACCCTTACCATTCTTGGCTCTTCTGAACTTGTCTTGCATTCATGCTACATACTAACTTTACTATTTCTACCTTGGGCCTTCTCACCTATTGTCTGAAGACCAAATCTTCTCAACTAGAAAAGGGCTACATCTTAGTACATAGTAGGAGTTCATTAAATATTTTCCAAATAAATGATCATCTCTTCCCTAAGCTTATGTCAATTAACCAAAGCAAAAGGCCCTAATGTGGAAATTATATATGGGGTGATTGTCAACACAAATATTATGTTTAGCCCAGAAAGTGTTTTTAAAATTAAGGAAACTTCATTATCAAATCTGGATATTGAAATTGTCTTGGAAAATGGGAAGAGCTGACCATATAAGGATGCCATTCCATGTAACAACTGCCTGAAAAAGATCCAAGATGGCAGCATGTTAGGTGGATGTTACATTCACCTCCTCCCAGGACCACATTGGAATTACAACTAATATATAAAACAATCATCTTGAATAACCAACTAAAGACTAACTGAACAAATCAAGAAGCAGAATGCAAGATGGCGGAGGAGTGAATGGAAGTCACACTGACCTCCTCCCAGGACTAATCTGGAATTACAACTAAATTGTGAGGAAATCACCTGGAAAAAACAACTGAACAATAGTTAGAGGGGCCTTATAATCTTGGACAGACAGAAGAATCAGCTTTAGCACAACCTGGCTGGTAAGGAGTGTGGTAGAGACTACAGAAGGCAGGCTGGTCGCCACAGGTGGCACTGCCAGATGGACATTTGAAATGGCCCCCTGAGAAGAATGGGGTCTAAACCATAAGTGGGGATTCCCAGCCTACAGCACCAGAGCCCAAAAAGTACACAGATAACAGCCAACTGCAAAAAGCGGCAGGGTTGCTCTCTGCCAGAGACAGGTGGCTGAGATGCAAAGAGGCGTTTAAAGAGCCAACACACAAATTTTTACTGGCAACCACTTACTCTGGGTTCCCTCAAAGGTGGGGGCAGAGTGTGCTAGAGATACCTGAGGAGAGACTGGGGAAGGAGGCTTTGGGGTGAGAACTGAGAGAATAGACAGCAAGATCTTGGTGCTGAGTCATCCCCCATATGGCAGCAGCCATCTTGCTCAGGCAAATAACTCCCATGAGCGGCAGCAGTGAGAGGACCCAAAAACCAACCCCCTCAGGAGGCTCTGCTCTGTCCCAGTGGTGTTTAAGCCTGACTGCTGAGTATAGACTAGCAGTCACAGATAGTAGATACCTGGCTAAAGAGTGTACAGCATGGCCTAGAGACACTTGAAGAGAGGCTGTACATGGAGGCTTTGGGGAGAGAACCAGGTGAGTAACCAGCAGGATACTGGTGCTAACTCCTCCCCTATATGGCAGTAGCCACATTGCTCAGGAGGACCACTCCCCTGAGTGGAAGCAGCATGAGAGGACACAATAACCCTACCCCCTGGAGACTCTGCCCCACCTGTGGTGCATAAGCGTGACTGCTGAGTGCAGAGTGACTAGATTAACTGCTGAAGCAGACAGCCACAGATGATGGATTCCTGAAAGTCTCCAGCAGACTGCCGGAGTCAGATGGGGTCAACATATGACATCATCAGAGGCAGAACCAGAAAGAAAAAACAGCAGTCTCTTTCAATAGAAGTTCACACCAAAAAGTCAGGAAGTCAAGACAGATCAATTTAAGAAGCAGAAGCAAAAAGGAAGAGTTTCACAAATAATGGAAAGACAAAACAAACAAACAAACAAACAAGAACCCAACTGAAAGAAAAGGAAGAATCCCCAGAAAGAGAACTAAATGAAATAGAGGCAAGTAAACTATCAGATATTGAGTTCAAAACAATGGTTATAAAGAAGCTCAATAAGCTCAGTGAGCTCAGAGAGAATTACCAAAAACTACAGGGAAACTACGAGGAACTTACTGCAAACTACATCAGCATGAAAAAGGACATAGAAACTATCAATAAGAGACAAGAGGAAATGAAGAATATAATTTCAGAATTGAAGAACACAGTAGAAGGAATCCAAAGCAGGCTAGATGAAGCAGAGGAAAGAATCAGCAAGCTGGAGAATAAGGTAGAAAAAAGCTCCCAGAAAGAGCAAGAAAATTAAAAAAGATTCAAAAAGAATGAATAGGCATTAAGGGAAATGCAGGGCAACCTGAAACATAATAATATCCATATGATAGGGATACCATAAGGAGAAGAGGAGCAAGGGATAGAGAACCTGTTTGAAAAAGTAATGATGGAAGACCCCTAATTGGAGGAGAGAAAAAGTCATACAAGTCCAAGAAGCACAGAGGATCCTATTCAAGAGGAATCCAATGAGGCCCATTCTAAGACACATCATCATTAAAATAGCAAATATCAATGACAAACAGAGAATCCTAAAGGTAGCAAAGGAGAAACAGGTAGTAGCATACAAGGGAGACCCAACAGAGCTACCAGCTGACTTCTCAACAGAAACACCACAAACCGGAAGGGAATGGCAAGAAATACTCCAAGTAATGAAAAGCAAAGCCTGCAACCAAGACTGCTCTAACCAGCAAAGCTCTCACTTAAACTGGAAGACGAAATAAGGAATTTCCCAGACAAAAGAAAGCTAAAAGAATACACCTTCACCAAACCAGCATTGCAAGATATGCTAAAGGAAACACTTTAGGAAGATAAAGAAAAAGAGTGAGAAAGAGAGGAACACAGGTACAAAGGGAATAAGATGAGTAAGTACCTATCAATAATAACTTTAAATGTAAATGGGTTAAATGCTCCAATCAAAAGACATAGGATAGCTGCATGGATAAGAAGACATGACCCACATATATTCTGCCTGAAAGAGACCCGCCTCAGAACAAAAGATCTACGCAGACTGAAAATAAAGGGATGGAAAAAAATATTCCAAGCAAATGGACAGGGAAAAAAGCAAGGGTAGCAATACTTATATCAGACAAAATAGATTTCAAAACAGAGGCCTTAAAAGGAGACCCAGAAGGACACTTCATAATACTCAAAGGAAGAATCCATCAAGAAGACATAAACATTGTAAACATTTATACATCCAACATAGGAACACCCAAATATATAAGGAAAATCTTGGAGGACTTCAAGAAAGAGATAGCAACACACTGAATGTAGGGGATTTTAACACCCTACTGTCAACAATGGATAGATCTTCCAAACAAAACATCAGCAAGGAGATTGTGGAACTGAACAACGTATTAGGTCAAGTGGACTTAAATGACATATATGGAACCTTTCATCTCAAAGAAGCAAAATACACCTGCTTTTCAAATGCATATGGAACCTTTTCAGAGATAGACCCCATGATAGGACACAAAACAAGCTTCAGAAAATTCAAGAAACCTGAAATCATGACAAGCATTATCTTGGACCACAAGAGCTTGAAACTAGAAATCAACTTCAAGGAAAAAACTCAAAAATATTCAAATTCATGGAGACTGAGTAGCATGCTATTAAACAATGAATGGATCAATAATGAGATCAAAGAAGAAATCAAAAAGTTTCTGGAAACAAATGAAAATGAACACATAACAGTCCAAAACCTTTTGGACACAGCGAAGGCAGTCCTGAGAGGAAAGTTCATAGCAATGCAGGCCTACCTAAAAAAGATAGACACATTTCAAATAAACACCCTACCCTACATCTTCAAGAACTGGAGACACAACAGCAAATGAAGCCAAATGAGTAGAAGGAAGGAAATAATTAAGATCATAGCATAACTGAAAAACATAGAGACTAAAAGAGCAATTCAAAGGTTCAACAAATTCAGGAGCTGTTTCTTCGAAAAGATAAACAAAATCGACAAGCCTTTAAGCAGACTCATCCAGAAAAAAAGGGAGAAGACCCAAATAAATAATATCAGAAATGAAAAAGGAGAAATTACACCTGAAACCACAAAAATACAAAGGCTTGTAAGAAATTACTATGAACAATTATATGCTAAGAATTTGAAAACCTTGATGAAATGGACAAATTTCTAGAAAAATACAACCTTCCAACACTGAATGAAGAAGAAGCAGAAAAACTGAACAGACCAATAACAGCGGTGAAATTGAAGCAGGAATCAAAAAACTCCTGGCACACAAAAGCCCTGGACTGGACAGTTCACAGGAGAATTTTACAAAATATTTAAGGAAGAGCGAACCCCTGTACTTCAAAGGAGGTAAAAGGCCTGTACTCATAAAACCACACAACACTGAAGAAAGAAACCAAGGAAGACACAAATAACTGGAAGCATACACCGTGTTCATGGGTTGGATGAATTAGCATCATCAAAATGTCCATACTACCCAAAGCAATTTATAGATTCAATACAATCCCTATTAAAATACCAATGATATATTTCACAGATATAGAACAAAAATTTCAAAATTTATACGGGACCATAAACAACCCCAAATAGCCTCAGCAATTTTGAGAAAGAAGAACAAAGTAAGAGGGATCACAATACCTGACATCAAACTATGTTACAAGGCCACTGTGATCAAAACAGTCTGGTACTTGCATAAGAGCAGACCCATAGATCAATGGAACAGAATAGACAGCCCAGAAATAAGCCCATGTCTCTATGATCAATTAATATTCAACAAAGTGGGCAGAAGCTTAAAATGGAATAAAAGTAGCCTCTTCAACAAATGGTGTTGGGAGAGCTGGACAGCTACAGGCAAATGATTGAAATCCAACCACCAACTTACACCATACACAAAAATAAACTCAAAATGGATAAAAGAGTTAAATATAAGTCATGACACCATAAAGTTCTAGATGAGAATTCTCAGATATTCCACACAGCAATATTTTCACAGATATGTCCCCTACAGCAAAGGCCATAAAGGAAAGATTAAACAAATGGGACTTCATCAAAATAAGAAGCTTCTGCATGGCTACAGAAAACATGTGCAAAATGAAAAGGGAACCAACCATATGGGAAAATATACTTGCCAGTGATACCTCAAACAAATGTTTGATCTCAAAAATATATAGAGAACTCACATGACTCCACTCCAGGAATACATACAATCCAATTAAAAAATGGGCAAAGGACCTGAACAGACGCTTCTCCAAAGAGGACATACACAGGGCCCATAGACATATGAAAGGATGCTAAGCATCATGAACCATCAGAGAAATGCAAATTAAAACCACAATGAGATACCACTTCACAGCAGTCAGAATGGCCATCATAAACAAATCAACAAACAACAAGTGCTGGTGAGGTTGTGGAGAAAAGGGAACCCTAGTACACTGTTGGTGGCTATGCGGAGTGATGTAGCCAACTGTGGAAAACAGTTTGGAATTTCCTCAAAAAGCTAAAAATGGAATTGCCTTTTGACCCAGCTATTCCACTTCTGGGATTATTCCCTAAGAATCCCAAAACACCAATTCAAAAGAAAATATTGGTAATGTTATAAGGAGTCAAATTTGAATAAAGAAACATATACCAACAATGCTTGGGTATCCATAATGACTCATTAAAATTCACACTCCCTAAAATGTTATTGGGCATTTGTGGTAATCTCCATTGTCCAAAGCAGGTAACAAGTGTCTGGATAGACTTCTCCCTCTGTAAAACTCCTATATATCCTTCAAAACCTAGGTAAATGTAACTATTTCTGACAACTCAATCCCCTCAAACCTTAGTCTCATCCAGGCTGTTGAGTGTTCTTCTTCTAGGTACCCACAACACACTTGATCTGTTTCTACTATAGGACTTATCACATTTGACATGATCACTTTAAGAGGTCCTACCTAATGAGTCAGCCCACTAGGCAAGGATCATGGTTTATTCATCTTCTAACTTCTACCTCTTTCCTCTGCCCCATGCCTTTTATGGACTCACACATAAAGCAAGCACTAAATAAAAGCTGAATGAAAGAATGGAGGAAAGATTTGACTTTCATTCAACTTTTTTTTAGTAAGAAGGAGTTATGAAGGTGTAAAAGGAGAAACTAGAGAGGGTCAGGATAACTTGCCAACTACCTGATTAAACTGTCTTGATTAATGACCTACTGGGTGAATGTCAAGTAGTTTTAATGATTTTTCAGTCATTGTCCTTACCATTAATTCTTCTCAAATTTTACTTCGATTTTTAAAACTGTTCTAGGGCAATGCAATTGGTCTTCATGGGCTTGGTCTTCTTTACTTTTATGGAAAAGGAGTTCCTGTGGTAAGTTAAATAATTTCACTCTCCTTTTCAACTTGTTTCTAGCATTTGTGGGGTAAAATTCAGTCATTGATTAAGTCAAAGAAATTAGTCTCTATTACCTAGTTTGCCAAACTATCATATCTGATAATAGAGAATAAAATGATCCAGTGAAATATTTGTCAGAGAGACATAGAACAACCTTATGATAAGAATCACAACCTTAATCATTACCTAAGGAATATTAACCTAGTGTAATTGTAGATAACCTGAGAAATCATCTAACACTGAAGACTTTTTTGATAGAGATATTTACCTCCTTAGCATAATCTCTGTCTTTGAGTAACTTTCCCAGTATCTAACAAAACTTACTGTCAGTGTAGGAAAAGACAATTTACATTGAAAGTGAGATAATTATTTCCTAACATAATCTAATAAAATAAAATGTATAATACTTCTAGTACTATTTTAATTTGCCTAAATCACATAGAGCACTATCTATACTCTTTTTTAAAAAATGGAACATAATTGTACCATGGACTTATACATACACCTCTGAGTAATATAGTGTAATTATCTTGCAGAATTATGCTGAAGCACTTAAATACTTTCAGAAAGCTGCAGAGAAAGGATGGCCCAATGCACAGTTTCAATTAGGCTTCATGTACTACTGTAAGTGCTATGAATATGATTATTAAGTCTGCTCCCTTTTAACAAAAATCAAGGGACTGGTGTGTGTGTGTGTGTGTGTGTGTGTGTGTGTGGTTTTGAAAGAACATTCAGCATTTTGAAAATGTAAATGTAAAGAAGACACAAGGAAAGGACACCAATTGGGAGAGGAGGCAAGCAGGTAGAGAGTCAGGAAGTGCACTTTTGAAAAGGGTAAGTTTGAGGTACATTGTGATAACCAATACACATACCCAGAAGCAAGTTATGAAACTCACAAGAAAGGTCAAATGAGTAGGTGTTTATTAAGAATAGCTGATGTTTCCAAGGGAAAGGAGAGTGTGAGAGGGAGAAGCAGAGGGCCATGGTTAGAAATCTGGTGATCCTTGGTATCATATTAAAAATATGGACAGAGGAGAGTGATCAAAAGAAGACTAAAAAGTCATGGTCAAAGGAATAGAGGGAAAAATAATCTTAAGGAACATGAATATAGAACTGTCAGAAAGAGTAAATGAATGAGCACCCTTTGTTATCAATTTTCAAAGGAAGGAAGAGAGGGAGGGAAGAGGAGTTGAGTATCTATGGGACTTGTCAATATTGAAGATGTTAGTGAGGACATTGGACTGGTTGGTGTAGATACAGATACACCAGATCCACCCAGATACAGTGGGTTGAGATGTGAGTGGAAAGTGAGGAAGTAGGTGAGTAAAAATTATTTTTGAAAGTGCTGCACATTTAAATGGAAGGAGAGAGATGTAATTGTAGCATGAGGGGGACCAAGAACCAAGAGGAAGTTGTTTTTAAGATGGTAAGAGATGTGAGTATAATTTTTTACAGAGGAAAGAAAACCAATCAATGGAGGTGGTTAATGAATCATGGGAGAGATGAAATAATTGAAGAAAAGGGGTTCTGGAAAAAGTTGGGTGGCTTTAGGATCTGTATCCTTGATAGAGAGGAGGAGTTTCTCATACTCAAAGATGAAGGCTGGGAGAAAAGGATGATGCATAGGTATGTGTGAGGGATTTCCTTAGTGAGGTAGAAGTTACAAAATTGCTTCCAAGAGCAAAGGTAGAGTGATTGGGGTAGGAGGTCTTAGAAAGCCATGAAGATTTGTAATAATCTCTGTGGGGACAGAGAGGAGGCATGGTCAAGACAAGTGCCAGGAGATCTGAATATACTTGAGTCACTGAACTAAGTCTTTTCTGTCAGAGGTTGGGCTAGCGTAACAGTAGACTACATCATCAAGGAGGTCAGATCTGGCCAAAAAGCAACTGGCATTTTCCACAGTAGCCCAAGGGAGGGCCTGTTCTGTACTGTCTTGGGGAGTTGCCTAAGATGACCTTATTTCTCTAGTTTACTCCAAATCACACGCTCAGGATCTATCAGACTCCTTCAAATTTCTAGAATAAGAGTCATAGTAATAGCTAATGTTTATTAGTCTTTATATGTATTAACTGATTTAGTTATCTCAAAATGGCTAGGGGGGTTCCCACAGTTTATAGGTGAACAAACCAAATTGTATTGTAGTTTAAAACACCTTGGCCAAGATCACAGTGAAGCTGGGATTGAAATCCAAGCAATATGCCTCTAGAACCTTTGCTCGGAGCCTCTATGTGGCATGTTTCTAAAGTCTATGTGACCTTAGTCCTGGAGGGGAATTTAAGTATCAACTAGTGAAAGCCCCTCATTTTGCAAATTGATGTGCCTGGAGGTGCCCAACTCACAAAGAAGAGCCAGGACAAGAGTCCCAGCTGCTGGGAGTATGTTAATTAACTGCCCCTGGCTCCAAGCCTGAGCTGAGTGCCAGCAGAGCCTCCAGGATCTAGGATTTGCCTGCTGCAAACTCCATAGTTATGGCTGAGAGGAGCTATACTGCTTTCCTGGTATAAAGGGATGACAAGGCTGGAGAGACACATCATGGTGAGGTTTCTGGTCCTCAGAGACCACCATTTAGTCTCCTTTTTATTCATTTTTGTTATAGTATTTTCATGAGACTAAACAGTTCTTCATTTTTCTGAATGTTTTCAAGAACAAAGGTTTCCATATTTTTACTTATAATCAAACTCAACCCCTCTACCCCCAAAACAGTGGCCCTAGAACAGCTTAACTTTTGGTTGGATTTTCCCATCCCATTTAAAATAACAGACATCATTATGACCATTATATCCAAAGATTATAATATAAAAAAATAAATAAGGAGTGGCTCAAATGATTTTAATTTTCAGCTGGCTCTGGAGTATGGAAGGATTATAAACTTGCCTTCAGATACTTTTATTTGGCATCTCAGAGCGGGCAGCCCCTCGCCATTTATTACCTGGCTGAGATGTATGCAACAGGAACAGGAGTGTTAAGATCATGCAGAACTGCTGTGGAGGTAAATAATGTGATGTTTTTAAAATACTTTTAATTTATCATACAGAAGAAGTGATGCTGCCCTGAAATTTTTGGTGCTTTGATTTTATAGATATTACCTCTTTTCTTCCAGTTGATAATGTGAACACTGACATTTGTCAGGGAAGAAAAGCACTGATGTAGCTCACACTGAGAAACAGAGGAAGAGAAATGATCCCTTAGCTTTTGCATTTGTCTTTTCATCAATTCAGAGCTCCCTCAGAATTCAGTTAAGGACCTCTGTTTCTGTCTTCAATAGAATCACCAGGGCAATTTGGCACTTTTAGTGGGATTGGGCAATGTAACTTGGGAAATGAAAGGCTTGATCTAGCCAAGAAAATGCACTTTGCTTCTTCCCCAAAAGCAGGGTCCTTAGGTATTGGATGATTTGGTTGACAACTGAAAAACTGAATTATTTCAGCCTGAGCGAGTAATGTACTTTTCAAAAGAATGCTTTTAGGACCTTAATACCTTTCTTTGATTTATTAAATACTTCCACTGCACCAATATAAATGCCTCCATGTTGCTATCTGGCCCATCTGAAACTCATTTCAGAAGCTGCCAGCTAATAATCTATCTTTAGATTTGCTCCTTTGCCAACTTCCTAATGAATTATGTATGGCTAACCTCTTTTGATTACATAAGGGCTATTCAGCTAAGTTGACATTTGTCCCCATAGAACTCTACACAGCTCTCTCGTGGTTATGTCACCTATACCCCCAGGCACTGTCTTCCCTTCATTCTCTCCTTTCCACATCAGCTGTGGCTTTTTAACTCCGCGCTCTCAGAGCAGCAGTGCCCAGAAAGGCCCTTTTTAAAACCAGAGGTCAATACAGTCTTGCCCTGCCAAATAGCCTCCAAGTCAGGAAAGTTTATTATAAAACATAAAATAAGCCTCAGGAAGTTTCAACTCAAGACAAAAAAAGAAAAAGAAAAAGAAAAAACCACTTGTAATCTTTGTCTCAGTAAAAGGTATTAATTTAACCCTAAATAATTTGCAAAAGCTATGCTTTAGACCAGAAATCTTTGTTTGACTGGTCAGCAGGGGCTGAAAAATGATGTCACTTATCTTTTACCTGGAATGAAGTATATTGGCTAACTAATCTGCTTGATTTCTCTTCCCATATACAGCTTTATAAAGGTGTCTGTGAACTAGGCCATTGGGCTGAGAAATTCCTGACAGCATACTTTGCCTATAAG
The DNA here is from genome assembly GCF_021234165.1 of Pteronotus mesoamericanus. NCBI lineage: Eukaryota > Metazoa > Chordata > Mammalia > Chiroptera > Mormoopidae > Pteronotus > Pteronotus mesoamericanus. The sequence goes on along the minus strand of NW_026555105.1, from coordinate 32,503,901 downwards.
GATGGTGATATAGATTCTTCTCTTGCTCAGTATGCACTGCTTGCAGAAATGGGCTATGAAGTAGCTCAAAGCAATTCAGCATTCATTTTGGAATCTAGTAAGATAATTTAAGATTCTCTAATCGTACATATTCATATGTGACTTTACTACAGGGGCATTTTAAGCCTTCCTAATGGAACGTCTCCTTTATTTTAGAAAAGGCTAAAATTATTGAAAAAGACAAGATGTATCCAATGGCACTTCTCCTATGGAATCGAGCTGCCATTCAAGGTATAGAACCTAGAAAAAATTACCTGTTCCCTGTCCCCTATTATTCATCTCATATGCTTCAGCTGAGTTCTTGAGCACATAGGCAGAAAGGTACAGAATATCAAGTAGGTGGTATTTCAAATTGTACTGATGTTAGGATTAGCCTTTGGTCACAGGTCATTTCTAAACATTTCTTTTCTTTGGTATTCTCAAGGTCCTCATTTTAGCAACCCATATGAATTGTTCTGTGGCTCTGTCTCTATGACACCAGAACAGTTGTTTGAAACATGACAGTTTTATTCAAGAAACCAATTTTCTTGGTCTGGCTTCAGTCATTTGCTGAGTTTTTTCTGAACTTAATTAAAGATGTGATCTACGTCTCAATGAGTTTATAGGTAAAGTTACTTATGGATCTAAACTTGTTTGATTTCTCTTTTAAAATAGTATATTGATTATTACCACAAAATTTAGATCTCTATTATAACCATTAGCATTTTAGCATCAGAAAAAAAAAAGAGTTAATTGGCCAGGTCCTCTTTCCCTTTCTGGATTTCTCATGCCCCACTTGAAGAGATCACGTGTTATAAGGAATGTTAAGATAGCATTGGTGGGGAAGCTTTGCATCACTATGTCTCATTCCATTCTTTCCCTAAATTATATTACTAAGAGCATAGAGATACTGCAACACTGTCACTGTTGGCATTTGGATATGTGAGGAACTCTTCTGCAGTAAAAGAGTAATTTTACTTCCAATTAAGTTTCTTAAAATTGTCCCATGATGAGACCAAATCACCCTTTCTACAATAAGTGAGTGGGATAAAAAATGATTCTCAGCTGACGATAATATGAGGCAGAGGAAGAAGTCACAGTGGTGCCTTCTCACACCCAGGTGAGCTGGTGACACAGCAGCAAGCCATCCATGCAATTATAGTGAGGGACTCCCTAAAAAAGAAAAGTCTATGTTTTCTAAATGCAATAAAGCCCTTGTTTGGAGTGAGAAATGACACTGGCAACCTCTCAGCTCTGAAAAATTAGCCAAATTGTAACAAATACTAGTTTATTCTAAGCCATGAAATTGTGTGGAAATTGTACCAAGGAAAAGAGCCATTGAAAATGAGAGGACATTAATATTAAATAGAATTCACCAATAAAATAATGTTAGGCCACTAAAAATAATTACATGTCACAAGAGAGATCAGGCATGAATGTCCCCAAAGATGTAGCTCACTTGAGGTTAGAAAAGCTAGTAATGAAAGTTCTAATCAGTCACTGGAGGTGCTTCTTACAGCAGTTATTGCATGTGAGGAGGGTCGTGAACCATCAGGACTCAGTCACCATCCTGTGACTGTATAATTAAAGGGAAATCCCTACTGCTGTCAAGTGACTCCTGGGAGCCTGTCAGGATCCCCACATGTCCCCAGTTAGTTCCCTAAATTAGGATGTAGCTGAATCCTCTGGAGACCCTGCTTGTTCACTGCCTTCCATTCTCAGAGACTTCAGGGGTCCTGCTTACTGCTCATACAGCTCAGAAATGTAAAGAAGCCCTGTTCTTTTGTGGTTATGGCCCAGAAGGAATCTTGGGGTCAAGGAAGGTAACTTTGGGCAAAATTAGAGATAGAATGGGTTTCTCTACAGGGCTCTTGGGGCTTCTTGCCTCTCCAGGTCCCTACAGGCTACTCTCCTGGGCATCATTTCTATAAGGCCATACTGCCAGCTACATGTACATCTGAAGCACCTGGGAAGAAAACGCTGATAACTAATATCTTGGCAGCTTAAGGATTTTATGGTGCTACCTCTACTCAGAGAGAGCTTGAGATGGCTCGTGGTACTACATTTTAATAGAGGATTCTAAAAGATTAAAAGAACTTCAGTGCCCAAAATAATCAATTCCAAAAGATTTTAGGTATTGCACTAGACCAAATGGAATTTGGAAGGAATCCTATAGCCCTTCATGATATAGCTCAGATCATACCACACAGGAGAGCTCCTCCTTTTCCAAGCAAGCCAAGACTGTGCTAGTTGGATTGGTCACAGCTGAGATGAATGTCCTAGAAGAGCATTTCCTCATCTTTTCAATCAGCATTATCCTAGTGAATGGAAACATGCACCCCAAAGAGACCCTTAGGGGACATCCCTAAGAGGCCTTCAAAAAAACTTAGGTCTTGTATCATAAAATGTCATATGAATTTTTTTTACTCCTGAATTTATACATGCTTGTTGGAAAGTAAGATTCTGAAATACTTAACATCTGGGGAAAGCATTTTCTAAAATTTTCTTACCATGTCTATCCATCCATTTCACAAATACTTATCAAGTACCATTCTAGTTCTGGGACTATGCTAGTGATCAAGAGCTTACATGTTCTTGCCCTCATGAGAAAGAGAGAAAATAAACTAGTAAACAAATAAAATAACTATGATATGTACTGTGAAGGAAATAAAACATGGAGATGAAATAGATAACTACCGTGGTGAGGACCAAGGGGATGACTTAGACAAGGTCATCATTTAAGACGTCTATGAAGGAACTGATGCTTGTGGTGAGTCCTGAATGATGAGAAACTAGGCACATGAAGAGTCAGAGACATTCCAAACATGCCAGACAGAGGGACTTGAAGAATATTAATGCAGAGATCTTAAGGCAAAAACAAGCTCAGAAGGAATATTAAGAAGGCTAGAGCATATCAAGAAAGTGTGAGATAAAGCTACCCAAGGAGGCATGACTTTAGGTCATGTAAGGAGTCTGGATATTATTCCAAGTGTAAACTAAAGCACTTGGAGGATTTAACACAGGGGAATAGCATGATTTAATTTTACATTGTTAAAGATCATCTTGGCTGTTGTGTGGAGAATATGTTGATAAAATAAAAGAACAGTTTGGAGATGATTGTAGTATTCTCAGCTTGGACTAAATGTGGAAGAGAATACAAGAAATGGGTGTGTTTTAGAAGTACAATGAACTTGCAGATAAATTTGATTATGTAAATTGGGAAAAAGAATTAGAAATAATTATCTTAGATTTATGCCCTGGACATCGGTGGTGCTGGCCCTGAGATAGGGAGGAAACTGATTATTTTGTTTGGGGGAGCGGGTAGCAGGGTGTTAGGAATCTCCATTGAGTGTTTTATGATTTATATCCAAGTAAGGAAGTCAGTAAGACAGTTGTAAGAGTCTGGGGCTTGGGGAGAGACAGAACTACATGTATAAATTCAGGAATAGTAAACATAAAGATAGCCACAGAACTAGAGGAGATAACCTAGAGAAAGAGCTAATAAGGGAGAGTAGCAGAAAGAAGAGGGATGGGAGAGGAGAAAAAAAAAGAAGGGAGAGAAGAAAGGGAAAAATGTAGTCAAATAACAAGCCCTTGGTATTACAAAATTTAGAAGTTGGGTAGAGGAGAAGGCAGGCAAGTGTTTGAAAAAGGGGGCCGACGGGGCAGGGGAGAAATCAAGAACCTGCAATGTCACTGACGTCAGGAGAGATAAGTGCTTGGGAAGACAGGTTCAATCACTGCAGTGCTGCTTAGAGGTCCAGGGAGACAAGGACCGGAAAGCAGCCAATGGGTTTGGCTGCATCGAGGTTACTGACGACCTTGAAAGTAGCAGTTTCATGTAGGAGGGGGACAAAAGCTAGATTGGAGTGGGTTGAACAGCCTACGGGAGGTAAAGCTTTGGAGATGGTTAGTGTGAAAGGAATAGAGAAATGGAAGTAGTTAGAAGACACCATGGGATAAAGAAAGAGTTTTTCTTCATTGAAAATACCGTGTGTTTGAATGACTGATAGGACTGATCTAGGAAAGAGGGAGAAGCAGATGATGCAAGAAAGTAGAGATTCAGAAGTAAAATCTGAGAACAGGAGAGGTGAGATCCGGTTTCCCTAGAGTTGATTTACCTTCAAAAAAACAAAATTAACCGGCAAAATTCACAATTTTTTATTTTTAAGAACATTTGTACCATACTATAGGAGTTATCCCACAGTGGAGATAACTAGCATTGAGTGTTATGTTTTGTATTCCATAAATCATATCTAATCCTGGTTCTTGGATTCTGAGTATAAATGTTGTAATGTATGTATGTATGTGTGCATGTGTACATATATATCTCTATATATATATATCATCATTAGGTTGAGTTACTAGGAACTGTACATGAATCATTTGAGTTCTTCTCTTTCTATTATTTCTACCAGGCAATGCGTTTGCTAGAGTAAAAGTTGGAGATTACCATTACTATGGCTATGGGACTAAGGAAGACTATCAAACAGCAGCCACACATTACAGCATTGCAGCGCACAAATACCACAGTGCACAAGCCATGTTCAATATGGCTTATATGTATGAACATGGATTAGGTGTTACAAAGGTAATTGTGTTGGTAATAATCTAAACCTAGTAATGGCAGCTCTAATGAACAGGAAAATTTATAAATATTTTGCATTTCATTGATATCATCAAAATGTAGAGGAAGGAAGGAAAAGGCTTAACACTTGCTAAGTGCCATCACCTAATACTTACCCTAATAAGAACCCTATGAGGTAGAGTTATTTTCCCTACTTATGCCCAAAGACATAACTAATGAGTGTAATAAATATAGTCTAGGCCAATTTGATTTATAAATTCATGGTTTTTCCAGAAATATTGGTGGACCTTTCCCTAACTCCCTTCTACCTCTGGGCCTTTTCCATTAAGATTTCCATTGACTCTAGAGCTATCAGTAGCAAGGAGAAAGTGGGAATGATGTTAGAGGTGGATATTGAAGTGACATTAATCTATAAATATCTTATGAAATACCCACTGTGTACATGACACAGTGCTTAGCACTCTAGAAAGGCCCAAGAGAATAGGTCACCATCCTTCAAAGATTACCCATGACTTGAGGAGATGAGGCATAGTCATTAAGAAAAAGAGCTCACAAAACAAGGGACCATTGGGTAAATAAATCCCTTAGACAGTAAGTGTAATTAAGGCAGAAGATGGCTTTGGATCTGACAGAGTGAGAAATGTATTAAGTATCAATAATGATAGTAGTCAGGTATTGCTTTATAATGTATACTATATCATTTAAATCACTCAATGAGATAAGCCCTGTAATTTTTCCTCAATGTGAGTATGCATCAAGAAACCAAAGTACAGAGAGGTTAAGTCACATGGCCAATTCTACACAATTTACCAGTAGTAATGTCAGAATTTCAAGCCAGGACTGTCTGACCCCATGTTTTGGGGGGAAAGAGTGGGCCTTGCATTAAATCATTCTTAATGCCAAAGAACATGTTTCACTTCAGTGTTCATATTCCAGGCTGAATTTCTAGAGCCAAATAATGAGGGGTTATCAGATTTTCTATGCTTTTTTTTTTTTAATGCTCTCTTTTTTCTCCCAGTGGTGCTAGTATTTGAGAATTAGTGGTAGAGTATTTTCTATCTGACAACTACTAATGGTTCACATTGCTACCAAAGGTGCCTTATTCAGGTCCTGACAACCAAGCGGTGAAGATCCCTGCCTTCCTGTGCTCAGCTTCCTGTGATCACTTTTCATCAGCCCCAGTACCCTAAGTAGTGGAAAAAATGTCAACTCCAAATCCAGTGTGTTTTCCCCATCCAGTGCAAGCTTCCTGTGTTCATAAAACTTTGGAAGTGAGAGATAATGGGTTTGGATTGTATACCTATATTAGATGATACTTTTTTTTTTTTTTGCAGGCATTATTTTTCTTTATTGTCTCCATTTTCCCACCACTACTTTCCCCCACTTCACCCACCCCCACCTCCAACCCTCAATCCTACCCCACTTTGGCTTTGTCTGTGGGTCCTTTATAGATGTTCCTTGCTGATCCTTCCCCCTTTTTCCCCCCATTACCTGCCTCCTTCCACTCTGGTTACTGTCAGTTTGTTCTTTATTTCAATGTCTCTGATTATATTTTGCTTGCTTATTTGTTTTGTTGATTAGTTTAGATGATTATTTATATATAATTTAGCCACACCCAGTTCCCCTCCAACTGTCATCACATCCGTAAAAGAGAATAGCGATACCTGTCTTGCCCCAGGCTTTAAGGATAAAATGAATAAGCCTTTGTGAAAGGACTTGGTAGTCAGTGTGTGTGTGGAATGACAGGTATTTAAATCAGAAGAGAATGTGAGTGACTGCTACTGTAAGGCTTCAAAAAGAGGAAAGTTTTGTTCATCATTCCCCATGCAAAGCATAACAATAGTGAGGGGAGCATTGTCTGTACAAAAGATAAAAGTGACCCCACCCCATAGGTTAAATTCAAATTAACTATCCAACCCCTCTTTGATTCAAAAAGGACTCAGGACACTCAGCTATACCAGAGAGGGCACTCCCTGCTGGAACCATCCGGCCAGCTGTGTCGGAGGGTCTGCTTTTCCCCTCAGAGTCACTGCTGATGGCTCTCCTAGGCACTTTCTTCACAATGTCTGATAGCAATTGTAAAGACATACATTTCATACATTTAGAAAAAACTTTGAAGTTTCTTTCTGGCCTCATTTCTTTTCTTTGCTGTCAGGGTTCCTGTTTTATCATGGGTGGTTCATTCCTTTTGATCAGTCTCTCAGTCACAGGCATATTTTTTTCTACAGAAAGTCTCTACATGTAAAACACATACACACACATGTATGCGTGCATGCGCATGCACATGCAGGGGCTGTACTTAACCTCAGACCTGGATATGGGATTTTATATTTAGTTAATGAGGGGCTATTGCTCTTTGTATTTATTAATTTCTTCTGGTTAGCAATCAGAAAATAATAACCAAGTACTGAGGTGCCAAGTTTATTAATCTTGTTATCTCACAGTCAGGTTAACAAGGAGATACCACCTTTTATAATTCTTAAATGAATATTTTTAAATGACTATCTTAAAATGAACGAGCCCCAGCCTTGTTCTAGTGATGGTTAATGAAAGCAAAACAATTAGAACAGGTCTTCACAGCACTTAAGTCATTCAGTGACTGAGCATTTCTTCAGCTAGCCACTTCACAATCCTCTTTATTAGTTAATCCTTGTGTAACCAGTGGGAAAGATGAGTATAATATCATTACTAGGATTTCTCTGAGAATCAAAAAGGGTGTAGAGTGGAATCAGGTTTTATAAATTCTGTATTTAAGCCCTCTAGGAGAAGAAAGTGAAATATAAATCAACTCACAGTAAATCAATGTAAAAATATAGGTCATTGTTCTCTACTTTTAGGAGAGAACATTGGGATTAGTGAGATGGAGAGTTATCCTAATAGCTTCACTGGGAACAACTCACTCCTCAATTTCTGATTTCCAACTAAGCTTAGTAAGTTTTTGACTTAAACTGTGACCCAGAACCAACTGTACCATTGTTCTGAGAACAAAAAATAACTACCTGGGGAGAAATTGGGAGATGACCTCCCAATTCTAAATTTAGGAATTCTGAATTCTATATTCATCACACAACTTGTTATGAAATTCTTTCTCAATTTATACTTGATTCAGAAGTACTTCAGAAATTTAACCAAGAACAAAACCTGTTATCTATCCCTTCCTGTCCATTCCTTCTGTCATATGCTGGTTCAGGCCTGAATTTCTATTCATATAGGTTTGTTGTAAAGGCTTTTCAGGGGTCTCCCATTCTAGTGTTTTCCTATTTAAGTCTGTGGCAAAGATAGTTCTGTCCACTAATTACTTGTTGCCCAATCCGCATGGAGGTCTTGCTGCTGGGATATGTCCCCTAGTCAGAGACTGTATTTCCAGGTCCCATTCACATCTGTGTTTCTAATTCTTACCAAAGGAATGGAAATAAAACTGAAGGTGTCATTTCTGGACTAAAGCTGAATGCAAAAGACACAGAGGCTTCAGGGAATGAAGAGCCACGTGGTAGAGCTTGGGCCCCTTAATTTGCATGTGAAGAAAATTCCCTCCCAAGCTGGAACACTGTTAGAGGAGAGCCCCAAATGTACAAATTCAGGATTGATTCTGAAGAACTGACATGTAGCCTTATTCAAATTCATAAGAGCTTTAACAAGAGAAACTTACATATATGGGCAAAGCAGCTGCTCCCAGTGGTGACTGGCCAGGAAGAATTCTTACCCCTCCCAAGACAGGGTTTCTTTTTTATAGGGGGTTAATAGTTAAATCATATGGTGGGTAGTCATATAGACCACCATAAAGAACAATGCATGCTATCAAATAACATCAGGCAGCTATAACACTCTCCACATTCATTAACCTCCTTTCTGGGCATGACATTTCTGTTTTCTGGGGAGTGAGCTAAACCTGAGGCTACAGAGAGTTAAGTGTCCAACATTTCCCAGATGCCTTTGCTTCTAGAGCCATATTGCATCTCAGTAATTTCCCCTACAAACATCCACTTAGAATGTTGAATGTATTAAACCGCTGCAATTTTGGGGTGGGAGGTTGTTTGTTACAGATATAGCATTACTATAGTTAATCCATGTATAATCCATCTAATAAACTACTATCAGGTTATTCTTGATAATTCTGGTACTATTATCCCTCCACCTTACCCCTCCAAATCATGCACACACAAAGAATAATATAACAAAGCAAACACAAACATAAAACAAATCTCATTTGCTTTCAGTTGCTTAATGAAGTCCAGACCTCTTACCCTGGCATTTCATTCCCTATATATCTTCTAGACTACTTTTCTTCCCCACCAAAAGAGCTTGAACTAAACCCTCCTGACCTTTGGTCATTCCACTTGCTGGAATCAACTTCTCCCACAGTTTGCCCATTTAAGACCAATACATTTTTCAAAGGATAGTTTCAATATCATCCCCTCTATAAGACCTTCAATGAACACTCAGATTAAAAAGATATATGCTTCGGAGGGCAAGATAGCAGAGATGGCTACTCTCTCAGTTCTCTCCCCAAAGCCTCCTTCCCCAGTCTCTCCTCAGGTGTCTCTAGCCCACTCTGCCGCTGCCTTTGCCAGAGACCAGGGTAAGTGGCTACAAATAAAAATTTATGTGTTCGTCCTTTAAAAGGCTCTTTGCATCTCCAGGTACCTGTCTCTGGCAGAGAGCAACCCTGATCCTTTGCTTTCCACAGCTGGTTGTTCTCTGTGTACTTCTTGGGCTCTGGTGCTGTAGGCTAGAGATCCCAGCTTATGGTTTAGAGATCCCACTCTTCTTAGGGGGATCCAACTGGCCACTTTGATAGCCCTCTGATGCTGCTGCCCATGGTTGCCTACCCACCTTCTCAAGTCTTTCACCAGTTAGGTTGTGCTAATGCTGATTCTTCTGTCTGTCCGAGGATATAAGTCTCCTCTCTCGCTATTGTTCAGTTGTTTGTTCTGGGTGATTTCTCCACAATTTAGTTGTAATTCCAGATTGGTTCTGGGAGGAGGTCAGTGTGACTTGAACTCAGTCCTCTGCCATCTTGATTTCTCCCACAATATAAAAATTTTTATGACACTCGAAGATTTGGGGATAGAAAATGCCTGCATGATGTAACTGAACAATTTTCATAAGCCATATATTTTATTGCTGAAGAACCCTGTACTTTGAATTATAAGAAGCTATTTTGAAAATGTGAACATTGGCACACCTGACATTTTAGTTAGAAAAAAAGTTTATTTAAGAAGAATCTGTAGACCAATAATAACTATTGAAATTGAAGCAGTAATCATAAAACTCCCAGCAAACAGAAGTCCTGGACCAGATGGCTTCACAGACGAATTTTACAAATCATTCAAAGAAGAACTAACACCTATCCTTCTCAAACTACTCCAAAAATTTCAAGAAGAGGGAAGACTTCCAAGCTCTTTTTATGAGGCCAGTGTTATCCTAATTTCAAAACCAATTTCAAAAACACAACAATAAGAGAAAACTATAGGTCAGTATCCCTGATAAGCATTAGTAAACTGGGCCCAAAAATACATTAAAAAGATCATACACCATGATCAAGTGTGATCTATCCTGGGAATGCAAAGTTGGTACAATAGTCACAAATCAATAATTGTAATACCTCACATAGACAAAATGAAAGAAAAAAAATCACATAATTATATCAATAGATGCAGGAAAAACATTTCATAAAATCCAACACCATTAATAATAAAAACTCTCAGCAAAGTGGGAATGGAATGTCTGCTTTCACCACTCTTATTCAACATAGTACTGGAAGTCCTAGCCAGAGCAATCATACAAGAAAAAGAAATAAAAGATATCCAAATGGAAAAGGAGGAAGTAAAACTGTCATTATTTGCAGACAACATGATATTGTACATAGAAAACCCTATAGACTGCACCAAAAAACTGCTAGACCTAATAAATTAATTTGGCAAAGCAGCAGGATACAAAATCAATACTCAGAAATCGATGGCATTTTTATACACCAACAATGAGCTTTCATAAAGACAAACAAAGAAACAATCTCATTTACTATTGCAACAAAAAAATGAAGTACAAAGAAATATATTTAACTAAGGAATATATTTGACCAAGGAGGTAAAAAGACCTGTATTCCTAAAAGTATAGAACCCAGAAGAAAGAAACTGAGGAAGGTACAAATAAGTGGAAACATATACCATGTTCATGGATTGGAACAATTAGTATCACTAAAATGTCCATACTCAAAGCCAAGGTGGGGAAGGATTGAGGGAGGGACATAAGGGAGGGGGGCAGAGGAAGGTGGTGGTGGAAAGGTAGAGACCCATGTATTTGAACAAAAAATTAAAAAACAGAAATAATCATGAGGAAGTAAAGTACAGCTTAGGGAATATAGCCAATAATATTGTAATAACTATGTATACTGTCACATGATTGCAAGACTTATTGGTGGAATCAAGTTATATAAATAGCTAATTACTATTCTGCACACCAGCATAGTGAACCAATATAATATTGAATCTCAACTATAATTGAAAAAATAATATTATCTACTTTATGTCATATGGAGAAGTAAAATGAATAAAAACAATATCACAAAGGCAGAGAAAGATATCAATTAAAATGACTAACCTATAAAAAAAAAGTCCATACTGCCCAAAATAATATATAGATTTAACAAATTTCCTATTCAAATACCAATGGTATATTCCACAGATCTAGAACAAATACTCCCAAAATTTAAATGTAACAAAAAAGGATCCTGATTAGCCACAGCAATCTTGAGAAAGAAAAATGAAATTGGAGGGATCATAATACCCGATATTAAACTATACTACAAGGCAACTGTAATCAAGACAGTCTGGTATTGGCATAAGAACAGACACATAGATCAATGCAACAGAATAGAGAACCCAGAAATAAACCCATGCATTTATGATCAATTAATATGTGACAAAGGAGCCAAGAGCATACAATGGAGTAAAGACAGCCTCTTCAATAAATGGTGTTGGGAGAACTAGACTAGTTCTTACAAAATGAAAATGAAGCCAGATCACCAACTTACACCATACACCAGAATAAACTCAAAATGAATAAAAGACTCAAATATAAGTCACAATACTATAAAAGTCCTAGAGAAAAACATAGGCAGTAAAATTTCAGATATCTCACATAGCAATATTTTTGCTGATATATCTTCTATGGCAAGGGAAACTAAGGGAAATATAAACAAATGTGACTACATCAAACTAAAAATCTTCTGCACAGCTAAGAAACCATCATCAAAATGAAAAGGGAACCCACTGTATGGGAGGATACATCTGCTAATAAAACATCAGACAACAGTTTAATCTCCAAAATATATAAAGAACTCATATGACTCAACATCAGGAAAACAAAAAATCCAGTTAAAAAATGGGCAAAGGACCTGAACAGACACTTCTCCAAGGAGGACATACAGATGGCCTAAAGACATATAAAAATATGTTCAACATTACTAGCATTCAGAGAGATGCAAATTAAAAACACAATGAGATACTGCCTCACACCTGCCAAAATGGCTATCATTAATAAATCAACAAACAATTGCTAGCGAGGATGTGAAGAAAAGAGAACCCTAGTGCACTGTTGGTGGGAACGCATACTCGTGCAACTACTCTGGAAAATAGTGTGGAGTTTCCCTAAAAAATTAAAAGTAGAACTGCCTTTTCACCCAGTGATTCCACTTCTGGGAATATATACTAAGAATCCCAAAACACCAATTCAAAAGAATATAATATACACCTTTGTTCACAGCAATGTTATTTACAATAGCCAAGATTTAGAAACAGCTTAAGTGCCCATCAGTAGATGAGAGAATTAAAAAACTGTGGTACATTTACACAGCAGAATACTACACAGCAGTAAAAAAGAAGGAATTCTTACCTTTTGTGACAGCATGGATGGAACTAGAAACTATTATGCTAAGTGAAATAAGCCAGTCAGCAAAAGACAAATACCATGTGATCTCACAAGTGGAAATTAATGAACAAAATAAACTAATGAGAAAAATAGAATCAGAGGCATATAAACATGGAAAAGACAGTTATGAGGGGAGTAGGGTAGTGGGAACTGGTTGAAAAAAGATGAAGGGATTAGTCAAAGAATATATATGCATGACCCATGGACATGGACAATGGTGTATGGAGTGATTGTGGGAGCGGGGGGCAGGCTGGTTAGAGGGGGCAAAGCGGAAAAAAATGGGACAACTGTAATGGCATAAACAGCAAAATATTTAAAAGAAAAAAGAGGAAGAATCTGTAGATTGCTTTAAGTAATCTCAAATCACTGGAGTTAAAGCCAGTACACTCACTGTACCATAGAAAACTTTGTAAATGGATTAGGTATATAATGTACTTATTTAATGAACTCTGGCCATCATCAAAAGACTATTGAGAGGAAATTGTTTACTTGAACTATTTGGATTTTTTACTAAATAGGATAAGGAACAGGATTCTGTTCTAGAGTCTAGTAATAAAATTTCTTCTGTATGGGTTACCCTAAATAGCCACAGGTGTTCAGGAATTTCTTTCTCTAGGAATCTTAAAGAAGGACTTTTATATCCCAACCCACCCTCAATGCAAATTGTGAGGCTGCCTGGGCATTAAATGTACCTCTCACTAATTTTTTTTAAATTTTATTTTAATTTATTTTTTCAAATACATTGTCTCTGCCTACCCCCCACCACTTTCCCTTGGCCCCTCCAATTTTTATTATAAACTTACTGACTGAATTGTGATGTTTGTGCCTCAAGAAATGATAACTATTGCCTGCCTCAAATAAGAATGAATGCCAAGATAATGACACAGGCTGCCTTTCCCTTAGCTATTCAAGTCAATATGCCTTTCACATGTGTGTGTCGAGGAGGTGGGGCAGGTGGTGACACAGACGTTTTCATCTGCAGGGTGCTTTCAAATGAACACCCACTTAATTTGTTGGAATTAGAGACATAAATTAGAGGGGTTTTTGCTTTTGTGTTTTGGCTTTTTTTTTCAACATCCATTTTTTTTCTGTTTGCAAGAACATTTGCTCAGAACAGTCTCCTGAATCTTAAGTATTTAAAGCAAGGGCATTCCTCTCTCTCCAACAAATCAATTTACCAGGCCACAAAGCTTTGGGAAAACTTTAAAAATGACAGGTAGAACAGAGCTGAAAGAGGATACTACCCAAAGAAAGATTTATCAGAGGTCTGAAGGAGTCATAACTATTGAACTCTGTATAATGAAGTTCTGGGAAACGGAGAGGAACAGCAGAGATACTGGATGACCACAATTTGTGAAAAAATCTCTCCTCTTCCCCTTCTTCTGAAAATTATCCACAAGCACCCAAGCAAAGTACAGCTCTGGGACTGGCCCAGGGCACTTCAATCTTGAAAAGCAACTCTGCTTAGCTTTTTCATTACATCGTTTTGGAAAAAAAGCAAAAAATAAAGCAAACAAAAACAAGTCAGAGTAGGTGAAAAGTAAAGAAAAAATGTTTACGTGCCACGGTATAATGGGATGGTTAAAAAAAGTCCCCAGAAATATAGTATGTCCTTTGAGGAATCAAATGCCAGACTGAGAACAAAAATAATTTACTTATTCATTCCACAAGTACTGTATTATCAGTTTTTTTTATGTACTCAGCACTTCATAAAGCACTGGGAATTCAGAGGTAAACAGGTAGTCCTAGTCCTTGTCTTCAAGAACTTATACAAATGAATAAACAAATTCTGTAACTTCAGCTATGATAAGTATTATGAAGGAAACTAGGAATTTTAAATGCTTGTTATTATCTGTATTGTTATTTGTTTTAGGGAACTGTCCTGTTAGTGTCTAGTATTCTCCTGCCCCTTTAATTGGAATCATACCTAGCATCAGGTCCAGGGGTATCCAAGAAAGTTTTTGAAGATTGTGTTAGTTTTCTATGGCTTCTGTAACAAGTTATGATAAATTTAGTATCTGAAAGCAACATAAATTTATTATCTCACAGTTTCTGTAGACCAGAAGTCTGGGTGAGCTTGACTGGGTTCTCTGCATAGTCATGTTCCTTCCAGGGGACTCTGGTATCATGAGCATATGTTCATGATGTAGTCTTTCCTGTAAGTCAGCCAGGCAACTGCTGGCTAGCTGCCTGCTGAACAGCCCGGCTCCAAGGAATAGACAAGAATCACACACAGTAACTATGCTATTCACTTAGCTTTTATTGAATGAAGGTTCACTCAAAGTTAGAACATCAACATACATTAATATCCTATTTACACTCTAACAATCTAAGAGAAATATAACGCACACACACAGCAATCAATGAGGATAATAAACCCAAGCCCTAGAGTCTCATTCTGCAGGTCAAGGAGACAGCACAGTAGGTAAGGGAGTTGTCAGCATCTTGCAAAGAAGACTCTCCGGAGCCAGGTGGGCAGCAGGGCAAAGTCCTCAGTTCTGCAGGGCAGAGCCTCCAATGGCCAATGCCAAGGGATATCAGCATGGAGCAGCACTTCACTGTGTGGAGCTCAGCTAGCCCAGCATTGGTCTGGAACCTGCTTCAGTTATACCTTGAAAGTTTGTGTACTCCACTCTTCTGGGTCTTTTGATAAGTCTTGGCACCCCTGATGCCAAGTGAGAAATTTGCCCAGGAGCCTATGGGTGGTGCATAGCTATTCTGCTTGGCACCCCTGATGGCAAGTATGGAATTTCCCCAGGAACCTATCTATGAGTGGTCCCACTCTGCAGACATGCCTATTCTCATCACATGCAGATATCTTAGGTGTATCTTCCTGCCAGCTGTGTCTGCTCTGACAGGTAGTTTCACTCTTAAACAAAAGTGTCATGGCAGACTGAGAGCTGTTTTGTTTAACACGAGTGACTCCACTTTGTTTTATATAGTTTATGTTACCTTGGTCAGACCAATGCCATTTTATTGGTACTGCTCTCCACATTGGGGAAGCATCCACTTCCCAGGTCATTCAGGTTGTTGGCCAAATTGAGTTTGTTGCATTTGTAGGACTGAAGTCTCCATATCGTTGCCAGCTGTCCACATTCCTTCTCATTCTTTCCATGTGGCCTTCCAGCAATGAAGGGTTGAATCCTTCACTCCTTTGCATGCCTAGAATTTCTGATGTCTCCTTCTGCTATATTTGACTGACTTTTTGTTCTGCCTTCAGCCCTGAGAAAACTCTGTGGTTCAGAGTCCATGTGATTATCCTGAGTCCACCCAGATAACCCAGGATCTCTCTATCTTAAGTTCTATAATTTGTATTATATTTGCAATGTCCCCTTTGCCATTTAACATAACATATTCACAGGTACCAAGGAATAGGACATAAATATTTGCTTACCAAAGATAAATTACAATATTTTAAACAACGGCTTCTGTTTATTTACCCCTAAAGGAACTGTACCTAATGAGTATGGGGCTATTCTACTTCTAGGACGTTCACTTGGCCAGAAGATTATACGATATGGCTGCTGAAACAAGTCCTGATGCTCGGATACCTGTGTTCCTTGCGCTCGTGAAACTGGAAACTGTGCATTTGCTCCAAGATATCTTGTTTTTTAATGTAAGTTTGTCTCAAATAGGTCCCAAATTGCTGAAAAGTCCAGTGAGCAAATTTTAGGTGGTGGGATGGAGGGAGATGGTGACTCTGAAGAAAGAGGGAGGCTTGGATTTTTTTTTTAACAGAATGTCTCTTCCCAGCAGTTTACAGTGAGATGGAAATGGATAAAATTGGACAATAACCTTGGACCATACTGGGATTTATTTGTAATTGGCATAATTATTGCTGTGCTGATCTTCTTGCTTAGAAATCGGTACAGGTAGGACCCGGATCCTAGGAAAACCTGCTCATGGAAACCAGTTCACTCCAAGTTATCTTCACTAAATAAAGAATTTCCTCGTCAAACTCAAGTCTTCTGCAGATTTCCTACATAGGCCTGTGATAGAAAATGGACCTGTCCTCTGAGAAAACATTTCACTTCCTGCTTAGTTGAGGTGACCACTTGAGGGGTACTGGGGACTAGTCACCCAAGACTTCACTGCAAACTTGTCATCTTGGCAATCTAGTTCTAAGTCAGGAATAAAGATTACCAATTTTTTATGTTATTATAACAACTTTAAAGAGGACAAATGGGTGTCTTGGCTCCCATAGACATACTGAGTTTGAGAGGAGGGCAAGTTCTGAGAGGGCAGGAACACAGATCCCTCAGCATCAGATGAATACAAAAATTACACATACACACTTCAGCTTGTGGGATTGATCTTGTGAACTACATCATAAACTTAATGAGCAAAAGCTCCTTGTGGCATGCTGTGGCTGCAACTGACTCAGCCTCCTCACCAAGGGGCCATCTACCAAAGCTCCATTAGCAACTGTGTAGTGAACAACATCATTTGGGGGCTGTCCAGCATTGCACATCTCTCTTCCATCCTTCTTTGGAACCCTGTTCTATTTGGTGGTATCCCCTTTAGGGTACCCATAGAGACAGATAGTACCAGACTCCTGGAAAAGAAGTTGAGGCTCCAGTTTGCTATCTCCCTGACAGGCAAAGCAGGGGCCTGGGGCTGAGGGCAGGGTGGACAAGGAGAGTGAAAAAGGCACATGGCTCATGTCAAAGGTCAGGCTTGAATCTCAGCTCCATAATTCTTTAGCTATTTGACCTCTCTGAACCTGTTTCCTGATCTGAAAAATTGGAAGAATAATACCTATCTTAAAGAGCTGGGATGAGATTAAATGAGAGGAAATATGTAAAGGGACTAGCACAGGGCCTGGCACCTTTAATGAACTCCATAAATGGTGACTTTTAATATTCATTAAAAGCTCATGGCAAATTGGTTGGAATATGGGGACAGCTGATTTGATAATGATCCTGTATGGTTTTGGGGCCCTGCAGTCAGTTTTCCAGCCAAAATGCTAGGTGTTTCAGTAGGAAAAGATCCTGCTTGCCTACTTGAAAGTCCAACCTAGGAACAAGAAAAGAGTTATTAATTATGTTAATCATAATCAGGAAGCAGAATTAAATAGTGGGGGAGCAATGGGTTTCAAACAAATCAACATGGACCTGAGGTCTGGCTTTGTTCCTTAGTAGCTCTATGACTTTGGGCATTATTTCTCCAAACCTCAGTTTTTCCTCCATAACATGGGATTAACTTCTACTTCATTGGAGAATTGTAAAGCTTAAATAAGACTAACTACAAAAATGCATTTTAAACATTGTAAATGCATAATTTGTCATTAATCCTGGCCTGATGTCAATTTAATGCTCAATTCTCTGCTCTGCTCTGAGTTGAAGTAACATGTGCTAAGAGACGCAGTGTCCCAGTATGACAGGGACTCTCCATGGAGCACCCTAGCGGCAGGCTCCACCCTGTGCCTCAGGACTCACACCTGATATGTACTCAGCAAGTAGGGGAACTACCCCTGACCCTTTCCACTCCTTCCCATCCTCAGGAATCTTCCCTCCCCAAATTCAAGTCCCTATAAACTCATCTCCTCTGCCTCATCCAGAACAAAGTCCTGCAGTTGAGATGCAGCCTTCAGCATGGGTAATTGTCAGAATCATCTGACCTACAGTTCTGGGGAAAACAGAAAACTTCACATTCTTGAATTGGGTAGCAAGGAAAGCTATCTTCACTGTAGACGAGCCTCTAGACTGGAATGTATGAAAAAAAATCAGACATCTCTTTTGCAGTGAGATGGTTACAGCATCTCCTGTTATAGCATCTCCTAAACCTTATTATTAAAAAAATAAATAAATAACATCTGCTCCTTCCCAAACCTAATATCAGAGCCACTCTCCTAATACTTTAGCACTGGGAGGTGCCAGACCCTGGTAATCAAGTGTGGGAAAACTCTTCCAAACCATTCTACCATTCAGGGAAGGCTCTAAGAGTTACAAATTGGAGACTTATGGTCTAGAAAATTAATGGTTTTAATTTTTTTAATGTTATATTACATGTGTCTATCTATTTTAAACTATATAATTACCAAAAAAAATGGGGCCCAGAGGTCCCATTTTACCATAAATCTTTACAAGTTATCTGGACATGAATATCTTTACTTTGTTCCATGCTCAAAAACCTCAATAAGCTTTACCTGAAAAGTCTTCCAAGTTCTTCCAGGTTCTCCTACCACCTTGGACTGTTCCCATACATCATTTAGCACAGAGAACACACTGACCCACAGCAAATGCACTGAGAGTCTCTAAAGATATTTACTCCTAATGGAGCCAAAGAAAAAAGTAAGGGAAAGCAGAGGTAGACTGTAACAATATTACATCCCCTTCTTCAAAATAAAAGACAAGTTAGACCATGACAATGCCTCCTGAGCAATTTGAGGTCACTTTCATGTTAAGAAAACAGGAAGATTTGTGTTCTTGAAACAGCTGTGGAGCCACCATGGGGCCAGACATTAGCAAACCAGCCAACTGAGTTAGTTGACTGCCCTATCCAGCCCAGAGGCAACTCTGACTTGGCACGCATATAGGTCACAGGATGAATTTGAGCTGGGCCAAGTAATTTACACATTATCCAAAGGTCCTAAACCAAGCAAGAAGAGGACTAGATGTTATAGGATTGAAAGGGCCTAACTTCACAAAGCCCCACTTACATATCAAATCTAAGTGATGTGATTGTTTTAGTTTAGGCTCCCCCAGAAGCTTCCCACGAGACAAGGATTTGAGTGGAAGTAGTTTACTTGGTAAGGAATCTCAGGAAGCATAGGTGGAGAAGTGAGGAAGGGAGACAAGGAAGTTAGGGAAGCCAGTGCAGGTTGGGTATCAAGCATCTGGAGTTCAATCCCACTAGGGAGCTCTTGGGACAAGGGAGCTGAGGTTTTTATCCACAACTCTAAGAAGTCATTGGTGGAGGGGTGTTTTAAAGGGGGCATTAACTCTCTGCACTCCACAGAGGCAGGTGGAGCCAGCTGAAGAAGCCCTGGGCAGATAGAAGCAGGTGCTGGCACTTAGCAGCCTTGGTTGCCAACAACACTGGTAGGGCTGTGGGGATGGGGGCAGGGGACTGATAGCACCTGCTGCAAACCTATCACCCTTCTATTCAGCAAGGTACTGAGCACTTAAAGTGTCCCAAACACTCTGCCAAGAACCTGGCTTATAAAAAGTAGACATACATGGTCTCTGCTCTTGGGAAACTTGCAACAGGTAGTGTAGAAAAGAAGACCCCACATGCCAGGTGTTTGCCTAGGCTTACCTCACTTCATCCTCCGACTCTGTGAGCTGGGATTTTCCTTCCATTTTATAGATATGCTTTGCAATGACCTGATTACTTCTTCAGAATCATATAACTGTTAACAGAAGATATTTAAAAGCAGAATCATAGTGTTATACTTCTAACTGACAAACAGTTTCTGTCTCTAAAAGAAATGCAGATGCTAGCAGAGTAAATGGATTGACAAAAGCAAGCAGGATGTTGAAAGAACCAAATGCTGTAAATAGGCTGTAATTAGTCTGATTCAGCCTGGGACCCCCTGTCTGGGGACCAGGGTCAGGGGTAAAAGGGGTGTGCCAAATGGTCAGTTTCTACAGTCTCCTCCGTTCACCCACCATACCTGCCATGGTTGAAGGGGAAGTGGGTGGCAAAAGGTGTGTCTTAGGGGATAGAAAAGATTGTACAAAACCAGCACAGTAATCCAGTAAAGGTGCCTGCTGAACATGGAAGGTCACAATGCTGACTCTCATGGAGCATTTCTGTGATTTCTTAGGGATTCCCTGGCTGGAAGCCTCCTGTCTTTTGGGGGGGTCTGCTGAAAGCAAAGCCAGAGGCAAGAATTTGGGTACAGGTACTTTATTTGAGAAGTGATCCCAGGACTCAGAAGTGAAGAAGTGGGGAAGGATGAAAAGCCATAAAAAAGTGCATTACTGAGGTCACTATTGTAGGCAAGGGGGATTCAGTTTTACCAAGATCTGAAAAGTTTACAAAATACCTTCCAGAATTACCTACCTGCTCCCTTATCCATCAGGGTACATAAACTACCACCTCCCCACCCCACCACTGCCCCTTCTAGGCTGTTTCTCAGAGACTTTGAGAAAATCTCTGAGGCAGAAAAAAAGACTTGTATCTTCCCTTAATGTTGGGCAAAGTTAGCAGGAGTCTGAGGTAGTAGATAAGGGCCCTCAACAGCTGCAGCTGAAATCAGGTGAGCATGAAAGTATTTGCTTCATGAGTAAAGGCCTCCTGAGCCCCAAGGCCCTGGTCATCCATCAGTCTACCCCCGACACTCTCTCTGATGGAACTCCCTATCTGTAGTAGGCTGAATAATGATGCCTAAAAGAGATCCATGTCCTAATCCCTGAAACATGGGAATATTAACTTTATATGGCAAAACAGGACTTTGCGGAAGTGATTAAGGATCTTTAGATGGGGAGCTTATCTTGGATTATCCAGGTGGGCATTAAATACAATCATGAATGTAGGAGAAAGGCAGAGGGAGATTTGAAACAGAAGAGGAGGAAACAATGTGATCATGAAAACAGAGACTGAAGTGATTTGGCTACAAGCCAAGGAATGCCAGCAGCTGCAAGAAACTGGAAGACGCTCCTCAAGAGCCTACAAAAGGAGTGTGATTTGGCCAACACCTTGATTTCATACATCTGGCATCGAGAACTGGGACGGAATAAATATGTGTGGTTTTAAGCCATTAATTTGGTGGTAATTTTTAACATTAGTCCCAGGAAATTGGTACAGTGCCCTTTGTGTCAGTAGCTCTAAGCTGTTGCCTCCCCTTGTGTCCTTTTTCTTGTCCTTGAAAAACACACATTCTTGTCCCATTTCTTGGTTAATGTGCTGCCAGCTCCAATGTCTCTCACTCTTATTCTCTGTCCTCTAATACATCCCAAACTCCAGGGGCCGCAGATCAAGTTCTCCGATTAGCTCCCTTAGAGTCCTCCTTCTTTGGTTTAAGTTGAGGAGAGAGCTCCCCCTTTCTCTCCCATGAGCAACAACAATCAGAAAATTTCCTGCAAGAAAATTTTGCCTCCACTGTCCTGCTTCAACCCTTAAATATCCCAGCCTCCACCCTCCACCCCTTTCCAAGTCTGACTCAGGAGATCCAGCCCCTCAGTTTAGAAAATTGGCTCTTCCTGCTAATTCTCAACCATTGGGCCTCAGCACAAATCAAGGCAGAGTCCTGTTTTATCACCCACAGATCCCTGACAATTTCATTATGGAGCTGTGTGCTCCAGGCTGGGGAGACGTGAAAGATTCCAGCCCTAGATGTGCCAGGAACTAGTGCCATGGCCTTCAAGTCATTTCATCTCTTTAGCTTTGCCAGTTTCCTTCTCAGGAAAATGAGAGAGTTGGAAACTAGTAGAATTCCAGTCACCAAACTATCAGCGGTGTACACAGGTACAACTTCAGAGCTCAGATGGGGGCCCCTACTTGTGATAAGTTAGAGAGAAATGGATCCTTCAGCCACAAACTGATGTTTATGCCTCAGCTAAGGGTCTACAGTGTTAAGTTTATAACAGGTTCACAAAAATAATGTTTGCCAACTCTGTACCACAGCCACATGCAAAAAGAAAAAGAAAAAACAAACCAAACCTGAAGCATCAGAAAAAGCATTTAAGTTTTTCTTATTTAGAACCATTACTCAAAAAAATAAAAACAAATAAAAAAAAAGAAAGAAAAGTGGGAGAGGGTAGAGACATGAGCCTTGGATTTCACATTAAATTTCACATCTTGTGAGGCTACAGGTTTCCCCACCACTTCTGTCCGTCCTTCATTCCTTACTCTGCCAGAATAAATCCTTTTTTCCCATCAAGTATTTTTCTTGTATATGCTTATATAGAAAAACTATTCATATTCTCTAAGACTCATCCTTTTTATAGAAAAAAGTAACAACCCATAGCAACAATAATGTGTCACTCTAACAATAGCTTGTTATTAACAAGAAAAAAAATCATAAAACTAAAAATAGTGATTTCACTAGAACTAACTTGAGGGAAAATAGTTATGTGCTCAACGTGCATTTCCTGAGGCACAATGTAGCTGGAGCTTTCAAGTTCCCCAAACTCCTCAACTCCAAAACTCTCTCTTCTCAGGGTCTGCTTCAGGGAAAACTCAAACAAAACATTCTGCAGGAGGTATTGTCTCATTTTCCAGATAAGTATTTCCTGGCTCCAACAGCAGATCAGCATCCTGCCAAAGGTCGTACTGCCAGTTAGTGGAAAGATTTATGATCAAACTAGAGCCAACCCCAAAGACAGTGCTCTTTCTTCCATTCTATCTCCACCTCATTGTCACTTATTGTCAGATACAGCTTTCAAAGTAGTATCTATTAACTTCCTCATTTAAAATATTAAAGTAGATAAAGATTAAACATTTATATAAGCTTCCTTTGAAAAATCCTTTTTTTCTATCATGTTTGTAAAGCATTGTACAGGAAACCTTGCTAACATACAAAAATCCAAAAGGCGTCATTAACCTCGTCATGCAATTCACTGATGACTCAAAATGGAATGTGAAATCTTGACTGTGATAAATCAATACTACTGATCAACATTATTGTGATCATTCTCTGAGCTATACTGACTTTCTATACCGCCTGATTTTCTCTCCCATTATACCCCTCTTCCCCACTCTATGTAAATACACTTCCCAAAGATTGCTTCCTGTTCCAGATGGACAGTGTATGTAATAGATACCATCAGTGCCCCACCCATGTCCTCTCAGCCTTGTTCTGAGATCACCTGCACCTTCCAAGGACAGTCCCCTGCCACCTATGGCTTCCTACCTCAAACGCCTGCATTCCTCTGGCTGAGGAGAATCTCTGGTTGCAAGAATAGTTTTGGCCACACGAGGCAGGCCAGAAGTGCCAGGGAGTTAATGCCCCCATAAGGAACAGGAATTGTACAGTGTCCTTGCCCCTTGGTGGGCTGATTCAGAGTATTTTCTGTAGAGTCTCTCAGAAGGTGTCCAGCAGGGTTGAGCCCCAGTTGTCCACTGTAGGGACCCGCTCATTAGCACGTTTTTTTATTTGGCTTTCCTCCCTTCTGCTTTCCCACCCCTTCACCTTCCCACCCCTTCTCCAAATAAACTACCTGTACTCAAATTCTTGTCTCTGGGTGTGCTTTGGGAAAACCAAAGCCAGGAAAGAGTCTCAGGAAAAATCATATTAAATGTGCCAGAAGACAGAGAGATGAATAATAACCAAGCTGGGAATAAAATAAATATCTATTTATTTTATTGTATACTCTGGGAGTAGGGATTTTTTATTTATCATTGTATCTGTAACAATTATCACTGTCCCTCCATATAATTGGCCTCAAATATTTTTTAAACTGGTGAGTTAATTAATTCATGAGGATTCCTAGCTCTCTCCCCTAAGATTCTTCAAACTTCAAGATGTCAAATTATCCTAATTAATGCCAAAGAAAGGACTGGAATTATAAAAGAAATATGAAATAATATAATGATTTAAACAATCATCTATAGAATTTAAATAAATACAAAAATAGATCTTGTGTTTAAATAGAAAGGTACCAAATATAGAGATATTAATTTTCCCTAAATTAATCTTTAAATATATCCTTAATATTGAATATAAATGCCAACAGAATGCTGTTTAACCAAGGCAAGTTACTTCCAAAGTTCATAAACAATAGCAAGGATAATTCTGAAAAAGGGAATAAGAAATAGGACCACTGCTGAGATATTTATCTCTTAGTGGTTGTTTCCTCAATAGCACTAAAGTTTTAAAATCACTATTTGTAAAGATCTATGTTCTTAAACAAGGAAATCTCTCCACCAGATGATCTAAGGGTGAGGGACAGAGGGTTTATCCTTCTAGTATTCATTCATTCATTTATTCATTTATTCACCATGTTTCCCAAGATTCTAATCAGTGCAAGCCCCTTGTCATTCATATAATTGCCTTTCATTAAGTAAAAATTGCTGCGTAAGCACTTAGGACAGTGTCTAGTCCATAGTAACACTCTGGGTTATCCATTGCTACTTTAATACATTAATTCTAAAATTTCTTTCCAAATTTAACACTTCTAAAATTGGGATACACTGAAAATGGGTAACACTTAGATTTGAAGAAATCCTGTATTGATCTTTGTTCTACTCCACTTGAGAGGCCCCTGAATGTCAGAGGCTCTTTCATTACACCCCAGCCCCTAGTGCCATGGCTGAGACCTTGTATGTGCCCAGTGAATTGGTGGAATGATTGCAGAAAAGAAAGAAGCCTTCCCCAAGGGCACCTGCCCCACCACGCAAACACTGTGGGTCACATTTCACCTCTGAACTCCCAAGGTGCCCTGGTCAGACGTCTTTTCTGACATATCTCATATTCTGCCTTGAATTACAGTTGAGGGCTGGTGTTACCCAACACCACTGAAATGAAGGCAGGGGCTCTGCATTATTTGTCAGAGGATTGCCATGCCCTATTTTGCACAGTACCTGCATTAAGAGTCTCAATCAAAGTACTTTTAGTTGCAAGAAAATTCACAGGATCAGCTTCATTGTGGTCTCCAATCAGGCCAGCTGTGAGCTCTGCCAGGGCAGCAGTTAGGTCTTTCTCACCTCTAGGTATCCAGATCCTTGTATATAGAAAGTGCTCAGTAAATATAGAATGATGAACTTGCCCTTCCTTCACCCCATCCTGGTCTTACACAGCTTTCCTCTCCAGCACAAGTCCATCACAAAATGCACAAATTATATGTTTTATAACCAACACAGCAGCAGAAGTCCTTCACAATTCCCAACTACAATAGAAGAAAGATTCAAATGGGGTCTATCTGCGATTCATACAGTTTTCTCTCCTCAGGAAAGCTGCTTCTCTAGAGCAGGGTCTATAACTTTTGAAACTCCAAATGCCAAGTTAAACCAGAATTTCTGGGAGTGGGAGGCAGGAAGCACTATTTGTTTTCAGATCTCAATATGCAGCTTAGGTTGAGGTCTCCTATATCTGCAACACAAAAAATTGTTCCAAATTAGTTCAATATAAGGGGTGAGTCTGGGTTTTGCAAAGGACTCAATACCAAAGGCTCTTGGAATGCAGAACTGCTCTAGGGACCTCGACTAAGTTCATTTGCCACACCTTTCAGGACTCCGCCTCCTGTGTAGAGGAGGCAGGACAGCTGGACTCCCAGCTCTGCATGGTTTGCATAAATAGGATCAAGCCTGCCATAGGCCTCTGGACAGGACTTTGGAACACCTACTTCCAGACCTGTTTCTTCACCACCAGCTAGTGACCTCAGGGATCAGTCCCTCTGTGGGACTCAGTTTCCTTAACTTAAAAACAAGATTATGCTATAGCTCAAAAGTTTTATAATTCCAATCTAGACTCTCAGGTGAAAAATTAAGATGTATAACAAAAAAAAAAAAAGTCCCTAAATCTTTTCATGTGTGGCAAGAATAATTTTTTTGGCTGTGCTAATTCTTATATTTTGCTTCCTTCCTTCCTTTCTCTCTCTCTCTTTCTCTCTCTCTCTCTCTCTCTCTCTCTTTCGCCACCCACTTAACTTCATCCAGTATTTGTGCCTGTTTTGGTATGGAAACATTTTTTCTGTGTGTGGTGTAAGCTTGTGTGAAATGAGTTATCCTAACTCGTATTTTGTTAATCAGAAAATAACATCTAGGTAAAGATAAAGTGCCTTTTAAAAAAGGACCATTCAATCTTCACCTAACAGAGCATTAAAACAAATCTCTTATATTTGAGATCTATTTGCATTTTGGCATAGAGGTAAAACAGCCTTATGAGGTCTTCTGATTTATTCTTTTTAATAAAGGAAGGACACCAAGACCCTGGCCAAGTAACTCAGTTGGTTAGAGCATCATCTCAATACACTAAGGTTGTGGGTTCGATCCACGGTCAGTGCACATACAAGAATCAACAAATGAATGCATAAATAAGTGGAACAACAAATATCTCTCTCCCTCTCTCAAATCAATAATTAAAAAATAAAAAAAAAGAAACAGTGACTTTAAGCAGTATGTTCATTGATCAATCTTTTTGTATGAACAGAGCAAATTTTGCATAGAACAAATGGTAAGCTAGCCTCACAACGGCAATCAATAATTCTTGAAAACTTCTCTAAAATTCATTCTGTCTAGAATAATAGCTAACATATCACACTCATTATGTGCCAGGCACTGTTCTAACCAAAAGGATTATTAACTCATTTGATCTTCACAACTACCTTCTCAGGAGGATACTATATCATCTTCCCGTTTACGGAAGAGGAAACTGGGATCAAATAACTTTTTCAAGGCCGCACAGCTAGGACAACCTGGTTCAGAGTCCATTCTCTCTTTTTTTAAAGATTTTATTTATTTATTTTTTAGAAAGAGGAGGAAGAGAGGGAGAAAAACATTGATCAGTTGCCTCTCGCACACCCAACCAGGAACCTGGCCCACAACCCAGGCATATGCCCTGACTGGTGATCGAATCAGTGACTTTTCAATTAGCAGGCCAGCATTCAGTCTACTGAGTGAGCCACACCAGCCAGGGCCAGAGTCCATTCTATTAACTACTGCACTGGACTGCTTTGATAAAGTTCATAAACAATTGTGCAGGTAAGTGGATTCTGATAACTAAATGTAAGTTTTCCTGAAACTATTCAAATTATTTAACATCTCTATAATGCCTAGCATTGTGCAAGGCTAACATTTCCCCAAACTGGTTCTAGATCTTGCAAGGTGCTTCCTGATAGCTTACTGGGTATTAGGTCTGGAAGATGCCATAAAATACAGGCTCCTCTGGCAGATTCACGACATGAGCATACTAAAGGTCTGAGAAACCTTAAGGAAAAATACCATTTAATTCTATCTAACCCAGCTTTTCCAACCATATTTACCTCTGGAAATGCTTCCTGTCCCCTTCCTCCAACCCCAACCTTTTTTTAATACCTATTAATATTTAATTAAAGAGATAATACACCAGACACATAAGGCATCTTACGAGTTTGGCTTTCTAAACGTAAGTATGACACATTCTCTGCTGCGTATTGTACTAGTGCTTCTAAGAATGACTTGTTGCATAGCAGTTCACTTGTGCAAGGTAAGCTAGTCAGTGGTGGAAAGGGGATTCAATGGGAGGGTCTGATTTTACTAATCACTCTACTGGACTTCCCTGGTATCTGATGACAGCTGGACATCTAGCCTGGACTCAAGACCTACCATTCTACAGTGTAACACCTAGTCACTGTAACAAAGCAGTGTAAGGCCCTGCTTGGACCTCACACAATGGTTCTAGCCTTACTCTCTAGGACCAGCCCTCCCCTGTCTCTCAGTACCAGTAGTTGTGCTCCTGCCCCGTTATCCATGTCCAACTGCTTTGCATAATACCCAGATTCACTGAAATAAGAATGTAGCCTTGAATCCTAACCCAGGGTTGATCCTAGAAATCTGCAGCAGAATGTGTCTGAAGTCAACAGCCTGTCTTTACAATCTCCTGCTGTTTGCCATGCAGGGATCTCCCCATTGTCTGCCTGGCAGACTCAACCTGGGCCTTCCTGCTGCTGTTGGAACCCTGGCTATAGCAATGCCAGTTCCCAAGGAGCTGAACATTTAGCTGAAGAGGAAGAACTCATGGATAAGAAACAATGTAAAAGTGCTAAAGGAGATGGAATTAACAGAAGTTCAAGATGGCCTGGGACAAGAAAGCAAGCTGAACTTGAGCTGGATTTAAAGAATGGCTGAACTTAGAGTGAGAGGCCAAGGCGACTTTAGAGGGCAGGCAACTCCACAGGGACAGTTTCAAGCACAGGGCTGGGCATGTGTTGGAGGTAGTGTATGGAATCACCTGTTTGCTTCCCATACAGTGTTTGGGGCATACAGAGGCTACGACAGGAGGGAGAGCATGGAGGGCAAGACTGGTAGTTGATAGAAGACTTTGACCTCTAAAAGAAGGCAGCATAATAAAATTGTTAATTGCACTAGCTTTGTTGCATGACAGGACTGAAGTCCCTTGCTGACTGCCATTTATGTGACCCTGGAGAACTTAACCTCTTTAAGCCTGTTTACTCATGAAAAATGGGGATAATAGTACTATTATCTACTTTAGAGGGAGCTGTGAGGATGAAACAAAAGTGCTTATTAAAGACTTAGCACACTGGCTGGCAAGAGCATAGTACACACTAAATTTCTGAGGGAGAGTTTTACCAACTCCTGTCATGACACCTTGAGAACGAGTTTTCAACTGGCTTTCAAGAAGTGACACAGACAACCTGATTTAGAAATCCCAAGGTGCTTTCATATGCATTTCTTCACCTGGTCCTCCGGCCACTTGAAGCCTGAGCATTTCCTTTTCACGTGTAACTTGTACTCAGGACCTTGTCACCTATACAACTGGGAGCTTTCTGCAAAATTGAGGAACACTTACCACATGCTAAATGCTTGTTACCTGGGAGAAAATGTCTTCCATTCAAAATGCCAAAGGCAACCCATGCTGCATGTTGTAGGGTCCGGGGCCCTTCATTGTGGCCCCAAAGCTTAGAGCAACAATGCATTCTGGGTCACTTTTATTAGGAGACCCAAAGTAAAACACAGTATTCTCCTTCTCAAACCTTATCCTCAGCTGAAATTCAAGTTAACTCTAAACAGAAAAAAAGTGCCCAAAACAACAATATGGAGTCTCAAAAATTGTAAGATAGGAGAAGAATCCTGTCCCTTCTGTCTCAAGATGCAGGTCCTGAGATCATCCTGCCCAATGCCTCACGATCATTTTCCCACCATAACATGATGGATGTCCCATGCTTCCCTCAGTGACAGGGGCTCCATATGGCCATGGTCCTTAACCAAAAGAGGAAGGTGGAAATGTTTTGTTTGAAAAGCCCCTTAGGAACTTTGGAAGACAGGCCTGTGGCCTCCTTTGAGACTGAGCCCCAAACCTGTAATTTTTCCCTATGACAATCCTGAGGTCAGAGAGATGGAGAATGCCCCCGTCTTAGGCACCAGCAGTGGCCAGGTCTAAACCCAGGCCACTTGCCTCACAGTCCCTGCCCTCCCCTATTTCCAGTGTTTTTTAGGCAAGGGCTGGCAAGTCCTGTGGGATTTTCCTCCCCTAATCTCATTCCCAACCTAAGCAGAGCAGAGTTCAGACTAGAACTGTCCTGATTATTCTTCCTCAGGGCTGGCCCTGACGGAACCAGAACAGGCAGGCTGAGCACAAGCATGAGATTCTCATATGAGGTGTGTGGAGACTGGATGGACTACATTTGCCATTTTGAAAGTGCAGGCTGTTTTCCTTGGCCTTATTTCAGCTATGGCTAACAAGACAGGATCAGCTCTGGCTTTTAAAAAGCCCTCAACTAAAAAATAATTTTTAAAAAGCCCTCAAACTATTCCATAATATTCAGCACATCTGAAAGTCTGGTAACAAGTCCATCCTGATGAGCTGTCAGCCACTTGACAGATAAGGATGGAGGGGACTGACTGAGGAAACCAGGCAGTTGTTTAGCTCACTGAATTCTCAAGGTCAGAGTGTTCTCAAATCCTCTGGTTCCATTCTGGATTAGCCCCAGTGAGGCTTCCAGAAAACTGATCCTGTGTTCTTAGGAAGTGAAATTTGAGGCTTACTAAATGCAACTTGGGAGGTTAGTTCTATTTTGAGATACCAGGAAGTCAACCTCAAGGTCCAGTTTTCCCTGAGAACAAATGCAATATAGTAGGTTTATGTTGATTTTACAGAATTTCAAATAAGCTATGGCCTGTACTTAAATTACCAACTTAGTATGGCCTGGCACCCAACTTTTTCCAAAGAGAGCAAATTAATTATCTTTTGCTGTGTTAACAAATTACTCCAAACATAGTGGCTTAAGTACAAACATTTATTATCTCACAGTTTCTGTGGATCAGAAATTTGGGAGTGCTTGTCTGGGTGGTTCTGGCTCAGGGTTTCTCATGAGATTGCCATCAAAGGTGTCGGCAGGAATTACCGTCATCTGACAGACGAGGGTTGGAAGACCTGCCCCCGAGATGGCTCACTCCCACAGCAGTGGCAGTGCCTCACCTCTAGTTTCTCTCCACTGTGCCACTTGAGTGCCCTCACGAGACAGCAGCTGGCTTTCCCCGAGTGAGGGATCCCCAACAGAGCAAGGAGGAAGCAATGCCTCTTATCACCGTAAGTGGCACATGTTCACTTCCATATTCTATTTGTTGCGGGGGGGCCGGGGGGGCGGTATCACTAAATGCAGCCATACTCAAAAGGAGGGCAAGGAAGCGCCACCTTTTGGAGAGAAGCATATCAAAAAAATTGTGGAAAGATTTTAGAACCACCACAGATAACGAAGTATTTCCTTATCAGTTAACTTAGCAGCAGCCATTGTACCTTCCATTACTTTCAATTAATTTTTTTAACAAGGTAAGTATCTGTCAAGTATCCAAGCAGACAATTCAAGTATATTAATTTCCAGAAGGGCAGGTTTACTTATGGTGAGTTTCCCATAGATAAACATCACATTAATGGCAACAATAAAACACCCCCACCCCCTACCCACAAAAGTACTCAACATCTCTTCTTAGGCAAGAGAAGCTAAAATAATTTATTAAGAAATAATAATCACCACCCCAAGTATCCTTCTTTTTCCCAGTTATCAATTAATAATCATTTCTTTCCTACACAGAAGTCAGTCCATGGTAAAATACTTTTATTCCATCCTTCAGAGATATATACAGAGTATAAAATCTGTACATGTCTTCAGTACAGGCTGTGCTGTGTTTCCCACCTAGTGGATAAAAATGGTACTGAAGTGTTTGAAAAACAAAACTTGTTTCATAGATACTTCATGTGTTAATCCTTCTGTTAAATATAACATTTTATAATCATATCACATAATTGATACCAATAGGTAGCTTCCATCTCAAAAAATCCTGCAAAAGTTCTATAAAGCAAACAATTCTGTTCATAAATTTACATTTTTATACATACTGCCACTTCTGGACTTCTCCAGGCCAACAACCTGGAACATTGCTAAAGACAAGGAAATAATCCAAAAAGTCTCCCAACAGCCAAAAAACATCCCAGTGTCACACAGTGGATCTGTCAGACTGACAACTTAAAGAGCCTGGCATGTGGACCTCAATCCTCACTTGTCAAGGGAACCGATGAAGCCAGTGCATTTTACTCCAAAGGCGAGTCCTCTTTCTTACCTTACACACTGCCTGTAGAAACCTCCCAATCTGAATTCTGATCTTACAGCACGTCACAAGAAATGACCCAAGAATGTTGTTCGTACTGAGATTGACAGCTGACGGCAAATAAGTGTTGGAAAAGAGACACAAAACAAACAATATCATTCTTGGTGTCAGTATAGAAACAAGCAGTGCAGTACAACTTGATTTCTGACAATAATGTGGACTTATAAAGAAAGGGCTGTATTCCACACACTGCTTAAAAATGTAACACATTTTGGAAGCATGTTTGATACGACATTTATAAAAGTTTTGTTACTTACAAGGATGATTCAGAAAAATGAATTTCCGGAAGTTTCCAAACAACGCTTCATACTTTAGGCAGACATTTACTTAGAAAATAATTTTGCTACTGTTACATTAAATAATTGTGCTACTGTCATTCATGTTTAACACAGTCCTTTAAGAAGCACAGATGAGTTTCTCTGTTCCTCGGTCACCAGTTTGTACTTTAATACAGAGGTTCCCTTTTCCCTTTAAATTCTGAAAATTAGGCTTAAAAAAATAGAAACCAAATTCTACTTCCTAGGTATTCTTTTCCTTTGTGTTCAAAACAAAAAGGCTACCACCAGTATCCCAACTTCTAGTATCAATGAGTTTCCTAACTCAAGAGAGTTTTTCTAACAAAACTGGTTTTTAACTGTAACTTAGTCTTCCAAAGGGCATATTTTTTATATAATTTAATTCCGTTCTAATGTAAAGGACTGAGTACTTTGCTATGTACAGGGTAAGACACAGCCCCCTACCCAGGAAGAGCTTAGTGCTTGTATGGTTGACAGAGGGAAGGTAGACAGGAAAGAGAGAAGCAAATATGATAACTTAGGCAAAGCTGAAGAAGAGGCCAGGACCATGCCCGGCTAAATGTAAAGGACAGCAAATTGCTCACCACTGACTGGTGAGAACAAGCCTGGCACTAACCCTTGTGTGCTCCCTATCTTCTTCCCCCTACACTAAGCTATCTGAGCTTAAATACTTCCAGATAATTTTGATCACTATTGGTAGACTTGGATTAGAATAATAGTGTCAAAGGCCTGAAATGACAAAGGAAAGTCAAACAACAAACAGCACTTTTCATCACTGTGTAGACACTTATATGTGATTTTGCCTCCTTAGTTATCCTAAGAGGGGCACCAGGGGTCCCACCTGGATTCTGGAGGTAACAAAAGAAATATGATTATAATTCTGGTGCTTTAAAAAAATTAAGGAAGGATTCAATAAAGGTACACACTCTTCTGAAATAAAAAACTACGTAATAGCTCTGGAGAGGTACATAAACCTCTGTTCTCTTTGTGACAAAGACAACAATGTGACAAATAATTTTGGCTTATGTATCTTACAATAGTCATTATACAAAGTCTATTTTTATTCTAAATTGGCCAGAACTCTAGAGCACCTACCCACTTGTCCTTCCCCTCATTCCCATTGCTATGGTCCTTTTACAGAAATAAGGTCAGGAGAAATGTACAAAATGTCAGCATGTGTAATGTTTTCCCAACATGTCAGCGATTTATACATGTGAACATATCTGCAGGTTTTTCAGAGAAATATCTTCTTGCTTTTGGGATGAATCTGCAAATAAGGCAATCCAATCACTGGATAATTGTATCTACGTGAGAACAGAAACAATGTGAAACTGAAATAGCTACTAAATGTAGTGCAGTCTTAGGTTATTCTAATTGTTTGATAAGTCTGCTAGTAAATAGCTAATACGTTCCTTTTTGCTTCAACATGTAATAATTTCAGATCTGGTAGTTACCCATATCTGATAAAAATTCTGGACCACAGTAACACTGAATAAAATATTTATTGTGATTTTGTCCCCTGTGACATAAAATTTTTTATTTTTCCTAGCTCTCCAAATGACACCGTTGCAGAACCTCTTTCAGCTGGTCTTGCCTGAAAATAAAAATAAAGATTAAAGAAAGATTAGAAATAGATAAATATGTAGTCCTAATTAAACCCCTTAATGCTGTTTCATATTAAAAAAAAAATTCCCCACTGTGGCTGGTGTGGCTCAGTGGATTGAGTGCCAGCCTGCAATTCAAAGGGTCACCAGTTTGATTTCCAGTCAGGGCACATGCCTGGTTTGCGAGCTGGGTGCCCTGTTTCTCTTCTTCTCTTTCTCCCTCCCTTCCCCCTCACTAAAAATAAATAAATAAAATCTTTAAAAAAGTAAAAATTAAAAAAAATCCACTTCCCTAAATGAACAATAAAAAGCAAACAGAAACATAAACGCACTAAGAAAAGTGATTTGTCATACTATTACCTGTGAATCATGGTATTTCCATCCTATCATGTAATAGATCTGATATGTGGCAGGTACTGAACCATCCTCATTTCTGTACATTTCTATAAAGACAAATAATGGTTAAAGTCTGAAAAAATGCCAGTAGGAAAAATAATCTGCTTGATAAGGGTCATGTCCTCCAAAGAGAAATGGATCTAAGGATGCTCACAGGATTCTGGAAATGCCTCACCTGAAAAATCCTCAATACTTGAGAAGCTAATTTTACGGAAATAGTAAGGACTGTTTGGAAAAGGGCTGTGGAGCTACAGGACCTGTTTTGAAGGAAGGACAAGAAGTCTGATGGTGCCTTAAAAGGAAAGGAAAAAGCACTGGCAATTCTAAGGGATAAACATGACGAGCCCCAAGTTCCCCAGTGAGTCCGGGTAGCAGGCCGCTCGGCTCTCTTACCTCTGTATACGGCTGCAGCTGCCAGCATTGTGTCACGGTGCAAGAGAGCTTTTCTATTCCACGCACAGTTACTCTCACCCATCCCTAAAAATACACTACAGGCAGTTTGAGATCACAAAGCAAATACCCTGAACAGCTCAAACAATACCACAGATTTAACCTGATGTCATCCCGCAATATACCATTCTCTAATAGTCATGTAAAATAACCTAAATAATCTCATTTTGCTCTCAGAATGGAGAGAGGCTTCTTAGTGACTAAGGCAAAA
Source organism: Pteronotus mesoamericanus (assembly GCF_021234165.1). NCBI lineage: Eukaryota > Metazoa > Chordata > Mammalia > Chiroptera > Mormoopidae > Pteronotus > Pteronotus mesoamericanus. The sequence goes on along the minus strand of NW_026555105.1, from coordinate 32,469,197 downwards.
CTACCTGAAGCTTCTGAACATTAAGACAAGTGGAGAAGTCAAATTTCAGGAGGCAAGCCCCACAAGCATACTTTACTTGCCAGCAAAGGCCTGAAGTGAGCCAGTTGGGCAAAAATTGAGGTGAGAGGCCCTCCAGTGAGTTATCAGAAATTGGCAAGTGCCTTTCCAAGGATGCCACATTTTATGCCCCTTTTAGCAGATCTTCAAAAGAAGACAGGGAACTGCTACAATGCCTTACTCCTTCTAAGCCATAAATGTAACATGATCATGAAACTTGGGAAAGGCTTTGAGACTCCTTAGATTATATGAAAGCTAATGGGTTTTCAAATTTTATAATTGTTCACTAATCCCAGATTAGGAAAAAATTAGGTACAATTCTTTTCAGGGGCACTATCCTTAATGTTTTAAAATTTATTTTTAGATTTCTTTCTTTTAAGTTGATAACTAAAGGCTAGGGTTAATATGATTCTACTGTTCATTAAAAATTAGTGTTGTGTATTTGATTTTTCTTTATGCATATGCTTTAACAAAATTACTTTGAAAAGCCAGATTTTAAACTAGTCCTCAAAATTAAGAAAAATTCAAAAGCAAAAATCCTTTATATTTATTTTCTATATATTTACATTTCTTCTCTATATACTTGTATATACTACAAAAAAGCAAAAGTCAGTTTCTTTTCTATTTCCACTTTCACAAAGGAAAACCAATAAACTTCTCAATATCAATGTTCATTATTAGTTTAAAAATAATAATCTCCTAAGTTTTCAATGACCTTATTGAAAACAATCAACAAATTAGCTGTAATAAGTAAACCATGTTCTTCTCTCCAATCCTAAAGGCTCCTATTATTCCCTAAAATAATGAATCTGATACTAAAAGCAATGTCCCTCATCCTGTGAATATAACAGCCCCAATTCATGAAGGACAACAGACAAGCAAACCAGGAGATTAATCATGAAGAAAAAGGCGGATCTTATTCTTGCTGTCATGAAGCAGCTAGATGATCTTAGACCAATTTCTTTGGGTCTTTAAGGTAGCCAGACTAGATGAGCTCTAAGCCTTCTAATGCTAACATTTCTGACCCACTACATAATCTCATTTTAAAACATTCTCCTACATAATGAATATCAACTCTATCAGGAGACCAGAGGTAAACAGGGACTCACATTGGAAAAGTCTGTTGCTGCTGATGGCTGTGGTGCTTTCATTTCTGCTTAACTTCCTGCTGCCACGACTGATGCACATTAGTTAACAGGCAGCACCAGTGAAAACTAAGGTAAATACTTAATGCATTTCTATGAAATGCCTTCTAAACAATTGTTATTAGGATGTATTAATTAAGATAACTAGGCATAATGCTTTTTCTGAAGGTCTGACCTAGGTCTAACCTAGGCATAATGCTCCTTCTGACACAGAAATTCAAGAGCATTCCTATGCAGCACAGTCAGTAACTCTGCTGCTGGGGCAGCCCACTCGCCCCTCCCTGGGAAGTGCGCAGCCATCGTGAACCTCCCTTCTCCTTGCAAAGAGCCTAGAATTTGGGATCACAATTCCAGTTCTGATCCTATTACAACTGGGAGCAAAGTAATTTAGCCTCTATTAAACTCAGCTTTGTGATCTTCAAAACGGCATGACAACACTTCATAATGCATTCTGAGGAACCTTTAGTGAAGACCTGGAAAACACATCTGGGGACTTCTGACCAGCTCTTGGCTTTGGCCTAACAGAAAAATCCAGCAGGAGGTAACTGTTTAAGATTCTCACAGTGTTTTTAAGGTGAAGTTCAACATGTTTATTAAAAAATATATAATTTATTCTGGTTTACTAGGAACAATACTGAGTATTGTCTAAAAAAAGAAAAAAAAAGCAACAACAGCAACTGAACTTACCTTAAAACTACTGTGAAAGCCTCCAAAACTTTTTCGTGCATTCACTGCTGATATACAACTGTTGTGTAAAATTAGGTCAACATTCTTGACTTTTTTCTGTGAATTAATAATAATGGCAGCTTAAATGAGAAACACCACAACCACCAAGAAAAAAGTATAATGCAATGTAAAATACCAAAAACCAACTTGAAGGTAGCACTATCTTCCAGTTTGCAAAGCTGCACACCTGGAAGTCTCCCAAGCTTTTCCTCTCCTCATCCCCTTACTACTTTTCTTCCTATCTTAGTTCCCTCTGACCTTTCATCAGGAGAATGGTAAGGATTTCAGGATCTGAGTCAGGCTGCTACACTGGGTTAAGCCTCTACCACTTACTAAATACAACGCCATGAGCAAGTTACTTCTCTCTGTGCCTTGATTTCCTCATGCATAACAAGAGAGGTTAACTATGCTAGTTCTTGTCTTACCTTCCTCATAAAATATACTCAGATTCAGTGCTGGAAAGTGAGCCATCTAACACACTTATTTGACTGTCTCTCCTCTGGGCAAAATTTTTCCAAGATACTACCAGGCTCACCTGATAAAATCTATACTATCCTGCATCATTTTCGATCAGCTCCCCATTTTACATGTTCAAGCAATACTGAATTACTGTACAGTTCCTTATTAGGGAGGTGTGTATCCTCTTACATCTCTATAACTCTACACAGGCTGTTTCTTTGGCCTGGGATACAATGCCCACCCTGCCCCCAGACCTGCACCCACTCCTTTGTTCTCCTGGCAAGCTCATTTTAGCTTAGGTACTGCTGCTTCTACAAAGCATCCCTTACTTCCTAAGATTTAGGGGCCTTTTCTCATTTCTCCCTATATTGTAAAAAACAGTCATCTCATTTTACAGCTAAATACAGATGTCTGTCTATCTCTGTGTGTCGTAAGCTCTCTGAGATCAGAAACTATGTGCTTCCATCATTAGCCCAGTGGTTGGCACATGATAGATGCTCAATAAGTGAGTTAATATAAAATCAACCAGTTAATGCTTATATCTTTTTTGTTAAATATCACTTTTATAAGTTATCTTTAAATAATTTCTCCTAATGCGCCTAAGAAAAGGAAATATCTGAGACTAAAACACATGATTTGTGTAAAAGACTTTACAGTAGAAATAGGAGCACTCGCAAAAACTTCTGAAAGGTAAATAAAAAGCAGCAGTTCTCAAAATAAGGATCAATTCAAAACCCAGGTTATCAACTGGTAGGGGGCTCAGGGCAACTTTCCAGTGACTAGAAATGTTGTAGACCTTTGTTTGGACAGTGGTTAAAAATATAAGCAGTTGTATACTTAAGATTAATGCATTTTACTGAACATCTAACTTTACTTTAAAAAAACCAACACAGATCAAGTGTGCAATATAGGACTCCGGATTCATGTCATAACTCTAGACTTAGTGTGGCCACGGACAAGATAACTTAACTACTCGTCTGAACTTGCTCATCTGTAACATTAGGATATTAGGAAATATCATAAAATTGCACATAGCATAGAGTAAGTACTGTATTTTCAAGTCAGTGGGCAGCATCCTCTTTCAACTGTTAGGTCTACTTTCTCGTTTCTCTTTTATTTCTTGAAATGAATCATGAGCATAGCATTTGTTGTATACCAGAACAAAAATAAATGCTGTATTTGAAAAATATTTTTATTATTACAGTCTGAACAATAAATTACAGCATACCACTCTCTCTCAAGCTTTCAGGTGAAGGGGCTTTGTGATCACATCAGGGGAGCTGAGCATGTAGGGCAATGCTTGGGGGGAGGGTGGGATTTATTATCGGTACCCTGTCACCGTGGGCTGCAAGCTAAGGCTGCCAATCCCTGTATTAAACTATAATAAATAAAGAGTTACTACAATAGTAAGTTTTTGGCTACACATCTTTCCCTTTGTAATTCTTAAAGAAGTCTGGACAATGAGTAAAATGGACTTGTTACAAATGGGTAGTTACAACCAGCAGTAGAATCAAGTAGGAGTGTTCCAGCGCAGGAGTCAAGAAGGCAAGATTTTGACACCTAATTCCGCTGGGAGGTAAATGCTGTCTTTAGACCACAGCTTTCTTATTTGTAATACAGAAAGGAAGTAGTTACCAAAAGGCTTTTGAGAAAAGTGCCATAACGCTCACAAAAAAACCCTATAAATCTGTAAACAAACTATTTTATCATCCTCTTGCTTTAAATCATCTTTAATTTTTCAGGACTCAGATTAAGGATCCCTTGGGTAAACATAGTTCTGGTTTCACAGAACAGACCTTTAGCCTGTTCAGCTTCCTGCACTCATTAAAATTGCTTATGCCATTTGTGAAGCAAAAAAAATCAAACCTCACTAATTCTCACTGAGGTAAGCTGGGGCTCTCCTTGGAGAAATCACTTTTCCAGTAGCTCTTGGTGGTAGATGTCTTTTTTTGCATACCTCACCTCTTTCATAGGTCGGGGATAGAGTCAGTGTCCTTGTAGCTGCTCAAAGCCTCTTCCAGACCATTACTGCTCTACTCTATGAAAAACCGTTGCCTTGCTGAGACCCACACTGTATAGCCAGAACCCTCCCCCACTCCTGCTTGCTGTCAGGCATCAGGGTCCCAGTCCATCCTTTCATTCATTAAAGGGCCTGCCACTTGGTTCAGTTTCCCTCTGTACCACAAGTTCTGCCACCAACATGAGTAACTTCAATGTTAATAACCAACCATCAAGTATCATGGCCTTTAAGATTTTTTAGTCTCCTTACCACTAATGGACTTCTCCATCACATCTATTAACATGTTCCAAAATCATCAGTTAAATTTCCAACCAACTGAGTCACCCAGCCAGGGCATAAATCACAATTTTTTAACCCACATACCCAACAACCTACTTGATATCTCTTAGATATTTCAAACCATTTCAAACACAACACACCTAAATGTGAATTCAAGAGTTGTCCCTACCCATGCTTCATCTTCTACTGTTTACAGATGAAGGGCACCATATATCTGGTTCTGTGAGCTAAAAACACAGCAGTCATGTTTGAAATGTCACTCTCCTTTATCAGAGCACATGTAATCCACCAGCAAGAACTGCCAAATTTACCTACTAAACATCTCTAGAATCCATTCACTTCTCTCCATCTCCTCTGCCACCCCCTTAGTCTAAACTCCCATCACTTCCCACAGAGTTTTACTGCAGTATGTCTCCCTACTAGTTTACTTGCCAATCCATTCTTTTCAAAAGATAAATCTGATATCTGAACCCCCATCCTCAAAGGGAATTTTAAGATAAAGACAAACCATCCTAACATGGACTGTAGCACCCTACTGCAACTCTTCTCATTACTACCTGTATTCTAAACAAAATGTCCTTCTTTCAATTCTTGCCATACTCTGTCTTGCAACAAGGCCTTTGCACATGCTCTTTTCCTGGCCTGGGACTCACTTCCTCCCCTATTCACTTAGGCCCGGGATTCATTTCCCTCTGTTCTTCACCTCATTAACTCATCTTTATTTTTTTATAGCATAATCACTACCCCTTCAGACAAGACTTTGTTGACTCTCTCAGACCAGGACCTATCCCCTTAGCAAACCCCAATCCTACATGAACCCCAACTACTGCCTTCTTTTCCTAGACCTGAACTGCCAAATGTTGCTCAAGAAAGTCAGGGATGTGTTCTACCATCCTCAAATGCACCATTCAAGAAAATCCTGCTGTCCTTGTATAGGCAGTCATAGCACTGTGTATCTCGACTTTATGGCACTTAATTTAGCAATTCTAATTTAACATTTATCTTTAGAGCAGGTGCCCAATATCTGCCTCATCCATTTTATATTATAAGCTCCATAAATACAGCCTGCTTTCTCACCAAGGTACTTCTAGTGCTTAGGCCCAGGGCTGGCCATAGTGTGGTTCTCAAAATATGCCTCCCAAGTGTCTTACCTTGTAAATCTTCCATTAATTCAAACATTCCAGGATAGTTAACTTGAATTTCATCAGTGTCCTATTTAAAAAGAGAAATATTTATTTGACATTCACCACAAAAAAAACCAGATTTGAAAGAAGGCCATAGGGATTACTCAGACCAATCTCCCATGGTAAGCAGCAATCTTTTTTACAATATTCTTCACAGATGTCATCTGACTTATGCTTGATTTATGATGATTTCAAATTACAGAATAAATATTCACCATTTTAAGAGAACTCTTTCTAAAACTCCATAAACTGGTTCTAGTTCTTTCTCTGGGAACAACAGAGTAAGTTTATTCTGTGCTCTGCAAACCATTGCCCTCTTCTTCAAATCTAAAAACTCTGCCAGGACACTGCAGGGGAGCAGGAGTTTCCCACCCCAAATATGTGTCTTTAGCACAAGGATTATTTTAGGCTGTTTAAAAAAAAACAGAGTGGTTTTACCTTAACCAACTAAAAGAATTCTGATCAAGGGCCTGGTCCAGGAGGAACATTATTACCAGGGATAACCACAAAGAACATGGGGTAGGGATGGTAAGGATAATTTGGCAGGACCTGAAGACCAAAGACCTTTCTGTTGTCCCACTGTCTCTGCATGGTGCAGCAAGCATTTGTTTGCCATCCCCATGGCCAAATGTTTGGCCATCCCCATGTAAATTGCCTTCTTCCTCTTTGAAGACCCAGAATCCTATCCCTTCTCTTTAATTCAGAATACATATAAGCCTCAACTGTCTGTCTGTGGGCCCCATATTCTTACAGAGCTCCTGTATGTAAGAAATTAAATCTGATTTTATCCTGTTAATCTGTTTTGTGTCAATTTAATTCTTAGACCAGCCAGAAGAACCTAGAGTAGAAATTTCTCCTTAACATGCCATCATTTTTTAGGAGGGGCTAATCTTCTAGACTAAATTAATAGATCTTTACATGTTCTCATTACATTTCGCTATACATAGTATAAACTTCTCTCTTAAAATGTGGAACCCAGAATCAAGCAAAACAGGCTCATCTGCCAAGATGTTTTCATTCTACTTCAGTAATGCAGCAATACTGCATTGGCTGTTAGGATATGAGTGCACTGCTGATACACAGTTTATTTCTCAAATAAACTTTTGGGCAATGATGTCCCATTCTTTATAAAGCTTGATACAGGAGTTTACTGGTGGTACGGTGACAGAGACTACTGATACTCTCCAAATACCCAAGCGCTCCTGGAAGCTTCCTGGCCACAAACAGACATTTCCTTTCACCAAAGAAGAAGGGGAAGGGGCAGGATAATAAAGAGTTAGTGAACCTCTTCCAGTCTATCTCTTTTGCTCTGGTGATCTCAGAAGACACAAAGGCCAGGTCATACAACTATAAGATGGAGATGGGCTGCCCAAACAGCATGGGGCTGTGATGGAATAAAATTTTGTGTTAATCACTAAGATGTGGAAGTTTGTCTATATGGAAAACTAGCCCTAAAATACAGCACAGTCCGCCCCATCTTTTTTTTTCAAGTTTGAATCAATATGCTGCATGTTATCTCAAATTTATATGTACTAACTACTTCTGAAGTACCTAGATCCATGTGTGTTTTTTCTGTAACTTTATCTGTGTTGCCTAGTCCTCCCAATTTTGGACTTTGATATTGCACAGAATCAAGTACAAAGCCCAAAAGAACCCTTACCAAAAACATCCATTTTAATTCTTAAAGAAATGTAAAACAAAATGACCGTTTATCTTTTTAAAAAAAAATTTAGAGGTACAAAACAAATTTTAAGCCAGAATTCACATATACTGGTTTTTTTAAAGATTTTATTTATTTATTTTTAGAGAGAGGGGAAGGGAGAGAGAGAGGGAGAGAAACATCTTATGTGTCCCCTACTGGGGACCTGGCCTGCAACCCAGGCATGTGTCCTGACTGGGAATTGCACCAGCGACCCTTTGGTTCGCAGGCTGGTGCTCAATCCACTGAGCCACACCAGCCAGGGCCACATACACTTTGATCAGATATATAAATTGATGCTATCTTTTGGAGAGTAACTTGACCCTATCTGTCAAAATTTCAAATGCCTAGATATTTTGACCAGTAATTCCATTGCAAGAAATTGACCTGACAGATATGCCAAGAGTATATGAAAGGAAATTCATGGCAGCACTCTTTGAAAGGGGTTAAAAAAAAAAACAAAACCCAAAAAACAAACTGGAAACAATCTCTATGTCCATTAATGGAGGGCTGGTTAAATAAATTAAAGTGTATCTATTTAATGAAATACTCTACAGCTGTTAAAAAAGAATGCAGTAGGTATGTTTGCAGGGAAAGATCTCCAAGATACGTTATTGAATTAAAAAAAAAAAACCATCAGGGCAGTACAAAAAAAAAGTAAAAAATGTGTGACGTATGTGTATATACATATATAATTGCATATGCAGGTTTTAGGTGATATAATTGTATTTGGGTCTATGAAGAAAATTGTTTTGAAAGGATGTATCAAACAGTTAACAAAGGTTGTCTTTGCGGAGAAGGACAGTGTGTCAGAAGTCAGGAGGAGGAAACTTCTTTTCACTTTAGACCCACTCTAGTTATCTCATTCTCCCTATACATTCTTTATTTCCTTTTATTTTAACATATGCAAGGATCAGGTTGTGTGTGTACTTTTTAGTAAGATCACCTCTGGGAAATCCATTTCTTCTATTTTTCTACCTTAAAAAACTATTTTTAAAAAGGGATCCTGACCTGACTGGTGTGGCCCACTTGGTTGGACATCATCTTGCAAACTGAAAGGTTGCTGGCTGGTTCGATTCCCAGTCAAGCGCATATGTCTAAGTTGTGGGTTCAGTCCCAGGATGTGGTACATATGAGAAGCAATTCACTGATGTTTCCCTCCCTCTCTTTCTCCTTCCCCTCCCTTCTCTCTAAAAATGAAATAAATCAATCTTCAATTAAATAAATAGAGATCCTAAGATTAAAAACAAAATATTTTCCAAGCTGATACTCAACCATTAAGCAATATCCTTTGAAAACCATTTTTCAATGAAACAAATTAAAAGGACTACCTCCATCTCAATCAAAAACAGTACCACAACAGCTTTGTCAAAGGCCTTACTCACATCATGATGGTCCGTATCTGCATTTTCTCCTAATAAATTAGTCTGGCAACTCTATTCTAAAAGGCAATGAGCTTCACTGAGAATGCCAACTGACTCTGAAAGTAATTCACTAAGAGGATCCTATAAATGTAAATATAACTACCTGGTTTTAGTTTAAGTTGACTTCATATAAAAATAAGAAACCTTTGCAGTACAAAAATAACTGTATCTAATGTTATATGCAACATAAACCTGTGTAATTGATTATATAAAAGCTTTTTTGGATGGACTATTTAGAAAATGAATTAGAATGCAATGTTAATGCAGCACTTTAGAGACAGGTATATGTCTCAAGGAACAATTTATAGATTTATTATTAAATCAGCATCTTTCTAATTTTAAGAACTATAAACAAGATTCTATACCAATATTTTTGCATTATATTATCAGTCATTCAGTTCATTTTTAAAGAATATGGAGGGTATTTTGAATTAACAGCTTTTCCCATTAACAGAAATGTAGGCTTTAAATGTTTTATCAGGTTAGCATTTTTAGTAGAAATCTTTCTAAAATGCACAGTCCACTTGTGAACCATAGAAAACTGCATGGATGAACACAATTTAACTTTCTTTTCAGGACTCAGGATAGAAGTCTCATCTTTTTTCCTCATAGGCAACAACTTTTGAGGCCCCTAATGTCGTTGACTAACTTGTATGACATAGTGCAAATTTTTAACATATCCCCATGAACATCTGTACTACCTGTCTCCACATTTCTTCTGTTCCCTACATCCCCTCCTACACTTTTTAGCATATCTTTTTACCTTTGCACTCATGATTCTCTTCATTTCACCACTTCAGTTTGTAAGATAGCAATATGAGAGGCAATCTTTTTTTTCCTTTTTTTTTTTTGTTACAGATTTTATTCATCTGCTTAGAGAGTGGAGGAAGTAGGGAAAGAAGCATTGATGCAAGAGAGAAACATAGATTGGTTGTCTCTCCCACATGCCCCAACTGGGAACCAGACTTGGAATCGAACCAACAACCCAATCAGCAACCCAACCAACTGAGCCACATGGGCCAGGGCTGGGAGGCAAGTCTTAAAAGGGTGAACTGTAAAGATAATCTTTTTTCCTTATTATAAATACAATAAATAATAAAGATTAATGATTTAAATCAGTGGATTCTATTTTCAATCAGTCTTCTCTCACAATCTGATAAAAAAAATGGGCCCTATCCTGCACATATGAACAACAAAAAACCGTATTTCCTTACAACATCCAGTGTTTTTGGACCTCTAAAGCCTACTGACAGGCCCTCTATAAATTCAAGAAAGCAGGCAGGGATTTATGTTTTGTTCATTGCTATATCCGAAGTACCTAGAACAGTGCCTGGCAGAGAGAAGGTACTCAATAAATGCTTATTGTAAGATTGAATAAATAAATGAAAACAATAAAAAAAATAGTCATTTCAGAATTGTTTCTCTTGGCAAAAAGACCACCAGCAACAAAAAACTGGAACAAACATAAATGTTGTTCATTAGAGAAATTGTGAAATAAAACTGTGGTACAGTCACACTATAGAATGCACAGAAGTTAAGGAGGGCAAATATATTCGTATTGATTTGGAAAACAATCTAAAATATTCTGTTAAGAATGAAAAACAGGTTTCAAAAATATGTGTCTGTCTTTGAGCAGATCTCAGTGTGGTTTGGGGAGTCCTTGGGTCCTTGCTGCCCTAGAAGTAGCTGTTACCATACTCTGCCATTCTATATATTTGACTTTTTCACCTCTAAATCTCTCAGGAATCTGCAATGGGGTTTTTCAGAAGTTACATGACATGTGATATTGCAATAGATGTGAACGCAGAAGTAGACATGAGAATCTAGCTTTTACTACGCCATACATTAAAGGAGTATGTGAAAATGTAAAACAATGATATTCTTTTCTCTCACTTTTTTCTTTTGGAAAATACAGTTCTTTTTCACAAAAAATAACTTATTTATGCTATGATGTAACTGGTACTGGTATATTTAGTTTTAAATGAATAATTACTAAAATTCAGTTTTAATTTCTAATATAGTTAATATTGACAGATATCATTCACATAAACAAAAGCCTTTTAAGGTCTTCAGTAATTTTAAGAGTGTAGAGGGGTTGCAAGACCAACATTTTGAGGATTGTTGCTTTCAGAAGAGAGCTAAGATTTTGGGGACTAAAGGGGAATGACAGACTTTCACTTTATCTATAGAGTGCAATGTTTACAACAAATGTATTTGTGTTATTACATATGTAATTAAAAATGTATTTAAAATATACAGTCAACTTTTGGCCAAGATGGAGGCATAGGTAGATACACCTTGCCTCCTCACACAACCAAAAGGAGGACAACAACAAATTTAAAAACAAAAAATAACCAGAATGGCCAGGAAATCAAACTGTATGCAAGTCCAACAACCAAGGAGTTAAAGAGGAAACATTCATCCAGACCAGTAGGAGGAGCAGTGATGGGCAGCCAGGGCAGAGAGGACCTGCAGCAACGTGGCAGCTGGAGGACTGAGTGGTCCCACATTTGCGTGTGGATAAACTGGAAGGAACAACAGGGAAGCAAGACAGGCCAGCAACTCAGGGTTCCAGTGTTGGAAAACAAAGCTTCAAAACCTCTGGCTGTAAAATACCTGTGGGGGATGCGGCAGTGGGAGAAACACCCAGCTTCACAGGAGTCTGTTGGAGAGACGCATAGGGTCCTAGAACATACACAAACCCACCCACCTGGTAATCAGCACCAGAAGGGCCCAATTTTGCTTGTGGGTAGCAGGGGAAGGACGAAAGCTGCTGAGAGCAGAGCAAGAGGCATTGTTCCCTCTCGGACCCCTCCAGCATCACAGCAGGGTATGACCTAGGTTGCCCCACTCTGGTGAATACCTAGGGCTCTGTCCCTCCCAACGTAACAGGTATGCTGAGACAAAGAAATATGGCAAGGAGATAAACATTCAGCCAGAACAGAATGAAGAAACAAGAATTCAAAAAAATGAGGAGAGACTTAGGAACCTTGGGGCCAACTTGAAACTTTCCAACATCCAAATCATAGGGGTGCCAGAATAAGAGGAAGGGCAAGAAATTGAAAACTTATTTGAAAAAATAATGGAGAACTTCCCCAATCTGGCCAAGGAAGTAGACTTCCAGGAGATCCAGGAAGCTCAGAGAGTCCCAAAGAAGTCTGACCCAAGGAAACACACACCAATGTGCATCATAACTACATTATCCAAGATTACAGATAAGGAGAGAATCTTAGAAGCAGTAAGAGAAAAAGAGACCTACAAAGGAGTTCCCATAAGACTATCAGCTGATTTCTCCAAAGAAACCTTGCAGGCAAGAAGGGGCTGGAAAGAAGTATTAAAGTCATGAAAGGCAAGGACCTACATCTAAGATAACTCTATCCAGTGAAGCTATCACTTAGAATGGAAGGGCAGATACAGTGCTTCCCAGATGAGGTCAAGTTAAAGGAGTTCATCATCACCAAGTCTTTATTATATGAAATGTTAAAGGGACTTATCAAAGAAAAAGAAGATCAGAAACTATGAACAGTAAAATGACAACAAACACACAATTATTAACAATTGAACCTAAAAAAAAAAAAAACCAAAAAGAGAAACAAAAGCAAACAACTAGAACAGGAAAAGAATCACAGAAATGGAGATCAGAGGGTAAGGGGAGAGGGGAGAATGGTAGAAAATGTACAGAGAATAAGAAGCATGAATAGTAGGTACAAAATAGACCGAGGGATGTTAAGAATAGTTTAGGAAATGGAGAAGCCAAAGAACTTATATGTACGACCCATGGACATGAACTAAGGAGGGGGAGTGCTAGTGGTGGGGGGCAAGGGGTGCAGGGAAGAGAGGAATAAAAGGGAGAAAAAATGGGACAACTGTAATAGCATAATCAATAAAATATATATACACACAGTGATTCCCTCAATGTACCATTGTCAATATTGACAGTGATTCCCTCAATGTACCACTGCCAGTATCGACAGTGTTTTAATTACAAAGCAGAACCTTCACATAAAGCAGTTTTCCATTTTCAGCTAATATCTCACAATGCAGTTTCTATTGACTCATTGCATTTACAAGTTTACAAAGACAAAACTGAAATCTTGAGGATTGTTATCAGTTCCTAGCCTATTATCTCTTCCTTCCTTGAAAGCCCCTTTCCAACACCAGAGGCCCTAGCCTATGCCCCTCCTTTCTATCAAAATTGGGAAAGATAGGACAATCCATTTTTGGTTGGCTGATTTTTATGAAATACATTCACACTGAATCACCTTAAACATTTATTTTGATTTTAAACCTACTGTCTCTGTGCAATGAGAAGCTTTTTTTCATCAAGAAATTGCTATTTCCTCTAATCAGATTTAGAGATGTTTCTAGGTCTGAGGGGTCCAGAAAATGATAGCAAGTCTACTCAGCCAGTCTCTTAAGGCAGTAAAGGGATCCTTTAGAATGACTCTGCTACTGAAAGGAGTTGGAAGAGAGTAATCATTTTCTGTCCAGATGACTTGCTAATGGAATCCTTAGCCTGGAAAGTGCTAAGAGTAAATGAGGGAGAGAGGAAAAGACAAGAGCTACTACTTACTGAGCAACTGCTAAGGTGCAGCCACTTCATACCCTTTATCTTATTTAACTGTAACAGCCACCTGAGGTAATATTTGCATTAACAAATAAAAATCAAAAACAAAAAGAATGCACAGAGAAGTGAAATAAATCTTCCAATTCCCCTAGCTAATAAAGGGGCAAGGGAAGGAGCCACATTATTCCTGCCAGACACCCATGCCTTCCTCTATCACTGTATCATGCTGACTCCATGTTTCTTCTACCCTGAAGGCGGATGGGTCCACTTTCCAGATCTCTCCAGCCCTAATGACCACAGCCCCCATCCTACATTCTCTGACTCTTGTAAATGTACATTCTCTCATTTCTGCTTTACGTGGCACTATTTCAGTTGAGGGCTGCAGATAGAGGTAGTGTTCTACATGATCATGTACATCCCCTTTTCTCCAACTATGTCTTAAAAAATAGCCTCCTCCTTAACTGAGGTAGATTGTTTTTGAACTAGCATTCAGGTAACTAATACTAAAAATTTTACATTCCTACTTTGTGTCAATCAAGATGTGTTTATACAAACTGAATTTAAAAACAGGAAGTGCCAAAACCTTCCAACGATACCATCGATACCTACAGTTTTCTATCTTCAAAATGAGAAGTTGTTTCTGAACTGTGTAATTAATGGGGTACCTGATTCTCTCGATAGTTACCACAGTCAGTGTGTTAAAGCCAGCTCTCCCAAGCAGATGTCCTAGGTCGCTGACAGCAGTGAAAGGAGAAACATGTGGTGAAAATCCTCCTTCCCTTTCCGTTTCTGCTAACTGTAATGAACACCTAAGTTCATAGAGTGTGTCGCCTCCAAACATCGCACCAATAAAAACGCCATCTGGTTTTAAAACATAATGAATCTGTAATAAATACAAGAAAACATAACTGTTCAAAATGTTACACATAAAAATGGCAAACATATATTTTTATATCTAAATCAGTATTTTATGATTACCATTCTTAGTTTGTCAAATAATTAGATTATTTAATAAATAATATCTAAGGAAACTGTCAAAAAGGCATTGCAGCATAATATTGTTGTAAAGATAGACAATACATGTATTGATAGTATTAGTATCTATAAAATATATGTTTTCAAAATTTTTTAAAAAATAGATTCAACTTACTTTTATTATTAGAAAAATACTGAAGGAAAAAAATAGCAGTGTGGTGGACTGTAAAAAATTACAGTTCTCTCTGTATCTGTGCCCTCTGAAATACCACTCTGTAACAACTCCCATCAAGAGATGGAGTCTACTTCCCCTATCCTTGATTCTGGGCTGGACGTGTGACTTGCTTTGGCCAAAGAAATGCAGTGCACATTACAGGGTGTCCATGTCAAGCCAAGGTTTCAAATGGCCTTGCATGTTTCTACCTGTTCTCTTGGAGCCTGGTCTGGCCATCATGTTGTGAACAATCTAGTCTGGTGAAAGATGAGGGACATGAGGAGCAGAGATAAGCTGGGTATCACAGCTGAGACCACCCTTGACCAGCAAGCTACAAGACGATCTAGAACCAGATCACAAACACATGGATAAGCCAATCCAGAACCAGAAAAAATTCCTAAATCCAGCCCAAATTTTCAACCCACAAAATCATAAGCTAAGTAAATTGTTGTTTTAAACCACTAAGCTGGGTTGCCTTGAGATGCAGAAAAAGCTAATTGATAGAGGAACCCTTATAATTCACATTAACCTGGAAACACATTAGTTTTCCTTAAGGAGAAGTAACTAACTTATTTTCTAGTTTGAAAACAAATACACTTTTTAACTGGTAACTTAAGCAAAATAGTGGCTACAATGAATTCCAGAATTGCAAAAGTTTACTCACCAACTCTCAGACCTATAATCTGTAACTAGTTTTGAAAAGTTTTGGATATTTTCTACAATGAGAAACACTACTGGAAAGGATGGATTCTGAAGTAAAGCAGGATCCAAAACACTGCACACTGTTCTAATCAAAGTATCCATCTTGAATCTATAGTAAATATATTTAATTATATATTTATCACACAATATTTTTGAAATATTTTATATTACAAATATATTTATTACAAAATATAAAAATATATTTATTACAAAATATGAAGCAATTACTAAACAGTATGCAAGCAAGCCAACTGTAAAATTCTTGATTTCTTTCCTTCTGCTTCTTTAATGTTACTTCCCTCACTAGTCACAAAACTCTAATATAGCAAGTACCTAATATTCAGCAGCTCTCTGCAGCTTCTCTCTACCTCAGAGGGTTTATCAATTCTCATGGATTTCACAAGGATTATTTTCCAAACTTCATATTTGGCTTGTACCTCTTCCGAGAACTCACGTTCAACTTCCTGTGCCGCAGACATTTGTCCCTTGGCATACTTACTCCCCAATACTTCCAACACATACACAACCCTTATGCTTAAACTAACTTCCCTTTGCAAGTGCCATATTTCTGTTAATTATCATTTTCTGTTGCCCTTATCTGATCATTATCATTTTTTCCTCCATTTTTACTAATTATTCTCCCAGGCATACAGACTCAAAACTTCAAGGTGAGCTTTTACTCCCCCCTCTCTTTGATCTTCAGATCTAACCAGCCACTGTGGATTCTTCCTTTGCAGAGTCCTACAATAACTCTCTCTTCCTTTTAACTCCTATCATTGACACCTAGGTTTAGTTTACCTCATGTCTGGACCACTGAAAACAATCTTACTTCAACTGAGTCAACTTCTGGCATGAGTTTTCTAATCAACAAAATGAAGACATCTGGCAGAGTTAACACACATAAAAGAGCACAGTGATTGAAAAACAGTATGTGCTTAAGATACGGTAGTTATTTTCTAGCCCACCAGCTTTATAATCATGTCACTTTCCTCTTCAAAATCCTCCAGTGACTCTGAATTGCATAAAGAATAAACTCCAAATTCCTTAATCTGTCACCCAAGTCCTCCTAAACCTGGTTCCAATATACCTCATCACCCAGCGCTAAGCTTATCCTCCAAACAGGCTTCCTCTTTATCCTTTCATACTTCCGGGGCTCTTAAATCTCTCGCCTATTCTGATTCTGCCTTTCTGGAATGCCTTCCCACTCCAAACCTGACTTACCCTCTAAGGCCCTTTGTAAGTAATTCCCTCCTCTTGAAGCTTTCTTGGCAGGTCCACACCAGAGTGATCTCCTTCCCTCCTCTGAACACAGTGATTTTTACCTACCACTCATCTGTTCGCTAATAAATATCAGCGAATGAACATTTACCTAGAACTCTCGAAGTATAAGGCATGTGGAAGATACAAATATAAACAAGTAAGTTCCTATCCACAAAAAATTTATAGGCAATTAAAGAGGAAAAAAAACCCACTGAGAAAATGTCATATCAATATTATTTTATACGTTACTAAAGTTTTCATAAATATTTAAACATCTCCATAAGATCTTCTGAATTGCCAGGGAGGGAGAATATCACCCAATATACTTAATATGTCAAAGTGCACCAACTATATCCAGCACATAGAACAAAATAAAATCCTTACTTGATTTGTTTCAACTGCCAATTGTCAGAAGTATAAAACAGAAAACATCTCTAAGTTTCCATGTGAACTACAGAAACATCTAGAAGTTTTTAATAATAAATAAAATAACACAGGCTATTAGAATCAACATTAAATTTCTTACCTGTTCAAGTGCTCCAGGAAGGTCATTCACCCAGTGCAAACTAAAATATGAAAATACATATTTACTTAAGCTTAATTCATATAATTAATAAGCATCACTAGTATAATGATAAGCCACAAAAGAATAATTTTAAATTTGAAATTGCATAGCAGACTGATTTTATACAAATTTCAAAAATACTATTCCTAGGGGTAAACTTTCCTTCTGTCATACTAGAAAATGTGAGAGCATTTCACTTTGTTGATATGATTATATGTCCAATTATTCTTCACTGATTAAAGTATAAGTAAGTTTTTCCAAATAAGACATACAAATGGCCAACAGGTATATGAAAAGATGCTCATTATCACTAATGATTAGAGAAATGCATATCAAACCCACAATGAGCTATCACCTTATACCTATTAGTATGGCTACAATAAAAAAAAAAAACAAGGTAAGAAATGTTGGCACAAATGGAGAGTAAAGGGAACCCTTGTATAGTGTTGGTGGGAATGTAAACTGGACAAAGAGTATGGAGGTTCCTCAAAAAACCCTGAGCTACCATATAATCCAGCAATCCCACTTCTGGGTATATATCCAAAAAAAGAAATAAAAAATGTTTTATTTCAAAGAGATACCTGCACCCCCACCTTCAGTGCATCATTATTCACAATAACCAGGATGTGGAGACAAACTAAGTGTCCTTCAATGGATAAAGAAGATACGCCCTGGCTGGAATGACTCAGTGGATTGAGTGCCAGCCTGAGAAGCAAAGGGTTGCTGGTTTGATTCCCAGTCAGGGCCCATGCCTGGGTTGCAGGCCATGTCCTCAGTTGGGGACACACAACCAGCAACCATACATTGATGCTTCTCTCTCTTTCTACCTCCCTTCCCCTCTCTCTAACAATAAATAAAATCTTAAAAAAAAAAAATGTTACACACACACACACACACACACAGTAGAATAGTACTCAGCAACAGAAAAGAGGGAAATCCTATCTTTTGGGACAATATGGAGGGGCCTTGAGGGCATTGTGCCAAGAGACATAAATCAGACAAAGAGAAATACTGTATGTTCTCACTTATGTACAGAATCTTTAAAAAGCCAAACAGAATAGAATGGTAGTTTATCAGGGACAGGAGACTGAAGGATATAACCTCTGAGATATAAGTATGGGGATCTAATGCACAGAATGGTGACTATAATTAGTAAATACTGTACTACACACTTCAAGATTTTTGAGAGTAGATCTTAAATGTTATCCCCACACACACAAAAATCCTAATAATGTGAAGGGATGAAGATGTTAACTAATTTTATTGCGATAATCATTTTGTAATATACACATGTATCTGATTACTACACTGTAGACCTTAAACTTATATACAATTCAATAAAGCTGGGAAAAAATAAAGTAAAAGTCATTCCTAACCAGCATCTCATCTTCAGTGCTATTCTGAAAACTTATTTGAAGAAAATAGTAAAAATAAGCACCCGATGACATGTTCAAAGAAGTTCATCAATTAGGCCAAATATTTAAGCTACAGACATACAGTATTCTAAATCCTACCTTCCTAGAAAAAAATAAAATTCACAAGAAAACCTTTAATTTCCCCAAGGTAAATAGTACTAGTCATCAAAAAATTAACTCACCCGTGAGTTTTCTGATAATTAATACCCCATGTTTTTTGAGATCATAAAAGGAAAATACAAACAAATCCAGAGCTCTATATACTGCAAACTTAGTCAAAGAAACCCCTGCATCATCTTTTGACTCTATTTACCTTCTCCCAGTACGTAGTGATATGTGACAACAAAAATCAGTCTCTGTAGAATACAGTCACACTTTCTTAGTGGAGTTGGCATCTTTTTATGCTGACTTCCAAGACAGCTCTCAATACCCATTTCAAACCATACTGTGTTAAGCTCACATTATCTTTCATAATACTTTCTAACAATTACTAGGTACTTTAAAAATTAAGAAGGTCATGTTATAAGCTCTATTATGGGGAAACTGAAAGCAACAAAGTTAGTTACTCGCAAATAGCAGCAAACAAGCTCAAGTTAAAACATGGGTTCTGACTCTGCCCAGTGTTCTTTCCCTTAGACCAAAGCTCTGTAATGTTTTTTATTTCATGGCAGATTCTAAATACTTTTCAAAATTTATTCAGCAATGGAATCTGAATACTCCAAGTTTTCTCAGCACACCCCTAAAAGCAGGGAAGAAGGTACAAACTCACTGAAGAAAACAGCAAACATGTCCAACTCTTTCAGTTTGCCCGGGACTGAGGAGTTTCCTAAGGCATAAGCCTTTTGGTAGTAACACTGGCAAAGTCATGGGCAAACCATTATGATTGGTCATCCTAAAAACAGCTATCAAAAGGGTTGCATTGAACATGTATCTTTGAAAGAAAATCTGACTATAATAATAAGGCAGGAGAAATAAGGTACCATATAGGCTACTTTATTTTCTCTGTTAGACACTAAGTTGTTTGAGGACAGTATCTCTATCTGAATTTATTTCTGTATTCCCCCAAAAGCATCTAGCTCATTGCCTTGCATATTATAATCTATTCAATAAATATTTGTAATACATATCCATGTAATACAGTGGGAGAACACGGTAGAAAGAACAAAAGGAAAAAAGTAACCTTAGGGAGCATATTTCTGTGTAGAAAAAGAATTAAAATTGAAGGAAATGCGAGCTTTTCCTTATTTACTAGAATGGATTTATAAAGTTACTCTAATATTGGAATATTGGAATTAGCATACTCCTTCACACCTGTGCTCCCATCAGTATCAATTCCAGAATACTAAGCTACATTGGGGAGGAAAACCCTTCTATCACAGATAAGCTTTAGCAGATGGAGGGAAGTTGTGGAAAAAAGTTGTGGTGCTATATCATATTATCTCCTCCACTGAGCATATAGCCATAATTCTTTACCAGAAAAATCCTAGAGTTTATAAACCCCCCAAAAAACCCAAAACACCCTGGGTTGTGACTTAAAAAGAAACGGCATTAAGAATTTACTTCATTATCTATTTTATTTATAACATCTATTTTTTAAAAAGTACAAATGGATTACCAACCTTAAACTGCTAACCACCAGGTCAAATGTATTTTCTTTGAAAGGAAGGAATTCTTCATCAGCTAAAACAGTGACAGTAGGAATTTCCGTTTCTAAGGTATTTTTCTAATGGTTAAAAAACACATTTATAATATATCGATTAACACAATCACTGTTTGTTAAATTTAAGTCATGTTATATTTACTTGGCAGTTTCTATCCCGTCCACAAAAAATGGAGCCACAAAAAAGGCTCTCAAAAAATATTTCTTTAATTACATTTAAGACCAGCCAAAAAAACTGACTCGCTGGTTAGCAAAACATAAACAGGACACCGATCTCACATTAAAACAAATCTCAGAAAAATAAAAGTTTAAGTGGAAAAACTGAAGCCATAAAAGTACTAGATGAAAATACTGGTGAACATTTTTACACTCTCTGATGAAAATGCATAAGTAAACATGACTTGAAAGCCAGAAACTATAAAGAAAAGGATTGATATATTCGATAAACTAACCAAAAACTTCTCAAAGCAATAAATACTGTAAACAACAAACTTGGGAAAATATTTATAATATGTATGATAAAAGGTTAATATCCCTAAAAAATAACCTAGAATAAAAAACACTTAGAATAAAAGTAGAAAAAGGACAAGGTACAGATACATCACAAAATTATAAAATTCACAAATTAAAAAATACCGATAGCCAAATATCAGTTACCAAAAAATATCAACAGGTATTTGGTAGTACTAGTAATGAAAAAAATGCAAGTAAAAATTATGAGAGTCTACTTTCTGCCTATCAGGTTGACAAACACAAAACAACTGGCTCAATGTTGCCAAAGAGAAGGAGTAAAAGGGTACTTTCACTTAATACAGTTATCAACCTTTCTAAGGTCAGTCTGGAATCTATAAATTCCAGTACTAGGAATTTATTCCCAGAGAGAAGATAAATAAAACAAAGTTGCTTTATACAATGACATTCGTCATAATATTGGTTTTTGAGAAACTGGAAATATAACTGTCCTTCAATTCAAATTTAGCTAAACAAACTATGGAATATTCATATATTGGAACACTATATAGTCATTTAAAACAATGGAGTATGTGTGTTTGTATCCCTGTGCTGACAAAAACATTGTATGTTAGCATAATACCATTTGTATGAAACTGTACAAGATAATTAAACATCTACAAAGGAGGAGACCAAAATGTTACTAGTGGATACCTTTGAGTGGTAGGGTTAGAGGTGATTTCCCCCTTATGTTTCCTGTATTGATTACTTCTTTTTTGTGTGTTATTAATTTTATCAGAAAAAGAGCTATTTTCATTTTAAAAGAAATAAAGAACTAATAATCAAACCAGGAGATCAAAAACCAATATTAAAAAGCTACCTACCAAAGTATTTTCTGCTATGTCTGCTTGGAAAAACTTTCCAACAGTTTCCTGCAAAAAAATAATAAAGCTAATCCAATGTTATAAAAACAAACAAAAATCCAGTAACAATAAAACAAATGCTAAAGTTTCTAAAAGAGAATGTGATAGTTACAGATTAATTTTTAGCTTTGTACTGGTATTTTTCTGCATCAAACCAGTATGGTGCACAAATACCTTTAATAACATATTAAATTACACATATTTAAATATATGCCACCAACTTTATTTAAATATAGTTATATTAACTATATTAAATATAGTTAACATATTTAACTATATTTAGTAACATAGAGAACACAGGTGTGAATAATCAACACCCTTAATTTACTCTACTGGATTAAGGCATATGTTTTGCTTTTTCCAAAGCATAATATGCTATGAACTAGTCCCCACTCTTGTGCCACAGAAGACTTGTATTGCTTTTCCTGCCTTTCAGTTGTTATTCAGAGTTTACAAAAATGTAAAGAAAGACTTTAACACAGATATTTGGAGAGTAGGGGGCACTAAGCATTTTTTTAATTTAATTTTTTTTTTTTACTGTTTCACATACCTTCTTTTTCTTCAAAGTGGGAAGAGTACTATATTTCTTTCCCAGATTAACACCTTCCACTATGTTCTCTTTTCTCCAGGATCCAGCTCCATCACCATCTCTACCAATCTTCAATCTCTGCCTTCTGTGTCTCTTTCCTCACCTTAAATATATGCCTCCCAACCTTCAAAAATCTCCTTTAACCACGTTCCAAGTGTTTTGCTTGAAATCCGTAACTCTCTCACTGTTATTCTCCTCAATTTCCATTGTCACTGTTTATGAAAACTATTTATGATCACTAACAACCTAATCACCAACTACATACACAGTCTGTCTGCTCTTAGTCCTACTTCATTTGACCTCTTTGAAGCACACCAATGTTGATGGTCTTCTAGAAACTGCACTACTTTCTACTCTTGTTCCCCTTCTCCACTAGAAATACCAATCATTTCCATTTCACCAATATCCCCTTCTTAAAGAACTTCCCTGCCCACAATTTGTAAAGGTTACCCTTCAGTTACCTGGCCACCTGAGGACAAGTGGTGGCAGCTGAATGTTTAACTATAAGCTCTCAAAAAAAGGTGCCCTGAGTTGCAGTGTTCATCAATTTTGCATAATGTAACTATTCCAAAAGAGGATTTCATGTTACCAACATGATGTCACTAAATGTAGCGTTGGGAAAAGAAATGCACAATAGGCTCTCACAAGTCAGCTCTAGTATACCAGTGCAAGGAGTAAAAATTAGGCCAATCAGACTATCTGTCCTTGTCTCTCACTGAAAAATTTAAATTAAGAGACTCAGGGACAGGGTAGAAGTCCCCAGAGTTAGAACAGAATGTAGACTTGGAATGGAGGCAAAGGAGTTCTGGTAAATATTTAACAACTGGCTTTTGATGGGGGACTGCTTGGAAGCATTTGCAAAATTTCTTCGTACAAATACTCCAACAGCTGATTTCAATGTTAACAATCAGCTCTCATGAACCAGTATAAGCTAACTTCAACATACCAGTGGGTATAGCTTACTCATACTGGGGCCACATGCACCAGTGAACACCAGGGACAGTCTGCAGGGAAATATAAGAAAGAAGGCAATCATGCAGCATCTACGCAATCCCAGAGAACATGTGCACAGAAAGACCTTCATTCTGCTGTTTCTAAGTCCCCATCCTTGGGACACTTGTCTGTACTACGAGATCCTCTAAGTAATAAATGTCCCTGTCTTTCAACTGGCTTCAATGGAGTTCTGCTCCTTATAATCAAAAAATACATTACTACCTCAAAAAATTAAAAAAAGGAAGTTCCTTATGATCGATCCAGCAATTCCATTTCTGGGAATTTATCCGACAAATCCAAAACACTAATTCAAAAGAGCATATGCACCCCCATGTTAACTGCAGTGTTATTTACAATAGCCAAAATTTGGAAGCAGCCCCAGTGTCCATCTGTAGATGAGTGGATAAAAATGGTGTCATACATTTACACAATGGAATACTACTCAGCCATAAATCTTAATCCTTTGCAACAGCATGGGTGGACCTGGGGAAATTATGCTAAGTTAGATAAGCCAATCAGGCAAAGGCAGTTACCATATGATTTCACTCATATGTGGAATCTAATAACCAAAATGAACTAACAAACAAAACAGAGACACACTCATAGAGAGCAGGCCCACAGCTGTCAGGGGTGGGGGCTAGATGGGCAGGAACAAAAAAGAAAAAGAGAAAACAAAAATAAATAACATAGTCTCTTCCCTCAGGGATCTCGACAGAACAATTGTGGAGAAAAGATCAGAAATATGGAGAAATAAATTATTGTAATGTTAGAGGACACCCTCAAAACAATTTTTAAAATGGCATTAAAAATATCCCATGGCCTTGCATTTGGGCGGGGGGCTGGGGGGAGATACCTTAGTAAGACAATTTCCATCCTACTTACTATTCCTGGCATCCTTCTTGGCTCCTCCTCGTTTCCCACCCTAAGTACAATTGTGGAAGGTTCCTTTCTATATCCTTGCCCTACAGAGCTTACCTACTCCTGTGGCTTCGATTGTCACCTCTGACAGAGGCTTCCAAATAATCCAAATAAAAACAGCAGCCTCCACTTTGACTAACTTAACTTGTCTCAATCTTCTAGCCAACCCGTGGAGATGTATTATTGCTTACATGTTCCAGAAACTGAGATCTGGAGAAGTTGGGCGAGTGGTCTAAGTGTACATGGACAGCAAGTAGCAGAGCAGAATACTGAATACCTGTGTCAATGACCTTAACCTCCAAACCCCAATTCCAGTTCCATATTTCCAACTACCTGCTGTACATTAACACTGTCATCTCAAACTCAACGTATTTAAAATAATAGCCCTGACTCCTTGCCTTATTTCATCCCTTTACTTTTTTTAGTCACTGATGTCTCTAGTCATTGATAACTTAAAACTTATCTTGCATTTATTCATGTAATAGGCATTTAATAAATCTTCATCGTGTGTTGTAGATACTTGAAATTTAGTGGTGAACAAAAGTGAGCATGTCTATGGAGCTTATATCTCAGTAAAAGAAGATACACACCAAATAAACAAACATATAAAAAATACATCGGGTGCTAATAAGTGCTATGGAAGCAAATAAAGCAACTAGCCAGTGAAGAATGAGTGCCCTATTTTATAGAATAGTCAGGAAAGGGACAGATCTTTGATGAGGGGTTATTTGAGCTAAGATCTGAAAGAAGTAAAGAAGTAAGCCATACAAAAGTCTTAAAAAGCAAAGAGAACAAAACAAGTGCAATTCAAAGCCCTGGCCAGTTCAAGAATCAGCCAGGAGGCCAGCTGGTGGGGAGTGAGGGGAAGGAGATAAGGTCACTGACATCATATAGAGCCAGATCACCGAGGGCCTTATGGATTAGGACTCTGGATTATTACTAAATTACCTAAGAAGTCAGCAGTTCTGCGTAGAAAACTGATAATAAATTGACTTGTGTTTCAAAAGGACTACTTTACAGTGAGAATGGACAAGGGCAAGGATAGATGCAGGGAGGCCAATGAAGAGATTACTACAATACTGACCAATATGGTAATGCTGAAAGTGGCAAGAAGTGGTAGAGCTATGGATACATTTTCAAATTCAAATAAGATTTGGGGATGGATCTGATATGGAAGGGGAGGACAAAAGAGGAATCGATTAATGCATCTTTTAGACTGAACAGCTAAAAGAACAGATTTGCCATGCCCACCATATCTGATCAGTCATCAAGGTTTGTGGATTCTACTAGATCTCTCATATACATCCCTTCCTTGTATCTACCTGCCTCCATATGCGTGGCAGATCTTTCTCTCTCATGTTTGCACTGCCTTTACACAGCTCTCCGACTGGTCTGTTTCTTTATCCTCTCCCTTCTTCAATCCTTCTTATATGCTATCCTGAAATTAATCTTCCTTAAATACCACTGTATCATATCCTCAGCATTCTACCTTTGTAAAGAAATACCTCCTGCCATGCCTTTATTTCCAATGCCTATGAAATATCGATTCAGTTTCTTTCAGATCCCAGATCAGATTCTAGACCCTTTCAGAGGTCTTTGACCACATGAACCCCTACTGATTTTTCCCTTCCCTTAACTCCTGTTACAATTTAATAACTGTACCATTTCTGTGGCATTTACTATTATCAACAACAGTGTTTTGAAAGCCTCACACATACCCCTATCTCTGCCCCTGACCAAGTATATGTTTTTTCTATGTAGATTTTATATAGAAACACCACTTTAATGTGTCCCCAGAGTGTCCTATATATAGGGGCTAAACAAATAAATGAATGTCTTTATAATTTGAATTAGAAAATGCAAAATAAAATCAGGTAAGCATTAATAAAGGTTACTAATCATACTGAAATTAGTATTTTTCCTATCTAAAAATTATCTTAATCACATTTCCAAATGAATGCCCCTCTGATTTTATTGCAAATTATTAAAAACATTTGAACAAAGTAGGAATAAAGAGCAATGCATCTTCTATACATTTAAAGAAACAATCAGCAAGAACACTGTATAAAACAGATTCAAAGTAAACAAAAACCACTTTAAGGAAAAATACTTAAGAGGGGACACAAAACCACCACTGGTTCAACCACTTAAAAAAATTAGCAACTCTGATATAATCAAAATACAACAGATGAGGAAATTCCTTCCTTAAAGTTAGCCAATTTTCTTTCTCAAAGTAAATTAAATCATCTAATAGATATACCTTATTCAAGTGTTGTGCTATGTAACCTCTTCCACAACCGACATCCAAAGCAAGGGGGAAATCTCTAAAAAACAAACAAAAAAGTTATGTTTTGTCTGTAATAATACAGTCCATAAAATAATTATTAAGACCTAATTTCACCTTAAAATTTGCTTATAATTTACTAACAACTAATTTGAAAGTGAATGAAACTTTCAGAAAGTTTTATTGTCTCTCTTTTCTGCCTTGCAAGTTGTATGTACCAGAAAACACATCAGATAGAGTAAGTCTCTCTGGGCTAGTCATTCAACTGGCTTTCCATATGGTTGTTTCATGACATGAATTTAAGAACAGATTTAGGGGGTGTATTTTAATGTGATAATACATCCAGACAAAGAATGAAAAGAAGTTAACATGAAAATACCCCACCTATCAGGAACATACTAATTATTTCTACTTCTCAAATTTGCTGAGGCAGCAGAAGACTTAAGAGATCATCGTGTAAAATACCATGAAATATTGTATGTTAAACTAAAAACAAAATGCCAACTAAATAATAGCTCACTTTTATTGCAACCTTACCAGGTTTTATAGTACGCTAAGTGTTCAGAGTTAAATAAGTCAACCCAAAGTTACTCAACTAAAAAGCAGCAATCAGAACTTGAATTCAGTCCATTTGAATCCTGAACCAGAACTATTATCCCCTATGCTATGCTGTCTCCTCTAAATATCATGTCATTCTAAATCAGTACACACACCTAACTGTAACCCATACATTTATTAAAGTTTGTGGCAAGAAAACTTAAAATGTTATCCTTTTCTATTAGAACCAAAAAAGTCCCTTTTCAGGTTTTTAAAAACCTCAGCAAGGAAGGAGAGGAATAGGAATGAGGAAGTCCTGAGACTCTGCAGCTGTTGTCGGCCACTTAGCATCCTGATCTCCAAGAATCACCTTATGACATCTGGCAAGGAGGCACACTTAAGTACCAGAGCTTCAGTTGACCACTGTGTGCCTCATTATCCTAAGTTAGCATTGCGGTCTCCACCCCACCCCCGCCCCATGTGGGCAATCAAGGAGAATCATGGGACCCAATAAAGTCTGCACCCTTTTGATGGAAGGCAGCCATCCTCTGGTCAGAGGTGGCCCACTCTTAGGAAGTGCACTTTACTTAATAAATCTCGCTCGCACGGAAAAATGGAGATAACTGTACTTGAACGACAATAAAAAATAAATAAACATAAAGGATGCTAATATAAACCAAAAATAAATAAATAAATCTCACTCGCTTTCTTAATAAATCTTGCTTGCTTCACTCCTTGCTTCACTTAACTCTGTGTAGTCCCTTAAATTCTTTGTTTACAACCACCAAGAGCCTGGACCCCATCGCCATCTGTAACACCAGTACACAACTGAACCACTGGTGAGAACCACTTATTTACCTAACACCCTCTGTCTTAATTGTGAACATTGTTGGTGTGGCACCTTGAAGTACACAGACTTTGCAATCAGATTGACTTGAGTTAGAATTCTGGGCCTGAGGTTTACTGGCTCTGTGACCAGAGACAAGTGATTATACCATGTTATACTTCAGTTTCCCTAACCACAAAGTGGAAAAGTTATTACCTCCCTCAGTGTTGGTGTGAAAATTTTAAGAAACAGTGCACGTAAAGTATTTACCCCAGTACAAATGCTCAACGAAAATTAGTTCTGAGTTATTATCATCCCTGATTAAAGCAATATTAAGTGAGCCTCAGATAACACAGATAAGACATTTAATAATTTGTGGGGTTATTTTTTAAAAATCATTGTAAGATCAGTACAGACAATATAAAATACTCTTTCTAATAAGAGAACACTAGAACAAGGGCATCTAGACTGGTATTTTAAATAATTTAATTCCAAAGAGTTACTATTTGTTTAAGACATGCTTTTGGCCATAATTACAGTTTTCTCTACAGACCATGTTTTGTTTAGTAGTATGACATAAAAAAAAAATTGTAAAATTCAAACACTTGGAAAATTTGTTTCATTTATTAGATCACAAATGCCCTAAAATCCAGGCAAATAAGTGATGATAGTATAAAGAATTAGCTATTTACATCTTTAAAATAATGGAACTAATGAAATAGATGAAATGAGGGCAATTATTTATAATAAATTCATCCCATATTGGTCTAATTTAATGGATGTCTTTTAAACAAACAAAAAAAAGCAAGAAAGTGATTTACTAACATCACAGCAATTCTACACAAAGCCACTATTTAACTGTGGTTCTCACCATGTAGTTATAAACTTGAATCTGTAAAGCTCTCCTTATGCTTAATACAGAGCAATAAATCCATTAAAGTTTTATTAATTACTTGAAGAAAGTGTTCTCAAATCTGCCTTTATATATTATTAGAGAACATTTACTGACATTAAGAATACTTAACATAAAATGGCCAGTCTCTTATAGCCTGATTGGGAAACAAATCTAGGTAGACAGATTCTCCTTTGCTTAGATGGCCAAAGATTCTGTTGTTCATTTTTGATTAACAATGAAGATTCTCTTGTTGTATGAAAGCTAGGTTTAGTAAATATTAAAAATTCACATGCAGTCAATTCTTTATCTCTATTTTTGGAGCTATCTTCCCATTACTAGCATTTGGCTAAATCAAGTAGAAGAGTCATTCAGGTTTGGAGTTAAGCTAAGCATGTGCTTCCATTCATTCTTTCTGTAGACAACAATGAAGAACATATGGTCTTCCAGACATGAAGACAAGAGACTTATAGAGGGATTAAAACCACTAATCCTGGTAATAAATTCATCCGGATTCTGACATTCCAGGCCTCAAGCTCTCATCATCTAATTTCTCCAGTCTCCAAAGTTGATTATATTTTGTTATGTATTTATCATCACCTACCTGGCTATGTCATATACACGGTCTGCAATCCGACTTCCAACCTGAAGGATTGTAAGGGACAATGATGTACACAAATTAAGATGAGTGGCATTAACAGAGAATTAACACTCTGGAATTCAACAATCCATATGTTATTTATGTTTCAATATATTTGTAAGTACTTCCCTTTATCCCCTTTCCAACGTGACCACAGTAATTTTCTTTTCAAATTCTAAATAGGAACATACGAAATAAAAATATCCCATGAAAAAAATTGTGGCATATTACTTTTGAAGGCAATTTAAAGGAAATCAAACTAAACATATTCTACATATCTCCATGCTCTATGTATGTTCATATATGTATGTATATATGTGTACATATGTATATACGGCCTTTATACCCCATGTGCTATAAGAGCACAAGGATGAAAATTAATAGGAACATAGCAGGTATATTACTATCCACAAATATTAGTGTGCAATATATAAAAGTAAAAAATTATTTAATTAGCTGGAATTTATTACAGATCAATGTTTAAACTTAATCATTTAGTTAAAAACTCTATTATTTGATAATTACTTACAAATTTTGTGGAACTCCTAAGTGAATAAACAACTTTTGTGTGCAGTATTTGCCAATTAGAAGATGTCAGCCAAATCTGAAGAAACTGCCCTTCACACCCCTTCCCCCATCCCACCCTAATTTAAAAGAGGTGATAAGGTTGGTGCCTTCTTTTGCTGGGCTAGCTTCATTTGACAGGGATAGATGTGGGAGCCAGTATTCCCGCCATTCTACTCATTCCCTCATTAACACCCCAGTTTCTAGTAGGACCTAAAAGTTCAGGACATTCGTGTATCTGCTTTAGGGGGAAAAGGGGAATGAAAGAGGTATAGCAGAAGTCTTTTCCCAGAATCTACTTTGTACACCATGCCTAGTATTATTTTAAAAACTCTCATATACTTTATTTATTTATTCTGATCTGTATATTGGCCAGGCCTCAGTCAAACTGTAATATAGGATTAGATTCCATCATGAACCCTGAGAACACAGCCAATCATCTGATGAGGTCAGGGCTTGCACAGAGCTCTACTCAACGTAGGAGCCCAATAAGTATTTATTGCATTAGCTTGATCTTCAATTTTGCTCCATCCCTGAAGAAACAATTACTTAGGACTGAGCTCAGTACTGCCTATTCAAAGAGTAGAAATCCCAGTCTCTAGGTCCACTAGGGCAGGGAAGAGGAGGTCTCTTGAAATCACACAGATAAACCAGAGATCTTAATGTATCTTAATTTGGACTTCCTAAAACAAAAACCAGATTCTATCACTGCACTGCTTAAAACTGTTCAACAGTCTCACATTCCTCCACAGCAGTGCCTGCCAATATAAAAATAAAAGCCACATGTGCAATTAAAATTCTTTTGGTAGTCACTTTACATTAAAAGGAAACAGAATAAATTAACTATAACATTTATTTAACCTAATATATCAAAAATATTTAAACATGTAATCAATATAAAAAGTAATTAGTGAAATATTTTACATCCTTTTTTCATACTAAGTTACAGAAATCCAGTGCATTTTACACTCACAGAACATCTCAATTGAACTAGCCGCATCCGAAATGCTCAACAGCCACATGTGGACAGAGATTACCAGATTGAATGGGCAGCTGAGAGAGAAGAAAATCCAAAATTCTTACCGCTTAAGGCTCTAATAAACTAGGCCCACCCTGACCTCCTCTCTCCTTTTCACTGTAGACCTCAACAGGGTTCTTTTGGCCTCAGGGGCTCCGCATTTGCCTGTTAAGTTTCCCCCCGAGATGTCGGCGTGGCTAATGCCTCATCATATTGCCTGTCTGAAGGGCCTCCCTGACCATTGCAATCACTGTATCACTTCACTTTCAACTAACTTATTTAGCTGACTCCACATTTTTTTTATTCATCGTCTGTCTCACCTCCCACAAGAATGAAACCTCAAGAAGGCAGCGGTCTACTTTGCCCTGAACAGAAGGTAGGAAGGTAGGAGCCCCTTCCGTGATTACAAAGGAGGCCCAGAAAGGAAGGGAGCTGCTCAAGGTCACACGGTGAGGTGGTGTCAGTGGGGTTCTGGCCGGAGCCCGGAGACTCGAAGCCAAGACTCGTCTTCGCCCTCCCACGCTGCCTCGGAAACTCACCTCCTCCTTTAGGTAATCAAACTTCATAGGGTCGGGCTGCTGGGCCGCCCAGTTCTTCTGTTTCCTCTTCAAACGCCGGTCGAAGATATTTAGGGCTCTGGGCGACGCGCTGCCTGGGGAAGAGACGCCAGAGGCGACCTTTCTGACTCCAAAGTTCTTCCCCCGCACCCCAGCAGCCGGAGGTCGACGCCACAGAAGCCAGAGCCTGGTCAGCAGCAGCATCTTTCGGTGTAACGCCTACTGCTAACGCGCCTATCGTGCGCGTGCGCATGCGCCGCCACAGCTTCGGCGACTACTCTCCACCTCTTCGCCGAGAGATAGAGAAAGTAGTTTGACCCAGTTCGCGTGCCGTTACGGCGGAGCGTCACGCGGAGGATTGTGGGTGCGGTCCCACGTGAGACTCGGAGGGGGCTTCAAGGAGGTGAGGGGTGTAGGGTTTAACAAGGGTTGTGAAACGTATAGAACCAGCCTCGTTTGGGAATCGTGAAGGACGCACCCTTCTTGTCTCTCCGGCCTCATTTTCGGACAGTGTTGACCCTTTTCAGGGTCCTGTCGAAGTACCTTAGTCCAATAGCAGCGTCCTGAAGTTTGGGAGCTAGGACGACCCTTGTTCCTGGGCCACCCTGATTATCCCCGCGTTAGAGGGTGGGTAAAAGAGGAGGGTGGACTGCGAAGATGAGGGCATGCGTCGGGGATGAAGTCAGGTCGCGTTCCTCTCTCTGAATATCTGACTTTTGTTAAGTTCTTTCGTTCGAAACGTGTATGTGTGTTGGCTCTGGTAGTTGGATGAGATGACACATACTTCGTAAGGCTGTTCGGAGGAGTAAATGTTTTAATGCATTTAAAAACTCAACACTACCGGACACGCCGTGATTAATACTGTTGTTTAGTGTGCAAGTGGTTTATTGAAACTTTTGATTTTTCTTGGTATATAAAATTGTTTTCAATTTTTAAGAAAGAAATACAGCTTTATTGTCGAGACTTTTGAAACAAAGCACCACTACGTTGTTTGGTTACTTTTTGCTCCTAATCGGGGACTTTGATTCTTTGCAAAAATCAGATCTAGAGCTACTAAACCATTGCCTAATTTCAAGAAACAGTACTAATTGTATACACATGTATTCCAGTATGTTTGGGGGTGGGAATCAGCCCATTTGAGCCTTTGTCACTTCTAAAATAAATTACAGGAAGATGTGATATTTATTAACCAGAATGGGACTTCATCTGCTTCTTGGAGGGTTGTTGGATCTAAAAAGAAACTTGTGAGCTAAACCTGACTTGATTTCGTTCTGTTTTGTCATGATACTAGTCTTTTAGAACTAAAGGCTGTGAAGTAGCATGAAGTAAGGTTTAACAGAGAGTAGGACCATATTGTGAAGGAAAAAATGAGACCCGTTGGAGCTGGGGGATCTTAATCACATTAGCTTTTAACTTGTATACAGACAGAGACACAAAAACTAAGTGAGTGCAACTAGCTAGTAAGCATTTGCCCTAGAATTCTCCTTGCTTTTGCCTTAAATTTATTTCTTCGAATGCTCTGTAACCTAAGGAAAATATTCTAATAGTTTTTGGTTTTCTGCATGTGACTCAGAATAAGTTTCTAAATGAAATGAGACTGGTTACTTTTATTTGCACTTAAACTATATTGTAAATTGATATTTTTCCCAAAATATCTCATTTAATTATATTACTCCCCTCTCATTATTGTAACATTTGTTTTATTTTTCAGTATTCAGTTTCTTCAAGTATTTGTCCAGTCAGACATTTAAAAATGGCATTTAAACAAGAAGTAATGAGTGACCAGCGGTTTAAGCGGGTTACAAAGGACCCTAGATTTTGGGAAATGCCAGAAAAGGATCGAAAAGTCAAAATTGACAAGAGATTTCGAGCAATGTTTCATGACAAAAAGTTCAAGCTGAATTATGCTGTGGATAAAAGAGGACGCCCCATCAACCACAGCACTACAGAGGATTTGAAACGTTTTTACGACCTTTCAGATTCTGATTCAGACCTCTCAGATGAAGATAACAAAGCTTTGAACCAAAAGAAAATAAAGAAGAAAAAAAACCAGAAAAATGAAGTAGAGGCAAAAAATCTAGTTGAGAAAAAAAAAGAAAGCAAGAAAATTAACCAAAAGGATTCTGGAAATAAAAACAATTTAGATAACTCTGACATAATTCAGAAAATGAAAAACTCCTGCAAATTGAAGAAAGTAGATTCAAAAATAAGTCTCAAGAAAGGTAGTGAAGAATGTATAACAAAAAGTACAAAAGGGGAAAAAAATAATATTCAACATAATACAGACTTGTGTCCCGAAGGAAGAGTAAGGACAGTAGACTCAGGCACTTCTGAAATTGTGAAATCTCCCAAGATCAAGTATTCTGAGACAAGAAGAGAAATGCAGTCAGGTTTGTTGGGAAAAAATTGAGGATTCTTTGGTGGTATTTATATTTATTCTGATCTTTTAAATATGTAAACATGTAATAAGTATTTTGTGCAAATTATCACGTGCTTATTTAGAAGTATAAAGGTATAAAAAATATATGATCACTGTTTTTGATTTGGTGCTATAATATCTAGAAGAGATAGAAAAATTTGAGTCTTGAGGTTAAACAATAAATCTGATTTGTGGTGGGCACTAGTGAAAGCTGTATTCTCTAATCAGATAAAATGTTAAATGTTCTCAGCAACTGATGAGAAGAGTTGTGCTTGAGGAAGGTAATAGAGTTGGTTACTCATTCATTTCTTCATTCAGCTACTTTTAGTGATTATTATTTGACAGACAGAACATGAGTAAGACCTGGTTCCCCTCTCGGGGCAACTGTTAGCACATATAATGCCTGTGAAAATTAAAGAAAGGCATACCCTCCCGAACACACAGAACTTACAGTTTGGTGAGGGAGAGCATAATGGAAGCACCAGGTTCTCTTTCCTTGAGCAGACATAGCCTTCCTGCATAGTGCATGGCTTCGTGAATGGAGTTTGGTCTTGATTTTATCCTATCTCACCCCTTTGCCGAATCGCTATTGCAGAAAACAGCTTGGTAAACTATGCAGGGGCTCTGTTGAAAGCCGCACTTCCAGTCACCCCAGTAAATTGAATGAGAAAAAAAAAAGTATTGTCCAATAGAAATACATAATTTTGAATTTCACATTAAAGAACAAAAAGAAGCAGGTGAAATTAATTTTATTAACATGTTGTATTTAACCCAGTATATCAAAATTATTTCAATATGTAATCAAATATAAAAAATTTAATGGGATGTTTTGCATTCTGTTTTGTACTGATCTCAAGTTAGATGAGCTACATTATAGGTGCTCAATTGCCACATGTGGCTGTTGGCTACCATAATGGACAGCACAGATCTAAGGTAGAAGAAATTAGAACCATAATATGAAACAGAATAATTATAAGCCATAAAAAATGCTCAGCAGAGGACTATGAGAATTCTGAAGAAGTCACTCTAGACACAGTAATCAGAACCATTCATAGATGAAGTGTTATTTTGTTAAGGTTTGGGAAAATTAAATTTGGAGTTTTCTACATGGAAAGAACTTTTTGACCAAAGATACGGTTAGGCATGTTCAAAAGAGATGAGTATTCCCATTTGATTAGATAATTAGGTCTGTGAAGGAGTGAGCAGATGATACAGCTAGAAATGGCTGTTTGGAACTAAAGAAGAAATGTCATTCCAGTTCATTTTTACACATTTACTAACCTTTTTAAAATGTTGTGTCAGTCTTAGCAGCAGGACATTTTGAGTTTAGGTGTTAATGATCATTGATGTCGTAAATGAAAATTGGTAATGTTCAGATAAGTCAGAAAAAGACTGGTTGTGATTACAGGACCAAAGGCGGATAATTATCAGGAAAAGGCAGAGAAGTCTTTACAGGCTGAGATCACATTGGGAAGGTAGGAAGTATTGGGCAGTGGACAGAATTCTGTATAGCAGGGATTAGGGGGTCGGAGGTGAAATCCCATTCCATTTGTAGTGGAATCAGGCAACAAACATAGAAAGAAAAGGATAGGAATCTGGTTACTAAAATTGGAGAATAAGATCAAAATGGGAACAATAGCAAGGTTGGGTTGAGTTTGTGAAGTAAGTTAGTCTGGCAGTCTTTAAATTTCACTATATTTAGGGCACTGGATTAATATAACCGTATAGTCTTTGGATTGATTTTACAGAATCTTTTTACATATCTTTATTTAATTTTATCAATAACCACAAGGAATTAATATATATTAATCAGAAAGAGGGCTAAAATGGTTTATGTGAGGATACACAGAGCAGAGTCTACAACTTAAGTCTTTGAATCTTTCTACCCCGCCTTGTTGCTTGCTGTAGTTTCAAAAAAGCATTATCCCTAGGTAGAAATGAAGGGACTCCACGTATGACCTTCTTTAATTCATTATTGATGCATCAGTTGTCATTCAAGCAACTACTGTATGCCAGAATTTTTTTTTTTTAGGTAGCCATTAAGTAAAGGTGATGCGAGGAGTTGAAGTTTGGTATTATTTGTCATTTTAAAATGTCGATGCCTAGCACTTGTACCCCTAAGAATTTATTTAAAGTAAATAATTGGACATGTGTGCAGAAAACATACATTGTAGCATTGTTTTTACATTTTAAAAAAATGGTAACATAAATCATTAGGAAATTAAGTTACGGTATATCCAAACATGACTATGATACATGCAATTTTAAAAATGGTTAAAAAATAGCATAAGTAGTATGACCAGTTACTTAAAAATAAATTAGTAGATGTATTATGGAAAACAAATTTAGCGAGTTTTATACCAAGGTAACCATCCAGTTATCTCTGAATGAAAAATTGCTAGTCTTCTTTTCTTTCTTTAAATATATTTTCTTTAATTTTTTTTTGAAATGAGGATTTATTACTTTTATAATTAGGTGGAAAATGATAAAGCATGTTTCTTTTTTTAAGTAGCTGGATAAGTAGTAGTGCTTACAATCACTACTAGAACAGCACCACTTAAGAATAAAGGTAATCCCACATCATCTAGCATAAAAGGCTTTGTATGTGGTGGGCTCTGGGCAAAAGTTGAATGAATAATCTGAATGTATTTGATGTCAAAAATGCTAGATCTCTTCAAATCTCCCATGTATCACACCCAAAGTTGGGTAAGTCATACCACTGTTATGTGAAAAGATGGCATATGTGAGATGATACTAAAAAAATTTTTATGCTAATAGTCATGTATCTATTTCAGCGTCTTAAAAAATTATAAACAATACATCTCTAATTCAGGAATTTTATTTAGAACAAAGTTAATGTTTAAAATTTAATTTAAAATATTCAATGTAATGAAAAATATTGGTGATAATGCAAACTAATGCTTGAGAGATATTGAAATAGTAGATAGAGCTA
Source organism: Pteronotus mesoamericanus (assembly GCF_021234165.1). NCBI lineage: Eukaryota > Metazoa > Chordata > Mammalia > Chiroptera > Mormoopidae > Pteronotus > Pteronotus mesoamericanus. The sequence goes on along the minus strand of NW_026555105.1, from coordinate 32,432,283 downwards.
GGTCCCCACGGTGTTATTTCTAAGCATGTTGATTAAAGGTGATTTCTGTAACATTCTTTCACTATTATGGTAGCGTTTTTCCAATCCCACATACAGAATTATGATAATCCCTGCTTTTAGCTTTTTAAATCTACTGGCTAGTTATTTTTTATTACTCTCACTCTTTGCGGTTCTAAAAGCACATTTCCTACTTTTCCTTTCAAAATAAAAAACCCTTTCCATTTAGTTTCAGATAATATGACATCTTTGTGAAGCCTGCCTTATTATAAATACCTCTTTGCCGGTAAATTTAGATGTGTCTCTCTGTGGTGCTTTAGAATATAGCTTCATAAATCAGCAAATGATTTGTTTATGAAACTCATCAGGAGCATGGGATCATATTACAGATCATCTCCCTTTTCCCTTGCTCAATATTTTGTACATAGTAGATATTTAATAATAAATATTTAGCCAGTGAATGACTATTACAAGGTTATAGGACCAAGAGAAAAACTAAGTTCCAATTTCATTCCTAGTCTTAAACTAAGTTCCTACTTAAAGATAAATAAAACGTGTAAGATAATCTATATTATATATACACACAGTAGACAGAAACGTAAGGTTGTTTTAGAAATAGAAAATGAGCCCTCTCAGAATTATGAGGGCTAAAAATATTTAAGTGAAATCAGTCTTCATATATTGCTAACTATGTTAGTTACAAACTTAAAGATTTAGCAGAAAAGGTAAAATTGGTATGTTGCTCTCTTCATAGATGATGTCATTCACATCACAATTTATCATAACACATGAATAAGTCAAAAATTTTGTCTCTGAGACATAGCTGTAAACGCTATAGCCAACAGTCTTCTTGCTATATCTTCTAAGATGGCTCAAGGGCACTTCCAATTCAACATATCCAAAAACTGAACTGGTGATCCGCCACTACCAAATGAACAAATTGGTTCTTTCCCAACATTGCCCCTCTCCAATTCTCTGTCACTGATTACTATTTGTTTTACCTCCCGACTCACTGAAAGTTAGAAGTGACTCAATTCTCTTCTTTACATTTTTACTGCCACCAACTTAGTGCTATCTTCCATTTCTTGCTGCAAGTACGTACTGCGCTTCTCTCTATTCACATCCATTCTTGACTCCCTCCAGTCAGTTTTCTACAGCACAGTCAGGGTGATCTTCTCAATAGGCAAATCACATGTCTTTCCTTTTGAAAACAACAGTGGCTTCTCGTTACTTTTACAAGAAAGTCTAACCCTACATGGTTTTTGGATAGTGTAACTCTTCAGTTTAATGTCTTACTTGACTCCTGGCTATCTGAGATCTAGACATGCTTTCCAGCCTTTTTTCTGTTAGTGGATCTTTTCATATGCTTTTCTTGCTGCTCAGAACATTTCCCTAATCTATCTGTTAAACCGTGGTTTACTTAATTATTCTTCATGCTTCAAGTAACAACTAATAGCATTATATAACATTCCTACTTTTTACCTATCCTCATTCTATGTTTTAAATGTGTATTGATATGACTGATTTTATTTGATCAGTATCTGTCCATGTGTCCTCTTCACTCATCTGGAAGTTCGTTGAGAGCACTGATTACTTTTCTTTTTCCAGTGATTGTGTATGAGCACTCCATAAATAGTGAATTAATGTATGAATCTACTTACATGACCTGGTCCATTAAGTAACTTGATTAGGCATGAATTTTGCTGAATTTATATTTTCCTTTAGTCTCTTTCATAGAAATTACATTTTTACTGGATTTCAATTTAATTCAGTGTTTATATAGTCTCTTAATTTCTCTTTCATTTACCTATTTGCAGTGATTCCACTCATAGTGGCAAGACACAGTGATTATGAAAAGTCAACAGGTGGTAAAATGTTTGATAAAGATGTTCTGGAGGAAGATTTAGAAAGTGCTAGTGAAATAGGAAGTGATGAAGAATTTGAAGATGGAATTACAGGCGTTGGCAGAGATTCAGCTAATGATGATGACAATAATGAAAATGATGAGGAAGAGGAAGATGAAAATGATGATAGTGAGGAGGAGGATGAAAGTGACAGTGGCCCTGATCTTGCAAGAGGTAAAGGAAATATAGAAACTAGTTCCGAAGATGAAGAAGATATGGCAGATTTACTTCCAGAGGAATCTGGTTTTGAGCATGCTTGGAGAGAACTAGATAAAGATGCTCCTCGGGGTGATGAGGTAATCTTTTGAATAAATGAGATCATTTATGGAGAGACAAGTAGCTTTTATGGACAGTAAGGACTGATGTCAAATTAACTGGGAAAAGCTTAAATAATACTCTTGATGATGATTGTGATTAAAACCTCTTGATACAGAATATATAAATTTGATGTCTGTTCAAGCAAATAAGGAAGTTCTACATAAATAATTAAAAATCACATAAATTTTTAGAAAGTAACTTGAATTCAGATCCTATTGCACTTATTAGAAATGTTGCAGGGTACCAAACCCAACTTCCTTTATGGAGGGGTGGCAAAATAGCTTAACAGACTTGGTAGTTACAAAATGAGCTCATCATCATGCTTTGATTCAAGAACTGCCAAGAGGAATTACTTTCTGTTGACAGTTTTACTATAGGGTGATCTAAAGGTCTCTTTTACATGACTCTTTAGATAAATACTACATTGATGATTTCAGAATTTGGGAGAAAGAGGCATTATATTTTTTTAGTATCTTTATTTTTCAGGCATTGGGAACGACAGATTATGTAATTCAAAGTTTTTCTCATTTCTTAGATTACACATCGATTAGCAGTTTGCAACATGGACTGGGATAGATTAAAGGCAAAAGATTTGCTTGCTCTATTCAACTCATTTAAACCTAAAGGAGGTGTTATATTCTCTGTAAAGGTGAGAATTGATTTCATTTTGAAGTAAATATTTCTGAGCATTTTAAGTTCATTTTCATTTTTTTAAATCATTTTTCTTTTAAAGAAAATATATGGAAATTGTTTAGTACAGTTATAAAACTGATGTAACAGAAATAATAAAAGTTAGAAAGGAAGAATAAAATCATTATTGATGGGTTATGATTGTAAATAATTTAAAACCCTAAATAAATGGAGAAGCTATTATAAGCTCAGTAAAAGGGACAGGATATGATAAATATTTAAGAAATAAATTGCATTCTTTGTTACTAGCATTAACCAATTAAGAAAAATCCTACTTTTATTAGCATCAAAAACATAAAATCCTTGGGAATTACGTTAGACACATGACCTATATGAAGTAAACTATAATACTGGTTAAATTTGAAAAACTTAAATTTTTAAATACCATATTTTTAGAATGACAGCATTATGATTAAGAATTCAGTCTTTGCAGTATGACAGACCTACCTTCAAATCTTTTTTATTTGTTGTTTTGGGGGGAAAGGTTGGGGTTCAGATGTTGATTCTGATAAATGCTATATGGCCTTGAGCATTTTATTAACCTCTGAAATGTTTCTCATCTGACAAGTAGATATAACAACACTACTTCCTAGTGTAGTTATAAGGATTGCATGAAAAGGATCTCATGCTGAGTATTTAGTACAGCACCTGAAGCAGCTCAAAATAATTATTATTTAAAGATGTTAGTTCTACAGTTTTAGTGTAGTTTCAATCAACATTTAGTTCAAGTTAAGAAAAAGGATACTGATAATCACCTAAAAGAATAAACAAGATGACTAATAAATTTTTGAGATATCATAATAGTATAAAAGAACCCTACCAGTTATAATACCTAAACATTTTATAATGCTATGAGAATGAACAGGTCTGGGTAAAAATAAGGGGACAAATTAATGGAATTGCATAGATAAAAAGAAGACTTCAAATGATGAGTTAGATCATGATATTGAGACAAGTATTTGTATAGAGAACTTATTTCAGATCCCTACCTCATAAAAGGCTAAAATAGACTCTAGATGAAATAAAGGAAAACAATTAGAAGTCAAACCACAGAAATAGAATTTTGTTTTTGTTAACTTTTATGTTTTAGGAGATTGGTAGTAGAAATTTCTAGACTTAAAAAGCACAAAGAATGAACAGGTGATTATGCTTGTATTTTTAAATTCTACATCAAAAACTAGTATATGCAACTGAAAGTAGTAAAAGAAACTCTGATCCCCAAGTTGATAAATTGCATATTTCACACAATTCCAAAAAAAAATTGTATTAGTTAAATGTTTTTTCAGCCTAGTAGTATCAGACAATGCAAATTAATGTAATTATATTTCTTCACTCTCAAAAGTAGCCAAGATATAAAAATACCAAATCCTAATAAGAATGAATCCTTTTTATTATACCCAAGACTATATCCAATCTACGTAAGGTTGTCATCAGTCCCTTTCTATTGGGTTGGCCAAAAAGTCTGTGTAGTTTTTTCCGTAAAATAAAGGACACATTTTTCATTTTCACCAATAACTTTATTGATTTGGATATTTTGAGTATGTCGGCCATCTCCCGCTATTGGCTCCTAGTGGGGAGAGGTCAGGGGTGCTGCTCAACATCTTCCAATGCATAAGACAGCCCCACAGGAAAGAATTTTTAGCCAAAGTGTCGATAGTACCAAAAAGCTTCACAAACCACTTTTGATGGCGTTCCATCAGTCACAGCAGCTTATCCATACACTGCACAAATCTTTTTTTGTTTTTTAGTTGCATTGTTACCTTTCTTGGTATAATAAAGCTTAATGTGCCAAAAATGCTGTGTATCTTATTCCACCTTCAATATTAAGATGGCTACACAAAAATTCACCAATTTTGATAAGTTGTTTTTTTTAATGCATGATTATATGACAGCTGTCACAATACAATCTAACAAAATTGTTTGTGATGAAGTTAAAGACAACTAAGCACTGAAACCATTGTATGAAAAAAACTAAATGAGCTTTTTAACCAACCCAATATTAAAAGGAATGTCTTTAGGGAAAGCATTGGATAAATGATATGACTTAGAGGTAAGGTGGGTATTACAAATTGTTTTTGTTCATTATGTTGTATATATTTCTTTAATCATTTTTGTATGTTTTATGTAAACTAGTTAATCCAGTCATTTTTCATGTGTGTATTTGCATTGAGTTCCTTAAGCTTAGAATCTTGTTTTGCTTTTCTTAATTTTTCCCTTGGACCCCTGTACCATATTGTCCTAGTTGCTATATGAAGATGTTCTATTTTTGTTCCCAAGTCACAGTCCCGTTACTCTCCAGCCAGAGTGACTATTTTTAAGGAGACTCCTCAGAATGCTTTAGCTTCCTATAGAGGGTTCGGAAGTGAGTTATCCTTGCTGTTTTCACTGAGTCCATTTGTAACCTCACGTTACAGACCTGGGCAGGTGTAGATGTTGAAAGAAAAGGAAAATATTCATTACATTGATCTTTTTCTGTGTTTAGATATATCCTTCGGAGTTTGGAAAGGAGAGGATGAAGGAAGAGCAAGTTCAAGGACCAGTAGAATTATTAAGTATTCCTGAAGATGCCCCTGAAAAGGACTGGTATTAAATCACTATAGATAATAAAACTAAGCCTTTAAGTTCATGTTAGTAGTTCAGAATTCTGGTCACTTTAATAGTTAGGACTAAAGTTACACATGCCATTGAAAGTTAAAACAGCTTGCAGAGTAGAGTAAAACTTCTGTCAGAAGTGGCACACTATTCCAACAATATTTTGTGTATATATTTCTATTTCTATATTCATGAAAATAATTATTACCTTTTTTGTGGGATGTTGCTTTCCATATAAGTGGCATTCAAACTCTATTTGCATTCAAATTACCTAACTTGCCTAATTAAATACAAAAATAAAAGATTGGTAACAAGTTCTTTGGTAATGTAATACAGAAAAAAAAATTAAGGCAGTTCTTAAACCACTAGGTGGAGCCATATGTATACTTAATAAAGATGGTAGTTAAGTACTATATTATTGATGGCTGAAGAGAACGGATGACGACCCTCAAACAATATGTTGTAATTAAGTGAAATTAAACTTAATATCCATTATGGCTTGACAACACAATTTCTTCATAACTATTGCTAATGCTTTCCTAGTATATTTTATAATACAGTGCTTGTCCATTAGTTTTTCTTGAGAACGGTATATACATGGTACCAAAGTTAACACACACCTAAAAACTAACTTCTTAAAAATTAAAATCATAGGTAAGCATATGTAATTCTTATATTCTCCTTTTCTAGCTATCAAATTCCAAACAAAATACCTATTTTGTACCTCATCAAAATAATAAATTGAACTAAAGTGTTTTTTAACATTCATAAAGGCAAAGTCATGAAGGAAGGATGGATTGGTATGGAGGTTGTAATATGTTTTTCTTGAAACAATTGCATTATTTTTTAAGGGGAAGTAGGTATTTGTGTTTCTGTATAAGTAAGCTTAGTGATTTTTTTTTCCCTTTTTAGGACCTCTAGAGAAAAATTGAGAGATTATCAATTTAAAAGACTGAAGTACTATTATGCAGTAGTAGACTGTGATTCTCCTGAAACAGCTGCTAAAATTTATGAGGATTGTGATGGCCTGGAATTTGAAAGTAGTTGTTCATTTATAGATCTAAGGTAATCCAGTGTATGTCTCACCAATTTAATATTGTAGTAAATGTGGTTACAAGAAGAAAAATGTTAGAATTGGTAGTGCTCCATGCTGTTTTATATTTTAAAAGAGGATTTTTTGCTTTTGGAGGAACTCTGTCCTATGGAAAATCACCCTTAAGAAAACGGGAATGAGAAAATGATAAAAGTATTTTGTATGAGCCACCCCACATTTATGTCCTTTCAAATATGTTAGCTGTGTTTTTAAGATGATGGGTTATGTGTAGAGATATTACTTTGCAACTGTCTTTTAGAACTAGGAACCAGGTGAATTACTTTTATTTTATTAAAGTGGGGGGCAAAGGAATTTGCTAATAAACCGGTATCTCTAGATCTGTGCTATCCAGTATAGTAGCCACTAGTCACATCTGGCTCTTTAAATTTATTTAATTAAAAATTTTAAAATACTTAGCTGGCAGGGGAGATACCACGATTACAAAGGTGGTTTTCCCAGTGCAAGGCTTATCTGTTGCACTGAAGATGTGCTGACTCTTGCAATTTCCCGAAACGTGGGAAACTTGACTGCATAATGTGTGTTAGTAGGGGAGTACGAAAAAAATTTTTTTCATTTAAAATCCATTTCCTTAGATACAGAAAATTGCCACCGTCATAGAAAGTTCTGTTGGACAGAACTGTTCTAAGTGCTGCTCAGGAGGTCAATGAATGGAATTGCTGGCATTGTCTTCAGACTTGGGCATTATTTTCACCATGTGCTCCAACTCCTGACCCAGAGCGGAAAACCCTTAGGTGGTTTTGAATATCAGTTCTAAGGAAATGGGAAGCTGAACTACTATACCATTTTATCATAGCCTAGTCCTTTTGGAACCCAGTAAACCATTCTACTGTGACACTTTTCAATAGAAACCACTACTTTGTATGCAGGTTTGTTAGCAGCTTTGTTCTTACAGTGAAATGCGTTGGATAAAAATGCATCAATTCATAGTCACTATGCCTTTAATACTTCAAAGGCATTCCAAGTGGTAGAAAAATACAAATAAAAATTTTGGAATTGATATTTTGGGGTAAGAATTTTAGTGTCCTTAAGTATATAGCAAGAAGTTAACAAGTCAGTAGGAGGTGCTTGTTTTGAATGTGTAAATAGTAGTTAACAAACATTTGTTAGAATGGCATACTCTGGTTATTGTGAATTGATGTTAAATATTCATTTCAAGATTGTTCTATTTCCTTTTGGGGACATTTCCATGCAGTGTTAGAATAAGCTCTGGCAGTGCCTAGAAAATCAGATCAATGACTATGGAAAAAGTTGCCTTCACTGTTTTATTTTGTTTTCTACTGCCATCCTGTTATCTACGGAAACCTTTTCTCATCTGCCCCAAAATGTAGAAGCATGCATATTAGTAATAGTTGAATATATAAATCTCAAAAACAAAAATACTTGTTTTTCTTCTACTAAGTGTGTGCAGAAATACAGTTGGAAGAGGATGTTGTATAGATGTACTGAATCTTAGTTACCCATTCCTCTCCCCAAAAATCATTTTTAATATATATTTTATTGAGTATGCTATTAGAGTTGTCCCATTTTTTTCCGCCTTTATTCCCCTACACCACCCCTTCCCCCAACATTCACCCTCTGCCCTTAGTTCATGTCTGTAGGTCATGCATATAAGTTCTTTGGATTCTCCATTTCCTATACTATTCCTAACCTCCCCCTGCCTGTTTTGTACCTACTATTTATGCTGCCTATTCCCTGTACATTTTCTCCAGTTCTCACACCTCCCCCTTTCCCACAGCTCCACTTCTGTGATTCTGTTCCTGTTCTAGTTGTTTGTTTTTGTTTTTGTTTCTCTTTTCTAGGTTCAGTTGTTGATAGTTGTGAGTTTCTTGTCATTTTACTGTTCATAGTTTTGATCTTCTTTTTCTTAGATAAATCTTTAACATTTCATATAATAAGAGTTTAGTGATGATGAACTCCTTTAAATTGACCTTATCTGGAAAGCACTTTATCAGCCCTTCTTTCTAAATGATAGCTTTGCTAGATAGAGTAATCTTGGATGTAGGTCCTTGTCTTTCAGGACCTTGAAACTTCTTGCCAGCCCCTTCTCACCTGCGAGGTTTCTTTTGAGAAATCAGCTGACAGTCTTATGGGAACTCCTTTAGGTAAATGTCTCCTTTTCTCTTGTTGCTTTTAAGATTCTCTCCTTATCTTTAATCTTGGATAACTTAATTATGATGCACCTTGGTGTGTGCTTCCTTGGGTCCAACTTCTTTGGTACTCTCTGAGATTCCTGGATCTCCTGGAAGTTTATTTCCTCGGCCAGATTGGGGAAGTTCTCCATTATTTTTTCAAATAAGTTTTCAACTTCTTGCTCCTCTTCTCCTTCTGGCACCCCTATGATTTGGATGTTGGAAAGTTTCAAGTTGGCCCCAAGGTTCCTAAGACTCTCCTCATTTTTTTTGAATTCTTGTTTCTTCATTCTGTTCTGGTTGAATATTTATCTCTTCTGCTCCCAATCGTTGAGTTGAGACCCGGTGTCCTTCCATTTATTGTCGGTTCCCTGTACGTTTTCTTTTATTTCACTCTGTATAGCCTTCACTTTTGTCTCCATTTTGTGACGATGCTCAGTCAATTCAATGAGCATACAGATTACTAGTGTTTTAACAGTGCATTTGATAGGTTGGTATCTGTTCGTTGCTTAGTTCTATTTTTGGAGCTTTGATCTGTTCTTTCATTTGGGCCATATTTCTTTGTCTCAGCATGCCTGTTATGTTGGGATGGGCAGAGCCTTAGGTAGTCACTGCGTTGTGACGCTGTGTGGGGTAGGGGTGCGAGAGAGAACAATGCCACTTGCTCAGCTCTCGGCAGCTTTCAGTTCCTGCTACTCACAAGCAAATTCAGCCCTTCTGGTGCTGATTCCCAGGTGGGTGGGTTTGTGTACATTCTAAGACCCTGTGGGTCTCTCCAACGGACTCTCCTGTGAAGCTCGGAGTTTATCCCACTGCCACAACCCCCACACGTATTTACCCCCAGAGGTTTTGAGGCTTTCTTTTCCTGCACTGGAACCCTGGATTGCATGGTCTGTCTCGCTCCCCAGCTGTTCCTCACGGTTTATCCACATGCAAATATGGGACTACCTGGTCCACCAGCCGCCACCTCACCTGCCTCATCCTCCAGCCGCTGCCTTGCCATGGGTCCGCTCTGCCCCTCCTACCAGTGTAAATGAATGTTTCACCTTTAGATCCTTCGTTGTCCGACTTCCATACAGTTTGATTTTCTGGCAGTTCTGGTTATTTTTGTTTTCAAATTTGTTGCTGTCCTTTTGGTTGTGCAAGGAGGCAAAATATATCTACCTATACCACCATCTTGGACAGATGTTCTCTATCCTCCCAAAAATCATTTCTGATGGAATATGCAGCATATACTTTTCTTGAGGAATTAAAATCTATGTAAGTTACAAAAGCTAAATACAGTTACCATGGAGTCTTTATTTCTGCTTCCCCAGCACCCCCAATTCCTTGGCCAGAATCCTGAGAATTGTCTAACAATTATAATGGCTAATTTACATTTAACAGCTATCTATTTGTGGAAAAAAAAATTGTAAGATAAGATTGTTAGGATTTTTTAGTCTTAAAGAATCAAACTTAAGCTTTTCCTTATTTTCAGTAACACCTCATGTATACGATACTTTATATTCAGAAAACTTAACCATTAATAATTCTGTTTGATCTTCAGAATAATATGTAGAAAAGCAATGACTACGCTAACATGAGTCTAGGTCTTTTTGAAACATGAGGGACCCATGTGTGTTTGCACCTGATTCATATTAACTAACTCCTAATGCAGGGTTTCTACCTACACAGAGTTCACTTAAATTTAATGGAATTACAGACTTACAGCTTGTGAATCACAGAAATTTTGTGCCAAGGTTATTTCTAACATTGTTTTCCTCATCTACATGTGTGTTCTATAGAAACTTTTATATGGTATGTATGTATAAACTACAACTAATTAGAAGAGAATCTAAACTGTGGTTGTTTATTATTGCAGCATATGTTTAAATAAACTTGTTTATTTCTTAGGTTTATACCAGATGATACTACTTTTGATGATGAGCCCAAGGATGTAGCCTCAGAAGTGGATTTAACAGCATATAAACCAAAATATTTCACATCTTCTGCAATGGGAACATCAACGGTATTTCTTAACTTTTAAAAATGTGTAGCTGGAATATATTGTTTTAAGAAAAGACTTTGTGTAGTATTTACTATATATTTAGAGGTGGACAATATTCAAAATTTTAATGCACAAGTAAAAATAAAATGAGACACAAGTGTATTTGCATTTTTATCTACCACATCTGTTTGAACCTATTTACAGATTTTTGTTAGGCTTTTAAGCCTGAATCAATAACCTGAAAATGTGTTTTTCTCTTCTATCTTTTCCTTACACTTTTAATCAACTAGATTCTTTAATAAGTAATATGCCAGTTATTAATATTCTAGGGGGTGGGAAGGAGGTAGTGGGAAGATTACCTCAAATTACAGTTAAAACTTAATCAAAATTTAAAATAGGATCACATTTTTCCTGCAGATAAGATCCAAAATTGTAAGAATAATTGAAGAAGAATAATTCAGGACTGCTAGATATCACCTTAATGCTGAATAATCCACAATCAAAAGATTCTTATTGAATTAGTTTATTATTTTGCTACATAGTGTTTCTCTTCTCTCTCCCCTGCCCCTCCCCCTTGCCGCCCATTAACTTTCTGTCCACAACTGGACTCTGCAGCAGCAATGCAGGCTTACTACTGCCTTTCTTGTGACAAACCACCATTCTCTTCTGAGGATGGGATGGGGGCAGAGAGGGACTTCTGTATCTTTCACATGCATGCTGTGGTGGGCACTGTGTGGCCTTCATTAGTTACTAGGTATAGTTAAAACTTACCATTATGTATAAGTGAAGTCTAAAATACCCGCTCCCTGCTGGGGAGTCAGGTGGAGGAGAGTATAGGGGGATAAGTATTGATGGACAGAGACTTGACTTGGGGTGGTGAACACACAACACACAATACAGTGTGCAGATTCTTTAGTAAGTAATATGTTGTGGAATTGTGCACCTGAAACCTGTATAATTTTGTTAACCAGTGTCACCTCAATAAATACAATAAAAGGAAAAAAATATTTTTAAAAATAAAAATAAATAAAAAGACTAAAAAGGAAAAATTAAAACATTTTTAGAAAAGAAAAGATTAAGTCACATAAAATGTAGAGTCATGTTATTTTTAAAACTGAAGAAAAGAACCAGAGCAAGCCTGTCTATCCAGCCAGTCTGGAGTTCCAGGGCCCCGGCTATGTTATCCATATCTGTCCCAGATCCAGCAATGGTTTTGTGGTCATCAGCTCAAGCTTAATTATCAAAATAGGGATAATTCTGAATCCTGTGGCTGGTTAGAGCCAGGATAATGACAGCTATTTTAAGAATCAGATTCCTTGGTTAATTAGTACTCAGGGAGATTTACCTGACTGCAAGAAAAACCAAGGATATAGGACCTACCTTCTGATGAAGATAAAACCTCTCATAGGATCCTGTCTGGGAATGGGGATTGTGTTGAGGACAGGAGCCAGTCACCGGACCCATCATGTTACAGATAAATTCATGTGTCATAGGGTTTACTCTACTTCCAGTCAGTAGATGCCTTTATTATCAGCGGTTCTCAATCTTTTGGAAAGCAGACCCCACTGAAATTGTGTTGAAAGCTTCAGTAGATTTCGCAAAGCTTGTAGACCTGAACTACCTAGAACTCTAGCTGAAAAAATTGTTTTCACTGATTCATAATTATGCTAACTTTTTCACTAGTGCATTTTAAGAATATCTTTTCACCACAATATTCCAAAAACTGATGAATTTTTACCGCCGTTAATAAAGTATCTTAAAAATAGAGAGTTAGGTGGTCAGAGATACAAATTAATTGAAATGATTGTTTCCACAAATAGAATAATTTTTACTAAGCATGTCATTTATCTATTTTAGCATCTCTTAACCTTTTTAGCTTACTGTTAACATATAAGTTAGCGGTATTCTTTAACAACTTTGAGTGGCTGACATTTTCATTTTTATTTATTTTTTCTTTTTCGTTGGTAAAAGGTGGAGATCACTTGGGACGAGACTGATCATGAAAGAATTACAACGCTCAACAGGAAGTTTAAAAAGGAAGAGCTTTTGGACATGGATTTTCAAGCTTACTTAGCTTCCTCTAGCGAAGATGAGGATGAGATAGAAGATGGGCTGCAAGGTACTTGTTAATCTTCTGGTGTTCTACATTTGTAAGCGTTTAAACGCCTAATCTAGACTTAATGGAAATACGTCTTTGGCAGTAGCTTAAAAGGGAGTACCAGACTAAGCCTTAAACTGTCTGCAAAGCATACTCCCATGTATTATATACACCTTAGATGGCAATTGATATTTTTATTAAAAAAAATGCTTCCTTAACCTGAATTTCTTTATCCATAAACACTTCCTTCAAAACTTTGACCTAACCAAAAAAAAGCCTAGCCTTGTAGACTTGTCATGGTTCACAGTTATGCAGTATCTTAATAAACCAATAAAATGCTTTATTACTACCCTTTTTTAAAACTAAGAACATCTTTTGAATTGAGTGAATATTTTTTACATTCCATTTTTCTCCTCAGCTAGTTTAGAAAGTAGACTCTTTCTCTTTATTTAGCAATTGTCTGAGAAATTATGACTTACATCCTTAAGTTAGGAAAGTCCAATGGTAATTGATATTTCACCATCCTCTATAAGATAAGAAATCTTAAAACAACTTTCATGTTTTCTTGTGTATAATAATTCTTTTTTTTTTTCCCAGTCCCAAGGGACATTAATATTACTGTTTTTATACTGTGTTTGTTTAAATTTACCCACATTTTTCCCACTTCTTTTTCTCTTTGTATTTTTCTAAATCTAATACTTCTGAGGTCATTTTTCTCCTGCATTAAGTAAATCCTTTATAATTTCCAGTAGTGTCTGCTGGTGTCAGACTCTCTTGAGTTTTAGTTTAGTTAAAAAAATGTCTTTATTTTGCCTTCACTTGTGAAGATACCTTCCCCGGTAAAATATTCTAGATGGATAGTCCTTTCCATCTGTACACTGATAACTTTTGAGAAGTCCAAGCTATCAGCTTAATATTTTTTAAGTCTTTTGAAGGTTGTCTGGATTTTTTTTTTACCTTTGACTGCTTTTAAAGATTTCTCTTTCTTTTTGTCCTTCTGCAGTTTTACCGTGAACTAAAGTAAATTTCTTTTTATTTCTTGTGCTTTGGAGTTTGTTGTTTCTTGAACTTGTGGCATGGTATCTTTTATCAGTTTTGAAATATTCTTACCCATTACCTATTGAGATATTTCTTTTTACCTCTCCGTCTGGGACTCCAATTAAATATATGTTAGGTCTTTTTACTGTAACTTCCATGTTTCTACTCTCCTATATTTTTTATCTATTGTCTTCCTGTGCTGCATTCTGGATATTTTCTTCTGACCTATCTTTCAGTTTGCTAATTATTTTTTCAGCAGTGTTAAAAATGCTGATAAACCTATCCATTGAATTCTTAATTTTAGTTATTGTATTTTTTTACTTGTAAAGGTCTATTTAATTATTTTTCAAATCAACAATATCTTTTTCTACTCATTACAGATCCTCTTAACATGCTCATTTTCATAAACAGAGTGAGCGAGCATGTTTTTGTAGTCTGTGTGATAATTTTAGTACTTCAAACATTTTGAGGTTGATTTCATACTTTACAAGATAGTTCTCTCTTATTTACTTGTGTGCCTAGTTAACTGTGTGTGCTGATTTGATATTTGAGGTGAGAGTACCTCATCTGGTCATTTACCCTAGTCATTCTGGGACCACATTACTGCAATTTAACACTTGAGATTTCCCTGGACTTCCTGGGTGATGAAAGTCTTCATGAGGGCTGGTTTACTGCTGATGGACCATTGCTCTGAGAATGTACTCCCCCAGGCCCCTGCTTAATGTAGGGGTACTAGTTGAAATCACCTCTTTTATGATCTTTAACTTTTGTCCTCTTGGCATTACCAGGCTGCCCAGACTGTAATTAGTCCTGCAGATGTTTCTTTTGTGGGTCAGTAAATACTCTCAGATTAAAAAAGGTCTTCAACTCTGGGATCATCTCTTTGGTGTTCCATTCTACTTGATATTGACTTTGTTATTCCTCACTAACTTGTCAGTTTTTTTGAAGGTTTTTTTTAAAGCCCCCTTCAAGTTTTTTAAAAGGTTTGTTAAATATTTAACCTAATTTGATGTCCTCAGTGAAAGGGTCGGTCTGAAGTGGTAGCTTATGATTAATGGAAGCAGAAATTTTCAAATTATCTATTCTACATCTTTATTTTTTTAAAAAGTTTTTATGATTGAAATGACTAATAGTATATTTTTAAAAAGTCTATACTGTGTACTTAAAATAACTCATTTTTTTAAAATAAATTCAAAACACCCCTTTTTCCTATACTGGATTGGGCCCTGTTTGGGAATTTGAATTAAATCCTAAAATGCTTTTTTAGTATTATCTTAGGTCCATTAAACCTTAACTTTCTTAAGATCCTATGATTAAGAAAAAGGAATCTATGAAAGATTTCGTTTAGACTACTGAAGATACTGCTTCATTTTTGTTTTTCGTAAAGTACTACTCTTGCACTGTGTTCCACAAATGGAATAGTTAGTATTCTACCTCATACATGTATTCTTACTCCTAAAGCTTTAAGGATTAAGGAGGACTTTTCATGTGAAATATATTACTCATTAAGTTTTTTAAAGCATGCATTTTACTTCAGTATGCTAATTGTTGCAAGCTTACTTTAATCTGTAATTTAGTACCTCTATTAGATACAATAGTATGTTTGAATGCCTTAGAGTTACTAGATGTTCCTGATATTGTTTATTAAGAGATAATTGCAGGGCTTCTTACTGTTACAATTAATTTTTTACTCATTATATAGTACTAATGCTTTCACAGAGCATTCTTCTTAAACTGGAAAAAAACAGACCTACATGAATTATCCCACATTTTAGAGTTTCAGAAAGTAAATTTTAGTACTGGAAAAAATCAATTTAAAGTAAGCCATCAGAGACTTACCACTAAAATTTCAACCTGGAAGGAGCTTGCTTCTAATTATGTTTTCAGAAGTAAGCTTTTAATAGAAAGAAATACATTGCCATTTTGTTAATGTGTTCCTGATGTTTTATCCATTGAATTACGGGATACATGACAGAATTCCATCCAACATTATTATTGTGGCACAAAGCACAAACAGGAAAAAAATGAATTTCAGCTGTTCAAGTGAAAATGTAAAAGTGTGATAGGATGGAAAGAATGTCCTGGACTATTTTTTATTCATTTAGAGAAAAAAACTGTAAAAACATTTACTTAACCAATCTTTTTTCCATATCACCTTTTTAAAGATACAAGGACAGTCTGTTAACATTGATGTTTCACAGCTAAATGCTTAATAATATGGGACATTTTTAGTTACCATTTAGCCATAGCTCATAAAAGAGAGGATCTTCTTTTTGCTGCTTCTAAATTTTTCTTTATTGGGACATTTAGTCAATTCAGTAAGTCTGTATGTTTTGCATTAAAACCCAGGTTTTTAATTTATGGTTTTGCCTTGGAGAATTACAGTGGAAATAATAGAGCAAACTAAGTTTTCACGTATTCGTTTTCTTTGGTATTTGTTGCCCATGAATTTACTGTTCCTCTTTATTCTAATTATTTTTATGAAATCAGGAAATAGAAATGTGAATATTTTTTCTACACAGGGAAATTAATTAAATAAACTTCTAACTTACTCATTTTTATTAATGTATTAATGATATCCTCCTGAGCAAGTATTTGCTCACCATCAGATGGAAAAGACTCATTATTTTTTGTTTTGGATTACAAGCAACTTACTTCATCTATCTCTTCAGCATGAACAGCTGAATCCATCTTGCAAATGCATCCCAACAATATTTTACCTCCTTCTATTGACAGTAACGTTTTAAAGCTTTTGGTGACTAGTGGAGAACATAAAGAGGGATAAAATGTCACCCCTGCTGCCTTGCTTATAGGGAACAGAATTATTTTTAAATACGAATTTCAATAAAAAGGGAGATTCCCAAGGGTACTGCTATTACAGTGCTAATTTATATCACAACTGATTTTTATTATAAACAAGATGTAAGTTTTTGATTGAATTCATTTAATATTAAGTTTAAGTCTGATTTTGATAAACTGTTATAAAGTAGGTCTGACAGCATCTTTCAAGAAGGTGCCCGTTAAACACTAGAGTTAGACATGAATTATTCCTGTGCATTAAATACTTTTTATTTTTTGGGGTTAGATGATGAAGTCAGTGTAGAAGAAGATTGGAAAACAAAAAAAAGTCAGAAAGATGACGAAGAACAAATTGCTAAATATCGACAGCTCTTGCAGATTATTCAGGAAAAAGAAAAGAAAAGAAAAGAAAATGATATGGAAATGGAAATTAAGTGGGTTCCAGGTAAGAATTAGATACTAACTAAATGTTGACTTGTTTTCTTCATTTTAGCAGGTAGAGTGCATTTTGGATGTGACAGAAAATAAGATTAACTTGTGTTTGGAAACATAAACTTTAAAAATCTTGTTTTCCAGGAATGTTTTAGGGAGGAAGTGAACACAGTATCTCTATACATCATTTAATTCTCAATTTTTTAGGGACTAAGTGTTTTTACTCTTGCCAACTTATTCTTGGTTTGATTTACTAACTACAAATTATTTCTGTTCATTTATGAAAGTAAACCTTTCCTTTAATTCCAGTATTCTCAGGATGTAGAAACTTCAGTCCAGTACCGTGTATTCTAAAGTCATTAAACTTTTTTCAAAATATGTAATTCGTAAATGGACTTTTTACATATAACCCTTACTATACCTTAATTAGTGAGGTTTCACTAATACACAATGTGTAATGCTTAGTTTTCCATCTCAGTTTTGCTGTGAATAGTCAAAAAGTTAGCATAGTAAGTGATTTTTATAACTGCACTGTTCAACTCTTTTTTAGAGTAATGCAATACTATTTAAAACCATGTCAGAGCTACCTGGCTGGTGTGGCTCAGTGGATTGAGTGCTGGCCTGTGGGGTCGCCAGTTTGATTCCCAGTCAGGGCACGTCCCTGGGTTCTGGGCCAGGCCCCCAGCTGAGGGTGTGTGAGAGGCAAGCACACATTGATGGTTCTTTCCCTCTCTTTCTACCTCCCTCCCCCCCCCCCCAAATAAATAAATAAATAAATAAAACCATGTCAGAGCTAAAGAAAGATTAAAACCAGGATAAACAAGGGTTGTTTTCCAGTGTATGCAGTTTTTCAACAGTCCTTGGCATATTAGCGCATACCTTTGCAAACAATATTGATTTTGCAGATTAGTTTTTACATATATATATTGTCTTGTAAAGGTAGGTATAATTTTAGATGTGGATTTACTTCTTCCAGCCTCTAGATGAAAAAATACTACTTTTAACACTTGTAAAAGGTTGTTAATACTAACTATTTTTAATACTAACTACTTTTAAAACAACTGGGCTATGTCATAACCATTTGTTTGAAATGTTTGGCTTTTGCAGGAAGTTTTGGTAAGGAAAAATGAAGTTCAGTAGCGTTATCATGTGAACAATGGTTGAGAGAACTCAATCTAGTCTGAATAAGAAAAACGTAAAAAGTGATTTAATAGTTATTTTCAGGTACTTGCAGGATGAATATGTAAATAAAGATTTAATTTCTCTTATTATCTCAGAACTTAGTGCCTTTACAACTGGATAAAAGAAAGATGAAGTAAAGTAGATTTCAAAGTAACATAAAGAGGAATTCTTTGTATTGTCAGACCTGTCCAGCAAAAGAACACAAAGGCTGCTTTAAGGACTTGAGCACCCTTTGTCAGTGAGTCTCAATAGGCAATACCACCTCACTATTTGGGAATGTTTGTGAAGAAACTTTTTACTTGAGATCCTTGACTTTACTCTAAAAAATGTCACTCTATCTTTAAAGTCAAATATGTTGTAATTATAGCTTAATTCTACTCTTAGAATGAACTTAATATATTTTGAATGAATATATTTTAATTGAGATATTCGTTTTATCTATTACAAAAACTTAAAATTAACTTGATCGAGAAGTTTTGTAGCAAATATTTCATAGTTACAGAGTGGACCAGATCTAATCTTTGTCTTTATTAACACAGTTATGTAGTGCAAATACCAAAAAGTGATACTTAAATTTATGTCTCTAACCAGAAATTTTAAGCAGTAGTTTTATTAGGATAAACCTCCCTTGGTCATGATGTACTATGATTTGTATATATTTCTAAACTCAGTAATGTTTTGTTAAAGATTTTATACCTGTGTTAATGAGGAATATTTATCTACAGTTTTTGTTTTTTGCAGTGTCCTTAGTTTTTGATATCAAGTTAATGGTGATCTCATGAAATGAATTAAGAACTGTTCCCTGTTCTGTTTAACAGTACATTTTTATCTTGACCATTTTATTTGTGGATATAATATTAATGTCATATAAAATATTTTGAAATGTAAAAAATATATGTAATTCTGTTACCCTACATCAGCTGCTAAGTGATTAGACAGATTGTGGTTTTAATTGATCATTTCTCTGTTGTTGAATATTTAATCCATATTTCTGATCCTTCACCAAAATAGAACTGTGGCATTGAAAAGAAATGTGACTTAAAGCTGTTAATGATTCCAAACCCACAAATATCAGTACTTTCTTAGATCTCTTCACTTTTATCACCAGCCAAATAATTGGCTTGCTATTTTGGGGAATTTTACTTTTAAAAACAATTTTTTAACAAAGACGCTTTTCTTTTTTTCCCCCATTTTAGAAATGTCTCCAAGCTTGGAGAACTAGTAGAGACCACAAGAAGAAGCTAATGCTGGCAGTCAGGCTTACTTACTCATTAGTTACATGATTTCCTGACACACATAGCAACTTTACATATGCTATGGATCAACCTGTGGTTCTCTCACAAGCTGTTAAAACTACCAGTGTCAAAACCCAAATTTTAAATCTCAGATGCCAAGCATCTAGGATGTTATAAATAATCTATAGCTTTTTCCATATATTCTATTATTTTCATAGGTTAGCTTCCCAGAAATGCAATTGAATTGTACCAGTTTATAATGCCTTCAACAATGAGTAAAGGTTCCAGTTCTATGGAATTATTGTCAACATTGTGTATATATTTTTTTACTGTTAGTTGAATGGTGGAGAATTGATGTTCTGATACATAATGCATTTTTATGTTTTTAACTGTATTTTTAAAGGCCCCAGAGAAGGTATGGTTGTTACCAGTGAATCCTTAATATGTATGTGCACACAGGGGTATTTGTAAATATAAAGGGTATTTTACATGTTAGACATGTTAAATGAGATAGTAAGTTAATCTTAACAGGATCTCACTTTACTCTTTTGGAAAGTGGAACTAATAATACCTTTTCTTGCTTAATTTGAATATTTATAAAGGGTACCTTATAAGCTACAGAGTACCATTTACATCAAATGTGTATTTTGTTGGCTTTCTGTCTTAAGACATCTGTGTTCCCAGTGATAATTACCCTGAACCCCAGGACTTTTGTGGTGTTATACCAGAGTAAACCACACAGTGTCAGTATGAGATTGTACTGTATCTCTCATTGGTTTTTCTGTGGCTTGACGTTCCAAAATATTAAGCTCTTCAGAAAAATAAGTACTCCTAATCACTAACACTTACTGGAGTATAGTTTGTTGATTTGTTTTTTAAAAGGAATTTTAGTTTAGACTGTTTAAATTTCCTATCTTTTTACATTTGGTTATACAGTACAATAACATCAGGAGTTTCATTCCGTAAGGGGAAATATTAAGGGAGGCACATAACAGGTACATGGGTTTAACAACTAGAATGAGCTACTCTTTGTATTGATAGTCTAGTTCCTTATGGAAATGTGATAATACAGCCTTATTAATTGTGATTATAAATAAGTAAAAATGTTGAATTAAAGATTTTTAAAGGGTTGTAATTCATTATTTTGATGTATGCAGAGTAGTATTTTCCATCTCAGTGTGTTTCTAAAAAGGTATCCTTCCTGACTCACTTTGACGAGTAGAGAAAGTATTGCATGTAATAGTTTAAAGGGCCTTTATCACAAATGTGCCTCATTAGGGAATTTTTAATATGAACATAAATGATGCACGATCAGTTCTATCTCGTATATACTAAACCTCCCCTAGAATAATAGTTCAATTATTCTATATAATGATTTTTTTATTACAGATAGTGCAAGCTGTATATAAATAATACCTTTGAAATTTAATCCAGAATATGAACAAATAATATGTGTTTACAAGCTTAAAAGAAATTAGATATGATAAAATCTTTTTTCCCTAGTTATTTCTGATTTAATACACACTAGTGAAAGGAAAGCTGGTCTTTTTTCTATTCAACATTCTTCAGTACCCCAACTTGCCTTCAAGTAATTATTGAGCACCCACTGTATGCCAGGAACTATTCTAGACAACACGTGAACAAAACATACAAATCCTTGACCTCATAAATCCTGTATTCTGATGAAGAGGAAGACAGATGGATCTCTAGTAAGAAGAATACTAGAGCAGAGACTAAAGAAAGTAGAGACCAGGGAGCATGCCATAGCTTTATCTATCATGTTTGGGAAAGAACAAGGAGAGCAGTGTGACTTCGAGTAAGTGAAAGAAACAACAATTGACGAGGTCACAGAGGTAACGTGAGGCTAGATCTTGAAGACTTTGTTGTCTATTTTAAAGGTTCAAACTTGTTCTGTGAGATGAGCTTTTGGAGTGTTTGAGATGATGAGTGATAATATCTGACTTTTTTTCAGTTTTATCAAGATGTAATGTACATATATCACTGGATAAGTTTAAGTTGTACAGTGTAATAGTTCAGCTTACATTGTGATGTGATTGCTATAATAAGTTTAATTAGTATCCATCATGTCATATAGATAGATTGAGAAGGGGATCTTAATCTTAACAGTATCACCCTGGCTGCTATCTTGAGAGTAACTTAAAGTGGGAGGCAAGGACAAAGTTGGGGAGATTAGTCAAGAGGCTATTGCAGTGATCCTGAGATAATGAAGATTGAAGGAACAGGTTTGCAAGGGAACCTCAAAACATTTTTGGTCACATGTTAAGTTTAAGATGTCTATTAGGTGTTGAAATAGACACACCAAGGAGGCTGATAAACAGTTCAGAGTTCAGGGGAAAGGTCAGGGCTGGAGATATAAATTTGGTAATCTTTATTATATGGATCTCTGAAAGTGAAGAATATCAAGGGAGTGATTATAGGTAAGAAAGAATAAAGGTTCAGAAACAGATCCTTGGAGCACTCCAGCATTCAGAGGTTGAGGAGGTAAACGAAGACCATCTGAAGGCAGCTGGGAACAAACTACCAAAAACGCAGGAGGAAATTTAGGGTTGTGGGGTATCTAGACAGCCAAGTGAAGAAAGCATTTCAGTGAGAAATGGGTCAGTAACATAGACACTAAGAATGAACATTGGATTTAGCAATGTAGAGATCATAAGTGGTATTGAACAATTTGGTGAAAAGAGGAGGATGAGATTGATATGGGTTCAAGAGAGAATGGAGAATGAAATTAAAGATATCAAGTGTAGATAAGTCCTTTTCCTAAGATATTTGACTGTTAGGAAGTTGTAGGCCTCATGATACTTCACCCCTAAAAAATACTGCAGTGAGTGACTTCCAGAAAGATGAAAGACACTCTTCTACATGGACACAATGTCATGATCACACCAAGAGAATTTAATATTGATAAAAAAAATAGATTTCTCACTAATCCCAACAGTATTTTTTATAATTCTTTCCTGATGTCTGTAGTAGTTGTCTTATAAAATACCCAACAATTTGGATTTGTTTAATTGTTTCCTCGCAATTCAGATGAAAACTTTTTGGCAAGAACTCTCCATAAATGATATTGTATACCTCCCATTCCCTCATTTCAGGATTCACAGAACGTCCATTTGTCCCATTATTTGTGCTGTTAACTCTGTTCACTCAGTTAAGGTAACATTTGACTGATTTTTTTTCATTTTAAAGGCACAACTTTTTACCTGGTTAGCCTTCATTGGTGATCACCTGCTTGAGTCTATGTATGGTTGGTTGTGCAAGGCTGATTTTGTACTTCTATCATTCCTTCTGCATTTATTAGCTGGCATTTCTAACTATTGCTAGTAGAGCTCCCTCTAGCTAATAGAATTCCCTCCCCACTCCTTTTTTAAGTTATTATGGACTCATTCATTGACAGATCTTGAGTTTTTTCTATAATGGGTCACAGAGAAATAGGAAACTGAAGGGGGTTGGGGGTGTGAGATCAAGAGAGCATTTTTCTTTAATATGGGAAAAATAATGATATGCTCTCTGCTTCTTAGAATGCTCTTCCAGAGACTGGGGGGGGAAAGATGCAGAAAACTGCATTCTGAAGTAGGCAAAAGGAATTGAAATACTTGCACAAGTAGAGGAATTGGCCTTTGGTATATGTGCGTGACATTTCATCTATTGTAACAGGAGAGGAGGAGGCAAAGAATATGATCACAGAGGGTAATGGGTAGAAACATGTGGGAGCTTATGGTACTCTTCTATTTATATGTATTTTCTTAGTGAAATAGGGAGTAAGATCATTAGCTGAGAGTAGGAATAAGGGAGGAGGTGAGGATTTGAAAAGAGTTGATACAGTGTCTAAGAGAGTGGCAAAGAGGGAAACTTAATAGTATTGCTATACAGCAACAAGGATGTACTTGAAATTCATGGTCATGTAAAGTAAGATTACATATTTTGTTTTCTTTAGCACATTTATGATGTAGTGCAAGCATGGAGTAAGGAGAGTTTTGGATTAAGCCAGAGTAGAGCTTTTATCAACCAAGTATGACCAAGCAAGAGAGGGGCAAAGGGGTGAAGGGCAAGGGAGTGATTGTACTAATGGAACATGGTTATCTGTGTTGGATCAGGAAGGAAATAAGGGTATGCTGAGGGCAAGGGATGGGGGAAAAGTAAGAGAGTTGATGGATTGTAGGTCCCTGTGAGACAGAAGAATTGTTAGCCTTGGGTTACTGGAGAGAGTAAAATGGAACCATTGGAAATAGTGGTTGAAGAGTGGGATACAAATTAAGATTGTGGGGAGAATACAGTTTTTGATAATGACATGTCCTAGTTATGATTCTGGGGGTGAATTTCTGAAATGAGGTGGAGTATAGAATAAGTCAGGAAACTCTGAGGACCAGAGTGTTGGAAGGGTCATCATCTGTGTGGATACTGAAATCACCAATTAAGACAGAATTAGTATTGGAGAGGACAGCAGTGAACCAAAGCTTAGCATTTCAGTAAATGAGGGGAGTGTCTACAGTCATTAGATATCTGCAGTAAAGAGGGATAGCAGGTGGCATAGTCTGGTAACATGATATTCAAAGTTGGAGGCTAGGGGAAGGAGGGCCAGCCAGTGCACTGGAGTTGGCAGTGAGTAGCAAGAAGGATGGACTTCTGGAGAGAAAAATTCGCCACCTTAAAAGGGTACAGGGAAAGCAGTGTCCCCAGAGAAGAACGAGTGAGATTCAAACTAGCAGGTGGTAAATGGATATAGAGGATTTTGTTAATGGCTATTAATGACTGCCATGACTGACTAATGTGTAAAATACTTTATTGTTGAGGAATGGTGGGAAATGTCCAGCACCTTTTTGGTTTGGAAGCTGCTAACTTCTGATGACAGATTTAAATAGAGATGAAGTACATAATGAGATTAGTACTGCTGGTCTTGGGAGATCTTGTCAGCAACACCCAGGGTTGTAGATACTACTCATTCAAAGGAGACCTGGAGGCCAGAGAAGAAAGGACTCCTCTTGCTATTCTCACTCTGCAAGAGGAGTCCTTTCTTGACTCCCACTTTTTGAGACAGAAGGTGGGGGTGCAACTCTTCTTTACTGTACTTAACAGCATTGTATTATTCTTTATTCAGAAACAAAATATTTTTAATCACTTGTGTATTCATTTTACCAGGAATCCCAATTTTAAACAGAAAATCTGAACTTAAAATAATCTAAAAGAAAGTGCAGTTCGCTTCATACTTTGGTGATGGGGAGGAAACCAGTTTATAATGCCCTTTCATAACTTGTACACAGCTAGTTCAGTGGCTAGAATTTTAAAACTTAGATTTGTACTCCTTACTTGAATCATCCCTTTAACAGGTTAACTAGAGGGGCTTTGTAACGTAGCAAGGTGAAATTTTACTACACACATGAAAAAAAAATTTTTTGGATTCACTTGTGGAATGTATACTAAAAAACTGTAAGTAGCTAGGGTTATCTAAAAATGTTACTAGCACATTTTCTCCATAGAGTTGCCAATAAATTTCTCAGAATTTCCTGGATTATTTTAAAGATTATTTTATCTCATTAATTCTAAGATTTAATTTAAAACAAGGTTTTCCAAGAAGCTTTTTAAAAAAGATCTAAAGAAAAAACAGGTTATATTAGTATTAGTTTCAGAAAGTGCTAAAATTCCTGTCCTTATAAAGTTTCAGGTTAATTGGTCTGCTGTTTTAGAATCCAAATTATATAAGTAAATCAATAAGGGATTCTGGTTGCAAGCATCTAGGATGATTCTGTTCACGTGATCTTCCCCTCTTTGGACATGTATCACATTAATTGTACTGTTTGCATCTATAGCTGCTATTTCCAGGCTGTAGTACTTTTTTGACTTCGCCTTAGATTTATAGTCTGCCTGAAGTCAGTTCAAGAAGAGAGCTTGTTTCATGTATTGTTTCCCACAGCCCACAGCTATGCTGATTTGTTTGAAGTTGTGAATTCTTTGGTCTTGAAAGAAGAACTTTTGCCTATTCTATTTGAGGTTGTCCCACATCATTATTCTATATACTAACTGCCTGACTAGCAAACTGTCAGCTTTCTTACACTTGCTCCATATGTTAATATGACAGAATTGACTCAGATTACTTAATTTTTAGGAGTTTCATTATTGCTGTTGTTTTTTATCCCCAAACTGAAAAGTTTTAAAACCTCAAATTTACTTACCGTAACACATTTTTCCTTTTTTTTTTTCATTGTGTTAAAATACACATAATGTAAAATTTACCATATTAACCATTGTTGGTATACAGTATTAGATATATTCATATTATGTGCAACCAGTACCACCATCCATCCCTAGAACTCTTTCATCCTTTCAAAACTGAATCTCTATGTCCATTAAACAGTAATTCTTTATTTTCCCTCCACCCAATCCCTGGCAACCACCGTTCTCTGGGATTTTGACTACTCTAAGTACCTCATGTAAGTGGAATCATACAGTGCCTTTTGTGACTGGCTTATTTCAGTTAGCAAAATGCCCTCAAGATTTATCCATGTTGTAGCATGTCAGAATTTCCTTCTGTTTCAAGGCTGAATAACATTCCATTATTTATATGCCATATTCTGCTTATCAATTCAGCCATTGATGTATTCCTTCCATGTTATTAACATTCTAAATTTTTTGTTTGCTTGTTTGTTTTTAATTTTTTATTTTTCAATTGCATTTGACATACAGTATTATATTAGTTTCAGGTGTATACCCCAGTGACTAGACATTCTATAATTTATTAAGTAGTCATCCTGATAAATCTCATACCCATCTAACATCATACATACTTATTAGAATATTATTCCCTGACTTCCCTATGCTATATTTTACATACCCATGACTATTCTGTAACTACCAATTTGTACTTCTAAATCCCTTCAGCTTTTTCGCCTATCCCCTTAAACTCCCTCCCATCTGGCAGTCATCAAAATGTTCTCTGTATTTATGAGTCTATTTCTGTTCTGCTTGTTCGATTATTTTGATTTTTAGATTCATTTGTTGATAGATACATATTTACTGCCATTTTATTGTTGATTGTTTTGATCATTTTTATTCTTCTTAAAGAAGACCCTTTAACATTTCATATAATACTAGTTTTGTGGTTAAAAAAAAAAAAAAAAAAAAAAAAACCTCCTTTAGCTTTTCCTTGTCTGGGAAGCTCTTTATCTCTCCTTCAATTCTAAATGATAGCTTTGCTGGGTAGAGTAATCTTGGTTGTAGGTCCTTGGATTTCATCACTTTGAATATTTCTTGCCATTCCCTTCTAGCCTGCAAGGTTTCTGTTGAGAAAACTGCTGACAGTCTTCTGGGAACTCGCTTGTAGATAACTAACTGCTTTTCTCTTGCTTCTTTTAAGATTCTCTCTTTATCTTTAACCTTTTGTATTTTAATTATGATGTGTCTTGAGGTGAGCCTTTTTGGGTTTATCTTGTTTGGGACTCTCTACACTGCCTGGACTTGTACCAAGTTAGGGAAATTTTCTATCCTTATTTTTTCAAATAGGTTTTCAATTTTTTGCTCTTTTCTCCTTCCGGTATCCCCATGATGAGAATGTTGGTATACTTGAAGTTGTCTCTCAGGCTCTTTTTACTGTAATCTTCATATTTTTGGATTCTTTTTTCTTGTTACTGTTTCGATTGGTGTATTTTGCTTCCTTGTATTTCAAATCACTGATTTGGTTCTTGGCGTTATCTACTCTACTGTTGATTTCCTGCAAATTATTCTTCATTTCAGTTAGTGTATCCTTCATTCCTGATGTGTTCTTTTTTATAGTTTCTATGTTTTTGTTCTCCATGCTGTTGAAGTTCTAAGTTCCTTGAGCATCCTTAAAACCATTGTTTTTTACTCTTTATCTGGTAGTTTGCTTGCCTCCATTTCATTTCATTCTGTTTTTGGAGATTTCTCCTGTTCTTTCACTTGGGACCTTTTTTCTTGTCTCTGCATTTTGGCTGTGTCCTTGTGTCGGTTTCTGTGTATTACCACCAGATATTTTTAAATATTCTGGGGCTGACTTTTTCTTCACTCAATATTATATTGCTGAGATTTACCTGTATTTTGTGTAGCTGTAGCTCATTCATTTCACTGCTGTATAGCACAGTTTATATATTTACACTGTTGGATATACACCTGGGTTTTTAGCTGTTTACTGTGGCAAATTATGAACATTTTTGTATATCTTCTAGTATGGGTTTCAGTTTTTCTGGGTATTTATCGAGGGATGTAATTGCTGGTTCATAGGGTATATCAGTGTTCAACTTTACAAGATGAAGTACTAATGTATTAGTTTGCATTCCCACGAGCAGCACTTGATTTGCGTTTCTCTTATCACTTGTAAGATAAAATATCTCTTCATATATTCATTGGCCATATATGTTTCCTCCTTAGTAAAATACTCAGAGATATCTTTTGGCTATTTTTCTGTTATATTGTTTGTTCTTTTCCTACTGATATTTAGGAGTTCTTTATTGTTCTTTGATATTAGTCCTTTGTTTTTTACAAGATAACATGTTTCTTCTATTTGTAACTGTGTGTGCGTGCACACACACATACATACTTTCTTGGAAGTGTTGTCTTATGAAAAATGTTCTTGATTTTTAATAATTGTCAGATAATTATTTTAAATAGTTACTGCTTTCTGCGTTTCATCTGAATAATTCTTTTCTGTACTGATAAGACTGACATTCACCTTTATTTTCTATTGAAGGTAGAATGGCTTAAGGCTTTTGACATTTAAGGCCTTGACCCATCAGGAATTGATTTTTTTTTTTAATATATAAAGGATCCAATTTCATCTTCTTCTACATGGAAAAATCTTTTTGATTCTGTTCTGTTTATTGAATAATCTGTACTTTCCCCCAGTATTCTGACATGTCACCGCTGTCATGTACCAAAGTGTCAACACTGCATGGATCTGTTGCTTCGCTCTCTGTTAGTCTGCCTGTCCCTGGACCAGTAGTACCACACTTCTTAAAACTGGATGAAGAGCACTAACGACCCCCAACACATACACACCTGTCTCCACTCTAGGCCAGTTGATGTGAAGACTCTGTGAAGAAGACAAATACCACCACCACCACCACCACCACCAACAACAAAAGCATTCGAAAGGGCTGCGTATCCCCAGAAGACAGCCAGGTTTCAGTTAGAGTAAGAAGATAAAAAAAATGTTCAGAACTACATAATTGGGTTTTTACTGATGATGTGTACTGTGAATTCCAGAAAATTTAGTGGTAGAGAGTTAAAGGGAGAGAGATGGTGGCAGAAGAGTGGATATACATTTAACTTCAGAGGGTTAGAACATGGGAAATTAGGGGGCACTTGATGATTAGGGGCTTTCTGTGGTGACCAAAATAAATAGGGATAAAAGACACAAAGAGATTATTCCTCGTAGGTTCAGGCAGATTTTGGTGGTGAGGCTGTTAATACTGAGGATTAGGGAGAGAAGGTTATCTGCTATTGCCGTGGATGTACTAAACCAGGTCCCCTCTTAACCCCTTCCTGGAGAAGGGCAGATTTACTGTGTGCTTCCTTCCCCTTGAGTCCTATTGACAGTTTCAGTGAGGAAACCACCTAACCAAAGAGCATATTACATTAATTCCAGGACCCAGGGGCCCACTGCTGGACCCTGTCAGGAAAGGGTTAGCCTTGCTCCACAATGCTGCCTTTTGTTCCTAACTTTTAAAATAACTTACTGTTCTGGGTTTCGCTAGGGCATATCTAGGCCAGTTTTTTGCTGGTTGCTTTTACCTTGTTTAGAATTAATTGGGCCCTGGCTAATGTGGCTCAGTGGATTGAGCACCAGCCTGCAAACCAAAGGGTCTCCAGTTCGATTCCCAATCAGGGCTCTTACCTGGGTTGCAGGCCACGTCCCCAGTTGGGAGCACATGAGAGTCAGCCACACATTGATGTTTCACTCCCTCTCCTCTTCCCTTCTCTAAATATAAGTAAAATCTTTTTTTAAAAAAAGAATTAATTGGATACACACAATCCTGAAGATAAGTATCTTTCATCAATCAGTTCTGAAAATGTTTCAGCATTTTCTTTTAAAATATTACCTTTTTCTTATCTTCTCTGTTTTCTCCTTCTGGAAATTCTATTTGATATGTGTGGTACCTTCTCATTCTCCATGTGATAACTCATTTTCCATAACTTTGGATCTATGCAGCATATTGAGTAATTTCTTCAGTTCTATCTTTCAGTTCATTAATTTTTTCTTTACTTCAGCATAGCCTGCTGTTAACTTGGTCATTGACTGTAATTTCAGTTATTTTTTTAAGTCAGGAAATTTTATTTTCCTCAAATCTGTCTCATACTTTTGATAATCTTATTTTTAATATCCTCTTTTTTTTAAATGTACTGATTTTATATTCAGTATCTGCATAATCCAGAATCTATAGTCTTTATAGGTCTGACTTCTATTACTTTGTTTCTTTTTACTCTGGCTCATACTGCGTTTTATTTGTGATTCCATTTTTCTTGGATCTTTCTTTACCTATGGGAATTCTCTAAGGCCTAGGTCAAAAGTGCCTATTTTAGAGAGCATTTGCCTGGTGCCTAAGGGCATTTCCAATCCAAAACCAGTTGAAACCAAATTTGTAGATTGGGGTGTTCTGGCCCACACAAATAGTGTGAATTCCAGCCACAAACCTGTGGGTTGGTAGGCTTGTGAGTTATAAATTCTCTGGGGGGAAAATGTATTTTTACCTCCTTTTTTCCTGCCTATAGCCAAAGCCCAGTTACATATTCCCTCTTGAGTTGTCAGAGAAGGAGCAGCACCCACCTGAAGGCACTTTTAAGGATCCTGGTTTCACAGAATGGTCTCTAATGGGACTTTCAACCATGGTCAGGTTCCGAATATTGTCTCCTGCCTCCTTGATTAGCAGCCCATTCAAACCCAAGATCCATACTCCGTCATGTCAGATCAATGTATGTCTCCCAAGAAAAACTCCCTGCCTCCCAGATAATTTAACATTTCTCTTTGAGCTTTCTTATGACTGGACTCTAACAAATCCCCTTTGTTTTCTTATATTTTAGCCATTCATTTAAAAGTTTTCATGTTTTCTACCTTGCCTGTAAATATGTGTAAAAAATAACAGAGAACAAGTAGTTCTTCAGTCCTCTAGGACAGCTTGATATTATGTACATTGTAATCACAAAGTACTTGAGAGACAAAACATACAAGAGAAGTACAGAAAAATATAGGAAACAATAGCTCCCTAATAAGGCCCAAATATCTTGTATTCAAAGTCAGCTTTTTAAGAATATTTGATTCTGTGAAATAAGGAAAGGTTGATTTCGAGTATACTGAACACAGGAAGCCCTCATTCAACGTTTTTGTTAGGTTCTGCAACTTTAAGCAAAATGGTGTATAATGAAACTAATTTTTTCATAGGCTAATTGATATAAACAAGAGTTATATTTCCTGTGGCTTCTCACTAACCTTGTAACAAAGTGACATTGAGCAAAATGTTATTTGAGGACCTGATATATAATTGCACATGGAAGGCATCATTTTAGGGGAGAGTAAAGGATATTCAGAAGAGGTTAGAGTATGAGAAGGTCAAATTAAAGACAAATGTAAAACAGTTCTTACCCACTGAAATAGCTTTTACACAATCAGCAGCAAAGTGCATTAACATTTATTCACTCAGCATATAGTATTTTCTGTGGATACTTCATTGATTGCTTTATGAAAAGCAGTTCCCAATCTAGCTTGCCCATACCCTCTTAACCTTACTTGTATTGTACCTGTCTCCATTTTTTCCATGTAGTAGATACAAGAGTATTAAGCACCATACAAAGGACATGTTGGCTGTGATTAGTAATTTCTGCTGTTTACAGTTGTTTCCAAAGCTAGTTGTTATTTTACTTTCTAATTTCATGCATTGTTGCTCCCTGTCCATGAGGTTGGGAACAAATTTGACCAATTTATTCTTTCATTTTCACTTTTATTCAACAGACATATATACTATACCAGGCCCTCCACTAGCCACTAGGGTTACCTTTGGTAGGGGAAGGAGCTATGGCCTCTACCCTCATGGAGCAACCTAGCAAAGGAGACAGTCTTAATAATAATAATTCTTAAAAATCACACAAATAAATTCCCAACTGTGATAAAGGGTACAGAGTAAGAGAATATAGTTTAGCTCATTCAAGGTGCTTTAAAGGTACCCTGTCTACACAGTCACTTGACTACCATGGGCGGGGGGCAGGGGGAATGGGGGAGAACGCTGTTGGACAAAGTATCTCTGTGACCTCTATTAATTATATAAGTAAATGTGTTCTTCCATCTCCCCACACCATTTGGGATGACTGGCCATTTTGAAGTGCCTTTCATGCCAGTGTTCCTTGGGGCATGGTTGGTAGATTTCCTTTAAAAACCCTTATACTTAGAATAGATTCCAAGTTGGGGGTTTGGGTGGTGGTGGTGGTTAGTTACATTTCAAAAGCTGCTTTTGAATCTGAGTGTGTCACATAGTCTGATTTAAACATACAACCATAAATAAAGATTGAGCTATAAGTGTTCATAAATATTCTCAATGGATCAAAAGTCTACATTTAAATGAAATGTCCCTATATCAGAAATCATAAGACATTCATTTTGTTTTTACAAACAAAATCAATTATAGTATCTAGTTAAGTTATCCATGCCCTCCCTGCCCCTTAAAGACTTTTGGAGTATTTCAAATCAGTAGAATCAAGAGAAATGTATGTTTTTGTTTTAATGGATTTTGAAGGTGTATTTTAAAGTATTTTTCTATGTATGCAAATTATCAAAATAATTCTGAATGGATTGCAGTTAAATTATTCAATATTATTATCATAATTGAATAATCCGTGTTCATGGTTGGCTTTGAAAGAGTTTTTTACCTCTTATTTGTAGCATTATTGATGTTATTTTTAACTAATTTGGCAGTCCTGAGTATAAATTAAAAATTTTTTAAACAAATTTGTGCAAAACTAAAAAGTTATATAGTTAAGTTGTTTTTCAGTCACATAGCGGCTGCTCTCAAATGAAGCTAAAACTGTCTGAAGAATGTTCTTGTGTGTATGCCAAGAGGTTTCTGGGATGGGCATATTTTTAAGAACTTAGAACATAAACAACTGTGATCTGTGGCAAGAGATTTAAATGACCTCATAATGACAATGAGAACAAAGCATTTTTAAGTTATCATGGTGTGTTAATTCATTGCAATGTGTTTGTCATTCTACTATTTTGGTGTATTATGTGAAAGCCAGGCCAAAAAAAAAAAAAAATAGGCTGTATTTAACTGAAGATAGTATTTATTGTTGTAAACAAACTAAATGCCAAAAAAATATAAAATATTTCCTGGGAATAAATATTACATGAATGATTCTAGAGCTATAGGTTCTTTTAAAAACCACATGAATCACTCTGGGATGAAGGCCATTTATTTAGATCTTAAAGTTTTGATTCATTTTCTGTTGGAGAGAATATGTTCCAAACATGAAAGATCAAACAGTTGGCTTGAAATAACAATCCTTCCTTCAAGACAGATCAGTTAAGTGTTTAAGTACTTACTATGTGTCTGGCACTATACTAAATATTGTGGAGTACAAAAGAAGGTAACTTTAGTTGCCTTTGGTCTAGTTGGAAGAAAAGGCGTACTCAGATGAAACTTATAAAGTGGAAAAGACATTATACAATCAAATACCAAAAATCCCTATATCATTTATATAGTACAAATAATGAAATAGCCTTTGTTTTCAGAAATGTCTTAAAATCATTGTCTAGAACAGTAGCTTTCAACTAGGGGTGACTTTACCCCCAAAGGGGACATTTGGCAATATCTGGAGACATTTTTTATTTTCTCAACTAGGGCTACTGACATCTAGTGGATATGCCAGAGATATTGCTAAAAATGCTGCAATGCACAGAATTATCATTAACAACAATGTGCCTGGTCCAAAATGACATTAGTGCTGAAATGAGACACCCTGATGTAAAACCTACAAATGTCTGTGTTGTTCAGTTTTAAAGTTGTGGGAAATAGACTCCCATCTTCCCATAGACCTATGCAGCACCTGTAAATGTTCTTTACCTAAGGCCTTTGGCTCCTGACACAAAGATGAACATCAGGTATCCATAAACTCTCTGAACATTGTATGCAAGTTTTTCCAGTACACTGTTTCAGGGAGAGATTCCATAGGTTTTATCACATTCTCAAGGTATTCACGATCCCCAAAAAGGTCAAGACCCACTCACCTGTGCAGTAGACACACGCACACAGATAGAGATATATAAGACCAATGTTCTAGTCACCAAAAGAGGCAGTAACAAAGGACCTTCCTTAGCACCATGCTGAGCTAGAAGCAGATTTTAAGTCATAAGGATCAAAGTTAGTCATGTGCTGCATAACAATGTTTAAGTCAGAGATGGACCACATAGATGAAAGTGGTCCTATAAGATTGCAATGGAGCTGAAAAATTTTTATCACTTAGTAATGTAATCATTTTAACATTGTGATGCAGCACATAATTCATGTTTTGGGGATGCTGGTAGAAACAAACCTGTGCTGCCAGGTGTATAAAAGTATATCACATATAATTATGTACATTATGTAATACTTCATGATAATAAATGACTATTACTAGAGTATTTCCTATTTATCATTAGAGTGTACTCTTTCTACTTACAATTTTTGAAAGTTTGTTGAAAAGTAATACACCATGTTACATAGGCCACAGCCTTATACATCTCATGTTGACCATGTCTTGATTGCCTCATTTTCTCTTGTGCTTGATATAATCTTGTGCTGTTTTATTCATTGTAGCCCTTAAGCATACAAAACCTACCAGTTATGTTGCCAGTAAGAGGGTTGACCTAGAAACAAAATTAAAAGTGATTAAGGCCCTACCAGTGTGGCTCAGTTGATTGAGTGTCATCCCACAAAATGAAATGTCACCAGTTCTTTTGCCAGTCTGGGCACATGCCTAGGCTGCAGTTGCAGTCCCCAGTCAGGGTAGATGTCTCTCTCTCAGGTCATTGTTTCTCTTATTCTCTTTCTCTAAAACTGAAATTTTAAAATTAAAAAAAAAAACTGATTAAGGACTACGAAGGTAGAAAATCAGTGATGGTTATTGCTTGCTAGTCAGACATTTCCCATTCCACCATGGCTATCTTGAAGAATAAGAACAAAGTGTTGGAAGCTGATAAAGGATCTGCTTAATTAAAGACAGCAAGACTAAAAAAAAAAAACCTCAGGAAGGACTTATATAAGACATGAAGAGACTTCTAATGACCTGGATTGAAGACCATACTCATACGTGTATCCCTCTCCATATCATGATGGTCATGGCCAAAGGAAAATGTTTATTTGTGATGTTGAAAGAACGGCTGGCCCCACGTAAGTTGTTGAAGTTACTGCTGTGTGTGGTTTAAATTTTCATTACATAATGTAAATGTGAATAGTGAGTCTTCAAGTGCTAATGTAAATTAGGCAGCTGAAGAATTTTTGGAAACTCTAGGGAAGCTGATTATCGAGGAAAATTATTTGCCAGAGCATATATTCAATGTGGATGAAACCTGCCTATTTTAAAAATGGATGTCTGAAATGACTTTCATCCTTAAGGAGGCCAAGTCAATACTAGGTTTCATGGCTTTTAAGGACAGGATAACAGTTATGTTTGGGGGCAAGGTTTCAGGCTAGAAATTAAAACTCTTTGGGACGTGACACAGTGAGAACCCCAAGGCCTTTGAGCGCATCAGTAAACACACACTGGTAGTTTATCATGGGGGTAATAAGTCATGGATGACCCAGCTTCCAAGATGCCCTCCTGAATTGCCATGTCAGCAAAATGGAGAGGTACTCTTGAGAGAATTACATACCTCTCAAGGTTTTGCTTGCTGTTGATAATGCTCATGGACAGCCTCCTTTTACTGGTGATTTTCATCCCAATATCAAAGTGGTGTTTCTCTGTCCAAACACCATCTCTTTGATCCAGCCAGTGGATCAAGGAATTATAGCAGCTTTTAAAGGCTTACGACCCAAGGAGGACCTTTGCCCAGGTTGCAACTGAGGAACACACTGGTGCAATTCTGGAAAAATTACAGCATCTGTGACTGCATCAGGAACCTTTTGGGGCTTTGGTTGATGTCACCAAGGAGTGTATGAATGCATTCTGGAAGAAGACACTCAAGAGATTCATCCATGACTTCAAAGGATTTGCCAAGAATGAGGAGGAGATTGTAACAATCAACAAGGCTGTGGTTGAGATGTCAGCAACTTTAATCGGGGTGTGGATGAGAATGACATTGAGGAGCTCCTAGAGGTGGATCCTGAGGAACCAACTAAGAAGGAATTACTGGAACCTGAAAAGGAATGCATAGCTGAGAAAGGGAAGTAAAAAAAGAACCCTCAAGAGAATTCACAGCAGAGGGTTTAGCAGAAACTTTTTCAGTGAGCTCCTTAAAAAGTTTGGAAACACGATCCCCAACACTGAAAGGTTTTCATTAATAGAGGGGAACAGTCATGATGCATTATCTGCTTACAAGCAAATCTGTGATGAAAATAAGCAAACTGCCATAGATATATTTCTTAAAAGAGTGACACCTTCTCAAGAAGAGCCTCAGGCAGGTCTTTCAGGGGCTATTCCAGAAGAAAGCATTTTTACAGATGACAGCTCCATGCCTGTTATTTCCCCTGAAGACCTCCCTGTAGGACAAGATGTGAAGGTGGAAGATAGTGATATTGATGATCCTAACCATGTAGGCCTAAACTGATGTGTGTTTGTGTCTTAGTTTTTAACGACAACAACAAAAGCTTAAAAAAATTAAAACCTTTAAAAATAGAAAAAAATTTACAGGATGAGAATATTAAAAAATATTTTTGTGTGTTTCAAGCTAAATGTGACAAGAGTCAAACTAAAATAATCAAAGTTTATGAAGCAAAAAATGTGGCAGTAAGCTAAAATATTTTTTAATAAATTTAATGTAGCCTAAGTATATAGTGTTCCTAAAGTCTACAGTAGTGTATAGCAGTAATTTTCAACCTTTTTCATCTCATGGCACACGTAAACTAATTACTAATATTCTACAGCACATCAACAAATAGGTATAATTTTGATTCATTCACACGGGATGATTATTGTGTTGTTGATTGTCATTCTTTTATTTGACAATCTAAGGGAAAAGAGGTCAGTGTCCCTGATTTGTAGTCAGGTATTGCATGTTTTAAAATTTTTTGTGGCACACCATTTGAAAATCTCTGGTGTATAGTAACGTCCTAGGGTTTCACATTCACTCACCACTTACTCACTGACTCACCCAGAGCAACTTCACAGTCCTTCATGCCCCTTTCATGGTAAATGCCTTATGGGAGTATAACATTTTATCTTTTCTACCATATTTTTATTGTGCTTTTTTATATTTAGACATGTTGAAATACGTAAATACCATTGTTACAGTTGCCTGCAATATTCAGTAGAGTAACATGCTGTGGTTTGTAGCCTGTAATGTGCTATATAATATGCCTAGATATATATGTAGTAGACTATTCCATCTATGTTTGTATAAGTCCACTCGGTGATGTTCACACAACAGACTCACCTAACAGTGGATTTCTCAGAAGATATCCTTGTCATGTGATGCATGATTGTAATCAGAGAATACATTTTATTGAAAAAAATCTCTAAATATATTACTTCATTTAATATCTTGGAGTAATAAAATCTTTCTTTTTGATTTGGAAATTACAGTAAACTACCCTAAAGATTATTTAAACATATGTAATAATATAATTCTGTAAATTTAGAATGTGAGCCTAGCTGGTGTGGCTCAGTAGATTGAATGCCTGCCTGCAAACCAACGGGTCACCAGTTCGATTCCCAGTGTAGGACACATGCCTAGGTTGCAGGCTGGGTCCCCAGTCAGGGGCATACAAGATGCAACCTCACACTGATGTTTCCCTCTCTCCCTCCCTTCCCTTCTCTAAAAATAAATAAAATCTTTTTTAAAAAAGTGAAACTGGATTAATTATGCTGGCCCTTGGGCATAACATACGAATTATTATTAATACTTTGTTGTTGTTATTTGAAATCAACTTTTTTGTCAGGATTTGCTGCTTTCTCCCAAATGGAGATCCCACTTTATATTTCCTAGGTGCTATGTGTCTGTCAGTTTGGTCAGAAATCTGGTCATAGTTTTATACAGTTCACATTTCTCCTGAAAACTGTTCAGTAAAGGGAATTGTGTTTTCTTATAAGCAACATTTTTAAATTGAGAATTTTGTTTCTGATTTGACATCCAATAAATTAGAGATGGTTCCAGCAGTATGTCATAAAAGCAAACCTACCTAACCTTCAGTGTACATATAATTTAATACTTTTCTAAGTCATTGAAATTTGGAGATTAAGTCTGAGTTTAAAAGGCAAGGAAGAGGCCTTAGAGATCATCTGTTATACCTGTCTCTTGCTTTTTGGGGTTCGAAGGAGAAAACACTACTTGTAGTTGTTTTATATATTTGAACTTCTACCAAATATGTTTTTTGAGTGGGGGGAAATGGTGTTATGTGGGAGAAGACAGTAGCATTCTTCTTATCTACACCAACCTCATTTTGCAGATGACAGACCTGAAGCCAAAAGCTTTAGATTTTACTCATGGGCTAGATTTCTGTGTTCTAGGTCTAATCAGCATTTTTTATATATCTGGTAGTAATATATAGGAAAATCAGGAGTTCACATTTCGTCTTTGTAGCTTCCTAGTGGCATGTTCTTAGGCTTAGGCAAGTTGCTGAACTCTCAGTCTCAGGATAAAAGGAAATTATTATATCTTTAAGATTCTTTTCATTGTCTTAGAATTTAAAATGAATCTGAGTTGATCTGGATTGACCATATCAGCATTTCGAATCATTCCATAATTATTTTTTTAAATGGATTAAGTGTCATATAAATGTTGAAACCCCCTCTTCCCTCAACCCAACCATGACCTCCAAAAACATACTACAAAATAAAGCAAACGTTTTTATTATCAAAGGGGACAATACAGAAGTCATATTTCCTTTACTTTGGCAGTGGTGAGGGTCTTTGTGGACTAACATATCAGCCTTGGTGCTTTTTCTTTTACCTTCTCACCCACTCCAACTGTTACATAAGCCCTAGAAACATTCAGGAGCTGTAAAATATAAGGAACAAAGACCTTTAGAATAGAAATATAAGAGCAAAAAACAGCATTGAAAGAGTTAAATCATACAAACTGGAATCTGAACTCAGTGGTCCCTTTGATCTTAAAGATGTGGCCTTGCAGAGTGCTTGAGGAGTGATTATGAGAATACTTTCTTCCTAGGGTATTTCAACAGGGATTGCCTTACCAATCAATTTTTGTTAGTCACCTGTTCCAGAATTTTTCTTAGAATCTCAAAGCAATTAAGTATGGAGAAATGAAATTTGAGCCTAAATGAAGGATTTTTTTTCAGTGCCTTAATCATTTATCAAGTTGCTGGGTTTATTTATTTTGTTTTGGTTAGGTTTATTGTTGTTGCTATTAGGAAATAGGTTTGATAGAAGTTGATCCTACATTATTCTGTGATCTTGCATTTTATCTTGTTACTCAAATAAATATAAATTACCTTTTTTGGTAAATTACTTTTTCAACTTAACTGTTTTTATGTTTTTCATAGGTCTTAAAGAGAGTGCAGAAGAGATGGTCAAAAGCAAATTGGAAGGAAAGGATAAACTGACCCCTTGGGAACAATTTTTAGAGAAGAAGAAAGAGAAAAGAAGACTAAAAAAGAAACGGAAGGTATCAAAAATAACCAAATATTTATTGAACAACAACCATGTATGAGAAGGTACCAGGTGCTTAGCAGCCATTATCTCATTAGGTAGCAACTCACTGTAGTAGGCCTTATTACCACTGCAATTTTAAGAAAGAGGAAAGGGAAAATCCAATATGTCACATGTTTTCTACAAGGCTGCATGCTGTTGTACAAAGTCTGGTAAAAACTCAGAGCCACTTTAACCCACAGCCACTGTGCTGTTTTATTTTCCATTTACATGCTACCTAAATAAAATACATAGTTTAGTTGACATGTAGATGTAAAATAGGTTGATTCTCCTCTGTTTTTGAGCAAGAAGTGCACACAGACTTCTTTACCTGAGGATATATGTAAAAAAGTATTTAATATGAGTAAAATTTTCTGTACATTTTTATTTTCAATCTGCAGCTTTCACTTTTCAGTATTATCATATGGATCCTTTAACATCCATAACATAAGTCCCTTTATGAAGGATATTTTCTCTGATAATATGTTGTGCGTGAAAATCTGATTTGACTCTCATCAAACATTTTGCAGAATTAGTTTTTAGTAATAGTGGCAGAGGCCACTTACGGTTTTACCGCTGAAAATACCCTTATCTTGTCACCAAAATGCAGCATTCTGGCAGTGAAGTCATTTTCTTAAGATGGTATCACTAATCACAGGTTTTTACAACTTGAGGAATTTTAATTGATTCCTTCTAGTTCATCCCTGATGTTTCATAGTTGTAGAAAATTAAGTGATTTACCTGAAGATACATAGCTTGTTAGTGGCCAAACTGAGACCAGAATCCAGTTCTGGCTCCAATGTTCTTTCTACTGTGCTATATTCTCTCTGTAGTATGTAAACATGTGCTTTTGGTATAGCTATGACTTTCAGTGTGTGTAAAGATAAGAGGGTAGCAAAATTGAATGATGCAATGGAGTGATTTTTATACTCTAATTGTAGTCAGTGTTTCTGGACATGGAGATTAAAATGAGGAAATGTGATAAGACCCCTGTCCCCATTGATATGCTACCTCTAGTCCGTAGAACTTCCTTTAAAACTACGTAGGTAGTAAAATATTTTTTAAATGGGATAATTTCAGAAGTCACTAAGCCAGCAGTTTATTGGAAGACGTGCAGGTAGGTCTTTACAGAGTCAGTAAAGTAGTTACTTGTTTCTGAGATCTTTAGCAACTATTTAATTTTACTTACATAAAATAAATTACACCTTTGATTTTCATGTTAGGCACTTTCCCTTCATTAGACTTTAGACTGAACTCATTTTATCAATAACATTAAAAATACATTTGTTGAGCGCCAAGTTTGTTTTAGACTCCATACTCTGTACTGGACTTGGTGATTACAGCAGATCCCTTCCAATTCCACAGGTTCTCCACATAGAGATGAGTTTCAAGAATTTTCTTCAAATTATAAATATTTTTCCCTTTTCCTCTCTGTAACTTCAGTTTTGATAGTGAAAAATGATTACTGAAGAAATGAATACATGTTTATGCACCATAGTTGTTAACAGTTACAGTTTAGATCTAAAAGATAGTTAAATAGATGAATAGATAGGAAGTTAGATATATAGGTATTTTATAATCTTTGTTAGAAATATATTACTGCTGAATCTATTATTATATTTTAGTAAAAAATTCTTAGCAAATCTGTTTTTAAAAGGATATAATTTCAAAATGAAGCCCTAGCTGGTTTGGCTCCGTGGATTGAGTGCCAGCCTGTGAACCAAAGGGTTGCCGGTTCAACTCTCATTCAGGGCACGTGCCAGGATTGCAGGCCAGGTCCCCAGTAGCGGGGCACAAGGAGCAACCACACATTGATGCCTCTCTCCCTCTATTTCTCCGTCCCTTTTCCTCTCTAAAAATATATAAATAAAATCTTTTAAAAATTATCTTTAAAAAAATGAGTATGTTTTAGGGCTTGGTGAATCTTCAGCATACAGGATGATGATTAGCAATATTCATCCTAAATTTTTTTTTTTAAATGACTCATGTTTTAGTTCACATAGGTTCTATTTATTTTCATATACCTGAATTTTGCATTAAACATTCTAATTTAGTAGACAGTCTGTTCAAATTTGATTAAGAAAAATTTAACAGATTTGCTTAAAAATAGCCCAAGAGTTTTCAGGGGTAGATTATGGATAAAACAAGATACATTTTGAAATTTGGGTGGTGAGAATGACCAGGGAGTTCATTACGGTATCCTTACTGCTTTTACATACGCCTGAATTTTCATAATAAAGAATCTTTTTTTTTTTTTTTTTTTTTTTTTTTTTTGGTGGCGTTCAAATACATTTGTCTGTATTTTCCCGCCACTGCTTTCTCCTGCCGCACCCATCCCAGGCTCCCACCCGCAATCCTTCCCCACTTTGGCTTTGTCCGTTGGTCCTTTATACATGTTCCTTGATTTCACCCTTCCCTTTCTTTTCCCCGTTACCCCTCTTCCTCCTTCCCTCTCTTTACTGTCGGTTTCTTTTTTCTTTCAGTGTTGCTGCTTATGTTTTTCTTTCTTGCTTGTTTTGTTGATTAGGTTCTGCTTATAGGTGGGATTATATGGTATTTGTCTTTCACGGCCCAGCTTATTTCGCTTAGCATAGTGCTCTTCATTTCCATCCATGCTGTCGTGAAGGGTAGTAGCTCGCTCTTTCTTTCTGCTGCATAGTATTCCATTGTGTAAATGTGCAATAGTTTTTTGATCCACTCATTTATTGATGAGCACTTAGGTTGCTTCCAGCACTTGGCTATTGTAAATTGTGCTTCTATGAACATTGGGGTGCATAGGTTCTTTAGAATTGGTGTTTAAAGAATCATTATTTTTAATTAACCAGCAAGTAAATTGTTTTAAAAATAATGCAAAAGATAGGCCACAGTGCACTACTTCATATTATTTATAATACTATCTCTCAATTTTCTTTTTTTTTTTAATTAAGGATTTATTTTTTTAGGCTGTTCTATGCATTTTATTTTTTTTATTTATAAACCATGTTTATTCTGTTACAGTTGTCTCAGTTTTTCCCTGTTTATGCCCCTCCACCCATCCCACCCCCACGTGCTGCTCCCACAGTCAGTTCCCACTCTGTTGTCCATGTCCCTGGGTCATTCATACATGTTCTTTGTCTAGTCCCTTGCCCTTCTTTCCACCATTGTCCTCTTTCCCCATCCCCTCTGGTTACTTTCAGTCAGCTCCCTGTTTCCATGCCTGTGGTTTATTTTATTAGTTTATTTTGTTGAATAGAGTCCACTTATAGGTGAGATCATATGGTATATTTGTCTTTCGCCAACTGGCTTATTTCACTTAGCTTAATATTTCTCCAGTTCCATCCATGTTGTCGCAAAAGGTAGGAGCTCCATCTCTCTCCCTCCCTCCCTCCCTCCTTCCTTCCTTCCTTCCTTCAGTGCAGATTGATTTTATTTTTTTAATGTCAAAGTTAATTATAAAATATTAAAAAATTTAAAACCCTTATAAAGTCTCAGCAATTAAACCAACATGACACCAGCACAGAAATAATCAAGTAGATCAGTGAAATATAATGAGCATTCTAGAGACAAATGTGTATATCTGTCTAACAATGTAATATATGATTAACTTGATATTTCAAATCAATGAGTAAAATAAGGCCTATTCAACAAATAGGGTACATGGACCACTATTACTTGAAATAAAACAAATATAGAGCCCTATTTCACACATTATACAAGAAATAGTCAGGTGAGTTAAAAATCAATATGTAGAATCTAAGGAGTTTTAGGAGAAAATATAAACTAATATTTTTCTTACCCTGAAGTAAAATATTCAAACCCAGAAGCTACAAAGTAAAATATTGACAACATGACTATATTAAACATTTAAGACTGTACAGTAACATACATATAAAAAAGTTAAAGGACAAGTAATAGAATAGGAAAGTATTTGCAACACATCTAAAAAAGGGTTAATGGTTGGTTTTGTGGAGTTTTTTAGGGAAAAAAATTCTACAAACATTTAATCAAAAACTGGATAAAGAATACCAAAAAGTCTTTTAAAACTTTTAAAAAATAATAGAAATAGGCAAGAAATATACAAAAACAGGTTTAGTTTCAACAAATAATAAAGGAACAATTAAAATAACACATTGTCACAATTAGATTAATACATATTAAAAAATCTTGGTAATATCAAGTATTGGCAACTGTGAAAGAAACTGGGTATTCATAGACTCCTTTTCTTCATCTTAAAGCAATTCCATTAGCATGTTTTGCAGTGCTGGTTTGGTGGAGGTATATTCTTTTAGCCTTCTTTTGCCTGGGAAAGTCCTTATTTCACCTTCCATTTTAATTGAGAGCCTTGCTGGGTAGAGTAGTCTTGGTTGCAGGCCTTTGCTTTTCATTACGTGGAATATTTCTTGCCACGCCCTTTGGGCTTGTAGTGCTTCTGTTGAGAAGTCAGCTGCTAGCCATAATGGGGCTCCCTTATATGTTACTGCCTGTTTCTCCATTGCTTCCTTTAGGATTCTCTCTTTGTCTTTGATATTTGCCATTTTCATAATGATGTGTCTTGGAGTGGGCCTTATTGGGTTCCTTTTGAGTGGGACCCTCTGTGCTTCCTGGACTTGGGTGACTTTTTCTCTCCTCCTATTAGGGAAGTTTTCCATCAGTGCCTTCTCAAACAGGTTCTCTATCCCTTCCTCATCCTCTTCTCCTTCTGGTTTCCTTATTGTACGGATATTATTACGTTTCAGGTTGTCCTGCATTTCCCTCAATGCCTCTTCATTCTTTTGGAGTCTTTTTTCATTTTCTGCTCTTTCTGGGATCTTTTTTCTACCTTGTCCTCCAGCTTGCTGATTCGATCCTCTGCTTCATCTAGCCTGCTTTTGATTTCCTTCTACTGTGTTCTTCAATTCAGAAATTTTATTCTTCATTTCCTCTTGTGTGTTATTGATAGTTTCTGTGTCCTTTTTCATGCTGATATAATTTGCAATAATTTCCTCATAGCTTCCCTGTAGTTTTTTGTAATTCTCTCTGAGCTCACTGAGCTTCCTTAGAACCATTGTTTGGAACTCAGTATCTGATAGTTTACTTGCCTCTAATTCATTTAGTTCTCTTTGTGGGAATTCTTCCTTTCCCTTTGAGTGGGAGGGGTGGTATTTCCCTGTCTTCTCATTATTTGTGAGACTCTTCTTTTTGGCTTCTCATTCTTAAGTTGATCTGTCTTGATTTCCTGACTTTGTGGTGGTATCTCTCAGTTTTCTGAGAGATAAGGCCAACTCTCTTCACTTGCTACCCATCTAAAAGTATTTTCCTCCTTCAAATGTCTTTATCACTTTATTTTTGTCTTTTCTAGCACTTCTTATGTTGAATTATTACTGATGAATATGTCTGTGTCTTAACTTCCTTTAACAGATTGTACAAACCATATATCTGATCAAGTTCATTTCTCCCTAATGCGCTACATGGTTTCCTCCATTTAAGTATTCCATAAATACTGGGTTGGCCAGAAAGTTCATTTGGTTTGTTCTGTAAGATGGCTCTAGTAGCCCTTGGTTGTCTTTAACTTCATTTGAAACAGTTTTGTTAGATTGTATTATGACAGATGTCATATAGTGTGCATTTAAGAAAAATTTCCAGAATTGGTGAATTTTTTTGTAGCCATTTTCATATTGAATAAAATACTAATTTT
Organism: Pteronotus mesoamericanus; assembly: GCF_021234165.1. Taxonomy (NCBI): domain Eukaryota; kingdom Metazoa; phylum Chordata; class Mammalia; order Chiroptera; family Mormoopidae; genus Pteronotus; species Pteronotus mesoamericanus. The sequence goes on along the minus strand of NW_026555105.1, from coordinate 32,387,321 downwards.
TGGCATATTATGCTTTATTATTTTAAGAAAGGCAAATACACAACTGAAACACAGAAAGAGATTTGTGCAGTGTATGGAGAAGGTGCTGTGACTGATCGAATATGTCAGAAGTGGTTTAGGAAGTTTCGTCCTGGAGATTTCTCACTGAATGATACTCCATGGTCTGGTAGACCACTTGAAGTTGATAGAAATCAAATCAAGACATTAATTGAGAACAGTCAACATTATACCACATGGGAGATAGCCGATGTACTCAAAATACCTAAATCGATAAAATTATTGGTGAAAATGAAAAATGTCTTTTATTTTATGGACAAAACTAAAAATATTTTTTAGCCAATCCGATATGTCTTAAACAAACAAAAGAATGACTCAGATGGGAATTATTTTATAAACTGATCCATTTCTCTTTAACTGGTTTTAGATTGAATTATGTGATTTAAAAGAAATTATTTTATCTCCCTTTATGTACATCTATGTATCTATATAGATATATATTAAAAAATATATATAAAAAAGGTGTGTGTGTGCGTGTGTGTGTGTGTGTGTGTATATATATATATTTATGATGATTCTTATACTAAACTGTATGTATTTCATATTCAACCTTAAGGCTCTTGCTGAAGAGACCAGTGAAGATGAACTTCCCTCTGATGTTGATTTAAATGACCCATACTTTGCTGAAGAAGTTAAAAAAATAGGTAAGCCAACACACGTTTGTTGTTTTCAGTTGGAAGCTAAAGAAAATTGGTAACATGGATAGTAACAATATAAGCTACTCATTCTTTTAAAATTCCTAGAATTTGTATACCTCCCTTCATGCTATATAAGCAGGTCTGTCCTGTGGGTTATAACCATTGACCAGATTAGGAAGGGGGCCCTGCCCCCGTATACGCAAGAAGTAATTTCATTGTAGGAGGCTTTTGGCAGTGTGATTAATTTAACAGTTTACTGGGGATTCCTTTCCAGGAAATCCTTATAGATAGATTGACTGTAAAAGACTGAAAGGAAAAGGAATAGTTATCTTCTTGTGTGCTTTCACTGCTTTTTTATAACATATATTATAGTTCCTTCTTTGCAAAAGCTATGAAGAATTGAAGTGTGAAATAAGTGTATGTTTATGTGGATATGTGTATAAATTTAAATTGTTTACACAGTGTTGTGTAAAAGCTTTTCTGCTCAACTATACGAAAGCATCTATGTTTCATATTCTTTTTGCATTTATCCTGCTTCACGATACCTAAAAATCAACTTCCTCCCATTTTTCTTTGAATTCCTAAACTATCTGGCATTTGATTTCCTATATCTAAAGGAGCCTTGTTTCCATTGCATATACACCACTCAATTCTTTCCTGAATGCTTTTATTTTTTTACCTTTTTGGTATGTATAAATGTGTGTGGTAAGGTTCAGGCCGTACTTGGACAAGTCAGTGCATTTTTCATTTGTTCTCATGCATTTTGCTTTGCCCTGATTTGAATACCACACACATGAACCCCAAAGGCTTGCTCCTGGCACAACTCCAAGCTGGCATTGTAAAAAGAATGATTTTATGAAGTTTCCTTGCTTCTTGTCCCTCGTGGCTAGTGGGCCAGAATAGTTCTCAACAGGAAAGTCGAAATTGCTCAAAATTATTTCCTGGTTGTTATAGTCTTTTAGCACTGACATTTTATTGATGAAAAGGAGATCAAGATGAATAAAGTCTATTATAGGATGTGAGATTCTTAGGAATTGGAAAGAGAAGTGGAAACTTAGCATGTTCTGCTTTTTATCATACCTGAGCGGTCATTTCTAGAAGATGATGGATTTTAGTCTTACCCTCTGATTTCAGGAAACCAAGTTTATTATATGGAGAAATGCAAAGCATTATAGTTTCCTTGTTCTCATTCCAAAGTGCTTCATTCGGCATGTGAATTCTGGTCAGATTACTGAACTCAGAACAGGATTCAAAGAATAAGTTAAATGGTTTGATGTCTTAGGGTAGCTTATTTCTTGGAATCAGCACATTGCAATTGTGAATAAACTTTTTCTAAAGTTAGTATCAGAAGTTCCAAGGAAAAGTATAGATAGAATTTGCTTCCTTTCAGTATACTTTTGTTTTCACAATACTGCGTAATAGTGATTATATGTGGGTTTAAGTTGTTTTTTTAAAGCAAAAGAATAACAGAAAGGCTGAGAACTTTTGGAGATAAAAACCCAGCGCAAAAAAAAAAACGGTATCTTACCATGTTTGTTTATTCATTCTATCAATAAATATTTTTGAGTGCCTACTAGGTGCTGAGCACTCTGTTAGGCTAGAGATACAGCAGTAGTAATACAAACAAGGTTACGTCCCTTGAGGATTCTGTGGTTTTTAGAGAAAATATGCTAAACAGGTAAACAAATAAGAATATTATGAGAATATGGTAAATGTTTTAAAGAAAATAAATATAGGTAATAAGAGGTTATAATGGGGAGGAAGAAGAAGAGTAGCTTACTTTACATAGTGTAGGCAAAGAAGGCTTCTCTGAGGTTGTTACGTTAAAGCTGAGACTTGTAGAATGAGAAGGAATCAGGCAGAAAGAGCTGGGCAAAGAAGACTGCAAATAAGAGAAAAGTGGGTAGAAAGCTATGAGATGAGAAAGAACGTGTGTTGGAAAAATTGAGAGACACTAATGGAGCATGGAGAGAGGGAATTTGGTACGAGGCCTAGCTAGGATGCAGGACTGACCCTGCAGGGCCTTGCTGTCAGGGCACCACATTTGTATGTTATTCTTCTGACAGTGGCAAGTCACAGAGGGGTATCTAAACAAGTATCTGACATGATCTGATGGTTGCTGTAACATTGCTCTGGTTCCTGTGAAAAGAACAAATTGAAGGAAAGCATTGGTGATAGCTAGGAGATCAGGATTTTGCAGAGGTCTAGACAAGATGTTGGCTGGTTTAGATGGCATGCCAGTAATAGAACTGGAAGGAGAAGACTGAGATAAGTTTTAGAGGTAGGCTTGCTGATTGATTTGGATAGTGAAGAAATTTAGCATAACTCTTAGATTTTTGGTTTGAGTCTCTGGAAGAATGCTTTTCCATTTACTGAGTTAGGAAAGAATTTGGGAACAGTAGGTTTGGGTGGGAAGTAAGGTCTGCAGCTTCATTTTGGATATAATTACCTGATATATCAATTAGATATCCAAATGGAGGTATTAGTCTGAAAGATATGCTGAGAAGTCAAAGTATAAATATAGATTACAAATCAGTAATATAGTATTTCAAACTATGGGACTAGAGTTAGAAAGCATTAATTAGAGAGAATTCAGGATTGGCCTCCAAGTTTAGGTAAAGACTACCTACATAAGGTACTACCTGGCAGGTGTGTTTGGAAAAGTATATAGTTCAAATCCTGTTGTTGAGGACAGAGATATTTTAAGCCAGATAAACTTGGATACTTTTATGACACCTTTGCCCTAGGCAATCCCATAGAACTGAACTTACACTCTTCAAAATAGTGAAGAACTGAGTTGATTGCTGCCAGACCTGGTGTTTGGCTTGGGTTAAGGGCCAGTTTGAATATTAGAAATCTTTTCTAATTTTTCCTTCTCTTTTTTCCCTTTATACTATAAACTTGCTATAATTTTTCTATTTTCTCTAAATTGCAAACTTGACATCAAATGAAGTTTCAAAAATGTAATGTATTTCTAGAATAAAGTAAAATTTCTTGTTTGCTTTTAGAAATGAAATACTGGAAAATTTTGCTTATTATCTAATTGTATAAACTCCTTAGTAAGATTTTGTTTTTGACGAAGAATGAAATAAAGTATATCACATGTAAATACACTCCATTAAAATGTATCCTTTGTCTTGATAACTTTGCATATTTGATAAACCCCCTTGAAAATTTAATAATACGGTACACATATTTGATTCATTCTACCTGTATGTTGAGTGCTTACCATGTACTGCTCATATATTGTTTCACAGTTTGCAAATGCATTCCTATTCATTCTGTCCTCTAATCCAAACTTTAGCCCACTTTATAGATGAGTAAACTGAAGCCCAAGAAACATAGTTGAATTTTGCAAGGGCCAAATGGTACAAGCTGAATCCCAATGGGCTCCCTTTACTTACTGTAATTCTACAAGTACATTGTATAGATCAAAGCCAGAGCCAGGACCCAAATGTATGAGAGCTGAACAGGAGGAATTCCTGAATTTCCAAGCAGAGCCAGTGTGTCCCAGTCCAGAGGAAGATTAACAGACTGCATCTGATTATGGGCAAGTGATCTTGAATGCAGGGATTTGCTGCAAAAAGAGCAAATCTCTAGCGGGTTTACTGCTCCTTGTCTGGTCATTTCTGAGACTATGTCTGCCCTCCAGTGAATTCTCTTAACTGCTCTCTCACAAGAAGGGCTTAACTATACCTTCTCGAGGAAAGCTTTTATGGGAACAGTTCTGACATTACAAGTAATGAGAAATGGAATTTTTTTACATACAGTGATTTTACAGATCAATTTTTTGCAATTCACCTTTTTCCTAGCTATACTTTTTTTACATTTTCTGCTTAAAGGGATAGTAGTCTCAGTAAGAACTTTTTTTTAACTGTGAAATTCTGACATCTGATTTCCAGTCTCTATTAGTATTCAACTTATTAGAATCAATCCATATGTACTTTTTGCAGCCCTAAGAAATGTGATTTGCTGAAAAATAAAGATAACATTTCAGAATAGGAGTTATTTCCATCATATTCTTCATTTAACTTAGGTCTGAAAACTTTACAAAGGGGAAAAAATGCTTTTTAAAAATGCAAATTAAGATGTGCCCTCTTAATATGATCTTGTTAACAGTGCAGAAAGGATCTCTACACATTATTTTATCTCTTGGCTAAACAGTTCAGTCTAGCACACAGTAAATTCTTTGTGAGCAAAGAAATTTTCATCAGGCTAAAATTGGATATCATTTTTAACCCTGACCATCTTGGAGCTTCTTTTTCCTCCCTTGCTACAGTCCTTCTTTCAAGTTTATTTTATGACTTTTCACCAGGTTGTTATAAAATCCGGAACAGTTCATTGTGGGCTCTTTGAAATTATTTCCCACAGCTGTGTGTAAAGATCTTTATCTCCTTTATGTATTAATCATATACAGCCTGATTTCTTTTTTTCCCTGCTACAGAGTGATCTTCCATATTTGTCACTTGTCCATTCACTTCAAAAGGAGCTCTTACCTAGAGAGCATAGGGAGCAAAGGTAAACTTAGGGTATGAAAGTCAGACCCAAAGAAAGTGAAACCTTGATGATATTTATATATGTACATACATATACATATTTAAAACAGAGAAAAATGTATAACCGTAAAGTGGATACATCATTCCCTGAAAAACATTTCAAATAGGAGCAATAAAGATTTTTATTCTAGGGAGAAGGGCCGCATGCAGTAGTATTTCTTCTTGGAAGTGCAGACAAATGCCTTGATTGCATAAGGGTGAACCTGGCAGCACCTTCCTACTGGCATGCTCTCTCAGCTGGACCTGGATGCCCACGTAGACCAGGGACTTCATGCATACAGAGCAGTTTTTAAAGCCTCTCTCAACTTTAGGCATTGTTTTTCCTATTATCCCCCATTAGTTGCAGTTATTCAACCATCCCTATATGTTCTATGAATTTTACTTTGTTACTTCACATCAAAATGCATTTCAAATGGAAAAGCTGTTACAGGGAGAATATTAAATAGCAAAGGAGTGTAGTATGGTGGTTGCCTGAGCCTCAGTGCTTGGGTTTCAGTTATAGTTCTTTCACTCACTAACCTTTAGATAGATCATTTAACCTCTCTGTGCTTCAGTTTTCTCATTCACAGAATGAGGATTATAATAAAAAATAGAATCTATCTCATATCGTTGTTACAAGGATTAAATTAGTTAATACATGTAAAGACACTAGAACATAGTATCATTACTATATCTGCCATAGTAAGTGCAGTGTAAACATTAATCATTATTTAACTTTAGAGACTGTTGGTTTCTTTGCATTGGAAAAACAGAACATAGCTTATTCAAAGAAGACATTGTCCAGCAGTTCAAAGAAGATCGGCATTGTGTATTAACGCTCTAGAGTAACACAACATGGCTTTGTAGATTCTGAACCTTCTTACTTTTCAGACTAGTCTTTTATGTTAGCACCCTGAAACTACTTCCTTTGAACACCTTTCACTCCAACAGCCATGAAATAGGAAGAAAAAATGAGGCATCAGCATGATCACCAAGGAATCCAGGACGTCTTATACAGACAGATTATCATAACAATAATAGCAAACACTTTATAGCACCATGTGATAGGCATTAACCAAGCTCTTCACATTTGCTAATTTATTTAGTCCTCACAACACCACCTGCGAGGTAGGTGCTGTTATTATAATCTGCATTTTACAGGTAAGGAAGGACATGGGCACAGACTGCCACAGCTAAGGTGTGGTAAAGCCAGAATTTAAACCCAGGCCAACTTCTCCAGAGCCAAGTGCCGTTAATTGCCTCACATTACTACCTCTCATTTAGGACAAGAACATCTCCATTAACACCCTGTGGTCTCCCTAAAAATACAAGCAGTTTTCCAAACAGTAACCACTTTTATCATAAGTGATTTTGCCTCAGAATACAGTAGAAAGTTAACCAAAGATCAGATTTGTCTTTAGAGAAGGATAAAGAGTTTTGTTAAACTATTACTTACAGGTAATTACTATCAAATTGTTATTATAAAGATTTTTTAATTTTGCAGATAAGTTTTTATATGCAGACTTTTAAGCATTTTATGTTAAAAATACGGGGGAGGGGGTTTCTTTGTGATGTTTTTCACATCCTAAGAAAATATGATTCTTCTATTAAGATTAGGTAGTTTTCCCCTGTATGTTCTCATAAGGTTTTTTTTTCCCCTTAATGTTTAACTCTTTAATCTACTTGCATTTTATTTGCCTGTACATCATGAAATAAGACAATTACTTGATTTTATTTTCAGAACAAAACAAATTGCCCTCCACCAGTTATTGAATAACCGCTTCTCTTTTCAGTGATACATGATGCTACATTTTATTGTTATATACGAAGCTACACTGTACTCTTTTTCACATTTTACAGTATAGTATTTTTTTTTGCCTATTTTCACTTTGTAGTACGTTTTAGTACACTGTATCACTAGTATATCAAATCTATCTTGATCTTTATAAAGATTTCCTTGAGTGGAATTTTATTTGGAATTTTATTAAATGTATATATTTTATCATGAATGGATATAGAATTTTATCAAATGCTATTCTATATCGAAATGATTTTACGGTTTTTCTTTCTTAGTTGATAATATACTTTCAAAAGATATTGCTTTTTGATAATATTCAGTCACCCTATCCAGATGTGTTATATTTATTCCATTCCTACCCATAGTCATCTCTTAGTAATAATATTTTTACTTTACCTAGTTTTTATACATTTATTGATAAGATTATTCCTAGATATCTTGCAATATCTAGGAACATATTATTGCTGATAGTCTTGTAATTTTTAACTCTCCTATGTTTGTTATGCCAGGTATAAAAGAAAAGCAAAAATCAATGAAATCTGCAAAAGATTGCACATCTCCAGAGGAAGAAGCTGAAATAGAAAAACAAAAGGTAAAATGATTTTTGTTACATACTTATTTGATCATTGAGATGTAATTTAAATGAAGTTATTTTCACATGCTTTTCTAGTGTCCCTTCCTAATAATTAAAAAAAAACTGATTTTAGCAATAAAGTTTATAAATTATAAAATATGTAATAAATATTTTAGCAGCATAGTTTTAACATATTACTTTTTTACTAAACATTTATACAATTAATACAAAGTAAAATTCACCTAAAGCCCAGAGCATGTCCTTTGGTGATGTAGAAGAAAATATCTCATTATAAAAACTCTGTTAGAGACAAAAAATACTACGCTTAAAACCTAAATAATTTTGCCGTAAGTTTTAATTTAATCTGAGTCTGTCCTGTAATACAGACTCTGCTTTTATGATTTGTCAAATGCTAATTTCACCTTTTATTATTGTTAAAATGGTAAGTTTAATGTACAAAAATAAAGTCTTTCTTGGAAATGCGGTGAACTTTATCTTAAGTGATTCCAAAGATCCATGACACAGAATATTATGTATTTTTGCTGAAGTAGGAATTGGAGCCAGCAACATCCCTGTGACTGACATTCACATCACTATATGGGAGTGATCCAGCCTATTCACCTAAACTGTGCATCTTACTGAATCTTTTCTGTTCTCCATTTATTGCATATACAGCAATACTCAGAGTTAAGGGGCACAAAGATAATCTCTTTTGTGGAAAATGGCTTGAAAAAGAAAGCCAATTACACATGCCAGTGATGGAAGTAAAATGAAAATAAAGCAGGCTAAGATAGTAACATTGGAACATTCACAAAAGTTTGGCAGCATACTGTTTTTTCTCTGGTATACATGGTTGTTTACTTGGTTCTTGACGGTTCACATTTAATCCCATTTCATGTCGGTAGAAAATTCCTATTTGGTAGAAAAGGCAATATATTATATTTCAGAAGCAAATATTAAGATCCCTTCATAGAAATGTGTCAATATTGAAACAATAAAGTCAAAAAAGCAAAAGAAAAAATAAATTTCTTGTTAAAATACATGTTTAAAAAGTAGTTTGTACCACAAGATATGTTTGCTGTATTTAGCATCAATCATTGCTTAAAAAACTAAAATAAAACGAGAAATTTTTATTTGAGTGACAGAGGCTCATTCCTACAACCTACTATAACCAGTTACACTAAATGGAATGTGGTCCGCTTTTTAAATACAAACTTTCACCGCCCTCGCTCTCAGTGATGATGCTTATAAAAATTTTACCTTACTCGCTGTACAAAGATCTCTGGGTTTCTTTTTCTTCCTTTTTTTAAATGTATTTTATTGACTATGCTATTAGTTGTCCCATTTTTTTTTTGTCCCCTTTATCCCCTGCTGCCCTGTACCCCCTCCCACCAGTATTCACCCCCTTAGTTCATGTCCAGGGGTCATGCATATAAATTCTTTGGCTTCTCCTTTTCATATACTATTTTTAACCTCCCCCTGTCTATTTTGTACCTACTAATTATGCTTCTTATTCCCTGTACCTTTTCCCTATTCTCCACCCCCACCTGCTGATAATCCTCCATTTGATCTCCATTTCTGTGATTCTGTTCCCGGTCTAGTTGTTTGCTTAGTTTTTATTTTTGGGGGTTTTTTTAGGTTCAGTTGTTGATAATTGTCGGTTCGTTATCATTTTACTGTTCATAGTTTTGATCTTCTTTTTCTTAGATAAATCCCTTTAACAGTTCATATAATAAGAGTTTAGTGATGATGAACTCCTTTAAATTGACCTTATCTGGGAAGCACTTTATCAGCCCTTCTTTCTAAATGATAGCTTTGCTAGATAGAGTAATCTTGCATGTAGGTCCTCATCTTTCAGGACCTTGAAACTTCTTGCCAGCCCCTTCTTGCCTGCAAGGTTTCTTTTGAGAAATCAGCTGGTAGTCCTATGGGAACTTCTTTGTAGGTAACTGTGTCCTTTTCTCTTGCTGCCTTTAAGATTCTCTCCTTATCTTTAATTTTGGGTAATTTATTATCATGTATCTTGGTGCATTCCTCCTTGGATCCAACTTCTTTGGGACTCTCTGAGCTTCTGGGACTTACTGGAAACCTATTTCCTTTGCCAGACTGGGGAGGTCTTCCTTATTTTTTTCAAATAAACTTTCAGTTTCTTGCTCTTCTTCTCCTTCTGGCATCCCCATGATTCGGGTGTTGGAATGTTTAAAGTTGTCCCAGAGGTTCCTAAGCCTCTCCTCATTTCTTTGAATTCTTGTTTCTTCTTTCTGTTCTGATTGAATGTTTATTTCTTCCTTCTGCTAAAAATCGTTGATTTGATCCCTGGTTTCCTTTCCTTCACTATCAGTTCCCTGTATATTTTTCTTTATTTCACTTTGCCTAGCTTTCACTTCTTCCTCTTATTTTGTGTCTGTACTCAGTCATTTCTGTGAGCATCCTGACTACCAGTGTTTTGAACTCTACATCTGATAGATTGGCTATCTCCTCATTACTTAGTTCGTTTTCTAGAGTTTTGATCTGTTCTTTCATTTGGACCATGTTTCTTTGTTTCAGCATACCTGTTATATTGTAAGCCTCAGGTATTTGCCAGATCAGGGCAACCCACTTGACTGCATTGTAGTGCTGTATGTGGCGGGGGCGGGGGGGGCGGGTCAGAGAGGGAACAATGCCTATTGCTTAGTTCTCGCCCCTCTATCAGTCACTTCCCCCACTACCCACAAGCACATTGGGCCCTTCTGGTGCTGATTCCTGGGTTGGCAGGTTTATGTACATTCTAAGACCCCATGGGTCTTGCCAACGAACTCTCCTCTGAGGCTGGGAGTTTCTCCTGCCACCATAACCCCCACAGGTTTTTTATAGCGAGCGGTTTTGAGGCTGTAGTTTCCCCGCACTGGAACCCTGGGTTACATGGTCTGTCTTGCTCTCCACCTTTTCCTGCTGGCTTATCCACGCATGAATGTGGGACCGCCCAGTCCACCAGCTGCCTTGCCCACCCCATCCACTGCCTTGTCACATGTCCTCTCCCCTCCTCTTAACAGTCTGGATGAATGCTGCTACTTTAACTCCTTGGTTGTCAGAGTTCCATACAGTTAATTTTCTGGAATTTCTAGTTTTTTTTGTTTTTAAACTTACTGTCGGTCCTTCTTTTGGTTGTGCGAGGAAGCAAAGCATATCTACCTGTGCCTCAATCTTGGCCGGAAGTTCTTTGAGTTTCTGTATGAGTTTCAGTAATCCAGTCAGGTTATGGATGACACATGTTTATCCTTGAGTTCTCTTTTCCTAGAGGAGATTTCTGTGTCCCATATTTCTTTTGGGGGGTTTAAAAAAACACTTTTATATTTGAACTTCTTTTTTTCTCTTTACAGGCTGAAATGGCTTTGCTTATAATGGATGAGGAGGAAGAGAGCAAAAAACACTTCAATTACAACAAGATTGTAGAGCACCAGAATCTGAGTAAAAAGAAGAAAAAGCAACTTATGAAAAAGAAGGAATTATTAGAAGATGACTTTGAGGTAATAAGGGACAGAAGTCATTAGTCTCTTAAAGCTGGTGTTGAATCTAGACTCATGTCTGGAGATAAAAATTAAGTATAGACAGTTAGCCATGAGATGTCTTAGGAAGGGCCATGGAGCCAGAGCTACCATATTTTAGTCCTACACAGCCAGTTCATCCCCAGGTAGATCAAATCATTGTTTCTTTGGTTGAGTACCAGGTAAAGTAGCTGGCCTGTATTTTGGTAGCCATGTTGCACCAAAATAGGTAGCTTTCAGTGTTAGAATCATTGAAAGTTATCTATACAGTGTGATGCTCACTTGGGAGGGTATGCATAATTAAATCCAACTGAGAAATAGCAGGTTCATGTCACATTGTATCACACTCTCACTGTGTACAGTGGCCAGCGTTGTAGATCATGCTTTTTTAATTGCTATGTATTTTTGTTTCCATTGATCCCTCTTTTTTTTTCTTGTTGCTAAATACATATTTCTAATGATCACAAAGTCCCCATGCAAGAGTTTGAGTCCTGTGCAGAAAACCTACAAAGAGCTGCCAGGAACTACTTAATAATGCCTTCCAACCATTAACATGGAAGAATAGACCCAGAAGAACCAGAGGAATTTTGAATTTGTTCACAGAATGGAGAGAAAAATACAGATAATTTCTAAGTAGCATGTAGAGTTCCCTTTCAAGGAGATTGTCATTACATGGTAAGAACAGTGTTTCCTTCATGTAGTGGCCCAAAAGTAGGCCTTAAAACTCCATTGACGATCTATGGGAAGTTTTCTATTGAAGATATGCAAAATGCTCACATTTATATTTTATATAATCAATAACTCGCTGACTTTTCAATTACAATTGACATTCAATATTACAATAGTTTCGGTGTATAGCATAGTGGTTAAACATTTACATAATTTGTGAAGTGATTCTTCCCTGCACCCTTGGCCAATAACAACTCACTGACTTAAAATTTGGCTGCATTTCTGGGCCTTTCAGTTAACTAATTTAATTTGTTTTGATTTCCTTTTGGACTCACAGGTAAATGTTAAGGATTCACGGTTTCAGGCGATGTATACTTCACATTTGTTCAATTTGGATCCTTCCGATCCTAATTTCAAGAAAACAAAAGCTACGGAAAAAATCCTTGAGGAGAAAGCCCGGCAGAGAGAACAAAAAGAACAAGAACTTATTCAGTCAATAAAGAAAAAAGAGAGTGAAATTCAGAAGGAGTCACAAAAGAGGTCCATTGATCCTGCCTTGTCAATGTTGATTAAATCAGTAAAAAACAAAACAGAGCAGTTTCAAGCAAGAAAAAAACAAAAAGTCAAATAGCTGTGTGTTGTTTCTTTTTAGATGGAGAATGTAATCTCCCTAAAGTTTACAGAAGTGGTAGAAAGAATATTTATTGGGAACAAAGCTGCCTTTTAGGAATATGAATGATACTGTCTTATTCTGATCCTTGAAAAATTTCTCTCATATATAACAGGTAGACTTAATTGTGGATGATTGACAGATTTGTGCTTTATAGGATTTATAAAGCTTTCGTATTTTTATGAAATTCAGTTCATACTAGATTATTCTAAGGTAGCCTCTTTAAAGACTTTACAATTCTATGTAAAGAAAAAATAGAACATTAAAGTGCCAAATTTATTTTTTTTAGCCCTAATGGATGGAAGCCAATAACTTTCCTTGTTGTTTGATCATGTTTATTATGGTTTGTTTTTGAAGTTAACTTGTAAATAAAAATGCAAAAGATTTTTATTTTGTATAGGGAGTGATTTATTTCATTTTATGCACCTCAAATAAACCATTCTCTGAAAGGGTGTCTGAATAACGTTTTTCCTTAAGAGGACAACTACATGAAGATGCAAGTCCAGGTCTGCAGTGCTCTTAATTATATTTGAAATGTTCGTGAGCTCTGCAATGATTTTTTTATTTGTAGTAACAGAAAATTCTTTCATCTAACCTTCAGATTTTTGGAATGCTTAGGAGGGTGGATATGCTGCTATAGAGTTTAAGGATTCTTAATTCTTTTTAAAATTAAAACACATTCAAGGCATTCATATTCCTGATCTCATCTAGTCTAGGTTTTATAAACTGTTCACTGTCTACTTAAGAGGAAAATTAGGTTTGCTGTATAAATAAATGAAAATAGAAACCAAAATGTTCACTTGGAACAAATGATAAATATGGTAGCTTCTGAAAGACATTCAGAGTTTGGCCAGCTTTGTGGTTAGTTCTTTTGTACAAAAATTTAAGTTTTCCAATGTATTTATTTTTTCAAGAATAAAAGTATATAAAACAGTGATCAAGATAATAAGGGTATATATACAGACTCTTGAAGAGGAGGGAAAAAAGGATATTTAAATTATAACAAAGAGGGAAATGCAGAGTATATAGTGCAGGGAATGGAGGGGGGTGTTTTTTTTTTTGTTTTTAGGATGTTTTTTTTTTAACTATAAACCACTGGCGTTACTAGGTAACTTAGCCAAAAAAAAAAAGCATTGTTCCTGTTAATGTGATTCCTGATATTTATCTACTCGTCATTGAAAGATCATGAATCTTAATATGTTTATGAATATAGTCTATAAAGTTACATAATTTTTTTATATTTCATTTATGCAAGGAAAAATCCTTGGTTTCTTCTAAACTTTCATTTTAGTGTAGGGATTATTCAGAGTTTGATTTAAAGGTTCCTGGGAAACTTAGCCCTTTGGATTTTGATTAATTTGGTTTGAGTTTTTGTTTTTGAGCCTTTTGTTTTTAAGTCACCATATTTAATTGTAAATCTCATTTTATTTGGCACATAATTGATTATAACAAATAAATTGAGCATACAAGTTATGCACAGCCCTGGCTTTTCTCAAGGGTTGATATTTTTTAGGTTGAAAAAATGAGAATAGCATTATTAAGTACTGCATTAAGTAAACATTCTACATCAAGAATTTAGACTATCAATAAATAATTGCTGATAGTAAAACTCAGGATAAAAATGGCCACTGTTACAGTTCGGCAAACAATTTGAGGGTGGATTGGATGACTCTTAAGATCACATTTAGGTTTTTGTTGCTGCTGTTGTTCGAAGCTTCGAGAATAGGTCAGCATTTTAGCATCCAGAGTCGTAAGTGACTTAAGACCAATGAGGCTCTTGTCTCTCAGACTTTCATCATTAGACTGTCACTGCTACTTACTGTCTCTGAGGGAGATACATTAGAGATGCAAGCAGGACAGTAATGACTGCACTCATGCCGTATTCTCTACTTATTAGGCCAAAGTTAGGTATATCTTGGCCTTTCTTGCTCATTAGAATCATTTGGTAGAGTTTTTAAAATTCAGTGGCCAGTCTACATCCTAGAAGCATTAAATTACATCTATGAGGTAGGATGCAGTCATTATTTTATAAAGCTCCTTTGGTAATTCCAATGTGCAAGCCAAGGTTGAGGGCCACTTCTTTATAAGGAAAAAGAAAGCCCAAACATTGTCTTTTTGGTCTACCATATCAGGAATGAATGAACTCAGTATTAACTGTATCTATTAGCTCTTGCTGCTTAATAAACCACCCAAATAATAGTGGCTTGGAATAGCAAATATTTATTATTTCTCATGAATCTATGGGCTGGCTAGGCGGTTAGGATCTAGGCCAGCTCAGCTTCTGAGCTGGGGCTTGTTGGGACTCCACATTAACTCAGATGACTGAGATAGCAAGGCAGTCTCTCCTCTTAATACAGGCTTTTTCACATGATGGCAGAAGGGTTCCCAGCTGCAAGAGAGGGTAAGTCCCCGTGCACAAGTACTTTTCAAGAAACTTTCAGAGGGTTTTGGCCATTGGCCAAAATCAGAATCAGCAGGTGGCAAAGTCACAATGCAAAAAGTTGCATACAAAGAGACATGAACAAATTGAGGCCCATTATTAAAAATCTACGCATAGGTTTCTGCTTCTGTGAAAAGAGATTCAGTATAAGATTTTTCCAGTTTTGGGCAATAAAGCTGCTATTCATGTGCAGGTATTTGTGTGAAACACAGGTTTTCTTGGGCAGATACTAGGAGTGGAATCCTGGCTTGTACAGTAAGTATATGTTTATAATAAACTGCAAAAAATTATTTACCATAGTAGTTGAATAATTACTAGTAGTTGAATAATTACTACTGTGATAAATAGTAGTTGAATATTCTTGGTGGTATTCTCACCAAGAATATGAGTTCAGTTGTCCACATCTTCACCCACCAGCATTTAAAATTGTCAGCTTGTGTTTTGTTTTTGCCATTCTAATAAGTTTGTACTGGTATCTCATTGTTTTTATAATTGGCATTTCCCTGATAATCTCTTTTTGTGCTTATTTATCATCCACATATTTTCTTTGGTGAAGTGTTTGTTTAGATCTTTTGCTCATTTTTTTAAAAAGTTGAGTTACTCATTTCCCTATTGTTGAACTTTAAGAGTTGTTTATTCATCTAGATACAAGAACTTTGTTAGATATATGATTTTCAAATATTTTCTCCTGCCATTGCTTGATTCTTTTAAGTCTTTTATAGAACAAAACTTTTTTAGTTTTATAAAGTCCAATTTATCTAGTTTTTAATGTACTCTCATATTTAACAGTCCATTTGACTAACACAAGGATACATACCTATATCCCTCTGTTTACTTTAAAAGCCTTATAGCCCTGACTGGTGTGGATCAGTGGGTTGGGCATCATCCCACAAACTGAAGGGTCTCCAGTTCAGTTCCCAGTCAGAGCACATGCCTTGGTTGTGGACCAGGTCCCCAATTGGGAGCATGTGAAAGGCAAATGATTGATGTTTCTCCCTCTTTTCTCCCTTCCCCTCTCTCTAAAAATAAATAAAGTCTTTTAAAAAATAAAAATAGACTAAAAGCCTTACACTTTTATGCTTTACATTTAGGCGTGTACTACAAGGGGAGGACCCCCCAAAAAAAGGAATTATCTTTTAGAGGTCAGGCCCCTTGCAGTACAAGCCCTCCCACTAGGTGAGTGTTCTAGGAACCCATTGGTAGCAGTGTACCAGCGGTGGTGGTATGAGAGGCTGCATTTGGCCTCTGAATTTTTTTTGAGTCTCAATGCATATGGCCATTTCATGATGGATGATTTACGAGCATACTTGCCGACACCATGCTTAGTATTGAGCAGTTTTTGACCAAAAACTGCATGATCCCAGTGCCCCACCCTTCCTATTCACCCAATCTCACCCTAAATGACTTGTTTCGTTTCCCCGGATGAAAAAGTCCTCAAAGGGAAAAGTTTTGCTGATGTTGAAGAGGTGAAACAAAAAATGGCAGAAGCAGTAAAAGGTGTCAAAATCAACAAGTTCAAAAACTGTTCTGAGCAGTGGGGAAAAAAGCCTCAATAGGTGTATTACATCAAATGGAGAGTACTTTGAAGGTGACTGAAGTTTAAACATAAGAATAAATACACAATTCTTTATAAATAATGGTTTTGCGGGGCTGCGGGGGGGGGGGGGGGGGGGGGGGGTTCCTCCTTGTAGATGGCAAATAAGCATATGAAAAGCTACTCCACTCTAGCCATTAGGGGAATGCAAATTAAAACCACAACGAGCTCTGGCTGGTGTGGCTCAGTTAGTTGGAGCATCATCCAGTGCACCAAAAGGTATGGGGTTAGATTGCCAGTTGGGGCACATGCCTAGGTTGCAGGTTCGATCCCAGCCAGGATGCCTATGTGAAGCAGCCAGTCGATGTTTCTCTCTCTCTCCCTTCCTCTTTCTCTAAAATCAATGAACATTTTGAAGTTAAGAAAGAAAAAACATGTGAATGTCACTATATACCTACCCAGAATGTATAAAATACAAAATAGTGACACCACCAAAAGCTGGCAAGAATGCAGAGAAACTGAATCATTGATAGAAATGTAAAATGTTAACAACCACTGTGGAAAATGGTTTGACAGGTTTTTTTTTTTAACTAAACATGCTATTACCTTACAGTTTATGCATTTTACCCAAGAAAAATTGAATTGTGTATTCATATAAAAACTTGTACTTGAATGTTTGTAACAGTTTTATTTGTAATAGCCAAAAATTGTAAATGACCCAGATGTCCTTCAGTGGGTAAATAGTACTACAGAACTATAAAAGATCTGTAAGTATTCTTATAACATATGCAACATTTCCAGAGAATAATGCTGAGTAAAAACAGCCAACCCGCAAGGGTTACATACTATATAATTCCACATATATAGCTTTCTTGAAATGACACAATTATGGACATGGAGGGACAGACTAATGGTAGTCGGTTAAGGAAGGGAAGTGTTATGAAAGTGAGTGTTCTTAAAAAAGGGCAATGTAAGTTATCCTTGTGGTGATGAAAATGTTCTTGTAACTGGTGGTAGGTATATATACCTACATGTATAATAAAATTGTATAGATCTAAATACATACAAATAAGTGAAATGGGAAATCTGAATAAGATCAAATGCACTGTATCAATGTCAATATTCAGGTTGCAGTATTGTACTATAGCTTTACAAGTTGTCATTGTGAGGAAGCTAGGTAAAGGGTACACAAGACCTCTGCATTATTTCTTAAGTGCATGTGAGCCTGAAGTTACCTCAAAACATTTCATTAAAAATCAAGTGGGAATTTTTGTTTGAGTATTTCTGGACTCTATTTCATTAATCTATGTGTCCTCTTGCCAACACCACACTATATTCATTACTACAACTTTTTAATAAGTCTTCCAACTTTGTTCTTTCTAAGAATTATTTTGGCCATTCTAGCTCCTTTGTCTTTCCATATAAATTTTGAAATCAACTTCTTGATACCTACAAAAGTCCTGGTGGGATTTTGATTAGAATCAAAATCAATAAATCCATGAAGAATTGGCACATTAATAATGCTGATTAATCTTTCCAAATGATAAACATGGTGTATTTCTCCATTTCTTTAGGTCTTTGATTTCTTTCATTGGTATTTGTAGTTTCAGTATACAAATCATACATTTTTTTTTTTTAGTTTATACCTCTATTTCATTGTTGTTGAAAATGGTACTTTTTATTTCAATTTTCAGTTGTTTATTCCTAGAATATAGAAATACAATTGATTTTGTATCTATTGACCTTGTGTTGTACAACTTGGCTTAAATTCAATTATTAGTTCTAGGAGCTTTTTTTTTGGATCCTTCGAGATTATTCCCTGCAGAGAATCATGTTGTCTATGAATAAAAATAGTTTAACTTCTTTCCTTCTGTATATCTTTGGTTTCTTTTTCTTTCATACACTTGCTAGAACTTCCAGTGCAATGATGAATAGAGATGGTGAGAGAAGGCATTTTTGCCTAGTTTCTCATCGAAGCAGGGGATACCCATTTAGATTTTCACCATTAAGTATGCTGCTATCTGAAGATACCCTTAATTGGGTAAATAAAGTACTTTTCCTTTTTTGCTGTTATTAATCATGAAAAGATGTCGAATCATTTCAAATACTTTTTTCAGTATCTATTGATGTGATGTGTGGTCTTTCTTCTTTAGTCTGTTAATATGATCAACAACACTGATTTTGAAATGTTGAACCAGCCTTGCATTTCTGAAATAAATTCTTCTTGTAATATAGGTACCCTTTTTGTATGGACTATTTTGCCCTTTTTTGAGACCCCTGCAGGTCATCTATCCATATTTCCACTTTGGAAAGAAGAGACGGTACCAGGGATTAGATGTATGAACAGCATAAAAACCCAAGACAAGTTTCAAAAATGTGTCCAGTGTTGAACTCCAGGCTGTAGACACACTGTAATGATGTCACACTGTAATGGTGAAATCCCAATCCCAAGTTTCCAGACAATGTTTTATCATGATATTTTAACGTACTCTGTGCCCTAAAGAGGAATTGGCCTTAATAGTGGACAGTTTTAGAGTACTACAAAAGTAAGAACATGTAAATGTTTCTTCATTAATTTATGGTACTTCTGTACCCACAGGTTGCACTTACCTCTGCCACATTGTCCACACCTTGAATTTTCTTGGAGGGTTCCCCTCCTCATCATGCTAGCAGTGTTGGAAACCACTGCACAGCAGAGACTTTCCTGCTCTTGGCTTTTTCTTTTTTTCCTCATCCAAGGATATGTTTATTAATTTCAGAGAAACAGAGGGAGAGAGAGGCGTTTATGTGAGAGAGAAACACTGATTGATGGCCTCCCATACACTCCCTGAGGGATAGAAAGTGCAACTAGGTATGTACCCTAACCAGAAATCAAACCCACAACATTTTGGTGTATGGAACGATGCCCCAACCAAATAACTGGGCAACACAGCCAACCAAGTTGACACATGAGGTTAACAATCAAATCCCTCCTTGTGATGGTAGCAGTTCTCAGCAGCTGGGAGGTTGAGGTGCTTACTGACAGCTCACATCTGGGTGGTTCTCCAGGCACTGCCCTCTGCTGAAGGGAGCTTTACCTTGTCCAAGATCAGTCATCCACCCTTCCTGTCAAGGTCATTGTGAGGAATGAGAGCTAGGCCCCTTTGCCTCCAGTTGGGGCAATTTTAAAGGGCCAACCCTAGAACTGAGCTCCCAGTGAGATCTGCATAACCCTGCTATCTCTACAGCTGTTCCTTGAGAGTATTCCCCAATAAACTACCTGCAAGCAAATTTCACTTTCAAAGTCTTTCCCACTGACACAGGAGTCAGCAAACTACAGCCTATAGGCCAAGTCAACTCCACTACCTATTTCTGCAAGTAAACTTAATGGAACAGAGCTATGCCCATTCATTTATTGTCTATGGCTACTTTCACACTCCACTCAATATGTTACAACAGAAACAGTCTGGCCCACAATGTCTAAACTATTTACTCTCTAGCTTATAACCAAAAATTTTCAAACCCTTGCCCCAAAACAATAAATGCATTTTTATGACCACAAAATTGAAAAGTATATGTAAAGTGATTTTTATATAATTGAAAGTCACCAAAATATTAAATAGACTACATTTACTTGCTATTACATGTGATTGGTCTTGGTTTAATTTTTGTTACATATGATTACTCCGCAAGGTTTGGATGGGTAATAAAATAAAAACATAATAAACGAATAAATTTATTCCATTCATTTCATAAAATTAATCTTAGTCTTAATTTCAACAAAATTTCATAATCTAGATTTCACATAATGTATGTTTTAATACTAAAGATTGAAGGATTAAATATAAAATACTTAAAGCATTCAATTTTTGAATAGAATTTCATAAAATGCAAAATAAATGTAAAACATAAAAATTTTAAGTAAGTTTTACATTTTGTTTCAAAAATTTTATCTTTTAATATATTCCAAATGGGTTTTTTAAAAAAACAAATTATTAATTTGAAATTTAAAACTATATAAATGTCAATTTGTATTTGATATCTTTAATTATAATAATTTTAAAAAGTTCTATGTATTCCATAGAAACATGTTCTCTTTTGTTGAACATAAGACCCTACTTGTCCTCATTAGAAAACCATGTTAACACAACCAAGAAAGAAAACTACAGGCCAACATGGCTGATTAACATAGACACTAAAATCCTCAACAAAATATTGGCAAATCACCTTCAGCAATACATTAAAAAGATCACCCACCATGATCAAGTGGGATTCACCTCAGGGATGCAAAGATGGTCCTACATGGGCAAATCAATACACATAATACAGCACATAAAAGGAAAGACAAAACCACAAATCATATCGATAGATGGGAAAAAGCATTTGATAAGGTACAGCACCCATTTATGATAAAATACCCAGCAAAGTGGAAATAAAAGGGGTATACCTAACATAATAAAGACCATATATGAAAAACTTACAGCCAATGTCATACTCAATGGCAAAGACTAAAAGTTTTCCCACTAAGATCGGAAACAAGACAAGGATGTCCACTTTCACCACGTCTATCCAACATAGTATTGGAAGTCCTAGACACAGCAATCAGACAAGAAAAAGAAAAAAAAGGCATCCAAATTGGAAAGCGGGAAGTAAAACTATCATTGTTTGCAGATGACATACTAGTGTACATAGAAAACCCCATAGACTGCACCAAAAATCTACTCAATCTAATTAATGAATTTGGCAAAACAGCGGGATACAAAGTCAATATTTAGAAATTGAAGGCATTTTTGTACATTGAAATACCAGAATCAGAAATCAGGAAAAAAATCCCATTTGCTATAGCAGCAAGAAAAATAAAGTATCTAGGAATAAACTTAACAAGGGAGGTAAAAGACCTGTACGCAGAAAACTATACAACGCTAAAGAAAGAAATTAAGGAAGATACAAGTAAATGGAAGCATTTACTGTGTTCATGGGTTGGAAGAATTAACATCATCAAAATGTTCATACTACCCAAAGCAATTTATTGATTCAATGCAATCACTATTAAAATACCAATGATGTATTTTATAGACATAGAACAAACATTTCAAAAATTTATATGGAACCATAACCAACCCCAAACAGCAGCAGCAATTTTTAGGAAGAAGAACAAAGTAGGAAGGATCACAATACCTGGCATCAAACTATATTACAAGGGCACTGTGATCAAAACAGTCTGGTACTGGCATAAGAACAGACACACAGATCAATGGAACAGAACAGAGAGCCCAGAAATAAACCCATTTTTCTACGGTCAATTAACATTTGACAAAGGTGCAGAAGCATAAAATGGAGTAAAAATAGCCTCTTCAGCAAATGGTGTTGGGAGAGCTGGACAGCTACATGCAAAAAATTGAAATTCAACCACCGACTTACACCATACACAAAAATGAACTCAGGATGGATAAAAGACTTAAATATAAGTCCTGACACCATAAAAGTCTTAGAGGAGAACTTATGCAGGAAACTCTCAGATATCCCAAGCAGCAATATTTTCACAGATATGTCCCCTAAAGCAAGGGACATAAAGGACAGAATAAACAAATTGGACTTCACCAAAATAAGAAGCTTCTGCAGGGCTAAAGAAAACATCAGCAAAATGAAAAGGGAACCCACCATATGGGAAAATATATTTGCCATGATACCTCAGACAGAGGTTTGATCCCCAAAATATATAAAGAACTCACACAACTCCACTCCAGGAAGACAAACAATCCAATTAAAAAATGGTCAAAAACTTGAATAGACACTTCTCCAAGGAGGACATACACAGGGCCCAGAGACATATGAAAGGGTGCTCAGCATCACTAGCCATCAAATGCAATTTAAAACCACAATGAGATACTACTTCACACTGGTCAGAATGTCCATCATAAACAGAGCAACAAACAACGGGGGTTGACGAGGTTGTGGAGAAAAGGGAACCCTAGTACACTGTTGATGGGAATGCAGACTGGTGCAGCCAGTGTGGAAAACAGTTTGGAATTTCCTCAAAAAGCTAAAAATAGAACTGCCTTTGACCCAGCAATTCCACTGCTGGGATTATAGCATAAGGATCCCAAAACACCAATTCAAAAGAACCTATGCACCCCAATGTTCATAGCAGCACAATTTACAATAGCTAAGTGCTGGAAGCAACCTAAGTGCCCATCAGTAAATGAGTGGATCAAAAAGCTGTGGTACTTTTACACAATGGAATACTATGCAGCAGAAAGAAAGGAAGAGCTACTACCCTTCACGATAGCATGGATGGAACTGGAGAGCATTATGCTAAGTGAGATAAGCCAGGAGGCAAAAGATAAATACCACATGATCTCACCTATAAGTGGTTGGTTTGTTTTTTCTTTCAATGTTGCCGGTTATATTTTTTTTGCTTGTTTATTTTGTTGGTTAGGTTCCACTTATAGGTGAGATCACATGGTATTTTTCTTTTTGAAACTTTTTGATTTCTTCTTTGATCTCATTATTGACCCATTCATTGTTCAATAGCATGCTCTTCAGTCTCCATGAGCTTAAATGGTTTTGAGTTTTTTCCTTGAGTTTGGTTTCTAATTTCAAGCCCTTGTGGTCCAGGAAAATGCTTGTTATGATTTCAATTTTCTTGAATTTGTTGAGTCTTGTTTTGTGCCCTATCATGTGATCTATCTTTGAAAATGTTCCCTGTGCATTTGAAAAATGTGTATTTTGCTTCTTTTGGATGAAAGTTTCTGTATACGTAAGTTAAGTCCATTTGACCTAATGTGTTGTTCAGTTCCACAATCTCCTTGTTGATGTTTTGTATGGAAGATCTATCCATTGTTGACAGTGGGGTGTTAAAATCCCCTACATTCAGTATGTAACTGTCTATCTCTTTCTTGAAATACTCCAAGATTTTCCTTACATATTGGGGTGCTCCTATGTTGGGTGCATAAATGTTTATGATGTTTTTTGTGTTCAAGTTGGATTTTTCCTTTGAGTATTATGAAGTGTCCTTCTGGGTCTCTTTTTATAGCTTTTGTTTTGAAAGCTATTTTGTCTCATATAAGTATTGCTTCCCCTGCTTTTTTTTTCCTGTCCATTTGCTTGGAATATTTTTTTTCCATCTCTTTACAGTCAGGCTGCGTAGATCCTTTGTTCTGAGGTGGGTCTCTTTTAGGCAGTATATGTGTGGGTCATGTTTTCTTATCCATTCAGCTACCCTATGTCTTTTGATTGGCCATTTAATCCATTTACATTTAAAGTTATTGATAGGTACTTAATCATTTTATTCCCTTTGTACCTGTGTTCCTCTCTTTCTCACTCTTTTTCTTCATGTTCTTAAAGCAGTCCCTTTAGCATATCTTGCAGTGCTGGTTTGGTGGAGGTATATTCTTTTAGTCTTCTTTTGTCTATGAAACTCCTATTTTGCCTTCTATTTTCATTGAGAGACTTGTTGGGTAGAGCAGTCTTGGTCGCAGGCCTTTGCTTTTCATTAGTTGGAATATTTCTTGCCGTTCCCTCATGTCTTGCAATGTTTCTGTTGAGAAGTCAGCTGCTAGCTGTATCAGTGCTCCCTTGTATGTTGCTACTTGTTTCTCCCTTGCTGTCTTTAGGATTCTCTGTTTGTCTCTGATATTTGCCATTTTAATGATGATGTGTCTTAGAGTGGGCCTCATTGGGTTCCTCTTGAGTGGGACCCTCTGTGCTTCCTGGACATGTGTGACTTTTTCTCTCCTCAAGTTGGGAAAGTGTTCCATCATTACTTTTTCAAGCAGGTTCTCTATCCCTTGCTCCTCTTTTTCTCCTTCTGGTATCCCTATTATATGGATATTCTTAAGTTTCAGGTTGTCCTGCAATTCCCTAAACATCTCCTTATTCTTCTTGAGTCTTTTTTCATTTTCTTACTCTTTCTGCGAGCTTTTTCCTACCTTGTCCTCCAGCTCACTGATTCGATCCTCTGCTTCATCTATCCTGTTTTTGATTCCTTCTCCTGTGTTCTTCAGTTTAGAAATTGTATTCTTCGTTTCCTCTTACCTCTCATTGATAGTTTCTATGTCCTTTTTCATGCTGATAGAGTTTGCAATAAGTTCCTCATAGTTTCCCTGTAGTTTTTGGTCATTTTCTTTGAGCTTCCTGAGCTCACTGAGCTTCTTAAGAACCATTGTTTTGAATTCAATGTCTGCTGGATTACTTGCCTCTATTTCATTTAATTCTCTTTGTGGGGATTCCTCCTTTACCTTCAATTGGAGGGTGTTTCTTTGTCTTCCCATTATTTGTGAGACTCTCCTTTTTTTGCTTCTGCTTCTTAAATTGGTCTGTCTTGACTTCCTGAATTTGTGTGTGAACTTTTATGGTAGTAGACCCCTCTTTTTATTTATTTTTTCTTTCTGGACCTGCCCCTGATGATGTCGCTGTTGACCCTGTCTCATCTTAGGCAGTCTTTTAAAGACTTCTAGGAATCTCTTATGTGTGCCTCTCTCCTCCAGTTGTTAATCTAGTCTCTTTGAATTCAGCAGTCAAACTTAGGCACCATTGGGCAGGGCAGAGTCCCTCCTGTGTTGGGGGTTATTTTGTCCTATCATGCTGCTGCTGCTCAGTGGAGTGATCTGCCTGAGCAAGATGACTGCTTCCATATGGGGGCAGAGTCAGCGCCAGAATCCTGCCAGCTACTCCCTCAGTTCTCTCCCCAAAGCCTCCATCGCCAGACTCTCCTCAAGCATCTCTTAGCACTCTGAGCCCACTTAGGCAAGGATCTACTATCCGTGACTGCTGCTCTGCACTCAGGAGTCGGGTTGTGCACCACCCCTGGGGCAGAGCCTCCTGGGGGCAGGGCTATTGTGTTCTCTCACTCTGCTACCACCCAGGGGAGTGGTCTGCCTGAGCAAGAGGGCAGCTGCTGAATTGGGTTTATCAGCACGAGGACCCCACCGGCTAATCTCTCAGTTCTCTCCCCTAAACCTCCTTCCCTCTCTCCTCAGGCTGCTCCAGCCCACTCTGCCCCTACCTTTGGCAGAGCTCAGGAAAAGTGGCTGCCAATACAAATTTATGCGTTGGCCCTTTAAAGGACTCTGCATCTTCAGCCACCCATCTCTGGCAGAGAGCAACCCCGCCGTTTTTCACAGCTGTCTGTTACCTGTATACTTTTTGGGCCTGGTGCTGTAGGCTGGCGCTCCCTGCCTGTGGTTCAGACCCCACTCTTCTCAGGGGGATTCATCTATCCATTTCAATATCCTTCTGGTGCTGCCACCCATGGGTGCCCCACCTGCCTTCTCGAGTCTCTACTGCACTCCGTACTAGTTAGGTTGTGGTAAAGCTGATTCTTCTGTCTGTCTGAAGTTATCAGGCTCCTCTCTCACTATTGTTCAGTTGTTTGTTCCAGGAAATTTCTCCCCAATTTAGTTGTAATTCCCAATCGGTCCTGGGAGGTGGTCAGTGTGACTTCCATTCACTCCTCTGCCATCTTGAAGCCTGTATTTTATTTTTTAATTGAATAAAACCTTTAAAATATTTTTATAACAAAGTTATTCACAATTTTAGTATTTAGTGTCCACCCAGTTGCCAAGTGTAAAGAATCAGTATTATGCTTCATTCAAGTGATATCAGTACATGCATATACACAACATGTAATATTCCTCAGCCACCATTTACTGTTGTAAATACCATCCTAAATAGTGAGTACTTCTGAAGCATAAATTGGAACATCTGATGAGAAAAAAGAAAATGAATTCTCAGCACTGCCAGAAAACAATACTTTATTATTCAAATACCTACTGCATTCCTTCAGAGGAAAAGGATTCAACAAGTTAATCAATGTCTTTTTTTTTCATCTAATGGCTCTGCCATCAAATTCTCCCACACTTTGAGCATTGTCTGCACTGATGATAGTGCTCTCCCCCAGTGGCAGAGATGCCATGTGTACTTTAACCTTTTTTTTTTTTTTAAATGTGTCTATTACGTGTGATGCCTTCTAATGTATCAGGCCCAGGGTTGTCCCCTATTGTCTGGATCTAAGGGCAGTACTACCAGTAGCTCCCATTGACAAAATCCAGCAATAAGTAGCTACAAGGAGCTCTGGTCAGCAAGGGTCAGAATCCCAAACATAGAACAGGGAAGGGAAGGGTGAAGAAT
Source organism: Pteronotus mesoamericanus (assembly GCF_021234165.1). NCBI lineage: Eukaryota > Metazoa > Chordata > Mammalia > Chiroptera > Mormoopidae > Pteronotus > Pteronotus mesoamericanus. The sequence continues at coordinate 32,360,772 of NW_026555105.1, read as the reverse complement.
GGATGGGCATAGGGGTTGGGCATGGGGTGTGTACACAGAATAGTCTTACAGCTATTTCCCATGTAGAGCTAGTCTGTGGACAAGTGGAAATTACCATATATGTCACCTCTGGAACATGTATTAAAGGTCACTGACCTCATCCTACTTTATGCTTCTGTAATAATCCACCACTTATCACAAGAGGGTTTATCATTTAGGCTATATGCATCTTCAACTACTCCCAATCAGAGACTTAGACTTTTATTTATAACAGAGTTAACATATAGGGCAACCAAACTCACTCAGAGGTTGAGGGTTGAATATACTTTATTAGTCTTTCTTTTATCAAATAATTGTTATAAATTGCAACTTTTGGGATGTGGAAATGGAAATCTTTCATGGACACAAGAGTATGTTGATTTAAGAAACAATAGTGACCCGGTTAAATCTTGTAGTTTTGCCAAATTGGCTTGAAAATTTCTGAAGTCTCTGTAAAAGTGCCCCTCACTCAACTGGAAGTGTTTTTTTTTTTCTATGTTACATATGTGGAGGGTAGGCCAAAAAAAAAAAATCACACAACAAACTTTCTTCTAGTCAAATCACATTTATTCTCTGATGAGGAAAAGAAAGTTAATGTATTTATTGAGTGTCTACCAAGTGATTCATGGGAATTTATTTTTATGGAGTATCTATCAAGTAAATTAATGTTTATTGAGTGTCTATGAAGTAGCTCCAGAGAGAGAAAAACAAAGTCAACAGCCAGGATAGAGGGTAATATAGATTCAGGCCAAAGCCATTGTTTGGGGTTGATTGGTAAAATGCTGGCTAATAAGCAATTGAACAGTCAGGCATCGGAGAGAAAAGAAATGGAACAGATGGGTAGAAAGATGCAGAAATAAGCCACCATGAAACTGAAGACAGAGCGAGAAAGTGGCTGCCAAGTTGTATTTCTTGCAGTTAGATCCTCAAGATTCCCAGGTATCATTACATAAGTCCATCTTTACTCACATTAGCCTGGGGAGATTTCTGCTTTTTCCTATTTATTGTTTTCTGAGATAGCCAGATGGTGTCAGTTCTTAACAACTTCACTGGTAATATTACCCCATGGTACAAGATGTGAGTTTATTGAAAACATTACATTTCACACATACAAATCATGTAAGTCATTCTAGAAAAAGATAAAGCTTTCCCTGTAACTGAATTCTCAGTCGCTCTCCTTGAGCTCTGTGTAACTATTCTCATTTCCTATAGTTTTCAAATGCTAAAATAATAGCAAATAAAGCTGAAAGTTAAATACCAATCTGTTTTCATTTTGGGGCTATTACCAATAGCACTGCTATAAACATCCTCAATATGTCTGTGGTGGACATACACATCATTTTGCTCAGCACATAAGAGGAGAGGAATTGCTATGTTTCTGTAAATACATATTTTTAGCTACATCCCTCAGAACAATGGGAAATGATGAAAGGAGTCCCTTTAATGGACAAAGGACAGGTTCTTAGCTTCACAAGAATTGTCAGACTCGAGAGAGGCACATGGCTACTTGAGGACAGGATTTAGACTGATGTAGAAAAGGTATAAATTTCTAATTTTAAAATTGTAAAACAACTTAACAAGAGTGGTCCAATAACCTCAGAACTGAGGTCTGCCTACTACAACCTAAGTCTCATTCCACTTCACTGCATTACAATATCTGAATTCACCATAAGTAGGTCCCATTATACTTACTTTTCCTACTTGGAAAATTTACAGCTGGGTGGTTGGCTCCATATGTCTCTTTCATTGTTTGATTTAGCATTAGACTTTTCTCTGGAAAGCAGAGAAAATTTTTCATAATTTATACCTTTCCTGAGGTTTTTGGGTCAAAGATCATAAGCTGTGAGCTGGCAACACAACACTAGAAATATCATCTTCATTAGGATTGTTGTAGAATTCTGAAGAATCTGTGATTACTGTTGGGTTACACTTTTTGTGCTTGGCTCTATTTTTAACATCCAAGGGTACATTAAGCAGGATAAACTGTTATGGAATATCTCTGGGGGCACTGGCATGCTTTTCTATTTGAGTATTTTTCCTGTTGTATAGCGTTCATTCTGCCCTAAAATACACCTAGCAGTTACCCAAGAGAGCACAGGCCACTGGTTTTTAATAACTCTGAAAAACAAGTAGAGTAAGCAGTTTCTTCTCACTTCACCAGGGAGAAGTCTGAGACTCAGAGAAATTACATAACTTTCTCAGATCACACAAACAGTTCATAGCAGAAGTAGTATTGGAGGTAAGGACACCTCTCTCTCTGTCCACTAAACCATTGTAAAATGTCCCCCAGAGCATGATGAGTGCAGATTACCTACCAAGATTTGTCAATGCACATGACCATTTTGCCTAAAACAACCATATTTACTTCACCGTATTTATTAAGTACTAAACATATACAAAGTGCTAAAACCCATTTTAATAATTTTTCAATGGAGACCAAACCATCAGAATGGTCATGTTCATAGACATAGTGATATCCTATTTCTCCCACTAGTCAGCTTCAATTGCTTCACATGGGTGATAGTTATCTGTCTTGGTATAAAGGAGTCTTATTTAATGTCATCAATATTTCCCTCAAAAATCTTTTAGAAAAATATTCCTTGAAGAGTCTTTTAGGAAAGGTACATTGAAAGTCCTCCAGCCCTGGCTGGTGTGGTTCAGTGGATTGAGCGTGGGCAGATTCCCAGTCAAGGCACATGCCTGGGTTACAGGCCAGGTCCCCAGTAAGGGGGTGCGTGAGAGACGACCACACATTGATGCTTCTCTCCCTTTCCCTCTCCCTTCCCCTCTCTAAAAATAAGTAAGAAATCTTTTAGAAAGAAAGAAAGAAAGAAAGAAAGAAAGAAAGAAAGAAAGAAAGAAAGAAAGAAAGAAAGAAAGAAAGAGAAAGAAAGGAGGGAGGGAGGGAGGGAGGAAGGAAGGAAGGAAGGAAGGAAGGAAGGAAGGAAGGAAGGAAGGAAGGAAGGAAGGAAGGAAGGAAGGAAGGGGAAAGAAAGACCTCCAGAAATATGTCACATTGGATACTAACAATAAATACTGCTTGGTCAGTTTTCCCTTCAACTTTTTCTGTTCCTTTTGTTGAGTAGTGGTCAAAGCTGTGGCTGGTGTAGGGTCATCTTTAATGAAATGCATTCCTGAATCATATTATGTTTGCAACATATTCATACCATGAGAGGAAAGACAGAACCCAGCTAAGCTGAGGGCAGAGCTACTCACATCTGCCATTTTAGATACAGAATGAAATGCTGGGCAGAGCCACCTAAGCAACTTACACTGTTATTGTCCTTTTGTATAAGCTGAGTGTCCGTGTGATGCAACCCCAATGTATTCAAACTCTCACTGAAACAGGCCACCATTAGTTTTTCTCTCTTCACTGTTCTAGTAAGGTATCTTTAGTTAACATTCTTTAGTTGTAAGTATCAGAAGCCAATATAGATTAGAAAGAAGAATTATAAAGATATGGATGTGTCTGGTCAAACAAGAAGGTGAACTTTAATTGGTTCTCTTTCTAGGGTACACTTCCCTCCTACCTCCTTATCAATAGTTCCAGGTTTCTACTTAGGGGTTGGTATGAATCTGGGGGTGCTGACTCTAGCTCTAACTGTAGGGGTGGGGCATGTGACTACAACTCATCCAATCAGCATAGTCCATCCCACTCGCCACAGTGATTGATGCAGAGATGGGCATGTGACCTATATCTGTCCAGTAAGCATGATTCATGGGACTCTAATGGGAATTCTAGGCTTCTTTCCTTTTGAATGGAAAAAAGAAAAAATATATCTCTGATGGCTTGTGGCAACCATCTTGACCTTGTTATAATGAAGAGATGAAAAAAAAAAAAAAACCCAACAAAAACCCCCAGGTCCTTGAGGATATAATGGATCCACTTGATCAAGTCTCACGTGAAATGAGATTCCTTTGTCTTTTCTTTTTTTTTATTGTTAAAATACATTTGTCTTCATTTTCCTGCCACAACCTTCCCCTGCCCCCTCCCTCCCTCAATCCTTTCCCACTTTATAAGCTAAGAAAATCTCCCCCCGTCTTTCTCTTTCTTGTCTCCCTCTTCTTACACCTGACCTTCCAACCCCTACCCTGTCTCCTCATTCCCTGCTCCTCTCTCTCCTTTTTGTCCTCTCCTGCCCTCTAGCCTTTTACTTTTCAGAGCAAGCTCATTGACCATATAGCCAAACATGGTTCCACCAAATAAATGATAGTTCCTAAATTTACCTGAGCTCAAGTGAACAGGTCAGATTGTACTAGAATGTCTTGCACCAATATCACATTTCTGGAAATCAGGGATTTGATGGGCTCAATCCACAGTAATCCTGAGGAAACAGGAAGAGAGTAGTAAAGTTCAAGAGGCAGAAGGAGATACAAACTCCATTGTTGATCCATCACATTAGTTACATGGAGGAAAGCTGGATAGAACTCAGATCAGATTTGTTTCCTAATAAACTGGGTGAGTCATGGACCCCAAGATCAAAATAAACTGAAAGTGATGAAATATTTTTTTAAGTGGAAGATAGGTTGTCAGCAGATAAATTCTCCAATTACTTTGGTTTTTCTTCAACAGAAATGAGAAGAAACAATGTCCTTTTGAAGAAGTATATGTGGTGCAAGATTTCATCAAGTAAACCAAAGGCAATTCCTAGAAGCCTTTTGAAAAGAAAATACTAAAATTCCTATGACCACAAGAGATGAAAGATGGATGGCAGGAAGCAAATGGTGAAAGAAGAAAGAACAGCATTTGTGCTTGGGGACTTCTGTTCAGAAGAGCTGCTAAAAATGATTGCCCATTGATTTAGAAAAGTTATGGTTTTTACAATTGTGATTCTTTCACAAATAAAGTGCTATGAATATCTTCAAACCTGGCACACACAAAAAGCTTTTGGTTCAAGACTCTGTGTTATGATTATGCTGTTGTGGTGGTAGACACAGTTCAGGAATGTTCTGTGCTTATCTGAGCTCATTCTTCTAGTTCAGAAATGTTTCAGATTCTTATTCATTTCAAGTTTCTTGAGGACAAGAGACCTTTGAGCTTCAGAAAATTTTACTTGGCCTTGTTTCAAAAAGGTATTGTTCATGAGCAGCTTTTTTCCCCCATAGCTCCAAAAGGCTGTACTTTGAAAGGTAATTTAAAAGTTTTGTAGCAGTCACGATTCTTTCAAGTCAACAGAAACTCAGTCCAAACTAGGTCAAACACAAAAGATAATTTACTTAGGATTCTGAGAAGTCTAAGTTTAGGCATGCTTCAGGCATGAGTTAATATTTTAAGTCATCAATAGACTTTAATAAACATGAAGATTTCAGATGTTCTAATAAATGTACACCTATGTTCATAGCAGCACTATTCATAATTGCCAAATGGAGGAAATAGCCCAAAGATCTATTAACAGAGGAATGGATAAATAAATTATCATGTATCTGTACAATAGAATATTATGTAGCCATAAAAAAGAATGAAGTACTAATATATGCCACAACATGGATGAACTTTGAAAACATTATTTTAACTGAAGGAAGCCAGATATGATAGACCAAATACTAAATGATTTCATATATATGAAATACCAAAATAGACAAATTCAAAAAGACAGAACAAGATTGCCAGAGGCTTGGAGAAGGAGGAGATGAGAAATAATTGCTTAATGAGTATAAAGTTTCCTGTTGGGGTGATGAAATTTTTTGAACTAGATAAAGGTGCGGGTTGCACAACATTGTCAAAAGTACTGAATTATTCCCACTAAAATGGTTAGTTTGTGTTATGTGCATCTCACTTCAATAAAAAGGAAAACATAAAGAAAAAGAAAACCCGTTTAAAAGATTTTAGGTGTTTTGCCCTTACAGATAGGATTTTAGTAATTAAAAACTACTCTCAACTACAGTCATAATTACAGCTGTGCTCTTATGGTTGCTTTGTTCCTTTTTTAATTTTTAATTTTTTAAAAATATCATACTTAAAGTTGCAAGAATAGTGTAAAAATACTCCTATATACTCTTCACCCGTATTCTCCAATTGTTAAAATTTTACTGCATTTACAAACTCACAGAATCATAATGGTTGCCAGGGTCTGGGGTGGGAAATATGGAGAGATATTGGTTAAAGCTTACAGACTGGTAATTCCAGGAAGAATAAGTTCTAAGGATCTCATGTACAGCATAGTGATTATAGTTAATTATTTTATAGCTCAAAGTTGATAAGAGAGTAGATCTTAAGTGTTCTCACCACAAAAATGAAGTGGTAATATGTGATATGATGGCAGTGTTAATTAATGTTATGGTGGTAACTATTTTGAGGTATAGAAGTATATCAAATCAATAGGTTGTACATCTTAATTTACACAAGGTTACATGTCAATTATATCTCAACAAAGCTGGAAAAAATAAAAATAAATTTTATTGCATTTCCATGATTATTTATCATTTATCTAGCTATCTAGGATGTGTGTATGTTTATTTGTATATTTACACTAATACTCTATTTATGTATTCATTTTTAAATCTTCACCCAAGGACATGTTTATTGATTTTAGAGAGATAGGGAGAGGGAGAGGGAGAAATAGAGAAACATCGATCAGTTGCCTCCTACACGTGCCCTGACCTGGGATGGAACCTGCAGCCTAGGTATGTGCCCTGACCAGGGATCAAACCTGCATCCTTTTGATGAATGGGACAATGTTCCCGCCACCTGAGCCACTGGGTCAGGTCTTATTATTTTATTTTTAAGGGGGTCTACAACTCCGGTTAACAGAGATTCTTTAAGTAACAATGGAAATTGGGGTAGAGGAGAAAACAGGTTTGAGAATATCTATAAATTATAATCCAGAGGCCACTGCATGGTCTTAAGTGAACACTATATACTGTAGTTATGGGTCAGAGTAGTGGAATTGGGGAGCAGTGAGCAGGTTGTGGTGAGAGGGGAATTTCCTGGCCCTTGAAATAACCTGGCAAGTGCTGGGTCACTGCCAAGGTGAGCACTGGGGACCACCAGCACAGGAAACAGAGGACTGTACAGCTCCAGTACAGCTCCCTCAGTAGGGGGACCTGCTAATCAAGCCACCAGCCCCATCTGCCCATATTTCTGGTTTTTCTTTGAATCATGTTTGCTGCCCTTCGCTTTTGAAGATGACACCGCCAGTAATGCTCCCCAGCTGAGAGAGCAGGTGTCACTGATAAGACCAGCAGAGCCCAGCAGTCTTCCCACACTGGAAACATATGGCATTTCCTCTTTGTTTTGGGGCTGTGGTTGCCACTCACAGTCTTCTGTTAGGTGCAGTTAGTTTTTAGACTTGTGGATTGGCTCATTAAAAGGCATCTCATTTCTCGTCTTCCCATGTGCAAGACCCTCTCTAAACCACAGTAAATAGTTTTCCTACCAACACAGTTCTGTGGGATTCTCAGTCATCATGTGGGAAATATATTCCAGCTTCATTCACATTGATGCTGTTTATGTAATTGATTCTATAAATGTACACACACTTCCAGCTGTTTATAGAGGTTCTTTATGAAAGGATAAAGGATATCAAAGGATAGCTGCAGAATCCTCTAAAGAGGACACTTTTGTAGCATTATCTTAAAAATAAATGTAATTGTGTATAGAATAAAAAGAAGAGTTTAACATCAGCTTTGACACTTGGAAATCTGCATTGAAGACTTGAGTTTAAACGACTTCAAAATTAAGATTTAACAATGTCCTTCCATAGGCAAATCACACAGCAATAGTTGAGTGCAACTTTCTTCATTTTGATCCCCCTAGAAGCAGACCCTGAGACAGGATGTTAAGTGTCAGAAGTTTGGGGGATGAGGTCCTAGGAAATACTGATGGGGGAATAGGAAATGGGGACAGGAAGGGAAGGAAGGTGGTTGAGGGCAAGTTGGTTGACAGGCGGGTTACCACTGAGGACAAATAAAGCTTCACCATACTGGGGTACTTTTGGGGACAGCATAGAACAATTACTTTCGAGTAATCCCACTAGACAGCTGAGAGAGCTGGGAAATTCACACACCAGTTATTATTTGAGGGCTGCTCAGAGGCCTGTCTGACTGCAAGTAAAGTGGAGCAGAGCCTGGTCTACCTGAGAAGACTGCAGGCAAAGAGACTGAAGTGCTGGCAGTTGGAATTTAGATGGGCCTCGACTAAGAAATTCTTGGAGAAATACGGTAGTATCTGCTACCTATGAAGTAGGTGGGGCTCATAGTTTTACTGTTTCGCTACTTGGGAAATAAGTTTAGAGACATTTTGTGACTTTTACAAGGTCACATTGTATAACAGGCTTCTTCTGACTACAAATTCTATTATTGAAAACATAACTCAGACTGGCACAAACAAAATAAAGAATGGATTGGCTCATGTAATTAAAAAGTTTAGGAGTAGATCTTCAGGTTCAGCTGGATCTAGGAACTCAAACCACATCAGTACCATAGCCTGGCCATTCTCTCCTCTGCATATTTATTTACTAAATATTCATTTCCAAAAACCAAACCAAAGAAGTAGTTTACAGGACAACTTATGAACAATATAAATCAACCGAGAAAGTAAATTACGTATGGACAACTTAGAAGTTAATTTAAAATAATTAAATATAAGTAAATAAATAATAAAATCATATATAGTGACAAGCTCAGAAATTTGAAGAAATCTATGTAAAAAGAAGCCAATTTTGAAGAAAATCCCCAAACCATGTATCTGATTTCTTATTCAACTCAGACTTTACCAATTCTATCGCCCTTGCTGGTATTTCAGCAATGGCTCAGCAGTTCAAAGTCTCATTCAGAGGATTTCAGTTGGTGCCTGTGCACATAGGTGACATGTCATATCTTCGATGTTGGACTGTGATCACTACACTTCAGCAAGCCCAATGAAGTTTGGTATGTTACCACCACACATTCTTTCTGTTCATCCAGCCCTCAGGAAGGGTGTGTTCCTCACCCTGTCCCAAAATGCTGATGTCAGTCTCCCTAAAATAGAGCCTAGGCTCCTAGGATTTGTCAGGTAACTGGAGGGTGTTTCCTGATAGTGAATCCAAACAGCAAACGGCTGAGTGGTAGGTTGTGGAAAACTCTGAACAGAACAAGTCCTTGTTTGTTGTAGGGAAAGTAGGAGCAGGTATCATCCAAATGCCAGGAAGTAGGGAATCCAGGGGCATAGCTGAAACAAGGATGAGATGAGGGAGTATTCTGCAAGTTAGATTCCCTGGGAAGCAGACTCTACGATAAAGTTTGGTGTGCAAGATGTTTATTGAGGGGTGTCCTTGGGATCAATACCTGAGGTAAGGAGGGAAAAGAAGCAAGAGTGGAGAAAGAAAGAAGTTGAGCTGCAACTTGAAGCTAATGACAGCTTCAGCCAGTCATGGGGAGCTCAGAAGCCAGAACAAGTCTTCAGAGTTGTCCTGAGTCAAACTGAGACGGTGCTCCAGCATTGATTAATCTTTGCATAGGAGCTGTCCCAGGAATGGGTAAATCAGTTTCCTGAAGCTGAGGCAATCCCTGAGGCATGAATGACTCAAAAGTGTCTTCTGAGCTTAAGATCTCTGCAACTGCCGACTTGATATCTCTTTCCCATCTCAAGATGGAGGAAGATGTTGAGAGTCAGAAGTGGAAACAAGGAGAACAAGATAATGAAGGTGTGTGCAGAAAAAGCACAGAAGACAGACTCCAGGGTACCAAAACTTATGTTATCCTCCTCACAATTTTACCAAGGGCTGATTATTATTCTAGCAATGGCTGCATGAGAAGTGGACCCAAGATCTTCAAATGTACCTGTGACCTCTACTCTGTCACCCGAGAACCCTTACTATTAATGCGCCCCTCACATTTCACACAGTTGTGATTGCGTTTCTTCCTTTTGCTTTGAAAGTTGATTTTCTTCTTCGTTTTCTTTTATTTCATAGTTCAGTGTTTATAAAAAGACCTTTAGGAATTAATACAAAACCAATGTAATTTAAAGATCTCAGAGCCAAAAGACTTTGGAAGAAAGAGTTTTAGGCCTTCAAAGTATAGATGGCAGCCAACAGCTTCAGCTATTGAGATTTTTTTTGGGCAGGAAAACTCTGGAATACTGGAATGATACTTTCTTCCTCTTTCTTTTCCTCTTCTGTCTCCAAATTGTTCCATAGGTCAAATATTAAAATGAAGAAGACTTCAAATTTGATCCCCAAAACTATGCTTTACCTCCAAAAATTTAGAAAAAGGAAAAACAAAGAGAAAAAGTTCAGAAGAATGAAATTGTACATTTGTGGTGTTGGAAAGAGTATGGGATTGAAAGCCAAGAGACTTGGGTTTCTGGTCCCGACTCTGCCACTGAAAGTAGTTATGTGACCTTGAACAAAACACTGACATTTTCTTGGCATCTTCTGTAAAAGGAAGGGGGTCTGGGCATGGTTATCTATAAGTACCTCCTCCACCCACTTCTTTTTCTTTTTTTTTTTTTTAACTTTTAAAGCAGTTTTATTCTTGGTTCTCCTTCATCCTGTTAAGCCTCCTCAGTGGGGCAAGGTTGTTTTCTGTCCCTGGATAAAAACTTAGGCAGTCAGAATGACTTTTCTGGTAACTTGTAAGTAACGCAGTTTCCCAGTCTAACTTTTCTTTTAATGCCGAGATTCTATTATTTACATAATTATGAGTAATACTAACACACATTTGCAGAGTTATGTGGAAGTTAGCAATATGCTTCCACACGTAGTAATTCATTTGATCCTCACAAATTAACAGTCTTGTGAGGTAAGCTAGACAGAGAGTAATAGTTTTCCATTTTGCTGCATGGGTAAGAAGTTTAGAGACATTTAGTTACATAGTGTTTTAGGGTTCTTTCAGTCACAAGTTCTTCCTAAAATTCCAACTCAGACTGGTCCAATAAAAAGTGAGAGCTTATTGACTCATGCTATCTCAAAGTCCAGAGGTAGGTAGGTATTCAGGTTTAACTGGATCCCAGATCTCAAACTGACATTAGCACCTGTTTATTTTCCATAATCTGGTCACTCTCTTCTGTGTATGTTTTTCATTAAATTAACAAATATTTATTTGAGTATCTACTATGTATCAGTCATTGTTGTAGGCATGAACAAAGCATTGTATTTAGAACAGTGACTAATACACAGCTATTTTAATAAATATTCATGAAATTTACATTCTTAGGTTCATGGGCATATTCATAAAATGTACTCTCTAGTGGAAAGAGAGGGCATAACTAACAAATAAATAATGTGTATTATGTCACATGGCGATAAGGATTATGAAGATGACTAAATCAGAAGAAAGTGAAAATGAGAAGGTGCAGGTCTACTCTTTATGTAGTGTTGTCAGAAAGGTATTATCTGTGATAAAGTCATTTAAAAATATATTTTAGTATAAAAATTTTCAAACACATAAAGGGAAAGAAAGTAATGTGGACCCATCATTTAGTTTCATTAGTTAACATTTTTCTAATCATGTTTCACCTATCCCCTTTCCACCTCCACACACATCTCTCTCTCACACACACACAAACACAGTCATACAGAGTGAGCCAATCCAAGACATCATACCATCCCATCCATAGGTATGGAGTCATGACAGATGAGAACATTTTTGCATAATCTACAATGTCATTATTGCACCTAGAAAGAATTAACAATAAAATTTTTAGCATCTGTGAATATCTGGTAATAAGGTGATACATGAAGGAGGCAAGAGAGCAACTCACCAGCTATCTAGGGAAAGAGCTCTGCAGCCAGAGAACTCAAAGTCCAAAGGCTCTGCAGTAGGACCTGTCTGGCATGTTTAAGAAACAGCATAGCATGGAAGCCAGTGTGGCTGGACCAAAAGGAGTAAGGGGGTCAGGAAGAGGAAAGAAGTCAGAAGTTAACTGGGAGCTGGATCCCAGGCAATATCAAGTAAGGTAAAGACTTAACTGAGTGAGACAGGAGATTTCAAGATTACTAAGAAGATTTCAAGTAGTTGAGATGACACTATCAGTCTTTTGGTTGAAAGGCTCGCTCTTGTTTGTAGAGAACTCTAGGGATCAGGTTAGAAGCGAGAGAACTTTGAGAAACGATTGAAATAATTCAAGCAAGAGATAACATTAGATTGCAACAGGGTAGTGGAGACAAAGAGAAGTGACTTGATTTTGGATATTCTTTTAGAGTAGAGCAGAAAGAGTTCCTGATGGAGCAGATGTGTGATGTGAGAGCAGTCAAGAACAATTCCATTGTTTCTGGTCTGGGAAACTGGGTCAGTGACGGAGCCATTTGCAAAGTGGATAAAACCATGGGGAAAATCATGTTTGGGGTGTGTGAATAAAAACTGTTGTGTTGGGACTTGCAAAGCTGTGATGCCTATTCAGCCTGTAAGTAGAGATATCAAACAATCCTTTGACTACATATGCCCAGCCTTTAAGAGAGAGGTCTAGCCTGGAGCCCACAGTGTGGGGTGTGTTGGTCCAATATATACTCTTCTAAACTCAATTTTGTTGCTTTAGGTTTTCACAAACCCAAATACTTATTTTCAGGTAATTGAAGCAGAAGTTGTGATTCATCCTGTTCTTTTGGATCATTGTTATCGATCGCTGTGGCCAGAGAGAAGGGAAGCTCGGGCTGGCCAAGCTTGTGTCCTAAAGTCCCTGATTCAGCCAGGGTGGACCCAGCACATGGACTGAGAGTGGGAAAGTTTGATTTCTCAGAAAACTATGGTGAGAAGAAGGTTGGAGGAAATGCTGGGAGGCAGAAACTATGAAAAATATGTGGGAGATCTGGGACTCAAAACAGGAGATCCATACTTTTTAAATAAAATTTAACAGAAAAACCCGCCATAACAGGTTATCATTCAAAGAAGAAGTCAAATACTAAAATGTATGTGTCTGATTCCCTGTTTTAGGGTTCCATGTTGGGAGCTCAAAACCAAACAGCTCCCAACTCTATTCTATGATTGTTTCTGTTGTTTATTGCAATGTAACAAATCACTTCAAAACTTAATGGCCGAAAACAACAACAAACAATCTATTATCTTCATGTTTCTGTAGGTTGACTGACATTAGCTGGGCAGTTATTCTTCTAGTCTCACCTGGGTTATAGTCAGATGGTGGCTGAAGATGGAGTCATCTGGAGATTCACCTGGGATGCTGGGACAGCTGGGTCTCTACCTCTACCTCTCTGTGCAGATGATAAGGCGTCTCCTCTTCACACGGCCTCTCTACCTGGTCTCTTAAGCAAACTTGCCAAGCTTCTTAAATGGCAGCTCAAGGCGCCCAAAGTAAATTTTCCAAGAGGGAAAGAGTAGAATTTATATATCCTCTTAAAGACCAGAGCTGCAATGTTATTTCTGCTCATTCTGTTGGCTGACACAAGTTCCCAGGCCAGGGTTGATTCAATGTGGGAATGGAGAGTGGGCCCACATAAAGGCATGGATACCAAGAGTGGTTACTCGAGGGCTGTCGTTAGAGACCAGCTGCCAAAACTGCATCACATGAAATCCAAGATTTTTTATCTAGACCAGCCTTGCCCAAAATGTATCTGTTGAACATTAGCCTTATAAATGTTCATGAAAGAAAAAAGTATTGCCATGTCAATTAATTTAGAGAATACTACATACTATAAAAAATATCATGTTGTCCACTAAAAAGTAAGGACCTAGAAAAGCTCTGCACTAGAAAAACTCATGTCACATTGTTTCATATAGGGTCTTATCTTCAAAAAGCAGAGCCTGAGACAAGGGTTTGTGTGCAAATAGACTTTTTTGTAGTTTTTGTTTTATTTTGTTTTTATTAAATAATCTTAAGGAATAAGAAGAGTAGAAGTGGGAAAGAAAACTAGCCAGTCTGAGGGTGTGCTATTAAGTTGATGACCACTGTGGGCAACAAGGGCTATGGATAGGGTTCCACTGATGAGCTATGTAGAATAAATCTTAGAATTTTCTACCTGAAAGATATAAAGAGGCATTTTTTATTCATTGGCTTTTTCCCCAACCTGTCAAGGATTTACCTGTAAGTATTACTTTCTTCACATGTCTAGTAGTGCCCATGCATCAGAAGCACTCAAGGGATTCCCATTGACATCTCAGCCTTCAGTGACAAAGAAGTTCTGGGACAAAAAGCAACTGAAACATGGTGTGGCTGACATGAGGTTCCTGTACATGGTTGGGTTGGCACAGCAATGGCTGGAATAAAGCGGTGGTCCGAGAAGTTGTGAGGTGAGGCATGAGGTATGTTTCACATAGGTTACATTTACATTTCTCAAACTTGTCTGCATAAGAACCCCATTTTTCAGATGGATAGAAGTGCCTGCCATTATCCCATATTGCCAATGTTGTGCAGGACAGACTTATTAGTGCATAGGTCTAAATTGCCACTAAAAGCAATGTTATACTGAAGCAATAGAAACCTCCGTCTCTCAGTTATCATACCTGATTTCTTAACAATATCCTGGCTAAGTCCATCTTAGTGTTGATTGAGCAGCCATTGGAACACACCTGCATAGAATCTCCTCCCCGACCCTTCATGGATACACTCGCCTGCACTCCTACTATTCAGGATTCTGGTTTGTGGTGGATGTAAGTTACTGGCTTTCATAGTCCCATTTCTCCTTCTACATTCCTAATAGCACCCCACATGCGAATTGGGTGACATTTATTCTATTCTTAGCTCAAGAGGTGAGCTATGTTGGGTTTAAGCAATCAGTGCATTTCATATGCTAGCCCTAGTGATTGGATAAGAGACAACTCAGTAATTTTCTGGATATGGGTGAGAGAGTGTATTACCCCAGTGGTTAACGATAGCCACCTTGTAACCACAGGGAGAGCCAGTTTGGGGATGCAGGCAAAAACATGGGAGGTACAATTATGGTAGAAAGACTCTGGAGGGCTTTGGGTCAATTCTGGCCTAAAGGTCAACTTAAATCCAGATTTCTCAGTTACACGCACTAATAAATCTTCTCCCTGGCTTAAACCAGTTTGAGTTTGCTTTTCTGTTATTTGTAACTGATCACACTCTACCTTATTGCTTCTTTGAAAAGGCTGACCAAATTTCAGACTCAATTAAGTATATAAGCTTTTATGAGATTAATTTCATAAGGCTTTGTTTTTCAGGTTATCCCTAAACCTGAAGTAAAAGAAATGGTATTTATTTGGCATGATTTCACTATTTTTCACTAAAACCCAAGTAAAAGAAATAGTATTTACTTGGCATGATTTCACTATTTTTCCCCTAGCACTATTTGCTCATAAGAGTAGAACACTAACACTCTCCCAAAATCTAGGTTGGAGGAGTGTGAAAAGGAAAGCCCATTCTTTAAGAAGAGATTTCCCACTCCAAGGGGCATTCTGCAAAATAATTCACCCCAAATAACTGACTCTTCAAAACTATCAAGGTCATGAAAAATGAAGGAAGATTAAGTTCCAAATTAAAGGAAACTAATGAAACCTGACAACTGAATGCAACATGTAGCCCTGGATTGGATACTGGACCAAAAAAAAGAAGATTAGTGAGACAATTATCAAAATTTGCATAAGTTCTGTAGTTTAGTTTATAGTATTGAGTCAATGTTGATTTTCTGATTTTGATAATAAATCTGTGGTTATGTAAGTTGTCAACATTTGAGGAAGTTGGATGAGATATACAAGGATCTTGTACTATTTTTGCCATGTTTTGAAAAGTGGAAACTATTTCAAATTAAAGGTTAATTTTAAAACAACTATAAGGAAGAACAGATTTGGGCTGACCCTTTTTTAATTCATAGATTAGAATTTCCATTGCCATGATATTTCATGAATATAGAGAGGATGTGAGTCTACAAAACTGCCTGGAAATGTATATATTTGCAAGACTTGGAATTCACAGTTATACCCTGGAAAACACTAAGCTGAAGGCAAATCTATTTCTTTTATGAGACCTTATTAAGGGTCTCTGACCTGGTCTTGGAAGAATGCAAAAAATGTTTTGGTTTGAGAGTAAGACAGATGTCAATCCAGAAAATTTTTAAAGCAGGCAATTGTTCAAATGAGACTTTTAGTCTCAGATTGGAGAGCAAAAAAGATTTGACAGAGAAATGCAGAGGAAGCTCATCTGAGCCGGTTGTTTTGGCGCCCATGAGTGAGTTGTAAGCCAGCATTTAGAATGGGCAAGCCTGGAAAATAGATTTGGTGGAAAAAGAGGATGATTCACTCACCAATAATAATAGTGATAAATACTGCTGACAAGGAACTTTTAATTAACAAATGGAAAATAAGCCCAAAACACATATGCTGAGTCCCTTCTAAGTGAGATCAGAACAAATTCTTTTCAAAATGGGAACATTTGCAGTAGCTCCTGCCCTGGAATCTTTTCATCCTATTTTTTTTCTTTTCTTTTCTTTCTTCCTTTTCTTTTTTCTTTTCTTTTCTTTTCTTTTTTTTTTTTTTTGTTTTTTTGCATGTTGGAAATATATTCTCTATTTCAGAGGAAATCTAATTATTTCCCACTGAGTTAACATGAAGATTGCTCTGAAATGCATCAGAAAAGTTACTGCACAGTGTATTATTTCTTTTCTCCAAGTACAGAAAAAGTATCTTAAGTTTTATTTTTCAGAATCATTAACTATGATTCTGATTCATACTCAAATTCTACAACTGGAAAGAGAGGTTAGGACCAAATTCTGGGAAGCGAGTTCAGTCAAAATTTGGAAACTTGTTTTGAGGACTTCCTGTCCTAGAATGAGGCATTAACTGGGGTGGAGGAGAAATGACCCTCAGGGCATTCAAGGAGGGAGATGTTAAAAGTTCTGTGCATAATGCTTTTATTTGAATTTCTACCTCAGAGGTTAACCATCCTACGTTAAATGGGATCATCCCCGACTTTACCTTTATTCTTCCTTCTGACAGCAAATTCCCTTAAATTTCTTCTATACTCTTAGTTTTCCTCCTTCTTCTCTTCTTCTCTTGTCTTTTTACTTATCCTGAGGTCAATGATCACAGTTTTCTTTGCCAACATCTGAAGAGTTTCAGTTTGCATAAGTCTAGAGAATATGATGCTGAGCAGAGGAAAAAAGTGACAGCCAACAAACATTAAAAGTCTTCTTCCCATTGAGGTTTTCTGGACTCTCCAACTCCAAGTTCAGTTTCCATCCAGGGTTGATTTAACCATACAAAAACATTATCATCTATATCATTCCCTTGAGGGCCAATGCTGACTCCCAACCTTGTTTTAACCCCTTGCTTAAGTCCAAGTCCCAATTACAAACTTTCTTGATCCTTCTTTTATACCATAGAAGGCCTGGAGTGGATTGCATTATTGTTCCCAATTATTTACTGCTTACAACAATAAGTATTATACTGATGTCTTTGCCAACTGACTTTCTAGTGCCTCTCAGTAGAATAGACAGTGTATACTCTCCATTTCATTGTTTTTGAGCTTGGCCATGTGACCTGCTTCAGCCAATGGAACATTAAACAGATATCATGTAACAGATAATAAGCTGATACGACATATTCAACATATATCATACAGCAGATAATAAGCAGATTCTAAGTGTGCTTGCATGGTTTGGTTTGGTCTCCTGCTTTGTCATCTCCATGAGTCTCTCCTAGATAGCTGTTGTTTTTAGAATGAGATACACATGGAGTAGTTCTAAACCTGATGTGCAGTCCGGTGCTACTCCCAACCAGCTCACAATCTGAGGCAGAAATTCTCCAGCCAATTTACACACAAATGTTTGTAAAAAGTAAGTGTTCATTATGAGAAGACACTGAAATATTTGTTGTTTATTACATAGCATTATGCCAACTATAGTTGACTGATACAGGGTCTTTTGTCTTCCCAGTATTAAACACATTTATTAGCTTTACCTCTAAAATTTGTCATTGTGTGAATTTGGGTGGGAAGCCAGTCCTCTCTAAGCACCCTCTTTCCCAGTAGCAACAATGAAGTCATGTGATCTGACTTAGCCAATCATATGCTGTCCTCCTTCCAGACCCTTTAATTTGGAGCATATAATACAGATAAGAAGGGACAGTGTATAATTAATTTCTTTAGTGGGTAGCAAAGAGTGTCCAGTGGAAGTGACATCATAACCAATCTCTTCAGTAAGATTTTGGTTACAATTTTGCAAGCCTAGTCTCCATTTTCTACCCTTCCTATCAATTCTGTAGAACAATCAACTAATTTCTTTTCTGCTTCAGTTAGCCATATCCACTTATGCTTGCAACCAAAAATCTTGACTGGTATAAATAGCTCATCAAAAATACAGTCATTTTGGAAGATAGAAGCTCTTTAAATTTATTTTTAAGGCTTTAAAATCTTTGGAGCCAAGGTAGTTGCCCTCCCCTCTGACAACTATATATTCATATTTCTGTGAAATCATATCAAATTATGTCAACAAAGAGTGTGAATTAGATCCATAATTTTAGAAAAAACTTCCTTCCTCTAAACCTACATTACCATTATATTTATAGAAAAGAGCAGATTTTATTCAATACAAGAAGCCTGGTATGCTTTTATAAGTGGAGCTTTGACTTAAACTAGGGGTAGGACCAGATTGCTAATCAGTATTGGGTCTCAAAGGAATGATTCAAATGATCATTTTTTTTGTATGGAATTTCCTTCAAAAACCAAGTATAGAACTATCATATGATACAATAATTCCACTCTCTGGTTTTCAAAGAAAATAAAATCCCTATGTCAAAGAGATATCAGCACCTGCATGTTCATTGCAGCATTGTTTATAATAGCCAAGACATAGAAACAGCAGAAACAACACATACACACAATGGAAACTAGTCAGCCGTAAAAAAGGGAAATCCTGCCATTTGGGACAAACTGAATGGACCTTGAGTGCATTATGCTAAGTGAAGGAACAGACAGGGAAAGACAAATACTCTATGATCTCGCTTATATTTGGAAACTATAAAACAAAAAACAAAAAAAAGAAGTCCAAAAAAAAGATCATATTTGTGCTTACCAGAAGGGAAGGTGGAGAATGGCAGGTGGAGAGAATTTGTACAAACTTCTACCTATAGATAGGTACTAGGGATGTAATGTACAACATGATAACTATAGTTAACACTGCTGGATGGTATATATATGGTATATTTGAAAGTTACTAAAAGAGTATATCCTAAAAGTTCTCATCAAACAAACTTTTTTCTTCCCCCTCTTTTCTGTATCCATTCGAGATGATGGAAATTAATTAAATTTATTATTGGTAATCATTTCACAATATCTGTAATTCAAGTCATTATGCTGTACACCTTAAACTTACACAGTGCTGTATGTGAAAAAAAAGAAAGAAAAAGAAAAATAAAAGAAAAAAAGAAAGAAATCAAAGACCTGGAGTCCTGGCTTCCTCTCTGTGAGTCCCAGTTTCCTCATGTATGAAATGGGCATAGTAAGTTGGATATAAAAAGGTTTTTGAACCCCAAACAGCTATACAGAAGGAAGATACCATTGTACCTTCTGATTATATATTGCCCTATCCATCTTCTCAGTGAGAAAAAAAGAAAAGAAAAAAGAAACTTTATGGAAAGATTGATTGCTAGTGGCCATTTCTGGCAAGCAATGGACATTGTAATAAGAACAAAAAAAAGTAGTAGATTTAGGCTTCTTAAGGTTTTTGGCTCAGCCCCTAGGTAGTCATGATTCCAAATGCTGGCCGGCAAAACAACACAATCACATTTAGGCTCTTTTGAGATGTTATGGAACATGCATTGGAAAGAGCAAGCTGGGGGTGTGATGCACCTGGGACTCCCAAGAATGCTGCAGAAACTCAGCCAGAACAGGCTGCTGAGGCGTTCCGATCATGTAAACTGAGTGATTATGTGAACCAAGTGTTTCTACTTGACTGGACATCAGAAAAATGGCCCAGCTAGTATGGTGGTGAAGGTAGAGTGTTTGCAGAGTTAGACTTATCCTGAGTGACTTCTCCTCAGAAGCACTGCCAGGCTTTTGGTAAATCATACAGCCTAACACGGAGATTGGCTGTGTTCACAGTTTTTCTCTTCTTGACTACATTTTTCCAAAATAAACCCTTCAGTATAACTACTTTAATGAATGAATTTGTTACTACATATTAATGGATGACTCCTATTAGAGTCAGCAAACTTTTTCCCAATATACCAGTGGTTTGCAAAATGTGCCACCCAAATCTGCAGATCAGTATTATCTGGGAACTCAGAAATGCAAATTCTTAGATTCCATCTAAGATCCACTGAAACAGAAACTCTGGTGGTTGGACTCAGCAATCGGTGTGTTGATAGGCCCTCTAGGGGATTCTGACTCACACTAAAGCTGCCATATACCATCTTTTTTTGCCTTTTCAAGATGAGAGCTCCAAGAATTCTTCCCTCTGCTCCGATATTATCGATTTCTCTGTCTCCATTCGATCATTTCCATCAGAACACTTATTCATGCTGTTACTTTTCCCACTCTAAAGCAAATATTCTCTTGACTTCATTTCTCGTCCTATAGCTTTGTTATTTGATTCACTTACATTTTAATAAATAAAACCTCAAAAAAGCTGTCTCCATTTTCCTCCCAGTCTCCTTTATACTTACACAAAAAAAGATTTGCCATGAGCAGTCCCAGACACTGCTCCAATCAACGTGAACCAGTGACCTTCAGGCTGCTAAATCTAATGAATAATTCCCAATATGCACCTTACTTGATCACTGCCTCCTCCTGCAAACACTTCCTCACTTGGCTTTCAGGTCCCATACTCTACTGGTTTTCCTCCTACCCCACCAACTTCTCCTCGGCTTTCCTTGTGGGTTCCTCCTCATATCCCTGGCCAATTAATGTTGAATGCTGTAGAGCTCAATTTTTTACCATTTTTCTTGTTTACCTACACCTACTCCTTTAGGTGATCTCATTTTTATTCTCATGACTTTAAATATGAACTATATGTTTATGACTCACAAATATATATGTCCAACCCAGTAATGTCTCCTAAACTCTATAATCATATATCAAACTGCCAAGCCAGTAGATCTACCTGGATATTTATTAGATATATCAAAGTTAACATATCCCAACCTGACTTTCTGATTTTCCCCTACAAACAGAGAATCTTCCATCCATAGTCTTCTACATTTCAATGATTGAAACTTCCATCTTTCTTCCAGTTGCTAAGACCAAGAAGCCTGACATCATCTTTTATCCTTCTCTCTCCTATATAATACACGTGCAGGCTAACACAAAATCATGTTGGGCCTACCTTCAAAATATAATCACAATCTGACCACTTCTTACCATATCCAGTGCCAGCACACTGGCCCCAGTCACTATCATCTTTCGCCTAGATTACTAAAAATGCCTCTTTTATGGTCAATTTTCAGCAAGTAGAAAGAAAATCCTTTTAAAACATAAATATGATCATGTCATCCTAGGTCTTAAAGCCAAGTAATTGTGATTTCTAATGATAAATATATATTTGGTATTTATCTGTTCCTGGCACAGAGCTCCTAAAACTCTTGAAGTTAACTAAGTGATGAGAGGAGGAAAGGTGTCTTTTGTGCTAACCAGGTAACTTTTGGAAAATGCCTAAGAATGGGGGCTGATTGCCAGGGGAACAAGCCATGTCATTAGAGGGCTAAAGTTTCAGTCCCACTCTCTGACCTCCAGGGATTAGGTTCAATCGTCAATGGACAATGAGTTAATCAATTATGCCTAGGTTATGAAGCCTCCATAAAAACCCAAAAGGACAGGGTTTGGAGAGCTTCCTGGTTGGTGAACACATGGAGATTTGGAAAGAGTGGCCCACTCAGAGAGGGCATGAAAGCTCCACACCCATTCTCCATCCCTCGTCCTATGCATCTCTTCCATCTGGCTGTTTCTGAGTTATTTCCTTTTATAATAAACCAGTAATTGAGTAAATAAAATGTATGTGAGCCATTGTAGCAAATTAATCAAACGTACGGGGAAGACGGGTGTTGGAACATCAAATCTATAGACAGTGGATCAGAAGCACAGGTGACAATCTGGGCTTGTGATTGGTATCTGAAAGAGTGGGGAGGGGGCTGTCTTGTGGAACTGAGCCCTTGACCTACAGGATCTGACACTAAGTTCAGGTAGATCACGTCAGAATTGAGTTATATTGTAGGCCACCTGGCTGTTGTTAGAGAATTGACTGGTGTGAGAGAAAAACCCACACATTGTAATTGGGTGCAGAATTCCAGTTCCCTTCTTTGTTCAAAGTTAAAGTCAAAGTCCTTCCCTTCACTTGCCTCTCTGCCTCATCTAATTCTCTCCCCATTTGCTCCTGCTCCAGCTACCTTAACCTTGTTGTTCCTTGAACACTCAGGCTTGCTCTTGCCTCATAGCCATTGAACTGGTTGATTCCTTCATCTGAAGTGACTGGATCCCTCAATTCCTTTGTCTTTTCAAAAAAGTCACTTTTTAAAATGAAGCTTACCTTGTCCATCTAAACTAAATCACAGCACCACTCCTCCATTTTACATGTCCTCCTCTCTTTTTTCTCATTGCATTTACCATCTTCAACATATTGTATTACTTACCTATGTAGTTTTTGCCTGCCTCCCTGCACCAGAATGTAAGTTTCACAAGGCCAGAGATCTCTGTCACAATGAATCCCCAGCCCCTAGAGCAGTTTCTGGCACATGGTCAGCACTCAATAAGTATTTGTTAATGTTCAATTGAATGAATACATGAATAAATTACTGCATGAGTAAATGCATGTGGAGTTACTTGGGGCCTCCGTGATACTGACGTCATCACTCTGTGTCTTTGATCTTAATGTATCTTGTCCAGAGGATCTGGAAATTTTCTTCTAGTTGTCATAAACCCATATGGATTTCGTTATTATTGCTATCACCACTGAATATCATATCTTCAAAATATCAAATTAAAAAGAATATAAAAGTGGAAAGGGAAACAGAAAAGGAAGCTGAACATCCCAAACTGAAAATTGTGAGAGGAACTAACACTTCTAAGCTTGAAAATATTCACTGTTGTTAGTGTTAGTTTTGTACTGAGGCCAGAAAAAACTGATGGGACTTGAAATATGACAGCAGTCAAGTTCAGTATACAGAGGGGTGGGAAAAATACAGAAGACCCTGATGACAGCCAAAAAGAATGGCAAGACATTTTAAATACAGGTTATGGGAGTCAAAACTGAGTCACTAACAAATGCATTATCGTTGTAACACATGAGAGGGTCTTGCAGTTTCTTCAGAAGCAGCAATGGACCTAAAAAGCAAATGGTATCAGTTCTCTACTGTTGCTGTAACAAATTACCACAAACTTGCCTTTTTCAGCTTCTGGAGGCTGCTCACATGCTTTGGCCCAGGGCCCCACTTCCATTTTCAAAGCTAGCAATGGCAATTCAAGTCTTTCTCACATAACATCACTTTCACACTGAAGCTTCTGGTTCCTTCTTCCCATTTAATTCCACTGTGCCCATATGGGAAATCTAGGGTAATCTATTTTAAAATCAGCCAATTAGCAACCTTAATTCCATATGCAACTGTAATTCCCCTTTGTCTTGTGCAATAACACATTCAGAGGTTTTGGAGATTAGTACATAACCAACTTTGTAGGGCGAGAGGCATTATTCTGGTTACCACAGATCTGAATCACAATGGTTTTTTTTTAAATTTGTTTAGAAATGGGTTCTAGAGAAAAACAGAACCAGCCCAGACAGCCTCCCTTTAACCCTGTTTCTCACTGACAATTCGAAGTGTTGATTACCCAGGATCTGTGCAAAAAATGTAACATGACTGATGAAAAATTAGGAAGTACCCTTGGCCAACAGTCAGGAAATACTTTTTGGCTGGAGAATTAAAAAGTAGAGTGGGATTAGAGGTGCTTTTTACTAGCAGTTTACCACAGGAATGTTTAGGATCCCTTGGGGCAAATAAGACTACAGTTTCCTATCTGTTATTATGTTTTATGTTTGCATACCTTAGAGATAAGAATAGGACTAGAAGAAAACTATAGTAATAATCAAATAATAATGTTTCAGAGTTTCTCAGTGAATGCCATTGGACTTGGGTCCATTTACAGATATTTTTCTACTTGCCTGCTTTCCGCTGGTGTAGGTGATTTATATAACTTTCCAATCCATCTTCATTGGGTTTTTTTCTTTCCCAGTTTCCAGGAGTGTTGTTAAGTTAATAATATATAAATAAACACTGCATGAATAACACATGAATTCATGCATTTGTCATCAGTAACACCCTCTCCTGTGCTCTCAAACAGGACCTGATAGAAGATAGTGCGGGCCCTGGATCAGGAGACTCCGTTTTCCACTTTCCTGGAGATCCACTTCTCCATGCTTAACTGTGCCCAGCACATAGTAGGCTTCAATAAATATTTGTGGGTTGTCAGATTGGGTTAATTGTCTGTGAAATGAATAGATTGGAGCAGGTGAACTTTCTCTTAGGTCTTAAGGGGGGCTCTTCAGAAGCAGGCCCTGCAATAAGGATTTGTGCACATGTAATATGTTAAGGAAGACTTCTGAGGAGACAGGTACAGGTGTAGGGAAGATGGGATGATGGGGAAGAGGAAGAAGCCAGGCAAAGATATGATTTAGGGCAGAGCACTAGCCTGCACTTGATCCCATGGGGAGGTTTTAGGATCTAAACTATCCCTCAGAATCTGTACTATTTTAAAGTAAAGGAGTTGGGGCTTTTATATTCCAGTACAAGTCACTTGTTGGCCAAAGGCCACCCCAGGGGGATATGAACTCTTAGGTACTTTCAGCTCTCAGCAAAATGGACAAAGTCGCCCCAACAGCCCAAAGAATGGCCTCCAAAGAGAGCCACAGTGCTGGCTGTTATAAGCAAAAACACAGAAGCCAAGGGAGGGGCACAGAAATGGGCAAAGAAATCTGAGGGGAGCTAGGTGGAGCCCCAACAATGTTTACCAAGCTTCTTCCAGCTCTACAATTACAGAAATAGACTGTAAAGTGACAACGTGTCCATGTTGGTATGTGCAAAAATTCACATTTTGAGAACTCGGAGAGATACCTCTTTACTTGAGATCCATTTGTCTTTAATAAATATGACTTGGCTCCCAGGAAATACCATTTTCCAGTGGTAAATATGGCTTTAAATGACCATGGTCTATATAATTCCTGCAGTTAAAAAATTCCATTTGGTTGTTTCTAAGGATATTTTGGACATTTTCAGTCCAATTCTACTGTACTTGTAGAATTGGACTAGAAAAATGTAATTGACCACATACTAGATTCAAATGTCCTTCTGATTGGTTATGGTATTAATTTGGTTTAATATTAATGTTTTGGATATTATTCATGGCATAGTTAGAAAACCATAAAAGTAAAACTTGAAGCATATGTTCTCTGGATCATTTCTGAACAAATATCTCAACAATTAAAGAAGAAAATAACTGAAAATAAAATAAACTGGAGAGGCCCATCTCCTCATGATCCTGGAACCACTAAGGGCAGAACAGTCCCTCAGAAGATTAAGACATTTCACTTATAAAAGTTTTAAATTAATCTGGTTTCCACTGAGGGCAGGTCAAAAAGGCACTTGAAAGCAATGCAAAGTGTTGGTTTTGGATCATTTTAATGTTAAAACACATATTTAAGCCATTTACACAAGATAAACTAACAATTTTTTTGGCTAAGGGCCTGCCAATTACAATGTTGAAAGAGCAGCATAAGAAACCCTGAGTTATTTGGGATGTAATTTGAGCCTGGTCTTTGGGCCAGCAAAATTGTGAAAGACCAACATGTTCCTGTTTAGATCAGCTTGTTTCTGTAGGCTTATGGGCTTCTGTGTGTCAAAATACTCTTAGAGCTGTTTATCTTTGTCTAAAAAGTGACTGGCAGAGTTACTGAGATACCATTTAGCCAACAGAGTTACAAATAAGATGTAATAATTCAAGTCACTTAGGAGCTGCAGTAACTGATTATTAAATATACCACATGTACTTTCCTATCATGATGAGGATGTTGATGAAAATGGTGAGGAGGAGATGCAGAATACTTTGCCAAGCTTCTTTTTGTTGCTAGAGCACCCTGGAGCTTTTGTACTGACTGGTCTTTCCTTCTCTCTGGATCTTGTTCCACCAGATCTTGGTTCCTTTCTTCATTGAGGTATAATCCAAGTCACCTCTTCCACGAGGTTTTCCTAGGGCTAATCTAATATTGTTTCCCCTGACACACCAAAATGCACTATGACATTACTCTGCTTTTTTTTCTTTGTAACACTCAAAACTAACAAAAGTTAATTTGTTTACTTCTATTTTTATTTATTTAATGTGGGCCTCTTCTAGGCTCACCACTCATTTATGGAGGTTCCTGACCCAAAGGAAAGCTTAACTGCTTTCCTTTCCCATCTCTGGCTCTATCCTGTACCATGAGGGGCCCTCATACATGCATACAAGCTAGCTTACCCATCCAAGGCCTATCCAACACACCACCATGCCTATAAAGGGTGAGGTATGGCAGAACAAAAAGAGAACTAGTTGCAATTTACCCTGAAATTCATTTTTAAAAATTAGATAAGTTTATGCCTGGATAGAAAAAAGGCTAGATATGTGAAAAAACAAGTAGAATTATATGTAAAAGGTAAAATGTAAGTGGTAGATAAACATGTACTTGCTTTTTAATTTTTCAAGTTTTCTGTATGTTTGAGAATTTTTATCATAAAGATTGGAAGAAACACAAAAATACAATAATTGTTTTGGAAATCAGGAAATCTATAATTGGGTCACAGCTTTGTTAATCACCAGACACATAACCTTGGACAAATCCCAAATGCTGTGGTACTTATACTTAAAAAATAGTTTGTCTCTTTATTAGTTAACCAGGATTCTTTGGGTTGGAAGTGACAGAAAGCCATTTCAAATTAGGGGAGAGAGAGAGAGAGAGAGAGAGAGAGAGAGAGAGAGATTGGCACAGGTAACTGGGAAGGAGGAGCCTTCAAACTAGACCATTTAAAATTTCTCCCCATTTCTTGACTCTTCATCTTTTCATGTACTAGCCTTAGTTTTTCCAACTTCAAATGGACTCTCTCCATGTACAGGGAAGAGGACTGACCACAGATTATACCTCTTTCCAATTTAGTATCCCCACATGTAAAAGAGGATTCTCTCTCCAAAAGTTCCTGTTTCCAGGGAAGAATTTGAATTGGCCTGGAATGAGTCATGAGCTTAGACTTAACCCCAGGGATGGTATGTAGTTAGCAAGTCCTGGATCACATGCTCATACCTGGGCCAGGCTGCCAGGGCACTTAGACTGAAAGAACCAGCAAAGCCACGTCAAATGGGCGTGGGGATCAGCTCCATGGTCCAAGGGACATTATTACTAGGAGAAAAAAGAAAAAAGGGATGCTAGAGAGAAGAGAAAACAGATGCCTACCACACCTGGGCTCTCCAAGGAATCTTCTAGTGCTAATATTTCATAAGTGCCAATCAGACTGCTATGTACCTAATAGGTGCTCAGAAAAGGTTTCTCAAATGAAAGAATATAGTAAAAAACCATGAAAATAAAAAATTACTTAAAATGTTAGTAATGAGAAGGTTCTTTAGAGATCAGCTAGTCTAACTCCTTCATTTCACAGATAAAGGAAAATGAGGTCCCAAAAGTTTAAGTGATGTTCTCAAGGACATGTGCTTCTTTCTATCTAGAACTCAAACGTTCTGATCTACCTCTTCATCTCCCTTTAAAGCCTTATTTCAAACAGATTCCCTTTGCCCTCAACTCTCAATAGATTAACCATCAGCTAATACCACCCAAGCATCTTGATAGCAAAGAAAATAGAGGCTAAAAATTACAAAAAAAGGAAAAGAAAAAAAAAAAACTACCTTTGCTTAATTGTTATTCTAATGAGTTAAGCCTTGGATTCAATGTAGGCAGCCTCTTCTAACAAAAAAGACGAAGGTTCTGTTGGCTGCCCCCACAGTAAGCTTGTGGATAAAAGTGTGTTTATACAGCTGGATTGGTCCAGAAGGAGCCAGGGCTGAAAACAGTTGGTGAGCAGGCTGATGGCAGATGACAGCTGGGAGCATCTGTTTCCCATTAGAGACACTAGTGCTGTCCTCTGACCCTTGGGCCTAGCCTGCCTAGGGGCCCGGGTGTGCTCCCAGGTCTCAAGGTGCTGACAGCCAACTCACTTGCTAACATACCCTAAGGGTACTCATGGGTTAGAAAACTCTAGTCTGGGATTTGAAAGTAAAGCGCAGAATTCGGATAGTGCGGTGAAGCTATTTATTTTCAATGCCTAAAGCACACTTTAATTCTGTAGTAAAAACTATCAGAAAGAACAGGTCATCCACTTTCCCTCCCCTGCTCTACCTTCCCCTGCCCTCCTCTCTCCTCTCCTTGTTTCTCCTCCCTCCCTCCCTTCCTTCCTTCCTTCCTTTCTTCCTTTCTTCCTTCCTTCCCTCCTTCCTCCTTTTTAGCTGAGCAAGAATATTGGAAGAGAACACTACTTTTAATTTTTGTAGAGATACAGCATTATGCTGCTCTTAATTTCTTTACAGCTGTTAGCCACATGGGGCAGCATCTTGAAAAACATTTTGAGTCCTGCCTGCAAAATGAGCCTCACATAAATTAATATTATACTTTGATGGCAATCAAAAGATATGACTGGGTAAAGGATGATAGTCTTAGTTTGGATTCCCCTGAATATGGATCCTGAGTCAGAAACATAGATGCAGGAAGCTTTTTGAAAGGTGGTTGTAGGCAACAGAAGTGAGGGACTAGGAAGAATAAAGCAGGGAAGAGGAAAAACCAATGTGAAGTAGCTTAATCAATTGCTGCTGTAGTCAATTCAGGACTTGGTATCCCAGAGGACAATCACTAAGAAGTTTAAAATATACCTTTCAGAAAGGGCCCAAATGACAGAAGGCTGGATGGAGCATTGCAGGTTGCCCCTGGCGTGTGTATTAACTTCCAGGCTGTGCTTCTGGGGCATTAAGGCTGAGCAAAGCACAGGGAAGCTGCCTGCCAGTGATGAAATCAGAGGCAGCCTAGGAGATGCAGTAGGGGTTCCAGAGGCATCTGCTAACAAAGTGTAAGTGGCCAGAATAAACCCAGATAAACTAGATTAATTGATGATTAGAATAGGAATTCCATTATACTGTCTTCTCTACTTTTGCATATCTTTGAAAACTTCCATAAGAAGTAAAAAAAGAAATTGGAGCTTAATACATAAATTTCTTTCCTTCAGTGTCATCTTTACATTTAAGAGAAACATTGGAGGAGATGCTCAATTAACCCTTGTTCTTCCAAATACTATCATATGCACTCGTTTGTAAAGATTATAAAGGATGGAGAGATGTTATTGGTTCTAAACTACATAAAATAATAAGGGTTAATAATTCCTCATAAAGGATATGTTTTAAGTTTGTTAAGACTTCATTGAATTCACAGAAGTAGAAGGTATAGTATAGGCAGATATTAAGAAAAGTATAGAAAGGGGGGAAGGTCCTCTTATTTTAGGCAAAGTTACACCCAAAGCACCTTGGACAATGCATATCTGTTGTTTGGGCAGCCTAGCTTTCGTGTCCCCTACTCTTAGAGGGGTTTCTCTGCTTCCTTCTTCCATTTTATGCAGTTTTTAGGGGGATTATAAGTTCATTTAGTGGGATGGTCTTAGGGTGTGAACACGTGATCCAACTGAAGCCATATATACATCTTTTTTTCACTCTGGAATTTGAATCTTGAACAGAAAGACATAAGCACCAGAAATGGAGGAAGTTGACTCATCCTGTGGTTGTACCTAGAAAAGCTTGTCCATTAGTACTTGTTAGGACACTAGAACTTCTCTGGTTCCTATCTTTTCCGGAAGTTTTCCCTTTGCTTCTGTTAGTTGTCCCATCCTTTTAACAAATTCTTCTTTTAAGTTTTATTTTTTTACTTAGCGAAAGGGGGTCTTGGTCACATGCAGCCATTGAACCCTTACTGAGTATGGCAGTTTTCCTCCAAGAACACTGCCACCAATTCTTCCCTTCCCTAGCGATGCGTGCTAGTCTACCTATTGAGAGGTGGAGAGAGACCCTTTTAAATCTTATCTGGCCTTTGACTGGACTCTCTATGGTTTAAGTGGCACTCTGCTAGTTGTGGGTCTAATTTAAGAGAACTGGCAGTACCCATTTTTTTCTTAGAATGTTCATCCTGGGGGAAGTCAGCTGCTACGTAAGAAGTCCAACTTCATTGTGATCTCCATGCTATGAGGGAGTCCAAGTCACATGGAGAGGCTGCGTGGAGAGGGAGAAAGATGCCTATTTCCCACTATAGGAGCCCAGGGATGTCAGACATGTGAGTGAAGAAGCCTTTAGGCGAAGAAGCCTTTAGTCCCAGCTGCCATATATCTACAACTACATGAGAGATCCCAAATGAAAAGTGCTTAGCTGAGCCCAGTCAACCTTAGACCTGTGAGTGTAAAAAAAATGTGTGCATGAGTATAACAAAAGACATATACTGAAATGGTCATAGAAATACTATTAATATGTCATAGCCCTGTATCAGTTTCTTAGGACTGCTATAATAAAGTACCACAAACTGGCGGCTGAAAACAAGAGAAATCTATTCACTCTCAGTTCTGGAGGCCAGAAGTTCAAAATCAAAGTGTCAGCAGGGCCATGCTCATTCTCAGACTTCAGGTAGAAATCTTCCTTGCCTCTTCCTAGCCTTTGGTGGTGGCCTTCAATCTTTGACATTCCTTGGCTTGCAGCTGCATCACTCCAATCTCTGCCTCTGTCGTCACCTGATGTTTTCTTTTTGTGTGTCTGCCTGAATCTGCAACCAAATTTTCTTCTTATAAGGACACCAGTCAAATTGAATTAAGGGCTTACCCTAATGACCTCATCTTAACTTGATTACATTTGCAAATACCCTATTTCTAAATAAGATCAAATTCATAGATACCAGCAGTTAGTATTTCAACATACAATTTTTTGCACAACTGAAAATTCAACCTATAACAAGCCCAACTGAAAAGCACCTCAATGACCACCAACAATGGAATGGAATATTTCACATGACTAAATACCACAGATTAATTAGAATAAACGTAATATGGACTAATTTCAAAGCATGGTATTGATGGGCAGAATAGAGTTCATAGTGTAAAATTCCATTTAGATAAAATTAGAAACCTGGGAAAAGGTTGTGATTTCTTTTAGTTGGTCTGAGTGACAATGCAGCATGTTCCTTTTGCAGAGCCATCAATCTTTACTCTATGTTAAAAATCAATACATTTTTTTTTTTTGCAGTTCTTGTACTTGTGGAGTTGACCCTACAGGAGAGATGGTCAATAATCAAAATAAATAGGAAAAAAATTATAGAGGATTAGCTGGAGCTATGTGCTGCTAATAGAGATAAAGCAGGGAAGGGACCAATGGGGACTAAAAGGGGGATGTGATGACCCAGCAATCTCATTCCTGAATATTTATCTAAACATTTTAAAATTTGGATCTGGAGAAACAGCTTCATTCCCATGTTCATTGTAGCATTATTCACAATAGCCAGGATATGAAAATAATGCAATTATCCACTGGATAGAGAAAACATGGTATACGCACAGAAGAGAGTATTATTCAGACTTAAGGAAATCCTGCCCTGTGTGACATAGAGGACATTATGCTAAGTGAAATAAGCCAGTGATAGAAGGACAAATACTGAATGATTCCAATTATATAAGGTATTAAAATAGTTAAACTCATAGAATCAGAGAATAGAATGGTGGTTTCCAGGGGATGGATGAAGGGGAAATGGGGAACTGTTGTTCAATGGGTCCAAGTTATAGTTATACAAAATGAGTAAGTTCCAGAGATCTGCTACACAACATAGCATCTATAGTTAACAATATGATGTTGCGTACTTAAAAACCTGTTGAAAAGGAATAAATCATGAAGGTAGACCTCATGTTAAGTTTTCTTACCCCCACCTCCCTGAAAAAAAAAAAAACAGCAAAGGGACACAAGAAATCTTTTGGAGGTAATGGATATTTTTATTGCCTTGATTGTGAGGACAGTATCAAAGGTGTATGCATATATCCAAACTCAGCAAAATGTATATATTAAATACATGCTTTTTAAAATATATTAAGTATACCTCAATAAATCTGCAAAAACAAAACAAAAGTGGTAAGAGAAAGGCAGTTGAGTAGCTGACAATGGTTTAATTCAGTAAGTTTAATTTAATTTTCACAAGTTTATGAGAGAGTGAGGGATTGTTACATATTAAAATAACATAGGCAAATGTGGATAAAGGTGCTAAACTAAACAACAACAAACAGCTAGGACAGTTTGCTGCTTAGAAAACACATTTATATTGCCCTGTGAATGAGGGTTGATGACATAGCTGGCCAATCACTGGCAGACAGACAGATGGATAGACAGACAGACAGACTACAAGGATAAAAACAGAGATGTAACGGCTTCCTATAACCTTGCTGGTCTTTGTCAGGGTTCAGAAGAGACTGCGTTTGTCATTAGAGCTTGAAGAGATAGTCAAGTAATCTCTGGTTGGTTTGTCTTGCTCAAGGTTTTAAAAATTGCAGAAGAAAAAAGGAATTTGTGGGACAGATAGGGAGTACCTTATCTAATTGAGAGAATGTGATATTTATCATATTACATAATTATAATACAATATTATTGTCTATATTCATTATACAGTGCATTAGCTCTCCATGGTTTATTTACTTGTTACAAATTTGTACCCTTGAACACCATCATTTTTGTTAATATTGTCCTCACCCCCTGGTAACCACTATTTTACTCTGTTTTTTACAGGTCTAACTTCTTTTAGATTCTACATATAAGTGATATCATATAGTTTTGTCTTTCTCTCTCTGACTTACCTCAGTATAATGTGTTAACGATCCATCCATGTTGTCACAAATGGAAGGAAATCCCCTTTTTCAAGGCTGAATAATATCTCATTGTCTATATGTCACATTAAGAAAAAAATCGTTTCATCCATTGTTGGACATTTGGTAGATTCTATATATTGGCTATTGTGAATAATGCTGCGATAAACATAGGAATGCATATATCTTATTGAAATCCTGTTTTCATTTCCTTTAAGAATATACCCAGAAGTGGAATTGCTGGATTATATGGTAGACCTATTTTTTTTTATTCTTTGAGGAAACTCCATGTTGTTTTCTACCCTTTTACTTTTGTCTATAGAGATTCACAGAAAAATACATTGCATAATACAAACGTTATTAAAAGGAATTTGAGATTAGTAGCAGTTGAGAAATCTTTCCCATGCAATTTACATATATTTTAATCTAGGAATATCAGAGTGGGAATAATTTCCAGGGTCTCATTCATATACTTACCCCAAAGTGCCTTTCTCTTCTTCTTTATAACTGAAGGCACAAATTTTTATTGCACCCTCACTTCTGAGGAGTTTCTTACATCACCCCTCCCATCCCATCTCTACAAGTAGGCTAAAGACAAAGTCCCTCTAGTTCCGTGGTTCTCAAAATTTAGGCACAGGATAATCATTTGGAGGGCTTGTTAACATACGTTGGTGAGTACCGAACCCAAAGTGTCAGCTTTGGAAGTCTGAAGTGAGGCCCAATAATCTGTATTTCTAGTGAAAGCCCAGGTGATGATGCTAAGTTGTTGGTGTAGGGACAATACTTGGAGAACTACTGCTTTATTTCTTTAAATCTGCTTCCCAAGGGAGGTTTAAAGGTGGTTATGCGGTAGAGGATTCTTGTCAATACTTACAAGGAAACACTAAAGGGATTACATTATTAGTGAGTCTTCGTTTTAGGTGACAGATATTAAAAGGCCACCCATACTTTCATTCTCCCTAGGGCAAGGCTGGCCCACACCTCCCACATGGAATCCAGGAAGAACCCATTTTCCCTATTGTATAAGAGGCCTGCAAGGATTTAATAAAATTAAGCTTTTAGGTGACGGACAGTTCAATAAATGGTGGCTGCTGCAACTCGTTTCCTGACATATAGCTAGTCAGCCAGCCAGCCACTGGGATCAGATGCGGTCACTTCTTGCAGGCTCACTAAGGGGCGGGACGAGGCGATACAGACAATGGCGCTTGCGCAGTTCAGGACGAGGCTTTGCAGCGGAGTGCCCTCGGCACCTCCGCAACCAGGTGAATGCTGTGGAGCAGAGGGCGGAGTCAGAGCCGCGCGTGAACGGAGGCTTCCGGCCACGTGGTAACGTTCTGTGCTAATGGTAGGACTGGACGTCACCCCGCTTCCTCACCCTGGCAACGGGCCGGTGACTACTTCCGGTGCTGTAAGGGCTCGGGGCTGACGCGGGTGAGTGTCCTTCTTCCTCACGCTGTCTGCGTCGCCGCCGCTCCCGCGTCGCTTCCTCTGTATGGGCCCCGTGCGCTCTTTGGGACCTTTTCACCAGGGCCGGGAGGGGGCGGTGCGCAGGAAACCCCTTGCCTGGGGCGGTGGCGACGGAGCGGACCCGGGACGCCCCTCATTCCCTCGTTCGCGCGTGGGGCCCTCCCGGCCCCCTTCCCAGCCTTGGCTCCAGTTTGGCCACCTCATTTCCTCTGCAGGGAAGGGACTGTTTGTGTGTGTGGAGTCCTCGCTGTCCTTCACTCACTTTGCAGTCTCTGGCCGCAGGTTTCCCCAACTCAGGCTCGCAGAGACTGGAGGGTGTGCGCCTTAGTCTTGCGTGGCCGATTGGGGCCAAGGAGCTCCACGTGTAATAGAGGCCAGGTTAGAGTCCTTCAGGACGTTAGCATTTACTCCCCAGGCGGAGGAAGAGGAGGAGGAAGGACCGAGATGAAGGAGGAGCAGCGGTTGGCGAGGAGGGTGGAAAACTGGAGCCTGAGGTGGCCTGGAAATAGAGGGCATCGTGTTTCCGGAAGGAGGGATTTCAACTTGAGTGGCTTCTGTAGAGTAGGGGAATAAAAGGTATTTTGGGGACCATGTGACTGAAATCGTTGACTATTAAAATAGGAATATATACATTCAGGAGTTTCATAATTTCCTCTTGTTTGTTTTAAATAAAGCTCCCCCCCCCCACCTCTAAAGCGACACATGCTTACTACACAATATCTGGGAAATGCAGATATATTTTAAGAGCTGAACTATGGTTCCACCAACCTGGCCTTTTGATCTTCTAAAAAAATATTTTATTTATTTATTTATTTTTAGAGAGCGGGTAAGGAGGGAGAAAGAGAGGGAGAGAAACAGGGATGTGTGAGAGACATGGATTGGTTGCCTCTCGTAGGCCCCCAACTAGGGAGGGCCCTCTCTGGCAAACCAGGCGTGTGCCCTGATTGGGAAGCCAACCAGCATCCTTTTGATCTCAGTCCACGGAGCCACACCAGCCAGGCTTTGATCTTTCTTTGTAATTTTTCATAGCATATTCTTAGTCTACTTTATGGTCGTAGAGTGTGTATAAAATATAATTGCAGTTGTCCATAGGTATCCACGAATTGCGTACGGAGATTAAACAACCACAGACTGAAAATGTTTGGGAAAAAATGCTACATTGTAAGGGTCTTGAGCATTCGTGGATTTTGGTATTTGAGAAGGTTCTGGAATTGATATCCTAGACTGATTTCTAGGAAGGACTGTAACTAAAAAGCGTACTTTTTGTACATTGCATCCATTATGTGGATAGATCTTTTTTTTTCCCTCAGAGATAAAATTCACATATCATAGAGTCCATTCTTTTAAATTGTAAAATTGATGTTTAGTATGAAATTCACACATCACTATGTAATTCCATAACATTTTTATCACCTCCAAAAGAAACTTTGTACCCATTATAGTCATTCCCTATTCAGTCATTTACCCCCTACCCCCCGACCTTGCTTCTTCAGTCCCTGGCACCCACTAATCTTTTTTTGTGTGTGTGTTTACGGTACCACACAGTACGTGCCCTTTTGTGTCTGGCTTATTTCACTTAGCATAATGTTTTCAAGGTTAATTTATGTATTGAATTAAGGATTACTCCATTCCTTTTTATGGCACAATATTATCCCATTACATGAATATGCCATGTTTTGTTAATGGGCATCTGGGTTGTTTCTGCTTTTTGACTATTAATAATTTTTCTGTAAACCTCCATGTACAAGGTTTTGTGTGGACATATGTTTTCAGTTCTCTGGTGTGTATACCTAGGAGTGGAATTTCTGGATCATGTGTTTTCAGAAGTGACCTGCACCAGCAGGTCATGAGGATTCAGATTTCTCTATATTCTTGTTAATACTTAACCTGCCTTTTTGATTTTGCTATACCGTTGGTTGTGAAATAATTTGCCATTGTGGTTTTGATTTGCACTTTCCTGACGGCTGATAATATTGAGCATTTTTTCCTGTGCTTATTGGACTTCTGCATATCTTTAGAGAAATGCTAATTTAATTCCTTTGCCCATTTTTATATTGAATTTTTTAAAATTTTATTTTAAAGTTGTGTGAGTCCTGTACATAGTCCAGATAAATCCCTTATCAGATATATGATATGCATATTTTTTTTCTATTTTCCCTGTTTTGTGGAGTTTCTTTTCACTTTTTTGAATGGTGTCCTTGAAGTGTTACTGGAAAAACCCGGGCTCTTCTCACCGACACAGTAAAGAATTACACATCAGTGAACTTACTAGTGCGTATGCAAAGTTTGTTAGTGCTAAATTCTAATGGGAGAGCAAAAGCAAGGGTGGCAAGAGCAGGGTGGTCAGAAGCCAGGTGGCCAGCACTCAGGTGGCCAGGGTGCACCTTTCCCCCTTGCCACCTGGCTCTTCACCCCTACTAAGTTGGCAGAGAGCCATGAACCAAGAGACGAGAGCAAGTCCTTTGTTCTGAGAACTTACATAGTTGGCAGGGTGGGGGTCAAGAAGTTACATATTGATTGACAGGTAAAGGTGGTGCCAGCTTTTGCCTGGGGAGATGAGACTACCCAAACTTAGTCTCATGTGTGCGGTCTTAGGTATGTGTGCGGGTCTGTTAGCCTGAATTCTTAACTTGCTCCAGACTCTATTTGTTCATTCTGCATCATGACAGAGGGCAGGCAATTAACCAAAGTTGTTTCATGGGCTTTTTCTCTGAGTACTGTAGACCCCCATCCCTTCAGACCTTGGAATGAATACACAGTCTCAGGGTTTTCCTTTTCCCTTCTAGTGGAGGTAATACTCACACACTTCCAAGGGCTTCCCCTCTGCACCATCTTGTTCGAAATGCCTGGTAGTCTTATTGAACCAGGCTCAGGACTACAGGGTCAATGGGTGAGACATGTCTTTCTTTGCTTTTAGCCTCCTGTATTAAGTTCTTTGTTAGATTACAATGATGAGGGTCCTGCCTTTATTTCCTTCTGGCCACTTAACTAGCTGCAATCTGAGTGTTAAAAGGTGTTGCCTGGCAATCAGGTCGCTAGCCGCTGGCCTGCAACAGCAACACAGTCTCAGAGTTCTTCCTATACTATCTCCTGCAGCAGAATTACTGGTCCAAGATTAAGTAAGTATGAAATTGTTTTGGCCCTGGCACGTGTGGCTCAGTTGGTTGGAGTGTGGACTTGTAATCCTAAACGTTACAGGTCTGATTCCAGTCAGGATACATACTTAGGTTGTGGGTTTGGTCCTGGTTGGGATGTGTACAAAAGACAGCCAGTCCATGTTCCTGTATTGCATCTATGTCTCTCTTTCCATCTCTCTGCCTCACTTCACTCTCTCTAAACTCAATAAGCATGTCCTCTGGTGAGGATTAAAAAACAACAAAACTGCCCTGACTGGTGTGGCTCAGTGGCTTGGGCATTGTGAAAGGTCGCAGGTTCAGTTCCTGGTCAGGGCACATGCCTGGGTTGCCAGTCTAGTCCCAGGTTGGGAGCATGAGAGAGGCAGCCAACTGATGTTTCTCTTCCTCTCTTTCTCCCTTCCCGTCTCTCTAAAAATAAATAAATGATTTTTTTTTTTTAAATAAAAGAAGTATGTTTTGGAGCTCATTGAACGGGGCATTAAACCTTCAGTGTCATGATGTTAAAAGCAACAAAATGCTTCCTGATTCAACAGTTGCTATAGCTTAAAGGCTGGGTTTCTGTAAAAGCCTTCTGTAAGAGGGATGGATTACACAACTTCCTCCTTCAACTGCTTCTAAAAGACTAAGTAAATCTTAGTCTTTCAACATGAGGGCAAACCGGACATGTGGTAGTTTTCTAAATGGTTTAAAGGAAAAAAAAATGTCATCATATGCAGTAGGAAAATAAAATTTTTGAGAGAAATAGGGTCAAAATTTAGACCATAAATCAGTGCCATGGAAGTTTCTGGAGCAAAAACAATGTTTCATTCTGAGTTTTTTTACTGGCCTTGATAATCAAGTTAGTTATGTTCATCGTGGTCTCAAAGATGGTTAATTTAAATATTCTCTTTGTAGTACAGTACCCAGTTTAAAAAAGTTCAAATACAAAAAGTTATTGGATAATCAAGTTTCCCTGTTATCTTGTCCCTTCAGTCTCCCAGTTTTCCTTAGAGGTATCCATGATACTGTTACATATGTCTGTATAGACTGGTTCATGCATAGAGTATATCTATCTGGAAAGATAGTATATCAAATTATACATTTTAAGGCTCTTGATACGAAAAAATGATTTTAAAAAATAGTTACATCAGTTTTTAGTAGCAGATACAGTGCTAGTTAGATTTCATTTTTGTTTGTATTTCTTTAATATTCTTTCCTTAATATTGGAATTCATTTATATTTCCTCTTATGTATTGTCTCCTAATGTCTTTTGTCTTGCTATTTGTTTTTACAGTATTAGAGTTGTCCTTTATGAGCTTTATTTTGGCAGGTTTTTGTGAATGGATGTTTTATGATAACCTGGACTTGAGGGAAGAAGTTAAATGCTTTTTGTAACTTTTAAGCTAAGAGGTATGTGAGCTGAACAAAGGTCAGGGCAGTAAGGAAAAGGAAGTTAAATGCTTGAGGAAGAAATCTGTAGGATTTGGAAACTGGGCGCAGTTGAAGATTACTTTAAGGCGAGTTAGAAAAGGATGGTGCCATTAAGAAAAATAAGGAGTAATGTGGGAAGAATTAGATTTCTGGGGAGAGGCGAATTTGTTTTAGGCAGGCTAAGAGTGATAACAGGTTGAGCTATCCAAACTTGCGGCTAGGGCTCAAGGGATAGAAGATAAAGAGTTAGGAATCATCTGATTTACTGAAAGTATAGTTTGAAAGATTGTTGGTGGATAAAATTGTTGAAGGAGACGTTTGAGAATAGGTGGATGGACAGGCTGTCTGCCAGTCATGTAAGAAGACAAAGTTGGGAGGGATCAGAGGAGCCATGAAGAGCTAGGATAGTAGATTGGCATGCCTACCAAGGAGAACAGGGGATCTAGAGAATCAAAGGTTGCAAGCAGAGGA
Source organism: Pteronotus mesoamericanus (assembly GCF_021234165.1). Taxonomy (NCBI): domain Eukaryota; kingdom Metazoa; phylum Chordata; class Mammalia; order Chiroptera; family Mormoopidae; genus Pteronotus; species Pteronotus mesoamericanus. The sequence continues at coordinate 32,321,527 of NW_026555105.1, read as the reverse complement.
TTAGAAAAACCCATTCGGTTTGGTAAGTTGGAAGAGGTACATCATATGGGTAAAGATATAATTTATGAGAAACGAGAAGTTTTTAAAAATTCCCAAACAGCTTTATTAAGATATTATTTATTTATCATATAATTTACCCACTTAAAGTGTATAATTCAGTGGTATTTAGTATATTTAGAATTGTGCAAACATTGCCACAACCATTGCCACAATCAACTTTGGAACATTTTTTTGCCCCCAAGGGAAACCCTGCTCCTGTTAGCAGTCACTCCTCAACTCCCATTCATCCTTCCAGTCCTAGGCAATCACTAATCTAATTTCTGTTTATTTATATTTGTCTACCATAGACATTTCATATAAATGAAAATATGCAACATGTGGCCTTTTGTGTCTGATTTCTTTCATTGTTTTCAAGGTTAATTTATGCCACAGTATGTATCATACTCCATTCCTTTTTACAACTAATTGTTCCATTTTATGAATATATCATATTTAATCATCACCAGTTTATGGACATTTGAGGCATTCCACTTGTTGACTCTTATGAATAATTCTGCTCTAAATGTCCATGTACATGTTCTTGTGTGGGCATGTTTTACATTCTCTTGGGTCTCTGCCTAGGAGCGGAATTGCTGGGTCATATGCTGACTTTATGTCTAACTTTTCAAGCAACTGTGGCAGAGGATGGACAAGTTGCCAATGTGTTTTAGAAATAAAATTAATTTTAAATGATCATTGGTAGGAAATTGCAAAATGTCTATATTCAGACATTCAGAAATAAAGACATGATAAAAATGGGTCTATAAAATTGTCTTTTTGTTCTGTGAAACTGTAACATGCTTATGCATTGCCTTTCATTGGAAAACTTTAGTGTTGAGTGTTACGTCAAAGTTTAGCCGAAGTGCTAGACGTTTTTTGTGTGTATTGATGTATGATTCATCAATTTCAAATAGTGATTTGTAATAATGACTACAGATGTGATAAAAAACATTACTGGGATATTTGATGTTAATCTATGGTCATGATTGATTTTTAACTATTTAGTCTTAACCGTAGGGATCAAAAGCTGTTATTTATTTTTAATTTCGATCACCTGTAGTTTGTATGGCCCTAGAAGTTTAAGATCCAGAAAAATAAAAACAAAGACCTCTTGGGTCAGTATTGTTGATTGGCCATCTTTTTGTCTATTCCTTCCCTAAGTAGGAATAGTGTTGAGAAGTTTTAGAATGTGGGATTTCCCCTCTTACTGCAGTTTTTAAGGGGGATCTCATAGATTTGCCTTATTTTGGAACTTGAAATTAGCTAGTTACTTTGTGTTCCCATAAATAACTAACTAAATAACTAAATAAATAAATTTTATATGTAAGTAGTACATTCAGATTGTTCAAAATTGAAAGGTACAAAAATGATGAACAGTAAAACACCCATATCACCTTTATTCATCAGTTATCCAAATCTGCTGGTGACTACTATTTTTCTATTTTTTTGGTATCTTCTTCCAGATTTGTACTTTGCACATTTAGGCATATGTAATATTTTTTTCCCTCCCTCAGATATGGTACTACATATAATTGTGTATTTTTTTTGTACTTATCAAAATAACTTCAACATCTATCATTCCATATTTATATATTAAGAATGTTCTCATTTTTTTCCAGTGGTGGCTTTTATTTTTAACCAGTTTCATTAAGACATACTGTTGGTTTATATCTTTCCTATTATAGACCGTCCTTCAGTGTGTGTTTGTAATTTTGTTCAATTTTGCCAATTGCCTTTGTTGAGTTGTATTATTTTATGCTACCACTACTAATGTATGAGAATTCCTGTTTCTCATACCTTCAAAACATGAATTTTATCTTACTGTTTTTTTGTTACTTTACTTTTTGATGTTTGCCAATCCAAGTTTAAAAAAATGGTAGTTCAAGTGTAGTTTTAGTTTGCATCTTTCTTTTGAATGAGATTTAGCATCTTCTAGTATGTTTAAACTGTTCTGTAATTTTTATGTGAACTGAGATTGTCCCATTAGCTCTTTTTTGTCTTTTTTTAGTCTTTTGTTGGAACTCTTTATTTATTAGGTAGGTCAGACCTTTGATGGATTTTGAGTTGAACAAAAACTGATGTTGGAGTAGAAGTTGCTTCATTTCTAGTTGAATTAAAAACATTTTGGTAACCATTGCGAGTTGGAGGCCAGAGTTGTACTTGAGTCTACTTGAGTTCTTTTCCCAGTCCAGCAGAACTCTGGGGTCAGTGTTTTTGGAGGAGTTTATTGAGATGACATGGCAAGATAAATATGTTTCACATAGCCTCCGAGGGATGGTCGGTTGCTTAAGAAATAATGTTAATTCATCTTCTATGTTTTATTTTTTTCAGGCAAGCTTGAGAAGCAGTGTTTTAAAATCTTTCATATATGTATGTTTAAAGGTATTATAGCAAACTTTATTCATTATAAAATTATGTTCTAATTTTTATTTATTAAAAAAAAATGCATCTGAAAACAGTCTGAGTGGCCTGAAGTTTAATAACCCATACTGCTTGGATGTGTTTTTATTTTAACTGAAGCTCTTAATTTTCCAAAGCATGAGTTTTCATTCAACCTATTATTGTGGAAATGGGTGGGTCCAAGCTCATTTTATGGCTGGGTCATACATGATAGCCTGTAGAGGCTGGCAGATGAACCATGATCATTTAAATTCAACTGACACATGAATAAATAGAAATCTATCTCAGAGAAATAACCAAAGTTATTAAAGGTAATTGAGGCAGATCCTTGTGAAGTCTTTGGAAGAAAAATCATCCTTAGAAAGACAGGCACCACCACAAAACAAAAACAAAAACTGGCATTTAAACTCACTGTTTATTTAATCAGCTCAGCACTCTTTGTAATCAAAAATTTTTCCCTGTGTTTGTGAATATATGTAAACATTTTAATACAACAGTATATACCATTTGCCCTTTAATTTAAATGTTATATAATAAAAATTAAATGGACTCTTTTTAACCATGAATTAGAGGAAGTTAAAATATCATACTACAGTGCTCTCAGACCATCTCTGGTGTAAAGGACCAGCTTCAAAAAATTTTCAGTTCATTGCTGACTGGGAACTGAACAAAGAACAAAAACAAAATAAAACCAAAGCAAAACCCAAACAAAACTGAATTATGGAAGTGTGAATGAAAGATAAAAATAAAAGCTCAAGTTTTTATTAGATTTAGCAGATAAAATTGTTAAATTAAAAAAGATAAAAGTATAAATGAAACATGAAGAAATAGAAAAGATATACAAAGCTGTACATTTTTTATTGAAAATATGCATATAAAGCAATTAATATATTAATAAAATAATAATTTATTTCAGACTGGTAACAAACACTGGTACGCAGACCACACTTAGAGTAACAGTGCTTTTTTGGACTAGGCACCTCAGTCACTCTTTATATTACTATTTATGTTTTATAATAGAAAAGAAAGACTTTTGCTCCTTCCCGTTTCTCACTTTAGAATAAGGTAAAGATTTTACATAACAGTGCAAATCTAGGTTTAAGTAGTGTCAACCATGTTACTCTCAAATTTTCTTCAAACATATGTGTTGATTTTTTTAAATGATCCATTTTTCTTTAATATGAAATGTATTCTCCCATCATTACCGTTATTAAGCCAAGATTGTTAGAAACTTGTAAGTTTATGAGAAAAATTAGGAACTTTGTGGTGTAAGTTGCTGGTAATTTATTTTATTAAATTTTATGTTTCATTACTTATCTGTTGAGAAACTTGGAAATAATGCTTTCATAAAAATTAACAAGTATTTACACAACTGTTACTTTAATTTCTTGGTTTAGTCATATAATTTTGTTAGCATTTGTGTTTTACAGTTGAGCTATGGAGATCAGACTGTTTTTCTTAAAAGGACTTCATAGTGTGAATATATATGTGTATATATTGCTTCATTAAGCAGTAGTCTATAGATCTTAAGTGTTCTCATGACACAAAAAACTGTAAGTTGAGGTGATGGATGTGTAAACTAACCTTATTGCAATCATTTTGCAGTATATATCAATATCAAACCATCACGTTGTACACCTTAAACTTACATAAGGTTACATGTCAATTATATCTCAATAAAGCTGAATAAAAAGTAAGCAACAGCCCTGGCTGGTGTTGCTCAGTGGATTGAGTGCTGGCCAGCAAACCAAAAGGCTGCTGGTTCGATTCCCGGTCAGGGCACATGCCTGGGTTGTGGGCCAGGTCTCCAATTGGGGGTATGCCAAAGGCAATTGAGTGATGTTTTTTTCCCTCTCATTCTCCTTCCCTTCCCCTTTCTCTAAAAATAAATAAATAAAATCTTAGAAAAAGTAAGTAGCAATAATAAAGTCTAGGCTTTATTAGCAAGGTTTGGTGATGTTTCCAGCACTGCCTGTGATTCTAAAATGTCCCGTGGATTATTACCATTTGGTTTGGAGGAAGTAGAAAGTAATATTTAAGTTATATTGAGTTTTTCTTTAATGTAGATACAGTGAAAGATAAAATATCTTTGGACTCAGTATGAAGTCTTTTTATAACAGTTCTTTTGTTTATACAACTTCAGACAAGTACTATCAGTGGACAGAGATTTAAATTCTAACCTTTTTATATTCTTTGTATTACCCAGTTAAATAACTTTAAAGTGGTATTTTTTTGTTTTTTTTTGTAAGTTATCTTTGTACTAATTTATATAAGCTATGTGTGTGCTAGAGGAAAGGAATGTATACCATCTTTGTCTGTTTTCCTTTAGGGTAATTCCTCTCCTGCAGTTACTTTTGGATGGAAGTATGCTCTTTTTCCAATAGAAGATGGTAAACTTGGAGAATGACCATGGAGAAGGGGATGAGTTCTGGAGAAGGGCTGCCTTCCAGATCATCTCAGGTTTCGGCTGTTAAAATAACAGCCAAAGAATTGGAAACAAAGCAGTCACATAAAGAGAAGCGAGGGGGCTTTGTGTTGGTGCATGCAGGTAAACTCTAAGTGATTGAGTCGGAAGATGAGAATAATGTTGATTTTTTTCTTGCCTTAAACTACACTGAGAATTGAATTTCACCTTGTGAAGAGCACAGTACCAGAGAGGAATTGGAATCAAAAGAGATCAGCTTTGGTATAGTGAAGACCTCCCCTAATTACCCACTGGGAAGATCTTGTAATGACAGCTCTTCATATGTCTTCTTCAGTCCTCTACCCTATTATTTACTTTTACCCTATATAATAGATATATTTAGTGTTAAAACCAGACAAAGTACTTTTTTTAACCTCTGGTTTATAGTTTTAAAAACAGTGATGCTGAAAAAAAATTTTATTGACCCCCATATTCGATTGTGGCCATCCTGGAGTATATTTACACAGTGTTAGAGCTAGTTTGCCTTCTTAACATGATATGTGAGGAATCTTAAAACCAGAGATTCAGTGACTTCAGCCACATGGCTAGTTTGTTTTAGAGCTAAATTGAGAAACCTTTAAGTGGGCCCTTAAGTGCTGGTCTAGTGCTCTTGGCTATATGTGTGTATCAGCCTATGATCTCTACTTTAGAGGACCACAAGGACTGACAACTGAAATTTAACCCTTGGGTCCCCCATTATTGAAGGGTCTTGGATTTCAGAGTTTTGCATCTCTGCCCAGGTTTGTTCAGCAGGATTTTTTCTTTTTCTTTTCTTTTTTTTTTTTTAATTTAGTCATTTTTATTTGCCTGTATAGTATTCAGGTTCTAAAGTTTATGATTTCCCTGAAGGAAGAAGGAATGACTGGGTCCCCTTTTTGCTTTCCTCAGACAGCCAGGAAGTATGGGAACAAGATTAGTCTTGATATGGGGTTGAGGAGTGGAAATGTTTGCTGTCAAACTTGTGTCTTACTTGGTTCATTAACCTTTGGCTATATTTAGACTGGACATCTTGGAGGTCTTACAGAATCTGATCCAGAAGAATTAAAAAAAAGCATTTAATTTCCTTTTCTTTCAAATGATTTTACAAAGAAAAAAGTAATTTTATAGAAATAATTCTGGGACTAGAACCTCCTGCCAATGTTCAGACTCGAGGGCCAATGTTCTTTCTGGGACACCATATTGAAGGTACATCTTTCATAGTACCGAGTGAGTTGTTTTATTTAAGTATTTGACAACTGTACAAGAAATTTGAAATTTATAACAAGCGTTAAGCTAAAGCTTTTGATTAGTTAGGAAAGTGCTTGTTTCTATGACTATCATGATGTTATCAATTCTCTCTCAAATACAAACTTGATGGCTCCTAGATAAAGTTGGTGCTGGGGGCCAGCAGTAATGGGAGGAAATCTGGGTTATGGCAGGATTGTGTGAATTAAGGATGATCTCCCCTTCTAAATTTTTGAAAGTTCAGACAGGACGATTGATTATGCAGCAGCAGTATGTATCTTCTACAAATAAGGGACAAAATTTCAAATTCAAATTCAGTGTAGAGGTTTTAATGCTGATTTTTTTTTTAATATTAGAGATTTACCCACATTTTATTTGTTTGAGTAGTAGATTCTTTAGATTCTAGATTTTTCCCAGATCTGTCAACTACCTATATTTGTTTACCTGAAACTGGAAACATCGGTGTTTGTGCTGCCTGTCACTATAATAACCAATAAGTAGAGATACGGATTAAATCTTTATGGGTGCTTTATTCAGATGGCTGGCCATTTGAGAAGATGGGTTACGTACCCTGAAAAACTGTCTTAACATCTCATTTCAAGCCTACCTTTTTATAAGGAGAAGAGAGGGTAGGTAAGGGGTTTGGAAAACAGGTTAATTGGGTAAGGGTTGTAGTCGGGGGTGATTTTCCTATTATTTCTTTATCTGATCAACAATTCTTTATTTGCATTATGGAGTTCCCTAGGAACACAATGGCTCAGATACCATCTCCGTTGCTTGCAGATCCCCTGGACTGCAAAGGTTGAATTGCTCATTGATTTCCTGGAGTCCTGTGGTCACGCATTCCAGTTCCTGGAATAACTGTTTTCCACGCGCATTAATTACTTAAGCCTGTCAACTAAGGCTAAAATCTTTAACTCTTGAGTTTTCCTATCAGACCTAATGTTAAAAAAATGAAACACTTCGTTACCTTAAAATTTTAAAGATGAAACATATATTTACTAAAATGGAATGCCAGTATCACTTGCATGCAGAGAAAATGACTTTAAACCAGTGAAAACAGAGCAGTGTAATTAAATTTTAGCTAGATCCTATGGAATATCTGTGGCTTAGATCCTAAACCTACCTTTCCCTTGTTAAATAGAGTAATTACTGGAGCCATGTTGAGACTTTTTCCCCTATTCTAAGAGAATGTATATGTTAATGATATCAATGCTGTTATGCATTCACTTAAATGATCTATCTGGCAATAGTGTCCCATGCTTTGGGAAATGCAAAAGATTGGGGGTTGAGATTGAAGATGATGGATCTGAGATCAGATCTATTAGAGAACCATAAAGAGAGGCCTATTAAATATTGGCACAGATTCTATGAAGTTTTCCTGAGAAACAGGATTAGAATTTGGATGTGTTAAGGATTCCTGTTGCTTGGGCATCTTTTCTGCACTCTTGAGTCCAATAGCTTTTTGTCCAGTTCCTTCTCTGCCTTGAGAAATTGGGGTTTAGGTTGTATCAGTCTTCAGCCTCACAGGAGGAGCCGTGAGGTTTAGAGTTGTAGTTCTTAACCTTTTGTTGTACTCCTATGGGGTTGTGGGGCTTGGGTGGGGATAAAGCGGGGTGGGGTGGGGTGGCTTGGGTTGGGGTTCAGAACTTTGATTAGAAGCTTAATTATCACAAGAGTTTAAGGACTCTTATCTTGTTTTTTTCTTATTTAGATCATTCTCCAATCTGTAACTAAGCAAGTGTTAACCATTTTAGGGAAACAAATTTCAGAGCCATTCTCTTGAGGAAGTTGCTGGGTTTTTGATTAAGAGTCAGGGACCAACAGAATTTCTAATAGGCAGTCGTGCATTTACCATCACTGACGTTTCAGAGACACCCTGAGCTTATCCAGGTGAGAGGATGTAGGAGTGGTAGTATTGGTGGTGGTTGTGGATAGGTGGGGTGTAATACCTCTCAACTGTAAATGTTATTTAGAAACTAGTTTTGTGGTGTTACTTTTAAGAATTCTGGAATCCCAGATGGCAGGTGCTTTCTGAGGGTCAACAGAGAAGAACTTGAAGGGACTCTTTTCCCTGACACTGCCTGTGTTATCAACTCCAGACCAAAAAACTCCTGACTTTGGAGAGAGGTTTTTCAAAAGGAGGAAAGGTGACGTTGATGAAGCTTCTCTGGGGACATGAGCTACTTCTAGTGCCTCTCCCAGGAAAATAGCTTTTGAAAAAGAAGATAAGGCATGGTATTAAAAAGGTGTATGGTGGAGAAAGAAGCTATTAGATTTTTAAAACTCCACACAATTAAGACAATAGTTTTATTGTCATTACAGAGCATCAGTTTGTATGAACTATTTATATAGTATAAGCAAGGTCTCTGACATTTTAATGAATACTAATAATTGGTTGGTTTGTTTCACTACAGGTGCAGGTTATCATTCTGAATCCAAAGCTAAGGAATATAAACATGTATGTAAACGAGCTTGTCAGAAGGTATGATACAAACATTCCAGTTTTGACCATAAAGCAGCTTTACCTTGAAATTAAAAATTTTGAGGTTTGATTTATAAGATAATCTTTAGTTTGGATCATAAAATATTTTTGCTCATATTTGTGAGGTCTTTTGAGAGAGAGAGAGAGAGAGAGAGAGAGAGAGTGTGTTTGTGTATTTTTTCTTTTTTTAATTCAAATCATGCTTAGATCTTTCCTGGATTAAAGCCTGTATTTTTGGAATCATGGGCACGTAATCATTTATCTTTTAATCTTTGCAAAGGCGTTGAGCTCTATAGGAAACAGCTCAAAGGCAGTCAGTGTGTCTTTCTGTGAAGGGAAGGAAAAAAAATACTAACAAATGAAAATGGGTGCTTTTCTTTGAGATATTATCATGTATGTTTTCCTTCTGTTTTTCATCATGTAGTTTGTATCATAGAAATTCATTGTCATTCCTGAAGTTAGCTTTGCCCTTGTACTCTGTCGTGCTTTTTTCCTCTTTGGTTTTTGAGGTTTTGTTAAACAGTTGAATACTTAATGTGGAATCAGGAATGGAATCAGAACAAATAGTGTTTATTTTTATTTTGATCCTGTCTATATATTCTTGTAGGCAAACCTTTCATTTACTTTTATTTAAGTAGAATGTTAACTGGATATTGTAGATCAAGTAAATGAGTCTCTCAGTTCTTGATTTAAGTTTAATGCCATTTAAAAGAAAGATTGTACTTTATTAAAGATCCAAACTTTTTCTTATGAATGAAATCCCATACATAAATAAGAATATTTTGTTATAGGGATGTTTAAAAAAATTATAATAATGTTAAAATTTCTGTAAGCTCTTTTATTTTTTTATCTTATTTTTCAAAGTGTAAAATCTTTTCATTATCTGAAAAGAATGTTTTACTTCTATAGGACTACTGTAGTCCTAGAAACCTAATACATTTGGAGTGTGTAAGTAGCCTCCTCAATTTATACAGTGAATGAACTTCTTAAAAGTTTAATAGAATTCTCTTTTTAAGCCTTCTCTTTATTGACTAATGCGGAGCTTTAATAGTTCATTTAGAAATCAGTCTTCCTTCTCTGTCTTTCCTGTCCTAAGTTATACTCAAGAAGCAGGGTGATTTTATAGACCTTTACTCTCTGTAGTTTATATTACAAAAGAATATGATTTATTTATCTCACTATAAAATCCATTATAGTATCAAAAATGTGTTTGTTAAATGTATGTTTCCATCTAAGGATTCTGAAGTGCCTCTGTGATTGGGTGTCACTGTTTTTTTATAGTTAGGGGTGTGGAGAGTAGTAACAGTAGGAAGAGAACTTATTAGCTTAGTCTGATTTAAATATCTATATAAAATATGAATTATCAGGATGTTTAAACCAAACTGAATTCATATAATGTCTATGGCTATTTGACTTGCCTGTGATGAATGAAATCCTTGCACTTATTAAAATTCCTAGCACTTTGCATTTAATGGCTAGGTTTTTTTCCATTGTCTTAATTTGAAAAATATTAAGGGAGTTAAGTCATAAATTATCCTGAATGTAAGATAACTTGATTTTTATCCTACAATTGATTGTTTTAAACTGAGACTAGTTTATATCTTGAAGTATAGAATGGAAATAAGGATCAATTTTTACTAATTCTAAGTGTCTTTTACACTTGTTTAAGCCTTTGGAAAGTTTTTGGGTATGTTTGAGAAGTTGTGGTTTTAAAATAAATAATCTTTCCCCTTGGTTTCATAGGCAATTGAAAAGCTACAGGCTGGTGCTCTTGCGACAGATGCAGTGACTGCAGCTCTGGTGGAACTTGAGGTATTTCTTTTCTCTATGTTTTATTTAACATATTTGTGAGTATGTTTGTTACTGTTAAATGTCATGAAACTATTAAGTTAGTCAACCCTCAATTACATGTCTCATGTTTACCAACAATATTAACAAAGTTGTGAAGAAACCTGTGATATTGTTAGGTTGTTTTTATTGGGGACGTCTCTGAGCAATATAGGAAAATTGATTACATTTCTTTTTTCCCATTTTGTGAGACTCATGAATATAAAAGTTACTGGTTATTTAAATTACTGGATACTTAAATTTCCTTCATATTTTTAACAGGAAAATTCCTGAAGTTAGCGTCCCCCAAAGGAATATGTCTAAAGAGTTGGAAAACAAAAAATTCCAACTGTTATAGTCATTTCTAAAGTGGAAGAGAAAGTTTCCTGAACAACTGAATAGTTCGATATATGTTCTGAAGCTATGCTCTGTGAAGTATGTCTTGTCCAGTGTGGTGGTTAGGTTTCCAGTGAACTGTGGGCAGTGAGGAATTCAGTGGGGAGGTGCTCAAGTTTGCTGTAATTCTTTGTACTCCAGAGCGAGGGGCTCTCAGTTCTCATAGTGTGGAACTTTGATGATGAATTTGTCCAGGGGATATTGAGGCCTTCAGAAGACTGATTTCTGCCCAAACTTAGAGAAGATAGATTTGTATTAAGTCAGTTTAGAGGATTATAGTGAACAAATAATTTTTTGGTTGAGAAGACTACTTGGGGAATCAAATAAGACAGGAAGATAACATAGTGATGAGTTTGAGGGAGAAGGGGATAGTTAGATTTTCCCAAGTTGATTTGATTGTGGCCCTTGTGTTTAGGCTCTTATATCAGGGCACCTACCCTGTCATGCCAGGCCTTGCTTTTCCCTGTGAAAATTACCCAGGATTTTGCCAAAAGTCATAGCTGTGTTTTTTGTATATTCCCTTGCTTAATTGTGGAACTATATTTTGATCATGCTTTATAGATTTTAATATCTCCTGTTAACACTTCTAGCTTGGTCTTAGTCAAGGAGGGTAAACAAACATAGTAGGTGCCAGTTCTATTGGAGTTTGGTCCCAAGGGCATCTATCTGACTTTAGGTTATATGGTCCCCTCCTATTGTGACTGACACCAGTCATTAGCCATGTGTGTCTGGGCACCTCATAGCCTCTCCTTGATCCAGTTTTTCTATCTATAATATGTGGATAATAATGCCTGCTTTACAGAGTTGTGAAGATTAACTGAGTTAACAGTCCCTTAGAACTGTGTGTGGTACATGGTAAGCACTTCATAACTGTTAGCAATTATTAATATCATGAGGTGCTTTGGAATTGATATATATCAGGTTGGCTGTTTATGGTAACTAGTAATGACAAATTTTATAATCTTAAAGGTTAACTTAGATTATGGATAAAAGGAGGGAAAAAATTCAAGAAAAAAGATTAATGCATACTTAGCACCAAATTGTACCTTTACTCAGTATATACAAGGAAAGCTTCACCTAATTTAATTCAGTTGTTAATTGCAAATTACTCTCCTTTGTGCAGAAAATGATGTCCTGAGGTTACCTGAGATTACCAAGGCATGGAGTCACTGTGGGCCAGGGAAAGAAGGTTAATGAATAGCTGGGAGATATACTAGAATGACAATTATGAATACAAAATTGAGTAAAATTAAGTTTTCTTTTTTCTTTTCATTTTAGAATAACTTTAACTTCTCCAAGTCATACTTATATCAGATTGAATATTTTATTATATTTTTTACTCTGTGATGCATCAATCCTATTTTAAAAAGTTTGCTTATTTATACTTAAAATACAGTTTGGAATAATGTGTTATATATAAGTGAGCTTTATAACTTTGAGTGATGACCTGTGATTTTGAGTGTGGATATGGAGGGTTTCTTTTCTTTTCTTTTTTTTTTTTAAACAAATGTGTTCTCTTATTTTTGATTGTTACATGGGTAATGGTGGCATGGAATACTGTCGTAAGTGAAGAGAGTGGACTTCCCCCCCTTTAATTATTCAATTTGAGGAAGAATTTCAGTGAATTATCTTTAACAGTTCATTTTTATGTGGAATTTTTGATTGAAATACGTGTTAGTAGTTTAAAGGCTAAGGCTACGCTGGAAGAATATGTATCTTAAAAACTATGTTGGAAGTCATGCTTATAGTGCCCCCTGCAGTCCAGTCACCTTGCATAATAATTTTGATTCATCACCTTTAAATAGGGTGAGGTTTTTAAATAAAGAGTTTGGTTGAAGTATTATAATAGTTTGGGTCAATGGAAAGATATATGAAAATCAGAGTCTAATATTTTCTATACTTCAAGGAATATAAGCAACAATATTGAGTCCTTTCAATCCATTGAAAAGTCCCAGAGTATGATTTATACTACTATGTTTATTGAAGATAACTATAGTTTTTAGTTTTGATCAGTATATTCCGTGTCCTAATTCAATCTATACAGTCTTGACCTACTTATTGACTACATATGGACAATCATACCATTTCTTTTTGACTTTGAGATATGCTTTTTGACTAAAACAAAACTGTGCTTTTAAAACTTGCCTGTTACATTATTACTTAGGCAGATAACAAAAGTCATTTTGAGTTCCTTGAACTTTACTGACAGAATTGAAATGACTGAAATGGTTTAAATGGTCCCTATTGGCTAGAAGGACCTCGTAATTTGAAAAATATGAAAATTTGCACTTATCCAAATAGTAAAAATTTCACTAATCTCAACTTGATATCATAGAGGAGGAAGAGGCAAAGTGGAAGTAAAGAAAGTCTGTATAAGTATACATTATATTCAACCAAAAATGATGTACCTAGGTGGCCTATATATTTAATACACTCCACCTAGACACATCATTGTTCAGCTTTTCTTGGAAACCAATTATCTTGTGTAGTTTCATATATCTCATTTACCAGTACAGACAAATGGTGTTTTCCTAGGACTACTACTTCTGGGCACCGGAGTGGGTGTTTCTTTCATTTTAAAGAGGGAGGTAGGGCCAAATGCTAAGTTCCTGCCTATTAAAATGACTAGCTTCTCCCTTCAGGGTTTTGGGTGTGAAGTGACCACGGTTGTAGGAGAGGTGTTTTGTAGTGTGGAAATGAAAATATGACCCCACAGTGCATTTTGTTTTATCTGCAGAATGGGGGGAAGGAAATAGAAAGGTCAGTTTATATCAGTAGATCATATTTTAATAACTTATTGTTAAATTGATTTGGTTCTATTGTTTCACTTAGCTATTTAGAGCTTTTTTGAGATTATCTTTATAACTAACTGATGGGAAAGTGACTTATATCCATTGGTCAGTACAACTCTGATTTCACTCACAGTAGAGAAGATAAATATTGTGAAACAATTTGATATTCATCACTAGGGCTGTGCATTTGGAAGACAGTTGCTTTGATGGCTGCCTTTAAAAACAGTTTTGGTTCAGGTAGTAAATAGTGGGTTTTAAATTCTGAAGACCATTTTGGACATTTTACATGGTAGAACTTCCGATAGGAATTTCTTTTTTGAGGACATTGGATATAGAGCTGGGTGAGTCATGATGCCACTGTTAAAGAAGAAAGAGTTTCATAGATTCTGATAGAAAATGAACTAGTGCTCATAAAATAATTACTGAAGCACCCTTAGCATATTGATTTTTTTTTTTAAAGTACTGAGGCCTGGTTAAAAAATTGTAATAAGGAATAATAGATTTAATATGGATGACAAACTTTTGAGAGATTATTTGTAGTCTTGTGTTAGAAAACGGATGAATCTGGCTGAGATTTTGAAGATCTTGATGTAGCTAGCCTTTGGGAGATTTTGGTTAATTCATTTTGGAAACTGGTTATTTGGCATGTAGAATAGTCTATTAAAAATAGTGATAGGTATAGCTTTTACATTCCATATAGTGAAAGGCAGATTGCACAGGCTCCATTATTAAAAATATTTTGTATTCATGAATTTATGTTATTTGAAGTGGAGCCTACAGTTCTTTTGTTGACTCGATTCATCTGTAAAGGCTCCCTATGGTTAGAGGGGATAGTGTAATTCATGGTTGAAACTAGTTTATTGTACAAATGCTTTAGCATTTAAAGAGCAGAATCTATTGGGCATAAGTTTTTATATCTGTACATTTTCTTTGGATCTCTATATAATTCAATATAATGCTTACTTATAAACTCTAGGAAAATCCTCTAAGAAGTAACTTTTTGTCCAGATGGCTGATAGTTTGGGGTATAAGAGAAAAAATTAGGTATTGCATTATTATATATTTATATTATTATATGTAATATCATTACACATTTTTCGTGTCTCTTATACCCAGAGCCAGCTCTGTATGCTTTTCTGTTTCTGTTAAAAGTAGGAATCTTCAGAATGTCAGCACTGCTGAACAGCTGGTTGCTGGTGGACCATAGTGTCTGTGCAACCACAGTATTAGGCCACACCCTCTTCCCTTGGCTATATACTTCTTGCCAAATTGTTTGTGTGCCTCAGAGGGGGAGAGAGAGCGCGCTTAGGCCTGCTGATCCTTGAACTGCCTTGTGGTCATTGAGATGATGTGGCTTGTTGCTGGCACATGGGCATGTCTAGATTGGATGGGAACATTGGGAAGGGCTGATATGACCTCCTTTCTCTCACCAAACCTGTAGCAATATCACTTGTGGGATTTTTTTGTGAGTAAATACTTAATCACACTTTGTTCCTTATCTCACTTAAGTGATTGGTTTTTATTGCAAAAAAGTAGGCCATCTGTTTTACAGTTATTTCTGTTTATTTGGGAGGTTAAAAAACAAATTAATGAGCATCCACATTTGTCTGCACTTTTCTTTTGCAGAAATCATCTTTTCATACATAAAGCATAGCTGAGTATTTCGATGGTTCCTTACTTCCTTCTTCCCCATCACCCCTCTCCCCTTGGGGCTGAACACATTGGACAGAGAGCTTGATGCATTTAGCTCACAAATGCCCATTAACCAAAATGTAACGGATGAGTCTAATTTTAGACCTAATTTTTCTCTTCTATTTATAATATCTTTTATTATCTGTAATCGGAAGAGGTCCTGTTTTTATGTATGTGAAACAGAGTTTTTACCTTTTTTCTTCTTAGAACTTAAAATGTTTTCACTGCATGAAATTTGAGTTTTGACTTTAGATGCTGTTTTTTTTCCCCCCAACTTGGTATCATTGCTTATTTTAGTCAAAGACCCTATTTTGCTCTCTGTTAAGCAGTATTTCCAGTGGTGCTTCAGTATTTGTATATTCCAGCTGTTTATAGAGTCTTTATGTTTCTCTGCATTTTTTGTTTTATTTTTTGAGGTGTATACACACAGTTACACTTCATGGAGTTGCATCCAGCCAAGTATCCATGTTCTTCTTGTGAAGAGGCAGAGAAAATCACCTCTCCCAAGAATTTCCACCTTCTGACCAAGGGAAATGTGTCCAGAAGAGCTGTACGCAGATGGAGGCAACTTGTTTGCTTGTTCTGCTGCTAGAGCATTCATTTAATTAGAAGACAGGCTGTGGGTGGCCATGTGCAGACAAAGAAGCACCAGACAGAGCCCAGTTAGCCTGGGACAGTAAAAGTAAGTTACGCTCTTTTTAAAACATTTTTGAGTACTGATGCTAATTCTGGCCTTTCATACTAAGGGGCAATTTGTAACTTACTGTTTGTGTTTTACATTAGGTACATCTGTTCTTTTTCTGAGACCCTAGAAATTAAACATGCTCTCTAGCACAAAGTACCTGCTTAATGGAAAAGCAGTGATTTTTTTTCTTTAAGTTTTTTTTAGACAAAAAAGAAAACAATCAATTATTACATTCTAGATTAATTTTACTCTGCATCAACACTGTATATTACTTTTTGACCAGGTAAAAACACTTAAGTACAGAGCCTGTTATGTTATACTTTGTACTGATTCTTCCCTTTTCTAGCCATTTCTTGATGAGCTGTATTCACCTTGGCTGAATCTGTTAGAAGATGTGGTCCAAGACCAGACTTTGTAGCGTGAGCCCTTATTTTGCTCTAGGAGTTTTTGCTCTCTGAGAATATGTTACATTTTGGAATTTGGTTTTGAGCTACTTAAGCTACATTTGGTAGTGTGATAGAGTTGGTGGTAATCCTGTGTTTTAGGAATGAGGAAGCAATTTAGACTTTTGGGTTAAGTGTAAAATGTCTTCTTGTCATATATTAATAGATATATTAGATTCATTGGTAGTTGGAGTTATAGCGTTGTGACTGTTGAAGCATATTGTGTGTGTGTGTATGAGTTTGGATCCAAATTGTTTGGGGCATATATTTTATAATCTTTTTTTTTTTTTTTTTTTTTTTGGTACCTAATGAAGGAACTGTGCTAGGAAGAGTTTTCTATATTCAGTAAAATCACAGGCTGATGTCATAAAGGTCAATCTGAAAGACTGTCTTTAGCTTTTAAGTTTTTGTCTATCTCTCAAACCCAGGTTTTTATTCAGAATCTGGAAAGGAATGAGAAAGTGATATAATTTTTAGGAATCCTATCAAGATCATATCCTGCTCCAAAGGAAACTTTTTTTTTCATTCACCCTCTTTTTCTCCTTATCACCCGATCTTTATGGGGGTAGTGTTAGAATAATGAAGGATTGCATCTCACTATAGCAGAACAAACAGCTTAAAATTGAATTGTAAGCATCTTAGTTAACAGGAGTTCTTCGGCCATTCCAGCTGCTAGGGAGTTTTTGCAGGCAGTCATTCTCACTCAGAATCCAGCCTCCTGCATGGTATACACATTTACTGACAGTTCATGACATGTATATACTGTAACACAGGGCGTCAACACTGTAACACTTATTTGACTTCTCAGAAAATTCAGGGTGAAGAACTTATGTCTTCCTCTCTTGGAATATGTGCAGATGTTAACATTTTCTAGTGGGTTGGAAGTCTTTTTAATAAAAAGGAAAGCATAGTTATAAGTTACTCCTTATAAGTTGTTAGTAAATCTCCCTACCCTCCCATTCTGACCATGCCCTCATGATGGAAGGATAGTTTAAGTTACTATAATTCCATTGTCTGTTAGGATTTTTTTGAGTGATATTTTCATATTATTGTCAATATGGTTAAAAGGTATAATTATTTAGGTTTAAGGGAAGTGTAAGTGGATGCCAAAGTTGGCTTTACTAGAGAAACAGCTACATTTGTATTTTCTATGGTAGCTCATGTGGAAAGGACAGTTTCAGGTACTGTGTGTGCTGAGCTCTTCCTGGACATCATAAAGAATCCAACTAAAATAAAGTTTAAAGCTATTTCAGATGTACATGTCTATTGAAGCCAATATTTTATTTTAGTGGTTTGTGTTATATTTGACAAGTAACTCTGTACTGTGATTCTGTGGCTTTCAATTAAAAAAATGAAAATAAATTGCTGTGATGTCATTTTTCTGCTTAAGTGTACGTTTGTTTGAAAATTAGGCAGATTAGCCCTAGCTGGTGTGGCTCAGTGGATTGAGCACCGGCCTGTGAACCAAAGGGTTGCTGGTTTGATTCCCAGTGTAGAGCACGTGCCTGGGTTGCAGGCCAGGTCCCCAGCAGGGGGTATGCAAAATTCAGCCACACATAGATGTTTCTCTCCCTCTCGTTCTCCTTCTCTTCCCCTCCCTAAAAAAGCAAACAAACAAAAAAAATACTAAAAAAAAGTCCCATTTCCTTATTAAAAAAAAAAAGAAAATTAGGCAGATTAATAATAGAAAGTAGATAAAGACAGATGTGCAGTGCTTTTTCATTCAACTATTTTTAATAATAAATTAGAGAAAAATATGGTTTCATTTTTGACATGCTATTGTATGCCTGATCAACAAATGCTGTAATGAACAAATTATCAACATTTGTTGTCTTTATTCTGACTTTTCCAGAAGAGCTTGGATGCTTCAAGATCATAAAAAGCCTTAGTTCCTAATACATATGCTGTTGTGTGTGAGGGTTTTTGTTTTTTTTAAGACATTAAGTATGTTTTCTTTTGTGTAATTGAACATTTAAAAAATGAACTGTCACAGATACTAAAACTGGGTATTCAACATACTATATTTGACTCAAGTGTTCACAGTGTGATGCAAACAAATGTTCTCTCAACTTGCTTCCAGGATAGCTAAAATATCACTTTAACACATGTTTAAAGTAGAGCACTGTAATGATTTGGCTAGATGTAATTCTGGACTGTCTAAGTTGAGTAATTTCCTCAGGCATTCCAACTTTGATCAACCACAGCAAGAACTTTTAGCATGTCTGTAAAGCAGCCAGTGCATCTGTAAATATGTCCTGAGGTAGAGAGAAAAGAGAGAATGCCAGAAAAGAAAGAATACTTTCTGTCATTAAGAAGCAGTTACAGAATGAAAATGGAAAGATTTTTGTTTTCCTAGGAACTCTTTTTAGGTAATTAAGCCTCTGATGCCTAAGTATGACCTGGGGTTCTGTATTAATGAAGGAAAGATACTTCATTTGGGCCTAGTAAAAATGCCTTTTGGCTAACTCTGCTGAGACTAATTGGTTAAAGTCCATTAATTCTTAAACTTTTAATTCTTTATTAATATAATATTAATTGGCTAAAACCTAAACATAAATAATAACATGTATCTCAGTAAAGCATGTTGTTTATAGTTAATTATAATTAATAAGTTATTAAATTATTAATTATAGTTAATAAACAAGTTAATTGTCTATAATTGGCTAATATTTGGGTGAAAATACTCTTACATGACCCTGTTTCAGAGATGAACTCTTAAGAACATAGGCAGTACCACTAAATAAATAATCTCATATACCTTTTGTTTTCAGTACATGGATGAAAATAGGTTTTTTGGTTTTTATTTTCAGTCACCTAAAAATGAATTTGGCAATGCATATTAGTTTCTATACAGAAGCATTAACTAAGAATATTTATAATGGAAATCATTCTCTGCTACGTGGGAGATGCATATTTCCTATCTTTTTGGACATAACATGCTTATATCACATGAATATAACTTTCCCTGGAGATCTTTTAAGGTGTAGTTAACAACTGCTTGCAAACTGTATTTTCTTCTTATCTTGTTTTCTGTTGTCCCATGATAATATATAGACACCATGACCTCCAATTAGTTTCAGTTGTGAAAATTTGGATTTTTTAGATCAATATTGTACCAAACATTAGGAGGAATCCATAATCCTCTTGTAATTTTCATATTGTAGATCTCTCTTATTCTCCAATCAGTCAGTTCTGGAGAACATGGTTAACACAGTGAAATAAAATTCACTGGTAATAAAAAAAGGGATTTAATTATAGTTTCACTTCCATTTGATTGCTTTCCTTTTTCAGAACTGGACAAAGGGCAGTATAATTGGTAAATTTACACCCTTTAAGCCCATTCCTTGTATCCTTAAAAGAGGTGCAGAGAAAGGATGAATGTGCAAGTTAGAAGGAAGATAGAAGGGCAAGGCCTGGATAAACTAATTGTGATTTTCAATAGGGTACTTGAATAGATTTCTGAGTTGGTTACCTTGTTACTGTTTCTTTGTTTACCTCAAAGTTTTTCTTCCTGTAAATATTGTCCATCTGAATGGCATAATTGCTTCAAAATTTAATACTTATTTAATTTCATGTGTTTATTGCCTTGATCTTGAAATCACTAAAGTTTGCACTGAGAACAAAATAGCCAACTTTTAAAAAAACTATATGGGACCTGGTATCAAATTTATGGATAGATTCTCATTATCCTTTAATTATTTTACCCAATTTTCTCTCATTTTTTGCATGTTACTTGAACATTTATATTCTACCTCCCATGTAACTGTGTGAATTTTGTATGTGGATTAAAAAAATTTTGTTCCAGACTACTAACTCCACAAAGAAGACTGTCTCTTAATATCTTGATAATGGCAGTTTACCACTGCATAGAGTTGTAGGTGAAGTTAGTTGTCTATACTAATGGTGATCAAGGTGTTTCTTTACGAAAATACCATGATAATTCATCATTCTTCTTGTGGATTCTGGGTAAAAAACTTAACTGACTTACTTTGGAGAAGCAAAAAAATATGATAAATTCTAATTGTCAAAATGATAAAATATGTGGCATTTCTGACCACTAACCTGGCTCTTCATAGTAATGGTGTGTTGACATGTGGCAGTGCAGCTTAAATGACTTTCTATATTATTATTATGCTTCTTTAAAGTAGAAAGAGGTAAGGATATTCAGTATTTTAAATATTCAAATAAGCATGAGGATGAAATTATGATTTGTTTTTAGGACTGGTGTTTGTGTCAAGGCGCTACTTTGCCTGAAATCTGTATTGTGTGGAAAACTAAAGACTTAAACGAAGATCAGATTTTTGCATCTGGAGGAGCTTGAGACCTTATTAACCTTTAAAAAGAAATGTAGGCCAGAGGTTACAGAAGAGACAGGTCACAGATATGTGTTGCTTGGCCCATAGACAAGTTCTTAAAAATTGGAATTTGTTTCCAACATTTAAAAATTAGGCCCATAAAAATATTTCTAACCACTTTTGAGAGAGAAAGAGAGAGAAATATTGAGATCTGGCCATGTAGAGCATATATCCTCTCAGGGCTTTAGTCTGCCTGGGCTGAGTGACAGCTGCCCCCTTTGAGTATAAGAGGCTGTGTAACTAAAACTGTATTTTAGTCCAAGGTACAGCTAAAAATGAGGGTTGGACAGAGATGCCAACTTTTGTCTTGTTGGAAGGGCTAAGAAAGTGAATTGATGGTTTAATTGTTAATGCTCTAGACATGACAAATTATTGCAACAGGGATTTCAACAAAAGTATAAAATTAATTTTAATTTTTACAAACTGGAATTGGCCCTGGCTGGTGTTGCTCAGTGGACTGAGCGCCGGCCTGCCAACCAAAGGGTTGCCAGTGTGATTCCCTTCACACTGTACAGGGCACGTGCCTGGGTTGCAGGCCACATCTCCAGTAGGGGCTGCACGAGATGCAACCTCACATGGATGTTTCTCTTTCTCTTTTTCTCCTTCCCTTCCCTTCCCTAAAAATAAAAACAAAACAAAACAAAACAAAAAACTGGAATTGGGCTTAAATATTAACTAATTATTTAAAAAATGATCTTCAAATCAAACTGAGGACTTTTTAGAAAATTTCCCATTGAAGCAATTTGAATGGAACCAATATATATCATTCCAAAGAGTTTTGATCTAGAGATAAAGCAGATGAAAATACTCAATGACCCAACTAAGATTGAACCAAATTGTTCTTTTATTCACTTCTAGTCCCAGAAGTAAAATATTATTTCCAGTGTTTATGGTGAAGAATGTATGGGAAATGACTATAAACACACCATATAGTACCAGTTTCCAAATTTTGTCTTGCTAATCTCCTAAAGGATATTTAATTTCCAGCATAATTTATCTTATCTTGATTCTGCTACTTTTTAATGGAACACATACCAAAAAAGGTTATTGATTTGCACATAATATTTATGTCTGTGTTTGTGATGATTATCCAGAAAGCTTTCTATGTCCCTTTACCAATGACTTCTCGCATTTTATTAATGTTTTTCCAATTCATCTAATTCTTCAGTAAAAGTTGAATCCTGGCTCTCAGAGCGCTTAACTTTTGTAGCCTCTCATGGCTTATTTTGTGTTCTCTTACTCTCTACCTCCTCTGTGCTGTTTCTGATAGGTGCCTTTATAAGCCTCCTCAAGAATGGGATATGCAGAGAAAGTGAGGTTAAACTGCTTATGAAGTTCATTTAGGTCAGAGTTTCTCCAGATGAGGGCCATGATACAGCTGGATCGGAGGTTGCTTGTTCAAAGAAAAAATGAAGATTCCCTATCTTCACTGTATATGACTTAAATCACAATCTTTGATAATAGGAGTCAGGAAAATTTCATTTCTGATTATTTTTAAAACCTTTTTATTTTTAGGTAACTGTAGATTCACATGCAATTGTAAGAAATAATACGGAGAAAACCCTTGGATCTTTAACCTTCAATGATAATGGTATTTTAAAAAAATTGCAGTTAATCTTTTATTTTCAAAAATTTACATGATAATTTAAAAACTTTTTATCAAAGCCTAGTATACATATAGAAAAGTATACACATTTATTGTAAAGAGACAGGTTCTTGAATTTTTCATGATGAACATGTATGTGTACAACCAGCACCTAGATCAGGAAACAACATTTTCAGCCCTCTAGAATGTCCTTCATGCCCTCTTCCAGTCACTCGCAGGGTAAAACCTCTTCTGAAGGGAGTCATGTAATGTGTAATCTTAAGTGTCTGCCTTTTTTATTTGTTAATTGAGGGGAAATTCAAGAACACAAAATTAATCATTTTAAAGTAAATAATTCAATGACATTTAAACATTCAAAATGTTTTGCCCCCACCACCTCTTTCTTTTAATTTTTTAAAATTACATTTTGTTGATTATGCTATTACAGTTGTCCTGATTTTTTTCCCCTTTGCCCCTCTCCACCCAAAACCCCTGACTCCCTCAGGCAACTCCCCCACCATTGTTCACGTCCATGGGTCATGAGTATATGTTCTTTGGCTACTCAGTTTCCTGTACTGTACTTTATAGCTCCTGTAAATTCTGTAACTATCTGTTAGTACTTCTTATTCCCCTCACCTCTTCATCTATTCTTCTGCACTCCCTGCCCCTCTGGCAACTATCTAGTAACTGCTTTTCTCTTGCTGCTTTTAAGATTCTCTCTTTATCTTTAACCTTTGGCATATTAATTATGATGTGTCTTGGAGTGGGCCTCCTTGCATCCATCTTGTTTGAGACTCTGTGCTTTCTGCACTTGCATGTCTATTCTCTTCAGCAAATTAGGGAAGTTTTCTTTCACTGTTTTTTCACGTAGATTTCCAATTTCTTGCTCTTTCTCTTCTCTTTCTGGCGCCGCTATGATGCGAATGTTGGAATGCTTTAAGATGTCCACTAGGCTGCTTACTCGGTCCTCGTTTTTCTGGATTCTTTTTTCCTCTAGTTGTTTTGACTGGTTGCTTTTTGCTTCCTTATGTTCCAAATCATTGATCTGATTCTCGGCTTCATCCACTCTCCTTTTGCTCCCCCGTGAATTGTTCTTTGTTTCAATTAGTGTATCCTTCATACGTGACTGGATCTTCTTTATGCTGTTGAGGTCCTCATTAAGTTCCTTGAGCATCCTTATAACCAGCGTTTTGAACTCTGCATCTGATTGCTTATCTCCATTTTGTTTAGTTCTTTTGCTGAAGTTTTGATCTCTTCTTTTGGTTGGGCCACGTTTCTTTGTCTCTTCCTTTTGGCAGCGTCCCTTGTGTTTGTTTCTGTGTCACAGGTAGAGCTGCTCTGACTCTGTGTCTTGGTAGTGTGGCCTAATGTAGTAGGTGTCCTTTAGGGTCCAGTGGCAGAGCCTCCCTGTTATCAAGGTGTGCCCTTCCTGTGGGCTGAATACACCCTCCTCTTGTAGTTGAGCATGGATGCTGTTGACGGGTGAATGGGAGGGGTTTACCCAGGCCTGTCACCTGGAAAGACTGGCTTTGACCCCTGACCACCAACCTTCGCCCTTTGTGGAGGATCAGCTGTGCAGAGGCAGGGTCATGGTGCTCTGACATGGTCTGTAGCTGTTCCCTGGGTGCGCTGGCCCTGGGTTTCCTGGATAGTGCCGGTCAAGTCAGCCCCCACTTATGTTTTGCCTGGGACACCCTGCCTGAGCTATAAAGCAATCTGAGATGGCTGCTGCTTGTGCTGGGCTTGGAGATTTCCAGGCGAAGCCAAGCTGTGGATCTAGGCTGGCTGCTGCTAGTGCTGGGCCTGGGGCTCAATGAGACAGGCTGTTGCTTGTTTGAGAGGATTTAGGAAATTGTGAAGCAAGAGCCAAGATCAGCCATTCATATGGAAGAGCAGCTTGGGTGGGTCTGTAAGTTGGGTGGGGCGGAATCGCTGGGTTTCTCCAAGGCAGGTCAAACAGTATTAGCCAGAGCTCAGGCACCAGCCTGGCAGCTCTGTGGGCAGAAGGCCCAGAAAAGGGACAGTGGCCTCTGCTTGCCTTGAGGCCAGACACTTCAGCCTCCTGCTGCATGCCACTGGTGCCCCTCATACTACCACCCCAGTGCCGGAGTCCTGAGGGAGTGAGTCTGAGTAGGTGAGTCTGTGTGTGGGTTCTTTAAGAGGAACTGCTTAGGGCTCCAGCAGTTCCTTCCACTGACTCACTCTCCCCACTGGTTTTTACAGCCAGAAGCTGTGGGGATTTGGGCTGGTGGACCTGGTGTGGGGCCAGGACCTCTTGCTCCCTAGATATCCCTCTCAAGTTTTTATCCATTACATGTGGGTGAGGGACCAGCCCAGTGCGCATCTGTGCCTCCCCTACTTGTCTGGATGGATGTAGTTTCTTTAAGTCCGTAGCTGTCAAACTTCCATTCAGCTCGCTTTCTGATGGGTGAGTGATGGTTGCTGTAAATTTAGTTGTAATTTTGATGTGGTTGTGCCATGTCTGTGTATGCCACCATCTTCTCTGTCTTCTTCTAATACATTTTATCTCTCCAAAGGCAGTGCTGTGACCATTAAAATGTTGCCCTTCATTTCCTCCTTTTTCAATCCTTGGTGACCACCGATCTGCCTTCTTTCTATGGATTTACCTCTGGAGATTATATGTAAATGAAATCATGCAATATGTAACCTCTGTGTCTGACTTCTTTCAGTTAACATGATGTTTTCAAGGTTGATCTACAGTATAGCATGTGTCAGTACTTTTTTCATATGTGTAGAATATTATTCAACATTAATCATGTATATACTATAAATTTCTCTCTTTTTTAAAAATCCTCACTTGGACTATGTTTATTGATTTTAGGGAAAGAGGGAGAAGAAGTAGGGGAGAGAGAGAGAAAAAACATCTGATCAGTTGCCTCTGGCACCTTTGAAACTGGGGTCTGTCCCTGCAACCTCGGCATGTGTCCTGACTGGGGATAAAACCCACAGCCTTTTTTTGGTCTACACAATGATGCTTCAACCAAGACACCTGGCCAGGGCTACACTACAGTTTTCTTTATCCATGTATTGATGGACATTTGAGTTGTTTCCAGTCTTGCTATTTTGACTAGTGTTGCTGTGAATATTCAGCACAAGTATTTGAGTACAAATTGTTGGGTCATGTGCTAATTCTGTGTATTAACTTTTTGTGAAACAGCCAAACTTTGCACAGCAGCCCAACCATTTTACATTACCAATAGCAGTATACAAGGGTTACAATTTCTCCACATTTTTGTGTTTATGGTTTTCCTTTTTCTAATGACTAATGATGTTGCGCATCTTTTCAGGTGCTTGTTGACCATTAGTATATCTTCAGAGAATTGTTGAAGTATATTCAAGTCCTTTACCCATTTTTAAAATTGGGTTGTTTTTGGTTGTTCTTATTGAAAGTTATAGAAATTCTTCTTATATTCTGGATACCATATTACTATTGCATTCCTACAGATTGTTTTTAAAAAATTTTCAATTTATTAATTGGAGGGAGAGAAAGAGATAAATATCGATTTGTTTTACTATTTTATGCAATCATTGGTTGAATCTTTTTTTTTAAAGATTTTATTTATTTATTTATTTTATTTATTTTTAGAGAGAGGGAAGGATAGGAGAAAGAGAGGGAGAGAAACATCAATGTGTGGTTACCTCTTGCATGCCCCCTACCAGGGATCTGGTTCGAAACCCAGGCATGTGCCCTGACTGTGAATTGAAACAGCGATCCTGTCGCTGGCTGGCACTCATTCCACTGAGCCACAACAGCCAGGGGCATTCTTTGATTATTATTACCCTGACTGGGGATAAAACCCACAGCCTTAGCAAATTGGGACAACATGCTAACTAACTGAGCTACCTGGCCAGGTCTCTTTGTATTTCTGAAATTATGTTTAAGTAAACAATTAAAAGGAAAAATAAATTATAACTTCCCATGTGGTCTTTCTGTCTCCCCCTTAGAGCCTTTTGACCATGTCCAGTATTCCTTGTCTTCTATCCTGTTTCATGTATCTTCATCGTATTTACTGCTATCTAATTAATATGCCACTTAATTTATTTAATTTCTTGGTATCTGTCTCTCTTAGCTAGACTTGAGCCTCCATGTGGGCAAGGATATTTGTTTGGTTCAATGCTCTATCCCCATGGTTTTAGGTCAAGGATTAACAAGTTATGGCCTAAAAGCTAAATCTGGACTGCTGTCTGTTTTTGAATAGATAGGAAACTAGGAATGTTTTTATTTTTTTTAAATAGTTGAAAACCCAAAGCATCTACTTTGAAAAAATTAGAGTGTTCAGAGTAAGCCCTAAAATAGATAGCTAAATAAATAAATAAATGTTGAGAAAGGTCAAAAGAAGAATATTTCATAACACCAGAAAATTATATGAAATTCAGATCTCAATGTTTGTAGATGAAGTTTGATTGGAATATAGCCATGATCATTCGTTTATGTATTTTCCCTGGCTGCTTTTACACTACAACCGGAGAAGTCCGTAGTTGTAGAATTTTCTGTGTGGCCTGCAAAATCTGAACTATAGAATATATCTGGCTCTTTAAAGAAAATACTTGCCTGGCACGTAAGTGCCCAATAAATATTTTTTGAATGAATGAATCTTAATCTGTACCACCAGAGAAGAATCTGAGTTGGAAATCTTTCAACAATTCAGTTCTTGAAAATTTGAGCTTAATTGGCCACTAAACAAAAAAAATCCTAAAGGATTTTTTTGGTATTACTATTCATTAGCCTCCATTAATCCTGTAAATAATGAAAATTGATGATGAAATAACACAGAATTTGTAATTCTTGATAGTGTCAGTTAAGATAGATATATTGTACAAGTCTTACCAGTGTTAGTTTGAAAAAAAAAAAAAACTATAACAGCAGTTGAGTATACATCCTGTTTTTATTCTCTATTAAAAAATAAAAATAAAAAAATTGTTTCAAAAATTGTTTCAAAAACTGTTTGGATTTTTCCCTTCTCGTAAGGTTTACATTATTAAAGCTACCTGCTTATTAATGAAGATAGCAGTTAAAATTATATTTTGGTATTATAACCTCCTTAATTTTGAATAAGAACTGTATTATCACATAGTTTTATTGTACTGTATTTCAATCATATAATGATGTTTTTGTTGAATTTTCACTTGAATAACAGGGTATGATATTAACATATTAATAATTTCCTATAAATGTCTAACTTTTCCTTAAAAGGAAGATTGAAAATTGTACAAATGTAAATCATTTTATATAAAAATGACTTTATAATGCACCAGTTTAGTTTTTGTACATTTGAAAACTAAATTGTTTGCATCTGTAAGAGCTGTTAATAGAGGTCTCATAATAGATCTGTACCTCAAAGGTACAGTGTACCTCATAGCCTTGCAAACAGTTCTTTAATTTTATGCTTTCAGCAAAGGACATTAAATAAGTAGTACAGGTTGTGGTTTATAGTAAAAGAGTAATGCTTTGCAGATCTTTGCCTTGGCTTGGTGCTTCCAAATTTTATTAATAAGAAAGAGTTGTATGTCATGGTAGGGGTGTAGTTGCGGGCTTGCCTCTTGGCCTTCCTGCCCTCTCTTTGCTGGGTTAAGCAGTCAAAGGGATCTTACTTTTTACAAGCTTTGTCTCTTCTGAAAGGTATGAATAAGCTTAAACATGTTTTGCTTTTAATAAAAACTGAAAATACTGTTGTCTGAATTTATTTTATTTCTTGTTTTAATTGTTAAAAGATTGAATTCTTAGCACTCTATTACATTTGCCTCATATTTCTCTATAGGAGTAACCTGTAAGAATCATTAAGTATCAGTTTGCTTATGGAGTTATTGTTCATAATGATTAATTATTCCACTTATATCTAATCATAGTTAACTCCTATTCATTCATTCTGCAAATATTTATTGAGTACCTGCTATGTGCCAAGCATTACTTTAGACTTGGGGATATAGCACTTAAAAGTTATGGGGTTTACATTCTATGGGGAGAATTAGACAAACAAAATTACATATAATGTCCGGTAGTAAAAAATGCCATAAAGAAGCATAAAATCATAGAGAAAAGAAATTGGTTGGGGAAATGCCAGGTTAGTAAGCAGAAGGCCCTCTGATAAGATGTCATTTGAGCAGAGGCATGAGCAAAATAGGGGAAAAACCCATGGGAAGATGTTGGGTCAGGGAGTTTTTGGTTAGAAGGAAAAGTATCCCATTGTATCTTATCCCACTTCATTCTTTAAAAATCCTTATCCTCATTGAACAGCAGCTATTTATATGTACATGTATGTTTCTATACACACACACAGTCTGTATTTATTGACTCTTTCGTCTGCTAGAATCATGCACTAAACTCAGCATTTCAAAGGAATGAATAAATATGAAGGCCCTGAGTGGGTGTGTTCTTGGTATGCTCAGGAAATTGCAAGGAGGAGGAAATAAGTTGGGAGAGAGAGGGGCCAGATCATGTAGGGACTTATAAACGTTGGAAGTTAGCACATTGGAATTTATTCTAAGTATGATGGGAAACTATGGCAGGTTTTTGAATGGGAGTAACAGGGTATGAAGAGTTTTTAAAGGTGGTTGGCTTCTGATTGGACATAATGAACACTAGTTTTATGAAATTCATGTCAGAAGATAATTACAAATGAACATTTAAAAAGCTTATGCATATTATAAGAACAAAGTTAGTCTATAAGGTCATCAGTTTATATCAACTGATAGGTATACTTTTTTTGTCAAGTTTATTGAAGTCCAATTTATATACAACAAAACTCATCTATTTTAAGCATGCTGAGAGTTGTGACAAATGTATGCAATAGTGTAACCACGAATACAGTCATGTTATATATAATATTTTAATCCCCCTCCCGCCCCCAGCTAAATTTCCTTATACACCTATCTGCAGTTGGTCCCCTTCTGTCACCGGCCCCTGGCAACCACTCAGCTTTTTATCATAATTTGGCCTTTTCTTGAATTTGGTACAAATGGAATCAGACAATATGTGGTGTATTGTGATTGGCCTCTTTAACTTAGCATAATGACTTTGAAATTCATCCCATATTTTTTGGGTATATTAGGAGTTTGTTCCCTAATAGTTCTGAATAGTAGTTCATTGATTTGTTATATCACAATTTGTTTATCTGTTTACCAGTTGATGGGCATTTGGATTGCTTCCTATTTTTGGCTGTTCTGATTAAAGCTGATCAGAATATTTGAATACAAGTCTTTATGAGCACATATGCTTTAATTTTCCTTGGATAAATACTTTGGAGTAAAATAAGTGTATGCTTAACTTTAACGAAAAGTGCCTACTTGGCATTTTCATTCTCGTCATCAGTGTGAGTTGCAGTTCCTTCACATTCTTGACAGTACACAGTATTGTTAGTTTTTAAAATTTCAGCTATTTTAGTGGATATGTAGTAGTATCCTGTAGTGGTCATTTGCATATCCTTAATGGCTAATGATATTATGCATCTTCATGTGTTATTTGCAATCTGTACATAGAATTACCCATTAAAAACTTTGGATTGTTTGTCTTAATGAATTGTATGAATTTTTAAAAATATATATATTCTAGATACAAGTCCTTTACCTTTATGTTTTATTAAATTTTTCTTCTAGGCTGTGGCTTGATTGTTTCTTTTTAATACACTTTGTTTTAGAATAGTTTTAGATTTACAGAAAAATTGAAAAGATAGCATGGAGAATTTCCATATACCCAACACCTGATCTCCCCATTATTAACATTTTAAATTAGTATGTACATTTTCACAATTAATGAACCTATGTTGATACAGTGTTATTAAACAAAGTCCATACTTCATTCCAATTTCCTTAATTTTTACCTAATCTAAAAATCTGTTTTGTTGCAAAGTGTTTTTCATCTTGGATTATTATATTTTTCATTTCTAGAAGTTCAATTTATTTTTTTAATACCTTCCTTTTCTTCCTCCTTATCCTTATGACTGTGTAAAGTATGTTTATATGAAAATTAGTTTAACATTGTTAGCTAACATTAGAATTGCTTGTGAATTCTATCATCTGTGATATTTCTGGGTCTGTTTTCATTGTTTGATTATTCTGGTTATGGGTCATATTTTCTGATTATTTGCATGTCTGGTCATCTTTAGTTTTATACTAAATGTTGTGACTCTTACGTTTTTTGGAATTGGATATTGTAGTATTTCTTAAAATATAGTAGGACTTTGTTCTGTGACAATGTTGTTAGTTTCAATCAGTGCAATCCTTTTGAGACTGGTTTTTAAACTTTGTTAGTGAGGGTCTAGGATAGCATTCTTCCTAGGGCTTATTTGGCCCAACTCTTGAGATATTACCTCCTAAGACTATTCCTGATAGCCTCACTCTGACTGATGGGACCATCACCTAGGCTTACCTCTGTGTAAGCTCCATAATTGTTCAGCTTATCGAAGTTTTGTAGGTTTTTTTGGCCTTGATAGTTACCTTACAAGTGTAATACTTATTTAAAAGACTAAGAGCTCTGGAGCTCTCACCATGCAGCTTTCTCTTCTTTGTACTCTGTATTGCATATTCTAGCCTTCCTGGCCTTGAACTCATAATTGTCTCTTCAACTCTAGAAGAACATTGGCTCATTTTTGAGTTCCTCTTTCCTGTGTTATGGCCTGGAAAGTATCTTTAGGAGTTAAGTTGAGGTGCCTGGTTAGTGTCTCTTCTCTCAGGATCAGAGTCCTGTGCTAGCTATTGAATAAAGTCTGGTTGTCTCATATACTTGTATGTTGTCTGATTTTGTAGTTAGGAGAACAAATATGACCCCTATTATGCCTTTATTGTCAGAGCAGAAGTTTAGTAAACACACTTTTGAAGTTATATTTTGAAGGAGGAGAAATATTTTTGAAAAAATTGTTTCTAAGTTACCCTTCAATTTTCTTACGTACTTTTTTCTTATGTATTTAAAAAATGTCAAATTTAAACCATCACGCAAGGACCATTTTCACAATAACTTGGTTTAGTTTGTGGTTTCTAATTATGTTGGATTTAATTTTGTCGTGCTGATTAGCTGATATATCCTATTTCAAAGATTGTTGAGATAGTGTACATAGTATGAGATTATATATGTGTTTTGGTATTTTTAAATGTGGATGCTTTACATTTTTCTCATATTTCAACTCCTTTATCACATTCTTTGAAGATATACATGATAAGGCAAGAGAGGTTGTATAGATAGAGCTAGAAAACCTTTGTAATATGGTGGTAATATACTTTGTTTACAATTTCTTTGTTATGTGTTGGAGAGACTTTTGATCTGGATTTTTATACAATTCAAAATATAAAATAATTCAGGCAAGAATTCCGCATCTTCTGTTTTATGCCATAATCCTTTATTTTTATTTTATTTAATTTTAGAGAGAGGGGGATGGAGGGAGAAAGGGAGAGAAACGTTGATGTGTGAGAAATATCAATTGGTTGTGTCTCACACATGTCCTGACTGCGACTCAGGTATGTGCTCTGACTGGGAATGGAACCGGAGGCCTTTCGCCTTGCGGGATAATGCCCAGTCAACTGAGCCGTACTGGTCAGGGCCATAATCTTTCTTTAATTGTGTTCTCTTTCTCAAGATTTAGTACTCACTGAGGTACAAATATTCACTTGGAAGGTCTTATTCACAATCATTATGCCTAATTATGCACGCTCTTCCCTCAATCTTATAAAATGCCTTTTTTTACTAATGGTTTTGCCTCCGAAGTTTGAAGATTCTGATCTTTTCCTCTCTTCTTTTCTGTTCTCACTACTATCATTCCATACTATGTCTCCTCCCTTTCTTTATCATGCAATATATGAATGTCAGTTTATGTTTCCTCGATCAATATACTCGTCTTTCTCTTGTATAGAAAGCTTCACTGACTTCTCACTGTTTTCCCAGTTAACTCCAGTGTCTGACACGTGACTTGGGGCAATCTCTATATTTGTCTCCAGCCAACCATTTTTGCTGAGTGTATCTTTCGTAGCTCTTACATTTTCCATTGCTTATGTGTTGCTCATGTCATTTCCACCAAATGGAATTTTCTAGTCTCCTGGCTAATCTTTGTTTTTAATATCCTTCATGTACTATTTAATGATATAGCCTATGATCTTATTTTTAAAATTCTGTGGACAATTAAATTGTCTAACTGCATTAAGATGAAAACCTTGTCTCAAATCCCTGGCTCAAGGTATAGGTGCGTATTAGGAAGGATTTAATGTTGTCAGTTTTTCTTGCATTTGGCAGAAATCCACAAAACTGGGGACATTTGTTGATTTTGGGCATTTGATGATTTTTAGGTTGATCCAAATTGCCCTGGTTTCCTGTGTAATATTGGTCTTACCTTAAATCGGTGAATTTTCTGGGTTGACTCAGATATCTGGAATGCAAGGGGAAGTTTTATGGCCATTGGTTATTTTGGAGTAAGCCCTTCATCTATTCAGTGATACTCTTAAGGAGTGCCAATCTAATTGCTTTCCCCTCCCCTCCTTTAAAAAAAAAAAATGGAGTTTTGCCATGACTAGTGCGGTTCAGTGGGTTTGAGCACCAGCTTGGGAACCAAAAGGTCACCAGTTTGATTCCTGGTCAGGGCATATACCTGGGTTGTGGGCCAGGTCCCCAGTTGGGGATGGATGTGCAAGAGGCAACCTGTTGATATTTCTCTCACACATCAATGTTTCTTTTCCTATCTCTCTCCCTTCCCATCCCTCTAAATAAATAAATAAAATCTTTAAAAAAATTAAAAAATAAAGTTTTTTTAGGACTTTGTCCCCGTGACATTTATTTTTATTGTAAGGTTTCATTATTATTAGATTTTTCACATATTCTCCTGTTGGAAATCATGTATGATAATGTTCTTCATGTAATAGGACTAGTAGTATATATTTTCTAAAACTTTACTCACTGTATTAGAAAAACAAGGTACTCTGTGTGCATGTGTGTATGTGTGTGTGTGTTTTGCCTTTTAAAAAAATTCAAATATATCTGATTCCAGGCCTTTATGTTCTGTGTACCTTATTTATACAAGTTCTTTTTCCTTTATATCTTTTTTAATTGTATTATTTTCTATTATCATTTAGTTCCCTTATATCCCCTTCCCTCTTTATATCTTTCTTTAAAAGATATATTTCATATGTCATAAAATTCCCCCTTTTATGGTACACAGTTCACTGGTTTTTGGTATATTTATGAAGTTTTGCAGTTATCACCACCATCTAATTTTAGTTTCTTTTTTTTTATCAACCAGAAAAAAAATGCGGTAACCATTAGCTGTCACTCATCTTTGCCCCTTTTCCCAACTCCTGGCAACCACATCTACTTTATGGATTTGTTTATTCTCTAGATTTTATATTAACAGGGTCATCCAATATGTGGTCTTGTGACTGGCTTTTAAAAAAATTTACCATCATTTTTTTAAGTTTCATCCATAACTTAAGCATTTCATCCATATTGTGCCACATAGCAATACTTCATTAATTTTTATTGTAATTGATACTACATTGTATGGATATACCATTTTTACTTATTCATTCATCAGTTGATAGGCGTTTGAGTTGTTTCCAGTAATGCTGAAATATGAGTATTGAATATTCATGTACAGGTTTTGTGTAGACAAGTCATTTCTCTTGGATATATACCTAGAAGTAGAAGTGATGGGTCAAATGGCAACCCTAATTTAAAAAAAAAATGTTTTTTTAAAGATTTTATTCATTTATTTTCAGAGAGAGGGGAAGAAAGGGAGGGAGAAAGAGAGAAACATCAGTGTGAGAGAGAAATGCCATGCCTCCAACCATGGACCTGGCTTGCAACCCAGCCATGTGTCCTGACTGGGAATCGAAATAGTGACCTTTCAGTTCACAAGCTGGTGCTCAGTTCACTGGACCACACCAGCCAGGGCTTTGTTTAACTTTCTGAGGAATCTCCAGATGTTTTCCAAAGTGGCTATGCCATTTTACATTCCCACCAGCAGTGTATGAGGGTTCTAATTTCTTCATACCCTTGCCAACACCTCTCTCCTTCAGATTCTTTTTGATATTATTGTAAGTAGAATTTTGAGTGTGAAATAGTATTTTATTGTAGCTTTGATTTGCCTTTTGCTGATATCTAATGTTGTCAAGCACCTTTGTAGGTGCTTATTGGCCATTTACATAGCTCATTTGGAGAAATGTTTATGTCTTTTGCCCTTTTTAAATTCTGTTATCTTTTTTATTTTAGAGTTGCAAAATTTTAAAATATATCCTGGATACAAATCTCTTATAAATGATTTGTACATTTTTCCCATTCTGTGAATTTTTTCCTACCCTTTTTAATGGTATATTTTGTAACACAAATTTGTTAATTTTGGTGAAGTCCAATTAAAGTTTTCTTTGGTTGCTTGTGCTTTTAGAACCATATCTAAGAAACCATTGTGTAATACAAGCTCATGAAGATCTGTCACTTTGTTTTCTTTGAAGGATTTTATAGTTTTAGCTCTTACATTTAGGTCTTTGATCCCTTAAGAGTTAATTTTTGTGTATGGTATGAGAGTTTAACTTCATTCTCTTCTATATAGGTAGCTGGTTGTCCCAGTATCATTTATGGAAAAGACTGTCATTTCTTTATTGAATTGTTTTGGCATCCTTTTGAATTGACCATAAAATGGAAGGCTTATATCTAGCTTCTCAGCTCTATTGTATTGATCTATCTGTTTATCCTTAGTGATATGTCTATATCATACTGTCTTGGTTACTGTAGTTATATAGTAAGTTATAAAACCTAGATGTGTGTGAGCCCTCCAGTTTTGGTTTTCTTTTCAAGTTCATTTTGCCTATTCTGAATCCCTTACATTTCCATATGAATTATAGGGTTAGTTTGTCAATTTCTGCAAAAAAAAAAAAAAAAAAAAAAAGGCAGCCAGGATTTGATAAGTGATTTTTTGATTCAGAACAATTCGAGGAATATTGCATCTTGAAGATGGTAAGCCTTGTGATCTATGTACATACATGATTGTCCTTATATTTGTTTAGGTCTTTAATTTTTTTTTAACATGTTTTGTAGTTTTCAGCATACAGATTTTACAATTTTTGTTAAATTTATTCATAAGTATTCTTTTTGCTGTATCGTAAGTGGAATTGTTTTCTTAATGTCATTTTTGGATTGTTTACTGCTAGTGTGTAGGAAAAATACTCAGTTTTGTATGTTGATCTTGTAACTTGCAACTCTGTTGAACTTGCTTATCAGTTCTAGTAGTTTTTTAGTGGAGTCTTGAGGATTTTTTTGTATACAAAATCATGTCATTTTCAAATAGAGATAACTTTACTTGTTTCTTTACAATATAGATGCTGTTTATTTGTTTTTCTTTCCTTGTTGTCCTGTTCAGATATCTAGTATAATGTTGAATGGAAGTGGTAAGAGTAAACCTTGGTGTACTGTAGTGTTCCTGAGCTTAGGGGAAAGCATTCAGTCTTTTACTATTCTTTTGTTAGTGCTGAACTTTTTATAGGTGCCCTTTATCATATTACGTTCCCTTCTCTTTCTATTTTGTTGAATTTTGTTTTTTTCTCATGAAAGAATTTTGGATTTTGTCAAATTCTTTTTTTTCCCTGTCTGTTGACATGATCATGGCGTTTTATTTTTTGGTCTTTTATTAACATGGTGAATTACATTGAATTTCAGATATTAAACCAAACTTGCTTTCCTGGGATCCCTGTTTTTTATAGTGTATACTTCTTTTATGTTTTTTTGAACTTGATTTGCTAATATTTCCTTGAAGATTTTTTGTGTCAATATTCATAAAGTATATTGATCTGTAGGTTTTTTCCCCCTCTTTATGTCTTTTTGTTTTGTTTTGTGTTGTTTTGTTTTGTTATCATAGTAGTATTGCTGTCATATAATGAGTTGGGATGCGCTCTATCCTTTTTCAGTTTATGGAACAGTTTATGAAAGACTGACGTTAAATCTTTTTTAAGACTAAAGATATTTTAATTCTTGTTTTTATCTTTTAGGATTCTCCTTTTACAAATGCAGGAATGGGATCTAATCTAAATCTCTTGGGTGAAATTGAGTGTGATGCCAGCATAATGGATGGAAAATCCTTAAATTTTGGAGCTGTTGGAGCACTGAGTGGTATGTGGACACTATAATACACCATCTCTATTCTTTAAAAAACTATGAATTAATTACCATTCCATGCTACCTAAAGACTTAGTTCAGTTTTTTTCACTATTCTTGCTTGGAATAGTGTTGGAAACAAACATTTTTTCTTTTTTAAAGACTTTATTTATAGATAGAGGGGAAGGGAGTGAAACATCGCTCCCCAGCTGGGGAGGTGCCCTGCATACCCCCAGTTGGGGATGTGCCCTGCAACCCAGGCACGTGCCCTGGCTGGGAATCGAACCCGTGATCTTTCTGTTCATAGGTTGGTGCTCAATCCAGTGAACCATACCGCCAGGGCCATTTTTTTCTTGTACTGAATTTAAAACATGAAATTTTAGCTATAGCATGTCTTTGTTAGAGTTTGATCATTCTTCTCTATCGCTGCAAGCGATTATAGACATTTAAAATGGATCAGCAGATTTCCATTCAAGGTAGTGGTGTAGGCAGACATGGCTTGATTCTTCGCACAACCACATCAAAATTACAACTAAAACATACAACCATCACTCATAACTGCCAGAATTTGAGTTGAATGGAAGTCTGATTACAGAATTAAAGAGACCACTTCCATTCAGACTGTTAGGAGGGGACACTGTGCCATTAAAGGGCACATACTAGATTGTGGCCCCTTAATTTGGTGGTTTGGATTAACAGAAAATAGAAAACCCAAGTCAGATATGGATAATTAAGCATTTTATTAAGTGAAAGCAAAGTGAAAGCAAGAATCAAGAGCATACATCACCATATGGGAATTCACCAACACCCAAACATAGATGCTGGGGAATTCCAGAGGCAGCATTTGGGGTTGAACTGGGAAAGCTCTGAGCAAAGCGTCCTCCTCTCAGGTAGGATTCCAAAGTCTCACTTTGGGGGCTAGGCTTAAATGTTTCAGACAAAAATGGCTGTGTGCCGAGGGCCTTGTGTGATTTAGCTAACCAACAGGTCCCTCTGGGAGAAGGGCCAGTTCTCCCTGAAGGAACAGTTATATATTAAAAGTACTATTCTCCTGGGGATAAGGGCCAGTTCTCTCTGGGAGATAGCATGCCTATATTTAATTACCATAAAGGTCACAGCTCGGGCATAAACAAGGAGGATTCTCAATGTTCTTTCAACCCCTCAGGCACAGACATGGAATGGGCTAGTCTCTCACCCTGTGTGGTAGATAAAAATTCAGGAGGGTTATCTTAGGATGAGGAGTCCCAGCCACGCACCAGTCCCCCCGGCCCTGGGTTTCTGTTCCAGGAGATAAGTCCCCACAGCTTCTGGCTGTAAAAACCAGTGGGGAGAGTGAGTCAGTGGAAGGAACTGCTGGAGCCCTAAGCAGTTCCTCTTAAAGAACCCACACACAGACTCACCTACTCAGACTCACTCCCTCAGGACTCCGGCACTGGGGTGGTAGTATGAGGGGCACCAGTGGCATGCAGCAGGAGGCTGATGTGTCTGGCCTCAAGGCAAGCAGAGGCCACTGTCCCTTTTCTGGGCCTTCTGCCCACAGAGCTGCCAGGCTGGTGCCTGAGCTCTGGCTAATACTGTTTGACCTGCCTTGGAGAAACCCAGCGATTCCGCCCCACCCAACTTACAGACCCACCCAAGCTGCTCTTCCATATGAATGGCTGATCTTGGCTCTTGCTTCACAATTTCCTAAATCCTCTCAAACAAGCAACAGCCTGTCTCATTGAGCCCCAGGCCCAGCACTAGCAGCAGCCAGCCTAGATCCACAGCTTGGCTTCGCCTGGAAATCTCCAAGCCCAGCACAAGCAGCAGCCATCTCAGATTGCTTTATAGCTCAGGCAGGGTGTCCCAGGCAAAACATAAGTGGGGGCTGACTTGACCGGCACTATCCAGGAAACCCAGGGCCAGCGCACCCAGGGAACAGCTACAGACCATGTCAGAGCACCATGACCCTGCCTCTGCACAGCTGATCCTCCACAGAGGGCGAAGGTTGGTGGTCAGGGGTCAAAGCCAGTCTTTCCAGGTGACAGGCCTGGGTAAACCCCTCCCATTCACCCGTCAACAGCATCCATGCTCAACTACAAGAGGAGGGTGTATTCAGCCCACAGGAAGGGCACACCTTGATAACAGGGAGGCTCTGCCACTGGACCCTAAAGGACACCTACTACATTAGGCCACACTACCAAGACACAGAGTCAGAGCAGCTCTACCTGTGACACAGAAACAAACACAAGGGACGCTGCCAAAAGGAAGAGACAAAGAAACGTGGCCCAACCGAAAGAAGAGATCAAAACTTCAGCAAAAGAACTAAACAAAATGGAGATAAGCAATCAGATGCAGAGTTCAAAACGCTGGTTATAAGGATGCTCAAGGAACTTAATGAGGACCTCAACAGCATAAAGAAGATCCAGTCACGTATGAAGGATACACTAATTGAAACAAAGAACAATTCACGGGGGAGCAAAAGGAGAGTGGATGAAGCCGAGAATCAGATCAATGATTTGGAACATAAGGAAGCAAAAAGCAACCAGTCAAAACAACTAGAGGAAAAAAGAATCCAGAAAAACGAGGACCGAGTAAGCAGCCTTAGTGGACATCTTAAAGCATTCCAACATTCGCATCATAGCGGCGCCAGAAAGAGAAGAGAAAGAGCAAGAAATTGGAAATCTACGTGAAAAAACAGTGAAAGAAAACTTCCCTAATTTGCTGAAGAGAATAGACATGCAAGTGCAGAAAGCACAGAGTCTCAAACAAGATGGATGCAAGGAGGCCCACTCCAAGACACATCATAATTAATATGCCAAAGGTTAAAGATAAAGAGAGAATCTTAAAAGCAGCAAGAGAAAAGCAGATAATTACTTACAAAGGACTTTCCATAAGACTGTCAGCTGATTTCTCAAAAGGAACTTTGCTGGCTAGAAGGAATTGACAAGAAGTAATCAAAGCGATGAAAAGCAAAGACCTACCACCTAGATTACTCTATCCAGCAAAGCTATCATTTCGAATCGAAGGGCAGATTAAGAGTTTCCCAGACAAGAAAAGAAACTAAAGGAGTTCATCACACCAAACCATTATTATATAAATTGTTGAAGGGACTTATTTAAGCAAAAGAAGATCAAAACTATGAACATTAAAGTGGCAATAAATACATAACTATCAAAAATTGAGTCTAAAAAACAAACTAAGCAAACAAGCAGAACAAAGAATCATGTATATAGAGAACACTGGGATGTTGGTCAGTGGGGAAGGTGGTGTGAGGGAAGGGGGGAAAAGGTGAAGTGATTAAAGAGTACAAATTGATACAGAATGGGCAGGGGGATGTTAAGAGCAAGTACAGAAAATGGAGTTGCCAAAGAACATATAAGAATTACCCATAGACATGAACAAAGGAGGGGTGACTGCCAGAGGTAGTTTGGCATGCTAGTGGGAGGGAGGGCAAAGGGGGAAAAATCAGAACAACTGGGTTAGCATTATCAATAAAAAATAAAATAATTTAAAAAGGTGAAAAAAGTGGCACCTAAAATCAAAGCCATCAATTTCCTTTAAAGAATAAACATAATTATAAACAGCTTCAAATTTACCTTTGTTGAAAAATTAATGGCCAAATATTTTAAATCTCACCTGAAAGAGGGACTGAATGCATAGGAAGTCCTGCGAACTAGGCAAGGGTGGGGAAAAGAGACCAAGTATACTCACATACAAGATTGTAACCTAAAGTATGGTTGACTTTTCAGGAGGAAAGCAGAAACAACAGGGCAGTAAGTATTAGTGTGAAAACATTATCTTGATGACAGTGACAGATATGACATTAATGGCAATGACAGTTTAGTATCTAATATGTGCCAGGCCCAGCACCAGTCCCTTAAATGTAATCAGATTATTTAATTGATCCCTTCATTCTATCACATAAATATAAATATGAAGCCTACCTTATTACTGAAGAAACATTCGCACAGAGGGTTAATTAAGTTATCAGTTCAAGATCACAGTGCTGAGATTTTAACACAGGCAGCTAATGCCAGAGAATGCACCCTTAACCACTAACCTATGGATGCTTCTTAGGATACTACTAATGCACAAAACAAAACAAAACAAAAAAATCAGCAGTGGGATATAAAGAGGATATAAAAACTAAAATTAAAACCACCAGATTGACATAAAATTGACTACATATATTTAGCTCAATACCAAAAACTGTCACACAAAAAAGCATGAAATACCAAAGGAGGAAAAAGCTCAGTTCTCTGAGCTTTTTACTTACGTATAAATGATTCAATATTGTAGACATTAATAATTGCAAAGTTAACTAATAAATTCAAACCTATTCAAAACTTCAAAAAGATCTCTGTGATGTATGAGAAGCTGACTCAAATTTATCAGGAAAAGAAAATTTTGGAAAAAAGAGGTACTCACCCAATGAGATACCACTTTTATTGAGAGCTATTCTAAAGAAGAGTGTGGTTTGAGTATAAAATACACAAATATATCAGTTGAATAGAGTTCAAACACTGACATAACGTGAATTTGAATATTTAATACATGATATAGATAGTATTTCAAATGAGTAGGACAAGAATAGGGTATATATGAGAT
Organism: Pteronotus mesoamericanus; assembly: GCF_021234165.1. Lineage (NCBI taxonomy): Eukaryota > Metazoa > Chordata > Mammalia > Chiroptera > Mormoopidae > Pteronotus > Pteronotus mesoamericanus. The sequence continues at coordinate 32,280,470 of NW_026555105.1, read as the reverse complement.
GGAGAAATAACACAGACTGGGAGTCAGACTGTTTTATAACTGTACCAGCCATCCATTAATTGGTTCCCGGCTATAAATTTACCCTTTGTTGCCTGATCTGTCAAAATGGATATGGGCCCTTTAAATGTTTCCTTTGTCAGCTGCCATGCTGATATACTTCGTCAGTAGAGGGCACTGGAGACACAGTGAGGAGGAAAGGGTGACTGGCTATCAAGCCTCCTAGAAAAGTACCAGTTTTGCTCCACTATTTGGCCCACATAGGGGTCTCCAGGGCTAAGTGACTACAGGATGCAGTTTTCTCCAGCGTTGGCTACCACGTTTTCCCCAGTTCCTGATTCAGGCCACAGGTGCATATCTGACAGCCCGAGAAAAAAAGAGGACTCCACCTAATTCAAGTCACTGATCCCCACATCTCCTCAGCCTCACAGTCAACATGGCAAAATGTCCCATCTGGTTGACTGTCTAATGAGCCAAAAGCCCAATTGTTACCTGTGCAACAGAGGTTTATTTCCCATGGCTTTCTGACATCTGTGTGCCCACCTACCACGCTAAGCTCACCTGACTCCCCTCCCAAGATTATTCCTGCTCTCACACTGACTATGGCCTGGGTACCCCAGCAACTTCTCTGCCTGACAGTGGGCTAGAACCATACCTTCTACAACAAGGCCCGAAACCGTTCCAAGTTTATCTATTCTTGAGTATTCTCCTTCTGCCATAGGATATCCTTTGAGTTTTCTATCTTTATATAACTACTCTCTTATCACTAATTAATAATTATTTATACTAAACTTTTCCTGTTTAAACTACTGTGTGCTTTCTGTCTCCTAGTTGGACTCAGACTATTGGACAAATTACTAAATCTCTCCTGTGTCTCAGTTTCTTCATCTGTAAAATAGTAAAGAAAAATACTTCATAATGTTATTGAGAGAACTAAATAATTTAATATATATAAACTACTGGAGAAAAATGCATAGTATGTAATTGTTTTCCAGTTAATGATAATTACTATTGTTATTAAAAAAATTATATAAGTACAATATTTTGGTCATTTCAGAAAAATAAGCGATGTCTTCAAGCATTAAAGAAAAATATACTATACATGTATTAAAAGAAAATATAGGTGACCATACTTATGAGAGAGAAACCTTAAGGAAAGCAAAATATAAAAGCCACAAAAGAAAAAGTAGTAAGTATGAAAAATAAAAATTTTTAATCCCAATATGATAAAGTACATAATAAACAGCTTTAAAAGGCAAGCCACACAAGAGGTATAAACAGTTCACAGAAAAATGTTAATTGCCTTTAAACACATGAAAAGTCATTAAACACCAATAAAATTTCATAAAAAATGAAAATAAAATCAAAACCAATTGAAATAACCTTTTTTACCTATGACAGAAATCATAAGAGATATAGAATATTGGAACAAATGAATAATCAAATAGACATAGCTGACATGTAGCACATACAGCCAAAAATTGCAAAATACATACTCTTTTGAAGTTCACATGGAACATTTACCAAAACACACTATGATCTGGGCTATAAAGCAAGTCTCAAAAAGCTTTAAGGGCTTGGAATCTTACACCATATGGTCTCTGAACATAGTGAAATAAAACTAGAAATCAATGGAAGCAAACTAAAAGGTCTTTAGCCAAATACATTTGAACACTCATCTGAGAAGGACAAATTCCTTGAAAAAGATACATAATAAAAAGAAAATACAGCCTTATAACTGTTAAAGAAATTGAATCCCATATTTTAAAGCTTCCCATAAAAACTCCACTACTAATTTAGAAAAACTAATAAATTCCAATTAAAAGGAAGTCATTCCAATCATACACAAACTCTTTCAAAGGTCAGAGACAAAAAATCCTCAGCTCAATTTATGAGGCCAGGCATATACCATAATTCCAAAACCTGAAAGGAATATTATAAGAAAAATTAAAGCCCATCTTTAATGTGAACACAGACGTCAAAAATCTTGAACATGAGCAAAATATAAAAAAAATAAATAAATGTATAACCAAGATTTTAGCCAATGGAACATAAATTTCATCGTATTTAACAAAATAAAAGAGAAAAATTCATCTCAGTAGATGCAGAAAAGCACTTGATGATATTCAATACTCATTTATAATAAAAACTATCAGCAAACTAAGATTAGAAGAAAACTTCTTTAATATGATAAAGAGCATCTATAACAATCCTACAATTAGCAGCATACAAAATGGTAAAATATATAAAGCTCTCCCTCTAAAGTCAGGAACAAAGGAAAGATGTATATACTATTACCACTTGTATTCAACTTTGCCCTGGATGTCAGAGCCAGTATGATAATGCAAGAAAGAAATTAAAAAATTTAAACATTGTAAAGAAAAAAGCAAAACTGCCACAATTCACAGGTGATATAATTGTGTATGCAGAAATTCCAAGGGAATTCTTTTTTAACTTTAATATGCACTGGGAAACAACAAAACTAATTTCATGTGACTCATTTTAAAGGGATATTCATTATACTGAAGTGGTCTGGAACAGAACCAAAATATTTCCAAGATATGCCTATATGTCATTTGAATTTTTAATAAAAATATATTATTTCATATAAATTATTTCAAATTATAAATTAACATACTAACACTTTATTTTTTATTTTTTAATTATGTTTTATTGATTATGCTATTATAGTTGTCATGATTTTTCCCCCTTTGCCCTCTCTCCACCCAGCACCCAAGACTCCCTCCGGCATTCTTCATGTCCATGGGTCTTGAGTTTTAAGTCCTTTGGCTACTCCATTTTCTGTATTGTACTTTATAATCCCATGGATATTCTGTAACTACCTATTTGTACTTTTTAATACCCTCACCTCTTCACCCGTTCCCCAACACCCCTCTTCAGTTAGGAAACCATCAAAATGTTCTCTATATACATGATTCTGTCTTTGTTCTGCTTGTTTGCTTAGTTTGTTTTTTAGATTCAATTTTTGATAGTTATGTATTTATTGCCACTTTAATGTTCATAGTTTTGATCTTCTTTTGCTTAAATAAGTCCCTTCAACAATTTATATAATAATGGTTTGGTGTGATGAACTCCTTTAGTTTCTTTTCTTGTCTGGGAAACTCTTAATCTGCCCTTCGATTCGAAATGATAGCTTTGCTGGATAGAGTAATCTAGGTGGTAGGTCTTTGCTTTTCATCGCTTTGATTACTTCTTGTCAATTCCTTCTAGCCAGCAAAGTTCCTTTTGAGAAATCAGCTGACAGTCTTATGGAAAGTCCTTTGTAAGTAATTATCTGCTTTTCTCTTGCTGCTTTTAAGATTCTCTCTTTATCTTTAACCTTTGGCATATTAATTATGATGTGTCTTGGAGTGGGCCTCCTTGCATCCATCTTGTTTGAGACTCTGTGCTTTCTGCACTTGCATGTCTATTCTCTTCAGCAAATTAGGGAAGTTTTCTTTCACTGTTTTTTCAGGTGGATTTCCAATTTCTTGCTCTTTCTCTTCTCTTTCTGGCGCCGTTATGATGCGAATGTTGGAATGCTTTAAGATGTCCACTAAGGCTGCTTACTCGGTCCTCGTTTTTCTGGATTCTTTTTTCCTCTAGTTGTTTTGACTGGTTGCTTTTTGCATCCTTATGTTCCAAATCATTGATCTGATTCTCGGCTTCATCCACTCTCCTTTTGCTCCCCCGTGAATTGTTCTTTGTTTCAATTAGTGTATCCTTCATACGTGACTGGATCTTCTTTATGCTGTTGAGGTCCTCATTAAGTTCCTTGAGCATCCTTATAACCAGCGTTTTGAACTCTGCATCTGATTGCTTATCTCCATTTTGTTTAGTTCTTTTGCTGAAGTTTTGATCTCTTCTTTTGGTTGGGCCACGTTTCTTTGTCTCTTCCTTTTGGCAGCGTCCCTTGTGTTTGTTTCTGTGTCACAGGTAGAGCTGCTCTGACTCTGTGTCTTGGTAGTGTGGCCTAATGTAGTAGGTGTCCTTTAGGGTCCAGTGGCAGAGCCTCCCTGTTATCAAGGTGTGCCCTTCCTGTGGGCTGAATACACCCTCCTCTTGTAGTTGAGCATGGATGCTGTTGACGGGTGAATGGGAGGGGTTTACCCAGGCCTGTCACCTGGAAAGACTGGCTTTGACCCCTGACCACCAACCTTCGCCCTTTGTGGAGGATCAGCTGTGCAGAGGCAGGGTCATGGTGCTCTGACATGGTCTGTAGCTGTTCCCTGGGTGCGCTGGCCCTGGGTTTCCTGGATAGTGCCGGTCAAGTCAGCCCCCACTTATGTTTTGCCTGGGACACCCTGCCTGAGCTATAAAGCAATCTGAGATGGCTGCTGCTTGTGCTGGGCTTGGAGATTTCCAGGCGAAGCCAAGCTGTGGATCTAGGCTGGCTGCTGCTAGTGCTGGGCCTGGGGCTCAATGAGACAGGCTGTTGCTTGTTTGAGAGGATTTAGGAAGTTGTGAAATATGAGCCCATACCAGCCGGTCATATGGAAATGTCTCTGTTAACAGCTTGGGTGGGCCAGAGTCTTTAGGGTTGGGCAAAGTATGTTAAACAAGGCTGATGGAGTCTCAAATATGGCATCTGCCTGCTGGGTCTGTGGCTCTTTGCAGGAGGGCTCAGAAAAGTGACCGTGATCTGTAGCTGCCTTTCTGCCTGGGTGGAAGCTGTCCCCCAGCTCTCTCCTTGATGCCAGGCACTTCACTTCGTCCCTGTATGCCGCTGGTGCCTTTTAAGCTGCTACTCCGGTGCTAGAGCTCAGAGGGAGTGAGTCTGTAAGTCTGTGTGTGGGTTCTTTAAGAGAAAATGCTTGGGACTCTTGGAAGTAGTTTCTTCCACAGACTCAGTCCCTCTGGTTTTTGTAGCCAGAAGTTTTGGGGACCTACCTTTCTGGCACTGGAACCCTGCACTGGGGGGCCTGGTGGGAATCTGGGGCCCCTGGCTTTCAAGATATCCCTCCTGAAATTTTATCCACCAAACCGGATGTGGGACCAGCTGTTCTGTGTCTGCCCCTCCTAAGTCTGGATGCTTGTGGTTTCTTTAATTCCATACTTGTATGACTTCCATTCAACTTGATTTCGGACACCTTTGAGTGATGGTTGTTCTATAGTTTAGTTGTAATTTTGATGTGGCTGTTTGAGGAGGTAAACCATGTTTACCTCTGACACCACCTTGAGCAGAAGTCCTCTGGTGCCACTTTTTTAGTTTGTTTTTCTGTTCCATTATTCTGCAATCTATTGAAAAGGAGCCTAGTTTAAATATGCATTATTTAAAATTCAGTCATTAGTATATAAAAGAAGAGTTTTCCAAGATATTTAGAAGTATTTGTATTGAAATTGCCACAAAACTGTGGGGAACTTGAAAACTTTTTTTTTTGACTCCATTTTCTGCCACTTTTATTTTATAGGAATCAAGAACCCAGTGTCAGTTGCGAACAGACTCTTGTGTGAAGGACAGAAGGGCAAGCTCTCAGCTGGCCGAATTCCTCCCTGGTAACCACTCTGTTCTGCCTGACTTTCCCTCATCTTTGGTTTGTTGCATGCTGTGTTTGAAGGCTATTTTTATCCACAGAAAGTTGATGCTATGGTTTTATATCAACAGTAGCTTGCCTTAGTTGAAGAGTCACTTGTTCTGTGATCTTGGAACAATTTGTATACTTGATAGACGTCTTGATGGAATAGAATATTAAGAATTAAAGCAGAAAAGAGATCAGAGTTAATTTTTGGTTTTGTTGATTATACAGATGTTTTTGCTCGTACTAAGTACTCAACTAGGGTCTTTTTATTATGAAATTTTAATGTATCTTGTGCATCCCAGTTCATAGTCTAAACTAATTTTTAATCTTGAGGAATTCTTAGAATAAATACACTTAATTTTTCTCTTCTGTAGAAATACATTGTGACACTAAGATTAATAAGGTCACATCTTTTCTTCAGCATTAACATACAGTTTTCATTAAAAACACTTTGAACTTTTTCAAATATTTATAGAAGTAGAGACAACATTGTAAAGAGCTCTCATGAACCTGTCATCCGGCTCTAATAATTAAAAATGTTTTTTCTCTTCATCCATTTTATGCATCTCCTTTTTCTCTTAGTGTTTTAAAGCAAATCCTTGATAACATATTTTACCCTCAAATAGTTTTTTAAATTTGTCTGTTCCACAAAACATAATCACCATCTTGTTAACAAGCCTAACATTATTCACATATATGCCTCAATATTACCTCATACTCCATATGTGTTCAACATGCCTGGTAGTCAAGGTTACTTTAATGTTCTGTGTTTAAATTCATGACAAAATAGTACTATAGGTATCACTTTATTTGACTTATTATTTGAAGTCATAGAAAATAAATTAATACAGTTTTGAAAAATCTTGAAAACTTTTACCTAAATAAATTACAGGTATCCTTTTAATTACATACTTCTTAGGGGTTTAGTTGTGTTACTAGGAGGGTTGATTATAAAATATTTTCAAAGAAATATTAATTTTTAATATTTGTTTTCAATAAAACAATGGTATGGAAAAGCAAATATAATATACTGAGCTAATTTCTAGTAAGTGTTTAATTATTTCCACAGTGTTAAGTATAAAATACGAATAAGGAAAAAATAACCCAAAATTCTGAAAATTGATAAATGATATAAATAGTTAATTTATAGAAAAGAAAATATTGATCATGTATAAATGCACAAAATGTTGCCCAATCATAATATCAATCAAAGAATTGTGAATTAAAATGAGATGGTATTTTCACCTTATTTAAAGTAGCAAAGTTAACAAAGACTAATGCTATCTAGTATTGTTCAGGGTGTAGAAAATAGGTTTTTTGTTTTTCTAGTGGTGGGAACATAAATTGATATAGCTAGTTGAGAGACATTTTGGCATTGTTTCTTAATGTAAAAAATTTAGAGTGCACATGCTGAGTGCTCCAGCAACCACATCTTCAGACAGAATACCTTCACATATACACAGGAAGGCTGGTACAGCCAAAGAAGGCTGTAGCAATGTGCTTGTGATGTAAAAAACTGTACACAACCTAAGTCTTCATCAGTGGCTAAGTAAACTACTTCCTAGTTGTTCTATTAAATACTCTACAGCATAAAAGAAAAAGAGCTTTTATATAGTGACATGCATAGATCTCTATATTGTAGAGTAAAAAAAAAAATTACTGAATACTTTCAGTTTCGCTTACGTTTTCTTAAAAAATTACAAAATAATATGATGAATTCCTGTTTCCTACCACCCAGGTTAGGAAATAAAATACTACCAAAGGATACAAAGCTAACTAGATTGAACCCTTTCTAATGGCATCATTATCTTTCCCATTGTCTGTCCTATACTCTCACCCTGACCCCATCTCTGCCCTTGCCCCTAGGTAACAGTTGTCTGAAGTAAAGCTTTTCTCATTCTCATATGTTCCTTCGTAGTATTACATCACATATAACACTAATTTCCTAAGGCTACTTATATATGTACGTAGATGTACAAAAAAGGCCTGGAAAGAAGGTTACCAAACTCACTGTGATTACCTTTGGGAAGGAGGAACGAGGGAATAAGGTGAGGCAATTATCAAAGGGGACATGTGCAATATTTTTATATTTTACAAAAATAAAATATATGGGGAAAAATGATGGCTGTTTTTCTGTTACAATGATATAATATGCTGCTACACTTGTCTGGAACTAGCTGATTTTCTCATGTATATAGTTCTTCAGCTGTGTTCTTTGTTTTCAAATTGTTTTGACTATTTTAGGCATTTTGTATTTCCATATGAATTTAGTCTGTCAATTTCTATAAACACCTGCTAGAGTTTTGATTAGGAATTGTAACATATCTGTTTATTAAGAATTTCTTTAACATCTCTGGACAGCTTTTATTCAATTTATATTTAAGTACTTTACTCTTTTTGATGCTATGATAAATTGCATATGTTAATTCCATTTGTTTATTGTCAATATATAGACATATGATTTATTTTTACTATAGTGATATTCGCTCCCAGGAATCTGCTGAATTTATTTGTTCTAGTACTACTTCTATAGATTCCATAAGATTTTCTACATGGATAGTCATCTTCTGGGGGTTGAGTTTGACTTTTCTTGTTCTAATCTGGATTCCTTTGATTCATTTCATTTTCTTAATTATACTGGCTAGGATATTCTTGCCTAGTTTATGATTTTAGGGAAGTAATATTTAGTGGTTTACTCCTAAGTATGATGGTTCCTATAGCTATGTTACAGATGTTCTTTTTTATGTTGAGGAAGTCCTCTTCTTTGCATAGTGTGCTGAGAGTTTTTAATAGTGGGCATTGCACTTTTTCAAATGCTTTTCTGCATTTATTGCGATGATCTTATAATTTTCTTAGTTAATATAGAGATTGGTTGCTTTTTAGCTGTTTAAGCAACAGTTGCATTCCTGGGGTAAGTTCTACTTGGTCATAATGTATTATCCTTTTACTATATTGTTGGATCCAATTTGCTAATAATTTGTAAAGAATTTTTGCATCTATGTTTATGAGAGATATTGGCCTATTTTGCTTTTTTGATAAACAGGAATATATATTTCTTCAGATTTGGGAAACTTGTATGTTATTTCAGACATTTTTGCTGATCTTCCCTTCTCTTCTATCCTTTAGAACTCCAATTATACATCTCCCTGATCTCTTGTACCAATAGTAGTCCTATAGATGACTGATAATTTGTTTACTTTTTCCTTTTTTATTATTTATTTAAAAAATAATTTACTTATTTTTTGGGGGGAGAGGGGAAGATAGAGAAAAAGATTGAGAAATATCGTTTTGGTTGCCTCTTGAACATGCCCCAGCTGGGATCGGACCGCAACCCAGGCATGTGCCCTGACTGGTAATCAAACCTGCAACCCTATGCTTTGCAGGCCTGTGCTCAACCAACTGACCCCTGCTGGTTGGGGCTGTTTACTTTTTCCATTCATTTTTCTCTTCATTGCATTTTGAATAGTTTTCATGGTTGTTTTCAAATTCTAATTATTTTTCTTCAATATCTAGTCACCTGTTAATCCCACTCAATTTATTTTTCACTTCTAACGTTGTAATTTTTTATCTTGCAGAAGTTTAATTTTCATTTAAAAAATGTCTTTCATATATCTACTTAACATGTTTAAGCTTTCCTGTAGCTTCTTGAACATATGAATAGAGTTGTAACTGTTTTAATATCTTTGATACTAATTCTGTCGTCTTTGCCATTTCTTTGTTGTTTTCAATCGAATGATTTCTCTCCTCATTATAGATTACATTTTCCTGCCTCTTTGCATGCTTGGTAATTATTTATTTATTTATTTATTTATTTTTTCAGACCGTGTGAGTTCTACCGTATTTGGTGCTGGATATTTTTGTATTATAATAAATATTCTTGAGCTTTATTCTAGGATGTGGTTAACTTACTGAGAGGCAGTTTCATCTCTTCAGGTCTTGCTTTATACTGTTACATGTGACTAGGGAAGCATTTAGCCTTGAGCTAATTTTGTTTTGCTATCCGGGCCAAACAGTCTAAGTATTATAACAGATGCACCTAGAATGAGGTTTTTTACTTTGACTGGTGGGAACAGGAGCTGTTTCTGGCTTTGTGTGAACTTGGGGATTGTTTCCTCTAAAACTTTCATATTATTCTTTCCCAGGTTTTGGGTAATTTCTTCTTTTTTAAGAAAAAAAATTATTCTCACCATAAATGCCTCAACTTTATACAAGTAGTCAGTGAAAGGTATAAAAAAGGTTACAACATAACACTCTTATCATTTCACATTTTTTCCTTTGTGACATAATCAAGTATATTTTTATTTTTGGAGCTGTATACTGTTTAATTTAACAAGCCTAAATGTCTATAAAGTTTAACTTTTCAAGTAAGAATATAGGGCTTTATGACTATTAATTTTACTATCAAAATATCTAATGGACTCACCCATTTTAATAATTATAATTTTTCTAAATGTCACTTGGAGAATTCTTTGCGCACACTAGACTCAAGACTACACTAAATGGAAACAGTATACCTATGACCAGAGTTTTAAAGTTTATCACCTCATACTGCAGTAACCTGTCTTCAACCTGCTACTTCCTCTCATGCTTTCTTCATTTACTTACACAAATTGTTAGATTTTTACATTGGACTCCCTCCTCCAGGGCTCTATTAGATAATTTTGTAAACATGCATTTATGGCCTTCAAACAGCAACATTTTTAAACTGAGATTAATGCCTAGAGTCACATTTCTTGATAAAATTTAAAGATTTATAGCTCTGGAGCTTTAACCCAACACTGACTGAAAAAGGAGCCAAATTCCTGATAGTACCATAAATCTTAAAACCCAAAAGTGCAATTCTAACTTTTTAAATATCACTTGTGAAGAAAAGTCAACTGCACTTATTACCTCAACACTGTTAAAGGATAAGTGACGCAACAAAGGGGCCTACTCATATATCTGAAGACCAAGATTTACCATGGCAAAGTATAAAAAACGGGCAAAGGAGATGAGATCCTAAATACCACTATCATAAAAATAATAAATATCTGTCTTTCTGTCCTCTTTCTGCTGTATGAGGAGCCAAAGAAGTGAAATAGAGAATTGTTCTGTTTGAGTCAACCAAGAAATCTTTAAGAACAGATAGGTATATTTCCTTTTATTCTTTCAGGGCATTATTTATACATGTTTAAAAAATTCAAAAATGAAAATAAGCATTTAACCTTGTGATTATTTTGAAATAAAGTTTCTTGAATTTCTGTGATGAACTCTTCAAGCAATTCAATTTTTTTGAGTCATCACTCAAAAGTCCCTTTAACATGGGCTCTATCCCGCAGTTACAAAGCACCTTTCACCTTTGTTGAATGTGAGAGTGGCTCTTTGTCCCTTCAGGATCCCAAATCGCTCCTTCGTCATTCCTGTCTGTTTTCCAACACTATTTATGTCAGATTGTAGGGGAACACCTTTAGGAACTTTCTTTACATCAGATTACTCCTGTTTTGTCAAGAATGAGGGTACAGCAGTACCAGTTAATCATGGTTTCTGAGGTCCTGGCACTGTGCTGCTCCAGGGTTATCAATGGATACAGTCAAAATTCCTCCATTTGTGGTTGGAAGTCTGCCATCCACGAGTTCTCTTTGCTACTACATTGTCTATCAGTTGTTCTGCGTTCAACTGGGCCTGAACCTTTAGTCCTCTTTTGAAAAGAAAAGTTGCCTGATGAATGTCTTTCTGAAGACTTAATTTATTTCCATTCCTGGTATAATTGGTTGGAATGTTATTTTTTCTGTTTAACTGGTTGGGTCTCTTGAGAACTGCAGCTGGTTTTCTCTGCACTTCATTTTGTCTCAGAAGGTTTGCCTTCCTTATCGTTCTATGTTCTTGTCACTTAGAGGTGACCCATTTGTAGGAGTCATCCCTTTTCAAATTCCAGTTGTTTTCCTACCTGCAAGACCAGTGATAACTCCATAAGAACATCTCTTGCCAGGCATTATTCTTCCTCTAGGGCTCAGACTGTTCTTACCAAGACCAGAATTTTGTTGGATTCCCCATCGTACTCTCATCATCCTGAATTGCCAGGCACCCCTATGCTGGAGTTTTCTATTTAGTCGTGGAAGATTCTGCTTCTTTCCTTCCTTTCGATTCAATTTGATGATGTCATCGACAGACATACCAGTTTTGTTGATTTTCATTACTGCGGGATGTTGGCTGATGTGACGGGATCGCAGTGGCTCCCACTAACCGGGTATCAAAATGGTTCACGGCTGGAGATATTGTGCTGGTTCAGTCAGTAGAGAAGGCTGGAGTCTGAGGCCTGCCCCCTCCCACTCATGCTCACAGACTAGCTGCACCGAGGAAGCGCACATGCGTGCTGGCTGGGCCCCCACCCTCCCACCCGTGGCTGTGGGCTGGGGAAGGGGCTACAGAGCGGTAATTTCTTCTTACATATACACTGATCTCTACTCAGCTGAAGACTAGAGGGGGACTCTGGAGATCTCTGGAGCCCCTTCTCTGTGGCAGCTGTCTCTTCTCTGGCACTCTGCCTCCTGAACTCTGGCTGTCTTGGCTTCTTTGGATGCTTAGCTCAGACAGACACTGCTGGGCTCTTCCTGAATTAACCTGCTTGTGCTGTGGCCTGGAAACTCGAGGCAGTAAGCTGGGACAAAGGGTTTACCTAGTTTCCTTTCTCTCAAGGATCACTGTCCTATGTTGTGTAGTGTCTAATGTTTAAAAACTGTTGTTTTCTATGTTTTGTCTGATTTTTTTTCATGAGTTCAGGCAAGAGTGTAAATTTGTTTTTTGTTACTCCATCTTGTCCAGAAGCAGAAATTTTTCCTAAATGTACAGTATAAACTACTGTATTCTGCAGTAGTTTAAAAAAAGTCCAATCCCCTGAGTATCTTAGTGTATTGTTTCTTTAAAAATACTGTGTAATCTATTGTAGTTCATAAATATATTCAAATTTTTTAAAAATACTACTTTATTAATGTGAAAAATAAATTTGAAGCCTAAAAATTAAAAGAACTATGTGACCTTAAAAGAAATATGAGGCCTATCAACTAATCAGAAGGTAGATTTAGTTGGATTTCCATTCAAAACAAAGTTTAAAAAACAAAATAAAAAAATAGCAAAATTTTATAAGATAATCAGGGAAATGTGAACATTGATTGACTATATTTTAATGATTATTGTTAAAAATTTTTAGGTGTCCATTGGTTATGTTTTTAAAAAGTCATTTTTTGAGATGCACGCAAATACTTGTATTTGAAATTCTATGATATCTTGGATTTGCTTTAAAATAATTTCGTTGGGGGTATAAATGAATGAGATTAGTAGTCTATTAATATTGATGAAATAGGTTGATGATCCATTTGGTTCAATATACTATTCTCTGTATTGTATGTGTTTGAAAACTTCTGTAATAGAAAATATTTAAAAGAGCTAATTATTTTTTAATTTGGTAATTTCCAAATTCAGCAATTTCTCCTTTGTTTGTACTTTATGTGTCTGTACTCTTTATTAACCAATAGCTATTAATTTGTTTTCCCTTAATTTTGTATATTTATGATGAACAAAGAAGTAATAGGTTAAATAGATGGAAATCGGTTTTTAAGTCTAAAGAAGCAGCTATAATTTTCTCATATATCTTTTCATCTCATTGAGAATTTGATTATTGGGGTCCCTGAATGTCCTTGAGAACTTTCTCAGTCACTAGATTACACAATTTTAGACTGATTATGGAGTCTTAGTTCTTTGAAAATGAGTGTTTCTTATCCATAAGATTATAATTCATGTCACTGTATTTGCCCAGAAAGCTTTTCTTGGGGACTTAAGCTGTGTTAGTACTTGCAGCAGTGCCTACAGCTCAAGTTTACTGAAGGTGTTAATCATCCCACCTCAGGTCTGGTCTCCCTAGAGTGTTGTTACCTTTTGTTTTATATCACTTTAGACTTGCTTTACTGTGAACTAAGGTGCATATATCAGAAGGAAAATGTTGTCCTTTAGGGAATTTTGACACCGTAGTTTATTTTTTTTAATATCTTGTCACTTTATTTAATGCTTAGTGTGCTTTAGGCAATATTCTAAATGCTTGGGATATTTTCAATATCAATGAAAACACAAAGATTCCTACTCTTGCAAAGCTTATAATTTATTTAGGGAGGACAGAAATAAATAATAGATACAATGTATAAATTATAAAGTATATAGTATGTTAGAAGGTAAAGAAAGAAGAAATGTGAAAAAAGAGTGGCAGGGATTATGAGTACTGGATAAGGGATTACAGTGTGTTGAGGTACAGTTTTAAGTAGATCTTGTCAAGCACAGATGTTGGAATGGATGAATGAATTTGGCCTTTGGGAGAGCATGATAGAGAGTACAGTCAGGATGAAGGCTTGAGACAGGCGACCCCATAATATATTTGAGTTTTTACAAGAGACTGGGGTAGGATTAGCAAGGTGGCAAAAGGAATAAGAGATGAAGTAAGGGGGCAGAAAGGATGAGATCATTTGGGAGAGTTTGTGAAAACTCCATTTTTTTGGTCCTAAGATGATATTTATTTATTTGATTTATTTTAATATTTTTTAAAGAATTTATTTTATTTTTATATGTTTTAAATTTATTTTTATTTATATATTTTAAATTTATTTAATTGTATTTTTCCATTACCATTTAATTCCCTTATTTACACTCCCCCAATCACCCCACTGTTGTCTTTGTCCATGAATTCTTCTTCCCCCCACCCTTAGCTGTCATCTTGTTATCTATGAGTCCATTTTGCTTGTTCAGTTAGTTCACTAGATTCCACATGTGAATGAAGTCATATGGTATTTGTCTTTCTCTGACTGGCCTATTTCACTTAGCATGAAGTTCTCCAGGTTCATCCATACTGTTGCAAAGGGTAAAAGTTTCTTCTTTATTATGGCCATGTAGTACCCCATTGTGTAAATATCTCATAGTGTTTTATCTGCTCATCTACAGGTGGACACAGGCTGCTTCCACATCTTGGCGACCGTAAATAATGCTGCACTGATCATAGGGGTGTATATATTCTTTTGAATTAGTGTTTTGGGTTCCATCAGATACATTCCCAGAAATGGGACTGCTGGGTCAAAAGACAGATCCATTTTTAATTTTTTGAGGTATCTCCATACTGCTTTCCACAGTGGATACAGCAGTCTGCATTCCCACAAACAGTGCAAAAGGGTTCCCCTTTCTCCACATCCTTGTCAGCATTTGTTGTTTGTTGATTTATTGATGATAGCCATTCTGACAGGTGTGAGATGGTATCTCATTGTGGTTTTAATTTGCATTTTTCTGATGATTAGTGACATTAGTATCTTTTGCCCATCTGTATGTCTATCCTTTGCCCATTTTTTAATTGAGTCGTTTGAGTTATGTAAATTCTCTATAAATTTTGGATATTAACCCTTTATCAGATGTATCAGTAAACATGTTCTTCCATTCTGTGTATAGTCTTTTTATTTTGTTGACATTTTCCTTTATTGTGCAAAAACAATTTAGTTTGATGGAGTCCCATTTGTTTATTTTTTTCTTTTGTTCCTCTTGTGTGGAGACATATATATGATGAAATATTGCTATTAATAATGTCTGAGATTTTGCTACCTATGTTTTCTTCTAGGATTTTTATGGTTTCGGGTCTAACATTTAAACCTTTGATCCATTTTGAATTTATTCTTGTGTGTGGTGTAAGAAGGTGGTGTACTCTCACTTTTCTGCTGGTATTTGTCCAATTTTCCCAACACCATTTATTGAATAAACTATCTTTAGCCCAATGTATGTGCTTGGTCCCTCAATTGACTATAAAGTTGTGGATTTATTTCTGGGTTCTCTATTCCATTCCATTGGTCTATGTGTCTGTTTTTCACTAGTATCATGTGTTTTGCTTTCTTTCTTTTCTTTCTTTCTTTTTTTTTTTACTATGGCCTTATAGTACAGTTTGATATTAGGTAGCATGATTCCTCCAACTTTGTCCTTATTTCTCAGGATTGCTGTTGCTATGCAGGGCCTTTTGTAATTCCATATTTATTTTAGTTCTGTGAAATATGTCATTGGAATCTTGATAGGAATAGAATTAAACCTATAAATTGCTTTGGATAGCATTGACATTTTAATAATGTTAATTCTTCCTATCCATGAACCTGGTATGTACTTCCACTTTTTTGTATCTTCTAAAGTTTCTTTCTTCAACGTCTTACATTTTCCAAGTACAGGTCTTTTATAGCCATGCTTAGGTTTATTCCCAGGTATTGTATTCTTTTTGAAGGAGTCACGAACAGGATTGTTTTCTTAATTTTCCTTTGTGATAGTTCATTATTGACATAAAAATGCAACTGATTTCTGGATATTAATTTTCTATCCTGCTACTTTACTGACTTCACTTATCAGTTCTTATCAGAGATGATAAGATGAAGAGGTAAAATTCATCTCTAAAGCCATCTGGTCAGTTGCCTTAGTTTGTTGGGATATTTTTTATTACTGCTTCAGTTTCACTAGGTGTAATATGTCCATTTATATTCTCTGATTCTTCCTGATTTAGTTTTGGGAGACTATGTGTTTCTAGGAATTTATCCATGTTGACCATGTTGTCTTTTGGCATATAGTTGTTCATAATATTTTCTTACAATCTTCTGTATTTCTTTGGTGTCAGTTGTTATTTCTCCACTTTCATTTGTGATTTTATTTATTTGGGCCCTCTCTTTTTTTCCTTTGTGATTTTTTTTTTTTAAAGGTGTCAATTTTGCTTGTCTTTTCCAAGAACCAACTCTTGGATTCATTAATCTTTTGTATTTTTTTTTTTTTTTTAGATTCTATTTTGTTCACTTCTGTGCTGATCTTTATTATTTCTTCTATTCACCTTGGGCTTTGTTGTTGTTTTTTTTCAAATTCACTTAAGTGTGAAATTAGAGTGTTTATTTGAGCTTTTTCTTCTCTCTTTTTTAAAATTCATGTTATATTGTGTTATTTTTCTCATGTTCCTTGAGATAGGCCAGTAATGCTATATATTTCTCTCTTAGAATTTTTTTGCTGTGTCCCAAAGATTTTAGGCTGTTGTGTTTTGTTTTCATTTGTTTCAGGGTGTCTTTTGATTTCTTCCTGATGTCATTGTTGACCCATTCATTGTTTAATAACATGTTATTTTGCTTCCACGCTTGATATGATTTAAATCTTTTTAAATTTATTGAGACTTGTTTTGTGTCATAACGTGTGGTCTATGCTAGAAAACATTCCATGTGCACTTGAAAAGAATGTATATTCTGCTACTTTGGCATGAAATGCTCTGAAGATACCAATTAAATTCATTTGATCTAGCATGTCATTTAAGGCCCCTGTCTCCTTGATTTTCTGCCAGGAATTTCTATCAGTTGAAGTCAATGGGTTACTAATATTCCCTACTATGACTGTATTTCTGTCAGTCTCTCTGTTTATGTCCATTAGGATTTGCTTTACATATTTAGGTGCTCCTGTATTGGGTGTATAAATATTTACTAGGTTTATATCCTCTTGTTTGATTGTTCCCTTATCATTATGTAGTGTCCTTCATCTTTACCATAGCCTTGATTTTAAAGTCTATTGTGTGGGATATAACTCTTGCTGCCCCAGCTTTTTTTTCCCCAATTCCATAAAATACATTTTTACATCCCTTTGCTTTTGGTCTGTGCCTATCTGAGGTGGGCCTTTTGGAGGAGACAGCATATATGTGTGTCTTTTTTTTCTTACATTCAGCTACCCTGTGGCTTTTGATTGGAGTATTTCAGGCATTTACTTTAAAATGATTGTTGCTAGATATATATTTATTGCCATTTTATTGTTTTTACTATTTAGCTTTGTTTTTTTTCCCGTTTTCTTTTTCTCCTTCTCTTCCCTTTGTTTTTTCTTTCCCTCCTTATGTTCCACCTCCTTCTACCCTTCTTCAGCCACCTCCCTGTCTTCCTTCTCCTAAAGCAAGCCCTTTAATTTATTGCGGTACTGGTTTGGTGGTAAGTAACAAACTCCTTCACTTTTTCTGGTCTGGGAAGCTCTTTATTTCTCCTTCAGTTATAAATGATAGCCTTGCTGGGTAATGTAGCCTTGGTTGTAGATCCTTACTTTTCATCATCTTTACTATTTTATGCCACTCCATTCTGGCCTGAAATGTTTCTGTTCAGAAATCAAATGACAGTCTTACTGGAGACCCCTTGTAGATAACTAATGGCTTTTCTTTTGTGGCTTTTAAGATTCTCCTCTTGTCTTTAGGTTTTGCCATTTTAATTATGATATGTCTTGGTGTGGGCCTCTTTGGGTCCATCTTGTTTAGAAATCTGCGCTTTCTGAACTTGTGTGTCTTTTTACTTCACCAGGTTAGAGAAGTTATCAGTCATTATTTGTTAAAATAGGTTCTCAAACCATTGCTCACTCTGCTCTTCTTCTGGTATTCCCATGATGTAGGTGTTGTTATGCTTCAGTCCCTAATGTTTCTTAAGTTCTCCTTATTTTTTAAAAATTCCTTTTCCCCCCCTTGTTCTGCTCAGGTGTTTTTTTCCCTACCTCATCTTCCAAATCACTGATTTGATCCTTTGCTTCATCTAACCTGCTTTATTCCTTCCAATGTATTAGTCATTTCAGATACTGCATTCCTTATTTCTGACTGGTTCTTTTTTATGGTTTCTATGTCTTTTTTCATGCTATTAAACATCCTTATAATCATTACTTTAAACTCTATATCTGATAAATTGCTTGTCTCCATTTCACTTAGTTATTGTTCAGGAGAAATCTCTTGTTCTTTCATTTGGGGTTCTCTTTCATTATCTACCATTTTGGCTGCTTCTGTGTTTTTTTTTTTCTATGTATTAGTTAGGTCTGCAAAGACTTTGCTGCATCATGTGTCAGACTCTGCCTGTGACTGGTCCTGGACAACCTGTTCATAGCTATCAGTGGTCCAGGGCATGTTGCTCTGTAGATGTGTACAGAAAGAACCAAGCTGTCCACTACAACTGGCTTTTACCAGCACCTGGCCCTGGGGAGGATCAGCTAGTCTCAAAGCTCTCAGACATTCTCTTCCACCTTCAGCCTTTCTGTTAGGCTTAATCACCGAAAGTGCCTCCAGCTGTACTTACTAGCAGCCTGGTTAAAGTTCCACAGTGTGGGTTGAGAGGGATTCCTGTGGGGCTCTTGCTTCAGTGAGATGAATGTTCTGCTAGATAAAGATAGCTTCTGCAGTATGGGGAATGACTGAGCACAGGGATCCTTGCTGCTCACCTTTCAGCTCTCTCCTGAGAGCCACCAACTCCAGACTCTCTTCATTAGGACTAGTCTGCTCTGCCCTCCCTCTGCTGGAGCCCAGTTTAAGTGGCTGCAAACAAAATTTTATGTGTTGGCTCTTTAAGAGGCTTTCTGCATTCTAGTCCTCTCTCCCTGGCAGACAGAAACCTTGGTGCTTTTCACGGCTGGATGTTATTTGGATTCCTTCCCTGGTTCTGGCACTCTAGGCTAAGGGGCCCGGCTTGTTGTTCAGACCTTACACTTCTCAGCAGAACCCACACTCCCCACTGCCCTCCCCCCGCCCCCAGTCACTGAAATATCCCTCTGGAACTTCAGCTGCCACCTGTATGAGCCCAGTGAGCCCCCTTCCCTCCTCCATGCTTCCTACCAGTCTTGATGTGGTGATGTGGTTTCTTCTGTAAGTCCTTGGTTATAAGGCTTCTCTCCAGCTAGTGTTCAGTTTATTTGGGATGATTTTTTTATAATTTTGTTGTATTCCAGTTTGGTCCTGGGAGGAGGTTAATATAGCTTCCACTTGCTCTGCCATCACCCTGGATATCAGTATTGTTTCTTGCAAAAGTTTATGTAGCTTTACAGCATCTTAAAGTGATTTCAAAATCAGTTACTTCATTTTGTGTGATGGTGAGCTAAGACACAATGAATTTTTGATAATAATTGAAGGTCTGATATTTAGGTTGTTTTTTTTTTTTTTTTAGATTTTATTTATTTACTTTTAGAACGAGGAGAAAGGGAGAAAGAAAGGGAGAGAAATATCAATGTGTGAGAGATACATCAATGAGTTGCATTCCTTCACTGGGGACCTGACCTGCAACCAAGGCATGTTCCCTGACTGGGAATCGAAGAAATAACCTTTTGGTTTGCAGGTCGGTGCTCAGTCCACTGATCCACACTAACCAGGACTGATATTTAGTATTCTTATTCATAATATTGCATCCATATATTCACCTTTCAATGAATATTGTAAGATTCCTAAAGTATTTAATACTTGCATACAGACAATGTCAAACTGGTTTTATTTAGAATCAAACCTATGAATGATTAAGGAATGAAAAATAAAGCTAAGAATATTTTGTAATATGCCATTGATTTCAGGTACTGGGATTAAACCCCAAATGAGCAATGGACAGGCTTTGAATACTAGATTCATCTCCAAACTTCTGTCCTCATCATTTAATTTATTACTTCAGCATCTCTTTTACATTTTTCCATGAAAATCTTTGAAATTCTTATATCAAATTCTTTCTCTATAAGAAGGAAGTGCTAAAAATGCCGTCAAGACAGTTCAACTCACATCTAAGTTTCTATTTCAGTTATTCTTCCATTTGAACTTTATGTGGCTGCTTTTCTTTGCAGTTTCTTTGCAGTGTTCTTCATTCGATAGAAGAATAGGAAAAACTTTTTTATTTTCAAAATCCTTTAGAATTTTATAAAAATGAAGTCTGAAGAGGTAAAGTTATTTATTCTTGTTGGCCCTCTCTCCCTCATTTTTTTCAATGTTCCCGCCATCCCTACCTTTATGTACACTGGAAAACACTTATTGGGCTTAACTGTTTAGTTTTTCATTGGAACCATTTGGATATGTTTTTGAGTGTCTACTTAGATTTTGTTTTGCCATTCTGTCACTGATCTTCTTATTAATAATCAAATCTAAAGACTTCAGTATGTATTGCTTTGAGTTCTTAGTGTTGGAATGATTAGAAAAACAGAAACAAAAAATAGGGAACAGGAAACTAATGAATAGGCACTTGTTCAAGGAATCCATTATTAGCTGGCTGAGATCTTTAAGAAGTTGGCTAAGGAAGGAGATGAAGTGACTGATTATAATGGTAACTGTTTGCTATTGTGTCTTAGAAAGTGGGGTGGTTAATTATCCTGCCTGCTATTTGAAACCTTTGAAAATGTCTCTTATAGTTAGCTAATAGTATTGTTTTATTTGTTATGTTAAAATGTGCAATTTTTGGGACAGCACAATACTTTACTTCCCATAGCAAAAATGATTCTGAGGGGCCGGTATATATTTTTGAGCATCAAGGGTTAG
This sequence comes from Pteronotus mesoamericanus, assembly GCF_021234165.1. Lineage (NCBI taxonomy): Eukaryota > Metazoa > Chordata > Mammalia > Chiroptera > Mormoopidae > Pteronotus > Pteronotus mesoamericanus. Next base: position 32,259,653 of record NW_026555105.1, on the reverse strand, counting down.
AAATGTAAGCACATCTCCTTGTTTTGGGGGTATCTCATTTTGAGTTATGACAGCTATTATACTAGGGAAGAATACTATATCTGAAGACTCACTTAAACTTTGACTCTTAACAAGATTAAATAGATCTTGTGATGTGAACTGAGAACCATGTTGATCCAAGATATATCTTAATATTTTCCATTGGGAAATCAACTTTTTTACTTGTGTGGTTGGGATTTTACTTATTAGTTATTGTAAATGAATGGTAACATTTCTAACTGAAAACTTTTTAACTTGGGAAAAATTTTAAAGAATTTTTTGAGCCATATTATTATTTTGAAGTTAATCTATAGTTATATCTATATGCTAAACATTTTTTTTTCAGTTGCCTTACTGTATTACTTTATTGAATATGTAGGAGAAGATGAAACTGGGAATTTTTAAAAGAATAATTTTTTTGTTGTTAGCTTTTTAGTTGGAGAAGGAGCCTACAGATGGGCAGTAGATCATGGAATACCCTCTTGCCCTCCTAACATCATGACCACAAGTGAGTAAAAACTTTTCAAAATTAAGCTATATTAGCATATATACCTGACAGTGTTACATTACTTTTGACCCATATAGTACTGATATTAAAGGAAGAAAACTTATATTTTGAGATATTTCTAATTAAAAGACACCAGGAAATTATTTGCTTTTAAGCCACATTTCTATTCCTGAGGTTCCTGCATTGCTGTTTCATGCTTTATAGAAGTATTGTTAAAGGATTTCTTTTAGGTTACTTTAATCACTAACAATAAAACCATAGTATGACCCCCTCAGAGAGAGAGAGAGAGAAGAAAACATAGAATGTTATTTAACTGTTCCTGAGCTGAGGAAGGCCTTTCTACATACCAAGTGCAAGAGAGGGAAAAAGAAGTGACTCTGAGAGAGTTAAGACTTAAAAAACACTCATCATCAATATGACAAAAGGATGACTATTCTTAATCTATGAAAAGGTTTACCAAATTTAAAACCACATGAATACATGTAATACCCCAGTAGAAAAGTGCTCAAAAGTCATGAATAGGTAATATGGAAATTTATATTAAAATGAGTACATGTTGCCCTGGCCGGGTAGCTCAGTTGGTTGGAGCATTGTCCTGATATGCCAAGGTTGCATGTTTGATCTCTGGTCAGGGCACATATAAGAAGCAAACAAAATGTATAAATAAGTGGAACAACAAACTGGTGTGTCTCTCTCTCATCAATAAAAAAAAATTCAAAAAATGAGTACATGTTAAATTTGTTCTCTCTTAATTTGTTGAAGAGTTAAAAACATTGTATTATTGGGAGTAAGTATGTGGTGAACTGAACATCATATATTATAAGTAAAAATGTAAATTGGCAGAAATTTTGGAGGATAGCTAAGTAGTATAGATCAAAAGCCTTAAACTTATTCTGCTTCTAAAACAATTTGAAAATATCTTTTGTGCAACACAGAAGAATGTAAGTAAATAAATTATCATATATTTGTATGTTCTTAAGTAGTTAGAAATTGATGTCAAGACAACTTTCTGATAGTGATTAAATCTAATGACTAAAAAAAGTGAAAAACCAGGTTGTAAATATGTATATATACGTATTATATGTCTATTTAAAATCAACCATAACTATATATTTATGGATAAAAAGACAAATATTTAAAACATATGCCACTACTTGTTTTTTAAGTTAAAATTTTGTTCTTTATCAATGAAACCTATGGATATAATTTAAATAATCAAATGAAAAAATGAGAAATCATTAATTCTAAGAAAACCAAGTAATATTAAAAAGAAATGATTTTATATCATAGCAGGTATTTAATAGGGATCAGTTCTTAATAATATTTTATTTAAAATGAATATTTATATAGCTGAAAGTTCAATATAGGGAGGCTGAAGGGAAGAGAAATGTGTGTGTGGTGAGAAAAGAGGGAGTATGAAGAGTTCTAATTCTCACAGTCCCCATCACCCATGCTGCCTTAAAATCTTCCCAGTGGAACTTATTGTAGAGTTTGAATATCAAGATCATCTACTAGGACCATTTTGTTTTTTTGGAGACACCCCCACCTGGCACCTTCAGGTCTAGAGTGGGTGCTCAATAGGCCTGCTGCGTAACCATCATCACTGGTCTTCACCTCACCATCATTTTGGATTCCCTTTTCCTTTCTCCAAAATCACATTGTCTGTTTCTTGATCTTGGTTTTTCTTTCTTATTTTACTTCCTCATTTGGTATATGGAAGACTGGAAATTATTTTTCCTTAGGTTTTTGAAGAAATTGTTCTTATTTTTTAATTTCTAGCCTTGCTTTTATGCAGTCCTTTGGCATTTTGATTCCCAGTTTTTTTGTGGTGTATTTTTTCTCTTTGGAAATAAGCTCTTAACTCCCATGTTCTTATTGTCACAATGAAGCCTCTTGGAATGGGTGCTTTTTATTCATTTTTCTGGGTAGTATTTTTGCACTTTCAATCTGGAAATTCATGTGCTACAGTTTTGGAGAAATTAAAAAAAATGTATTGAACTCTTCCTCTCTCTTTTCTCAATTTTATTTTCCTAATTTCTATGAATTAAATGTTGAATTGTGCTCCAATACCTTGTTTTTTTTCAAAAATTATTTTATTCTCCTTTTAAAACTTTCTGTCTTTTGTCTTGCTGACTTGGACATTTCTTCAATTTTATTTCCTAAATCTTCTAATTCTAATGAATTTTAATTTTCGTTTTTACAATTTTATTTTCTAGAGATTCATCTGTGATTAATACTTTGAAAAATAGTGTCCTGTTCTTGTTCCATGAACTTAATATGCATTTTGGCTTATCTCTTAAGGTATTATGGTTTAAATTTTGTTCTTATCTGCTGTTTTCTCTTTCCACTGCCTTATTTTTGGTTTATTTCAGACCCTAATACATATTAGCCAATTTCCTCAACTATCTAGTGACCCTCTGCTGTTTTCATGCTCATGAGTGTGCACTTAAAAGCCATTTGGAAGCTTCATGTGGAGGACAGGTCTGGGTGACCTCAAGGGGTGTGGTGATCAGGCTTTTTTGTTGAGGGAACTCCCAGATGTTCCCTAAACACAACCGAATGTTTATATGTTTTTCTTTTGGATTAGAAAGAAATCTTCTCAGCTCGGGCAGGGCAATACACCATTGTTCTGATATAGAGCAAAGGAAGGGGCTGGAGGTCTCACCTTTCTTTTTTCAAACTTTTATGTAAAATTCAGGTTTAAGTAGAGCTCCTGATATCTGCCCCAGGCTGTACTTGATGTCCCTTAGTTTGGAGCCCATCTGATCCAGCCTCTCCAGACTTAACTGCCTGTTTTCTGCAAGCATAAAGAGGGGATTTAGGTATCTATGTGTTACTTATTGACAGTTTCTGCCAGTTTTCCCATTTGTAGTTTCAACCTGGCCTTCCGAGATAACAAGCACTTTCTGTTTGGAGCTCTTTTGATTATTTATTTTTGTCAGGAATTAGTTTGCTTTGGAAGAAGAGATTAGTTTACTTTGAAGAGATTAGTTTGCTTAGTGATGTTTTAGCTACTAGGCAATTGGGGTTTGTCTTCCTGTATTCAATTAGTTACTGTTTATGCATCCATTTGCTTTCTGTTTTCTAACATTGTGTTGGTATTGCCCTTCTCATTATTATTATCCCGGTGTATGTCAGTCTTTTTTTTCCCCTTAAACTTCTTTTTGGGAAGGTTTTAGTAGGGTGTGGCAGTAGACTTACTCCTGTGTTCAATTTGTCAGTTTTACTTTAGAATATTTGTATAAAAAGGTGTTATAAAACCGCTATTACTGGATATTTTGCAGATGACAAAAATATTTTGACTATATATTAGTGTCTTATGCTTATAATAAGAAATATATATGTATATTATATATATATATATAAAATATACGTATATTGCTATAGATCTCTTAGGAGTTACATAAACAACCAATAAGAAATGTTCTCTGAATAAGTAAGTTATTTGAAAGATAAGTGATATATTCATCTATTTCTTGCAAAAAAAATATAGTATTGACCTATGGTGAATTGAGAAGTATAAATTATGCTCTCATAGTGCCCTTGGTGGTTCCCTGCATCTGCCTCTTGCTTCAGCAGTGTTTGGATAGGACATACCCAGAAATGCCCCTTCTTCCAGCCTTTGATCACCCTCCAACCTCATTTCCAGTCATCACCTCAGCCATCCTTGGACTCCAATTTCAGCCAACTCTGTTTTTGAGCTTAATCCTTATTGCTGAGCAACCATGGGCTCCCAAATTCAATCAGAATTATTCCACTGAGGTAGAGGCCAATGCCAACCTGCTTCTGCAGGTCTCCTATACCTACCTTTCTCTGGGCTTCTGTTTTGACTGCAAAGATGTGACTCTGAAGAGCATGGGCCACTTCTTCCATCAGTTGGTGAAGAAGAAGTGCAAGTGCACCTAATGTCTCTTGAAGATGCAAAATCTGCATGGTGGCTGCACCTTCTTCCTAAATGTGCAGAAGCCTTCGCAAGATGAGTGGGGTAAAACTCAGGACGCCATGGAAGCCACCATGATCCTGGAGAAGAACCTGAACCAGGCCTTTTTGGATCCATATGCCCAGGATTCTACCCTTACAGACCCTCATCTCTGTGATATCTTGGAGAACCACTTCTTGGATGAGGAGGTGAAACCTGACTAACCTCTGCAGGCTGGTTGGCTCTCAGGCTTGGTGAATATCTCTTTGGAAGGCTCCAGCACTAGTAGTAGCCTTCCAGTGGAGCCCAGAAGCCTTTGAGGGGTACCCCTGGACCCTACTGGTGTCTGGCTTCTGGCTGAGCCTCTCCCTGCAACCACTATGCCGCCATTTATCCACCCTGGAGCCTTTCCCATGCTGTGAACCAAATGGAAACAAAACTTTATGCAACAAAAAGAAAAGAAAGAAGAAGAAATCACAGCTATCATTTATAATAAAAGTTTAAAAAAATTCCATCCTATATTTCAGCACTCTACAATCCTTAATAAAAATTAGCTTGTGTATTTGTGGCAGTTAATGGTATACTTTATACTTGATTACTTTTCTGGGGGCATAATTTGTAGGCTCTTATCTCCCTTCAGTGTTACACAAGTTTATAGAATGTCTTTCTAAGGTTTATCTTAAAAGACTCTCTTAGATATTTTTACACATATTTAACATTTCATTCCTATATGTAGATTTGAATTTCTATGTGGCATTATTCCCTTCAGCCTGAAATGAGCTTAAGCTTTTTTGGTAATATGGTAGGTATTGTGGTTAAAAATTTTTTCCGCTTTCATTATCTAAAAAATCTTTTTTTTTAAAATTATATTTTATTGATTATGCTGTTATAGCTGTCCTAGTTTTTCTCTCTTTACCCCACTCTACCCAACACCCACATTCTTTCAGGCAGTCCTCACACATTTCCCTTTAACATTTCATATAATAATGATCTGGTGATGATGAACTCCTTTAGTTTTCTCTTGTCTGGGAAGCTCTTTTTCTGCCCTTTGATTCTAAATGATAGCTTTGCTGGGTAGAGGAATCTTGCTAGTAGGTCTCTGTTTTTAATGACTCAAAATATTTCTGGCCAATCCTTTCTAGTCTGCAGTTTCCTTGAGAAATAAGCTGACAGTCTTATGGGAACTCCCCTGTAGGTAACTAACTTCTTTTCTCTTGTTGCTGTTAAGATTCTCTCTTCATCTTTAGTCTTTGGTGTTTTAATTATGAGGTGTCTTGGAATGGGCGTCTTTGCATCCATCTTGTTTGGGACTCTCTATGCTTCTAGGACTTGCATGTCTTATTTCCTTCACCAAATTAGGGAAGTTTAATTATTTTTTCAGATTTCCAGTTTCTTGCTCTTCTTCTTCTCTTTTGGGCACCTTATTGTTGTAAATGTTGGAGTGCTTGAAATTGTCCAGTAGGCTGCTAATACCATCCTCATTTTTTTTTTTTTTGGATTATTTTTTCTTCTTCTTGTTTTTTGCTTCGTTATGTTCCAAATCGTTGGTTTGATTTTTGGCTTCATCCACTCAATTGTTCTTTATTTCAGTCGGTGAATCCTTTGTTTCTGATGAGATCTTTTTCATGCTGTTGAGGTTTTCATTAAGTTCCTTGAGCATCCTTGTAACGGGTGTTTTGAACTCTGCATCTGATAGATTGCTTATCTCCTTTTTGTTTAGTTCTTTTTCTGGACTTTTAATGTTTTTTTCATTTGGAACGTGTTTCTTTGTCTCCTCAGTTTTGCAGCCTCCCTGTGTCTGTTTCTATGTATTAGGTAGAGCTGCTACAACTCTCTGTTGTGGTAGCATGGCCTAAAGTAATGGATGTCCTTTAACGTCCAGTGGCACAGCCCCCACTATCACCTAAGATGGTTATTCAAGGTACGCCCTTTGTGTGGGCTGAGTATAACTTCCTCCAGTAGATGAGTCTTGATTGTTGTTGGCAGGTCAATGGGAGGGATTTACTCAGTCCGATGGGCTGCAAGGATTGGCTGTAATCACTGACCACCAACCTATGCCCTCAGTGGAGGATCAGCTATGCAGGTGCAGGGTAGTGGTGCTCCAATATGATCTGTAGCTGTCCCCTGGGTACACAGGCTCTGGGGTTTCTCAGGCAGTGCATGCCAAGGTCAACCCTCACCTGTGTTTTTCCTGGGGCTACCCTGCCTGGACTGTAAAGCAGTCTGAGATATCTGCTACTTGTGCTGGGCTTGGAGGTTCCCAGGCAAAGCCAAATTGTGCATATAGGCTGTCTGCTGCTAGTGCTGTGCTTGGGGCCACTTAGCAAGAGGTCGCTGGGTAACACTGAGGTCGGCTGTTGCTTGTTTGAGAGGATTTATGAAGTTGTGAAGGATGAACCAAGGCCAGCCATTCATATTGAAAAGTCTCTGATAACAGCTTGGGTGAGTCCATAAGTTGGGTGGGACAGAGTCTCAGGGCACCTCTAGGGCAGGGCAAACTATGTTAACTAGGTTGATGGAATGTCAGATATGGTTGGCATCCACCTGCTGTCTCTGTGGCTCTTGGGGCAGTGGGGTGGTTCAGGAAAGGGACAGGGGCCTTTCTGTCTGGGTGGAAGCTAGACCCTTCACTTCCTCCCTGTATGCCACTGTGCCTTCCAAGCTGCTACCCCAGTGGTGGAACTCAGAGGAAGTGAGTAGGTGAGTCTGTGTGTGGATTCTTTAAGAGGAACTGATTGGGACTCCAGAAGTTTTCTTCCACTGACTGATTCCCTACTGGTTTTTGTAGCCAGAAGTTTTGGGGACCTATCTTCTAGTCATTTCAATCCTGGGCTGTGAGGCCTGGTGTGTGGTTGAGGCTCCTTGCTTTTGAGATATCCCTCCTGAATTTTTATCCACCTCATGTGGGTGTGGGACCAGCCCATTCCACGTATTCATCCCTCCTACCAGTGTGGATGAATGTGGTTTCTTTAATTCTGTAGTTGTCAGACTTCCATTCAACTCAATTTCTGATGATTCTGAGTGATGGTTGTTCTGTAACTTAGTTGTAGTTTTGATGTCGTTGTGCGAGGAGGTGATGATCTGTTTACCCATACCACCACTTGACCAGAAGCCCTGAAAAACCTTTTAATTTTGCCTTTACTTTTAAAGATTTTTTTGTTGTTGTTGTTGGATATAGTCTTCTAGGTTGGTTGAATTTTTCTTTTGTACTTTTTATTCATTATTTTTCTTATTGTGATAAAATATACATAATTTAAAATTTATAATTTTAACAGTTTTTAGGTTTATAATTCATTGGTTCTAAGCATATCCACAGTGTTGTATAACCATCATACATTTCTACAACGTTTTCATCCCAAACAAATTTTGTACCTGTCAAACAGTATACTCATTCTCCCTTTTTGCATCCCTTCTAACCTCTATTCTATTTATTTTTCTCCATAAATTTGTCTGTTCTAGGTACTCCTTAAGTGGAATCACACTGTTACTAGCATTGAAATTCTTGGGTCCCCCAAGACAAATCGAGAGGAAATCCTGGAGAACTTCCCAGACAGATTTTATTAAGTTTATGCTCAAGCACAAGGGAGATACCACAGAGGAAAGAAAGGTCCTCTGAACTGGGCTTGGGATGGCGGGGGAGGGTGGTGAGGTTGTTGGCTCTCGTTGGCCTGCTTTCATAAGCTGGGGACAAAGTGAGATTGCATGAAAAGGAAGGCTTTTTGAAAAAGGCAGATTTGCGGAATTTTCCACTTCAGGGTCCAGTGACTTCCTTTTACAGCCATGTTCCTTGCCTGGTAACTGTTTATGCCTGCACTGTGGGTGCAAAATAGAAGACTTCTCATAACTGCCACCCTAGGAAGGTCATGTAGCAGTTAAACCTTAACAGCTGTGCACGCAGGTCAATAGTTTAAGCAGGCATTTGGAAGGATGATCAAATTAGCTACTTCTGCATTTTTGACTGGGAGTAAAGGCGTGGTGACATTTGTGCAGTCAGCTTAACTCCACTAGTCTTCACTAGACTTCCTGGGAACCTGGTATTTCCTATTCCCAGGCCCAGCTCCTGGTGCTGTGTCAATACAATGCTTAGCGTAATGTTTTTAAGGTTCATATGTACTGTATCCTGTTTTAGAATTTTATTCTGTCTTGTAACAATAATATTCATTTATATTTTTAGCATTTTTAAGGATGCTAGTACATTTTTCTTAGATTACTTTGTTTCTAATTGGAAGTCAAGACATTATTTTTATCACTGTTCCCCTGTATGTGGTAAGTTTTCTTTTTTCTGAGACCGCTTTTTAGAATACTTTTATCTTTGATTTTCAGCATTTTAAACATGATATGTCTAGGTGTGGCTTTCTTTGTGCTTAATTTTTACCCTGCCTGTTGCATCTGTGGGTTATAGCTTTTAATCAAATTAGGAAAACTTTGGACAGTATTTCTTTGGATACTTTCTTTGGTACGTATTCTACCCTCATTTGTTTCTAGGATTTGAATTCTACGTATCTTAAAACATTCGGTACTCTCACTTGTTATTGAGGGCCTTACTTTCTCAATATTTTTTCTCTCTGCTTTCTGGATTCTCCATAGAAGCAGAACCTGTAGGACATCTATCTCTGTCTGTCTATCTGCCTATCTTTTGTTTATCTACCAATTAAAAAGATTTGTTATAAATAATTGGCAGTTATGGAAGCTGACAAGTCACAAGATCTTCAGGGTCAGTCAGGAAGCTAGATCTTCATTCCAAGTCCAAAGGCCTGAGGACCAGGAGGGCCAGTTGTGTAGTTCCAGTATGAGGGCTGGCATGTTTGAGACTCGGAAAGAGCCAGTGTTTCAGTTCAAGTACCAAGGCAGACAGAGGTCATTGTTCCAGTTTGAAGGCAGTCAGGCAAGAGGAATTCTCTCTTCCTTAGTGGGGAGTTCACATTTTAGTTTATGAAAGCCTTCAATTGACTGGATAAGGTCCATCTACATTAGGTAGGTCAATCTGCTTTAGTCAGTCTACCAATTTAAATGTTAATCTCATCCTCATCAAACATACCTGTACAGACATATCTAGAATAATTTTTGACCAGATATGTGGGTCCCTTGTAGCCCAATCAAGTTGATATGTAAAATTAACCATTACAATTTCATTTGTATGATTTCTGTTGAATTGTCTTAAAGTTCACTAATCTTGTCTTCATCAGTGTCCAATTTAATATTAATCATACGTAATGATTTTAAAAAATATAAAATACTGTATTTTCAGTTCTAAAGTTCCATTTTTTGAAAAATAGTTTCCATCTCTAGAAATTCCCATGTCTTCACCCATTTTACTCATTGTTAACATATTTGTCACTGTTATTTTAAAATCCTTGATTGCTAATTCTAAAATCTAGGTTATCTGTGGGCCAGTTTCCATTGATAGTTTTTTTTTTATTTCTCTTTTGACTCTGGATCACATCTTCTTGTTTAGTTACATATCTCATAATTATTTTTATTGCAACTTGGGCATTGTGGGTGATATGTTTTAGAGGCTATGGATTTTTTATCTTCCTTTGAACGATGTTGAGTTTTGTCCGAGTATCCGAGGCAATAAATTAAATTATTTGCAGATAACCTTGATGTTGTCACAGACTGGTTTTAGGCTATGTTAATGTGAGTCTATTTCAGTTTTGTTGTTAATGCTAGAGTTCTTTCCTTAGCACTAGTTTGTGGTATTTATTCTTAAGATATACGTATAGGCTTTTTTTGGCTTTCCATGAAAAGTCTCAAACTTTAAACTTTGTCTCAACTGCAGTGAGTGTTTGCCAAAACTCCATCAGCTTTTTAGGTTTTGTTTTCCTCACTAAACTCTAGGGAACCCTGCATCGTTGTATGAACACTTTGAGCTCATTCGTGAATTTGAGGGGACATTTAAATAGATTTGGGGGCTTCACTTTTTGTGGCTTCCTCGTTTCCAGGATCGCTCCCTCAATTTCTAGCTGCTTCAGAAACTCCAAACTCTTTCCTTTCAGCCCAGTGAGACTGTAGTGTTCTATTTGAGATATATTTTTTGTGCATCTCAAAGAGTAGGGGATTGCCTCATGGGGTAAGCTGTATGAATGTGGGTCTCACATGTTTCTTTTTTGAATCTCCTCCTACTTCTCCCAGCATTTTGTCACTTGCCTTCAAACACACACACACACACACACACACACGCATATATGCATGTATATATGTACATATATGTATATATTTAATTTTTAACATTCCATGCAGTGTTTGCAGTTGTTATTGGTCTGTGGTTTAGTCTGATATAAATTACTCCTTCGTTACCAGGAGATGGAACCTATGCTTTGTAATTGTGTACTATTTACAAATATAATAATGTAAATTATAAAATATATAAATTAACAAGTATTACAAATTTCACATTAATAAAGAAGGTTGATTATTTAAACATTATATTTATTACTCCTTAATTGTGTGGTATAGGACTATGTTATCTTCGCAAAATTGGAACATTCTACATAAACCTGACCTTCTTTACTTCCATTTTTAGCCCCCCATCCCCTCCTCTTCACTCCAGTAACCAGTTTTTGGTTTGATTTGCTTTTTATAGTCTATAGCTAGACTATATTGTATTATTCTTTTTGTAAGTTTTAGATAAATGATATATTGTATCTTTAGTAAGTTTTTAGATAACAGTATTATAATATGATCCTCTTAATATAGTTTTATGAGCAAATTTGTATTTTGAAGTCTATCTATGTCGCTATAAATAGATCAATTAATTTTTAAATTGCTGACATTTAAATTGCTGGCATTTTATCATATTTATTTAGCTCTTTCTTTATTGATGGGCATTCAGGTTATTTCTAAGTCTTTATATTAACATTAATGATTCTATGAATATTCTTTTTTTTAAATCTTTACCCAAGGATATGTTTATTGATTTTAGAGAGAGAGAGAGGGAGGGAAAAAACATTGATGTGAGAGAGAAATATTGATATGAGAGAGAAACATTGATTGGCTGCCTTCTGTATGCCCCATGATGGAGCACTGAACCTGCAACTAGGCATGTGCCCTGACTGGGAATCAAACCTGTAGCCTTTTGGTGTACCGGACTATACTCCAACCAACTGATCAATCTGACTAGGGCTTCATGAGTATTCTTGTATATATCACTTTATACATAAGTGTTTTATTAGGACAAATAGTTGGAATTAGAATTGCTAACTCAGAGAATGTGCATTTATTGTTTTGCTGGCTATTGCCAGATTTCTCTCCTAAAATGTTTATTCTGTGCATACTTTAGAGATGTCTGGCTTTGTAAAGTTGCTACCCTTAATGATCACATAATGGTTCAGAGCATAGGCTTTAGCTTAGAGGCATACACCTTTGTGTGACTAGAAGCAGGTTACTTCCAAGAAACTTTTCTCATTGACGTGTTGTGAGCACTTGAGAAAATATATGAAGAATTCTTATTTCAATATCTGGAACATAGAAACACTCATGTGTTAACTATTAATATTATTCTTACTATTATTAGTATGTTGGATGTGAAAATGATCCTGGTGATATGATTTCATCAGAATTTAATAGGTCCAGCACTTTAACACTAACTGATAAGGTGATTTTAGTGATTGATCCTATCTGGTGTTAAGTGTAACCATTAGAGTGGTGATTCACAACTTCAACCGCATGTTACAGTCTCTGGGGAGCTTTGAGAAATTTGTACCCCCTAACTGCACCCAAAATCAATTAAACTGGCAACTTGGTAGGTGGGTCCCAGGCACCTGAAGTTTTTAAAGTTTTGTAGATAATTTCAGTGTCCATTCAATATTATGAATGTCTGGGATAGAGTTTGTACATCCTTGAGTCCTTCTAGAAGATTCATTAAAGCTGAAATAGAAAGTAGTTTTGTTTTCCCTTGGTAAAGGTTGACCTTAAATAGTTTGTGCTAGAAAAGTGAAAGCATCTATGCTTTAATTTTTAGCTATTTTATGCTTTAATTGGATCTGAGGTATATCTTTAAGTGAAGAGTAGATTGGGGTCATTATACCATCCTGTCAACTTATGGGCATGATTCTGCCAAAAGGAATCCTATTTTCTTCTTTTCTATTGGCTAGATTGTATTCTTATAGTTTTTTTTTTTAGTAGGATAGTTTGAAGGGCATGATTGATATAAAACATTTTATGCACTAATTGTATAATTTTATTACAATTAGTATGTGATATATCAGACTTAGCTTTACTCTTTAATATGGCCAGTTGTGCTATTTTTAATTTTCAATTTTGAGGTAACTCTAAATTCACATGCAATTTTAAGAAATAATACAGGGAGACCCCATGCACCCTTTGCCCAATTTCTTTCAACAGTAATATTTTACAAAACTATGGTGCAATATTACATTCAGGATATTGAAATTGATATAGTAAACTTACAGAACACTTCCATCTCCACAAGGATGGAGATGTATGTTGCTCTTTCATAGCTACATCCGCTCATATCCTCCCTTCACTTCTTCCTTAACTCCTCACAGCCACTAAGAGTATTCTTTATATAATTTTGTAATTTTAAGAATGTTATATGAATGATATCATACAGTATGTTGCCTTTGGGAATTGGCTTTTTTTTTTTTTAATCAGTGCAATTCTCTGGAGATTCATTTAGGTAGTTGTGTTTATCAATAGCTTGTTTTTTATTTTATTGCTAAGTATTCCATAGTATGGATGTACCACTGTTTTTTAACCATTTACCCAAAGGAAGAAAGCTGGATTGTTCTCAGTTTGGGGATGTTATAAATAAAGTTGCAATAATCATTTGTGTAGATTTCTTTTGTAAATTTTTAAAAAATATTTTAACAAAACACACGTAACATAGGATTTACCATGTTAAAAACTTTTATTGGCACAGTTCAGTGGCTTTAAGTACAGTACATTCACATTGTGGTACAACCGTCACTGCCATCTTTGTACAGAACTCTTCATTTTGCAAAACTGAAACTGTACACTCTTGAAATAGTAACTGCCCATTCCCTTCCAATTAGCCCCTGACAACCACCATTCTGATTACTATCTCTATGAATTTGACTACTCTGGGTACCTCAGATAAGAGGAACCATACATTATTTGTCCTTTTGTAATTGTGTATTATTAGAAAAAGAATAACAGTATAACAAAAAACAAAATAATATAAATAAATATAACAAATTTCATATTATAAAAGAGTTGATTATTTAAATACCATATGTATTACTTTTTAATGGTGTGGTACAAGAATTTCACTTCGCATGAGGTCCTCAAGGTTCATCTATGTTATAGCATGTGTCAGAATATCTTTTTAAGGCTGAGTAATATTCCATTGTATGGAAATGCCAGGTTTTGTTTACCTTTTCATCTGCTGATGAATATTTTGTTTGTTGCCAACTTTTGTTTCTTGCATGTAATGCTGCTACGAACATGGGTATAAAAATGTCCAATTGCCTGCTTTCAGTTCTTTTGGGTATTGAGAAGTAAAATTGCTGGATTATATGGTAATTCTGTTTTCAGTTTTTGGAATAACCACCAGGCTCTCTCTTCCATAGTGGCTATGTTATTTTAAATTTTCCCTAATACTCCACAAGAGTTCTAGTTTTTTCACATCCTCAGCAACACGTTTTTGTTTTTTTTTTTCCTTTTGGGTAAAAGCCATCCTGGCTTGGGTGTGATGTGGTATCTCCTTGCGGTTTTGATTTGCATTTCCCTAATGATTATGATATTGAGTACCTTTTCATGTGCTTATTAGACATTTGTATATCTTGTTAAACGTCTTCCTCCCAAAGGGGAAAAAATTGAATAATGAAGGGGGCAGAAAGCACCAGCCTTTTAAATCCCCTGGAAGTCAGTTCAGCTGGAGGTGGAGGGCACTGCAATGCTGGCTGCTTATCTCTGCTTCTCTGTGACCAGAAACAGCATGTAGCAATCAGAGCATAGATTCCAGTATTTGGAGGACAGGGTCTTTATTGCCCACTCTGGCTCTCTCAGATTGTGTGCACATTGCTCTAGGACTACTTGCATAACTACTTGCCTTGTGGTTGGGAATGGGAAATAAGTAGATGCTATTGCAGTGATTTGACGTCCCAAACTAACCACAGTTTACATCCAAGTCATCCCCTGGAAGTTACATACCTTTAATAGACCCCACAGTTCCATAAACCTTATATTAAAAACATTTTGGCAGGCCCGTCATCTAGGTGGGAAGATGGATTCCTTATGCCTCCTGCTCCATCTTCCCTTTAGCTCCATTTTAGTAATTTTGTATGAGACCATTCTGAATTAAGGATAATAATCTTGTTCTAGAAGTTTTTGCATATATTTAAAAAATTTAAATGTCACTTATCATTTACCTTTGTGCATGATATCTTTTGCTTTATAGATATTTTAATTATGTGGTTGCATCTGTCAACCATCCTTATGATGGATTCTGGCTTTGGTAACATTTTCTGGAAAAATCTTTTAATTAAAAATGATAATAAAACCTATCTAAATAAAAATTCAAGTGTCTCTCAAAAGGGTCTGATATTTATGTCTTTATTTTTGTGTGATGGTTTACTTTCTTTGTACCTTTTAAAAAAGTTTCTATATGTTTAAGTCATTAATATTTAAGATTTCATCTTTGTAGAATGAGGTAGGAACGTATTTTCTAAATAGTTAACATACAGTGCCAAGACAGTTTGTTGAATAACTTATCCATTTTCTTGCTGGTATGAAATATCAGCCTTATTCTCAAATTCTATTAGAATATATATGCATTTGTTTATGGATTTGTTGGTCAGTTATGTTAATTCTTAAAAAAATTTGGTCCATATCTATTACTATACTATTGTTTTTAGACTTTTGAGGAAACTTGGTTTCCTTTTGACCTAATTTTCCTAACAGATTAGTTTGTTATAATATTGAATCTTCCTATCCAGAAGAGATTTATTCAGGACTACTTTTTTTTTCAGTAGTTCTATACTATTTTATAATTATCTTTATTTTGATTTTCCATATTTATTGGTTAGTTTTTAAAAACTGATTTGTAACTTTTAATAATTACATTTATTGGGGTAACATTGGTTAATAACATTATATAAATTTCAGGTATAGACTTTATAATAGGGCATCTGTATAGTTTATTGTGTCCTCACCACCCCAAACCTGGTGTTCTGTCACTATGTATTTCACCTTCTTTACCCTCTTTGTTTTTCTCCTACCCCCTTTACCCTATGGTAACCACCATTCTTTTGTCTGTATAAGTTTTGTTTGTCATGATTAGTTTATTGTTAGATATTCTGGTATTTTAGTTGGTTTGGTACTGTAAATGATATCTTTTTCCATTTTGCATTTTAACCTCTTTATTGTGAACTGCAGTACATATACCTCTAATAGGTGGACAGTTGTGTTGGTTTTAGGCTGGATTGGAACAAGCCTACAAATTTCCTTGCATATGTATTCTGTATCTGTAGCCTTTCTCTAGTTGCATCCATTACAGTAAAATTGGTGCATCACAGTGTCTCCATATCTTCATCTTTATCAAGGTATTTTTCAAAATTGTTTTTACCAATAAATATAATTGTTTTTTAATATATATTTCTGTATATATGCATATACACATATATTTGTATCCAGCTACCTTGCTAAACTATTATATTTAATCATATATTTATCTGTGGATTCTTGTTGATTCCCTAAATTCGCAAGCATATCATTTGTGAATTGTGAGAGTTCACTTTCTTCCTTTTGAATCTTTATAGTTTTTCTCCCCTTTCACACTGACGAAAGATCATTAGTACAGAGTTTAATAGAAGTGATGAATAATGGGCATAATTTTAAGTATGATTGAAAATTAGTGGCCATCTGTTATGATATATAGGGCCTTTTTTCCCCAAGATTAAAAAAAGTGTAAATTAATTTTATCAGATTTTCTTTATGTTAAGAGGACATTAATTTGTTAGTCTAATGAATTATGTTGATTTTTTAATAAAGTTAACACAATCTCATATTGCTCATATTTATTACATGTTCTGTTATGCAAGAACCTAACAACACTTTCCATTTTTTTCTTTTGCTGTATGTACATATTTTACTTGCATATATGTTAATAGCCCGTAAGAAACTTTGGTTAATTGACCTTTGTATTTTAAAGAAATATCACTCTATATCTAATAATGCTTGCTGCCTGAAAGTCTTCTTGGTTGATATGAAAATAGCTAAAAATTTTCCTTTGGTTGGTGTTTGCCTATGTATCTTTTTCTATCCTTTTGTTGGAATCTATGTATTCTTATATTTAAGATGTATCTCTTAGAAGCAACACACATGTATTAAAATTTTCAAGACGAGATCTTTGTATTTTAAATGATGCATTTAGTCCATTTACGTTTGATATAATTACTCATATATTAGGATTTGAATCTACTCTTTACTTTGTATTTGTCCCACATGGTCTGTTCTCCTTTATCTCATTTTTTGACTTCTTTAGTATTATTTTCTACTGCTATTTTTTCTTTTTTATAAATAAGTTTGTTTTCTATTACCATTCTGTTGCAGTTAACTTAGAGATTTCATCATGCATACTTGATTTATGAAAGTCTATTAGAAAATACTGCTTATTTGCCTTGGCTGGTATGGTTCAGTTGTTTGGATCATTGGTCTTGTACAACAAAAAGTTGGGGGTTCGATTTCTAGCAAGGGCACATACCTAAGTTGCTGATTTGATCCCTGGTTGGGGCATATACAGGAGTCAACCAATCAGTGTTTCTCTTTTTCCCCTTCCTCTCTAAAATCAATAAAGATATTTTAAAAAGTTAAAGAAAAAGAAAATGCTACTTTTTATTACTTCTCAAACAATGCAGGGCTGTTGCATACTTAAATGAACTACAGTTAACATCTTCCCAACTTTTGTTTTCATCTTTTAAACTGTATATATATATATATATGTATTTTAAATGCCATGAGACATAAATTATTGCTTTGTGATAATCAATTTCTATTTAGATTTGCCAAAATACTTACTTTTTTCTTTGCACTTATTTTTTCCTACTCTACTTTTTTGTCCTTGTGCTTTCCACGTTGTATTATCTCCCCTGTTTTGGAAAAATATTTTTTGATATTTTCATCAGTACAGGTTTTGCTGGTGATGAATTTGTTCATCCTTGTTTATATAAAGCTATTTTAATTTTACCTTCTTTTTGAAGGATATTTTCACTGGGCGTAGTGTTTGAGTCAGCAGATATTTCCTTTCAGCACATTGAAGGTAATCAGTTCATTGTCTTGGGCTTCCATTGCTCTTGAAAAGACAACTGTCATTCTAACTGCTGCTTATTTGAAAGCTCTTTTTCCTCCTTGCTGTTTTTAGATATTTTTACTGTACTTATTCTCTTTTATTTAGTGCATTCTTGCTGTGGACTTTTATATTTTTAATGTAATTGATGGCTATTATTTGGAATTATTAAATCTGTGGATTAGTGGCTTTTAGAATTTTGGAAAAATTCTTACCCAATCTTAAAAAATATTACCTTTTTTCCATTTCTTACCTTCACCTTCTGAAATTATATTAAATCCTACATCTACAAGAATTCCTACAAGAATATTCCTTCCTGTTTCTTTTGTTTTTTTATCTTTTTAGCCACATTCTGGATAAGTTTTTTTTATCTGTTTTTTAAAAAATTTAATCTTAACTGTATTTTTTCCCATAACCATTTAGTTCCCTTACATTCTCCTACCCCCAGCAGTCACCACACTGTTGTCCATGCTCGTGAGTCCTTTTTCCTTTTTGCTTACTCCTTCCAACCCTAACCTCCCCCAGCTGTTGTACTGCTCTCCATCTATGAGTCTGTCTCCATTTTCCTTGTTAGTTTAGTTTGTTCATTAGATTCCACATATGAATGGAATCACATAGTATTTTTCTTTCTCTGATTGTCTTATTTACTTAGCATAGTGTTCTTAAGTTCCACCCATACTATCACAGAGGGTAAAATTTTCTTTTTTTACAGCCAGGTAGTATTCCATTGTGTGGATGTCCCATAGTTGTCTTGTCCACTCATCTACTGATGGACACTTGAGTTTCTTCCATGTCTTGGCAATTGTAAATAAAACTTCAATGAACATAGGGGTTCTTGTGTTCTTTTGAACTAGTGTTTTGGGTTTCTTTGAATATGTTCTCAGAAGTAGGGTTGCTGGGTCAAAAGGCAGATCCAGTTTTCATTTTCTCATGTATCTCCATACTGCTTTCCACAGTGGCTGCACCAATCTGCATTCCATCAACAGTGCAAAAGGGTTCCCCTTTCTCCACACCTTCACCAGCACTTGTTGTTTGTTGATTCATTGATAACCATTCTAACAGGTGTGAGAGGATATCTTATTGTGGTTTTAATTTGCATTTTTCTGATCATTAGTGATGTTGAGTATCTTTTCATAGGTCTTTTGGCCATCTGTATGCCCTCTTTGGAGAAGTGTTTATTCAGCTCTTTTGCACATTTTGTAATTGGGTTGTTTGTGTTTTTTGGTGTTGAGTTTTTATAAGTTCTTTATAAATTTAGGATACTAACCCGTTTTCAGATGTATTGGTGAATATGTTCTCCCATTCTGTGTGTTGTCTTTTTGTTGTTGTTGTTTTAGTTTGTTGATGATTTCCTTTGCTGTGCAAAAATGTTTTAGTTTGATGGTGTCCCATTTGTTTATTTTTTCTTTTGTTTCCCATGCCAAGGAGGATATATCCGATAAAGTATTGCTACGAGCAGTGTGAGATTTTGCGGCCTATGTTTTCTTCTAAGATTTTTATGGTTTTGGGTGTAACATTTAAATCTTTGATCCATTTTGAATTTATTATTGTGGGTGGTCTAGTTTCAGTTTTCTGCATGTATCTGTCTAATTTTCCCAATGTAATTTGTTGTATAAACTCTCTTTAACCCATTGTATGTGCTTCCTTCCTCTGTGTAATATTAATTGACTATAAAGGTGTGGGTTTATTTCTGGGCTGTCTATTCCGTTCCACTGATTCATGTGTCTGTTTTTATGCCAGTATCATGCTGTCTTGATTACTATGGCCTTATAGTATAGTTTGATATTGGTGTGTTTCTTCCAACTTTGTTCTTTCTGAGGATTGCTGTTGCTATGTAAGGGCCTTTCGTGGCTCCACATAAATTTTTGAAATATTTGTCTAGTACTGAGAAATACATTATTGGAATCTTGATTGGAATTGCATGAGTCTATAGATTACTTTGGGTAGTATGGACATTTTAATGATGTTAATTCACCAATCCATGAACACTGTATATGCTTCCATTTATGTGTATCTTCCTTATTTCTTTCCTCAGTGTTCTGTAGTTTTCTGAGTACAGATCTTTTACGTCCTTGCTTAAGTTTATTCCTAGGTACTTTATTTTTCTTGTTGCTATAGTAAGTGGGATTTTTCTCCTAGTCTCTTTCTGATATTTTATCTTAGTGTACAAAAATGCCTTTGATTTCTGAGTATTGACTTTGTATCCTGTTATTTTGCCAAATTCACTTATTAGGTCGAGTAGTTTTTTCGTGGCACCTGTAGGGTTTTTTATGTATATTATCATGTTATCTGCAAATAATGACAGTTTTACTTCCTCCTTTCCAATTGGTATACCTTTTATTTCATTTTCTTGTCTTATTGCAGTCTAGAAGTTCCAACACTGTTGGATAGAAATGGTGAAAGAGGACACTCTTGTCTTTTTCCTATGTTAGGAGGAAAGCTTTTAGTTTTTGCCCATTGAGTATGACATTAACTGTAGGTTTCTCCTATCTGGCCTTTATTATGTTGAGGTATGCTCCCTCTATTCCCACTTTACTGAGTGTTTGTATCATAAATGGGTGCTGTATTTTATCATCTATTCAGCATCTATTGATGTGATTATGTGATTTTTGTCTTTTTTTTTTCTGGTGTATTTTCTTTATTGATTTGGGAATATTATACCATCCTTTCATCCCAGGATGAATCCCACTTGATCGTGGTGTATAATCTTTTTAATATAGTGTTGGATCTAGTTTGCCAATATTTTGTTGAGTGCTTTAGCATCTATGTTCATCAGCAGTATTGGCCTGTAGTTTTCTTTCTTCGTTGTGTCTTTACCTGCTTTTGAAATTAGTATAATATTGGCCGTATAAAAAACATTTGGGAGTCTTCCCTCTTCTTGATTTTTTGAGGTAGTTTGAGAAGGATAGGAGTTAACTCTTCCCTAAATGTTTGGTAAAATTCCCCAGCAAAGCCGTCCAGTCCAGGCCTTTTGTGTGCCATGAGTTTTTTTATTACTCCTTTAATTTCACTAGTTGTTATCAGTCTTCAGGCTTTCTGCTTCTTGATTCAGTTTTTGAAGATTATGTTTTGTAGACATTTGTCCATTTTGCCCTGGTTGTCAAATTTCTTGGTGTATAGTTCTTCGTAGTAATTTCTTACAATCCTTTGTATTTCTGTGATATCAGTTATAATTTCTCCTCTTTTATTTCTTATTTTATTTGTGTTGTTTCTCTTTTTTTCTTCATAAGTCTGGTTAAAGGCTTGTCAATTTTGTTTATCTTTTCAAAGAACCACTCCTTGATTTATTGATCCATGGAATTTTTCTTTTAGTCTCTATGTCATTTAATTCAGCCCTGATCTTGAGTATTTCCTTCCTTCTACTTGCACTGGGCTTTGTTGTTGTTCCTCTAGTTCTTGTAGATGTAGGATTAGGTTGTATATTTGAGATTTTTCTATCTTTTTTAGGTAGGCCTGTATTGCTATGAACTTCCCTCTCAGGGCTGACTTCCCTCTGTCCCATAGGATTTGGGCTGTTGTGTGTTCATCTTCATTTGTTTGCAGGAACTTTTTGATTTCTTCCTTGATCTTATTGTTGACCCATTCATTGTTTAATAGCATGTTGTTCAGTCTCCATAAATTTGAATGTTTTCTAGTTCTATCCCTGAGGTTGGTTTCTAGTTTCAACCCATTGTGATCCAAGAAGATGCTTCATACAATTTCATTTTTTTGAATTTTTTGAGGCTTGTTTTGTGTTCCACCACGAGGTGTATATTTGAAAATGTTCCATGTGCATTTGAAAAGAATGTATATTTTGCTTCTTTGGGTGATAGGTTCTGTATGTATCAATTAAATTCATTTGATTTGTAGTGTTGTTCAGTGGTACAATATGCTTGTTGATTCTTTGCTCAGAAGATTTACCAATTGGTGACCAAAGGGTGTTAAAATCCACTACTATGACTGTTGCTGTTGATGTCTTTCTTGAGGTCCTCCAAGATTTTCCTTATATATTTGAATGCTATGTTGGGTGCTTATGTGTTTAAAAGGGTAATATCTTGTTGGGCTCCTCCCTTAAGGATTATGTAGTATTCTTGTCTCTTTTTATGGCCTTTCTGTAAAATCTATTCTGTCTGATATAAATATTGCTACTGTTTTTTTTTTTTTCATGCCCATTAGCTTGGACTATTTCTTTTCCACCCCTTTGTGTAGGCATTTAAAAATTTTTTAAAAAGATATGTATTTTACAGATTATGCTATTAGAGTTGTCCTATTTTTTTTCTTTCCTTTATTCCCCTCCACTGTGCACCGTCCCTCCCCGCAACATTCCCCTCCTTCCCTTTGTTCATGACCATCGGTCATACATAAAAATTCTTTGGCTTCTCCATTTCCTATACTAATCTTAACTTCTCCCTGCCTGTATTGTACCTACTATTTATGCTGATTATTCCCTGTACCTTCCCCCAATTCTTGCACCTCCCCCTTCCCTTCCCCTCTGATTTCCATTTCTGTGATTCTGTTCCTGTTCTAGTTGTTTGGTTAGTTTGTTTTTGTTTTTGTTTTTTAGGTTAAGTTGTTAATAGTTGTGAGTTTGTTGTCATTTTACTGTTTATGGTTTTTGATTGTCTTTTCTTAGATAAGTCCCTTTCATATTTCATATAATAAGAGTTTGGTGGTCATGAACTCCTTTAACTTGACCATATCTGGGAAGCACTTTATCTGCCTTTCCATTCTAACTAAATGATAGCTTTGTTGGATAGAGTAATCTTGGATGTAGGTCCTTGCCTATCATGACTCTGAATACTTCTTTCCATCCCCTTCTTGCCTGCAAGGTTTCTTTTGAGAAATCAGCTGATAGTTTTATGGGAACTCCTTTGTAGGTAACTGTCTCCTTTTCTCTTGCTGCACTTAAGATTCTCTCTCTATCTTTAATCCAGGGTAATGTGATGATGATGTGCCTTGGTATGTGCTTCCTTGGGTCCAACTTCTTTGGGACTCTCTGAGCTTCCTGGATCTCCTGGAAGTCTATTTCCTTTGGCAGATTGGGGAAATTCTCCTTCATTATTTTTTCAAATAAGTTTTCAATTTCTTGCTCCTCTTCTCCTTCTGGCACCCCATGATTTGGATGTTGGAATGTTTAATGTTGTCTCAGAGGTTCCTAAGCCTCTCATTTTTTTTTGAATTCTCGTTTCTTCTTTCTGTTCTGGCTGAATGTTTATCTCTTCCGTCTGCTCCCAGTTGTTGTTTTGTGCCTTTGTTTCCTACCCTTTACTGTTGGTTCCTTGTGTATATATATATATTTTTATATCATTTTGTATAGCCTTCCCTTTTTCCTCCATTTTGCGGCCATACTCAACCAGTTCAGTGAGCATCCATATTACCAGTGTTTTGAACTGTGTATCTGATAGGTTGGCTATCTCTTCATCATTTAGTTCTGTTTTTGGAGCTTTGTTCTGTTCTTTCATTTGGGCCATATTTCTTTGTCTCAGCATGCCTGTTATGTTGGGATGGGCAGAGTCTTAGGTATTCGCAGAACCTTAGGTAGTTGCTGCTTTGGGACGCTGTGTGTGGTAGAGAGGTCCAAGAGGGAGCAATGCAGCTTGCTCGGCTCTCAGCCAGCTTTCAGTGACTTCCCCTTCTACCCATAAGCAAATTGGACCCTTCTGGTCCTGATTCCTGGGAGGGTAGGTTTGTGTACATTCTAGGACCCTGTGGGTCTCTCCAACAGACTTTCCTGTGAGGCCCAGAGTTTCTCCTGCCACTGCAACCCCCACAAGTTTTTACCTCCAAAGGTTTTGAAGCTTTCTTTTCCTTCACTGGGACACTGGGTTGCATGGTCTGTCTAGCTCCCTAGCTATTCCTCACAGTTTATTGGCATGCAAATGTGGGACTACCTGGTCTGCCAGCCATGGCCTTGCCCGCTCAGTACTCCACCTTCCGCCTTGCTGTGCATCATTTCCTTCCCAGCCGCCCATTTCTGTCCCTTCTACCAGTGTGGGTGAACTTTTTTTTTTTTTTAAGCTTCTTGGTTGTCGTACTTTGTACTTCCATGCAGTTTGATTTTCTGGTAGTTCTGGTTATTTTTTGTTTTTAAATTTGTTGTGTCCTTCCTTGGGTTGTTCAAAGAGGCTAAGTGTTTCTACATACACCTCCATCTTGGCAGGAAGTGTGTGTAGGCCTTTTGTTCTGACGTAGGTCTGTTGTAGGCAGCATTTATGCAAGTCATGTTTTTTTGTCCATTCTGCTATTCTTTGTTTTTTGATGGAGCATTTGATCCATTTATTTTTAACAATATATTTGATAGGTACTTATTCATTACCACTTTCCCCCATTTTTCCTTGTTCCTTCTCTATCTCTTTCCTTTTCTTCATCTTAAAGCAGTCCCTTTAGTATCTCTTGCAGTGCTGGTTTGGTGGAGGTGTATACTTTTAGCCTTTTTTTGGTCTGTTAAACTCATTATTTCACCTTTAATTTTAAATGAGAGTTTACTGGGTAGAGGTAGTCTTGGTTGTAGGCCTTTGCTTTTCATTACTTGGAGTATTGCTATTGCCTTCTTGCTTGTAGTGTTTCTGTTGAGAAATCAGCTGATATTCTTATTGGAGCCCCCTTGTATGTTACTAGTTTTTTCTCTGCTGCCTTTAAGGTTCTCTCTTTGTCTTTAAATACTGAAATTTAATTATGATGTGTTTTGGAGGGGACTTCTTTGGGTTCATCTTGGTTTGGACCGTCTGCGCTTCCTGGGCATGTGTGACTTTTTCTCTCATCAGGTTAGGGGAGTTTTCCATTATTATTTTTTCAAACAGGTATTCTCTCTCTTGCTACTCTTCTTCTTCTTCTGGTATCCCTATGATATGGATATTATGTTTCATGTTTTCCTGCAGCGCCCTTATACCCACTCTGTACTTTTTGGGTTTTTTTCCTTTGGTTTTGTTGCTCTGTCTGGGAAGTTTTTTCTACTTTGTCCTCCATCTCGCTGATTTGAGCCTCTGCTTCATCTATCCTGCATTCAATTCCTTCTACTGTGTTCTTACTTTCAAATACTGTGTTATTCATTTCCTCCTGGCTCTCACTGATAGTTTCTGTCATTTTTAATGCTGGTGTAGTTCACAGTAAGGTCCTTGTAGCTTCCCTGGAGTTCTTTTTAGTTCTCATTGATCTCACTGAGAATTCTTATATCTATTATTTTGAACTCAACGTGTGATAGTTTGAGCATCTCAGTTTCATTTAGCACTTTTTCTGGGGATTCCTCCTTCCTTTTTGATTGTGGGTTGTTTCTTTGTCTCCCCATTTTAGGTGACTTTTGTTGTTTGATTCTGCTTCTTAATTGATCTGATTTGACTCCCTCTTTTCATGGTGTGACATTCTGTGGTAGACATGTGGGGTTCCATGCTGCTGTCTTCTTGATCTCCTGAACTTGATGCTCTTGTGATGCCCTTTATGCTGTTTATGTGGGTTCTCTGGTTGTAATTGGGTTCTGGTTGTTGTTTTTGGGTTGTGCTTTGGTGGGTCTTTCCCTCTAGTTGGCTGACTGAGACTTACTGTGCCCACCATGTCTTGTATTCTGTGGTACAGGTGCCGCCATAACAAAACCGAATAGCCCAGAAAATAATCCCAGCTGCAAAAATAACACCCACCCACAATCACACTATCAACAGCAATTGAGCCAGTATTAATAAAGCTGTAAAGAGAATAAGACTATTATAAGAAAGGAGAAATGAATATGGGATGACTACCTGAAAGAAAAGTGATTTTGACAGCATACAGAATCAATAATAAGAACAGGTAACAGAGACAAGTGAAGAGAGAAAAGAAAGTATAATTTATGTCATAAAAATAGGGCAGGAAGAAGGCTGAATGGAGTAAGAGAAGGGAAGTGCATAGTATTAGAATTAAAAAGAAATTTTAACAAAATATAGTGAGAGAGAGAAAAACAAATAGGAACCAAATTGGAGAAAAATCACCACAGCACTATCAACAACAAATGAGAAAAGATTAATATAGGTGGGATGGGAATAAGAGGGGAAAAAAGAAAGAAAGAAAAGCTTAAGAGATGTCTAGAGGAAAGAGAAATGAGTTTGATCGGATAGAAGGAGAAGGAATACTAAGAGTGAGGAATGAAAACCAGGCAAGGACAGGAAAAAATTAGAAAGGTCTGGAAGAATGCTAAATGGAGTGGGAGAGGGCAATGGTAAAGTTTGAGATTTGAAATGAACTATAATATAAAAGCTAGAAACTTAATATACACAAACTTGAAGGACAAGAAATGAATGTTAAAAAGGCATGCAGGAGAGAAAATAATGCAAATCAGGAAGAAGACCATAGTGGAATTCGTCTCACTGTTTTCTTTTTTTGGATGCCCCGTGGCAATGTCAAATGGTGTCCCAGTGTGGCCCTAGGCAGCCTGTTTGAGGCTACTAGTGATCCACAGTCTGTGGCTGTCTTCTTCAGTTGTTAATTTAGCCAGTCTGTAATCAGCAGTCAGGCTTATGCACCACATGGTGGGGCAGAGTAATTCCTGTGGGCAGGGCTGTTGCTTTCCCTCTGGCTGATGCCACTTAGTAGGGACTGTTGTCCTTAAGCAAGGTGGTTCCTGCAGTATGGGGAATGACTCAAACCAGAGATCCTGGTGGTGCTCCCCCAGTTCTATCTCCAGAGTCACCATCCTTAGACTCTGCTCATGTGTCTCTAGTCCACCCTGCTCCCTTTTTGTGAGTCTAGGGTAAGTGGCCAGCAATGAAATTATATTTGTTGTATCATTTTTCTAATTTTTATTTTTAAAATTTATAAATCATGTTTGTTCTATTACGGTTGACTCAATTTTTCCCCCTTTACCCACCTCCACCCATCCCACCCCCACCCCCTTGTTCCCACAGTCATTTCCCACTCTGTTGTACATGTCCATGGATCATTCGAACATGTTCTTTGTCTAGTCCCTTCCCCTTCTTTCCACCATTGTCCTCTTTCCCCCTTCCCTCTGTTCACTTTCAGTCTGCTCCATGTTTCCATGCCTGTGGTTTATTTTGTTTGTTAGTTTATTTTGTTGAACAGAGTCCACTTATAGGTGAGATCATATGGTATTTGTCTTTCATCAACTGGCTTATTTCACTTAGCTTAATATTCTCCAGTTCCATCCATGTTGTCGCAAAGGCAGGAGTTCCAACTCTCTCTCTCTCTCTCTCTTTCTCTTTCTTTCTTTCTTTCTTTCTTTCTTTCTTTCTTTCTTAAATGCAGATTGATTTTATTTATTATTTTTAAATGTCAAAGTTAATTATAAAATATTAAAAAAATGTGAAACCCTTATAAAGTCTCAGCAATTAAACCAACAGGACACCAGTACAGAAATAATCAACTAGATCAATGAAATATGATGAGCATTCTACAGAAAAACGTATATATTTGTCTAAGAATATAGAATATGATTAGGTTGATATTTCAAATCAATGAGTAAAATAAGGCTTATTAGCAGATAAGGTGCATGGACCACTATTACTTGAAATAAAACAAATATACAGCCCTATTTCACACATTATACAAGAAATATTCAGGTGAGTTAAAAATCAATATGTAGAATCTAAGGAGTTTTAGAAGAAAATATAACTAATGTTTTCCATGACCTGAAGTAAAATATTCAAACCCAGAAGGTATAAAGTAAATATTAACAATATGACTATATTAAACATTTAACTATATGGTAATATACATGTAAAAAAAGGACAAGGAATAGAATAGAAAAGTATTTGCAACACATCTAAAACATGGTTAATAGTTTTCTTTTGGTTTTTAGGGTTTTTTTTAAGAGAAAAAATTCTACAAACCTTGAATCAATAAATGGATAAAGAATACCAAAAAGTCATTTAAAGCTTTTTAAAAAATAATTGAAATAGGCAAGAAATATACAAAAACAGGTTTAATTTCAGCAAATAATAAAGAAACAATTAAAATAACATCATTGTCACAATCAGATTAATGAGTATTAAAAATATTGGTAATATCAAGTATTGGCAACTCTGAAAGGAACTAGGTATTCATACAAACTTTCTCTTCATCTTAAAGCAGTCCAATTAGCATATTTTGCAGTGCTGGTTTGGTGGAGGTGTATTCTTTTCGCCTTCTTTTGTCTGGGAAACTGCTTATTTTGCCTTCCATTTTAATTGAGAGCCTTGCTGGGTAGTGCAGTCTTGGTTGCAGGCCTTTGCTTTTCATGACTTGGAATGTTTCTTGCCATTCCCTTCTGGCTTATAATGTTTCTGTTGAGAAGTCAGCTGCTAGCCGTGTTGGGGCTCCCTTATATGTCACTACCTCTTTCTCTCTTGCTTGCTTTAGGATTCACTGTTTGTCTTCACTATTTGCCATTTTAATGATGATGTGTCTTGGAGTGGGCCTCATTGGGTTCCTCTTGAATGGGACCTGTGCTTCCTGGACTTGTGTGACTTTTTTTCTCCTCCAGTTAGGGAAGTTTTCCATCATTACTTTCTCAAACAGGTTCTATATCCCTTCCTTATCCTCTTCTCCATCTGGTATCCCTATTATACAGATATTACTACGTTTCAGTTTGTCCTGCATTTCCCTCAATGCCTCTTCATTCTTTTGGAGTCTTGTTTTATTTTCTTGCTCTTTCTGGGAGCTTTTTTCTACCTTGTCCTCCAGCTTGCTGATTTGGTTCAGCTTCATCTAGCCTGATTTTGATTGCTTCTACTGTGTTCTTCAATTCGAAAATTGTATTCTTCATTTCCTCTTGTCTCTTATTGATAGTTTCTATGTCCTTTCTCATGCTGATATAGTTTGCAGTAAGTTCCTCATAGTTTCCCTGTAGTTTTTTGTAATTCTCTCTGAGCTCATTGAGCTTCCTTAGAACTGTTGTTTGGAACTCAATATCTGGTAGTTTACTTGCCTCTATTTCATTTAGCTCTCTTTCTGGGAATTCCTCCTTTCCCTTCTAGTTGGGTGTGTTTGTTTGTCTTCCCATTATTTGTGAGAGTCTTCTCTTTTGCTCCTGATTCTTAAGTTGATCTGTCTTGATTTCCTGACTTTGTGGTGTCAACTTCTATGGTTGGAGACTACTGTTTTTACTTTCTGGATTTGCCTCTGATGATGTCAGATGTTGTCTCTGTCTGAATTTAGGTAGTCTGCTTGAGATTTTCAGTAATCTACTGTTTGTGGCTGACTCCTTCAGCTGTTAATCTAGTCACTCTTCACTCAGCAGGCCACCTTAGACAACTCAGGACAGGACGGAGTCCCTCCTGGGGGCCCGGTTATTGGGTCCTCTCATGCTGCTGCCATGTGGGTGAGGAGTCTGCACTGGGATTCCGCCAGCTACTCTCTCTGTTCTCTCCCCAAAGCCTCTGTCCCCTGTCTCTCCTCAAGTGTCTCCAGACCCCTCTGCCCCCACTTTAGCCACGGATCTACTGTCTGTGGCTGCCACTCTGCACTAAGCAGGCAGCTTAGGCAGTACATGGCAGTACATGGAATCCCACCTGGGGTGGGGCTATTGGGTCCTTTGATGCTGGTGCTGCTCAGGGGGAGTGGTCTCTACCTGAGCAAGATGGCTGCTGCTGCGTGGGGCATGAGTCAGTACCGAGATCCCGCCAGCTACTCTCTCCGTTCTCTCCCCAAAGCTTCCTTCCTTTAGTCTCTCCTCAGTCATCTCTAGCCCACTCTCCCCTACCTTTGCTGGAGACCTGGGTAAGTGGTTGGAAATAAACATTTATGCATTGGCCCCTTAAACAGTTCTTTGTGTCTCCTGCTGCTGGTCTCTGGCAGAGAGCAACTCTGCCGCTTTTTTCAGCTGGCTGTTTTCTGTGTACTTTTTGGGCTCTGGTGTTTGGGCTAGAGATCACCACTTTTGGTTTAGACACTGCTCTTCTCAGGGGGATCCAACTGGCCATTTCAATATCCTTCTGGTGCTGCCGCCCATGGGCGCCCCACCCGCCTTCTCGAGTCTGTACCACACTCTTTTCCAGTTAGATTGCGCTAAAGCTGATTCTTCCATCTCCGAGATTACAAGGCTTCTCTCTTGCTATTGTTCAGTCGTTTGTTCCAGGTGATTTTTCCACAATTTAGTTGTAATTCCAGGTTGGTCCTGGGAGGAGGTCAGTGTGACTTCTACTCACTCCTCCGCCTATCTGTTGTGTCTTTAAGAGGCTCTAGCCGTCTCTCCCTGGCAGATAGAAACCCTGCTGCTTTTCTCAGCTGGATGTTGCCTGGGTTCCTTTCTGGGTCTGAGGCTGTAGGCTGGGGAGCCTAGCTTGAGGTTTATATACCACACTAGTCAGGAGGAACCCCCGGCTGCTGAAATTTCCCTCTGGCACTTCAGCTGCCACCTGTGGGATCCCCATCAGCCCTCTCGCATCTCCTCTGCATTCCATACCAGTTACATTGTGGTGAAATGGCTGCTTTTGTCTGTCAGTGGTTATAAAGTTTCTCTGTAGTTATTGTTCAGTTGGTTATTCAGGATGATTTCTCTACAATTTAGTTGTAATTCTGGATTGGTTCTGGGTGGAGGTTAGTGTAGCTTCCCTGTACTTTTCTGTTATTCTGGATCCTCTTTATGAAATATTTTTCCATGCCTTTTACTTTTAGTCTGTGTGTATTTTTCTATGTGAGATGTAGCTCTTTGAGGCAGCATGTATATGGGTCTTGTTTTCTTATCCATTCAGCTACCTTATGTCTTTTGGTTGGCACATTTAAGCCATTTACATTTAAGGTGATTATTGATAGGTACGTATGTAGTGCCATTTTATTCTTAGACTGTTTTCCTCTAGTTTGTTTTTTCTTCTCTTTCTTATTATAACAAGGCCTTTAACATTTGTTGCAGTACTGGCTGAGTAGTAACAAACTCCTTTTGTTTTTTCTTGTCTGGGAAGCTTCTTATTTCTCCTTTGATTTTAAATGATATCTTTGCAGGGTAAAGTGGCCTTGGTCGTAGGTCCTTGCTTTTCATCATCTTGAATATTTCATGCCATTCTTTTCTGGCCTGATATGTTTCTGTTGATTAATTAGGTGACAGTCTAATTGGTGCTTCCTTGTAGGTAACTACTTGCTTTTCTCTTGTGGCTTTTAGGATTCTCTCCTGTCTTTCATCCATGTCATTTTAATTGTGATGTGTCTCGGTTAGGCCTCTTTGGGTCCAACTTGTTTGGCACTCTCTGACCTTTTTGGACTTGTGTGCCTTTTTCCTTCAGCAGATTATGGAAGTTTTTAGTCATTATTTCTTCAAACTGATGCTCAATTCCTTGCCCATTCTCTTTTCCTTCTGGCATTCCCTTGATGTAGATGTTGTTATGCTTCATGTTGCCCAAAATGTTTCTTAAGCTTTCCTCATCTTTTACAATTCTTTTATTTATTTATTTTTTTGCTGCTCTGCCTGGGTTTTTTTTAGTACCCTGTCTTCCAAATTACAGGTTCAGTCCTTAGCTTCATCTAACCTACTGGTTTTTCCTTCCAGTGTATCATTTATTTCAGCTGCCTCTCATGGGAGCCCAGCTAGCCCTCTCATGCCTCTTCTGTGCTCCCTACCTGTCTTGTTGTAGCAATGTGGTTTCTTCTGTCTGTCCATGGTTATAAGGCTTGTCTGCAGCTGTTGTTCAATTGGTTATTTAGGATGATTTCTCTACAATTTAGTTGTAATTCCAGAATGGTCCTGGTAGGAGATTAGTGTAGCTTCCACTTACTCCTCTGCCATCTTAGATCTCCCTGATCAGTCTTTTAATTCATCAGTTTTTTTCCCCTATATCCCATCGACTACCAAACATGTACATTTGAGATTTTAATTTTGCTTATTTGCTTTATCATTTCCAGAAGTTCTTTTTTTTAAGTATCTGTAGTTTATTTTATTTTATAATATGAAATGTGGTGTTTTCATGGTTTTTGTTTTGTTTTTAATCATTTTAAGGATACCTGTTTGATTTTGTGCCTGATAATTCCATCATGTGAAATACACATTAGGATTTTTTTCTGCTTGTTCTTGTTCATGGTGCTTCATTTCCTTTGTGCCTTATTATCTTTGACTATATATTTCTTATTGCCCTGGAATAATTATTTGTGTAGACTCACCCATGGCCTAGGATATAGACATCTTTTTTCAGATGTTATTTTTTGGTTTTACTTTTGCCAAGTGTGTGTGCACTCTGAATGGGAAAAACACTCTTATTTCTCCTTTACTGTCATACTTCTGTCACACTCAAAACTCCCTTCATCACTTCTGATCCCAGAGGTGGGGGTTTTCTACGCCAACTAATTTCCAATACCACTTGGGTGTCCTACAATTTAAGTTAATTCTGACACTGACTTGAATTAGTGCAGACCCTACAGATTAAGGGCAGTGTCATAAGACTGTAACTCCCCTGCTTTAAATGCCAATTGCAAGCCTTCATTGTCGCCTGTGCTTCTTACTGACTGGGTTATAAATCAGAGGTTCCCATGACTCCCTCCTTGGATTTGATTAATTTGCTAGAGTGTCTGAAAGATCTCTGGAAAACAGTTTACTTACTAGATTACCAGTTTATTACAAAGGATATTAAAGAATATGAATGAACAGCCAGAATTATAGATACATCTGGCAAGATCTGGAAGGATCCTGGGTGCAGGAGCTTCTGTCCTCATGGAGTTTGGGTGTACCACCTTCCCAACACATAGATGTGTTCAGCCACCTGAAAGCTCTCCAAAGCTTTGTACTTTGGGGATTTTTATGAGGTTTCATTATATAGTTATTGTTAGCTAAATAGCCAGTACTTTTTATTCCCCTCAGAGGAGGGTATAGGACTGAGAGTTGTAAGCTTTCAATAGTGGCTTTGTCTTTCTGGTGACCCGTCCACATCCTGAAGACTCAGGAACCCACCAAGAGTTGCCTACTCAGAACAAAAGACATTTATATCATCCTGGAAATTCCAGTGGATTGAGAAGCTCTCTTTCAGGAACTGGGGTCAAGAGACCTGGTGTTAGAACAAAAGGTGATCATAGTGCTTTTATCACTTAGGAAATTATAAAGGTCTTAAGAGCTCTGTGCCAGGAATTGGGGGCAGAGACCACTGTATATTTACTATTATTTCACACATTATTAATTGGAATCTACTTAAGATTAGTTAAAAGCTTACTCTTCCCTGACCTACCCAAGCCACATGTTTGCAAATCTGTGCAGAGGCCCCAGTCAACCCCAAAATTCTCAGGGAGTTTTTTTCTTTCCAATTACTCCCATCCCCCTTTTATTTCTTCTCCTTGTCCATTTTTTCCCTTCTGTTCTGCCATAATCTAAGACAATCTTGCCTGAATGCACTTGGTATTGAGGTAGAGAGTAGGGGCAGACTTGCATAGTTCTCGGTTATCCCTGTAGTGAGTGTATTAGCCCTTTAAATTCCCAGCTTATTCTGGAAAGTGTCTCCAGTAGAACTCTACTTTTAATGGCCTCTAGGCTTGACTTTGTCTTTTTTTTTGTTGCCTTACAACTAAAATTAATTTATACTAGTGTTGACAGATGCTCCCAGTGGTAGTAATAGCCTTAGTCCTCAGTTCACTCTCAGAATTTCACTTGGAACTTTTTATAATATTTTAAATGCTTTTAAGGTAATATGTTTTCATATTTTAATCTCACATTTTTAGTAATACTCTGTAGGAAAATTACTTTTAATAATTTAGCCTGCTATTATCAGAAAACTTTGGAAACCTTTTCATGTTCTAGTTTGTAATTTCTCTTTTATCAGCTGAATCTAATTGGCTGTTTAAATCTGTATATGAAGTTTTACATTTTTCATTATTATATTTTATACTTTACCTTTATTTTTTTAAGATTTTGTTTATTTATTTTTTAGAGAGGGGGGAGGTAGGGAGAAAGAGAGGGAGAGAAACATCAATGTGTAATTGCTTCTTGTGCACCGTCCACTGGGGACCTGGGCTACAACCCAGTATTTGCCCTGACTAGGAATCGAACCAGTGACCCTCACCTTTGCAGGCCGGCACTCAGTCCGCTGAGCTACACCATCCAGGGCTATTTTATTTTGTTACTTTTAGAAGCTCTATTTGTTTTTTTCTTCAAGTCTGCCTGACCACTTTATCATCTTTTGTTCCTTAGTTATGTTTTCAGTATTATTCTTTTTATTTCTATAATCATTACCATGTTTTATATTCTGTATGCAATTATTCCAGTGTCCAGCGTCTTCATAAGTTTAAGTTGAATTATGCTTCCTATGTTTGGTCAACTTTTTTTTTAGTGTTTTATTTCTCATTTGTGAATTTTTAAAAAATAACTATGGGCTCATGTTAAGTGGAACAGTAGAACTCTCAAGTCTGGTGAGTTAAGGTGTGTTTTTCTAGGGAATATGTGCATTTGTGTTATATGGGTTTTTAAAGCACTGGCACACCAAGAGAATTTTTGAATTTTTATTTTTATTTTTTTGCTACCCAGGTAATACACATTCTCCTCTAAACCCATCTGAAAGCCCTTCTTGGTCTAGAGAGACTTTTCTTCCCTTACGTGTATTTTTTAAGGATTATATTTATTTATTTTTAGAGAGAGAGGAAGGGAGGGACAAAGATGAAGAGAAACATCAGTGTGTGAGAGATACACCAGTTGGTTGCCTCCTGCACACCCCCAACTGGAGACCTGCAGCCCAGGCATATGCCCTGGCTAGTAATCAAACCAGTGACCTTTCAGTTTGCAGGCTGGCGCTCAATCCACTGAGCCACACGAGCCAGGGCCTTCCCTTACATTTAAATTCAAGGCTGAGACTTGCAAGTTTTTTGTGTCTTTGCATATGGTGGCTTTTCCTGGTTTTCCCTTTTATTGGTCATATGACCCTTTGGGGTTTCCTTCTGTTTTTTTGTGGGTAATCTCCAGTATGTTTCTTTGTGCTGTATTGTCCCCAGGTTTCATCTCTTGTCCCATATGTGCAGAGACCTTCAATACCAGAGTTGGCTGTTTTACATTAGCAGATACCAGAGGCATCTACCTTCAGGACTCACTTGTCTCTCTGGATTTGACCATTATTTTACTTCTCTAACCTTAGGTTATTTATTTTATTTTCCTACCATTTCAGCATACACTGAAAAGACTTTCTTAACCTTTTATCCAACACCCTTAAGTGTCCTGAGAAGGCTTTTCAGGATATCTCTTCTGCCCAATTGCCCTAATATTTATCAAATGTAATTTTTAATGTTTCTTTTATAGGATTCAGTTTAGCTGCATTTAAAAGAAACAAGCGGAAACTAGAGCTGGCAGAAAGGGTGGAAACAGATTTCATTCAACTAAAGAAAAGAAGACAATCAAGTGAAAAGGTCAGGAGGTATTTGAAATATTAATCATTAATGTGTCATAATGATATTTTTAATTTGCACTTAACATATACAGCTTTAAAATAGTATGATCCAGTGGAAATATAATGCATGCCACATACATGCCTTTTAATTTTCCAGTAATTATATTTAAAAAGTAAAAAGAAATAGGTAAATTTAATTTTAATAATTTATTTAAACCAGTGAATCCAAAATATTACTTAAAAATCTAACCAATGAAAAAATTATTAGTTAGCTATTAAACTTTATTTTTTGTGTTGTCTTTTAAGCCAGTGTGTAATTTACTCTTTGAGCACATCTTAATAATGACACTGAATTTTCTTTGGAAATATTTGGTCTGTATTTGTATCTCATAAAAATAACAGTTGAAAAGAATAGTTTACATAACAAGTTATTCCAATAATTGAATTGAATATGTTTTAAAATTCAAGTTAATTAAAATTTAATAAAATTAAAGATTCAGTGTTTCATTTGCTTTCACCACATTTTAAGTGTTCAGTAGCTACATGTGGTTGACGGCTACTGATCTGGGCCCTGCAGCTTTAGATAGTGACTCTTATCATGGCTGTTTAGGGAGTAGAGTATGTTATAAGGAAATGCATATATTGGATTCATGTAGTTTTTTTATACATTCTAATTATAGGTCTCTGTCATCGTTATACATTCTTGTTTACATTTCACGCATTAGTGTGCCATTATGAGTCCATGTGTGGCATTTCTTAGGTGTTTGGGGGATGAAAGAAGTTGAACCACAACACTCTTACTCAGTCTATGGCTGGGGGGGTTCATTAGCACACAGTTTGTGATGGATGTTTCACATCACCATCATTTGATGTGCTTGAACATTTCATCGATACCAGTTCATGCTTTTTATCATAGTTTTATATGGTTAACTTATTTATAAATGCATAATAAGTTATTTTTCATAGTGACACATATTTTTCCATTGTATTGCCACATTGGAGAATTTACAAAAAAATTGGTCCAAATCTAAATTTTTCTGCCAGAGAACAGTAGGAATTTCGGAGGAAAATGACCATTTTAATAAGTAGGTCTTGGTGAAAATGGATAACAGTGTGGTTCCGTTTCTGGATTTTTGTATCCTGTGTGATGTCTGAGAAAATTTAGGACTTTTGTTCTTTTAAAATCCTGTGATAAAATTTGCATATGGTGAACAATTTAATCATTTCTATAAATGTATATACCCATGTAACCCAGGTGTCTATTAAGATGTAGAACATTTTGGTTCCTTTGTACTTATTCCCCGCCAATCATAACCTTCTATCCTTGCCTCCTCTTTCAATCCATTCTCCACATAGCAGCCTAAAAGAACTTTGAAAAATGTAAATGAGATAGCATGGTATATCTGTTTTTAACTTTTTTTTTTTTAGGATTTTATTTATTTATTTTTAGAGAGACAATAGCAGGAGGGAGAGAGGGGGAGAAACATCAATGTGTGGTTGGCTCTCGCGCACCCCCTACTGGGGACCTGGCCTGCAACCCAGGCATGTGCTCTGACTGGGAATCGAACTGGAGACCCTTTGTTTTGCAGGCTGGCACTCAATTCACTGAGCCACAGCAGCCAAGGCTGCTTTAATTTCTTGATGGTTATTTATTATTACGTGATACATAGCAACCCAGAGATGGAAAGAAGCCCAAAGAAGGAGTCCTTCAGTTAGAATGATAAATAAACCTCTCTAAGGGCATATAACATTTGAGGTTACATCAGAAAAATAAGAAGTGAGGTTATGCAAAGTCAGTGGAATAGTGTTCCAGGCAGGATGACCTGCATGTGCAGTGGCCCTGGTAGGGATTTGGCATAGTAAAGGAAAGGGAAAGAAGGACTGTGCCTAAAGAAGAGTGGGCAAGAGGAGAATGGTGTGAGATGAATCTGGAGAGGTAGGTAGGTACTAGCTCCTTTAAGACCTGGTAGAACATGGCAAGGTAGATATCAGCTAGGAGGTGATGATAGCTTGGATTGTGGGTGATGGGGATGGAGGTGGAGAGAGGTGAACGTGTCTAGGATACATTTTGAGAGTTTCTGGAAAGACAGGAATTAGTGATGTTTTAGATATTAGTAAGGAAGAGAGAGGAATTAAAGCTTTTAGCTTTTGTAATCGACTGTTACCATTTACTGGTATGAGGAGGGCTGGAGAAGGTATGGCTTCATGATGATAAGGTGGGAAGTGGAAATCAAGAACTTTCTTAGCACATATCCCCTTAATGGACTTGGAATACCATGGCTTTCCATTTTCACCATAAAATATGTTACCTGATTTTAACAGTACCTAAGTACCCATACACCATCCTTTAGTGTGCCACATTTATTTAGTCCTTTTAGTTGAATTATATGCCACGTAGGGCCTCATTATGCTAATTATTTTTACCATTATAA
Source organism: Pteronotus mesoamericanus (assembly GCF_021234165.1). NCBI lineage: Eukaryota > Metazoa > Chordata > Mammalia > Chiroptera > Mormoopidae > Pteronotus > Pteronotus mesoamericanus. The sequence goes on along the minus strand of NW_026555105.1, from coordinate 32,222,287 downwards.
TTACATAATTCATGAAGTATCATAAACTCTAATGAATATTGAGTTTAAAATAGTTATCTATTTAAAAACTAAGAGAGTTGTTTGTTTGAAGACAATTTGTAAAAGTGGAGTTGGTTTATAAAAAAATTGCTATAGAATTAATTATCAGCAAGCCAGGTATATAAGCCAGGAAAAAAGTCTTAAAATTCTAGAGGCATTCTGCATTCAGAGTGCATGTTAGTGTCTTTATGTGCTTTTTCTTTGTTAGATCAAATGAAACTTGAAATCATAGGACAATTCAGTTTGTTATAAATTATGCAAGAAAGATGATATGGAACATTTATTTGTGAGTCCACATTCAAAGAAAAGGCTTTGGTCTCATATGAAAAGATTGGCTAACGAATGAACCTTTGTGTTTTAAATTAAAAAAAAAATGTTTAAGATATGTGTCTTTTTTGATTCCCACAGAATTTTCAACTTTTGAAAATTTCAGTCAACCACTTGTCATATTTGTTAAAGAGGACTTCCCATAAAAAGCTAGATATGACAAGAGGAAAGATTAACTGGAGTTTTTTACATGACTCTGAAGCTTATGGGGAGGTCAGGAGGGATATTCATATTCAGGAATTATTGGCATCAAAAGTAATATAAGTACATGTGGTTGGATGAGCTCACTTAGTGAGAGTAGATGGAGGTCTGAAAACTGAACCTTAGGCCAGTTCAACAGGTTAAGGAAGGCCAGTTGGGAGGGGAAACCAGCAGAGGAAAAAGAAGAGACAGCCAGGGAGGCAGAGGTACAAGCAGGAGAGTAGAGTGTCTACTAGGAAGCCAAGAAGGGAGTGTTTCAGTCAGTTATCATCTGGTTCAAGTGCTGCTGAGAAAATGAGGACAAAGAACTGGCCATAGAATTTAGCGCCTGGAGACCGTGGACCTGGATAGGGACAGTTTCTATGACACAGTGGATTATAGACCAGTAGGTTGATTAGGGAGAACAAGGGTAGAGATAAATCTTTCGAGAAATTTTGACATGGAGTGGAAGGGGGGCGGGGGGGAGAGAGAGAGAGGATACTAGACTATTGTCAAATACTTCCATGAATTCAGTTGAGTAATTTAACATGTGAAGTTTCAGTTTTTTACTTTTGAGTGCAAATAGTGATATTCTGTTCTCTAGCAGGGCTATTATAAGGAACAAAAGTGATAATGGATGTTTAAGGACTTAGTGGCTGTCATTGACTTAGACACCATAGTCTTAGCTATGGTAGCCTTCATTTTTAAAGTCACTCAGCCTAAAAGAAAGAAAACTGCTGCCTAGTTATTTACCCTGGGTGGAATCTTGTAATGGAGGAAGGGAGGGTGGTAAGGGAAGTAGGGAGAGGTGGATGGAAGTATGGGATTCAGGCATTATTCAAAAGGAATATTGTAGATATCTTAAGTGAAAGAAAAATATTTTTAATATTCAGAATATATGAACTGTAATGTGTACAAAATTATGTGTGAAATTGGCCTACAAAAATGACTAGGATCCACCCTCTACCTTTAGGGAATGATGCTAGTCATAGGCTTTGTTTTGTAGGTGTATATATAACCTGGGTAGGCCTTGTCTCTCATAGTAAAGATAAAACATGCTCCCAGAAGAAAAAGATGACCAGATAAAGAACCAATTGGGCAGAAAATTATACTTTTTAAGAGGAAGTATAGTAATTTTTAGAAATATGACAGCAAAGGACAAACAGCTATTTTCTAAATCAACCTGTATTTAGCTTATTTCTCCCTGTCCTGTCTGTGTAGTTTCAGCATAGTTCTGGCAGCATTGACTCTAAAAAGGAGTTTGAGAATTCACCATGACATAAAAAATGTTCACTCCATATCATATATTATGTGACAAGAAAGCAAGTTCTGTTCGAATTACTCTTGATAAGTTTTTACACAGAAATAATATACTTTAATTCTTAACACTTCTAATGTTTTAAGTTAGAGGCCTGGTACTACTGTTTGTTGTGGCTACATAAAAGAAGCTGTGAGTTGGGTATGTAAATATAATAGAAAAAATACAGTTTTGGTAAATTTCCTAATGTTCACATTTTTTGTTAGTTGAAGGAGATAAATATTGTCTTGAAAGGAGGAAAGGGTAGAATAAGTCAATATTTTAAAGCTGGAAAATAAAGTAGATAAATTCAGAAATTTTTGTTGCATTAATATTTCTTGTTTCTCATTGAAAAAGTGATTGTACGGACATCATAATAGTACTAGTAGAAATCAAAATTAATGCAAGAAACTATTTAATCAGCTTGCTACTGTAATAGATTAGAGTACTTTTGTTTTTCTTAGTCTTAGACATTGACATTGACATTTGACTGAGTTTAAAATAAGAATGGTTAATCCAGATCTGGCTGATATGGCTCAGTTGATTGGAACTTCCTCCCATCAAAGGTTCAATTCTTGGTTAGGATGCATGCCTGGGTTGTGGGTTCACTCCTGGTTGGGGTGCATACAAAAGGCAACAGATCGATGTTTCTCTCTCACATTGATATTTCTCTCCTTCTCCTAAAATTCTAGGTGACACATCTATATTCAAGAGAGAAGGAGAGAGTGGAAGATGGGAGTGGGGAGACTAGTGCTAGATATATCTGTCACTTTTTATCTGGGATGCAGGTTTTTCAGAATCTCCCTCAAAAGGCTTCTCTTTAGTTATTTCTTTTTGGGAGAGGGGGTGGTGGAGCAGGGGCACAATATCGTCACATGTCACATGGATATTCTTGGCTGCAAGGGAGCCTAGGAAATTGAATGGGTTGTTTTAAGTACTTTATCTCATAGCTCATGGCTTGCTGTTGGATACTTTGTCTTCCCAAGCAAAATAGTGGTTTTGTTGTGAAAGGAGGAGGAGAGAGGCTATTAGGAATGTAATTCATAGTGTGTAGCATAAATGGAGAAAGTTTTTTTTCATCTCTTTCCCCACAATTAACATGTCTCTTGTTATTACAAAACCAATATTGAGTTAAGTAGTTAATCTACACATAAATCAAACAAAACACATTTTTGTCTTAACTTTGAGGATATATGGATTTTAAGATATAATATTAAAAAATGAGGAGTATAAATTTTTAGTAATTGTTCTTACTAATTGGCATCTCTGTTTCATCCATGCATATTTTTTGTGACTTAGAGGGAAGACATGCTGGAGAAGCAAAAGATTACTATTTAACTGTAGAATTGTGTAATATAAAAATAGTAGCTGTTTATTCTTCATTTCACTCCACTCTCTGGGTGGATTCATGCCTTGTATAGTAGTGTTGGACCATAAAAGTGACTGGACAAGCTACAACTATGCGAAGGAGTCTTATGGCAAATCATTATGCTTGTTCCATGACCTTTATTTTGTCAAAACATTAAAAACTCTTACTGTTGGTTATAACATAGGGAAACAAAAAAAGTAAGTAAAACTAATACTTATTTAGTACACAAATATAAAACATTAGAAGTGTTAAGAATTAAAGTATATTATTTCTGTGTAAAAACATATCAAGAGTAATTCGAACAGAACTTGCTTTCTTGTCACATAACATATGATATGGAGTGAACATTTTTTATGTCATGGTGAATTCTCAAACTCCTTTTTAATTTTGAATCAGCTTTCAACATTTTATCCTTTGCTCTTTCCATGTAAAATATCTTCCACAGTTTCCTTAATGTCAAGTTTTTGTTCAGCTTTTTTATTTTTTGGTCACAACTACAGTTCTTATTTATGTTCACATGTTTTTCTTCACTAAATTCCTTTGACTATTAGTCTAGAGTGTCTTAAATGATAGCAGTGTTGAACATTTCTATGGTCAACCATTTTTTCTGTAACTTCATATATTCCTTATTAAATTTCATTTCCAAATGCTACCATTTTTTGTTTCTTTCCTTCATTCTCATCTTTGTTGGCCAGTTCCCTCTTTTGATTATCACTTCGTAAACTGTCATGTGAATTGATCACTGGGAGGCAAGGAGGAAGCAAGCACAGCTACTTGCTTTACTCTCTGTGCACAGTGACCCATCACTGATAGACTTTGAAAGAAATGGCATGATTGGTCACTGATCATGATGAATAGTGATCTGTGAACTGAAGAGCAAGCAGCAAAGTTTGTACTTTATGCAATTCCTCATAGTTAATATACGATGATAACTGAAATGTGAACCATGTTATTGAGTGACTGCTAGTCTTTAACTAAATTGTGGTAACTAAAATTCATATAAATTGGAATTAGGCAAAGTGAGGTGTGTGTTTCTGTAAAGCAACCATAACTATTTGTCCCGTGGTTTCCTTCAACATGAGTTTTGCTTATCAAATATTCATTGTGCAGTTCTTCATGCCCCTCTGTTTTTGTAATTCCTACAAATTGGCCTCTGGATCTTCCCTGGCAGTATGGCCATGGACTCTCATTGTTAGAACATTTTTTCAATAATTGTTGTGATATATGTGATAAAGTAATGACATGTTTAAAATTTTTTTACTTTGTTTTGATAAAGAAATAAAATCTTTATAATATTTGAATGAGGAAACCTTTATTTTGGAATGAAGTGGTTACCTTGTTAGTCAGTTGCTGTACTTGGCTTATGCCACAGGACTAACTCAGTGGCTACAAAGAGGAGATGCTCACATTGGGAAAACAAACAGACTCAATTCACACCGTAATCTAGATTTCATAAGTATCAGTTTCAAACAGCTAGTCCTGGATATTACTGGAGGGACTCTTTTATTCTTAGAGTATTAAAAGAGGTTGGGGGTATTGTTTGATCTCAACATTTTTGATGTTCAAGCCTTTTTTTTTTCCTCTTCATTTTTCACAAGCATATTGTTGAAATAGTTTCCATGTCTTTTTCTTTAATAGCAGATTTTAAGGTTGAATGTACATAGAATTCTTTGCCTTCTCCCACCACTTTTACGAAGTAATTTAAGTTTTCAATTAATTTCATTGGTTTTTAGGTAAAGCAGTTCTTGCATATGGTAGTGAAATAAAAGATAATCAGACTTTTACCATCGTGTGAATATGTTTCTTTCTTTAATTTCTAATAAACAAGTTTAGAAAATTTTGCACTGTTTATACAGTGTTGTGTGTTCAAAACCACTCTAAAGAGATGCTACAAATTTTAATTTTGTGTTCTTTAGCCACCATGTAGGAACATCAGATTAGCCACATGTTTCATAAAGAAAATGTTGGGCCTTGCTTTGTGTGCTTCATATAAATATATTCTATTCTTTTGAAGTATATCGTGGGTAACATTTTTTCCTTTTATCCACCATCTTGAAATTATTATGTAAACGCTTAACTGTATCATACTAAATCACTGTATTTTTTGGGTGAGAGGTGGGTTAAGATCAAAGAAAATAAATGCACAAAAAAACAACATGTTTTTCTCAGATTTTTGTATTTGTACTTGTGTATATGTCTATGCATTATATGTGCAGGGAAAGAAGTAATTAGTCTTTTACAGAAATTTACTTAATCTGGAGTTTTGTTATGTTTCTCAAGAAGATGGCTAATGTATAGATATATGTGTAAACAGGAGTAAAATTCTTTTGACTTCTTTTTTACATAAAGAAATATACATTATGTATTTGTGTTTAAATACAACTGAACATTCATCCTGTGAAATGATACCTTCTCTATGAAATGATTTCTTTGAATTGTAATATTTTAAAAATTATATTTGCCTCACCTAAGAGTATATTGATTACTGATTAAACCTATGGAATTTACATGTAAATAAGTAGGTAGGTTAATGCCTTAAATAAATGTATTACTAGATTACCACCACCTCATGCATTTAGATAGGTTATGGAGTCTGAAGATCAGCATTCCTTTGCAGTGTAACTTGATGAGAATTTAAAAAAAAAGCCTTTGGTTTGTGATACTTCGTGAAAACTTACCAATTACCGAAATCCAGAAATTTCAACCCTTGATAGCTGAACTCTCCCTGACCTTTTTAGGAAAGGTGTCTACATTTATATACAAAGATTTAATAGCTAGTTAAGTTGGGTTTCTTTCCAAGTCTTCCTTAAACTCATACCAAGGTCTGCCATATGTATATACATACTGAATCTTAAAGTTGTAAGTGTGATAAGATGGAAGCAAAATTGAGCAGTTAACCAATCTTAACTGCTGTCTTTATTTTGTAATGAAAGTAACCTGTTGTTATAAGTTGACATCAGATATTGTCAGTCTTATAAATCATTTCTCAATTTTTAGTATTCTGCAGCTCAGTGAAGCTTCTCTTAAATTTTAGTGTTTAACAGAATTAGTGGAGGGGAAAAAAGAACACTTTTCAGTTATCATTGTAATAGTCCCAGTTGATCTTGTGTACAATGTAGAAATCACTATACTGTAGCTTTTCTAACAGGAAATACCTCCAGTGAATGGAATTTAATTGGGACTACAGATAGAAGCCTTCCCACCTGGGAATTGACTCAGACCATGATGTTAAGATCATCAGATTCTAATTCAGAAGTTTTAAATACGTTCTCATAGAGTGTTACCATGCATTAATGACCTTAATGTGAGTTGACCCATCACATAGTGTTGCTGACACTTAGAGGTAATAAAACCAGTGGAATGAACCAATGCATAAAAAGACAAATATGTATGTATACACACACAGGCATATCCACACAGAGATCAATAACAAGGATGTTTTAAGAACAGAAGATAACATCTGATACTTAATCAGGTTGAACGAAAATTGTGAGTCTTTAAAAGCTTGATTGGGTCACCTATGTTCTAATCAGCTTAGAAGATTTTGAATAAATAGTTAGACCCTTGGAACTACTTTAGAATTCAACACCTGAGGCTAGGATTACCTAAGGAGTGGAAGGAGTAGTACAGGTTAAAAGATGAGGTATAGCAGACTAGGACTTCTAGTCTAGGTCTGCCATTGACTAGCCCAGGAATGTTGGACTAGCATGGAACCTGTCTAGACTTTACTTTCCTTAGCAGTAAAGTTGGCCTGCTGGACCAGATAATTACTATGATTCTAGTTTGATAATTTTCTAATATATTGTAACTGACAATGTGGATTTTGTCCAAAACTCTCTTGATCCTTTGGATGCTCTGATTAAGAGATTCTTTATTCTAGTGTAATCTAAACTTTCCTGACCATTAGATTCACCTGAGGAGTTTTACAACTACAGATTCTTACTCTTGCAATATACTTTATCTGCAGATACAGAATCTGCAGGGATGGGTAAGATATTGGGTCAGCACTTAAGAATCATTGTTTTATTCTGCCTAATGTACCACAGTGGTCCTGGAAAAGCTCCCTCCTAATAATCATTGTTTAAATGAACATAGAACATTATAGAGGAGTTGGAAATTACATGATCACATTCAATTAATAACTCTATATCCACTTTCATTCAATTAGCTGTTCTCCTTACTCTAGAGTTTGTCTCCAGGTCATTGTCATCGTCCACAGGCACCCAACACATAGCACCTATTTAGTGAAACTTTGAATAGATGAATCTAAATTTATATTTTTACCCTCCTTTTCATTCCCTCAACTGTCCTAGTTGCTTATTATGTATTTTTATTTCTCAGACTCATCAAAACATAACAGCATGTCTAGATTCAAGCTTTTTCAATCTCTCCTGGATGACTGCGATAGCATTTTAACCCATATGCCCACACTGCTGTTGCCCATTCCAGTCAGCTCTACACACAGCATTTGTGGAATCATTTAAAAGTGCAATTTGATTTTGTCATGCCCCTGTTTAAACTCTTTAGTCAGTTCCAGCTGCTCTTAAGAAAGTATAACTCCTTAACAGAGCCCGCAGGACTAGACAGGCACAGATGCCTGTCTTTATTTCCAGCCTTTTGCTCTCTTACTCTTATTCCAGGTCACAGTTTGTAAAGATTCTTCCCGAGTCAAGGCCTATTATTTCATATCCCAGGAATATTACCTCTCCCCCTCCCATTTCTCATTTCAAGCTGTCATAGTGCTCCAACTGCCTTTCTTTGTGTGGTTATTTTGTTACCTCAAAGGGAAGCTGACCCTGAGTGGGCCTGCCTAGGTTCTTGACTTTGTACAGGAAACGTTTCACAACATGAGCCCAGGTGATTTTTGAAAGTATGTTTATTAAAACTGAGGACAGTGAGACAAAGAAGGGCTTAGGACATACAAAGCAACAGGAGAGCCTAAGCAGGGCTTCTTTGGCTCTCTGGAATGTTAGTGAGCTGTTTTAGTTCACTGCAAAGTCAGAGAAAAGGAGACTTTGGAAACATGTTCAGGGGTTTATCCCGGGATGAGTTGCCACTGCCCATTGCTCCCCTGGTTGCAAGCCTTGTGGGGTCCTGAAGAATTTAGGAGATGCATACCTGTTGGGGAAGAAGACAGTGTAGGGGAAGGGAAAGGCAAGGTGTACTCCCAGGAGGGAAAGTGTGTGTGGGATCTTCAATTTGAGGGTTTTTAAAGGATGGGATTATAGGGGAGGATCTCAACACAATATTCATCAGCTTTATTCTGATGTGCCAAAATGAGATTTATTCCCCTAAACTTCATCTGTCCTTAAGTGTGGTTTGCAAATGGCACTGATTGGATTCCTGTTATCTACTTGAGTAGGGTGATTTTAGCTATTTACCCTCTGGTTGGGGGAAAGTGCAAACCAAGTGTCTTTGGTCTAGGGAAGATAGGATTTACTAGAGGGCTGCTAGCTGTTCCGTTAACTATCTATTTCCTTATTCTGCTTTTCCTGGTTTACCAGCCAGTCTTGATTTGATGTCATTCTCTTTCACTAGAGTGCAGGTTCCAGGACAGATTTTATATATCTTTTAGTCACCATAGTTTCTCTGCTTGGCATGTACTAAGTGCTCAGTAAACATTTGTTTAATGAATACATGTACTGTTGTTATTTTTTGCTTGTTTCTTTTTGGTATATTTATTAACATGAAGACCATACCTTTTTATCCATGATGGTTAGATGGTAGTAGCATCTTTAAAACTGGCTTCTCTGTCTGCTTCTAGCCTTTCTGTGTTCGTCTTTAATCCTATGTATTGTCTCAAGATATATTTCCTTAAAAATACCTGCACTGGTCATGTTGTTTCCCTGGAATAAACTTTAATAGAATGTTTATTGTCTGTAGCTTAAAACCCAAATTTTTAAAAAAAGATTTAAAAAATACTAGAGAGAGGGAAGGGAGGGAGAATGAGAGGGAGAGAAACATCAATGTGTGGTTGGCTCTTGGGTGCCACCTGCTGGACTCCTGGCCTGCAACCTAAGCATGTGCCCTGACTGGGAATCAAATTGGTGACCTTTCGCTTTGCGGGACAATACTCAACCAACTGAGCCACGCTGGTCAGGGCATAAAACCCAAACTTTTTAGCCTGACTTTATAAACCCTCTTCTAACCTGGACCTACTTTTCCATTATTTCTTTTTTGGAATAACATTTTTCTCTTGCTGAGAACATTTTTCTATTGTTTTTTCATGAATTTGCTGAAAAGTTCTCACTTCTAAGTTTTTGTTCATGTTTCCTTCCCTTCAAAGAATAAATAATAAGGAAAGACCAGGCACTTACTCTGACTACTGAAATTCTAATCCAAGTCTTCTTTAAGGACCAGCTCAAATGCCACCCAGATCAGAAATATATTTCTCTCTTCTACTTAGTACATGTAATGGAGATTCAATAAGAGCCTGTTGAATTATCTGTTTTATACATTTGCCATTTTGAGATTATTGTGTGTGGTTATTTTATTGTATTTGTGTGTGCTCATGGAGGCATGAACAGTTTTTAAATTTTTTTATCGTTAACACAGTGGTTAGAAACAGGGTCTCCATTCAGTAAACATTACTAACTTAATATATGAGTATATAATTGATGATTTTAATATTGATTTTGAGAGAGAAACATATGTTATTTTTTTAAATTGTACATCTTATGGTCTTTCAAGGTAAGTTGGAGTCTATTATTTGTTTCAAGCATATGTTGGTCCAAAATTATGCTTCACTTTTAACAATATATGCTTGTGTCTAAGATAAAATAAAAGACGAGAATTTATCTGACATTACTAATAATATCGTTGCTTTTCAATATTGTAGAGATCTGAAGAGACTATATAAGTAAATGAGGGAAATGATTGTCAGGAAATGTCTTAGAAACAGCCACAAATCTCATCTGACCATTCCAAAGAGGTGAGTCAGGAAGTGCCCACAAGGGGGCGTGCCCATCTAGAGAAAATTGACCAAGTCTCTTTCCTGCTAATGCAGGTAAAGTGGCGGTTTTGTAAACACACTTCCAGATCAAGTCTTATATTCTAGGAAAAATAATGGATTCTCACCACAACAAGAATTTCTACCCATTTTCTAGCACCTGTTTACTGTGGTTGTGTGGTTTTCAAAGGGGAAAGGGACAGAATGGAACTGGAGATTGCTTTACGAGCTAAGACAAACTTATATGAAGCTTGTGATAGTGCTTTTTTTTCCTTTTCTTTTTTCCCCCTGCGTTGAGAGCATTTTCATTTGACAAGGACTGTCATCTCTTGTGTGGTCATTTTGGGTCGTTTGCCCAAGGAATAGGCAATAAAGCACTGCTTCCTTTTCATTGCTCCATTGACCTGTATAGTCCAAGGTTATGAGGAAGTTATCTTGAGGAGGCTTTGAGTAATGTCTCTACCAGAGGTCATGGCCTCATGGGATCTTTGTTTTTTTTTCTTTTTTTCCAGTATCTGTTTTATCTTTGACATGAACATTATCACCAGCAAACATTTATTGAATGCTTGTTATATGCAGGTTTTTAAGTACGTTTTAGGGAGTAAATAGAGCATCTAGCATCTAGACCTTGACCATTATATTTGGTCCAAGGGAATTAAACAATAAAGGGAAATAATATTATTTGGTATGTGCTAAAAGAATGAAACCACCAATGAAAGCTACAGGAATTACCATATTTTACCATGTATAATGCACACTTTTTTCCCAAATTTTTGAGGGAAAAATAAGGATGTGCATTATATATGGGTAGTACTAATTCCATATCTATGTAAATGTTTTTAATTCTTTTATTTATACTTATGCATTAAAAGTGTAACTCTTGAAAGCAATAATGATATCCATGTGCAAAATAATACCCTGGAATTTGATAATTGGTTTTGTTTAAATAAATAAAAATAAAAAATTAATACATAAATAAAAATATAAATAAATAATTGAATTAAAAAATTAAAATGAAAGAGTTTTTTCCCTGAAAGTTTTGGCCAAAAACGTGGGTGCACATTATACACAGAAGCTCATTACACATGGTAAAATGCTGTAACAGGATGGAGAAATCACTTTAAACTCACTAAGTTTCTCATGGTAGGCTTTATGTAAGAGATGGGATTTAAGCTGAGTCTTGAATAAAGGAAGGAGTTAGGTATCTAAGTGGAGAGAAAGAGGAAGTAAATGCTAGATTTAGAAATCCACAGGTGGACAAGCTTGGTTGCATTCTGGAGTTTCTGCAAGATAGCGGTGTCAAACTCAGATGCTTAATGGGGCCAGACAGGTACCCTACATGTGTGAGCCAATCTGGATAGGTAGAGCTGCTGGCAATATGCATTCCATTTTAAGATATTCAAAAAACAAAATGTGTAACACCAAAAATATGTTGCTGGTCAAGCCAAACTCTGGTTTTGGCAGCTTGTTATCTTTGTGAAGACAGGGCAGTTGATAAAATCCAACTCTCCACAGAATTTAGTAAAGTAAAATAGGACACAGAAGAATTGAGTCCATAGCCAGAGTGGCTATGAATCACAGTGTTACTGATCAGGGATGTGAGGCTGTTTTCTGGGTTGGCTAAATGTTGTCTACTCTCATTCATACTAACTGTACTTAGGAGCACATAAGGAGAATATTTAGAAATGTGTTTGGATGGGGCCTATACTGATGGCTAGTTGCATTAAACATAGACTTTTGAATGTTGACAGTCTCTGACAACATTATTGAGGTTAATTTAAATGGCATTCAGATTTCTAGGATATAGTTCTATTATAATTAATTTAGATTGCATCTTACATCCTAGAATATACTTAGGTTCTCCTCTCCTGTTCTTTGTAATTTTTGATATATCACTACTTTCAAGTAAGATCTTAAGCAGTTGAGGAATAAAAGGAGAAAAAATATATAGGCTTTTTTCCTTTTCTTTTTGCTTCTTAATATGCTTATCTTTAATAGTTATGTACTCATGATTTTGAAATAACTTCTATTTTTGTGAGTATATTTTTATTTGTGTAGTCAAATAGATATTGCTGTACTTTAGAATAACATCAAATAAAGTAACATTACTATGCTATTACAGTCTATGTCAAATATTGTCCTTGAATCTGGAGAGGATTGAATTTAAATCCAGGTGTAATGACCCATTTCAATTGTCATGGTGTTTCACTGGCAGGAATAGAATCCAGATTGTCCCAGTTACCTTTTAGTCCTTTATCTGTTATTCCCCACTGCTTTAAGACTCAGTTCAAAGGCCAGTGGAGCTCTGGTATTTAAAAGAAAAAGTGTAATTTTATCCAGAGAAGGTAAATGTATGCCCTGAAATGAAAGAAAGACCAGAGGTCCAGACCATGACCAGGTGTTCCTGAAAAGAGCCAAATTGGACAACTAAATTGAAAAAGGTTGCCTGCTTTTATTAAAGAGACTTTATTGCTGTCTATTTAATTAGTAAGGTCTTAGCTCATGTATGTATGTGTTTTTTAATCTGCCCAGGTAATGAAGTTCATAGCCTATTAGTGAGTATGCTGGTAGCATGTTGTACTATCTCTGTCATTGAAGTACTATGATATATGTACCTCCCTCAAGTGAAATTGCCAGATTATCTTGATTTTTCTCCTTCTCCCTTGAACACATTTCCCAGATGGTGATGACTGAGTTTAAGATAGTAAAGGATGATAACCAGCTCTTGAGTGGAAAAGGCTAAATTAAACCTAAAGTATAGTACAGGTATTACTAATTTAGAGTTCAAGAAACTGAACTGGTCCGTCAAAAAGGAGAAGAATGTGATCTGGTGCAGATGACTTAAAAGGATGGGACAGCAGTGAAGAAGTGTTAGCAAAAGATATATTGAATGGAGGACTGTGTGACCAATGTCAAGACACAATTTCTTTATAGATAAAGTGAGAGGTTTGGTAGTAAGAACCTTAGGAGTTTGTTTTCAACAGTAGACCAAAGGGCATGCAGAGCTTCCTGAAACAAAGATTACTCCCATGTTGTGAAAAATGAGTATGGATTTTAGTTTGGTTATTATGGGGACCAGCCAAAGATTTCAAAGCAGTTCTTTAAGGATGTACTTTTGGGAAAGAATGTATTTAGGAGTGATATGCAAAAGCAGTATGTTAGGGAAGATCTAAATATGAAATAATCAGAGAGAAATGTGAGATAATAGTAAAACTGCATTAGATAGGCTGAGATTGGATCATGTATATAAATTGAAAAAAATTTGAACAAGATGTAATCTCAGCACAAAGTTTGATTAATGAGCTTCAATTAAAAAACATTTATGGCACTTTGTTAGTTGCTCCTTACTGGTGGATGAGCGACAAAACAAGCTGCAAAAGATCCCAGAACAAGCCAGAGTATGGAGTCTTTTTAGGGAGGAGAGAACTGCACAAGGATCTCTTATGTGTATGGGAAACCATTCAGAAAACTTTTCTGGTTATTTAGGCCGTAGGACTTGAAGAAAGGCAGTGTTTTGTTGTGGTGTAGTGATGTCGACAGTCACATTTGCACTGGACAGAGAGAGATTGAGGTAGGAATGCCAGTTTCTTTTACTCCAGAGTCAAGGCTCATGTTGGAAGAGAAGGCAGGAGGGCTGAGTCTTTACTGAGATTTTGGTGACACACAGAGAAAATTACTGCCTATCAGATTTAATTGATTCAGTTCATTTATCCAACAAGTAGTTTTTTTACAGAACCAATAAACCAATTGCCTTTTTCAGATCTATTTTATATTTATTTCTCTTTCCCTGATTTTTCATTGTCTTTGTTTTCTCCTTTCTCTTTGTGTTTATCTTCTTCTCTAACTGCTTTAGTTGGACACTTAGCCTATTAATTTTTGTTCTTTTCTAATAACATTTTGGGTATAAAATTTCCTGTAAGTACCACTTTTGCTGTAGCCCACAAGTATAGAAATACAATATTTTTATTATCATTCATTATATATTTTTGCTTCTATTTATATTTCTCGTTTGATCCATAAGTTATTTAGAAGTTTTTTTAATTGCCAAATTTTATTTATTTTTTTATTGACTTCTAATTGTATTACAGTCGGAGGGTGTATTCTGTTTGATATTATTTCTTAAAATCTGTTATGATTTAGTTTGTGGTTTAGTGTATGATCAGTTTTTGTAAATATATGTGCTTGAAAAGAATGTTTTCTCTCTAATTGTTGGGAACAATTTTATGAATGCCCATTTAATCAAGCTTTCTAATGTGCCATTGGGTTTTCTATTTCTTACTGATAATTGAGAGAAATGTACTGAAATATCTCATTATAAAGTGTGGTTTGTTAATTTCTCTTTATTGCTCAGTTTTTACTATCTGAGGGTATCTTTGATGGTTTGAAATTTTTAGGCAATCCCCTGGAATTTTCATATGGTGAGATTTTATAATTAATGCTATAATCCAGATATATTAAAGCCCCTTCAAAGCATAGTTAACCTACTTTATTTACATTTTGAGCTAAAAATATTTATGTTAACTTTCTTTGAGTGATTTAGGGAATAAATAATTTTTATGTAATATAAAATTTTCTTTGTTGTATATATGTTTGGCAATAATTTGTAGAGTGCTGCAAAGGTATTTAATGCATATTTACTAAACAAAGGAAATAAAGCATTTTTAAAGTATATTTTATGCTATTAGGCTATTACAGTTGGCCCCATTGTTTTTCCTTTTACCCACCTTCCCTCCAGCAATACCCCCCACCCTAGTTCATGACCATGAGTCTTGCATATAAGTTCTTTGGCTTCTCCATTTCCTATACTAATTCTTAACATCCCGTTGTCTATTTTGTACCTACTAATTATGCTTCTTAATCCCCTGTACCTTTTCCCCCATTCTCCCCATTTCCCCTTCCCTGTTGATAACTCTCCATATGACCTCCATATCTATGATTCTGTTCCTGTTCTAGTTGTTCGCTTAATTTGTTTTCATTTTTGTTAGATTCAGTTGTTGATAACTGTGAGTTTGTTGTCATTTTACTGTTCGTAGTTTTGATCTTCTTTTTCTTAGGTAAGTCCTTTTAACATTTCATGTAATAAGGGCTTGGTGATGATGAACTTCTTTTACCTTTACCTTATCTGAGAAGCACCTTATCTGTCCTTCCGTTGTAAATGATAGCTTTGCTAGATAGAGTAATCTAGGTTGTAGGTCCTTGCTTTTCATGACATTGAATACTTATTTCCAGCCCCTTCTTGCCTGTAAGGTTTCTTTTGAGAAATCAGCTGATAGTCTTATGGGAACTGCTTTGTTGGTAACTCTCTTCTCCTGCTGTTTTTAAAATTCTCTCTTTATCTTTAACCTTTGGCATTTTAATTATGATGTGTCTTATTGTGGTCCTCTTTGGGTCTATCTTGTGTGGTACTCCATGTGCTTCCTGGACTTATATGTCTATTTCCTTCACTAGATTAGAGAAGGCTTTTTTTCATTATTTTTTCAAATAAGTTTTTAATTTCTTGCTTTTCATCTTTTTCTTCTGGCATCCCTATGATTTGGATGCTGGTACTTTTGGAGATGTCCCAGAGTCTTATATTTTCATCACTTTTTTGAATTCTTGTTTCTTCATTCTGTGCTGGTTGACTGTTTATTTCTTCCTTATATTCCAAATTGTTGATTTAACCCTGGCTTCATTCACTTCACTTTTGGTTCCCTGTGGATTTTTCTTTATTTCACTTAGTGTAGCCTTCATTTCTTCCCTTAGGTGTTTGCTGTACTCAGTGAATTTTCTGAGCATCCTTATCACCAGGATTTTGAACTCTGCATCTGATAGGTTGACTACCTGTGTTTTGCTTACTTCTTTTTCTGGAGTTTTGATCTGTTCTTTCATTTGGGCCATATTTCTTAGTCTCCTCAATTTGGTGGCCTCCCTATGTTCGTTTTTGGGTCTTAGGTAAAGCCGCTTTGAGTTTTAGGGTATTACGTAAAGCTGCTTCGACTCACTGTCTTGGAGCACCTGTTATGTTGTAAGGGGCTGAGCCTTAGGTATTTGCCAGGGCAGGACAAACTGCTTAGCCTCTTTGTGACACTTTATGTGGGGGAGGGGTTGGAGAGGGAACAGTGCTGCTTGCTTGACCTTTGCCTGGTTTCCAGTCACTTCCCATATGCGACTGGCACCCCTCTAGCTTTTGCCCTGGTGGGTTTGCATGCATTCTTGTACGGGGGCTCTTTAAACAGACTCTCCTGAGACACTGGCAGTTTCTTCCACCTCCCCAATACCCACTGGTTTTTACAGCCAGAGCTTATGAGGCTTCATTCTGTGTTGCGGGAACCCCAGGCTGCTCAGTCTGGCCTGGGGCTCAGATGACTTGCTCCCCAGGTGTTTCTACCAGTTTTTATCCACCACATGTGAATGTGGGACTGTCCATTCACTGGCTGCTGCTGCCTCAGTGCCACCATACCACATCTTCTCTGCCCCTCCTACCCATTTGGATGAATATATCTTCTTTAAATCCTTAGTTGTCAGATTTTCATAGAGTTTTATTTTCTGGCTGTTCTGGTTTTTTGTTTCGAGGTTAGTTGTGATCTTTCTTATGGTTGTGCAAGGAGGCAAAGTTTGGCTACCTATGCCTCCATCTTGGCTGGAAGTCCTAGCTTAGGCATTTTTTAAGAGTAGACATCTTGTCAGTTTTCAAGAAACCTTGTTTATAGCAATGGGCATCAGATGGGTGACTTCCCCACCCCCCTCCTTTTTTTTTTCTTTAATCTACCACCTGTTAGAGCTCTGTGCCCAGTTTGAGAGCATAATTTTAAAGACTTAACAAATTTAGGCATGAGACATACTAAGAAGATTAAAATATTATGGTAGAAAAAGGCTTAGGATAAGGATTACTTAGTTTGAGAGAAAAGGTAAGAAGTTAACCTACCATGTACAAATCTAAACATTTCTAACTTTTATAATTTATTAAAATTTATATATTTATTTTGGGGGGTATTATTAAAATTTTTATTTTTCAATTACAGTTGACTTTTAATATTGTATCATATTAGTTTCAGATGTACAGAATAATGGCAGGACAATTATGTTAATTGCGATCCCCCAATAACTACCTGGCACCATACATAGTTATTACAATATTATAGACTTTGTTTCCTATCCTGTACTTTATATCCCTGTGACCATTTTATAACTACCAATTTGTACTTCTTAATCCCTGCACCTTTTTCACCACACCCCCAGCCTCCCTCCCCTCTGTCAATCATTAGTTTGTTCTCTGCATCTGTGAATCTGTTTCTGTTTTGTTTGTTTGTTTTTTTGTTCTTTATTCCACGTAAGTGAAATCATATGGTATTTGTCTTTGACTTATTTTACTTAGCATAATACTTTATAGGTCTATAAGTGTTATAACAAATGGAAAGATTTCATTCTTTCTATAGATAAGTAATATTCCATTTTATATGTATTATACATTCACATATATGTGTGTATGTTTATCCACTTGTCTATGGATGGGCACTTGGGTTGCTTCCACATTTTGGCTTTCATAAATAATGCTGCAGTGAACATAGAGGTGCATGTATATTTTCAAGTTAATGTTTGGAGTTTCTTCAGATATAGATACCCTGAAGTGGAGTTGCTGGGTCATTGGTAGATCTATTTTAATTTTGGGGGCAACATCCATATATTTTTCATAGTGGCAGCACCAATGTGCATCTTCATCAGCAGTGCAAAAGGTTCCCATTTCACCACATCCTCACCAACAGTCATTGTTTGTGCATTTACTGATGTAGTCATCCTGACCGGTGTGAGTTGATAATCTTATTATGGTTTTAATCCTTTAATAGATGTATCATTAGCAAATATCTTCTCTTATTCAGTAGGTTGCATTTTGGTTTTTTTTTATGGTTTTCTTTGTAGTGCAAAACCTTTTTAGTTTGATGTAGTCCCATTTATTTATTTTTTCTTTTTTTTCCTTGCCTGAGGAGATTTTTTTAGGAAAAATATTGCTAACAGAAATGTTGAAGTTTACTTCTTATGTTTTCTTCTAGGAGTTTTATGGTTTTGAGTTTTACATTTAAGTCTTTGATCATTTTTAGTTTATTCTTTATTTGGTGTAAGAATGTGGTCTAGTCTTTTTTGGATGTATCTGTCCAATTTTCCCAACATGATTTATTGAATAGACTGTTTTTACCCCATTGTATGTTTTTGCCTTCTTTGTTATATATTATTGTGCACATTGGTGTGGGTTTATTTCTGAACTTTCTATTCTGTTACACTGATGTATGTGTCTGTTTTTATGCCAGTACCATGCTATTTTGATTACCATAGTCTTGTAGTATAGTTTGATCCCAGGTTGTGTTATACCTCCAGTTTTGTTTTTCAAGATTGCTGTGCCTATGAGGGATCCTTGTGATTTTATATACATTTTAGGATTATTTTCTCTAGTTCTTTGAAAAATTCCATTGGTATTTTGATAGGATTGTGTTGAATCTATAGATTCCTTTGGGTAGCATGGACATTTAAAAATGGTAATTATTCCTATCCATGAGCATGATATATGTCTTTATTTATTTGTTTCTTCTTTGATTTCTTTCTTCTGTGTCATACAATTTTCTGAGTGCAGGTCTTTTACCTCTTTGATTAAATTTATTACTAGTTTTTTTTATTCATTTGTAATGGGGTTTTCTTAGTTTCTCTTTATGATAGTTCAATATTAGTGCATCAAAATGCAACTGATATGAATATTTATTTTGTATCCTGCTACATACTGAATTCATTTATCAGTTCAAATATTTTTTTTTG
The DNA here is from genome assembly GCF_021234165.1 of Pteronotus mesoamericanus. Taxonomy (NCBI): domain Eukaryota; kingdom Metazoa; phylum Chordata; class Mammalia; order Chiroptera; family Mormoopidae; genus Pteronotus; species Pteronotus mesoamericanus. The sequence continues at coordinate 32,203,345 of NW_026555105.1, read as the reverse complement.
GTGGAATGTTTAGGATTCTCTGGAAATAATATCATGCCATCTGCCAATTATAGTAATAATATCATTACTTCTTCCTTTCTAATTTGGATGCCTTTTATTTCTTCTTCTTTTCTGATTGATATGTTCAGTAAGAGTGGTGAAAGTGGACTTCCTTGTCTTGTTTCTGATCTAAGAGAAATACTTTTATCCACTACTCCCCTCTTTGTCCCCCCATTGAGTATAATGTTAACTCTGGGCTTGTCATATATAGCCTTTATTATGTTGAGATGCTTCCTCTATTCCCATTTTGCTGAGCTTTTTTTTTTTTTGGTCACCAATGGGTGCTAGATTTTGTCAAATGCTTTTTTTGTATCTATTGATATGATTATATGATTTTTAGCAGTCTTTTTTTTTTATGTGGTGTATCATGTTAATTGATTTGTGGATATTGAACCAAACTTGCATTCCAGACATAAATCCCACTTGATCATGGTGTATGATCTTTTTAATGTACTGCTGAATTCAGTTTACTAACATTTTGTTGAGGATTTTTGTATCTGTGTTAACAGTAATATTGGCCTATAATTGTCTTGTTTTAAATCATGTCTTTGTCAGGTTTTAGATTCAGGACAATACTGGCCTTGTAAGATGAGCTTTGGGGTCTTCCCTCCTCTTGAATTTTTTGCAATAGATTGAGAAGGATGGTGTTAGTTCTTCTTTGAGTGTTTGGTAAAATTGACACATTTAAGTCATCTCGTCTAGGACTTTTGTTGTGAATTTTTTTATTACAGAATCAATCTCATTTGTTAAAATCGCACTGCTCAGATTTTCTGTTTCTTCTTGATTCAGTCTTGGAAGATTGTATCTTTCTGGGAATTTATTCATTTCTCCCCGATTATATAACTAGTATTTTTTAAAATAATCATTTATATTTCTGTGGTACCAGTTGTCACTTCTCTTTCATGTCTGATTTTATTTATTTGAATCCTCTCTTTCTTTTGTCTTTATGAGTCTGGTTAAAAGCTTATCAATCTTGTTTATCTTTGGAAAGAGAACCAGCTCTTAGTTTCATTGATCTTGTATTGTTTTTATGGATTCTTCCATTTATTTCCATTTTGATAAATATTATTTCCATTTTGATAAATATTATTTCCATCCTAGTCACTTTTTGATCTTTGTTGTTCTTTTTCCAGTTCCTGTAGGTGTAAATTTAGATTATTTGAGGATTTTTTTGTTTATTGCTATGAATTTTCCTCTTAGCAGTGATTTTGCTGTTTCCCGTTCATTTTGGGTTGTAACGTTTTCATCTTTTGTCTCAAGATACCTTTTGATGTCTTCCTTGATCTCGTTGTTAACCAATTCATTGTTTAGTAATATGTCCATGTGTTTGTGTGCTTTTTATTTTTTCCTGATTATTAATTTCCTATAATTGTGGTCAGAAAATATACTTGATATGACTTCAGTCTTCTGAAAGTTGATGAGACTCGTGTTGTTGCCTGACATGTGGTCAGTCCTGGGAAATATTTCATGTTCACTTGAAGAGATTTTATATTCTTCTGCTTTGGGGTGAGATCTAAAAATATTAGTTAAATACATATGATCTAATGTGTCACTTAAGGCCACTGTTTCCTCATTGATTTTCTGTCTGGAAGATCTATCCATTGTTGTCAATGGTGTGTTAAAGTTCTGTACTATCACTATATAATAGTCAATTTCTCCATTTATATCCACCAACTTTTGCTTTATGTATTTAATTGCTCCTGTTTTGGATGTGTAAATATTTACAAGGGTTATATCCTTATGTTGCTCCCTTTATAATTATGTAATGTTCTTTTCTCATAGCCTTTGTATAAAGTCTGTTTTGTTTGATGTAAGTGTTGCTACAATAGCTTTTAAAAAAAATCGTTTGTATGAATATCTTTTTTCATTCCTTTGTGTGTGTTTTTCAATCTGAAGTGGGTTTCTTTCCTATAGACAGCGTATATATGGGTCTATATTATTATCCATTCAGCTACCCTGTGTCTTTTGATTGGTGCACTTAATTCATTTGCATTTGAAGTGATTATTGATAGTTATATAGTTTTTGCCATTTCATTGTTTATAGTTATATTTGTTCTTTCTTTCTCCTTAAAGAAGTCCCTTTAAAATTTCTTGTAATAGGGGTTTGATGGTGATGAGGTCTATTATTGTTTTTTCTTATCTTGGAAGCTCTTTATGTCCTTCAATTTTAAATGATAGCCTTGCTGGGTAGTCTTAGTTGTAAGTCCTTGCTTTTCATCACTTTGCAAACTCTGTGCCAATCTCTTCTGGCCTAATATACTTTTGTTGAGAAATTAGCTGACAGTCTTATGGGAACACCCCTGTAGGTAACTCTTTTTTTCTTGCTTTTTAAAAAATTCTCTGTTGGAGGATCCATGATGGCAGAAGAGTGAGTGGAAGCTACACTAATCTCCTTCCAGGATCAGTCTGGAATTAGAACTAAATTATAGAGAAATCATACAGAATAACCAAATGAACAATAGCTAGCAAGAAGCCTTATAACCACGGACAGACAGAAGAAACCATTTCAGCAAACATTACTGATTGACTAGATTAACAACTGAAGGAGACAGCCACAGACTGTGAATCACTGGTAGTTTCAAACAAGCTGCCTAGGGCCAAATTGGGACTCCATCTAACATCAAGAGGGGTAGATACAGAAAGAGAAGTCAATAGTAAACACTAGATTCTGAGATGAATTCTACTGTGGTCTTCTTCATGATTTGCATTATTTTCTCTCCTGTACAGCTTTTTAACATTAATTTCTTGTCCTTTAAGTCTGTGCCTATTAGGTTACTAGTTTTTATATTATAGTGTGTTTCAAATTTCATATTTTGCTTGTCTCTTTTCTTATACCATTTTACCTTTTTTCTCCTATTTTCATTTTAAATTTTATTTTCTATCTTCCTATAACTTGTTTCCATTCTGCACTCTTACTATTTCTACCCCCTGCAGCCTGTCAAAACCATTTTTCTTGTCATTAGTTATTTCACATTTTTTCCCTGTTCTTAAAACACCCTCATTCTCTCTCCACTTTTATCAATCTCTGCTCGTTGGTTGTGGACATGGTGGTGGTGGTTGCGTTTCTTTAATTTTATTTCTAGATCTTACCTGTTTTTGTATTTCAAATCTCAAATTTTACTGTCCCCGTCTCCCACTCCATTTTGCATTCTTCCTGCCTTTTCTTTTTCATTTTATATTTTAATATTTCCCTGTCTTAGCCTGGGTTTTCATTCTTCACTCTTAGCATTCCTTCTTCCTCTATCATATCAAAATCATTTCTCTCTCCTCTAGACATCTCTTAAGCCCTTTCTTTCTTTCTCTCTCTCTCTTTTTTCCTCCTTCCCTCCCTTCCTTCCTTTGCTTTCTTTTCTTTTCTTTCTCTTCTTTTTCCTTTCTCCCTCATATACCCATCCCATCCATATTAATCTTTGCTTATTTGTTGTTGATAGTGCTGTAGTGGATCTTTTTCTCCAGTTTGGTTCCTATTTGTTTTTCTCTCTTTCACTATATATATATTTTTTTACCTTCTGTTTAAACCTAATACTATACGTTTCCCTTCTCTTAACTCCATTCCCTTCTCCTCCTTCCCTCCCTTTTTTATTTACAATATAAATTTTACTTTGATTCTCTCTTCATCTTGTCTCTATTACCTACTCTGATTATTGCTCCTCACTCTCTGCTGTCAAAATCACTTTTCTTTCAGGTAGTCATCTCATATTCATTTTTCCTTTCTTAAAATAGTCTTAATCTATACCTTTATTAATACTGGCTCAATTGCTGTTGATAGTATGATTGTGGGTGGCTGTTATTTTTTGTGGGGGTGGGTTAGTTTCCTGGGGTTTGTGGTTTTGTTCTGACAGCACCTGTACAACAGCATACAAGATGTGGTGGGTGGAGTGACTGTCAGCCAGCCAGAGGGAAGGATGCACTAAAACACAACCCAATAACAACCAAAACGCAGTTACAACCAGGGAGCCCATATAAACGGCATAAAGGGCATCTAAGAGCATCAAATTCAGGAGGTCAAGGAGAATGCACAACTGGATACCATGTGTCTACCACAGAAATTCACACCATGAAGACAGGGAGTCACAGCGGATCAATCTAAAAAGCAGAAACAAACAAGAAGAGTCACCTAAAATGAGAGAAAAGAAACAATCCCCAATAGAAAAGAAAGGAGGAATCCCAGGAAAAAGTGCTAAATGAAATTGATGCAAGCAAACTATCACACATTGAGTTCAAATTAATGGTTATAAGGATTCTCATTGAGCTCAGTGAGAACTACAAGGAACTCCAGAGAAGCTACAAGGAACATACTGCAAGCAACATCAGCATGAAAAAGGACATAGTACTGTCAATGAGAGCCAGGAGGAAATGAAGAACACAGTAGAAGGAATTGAATGCAGGGTGGATGAAGCAGAGGATCAAATCAGCAAGCTAGAGGACAAAGTAGAAAAACATTCCCAGACAGAGCAACAAAATGAATAAGATTTGAAAAGGATGAAGGGAGTTTAAGGGAACTGCAGGATAACATGAAACATAATAATATCCATGTCATAGGGATACCAGGAGGAAAAGAAGAGGAGCAAGGGACAGAAAATCTGTTCGAAAAGTAATGATGGAAAATTTCCCTAACTTGATGAGAGAATAAGGCATGCAAGGCCAGGAAGCACAGAGATTTTCAATCAAGAGGAATCCAGAGACCCACTCCAACACATCATAATTAAAGTGGCAAAATTTAAAGACAAAGAGAGAATCTTAAAGGCAGCAAGGGAGAAAAAGCTAGTAACATACAAGAGATCCCTGATAAGAATATCAGCTGATTACTCAACAGAAACACTACAAGGCAGAAAGGAATGGCAAGAAATTTTACAAGCAGTGAAAAGCAAAGGCCTGCCACCAAGACTGCTATACACAGCAAGGCTCTCATTGAAAATGGAAGGTGAAATAAGGAGTATCCCAGAAAAAAAAAAAGTATAAAAGAATTCATCTCCATCAAGCCAGCATTGTAAGAGATGCTAAAGGGACTGCCTTAATAGATTAAAGAGACAGAAACAGAGACAGAGAAAAAAAGGAAGAGGAAGAGAGGAACACCAGGTACAAAGGGAGAAAATGACAGTGAATAAGTACCTATCAGTAATAAACTTAAATGTAAATGGATTAAATGCTCAAATCAAAAGACATAGGGTACCTGAATGGATAAGAAAGCATAGCCCATATATATGTTGATTATAAGAGACCCACCTCAGAGCAGAAGATCCACACAGACTGAAAATGAAGGGATGGAAAAAAGTATTCCAAGCTAATGGACATGAAAAAAAGAGCTGGGGTAACAATACTTATAGCAGACAAAATAGATTTCAAAACGAAGCCCATAAAAAGAGACAAAGAAGAACACTACATAATACTGAAAGGAATAATCCATCAAGAAGATATAACCTTTATAAACATATATGCACCCAGTATAGGAGCACCCAAATATACAAGGAAAATCTTGAGGGATTTTAAGAGAGACATCAGCAGCAACACATTCATAGTTCAGGGTTTTAACACCCCAGTGTCAACAATTGATAGATCTTCCAAGCAAAGGATCAAAAAGGATATTGTGGCATTGAACAACACTCTATCAAACGGACTTCATTGACATACTCAGAACTTTTCACCTCAAAGAAGCAAAATATAAATTCATTTCTAATGCACGTGGACACTGTCATCAATACATAACATGGTAGGACACAAAACAAGATTGTAAAAATTGAAGAAAATTGAGATCATATCAAGCATGTTCTCAGATCACAATGGCTTGAATCTAGAAACCAACCTCAAGGGAAAACCACAAAACCATTCTAATTCATGGATGCAAATAACATACTCTTAAATAATGAATGGGTCTACAATGAGATCAAGGAAGAAATCAAAAAGTTTCTGCAAACAAAAGAAAATGAATACACAACAGCCCAAAACCTATGGGACACAGCAAATGTAGTCCTGAGAGGGCATCATAGCAATACAGGCCTATCTAAAGTAGAGAAAAATCTCAAATATTCAGCCTAACCCCACATCTACAAGAACTAGAGGAACAACAACAAACAAAGGCCAGAGCAAGTAAAAGGACAGAAACTATCAAGATCAGACAGAATTAAATAGTAACTAAAAGAACAATTAAAAGCATCGATGGTTCTCCAGGAGCTGGTTCTTTGAAAACACAAAATTGACAAGCCTTTAACCAGACTCCTGAAGAAACAAAGGAGAGAATACCCAAATAAATAAAATCAGAAACAAAAGAGGAGAAATTATAACCGATACCACAGAAATACAGAGGAATCCAAAGACCCACTCCAACACATCATAATTAAAGTGGCAAAATTTAAAGACAAAGAGAGGATTGTAAGACATTGCTACAAACAACTATATGCCAAGAAATTTGACAACCTGGTCAAAAGAACAAATTTCTAGAAAAATTAAATCTTCCAAAACTGAATCAAGAAGAAGCAGACAGCCTGAAGACTGATAACAACTAGTGAAATTGAAGCAGTAATCAAAAAACTCACGGTACACAAAAGGCCTGGATCAGACGGCTTTGTTGGCACTTTTACCAAGTATTTAGGGAAGAGCCAACTCCTTTTCTTCTCAAACTGTTCACAAAGTCAGGAAATCAAGACAGCTCAATTTAAGAAACAGAAGCAAAAAAGAAGAGTCTTCTCACAAATAATGGGAAGACAAAGAAACACCCCCCCCCAGTTGAAAGGGAAAGGAGGAATCCCCAGAAAGAGAACTAAATGATATAGAAGCAAGTAAACTATCAGATATTGAGTTCAAAACAGCTGTTTTAAGGGCGCTCGATGAGTTCAGTGAGCTCAGAGAGAATTCAGAAGACTATGGGGAAACTACGAGGAACTTACTGCAAACTATATTAGCATAAAAAAGGACATAGAACCTATCAATAAGAGACAAAAGGAAATGAGGAGTACAATTTCTGATTTGAAGAACACAGTAGAAGGAATCGAAAGCAGGCTAGATGAAGCTGTGGACTGAATCAGCAAGCTGAAGAACAAGGTAGAAAAAAGCTCCCCGAAAGTGCAAGAAAATAAAAAAAAAAAGACTAAAAAAGAATGAAGAGGCATTTAGGGAAATGCAGGACAACCTGAAACATAATAATATCCATATAATAGGGATACCAGAAGGAGAAGAGGATGAGGAAGAGATAGAGAACCTGTTTGAAAAAGTAATGACGGAAAACTTCCCTAATTGGAGGAGAGAAAAAGTCTTGCAAGTCCAGGGAGCACAGAGGGTCCCATTCAAGAGGAACCCAATGAGGCCCACTCCAAGACACATCATCATTAAAATGGCAAATAGCAAAGACAAAGAGAATTCTAAAGCCAGCAAGGGAGAAAGAGGTAGTAACATATATGGGAGCCCCAATACGACTAGCAGCTGACTTCTCAACAGAAACACTGCAAGCCAGAAGGGAGTGGCAAGAAATCTTCCAAGTCATGAAAAGCAAAGGCCTGCATCCAAGACTGCTCTACCCAGCAAGGCTCTCAATTAAAAGGGAAGGCGAAATAAGGGGTTTTCCAGACAAAAGAAGGCTAAAAGAATACACCTCCACCAAACCAGCATTGCAAGATATGCTAAAGGGACTGCTTTAAGAAGATGAAGAAAAACAGTCTATAAATACCCAGTTCCTTTCACAGTTACCAATACTTGATATTACCAATACTTTTAATATTTATTAATCTGATTGTGACATAGATGTGTTATTTTGTTATTTTATTATTTGTTGAAACTAAACCTGTTTTTTGTATATACCTTGCCTATTTCTATTATTTTTCAAAAGGTTTAAATGACTTTTTGATATTCTTTATGAATTATTTTTTACTGTTTGTAGAATTTTTTCCCTAAAAAGAAACAGAACAAAACTGTTAACTCTTTTTTAGACATGTTGCAAATACTTTCCTATTCTATTACTTGTCCTTTAACTTTTTTATATGTGTATTACTGTATAGTCTTAAATGTTGAATACAGTCATATTGTCAATATTTTACTTTATAGCTTCTGGTTTTGAATATTTTACTTCAGGGTATGAAAAACATTATTTTTTTCTAAAGCTCCTTAGGTTATACATACTCATTTTTAACTCACCTGAATATTTTTTGTATAATGTGTGAAAGAGGGCTCTATATTTGTTTTATTTCAAGAAATAGTGGTCCATGCACCTTATTTGTTGAATAAGCCTTATTTTCCCCATTGATGTGAAATATCAATTTAATCATATATTACATTGTTAGATATATATGTTTGTTTCTAGAATGCTCATTTTATTTCATTGATCTACTTGATTATTTCTGTGCTGGTGTCATGTTTTTTTAATTGCTGAGACCTTATAATGGATTTAAATATTTTATTATTTTATAATGGATTTTGATATTTAAAAAAATAAATAAATAAAATCAATCTGTATTTAAAAAAAAAAGGAAAGAAAAAAGGAATGCCTACCTTTTATGGCAACATGGATGGAACTGGAGAATATTATGCTAAGTGAAATAAGCCAGTTGGTGAAAGACAAATACCATATGATCTTACCTCTAAGTGGAATCTATTCAACAAAATGAACTATACGTATGGAAAAATGGAGCATACTGAAAGTGACCAGAGGGGGTGGAGAAGGAGGACAATGGTGGAAAGAAGGGGAAGAGACTAGACAAAGAACATGTATGAATGACCCATGGACATTGACACGAGAGTAGGAATTGACTGTGGGAGAGGGGGGCGAGGTGGGATGGGTAGAGGACGGCAAAGAGGGAAAAATTGAGACAACTTTAATAGAATAAACATGATTTAAATATTAAAAAAAAATTCTTCCAGACTGATAGGAGGGGCAGAGATGGGCAGAGATGGGCAGCTGGGGTGGTGAAGATGTATGTCAAGGCACTGGCTGGATTTCCAAACAGTGTCACATTTGCCTGAGGATAAACTGGGAGGGACAACTGGGTAGTGAGACAGACTGCACATCCCTGGGTTCCAGCGAGGGTAAATAAAGTCTCAAAACCTCTGGGTGTAAAAACCTGTGGGGGTTGCGGCAGTGGGAGAAACTACCAGATTCATTGAAGAGTTCGTTAGAGAGACCCACAGGGTCCTAGAATATACACAAACCCACCCACCTGGGAACCAGCACCAGAAGGGCCCAATTTTGCTGTGGGTAGCTGGGGAAGTGACTGAAAGCTGGTGGAGAGCCTAGCAAGTGGCATGGTTCCTTCTCTGAGCACTCCCCCACTTATAGCACCATAATGGAGTGACATGGGTTGCCCCGCCCTGGTGAATACCTAAGGCTACACCCCTTACTAACATAGCAGGAGCACTGGGACAAAGAAATATGACCCAAATGAAAGAACGGATCAAAACTTCCGAAAAATTACAACTAAGTGACAAAGAGATAACCCACCTGTCAGATTCAGAGTTCAAAACTTTGGTCAGGATGATCACTGAAATGGTTGAGTATGGTCACAAGATAGAGAAAAAAGTGAAGGCTATGCAAAGGGAAATAAAGCAAAATACACAGGGCACCACACGAAGGGAAGGAAACTGGGACTCAATTTTTAGCAGAAGGAAGAAATAAACATTCAACCTGAACAGCATGAAGAAACAAGAATGCAAAAAAATGAGAGGCTTAGGAAGCTCTGGGACAACTTTAAATGTTCCAACATCCAAATCATAGCTGTTCCAGGAGAAGAATAAAAGGAAGAAATTGAAAACTTCTTTGAAAAAATATAGTAGTTCTAGGAGGAGGAGAAGAAGAAACTGAGAACTTTGAAAAAATAATAAAGGAGAAGTTCCCCAATATGGCCAAGGATATAGATTTCCAGGGAGCCTAGGAAGCTCAGAGTCCCGAAGAAGTTGGACCCAAGGAAGCACATACCAAGGCACATTATCATCACATTACCCTGGATTAAAGATACAGAGAGAGAATCTTAAATGCAACAAGAGAAAATGAGGCAGTTACCTACAAAGTAGTTCCCATAAGACTGTCAGCTTATTTCTCAAAAGAAACCTTGCAGGCAAGAAGGGGCTGGAAAGAAGTATTCAGAGTCATGAAAGGCAAGGACCTACATCCAAGACTACTCTTTCTAGCAAAGCTATCATTTAGAATGGAAGGGCAAATAAAGTACTTCCCAGATGAGGTCAAGTTAAAGTAGTTCATGATCACCAAGCTCTTATCATATGAAATGTTAAAGGAGTTTATTTAAGAAAAAGATCAAAACTGTGAACAGTAAAATGACAACTCACAACTATCAACAAATGAACCTAAAAACAAAAACAAACTAATCAAACAACTAGAACAGGAACAGAATCACAGAAATGGACATCACATAGAGGGTTATCAGCAGGGAGGTGAAGGAGGAAGATAGAGGAAAAAGTACAGGGAGTAAGAAGCACAAATGGTAGGTTCAAAATAGACAGGGGGAGGATAAGAATAGTATAGGAAATGAAGAAACCAGAGAACTTATATGTACGACCAATGGACATAAACTTAAATGGGGGAGATGCTGTTGTGATGGGTAGTGCAGGGTGGAGGGCGATAAAAGGGAGGAAAAAAATGGGACAACTGTAGTAGCATAATTAATATACTTCAAAAAGGAAAAAAAAAACCAAAATAAATTATGTTCTAATGCATTTCTTTGATACTTTCATCTTATCCACCAAAGAAGGCAAACTTTAATTTGTCCATGGCAAATCACCAAACCTGTTTATTGGTAAATCTTCCCTAAGATATTAGCACCCTCTGAATTTGCATGAAATTGAATCTTGAGAAAAGGAGATGAAAGACTGAGGTCCTGACATTAGAATGGCATGACACCTATCATCACTTAACTAGCCTTGTTTTCGTGACACCAGGGATACAGACATGCTTTATTTCCTCCTAATTGGTGTATAATTATGTCCTGAATGTCTGCTGTGTGCAAAATGAAACAGAGTGAATGAAAGAGAGTTTCAGGTTGGGACACTCTCCTTGAAGGTCTCGCACCCTGCCACCAGCCGAACCATGGTATTTTGGTAGATGGCCATGTGGGTCCATTAGCAAGGCTTCTCCCAGGTATGGTTAAAAGGGAGAGTAGAAATACAGCATTCATTTCAGTCAGTTATACTTTTTCCATCAATGTAAGTACTGTTATATTATATCAGTATATTTAAGAGGAATTAGAATTTAGAGAAAGAACCAAAGAAATGTAAATGTCTAGATCTATCTCCTCGTAGCAGACAATATTTGTTGTGCCATACTCTCCTTCTGAATTTTTCAGTTTGCTTTAAGGAAAAACCTTTTGTTTGCCTTCTGCTCCCATTGTTTCAAAACTCCCTTTAGTTTTGCTCAGCTTCTGAGGTGGTTGTAGGAGCTCATTGACTGTTCTGGGGATTGCTCTTCAAAACCTTCTTAGGGAGCGATTCCTCAGTGCAGATGAAGTCTTACCAGTAGTGTGACCATAAACCATACAGGAGGGGGAGCTGTTCTTGTTGAATCTGGAGTTAAATCTGGCTTTTTAATTTATCTTTGTGGGTGGGAATGTAGATAGGGATCTTGGGTTCTGGAGCACAGTTTGAAAACCAGTGTCCTAATGTTGAGAACACCATCACAACTGACTGCTATTAATATATATAAAAGACATATTTTTTTCATGACACCTTTTATCTGCCTCCCTTAATTCTGATTTTTATCCAGTAGTATAAGGTTTTTCTGTCTTGCACAGGTGACCCAGAAACCTTCAAGGTAGGAAGATAGCTGCTTGCAGTCACTACATGTGAAGTGTCTTAAGCAAGTGGGACCTGGGACAAAACAGAGAAATACAAAGATGCTTCTCAAAGACATAAAATTTTCTGATATGCAATTAGGAAGCATATTATTGATAAAGTAAAGAAGAGGGCTTGTCATAAAGTTTCTCACAGGCCAAAAAGTGTAAAAGAAAATTACAGCATAGTATACTCTGAGATTGTAAATGCCATTCTCTACTGTGCTGACTCTATTACTTACTTTTAGAAATTTGCATATAGCATTTTTAAAATACTAATAATGGCATTTCACTTATGCCACAGATATTTTCCTTTACAAAATCTCAATTATGAACTTAATTCTTGGGAGTAAGAAGGCACTGTGATATATTGTAAAATCATATTAATTTTCCCCCCTCCCTTAGAAAGGCATGGTAAGCTTATTATGAGGAAAAAAACTTTTGTTCTGGATTTTTTCTGTGGAAAATACATTTTAACTTGAACAGGATTTAAATGGTAACTTGGTAATAGATAATTGTAGGAGATTGCTGAATGTTCCCCTTAAGGATTAGCTCAGATTTTATGTCATGATTTTTGTAAAAAGTACTATGGAGTCCTATCAAATTGTCTTACATCATGGTTAGTAAGTGCTTATGCTACTTTTTCTCTACAGGAGAACGACTCAGGCACTTTGGACACGGTGGGAGCTGTGGTTGTGGACCATGAAGGGAATGTTGCTGCTGCTGTCTCCAGTGGAGGCTTGGCCTTGAAACATCCAGGAAGAGTTGGGCAGGTAATTGTGAGGTTTTTAAAGTAGTTTTTCAAATTAAAACATGGAATTTTCTAGGTCACACATTTTAAACCATAGAGACATTTTTTTCCATAGGAAAAAAACACCATTGCTTTATAACACATCAATCAAAAACCTTTTCAATATTCTTTCTGAAAAAATTGACTCATAGTAATAGAGTTCTTTCTGATCTTCATCATTGATAATCCAGTGTTTTACGGTTTTCAGTAGGCTGGGCATTTAGTTGACATTTAATAAACGTGTTGATTTCCATTTTCTTTCTTTGTAAATGTCATTCTCTTTAAGAGGAAGCACTACCTCACTGTAGTGCTGTTTGCTCTTTAGGTGGGAAATGATTTTAGTTACATTTTTGTATTTCTTCCATGCAAGGGATATTTTGACCCTCTAAATCCTTCTCCTGATTAAGCATTTCAGCTGTTTTATAGACTAACCAGTATTTCAGGTCACCAACTTATGATACCCAAGAAATCTAGATATAAGGGAGGTCTAATTTATGTGCAACTGACTTATTTCCATTTCACTTGCACATATTCAGTCCCTTTCCCCACCCTCACCCCCTATCATCAACCTTTAGTACTATACTGAGAATGAAATTTAACAGTCTGTTTTATCTAGTAAGCTCTATGTGCTTAATATATTTGTTGAGTGAACAAATGAATTGGACACCCTCATGGTATCTGTTAAAGTAGTTGCAGAGGGTGTGTTTAAGCTCAGTGTTTGGATCCCATGTTACATAGAGAGCACTACGTGGCTGCTCTTTGCACTTTGTTTCTCATGTTTGAAAAAGAGTCGGTGTTACCGTTGCTTTGGACATGGTGGTTAGAGAATGCTTGCAACAGAGTGATCTGATTCATGGACAGCTTTGCAAAGCCTCAAGTCTTGTTCCGTAATCTGCATTTATTGTGGACAAACCACTTACACTCCTCAGAAGAAAGGGAAGGGAAAAATAGTTACTTTTGTGCAATTCTTTGCCTACTATACAAGGGAATTTATGGAGAATGATTACTCAACATGTGTACTATGCTTTGAACTCATTATAAAAAGGTCTTTGTCTCATCATGGTATTTTTCCACATTATGAAATTCTCATGCATTTGTCAAGTTTGGAGTAAGGAAACAAAGGTTGGCATATTGGATTTGGATGCCTTTGTAAAGAAGGAGAAAGAAAAGCCAGCAGAGCTACCTTTATACCATTCCAGTTCTTATGATTTTCTCACTGTTTTTTGTTTGTTTTGGTTAGCAAAATAGCAACAACAGAATCAAGGATAGCTCTGGACTATGTTAGCAGACTATTACGTCAAACAATCTTTAAGCCATTCTGCCACTGCAGAGAAGACTATCCTGGAAAAAGAAATACTTATGTAAAACTTAAATGTTTATTTGCTGCACTTGGCTAGTTTAAGAAAATACTGTTTGTGAGAGATGAAAACTCAGGAAGGGGTGAGGAGACGAGGAGTCAAGGTATTTACAGGCAAATACAATTGCTTAATTGGATTATTTTGCTTGGATAAGATGTAATTAACCTAGTCTGGAAAAATGTAAAATTCAGACGAAAGATAGAACTGTTCTTGACAATCAGGACAGAATGTAATAAAATACATAAGCAAAAAAAATGCACAAGCAAATTTATTTTATTTTTTTATTGTTCGGATACATTTGTCTTCATATTCCCACCACCACTTTCCCCTGTCACACCTAACCCCACCTCCCACTCTCAATTCTTTCCCACTCTCAATTCTTTCCCACTTTTGCTTTGTCTGTGTGTCCTTTATATATGTTCCTTGATTTGACCCTTCTCCTTCTTGAGGATGTTATTTCTTCCAATACATGAACATGGTATATGCTTCTGTTTACTTGTGTATTCCTTAATTTCTGTCTTCAGTGTTGTGTAGTTTCCTGAGTACAGGTCTTTTACCTCCTTGGTTAATTTTTTCCTAAGTACTTTATTTTTCTTGTTGCTATAGCAAATGGGATTTTTTCCCCTTGATTTCTGATTCTGATATTTCATTGTTGGTGTACAAAAATGCCTTTGATTTCTGAATATTGACTTTGTATCCCTCTCTTTTGCCAAATTCACTTATTAGGTCGAGTAATTTTCTGGTGGAGTCTATCAGGTTTTCTATGTACACTGTCATGTTATCTGCAAACAGTGACAGTTTTACTTGCTACTTTCCAATTTGGAAGACTTTTATTTCTTTTTCTTGTCTGATCACTGTGGCTAGGACTTTCAGTGCTATGGTGAATAGAAGTGGTGAAAGTGGAAAACCTTGTCTAGTTCCTGATCTTAGTGGGAAAGCCTTTAGATTTTGCCTGTTGAGTATGACATTGGCTGTAGGTTTTTCATATATGGCCTTTGTTATGTTGAGGTATTCCCCCTTTATTCCCATTTTGCTGAGTGTTTTGATCATAAATGGGTGCTGTATCTTATCGAATGCTTTTTCTGCGTCTATCAAAATGATCATGTGGTTTTT
The DNA here is from genome assembly GCF_021234165.1 of Pteronotus mesoamericanus. Lineage (NCBI taxonomy): Eukaryota > Metazoa > Chordata > Mammalia > Chiroptera > Mormoopidae > Pteronotus > Pteronotus mesoamericanus. The sequence goes on along the minus strand of NW_026555105.1, from coordinate 32,188,283 downwards.
GTCTTTTCTTTTATTTATGTGATGTATTACATTTATTGACTTGCGTATATTGAACCATCCCTGCATCCCTGGGATGAATCCCAGTTGATTGCCAGATGAGGTTTGCCAATACTTTGTTGAGGATTTTAGCATCTATGTTCATCAGCGAAATTGGCCTGTAGTTTTCTTTCTTTGTAGGGTCTTTATCTGGTTTGGGGATTAGGGTGAGGCTGGCCTCATAGAAAGAGTCTGGGAGTCTTCCCTTCTCTTGGATTTTTTGGAATAGTCTGAGAAGGACAGGGGTTAGCTCATCCTTAAATGTTTTGTAAAATTCTCCTGTGAAACTGTCTGGCCCTGGACTTTTGTGTGCCGGGAGTTTCTTGATTACTGCTTCAATTTCCCCAGCTGTTACCGGTCTGTTCAAGCTTTCTATTTCTTCCTCCTTCAGTGTTGGAAGATTATACTTTTCAAAAAATTTGTCCATTTCATCAAGGTTTGCAAATTTCTTGGCATATAATTGTTTATAGTGATTTCTTACAATTCTTTGTATTTTTGTGGTATCAGTTGTTATTTCTCCTCTTTCATTTCTAATACTTATTTGAGTCCTCTCCCTTTTTTCCTTGATGAGTCTGCTTAAAGACTTGTCGGTTTTGTTTATCTTTTCAAAGAACCAGCTCCTGGATTTGTTGATCCTTTATCCTTTAAATTGTTGTTTTATTCTCTGTGTCATTCTGTTCTGCTCAGATCTTGATTGCTTCCTTCCTTGTACATGCTCTGGGCTTTGTTTTTGTTTCTCTAGTTCTTGAAGCTGTAGGGTTAGGTTGTTTATTTGAAATGTTTCTATCTTTTTTAGGTAGGCATGTATTGCCGTGATCTTTCCTCTCAGGACTGCCTTCACTGTGTCCAGTAGGTTTTGGACTGTTGTGTGTTCATTTTCATTTGTTTCAGAAACTTTTTGATTTCTTTTTTGATCTCATTTTTGATCCATTCATTGTTTAATAGCATGCTCTTCAGTCTCCATGAGTTTGAATGTTTTTGTGGTTTTTCCTTGAGGTTGGTTTGTAGTTTCAAGCCCTTGTGGTCTGAGAAAATCCTTGTTATGATTAAAATTTTCTTGAATTTGTTGAGGCTTGTTTTGTGTCTTATCGTGTGATCTATCTTTGAAAAGGTTCCATGTGCATTTGAAAAGAATGTGTATTTTGCTTCTTTGGGATGAAAGGTTCTATACATGGCAGTTAGGTCCATTTGATCTAATGTGTCATTCAGTTCCACAATCTCCTTGTTGATGTTTTGTTTGGAAGATCCACCCATTGTTGTCAGTGGGGTGTTAAAATCCCCTACTGTCCGTATGTTGCTGTCTATCTCTTTCTTGAAGTCTTCCAAGGTTTTCCTTATATATTTGTGTGTTCCTGTGTTGGTTGCATAGAGGTTTACAATGTTTATGTCTTCTTGATGGATTGTTCCTTTGAGTATTATGAAGTGTCGTTCTTGGTCTCTTTTTATGGCCTTTGTTTTGAAATCTATCTTCTCTGATATAAGTACCGCTACCCCTGCTTTTTTTTCCTGTTCATTTGCTTGGAATATTTTTTTCTTGCCCTTTACTTTCAGTCTGTGTAGGTCCTTTGTTCTGAGGTGGGTCTCTTGTAGGCAACATATGTGTGGATCATATTTTCTTATCCACTCAGCTTCCCTGTGTCTTTTTATTGGGGCATTTACTCCATTTACATTTAAAGTTATTATTGATAGGTACTTATTTCATTTTTTCCCTTTGTACCTGTGTTCCTCTCTTTCTCACTCTTTATCTTAGCATATCTTGCATTGCTGGTTTGGTGGAAGTGTATTCTTTTAGCCTTCTTTTGTCTGGGAAATCCCTTATTTCACCTTCCATTTTAATTGAGAGCCCTGCTGGGTAGAGCCCTCATGGTTGCATGCCTTTGCTTTTCGTGACTTGGAGTATTTCTTGCCATTCCCTTCTTATTAGTAGTATTTCTGTTGAGAAGTCAGCTGCTAGCCATATTGGGGCCCTCTTGTATATTACTACCTGTTTCTCCCTTGCTGTCTTTAGGATTCTCTGTCTTTGGTATTTTCCATTTTAATGATGATGTGTCTTGGAGTGGGCCTCATTGGGTTCCTCTTGAATGGGACCCTCTGTGCTTCCTGGACTTGTGTGGCTTTTTCTCTCCTCAAATTAGGGAAGTTTTCCATCATTACTTTTTCAAATCTACTCTCCCTTGCTCCTCCTCTTCTCATTCTGGTATCCCCATTATACTGATATTATTTCGTTTCAGGTTCTCTTGCATTTCCCTAAACGCCTTTTCATTCTTTTTGAATCTTTTTTTCACTTTCTTGCTCTTTCTGGAAGCTTTTTTCTACCTCAATCTACCATCCAGCTCACTGATTTGATCCTTGGCTTTATCTAGCCTGCTTTTGATTCCTCTGTGTTCTTCAATTCATAAATTATATTCTTATTTTCCCCTTGCCTCTCATTGATAGTTTCTCTCTCGTTTTTCATGCTTATATGGTTTGCGGTAAGTTCTTCATAGTTTTTGTGTAGTGTTTGGTAATTGTCTCTGAGCTCTCTGAGCTTATTGAGCTTCCTTAGAACCATTGTTTTGAACTCAATGCCTGACAGTTTACTTGCTTCTATTTCATTTAGTTCTCCTTCTGGGAATCCTCCTTTCCCTTTAATTGGGGGGTGTTTGGCTTCCTATTATTTATGAGACTCTTCTTTTTACTTCTGCTTCTTAAATTGATCTGGCTGACCTCCTCCTTGTGGTGTGAACTTCTGTTGTAGGTGACCACTGTTTTTTCTTTCTGAATCTGCCTCTGATGATGTCAGATGTTGACCACCTCTGACCCATGTCAGTCTGTTCGAGACCTCCAGGAATCCACTGTCAGTGGCTGTCTCCTTCAGTTGTTAATCTAGGCACTCTGCACTCAGCAGTCAGGCTTAGGCACCACAGGGTGGGGAAGAGTCCCTCCTAGCGGTGGGGTTACTGAGTCCTCTCATACTGCTACTGCTTCAGCATTCTGCCTGGCAAGATGGCTACTGCCATACAGGGGAGGAGTCAGCACTGAGATCCCATTGGCTACTCTCTTAGTTTTCTCTGCAAAGCCTCTGTTTAACTCTTCTCAAGTCTATGTAGACTACTTTGGCCCCTTTAGCCAGGGATCTACTATGTGTGACCGCCACTCTGTACTTAGCAGTCAGGCTTAAGCACCACTGGGCCAGGCAGAGTCCCTCCTGGGGGTGGGGCTCTTTTGTCCTCTCACGCTGCTGTTGCCCAGGGGAGTGATCTGCCTGAGCAGAATGGCTGGGGCCATACTGGGGAGGAGTCAGCACCAAGATCGTGCCTGTTACCCTCCGTTCTCTCCCCAAAACCTCCATCTCCAGTCCCTCATCAAGCAGATGTCTAGACCACTCTGCTTCCCTTTTAACCAGGGATCTACTATCTGACTCTACTCTGTACTCAGCAGTCAGGCTTAAGCACTACCTGTCCAGGGTAGAGTCCCTGCTGGGGGCAGCGCTATTGTGTCCTCTCATGCTGTTGGCGCTCAGGACAGTGGTCTGCCTGAGCAGAACGTCTACTGCTGTGTTGGGGATGAGTCAGCACCAGGATCCGGCAGGCTATTCCCTCAGTTCTCTCCCCAAAACCTCCTTCCCCAGTCTCTACTCAGATGTCTCTAATGTATTCTGTCCCCGCCTTTGCCTGAGTCCAGGGTAAGTGGCAGCAAATTAAAATTTATGCAATGGCTCTTTAAGCCACTCTTTTTGTCTCCAGATGCCTGTTTTTGGCAGAGAGCAACCCTGCTACTTTTCACAGCTGGCTGTTAGCTGTTTACCTTTTGGGCTCTGGTGCGGTAGACTATAGATCCCTGCTTATGGTCTAGACCCCGCTCTTCTCAGGGGAATCCAGCTTGCCGTTTCAGTATCCTTTGGGTGCTGCCACCCGTGGGTGCCCCACCCTTCTTCTCAAGTTTCTATCTCACTCCTTACCAGTTAGGTTGTTCTAAAGCCGATTCTTTTGTCTGTCTGATGTTATAAGGCTCCTCTCTTGCTATTGTACAATTGTTTCTTCCAGGTGATTTCTCCACAATTTAGTTGTAATTCCAGATTGGTCCTGGGAAGAAGTCCGTGCGATTTCTATTCACTCCTCCTCCATCTTGTAGTCAGTGTTTTTTAAAGCAAAGACTATTTTATAAATGTGCTAAAAGTAGATTTCCAGTCAGGATGGATGCATATGTAAGCATGACTCACCTTGCACAACCACATCAAAATTACAACTAAATTATAGAATAATCGTCACTCAGAAACATCAGAAATGTATTTTGAATGGAAGCCCTCAACTATGGGTTAAAAAAACCTAATTCATCCAGACTGGTAGGTGGGGCTGATATGTGGATATGTGAAACAGGCTGATGCTACACTCACATGTATTGGATAATAATTTGGAGGGATATCTCCGGAGCAAGGAGTACCAGCACTATGCCAGTTCTCCCAACCCACATTCACTTGTCAGGATGATAACTCCTCATTACTTAATGGCTGTTAAAAAAACAGTGAGGATTGAGTTGGTTGAAGAAACTTCTTGTGTCCCAATCAGTTTCTCTTAATAAACCCACACACAGACTTACTCAGACTTACTCCCTCTGAGTTCCAGCACTGGAGTAGCAGCTTTATAGGTACCAGTGGCATATGAGAAAGAATTGTAGTGTCTGGCATCAAAGTGAGGGCTGGGGAACAGCTTACTCCCAAACAGAAAGGTCGGCAGAGGCCATTGTTCCTTTTCTGAACCCACTCTCCACAGCGCTGGCAGGCAGGTGCCATATCTGAGACTCTATCAACCTAGCTAACACTGCTTGCCCCACTTTGGAGATCCACTGAGGTGCCACCCCAGGCCCATGCAAGCTGTTAACAGTAGTTTATCCATATGAATGCCTGGTTTCGGCTCATGCTTCACAACTTTCTAAGTTCTCTAAAACAAAGAACAGCCAGCCTCAGCGAGCTCCAAGCTCCTCTTCCATTTGCTATGAGGCCCAGGGCTGGCTCTAGGCAGCCAGCCTAGGTTCACAGATTGGCATTGCCTGTGAATCTCCAAACCCACAAGTAGCAGCCATCTGCAGATCATGCAGGATGGCCCTGGGAAAAACACAGGTTGGGGCTTACCTTGGCCTGCACCACTTGGGAAACTCCAGAGCCTGTACACCCAGTGGACCACTACACACCTTGCTGAAACACCATGACCCTGCCCCAGCACAACTGATCCTCCATAGAGAGTGGAGGTTGGTGGTCAGTGGTCACAGCCAGAACTTGCAGCTGACTGGCCTGTGTAAATCCTTCCCATTCACCTGACAACAGCAATCAAGGATCAACTACAAGAGGAGGGTGTACTCAGCCCACATGGAGGGCACACCTCAAGTACCCAGCTTGAATGATATGGAAGGCTGTGCCACTGGACCCTACAGGACACCTGCTACATTAGGCCACACTATCAAGACAGGAAGTCATAGCAGCTCTACCTAATACATAGAAACAAACACAGGGAGGCTGCAAAAATTGAGGAGACAAGGAAACCTGACCAAATGAAAGAAGAGAAAAAGAAGTAATCAAAATGGAGATAAGCAATCTTTCAGATGCAGAGGTCAAAACACTGGGTATAAAGATGCTCAGGGAACTTAGTGAGGACCTCAGCAGCATAAAAAGATCCAGTCAGAAATGAAGGATACACTAATTGAAATGAAGAACAAGTTATAGGAAACAACAGCAGAGTGGATGAAGTTGAGAATCCAATCAATGATTTGAAATATAAGGATGCACAAAACAACCAATCAGGGCAACAAGAAGAAAAAAGAATCCAAAAAAAATGAGGATCGTGTAAGCAGCCTCTGGGACAACTTTACAAGGTCCCACATTAACATCATAGTGGAGCCAGAGGAGAAGAGGGAGAGCAAGAAATTGGAAATCTATCTGAAAAAATAATGAAAGAAGACTTCCCTAATTTGGTGAAGGAAATAGACATGCAAGTCTATGAAACACAGAGAATCCCAAACAAGTGGATACAAAGAGGGACACTCCCAAGACACATTATAATTAAAATGCCAAAGTCATTTTTAAGATTCTCTGTTTATCTTGGCAAATGCCAGTTAGAATACAAAGACAAAGACAATCTTAAAAGCAGCAAGAGAAAATCAGTTAGTTACCTATAGGGGAGTTCTCATAGCACTGTCAGCTGTTTTCTCAAAAGAAACTTTGCAGGCTAGAAGGGATTGTCAGGAAATATTCCAAGTCATGAAAAGGAGGGACCTACAGCGAAGATTGCTCTACCCAGCAAAGCTATCATTTACAATCGAAAGGTAGATAAAGAGCTTCCCCGACAAGAAAATACTAAAGGAGTTCATCATCTCTAAACCATTATTACATGAAATGTTGAAAAGACTTATTTAAGAAAAAGAAATCAAAACTATGAACAATAAAATGGTGGTAAATAAATCTATATCAACAATTGAATCTAGAAAACAAACTAAGCAAACAAGAACAGAGACAGAATCATGGATACAGAGAGTGTTTTCTTTTTTTTTTCTTCTTTTTATTGAAATTTTTTCCCATTTTGTCCTCTTATATCCCCTTTCTCCCTGCAATCACCATGCTGTTGCCCATGTCCATTAGTCCTTTGGAGAGCATTTTGATGGTTGCTGGATGGAAGGGGGATTTGAGGGAATGGGTGAAGAGCAATGGGGATTAAGGAGTACAAATACTTGATAATTACGGAGTAGCCATGGGGATGTAAAGTACAGTATAGGAAAAGGAGTAGCCAAAGAACTTACATGCATGGCCAGTGGACATGAACAAAGGTTTGGGGATTGCCTGAAGGATTGGGGGGTACTGCATGGATGGAGTTAAAGGGGAAAAAATGGGACAACTATAATAGCATAACCAATAAAATACAATTTAAAAATTAAACAAATGTGCTAAAACTAGATATTTTAAATATATTTAAAATTAAAAAATGAACTTTTAAAAATTTGGCATATTTCCTTGCTCTTGGTATATGATAATAGTTCAGATGGTAAAATGGCAATTTGAATTAGAAAGGATTTGTTTCTTTAACTTACTGTTATAATTAGAATTTACAACTGGGACATGAAAACAATTATATTTTCCTCCTCCCCCCCCCAAGCTCCACCCTATCCACATACAAATAGACAGTTGAGTTTAGTGGTCAAGAATACGGGGTTTGGATTCAGGTAAACCTTTATTCTAATCCCACCTTTTCATTTACCAGTCTCCTTACTATGGACAATATTCAGTGTTTTAAGCTGTACTTCCCACTCTTTCCACTACTATAAAATGGGGATAAATAGCTACCTTACAAAGTTCTAGAAGGTTAAATGATATAATGCATTTAAATGATATAAGTAATATAAAGGTTAAATGATGTACATCATTTAACAACACTATGGGGAGGGTGTTTTTATTATCCTCATTTTATAAAAGAGGAAACTAAGACCCAGAGGAAATTAAATAATAAAAATAAATATAATTTATATGATCTACTTTTACCACATGATAATAAGTTTAATAAAATTTTACTACTAAAAGAAGGAAGCTTTTTAAAAATGTTTTTTAATCTGGCTTAAGGTTATTATGTTTCATCCAAAGAAGTAAATAAGAGAGAGACAATCTCTGTTTTTTTCTCTTATCTTACCTGTGTCTCAGCCCAACAAATTTCAGAAAGTTACAAAATAAGACAAATTTAGGTCATAAAATTGAGGAGAGGTAGAAAGGGGATTTTCTGAGAAGAAACAAGAATAAGAATAAATGTTCTTTCTTTTCTAGAAAGAGATGACTCTCCACTGGGTTTCTAAGAGGAGTCCTTATTTACTGTTTTTTGGAGTGCAGGCTACTGGTCAAGACTATTATGGGGAATGGAAAAGACAATGGGCTAATGTCCAGGGTTTTCAATGAAGGAAGAATGGGCCCTTCTACTGAGGTCATGTGTTCTCTGAGGCTTTGGCTGACGCAGCATCTGTCTCCCAGGTAGTACCAGTTGAATCACCAATCCCACAAGTCTGCCAGTTTTGTTATGAAATCCATGTGTTGAATAATTTCTGTAGAGCTTTCAGTTGCCACTCTGACCCAGCAGTCTTATGAATGTAGGCAGCATGGTGTTTTCAGCAGCCATAATGTATTTTTTACTGTCTGCTATGTTGGAAGTGTTGTGTTCAGTTCTTGGTTTTACTTTTAAGATGGCTATTGTCATGACACCTGGGAAGGCAACTGTGGGTCACAAGACTTCATCTCCAATTATCCTAGATTTTGTATTATTTCTCAAGGAGGGTAATTAGGGGAGTGGGATATGTGTGTATGCATTTCAAAGTCTTGAGGAACAGTTTACAAATCTAGGATTCTTTGAATGAGAAAAGAATAATCATGGCACTAGTATAGCTGTTTAAAAAATTCAAAGGACTTTAGTAGGAGGTTAAAGTATTTTGAGAGAGTAGAACTAGTACTGGTGGGTTGAAGTTAGCAGATATTCCCTATGCAATCTTAGGAAGAACTTTTTGCCATTGGCAAGTGTCCAAATGGGGAGTATGTTCCCATATGAGATAGTGAGCTTCTCAGTATCAGAAATGCCTGAGGTATTTCATGGAGATTCATGTGCTTGGTAGAATATTGGAGCAAATGAATTTTGAAGTCCTTGTAAAAAAAGAATAGAATATTATAGAAAGCTTGTAGTATGCCTGTTCACCATTTGCAGTCTTCTTCCTCCATTCCTCAGCAGTGAGCACCTAGAAAATAACAGTGCTATTTTATGGGGCTGTCTTTCTTCCCTTTGGTCATACTGAGTGCTGATGTATTATTGTGGCTCATTTCTTTTTTTATTGGAACTAATTTAATTATTTTTGAACCTTTGCAGTGAATTCCACATAATTGCTATGCCAATATTTAGCCATTTCCTTACTCATTGACTTTATGTTTTCCATTTTTCATTCTCACCAAATAGGTGGTAATGTACATTTTTATATTCTATGATAGCAATCTAAGGTTTTTTCTAATTCTGCTTCTAACTGATGAGTGGAAAATTATCAGTTGTGATTCCCCTCTCAAACGCACAGAAGTCATTGTGGATTTTGAAAAGATGAATCCAGACATCCTGGGTAGCATTAATGGGAAACAAAGTAGGAATGATTGATGTATTCTTTTATAAAACTATAGTAGCTTATTTTCTTTCCAGTTTCAGACATATAAATCTGCTTCATGACTTTACAAAGCAATTAGCTTTAACAGAACTTTTATCCTTTTTTCTTTATACCTGGAAAGATCTAGCATAGTGGTGAACATAAACTGGGCTCCTTGGTCCATAACTGTTTGCAGTTGTTATTGTGCCACCCAAGGGAGGCATGGAAAAGGCCATCTTAAATGGGGTTTTCTAAATAAAGGCAGAGGAGCTCTGGCATTCCAGTCTCCTAGGGCCCTGGTTAATGTAGCTGATACCTGGGCCGGCTCCCAGACCACTGACTTAGAATATCTGGGAAGATGGTTCCTATCTCCATGCTCCTTAAGTAGTTTGATAACACACCTGGTTTGAGAATAAGACAACTGGAATGATTTGAAGGGGCCAGAAGAGTAACTAGTTGACAAATTACAATGGGGGAAGATTTTTCAGAGTAAGGAAAATTACTATTGATAAGACTAAGGAACTTTCTTTTCCTGTTTTTCTGAAAAATTTGCTGCAATAACTGAAAATATAATTTTAATAGTGTTAGAATGTTGTTTGGATAGATTTTAAACAGCCTCTGGTATTATTACCCAGTTGATATACATCACTATTAAATTTATTAGTTGGTATGATTTTGTCTTCTGTTGAAAGCCAGTAATTACATATAGTATTTCTGAACTATTGTATTTACCTATTTTCTTTTCTTCCAGGCTGCTCTTTATGGATGTGGCTGCTGGGCTGAAAATACTGGAACTCATAATCCCTACTCCACAGCTGTGAGTACCTCAGGTATTTGCTGCTTTCATGACCATTTTTCATAACTTCAGCCTTGTAGGTCATTTAATGATTGAAAACAATATTTTCATGTAAGAATAAAGCATGTGCTAAAACACTGCATAGACAAGAACACTAATACATAAAAGATCTGTGATATTTGAGAGCTTTTAAGAGTTTCACAATGTATCACAGTGTAAATGCTTTCCTAACATTTTAACACACTTTTGGAGTTAACTGTAACTTAATAATATTTTTTATGCATTTTTTTGTCTAATGATTTATGATAGTGCCAAATTTAGATCACAGATATAAAAGAAGCAAGGCATTTCCAAAACCAAGTTGTGTTCTTCAGTAAAATGCTGACATAAAACTTACAAGGTACATTTCAAAATACATAGTTTATGATACCCAATCCTTTACATGTTTAATAAAATGTATATCCTGTGTTTGTACCTATATTATAAAAGTCATTATCATTTAGAAATGAGAGAGAGAGAGAGAGAGAGAGAGAGTGTGTGTGTGTGTGTGTGTGTGTGTGTGTGTGTGTGTGTTGGGGGGTGAATTTTAATAGGCAGAATGGTTGGTGTCTAGATCCAAGTTTTTATATGCTGTGTCGTCAGATGTACTTGAAAGCTTTTCTTTTAATGTGGTGATATGCATGGCTGACAACATAATATTGGTTTATATTGACAAAATAATACTGGTTTGCTTTTACCTATCAAGTTACAGCTTAGGCCTCTCCCCCCATATCCTCAGAATTTATTAGTAGGGAAGATTGATATGACTGCCTCTCCATCCTTTCCTTCTTCAGTCCAATTGCCGCCTCCTCCTGATAACTCTCGACTCTTTCTGTGATCTCTGATGAAGTTGGCTGTTTTCTTTATGGCTGTAGCAAAGATTCTGGAATTTTTTGGTTTGTCCTGCTTCTCTGACCTGTCTTTGCCTTCTTTCTAGATTCTTCCCATTGCTAACAGCTGCAGATTGAGGCCTCTGCTGTCTTTCCTTCATCTCACAGCATGTGTTGTCATGGTGATTTGGTGTCATTGCTGTGTTCCCATGATTTCTGCAATTATCTCTTAGGGTATTGGCTTTCATGTCTATCTCTACTATGGACTTTTCACTTGAGGCCCATGTGAGTCATTTCCTACTTCCTGTTGGACATGTCCCTGTGGGTGTCATGCATACACAGCATATTCACCAGACTCTGCAAACATGTTGTTTCTTATTCCCCCTCTTTGGCTATCTTTCTCCTGTACTCCCTATCTCTTTTATTGCCACCATTATCCTATTTGTTGCTCAGACTTGACATCTTAGTACCATTCTCATATTTTTTGCTTCTTTCCATTTCTGCTGACCTGTCATTTTCAGTCTGTACGATCTTGCCTGCCTGTTTTAGCAGACCTAAATTCACTCCTGACCTAGATTCATTCCTGTATCAGTGAAAAAATAAGACTCAACCACTAGCTATTAAGTGGTCTAAACACATATTAATATTTAGTATAAACCACAGTAATGTAATTGGTAAAAATTGTTTTCAGTCTTTTAATTTTGAAGAGATGAACGTAAAATGATATTATAAATTAATTTTTAATTTAATATTAGTAGCATGAAAATCTCTACACACAATATTTAGGAATTAGCTTGTGCAATGGAAAATTGTGGTATTTGAATAAACAGGAGTCTAAAATAGATAATTTATAATTTCATTTTTATTTTCTCAAAGAAGTATCAGTTTGTATCATCTGTCAGTTTTATTGTTGACCAATATGTTGTTCAGTAAATTGTTTTGCTATTCTTTAAATGTTATTCTCATGTCTAGACCTTAGGAAACCTGGATTCTATTTTTTAAGCTGAAATTCTGAGAGCCTATCTGATTTTGTCACTTCGGAAAATAAATTCAATTTCCTTGGGATTTTCCAAGCTCCCCGACCCTGATTTTTAAAATTGGTCATGTAGGTGGGATAAGAACACATTTACTGAATTTGATTCTGTTAAGTATAATGGAGTGGGTGGGTAAAACTAAAATTGTAAAATTAAGGTCTTTTTCCCTTACCCTTGGATATTTCCTTCTTTGCCTAACTTGCATCAGTTAAAGATAGTGTCATATGACTAAATATAAGCTTAGGTTTCCAATTCATGACATCTTTTGTAGCTTTTTAACTTGGATGCCCAGCTCACCATTCTACATCCTTCCCAAGTATAAGACTAACCATCATCAGCCCACAGAACCTGAAGATATTAGAGCAGGTCTCCAGTTTCTTTCATGTATAGAACTTTGTGTGATTGCTTTACCCTTGTTTTTCTGGGGGCTGTTGGTATGAGTTTGACAATGGTATGTATGGCAGAGTTGGGTGATCAACTCAGAAGAAAGGTGGAGCAAAGAATTTTGCAGTTGTTTGGCCAAAATATAAAACTTGTACCTTAGCCTATTGCAGAAAATCAAGAGACCTGGCCTACATTTTAGGTTTATAGTTTTTGGAAGGTGATAATCGAATGGCAAGAAGGAAGGTAGGTAGTTATGGTTAGGGTAGGGCTTTCCCAAGGCCAGACAGGACGTGATCATTAGTCTGAGGGATAAACTCCAGCATCTTGTTCTCATCACTGGGTAGGGAAAAATGAGTAGGGAGTGGGGAAGAGAATAAGGTGGCAGGAGCTGAACTTGGAAACTCTGACTAATGTTCTGGCATCATGGAAATTTGCCTAGGTAGGGAGGGAGCAGAGTGGATACCTGGGTCCTTTTTCAGACTCTTTCACTCATTGGCTGTGACCCTGTCAAGGGGTTATTTGTAAAATAAGATTAAATATCTATGTTAATATTTATGAGACTTGAATGAGTTAACATACAAAAGGAACCTAGCACACTTTTTGGTTCTGAGTATTTAAATGTATTTTGTTGAATCTAAATCACCCTCTTTTATAAGATACACCATTATTTAAAAAAAAATGCTAATTGATTCCTTTTCTTTTTTATTGTGGTAAGAACACTTAAAATGAGATCTACCTTCTTTACAAATAGTTTTTACCATTTTAACCATTAAAACAAAGTATAGTTGTCATAAAATGTTAGTTTCAGATATACAACATTGATTTTTGACATTTATATACCCTATGAAGTGATCACCACAAGTCTAGTAACCATCTTTCATAGTGCAAAGTTATTAAAATATTATCAAATATATTTCTTATGCTGTATATTACATGCCCATTTCTTATTTATTTTATATCTGGAAGTTTGTACCTCTTAATGCCCTTCACGTTTTTCACCCATCTACCTGCTCTTCTCTCTGGTAACCATCAGTTTGTTCTCTGGGTCTGTGAGTCTGTTTCTGGTCTTTTGGGTTTTTTTTTCTTTGTTTTATTCTTTAGATTTCACATATAAATGAAATCATACAGTATTTGTCTTTCTCTATTCAACTTATTTCAAGTAGCATAATACTCTGTAGGTCCATCCATGTTGTCACAAATGACAAGCTTTCATTCTTTATTATGGATGAATAATATTCCATATTGTATATATACCACAGCTTTCTTATCCATCTCTCAATGGACACCCAGATTACTTCATATAATTTGCCAGTATAGTCATGTGCTGCATAACATGCTGCATAAAAACGTTTCACTCAGTGATGAACTGCATATACAATAGTGATATATCATATAGCTTAGTTTTGTAGTAGGCTATTCCATCTAGGTTTGCATAAGTACACCTTAAGAGGTTTGCACAATGATGAAACCATCTACCAATACAGTTTTCAGAATGTACTCTTGTCAGTAGGTGGTGTATGACTGTATCATCTTTTACTCAGTAGGTTGCATTTTCTTTTTGTTGATGCTTTCCTTGATTTTGCAGAACCTTTTTAGTTGATATAGTCCTATTTGTTTATTTTTTTGCTTTTGTTGCCCTTGCCTGAGGAGACATTAACAAAAAAATGTTGCTAAGAGAAATGTTGGAGGGTTTACTGCCTATGTTCTTTTATGAGTTCTATGGTTTCAGGTCTAACATTTAAGTCTTTAACCTATTTTGAGTTTATTTTTGTATATGGTATATGGTATAAGAAAGTGATATAGTTTCATTTTTTTGCATATACCTGTTCTGTTTCTCCAACACCATTTAGTGAACAGACTGTCCTTTCCTTATTGTATATTCTGCCTTCTTTGTTGTAGGTTAAATAACCATGTAAGCATACGTTTATTTCTGTACTCTATTTTGTTTCATTGATTTAAATATCTGTTTTTGTGCCAGCACCATATTGTTTTTATTTCTATAACTTTGTAGTATAGTTTGAAGTGAGGATGTGTGATACTTCTTTGTTTTTCTTTCTCAAAATTGCTTTGGTTATTCAGCTATTTTTGTGGTTCCATATAAATTTTAGGATTATTGTTTTGTACAAAAAGGCCATTAGTATTTTGATAGAGATTGCGTTGAATCTCTAACTTGCTTTGGGTAATATGGACATTTTAATCCTATTAATCCTTCCAATCCATGAGACAGTGTATCTTTATATTTATTTGTGTTGTCTTCAGTTTCTTTTGTCAATGTTTTATAGTTTTCAGAGGACAGGTTTTTCACTCCTAGATTAAATTTTTTTCTAAGTATTTTATTCTTTTTGATGAAGTTGTAAGTGGGATTGGTTTCCTAATATCTCCTTCTGATAGTTCATTATTAGTGTATAGGAACGCAACAGATTTCTGTATATTAATTTTGTATCCTTCAACTTTACAGAATTCATTTATTCTAAATTTTTTTTGTGGAGTCCTTAGGGTTTTCTATATATAATATAATGTCATCTGCAAACAGTGACAGTTTTACTTTTCTTTCCCAATTTGGATACATTTATTTATTTTGCTTGTCTGAATGCTTTTCTAATACTGTCGTGAAGAAAAGTGGTGAGAGTAGGCGTTCATGTCTTCTTCCTGATCTTAGAGGAAAAGCTTTCGGCTTTTTTACATTGAGTATGATGTTAACTGTGGGTTTATCATATATGGCCTTTAAGTGTTGAGGTATATTTCCTCTATAACCACTTTGCTATGAGGTTATCATAAATGAGTGTTGAATTTTGTCAGATGCTGTTTTAATTGAGATTATCATAGGATTTTTATCCTTTGTTTTGTTAAGGTCATATATAATGTTGATTGATCCGCAGATATTCAACCATCTTTGAATCCCTGGGATAAGTTCCACTTGATCATGGTTTATGATCCTTTTAATATATTGCTGAATTCTATTTGCTTGTATTGAAGATACTGCATCTATGTTCCTCAGGGATATTGGCCTGTCGATTTCTTCTTCGTCGTCTTCCTTCCTTCCTTCCTTCCTTCCTTCCTTCCTTCCTTCCTTCCTTCCTTCCTTCCTTCCTTCCTTCCTTCCTTCCCCTTCTTCCATCTCCTTCTTCTTTTCTCCTCCTTTTTCTTTTCTCCTCCTTCTTCTCCTCCTTCTCCGCCTTCTCCTTCTCCTTCCCCCTTCCCTCCCCCCTCCTCCACCCCCTCCCCATCCTCCTTTCTTCTTCTTTCTTCTTCTTCTTTCTTTTTCCTTCTTTGTCTGCTTTTGGTATTGGGGTACTGTTGGCCTTGTAGAATGAGTTTGGAAGCATTCCTTCTTTTTAAATTTTTGGAATAATATGAATTCTTCTTCTTTAAATGTTTAATTCTTCTTTAAATGTTTGGTAGAATTCACCTGTATTAATTCTTCTTTAAATGTTTGGTAGAATTCACCTGTATTAATCTTCTTCAAATGTTTGGTAGAATTCACCTGTAAAGCTGTATGGTCCTGAACTTTTGCTCGTTGGGAGTTTGTGATTACTGACTGACTCAGTTTTGTTACTGCTAATCATTCTGTTCAGTTTTTCAGTTTCTTCCCTACTTAGATTAGTTTTAGAAGATTGTATGTTTTTAGGAATTTTTCAGATTCTTCTAGGTTATCTAATTTGTTGTGCATAATTGTTCGTAGTGTTCTCAAGATTTTTGTAATTTTGTGGTGTCAGTTGTAACTTTTCTTTCATTTCTAATTTTACTTATTTGGGTCCCCTCTTTTTCTTTATGAGTCTGATTAAAGTTCTATCAATGTTGTCTGTTTTTACAAAGAGCAAGCTTGGTTTCATTGATCTTTTCTATTTTTTTAGTCTCTTTTATTTCCACTCTAATTCTTATTTCATTTCTTGTACTAACTTTGGGCTTTGTTTTTCCTTTGTTTTCTAGTTCCTTTAGGTATAAGATTAGATATTTTGAGATTTTTCTTGTTTCCTGCAGTAGTCCTGTTTCACTATAAACTTTCCTCTTAGAATTGCTTTTGTTGTTTCTCATTGATTTTGGA
Organism: Pteronotus mesoamericanus; assembly: GCF_021234165.1. Taxonomy (NCBI): domain Eukaryota; kingdom Metazoa; phylum Chordata; class Mammalia; order Chiroptera; family Mormoopidae; genus Pteronotus; species Pteronotus mesoamericanus. The sequence continues at coordinate 32,171,996 of NW_026555105.1, read as the reverse complement.
ACATTGGTTTTCCATTTTCAGTAATCTCAAGGTATTTATCAACTTTCTCTTTGATTTCTTAATTCATGCTATTGGTAGTTTAGCTTTCACATATTTGTGTTTTCCCATTTTTCTTCTTGTATTTAATTTCTAATTTCATACTGTTTTGGTCAGAAAAGATGCTTGATATGATTTCCATCTTCTTAAATATATTGAGACTTGCTTTATGGCTTAAGATGTGATTTATTGTGGAGAATGTTTCATGTCACTTAAACAGAATATGTGTTCTGTTGTTTTTGGATGGAATGTTCTATTATGACCATTGTACCTAATGTGTCATTTACATTTAGGCCTCTGTTTCCTTTCTGGTATTCTCTGGATAGTCTATTCATTGATGTAAGTGGGATGTTAAAACCCCCTACTAATACTGCATTACCTTTAATTTCTCTCTTTACATATGTTAATATTTTTTTATATATATAGGTACTCTTATGCTGGGTATTTAGATATGTATAAACTTTATATCTTCTTGGATCAATTCCTTTATCATTATGAAATACCCTTCTTTGTTTCTTGTCATAATCTTTGTTTTAAAGTCTGTTTTGTGTGATATAGGGATTGCTACCCCAGCTTTCTTTTTGTTTCCATTTGCATTAAACATTTTTTTCCATCACTTCACTCTCAGTCTGTGTGTGTGTGTGTGTATCTGAAGTGAGTCTCTAGTAGGCAGTATATGTATGAATCTTTCTTTTTTTTTATCCATCCAGCTACCCTGTGCCTTTTGATTGGTGCATTTAAACCATTTACATTGAAAGTAATTACTGATACATGTGTACTCATTGCCATTTTGCTGTTTTCTGGTTGTTCTGTAGTCCTCCTCTTACTCCTCCCTTGTGATTTGATAACTTTTTTATCGTTTAGTTTGGATTCTTTTCTCTTTATTTATTTTTTTACATTTGGTATGTAGTTACCATGAGACCCATACATAGCAAACTGTGTATATAGCTATCTAATTTAAGTTGATGGTTGCTTAAGTTCAAGTACATTCTAAAAGTAGTACATTTTTACTCACACCACTCACCCATTTTATGTTTTCGATGTCATATTTTATATATTTGTGTGTGTGTGTGTGTGTGTAGTCTTTATTGTACAGATGATTTTACTACATTTGTGTTTTCACCTTTTTTACTAGCTTTATTAGTGACTGATCCACTACCTTTACTATGTATTTGCCTTAACCAGTGAAATTTCTGTTATATATTTGCTCATTTCTACTTTTAGACTTTTCTTTTCCACTTACAGAAACCGCTTTTAGATATTTCATAATGCCAGTTTAGTGGTGATGAACTCCTTCAGCTGTTGAATGTCTGGGAAATTATTTCTTTCAATTCTGAATGATAATATTGCCTGGTAGAGTATTATTGGTTGGAGGATTTTCTCTTTCATCACTTTGAATGTATCTCATCATTCCCTTCTGGTCAGCAAAGTTTCTGCTGAAAACTCACTTGGTAGTCTTATGGGGAGCAGGGTGGGGGGTCCCTTGTATGTAATTGGCTTTTTCTTGCTGCTTTTAAGCATTTTCTCTTTAATTTTTTAAGTATATTTTATTGATTATACTATTACAGCTATCTCATTTTTTTCCTCCCCTTTATCCCCCTCCACACTACAACCCCCTTCCCTCCAGTATTCCCACCACTTAGTTCATGTCCATGGGTCATACAAGTTCTTTGGCTTCACCATTTCCCATTCTATTCTAAACCTCCCCCTGTCTATTTTGTACCTACCAATTATGCTTCTTATTCCCTGTACCTTTCGCCCTAGTCTTCCCCTCCATGTGATCTCCATTTCTGTGATTCTGTTCCTGTTCTAGTTGTTTGATTAGTTTGCTTTTGTTTTTGTTTTTTTTTAGGTTCAGTTGTTGATAGTTGTAAGTTTGTTGTCATTTTACTGTTTATAGTTTTGATCTTTTTCTTAGATAAGTCCCTATAACATTTCATATAATAAGGACTCAGTGATGATGAACTCCTTTAACTTGACCTTGTCTGGGAAGCACTTTATCTGCCCTTCCATTTTAAATGATAGTTTTGCTGGATAGAGTAATCTTGGATGTAAGTCCTTGCCTTTCATGACTTTGAATATTTTCTTTCCAGCCGCTTCTTGCCTGCAAGGTTTCTTTTGAGAAATCAGCTGATAGTCTTATGGGAACTCCTTTGTGGGTAACTGTCTCCTTTTGTCTTGCTGCTTTTAAGATTCTCTGCTTATCTTTAATCTTGGGTAATGTAATTATGATGTATCTTGGTGTGTTCCTCCTTGGGTCCAACTTCTTTGGGACTCTCTGAGCTTCCTAGACTTGCATGTCTATTTCCTTCGCCAGATTGGAGAAGTTTCCTTTCATTATTTTTTCAAACAAGTTTTCAATTTCTTGCCCCTCCTCTTCTCCTTTTTGCATCCCTATGGTTTGGATGTTGGAATGTTTAAAGTTGTCCCAGAGATTCCCAATCTTCTCATTTTTTTTTTGAATTCTTGTTTCTTCATTCTGTTCTGGTTGAATGTTTATCTCTTCTTTCTGTTCCTTATCATTGATTTAAGTCCCAGTTTCCTTTCCTTCACTGTTGGTTCCCTGTATATTTTTCTTTATTTCAGTTTGTATAGCCTTCATTTCTTCCTTTATCTTGTATCTGTACTCGATCATTTCTATGAGCATCCTGATTATAGTGTTTTGAACTCTGCATCTAATAGGATGGCTATTTCCTTATTGCTTAGTTGTATTTTTTCTGGAGTTTGGATCTGTTCTTTCATTTGGGTCATATTTCTTTGTCTGGGTGCACCTGTTACATTGTAAGGGGTGGAGCCTTAAGTATTCTCCAGGGTTAGGCAACCTACCTGGCTGCTTTGTGGCACTGTACATAGGAGAGGGTTCAGAGAGAGAACAGTGCCACTTGCTTGGTTCTTGCCCCGCTTTCAGTCACATCTCCCGCTACCCATGGTCAAATTGGGTCCTTCTGGTGTTGATTCCCCAAGTGTGTGGGTTTGTGTATGTTCTAGGACCCCATGGATCCATCCAGCAGACTCTCCTGTGAGACTGGGAGTTTCTCCCACTGCTTCAAACCCCACAGATTTTTACAGCCATAGGTTTTGAGATTTTATTTCCCTTTGCTGGAACCCTGGGTTGTGTGGTCTGTTTGGCTCTCCAGTTGTTTCTCCAGTTTATCTGACACAAATGTGGGACTGCCCTGTCTGCCAGCCACCGCTTTGCTTACCCAGTTTGCCAACTGCCAACTTGCTGTGCATCTTCTCCATTCTAGCTGCCTGTCTCTGCCCCTCCTACCTGTCTGAATGAATGTTTATTTTTTAATTCCTTGGTTGTTGGATGTCTGTACAGTTCAATTTTCTGGCAGTTCTGATTTTTTTGTTTGTTTCTGAATTGGTTGTTATCCTTCTTTTGGTTGGAAGAGGAAATGAAGCATATCTACCTATGCCTCCAATTTGGCTGGAAGTCTTTATTTTTAATTTTTGATATTTTAATTATGATGTGTCTTGCTATTTGTCTTTTTGTGTTCATCTTATTTGGGACTCTCTTTCCTTCCTGTCCTTGGATGTCTGTTTCCTCTGCCAGGTTAGGGAAGTTTTCAGCCATTGTTACTTCAACAGTTTTCTTTCCCCTTTCTTCTCTCTTTTCTGTCTCTGGGACCTGTGTAATGCAAATATTAGTATACCTGATGTCCTAGAGATCCCTGAAACAATCCTAATTTTTAAAAATTCTTTTTTTTCTTTATTTATCTTCCAATTGATTTTCATTACCCTGTCTTCCAGATTGCTCATCCACTTTATTATCTAATCTGCTGTTGATTCCCTTCCAGTGTATTTTTCATTTTGATTATTGTATTCTTTAGTGCTGATTGGTTCTTTTCTATATTTTGTAGTTCTTTGAAGTTTTCTCTTATTTATCTACTCTTCTTCTGAGCTTGGTGAGCATTTTTATGACCATTACTTTTAACTCTTTTATCTGTTATACTGTTTATCTCTGTTATTCCACCCATCAGCACACCCATAGTATCACAGACCAAGTCCCACCAGGTGTGCACAAGGGTTCATTTAACTCTATTTCCTCACGAACACTTGTTGTCTCCTGTCATTTTGATAATAGCCATTCTAACAGGCTTGGGATGCTAGCTCATTGTGATTTTGATTTGCATTTCCCTGATGATTAATGATGTTGAACACCTTTTTATGTACCTGCTGACCATTTGTGCGTCATCTTTGGAGAAATGTCTATTAAAGTCCTTGGTCCATGTTTTAATCTTGTGTGTGTTTTTTTTTTTTTTTTTTGCTATGACTTATGTTCCTTATTTCTTATATATATTTTGGATGTTAACCCCTTATCAGATATATGGTTTGGAAATATTTTCTCCCATTCTGTAGGTTGCCTTTTAATTTTATTATTTCCTTTTCTGTCAGAAGCTTTTTAGTTTGATGTAGTCCCACTTGTCTATATTTGTTTTTGTTGCCAGTATGTTTAGTGTCATATCCAAGAATAAAATACACCTATATAAGAAATATACACTAAAGTGGAAAAGACTGACAAGTATAGTATAACACACTGCTTTCTCATACATAACACATGCTTGTTGCTTTAAAGAAAGAATTTGGTTTATTCCTCCATCAAGAAATATTTGCTTCATTGATAATGTCATATTTATTGCTATTTCCATGCCTTCCTATGTATAAATTACATTTTGTATCATACTATAATCCTTTTGAGCACATCTTAAATGGTAATTAAACTTAACACGTGTAGTGCTGACAAAGCCTGTAACTCAACTGAAGGGTCAAAAAAATGGCAGTGGGTTACCTCCAGTGGCAGTGGTAACTGCTTCACAACTGCAGTCTAGGGGATGGCCATTGGAGGATGCTATCAATTTTAATGCAACTCCGGATTTCAGAAAATTTACAGTGTGAAAAAAAGGTGCACTTTAGAATTGATAAACTATAATAAAAGCTGTTTGTCCCTTTTTCAACTTATTTTATGAAAATAATTTGTTTCAAGGTTTTTTTAAGTGGTGACATAAGCTCTTGAGGAAACGGGGATTGTGGGTATACTTGTGTCTACTGAATGCCTACCAGAGAACCTTGCATTTAGTAAGTGCTTAATAGACAAGTTAAAATTAGGTGCATATGTATAGACATTGATATTGTATTATAATTATCAAACTTGCTAAGTGACTAGAATTTAATTCTTCCAACCACTAAAAAGAAGGAGTAATTATGTAATGTGATAGTGGTGCCAATTATTGCTACAATGGCTATCATATTATGGTATGTAAATGCAATATAAATATATTTATATGCAGTATATAAATGTATTATTACAGTATATAAATGTACAGAGTAATATGGTATACACCTTAATTTACCCAATATTATATGTCAAATATATTTTAATTAAGAAAAGGAGCGCATATGTGATTCCTCCCTCTTCTAGAAGGTTGCTTGTCTTTTCAGAAAGATTATTTAACATGGAATTTCTTTAAATAGTATTTTAAAGTTTAATTTAATTTGCCAAGCAGAATTACACACTGTCCTTCAGTGACAGATCAGATGCATAATGTAAGATATACCTGTGTTCTCTCACTGGCTGTGGAAAGGTAGACTAGATTGAGGATTAGAACATTAGAAGGAGGAAAAAAGAAGGAGATTGAGTTTATGCTTAGGTTGACCTTAACATTGGTCTTTTGTTACTTATTTTTGCAGTCTGTTTTATTTTTAAAGAGAAACAGTGAGTCTGGGGAGGGGGTGGCTATATGGCAGCTGTTTAGGGATCAGAAGAACTAGATTTCAGTTTGCCTTCTGAAATGAAGAAAGTTTTGCTACTTTGTTTCTGATCTGAGGCCCCATGATTTCTGATATCTTAGGTTCTTTTATTCTCTGGGTCTTGGCTCTGGATAATGCTAGAAACCTGAGGTCAGTGAGGGTGTGGCACACTTGCCCAGAGTATATTTAAAGGTGAAAGAATTAAAAAGTGCATAGAATGAGACTAGGCATTTACTTTAGTATTTCTAGCCAGTGATTGGGAACTGTGTAATCCCTTCTTGGTTTTTCAACCTAATAATCACCACAGGTTTTCCTCTGCCCCTATGTAGGAGATTATCTAACAGAGTCTTTACTGCAAAACTTCTTCCCAGGGACCTTTGTCAGGAAGGTACAAGGCAGCCTTCCCTGTGGGATTGGGGTCACATGACAGAAGATCCAGTGGGAGAGTATTGCTGAGCCATTTACATTGCTTTGTGGGGACTCAGAAGGCAATGGAGCGGCAGACAGGAATCCATGTTTTTGCTTCAGTTTTACAAGTGACTGTTATTTCTCTTTAGTACTCTTTGTATGTCACAAGCATTCTTGATGGCCTAGTTTCTTGATTACTGTCCTGAATAAAGGCCTGTTCTACTCAGACTCAGTGTGTAGGTCACCTAAGTGGTTGAGCTTTCTTTCCAACTTTCTTATGTGTTTGTTTTAGCAGCCCTTCAAAGTGAAACTTCAAGGAGTGGTCTGTACTTGAGGTTCACTTTTTTCTTCAGTTCTCTCCTCTCATTTATTCTTAAATCTTCCTCAGTCAGGCCCTGTCCTCTGCCACTCCACCAATTGGTTTGTGTCAAGATTAACAATCACCTCTAAAACCCAGTGGTCATCTCTTAGTCCTGTAAGGTAGCATTTGGCACAGTTGCTTGAGTGACTTGCTTCCTCTGGAGGTACTACCCTTGATTGACTTCCAGGGTACTGTGCTTTCCAGCTTCTTCCCACCTCACTGGCTGCTCCTACTCAGTTTTTTTTGTTCATGTTGGCTTTGTCCTTGAACTTTTCTCTTTTTGTATACCCACTCCTTTTGGTGTTCCCTTCCAGTCTAAAGGCTAAGTATCACATATAGAGTGACTTTGGCATTTTTATTTCCAACCTGGACCTCTCCCCTGATCTCAGTTATTCAACTGCTTATTCAGAGTCTGCGCTTAATTTGTTTAACAGTCATCACAAATTTAGCGTGTCCAAATATGAGCTATTAATGTCACTGTCCCCTTTCCCACCCTTTGCTTGCAGTCTTTTCCACACAGCAAATGGCAACTCCAGCCTTCCAGTGGCTCAGGTCAAAATCTTGGGGTCATGCTTGACCTTGACTGTCTTCTTTTACATCACACCCACAACCAAAGCAACAACAAACCCTAAATATAATTAAAATCTAACCACTTCTTAGCAATTTTAGTTCTACTAATAGAGTTAAAGTGCTGTCATCTCTAATCAGGATTATTGCAGTAGACTCAAGCTGGTCTCTTGTTTTGGCTCTTTACCCTTTATTAAACTCTCAGCATAGGAGTTGGTGTTCAAACCTAAGTCAAATCATGTGTTATACCTCCCCTCTGAATTGTCCACTGCTTCCCCTCTTACCCAAAGGAATAGTCCAAGGTTGTGTGAAGGGCCTATGAGGTCTTATGCAAAGTGCTTCTTTCCTTCCCATTGGATTTCAGCTCCTGCTTTCCTTCTTTTACTCATTCAGTTTCAATTATATTGGCCACTTTGATGTACCTCAAACATGCTAGGCATACTCCCACCTTAGGACTTTTGCTTGAGTTGCTTCCTTCCCCTTTAGCTCTCTACCCTCAGTATCTTAAGCCTTTGACCCTGACCTCGTCAGTTCTTTATTCAGACAGTTCACCTGCTCATTGAAATCTTCCCAGACTGCCCTACTTAAACATGTAAATCTTCCCTCATTCAACATTTCCTACCCTCCTTCTGTTGTTTTATTTTTTTCAATAATATAGATCATTATCTAATATTTATTGCTTTTATGTATTTTTATTTATTTTCTATCCCTCTCTATTATGCAACTCCATGAGAGTTGGGATTTTCATCAGTTTTCTTCACTGCTGTGTGAATGTTGCTCATCAGGTAGCACCTCTGATGTTTGTTGAATGAATTGACGTGAATGAAATATGAACAAATAAATATATTCAGGTGACATCTTACTCAGCTTGGGCTACTGTAACACAATAGCATCGACTCCGTGGCTTAAACAACAGATGTTCTCAGCTCTAGAGGTGGGGAAGTCCAAGATCATGGTGCCCTCAGATTTAGTGCATGGTGAGGGCTTTCTTAAGTAACAGGAACTTTAAGGGCCTGGCTTGAAGGTGGCTGCCTTTTTGCTGTGTCCTTACATGGCCAGCAGGGAGAGAGCTCTGATCTCTCTTTCTCTTCTTATAAGGACATGAGTCCCTTCAGAGGGTGCCCATGCTCATGATTTCACCTAACTTCCCCCCAAATACCATTACATGGGATTAGCACTTTAATACATGAATTTATTTGGAATTGGATGGGGAGACAAATAATTTAGTCCATAACAGGTATAGTTCAAGCCCAGATGAGTTAGGGCTGACATGAAGTTTAGGGAAGGGTTGAGAGTGGTGTGTTCTGATGAGAACAGAGGATACCTGAAGAAGAGCAGTGAGTGCAAGGTGTGTAAGACTTAATTTCAGATATTATGTGGTGGCCTCTAGATGGTCTTGACTAGGTATTTAACTTTTGTATAAAGCGGGTACCCTTTATGCTCATTCTTTTTGGAAGACAGATGAAGACAGATAAGTCATCCATGAGGTTGCTCTGGAATGATAAGCAATGATTCAGACAGTGAAAGGCAAAACTGGTCAAGGAGTTAAATACATTGCTCTTAGTTCTACTGGGGTGGAATTGAGACTCTTCAACCCACTCTGTTCCTTTATCTGCTTCATTAGACAGTACTGTTTCTCACTTTCATGGCTGACACTGTGGCTTCTTAGAAGCTTTTTGTCTTATGAAATAATACTTTTTAATAATCTTGCCACACTCAACAAGATTCCTTTAAGAATCTCAGGCTCAGGGTAAGAAGCAGCCATGGGATATAATATGTATCATTGGGAATAATGCCATGAAAAATCTTTTTGTGAATTATAACTTCTAGATATGAGCATAGATAAAACTGTGACATTTGTAAACATCATCTTAAAAGCACTTGACTCTTTGGATTGTTTTGTTAGTAGGGATGGGGAAGAAATATAGTTTATTTACAGATAACAGAGTATATAAAGTATCAGCACATTTCCAAGAACTAAAGTAATTATCTGGGACAGGAATTCTATTCTGAGACTGTTGCTTACTCTAATTAGGTCATTTCATATCTGATGAACTATTAATATATTACTTCTTACTTTTTTTACATAACTAAAATCATTGATGGTCCAAAATAAAGTAGAATTCTGAATCATGATAGGTCATTTCCTGGGAAGTCAGCTTAGTGTTACAGCTTTGGTTATCATGCACCTTAGAGGTTTTAAATGAGTGGACTTTTTTTTTCTTGATTGTGAAGTAATACATGTTCATTGAGAGGAATTTGGAAAATGAAACTGATAGTTTTGCTATCCTCTGGTAGTGTGTTAATTATTTTTTATAGGTTTTTGGTAGATAAAATAAAAATACTTGTTTAGCTTGTATCACAATTTATTTTATATTATAAAATGAACATTTTTATGTATTATTAAATATCATTCAAAACATAATTTTAAAGGTTCTGAAGGATATCTTTTCATACATACATACATGAGTTTAGGTATTTTAATTTTACTTAAGATGGCTTGTAATTGTTCTGTGCTATAAAACAACAGCTATTTTAGAGGCTGTTATTTTGTGCTCCAGCTTAGGTATGATAAAAGAGAAGTAAAGATAGTTCTTGTTTCAAAGGGCATCAGATCTGTGCCCTTACTTGATAATACAGGAAGGTTTCTTGCCAGCCTAAGTGTAACCAATATGATGAAATACGTATTGGCTATACCAAAGGCTTGCTAGCCCTGAGTGAGATTTGATGCATCCATATACCTGGAGGTCATTTGCAGGCACCTCAGTGCACCTGACGGCTGGAGTGTTAATCTCCCTTCCTGCTATACACCCTGTCCCCAAAGTCCCACCAAAACCAGTTGTCTCTAAGCTTAGCCCCAGCCACCCAACTCATACTCACTGAAATGTCTCTAGCACCCCAGGAGAGTGAGCACATGACATCATGAAGAAAAGTTGGTATTTCTCTGAAAGAGATTGTAGACATGGGTTACAGGGCGTCGAATGAGACCCATGATCTTCTTTTGACATTTGTACTTTCTCAGGGTTTGTTTTTTTTTTGCCAGATACATATTTTGTATTGCTTTGTTGTTGTTTTGTGAAAGAACACACTTTTAATTTAAAGACATAAAGTGAAGAAATGGTAAAAACAGAAGCATAAGATCAAGTGATGGGTTAAAATGCCAATGCTATGATCCTTAATGTAAATCTCCCTTTGATTGTTCTCACTTGAAAGAATGCCTTTCCTTCCTATTGTAGAGTACTACCTGCTGTCATTTGGAGAGGGAGTTAAAGTTGAGCAACTTGTCAAATACTTTCTAAGCTCCCTTCATATGGTTCACAGAAACAGAGCTGGATTTTCATTTCTTCTTTCATTCAACAGAAGTCCCTTTCATGTTTGAAAATTGAAAACGCGTGTTTTTCAGTGTGGAGCGAGGATGTGTGTGCCCTCTGGCACACCTGTTTCTAATTTCCTGACTTGAAAGCAGAACCCATCAAAAGGAGCAGAAAAACAGTTTCTTTCTGACACGCTGCTTCGTGTTCCTTACTGGACTGAAGGCCTTCGTGGCTTTGCCATCTTAGTTCCTTCTTTAGAACATTCTTGTTAGAGGCAGAGTTCACTCACTATAAGCAGTGCCTTTTATATCACAAGACCATTTTGGGTATTATTTTGTTGTGGTGGTGGCGGTGGTTCTTTTCACCTCAGGAAATTTACTTGAAATAAATTTATTTTTAAAAAATACACAGAAAGTTCTTAAAATTTCAAACATTAAATTTAGCTGAGCAGTATATGTTGGAAGCATATATGTAAGCTGATCAGTGAGCTGATTGACCAGGAATAGGGTTTGGTTGAGCATACGAATGTTTAAATTCCAGAGCACTGTTTAACATAAATCAAATATTTCTAACGCATTACTTCAGATTTGTGTATACTTTAAAGTCTTGCCAGCTTAAATGACTGTGAGGCACAATATGTTGACTTGGAGTTTTGTAAATTGATAATTTGTTGCTATGAAAGTTGTACATGGTATAACTCATCACTTTCTGAAGGTACATATATCTGATGTTGGCAAGCTGTTATGAACAAATTGATGCCCAGAAAGTCAGGGCTTTAGCTTTCAGTGCTTGAAGTGTAGATCTTTGGTTCCTATTAAGGTTTCCCTGGACATTTACAGTGTAAGGGACATGATTCTTTATACCCAAACTTTGGTTTAGGCTTCCTGTTTCTGAGAGTTATTTGAGATAATAATCTCAATGGCATATCTTCAGAAAGTTTCTTAGGCTATTTTTTTAAAAACATGTAGTCTCCTCTCTATACCCCCTCCTCCCTGACACACACATATAGGTTTGTATGTATGAGTCACCTGTTAAAATGCAGATCATGATCCAGTGAGGCTGGGAAGGATCTGGGATCCTGCATTTTTCGTAAGCTCCTAGATGTTGCCAGTGCTTCTGGTCCATAGATCACACTTTTTAAGTAGGAAGACATGTTATGGGCAAACCAGTGCTGTTCCCAGCTCTGCCTTGCCTTTAACATTCATTCCATGCAATTTACCAGTTTCTTCTGTCATTGTGTTTTGGTGAATCTAAAGCTAAAAAGATATGGTCTATATCCTTGACCCTAGGTACTCCTGAGAGCATTAACAGATACTTTAATAAGTGACCATAAGGGCCGGCATGGATAGGGACCACCGAGACAGGATTGTTGTGCTGGCAGAAATTATATTTATGTTTCCAGACCCTTCTGGGATACACCTAGCCATGATATATATTAGCCGAGGTTCTTGTTGCAAACAGAAGTAGATAAAACAAACTGGTAACTCTAAATGTGCTTTAGTGGGGTTAGAAAGACATAATGTTGATTCAAATGTTTTAGGTTAACCAGCTCTGTCCATAGTGGCTGGTTAAGCAAAATGATTTGCTGGCAAATCATGGAGAAAAAGTGGAGACATGTAAATATCAGGTGTAGAAACAGTCAATTTGTATTTTTATTAACTTGTTATTCAATACATGTCATGGTTCTCATTAATGAATCATAGCACAATCAAGCCCATAACATAACACATCATGACCAAAGGTTACCTTACATTTTTATTTTCAGAATGTTGTGTTCATGTCATGAAAATTTATTCATGTGTTGAATTTGTCTTTTGGCTTTGATGAAAAAAATTTATCAAACACTGGCTAGTAGAAAGAAAGCATGGATATACATTTAAAAAAATCCAAATTAGCCATGAAAGAATTAAGAGACTTCATCAAAATTCCACAGTGGTATTTTAGCCCTACACATTTCCACATTGAATGGAAGAGCAGGTGCCCTCTGGAGGAAGTTTGGTGTAGGGGAGATCATGGGTTTGGGAATCAGACTCTGGTTTGAATCATAATGGAGAGAGCAGGTTCAAAGGTTATGTCCATCTGTCCCAGGACTGAGACAGCTTTCTTTGTGGAGGGGAGACATACAGATACGCACAGTATCATTGGTGTTATCACTTTGTACCATTGCATCTACTGTTAGTTGGGGCTGAGTGTTGTATGTTTTGTAATGCTGAGGATTTCTGTTTTCTCCGTCTTAATAGTACTTCCTTCTTTGTAGCTTTTAACATCAGAATTGTAGCCTATTTGCATTTATAGTAAGCATAAGCAATACAGAGTTGGTTTATGTACAGCCTCTGAATTTCCTCAGATCAACTTATGCAGGTAAACCCTGCCCATGTCATCAAGTTCATAGATAGTTTTCAGCAACTCACTATGTATTTCACAGGTAATTTTTATTTTGATCTACAAGTCTGGGTAACTCTTATTAGAAAGTCCTAGCTATCATTATTCACTTCATTTCTTTATTTTCTGTCATGCCAATGTCAACAATATAGCACAGTTTCTTGAGGCAGGAGGGTATGTTTCTTTTTATGTTCCTGTTTGCAATTTCTTCCCTCCTTATTAACACATTATGTGTGTGTTTGCACACATGTGTGCAGGGATAGACAGGGCTTATGTATGTACAGGACTGAGGAGCTTGGTTCATCCTTCAAGGATGAGTTCAGATGTCTTCTCTTTCCTGCAGCCTCACTGGTCCCATCTCTGCAGATTTATTCCCTTCATAGTCAGTGGTGCCATGATGTAGCACTTATACCACTCCTATGGGACAAGTTGTTCCTCTTCACAAAAACTGTTCGCTTCTTGAGGGAAAGGCTGGTGGCTTAACAGTAGAGTTTGCATTCAGTAAACCTCTATTGAATTGAATGCAATAATCTTGCATATTTTGAAGCACTATCAAACAGATTCTGATTGGCAAAATGATTTACTTGTTCCACATTGGTAAACCTGAGCAAGTGCTCCTGCTTGTTTAAGAGCTTTAGATATTTGTGCTAGAGGCTCTGTTCTACTGAAGAGAAGGATGATTTAATTTTAGTTTAGTTTAGTTTTAATGAAATCCATTACAGTTTTCACACATTTCTATTACTGCAGTAACTAAAATGTGTTGGGTTGCTTGACAATGGCTTCAACAATAAGGAATGATATTATTTTTACCTAGGAGGAAGTTCAGAGACTGGTGAACTAGGATTGGCTGGTTCAGGGGCTGCACTCATGACATCAGGGATCTTCACATTCCTTGCTTGCTCTGTTGTTGCCATTAGTGACCTCTTCTTCAGGCTGGGGGCAGACTGGTACTGCATTGTTAAGAAAACTCATCACATAAAAATCTAGAGGAAGAAAAAATAAATCTCTTTGTAGCTCTTTTCTAGAAGTAGGGAACACTTTCCTCAGAAGCTCCCCAGCAGACTTCTCATAGTTTATTGATTGGCTAATATGAGCTCACATGCCCATTCCTGAGCGAATCAGTGACAAAGGGGAATTAACCATGAACTAACCATGGGCATATGCCAGGCCATGGGTCAAGTACATGACCATGGGTGGGATCAGTAGAAGCAGAACAAACTAAGGATTCTGTTTGGCTAGAAGGAAATAGTTATTGTGCAGGTATCACCAGTATCAGACAAAACTTCATACTTGCTGTCATTTTGTGATCAATAGGTGTGATAACCGCTATCATTTATTGAGCTTTTGCTGTGGTCAGGAATTATGTTAGGTACTTTTTACAGAATGATTCTCATCTTCAAACAAGAAAACTGAGGTTTAGAAAGGTGAAACAGTGCCCAAGTTCCTAAAGAACTTAGAGAATCTTAACTTAATGATAGAGAGATGTGGAAAAAAAGACGGGCCAAATTTAAATTTAATCACCCATTGTTGAACTAGAAATGTTATAGGTTATGTATTTAGAGAGTTAAAAAATGTTTAGTTGTCATTTAAATCTGTCCTTACAAAGCCATGCCTCTTGCCATTATTTTTGGCTAACAGAGAGCTGGCTGTGGAAAATGGATGTTTTTGTTTTGAAAAATCAAATGCAGTAGATTAAAACCAAAAAAAAAAAAAAAAACCCCAAAAAATCCCAAAACCAAAAAGCGCCACCGCAAAGTTTGTTTATATCTTCATTTCACTCAAATTGAATGGATGAAATGGGATCTGGCCTTTTTCATATTGTTTATGTTCTGCTTTGCTTCTTGGTTCTGGGGCAGGATTCCTGGTTCCGTTTGAATTTGTTTTCCTCTCAAGTATCATTTGCAAGATTATTATGGAAATTAATAAAGAGAAAGTATTTCTATTCAGTAAATAGTATAATTGTCCTAATAAGACATAAAACAATGCTATTTTATTAGTATTATAAAATACCTTTTAAATACAAGTTTCCTTAACCTCAGTGTACTTTTTTTTTAAAGTCTAGAAGGAGGCAACGTGATTTACCTAAGTAACCTCTGTAATATTTAAAATGAAGGGTCATTTGAGGGTCTCACTCCTTTTCATCTCTTTTAATATAAGGGCAAAGTTAGATGCTTGAGGTATGTTTCATTTACGTGTAATAAAAGGGCCTGTATAAATAAAGTAAATGAAATCAAAGTGACTAAAGTAGATTTTGCTCAATGAAACTGATATATAAATGGCATCATTATGTGTGTGTTTGCACACATGCATGTATGGATTGGCAGGGATTATGTATGTACAGTACTGAGGAGTGATGTTATATGCTCTGGTGGATAGCTTCTGATTTTTGTTTCAGCTGTTATATTGCAACATATTAGGTACTTAATTAGGTGAAGTTACTCTGTCTAAACAAATACTCTGTAACTCTTGGTTCATCTATTGCTGTTTAACAAATCACCCCCCAAATTTACTACTTATCTTTTCGGATCCTGTGTTAACTGGGTCTCAAGTGGAAAGGTTTGTTTGTTTACTTGTTTGTGTGCCTATTATGCTTAGGGATTCTCATGTGGCTGCAGTCAGATGGTGGCTTAATTAGATGCCTGTGATGGCTTTATCACATGGCTGATGCCTTGTTGGGGGCAGTCAGAAGTTTGGGCTCAGTTTGTATGCTTTGGCCTTGCTCTTTTCCCATGTAGTATCAGGGCTTCTCCTTTTCTAATGTGGCCTCACCAGCAAGGTAGCTGGACTTCTTTACCAGGTAGCTCAGGGCTCTTGAAGTACAGAAGAGAAAGCTATCAGGCCTCCTTAGGGCTTAGGCCTGAGACTGGCATTAGGTTTGTTAAAATGAATCACAGGGCCAATTCATAGTCAGTGTAGAAGGGGATCACAAAACAGCATGAATACTGGGAAGCTTCATTGGCTGAGCGGCTATAGTAACTGCTGTAATAACACATTTTTTTATTGGAACCATTAGCCTTTTAAGAATCGAAAAACTGTGGATTCTCTTCTTAGAGCCATGCATATAAACACAGTTACCTGCACAAACACACGCACGCATGCACACGTGCGCACACACACAATTCTAGTAAAATTTCATGGGACTTTTAGTCATGGATTGTTCTGCCTAAGTACCTCTGGTTTAACTCATAAAATTTAGGAATCTATTAACTCCTATGTTAGTGATTTAAACTATACTTTATTATTTTAAAATAGCTGCATAAAATTCTATTCAATAGTTATTTTAGTTTTTGAGAATAACCATTGGGTTGTTTCCTGGTTTTGTTTTCATTCATTCTGTTCTAATAACAGTGATTTTCTTATACATAACTTTTGTATATTTGTCTATTTCCTTACCATACATTTCTGGAAGTATACTTGATGACTCAAAAGGAATGGATATCTTTAAGGGTTTTGATAGATATTGACTGATTATATCTTTTTTTCTTTTTAAGAACTATTTCAAAATTGAATTATTGTATGCCTTTGAAACAATGTATTATATATACATTATGAAACAAAAAATAAAATCCCTTAAACTTATCATCAGCTTAACATGAACATTAGTAGTAATATTATATACTTCGACTCTTTCCCAAATCCCTGCCTCTCTTCTAGATAAATCCACTGTCCTGAATTTTGTGTATCATTCACTTGCTTAAAAAAAAAGTTTAATCACATACATATGCATCCTAAACAACGTATTATTTATTTTTTTGATTTTTATTGAGCTGTAGGAGAATGGTATCATATGGTATATAGTTATGTGGCTTGCTTCTTTCACAAAATACTATGTTTTTATAGTATTTGTCCATATAGTTGCTCTGTAACTCTAGTGCATTGTTTAAACTTTTTTAAAAAAATTAAATTACATTTATTGTTTATGCTATTACAGTTGTCACAATTTTTCCCCCTTTTGCCTGCCTCCACCTAGACCTCCCCCCAATTCCATCAGGCAATCCCCACACTGTTGTCCAAGTCCATTGGTTGTGCATTCATGTTCTTTGGCTACTATATTCCCTATACTGTACTTTACATCCCCATAACTATTTTGTAAGAACAGATTTGTACTTCTTAATCCCTTTACCTTTTTGGCTCATCCTCCAGACACCCTTCCCATCTGACAACTATCAAAATGATCTTTATCTATGATGCTATTTCTGTTATGCTTGTTCATTTATTTTGTTTACATTCAATTATTGATAGATATGTATGTATTGCCATTTTATTATTCATATTTTTTCATCTTCTTAAAGAAGACCCTTTAACATTTTGTATAATAATGATTTGGTAGTGATGACCTCCTTTAGCTTTTTCTTGTCTGGGAAGTTCTTTATTGGCTCCTCAATTCTATATGATAGCTTTGTTGGGAAGAGTAATCTTGTTTGTAGTTGCTTGCTTTTCATCACTTTGACTATTTCTTTCCAATCCCTTCTAGCCTGCAAAGTTTCTTTTGAGACATCAGCTGACAGTCTTATGGGAGATCCCTTGTAGGTAACTATCTCTTTTTCTCTTGGTGCTTTTAGGATTCTCTCTTTGTCTTTAACCTTTGGCATTTTAATTATGTTATGTGTTGGTGTGGGACTCTTTGGGTTCATCTTGTTTGGGATTGTCTGTGCTTCCTGGACTTGTATGTCTATTTATTTCACCAAGTTAGGGAAGTTGTCTGTCATTCTTTTTTCAAACAGGCTTTCAATTTCTTGTCTTTTCTCTTCTCCTTCCAGCATCCCTGTGGTGTGAATGTTGGTACCCTTGAAGTTGTCCCAGAGGGTCCTTACATTATCCTCATTCTTTTAATTCTTTTTTCTTTTTGCTGTTTTGATTGGGTGTTTTTTGCTTTCTTATATTCTAAATCACGGATTTGATTCTCGGTTTCATCCATTCTCTGGTTTATTTCAGTTAGTGTATCCTTTGTTTCTGGCTGTTTTTTTCCCCCCATGATTTCCATGTCCTTTTTTATGCTGTTGAAGTTCTCTCTGAGTTCATCTACTCTTCCCCTAAGTTCATTGAGCATCCTTAATCCAGTGTTTTGAACTCTGCATCTAGTAGATTGCTTGTCTCCATATATTTAGTTCTTTTTCTGGAGTTTTTTTGTTTGGGCCATATTTTATTCTTATTTTGGCAGCCTCCCTGTGTTTGTTTCTTGTATGAGGTAGAGCTGCTTGGTAGAATGGCCTAATGGAACATATGTTCTATAGTCTAGTGGCACAGGTTCCCCTATGACCCAAGCTGGGTGCTTGCGGTACACTTACTGGGTGGGCTGCGCACATCCTCCTCATGTAGCTGATACTTGATTGTTGTTGGCACCTCAATAGAAGGGATTTTCCCAGGCCGATCACCTGCAAGGACTGGCTGAGACCACTGACCACAAACCTCCAACCACTGTGGAGAATCAGCTGTGCGGGGGCCCAATCCACAGAGCAGGACTTACTTCAGTAAGGTTCTGGTGCCCGTTGAGTCTGCCTGTTGAGTGTGTTGCTTGTGGAGGTGGTTGGGTGGTGGTGCTCTGACCTGGTCTGTAGCTGTCCAATGGGTGTATAGGCTCTGGAGCCTCCCAGGAGGTGCAGGTCAATATCAGTCACCCCCTGTGCGCTGTCAGGGCCACCTAAATAAACTACAAAGCAGTGCAGATGGCTGCTACTTGTGCTGTGCTTGGTGCTGCCCAAGTGAGGCCAACCTGTGAAACAAGGCCAGCTGCTGCTAGTGCCAGGCCTGGGGCCACTTAGCGAGAGGTATGGGGCTCATTGAGGCCAGATGCTGCTTGTTTGAGAGAATTAGGAAAATCTGAAGCATAAACCAAGCCGATCCATTCGTATGGAAAAGCCACTGGAAACGGTTTGGGAGGGCCCATAATTTGGGTGAGGTGGGGCCTCAGGGAATCACCAGGATGGGGCAAACGCTGTGAACCAGGTTGATGGAGTCTCAGATATGGTGCCCACCTGCCTGCTCTGTGGTCAGGCAGACTATCTGAGAAGTCGCCTCTGCCAGCGCTTCTGTCTGGGAGAAAGCTGCCCCCCATTTCTAGCCCTGTTGCTAGACACTTAAGTTCTCCCCGTATGCCTCTGGTGCCTTTTCAAGCCCTTTTAAAGGAACTGCCTGGGACTCCAGAAGTTTATGTCTTCCACAGCCTCTATTCCCGCTGAATTTTGCAGCCAGAAGTTTCAGGGACATACCCTTCTAACACTGGAATCCTGGGCAGGGACCCCTGGCTCCTTAGATATCCCTACTGGACTTTTATCTGCCACATGTAAGTATGGAACTAGCCTGTTCTCCGCCCCTCCTATCAGTCTCAATGTGGTTTTTTCTCTAATTCTGTAGTTGAAGGGCTTCATTCAGCTCAGTTTCTGGCAGTTCCCTATTTTAACTTTTGTGTAATACTCCATTGTGTGTCTATATCCCAGAATTTGTGATTTCTCCTGCATTTATTAGCTGTAATTCTTCTAAAAAGAAAACCTGTTCTCATTACCTATTTGGCTAGAATCAGAGTTACAGTTTATACAGGAAAGGCAAGAAAGGTGCTGAGATCTTTCTGTTTATACCCTAATTTTCAAAACAATAAAATGATACACAGGCAGTTTCCTAATATGCTAAATTAGGTTTTATTTTATTTCATTTATTTTTAACCTACATTTATTTGTTCATGGGAAATTGTCAGTTTTTGGATTTTTATATAATTGATGTGTTTCAGCTCATTGTATCCATTATTATTTTTTTCACCTGAATGTATAAGCTCTAACATTTGGAAGTATTCTAAATACAGCTCTGTTGTATTTAGATGTTACTAGGTATGTACACATTTAGGATTGTTATGCCTTCTTGACAGATTGATATTTTTATCATTATAAAATACCTTCTGTTATCATAGAGAATCCTCTTTGTTTTGATGTTTACTTTGTTTAACATTAATATAATTATATTATCTTTCTTATACTCAGTGCTTTTCTGGTTTGTAATTTTCTACTCATTTTACTTTTTGCCGACCTTGCTTTTATATTTAAAGTATGTTTCTTATAAACAAACTGCCCCCTCCGCTTTAAAAATTAATATACATGGATAATCGGATCCTTCTACAAGGAGTGTTTAGTCCATTTACATTTAATGTATGGTTGGCCAAACGTTCATGTGGTATTTTCCTGCAAAAGACACATTTTTCATTTTTACCAAAAACTTTATTAATTTGGAAATTTTTAGTATGTTGTCTGTCTCCCATGTGGTATAATGTTGGTTGTTCTCAATGAATGTCTTGATTTGATCGCTGTCAACTTCAGCTGGTCTACCCAATTGCATCATCCAGCAGGAAGTCTCCAGCACAAAACTTCCCAAAATCACTTTTGACAACA
Organism: Pteronotus mesoamericanus; assembly: GCF_021234165.1. Classification (NCBI taxonomy): domain Eukaryota; kingdom Metazoa; phylum Chordata; class Mammalia; order Chiroptera; family Mormoopidae; genus Pteronotus; species Pteronotus mesoamericanus. Next base: position 32,151,798 of record NW_026555105.1, on the reverse strand, counting down.
TTTGATCAGTCACAGCACCTTCTTTATACACTGCACAAATCCTTTTCTGCATTTCCAGTGGGTTTTTACTTTTCTTAAAAGAATAAATATGATGAAAATGTGTATTTTCTTCCATCTTTGATATTAAAATGGCTACGCAAAAACTCACCAGTTTGATAAATTTTTAAAAAATCAACACTGATTTGACAGCTGCTGTCACAGTGCAGTGTAACAAAATTGTTCTGAATGAAGTTAAAGACAACTAAACGTTACTAGAGCCATCTTACAGGAAAAACTAAATGAACTTTTTGGCCAACCTAATAATTATTGACATTATTGGAGTAAATATACCACCTTGCTTCTTGTTTTCTATCTGTTCTGTCTTTGTTCCCATGTTCTCCTTTTCCTGTTTTCCTTTCCCCGCCCCCCGCCCCCCAGTATTTCACTTTTCTCTTCTATCATCATTTTGTTATACTTCTATGTTATATTTTTTGTGTGTGTGATTGCTCTAAAGATTACAGTAGGCACCATTAATTTACCATAGTTTACTGTAAAGCAGTATCACTTCACAAACAATGTAAGATCTTTCTGACAGTGTAAATTCATTCTTTCTCACCCTTTGAGCTCTTGGCATATATTTTAAAGTCCATATTATGTTATAAATTCCACAATACATCATAATTATTATTTGTGCTTTAATCAATTAGTTATCTTTTAAGGAAATACACACTCATGCGTATAGGCAATGTACATATACCTAATGGCTTTTTAAATTTTTTTAAAAAAATGTACCTAACTAGTTCTTTTTTCTGTTCTTTTATACCTTAATCCAAATACCAGCCTTCTTCTGATATTATTTCCCTTTAGTCTAAAGAATGGCCTATATTATTTTTTATAATGCAGATCCACTGGTGATATATCTTCTCTTCCCTTTCTGCCTCTCGCTTTTCTCTCCCTCTCCCTGCTTTTGTTCCTTTACAGACTGGCTGCCAGCTTCTTGTGAAGTTCACTATGTAGATTTTAGCCCCCATTGCTATCTCTCTGCCCCTATGAGGTCTTCTTCTATCCTCCTGCTCTGCCCTCGTGCTTTGGAGGACTGCTGCAGTGCAGTTAGGGAAGACAAAATGTGCCTTTGATGGATTTCTCTTAGCTTTCCTGCCTGTCTCCCATTGTTTAATAGCTACTGCCTTGCATTAGGTGATAGCTTTATGCACCGAGGTTGATGGGGGAGGCTCTCTTTTAGTTTTCTTGTTCCGTTCCCAGTGTTCAACATGCTGCTACTCTGCACTTTGGGAATACCCATGAGATTGAAGGTGTGTATGTTCATTAGCTCTCTTGCCCAGCCCCAGGTCTTTGGAGCTCTTGCTGAAGACCTGCAACAAAGAGTCAGCATATAGAATCAGATTTTCTCAGTTAATGGGCTTGACTGGATTCTAAATCACTTTTTCAGCCCTTATGTGGTTATTTAAAGTTTGTCCAAGTTCAACTAGTATCTCTTTGGCCTCATCTGTAGCATTTCTCTTTTTTCCCCCTGCTTCCTGGAGAATAAAAGGTCCATTGACCTTTTCTCTCATAGGAAAGGCCTGTCCCTTTTGAGAATTTAGTTCATTGAGATAGCTTTGCATTGTCATATCTCTGAGTTTTTAAAAAAAATCACAGTGTTGTAGCTTATTTGCTGTTCTTAGGGTGGGAGTGATGGAATTTGCAAATTTCTCTATCTTAACTAGAAGTGGAAATCCAGGGGATCAGTTCTGGTGGCTTGTAAGACATTAAAAAAGTTTAGAACCATCTTTTGTTTTTTGTTTTGCTGGTAAAATTGTTCATCTTTTGTCAATGAAAGCCCCTTTAAGTTGGCTTCTGTGGTCTTTGACATGACCACAGGAACTATCTTTGATCGTTCCTTTGCTTTTAGGTAGGACAAGATGTCTCAGACTCCTCTTGCTTACTTCTTTACTCAGACCCAGAATCAATCATTTCTCCAAGGATCCCTATTTTTTAACAGATAATGGCCTGATTATAACATGATAATCTTAGTATATGTGCTGCTGGAGTAAGCACTATGATAATCTAATTTCAATATCTTCACCAAAATTTTCATGTTAGCCTCTAGGTAATGATTGTGTCTCTATTGCCTTTGTCATATAGAATTAATGGCCCCAGCAGTAAGTGTTTTTATTGGAAATCAAAATGAAAGTTTAGCCTACTGGTTTATCACCATATGCTTATAGACTTTTAAATAAAATAGAGCTATGTGTATGTTGTTAATTTGGGGTTTGTGGACCCAGTGGAATCTACACATGGATTTTCATGGTGAATTCTGTAAATTTCCTGAATTGGTTAATTTTAGGCAAAGATACAACTTTTTTTCTTTTTCTTTCTCATGACCAAGGAGAAATTAGGAAACAATTTTAGGTAACTTTGAATAAAATTTTAAATAAATTTCTTGGCTAAAATAGAAAGTTAAAAAGTAATACAAGTAAGTGTATTTCCTTTTACTAGCATTATTTCTTAATAATAATGTCAAGTGAAAACCTTGAAAATTGCTGAATTGTATATTGTCTATTTGCTCTTTGCTACATTGTCTTATTTGAGGTGGCCTACCTATGTTGCCTTTTCTTTTTCTTTCTTTTATCTGCTTTTATGATAGCTCTACTAGTTGTAGTAAGATAGCTTTGGGATCATTGTTTTCATTGTTTGTTCTTAAATTCTATTCTGATCTAACAAATGAATATGATTATCATTTTCCCCTTCTATCTTCAGAACTTTTTGTCTTTATTCAGTCTCAGAACCACCCCTGATACTGTGTTGAATAGAGAAAGGAAAAAGCAATGACTGGTGAGCAGATTTAAAAACTTGTCTCCATCATACTTCACAAAATCTCTTAATACTGAATGTTGTTTTTAAACTCTGAGTACAACTTTCAAACTGATGAAATGATTTGTATTGCTTATCCTTTGTGCAGAGGAATTTACTGAGAAATAACATCAAATCCAACTTCCTTCTTTAGTTTTTAAACAGTCCCTGGCCATTTGGATCACCCCTATCAGTCACTTCTAAATTTTGTCATTGAGAAAATTATTAATTAAATGTTTAATGTATATGGTTAGCTTAGTAGTTATAGGTTAAATTTATGGTATAACATAACTGTTTTGCTTACGTTCTTTGTGTTTGTGAGCTTTATACTACATATATAATTAATATGTATATTGAACTATGTATTTTGTATTACATTGCATCTACATTATTGTTGATGTTTATAACTTTATCTTGTTTTTTCCCTCATAAAATGCATACTGTGGTCTTAATGAAAAATGAAATCTCCAGTTTTAATATTATTCCTTTGGGACCTGCTTAATTACTGTTTCTAACATGTTGTGGTTAAATATGGGGGCTAGCTACAGTCCTAAGAATTGGTATCAGACTTCGTTGTACTGCTTATCTGCAGGCAATTATTACTTTGATCTTGACCATGGATTCAGGTTTTTGAAGCCTTTGAATTTTCTTTGCTTGTATTACTTTTATTTGTATGATGACAGCCTGATTTCTCCAGTGGTGGAACAAGCATGTTACATGAAGGTGTAAGGCTTGGATCTTAGAATCTTAACTCTTCCAATTCACTTTTCTTAATGTGTCGATCTGGATGATGATACCATTCTTACAAATAACTTGTAATGCCTTAATGAGATGATATTTGTGAATGCCCCAGATGTGTGTGTACAGTAAATGAATCAGTGACTTTTCTCTTCCCCCTTAAAAAATAAATTCTCTGTAGTTGAACTAAATCTAAATATTCTATTTCATTAATTAACAGCTTTTTAAAAAAGAAATTTCTTGTAAGTGTTCTGTCCATTACAATCCTCTTAACTAAAATTAAACCAAAACATTATTGAAGTTCTAAAAGTATATTCAGCAATAAAATTTTGTCCTGTGAGGAATTTAGAGTTATTTAAGCTAAGTCATTTTTTTTTTCCAGTGAGAAAACTGAGGCTCAGAGATCTTAAGTGACTCATTTTAGGTTCTGCTGGTAATGATTCCCTTCACCTGTGGTTTCTCTCTCTAATGGAACAGGAATCCAGGTAGAAGATATACAAAAGCATCAACTAAATATTACAGACAGCGCTGTTTCTTTTTATGGCTACTGCCCTAGTGAAGTTCCCAAGTGTACATAAGTTTAATGCTAATAGTATATGTAGTACGCTTCCCAGACAAGTGCAGTAGTAGTGATACAATTTTAGGGGCTCCATCGTAGTTAAGAACACCACTTCTTCTGGGAGTGGTTGCCTCTGATTGTTTTCTACCAGTTTGGGATCATTTGTCCCTGGTGTTCTAATTGGAATATTGTAATTTAGATAACTAAGTTGAGAAAATTTAGAACAGAAAGCACGATTCTGTTTCATGATTTGCATTCATACTCGCAGTGAATATTGGCTAAATTCCTACATTGAGATGTGACGGACAAAGAGACAAGAGAAAGGGCTGGCTCAAGCTTTAGAAGGGGACAGTTCTGTGTTCTTAACCCCTCATCTTTTGACATGACAGATTGGATAAAGGATTTTCACAACTCATTTTTGTTGAAGGTTTTCTGAAATAAGTTTTAATCTATGAAAGTGTTTACATATTTACAGAACTGGAACCCTTCCCATTTTTGCAGCTACTTCTTGTTCAGACAGTTGAATCTTTTGTGGTTTAGTTATACCTTCTCAATAAAATTGATGATAATAACAACTAATAAATAGCAAGCATTTAATATACATAGCATATGCCTAGCACTGTGCTCTACAGAAGATGTTTTCCCAGGTTTAGTGGTAAGTGTTCTAATATATTTGTCCACGTTTTAGTAATTATGAAATTCTAAAGCATATATCAATCACATCGTAGTTTGTAAGAGGAAATCTGTAGGAGATAATTATAAAATTGGTTTTTCTTTTATTTATTATTTAACAAAAAAATTAGAAAGCATGAGTTGTGTTTGAGAGATTACTATAAATATTCAAAGGGTTTATGGATTAGAGAGAATTGAGTATTGGGGACACACTAAGTGTGTGTTGGTGACTATAACCTTTGGACTTGACAGGATTAAACATCTTCATTACTTATTCCACCTCTTTATGAAGCTCCTTATGTTTTCTTCTATATAATAGATTCCAGGTTTGATAACCATGGGGGCACTGTGAAGACTGAAATCATGTGTGTTCTATCACTTTTAAGGCAGACTTCTTTTTAATTTCACTAGACAGGCTTGAAAACCAGAAGTAACCCAACTCCAAAATTGGCAGTAAATCTTCCGACAGGGAACAGGGAAAAGGTGACGTACTATGTAATAAATTCCTTTGTTGAAAAAGAGATGTTGCAATACTGGAAACTGAAGTACCAAATGTTTCCTTTTAAATTTGGAAAGGCCTTTCCTCATTACTTATCTGTCCCTGTGGACTTCTAACAGGGGATGTGTTGAAAGATTTTTCAGATGCCCACTAGCCGCAGTGAGAGTGAATGGCAGCATTTATAAGATGACATAAATACTTCAAAATCATCAGTAATCCTTAGAGATGTGTGGTGTGCCAGTGGTACTAAATGTGAACTTTTGTTGCTGCTGATCTTGTACTCCTGGATGTAGGCTGCCTGGGAATATGGGTTTATGTACTCCTGTGAATGAAACTTCACTTTTTCCCTCTGGGGGCTTTTTGTATCAGAACTGAGGTTAGAATGTTTTAGAAGAAATAAAATCTCCCAAAGGAGAGAAAGATCTATGAGTTTAGGAGTTATACTTGAAAATCCTAATCTCATTTTCTTCTTGTATATAATAGGTTTGGAGTTTGATAACGATGGGGACACTGTGAAGACTAAACTTGTGTGTTCATGGAGGAATTATAGCACAATCTTTTACCATTTAAATACTACTTTAAAACCTTACATTTTGGCTGTGGCTGGTTGACTCAGTTTGTAGGAGCATTGTTCTATACACCAAAAGGTTGCAGAATCAATTCACAGTCAGGGCACATAACTAGGTTGTGGGATCCATCCCTGGTTGGGATGTCGATGGAAGCCAATGGATAGTAGTTCCTCCCTCTATCTCTCTTACTCTCCTCTCTCTATTCCCCCTTCCTCTTTCTCAATAAAGGCATCCCTGGATGAGGATTAAAAATCCCTACATTTGCACACTATGCTAAAAACTTGACATTAGGGGTCTTTTAATTTTCATTCTGTCATAATTTGGCTCATAGCATCACTGCTGCCACCACTAAATGAGACAAAAAATATTAAAAATTATCTTGAAATGCAATGTAGCTTGTATTTTCAAGCCTGTCTAGTGAAATATCAGCCAAGAGTTGGTAAATTTTCGTATTTCTTTATGCTTATTGCAAATACTTTTTAATTTTTTAGTTGTTAGTTACCTTTTGGAACTAAAACATGATTGACAGCATGATTTTATTGGGCTATTATAATAAATCTTTTTAATTATCTTAATTTGAAGGATACATTTGTCATTAGAGCCGAAATGAAAATACCGAAAGTGTGATGAAGGTCAGATGAAATATAACATCTGTAGTATTAGTTCACGTTCATTTTACCAATTCATGACCTCAGATATGGGGAAGTAAAGTGCATGGGAGCAAACCCCATCACAGGAGACCGTGCTTTGCTCTTTGCTGTCTTGTCTTAAGGGAAAGTATTGTGAATATAGGAGTGTAACATTGAAGTCAGGCAACAAATCTGTTGGGGAAAATATATATAAAATAGAATTTAGGTAAAATAACAAACAAAAACCATGCATAATCCATAATCCCTGGATAACCACAGTTAAAATATTTCCTGCCAGACTAACAGAAATCTTTATCATGTTTTTTTTTTTAATTTTAATAATGAAAGGTTTACCTGGGTGGTCATTTTGACCCTGTATGAAGTCTCTGCTTGCTTTGAAGCAGTATCCTTCAGAATTGCAATTTAAAAGCTAAATTCTTTTTTTAACTCTGTTCTGGCATGTTAGAGATGATTGTCAGGCTAACTGGGAATCACCTTTCCCTAAGAGAAGGAAAATGCAGAGACAAGGATGAGGAGAGAAAAGAAAATGGTGGAAAATGGGTTTTCTTAAGGCAGTTATGATCCTCATTGTAGTATTTATTAAAGTGCTTACTGAATACCCTGCTGCTACAGATAGAAATGGTGTCCATGTTTGTGGTGGTCACAGACAATGAATTGAATGGACTACATAAACAGAAGTAAGCAAAGCAAGTGAGATTTATTAAGAAAAGTACACTTCTAGTAGACCCAAGATGGTGGAGGAGTAAGCGGAAGCAACAGTAACTTCCTCCCAGGACCAACCTGGAATTACAGCTAAAATGTAAAGTAAGCATCTTGAACAACCAACTAAACACCAGCTGGAGAAAAGCCTTAAAACCAGGGACAGACACAAGAAGCTACATCACTGCAACGTGACTGGTAGGGACTGTGGAGGAGATGCGAGAGGGTTGACTGGGCCACTACGGGTGGCACCTGAAGCTCTGGAGGGGTATTTCAGTGGCTGGAGGTTCTGCCTGAGAAATGTGGGGTCTAAACCCCAAGGTATGCTCCCCAGCCTACAGCACCAGAGCTGGGAAAGGAACCCAGGCAATATCCAGCTGTGAAAAGCAGCGGGGTTTCTGTCTGCAGGGGAGATATGGCTGCAGACTCAGAGAATGCTTTAAGGGCTAGTGCACAAAATTTCATTCGCAGCCGCTTACCCTGGACTCTGGCAGAAGGAGGACAAAGTAGACTAGAGATACATGAAGAGAGTCTGGGTCTGGTGGCTCTGGGGAGACAACTGAAGAAACAGCCGCCAGGATTCGTATACTGTCATTACCCATACTGTAAAGGCCATCTTTCTCAGGCAGAATGCTCCCCTGCAAATCGCATCAGTCTAAGGGGAAGCAATAGCCTCACCTCCAGGAATTACTCTGCCCCACCCTGTGGAGCTTAAGCTGGGCTACAGATTACAGTTTGAGGCTGTATCATTGAAAAGTTTAACTAACAACTAAGGTGGATCTCTGGGAGCTCTGAGACTTTCCCTGACTCCCTCAGTCCTGGTGCTGGTAAAAGTGGCCTTGGTATATACCTTGGTTCTGCACACAAACAGGCCCAGCAGAGGCAGCACATGCCGTGGATCACTGATAGCTCTGAACAGGTTAGCCAGGGCCAGTGACAGGCACCATCTGACAAAGGCCTACAACAGAGTCTTTGCAGATCTACCTAATTAATACACAGAAACAAATACAAAGAAGTAATCAAAATGAGAAGACCAAAAAAAAAAAAACAAAAAAAACAAAAACCCCAACTGAAAGAACCAGAGAATTCTCTAGAAGAACTAGATAAAATGGAAGCAAGCAATTTATCAGATAGAGTTCAGAGTGATGATCATATGGATACTGAGCAGCATGAAAAAAAAACAACATAGAAACCGTAAGAAAGGACCAGTCAGAAATAAAGAATGCAATATCTGAAATGAATAATACACTGGAAGGAATAAACAGTAGGTTAGACGAAGCTGAGGATTGAATCAGTGATTTGGAAGACAAGGTAGAAAAAAGCACCCAGACAGAATAGCAAAAATAAAAAAAAAAATTTAAAAAATGAGAGCTTAAGAAGCATTTTGGACAACATTAAGCATAACATCTGCTTCGCAGGAATACCAGAAGGAGAAGAGAGTGAGGAAGGGATTGAGAACCTATCTGAAGAAAGAATGACTGAAGACTTCCCTAATCTGGTGAAGGAGAAGACACATAAGTCCAGGAAGCTCAGAGAGTCCCAAGGAAGTTGAACCCAAACAGGTCTACACCGAGACACATCATAATTAAAATGACAAGGCTTAAAGACAAGAAGAGAATCCTAAAAGTTACAAAAGAAAAGACATTAGTTACCTACAAGGGAGCACCAATTAGACTGTCATCTGATTTCTAAACAGAAACATCCCAGGCCAGAAGGGACTGTCGTGAAATATTCAAGGTGATGAAAAGCAAAGACCAACAACCAAGGCTACTTTACTCAGCAAAACTATCATTTAATATTGAAAGAGAAATAAGGAGCCTTCCAAACAAGAAAAAGCTAAAGGAGTTTGTTAACACCAAACCAGTACTACAACAAATGTTAAACGGCATGCTTTCAGAAGAAGAAGAAGGAGAAGGGGAAGGGGAGAAGGGGAGAAGGAGAAAAGGAGAAGAAAAACAGAGGAAAATAGTCTAACAATAAAATGGCACTAACTACGTGTCAATCAGTAATCACCTTAAATGTAAATGGCTTAAATGCTCCAACCAAGACATAGGGAAGCTGAATGAATAAGAAAACAGGACCCATATATGATGTCTGTCTTGAGAAAGCCTGACCACTGTTAACATAATAAGACTGGTTTGTGTAACATTGACGTAACCTGGCATCCAAGGAGAGTGGATAGAATGTGCATGAATGAACAATGACGACTTCATTGTACTAGTCAGTGGGGTGGTAGATGCCATTGAGTGAGCCTTTGTACCTTGTGGCCATCACATTCATAATGACTGAGCGAGTAGAACAACGAATCTGCATCAAATTTTGCATTAAGCTTGAACAGTCCTCTGTGGAAACTACTTGGATGATTCAGAAAGCTGCATCTATGGACAACTGTTGATTGGCAGCTTCATCACAGAATGTGCCCATACATCCATCACATCTCGTGGAGAGTTTTTTGCCCAGATTGGCACCCTGTGACTCATGGATTTTTGCAAAACTGAAATCACCTTTGAAAGGGAAAAGATTTCAGACCATTGATGAGATTCATGAAAATGTGACAGCAGCTGATGGCGATAGCAAAAACTGTGTGGGGTCCCAAGATGCCTACTTTGAAGGGGACTGAGGTGTCTGTCCTGTGTACAATGTTTATCGAATTTTGTATCTTCTTCAATAAATGTATCTATTTTTTGTGTTACGTGGCTTGATACTTTCTGGCCAGACCTTGTTGTGTATGCTGCCTCTAAGAGACCCACCTCAGATAGAAATATACATACAGAGTAAAAGCAAACAAATGGAGAAAGATTTTTCATGCAAATGGAAAGGAAAAAATGTTGGGGTAGTAGTATTCATATCCAACAAGATAAACTTTAAAACTAAGGCTATATAGTAAGAGATAAAAAAAGGACACTACATAATGATAATGGGAATAATCCAAAAAAAGGATAGAACCCTAGTAAAGATTTACACATAAGAGCACCTAAATATGCAAAGCAAATCTTGATGGACATAAAGGCAGAGATGTATAGTAATACAGTCGTAGTCAGGGATTTTAACACCCCATTGATTTCAACGGTTTGATCTTTCACACAGAAAATCAACAAGGAGACAGTGGTCTTAAATGTCACACTAGATCAAATAGATTTAATTAATACCTTCAGAGGATTTCAAGCCATAGCAACAGAATGTGCATTTTTTGCAAATTGTACAAGGAAGGTTTTCTAGGATACACCACATGTTAGGACACAAAACAAGTCTCAATAAATTTAAGATTGAAATTATATCAAGTATCTTCTCTGACCACAATGCTATGAAGCTAGAAATCAATCATAAGCACACAGAAAAACACACAAAGACAGAGAAGCCTAATAACATGTTATTAAACAATGAGTGGGTTAACAACAAGGTCAAGGAATAAATCAAAAGATACTTTGAAACAATTGAAAATGAGAATACAACAATCCAAAAACTTCAGGATACAGGGAAAGCAGCGCTAAGAGGAAAATTCATAACATTACAGGCCTATCTCAAAAACACAAGAAAAAGCTCATATAAACAATCTAACTTTACACTTAAAGAACTTGAAAAAGAACAACAAACAAAGTCCATAGTGAGTGGATGGAAGGCAATAATAAAAATCAGAGCAGAAATAATTGGAAGAAGGTCTAAAAAAATGATACAAAAGGTCAATGAATCCAAGAGCTGGATCTTTGAAAAGATAAACAAAACTGACAAATTTTTAACCAGACTTATCAAGAAAAAAAGAGAGGATCCAAGTAAATAAAATCAGAAATGAAAGAGGAGATATGACAACTGACATCAAAGAAATACAAAAGGTTATAAGAAAATATTATGAACAGCTATATGCCAACAAACTGGACATCCTGGATGAAATGGATAAATTCCTAGACATATACAATCTCCCAAAACTAAGTTGGGAAGAATCAGAGAATCTGAATATATAGATTACACCTAGTGAAATTGAAGCAGTAATCCAAAAATTCCCAACAAACCAAAGCCCTGGACCAGATGGCTATACGGATGAATTTTACCACATATTCCGAGAAGAACTAACACCTCTCCTCAAACTATTTCAAAAAATTCAAGAAGTGGCAAGGTTTCTAAGCTCATTTTATGACTCCAGCATTATCCTAATTCCTAAACCAGTTAAAGACACCACAAAAGAAAATTATAGGCCAATATCCCTGATGAACATAGACACTAAATTCTTCAGCAAAATATTAGCAACCCTAATATAGCAATGCATCAAAAAATCATATGCCTTGATCAAGTGGGATTCATTCTGGGAATGCAAGGTTGGTACAACATTCACGAATCAAAAAAATGTGACTTACTATATAAATAAAATGAAGGATAAAACCACATGATAATATCAATAGATGCAGACAAAGCATTTGTTAAAATCCAGCACCCATTTTGATAAAATCTCTCAGCAAAGTGGGAATAGAGGGAACATACCTAAACATAATAAAGGCCATGTATAACAAAAATGCACTGCCAGCATCATACTCAAAGGAAAAAAACTGTAAGTGATCCCCATAAGATAGGGAACAAGACAGAGGTGTCCCCTTACTTCTCTGATTCAACTTAGTACTTGATGTCATGGCCACAACAATCAGACACAAAGAAGAAATAAAAGACCTCCAAAATGGAAAAGAGGAAGTAAAACCATCATTATTTGCAGATGACATGATATTGTCCAAGAAAATCCCAAAGATTCCAACAAGAAAGTACTAGAACTGATAAGTGAATTCAACAAAGTAGCAGGACACAAAATTAAATATTCAGAAATCAGTTGCATTTTTATATGCCAATAATGAACTAAAAGGCTAATCAAGAAAGCAATCCCATTTACAGTTGCTTCAAAAAGAATAAAATACCTAGGAATAAATGTAACCAAGGATGTAAGACCTATACTAGGACATTGTAAGACACTGAAGAAAGAAATTGAAGATGATACATATAAGTGGAAGTGCACACCATGTTCATGGATAGGAAGAATTAACATCATTAAAACATCATTAACCCAAAGTAATCTATAGATTCAGTGAAATTCCTATCAAGATTCCAATGATGTATTTCAGAGAACTAGAACAAATAATTCAAAAATTTATATGGAACCACAAAAGACCCCACATAGCAACAGCAATCCTGAGAAAGAAGAAGAAAGCTGGAGGAATCACTCTACCTAATATCAAACTGTACTGTAAAGGCCATAGTAATCAAAACAGCATGGTACTGGCATAAAAATTGATACAGTTAATGAACAGGATAGAGAGCCCAGAAGTAAACTCACATCTTTGTAGTCAGTTAATATTTGGCAGAGGGAGCAAGTACATGCAGTGGGCTAAAGATAGTTCATTCAATAAATGGTGTTGGGAATATTGGACATACTATGTTAGAAAAACAAAGTGACCACTTCCTTACATCATACACAAGAATAAATTCAAAATGGATTAAAGACTTAAATATTAGATGTGAAACCATAAAAATCATAGAGAAAACATAGGCAGCAAAATCTCGGACATTGCTCATAGTAATTTTTTATTGGGTATGTGTCCCAAGGAAAGGAAAACAAAGGAAAAAATAAACATGGGACTACATGAAACTAAAACGTTTTTGCACAGCAAAGGAAATCATCAACAGAATAAAAAGATAACCCACAGAATGGGAGAACATATTCACCAATACATCCGATGAGGGGTTAATATTCTAAATTCATAAAGAACTTAACAAAACCCAACACCAGAAAAACAACCCAATTAAAAGATGGTCAAAGGACCTGAATAGACACTTTTCCCAAAAGGGCATACAAATGGCCAATAGACATATGAAAAAATTCTCAACATCACTAATCATCAGAGGAATGCAAATTAAAACCACAATGAGATATCATCTCACACATGTCAGAATGGCTATCATCAATAAATCAACAGACAAGTGCTGGTGAGGGTGAGGAGAAAGGGGAACCGTTTTGCACTGTTGATGGGAATGCATGTTGGTGTAGCCACTACTGAAAAGCAGTATGGAGATACTTCAAAAAATTAAAAATGCATCTGACTTTTGACTTAGTGATCTCACTTCTGGGAGTATATCTGAAGGAACCCAAATCACTAATTCAAAAGAACAGAAGCATCCCTGTTTTCATTGCAGTATCATTTACTGTTGCCAGGATATGGAAGTAGCCCATGTGGGTGTCAGGAGATGAGTGAATAAAACAACTGCAAGGCAATTACACAATGGAATATTACTTGGCCTTAAAAAAAGAAGTAAATTTTACCCTTTGTGACAGTATGGATGGACCTGGAGAGCATTATGCTAAGTGAAATAAGCCAGTCAAAGAAAAACAAATACCATGTGATTGCACTCATATGTGGAATCTAATGAACAAACTGAACTAACAGCAAAATAGTGATAAACTCACAGATTGTGAGCAGGGTAATGACAAAGGTATGGGGACATTAGGGGGTGGAGGGATCAAGCAAAGAAGGAGAAGAAGTCATGGACATGGTCAGCAGTGTGGATTGCAGAGGGGAGGGGTGTAGAAGGGGACTAAATTGTAGTGGGAATATAAACAAATTTAAAAAAAAAACCCTATATCATAATGGAAAAAAAAAATAAAAGCACAGTTCCCAAAATACAGATTGCAGGCCATCTTTTGCTAGCAACAGATGGACCCTTTCCCTGGAAAGGGTACAGGCTTTATAGGGGCCACTTTTTTCCCCTCAATTTCTTTGTTTTGTTTGGCAGGCTTTTTTCCACACATGTGCAAGTGCTTATAAGTATATAACTTTTAAGCTTGTGCTCTAGCCATTTCCCACAACGTCCCTTGATTGCTCACCTGGAAATCAACTTGCAATTCTAATTTATTAGAATGGCGTGATGATGAAGCAAGGTGAAACAGTGGTCAGTTACTGGTAGGGTCCACACCCATGGCCACCTTGCTGGGTGCTGCAATGCATTTCTTGGTAATCAGGACTGTGGACACTGGCTGGTGACAGTGTGGCATCTCAGGGCTTCCTCATTCCTATCTTCTGTCTCACAACCCCATGCTAAATGTTTTATGTGGATTGTGTCATTTTGTCTTCACAACAACTGGATGAGGCAGTTATTACTCCCATTCTCCATTTTATAGCTGAGGTAACTGAGGCTTAAATAGAGTCCCAGAGTCTTTCAGCTTGATTCAAACACGAGTTTGAATGTAGACTAGAAAGTGCTAACCTGCCATGGGGATGGAGTGTGTTGCGGGGAGTGCAGGGCTCCCAGATCTGAGGGTTACTGTCCCAGGCCAGCTAAGGAGGGAGCGGGGCTCTGAATCCTGCAGAGCCTGTCTCAGGGTTGTCATGGATGGGGGGAATACACACGAGTAGTCGCAAACATTTCTCTGTTTGCCAGGAGAGGGGACATGGCTCTTCCCTCTAATGCAAAAGGCCCCTCTAGTGGAGAAGGGCCCGAGCCACTTTGTTCAAAGGCTTTTATTGAAAAGATTATCAGGGGGGCTAGGTAACAGGAATGCACAGGTTATCTCATTACATCAGTATGTTAATGTTTACAGAGAATAGATGACATTTTGAAGAAAACAAATGGCAGCAACACACCGATTTACATGGATCCGAGAGGAGACTAGTAAACACGAGAGTGTAAGCATGAGAGCGCCAAAAGGCATACGATTAGGGTCTGTGAATAATGTCAATTTCCTTCCCAGAATGAGCTGACTACCATAGCTTTTGAGGGAGAAACAAAGCATTCTTTAAATAATGTACTTCTAGGCCTGATTTCCCTGGGAACCGTCAGATCTAGTTCAAGACTGTCTCCAGTACTGAATATTGTTTTGAGCCTGAGCCAGGCAGGGGGAGAGAGCCACCGAGACAAGGAGGCTTCTTTCAGATAGAATGAGGACTCTGGCCATGTCCAAGCCAAGCCGATGGGTGTGGGCCTTTTTGCCTTTCTCTGTGTCCCCCAAGTCCTTCTCCCACTGTCTGATGTCTGTCTTAGGTCATCTCTCCTAGTGAGAGAACTTACCCATCATCAACAACCAACTATCGCTGGGCCAAGCAGGGTGATGTGAGGGAGGCAGGGGCTGTGCCCCTGCCAGGGGGACAGGTTTCGTCTCCTCAGTGGCCTGTTTTCCTCAAGGCCTCCTTGATTATTTCCAGTCTTGGGGCCCTCTTGCCTGTCCACGGGGTTACAGTTCCTGAAACCAGACAGGGCGTTTCCCAACACTAACCTCTACTCTACAGTGGCTTATGGCCTTAAGGGAGGGGGGGAGGAGAGAGAGAGAGAGAGAGAAAGAGAGAGAAAGAGAGAGAGAGGGAGAGGGAGAGGGAGAGGAGAGGAGAGAGAGAGAAAGAGAAGAAGAAGAGAGAAAGAATGAGAGAATTCAATAAATAGAATGTGCAG
Source organism: Pteronotus mesoamericanus (assembly GCF_021234165.1). Classification (NCBI taxonomy): domain Eukaryota; kingdom Metazoa; phylum Chordata; class Mammalia; order Chiroptera; family Mormoopidae; genus Pteronotus; species Pteronotus mesoamericanus. The sequence continues at coordinate 32,136,165 of NW_026555105.1, read as the reverse complement.
GCTGTTCTCCTCTTAAGAAGACAAAGAAGACCCTGTGGCTTGGCCCAGAAATCTCGGATTTCTCCTTTTTAATAAAGATACAAAAACTACTTGGTAATGTAGGCCATTGTGTTCACTAGAGAAATGATGGGGTTTTTTTTTTGGAAACATTTGGATGAGGGAAAAATAAAGATACTTTAGTAACTTTTCTAGGTTCCTTGGGGTTTTTTGTCACCTTTTTCTGGATTCTAAACAAATCTGCAAACAAGTGTTTTAAGGATTGCCTTCTTAAGTGGTTTAATACGGCTGAGGGAAATGGTCATTCTTTATATGAATAAAAAGTACTCTAAAATATGTCAGATTCCATTGTTTCAGACATCATAAAGCATTTATTTCAATCAGATTGCTCTCATTTATTCAAATAAAATAAAAAGAAATTTGATTATTAGTACCAATTAATTATATCATGGATTTTCCAAAATTAACTCAGTTAAAATAAATGTTCTTAGATCAAGTTATCTTTTTTTCATGTGTTGCTGCAAGTGGCATCTGATAAGCACATCTATCTATATGGACTTATCAGAAACCATTTTTGACTGAGCACAAAAGTTGTATGAATTGGAAGTAGCTAGAAGTTGTCTTTGCAGTATAAAGTTTTCTGAGCCATTTTCACCGGCAAGTAGCTCTCCCTCTATATTAAGAATGCATTTGATAGCAAATTTCTATCAACAGATTGATAGATAAACAAAATGTGGTATATACATAAAATGGTATATTCTGCCTTAAAAAGGAAGGAGATTCTGACACATTCTATACAACATGGATGAGCCTTAAGGACATGATGCTAAGTGGGATGTCAGTCACAAAAGGACAAAAGTGTATGATTCTGCTTATATGAGATCTATAGTAGCCCAGTTCATAGAGATGGAGAGTAGAATGGTAGTTGCCAGGATAATGGGGAGAAAGGAAGTGAGAGTTATTTAAAGGGATCAGAGCTTCAGTTTGGAAAGATGAAAAACTTGTAGAGATGGATGGTGGTGATCGTGGCACTGAATTATACAGTTAAAATGATGGTTAAATGTTAAATATTCTGTATATATTTTATATGTGTTTATATATTGATATTTGTATATCTGTGTGTGTATATGTCTGTATATATATAATATGTGTTTTAGCAAAATAAAAAAAGAAGGATACATTTGGTCTTAAAAAAAGAGAACTCAATTACTCTGGTTTAAACATAGAGTTTTTGTTTTATTTTAAATCTCATGTGACAAGAAGGCTGGGAGGAGTTGAGCTGGCCAGGCTACCCAGCAATGCTGTCTGGTACCCTGTTCTTTCCCTTGTCTCTACCTTCCTCAGGGTAGGCTTTCTTGCTCATGTTTGTCACCTTATGGTTAGAGGATGCCTGCTGCACCTTATTTAGCTGTGCAGGTGCAGGCGTGGGAAATTGGATTTAGTCCGATATGTCAGAGACATTTAATTTCACATTCTTTGAATATCTATCTGTACACTATGCCATTTGTCCCATTGTAGTTGCCTGAGAACGTGTGGCTATTTCTTGCAAATGAAGTCAGGTGCAAATATGTGTTACTTCCAGGCTAAAGCTGTAGAACAGCCCTCAGTGGCCCTGTTGCTCTCCTGGAAGGGACATGAGCCAGGAGGTGCAGTGACAGAAGAAGCTTCTATCAGCCAAGGTTTGTTCATGAGTGACTTTATGGAGCACATCTTCCTGGTGACTCAAGTATGACTCATAATATTAATGAGAATTATATTTATATTGTATTAAGCTAGTGAGATTTGGGGGTTATTTATTTTTGCAGCTTTTACTGTACTTATTCTGACTGATAGTCCAAGGTGGGCTTTGTGAGATAGATTTGATGGAGTGAAATACGGAAGATTTCAGGAGTAAGAGAATGATTGCAAGTTGATGAAGCATTATATTTTAGTTGGTTAAGGAATGAAGTGAGGACCTAAGGGGAGTGAGGAATAATTAAAAAGCAGCAGAATTAATGAATGACAGTTTTTAGTGAGGTGGAGAGATATTAGAATTGGAGTGCTCAAGAAGTCAACCTGAAAGAGAGGAAGGGTGGGATGTATGCTGGTGAACCTGTGGAGGAGTTAGTGTTACTAATATTGACACAGTCATGGGTGTGAATTTATAAGGTTGTGTGGATAACTTGAAGAAAGAATATCAGACTGTGGAAGCCACGGTATTGGTAGAATCATCTAGGTATATATTAAATCAGTAAGAATTATGACAAGGAGTAGTGTTGGGCAGAGTGGAAGTAACCTGGGAACTAAAATCTCAAAGGAATGAGTTTGTCTTTATTTATCTGAAACTGTTTATATTCACTCTCACTCTAGAATGGTAGTTTAATTGCTTCTAGGTTGACACGTGTTGTTGTTTTTTGTTTGTTTGTTTAATGCCATCTTTAAGATATTAGTGTTTTGGTCTTTTTTGCTGTTTGGCAATATGTAACTTACCACTTAAATTTTAAGATTTCTTTGTAGGTGATTCTTTTTTACTTTATTACTAGTTTTTAATATTTTATTTATGTCTTTGCCCAAAGCTTCACTGAGGTGTACCTAAGGATGTATTTATTTTTATTCCTCTTCTTTGGAACTCTGTATCTTCAGTTTAAAAATTTCCTTATGACTTAAATTCTGGAAACTGCATTGATTGACTCTTTAACTATTAGTGCCTCCTTCCTCATTCTTTCTCTCCTTTCAAAATGCCTATTAATATCTGGATATTCTCATTTTACACTCCAGGCTAAAATCCTCATTTTCATTCTGTTTAACATTGTAGGCTGCTTTTTAATTTTCCACAGATATATCTTCTAGTTCTCTCACTTGAGCTGAATTTAATCTTGTTGCATGTGTTGTATTAAACATTTTTTTTTTAATTTGAAAAGTTTTATTTTGGTTCCTTGAAAAAAGTGCACACCTCCCCTGACCTCTACTCCCAGATTGATCTGCTTTTAAAATTATGATCCCCTTTCCTTTTTATCTTTGTACTACAGATCGTTCTATTAAAAGAATAACCAAATGATGACCTGTGGGTCAGATTTGACCCATGGTCTATGTTAGTGCAACCTATGATTTAAGAATTATTTTTAAATTTATAAAAGGTTATTACAAAATTAAAGATGAAGAATAATTGACAAAGATCAAATGTAGCCTGCAAAGCCTAAAATATTTGCTTTATCCTTTTTTTTCCTTTTTTTTACAGAAAAAGTTTGTCAGCCTGTGTTCTGTTATCACCACTTCTTGGTTTGAACACCTTTCTGATTTTTGCATCTGCACATTCCACCTTATGGGTGTGTGTGTGTGATTGTATATATGTGTTTATGGTTTGTAATTTTTTTATTGTGAGTTTATCTTTAGTGTGGGTCATGGTAGGTTAAGGATCCCCACAAGAGAGGAAATGTATTATAAATATGAAGTCTTTGGATGTGGTATATACTGGAGCCTCAGCAACAAGAAGTACACTGGGAAAGAGACAGCTGAGAGTGGGCTCAGGTTTGAGATTAACAAGAGATCACCTGGCCATAGAGACAGGCTCTCAGTAGGCTATGAGAATGTCCAGAGTTCCTGCTGAGTCCAGGGTTCTCATCTAAATCCCGAAGGTTGGCCTTTAGGATACACAGTTAGGGCACTAGCATCTGGAGTCGCCAGAATGACAGTTGAGTAAGTACTCAGTAACCAAGTAGGGGGAGATCTGACAATATGCAGCAGCACCACTGACAAACTGCTCTATGCTCCGGGCCTAGCACGGTGCTCGGTAACAATCTGTTGAATAGATGGGGGAAGAACTGAAAATCAAGTCCACATTTGCAGTACTGATAAGTACCAGGTGGGTATCTGCTGGGAGCCTTTGCCCTGGACTACTAACCAGATAGGAAGAATCTGGAGACATTCCTTTAGTAGTTGTTTTGTTGATTTCCCCTGGAGTTTTGTACATGAGCAATTATATCATCTGCAAATGGGGCAGTTTTTACTTCTTTCTTTCTGATCTTTAAGCCTTTTGTTTCTTTTTCTTGCCTTAGAGCAATGGCTGGAACCTCTAGCATATTTCTGAATAGCAGAAATAAAAGCAGGCCTCGTTGCCTTGTTTCTGATCTTAAAGAGAAACAATTCAGTCTTTCGTAGTTAAATTTGATGTTAAGCTTAGGTTTTTTGGTGGTGCACTTTATTTTTGGAAAGTAATCATTGAATTTGTAGATTTGATCAGATTCAGGTATAATTTGTCAGCAGGGTCAAAATTAAAAAAGTCTAATTTTATCAAGAGATAATGTGGTATCTGGTTGTATCTTTTTGTGTTATTAGCAGCCATTTATGATTGTTGCCTATAATAGTTATTACATTAAGGTTGCAAATGGTAATATTCTAATTCTGTTGATTTCTTCTTCATTTATTAACTCGGATAATTCTATGGAGAAAATTTTTCTTCATCACCTATTTGGTTAGCCTGCTGTATATTTCTTATAGGAAGTAGAGAGAAATCCTTGCTTTTATTTTTTTAAATTTATCAGTTTTCACAAGACTGAGTTGGTTCTATATCATCCTTCAAAGGTAACAAATGCTTTTTAAGACATTAGTTATGGATTTACTATGTGTTTCAGTTCATTCAGTTATTTTTACTGATGCTAAGTAAGTGTGTATTTATTTAAGTTCTTTTAGAACTTGGTATTTTTTTCATTTTTCTTCTAGGTTTGTTGTTAGGTCTTCAATTCTATAATATATACAGTTCATATTTACTCCTCAGAACTGAGAACATAAATACACTCTTACTTGTGTGAGTAAAGACAAAAGGAGGATGTGTGAAAGGCTTATGTCTAATATCTTTGAATAAAGAATGGAACTGTTTGCCTTTGTATTACACTTCAGCTACATGGCATCATATTTAAGAAATCTTGGAATTTTGTGGGTAAAACCACAGAAGTCAAATTTTTCTTTGATTGGAACCTGCAGGAGAACAAGCTTTGGTGTCAAAGCTCTTATGTTAGAGGTGATATATGTCAGAATAGAAGTCATAATTTTAGAAGTTCCTTGGTAAAAATCAATCATGGGAAAACCCTGCTGTTCCTGTATAACAACAGAGGAAAAAGTCTCTCTGACATATATTGTGTATTTTTGATGTAATGTTAACTTCATGTGGCTTAGCTGTTTGACTTGAGGTGTGTGTACATAACCTTCTGAACACTCATTTAGCTTATAATATGCCAATTTCCTAGCAATTATTATTGTTCCAAAGTATAACATTTCACTGTTCAGCATCAGATATGTACACAAAGGGAATTAAAATTTATGGAGTTTCATGAGCTTAGCACAATGTCTCAACATAGTAAATGTCAAAAATGGTTTCTTTTCTTTTAGTTTTATTGTTGTTTTTTCTCTGATTATAAAAATAATATTCAAAAAATTTAACAAAATAGAGATTACCACAATACTGCCTACAAAGTTATATATTAAGTTGTATATCTAGATCTTCCTGTAAGTGTAGATACTCACAAAGACATATTTAGACGTTGAAGGTTATTCACATTTCCACTTTTCCAAAAAATACAGGGGGACTCTTTCAGGCAAAATGTCAGATGATTTTTTAAAAACCTATATGCTTTTTGAATGATTTGTATTTATGGCAATGAGCATATGTGTGTTTATATGTGCATGTGTTTATAGGGGGAGGGAAGGAGAGAGGGAGGGAAGGAAGAGAGGTGTATATATGAGAGAATATTTCTGAATGAAAGATACCAACATGGTTTAACAATTACAGGTTATATTTTTAGTGAGATTTGCATTTAGTGCATAACATCTGTCATAATACATACTAGCTGAACAGAGAACTGTGTATCTTACCAGTTTGTGTTGGTTGAGTTTTATGATTTTAAGACTTTTAAGGCTTAAAAGAGGTTCTTTCATTTGATAATCTTAGTCCACATTTCTTTGGAACTGCTAATAACCTCCTCTCTCCACTCACCAGTGTAGTGTTTGTACATGAACATATCTGTGTGCAAATTAATGACATGGAAAAAAAAGTTACTTTCTCTCTGGTTCTGTTAGGGAAAATGAATGGATCCTGGAGATGCTTCTTTTTTTGCTGTGATTGTTTTTGACAATAGTGTTGAGTAATACTTTCGTCTGAGTAGATGTTTAGAACATTTGATACCTTTTATTGGTGAATTTATAGAGGACTTGATTTTCTAATGAACTACAGCACATCTTTGGCAGGGATTTTTTTTTAATTTTTTTTTTTTTTTAAGAGATGGGAAGCAGAAGTTCAGTTGGGAAGAAGAATCATTTTGAATGGAAAAATGATTTTAAGAAAGAGACCTAAAGATATTTTATATCTACTGTTCTCATTGAGATAAGAGGGCACTTTCATTTTGATAGGAAAATTGGTTTTATATATAAAAAGCATTTCAAATGTCATTTGCTATATTTTAAAAAAGGCTTACTTCTCCAATGTTTGTCAAAGTAGCATTTTAACATTTTTTATTTTTAAGAAAAAAAATCAAGCTCTTTATTCAGAAGTCTTTTATTTGAACTAACCAGTTTATAAATTAAATTTTCTGTCTTTGCTTTTGCAAGGAATTTCTACTTTTAACAGGTAGAGACTCTAATCAGATTCTAGGCTTTGCCCATCACCACCATGCCTACTCTTTCTTAGTATGTCTAAATGGTCCGGATTCAGACACACTCAAGGGATTAAAATACAGTCTTTCTTTAGAACTATAGAGAGTATTCGCCCTTGAAAGCTATGTAAATTGCCATTAGAACATGAGTAAGGTGTTATTTTATTAAGTCCACTTTACAGCTGTTGTTGTGTGGTGGACATTTCAGTGAAAAGTAGGTTGGGGGAGATTCAGATTGGCCCTGGCTGACTAGATTTCTCCCAGGCCCCCAGGTGTGGGATGCCAGAGGGAAATAGGAGACCAAGGTCGATGGAATGTAAACAAATAAAGAAATTATAAAGCAGAGTTTTTTGTAGTTACCCAAATGTGGAAATGAGATAGAACCCTAGGAGATTCCTAGGTAAAAGACTAAATTCTTGTATTGTATAAATCATTCTTATGAAAAGGAGTTTTCCTGGGGTTTTTTTCTTTTTGTTTGTTTGTTTGTTTGTTTTGAGATTAGTCAATCATGTGTTTCTCTAGTTTCTGCCAAATCTCATTGCTAAAGTTACTAGATTGCTCATAGAAATCATTTCATCCATCACTGAATTATTCTCCAGCACAACTACTTCTTAAGTAGTTCATAAGGGTATTTTAATGTTCATAACGCAAGACAGATGTTTAGTACTGCTTTTCCTCAACAATTTTTGGTTTCCTTCAATTTCTAGGATGTGGGGAGCATCTTGTACGCACCATACTTGCTAGAGAATGTTCACATGCTTTACAAGCTGAAGATGCTCACCAGGCTCTTTTGGAGACTATGCAAAACAAGTTTATCAGTAAGTATAACATTAAGAACATTGTATTTTTCTAATATAGATTGCTTTACTGAGCTATACACTTCATGAGTCACGTACCACATTTGTATTGCTAGACCTAGGTCCAGAGCCTAGCATTGACTTAGACCCTCAATATTGGTCATAAAAAGAATCCATCACAGTAGCTACTACAGCATGAAATTTGCCATGTAACTAATCTAACGTGCAAGCTATGAGAGATATTCCTAGGATTTGAGTGACATACAGTAGAATAAAATTCTACTAAAATAAAATTTAAGGTATAATTTCCTTTAAAAGTTTTAAAATAAAATTTGACTTTTTTTAAAAATCCAAGTTTTAAAATTTAGTATTCATGAGTCCAGTGCTGCCACATATATTTGTGTAGGGTTAAGTTGAAATCCTATTCGGGCTCCATTTGCTGAACCATGTAAGGGTTAAAACGATTTGACTTAGTGTGGTTTTCCCATCACTTAACATTGAACTTATCACTATGCAAAGATATGGGAAGTACTGTAAATAATATAAAACATTAAGTATGTTAGAGTAATTAGCCATGAACACATAAATTAGAGAAAGAGTATCACAGGATTAATGAGGAGAATATGTCCACTTAGAGAATTAAGACAAGAGGATATAATAAGGTGTTAACTGTGTATAATAAGGAAAACACAGATGAAGTGTAGGAAGAAATCACTCCAAAAGGACTAAGGCATGATGGGCTCTTAGTACTGGCTCCGGAAGGCTCTGGGATTAGTGGGGAAAGAGGGAGAAGAAAGAAACATGAATGGAGACATGACAATAGAATTAAGCATGGCAGGGGGCGGCGCATGGTGGGGGTTGGACACCTGTGTGACTCTTACTTAGTATTCCTGATGTGTGGTGGGGCTGGATTGGCCAGGTGAGGCCAGGTCACAGAGGGCATTAGAATCTCAGTGTAGGAGTTCATACTCGATCTGATAGGAAGGAGAGAACCTGTATGTGTTCTTAAGCTAACAAAATGTGTTTGGTGGGGAGAGTTATAGAGTAGAGCTAAAGTTGTCCAGGTACCTCTCTGTAGGAACAAGACATTAGGGGCTGGGAATGGTCCAGGGAATGGAGAGGAAATGGTGATTTTGAGAGAGTCATCAATAGAGAAAGTAGAAATATTGATAAACTATGATTTTGACATTGGGAGGATATAGCCCTCTGGGTCCATTCAAGAGATAGAAACCATACATTACATTAATCAGGATAAGTTTAATATGAAGACTTGTTAACTATGATAAAAGTGTAATTATAAAATACAAGGAAACTCTTTGTGGTACTCTAGAGCTGAGAGACTGTTTAAGGAATGACATAGTTAGAAGGGGCTCAGACATTTTTGGAAAAGGTGTGGTTTGACCACCAGGTAGCAGAGGTTTGCTAGTTTGATCAGGGTGTCAGTGGTCTGGAGTAGCTGGGTAAACAAAAGGCCACACTCTAGAGTGCTGACAGGGAGCAGCTAATCAGCAGTGGGTGGCTGGGTGTGCAGTGCACACAGAGGTCACCAGAGCACATATGCCACAGGGCACTTGCAGCAGGAATGACTGCTTGGAGTTTGACCATCTGGGCCACAGGGGCTACATGTAGGTTGTGTGGCACCTTGACAAAGGAGTCCTGATGGGATGGTGTGCAGCTGCTGGGAGCCTCTGGTTTCCATGTTGAGAGGGCTGTGGATAGGTTATCACCAGGCTTATCCTGCAAGGTCACAGATGGACTGTGTTCTGGGTCTTGTGGCTGGGGCAGGCTTTACCAGGTAACCACACACCACACTGCCTCTCTTTGGCATATGCTGGAAATTGCAGGAACAGTGCCTATTTTAACTCTGTTTTTGTTCTCTAACTCAGATTAATGCCTGGCTCCTTGCCTTCATGCCACTAGTCCCCTAATCTCTTTCTTACATGGCACTTTATATTTGTCCCCGCTTCCGTCTTCTTTGAGTGGTAATTGGATTCCAGGGAGCTTTTTTGTTACTGGAAGAGGGACTGTGGTTCACAGTTATTCTCTTCCCATTGTAGGCTTTTGCTGAAATGGGACTTGCCCTGTACCTACCTGTGGGTTACTGTGCTCTGTTGCTGTTGAATTCAGTGTGGTGTTTGGCTTCCTTAGCACTGACTGCAGACACTACTGGTAGTGGAGCCAGCTGGTCTGAAAACTTGGGGTAGTCAGTGAGACTGCCAATTCCTTATGCATATCAGGCTACTTTTTCTGCTTTACTTTTGCTGGCGTGAGGGTGGTATGGGAATGGAGGACTTACCTACCTGCCTTTTTGTTTCTTTAGATTTCATCTATTCTTGGATCTTCCAAATCTACCTGGGGCTTTTTTTATTATATCTTCTATTTTCTCCGCCCTCGCCAGTTTGGGAAGAGGGACAGAAACCCACACCAGTGATCAATCTATTCTTTTCTTCTAGTTTTCTCACAAATATCCAGGTGTTCAATAATACCTCTACCCCAGCGCTTTGTTTAGGGTACTGGTGAGGGATGCAGCTAAGCAAGGGTTGCTCCAAACTATTTATTTTGCCAAAATTTAGGCTTCCATACTCAACAATATTTCATTTCAAAGCTGTCTCTACCTAGAATTTACAGAAGTGCATGTAGCAGCTCAGCTATATAAGCATGCAACTAATGGGATAAATAGAAGCTTCCATGGATGAAGCTAAAACTGAATTTCACTGTTGTTCAGGCCTTTTAATTAAGTTTCATGCCCTGTTAAGAAACATTTTTTAGGGAAAAGAGTAAGAAAAACAGATTATGGGCAAGAAGGGACTGTACTTACTTATTTGAAGGAAGAAATATTTGAGTAAATAATTGTAGAAAAATTTTAATATGAAGAGATTTTATGCAGGTGCTTTCTTGCAGTTATTTGAACTAAGTTTATGAAGACATAAATAATGGAATTACCTGTATGCATATTAGTAAGAATTGCCAAATGGCTAGTGGAAAAATGTAAATTCAGGAATGAGTTAGAAAGAGGATTTGGAAGTCTGCCTTCTAGTGATTTTCCAGAAAAAAGGTTGATTATATTTACATTACTATATCTTCAGGTATATCAAAATCAAAGTTTAGGTTATTGTTCTTTTGTTTTAATAATTACCATTGTTGAATGCTGTTTTTAAGGGAGTCCAAATTCTTGGCCTTAATAGCATATATAATTTATATAATGTGTTAGTTGTCCAGTTATTCTCAACACGTTCTAAGGGCATTAGTGGAAAGGAATAGTAAGGGGTGAAAACTAGATGTTCAAGAGAAGTTAACTTCCAGGGAACCATGTGGTAGCTGGGTAATTATGGCATATAACTTTCTACTTGCTGAGAATGACCTGAAGCACTTTATTGAATCTGAAATAGCAAATTCACTGGCCCTGGCTAGGTAGCTCAGTTGGAGTATTGTCTTGATATGCCGAGGTTGCAGGTTTGATCCCCAGTCAGGGCACATATAAGAATCAACCACTGATTATATCAGTAAGCAGAACAATAAATTGATATTACATGCTCTCTCTCTCTCTCTCAAAATCATTAAATAAAAAATAAAAGGACAGATTTACTAGCTACTTCTACCTCTCCAGAGTTGGGTCCATGCTAAGGAGTTCCTGAACTCCATTTTTTTCTCTTAGGTTGGTTGGTTGTACTTTAAAAAAAAACACCAAAAAACAAAAACTCTCCCCTTTAAAAGTATTCTCCCCTTTAAAACTACTTAGAGCATTTGACTGCAGTATTTCATTTTGCCACTGGATTCTATGATCTAGTGTATATTGAATCCAGTCCTAAAAATTCCAGATTCAAATTTTTAAAACATATCCAAAATCATGGATTAAAAAAACGTTTTCAGTTTTATTTTGTCTTCTTCTGATGAGTGAGGTTGAGCATCTTTTCATATTTTATAACTTGGCCTTTTTATTAATTTGTGAATTATCTGTGTATAGCTTTTGACAGTTTTTTTTTTTGTACTGGTTGGGTGATATTCTTTTAATTGACAACTAACTTTGATTAATGATAAAATTACCTTAAATGAAAGATTCTAAAATGGCACAGCAAAATTTTAAAATAACTCTTCTTTTTCTGAGTAGTGGTATGTTTGATATCTGTGACTTTCTGCACTAATAAGGGATTTTTTTTTTAAGTAATTTTACACTCGTGATGAAATAATTTGTTTTTAATGTATTTTTCTAAAGTTGTCAGTGACTTATTAAAATAAAGATTCTTTTCCATTTTTTGCATTTCGAAACAAACTCTGAAATTATCTTAAAAATAAGGTTCTTAAAAAATCTATGTTCGATAAAATGAGACTTTAATGTGATAGAATGAATAGAGTAAAATTGGAAGACACTTTGAAGATTTAACTGTTTTTGTTTCCTCTTGCATTACCATTATGCCAAGATCCAGAGCTTTGGTTTGACTTAATATAGGAAGCATAAAAGAGAGTAACCAATTCATGCATTTTTTAAAAAACCACTGTTCGTGTAACATACAAAACCCATAAAAGTGGGTACTGTAAAAATAGTGCCTTAATAATACTTCATGCTAACCAACTGATTATAGACTGAGTGCTTAGTTAAGTAGGGAAAAGAAATAAATAGACTTCCTTTTTAGTTGTGCTTTTTAAATGATTACACATATGCATACACACACAAGCCCTTACAATGATTCCGATGTGACTTTTCCTACTCTTGGTTATTTTTTAACAAACTTGGTTTTATGAATTTTTCTTTTTTCATGCAAACTGTAGCTACATGTGTGGTATTTGAACTTAAGGGTGGCATTGTAGCTTCCTGCCCTGTTCTCGACAAGTGATGTCACAGAACACTTTTTAGTTGGTTCTGCGCAATACTAAACATAATGGCTGATAAAATGTTATCTATAACAGGGGTCCCCAGCCTTGGGCCAAGGACCGACTGGTACTGGTCTGAGCCTGTTAGGAACCAGGGCCATACAGCAGGAGGTGAACTTGAATGTAATGCTCTTGAATCATCCCAAAACCATCTCCTCCCTACCTCCCTCTCTCCCTGGGTCTTCCTTAAAACAGTCCCTGGTGACCAGAAGGTTGGGGACTGCTGATCTATATAACTCTAATGTCTCTCTTCTTTTTTTTTGAATTTCTAAGCTAAGTTATTAGTATTATCAACCTATAGTCTACGTGACCGTTGAAAAATTTTATGCAGTGTACATATTATGATAAAAAGGTAGTTTTGCCCTATGTTCTTTTATTCCTTTGGGAAGTGTTCCTACAACATTAGTTACATCATAAATTTATTGTCAATTACAGTATGCCATCAACAGTTGAGGTTGAAAGGAGTACACTCTTGCAGTTTCCTGCCAAATGGAGGAGTTATGCAATAAATATTTTCTTCTAATGACCAAATTTTTGGCTAAAAACCCAGTAATTCATGATCATTGGCTTTTCATAGGAAGAGCAAAAGGTATGTTGGTGTTACACATTTTAACCTCTTACCTGAGGTTATTCATTATGTTTCATGAATTTCTTTATAGTTTAGAAAACTTTAAAAATACACCATTCTCTTTTCCAGTACAATTTTGGAGTTTTATAAGACCTTTCTCCATATTCGTTATGCATGTTTCTCTTTTTTAAACACAAAAATCTTTTTCCTTTGCAGCTACCTGGAACTTGAGGGACATCTTTTTATCCATTAAAAAATCAAAAATATTTCTCCTTCATTACTTGCAAACACTGCGATATTTAGCCAATTGCACTCACATGTCCAAATTGCAAAATAAGGAAAACAATAAATTTAGCATCTTCCGCAGCATTATTCATAACAAATTCTTGGGCCCTGGGCTTTTATACTTTCAGGATTTTTACCACCTTTTTGTTTACAAATATACATTGAAAGCCATGTATGTACTCTGCTGGCTATTGGATGAGGGAAACCCTCACCTGCAGGGTGAAGGCCATGACTATTAGAGAAAGCAGAATTAGTTTGGATAGAAAGGAGTGTCAGGTACCAGAGATTCTCAGAGAACCTCTGGGACTTGATGGTCAATCAAGCGTGACAGATAATAGCCAAAGAGTCACCCAAAAAACTAGAATTTTCATTATGATGGCCTTGAAATTGCATGCCAATAAGTGATTATAAGAAGGTCATATATGAAACATTGGACATGAAGAGAGAATGGAATTGATTTTGACCGTTATGGCCTAGAAGTATTTATAAGCAAGACAGTTAGTGGGATATATAGGGCTGGAGCTTGAAAGGGAAGTTGAGTGCATGCCGAGTGTAGGAAAGAGAATCATCACAATTTCTGAGAAACCCAGAAGTTATCTTCTGTGAAATGGCTGATGTTTTGTTTCTAAAGGAGAATAAAATTAGGCCATCCTGTTTGGGACAGTCTCGATCATTTTTCAATTTTTTCTCTCCTCTTACAAATAAGAAAAAAGAAAAACTTGTTGTTGTATTAAATTACTAACAGAACTGATCAGAAGCTGACTAACAGGATAGACTATCAGAGTAAGTGGAAATGGGTAGCCAGCAGGAGAAGGGTAAGTCTCTGGGCTTTGGGCATTCACAGCTGAAGTTTTTCTCCTTATGACCAAGGTTTTCTCTTTACACAAGGATTTTTAGCTTCTCTTAGATCCTGGAAATCCCATATATTTTGCACATTTGGAGCTTTTTGTCTATTTGTTTATTTAAAGTCTTAAAATATTTATTGTGGTTTTTTTTCATTACCATTTAGTCCCCTTATACCTGCCTTCCCCTCTATTGGAGCTTTTTAAAAAGTGGAGGATGGTTGTGTTAATCGCAGGTGTGTTCTTACTCAGGTCTTTTGGGAAACAGGGAAAAGACCATTTATATTAGCTATCAAATTTTGATAACTGGAAATAAATTGTTAATATTACTTGGTTGAAAAGGAAGTAAGTACAGTACTAAAAGGTAGAAAATAAAAACAATTCTGTAAACAGTGTCATGTCACTTTAAAAAGAACCATAGTTTTGTTGCTGGTCTATTTGAGTTTTAGGGACCATGGACTTGATTATAAAGGTTGGTGCCATCTCAGAATTGGGAGCTGCTGAGCTATTCACAATAGGTACTTTATTTTGAATTTTATGTTAAAAAATATTTATGAAGTATTAGGATATAATTAAAACCACACAAGGAATTTGTTTTATCCCATGCAGGGGAAAAAAAGAAAGAAAAATAAAAATCTTTGTTTCCATATTAACAATATATTTCTCCTAAGGGTACTGATTAGGTGATCAAAAAGCTTTTTTGTCTGTTCCTTTAGTTTGTGAGCATGTGGAGAAAACCACTAATATTAGTTACAGTAAACTCAGAGCACATAATTATAATGTTGCGAGAAGGAAAGGAAAATTAAATCATATGAAGCTGAAGGCTGAGTTGTACAGTATATGGAATGATTAGTTTGAATAGGGTTTAAGTTACACATGGTGGAGGTGGGTAAATAAATAAATCCATAATTATAATAATGTTCATAATAGATTTTAGAATTGTTTTTATGGTTGTAAAGTTGCTTCCCCTCATTGTAAACTTTTTTTTTTCAGTCATCACATATTTTAGAGTAGCTGATTTTTGAGCCTGTGAAGACCATATATTCATGAGGGAAAAACAGAGTGTATATAAACAACATTATTCCTAACCTTTTATGAATGTGGTAAAACCCAGTCCATTCATTAGCATTAATCATGGGCAGCTTGTGCTGAGTGCTTCTCAAATAGTCCATCTGAAGCTCAATGACACTGATGATTTTCTGCTATTTTACCTCGCTTCTGGGTTGATTTTCAGTTTCAAATTGGGTAAGCTGAGAGTATTTTCTTTGTTTGTTTTAAGTAGCAGATTTATATTTATTTAAAACATTTCACTTCTTCACTTACTTGAATTTGTGATTAGAAATTCTGTAACTATTGGGGGTGAGTAAATTTTGAATATGTTGCTCTAAGACTGTATGTGGCATATGTATGTTTTAAAAGTTACTTTAAAGGTCAGAAATAATCCCGCCTTTCTTCCGTCCCTTTTTTCCTTTTCTTCCTGTAAAATACAATGTTCAAAAGAACTTCTTGTTATATTCTGTAACTATTTAGATTCACAGATGCAAAACAAGTGACCATTTTATGAGTACAGAAACCTGTATTTAAAGAATCCAGCCCAAATGGTAATTGACTGACAACTGATAAAAATGATATAGGTGAAAATTAACTGTCTTTGTTTGATTTTGAAGCAACACACTTTAAACACAAGTGTTTGGGAGTGATTAGCCTTTGATTGAAAAACAAATACTTTTTAAGACAAATTTTAATAGACTAAGTGATAATCAATATTTATAAATATTACTAATTAACAGAATTACTGTTAATAGTGTTAGACATGATAATATTGTGGTTAGGTAGAAGAATGTCCTTGTTCTTAAGAGATGTCTTCTGAATTATTTATGATGGATTATGATATTTTAAACTGACATTCAAATGACTCAGGAAAAATAAATATTTGTGTATGTAATTCTTTTGTACTGTAGGCTGATGATGACTTTATAAGGTAATTGACCTTTTTAGTAGGAAACATTAAGATAAAGCAGCAAATCTTTGGGACTTGAATTATAACAAAACTGTTTACCATTTAACAAAGCTGAGAGAACACAACTGACTTGTACATCCTGAGAAATAAATTAAAATTCTAAAATAATAGTTCATTTAACAAATGAAAACTTACATTTAAGAAAAAAAATGTATAGAAAGTAAATATGTGATGTGTGTGATTTTTGTATGTGCATTTGGCAGGAGAATTACATTTTAATGGGGAAGTACATAAATATGAATTGTAGGTTATTTTCTTATTTGTGGATTTCTGAAAAATCCCTCAATATTTTCACTTCTGAACTCATGCATTTACCATAATATTGTCATATTTATGTGATGAGGGGTCACACAAAAAGGAAAAAAGTACTCATGGACATGGAAAACAGTGTGGTGATTATGTGGGAGAGTGGAGTGAAGGAGGATTAATGGTAATGGAAAAAAATACAATAAAATATTTAAAAAATACGCTTTTTTAATTAATTAATTTTTTCAAATACATTTGTCTCTGCCTTCCCCCAACCACTTTCCCTTGCCCCCTCCCTCAACTCTTCCCCTTTGGTTTTGTCCATGAGTCCTTGCTATATGTTCCTTGACTTTCCCCTTCCTTTCCTTTTTCCCCACCCCCACTCCCTCCCTCCCTCTTGTCTCTGTTGGTTTCTTTTCCTTTCAGTGTTGCTGGTCTTATTTTCCTTGCATCTTTGTATTGTTGGTTAGGTAGGTTCCACTTATAGGTGAGATCATATGGTATTTGTCTTTCGCCCCCTGACTTATTTCCCTTAGCATAATGCTCTCCAGTTCCATCCATGCTGTTGCGAAGTTTAGTACTTTTTTTTTTCTTTCAGCAGCGTAGTATTCCATTTTGTAAATGTACCATAATTTTTTGATCCAATCACCTACTGATGGCATTTAGGTTGCTTCCAACACTTGACCATTATAAATTGTGCTGCTATGAACATTGGGGTGCATAGGTTGTTTTGTATTGGCATTCTGGGATTCTTAGGGTATAGTCCCAGCAGGGGAATGGCTGGATCAAAAGGCAGTTGCATTTTCAGCTTTTTGAGGAAATTCCACACTGCTTTCCACAGTGGCTGCACCAGAATGCATTCCCACCAACAGTGGACTAGGGTTCCCTTTTCTCCACAGCCTCACCAGCACCTGTTGTTTGTGGATCTGTTTCTGATGGCCATTCTGACCGGTGTGAGGTGGTCCCTCATGGTGGTTTTGATCTGCATTTCTCTGATGGCTAGTGATGCCGAGCATCCTTTCAAATGTCTCTGGGCCCTCTGTATCTCCTCCTTGGAAAAGTGTCTGCCCAGGTCCTTTGCCCATTTTTTGATTGGATCGTTTGTCTTCTTGGAGTGGAGTTGAGTGAGTTATTTATATATCTTAGAGATCAAACTTCTATCTGACGTATCATTAGCGAATATATTTTCCCATAGGGTTGGGTCCCTTTTCATTTTGCTGATGTTTTCTTTCACCGTGCAGAAGCTTCTTATTTTGATGAGGTCCCACTTGTTTATTCTTTCCTTTATGTCTCTTGCTTTAGGAGACATATCAGTGAAAAAATTGCTACGTGGTATATCTGAGCGTTTCCTGACAATGTTCTCCTCTAGGACTTTTATGGTGTTGTGACTTATACTTAAGTCTTTTATCCATCTTGAGTTTATTTTTGTGTATGGTGACAGCTGATGATCTAATTTCAATGTTTTGCATGTGGCCATGCAGCTCTCCCAACACCATTTGTTGAAGAGGCTATTATGGCTCCATTTTATGCTTCTGCCCCCTTTGTCAAATATTAGATGCCCATAGAGACCTGGGCTTATTTCTGGGCTTTCTATTCTGTTCCACTGGTCTATGGGTCTGCACTTGTGCCAGTACCAGATTGTTTTGAGTATAGTGGCTTTGTAGTAGAGTTTGATGTCCGGTATTGTGATCCCTCCTACTTTGTGTTTCTTTCTCAAAATTGCTGCGGCTATTCGGGGTCGTTTATAGTTCCATATAAATTTTTGAAATGTCTGTTCTATTTCTGTGAAATATGTCATTGGTATCTTAATAGGGATTGCGTTGAATCTATAAATTGCTTTGGGTAGTATGGACATTTTGATGATATTAATTCTTCCAATCCATGAACACGGTATATGCTTCCATTTTTTTGTGTCTTCCTTAATTTCTTTCTTCAATGTTGTATAGTTTTCTGCGTACAGGTCTTTTATGTCTTTGGTTAAATTTATTCCTAGGTACTTTATTTTTCTTCTTGCTATATTGAATGGTTTTTTTTTTTTTTCCTGATTTCTTCTTCTATTGCATTGCTGGTGTACAAAAATGCCTTTGATTTCTGAATGTTGACTTTGTATCCTGCTGTTTTGCCAAATTCACTTATTAGGTTGAGGAGTTTTTTGGTAGAGTCTACAGGGTTCTCTATGTACACTGTCATGCCATCTGCAAACAATGATAGCTTTACTTCCTCCTTTCCTATTTGGATGCCTTTTATCTCTTTCTCTTGTCTGACTGCTGTGGCTTGGACTTCCAATATGATGTTAAAAAGACGCGGTGAGAGCGGACATCCTTGTCGTGTTCCCGATCTTAGGGGGAAAGCTTTCAGTTTTTGCCCATTGAGTATGATATTGGCTGTAGGTTTTTCATATATGGCCTTTATTACGTTGAGAAATGCCCCATTGATTCCCATTTTGCTGAGTGTTTTGATCATAAATGGGTGCTGTACCTTATCGAATGCTTTTTCTGCATCTATTGAGATGATCATGTGATTTTTGTCTTTTCTTTTACTTATGCGATGTATCACGTTTACTGATTTGCGTATATTGAACCATCCCTGCATCCCTGGGATGAATCCCACTTGATCGTGGTGGATAATCTTTTGAATGTATTGCTGGATGCGGTTTGCCAATATTTTGTTGAGGATTTTAGAATCTATGTTCATCCGCGAAATTGGCCTGTAGTTTTCTTTCTTTGTAGGGTCTTTATCTGGTTTTGGAATCAGGGTCATGCTGGCCTCATAGAAAGAGTCTGGGAGTCTTCCCTCCTCTTGGATTTTTTGGAATAGTCTGAGAAGGGCAGGCGTTAGCTCTTCCTTAAATGTTTTGTAAAACTCTCCTGTGAAACCGTCCGGCCCTGGGCTTTTGTGTGCCGGGAGTTTCTTGATTACTGCTTCAGTTTCCCCAGCTGTCATCGGTCTGTTCAAGCTTCTTATTCTTCCTCCTTCAATGTTGGAAGATTATACTTTTCTAAAAATTTGTCATTTCATCAAGGTTTGCAAATTTCTTGGCATATAATTGTTTATAGTAGTTTCTGATGATCCTTTGTATTTCTGTAGTATCAGTTGTTATTTCTCCTCTTTCATTTCTGGTATTATTAATTTGGGTCTTCTCCCATTTTTTCTTGATGAGTCTGCTTAAAGAATTGTCAATTTTATTTATCTTTTCAAAGAACCAGCTTCTGGATTGGTTGATCCTCGGAAATGTTCTTTTCGTCTCTATGTCATTCAGTTCTGCTCTGATCTTGACTATTTCCTTCCTTCTACTTGCTCTGGGATTTGTTTGTTGTTGTTTCTCCAGTTCTTGAAGTGGTAGTGTTGGGTCTTTTATTTGAAATGTTTCTATGTTTTTTAGGTAAGCCTGTATTGCTATGAACTTCCCTCTCAGGACTGACTTTGCTGTGTCCCATAGGTTTTGGACTGTTGTCTGTTCATTTTCATTTGTTTCCAGAAATTTTTTGATTTCTTCTCTTATCTCATTATTGACCCATTCATTGTTTAATAGTCTACTGTTCAGTCTCCATGAGTTTGCAACTGTTTGAAGTTTCTCTATGAGGTTGATTTCCAGTTTCCAGCCCTTGTGGTCCGAGAAAAAGTTCGGTATTATTTCAGTTTTCCTGAATGTGCTGAGGTTTGCTTTGTGTCCTATCATGTGGTCTATCTTTGGAAAACTGCCATGAGCATTTGAAAAGAATGTGTATTTTTCTTCTTTGGGAGGTAAGGTTCTGTATATGTCAGTTAAGTCTCTTTGATTCCGTGTGTCATTCAGTGCCACAATATGTTTATTAATGTTTTGTTTGGAAGATCTGTCCATTTTTGACAGTGGGGTGTTGAAATCCCCTACTATCAGTGTGTTGCTGTCTATATCTTTTTTGAAGTCATCCAACAATTTCCTTATAAACTTGGGGGCTCCTATATTGGGAGCATATAAATTTACAATGTTGATGTCTTCTTGATAGAGTCTTCCTTTAAGTATTATAAAGTGCCCCTCTGGGTCTCTTTTTTATGGCCTTTGTTTTGAAATCTACTTTGTCTGATACAAATATGGCATCCCCGGCCTTTTTCTCATGCCCATTTGCTTGGAATATTTTTTTACATCCCTTTACTTTCAATCTTTGTTGGTCTCTTGCTCTGAGATGTGTCTCTTGTAGGCAGCATATGTGTGGGTCATGTTTTCTTATCCATTCAGCTACCCTGTGTCTTTTGATTGGGGCATTTAGTCCATTCACATTGAGAGAGATTACTGATAGAAACTTACTCATCTTTTCTCTTTGTACCTGTGTTCCTCTCTGTCTCATTCTTTTCCTTCATCTGCTTAAACCAGTCCCTTGAGCATATCTTGGAGTGCTGGTTTGGTAGAGATGTATTCTTTTAGCCTTCTTTTGTCTGGGGAACTCGGTATTTCCCCTTCTATTTTAATTGAGAGCCTTGCTGGGTAGAGCAGCCTTAGCTGTAGGCCCTTGCTTTTCATGACTTGGAATATTTGTTGCCATTGCCTTCTGGCTTGTAGTGTTTCTGTTGAGAAGTCAGCTCCTAGGTGTATGGGGGCCCCCTTGTATGTTACTTTCTCCTTCTCCCTTGCTGCCTTGAGGATTCTCTTTGTCTTTGATCGTTTCCATTTTAATGATGATGTGTCTTGGAGTGGACCTCCTTGAGTTCATCTTGAGTGGAGTCCTCTGTGCTTCCTGGATCCATGAGAGCCTTTCTCTCCTCAACTTAGGGAAATTTTCCATCATTACTTTTCGAGGAGGTTCTCTATCCCTTGCTCCTCTTCTTCTCCTTCTGGTATCCCTATTATGTAGATATTATTGTGTTTCAGGTTGTCCTGCATTTCCCTCAATGCCTCTTCATTCTTTTTGAAGCTTTTTTCCATTTCTTGTTCTTTCTGGGACCTTTTTTCTACCTTATCCTCCATCTCACTGATTCGACCCTCGGCTTCATCCAGCCTGCTTTGGATTCCTTCTGCTGTGTTCTTCAATTCAGAAGTGGTATTCTTCATATCCTCTTGTGTCTTCTTGATAATTTCTATGTCCTTTTCCAGGTTGATATAGTTTGCTGTAAGATCCTAATAGTTTTTCTCTAGTTTCTCATAGTTATCTTTGAGGTGGCTGAGCTCATTGAGCTTCCTTAGAACCATTCAATATCTGATAGTTCCCTTGCCTCTATTTCATTTAGCTCTCTCTGTGGGGAGTCCCCTTTTCCACTCATTTTGGGGGAACTTCTTTTTCTTCCCATTTTTGTGAGAGTCTGTTAAGTAGTTTGTTTGTTTGTTTGTTTGTTTATTTATTTATTTATTTATTTTTGCTTCTGCTTCAATTGGGCTGTCTGGATTTCCTGACTTTGTGGATTAAACTTCTATGGTAGTAGGTGGGTCTTTTTATTTATTTACTTACTTACTTACTTTTTTCTTTTACTTTTCTTTCTGGGCCTGCCTCTGATGATGTCAGTTGTTGACCCTATATGACCTTGGGTCGTTTGTTTGAGCCTTCCAGGAGTCTACTGTCTGTGTCTGACTCCTGCTTTGAACAGCTGTGTGACCCCTTCAGCCAGGGATCCACTATTTCTGTGGATCGCTCTGCACTCTCACTCTGGCTCCTTGATCGCCTGGACCGGCAGGATCCCCAGCCCACCTGGGCTCGTGTGTGCTTGTCCCAGCCCAGGGGGCTTCTTCGGGACCTCGCGTACTTGTCTGGCCCCCCAGCCCGTTGGGCACCTCGGCACTGGTCTGTTTAGGGTCTTCTATTGTGTGCTTTCCCCGCTTTTGGCTCTTTGGATGCATTGCCTGCCCTCGCCAAATGAAGACTATGGCAATGGGAGGAAGTCAGCTCCACGACTCTCCGGTTAATCCTGTCTCCCGTCTGTCCTCCAAGGACTCTGGGCAGCTTTGTGACCTCTTCGGCCTGGGATCCACTATTTCTGCGGACTGCTCTGCACTCGTGGGCCCGCGCGGGTCTATTTACACCTGCCCTCGCCAATCTGCGCACTCCTTCAAGGCCCCATCATTGCCAACCTGTGGGAGGCCTCGCCAGCCTGCGCGAGCCCTCGCCAGCCCGCGCAGGTCCACACACAAACTTGCCAATCCTCGCCGGCCACTCGGCGCAAGTGTGCGCGCCTGCACTGGGTGGTTTTAGGCTCTCTATTGTGTGCTTTTCGGCTTTGGCTCTTTTGGGGTGTGTCCTCTTCCTGCACAATGGAGACTAGGGAAAGGAGAAGGAGTTGGGACTCCCCGGTTCCTCCTCCTGTTCTTTCCCCAACGCCTCCGTCTCCAGTCTCTCCTCAAGGCTCTCCCAGCCATTCTGCACTTAGCCCCCCAGCTCACACACACACAAGGTGTGTCAGAGCGCACAAAAGGCAGGTTAATTGATTCCCTTATTCCAGAGCGAGATGGTAGCTGCAGAGTGGGAGGTGCATTATCACTGGGGCTCCACCGGCGGCTGTCTCAGTTCTCTTCAGAAAGTTTTCCTCACCAGTCTTTTCCCAGGCACCAGCCCACCCTGCTGCCGCCTCTACCCAGAGATCAAGGAGGGTGGCTGCCACTGTAACTTTTGCATTGGCCCTTTAAATGTCTCTTTGCATCCCCAGCCACCTGTCTCTGGCAGAGAGCGCCCCTAAGCTTTTCAGGGTTGCATTTTGTCTGTATTTTCTTGGTTTTAGCTGCTGTAGTTTAGGGGTCCCTGATTATGATTCAGACCCCATTCTTCTCGGGGGAAGCTGTCTGGCTGTTTCAATGTCCCTCTGGTGCTAGTGCCCGTGGGCACCCAGCCCACCCTCTCGAGCCTTCACCGCACTTCTCACCCGTTGGGATGTGTGAGAGTTGAATCCACTCTATGTCCGCAGCTCCAAGGCTCCTCTCCCACTATTGTTCCATTGTTTTCCAGGAGATTGTTTCACTGTTTAGTCGCAATTCCAGTTTGGTCTTGCGGGGAGGAGGTCAGCATGACTCCCATTCACTCCTCCGCCATCTTTCCACCTCAATCTTAAAAAATATTCTTAATAGTTAATAAGACAGTAAAGAGTACAGACTGACAGAGGTCACACTTATCATCTCTACATTTATTCTTCTGCATCCTATCAGAGGACTTGTGTCATGCACTGTGGGCCGGCTTGTCCAGTCATCTTTCTCAACCTGCTTTGCTCTTGCATGCCTCTATTAATTAACTGTAAAAACTGAATATTCACATTGTAAGACTTTCTTGCAGCTTAGGAATAGCTATACAGTATAGGTCAGGAATAAGCAAGAGTTTGCTTGATTTTTAGCGAGAGCCTTTGTTTACTTGATAAAAGGGCTCACATCGTCCCTTTTGTCTTCTTCCTGTCCTAAATATGGATATGATGTCTGGAGTAAAAGAAACCATCTTGTAGCTGTGAGGGAATGGATGGGAGACTACAGAAATCACGACCTTGACACTGTAGACCTGCTGCTGGAAATGCAGGTCACTCTCTTCCAGATGACTTGTTAAATGGGAAGAGTAAATTTCAATTTGTATAAGTCAGAGTAAGTCTGGGTTTTTGTTAGTTATTGCTGAATACAGTCCTAAATTGTTCTTTCTGTATTTTTAGCGAACATCTGTGAAATGGTGAGTTTGTTCAAGATCTGTCCATTCCTTTATTTTGAAAATACATACATACATATATACATACTTGCATACATAAATGAAGGGGATGTTTTTGTTTGAATACCTAATTCCTGTATGTTTCTGCTAATAAAACCAAAGGTTTGCTCAAGTGAATTTTGTAGGGAAAGGCGGGGTGATTGTTACATTCTAGCCACTATCCTATGTTAACACAGCTATGGTGTTCGACTATTAAACTTAGAGCTGATTTTTCTGGCACCCAAGTTCATCAATCTCTATGCTTGATTATTAGAAATCTGTGTGGTCTGGTGGTTTATTTTATCTTTCCATAAAGTTTATGCTGTATTATACTATCAGTCTAATATTCATTCGGTACAAAGGTAATATGTTCACATAGTACAAGATTTGAAAGACACTAAGGAACAATTGGAGAAATCTCTCTCATACTCCATCCTTCTGCCAACATAGTTCTTCTTTGTTGAGGCAACCAAGAAAATTAGTTTCTTTGTATTCATCCAGTGATATCCCATGCATTTATGGGTGCTGTGGGATGTGTGGTCTTTTCTTGCTTTTTACACTAGTGGTAGATACCCATATACCAATCCTTCACTTTGCTTTTTTCTGCTGAATGTATCTAAGAAATCCTGTATGAGTTAGTCAGTAGTTTCTTTATTCCTCTTAACAGCTACATAATATTCTATTGTATGAATATATCATAATTTTATTATACATTCCCCTTTCAGTGGAAATTTAGGTTGTTTGTATTACAAACAGGTGCCACAGCAAATGATTATATGTATGTCCATTCATACAAGTCATTTAAAGTTTAAAACAATATGTGTACAGTTATTTTATTTTTTTAGGTTTGGTTCTTAAAGACTAACAAAATGAGGAGGTATGACTAGAACAGGAATAGAATGAGGCAAGTAATTTTTGAGGAGAAGGTAGTGTATTGCCTTGGTTGTCTAGGAAGATTTCAATCTGAGGCTTCTTATGGTATTTATCATAGTAACTGTTTCTTAACATATTTTATACGTTTGAATGAGGTAGGAAAGAATCTCTTACATTTTTCCTTTTATATCAGCTGCATTCATTCACTTATAATAATTATACATAATTATATAGCACTTTATACTTTTCAACAGTTTTCAAATTCTTGAGATCATCTTTTAATACTAATGTTGGATAAGTCATCTCCTTTTGGTAAATGATTGGAAAGCTTAGAACCAAATCATGTGTCAACCTAGTGACCCACAGGTCTAAACCCACAACTCACATCTCTTAATTTCCTTGAGTAGGTACAAAAAAAATGTGTGCGTGTATGTGTATATGCATGCGCACACTTCAGGACTCTTCTCCTATGTCTTCTGGTGTTATTTATGGTGAATCACACCAGGATGTTGGACCTTGGTTAGCAAGGAAAGAATTCAGAGCCTAGGAACTCAAATTATAAGAGAAAGTTTACAGTCATACCTTAGTACTTGTTAACTTCAGAACTTGTCAAACCCTGTACTGGTGACTTTTTGAAGAGAAAAAATGTTTCAGTACGTGGTCCTTGTTCAGGACTCATCGCATTTGCTAGAACTTGTATGAGGTATGATGCTACCCTGCAAGAGAAAATGCTTTATCATTCATTGCTTGCTTGGTACTTGTCGGTTTTGGCACTCTTCATGAGTTCCAGAATGAATTAACGACAAGTAGCGAGGTACCACTGTATTTAGAATGCTACAGAGGTAGAGGGAGTAAGCCAGCTCAGCTACTCAGGTGAAAGTTACAGAGGCAAAAAGAAGGGCCCTTGCAGCTTAGGAAAAAGAAAGCCAGAGAGAATGGGCTTGGGCAAAGGAGGGCAGGGAAGGCAGGGGCATGCTCCTGAGAGAGAGAGAGGGAAAACCCACTGGGTCTTTGTCGTAAGGGCTAGGAATTAAAAGGCTTGGAATTTATGGGAGGTCTCAGGGGAGGATCTCAATAGACTATTCTTTAGCTTTCCAGGTGTGCTCCATCAGGGTAATGGTCTCTAATATTTGGTCAGCACCAGGACAGGGGCCTAATTGTCCTGATGTCAGCTATGGTGTTGCTCCACCTGGCCTTGCTGCTTTTCTGGGCCTGGAGCTGAAAAACAACTGAGGCCTAGATGTTATCTCTAGGGCTGCATGCAAATGTGGTCATTCTTGTGTAATCAGTGGAAGTGGGGTTCTTGCAGTGTCTAGAGGAAAAGAATTTCCTAAGACCCACACAGAAGGATTGATCCATGGTGAACTTTATGGATGATGTAATGAAAAGGGTCTTCTCCTGACTTCCCAGTGTCTTATCTCCAACCACCTCCCCATAGAAACAGTCCAATATTGTCTTCAGTGGGTCCAACACAAAAAGCCAATGTCCAGAGTTCCTGCTCCACATTAGTGTATAGGCCAGTCCAGCATCCAGCTAGCTTAGTATGTATCTCCAGCTACAGTTTATTGATGTGCTGCAGTATTCAGTCTCCCTCCTGAAGTTCTCATGGCCATGGGCCATGCGGCTGCCAGGGCCACACAGCTATGGAGACAGAGCTGATGAACACAAGGGGCAAGTGCAGGTCCTAGGCCAGAGAGAGAGAAAGCCTAGTCCTTTTGGAGTCCTTGCCATCTGCCACGGGGCCTGGTGGCTGCCAGACCCACATGGTTACCTGCTCCTGTGTGAGATACCGCATGAACAAATAGGGCAAGTGCATCACCAGGTTGGAGCGGGGCGTGATGATAAAGAACTTCTCTGTTCTTCTGGGATTATATTAGCTTGGGTTTGGAACAGACCAGGTACCTTTTCAAAAGAACCAATCAGCTTCTCAAGCTTTTGCTAGCTTTGGATGTCTCTACTCCCCCTAGTAAGACTGACAAGCCTCCGTGGTCCATCACCTCCCCCTGGGCCCCTCAACAACCAGGAAGTGGAATGGGGAAGGGAGGGGTGTTAATCCCCTTGGCAGAGCACAGTGCTGTAATCCTCTGGAGTGTGAAGCTGTAGCTTCCTGGCTAGCAAATAGGCTTATGTTCCCTAGATTACTAAATTCAATGTCTAGTTCCCTTTTCTCCCCTTCTGAATATCTAGCTAAACAGTGACAGTAACACAAGGACTTATATGGGGGGTCATGTGAGGCTATTCTCTGGCCCCCTTGTTTCTTCTCTAAAGGAGCCTACCACAGAACTAGCAAATGTCAGGGGAGGAAAGGGCAGGGGAGGGTCCGAACTGCATGACTAGTGATATGAAAGGTCAGGGGGTCTAAACCCCATGACCAGCAATACGCTAGAGAAGGAGAGGTTACCCTGGGACAAGGTCCCACCCTATAATTGTCTATTGCTAGGTGCCTAGGGCACGTCTCTCTCTCTCTTTCTTTCTTTCTTTCTTTCTTTCTTTCTTTCTTTCTTTCTTTCTTTCTTTCTTTCTTTCTTCCTTCCTTCCTTCCTTCCTTCCTTCCTTCCTTCCTTCCTTCCTTCCTTCCTTCCTCTCTCTCTCTCTCTCTCTCTCTCTCTCTCTCTCTGCCTGCCTTCCTGCTTGCCTTCCTTTCCTTTCCTTTCTTTCCTGGGAGGAATTATTCTGACCCCATTTGGATGGGATTGTCTCATCTCTGTTGCCATGGATGAACATGTGACCTAGTCTAAGCCAATCAGAATAGTCAGCATTCTGGCTATAGTGGTTGGTTCAGTGATGAGTATGATATCCCAGTGAGGCTGATCAAAATCCTCTCTTGGGCTTTTCTGCCGAAGCTTAGTTTGTGAATTACAGGATTGACTTTTGGGCAGTCAGCAGTATAAATCCAGACAGGTCTGAAGTTGGATAAAATTCCCAGAATTTCTAGTTATTTTTAGTTTAGCCTGGCAAATGATCTTTTTTTTTAATATAAAAAAGGCTTATCTAATTTACATACTGTCTACTTTGCATGGAATAGCATATTGTGTCTTTTATTCTGCCTTTGAGAGGGGAGTGGCATGAGAGAAATGTTACCAAAAAGCCTCCTGTTTTTCCAGAACAGTCGGTGGGGTTCTGTTGCTTGCTACTTAGAAGCATAACTCTGGAGACAGGAGTCTGGTAAAAAGGAAAGTGCCTTATTTAAAGGTTATGTAGTTTTGGAATGGTGGTAGGTTTCTGCCTCAGGGCCCTGTTCCCTTTAAAATACCCAGAGACAAACAGCTCTGCTACCCTCTGCCAGTTCAAGAATGTGCCTGAAATCCCTTTTCCCACTCCTACACGTTATCATCCTTTATGAAATGCAGATAACTGTAGCAGGACTATCCAGGCAGGTTGGCAGATTCCCAGTCACAGTTTAGCTAGCACTGCCGCTTTCTATGCAGGAGGGATGCAGGGGCTTGGAGCTTGACCATGCGGTCTCCTCAGAACCCTCCAGTCTCAGGAACCCAGACTCCCTGTGGCCAACCAGGCTAGCCAGGGAGAGGAAAGAGATTGTGCTTCTCGGCACATTCCATTTTTAAGACTGAGCCCAGAAATCCTCGGGTGACAGAACATTCGTCTTTTTAATTGGTGCGTGCTAATATCCACCATGTTTGCCTTTGCCCCTCTTCGGGC
This sequence comes from Pteronotus mesoamericanus, assembly GCF_021234165.1. Classification (NCBI taxonomy): domain Eukaryota; kingdom Metazoa; phylum Chordata; class Mammalia; order Chiroptera; family Mormoopidae; genus Pteronotus; species Pteronotus mesoamericanus. Next base: position 32,107,766 of record NW_026555105.1, on the reverse strand, counting down.
TGCCATTTTGCGCAAGAGGGCAGAAGTCTTGAACCACACATGGTCTGTACAAGCTCCCTTCTTCTGAGTCACAAGCTGCTCAGTTGCTGGCAGCCATGCATGCTGTCACAACTGGGCTGGTTTGCCCAGCTGTGTTGCTTTTGTTTATAGTTGCCTTGGACAGTCTCCCTTCTACCACCCCTCCCTTCACAGGGAAAGCAAGCCACTCCTAATTTTCAGTACCACCTTGGGGTTTTCTTCCCTCCCTCTGACCTCCCAGCAATCTAACATGACCCCTGACCCCTCTTTTACAGAAAGGCTACTGAAATGGAAGTCACAGGATACGTTCAAGTCTCTATTTTGCCACTTGCTGGCTTTTAGGATTTGGATGATTTATTTCTCTCTTTAAAAGCAACTTCGAGTGGCTTAACCCAAGATTTATTCTCTTTTTAAAAAACTCTGTTTAAGAACCACTTTCTGATGGCTTAACGAGAGATTAATTTTTACTCTCATAATTAGACTTCCACAGGACCTGTGTCTCCTTTCCTCCTCTGCTCTCCTTAGGGTGTGGCTTTCACCACTCCCTGGACATCATATTTGCATTTCAAACAGGAAGAGGGAGATGGGTAAAGAGCAAAAGGAATGTGTGTGCCACATGTCAATTGTCTTTAAAGGACTTTTTACAAATCCCCTCCAAATGACTTCTCTTTGTGTTTGATTGTTCAGGTTTGAGTCCCACGTTCACCTCTAGCTATAGAGAGGTTGAGAAATAGTTTCTTAGTTGGGTATATTGCTGTCCCAACAAAATTGGGCTTCTTTTAGTTAGAAAGAAAGAGATAATAGGTAAGCATCTACTGTCTACCACAGGGATTGGATTAGATGATCCTTTTGTGGTAGGCAGTTAGACAGACATGAGCAGAGCAAAGTCAATTGACCAAGTTCAGAAGGGCACCAGGGCAGAAAGCGCTGGGTGCCTAGCAATGGGAAAAACTGGAAAAACAGGAACCTCAACCCAGCGTAACCTTTCCTCCCTTAGCATATTGCTGGTCAAAAGGGTTAGATCCCCTTAAGGGGGAATGAAAAAGGGGGCCAGAATAGCCCATAAGCATTAATTCCAGGACAATGATGTTCTGGTCTGCTTCAGGTAAATCTAGACTTCAGTTGTGTTTCAGCTTTGGGCCCAGAAAAGTGGCACAACCACACAAGTGCCGCCATGGCTGACCTCAGAACCAGCTGCACTGACTAAGGACCACTGCCCTGGTAGCAACCAATCAGTGGAGATCACAACCCTGAAAGGACACACCTACAAAGCTGATGAATATTCCATTAAGATCTTCTCCTACAACCTCCCCTAAAATTTCTACCCTTAAAAGCCCTCAGAATGGAGGACCCAGCTTGCTCTCCCTTCTAAGAGCTTTCCTAGGCCTTTCCCATCCCCATTCTCTTCTCTGCAGACACATTACCTTTACCTTCCTCTTTCCTAAGGTTGAAGGACCTCTTCTTTAGCCTCTTTAACTTGTTTCCTGAGCCTATTTCTTCTACTACTCACTTCTTCTACACCTGTGACTTTGTAAATATACTTCCTCTAATAGTTTGAGTCTGAACTGTTTCCTAGGCAGAACTCAAGTACTGAGGTGGCTGAATCGAGGTCAGGTCTGACTCCTCCAGTCTAACACCTGGTGCTGTTCTCTCTGCCAACACTTGCTCTACATGGCCCTTTCTAGTTCTAGAAGCTGTGAACTCTATTTAATAAGTTCTGGGAGAATTGATGATCAAGACTCTAATGCCCACTGCAGCAAAATAACCTATATCAGGATTTGGTTACTTATGTTCCAAGGTCAAATCCTGCTACCCACCTGATTTTAGAAATAAAATTTTATTAAAATGCAGCCACACTTATCTGTTCACATATTGTCTGTGACACTTTTATATTACAGTGGTAGAGTTGAATAGTTGTGACATAGACTGGATGGCCTGCAAAATTGAAAATATTTACTATATGACCTTTTACAGAAGACGCCTGCCAATTTCTGGCTTAGATGATCCAGAAGAGCCCTTCTATTTGGGGGTTTCAAAAAACAAACATGTATTCATTTGTTTCTTAAGTATTTGACCATATACTACATTTCAGTATTTAGACCAGGAACTGAGGGTATAGCAGTAAAGAAAACAAAGTCATGTCTTTATGGAACTTATGTTTTGTAAAGTCAGGCAGACAATAAGTAAATAAGTAAAACTTATAGTCTTTCAAATAGTATCATATAGTAAGAGCTACAGAGAAGAATGAAGCAGGAGAGATGGATAGTAAGTACAGGAGAGGAGCTTACAGTTTTTGAGCATGGTCAGGGAAGGCCTCCCTCAGAAAGTGACATTTAAACAAAAATCTAGAGTTGAGGGACAGAAGCCATGTGGCCAAGAGAGGAAAGAAAATTCCTGAAAGGCATGTGCAAAGGAGGTAGCAGTGTATCTGGAGAGGTTGAGAAATAACAGGGACGCCAGTGTAGCTGGTGCAGAGTGAGCAAGGGAAAGGATGGTTAGGGATGAGCTCAAAGAGGTGGTAAGGACCATCATGTAGGGTCTTACAAGCCACTGTAACATGGGAGCCATGGAGAACCTTAAGGTGAGGAATTACATGTCCTGACTTATATTTTAACACAGTCATTTCGGCTGCAGTGCTGACTATTAATAGACTATGAGTAAGGAGGCTTGGGAGAGTGGAACCTAGGAGACCAGTCTAGATGCTGTTGAACTCTACCAGGCAGGTGACAATAATGGCTTTATTCAGATAGTGGTGGTAGGAGGGAAAGAAGTGGCTGGACTCTAGATAGTTTTTAAAGGCAGAGCTAACGTGATTTGCTAATCAGTTGACACAGGGTAAGTGATAGAGTCAAAGATGACTTGGTTTCTGGTCTGGGCAAGTGGAAGAGTGAAGTTTTGTTTATTGATATGAGGAAACCTCCAGGAAGAATAAGTTTTATGGGAAAGATTGGGAATTCCTGGAAGTGCTTATTAAATATGCACGTGCAAATGTTAATTAGGCAATTGTATACTCAGGTCTCTCATTTGGGGGAGGCCTGGGATAAAATAAATTTGAGAATCAAGAATGTGCAGATGGTATTTTAAAGTGATAGGCCATATGAATTTACCAGGGGAATGAATGCAGATAAAAGAAGATGTTGAAGGACCCTGGAACATTCCAAAAGTAAGGCCACAGAAATGAAGAGGGGCCAACAATAAGATTGAGGAAGGATAGCCAGTGCTCCTCCTGGAAGTCAAGTGAAATAAGTGCTTCAAAGAGTGATCAGCAAGTTCAGTGCTGCTGACAAGTAGTCAGGAAGATGACGACCAGGGTATTGATTCACCATTGACTTTAGCACTCTGTGGAGGTCATGGGTAACCTTGGAAAGAGGGTTTGGTTAGAGAGATAGGGATAGAAATCCCAAATTGAGTAGGTAGGGGAAAAGAATGAGAGGAGAGAAATAGAACACAGTGAATACAGACAAGTCTTTCAAGGAATCTTTCCACTTTTTTAAGGATGAAGAGACGGGGAAATAGATGAGTTGTAGTTATTTTTGTTTTTGCTTTTGTTTTTGTTTTGGTATATATAGCAGACAAACAATATGTTTTTTGTTTTTGTTTTTTTCTATGTAGGAGACATTAGAGTAAATGACTAGGAGAATGATCTAGGAGAGAGACAAATGACTGCATGTGTATTTGGGGAGGGGTAATGTGGCGAATGAATTGCTGTTGTGAGGTCCTTGAGTAGGTGAGAAAAAAATAAACCATGCACATGAATCAAGAACATGTGAGGGTAAGGGATTATGGAGATTCTTTCTGATTGCTTCTGTTTTTCTCAGGGAATTGGGAAGCAAATTCAGCTGCAGAATTAGGGTGAAGGAGATGCGAGATTTGAGGAGAAATGAGAAAGTAAACATCTGTACTTGCGAGATGTGCGATTGCTGGGCAGCATTGAGGGCTGACACTGAAGTTAGTGATCATGAATTTAAAGAGAGTGGTTAGCCATGGTAGTGCCACTCTCCAGCCAAATTCAGCTTAGGAGTTCAGGCATGGAGTAGGATTTAATTATGCTTGGAGTTTTGCCAGGTATTTAGGTGGCCCAGACTGGGCCAAAATAGTTGATAGTTTCTGCAGGGACTTAATTATAATGATGGACCATAGACTTTAGCCCATAGGACCAAAGTGAAGACTTGAGGGGGATGAGGGCCAGGTTAAAAAGTTGTTAGGAATGGGTACTAGAGGGTGCTCACTGGAAAGTTAGGGGTAGTAACGAGATGCTGGCAAACAAGACCTATGGAAGAGGTGGAGTTTTTTGGTAATCATAAGGACTAGGGTGTGATGAGGTGAGTGAGTGGCTGACAGAGTAGAGGACAAGATTCTTGGGAGAGAAGAGGTCAGGAAGTTAAGTGTAAACTTCATGCCTTGAAATCTCTAGGAATTATGGCAGGGCAGGTGTCAGAGAAACAGTGATCTAGTAGCATAAAACTTGAGGAGTGATAGGGAGTGACCTCTGGGGGCCAGTGGATGAACTGCCACATGGACGAGTCTGATGACAAGAATCTCAAGTCTGGTTCAGGGTGTATGGGCAGCCCCAAGGAGGAAGATAGTGCCCTTCTCCAGACATGATGAGTATTTCATTGTTTCCATAGAACTCATTTACATTACTATAAATTTTAAACCTTGGACACCCCTAATGAGTGTAGAAATGCCAACTCTTTGTTACAGTTAAACTGGAAAGAAAATGCATGGTTCTCTAAACCCACAAGCACTAACATTGTATGTTGGCACATATGTCCTTTACATCCCCAAATCTGCTGTTTTTTGCTGAGTTGAGGCATTAACTGATGTGAACATGAAACAGCCACAGGGCTCAGGAGTCCTGGGATGGAGCCCGGCCAGATGGGTACAGAAAGTGAGTGATTCTTCTTTTCTTTAGCCCAGAAATTGATGCATAAACTTAAGTATGAAATGAAAAATTTGAATCACTGGCACTCCCCTTTTTCCTTCATGGTGCTCACCCTCAAAAACAACATTGTTCATTTAACTGTCTATATAGATCTTGCTCTTGTTAAAAATGGCTCTAAAATATGTGTGCTGTTTTCAAATGTTTGGAGTTGAATGGTATTGCTAATGTTAACTTCTTTGGTTGCACACTAGATTAAGGTTTTGTGTGCCACAACTGGCTGGGCTATATTTAGTTGTCTTGGTGGATATGCATAATTGAAAATGTGCAAATGAAAATATCTCTCTATCCCCTTTTCAAATTTAGAACTTTTTATGAGTCTCACAGTAGTATTTCACTTGATTTCTATATTTCTGACAATTTTTTGGGTGGAGGACCTTTTGGCTCTTTAGTAATTATCCCTTTCTGGGAGACAGGTCCAAAATAGACCTTGCTTATATGGAATTCCTCAGATTCACAGAGTGAGAGTTCAGTGTTTATTTCTTATTAATATAAAAACCCTACAAAATTTTGTGTATCTGGATAAACTTGCTAACCTATACAGTGATATTTTAGCTTTATCCCAGGTATTATTTTTTCCTTAGAGTTGCTTCATTTTGGTGGTCTACTGCTCATCCTTCTATAAATTAAAAGTAACTGCCAAATCACTTTGGTCTTTCAATGCTGCTGATGTCATATTTATTCCAGGAGAGATGCTTTTACAAATGCAAATGAAGGAATGGAATTAAAATTTTTTGGTTACTGTTGCCTTCTTTCTGGTTGTTCTGTAATAACAACATCTCTCTCCAATAATGTTTATGAATTTTTTTTTAAAATCATGGCTCTTATTTTTGCCTATCAGCCAGTCTTTAAGATATTTATGGTTTTATTTATTAGACATAATAAATGGTTACCCACAGCCTAAGGCTTTTTGGAATGTAAACTGTAAAAATCACAGTTAAATCAAACAGGGCTGCTAAAATTCCACAAGGAAGGTGGAAAAAAAGTTCAGGGCTTTATTTAGTAGAGAATGACAAGCTGAAAATTAGATCCTGCCCAGCATCCTAAAGTTAACAAATTAGAGCTCTATTGAATTAGAACTGGGTGGGAATTCCAGATACGAACAAGGCCACAATGAACCAACAAAGGGAAAGAAGTTGGAGATTTGAACTAGGGAAACAATTTCACAGGAAATAGTAGACCTCTCTGTGCCTGGGTTTCTCTGATAACTGCCCTGGAGGCACTGCAAGCTGATTTTACATAATGATGACAGGACATGTAAATAACTTGATTAAAATGACAGAATGAGGTTAGGGGCCCCTTACACACGTTCTGGTGTGGTACCTGGACCTCCTGATGGAGAGCAGTGACCCGAATGCTTCTTCTAGGTAGAGCATCTGACTTCAGTCCCTAGTGGAATTTCTTCTGGCCTCACTTCTACCCAAAGCAGCACCTGCTGCCCTGTGTACTCAGCATGATGCCATGGGTATGGTCGGTTCAGCCATGCTGGGCCACCTCATTGGACCCAGGGGAAGGGACGCCACTGGACACATGGGGGTATCTCTCCACACTCACTGAGGAACACTCACCTGGACTACCATAGAAACCTCCTCAATAGTCTACCTCCCTCTTCTCTTGACTACTACCCCTCAACCCCGTCTGTTGTCCACATAGCAACATAATCTGATTCCTTGCTATTATCCCTTTGATGATCCTTCAATGTAAAGAAGATAAAACACAGACATTACCTCATGGTCTCTGTGATCCCCATCACTCTCCTCTCTTGCTCATTATACTGGCCTCCTCGATCTTGTTTTTCTAAATTCCTAGGTTCTGTCATGCCTCAGGATATTGGCATGTCCTGTTATCTTCATCTGGAATGCTCCTACTTTTAATCTTCATCTGGTTCCTTTCTCCTTTTAATCAAAATAAAAATGCTCCCATCTCAGAAAGGCTTGACAACAGTGGGTTCTGCCTGTTCCCATTCATCTCCATCTCAGCCTGTCATTCGTTTTCTCTGTGAAACTGCCACAATTGTAAGTAACGTGTGTATTTGCTTGTTTGGCCATCTCTCCCATCAAAATGTAATCTTTCTGAGAGCTAGGACCAAGTATGTCTTGTTACCAGTGTAATCCCAGAACCTTAGATAGCATCGAATGTGTAATTAATAGATACTCAAATAATTATAGAATAAATGAAGGAAAAGTAACAGTGATATCTACACACTATTATAAGTGGTGGGTCACCTTTTTGTTGTCGATCCTCCCTTTTCAGTATATAGCTTTTTTAATTTTCTTTAACCTAATTTAGATGTGATACTTCCAAAAGGAAATCAAGAGCTCACTGTGGGAGCTCTGGGTCAAGTGGCACTTGCTGGACTTTTTGAAACAGTTAAAAGATTGTTGGAGCCTTGTTAACAAGTCAAGTCCCTAGTTATTATGACCACTGTCATCAACTTGCTAAGCAGAAGATCTTGGAAATGATATCACTTTCTTGACTTTCTGGATTACCAGTTGTCATCTTTATAGCTGTCATTTCATCCTTCTCTTCTGCTCCAAGATACCGCCAGTCTTTTCCTTCCTCTGTTGTTATCATTTCAGCATGATGACCAGTTGTGGACTGCTGGTTTTTTGTCATTCTACTCTCATATTTTCGGTTTAGTCAGTTTAATCTGTTTCTTATGTCATTTCTCCCACCGCATAGTCCTAGACATTCTCTACACTGTTGTTCCTTGGATCATCAGGCTTTGCTCCTGTCTTTTCTCTTCTTGGCTCCTCTATTAATTCTTATCTTGTTGATATGCCAAAACTGCCCTCTATGTCAAAACTCAGTCGTCTCTTTTCCCAGTGTTGCCTGTGCGAGAATAGCATGCCTCCACATCCACGGCCGAGCAGCTTTTTAGCCCTTCCCAGGTCCACATCATCTCGCAGATAAGTACCTGTCATATTCTGAGCTATTTACACTTTTATTTATGACTTTCTCAAGGTTCTCATTGTCCAAAGAGTCAAGAGCTGTGACTCATCATTCTACTGCTTGCTTGATGCCATGATAAGAATCCATGTTCAACCCATTGTCCATGGGTAGATTTTCCCATTGCTCCACCTTGAGGCCTTTTTCTAATAAAGTGAGTTTGCCCTTATTAAGTCCTAAAACACTTAACACAGGCCCATGGTTGGGCTATTTATTTATTCATCTAACAAATGTTTTTTGATCACATGTTTTGTGTCAGACACTATTCTAGATGGTGGGTGGTGAGCAAGACATTGAAATTGCCCATACATTGTAGTGAATACATGTACATGTTTAGTGTGTGTGTGTGTGTGTGTGTGTGTGTGTGTGTAAAAATAAAATATGTTATTATACTTTGTTATGTAAGTGAATTGTGTCTTGCCAACAGGGTTATGTTTTTCAGAAACTTTTCTTTTTTTAGTCTTTGCATACCACACTGCTTGGGAGAATGCTGAGTACAGAACAAGTATTCAGTAAGTTCAGTGACTTCATTAAAAATAAAACACAAGAGAAAAATGAAATACATAAGGAAGTACATTCAAGTGAGATACAGTATCTCACATATTATTGCATTGATGCATTGTCCAATTGCAGACTAGCCCCCCAGCATAGCATAGGGTGTCACTATGTGGTGGGTTCAGGATATAACTCACTATATATGGATATAAAACAGCTTCATTTAAAGTTCATATTGTAAGTAGTGTAGTGTTTATAGAATTTAAGTTGTAATTTCAAGCACTGATAGCTAATATTAATAATTTGCATACATAATCTAAATGTATACCCTCTCAGTGCAATAACAAATATAAAAAATATTGAAGCAATCCCATTTGCTAAGAAAAAATATGCTCCTGTGTGTCTTGTCCACTTTCAGCCCTTCACTTCTGATGCTCCTGATCACCAAGGTTTTCCTACATCAAGCCATCTCTGTTTCTCTAGATACCAGTTGGGTGGGCTACAATTTAACTCAATCCTGACATTATTTACCTGGAGATAACATCAGATCTCAAATGTTAAGGGCTCAGTCCCACAAGACTGCCTCCACTCCAGATGCCAGTCACAAAACCAGATTGTCACCTGTTCTTCTGACCTACAGCTGTAAATTGGAGGTCCTCATGATGGCCTTCCTGAGTTCAAATAACTTGCTAGAGTGGCTTCCAGAGCTCAGGAAAACAGTTTGCTTACCAGATTACCTACTTATCATAAAAGAATAACTCAGGAACAGACAGATGAAAGAGATGAATAGGGCAGGTTATACGGGAAAGGGCCTGAAACTTCCATGCCTCCTCTGAGCTTGCCGTTCTCCTAGCACCTCCATGTATACCAACCCAGAGCTCCTCTAACCCTATCCTTTTTTTAAAAATTAAATTTATTGGGTGACATTGGTTAATAACATTATATAGATTTCAGGTGTACATTTCTATAATACATGATCTGTGTATTGTTTTGTGGGCCTACCACCCAAAGTCAAATCATCTTCTATCACCATATATTTAGTGCCCTTTACCTTGTACTAACCCCTCAACCCTTTTCCCTCTGGTAACCACCATATGTTGCCTCTGTCTATGCATTTCTATGGACGCTTCATTACATAGCCATGATTGATTAGATTGTTGAACATTGGTGATTAATTCAACATCTACTCCCTCTCCCTACCCTGAGGTCTAAGGTGGGGGTCTGTAAGTTTCTACCTTCTAATCACGTGATTGACTTTCCTGACAACCAGCCCTCATCCTTACATTACCTAGGGACTTTCCAAAGTCACCTCATTTATATAAACTCAGCTATGGTTGAAAGGAAGTTGCTGTGAATAATAAAAGACACCCATTTCACTTTTGTTGCTCTGGAGCTATTTCAGGAATTGGGAACAAAACTAAATGTTGTAACAGAAGTATGGATCTTGAGAATATTATGCTAAATGAAGTAAGTTACATGGAAAAAATCAAGAACCATATGATTTCACTCATACGTGGACTATGAAACTGCAACCAACAAATAACAAACAAGAAAAATTCATAAACACAGAATTTGGCAGTTATACCAGTGGGGAAGGGGGGTAGGGGAGGTAATAAAGAGTAAAGGGGGGGTCAGATATTTGAGTGATAAACACATAGTGCAGCTACATAGTTGTATTATAGAATTGTATGCTTGAAACCTATATAATTTTATTAACTAATGTCACACCAATACATTTAGTAAAAGTTAAAAAAACCAGTTTAAAAAGCAGACAAAAAAAGGATGCTTCTATAGCTCTCTTAAGAAATTATGAGGGTTTTAGGAGCTATGTGCTAGGAACTGTGGATTAGGACCAAAATGTATATTTCTTAATATGTCACAATAACACACCATTTTGTCAGGCTTTCCAGACAGAGACTGTATAAAGCCATTTTGCCACACAATAAGATAAATTTATTTATTTACTCAAAAAACAAAGTAGTTGCTGTTACCAAACAAATGGACCCATGGTGGGGAGAGTGTGCCCAGATGCTATTATTGAAACAACAACACCCCTTTCTCTGGGGTCCCTCGGTTGTAGGTCCTTTTCCCGCCACTCTTGGAATTATGGCTCTGAATGACAGAGTTTGGTGAAAAGGAAAGGAACTATTTATTCAAAAGTTATACAGGTTTAATTAATGGCTAAATGTCACCCTTAAACTTCAAAATCCCTTTAAAACAATCACCAGCACACACTGTCCTACCTTCCCCTCCTTTGCCCAGTTAAGCCAGTCAGGCCACTTAGGGTACCGTCCTTCAGAAGAAAAAGAGCAGAAGTTCGGGGCTCAGCTAGGCAGGCCTCTCACGGTTCTCAGCACCATCCGCTGCATTGCTGTGATCTCCAGCTCTTAATCCATAACCATGTGGCACCTTCTCATGGTCCACTAGCAAGAATTCTTCCTCCCCTCTTTCTCCCCACGTAGTCTTTACACTGATTGCCAGAGACTGGGTCCCTTATTCTCTCCTGCAGACCCCTGTCTCTCCTCCTCCTTTCCAGTTACATCCTGCATTAAGTCTTTTAAACCTTCCTGATTAGCTTTAGTGATACGCAAAAGAACCCTTTTTGCATCTGAGGAATGAAGCTATCCTGTTATTGACATGCAAAATGACTCACAATGACCCTGCTCCTCGTGGAGGCCTGCCCTGGGGTGGGGAGAATATATTTTTCTTTGATACTCCAATCTCTGGACCCCGTTACAAATACCCCTTTGCGGGGGCGGGGGTGGGGGGGGGCCCTGACTGTGCCTCATTACATTGCTACATCAAACTGACTGTAAGTTAGAACTTAAAACATGGTAGGAAGCCTCCATATGATGTGCTTCTGCACAGTCCATGAGCAGAATCTGACCTTACAGAGTAAAAGTGAAAGAAATTTGTTCATAGGGCACAGTGGCTTCTGTGAAGAAACAGCTGGAGAAGGAAAAACTCAGCAGCAACAAGGTGCTCAAAACAATAAGCAGCACCAGGTGAGTGAGTCTTTAGGGTCTGGGGTCCTTGAGGATCTCTGTGCAGTGACTGGTGAAGACAGCCCAGTGCATGCACAGGTGTCTCTCTACATTATTTGATCATACCTACTTTGTTTACCAAGTTTAGCGAGAAAATATCAGCATAGTCCTTCTGAAACAACTGGCATTGCTCAGGCACAAACTTTGGTGCCTTGGACTATTTTGTAAATCCCATAAGATACTAAGCACAAATGGAATCTCGAATTCAATGAGCAAAAACTTATCTACCCAGAAAAGTTTTTTCATGTTTCAAATGCTTTCATATATTTATGATTGGTTAGTTGACCTAAAAATTTGCCAATCTAGAGTGTTTTCACCTCACTCAGAGACAATTTGCCATCCAAATCCATTTTGCTTGATTTTGTTTTTGCCTGTTCTGTGGGAGTAGGCTGAATGTTCCTGAAAATGATTTTCTTGATTTAGAAGTATTACAGATATTGACTATGGCACGTAGTAAATCAGATAAAATGGATCAGAAGTCTAAGAACTGGCAATGAAGGGAAAAAAAGGTTATTTTTCATACTACACCTCAGAATACATTCTATAAATACACTTATTTGATTCTTTTAAACTATATAAAGGTGTGCATGCAAATTTTATTTTAGGGATATCATGTTGCATTTTGTTGTCTAAAAATCCACTTGGTTCCAGCATTTGGAGGTGTCAAGAATATACTTGACTCTATCTTTAGGTTTTCCTGAAAAAAACTTATCAGGGAAGCCAGACTCTTAAGAAAAATCAGTTTTATTAAATTATGTTCATATGAAAGTTACAGTTAAAGTGGGAGGCAACAGTACCAAGCAAGCCTATTTTTAATATCTATGGAAAATCACATGAAAGTATAAAGAATATTTTGAAAATAATGAATAATGAGAGGAAACTGGCCCAATCAGATAGACTGTACTGTCAAACTATGGTAATTAAAGCCATTTGGTATCTGGGGGAATAATTTCATCAATGGAACAGGATAATCTGGGTATAAATACAAATACATATGGGAATGTTATATGTAATAAAAATGCATTTCAATGAGTGGTAAGAGATGAATTTTCCAACAAAATTTATCTTAGGCAATTTGCTGACCATTTAAGAAAAAAATAATAAAGTATGATCTCCACTGCAGTCCTTATCACTAGAAATTAGTTCCTGATGGACTGTAGTTTTAAATGTAAAAAGTGAAATTACAAAAGTAGTAACAGAAAACATGGACTTATTATTTCATGGATTACAGAAGGCCTTTTCAGTAAAAGTTTCAACACAGAAACTATAAAGGAAAAAGAATGAAAAATTTGACCACAAAAGCATTAAAGGTTATCTATTACCAAAAATAAGTCATATAAAAAATTAAAAGATATATGATAAGCTGGAAAAAATATTTATAAAACATGTGACCAAGGACTTACTGACTTAGTATGTAAAGAGTTTAGCAAATTAATAGGGAAAAGAAAAAACACAACCCACTAGAGAAATGATAAAGGAAATTTTCATTTTGGAATTATATTTGATTGGTACAATATAAACCCAACTATAGAAGCTTAACAAAATGAGGGCTTTTTTCTTTTTTCATTTAAGAAGTCTGAAAGCAATCCAAAGCTGGTACACCAGCTCTACCATGCATCAGGGTGTAGACTCTTTCTGTTTCTGTTTTTAGTGAGGGGCTTTATTTTTCATGGCCACAAAGACTTCATCTGAGGCAACCAGCAACAGTCAATAAGATGCATGTTAGTCAAATCTGCCCTTTGACAAGCTCTGCTAGACACTCTACCACTTGGCCTGACAGCTGCAAAGGCTTTTAGGAAGCCGGACCTATTTCTGCCCCAAACAAAATAGATGTTTGTTTGTAAGGAAGTAAGGAAAGATGGATAATGGGTAGGTAATCGGTTTTGTATGCCACAGCTTTGAAGGTAACTCACAGATAAATAAAAATGGCTTGTCAACATAAAGATATTAACTTTATTCATAATTTTAAAAATATAAATCAAGACAACAGTGTGATACCAGTTTTTAATGTATCAGATAAGTAATAATGAGTTTGCTATTGCCTAGTTTTGGTAAGGTTACAGGGAAATGGGCACTATCAAACACTCTTGTAGGGGTGTAAATCTTTTTAGAAGACAATTTGGGAATTTGTAGCAAATTATTTTAGAATGCTAATTGACTCATTAACTCTAATTTATAAAGGAATCCTATAAATGTACACATATGTGTACAGGAGATATATGTATGTACATGTTCACTGTAGCTTTTACTTGTTATGGCAAAAAAAAAAAATTAAACTTAAACAATCTAAATGCCCATCACTAGGGAACTACTTAAAGATGTGATGTCATATATGTCCAAGAGTATATTTATTGTTAAAAAGAATAAGCTAAATTTGTGTGTGCTAAAATGGAAGGTTCTCCAAATCATATTACCAAATGTAAAAGGCCAGATACAGACGAATCACCTATATAAAATGCTCCCATTGAGTGAAATATTGAAAAAGGATGTGTGTTTAAGTGTGGATAATTTCAGAGGGGATATACAAGAAACTCTTGAAGGTACTCACCTCTATGGAGTGGAACTGAAATAAGACGCATACTTTTATTGTATATATATTTTTGTTCTTGAGTATTTAAAACTTGCATGTGTGGTTCCCATCGTACATTTTTTTAGAAGTAAAATAATGAATATACCTTTTGTCAGGGGATAGTCAAGAGACTTAATAACCAGTAGGGATACTAGCCATTAACAATCAACTGAACACCAGCCCTTCTTTCTCTTGATTTAAAATGAGGAATACATTTTCTGGTTGTTAGGCTTGATTATATATGAGAATATATTTCTTTACTATACTGGAAACTTTCTTGCTCCAAGGCCCCAATAACTGTAGGACTGTTCTCTTATTGCTTGGGTTTTTCTCCTCAAATGTCACCTTCGTCAGAGAAGCTGTCTCTGACCATCCTGATTAAAATACTGTCTCCCTCCCTACCTGCTGTACACCGTGTTTCCCTTATGCTGCTTGATTTCCCTTTCTGGCACTAATTGATTTTGTTTATCATAGGTGACCTGGTGTCTTAGTCCATTTGGACTGCTTTAATAAAATATCACAAACTGAGTGGCTTGTAAACAACAGGAATTTATTTCTTACAGCTCTGGAGGATGGAAGGTCAAGGTCAGGGTGCCAGACTGGTCAGGTGAGGGCTCTCTTCTGCGTTGCAGACTTCTCATTGTAAGTTCACAAGACAGAAAGGGCAGGGAAGCTTTCTTGGGCCTCTTTTATAAACTCATTCATGACCTAATCACCTTCCAAAGGCCCTACCTCATAATACAGACTGGGCATTAGATTTTTTGACATAAGCATTTGGAGGGGACACAAACATTCAGACCATAGCATTTGGGGACCCAAAATTTGCCTTAATCATTGCATAACCAGGCCCCCTAACAGTACTTGACAGAGCTGATTCTTAAATATGAAATATTTGTTGAATGGATATTGTCCTCAAATTGATAGCATCTAGTTTAGTATTAATGACCAAGTATGAATTTATATCACCATACACTAATCCCACTAAGGACAATTTAGCTGGTAATGGAAGTTCTGGCAGCTGTAACTGAAAGGGAAAGGTGTCTTTCACCTCCTCAGGAAGCTTGGGAGGACTTAGTAGAGTCTGAGGGTAAAGAATGCTCTTCTTACTAAAGTTAACATGGAAAGTGTCAGGACCAGGGCTGGAAAACCTGGCCCATTTGGACTCCCCTTCAGCAAGTCTTTAGATCTCTGTAGCCCACTGTTACTTGCTTCCTCTGGCAGGGATTTGCAGTTGTTACCCTGTTGTTGTTACTTAGGTGTGAATTTGTGGAACCCTGGATCTCTCCCCTTGCAGATAGAATGCTGGGCTGGAATATTCTGAAGATAATCCCTGATTCTTTTTGAATTGCTTTATGATTTTTGAAGTATGTTAATGTTTCTTTTCATTGAAGACAGAGACCCAGCATCAAGCCTTTTTTTTATTATTATTAAATATCATTTATCATTTCTTGAACAGTATCAGGTGAATATATTCTATAATATAATTGGTTAAACCAAGAATCAGAGGCTTTAATGGAGTCTTCAGTTTGGTGTTCACTTCTAATCTTGTGGCAGAATCAGTAAATTTTTTCAAAGATTGAATGTCTGATATGTTAAGATTCCAGAGTATAGTTTATTGGAATAGAATGGAATTTTCTGTTCTGACCCAAGTTAACTTTCTGTCTTTCAAATTTTGATAGATAAGGCACTTCAAAAGGGTCATTGGCCACACTTGACTCTTCTTTCTAAAGAATTGAGATTTTAAAACAATGTGTATTACCAGAAAACTGTATATAATGATGACACCCTTGAGCTGTGGTGCAGTTTGGCTTTTGAGGAACAGGTGTATGTAGGGTTTGTAGTGGGAGGATATGAGTCAGTGGTTTTGTGTTCTGCTCCCTACTTCCTCTTCGTGTTTCTGTAGGCTTGTCATTTTCTTCCTGTGCCTCAGCTTCTTTCTTTCCTTCCTTAGGATTCTCTTCTAACAAGTGAATGTAGTAATAATCATTCCATTGGCATTTTTGTGGGAGCAGGAAATGATAGAATGCACTTGAGCTAATATATGTCTAATAGGATGATGGCAGCAACCTGTAGATTTCTCTTTAAAGGCAGAATATAGTGGCACTTTATTAATTAGCTTTTGCTTCTGAACTTAGTGTTTGGCTCCTCTCATTATGTTATGTGGTCTTCATGTTTATTGTGCTTATACTTTACTTCTATAAAAGATATGTGCACCAACTTAAGTGCATCTTTAAAAGAAAGGTCCTTGGTCTTCGGGGAAGTATAAACTATTATCCAGCTTCTGTATTTAAAGAATATTTATAATCTTTTTTTAAAGGATTTTATTTATTTATTTTTAGAGAGAGGGGAAGGGAGGGATAAAGAGAGGGAGAGAAACATTGATGTTAAAGAGAAACATAGGTGACCTCTTGCACATGCCCTGACTGGTGACCAAACCTGCAACACAGGCATGTGTCCTGTCTGGAAATCGCTGTGCAGATGATGCCCAACTCACTGAGCCACACAGGTCAGGGCAAGAATATTCATAATCTTTATTGTCCTTTTGGAGTTAGAGGCATGTGTTTTCATTAGGGAACATTCATTATTCCACAGTCTTTCATTTTCTTGCTCACCTGACCACCCAACCATTTCTCTGTGTATATCAGGATATTTATTTTTCTCAATGTATGTGTAATTCTTCCAAGAGAAATTGGCATTCAAGTGATTTGGCATACAGACATTAAAGAGAAGAAAGAAATACACAGAAATGTATTTAAAGGACAGTTTCCTTGTTAAACGTAATGGGAAGGTGGAACACTAGCAGCTGCCTTCTGGCTACAGAATCACTCTCTTGATAAGTTCTCACATGTTGAAGAGGAAGTGTTATATCAGTTTTGCAAAAGGAGCTTGCTGGCATCAGGTAATGGCTTGTTGCTGCTTATGGGTAGATGTGAATCTACCCATCTCTAAAACTGACAGTACTTCTAGGACTATGCCCGTTAGAACTGGTAGAAGCATCAAAGATTATTAGTCAAGTCTCCTAATTTTTCAAATGAGGAAGAAAGCAAAGTTCAGAGAGGTGAAGTGAATTGTCTAAGTTCAAGTATACTGCACCAAGTCTGGAACCCTGATTTCCCGGTTGCACAGTCCAGTATTCTGTCCATTTGTGTTTTGTGGATATTTATGAATTTGTCGGTTCATCTGTGACCCCACATTATGGTTCTCTTGATCATAGTTGATTGTCCTAGGAACTCCTGACCAGAGCCAGGCCAGTCAGATTTCCTTATCTTCCTGAGTCTGATTGATGACCTCTGAGAATGTTAAAACTAATAAAAGAGAGGAAGTCTCTCTCTCTGGTGGTTTAAGATGCAGATATACAATTCTGGAGCTGTTGATGGCCATTACCATCTGTATGTAGTAAAGGAACCTATTTCTAGCTGTTCCTGAAACATATCACATCCCTACTCTTCCAGAAGTTTGAATTTCTTTCTCTTGGATTTTTTGAGCCAACAATCATCCTTTGTACTTAAAATCATTATAATTGGGATTCTGGCACTAGCAATAAAAAGAATATAGATTAATATTTTTGTTAACTTCTTTATTTTAATACTTATAGTGATTCTCCTTAAAGATTATGAAACAAATACAGTAAGTAGTTGTCTCATTTGTTTACAGTCTGACTTTACAGTTTAAATGAATGTCCAGATTATACACATTTGATCATAGTGACTGTCTCTTGCCATCTGTAATTATAATTTCTTTCTGGAGCAGTTATAGACTTTGATATTTAAAGAATCTATTTGAGACATTTTATTAGTGTGAATGAACCCTAATTTTATTATTTCTTTATTTTTTTAATCTTATTTTATACAACTCCTTGCATATATAATAGAAAGACTTTGGATAGTCTTAGTTTATTTATATTTATCACCCATTTTATGTATGAATATAGAAAGCCTCTAGCACGATGCCCAACGTGTCACTTCATGTTAATTTTTCTTTTCTTACTGGGAAGAATAAGAAATAGTATTTTCTTTTATACAGAGACTGTTTAACATTTTAACTTGGGAAATTGATACTCTATCACCACCACCACCACCCAATTGCTGAATGTCAGTGGAGCACTGGTTCCAGCTGTTGTAGAAGGTTAACCAGGTAGGAACATTAATAGATTTTGTTCAACGTGCTAATCTTTGAGAGCCAGCAAAATGCTATAAAGTGTCTTTTCTATCATCAGTATTACTACCACCAAATGTTTAAGTAGCACCTTAAAGGTTACAAAGTTCATAATCAATCCTCAAAGTAGCCTAGAAAGTTGTCTTTCAGTATCCTTGATTTATAATGAAGAAGTGGAAGCATGTTTTTATTTTTTAATATATCTTGCTTAAGAGCACAGTTGCTGCCTGAAACTCAAAATCTTCTCTTTTTTTTTTTTAACATCATGATGATAATATGAAATCTAAGTACGTCCCATGAAAAATTTGGAACCTTTATATAGTGCTAAGCATTGTTTCATTAAATTATTGAATTCATACTAAGGATGATGAGTCCGGATAATAAGCTTCCATGATGACCTGGGTTCCCATCCCCTTTCAGAGCACTCACATACTATCTTATTGTCTTCATGCCACACACCACACATAGCAGGAGTGTGTGTGTGTGTGTGTGTGTGTGTGTGTGTGTGTGTGTTGAGGTTGGGGATGGGGAAGGTGGTCAATGAGTAAAAGCACCTACTTAGTCACTAAGAGGGTTTCAAAGGTGAGTCAGACCCCCTCACCCCATAATCTGTATAAAGGCCTTAGAGCTGAAGAACAGATTAGGCTCTTGGGAGGAAAGGGAACCAACCAGGAAGGACATTTCATAGCCATGGACCTAGGGGAAATCTTCGGGTCATGGGATACAGGAAGTCCAAGTTGGCTGGGGTATATAATGTGTAAAAATAAATAGGGAGAGAAGTTTGGGGAGAGAGAGAGCTAGGCCAGGTAGGGAGTTTGGACATCATTCTCTGGGCAAATGGGAGCCATTGATGGTTTTTGAATGGTTTAATCATGTGATCTTGGGCACATATTTCTTATTACAGTAAACTTTGCCATCTCTGTTTCCCATGTCCCGCATATCCATTCTGTAAATGACCCTATCTCTACTTACAGAATAATTCCTAGGCTTACCCTCTCTTGACAGTCTCCACTGCCACTAGGATCACCCCAGCCACTGTCATTTCTCAACTGGGCTGCCATGGCAGCTTTAGTGGCTTGCCTCTTTCATTTTGGTCCTGCCAACCAGTCCAGTGCAGAATAAAGCCTGTCAATGTCCTGGTATAAACCCTGCATCATCTTTTCATCACACTGGAGTAAAATCCAAACTCCTTGCTAAACCCACAAGGCCTTGTGTAACCCTACCTGACCTGTGCCTGCCTTTCTCTTAACTCATAGTCTACCCCTCTCTTCCGCCACTTTCTTGACTCTCACCATTCTAACATCCTTTCTATGTTCTGAACACTCAAGCTCCCTCCCATCTCAGAGTCTATGCATTTGCTTGTCCATCTGCCTAGAATGTTCTTTCCCTAGATCTTCCCATGATTAGTGCCTTACCAAAAGATGCCTTCCCTGCTTCTTGATGTAAAGTAATCCCTGACCCAGTCACACCCTCCATCATTTACCAGGGCTCATCTTCTCCATAGCACACTTTTTCTTGTCTGAATGGGTTTCTTTATTGACAAGTAATATACTTGTGAGTGTATTATTTGTCCCCCAACCTGCTCAACTAGATGTGAGCAGAGACTTCATTTTGTTCACTGCTGTATTGCCAATACCTAGAAAAGTTCTGACACATAGTACATATTTATTGAATTAATAAATTTAGAGATCTGAATAACTGGAGCAGGGAGGCCAAACTGGAGTAGTGTGTTCAACACAATGGGAGTATGCTTAGAGTCTTGTCAGTGGAAGTGAGGGGGCAGAGGCAGGTGAAAGTGTGCAATCTTATGAGGGAACTGTCAGGATCTGACATAGTTTGAAGTGTTGAGTCATTGGAAAAGGAAAAAGTAGAGACATTTGAGCTTGGATGAGCTATGAGGAACCCAGGATCCTTTGGGACATACTCAATCAACCATCTTCATGTCAGCCCCACCTTGTACCCCTGCCTCCAAAAGAACTTGAAACCTCCTACTTCTGATCTTTTTGGGATTTTATGACAAAACTGGGTGGTTTCCTACAGGTGTCCCCTCACTCCAACCAACCTCACCCCTCCCATGGAAGCTCAGGTTTCAGCTTTCACAAGTCTGCTAGGTGAGCAACTAACTACTTGTTTATTTTCTTTCCATTTTCTTTTTTTAAAGTATATTTTATTGATTATGCTATTGGAGTTGTCCTATATTTTCCCGTTTATTCCCCTCCGCCCTGCACCCCTACTCCCACCAGCATCTCCCCCCCACCTTAGTTCATCTCCATGGGTCATACATACAAGTTCTTTGGTTTCTCCATTTCCTATAGTATTCTCAACTTCTCCCTATTTTGTACCTACCACATAAACTTCTTATTCCCTGTACCTTTTCCCCCGTTTCCCTCCCACCCCTTGCTGATACCCTCCACATAATCTCCAATTCTGTGATTCTTTTCCTGTTCTAGTTGTTTGCATAGTTTGTTTTTGTTTTTTAGGTTCAGATGTCAGTAGT
Organism: Pteronotus mesoamericanus; assembly: GCF_021234165.1. Classification (NCBI taxonomy): domain Eukaryota; kingdom Metazoa; phylum Chordata; class Mammalia; order Chiroptera; family Mormoopidae; genus Pteronotus; species Pteronotus mesoamericanus. Next base: position 32,087,097 of record NW_026555105.1, on the reverse strand, counting down.
TGTGAGTTTGTTGTCACTTCAGTGTTCATAGTTTTGATCTTCTTTTTCTTAGATAAGTCCCTAAGGGCTTGGTGATGATGAACTCCTTTAACTTGACCTTATCTGGGAAGCACTTTATCTGCCTTTCCATTCTAGCTTTGCTGGGTAGAGTAGTCTTAGATATATGTCCTTGCCTTTCATGATTTTGAATACTTCTTTCCAGCCACTTCTTGACTGTAACGTTTCTTTTGAGAAATCAGCTGACAGTCTTATGGGATCTCCTTTGTAGGTAACTACTTCCTTTTTTTTTTTGCTGCTTTTAAGATTCTCTCCTTATCTTTGATCTTGGGTAGCTTAATTATGATGTGCCTTGGTGCGTGCTTTCTTGGGTACAACTTCTTTGGGACTCTCTGAGCTTCCTGGACTTCCTAGAAGTCTTTCTCCTTTGCCAGATTGGGGAAGCTCTTCTTCATTATTTTTTCAAATAAGTTTTCAATTTCTTGCTCTTTCTCTTCTCCTTCTGGCGCCCCTATGATTCGTATGTTGGAATGTTTTAAGTTGCCCTGGAGGTTACTAAGCCTCTCATTCGTTTTTGAATTCTTATTTCTTCATTCTGTTCTGGTTGAATGTTTATTTTTTTTTCCTTCTGCTAAAAATCATTGATTTGAGTCCCAGTTTCCTTTCCTTCACTGTTGGTTCCTTGTATGTTCTTCTGTACTTCACTTTACATAGCCTTTACTTTTTCCTCTATTTTGAGAACATATTCAACCATTTATTTCTGTGAGCATCCTGATTACCAGTGTTTTGAACTCTGCATCTTATAGGTTGGCTATCTCCTTGTCATTTAGTTGTGTTTCTGGAGTTTTGGTCTGTTCTTTCATTTGAGCCATATTTCTTTGTCTTAGTGTGCCTGTTATGTTGTAAGGATAGGAGCCTCAGGTAGTCACCAGGGCAGAGCAACCCATTTCACTTCATTTTGGCACTGTGTGTGGGGGAGGGGTCTGCGAGGAAACAATGGTGCTTGCTCAGCTCTCCCCCGGCTACCAGTCACTTTCCCTGCTACCCACAAGCAAATTGGGTCCTTCTGGTGCTGATTCTCGGGTGGGTGGGATGTGTATGTTCTAAGATCCTGTGGGTATCTCCAAACAACACTCCTGTGAGGCTGGGAGTTTCTGCTGCTGCCACCACTCCCACAGATTTTTACAGCCAGAGGTTTTGAGGCTTTCTTTTCCCACAGTCTGTCTTGCACATGAACATGGGACCACCCGGTTCACCAGCCGCTGCCTTGCCTACCTGGTTCTCCATCCTCTCAACCCTGAGTACCTGTCTCTGGCCCCAGTCTGGATGAATGTTTCTTCTTTAACTCCTTTGTTGTCAGACTTCCATACAGTTTTATTTTCTGGCAGTTCTGGTTATTTTATGTTTTTAAATTTGTTGTTGTCCTTCTTTTGGTTGTGTGAGGAGGCAAAGCGTATCTACCTATGCCTCTTATCTTGGCTGGAAGTCCATTTTCTAAAAGGTCAGTTTTTTTTCTTGTCTGTCTTTTTCCTTGTTCTTATTGGGTCATGCCTTTTTTCCCCTCCTCAGGTTACTGGGATTTGACAAGGACTGGACATAAATGCATGCATTTAATTTACTATGTTTAACCAGAAGCTCCCCCTAAATCCAATTTAATTGTGTTTTATTTTTACTAATTTATTTGATAGTTCTTGGGTTAATTTAGCATTTGTTCTTCATGTGCTCACTTGCTATGCCAGATGTTTGAAGATGTCCTTGAGGAAGAAAAATGAGGGGTTTTAAAATGTAGTGTTCTGCCCTGGCTGGCTGTTTGCTTGGTTAGAGCATTGTCCTGGTAGGCCAAGTTTGTGGGTTCAATCCCTGGTCAGGGCACATACAAGAATCAGCCAATGAATGCTAAATGAGTGGAGCAACAAATCCATGTCTCCTTCTCTCTCTCTTTAAAAATCAATAAAAAAATGTTTTAAATGTAGTGTTCTTGAAATGCTACAGTGGTTCAGTGTGTGAGATTTCACAGAGGCCCAGTCATTTCTATCCTCTAGACTCTCATAATAGAAATATAGTTTCACCCTTATTTGTGTAAACCATCAGGAGCATTTTAACATGTTTGCAATAAAGTTTGTGGTGTATTGTTTAAAATTGAATTTAAGGTAGTAAATCAAAGCTTTTGGTGGCATGCCCCTGACAGCAGGGAGAGCTTGGTAAATGATCTCTAAGAGCTGATCAAAGAGAGTTGCCGAGCATTTTTTCCTGTATTTGTGTTTGGTTTTAATCTGGTAGTGTTTCCAATTCCATTCTGAATACAGTAATGCACACTCCACCCCAACTCAAGTCTTCTTGGCAACATGTGACACTGTCTTTGCCAAATGACCCCTATTCAGACATCAGCCTGCCTTTGCTATCTGCCTATACAAGGTGGGAACAATGGTGATTGTCAGGAGATCGGTATCATTCAAAATCTTATTCATACCGCATTTTTGTTCTAGTAATTGAATGAAAATGAAAATAGTAAAATTAACTGACAAGTCATTTCTGCCTAGGTTCACCTTTCCTGGCCAGTGAAGATGGTGTGCTTGGAGGAGTGATTGTTCTGCGGTCTTGCAGATGTTCTGCAGAGCCTGGCTCCTCCCAAAATAAGCAGACACTTCTAGGTAAGCTGGACATAAACACTGTGTGTGTGTCTTTCTCTTTCATTTTTTGAAGACATGGAAAGATTTCTATCCTTAAGTCAATAAGCTATGGGAGGGCCAGGATGCTCTGTTGACATGTAACCTTCTCTTTCTACTGATCTTTTTGCAGAGATAAACATCTAAAAGATGAATGTTTACTTCTGATTCTATGCTTCGAGCATATTTCTCAAATGGGCTTGGAACCAAGGACCTTCACTAAAGCCCAATATTAAGAATATTGGACATTTTTTATCCCCTTCCTCATTCTACAAAACATTTAAGATGACCCATAACAGCATACACAGTAGTATAGAAAGCTTCTTCCTGTGCTCCCTCCCAAAAAGGAATCAGAACCATGTGAAGAACTGCTGGCCTAGAAATCCATCCTGGCTCCATCACTTATTAGCTGTGACACCCTCATGCAACACTGTTCTGTGTCACTTCCACATCTGTAAAATAAGGATGTCTGCCATGTCCTTCTCATAAAGCTGTGGTGAGGAAGGGTCAAATGAGCGTTTTTCAGATTTGCAGATGTTCATCCAGATGTGTGATAAAACCCAGCCTGCCTTCCACTTGCCATGGCCCAAACTTGTAGGGCTACCTCTACCCATGGGGTGCCTTTTTCTAATTCATTCATCCAGAGGGGTATTTTTATTTATTATTATTTTATTTTCTTAAAAATTTATTTTTTAGAGAGTTGGGAAGGGAGGGAGGAAGAGAGGGGGAGAAACATCGATGTGAGAGAGAAGCATTGATCGGTTGCCTCTCATATACATTCTGACTAGGACCAAACTTGCAACCCAGGCAGGTACCATGTCTGGGAATTGAACTGGTGACCTTTCATGTTGCGGAACAACACCCAACCAACTGGGCCACACAGGTCAGGGCCAGAGGGGACATTTTTAAAAATCTGCATAAAGATGCCACATAAACTAGTAGGGAGTCCTATATATTATTTTTTAATTGACTTTTTAATTGAAGTGTACATACATTCAGACAAGTGCACAAATTGTAACTGCAATTGCCTGATGAATTATCACAAAGTGAACCACCCCATGTAACCAATACCCAGATAAAAAAAATAGAACTTTACTACAACCTGAAAAGACCATTTGTAACACCTCCTAGTCTCTACCTCCTCTCAAGTTAACTGCTATGCTGACTTCTAAACACCATGATTAGTTTTGCTTGGTTGTATATTTTATTTGAGTGGAATCAGAGAATGTGTACTATTTGTGTCTGATGTGTTCAGTCAACCTTAAGCCTGTTAGATTCATCATGTTCTATGTGTTAGTAGTTTGTTCATTTCCATTGTTGTATAGTATTTCACTGTAAGACATACCAATGTGTATTTATCCTTTCTTCTCTAACAGTTTTTTAATATACACAGTATAGGTGATTCACAGGGGCTAAGGTAGTTCAACTCTTTGTATAAATTTCCTTAAAGGAAGTATGGATGTACTGTAAAATGAGGACACTTGCCATGTCCTTCTCATAAAGCTGTGATGAGGAAGGGTCAAATGAGTGTTTTGTATGACTGTTGTGAATTGCTATAGTAAAAGTCTCTTCATAATTTGAGGATTTATGAGTATTAAATAGAAGACTGTGCATATCTCATGACCATAAAAAATATTTTTTCTATAAAAGCCCAAAGAGCTTTCATAGAATCTCTTTCCTCATTCCTCAAAGGAAGAAAAGCACTTTTATGTAAAGGGTCTCTTTCTTCACCAGGATTCTGACCACCAGCCTTGCCGTTTTTCTTGTTGTATTCCTTTTCTCTTTCTACCCCTTATACTTGGTACTGATGTTGCTCTCAGGAAATGTTTTTCTTAAATGGTCACTTTTTGTTAAACCAAGGCACATTAACCATTTGCTTATTTGGTATCTTAATCATTGTTGAATCCTTTAAATATCTTTCCCAGTTAGAAAGCATAGAGTTCGCTTTTAAGTACCTGCACCTTCCAGAACAACTCAGACTAACCCCTGGTGTCAGGAGGAGGGACAGCAGTTATTAAAACTGCTTCATGGACTGTTTGTAGGACAGAGGGTCAGTTTTTTATTGAGCCTGGACTCTTGCCCATTTGAGTGAATCCTGAAAATTATAAGGTATTTTTGGTGGTATAGCATAGAGATGCATATTTAAGAATAAGTCACAGAATTTTAGCTTGATAAATACATTTTATCAGCAAAGTAGTAATTTGTAAACTGGTTTCTTCTCTCTGTTCAAGAAGAAGAATGAAATGTGTTAATTTATGAACTAAGTAATATTGTCATTTGTTAAATTGAACTAGAGGGATTGATGTTCATGACTTTTATCTACTAAAATCTAGTGAATATTAGTATCAACTTATAGATGCTACAGACTATATGGATTTTTATATTTTTGCTTTAAATATGTTATATACATTCAGTATGTAGTAAGAAAGCTAACACAGTACAGAAATATAGGAAGGGAGACATGGAAGTCACTTTGTCCCCCATTCCCAGAGCCACCACCCTCTTGTTCTGGTTATTCCCATAGGAAATACCTTCACTCTGTAGAATGTGTTCATGCTTCTATTTCTGGAGTAACTTATGACTCCTTTTGGGCAAAAACGTAAGAGTATAGTTCACATCACAATGTCTAACTTCATCTTTTTCTGTATCTACTCTCTTTTCTGAAAATTCATAAATAGTATTTTCATCATACCACGAAAGCAGTTTCAGTTAAATAACATTGCCACTTAACCATGTCCAGAAAGACAGTATAAGCCACTACTCTTGATAAATACATCAATTACAAGAGCCCTGGTTGGCCCCTTCAAGGGTGGGATGACTGAAATACAGGCACTTTCATAATTTGTCCTTTCTTTATTGATTCATGAATAGAGCTAGAGAATCTCAGGTATGAAGAAAACCTTGAGGTCCTTGTGTATAACCTTGTTACATGTGTTTTGTCTATAAACTGTTGGCAAGAAGTGAAGCTTAATTGCTCTTCCCTTGAGATGCCCTTCCAATGCATAAAAATTTGGCAAAGTGACAGTGTGTGACTTGTGAGGCGAGGTCAAAAAAGGCATTGTGGCTTCTCTGAGGCATCTTGCTCTTTCTGTTGGGTCACTCACTCTTGGAAAGGCCAACAGCCAATTTGAGAGGGCACTCAAACAGCATGTGACAAAAAACTGTGGGCTCCTTCCAACAGCCAGTGAGTCATGGAGGCTGCCAACCAACAGCCTCAGCTCTGAGTGAGCCTTCAGATGACTGCAGCCCTGGGCAGATTTCTTGATTAAAATCTCTTGAGAAACCCTGAGCAAGAACCATCCAACAAAGCCACTCCTTAATTCCTCACTCACAGAAACTGATATAATAAATGGCTGCTGTTTTAAACTACTCTATTTTGTGGTAATTTATGCAGCAATAGACAACAAGGAAACCTTTTGAATCCTCTCACTTGTCAAATGGCTGTCGAGTTTGTCTGACAATCTACAATGGCAAGTCAAGGTGCTCTCTTGCATCTTTAGGCAACTTAGGCTGTCAGACTTCAGTTTGTATCACTGGATGCTGGTTCTCTTCTTTGGATCCTCTGGGACAAATGTGACCAGTGCCCTCTACTTTGCGTGCCCTAATCACTCTTTCCCAAATTGTCTCCTTCCCATCTGTACTCCTCTCCCACCTCCATGCTGCCACCAGACTTCTCTCTCTATAGGGAACTTAACGATGGTCTGGAAAAAAAGGAAAGTCAGGAGAGAAGCAGACTGTCCTGAAGCAGAAAGGGCAAAAAGGAGAACCCAACCCAAGTATGACTCGAGAGCTACACCAATCCCATGATTAGAAAGAGGGTAGTGGTCAAAACAAGAACCATAAAAAGTATATGTAATTAGTTTGTCTGTATGTCTAAGCTAAATGTTGAATAACTTTCTATAAAAGCAAAATATGTATTACTTATCACCCCCCCATGCTCTTTATTTTTAATTTTTCAGCGAGGACACACACACATAAATTCACATTTCCACCTTTGCTGCTCATTTCCCTACAAGGTGGATGGGAACTACTTACCTTGCTGGGAAATGCACTTCCCTCATATGACCTGAGAACACACTGTCAGTATTGTTCCTGACTACTACTTTTTTCCCCCACTCGTCTTCAAGGCCCCAAATTCTGGCCACTCTAGATTGCTCAGTTTTTTTCCAAAGGTTCATGCTTTTTCCCCATTAACTTTTTTTAATTGAATTTATTGGGGTGACATTGGTTTACAAAACCACGTGGGTTTCAAGTGTACAGCTCAACAAAACACCACCTGCACACCGCAGTGTGCATCCATCTCCCAGAGCAGTTTCCTTCCATCTCCATGTATTCCCCCTTTGCTCACCTCCACCTACCTCCACCCACCTCCCACCCCCCTTTCCCTCTGACTGTCACCACATTGCTATCTGTGTCTTTGTTATATGCAAATTTTTTGCTTAATCCCTTCACCTTCTCTCATCCAGCCCTCCATTCCCTGTCTCCTCTGACAGCTGTCAGTCTGTTCCATGTATTCATACTTCTGTTCCTATTTTGTTTGTAAGTTTATTTTGTTCACTAGATTCCACATGTTAGTGAGATCATAAAATATTTGTCTTCTTCTGACTGGCGTATTTCACTTAGGATAATAATCTCCAGGTCCATCCAGCTGTCACAAAACGTAAGATTTCCTTTTTTAGGGTCAAGTAGTGTTCCATTTTGTAGGTGTACCACAGCTTTTTTATCCACTCATCTGCTGATGGGTATCTGGGCTGTTTCCAGATCATGGCTATTGTAAATAATGCTGCAATGAACGTAGGGGTGTATATATTCTTTTGAATTAGTGTTTCCTGTTTCTTAGAATGTATCCCCGGTTTCTTAGAATGTATCCCCGGTTTCTTAGAATGTATTCACTTAGGATCGATGAGTCAAAGGGCGGTTCCATTTTTAATTTTTTAAGGAAACTCCACACTGTTTTCCACAGTGGGTGCACCAGTCTGCATTTGCTACAGTGCATGAGAGTTTCCTTTTCTCCACAACCTCACGAGAGTTTATTGTGTATTGATTTATTGATAACAGCCATTCTGATGGGTGTGAAGTGATATCTCATTGTGATCTTAATTTGTACTCCTTTAATGATTAGTGACATTGAGCATTTTTTCATATGTTTATTGGCCATCTGTAATGGGCAAAAATTAAGTGTTTTCCATAAGATCCGGAACAAGACAGGGATGTCCACTTTCACCTCTTTTATTCAAGATAGTACTGGAAGTACTAGCCACAGCAAGCAGACAAGAAGAAATAAAAGGCATCCAAATTGGAAAGGAGGAAATAAAACTCTCATTATTCACAGATGACATGATATTGTATGTAGAAAACCCTAAAGAATCCACCAAATAGCTACTTGATCTAATAAGTGAATTTGACAAAGTAGGATACAGAATTGCTATTCAGAAATCTGTGGCATTTTATATACAAATAATAAATTATTGGAAAGAGAAATTAAGAAAACAGTATCATTTATTATTGCAATAAAAAAAATAAGGTACCTACAGATAAATTTAACCAAAGAGGTAAAAGATCTGTACTCAGAAACTTGTAAAATTCTGAAGAAAGAAATGGGAGAAGAGACAAATAAGTGGAAGCATAATCCTGTTCATGGATAAGGAAGAGTTAACATCATTAAAATGTCCATACTACCCAAAGCAATCTACAGATTTAATGCCATTTCTATTAAAATACTGATGACATATCTCACAGATCTACAATAAATATTCCAAAAATGTATATGGAACCATAAAGGACACCAAATAGCCTTAGCAATCTTGAGAAAGAATAAAGTTGGAAGTATCATACTACCTAATATCAAACTAAACTACAAAAAGTAGGAATTAAAACAGCATTGTGTTGGCACAAGAACAGGTACATAGATTAATGGAACAGAATAGAGAGCATAGAAATATACCCGCGCCTTTATGGTCAAGAACATACAATGGGCTAAAGACAATCTCTTCAATAAATGGTATGGTGAAAATTGGACAGATACATGCAAAAAAAAAAAAAAGAAAGAAACTAGACTGTCAACTTACACCATACACAAGAATAAACAAAGGAGTAAATAAATGTAAGGCATGAAACCATAAATATCCTAGAAGAAAATAATAGGCAGTAAAATTTCAGGCATTTCTTTTAGCAATGTTTTTGCCAATAAATCTCCTTAATCAAGGAAACAAAGGAAAAAATAAAACAAATGGGACTACATCAAACTAAAAAGCTTTTGCAGAACAAAAGAAACCATCAAAAAAATGAAATGGGAACCCACTGAATGGGAGAACTTATTTGCCAATGATACACCTTATAAGAGGTTAATTTCCAAAATACAGGGACTGGCAGAAGTAACGCCACTGAATGTAATTGGGAGGGTTTATGAGTGTCTCACATGAGATGGGCAGCAATTTGCACATTTCACTTAAAATGTCACATGGTGTGCTTGAGTGTGATACTGTTATCTTACAGAATTACATACTTATGATTTTGTAATAAAAGGTTTGGAATAGATTACCTGCTCATAAAAAGGGGCATTATTGTGCCTGACTTTGTATATAAAGAACTTATACAGTTCAACGCCAAGATGACAAACAACTCAATTAAAAAATGGTTAAAGGACCTAACTAGACACTTCTCCAAAGAGGACATACAGATTTCCAGTAACTTTCATATGCTGTTACCTGTGCTTGAAATGCCCTGGACCAATTACATTCCTTCTTTGAGACCCACAACAGGTATAGGAATCTTCTAGCAATCCTTTGGAAGCCATTCTCCCAGGTGATTTGTTCCTTCCTTGTGCTCTTTTTGCAACATGCAGTTGGTACTCACTTTGACACACCCTAAAGATATGTTCAAGTGTCTGCTTCCCTCTCTAGGCCAGCACTTCTTAACTTTCTTTCTGAATTCAGTTATTTCAAAGGAATATATCAGAGGCCTTGAACCTTAGTGATTCACATGGATGGTACAGGGATTTGAAATATTTTTCCAAGTATTAGAAGATTCCACTGCCTTATCAGACTCACACAACCAGATTGTGAATTGTTTGAAGACAGGGACTGTGTCATACCCAGTTTCTATCCACCTCCATAGAAGGCTCCCAGTAATTATAAGATGAATACATTAAGCACCAAATAAATTTCCGTACTGATTTTTTAGTAGAAACTTTTAAAGAAATTGACTGCTCTTTTAGAAAAATGAAAAGTTGCATGAAATAACCCTACATGCTGTAAAAAACAAACAATGTGGGTAGGAAATGTTGGATAATGATGAGTGTCTGGGAACAAGAAGATGGTTTGGAGGCAGTTTAAATGGATCGCAGAAGACAGCGTCAACAAACAGCCTTGTACAAGGACAATTTGGATGTGAATGTGTTTGCTGCACCCATCCCACCACCTCCCACCCCCAGATCACAAGATGCTGGCAAAGGCCTGCCTACAAATCACTGCTTTAACGCAAAGCAAATGCTTGTCCCTGCAATGAAACAGCTGAAAAGAATTAATTTTCTCTGCTTTTAGAGATGAAAAAACAATATATTTTTACCTGATAAAGTACAATTACATGTGCTTCCCAGGCCTCCTCAGAAGTGCTTTATTGAGGCTGCAGTATTAGTATGGCTAGTAATGGTGTAAACAAAGACACATCAAGCCTTCCAGTGGGAAAAAATGAGTTATTTTTGGTTTTAGGCTTGTGATTCAATATAGGTAATTAGAATATACGCAAATATATGGCATAAAAGGCTGATCTTACCATATGGATACATTTTTTTCCCTTGTAGCTTGCCCCCACTCTACTGATAGATTACAATTCAGGAGTTCATGCTTTAGAGTGATTAGTAGGAAACAGTGAGCACAGGGATCAATGTATTTAAGAAAAATCTTAAGCAATTCAGAATAGGAGGCATAGGGGTGCTTAGTGGGTAAAAAGGCTGTGTGTTTGGCCAGCGATCTTTGTGACAAGTCTGTGTTGGAATCCTTCATCCTAAATAGGTTTCAGGCCCACAGTTAAGCTTAGAGTCTATCATCTGATGAGCACACACGGTAATTGTTACTTTAGTGTAAAGTTACCCTCATCTTACTCGGAGAATAACTTCAGGTTTTTGCTATCTAGGAACATGTTCATGATGCTGATAATTAGGTTTGTACATGATATTGCTTGTAACTGTTCAGTTACCCTCGTTTCCCCTATTTTTCATCTTTACTATGAAATGCTTTATATATATTTTTTAAAGGAAGAATGTAATATATTTGTAAGTTATAAAGGATAATAATAAAATGAACACCTGTGGACCCTCCACCCAACTTAAGAAATTGCCCATTACTCATATCTTTGGAGCCCTCATATGGGCCTGTCTGAACTTTATATTAATGGTGTACCATATTATTTCTTCTGTGAGAGTTTTTGCAATTTCTTACATAATTAACTGAAAGGTTAATGAGTCCCTCTATCTTCTTAGACTTAACTCTATTAAATAATCTAACTGTTTTCAATTGCCAATTAGAACTTAAATATGGAGCCGTCATTTCTCTCCTTTTTCAAAACAGGCAAAATTTTTTATCAAGTACTATTTTTGTCACTGTTACCAAAATTAGCTATGGTTTAAAAAAATGTTGGATTGAATTGATGCTTCCCACAACATGAAAAAGATAAAATGTCATTTTACTGTAAGTTAAAATTCCAAACTGCCATTTGGTTTTACTGGCATTAAAAATTTGGCGAGCACGTATAAACACATGCACTTCAAAGGAGCTTCATTCTTGGGACCCTAGCAATATCACTTATTTCTATTTCATGGCACATGCCACCATGAGCACTTATGACTAGGCATTCTGCTGGGCACACACAATCATAAAAATAACCTCAAAGAGAAGGCAAATTAGCTATTAGGCTGGTAGTGGGAAAAGAGGTACTTATGGATGTTCATCTGATGTTAATAACTTGCCTTAAAAGTATAACAAAACTTTGTTCTGCAAGAGGATTCAGTGCTGTGGTTTTTCTTTAGTGCCTCAGCAATGCTTTAGGATTGTTACATCTTCACTATGGTCTTAAGAGATAGGCTGACATTTTGGTTCTTATTTAAGGATCAGATGGAAAGAAGCAAATTAGTTTATTTTTAGAGGCAAAGTGAATAAGGCATACATGATTATTTCAACTTTTCAATAACTGAGTTGGATTAATCTGTTGAGGTACTGCTCAGAGATTTATATAATTCAGAAATAGCTTTCTTATTTTAAATTTTATTTTCAATTACAGTTTGCACTCAGAATTATTATGTATTGGTTTCAGATGTACAGCATAACAGTTAGACAATCATATGCTTTACAGAGTGTTCCCCAAATATTTTGGGTAACCACCTGGCACCATACATAGTTATAATATTGTTGACTATATTCCCTGTGCTTTACTTTACAGCCCCATGACTATTTTGTTGTACTTCTAGTTTTCATTTTTAAAACAGAGATGTTGATTATAAGTACCTATAATCTGCTTTGCTTGCTTTAAAACAGAACAGAGCTTTTCTTCCCTTAAATATCACTAACATACTTTTTACAATTGCAGATAGATTTTCACCTATAATTTTCTTCCCTATCATGAGAAGTAGAGTTCTAGCTATAATCTAACCATGTAGGGTTTTTTTTGCGGGGAGGGCACATTTTTCCATCTAAAATAAATAGCACAAAGATTTATGAATAGAATTCTAGTGATTATGTAATTCTTATTACTGTGGTTCTCCTAAAACTCTGAGGAAAACATTTTGACAATTTTTTTTTCTTGGCCAGTAATTATTTATTTTATTTTATTTTAATATATTTTTTTTAATACATTTGTCTCTGCTTACCGCCCACCACTTTCCCTTGCCCCCCTCCCTCCTTCCCTCCCTCAGCTCTTCCCTTTTGGTTTTGTCCATGAGTCCTTGCTATATGTTCCTTGACTTTCCCCTTCCCTTCCTTTTCCCCTCCCCGCCTCCCCCCTTCCCTCTTGTCTCTGTTGATTTCTTTTCCTTTCAGTGTTGCTGGTCTTATTTTCCTTGCATCTTTGTATTGTTGGTTAGGTTCCACTTATAGGTGAGATCATATGGTATTTGTCTTTAGCCCCCTGGCTTATTTCACTTAGCATAATGCTCTCCAGTTCCATTCATGCTGTCGCAAAGTTTAGTAGTTCTTTTTTTCTTTCTGCTGCGTAGTATTCCATGACTTTTTGATCCAGTCATCTACTGATGGGCATTAAGGTTGCTTCCAACTCTTGGCTATTGTAAATTATGCTGCTATGAACATTGGGGTGCATAGGTTGTTTTGTATTGGCGTTTTGGGATTCTAGGGTATAGTCCCATCAGGGGAATCAGTGGATCAAAAGGCAGTTGCATTTTCAGCTTTTTGAGGAAATTCCACACTGCTTTCCACAGTGGCTGCACCAGAATGCATTCCCACCAACAGTGGACTAGGGTTCCCTTTTCTCCACAGCCTCACCAGCACCTGTTGTTTGTGGATCTGTTTCTGATGGCCATTCTGACCGGTGTGAGGTGGTCCCTCATGGTGGTTTTGATCTGCATTTCTCTGATGGCTAGTGATGCCGAGCATCCTTTCAAATGTTTCTCGGCCCTCTGTATCTCCTCCTTGGAAAAGCATCTGCCCAGGTCCTTTGCCCATTTTCTGATTGGATCGTTTGTCTTCTTGGAGTGGAGTCGAGTGAGTTCTTTATGTATCTTGGAGATCAAACCTCTATCTGATGTATCATTAGCGAATATATTTTCCCATATGGTTGGGTCCCTTTTCATTTTGCTGATGTTTTCTTTCACCGTGCAGAAGCTTCTTATTTTGATGAGGTCCCACTTGTTTATTCTTTCCTTTAATTCCCTTGCTTTAGGAGACATATCGGTGAAAAAATTGCTGTGTGGGATATCTGAGAGTTTCCTGCCAATGTTCTCCTCTAGGACTTTTATGGTGTTGTGACTTATACTTGTCTTTTATCCATCTTGAGTTTATTTTTGTGTATGGTGACAGCTGATGATCCAATTTCAATTTTTTTGCACATAGCCGTCCAGCTCTCCCAGCACCATTTGTTGAAGAGGCTATTATTGCTCCATTTTATGCTTCTGCCCCCTTGGTCAAATATTAGATGCCCATAGAGACCTGGGCTTATTTCTGGGCTTTCTATTCTGTTCCACTGGTCTATGGGTCTGCTCTTGTGCCAGTACCAGATTGTTTTGAGTATGGTGGCTTTGTAGTAGAGTTTGATGTCCAGTATTGTGATCCCTCCTACTTTGTGTTTCTTTCTGAAAATTGCTGCGGCTATTCGGGGTCGTTTATGGTTCCATATAAATTTTTGAAATGTCTGTTCTATTTCTGTGAAATATGTCATTGGTATCTTAATAGGGATTGCGTTGAATCTATAAATTGCTTTGGGTAGTATGGACATTTTGATGATATTAATTCTTCCAATCCATGAGACGGTATATGCTTCCATTTTTTTTGTGTGTCTTCCTTAATTTCTTTCTTCAATGTTGTATAGTTTTCTGCATACAGGTCTTTTAATCTTTGGTTAAATTTATTCCTAGGTACTTTATTTTTCTTCTTGCTATATTGAATGGTATTTTTTTTTTCCTGATTTCTTCTTCTATTGCATTGCTGGTGTACAAAAATGCCTTTGATTTCTGAATGTTGACTTTGTATCCTGCTGTTTTGCCAAATTCACTTATTAGGTTGAGGAGTTTTTTGGTAGAGTCTACAGGGTTCTCTATGTACACTATCATGTCATCTGCAAACAATGATAGCTTTACTTCCTCCTTTCCTATTTGGATGCCTTTTATCTCTTTCTCTTGTCTGACTGCTGTGGCTTGGACTTCCAATATGATGTTAAAAAGACGCGGTGAGAGCGGACATCCTTGTCGTGTTCCCGATCTTAGGGGGAAAGCTTTCAGTTTTTGCCCATTGAGTATGATATTGGCTGTAGGTTTTTCATATATGGCCTTTATTACGTTGAGGAATGCCCCATTGATTCCCATTTTGCTGAGTGTTTTGATCATAAATGGGTGCTGTACCTTATCGAATGCTTTTTCTGCATCTATTGAGATGATCATGTGATTTTTGTCTTTTCTTTTACTTATGCGATGTATCACGTTTACTGATTTGCGTATATTGAACCATCCCTGCATCCCTGGGATGAATCCCACTTGATCGTGGTGGATAATCTTTTGAATGTATTGCTGGATGCGGTTTGCCAATATTTTGTTGAGGATTTTAGAATCTATGTTCATCCGCGAAATTGGCCTGTAGTTTTCTTTCTTTGTAGGGTCTTTATCTGGTTTTGGAATCAGGGTCATGCTGGCCTCATAGAAAGAGTCTGGGAGTCTTCCCTCCTCTTGGATTTTTTGGAATAGTCTGAGAAGGACAGGGCTTAGCTCTTCCTTAAATGTTTTGTAAAACTCTCCTGTGAAACCGTCCGGCCCTGGGCTTTTGTGTGCCGGGAGTTTCTTGATCACTGCTTCAGTTTCCCCAGCTGTCATCGGTCTGTTCAAGCTTCTTATTCTTCCTCCTTCAATGTTGGAAGATTATACTTTTCTAAAAATTTGTCATTTCATCAAGGTTTGCAAATTTCTTGGCATATAATTGTTTATAGTAGTTTCTGATGATCCTTTGTATTTCTGTAGTATCAGTTGTTATTTCTCCTCTTTCATTTCTGGTATTATTAATTTGGGTCTTCTCCCATTTTTTCTTGATGAGTCTGCTTAAAGAATTGTCAATTTTATTTATCTTTTCAAAGAACCAGCTTCTGGATTGGTTGATCCTCGGAAATGTTCTTTTCGTCTCTATGTCATTCAGTTCTGCTCTGATCTTGACTATTTCCTTCCTTCTACTTGCTCTGGGATTTGTTTGTTGTTGTTTCTCCAGTTCTTGAAGTGGTAGTGTTAGGTCTTTTATTTGAAATGTTTCTATGTTTTTTAGGTAAGCCTGTATTGCTATGAACTTCCCTCTCAGGACTGACTTTGCTGTGTCCCATAGGTTTTGGACTGTTGTCTGTTCATTTTCATTTGTTTCCAGAAATTTTTTGATTTCTTCTCTTATCTCATTATTGACCCATTCATTGTTTAATAGTCTACTGTTCAGTCTCCATGAGTTTGCAACTGTTTGAAGTTTCTCTATGAGGTTGATTTCCAGTTTCCAGCCCTTGTGGTCCGAGAAAAAGTTCGGTATTATTTCAATTTTCCTGAATGTGCTGAGGTTTGCTTTGTGTCCTATCATGTGGTCTATCTTTGGAAAACTGCCATGAGCATTTGAAAAGAATGTGTATTTTTCTTCTTTGGGAGGTAAGGTTCTGTATATGTCAGTTAAGTCTCTTTGATTCCGTGTGTCATTCAGTGCCACAATATGTTTATTAATGTTTTGTTTGGAAGATCTGTCCATTTTTGACAGTGGGGCGTTGAAATCCCCTACTATCAGTGTGTTGCTGTCTATATCTTTTTTGAAGTCATCCAACAATTTCCTTATAAACTTGGGGGCTCCTATATTGGGAGCATATAAATTTACAATGTTGATGTCTTCTTGATAGAGTCTTCCTTTAAGTATTATAAAGTGCCCCTCTGGGTCTCTTTTTATGGCCTTTGTTTTGAAATCTACTTTGTCTGATACAAATATGGCATCCCCGGCCTTTTTCTCATGCCCATTTGCTTGGAATATTTTTTTACATCCCTTTACTTTCAATCTTTGTTGGTCTCTTGCTCTGAGATGTGTCTCTTGTAGGCAGCATATGTGTGGGTCATGTTTTCTTATCCATTCAGCTACCCTGTGTCTCTTGATTGGGGCATTTAGTCCATTCACATTGAGAGAGATTACTGATAGAAACTTACTCATCTTTTCTCTTTGTACCTGTGTTCCTCTCTGTCTCATTCTTTTCCTTCATCTGCTTAAACCAGTCCCTTGAGCATATCTTGGAGTGCTGGTTTGGTAGAGATGTATTCTTTTAGCCTTCTTTTGTCTGGGGAACTCGGTATTTCCCCTTCTATTTTAATTGAGAGCCTTGCTGGGTAGAGCAGCCTTGGCTGTAGGCCCTTGCTTTTCATGACTTGGAATATTTGTTGCCATTCCCTTCTGGCTTGTAGTGTTTCTGTTGAGAAGTCAGCTCCTAGGTATATGGGGGCTCCCTTGTATGTTACTTTCTCCTTCTCCCTTGCTGCCTTGAGGATTCTCTTTGTCTTTGATCGTTTCCATTTTAATGATGATGTGTCTTGGAGTGGATCTCCTTGAGTCCGTCTTGAGTGGAGTCCTCTGTGCCTCCTGGATCCATGAGAGCCTTTCTCTCCTCAACTTAGGGAAATTTTCCAGCATTACTTTTCGAGGAGGTTCTCTATCCCTTGCTGCTCTTCTTCTCCTTCTGGTATCCCTATTATATGGATATTATTGCATTTCAGGTTGTCCTGCATTTCCCTCAATGCCTCTTCATTCTTTTTGAAGCTTTTTTCCATTTCTTGTTCTTTCTGGGACCTTTTTTCTACCTTATCCTCCATCTCACTGATTCGACCCTCGGCTTCATCCAGCCTGCTTTGGATTCCTTCTGCTGTGTTCTTCAATTCAGAAGTGGTATTCTTCATATCCTCTTGTGTCTTCTTGATAATTTCTATGTCCTTTTCCAGGTTGATATAGTTTGCTGTAAGATCTTGATAGTTTTTCTGCGGTTTCTCATAGTTCTCCTGAGCTGGCTGAGCTCCTTGAGCTTCCTTAGAACCATTGGTTTGAATTCAGTATCTGATAGTTCCCTTGCCTCTATTTCATTTAGCTCTTTCTGTGGGGAGTCCCCATTTCCACTCATTTGGGGGGAACTTCTTTTTCTTCCCATTTTTGTGAGAGTCTGTTAAGTAGTTTGTTTGTTTGTTTGTTTATTTATTTATTTTTGCTTCTGCTTCAATTGGGCTGTCTAGATTTCCTGACTTTGTGGATTAAACTTCTATGGTAGTAGGTGGGTCTTTTTGTTTGTTTGTTTGTTTGTTTGTTTATTTATTTAATTTTGTCCTTTACTTTTCTTTCTGGGCCTTCCTCTGATGATGTCAGTGGCGGACCCTATATGACCTTGGGTTGTTTGTTTGAGCCTTCCAGGAGTCTACTGTCTGTGTGTGACTCGGGCTTGGGGCAGCTCTGTGACCCCTTCGGTCAGGGCTGGGCTATTTTTTGGGATTGCTCTGCACTCTCAAGCCGGCTCCCTGGGCACGCTCCCTGGCGCGGCAGGATCCCCTGCCTGCCTGGGCTAGCATGTGCTTGCCCCAGACCAGGGGGCTTATTCGCGACCTTGCGTACTCATCTGGCCCCACTGGCCGGCGAGCTCCCTGGCACTGGTCAGTTTAGGATCTTCTATTGTGTGTTTTCCCCGCTTTTGGCTCTTTGGGTGCGTTGCTTGCCCTCGCCAAATGGGGACTACGGAAATGGGAGGAAGTCAGCTCCAGGACTCTCCGGTTAATCCTGTCTCCCGTATCTCCTCCAGGGACTCTGGGCAGCTCTGTGACCCCTTCGTCCTGGTAGCTACTAATTTGTGGCCCTCTCCGCAATCCCAGGTGGGCGGGTCAATTTACGCCTGCCCTTGCTGCTCTGTGCACTCCCTCCTAGGCCTCATCGGTGCCAATCTGTGGGAGGCCTTGCTGGCTGGTGCAAGTGTTCGTGAGCTGGCGCGGGTCACATACACGCTCACCAACCCTCGCCGGTCACTCGGCGCAAGTGTGTGCGCCTCACTGGGTGTTTTAGGTGGTGTCTATGTTTGCTTTTCGGCTTTTGGCTCTTTGGGGGTGTGGCCTCTTCCCGCGCAATGGAGACTTCGGCAAGGAGAAGGAGTCGGGACTCCCCGGTTCCTCCTCCCGTTCTTTCCCCAACGCCTCCGTTTCTAGTCTGTCCTCTGGGGTCTCTGGGCAGTTCTGTGACCCCTTCGGCCAAGGATCCACCACTTGTGTGGCCTGCGTTTCAGTCGCAGGCAGTCTGGTTCTTGCGCTTCCCTCTTCTGCCTCTTTGGGGGCGCGCCTTTCCAGCCCACAATGGAGACTACGGAGCGGGGAGGGAGTCGGCTCCCTGGTTCCTCCTCCCGTTCTTTTCCCAATGCCTCCGTCTCCAGTCTCTCCTCTAGGCTCTCCCAGCCAGTCTGCACTCAGTCCCCCAGCTCACAAGCACAAGCTGTGTGCGGAGCGCACAAAAGGCAGGTTAATTGATTCCCTTATGCCTGAGCGAGATGGTAGCTGCAGAGTGGGAGGTGCATTATCACCCAGGCTCCACCAGCGGCCGTGTCAGTTCTTTTCACAAAGTTTTCCTCACCAGTCTTTTCCCAGGCACCAGCCCACCCTGCTGCCGCCTCTACCCAGAGATCAAGGAGGGTGGCTGCCACTGCAATTTTTGCATTGGCCCTTTAAATGTCTCTTTGCATCCCCAGCCACCTGTCTCTGGCAGAGAGCGCCCCTAAGCTTTTCGGGGTTGAGTTTTGTCTGTATTTTTTTGGTTTTAGCTGCTGTAGTTTAGGGGTCCCTGATTATGATTCAGACCCCGTTCTTCTCGGGGGAAGCTGTCTGGCTGTTTCAATGTCCCTCTGGTGCTAGTGCCCGTGGGCACCCAGCCCACCCTCTCGAGCCTCCACCGCACTTCTCACCCGTTGGGATGTGTGAGAGTTGAATCCACTGTCTGCAGCTCCAAGGCTCCTCTCCCACTATTGTTCCATTGTTTTCCAGGAGATTGTTTCACTATTTAGTCGCAATTCCAGTTTGGTCTTGGGAGGAGGTCAGCGTGACTCCCATTCACTCCTCCGCCATCTTCTCTTCCACCCATTTTGACAAATTTTATAGTCAATTTTCTTTTTCTTTTTTAAAATATTTATTTTTAGACGGAGGGGAAGGGAAGAAAGGGAGAGAAACATCAATGTGTGGTTGCCTCTTGTGCACCCCCTACTGGGGACCCGGCCCACAACCCAGGCATGTGCCCTAACTGGGAATCAAACCAGCGACCCTTTGGTTCGCAGGCCAGTGCTCAATCCACTGAGCCACACCAGCCAGGGCTATAGTCAATGTTCCTCTGCTCAAAGGGTAATAGAGATCACCTTAGCATGATATAAATCCTAAAAATAATTGTTGAATGAATGAAATCATGTTTCAGTAAAACAAGTTTTACTGAATGCTTTGCTTTTCAGCAGAGCACTTTGAACCCCAGCCAAGTGGCCCCTATTTCCAGCAGTTTTTAATACAATAAAATGATAAAACAGGAAGATAATAGAAATGTCCTTTAGGGCTTGTATTACTATTTGACCCACATCCATCTCTTCCTTTTCAGTCAACATCCTTCTTTAGTCTTGAACATATCTGAATGAACCTTGGAAAGAGAGGATAATTATTTTCTTGGCTTAGTATAATGGGGGTTCTATAGAACTCTATCCCCAACCCTCCCAAGACAGTTCAGTGGTGAAAGTTTCAGGGAAGCAAGCCAACTCAGAGCTACTTCATGGCCATAATGTGACATGTTAGATGAATCGTAAGGATTCCATGTCAGGATGGTAGAGTGTCCTTGTATAAACTCCCTATTGGGTTATAAAGAACCTAACAGCCATGAGGGGAAAATCTAGAGATAAGAGGAGGTTGTTCTATTTATAGTTACTCACTCTTCTCATTTAAAAATTGAATTTATCTTTATTAATAAGGAGTAATTTAAACACTGCGCAAAATGTCTTAGGGTGAGCATTCAACCTAAGGCAGCAGCTGACTTGGCAACTGCCCAGGCCAGGACAGTTCTGATTTTAGAGGTCTGTTTTCCTTACAAGAAACTCTGGGATGTGAAGTCAGGCAGAAAGGTTTTAAATGGGTGCGGGAGCCAGTGCAGCTGGGGGTTGTTAACAACAATTGGTGAACAACATTTAAAAGAAAAAAAGGGAGGGGCTGAGGGCTTCTCTCTGGTCAGAAAAAACGTTTGGATAGAAACAACTTGCTTGCAACACTGGTAAGAAAACTTTGTTTGACTTAATTTAAACAGGATGACATGTGAATCCTTTTGAAGAGAAAGAGGTATCATTGGGGGGGCATCATACAACGGATAGCTTTTTAAACAGTGAAGGTGATGATTTAAATGTTAGGAGGAGGAAAAGCTTTCCATTAGGCTAAACGCTCTCATATATTGGAGGAGCGTATGACTGAAGTAGAGCTGCTCTTGGGCATTATGCCCATAGGTGAATTCATTTGTTGCAAAACATTAGAGTCAACTTCCCAGAAGATCTGGCCTCTTAAGATTATGTACAAATCCATTCTGAATGTCCCTGTAATGTCATTAACCTGCCGTTTTTGAGCACATCTCTATGACCCGTTCTCCAGCTCTGGGACAGGATCAGTAGTGTTGACCTTTCCTCACATCACACTTGTGATGTTGTGGATCACAATGTTGTGAAGTCACTTGGTGGAAAAGAGTCCTGCTAAATCCCTGTGTCCATCTTTCACATGTAAAACCCACTCAGGAAATTATTTTAGCATGGCTCTGGGTGTTCTTAATATTTCCTAATAGAGATCTTTTCATGGTCTGGGCATTTCCAGTAGCCTCACAATCACTGTGCTTTTTGGCTTTTTAAAAAACAAAAGCCTTTTCAAATCAGTAGTTGAGGTGTAAATGGTCTTGGGCCCACTGCCAAAGAAACATGATCATAATTGAAAGGCCAGGAGCTTCTCTAAATGAAACTATGCTTCAGCTTGATCGCACTAAAGACTATTGTGGATAATATTTTCACATGCTCGGACGAGTCACTCCAGGCCATTCCTTTATTCTGCATGTTGCTTGAATTCATGGTCTCCTATAAGTAAGAATTACATGTGAAAAAATCCTGACACTATGATGTAGCATCTGTCTGGTTTGTTGCACTATTACTAGAATCATTTTTAATACTGTTATCACTAACTTTAATTTTTAGTGATTGGAACAATTTCAGATTTAGTAACTAAAATCAAGAAACAAATTATAGACTTCTAGATATCACTGAGCATAAGAAATGCTAGTATTTTGCTGAAATATTAATTTTTTTCTCTGTGCAACTATATTTGAACAAACTTTTTCTACTTTTTGCTGGATTTTAGTTATAAATCAGGATTTTAAAAGTTTTGAAAGTTTTTATGAGATAAAATTTACCCTGAGACAAATAAATGTTTTCTACTCATAAAAAGTTAAAAAGATTTTGACTTTAAATTTCTAATGGAAAGAAAGATTTGTCATGTGTGTTTTGACTGCTCTTTGATTGTAACAGGTTTTGCCCTAAATATATATGCTCAGTGTAAATTTATGTAGGGATTTATTAATGGCCCTTCACATGATTTGATCATATTTTATTGATGAGGCATGAAACAATTTGAAAGCATTAGATCAGTTTCATATCATAATAAAGCATTCTCATGAAGGACAATTAAAAATATATGCTGGGGGCTCCAGCCACAGCCTGTAGCTAGGAAGGGAGACCGAGGTAGCAGATAAGGGGAACAAGTCTGCAGAGGTGATGGTGGCAGAAAAATGTTGGGCAAGGACAAGTAGCAGGAGCAAACCATTGCCAACGACCTGCTCATGACCAAGTATGAGATAGGGGAGCGATGTCACCAACTGAGTAACTTGGTCTTTGGTGGAAGCATTCTCTTCAGGTGTGTCAGTACTGAGCCTGTGTGAAAAAGGTGATCCCATGATTGTGGCATAGAAAGGGAAAATTTTCAAGATAGAAAAAGAAATGAAGAAATTATTACCTTTCCCCCTAACATTTCAGTAAATAATTGTGTATGTTCCTGCTTCAGAGTGACCATGACGATTTTCTCAAGGAAGGTGACTTGGTAAATATTGACTTTGGGGTCCATGTTGATGCCTTCATCACTAATGTGGCTCACACTTCTGTGATTGATGTAGCTCAAGGGATCCAAGTGATAGGGAGGAAAACAGATGTCACTAAGGCAGCTCACCTTTGTGCTGAAGCTGCCCTATACCTGGTCTAACCTGAAAACCAGAACACACAAGTGATAGAAACCTGAAACAAAGTTGCAAACTCATTTAAACGCACACCAGTAGAAGGTACGCTGTCACAACAATTGAAGCAGTATGTCCTTGATGGAGAGAAAACCATTATCCAGAATCCCATGGACCAGCAGAAAAAGGACCAGGAAAAAGCTGAATTTGAGGTACATGAAGTATATGCCATAATTGTTCTCCTCAGTTAGTTGGCAGTTGCAAAAACAGCACCAGGTGTTGTCAGACCGGACCTTGATTCAGCAACCATGGTTCTTAAGTTCTGGCTAAGAAAGAATTCAGAGCCAAGACTCAAAACTATAAGACAAAGTTTATTTAGAAAGTCACAGAGGTAGAGGAAGTGAGCTGTAGAAGAAATAGGCTCAGGAAACAAGTTACAGAGACAAAGAAGGGGCACTTGGAACTTAGGAGAGAGGAGGGTAAAGGTAATGTGCCTGGGGGTGGCGGGGGGAGACAGGAAGGAGATGGGAAAAACAAGAGTGTGCTCTCAAGAGGGAGAGCAGCGCTGGGTCCTCCGTCCTAAGGGCTCTTGAGGGTGGGGATTTTATGGGAGGTCATAGGGGAGGTTCTCAATAGAATATTCATCAGCTTTCCAGGTGTGTCCTTTTAGGGTTGTGGTTTCCACCGATTGGTTGGTGCCAGGGCAGGATGTCATTAGTCAGTGCAGCTGGTCCTGAGGTCAGCCATGACATCACTTGTTTGGTTTTGCTACTTTTCTGGGCCTGGAGCTGAAACATAACTGAAGCCTAGATATGATCCCTAGTGGTTAGTACTTAAGGGAGAGGTTATGCAAGAGCCCACATGGGAGTGGCATGAGGCCACTTTTCAGCCCCTTGTTCCACCTCCAAGGGAGTCTATCACATGACTAGCAACATACCAGGGGGCAAAAGGGCAAGGAAGGGTCAAAGCCACATGACCAGCAATGTGCTAAAGGTTACCCTGGGGGTGAGGTCCTTGTTTTCCTAGTTTTGCCTCTTGCTAGGCACCCAGAGTTTTCTGTCCTGGTGACCTTCTGTACCTGGCCCTTCATCCTTGCCCTGCTCATGTCTTTCTAACTGCCTGCTACAAACTCAGGAGAGGTCAAGGCCAAGGATATAGAATAGAGAATGACCGTTTTACAAATGAGATCCCTCTAAACAATATAGTCAGAAAATGAAAACTTCATGTGCCTTCTTTAGTGAGGTTGAAAGGCATTTTGATGCCATGCCATTTAAGAGCGTCTGATGATGAGAGAAGGCCTGGGTGGGTATGGTATAGTGTGCCAAGCATGAACTACTACAACTATATAATGTTCTCTGTTGAGAAGGAGGATGATTTGGTTGCCCAATTTAAATTTACAGTTCTGCTAATGCCCAGTGGCCCCATGTGAATAACCAGTGGTCTCTTTGAACCTGACCTTTACACATCTCAGATAAAGGTTCAGGATGCAGAGATAAAGGCCTTCCTCCAGAGTTCTGCAAGTTGGAAAACCCAGAAGAAGAAAAAGAAGAAAAAAAGAAGAGGGAGAGGGAGAAGGGGATGGGGAAGGGGAAGGAGACCTCCAAGGTGGCAGAGAATGCCACCAATGAAGAAACATTAAAAGAGAATGAAGCTAGGGACTGAGGTGGGTCCCATCTCCCCAGCTTGCTGCTTTTGCCTCATCCTCTTATAACACCTCAGGCTCTGTGAAGTGCACTTTGTCTTCTCCACCCAGGACTACCAGCAGAGCGGGGGTTTCCCTACCCCCATCCCAGTCTACCAACCCAGCCCTCTTCCAACAACAACTGTTACAACTGACTGATCTTGGGAGACCAGGCTTCCCAGTCACCAAAGGCTACTTTAACTTTATGTATAAAAAATAGAATAATAAAATGAAGAGCCAGAAAAGTGCTAACATTCCATTACCACTATGTCAAATTTCAGTAGCTAAGAATATCATAATCTCAACAGGGGAAAAAAATGAATTCCTCATAGGTAATATAGACGAACAGGGTAATTGAGATTCCTAGGAGTATTTTTTTTATTTTTAAATAGAACATGAATGAAAATGGGGTAAAATTCAGAAGTTTCAGAAAGGATAGATTGTGAAAAATAGATTGCCTCCACTCAGCTTCCTGAATCAACCAGTTCCCTCTGTAGTAGCAGCAACTCTTGCTAGTTTCCTAAGATATTTTTCCAGGGAGATCCATGTTACTGCAAGCATGTTCATCTATGGTGCGCTTTTATTTTCTTTCACGAAAAAGGCCACACTCTATATATCATTCTCCATCTTGCCATCTATCTATCATCCATCTATCATCCATCCATCTATCTATCTATCTATCTATCTATCTATCTATCTATCTATCTATCTATCTATCTAATCTATCTATCTTTCTATCTTTCTATCTTTATCCTTACCTGGGGACTTTTTTTCATTGCTTTCAGAGAGAGGGAGAGAGAGAAGCCTTGATGTGAGAGAAATATCGATTGGTTGCCTTCTTGTATGTGTCCCCACTAGGGACCAAATCTGCAACCTGGGTATGTGCTCTGACTGGTAATCAAACCCACAATCCTTTGGTTTATGGGATGATGCTCCAACGAACTGAGCCACACTGGCCAGGGCTCCACCTTGCCTTCTATTTTAGATAAACTATATACTTGCAGATTAGTGTTTTTTTTTTTCAAAACTGAAATAACTTGTATTAATGAGGTAAAGTCAATTTAATGAGTCACAAGCATAATCTTTGTAATGCAACAGGTAGAATATAAAGAACCCAATAGAGTAAACCAATGCATTGTGAGTAAAATTGTATTCTTTTATGAAATTTCAGTTATAAAGAAATGTGTGTGAAGTAACAGTATATGGGGTTTTTGCTTTATTTTGGTTCATGGTCAAAAAGTTTGAAAAACAATGTAGATGATTTCATATCACCTTTACAGAGCTACCTCTTTTGTTTTTAACTGTTGCATAGTATTTTATTGGCTAGAGTACCATAATTATGCATTAATGCTCCCACCAGTAGGCAATTAAGCTATTTCCAGTTTCTTCCTAATTAAAACTACTTCAATGAATATCTTTGTAAAAATTTATTTCATAAATATAAATGCATATTTTTAGAATGCATGAAAGCATATGCCACTTTGGTAACTACAGTCAATGCTCATTATTTGTAGAGTTTGTATAAATCTTACTTGCTGAAATTTATTTGTAATCTTAAATTTAGTACTCTTTGCACCTTCACAGTCATTTGTGGATAGGCACAGAGTGGTGAAAAGTTTGAGTCACCTGACATGCACATTTCCAGCTGAGGTGAACAAGGCTTTTTTTGTTTCAGCTCCCATACAGTAAACAAGTGTCATTCTTGTGGTCTATTTGTGCCACATTTTTCATAGTTTTGTGCTTTTTGTTGGTGATTTTGCTTTAAAAATGTCCCCCAAGCATAGTCCTGAATTGCTGTCTAGTGTTCCTCTGTGCAAGGAGATTGTGGTGTCTTGTGTAGAAAATATGCATGTTGGATAAAGTTGCAATACTGTTGGCCATGAGTTCAAAGTTACAATACTGTTGGCCATGAGTTCAAAGTTAATGAACCAACAATACTGTATTTCCAAAAAAGGAAGAAGAAATTCACTGATCTGTTTGCTGTTTTAGAAATTGCTGAAGTAACATCTATGGTGCCTCATGAAGCCATGGAAAAACTGGAAATGTAGTTCAATTTGTGGATTCATGAGATGATGGCCATTAAAAAGAACATAGGGGACAGCATTGTCATGAGGCTGAAAGCCAAAGACACTGATGGGCAGGTTATCCAAGGTCAAGAAAATGTTAAACTCTTCTTGGCTAGTGTTTTAGTATAAAAGAATACTACATATAGTAAGTTACTTAAAATAAATATATATTAAATATGATATCTCTAAACAGAATCCCACATAAAATAAGGTTACTCTCAGGTACCTAATGCTGTATTTCTCCTAGGAGCAATAGCTCCATATTTTCTAATTAATTGTTTATGGTTACCTTATGGGACATAACTACCACAAATTACAAGAATGTATTTCCAAGTGCCCATACTCCTCCCATCATTATATGAGAGCTCATTTCTTCACCCCCGTCGACCAAAAAAACAGTTGTTTCAAACCTTTTGATATCTGATAACCTGAGAGTTAAATAATGGTATCTTGTGGTTTTAATTTGCAGCTCTTTTAGTAGGAGAAATGTAGAACATGTTTTTGTGTTTTAGAGCCATTTAGATTCTTTTTTGTTTTTTTGCTTTGTCTTTGGATATTTGTCTCATTTATTTGTAGCAGATCTTTATATATTAAGAAAATGTCCTTTTTCTATGCCATGAATTGCAGATATTTCCTTAGTTTGTCAATCATGTGTTGACTTTTTTCCATATATGGTAAAGAAAATACTGTAAACATTTTTTAATGTGGTCACATTTATTGATCTTGTCTTTTATGACATCTGGATTTTGTTATTGTTTTAAAAACTTTTCTTTAGAGATATTTGTATGGAATTTAGTCCTCTTAATATGTCACACTAATTATAAATCTTTTTCAAGATGAGTAAATTTCAAAGTAATAAAACAATGGGCAATCATAGGTTTTGGAATCCAAAGGTCCAGTTTGAATTCGTTTGTTCATGTACTAAAATGACATAAGCCATGTTACGTACTTCCTGTGAGTGCCAGGTGCCCCCATCCAGGCCATGCTGAGTTCTAAAGAGAGTGCCTAGCACTTGCTAGATTCTGAATGTTACTTCCTCCCTCTTCTGCTTTTTGAAGTCCTCCACCAGGAAATAATTTGTTATATTAATTTAAGGCATGCACTAAAATAAATAAAATAGGGTTTCTTTTCAAAAGCATTCTATAATTTCAATTGTAGACAGCTCCTGCTGAGTTTCTCAACCTGGCTTGAAGTTGTTATACGCTGAACTGATGACTATGTACTGATTTGAATTGTTGGTATTAGTACAATGTACTTCTTTTTATTTTGTTTGTTTTGTTGTGAAAAGAGTGAAGACTGAATATCTAGACATTAAGTTACTTTCTTTAAGGACTCCTAAACTCTATATCTAGAAACTTTATTGAAAAGCATTCAATATAAAAATATTTAATGTGGTCAATCAGTATACTCAATTTATTCTGTTTTGTAAGTCTAAATGTTTTATGTATCACATTTCTCAAAGCAGGTTACATTTTTAGAGAGAACAGTGCAGTTTAAAATAATCAAAATTGTATCTTTAAAAAGAAACAAAGTACAATGTTTTTATCCTTCACTTGCACTAGATTGACTACATGTCTATGTACTTTTCTTTACTAATTCATGAGCAGTTACTACCTTAACATTAGGGGCATAAGAAGTCACAGTTTTAGAAATGCCTTAACTTTGTATTTATAAATATAATTGCATTGTCCTTAATCTAGGGAAATTCAGTAAGACTTGAGTGCCTTTGCTCTGTTAGGCAATTTAGAATATCCCAGATCTTGCTCTGGACTTTAAGATTTTTGAAGTTCAAAGGCTATGTGTGAGGAAGAAAAAACATCTGGTGAAGAGAATTTGCTTCATTGCATGACACTGTTTCCCTGCACTCTTTAGCAGAGCGTCTGTTTAGCAGGTTGGCAGGTTTGATAATTAATTAATGATGAGGGAATGAGCCACGTATCTGAGGAACTCAATTTTGTCCCTTACTGCTTCTTTCTTCCCCACATGTCTGGCAAAGCCTTCAGAGTCTAGGATCACTGATCCCACAGTTGTGTCTCAACTCAAACACTTGTCTTCAGGCTTAATTAGCTCAGAGATATAAACAGATGGATGGCCTGGGACCCAGAGGGTTTAGTGTTGAGCAATGCAGTTTTATTATCAGGGACTTTTGGAATTTTTGTTGGAGAAATGCCTCAAAACTTCAAAAAATGTCTTTTAAAAAACTCAGAATTTTGGAAGTATGTACTTGAAGGTGACAAAATTTTATGCATATGTCTGCATATTTGTGAATTTTTCTTTCTGTAACTTAATTTAGATATAATTTCAAACTTACAGAAAAGTTATGAGAATAGTACAAGGGACACCTATCATCTCTTCACCCAAATCATCCACTGTTTTTATTTCCCCCTATTTGTTTTTCCGTCCTCACTTCCCCTTTCCCTTCATCTTCCCTTTAGGCATGCAGACACACACATAGATACACACACACTCACATAATTAATCATGTACATTTTTTTCTAAACTATTTGAGACCAAGATGGAGATTTCAGGGGTCTTTACTCCTAATACTTCAGTGTGTATTCTTAAGAATAAGGCCGTTCTTCTAAATAATTACATACAGCTATCAAAATCATGAATTTAACGTTGATACAACATTATTATCAAATCCATAGTCCCTTTTTAAACTCCATCAATTGTTTCTATAATGTCCCTTAGAACACCCACAGGCCCTAGTCCAGGATCCAGTGTAGGATGACACATTGCATTTAGTTGTTATGTCTCCTTTATATGGAAATAGTTTGTCAACTTTTAAAGTATTTTTTGACTTTGACCTTTTTGAAGAGTTCAAACCAGTTATTTAGTATTCCTATATCAGATTTGTGTGGTGCTTCCTCATGCAATTCTGGTTCTGCATTTGTGGCCAGCGTACCATAGAAGTCGTGGTGAGTCTTGGGGTGTCTTATCAGGAGGCATATTGGGTTGATGTGTCCCTTAATTGGTGATGTTGGCTTGGATCATTTGGTTAAAGTGGAGTCCATCAGTTTTCTATGCAGTAAACTTCCATTAAATATTCCCTCTTTATATTTAATAAGAATTTTGTGAAGAGATTATCTTGAGACTATGGAAATAGCCTGTTTTCAAATTTTCACCAACTAGTTTTAGCAACCATGATGGTTTGCTAGCTCTTACTTTGTCTGTATTTGTTACGTAGTATTCTACTGCAAGGAAGAGCTTTCTCTTCTCCCCCATTTAGTTATTCATTTATTTGTTTACATTACTATGGGCTTGCTGGTTCTTACCATGTTCAATGGTGATAATTCATTACTATTATTGTTTATGGTGATACTTAGATTGACACAGATTTGGCCAGCAGGAGCCCCTTTGAACTGACACCTGGTCGTTTTGATAATTCCTCATCATTTTTTGAGCACCTTCTTACTTTCTGGCACAAAAAGATGTTCCAGATTCATTTTATATTTTCTCTGTCCCAGCCCTGGAATTGACATTTCTCCAAGGAATCCTGGTTCCTTTTCTTGCAGAATGGTAGTTAGAAATTAAGGGTGTGTGTGTGTGTGTGTGTGTGTGTGTGTGTGTGTTAAAGGAAACTACGTTATGGAATATTACATTTACTAAATCATTGTATACTGTATACCTGAGTGTGTATGTGCACGTGTGTGTCTTTAATGTTACAAGTTTAAAACAGAAGAGCATTTATTTTTACATGTAATAATCATAAGTTTTGACAAGAAAGAAATACATTTTTCATTTCACAGTAAATGGCATTACACAGTTTTGAGTACTAAATCATCTTGACATTTATGAAGGAGCAAATGGAAAGTCGGGAACTGAGTGTGTTAAGTATAAAGCTATCTTTAACTGTTCTATTAAAAAGCAAAGATTTATTTTCCATCTGTGATCTGAATGTGCCTATTTGTGTTCTCTTCCATGGCAGTGGAATTTCTGTGGAGCCACACAACAGAGAGCATGTGTGTTGGATATATGTCAGCCCAAGATGGGAAAGCCAAGGTAAGCTGGAAAACTGGGGCATAACCTGAAAACCTTGCAGCCATTGCACAAATCTCTAACAGGCTAAATTGATAGGAATGAATTTTCTCAGCCTCGCCTGGGAAGTAGCTCTATGATCTTCACGAGAGTCTGATTAAGAAGAGTTGATGATCTTCCCACCAAAAAATAAAAATAAAAAAAATAAAAGGAAGCATGTCTTTTATGCTTTTGATGGTGGAGCAGGGAAAAGTAAGAAAAACTTTTTTTTCCATAGTTTTTGTCTGTTGTAAACAAGGAAAAGAGGAAACTGGGATAGCAAAAAGAAAATGGGAGTGAAGCTAATGGGCTCTCAGGTCTGGGTGATTTTGCAAGGAGTGTTGGAATAGATAAAGGAAACCAAGATAAACAAAAGCCAAGTGCCTGGACTGTGTCCTGCACATGTGCGGGCAGAGGTGGCTGATGTGCTTATGAGTACCACCTGACTTGTTCTCTGGTGTGTTCTGGCATGCCCTGGCATAGTGTCCTCATGGACAGAGGCAGAGGTTTGTCTCTGTGTGTCATGTGTCCATGGCACACTTCCTTCAGTGAACCACAATGATCACATAGACATCCACACATCACCTCCTGAGTTGCTTGACATTCCTGAACTCAGAATGGCTGAGGTTGGGAGTAAGAAACATAATTTGTGGATATTATTATATTGGCCTCATGTTCTTCTTTTTCATAAAACTTTTAGAAACAGCTGTGACATATGATCTTTACATGGCATTAAAGTTACTCATTTGCAAAGCTGTGAAGTTGGGCAGTGTCTTTTTTTTAAAGGGCATGGTTTATTTTACACATTTGGAAACATAAGTAAGGAAACTTCTGGTATAAATTGTCTGATAGAGGTGGCATCATTAATAAATTAAGGGTGCATGTAATAAAGAATAGTTCATTGCGTATTTGTCATATAACAGCTATTCAGACTGGCCTCTATACGTTATCCAGCAAACAGGTCTTGTCACAGGGCATCTGTGAGTACAAAAGCATCTCATCAGACAAGCATTGGTTCACATTCGTGAAACTTACTGAGCTCCCCTCTTCTGTATCACCTTCACATAGTTCAAGATTTGTTTGTATTAATAAGCTTATTTCATAAGAGAATGCATAAAGATTGCTTTCTTTCATAGTATTTAGAGAAGGGATAACTGCCCATTTTAAAGGTGATTTATAGGTTTAGAGCAACAATATCTAATAGAATTTTCTGTGATGATGGAAATGTTTTATATTTATATTGTGCTGTCCAATAAGATAGCCACTAGCCACACATGGCTATTAAGCACTTGAAATGTGGCTAGTATGCCCGAGGAAAAGAATTTTAAATTCAATTTAGCTTAAGTTTAAATAACCATGTGTGTCTGTATTAAATAGCACAGGTGTAAGAATGAGTGGAAATGGTTATTCAAGCAAGTATTTTCAGAACACTCTTTTCTTCCCAATAACAAAATGGTTCCAAAATATAAAATGTCCGATTAGCCAGAAGAATCCTTACACATGAATGACATACAGACATTTATGTTTTTCTCGCCTCTTACAAGTTGATATTGCTTTTTAACAAAAGAACATTGTGTGAGGTGGGCTTCAGTACTGAAACCAGTCTGATGGCATATGATCATGTTATTGAGTCCCTTGTGTGGAAATGTTCTTGTTATCCCTCCTGGTGGCCTATGGAGGATACCTTACTATTTAACATGAAATATGGGTGGTAGGGAGAGGGGAGAATACTGCATTGAGCCAGAGATATTTGGCCTCCAGTTGCATTGCTTGACATCTGGTGGACATGGTTTTCATATTGCTGGTAAATTCTCCAGCTGGTAGTCTTGATTAGGCCAACAGATACAGCTGCTCTTCTTGCCTCACTTGTAAATTATGTTTTTGACCTTTGCAGAAAGTTAATCCCTCTCCCTTTCTTCCTCCTTTGAGCCTGTGGCTACAAATGCTTTAAAAAAAAAAAAATGAAAACACTAATGCTTTGGCTGCTGAATTCTATTGATCAAAAAAATATCTCTTTTTTCATACAGGCTGGAATTTTATTGTATTGCAAGTAAGACAAAGTTATAGATGAGAAGCTGGGCTCAAAAGAGAAAGGGGGCTCTAACAAAGTTCATATTCTTTTGGTCTGGCCCTGCCCCCTCCAGTTTCCTGACTTCTATTCTATGGAAGAATTGTTGAATTAGTGGCATATCTGTAATCAGAATGACTGGTTTGTAACACATGCTTTTACATAATGTTGAGAACCGCGGTAGTAAAATAAAGAAAGGAGGCATCTTTAAAAACTTTAACAAAAAAATTTCAAAACTATTTCTAAACAGTTTTTCTTTTCCATTTTTCCCTGCTTTCTAAAAATTACCTTTTTTTGTGCTTGTTGCCAAACTCAAACTAAAGACACCAGACCATTTAAACATTTTATATAAGCTAACTATGTTTAATCTAAGTTAAGGCCTTGAATTAAGGCTCACCTCAAAATTACACTGCTTTAAAAGGCTAGATAATAATCAATATCATTGTAACCAGGATTCATGTATAATTTGAATAAATAGAGGTAGGTTCTTTTACAAGTTTCTGTTTGTTTTTTTTAATGGAATGTTCTTTCAATTACATCATCTAATTTCTATAGCCTAAATTAAAGAGATTTCTTTTCATTAAACAAAAATTAGGGAACTGATAACAGTTGGATTTAAAAATTAGATGCCCATATCCTACCCAGATAGCAGTTAATGAACAATTTTTAATAAACACTCAGTGTGCATGGACTACTGTAATAAAAACAGATGTTGAAACTGGCATGGAACTTATTCAAGTATAATAAATGAAATGAAGGTTTCTTTTACTATATAGGGGTCACTTTTTATAGCAATAGTGAAAATACTATTATAAAAATTTATCCTTGGGGAGGAGCAAGCTATTTTGTGGTCTTAAAGTACCTCCCCACAGATTTCTTATTAGTTGCTGGGGAGAATAATAGAAAAAGCAGGCAACAACTTGACTGTGTGACCAAAATTAATGTCATCATCATGGGGCAGATGGACATCATGTGACACTAGATGTGATAACCTGAGAAGACACAAACATCACTTTTGTAGTAACCCATTTGGAAGTTCATAACCTGAATCTAATCACAGGGAAACATCAGACAAATCTAAAATGAGAAACATTCTGTTAAGAAAAAAAAATAGAGTCTATATAGTTGACCTTGAACAATATGGGTGTGAACTGTGTGGTCCACTTATATGTGGATTTTTTTTTTCAATAAATACAGTAAATGTATTTTCTCTTATGATTTTCTTAGTAACATTTCTTTTCTCTGGCTCACCTTATTGTAAGAATATAGTATGTAACATATAACATACAAAACATAAGTTATTTGACTATGTTATCTGTAAGGCTTCATCGGTAAG
Source organism: Pteronotus mesoamericanus (assembly GCF_021234165.1). Classification (NCBI taxonomy): domain Eukaryota; kingdom Metazoa; phylum Chordata; class Mammalia; order Chiroptera; family Mormoopidae; genus Pteronotus; species Pteronotus mesoamericanus. The sequence continues at coordinate 32,053,311 of NW_026555105.1, read as the reverse complement.
GTCAACATTAGGCTATTAGTAGTTCAGTTTTTGAAGAGTCAAAGTTATAGACAGATTTTTGACTACATGGAAGGTCAGTGCCCTTAACCCTCGTCATCCAAGGGTCAACTGTTTTCTTAAAAAATGTCAGTGTCATACTCTGGCCAGCTGGCTCAGTTGGTTGGGGCATCGTCCCATACATCAAAAGGTTGCAGGATCAATTCCCGGTTAGGCCACATACCTATATTGTGGGTTTGATCCCTGGTTTGGGCACATACCAAAGGCAACCAATCAATGTTTCTCTCTCTCACCGATGTTTCTCTCTCTCTCAAATCAATAAACATATCCTCAGGTGAAGATTTTTTAAAAATGTCAATATCATAAAAGATAAAGGCTGAAGAAATGTTCCAGATTAAACAATACTAGAGTGTACAACTAAATACAATAGTGACCCTTGCCTGGATCCTATACAGGAGGGAAAAATACATTGTTAGGTCAGTTTACAAAATTAGAATATGAATGGTGAAAAGTGTTATATCATTGTTAAATTTTTTATAACTGTGCTATATTATATAAGGAAATATTTGTACTCTCAGGAAATACAAACTGAAGTATCTAGGGGTAAAGGGCCATTAATATATGCAGTATGTTCACAGTGGTTCAGAAAATAAGTGTTATTTGGGTGGTTGGATGGATGGATGGATAGCAAATTACAAAGCAAATGGAGCAAAATGGAACCTTCCTGAAGGATGTATGGGTTGTTCCTTGAACTATTCTATAATTTTGAAGTTATTTTCAAATAGAACATTAAGTATTACCCTTAGATAATATGGCACACTTAATTAGTTATTTGATTAGTTATTTGGGCCTTGCATTTGAAATGAACAAGTATTGGAGTGGATATAGTGCCAGGAAGTTGGAACCTGGGTTGTCCTTCCACCCACTGTGCACTGAGATACTGACTTGGTGTGATCACTCTGCCTCTCTGCATCTCAGCGCACTCATCTGGAAAATGACAATCAAAAATACCTTACAATCCTTTAAGTCCTTCCTGGGATAAGGTATAATAGGAACAAGGAAGCAAAATTATATTTGTCTGAGTATAGATGACTAGACTCCCATTAAGTTCTTTATATATTATAGATGTATTATTTATATTATGAATATTGTATGTACTATGGCCCTTTACTGATGATATTTGCTTCCAGTCTAGAAAATTCAAAATTCTACATGTCAGATCACATAAGCAGATAGTTGCTGTTTAATTTTTCAGTAGGATTTTTATGATCCCAATGTATTATCTACCATATTTTGTTTTTATGAAGATAGTTTCTGGGGCTTTAAGAAAATTCTCAATAAATGTCTATGTAGAAGGAATAGCACAGATGAGATTTCTGGGAGCTTTTTATGAGACTTAACTTACCCCTCAAATAAAGCCATAGGTGAAAGACTTAATTAAATGCACCTATATACCATTTAACCATGGGGACACGTTCTGCAAAATGTATCTTTAGGTGATTCCATAGTTGTGTAAACATCATAGAGTGTACTTAACAAGCCTAGATGGTATATCCTACTATATACTAGGCTATATGGGATGACCTAATGCTCCTAGACTACAAACCTGTATAACATGTTACTGCACTGAATACTCGAGGCGGTGTATTTCTATAAACATAGAAAAGGCACAGTAAAAATATAGTATAAAAGATTTAAAAATGGTACATTGATTTAGCTATGAATGGAGCTTACCATTCATTAGGACTGGAGGTTGTTCTGGGTGCATCAGTGAATGAGTGAATGTGAAGGCCTAGGACATTACTGTACACTACTGTAGAATTTATGAACACTGTATACTTAAACTACACTACATTCATAAAACCACTTGAGTAAATCAAGTGATGATGTAAATACAAGATATATGATGAGACTCTTGTAGTGTATACAGCATACCACTTTACATCAAACTTTTTTATAAGTAAAAAGAGTACACTCTAAAATAACAATAAAATGTATAGAACAGTAAATATATAAACCAGTATTTATTATAATTATCAAGTATTATGTACTGTACATAATTTTATGTGCTGTACTTTTATATATGCCAGTGGAGGAAGGGGGTAAAACTGACTTAGACAAGTATAGAGCTAAACCAACCAAGCTTTTAATGAACTATTTATGAGCCGGTGTGATGGATTAAAACCCTCAGAAGTCCCAGTCACATGATGAGCCTTGCACCAACTGTCAGTTCTTCTCTATGAAGTCTTCAAGTTGAGCACACCAAAGGCGTGGAACACAGCAAAGAACTGATGATGACTCATCAGAATGTTTAGGATTTTTACCAAATGCATGGCAGTGGCCAAAGAGACACTGGAGGCAGAACAGGACTTCTGAGAGACAGATGCCATGGCATGGAAAGCTCGGGTGGGTTATCAGAGCACAGAGATCACCTAAGCAACACTCTAAACAAAGAGAAATCCTTCATGCTCAGAATGCTGGCAGCTGGATTGTAAGACATAGGGAAGTCTCCAGAGTCTCTCCAGGGCTCAGATCCCAGACTTTGCTTAAGAGAAATTATTGATCCAGACTTCAAAATATTAGCCAATAGTGAACTTAATCTAAAACTACCACAAAGCCCAGAACCAGCTCAACTAGAGATTAGATAGACTCAGTCCTAGCTTGGAGGAAGGGGTTTATTATTTTCTTAGAGTAAATATTATTTATTTTAAATGTTATTTACTGTTCTTTTACATTTAATGTATATGGCCTACAATAAAAATTTAGTCCTTTGAAGCAGGAAAATGTGATTGGTACTTAAAGGAAAAATTAAGTGAAGTTTACCCACAAATTACTCAAAATGTTGAGATTAGCAGAGAAGGATAATGAAATGCTTATGATAATTATAAATGGGAAAGATATAACTGAAAAATAGAACATCAGAAACAGAATTTATGTGATAGGCTTAACCGGAACTGGGGTGGAAAATACACTTAGTGAACTTGAGAACCAGTCAATGGATATTACCCAAAATTACCCAAGGAGGAAAATGAATTTATAAAACTAAAGAGAGTGTCTGAGACCTCTGGAACAAATGGTCTAAATTATGTGCATTTAGAATTATACAACTGTAAGGTTCTTACACTGCTCATGAGATAGTTTGTGATAAGTGTAGGATGCTTTTTTAATTTCTAGAGTAACAACTTTAAGCTTAACAAAATATTATAACTAAAAAAAAAACCAGTACCCTACATTCAAAGAAGTACTACAGATTTCTCAACTCAAAAATAGGCAGGAAAAGAGGAACAGAAAAACCAAGAACATATAGAGAGCAAATACCAAAAGATATAAACTCAAGTATGTCAATAATTTTGTTAAATATGATTAAACTAAATACTCCGTTTAAAAGGCAAAGATATCCAGACTAAAAAATAATGGAACACCCAGTTGGAACACACTTTTTTTTTTGTTAAAGAAATACACCTTAAATGTAAGGATTCAGAAAAAATTGGTAGTAAAATTATGGAGAGTATATTTATCATGCAAACATTAAGCATAAGAAAACTAATTGTGGCTATGTTAATGCCTGATACAGGAAGCATTATGAGATAAATTCATCATAGACATAAAAATTCTAAATGTATATGTATCTGGTAACATAAAGGATGCAAAAATTGAGAGAGCTATAGAGAGGAATAGAGAAATCTACAATCATCATTGAAAATCTTAACGTCTCTCAGTTATAAGTAAGTCGAATAAAAATTAGTAAGTATGTGAACAACAATACTGTGATCCAACTTGACTTAAGTGATATTTAAACAAGACTACACTCAACAAGTTACTCTTTTCAAGTTCACAAGGAGTTCTCATCAAGAGAAACTAAATTATTTCAAATTGAATCATAATGAAAGCATGTCAGAACTTATAGGATATAATAAAAATATTAAAAGGAAAAGTGTATCCTGAAGTGCATATAGTAGGGAAAAAATGTTTAAAATAAATGAGCTGAATTTCCACCTTAATAAGTTTTAAGAATAATAGGTATAGATTCAAAATAATCAAAAGTAAAAATAATAACATAGAAAATAAAAATAGAGAAAAAAACAACAAAGAACTTTTTTTTAAAAAAATAATTAATGAAATTGATAGAACCTTAAAAAGAATAATCAGGAAAGAAAGAGAAAAAAAAATACAAATAACCAGTATCAGAAGTGAAAAAGGGACATCAATGCAGGATCACAGATCCTACAAACATTAAATGAGAGATTAGCTGATATTAGCAACTTTATAATTGAATGCAATAAATTCAGCAACTTGGATGAAGTTTATAAATTCCTGAAAAAATACAACTTAGAAAATATAACAGAAGATTGGAATAACCATATGCATATTTAAGAAATTGAATTTATAATCAAAATCTTCTCACAAAGAAAACTTCATGCCCAGATGGCTTCACTGGTGTGTTAGACATTTAAGGTAGAAATAATACAATCTTAAACCAATCCTTTTAGAAAAACTAGGGCAGAGGGAATGTTTTTCAAGCCATTTTATGAGGCAAAGGTAACCTCAGTATCAAATTTTGACAAAGATGTTACAAGCAAGGAAAAGTACAGATTAATGTTTAATGTTTAAGTGGCTTCATACATACAGCTTCAGGAATTCTTAAGTTAATTATTCATTTAGGATTAAAAATTTAGCAGTATTACATGCACACACACACCCCATACATACACAAAAAGTAAAATTTTTCCCAGGAAAAGTAATACAACTGAATAAACAGTGTCAGTGATGATCTTGAGACATGTGGATGTCCATATGCAAAATAATGAAGTTGGACCACTATTTCAGACTATTTATAAAAATTAACTCAGAATGGGTCAGAGACCAAAATATAAGAGCTGAAACTGTGAATATCTTAGAAGAAATCTTAGGAGTAAATCTTTGTGACCTTGGGTTAAGCAATGATTTCTTAGCTCTGACCCCAAAATCACAAGTAACAAAACAAAACAAAAAAAGTAAATAAAGCTATCAAAATTAATAACTTTTGTGCATCTAAAGATACCATCAAGAAAGTGAAAAAACAACTGACAAGAAAAAATATTTGCAAGTCATATATTTGGTAAGGGATTTTTATTATTTAGAGACTTCTTACAACTTGACAATAATAAGATAAATTATGGGCAAGGGATCTGAATAGACATTTCTATTCAAAAAAAGATATGAATAACCAATTAGTACATGAAAAGATGCTCAACATCAGTAGTCATTAGGGACATGCAAATCAAAACCACAACTAGGTATCGCTTCAAATCTACCAGCAGGATTATAATAAAAAAGATGAACAATAACAAGTGTTGGCAATATGGGTAACCCTCATGTATTATTCATGGAATGTAAAACGGGGCAGCTACTTTGGAGAACAGTTTGGCAGTTCCTTAAAAAATTAGACATAGAGTTATCATATGAACCAGCAATTCCACACCTAAACATGTAACAGAGAATTGAAAAGATATGTACACACAAAAACTTGTGCTTAGATATTTATAGCAGCATTATTCATAATAGCTAAAATGTAAAACAGCCCAAATGCCCATCAGCTGGTGAATGAATCAACAGAGTGTGATATATTCATACAATGGAATGTTATTCATCCATAAAACGAACAAAGTGTTGACCCATAGTACAACCTGGATGAATCTGGAAAACCTTATGCTAAGTGAAAGAAGACAGACACACAGGCCACATATCATATTGGGTTGGCCAAGAAGTTCGTTTGGTTTTTTTTTTGTAAGATGGCTCTAGTAGCACTTTTTGTCTTTAACTTCATTCCAAACAATTTTGTTAGATTGTATTGTGACAGCTGTCATTATCAGCATGAATTTTCTTAAAAAGCCAAAACTGGTGAATTTTTGTGTAGCTATTTTAATATTGAAGATGGAAAAAAAGCAACATCTTCAGCATATTACGCTTTATTGTTTCAAGAAAAGTATGAACACAACTGAAATGCAAAAAAAAAACACTATTTGTTCAGTATATGGAGAAAGTACTGTGACTGATCAAATGTGTCAAAAGTGGTTTGCAAAGTTTCGTGCTGGAGATTTCTTGTTGGACAATGCTCCAGGATCGGGTAGACTGGTTGAAGTTGATAGCAGTCAAATTGAGACATTAATTTAGAATGATCAACATTATTCCATGTAAAGATAGCCAACATACTAAAAATATCCAAATCAATAAAGTTATTGGTGAAAATAAAAATGTGTCTTTTATTTTATGGAAAAAAACCATAGAGACTTTTTGGCCAACCCAGTATGATTCCATTTACATGAAATGCCCAGAATAGGCAAATCTGTAGAGACAGAATATAGATTACTGATTGCCAGGGGTCAGTGGAAGAGGAGTTTGGGGAGTAAGACTAATGGATACAATTTCTTTTTGAGGTGATGAAAATCTTGTGGAATTGGAGTTGCCCTACTTTGTGGATATACTGGAAGTACTAAATTGAACAATTATTTAAAGGGTGAATTTTATGATATGTTAATATGATCTCAATAAATTTGTTTAAAATAACCAATATAATTTACCATATTACAAAAAAAGGAGAATAATCATTTTGATAACCTCAATATATACACTCATCTTAACTTCCACTCATGATAAAAACCTTGAAATACTAGAAATGTTATAAATACCTCAATTGGATGATCAAGAATAAATTAAAAGGTAAATTACTTCCAAAACCTACAGTTAAAGTCATACTAGTTGGTGAAACACTGAACACTGCTTTCTTATATTGAGAATAGGCAAAGAGGAGGTCCGCCCTCATTACTTCTATTCACTATTTTATTGGAATTCCTAACCACTGCAATAAAGCCAGTAAAGGAAATAAAAGACGAAAGTTGGAAAGTGAGTAAATATGTTAGTCATTTTCAGATAACGTGGAATGACTGACAGGTAATGTTCAAGACCTGTCCTCTGAAAACTACAAAACCTTGCTGAGAGAAATGAAGCTTAAATAAATGGAGAAATATGCACTGTTCACTTGAAAACTCAAGGATGTTAAGATAGCCACTCTTTCCAGATTCATCCATTGTTTCAAAGCAATCCCAATCAAAATTCCAGCAGGTATTTTTAATAAGAAATTTACAGGCTGATTTCAGAATTTATATGGAGGCAAAGGACCTAGAATTGCAAAAAATCAACTTTAAAAAACAAGATCACAGTTAGAGGACTTAACTGATTCTGAGACTCACCATAAAGCTACTATAATCAAGGCAAGTGTTCACTCACAGAAGAGACAGCCCTAAATCCAATATATGAGAAACTTTGAGGTCAGCAGGAAGACTGTCTCCCTTTTCAGTAATGTCACAGCATTCTAAGGGAGGTAAACCACCAAACTTGCTGATATAGAAGGTTTCAGTAGAGACTGCAGAATTCATAAGAACATTACCTCAACAGTACAGATGGAAGCTCGTGTCTCAGGAAGAAATTGGATGTATCTAATGTGGAGGTCCAGAATTACCACTGGCAGTGCGGCTACTATTTGCCATTAGATAAAAGTATTGTCCTTATCATAAAGAACTTCAAAAATGACAACTGAGAAAGTGTGTATTCAACAACTTTAATAAAATATTCTGTAAAAAAATGAAAGAAAACTTAGATGGGCACTTGGATCTTCCAATTTATGTAGCTTGGTCAGTTACTTCACAAGCTTACCTGTGTATATACTTTATTTTTATTAAAATATACATTTTAAAATGTTAACCAATTAATTTACTCTTGATCATCAACTGTTACCAGTGTTGAAGTATTAAAAATACCTACCTAGTAAACTATAAGAGGTTTCCCTTAATTTTACTTTTTTTTTTTTCAGTCTGTTTGGAGGTGGAAAATATTTATTGGGCAGAATTGCTGATCTAGGGAAGTGATTTTTCTAAAATTGGAGTGAGTGCAATAATTTCCCATTATTTTTCCTTAACTTTATTTTAATCCTCACCTGAGATTGATTTTCATGAGAGAGGGAGAGGGATGGGGGTGGAGGAGAGAGATGTGAGAGAGAAACGTTGATCAGTTGCCTCTGGTATGCATCCCGACTGGGGATTGAACCCATGACTCAGGTATGTGCCCTAACCAAGGATCATACCCACAACCTTTTGGTGTACGGGATGATGCTCCAACCGAGCGCCCCCAGCCAATGCTCTAATATTCTTTTATTCACAGGGTTATTGGAGTAAAACTGGTTAGGTAAACGAATCCCCTGTAAAGGATACCAATATAAACAAAGGGAAACAAATGACTTTGTGATTTTGAGACTGGAAAATAACAAAAGATTATAACTTATATTCAGAGAAAATGTCAGAAAATATAAAATTGTAAATAAATTCAGAAGTCCGAAATGGATATAGCATGGGAATAAATGTTTGACTAGAAACTACAATTTATTATGTTTTTAGGGGTTTTTAAGAAGTCTTATTCCTCGGTTTGTTTTCCTGTTTGGATTTTGGTTATGTATTCAAATCCTGATGACCATTAACTTTTTACCCAATTAAAGCAATCTATAAAACTTTAATAAGGTCTTCCTGTGTCAAAAGTTTGTATCATTGTGGAAGAAAATCTCACAAAGCTAAATTTTCTTCTATGTGCCGTTTAGTCGACTCCAACTCCTGGATACCCTGTGAATGAGTGATGCCCACAATGTCCTGTCCTCAATAGTCTTTTCCTAAATCTTAAAAAAATACAAAATAACCTAGATCTTTATGTTGAGTGGAGAAAGCCAGACACAAAATAATACTTACTGAATTATTCCATTTATATTAAGTTCAAGAACTGGCAAATGTAAGGTACTGTGATAGAAATTTGAAACTTGTTGCTTCAAGAAAGGAGATTAGGGAATTTTCAGCAGTAATAGAAATGTTCTATAGGGAAATTTTTCTATTTAGGTTTTGGTTTCATGGCTATGCAGATGGTCCAAAGTCATCAATACCTTTATTTAACATCTATACATTTTATTGTATCTAAATCATACTTTTTTTTGGTCTAAAAATGTTATTAGCAAGACCATCTATTAATGAAGCAGTATGAAATAATAAGAGAATGAACTTTGGATTTAATCATACTTGGATTTTGGTCCTGGAATTTCTGCTTTATAACATGGGATGAGTTTCAACTCTGACCCTCGGTTTCCTTATCTTTAAAGTAGAAATATTGCTGATACCTTTATAGCATTCTGAATAGTAATTGAATAATATAACTGAAGCACATGTAATAGATGCTACCTTAATTGTGATGAGTGATGATGGTGTAGTGATGGGAAGAAGAGGTGATGGTAGAAGTTGTAGAGAATTTCTCAGGCCCATCACATAATGCAACTCCACAGCCTCATTTGTGCTGTAACTGTGCTCCCAAAGGTGCCATTTATGTCACCTATGACAAGAGCAATACCTCTTGGGTTTTTATCCTAGTCCTGTGGTGGAGTTGTTAATGGTTATTATATTTTGACAAAACATAACTCCAACATGTAACTATAAACCAATTGACAAATGAATTCAGAGATACTAGAGGAGAAAAACAAATTGTTTGAAGCTACAGGAATGACACACCACCACTTCCAACTTTGCAATTCAGTCCAGTATGGTGGTAATTGAGTTCTTTTAAAAGGTTGTCTGACTAGAGGTCTACCAGCTTGACAAAATTACAGACTTGAAATTTGATTTGCCTTTAGTGTTTCTGTTAAGCTCATGTAACTGTATAATTTTTTTTCAAGTAAGAGGGAAAATATTGCTTACTAGCCACTGTTGAATTTATTTTATGTGAACCTTGAATGTACAGGCAGCCTTCTTGTATTCCACTGAGCACTAGAAAACGGAACACCTATGAGTGTATTGACCATGGATTCCTTAAAAGAGACTTCAGTTCCATGATAATGACTAGTGGAATTCAGTCCCTGGATGGATTTATTGGACCATATTTTAGATTTATGAAAAACCATCTAGAATTAAGTTGGTCTTAGTCTAAACCTAATTTTAACTACTTTTGATAATCTAGTCTCCATATTACCCAATAACTGAAGGAGTCTGATCCTTGGCAGGACACCAGCTGCCTCCAGATAGTAGGTTGGGTACCACCAATAAGCTGTGTCCTAAGAAAACATCCCAGACAACTAAATATGGCAAGTACTTCATGGAACACAAAGCAAAGTGGATAATCAGTGATTTTTCTTGTACCTTTTAAGCTTGCCTAGGATTTCAAATATAAAAGTTGCATTTCTTTTCCATGCTCTTAGACTGCCAGGAGGGTCCCATTGGGCCTATTTAGAAAGTCCTTTACACAAACAGGAGAAGATTGAATATGTGAATGACAAATTTTAAGACAGAAGTTTCTTCAGCTTCGTGTTTATTTCTAAGAGTAGTTAGTAATTTTATTTTTGTCTAATTAGTCTTACGCCATCAGTTTCTTCCAAATGATTCATTCGACTTTGCTCCAAAGCAATAAATAGAATAAACACAAAGAGGGAATTCACCATGTTGGCAAGAGCATAAATCTCCTCAAGGGTATTAACTGAATTTATCCATATAAATTTCATTTTAATCATAGTGCAGGGTTGGAGCTTGCAAAGATAAATATATCTATTACTTGGACTTGTCAATATTCCATGTTATTTGAAATGAATAAGCCTTTTTTTGGCTATAGCAACATGAAAAATAAAAAAACATTAATTTCTCTACTTCTACATACTTACATAATCATTAGTTAAGTTCACATCAGGTGTGAATATTAAATGTCACCTTATTACCTTCTAGTACCCTACATTTTAGGGAAATAAATACCTTCCCAAAGCAGACTCATGCCTGCTGTTTGCCCACAGGACATATAACCATGACATGTAACTAAGACAAGCATCCTCGAGAATAACCTTATTACCCACAGTAAGTAAGTAATGATTACTGAATGGTGTTTTCCTTCTTTTGGTTGGAAAGCATTGGACAAATATTGAAAGGAATCTCTTCTTGTTTTTTTAATCTTAAAACAAAAAAGTTATAGTCTTGGTCATGTCCTTCTTATTTCACCTTACCTTTCTAATTCTTAATAAGGAATTGATTCTATGATTGTAAATATTTAGGATCTCCCATTGATTTTATGTTGTAAGGACTTTTATTACATTATTAAATAGGTGAGTGACAGGAGCTGAACCTACCATGCATACAGTGCATACAGAAGTGCTGATGTCCACACAGGACCTAGCATGTGTAGGTGTTCCATAAATACATCTTTAGCGAGTGATTCTATGTTGAGGTTTAGGGTAGAACTTTGAGTCCAGATGGTTTCTTGGACACATTTTGTCCCCGGTATCGCTTCTTCCCAATAACCTCCAGATTTGAGATTCAGATCCAAAAACTGGCTTCATCAGCAGATCAGCTTTGTTTAAAAATGGAAAAATTTTACATAAAAGTTTTTGAATTTACATGAAGTACAGATTTTACATAATTTTTTTTACAAGATATAAACATTGTAAATTTTATGTAAAAATACAATTATTTTTCTTCTGATTTATTTTCTCCTATAAGAGCATTCAGTTTGGAACACTGAGACCCACTGCCTATGCAGTGATTGGTTGGAACCTAGTGGTAGCCACCTATTTGGTGGGGCCTGTGCACTCCACTTTGACAGTGCTAACCCTGACCTGTTCCACTCACAGGCATTTGATACTGACCCAAATTATAGAGTTTGAAGTCTAAGCAAAGTCTATCTGCTAGAATGTATTTTTATTCAAATAATACAGTTTCTGACTTTTTTAAAGCCTTCATCTTGGGCTGTCTCTTCTTTCTAACCCTAAGGATTAAAATCATTTGTGATAGTTACAATGTCTGACTTTTTTATATCTTGTAAGCAAAGCAGTGCTATAAATTGGTGAAATTTAACATTTTACTAATAACTAACTGAGACATTTGGATATAGTTGAGCTACTCTATTTACATTTCTTTCAAATACTTCTGGATGTAATAAGCAGTAGGTACTGACAATTTACTTTTATGCTATTGAGCTGTCATCACTGTACTGTACATGTTTGGACTATACTGTCTGCTGTAGTGTTGAAGGGGTAAGACGAAACTTAATTTAGGATGAGGCTTCCATTAATACTTTTCTGTTAGGAGATGCTCATAGTACTTGGAAACAGCTTTTTCTTTATACTAGAAAATGTTATTTTAAATGTGTATCCTGTAATAGATGAAAAATCCAATAATCCCCTGATTTCTTCCAGTGAAAGCTCTTGTGTATGTTATGGTAAAATTTTGAACAGTTAGAACCTGTCAGCTATACTACTCCATTAAAAAATGTTCATGATGTAAATTTTTAGGATAAAAATGGAAGATTTTGGCAAAGCAAGCTTTTAATAGGCAGTAAGAAGCCCCAGTAACCCCTGACTGAAACATACTTCCACCCCAAATATCTACAAACTTCCAAAAAGTCACATGGTCAAACAGGAATACCTGGTGTTATGGTCAGGACCTCTTAGGTATAACAAGTTTCTGAATCTAGAAATTTATGTTTTTGTTCAGTAGACCATATTTGGGGCAAAAAAGAAATAAAGGCAAATAAGATTTTCACCATTAAAGATGACAAAAGTGCATTTCTTCTAAGATCAGTTAACCAGTATTAGAGCTAGTCAGGGATTTCTTACAGTGACTGATAATGATTAAATAGGAAGGAAACCTTAATTCTTTGCCTTTGAAATTTTAGCTATTAAACAAAACTCAGTTTACCTAGAACTAAGATTTAGGTTGTATTGGGTTGGACAAAAAGTTTGTTTACTTTTTTTCTTTAAAGACACATTTTTAATTTTCACCAATAACTTGTTTGAATATTTGAGTATGTTATCTATCTCCTGCTATTGGCTTCTAGTGGATAGAGGCCACGGGTGCTGCTAAACATCTTCCAGTGCATAAGACAGGCCCCAGCAAAGAATTATTTGGCCAAAATGTCAATAGTACCATTCTACTTTTGACACATTTGATCAGTCATAGCACTTTCTCCATATACTGCAAAAATCTTTATTTTTGCATTTCAGTTGTGTTTTTACCTTTCTTGAAATAATAAAGTGTAATACGCCAAAAATATTGTATATCTTCTTCCATCTTCAATATTAAAATAGCTGGACAAAAATTCACTGATTTTGGTAAGTTTTCTTTTTTTTTTTAATGCACACTAATATGACAGCTGTTAAAATACAATCTAACAAAATTGTTTTGCATGAAATTAAAGACATCTGAGCACTAGTGGAGCCATTGTATGGAAAAAAAGAAATGAACATTTTGGCCAACCCAGTACTACTCATATGAGTGGTGATAGTGAATTGTACTAGAGTGTTAGCTATACTGGTGTTGAGAACCAGTTGGCTTCTATGTATGTTTTAAGGTAGGAGCAATGGGATTTGCTGATGGATTGGATAGAAATATGGGGGAAATAGAGAAGGCTACCATGGCTCCTAAAATTTTGGCCTGAACAGTTGGAAAAATGAAGTTGCCATTCATCTTGAGGAAGAAGAGCAGGATGGGGAGGAACAAAGCTTGAGGGGAGGTAGAAAGAGCTCAGTTTTAGACACGTTAATTTTGAGATGCCCATTAAGCGTCAAATGGAGATACCCTGTAGGTAGTTGGATATATGTGTCAGGAGGGAGGACTAAGCTAGAAATGTATATTTGGGATTTTCGACATGGAAATGATTTTTACAACTACAAGGCATGATGGTATCACCAAGAGAGTGAATGCAGACAAGAGAAAAGGGTCCTGCGGAACTTCTGTGTTTATATGTAAGTTGTGGATATGAGGAGGAACCAGCAAAGGACACTGATAAATGGCCATAGAGGTTGTTGGAGAACCAGGCATGGGTGGTATCTTAGAAATGGAGGAAAAGGACAATTTCAAGAGAAGAGGATGATCAGCTTTATCAGAGGCTGTAGTCTGGTCCTGTGAAATCAGGCCTGAGCATAGACCATTGGAGTAGTCAAAGTGAAAACCTGACTGTATAGAGGGTTTAAGGAGAAAATGGAAGGAAAGAATTTGAGGTAACAAATATAGGTAAGTCTTTAAAAAAATTGTTTTTATTCCCATCCAAGGATATGTTTACTGATTTTAGAGAGATAGGAAGCAGAGGGAGGGAGAGGGGGAGTCATCCATGTGAGAGAGAAACATCAATTGGTTGCCTCCCACACCCATATGTGCCCCAATCAGGGATCAAACCTACCCTATATATGTGCCCTGACCAGATACGGAACACACAACTTTTTGGTGTGTGGAATGATGCTCCAACCAACTGAGCCACTCAGCTAAGGCTAGGTAAGTCTTTTAAAGAATTTTGCTATAAATAGAAGTAAAGAAATGGAGTGATAACTGGAAGCGGGGACAGATCTGAAGAGTTAATCTTTCCTCTTCCAGTGCAACCAGATGCATCACTGTATGTGCAAATCAATTCTATAAAAGGAACTGATGAAAAGTGGTCCAGCTGTTGGGTCCTCGGATACCCTAACATTGAGTTGTTGAAAAAGTGAGGAATAACTAGCAAAGGAAACTGAGGTGTCAACATTAGAATAAGATAAAAGGAAAGTTTCAGTAGCCTTTTTGTAGTAGTTCTGTGTGCAGCTGGAATTCAAGGAAGGTATTCACTGACATGTGAAGTGAACTGATTTAGAGTCATGCAGGTTTCTTTCCTGGAGGATGACTGAAACCTACCTTCTCAGTTCTCCTTGCCTGTCTAGCTCCAAGAAAAGTGGACTGGGGCCAAGCAATTAAGTTGCAGCATTATCCTGACATTTGACCATGTTCCTTTGTTTTTATAAAGCATCCTCTGGGACTCAGCGGAAGTCAGCTTGGGAAATGCTGCTCTCTAGGTCTCAATGCCTTAACAGTTCTTTAGTGTTGCAGAGGTCTGATCAATAAGAAGTCAGAAGCAGATGGTTTTGACAAGAACTTTCTCCAAAGAGTTTGTTGATGTTTTTTATTTTTACCCCTCCAGAATTCCTCACTGACAGATCAACTGAAATTCTCAGGAAATAGTCCATTACATAAATAGTAATTTCACACTTTATGATAGTTTAAACATTAGTCTTTCAATTCTTTTCAAATATAAGATGCTCTTTTCAAGCTGTAGTAAAAATCCATGTTATCTGGCAGCTTACCAAATAGAAGATTGTAACTGATGGTTTGGATTTCCACCCAGTACAAAAATCATCAGGATGCTAGGACTTTCCTACCAGGTTCTCTTAAGAAGAGGCCAGTGGCCCAGAGCCTCTTCTTACAGAACAGAGGTTCAAACCCCCAGCTTTGATGCAGGGATTGGGGTAGCTGCACCTTGGTCTGCAATGCTCAGCTAAATTTTCTGTTAGCTCATCAGCGCCTTCTGCTACTATTAACCCCCTCAGAGAAGAAATATTTTCTTTAAGGTCACACAGCTATGAAGACATAGAGCTAAGATTCAAGAAAACTTGAATGCCAGGTCCCAGTGTTCTAAGTCACCTGGAGAAGCCTAAGCTGGAGATGTATATGTGGGAGCCTCACCATACAATGCTTTTTTAAAACTATGAGATTAGATGAGATCATCAACAAAGTGAACATAGACAAAAGAAAAAAGACCTGAGTCCTGGGAAACTCCCATGTGTGTAAGTTGGGAAGATGAGGAGGAACTTACAAAGGAGACTGAGAAGTTATGCTCATAGGAGTTAAGGAGAACCAGGTGAATGGGGGGTTCTAGAAATCAAGGGAAGATGGTGTTTCAGGAAGAGACTCTCAAATTGATAGATGTTGTTGCTGGGTCCTGTGTGGACTTTGCAGTTACTTTATTCATTCATTTTTACCAATGCTAGGAGTGGGAACACAGTCAGTCATGCTGTTCAAAATCTGTCGAGAACAGTAAGAAAAGGACATAGATTAAGTTCTCAATAGATTATGTTGCTGCAGTACACACTCACTAAATCACCCTGCTACATAATTAAGAAAATACAGGAAAATGACAGAAAAAAATTTAATCGGGGCTCTGAATGAATCCTTCTGGAATGTAGTGAGCTATCCCACATTAACTACTGTTGACATTTTGGTATATCCATTCTGTTTTTGCAACTGTGATTTTCGTTTTACAATTATGATTGTATGGAATACATGAAATGGCATATTACTAATTTATTTTTTTATTATTTTTAAAAATCAATTTCTAATACAAAAATAATATGTTTTACTGAAGATATTTGAAAGAGTAAAGAAAATTTAGAAGTCAGAGTGAAGAATATAAGAGGTCTCTACAACCTCAGTATGTACCATTAGCATTATGGTATCTGATACGTATTTTCATATAATATGCATGGTATACTTACCAACCTTTCTCCCTGCCTGCCTACCTACTTATCTAAGAAGTAACCCAGGGACAGGCTTTGTTTCTGCATAGATGGAGGTACAAATCCAAGGGGTGGGTGTGGGAAGTGGGGTAGGGTGGGGATGGGGTGAAAATCCAGCCTGCTAGACACCATCATCACATACCCTGTTGTAGGGGGTCTCAGTAGGTGGTCCTACCACCTTCTAGGAACACCACTCTTAATATTAAGCTGGATCTAAGAAGAAGGTGATAAAAAGTTCTAGGACCAATTGGTGTTTTAGTTAATTCTTAGAAGGGATATTTAAAATCTGTAACCTGATTCCAGGAAAATTTAGACACATAGGTATTTGGGGGGAAAAATATTTAAAGAATATTTAGAGGGTCTTTGTTAAGAAAAACTATATAGAATGTTAGGATCAGAAATAATCCTAAATATAATTAATTCAAGTTTTTCATTTTTATCTACAAAGATGCTAAAGCTCAGAGAGCTAGTGATTTTCCCATCCACAAACTGTAATCCATCAGCAGCAGAGTTAAGGCTCAAACTCAGTTTTCTCAATCCCAGAATCATCCTGGAATTTGTTGATAAAATTTGTGGTAATAGCTTTTTGGAGCCAGCCTTATTTGACACTGAAAAACTGCCTAGTCAAGCCTCCTGTAGTGAAAGGTGTGTGAACAGAGCTAGATTTAGAATTCTTCCTTTATGGTAAGGCTTTGTGGGAGTAAAGAGAGTCCCAAATTTGGAGTCCTGAGGTTTCCATCAAGTCTCAGTTTTTCCACTTCCTCTGTGATGAGAAGCAAACCGCATAACCATTTTGAGTCTTGGTTTTGGTTTTTTTTTCATCTGAAAAGTATGTGTGATATGTATCTTTCTACCTGACATGGTATTTTGAAGATGTTGATGCAAATTCACTACGGAAACTACAGCATTATGCAAATGTAGGGACTTGGTATTTTTATTAAGGTTTCGCAAGGAACTAGTTTCCGCATCCTACAAAAACATAATTGCCTTCAGAGCAAGATCCATGTGTGTTTCATTTTTCCGTTCCCCCGTAGTAAGTGCAGAGTAAATATTTGCTAAATAGTGGAGAGCTTTTATCACCTTTAGTAAAATGGAACATTCATGATGATTCTCCATGTGAGTTGTGGTGTAATAGGTACTGTGGGGATTGCCATGTTTATGTGGATGCCTTCACTGGGCCCTTAAGCTAAAAATAGGAGGGCAGCCCTGTCTGATGTTACTTCTGAAGTGTGGGGTTGTTTGTGTGGTAAAAGAAGTCACAAAACTTGCCATGAGACTGGAACAACATGCTGTTCTCATCAGACAGCATTTTAATCTTATTTTAAGGCTCCTTGGACATGATATTTATATGTGAAAACAATAGAGCTTTCCTCTTTATGTAGTCTTGTTTCAGTATTAATAATGTAATTTACCATAATGCTGTCTTTGTATTTTGTCCAAATTTGCCAATGGATCTTTTATGGCATTCTTGTTTTAAATGTGGAAAACGAGGTAGGGGTGACATACAGTAAAATGACTGACATGTGGCATTAATTCCTCGTTTTGTTGATATTTCTGATTTGTTAAGTTGAACTTAGGAATCACATCTTCAAATCGCTCTGGCCAGTTACTTTCAGTTTAAAGCAATGAAGTAATAGAAGTAAAGTACTTTATTTTTTGATTCATTAACACTGTTATGTATACAAAACTACATGAAATCAGCATCAAAGAATGTTGAAACTTGGAGAGGCTGCTCTAGAAACTATCTAACCCAGAGTCCTCAGTTTACAGCTCTGAGATCTTCCCTGATTTGCCTGGCATCACACAGGCTTAGGAAGTGAGCACCCAGATCTCTTGACTTGTAGTTAAATGAGGTTTTAGTCTGTAAAACAGACACATTATTCTGAACTGTGTTAAGCGGGTTCATGTGAAACTGTCATCTAGTTGAGTACATCTGTTTTCAGGATGAAGTCTGAAGATCCAACTATATTTAGAGCAGTAAACTGCATTCCAAGGTTCAATGTTGTACACAACGAATGCTCAGAATGTACTTATTCACAAGTTGTGTCTCCTTGAGAGACAACGCTTGAAAGCAATGGGCCGGGAACTTCTGGGAAAAGGATGGGGCAGTGAGGGTAGGGGTGGTGGTGTCTCCTGACTCAACTCATTAACGAAAAAAGAAAAAAGCCTATAATAGAAACAAAGCAATAAAAACCAACCAGACACACTTTCTCATCCCTTTTCTCCAGAGTGGGTCATTTAAGGTCTATCACGTACGTGCCAGTAAAAGAAAATGAGAGTGACTATTATCACATCAGGTAAGAATTCACTATGTAAGGACATAAGATGTGTTTACCCCTCAGTGCCACCTCACAGTACCAAATTTACATCCCTGAGTAGCACAGTGATTAGTACAGCAGATAAGCTTTATTCTATAAAACATATACATTATTCCATGTTATACTAAGAAAGTTCATGTGACACTGTTAGTAGATTAAAAAAAACATGTTACCTAGGACTCAACAATTTGAAAACTAAGGCAGAATTAACAGGAGAAGGGAAAAGGAATGTCTGCCTCTTGTGACATTGTGATAATGTTGTGACATTGAGCTAGAGGCACCATGTCTCACTAGGCTGGTGTCCTGCTTTCCAGAAGGGGAAATAAATACCCGTGCAAAATTGCCTCGGAGTCCTCCATGTTCCTTCTTGGGCTGAATTTGTCAGAATTTCGTTAATGCAGCATAGCACAACAGACACACAAGCCACACAGCCCTCATGTGACCACTATCTAGGTTGCTGATGTCTCTGATGATCTCTTTCTCAGAGAGGATAGTATGTGTGCAGCTGTTGTGTAGGAGAAACGAACCGAAGTCAGATTCTATGTCAGAATGTCTGTGTCAGTCATGGGAAATAGGTAGGCTTTTTTTTATTTTTTAGAGTTTTAAGGTCCATAACTTCAGTATCATTTTGATTGCTTAATTTTTACAAATCTCTTAATAAATTTATAAACTATAATCAAAAACTAAAAAATTAAGAAATATAAAATATGCAATTCGCAGTTTGTTCTCTTTCACTTTCCAGCCCTTATTTTTTTTTAAATCATTTAATGAATATACTGAGTCCGTAACATGTTCCAGGCTATCTTTTAGGTACTGAGGAAAAACAGTAAGCAGATGAAACTTCCTGCCCTTGTGGAGCTTTTGTGCATATCAGGGACACAAGAAATGAATAAGATAAAGATGCAAAAGAGATGGATGACTAGATAGTGGTAAGGATATATGAAACGCTGAGGCAGAGAGAACTGTGGTAGTGAAATTCAGGTGAGTGGACTGTGTAAACCTACCCAGAAGGTGGCTTTTGAGTAAAGATCTGACAGAGGTGAAAAAGTGAGCCAGACACACACTGAATGGAAGGAAGAGCTCCCTGGATGAGGACAGCTCATGTAAGTGGCCTTGAGGCAGGAGTGTGCTGTGTGGCTAAGGAACAACAGGAGCAAGTGGAGGGTGAGAGTCCTAGCAAAGTGGGCAGCAAGGGGTTTCAGCTCAGAGAATTAATGGCGACCAAAATGTATAGGGTATTGTTGGATTTTACCTCGTATCATTTTAAGATCACCATTATATAACTTCTGAAATGAACTATTTTACCCCAAATTCATATCTTGAAGCCTTAACCCGCAATTGTGACTGAATTTGGAGATGGGCCTCTAGAAAGGTGATGAAGATACATGAGGTCATATGAATGGGGCCCTAATCCAGAAGGACTATGTCCTTACAAGAAGAGGAAGAGACACCAGGAATGCTCTCACATAGAGAAAAAGCAATCAATCTGCAAGCCAAGGAGAGAGGCCTCAGAAGAAAGCAAATGTACTGAGTACTGATACCCTGATTCTTGGACTTCAGTATCCAAAGCTGTGAGAAAATAAATTTTTGTTATTTAACCAACCAGCCTGAGGTATTTGTTATGGAAGCCCTAGCCAGCTAATGCAGTATCTTAACACCCAACTATCTTTGTATAAGAGAACTTTCTGCTAAGTAGTCTGATTGATCTTGAGCAAACTTTCCTTATTAACTGACAGTAATACTTATTTTGTGTCAACCAAAAGTTGATAACTCATCCTACAGGTACTGTATTTGGTTTAAAAGTGGATAAGCTTACAGGTTAGTCATCCAAAGCAGAGCTAGTAGATCAGTCCAGCCAGATACATAGTTTCTTTTGCATTGGCAGTTTAAGAGTAGTTCTTAGAATTATTTTATTTCTACCTCTTTTATGTTTTCTCTTTTTTAACATAGAATTGGCCTTTGGCCAATATGAATGAATAAGATGCCATACCTCCTCTTTCCATCCATTTTTTCCACAAACCATGCCTCCCTCTTTAATATCTTATTAACTCTCTTTAAAAAAAAAAAAATGATGAGGGGGAAAGTGATGGGCTGCTTTTGGAGGTTTATTGTTCTGAACCAAGCACATAGCCATTATGATAAACTGCCTCTGTAAATGAATTTTAAAACTAGACATAAATATGTTGTATGCTGCATGTACTTTTTTAGCTCCTGGCTGTGCTCTATTTTTGAAATGCTATTTTTTTAGGACTCTGTATGTAGAAGTGCTTTTCCAGTGTCCTTTGTTCTATTTGTAAATGCATGTATTGCTTTGACTGTAGTATCATCTTGCTTCACGCTCTATTTTTTAAAAATAGGAAACCATGGTGATGCAAAGTACAGCAAAGAGAATATAGTGAATAATGTTGCAATAACTATGTATGGCACTGAGTACTAGAGTTATATGGACTATCACTTTGTAAGATCTATAAATGTCTAATTACTATGTTGTACATCTGAAACTAATAAAATATTGTACATCAACTATAACTGAAAAATGAATTTTTAAATAATCTAAAAAGATTTAAAAATAGTAAAAAATAAAACTGGAAAGCTAAACCTTTGGAACTATTGAGACCAATGAATAAAATATTTCCAGAAGCTTTTTTTGGACTGTATTTGTCTGGATTTTATTTTCCTGACCCTACCAAAGGAGGATAATAACTTGTTTAAGAGAATCTTTTCTTGACTCTTGTGGCAGATCTCAAGCAACTCTCC
Source organism: Pteronotus mesoamericanus (assembly GCF_021234165.1). Lineage (NCBI taxonomy): Eukaryota > Metazoa > Chordata > Mammalia > Chiroptera > Mormoopidae > Pteronotus > Pteronotus mesoamericanus. The sequence continues at coordinate 32,031,882 of NW_026555105.1, read as the reverse complement.
TTAGAGCGGGAAAATGAATTAAAATACAACCACTAAATAAAGGCTTTGAGACTTTTAAAATTAAATTGTGTGCTTGTACTTTCCCTAAAAACCACAAAAAGAGCAGTAACTAAGGTGGTCTTAAAAGATTTAAAGACATAAGTATGAATGATAGGAAGTTTCAGCTACTACCTAGATTGTGATTAAAACATCATGCAATTATATAATTTCTATATTAATTTTTTAACTTCCTCATTTTAAAATCTTAAGGATAAATATGTTATTATATATTTGGTTTTACAAAAGATATAGCCCTAACAATATTGGCTTTGAATAGTCACTTTAATTTGTAAGTTGAAAATTCTTCAAGGAGTGTTAACCTCAAGGATCTGCCTGTGCTATTCAGGGAATTAGCAAGAAAGTAGGGAATTTAAGTATCAGGCCATTGGGTTCCACTAGTATGGAGCTCTTAACACTTGAGAAATCTAAAGTTCCACCTCCATTCTAACAATACAGTCATTTGGAAAGTGGGAAAATTTAGTCAGTCTATACTTTTTTTTTTAATTTTATTTTTCAATTACAGTTTATATTCAATATTATATTAATTTCAGATGTATAGCATAGTAGTTAGACAATTATATGCTTCACAAAGTGCTCCTCCTGAATATTTCAGGTACCCACCTGGCACTATACATAGTTACTACAATATCATTGACTTTATTCCCTGTGCTGTACTTTATTTACATCCCTGTGACTATTTTGTAACTACCGTTATACTTCTTAATCCCTTTACCTTTTTAACCCAGTACTCCAAGGCCCTTCCCCTCTGACAACCATCAGTCTGTTCTCTGTATCCTTGAGTCTATTTCAGTTTTGTTTATTTTGTTCTTTAGATTCCACATAATAAGTGAAATTATATGGTATATGTCTTTCTCTGTCTGAATTATTTAGCACAATACCCTCTAGGTTCTTCCATGCTGTTGAAATTGGTAAGATTTCATTTCTTACAGCTGAGTAATATTCCACCTATATATGTACAACAATTTCTTTATCCAGTTGTCTGTTGATAGGTACTTGGTTGCTTTCACAGTGCAGTGAATAATACTGCAGTGAACATAGAGGTGCATATATCCTCTATGCATTTTGAATTAGTGTTTTGGGTTTCCTTGGATATATACCCAGACTGGAATTGCTGGGTCATAAAGCAGTTCCATTTAAAAATTTTTAAGGACCCTCCATACTGTTTTCCACAGTGATTCCATCAATCTACTTTCCCACCAACAATGCACAAGGGTTCTCTTTTCCCTACATCCTCACTGACACTTGTTAGTTGTTGATTTATTGATGATAGCCATTCTGACAGAGATGAGATAATATTTCATGGTGGTTTTAATTTGCATTTAATTTGCATGATTAGTGATGTTGAGCATCTTTTCATACATCTATTGGCCATCTGTATGTCTTCTCTGGAAGTGTCTATTTCAGTCCTCTGCCCATTTTTTTAAATTGGATTGCTTTTCTTCTTGGTGCTGGGTTGTGTGAGTTTTTAATAAATTTTTTATATTAACCCCTTATCAGATGTATCATTTGTGAATATCTTCTTCCATTCAATCTATACTTTTTTTTTAAATCTTAAAAAAGAAAAAAATCTTTGCTATCACAAACTAGTTTACTCACCTTTTTAACCAAACTGATTGGTCACATTAGCTAAAACACTTGAGATTCTTTGTGTGTTCAGAAACATAGCCTTTGGAAGGTATATTTTTGTCATATCCACTTATTGAGCATTTCTAGAGTGTGCGTTTTCTGTCAAGAACTATGACAGGTTCAGGAAATACATAGGTGTGTGTATAACAAGCTTCTTCCTTCAACTGACATTCAATTACAGACACCTAAAAACTCAAATCAAGACAGTTACATTACATGCTCAGATGAGTGCTCTAGGAGCTAGAATCAGAGTCAAAGAGATGTTTCCTTGAGAAAGAACCAGAAAAGGATATTAGAGACCTGAAAATATGGTTATAGCAGTATATGAATGGGGCTTGCAGCAAGAAATGGAGGAAGGTTAACCAAAATGGATCGATCTGCTGCCTTTTCATCTGTCATTTTCATGTTTTATTACTAGTTCTAAAGTTCAGTTAAAGTACATTGTTATTTAATTGGGTTAAAGACAGCTTTTAAAAACAATACAATATACAAATGATGTATTCTAGAATTGTATACCTGAAATCAATATAATTTTATTAACGAATGTCATCCTAATAAATTCAATTTAAAAACATAAAGTAAGTCCTTATGCTTTTAAGATACCCTAGAATCTGCACAGGTCTTGAGAATATGAAATACTTTATCACACTTTTAAATGCTGACATACAAGTTCATTGTAGAAAGCGGTCTATTTTTAGCCTTCAGAGCAATTCAAACCCACTTCTCTAAAAGAACTTTGAAAGATAAACACTCATATAAAATACTCTGTTATACAGCTTCCCCTGTTTATAATATAATTTGATGTGCCATTGAAATCTCCATAGAAAGCTTCAAATACATCTTGCTCAAACTTTTTCACACCAAGGTCACTTAGTTTTTGATGAGTCAGAAGATCATGTTGATGGATGAAACTGGTGAAGTAGTGACGTTTGAATGGTTAGCCATTTTATTCCTCTCAACACCAAGATCATGCCAATGTGTTTTGGAATCACATTGACAGTTTAGGAAAGGGGTAATCCTGAGAAGTGATTCTAACAACTAGTTTGTCTTGTTAAACTAGTGTGTCTAGTTAAACATTGTGTAAACAGCTCTATTTATACAAATCTCAATGTATTTTTTAAGTATTTTGCCCATATACTGTTAATATCTCAAGACCACTGTCATCATTTTCAATCCCTTTTTCTTTTCCTTCCTAACTCTCCTTGACACGTTGTGATTTAGTTCAGTTTATTTAGATGTTCTTCAATCATAAACTTAGTGGGGGTGGGAGTGTTAGAGATAAGTTTAAATTGGCCTTCTGTGTTTTTGTAAATTTCAAGAGACTACTGTCATGTCCCCTGGTTCATGGGACATGAATTTCTTCCTTCTAGTTCTAGGTCTTTTCCATGGTCAGCAGGAAATCAATTGGTTTAAGAATGACATCCCTCTGGTCAAGTTGCAGGCCATCTTCTTGAACATAGGGCCACTCTTTGATCTTTTAACAATTTATTCTCTGTTCCTCTGATGCCTGGATTCTTCCTGAATCTTTGGAAAACATGAGGATAGATTTTCCTGTGAGCTTTTATTTTAGGGACAGATATTTTAACTAATGTGATTGGAAAATTGCAACTTATTTATGAACAGAACCTGATGGTGTTAATATTTATCCTATGGGGTCTGCATAATGATTTCATTCCTAGCTAACCCCTTCTCTAAATGGCATCTTATGGAGAACTATTCTGAACCAGGTAGGAAAGTGTCAATTCTGCTTTACTAGTTTTTTTAATTTACTTTTTATGTCAATATGAAGTCACTTTAATATTCTTCTGAATTGGTTTTGAATTAGATGGAAAGTAGTGAACTTTCTCTTTGGAAGCAAAACTTTTCAGATCTTTGATGTTACGCTGTTAAAGTTGTTCCAATTATTTCCCCTTTTGCCCCCCTCCACCTTGCCTGCCTCCCACTTCCATAGTCAATCCCCACTGCATTGTCCGTGTCCATGGGTCCTTCATATGTATATTCCTTGACTACACCCTTCACCTTCATTCAAACAGTCTCCACCTCACTCCTCCCCTCTTACAGCTATCAGTCTGTTCCTTGTTTCCAAGCCCCTGGTTCTGTTTTGCTCATTAGTTTATTTTGTTCATTAGATTCCTCTTCGAAGTGAGATAATATGGTATTTGTCTTTCACCAACAGGCTTAATTCACTTAGCATGATAGTCTCCGGTCCATTCCATGCTGTCACAAAAGGTAGCAGTTCCTTCTTTTTTCTCTGCTGCATAGCATTCCATTTTGTAAATGTACCACAGTTTTTTAATCCTCTCATCTACTGATGGGCACTTAGGCTGTTTCCAGCTCTTGGCTACTGTAAATAACACTGCTATGAACATAGTGGTGCATAAGTTCTTTTAAATTGATGTTTCAGGGTTCTTAGTGTATATCTCCAGAAGTGGAATCACTGAGTAAAAAGGTAGTTCATTTTTAGTTTTTTGAGGGAATTCCATACTGTTTTCCACAGTGACTGCACCAGCCTGCATTCCCACCAACAGTGCTCTAAAGTTCCCTTTTCTCCACAACCTCGCCACCACTTGTTGTTTGTTGATTTATTAATGATTGCAGTTTTGGCAGGTGTGAAGTAATATCTCATTGTGGTTTTAATTTGCATCTCTCTGATGGCTAGTGATGCTGAGCATCTCTTCATATGTCTATGGACCCTCTGTATGTCCTCCTTGGAGAAGTTTCTGTTCATGTCCTTTGTGCATTTTTTAATTGGATTGTTTGTCTTCCTGGTGTTGAGTCATATGAGTTCTTTATATACTTTGGAGATTAAACCTTTGTCCAGTGTATCATTGGCAAATATGTTCTCCCATACAGTCGGTTCCCTTTTCATTTTGATGATGGTTTTTGTAGCTGTGCAGAAGTTTTTTAATTTGATGTAATTCCGTTTGTTTATTCTTTCCTTTATATCCCTTGCCCTAGGAGATACATCAGCAAAAATACTGCTGTGTGAAATATCTGAAATTTTACTATGTTTTCTGCTAGGATTTTTATGGTATCATGGCTTTTAAGTTCTTTATCCATTTTGAGTTTATTGTAGTGTATGGTATAAGTTGGTGGTCTAGTTTCATTTTTTGCAAGTACCAGTCCAGTTCTACCAACACCATTTATTGAAAAGACTATTTTTACTCCATTGTGTGCTCATGCCCTCTTTGTCAAATATTAATTGACCATAGATACATGGGTTTCTTTCTGGACTCTCTATTCTATTCCATTGATCTATTTGTCTGTTCTTATGCCAGTACCAGACTGTTTTAATTACAGTGGCCATATAGTATAGTTTGATATCAGGCATTGTGATCCCTTCAACTTTGCTCTTCTTTCTCAAGGTTGCTGCGGCTATTCAGGGTCTTTCTTAGTTCCATATAAATTTTTGGAGTATTTGTTCTAGATCTGTGAAATATGCCATTGGTATTTTAATGGGAATTACTTTGAATTTGTAGACTGCTTTGGGTAGTATGGATATTTTAATGATGTTAATAGTTTCAAATCATGAACACAGTATGTACTTACATTTATTTATATTTTTCTCAATTTCTTTTTTCAGTGTTCTATGGTTTTCTGAGTACAGGTCCATTACCTCCTTGGTAAAATTTATTTCTAGGTATTTTATTTTTTTGTTGTTGCTACGGTAAATGGGATTTATTTTTTAGTTTCTACTTCTGATAGTTCATTGTTAATCATCAAGTGTCATCAATTGATGACATTGATTACATCAATGTAATCAATAAAAATGCCATCAATTTCTGGATACTGACTTTGTATCCGGCTGCTTTACCAAATTCACTTAGTAGGTTGAGTAGTTTTTTGGTGGAGTCGGTAGGGTTTTTTAGTGTACACTATCATTGTCTGCAAATAATGACAGTTTTACTTCCTCCTTTCCAATTTGGATGCCTTTTATTTTTTCTTCTTCTTGTCTGATCACTATGGCTAGAAGTTCCAGTACTGTGTTGAATAGCAGTAGTAAGAATGGACACCCTTGTCTTGTTCCTGATCTTAAGGGAAATGCTTTTAGTTTTTGCCCATCGAGTATGATGTTGGCAGTAGGTTTTTTGTATATGGCCTTCATGATGTTGAAGCATGTTCCCTCTATTCCACTTTGCTGAGGGTTTTTACTATAAACTTGTGCTGGATTTTATCAAATGCTTGTTTCAGCATATATTAATATGACCATGTGATTTTTGTCCTTCATTTTGTTTATGTGGTGTTTTACATTTATTGATTGTGCATATTGTACATCCTTGCATCCCTGGAATAAGTCCCACTTGATCCTGGTGTGTGATCTATTTAATGTATTGCTGGATCTGGTTTGCCAATATTTTGTTGAAAATTTAGCATGTACGTTCATCAGAGATACTGATCTGTAATTTTCTTTATTTGTTTCTTTACCTGGTTTTGGGATTAGGATAATAGTGGCCTCATTAAAAAAAAGAAAAGTTGGGAGTCTTCCTGATTCTTGAATTTTTTGGAATAGTTCGAGAAGGATAGTTGTTCAGTCTTCTTTGAATATTTGGTAAAATTTGCCAGTGAAACCATCTGGTCCAGGGCTTTTGTGTCTCAGCAGTATTTTGATTACTGCTTCGATTTCGCTGGTGTTATCAGTCTATTCAGGTTTTCTGCTTCTTCCTGATTCAGTTTTGGAAGATTGTATGTTTTTAGAAGTTTATCCATTTCACGCAAGTTGTCCAATTTCTTGGCATATCATTGTTCATAGTAATTTCTTATCATTCATGTTATTTCTGATACCAGTTGTTACTACTTCTCTTTCATTTCTGATTTTATTTACTTGGGTCCTCTCTCTCTCTTTTTCCTGATAAGTCTGGCTAAAGGTTTGTCAATTTTATTTATCTTTTTAAAGAACCAGCTCCTAGATTCACTGATCTTTTGAATTTTTTTTTCCTTAGTCTCTCTGTCATTGAATTCTGCTCTGATCTTGATTATTTCCTTCCTTCTGCTTGTTCTAGTTCTTTTAGATGTAGGGTTAGGTTGTTTATTTGAGGTTTTTCTATTTTCTTTAGGTAGGCCTGTTTTGCTATGAACTTCCCCCTCAGGACTGCTTTCTCTGTGTCCCATAGGTTTTTAGGTTGTTATGTGTTCCTTTTCATGTGTTTCCAGGTACTTTTTTTATTTTTTTCCTTGATCTCATTGTTAACTCATTCACTATTTAATACCATGTTATTCAGCCTCCATGTTTTTGAGCTTTTTTTCCTTGAAGCTGGTTTCTAGTTTCAAGCCATTGTGACCCAAAAGGATGCTTGATATGATTTCATTTTTTTTGAATTTGTTGAGGCTTCTTTTATTACTTTTTTAAAAAATTGTGACAAAATTTACAAGACTTTACCATTTTAACCATTTTTGACTGTACAGTTCAGTGGCATTTAGTACATTTACTAAATGGAGATGGGTGGATGTTGTACTTTCTGCCTCTTTGGATTTGACTATTTCTGGTACCTCATATAAGTGGAATCATACAATGTTTGTCCTTTTGTGTTGTTTATTTCATTTAGCATAACGTCCTCAAAGTTTATCTATATTATCACTTGTGTCAGATTGTTACTCCTTTATCAAGCTGGATAATATTCCATTGTAAGCGTGTTACACATTTTGTTTATCTCTTCATATATTGATGGACATTTGGGTTGCTTCCACCTTTTGGCTATTGTGTATAATGCTGCTGTGGACATTTGTGTATAAACATTTTTTTGAGTCCCGTCTTTCACTTGTTTTGGGCTTATACTCAGAAGTGGAAATGTTGTATCATATGATAATTCTATGTTTAATTTTCTGAGAAACTGCCATACTGTTTTCAACAGTGATTCTGCTTTGTTCTTGACCCCTATTATAACTGCCTGTGCTCATGGCTGAAGAGGATGAGATCAGGGATAAAACTGACTGAGGGGCTTTCTACCCTGTCAGGGATCTTTAAAAAAAGAACAAACAGAGAAACTTTTAAAAAATTGATGAATGATGCCTAGGCAAACAGTTCTCTTTCACTTCATGTTAATAAAGTTCTGAAAGAATAAAAGTGGCCCCATCAGTACAGAGCCCTGGGAATTGTGGGATTTAAGCATTTTGTGCCTAATGTGACAAGGGCTGTTTGGTAGCAGAATCAAACAACATACCCTCTTCTAACTTCTCCCAAAGGGTTAATGAGGCACCACAAGAGACATAATAGTCACAAGTTTGTTTTACTGTGGTGAGACCCAAGTCTGGCCCTCAGATGTGATAAGGCCAGGTTCTGTGACATAGTTCCCATAAACATGAACCTGGTGAGTGAACTCACTGATACTTGCATCCCAGGAAATACCACAGAGATTGCCTCATCCAGCTCTCCACCCCAAAGGGCAATGGACCTCACCCCTGAAGGTTACAGGTTGTTTCCTGCCTTGTCCACAGAAAACTAAGTACCCAAAGAACATTTCCTGTTCTCCAGACTTTTCCAAATTGTTGACCTATGTCAACTACTCTAATGGGACTTTTACAGTGAGACTTGAGAATAGTGCCCACCCTCAACTACAAACCACCTACCTTACCTGTATAAAACGTATGCTTGCTTCATATTTGGTTGCATGCAAGGATGTCAGCCCCACCTGAAGCTTGGCTACCTCACCAGCTGCATCTAACAACCCACCCTTGGCTTGAACTCATCTTATTTCAGTTCCCAGGAAAATCTTGTTTAGAGAAACAATTAGAGAGGATTACCTATAGGATATGCAATCCCTCTGTTCTTCTTAGAAACTCCTCATACTTATCTATCCCTGGATTAAACAGGACCATCAAACAAGGAATTTCTGGATGCTGACATCCTGACCCCTTGTGCAACAGCTTACTGTCTTCCACTCAGGGCCAGCCTTCTTTGAGTAATGTAACACTCAGCTGTACAAAGCTCAGTGTTGTACAACTGATCCACTGTACATAGTACCTACTGTATATGAAGCCCTACAAAAGAAATGGCTCCCTGGCCTCCATCCTAGGAGGAGTCGTTCTCTGAGCAGTTGGTTTGTTGTGATCCTTTCGGCTAGAATTTGAGTGTTAACCTCATGCCATTCTCCACCTTATTTTTCTGTTTGCTCATTGCCTCACTTACTTTAGGTCATTGAATTACCTGAATTTTTGTAAGTTATTCAAATCTTTTACGGAATAAATTGTAAATATAAACGTGAACCAGGTATCCTTAGCTGCTTCGAATGTTCAGAGGACAAAATGTATGTAAATTATTAGCTTTCAGAGAACTGGAACATGATCAATAGTGTTGGCATTAAAACCACTGCTATTCTGAACATGACTAAATTTTAAGTTCTGCACTGTCAGGGACCTTGACCATCTTGGTCACTATGTATCTCCAGTTGCTAGTGCTATGCTTAGATGTAGAGATGCTCAGAAAACATTCCCTGAGGACCTGAGCAGGCAGGATTTCTCTATACCTAAAAGGGACCACCACCGCAGTCTGTAGATGCTCAGAAGCAAGAGAAGCCATGACACTGTGGTGTTGCCTCCCCCTTTGTCACACATGAGGGAACGCAGCAGGCACTTCTAATGTTCTCCTCTCTCCCTCTCTGCAGACTCACATTTCCAGACTTCCTCCTGGTGCAGTGGCAGGACAGTCCGTGGCAATCGAAGGTGGGGTTTGCCGCTTGGAGAGCCCAGTGAACTGAACCTTCAGAATGAGCATGAAGCACCTGAGGCATTTCAGAACCTGAACTTTCTGGTGTTTTTAACGAAGTTGGATGTTTTATTGTCTTCATTTCATAAGTCCTATTGCAGCCTTGTGCACCGCTGGCGACACTAGCGCTGCTGTAGTTATTGCTTAGTGACACGCGGGCCTTTGTGGGTGAGTGGGACTGAATGCGTGTGTGTGCGTGCATGCTTGCTTTTCCCTTGATGAAACAGAAACTTCTCCCTATTGTGTAAACTTAAGACCAGGAATGATTAAATCATATTTACAAAATGTGTGCTTTAACTGTTTACAAGTCAAACCTGAAGTTGCAGGAAACATTTTTTATTTCATAAAGAGGTACCAACTGTTGATGTAATGTGTCTGAATTGAAGAGTAAATCTACTTGTTTAAGTGATTTGACAGTGATAGTGCTCAATTTAATAACAGTAATAAGTAATAAAGTGTTTTTATTTGTTAACCAGTTTAAGTGGATCCTGTGGTAACTTAAACTGTTATTCTCATCCCTCATATGGGGCATTTTTTTTTTAACAGAGAGTGGTTTCAGTGAAACAATCTAGCAAAGAATTAAGGTCAGAACCTTATTAAATAATAGTCTTATTGATAAAGTTTGTACTTCTTTACTCAAGCCTTTCTAAGCTTAAATACTGCATAGCTTCGAGCTGTATGTACTGTATTATGAAAGAATATGTAAAGAGAACATACAGTAATGCACAGTCCTTAATTTGTGTATAATAGAATGTTATTTACGATGTAACACTGTAAATAAGAAAGCAAAATTTATGGGAAAATTCAATATTATCTTTGTTTCTTGTTTAAATATATTTTTAAGGTAAAAGCACGAAAATAAAAGCAGCATATTACTGGGTATAGTGTGTGACTCCTCTTCTCAGACTAATAAATTATCTTTTGAATCCTAGATTGACGAGCCAATTTTTATTTTGTTTGTAAAAAGTTACTTCCATAAATCATACTTTTAGCCTTCTTACTGTGATTCTCATTGTTCAAAATCCAGTCTTAGGTTTGTCCAGTTAGGTTGGGCACTAGCAAGGTAAAAGTTAAACTTAGTACATGATTCAATGGTCAGTACAGAAATCCCTACAATATCTGTTGCAATTTGATAAAAAATAACAATGGGAAGGAATAAGAACGCTTTGCTTTGAAAAATTGTAGTGGCAGTTGAAAACTCAAAGATTGCAGTTTGATAAATGCTTCTAAATGTTATATTTAGTGATTCTGGAGCCACATAAGAAAACCAAGACTTTCCTTTTGATTTTCGGTGTAAGAAGTGGCTATCAAGAAGCTACTAAAGATAGACTTGCTCAGGGGGAGGAATTTCCCTGCACCATATAATCATGGCTCTGGGCGGTAACTGATAAAACCCCAGATGAAATTATATACTTGACATCGATATATGGCCAAATTATAAAGGAAAGACAACCAAAATGGAGTGGGTGTAAATATGAATGATTTGGGAGTCTCTGACTTATATTCCTTGTACAGGCAATTACATTTGTCTCACTGTGTCCTGTAGACAGGTTGGTGCCATGGTATCTGTTTCTCATTCTTAATGAGGCTGGGAACTTTGTGAGAGATGGGCTGGCTGGTAGGGAGCCTTTGGCTTCAAAAGCTTTCAAAGACCTGTTACCTGTTGGCAGGGTTTTTTTAGGAACTGGACTGGATCACGTAAAACTATCAGGACACTTTGGAGTCTGAAAATGATCTGACCTATATCACTAGGAATGCCATGTCTTTCATCTCCTTTTGACTTTATTTCATTCATATTTAAAAGTTTGGGCTTGTTAAAGACCCCTTTTAAGAAGAGTTTAAAAACTGGTCAGTATAAAAGAGCATGACCCCATAACAGTTTGTTAAGACTTTATTCTCCAGTTTCTATTTTTTTTAATTTATGGAATATTGTGAAACCAGGGAGAAAAGAAAAAGTGGTAGTCAGAATCACGAGGAAAAAAACGTAATGGGCAGTATAAGTTCCTTTGTTATAATATCAGATGCTAATGAATGGATACTGGCAAATATAAAATCAACTTCATTTCACACAAAAGTAGAAAAGGTAGAGACAGATAAGAAAATGACCTCATGTCCTAGTCTGACTTATATTACCAAGATTCTGAAGCTATATTTTAAGATGCCGACTTTTAATGTGGAGAATCTTAGCTGTATTGCCTATATTCTATTACCTTTTAAGTCCTGAACATCGGATGTTTGGTTCTCTTGGGTATAATGAAATCTGTTCTGGATTCATCAAGGTGTTATCACTGTGATCCTGCTTGGGGTTTGGAAGCGGTGTCTTCAGATCTGGAAAGGAGCAGAGGGGACCTGGGGTGCCTGTGCTGACAGCACATGTGGCAGCCACACCTGGGCTCTGTCCTCCTCTTGTCAGCTCTGCCACTTATCATGCCACTCCTAAGGCAGGCCCTGCCTCATTGTTTAACTGCCACTTTTAAATGTGAACTTGAACTCAGATGTCAATGTCAGAATTTTGTAAAAGTACATATAATCAAGTCCTAAATGCTCGTCCTAGGTGCTTGTCTGTGAGCAAAATGGAAGAGTTTTGGGTCCTGGATATGGGGACATCTCTTGGCTTTTCATAGCCTTTTGTGCCCAATTCCTCAGTTTCTCCCATGTGGCGGAGTGGTGATGCTGCATGCCAGTTAACCGCAGCTAAGCAAGGTTGCTCTGTTTGGAAGCATTGGAGGTAGGATGTGAGGGAAGAATGGAGGGAAAGAAGAAGGGAAGATTTAGAAAAGTGCTTGAATTATTCTTGAATCTTGAGATTGTTTGGAATTTTTTTTAAAAAATCTCATCGTTATAAAAAAATTCATGTTTGTAAGAAATCTGAAAATAGGTAAGAAAAAAATGAACCTTACCCCACTTCCCTAAAGAACTAGTAACTAGTTCAGCAACTAGTAACACTTTATGCATAAATTTTCTGTGTTTTTAACACATAAATGGGGTTATATTGAACCCTCAAATGGAGTTACATAACCTTTAATTTTCACTTAATATCATGGAAAGATGTCTAGACCTATAGGTTTATACAATACCTCATTTGCTGCTTCTCTATACAATTCTGGTTACACTCTTGCTGTTAAATAAATATGTTTCATCCTAAAACTTTTGTGGAAATCCATCACAGTCCTGACAGTACAGTCAGCATCCATTTTTTCAGGCCATAAACTCATACAGTAAACACTGGGAGGTTTTAGAGAATGAAAGCCGGTTTGGCAGGTGTCCTGGAGCAGACCGTTGTCATTGCCCACAGATCTGTTTCAGAGGGCCCCAAATACCTGCATCTCTGAAGAGATGATAGAAGCTGGTGTATAAACATACTGCTTCCCTTGCTCTTCGGGTGAGATAATTCTGAGTTATGTGTTTCATACAGTTTTTGAGATATTTCCCACAGGAATTAAGCTTTAGTTACCTGTTGAAGTAGTTGACTGGTTAATACACCTTGTATTAGCTTTATTTTCTTCTCTACCTGTGTTTCCTGGAATTGTTAGGTAGCAGCTAAGAATGAGTGGCCAAAGGGAAAATAAAGGCAGAGCCCTCATCATTACATTACAATCTAACAACTTAATACAGGAGGCTAGAAGCAAAAGGAAGACATGTGTCACCAATTAAATCAGCAGTCCTGAGCTCAGTTTGATAAGATTGTCATGTGTCCTTAGCATTGCAAACGAAATAGCACAGGAGGAGGGGAGAATCCTTGAGAATGTGTTGAGAAAGGGGCTCCTGTAACAACCTTGTTACTAAGATTCCTGGTTGTCCTGAACATCACAAGCAGGAAATCGTACAGGAAGCGGGGGTGGGGGGGGGTTGGGGGGGTGGGAAGGGGTTGGTCCTTGAGATTCTATGCTGGGAAAGGGAGCTTCTGTAACAATTTCACTAAGAGCCTTTACTAACTGAGAAAGGAAGCCTATGTAGCTGTACATTATTCTCAAGGGAGAGAAAGAGGGGTACCTGGAAGCTAGCTAAGGTATATAACCCCTGAACCCCAATAGTATACTTAGATGAGTTAGGTACCCACTCGTAGCCTTGGTTCAAGTGTATATAATAAACTTAACAACTTTATTTCCTCTGTACATGGGGCATTTAGACTTGCTGGGTTCTTGCTTGCAGATTTGTGCTCATATGTGTTTCATAAATAAACTTAGTATTTCATTCCCACTATACATACTTGTCTCCTCATTGAATTACTCTCTTGCAAGCAAGATAGGAACTGAAAATGGGGAGGGAGCCTCTTGACTCAGGCCTCTTTCTCCCTATCCGTAACAGAATCATCTACCAAATGAACGACTTGTACTTCACTCCTTATTTCAGGGTTGCTTCTGGGAGACTTGAAACTAAGAAACTTCCTGTTCCATATACTCTTGGCCACAAGCCCTTGGTGGGCCTTCACTCCTATGGGTGATGGACCCATCCAACTGCCTGTGTACCCACTGGCGCCTTTCTTCGTGCCTTGCATTCCTGATGAACCATTTTCATCCATAACATCTGACAAAATCCTCCAAGTGATAAGGCTTGATGTGTCACAAAAGCAGAGGGTTACCACTAAGTCAGTATTGACAGACTGCTAGAGACAAGCAAGCACTTTTAAGGATGTAGTGAATAAACAAGCTGGCCTGCAGCAGTCCACCAAGGATTGATGGACACCTTAAAGGAAGTGACTGGGATTGTGGTAATGGTAGTTGGGAGAAACCATAGCCAGATACGTAGGTTATGACTGAGATTTAAAGAGACCTAAAAAGATGTTGCCAGTGTCTCCATGTCATGAACATGTCTCCACCATGACCATCCAATGGCAGCCTCATACAGTGCCATTTCCTGAATGTCATTTCTCAAGCCTGGATATCCGTAACAATTTTATGATTAAAAAATTTTAATGCCTCCCAACATTTTTCATAAAGCAAAATGTTTATTAAATCAAACACATCAACTTTGTTCTGACATAAACCCTGCAATTGCTCAAGGTTTGGGAGTCCTTCTGTGCCAGGAATTGCAGTGTCTTTGTCCAGCTTAAGGTTGCAGTGGAAGGACTTGCAAAGGAACTACAGGTGGAAGGCACTCCTCCCTCCCAGGAACACTGGCCCACAGAAAAGGTGCATCCAGAAAAAAAGAGCTTTTGTGTATATGATACATTTATTTTACTTTAGCTGTATTCTAAACCTTCCCCAAAAACTGATTAAGCAGAGGAAGAGGTGTGGGTGGGTAAATGTCGCAGGCTACAGGTGGGAATCAGTGAATAGGAGTTCGGCAACCTAAAGTAATACTTTTACATTAATGTTTGTTCTGGAATGTTAAGAATTCTTAAGGAATACACTGCTTTTCCTCAACACTCAATTTGGGTTCAAGTTCACAAGGTATTAACCCAGATGTCTATCATCAGAGACCCACAGGCTGACCAAATTGACCAGGCAGTTTTTCTTTTCCACATGCTGCTCTGAAGCATATGTCCACAGGAAGGATTAAATATAAAACTGGCAAGGGCCTCCCTCCAAGGCTGTACACTCAGCTTCCAGAAGCCCATCAGCCAAGCCCAAGGTGGTTCTTCACGACCAGTTGTGGAAAGCGGGAGGGGAAGCAAGCATGGTGGTTTCTCCTTTACATGGTAAAGTCTGTGAAGCACTGAAACCACAGTGGCAAAGCCGGAAAAACTGGGCGAGGGTTTCTCTGCCTTGAACTGCCATGGGGATTCCATTGATTGTCAACAGAGTTTTAAGAAGCTGTAAAGAAAAAAACAAACAATCCCTTTAACCTCTGCTGTTGCTATTACGTTGGAGACCCAAAAAGTTGCTCTTGCCTGGGTTGGTGTGGCTCAGTTGGTTGGAGCTTTGCCCCATAACCAAAGGGTTGTGTGTTTGATTCCAAGTGAGGGTACAGACCTAGGTTTCGGGTTTGATCTCCGATCCCTGGTCCAGGCGCATACGATCTTTGGTCTGTGCACGTCGGGAGGCAACCAATTGATGCTTCTCTCTCACATTGATGCTTTCTCTCTGTCTCTCTCTCTCCCCTGCCGCCTCTCTAAAAGCAATGAAAAAAAGTGTCCTCGGATGAGGATTTTAAAAAAGGAGGAAAAAAAAGAGTTGCTCCTAAAATGACTTTTCCTGGCCTTAGAAAACCTAACAGTACTTTAAGAGATAGAAAATCTTCTTCTAATATATTAAGAAAAGGATTATTAATATATAAATATATTAATATATTATTATATTATAATATTAATTGTTTTATTATTAATATATATTAATGTAAGGATTCTTTTCCACGTAGAAGCAGTAATATTTTAAGCTGTCCAAACAAGTTTTTCCCTCAAACCTGTTAACTAGCAGTCTTCTCCATTTGCTTAATAGTATAACTCCATTCTTCTGGGTGCTAAGGTCAGAATTCTTGAGGTCATTTTTTCATGTATCTATTGCTGTATAGCAAAGCTGTCCCAAAACTTAGAAGCTTAAACAACAACTGTTTTATTTGCTAACAATTCTATCAAGTAGGCTTGGCCTCAGTCAGTGGTGGTTCTGCTGCTCTTGCTGGTTTCACTAGTGTGCTGCATTCAGGGGAAGGGGGAGCCAGGGGCTGGGCTGTCTGGGCTGCTTTCTCCCTCCATGCAGGCTCAGGCCCCCCGCACCCCGACACATGGCCTCTCTACATGGTCTTTCCACGCTACATCTCCCACTGGACATGGTGGCCCAAGTTTCCCAGGAACACAAAAGCAGAAGCTGTCACGTCTCTTTAAGGTTTATTTCCAGAAATGGCTCGTCATCACTTTTGCCACATTTATTACTTAAATCAAGTCATCTGGCCTAGCCCAGATTCAAAAGGGTAGGGGACTACATAAGGGCATGAATACAGAGGCAAGGCTCATTGGGGCCCACCAACCTGATATCCTTGAATCCACTTTAGCTCCTATTTAACAACCAATCCATCAACAAATGCTACCAGCCCTCCTTTAAAATGTATCCTGAATCCAACCACTTTTCACCAACATCTCTTACTTGAGTTATTAAGACAGTGTCCTCACTGGTCTCCCTGTCTTTGTTCTTGCCTACAGTTACTTGTTGACCTGGCAGGTGGATGGAGTCTGATCATGGTGTTCCTTGCTCAAAACATGTCAGTCAGTACACCCTGCCTCAGAGCCTTTACCAGGCCATGGGATCTCTTCCTTGTTACTTCCCTAACTCACTCTACTCCAGCCATCTGGTCTCCTTGCTGTTCTTCGAACATCCCAGACATCCTCCCATCTCAGAACCATTGAACTTTCCAGATGGATTCACAAGGCTTTGCTCCTCTCTCTTGTCTCCTTCAACTCCTTGTTCAACTGTTACCTTCTCAAAGAGCACTCTCCTCACCACCTTCCTGCCCCACACTGAATATCACCTTTCTGCTTTTTACCCTCTCTGGCATTTATTACTTTCTAATCTACCATATAACTGACATATTTGTTTGGTTTATGTGTCTCCCTCTGTTTGAAAGTAAACTCCCTGAAAACAGAAGTTTTTGTGACATTCATGTTATACCTCCAGTACCTAGAACAGTGCCTGGCACATAGTAGGTCCTCAGTAAATATTTGTTCAATGAATAAATGAAGGTTCCTCATGGCAACATGGAAGAGACAGTGTGGAGAAGTGTATTAGTTTTCTATTGCTGCCATAGTAAATTACCACAAACCTGGTAGCTTAAAATAACACAAATTTATTATCTCACAATTCTATAAGTCAGAAGTTTTTTGCTTGTTTCTCTGCTGCAGCTCCCACAAGGCCAAAATTGAGGCATTGGCAAGGTTTCGTTCCTTTTGTGAAGTGTTAGGGGAGAATTTGTTTCCGGGTCATTCAGGCTGTTGGCAGGATTCAGTACTACGAGATTGTAAGAATGAGATTCCCCAGTTTCCTTGCTGGATGTTGGCTGGGGGAAAGTAAATGTAACAAATACACAAATATATGCTTGCTCTCCTTATCTCTGCTTCTTTAATTAACATAAAATCATGGTGTATTTTTGCATTTATAACATCTATAGATATAATATGTGTGACAATAGTAGCAGAAAAAGGGAGCCATATAAGAGTAACGTTTCTAATTTTTCAGGGATTGTGTCAGTATAAGGTTGATAAATTAAGGTGTAAGTGGTAAGCCCTAAAGTAACCACTAAGAAAATAACTAAATAGTTAAAAAAAAAAATCATTGAAAGAATTAAATTGCACTTAATGCAAAACAAAGCAGTAAAAGAGGAGCAGAAGAACAAAATAGATAGAACAAAAATATGACACAGTTCCATAAGCCAGGGGGCGAAAGACAAATACCATATGATCTCACCTATAAGCGGAACCTAACCAACAATACAAAGATGCAAGGAAAATAAGACCAGCAACACCGAAAGGAAAAGAAATCAATAGACACAAGAGGGAAGGAGGGGTGGGGTGGGGACAAGGAAGGGAAGGGGAAAGTCAAGGAACATATAGCAAAGACTCATGGACAAAACCAAAGGGGAAGAGCTGAGGGAGGGAAGGAGGGAGGAAGCAAGGGAAAGTGGTGGGGGGATGGCAGAGACAAATGTATTTGATAAAATAAAATAAAATAAAATAAACCAAAAAATAAAATAAATAAAAAGCATATATTAACAAAAAAATATGACATACAAAAACAAAAAAATGCTAAATAGATATATATTTAAATATATTAATAATAACGGATGTTGTATTAGGCAGAATTCTTCCGATAAATAGAACCAGCAGGATGGCGGGGGGGCGGGCAGTGTATAGATATAAATATGATTTTTTTATATGGAACTGGCTCACATATTTATGGAATCTAGCAAATCCAAATCTCCAATGTAGGCCAGTAGGCTCGAGACCCAGGAAACCCAATTATGCAGTAGTTTGAAGGCCAGCAGCTTGGAGAACCAGGAGAGCAAGAGTGTAATATGAAGTCTGAAGAAGGTCTCCTGGAAAATTTTGCATTATTTAGGATTTCAAGTGATTGAACGTCTACCCACATCATGGTGGGCAACCTTCTTTACTCAATGTTCACTACTTTAAATGTTAATACAATCCAAAATACACCCCAAATTGACACATAAAATTAACCATCACAGATGTGAATGGATTAAACCACCCAATCAAAAGGCTGAGATTATTAGATTGGACTTTAAAATAAACTCCAATTACACGTGGTCAATAGGAGACACGATTTAAATTTAAATGTATAAAAAGGTTGAAACTAAAAGGATGGAGCAAGATATGTCATGCAAAGCAGCAACCATAAGAAAAATAGAGTGTATTTACTCATATCAGACAAATAAACAAATATACAATATATGACTAGAGATAAATAGGAGCATTTTATAGTGATAAAAGAGCTAATGCAGCAGGAATTTATAACAATTATAAACATATATACATGTAACAGTGCTGTCCCAAAATACATAAAGCAAAGGCTGATGCTATTGAGGGGAGGAATAGATAATTCAACAATAATAGACTTCCATGCCCCACTTTAAATATTGGCTAAAACAACTAGGCAGGAGATCAATAAGGAAATAAAAGACTTGAACAACACTATATGTATACACAAGGTATACCTAAAGAACGCTCTATCCAACAACAGCAGAATACAAATTCTTCTTAAGTGCACATGAAGCATTCACCAGGATGGATCTTATGCTAGATCATAACACAAACTTTAGTAAATTTTAAAAGATTGAAATCATATGAAGTATGCTCTTTAATCACAAAAGTAGTATTAGACATTACTAACTGAAATAGACTGGGGGAATTCAGCTATATGTGGAAGTTAAACAATGCATTATTTAATAACTAATGAATCAAAGAGAAAAGCATAGAAAATGAAGACATAACATACCAAAACTTACGAGATGCAGCTAAAGCAGTGCTTAGAGGGAAATTTATAGCTGTAAATGCATACGTTGAAAAAGAAGAAAGATCTCAAAAATCAACAACCAAACATGTTACTTTAAGACACTGGAAAAAGAAGAGCAAACAAAACCTAAAACAAGTAGAGGAAGAAAATAACAATAGTTAATTAAATTGAAAATAAAAAGACAATAGAGAAAATCAATAAAATCAAAGTTGACTCTTCAAAAAGATTTTTAAAATTGATAAATTGTTAGCTAGACAGACCAAGAAGAAAGAGAGAAGACTCAAATTAATAAAATCATAAACAAAAGAGGAGATCATGCTACTGAATTTACAGAAATAAAAAGACTATAAAGGGAATGCCATGAATAAGTCAGATAACTTAAATGACATTGACAAATTCTTAGAAAGATACAAATTATCAAAACAGAGTAAAAAAGAAATAGAAAATTTGAACAAACCTATAGGAAGAGATTAAATAAGTAATCAAAAAACTTTCCAGGAAGAAAGTCCAGTACCAAACATTTATATAACAACTAATACCAATTCTTAACAAACTTTTCCAAAACAATAGAAGAGGAAAGGACACTTACCACCTTTTCCCTCTAAGGTGCAGCCACTTTAGAATGTCATGAAGTTCTTCAAACAGTTAAACACTGAGTTTTTTTTTCTCCTAGGTATAGACCCAAGAGAATGAAAACATGTCCACACAAAAACTTATAGATGAATGTTCACAGCAGCATTAATCATAATAACCAAAAAGTTGAAACAGCCGTAATGTCCATCAACTGATAAATAGATTAAACAACATAGT
The DNA here is from genome assembly GCF_021234165.1 of Pteronotus mesoamericanus. NCBI lineage: Eukaryota > Metazoa > Chordata > Mammalia > Chiroptera > Mormoopidae > Pteronotus > Pteronotus mesoamericanus. The sequence continues at coordinate 32,011,788 of NW_026555105.1, read as the reverse complement.
ATATCCATATAATGGGATATTATTTGATGATAAAAAGTAATAAATATTGATAAATGTTACAACATGGATAGACTTCAAAAACATCATGCTATGTGAAGGAAGCCCGTCACAAAGGACCACATGTTGCATGATTCTGTCGCTTTGAAATTTTTAGTATAGATATATCAATAAAAATAGAATATAGGTTAGAGCTTCCCCAGGGCTACAAGGGATGGGTGAGGGTATAGTTGAGGGGTGAAATAAGGAGTATGTAGGGTTTTTTAGGATTAGCGAAGATGTGCTTCAATTGATTGTGGTGCTAAATGCACAGTTTCTGTGAGTATGCTAAAGCCATTGAATTGTACACTTTAAATGGGTGGATTTTATGGTATGTAAATTATATCTCAATTAGGTTGTTAAAAATAGAAAATAATTTAAGAATAAATATTGGACTTGAATATCATGTTCTATTAGATTCTTCACTTTTACTGGGTGATCATTCCCAGTTTTTACAAACATTTTTTTCCATGTATTTTAAAATAATGCCACTTAAAAATGTACAAAAAATGGTAGAGTAGGGAAATGCTATTCTCACCTCCTCCCATGATTACATCAAAATTAAAACTATAGAACAACTATAACTGAGAATTGCCTAAAACCTTGCTGAACAAGAACTCCTATGACTGAAGATACACAGAAGAAACCATGTTGAGATTAGTGTGAGGGGTGGAGACTCAAACAAACAAGCTCGCCTCACATCCCTGGTATGGCAGTTAAAAAGCAGGGTTATCTCAGCTTCAGAGGTTCCTCAGGAGTAAGGGATCCCAGTCACACACCAGACTCTCCAGCCCAGAGCCCCAGTGCTGGAAAGAGAGGTCCTCATGACTGCTGGTTGTGAAAACCAGGCCTCTCTACCAAGACCGGGAGATGTGGTAGGTCTACCTAACAAACAGGCACAAACACATGGAGGCAGTGGAAATGAGGAGACAAAGAAACATGTCTTAAGTGCAAGAACATAGCAAAACAAAAAAAAACAAAAACAAAACTAAACAAAGTGGTGACAAGCAATCTACCAGATGCAGAGTTTAAAACACTGGTTATAAGGATGCTTAATGAATTTAGGGGAAAAATAGATGATCTCAGTGAGAACTTCAATGAAGAAGTAAAAAACATAAAAATGGAGAGAGAAAGCATAAAAAAGAACCATCTGAAAATGAAGAATACAATAAATGAAATGAAAAATAGAGAGAATAACAGTAGAGGAGATGAAGCAGAAGATGAAATCAGCAATTTGGAATAAAAGGTAGCAAAAATGCCAAATCATAACAACAAAAAGAAAAACAATTTTAAAAATGAGGATACTTTATAAGGCCTCTGGGACAAAATCAAGCATATCAATATTTGCATTATAGGAATATCAGAAGGAAAAAGAGAGAGCAAGGAATTGAAAATCCATTTGAAGGAATAATTATGGAAAACTTTCCTAACCTGGCAAAGGAAATAGACATACAAGTCCAGGAAACATAGAAAGTTCCAAACAAGGTGAACCCAAAGAGGCCAACACCCAGACACATTATAATTAAAATGCCAAAGGTTAGAGACAAAGAATCTTAAAAGAAGCAGTTACCTACTGAGATACTCCCATAGGACTGTCAGCTGATTTCTCAACAGAAACTTTGCAGGCCAGCAGGGATTGGCATAAAATACTCAAATTGATGAAAAGCAAGGGCCTACAACCAAGATTACTCTGCCTAGGAAGGCTCTCATTTACAATCATAGGACAGATAAAGAGCTTCCTAGACAAGAAAAAGCTAAAGGAGTTCATCAGTACCAAATCAGTATTATAAGAAATGTTAAAGGAACTTCTTTAAGAGAAGAAGAAAAAAAGATTAAAATATGAATAACAAAATTACAGGAACTATATACCTATCAACAATTACTTTAAATGTAAATGGATTAAATGCCCTGATTAAAAGACAGAGGGTGGCTGAATAGATAAGAAAACAAGACCCATATATATGCTATTTAGAAGAGGCCTACTTTAGCTCAAAAGGTACACACAGACTGAAAGTAAAGAGATGCAAAAAGATATTTTATGCAAATGGAAACAAACAAAAAAAAAGTTGGGCTAACAATACTTATATCAGACAAAATTGACTTTAAAACAAAGGCTAGAACAAAAGACAAAGAAGGACCCAGCAAATCCACCTCTGGGTATTTATCCAAACCAAAAACGCTAATTTGAAAAGAGATTTTCATCTCTATATTCATTGTGGTATTGTTTACAAGAGCCAAGATATGGAAGCAATCTAAGTGCCCATTGATAGATGAATGGATAAAGAAGTTGTGGTACCTATATACAATGAAGTATGACTCAGCCATAAAAAAAGATTAAAATTTTGCCATTTGCAACAACATGGATGAACCTTAATGGTATTAGGTTAAGCGAAATAAGTCAGAGAAAGAAAAATACCATATAATTTCACTTTTTTGTGCAATCTGAAAAACAAAATAAATGAACAAATAATAAACAAATTCAGAGACACAGAGAACAGGCTGATGGTTGCCAGATGAGAACAGGATTGGGGAAATGGGCCAAAAGGGGAAGGGATTAAAATGTGCATATTGCCAGTTATAAAAACAGTCACTGGGATGTCTAGTATAGGAAATATAGTAAATAATACTGTAATAACAATGTATGTTTGATAGTGGGTGCTGTATTTATCAAGGTGATCACTTTGTAAATTGTATGAATGTCTAATCTCTATGTAGTATACCTGAAACTAGTATAATATTTGTCAACTGTAATTAAAACATAAAAAAATTAAATTTACAAACATAAACCTAGATGTAAACTTATCTGTATAGCTCTTACACAATCATAAATCCAAGTAGATTTCTAAGTAAATGCAACAAAATCTAAAACCCATAAATTTCATGTTAACAACAATATAATGTACTATATTACATTGTGTTTTGTTACTGTTTTATCTAAAGCATTATTTGATTTAATTTTGGTTATTGTGTTTTTCAGTTTAAAAATTTCCATGTGGTTTTCCTTTTTATCTTAATTTTTATTTTTGCTGAGACTTTCTATCTTTCATTTATTTCAAGCATGCTTGTAATTGCTTATAGAAGCATTTTCATAACAGCTGCTTTAAAATCTTTGTCAGATAATCCTAACATTTGTTGATTGTCTTGTCATTCAAGTTAAGACCATCCTGGTTCTAGATATAAATGACATTTGATTAAAGCCTGGATGGACTGGGGCTATGTTATGAGTCTCCTGATCTTGTTTAATTTTGTTTTAGCAGGCCTCCTCAGACACTGCTGAGGTGGGAGAAGGGGAGTGCTCACTCGTTACTTGCCAGACAGAGTGGAAAAGTCCACGTTCTCCAATCAGCTGCATTGTTGCCCATAGGGGTGAGGTTTCTCATTACCACTTGGTGGGGGAGGGAATTCAGGCTCCCACAAGGCCCTTCCTGACAACAAGCCAGCTGGGAGGGGAGGAGCTCTTAATTCCCTAGAGGAGATGAGAGTCTTTAGTCTCTACTCAGCCTTCTCTGACACCATCTGGCAGAGGGAGGGTTGGGATGCCTGTTACAGCCTGATGAGGATGGAGGTCTACACTCTCCCCAGGACTTCCCTGGAGCAGGTATTTGGCTGGAATAGGGCATTTATTGTCTACAAATTTTCTGTTCTGCTAATCTGTTAGCCCAAAAGAGCAGACTTTTCTTGGGGCTCTTTGTTTCTCTGTCCACTGGCATTTCTGGGTTGCTGGCTTCTCCATTATCCAGTCTGGGACACATGGAGCAAAATGAGAGCTCAGGGAACTCATATCCATGCTGTTCCTCATGACCCAAGATCCCCAACAGGTTTGCCTTCTTTTCTAATACACCTTCTTTATCTAAATTACCTTTCTAACTTTTCTTATGTTTGTTTTATATATAATATAATGCCCGTGTTTTCAGCTGTACTTACTGGAAGGAATATGGGAAAGTACTTCTACTCCATCTTTCAGGAAGCAGAAGTCCTGATTTTTATTAGAGAAGCATTTATTTGGAAACTGACTATCTCATTAGTTAACTTGATTCTTTTCATTTTGAGCTGGAGAGCCATCATCTAGTTCAGTGATTTCCAACCTTCTTCATCTATGGCACACATAAACTTATTATTAAATTTAATAATTATTAAATTTAATAAATTTAAATAATTATTAAAATTCTGTGTGGCACACCAAAAAATATATTTTTTGCCTATCTGATTAAAAATAGGTTTAATTTTCATTCATTTACACTGGAAAACTTATGTTGGATGTTGTTATTTTTTCTAAAATCATGTTTATTCTATTACAGTGTCTCAATTTTCTTGCTTTTGCCCTCCTCCACCCATCTCACCCCACTCCCACTCGCACAGTCATTTCCCACACTGTTGTCCATGTCCATGGGTCATTCATACATGTTCTTTGTCTAGTCCCTTCTGCTTCTTTCCACCATTGTCCTCCTTCCCCATCCCCTCTGGTGACTTTAACCCTGCTCCATGTTTCCTTCCCTGTGGTTTATTTTGTTCACTTGCTTATTTTGTTGAATAGATTCCACTTTTAGGTGAAGTTGTATATAGGTGAGAACATATGGTATTTGTCTTTCACTGACTGGCTTGTTTCACTTAGCCTAATATTCTCCAGTTCCATCCATGTTGTTGCAAAAGGTAGGAGTTCTCTCTCTCTCTCTCTCTCTTTCAGTGCAGATTTATTTATTTATTTTAAATGTCAAAATCCATTATACAATATTAAAAAACTTAAATCCATTATAAAGTCTCAGCAGTTAAAACAACATGACACCAGCACAGAAATAATCAAGTAGATCAATGAAATAAAATGAGCATTCTAGAAACAAATATATATATATATATCTAACAATGTAATATATGATTAAATTGATATTTCAAATCAATGGAGAAAATAAGCCTTATTCAACAAATAACGTTCATGGACCATTATTAATTGAAATAAAACAAATATAGAGCCCTATTTCACACAGTATACAAAAAATATTCAGGTGACTTAAAAATCAATATGTAGTCTAAGGAGTTTTAGGAGAAAACATAAAATAATATTTTTCTAACCCTGAAGTAAAATATTCAAAACCAGAAACTATAAATTAAAATATTGACAATATGACTGTATTAAACGTTTACGACTATATAGTAATATACATATAAAAAAAGTTGAAGGACAAATAGTAGAATAGGAAAGTAATTACAATACATCTAAAAAAAGGGTTAATAGTTTGTTTCTTTTAGGGAAAAAATTCTACAAACATTTAATCAAAAAATGGATAAAGAATACCAAAAAGTCATTTAAAGCTTTTTTAAAAAATAATAGAAGTAGTCAAGAAATATACAAAAACAGGTTTAGTTTCAACAAATAAAGGAACAATTAAAATAGCACATCATTGTCACCATCAGGTTAATAAGTATTAAAAATATTGGTAATGTCAAGTATTAGTTACTGTGAAAGCAACTGGGTATTTATAGATTCTTTTTCTTCATCTTAAAGCAGTCCCTTTAGTGTATCTTGCAATGCTGGTTTGGTGGAGGTGTATTCTTTTAGCCTTCTTTTGTCTGGGAAACTCCTTATTTCACCTTCCATTTTAATTGAGAGCCTTGCTTGGTAGAGCAGTCTTGGTTGCAGGTCTTTGCCTTTCATGACTTGTAATATTTGTTGCCATTCCCTTCTGGCTTGTAGTGTTACTGCTGAGAAGTCAGCTGCTAACCGTATTGCGGCTCCCTTCTATGTTACTGCCTGTTTCTCCCTTGCTGCATTTAGGATTCTCTGTTTGTCTTTGATATTTGCCATTTTAATTATGATGTGTCTTGGAGTGGGCCTCATTGGATTCCTCTTGAGTGGGACCGTTTGTGTGTCCTGGACTTGAGTGATTTTTTTGTTTCCTCAAATTAGGGTTTTCCATTGTTACTTTTTCAAACAGGTTCTCTATCCCTTGCTCCTCTTCTTCTCCCCTTTTTGGTATCCCTATTATATGGATATTATTATGTTTCAGGTTGTCCTGCATTTCCCTAAATGCCTCTTTATTCTTTTTGAGTTCTTTTTCATTGTCTTCCTCTTTCTGGGAGCTTTTTTCTACCTTGTCTTCTAGCTCGCTGATTCGCCCCTCAGCTTCATCTAGCCTGATTTTGATCCCTTCTACTATGTTCTTCAATTCAGAAACTGTATTCTTCATTTCCTCTTGTCTCTTATTCATAGTTCCTATGTCATTTTTCATAGTGATATAGTTTGCAGTAAGTTCCTTGTAGTTTCCCTGTAGTTTTTGGTAATTCTCTCTGAGCTCACTGAGCTATTTTGAACTCAATATATAATAGTTTACTTGCCTGTATTTCATTTAGTTCTCTTTCTGGGGATTCCTCCTTTCCCTTTGATTGCAGGGGGTGGTGTTTCTTTGTCTTCCCATTATTTGTGAGACTCTTCTTTTTTGCTTCTGCTTCTTAAATTGATGTCTTGATTTCCTGACTTTTGGTGTGAACTTCTATGGTAGGCAACTGCTGTTTTTTTCTTTCTGGATCTGTCTCTAATGATGTCAGATGTTTACCCCATCTGACCTTAGGCAGTCTGTTCAAGACATCCAGGAATCCACTGTCTGTGGCTGTCTCCTTCAGTTGTTAATCTAGGCACCCTGCACTCAGCAGTCAGGCTTAGGCACCACTGGGCCAGAGCAGAGTCCCTCCTGAGGGTGGGATTATTGGGTTCTCTCACACTGTTGCTGCTCAGGGGAGTGGTTTGTCTGAGCAAGATGACTGTTGCTGTGTTGGGGATGAGTCAACACCAGCATCCTGCCAGCTACTCTCTCAGTTCTTTCCCCAAAGCCTCCTTCCCCAGTCTCTCCTCAGGCATCTCTAGCCCACTCGGCCCCCACCTTTACCAGAGTCCAGCATAAGTGGCTGCAAATAAAAATTTATGTGTTGGCCCTTTAAAAAGCTCTTTGAGTCTCCAGCCGCCCCTCTCTGGCAGAGAGCAACCCTGCTGCTTTTCGCAGCTGGCTATTATCTGTGTACTTTTTGGGCTCTGGTGCTGTAGGATGGAGATTCTTGCTTATGGTTTAGACCTTGCTCTTTTCAGGGAGATCCAACTGGCTGTTTCAATATCCCTCTGGTGCTGCCTCCCATGGGTGCTCCACCCACCTTCTCAGGTCTCTAATGCACTCCTTACCAGTTAGGTTGTGCCAATGCTGATTTTTCTGTCTGAGATTATAAGGCTCCTCTCTCGCTATTGTTCAGTTGTTTGTTCCAGGTGATTTCTCCATAATTTAGTTGTAATTTCATATTGGTCCTGGGAGGAGGTCAGTGTGACTTCCTTTCACTCCTCTGCCATCTTGATTTCTCTCTGATATTGTTATTTTTTTATTTGACAGTCTAAGAAAAAAAAATCAGTGTCCCTAACTAAATTGTCAGGTTTTGCATGTTTTAAAAATTTTTGCAACACACCGGTTCAAAATCACAGATCTAGGTTATAGACACATTGACATTACACTTCACTTTGGATATAAAAAACTTGTTTTTAACTCCCTGTCCATTATTTTTCTAGCCAATTCACTAAATAGACACCCTAAGAAATTGTGAGACAGTCATTTCATGAAAAATTTCTAGTTGAGAGTTGACTACTACATTCAGTGCCGACAAAGGTTGGTGCATGTACTGACTGACCCAACTCTGCTCAACCTGGGACATAAAGATAATACCACATAGGCTATTTTTTCATTCAACATGGCTTATTATTGATCATAACTCAGTTCTCCATCTTTCTCTTTTTCAGATACATGAAATCTTATTTTGTATGAACATTATTACAACCTCAAATACAAATGCAAATGAAATAGCCTTGCATGAACTAGTTACAAGGTGACTCTGAATACATTTGTATTAATTCATTTTACTTTGTCATCAAAATTAAATATTTTTAAATTATAAACTGTATTACATTAATGGGTTCCAGGGACATCTATAGACATACAGGAGACCACAAACTCCAGTTTGAGAAACTTAGGGCTAGACTATCTCCAGATCTATCTGATTAAAAAGAAGAGTTACTAATGTACTACAAGCTAGCCTGCAGGTAGCTGTTAAATTTTGGGGCACATGGGTTAGGGACGGTGACAGGCAGGCACTATCGGACTGATAACAACAGTAGTGATAACAACAGTAGGTACATTTGTACATCTGCAACATTCACTGACTGTTCTCCACATTCTTGGACACTACCATTTCCAATGTGATCCAGCTGATTTCTAGCTACCAACACCTGCATCTCTGTGCCTGAGGGTTCTCCCCAAACCCATAGAAGACTTCTTTGCCTGTGGTAGGCCAGAAGTGCCAGGAAATTAACACTTCTTGGAGCATCCCTCAACTCATGATTCTCAGATATTGGTGTATAAATACCCCTATTCTCACAACTGTGGAGTGGAATATCACTGAGGATTGTGTTTGCACCATTTCCCAGAATTTCCCTTTAGTATTTCCAGTCTCTCACAGTGGTAACTTACTGCTAATGCATCCTTTATTGCCTGACTTCCCTTTCCCATCTCATTTTTCCACTATCAGTGTTTCTTATACCTCCCAAATAAACTTCTTGTGTGCAAATTCTTATCTAAGAGTTTGCTTCTGGAAGAAACAAATGAGATATCATAAACTTTTACTTATGATCTCTCACTTAACCCATACAACAATTCTAGAAGGTAGGAAGTTATGTGAATCAAGACTTGCAATGTAATGTGAGCCCCATATTCTGTTTGTTCTCTCATGTATCCCAAGAATAGCACCTGTTTCATTATAGATGTTCAATAGATAATTGATGAATAAATGAAGAAACTAATGCTCCTGCAAGCAATTTGATGAAACACTCACTGGGGCAGCCAGGACTTGAATGCTGGCCTTTTGACTCCGAAAACAACCCTCTTTCCACTATTCATGCAGGGTCCTCTTCTCAATCCTGTTGTCTCAGATCATGGCTTGTGGAGGAACTTAAAGATGATTTAAATGTGCCAATATCTTTGGCCAGCTCTAAACCATAGTAATGTCAGTGTTTTCAGGGTTGGTAGAATTGGAAGCTCTGTGAAATATTAAAGATATCTATAGCACAACTGCCAACTCTGCTTGTTTATATCCCACAGACATTGGTGGGGGGTCACGTCATTCCCATGATGGCCATCTGGAACTGTGGGTCCCATGAAATAGAGGCAACTAACTTTTCTCAGCTCCAACACATCCTAGCTTATGCTTGTTTTAATGGTGTTTTCCCCATCAGCAGTGTGAACCTCTAAAGGTCACTTTACTTGGAGGAATCTCATTCTTTAACATTCTAACTTGGGCTTTAAAAAATTATTTCCTTTAAAAATTCTAATGAGTTCTTTAATAAATGGATACTTACAGATCAAACCATATTCAGCAGTATGACTAAAGAAATATCTATGGCAATTAGCTATCAGATTAGATGCTACTCATTAATCAATTTTTACTTAAATCATGCATCTTCTCCCAAATGAATGGTTATTCTGTGAAGCCATTTTGATTCCCAAGCACTGCTTTCCCTAAACTCCTTAAAGTCATCAGGCACATTAAAGGATATCCAATTTCATTGGTCTAAGCTGAGTGATCGCAATTCATCAAGGCATGAAAAGTCTGTCCAGTCTTGTGGAATATCATTAAATGGTTCAAGGACGTTTCTAATCTTAATGATGGCCAAGGGGGAGCAACTATTATGATGATGAATGGGAATGAATATCTGGAGAAAGTTCAAGGCATGTTATACTTACAAAGACTAATACACATTGTTTATCTAAATCATCCAACTGATTAAAGAAACACACAAAGCCCAAGACAGTTAAAAGCAGAGAACCAAATAGGGTTTGACCTACCCTGGTATATTTATCGCTGACCATGTCATGCGTGTAAAATGTATTGCTCCACCAAGATGCTGTGTATATAAATCGGGAGAGTCTTTTGAGGCTGATGTTGAGTAATATAGGCTGTCCAGTTTATTGCCTGGCTAAATATTTATATAAAATGAGTTCACTGATGGTGGGGAAGTCTCCATAAAAGGAGTCTTTCAATGGTACTAACTGATTAGCTACAATGCCCATGGCTTAGTAGGAGCTGGTTGGTGGTAACTTTTTGGTACTTCTGCCCCTAAAGCCAATTTCTGAGCTGCTCAATGTTTTTAATCTCTGACCTGAGTTAGACTTGTGTGTGTGTGTTTGTGTGTGTGTGTGTGTGTGTGTGTGTAGCCAAGTAAGGCAATATTCACTTGGTACAAAGAGCAGTGCAGGGTCTGCAAGGAAAGGGCAAATACATCTTTGTACACACCTAGAAGAATGCTCTTTAGAGCCATCTCTTGTTGGGAGAACATGCCTATTAAATGCATACTGTTCTTAGCACAAAGCAGTAAATGCTGGGTTATATGGGGCAAGACTCATTTCTTATCATAAAGGCCAGAGAATAAATCTCTTGTTCAGGGACTTGTTTTTGGCTGACCTTTCCTTGGACAGGAGGAGGAAAAATCAACCACATCAGTGGCTAGGAGGATGTTGGGCCATGGTCCAAAGTCTTAATCATAGTAAATATCTTTTAAGTAGGTCTGGGAATAGTAGGTTGTTGGGCTGAACTAGTGCAGCCATTGCTTACAGGATTGTTTAAAGATACACAAGAGTAGTAGAATACTTAGAATTAAAGACTTCCTTCACTTGGATTCTGAGACATCTCATGCTTCTGGTTTTCCTTATACCTCCTTGGTTTCTCCTTCTCAGTATCCTTTCATGGTTTCTTTTCTTTTACTGACCTCTGAACATTGGTGGTCTCAGGACATGGTTCTTGGCCTTATTGTCTCCATAGATGATCTTATTGAGTCTGCTGGCTTTAAATATCATGCCTCCAAAATCTTCAACCTGAATGTCACCTGAACTCCAGCTACTAACTTGACATTTCCACTGTGACACCTAATAAAGCATTTTCATAATATGTCCAAAACAGAACACTTAGTTTGCTGAGGGAGGGAGATGGGGGAGGGGAGCAGGGGAAAGTGGTGGCAGGAAGCTGGAGACAAATGTATTTTAGCAATTTAAAAAAAAACCAACAGAGCAAAACCTTAGTTTCTGTCTCCTCATCCTCTGATCCTAGCCTGCTCCCTCTCCCCAGAATTCTGCATTTCTACTGATGTTCTCATTTACTCAGTTACGTCTGTAAAAAAATCCAGAAGTAGTGTTTGGGTCCTCTTTTTTTCTCATATCCACAAAATATATCCTGAATCCCAGGATGAGGAGTAGGCTGACTTAGAAAGATGCAGTCTAATTTGTTAATTTGGAGCTGCAGTATGTAGGACATCTGATGAATAGAAAACTACTCTCAGGTCACTTCAAGGTTTGTTGTTATTGTTTTTCATTGTTTCAGTAGAGATATCAAATTGGGCCATCTCAGGGGTCAGACAGGTAAACTTCAAATCCTGGGCCTTTGTTTTCAACACTGGGTGTTTCAATCCAGCTCTCCTAGGCCCATAGGCAGGAACACAAGGCACACTGCTGCACAACATGTGAACCTTTGCTATCTGCCCACCTTTGCTCATTGCAGACATGCAAGACTTCAGGAGAAATGACAAGACCGAACCAGCATCTATCCCTACCCTGATGACCATGGCACCATTTGTCTGATTCCCTTGGCATCTTTCCTACTCTGAGGAGTTGTCTTCCTTTTCTCACCTCATTTGTCTCCTCAACTTAGTGCTGTTGAGAAGGCATGGCCTGTCCTCTACAAGCTCCCAGTTCACCACTTTTATATATCTTACTTCATTTTTCATAATCAAACACTTTATAATGAAAAATGGAATTATTTTTAAATGATGAGGAAAAACATTTCTTATTATTTGAACTACAAAAGTAATGTTTTGATATACTATAAAGTTTTTAAAAATTTTTTATTTATTGATTTGAGTAGGAGGGAGAAGAGGAGAGAGAGAAATATCAATTTGTTGTTCCACTTATTTATGCATTTATTGGTTGATTCTTGTGTATGCCCTGACTAGAGATCATGTGCTTAACCTTGGTGTGTCAGGATGACACTAACCAACTGAGCTACCTGGCTAGGATGATATACTACAAAGTTTTAAAAATACATACAATGAAGAAAATCAAATTCCCTTACAGTTCCATCACTGAGAAATAACCACAACAGTTAACATTTTATGTTTTCATACCATCTCTTTTTAGTGCATTTATATTTGGAAGAAAAAATTTGTCTCAAATCTTACTTGGAACTGAACCTTTTTTGTGAGCCATTTCACACAAATGTCCTCATAGGGAGCAATTGGCTTTCCTGATAAATTTCATAAGCAAATTTCTGATGGATTCAGAGTGGATTGAGACCATGTTTGAGAAACCAGTTTTTTAATTCTCCCAGTTGACTCTCAGTTAAGATTCTGAAAGGTCTTTAAATAGACTTTCTTCTTCCTTTATATCTTGTCTAACAATGATTCCTTAACCTTTTCTTTTCCCATAAAATGTCCCTGCTAAGAGTAAATCCTTGGATTAGACCACTATAATTCTTTTTCCTGAAGCAAGATTGTCATAAAATTTTGGCATGTGTTCTTAACCAAATTATCTAAAAAAGTGTGCTTTTAAAACACTACCATTAATGAGAACTTACTGTTTTGTAATAACAATAAATTATTTTAGTGCCAATCATATATTCCCTAAATCCTCTGCCTCAGAAATCTGGATGTCCCTTTCATGGGACATAACCTCCCATGGACCCAGTTTTGAGAAATCATGGGGAAAGTTTAGTGGAAATGATACTGGCAGTACACACCCTGAGAACCATCATTCTGCTGTGTTATACTTTTATCCCAGAGAAAGAGCTGAATACTTATTTCTAGGCCAGTAAGGACAGGCATTAATGGGTATTAGTCATACCATCACCACAGGCACCATGACCATATTGGTAGAGTGGGATTAATGTATTACTACATATAAAATGTTTTGGCACAAACAAAGAGTTATGTAGTTTAATCCTCACAACAACCATTTGAGGTAGAAAATATCATTCTTCCTATTTTTCAGATGGAGAAACTAAGGTATAGAGAGACTCTATGTCTTCCTCAAGGTGCCAGTGGCAGAGTAAGCTCTTTGATCCCTTGTGTCTCCGACCCTCTACTGACTCTCAACACCCTAGAGATAAACATCAAGAGACATGTGTTTTTGTTCTGCTTTCATTTTGCTCCTGACCAGGTGTGGACCCTTGGTGTTCCTTTCTTTTGTTAATTCCACAAATATTTGTTGAGTACCTGTGCAAGAGATAGTCTCCAAAGATGGCTCTCATCAATTTTTCCCCTCTCTGTATGCATGTACATTTATGTTTCTCCCTTTGAATCTTGACTGCTGTTACTGCTTTGACCAATAGAATGCAGCAGAAGTAAAATTATGAGAATTCTTTTATTTACTTATTTTTAGAGTGAGGAAAGGAAGGGAGAAAGAATGGGAGAGTTACATTGATGTAAGAGAGAAACTTCAATTGATTACTTCTCATATGTGCCCTGACTGGGGACCAAATCCATAACCCAGGCATGTGCCCTTACTGGAAATCAAACTGATGACCTTTCACTTTGTGGGACAATGGCCACCCACTGAGCCACATGGGCCCAGGGCAGTTATGGGACTTCTGAGCCCAGGCCTCAAGAGGATTAGAAATCTCTGTTTTCTTCTTCCTGGAACATTCCTTTTGAAACCCAACAGTCTTGCAGTGAGCAGGCACACACAGCCACATAGAGATATCCATGTGAAGATAGCATCAGGTAGGCTAGTGGCAAGCAACCTGCACCTACTGCTAGCTATGTAAACAAGGCCATTTTGGACATTCCCATCATCTCAGCCATTGCCATGGGAAACAGAAAAACTAAACGGCAAACTACAAAATATGAACAGAACTATAATGTTTAAATAACTAAGTTTTGAGTGGTTAGTTTTGCAGCAAATGATAACTGAAACAACCTACTATGTGCATGCAACACATCTTTAAAATGTGGACATTAAAACCATCTCACTGATTTTTCAAGAATGCTGCTGAAGTCTAAAGTTCTAAGTATTATTGGTACCAAGGCAGCATGGAAATTTTAGCCCAATATTTGAATATGTATTTATAATTATAACCAAAGAAAGCTGGGGAAATATACATTAGCATTTTTATTTCTTGGCTTATACCAAAGTTCTAATCATACTTAGGAATAGTCACGGACTGTTTTTATTGTTGTTGTTGTTGTTGCTGTTTTTGTTATTATTATTATTAAAGTTGAAGACAGGAACTTCAGACAGTTATCCATGAACCTAAGTTAAACTCACAGATAAGCTACTTAGGAATGGTTATAAGCTAAATGGTAACTTAGCTTCAAAGAAATACTTGCTTCAGCATTCACTTATATTGAAGAGGTAATGGCTATTGATCTCCCTAAAATATTACCAATCATTACTTCCTCACCACCAGTCTTTTTTCTTTTTTCTTTTTGGATTACCAGGGAAATATAACTTGTAATAAACTTTAGGCAACAACTCTGTTTGAAAATATGAGACTATGTTCCTGGAGTATCCTTCTTTCCAAGGGTGTACACAGATTTCTTCAATATCTCCCAGTTCTCCCCCTTCTCATGACCAGCTCCATCATGGCCTCCCTCACCACTTGGGCTGATTGTTTTGAGATTTCCATTCTCCAGCCCCCCCTTACCCCTAACTTATATGCTCACTCACCCCGTACCTTTCAGCTCTGGTAGGGTGTAAGAAGAACAAATAAAGCTTCTGAACCCTCAGCTGGATGTTGAAATCTGAAAGTCCTTTTCCTCATGTATAAAATGGCGACAATAACATTTACCTCATGAGGTTATTAGGAGTTATGACTGTGGTTGAATTTGGAGAAGAGTTCAGCAGTCTCATGTGGAAACACAATTCTATCTTTATTTCATTAAAAAAAATAGTCAACTCATCTAGGTAAAATTTATTCTGATAAATATACCCATTTCTAGTGTACAGTTCAAAGAATTTTGACAAATGCATACTCATGTGTGACTATCACCACAATCAGCATATAAAATATTTGTACCACTCCAAACAGTTCCCTCATGCCCCTGTGCAGGCAGTCCCCCTCTAGTTTTGGTTCTATTTAACCACTAATCTAGATTTTTCTATAGACGAGTCATTACAGATGAATTTTGCCTTTTGTAGAATTTCACATCAATGAAATCATGCAGTATATTCATTATGTCTGGCTTTTTAAATGTGTTTAAGATTTGCATCCATGTTGTTGCATGTAGCAGTAGCTAATCTGCTTTCTCTGTTGTATAGTATTTCATTAAGTGAATATACCACAATTCATTTTATCTATTCTATTGTTGATGAGCACTGGGTTGTTTTCAGCTTGGGGCTAATAAGAATAGTGCTGCTAAGAATGTTCATATCCAATTCTTTGTGTGGATATAAGTTTTTATTTCTCTTGGATAAATATCTAGGAGTGAAAATTCTGGGTTATATGGTATTTAAATTTATATAAGAACGTAAGTATAAGAAATTGCCAGGTTGTTTTCCAGAGTGGTTGATCTTCTATTTTAACTGTAACTGCTTATCAGGGATTTAAAGAATTTCAGAGAAAAGGGAGTTTAACAATGAGAAACATGAATATGTTTTCTTTTCTCTGTGTTTCTTTTCTTATTTGAAACACTTTTTATTTTTGTGAAAGAGAAATATCCAGAAGAAATAAAATAGTTTTCTGATCCTGAAAATAAAGAAATTGAAGAGAATGCTAATATATTCCTAGCCTAATACAACTTAATTTTTCCTTTAGCCTGGAAGGTTTTCATTCTCCATTTTCAGACTCTAACCTGGAGATTACTCATTCCTCCTATCTCAGCCCCAAAGACCTAATGCTTTGCAGATTTCTCCCAGTAGGCCTATTAAATGTTTCTTTGGCACAACATGCCCTTCATTTATAGCACTTAGCACAATTTATAGTCATTTACATTTGTGGAATTAGTTTATTAGTGTCTTTCTTCCTTACTTTATGGAGAGGAACCAAATCTCTCTATCCCCTTGGCTCATTTGAATGAGTGAATAAATGAATGAAAGAAATGGAAAAGAGGCTAACAGAATAACACGTCAAAGCCAACAGATGGAGTCTACAAAATTGGTTGATATCTGCCTGTACTTGTCAACTACCAACTCTCCCAAAAGACCACAGCAGTAGTGCAAGTAGGGGCTTATTATTTATTGCAATAAAGGATAACATCACCTTGACAAAGTCTTAGTAGTAGGTTCGAAGGGAAAGGCAAAGGGGAGATATGTATATGGTTTTATATCTGGTTTTGAGTGGTTTCTGACAGGTCTTTCAATGTGGGGATCCCAAGAGGGCAAAATTCACTGCTGAATGGGTTGGTGCTAATGGACACCAAAAAGTAAGCATTCTAGAGCAAGTTATGCTTTGATAAGCAAGAAGGTCTGCCCATGGACCAACCTGTTAACCTGAGAAAGGTGATAGCCTTTATTATAGTGGGTGATTGTAATGGAGTCTCATAATTTTGGGAGCAGAAGTGGTTATGAGCAAGTTTGCACACATATCTACATGGCTATTTTGTTGCCATGTGAGGAGCAGTGAGATATCCATAGGACTCTTTGGTGATAGGAAATCTCCTTGACCAAGATGAACAGACCTGAGAGATTAGGAGGAAGGAAAGCAGAGCTACAGAAGCATTTAAGGCACATTGCCATGTCCCCACCAATCAGATCCCTAGCTACACCATGAACCATTCACCTGGTTGAAATGGAAGACAGGGCTAGTCTGTAAAGCATTCAAATGGCACTACTGCTATCATGTTACACAGACTTTGCAGCCAATGTTGACACACCAGTGTTGGAGGAAGCATGCTGGGGCTTGTGCACTTCCTCACCCCATGTATGGCAGGTAGGGATGTAGGAAACTTTCTGGCTATGGAAAGTAAACATCTCACCTCCAAATGGGTAGAGTCCTGCAAGCTCCATGAAACAAAGACTCAGTATTGTGAGCTGAGCCAAGAATCTCCCAAAAGAGGGGGTGGAGCTTGGACATGGCTTTTCTTCTCTTCCCTTGTGTAATATCGTCACATCATCTGGGGTAATGCTTATAGAAGGGGCCTTTAAAAAGTTGGTTGTGCTACAATTTATGGCTCTTCTCAGCAACTAAATCTTTGTTCCCTGATCTGTAGCCCAGCAACCATAATTCCTCTCTCCCTTTTTAAAAGTTTTTTTCATAAGATATATGAACACAACTTTAAAATTAAATAATATACCTCAAAAATAGCAGGGAACTTTGCTCCTCCTACCTCTATCTAGGTCCTGCTGCTCATGACACACTTCCGTCTTTTTCAACTGTTTCTTCTGGTGTTTATCTCCATGTGCTTATATTCTCTCTGGATTTACTCATTTTAGACCTCTGTGTTGATCTCCTGCTGTGTTCAATCAGGACGCAATATCTTTACATACTCCCTCCCTTTTTCATCTCTTCCTATTCTCATAATTACACTGTGATTGTTACCTAAATCAATTGTCACTGTTTATATGATTTGTAAATATAGTTTACTCCAGAACAAAGTAGGGAATTGTGATTATCTTTTGTGCACAGTGCTTTATTGTTGTTGTTTCTCACTTGCAGTTTTCTGGGTCCTCCCTTATTTTTTTCCCATCAGATCTGTCAACGCCCATTGATAGCTTTTCCAAAACCTCAAATATATCAGATAATTTATTTGTTCTACTCTTTCTTCTCTCTAGAGATTCTTGGGAGGACCCCTCTGTCCTGTTCTTTGCAGTCTCTAAGGCTGTGGCACAATGATTATCCTGGAATTTTTCTTCAAATTGCTCTGTGACCGCCCTTTCTGGATGCCCTATTTCTAGTTAACATGCTGTCCACTTTCTTGGCTTACTCTCTCCTGTTGTAGGATTATCTTCTCAGTGCTTTCCTAAGAAAGGACACATGGGAGGCAATTATTTTTCACCTCAGGATTGTGTCTAAAATGTCTTTATTCTTCCTCATACAGTTACTTATAATTTGGCTGTATATAGATCCCTGGTTGAAAATCAATTGCTTAATTGTCTTCTAGCGCATATTGCTCACATATTGCTGTCACTAGTCCAATGGAAATTTTATTTCCAGTCCTTTATAAATCGCTCTCTCTCATAGTTCTTAAAATCTTTTTTCTTTCAGAGAAACCTATTTATAATTTCATAGAATTTTACGATAATTTTCTTTTCTTTTTATTTTTGTGTTTTTTCAGTTGTTGACACTACTACAGATGTCCCCCATTTTCTCCATATTTGGCCCCCTCTCTCCCCTACCCTGGCCTTCACCACATTGTTTTCTCTGTCCATGGGCTATGCATATGTGTTCTTTGGCTAATTTCTTCCAGTTCCCCTCATAATCCTATTCCTCCTGAATTCTGTCAGTCTGTTCCATGTATCTATGCCTCTGGTTCTATTTGGTTTGTCCTCTTTATTTGATGAGCCTCAGACCACTAGTCACTCTGTGGATCCTTCCAAAGTCAAGGTACGTTCTTCAATTATGGAATTTTTCTTTTATTATTTATATGATAATTTCCTTCCCATTCTTTTCCCCGAGTCTCTGAAATAACTATTATTTGGATTTTGGGTGTCTTAGATTAAGTCTCCCAAGACTGTTATCACTCTGTAAGAAAACTCTTTTGCTATTTTTTTACTTACTGAGAAATTTCATCTACTTTATTTCCCAAACCTCCTAATTTTTAAAAATTTTAACCATCCTTTTTAAAATTTATGAGTCTTTACTTATTTGATCCATTATTTTCCATAGTATTCTGTTTTTGTTTCATGGATGCAACATATTCTCTTTTTAATCTAAGAATATTAACTTTGGTAGGATTTTTGAAGTTCTCTTCTGATCCCAGTATCTCTGTGTCCTTCTCGGTCATTTTCTTCTCTTTCTTTGTTTTGGTCTCTGTCTCTTATGTTAGGAGCCATCCCTCAATTGTCTGGTGGTCTTTGGCCCACTCTTCCTATTTAGAGTAAATTACTTAAAATATGATAAAAAAAAAAAAACTTTATATGCAAAGGGGGAGGACTTTACAGTAGAATCAGGGAGTGGGCCAGCTGCTCTGTGGGAGAACTCCCAAAAATCAGAACCTGGGCAGGGCAATCAATTTCCCCATTGAAGAGTCTTCTAATCTTCTTACTGGGGTCTGTGGGAAGGTGTTGCCTAACTGCTAGAATAGTAGTGGGGTGCATAACCTATTTCCTGGTGGTGAAGATACTTAAGCTGCTTATAAAAGCCACATTACTCATACTGCTGAATGTGTGTCACTGGTGGCAATTTTAGGGCACAAATGGCTAAAACTTTTTTCTCATTTTATTATATATTTGTTTTAATATGTGTTGGCAAACATATAACTAGCACACCAAACCCATGATATCATAGATATCATCACTTTGAGACAAATTATGTAAATGAGAGTGAGTCAAGTTAAAAGTATTAAGATAAATAATAGTACAGGAGGGATATAGACATGGCAAAATATCATGAAGGAAGTACTCAAATTGACATTTGGGAGACACTGTAATAAATAAAGGAAGGCACCTTGTACTACATTGAGAGAAACTAGAAAGGAAGACATCTTTTATTACATTGAGAGAGAGTAGAAAGCAAAACTGACAGCCAAAGCAAAGGGATAGAGATGGTGGTGGGGAAATTACAAGTCCCTCTGTGTGTCTGGAGAGTGGTGAGAGGTGGTCAGGGGCTGGATTATAAAGAACCATGTATTTTCATAAGTATTATTTTAAAATACTGGTTTGATGGTTGTTCAGCATCTGGTCTGAGAAGCAGCATGGTTATTCATTGTGGTTGACCCAAGTAAAGTCAACAAGTAATGATTTGCCTTTGAATAATTTACAACAATTTAAAAAGGACACAGACTAGCTTTCTGCTGCCACACAGCGAGCTATTGGCGTGTCTCCAGCCCCTCACCCCTACCCACACCTAGCCCACATGCCCATGGCAAGTCATTGAATGCTGAGAGAATGCAAGTTTATTTTAACTCACATCTCTTAAAACCTTAACCAGAAAGGTAAATCTACTACAAAATATGAACTAATATATTTTCAATGAGTATAGATGTAATACATTTTGGATTTCTCTTCATTCTAGATGTTCCCATTTTTTGCACATGCACAAGATCAGGAACACAACATAGCTATTCCAGTGTTCTGCAACTGAATTGCCCAATATGGTAGTGATTAGTCGTATGTGACTATTAAAAGTTAAAATAATTAAGTAAAATTAAAAATTTAGTGCCGCACACTAGCCATGTTTCAAGTGCTTTCTCATCACATGTGACTAGCTGCTGTACTTCTGGATATCACTGATAAAAAACATTTTCATTATCACTGTCATCTTAGCTAGCACTGTTCTATGGTTACAGAAAGCTTAAGTTTTACTGAGATATAAAAGACATAACATTATATTAGTTTCAGGTGTACAACATAATGATCTAGTTTTATACAAAGCTTACTTTTATTTTTATTTATTTATTTTTTTATCAGTTCTTAAAATAATTTTTTTTACAATTAAACAAAGCTTACTTTTAAGTTAAAAAAAGTCTTTTAAATTTACATACTGTAATACTGGTATTTGTGTGTATGCACAATTCTGAATTTTAACGCAAGTACAGACAAAAGCACGTACCACCACACAATGATACAGAACAGTTTCCTACCCCCCCAATTCCCTCATTAAAGTTCCCTTTTAGAGGCAAACTCTTTTACTACCCCAAGCAACCATTTAATCTATTGTTTGTTCCTACAGTTTTACATTTTCAAGAATGTAATATAGATGAAATCATATAATATGTCACATTTTGAGACTAGCTTCTTCTATTAAATTGTATTAAATTTATTGAGGCAACATTGGTTAATAAAACTATATGGGTGTCCAGTGTACATTTCTAGGAGACTGGCTTCTTTTACACAACTTCATACCTGTAAGATTTATCCAGTTTGTTGCACATGCTCTCTACAGTGCTGTATAAGCACTCCATTATGTGCTTGTCCCTCTGCTTGTTTCCCCATTTACCCATTGAAGGAAATCTCGGTCGTTTCCAGTTTCTGATGTTTATGACTACCGCTTCTAAAACACTTGTGATCAGATGTTTTTTTAAGTAAGTGATTTATTGTGAAAATTCTCTCAGAAAGATGGGGGCAAAGGAAGCAGGATACCATGGAGAGGAAAGCTAAGCAAGGATGTGCTCACAGCTGGATAATTGCTCCAGCCTGATTCCCTTGGGAGCATGGGAATATGAATCTGCAAATGGTTTGTTCAAACTTGGGGCTGGGAACAAACCCACAGGCTAAAGAAGTGTCAAGTTCAGGTGCATCTGGCTCCATCCGGCCCAAAGCAATAGATTTGGGAGAGGTGGTATTGACAGATAACTCTCATAGCAGCAGGAGAAATCTGCCTGAAGTGGGATATTTCAGGGTACCAACATCACCCACTACACCAGAGAGCTGTTCTAACTTGTCTCCTGAATAGCAAAGACTTCTTCAAAATCACTCTTAAATTCCTCCTTTATTAAGTATAAATATTTGCACCCTGGGTCCCAAAAGAAATTGTCCATGGCCCAAATCTTCGACTTAGGGGTAATATCCCTTAATTAGTTTCTTCAATTTTGTACAACATTCTAAGTTTCCTTAGGTATTGAGAAGCCTTTCTTACATAATTTTCATGTGGAATATTTGGAAAAGCATCGCTCTCTAAATGGCAATAGACCTTTAAGAGAAGGAACTCACATTTCAGCTTCTCCTCAGGCCCCATCAGCTTTATCAGGACCTCACATTTCTTGTAACATTGCTGACTTCTTGAAGAATTCTGAATTGTGCAGGAGGTACGTATCCAACCAGTCCTCCTAATGTCCACAGGTAGGAGGTGACAGTACCCATGAAAGAATCTGTAACAAGTACCACAGCCAAAGAGCTTTCCTCCAACCCGGCAGATCTCACATTTGTCTGAGTTTCCCACCTTTTTTTTTTTTTTTCCTGTCAATTGTTTTTGGAGGTGTATATAGCTTTCCAGGTTCCATCGGCTCTTTTAGGGTTTTTCCATGGCAGGTCAGGTTAGTCTTCCAGTTATTTGATTTTTCATGGCCTCCTCTGACTTCAAATTCCCTGGGGATGAACCAATTTCCATCTTCACTTCTTACGCACTTCCTTGTGACTTCTTGTTCCAATTTTCTCTTAATTAAGTTCCCCCTTAACTCTCCACAGGTCACAGAAAGTATTTCAGTGTGAAAATTCACAGGCACACATGGGTGCTGTCTTGCCCTTCTTCTTCTCTTGGATTTTTGTATGGTAGGGGCTTTTCCAAGATCCACAGGACCTTCACATCAGCACCACTCCTCACTGCAGAGCTCCTAGCTCCCGAATGCTTCTCCTCTGCACTGAACCCCGAAGGCTCTTCAGGACTTCTCACTTGTTTGCAAAGTCTGTTTCCAGATGTAGGTGACTTTCTTAAGTCTATAGACTCAGGGTCCCTTGTCAGTGCTGAGGTGGAAGTTTTGGGATGCCTGTCTCCATCACTGCATTCTGTGATCAGATTTTTGTGTGAATATAGGTTTTCATTTCTCTAAGGTAAATATCCAGGGTTACTGGGTCATTATGGCAAATATATATTTAATTTTATAAGAAACTGCCTACCAGTGTCCCAGAATGGCTATATTATTTTTCATTCCCAACAGCAATATATGAGTGTTCTGGTAGCTCCGCATCTTTGTCAACACTGGGAATTGTCACTTTTTTTGGTCATTCTAATACATATATATATGCAGTATCTTATTGTGGCTTCAATTTGCAATTCTCAATCAATACCTAATTGTTTTGCTTCTTTTCATATGTTTATTTACTATCTTTATATCTCCTTTGAGAAGTGCTTTTCCAAATCTTTTGCCCATTATAAAATTATATTGTTTTCTGACTGTTGAGTTTTGAAAGCTGTTTATATATCTTTGTTATAAGTTCTTTGCTAGATATGTAATATGGAAATATTTCTCTCAGTCTGTAGCTTGCATTTCATTCTCTTAACAGTATCTTTCACAGAGCAAAAGTTTTAAATTTTGATGGTTCTGATTACTGTTCCTTTATAATAAATCTTAGTGTGGTTTATCCAATTTTATTACTCTTTTTCAAAATTGTTTTGGCTGTTCCAGTTGCTTTTCCATATAAATTTTAGAGCCAGTATTACTGTATCTACCAAAGAAAATCCTCCTGGGATTGAGATTGAAATTTAGTTAAAGCTTTAGATCATTTTAGGGGAAAATTAACAACTATGTTGAGTCTCTGGTTCATGAACGTGGTATATGTCTCTCCATTTACTTAGATCTTCCTTGATTTATTTTATTAATGTTTTATGTTTTATTACACATTCTGCACATTTTGTAGATTTATACATACTTTTTGTCATTTTTTGAGATATTTTAAATTGCATTAAATTTTTTTGATTTCTAATTGATTTATATATAGAAATATGACCGAGTTTTAAAAACATTGACCTTGTATAAAAATATTGACCTTGATAAATTCATTTTTTAGCTCTAGGAGATTTTTAGTAGATTTCTTGCAAATGTCTACATAGAGTAATTGATACAGGTATAGCGGGCCAGTCTTGGCCAGAACGGGGCAGAGGAGGGGCTGCGGGAGGAAACTGCCCTGAGGCAGGGGCGTCGTCACATGGCTTGGGTAACCAAGCTAATGCAGTGGGCAGACGACAGATTCCCCACCCCCAGGTAGAAACTTGGCAGGAGGAAGGCTCGGGCGAAGCGAAGGCTAAGGTTTGGATAAGGGAAAAACCCTCTTACCCCAGTTCTGATCCCTGGGTGTAGGTGGGATAAAGGGACACAGCTGGCAGGTATACCTTGAAGGCCAACACGGCAGAAGGGGGAGGGGTACTTTCCTGTCAGTCTAGCCTGGGAAAAGGACGGGATTGGCTAGAGTGGCTAGACCCTCCCCTAGCACATGGAAGTTTAGGCCGGAGATTTAAACAGAAGGAAGGGAAAAACTAGAGATTCTTCACCTGGGATCTGTTGGCTTCGACATAGGGGCCAGAGACCGAAGGACCTTCCTGGTCTTAGAAGCTTTGTGGCAGCAGAGGCCCCACGTGGCAGACTTCAGGAAGAAACCTGAAGGCAAACTGCAACCGGGAACAAGCTATGCTGCTTGAAGAGTTGCGCTGCGGCCTCCTGCGATTCCCAAAGGACCATCTTTTTCAATGAGAGAACCTCCCTCTGAAGGTGGTGGCTGAGTTTTTCTCCAGGTTTTCTGGAGCAGATGGGCCCTGAGGCAGAAGCCCTGCCATTCTTCCAAGTTGTGCAGTTTTTGAATAAAATACCTATTTCCTTTTTCACCAAACCTCTGCCTCTGGAATTTGCCTTTGGGTGGCAGGGGGCAGCTGAACCTCACTTTCTATTTGATAACATATTCATTACGTATATGTGAATGGGTAGCAACTTTTTTCTAACATTAGGGCTTTGTTAACAGTCTCCTAAAAATCAGGTAAAAAATTTCAAGCTGTAAGTTATGTAAAATAAAGTTGGATATACATTTTTTTAATTTCTATCTTTCTTATTTAAACTCCTTTTATATTACTTGCATGCATTCCCTCTAATGCCCCTAATAACAAGGACTTTTGTATGTTCTCCCAATGAAATGGTTTTATGGCAAGAGTGGTTTTGACAACATGGTCTTTCTGCATATTAACTATTCTAAAACTGAAATCAACTTTCTTAGATGTTCTTAAGGATTTATAACCTTATACCCAGCAACACTCTTGAATGAGTTATTCCACAGAGTTACTTGGAGGTAAATGTTGACTCTTAAGTACTAGTAATGATAAAATGAAACTGGAACCAGACATCCTTGTGGTCCAGAGGTCTCGTTAGGGTCTTCTAATAATGGAATGGAAAAGTATCAGTCCCCATAATAAGACAGCCTGTGAAGACAAGAGGAAGGGGACTGTCATTTATGCCCCCTCAAAAGGTCCCCAGAACCAGAGCATGGCTGGTGGCTTCCAGACATTGAGGTTCCATCATTTGTTTATAGAAAAATGGTCCTCCCACCACAGGCTGACCCCTCAAGGATTTTTCAAACAACTTAGCCCACACAAATGACAGGCTGAAGTTAACTGTATTGCTTTAATTGAGGACTGTCAAAAATACCAACACGCAGGAGGTGGCAGGACATGGGTGTTTTGCACGTCAGAGCTTCTGGCTCCTGTATGATGCATTGGATCTGCTGTGGGTCCAGAATTATTATAGGAAATAAGAAGGAAGGTGAGAGAAATATTTCTCTTGGGCTGTCTTAGCTCACATGCTGTGTATCATTAATCTGGCAACAAAACAGGAAGCAACATAAATGCTCAGAGCCAAAAATAAAACCCAGGCGCCATGTCTGGAAGTTCTAAAGACAAAATGAGGGAGTCTTTTAATTAGGACTGACCAGTCATAATAAACCTATGGTTTATTGCCATGCTCCCTGGCATGCACTGCACC
Source organism: Pteronotus mesoamericanus (assembly GCF_021234165.1). NCBI lineage: Eukaryota > Metazoa > Chordata > Mammalia > Chiroptera > Mormoopidae > Pteronotus > Pteronotus mesoamericanus. Next base: position 31,986,191 of record NW_026555105.1, on the reverse strand, counting down.
ACCCATACAACGGTGTCAGTAGCTAAAAATTCACATCATTTGAGTCAAAAGAAAAAGAAAAGCTGACATTGAATCCATTAGGTCCCTGGAGATGGGTTGACTTGCCAAGTTTTGTCAATAGTAATGCACAGCTATGAGTAGACTCTATCAAATACAATCTCTCTGCCTCTCAGGCACTATTTCCATTGGTGGGGGGTGGGGGACTTCCAAACAATGCCTGGAACTGTTGGTTGGAATCACATTTTAATTTTTTTCAATAAATAACAACATGTGGCTACACCTAAACTTTTTACATGCTACAGTTACTATTTTTCAGCATTATTGAGATATAATTGACATATAATATTGTGTAAGTTTAAGGTATACAACAAGATGATTTGGCACATATGTATATTATAAAATGATTACCATAACACATTTAATGTTCTTGATGATGTTGAGGTAGGTCTCATCCATCCACCCATCGATCCATCCACCATCAATTATCCAGCACCTACCATGTGCCCGCTACTAATATAAGTACTCAGAATACAAAGTTATAAAAAATTTAGACATCTCTGCCCCAAGAAGATTATAGTCTTAGCTATCCCTTTTCAGAAACCATGTTATCTCCTATTTTAATTTTAGTACAGCCACTTTATATTAAAATGTAAAGTAACTCTGCCCTGGGCAAGTGGTTTAGTTGGTTGGAGCATTGTCCTGTACACCAAAAAGGCTGAAAGTTTGATTCCCAGTCAGAACACATACATAGGTTGAGAGTTTGAACCCCAGTCAAGGTACATATGGGAGAAAACTGACCAATGTTTCTCACATCTATATTTCTCTCTCTAAAATCAATAAGCATGTCCTCAGGTGAGGATTAAAATTTTTTTAATACAATTTTTCCTTACAACTAAAGCAACATACACATACAGTACAAAAACAAGAATATATAGAAAATAGAAGATGAATTGTTACCAATTCTACATATATTCTTAAGATCAGGGTTTTTAAACATTGGCACTATTGACATTTTCAGCCGGATGAACTTTTGTTGTGGAGGCCTGTCTCATGCATTGTAGGGTATTTAGCAGTATCTCTGGCCCTTACCTGCTACTCACTAGATGCCAATAGCAACTGTATTCCTACCCCCACTTCTGTTGAAACAACCAGAAATGATTCTAGACATTGCCAAATGTCTCCAAGACCTTGCCTGCCTTAGGTCATTCCAGGTTGCAGTGTGGGGTTTGTTGACTAAATTCCATCATGCACCCATTTTCCCCTCTAAGAGTCTAGATGACACTTGTAAATACAGGGAATTGAGCCAAATGGAATAAAAGTTATCAGCTTTAGTAATTGCTCAAGTTGAAGCAACTGGGCCTCAGATGAGTCTGGCTGGTTTTTACTCATCCAAAGCAATCTAAAAGCTGGAAACAGAAAGCAAGAGGCCTGGTTGGGCTTGCCTGAGGCAGGAAATGAGCCTGTGGTTGAGAAGCCAGGAAGGGGGGAGGTTCTGTTTTAGGGTTTTAAGGTTTCTGTACCACTATCTACTTGTGTGTCAATATGCCAACAAAGACACGCCACTCTCTCTAGGTTGGAAGGTCAGCTTTGTGGATGGGTACTTTCTCTTCAGCACTTCAAGAAAGCCACAGAGTTGGAGGGAACTCCTGTTCTATGAGTTAAGGCAGAAATGTGGGGAGCAGGCGAAGGACTCCCCCACATGGAGATTATTTTCTGTGACTATATACATACACATATATATTTTAAGTAAAAACAGTATCATACTGTACACAGTGTTTTGTAGTCTTTTTACTATCACACTGTACAAACTGTTTTATAACCCTTTTTCATTTACCATATCAACACTTCTCACATTAAATTACTGAAGACATAATTTTAAATGGCTGCATATTGCTTGCTTGTACTAATGTATTTAGCCAATTCACTTCTTTACTTTTTATGTTTGCTGTTATTCAGATTTCTTCTATTACAAACACACTTGAAGTTCTAAGAGGTTAAGACCACGTTTGTCCCTGATTATTGCCTCAGGGCAAAGTATAGGGCTTGGAATCATTGCTTCAGATGCTGTGTATTGTAATGCCCTCCTATGAAGAGGCCCCAAATTATATGTAGCCTCAGAAGCTAAAAGAACTAAGACCTAAATGAAGAAAGGGTGACTTCACAGATGCAATGCATGTTTTTCTGGCTTCTCTGAGGTCCAGATGACTGCACAAGACAAGGGCCCCCTGTTTCAAAGGTTGGAATCCTGATGTGGGTTTTGCTGCCCTCAGGAAGCTGACAGCTTCCCGGTCCCCAGAAAACTCTGCTCTCCTATCCCTGGGTCATTGGCACACCATAGTGACTTGCTGTTAGCTCCATGCTCTGGGCAAAAACAGTGTTGTCTTTTGGAGTTGGCATCCCTGAGCTGCTTAAGTGCGTTTTCATTGGCTGTGGACTCAACTGGAGATGGCTATGTGTACTGTAAAATATTTTAAATTTTCTGTATATTATGATGTTTTGACACTTAGAAAACTCTTTCTGGCGGAGAAGAGACTGCCCTTCCTTGGGCTAGCCAACTCTTAGAGATAACAAAGGACCCAGCCAGGAACATGCCCACACCTTTACTATGCAAACTAACCAAGCTAGGTCCTGACCTCCTCGCTCTGGTACACCAGGATGCAATCTTCCTCTGCCTTAATCATCCCAGGACCAGGGCCGGGCGCTAGGTAACTAGGGACTACCCTATAGCTCAAAGCCCACCAAAATTATTCAAGCAAGGCACACCTAAACTGTTTACCTTGCTCTACCTTGCCTTTCTTATGAAAACTCCAGTGAAGGCCTTGGCCTAAGCAGTCCCCTTACTTTTGTTTTCTGCTTCCTGTCTCTTCTGGTGTCTTTCCCATGTGGCCCTGCCTTCTGCCTATAGATCTGTGAGTATAATAAACTTTGTTTCTGAGCCTCTTTTCTGTCTCCTCTTGTGGCCACACCTGCTGACCATCTCATAAAAGAATATTAAACAAATCTTTAGGCTTTATGAAGCTGATTCTCTAGCCTTCCAGTCTTTAGGTATGGTGATTAGTAATCACCTGAGCACTTTTACAATCTTTACCAAGAATGTATGCATTGACACTTTGATTCTCCTGTTTCCAGCCTGAGGACCCCATAAGAAAGAGCTGCTAGAATTTACCCACAGAATCCCTTCGGCTCTAGAAGTTCCTAGAAAAATAGCCTTTAGCTGGGGTGGATTTTAAACACTAGTTCAAGTTCAATACTGTCCAGAATTCAAAAGCTCACTTTGTTCCAGGAGACTTTACATCTTTTTTCTTCATTTCTCTCTTCCCCAATTTAGGACCCCAAAAGCACGGTCTAAGCTGTGGAGCAGGAGACAGCGAGATTGCCAAGGTTAATATTTGTGTTTGGAAGCATGGACCCTGTCAAATGGGCAGTAGCCCTTGAGCTGCCTCCAAGGTTTTCCTTAACCAGTGTGTTGGCCAAACAGTCCTGCTCTTCATTCGTTTTTTACAGTTTCGAAGGGAGCTGAGTGTTTTCATGGGAAGGGACTGACTAGGTATTGAGGAGGCTATGACAGTGGTTGGGGGTCAGTCCCCTGGGGTCTTGTTCAACATCCCCATCTGCCCCCCTTCAACCTCATTCCAAGTTGAATAAACCCATGGGGTTTGGGGAAACAGAGGAACCAATGGAGTTGGCTCAGCAAACAAACCCCCAGTGTTCCACCCACTCTGAATCTAGTGCCAAGGTCCATCCTCCAGAGACACTGATGGCTCTGTTCAGCAAGGTACCAGCCTTGCATCACTCCACTGGAAAGCGGTGCGTGCTAGACCTCCCTCTTGCAAAAGGTAGACCCGCCAGGGAGCAGCGCCAGAGACCTGATATTGGATATCTGCAGGGGTGTTAAACTCAGGGAGGTGACTCATTTTTCTCCTGGCACCCTGTGGAAGTCAAGCGCACCTTAAACTGACTTGGGGAAGGACTGAGGAGTGCAGTGTCAGCCCTTGGACACCGCCTCCTGAGCAGCCCTATGGGCGCCACCCTGCCGTTGGTGAATTCCAACGCCCAAAGTCCTTGCAGCTCTGAGAGTGCAGCTGCAGTGAAAAGAAGTCAGCCGACAAAATTCCCTATATTTAAAAATAACTATATGCATACAAATAAGGACTAAACAAAAATAAAAATTTTATCTCTGGTTTCTTTATTTTCTGTATTGTGGTTATATTCTCTTTGTAATAAAAAAATAGAAAAGAACTCTAAAATTTTCACCAGTTTTTCAAAGGTACAGGGTAGGTTTATGCTTCTAGGCATCCAGCCCAGTGGATGTGTGTAAACATGCATAAACCTGGGGAGGTGGTGGTGCACTGGATGTGCTTGCCTGAGTGAGGTGTGATTTTTTTTTTAAACATGGAATAGATGGAGCACAGTAGAATCCTGGAAGACTGAAGCCCTTTGCTGTGCCTCAGTCCAAATAAACCTTGGAGGCCACTGGGACTGTTTCCTGGGCGTGTCATGGACCATTAATTAATCATGTCAGCCACAGAGTGAGCCCATAGTGGAGTGAACACAGGATCCGCATAATCACCAGCATCATGGGGTGTTTTGTTGAAGGAAACTTTGGGCTCGGAAATCTAGTCTAGGCAGGGGTATGTGTGTGAGTGTGTGCGCGCGTATGAATATTCCATATACTCTGTAACCCTGAATTCATCCCAACATCTGCCCCACTAAGGATCCTGATTCTAATTCCAATGTGTGTGTGCATGCACATACATGTGTGTATGGTGAGGGGTTATTCCACACAAGCTGGGTGTCCTGCCATTCAACTCAATTCTGACACTATCCACCCAAGATAACATCAGATTCCACACGTTAGAAACTTTCCAATCCCCCATCGTTTTAGGTTTTTTGGAAGCTTTATTAAATAAGCACAGTTGATTAAATCATTGGCCATTGGAACTGATTCACCCACCAGTTACTCTCCCCTCTCCAAGGTGGGAGTGGGGTGTAGGTAGGGCTGAAAGTTCCAACCCTCAAATTAGCTGGTTGGTTCTCCTGGCAACCAGTCCCCCAACCTAAGGTGCTTTCCAAAACTCACCTCATTAACTTAGGAAATTCCAAGAGTTTTAGAAGTTCTGTGACAGAAATGGGAAAAAGGCCCAATACATATTTAGTATTGTAAATCACAATATCATGCCCCAGAGCCTGGGTGTCAAGACCAAGGGTACTTCCTGACCTTCACAGGTCATGCTTCTCCCATCAGAGTGAGATTCCAGCTGATGTCACACAACCAAATGTCTGCTGAATGCCAGAAAAGAGAATCCTTCAAAAACAAAGGTGGGATCAGTTTGGGGTGAAGCAGATAAGAAAAGGGTGGAGTAAGAAGTGGATAAGCTGAAGAGCTAAGGGTGAAAATGTTCCTCAGTGGGACATGTCCAGAAGCTTGCAGTCCAGGAGGACAGATGGCAAGGCTGGCCTGGCTCTAGTGGCTGCTCTCAAAAACGGGGCTGCACAGTTAGGCTTGGGAATTCTTCCAGGTTCTGGGTTCCTTAGGAGTAGACTCTATTTTTTAGGGTCCCTCATGTCTTGCTTCCTGCATGCTGGCTGCCACCATCTGCTGGGAGACCTCGACAAGATGCTTGGTAAACAGGGTGTCGCATGTGAAAGGAAAGTGGAAGAAGGTGAAAATGCCATTCACTGAGGCCTGAGGGGAGCAAGAAACTCTGATTGGGGGAGCCTCTCATCTCAGGATTGGGAAATACATGTTTAGATGAGGAATTTTCTAGTAAGGAGGGCATGAACCACAGTTGTTTGGCCCAGGTCTACTGCCCCTGGCCAGCAGGGAGAAACTCATAGAAAGGAGACGGGTTTCTTTTGTTTTTTCCCTGGTCCAGGTATGGTTTGCAGAGTCTCCTTGGCTTTTGGATTTGGAAACTTTCACATGGGTGAGAACTGAATTTAACATTGTCTGTAGTGCCAATATACCTGAGGAATGAAGCCCAACAGGGCCATTTTCCAAAGCCAAACTGCCTCCCTCAGGCACTGCTGAGCCTCTGTTCTCCTAGCAGACTGGTGGGTGAGCATGGCCACGAATCATTTTGGCAGAGGCTCTGGCTTCCGCATGTAGTCCTGGGCCTCATTTAATACCTACATGTGGGCGTAGAGGCTTGGAAGTGCAATTTCTCATTTTGCCCACTCACACAAGAATGCCATGGAGCAGGACTTTGCCTGAGGTAAGAGAGGCCAGTGCAAGAACATTTGCCCCCATTGGCCAGGACCCTTCTCTGACCCTTCAGCATCTCAGCCGTGTTGCAATATTTCCTCTGGAGAAGTCTCTGTTCTCAGAGGTTCTGCCAGCAAAGTGCATGAGAGCAATTTTTGCTCATTTTGAGACATTCCTTCCTGCATCTCTGCCAGCCACGTCCTCTAACTTCTTGTCCGGCCCCTGATGGCAAGAAGTGACCCATGCTGGGCAGACACCCACTCCGCAACACCCACATGCCTTCAGGAGGCACCCTGTCAAGAGTATGTGAACCCTCCTCGTCCCCGTCCAAAGGGGCCCTTTGTGTACTCTCATCAAACGGGACATTCCAAGGCCCTCTGCAACCTTTCACGTCCCTTGTGCAATCTTTAAACTTGAAAGCGGAGAAAGTGTGAGCCAGATATTGTCATCTGAGGCCGGGAGTTCCACAAATTCATCAGGCTGGGAGTGTCTTCGATTTGCTAGGGAGGTGAACTCCCCTGTCACCCTTGGCAGAGCTGAGTAACATGGGTCATGCTTTTGACTTGCACAACCCTGGCTGTCAGGCAACTCCAAGCACCTCAGAAGGAAGATTGTCTTCTTATTTTGGAAGGGCAGCCTCCAGTCCCCTGAGGGCCTGTCACAGTCTGCTGACTCTATTCCCACCAGGTTCCAGGGCCCGTGACCACAAAGCAATGCTCATCACAGCTCATCTTAATACACATGGCAGACAGAACTGAGCTTTCTCTTTTCTGAAAGAAATGTCCTGGAAATAGCTAAAAGTCAAAACAAACACAGAAACAAACAACCCGTCCAGACCTGCAATCTGTGCCCTTCTGGAAAAACAAACTCTGTCTGGGTTTTTGGGCAGAGAAGATTTGGGAAGGCCAGCTCATGTGTGTGTCTCCACAAAACTGGCTGAGTATTGTAATTGATTGCTAAAATGGCCACAAATTCTCCTTAACTTTGCAGCTCCTCTAATCAAAGGGTGGAATCTATTTCCTCACTCATTGAATCTGGGCTGGCCAGTGACTTGTTTTGACTAACAGAATGTGGCAGAAATGAGCATGTACCAACTCTGAGTTTGGGCCTCACAGGTTATTACACACTTTCTCTCACTCTCTTGTGACCACCATATGAACAGGCCCAAGCCAGCCTGCTGGAAGATGAGAGATATGTAGCTAGTCACCTATTGTCTCACCTAAAGCCACCCAACCACCATTCTGGAGCAGCCAGCTACCAGCTGACCCCTCATTATATCACAGACACATAAGAGAATCTAACCAAGCCATCCCAGATGAGAAGAATCACCCAACACATCCATAGAGTTTTGAAAAATAATAAATGATGGTTATTTTAAGTCACTAAGTTTGTGTGGTGTGTTATATACAAAAGTTAACTGATACACCAAGAAATCCATCATCAGGAAAAGGGTGGGGAGAAGGGAGAAGTGAGAGAAAGAAATTTCAGAGGAGGAGGTTTTCATAGCTGTTTGCTCAACCTCATATATACATCATCGCTTTTGTTTTATCATCAACCCTAATTTTACAGGCAAAATTCACACAGGACAAGTAAGTTGCTCAGTTTCATTGGCAAAATGGCAGATTGGAGACTCAGGTCCTGACCCGTCTAGTTTTCTGTAAGATCCTATTCCCCTACCTCCAAAATTCACAATGGGTGTTTACAATATTTTAAAATGCAAAACAGGTGCTGTAGTTGGACAGTATTGCCTAGTGAATTAGCCCCTTGGTCTTAGAGTCAGGTACCCAGGGCTGAAATCCTGGCTCCACTCTTCCCAAGAGCCATGATGTTAGTCATGTTGCTTAATTTTTTAGAAAAGGAAAGGTGAAAGTACTCTGTTTTTAGAGGACTGGAAAAAGTAGCATGCTTATCCTCTCATTTCATGATGGCCTTTTTGGAAGTGTATTAGTCAGCTTGGGGCTACTATAACAAAATACCATAACTCAGAGTTTTATAAAACAAACATTTATTTCTCACAGTTCTGGAGGATGAAAGTCTAAGATCAGGGTTCCAATATGATCGAGTTCTTGGTGAGGACCCTCTTCCTGCTTTTCAGATGGCTACCTTCTCATCGTATCCTCACATGGTGGAAGAAAGCTCTAACCCATTCATGAGGGCACCACTTACGACCTAATTACCAACCAGAGGCCACACATCCAAATATCATCACATTGAGCAGAAGATGGTGGAGGAGAAAATAGAAGCTACACTATCCTCCTTCCGTGGCCAATCAGGAATTACAGCTAAATTGTAGACAAATCATCTGGAATAATCAATGGAATAATAGCTGGAGAGAAGCCTTATAAACAAGGACAGACAGAAGAAACAGCTTCACCACAACGTGACTGGTACAGAGGGCAGATGAGACATGAGAAGGCTGGCTGGAAAGTAGAGAGGTGTTTGAAGGAAATTTCAGAAGCCAGGGTTTTCCCTTTGAGAAGTGTAAGGTCTAAACCCCACAGCACCAAGTTGGAAAGGAACCCAGATAAAATCCAGCTGTGAAAAGTGGCAGAGTCTCTGTCTGCCAGGGAGAGATGACTGGAGTCACAGAGAGCCTTTTAAAGGGCTAGTGCTTAAAACTTCACTTGAAGCCACTTAATCTGGGCTCTAGCAAAGCTAGGGTAGAGTAGACTAGAGATGCTGGAGGAGAGTCTGGGGGAAGTGGCTTTGAGGAGAGAACTGAAGGAGCAGTCCAGGATCCCTGTACTGAGACATCCCTCATACTGCAGAAACCATCTTGCTCAGGCAGAGCAGTTCCCTCCAAGTGGCATCAGCCTGAGGGGAAGCAATAGCCCTGCCTACAAGAATTACTCTGCCCCACCCTGTGGCGCTTAAGTCTGACTGCTGATTATAGATTGACTAGATAAACAATAGAAGGAGACAGTTACAGACTGGATTGCTGGTAGCCTCAAATAGGCTGCTCAGGGCCAGACTAGAACACCATCTGACATCACCAGGGGTGGATCTAGAATGAAAAGAGAGTGAGATGAATTCCACTGGGGTCTTCTTCATGATTTGCATTATTTTCTCTCCTGCATAGCTTTTTTTTTAACAGGCATTTCTTGTCCTTCAAGTTTGTGCATATTAAATCACTAGTTTTTATGTTATAGTTTATTTCAAATCTAATATTTTCTTCCTCCCTTCTCTTATTCCATTTTACCTTCTTCTTACCTCTTATTTTTTGTTTTAAATTTTATTTTCTCTCTTGCTACAACTGGTTTCCATTCCACACTCTTACTATTTCCTCCCCATCCCCTGCTCCAGTCTCTCAAAACAATTTTTCTTGTCATTTCATCTCATTCTTTTTCCTGTTCTTAAAATACCCCTATTTGCACTCTACTTTTATCAGTCTTTGCTCATTGGGTTTAGATATGGTAGTTGTTGTTGCATTTCTCCATTTAATTCTAGATCTTCACTATTTTTGTATTTCAAATCTCAAATTTTACCTTTCTCCCCTCCTACTCCATTTTGCCTTCATTCTGCACTTTCTTTTTTTGTTTTTAAATTTTAATTTTTCCCTCTTTTAGCCTTGTTGCCATTCCTCACTCTTAGTATTCCTTCCACCTCTATTATCTCAAAATCAGTTATCTTTCCTCTAGACATCTGTTAAGCTTTTCTTTCTTTCTTTTTTCCCCGCTTACTCCCCTTCCACCCTTATTAATCTTTGCTCATTGTTGTTGATAGTGTTGTGGTGGATTTTTGCCCTCCAATTTGGTTCCAACTTCTTTCTTCTCCTTCTCACTAACTTTTCTTCTTTTTTCTTTATTTTTTAAAATTTCTGTTTAAACATAATACTATATGCTTCCCTTCTCTTACTTCACTCTGCCTTCTTCTTTTTTTATTTATGATGTAAATTTTTCTTTCTTTCTCTCTTTCCTTTGTCCCTATTCCCTACTCTTATTATTGCTCCTCACTCTACCCTCTCAAAATCAGTTTTTTTCTTTTTTTAATTCAATTATTTATTTTTTTTAAATTTATTTACTTTTTAAATATATTTGTCTCTGCCTCCCCCCCCACCTCTTTCCCTTGCCCCCTCCCTCCTTCCCTCCCTCAGCTCTTCCCCTTTGGTGTTGTCCATGAGTCCTTGCTATATGTTCCTTGACTTTCCCCTTCCCTTCCCTTTCCCTGGCCCCCCCTTCCCTCTTGTCTCTGTTGACTTCTTTTCCTTTCAGTGTTGCTGGTCATATTTTCCTTGCATCTTTGCATTGTTGGTTAAGTTCCGCTTACAGGTGAGATCATATGGTATTTGTCTTTCGCCCCCTGGCTTATTTCGCTTAGCATGATGCTCTCCAGTTCCATCCATGCTGTCGCGAAGTTTAGTAGTTCTTTTTTTTCTTTCTGCTGCGTAGTATTCCATTGTGTATATGTACCATAATTTTTTGATCCAATCATATACTGATGGGCATTTAGGTTGCTTCCCACACTTGGCTATTGTAAATTGTGCTGCTATGAACATTGGGGTGCATAGGTTCTTTTGTATTGGCGTTTTTTGGTGTTCTTAGGGTATAGTCCCAGCAGGGGAATCACTGGATCAAAAGGCAGTTCCATTTTCAGCTTTCTGAGGAAATTCCACACTGCTTTCCATAGTGGCTGTACCAGTCTCCATTCCCACCAACAGTGGACTAGGGTTCCCTTTTCTCCACAGCCTCACCAGCACCTGTTTGTGGATCTGTTTATGATGGCCATTCTGACCGGTGTGAGATGGTACCTCATGGTGGTTTTGATCTGCATTTCTCTGATGGCTAGTGATGCTGAGCATCCTTTCAAATGCCTCTGGGCCCTCTGTATCTCCTCCTTAGAAAAGCATCTGCCCAGGTCCTTTGCCCATTTTTTGATTGGATCGTTTGTCTTCTTGGAGTGGAGTCGAGTGAGTTCTTTGTATATCTTGGAGATCAAACCTCTATCTGATGTATCATTAGCAAATATATTTTCCCAAATGGTTGGCTCCCTTTTCATTTTGCTGATGTTTTCTTTTGCCATGCAGAAGCTTCTTATTTTGATGAGGTCCCACTTGTTTATTCTTTCCTTTATGTCCCTTGCTTTAGGAGACATATCAGTGAAAAAATTGCTGCGTGGGATATCTGAGCGTTTCCTGCCAATGTTCTCTTCTAGGACTTTGATGGTGTTGCGACTTATATTTAAGTCTTTTATCCATCTTGAGTTTATTTTTGTGTACGGTGTCAGCTGATGATCCAATTTCAATATTTTGCATGTAGCCATCCAGCTCTCCCAACACCATTTGTTGAAGAGGCTGTTATTGCTCCATTTTATGCTTCTGCCCCCTTTGTCAAAATTTAGATGTCCATAGAGACCTGGGCTTATTTCTGGGCTTTCTATTCTGTTCCACTGGTCTATGGGTCTGTTCTTGTGCCAGTACCAGATTGTTTTGAGTATGGTGGCTTTGTAGTAGAGTTTGATGTCCGGTATTGTGATCCCTCCTACTTTGTGTTTCTTTCTGAAAATTGCTGAGGCTATTCGGGGTCGTTTATGGTTCCATATAAATTTTTGAAATGTCTGTTCTATTTCTGTGAAATACGTCATTGGTATCTTAATAGGGATTGCGTTGAATCTATAAATTGCTTTGGGTAGTATGGACATTTTGATGATATTAATTCTTCCAATCCATGAGCACGGTATATGCTTCCATTTATTTGTGTCTTCCTCGATTTCTTTTTTCAATGCTGTATAGTTTTCTGCATACAGGTCTTTTGTGTCTTTGGTTAAATTTATCCCTAGGTACTTTATCTTTTTTCTTGCTATATCGAATGGTATCTTTTTTCTGATTTCTTCTTCTTCTATTGCATTGCTGGTGTACAAAAACGCCTTTGATTTCTGAATGTTCACTTTGTATCCTGCTGTTTTGCCAAATTCACTTATTAGGTTGAGGAGTTTTTTGGTAGAGTCTACAGGGTTCTCTATGTACACTATCATGTCATCTGCAAACAATGATAGTTTTACTTCCTCCTTTTCCTATTTGGATGCCTTTTATCTCTTTCTCTTGTCTGACCACTGTGGCTAGGACTTCCAATACGATGTTGAAAAGAAGCGGTGAGAGCGGACATCCTTGTCGTGTTCCCGATCTTAGTGGGAAAACTTTCTGTTTTTGCCCTTTGAGTATGATATTAGCTGTAGGTTTTTCATATATGGCCTTTATTACGTTGAGGAATGCCCCATTGATTCCCATTTTGCTGAGTGTTTTGATCATAAATGGGTGCTGTACCTTATCAAATGCTTTTTCTGCATCTATTGAGATGATCATGTGGTTTTTGTCTTTTCTTTTATTTATGTGATGTATCATGTTTACTGATTTGTGTATATTGAACCATCCCTGCATCCCTGGGATGAATCCCACTTGATCGTGTTGGATAATCTTTTTAATGTACTGCTGGATGCGGTTTGCCAATATTTTGTTGAGGATTTTAGCATCTATGTTCATCAGTGAAATTGGCCTGTAGTTTTCTTTCTTTGTAGGGTCTTTATCTGGTTCTGGGATCAGGGTGATGCTGGCCTCATAGAAAGAGTCTGGGAGTCTTCCCTGCTCTTGGATTTTTTGGAATAGTCTGAGAAGGACAGGGCTTAGCTCTTCCTTAAATGTTTTGTAAAATTTTCCTGGGAAACCGTCTGGCCCTGGGCTTTTGTGTGCCGGGAGTTTCTTGATTACTGCTTCAATTTCCCCAGCTGTTATCGGTCTGTTCAAGCTTTCTGTTTCTTCCTCCTTCAGTGTTGGAAGATTATACTTTTCTAAAAATTTGTCCATTTCATCAAGATTTTCAAATTTCTTGGCATATAATTGTTCATAATAGTTTCTGATGATCATTTGTATTTCTGTAGTATCAGTTGTTATTTCTCCTCTTTCATTTCTGATACTATTAATTTGGGTCCTCTCCCTTTTTTTCTTGATGAGTCTGCTTAAAGGCTTGCCAATTTTATTTATCTTTTCAAAGAACCAGCTTCTGGGTTGGTTGATCCTCTGAATTGTTCTTTTTGTCTCTATGTCATTCAATTCTGCTCTAATCTTGACTATTTCCTACCTTCTACTTGCTCTGGGATTTATTTGTTGTTGTTTCTCCAGTTCTTGAAGTTGTAGTGTTAGGTCTTTTATTTGAAATGTTTCTATCTTTTTTAGGTAAGCCTGTATTGCTATGAACTTCCCTCTCAGGACCGCCTTTGCTGTGTCCCATAGGTTTTGGACAGTTGTCTGTTCATTTTCATTTGTTTCCAGGAATTTTTAGGTTTCTTCTCTTATCTCATTATTGACCCATTCATTGTTTAATAGTGTACTGTTCAGTCTCCATGAGTTTGCAAGTTTTTGAAGTTTCTCTTTGAGGTTGATTTCGAGTTTCAAGGCCTTGTGGTCTGAGAAAAAGTTTGGTATTATTTCAATTTTCCTGAATTTGCTGAGGCTTGCTTTGTGTCCTATCATGTGGTCTATCTTTGAAAAACTGCCATGAGCATTTGAAAAGAATGTGTATTTTTCTTCTTTGGGAGGTAAGGTTCTATATATGTCAGTTAAGTCTCTTTGATTCAGTGTGTCATTCAGCGCCACGATATGTTTATTAATGTTTTGTTTGGAAGATCTGTCCATTTTTGACAGTGGGGTGTTGAAATCCCCTACTATCAGTGTGTTGCTGTCTATATCTTTTTTGAAGTCATACAACAATTTCCTTATAAACTTGGGGGCTCCTCTATTGGGAGCATATAAGTTTACAATGTTGATGTCTTCTTGATAGATTCTTCCTTTAAGTATGATAAAGTGCCCCTCTGGGTCTCTCTTTATGGCCTTTGTTTTGAAATCTACTTTGTCTTATACAAGTATGGCAATGCCAGCCTTTTTCTCATGCCCATCAAAATCAGTTTTTTTCCATTAGTCATCTCATATTCATTTTTCTTTTCTTAAAATAGTCTTAATCTCTTTACACTTTTATTAATACTGGCTCATTTGCTGTTGATAGTGTGATTGTGGGTGGGGGTTAATATTGCAAGTGTTGGTTTGTTTCCTGGCTGATTGGTTTTGTTTTGGTTCCACCTGTACAACAACATACAAGACGTGGTGGGTGGAGTGACCCTCAGTCAGCCAGCCAGAAGGAGGGGCCCACCAAGGAATGACCCAACAACAAACCAGGCTCAATTACAACCAGAGAACCCACATAAATGACATAAAGGGCATCTCAAGAGCATCAAGTTCAGGAGATCAAGGAGACTTCACTACTGATTCCACAGGTCTCCTATGGCAGACGGTCACACCAAAAAGACAGTCAAAGCAGATCAATCTAAGATGTAGAAACAAACAAGAAGAGTCAGCTAAAATGGGGAGATAACGTAACAACCCCAAATCGAAAGGAAAGAAGGAATCCCCAGAAAGAGTACTAAATGTAATTGAGGGAAACAAACTATCAAACACTGAGTTCAAAACAATGGTTACAAGGATGCTCAATGAGCTCATTGAGAACTACAAAGAACTCCAAGGAAGCTATAGGGAACTTACTGAGAACTACACTAGCATTAAAAAAAGACAAAGTATCAATAAGAGCCAGGAGGAAATGAAGAATACAAATACCTGAAATGAAGAACACAGTAGAAAGAATTAAAAGCAAACCCGATGAAGCGGAGGATCGAATTAGCAAGCTGGAGGACAAGGTAGAAAAAAATTCCCAGACAGAAAAACAAAATGAAAAAAAGACTAAAAAAGAATGAAAAGGGTTTAAGGGAGCTGCAGGACAACATGAAATGTAATAATATTCATACCATAGGGATACTATAAGGAGAAGAAGAGGAGCAAGGGGTAGAAGACCTGTTTGAAAAGTTATGACAGAAAAATTAGCTACTTGATGAGAGAAAAAGTCACTCAAGTCCAGGTAACACAGAGTGACCCAATCAAGATGAACACAAAGAGGCCCACTCCAAGACACAACATCATTAAAATGGTAAAATTTAAAGACAGCAAAGGAGAAATAGCTAGTAACATACAAGGGAGCTTCAATAACAATATTTGATTTCTCAGCAGAAACACAAGACAGAAGGGAATGGCAAGAAATATTCCAAGTAATAAAAAGTAAAGACCTGCAACCAGGACTATTCTATCCAGTAAGACTTTCATTTAAATTGAAAGGTGAAATAAGGAGTTTCACAGACAAAAAAAGGCTGAGTTAACTTTTTTTTAACTTTTGGCAAAGTTAATGTTCAGAAATTTTTTTTAACTTTTGGCAAAGTTAATGTTCAGAAATTGAAGGCATATTTGTACACCAACAATGAAATATCAGAAAGAGAAACAATGAAAAAAATTCCATTTACTATAAAAACAAGAAAAATAAAGTACCTAAGATTAAATTAATCAAGAAGATAAAAGACCTGTACATGGAAAACTACAGAACACTGAAGAAGGAAATTAAGGAACACACAAATAAATAGCAACATATATCGCATTCATGGATTGGAAGAACTAACATCATTAAAATGTCCATACTACCCAAAGCAATCTATAGATTCAATGCAACACCTAGTAAAATACCAATGACATATTTCATAGATTTAGAACAAATATTTCAAAAATTTATTTTTATTTTTTAAATTTATAAATCATTTATTCTGTTATAGTTGTCTCAATTTTTACCCCTTTACTCCCCTCCACCCATCCCACTCCCACCACCTGCTCCCACAGTCAATTCCCATTCTATTGTCCATGTCCGTGGGCCAGTCATACATGTTCTTTGTCTAGGCCCTTTCCCTTCTTTCCACCATTGTCCTCTTTCCCCATTCCCTCTGGTTACTTTCAGTCTGCTCCATGTTTCCATGCCTGTGGTTTATTTTGTTCATTAGTTTATTTTGTTGAACAGAGTCCATTTATAGGTGAGATCATATGGTATTTGTCTTTCATCAACTGGTTTATTTCACTTAGCTTAAAATTATAAGCAACCAAAACAACCCCAAATAGCCTCAGCAATCTTGAGAAAGAAGAACAAAGAAGGAGGAATCACAATACCTAATATCAAACTACATTACAAGGCCACTGTAATCAAAACAGTCTGGTACTGGCATAAGAACAGACATATAGATCGATTAATGGACCAGAATAGAGAGTCCAGAAATAAACCCATGTCTCTATGGTCAATTAATATGTGACAAAGCAGGGGGAGGGGAGCATGAGCATAAAATGGAGTAAAAATAGCCTCTTCAACAAAAGTTTTTGGGAGAACTGGAATGGTACATGCAAAAAAGTGAAACTAGACCACCAACTTACACCATACACCAAAATAAATTTAAAATGGATAAAAGACTTAAACATAAGGTATGACACAATAAAATTCTTAGAGGAAAACATAGGCAGTGAAATTTCAAATATCTCACCCCGCAATATTTTCATCAATATATCCTCTAGGGCAAGGGACATAAAGGAAAGTCTACACAAATGGGAGTACATCAAATTAGAAAGCTTCTGACTTGCTAAAGAAAACATTATCAAAATGAAGAAGGAAACAATGAAATGGGAAAACATATTTGCCAATGATAACTATGACAAGGGTATGATCTCCAAAATATATAAAGAACTCATGCAACTCAACACCAGAAAGACAAACAATCCAGTTAAAAAATGGGCAAAGGACCTGAGCAGACACTTCTCTAAGGGGGCCACACAGAGGTCTCAAAGGACTATGAAAGGATGCTCAACATCACTAGCTGTCAGAGAGATGCAAATTAAAACTACAATGAGATACCACCTCACACCAATCAGAATGGCCATCATTAACAGATCAACAAACAACAAGTGCTGGTAAGGATGTAGTGAAAAGGGAACCTTAGTGCACTGTTAGTAGGAATGCAGGCTGGTGCTCTACCATGGAAAACAGTGTGGAATTTCCTCAAAAATCTAAAAATGGAACTGCTTTTTGACTGAGTGATTCTACTGCTGGGATTATACCCTAAGAATCCCAAAACACCAATTCAAGAGAACATATGCACCCCTATGTTCATAACAGTGTTATTTACAATAACCAAGTGCTGGAAACAAACTAAGTGCCCATCAATAATGAGTGGATCAAAAATCTGTGCTACATTTACACAATAGAATACTATGCAGCAGAAAGAAAGGACTCCTACCTCCTCGACAGCATGGATGGAGCTGGAAAATTTTGTTCTAAGTGAAATAAGCCAGGTGGTGAAAGACAAATACCATATGATCTCATCTATAAGAGGAACCTAGTGAACAAAACACACAAATAGCAAAATAGAACCAGAGATATAGAAGTAAACAACAACAACAACAACAAAAAAACACTGACAGGGACCAGAGGGAAGGGCAGAAGGGGATATGGGGGGAAAGAACGGGAAGGATCTAATCAATGAACAGGTATAAATAATGCATGGACATAGACAATAGGGTGGGAATTGACTGTGGGAGCAAGAGATGGTGGGTGGACAGGGCACAGGAGAGCAATGGGGGAAAATTGGGAAAACTGTAACAATAAAAAAATACCATCACATTGGAAGGTTTCAACATACAAATTGAGGGTTGGGGGTACAAACATTCAGTCCATTGCAAAAAAAGCAAGTACTGCCTTTATCATGGTCATGAGCTCTGGAGCCACCACGTTCTGTTTTGGTGACCTGTTAAGAAATGAATGTTACTGTGCATGTGATTGATATCTCACCTGGTTTTTCAATTTAATTTAGGGAGGGTTCCTGTTTTCTCAGCCTCTAAGCTGTAGGTTTGAGTATTTGCTAGAACTCACCAGAGGAGACTTAGCAGGCAATATGACTGAGAGAGGCAAGTATTTATGATCACAATACTTGAATTTAAGTCCCATTCGCTTTCTGGGAAAATTCAATCTTTTCTGCACTTCAGTTTTCTTGTCCCTGACCCCACTCCTCCTGCTTTTTTCTAGTTTTATTGACATATAATTGGCATATAACATAGTGTAAATTTAAGGTGTAAAACATAATCACTTGACATATGTATTTGCAAAATGACTTCCACAGTAAGTGTAGTTGACATCTCTTCACATAGTTACAATTTTTTTCTTATGATGAGGACTTTTAAAATCTACTTTCTAGCAACTTTCTTTTTTTCCTAGCAATGTTCAAATACACAAATTTTTTAAATTTAATCTTTATTGTGTTTTTTTAATGTTACTTTTTCATCTCTATACTCTCTTTCCCTAGCAATCATCACACTCTTGTCATGTCCACAAGTCTTTTTTCCTTTTTGGTCAATCCGTCTATCCCTCAACTTCCCCCACCTCACCTCCAGCAGCTGTCATCCTGCTCTTCATCTATAAGTCTAATAGTCACAGTTTTCTTACTTTCAAAATGGAGACAGGAGAATGAGATAATATAAGCTCAAGTACCATAAAGTATCTGTTGTTGTTGTTGTTGTTGTTATCACAAAAGTAAAGTTATTACTGAAGTTGATTTAAATGGCAGATTCGAAAATTTTGGGTTAAACAAAAAGACATGTATTCCATTTCTTTCAAAAGCAAAAGATGTTAAAATACCTAGAACACTTTAGCACACTGGTATGATTAGTTTTTTCTAGGTGGCTAGGTGTAGTCAGTTAGGAATACTGCACACAAGAGAAAAACTACCAGTTGCTTAAATAAATAGGCATTTATTTTCTTACTTGATAAGAAGTCTGGAGGTGGGAAGCTGCTGCTATTGGTTCAGTTGCTCAATGATGCCCTGGTGTCCACTCTGTCACCCTTAACATGTTGGTTTTCATCTTCATGCTTACTGTCTCATGGTCCCAAAATAGCTGCTGTAGCTCCAGATCAAGGGAGGAAGGTAGGAGAATCCATTTTTCCCAGAAACTCCTGTAGGAGTTTTTTGTGTGTTTTCTATTTAGGTCTCACTAACTAGAAATGTGTCCTATAACTACCTAAGCTGCAAGGGAGGCTGGACAGGATTTACTTTTTCCAGATTCTGTAGTAGAGACAGCCAAGTGAGGAAATACTTGTGAATGTGTTGGTCTAACTAACCAACAATGATCCCACAGGGGAAATTTGAGGTTTTTAAATTTCTTTTTACTTTTTGCTTGTTTGTACTTTCTAGCATTTTTTTTTTGGGTAACAGACATATTGTGTATTTGTATAATAAGAAAGGACCTGATTAAGTTCTATTATTTAAAAATAATCAAATAAAGACTTTAACATACTGTTGTCATACTGAACATAATGCAGAATGGCTTGATTATACATGTGTTGCCTCTTGGTGGTGTTTCCTCTTGTCTTCCAGACCAAGCAGAAGACTAAAGTTCAACACTTGAAAAAAGTTGACAAATCACCACTTGTAACTTTGGGGAAACAAGAACCATGTTGAATTGAGTTATTCTTTATTATACCCTCTGCAGATTACACTTCGACTATGGTTCTCTACCAAAAATCACATATAAAGAAGGAACAAAGTTCTGAGATGCATGAAAACAAGTTCAAATGTAGTCATGACCAACATCAAATTTGGTGGGATGAGGTATACAGGAAAAGTCTATAATCAAAATTCTGTTCTTTGAATCTAGGAGAAAAACCACCAACTGTTATTGACAAAGTAGCTGGTTAGCAAACAAAGAAGGTGACAAATGATGACACCAGGAGATGTTGCAGTCTGCAACATGTTACAGATTAGTGGGAGTTGTCCTCATCAATGACACCAGTTTTAGGCAGAGGGGAAAAATGTGGCTTGATTTAGAGCTGATGATATAATGTGTCTAGTCATTGGAGATCAAAAGAAAGCTTGCCTGTAAAACATTGCTAATGAAATTGGAGCAAAGAGCAGGCTCTTCTCCTGGGTGTGTCAAGGGGAAGTTTTGGTCTTCACCAGGCCAATGGGATATGAATCATAGGTACCTTCTCTGGGATGTGGTCATAGGCACATGACCTCATGTTCAACCCCACCAGCCATAAATTCTGAAGGTGTATCAGTTGTGTGTATCAGCTTTTAAAAAAATCCTCACCAAAGGATATGTTATTGATTTTAGTGAGAGGGAAGGATAGGGAGAAAGAGAGGTGGCAGAAAGAGAGAGAGAGAGAAAGAGAGAGAGAGAGAGAGAGAGAGAGAGAAACATTGATGTGAGAGAAAAACATCAATTGGTTGCCTCCTGTATGCAACCTGACCTGGGATCGAACCCAAAAACCTAGGTATGTGCCCTGACCGGGAATTAAACCTGAAATCTTTTGGTGTACAGGACAAAGCTCCAACCAGCTGAGCCACTTGGCCAGGGTGGTGTCAGTCCTTCTAATTCTTGATGATTTGGGGGACCAAATGATTCTTTTCTTTTCCTATGGCGTATGACTAGAAACTGTGTATTTTGTTTTGCATTTCCTTAGAAAGTGGCTGTTGCCTCTGTGTGTGTTTATGTGTGTGATGCTGATGTGGGGGAGGGGGGAGCATGCATTGTGGAGAAGCAATTCACTTTCATATTCTCATTATGTAAAGTCAGATTTTGAACATCTTATCTGTGATAATGTAATATCTTTTTCTTCAAACTAGAAACTAACATGTGGAAGTTGAATTGTTCTACATCTTTCTTGGATAACTTTGAGCAATGCTGAAACCACTATAAATTCAGACAAGTTCAAGAAATGAATGCCACACTCTTTGCAGTGTGGAATTAGCATGAAGGAGAACAAAACATTGCTAGCATGAAAATCTGTTAAAATTCCTCTATATTCTGGAGTTTGGAAGAATTTTATTACGGAGAATTTATCCTGTGCAAGGGCAAATTCTTTCTTTAATACAGTGGAAATGATTGGCTTTGCCCAGCTCCCTTCCATTAAGTTCCATGTGCCTGAATTATCACAGAATTCCTATTTATAACTCCACAGAGGTGCTGAAGAGCTGTCAGAGCCACACTCAAAGCTTAACTGAAACACTCACGTTTCCTTTCCTCTGGCCTCTGGTTACTGAAAACATTTGCTGAAAATTGCTGTCCCACTCAAGAACTGTCAAAGGTAATTGTGTTGCACAAAAGTTACTGAGAAACATGAAATAATATGGTTACCACCTGGCGACCAAGTTTATGGAACCTGTCTCATGAACCTCAAGCCTGCCACATGTGTACACGCCAGTTTCACTCTGAAAACCACGACAGCATAAATTTCTGAGGAAGACGTGTATCAGAGGTCTCTTAGTGGCAATTTATGATACAAATCCCTATGTAAAGGGCAGTTGTCAGGTCACCAAATCCAGTGAGATCTGCAGTTCTGGAGGCGGCAGGAAGGAAAAAGATGTGGGGAAGGGGGAATTAAGCACTTTGGGAATGTGGACCTGTGTGAGGCAAGTAGCAGTACTAACTTCTAAAAGCAAGGTCTAGACTTGGCTCTTCTCACAGCTAGCAATGACCTTGGTGTCTAAGAAAATAAAAATCAGAGACTCAGGAGGTTGGGGGTTGACTAGAGTCCTTCTGTGTCCTGACCCCTACCCTTGGCCATTGGCTAAAACTGTACCTGTCCAGATGAACAGGAATCTCTTTTCCTCTTAAAATTCCCCAGAGAAGGAAATCTTCCCCATTTGTGGTTGTAATTTTCAGAGTCTCACATTCTCCTTGAGATGGTTTCACCTTCACTTGAACTTACAAGACGCCAAGAGACTCTTCCAAAACAGGTACTTCTATTCATATGGCAAAAACTCCATTAAGCCCCCATATCCTCCCATGGATTCCCCTAGGAGCATCTAATTCTGTCTAAATCTGTCCTTTGGGTCATAAATTGTGGCTATTTGGAAATGAATCTGATGCTGGTGTCAGCACTCTAACCCAGCAGTCAGGGTGTGGCTCAGAAAAGATGCATTGGAACCAGGAAATTCCAACTGTGGGACTGGTGGTCCACATTGGAACCATCTTGACATCGTTAAAAAAACCAACCAATGTTAGGAGTACCTGCTCTTTTTATCTTTGGTGATATTCACAGTTGAGCTTTCAGTACAGAAAAAAAAAAATCTCCCTTCTCAAGCAGCCTCTAAATTGAAACCAGGGATGGCAACATAATTCATGGGGCCCAGTGCAAAATGAATATGTGGGGCTTTTTGTCCCCAGGAGTAGGAAAAAAGCCTTTTCTCATCTTTTGTGACCTCTCTCAACCTCTCATGGTGTTTTTTTATTTGCCATTTTAATGTCACACTCCCTCAGTCATGGAAATGTAATGGATGTGGAATGAGGTTCAGAATGAAGTGTTTGAGCTAGGGATTCCCTGAACCGAAGAAGCTCTCCCCTCCCAACCCCGGGAATATAGAAAAAAGGGAAAAAATCCAAAGCACCCACAGCCGTGGCTGGGGGATGAGGAAGTGGACAAATTGGCAGAGAGGTATTTTGCATATCAATAACAGCTGACCAGTGTTACAGTCATGTTTAATAGCTTGCTCGCCTGCGGGGTTGGGGCGCGGGATAGGGAGATGGACATGGCTTTAACCTGTGATATAGCCGGGAGGCGGTTCCCTGATTGCTATGCCTGAGGAGACTAGGAAGGCAGTTTGCTCTTTGTCATGGGGCCATGCCTGACCAGACTAACAATGGCAGTCAGGGAAAGGCAGAAAATTCTGGAAAACTGGCCGATATAGTTGATTGTAGGAGTCAGAAATGGGGTTACAGAAGAGGTGCCAGGTAGGCACAGGTGCTATTCTCACTCTTGGCCATGGGACTTGGGAAGGAGAAGAGCTTACCTATGGAGTTTGGAAGAGAGTAGGAGAGCCATGAGAAAGGGATGATGTGGTAGCCATGAGGCATGCTCCCTCTCTCTACCTCTCCCCCATGCACGTGCTTTCCCATGCAGGGAGTAGTACTGAGAAGGAGAGAGCCATGATGTAGCTTGTAGTGAGAAGGAAGAACTAAGCAGGCAGCTATGTAGTTGACAGTGAGGAAGGAGGCCATGTGGCCTAGACTAATAAGAAAGGAGATGCTGCTGCCACGATCGTGCCTGCTCTAGCTGACCCTAGAGCTGCAAAGGACTTCTTTGCAAGATTCTTTCCTGCTGCACCTGGATTTTACCTGCACTATTAAGACCTGTGCCTTTCCTGAGTTTCGTCATGGTCAAAGTAACATTGGAACATGCTTTTTTGGACTACTATATGGAGGCTGATGGCAACATATTCCAGATCCTGCACAGATAAGGACATGGGAACCTCTGGGGGATGCTTTTGGTTAGTAGCCTGGCAGGGAGCATGGGAAAGGAGGGCTCTGAGCTGAGGTGCTCTGGGTCCTCCCCCACCAATGTTGGAATGTTGTAAATAAAGATCTGCTCCTTCCAGCATTAATTGTTGGGTCATTTACCAAGATGCCATGTGGATGGGCCCCTGTCTGCTCAGTGACAGGAATACTTGCAGTGTGAGTGTTGACCTCCTCAGACACCTAAAGCCCAGCCTGGCAGCCAAGTATGTGGGCTATGTGTGCCTGACCCCAATCCTTCCTGCACCTGTACCAGGCCCCCAGGCAGGTGCAGATGGAAGCAGTATCTCTCAGTGGGGATTGGAGAGCAGGTGGCCAAGAAGACGTACCAGGGAGGTGAGGAGGTGGCGAAGCCAGCACTGTGCATGCACTGCTGTCCTATCAGACTTTACTTACAGAGATAAAATTATTAAGATTTAAAAAATGGTGACACAGCATTCAACCCAAGAGTGTGGGGCTCCCTTCTGAGTTAAGGGTACTGTGTGACTTCGCTTGTAGCACATCAGTGAAGCTGGTCCTGGTTGAAATTCATTCTCCTTTGGGATTATGAAAGTGTAACATAAACCAATGTAATTTTATTGTTGGAAACTTCTTGCCTGATGACTTTCATTCCCATTCTTTTCTATATAATTTATTATTAATTTTTGGAAGCTTTTAAGATGTTCCCTTTAACCTCAGTATTCAGAAATTTCTCAATTGTATACCTTTGTGTAAATTTTTCATTTGTTTTCTAGAGATGTCAGAACACCTTCAGTCTGAAAATTCATGTCTTTCTGTTCTGAGAAATTGTTTTGCACCATTTCTTTGATAACATACTCTCCTCTCTTTTTCTCTGCTCTTTCTGCAACTCCGCTTGCTGGATATTTGATCAGCCCTCTAATTTTCTTCCCTTTCTTTCACTTGTTTCTCTTTGTTCATTGCCTCTTCTCTTGAGGAATTTCACTCAACATTGTCAACTTTATGTTAAGTTAAAAGAACTTCCACAATCATATTTTTTATTTCCAAGACCTTCTTGTTTCATCTTTAATTTCTCATTTTTCATAGCAACCTATTCTTATTTTGATACAATGTTTTTTATTACTCTATTGGGAATTATTAGTATGGGAATACTAATAATATTTTCAACACTTTCATTTATTCCCAATTCTATTTCTTTTTTTTCTATTTGTTTGACCTTATTCTTTTATGTTGAAGACATCTCACAATTATCTGGTGATATGTTTATGTGGTATAATAAAAATACTTGGTCTTTGTCTGGGTTTCCTCCTCATAGAACACTTAACACCTTTGGGATCTGAGCAAGAACAGTGCTTTTGGTATGCTAATGAGAAAACTTTTAGCAGACGGGCTTCTACAGAGCTTCAGGATGGTGGCTGGTCTCTAGAAAGATCAAGCCATAATTAGAGGGTTGGGACTCCCAGCTCCACCCCATGACCTTTGGTGAGGGGAGAGGGTCTGGAGTTCAATCACCAATGGCCAATTAATGACTTAATTAGTCTATGTAATGAAATTTCCTTAAAAATATCTAAAACATAGGGTTCTGAGAGCTTCTGGGTAGGTAAACATATTGAAGTGCCAGGGGGTGGAAGCTCTGTGATCCTCCCCCATATATTGCCCTATGCATCTCTACCATTTGGCTACTCCTGAGTTGTATCCTCTGTAGAACACTGGTAATATAACACTGGAAAATTGTAACAGCCACCCCACCATCCTTTTGACATTGTTTCTGTAAGTGCTGATTCTGACTGCTATTTAGCTTGTAGATAAATAGAATGTTTGTATAAGAATCTTAGGAACTAACTTCAAAAGATACATACTCCGACCTTTAGACATCTCAGCTCCAGGCGATTTGCTGACCTTCAACCATGCAGCCAGGGTGACATGAAACTGGGATGACACAAAGCCAGGATGACTAAACCAGGATGATGTACACTGGACCATCACTAGTCTTATTGAAGTGAACTGTGCTCATCTGCACACAGAGAACTTTTCAACCCCCACTCCCTTGATCTTTTTGTTTTGTTCCCCTCTCCCTCCTTATGAAAACCTCTGCCGCTGCTGAGATACGGAGATAGGATTTGGGACATAAGTCCCCCATCTTCCCAGGAGATGGACTTTGTGACATGCGTTCCCCATCTTCCAGGTTGCCAGCACCTGAAAGTAAACCACTTTCCTCTTCTTCAGCACCTGCCTCTGGAGTATTTGCTTTCCTAGAGGCAGGCAGCCAGATGTGCTATCGGTTACAGTAATGCTAACTACAGCAGCTTCCTGAGTTTTGTGAGTTGTTGCAGCAAATTATCAAACCCAAGAAGCAATCATGGTAGCCCTTGATTTAAAGCTGGTTGGTCAGAAATACTGGTGGCCTGAGTCTGATGTTTGGCATCCGAAGTGAGCCAATCTTGTGGGACTAAGACCTTATTTTTTTAATTTTTAGTATTTCTAGACAATTTTTATTCTAATATATTTTTTATGTTATCACAGTGTCCTTTTCACTACTTTAGTTAAGGAATTGTTCTATAGGTTGTTAAATTGATATAAAACAATGGCTTGGTTTGAATTATTTAAAAAATATCACACACATGTGTATACACACACACACAAAGGTTTTGGGAATAGATAACTGGATAGATTTTATTTCTTAATATAGCTGCAATACCTTTCTTAGAAAAAACTATTATTACTTATCAAAATATATGTTTTCAGCTAAAATCTACAAATTGAATATCATTGAGTCATTTCCACTGAAGTCACCCTTCCTCATGTTAAAAAAAGATATGGGTAGTCAATAAGACCAGGAAGCATTTTGAGCCATGTAATACATTAAATTTGTCAATACTTACAGGATTTCAATGGTTCTTTGCAATGGGACTGAGCTCTTTAACTTGTGGGATTGGAACTGTTGGATGCTCAGTTGGTGTCAGAGAGTTGGAGAAGCAGTGCTGGAAAAGACACCATATACTTGGTGTCAGGAAGTAAAAAACCTATCCATCCATATTCAAGAGAGACATTATGATTGGGTGCGCTGAGATCATGGATGGAACATTTCTCTAAACCTCACCATAGAGTGATTGGGAAGTGAATCACAAATTCATTAAAGATTTCCCAAATGTCATTCTCCATTGGTTAGATTTCTGGACTGATTTAGAGAAGAACCTGAATCTCCAGCGCACGTGTGTGAGTGCGTGCGTGCGGTTCTGGAGGCAGGGTGAGGAAGGGGAATTGGTAGTTGACAATACGACATGTAGACTCATTTCACCCTTGCTGTATCTTTGCATTTCTCTAGGCCAGCTTCCCACACCCGGTTACCCTGAAGAACAAACCTCTACCTTTCTGCCAGGAGGCGAGGAAAGGGCTTTGGCATGAATACACATGATGAGCAGAGACATGATGGCTCCACCACAGTATGGGCCAACTTTCAACAAATGCCCCTTTTAACAATGAACTTTGCTCTCACTTTCCTTTTGGAATATTCTTTTCTTATAAACACTGATCAACTCAGAGGTTCTTCAGGGTGAAACAGCTCTGTTCCCACTTGTCTGCAAGCAATTGGCTTTCTGCTTTCTTCCTTCTGCCAAGGTAATTACCATTCCTCTGTCCATTTCTCACCTACCAAAAATTTGTTGAAAGCATTTATGGCAAATTGTCTCTTATTCTCTTTGACCTTGTTGATTAATTTGTTTTTTAAAATACCTTGGCAGTCATTTTAATGAGATTTTGGTAGGAAGAAAAGCTAGTCATGGTGAATTCCCTTACTTTTAACCAGAAGTTTCCATTAGAAATATTAGTCTTTATTGAAGTCTAAACCCATGTACTTTACTGTTAGGCTAATCCTTGCTGTTTACTAAATAAAACGGTAAATGATCTAAAGAAAAAGCAAATTTTAGTGTATTCCTGAAAGCCTATTTATGCTTAAATACAATTCTAATAAACTTGGCTATGTAGTTTCTGAGGTTTTAATAGACTAGAAGCAGAATTTAACTGAATGTTAGATCTAAGTGTGTCTATATCCCGATAGATATTTTGATACTATGAAGAATTGCTGGCAAACCAAAAGATAACTGAAAACTCATAATAACCAGTTAAAGAACAGATAATAGAACAACAGTTTCAATAGGCACAGTCACAAACATTTCAAAATGCATTGCTGCATTAAAATGTAATATTGATGCTATCCGTCTATCACAAAACCTTCTAAAATCTGTAGTTGCAAGTTCAATGTTCTCTCACTATTCCATCTATTGCTAAACATGTGACTTGTGGTTCCCACGTTTTAAAACACCCTGCTCTATTTCATGCCTATCGGTTTCCATTTTATTCCCGTGGATTTCTTAGCATGGCACACACCTTAGTATGCTCATTACAAATCATCCTTCAAGACCATTTGAATTCTCATAATGTTCCCATCATACTTTCTTAGATTTATATTGTGATTTGCCAAGAATTTTGAACTTACTCATTTGCTTTGCTTCTCCAGTTGGATCATAAACACCAACTGACAAGGGCCATTGTAATGAACTGAATGTGTTCACACCCCCTCCCCCAAATTAATATGTTGAAATGCTACTTCCAATGTGATGGTATTTGGAGGTGGGCTCTTTGGGAGGTGAGTAAGTCATGAAGTCAGACCCTCATGAATGGGATTAGTGCCCTTATCAGAAGAGGCCAGAGCTAGCTAGCCCTACACACAGGGGAAGATACATGGAGAAGTTGGCAGTCTGCAAACCAGGAAGAGTATCCTCACCAAGAACTTAACCATGCTGGCACCTTGATCTCAGACTTCCTGCCTCCAGAACTGTGAGAAATAAATTTTTGTTCTTTATAAATTACCCAGATTATGGTATATTTGTTAAAGCAGCCCACACTGACTAAGACAGTTATTAATCTTGGCATAATGCCTTGCCTGTAAATGCTCTTGAATAACTGTTTGTTGAATCCAATAAAGAATATAATAATTGATGTTTGACAAGATAATCTTTAGTCCTCAAGGAAAGGTCAAATAAAAATCTGTATACTCCATTTAAGAAGAAGATAAATGTGTAATGCATTTTTCAAGATTTCAAAAATAATAAAAATGAAATGAGAAATAAATTTCATAATGTACAAAGGGAAATATTACCTTCAATTTATCATAAAATTTATTTCTTGTTGATAGAACAATGAGGCACTATTTTTCACATGTACAACAATCTTTTTATGCCACCAAGATGTTTAAGTTTGAACATTATAGCTTACAGATGGAACATCAACTATGTCTCTTTAAAAGGAGGCAGTGTAACGGGGTTGTGGCAGGTGGAAAAAATGTGAATATTTTTATTTAAGTATGTTTTGGAGAGCAGCTATGTGTTCTTTGACATAACTGACTTGTTTCCAAAATGTTTGGGATCAAACCCTATCTTGCCATTGACTCATGTTGTAATTTTCAAGGTGCTTTTATCTTTGCTTTAGATTGATCTTTGATTAGGTGTGACTCCTGACACATTTGCTTTAAATTTCTCTCTCCTCCCCTGTCAAGTGGTTAATGATCTCAAAATGTCACACTGCATTCTGTAGATTTCCCAGGAAGTCAAGTGTGGGTAGAACTGTAAAACAAATAAAAATTGCAGAATCGCTTTATTGGTGATTTCTACACACACACACATGCCAGGCCAGTTTTATGGGTATGTAACTTGGGCAGTTGAACGAATTGTGTTCAGAAGGGCCTCATGCATGGTTGAATGCTCTGCTGTTGTTATCTTGACATTCTTAATAATTTTATCTTTTAACTTGTGTTGTGTAAGTGAAGTCTGACGGAGCAATGGAGCATGCACATGAGAGCACAAGAGATATGTACAATATGTGGGTCTGCTGTTCTTTGTTGCTCATTTTCAGATAGTGTTTGTGGTGGCCCATGAGCACAGGGTTCTGATGGACCTGTGATGCATAGGAGTTCAGCAAGACTCAGAGCTTGTATTTCCACAACATACAAAGCAAGTGTTAGCACTAATGGCGCTGGGAGGCCACAATTTCTGTTTGACCAGAACTTAATTCCAATGCAGAAAGAAGAAAGTGGTGTTGTAAGAAACATGAATGATCAAGAAAACTTATATCTTATATTAGCCAATTGTGTATGTTGAAAATGACATAGAAACAAAGGACATGATAGAATATATAGCTCCTTTTTCTTTCAGCCATTCCCAGCTCACCAATAAGCACACACTAGAGTCTGTTGGTAGTTTGTGAGTGTTTAAAGAAGTAAAATTAAAATAGTTGAGTTAGTTTTTGTAGAATTTCCACTGTTCTGATAAGAACAAAATACATATGGATATACAAGCTATGAAATACAAATTGTATAATTTTGGTGATTCCTCACACAAATTAAATTCTCTTATATTTGCACTTAAAACTGGTGTTGCACAATATAAAGATGAATGGTAAAATTCACACTAATAACTTAAAATTTTATTTTAATTGTCCTTTACTAAGAACAAAAACAGCAAATAAAAAATATCATGGCAAGTCAAGATGGAAGCCATGAGAGGAAAAAGCTTTATATTTAGTAACTTTAATGACACTTTTTCCTGCTTTTTGAACAAGGGCCCTATATTTTCACTTTGCCCTGGGCTCCACAAATTACATAGTTGACCCTGCATGCAACTGTAGACTTTGATAGACAAAATCACAAACTAGTACAATTTTGAAGGAAGTACTGTAATCTCTGTTTCAATAATGATAAAAAACATTGTCAGAGACTTCCAGGATGGGATAAAATTTTTTGTGATCTCCAGGGACATGATCAATGAGCGCCAGATGATGGGCATGGCCCCAAGGGAGAAAGTCACATCAGGAATTACCTGAGGATCAGCCCACTCATGGTCACAAAACATGTACTAGCCTAATTACATTCAGGTCAACCAACCCATTTGCACACTGACACAAAATAACCCCAGTTGAAGACCAGTGACCATTTATTCCTTACACACATATATGTAGGTCATAGACTATTACACGGTGAACAAGACAATCACAGTCCTTATCCTTTTGGAATTTACAGACCAGCGTCATAAAATGTAACAAATAAAGAAGGGAGTAAAGTAAAAAAAAAAATTTAAAGGAATTTTTATTGGTCATCAAGACCCTTTCATTGCAAGGGATGGAAAAATAAGAACCCCAAACAACCCTCATCTCAAACTGTCTCAGGCAAAAATAAAAAGGTGTGAGCTTATATAACCTAAGTCAAATGAACTATGAGTGGGGCAGAGGTGATTCTCTGAAAGAAAACTGAGGTGATTTAATCAAAGCAGAGAGACTGAATACTCCACTACAGAATGTTTAAATGAATCATGAAATAATTATTTTAATGATGGAAATAATCACTCCTATTTCTACTGGAATATGTACTTTAAAATGTTGGCATGATGACTTTTATTAATTCAGGGGATTCCTGAATGTTCTTGACATTTTTGGCTGTGTCTGTAATCAGGGGAACAGTACCACTGGTTTGTTGGAAATGTCAATCTGAGACTTGGGTACAATGTCTTAGAACACTATAAAGTTCAATAACCCAAAAGAATTAGAAAATGTTTTAAACTAAACAAAGATGAAAATAGAACATATTAAGTTTGTGTAATGTAAATAAAGCAGTTCATACAGGAAAATTTAAAACATCAAATGCTATACTAGGAAATAAAAAAGGTCTCAAATCATTTTAAGCTCCAAGCTTAAGAAACTAGTAACAGAGGTGAGCAAAACAAACAACACAAGCAGAAGTAAGGAAATCCTATAGATATGAATAGAAATCAGTAAAATTAAAAGCAGAAAAAACAATGGAGAAAATCTGTAAAACCAAGAGTTGGTTCTTTGAGAAGATCAATAAAATTTTTAAACTCTAGCAAGACTGATAAAGAGAAAAGACAAAAATTACGAGTGTCAAGAATTAAAGCTGAGAATATTAATATAGATCCCACAAACATTAAAACAATAATAAGGGAACACTATGAATAAATAGATGCACATAAATTCTACAACACATGAAAAGAAATGCTCTCTCAAAAACCACAAACTTCTAAACTTACCCATGATAAAATAAATACCTGAATAGTCTTGTAACTGGTAAAAAAAGAAAAAAAAAAGAATCTATAGTGTAGAAGTTTCCACTAAAGAAAATTTCAGGCCTGGATTTTTTAACTAGTATATTGTACTAATTATTTTAAGATGACATAACACTAAGTTTATACAATCTACTCCAGAAAATAAAGGAAGAGGCAACATTTCTAATCTCATTTCATGAGGCCATTATTATCCTGATACCAAATTCAAAGACACTACAAGAAATGGAAACTACAGGCCAATATTCCTCATGAATACAGATCAAAATCCACAAAAATATTAAAAAAATAAAATCTAACAATATATAAAACCAACTGGGGTTTATTTAGCAAATGCTCATTCAATATTCAAAAATTAATCAGTGTAATCTAGTATATTAACAGCTGAGGACAAATTGCATGTTCATATCAATAGATACAGAAAAAGCATTTGACAAATTTTAACATCTATTCCTGGTAAAAATTATCAACAAGCAAGGGATAAAATGAACATCCCCAACTTGTGAATGGTATTTTAAAAATCTCATACCTAACGTTATACTTAATGCTTAGATACTGAATGTTTTCCCTCTGAGACTGGGAAAAATGCAAGGGTGTCTTCTTTTATTATTCATAGTCTACATTAAACTAAAAGTCTTAGCCATTGCAATAGCAACAACAAGAAATAAGAGACATTCAGATTGGAAAGGAAAAATAAAAACTGTTGTTATTTGCAGTTGACATCATTGTTTATGTAGAAAAATCTCAAGGAATCTATTTTTAAAAAAGCTTGTTGGACTAATAAGCAAGTCTAACAATGTTATAGGATATTAGGTAAACACAAACAAATCATTTTTCTATACACTAGCAATGAACAACTGAAGCTGAAATTTTTTAATTAAATTTATTGGTTGATATTGTTTTGCAAAACTACACAAGTTTCAAGTGTACAACTCAATAAAACATTATCTGCACACTGGATCATATACCCATCACCCCAAAGTCTCTTTCTGTTCCTATTTTCTCCCCCTTTGCCCACCTTCACATACATGTCTATGTCTATGTCTATATGAAATATATACATATATACATACCCACACACATTCACAAGTGCACATACATGCTTTTGTTTAATCGCTTCACTTTCTTTCATTCAGTTCCCCAATCCCTACCCCTCTGAGAGGTATCAGTTTGTTCCATGTATTGATGCCTCTGTCTCTACTTGGTTTGTTACTTTATTTTGTTCATTAGATTCCACATGCAAGTGAGATCATATGGCATTTGTCTTTCTCTGACTGGCTTATTTCATTTAGCATAATAATATCCAGGTCCATCCATGATGTTGCAAAAGGTAAGAGTTCCTGTTCTTTTTTTAATGCTGAGTAGTATTCCATTGTGTAAATGTACTACAGCTTTTTTATGCACTCATCTACTGATGGGCACTTGGGCTGTTTCCAGCAGATGTTGGCTATTGTAAGTAATGCTGCAGTGGACACATGGGTGCATATATTCTTTTGAATTGGTTTTTGGGGATTCTTAGCCATATATTCCCAGAAATGGGATTGCTGGGTCAAAAGGCAGTTCCATTTTTAAGTTTTTGAGGGAACTCCATGCTCTTCTACAGTGGCTGCACCAGTCTGCATTCTCGCTGACAGTGCACTGGAGTTCCCTTTTCTTCACATCCTGGCCAACACTTATTGTTTGTTGACTTATTGATGATAGCCTTTCTCACAGGTATGAGGTAAAAATCACACTGTGGTTTTAAATTACGTTTCTCTGATGATTAGTGACAGTGAGAATTTTTTCATATTGACCATCTGTATGTCCTCTTTGAAGAAGTTCTTATTTAGGTCCTTTGCCTATTTTTAAGTTGGATTGCCTTTCTGGTGTTGAATTGTATAAGCTCTTTATATATTTTTGAAAGTAACCCCTTACGCGGTGTATCATTGGCAAATATGTTCTCTCATTTAGTGGGCCCCCTTTTCATTTTGTTGATGGTTTATTTTACTGTATAAAGCTTTTTTCTTTCTTTCTTTTCTTTCTTTCTTTCTTCCTTTCTTCCCTCCCTTCCTTCCTTCCTTCCTTCCTTCCTTCCTTCCTTCCTTCCTTCCTTTCTTCCTTCCTTCCTTTCTTTCTTTCTTTCTTTCTTTCTTTCTTTCTTTCTTTCTTTCTTTCTTTCTTTCTTTCTTTCTTTCTTTCTCTTCCTTTCTTCTTTCCTTCTTCTTCCTTCCTTCCTTCCTTCCTTCCTTCCTTCCTTCCTTCCTTCCTTCCTTCCTTCCTTCCTTCCCTTCTTTCTTTCCTTCTTTCTTTTTTAGAGACAAGATTATTGTCTTTACTAGGGCTGCCATAACAAAGTACCACAGACTCGGTGGCTTCAACAATGGAAATTTATTTTGTTATGGAGGCTAGAAGTCTGAGATCAAGGTTTGGGCGGAGTTGGCTTCTTCTGAGCCCTCTCTTCTTGGCTTGTAGATATTTCCTCTTTGTGTATTTGTGTCCTGATCTCCTTTTTCCATAAGGATACTGGTTATATTAATACTAGAGCCTGCCTTGGTAACTTCACTTTAACTTAATTACCTTTTTCTAGTCCTTATCTCTAAATAGAATCACATTCTGAGGTACTGGAGGTTAGGACTTCAACATATAAATGTTGAGAAGACACAATTCAACCCATAACAATTATTAACAATAGCTCCAAAGAAAAATAAATAATTTATAAATCTCAAAACACATGTGCAGAATCTGTATGCTAAGGGCTTCAAAATATTATGGAAAAATTACAGATGTCCTAAATAAATGAGGAGACATATCATATTGGTGCATTGTAAAACTAAGCATAATAAAATGTCAATTCTACCCAAATTGGCCTATAGATTTATTGCAATTTTAATCAAAGTACCATCAGAATTTTTTTGTAGATGAGGACAAGCTGATTCTAAAATTTATATAGACAATTAAAGAAATTAGAATTACAAAAAATAAAATTAAAAAGCAATTAGAAAAAAGAAATTAGAAAAAATTTTCAAGAGAATAAAGTTGGTGGGCTCAATCTGACTTAAAGGCTACCTTAAAGCTACAGTAATCAAGACAATGAAATATCAGGGAAGGGATGTATTTATAAATCAATAAAACAGAATAGAGCATCCAGAAAAAGACCCACACAAGTAAAATTAACTGATATTTTTTGATAAAGGTACAAAGATAAGTAAAGGGAGAAAAGATTTTTTTTTAACAAATGGTGCTAGAATAATTGAATATCCTGTCCAAAAAGTGAAGCTGGACCTAAATATCACACTTTATGAAAGTTAACTCAAAATGAATCATAGGTCTAAGTATAAAATGTAAAACTATATAAAATTTCAAAAAACAAAAGAGAAATATATTCCTGCCATGGGATTTGTCAAAGATATTTTAGACATGACACCAAAGCACAAAAGATACAGGAAAATTATTGATACATTAGAATTCATGAAAATTAATAACTTTGCTTTGCCAAAGACACTCTTGAGAAAATGGAAAGAAAAACTACATTCTGAGAGAAAATATTTGAAAAACACATATCTGACAACCTGTATCCAGAGTATATTAAGACCTTTCAAAACTCAATAGTAACAAAACAAACAACCTGATTTTTAAAATGCATAAAATAGATTCCATTACAGAGGCTATATGGAAGGTAAATAAACACATGAAAAGATGTTTATCATTAACTATTAAGAAAATTCAAACTAAGATGATAATGAAACACTACTATATACTTACTGGAATGGCTAAAATAAAAGATACTGACAATTACTAATGAGGAATGTGGCACCTGGAATGCTCCTACATTGCTGGTGTGAATTCAAAAATGGTACAGCGCTCCAGAAAATTATTTGGTATTTTCTTACAAAGTCAAATATGTACTTACAATATGACCCAGCTATCCCACTCCTGGATATTTACCTTAGGAACAAATCTTATTTGCACACAAAAACCCTACATAATTATTTATAACACCCCTTTTCATAATTGCCC
This sequence comes from Pteronotus mesoamericanus, assembly GCF_021234165.1. Classification (NCBI taxonomy): domain Eukaryota; kingdom Metazoa; phylum Chordata; class Mammalia; order Chiroptera; family Mormoopidae; genus Pteronotus; species Pteronotus mesoamericanus. The sequence goes on along the minus strand of NW_026555105.1, from coordinate 31,950,724 downwards.
AAAACTAGAAACAACTTAGATATCCTTTAGTGGGTGATGGATAAACAAACTGTGGTGTAATCCTACAGTAGGATACTGCCAGCAATTAATCATTGACATACACACATACACAAAACAGTACACACACGCAAAACAACAACTTGGATGAATCACAAAGGCATTATGTTCATTGAAAGGAGCCAGTCACAAAAGAACACACTGTAGGTTCCTGTTTACATGATATTTGAAAATGACAAAGGTACAGTGGTCATTGGTTGCCACAGGCCAGGATGGTGAAGGCAGAGCAAGTGACTATAACAAGTAGTAAGAGAGAGTTTTGAGGGGAGTGAGGGGTGATGGAACTTTTTTTTATCTGTAAAGAAGTTTCCATTTCAAATTACTGGGATTGAAAAACAAGGTTCTCTTTCAAGGTGAATGTTGAATACTCTTCTTTTAAAAAATTCTTTTAATAGTTAGCTCTATAAGTAGTTAATGGTATAGATCATGCCCAAATTTATGAAATCAATTCTTCAAATGAGAATTATAAATGAACACATATTACCCACATTTCAGTGCTTTGATGTAGGTGGACTTCACTGAAGATCTGATCATTTTGGATCTGGCTTACTCCTGAAGGGAGTTTTGCCTCTGAAGGAGTCAGAGGGGTTTTTTCCATGGTCAAATCTCTGGGGACAACCAGATGACTGTTTTCATAAACAGCCTGGGGAAGGATGAGTTATATTCTACCCCCCCACCACACCCCTCTTATAACCTTTTCTGTAGCAGAAATTGTGAGCCTTCTCATGACATCTAATCCCAACTGTCTTCTGCCTTGTATGGAAATCAAAGCGACAGGATTCTCCCGATTTTATTTATGGAGACAGACATCAGAGAAGCAAGCAAGAAAGCAAGAGCTCTAAACAAATACATCTTAAGCACAAGGTTTGCATGTGTTGCAGATTTTCTTTCCCAGGACAGATGTGCAACCTCGATTTTCAGAAGGGACCTGAGACCTCTAACCCCTTGCTAAGAACAAAAGATAATAGTCTCAGTTGTGGTATCACATGTGTTTCCCATGAGAAGGGAAACTCTCCAGGGTCACCCCCCCAACCCCCACCATTTGTCAGACTGTCTTGAGGGCACCCCCTGGTGGTCACTTAGGTGGAGTGGCTCTCTGTTCTTGCATCTGGAAGTTCCCTGGCTGGAACACTGGTGTAAAACAGAGGAACATTCTGACTTGTTTCATTCAATCAGCAGGAAAGAAATAACTGACCACCAAGAGAAGAAAAAGAACCAGAAAACTACTTTCTGACCAAATGGTGTTAACATACGGTCATCAGAGCTCAGAGCCCTTGTATTTTTCTTCAGCTGCATGAACAAGTTTTGTTTTTCTTTTGTTTTGTTTTTTTGTTTTTTGTTTTGTACCTCTTCTCTCTCCCTGTGCTTTACTTTTCTCATTTGGAAAATAGGAAGCTTAAATTAGGTTATTTCTATGTGTGCTTCCAGCTTTAAACTTTGCTAATATCTAATATCTATATGTTTAGTAAGTGTCTTCTGCAGAAGTCTTGGATGCCATTTCTGCCCCCTGACTGTACCAGCCCTGAGAAGAGATACGTGTCTGGGAAATTGAAGAAGATATAAAGAGATCATGCAGACATCTCCTTGCCCTCTGTCTTTAGCCTTTTCTGTATGTGGCTGCACAAGCGCCCTTAACACTTGAAAGAGACAATCACGAATAGAACATAATTAAAGACAATTGACACTTAGTTTGGTTTCTTCCAAAAGATTCTCATCCAATCACTATTAAAACTTGTTGTCAGAGAGACATAGGATATAAGTTTAAATCCTAAACTCCTGCTGAAAAAGGTGGGCAGGACCTCCTTTTATACCTTTGGGTCCCATCTATTATGTTAAGGCTGCATAATTCCTGAAGGTAGAAGTTGTATTTAAAAACATATCTCACTTTTAATCATGTCTTACAGATAAAAGGCAATTGATCCCTACAGCTTCCTGTGTATTTTTAAGCAAGCTACTTAATTGCTCTCACCTTCTATTTCCTTACCTGTGATGAGAGGCTGTGAAAGTTAACCTATAGGGACATGCTTTGGGAAGGGCCACCCAAGCATTAGTGAGTGTTATTAAAGCTGATTTCATAGCCAAATCCCAGAGATGGGACCTGAAAGTTAAAATGTTTTCCTACAGAACATCAACAATTACTTCAAATGTTTCTTAGTTTATAATTATAATTCCTCTTACTGCAATTTGTTGTCCTTAGTAGGAGGAAGACAGATTATATTTCTTAGAGAAAAACACATCCTAAAAGTGATGAACTGACTACATAGAAACCCAAAAAGAATCACCAGAAATAATGCAATTCTCATTGATTTGGCGATTTAAGAAATATAGTATTTGTTTGGGGAAGAGGACAGAAAAACACTTGTGTATTATGCCATAATGAAGCCTCCATTTTGAACTTCTGTAGATGAAGAACAAGGTCTTTCAGGGTGAATGTTAATTATTCTTAAACATCTCTCTTAATAACCAACTCCAAGAACAGTCCATGGCATGTATAAGAAAAATCAGATCTGAATTGATGAACCCAGATCATCAAATTACAGTTATAATCACATGTACTTATAATGATTAAATAAAAGAATATATGTTTTAAATGCCTAACAAAGTAAATGACTAAGAAGTCTTAGCTCCTTACGGATAGCACAGTATTGAGGGAGCTATCTATGTTTTTTGGAAGAAAAGTATGCAAAGAATTAATTGCACTAGGAGAGAAATGATACTGAGCTTTCTCTATGGCAACACTTCAGGTTGGGGCGGGGGGCGGGGAGTGGATCCTGGGTCTATACTCGATTATCCTGGGAGACAAACTCTTCTTACCTTTCTAGTGTAATTCCAAGTTTCCTGCCTTGTTGCCCTTGAGCCACTGAACTTCTAAGAAGTAACCTTATTTTCTTAAACCAGTTCCCAGTCTCCTCTTCAATAGGCCAGCTTTTGTGCCTCTCCTGCTCTGTGTGCACACCCCAGACCCTGACTCTGCCCACCATCCCATCCTTTGGGCCAGGGAAGATCTGGGCACTGTATCTCTGCTCTCTTGGCCTCTGTCCCTCGTCACATCACATCACATCACGGTCCAGTTGCTCCCTCTTACTGCTTGCCTTTTTCTGAGCTGTGAACCACAAGGCCTGGCAGTTGGGGGAAAAGCTTGTGACAAGTGGCTGCGTACACTTCCTCCTGGGGACTTCTTTGATCCTGGGGAATGGCAAGTGGTGGGTAATCTACTTAGAGAAATGAAAATGGTGGCACCCTCCTCCAGGGGGCACACCTAGTTTTGAGAAGCCAGGAAAGACTGTGGCTTTGCCAAGTTTTTTGCTTTGCTCTGTCATATGTTGTCTCTTCCTACAGTAATGCCAGGGACTCTTTTCATCCCACGGTTTTATTCCAAATGGAATGTTAAGAGGGTTCAGATGCGGACAGACAGGTCAGGGCAGTGGGGGTGGGGAGAGGTGTGAGCTTGTCCAGATCTGTGGCTTTGCCAGGATTGTTTTTAAGTTGACACAGGGCTAAATAAAAAGCCCCTTGCTTTGATCTCAGGGACTTCCTGGGTAGACTGTCTGATTAGATAAAGATCACGTATCCCCCACCCCCCATCCTTTAGGAAGTAATCTAAGCTTTGCAGTCATTCTGCATCCTGCACTCCTGTCTCCTTCCCAAAGTCTGCTCTCTCTGTCTCTTTGGGTCCCCCTCTGGATCTCGCGTTTTTCTTTCTGTCTGAGTAGGAAAAGGAACCTGAGAAAATAAGGTTCTTCTTAAGTTGTTTAGAAACCAAGCAAGCTTTGTTTGAGAGCCTCATATGGACCTCGTCTGGCCCTGGGCATCAAAGGGAATTGGTCTCTGTTTGCAACATGGTCAGCGGCTGGGATGCTGTGAACAGAGCTAGTTGGCAGGTGGAGGATTCGGAGAGAGAAATATAGTCAGTCCTTGCACTGGGTTCGTCAGCTAAGACAGCAGGGTGTGAGGTGTGTATGTGTGTGTGTGTGTGTGTGTGGTGGTGGTAGGGGGATTCTCTTCTCCTACAACAACTGAAACTCATACCTGGACATGGACACCCAGGAGATTTACCAGAAACTGTCTTTGATGACGAGGAAGTGACTTACTCTTGGGTATGGGGCAATTTTAAGAAATGCTTGAATTTAAAAAGCTGCCAAATTGAACATCTTCGAGGCTGGGCCACAGCTTTGCAGCTTTGTTCAGGAGGACTATCTCTTTATGATATTAGAAAAATGAGACTTTGCAAAAGGGGACATGCACTTTTAATATTTTATTTTACTTAACCCTCTGTGCCAATCACTGTCCTAAGTGAAACACACATAATTTAAAACACTTCAATGTTAACTCATTAAATCTTCATGACAACTCTATGAGCATCAGTACCATTTGGTAACCATATTTTACAAAGGAGGAAACTAAGGAACAGAGAAGTTAACTGACTGTGCTGCCTGCTCACTCCCCACAACTCAACACACACACACACACACACACACACACACATGCATGTTGAGAAATTTACTAAGAAAATACACATGGAAAGAAGTTATAACTTTATGAATTCAGCAATATTTTAAAATATTTACACGCACATGAAAAATAGTCACATATTTATGTGGGAGGCAGTTGAATGTAGCAGTTCATTCATCGGTTTCACAAACATTTCTTTGAGAGCCCACTGTGTGTGCCAGGCCCCGAGCTACATGCTGGGGATTGAATGGTGACTGAAACACACCAGGTTCCAGTATATAAGCTGAGGCTTCAAGGCAACAGGTCTGGGCCAAGAGACCAAGGATCACATTTACACTGCAATGCTTCTGAGGGTTTTAGATGCTGTGGGCCCAGGGATCCGGAACTTCTTGGACAGAACAATTTTCTCCCTGGATCCAGGCAGCACCATCACTTACCCAGAGAGGAAGAGTCCTGCCCGAGGCCATGTGCTGCAGGGGCCTCCTTCTCTGTTCTGCCCACACTTAAGAATTTTGACTACAATGGTCATAGTCAGGATTCGTATGGTTTAGGCGCCTGTTGGAGAAGTTACTAATTTTCTCTCCAGTGTCTTCTTTATTTGTCATAGAATCCTTATTTGTCAGCTGAGGCACATGGCTGCCTCAGATAAAGGCAGTGTTTCTCATTGCCTCTTGCAAACTGAGTGTGGCCATATGATTAAGTTTTGGTCACTGGAATGCAAAGAGAAATGGTACCTGCAATTTCTGGAAAGTCTTTTTTCACTTCTTGCTTCTTTTTTTCTTTTCCTCACTGGAATATGAACATGAATTGGGAACTATTTAAAGAGAAATGAGAAACAATGAGATTGAAGGAACCTGGATCCCATACCTATGTGGGACTATCTACCTCCAGAAGTATTTTTCACAAGAGGGCAATAAACTTCTATCTAATTTGAGCCATATTTATCTTACTTTTCTCTAACCTAATGTAGTTAAACCTAATCCAAATTGATATAGCATCCCTCTTAAATAAAATGTGATGTGGTTTTATTCATTTGAATTTTTGTGAGGTACCTAGTACTGTCCAATGTGCTTCCTTTCTCTTTAAATTAACCAGAGTTAAGTTCTCTTGTTTTGAGCCTTGAACCCAAACTGGCACAGTCTGTCTCTAAGCTCTGCACTTGGGTTTGCAAACACAGGATGATGCCCATGCTTTTAGGGTTAAAAATGCCCCCCCAAATGCAACACTAGTGTAAGTATACCACAGAGAATTCTGAGCTGTCTTGGGAATTTGGGAAATATTTTTGCTTAAAGCATATTCTACCTTCTTTTCATGGGTTTCAGTCTTAGGTTCAGAGGGAAAAAAAAATACAGCATCCTGTGTTTCTCCAGAGCCCATGAACCCCTCAGTAATGCTGAGGGTGGGGTCAGGGGCTCTCACTGCAGGGCATGGTGCGTGGGGCCACCGGACGGGGAGCTGGGCCCTTTTCCCTCCAGCTCCACCTGCTGTCCCCAGCCTCAGACTCTGGAGCCTGGGTCACCTCCTCAAAGCAGGCTGGGCAGGTTCTCCAGCCCCCAATTCTTAGGCAGGCTGTTCAGAACTCCCTATGCTTTGTTTCTTCATCACTGCTGGCAGTGCACTGCTCACCTGACCGCACTTGCATGGTCTCTGTGGGATGCCGGCTGCTCAGAGAGCCCCTTTTCTTTAACCAGACTCCAGCCATACCAGGTGCCATGTGTTCTGCTGGGGCCTCAGGCCAGTGGGGGTGACAAGATGCCATGCCCCTCTATGTGCATCTCATGTCTGGTGTGTTTATGTATATGAAGTTAACAGGCAGTAACCTTTTCCTTTAGCCAAAACCTACCCTCTTCGTATCTTTAGGTGCTAGAGCAACCTTAGAACTACGAAAACCAACCCCTGCTTTTTTTGACAAATAAATGAGGTAGAATGTGGGATTTTTCAATCCTCCATTTCACCTTTCTTTTTAGTCCTCTTTTTCTTTAACCTGCACCTTGTCTAGCTCTCTTCTTCTGCTCTCCAAGTGACTATTCCCTGTTACGACCAAGTGAGGCTTATTCCTCAGCCTTTGGCCTCTGGGACACGCAGCCATGACATGGACCAGTGGCCCTGGTGTGCTGAGCTGTCTTCTGTAATCCCAGTTTCTGAATAGAAGTAGAAACACGTGGCATGTTTGGCTCACATCTGGTTCATCCAGTGGAAGCCAGGAGTGGCTCATAGTCTAGTTGTTCTCACGCTGTTTGGTTTTTGGCAATTCAGTTTTTCAGGTGAGCAGAGGGTGGGGCAAATCTGAGGGCAGCCTCAAATGCTGAGTCACCAGTGAGGGTGGAAGGACAGGCCACAAGAGGGCTGTGGTGGTTAGGCAAAAGCCCATTTGGTTTCAGAGGGCCCTGCTCAAATTTAGAAGATGCTTAGAGGAGAATCAAATCTCAGTCCCTTGCATTCCACCCAGAGGCTGGTTTGGTGCAGTCAAGGTGCGGCAGAGGGAACAGAGGGGAGAGCAGGGATACCGTTGCCGCATTTGAAAAACAGTGAAAGAAGAAACACGGGTTTGGAGCCAAACACAGGAGGGTTTCAAAGTGGAGCTTCCCCTGTGATGGTGGGCAAGTCTTTCCTGAGCTTTGTGTCCTCACCTGTGACATTTTAAAAAGGCAACTGAGATGGTTTCCCGATCCAGTGTCTAGCACGAAGGATATAATCAGGAAGCAGGCGTTTTAGCCTCAGGTCAGAGCCAGAGGCCCAGAATTGGCGGTTTTCATGATGCCTCTGGGCTCCTCCTGCAGCCACAAAGGCAGGACTGCAGGGCAGTGGGAACTGGGGGTCAGCAAGCTCAGGGACTGGGTGGGGGCCTTCTGTCCAGGATATGCTGGGTCTGGGACCAGACTCCCGGTCCAGTGCTCCATATATCCCAGACTGTACACATGAGAGGGAAAGGGAGAAGTCAGTTGAAGAATCAAGGTGGCTAGTAGCTACCCAGGCTGGGCAACCACAGCTGCCCCACCACCATCAACCCATGTTGCGGGCACACCCTCATCTGTAGGTGAACTAAATATGTCAAGGGGTGTTAGAATCATGACCTTGTAGGATGCCATCCGACCTCACTCTGTAATCTATTTTCTCTTTTCAATAAAATATATCACATATACAAAAAATAATATAACAATTATACATTACCCAGTAATTGGGTTTAACCAGTATTAACTTTTTGCAATACATGTATTTTTAGCTTTCTTTTTTAAGAAAACAAATAAAATACTCCCTCTAAAGGTTTTTCCCTTCTCCCCAGCCCCACTGTTATCTATCCCCAGAAGTAAATGTCTTGAAGTTGGTAGTTAGCCTTTCCATGAATAATTTAGTGCCTTATTACCTACGTCAGTGTTCAGACATAATATGGTATTGTTTTGTGAATTTTTAAATGATTAAAATTGTATAATACTTTACAAATCCATTTGCAATTTGCTTTTTTACACATTATATTCTTATGACACATCTGTGACAATATTCATAGCTCCAGATCATTTATTTTAACAGCTGGATGGCATTTTATCTCATTAATACAACATGGTTTATTTGGCCATTCCTCTGTTAGTGGAGAATTTAAGTTTTGATAAATCAACCAAAAGCCTATGGGAGTGAAATAAGTGAATTTTGCTACATGACAGCTTCAACTTTACTAGGTATAGTCAAATAGTCAAATTCTCTAAATTTACATCACCACAAGCAGTGGCAATGATTCTATTTTCTTACCATCATGCCATCACTGGATATTATCAGATTTGTTTTCCTAAATAAAATGTAGCAACTTTGGTTTGTTAATAACAACTCTGCTAATTCTTTGGTCCCTCATCTAGCCCCAGGGGCCTTATTACATTGTATTTTAGTCATCTGAGTTAGTCAGCCTTATAAACCATTCATCTGTGATAAGGATTTCTGTTTATTCCTTCTTGTGTCTCCAGTACCCTGCACCGTGAATGGTGACATGCACACAGTAAGTGCTCAGTACACATATGATGGCTTAAATCTAAGGAATGAGGAGCTCAATTGAATAGGACAGTTAGGGAAGACTTAGTATAGGGGTAGAGCCAAGATTAGTCAAAGAACCAGAACTTTCAAACACTCCTGGATAGAGCGTCAACCAATGTAACTATTTTGGAAGACTACTAAGGTTGTGCATGCCCTTTAACCTGTTAACTCCTCCTCCCAGATCCAGAGATGTGTGCATATGGGCACTCAAAGGCACATCCTGGACTACTCAGAGCAGTGCATTTATTAAAGCTTTCAACTGGCAACTGCCAAATGCTTACCATGGTAGAATGGTTAAATAAAAATGTACAATACTAGACAGTGATGGGAATGAATGATCTACAGCTGCAAGCAGCAGTGTGGAAGGCCCACACAATATGATGTTGAGCAGAAGATGCCAGGCCTCAAGGAACATAGGTTGTATGATTCCATTAACTTGAGGTTCAATATCATGTGAAACTAATCTAGTGGGAAATTGTGACACTTTTGTTGGACGTGGGTACTGACTGCAAGCGGGCCCAGGATTGTTGGTAATGTTTTATTTATTTTGTGTTGAGGTAAAGTGTACATATGATGAAATTCAATTTTTAAGTGCACAATTCAATTGTAATAAATTTTAACAAATACATACAGTTGTGTAGCTACCACCATGATCAAGATATGTCAGGCACATATTTATCATCCCAAAGATCTCCCTGTGAACCTCATGTTCTAGTTCTTGACCTTGGTCACAGTTGTTGGTTAGATGTATGTGTTCACTTGTGAAAATTCATTGAGCTGCATATTTATGATACATGTGCATCTTTATGAATATATATTATTCTTCAATAAGATGTTCTAGGAGGCCTTTGTTGGGTGGCTTGGTTGGTTGGGGCATTGTCCCATGCACCAAAGAGTTGCGGGTTTGATCCCTGTCAGTATGTGTGTGGGAGGCAACCCATCAACGTTTCTCTCTCACACCGATGTTTCTCTCTCTTTCTTCCTCTCTCTCTAAGGACTGATGACCATATCCTTGAAACAACAGCATTAAAAAAAAGTGATTGATCCAAAGAATGGCAATTGGTTACAAGATGGCCAATTGGGTGGCAAAAGGATATGGAGGCAAAATATCAGAGAAGAGGAAACAGAAAGTGAGTCTGCACTTTTATCTCAAGGGCATTTGCTTTATACATTTTATACATTTGCTTTGGGTAATTGGTGTGAACCAGCCTTTATCCTTTGGAACTGGATCCTTCCACTCTTCCTTTACTTCCCTCTTTATAATATCCTGTCAAAGCGAAAGGGAGCACTCAATAGTGCCTCAGTGGTGGGCTTTTACCTGAGACACGGAGCAGGTGGCCTTGGCCTCCAGTCAGTAGAATTCCCAGGTGAGGACCCTAAAACACTCCTGACAGAAAGATCTGCCCTTCATAGTAATCAGCACATGAATCAGCACCTTGTTATCTTTTGACTGGAAGAATCCTGGTCATGGGGCTCTGAGACAAGAGTCCTGGCCAGAATTCAATTACTGGTCTTGGTTGGGCAGGACCCACCCATCCCTGAAGGAGCATTTGAAGGGTCCTGGGGGACAGGTGCATCTTTATAAAGACCTCACTTTAGTTGTGTTGACAACAGGGACAATGAATTACAAAAGTGGTCCCAAAGAGTATTTCATCGTGGGAGACCCTGGCTTTTTTCTTTGCTTTTTTTTTTTTTCCTTTTTCCTCCATTTTCTGAGCTCTTCAAAGGTTGAGAAAATGCGGTGGGGGGGTGTGGATAATAAAGGAGGGTACAGATAGACAAAGTGAAAGTGCATGTCTAGTGGTGTAACATTTTGAAATGTTGCTTGTTAAGAACTGCGACCATTCCCTTTTACTAAGGAATTAAAAGTGTACTTCATTTAGGCTGTTCTCTTCCATGGCCAGTAAAATATTTAGCCATGACCTTTGTGAAAAATAAACTTAGCTGCATAGAAAAAAAAAATTCTTTTTATTTTTCAAAAGTCAGGCCTGAAATTTTTATATCCTTTGAGTCATATCCTTGAAGCAATTGGCTGATTAATTCAAGAAATGTTTCTTTCCCAATTCAAACATGACATTTTGAAAATCATCCATGAATTACATGCCCCAAGAATAAAAAGGCTTTTCTGTGTCATTTAAAAGATTCCCCCTCACCCCCATTTCAGGGCAATCATGAATATCTATAAGGGCACATTTATTACTCCCAGAACAGATAGAAAATTAGCAAGTCATAAAATTCTTATCCAGCTTTGCTGTTGCAGCTGTGTCTAAACCAATCCCCCCCAACCCCAATTCCCCTGCTGTTAAAATGGTTAAGGATGATGTTATTTTTGCCATTACAGGCAAGGCATTAGTCTTTATGTGTTGGCTTTCCAAATCTCTACACAGAGATCTTAAAAAAAAAAAAAAATCTGCATCTAAGCTTTGTTCTTCTGGTGGGGTTCAACAAAGAGTTTCTAATTTCATAAATTTGTTCCTGAAAAGCCTTACCTTCCAATCCTGGAAAAAGTCCTTCTTTTAATCCCATATGGTAAACCAACACTAAACTTCAGAAAAGCAACTGGCTGTAAGCTTTCTGCCCTGATTTATACTACTGTATTCAGGATCTGTACACATGGATGTATGTTTCTGTATATACCCACCCAGTAATTACTCAGGCAAGCCTTTAATTAGTCTGAAATTGTGCAGGCATAATGGTGACGACCCACACATTTTTCCATTGGAAATTGTAAATGGATGACAAAAAGAGAACTCCATGCCCTCTCCTCACCACACATACTTCCTGAGGAGCTTTTTCAGGGCTTTTTGTATGTCAGGTTAGAATTGCTGCTCATGGGGGTGTTGCCCTCTGTGGTTTAAAATGTGGTTCATGGAGCAGGACTAGTCGGTAGTCCGCAAGTAGATGAATTCAAAAATTAAGAAATGATGTTCAGAAATTTTTATCTCTTTTTCTATCTGTTGACTCTAATCATAAAGAATGGTAGTTTATTTATTTATTGATAAAAACTCAACTGTATTGACATTTAATAAAGCTTGAATCTCTGGCCAGAATGAGATTCAAGATTTTTTTTTTTTTTTTTTTTTGGTGGAGCTATCACTAGCAAAACCTGATCTCCACAAGAGCATGATGACAATGATAATAAGCTTATATCTGAATAGCACTTAGTAAGTATTGAAGCATGAAGTGATGTCTTGGTTTGGGACCCTCTGGAAGCTGATCTGGAGAGAAGAATCTGAACAAGTTTTGGGAGATGATTCCAGTAAGCAACAGCAGGGAAGTAGAAACAAAAGACAAGCACATAACCACCGTGGATGACTGGAGCTCAGTCCCATTGAGAGCTCTGGGAATTGTGTACAGTATGCTTGAGAATTGCCCCACTTGAGGGGTGAGTGAGCTGGGCTAGTGACCCACCAAGTTTTAGCCTATCAACTGTTAAGTTCTCCTGGGGGACACTGTTAACTCCCCTGCACCTCAGTCTGCCCCTGTACAAGCTGAGTGGGCCCCAGTGGCTAGAGAAAGCCTTCAGGTTAAGACTTGCAGGAGCTTCCCATTGAGAGTTGGACTGGTATACACAGATATGGCAAGTGCCAAGGGGCTGTGAAGGACATCCAAAGCCATTTGCCAATGAGTGGGTAGTATAGCTGGCCTGATTTAATTTATAGATAGTAAACTGAGGTCCAGTTTAGCACTACAATACCAGGTAGAAGATAGTGTTGGGATGAGAAGAGTCTCTCCCTTTAGTTACCTGCTTTGGACCTATCCAGAGCCCCTTTCACTAGTTTCATTCCTGCCTTCTGTAGTCAGGTAGTTGGTGGTCTACCTGTGTGGCAGAGACTGACTGAGTCTCACACAGCCCATCTCTGCTTCCTGGGCATCAAAGTAGATTTCATTTGCCAGTCTTCTTTGGAGAAGGATGTGGACAGATCTCTGAAGATTGAGTGGAAGTGATGTTAATACTTCCCTACCTGGCCTACACAAACCCTGATGCATACTCTACCTGTTCTTTGAGCAGGCTCAGATAGAGATGACCACCAGGATGTCCTAGAGAGTCACACCTTGGAGATGGTTGAGCCACAAATGGAGGAAGCCTTGGTCCCTAGGTCATCACTTAGAGGAAAGCCACAGGACAAGAAACACTCTAGATTTTTATTGTGGTAAGCCACTGTGATTTTGAGGACTATCTATTACAGTACCTATCATTACGTTAAATAATGCAACATGCACATGTGATCAAGTAATTTATTTTTCTTTATATAATTTCCCATGATCTCAGATTATGTACTTATTTATTAGCTGTCTACCCTCCAACAGGAAAACTTGAATTCGTACAATGCTGTATCTTTGGCATCTGGAATAATAAATATTTGTCTAGTTACTAAATGCCAATACCCAACTTTCATTGCAGATGATACATGACAGGCCTTGTTCTAGGAAATTCATGTCTCTTATCTAAGTTCATTCTCACAACAAGTGTATGAGGAAACTGAAATGTGCAGAGGCTTGTTAACTTACCTAGTTACCCAGCAGGCAAGTAAGGGATCAAGGACAGGACGCCAGGCAGTCTGATTCAACCCCAAACTCTTAGACCTTCTGCACATTGCCTGACAACATCTTCCAGGTGTAATGCTAGGAGCTGGGTTTGGAGGAAGCATGAGACATAGCATCAGCTCCTGAGGTCTATGCAACAGGGAACGGCATGGGGTTTATGTACAGTGGGGAAAACAGACCAGGCTCTGTTTTCATCTTGGAGCTCTGCTAGAAACATCGAGCTCTGCTACTTACCTAATCTGAAATAGGACTCAGCTACAGGATCAAAAATTCTCTTGTGTAATGAGAGAACAGAGCATAACATGTAGAAATAAAGCCAGATCCTCTGCCTTCAATGTGAGACACTATAAAGGTTGGAACAGAGATATTTGGAAGATTTGAACAATTTGAGCAAAGGCAGGATGAGTGGGAGAAAAACAAACAAAGAAGCAAACAAACAAACATCTGATCCTGTGAGCATTGGGAACAGTTAGAAAGAGTAGAGCAGGGATTAAGGTTAAGAGTAAGGACTTGGTGATCAGACAGAACTAGCTTTAACCAACTGGTGTGTAATGACCTTGGGCAAGTTTAATAACTTTATTGGTCTTCTGTAAAATGGATTTAATATGTCTGCCTCCTTTGGCAAAGTGATTAGTACAGAGGCATAAGGTGTGTGCTTAGGAAAGAGTGGCTGGTATAGAAACTATTCTTTCATCCCTGGGCTTAAGATGGAGAACTCCACCCTCTTGGCCACTGAGCCATAAAGAGAGAAATGCAGAAGCATGTTCGTTGCAGCATTATTTACAATTGCCAAGATTTCAAAGCAGCCCAAGTGTCCATCATAAATAAGTGGATAAAACAACGATGGGACATTTACACAGTAGAATACTACTCAGCTGTAAAAAAGAAGAAAGTTTTACCCTTTGCGAAAGTATGGTTGGACCTGGAGAACATTATGCTAAGTGAAATAAGCCAGTCAGGGAAAGACAAATACCATATGATTTCACTCATATGTAGAATCTAATGAACAAATTGAACTAACAAGCAAAACAGACTCATGCATGGAAAACAGATGACAGCTAAGGCGGGTGGGGTGGGAGGTTAGCGGGTGGAGGGATGGAGCAAGAAGGAAAAAGGACTCATGGACAGCAGTGTGGTGATTGTTGGGGGAGGAGGGTATAAGGGGACTAAATGGTAATGGTAAAAAAACACAATAAAAAATAAAGTGAAAAAAACATCAAAAAGTTAAAAAGAAACTGTTGGGAGACTATAATCATAGCAAACACAGGGGGCTGGTGAGCAAGCGCAACACTTCGCCGGCCCCTCTTTCTTGCCCTTCCCTTGTGCAGCCACGAGAGGGGCCTTGGGCCTGTTTGCCATTGTTGGCTTGCTCAAATGTGGCAACCAAGAGGCCCGGTTGATTACTAGAAATAGTGCTCTTTCCAGTGAGAGTCAAAGGAGTAAAGTTTAGATTAGAGAAGCTTCTGAGGGGTCATATTTACAGGTGCTGCAGCAGAGGGTACAGATAGTCTACTCTGCTGCAGGCAAGCTTTCCATGAGAGAATTAATTACCTGGGGTTTCCTTGGGGCTGGCTTGGGGTCCTGTACTGAATGAGTTCAGTTCTCCTGTCTTAGTAGATAATCTGAGCAGAGAGGTCTGGATTTCTGAAGATCGCTCATTGACCTCTCAGAGCTTTGGGACTGCAAACTAGCTCATCCTGATAGAGGCATATTATAGTTCATCAAATTTACAGACATGTGGCACTGTCCTCATGATGTATGAAATGCTATGGATATTTGCAGAAAGAGCCTAGGAGCTCTCCCCTCCTCCCAATTTACCCTACCTTCCAACTCCCAGTTCATTCGGTCAGCAAGATCTGATATGAAAAGGCAAATTGTCCATAGAAAATATTACTCATCTAGGTCATTCTCACTGTAGTAGGGAAGAACTATTTCCTTTAATCTTTCATTTTAAATCCTTAACACAAACACTTGTGATATGGTTCTATAACTTGCCACTCTTGTTTCTCTGCTCATCACTTTAAACATCCTAGTCTTCAGAAAACACCAAGCTCTTTCCTAGTTGCTTGCCTTTGTCCATACTGTTTTCTTATTCAAAATGCATTCACTCCTCCTGCCCTCTTTGCTGCTATATGAAATACCAATTCTCCATTAGACCCAATAGGTACTTCTCTGATTCCTGCCTCTATTTCCCATCATCACACTTAGTTTTAAGAGAACACATATCAGAGGCTGTTATTGCTGTACATTTTTTATTTTTTCATCACTTAATTGAATTTCCCATGTGTTTCGTCTCCAGCCTCTGCTTGAATACCTGTCTTGACAGGGAACTCACCATCTCAAAGGTAATGTAGTTCATTGAACTGTCTTTGCAAAAATAGTTTTCCTGGTATCAGAAATCAAATCTTTTCCCCTGATGTATAGACCTATTAACTCTCTCCCTACCGATTCAATTGCTTGAAATGCTTTCTGTTATAAATAAGCCTTTCATTTCATAATTAGAAATAGATCTCAAATATAAATATTCTGAGAGTGGGGAATACATGGATAATTCATTCTAAAATGTAAATGACTGATCGGAGCCCTTCGATAAGAACAAGAATTTATTAGGCGAACCTAAGGGTAGGTAATTTGGAATACCAAAGATACCAGGAATATGAGGACACCAAAAGTTAGATATAGTGGAAAGAGCACTGGACTAGGACAGGAAAGATGGGTCTTATGTGATTTATTTTATTTGAGCTTTGCTTTTGTCGTCTGGAAAAGAAGTAATTTGTGTGATGAGTAGTTCTACTTATTACCATACTTGCAGAATTTTGTTTGGGAGCAGTCCCGCTCAACTGGGAGGTCTTAAGCCTTAACGCAGACTTGGTTTTCATAGCTCTTTCTTAGTTATGGGTGGGCAAGAAGTTGCACATGCGTCAATAAGCTTCATCCTCCTGGGGGCTGGGTTGACATTCTTGGTATCAAAGATGCTATGCCTTACATCCACCGCCGTCACATCAATCAATCAACCTTTTATTCCCACCTGACTCGAACCTTTCTCTCCTCTGCCTCAAAGCCCTGCTTCACCAGAGCTATTTATGGTATTTGTATCATAAATATTTGCAAGTAACACATTTACTGCAGGTAACACATTTTATTATGATTTTATTATATATTCTCTTTTCCTGGAGTTTTGCAAGTAAATATTGCATAATAACCAACTCTTTATTTGTCCTAAGTTCCACACTACAGAACCAGGTCATATTACAATTGCTTGATGCACTAAATTCAATGACTTAATAAATACTTTACAAAAATAATGTAGTTATTTTTCCTTTCTTAAAACATAAAAAATTACAATTTCCTAGACTTGAGTCCTCCTTTTTAGATCTATTTACTGTTAATATACTGATGGAGAAAAACATTGTTAAGATGATATTATAATAAAATAGATGAAATGAGGTCCATGTTATTTTCCCATTTATCTTGTTCTTTTTCCTTTGGAAAAGTGCTATGCCCTGTTTTTGTGTTAGACTTTCATGCAGCCTTCTGGACTTACTAAGACATGAGAAGAAATGCTGCCATTCTGAAGCATTTAAGTAGAATCAAGGCATTATGCTAATATTGGCCTTTTATTTTAAAGCCTATTTAAAACCGGCCTCAGATTTGCCCCTAAAATATCCAGCTGCACCCGCCCCCAATCTCTACTCAGTCTTAGGCAAGAACATTTTTGATGCTGAGACTTCAGCAAGGTGCCTCATGACTAAACAATATTTGGTTTAAGGTGAGTGTTTTCTTGTTTTGATATACTTCTATTGAGTTACTTTTTTTTAAAAAGTCATTATGAATTCCCTTTCTCTTCCACCTCCTAAGCCCTGTCTGAACTCTCACAGAAGTGATAAAACAGTTTCATGATGACAACTCCAGAGAAAAGGTTACGCTTAAGTCACATTCATATTAAATAAGTTATATATAAAAACTTATAATGTTTACAACTTCAGTCTCTTTTCCCCTTTGCTTCTTTAGGAAACACTGGATCTAGGTGTGAATTGAATCCCACCCTCTATGGTTTCCAGGTTCTTCTGGCTTCTTTGTCCTCATCCTCTTTCCCACATATCCCAAGGAGGAGTTCCAAGGAGGTCTGTGGGAATTGTAGATGGCAAGGGTGGCTTCAGATGGTAGTCTCCAGGCCTGGCACACACCTGTAATGTAACTTATGAAAAATACTCATGTGGCATATGCAAACACACACAATGCTGATAAGAGGCGGCAGATCAGTGTAGTGCATTCATGTCACAAAGACCAGAGGTGGTCTCTCTTTAATACTCCCTGGCCTCTTGGAACTGCTTGATGTAATCTTCGTCCGAGGGGCTCTCTGTGCATTTCTGTCCATTGTTGGGAGGCCGGGCTTCATTATACCTGCTCCAGTCGCCCTTGCAGATTATCCAGGGCAGGACATCCACCTTATAGTGGAGCTCTGCTGAGAACTCAGTGCTGATGAGGTTAGGTGTCCCCGCCCCTTTGCCCCTGGTGATGAGCTGCATGTTGTCGCCATAGCAACAGTGCTGGGCAGCTAGCGTGGTGCTCTCCAGGGACAGCATGGAGCGAATGCAGTACCGGGCAGTGGGCTTGTAGATCTCCAGCTTCTCCTTGGGCCCGCTGGCATCCTTCCAGCGGAATTCCTTGCGCTTGATGCGATCGAAGATGTCTGCTGTGCTGTAGGCCACCTCTGTAGGGTAGGAGCAGGGGCAGCTGGGCAGGTCATTGATAACCTTGTGCATGTACTTCTTTAAGAACTCACTTTTGCAGCTCATCCATCGCTCACAGCTGTCTGTGTCTGAAAAAGGCCACAGAGAAACGCTTTCACCACATGCTCAGACAGCAGGATGACATTGACATCTACTTTTCCTCTCCTTCCAGATTCAATCCTTCCAGCTCCTGGAACCACCAGGCTATGCTCACCTCCTTTGAACTTGGAAACTTTGAACTTGACTACCTGTATGCCATCACCATTACTCAACTTTCGTTCTTTATTTTTTTTTTGAAACATATTATATTATTATACCTAAGTTTAAATTTTAGTAGGCATCTCCAAAAAATTAAAATAAAAAAAAAAGGAGGATATTGGGATATAGGGTTAACTATAACCCCACTATCATCCATAAAAAAATTAACAATAATTCAGAGGGATATTTTAAATCTCCTCTTTAAATGCATGGTAATGGGGTAGAAAATGCCTCAAAGTAATATTTGTAGGGCTAAGTTGTATTTCTGCCAGTAATTGACCCAGTTAAAACTAGAGCCAGTGGGCTAACCTCTCAATCTTAAGTACCAAGCAGTAATAGTCATTGTATGCAAATCCATGTGAAAAGATGACTCAAAGTGAAAGGGGCTGGTGGCCCCAGCTTTTAGGGAACCTAACATTTAGGCCAGAGGCCACTGACCAATGAGCGTGGAGTCAGAACCAGCCCCCAGAGAAGTTGTGTTTGGCCTTTACAGTAATAAAAAATATTGAATTAATTTTTAACATTTAAGATTTAGGTGATTCCACTTACTAACGTGGATTCCTTGTTTCATTTGAAAAAAACCAAAAGATGTGTTTATGCTGGCCCTGCATTGCTCTACGGGAAGAACTGGCTGAGTGAGATGGCAAAGAGTAACTACTTGTACAAACCAAGGTTGGGCAGAAAAAAATATGGTGGGGTTGTCCAGCAGTAGGGAACATATTGTTTCACTGAACATTTTCAGTTTCACTGATGCAGAGGTTGTGGGGACTTAGGTTGTTGGTATCAGATTGTGGAGGTCTTCACTGCAGGTTAGGCTTGTTCAGCAAGCCTAGGCTTGTTCAGGCAATAGGTAACCAATGAGGATTTCTGAACAATAGATAGTGAGTTATTAATTGAGTTGTACAGTAAGAAGATATATTTAGTACTGATATCAGTTGTAAAAGTCCAGGGCAGGAACAGCAAGTGTGATCAAGAGTAGTTAAGAGAAATATGGCTACCAAGCCTTAGTGAGCTTGTGGGTAAAGGAAGGTGGACATCAAAGATGACTCTCCAGCTCTGACCCAGCCGCCTGGGAGGCTGGTGTGTCATGACTGGAAATCAAATGGCCAGGATGGGGGCACAACTTGGAGGAGAGCTTGGGATCTTCTTCAGTGAAATGAGGAAGAGAAAAATGGGGCATCTCTCAGGAGCTCAGCAAAGGCCTGGCCTCACTGAAAAGTGTGGGCTCTTGTGCTGGACTGCCTGGGATTGAAACCCAACTCAACTATTTAAGTAGCTCTGTGACCTTGAGCAAGCTATTCTCCCTCATTGTGCTCCGGTTTTCTCATCTCTAAATTGAAGATATAAATAGCACCTGTCTCGTAAAGTGAGCTAAAGATTAAATGGGAGGAGACACAGAGAGTACATAGAATAGGGTATCACCAGCAGGGATGTGCTAAGGCTCCATATGGCTCTGAGTTCTATAATTCCAGCCTTGCAAGCCTCTGAGTGCACAGTGGCTGAGAGAATGGAGGTTCCATTCTGGGGAGTATGTGTCTGCGAAATCAGTGAGGGTCTCTTTCAGAGAGCAGGGTCTTCAGAAACAAAACTCAGTGCAGCCCCAGAAAATAACTTTGTATTTTCCTTTCAGAGTGGCAGGTCATCATAATTTATGTACCTCTAGGACACCATTGACTTATTTTTACATATCAAACTAATATAGATGTTCAGTGTGATGGACGTGTTCTAAACACTTTACAAATATGAACTCTATTATTCTACAATAACTTTATAAGATAGGTACTAGTTATTCATTCCATTTTACAGGTCAGAAAACAGAGGCAGTACTGAATTAAGAAACTTGACCTTGTATAAGAAATATGCTAGGAACATTGGACCCCATATGAGGAAAAAAAAAACATGTAAATAGACCAAGGGTGACATTGCAAAGGCAAAAGGAATCTCCAAAATACTAAATCAATATTTGAATAAAAAAGAAAAAATCTTCTTACCAACTTCAAACAGCTTGGTGGCATTAAACTCCTCGCTTCCTGCAAGCAGACTTACTTCAGTGGCAGCTGTCCTGAAGGTGTCTTCAATTCCTAAACACAGACAGGGGCTCATTTTTCTCTAGTTATCTGGAAGAAATCTACACCCCTTCCAATTAAAAAAACCAAATATACCTCAAAAAAGCCTTTTTTTGTGTTCACTACTATTCATGGGTAGAAACTTGCCAACAGAGGAAACAGTAAAAAGCAGGTAGTAGAGCATAAAATATATTAAAACCCCAGATACCATGCACAGCATGAAATCAGATCCAAATGTGCCTGAATGAGTCCAAAGAAGCTCATTCACTAGGTCTAGGAGTTGGGTGTTGGGCAGGGGTGAGGACACATGTCAAGATAGTTGTCTGTCTGGTGGTGTCAGGGTGACAAACTAAACTAGAGGCAGTGCCCAATACCAGTCTAGTGGTCAAGACCTGTCTTAAGGACTGACTGACTGGGTTATAAATCATTACTAGCTGTGTGACCTTGGGCAAGCCACTTAACCTTTGTGTAACTACTTTCACTTCTGTAAAATGGGGAGAAATAAATGACCCACCACATGGAGTTCAATGAATTAATGTGTAAAGAAAGCTCTTAGAATAGTAAGATGTAAGAGTTAGCTGATATTGTTCCTTGAATATTTGTCTAGCTCATTTTGAGGATGCAGTAGTCCATAGCCAAAGACCAGGTATCTCATATTCTGGGACTTTTAACATTGTTGCTGATGCTTCAAGAAGAAGGTAAGCTGGGCTTGTCATTACTTGCTCTGAGGGACTGAACCCAACTTGCCTCAATCTTCTTGGCTCTCCTCCCCTCTCCAAACTGCCACTCCACCCAGGCTTTCTTTACAAACAGGAATCCTGTGCAAGCTGAGGCAGTCAGAAGAAGCAGGAGTTGTGGAACATAGACTAGTTGGAGAGACTTGGCTGCCTGTTAGGCAAGACTTGATTTCCTTTAAAAGGCTTTCTCTGATATTAGGTGAGGCCCCTTGAACTTATTTATAGGGTTGACCTAGGGAACAAACTTTTACAGTGCAATCACTGCCAGGCCAGAGAGACCGCCTGCTCTGTAATTCTTTCCAATATGGCTGAGAATCAACACACCTAATAAGGAAAGAAATCCTGTAAAAAAAAACCCGTCATGTTCCAAGAGAGTCCTGAAAAGATGAAAGAGCCAGGAATAGAAAAGCAGAAAGGATGGAAGGAGGGAAGGGTCGGATGAGAAGAAATTGTATGAGCAGGGCTATTGCCCACAACAGTGGTGAGAGAAAATGAGAAGGAAATATTCAAAATGGCAGCAAACCTTACCCTAATAAGATATCTAAATGGACCATCTTGGTCTGAGTGCCAGCTCTGGAAGAGAAAACCAGAGGCAATCCCCCAAGTCCTGACTTGAAATTCAGTCTGTGTCCAGGTGTGGCTGAGCCCAGTACCCTTCCTCCTGCTGGATAGTTTAATGGTTAAGAACATGGACTCTGGAATCAAACTGTCTGGCTTTGAATTCCAGATTGATAATTTGCTACCTGTGTGACTCTGGGCCAATTAAGCCCAGTGCTTCAGTTTCCATAACTGTTAAATGAACACAATAATGAGGCTATGGTGGGAATTAAGCAAAACAATACATATAAAGAACTTAGAAACTTGCTTGATACTGAAATACTCAAAAAACTCCATTCTTCATAATCATATATTTCATTTGTTCTTCATTGCCTTCATATTCTTCATGTTTATCTTCATTTTTCTTTTGCTTCATCATTTTCTTCCTGTATCCCTTCTTTTCCTCCCCATAGTATTATTATTTATTGGTTTATTTTTACCTATCCAAATCCCATCCTTCCAGACTTCTAACTCAGCTGCATGTAGGAAATTTACATAGGAAAATATCTTGATATTTGTTTAGCTTTTTAAAACTCATCCGTATGGCTGAGAGGGCGCCAGAACTACCACTTCTGACATTTTTCTACACAGGACCCTTGACTAACATGCACATGCCCAATCTGATCCTTCCTCTCTCTCCTTCGAAACTTCTTTTTTGTTCTTCCACTTTTTTTTTTGTTCCAAATCTCAGTCTTACTGTTTGAGAACAGAGTTTAAGGGTAGAAAAAGAAAGTCCTGGTTGCAGAGATTAAATTTTCTGTGTCTGAGATTCTTTGAGATAAAGCCATTTGAAATATGCGGTTTCTTGGAAGGCCTAAGATATTATTTGAGATTGGTATTTTACCTGGAAATGGAGAACACATAGTAAATGTAAAACTACAGACCAGGAGATGGTAAACTTCTGATAAAAGGTCAGAGAGTAAATATTTTAGGCTTTGTGGGTCACATATGGTCTTGGTCACATATAGCTCCTTCTTCTACTTCTTTTTTCTCTCCTCCATCTTCTTTACAACTCTTTAAACATGTGTGAGCCATGCAAAAATAGGCTGTAGTGTGACAACCACTGTTCAGAGAGTCACAATTATTTTTCATCCTCAACATCTTTTCATCCATTAAGCCCATTACTCATTTCTTGTCTCAGTCTGGCCAGAATCCTTATTAGGAAAATTGTTGTTTTTTTAAAAAGTCAATTTTTATAAGTTTTAAAATATAAATTAAAAGTTTCCCCTTGAACTTGGAGCCACACTCCTGCATAAACCCACCTGGGCAGTTTGGGCGGTCACAGGTCCTAGACTCCGTTGCGGTGCATGCGTAACCACAAGACCTGGTCCGCTTCTGGTTGCCATTCCCACAGGTGACGCTGCAGACAGACCAGAGACTCCAGTCACCCTCCCCATCTGTGGAATCTGGAAGGGAACCAGGGAGACAGTCACAGCTTTACCTGAAGAGTCCCCAGATCTACCCTGATAAGCAGCCTGCCAATTGTCCACTTCTATCATTTTCAGTCTTGGAGGCACAGATGCCTGCTGGACTCAAAAGGTTTACAGCTCCAGGGTTAATTTTAGGGATGAACTTCATGGGCACTGATGTGGTAAGCACATGACCAGGGCCTGACTTCCAAAAGGTGTCCAGTGAGTGCTTGTTGAGAATGCATACATTTGTAGAGCATGGAATCATGAAATAATATGATAGATAGTTAGATGACCAATATTAGTTCCTTACCTCCCTGTGCCTACATTTATAGAGAGACAGACAGACAGACATTATTTCCCCTTCCCTAGAATCTGTGCTGGTTTTGGCCTTAAGAGGCCTGGCAGCTTCTGACTTTTCTTCTGGGAAATGCACTCACTGTGAAAGAAGCTGAGGCCACGTGGAAAGAGAGAAGCGACATGAAGGACCACTAGACATGTGAGTGAAGCTTCTGTGAATGTTCCAGCCCTTTCTGGTGGACAGCTGAATGCAGGTGATGACCTTGGGAGTGAAGGGATTGTCCAGAGTGGCTCTGTCTAAACTCCTGAGCCACAGGATCATAAGAAATAATAACGTGCTGTCATTTTAATGCATGAAGGTTGGGGCTGGTTTGTTATATAGGAGCAGACAACAGATACATAATGCTGAAATTAGAGATGGTCCTTTGAGGACATTGCTCAACATCCATCCAACAAATATTTTTTGAGCCCCTATTATATTCTAGGCACAGTTCTAGGTATATAGGATATATTGTTAAATAGAACTTTTAAAGATTCCCTGCCCTAGTGGAACTAATATTTTAGTGAGAGAAGTCAGACAATAATTAGTAAATAAAAATGAGTGAATTATACAGTAGATTAAAGGTTGGTGAATGACATGAAAGAAGCAGAGCAGGCTAGAGGGGCCTGGCGTGTGAGAGGAGTGGGAGAGGTTGGTATATTATCCACAGTAAATTCCTCTTCTTAAAAGTAAGAAACTAAGTCCTTAGGATGACTATCTAAGGTCATAATGATAACAGAAAGGAAAACTTGGGCTCTAATGCTAAGCCCCTACCCTCAAAAGCTCACCTATTTCTGAAGCATCTCCACTCACTAATAATATCTCCTGGTTTATCCAAATGTTCCTCCAGCCTTGGGGCCTCTGTCAGTGCCAAACTCAGAGCTACAGGCATGTGCCTTGCGGGGAAGGGGTCCTTTTCATTCATAACAGGCTGTGGGGACTGCTATTACGTGGGCCGGGCAAGAATGTTGTCCACACATGTTTCCACCTGAACTGTGGGCCCTGTGCCAGCCTCCCGGGCTGTTTACATGGCATTCACTCTGAACACTCCTCAGCAAACACAGGGCCCCCGAGCCTCCTTGGCCCATTCAGCAGAGTTGGGGCGGGGATGGGGAGGGTGATTCATGCTGGTGTCCTCTTTCCTCACCCAGAGTGGAGCGTTTGCTCACATATCACCTGCCTCCAGGGGCCCCATCCATTTCTATCCCCTCCCAAAAAAGAATTTTTCTGAACTTTGATTTTCTTCTAAGAAATGGTATTCCAACCACATGGCCAAGCAGATGTTTGAAACCCTGCTTTGTGTGAGGGAGCTGGGCCTGCGTCCCCAGCCTTAGCCTCCCTCATGGCTCCCATCTCTTACTAGGCATGAACAGAGTAGAACTGGAGAGACATGAGGCTTTCAGAGGAACAAACCCCTAAGGTAGGGGCTACTGCCGCTCCCTCTGAGACTTTACAGTCCTCTATCTCTTGGTAATTTCACCAGGAACACCAGAGGGTGCCTGGAACAACCACACAATTGCATTCTTGTCAGCAGTAGCACCTGGGTGTGGCAGGTTATGTGCAACATGTGAACACATTCAACCACATCCTACGTGCACCAGCGAGGCCAAGTTTGTTAAAGGGAGTAACAACAGTACTGAGTCATATAAGTAAAGATGATAATGACTTTAAAGTAATAGAAAGAGGACAGTTGGTCAGTCAGAAAAAGCTTATTAAATCACATAGGTGGAGTTCACATCACCTGTGTGGTGGGTACAGGTGCAGGACACAATCCACTGATACCAAGAGGTGTCCTGCTCGACTCAGCAGAAGCAATAGGGCCCCAACCATCTAGATATCTTGCGACTTTTCCTCAGTGTTGCAGTAATAAGGAGAGCAATATTGTCCTGAACTTTAAGATATTAACATTAAAGTCACCATGGTGCTTATATTGGAATTTCTGCATTAGGTAATTTCTTGTTTTTGTATCTTGGATCAAAATTATTGGAAGTCAACACTGTGTCAAGTTAGGTGAAAAATGACTTCCATAATTTCTCTCTTCTTTGGTTACTCCCGTCTCCCACTGGCCCTAGCCTGGACCACCTGACTCACTTTGGCCAATGGGAAAAGAGCAAATGTGATACAAACAGAGGCTGAAAAAGTGCTCCTGTATTAGAGATTGCCCTATCGCTGTGAGAAACACTTCAACTACCATGTGAAGAGCCTGAGGCCAGCATCCTGGAGGGTGAGGAACCAGGTGGAGAGAAGCCCCAGCCACCTTAGCACCCCAGCTGTCCAGCAGGGATCCCATTGTTGTAAGTAAAGTCATCCTAGACTTCCAGCCCCAGCAAAGCCAGCCCAGAACAGAACAGCTTAGACAACCTGAAAACTGTTGAGAGAGAACATGTTTGTTCTTTTAAGCCACTGAATTTTGGGGGGGTTTGTTTCTTAAGCAACAAATGTTAACTGTGATAAATACACCATAACATTTTCCTTAATATACATTCTCTCCCTAGTGAGCAGAGTCTGAAAACACAAATGATTTCTCATCCTAGTAAGTTGGTTCTTCATGTTTTTATTTTAGGTGCTCACAGAGTCATTTATTTTCGAAACTTTTTTTTTTTATATGGGTCTCTGAGAGTTAGGTCATGTGTTTGTCATGTGTACATAGCCATGTGTTTGGTCATTTCTATTGAGCTAGCAATGAAATAAAACTACCTCCTGAGATTGTGTATGCCAGCTCACCACCCTAAGGCCTTTATAGAATACTGTCCTGGGTGAATGTTCCAGCAAAGGCTCTCTTCTTGGGGATTTCTATTTATTTAATGTGTTCAAAGGACAGGAAGGAAATTTCTGACTGTGGAACAAAGCTTTGAAGGCAGTATTCGTTTTTGCTATAATCAAACAAACTTGTTCTCATTTGCTCACCTACAGGGAGCATCACTCATAGCAGAAACTGAATGTGAGTAACAATAATTGCAAAGATGACAATGACAATAAAAAACAGCCCCTGTGATTTGACAACCCTGGTCTGTGACATCAAACTGCTTGGGGAGGGAAGAAAACAATGCACAGTTCAGGGGCTGAGAGCTGGGTTTCAAGGATGTCATTTGAAATTCTAAAGTAATTATTATACTGTTTAAAGGCACGAGATTTCCGTGGGCCAGTCATGATGTTTGGGCAACTGAAGTGACTTGGGTCTTGACTTGGCTCTTGGCAAACCTCCACTACTAATCCTAGATGATAGCGACTACCAATTACTGAGGGCCTGATTTAAGCAGCTGCTCTAACACACTGGTTTAACTCCTATTATAATCTTGCAAGGTAGGTGGAAACAGCCTCCTTTTATGGATAGGGTAATTGAGGCTTAGAGAGGTTGAGGTACTTGCCTAAGGCCACACAGCTCAGACTTGGCAGAGTTGGTATTAGATCTGAGGTCTGTCTGCTCCTGCTGTATCCTGTTCTATATTCTGGTATTCCAGCAGCTTGGATTCTGGCCCAGGCTGGCCGCCTTTCTTTAAGACACTCACTTATGTGGCCATATTTAACACTACAAAGAAAAGTTCTTGAAAAAAAAATCACTGAAATTTTCTATTAAAATAAGATCATGACCAGTTACAGAATTGCAAAGAACTGAGTCCCAACCTAGGTTACAATAAGCAGTGCCCGTTAATTTGATTATTCGGGCTTTTCTGAACAACTTTAAGAATGGCATATTACTATTTGACAGAAAAACATTTATTTGAACTTTTTCTTTGCCTTGGGTGATACTTTTAGTCTCTACACAGGAGGTATTTAAAGTGTGGTATCTCAGACACATACAGCCCAAAGTGGAGCTAGTTTGGGTTTCCATGATCACAAATTAGGTCTAACTAACTTCTGTTGAATATTTTATAATTCATTCTAAAGATTCCATTCTATTTTATTTATTTCATCTACAATTTTTTGAAATACTCTTTGGCCACAGACATTTAAAAATCCTACCTCCAAAAATCTGAGATCAACAACCTTCATAAGACCAGTTCTTGTGGCAATTTTAGCCCATCTCAGACAAGGCAGTGGGTGCTTGGGTACAGTGACAGCACTGCTTTGTCATTGCAAGAACCTCACCTTTCTGGGCAGTATATACACTCCCTGTTTCCTCCACAGCATCTAATCTGGGCTAAATACTTAGAAATTGCACTATAGTTTCTTGTTGGTTGAAATAAAAGAGGACTCAGCTCATCTAAAGCTGTATGGAATTCTGAAAATCGCAGGTTCCTGGTGAGCCAGTCTCAGAAGCAACACTTCTTCAATCATTTTGCAAATACTACTGAGCATCTATGACCTGCTGAGAGTCTTGGTACTCCAAGAGTGGTCCAAAGACTAGAGGTATCAGCCTCACTTGGGCTCCCACCCCCTTCCTACATCTACTGCATTTGCATTTTAATGAGCCCCCCAGTTTGTTTGTGTGCACATTAAAGTCTGAAAAATGCTGCCTTAGGAGTATTATAAGGCACACATTTTTCTTCATAAAGTAGCAACCCTGATATCTAGCCTAAGAATGAGGAAGTTACTAAGAGAGACTCCAAAAGCCCAGGGATGCTGAGAGATTCAGATGGAAGGTGCTCTACAGGTATCATAGCCCCAGAAAGCTGGGATGAGGGTGGTTGAGGCAGCCCAGTAACTGCTCCAGAAGAAACAAAATCTATCCTCAAGATTGAAATGGAAGATGTTCTTGATGTTCATGAATGCAGCAGAGGGTACTCTGTAAAAACTTTAGGTGAAAGAGTTGTTTCTAATGCTGGTCTTCAAACTTAAGTGAGCATGAGGATCGCCTGATAACCATGGTTGAAAAAAGAGACACAGAAGTAAAGACAGATAGATCTCACTGATGGACATTCTGGTTCAGTAAAAGGTCAGCAATGGCCCTCAACCTGAGCTGCACATTGGAGTCACTCGTGGACCTTTAAAAAACACAGTTGCCTGTGCTCCACCTCCATAGACTTCAACTTGCTCGTCTAGAGAAAAATTGGGCCTCAGGGTTTTTTAAAATTTCCCAGTTGAACATAATGAGCAACCAAAGCTGAGAACCACTGATTTCAAATACTCGTGCTCAATGAGAGGCCCTGGAAATTTGTTCAAACATAGATTTGGGGGACTCACTCCTAGAGTGTCTGACTTAGTAGACCTGGAAACTGGGAGGCTGAAAATCCATATTTTTATCATGGTTCCAGGTGATACTGATGTAGCTAGTTTGGGGGCCAGGCTGTGAGGACCTTAGGATGGAGGGCCAGGGTTGGGTCTAGGAATGGAATTTTTTAAGCCATGGAACAAAGAGATTCAGATGCTAAGAGTCTAAGTCCCACTCATAGAAACAATGCTCTGTTTTGGCTGGAGAAACAGGTTAAACCACAGATCTGTGCACTGTCAGGCCTGCACCCAGGGATCCTGTGTGTTTTGTTTCTCTGTTCAACAGCACTGGGATTTTCCTTCCTTTTCTATCTTCCAATATAAGTGACCATTTCTAGATCCACTCTACTGTCCTAAACAGTGTGCTATTTTCCCCCTCCCCCTACTCTTACAGAGGCAGAATAACAGTGATTAAGAGGACAGACTTTGGACTGACTGACTGAGGTAAATCCTTGATTTCAAGTTGCTTAATTTTCTCCAGGTTTCAGATTCCCCATCTGTAAAATGGGGTACCTGGCTCCAAGAGCTGATTAAATGAGCTAATATATGTTAAATGCCATATGTCCTAGTCCTTCCTCCTGGAAAATAGATAAATTGGACTTCCTCCGAAAAAGGGGCAGGTCTTCATGAGTTTCCTAATTGGAAGAGTTTGGGGAGCTCTCTTTCTGCGCTCCCCTAGAATTTGATGTATATCTCCATCATGGCACTATTTTGCTCTATCAGTTAATTTTTCTACCCAGGTACATAATGATGAACACAGGATATGTTCTTAATAAATGTTGATCAACTAAATGATGCAGCTGAAAAAAATTACCTTGCTGTTTTGGAAGTTCCTTAGAATCATCTATTAGTGGGCAGAAATAATTCTCCAACATACAACTGGTCTTTTTGCTGAAAAACGTGTAAGGGTGAGAGTTCAAGACAAATCATCTTAATCAAACAGTGCTTGCTCCTAAGTCTGCTGATCGTAAAGCCACAGAAATCACAATGATGGCTGCATTTGTAAGACAGCAACCATTCTATAGCACAAGGAACACTGTCTGGTTCCTCATGAAGGCTGCATTTCCCAGCCTCCTTTGCAGCTATTTGGGGCCATATCATTAGGGCCTGGAATTTGAGCAGATGTGATGTGTGTCATCTCCAAGCTGAGGGGGTTAAGAGCATGTAAACCTTTTTTAGGTTGCATCTGTCTTCTTGGCTGAGCTGGATATAGAGCATCCCATAGATAACTCTCAGACCCTAACAGTTGGTGGAGTGCCAGGATGGAAGGAGCCTGAGTCCTTGAATGGCTGAGTAGAGCTGAGATCCCCCTACTCTCTCATCTCATGTGAAAAGTGGACTTTTATTATTTAAATTACTGAATTTTAAAGTTTTGTTATCTCACCTGTCTTACTCTGAAAACACGAGACACTGGAAGTCCTAACTTGGGATCTTAAAATTTATTGGTGAGGAGGCCTCACTTGGACAACCCGTGAAGCATACGTTCATGTGGATTCCCAAGGGCCACACCACTGCCAATGTCAAGCATAATGCGATGGCCTGGTCAAAAGAAGCAGCTGAACATATCTCTTTTACTAAATTGATTTTTCAATATGCATTTTTAAAGAAGGAAGTTGATTTGGTGATTTCTTCTTTAGAAATAATTTTTTTTTTTTTAAAAGGCAGAACCTCAAAGACCCCTAACTTAAAAAAAAATTCTCTCCTAGGATAATTGGTGTGATTTTAAAATTATAGTCTTTCCGGAAAAATGTGTCTGCTGGTGCCTCCTTGGGGCTTTGGTGGAAGAGAGTCTTTATGAGGTATGCCTCATAGAACACCAAAAGCCACATACTGTAAACTGGGCTTTGCGTGGTTCCATGTCCTCATTATCCTCATTTATTCTCCCCACCATTTTATATTACTGGGTGGTAAACTCACCATATTCTGGCTGCTCTTTGGTTTCAAAAGTGCGGTGGCCTGGGGCCGGACGGTCCCATCCCCGGAGGGGGTTGAGGAAGTTGCTGTCATCTGAGGTACTGTCGTACTTGTAGTCCTGGTCCCCGCTGTTGGCCCTTGACAAGGACAAGGACCTCTGCCACCAGGCCCGCCAGTCGGGGGATGGGACTGACCAGCTGGGCTTATTCTCCGGATGCTGATCTTTATCTGCTTCAGAGTCAGGACCGTCCACCACCTCTATGGTGACCTGAAGAATTCAGAACAGGCCAGGGTCAATGAGGTGGATGACCCTTGGAAGAAAGTCTGAGAGAGTGGAGGCAAATGATGGATATATCACTCATGAAGGACAGTTGAGACTGCATGGTGATACAGAATGTAAAACATCTAGGGATGGCCCAAATGAACCCTATGACTAGAGAGAATGATGTACCTATGCCTTGGGGTGGAAGGAGACAGTTCATCACTAGGGTCACTGATTTACTGATGACTACATTGCTGGGAAGTCTTTAATTCAAGGAGAAAACATGTACTATATGTGTTTCTGAAGTGACACAAGAATAACTGTAATAAAACTGAACACTTATTGAGTACTAACTCTGTACCAGGCACTGTTCTAAATGCTTTTTCCATATATTAACTTATTTAATCCTCAGAATAATCTTATAAGGTTGGGTGACTGGTCCCTGTGATTAACTACCTGCAAAGGTGGCCCTGGAACCTCCTCTCTTCCTTGTATGTGAGTGCCACATCTCTCACCAAGAGGTTGAGTTTACTTCCTCTTCCTTTCTGTCTGGGATGGCCTTATGACACAGTTTGTCCAGTAGACAGACTGTGGTAAGAGTTACAATGTGACAAATCTCATGAGATCTTGAAGCTTCCATATTCATGCTCTTGGAATGTTCCTACTGTTATGCAAGAAAGCCCAACCTAGACTACTGTGCACATAGAGACCACATTAACAGGGAGGCCACAGAGAGGGAAAACTGAGGCTCCTCACTACTGGTCAGCTCCATAGTCCCAGTCATACCCACGGGGCCATCATGGATCCTCAGCCTAGTTGGTCATCCCAGCTGATATCATGTGATGCAGAGATGAGCTCTGCCAGCTGAGTCTTGCTCAAATTCCTGACCTACAGGGACCACAAGCAATCCAATGGTTGTTGCTTTAAGCTATTGAGTTTTGGGGTGGTTGTCAGATGGCAAAAGATAGCTTTTTATAGAGTCACACAGAAAAATTAAAAACATGCCTAAAGTTACACAGCTAGTAACTGGCAGATGTGGGTAGTCTAACTCCAGAGCCCATGCTTTTACCAAGTTTGCTTCACTTCCCCTCAACAAGAAAGTAACAGAGGTACTGCCTCCCCACATGCAACTGAGGGAGCAAAGAGGCCACAGATGCCAGTGAGGCTGGATGTCACAGTTAGGTAGAGATGTGAACACAAGGTCCTCAAGATCCAGCCTTTCACAGCTGTGATTTTCACTCATCCTGTAGCCCAGACCCAGCGCATATACCCCTCAACCGATCCTCAGGTTCAAAGCAAATAGTTCCAGAGCCAAGGTCAAAACTTGCTCTCAGATTTACTGAGCCTAGTTTGGAAGTCATGGGGCTGGAAGAATTCAGCTTCTTGGCTCTGAGAGACAATCAACGTAGAGAAACTTGTTTAAAAAGTATAATAAAAACTCATTGGGTTCCTTTGGCCATCACATAGCTCTTGCAACACCCCCTGGATGAGTTATGTGCAAATGAATCAGAAACACGTGCTCCAAGTAATCAGCGCAAGATGTACTGGGCAGATGGATTTCTAGCTTTGCCCTAACCCGACATCTGAGAGAGTTGCTGGGGTGCTCTGCCAAATTGCACCGGGGTGTGCCCATCCTGAGACAAAAGGCCTCTTCCTTTTCTATTAGGAATGGGAAGGTTTGAATTCTACTCAGTCTGACATTCAAAGTAAGTTGCCCAGCTGATAGTGGACCTGAGTTGCGGCCCTATGATGTCCAAACCCAAGGTCAAGGGTGTGGCTTCAACGCCAGAGTATCCTTGGGCTGTGGCAGCTCAAGTGCATCTTTCCTCTTGTGTGGGATGCCTAGAAGGGCACCATTGGATTTATTCCATGCTACCACCATTACCCCATTCTTGTAAGTATCTTTTACATATGTATAAATAATTATGAAACTTTTAGTAATTTCCCAAAACAAGAAAAAAAACAAGAGAAAAAAATGAATGCATCATAGGTCTTGTGTTACTGTTGTTTGCTAGAATGGGTAATTGCTGGAGAATAGACAGTGACTGGGAACCACACACAGCCTTGGAAAGGACAAGTGCAGAAGGAGTGCACCACTGGGCAGTGACAGGGCACTGCTGAGCCTTTGGAGACTTAACCTTTCTCCTCTGTAGACCTGTCCCCCACTGCCTGCAGAGAGAACAACTGAGCCTCAATAATTGTCTGCAAGGCTGTTAAGGGTCTCAGAGGGGAGATGCTGCCAAGAGCCAGGCAAGCCTGCAATTATGGTAATGAAATCAGTCTCTGGGTAGGAGATAAGGGGGAACATGCCCAATGGTTTTGGTATTCCATTTGTATTCAGACTGGAGTCAAAGGGATTGCCTAAACAAAACGTGCCCTGCAATTTCTCCAAGTTGGGAATAAAAACAATTTCATGTTTAAGCTATTACCGTCAATATAACTCTTTTTCTTCCAAACTGGTTCTCAGATCCAAACAAAATAGATTTGTTGCCTGGCCAGGCAATGAGTAGCAAAATACAAATTTACTCCAAAAACTATATCGATGACTAAATCTCAACAGTTTAGAGGTTTCTTTTTCTCCTTTAATTTCTAGCCACTGCCTCAACTGAATTAAAAACAAAAAACAAACAAAAAAACCCCACACAAACCTTAGGATCCACCTTTCCCTACAGTTAATGTGGAAACCTCATACTGATATCAAAAGAAGAAATCTAATCTTGAACCTGAAATTTCATAGGTATACAATTAAAAAGACTTAATGAGCATGATCAATGACTTCTCGAATGATGGGGATTAGTTTTATGTTTCCTGTTGCTCTCATTCTACTTACATGTTCTTCAGCATCAAAGAGTCCTTTTATAAAAATGTCCTGAACAATAATTGATGTGATGAGCTTAAGGTGTGGGAGTGAGCACAGCAGATTTCCAAGCTGATAAAGACTCTAGATTTTACTATCTAAGTAAAATCTAAGGGAAAGACTTTCTTTCCCTTAATGCACATAATTGAAGTGTCTTAATATATTTGTTTCTTCTGGACTTTTCCACACCATGAATCAAGACAATAAAAGAAAGAAAACTCTTTTAAATATCCAAGCCCAACTTCTGGCAGGGTCTCATCACCTTCAAGAAATGGAGTTCAAAATCAGTGCCAATTTGGGAAATTCTGTCCAAAATCAGGAAAGGAGAATCCTATGTAATGTCACCAGTTTCTTTCTTCCTCTTGAGAGTCAAAACATTTATTAGAAACAAACTCTTCATACTTTCTTTGAAAACCACTTTCTATAGGAAAATACAATTATCAGTCTGATACTAAAGTGCAAAAAACAAAAGCTTTGACATTTTGAACTTGGGAGAATCTTCTAGCTCATTGATCCTGTAAGCCTTATGAGCTTGGTGACCAGGAGGGCATCAGTAGGTATTTCCCAGACAGTAAAATAAGCCCTCAGAGGTGAATGAATTCCTCGAGAAAACAGAGGATCCAGGGACAGGAAGACAGTCTCCAGCAAAGAAATGGGCCCCAGACTACTTACCCTCCTTCCTTGTCAATTGTGAACTACAGAAAGAAGAAACATGGACCAGCAGGATACATAATCCCTTCCTCTCAGACTCGCTGATGCTCTAAAAACAACTCTGAGCAACCTGGCTACCTGTCATTAATACTTTGACACTTGGACATGCTTATGCAAAGATTGTTGCTCGCTCTACAGAAGTTAGACCTAAATATTAGGAGCAGAGACTAGCTTGGGGAATTCAGTTTTTTGAGGAGAACAACAAGGAAGATGTAGAGCCAATCTCAAAAGCAGGTTTTCTGATTTCCAACTGTTTTATACACATTTCTTCTGTCATCTTTATTACATTGTCATCACCAACCAGCATCTATCCTTTAGGGAAAGCTCATCATACATTGCCCTGTGTTAAGTGCTTCCCATTGTGATCTCACTTAATCCTCATAACAACCTTATTCCAATATAGTATTGCACTACACAGATATTCATAAGTAGTATTATCATTTGATTTAACAGGCAAGGAAACTGAGGCATAGAGAGGTTGAGTAACCTGCATGAAGCAACAGAGGCTGGTGAGGATCTGAATGATACTGGCTTGTCCCCATGGGTGTGTGGGCCTATCTCTTGGGCACAGAAATTTCTTGACTGTTACTCAGCCAAACCTGCCATTCCAAAAGTATACTAGAGAAAAGGGAGAAAGGGAAATCAGAAGTAGAAGCACGTACAACATTTAGAGCCCTGGCCAGCTCGTTTGATTGTATCTCGTGCCACTCAAGAGGCCTATGGCCATGTAAATAGGTCTGTGCATGAAAAAAAAGACCTTTAGATGACTATTTTTAAGTCTCTCTCAATGGAAGAAAAGAAATAAGTATATTGGTTGAAATGAATACTAATCTCAGCTTGATCCAGAAAAGAGAAATAGTTGGTTGTGACTAGCTACTGTGGTAATGAATTGATGCAGTAAGCCTAATAATGAGTTTATTTTAGAGATTTTTGTCTTTGCTATCTGACCATCAGCTACAGACCAAAACCCAGCCAAGGATATTAAAGTTCAAGTCTAACTTGTCCTGGGGGATCTACTTTCTTTCCTGAAGGATTTATTTATTTATTTACAAAGAATCCAACGTCTAGTATTGTTTTAAATTTAATATGGAGATTGGGTGCAGGAGTTTGAAGCTATTTCTTTCTATTTTGCACATTGTTGTTTTTTTTCCCACTCACTTCCACAGCCTGAAGCCAGTCTTACAATGGAGAGCCTGATCCACTTGGGACAGAGGCCACCTGGCTTAGGAGGGTTAAAAAAAGCTCTACAAAGCAGGGCTTTTTAAAAGATTACCCTTCCTAAAAGTCAAGAGGCCCAAGAGGGATGTGGCCCCTTGCCTGAGTTCAGCATTGTCATTTTGGAAAGGTGTGGGCTGTTTGGCAGGAGGGATAGTGGACCCTAGCCCTGGGGCGTGGGAAACACTTCCAGACACTGGAGGGGTTGGGGGTGTTTCAGAGAGAGGGATATCGAATTCCTGTTTAGCTACCCGGCTCCAGTCAGGGATAAATGGGTGGGGGTGAGGGGCAGGTTGCCAGGGGAGGGGGAGACAGGCCCAGGGCCCTGGTGGTGGAAGCCAACACACTGATGCACCCTTCACCTGTCTTTATTCTGCTCCCCAGGGAGAGAAAATGCTTTCAGGGGACCACAGTGGCCAGCAGGGCTGTCTGCTTGGCTGAATCGGCCTGTGTCAAACCAGTGGATTTCAACAAAAGAGCAGTGCTCACAAGAAGGGGAGAGGGCTGCCAACACGGAAACTGTCACCCCCTTTTAAGAAGCACCTCATCTTTTGAAGGACCACCAGGGAACTTGGTTTACTCAAGTGCACTGGTGCATGGAGTCGCTGCAGCCAGCACTGTGTGTTTGCATGTGCACATATGTGCATGCCCATGTGCCCGTGCATTCACACACACATGCAGACCTTGGGCTGGGGCTCCCAGGGGTAGCAGCTGCTTCATTCTTTCTTTGAACATCTTTCTGAGTGAACAACATTAATCTTTTGTGGTCTTCTAGAAAGAGAAGGCCAGAAATGCAGCTGGATTTCCTTTTCTTTAGGGCCAACAGGTCATTTGATCAATAAAACACAGGTCACTTCACCCCTTTCTCTGTACTGCCTGCGGAAGGTTAACAGACATAGGGATTGTGCAAAGAGAAAGGACTAACCCACCTGGGCAGTGGGCAAAAAAAACCGTGTTGGCCTATTCTTTTGGGGTTTTTTACTTTAATGGTGTCTGGTTGGAGTTGCATTAGTTTCTAAGCCTCTCTGCCAACATCCCGGATATTTGAAGCTATGGGGAAACTGAAGTTCTTGGGGGTGATGGTGATTTTTTTTGTCTAAAGGGTAACTTAAAAGTATGGGGCCCTCATGGGAGTGGCCTTGTTCCTCTCCCAGCCTGTGCTCTGAAACATTTCTTTTAGAAGCAGAACCTGGAGGTGAACTTCTTGTTCCTGTGCTGGGGTGAGTAAGACAGTGCAAACAAAGCACCAATTGTTTTTACTTGTTACAAGTCTGGATGAACAGGCAGCCTGAGGTCTCAGGGAAGAGGGCGAATAATTTCGCTGGTACTATCTTGGCAGCCTCACCATTGTGATAGCACAAGGGGAAGTTGCGTTTGATAAAAGTCCAAGAGGCTTTGCCAGAGAGAACCATCTGTGGCCTTCTCATAACTCACCCTCCATTTAATTCTCTGCTTCCTCGTCTCACTCTAGTTTTTTCCACACCTGTAAGGTCCAACAGCTCCCCTGGCCCTCAGGAAGCCAGGCGAAACTGCTCCGAAGCTTTCTTTACCTCCCAACTGGCTAAACAACAGAGCTTATTACGGTGACAAATGCATTACCACCTTGCCTGATCTCCTGGGCTTACGCTCAGCTCTATCACATGGGCTGCAGAGGCTTAGCACTTCACAGCTGCTTTTTTCTTCTTTTTGGAAAAGTAATGTGGGCTCTCAGCTCAGTGGATCCCAACTGTCTTTGCATCTCTGTTCTTCCTTAACACTTAGGTAACATTTTAAAAAGGTCCCACTGGGGTTTAGGTAGAGTACAAGAGTTTCCTGACAGATGAATTTATCTGGGAGAGAGACAGGGGATCCTGAGAAATTTGGTTCTTAGGTGAGGCACCAAGCACTCAGTAACGTTTCAGTGAGGGGAAGTACTCCCTGAAGGCTTGCATTCCTCTGCATCCATGCATATTCTCATAACTTTACATTAGTAATTTTTAAATCTATTACACCAATAAGTTGCCCTCAGCATGAATCCCCAGAGTGACATTTCCCACCTCTGGGGAAAAAGTGAGCCAAAGCAACCCTAAAACTTTTCCAGGCATGGCCTAAGCACATCAGGGATAAGGGCAATCTGGTCCTGGTTCCATAAGTCTATGGACAACAGAACAATTGTTTCCTGTAGATGAAGGCACGATGGAGAGTGATGTTGAGCAGCAGTAAGGAGATGTCCATGGTTTGTTTGTTTGTTTTTTTTGCCAAGTGAATCCTTTGTTCTTTATCAGAGAGCCATGTGGCCAGTTCCTAGAGAGAGGACAGTGGAGGAAAAAACCTGTTTTTCCAATTAATCAGCTAGAACAATGCAAGACTCATCAGACATTAATTGGGGCATGCAGTGATTTCTGTGCATGGGTTGTCAGAGTGATCTCCAAAACGTTTTTTCATCCCTGTACCATCAACACTGACTGCCCTGCCCTACATCTTCTCATCTATTCAATCTGCCCTCCATGGAACATGATTTTTCCTCCTCTGTCTCCATGATCCCTCAGGCACAGCTGGTGGTGGTAGCTTGGATTTTCACACCTATGTCATTTTCTGGAGGAAAAAGGCCTTACATTCCTTAATTTTCCAGAGCCTAACACAGAGTTTCACATGCAGTATGGGTTGGCCTATGTGGATGTATTCCCAGTGACATTCATTAGCCACCATGACACTGCTGTTATAAGCAAAGCAACTCTGGCCAAGGAAACCTGATCTAAACTGGTGTCCTGCAGAGAGTGTCAGTCTTGAGAGAGAGAGACAGTTAACTTAATTAAGGATCAATTGCTCTGGGGTCAGGCTCAGGAAGTTTCTGCCATGTAAACTAATTGTAATTTGACACAGAGAGGAAGAATAGGGAAAAGCTATCTGTCCCCGAATGAGAAGAATTGAGAACAAAGCTGAAAAGTACAGAAACAGACAAAGAGAACGGGAGCTGCACAGGGACTAGGTAGCCCAGGTGAAGGACCCTCTCTCAGTTGTCATGGGACCATCTTTGGGAAGGCACAGAGGGAGATCCAAGCAAAATCCAAAATTAGGAGTTTGGCTCTGAAATATGAATTGGTGGGGTGAGTATTCCTGGGAGCTGGAGAGCCTGAGTTTGAGTCCCCAAACATTGCTTACTAGCCATGTGAACTTGGGCATGGGAAATAGTAACTTCTTGAGTACTAATTGCATTATTGATAATATTGGGAAAATGGCTTGTGCTTCATAAGGGTGTTGGGACAGTCAAATCAGATCAACATTTGCTTTGTAAAGTCTATTGTGCAATTTTGGTGTAGGCTGAGTATTATCACTTTCAATCCCAGGCTCTGCTTTGCATAACCTTCTATTTCCTTCAGCTAAATCCCATTTCGTCTTAGTGGTATGTGTTCATCTCTCCCTTAGGAGCTTCTGTCCTCGCCTCCCTTCCTCTTGTCAAAAAAATTTTTTATCGGTCATTTAAACTTCAGCGCAATTGAAGTGTTGTCACCTCCTGAAGGAATTTCTGGTGTCCAAGGAAAGCTAGAGAGGCATTTGAGAGAAAGTGGCTTACCTGAGCACCTGTGAAATCATGCTATCATTTGCCTCGTCTACTCACATGTTATACTGGCTCTTCCCCACAGCTTCCATGTTTTATCAATTTCAGGGAATATTATTTTGTTTTGTTTTGTTTTTACATTTCAGTGCCTCTGATATCAGAATGCATCTTCTTAGCATTGCTGTGTCACGCTTTAATTAGCAATGTTTTATCTTTTTAGTGGTTTATCAAATAATGGTGCATCTCCCAATCAAGGGTTTTCCATAGATGAAATACAACACTGTTCTTAGAGAGATGACATGATCAAAAGTAGAACTCATGAAAGCGTTAAAAAGAAAGGGGAGGTAAGGCAGTAGTTGCTTTGAAATCAGATCAGGAAACAAAGAGATGGACTGTTTCATTTTCTTCCACTTTTCAGCTGCTAAGCCTTACCTGGATATTTGGATTCTGTCCATTGATATCAGCTTTGGAAAGATCTGGGAAGTTTGGTAGATCCAGGAGAAAAGATTTTGGACCATCTCTTTGCAATGAAGGGTGCCCAGCCTCTTGCTGGAATCGCTGTCTGGGGAGGGGCTGGTGTGCAGCCTGGTGGTCCGGATGCTCCCCTGGTACCTCTCTGGAGAAAGGAGAGCTGCTTTCTGATGTAGAGTCACTTTCCACGTTGAGGTTATTCTAAAACAAACAAGTAAGTGAACAAATAAATAGGGCATGAATTAAAAATACCATCCTTAACAGTCCATTCAATTCAGGAGCAAGGAGAATTGCAGTGGCTGGAATTAAGCCTGTATGGTACTCCCAACTCATTTTCATTGCCCCATGGTTTAATTCTCCATTCTCAATAAGCCAAATCATCAGGAAACTTCTTCCAGTCTGCTACTTGGGAATTTTTTGAGGGTAAATGAATTATGGACTATTTATTAAACATCAAACACATCAACACAAAAGTACTATTTGAAAGGCCAATAGGTGCTCATTTAGAGTGGGAATCAAATTACGTTTTCCTTTTCACAGGTTCAACTGATTAACCACACCAGCGTTAGCTATAACCCTATAGTCCAGGGTTTGTTTCTTTGGTGTGGGTCAAGGAACAAAAGAGCTTACCAAATTGAATACAATACTTGATCTAAATCATTGATTATATCCATTCATTTATCTTCCCTCCCTCCCTCCCTCCCTCCCTCCCTCCCTCCCTCCCTCCCTCCCTCCCTTCCTTCCAATCAAAAAATGCCAACCACATACTAGGCACAGGAGATACAGCCATAAACAAGGCAGACATGGGCCCTATTCTCTTGGAGTGTAAATCTAGTTCAGGGGAATAAACAATAAATATATGGATAAATAAGTAAAATCAGATCAGAGAGTGGTGATTGCTAAGAAGAAAATGATAGAGAGCAGCTGGGGACACCATTAGATAGCTAGGGCAGACTTTTTTGAGAAAGTGACATCTGACACTAGACTTGAACAAAAGAAGAAAGCATCCTGCAAAGATTTGTGGGGAGAACATTCTAGTAGCAGGAATTACATGTAAGGCAGTCCTGAGGTGGGGATGAACGTGGTTCATCTGAGGGACAGAAAGAAGGTCAGTGTGGCCGGTATGGGGAGGAGGGAAGAACAGCATGAGATGAAGATGAAGGAGATGAAGGTAGCTGGAAAAAGTGACAAAAAGGCATTCTAAAAATTTAATGCCTTTATTCTAAAAAGTGCTAGTCTGTTGTTTTACCCAGCTAGTGAAAAATGTCTCTATTTAGTTGTCACTTGGGGAAAATTTCCCAGTGATTGAGGAGTGTAGAAATTGCTGGACTTCTTCCCCAAACCAGCCCTTCTCCTCACATTCTCTCTGGACCTTTCTTCGGTAGCTTCCTCCATCCCTTCAGAGATGGCATTTTCATGTTTACTGGTGGAGAGAGATGTGGAGATAGGATTTCACCAGCCCTTGGGTCAGTGGTTAATGTTCTTGTTATTCTTGGGCATGTTTTGGGGTTTGGAGCATATATTCCAGCACACTGTCTCCACATGCACTCCCTGCCCCCACCACAGTGCTTCTGACCCAGCCAAAGGGTTACATCTGGTATCAAAACACTCCTGACTCTGAGTCCCCAAAGTCAAGAAGGGCCTGGGGATGAAACTTATGCAGCATATAAATATATTCTTAGAGAGCTAAGGTGAGAGAATGGATTTTTCTTTAAACAGAAATCAGTTTTGTGGATGTTCCAAGAGGCCAGGAAGAGGGTAGGATAGATGGCATGTCTGCGGCCTCCTCTTTAAAACATGAAGTTACAGAGGGTTTGCTGGATTCTCTCAGCATGTTTTTGTTTGCCCTCTCTTTTTGGGGCAGTGTCTTCATTCACCTTCCCAGCCACCTCTCTGCCATGGCTTTTGTCTCCTGGCACTGATCAACTCAACAGAAGCCAAGAGTATTGTGCTGAACTTTGGTCCAGTGCATGGAGAGAGAGAGCAAGGGAGTACATACTATGTCTTTCCTCAACATAAGGCCTCTTTAGCACAGCCTGAGGGGAGATAACTAAATGCAATTGTTCCCTTGCTTTTCTCCCTGGATCCCCAGCCCTAAAACTTCCCAAACAGTGTTAGTGAGGACAGCTGAATTCCCAGGGAAAATTTTTTGCACAGGATTTGGGAATATAAGTCTCAGAAGGGGCCCAGGATTTGCTTGCCAATTGTTTGAGGGATCCCCTGCAAATTCAGTCCTAATGGCATTGTAGCAACTGGGAGTTACTACTTAATTGTGCTAAAAATGAAGCTCTCTCTCTTTTTCCCTGTCATGAAGAACTCTTTCTCCCACTAAAATATATTTTAGAAGAGGAGATAAGAAATATATTTTTGCTGCTATTTGGCATTTTGCTTAGATGGCTGAAAAAACAAGAATCCCCTTGATTGGTTTCTTGATCTGACTCTGGAATTTTTCCGGGTAGGAGATACTCCACCACAGAGTGATCTTGGCTCAGCCACAGACCAAGGAAAAAAACCCTTTAACATCTCTGTGGTTCAGTGACCCCCTCCATGTAAAATAGAGCAGATTATATGGAGAGTCCTGCACCTTCCCAGCAGGATAGTCAAGAAAACTCAGGTTGGATTGTATCTACACATGAAAAGAAAAGTAGAGAGTTAGGCGATTGGCTGGACAATTCAGGCCACAAGTGTCTCTGCCGGGAATAGACTGGGGTTAAAGTATGTTTTGGCTTGAGTGAGGCATGCAGTTGTGGCCTTTCTCCATCTTTCTCTAATCCTTCCCTCTCCCTGTCTGTAGGCCCCCTGACCCAGCTTAGTGTTTGTAAAGGATTTAGAAGATGGGAGGTAATAAAGAAATGCTAATCACAGTCTCTGAATATCTGACTTACTCTTGCATCTTTACCAAAACATTTATCTAGAAACCTTGGCTCGCTGCAGTGGCACGCCCTCAAACTCTTCAGAAACTGGAAGTCATAGGACGGGGAAGGTATCTTGCCATGGTTTACATAAAATGAAACTCAACTTTATTCAATTGATAAGAAGGTTCTGGAGTAGCCAATATTTTGATAATCTAGATTTTAAATCTGGGGCAGGGAGTGGTGGATAGGATCTACTGATAATGTAGGAAAAGGTCTTTTCATCCTTTCTTAAGGATACACTGCATATTTTCCTCACAGAGGCCCCATTGCAGGTCTTCACTGATGAGCACCATTTATTTCTCATCAAGCTCATTCACTGAACATCCCACTTAAATTATACTAGCAGAGTGAAGATTCTCAGGAATGGTAGTTCTCAAAGTAAAGATGCTTTATTCAGGAAAGCAAACATGCTTCCTGAAGACAACAGCTTAAGAAAGTCTAAGAATTGCAGAAATGTCACCATTCTTTTCAAAGTGCTGCAGGATTCATTTTGCCTAAATTCAAGTGTCATGAAGGGATTTGCTCAGTTTAGGAAAATATTTCTTTATCCACGATGTGTCTTCGAGTTAATCTTCAATCTGTGACAGTGCTATAGCTCCAGTAGCAATGTTCTCTCTGCAACTCTAATCTGAGGGCTGTGA
This sequence comes from Pteronotus mesoamericanus, assembly GCF_021234165.1. NCBI lineage: Eukaryota > Metazoa > Chordata > Mammalia > Chiroptera > Mormoopidae > Pteronotus > Pteronotus mesoamericanus. Next base: position 31,907,832 of record NW_026555105.1, on the reverse strand, counting down.
CTGCCAATGAAAAGAGCAACAGAAGAACCGAAGCTATTATATGGTTATACACATGCATTGTTCAACTGTTGAGGTAGGTGATGTCCAGTGGCCAAACTATCCTGCTACTGCTTATGTTCCCCATCTTTGTGCATAGTTCCTGCTCCTCCATTATTTTACAGTTTATCATTATCTAAAATGGGAATAAAGTAATAATAAAATGTCAATAATAATGAAATAGGTTCCATGCTCATGCAGCCTAGTATTTTGCCTTAGACAACTGTATTGTGGCAGACACTGTGATTGCCTAACCAACATGTGTTCTTTTTCTTACTCAATGTTTGATTCAGATGGCAAAGTGCCTTGCTAAAACTACATTTCCCAGCTTCCACTGCAGCCAGAGGTGACCACATGACACAGTCCTGTCCAATGAGATAGAAGTGGAAGCTGCTGAATCAGAGGCAGAGTTTGGCTTTTGCCTTTCTCTCTTCCACTTTGTATTGTTTGAAATGTGAATACTTACATCTGAATGGAATGAGGCAGCTGGCAGGCATGAGGATGAAGGCTATACCCTAAATGTGGCTAAATGGAAAGATGAAGGGGCCTGGGTCCCTGATGGCATTGCAGAGCCATCAGACCAGTCCTGCAATGGTGAATTCTGTGCTTCTTTTACCATTATCATCAATATTAATGTTAATCTTGACAATGCTGTAGCACCAATATCAGTTCCCTATTGTAACTCTCATTCTAATTATGACTATCAATAAAAAAAGGAGAAGCCCTGTTTGCCCAAGTGTCTCAAAGTTGAGTTCTCTATTCTCGGCAATGGGACATAATCCCCAGCTGATGATGTACTGACAGGGCATTTAGTGAGTCATCATGGTAAACTTCACAATGGCAACCAGGCTACAGATGTTCAGCTCTGCTAACTTTCCTAACTGGCTATGCCAGCTCTGCCATCTCTACCCTTCTCCATACATATTCAGGATCTTCTCATTGTTTCAGCATCTGTATATTACTCTACTCAAATCTATTACTGTATAATGTAATATTTCCTTTAATTTGTCCTAAAATACTATTATTAAATTTCAAGGAGTTTTCCATCACTGAAAGGAACCAGAGCTCCTTGGAAAAATAAATGGCTGATTCCAGAGCTTGGGCAGAAAAGTATAGATGAGTTTGAGATACTTTATTGTGGCAGATAGTAAGGGACCTTTCAGTGATTAAGAGTGTCCCCTTTAAAGAACATAGGAGCCAGCTTGAAGGGGCCCCACTGCCCAAAGATTAGACAATTTGGGCATCAAAACAAAAAGTTTGTGGTTGACCACCACACATTGAATCTATGAAAATCTCTGAGTGTATGATTTTCATAGATTCGAAAGAAAGAAAAGCTATTGTCACCATTCAAGGTAGGAATTTATAACACTCCTTACTTTGAACATTAGTATTAAAAAGAAAGGTTTTCCTGAGAAAGCAATATTTGAGCTGAGGTTGAAAAGGTGAGCAAAAGTGAAGCAGATGAAGAGAACAGAGCGGGGGTGGGGGGTAGAGGCGGGACATTGAATACTGCAGGTGAAAGGGTTTGGTGGGTATAGACTCCTCAATACCTGACATGGTCTGGTACAGGGATCCAAAGGATATGAGCATTAGAATGGAGTGGGTGTTAGGATCCAGACCACTCTGCTGTCTTAGTAATAAGAGATCACTGATTTAAATAATGTAATTGCCAGGCCCAACTCTACAGCATCTTGACCCACCAGCCATTGATCTGAAAGCTTTCTATCAAAGTGTGTAGTGACTTTTCCACTAGGCCACAACTTCCCTGGTGGCATTCTCTGGGTCATTTGTAAACTTGCTGAATCTGTCTGTGCTGGGATCTCTTCCCTCCTCCCTTGCTCTCAACAGCTGGCCCTAAATGCCCCTGAAAAGCTCTGCCAAGATGAACTAAAAGAGAAAACCTCTCATCTGTAGGCTGGGTACAATTTCTAAGATGACAAGCCCAAGTACTTTATTATTTATGTCCTTTCTCCCTAGGACATCACTGGACCAAGACCAAAGATGCCCAACGATTGCCTTCAGCTGCTGCACGTCTGCAGCTGCTCATTTTGGCTATCCTTGTGACCAAGGTGGATTACCACAGCCACATCAAAGTCAAGGTTGTAACAATGGTCATAGTTCCCAGCTAGGCATTTGGCATAGGCAGAGGGAGAGGGAGGGGATCTTTGGAGAACCAAGCCACAGTGAAAATTAGGTGATCAGCTCCAGGGGGGGATCAAATTGTGAAAATGGGTGCTGGGGTCCACCTTTGGAAAAAGTGTTCAAGCATCACTGTCTCAGTCTGCAAACAGCCACCTGCCCTATTCTGCAAATACTAACCAAAGTCTGGTGGGTAAAAACAGGCCTGATCTGACCATTTCCAGAATCCCCAGAAGAAGCACAAACTAGTAACAAATTATGGCTGGCTAGGACAGCTTAAAAAAATAAAGTCTGTAGTAAGTATTGCCACATTAGCACAGCTAGGCAGACTTCTTGGAGGCAGACGGGATGGCAGATTTCTGGAGGGCAAAGAACAGGCCATATTTGCAATCTCAAACCCTACACCCTCCAATTCCACAAGCTCAGGAGGCACCCAATAAGTACTAGTTGATGATAATGATGGCCACAGGCCTAGTTAGATTTTATTTTAATTAGACTCAGGCTATAGGCCTCATTACCCCTCATGTGGCTTTTATGTGGGATTCTAAAGAAAAAAAAAATCCGGGAATCTTCTATTGAAGATATTAAAGAAGATATTATTAGCAATGCTTTGGTCTCATAGACTTTGAACAACAAACAACAGAGATTATAATTAACGTCACTGCAGCCTCTCTCCTTAAAACATACTAACAATATAGCTAATTAGCAATATGTCCTCATTTGGGGCTGGACATCTGCATATTATTATCGACAATGCTTGTTTCCTTTTTCCAGATTAAAGGAAGCCATACTGCACCCAGGCATATGGCTGCGCTCCTTCCACATTAAAACACTCCATTTTCTTCTACCCACGATAAACACACTCAGGATTTTATCTGTGCCGGGCATCGATTTTTGTCTGGAACACTTCCACATGGCTAAAAATAAGTTCAAGAATGCCACTGGTGATATTTCAAAGGGAAGAGCAAATGTTTCTCTGTTTCGGGAGATAAAAGAATAAAAGGGCACACTGATTATCTTTACACATGATTGGGGAGCTGCAAGTGCCCTTAGGAAGAGAAAGCCAGGAGCGCAAAATGAATTTCACTCAGTAAAATCTGCTTTCTCAGGGGGTGCACTTGTCCTTAGGGCTCAGGACCATCACTGTAGGAGTGGCCTTAAGGGGTGCTGGAAGCTTGTTCTGGAAAGAAGTAGATAGGAGCCATGGGGAGAACCGTGCACTGTTGAATGCATAGCACAAGGTTAGCCACCTCCTGCTCTCTTGACCTGTGTGTGATGGAATGGCTCCCCTGAAGGTGGCAGGGACAGAGCGGTATCAATGGCTCTGTTTTATAGCAAGGAGGAAAATGCAAATTCCTGGCAGAGAAGAATTGGCCAGAAATGTGCTTCAGTCTTTGCTGTGGGACCCTGAAGCCAACTCTGGGAGCTAGCAACACAGGTACATTATGCTCAAGAATGCAGGAGAGTTCCATCTTGGTTGGCAATGGAGCCTTCTGTTGAAAGCCTGACTAATAGGTGAGGAATCTCTCATTATAGTGGCAGAATGTATCATAAGACTGCTTATTTTAGGGCTTGAGAATGACCCTGCTTATGATCTCAGTTGACTTTTTAGAAGAAATGAAGAATGGCCAGCTCCTTGCAGTTGGGCAGGGAGCTGGCTCCACAGGGGAAGAGGCCACTAGTGTGGGCTACCCACCCCTGTGCGTCTTTCTTAATTGAAGGCTCTTGGGGCCTTCTGACAAAATGGAAGTCAACACCCCACTGGCTCGCCTGGGATACTTCTGTAAACAGCTTTGATCTTGAAAATGTGTGGATTATTGGTGATTTTTCAAGTTGTGCTTTCTCCGCTGCTGGCAAAGAAAACAGAGTGGGAACTCTCCAGGACCCATTTCCTTTATGTCCTGTGAGGCTAAAGAATGAACAGAAAAGAAACATGAACTAGTCTTTCAAGTCTAAGAAAACATGTAAGAAGGAGAATACAAGGGTAGAAAGCCAAATTGGCCAAAGAAAACTTTACTCATCATCTAAAACATCTTTGCAAATGTAAGAGAATGAAGAAGGAATTGTATTTTCCAGAACTCTTCTCACGGGAATGGTGAGCTTGCCTAGTAGGAGCACTTTAATAGATCTCTTGGGGTGTGAGACAAACCCTCCCGCAAGAGTGTCCTAAGGGAGGGCTGTGTCTGCTGAGGGTGTATTTGGATTTGAGGGCAGAACTAGTTTGCTCTGGGCTACGAAGAACAGGTGGCCACCAGGGGGCTTTGGTCTCTGCTTTTTGCCATGTGGAGTCCAGCCTCCTTCTAAATCAAACTGTGAGTAAAATATTTACGGACTATGGATTACTGAGGATTTTTCAAGTTGTGCTTTCTCCATTTCTGACATAGAAAACAGAGCGGCAACTCCCTGGGACCCATTTTCCAGGATTCATTGTGAAGAGGCACCAAATTATTAACATGCCTAAGGGGCCCAGCTCTCTAAATCCTCTCTTGATCAGAAGGGGAATGTGTCGAACAGGACAAGGGGACCCAAGAAGTTAACAGCTCCTGCAGTGATTTTGTGTCTCTTCACATGGAATGGGGGGCACCCAAGGCCTAGGTCAAGACTGGTGTTCCACTGTTGAAATGCAGAACTTGGAAGGCAAGCCAAAGAGCGTGGGTGGCAATGTTCAGAGATTGAACTGGGGTATTGTGGCCCTGGGAACCCTTGCCCAGCTTATTATTTTAATTAAGAAGATGGATTTCTCTCAACACACCAAATCCAGACTCATCATTAAAACCTACAACATATATTTCTGCTCCAGTACTTCTAAAATTAGTTTTTAAGGGAACTGGACCTTAACTTTCGAATACTGGAAAAGGGCTCATGGTATTGTGGGAGGGGCCTGGGCCAGGAGGTATGAGGCCTGGGTCTATGTCCCAGCATTGCTCTGACCTAGTTTTGTAAGCTTAGACATGTTTTTGCACTTTTGCACCTGTGGTAGATTGGTTTGCAAAAGAGTCCACAAATTCTCTCTCTCTAAATATCCATGCCTTGGGTAGTTTCTCCCACACTGTCTTTGTGGTTGGCCATATGACTTCCTTTGGCCAGTAGAAAACAGTAAGCACAAACATGTGCTTGTGCTTTGGGGCTTGCCTATTTTTGCTGCTCTTTGGAATCCTGAGACTACTGTGTGAAAAGGCCTGGGCTAGTCTACTGGGTAATAAGAGACATGTGAAACAAAGATAATCTGTCCTAGACCAACCTGCCAGCCAATGACCAGTTGTTCCAATGGAGACCATCTTAGATCATCCAGCCCCAACTCAGTCAACTCAAACTAGAAAAGCCACCCAGATGACCCATAGAATCATGACTAGTAATAAACATTTGTGGTTTTAAGCTGATTAATTAAAAATGGTTTGTTACACAGCAAAAGCTAACTGATACGGGACCTCAGTTATAAATGGGCATGGTGAGGAAGAATGGAAACTGCAGAAAACCTCTCAATCTATCTGGTTTTGACATCCTAGCCATGAAATCTTCAAGAGACACTTGTTCTGGAGAAATTATTCCAACAATTAAAAAAAAACCCAACTTATCCCAAATGCTGAAAACATCAAATTGAGGATGGGGAGATTAAATAATACTGATAGTTCTAAATGCATAAAATATCACTATAGTGTTCAATGACAAGAACACCTCCTCCTTTTTTCTATCCTTCTACCTGCTAACTCTTAAGTTGGATAGAGTCTGTTGGAACCCTCTTCCGCGCACTGTTTCCATCATTTACATGTGCTGCTGTGTTAACAGTTCCATTGATAGTTTTTCAAATATTCTGAGTGGAGCTGTAACAGTTCCCCCTTACACTTTCATGATGCACCTGTACAGCTCAGTGGGCTGCCAGAAACTAGTAATGCTCATTTATTAGGGAACCCCTACTGACACCATAAAACAATCACAGAGCTATCACAAACCAACTACGACTTGAGGTGAAGAGAGAGCTGTAGCCACTAGGACTGGCTCCCCTTCCCATCTGCCTATACAGATTGTTCTTATTTGGGCTGCTGTTCTGCTCTCTCCATGGAAACTGTTTGATCTCTGCTTGGAAGCTGGCAGGCAATGTGACTGTGGGCCCTTGACTTAGCTTGGCTAGCCTTTCTTTATAAGGCTAGTTCCACAAGGATGCTTGTTCTCCTTGTGGATTCACTCAACAAACACAGGGTGTCTGCTTTATGCCACGTGCTCTGCTGGGATAAGAGTTCAAAAGCACATAGCTCGTTAAGACAAATTCTCCAAAACTTGAAAATAAAACAAAGGGACGATGGCAAGTTTATCACTTCATCCTCAGGCACAGTATAACAGGCCTGTACAAGATTATTTGATTCTCTAGGAGAATGTACGTACCTTTGTTTCACTTATTTACCATTGATTAGGGCCCAGACTAAAAGTTACATGCTCACTTGTAGATTTCCATCCTGTAGAAATACAATTTTTTTTGTCCAGTTGAAAGAATAATTCTTTAAAAGTTCTCTTCAAAAGAAAATAAAGTTGTAACTTTATGAGATGATGGATACTAAGTTTTTTGTGGTAATCACTTCACAATATATACATATGTTGAATCATTATGTTGTGCACCTTAAACTTACATGATGTCATATGTTAATTATATAAAACTAGAAAAAAAAGAAGCAATGACTCAAACTTTATGTCATATTGTCCTATAGGACATTAACCAGTTTTGTTTCTAGCTTACAAATTTACTTCTTCATGAGTTTCTCAATTAATTTTGTAAATATCTGTTCCTCAAATGCACTGAACCGGCATTAGCATCTTTCTAGTTCCCTCATTAATTAGTTAAATAAATCCTTGACATATGTTCATTTTATATTTGCACGAGACATGATTTTAACATTATAAAAATCATATTCGGACATACTTTTCTCTTCAAGGACTTTAGATTCCAGTGGGAAGTTAGGAAATGCTCCGACACTTATAAAACGCAAGGTGGAAAGTGGGAAATTCTTTAGCAGTGGATGTTTTCAATGTCAGGAAGTAAAATGATGCAGACTCCTAATTATGATTCTACAACTCACCATGAATCTTTAATGTCAACATTATTATGTTCTTTCTTTTTTTCTAAAAGACCCTTATTTATTTACTGGTCCAATGCACTAAAAAGCTGAAACAAGTATGGAAAAGCATGGTTAGTTTTTGGGACTTCTCTTGGGTTTCTTCTTCTGGAGGGGCCTTGAGGGGAGGACAGAAGGTCAAGTGCCCAGTGTCAGAGGGCACTCACCCTACTTTCAACCATGTTATTACCTCCCTGTGCCCATACAATGCCCTACTGTGACCCTAGAGAAACAAAGCACCCTCCAGTTTTGTTCTCAATACAAATAATTCTCCTACCAGATCCCACTCTAACTGGGGTTAGGCTGAAGAGAAAACAGCACTCACCTCAGGGGCTTTCTTTCCGGGGGTGGTCATAAAGAGGTGTGTGCAGAGAATGTGTGTACACATTTATGACTCTTCCCAGTATAAACATCATGGTACTAGGATGTATCAGTCTGAATCCGAGCAGGAAATGGATGGCGCTGAGGTACTAGGTGACAGAGGAGAGCTTCATAAAGGAATAATTTACAGATATCTGTGAAAATAGGTTGGAAATCACTGAAGATGCTACAGTGCCCAGGGCCAGAGAAGCCAGGGAGATCTTAAACCCTCAGGCATGAAGAGTCAAGGAAGGGAGAAGTTACCATTCTCCAAAGTGGGAAAATTGTGTGTGTGTGTGTAGGGGAAACTTAAGGGGCTCACTAAACATTGCAACCTCCCTCTCCTCTTCCCCTCATCTCTTGTATGTTTACCAATGGCCAAATCCAATCATAAGCCCAAGAACCAGGGAGCCAGTTGATGTAATACAGACAGATCACACACCTGAGGCATAAATTAGGATGGGGAAAGACAAACGGTGGATCTAGAGAGGTAAACAGAGACACCGGGCACATAGGACATGTCTGGGGGAAAGCATGTCATGGACATTAAATCTAATCTTCATGACATCTCTTTGAGGTGGACATGAGTACCCCCATTCGAGAGGTGAGATGACTGAGGTGGAGAGACCCTTGAGCTAGTAAGGAGGCACCATGCCCTGTTCCTTCCACTGTCTGCTGTCCTCATTCCTCTCCAGAGGTGTTGTTTAGAGTAAGAGAGTCTGTGGCCACCTTGAAGTTCCTATGCTCCCCCAACATCAGCCCAATCCAGGAGTAACTGTTCCAAGGAGATTGGCTCAAGAACACTGGCCGGAAGCATGCACTGACTGAATCCTCAACTCTGCTTCCCCACTTTGTGTGATGAGGATTCCTGGCCTTGTTTTCTTAGGAAAACTTCTTCTAGCTCAATGCTTCTTGACTTGTGCAGATTGATGACTTCACGGTGACAGTCTGGTCAACAATAAAAAACTGATATAATGAGCATGAAATAAAATGGACAGTGACTAATTCATGAAGGAAGAAGCAGGAATGAAATGCACATAGTAATTTATGTGAAAGTTATGGGAGCTACTCAGTGGGTCAGATGAAGCAGAGAACACAGAAAGTAAGGCACAAAGATCCAGACCCCAAACTTGCAAACATGTATTCTTTTGGATATTAGCCTCTGGGGTCATCACATTCTTCCTCCAACTTGTTAAACATTTGGGGTAAACTTTGAAAGTGACAGGGGTCCAAATGACCATCCACCATAGAATGTACAAGCAAAAATGCATGCATAAACAGTCACAGGATGAAACACAAGCAAATTTCACAACCGAAATGTTGAACAATGAAAAGTCAGATACAAACAAACATAAAACTTATGATTCTTTTTATATAAAGTTCAAAAGCAGGCAAAACTAACTAATGCTGTTAGGAGTAAGGACAGAGGTGACTCTCAGGGTGCCGGTCACTGGAAGAGAGCCCTCATGGGGTAGGGCTTCTGGGACACTGAAGATGTTCAGTTTCTTGATCTACAGGTTTGTTCACTTTGTGAAAATTTATGTAGGATCTCTGCTCCCTCTGTATGTATGTTACTTACAATCAGAACTTACGTAATTGCCAAAAGCACAAAAGAGAAGAAAATGGAAAAAATCAGAGGGAAATGGCAACTGGCAAGGTCAGAGATATTTCTTAAAGACACCAAGCTCCCCTGTTACTGCTATTTTCTGAACAATAAAGGGTGCAGGGAAATACAGCATATGGAAAAAAGAGAGACTCCACCTTTGGCATGTTATTTCCCTGTGGTTCAGTTTTCTCATCTGTAAAATAGAGAGCATCTCTGTGGTAAAATTACTTCTACTTCTTTTCTACCCTTTCTTACTCCCTTCTCTCAATTAGCCTTTCCTAGTACTCATTTTTATATTGTTATTTTTCCCTCTCTCTTTATTCTCCACAGCACCTAAAACTGAACCTTTTTTTTTTTCTTTAGGAGAGGACCAGGCCACTGAGAGCCCTGGGGGCCAGGTGAGGGGCTGGGCAGTGGGTGGTGCATTTCCTGGCATCTGGGATAGCAGGCCACTCTCTTGCTATTAATTATCGAGAACAGATATCTAACCTGTTTTCCTGTTTTTCAAAATTCCCTCTAATCTTCTAACCCTCTTTGTCCTGAATGGGTAATGAAAATATGGTACACATACACAGCAGGATGTTTATGAGAAAGGAGGACATCCTGCCATTTGTGACAACATGGATGGACCTAGAGCACATTATGCTAAGTGATGTAAATTGAAGAGAAGTATTGTAAAATATCACTTATATGTGAAATTATCTAAGGGTACAATTATTGTAACACCCATTGTACAGGTGAGAAAACTGAGGCTGAGAATGTTACCAAAGTTGTCCAGCTCACAAAGGGTCCAGCTGGGGCTTACCAAGCTTGTGAAATCTGACTGGCTGGCTGGAGCTACAGGTGTTAGCGCTAGGCCAGTGGACACAGGGAAGGCAGGCTGAGTTGGCCAAAACCTCAGGGAAGAATGTTAATACCTTTTTTAACCACCACCCCACCCCCCGCCATGTAAAGAGGGTCGTCAGAATAGAGAGAAAGGACTGAGACCACTACCAACCAAAGAGGCCAACCTTAGGGAGAGAGGGAATTGTCAGTGCTTTGGTCTTTTGAGTTTAAAGGCCATTTTCATTTCTACCATCCTCTATATAATAAAGCTGGTTCTGAGAATGGTCACACTCAAGCTGTATGGCAGGAGAAGGGCACAGGGTGGTTTGGAGTTCAACCACCTATTTTTATAGAATATGATCCAGAGGGGATGAGGGGATATCTGGCCTGGGCCCAGGATTCAGGGTCCTTGACTGCCAGCTTGGTGCTCTTCCTACAGAACTGGCTACTTTGGTGGCATTGTCCTGTTGCCCTTTGTGGTTTTACATGACTGAAAAGTTAGCATTTCTCTTTACAGTTGCAGTCCTACAAAAATATCTGGCCCTTGTTAAATGCCTTCTGAATGGATGGATGGATGGATAGATGGATGAACAAACAGGATTTCAAAGTCCAATAGGTGTGGGCACAATTGATTCCCTATGATTTCATCCAGGGCTGCCATGTACATTGTGTAACTTGTGTGTGGCACAAATGAGTCTGGTGAGGGGGCACATGGAAGCTGAAACTCAGAGTGGAGGAAGGGATGCTGTCTGCCCAGAGGAGTGGCTAAAGGTCCCCTAGTGTCACGCCTCTTTCTGTCTCTTTTCCTTCCCTATTAACAAAAATCCTGTGCATCCTTTAAAACCTTGTGTAGATATTGTCTTCTCTGTGAAGTCTTCCCTGATCTGTTTGCTCTGCATTACTACTGTCCCTTATAATGCTTCTTTTATTCTATTTATATGTATTATAAGATGCTTATTCATTTTTGCCCAGTTTCTGGTTAATCAAGGCACACAAAAGGTAATTTAACTATAAACTCAACTGCACAAAGGAGTAAATTATGCTAGTCGCATTAACTTTTTCAAGTAAATGCATATCTGCTAACAAAGAGAGTACTTTGTACATTTCTGAAATCCCTTTGCTATCGTGCTAGTGCAGCTACCATCATTACTTGTTCTTTCAACTCCCAGCTTACGTATCACCTCCAGAAGAAGGACTCCTCTCATCCTCCTCTGTGGATAGTGTCCCTCCTCCCTGAACAGTTTCCCTCCATCACTCTGCTTATTTCCTTTCTAGTAGTTGTCACAGGCCGAAATGACTCTACTTATGGACTTTCTTCTTTGCTGTCGGCCCCCACCAGGATGTCAGTTCCTTGGAGAAGAGATTATATCTGTTCTGTCACTTCTGTATACTTGGCTCTTAGCCCAGAGCCTGGCACATAGTAAGACCCCACAAAGTGATGATGACTGACATCAAGTGATCACGAGCTGATGAGTGAATGAATGGACAAGCAGGATTTCAAAGCCCAATGGGCATGGACATGGTTGACTCACCCTATGTCTCTGGAACCACATTTGGGTCCCAGGATGCAGGGGGATGAAGGGAAGGTATGGCAGAGGTGGAGAAAAGTCTGTCTGGCTCAGTTTCTGATTTGATCTCCACTTATATGGTGACCCCAAGACCTGGCACAACATGCCATGGCACAGTGATGTCATGAGCACTGCCTGGCTCTTCCCTTTGTCCAGGAAGAGAATGTAGAGACTGTGTTGGAGGTACCAATGACAATAGCACCTGTGCATGACCAATTCACCATTTAATGTCCAGCAAGTATACCAAGAAGCAGCCCTGGCAGACACCATGGGGCAGCCAGGGTATGAAGCAAAGACAGAAAGGAGACTTAGAAGGAGCTGAGGTGCAGGGCTCAGGTACTTTGCTCTTTTGAATTGAGTTCTGATACTGAACATTTTCTGAATCTGCTTGCTTTTCTTCCATGTCAAATAAGAATTTAAATTCAAAGGTTTTATATATACATATTTATATACATATTTATTTATACATACACATATTTATAAGTATGTATACATAAGTGCATATAAATATATATTTGTGTATATATAAAAATGTTTACATAGGTATATATTTATAAGCAGTATATATACATATATAAACATACATATGTATTTATATATACACATATGGATGTGTGTTTTAACTTTAATTTCAGTTTTAATTTTTAATTTTAAGATCTCCCAAGTGTCTCCTCGTTCCTAAAGAAGCTCACAGAAAAGCTGGTAATAATGCTGAGTTATCACTTGAACCTAGTTGCTCTCAAAGTGTGGTTCCCCAGACCAATAACATCAGCGTCACCTGGGAAACTGTTAAAATGCTGATTTTCAGTCCTGTCTGCAGAATCCAAGTCTGTGGGAGTTAAACTGAGCACCCCGTGATTTACCCAGCCCTTTCAGTGATTCTTACAGAGGCTAACATCTGAGAACCTCCACTTTAACCAGGGGAAGATAAGGAACAGTGGCTGAATAACAGTTAGGAAGCTATTATCCTGAGGGTTACTTTAGCAAAGGAGAAAGATTTCCAGGAAATGGTTGTGTATTTTTATCTTGGGGAAATAGCAAATGAGCCACAGGGTATCCAGTCCAGCTTGGGGAGTCACCCACTCCTCAGGGATCTTCCACAATGAGGACACTGTGAGGGGAAGGGCAGAGTACCTCCCTCTCCAGGGCCCCTGGGCAAAGGAAGCTGCCGCTGAGTCAAATGACATTATAGAGCAACATATGAGATGAAAGACAAAAACCCAAAGATGGAGGGTGAACTAGGTAAGACTTCCCACTTCTCCCAGTATCAATACATTCTAGTCTTGTCACACTTGCTTAGGTAGCAAATGTCCCAAATGGGGTAGTAAAGGGTTTTTAAATGATTGCTCCCTTGCTCTGTATCTGAGTCTGAAAAAGCCATGCAAGTTCATGGGGAAGGACAGGCTTGGGTGTGATTGGCTGCTGAATAAACTTTTCTAGCTTTTCTAGGACTGGTAGAAGATTCAGAAAGAGACTGAAGAGGAGGCCCAGAGGCAAGCCTAGGAGAGTAGAGAAATTATCCATCAGTATATGAGAGGAGTGGGAAGAAGGGTGGTGGGAGACAGAGAAGAGAGTTGGACCAAGAGTTGCTTACAGGTGCCCCAAATGCCAAGTGACTATTCCCATGGTTTGAAGATGGTTCCTCTTTAAAACTGAAATCTCCCTGGTGCCCCTTAAGACCCTGCCACACATGGTAAATCCATCAGCAAGGATAAATCTCAAACTGTCCTACATCTAACTTGACTTTTCGAGGAGATTAAAGCAGTGGCTCATATCTGAAGTTGAAGAAGCAAAATCTATTTGTTCTTAGCATATACACAGTAGCCACCATCAAAACCAAATGGCAAATGTGCCTAATCCAAAGGAAGAACACCCGGACCAGAATCTGTTCTCCAACTCTTCTCTGCCCTTGCCCCTGGAAAACAGCAGCCTGATGGATGCATTCACACCTATGTGTTGGAAGGCTCTGTGGACAGGGTCAACTATTGCCAGGAATCCAACCCAAGAAAATGCTCTCTTCAAACAAGCCACACAGGCCTGGACTGGAAAGGCTCATGTAGCAACCAGGGCTTCACTTTCCTCCAGCAAATTTATACCTCGTTCTGCGAAAATGCTTTTTGTTTGCTCGCTTGGACTCCCATTCACTTCCCAAGTGTGCAGACAGAAAGACTTGTTTTTCGATGGAGCCCAACCCATATTTTAACCAAAGTCCTGGATGTTCAGTCATTAAGAGCTACAAATGCTCACCTTCCCCAGTGGTCTACAGAAAATGCACAGAGATGCAGAAGTTCTCCAACATACCATGTTATATAAACTAGCAGTGGCTTCTTTCAAAATCCTGATTTTGAAAGTGGGCTCAAGAAGGTCAGAAGAAAGAGTTTATTACAAGTAGATTTGCCATCTCCCTGACCAAAGGAAATAATGTTTTTTGTTTTTCAAAAGAGAAAGAAAGCATCTTAGGATTCCTCCCTCCTGCATGCCACTGCTGGTTCCTTCCCTCACTGCATGCCTCACTTTATCTCATGCCAGATCATGATCTCAGGCCTTGAGCCCATGAACAGAAGATCCCGTTCCCCAGAATTCTCCCCCCCCCCAAGGGAATGTCTCCCGTTCCAGGTCTTGAACAAAGATTCCACGACACATGTTTGATCTCTTCACGCTCCATTTTCATTAGTCCTTCACACTCTCCATCACTTGGAAAAATACAAACAGCATGGTTCAGTTTTAAGGTTAAGAACTGACAGTCTCCATAAACATTTTTACAATCAAAGCTGACTTATCCACTGCCAGAATTCAGTGTCTGTAAGAGAGGGGTGAGGTGGGATGGAGGCAAGGAGTGGAAAGTGGAAAACTTCATCATCAGAGTAAGAGAACAAGTGCTGTGCCTTCAACTGCAGAGTGAAGAATGCCCCACGGCATTGCTGGCAAAGAACTGGGTTGATCCACCTCCAGATAATTAAAGTACAGCCATCCCCCCTTATTCATGAGGGATATTTTCCAAGACCCTTTGTGGATGCCTAAAACTGTGGATAGTACCAGACCCTAGATAGACTGTGTTTTGCCTACACACACACACACACACACATACACACAAACACACACCCCTAGGATAAAGTTTAATTTATAAATTAGGCACAGTAAGAAATTATAATAACTAATAATGAAATAGGACAATTATAACAATATACTGTGAGAAAAGCTCTATAAATATGGTCTCTCTTAACATATCTCATTGTACTGTATATACAGCTTGGATATGCTGAACAAAGGGACGATTCACGTCCCAGGTGGGATAGAGTGAGATTTCACCATACAGGATGGTGCTCAATTTAAAACATATGAATTGTTTACTCCTGGAATTTCCCATTTGATATTTTCAGACCATAGCTGACTGCAGGTAACTGAAGCTGCAGAAATAGAAACTGGGAATAAAGGGGGTGGGGACTACTATATCATAGACAGGGACATGGAAACCCAAGGAGCAGGGTAGCTCAGGTATACATTCCTGACTTACAGAAAATATGAAGCAATCAACAGTTCTGAGTTATGAGACTGCCAGGTCATAAATATTAAAAGTTGTCTATGATGAGGTTCTAAAATCATTCTCATGAAATTTTAAGTAGAGAGAAAGCAGAAAGCAGAGGGCAACAGATGGAGGCAGAGAAGACCCAGAACTTAAGCCACGTTCCACCTTACACCACCCCAAATATTTATGAGCTGAAATCATCTAATTAGCTGAAATTTATAATGATGGTGTATGGGCAGATGAGCTTTAGGACTTTTATTCATTCACCCATCCAACATATAATTAAAGAGAACCAATTACTCCATTCCAAAGCCTGGGAATACAATGGAGAGGAGACAGGTAAAGTCCTTGCCCTCATGGAATTTATAGCCTCCAGCAGAGGTTCCCAAATTTTGTTGCCCACCCTGATGTCAAGGTCACATCCCAAACCTTTTAATCAGGGTGTATATGGGGTAGGATCCAGGCACCATATTTTCAAAGATCCATAAAGGATTCACAAGTGCAGCAAAGTTTGGGAACCACTTAGGATTCTTAACTGTGTCACCATGATTGGCCCCGTCAATGAGCACCAAAGTCTTGTCCATGGCTTATCTTAGCAGCTCCTGCTCTGCTTTCTGAAACTCTATGTGCCCCAAAGAACTTCATCCTCACATTTGCAGTATAAGTGCAAAATTTTCTGTAAGCTTAATTCATTTGAATATTTCTGAGAGAGTTTCCTAACTAAAAGTACTAGTCACAAACTTAAATGCTGGTAGGATGACCTCCTTAATCCAAAACCTAAATCAGAACACATTACCCAGCACCTAATCTGATCATGGTATAAAATATTTGAAATCCAGGACACCCTAGAAACCCTAAGCCTCTTGGCTGCCATATCTACAAGGTCCTTTCATGGTATGAACCCTGGGAGCAGACTCCCAGCGGGTTTAAATCACCTGATTCCCTTGTTAAGGTAGAAAAAAAAGAACTCGCTGGATAAACCCTTTCTTTCTATTTTCTTTGAGCTTTTATATTCCATTCTTCTTCAAGTGATCAATGGAAATTCATTATAGACTTTCTTGGACTTACTCCTGGATTTTCATCAATTTAGAAAGGAAACATTACATTAAGTCTTTCTCTGGAAGGCTCCAGGAATTTTAAAAAATAAGAATAAAAGAAAAGAGAGAGAAAAAAAAGGAGTCTGCTTTGAAGTTGCAATGAACATGCCAGAAAAAAAAAGCACAAAACCCCAAAATGATGGATCCTGAGAAAAATGTTGAAGGAGAAGTACTTCCCCTGTTTCCCATTGTGCGTTCTTAAGGGTGAAGTGGTCCCACTCAAACCACCAGAGCCTGCCAGTTGGCCAACCCAGCGGCATTCCACAACAGAGATTAAAACCAACTTTATGATTGTGGTGCAAATAATAAAGAGCCTGGCAGGGTTTCCTTCCAAAATGAAAGCTCATTTATTTTCTGAGGTGTATAATTTGGTTGTAAATGTTTCCTTTGGGCCAAAACATCCCAGATTGTGCTTTTGCCTGGAACACATCACTGCTGTGCTGGAGAAGAATGGACTCCGTGTGGTCGTGCCGTGTCCATCCACTCGGGGCATGGAGGGTTCAAGTTGGCCCTGCTCTTGTGTCACATCTGGTGGCAGTGGTCTGCAGTGCAGAACTAGAGATGGGAGGCAGGCAGTGCTGGGCCTGGACTGGCTGCACCAACTCCCAAGTTGTCCATCTGTGAAATGGGCAGGCTCACCACTGGCCCTCATCTACCCCTCACACCTGTTTCGGTGCCTCTCAGTGCTTAGGAGAGCAGAGGAGCATTGGGAGCCCTGTTCCCTGTAAAACTTAGCTTTTCTTCTATGTCTCTGTGTATTTATTTATTTTTTCAAAAGTCACTTTTAAAAAATCCACCCAGTAGTGACTAATATTTGGATACAGACAAAGCCAGATTCTTTCCAGGCCTCATGGGCTGACCACACATACTTGGGGTCAGAATTTGGCCCATTGTGTTTAGCCAATCTCACCCAAATATAAACAGCTTTTCACCCTATATGAGAAGCCTAAGAAATAACAGCCCTTTCTACCATTTTCATGTTTGTCAACTCTCTTCCTTACATCATATACTTTCATCCTGTCTTCCATTTCCAACTCCATATTAAATCTAAAGCCAGTGCCAGGCTTTGTAGATAAAAATATATTTATCCCACTGTTCCCTGCCCCAAACAACATGTAATACAAAACAGGAAAATATCTGGTGAGATCAAGGGTGTGGCATCAAAAGTCATCATGTGACGTCCCTTTATGATATATGAAGTTGCTACTCTAACACTGGGATTGGCGTGAAGGAGGGGGGAAGAAGTGAACTGAAAGGGGAAAAGAAATTAGTGCAGTTAACCTGGGAAACCTGAGAACACTGGTAGAAATTAGTGTTGTGGGACTTGCCTCAAGAGGTGAAATTCAATGGTCTTGTGTATTATGAAGTTACCTGCAGGGAAATGATAGAGAGAGCTTTCACTAAACCCGAGATTCTCCCGAGATTGACCACAAAGCAGCAGGTCAGGCACAATGTTACATAAAAAAATACCTTCCTATGGAGTATAGCCAAATCATTGCTAAGATGACAGTCCACCAACTTGTCAAATTTATATCACATTTTCCAGTTGGTCAGGGCCCCACAAATCAGTTCACATACGAGCCATGCAGTTCATGCTCAGCTTTTTGGATAATCACTGGTTGCTGATCTTCACACCCCTAATTCAAGGACAGCAATATGAAATGTTCTCAAAGGAGAACCGAGTGAATAAATACTAGAGCATAAAAGTTTATGACAATTCGTGTACAAAGAAACATAATATGAGTCAGGCAGCTATAGCTTCAGACTCCAAGTAACCCAGTGGCTGCAGCTAATTCTTTCAGCACTTCGGCTGCTGCCATCACCCACATGCCCACCTGGAACTTGGAAAATCAAGTTTACAGTGTTTGGAAACCACAATATTGACACATGATAAACAGGTCACAGAAGAAACTTGGACTTCCCTCAGTACTGAGCCCACAAAAGCAAGGGATTCAGACCACGCCTGTTGCATGAATGCCAATTTTGCACTGTGGTTAGAGGGTTTTATTCTAGGACACACACATCATACTGAGATAAAAGAGAAGCCAGGATCCCACTTCTTTTTGAAAACCATAATTCTTTCCTACTTTACTACCTTATGTCAATACATCTGAGCCTCGGGGCTGTAAGTCACTTCCTGTCATGGTCAAGTTTCATCTCCTTTATGAAGCACTCAATACTTTTCACAGTTCCCAGGTGCATACATGGCTTAGCTGAAAGTCGTTTTGAATTCAGAATATTGCCTACAGAGCTCTGGACAGTGGGTTTTGAGAAGTAATTATCCCCTTGCCTAAATATCCTTTATAAGTGCTCCCTACACACACACACACACACACACACACACACACGCGCGCGCGCGCACACACTCACACTCATACTCACACACACACACGCACCGCTATCCTGACAGAAATGCCTATGGTTCTGACCAACTGTTCAGGTAAAGGTGTAGCAGGTCACTAGAAGCCTCTTGACCTGTGGAGGCCACAAAATGCATCATATGGTCAGAAGTGAATCAGGGGACAGCAAGAGACACACAAAGTGACATTTAAAAGCATGTTCCTGTAGCTGCTTATTGTAGTAAGTTAAAAAGTTTAAGTCACAGAGTAACAAGGACTTGCAGACCCAACCCAGGCCCTTCTTCTGCCCCTGATGTTCTTTTATTGATTTATTTTTTAAAACTTTCTGTTTTACTCCTTCCTTTGCCCTAGAATGGTAAAACCAACAAATAAAGAAGCAATAAAAATAAAAATACAAAAGTAGAAACTTTATTATATGCAGGAGTTGAGTGACTGAATCATTTCATTAAAAATCAGGTCAAGTTAGGTGGTTTTACATTGAAGAGAAAAAAGCAGATATAATTGGAGAAGCCCTAACTAGTCACTTCCTTCTTAGAGGCTGGGCTTTGGGAGATTGGATAACACCTTGGGATGCAAGAATTTAATCGGGGCTCTGCTGTAGTCTGAAGTCAATAGGTACATAAATATTTTGGGTCTCAGTTTCCTCATCTATAAAATGAAAATAACAGTATCTTCTCCGTTTCCCCAAATATGGTGAGGGCATTTTGGAAGGTACAACACTCACTGACATCTCAGACTTTATTGAACACGTGCTACTTGCAAGGGTTACCCCATATGTTGTCAGGTATGAAGAAAAGCAAGTTAGTACTGCTGCTCTTGAGCCCCTTACTGTTTTGGTAGGCAAAGTGGGCAGTAGGGATGATTCATGTCTCCAGATAATTTTATGCATATATATGAGTATATGCAAAAGAATGTAATCATCCCTTAATGGATGTACCATGTTATGAGGGTTTAGATATGGCCCATGTCCACCTCAATAGTTCACAGAAAACCTTATATGGTTTGTCTAGAATTTTTGCAGCTGGAAAAGAGGAAGGAAGGCAGTACTAGCCAAGGGAATGGCCTGAGCAGAGAGGAAAAATATCATGGGGAGGGTACAAGGACTAGTAACAGTCCCATTTGGTTGCAAGTACTTTTAAAGCAAAGGCTATGAAAAGTTGGTTAATTACAGGTATGCAGTTCCTCAGTATCTGTTTTGAAGCCAGGGATGAGAGAACCATTGGAAGTTCTTAAGCAAGGGAAGGCAACAATTTTTGACAAGTTGACTCTGAGTATGATATTTTGAATGGATATGTGGAGAGAGAAACTAGAATTGAAATTAATGAGATCTGGGGAAGTAAGGACCCAGGTCACCACACCAGGCAGTGAATGGGAACTGCCAACTATTGGGTCAAACAGGATCAGTCAGGTTCTTGTGTATATGTGGAGGGGAGATGGAAAGTGGCTTCTGCAAGGTCCTTGATGGTCTCATCTGCTGGAATTCACATTTTTGTGCCATCCCCTTCCTTTGAGTACGGGATGAAGTAACTGGCTTTTAACCAATAGGAGAGGCAAAAGGTGAGTGACTGGGTGTCACTCACACTGTTTCTGGCTTTATTCCCTTGATTGCTCTGATGAAACCAGTTGCCATATTTGAAGCCAGCTGCCCTATGGAGAGGCCACATAGCAAGGAGCTTTGAGTGCCTCTGGCTGATAGCTCTCGAGAAACAATCTTGCCAATAACCAAGTGAGTGAGCCTGGAAGCCAGTCCTTTTCCAGCCACACCATGAGATAACTGCAGTCCTGTCTGTTAAACTCAACTGCAGCCCATGAGAGACCCTGGACCAGAAGTGACCAGGTAAGCCGGGCCCGAATTCCTGACTCACAGGAATTCTGAGATAATAAATGTTTGTTTTTTAAGCTGCTAAATTTGGAACCAGAGCTATCTCATACAGGGAGGGAGGTACTTAACTGACATGGAAATGGTAGGGGACAAGTGCTGTTTGAGATTAAAATCCCAAATTCATGGTCCGAAGTTGTGCATACACTTTTTACTAGGCTTTGTTGATGTTAGAAACTTTTCATAAAAGGAAACCTCTCGGCCACCTCTTACTTTCACTGTTTCCTAGAGTTGATTAATAAAACATGACTTGATTTTCAATTTCAAGCGACTCAGGGGGGCATTCCAATAGAAAAACTGGCAGGAAATTAATACCATACACACCAGGAAAGGCAGATGCTTCTGAATCTGACACTTGGGGGAAAACACACCTTTCCTTTTTACACATCCTTCCCTCCTTGGATTTTACATTGGTAGTTTGTTTTTAGGAGCCTTGGAAAAGGGCAATATTCTCTCAGTATAAAATGAGTCATTCTACAACATGAAAATAGTTGAATGATAGTTAACAAAACAGTTGGCCAGGGATTTTGAAGAAGCTGCATTATTTATTTATGCTTCAAGTGTAGTGATATCTGACAAAGCTAATGTTATGTCTGTGAACTGTGGAGTAAATCTCCATGCTAAATCTCTGAAATATGTTTTTATATGAAATGTGATTACTTATAATTAAACTTTTTCCCTCAATCTTCTTGCTTGCTGTGAGGAAGACAAATTACAAAACTGCCCTACCACAACACTTGCAGGACTTTCAGGGCATATAGTATCTGAGGAAGTAGTCACACTGTTTGTGTTAGCTAAGCCTGGGTTTTTCTGTTTTTTTTGTTTTTGTTTTTTTCATATGACATCTTCCACAGTAGTGGGAAATAAAGCCTCCCACTAGATGCTTGAGCTTGACCCCTTGGTGAGGCTCATGGTCATCTTAATGGTGAGAGACTGCTATCCGCAAACCAGTAAGAAATGAGGTGTTCTGAATCCAGTCTCCTGCTCATGGAGACTTTTCATTCTATCTTTGATAGTGCAAGCAGATCTCTGCATTTAGTCCAAGATTTTCTCTCCGATTGAGTTTACCTCGCCTGTCTGTGAGTGAAGGAGAAGATAGCAAAATATACTGTTTGGATTTGTCCTTAGTGTTACCTTTCTGAACTGCTGATGGGCTCTTGCTCTCATCTGTGGTTCAGTACCTCCTCCATTGCATCTGTGGTAACAGATGAACACGCCCTTCTGCAAATACCAGGAGCATTGAGGCTTATCTCCATTCCACTAAAGCAAACATACCTGGATAATTGAGGAAATAAGTCCATCTTCCCTTCAGATATCTTACTATTTCAGGGAGACTATACCTGCAGCTCTAATTACAGAAATACTGTGAACCTCTAAGTCCTAGAGGTTCCCTTCCCTTCCCTGTCAATTGGGTTATAAAAACTCCTACCCAAACTATATTTTTGTGATTAGCATATGGATAAATGTTCATAGTGCAAAGAGATACTTACAGGTGATGAATATGGCTCAAAAATCTGGGCAAGCTTGATTTCTTCCTTGGGTTTTTGGCACTGGGGAAGGAATGTTTTCGCTTGCCTCCTGTCCTGTATTCTGAAAAGTGATGGGCTACATGGCAGCTAATGGTTAGTTATTGGTCATGTGATGAGAAATTCATAGAGGTGAGGCAAGAAAAAGACAAAGAGCTGAGAGCACAGGCCTAAGGGTGGTACACAAGAGTGCACACACAGAGCCCTGAAATCATAAGCCAGAGGGGCTCACTGGCCCCCAAAAACATGTACCCCTGCTCCAAGGTAGAGGCAAGTCCCTAGCCGGGGAATGCATTTCTTGTTCACCTTGCATCAAGGTGTGACTGATATAAGCAGAACTGATACATGTCCCCCTGAACTGGGACTGTTAAGAAGACATCAGAACTGCCATCTTCCTGGGTCCATGAGTGACTGCATGGAACTGACACCACAAAAGCTAAGGATTATAGAAGTTAAATGCTGTATCCAAGGTCACAGTCAGTTAAAACCAGTGTGGAGACTCAAATTCATGTCTTCTGACTCTCAAGGCAAGAACTCTTTCTGACAATGGAAAAGGAACCTCTGCTCCAAGCCACTGATGTCACAGGGATTGAAACCATTGTCTCTGTGACCCAGACAGCCAAGGTTTAAATCCTGCCTCTACCTCTACTAACTGTATGACTTGGGCAAGTTAATTAACCTTATTGTGTAAAATAGGGATAATAATAGTGCCTATTCCATGGTGTTATTATAAGGATTAAATAAATTAATATATTTTTTAATTTTTAAAAATTTTTTTTCATTATTTTCTTTATTTTTTCAAATACGTTTGTCTCTTTACTTTTAAAGTAAAGTAAGGCAGAGACAAATAAATTACTATTAGTCAGATGCTACTAAAAGTGATAGGCCCATGGTCAGTGCGATAGTAGTGTTTGACAAAAGTAGGTAGAAAAATCAGATGAGATCTATGTAAACACCAGCTTCCTCCTTTCCACACATGAACACTGGGGAATCTGATACCTCAGGCACATATTGTGACACTTAATTAACCCCTACCCTTCATCTGATGCTTTTACCCCAGACTAAATAATCATAGAACCAAGAGCCCAGAGGCTACCATGCCACTGAGCAAAGGTGGCACCCCCATTCAAGAGAAGCTTAAGACCATTTCCACCACTGTTTGTCTAGCTGCCATTGAGAGATCTTCCATGACCATAGGCTCTCCATTCTACAATGCTTTGAATGTCCTTTAATTGGACTCACCCTGTCTCCCTCCATCTTCCCCAACTCTTTTTCTACTGGACCTTCTAGGAATTTGACTCAGTGATAAGCAATCTCCTCTCATTTTCAGCCTCTTTTCTGAATATTCCTTCAACTGCCTCCTAGGTCTTCCTGGTCCCCATTACTGCTTCCTGACCATTTATTCCCTTCTTCCTAAAAAATAAAAACAGTAAAAAAAAAATCCCTGCTTTCAGGATGATGGATTTTCTAACTTTTATATGCAGCTCCTGTTCACTCTCTCATTCATTGAAAATTTAAACTTGTGTCTCAGTCTCCTTTGTTACCGTTTGGAGCCTTCAACATACATATAAATGGCTTTTCCAGTTCTTTGACCTCCTCATCACCAAAAATCTTTTCCTCTTCTGTACCTCAGTAGCCCTCTGCACTTCTGTCAGTAAATATTCTACACAAAGATACTTCCTGTACTGTTCTCTCATTTCCCTAGAGTTCAAACTCCACTGAGATCTCTAGTCTACCACCATTTTCTCAGCAACCTTCAACTTTCTTTAAATTCTACTTTCCTTTTAATTCAGCACATGTTCCCTTGTTATAATCATACCTTTACAACTCCCCTCAACCCTCCTTGCTACCTTCTCTCCCTCTGATTTATTTTATTCACAAAACCTCAGTTCTAGTTGAATCTAATGACCCAACTTCTCTAGGTTGGTAGCCAAGCAGATTGGTAATAAAAAAAATAAAATAGCCCAATTTGAAAAATTTGCTCCATTTTAGATTCATGTTGTCAAACCTTAAATGAATACTCAGTTCTGTTCCAAAATCAATTGCCCTTTCCTCACAATCTTGCCTTTTCCAGTATCCAACATGACTATTTAATTTCTTCTCTCTCCAAGTCTTCTACTCTTCCTCATTGTCCTCACTGCATATTTCATTGAAGGAAGAGGAGCTATTCTTCTTATGGTAATTCTCCTGTTCCCTCCATTATATCTACATTACTGCCTCAGAGCTTTGGTGCTTGTGATCCCATCTGCCTGGCCTGCTCTCCCCCTAATTCTTTGTAGAGCTGGCCTCTTCCTGTTCCCCAGTTTAAGACTTAAATATCATTTTTCTACCAAGTCCTTACATGGCCACCTGTTTTAATAGGTACCTCAGGCATTCCTTACCTTTTCTCACTTTTTATGTCCTGCTAAGCCCCTATCTACAATAATTATTTATCAAATATTTACTGCTAATTCCTCTTTCTAAAACATAAGCGTGTTCTCTATTGAATCTCTACTGTCTAGCCCAATACTTACACATAATAGGCACTCAGTACATGTATGTAAGTGCTGAAAAAAAAAAAAAAGAGAAATTGTGGAATGCTTACTCTATAGCTGGGCTGTGCTCTATACTTATATGGACATTATTTCATTTTTCTGACTGCAACCTGATCATCTCTGAAATAAAAGAGACACAATTCATGTTCATTTAATTTCCTTTCAAGTTCCATTAATAATCTAACAGCAACTATAATGTCACAGAACCTGGGCATTCTAGATGTACATTTTACTGCAGTTCTCTTTGGCAAAGCAAGACCATGAAAACTCTTAAAGGTGTTCAGAAATAAGGGTTTGTGTGACTTCAAGAAAGCGTACTGGCCTGCAAGTCAGTCAGCTTGGGATGGGGAATATAGTCTTGGGCAAGTCCTTTCATTTGCCTGGGTTTTGGATTTCTCATGTACAAAATGAGAAGTTGGGACTCAGTTTTTTGAGTTTCTTGCCTACAAAATTCTAGGACTTGGTGAGTGTCTACCACCTGCCTTCTAACTGGAGGACCTCATCGTGGTTGTGGGGGTGGCATAGAGCTTAGATGAAACCCTGGCTCATCCCAGTGAGCAGGGCTGTGACTACACCTGCAGCCACATGAGTGACCCCTGTGTATATGAGCAACTGTCCTGTGTGCATATATCCTGGTGACGCAAAAAGCACTCCACTTAAACTGTTAGGATGAAGACACAGAACATTCCAGGGGCACGACCATAGCAGTTCTCCTGCCAGCATCCACTTTTCCTTGGACCTCAATGGGGAGCCCATAAGACAGCCCCTTCATGTTGCTCTAGGCTGAACACTTGGGGTTTTGTGGGTGCAGGGTTTTTCTTTTAAAGGGAGTCTGTGTAGCCCACAGACAGCTCTGGTCAATTGGGCAGGCTCCATCTCACTGGCAGGTTTCCACAGCACTTCTATTTACACTGCATCCTAAGTGGCATGAAGAACTCCAACCCAAAGGAACAACAGACACACATAGGAGCCCACAAAGTAAAGTAAACTGAGTTAATGGTTTGAGCAATCTTGTAGCAACCATTCAGAAGTCCAGAGAAATGATGCAGTCTCCTTAATTAGAGGGTAGCTCTTTAAAGCTGTGTCTCCTTCTCTCCATTTTCCACTCAGTTCAGATCCCCATCCTTCACTCACATTAGGAAGGTGGGAATTGTGCTCTCAGCCCCCACGGTGCACAATTCTTCCCTTATCTTGGGCCACATCATTGGTAATTGAGTTCACTGGGCCTACTTTACTTCACTTCTTCCCCCATTTATGTGCAAATTTAAGGCCAAGAACATTGACATTCCTCTTTGGGTTATCCCAGAGTGCAGCACTGGGCAGGGGCGCGGGAAAGCTTGGAAAAAAAAAAGCAGCGAGAGAACTACTCTGGGGCATGGGAACCACAATGGACTGCACTTCAGAGTGATGAGGCCAGCAGGAAGAACTTGGGACAGAAAAGCTGTCTGTCACAGGTACTTTTGAAGAGCCTGGCTCTCATCATTTCTACCTGCTGTTCAGAATTTAGAATCACTCTTCTTATGATTCCAGAGCCTCTTGAAATAGCCTCAGTTTTTTCCAGTCGATGCTTATTCTTATTTATAGATGAGATTTATCTCATTTCTTAGGTGTCTTTTCAATGGAGTGTTTTTCCATCATCAAATTGCAGCAGGAAAGTCACAGCTGTTTCACTGGTAGGTGTGTCTTCCTACGTGTGCCAAAGAGGGGAGCAGAAAGGAAAAGATGTAGGCAGTAGTTCACCTTTTCCCAGCAGAGTGTGGAGGGCTGAACCTTTTTGGGAGTAATAGATTAAACACAAGCAGAAGCTATGAGCCAGGATGACTTGGCCACTATTTTAAGATGTTTTATCCCCTGTGGGCAGCTTCACTGCTGTAATATGTGATTGCATATTGTAAGAATCATTCTGTATTGTTTGGTTTTGAGTGGCCTGGTAATTTTGATGTCAGATGCCTCCTTCTCTAGCACCTGGGTCAGATTCCAAGTTAAAGGATATCCTTTATCCTTTATGTTATAAGTAATTTTTCTTGTATACTGTGGAACTGTTTTCCCTCTTTGAAAAGTCATAACATTGTTCATTTTCTAGTAGTCATAGGAACAACTCTGTTCTTTCCCCACTCAGCTCTAGTATCTGTAAATGTCAGCAACTCCCTGAGATTTCCACATCAGGGCTGTGTGAAGGAATCATGTCCACATAGATATTGGAGGACTGCATGTAACTGATCCAGGAACTGAGTGTGGCCTCTCTCCTTAACAAATGTTTACTAAGGACAACCCCAAGTAAGTTAATGAGTAATAGCACATGAACTTCATTCACCATTTTGCCTGATTTCAGTGAGGTGGCCTTCTGGTTTGAAGTAGAATCCTTCTTATTAATAACTTTCCCAAGATCTTGCAGAATCTAGGGAAAGGACTGGAGCATAAAAATATAACTCAATTAGTCAAAAAAGTCACCATGTTGAATAGAAGGCTCTCAGACCAATGGCTAGATGTTTAGAAGTGTTTGGGTACATGTTTAGAAGTGTTAGATGTAACCACAGTGATGGAATGCCCATCTCACACTCTCTGAAAGGTATTTTTTGACAATTTTTAAGTTATTGCTTTTCTTTATTGTATACAATGTCCAATAAAGAAGATATATGTCTACAATTGAGCTTTGAAAGAGGACGATGAGGCCAGTTCTATTTAAAGGGAACAAAGTCAAGCAGTAAATTTGCTGGTCACTCTTTTCATATGGGCTCTATCTTAGTCAGCAGTTGGTCTTTGATGTTGTAACAATAGCACTGGGCCTCTGAGGCAAAGGAGGGTGCCCATAATCGAAACTAGTCCACATTCATTAAAATGTGGAGACCAGTGTGCAGGGTAGCGCACATCAGGGAGCACCAGGAGCTAGCTCCAGGGATGTGAGTTCACTCTTCCAATGAAAAATGGCTTTCTTTCTGCATTATCTCCCCTGCTTGCTGCATTTTTAATTGAAGTGTGATATACATATGTAACTGTACATATGTAACTATACAGTTTAGTGGGATTTCACAAACTGAACACACCTGTGTAACATACACTCAGATCAAGAAATAGAACATTACCAGCACCCCAGATCACCTTGTACTTCCTTTTGGTCACTTCCTTCACAAGTGTGACCAGTGTCCTCTCTTCCAACAGCATATATTAGTTTTTCCTGGTAATCAATTTCACAGAATTACACGGCATGCGCTCTCTTGTGCTTGGCTTCTTTTACTCAACATTATGTTTGTGAAGTTGTACATGTTGCCTGTAGTTGTCATTTGTTCATTCCTCGTATGTGCATTTTCTGCATTATTATACATTCTACTGTTGGTAGAGCATTTCTGCCATTTCCAGTTGGGGCTATTTTAAATAATGCTGCTATGACCATTCTTTTCCAGGTATTTGAGTACATATATGAATACGGTTATGTTGGGTTATACCCAGGGTGGAATTGCTTAGTGAGAGAGAGGGGGTGTGTGTGCGTGCGTGTGTGTGTGTATGTGTGTGTGTGTTTTCTGTTTTCATAGTTACTTTGGAAAGACAATTTTCCAAAATGTTCACATGAGTTTACATTCCTTATAGGTGTTCCACATTCTCACCAATACTTAGTGTCTTTGTTTTTCTTTTCTTTTTTTTCCATTTTCTGCCATTTTGATGCAATAATAGACTGATTTCACATTTTTAGCGATGATACATTTTTAAAGTTATTTTTTCCTTCTATTTTAGCTATCTACCCAGTCAGTGCTCAATTTTATGGTAAATGCCAAATTGATATACTATTTAGATACTTAAAATGAGACCGGTCCCAACTCAACATCAAAGGGAGAGGGTGCTGTAGAACATACCTGAAGTGTGGGACACTGCCTATGACGAATAACACAAAACAAAGGATAAAATTCACTCAAGGTACAGGGCAGTCAGGGACTTAAGAAGAACAACAGAAAAAGATCTGGAACCAGAGCAGTTTGCAGGCTGATTAGATATTAGCAATGTAATACCACAAGTAAAAAAGAAAATATGAAACTACTCTCAACTATGGAAAACATGTTTAAAACCCTGACCACTTGTTCCTCAGAAGACCTTGAGGAAAAAGGACTTAGTAAGGCACTGAGAAAAAGGAAAAATCTGATTAGTCACCAGAAAGAAATAATTCTCAGGAGAAACAGTAATTAAAAAGCAGAGTATATAGTCACAGAGCTTGTGGAACTTCTGCCCCCAGACATGTCCTGTTTTTCTTGTTATGTCTGAGAAAGGAAGGTAGGAAAGCATGCCCCTCCATCAGCGAAAGTGGTTGCAGGCTTAAATTGTTACGGCTTCATGAGTAATGGGTAACTTATTGGCAGGCACAGTTCCATCTCTACGACAGAGTACATTATAACCTTCCAGTGAAGTAGCTATTGGTATCCCGTTTTACTGAACATGACAAGAAGCAAAGAGAAGCATGAGACTTTTGCCAAAAGGCACACACACAACTAAGAAGTGGAACTGAAGTTTGCACAAACCAACAGCCCATGCCTTTGGCCACTCTGATGGACCTTATGACTTGTTTTGGCTAATGGGGTGCTAATAGTGTGACCCAAGCACAGGCTGAAGTGTGCTGTCCATTTGGGCTTGCCACGGCCTTTCTATGCTTCTTTATCACCATGAGAGAGATGCATGGCAGGTAGGCTGCTGGTTGCAGAAGCATGGGAGGCAAATGGAAGAACCCAGACCCAGCCCACAGCTTGGAGCCTAACCTGCCTAGATCTACTGAATCCCTGCAAACGCACTGACCTTTGAGTGTGAGAATACATGCTTATTGTTACAGGACATTGCATTTTGGACTAATTTGCCATGCAGCATAATTGGCTAATAGCTCAATAATACCTGACCTGTATGAAGTACTTTCTGAGACTTGCAACTTGAAAGGAAAGCATGCATCTTGACCAGTGCTTCTGCATTATGCATAGGATTAACCTGGGGCCCTTGTTAAAATGCAGGTCTTGACCCAGTAGTCCTGGGTGAGGCCTGAGATTCTCATTTTCTAAAGAGCTCCCAGGAGTTGCTGCCACTGCTGCTCCACAGATCATACTCTGAGTACAAAGGCTGATAAGTCACCCTGAGCTTCTCACCTGTATCTCTGGGTCACAACTGCACCTGATGAACACTGGGGCAGTGGATGGGCCTCCTTATATGTAAGGGAAGGACAGTCCTTGCCCTCCAGTGAGAGTACTGTGTGTGTCTAATAATCTGCGTTCTCCTAATGGCCAGGAGGTCAGCTCAAACTCATGTTAACATATTCTCAGCCCATTTTCGGGACTAAGGATTAGAGAAACCTAATGAGATGTCCCCTCCTTTGTTAAATTTTCGTCTTTTATACTTCCTGGAATTTGAAGGTGCCCAGTAATAAACTCGTCTTTCAATTCATTTTGGGCTCATAGCCAATACCATATTTCCAAGTGACAATGTAATTGAAACCCCAGGCAGGAGATACAACATCTATATCTGGTTTTCCTAATTTCCAGTCAGGCAGGGCATGGGGAAAGGAGGATGAAGGGGGCTTATGGAAAAAGCTGGGTCTTCTGTTGGGACACTTTTCCAACCTGTTTTCCTGCCCAGTGCCTAACTTTCCTTCCACCATCACTGGGGCCACCATCATCAACTGGAAAATTGTGCTCCATGACACGTATGTACTTTGAGCATCCTAAAAAAAAATAGGAGAATTCTTTAAAATGAGACAGTATCTTCTCTCCTTCTTTCAGTTTTCATACTATGATGTAAATCACACACCTATGGTTTAACTCTAGGAAGGTATCATCCAGGGGTTCAGCTTTCAAATTCTCTGAACTTTTCCAGTGGAGACCCTAGATTGTTGTAGATTTTAAACTAGTTGTATGATTGCCTTACAAAGGTTGCTGTAATTTCCTAATAAGCTAAACATACATCTATGATATGACCCAGACAGTCTTAAGTATTCACACAAGAGAAATGAAAACATCTGTTTATGTAAACACTTATACCTGAATGTTCATAGCACCTTTTTTTAATAGGCCCAAATTGGAACACAACTTAAATGTGCTTCAATGGGTGAATGGATAAGCGTATTGTAATTGCATACAATGGAATACTAATTGACAATAAAAAAGGTAAAACTCTTTATGCACAAAACAACATGAATGCATTGCTAGATCATTACGGTGAGCAAAGAACTCACTGTACTATACATTCTGGATGATTCCACTTATATAAAAATCTAGTAAATGGCCCTGGATGGGTGGCTCAGCTGGTTGGAGTATATTGTACAAAATGTTGTGGGTTCAATTCCTGGTCAAGGCACATATTTAGGTTGTGGGTTTGATCCCTAGTTGGAGTGTGTATGGAGAGCAGCCAATTGATGTTTCTCTCTCATATCAATGTTTTTCTCTTGCATCCTCTCTCTCTAGAATCAATAAAAAAAATATCCTTGCATGAGGATTAAAAAAAAGATCTAGTAAATGCAAAAACTAATCAAAATAGAAGGCAGATCCATTTTGGCCTGGAGATGGCTGGAGAATGAGGGAGGAATCACAAAGGAGCACAGGAGACTTTTGGAAATTTCTTCAACATCTTGATGGTGCTGATGGTTTCACAGGTGCCAGAATCAGATTGTTTACTTTAAATATGCAATTCCAATTCAATGTATGTCAATGACAGCTCAATAAAGCTTTATTTAAAAAATAATAATACAACTGCGGCATTCCCCCTCATTTTCTTACCATGTCTGTCTCCAATGGGTGGGGTCAAAGCATGCTTTCTATTGCTTCATTGGCATTGTCATCTGGATGCAAGTGGGAGTAAGTTAACATTGAGTGGCCATATGGCATCATTTCCAGCTTCCTTGCATTCTTCATATAGATTCCAGACACACCTTGTTATTTTTGAAAATAGAGATGAAGTATCCACCAGCAAGTGGTCTATTGCATTCTGTCTACCTTCCTTTTTCCAGGTCCCTTCTTTTAAACATCTAGGAATTGGGGGTGCCCCAAAATACAAGTATACATCCCAAGGCCCCAAACTAGATGGAGCTGGAACTCTCCCACTCCATTGGCCTTGCAGCACTGTCTCTTCCAAAGGGGGAAGGAGATATTGCTTGCTTACAGAGGTACATCACTCACTGAAAATGCTCTATGAAAGATGACTTGGTTTACTAAAATGTGCATGGGCTGAGCTAACAGGAAGAAGAGGTAGTTAACCTACCATTTTTTGGTTCTCAGTTTACAGAGACCACTTCCCAGTGACACAAGATGGTATGTGCTTGGGGAGTTGAAGTAAACCTAGATTTATCAAGGCACCTTGGCCTCTTCCTTTTTCTGGGCCTGGGGCTTAAACTGATGTCTTTTTAAGGCATTAGATGACAATGACAATCCCACACACATTTGGTGACTTCCCATTGCTGCTTATTCTCCCACCTAAAATAGCAAACAAGCACAGGATCAGGCTCTCAGGGGAAAAACAATGAACTAGCTTTCTAAACACCAGCAAATTGTAGGCTTTGCCAAGGCCTAACCTTATTTCCAGCTGACCTGGGAGGACCTGGTATGGCCTAATTCCACTGCTGCCCATAGCACATCCCTTTCTGAGGCTTACAGACTTCAATGTTGTTAACAACAACAAGAATCAGCAGGTGCCTCTTTGAAACTCTGCCTTCTTCCTTTCCTGCACCATTACTACCTATAGAAGTTGTTGCTATCCCTACAACATTGATTAGAGCAGTGCTTTGTTTTGTTTGGTTGTGTGAGGAAGCAACAACTGAGACAAAAGGCAAGTAGTATATCTGGGAAATGAGTCCAGGAAGCTGGAAGGGGAAAGGGAAAGAAGGAAAAGAAGGGAAAGGGGTATGGGTGATGTTATCAAGCCAGAGACTACTGTGGGCAGTGGATGCTTAGTACCAGGAGGAATGCTGGGCACCAGCATGTTGACATCATTAGCATGGCAACCCACCTGACCTCTGGACCAATATGTCACAGAAATAAATAAATGAAGCTTTACATCTTTTGTGGTCATGGCTTCTTATGAAGTTCTTATGGAAAGGAAGTCCAGACAAGGTTTAAACAAAATGTAAAATGTAAGAAGCAGCAAGGTAACACATTCCCTTGCTGTTTCTTAAACTCACTGCATATAATCCTGGGCCTTAAACAGATGTCTCTTTCCCATCCTCTAATTAACCTTCTGTGTTTTAGGGTATGGATACGGACAGAGGAATACTTTTTGTGTCACTGAAGAAAGGGGCTTCATCACCTTCCTTTTCTTTATGAATTATAAAATTCAGACCCAAGGGTTGCAGAAGAAAGATATTATCAGAAGATGAGAGAAAAATGAGAGAACCACAGAAACTACAAAAAGGTTGTAAAATAAGGCCAATGAAGACTTCCAGGTAAGATGGAGGCATAGGTAGATACATTTTGCTTCCTCACACAACCAAAAGAAGGACAACAACAAATTTAAAAAGAAAAAATAACAGAACTGCCAGAAAATTGAACTGTATGGAAGTTGGACAAGCAACGAGGTAAAGAAGAAACATATACCCAGACAGCACCACCACGCTGTGTCATGAGTTGCTCTGCCCTGGATAATACCTAAGGGTCTGCCCCCTCACAATGCAACAGGAGTGCCGATATGGAGAAATATGACCCACATGAAAGAAGAGATCAAAACTCGAGAAAAAGAACTAAGCAACAAAGAGGTAGCCAGACTATCAGATGCAGAGCTCAAAACACTAGTAATCAGGATGCTCACAGAATGGCTGAGTATGGTCACAAAATGGGGGAAAAAGTGAAGGCTATGCAAAGTGACATAAAGAAAAATATACAGGGAACCAATGGTGAAGGGAAGGAAACCGGGACTCAAATCAATGACTTTTAGCAGAAGAAAGAAAGAAACATTCAGCCAGAACAGAATGAAGACACAAGAATTCAAAAAAATGAGGAGAAGCTTAGGAACCTCTGGGACAATTTTAAATGTTCCAACATCTGAATCATAGGGGTATCAGAAGAAGAGGAAGAGCAAAAAATTGAAAACCTATTTGAACAAATAGTGAAGGAGAACTTCCCCAATCTGGCCAAGGAAACAGACTTTTAGGAAATCCAGGAAGCTCAGAGAGTCCCAAAGAAGTTGGATCCAAGGGAGCACAACTTCCAACTCATGTCATGAAACTATAATGATACCACTACTGAATGGACACTACTAGCTCTCATGTGCTCTCCCAGAAAACTATGAGCATCAGTAGAGAGTCTTAAAAGGAGCAAGAGAAAAGGAGACTGTTACCTACAAAGGAGTTCCCATAAGACTGTCAGCTGATTTCTCAAAAGAAACGTTGCAGGCAGGAAGGAGCTGGAAAGAAGTATTCAAAGTCATGGAAGGCAAGGACCTACATCCAAGATTACTCTATCCAGCAAAGCTGTCATTTAGAATGGAAGGGCAGATAAAGTGCTTCCCAGATAAGGTCAAGTTAAAGGAGTTCATCACCACCAAGCCTTTATTATATGAAATGTTAAAGGGACTTATCTAAGAAAAAGAAGATCAAAACTATGAACACTGAAATGACAACAAACACAACTATTGACATCTGAACCTAAAAAACAAAAACAAAAAGAAACTAAGCAAACAACTAGAACAGGAACAGAATCACAGAAATGGAGATCACATGGAGGGTTATCAGCAGGGAGGAGGAAGGAGGAGAACGGGGGAAAAGCTATAGGGAATAAGAAGCATACATGGTAGGTACAAAATAGACAGGGGGAGGTTAGGAATAGTATAGGAAATGGAGAAGCCAAAGAACTTACTATATGTACAACCCACAGACATGAACTAAGAGGAGGGACTGCTGGAGGGAGGGACGGTGTAGGGCAGAGGGGAATAATGGGGAGGAAAAGATAGGACAACTGTAATATAATCAATAAAATATACTAAAAAAATTTCAGCTTTATAAAAATTAACCACTTAAAAGGACATATTAAATCATAACACCATGGATTCTACGCAAGTGAAGCAAAATTTAATGGGATAACAAGGGGAAACAGACACAACCACGAAAGTAGGGTAAGAATACAATTAAGCTCTTTGAGGAATCAGCAGATAAATAGATAATAAATAAATCAAGACTTGGAGGATTTTCATAATATAATGAAATACTTTGTTCTGATAGGTCTTGTAAAGAGATAAAAGACTTTGTATATCATAAAAAATATGAAGTCATGAAGTATTTGCAAAATATACTTGTACTATGTACAAACTTTATACTGATAAACTTGAAATTCATTTAAATTACATAGTTTTCTGAAAAAACATAAATGATCAAAATTGACTAAAGAAAAGTTATATTACCCAAAAAGACCACTGACTGACCCTGGAATAATGTGAAATGTTAATCAGAGATATCAACCAAACAGGTCTGTAGCCCAGAGGGTTTTATGAATGAATTCCAACAATCTCATTAGAAACAGATAGTTATTATTATTTAAAATGCTATACTGTAAAAAATGAAAAGATTTCCAACTCATGTCATGAAACTATAATGATACCACTACTGAATGGACACTACTAGCTTTCATGTACTCTCCCAGAAAACTATGAGCATATAAATATAGATTTTCTAGATTCCAGAACTAACACATTGGAAAATATAACTGAAAATAAAACCTTATTCACAAAAGTAATCAAACCTGGAAAGTAGCTTGTCAAAAGAAATGTGAAAGATGATGAAGAGAACTATAAAACTATACTGAAGAAATAAATAGATGTCTAGATCAAGTGCTGAATGGAAGCATTAAAAATTTAAAAATAGCAGGCCGATGAAGAAGAGGATGGAATCAGGGATTTAGAAGACAAGGTAGCAGAAAACACCCAATCAGAACGGCAAAATGAAAAAAGAATAAAGAAAAATAAGGATAGTTTAAGGGACCTTGTATCATCTTACATAAATCATAAAGAAAATGGTAAAATAATGAAATGATTTTTGGTGCATTAAATCACTGTTACAATACTATGTAATTAAAAGTAATTCCTTTTTTTAAATCTCAAGAAATTCTTTATAACTTAACCAAAAATATATATAAAGCAATTCCCATTAAAATGTCAATGAATTTTTAAATGATTCTAAAGTCTGTTTGAAAGAAGACATTTTATGAGAATTTTTAAGAAAGATTTTTTAAATGAAAGGAAATTTGCCATAATAAAACATTCTATGAAACTATATTAAATGAAGCTAGTGCAATGTTGATATATGAATAGACAAAAATGAAAGTCAAGAGACAGACTTAATTACATGTGAAAATTTTAGTATGTGATAAAAGTGTTATTTTATATCCATGAATGTAGAACATAGTATTTAATAAATATGATAGGACAAGTGGCTATTTACTGGGACAAGAAACAAAATTATAGCTTTACCTTAAACCTTAAACCAATAAATAACTTCAAAGTATATCATAGTCTTGAAAAAATAAAAACAAATGAATAAATTTAAAAGTGTTAAAATGCATTTAAAAAATTTAACAATCTTTATTTGAGGAAAACTTTCTTAAATAAGGCAAGAAAACCAAACACCATAAGGAAAATGATTCAGAGTTGATTATATTTAAAATGGAAAGTTTTTGTACGGCCAAAGGCAGCATGAACAATGTTAACAGATGAGTGCAAGGTTGGTCCAAATATTTATAAAGTATAGGAAACAAAAGGTCAATATGGTAAATAATTTGCAAAGATGGCCATAGTAATTCCTCCCACCCCAGTGCACATGCTTCTTTGCAATGTTACTTTGCTGCTCCTGCCATCAGGAGGAGTGTATTTCTCCCCCAGAATTTGATCTGACCCAGTGATTTATTTAGCCAATACAGTGTGGCTGAAGTGACATTGTACAAGGTCATCAAGAGGCCTTGCAACTTCTGCTTTTAGTCTCTTGCTTCTGTGAGTCCACCATGTAAAGACATGTGGCTAGGCCCTGTCTGGTGTAGCTCAGCTGGGTAGAGCACTCTCCAGATACTCTGGGTTCAATCCCCAGGTCAGGGCACATACAAGAATCAGCCAATGAATATCAACAATCTCAGTATGTGGATTCAGTAAATTAAAGTATTCTCTCTCTCTTCCTCTTCCCCCTCCCTAACTCTCTCTAAAATCAATAAATAGAACATTTAAAAAAATATAAATACATGAGGATTAAAGACCATATGGACAGAGAGTGAAGGTGACAGCCAACACCAATCAGAGGTCATCTTGGACCATCTAGCTCATGTCAAGCTAACAGAAGACTGTAACCATATGAGTAGTCCCAAGGTGAGATCAGCAGAACCACCCAGGTGAGTTCAGAGAAGTTGCTAACAAACTCATAAGCAAATAAAGTGGTGGTTGTTTTAAGTCACTAAAGGTTGGTGTAATTTGTTTCACAGAAATACCTACATGGGACAGTTATCCATAATTTATAAAGAATCGTAGGGATAAGAGCAAACAGCCTGCTTGGAAAATTGGCAGGCAAGTCACGAAACAAGAATCACAATGGCTGTTGCCTTGAGTCAGAACTGGAGGAGTCTTGCTGATGGCCTGGAACAAGAACTTGGGCTCCACAGTCAACCTGCCTGGGTCTGAATCCTGGCTCTGCCCCACCACAGCTGTGTGGCCAAATGCAAGTTACCCAGACCTCTCTAGATCTCAATTTCCTCATCTATGAAATGGGTATATTACCCATTGGTATTTATATTACCAATGGGTATAAATACCATCTATCCTACAGGGTCATTGTAAGGAACCTTACTTTTATTAAGTACAAATAAATGTTTCTTTTGCTTCTATTGCTATAAACAACTCAGATGAACCTTTGAATCCAGAGAAGCAGGGAGTACAAGAAGCTAAGTTCGTTTATTGAATGCAACTAAAAGGACAAAAGGGGTAAAGTGTGTGTAAGATGGTAATTAGGAGATAAAGAACAAAGGCATTTAGTTACATTTCAGAGTTTGGTTTGCTTTAATGTTACTGTAAAAATAACCAATTTGATGTTTTATAATACTTGCTTAAATGTCACTCTTAATGAGTTCTAGCTTTACTACTTAAAATCTGTAGAAATTCATGGTTCTAAATGTGACTGAGATTTAATAGAGAGGCACTTTGCAAATGTCAAGTAAAATAGGTATTATTATTACTATTACCTATTGTTTATATATTTTGAGATATTCTGTCTTTCAAGTTGTTTTTATTATATATAACTATTTTCTTCCTATTATGAAGACATATGAAAGAACTAATCTGCATATCTGATCAACATGAGCCAAACTTAATGAGGAGATTTCATTCAAAAGTGAGTCAAGTTGATGTCTCTGTGTATCTTATGCAGCTATTGCAAACAACTATATAATTTCTTACTAGATATTTTAAAATACTGAAAATAGTGCGAAAACTAACATCATTATTTTTATGACATAACCAATCGAGATAGTGTGCTCAAAGCATTTTACTGCCACCTCATAACAGCACACCTCCAGTACAGGGACAGGCACAGAGTCAAAAAATCTATCCCCCAGTATGCTGAAACTACCAAAAGAAAATCATGTTAGGTCAAGTATATATGTGTGTGTGTTTATATGTGTGAATATATATATATGCACACACACACACATATGTAATGTATCAATGTGTGTATATATACTTATGTTCATATTTTACACAATAAAATTGCCGAGATGTGTTTGAAAATATAAACTGTTAAAAGGCTTTCTCTCTTATAGTCAACATGATGACTTTTCCAAGAACTTGGATACAAATAATCTTCAAAGGTTTTAACATTACAAAATAACAAAAACAAATTAAGCAGCTTCTACCTATACAACCTTGGGCAAGTTAGTTAACCTCATTTTTTAAAAATATGAAACAAGGATAATAACAGTAACTAATTTATGTGGCATTTTTGCAAGGATTTGAAAAGTTAATATATTGAAAGTGTTAAGAACAGTGTATGACACATAGAGGCAATTTGCAAATCTTAGCTATTATTGTTATTCTTACTACTATTTTATTGGGTGTCCTCCATATGTCAAAGTCACCAGATTTTAAATATGAGTGTATCTTTTTTTAAATGATCTCAAAATATACTACAACTTGGTATATTTATGGAATATGAAGTTCTGATTCAACCTCATATTTTAGAATGTATTAAGCAGAGATAACAAAAATATAATTAATTTTTCAGTTGCAAAGAATGATTTTAGCAGCCTAAGATAACACAGACCCAATGGATTTAAATGGAGCTTAAGATAGGTTAAAATATCCAGTAAACAGAAAGAATATAGCATCCACACTTTCGTTTTCTGATACACCTGCTACTAGCGAATTTACTTTCTGGCTGAAAACAGGCTAATAAATGTCTTTTGCAGACCTCCTCACTTGGTGGAACATACATTCTCCATCTGAATCATAATTCCTTTAGGGAGTCAGAGGGCCAATGAAATAACTTTAGTCAGGAAGACTATAAAACTTTTATAATAACAAATTACAAAAGAGAGTAAAATTATGAACTAAACTGTTAAACTCATCATTCTGCCTGGATACGTGCATTGAGTGGACAGAATAACTGAATGCTTCCATACGATAAACTGAAGCTGGTGGGTCAGTAGTTCTTTGGGACTCAGGTTATTCCTAGGAGAGGTACTCTTTCTAAATCCGGCATTTCTTCTGCTCTCCTGGGGCAGTTCTTCAGCCAAAAGCCCTTTGGAGAATGTAATCTACTTCCCCTTTG
This sequence comes from Pteronotus mesoamericanus, assembly GCF_021234165.1. NCBI lineage: Eukaryota > Metazoa > Chordata > Mammalia > Chiroptera > Mormoopidae > Pteronotus > Pteronotus mesoamericanus. The sequence goes on along the minus strand of NW_026555105.1, from coordinate 31,868,531 downwards.
CAGTTCCCACTTCCACCAGCTGCTTCTCTCATTACCTTACTGTTCAGGCAGAAAAGGCTGGCCCCAGGTTCTTCTAATGATAGCAAGCACCTCATAAAGAAATCTGCCAAATTTACTTTTCCATAGAACATCACTGTTACAACTTTTTCATGAGTCCACGAGGAAAGAAAGCATCATGTATAAAATATGACTTCCAGAAATCTTGAAGATATTAAGTATTATTCCTCCATGACTGGTGGGTGTACCAGGCTACAGAATGGCAGTATCTTCAATTTCCCCAAAGGAATCCCTTCACTCTGTCCTTATACCTGTTTGCCCATAGAAGAAGGTGAGAGGACCCCACAACGTTAGGGCATTTTCAGAAATGTCCTAAGTTTAAGAAAACCTTCAGCTCTGGGTGAATACCTTTCCATTCCTGGTTTTGCATTTGTGTGCAAGGGTCACCCTGCTTTAGTCTATAACACCCTGACAGAGGTAAAACTTGGTGTAATTAATCAAGAGCTTGGGATGTGTGAACTTTGGCAAGTTTCTTAACCTCTCTGTGTACCTCATTTATTTTTTGCATCTGTAAAGGAGATATTAATTATATAGTACCTCATTAAATCAGTTAACTTTTGTACAGCACTTAAAACAGTAGCATAGTAAGAACTGTTTCAAGTGTTGAAGTGAATTTTCTCTTTAAAAGTAAAGTTCTTCCGCAAAAAATTACACAAAGAGGTAAAAAATGAATGAGGCAATGATTGTAAAGTCCTTTAGAAACAATAAATATAATAATATTTATCTCGACATTGCAAAGCATAGAGCTTTAGAGGGACTATTTTGAGGAGGAGCTTTTTTAAGGGCCAGAGAATTCTCGCTGTTTTCTGAGAAAATCCCCGCAGACTTTTACCCATGCCCCAAGTTGACAGTTGTCACTCCCCTAGACCCAAGGAAAAGCGCTTTCCAAGGTAGCAGCAGGAAATCCTTACCTGGGCAACACTTCACTCGAAAATCGGAACTCACCTTTTGTTTGACGCCCACTCCCCAGTTGCGACCATCCCCCACCCCTACACTCTTAGGGCTCTTAGCTGAAATTGATCATTAGAACCAAATTCCTATTCCCAAGGCGACCTTCAGCAGGGGCGGAGCATTGGGAAGAAGTCTTGGTATAAGATTAAAAGCGCCAAGTAACCGCGAGCGAAAGCACGGCAGGTGCCTTAATTCCGCGCCTTCCCGCTCGGCCAAGACCGCACTCCGGAGCCTCTGGTGAGGCCGACGAGAGACATCGGGACCATCGGGACCGACTGCGAGAGGAGAGGTTGTCTACTCTCCTTGCTTTGTGAAAGGGCATACTCGCCGGAGCTCTTGCTCCTAAATCTAGTTTGGGTATATTATCCTATAAAGTCTCCTTCCGCAACCCCTGCCCCCTCCCCTCCCAGAGTTACATTACTCGGCCTCTAAAGGGCCACCAAAGCTTGGCAGAACCGCAAAACAAACACATACATGCTCCATACTTCCTCTGCCCAACGCAAGCCTCGCACCCCCAGATACCTGACCTATGGCAGACCTGGAGGAGCGCGTCCGACAGATGTCGGAGCCAAGTCCAGCCTTCCAGTATGTGTCCCCGCTCCGCCTCTGCCTAAGACGGGTTGCCCTGGCAAAACTGCTGCCAAAACAGTTGCTTTCGGGTGGGGCGGGGTCCCATCTCCTCGCATCCATCGAGCGCTAGCTCGGCACCCAGCTACTCGGGTCCCCGCGGCCACGCGCGCCCCTCTCCGGCGACGCACTCACCTGCAGCTGGGTCCGGCTTGCGTTGCCCGTTGCCGCGTCCGGCCCGTCGGCGGCTCCCGTACCGCGCAACACCGTTATGTGCAGCGTTAGCAGCAGCAGCCCCAGCAGCAGCAGCAGCTCGGCCGCCAGGCGAACCATCCTCTTGAGACGCGCGGCTTTAGGACCCGGCGCGGCGGGCGGTGGCGGCGGCGGCGCCGGGAGAGGAGGAGTCGGAGCTCGGGAGCCCGGCAGCGCGGCTCCCGCGTCGGCCCCAGCCGGGGCCCCGCTCCCCGGGCCCGCGGGGCTGGCGCTGGGAGCGGCGGGGCGCGCCGGGCCAGGGGAGCAGGAGCCGCCGCCGCCTCCGCCGCCGCCACCGCACCACGGCGGAGCCACGGCGGGGCCGGGGGCGTCCAAGCCGGCTGCTGAGCAAACCCGGGCGCTTCCCTGCGGCGGCGGGGACAGGGGGCTGCCCGGGACCCAGGCCGGGCCGGGGACCACCCTGCGGGCAGGGGGCAGCGGAGGCGGCGGCGGGGCGGGCGCAGCCAAGCCCCCGAGCGCACATGGGCGCCCCAGATGTGGCCGCGGCGCCGCAGCTGGAACAGGAGCGGCCGCCAGAGGAGCGCCGGGAGGAGGAGGAGGAAGAGAAGGAGGAGGAGGAGGAGGAGAAGGAGGAGGAGGGCTTCAGTGGCGGCCCGGAGTTACCTCCACGCTGGGCTCCCCCGCCCTGAGCCACTCACCGGACAAGCCACCTCCCCTCCTCCCTAGGCTACCTCGGGACGCGGGACGAGCTGCCCAGCCGCCGAGTGCTAGGGTGAGCTGGCTCCAGATGGGGGCCCCGGGTACACAGGGGTTGTCACTGTTTGGAAGTGACTTGGGCACCCCTCTGGGGTCCGCGTCCGCCTGCCAGGTTGTGCCAAGTGCGCGCCACCGCTGCTGAAGTCACTGCGGCCTGCGAGGGCACGGCCCCTGTGCGCACTGAGGCTCGGGGCTGTGGGTGGATTGGATTGGGGGGAGTGCCTGAGGGAGTTTAGAAACCTTTATTGACAAAGTGGAGTTGGAGTTGTGGTGATGGAGAAGGGAGGGGGCGCAGGACAAGCCAGGTGTCTGTCTGCGACTGTGCGTCCCCGCCTGCAGCTGGCTTGCGTGTGTAAGAGGTGGATAAAGAGTCGTTCCAGAAGGATCTTGACTCTTGCTCCGGGACGGAGAGCCGCCTGCCTCCTGAGCACCGCTGCTCACACACCCGTGTCGCCTTGTAGAGCCTAGAAGGAAGGCGAGTCCAGTTCGCTGGACGTGGGTCTGGCTCGGTGCGCAGGTGTCGCGGCGGTAAGCTTCTGAGGCCGGGTGCTCGCGGCCAGGCTCGCGGAACGCAGGTGGGGCACTGGGGATAAATCTCAGCTCTGGTAGTCGCGGGTCTGGGGGTTCATCCAGGAGGCGCCGCGCCCGGAGGGGACCTGTGGGCTGCAGACGCACAGCCGCTGTCCCTGGGCCACCGCCTCATGACCGCTCTGCAGCCTCGGGCTCCCGCGCGCCACTCATGCCTTGCAGGGGTTGGCTGGCAAGAGAAAGGGCTTGAGTTTGGCAGGGGGCGCGGGGTCCTCGCCTCCGATGCAGGAGCAACTGGGTCCGACGGTGGGCTCAGATCACTCCAGTGGCACCGCACGTTTCCCTCCCTCTGGATCTTGCAGCAGCTCCCGCCTTCCAGAAATGGCTCGGAGTGGTGGGCGCTCTGTATGTCTGGGGCCTTTTATACAGAGCTTCCCCCGCCCCGCACCCGGTTTCCTCCTCCCCTCCTCCCCTGTGCCCGCCCAGCCCTTCCCAACCCGCTAGCGGAGCCCTCAGTCCTGGCGTTCCCACGTAAGCATTTCGCAAATTTCCAAGTCCTTCTCGCATCCAGTGCCTCTGAGATGGGCCCTCACGATTCTCCCTTGGTGACTGATATTAAATAAATAAACAAACCTCTCTCCCCGCCCCATTTCTGGCCGCCTCCTCCCTGTGCTACAAACTGAGGAAAGATTCTTAAATCAACTATTTTATAACTTCACATTTTTAAGCGCAAGGCATCTCAGCTGGGTCTTACCCAAATTAAGACAAGAAACACCTTTATCATCCCGAAAGTGCGGCAAGTCATGGTAGCATTTTGCAGAATTTAAATAGGGGCGGTTAAGGTACGGGATGCTTGTTGGGTTTATTTGTGTCCTGGGAAGGAAGCGCTAGTTGCCGCTTTAAAGATGCCTTCAGCATCTTTAAAATTCTAACCAGCTGTAGAGTCTTATTAATAAGTTGGCAGCTGTTTATAAAGCACGCGATATCTTTTCCTTTGCAGTGTTTGTTTTGGGTGGGAGGATGTTTGGAGGGAGTGCTTGCTTTGGATTTTTAGGCAGCCAGCCCTGTCAGGCGTCTTATTGCGATCTCCAGGCTCTAAAATGCCAATAATTGTCAACTGGAGAGCTGGGGGAGCATTTGAAACAATAGACTGTCCATGGTTCAGATGGGAGATCAAAGAGGATCCCAGCAGCTTTCAGATCCCAGGAGGATCCTCCAGTGTGTTTTCTAATTAGAATCACTTGGGGGTGGGGGGGGGAGCAAGAGAGTCAGCACATGGATGGAATATATAAATTAAGATGGCAAACTAGAATCCTGAAGAAAGACGAAGTTTAGGGCTGGCTCTAACACCCCGCCTTCCCCGCCCCCCATGTGCCAGATTGTGAAGTGGGCGCACAGGGACAAATGACTTTCCTGTTGCCCAAGGCAGGCTGTTCTAAATTAGACTCCAGGCGCTGCTGTGTCCTGCATTTTCATCACACATAGTCCCCACATGTGAACCCCAACTGCCTCTCCTCTCATCTAAAATTAACGTTTTTGGATCCTAAGGAAAAAAAATAACTTTTAAAAACTCTGGAAAGAAATCCTTGCTGTGAGTGTAAATTCGTATAAATCTGTAAAAGGAGAGTTTGAGATCAAAGTCTTTGTAAGGTGTTGTAAAAATTGTAAATTGAATTTTGGGGATAGAAGTCGTTATAAAATGTTGAACAAATGTATGAATAACTGCTATTAAAATCCTTTCACGCTGTGAGATCCAAATTCCAGGTGAGTTTATGTTCTAGTAAGCACACATAACTAGTGTCGATAAATGTCCATGCTCTGTGATTAAGTTGTCAAACAAGGCTGCCAGCAGTGCTCTGCTTTTGAGGAGTTAGGGAACATGGGCTTACAATTTTTGTGGAAAAAGAATGACAGGTTTTAATAACCTAAACAAATTAAGCTTCAAGCACATTTATGAAATACTAGTAGCTGATGAAAGTTTTAAAAAAATCCTACCTCAAGAATTCCCACATCATTGTTTTCATATCTTTATTATTGACCTTACTACCTAGTAAAACATCTTCCATCTTCCCATCTTCCAATCACACCTGGATCAACTTTGTGGTAGAACATTCCCAGAGCATATCTCCTACCCACTACCCACCCTCCACCACTCCAGTATCCAGTTTTCTCCTTCCTGGGTTCACAGCTAAAGAAACATTTTCCTGCAACACCTGAGGCTAGGAGAGACAGTGGAGAACTCTGTTATTTCTATGTCTGGCCATAAAACATTCCTGAGGGATGTTTTCACACAAATTTGTCTTCCTTTCTGCTTGGCAAAGGACTCTGAGGTTACTACAAAAAACAGAACAATTGGACTAGGAATATCTTTATTTAACCTTGCATAGTAAGAAATAAAACTTTGTTGCTTAAAGCACTGTGATTTGGTGATATTTGGTATAGCACCTAACATTACCTGGTCTGAGAAGTAGTGCATTCTTCAAGACAGGGACATCTGCCTCATCATTAATATATTTCTAGTTGCTCAATCAGTGTTTGTTTAATGAATGTAATAAATCTGGTCTTTATTTAGACCCTGCTTAATAAATTAAGTCTCTTGAGAGTTCCTACTAAAAGTGGCTAACCTAAGAATATTAAATCTTCTGTCATTTGTATTATTCCCTCATAGATTACCTTTTATTATTATCTTGCAGAAAAGCTTATTTGACTGGAATATTTGAGGAAAGTAAAACAACAACAACAACAACAACAACACGCCAGAACACCTATGGTAAATATCATTGAAGAGAAACTTGTGGTCTATTATAGTCAAGATTTTATTGTTTTTACTTTATTATTCATTCATTCATTCATTCATTCATTCATTTATTTATTTTTATTGAAAACTGTTGCAGAGCAGCAAAGAGTGTAAGTGCAATCTTTAAAATACAAGTTTTTATTATATATTATACTTTTAAATATATACAAAGGAAAAGAATAATATAATGAATCATTACATACCTAAAACCCAGCTTCAACAAAACTCAAGGCCAATCTTGTCTCATGTATATTATCATATAGTTTCTCCTTCTGAGATTATTTTGAGGAAAATCCATGACATAATATCATTTCACTTGTACATATTTCAATATGTATCTCAAAAAGTAATGGTGAACTTACCTCAGTTCAATTAAAATAATTTTAAACACATTAAATTTTTTAAAAAATTAAACACATGAATAATATATATGAGATTTAAAACAGATTGGAGAAGCCAAAACTAGAGACTTTATTCAGAGTGTAAGAATGATTAGCATTTAGGGATTATGGTGGAAGCTGTTATGTGTTCACCAAAACCCCCTTTTCTCCTCTTCCTGGACGTACTGGTAAACTACATTTCCCAATATCCTGTGCATTTAGATACAGCTATGTGACTGAGTGCTGGCCAATAGAATGTGGGTAGAAGTAATGTGTGCATTTCCCTACCTAGCCCTTAAAAATGTCCTGTGCATGATCTCTTTCTTTTCACCTTGTCTGCAGGCTGGATGTTTCTGCCTTGGATGGTCTTAGTTCAGTGATTAGCGTGGCTCCCTGGAGCAGGGCTCTTACCCCACCTCTAGAAGCTACCTCTACCCAGAACACCATGGCTGGACTATTGTATGGTTGAGAAATAAAGTTTTAAAAACATATGTTAAGCCACCAAAAATTTGGGGTTTGTTACAGGAGCTTACCTTACTCTCACAAACATAGCGGGTAATGCTCCGTAAGGGAGAGGTGACAAATCTTTTCATTACAGGGTCTGTTAGCAGAACTTTTTGTCTTTGCGGAGTTTGAGATTACTGTCACAACTCCTCAGTCCAACTGTTACTGCTACAGTGGGAAAGCAGTCAAAGAAAATACATGAACAAATGGGTGTGGCTGTGTTTTAATAAAACTTTGTATACACAAACAGGGAGCTGGACCACATGACTCAGTTTGCTGATCCGTGTTTTAACAGACTGACACAAGACACCAACTCATCTTAGGAGCCAAGGAGTTACTGTAAAGTGGAGTGGATGGATTCCACTTACTAACCATGTAACCTCTTGGGCAAGTTATTTTACCTCTCCTAATCTGTTTCTTCACCTCTAACTTGGAGCTAAGAATGTCTATCTTGGGCTGTTGCAAAGCAGTAGGACAAGGTGAGTAGTTCCAGTTCTGTCTGTCTGACAGATGAAGGACTCCGTATTGTGTGCATGCAGACGGGGAACTTTTATGTCTCATTCACTTCTGAATTCACGTAATAGATGCTCTGTAAAATATTTGTTCAATGGATGCAGCTTTTAGAAAACTGCTGAAATTGTAGCTGAAAGGAGCCCTAGAGGTAAACTCTAAGCCCTTGAGGAAATACAAATAAACAAAAAGCCTGAAGTGTTCCATTAGAGTCCTTTGAACTATGAAGAACTCACAATGCTCAGAAGTGAGAAAATCACCACCCTCTGAGGCTCAGAGGAGCTCCCAGGGGCTCCAACCCCTGAAACAACAGCTAGTCTTGTGGGATACTTGGACCATCCGCTTCCCGATTATCTAACACATACACAAGACACATGAAGATAGAGGGGAAGCTTGTGGCTCTCCACTTCTCTTTAAAATCTCCTAAATGTTCAAAGAATATAAGAAACCACCAAGTACATGACCTGAAGAGGTTAAAAACATTTATTCAGAATGAGGGATGTCCTTCCCAGGCACCGGCTGGATTGGCAGGGAAATAGGAATGGCTTTTTGAAGGGGTTCATTATGTGCCTTCCTTTTGAGGCAGAGTCCAGAGTGGTATTAAAACATGATGTCGTGCTAGTCCACTGACCTCTCCTGCAAATAGCTATTCCTTGAAGACTTCATATGTTTCATAAGAAGCTCCTCTTTTGCTTTTACTTTACTTATTTCAGTGCAAATTCTGGAAAGCAAAATTAAATATCAGGGACATGTTATAGCTGGAGGAGAAAAGTGCTCATAATTGCAATGTTATATGTTATAGATCATCTAAGTTCTTTTTTTAAAAAATGCCTCACAAATAATTTCTAGCCTGGAAGAGAATAAACTGTTCAGTCAGAATTTAATCTCAGAGTTGGAAGGGGCCCGTAGAGTTTATCCAGGCTTCTTTTACAGATGAGGAAACTGAGGCCCAGAGAATTAAATAGACATTTTCAGTATCTTGGAGGGACTTGGTAGCAGCATTAGGTTCCCCAGCTCCAAGACCAATACTATTTCTATTTTTCAAGGTGAACTTAAAAAATACATATAGGAAAGAGTACATGTCCTAAGTTTATAGCTCAATGGAATTTTTACTACTCAAATAAAGAAATAGTGTATTACCAGTACCCCAGAAGCTAATTACCCAATTGTAACCAATATTCTGACTTTTATCACCATACATTGGACTTGACTTTAGAAAAAAATAATACAATTTGCATTTTATAATATATCTCTTTTGTATCTGCCTTCTTGTGGTACCTTCTATCCCTCTCCCCAAACTTTTATTTTGAAAAAATTCAAATCTATTGAAAAGTTGCAAGTATAATTGAATGAATTTCATTGGGATAAATTGTACAAATGACCAACATTTTCCTGTCATTGTGTCAAGGCCATTTACAAAGTGGATTTGCAGCTTCTCCCATCACAATGAGGGGCATTCACTCCTTGACTCTGTGCTGGCCTTTGTGATTGGCTTTGACTAACAATGTAGCACAAAAGGATATTTCACCAGTTCTGTGGGCAGCCCTCAAGAAGCCTTGCATGTTTCCATTTTCTCTTTCTGTGTCTGTCTTGGAGCTTTGCTGCTTCCATGTAAATAAACCAGGACTAGCCTGCTGGAAGAAAAAAGACAGGGTCCTAGTCAACTGCAGCCAGCAACCAGCCTATTCCTAGAAGCAGGTCCACCCAGCTGACCTGTTGCTGATCAGAGATACTTAAGGAAGCCCAGCGGAGATCTTGCAGAAACCACCTAGGTGAGCCCAGCTTAAATAGCATGATGAAGTTCTGTTGTGTGGGGGTTCGTCATATAGTAAAAACTGATCATTCAAATGTTCACCCCCAATACTTCAGCACATCTCTTCTAAGAATAAAGAGATTCTGCTACATCATCAAAATATAATTAATCATCATGCTGAAGACATTTAACGTCAATGCAATAATATCTAATTTACAATCTATACTCAAAATTTTCAAATTGTCCCTACAATATCCTTCTATCCAGGATTCAGGTGAAAATTACTGTGTTTTAAAAATTGAGATATAATTGACTTATTATATTAGTTTTAGGTATATACAATGATTCAATACTTGTATATATTGCAAACTGATCACCACAATATCTAGTTAACATCCATCACCATACAATAGTGATGACTTCCTTCTTGTGATGAGAATTTTTAAGATTTACCCTTTTAAGAACCCTCAAATATATAACTGGAAGTTTGTACTTTTGATCACCTTACTTGTTGCATTTAATTGTCATTGTCATGTCTTTTTATGTCTGTCTTTAACAGTCCCCATCTCCTCCCCACATTTTTCTTTTGGTCTTTAGTGTCACTAACATTTCTTAAAAAGTCGAGCCAAGTTGATTCTGCAGGATACCTTCAGTTTATACTTGTATGACTGCTTTTCTAAGATTAATCTTGGATCTGCACTTTGGGCAGGATACCAGCTTGATGATGCTGTGTTCTCAGTGTGTCACATCAGAGGGTCCGTAATGACAATTTGCCTAATTTTGGGGAACTCACTTTCAAGATGCAGAAATCTTGAGCCGTTTTTATGGGGTTAAGTGGGAAGAGTTCTTAATTGAAAATATGTTGGTGTGTTATAAGTTTCATATGTGGAAAGAAAGAATACAGAATTTCTGGCAATCTCTTCTACTTTGTTCTAAGTTGTCAGTCTTGTCCAGTTTCCTCTGGACAGTGGGCTGTGGCTATAGTAGAGGGTTACTTTCTTCTATAAATCAGTTATTTTTTTTAATTTTCTCTCAAAGTCATTATCAATTCATTCTTATAGTTTAGACTTAAATTCTGTTTTTTTTTGTTAGAAAAATAGGATTGGTGTACAAAGGAGAAATAAATTTGTTATTAATTACAGTTCCCTTCAGTGATTTAAAAATAGTAAAACCTTAGCTTTATGATGCATTTTTAAATGCAAATAATCTAAATATACTTAGGGAAATGAAAAAAGCTTAGTCAAATGAAGGAAAAAGACAACAGGTTGGACACGTTAACTCTTTTTTTACAACTAAAGTGTAGCTAATATAGTCTTTTCAATAGACCCAAGTGGGGTTATATCTGAAAGCAAGCTAAAACTAGTAAATTTGCATTCAGAAGTGAATTTAATGACAGCAGTTCCTCAGCAGAGAAAGATCAAACTGACAACTTTAAGTGCCACATCAGAGATGTCTCCACTCAAAATAGTTTTGCGACTGACTGGTTCTCACATCTTTACTAATAAACACAAGATCTCATCACCAATGCTTGTGGCAGGATTTCACAATGCGTGGGGGTGGAGTGCCTCATTTGTGAGCCAGATGTGTATAAACTGAAATGTGAAGATTCTCACTTGGAAAACTCTAAACAGGATGATGGTGAAAGTTAGATGAGAAATAGCCTTATGGAAGAATAAGCATAAAAAATTGTTTACACATTTTTGGAGCTCAAATTTGGGTGGTTGTTATTTTCCAAAGGTTGGGATTTTCCTTTATTTACCTGGTGTCTAACTTAGTTCTGAAATCATAGTTCAATTTTATCCATAAGCAGCAAACAAAAAGTAGTGTTTTGGAATACAGATTTTAATTGTTGGAGATATGAAAGCCAAATAACACTTTAAAGGGATATTTTGGTTACCCACAAAGATTGATGGATTCCTATACTTTATTGGTGGGTATACAAGTAAACAATGTGATAGTGATATGAGGCACAATGATACTGAAAAAAATTTTATATATGTATTAGTCAGGGAAAGTAACACTGGCTGCGATAACAAACAGTCACCAAAATCTCAATGGCTTAACAAATTAAAAATTTATTTCTTGCAAATTTGAATATTTTGGCCTTCAAGAGAAGTCTTCCTTGTATTAAGGGGTCCCAGGTTCTTTTATTTATTGGCTATGTATTTTCTAGAACCTTCTCCAGCTGACTAGGGAATAGAGAAGAGTAATGGAGACTTGCTCAGGAAGCTTTAAGGCCAGGCTACATGACTTTTGACTTCATCACATGGTCCAGCCAACCTCAAGAATGGCTGGGAAAAACAGAATTCCTGTATGCTTAGGATGAAAATAAAACTAGTATGTTGAATGCACAGTTCTTTTTCCTCTCTAAATTACCTCTTCCAAAACACCACTCATTTTCACCAGTATGTAAACAAAAATACATAATGTCATGGATGGACCAGAGCAGGATTCAACAAATTTTTTCTGTAAGGGCTGGAGAGTAAGCATTTTCAGCTTTTTGGGACAAGAGAAAAATTAAGAATATCATGTATATAATAACTTTATAGTATACATGTTTTAAATGTAAATACCATTTTTAGCTCAGGGAGCATACGAAAAGATACAGTATGCTGGGTGTGGCCTGGGGCCATAGTTTTCTGACCCCTGGACTAGAGAAACTCTTAACAGGAAATACTTGGCACTCCACAATTTTGTTTCTCAGATTCTTTCCTAAGCTGATTTTGACTTTGGTTGAAATTTTTCAAATGACCATTTGTGTCAAATTATATGAGAGCATAGACTTAATTGATGTCATGATGATTATTCAGAAAAAAACAACAGTTACACTCTTAGGATATAGTAATTAAAATAACATTTATTATAAACTAAACAACAAATAAAAAGTAGGTTATATTTTAAAAACTGAACCTGTATGTCATTGTAAAAGGGTTCATTTCTGCAGCATAATCCAGTTATATCATGCTGTTCTTTTCAGTCCACTTTATTTGTAATGACTATTTAATGAGATTCATCTAGTACTTCAGCTGTCTCAATTAAAAAATCAGATGTTGCCTTTTTCTTTGCTCTTCTTTCTCTCTTTGTTTTGGAATGGTTGCTTTTTCTGGATATTGTATAACTGGGTAATAATATTAAGGAGAAACTAGAATCATGGAATAGTCCAGGCCAAGACATGTAGGAGATGCCTGTTTGGCTTGACCATATGAATCCTGACTCATGGTATGGTAAGGGATAAGATTTTATATATCATTTAGATTGACTAAATGTAATAATAAAATGAAGTATTGCAAAATGTGGTTTATAAGATTTTATTAATGAACAGAAGATATCTATTGTGACTTTTGGTCTTTTTATTAAGCATTTTTGTGATTGAGTAGTATGTTTTCCCTGTTAAAAGTATGGGAAATTATATAAAAAAGAAAATTGAAATTATACATATATTTATCACCTAAAGATGATCACTGTTAGCCTTCTGGCATTGTTCTTTCCTGTTTATATACCTATATACACACACCAAACACACACATATACATAGTTCACATACCTATTTAGACATTTTTACATAGTTTGGGGACATAATAGAAACCATATTGTATATGGTGATTAAGAATCTTCTAAAAGAAAACTTTTAATGGCTGCAACATATGATCTTATATAAATATATCATAATGTACTTAGCCTTACATCTATTTTTGAACACTTACGTTGTACAAAATTTCCTTAATTAAAATAACATTAAGAGAGGTATACCCAACGAAATGAGTGCTTATATCAACAAAAAGACATGTGCAAGAATAGTCATAGCAGTTTTATTCTTAATAGTCTACAGCTGGAAACAATCTGAGTGTGTATCAATTTTAAAGTGGATAAACAAATTTTGATATACCCATACAATGGAATACTAATCATCAATGGGAAAGAATGAATGACTTGCTGCTGCATGTTAACAATATGAATGATTCTCAGAGATATAATGTTTAACATAAAAAGTAGATACAAAAGAATACAATCTGTATCATTCCATTTATTTTAACACGCACAAATAATCTAAGGTGATGAAAGGTCTTGGGAGAAGTGTAGACTAGGATGGGGCCCAAGGAAACCTTCAGAGTACTAGAAGTGTTCTATATTTTGAACTGTGTGCTTGTACATATATATGTAAAACCTAATTGAGCTGCACACTTCATTTAAGATGGATACTTTCTGTAACTTGTACCTCAATAAACAGAAATGAGAAAAAAATACTCTGTGATACATCTTTGAAGATAGGTTTTGACCACATTGTTTATAAATTCCTTAGTATAAGGAATTCCTTAGTACTGACCATGTGGCAGATAAAAATAGAGAGGGATACCTAGGAGTTAGGGGTCCCTGCCCCACACCAGGCCTCCAGCCCACGGTTCCAGGGCCATGAAGAGAAGCCTCCACAACTTCTGGCAGTAAAAACCAGCTGTAATCAAGGCTGTGGAAGACAGAAGTTTCTGGAGTCCCAGGAAGTCCCTCTTATGGGCCACCCCCCACTTGTATTCACTCCCTTTGAGCCCCAATGCAAGGACAGGAGATTGAAAAGCATCAGAAACATATGGGGTGGAACTGAATTTTCCAGCATCAGGGAAAGAGCTGGGGGCATTTTTCTCCCAGACGGAAGTGCTGGCAGAGGCCATTGTTCCTTTTCTGAGCCCTCCCCTCACAGAGCCAGCAGGTGGGCACCATATCTGGAATGCTATTAACTTGGCTCACACATTTGTCTTGACCTGGTAATTCCGTGAGGCCCTGCCCCACCCAACTTCCAGGCCCACCTAAGCTGTTTCCAGTGGCTTTTCCATATGAATGCCTTGTCTTGGCTTATGCTTCAGATTTATCTAAATTGTCTCAAACAAGCAGCAACTGGCTTCTGTTGCCCCAGACCCAGAACAAGTAACAGCTATCTGCAGATCACTTTGAAGCTAATGCAGTGTGACTCTGGACAGAATATAGGCACTGGCTGACCTTGGACGTGCCAACAGCAATCAAGTCACAACTACAGAAAGAGGGTGTACACAGCCCTCACAGTGGGCGCACATTGAGTATTCAGCTGGCATAATAGAGGAGAATGTGCCAATGGATCCTATGGGACATCTACTACATTAAGTCACTCTATCAAGCGTGGGAGACATAGTAGCTCTACATAATACATAGAAACAAACACAGGGAGGCTGCCAAAATGAGAAGACAAAGAAACATGGCCTAAATGAAAGAAGAGATCAATACTCCAGAATTAAACAGAACGGAGAAAGGCAATCTATCAGATGCAGAGTTCAAAACACTTGTTATAAGGATGTTCAAGGAACTTGGTGAGGACCTCAACAGCATTCAAACGATCCAGGGAATCAACAGTAAAGTGGATGAAGCCTGGAATAAAGTCAGCAATCATGAAACATAAGGAAGCCAAAAACAACCAATCAGAACAAGAAGAAGAAAAAGAATGCAAAAAAATAATTAGGACAGTGTAAGGAGCCATTAGGACATCTTTAAGCATATTGACATTCTCATCATAAGGGTGCTGGAAGGAGAAGAGAAAGAGTAAGAAATTGGAAATCTATTTGGAAAACTAATGAAAGAAAATTTCCCTAATTTGGCAAAAGAATTGGACAGGCAAGCCCAGGAAGCACAGAGAGTCCCAAACAAGATGGACCCAAAGAGGAGCACTCCATGACATATCATAATTAAAATGCCAAAGGTTAAATACAACAAGAGCATCTTAAAAGCAGCAAGAGAAAAGCATCCCTGAAAGCCCAGAAATAAGCCCAGGTCCATATGGGCATCTAATATTTGACAAAGGGGGCAGAAGCATAAAATGGAGCAATAATAGCCTCTTCAACAAATGGTGTTGGCAGCAATGCAATAGAAGAAGAAGAAATCAGGAAAAATATACCATTCGATATAGCACGAAAAAAGATAAAGTACCTAGGGATAAATTTAACCAAAGACACAAAAGACCTGTATGCAGAAAACTATACAACATTGAAAAAAGAAATTAAGGAAGACACAAATAAATGGAAGCATATACCGTGCACATGGATTGGAAGAATTAATATCCTTAAAATGTCCATACTACCAAAATCAATTTATAGATTCAACGCAACCCCTATTAAGATACCAATGACGTATTTCACAGAAATAGAACAGACATTTCAAAAATTTATATGGAACCATAAACGACCCCGAATAGCCGCAGCAATTTTGAGAAAGAACCACAAAGTAGGAGGGATCACAATACCAGGCATCAAACTCTACTACAAAGCCACTATACTCAAAACAGTCTGGTACTGGCACAAGAACAGACCCATAGACCAGTGGAACAGAATAGAAAGCCCAGAAATAAGCCCAGGTCTCTATGGACATCTAATATTCGACAAAGGGGGCAGAAGCATAAAATGGAGCAATAACAGCCTCTTCAACAAATGGTGTTGGGAGAGCTGGATGGCTACATGCAAAAAATTGAAATTGGATCATCAGCTGACACCATACACAAAAATAAACTCAAGATGGATAAAAGATTTAAATATAAGTCGCAACACCATCAAAGTCCTAGAGGAGAACATTGGCAGGAAACTCTCAGATATCCCACGCAGCAATTTTTTCACCGATATGTCTCCTAAAGCAAGGGACATAAAGGAAAGAATAAACAAGTGGGACCTCATCAAAATAAGAAGCTTCTGCATGGCTAAAGAAAACATCAGCAAAATGAAAAGGGAGCCAACCTTTGGGAAAATACATTTGCTAATGATACATCAGATAGAGGTTTGATCTCCAAGATATATAAAGAACTCACTCGACTCCACTCCAAGAAGACAAACGATCCAATCAAAAAATGGGCAAAGGACCTGGGCAGACGCTTTTCCAAGGAGGAGATACAGAGGGCCCAGAAGCATTTGAAAGGATGCTCAGCATCACTAGCCATCAGAGAAATGCAGATCAAAACCACCATGAGGGACCACCTCACACCGGTCAGAATGGCCATCAGAAACAGATCCACAAACAACAGGTGCTGGCGAGGCTGTGGAGAAAAGGGAACCCTAGTCCACTGTTGGTGGGAATGCAGACTGGTGCAGCCACTGTGGAGAGCAGTGTGGAATGTCCTCAAAAAGCTGAAAATGGAACTGCCTTTTGATCCAGCGATTCCCCTGCTGGGACTATACCCTGAGAATACCAAAACGCCAATACAAAAGAACCTATGCACCCCAATGTTCATAGCAGCACAATTTACAATAGCCAAGTGTTGGAAATGCCCATCAGTAGGTGATTGGATCAAAAAATTATGGTACATATACACAATGGAATACTACGCAGCAGAAAGAAAAAAAGAACTACTAAACTTCGCAACAGCATGGATGGAACTGGAGAGCATTATGCTAAGGGAAATAAGCCAGGGGGCGAAAGACAAATACCATATGATCTCACCTATAAGTGGAACCTAACCAACAATAGAAGGATGCAAGGAAAATAAGACCAGCAACACTGAAAGGAAAAGGAATCAACAGAGACAAGAGGGAAGGAGGGGGGGGGGCGGGGAAAAGGAAGGGAAGGGAAAAGTCAAGGAACATATAGCAAGGACTCATGGACAAAACCAAAGGGGAAGAGCTGAGGGAAGGAAGGAGGGAGGGGGCAAGGGAAAGTGGTGGGGGTAGGCAGAGACAATTGTATTTGAAAAAATAAATTAAAATAAAATTTAAAAAGATGCTTAGAAAACAAGACAAATTTACAAAATTTTAATTAGCAATTCATGTGGGTGATGAAAATGTATCATTTGCTTCCCTTTTGAGAATTTTAACTTTGCGTTCTAAGCTTATAATTTAAGAATAAATAAAACTTGAATAAATACTTGAAAAAAAATTCTACAGCACACCAAAAAAAAAAAAAAAAAGAAAAGAAAAAGAAAAGCAGTTAGTTACATACAAGGGATTTCCTCATAAGACTGTCAGCTGATTTCTCAGAAAAGAAAAATAACTTTGCAAACTAGAAAAGGATCAGCAAGATATATTTGAAGTGCTGAAAAGCAAGGACCTACAAACAAGATTATTCTACCCAGCAAAGCTATCATTTAGAATCAAAGGACAGATAAAGAGTATCCCAGACAAGAAAAAGTTAAAGGAGTTCATCATCACCAAACCAATATTATATGAAATGTTAAAGGGTCTTCTTTAAGAAGAAGAAAATATGAAGAATAAAATGGCAATAAATAACATATACATCAACAAGTGAATCTAAAAAACAAAATAAACAAGGGAACAGAAACAGAATCATAGATACAGAGAACATTTTGATGGTTTTCAGATGGGAGGGGAGTTTAAGGAAATGGGTGAAAAAGGTGAAGGGATCAAGAAGTACAAATTTATAGCTACAGAATAGTCATAGGAATGTAAAGTACAGCATAGGGAATATAGTATGCAAAGAACACTTATGCATGACCCATGGACATGGACAATAATGTGGGGATTGCCTGAGGGAGTGGGGGGTGTTGGGTGGAGGGGGACAAAGGAGGGAAAATTGGGAAAACTGTAATAGCATAAACAATAAAATATAATTAAAAATACTTTTGTACTTTCTGTAACTTGTACCTCAATAAACAGAAATGAGAATAAAAATACTGTGATACATCTTCAAAGACAGATTTTGACCATGTTTCTTATAAATTTCTTTGTATAATCTCATACATCATAAAAAATGCTATTTTGAATTAAATAGCCTATTTTTTTTCTTGAAGTCTTCTTTGGACTTCATATAAAGTTTCAACTTAATCCAGTGTTGAATATTTGAAATCTGAATTCAAAAGTTAATACAATTAAAGATGATGTTCCATAACTACAATTTACAAAAAGGATTTAAATAGAATTCTTTATCTTGTAAAATTTTCTCGTACAACTCAATTATGATACAATTAATAAACAATTGTTTTATGTATTCAAAGATGTTAATTTATGGCATGAGATAATGTGCATCCCATAATATGCTAATTTTATATGTTAATACTCCATATGTTACTCAGGTTACTGCTATGATAATATTGCCTAACAAAAGCACCAAAATTTCAGTGGAGTACAATAACAAACATTTTAATTCACACTCACAAACCTGCAGGTCAGCTGTGGTGGGATTGATTTTTGGCATGTTCAGGATGGACTATGGTCAGTTGCAAGTCTGTTCCCCATGTCTGCATTCAAAGACTAAAGCTAACACAAAAACTATATGGAGTTCATGGTAGAAAGTGGAAACTCCAAAAGACCTGCCCCAGCCATAGAGGCACATCTAAAGCTTCAGCTCATGTCACATCCACTTACATCCTATCAGTGATAACACCAGGCTTAAGCTCAATGTCAGTGCATTGGGGATGGGGAAGACTGGGGTGAATATACTCCATCTGTATTAGTTACTATTGCTGCACAATAACCCTGAATCTTGTTGCTATAAAACTATTCAAATTTATTATTTCTCACAAGTTTATGAGTTGAATGGGATTGGCTTTACTCATCTAGGCTGGTCTTACTCATGAATCTGTGGTCAGTTAGCAGGTGGGCTGGGGACTGGTTTATATGAGGTCACCTTAACTCCTTTCTATGTGGTGTCTCATAGTCCAGCAGGCTAGTTGGGACTTGTTCTCATAATTGTAGCAAGGTCCAAAAGAGTATGGAAACCTGCAAAGCTCTTGAGCCTCAGCTCAGAATACATAGAGTGTCACTTTTGCTGCATTCTCTTGTCTAAAGGCTGGCCCAGGTTCAAAATGTGAGTAACGTGGCTGCACCACCTGATGGGAAGAGCTACGAAGGCACATTGCACAGAGTATAGATAAAGGGAAGAACAGGAAATTGTGCCTGGCTTTGTGATCTACCATACTGATTACACTCCAGTTTGTAAAGCTGAAGAAGGAAGGAACATCTGGATTTTAAATAGAAAAAGAATATTTCAACTTTGTTAAATCAGTTTCAACTTAGCTTTCTTCTTTTTTTCTCTCTTTTTTTAAATTGTTGTTCAAGTACAGTTGTCTCTGCTTTCCCCCCACCACTACCCTTGCCCCATCCATCTCTACCTCTCACCCTCAATTTTCCCTGCTTTGGCTTTGTCCATGGGTCCTTTATACATGTTCCTTGATGATCCTTCCCCTTCATTCCCCCATTATTCTCCTCCTCCCTCCCCTCTGGTTAATGTCAAATTGTTCTTTATTTCAATGTATCTGATTATATTTTGCTTGCATGTTTGTTTTGCTGATTAGGTCCCACTTATAGGTGAGATCATATGGTATTTGTCTTTCACTGTCTGGCTTATTTCACTTAGCACAATGCTCTCCAGATCCACCCATGCTATTGTGAAGGGTAGGAGCTCCTTCTTTCTTTCTGCTGTGTAGTATTTCACTGTGTAAATGTACCATAGTTTTTTTTATCCACTCATTTACTGATGGCCACTTAGGCTGTTTCTAGCACTCAGTTATTGTACATTGTGCTGCTATGATCATTGGGGTGCACAGGTTCTTTTGCATTGGTGTTTCAGGATTCTCAGGGCATAATCCCAGCAGTGGAATTGCTAGGTCAAAAGGCAGTTCCATTTTTAGTTTTCTGAGGAAATTCAATACTGTTTTCCACAGTGGCTGCACCAGTCTGCATTCCGACCAATGGGTACTAGCGTTCCCCTTTCTCCACAACCTCAGAAGCACTTGTTTGTTGACTTATTTATAATGACCATTCTGACTGGTGTAAAGTGTTATCTCACTGTGGTTTTAATTTGCATCTCTCTGATGGCTAGTGATGTTGAGTATCCTTTAATATGTCTATGGGCCTCTGTATGTCCTCCTTGGAGAAGTGTCTGTTCAGGTCTTTTGCCAATTTTTTAATTGAATTGTTTGTCTTCCTGGAGTGGAATCGTGTGAGTTCTTTATATATTTTGGCGATTAAACCCCTGTCCGAGGTATCATTGGAAAATATATTTTCCCATAGGTTGGCTCCCTTTTCAATTTGATAGTGTTTTCTTTAGCTGTGCAGGAGCTTCTTATTTTGATGGAGTCCCATTTGTTTAGCTCTTTCTTTATGTTCCTTGCTCTAGGAGAGATATCGGAGAAAATATTACTGAATGGAATATCTGAAATTATCCTGTCTATGTTCTCCTTTAGAATGTTTACAGTTTCATGGCTTATATTTACGTCTTTTATCCATCTTGAGTTTATTTTTGTGTATGGGGTAAGTTGGTGGTCTAGTTTCATTTTTTTGCATGTAGCTGTCCAGCTCTCCCAACACCCATTTGTTGAAGAGGCTATTTTTACTCCATTTTATGCTTCTGCCCCCCATTGGCAAACTTAGCTTACCTGTAACAAAGGAAAAAACGCTATACTGCATTGCTTATTTCATTTTAGGATCTTACTCTGTGCTTTTCAAAACCATTAAGTCATCACCAGATTATAGGTTTTGTCTACTTGAGGCCTTAGGATCATACTGAGACCTTGAGGAAGTTGTTCACCAGCGTTCCTTATGATAGCAGGGGAAGGTGGCACATAATATTGTGTCTAATTTGTTCCTCCTTATTTTCAGTGCTCATCATTCAATTAACTGTAGGAAGAAACTGCATGATCAGATAAACTTATACCAGCGTGTTGTTGATGAATAAAATTGTGTAAATAGGGTGTGATTTTAGTCTCATTTCTTCTTTCTCTCTGCCCCCCTACTCCCGCCCCAAGTCTCTCATTTCTCCCTTGGATGTCTTTGTGGGAAACTATGGTGGATTGCATTATTTTTCCAAGTTCTTCAGTGGAGTATATTTTTACTACCCCATTGATATTAGGTTTAGCCATGTGGCTTGTTTGAGCTCCTGGCATATGAGTAAGCAATGGTGTATTTGCTCTGGGGCTGGGCCTTAAGAGACATTGTGTGTTTCTTCTCACTGTTTTGTGCCTCTGCCTGGATCAGCTACTGTTCTGAGAAGAATGAAAAACATATGGAACAGAACTGGAGTCAATTGCCAGCCTGGGTCTAAGGCCAGCTGGGTCCAGCCTACCTCAGCCAATCCCCACCTGCTCTGCAGACATGAATAAATGATTACTGTTTTAAGCCACTGAGTTTTAGGGTGATTATTGTTAACTATTGTTAACTGATTCATAAAATTTCCAGGAGAATGACCTGAATTGTCTGTGACTCAGGTTCAAATTTACAGACACAAAACTTGAATAAATAAATGCTATATGAAACTATATAGTTAAAAGATATTCCTATCCCATCTTTCCAATTTGCCATATCTATATAATTTTTTCACTATTATTAATTTAATCTTTTTCTTTGACTTAATTTCAAATCAATCATTTAAATAAACAGTTCCACTAATCTATATCTAAGCAATAATATCCATGAAATCAAAAGTTTGATGTGTTGTTATATTTTTCATACCTATATACCTGTGTCTATATATCTGCATCTGTATCTGTCTCATGTTAAACCTTCCTCCCACAGGCCCAAATCTGAACCTACGTTAGCCTGGTAAACTCCAATAGCTGCGGCCTGATGACTCCCTGAGACTCTGCTCCATCAAAATGTTCTTCAAGCCCTGGGAAGGTGGCAGCTGGCCTTGGTATACTGCAAGAGTTTTGCCAAGTGTCCTCAGGCCCACCATTGGTGCCAATACAAATCTATTGTATTAGCCAGGTGAATGCCCAGCTTTGGTAACTCCCTGAGACCTTATCACCCAACTCATGTACAGCCCAGGGCTCTTCCAGTAGCTGAGCCTTACAGGAAGCTAGCAGGTAACATCAGGCCTCAGTGCCTTTGGTCATTTGCTCACCTGCCCCAGCCCTGGTACTAGTGGTAGCCAGCTTTGGTTGGCTCTTCCAATGTGCATCCAGGCCCAGAACAGGCAGTTAACAAATGTGGATTGCTTTGTAATTCCTAACAGGTAGCCCTGGGCCAGTCACTAGCAATGTGTGACATTTACCTCCAGCAGAGTCCCTCCCAAGAAGCACCTGAACCAACATACCTGGTGATTGGCTTAAGACCACAACAGAACACCACCCGTTTAGATCCACAAGTGGCACACCCAAGTGGAAGTATCAAGAGAAACCAGACCTTCCTGGGGCAAATCCTTCTCCATGGGGTCAACTCCAGCACAGCAGCTTGTATGCTGTGGGCATGGTCAATCTTCAGACTCAGCCAGCCTGAGGTTCAAATCCACCCATTGGCATGCCAACAGCAATCAAGCCTCAACTACAATAGGATAGCACACACAACCCACACAAGAGACACTCTTGGAGCACCTGGCTCATTTTATACAAAAAGAAAAATTAAGAAAATTCCTTATACAATTGAATAAAAAATACCTAGCAATAAATTTCCAAGATGTAAAAGAACAGTAATCAGAAAATTATGACATTGAAGAAAGAAATTGAAGACGATACAAATAGAAGCATATACCATGCTCATGGATAGGAAGAATTAACATTGTTAAAATGTCCATATTACCCAAAGCAATATTTAGATTAATGCAATTCCTATAGAAATACCAATGCCATCTTTCAAAAAACTAGAACAGACAATCCTTAAATTTATATGGAACCACAAAGACCACTCATAGCCAGAGCAATCTTGAGAAAGAAAAACAAAGTTGGAGGTATTATGCTACCTGATATTAAACCATACTACAAGTCTACAATAATAAAGACAGCACAATACTAGGATAAAAACAGACACATAGATCAATGAGGCAGAAGAGAGAGTCTTGAAATAAATTCATGCCTATATGGTCAATTAGTATATGACAAAGGAGGCAAGAATATACAATGAGGTAAAGAGAGTTTTTTCAATAAATGATATTAAAAAATTGGACAGATGCATGCATGCAAAAGGAAAAAAAGAAACTAGACCATTTTCTTACACTAGACCATTTTCTTGAAATCATAAAACTCCTGGAAGAAAACATATGCAGTAAAATCTTTGACATTTCTCTTAGCAATAGTTTCTCTGCTATATCGTCTCAGGCAAGGGAAACAAAAGAAAAAAAATTAAACATATGGTACTACATCAAACTAAATAGTTCTGACCAGCAAGGGAACCTATCAACAAAATGTAAAGACAACTTATTGAATGGGAGAACATATTTGCCCTTAATACATCTGATAAGGGGTTAATGTGCAAAATATAAGAACTCATACAACTCAATTCCCAAAAAACCAAACAATCCAATTAAAAAATGGGCAGAGGACCTGAATAGACACTTTGCCAAAGAAATAAAAAACAAAAACAAAACACTAATTTGGAACGACATATGCACCCCTATGCATATTGCAGCATAATTTACAATAACCAAGATATGAAAGCAATCAAGTGCCCATCAATGGAGGAGTGGATAAAGTAGATGTGTTACATATAAATAACATAATATTACTCAGCCATAAAAAGGAAATCTTACCATTTTCAACAACAGGGATGGACTACAAGGTATCATGTTAAGTAAAATAAATCAGAGAAAGGCAAATGCCATATGTTTCACTTATATGTGAAATCTAAAAAACAAAATAAATGAACAAACAAAACAGATTCATAGATACAGAGAACAAGCTGAGGGTTACCAGAGGGGAGGGGTTTTGGGGAGCTGGATGAAAAAAAGGATTTAAGAAGCACAAATTGGTAGTCACAAAATGGTCATGGGGATGTAAAGTACAGCAGAAGGAATATGGTCAATAATATGATAATAAATATGTATGGTGCCAGGTGGGTACAAGAATAATCACAGAGGGGTCACTTTATAAATTATATAATTGTTTAACCACTATACTGTACACCTGAAACTAATATAAAATAATACTGAATGTCAACTTTAATTGAAACAAAAAAAGAATGGTCAGAATCAGTGGTATTCTAGATCTGGTGTCTTATTTCTAGATATGTTGTCTGAAATCTGCACTATGCCCCTCTCTCTTTCCCTGTCTATTGGCTAGATGCAAAGAATATAGTTCAGGATTCCAGGGTTCTTGAAAATGGCAGAGTCAGTAGATAGTTGATTTTTAAACCTTCTTGTATATCAGAGGCCTCCTCTCCTGTCTGTCTCCTTTCCTACTGCCACAACCAGCACTTGACTGTCCATGAATGAGAAATCAATGCTTACTCTGTTAAGGTACTGAAAATTCAGGAGGTATTTGTTTTAGCAGTTAGTTACCTGTTTATTAAAAATGTACCACCCTTAAAATGAGAACATATCCATTTATTTATTCCCTAAGCTTACATTTGTACCACCTGTGATCATATGCCACACTTTGGAAATACAACAATGACCCAAATTCCCATTTTACAGTAAAAAAAACTGAACTCCAGAGAAGGAAGGTGCCACCCAAGTACGCACAGTGGGTTAGAGCACGGACTGAAGCTTGAACCCTAGATGCCCAAGCCCAAGGCTGGCCGTATTCCCAAGATGCTGTCCACATATTTAGTCCCCTCAGGACTGCAAAATAGTAACAGACACTCCCATTGTCCCGTGTTGCCTTCACACCAGTAATAAATGACAAGGACTCCCCACTTTGATCATTTGTGACTCTGCTGAGGGTGTTCTTTGGTCACAGAGGTGCATCCCGCCTGCATGCAGGGATGGGTGACCTAAGAGCTGCCTCCACCAATGCTCACACGAGTTGATGAGAAAATACCCTAATTCTCTTCCTTCAGTGTCTCTTCTGTAGTCTCCCAGCAGGTCTCCAGAAGGACTCAGCCCCCATCACCCACAGCGGTAACCTGCCTATTAACATCCTTCTCTTTGCCCCCTGCCTCCCACTCTCACTTCTTCCTTCTTTATGTGATAGGCAGAGAGCTTGAGGGAAGGCATCTCCAAAAAGGTAAACTTTGAACAGAGACCTGGATTGGAGGAGGGACAGACTGGAAGAGGGCTGTAGGCAAAATATTCATCACTTAAAATAGTCTTGGAGGTGAGAAAGGGTTTGGCATACCCGTGGCATAGAAATGAGGCCTGTATGGCTGCCATAAGTGGGTAAATAGTCGGGGAGGATCTTAGAGAAGTAGGAAGGCCCAGATCCTTAAAAGGTTGACTCTATCTTAAGAAAAATAAAATGAAAAGCCATCTTCCCCATTCCCCATAGCCTAACTGCTTTTTGGCCTTTATATTTTAGCTAATGTGTCACCTCCTTAGAAAGGGTCTTAAGCAGAAAAGCCATTATATCTGATTTATGTTTCTGGAGTTCAATAACATATTTTTCCAGAAAATGAAAAAAAACAAGGCATTGGCCCCTTTGGGCACGAGACAATATGGATATCCAATAAGGTCCACTTTTGAACTCCCTTTAAGGAGAAGGTGGTGTCTAGTGCCTTGGTGCTTGGTGAGCAACCTCTGCCTTCTGCCTTCTATTTGCACCATGGTCTGGCTGTCCTTCTCCCAGTCAGAAAAGGTTGGTAGAGGTAGCCTGGATGAGTGAAGGTAACTCACTGCTTTCTAAACTGACATTGTGGGCCCTATTCTGTCTTAAAACCTTTAAACTGCCAGCAAATTCATACCAAATCCAAAGTGGAGTTAATTCAACTGGGAAGAAAATATGAGCCAGAATTAAACAGGCAATGCCCCCACACTTTGCCCCACACAAAATAAATATCTTTTGCACCACACCCCATTAAAATTATTAAAAGAGGCTCCGGCAATATTTCCATGCCCAGGGGAAGAATTCTGTTACAAAGGTGGACAAAATGGGCTCTTGAAAACTCCAACAAGGGATCCTGGAAATGGCGGGGGAAACTGTGAGCTGTGGATGTAAAATAATTGACAATAAGTGGTCCAGACAAGCCCAACAGCTCAGACCTCTGAGGGGAGTCTCTGTCACCCAATTCCCTTCAAAGGTGGGGGATTCTGTTGTGAAAGCAATTAGGTTGTTTGAGACTTGGAACTAAGACGTCTCAAAATTAAAATAAAACTATGGAAATCCAAAACCAATCAGTACTCAAAAGACTGATTAAATCTGTCTTTGAATGTATAGATGCTTGAGTAATATTATTTGAGTTATTATATTCATGAGGATTCTGAGAAGTCTTATGGTGTTATTAAAGTTTTATGTGAAACGATTTTGCAAAGCTGTTTTGGTGCAAGCCAATGTGACAAGCACTTGGATAAACAGTGTTTTTCCTCTGAAAGGCACATTTTTTGTAGTTTCAAAATGGATTTAAAGAGCTAGGTCAGAAAGTGTTTTAAAAGGTGAGCTTATCCTTGTAGGTTTTGCATTTCTTAGCTTGAAGCTCCCAGCCCCTACCCCAACTCTAAAGTTTGAAAAGATGGTGTGACAGTACAAATTACTTTGTTTTCCATTTAACAGAGTTTGAGGTTTTTATAGGTGTATAAACTATTTTTCTAACTCAGTCTCTACAAGTTGTAGCATCGAGAGAAATAGTCAATGGATATAAAAATTGTATGATAAATCATTGCTAATAAAAATGCAAGGATTGACCATGTTAACTGAGTCAAATAATTGCGGTTTCATATCATTTAAATTAATTCTCTTTTCATCCATAAAGGCATTTTTCATTAAATTATACCATTATTTCAAGTGCAGCTGAAAATGCAAAGAACTTGCCTGTGTATAAACAAGATACAAAAGTTTGATCCGTACATTAAGGAGAGTGCAAATGAAATGGACACATGTATATGTATCTTCACAGAATTGCTGAACGAGAGATTTTACTTCATTCTTATTTATTTATCTTAACTTTAGGGAAAAGGTTCAGATCGTCACATTATCAACCTACTAACTTTCTCTGTGCTCCAACTTTCCTCATAAAATTCAGGAAATAATAGTAGCTACTTATAGGCTTGTTGCAGATATTAATTTAGTTAATAAAGAATCTAAACAGTGACCAACATTCAATACATGTCACTTATATTCTTCAACCCCTAGCATCCAGTCATTGGACGTGTAGCTAATGCTTAACAGTTGTTTCTTTTTTATCATTTTAATTGTTGTTCTATTACAGTTGTCTCAATTTTCCCCCTTTGCCCTCCTCCACCCATCCCGCCCCCTGCTCCCACAGTCAATCCTCACAACATTGTCCATGTCCATGGGTCATTCATACATGTTCTTTGACTAGTCCCTTCCCTTTCTATCCACTATTATCCCCCTCCTTCCTTCCCTCTGGGGACAGACAGTGAATAATTTCTTCTCAATGTGTGTTCTGGTAAGACAGATTTTTTCTAGAATTTGAGTAAGATATGCTACTTCTGGTAGCATATGAGTAGCATTTCAGGAATTCTTATGAGAACTGGGTGTTAACATTTCTTTCTTTTTTAATCGATTGACAATGTTTAAAGATGTATACTAACATAAGTAGCTATGGCATGGAAAATCCAAATAGCATCAAATTAAGTGCTGCCATCCACCTAATTACTCAAATTTCTCCTTTCTCTCACCCTTCACAGTCTACCCATTAGCAAAACCTACTGATTCTCTACCTTCAAAATGCATCTGAAACTCACCAACCTCTCATCTCCAGCACCAGCCTCTCAGCTGCCTCCAACGGCCTTGACTTCATTTTTACTCTTGCCCTTTTCTAATTCCATTCTCCCATAGTATTAGGAGCGATTTTTTTCAGAATACATTAAATTTACTTTTCCCATTCTGTTATTAAAAATTGCTTTATTAACTTATGATTGACATACAAAAAGTACATATTTAATGTACACAGCTTAATGAGTTCGGAGATAAGTATGTGTTTGCAAAGCCATCTCTACAATCTATGCCATGAACATATCCATCACCCCCAAATGTTCCCTCCTACCCTCTTTATTTATTATTTATAAGAACATTTATAAATTTAAAATTATACAATATAGTATTATTAACCATAGGTACTATATTGTATAGTGGATCTCTGGGACTTATTTGTAGGAATGGTTTTTTAAACAGCAAATGAGGTCTGCCACTGCTATCTTAAAAGCTTTCCAGAGTTGTGCATTGTGCTTAGAAAAAGTGCAAATTCCTTGCCATGGCCCATAGGACTCTATAAGAACTGGTCTTTATTTGCCCTACTTCATCTTGAGCCATTCTCCTCCTGACTTCCTAAACACCAGGCTCATAGTTCTTCTGATAGTTCCTGGGTCACAGCCATTCTTTTCTGTCTCAGTCTCTTTGCACAAAAATTCTGCTGTGTGGATCATTCCCACCTTCCCCATCCCCAAAGCCTAGCTGCTTTTTGTCTTTCAGCTTTTAGCTAATGTGTTACCTACTCGTAAAGGTATTCCTTGATTGCCCTATAGAAAACAGGTCTATATCTCTTTTTTTTTCATTTTTTGAATTTCTTTGTCACTTGTAAATGTGTATTATTTGTTTATTTTCTTGTCTTTGTCTGGTTCCGCAGATCCATGAGCTCAGGAGCCATATCTGTCTTTTCTTATTAGCACATGCCCAATGCCTAGCTCAGTGCCGCATACGCAGTGGGCACTCAGTGACGTTTACTGAATGAAAGGTGGAAGTGTGGCCATGCCACAGTTATGTTTTTCAATGACATGCAAATGAAAATAATAGTCGTTCTGTTGTTTTTCTTTTGACAGGATAACAAGAATTTTTTTCCCAGCACTCCCATGTACGTCTTTCCACTTTCATGCCTTTACTTGTTCATTTCCTTTACGCTGGCATACCTGCTGCCTCACTACTGTCCTTTGTAGATGAGGTCCCATCTCACGATTATCCCTTCTGTGAACTTCCTTCTGATCTTTACAGATGGATACACCCTTTATTGAATCTCCCTCTTTCTCTCTTGTGCCTTCCTACAAGCCCTTACCTTGCTGAATGTGATGTGAACATAGATTGTAAACTTTTCAGAGCCCATACAACCCTTCATCCCTGAGGAACATAGCAGCAGGCTTTGTAGATAACCCTGTCCTCTGTAAAAGTGGCTCAATTAATTTGCTTATGATGAAAAACTGAAAAAATGAGTTAATTACTCAAACGTTTCCAAATGTCCAGATGTTTAGCTTCATGTAAAAAAGCAAAATCCTGAATGACTGATCAAATGTCTTCCTTTTCATCTTTGTGGTTTAGAATTGTTTAAACACAATTTGGTTTGTTTCTTATCAGCTTAACCATGTTCTCTCCCTTGTTCAAATTGTGCAAATTTGCCTACATCTAGTGCTTCCTCTTTATATATATATAAAATATATATATATTCCTCTTTATTTATATATATAAGATGTTTTATATATATATATTTTAAAATTACTGTTTCTTCTTTAAGGAAAGGCTGAGAAACATTAAAAATACTAATACTGAAAAATAAATATCATGAGATGGAGTTTGTTTTGTGCATTTTGTGGGAAGAGCCAAAGAAGACCTCCTCCAATACCTAGCAGTCTCTCTCTGCTGGGATCAAAGGGCAAGTGACCTAGATTCCAGCCTGATACTTGCAACTAAATGTGTTCGCAACTCTGCCTTTAAATGCCAAAGGTCACAGTGAAATGAGTGGAGTTGGTGATGATGCCATTTTATTAACTTAAAAGGCTAAGAGAGTACTATGTCTCTCATTTTAAAAGTTAACCAACATTCTCTCTCTCTCTCTCTCTCTCCCCCTATATATCTAATCTATATATCTATCTATCTAATCTATATCCATATAGATTATAACCTGGCTGTACGAAATGGGAGATGTAAACTTTCTGGGGTGGTGGCAATGATCTCTATCTTGACAGTGTTCTGGATTATCCATGCGCATACATTTATAAGAACTCAAGAACTCATAGAACCAAGCACTTAAAATTTGTGTGTTCCCCCTATAAATATACAAAAATTTAAAAGAAAAAAAACCACATAAGTACTAAAAGGAGTCAAGTAGTACGGAAATGGCTAAAGAAAAAAAATTAACAATAAAAAAGTTACACAGGCAATTATCATACAATGTGGTCCATGGTGAGCAGCATCTATCAATATCATCTGAGAGCTTGTTTAGCCAGGAAGACCCTCAGGCCTCACCAGGGACCCGTTAAAGCAGAATCCATAGGGTAGCAAGGTGCCCCTGGCTGTTTGGCTGCATATTAAAGTTTGAAAGCTCTCTTCAAACAAACAAACAAAACCCAAAAAACAAAATAAAACAAAAACAAGGGACCACAGTTATCTACATGCTGAGGGCCAATTTAACAACTGTGCTACACCGTTTACTTGTTATTTCGTTTAAAATTTAGCCATTTTCTCATTTGCTCCTGCTTTGCAGTATCTCCTTTTGCTGTCCCTGGAAACTGCCCCGGGTGGGTAACTGGTGTTGGAAGCCGTCATTCAGATCTGATTTTGTTCACAGCTATGCACTGGGCTGGCAGAATGAACCTAGTAAAACCACTTAACTTCTGTTTACTCTTCTTTACAAAAGACATAATGGCACTGAGCTACCCAGAGCTTAAATTAATTAATGTTTATAGAGCACTTTAAGCCTTGGGGATAAAAGCCTCTTTGAAAGTGTGCGTAATTATCATTGTAGCTAATGAAGCTCACTCTAGCCCCTCCCCCTCACTGAGAAGCAGAGAGTTACCCTATAGAACACCATCCAGAGAAGATGGAAATTTAACTCAAATGTCATTTTCCTTCTTTGGCCACTCTATTGATGTTTTGGGGTTTTTTTTCCCCCCTTACAAGCTGGATGTAGATGAATTAAGTCAAGTAGGTTGATGGTAAAATAAGCAAAACATGTTCCAAATGCGATGCCTTCCTTCAGCCTCAGACACTGACTGCACTTCTTTGGTTTGGAAGAGAGATCCAAATGTGTCAGGGAGAAAGGGGTGGGGGTGGAGAGAAGCGACTTAGAGTTTATAGTGCTGGGTCTCATGATGCTGAAGTTTATTATTTAGCCTTGAAAGTGAGCAACTTTCAGGAACATATTTACTGCTCATTGCATAGATAAGACACCCTCCATAGGGTCTCCTATCTTGGGAAATTACACTTGAAAGAACAGATACACCCTCAAATGGCAAGCTCAGCAACTAACAGTGTTCAAAAGAGGACTTGTTTCCTTACACAGATTATGTTGGAAATGACATTTGGCAATGACAATTTTAAATTACTCTTCATTCATTTCTGTGATTTATGTCTCAGATTGTTACTGTTAGCTGATTTCGGAGATCATAAAGAAAGCAGATTCAGAAAGTCAATGAAGTAGCCACAGTGCCATTGGAAATTTATTTTAAAATGATTAATTTGAGTTTTGGAGAATTAACTCTTTTTTTGTGTGTGTGTATGAGGAGATATTTGCTACTTTATCTATTGGAATCGTTTTGAAGAGGGACACTTTAGATTGAAAGGATCTTGTAAGAGCCAATTCATATTTTTGTTAACTGGGCATTATTGTTGCTAGATAAAGCTACCGAAGTGTGAGTTCCTGAATAGGCATTGGGACTGGTCTGACAGAAACAGGGAAGCCCACACATTAGCTGAAGGTGTTAGCCTACAGTACAGGTGATCCTTGGAAGAGGAAGAATCACTGAAATAAAGTGCAAGCAATGTCTTGACCTTTAAATCTCTAGATTTGGGAAACATCTTGTCAGCGTCTTAAAGACAGCCTTCACTCCTTAACTTCCATTGAATCCCCCAGGAAGTTTCAGGATCCTACCATGGGGATGCTCGAGCAACTGTTTGCTGCTATCAAGAATCAGAGTGCTAAAGGCAAATGCAGTTATGGACAGAAATGTTAAGTTCAGTTATAGGGCACTAGTCAATTCGAGAGGCATACCTGAGAGCCTCCTTTGTGCTTCAGAATGAAAAGGATTTCTTGCCCTCAAGAGGTTTGTGAGTTAGGTAGAGAGTCAAAAAGTTTCACCATTATCTCTTACTATAGAGGAACTTTATGAGGGCAGGATCTGTGTCTGCTTCATTCACTGTTTTGGTCTTAGTGAACTGTGAAGCACAGCACATGTTTTTTTAATTCATGGATGTAGGGATGGAGGGAGGGAGGAAAGGAAGAAAGGAAGAGAGGAGGAAAAAAGGAAGGAAGGAAGGAAGAAAGAAAGAAAATGAAATAAGCTATCCATGTTGTTATTCAAATAGAAGCCAGTTATTATGGGCAGGTTTCAGAGAGGAGGAAGGCATTGAACAAGCATCCAATTGCAGGACGAACTTGGATGAATACATGGGAAAAGAAAGAACATTCTAGTGGAGGGAAATAAAAAGAATAAGGATGAGAATGAATATGTAGGATTGTGCAATGAAGTGGGAGTTTAATAATACCAAATAAGAATAGATGAACAGAGAGTAGGGCCAACTTTTAGGGATTTCACTAAGAAGTAGAAAAATAAAATTGCGTCTTATCTGGTCATGTTCACACAGTAATGATAATCTAATTAAAACTGAAAAAATATAGCCCTGACCAGTGTGTCTCTGTTGGTTGGGCATCATCACACAAAGCAATAAAGTGAAGGATCGTTGTTTTGATTGGATTGTGGGTTCAGCCCCAAGTCAGGGGACTTATAAGAGGCAACCTATTGATGTTTCTTTCTTACATTTATGTTTCTCTCCTCCTCTTCTTCCCTCCCTTCCCTTGTCTCTAAAAATAAATAAATATATAAAATTTTTTTAAAAACTGAAAAATACAGACATTTCTGAATAACTAAATATTTGTGATACATGGAGAATAATATTGTTACTAAACAATATTATTTGGTGGGGTTTGGCTGCCCTTTGTCAAACACAGGCATATTCTGAAGACAAAGGAAGGTAAGGAAGAAAAAAGATCTTTATTAAGATGTTGCACAATTTGGGAAGATGTGAGACTCCCTGGTTCTGGGTTCCTTTCTTCCACAAAACACAGAAAAAACCCACTTGTTTTCAAAAAGACTGAAACATAATCATGCCCAGAAATCCTGCTCCATCCTTATCTGTCCAGAGCACAATGCTGCTAGGCAGACTGCTCTCTGGCTTTAGGCTCCCTGGAGTTTGTGTGTGGGGCTGGCGCCACCATCACCACGCTGCAGTTTCTGGTCCTGGGGGCACTGGCGCCTGCTGCCTGGCCAAGTAGCTTCCAGGACTTGCTGGGTCCCATGAGTGCTCCAACCCACAAGTCTGTGCTGTAGATCCTAGGAAAAGCGAAGCAAAAGTCTCTGTCTTCTCTCAATTTAAATTTCCCAGCCCAAACTTCCATATACTCCGGAAGTGTCCAGCTCCCCAGCCAATCCTGTCCTTTTCCCAGGCTAGACTGACAGGACTTTCCTGGTACAGCACCTCCCCCTTCCACCATGTACCAGAAGGGAGCTGGAGGGATTTTCACTAATCCCCCTCCTTGAAAGTTTTCTTTTTGCTGAATCTCTGCCAGGGGGTAGGGAAATCTGTCATCACGTGCTATGCTAAGTGGTTTACCACAGCTTCAGACATTTTTCTTCTCTGGCTCTTCTCCTTTCTGGATACCATGATGGTATCAATATCAAAATATAAATTAGGCTGAAATTTACCAAGCTTTTGATAAAGACTAATGGAGAATCCTAGAGAGGTTTTGTTAATTACATGTTCATGCTAGATGACAAATTCTTAATTAATTTTTTGAAGTAACTTGTGTCTTCTGAAAGCTATCACTTGTATATGCATGAAAATCAAACTTTTTTTTATGGCAATTAAAGTATTTTGCAGTGGGCATATCCAAAATAAGGAAACAGAAATAGTAAAGGGTTAAAAATTGGTTAAAACCTTTCTGGCCCTGGCTGGTGTGGCTCAGTGGATTAGGTGCTGGCCTGGGAGCCAAAGGGTCATGGATTCAATTCCCAGTCAGGGCCATGACTGGGTTGTGCAGGGTCCCCAGTGGGGGGCACTAGAAAGGCAACAACGCATTTATGTTTCTCTCCCTTTCTCCCTCCTTTCCCCTCTGCCTGAAAATAAATAAATAAAATCTTTTCTTTCTGTAAATCATTTTACAGACCTTTCTGTAAATCATTTGCCAGAATAGAATTTGACTCATTAGGTCCTTGGATGTGACTTGAAAACCACATACCTCCTCTGCTCTGAATTTAGAAGTTTTTATTGTAGGATAATAAAGTAAAAAGTACAATTTATCACATAACTTATAGAGCACTATGGTTGCCTAACCCCAGACTCTTGACTTTTTGTATAAGACAGAGCCAATTCAGTGAGAAAAGTATAAGTAGGTTTTGACTTGATGTGGACAAAGTCTTTGAGTCTTCAGACAGGCAAATCTAAAAATAATAGTAGTGAGTAAAGTGCGAACTTTCCCATTCATCTTAATGGGGTTGTCAACTATGACACTTAATTATATTGCTGGTACCCATTTGATGGCAGTTATGGGACACAGAGGCCAGCAATTAGTAGTGACTTTTAGCTCAAAGAAGTGCCTCCAGTTTCTTGATTGTTGTAATGATTGTTTGCTAAGCAGAAGGTCAGTTCAAGTCTTTTTGATCCCAGTCAGTCACCTTAGTTACTGAGTCATTAACCTCATAATAACAGGCAAATCCTCTGCTCAGCTAAACCTGTGTTAGGTGTGGTCATTCTTACCTATAAACCAAATAGCCTTGTATTTATGATTGTGATTTCATAAAGAAAACCACAAAATATTAAGAAATGGCCAATGAGCAGGTTTTAGCTTTTTCATATGATGGCAGTTTCTCTCCCTCTAGAGGATTCTAGTCCAGCTCCCCAACCTGGTGAACACTAGTTGAGGTTGAATCACCACTGACAGGAGGAACTCTCAGGAGAAGAGGGTGCACGGCTCAGTCATTCTTTTATGCCTTCATCAATTCATTTGTTAAAATAGGTTTTTATCTTTACTATTGGCCAAACACTGGTGCAGAGTAAGCTTGACCAACAAAGTCCTTGGATTTTACAATATACAAGTAGCAATTTGGAATTTATTAGTATAATTTAGGTACACGAGTACCTGAATTATAGTTTAGAATTTACTGTGTAAGAGTGATAAAGTGCTATGATGGAAATGAAGCAGTGTATTGAGTTTAGTGTGCTCAGCACTGCACAATAGAAATATCATGGAAGCCAAAATAGACCACATATATATCATTTTAAGTTTGCTGGTAGTCACATTAAGAAAAGTAGAAAGAAACAAAAGTAAAGAGAAAAAAAACTTAATAACATATTTTAACTCAATATATCCAAAATAAAATTTCAACATGTAGTCAATATAACAAATGATTGAAGTGTTTTACATTATTTTTCATGTCTTCAAAATTCAGTGTCTAATATATACATATGTGATATATATATATATATATGACACTTTAGAAATGCTAAACATTTACATATGGCTAGTGGCTATTATTTTGGACAACACAGCTTTAAATAGTGGATAAAGAGGGACTTTCTACCACCTAAAAATGAGAAAGAGCCAGCCATGCCCACTAGAGAGAGGAGGAGTCAGCAAGTGCAAAGGCCCTGAGACAGGGTAAAGTTTAACAACTTAGAATTCATTGTAAAATAAGAAAAGCAGTATAGTTAGACATTCAAGTTATAATATTCACATGTAACCCTGCTAAATATCTTAAAACAAAACTATTCTTTCAAAATGCTCACTTAACACAACAGGCCATCATTTCTTATGAACCTAAATGAAACGATCTGTTCAGCTCAGTTTAATAGCTTGGTTATAATAGAAATAAACTCAGTGCAGAACAGAACTTTAAAAAAAATTGCTAAGTGAATGCATCTTGAACATTTTTTTTTCTTTTTGCCTTCAAACATGCAAATTCATCACATTCTGGTGTGTATTTTACTGAAAAATATACTAATTGTAGTCTCTAGGTTCTAATAGCATTATCTATCTTCAGGACAGGACTTTATGAAAAATACATCTGGGTACCATTGCTTGTGTTTCATCTTTGTCTGGAGGCAGGCCATGTTTGACCCCTCAGTTAGCCTAGCAACATAATGAATTAATTAGAAACAAAGGTATGCTATACATAGAAAATGAAAACTCACACAGAAAACACTTAAAAAGAATCATTAAATGCATTTTAAAATAAAACGTCTGGAATACACTCTTTATGCCAAATAAGCATTTTCATATTCATATGATACTAGTTTGATGTATGTCTTCATTGGGATTCCTCCAGAAGCTGACTCTGAGACAAGGATATGAGTGCAAGAAGTTTATTTCCAGGGGATCCCAGGAAGCAGGGAGGGATGAGTCAGGGAGGGGAGGAAACCAACGCAAGGTGCTTTAGCAAGCTGGTCACCATTGTGGACAGCTGGAGCCTACTCTAACTAGAGTTACACAACTCTGGGATTTGTGTAGACCCTGCTTCAGAATTATCCCACTACAGGAGCAAGAGGTTTATTCCTCAACTCTGTCAGTCACAGGCTGCCCTGATCCTGGGCTGGAGAGAAAGGTTTTACCAATTTAGCACATCCTAATACTTGTGATCTAACTCCTATGTTGGCAGAGAGGGCTCCAGTGCCCAGAGAAAATCCTCAGGCAAAGGGATATAGATGTTGGAAGTTAGAAGTTCAGTCATGTGAAAAAGAATGGGAAAGGCCAAGTGAACATGGGTAAGACACTAACAGGCTCTGATCAATGTGTATAATGGAAATTCAATCAGAACTTACCTTCAGCACTTAGTAACATAAATGTACTTTATATTGTTGAGACTTTACTGTTTACAGAAAACTCAGTCCTTTCAAGGACCCTGAGGAATGTGTTGAGCAAGTTTTACTATTCATATGTTATACAGGAAGGATCTGAGGTTCATGGGGACCCATGTTTACAGATGATAAAGAAGCAAAGCAAAGCAGGAATCTGGCTCTTGTGGAAACTGTGATTGCCTCTTCAGCATCCCCATTTATTCTCTACCCCGCCTCGATGCAACTATGCACTTTACATTTTTCATGAAATTGATCCCAATCCCAGCTATAGGGATGGATGGACCTTGATTGACCAAAGGCAATCAGATCTTTGTGTTCTTTATTTAAAAATTTTAATCTTTATTGTATTTTTTCCATTACCATTTATTCCCCTTATACTCCCCTCCTCCCAAAAATCACCACACTGTTGTCATGTCCATGAGTTCTTTTTCTTTTTTCTACCCACTAATCTCCCCCCACTCCCAGCTGTCATCCTGCTCTCCATCTATGAATCTGTCTCAATCTTTGTGTTCTTATTGATGAGTGACTGGTTTAGGGCCTTCAAAGCAGAGTGAAGAACTGCAAACTAAATGTCTTGAATAAGATACAGAGATATCTTGATCTCTTTTTTTATTTTACATGTGTATGAGAAAATATGTAGCCCGCATTTGTTGACAGCCATCATGTGAGCATGAGGAATCCAGCCTTAGGGTGAAGCTGGTGTCATCAATGTCAGAAAAGACATTAAAAACAAAAAGCCAAAAAGCAAAAACCAAAAGGAGGGGCCTTGGTGACAGTATTGACTCACTGGATAAAACTCTGCTGAAACCAAGAAACTTATTGTTTAAGAAAGCTCCTTGGTGGGAGGTGGGGGTGGGTGGGGCTGAGGAAAGTGAGGGCAGGAAGATGGAAACTGATGTATTTGAACGATAAAAAAAATAATTAAAAAAAAGAAAGCTCCTTGGACTTGGATCTCAAACACTTGCAGCTGAGAACATTCTATCTGACTCCTTGCTTGCTGCTCTACACCAAATACCCCAAGTCATCCTAGAATGAAATAACTTAAACCTATATGCAAGACCTAGAGGGATTTTACATACCATTTGTACAACATGTTAACCTAACTTCGAAGTTTTCCAGGGTATAGCCTGAAGACTAGCTCTGTGTTAGGAATTATAGACCAAAGTGTTGTGTTAACTAGATGAAGAAGAAAAACTTGTTTCAGTTTTAAGTGAATTTGTGGCCCATATTTAGTACATTTTTTTTTTTTTGTAAGAAATCCTAAGTTCAGACAACAAAGGAAGAAAAAGCAAAACTAATGATAGCTGGAGAATCAGATTTTCTCTTTTTATTTGGATGTGCAATGCTACCACTTTAGGGAGTTGGTGTACCTTCTTTTCTTTCATCTACCTCAATTACATAGATTAGAAAGTAAAACACTCATTTTCCTAGTCTGTTTTGCAACTACAGATGGTTGTGTGATACAGCTCTGGCCAAAGAGATGTAAATAGGTGTCTTCTGAGGGAATTTCAAGGAGAGCATTTGCTTTCTGATGAAATAGGACATACACTACCAGCATTTTTCTTCTTCTCTTTGCCTACCTTGAATGATGATATAAAGTCCAGAACTGTGGTGGCCATTTTGTGATAATGAGGCAATAGATATGGGGACAAAAGCTAAGGGAAGTAGCATGAAAAGGCAGAATCAACTCCCTGATGGCACTCTTGAGTACCAGAGCCCATGCCGGAAAACTGCTGTCTCTAGCCTCTCTGTTGAGTGTGAAATCTAAACTCCTATTTGTTTAAACCAGTGTTTATTGAGTATGATCTTATTTGAAACCTAAAGCATTCCTAACTTCTACGTGCAACCACCTTAACAACTCTTTGACTATCTAGGGTTATTGCAAATATTTTACTCTGTGATTTTTTATGTTTTGATGGATGTAACTTAAGTCAAGGGGTATTAGTATATGAAACATGTCAGTGACTGAGTCCTTAAAAAATAAAAAAGAATAAAAACACCCAGCTTCACTAGTTAAGCAGAAAAATCTTCCATTGTGAACTCAGATCACCTTGGCAGCATGCCTGGGTTTTTCCATGTAATTGGTGTACTTAGGCCATCCACATTGAAAGTGATTATTGATGTGATTGGATTAATATCTGCCATGTTTGTAATTGTTTTCTTCTCATTGCATTGATCTTTGCCTCTTTTCTCCTTTTTCTTCATTCTCTGGTTTTAACTGAGCTTTTTATATGATTGTTTCATTTTACCTCCTCTTTTAGTGTTATCAATTATACTTAATATTTTTAGTGACTTCCCTAGAATGTAAAACACCTTTTATTTTTTGAATTAAATAAAAAAATGTAAGTACAACTTAAAATAGCACTGCAACATTTCACATGATGTTCAGGTAACTTCTAGCAGAATATTTCCAATTCATATTTCCCATCCCTGTGACATTGCTGTCATTTATATCACTTACCAATATGCAATACTCTCTATAATATGTTGTTATTATTATTATTTTTAAAAAGTTATTTAAATTAATTTAAGAAAAACAGAAATAAAATATTTTATTTTATTTTTATTTATTCCTTCTGACACTTTTCTGGCTTTTATGTAGATTCAAATTTCTTACCTATATTATTTTTCTTCTGCCTGAAGAATTTCTTTTAATATTTCTTACAGGTCAGATCTATTGACAATGAATTCACTGTTTTTGTTTGTCAGAGAAAGTCTTTATTTCTCATTCAGTTTTTAAAGATAATTTCACTGGACAAAGAATTCTTGGTTGACGGCATTTTTTCTTTTAATGCTTCAAATATTTCACTTCACTTTTCTTTTCCTTGCATGGTGTTTGATGAGAAGTCCACCATAATTCCTATTCTATTGGTAAGGCATGTTTTTCCCTCTGGTTTTTTTTAAAATTTTCTCTTTGTCTTTTTAATCCTTTTAGTACTCTCTGAGCTTCCTTCATTTGTGGTGTTTTAGTGTCTATCATTATTTTTGGACCAATTCTCAACCATTATTACTTCAAATATTTCTTCTGCTTCATCATTTTTTTCTTCTAGTAAGTCAATTACTCATATATTACCTTTCTAAATTATCCTACAGTTATCGGATATTCTACTACTTGGGGAAGTTTCTATTGACCTATTATAAAGGTTGCTGATTCTTTCCTCAGTCATGTCAAGTCTACTGATGAACCCACCAAAGGCATTTTTCATTTGTGTTACAGTGTTTTTTATTTCTAAACAAAAACATCTGAGACATATCTGAGTCTGTTTCTGATGCTTACTTTGTTTTTTTAGACTGTGTTTTTTATTTTGAATGTTTTATTGGGTAACAGTAACTAAAATAAATAAGTCTTCAGTGTGAGGTTTCATGTTTGTCTGGTTAGGAGTTTGGCTCTCTTTATGGCTTGCAGTAACTATGAGTGCAAGAAGTTTAGGATTCCTCTAGTGTCCTTGTTTTTGTCTTGACTTTGGGCTTCCCTAAGTATTTCTTTTCAGGGACAGTCTACTTTGGCTTTCAGATATAACCCACTGTTGTTATACTGGAGCCCTACAAGTGTGGTGATAAGATATTGGGGAGGGAAAATGTTTTATATTCTTTCAATTAAACTTCAGTGTTTTAGTCAATCTATGTCTTTGGGCTGTGACCTTCACAAGTGTTTTATCATAATATGGCTATTTTCTGCTTTGCTCCCTACTTCCTTCCTCAGCTGCAGCATTCCCAATCTATTTCCTTGGAACCCTGTCTGCTATCGACTATGTCTGTCTGTCCCTTTAGATGAAAAAAGAAGGATACAAGGGACTGGTGTGAAAGGAATGCCCCTTTCCCAGGTGGTATAGGCTCTGCCGATGTTTTTCTTCCTAGAGAGTAGGTTTATGCTATGGAAAATGTTCTAGGCATATTTTTACAAAGGTTATTTCTCCTCTTCCTTGTCAGAGCTGAGAGGGGATCTTTCTTGGATATTCACTGTGAGAACCTGGTAAAACTCCTGGAGATAAATCTTACGAAATTTTGGCCCCTACCCTTCAAGAGAAGGGTACTCAAAAATTTCTTGTTTTCATGTTAGATCACACTCAACCTCTCGCAGTTCATCTAAAAGTTACCATTTCAATATTCTCACTACTTTACAGCTGTAACAGCTTCTGTCCCAGGTAAGCAGGTCTTGACTGTGATTTTCTGGATATCCCTGTCTCTCTATATTTCAAAGTGGCCATTTGCCCTTCCACCTCAGTTCTCTGATGGGTCCAAGAAAAGTCATTAACTTTCACTTCAGCCATTTCTTATTGTAAGGATGGGAGTGACAACTTCCAAGCTCTTTATATGTCAGAGAGGAACCCTAAGTCCCCATACTTCCCTCTTCAGTCTCATATTTCCATCTACAAAATGAGTTTATTTATAACTAACATGTAATATTATTGCCGTGACTTCATGAAACAATACTCTATAAGAAAGTAATACAAGACCATAGCGGGTGGTCAATAGAATAGTATTCTGTGCTTAAATTTTAGAGTGGATTCTATTGTCATAAAGAAACAAAGTGGTGTTAAATCATATATACATTTGTTTTATATAAAATCAAAACTTAATAAATGGAGAGAAAATAATTTAAATTATGTGGCCAAGTCTGCCTGTCAATCCATAGTACATATACTTATGTTCATTAGAAGAAAGGAGCAATGGAGAGCTGGGGAGTGAAAGAGAGGAGGGGGAGGAAGGGAAAGTTCCAGGAAGACAGAATCATATATGGCTGATGCCTAAGACAGGAAGAGGATAAAAAACGTTTAAGAAATATGGCATTGGATCTGGAGAGGGTGAGAAGTGGGAGAGAGTGCTGAAGGGGAGGACCTGTGCTTGTTGTGGAGTGCTTGGTTCTGCTTTAAGATCAGTGACTTAGTTCCTCCAAAACTCAATTTCTATCATTCACATATTTAATAAGTAGAAAGTTGGACATGGTGCCTTACTACAGATTTATTTTATATTTTTTATTGTTATCTAAATTCAATAGTTTTAATGTGTTTGTGTAAAATTATTGCCTCATGTCTTTAATTTATTGGTTCTTTGGGATATTATTACTTTTAAATAAATTTATTGTATATTATATATGTTTTCTTTCATGTTTGAGGAAAAATTCTTCCTGAATCTTTTGTTTTTATTTATTACCCTTCAGTTATTTAAAATGTATAGACCTTCCCATCTGTTGGTGTGACAACTTAGTGGTTTATAAAAATAACCATTGATTTTTCATGTCTGTAAGTTAGTTGAGATTCAGCTGACCTAGACCGGGCACTTCCTATATACGTAGTTGGTGACTTCTCTGGCAAGATGGTCTTATGGAAAGGTTAAAGTTTGGTTTCTTGGAGAAAGTTATAACAAAGTTATAGTTGACTGAAGTAAGACCATAGGCCTCAAGATTAGATGTTTGTGAGTGAAAA
Source organism: Pteronotus mesoamericanus (assembly GCF_021234165.1). Classification (NCBI taxonomy): domain Eukaryota; kingdom Metazoa; phylum Chordata; class Mammalia; order Chiroptera; family Mormoopidae; genus Pteronotus; species Pteronotus mesoamericanus. The sequence continues at coordinate 31,826,536 of NW_026555105.1, read as the reverse complement.
GGAAAGAAGTGCCTTTTTGCTTGGGTTTAACCGAACAGTAGACTCAGGAAAAATGATTTTTCCAGTAGTTTATATGGGAGAAGATTCCAAAAGCAGGGTGAGAGAATGGGGAAAGAAGACAGGGAAGAGAAGGCAGCCAATAAAGAATTTACTGAGGAGCACATTAACACTGTGGACAGCTGGAGGATCCCAGTGAGGATACCCTGAAAGACTGTGTAAAATATACCTTCAAATTATACTCCCATATGACAAAAGATTTGCAGTCCTCCTCTGCCAACTCCCATTGCTCTTGGCATATCAGCTTTTGGCTTGTGGGGACTGAGGGCTACTGAGTCCAGAGAAAACCCTTAGGCAAAGAGATGAAGGTGCTTATAGGAGGAAGCTGTCAGTGTGCAGGAAAATGTCCACTTAGCTGCAAGTAACCTCAAGGGAGGACTGAGAGAACAATAAATAACTAGAATGTGGAGCCTATAATGAGCCCAAGGATGCAATGACTCCTTTTATTAAATACTGCTCTGAATTCAGCTGGTCTTCAATAAGCACTTGTTATTGTGAGTGAGTACCTTGCAGGTAAGAACAGAAATGGTTTTATTTTCCTCTCCCAATATTTAGTTCAGAGATGGACATATCTGTTACTCAATAAATGCTGGTGTAGGGAGGCAATTTAGGAGAGTAGTGAGAGCTTGGCCCCTAGAACTGGATAGACTGTGTAGAGTCTTGTGGCTTTGTGATTTATGCCACTGTATTTCGATTGCCAAGTTACTTGCTCCTTTTGGTCTATTTCCTCCTCTTTAACATTGAAATACTGATGCTGTACTCAAATATTTTAAGAAGCAAACAAGTTAACAGATGTTCAGTGGCTCTTCTAGAATTTCTGTATTGGGGGAACTTAGAGCAGATATCAGTCAGGATGGAGGGGAGAGCAGGGTATTTGCAAAAGATTGAGAACACATCATTGGTTGGGGAAAGGCTGATGGAGCTTAAAGATTAACCCTTTTTTAGATGTGTTTCAAATACTTTCCTATTCTATTACTTGTCCTTTAACTTTTTTATGTGTATATTACTATATAGCCTTAAATGTTTAATATAGTCATATTGTCAATATTTTACTTTATAGCTTCTGGATTTGAATATATTACTTCAGGGTAAGAAAAATATTATTTTGAATTTTCTCCAAAAACTCCTTATATTTTACATATTGATTTTTAACTTACTTGAATATTTTTTGTATAATATGTAAAATAGGGCTCTATATTTGTTTTATTTCAAGTAATAGTGGTTCATGCACCTTATTTGTTGAATAAGTCTTATTTTACCCATTGATTTGAAATATCAATTTAATCATATATTCCATTGTTAGATATATACATTTGTTTCTCATTTTATTTCATTGATCTCTTGATTATTTCTGTGCTGGTGTTACGTTGTTTTAATTGCTGAGACTTTATAATGGATTTAATTTTTTAATATTTTATAATGTTGACATTTAAAAAATAAATAAAATCAAACTGCATTTAAAAGAAAGTAAGAAGGATCTCCTACCTTTTGTGACAACATGGATGGAACTGGAGAATATTATGCTAAGTGAAATAAGCCAGCCAGTGAAAGACAATTACTATATGATCTTACCTGTAAGTGGAATCTATTCAACAAAATAAACTAACGAACAAAATAAACCACTGGCTAGGAAACATGGAGCAGACTGAAAGTGACCAGAGGGGATGGGGAAGAGGGACAATGGTGGAAAGAAGGAGAAGGGACTAAACAAAGGACATGTATGAATGACCCGTGGACATGGACAACAGAGTGGGAATTGAGTGTGGAATAGGGGGGCGGTGTGGGATGGGTGGAGGAGGGCAAAGGGAAAAAACTGAGACAACTGCAATAGAATAAACATGATTTAAAAATAAAATAAAAAAATAAAGAAGCCCTTCCGTACACCCCTGTGATGCTGCTACTGTATCTGTTAGGTATCTAGACTAGGGCTTGGCAGTTAACAAGGGATTTAATCTAATGTAGATTTATTATGCTTTAATGAATGAGATTGCCCTGTTTGGAAATGTGCAGATAACATATTGATAGTGTTATCTTATCTTATTGATAGTATGTAATTCTTATTGCAGTACAGCTATAATGATATGACACTTGAAACAGTAAACTTACAGTCCAAAGCAGAATGAAATCACTATTTTTCCCCTTGATTCTCTCTTGTGAGTATCTACGTTTTCATGAGTGACTATCAACATTTGGAGTCAGGATTCAGAATGGGGTGAGGAACCGAACCGGAGACTGGCTGAGTGATGACTAAGCAGACAAGGTCAGGCAATCTACCCTGAGCACCAAGAATGGCCAGTTGTATTCCATAGAGCAAAAACTCTGTAGCATAAGAGAACTTGGTGGATAGTGGAATTGGGAAAACCAACAAATTCATCCTATAAGACAGAATGAAGTTCAGCCATGTCAGTAACTTCACTGTGCTTGCTGCCAGGCAATTGGCTGGGTGTCTTGAAACACTTGCAGCAGGCTACTCCACGTGTATGGCTCTAAGGGACAAGGGACATGGTGGCCAGGGGTCCCTGAACAATTCAGATGTTGACCCTGAGTGATAAACACTCCTTATCTGAGATCCAGATTTCACTGTTGAATGTACCATAGGACTTGGCAAGAGGTCTCTCCACTCTTTCGTCTCTTAATGAAAAGCCAATATTTGTGAACAACCTTGATCACTCTCTTTAGGGCTGAGCTCCTAGCCAGTGAAAATTTCAGATCAAGCTAGAACAAAGGAAGAATTGTAAATCTAAGAATAATGTTCTGAGTTAGTCTAGTATGTGTTATATTTCCTATGAAATTAAGTTTATTGTATTTTTTAATCATGGAAGATCACACATACACACACACATACAATTTTTTGCTCCACAAATTGGGTATAGTTTTCAAGATTTTATTTTTGTGAATTTATGTATTGTACATACATGTTTAACTTTTGTAAAAATATTTATATTTTCAATATCAATAAATACACTTTACAGTATAATTTAACCTGAGTTAATTAACCTTAAAAAAATCAATAAATTAAAAAAAATCAAACAAAAATCTTAAAAATTAGAACATTAAAATTAAATAAATCTCCTATTTATGGGAAGTTATATTATTTTTGAGTATTTAGATTTTACAAACAATACTCTGATCTTTTTGCTAAATCTTTGTGATATTCATTTATTCTTAAACTCTTTTTCATATTTTATATCTTTTATTCTCTCTAGGATGCATTTTGCATAATTTTCTTTCTTATACTTCACTAATTTTCTGTTAAGCTATGTCTAAGCTGCTGTTTAATCCAAATTTCGAGATTTTATTTTCAATGATCATATTTTGACATTTCTAAAAGTTCTCTTTTTCATATCTGTTCCCTCTTTCTCATACTCTCTGTTTATTTTTTATGTCTTTAATCATTTAAACATGATTATTGTGGTGTTTACCAAAGGATGTCTATTGTCATTGTTTCTGATATTGACTTCTACCGCTCTTGTTCTTAGTGGACTATTTCTCCATGAGTTTTGTATTTTTGGACTGTGAACTCATCTTCTGTGGGACCTCAGTGGGGATCCTGGTGTAAGAATATACCCCTTCAGAGAGATTTTCTGATAATTTCTGCCAGGCACACATGGGAATTATCAGCTCAGAACACATTTTATGTTAATTTCTTGACATGGGAATTTGAGTGTAAATGTGAATGCCAAACTCATGCGGATACTTCTATGGTTATAAATTTTCAGAGAAACCGATTTTTTTCTACATATACAGCCTAGGCAGAAAACATCATTGTCATCTCTCTCCGCCTTTGGATAGATTGTTCTCACTGGCCTAAGTTCTCATATGTGTTCCCAAATGACCATTAAAACCCAAGTCTCTATGATAATGATTCTAGAAAACACCCATATGGCCACCAGAGTTTCAGCTCAGCATTTACAGGTTAAGATTTCACATTCCTTTTTACTTTTCACCCCTGGGGACTTCCCTAACTTTCTTGCTGGCTTGGCTCTGTATTTAAAAGGATCTGGCATTTTGTCTAACATTTTCAATTTGCAATAAGAGGCTTTCTGGTTATTTAGACCATAAAGTTGCCAGCAACAAAAGTTCTTAAGTATTTCTTTACATAAATAATAAACAATGTTGAAAGCAGTTTGTCCTGATTGGAACATCTTATGAGTATAATTCAAAAGCACAGTAAAACAAGGCAGCTTTTTAAATAATTTCTTATCTCTTTGGTTAACTAAATTTGTGTTCAACTTGCATATCTCTCATTTTAAGCATCTTCTTATTAAAACTTTTATTTTTTTTCCAGAAAAAGAAAAAAACACACACAAGTTTCAGAGTGTGAAGCTCACTGATAGATTTTTGTTCTGGTTCTTTTTTCTTTTAATAGAACATCTGTCTCATCACAACATTTGGAATTGTAAATCCAAAAGACCTGACATAAATGTTCATGGAATTCTGATGAACAAATACTTTCTAAAAGCATGTTTCCAAATTATTATTTTTGCCAGGTGAAGACCTACTATATATAAATTCTATTTTCATATAACTCACACACATTTGTATTTAAGGCTAAATGGTGAAAACAACGGAAGCCACTACTTGGGGGTGGGACAGGAATGAATTGCTGTGCATGCTGTTATTTTTAGTGGCTATACCTCTCCTAGTCCTTAAACAGTCACTGAAGAGTAGCTTTGAACAAGCTGCAAAACCCTTTAAGGTCATAACCCAGGAGGGGAGAGACCACAGGAACGTGCACCAGGGAAGATACAGATGGATAAACAAGCCATAAAGTGCACCATATTTTCTCTTTTCCAGCATTTCACTGAAGAGTTGACCCCAGGCTATTACCCTGTGAAAGTGGAATTTTAAGAGTCAACCCCAAACAAACCTATACTAATCCCAGGTTGGCTGCCTTTCTCCATTACTAATGAAACCCAGGAGGGTGCTGATGTGAGGTGTGACAATTTGAGAGGCAGAGTGAAGATCACAGAGGTGAGAAACCTATCACCTCTCTCTTTATATCCTGAGGAGCATATGGGACAGACTCAAAATGCCCAAAGTTCTCCATGGCCACTGCCTGAGAGCTGCACTCATATGAACAGCCATCACTGTGGTACCCACCCCTCCAGTATGGCCCAACCCAGCCTTTTCAAAGGTGAGAGCATTCAGATCGAATGACCACCTTCCACATATCTTTACTGAGGAACTAGGTGAACGCCTCCACATGAGAGGAGGTGATGAGAATGAGAGATGGGATAAGCAACTGGTCTGATCTGCTGACCATCAAACCATGGAGTCACGACTCTGGGCTCTTTGAATGGAGTCTGGATAGAGTTTATAAGGTCTTCTCTATCTATGGAAATAAATGGGTTTGGTGTTGGAACAGTGTTGGGGGAGTCTCTCTAGTAACTGATATATTAGGGTATTATCTGCAGCAATTCTGCTTCTTATAAATCTCTGGATGCTTCCTTTAGATTGTGAAATCAGGGCATGTCATTTTCCTCAAAATGTGTCCAAAGAGTCAGAGTTAAGTCAGTCATTAGACAGGGATAAGATGTGGCCCAACTTCACACTCCTTTTTACTTTCTCACAGGTTGAAATTTGCTGCCTCAACTACACATGAAATGCCAAAGTCCTAGGGCTTGGTGGAAGTTCAGGCAAAATATCAGCCTGGGTCCTTGAAATATGCTGTAGAGGAAAGTGCTTGCCAATGACAGACACTAATTTGATTTCTCTATGAGAAAAAACCAGTCTATAACCTTTTGTTATAAAAGTTTCATCTACTTTAATAAATTATCATTCTGGGATTTCTTTTCATTGTACTCCTTGATTATTTCTGCTCTTTTCTAGATGCCATGGTCTTCCTTTTTCTTGGATATGTTTATTAGATTATTGGTCAAGTAATTTTTTTAAAGAAAAGGGAACTGAGGAAATAAATTTCCTGAAATTTTCATGTAAAATTAAAGTCCTAATTTCACCTTCTCTTTATTAGATAGAGTTTAGATTTAAAATTATTTTCCCTCTGAACTCGAAAGCATTGCTTGATTGTCTTCTAGTATCCAGTAATGCTAATGAGATATTCAGGATAGAAAAAGAAGTGGCAGGCAATACAAACAAAAATGTGTGAAAGACCAATACAATAGCCAGTGCACAACAAAAACAAAAACAACCTTCCCCCACCAAAAAAACCCACCTCACTAGAAAATGGGAATCAGACATTAATGAAAATCCATTTTCTTCTTTATCAGGTTGATGAAGACTCTAGAGATGGTAATACTCAGTATTGGCACAGATTGGGGAAGTGAGCATTTTTATACATTGCTGAGGGATGTGAAAATTGGAATGAACTGGATGGAGGACATGTTTATAATTTTCAGAAAGAAAATCTGTTATTTTGACCTCTGTAGGTGAGGTTGGTTTCTTATTTTTTTCCCCCAGATGAAAATTTTTAAATTTCCTTACAATCCTTGGTGTAACAAAGTTTCATGAAGATGTGTTTAGGTGAAAATCTATTTTTTAGGTGAAGGGATTAAGAATACAATCGGCAGTTAAAAAACAGTCACAGAGATGTAAAGTACAGCATAGGGAATATAGCTGATAATATTGTAACAACTGTGTATGAAGCCAAGTGGGTACTAGACTTAACAAAGAATCATTTTGTAAGTTATGTAAATATCTAACTACTATGCTGTACCCCAGAAACCAATATAATATTGAACATCAACATAACTAAAAAATAAAAAAAAATTAAAAAATCTATTTTTATTAATCAGTTTAGCACTTATGGGTCATTTCCACTTTCTATTTTGTTTTAGCTTAGGGAAATAGTTCTTCTATTACTTCTTTGATTTATCCCTTGCCTTCATTTTTTTCTGATTCTTTATTTCTCAACTTTTTATTAGATGAATAATGGCCCTTCTGTATGTATGTCATATATTTTAAATTTTCTGTCATATTTTTTATCTTTTGCACTTTATATTTTGAGAAAGATTTAAAATTTTTTCTTTTCTTTTTATTGATTTTTTTCAAACACTTAAATATTAAATGTTTTAAACTTATGAGCTCTGGTTCTTTTTCATATCAACCTATTCTTGTTTTGTGGGTGTGATAGTTTCATACAATCAGGTTGACCAACAATAATGGTAATTAGAATATTTAAAAAGTTCTCTTTCCCAAGATTGTTTCTGTTGGTGAAACAACAGAATTTTTCATCTTGGCCACTCATTTGGTGTTGCTGGTTTTTCTCAAATATCTGATAATTCTTGAATGTCCATTCTTACTCATGATTGTCCATGTTGATTAATTTTAGTAACTGGCTTGTTTCTTCTCTACTTGGCTATTATAAATAATAAATGCACAGTCAAAAATATAATTTTTAAGAGTTAGTGTTGACCTCATTAGAAATGAACCAAGTTTAATAAAATATTTCAATTTTTCAATATAAGGTGCCTGTACTATTGCCTATATGTAGGACTTATAGACTTATCTGTACAGGAAATCTTTAATATTCGGTTTATCCCAGAGTTGACTTTTTAATAAAATATCTTACCAATACATATTTTGAAGTTCTAGCTATGTTTTTGAGTTAAAATTTCTTTATATTTAGTTGAAAACATTTTAAGTAAAATAAATTATATTTTTAAATATTAACACATTATTTTATATATAAAGCCCATTTTGTTATAGGTGTCTATAATTTGTGACCATGATTTATTGATGCCTTATGTGTGCAGAGATTTTTTAAAACACTGGCATAAAGTATATAAAGTCTATATAGAGAGTAGTAAAATAGTTGCAAGACTTAACTACAACTATTTGTAAAATAGATACATTATGGGGAAATCTTGGGTTGTTGGCAGTAGAGAATATTTTTTCCCTTTTAAAAAACAGATTGAATGGCTGAATCAGACTGGTGAAAATTTTTCATTCAAAAGATGCCAAGATCTTTTTCAATAATCTCACATTCCTACACATTTATTTTTCATACAGGGCCTCATTCATGCTGGGGATTACGGTCAGGTTGTAGGCTAGATTGAACTCATCACGGTGAAGCCATTACACTTCTTTTGGTCTTCCTTACATATTTGCTCCATGCGTGCTTCAAATCTGGAGAAAAACATCCTTATAGGCTGGAGAAACAAAGAAGCAGCAACTTCCCTGCCTTATTCTTTGGACGGTGATGAAGTAGAGAGCATGATGTGGTGATTGGAGCCAGACCTAACCCCGGCCGTGGGCATTGCAGCCGACCCAAACCTAATTAAGAAAGATCTTGAATAAACTTGGTTGAGAGCCAAAATCACTAGCTCTTTCAATCAATATTTTTGATATAAAAATTAGCATCTGGGCTGAATAAAAGGGAACACTCATTCCAGAGCAAAAATAAAATAAAATAAAATAAAATAAAATAAAATAAAATAAAATAAAATAAAATAAACACCCTCTTGCTTCTATTCTGACCTCCTGATGTTGGATATTTTATTGGTTTGTATCTGTGATAACTTTTTAGAGCAGTTGGCTGGCAACAATCAGATTTAAACCTCTCATTTGAAGGGACGCAATGGGAATTAGAGTGACAAGTTCTACCTTAAACCCTAACTTGTCACAGGCAGTTCACAGACATCAAACTTTTCCAAATGGGTAAGCTGAGCTCACTTATTCTCTTATTTCTGCCTTTGTTATCCTGAAGACTTATTTTTTTCATGACGGTAAAAAAATTAAGGAATAAATTAAGATATCTCTACCTTTTAGAGAAATTCAGTGAAATACCTACTGATGAAATCTTATGATTTCTGGGGCTGTTTCCAAGTTATCTTATGGAAAAGGGAGTGGAATGGGCGGGGAAAATAGAAAAAAAATATGGGACATGGATTGACAATATTTGAAGCTGGTGATAGGTGTGTGTTCGTTCATTATACCATTCTCTATGTTACCATATGTTTAAAATTTTCCATTATAGAACTTTTTTTTTTTAAGTAGATGGCTTAGAAATAATTTTTTAGAAGAGGTTGGACTTGTGTTAGCTCAAAACTGAGTTCCTCCACAAAGACTGCCTTCAGCTGAATAGTCTTGTCCAAGGTAATGCCCTTTCCCACACCCAGCTTGCATCTTGTGATGAGGTGATGGAGGGGAGGACATAAAGCTTTGGCTCCCCTGCCTCATTTTGTGATAACTCTAAATGACTACGTCAGTTGCATAGCTCCCCATGAAATTGGCTAAGGCCTTTTTTATAGTATCACAGTTCAACTTCCTTTTTGAATCCCGTTATTTCACTCCAATCTAGATACTGTACCATTGCATATGGTCTCAGTGGTGTGCTGGTAAGCATTTTACAGTCGGCTCTCCAGATCCCTAATTTGTAGTTTTTGCCAATTTCCATGGTTTCAATAAATGCAACATGACCAATTTTAAGCTACCAATGTGATGTTACTGAATGCAGAATTGGGAAGAGATGAGCAAAATTGGTACTTATGACAAAATACAAGCCAGCACCAGCCACTGTTGCCAGTTGTCCTCAATGAAATTCTGAAATGCAAATCTCTACCGGTCTGTTTTTTTTTAGAATAATCCAAGCTAAATTAACATAAACCACTATTTTTTTCATATCATGAATTTTGGTATTTTGTTTATTAAACTAATATTTCACAGGCAGAATGAAATGAAGTTGGTCACCTCAAATGTTTCAGTGAAACACACACACACACACAGACACACACACACATACCCCCACACCAACACCACAAGACAATGTCCCACAATAATTGCTTAGAAACATTTAAAATATAGACCTTTTCACTTCATAAACATTACACAGCTATAAAGGGCATTCTGAGAAAAAGATTTTTTTCAAATATGTTGCTTTTATGAAGACCAGTGAAAATTACCAAGAAATCACTAGATAAGTTCAAATTGTTATAATTGCTGTAAATCAAAAAATATATTTAAGAATTAACTTTTCATCATCAGAGCTTTTAGGTTAGAGTTGGCCACTTATACTGGCTATCTCTGAATAAAAATACAGAGGAGCATTGCATGTTTAAAAAACTATTAAGACTTTCACCCTATTCACAAGTTGTTGGAATAAATAAATAATCAAAGGTTGAAGATTTCCTAAAGGTGTATAAAGAAAATAAAGGAACAAGACATATTCAATGAAACAAGGTGATGAAAGGAAAGAGAACATCTTGTAGGAAATGATAGAGGAGAATGAGAGAAGGAATAATTTGTCCCAATGAGTGGTGGTTATTATTAAAAATTGGGTACCTTTTATGTAGGAAAAGGAGATACCTGGAAAATGGAAACACAATGTCCAAATGAGTAGAAAAGGTTGGAATAATTCACTTTACTTCAGTAGTATAAACACCCTTAACTATGAACAGAGAATCAGAATAAAGTTTCTGTTATGTTATTAAAACCAACTGCCTATCAAAACAAAAGCTTCAAAAATGGCCTCAAATTATGATATGGATCAAAATCCCCTGGGAAGACTGGTGAAAATGTAGATTCCTGGGCACTACCACTATTCTGATTTAGTGGAAGGCTGGTATGGGATCCAGGAATCTGCACTTTATCCTAGTAAATTCTGAAGCCCTTGGTCTCTGTTAAACCAAAACTTGCTGAAAGGCAATCCAGACAAGCATTCATGATAACTGCAGTTCCGTGAAAAGATTAGAAATGTGTCCATGTCATTTTATTATGCAAAATAGACTTTTTACAAATATCACTCTGGGTCCTTTATCTTCTGCTTCCCTGAAGATCATTTTTAGGATACCACCTTCCACCTATCTACTAATAAATCAGATTCTTCTCTCTCCACCTTTATATTCTTACTTGCTTTGTAAAGGAAGACTGTGTGTGTGTGTGTGTGTGTGTGTGTGTGTACAAATGGGAAGTTTGTGGGTAACAACATTCTAGTTCTGTTAGAAAATTCTCTTTTCCAAAAGAACCAATGAAAAAGACAGTTTTGGCTCTGCTGTAATTATGGAAACTCAGTAATCCCAACTGAATTAAAATCATGGTCTTACTAACCTAGCAGTAGAAGACCAATTCTCAGTATTCACAATCATCTTCTTAACCAACCTCATTCTCTATATCTATTAGTGCGTGTATATATATGTGTATATGTTACTAGCCAAATGTGACCTGGATCCCTCCTAATGTGCTCAGGAACACTTGGATTACAGTTGTTCTTATAAGTGTAAATTCAAAATAGACTCTGAGAGAGATAGGTCTTTCATCTTGTACATGAGAAAGTAATAAATTGCCCCAGAACTCTTGGATCTTGATGAAGAGAGAGGACCCTCTCTCTGAGTCCCATGCCAGGTGGCTAAGTAATTGGTTTCCTATCATGAGTTAAGAGTCGAGATCCTCCTTGAAGGTATAATGATAGTAATTCCTGCTAAAAAAAGACACTCCTCTTAGAGACTTAAAACTCAAAGGTTGGATGTGAAGATCATAGACACCCAGAAGGGAAAAGGATGTTTATTGCTTGCTATGCTTTCAGGAAGGACCAGAGGTTCTACTGCCCTCTTTGTCTCCTGTTTCTTTTACAAGTCTGAAGACATTCATGTGTACTGGAAAACTAGGTCAACTTCATTTAAGTGCACATTATCAAAGACAAGACCAGTGCCTTTGTATGCTTACACAACGTATTTTCTTTGCACAAGTAATGCTGAACTGGTTCATTGAGGAGAACTAAAATTTAAATGATCAAAATCAGCCAATGGGACATCTGCATCTTCAGAACGCTTTCTCTCCTTTTAAGCTAATAGGACTTAAAGAATGTTCACAAGGAACGTTATAATACTTAAAAACGTTCATGAGAGACTTTCTTCTGCTAACAGTACTTTAAAACGTTCATGATTCAGTTTTAAACTGTCGTACCTACTGGGAGTTATAATGTCCCCATAAAAAACTTTCCATGCAGATCACCTTTATTCTTTAATAAGTTTTGAGTATCAGGGCATATTGCTCCATCCAATACTGGTGCTTCGGGTTTAATTTTTATCTCAGTGCACAGCATGAAAGCTTGGGTCCATCTGTGTCACACAAAGTCAAACCTCTCTTGAAGTGATTTGTTTATAGTGTCATTTGATGGAGTGGAATGTTCTGTAACTCATTCAAACTATTACAGAAGCTTTGCTAAAAGGTCACCACTGCTCTTTAGAATTTCCAAATCTGGGCACCATCTGGGAGCTTGTTAAAGATAAGGTTTTCCACTGGCTTTTTCCATACCAACTAGATCCAATTAGCAAAAGGGTACTATTCTGGAGGAGTTTGTGGAGAGAGAGAGAGAGACAGAGAGACAGAGAGAGAGGGAAAGAGAAAAGGAGAAGAGAGGAGAGGAGAGGAGAGAACAGAACAAGACACCGGAGTAAATTATATTTAGTTGCCAATAGTGTACAAGTTTACCTTGCATGAAATTAAAGTGCATGTGGCAGACAACAGTACTAATTAACATTAATTGTCTTAAATGGTGGTATACCAGTCTTTAAAAAGTTGAATAGAATTTGCTTTTTACATATTTTTGAACCAATTCTTCAAGCGTAGTCTTGAGAGTCAACTCTAAAGAAAACTGAACCTCACCATTTACTCAAAATTCAATAGGAAACTGACAATTCATTCCTCAAAGTCATGAAGACTATACATACTCAACATTCACTCTGCATGGCATCAACAATGTTCAATTTCTTCTAACTTTATGGTTTTAGTTTAGGCCTAACATTGGCTCGTGCTTGCTTTCTATCCCCTTCCTTAAGAAACAAACATCCTGAATTTTCCTAACTTCAAAAGTTCAGCTGTAAAACTATAGGAGACCAGCAAGAGGAAAAAGGAAGTTTCGGTCAAAGATGTCTGCAGGTGATGCTGGCCAGTTCTTTATCCCTCTATGGCTTTTGACACTTGTCCTTGGAAAAAAGTGCAAATGCAGCAAATGGTAGAAGCAACATTTCTTTACCTTCCTGCCTGGAACTTCCTGTGATACAAAAGAGTTCTAGCTGGTGCTTTCCCGTGGGGAACAAGGAGGTCAGCTACTGCCCACCACAGTTGCCCATGTCTGCAGATGGAGTAAGTGAACACATAGTGAGATCCACTGAACTGAAAATCTAAACCCTCTCGGTTAGAATTTCTGAAGGGGTCTGGACTAAAGAGGCTGCACAGTAGCAGCTAAAACACAGGCTTATTGCCATTATAAACATTCTAAGAAGTGTGTGTATGTACTTGTAGCAGGATACTTGGGAGAGGAGAAACTTAAAATCTGAAACCATATTTTTATCTCTGCAGTCTTGAGTTGGAGACATTAAAAACACAATAATGTCTCCATCAGTTCAACTAAGCTGGTTCAGAAACCAAACTGTCCTTAGAAAGGGAGAGAAATCCACTTATATCCTTTATGAAACAAGGAGAAGGTCATTCTGGCAAAGTCTTTAGATTCCAGTCAGACCAGGAAGCCTAATCGTCGAGTTCAAAGCTTGTCTCATCGTAGAGTTCAGGGCGGGCTGACTTCCTGTTCCGGGAATATTTCAGCTGCAGGAGATCACCCATCTCATCCAGGGCTTCCAACACCTGTAAAGGGATGGGCTTCCATCAGTTATCTTTAAACCCCCTGAGTGGCTTTGCTCTCCAGTGCCTCACAGAGAACCACCCTCTTTTTTTGCTAGTTTCTTTGATTTTTAGAGAAGAGAAGAAAGATCCAATTCATTAACATGTGGCATATAAGGTAGCCTTAGAGAAATGCTAGATGATAATTCACTTTATTTCATATTCTTTATAGTCTAACTCCACATATTGAATGTTTCACTTATTTTGGGGGTATGAAGAAAAGAATAAAAGCATCTGACCCATGCTTACTCTTTAGCTTTATTTTAAAGTTTAATGACTTTTAGATAAACTTGTGGAAGAATAAGATAAGGTTGTGAATTACATTTGGATTATATCTTCACGACACAGAATTTCAACCTGACTGAGAATAAAATGGAACATTGTGGGAGCTGATTAGTATTGTCCTTTCTCTCCTGTGCTTGCCCCCCACCTTATCTAGGCTCTTTCTCCCCTAGTTTTAATTAGATTTTAAAACCACAAGGCACCAAGAACTCATCTGCTTTAATTCTCTTAATTCAGGCAGGTAAATATACCCCCAATTTTATAAATGAAACACCCAAGATCTAAAATATACAAAATGTTTTTTACTTTTAGTGTATCACTAATCCTGTAGTATGGGCATGACTTATTACTCTGTTTTGAGCCTGTTTCTCTTAACTTGTCAGATGAGGAGGAAGACAATATGAAGGTCTAATGATTTGAAAAAGGTGAAATGGGGTTTATGGACTGTCACCTTTTAGAAGTCATTTCCACCTTCATATATAATAACTCGGTCATATATAATAGATGAATGTATATAGTCATATATAATAACTCACTCTCACCTTCATGCTTCTGCAGTCATCTGTATTTGTTTTTCAAGATGAATTTATTCTGTCTGGTATTATCATTAGTTGCGTATTTGTTAGTATCTCCTCTTAAACTTTTTTGCTCCAGGATTTTTCATATAGTAGACACTCAATTAGTGTTTGCTAAATTAGGTTAGCATTATAAGAAAATGCCATCAGCTCCAAACTGATTGAGATGGCTTAGTTCTCTGATATGATTCATTCACATAAAGATTTAAATCAAAGGACAATGAAATGTGGTTATTAAATCATTAACATCTCAGATAAATGGCTGATAAGATAGGTCTGTCTTTGTTATTGGTTTTCCAACATGTTGTCTAATTGAGTTATATGTTATTATGTTGAATTTGGTGGCTATGGAAAACATTACGATACAGGAAGTTGATGATGAAATGGCATATTAAATTAGCTTTTGCTTTTAGAATTAGTAAATAGCAAAACATTTGGCTACACAGGCAGTTTTTTCTATAAAATCAAAACACTGACTTGATTCAAATCTTAACTGAACTGATTCCTTTTCTATCTACTGAGTTGATCATATTGTTAGGCAGTGTTGGCATACCCTTGTTTCTCAGCAGCTTTTTTATTAGTATTATTTCCCTACACCTCACAAGAGAGACCCAGGGAACCCTAAGCTAGTTCCCTAAAAGAACATGTTCAGAATCCAAGGTACCGGTACTAGAGATTCCACTGGTGTGTGTGATACTCACCGTGTCTAACATCTCTCGTGTATGTGCTGCTGAAACACAGAACCGAGCCCTAGCTTCTGCTAAGGGTGTAGCTGGAAATCCAACGACCACCACCCCAATTTTTCTGTTTAGTAGATGCCTTGCAAAAGCCCTAAAGAACAAAACAAAAAAGGAGGTCGAGAGATGACAAAATTGTACTGTAAAAAAGAAAAAAGAAAGAAAGAATAAGGCTAAATGACTTTTTTTTTGTAACAGTTAGTAGAAGATAATTGACATTATTCAACATCTGCCACATACAATTCACAAAGAAATGGGACAGTCACTTGATGGCACCCATAACTGACTTTATATTATGGGGCCTTGCCCACTCATTAAATAATCTTGAGTACTGAGCCTCTGACATTGAGCAGAAAATACTGACGTACCTGACCCTGATTTAACAATTCTGCATCGGTGTTAAATTTATTTTGTTTGCAGGATTCCTAAAAATAAAAACCAAACAGCTAATAGTGCAATTACATAAAGGAAGAATAGATATTAAATACACATCTATATGTTTTAAAAACTTAATACCAATACTATAGTATGGTATTACTATACTTAATGACTGTACTGTAATTTGAGGACCAGAATCAGAGTCTGCAAGAGCCAATCCCAAGTCATAGTTTTACTCCAGAGTCAAAGATTTTATTTTCCATTAAAGCAGAGATAGGAAATAGCAAGGGTTTCCTCATTTCTTTATGTGTGAATGAACACATTCAGGTATGTTCAGGGATAGTAAAGCCATTGATTGTTTAAAAGGGAAATGGGGCAGGAGGGAGACAGGGAAAAAATGTGCATTCACAGGGAGGCTGACCAGTAGATGCAGCTTGTAGGACATAAGTCACAAAACTGCAAAGCTTTCTGATGCAGGGTAAAACCTCTTAAAGCTATTTCTTCCCTTTAACTTCTATTCTTTCTTTTCCAGAGCTAGTCTCAGTAACAATTCTAGAATACCAAGTTGTCAAAATCTGTACGTTAAATTTCCCAAGTGAAACATCCCCCCTTGTGCTCTTTTGTTCTCTGCAGGAAATTTTAATTACTGAGTGAGGTTAACGCCTCAGATCTGTCTTTACCATTAAGAGATTGCTGTATCTTACTTGAAGCTGGAAGCTGATGGCATTATAGAAACCCTCCAGTCATAACTCATGAAAAATTCTTGAACCAGATGTGAGAGAAAGCCTGTCCATTCATTCATTCCTCTTGCCCTTTAGCTGTCTGCCTTTTGGTTGCCTAATATATGTTATCAAATGAAGCAATGGAGATTACAAGACCTACTGAACATAACAGCCTGTCCAGCCCCGTCTTGGATAAGGCAAGATTCCCCCTTTGATTTGGGCAGGGAAGGTTACAAGCAGATGAAGCTTTCTAACTGAGAAAGCTTGAACACAGACTCTTCGTTCTCTTTCTTGATCACCCTATGGAAGGCTGCCCACGGAACTACACAGGATGAGAGCTCATAATTGTCTGAGAAACAAGTGCTTTTATTGCAAGAGTACAAACCACCTGACCCATGATCTCAGGCCAGTTGTTGGGACTCCCAAAGGAGCGTTTTTGCTGTCTGCATGTTTCTCTTTGTACCAGAGGAAGTGAGTTTTGCCAAAGAATGTACAACAAACTATATGACTGTTGATTCATTAGGCTAATCGGAGGACTCCCTGGAGCACTTTTGAGCTTAAAACTTACACTACTAAATTTTGCTTCTTTCAGTTAATGCATATAATTGCCCTGAACATTTTATATAATAAGCCTCTGGGTTTGTACTCCCCAAAGGAAATCAGAGCTGGCGTAGGCTGAAAGAAACTAAATTATGCAATAATGATAATTAATAATAATAAACATTAGCATGTGTTGCATGCAGGATCACTGCATCTTGTGTCCCATCATCTTCTAAGTGTGTGACAAGTACCACAAAAGGAAAATGTAAGCCCTATACCAAATAGTAAATACAATACATTCTTTGGTTTTTACTTTATCATTTTTTATTGTTATTCTATTAGAGTTGTCCCAGTTTCCCCCTTTGCCCTCCTACACCCATCCACCCCTGCTCTGACAGTCAATTCCCGCACTAAATAAATTCTCGATTATTTAAGTCCCTGTTTTCTGAGTGAAGTCACATCTACTGAACTCCTGAGAAGATTCCAGTGGTAGAGCTGCAATAGGACTTTTTTTAAAAGTTCATCTGGTTATAGATTTTGTTTTCATTCTGCAGTTCTTTAATGAAATCAAAGGTTTTAAAATGAGCAAATAAAAGAATTGCTCATACACTGGCTTATATAATTAACTCCTTGTCTCAGAATCTTTTCCACATACAAACTTTACATAGAAGAAATACCAGAGAAAGAAATCAGGCCAGGTGGCAGGGCAAGCTCTTACCAGCACCTTCTGCTAAAAATAGATGATATGACTTTTTTGTAATTAACCTGTTTAAGTTTACTTGGACAACTCAAACAATTATAGTTTTTTTCATTGCAGTGATCGATGCCTTTTGACTCATCAGAGATGACTTTAAAGAGGGTTAAACTTATACTCCACATTGCTTTAATGAGATGTGCATTTTTTTCCCCTATGGACTAAAAGCTTGAGAGACTGTGCTGTGCACTGAAAAGAGCTCTGGCTTAGGAGGCAAATGGAACTAGCTTTGAATGCTATGCTCTACCACCTACAATCTGAGTGACACTTAGAAAGTAGTTGACTTTTGTGAGTGTTGGTGTCCTCATTTGTAAACTAGGGCTAAGTAACAGTATCAATGGATGATCACTGGGTCTAAGAACCTTAAGTAGCACATAATTGGCATTCGGCAATGTTAGCTCCTTGTTAAAAACCATCTTAAATTGGAAGGCACTAGATAGTTTGCATATCCTCCAATGTTCAATGTAGCATAATTGATGCAGAGTATTGCAGGACCTTTACCTGTTATTTTTTCCTGGAAATTCTAGTTTTATTAATGAAATTAAGATTGCAATAATTATTTTGGAGAACAATGCAACCATGGTGGCTCAATCTTGCACTCAGTTGAAACTAGTAATAATCATCATTGTAGCAGAATTAGAAGTAGTAGTAATAATAATGGCTACCACTGACTGGGTGCTGGTAGTATACCAAATACTATATTAAGTGCTTTATACATATTATTAATACTATTAATAATAGCTAACACTGAGTAGCTTCTACATAAGAGCCAATGCAAAATGCCAATAGACCTCATCTTGTTCAATCTTCACAATAGTCTTATGAAATAGGTACTATTATATTTAATTTCAAAAATGAAAACACTGGAGCTTCAAAAGGTTGGGTAACTTGTCCAAGATTTCTCCAGCTAGGAAGAGGTAGAGTCAAAATTGTTGTCATTCCAAACATCTCACTACACCATAGAGCATAACTTTCACATGAAGCTCCCTCTCAGTTCTATTTTTATTTTTTATGTTTACTGTTGTCCAGTCAGGACTCCTGGCATATAAAGGAGCAGGGAAACTCTCTGTGTTATTGTATAGTTGAGTTCTTGACTTTAAATGCATTAGTTTTTACTCTTCATGGACTCTTCTCATTGGATTGATCCATTTTCCAACCTGTTGAGATTTTAATTCCAGCTTTCATCATCAAAGTCAGAACTATCCAGCACACCCCCTACTGGCACCTGCCAGCATTGTGCATGTTACACTAAAAAAATAAAGTAAGTTGATATTTGGTGTCTTCATTTGAGCTAATGATAAAATATTAGATTGACATGAGCTAAGTGTGGAGCCTTTCTTTCAGAATACACCATTTCCCCAACTACTCTAAATAAGTGTAGGGTTATTTTGTTTTTTCCTTCCAAAATCAGGTGGTAAAACATTTTGGATTATCTGCTCTTTTATTTTTTTATTTTATTTTATTTATTTTTTTTATTTATTTACTTTTTAAATACATTTGTCTCTGCCTCCCCCCCACCTCTTTCCCTTGCCCCCTCCCACCTTCCCTCCCTCAGCTCTTCCCCTTTGGTTTTGTCCTTGCTATATGTTCCTTGACTTTCTGCTCTTTTAAATAACCATTGCCACCCCTCCCTGCCATTAGCACAGAGCCGTATCCTGTGTAACCTTTCTGTAGCACATTGTCTTCTGGCCACTCCAGGCATTGATATCATGATCCAGATCTGTGAACAAAAGGCCTAGTGGTGGTAAAGCCATGGCACCATGGCACATTAGGCAATTCACATGTGTTTTAACCACTTGGGATTTTGTTGTGGTGAAATGACACAAAAGGGTACTCTAAAGAATCACTCTTTTGGGAACTACTAACTCACTCCAAGCCATCATGAGGTCTCAACTAATAGCCCTGGAGCCTCTTTTGTATACCTCCAGTACTTTGCCAATGTATTCAGACAGCCAAATAGAAAGTTCCAACAAAGGGGTTGTGTTCAAAGAGAGTCAGGACCTCTAGAATCTGATAGATATATGTTTAATATTACTTTACACCATGGACTTGGTTAGATATGCAAATAAGCATATTACATTTCTTTCTTACATTAAGAAAGAATTTTTATTAACTTACTTTTAATTACAGATATAATTAGTGTCTAGTAGTTTGGAGAATAGCACACATATAAAATTATTTTTGACATACTGAGAAAAAGTCATTTTTTCTCTTTATGCAGTTGCTACTTGTGTTCAATTTCAGAGTTGTGATCAATGGAAAACAACTCCAAAGAAGCTCACAGGAGGGGCTTTAAAATTTAATGTGAAGAGTATGAGCTTGGGAGTGTGCCTATGTTTGGGTTGGCTTTTGGTTTTGCTACTGCTTGACAAGCATGGCTTTGAGCAAGCTGTTTAACAGCTCTCAGCCTCAGTTTCCCTACACTTAAAGTGAGGCTGCCTTCTTCTGAGAATGACCACAAGATTTCAATGGGAGAAAGCATAAAGCCTGGCAGTGGTGTTTTTAAATATTAGGGGAAATAGTCTTCAGAAGTTCTCCCTGAGAAAGATCTTAGGGCAGGAGGAGGTGCAGGATCATTCTTAATTTACTGTTAAGAGTGGGGGTGGGATGGGAAGTGACTCCCCTAAATTCACACAGCTTGAAAATGATGGGCCCTAGTGAAAAGATCCTGTTGTTGGGCTGGCATGTGGTTTCTGAGAAGGTCTACAAGTGAATTCCAAACTTAGCACCCTGTTCAAAGTGCATGATCAATGCCTGTGCTGCAAGAGCCTCCTAGTGTCAAAAGCAGCATCTTCCTCGGATCACCTTGGGGCTTAGGTGTTACTCTGAGGGTCTGTTGGATACTCACGCTACTTTAGCAGGTAGGTAAAGGAGCAGGGGAACAACAGGAGATTCCTCATTGCCATAGATAATGAATCCCATTTTGTTCAGTCTCTGTCTGAAGTATCTTGTGTTTTTTGCAAGTTGCTGTACTCTCTTTAATCCTGAAAGGAGACAGGCATGAAATCCATCAATTCCCACCAGGAAGAGGGAAGCAAAAGTAAGATTCAATTGGCGAGCATTCCTAAGTCTTTCTGAAGGTCAGCAGCATTAGCAGGGAGGAGGAAATAAAATAAGGCAGGGACATATCTCCTGGTGAGTGGGTGCATGCATTGATGCCTGGAAACTGTCCTGAGCCTCAAAGATAGGACCTAGAGGCCATAATGCTGCCAGGTACTGCTAGCAACTAGAGGCAGGCTAGGCTACAGGACAACAGTGGGGGAAGGTGGTGGGAAAGGTTTATAGCAAGAAGGAAGGAGATGAACTATCTTTTACTAGATATCTATTGTGTATGGACTCTGCACTAACTGCTTTAAAAAATATTAATTCAAGAGAAGGAGTGACACAAGAAGTAATACACACACATATATCATGCTAGTTGTTGTTAGAGGCTTTTGAGGCAAGTTTAGCTGGTCCATTAAATTACCCCTCATCAAAGTCTAATTAAAAAAAATTTCACCCAATCTGAATTTGAATGGGTAGCACATTCCTAGACAAGATAGGTCCAGCTGAAACTAGGGCTTTTTTGTGAGGTATTTGGAAGTAGTAGAGTAATAGAGGGAAAGGAAGAGGTGTATCTCGGCTTTCCACAAGCATAAAAAATTTGACAGTGTTGACTCCAAACAGAAGGTCAAGCCAAGGTACACATGTCCATTTCCAAGTTATTGGTACTTTTGCTCAAAAGCTTATCTCTGTCTTCAGCATGTGTCCAGTGAGACAGTTACACATGTGAGATGACAATGGAATAAAGAGAAGAAAGAGTTCTGAAAACATCTGTTTATTCTACTCCTGCCTCTAATCAGGAAAGTCAGAATATCAGCCAGAGCTAGTCAGAAAATCCTCAGTAAGGAAGGCTGAATGGGATTGGGTGTTTAAGCCTCTTAGAAATCAATTCAATGTTTGCATTTGATTCAAGGTTCTTATTCAGCAGGAATGTGCTATTACTGCTGACCTCAGTTCTGATTGTTCAGGCGTCCATTCAAACTGATCAGAGCTGTTGCTCTACCAGTTTTTCAGCTTTTTGAACATCACTCCTGGTTGTCTGCAGTTCTCCAGATGTAAAATGGGTAAAATATTCAGTAAACATGTCCTCTAGTTTCTTACAGATATGGCCTTAGATTGTGCCTTGACAATGGGTTAAGCAACAGACATCTCCTGTTCAGCATCCTTTCTCCAGGGGACCATGGTGTTCAATTAGAGTTTGCCTTGCCTTTACATTTTTGCTGCAAAGGTAGCATGTGATCAATCCCTAGCCAACTTAAATACTTCATTTACCTTGTTATTAGTTCTTATGGAATACAACCTGGGCCTATCAAAGTCTTTCAGATCTAATGAAGAAGAGGTATAAAAATTATTCAGTCTCAAGCTATATCTTTGTCACCATATGGCGGAAACTTGCTTGAGAATGACATCAATCCAGAAGAAAGTGAAGATATAAGTTAGCAAGAATCTTGATGACATCATAGGAAATCTTGGGTCTAGTCATACCTAAGTGAGTCCTGGCCCATTTGCTGAACTGACCCTGTTGTGTGAACCAATGTTTCTTTTTCTTACTTAAGTTACTTTGAACTGAATTTCTAAAACCTATTACCAAATGTGTTCTGAGTAATACAAGTGGCCATTAATTGCATGAGGTTACCTCTAAAAAACAATAATAATATCTACAACAACAATATAGCTCACAAATAGGTAATGTCACCACTGTTATAAGCACTTGACATTTAATAACTTATTTAGTACTATATTGATGTAGATGTAATCTCATGTTATACATGAAGAGCCAAGTAGGTAGCAGTGTCATAATTTGAACCCAGTTTCTAGAGTCTGTGTTGTTAACCCCTATAATATGGTGCTCTGCCAAACAGTAGCAATGGAAAATGTCTGCCCAAAGAATGGATGGTGGCCATCTCTTCTCCTGAAGCTCAATAAAATTGATCTCTGCTAGCTGTTAGGATCATTGTTGCACAAAATTTTTCCAATGGAGGCAGTTGAGAGGTTGAAGGCTGAGCCATCTTTAGAGAGACTCATGTTGTGAGGGATGGGGAAGGACAGGGATTAGTGTCTGAAACCTACCACAGAGAAGGGATGGTGGGCCCCCTTCACTTAGGGTAAGGGACCTGAAGGGCTACACCTGAGAAGTAAGGGTGAACCAAAAGTAGAGAGTCCCTTAAATGATACTTTCTTTATCCAAACCTCTGACATCTTTAACTAGGCTCTATCACTTCTAAAATATTTCAGATCTTCTTTTGAGAATTTTATTTTTGTTCATCAGGCCCAAATCTATTTGACTTCTATAACATTTTAAATGTGTTAACATTATATTCTGAAGAATGGAGATTTAATGGAGTGGAAAACCAACCAAGGAAAAGGATTTTAAATGTTCCAATTGTCTCTACTTATTTTCTGTTATTACCCTTCACCAAACCCCAGTTCTCAAGGAAGATCCCCAAATCTGCCAGCTCTCAGCAAGCAGGTTGTAATGAAAAAAGCATCTGGATTATTGTACTTTCTCAGGAAAGCTGACCCCTTACCCACACCATGCTAATAGATGCAGGATACCCTTGACCCAAGGGTAGTCTATTTGGGTGTTGGCCAAGGAGCCATGAATTGGTCTATCACAGGAACTTTGCCAAAGAGATAATAAATATGAATTATGCAGTAAGATTCTCTTACTGATAGAGAGTGAATGTGAAAAATTTCGAGGGAACCAAAAATTGGTAGTAAGACTAGATATTGAGGGACATAGAAAAAAGAGCTAATTATGAGAATCTGTAAAACAGAGGAAGTCACTGGTCAGTAGAAGCTATGGTAACCCATGATGAAAAGAAGTAGGCAGGGCAGGGTTAGTTAGTAGCAACAGAAATAAAAGAAATAGAAAAAAAACTTATAGTCTAGTGGGAGAGACAATCAAATGATCATAAATGGATATAAAATTGCAACTTTGATGAGTGCTGTAAAGAATGCTATTTGGTTTTATGAGAGCCTATATTAGATTGGACCAAGTCTGAGGAAGTCAATACCTGATAAGTGAGCTTAGATCTCAAGGGTGAACAAATGTTAATGTGGCAAAAAACCAAAGGAGAACAATCCAGGCACAGGAAACAGAAGAGATGCAATCGTCCTGTGGTTTGTAGGTCAGAGCTGTTGAGAACCAGGCAAGATGTGGTTGAGTGTGGGGCATGATGAAGCTGAAACTCTGGGTAGATCATTAAGAAAAAAAGTACAAGGATTGAAGAATCCAATATTTAATGGTTTGGAAGTAGAAGATGAACTTAAAAGACAGATAACATGATAAGATAAGTCAAGAGAAGATAAGATAAGTCAAGAGATAAAATCGTGTCCATTGGATTTATCAACAAGGCCATGATTGATAACCTTTACTTTCAGGTTCCTGATTGGCACTTTGGTTTTAAAAATTAAGTAGTTGCAAGTATGGTTTATTTTAATTCACATATACTTTTATTTTTTCACTCAACTTTTTGTTTTTGAAAGATAGGTCTTTTCTCCTAAAGTTCCAGGTTTGAAACTTGAATGCAAGTAAGGGGTTCGGAGAAGTATAGAACTATTTGAATGAATTGTATAGACACAGCCTCCCTGAGGTTTAAAAAAAGCCTGTTTGGACTTCCTGACAAGATAAAGGCATAGGTAGATACATACATTTTGCTTCTTCACACAACCAAAAGGACAACAACAAATTTAAAAACAAAAAATAACCAGAACTGCCAGAAAATTGAACTTTATGGAAGTTCGACAATAAAGCAGTTAAAGAAGAAACATTCATCCAGACCAGTCGGAGGGTGGAGACGGGCAGCTGGGGTGGAGAGGTGGCAGGACAAGGCAGCGGCTGGAGGACCAGGAGGGTGAGGCAGTGGCTGGCGGACCAGTGGGTCCCACATTTCTGTGTGGATAAACCAGGAGGAACAGTCGGAGAGTGAGAGAGACTGTGCAATGCAGGGTTCCAGTGTGGGAAAAGAAAGCCTCAAAACCTCTGGCTCTAAAAATCTGTAGGGGATCTGGCAGTGGGAGAAACTCCCAGCCTCACAAGAGAGTTGGTTGGAGAGACCCACAGGGTCCTAGAACATACACAAGCCTACCTACCTGAGAATCAGCACCAGAAGGGACCAATTTGTTTGCAGGGGGAGTGACTGAAAGCTGGCTGAGGGCTGAGCAAGTGGCATTGTTCCCTCTCGGACCCCTCCCTCACATACAGCACCACAATGCAGTGACCTGGGTTGCCCCACCCTGGTGAATACCTAAGGCTCCGCCCTATCCAATGTAACAGGCACACTGAGACAAAGAAATATGGCCCAAATGAAAGAACAGATCAAAGCTCCAAAAATAGAACTAAGCAATGAACAGACAGCCAATCTATAAGATGCACAGTTCAAAACACTGGTTATAAGGATGCTCACAGAAATGGTTGAGTATGGACACAAAATGGAGGAAAAAGTGATGGCTATGAAGTGAAATAAAAAAATATATATATACAGGGAACCGACACTAAAGGGAAGGAAACTGGGACTCAAATCAATGATCTGGAGCAGAAGGAAGAGATAACCATTCAACCAGAAGGGAATGAAGAAACAAGAATTCAAAAAAATGAGGAGAGGCTTTAAACGTTTCAAAATCCAACTCTTAGGTGCACCAGAAGGAGAAGAAAAGAGCAAGAAATTGCAAACTTATTTGAACAAATAATGAAGGAGAACTTCCCCAATCTGGCCAAAAAAATAGACTTCCAGGAGGTACAGGAAGCTCAGAGAGTCCCAAAGAAGTTGGACCCAAGGAGCACACACCAAGGCACATCATAATTGCATTACCCAAGATCAAAGATAAGGAGAGAATCTTAAAAGCAGAAAGAGAAAAGGAGACAGTTACCTACAAAGGGGTTCCCATAAGACTGTCAGCTGATTTCTCAAAAGAAACCTTGTAGGCAAGACGGGGCTGGAAAGTATTCAAAGTCATGAAAGACAAGGACCTATATCCAAGATTACTCTATCCAGCAAAGCCATCATTGAGAATGGAAGGGCAGATAAAGTGCTTCCCAGATAAGGTCAAGTTAAAGGAGTTCATCACCACTAAGCCCTTATTATATGAAATGTTAAAGGGATTTAGCTAAGAAAAAGATGATCACAACTATGAAGAGTAAAATGACAACAAAGTCACAACTATCAACAACTGAACCTACAAAACAAAAACAAAAACAAACTAAGGAAACAGCTAGAACAGGAACAGAACCACAGAAATGGAGATCAGAGGGGAGGAGGAGCGGGGAGAATGGGGGAAAACATACAGGGAATAAGAAGCATAAATTGTAGGTACAAAATAGGCAGGGGGAGGTTAAGACTAGTATAGGAAATGGAGAAGCCGAATTACTTATATGTATGACCCATGGACATGAACTAAAGCAGCGGGAATGCTGGTTGGGGCTGGGGTGCAGGGCAGGGATGAACAAAGGGGAGAAAAAAATGGGACAACTGTCAGAGCATAATCAATTAAATATATATATATATATATATATAAAAACCTGTTTTGGTACATGCTGAAGCATCCCTTGGAAACTTGTTATGTTTACAGAGAGCAACCTATGTGAAGGAAAGAGCTAGATATTAGGGAGAATATTTGCCTTTACTTAAAAATAATTGCATCCATACATTAAGTCTGTGTATTTAGTGAGATGAGAACATAAGAAGTAGGGGGAGACTGTGGACAGGAAAGGAAGAGAAAAGAGGAACAAAGTAAGACTTGTTTTAAAGGTGATTGAAATAAAGGCACAGATATACATCCCAGCCACCAAAATGTATTCCATATGGCCTGTCCCCTTGTGCATTCAGCTCTTTTGTTGATCGTTTGCTCCACAAAGAATAGATGACTTCATCGGGTTGGGTCTGATGATTCCTAAATGATCCCCCTCAAAGACTAGAAAGATTTCCTGGCCTGTAAGTACATGAACGACTTAAATTGCTTTTCCCAATGGCACTATCTTTGCACTTGCCCATAATGATTCATCTATCACTGGGCTGCCCAGCTACCTAATTGGCCCCGTCTGTCCCCTCTGCCTTGATTAACCCAAGTAACTGAATCATCAGCTAATGTCATCACTCTACTGCTTCTAGATCCTTTGGAGAGTTGACTAAACAGATCAGAATACCAATCCCAGCGGCAGCTGACTCTTAAGAACTGAATGTTTTATTCTTGCCCTGTCTTTTCTACCTTTGAACCATTTAGCACAGCATGGATTATGAGCCATTATGACACACTTTGTGGTCACCATGTTTTCTCATATAGGTCACTATAAATGCCTTTGAGTCTTTTGAGTTGGCCAAGATACAGCTCCTTTCAATTACTCTATTGCTCACTCTTTAAAATTGGAAACATTCTCCTGCTCTTGAAGGGCCTGGGGGCAGAGAGGAATTTGTACATATAAAATGCTACTCATCGAGACAGGATGTGGGTGATTTTATTAATTACATTGTGCTTTGAGATCCTTGCTTGAAGAGTGCTTTGTAAAAGTAGAAGGAATTTTTAGCACTTATTCTTTCATAAAGGGATAGCCATACCAGGATGTCATGGGGACTGGCCATTGAGAACATGTTCTCATCCCGATACGCGAAGTCCGTCTTTAATTTCTGATCCTTCTTCTACCTACTCTAAAGAAAGACAGGAAAGGTCCCTGTGCAGATAAATAAGTGAATGAGCTGATCTCTTCTGCAGGGTTCTAGAGAGTTTATCCAAGTGTTCTATTTTGCTTTATTTTGGGTTCTCTAAAAAGGCTGTTGAGTGGAAAAGGATAGGCTTCAGAGTTAAATGGCCTAAGAATCAAGTGGTACCTGGACAACCTAATGCCTTTAAATCTCAATTTTACCTGTAAAATACAGATACATAATCTTATTTCCCAGTAAAATTGGGAAAAATAAAGGAGTTAATGCAGGGAAAGTGCTTAGTACTGTGTCTGGCATATAGTAAGTAGGTGCTTGAAAGATTATTATTACCTTTTTTCATAGGGCAGCAGTTCTCAGCAGCCTCCATGCCACCTGAGAATCAACTGGAGAGCTTAGCAAAGTCCCATGCCTGGCCTGCGCCCCAGACCATTTAAACGAGTTTCCCTTGGGATGGCACCAGGCATGAATGAGTTTTGGTTTTCACAAGGTACAGGCATGGAAACTCAGATGTCTTATAAAGAACTGCGATTACCAGTTCATCGGCAAGGCCATGCCTGGCAGTAGGTGCCTGATTGTGTCCTGGCTGAGTCATGCTCCCTGGTTGCACATAGAAAGTAAAAGATGGGCTTATGTTGTAGCCTCTAATTTGGCATGATATCGTAAGCAGTTACTGAGTGCTTAGGTGCTCAGATAGTACATATTGTGGGTTTACCCACTCCCTTGACAGATATCTGCTCCAAAGTGCTCACTTAACTTGAGGCCGACCCAGTGTCAGTCTCACCGCTCTCATAATGGTAGATGAAATCAGGGATGAACCCATCCGAGCAGATGACATGTATGTTGCCGTTCCATCCATTCAGATTCTGAGCTCTAGCTCTGCTGACTTGAGAGATGGCTAGGTTAACAGAGGCCACAAATACTTTAACCTTCCCTCCAATGCTGTTAAAACAAAAACAGCTGGGGCAAGGGAAGGAAAACAAATAAAACACAAAGCATCCCACTACAAAGCTTTGCAGTCCCCTAATAAAAACAATCGTCTGTGGCCTTTCCAAAAATATGTTTGGGACAACTCAGTCTCCAGAGGGCCAGAAGGAATTGTGGACAGTGGCAACTCCCAGAGTAACCTGTCAAAAGCTAAAGAAGGGAAATTTCTTTTCTGTTAAACCATCAGCATGAAAGAGAGAGAGAGAGGAATTTCCCCTCGTGAGACTAAGTAAAAGAGGCGGATTTGAGGAGCCCGTGAGCCAGCACCAGCGTCTCTCTCTATTTTCTGCAGACTTCGCAAGCTCACTTTCAAACAGAGGAAACATGAATATGCCCAGATGCCATGCGGTGACTTATTGTATTATTTTTCAGGCTTAAAAATGAACAAGTAGAAATACACGCTGCTCTCCCCTCTTAAATTATTTAGCACACCACCACTGTCTGAATACAGACTGGATGACCCCTAGCATGCTTCTAGCAGCACTACTTGAAAATGTGGTCCTTTTGTTCAGAGATGGGAAGAATCTTTCCATAAAACATGTCTCACTGAAAAATCATATTGATATTAAAGAATGCCTACAGTGTTCTAAGAAGGCCTAATCTCCCTGCTTCTCCCTCCTTCTTTGTCTGCCAGGTCAGCCTTGCTTCTCCCCCTGGCATGGGAAGGGGGGGTGGGAGGCGGGGGGTGTTGAGGAGAGACCTTGGAGTAAAGTTTCAACATGACAGCAGGAACCCAGCGTCTATTATTTTAAGCTCTGGACACCAGACAGGACATTTTGTTTCTAATACACTCAGGGGCAGAGAGATTTCAGTAAAGATCAAGAGGCTACAGAGTGGCAAGAATCCTAAGAATCACATTAGCAGCAACAAGCTCCCCAGGAGGATGGAGAAAACAGTGTTTGGAGTGGTTTACTGAGAGGAACGCACATTTTTATCAGGCACTGAAGCTCTCCCTTTTGATGTCCGGATTCCAAGGTTATGGCATATTTTATAGTCACATACACATGTTCCAAGGACTCTCCAGGCTGCTCAATTCTACCCCTGTGGAATGCATGCAGGAGCAAGCGGGCCGGACATTAAGGGTAGACAGCTGTCTGCATGGCCTGATTTCAAGGGCCCCGGGAAGACGCTACCCTCTCCACCTACCAACTCACTGCTCAAATACACCATCAAGGGTTTAATCCACTAGGAGGAGTAAGAATGGGCCTTTCTTGTGCACCTTGTATTAGCCAAGCAGTGTGTTTTTGGGTCCTCTTTACAGATGAGAAAACTGAGCCTGGAATATCAGTATTGCTTTACCGAGCTGACCCGGAAACAGGCTGTGCCTCCGAGTCTAAGTGTGCACTTTGGAAAGAAGCTGGTAAACTCATTCCTGATGAGGTGTGAATTCCATGATTCATGGATTCATACATTTCACAAATGAAAAGCACTCACTATGTACAGGAGCCAGGCCAGCTGCCAAGGTGGAGTAGAAGATGAAAAATTTCTGAGGCTGTTTGCAAAGAAATATCTACAACGATAATAAGGCTGATGTTAACTGACGATGCCAAAGATCAATTTAGTCTCAGTATTTTGCCCTCTGTCAACAGATCTGTGCGTTAAGTTCCATCTGACCTTTTCTTTTGTCTAGGAAACTCAACAAGTCATTCATTATCTCTGAGCCTCGATTTACTAATCTGTTAAATGGAGATGATAACAATAGTTGCTCCACTTATTTCTGAGAACTTTGGGTAGGGTGCTTCTTAGCAGCTGTTGTGATCAATGGAGGATTAAAAGGTGAACATATCTGCTATTTTGAAGGAACTTATAGACTAGAAAAAATCATGTAATTATAAAAGAAAGAGGAAAATTGAATGATCCATGGAAGGAATGCTATGGGAGTTTGGAGCAAAACCTAGTACATGTAATACCTTGTACATGTAATTTCGGAGATGGGGGTAGGGGGGATGTCACCAGAGAAATGGTTAACTGACTTGCCTAGAATGTTTGCATTACAGTCACAAGAAAGATCAGTGAAGTCAGATCATTGAGATCCGTGAATGCCACCCTAAGAGCTGGATGTCTCTGGTGAGCAGTAGTGAGCCATGGCAGTATCATGAGCAGGAAATGCTATGTTCCAAGGGGATTTAGGAAGAGAAAGCTCACTGTGTAGAGTACATGGATTAGGATGAAGAAAAAACTGCAGATGGCAAGACGTAGGAAGCCAGAGTGGCAACAAACTGTGTGTCAGCAACTGTTCTGATTTTTGGGAAGAAGGCAAAGGAGGCAGCAAAAGACCCCGGGTTGAGTAACTGGGTTATTTGGGCCTCTGAAAGGGCTCTGAGAAATGATGGAAATGAAAGTGGCCACCAGGAAACGCCATTTGTGACAGCTGCTTACATGATTAAAACTTTTGTTTTTCAAAGTGTTTGCTGGGGGTTGGAGCGGGGTGCACTGAGGAAGCCTCAGGGAGGGGCATGAAAGGAAAAATTGAGGTAGAGACTCAGCAAATGGGAGATCAGACCACCCCACTCCCTAGCCTGCCCCCATTACAATAGCAGCCTCAAGGCCAAGTGCTCAAGGACTATCAGCCAATTGTCTTGGTTTCAAAATCAGCTCTGCCATTTTGGACAAGGTACTTCATCTTTCTGTATCTCAGGTTATTCATCTGTACAATGGACTAATACAATGATCATCATCATCATAATAATAATTGCATTATATACTGTTCATGAGGATTAAATATTAAGCACTTAGAAGGGTATCTGCCACACGCAGCCCTGTATGAGTGTTGTGAAATTTAAAAACTATATATATGTTTTATAAAATGGACTTCCACATATATTTCATAAAAATTCTACAGTTCAAAAATATTGAAAAACACTCACATGAACTAAAGGCTAGACTGAA
The DNA here is from genome assembly GCF_021234165.1 of Pteronotus mesoamericanus. Taxonomy (NCBI): domain Eukaryota; kingdom Metazoa; phylum Chordata; class Mammalia; order Chiroptera; family Mormoopidae; genus Pteronotus; species Pteronotus mesoamericanus. The sequence continues at coordinate 31,795,342 of NW_026555105.1, read as the reverse complement.
TGACTTGGATTTGCCCTCTACAGCTGGACCTCTGTGAATCAAAGTGACCTGTGGCACCTGCAGCCAATCTGGCTGTTCCTGTGCCCTCCAAAGTGTTTTTGGTATCTGGGATAGGTCTTCAGGTATCTTTTTATCCCCCAGGATTCAGTCTTCACCAAGTAATTTTCATTCTTGGTATTCAAGTTGAAGCATATGATCACTGGAAGTCTAACTATATAAACTCCAATTTACAAAGATGAAATAAATTTTAAGGACATTAGACCTAATCAAGTGATCCCTTAGATGGGACTGGGCTCTTTCTGAAGGAAGAGACTGAAGAAAAGAGAGGGTTATTTGACATGAAGAAAATTCTCCCTTGCTGGCTTTAGGATGGATTGGGGCTACAAGTTAAGGAATGCAAGCGGTCTCTAGGAGCTCAGAGGGCCTCTGGCTGACAGCAGGCAAGGAAAGGGAGACCTCTGTCCTATGTCCCCAAACAACGAGATTCTGCCACAACCACGTGAGCTTGGAAAGGAGCCCGAGTTCCAGAAAAGAGGGCAGCTGTTGCCACCTTGGTATCAGCCCTGTGAGAACCAGAGGAGAGAACAAACTGTACCTCGACTCTGACCCAAGGAGACTGTGAGATAATAAATGGGCATTGTTTTAAGCCACTTAGTTTGTGGTAATCTGTTATACAGAGATAGAAAACAAATACATTCTCTCTAGCCAAGAACACACGCTGGGCTTCTCCAGGCACAAATCCACCTGCTTAATCCTCCCCAGCTGTAGCTGGTAGGGTAGCTGGTTTTCTCCACGAACTTCTCCAGACAAAAGTGGGGCTGGGGTATTGCCCCTGCTACATTTGGGGCTTTTGCTGCTTAGCTGAAAATGAACCCATGATGGGAAAAACAAAGATCAATGAGGAACAGCCGCTCCCCCTTCACCCTCAAAGATGCTACAGCTGGAATCATGTTCTTTCTTTCTCCAGTTGTACTGAACCAACATGAAATTCCATGTGTGCTAAATCACAACTCCCCCATCTCAGACTCCATCAACGCAGAGGAAACAAAAGTGAAGAGGAAGCTTCTGTAGGACTCATGGTGTAAAAGGATACCTTGTTTGTAGGATGGTGGAAGGAAGTGGCCACACTATCCTTTTGCCCCACTGCCATCTAAAAGACAAACAGATTCTCTTTACCCTCTTGCTAGGGACATTTTTTAAGTCCTAAAAGCAAGTGCAGAATTTACTGAGATGCCATAAAATTCTACCCTTGGCTGACTGTTAAGGTGAAATAAATAAAGGGACAGAGGCTGTGGAACATTTTGCAAATGATTTCTGCACAAACAGACACACTCCCCCTCCCACCTAGAATTCAGTTTGCTGGCTAATTCTGTGTTTACGGGATAAACCCAAGTCATTCCAAAGCACATAAGCAGCAACAGGGAAGAGAGGCAAGGCTTGTCACTTTGCTTGCTAACCGCAACCTTAGGTCCACACACAAAAAGACCAGGTAGAACTTTTTTACCCCCCAGCACAGGTAATTAATCATGGATGGAGGCAGCCCCTCAGTTGAAGGCCAGCGGAGCGTAGCACCCGCCATCTGTTTTGTATTAGGTATTGCTGAAATGCCAGTGGCCTGAAACCATTTAGAAAACGCAGTTCTCCGTGCCCTGTGTGTCTCTCTCTGCCTCTTTCTGCATCTCCAGCTGGTAACCAAGTAGCAAATATATTTAGGAAGCAGCAGCTAATTCCTTCCTCAACAATGCCAAGGGCCTTCAGTGCCAGGGCCCTCAGACAGTGCATTTGGGTGGAATTCTTAGGGGACTCCTCTTGCATTCACTGAGGGACTTCAGAGGGACAGAACTAACAATACTTGCTGGGTTTGTGGGCGGGGGGAATACATTGTAGGAAGCCAATTTTGCATTTGCTGAACTCTATGCCAAGGTAGCTGCTGAGAAATGTGAGAAGACCTTTTAAAACCCTGTGTCTAATTATCATGGTTTTATCACCCCAATCACAGACCTTTTTGGTTTTCACTGTCTCTGCCTCCCCCTGAAGAAGAGACAGAATTTCAGATGAAGAGTACATTAGCAAACACCGTTGCAAGAGAAACTTGATGCTGCAGATGGGTATGTGTAGTTTGCAGCCCCCAAACAGCTTGCACCGAAGAGAAGCAACATCTTATGAGAAAAGTTTGTGAATGTATCTCGTGTCAAATATAAACAGTAGGAAAGTGAGAAAATACCACTCTTGAGAGTGAACTGCTGTCACCCAGTGTATTCCTTTCTTTCCTCCCTCAAAGCCCTAAATCTTCCCAGTTAGTCACTTCTGTTTTTTAAACCTATCAAACTCAAGTGCAAAAATATGTGTGCCCTGTTTCAGGGACCAGAGCAAAGGTCCAAGGTCACAGCTGGAAGGCGCTGGTGCCACTTTCTCCAAGTCCATGTTGGGTTAGAGGCAAGGTTAATACCTCACCTGCCAATCTCATGATAAAATTTCCCAAATAATCAGGATGAATGAAATAATCCAGATGAGATGATTTAAAAATCAGGCACGGTTGTATTTTCCAGTACTAATGCACTCTAGGTCTCACTCCCTCCCTCTCCGACGCCCTTATCTTATATTTCCTCTGTAGAGAGTAAAGAAAAGAAAAATGATAGAACTTCATAAATGAACAAAGTTATTTGAAAGATGTTGCCATTTTATACAACTCCTTCTCCTAATAGTTGAATAAGCAACAGGAATTTAAAAACTTCAAAAAAAACTTAAAAGTCTTAGATATGGTACAGAATGAATTATCTGAAGTGAACTTGCCCATGTGGACATAACAACAGAAGCACACAGTGTTAATGCTTCTTAAAGGAGATGAAATGCTTAAAGTTAGGTTGATCAGGGTCATATTTTCACATGAATTTAATTTTTATATGGAGTCACTAGTTTTATTTCTACTAGGGTTCACAATTCAGTCTTCTCTTGTGACTGTTTACATTGACAAGTCAAGTGCTGGGTGCTGATGTGATGAATATCAGAGGTTCAATCTTTGTTCAAGACTCTTAGCCTTCTTTTAGTCCATGGTCCCCCAAATACCAAAGTGTGGCTGAATAGGAGAGGGGGTGACTTGAAATAAACCCATCCAGTTCAGATAACTGGCCTAATTGTCTATGTTTTTAAATTGCATGTTTTAAAGACCAATTTACAATTTTCTGATAATGATGCAATTTATAATTTTCTGTCTCATGACACCTCCCCATCCAAAAAAATGTCCTGAATGTCTGAGAGCGTGTTACTATTTCCAAAATATACATTCTCTCCTGTTTTGGCCTTACTTCTAGAGCTGTTCCAATTTCATGTTATTTTAATTTCTGCCGGGGAAGCATCATGCCCAGGGTCCATTTTCTCCCTTCAAATAGTACACAGCATTGGGGAATTTAGCAACATAATAATGATAATGATCTAAATCCTTGCCATGGCCTGGGACTAGTTTCTGTGAAAAAGAAGCAGAAGTGGTTGTAGTAAAAGCCAGATAAGAAACCCTGAGAATCCCTATAAAAAGAGAAAAGATTCATCTTCAGTACTTTGGATTTTGTTTTTCTTTTGTCCTTAGCTACTTTTATTCCATTCCAGGTCAAGAGTTTATTTACTAAGTCAACAGACAAAGATTGGGAAATTGTCTAAAATATACAATGTCTTTCTACAGTATACACCCATCAGAAATTCTGGGGAAAGAATGTGCTGGACTGAAGTTAAGCACTAAAGCAAAGACTGGGTAACTATTCACCAAAGCCATGTCCCTGGCTGAGGCAGACAGCTAACTTTATTTCCCAGGCTCCTTTTTGGTTACACAAGGACATAGGCTGAGTTATGGTTAATAGAATGTGGACAAAATAAAATGAGCATTTCCAGTTATGGCCTCTGAAAACATCACATGTATGATCGTCTGTGGTCCTTACCACACTGATGACAATCTTGGAAGACATATGTTCAAGCTGGAGGAACCACAAGAGGGAAGGAAGCTAGGTTCCTGAACGAGGAATCTGCTCAACAGAGACACCTATTTTGGACTTGGTATGAGCAAAAATTAAATTTCTACTGTATTAAGCCACAGATACGTTGGGGTTTGTCTGTTATGGCAACTAATTTACTGATATACCTTAACTAATACAGGTCTTATAAAAAAAGATACCATAAAATTTTCAAGGATTCAAAATATTAATACCCTCCTCTTTTCATTGGCTGTATGGTGTAAAGGAAAATTCTACTTTTCTGTGGGAATTTTAGTTTCTCAACCTCTCATTACTTGTTGCCATGTAATGTCATGAAAACATGATGTTTCTTGATTGAAGAAGACCCTAAGTGCAAATCATCATTAAGATGGGGAGGAGGAGGGAAGGAAGTGTCTCCAGCATACTCAGTGAAAAATGTCATTTTTGCATACTTAAGAATCAGCCTACTTTCCTCTATTTTAGAAATGTGCTTAACTCGGACAGAGAAGATTAGCTAGTGGTCAGTCTTTGCTGATTACTGTGTATAAAAATGTCAAATGCACCTCTGAGCTTTGGATGGTATCTCCATAGGAAACCTTAAGTGAGGGACTCAGCTAACTGCTTGGATAATTAAAGGAAAAACTCCATTTTTATTTCTGCTATTTGGGCACTATTGGCTTGAATTATCCAGCTTATTCACCTCTATATTAGATGGTATCTAGAAAAAGCTTTAGTATATACGTAATAATGTAAAACCATTCATTTATCAAAAGAATAGAAAAGGAACTTTAGATTTTGGCCTATGCAAATACCCACCAAAGAAGTGATTTTAATTCCAGTATTTGAACCAAAATAATTCTATAGGTAACTTCTAAAGAGATTAAGATCATGATTAGAGTATAAGCTTTGTCAGGAAATCTGCTTCAAACACCAAATCAGGTCGTTTGTTCATTCATTCATTCATTCACATATTTGATTCTTAAGGCACAATTAATTAACTAATCACCATGTATTTGAAGGGCTAGGGTGGGGTGTGTGAGACTAACATCATAGAAGAAATAGACTGTATGAAAGTGAGATTTCTGACTATAGCCAATGAGACAGGATTTAGAAGTCTGAACAGGGGCTCAGAAGATAAAGAATAGGTGCAGTGGGTTGTAGGGAGAAATAAGGACCTTCCAGATAGAGGAAATAAACTGAGTCTGCATATTGGAGGTACCAATGCCTGGTGAGTAGTTGATTGTATATGTGGCCAAAGCTTAGAGCGACTGAGGTGATTCATTCAGCCAACGTTTACTGCTTGAGGTTGGAGGCAGAAGACAGTGGTCCCTGCCTTCATAGCACTTGTATTCTCCGGGGGGATACAGACAATGACCAAGGAAACAAGTAGATAATTTCAGGTGGTAATAAGTGCTATGAAGGGAAATGATGCAAAATCAGGGAGTAGATAGAGTAACCTACAAGGAAAGGGGTGTATTTTAGAAAGGGTGGTGAGGGAAGGTCCTTCTGGCTTGGTGACAGGAGCTAGTAGGGTCACTACACTATGAAACCCCATTCCAAACTGATTTGACTCCATATATCATCTGGGTGCCAAGTTTTGGTCTGGACCTGTTCTGAGAGATGAGGTCAAACAGCAGAAAGCTCAAGGGCATATGTGTCTGGGGTGAACAGCAAGAAAGGTCTGAGTGGTGGCCCAGAGTCAAATATGAGGGAAGTTGACAAGCCACTGGAAAATCAGAGAAGACCCCAACTGTTTTCTTTGATTTTGTAGAAAATTTGTCTCTTTGTTTATGGGGGCTAAGAAAAATTTTGTCAGTGACAATTTTTGATTTATCTGTGTTTCTGAATAGGATTTGAACTTCTTCTGCTAACAGAATACATGCTCCCTTTCCATTAATTGTTTTTTTTTTGCATAGAAACCACAGTCATCTTTAGCACCTTGGGCATTCTCAGTTAATAGAACTAGGGAGTTTGCAATGAAGAGATGGACTATTTAGTTTAACTTTAGAATAGGCAATATCGCCATAAAATAATGACACCATAATATAACTAAGCTTATATTTAAAGGACATCCCTTCCCCAGTTCAGGAAAAGAGAGTCTTCCTCCCAGAGCCAGATACTTAGAGGAATAAAAGAATAATCCCATTAACTGAGAGTCTTCATTCCCCAGACTTGCCAAAGGCAGTGTGTGATGTGCAAAGATCTAGGGCCAAGGTAACAACCTCTTCACAGAGGGAATGTTTTGAATACTTCCCAAGTCAAGCAAGAACTAAAACCTCAGAAAGATTTAGTGTGAGGAGGCCCTCTGTTGGGGAGTGTGTCTATTTAATACTTCCCCCTCAGATCCTGTGCCGATTACATTTTTTAATTTTCTAAAGGGCAAAGGGAGCTCAGCTTGGGAAGAATTGCTTGTGCTGGGACTTGTCTGGCGGTACTTAGTTCTAATTTTCAGGCTCAGTTTCCTCACTCTTTTCTAATTGATCTTCTTTCTAAGGTTCACTGAAAGCTGGGTTTTAATACTCTGAAAGGTTTAGTAAGCTTTTCTTTACATTGAAAGTGGAGAATTGAGGTAATATTTGGATAATATCCATTTTTGGTTGATAATATCTAGAATGACTGAGGAATATGAAATTGAAAGTGTAACAAGAGTCTTAATATCTGATATTCCACAGTGGCACCAGGCTGAGCAGACCACCTTTTCCTAGAAAAGTGCCAAAATCATTTCAACACTGTGTTATCAAAATTATAACCATCACAGCAGGAAAATGAGTAGTCAACAGAAGGGTGATAATTATAAAGTCAAGCAGACCCTCCTTAATGGTAGGAAAAGCTATTCTTTCTAAGTTTATTATAATTTAACTTAAACTTAATCTATCATAATTTAAATTTAGCAGTGCTGCCCCTTGGGGATTTCCTTGCTTACCAGCTGGATTCCACCTATTAAAGATGAACTGAAGAGATAAAGGATTTAATTATATGGATAGTATCCTGTCCGTACCAAGAGACATGAGGTATTAGGGAAATGGCAGTGTCTCTGCCAAATGCCTACTATCAAATCAAACAATATTATCAATGTTGTGACTATAAATACTAATGACTTTACACACTTCAAAAAGTTATATGAAAGCACAGGTTTAAGGGGGGGGTTGTTGTGGGGCACATACACTCCATGAAGACATAAAACTCTTGGCTATTCCTGACATCAGAGAAGTCACAAGCACTGGAGAGGAAGTGGTGAGGTGCTTACCATAATTGAGTGAACGGGATTGAGGAATCAGAAGGGTTTGAAAAAATAAGTAGGTCAAAATGTGTTTTATGCTTTTTTTCCCCTTGGGTTTTCTCTTATTTTCATCTGTACTTCCTCCTCCTATTCTGGTAGTTCATCTCCCCCTGCCTGCATTTGCCAGAATTCCATCCTCTGTTCTCTTTACTTCCTGTTGTGCAACACCCTGACCTGTTTCCTTTCCTTTACATAGAAATATGCTTCTAAAACTTGAGCCTGTATCAGAATCACCTTCAGGGGTGGTAAAACCAGACTTCTGACCTACCTTCAGTGTTTCTGATTCAGGAAGGCTTGCTGCAACTCTCGCTTTGAGAACCACTGCTGTACTATGATTTGCAGTCATTTTCTCTCCCCCATCAGGTAGTCCCAACACTTCAGATGGTTGGGAACACAAGGGCAACTTTTTCTGACATCTGTGGCATTATAATTAGCATATAAATATAATGAGAAAAACTAGACATGGACATAGGCAAGGATTAAAAAAAATAAGGCTCATCTCAGTGAGCAAGCTCAGTCACTGAGATGGTCATTACAGAGTGTTTAGATTCTGTTAGAGTCTTTTGATGAAAAGATGACCCTAACAGATATTTTATCAGCATCTGAATCATGGCAATGCACAATTGGGAATTGGAACATTTCTTTTTAATTCAACTTGAAAATATGTATTGGAGGCCTACTATGCGTCAAGCACTGTGCTGATCACTGGTGATATGATGATAGTCTGTCTCTCCATAAGAAATATATAATCAACTGGTGCCTGATGGGAGAGGATGACTGATTATTAGGTCATCATACAGCAGTGGTTCTCAAAGTGTGGTACCTTGACCAGCAGCATCAGTATCACTTAGGAGCTTATGAGAGTTGCAACAAGAATTTCTGAATCAGAGGCTCTGGAGGCAGGGTCAGCAATTTTTCACCATTCTTCCAGGTGACTCTGATGCATATGCAATTTACTGAGTGTTTACTGCGTATTAAACATCATGCTAAGTTCATTATCTATATGACATCATTGAATCCTCCTGGCAACCCTAATTTACAATGAAGGAGCTTAGGCTAAAGAGGGTTAGCACCTTGCCAGTCATGGAGCAAATAGTAAGGAAGGACTGCGCCTTAAGCAGTCTAGCTGTAGAACACACACCCTTAGTCCTCCTTGTGATTTGGGAAGTGAAAGTATACCCAGAGCTGGGAAAAAGAAGGTTGGAAAGGCACGGACAAGATTGGGAGCTTATAGAGAATGTTGACTTATTAATTGAAAAAATATGCATCAATGATTAAATAAATAATGAGAAAATTTTTGACAATGCTTGCTTTAAGGGAGTCACTGGTGTGGTTTGGGGCTTACCCTCCTATGGTTGCTTGTGCCATGCCTGTCTAGATGAAGAAAATGACTGAGCTGCAGTCTTTCTGGACTTCTTTAAAAGTTATGCCAGTTCACTGAGTGTTCCCAATCACCGATAGGTCCCCTCAGTGGCCACAACTGGTGTGCAACTGATTCTGGGCTCCCAGTCCTATGAGATAAACATTCCCTTGATGTTGTTTAGCATAACACTGACACTGAAAGCGAGTAGGCCGGCGAGTTGGAAGTTGAGTCATGATATATTTATTAAGCTGAGCACTGACTTTAACACTCAGAAGAACACCAAATTAATTCAAGACATATTTCTAGGCCTCAAGGGGCTTACAGCATTGGTTTTGCTGGTGGACCACCCAACATCCATTAAGATGGAGAAACCAAAATTTCACTTTGGGCTCATTGTGCTGCACAGAGTGACAGAACAGGAGATGAAAAGGGCCTCGGTGCATGTGGAATGCATGCGCGACAGACCTGCAGCCCCTCAGTCTGTGTGCATTAACCCCACGAGCAGCCTGGCTGCAGAGTGAGGTGCTTGTTTGTGCATAAACACTGTCATTTCACTGGGACTGCTATTTCATCTTTGAACCTTGGCTTCAAAGGAATACTGACCTTATTCCTGTAGCTTGCCTTTCTTTGAAGCACATGGCTTTGCATTGCAGATTAAAGTGAAGACATTCATCAAAAAAAGAGATCTGGCCAACTGCTCCCCAAACTCAATGCGAAACAAAGCCTTGAAAAGCTCCAATCACAGTGGCAGCGGAGTGGGCCTAGGATGAAGGCTCAGAGCCAGGTCCTCTTTCTTAGATCCTGTAAGGCGGCTGCGGCATGACATAGTGCTTCCCTTTGAGCGTGGCGCGACTTTACCCGGAGAGTCTGTCTATCTCAGCAGAAAGGGGTGAGTTAACGCAATATTCCTAACCTGTCCTGCTCATTTTATTTAAAGCAGGCATTGTCGTAAATGAGGCCAGCATAATCATTCAGTGTGTGCCTTTGAATTCTTCAAAAGATGCATCAGGCAGAACCATCTGAAACTTGGGCTGATGATTCTGTCAATTTTCTTTCCTACTACTTTCTTTTATTTATTCCTTTGAAAAGAAACTGTCCTCTCTTTCTCCCTGGTTCTCCGATCTTGGTTCTAAGGAAACAGGCTGTCCACATAGCCTTCTCTGTTATATATTTATCTCTTTTCTCTCTTAAGATGGCAAGAGTAATGAAGGGAGAAACTTTAACTGGGAGGTTAAAAGTAATAACCAAGTGAGTCTTTAATTTTAAGGCTAAGACAGAAAAACAAGGGAAATATCTTCAACCTCAGAGGAATAAATATTGATGAGAGACAAATATCAACGAAGTGAGTATATCTTGAGTGCAATTTTTCTGCAGACCTTCAACTGTGATCAAATACACAGAATGAGTTCTCTCTCAGGTGAAGTAGTAAAGCAATCCAGAGGAAAGAAGAAAATGATTGTTAAGTTGGGTACATGTAAATTATCTGATTCTGACAACATACACACAAAAGGGCTTAAGAAATAGGCTAATTTTCAGAATCACTTTTTTTTTAAAGTTATTCATCTTTAAAATAAGACCTAAGGATAATTCAGGTCATTGTAAGACAATTCGCTTTACTTATTCTTTAGCTTACATCTCAAATATTGTTTTCCATTAGGAAATGCATGAAGTTCAAGAAGATGATTAAATGGTTTCAAGAGAAACCAGTGGTGCTAGGCCAGATTTTTACACATGGCAGCTCACATGGGAATGGAAACAGCTCTATTTCTAGCTTTAGTTTTAAAAGATTGAGAAAAAAATCTGCTTATCCATATCATATTCAGTTTAATACTCTCCCCAAATTTGAGTCTGGCCATGTGACTAGGTTTGGCCAGTGTATTGTGAGCAAGGTGGTAAGTGTCACTTCCAGGCTGATGCTCTCTTTCTCTCACCAATGGAGCCCATATGCTGAGATGGCCAAACTTTGAGCTGGCAGCAGCGTGAGTCACTGCTCCCATGGAAGTAAACTGTGCAGAGATTGTCTGATTTGTATCAGATGTGATATGAATAAGAAATAACCCTTGGTTTTGTTAAACCACTGCAATTTTCAAGGTTTATTTGTTATGGGGCATAACTTAACTTATCCTGACTAATCCAGGACCTTGGAGTACATGTAGTCTTGCCTCGCCTCCTTCCTACATAAGAATCCTTCCTACAGCATCCCTAAAACAATGGCCCAAATACTTCTTGAATACCTCAGGAATAACATAGCAAGCAATTATATAGTGCTTACTATATAATTGTTTTCAGACATAATTTTAACATTTTACTTGTCTCATAAAATGTTAACTCATCAATAATATTTCTCTCCTTTTACAGCTGGATGAACTGAAGCACAGAGAAGTAACTTGCTCAGGGTTAAACAGATAAGTTAAGTCACTTGCCTAAGGCCACCTAGTATCCTAGGTGTCAAAATCAAGCAGCTGCTTTTAGCCTATGCCCTTAACCATCACACCATGTGGCTTCCCTAGAATGGATTTTCATTTCCTTTTCACACAGACTCTTCAATAAAACACAGAATCATAAAAACCAAAAGACAAGGCTGGAAGGGACCTTAGAGATCAATCAATCCCTGCATTTTACATGGAAGAGAAACAAAAGCCCTCTGCAAGCTGTTTTCCTGCTTTCATAAGAAAGGTCTCTTTTGGGGGTTTTCAGACTAGTGACCTGCAGATCACTAGAGCTTAGCAGAAAGGTCACAAGGGCCATTAGTTTGGAGATTAGAACAGACCAACCCTGTTCTAACCTATTTTATATAGGAGGCTTATGGGTACAATTTGCATGTGAATATTCTACTGCTCTGATAGAATTAAAAAAATGATGGGTTTCTCCAGACTTCCACTGAAGTGGTAGGCTTGTAAGGTTAACTACTCGTAAGGTAAATAATAGGACCTTACATCAGCTGGGAGATGTGGTAGGACACATGGATTGTTTATCCCAGGGGTCAGTTCTAGGCCAGGATATTTTGCTACTCAATAACTGTCTAATTTACCACTATTACCTACACTGCAACATGTTGTAGAAGCTCTATAAACTGCATGTGAAAGAGAGGAGGAGGTTTTCAAGAGGTTTTGATGAAACAATTTTTCAAAAGGAAGATTAAGTTCATTTGGGTTGAGCAAAGTAGCATACTTTGGCTGTGGTGACCCAATCAATGTCAAAGAAATGGCTGGAAAGTTATCGTGTGTTGTTTTGTCTATATATTCCCAAATGGCCAGTAGTGGATTTCCTCTCTCATGAAAGAAAGAAAGAGATGGATAGATAAAAAATGTATATCAAATTGACTGACAGCTCTGAGAAAGCACAGGCCAACACATACCATTGTTTGATTCACTTTAACACAACTAATTACACGAAATTATCCAAAGTTGCTGATCAATCTAAGAGGTAAATTAGAAAGCTTTCTTTGCTTTAAGAAAAAACATCTCTTTTTTGTGTGCTGACAGCAGTTTTGGAACATTTATGTACTAAGTATGATTTGTATAGGTACTGTTTATGTATACACATCTTGATTTACAAATTCGGTTACATTAACTTAAAGGTATATATTTTAAAAGAGGGAACTTGATGGGGCAAAATAACACAGGGAGTGGTCTAGGGAAGGATTTTATGGGAGCTGAGCTCACTGCAGGCCCTCTTACCTTGTGAGGTCCCATCCAGTCCCATGATGAATTTCATCGATCTGATGATTTGCTCTGCTATTGGGGGACTCATGGATGTAGCATAAACAGCACTATGTGAGTGAACCCGTAAATAATCCACAAGGTCCTTTAATAAAGGAGGGAAATACAAAAAGAAGGCAAATAAATCTCCATGTTGGTGGTGATAATCTCTTGACCCAACCCCATTCATCATAGCATAAGACATTTGATTCTTGAATGTGGTCCAGTTTTGGGCATTACCAAACTTTTTTTCTGTCCTTTTTCTTAGTTTCTCTCTCATAAACTTAGAAGGTATTCAGTAAAGGATGAAAATTTGCAGTTGAGGTCTATAAGGCCACACCAGATGTGTAAAAGAAAAATTGTTTCCCAAACATTTGTTGAGTACTTAGTATGTACAAGTACTGGCTTAGTATTCAGGAATGTCCAAAGAACACAGGATGTGATCTTGCCATTGAGCATATTACATTAAATTGTGCACATGGAAAAGTAATGGTAGGAAAAGTAACAAGACATACAAACTAGTATGTGCAACAGGGCAACAGACTGCTGAGGAAAGAAAGGGGATATTTGTTAGTTGGGGTAGATAGGGAAGGTTCCAGAAACAAAGTGAAATTTATTAAGTATTGAAGAATAAAGACAAATATTGAGCAAAAGAAAACTTGGGTGGGGGGATGGAGTGGCAGAAGGGAGTGCTGGCTATGCTTTGGGCGACTAGGAACTACTGCAATTTTGGGTAACACTATTTGGAGTGCCAACTCACTAGAGACTGCTGGTTTTCAGTGGGAGGAATGATTCTCCACATGCACGTTTGACTCCTGAAGCCAAACATAAGGTCTCAGGTAAGCCTGCTGAGAGCCTAAGGAAACTCCAATAACCTAATGTCACAGTCAGGAGGGCCTCAGAGCTGGCCTCTGGAGGTGCTCAGCTCCAGCTAGGAATGCCATCTATCTGCCCTCTTGTCCTGGCTCATTACCTGCGACCTTCAAGGTGTTCTGCAGAAAACCTAATGGGCTGATGATGGCTCTCAATATTAGCAGTGGGGTCTCTAAAGGATCATCCACCTTTTCTTCTAGGACAACAAGACAATTTAGAATCCCACATAGGTGTCCTCTCCAATTATTCCATCTTGTAGGTGAACTGGGGTGGGGTGGGAATGGGTGCTTTGGGCAGACTCATCTCTTCTTAACCCTCCCTTCATTGGACACATCCATTCCCACCTCTCAGCCTGGGTCTATGCCCCACCCTCCATTTTTCTATCTCTCTTGGGGTCTGGGTGGTATGGTTGCTCATAAGCATTTTAAACATTCATTGCTCATCTTCTTCAGTAAAGAGAGTTGCCTGCTTCCCCAAGGGTTGGTGACACGATGCCTCACCTGGCCCATGGAGGGAACCAGTAGCTCCATTCTGTCCTTCTTGCCTTCTTCAATATGTCCTTCATTCTAAATCCCCTCTTCCATGCATCCTTCTTCCCTGGAATCCTTTCTTTTCTATTGCCTTCATTTTACACTCTTTTTTCATTCCTTTTTGTTCCTTTCTTTCCTTCCTCTTTGCTTTTATTCTGATTTCCTCCGTCCTTTTAATTTCAAATCCTCCACTTCTTTTTTTTCTCCATTTCTATTTCCTCATTCCCTCCTTTGTTTTTTACTTTCTCTTTTCTCTCCCTACCCCAACCCCCTACCTTTTTGCTCTGGGCTATGCTCTGGGTGTGGAAGTCCAAGAAGAGAAGAAGAATAAAAAAACTAGTTCTTGGCAGCTATTATCCACTTACATTAAATTTAAAATTCAATTTCTGTCTATTCTTTTGTTCAGTGAATCTTTTTTGTTTAGTGGATTTTCACCACATTTGAAGAGTGTATGTCTGATGATGGCTTGACCTAAGGCACTGGCCCCATGACATTTGGGAAGTTCACTTTGGGGGGTTGGGGGGAGGGTGTTGCTCAAAGAGAAAGAGGCAGCCATCTTCCAGAGTAGCTTCAGTGGAGCTGTCCTTAACAGCTCTATGTTCAGTGTCCCCTTTGGGCAGCAGCAAGGGTTTTCTTTCTTTGTTGAGAAATGGTGTTCTCAGCAGGATGTTGAGTAAGCCAGCTAGGAGACATGGCAGGGACTCCTGTGGGACTGAGTCAGGAAAGGGCTGTTTCAGGGAGGTCATCTGGCCTTGAAGGATGGGTAGACTTGGATATGTGCAGAGGAGGGGAAAGGCAAGGACATGTGCTAAAACTAGTAATAGAGATGGCATCTTAATCAGCCCACAATGGAGGAAGGAGTCAATTAAGAGCAGAGAGAGGAGTGAGGGCTTCCAAGAAAAAGTGATGAAGGGTTGTCTCTTGGAAGGGAGGTATGACCTTGGAGTTACAGCATAGGTTCTGGATTGTTTGGGTTCAAACCCTGGCTCTGTCACTTACTGATATGTGACCATGGACAACTTACTAAATCTCTCTGTGCCTTAGTTTTCTTCTTTGAAAAATGACACAATGACAATATTTACCTCAGATTCATGAAGATTGAATGGGTTAATACATATATGATGCTTAGAATAGTATCTGGTACAATATACACTGTATACCTGATGCTGTTGGCAGTTATCAATGGATTGTCAACTTGGAGATTCTTAGGACTGGGAGCATGGGTGGTGGGAGGGGACCAAAATATAAAAACTCCTTGGGTTCCCTTTATTCCAGTTCCCTCATTTTGCAGAGGGTAATGCTCCAAGTTTATGTAACTACACATTGCACCCAGACATCAGACTAAAGATTTTCAGCCCAGTACTTCCTCTATCCTTAATTGAGTGAAAAGAAAGGAAAACAGAGGCTTTAAAGAAAGGAGTTCCCACACTTGACAGATTGCTTTACTCTGAAGAGATGACATAGCTGATATAGGCATTGACAGATCTACAGCTGAAATTCATTGGCTGATTGAGGATCCACTTTAAGGACTTTATGTGTTAACTCATTTTACCTTCACAATAACTCTGTGAGGTAGGTGCTATTTTTATCTCCATTTTATAGATGGGATTGCTGAGTCACATAAAGGATCAGAAAATTATCCAACCAAATAGTGGTTGGATAACAAGGATATAGACCCAAAGAGCCTGCCTCAAGAGTCCTCACCCTTAATACCACATTTATTACTTCTTCAGAACAGAAGAGAGGGGACCAGGAGAGCACAGAGAAGACTACCTTTACTTCTACTTTTTCCTAATCCACAAGGATTGTTTCTCTTTTTTGGGGGGAGGATAGGAGAATTCTTTATATACTCAAGTGTTTATGGTACTAAAACCATAGACTGAATTGCATCAGTATCAAATGTTTCATGTCTATTAATATTGTATCTCCAAAGAGACTGAAATCTCCTTGAGAGTAGGGAACAGGGTTATACAGGTCTCTGAAAATCCAGGGTGGTCTGTTAAATACTGATATTCTAATGGAGAACAGAGACATTATAAGGATTAAGGAAGGGTGGTGAGAGTCCCTGAAGTACTTAGGGGAAAACTAAGCTGCTTTCTTAGGGGAAAAAAGTAGCCTTGGGGCATTGCTGACAAAGATCAGACAAGGAAACAAAACAAGGCTGCCTTTGATCCCCAAAGGGCTCTTCTCAATGTCTTCACCACCCAATTTTCCTTCAAAAATAGAGAAATTTCATAAAGCCAAGGTCACATGTATTCTTAGTTCTAATAAATGCTTCATCAGTGCAATATCACTTCCTTTTAACATTAAGGCTATCTTGCCCATAATCTTATTTTTTCTAGACTGAGTCTATTTTTTATCAGAGTCTGAGTGTATAGACATGGGCTAATTTGCTTGTGTGGTTAGAAAAGTGGGGTTCTTTGAGTAACTTCTGCAGAGCATCAAGGAAAGCCTTGTTTTCTGCTTTTTAAAAAAAGTTTCCTTTTAGCATTTCCCCATTGGGTGCCATGAGCCATGAATTAAGAGTTGGCTTTGGTCTTTTGCAAGGCGAGTCTGGGTTGTGTCTTCCTTCAGGGTAGGTTAGAGGTCTTCTCACACCGAAGTTTCCATGTCCATTTGTACGTTCAAAACCCTGATTATTTTCTCTACCCATAGGACTGTAGTTCAAGGACAAGGGTGGCTTTTCTGAGAAAATCAGGCAGGAGACTCTTAGAATAAACATCTTGGTGTTCATTCCATGACCCCCATTTACTTCAAAGGGCTGTTAAATACAGCCAGGGCTGAGCACGCGGGGCAGAGCTGGCTTCTGCAAGGGGCCTGCCTTCGTCTGGCACACAGGCTTGTGGGGTTAATGCTCACTCCAAACTCGGCTGCTCTGTCCCACATCCCTCCTCCAGAATTCTAGCCCTGCAATCTATCAATCATGAGAACTACCTTTGCTTTATTTATTTGTAAATCTCTGGTCAGCCTGTGGAGTCTGTGAAAGACAGTGGTCAGCGCTAGGCATACAAGAAAACTCAGGATAATACCTGAGAAAAACGTGGACACCCAAACTGGGTTTGCAGTGTTGACCCATCTCCTCAGCAACTGGATCAATAAAAGTTAAAAAATAAAAATGAGAAAACTAGCCCTATCATTGCAGGCATTCTTTAAAGATGCCATTCACAGCATGGAGCTCTGACAGGTGAAGATAATTACCTGACATTTTACCTCAAAAGTCTTAAAAGAACAGAATGTTCCAAGTTGGGTTGTTCACAGACAACAACTCCAAACTCACAGTAAGCAAAAATAGCAAAATCTTCCCAACCTCTGAGAGATGTTTCAGCAATTTCCTTAAGGTGGGGAGAGAAGGTTGAGGTCAAGGCAGTAAACTCTAGTAAGCAGAGGTGAATTTGTAGGACATTTCATGACAGGAAGGCAGAGGCCAAGATGAAATCTCTACTCTCTGTGGCAGTATCTTAGCACCAAACCATTTGTTTCTCCTCTTGCTTGTTTCCAAATATTTTTTTCTTATGTGATGCATCTGATTGCTAATGTATATAGTTCTCACCTTGACCAACTCCACAACGATTTCTAGAGCCTTCTAGTAACTGTTGGGGAGAATATGTATAGTCCTCCTACAACTAACCCTAATACTGACATTTTGAAAGAGAGGTAGGAATCAGTAAGTCATCTTTTTCTAGCTCTTTAGACCCAAGTGATATTTTCAAATCTCCCAAGTCTTACTAAGAACACAATGGACATAATAAAATTTAAATTATTAGGGTTTCAGAAAAATGTAAAGTCCTAGTTTGGGCATGTTAACATTTTTTTATGGTTAATTTTGTTGCCTTTTAACCCATTGGTTTAGAATCCTAGATATTTTGCAGTCCCCATCAAACTGAGACATATTCTGAAAAAATATCCAAGAAAATTTATATAATGAAACTCTGAAAACTGTACTCTATTTAAATAGATAAGTAGCAAGATTTTTTCAAGCAAAAGCGTAAGTATTTGTCCAACCCTATGTCCCATCAGTTAAAAAAAGCAGTTTAAAACAAGCACAAAGTGAAAATTCTTTACAAAGTTATGCAAAGTCCAGGGGAATAAACACTATGATTTAAACTGAAATTATACATAACTTAAAATTAACATAATTTAAAAAATTGAAGATAAGAAAATCAGATACAGAAATTCCCTTAACTCAGGCTCATTAGATTGCAAGGAAACCACAGTTTATCTGGGTTTGTCACAGTCTGACCAAAAAATACCTTTCCAGACCAGTGTGTAGCTGACTGATTTTTAAATCTCCAGGGAATGACACATACAGACACCTTCTCAAATGACCTCCTGTCTCCTGCTCACTCTTCATGTCTTGGAAATCTCCTTATGTTTTCTAGGTTTTTCATCTTGCTGTTTCAAGGCAGAAAGTCTGTGCAGGCTAACGGATCGCTGCCAAACACTTCCTGATTCTTTCTGCCATCTAGTGGTAAACTTAGAAACTGCAGGACAACATGAAGGAGAGGAGGTAAAGGGGAGGAGGAGAGGAGGAAAGGGAGGAGAAAGAGGAGGAATGATGCAGTTCTCTGTATGTAAGTATGCACAAAATGAGTATTTTTAAAGAGCAGGAAAATAAACAGATCTGCATACATTTTCTGAGTCTTGATTAATGTAAATAATAATTTTCACAGTTGCTCAGTATCTACCCCAAATGATTAGAAGTTACATAGACAAGAGCAAGTACACTTTTAAAATAGTGAACTGACTTTGGGATGGAGAGTACGAGAGAAAACTGAGCCAGTCCTTACTTCAGGATAATCACGAACCTTTGTTTAAAGGGATATCAAATGAAGGAACTCTAAGGGGAAATATCTGACAGCTACCAAATTTGACAATATTTCAAGGATCTGCGTGCTTCAGTTTATTCAGGTGCCTTTAGTCCAGGAAACAGAGTTATGCCTGGTTAAAGTTTTTGTAGCTCAGAACCGCTGCTAAAGTAATCACAAAACCACAAGCTCACAAACTACTGCAGCCTGGAGAAGGGGAATCCTGCATCTGAGACCCTCTGATCCCACTGCTTTTTCATTCAAGGAAGGGAACATTTAACTTTTCAGCAGATTTAGCTGAATTTTGTAGGATCCTGGGCATTCCCTATGTTTTTAGCTTTACCCAGCTAATTCCCACAGGATGAAAAACAGTGCTTTGAGCTTGGAAAAAAGTAGTGCTTATTGAAGAGTAAAGGCCACTGAAAACTCTGAACATTTGAAGCATTTGTGCACCTCATGGCAGGGCAAGTGGCCACAATGAAATCTGTTGTTTTAAATAACAGGATTTTGATGACCACACTGTTTTCAGCTATCCACCCTGGTTTGTCTAACTGGCCTACTAGGAGTCTGAACTCTCGATCCTGCTGATCACAATAAGTAAGGAACTAGGAATTTTAGGTAAGCTGTTGATGCCACCTGCACGCACCAGTTTTGGGCTTGCTATGCCTGCCTAGGCAGAGCCTATACCACTGTCACGCACTCTCTTTGGGACAGGTGTAGGCCTGTATGAGATAGCTATCAGGATGTAGGTAAAACTGTCATACAGTGAAGCAGGCAACTGTCTTCTTTATCCCTCAAACATAGGTTTTGAATATTTCATTTTCTTTTCTGCTTCCCTCTTTTAGATTTCTTTTAAACATTTATTGGTTTATACTGGCAACACCCTTGGTGATACTGGCACTAGAGTGACTGTAGTAACACTCACTTAACAGCCTAATCTCATCAGATCAGAATTTTTAAGGCATGTAGATATTAGAGGAAGACAAGATTTGAGCCATGTATTATCAAAAATTATGAGAGAGAATTATTTTGCGAGAAAATCCTTTAAAAGGATGTTTCTAATCTTGCTACTACTATTTTGATTAACACTCTTAAAGCCCACGTTGTAGCGCAGAGTTCACCTCTTGAATCTTTGATCTTTGCTCACACTGTTGCTCTGTATTTTCATGTCACAAAAACCACACTGCTTACAGTTTTGTAATATCCTCTTATTATTTCTGTGGTTTGGTATACAGAGATATAATCATTTGTCTACAAAACTCTCATTCATTCTAAGATTTCTTCCATGCTGCCCACAGAGTTCATCATCCCTCTTCTTTGTGTTCTTTGCCTGTGTACATTGCTAGTGTTGCAATTTTATTATAATGTGATTACTCATTACATGTTCCTCTGCATTGTCAGTGAGCTCCTTGACATTCTGGGGGCTACTTGGCTGTGAACCCCCTTTCATGAGGCCACAGTGATCAACTGAGGTGTGGTGAACTGAACTGAAGTTCTCATGGAACCCAGAGAAGCCCTTCAGAATGTCCCCAGGTTGTTCAAGTTTAAATAGACATGAGGAGCCCCTCTCTTACCTTCCTTCCAGCTATGTAACCTCCTGAGGCTCCAAAGCTTTTGGTGAATGTGCCCATAAGCACATCAACATCTGCAGGGTCCATTCCAAAGAATTCCACTACACCTCGGCCAGTTGGTCCCACAGACCCAATACTGTGAGCTTCATCTATGTAGAGGTAAGCCTTGTATTTCTTCTTTAGAGCCACGATCTGGGGCAGGTGCACAATGGAACCTTCCATGCTAGGGCATAAGGAGAAATGCTTGTCACAAGTGTGTACTCTCCTGGGAAGCTCTGTGTTAGTTTCCCTTTCAATATTTTGCAGACAGCCTGCCCTGATACCAGTCAGGGATGATAGGGATGTGCCACTCCTCTCTTCTTAAGGGATATTTTATTTGGCTGAGACAACTTTCTCAATCTTATAAGGCTAATCTGGCAGTATTTTATATGAAAAGAATAGGTTACATTTAGTGGGTTTACGTTTTTTGAGTTGTTATAGCTAATTCCCAAGTAAACAATTGGCTCACAGAATTGTCAATCAATGTATTTTAAAGATAACAAGTTTAACTTGACTGACCGTTATGGATTTTGGGTATTTTGCTAGTTTTAATTAAATTGCTCCATGTGATCCATCCTTATCAGCCTGTCCCTCTCTATTTGGCCAGTTTGTCTGACCTACACTAAGTGCTTAAACTGCAAAGATTGAAAAAAGGAATAAAAAACACAATATAACTTTATTTTAGGACACACAGTATTAATTAAAGCACAATAGAAAATTCTTAGGATCTGTTATTCAATAGAGTCATCCCCAATTATTCTTGTAGCTATGTTCCAAGACCTCCAGTAGATGCCTGAAACTAAGGATAGTCCAAACCCTATATATACTCTTCTTGTTTTTTCCTATGCATACATATGTGTGACAAAGTTTAATTTATAAATTAGCACAGTAATAGATTAACAATAATAACATAAAATACAATTGTAACAATATACTGTAATAAGTGTTATGTGAATGTGGTCTCTCTCTGATAACTGATCTGATCTAACAACTGAGATGGCTACTAACGGACTAACGGTAGGAGAGAGTATATTCCATGGATACTCAGGACAAAGGGATAATTCATGTCCTGGATGGAATGGAGAAATTTCATCACGCTACTCAGAATGATGCGCAATTTAAAACTTAAGAATTGTTTATTTCTGGCACTTTCAATTTAATATTTTTGGACTGTGGTTTACCACAGGTAACTGAAATGGCATAAAGCAAAACTGCAGATGTGAAAAGACCTCTGTACTCATTGGAAGTCAAGCGTTCATGTGAGGCATCTTGTGGTGTCCCCTCTTTCTGTTCCTTTAGGGCAACAGTTGTCAGTCTTCAGTGAACATCAGATTCCTCTGAATGGTTCACTAAAGCACAGATGGCTGGGCCCCTTCCCCAGAGTTTCTAATTTAGTAGGTCTGGGATGGGCTGAGAATATTCATGTCTACTCTTCTGCTCTTGGGACATGCCCATATTGCTGGTTGGGGACAACAGTTGCAGAAAGACTGCTGCAGAAAAACTGTTTTGTTTTAGCTCTAAGTGCTTACTTTTTCATGGTATTATAAATTACAAAAACACTTAAGGTTGTCCAGCAATGAGAAAAATATGAAGTAAATAAATAAGCAAAATTGTAGTTTATATTTACATGGCAACTCTGGAGTTCAATGGACCTAAAAGAACTTTTGACTTCAATCAGTTCTCAGAACACTTGGTAAACTGTGTCTACATCCCACACTTCTGACTGCACTGACAGGCGAGTTCTATGAGAACATAGATTTGCACCCTCACCCCACGAAGAAGTTTGCCAAACAGTTCAAGCAACCTGTCAGTTTAGTTCAAGAACTAGCCAACTGATGCAAACAGAGTTGAACGTTTCCTTTCTTCCTTATTAGTTTATTTATTAGTTAATACATAAAAAAATAAACCTAAGTGTTAGGTCAATTCGATCAAAACAGCCCAGCTGGTTGTGCAATTACCCAGACCAGTGGTGTTGTTTTGGAGGGAGTATGATGATCAAGCATAGCATGTGTATGTGTATTTAAAGAACTTTGTTTTTTAGAGCAGTTTTAAATTCACAGGAAAATTGAGAGGAAGGTACAGAGATTTCTCACATGCTCCATGCCTCACACATCTGCATAAATGCCACCATTATCAGCATCCACCACCAGAGTGGTACATTTGATACAGTTGATGGGTCCGCATTGACACATCATCACCCAAAGTCCATAATTTACATTAGGGTTTACTCTTGGTGTTGTACAAATGTATATACAATGACATGCATCACATAGCCTATTTTCACTGCCCTAAAAATCTAGTGTGCTCTGCATATTATTCCTTGCTTGCACCCAACCCTTGGCAACCACTGATCTTTTTATTGTCTCCATAGATTTGTTTTTTTCTGGAATGTTAATAGTTGGAACCATACGCTATGTAGCCTTTCTGGATTAGCTTCTTTCACTTACTAAACTGCACTTAGTTTTTCTCTGTGTCTTTTCATGGCTTGGCAGCTCATTTATTTTTAGTGCTGAATAATATTCCACTGTTTGGATGTACCACAGTTCATCCATTCACTGACTGAAAAGTACTTTGGTTGGTTCCAAGTTTTGATAATTACGAATAAAGATGCTATAAAGATTTTTGTGCAGGGTTTTGTGTGGACAAATCTTTTCCACTTCTTTAGGTAAATACCAAAAAATATGATTGCTGGATTGTAGATATGAATATGCTTAGTTTTGTAAGAAATTACCAAACTACGTCTCAAAGTGGCTGTACCGTTTTGCATTCCCACCATCAATGAATGGGAGTTCCTGTTGTGACACATCCTCACCAACATTTACTGTTGCCAGTGGTCCAGATTTTGGCCATTCTAATATATGTGTAGTGGTACCTCATTGTTGTCTTAATTTGCATTTCTCTGATGACATATGATGTGGAGCATTTTTTCATATGCATATTTCCATCTGTAGACCTCTCTATATCTTTTTTGGTGAGGTATCTATTCAGGTATTTGGGCCAATTTTAAAAAATTTATTGATGAGAGAAAAAGAGAGACAGAGAGGTTTGTTATTTTACTTATTTGTGCATTCATTGGTTGCTTCTTGTATGTGCCTTGACTGGGGGTTGAACCTCCAACCTTGGTGTATCAGGATAACACCCTAACCAAACTGAGCTATCCAGCCAGGGCTTTGGCTCACTCTTTAATCAGGTTGTTTGTTTCTTTATTGTTGAATTTTAAGAGTTCTTTTATATTTTAGATAATATTCATTTATCAAATATCTTCTTTCTGTCTGTGGCTTGTCTTCTAATTCTCTTGACATTGTCTTTTGCAAAGCTAAAGCTATCTATCTATCTATCTATCTATCTATTATTATTTTTATTGTTTAAGCTCTTAATTTTAATGAAGTCCAGCTTATTGCATTTGTGCTTTACACAAGGCTGCTCTGAATGGCCGTTTTCAGATTTTAATGACATGAAGACCAAACAGAGTCATCTTCTCAAGTTTGTGAGTTAATTCCAGTTTTCTTAGGTAAATTGCTTGCTAAAGTTGTTTCTGTTGAGGAGAAGGCAGTACCGCCATCTAATTGCCTAAGCTCAGGTTGCAGCCATACCACTTACTAATTGAGGATGTCGGTAGCTTACATGATTCTGTGCCTCAGTTTTCTCATATGTAAAATAAGCATGATGACGAGACCCTCCTTAAATAATGTCTTTGTAAGAATGAATAGAAATAATGCTGCTAAAGTGACTGACACATAAATGAGCACTCATTGGAGTGTTGCTGTCCTAGGAGAAAATGGTTGCAATGAGGCTTAATTTGAGAAAATGGGAGCGCTTGACAATGCTCTGTGTTGCATCTTCTGGGAAAGAGGCATATGGGTGTCGCACATAATAAATGGTTTGATGCCCTCAAAATTCTAGAATTTTCTTCTCGTCTTTAAAATGTTTTTAAGTTGGTAACACAAATATACTAAAAACATGACATGTCACAAATAACCATTCTTTGTTCTGGAACTGAATTTGGCAGGAGCCAGAGTTAATGTCGAACAATTTGCAGACACTCAGGGCAGCTAATTAGCCATCCTTCGCTGGGGCTGGTTTAGCTGATGTTAGGAGTCTGCCCACCTGGTTTATATTTCTCCCTGTAAGATTAATGACTCTACAATACTGCTGATTTCTGGAGTTAATGCAGGGCACACATGAGCCTAGGGAGAACTCAGCATTTATAAAGAGTTATATTCACTTGCACTAAGTCTTCATTTTCTTATTGTGACCCATTTTCTTAAGAATTGAAGCTTCCCCTATAGTGGGATGTTGAGTTTGGTGCATACATAAAAACTATCTATGCCCTTCCTATTAATATCTGTCAAAAACAATACAGAAAACAAGGAGAGTGTTTTATTCTTTCTTCTGGAATGGAAAGTTGTGTTTTCTTTTGACTTCAATAGAAGAAAATCAATTAAAATACAACTGTAAGTGAAGATAATTCCACTAGTTAATTTGAAGCCCTGTGCAGGAATTTGAATTATTCTTAAACCAGCAAGCCAGTGAATAATTTCTTTGTATCTTTTCTATTACATAATGTATTAGCTAAGTGACAAGACTCCTTATTGAAATCTCCTTCTCACCACCTTCTCCTCCACATATAAACTATATTATCTGCTGGCAGGATTGGGAATTAAACCAGTGGCTTGTCAACTTACATGGTGGAAAAATCTCCCTGGTGGGCCCAAAGTATAACACAAGGGAAGAAAAGAAGGTAGAAAGAGAGAACAAAAAGAGCTAAGACTAATTAATAAAAGAGTGACTAGTGTTTTCTTATTCTTTGTCTTTATTTGTTTAAATGATAGAGGTATAGGTTAGAGATTACCACTGAAGTTTTCAATGCTTAGACTTACATTATTTTGAGGAGGAGAATGTCTTATATTCTTATAGAAAATGGCATTCAGAGACTTCAGAATTTGCCTATATATATATTTTACTTTTTGAAGGGCTGGATGTTATTCCTCGGTTAATTTTATTTTGAGAGTTTGTGCTCCAGCCCTGGCTGGATTGAGCCTGTGAACTAAAGGGTTGCTGGTTTGATTCCTAGTCAGGGCACATGCCTAGGTTGCAGGCCAGGTCCCCAGTTGAGGCGTGTGGGGGAGTGTGAGAGGCAACTGCACATTGATGTTCCTCTCCCTCTTTCTCCCTCCCTTCCCCTCTCTCTATAAATAAGTAAATAAATAGATAGATAAATAAATGAATAAGAGATAGAGAAGAATTTTTAAAAAAAGTTTGTGCTCCAGCTATGCTAGTTTTATCTCAGGTTACTTGGATCCCCTATCTCCTTCTTTAGTATATTTTTGAATAATTTTGAGATTTCTCAACCACAATGAGTCAAAAACTAGACTCCCCAGAGACATAAAATTAGAAGAGTATGATTTTAAAGCGATGTTTAAGGGAAAATACAAATCAGAATACTAAAATATTGCTATTGTACTTTTAAACCAAAAATCATGGAGTTATGGAACTTTAGGCTTCAAGTTTCAATCTTCCTATATTACAGATAAAGAAACTAAGCCCTAGTTAGGCTAATTCTGAGAGTCAAATGAATAACCGCACAGTTTCCATGTTTACTTCATTAGATATGGACACATTAGCTGACTCTCCTGTTTATATTGGGCCTTTGTCTCAACAGGGCCACCTGATTTGAATCCCAGCTCTGTTTCATCTCAGTCATCTGCTCTGGGACAAGCTAATCCAGGTCTCACATCCTCCAAGACTTCATCTCACAATAACCTCGAGAGACCTGGGGAGGCTTACTCAACATGGCACATGTGAAATGTTTAGCAAGAAAATCAATGTGATTTCTTTCTTCCTCCTTGAGTGGGTGAAGAGCAAATGAAGCCACTTGGCTACATGGATGGTTTATTTTCCAAGTTGCAACTTCCTCAACTGAAAATAAATTTAATGATGAAAGCAACTACCCTTGGTTGCAGGCTTACTATAGGCTGGGCTTAGGCAAGCACTGGCTTATATGACTTCATTTACTTATAAAAGAATGTTACAAAGGGCATTCAGCTGTAGGTAGCAACAGCAAGATTTAAATCCAGATTCCAGGCCTCACTCCAAATCCTGACTCTTCTATAGTCTATATGTAAAGAATAATACATGCATGTTTTATGGACAATGATATTACTATTATTTTTGCTGCTATTATTATTATCATCTAACTGCTTGTATGGCACTTACTGACTTCTTAGCCTTGGTATTTAACCTTTTCTACGTTGATACCTGCCTGGAACTTTCTAATTTGGTTGACTTTCTCTTTTGGAATTATGAAAACATTGATTTATGCTAGCTCTCTGCCCATGGTGGGAAACCACAAGCAAGAGACTTAAAAAACCTGGGAGTGAAAGTTCAATGGAGGCTTTGTGTAGATATCCATAAGGTATGTGTCCATATTACATCTCTAAAAAGTAGAAATGCATTAAGCTCTTGATTTTACATTTCTAACCCTGGCACTTTAGAAAATCTTGTGGGAAATAATTTCATTTTCTGGTGACAGCATCAAATGAGAACATCCATGTTCCAAAACTCTATTCTAGGCTAGCCTTATTTTACAGATAGGGAGACTGAAGCCCCAGGAAGTACTGAGGACTCTCTAAGTGCTCTGTCTGCTATCTATGAATGAAGCCTTTTAGCCAGTCTCATTTAAAGACAAGATTCCTGTGCAGGTGAGATGAAGGGGATCTCTCTGTGATGGCACGTCATGGAAAGTGAACACTTTACTCTGTATACGTGCCAGGTTAATTGAGCCATTGGTGTAGATCACCACCAAAGATGGCTGCCTGCAAGTCTTCCCATTCCTGTACACATAAGCCAGTTTTCCTATCAGGAGGTGGGCTCTATTTCCCCTCCTTTTGAATCTGGGTTGGCCTTGTAATGTGCTTTGGCCCCTAGAGTGTGGCAGAAATGGTACTGTACCACTTCTGGGCCTGGTCCTTGACAGGCTGCCAACTTCTGCTTTCATTCTCTTGGAATCAGCTGCCATGCTGTAGGGAAGCTCTGGCTGAATGGGATAAGTCTACATATAGAGAAAGCACCTTAGTGAAGAGGAGAGAACCAGGCACTTCAGTCAACAGTCAGGGCCAAGAGCCCAAATGTGTGAGTGCGGTATGTCATTTTGGATATTCTAGTCTCTACTGAACTCCCAGAATAATACAACACCATAAATGACCCCAAACCAACACCAAGTGGAGCAAAAGGAGAACTGCCAGGTGGTCCAGACAGCCTGCAGTAACATGGGAAATAACAACTCATTGCTGCTGTGTACGCCATTATGTTGTATGGTGGTCTACGAGTGGGGACAGGACTCCAAAACACTGGAATTTATTTATAAAAACTGTGTTTATTCTTACATATTTAAACTTTGGTCACCTTCAGAGTACTCTCCATTTGATGCAATACATCTATTGAGACATTTTTCCACTGCTCAAAACAGTTTGAACTCATCGATTTTGATGCCTTATAGTACTTCTGCCATTTTTTGTTTCACCTCTTCCAAATTGGCAAAACGTTTCCTTTTGAGGATTGTTTCATCCAGGGAAACAATAAAAAGTTGCTTGGGGTGAGATTGGGTGAATAGGGAGGGTGAGGCAGAAGGTTCATGTCATTTTGGTCAAAAACTGCTGAATACTCAGCGTGGTGTGGGCAGGTGCACTCATAAATCACCAATCATGAAATGGACAAATGCATTGCCAAAGTTTTCAAAACAGAAGTCACTGAAGCTGAACACAGGCTCTGGGCTCCTCGAACACTCATCTTGTGAAGGAGCCCATACTATAAAGGGCGCACCCTCCAGAAAATAGTTCCATTAGTGGGTAGTTCCCCCTTGTATTATGCAGCAATAGATAACAGAACAGTCATTATTATCAGTGAAGCCTAAATTGTGGTTTGGTGCCATGCTGGACTAGAGCCAGGAGTCCATACCCAGCTCCCCTGTCCTCCTGAGATTGCGGTAGGACATAAGCCCAGTGTAGCCATTAATAATCCCTGCTGCTAGAGTGATTTCTTTTATTACTGATGGGAATATTTGAGAGTAAAATGCTGGTGGCCAACTAAATTTCAGCCATGATCAAAGTGCTTACAATGCAATTTTCCTTTAGTGGAGTCAAGTTCTATTTATTTTCAGTTGGATTTTGTTTACTCTGGTTAATGGAGATGCCCTGTCTGCACTCCCTCAGCTGATGGATTCTCCTGCTGTTCTAGGCCTGTAAGTAACAGGTGTTTAGATAAGGGCTCCCCTCCCAGACTGGCAGGTGTTGCAAATCACATGGGAAGAAATATCTGTGGCTATGGTAACGATAGCCCAGAGACAATATGAAATTATTTCCTAAAAGCAGCAAATTCAGGACCAGTGAATAGTTGAATTATTCTGCAGCAGGGTTTTTCAACCTTAGCCCTAGGGATAATTTTTTGTTGTGAGGGACTATTCTGTGCATTGTAAGATGTTTAGCAGCATCCCTAGCCTTTGCCACTAGATGCCAGTCTATTCTGCACCTGTGACAACTGAAAATTGCCAAATGTTCCTGGGATGGGGGTGAGTTGTGGGTGAGAAATTACCCTGGTTGAGAACTCAGCTCTAGGGTGATCCTAGAGATTTCATAAACAGGACACACTCTCAGGCTGACCTGAGGAGGTCCTGATAGGGAATGCAGAGGTGAACTACGAGAAACTTGAAATGCCAACTTTGCAACCCCATAGGAGCACAGGGAACACCAGAGCACTAACCATTGGGGCAGTAAGTACTAGAGAAAAAAATACAATGATACTAGGGTGATGATGATATGATAATTTTAAATTTGGGAGAAAGCAGTTCTTTTTTTCCCAAAATGGATAGACACATCTTGTCTGCTGCTTATTATTTAATTAAGAGAAACAGTGTGCACTCCAAGATCAATTAGATTAGTTGGCTGAAAGAAATGCTACTTCTGTTCTCAAGTCTCCTCTGTGGACACATTCCTTTTTGTTGGGAAGGTAAGCCCTCATTCCCTTCTTTTCATATTTTTCACTTTTCTCTAATTATCTCATAGGAAACATCTTCCTGAATTCCTCTAATATTAGGATTGCTTGAGAACTGATTTCAGAGGAACTCTGAGATAATGTTTCTTGACTCTAGGACTAGGGTATTTAACAGAAGGAGAGCTTGGAGGACATTTCCTTTTCAGTAAAAATAATCAGTTCAGACAGGGAATGAGGTTAACTTCACCATAAGCTTCAATATAAAAGTATAGCTCTGAATGGCTTTAATGGGTGTTTTGTCTGCTCAGCTCAATAAGGGTAGGAAAACTCAGAGCATTCTTTCAGAGGCTAAGATCATTCCTTCCTCCACCCTCCCCCAGTTCTGTATGGAGAATTGCACTCCAAGTTGAGGAAAATGAGCAGGCCTTTGTATTTTGATGCCAACTACCAACCACCGGCCAGGTTCAGCAAGCAACTGGAGGTTGGATGCAGTATCCAGTTAGACACATCCAGGTTCCCATGAGCAACGTCTACTAAAGTTTTAAAGGCAAGGAGCATTCTGATGTTGAATCACCCAGCCCCTTAAGGCCTTTGAAACTGTGAAGCAGCCACAGGTAGTGGAAGGAATCAATACATGTGAGTAATGTCCTGTGGGGATATTTCTGAAGAAGCTTTCACAAGCATGCCAGCCTCCAAGGTGCTCCAGTGTATGTATAGTCATTAAAAAGACAGGTAACCCAAGGCCTGACAGCTCACATGAATAGCTCTAGCTCAGATCCCTCCATAATATCTGTATTTAACCCATTTTTCTCTTTAGCTAGGAGAGGTCAGCCTTTTCCCATTTGTCAGTCTGCTGTGGGCTTCAGAGTGTTCAAATGTCTCCAGTTATTTACATACCTGTAGACGCCCTCCACCAGGATGAGAATCTTTTTCCAAGCTCTGTGGGTTCGAGGCTGGCCGTAGATTACAGCATCTCTCAGGAGCTTCTCTAGGCTTTGCATGTCTTTAAATAAAATAAAAACAAAACAAAACAAAAAAACAAAAAAATCACAAAAAAACAAACCCTGAGTCATGAAAGGGTTTTTCTTCCTCCCCTATTATCTTTTTGGGGGAGATGCCAGATTTTTTAGTCTTAGGCTGAGAACTGAACTTTCAGAGAGCAAAGTTGGAATCAGAAAACACTTGAGAGGGTAGAGGGGTCCAATCTTTAGTAAAATTGAACTCTCATAAGCTGACTAGTTGGGTTTCTGTAATAGGCAGAATAAACCTCCACTGGAGGCACATAGCTTCATAGATTCTTAAAAGGCTCTCCTTTACTGCCTTAGCAGAGACTGAAATTCTGCATTAAATATCTCTTAGGCATAAGCTTCCCTGCCAGGTTAACAGGAACCATGAGAGGTAAAATGAACTAACACTAGTCTTTCAGAAACGAGCATGTTAGCATTTAGCTGAGTTTGCAGCAATGGAGTGGCAGCATTGCTGGTAGCTGTCTCACTTCCTATGTGTTCGGACTTTTACTTTTGGCATCCCCCAACTTCAGAGCTGTCAGCATTTTAAGGCAGTGGGACAACTTCGCAAAGTATTTGGAGACTTCTGGATACATTAATAATATCTCAGAATTATTGAGCCCTATCTGCAGTCCTTCTAAGCACATTCTTTGTAATAACTCATTTACTCTTCTCAAAGACCCTAAGGAGGAAGTATCTGCATTTTATGGTTCAGAAAATTGAGGCATAGCGAAGTCCGGCAGATTGCCTGAGGTCTGTGATCGTAAACAGCAGAGAGCCAGGATTTGAACTTGTGCAGTCTCGTACCATGACCCACCTTTGTAACCACAACTTTTCTGTGGGAACCATTGTCCCTTCTTCTCATTCTTCATAGTGATGTAGAATGAGGAAGAATGAATGTCTGCTAGATTTTTCTTGTTAACTTTGATGTCAAATATAATTAATAGTGACTTTTCATTTATCTGTAGTCCGATGTAGATAACTGAGCTTTGATTGGGAGAGATTTGCCTACCAATCCAGCTGTGTGTGTATGTGTTATGTGTTTACCTGCAAAGCTGAGAGATAAACAAACAAATAAAAAAGAGGTTTATGTACATGTTTTTATACTCATATTTCTACTATATATCTTTGTACCTCCTAAGCCTTCCATTTTTTAGAATCTAAGACTAAAGTCCTTTAGACTTAGAATTCAATCTTAATTTGAAAAGATAGGGATGCTACTGAACTGCTGTTTTGACTGTTACATAATGGTCACTAGGCATTAGGGATCCCATGTAAAATGTTCACAAAGAGAAACATTGCAAAGATAAATCTAAAACAGTACAGTCAGTGTTGGTTTTAGTCACTGCACACAAGCTCCCATGAGGCAGGTATTCAAAGATTTATCACTGATCGAGGTTCCAGTTGGCTGAGATTCTTGGTCTCTGTGGAAAGCCTTTCAACTTTGTCTTTTAGTCCCCATTCTGTGGCTGGATCTGCTTTAGGGTTACCCCCACAGCTGGGTAAATGCATCAGTGGGTGCATTTACTTTTCCACACTGCAAGCCTGCCACCCACAATGAGGCTTCAAGTATTTCTTTGAAATAAAATTTTGGAAGTACCAGTTTTTTTTTTTTTTTTTTTTAATTATCAGTACTTGAGGTAACCAGATTCACAATGGCACACAATTTAAAACTTATGAATTGTTTATTTTTAGAGTTTTCCCTTTAATATTTCAGATCATGCTTGACCAAGGGTACCTGACCTGAAGTGAAGCCGTGGATAATAGAGGGCTACTGCAGTTACCTAGTGCAGTCTCACAGGCCCTTCCTGACCGACGAGGCCCTGTCTTGTCTTCCTGAACTAGACTCTCAATGTTTTCTGACACATGACCTCCCAACTTTTCTTTATGCTTTTTCCCTCTTGTTTGGAGAATTCTCACTCATCACTCAATGTTGACTCAAACTCTACTGGCCGATAATACAGATTTTCTTTCTTCTTGGTGTCCCCGATGACTCATCTATTCTTTTTTAAAAGCGTTCATCATGTTTCTCATTCCTCAATTTCATGTCTCCTCCCTGGAATCCAGGTACATTATTTTATTCATCCTTATAGTCCTAGTCCTAGTGCACAGTATTAGTACATGAAATAGAATGAAATAGAATAGGCATGAAGTAGACCAAGAAACAAGAAAGAGAATGATACTTTGGAACTAACTATGAATTATTAGAAAAGCCTCATATCTGCAATAATATTTTAATTTATTTAATTAAATAAATTAAAGTATTAATAATAAAATATTATTTACTAATAATAAAAATGTAGTTATATTTTTACTTTTGCTTTAAAGAGTCCATCTTCACAGATGTAGTAATGCATTTTACTGGCACTATATCATTAACCACTAGATGGCAGTCAAGGAAACAAAAAGCAGTTTTCTTATTTTGAGAATTTCAGGGGTAATAAATCTCCTGCATTGACATTTTGTTTTCAGGTTTGCTTTATGCTGGGCTCCTGAGATGATAAAGGCACCCAGGTAATTGGGGGAGGTATCTCCTTTTTCCATAATCTACCACAAGCCTGTTAGTCTGTGAATGGAATAAAGAAATGATGAATACAAGTATTCCTGTTTACTGCTTTTTCTTCTCGGACTTGGAATTTATAAGTTTTGTATAGAAATGACACACAGTGAGTGTGGTTCCAATGCCAAAGTAAAAATAAAATACCCAAGTGAACAAAATTAGTAGTTATTTAAGATGAATATTTCAAGAGTTTGAAAAATCTGTGCATGAAAAGATTATTGTATTGTTTATGCAGTCAAAAGGATCACAGACATATTACAGACTTAGTCCAAGATTAAATTTAAAATGAACTCCCCTAAAGAGAAGAGAAATCTCTCTCCACTTTTTAAAGAACGAGTAGGACCTGAAAACAAGCCTTTAAATAGGCATGATGTGATTTATGCATTTTGAAGAAGGAAGCCAGAGATATCCCAGGGCCTTCCTTAGCAGGGGACTCACTGTGTTTGAAGTGAAAGGAGAATTCCATGGGGAGAGGCATTTGGGGGAACTTCACAAAACCCAACATATCCACAACCTGGAATCTTTGAGCAGAGGGAAAATCAATCTGCCATTTTTTTCCCTGTTAGGGACAAACTCATAGACTTTTTAGAATCACAGAAACTAGATAGGGAAAAGGATAACTTCACTCAGTATGGGATTCTGGACCCATGTTAACCTCTGGTAGTTTCTAATTTTCATGGCCTTGCTGTATCATGCTACAGTGTGTAGGTCACAGACCTTTAGGATTCAGGAGATTGTGGCTTATGTTCTGCAGGCCATAATGAGGTCCTACTTTTTAGTAAGCCACAGGCTAACATCTGTAAGTGATTTTTAAATACTGATGTTTATTAAAGCGCTTAACCTTGGATTATGTTAATTCTCATGTCAGGTCTGAGAAGTAGGCAAGTATGAGTAGGTGTTTGTATTTTAAGATGAGTGAACTAATGCCCAGAAGGTTTACAGAATCAACAACTACAATGACACCCTCCCCTCATTTCCCAAAAAAGAAAAACAAATCTCAAACCCAAACAAACCACTTTCTTGTTGGTGTATAAAGAAAACTGAAATACAGGAATTAAAAGGATAAATTTGACACCATCAAGGTGCACATATACAGCATTATCGTACAATAAGTTTATGAACTTATAATGATACACTGTGGACTTGTAATCACCACGAATTTGAGTATGAACAATGCCTTAGATATTATTTGCCACTAAGTCTGACTCACCCAGGCTGTTTCCTTTGGTATGTGAAGGGCTGAGAGGAGCAAGTTGGCATGGTGGGTGATGAGCACAGAGCTATCAAAAATGAAAACATGGAGACCACATGCTGGTGGCTGGTGCAGAGCTGGTCCTGGTCTGTCACAAGCATGGCTACTGGATTACTGAACTAACTATTAGATACCCAGGATAATCCAACTATGGGCCAAAAAGTATGATCAGACTTATATCACAACACACTCTTGAGAGCTTATTCTTGGGCCTGTTCTACATTCAAAGTCTCTGGGACCTGGGAAAGCTACAGATAAGGTCCTGGGAGAAGAGGGCACAAGGAAACAAGGAACCCACCCACAGTCTTCTAAGCAGAAAGGTTGGGTGTAGTTTGAAGAGTGTCTTCCAGAAGATAAGAACTGGATAATTGGCTTTGTCCTTACTGTGCTGTACATGACAACACTTTCTTCTGCCAAGGTTTCCTCCTTCCTGTTCTCTTAGGCAACTGAGATTTTGTTGAGACATAAGCACTTCTCTCACTGCTCATCTCTCAATGCCCTTTTTCTTCTCTGGACCCAGGGTTCGTGGTCCTTGTTGGGATGAATGCCAGCTTCCACTTTCCATATGCTGCCCTGTGTGGTTGGTGGTTCATCCTTTGTCATTCAAAACTCCACAAATCCTACCCTTAGCTGCATTTAGATACAACCTCTGGTTCTCTATTCCATGTGTTGTGTCAAAAATATTTCATACTTGCATATGCTAAGCACTCAACAGCTATTGCTTAAATAAAAATATGGTTGGATGATGAAGAAATGCTATGTGTTATTTTTATATATTAATTGGTCCCCATCTTTTCTCCCACTCCTTTTGTTTCTTCAGAGATACCAGGTATTATCCTTCAATATTGAGCCCAAAGGTGAAATATTAAGCAATAGGTCCTTAAATAACTGGACAATAATAAATAAATTATTTTTACTTTGAGATTGCCCATTGTTTATTTAGCCTTTGGGGGGAAACATAAGCCAGCTTTGGCAAGCAAAGCAAACGTTTTTTGCTTTGTGGTTCAGATTTCCGTGATGGCTCTGTAAGTATGTGGGCAGGTGCTGCATGGCCTTTGGTAGGTAAAGAAGCAAATGATCTTGGAAGACTGCAAAAGGCAGCTGGGGGCAGAGGAACTGGACTAAGTTTGAGAATGAGACAGGTGTTAGGGCAGGGTCTGTGTGCGGTGGGAGTGTCATACCTACAATTTCTGACCTTGGGGACATGAAATGAAGAATAGGCAGAGCCTAAAACAAGGGCACAGTGTGTCCCATGCACTTAGACTCTGGGCCCAATGCAGCATTTGAGGCTTTAATACTCAGGAAGGGGCCTGTAGAATTAGACTAATTATTGAGGTAGGATCCCTAAGTGAATGGAGTCAATGCAAGAAGGAGAGATATGATTCAGGAAACAATATGGAAGCTCAGAGATCACTGCTGGGATCCTGAGACTCAGGTGAAGGAGTCAGCAAGAGCAACTGGAGTGAATGCTGTCCGCATCTGCGGGACCCAGCTGTCCTGACTCAAGGACAGTTGTATGAGAGATGGAGGCTACTAAGCATTGCCCACATCAATTTACCATCAAGGGGGAGGCAAGGAGTAGAAAAGGCTGGGAAAGGAGGTAAAGTGCTTAAAAATGGGAATTGTGGAGTCAGAGCTACTTGGTTTAGATGCCAGTTCTGCCTCTTTCTAGCTCTGTGTTTCTAAGGATGTCACCTTACCACTTTGTGCCTCTGTTTCTTCATCTATAAAAAGAGCATAATCATAGAAGGTGCCTCCTTGCATAGTTTTGAGGCTAAAATGAGTTAGTGCATGTAAAAGGATCACAGAGTAAGCGTTCAATACTGTTAATTATTGTTAAAATACATAGAGGCAATTACTATATTTATTAAAGTAAAGAACCTTGTTTGAGAACCCAAGTCATACCATAAGATCTAAAAGGTCAAGGCTTATAAAGTAGTCTAAATGATGTTTATAGATCTGACCTTCTATTCAAACAGCCCTCATGAGCCCTTGTTGGGCAGATGAGGTGGGACTCAGAGTTTTCCCACTAACACTTCATTTTTTGTTCCTACTCTTGGCCTTTGAATGCCTCTAGGTAGAGTCTTGGTTCTTCACTTTTTTTCCAAACCATTCCAAATTCCCAGCCTGCCCAGACCACTAACCTCATGCCAACTCTCTTAGCTGAAAAGACTACTTCTCCTCTCCAAGGCTGCTGGCTCAAGAAGCCCTTTGTGGCTCACTTGAAGATGGAGACGGCCTACAGCCTTGCTGTTTCCTGTGGTCCTGCACCAGCAGCATTGGTATCACCTGGAAACTTGCCAGAATTTCAGAAACTTAGGCCCCAACCCAGATCTACAGAGTCCACATTTTAACAGGACCCCCAGTGACTACCAGTGACTCCTGTGTACATTAAAGTCTGAGAAACAACATTGCTCTAGAATCTAGGTCATATGTATTTACCAGTAAAGTGAGCAGATTCAGGGGGAAAAAAATTACTGTCTTGATATATCCAAATGTGTAACAGAAAATGTTGACCTTTCCAGAGAGTCAAATCTTCCCCAAAGGTTTGATGTCCTGGCATGCTCAGGGTGTTCATACACTCAGACCAGGGTTTGTGTTTACCAAAGCCAGACAAGTGCGCCAAGGGGCTCTGGCCTATTTCCTCAAATACACTAAAGTCCTAATAGAGATCAGCCTTGTTCCCTGGTTGGAGCAGATGCCTTAGCTTAGGGAGTACAATGGCTGGAGTACCTGTTTTGTGCCACCAAATGAGTTACAAAAGCAAACTAAGGATTGGCTATTTCACCACAGTTGCTCACAATAGAAAATCCAAGGAGGTATTCTCAGTGCTAAGGAATTCAGAAGCCAAACTTCAGCATTCTGGGTTGAAAATCGGGCTACTAACAGGATAAGCCATTACACAAGACTGATTTTCACAAGGACCCACAGCCCTCTGGGTCCTACATATGGTCTGGCAGTAGTTGGAATTAGCTAGTGAATAAGAGCTTTAGCAAACGCTGGGCATGCCCTGCCTATATCCCTCAACCAAGCTCCTTACTGCAAACACAGGCCATTCTTGGTCCAAGAACTTTTTTTTTTTCTCCCCAGGCTGTAAAAGCAAACTAGGCCTGAGTAGGGACTACCCTCAATCAACCACAAGTGTGAATTGATGGTTAAATGCCCCAGCTGCCTTAACCCTGAGGTGGGATAACACAGATATATCTACATGGCTTCCCAAATTTCCTTAGCAAGATTGGGCTCCACTTGTCTATTGTGGTAACTTACAAGACACCCTTTACTGGCTGCCTTTCCTTCCCTGCCTCCATTCCCTGTTCACCTGTTGGTGCTTCCTGGGATCACTTTCTGAATAAGTGACTGGAAGAAATGAACCAAGATGAGAGAAACAGACTTGAGTTTGAATTTTGACTTTCATCATTTATCACCTGTATGACCTTGAGTGGGCCATTTAATCACTTTGATGATCAGTTTTCTCTTAATAAATGTGAATAATGAAGAGAACTATAAATCTAGGTTTTTGTTAAAATTAAGTGAACTGGTTTTGTAAAGGGTTTAATGTATTTGCTGGCATCACCGAATGCAAATAAATGACAGTTATGATCTCAGTAATTGTTTACATTTGCTATGCAAGAGAGCTAATCCATGGTGATAAAGCATTCTGGTACCCAATTTTGAATTTAGCACTGCTAAAAATGCACTTCTGAGTCCTTAGAGAGTAGCCTTCCATTGTTCTTATTCTGTTCCCTTTGAGGAGTTTTGTGGGAAATAAAGAGAAATGAGGAGTAGCTTGGTTAAGTCTGTTTACAAAGGATTCAAAGTTTATTATGGTGGTCTGAATAAATTTAAATATACCTTAGGTATATTTTTCCCAGGCAGAATTTTAATTTATTTAGAGTGGTTCTAAATAACAAAAGTTACCTGCTGGTACTGATCTACATGAAATAGAACTTCCTCTCTTCCAAAAGGCAGGGGAGTATCCCAAGTTGTAAGCAAAGGACACAAAGTAGATGAAAGTCCAGGGGAGCAGAACATGTAGAGTTGTATGAAATCCCTTGATCCTGACATATGAGAACATTCTGGTTTAGGTGACCATCCTCAAGAACCTGTCTCACAAGTTATTAACTTCTCTCTGGGCTGGTTGCCTGCCTCATACACACAAAGGAGGGCAACTTTACATCTCTGCAGATCCTTACACAATCTCCACTTTATCATTCTAATCTGTGTGGATGCATATTGTGGATTAAAGCACTGTTGTTTACTGAGGTATTTAGTATTATCCTGGGACTAGCACAGCAGGAAAGAGAGCCGACAGCCAGTGATGCCATATGTTTTGTAACTCAATTTAATTCTTTCCCCTCTATGCACATTCTGACTCTCTAACTTCTCAGGTAACAAATCTGGAGATAAGGTACCCCTGCTCTCAAAAGTGGCTATTTTCGTGATGCAAATGCAGCAGTAGAGAAAGTATGCTCATGGGTAGAAGTCCTATTGAGCACATTGGTGAGTGGGAACAGGCTTTGTGTATCTGAAGATGAAAGTGTATTAGTTTTCTATTGCTGCTATAAGAAATTAGCATAAACTTGTAAATAACTCATTTTTCTTTAGAGAGACAGAAGAAGGGATGGAGAAAGAGGAGAGAAATATTGGTTTGATGAGAGAGAAACATCAATTTCGCTGTCTTTTGTAGGCACCCTGACTGGGGACTGAACCTTCAACCCCTGCATGTGCCTTGACCAGGAATTGAATTGGTGACCTTTTGGTTTGTGGGATTATGCCCAACCAACTGAACCACACTGGCTGGGGCAACAACACAGATTTATTATCTTATAGTTCTGAAGGCCAGAAATCTGAAATGGGTCTTATGGGCTAAAATCAAGGTGTGGGCACGGCTGCTTTCCTTTCTAGAAGTTCCAGAGGAAAACTTGTTTTTTTGCAACTTTTAGAGACTTCTGGCATTCCTTGGCCTGTGGGTTTCCTTCTTCCATCTTCAAAGGCAGCAACGGCCATTAAAGTCTTTCTCACATCATATCTCTGTCACTCTTCTTCTTCCCTTTTCCACTGGACCCATGCAGATAACCTCTTTTTCTTAAGCTTAGCAGAGTGGCAACCTGAATTCCCCTTTGCCCCATAATATATTCAAATGTTCTGGGGATTAGGATGTGGACATCCCTGGGGGGCATTATTTTACCTATTACAGAAGCA
Source organism: Pteronotus mesoamericanus (assembly GCF_021234165.1). NCBI lineage: Eukaryota > Metazoa > Chordata > Mammalia > Chiroptera > Mormoopidae > Pteronotus > Pteronotus mesoamericanus. Next base: position 31,756,209 of record NW_026555105.1, on the reverse strand, counting down.
AAAGAGTAACAATAGCTCATATATAGTAGAGTTTAATGGATTAGATGATGGACTTCTGACCCTTGCCACGCACAGTTCTCCATTAGTTGGGAAGGCCAGCATTTATACAGACAGTTCCAGGCTTCGCCACTGACCGGTTGTATGATCCTGACAAGTGGTTTAAAATTGCTAAGCCTGGATCTTCTTATTTGTAAACTAGTACCTACCTCATGGGGGTTGTCCACAGGGGTAAATAAGTACATAAGAGAAAACCATTAGCTCAGCCTCTGGCAGAGAACATTCTATGTAAGTGCTAGTTGCTGTTATAAAATAACCACAGCTAACATTCATTATAAAGATATAGATAAGAAATATTATCTATTTTCTGGGAGTACAAATGGAAGCCATGAGAAATAAATTATTGTATGTTTTAAGAGCTTTGTAAACTTAGAAGATAAAATTAAACTTGAATTATAATTTCATCAAAGAACTAAGGATTTAAACTAAAATTTTGCCTGGAAATAATTTAAAATTGTAAGAATAAGAATACTACAAAGAACACTTATATACCCTTTACTCACCTGTTAACACTTTTTACCATTTGCTTTATCATCCTATCATCTATCTATCTAAATATCTATCTATCTATCATTGATTTGTCCATCTATCCCTGTATATATATGTGTGAGTGTACACACATATATACTTACATTTTTTTTTCCTGGATTTGGACTAAATTGCATATACCATGGCCCTTACTCCTAAACACTTTAGTGTGTTTTTCCCAAGAATAAGGGCATTCTCTTACAAGACTCCAGCAGGGATCAACAACACTTTTCTGTACAAAGCCATATAGCAAGTAATATTTTAGGATTTGTGGACCACATATGGTCTCTGTCACACATTTTTCTTTGTTCTTTATACAACATTTTAAAAATGTAACAAATATTCTGGGCTCACAGGCCATAGTACGTCTGCCCTGGACTATAATATGGTTATCCACTTCAGTATATTTAACATTGGTACACTACAGTTATCTAGCGTTATCTAACCTACTGTCCATACTATAATGTTGTATTTTGGCCCAGTAATGTCCTTTATAGCATTTCCCTACCTCCTTCTGAAGGCAGTCTAGGATCAGAAATTATATTTAGTTGTCATGGCTCTTCAGTATTCTTTAATCTGGACCATCTCCTCAGCCTTTCGGTGAATTTTGTGGTATTAATGTGTTTAAAGAATACATTCCTTTTTTATTTTTTAAAATAGAACATTCCTAATTTGGGTTATCTAATGATAAAATTAAGCATTCTGGTCTGAATACTATGTAAGTGATGTAGAGTCATACTCAGGGCATCACATATAAAGATACACAATGTTCTTCTGCCCCTAAATGATGATGTTGGTTTTTACCATTTGTAAAGAGGCTGTCTGATTTCTCCTTGATATAGTTACTATGTTTTCGTTTGGGTGTAATTTCACTGGAATTTTTATCCTGAGGTTGGAATCTAAAGGACAAGATATAAAATAGCTGTATAGAGTATCATGAGCTGGACTGGGAACAGCAGGTTGAACTGAAGCAATTTCTGAGTAGTTGTAATGAATATGTGTCTGAACTGCATTAGTTTATTTAAATATTTAAAATAAAGTTATTTTGGAGGGCTCTGCTTAAAATATTTTCCTATTACATGATTTTGGCAAAATTATTTGTATTTTATATTTGTGTTTGAACAAAAATGTGGAAATGATCTGCACTGACACACTCACATTGTTGGTATCCACTCCATATATCCACAGATAAGAGCAATAGTTTTGATGACTATTTGTGGAACTGGAATGTGTGTGATTTCAGCCTTAGCCAATAGAAAAAGAAGTACTTCAAGACATCCTTGCTTCACTCCCCTCAGAAAAGGGGTTGCTAATATGGTGAGTCAAAGCCTGACATTCTTAGGCCATTACAGCCATGGGAAACTATGTCTCAGGAAGCAGTAGACAAGCCTTATTTCACTTCTTGACCTTGATGATACAGGTTCTTGAGTTTCTTGTCCCATGGAGACCAAGAATGGCTTGTCTTCCATCTTGTCTTATTTTGGCTTCTTTGCCAGTGAACAAGTGGATAAAGTAGTTGGGTTGAAAGACTCAGGCTCTGTCAAGCCATTTTAGAATGAGCTATTCATTCTAGGTTCAAAGAAGGAGGAAGTAGGAAGTCACACTTGGGTGTCCCGCTTCTGCCCCGGAATAGTGGCCAGAGAAGGTATATAAGTTATGTATTGTTATGTAACAAATTATTCCAGAACTTAAAGGTTTAAAACAACAAAAACTTATTTTCTTGCAGATTTTGTAGGTCAGGAATTTGGGAACCTTAGCTGGGTATTCTAGCCTAAGAAACTTGTGAGGCTACAGTCAAAATGCTGGCTGAACTACAGTCTTCTGAAGGCTTGAAGTGAAGCCAGGGGATCTGTCAAGATTCCCTGCTCCCATAGTTGCTGGCAGAAGGCCTCTTCTTCACAGCCTTCCTAAATACCCTCATAAGTGATCCAGGAAAGGAGAGGCAAAAGCCATAATGTTTTTAAAACATAATCTTAAGAGTGACATATCATCTCTTCTGCTGTATTCTTTTGATCACACAAATCAATCCTGAGAGAATGCAGCAGGGAACTATACAAGGGCATAAATACCAGGAGGTGGTGGATCATTTGGTGTCTTGGAGGATTGCTACCTAAAAGTCTTAAGCTGGAGGGTAGGGATGTCTGGTAATAATTAATAAAGCTTTCAATTAGTCTCCCAGTTGGGTAGTATGCATGTATATATGTCCACCTATCTTCTATCTAACTAACATCTAGGTATCTATAACTATCAACATCATCATCATCTCTATAGACTCTCCAATACTAGTGAATAATAGAATTTGGGCTGAATTTCATACAACAAATGCAGGAGAAAGACAGTAGAAGGTGTAACAGAACTGCTCTGAGGACAGCCAATATTTACAATCCATAAGTAAATGGTCTTTTCCATCTGTTGCTATTTAAAGATTTAATTTAACTCAAAGCTTGCACATGTAGTTTCATCTCCACTGAACATATGAGAGGGCTACCAAATACTTTGAGCAAAGCCAGTTCATCTAGAGAACAGAATGGCATGAAGCCAGCTGCCCAGTTTGTTGCTTCTTGAAGTACATACATCTTAGCAACTCTGTATTAACTGGCTAAGGACTTATTTTTCAGGCTCATCTCTATTAGTTCAGCCCTATAGTCAGGTCACACTGGAAGTCTTGATGATCTTTTAACACTCCAGATTACTGTTTGGTTTGAAATATCCTTTCTCCCATTCCTGATTAAAATTCTCTTAATCTTTCAAAGTCTAAGGAAAATACTATTCATTTCATGCAACTCCCCAAATAAAATGATCTCCGCATTCTTCTGAGTCACCATAATGTTTTGTACTGTTCTTTAGTGGTACTGGTGATGAAAATGATGAGGATAATAATTGTAATAACCCAGTAGGTACAAAAAATTCAGTAGTTTTCATTACCAGGCACTGTGCTAAGTAAGCACTTTATATGCTTCCTCCTGCATATCAGGAATCAAGTATTATAATTATTCTCATTTTTGGAATAAGTAAATTGAGATCTAAGAAGATTAAGTACTTTGCCTAGGACAACATGCTAATAAGCTATAGAACAAGAACACAAATGCTTGGGTCAAAACCTATACTTGTTTAAATACTAAATCAATGGTTTTAAATTTATATATACTGTGTGATCATTATATTTTTAGGAAAATTTATTTATAAGGAAATGTGCAGATGTTAAGTGTACAATTCAATGAATTTTAATAAGATTGTAAGCATCACTTCTATTAAAATATCAAACATTTCTATCACAGCAGACAGTTTCTTTATGCCTCTTCTCACCAGTTTCCTCCTCCACAATAATAGGCAAGCATTGTTATGATTTCCATTGTCATAGATTTAGTTTGCTTTTGAATTTCCTACAAACAAATTTATACAGTATGTACTCTTTGTGTCTACTTTATTTCATTATAAAAATGTTTCTTTAGGGTCATACATGTATGTATTAGTAGTTTATTCCTTTTTATTATAGAGTCATATTCTATTGTATGAATAAAACCCAATTTTTTCCATTCTCATTGATAAATGTTTGGGTTGTTTCCAGTTTAGGACTATTATAGAGCTGTTACAAACATTCTGTACAAGTCTTTTTGTTAACATATGCTTTCATTTCACTTGGAAACTCCAAGATGTGAAATTTCTGGATCATAGCACAGGAATATATTTCTTTATAAGACTTTGCGATAGAGTTTTCCAAAAAAGTTGTATTATTTTACCTTTCAGCAATAGATGAGAGTTAAAGTTGCTCCATATCTTTTCCAACATTTGGTGGTGTCATCTTTCCTTTCTTTAGCTATTCTAGTGGGTGCATTGGCCAAAGTCTGTACTCTTAGCCTGATATCACTGTGGCCGCCTTCTTTTTTTTTTTTTTTTTTTTGCTTTAACGAATAATACAGTTACTTTCATACATATCTGATTTTACTACTAGATTGTACGCTCTCACATAACTAAGATATTACCTTATAATTTTTATAATCTCCAAAGGTCAAACACAGGGCTTGAATCAGAATAGGTGTTCAAAATGTGTTCAATAAATTTTAGCTTGGAAAACTTTCTCTGCATTTTTTGATCCCCTTTATCAACTTTAGGCCAGGAATGTTAATAGCACTATCCATGGTGAGAGGAAGAGTGAGGGTAGTTAACACGGCAATGTGTGTGGTGATACACCCATGTATGAACTGGTAAGATCCAGGGTCAGCCTAAACAAAAGGAAGTTAGAAAATAAGATTCTAAGGTTTATTGTCTTCATTGTGCATCATAATCACATGGGAGAGCTCTGAAAAAATTCAGCTGCCTTGATCCAACTGAGATATTTGGATCCTATTCATCTGGAGGTGGGTCCTGTCATTGATCTTTCACAGATGACCCCTACATACTTCTGTTGTGAACCTAGGGTCATGAGCCACTGCCCTTAGTAGAATGAAGTGAAAAAATGAGAGGTTAATCTTGACCATGATCTGGTTTATTTGTTCCTTTTGGATCACAACTTGAATATGTCTGCTTCCAGGAACAAGATTATTACATTTAACTATATCTGTGGATGAAACTACAGTTGAATAATTGCCAACTATACTTTATCCTTCCTCAAGTAGATAAAATCTTTGATCACCAATTGCCTGTCATGCTAAAGAAACAAGAGAATATAGCATAATTTTTCTAATACCAAAGGAATGTTCTGTAGTCTCAATAAATTCACTTCTTGAACACATGAAAGATGCCTCCTCCAAACATGAATTCCCAACATTGTCCAAATAATTGGAGTCTAGATGTGATAATCGATGGTAAATGAAACAGAACTAGAGGAATTTAACTTATCAGAGACTAGCCAAGATCAAGTGTTTGATGCAAAATTAAGAAATGGAATCAACATATTTTGAATTAACATTGAGCTGGCTGTCATAATTGATCTAGGTTTGAGAGACCTTAAGTTTGGTTCTTCCAGATCTTGTTCTGAACTCAACTCCAGAGTATTCATGTTTACACAGCTGCTGAAGGTGATTCAGTAAAGGCATAGCAAGACTTCACCCCGCTCAGTGACAGCAGGAGATTTTTTATTAGAAAAATTCTACAAGTTAGAAAGTAGATTCACTTTAGAACTCTCCCACTCATTTGCTTTTCTTTCCATATGACAATTATTCTTTGGCTGAGATTTCTGTGAAGTGGACATAACAACTGGAACTAATTCCTCCTCAGTTCTCTGTCACTTTTCTTCTCCTCACTTTAGTCTTTGTTACTCTCTTGAAGCATGGAGGGTAGTGTCAAGGAAGAGGAAAAGGAAAGAGGAAGGGAAAGCAGGAGAGAAAACTAATGAAAGGGAAGAGAGAGGAAACAAGAGTATGTATGTATGTATGTATATGTGTATGTGCACATGTGCACACACAGAAAGGAGAGTTTTGATGATGGTAATGAAGAATTAGAATCAGAAAATGAACCGAGAGGATCCTTGCACATCAGAGAATTCAACACCCTTATTTTACAGATAAGAAAACTGAATACAAGAATGATTAAAAGATTTACACATGGTGGTACAACAAGTTAGAGGCAAAGCTGGATAATAGAACATAGGTGTCCCACACCACCTTTTAAAGAAGTATTTCCTAATATTTACCATGCTGTCCTTTCAAGTCTCTAATAATAAATAGCCTCTATCTCCTTCTTACGACCCAACCACATAGCTCAGAGCCTGAAAGAGCATTTTTGTGCAGTTGAATAGACTGCTTATGTGTGTGGGGTGTCTGAGAATATGGTGGGTGAGGTAGGGAAAATAAGCATTATGCTAGGGAAGATCAATTTTTACCTGACTATAACATGCAACTTAACTCTTCATATTTTCCCAAGGCAGAGTAATAGAAAGTGAAGGGTTATGACACTTATGATGATTAAGTGGTAGTCCTATGAGATTAGTCAGGTCTTCAGAGGCCACATTGAAAGACCACTAATAACATTGACACTAATGTGTTTGGGTTGTGCTTAACAATCTGAGTATTTAATGCACTTCAACCATTTGTTCTGGGTCAGCAGAGGTTAACAAGTCAGTAGTGAATACAAACATAATTGTGTTTCACTAGGCTAAGCTCCCAGTTTGAAGAGCAAGAACAAAGCCCCAACAGTCATTTTTACTTTCTTCTAGAAACAAGCAGTACATGTTGAATAAATATATTGATACTCACTGTTGTGTTTGAAGATCCTTATGGTTGCACCTGAGAGTCTGGCCCCAAGCACAAGAGATGCATGGTTTAACTCATCACTTAAAATGAGACATCCCTGTTCAGAAAACAAGCACATAAAACACAGGTCAATAAATAAAGTTAAGGAAGCACAACATATGGGAGCAGGAAGATACTCAAGACTTGAAACATAGATCTGCAAACCACTTCAATTTCAAAAGCCCAAGAGCTTAAATATATGAATAAAATGCTATATAACATTTAGCTGATGGAGATGGGGATTGTTTTAAGGGACTACATCTTTAGTCACTTGCATAAAATTTTCAGCAGAAAAGGTCATTTAAAATCTTGGTTAAGCACCAGCTATCATCTAAAGAATTGATATTTGACAGGAAAACTGATATGCTGTTGGGTGGGTTGTGGACTTGCTGGAGCCCTTCAATCCCATGATGGATTATTTGGGACAATTTTGGTGTATTCCCTCTGAAAGGCAGGGATCTTTTCTATGGGACAATTTCAACTCTTGTTTTTCAATTCTCGTTCTTTTTTTTCCTTTTTATTGAATTTATTGGGGTGACACTGGTTAACAAAATTATACAGGTTTCAGGTGCACAATTCCACAACACATCATCTGCACACTGTACTGTATATTTACCACTCCAAGTCAATTCTCCTTCCCTCATCATTTCTACTTCCCCCGTACCCTCCTTCACCTTCCTCCATCCCCTCGCCCTGGCAATCACCACACTGTTATCTACGTTCATGAGTATTTTTTTCTTTTTTTAATTCTTTTTTTGCCCAACCCCTCCAACACCCAACCCAGCTCCCCAATGTCCCCTCACAACAGCTGTCAATCTGCTATCTATTAATTTATCTTTTTTTTGCTTGTTAGTTCATTTTTTTCATTAGATTCCACATATGAGTGAAATCATATGGTACTTGTCTTATTTCACTTAGCATAATATCTGTGCTGCAGCAAAGGGAAAGATTTCCTTCTTTTTCATGGATGAGTAGTATTTCACTGTGTAAATGTACCACAGCTTTTTTTATCCATTCACCTACTGATGGACTATTGTGCTGTATCCAAATCTTGGCTATTGTAAATAACACTGCAATGAACACAGGGGTGCACACATTCCTTTGAATTAGTGTTTTGGGTTCCTTCAAATAAATTTCCAGAAGTGGAATTGCTGGTTCATAAGGCCCTGATATCAAACTATACTACAAGGCCATAGTAACCAAAACAGCCTGGTACTGGCATAAAAACAAACATAGATCAATGGAACAGAATAGGGAGCCCAGAAATAACCCCATGCCTTTATAGTCATTTAAGATTTGACAAAGGAGGCAAAAATATACAATGGGCGGAGATAGTCTATTCAATAGGTGGTGTTGGGAAAAATTAGACAGATATGTGCAAAAAAATGAAACTAGACCACATTCTTATATCATACACCAGAATAAGCTAAAAAATGGATTAAAGACTTAAGTGTTAGACTTAAAACCATAAAAATCCTAGAAGGAAATATAGGCAGTAAAATTTCAGACATCTCTTATAGCAATATTTTTTCTGGTATATCTCCTCTGGAAAGGGAAACCAAAGAAAAATAAACAAATGGGACTACATCAAACTAAAAAAGTTTTTGCACAGAAAAAGAAACAATGAGCAAAATGAAAACACATCTCACTGAATGGGAGAACATATTTGCCAATGATATATCTTATAAGGGGTTAATAGCCACAATTTATAAAGAACTTATAAAAGTGAACACCAAAAAACCAAAACAATCTAATTAAAAAATGGGCAAAGGAGCGACCTGAAAAGACACTTCTCCAAGGAGGACACACTGACTGTAAATAGACATGAAAAGATGTTCAACATCACTAATCATTATAGGAATGCAAATCAAAACCACAATGAAACATCATCTCAGACCTGTCACAATGGCCATCATCAATAAATCAACAAGTGTTGGTGAGAATGTAGAGTTCCTGATTCTCATTCTTCACTGTATTGACCTCCATGTACAAGAGTACCACTGCTTTACAGTCAAAAACACTGCATTTGGAAAAGTATGAATGGAAATTGATTCTGAGACATGTGGAAAAGCCCAATATAATTTAATGCTTATAAATTATAGTTTGTAAAATTATTTTTCATTTTTAATTAAAAATTTTAAATTATGAAATTTTTCAACGATACCAAAAATGCAGAGACAAACTATGGTGGCCATTTGTCTTTCATGGGCACCCATAATCTGTGAGTTCTTCCTCATATATTGGAAACACAACATGTTTTAAGTTTTAAGTTGCAGGGAAGCAAGAGCCAGCAATGTCCCCATATTCTATACTCCAGACATGTACATATTTACAATTTTTTTGGTGAAAATTTGAGAGTTACTTATAAACCTCATAATACCTCACCCTGAAGTTCTTCAGCATGTATTTATTAAGAATAAGAACATTCTCCTGCAAAATCACAATGCTATGTGACAACCAAGAAACCAATATAAAGCTCAAATTCATATTTCCCTAGCTGTTCTAATAATGTCTTAATGTCTTTTACAGATGTTTTATTTCTCTCTATTTTTATTACTAGTCAGGTATTTTATTTACTACCAGCATCCACTAGATAGAAAAGATTTAGTTATAAATTGTGAATCTTGTTCACTTCATTGACTGAGTCATTTACAGTACGTTTTATATATAAGAACCAAACTATAAGAGCCCTTATGAATAGCCACACTTCATAAAAATATTGGTTCCAAAGAACTTAGTCTAGTTCTAATATTTATTTATTTATACATTATTTTTAATTTTAAAATTTATTTATTTTTATTGTATTATTTCCTTCTATTTTAAAATACATAATCAAATAAAAAACCATCCATTACTTTTAGTTGTCATGAGTCAGATTTTTTTAAAAAACATAAGTCAGGTTATGGCACTTGCTTTCACTTGAAGTGAACCAACTAACTCCCCATTTTTTCCCAAAGAATTTTGAACAATTCAATGTGCAAGACTTTTTGCAATTTGGCCTCTGCCTTCATTCTGGTCTGTTCTTCATTCGCTACCCTATACTCTAGTTCTTGCAGACCTGGGGCTTTACGCATGCTGTTTTCTCCTCCTTGTCCTAAGAAAATAACTTACCTATTTTAACAGATAAGTAAAAGATTCAGTTCTAACATCACCTGCTTTGCACAGGAATTCTCAAGAACAGTTTGGAGGCAACTTTTTGTTCTTCTCCATGTGTATACATGCCTTTTCGGTGATTGTCATTCTATTTTATTTGGTGTGTCTTTTCTCTTGCTAGAGTGTAAACTATGTAAATTTATAAGGCACAAGTCTTGTTCATCTTTGTATGTCCTGTATCTTGCCTCACAACATGATATAGTAGATTCTTAATCAGGGATTTATTAGATAAATGAATAAATCAATGAATGGTATAAGCAAAATATTTCATTCAAATAAATGCTCAATAAGTTTTGGCTATGTTACAGATGGTCACTTGAGAGCCTAAAAATTTAATTGGGTTTGATAAACCATCATGGAAGATGAAATTTGACCAACATCAGGGCTGCCATTCTGTAACCAGAATATCATGATGAATCTAGACTAAAATTGTACATTTATTTAAAAAGCTGGACATCCAATACATTTTTTTTTCTCAGAAAAGGACCTTCTGAGCCATACCTCTAACAAAGGGCCTCCTCAGAATTATAATTCTTAAGAATAATATAGCAAGAGACAATTATGTTAACAAATTCTTACCTTTCCAACTAGTGCAGGAATATTCATTGAGTTAGTTGCAAATCCCATCCCAAAGACAATGGCTGCTTCTACATTCAGGAACTTAGCCACAAGGTCCTCCAACTCTTTATGCTTATTCAAGGTTCCTGCACATGAAATAATTGGATGAGTGAGTCTTCTCCTTCGACAAATCCAAGAATTAAAACCCAAATCCCAGTGCATACCCATCACAAAACACACACGTAAGAGTGCGCATAGCAGATATGTTTGTTATAGTTCCAATGTAGAAACAACGCAGATGTCTATCTACTATAGAATGGATAAATGCATTGTGGGAGTATTTATATAATGGAATTCAACGTAGCAGTGAGAAAGAACAAATTACTGCCGCACACAACAACATAAAAAAGTCTCACAAATTAGTGATTAAGTGAAAGAAGTCAGACACATACACTCATACAGGTTGTATGAGTCCATTTACATAAAATTTACAAACAGGTAAAACTAACCGATATTGTTAGAAGTCAGGATGGTGGTTTCTTTTATTGGGAGCATGAGAAGAGCTCTGAGATTCTCTAAGTGTTTTATTTTCAGATGTGGGTTCTAGTTTCACAGGTGTGTTTGCTTTGTGAAAATCCATTGAGCAGTATATTTGTGATTGTTGCATGTTTTTCTATATAAGTATCTTATAATACAATAAAAATTACAGAAAAATGCCATAATTTCTCTCTTTCCATCCTCTACAACCTGCAAATAATTAATTAAATGACTCAAAGTTTCCCCACACTTAAATGCAAACAGATCCCATGACTTGCATGAATACTAGTAACTTTAGTTATAATTTATTGAACCTTTAAAATGTGCCATATTTAAAATCCCACTATTTAGGTTATATCATTTAATCTTAATAGCCCAATAATGCAGGTATTATTACTTTAGAGTTAAGAAAGCTGAAGTGTAAAGAAGCCAAAGGAAAAAAGCAACAGAGATAATCTAGTTTAATTCCGAAGTTCACATTTTTACCACTTTGCTATCTTTTATATGCTCACTTTCTGACCCTTTTCTATACATAATCTCCTCATGCCTTACTGAGAACAAACCTAGTGCTCCCATATTTTTCTGTTTGCTACCACTCTAACTTCTAGATCTGCAGCATCCCATTTGGTAGCCTCAAACTACATGTTGTTAGTGAAATAGAAAAGCTGAGTTTTTAATTTTATTTAACTTAATTTATATTTTAAAACTGAAGCATTGTAAAATACAGGGTCCCATGCAAATAATGCTCCTTTTTCTTACAAAATCTTTTATCACAAAATCACAAGCATTTAATTCTGTAACACAACAATATCACACTCAAGCACACCATATGATATTTTAGGTGAAATTTTCAAATTAAAATTGTAAATTATTACACCCATATTATTACCGTACCAACCACACTCAATCAGGCCTTACTTCTGCCAGGCCCTGTATTTTTCACTAAATGCAACTTAATTATTTTGATATAGTTACATTCCACTTATTTTACTTTACTTAATTAAAATGTAATGTCTGAATTGAGATGTGCTATAAAGGTAAAATATACACCATTTTTAAGGGCTTAGTACAACACAAATAATGTAAAATAGCACATTAATATTTTTATATTGATTACATGTTTAAATGATATTTTGGATATATTGGGTGGAAAATATAAAGTTGAATTTACCTACTTTTAAAAAATTTTTATAATGTCTTAATCTTTTTACTAGAAAATTTTGAATTACATGTCTTGCATCATATTTTTATTGGACAGTACTGCTCTAGATGACACTTCTAACAGAATAGAAAAATGTACAAGTGGAGAGATGCTGTAATTTGGAATGTAGGAGCCAGATTCAACTCAAATTTAAGTTAGAGCAATGCTGTTAACATATTCAGAAATATTATAAACATGCTTCTTTAAACCTAGTTATCAACATATTTTACTAAACATAATGTGATATCAGAGATTATTTAAATTGGTAAATTAGCCTGCATACTGTGTTAAAATAGTGAGGCATTAAACTGTGGAAGGCACTGAACAGTTCAGTTTTATTTTTCAGTTAATATAAAGTTGACATTTGATGTTCAATCTTTGTCTTTCCTGAGAAATCACACTGTCATCTAACAAATGGCTGGAGGCCTTTCTTCTCAAACCATAATTCATTTGTTTTTCAATTGTCAGAAACCATAATAAAGCAAGCATTCCAGCAAAGTCAACTTTACTCAAGATTTGGGGGGAAAAGGTAAAACTTGAAATTTTAATTGGAAATTTTTTTATTATCAAAGTTATATTATGGAATAAAAAAAGAGAAATTGAAATTTAAAGATAAAAATGGCCACATAATTATTTATCAGATTTGTTTTTATCTAACAGAGACTTCATCCCAAAGGAAATGGCCCCAAGAATACACAGTGAAAAGACCACTGGCCTGGACACAAGGAGACTTGGGTTCTTGTTTCAGTTTTTTCACTTGACAGTTGAGTGGACTTGCAGTTTCTGGACAGGTTGGGAAAGGTGCTGTTGTAGGTTTTCCTGCCATTGGGCATGCACGTTCCTCCAAGTCTGTCTTCTTGAAGCACCTACTCACTCTTTGAGATCCACCAAACAACCACCTCTTCCCTGGCATTCTGTTCTCCGCTTCCCCAGACAATCTTGATCATCATCTCTTCTAAGACTACATAAAGCTTATAGCATTTATTAGATAGAACTGAGGACGTTCAAGGGGCAATCTTCTTTATTACAGAAGAGCCCTCAGAGTTCAGACACTGTGTTTAAAAATTTCTTTTGGTGACAACAGCTCCTGTGCAATACTGACACATAATAGGTGTTTGTTGAGTTGCATGTTGTGTTTTGATGGAGAATGAAGACAGAACTGAAGCTAGAGTAGTTGACAGCACAGGGGAGAAGGCCAAGAACCATGTGATACTAGGGCAACGAAGTGGCTAGACAAGGAGCAGCAGTTTGAAAATAGCCACATATGAGGGCCTCCAACAATGAAGGTCAATTACAGTCACAAACTGGTAGTGACAAGGGCTCTCCAAATTGCTATATGTATGTTGTACATATATTGACACTTGTTCTCATCCTGAAGGTTTATTTATCAAATGGGACACTGAATAAAGGAAAAAAAATACAACATGAGTGTATCCTCTTGAGAGTTCTCAGTGTTATTTCAAGCCAAATACTGGGTTTGCCACCAGCAGTCAAATAAATATCAGATTCAGGATAAAAGTACCAATAATATGTTTATGGATGCTGAATTTTGTTGACATCAACTGGCTAATACATTTTAGTTAGAACATACAGATCTCTGGCCTTCATATTGACTCTGGTTACTAACAACCCTGTTTCACAACCACCAATTCTTCCTGCATGGCACATGTTAGGACTGTTTTCCACACTCTGACTGTAGTAACTTTTGTCCAGAGTATTTTGTTTGTAGAACATTCCTTAGACTTGACCTAGGAGCAAGTTATTATTTATCATGGCAACTGGCCAGCTGGCTCATCTGGTTGTCCTAGTTACGCTGTGATGATCAGTACACATCTGAGCCACTGTGCTTGAACTGGCGATTCCTGTTAAAACCAGCATCGATGCTTCCTCCTAAAGAATTCCACCTTTCAGCTCATGACTCAAAAGCTCTTAGAATACCTTGCTTTTTTCCTTATTCTACTGTGCGCATTCTGGTGGGAGTTACAGAGCTACTATGCCTCTTTAGTAGCTTTGTTTTTCTATAAAACATTCAGAAAAAATGTGAAAAGAGCCACATGTGGTATCTAAAATAAGTCTAGAACATACTTTTATACTGCACATAGGTCATGGCTGCTGGGTTAAGAGAACTTCCATCCTCATGAAATAGAAGAAACAGCTTTTATCTGCCCACCTAGGCTTTCATTTTAAACAAACCATTTTCTACCTCTTGGCAGGTTAAAACATTAGTAATAATTAGAATCTGATACAAACAAAAACCCTAAGTGAGGCATGGATATATAATTATTATGAGCCTTCCTGTCACAAATAATCTTGATAAAAGAAGAATTTTTAAATAGCCCAAATGAAGACCTTCATCTCACCTCTGGCCCCATGCTCAATAAATTTATGTTCTTATCCTTTTTCTTTCTTTTTTTCATAATGTTTTATTTTCATGTAATTTCAGACCTACAGAAAAGTTGCAACAATACTACCAATAATCTCTAGATACTTTTCATTCAAATTTCCCAAATGTTATTATTTTACTATATTTTCTTAAATATATCTCCCCCATGTATTTACATATATCATATATAAATGTACATACATATATGTAATTTTTTTCTGAACTGCTTAGTATATTGCAATCATGATATCCCATTTATCCCCAAGTATTTCAGTATCTAGTTCCTAACAACAAGAAATTATCTTAGGTAATTATAGTACTATTATTATTGATACAATAGTATTATCTATCATTTAGAACTAATTCAGATTTAATTCCCTCACTTTTAAATCTCACCCCTAAAAAAAACAGGTAGAAGAAAGTAGAAAGAAGCAACTTATAATGTGTGTCCACTAAGGTACCGTGATCATTTAATTTAATCATAATACCTGCACAAACTCTATGAAATGGTCACCCTTGTCTGTATTTTATCAATGAGGAAATAGATACAAAAGTGATGTCACCTGCCTAAAAGACAGGCTGCCTACTTTATGACATTTCAACCTACTATGCTAAATATTTCAAGATTTATCTCAGTTAAATGTCTTATAACTTTTTGAGGGTAGTTCTGCTATTAACCCAATTTTACAGATAAGGACATCAATGCTTGAGAGTTCACTAGCCCGAGGTTATGCAGTTAGTAAGCCAAGAAACAAGATTCAGATTCAGCATGTCCAACTGTAGAGAAGGAACTCTTCATCACTATTCCATGGCAGTTTCCAAAGTCTGGTCTAAGGAGTCCTAAGCATCTGTATGTTTTAAAAAATTTGTTGTTAAGAAAAATCATAGGGTAATTTGAAATAATAACTTATGCATGTTCTTCTTCAATAGTTTTTTTTTTCCATTTTTTTCCCTGTAGGCAGCCAGGGACTATTTAGCCCTGAGTTTCAGGAGAGATTCTTGATATAGGGCCCAAAGTGAAAACCATTTCCTTCCTGTCTCTGGAAAAGCCTATACAAATTGAAGGGGTTACACTAGGTGTACTCAAAAGAGAGAAATTAGGGTATTTGAGAAACAAAGAGGTTAAGAGGCATTTGATCAGGACTGGGGTCAATGGATTTATGTGCATCTTTTGGTGGCAGCCTGGGGAAAGCTGCACAGTGCATAAGAGTAGCTTGAATACTGAACACTGGGCTTTCTAAACACACCAGCCATGCCTCAGCCCTCAGCATGGGACAAAAATACCGGGACTTCTGGACCACAGGGATTGTGTTCACTGAAACAGAGGGCCTCTCAACAGGGGACCAAAGCCAATGGAGACATCCCTGATGTTTGGAAGCTGCACAATACCTTAACCGGGGTACCGAGCCTTTTGGTACCTCTGGGCCATACTGGAAGAAGAGTTGTCTTGGGCCACACATTAAATTCACAAGCACTAATGAAAAAAATCTCATAATGTATTAAGTAAATTTATGATTTTGTATTGGGCTGCATTTGTAGCCATCCTGGGCTGCATGTGGCCTATGGGCTGTGGATTGGACACCCCTGCATGTTTGTTCTCTTTTGATGAATGGGAGCCCCAACATGGACTGAAAATGGAACAGTTAGATTGGGGGCTTACACTTAACTTTATTTTTATTTGAAAGAACTTGAACACTTTTTGCACACCTGAGTTTGTGAATGACCTGGTCTTTTTATTTATTAACTATGTGATTATGAAAGTTATTGAGAATTTTTGGACTTTGGTATGCTTTTTTAAAAAAAGGATGTTATGGATGGAGGTTGGTAAAGAGGAGAAAATGGGGGGACATCTGTAATAGTGTCAACAATAATAAATGAAAATAAAATCACATTATACTTAAAAAAATAAAAAAAATAAAAGTTAAAAAAATAAAAAATAAAAAAAGGATGTTAAATTGAATACTAGAGAACTTGTCAACATGCAGTTGTGATTTCATTATCCTTTCTCAATTTTACTTCCATGAAATGGCAGAGAGTTAAATTAATGTGGTGTATGTTAAAATGGGTCAGTTCTACCTGGTAGCATGGATTTGAAATTAATTTATAGGCTCCTGTATAGATTTTCAATCGCACTTTTTACTTGCAGAGATTATCCTACTCCTTCTTGTCTCACTAAAATATACTCACAGTACACAGAGTGTCAAGCTGGTATAGAGTTCAAGAAAATATAAACAGGTGTTTTCCCTGAAGGAATAGGAAAGACACATGAAATAGGTAGAAAAAAATAGAAGAAGCCTTGATAAATTCCTTGACTTCGCAACTTGTCTCCTTAATTCTGCTAGTCAACACCAGGTGAAAAGTCATATATAGGTTTTGTCCTGTGCATTAGAAGAAACACAACTGCCAAAATGAAAAAAAAAATGCCTTTGATAATATCACCATCTAACTCCTTTGCACTATAGAGGGTACAGAATAAATGGGTAAGTATTATAGTTCTGCCACGTAGTAATATTGCCATCCCAAATGCTCTCATTCCCACAGACCTGAATGTGGGAAGTTAGTAGTAGACAATGACAATATCCTTGGTCTTTCTCAAGTTGATATCAGTGGCTATCAAGGATATACCCAGGTTCCTATGTCAATGAAAGTTAATCTGTGCCCTTAGTATATTTGGATGGAACAGGATTTTTAGTCTAATAAAATAAATAAAGGAAACTAAAATTTGATGAATGCTGATATGCACTGGATTTGGAAATCTGGACAATGATATTAAATCTACAGGATTCTTCTTTCCAGGTTGATATGATGGCAAGTACTTCTTATATCAGCAAACTTTTATAGAGTGACAGACACAAAATACTTTGGGTTTTGCGGGCCATTTGGTGTCTGTTGCAATGATTCGACTGCCATTATAAAGGAAAAGCAATTGTAGGAAATACACAAAAGAATGGGTATGGTTGTGTTCCAATAAAATTTTATGGGTACTAAAATTTGAATTCTATATAATTTTACATGTTTCAAAATATTATTCTTATTTTTATATTTAAGCTATTTAAATCTGTAAAAATTATTTGTAATTTGTGGGCAATACAGAAACAGGGGCGGTTTGGTGAGCCCTTATGTAGATTGTTTCTGGTTTTAACTATGACCAGAATGGGATAGGGCAGTGCAGACAGCTCTTCCATGAAACTCAGAACTAGTGTCTAGTTTTGACTTCTCAACCTAGTAACTGCATGAACATTGATTGGCAAGTAATTAAAAAATCTCTAAACTTCATATATATCATTTTATGGTATTTGTGTGGCTGGAGAGAAGGTGGTAGATGATCTACAAATTCTAAAGTTATATGAGTTAAAACTTTGTTCAGTCACCTCATGTATTACCTTGCTGGCAAGTATTATACTTGAGAAAATTGTTGGCATATCTTGTTGAATTGTTATACTTGCTTGGCTTTGTTGAACTTACAGGGCCAAATTCTACATTTGCAAAAATATCCCTGCTAGTTGAATTTGGCTGGGCTGTAATTTCTATCACTGTCAAGAGAAGGGCAATTACCATGTTAGAACTATAATAGGTATCAGGAAATTGCCAAAAGGCTTTCAGAAACTAAGGTACACTTTTATTTTCCTACTCCCAAACAATTCCTCTGAGAGTCCCTCTCCCCTTACATATACCCTTAAAAGAAAATAAAAAGGCTTGAGAGAAAAGCAATGAAATCTCATTAATCAGATTTTACAATAATTTGGTCTGAGAGGAATTGGCACTGTTTATGAAGAAGGGTTTTGCAGTGTAAATTAAGAAGGTAAAACTGAGGTGGGGGTGTTTATAGCCTATTTAATGGAATCTACTGCTTTAAAGCAAATTTGCAGCACTGATTTGCATAAAACCATATTAATTAAAGTTTCTTTCTTTAAAGAAAGCAAGATCTCTACTTGGTAACAGTTTCTTAGCAACTGCTCTTTTTCGTAAGAACTTGAAGGCCATGAGCTGTTATTTATTTGAAATAGGCTTTAATTTCAACATTTTGCAAATTCAGGCTGGCCCCTTATTTAGTAGTTCAGGTTTGCAAGACTGCACATTTCCATGATCTAGCTACAAATATTTGAGAAAAAAACACAAGAGCCTTGGTAATTTGAATTAAGTGATAGCAGAGACCTGTCTAGAAGACAAAGAGGGAGACAAACCATTTAATGATGAAGGACAATGTTCTTAAACTTTGAAAAACAAAAGAAATATTTCAGCAAATTTGCACAGTACACATAATAAGAAAATCACAGCTGAAACTCAAGAATGGAAAACGCATTTCCTATTATATTCAGTTGCATTGATTCCTAAGTCAATGTGTCCTTTCTGATATATTGAAGATAAAAATATTTGAAGGCTACTTCTTGAAATTGAAATTATAATTTGAAGAGATACTAAGCAGTTTTTAGTTATGCATACTATTCAGGTTTCCCTAAAGAGATGAATCAAACGCAAGACTTTCCTGCTCAAAGAAAGAAAAATGTACAAGCAGAGATGAGTTTTCATTGGCACAATGCTAGTCTTGTGGTATTTCATGAATTGTTTTCCTACAAGTGAACTTCTGACTAATAGCTTCTGGGTGAAAACTATGGCAGCTCAAAGGGTTTACAGAGTATACATATTCAAATAATATACTGCTACTACACATGTACTATAGACTCTTGTAGAGTAAAAGCAGGACAGAGGCAAGAAAGAAAACAAAAACTTCTCTTTAGTTTGTGTGAGTTTAACCTATTGTGATTTTGGAAACCTGGGCAGCAACGTGTGTCAGGTAGGCTATGTTCAGATATCAAAACCAACTGTCTTCACTGATTTTATGGGATGTCTATTACTTAGTTTTCAGAGTTTATTAATAGATTCCATCTCCTAAGCATATAGGTATTCACTTCATACAAAGTAAAGTAAAATACACTTTGAAAATTTTAGACTAACTTGGTTAAGATAGTTTTCAGTGGTTCCCAAAGTGTGGTCCTCAAAGCAGCAACATTGCCTGGGAATGCATTAGGAATGCAAAATCTTGGGTCCTATTCAAGACCAAGTGAATTGGACACTCCATAGGTAAGTACAATGGCCTGTGTTTTTCTGTGCCATACACAGGTGATTCTGATGTGAGCAAAAGTTTGAGAACCAATGGTTTAAGCTTGAGTAGTGAGGAAATAAAAAGGAGTCATTATGGTCAAGTTACAAAATCAAATATGTTGAGGCTTGAGGATACAATTCTATTCTTGTTTTAATGAGCCTGAGAACTTAAACTTTTAAACTCTCCAGTCCTGTGTCAATGCCTGGATATACATCAAACCTCCAGATAACCCTCTGATTACCCTAAAGGACTAAAGAAAGAAGAGTCATCTATTCAGACCACCTGATATCCATTATCTAGACCACTGGTTATCTATAGGATTACCATCTCGGATCAATCCAGAGGCTGAGAATGCAGGATTGATTCTTCTCAAGAATGTATTTTCTACTGTAAGAGCTCTTAGCTTCTCTTTTTTCTTCAGAATACTCCAGGTATTTCCTAGTTACATTCCTGGTCTGCAAACCCTAAGACTCTTAAATAAACCGTTATCATTTATTTCTCTCCAAAGCCTCCAGACTCTTTTTGAGTTTATCAGACAAGCTAAAGAATCTACACAGCCTGTGGCAGGGTCTTTCCAGTAGACTGAAAACTACGGTCAGCCTAATTCAGTGACATCTTGGAAACAACAAAACTATTTTTTTAAGACTGTGTTTTCATTTTAGGCTCCTGTTGACTTTTAAGAAAATAATCCCCCAAATATGAGTTCATTGTGGGAAAATTAGAAAACTCTACAAAATAAAATATAACCACCTTTATCATTGCAGATATTCATGTGTTTAAAAAAAAGTTTCATAATTCACATATTGTTTTATAACTTGTTTTATCCATTTAACAATGCATTTTCTATTTTAAAGTCAAGAAAATTGAGGACTAGGAAGACATAAAGCTTATTTCAAGCCCTAGCTAGTTAAAGGAGTAACTAGGATTTGGATCCAAGCAACCTAATCCCAATGCTTTTCCTCTCAACTATGGTGCTATGCAACTGCATTATAATTTTGCATGACTAGATAATAATAATGTAATTTCACGTGACTAATTAATATACCAAGTAGATCTGTTTAATTAATTTCATACTCCAGGAAACTAATTTATTTCTAAATAATATTATTATTAAACACATTGCAATATAATTCTTTAACATATACCTTTCATTACTTACTGAAATTTTTAAGGCACAATTTCTCAAAATGGAACTGCTGAGTTCAATACCTTGCTGTTGATACATTTTCAAGTTGCCCTCCAATTTACTCTATCAGAGTATATAAGGATGCCCTATTCTTCACTCCTTTGGAACATTATTATTATTTAACTTTTGCCACTTAGGTGAAAAATGGTAACTGTGTCTCAGTTACTCTTTGATTATGAATAGGGCAGAGCACTGTTCACAGGCCCATTGGCCACTTATATTTCTTTCTTTAACTGTTCATTTGTGTACTGGATCTAATTTGTATGAAAAATTTTATTACACTACAACATACATATAGACAAAGAAATCAATGATAAGTAAAGAGCTCTTAGAAATTTCATAAAGTGAACGCACACATATAGTTACACTAACATCAAAAAACAGTATGAAAAGCAACTGGGAAGTCCCTTTGTGATTCTTCTGGTCACCATCCATCTCTCCCAAAAGGTATACATTGTTCTGTGCATACTTAGTAGGGATGTTATTGTTTCCAAATCACTGAAAATTGTTCTTTATTTTGGGAGGGGGAGATACTGTATTCTATTTATGTTCAAAGCACATATGTTCATGTACTACATAAACAGATTTACAGCATATCTGTTATTAAACCACTATGGGAGGAGGAGATAATAAAGAAAGTTGAGAAACATCATACTATTCTGGCTGTGCAGTTTTGCCTGTATAGAAGTTTGTCAAAATCTTGGTCCACTTCTTAAATAGGAATGATTTTTAATTTTGATTTGTAAGTCGTTATACATTAAGAATTTTATTTTATTTTTTATTTTATTTTAAATTTATAAATCATGTTTATTCTATTACAGTTGTCTCAACTTTTATCCCTTTACCCCCCTCCACCCATCCCACCCCCATCCCCTGCTCCCACAATCAATTCCCACTCTGTTGTCCATGTCTGTGGGTCATTCATACATGTTCTTTGTCTAGTCCCTTCCCCTTCATTCCACCATTGTCCTCTTTCCCCATCCCTTCTGGTCACTTTCAGTTGGCTCCATGTTTCTATGCCTGTGGTTTATTTTATTTATTAGTTTATTTTGTAGAATAGAGTCCACTTATAGGTGAGATCATATGGTATTTGTCTTTCATCAACTGGCTTATTGCACTTAGCTTAATATTCTCCAGTTCCATCCCTGTTGCCGCAAAAGGTAGGAGTACCATCTCTTTTTCTTTTTCTCCCTTTCTTTCTCTCTCTCTTTCTTTCTTTCTCTCTTCCTTCCTTCCTTTCTTTCTTTTCCTTCCTTCCTTCCCTCCTTCCTTCCTTCCTTTCTTTCTCTTTTTCTTTCTTTCTTTCTTTCTTTCTTTCTTTCTTTCTTTCTTTCTTTCTTTCTTTCTCTTTCTTTCTTTCTTTCTTTCTTTCTTTCTTTCTTTCTTTCTTTCTTTCTTTCTTTCTTTCTTTCTTTCTTTCTTTCTTTCTTTCTTTCTTTCTTTCTTTCTTTCTCCCTTTCTTTCTCTCCCTTTCTTTCTCTTTCTTTCTTTCTTTCTTTCTTTCTTTCTTTCTTTCTTTCTT
This sequence comes from Pteronotus mesoamericanus, assembly GCF_021234165.1. Classification (NCBI taxonomy): domain Eukaryota; kingdom Metazoa; phylum Chordata; class Mammalia; order Chiroptera; family Mormoopidae; genus Pteronotus; species Pteronotus mesoamericanus. The sequence goes on along the minus strand of NW_026555105.1, from coordinate 31,733,750 downwards.
TCTTTCTTTCTTTCTCCCTTTCTTTCTCTTTTCCTTCCTTCCTTCCTTCCTTCCTTCCTTCCTTCCTTCCTTCCTTCCTTCCTTCCTTCCTTCCTTCCTTCCTTCCTTCCCTCTTTCTTCTTTCTTTCATGCATATTGGTTTTATTTATTTTTTAAATGTCAAAGTTAATTATAAAATATTAAAAAAATTAAAATCATTATAAAGTCTCAGCAATTAAACCAACATGACACCAGCAAAGAAATAATCAAGATAGATCAATGAAATAAAATGAGCATTCTAGAGACAAAGGTATATATCTGTATAACAATATAATATATGATTAAGTTGATATTTTAAATCAATGGGTAAAATAAGGCTTATTCAACAAATAAGGTGCATGAACCACTTTTACTTGAAATAAAACAAATATAGAGCCCTATTTCACACATTATACAAGAAATATTCCAGTGAGTTAAAAATCAATATGTAGAATCTAAAGAGTTTTAGAAGAAAATAGAACTAATATTTTTCTTACCCTGAAGTAAAATATTCAGACCCAGAAACTATAAAGTAAATATTGACAATATGACTATATTAAACATTTAACACTATATAGTAATATACATATAAAAAATTAAAAGACAAGGAATAGAATAGAAAAGTATTTGCAACACATCTAAAACGTGGTTAATAGGTGTTATTTTTTTTGTTTGTTTTTTAGGGAAAAGAGTTCTACAAACCTTTAATCAATAAATGGATAAAGAATACCAAAGAGTCATTTAGCTTTTTAAAAATACTAGAAATAGGCAAGAAATATATAATAACAGGTTTAGTTTCAACAAATAATAAAGGAAGAATTAAAATAACACATCATTATCACAATCAGATTAATGAGTATTAAAAATATTGGTAATATCAAGTATTGGTGACTGTGAAAGGAACTGGGTATTCATAGAAACATTTTCTTCATCTTAAAGCAGTCCCTTTAGCATATTTTGCAGTGCTGGTTTGGTGGAGGGGTATTTTTTAGCCTTCTTTTGTCTGGGAAAGTCCTTATTTCACCTTCCATTTTAATTGAGAACCTTGCTAGGTAGAGCGGTCTTGGTTGCAGGCCTTTGCTTTTCATTACTTGGAATATTTCTTGTCTTTCCCTTCTGGCTTGCAATGTTTCTGCCGAGAAGTCAGCTGCTAGCCATATCAGGGCTCCCTTAAATGTTACTACCACTTTCTCCCTTGCTGCCTTTAGGATTCTCTGTTTGTCTTGCATATTTGCCATTTTAATGATGATGTGTCTTGGAGTGGGCCTCATTGGGTTCCTCTTGAATGGGACCCTTTGTGCTTCTGGGACTTGTGTCACTTTTTCTCTCCTCCAATTAGGGAGGTTTTCCATCATGACTTTTTCAAACAGATTTTCTAGCCCTTCCTTATCCTCTTCTCCTTTTGGTATCCCTATTATATGGATATTATGTTTCAGGTTGTCCTGCATTTCCCCAAATGCTGCTTCATTGTTTTTGAGTCTTTTTTCTTTTTCGTGGTCTTTCTGGGGCTTTTTTCTACCTTGTCCTCCAGCTCGCTGATTTGGTCTTCAGCTTCATCTAGCCTGCTTTTGATTCCTTCTACTGTGTTATTCAATGCAGAAATTGTATTCTTCATTTCTTCTTGTCTCTTATTGATAGTTTCTATGTCCTTTTTCATGCTGATATAGTTTGCAGTAAGTTCCTTGTAGTTTCCCTGTAGTTTTTGTAATTCTCACTGAGCTCACTGAACTCATTGAGCTTCCTTAGAACCGTTGTTTTGAACTCAGTATCTAATAGTTTACTTGCTTCTGTTTCATTGAGTTCTCTTTCTGGGGATTCTTCCTTTCCCTTCAAGTGGGGGTATTTCTCTGTCTTCCCATTATTTGTGAGACTCTTCTCTTTTGCTTCTCCTTCTTAAGTTGGTATGTCTTGATTTCCTGACTTTGTGGTGTGAACTTCTATGGTTGGAGACTGCTTTGTTTCTTTCTGGATCTGCCATTGATGATGTCAAATGTCGTCCCTGTCTGATCTAAGGCAGTCTGTTCGAGACTTCCAGGAATCTACTGTCTATGGCTCTCTCTTCAGCTGTTAATCTAGTCACTACACTGAGCAGGCCACCTTAGACAGCTCAGGGTCAGGCGGAGTCCTGCTTAGGGGCGGAATATTCCGTCCTTTCTCACTGCGGTCATATAGGGGAGGAGTCCACACTGGGATCCCACCTGCTACTCTCTCTGTTCTCTCTCCCAAAAGCCTCCGTCCCCAGTCTCTCCTCAGCTGTCTCCAGACCTCTCTGCAACTCCTTTAGTCAGGGATATACTGTCTGTGGTTGCCACTCCACACTCAGCAGGCAGCTTAGACAGCACAGGGCAGGGTGGAATCCCACCTGGGGCTGGGGCTGTTGGGTCCTCTGACTCTGGTACTGCTCAGCGGTGTGGTCTCTGTCCGAGCAAGATGGCTGCTGCCGCGTCGGGGATGAGTCAGCACCAAGATCCTGCCAGCTCCTTTCTCAATTCTCTCCCCAAAGCCCCTTCTCCAGTCTCTCCTCAGGTGTCTCTAGCCCACTCTGCCCCCACCCTTGCCAGAAACCAGGGTAAGTGGCTGCCAATAAAAGTTTATGTGTTGGCCCTTTAAACAGTTCTTTGTGTGTCCAGCTGTCTGTCTTTGGCAGAGAGCAACCCTGCCACTTTCCGCAGCTGGCTGTTTTCTCTGTACTTTTTGGCCTCTGGTGCTATGGGCTAGAGATCCCCGCTTTTGGTTTAGACCCCGCTCTTCTCAGGGGGATCCAACAGAAGAAGATCAATATTCTTCTGGTGCTGCTGCCCATGGGTACCATGCCCGCCTTCTCGAGTCTCTACCACACTCCTTACCAGTTAGATTGCGCTAAAGCCAATTCTTCTGTCTCCAAGGTTACAAGGCTCCTCTCTTGCTATTGTTCAGTTGTTTGTTCCAGGTGATTCCTCCACAATTTACTTGTAATTCGAAGTTGGTCTTAGGAGGATGTCAGTGTATGACTTCCACTCACTCCTCCGCCATCTTGATTCTCTCAAGAATTTTAATATTTTGTCTCATATATTGGAAATAACTTTTTCTAATTTTGTTCTTTGACTTTTAACTTTGTCAACATTGTTTTTATGTGTGGAACTTTAAATGTTTCCTTTTGTTTACTCTTTACTCTTAAGTTTTCTAGGAGTGCTCCCTCTTGTTCCCTAGGGTATTAAGGTACAGTAGACCACTACCTGGATTAGACTTGAGGAATCTGAAGGGCAAACAGTTTTGAATGGCAGTTGGATTGGAAGCAAGCTGGCTTTCCTTGCTTAGCTTAGTCCCAGTTTTTCCATGAACCAAGGTGGCCTGAGTGGTATAGAGTCAGCCTGGAGGTCATTTATAATGGATCCCTCCCCACTAAGAGGGATTCTGTCAAGTGATGTGAGTTCTGCTGGATAAATTGGAGGTCATTAGAGGTTATAAAATTGAGGGATAGTTATAAGTAACAAGCTAGAGTAGAGGCTTTTATGATCTAAATGTTTGTGTCTCTCCCTAACCCCAAAAATTCATATGTTGAAAACCTAAAGCCTATAGTGATAAAATAAGGAAGCAGGACCTTTGGGAGGTGATTAGGCCATGAGGATGAAGATATTAGAAATAGAATTAGTGTCCATATAAGAGAGGTCCCAGAGAGCTAACTCACCCCTTCCTCCATGTGATTATACAATGAGAAGTTTGCAACACAGAAAAAGGCCTGCCCTGACCATGCTGGAAACTTGACTTGGACTTTCAGCCTCCAGAACTATGAACTTTTGTTGTTTAAAAGCCTGGTCTGTGGTATTTTGTTATAGCAATTCAAACAGGCTAAGAAAGAGTTGTTGCTCACATCAAGGGAGATACAGTCTGACATTTCTAGCCAGCCACTTAACAAGGAACACACACGAGTGCATTTTGTATTAGCATTGTCTGAATAGCTTTATTCTGCTCATTTGTTCATTCATACATCAATTAATTTATTCATTTAATTTCAACTTTATTTATATAGTTATTCCTGGTAGTGGTTGCTCTTATTTTTTTACATTTTGATTCCAAATATATTTGCAATTTACCTAAGTATAATTTATCTAGAGGTAAACTGTGAGGTAGAAATCTAAACTATCTCCTGTATGATTGTCAAGTTGTCACAATATTAATTATGATCTTTTTCCAAATGACTTGAAATATTGTCCTTACTATATACAAGTGAGCAGGTCACATTGTGTCTGCCTCTAGACTTTCAATTTAGACTACACCCCACCCTGTCTATTTGTGTCATTGGGATTGTATTCAATTTACATATTCATTTGGGGAAGTATTGATGGACTTACAATACCAAGACTTTTCCTTTAGAGGACATGGTATCTCTCTGCTTTTTAAAAAAACATTTCCTTTTAATTTTTTTAAATAAAGTTTTAAAGTTTACTTAAAATAGTTTCTAAATATTTTCAAAATAATTTTATTCTCAAGGTGTTTGCTATTTTTGAATGGAGGTCTGTATTTAATTCTTTACTGAATATTTATTATTTCTAGTAAATTTTTGGTTGTTTACTTATGGAAAACAGAAGGGAGGGGGCATATAAAACTCTCTCTCCTGCTCAATTCTCCCTCAACTCAATGGTGGCTCCAAGAAAAGTCCCTTCAGAGGTCCCCAGTTCTACTCATAGATGACAGCTTGAAAACCAGAGAAGTAAACAGTCAGATCATTTACAAGTAATGGTTAGTTTACCTTTTCTTTTATTCTACATATACTTCTTACTCTGTCACATGGTAGTAATTTAATAAACATTTATTGACTTAAAAATGAAAAATAAGTGAATATATTGTCTAGTATACTTCCAAAGGTTATTAAAAATGGTGGTAAAAACACATTTTCATCTTTTTTCTGACTTTAAAGTGAAAGCTTCTAGTGCTTCATTATAAAGCATAGAACAATCTCTTTGAAGTATATATTTTTATTTCATTCAGGAATATCTTATTTATATTTTATTAAAAGTTTATAAGTAATGTATATTGGAGTTTATAAATGCTTTTGCAATATCTATCAAGATAATAATACATTTTTTTCTTGATATTTCAATGTTACAAATTCTTATTATTGAACTAACTGACTAGATTCTGCAGCCTGCGGGCCGTATGCAGCCCAGAATGGCTGTGAATATGGCCCAAAACAAAATCATAAATTTACTTAAAAGATTATGAGATATTTTGTGATTATGTGTGGCAGTGTATTTAATGTGTGGCCAAGAAAACTCTTCTTCTTCTAGTGTGGCCCAGAGATGCCAAAAAGTTGGACACCCCTGGACTTGAACTAATTGATCATGCTATCCTGTTATTTGAATACACTGTAAGATCTGCAATGCTAATAATATTGTTTTTCTAAGTAATATTGCCCAACAATTTTCCTTTTATTAAATTCTTATTGGATCAGGTTATGTGAGCTCAGGGGCTGTCAAATCTGGATGCTCATCAGAATCATCTCTAAGTGACTTATTAACCTACAGAGGACTCAGTCCAAGAGTAGTTATTCTTCTCTAGGTTCATAAGCTTATGTTTTTATCTTTAATAATTTAAGGCTTTTGATTTCCTTTTATTTCTTACTGGACTGAATGCTTAATTTATTAGCTTAAATCTTTCTTCTTTAAAAAAGAACATATATGCTACTCTGAGTATACAATTACCTGGATCCTGTGGGGTTCGTATAACTGTTAGTTTCTAAATATGATCTAACTGTAAATTTTATTCCCTCTTTAATTTGAGGGCCCCTTAGGAAAGGGCTTAAACCCTTTAAATAATTTTTTAAAAAGTGTTTATTTCTAATTTTACTATTAATTTTTAGCCTTATTCCACTCTGATCCAAAAATCCAATGATTTATGTAGATTCCACTTTTTGAAATTTTTATTTACTTTAATTTTTTTATTGTTCAAATAAATTTGCTCCATTTACCTGCCACCATTTTCCCCTGCCCCTCCCACCCCACCTCCTTAAATCAATCCCTCCGCACTTTGGCTCCGTTCATGTGTCTTTCATACATGTTCCTTGATTCAACTCTTCCCCTTCCTTTCCCTGCTACCCCCTTCCCTCCTTCCCTCTCGTTTCTCTTGCTTTTTTTTTCTTTCAATATACTGTTTGTATTTTCCTTGCTTGTTTGTTTTGTTGATTAGGTTCCACTTATAGGTGAGATCATATGGTATATGTGTTTTGCCCCCTGGCTTTTTTTGCTTAGCATAATGTTCTCCAGTTTCATCCATGCCATCACGAAGGGTAGTAGCTCTTTCTTTCTTTCTGCTGCATAGTATTCCATTGTGGAAATGTACAATAGTTTTTTTTTTTTTGATAAAAATAAAATGCTTTATTTATAGGCAGGACATGAGATTTTGTTTGTAGGTCAAGCCCAACTATATCATGGCAAGTAAATACATATTTAGTTCGAAATGAAGAACTTAACCGAGCCTAGTACACATTGTAAAGATTTTGACCACTGGTATGGGGGGTGGGGAATGGCAAATAATTGAAATGCTTCTCAGATTTTAGGAATACTGCTGTTATTTAAAAGTATTCTTCCAAAGAAACAATAGCCTGGGATAGGTGTAGAATGAAAATATTAAACGCCCCTATTCCCCTCAAAAAGCCCTTTATTCCCAAGTAGCAAATTGTTTAATTTTCAACTTCTGCCTTCCTTTTGCTGGAAATACTTTAAGCATTAGTGAAACACAAGGGAACATCTTTTTTTTTAGAGTTAAAACAATATTTACCAACACCTGAAAGAAAAAAACACTGAAGATTCATTTTGGTAGACAAAGTGGCCCTCACATATAATACACTTTTTTCCAATCCTAAATACTTGGGTAAAACTGGAAGGTAAATGTTTAGGTGGTAAGAAGTAACTTCTGAGCCAGTCGGGTAATACTTTAAAGGCTTACTGTCTTAAAAAAAAAGTGTTGACTTTATCTCTATGGTCACGGACTCATCTAAAAGCAAAGCTTGCCATCACTCACACTTAGCTTACCCTAGGCCAGCATGAATTAATGTCAGACTTTCTCAAGGTGAACCAGCCACTGAGTTTTTTGATCCACTTATTTACTGATGGGAACTTAGGTTGCTTCTAGCACTTGGCTATTGTAAATTGTGCTGCTATGAACATTGGGGTGCATAGGTTCTTTGGAATTGGTGCTTTGGGATTCTTAGGGTATAATCCCAGCAGTGGAATCACTGGGTCAAAAGGCAGTTCCATTTTTCGTGTTTTGAGGAAATTCCAAACTGTTCTCCACAGCATCTCTACAAGTCTGCATTCCCACCAACAGTGTACTAGGGTTCCCTTTTTTCTACAGCCTCACCAGCACCTGTTGTTTGTTGATCTCTTTATGATGGCCATTCTGACTGGTGTGACGTGGTATCTCATTGTGGTTTTAATTTGCTTTTTTCTGATGGCTAGTGATGCTGAGCATCCTTCCATATATTTCTAGGCCCTCTCTATCTCTTCCTTGGAGAAGTGTCTGTTCATGTCCTTTGCCCATTTTTTAATTGGATCATTTGTCTTCTTGGAGTGGAGTCATGTGAGTTCTTTATATATTTTGGAGATCAAACCTCTATCTGATGTATCATTGGCACACAAATTTTCCCATACAGTTGGCACTCTTTTCATTTTGCTGATGTTTTCTTTAGTCGTGCAGAAGCTTATTTTGATGAGGCCCCACTTATTTATTCTTTCCTTTATGTCCCTTGCTTTAGGGGACATCTTGGTGAAAATATTGCTGCGTGGAATATCTGAGAGTTTCCTGCCTATGTTCTCCTCTAAGACTTCTATGGTATTGTGACTTATATTTAAGTCTTTTATCCATCTTGAGTTTATTTTTGTGTATGGTGTCAGTTACTGATCAAATTTCAGTTTTTTGCATGTAGCTGTCCAGCTCTCCCAACACCATTTGGTGAAGAGGCTATTTTTACTTCAGTTTATGCTTCTGCCCCCTTTGTCAAACATTAATTGACCATAGAGACATGGGTTTATTTCTAAGCTTTCTATTCTGTTCCACTGATTTATGTGTCTGTTCTTGTGCCAGTACCAGACTGTTTTCATTACAATGGCTTTGTAATATAGTTTGATGTCGTGTATTGTGATCCCTCCTACTTTGTTTTTCTTTCTCAAAATTGCTGCAGCTATTCAGGGTCATTTATGGTCCCATATAAATTTTTGAAATGTCTGTTCTATGTCTATGAACTACATTATGGATATTTTAATAGGGATTGCACTGAATCAATAAATTGCTTTGGTTAGTATGGACATTTTGATGATGTAAATTCTTCCAGTCCATGAACATGGTATATGCTTCCATTTATTTGTGTCTTCCTCAATTTCTTTCTTTACTGTTGTATAGTTTTCTGCATATAGGTCTTTTACCTCCTTGATTAAATTTCTTCCTAGGTCCTTTATTTTTCTTGTTGCTGTAGCAAATGGAATTTTTGTTTCCTGATTTCTGCTTCTGATATTTCACTGTTGGTGTAAAAAATGCCTTCAATTTCTGAATACTTACTTTGTATCCCGCCGTTTGGCCAAATTCACTTATTAGGTCGAGTACTTTTTTGGTGGAGTCTATGGGGTTTTGTATGCACACTATCATGTCATCTGCAAACAACGACAGTTTTACTACCTCCTTTCCAATTTGGATGCCTTTAACTTTTTTTCTTGTCTGATCGCTGTGGCTAGGACTTCCAATACCATGTTGAATAGAAGTGGTGAAGAGGACATCCTTGTCTTGTTCCCGATCTTAGTGGGAAAGCTTTTAGTTTTTGCCCATTGAGTATGATGTTGGCTTTAGGTTTTTCATATATGGTCATTATTATGTTGAGGTATGCCCCCTTTATTTCCACTTTGCTGAGTGTTTATCATAAGTGGGTGCTGTACCTATTCAAATGCTTTTTCCACATCTATTGATATGATTTTTGTCTTTCCTTTTGTTTATGTGATGTATTATGTTTATTGATGTGTGAATATTGAGTCATCCTTACACCCCTGGAATGAACCCCACTTGTTAGTGGTGGATGATCTTTTAAATGTATTGCTGGACGCAGTTTGCCAATATTTTTTTGAGGATTTTAGCTTCTATGTTCATAAGCGATATTGGCCTGTAGTTTTCTTTTTTCTTATGTGTTTATCTGGTTTTGGGATTAGGATGATGCTGGCCTCATCAAAAGAGTCTGGGAGTCTTCCCTCCTCTTGGATTTTTTGGAATAGCCTGAGAAGGACAGGGATTAGCTCTTCCTTAAATGTTTTGTAAAATTCTCTTGTGAAGCTGTCTAGTCCAGGGCTTTTGTGTGCTGGGAGTTTTTTGATGACTGTTTCAATTTCACTAGCTGTTATTGGTCTGTTTAGGCTTTCTGCTTCTTCTTCATTCAGTGTTGGAAGGTTATATTTTTCTAGAAATTTGTCCATCTCACCAAAGTTTTCAAATTTCTTGGCATATAACTGTTCATATTAATTTCTTACAACCTTTTGTATTTCTGTGATACTAGTTTTATTTCTCCTCTTTCATTTCTGATATTTATTTGGGTCCTCTCCTTTTTTTCTCTTGATGAGTCTGCTTAAAGATTTGTTGATTTTGTTTGTCTTTTCAGAGAACCAGCTCCTGGATTTGTTGATCCTTTGACCTGCTCTTTTAGTCTATGTCATTCAGTTCTGCTCTGATCTTGATTACTTTCTTTCTTCTACTCACTCCTGGCTTTGTTTGTTGGCTTTGTTTGTTGTTGTTTCTCCAGTTCTTGAAGCTGGAGGGTTAGGTCATTTATTTGAAACATTTCTATCTTTTTGAGGTAGGCCTGTATTGCTAAGAACTTCCCTCTCAGGACTGCCTTCGCTGTGTCCCATAGGTTTTGGACTATTGTGTGTTCATTTTAATTTGTTTCCAGAAACTTTTTGATTTCTTCTCTTATGTCATTATTGACCCATTCATTGTGTAATGGTGTGCTATTCAGTCTCTGTGAGTTTGAATGTGTTTGAGCTTTTTCCTTGAGGTTAGTTTCTAGTTTCAAGGGCTTGTGGTCTGAGAAAATGATTGTTATGATTTTGATTTTCCTGTATTTGTTGAGGCTTGTTTTGTGTCCGTTCACATGGTCTATCTTTGAAAATGTCCTGTGTGCATTTGAAAAGAAAGTGTATTTTGCTTCTTTGGGATGAAAGGTTCTATATATTTCAGTTAAGTCCATTTGATTCAGTGCGTCATTCAGCTCCACAATATCCTTGTTGATGTTTTGTTTGGAAGATCTATTCATTTTTGACAGTGGGGTGTTAAAATCCCCTAGTACCAGTGTGTTGTTGTCTATGTCTTTCTTGAAGTCCTCCAAGATTTTCCTTATATATTGGGGTGCTCCTGTGTTGGGTGCATATAGGTTTACAATGTTTATGTCTTCTTGATGGATTCTTTCTTTGAGTATCATGAAGTGTACTTCTGTGTCTCTTTTTATGGCCTTTGTTTTGAAATCTATTTTGTCTGGTATAAGTATTGCTATCCCTGCTTTTTTTTCCTGTTCATTTTCTTGGAATATTTTTTTCCATCCCTTTACTTTCCATCTATGTAGGTCCTTTGTTCTGAGGTTTGTCTCTTGTAGGCAGCATATGTGTGGGTCATGTTTTCTTATCCATTCAGCTACCCTATGTTTTTGATTGGAGCATTTAATCTATTTACATTTAAAGTTATTATTGATAGGTACTTATTCGTTTTTTCCCTTTGTACCTATGTTCATCTTTTTCTCACTCTTCATCTTCTTAAAGCAGTCTCTTTCGCATATTTTGAAGTGCTGGTTTGGTGGAGGGGTATTCTTTGGCCTTCTTTTGTCCAGGAAACTCCTTATTTCACCTTTCATTTTAATGGATAGCCTTGCTGGGTTGAGCTGTCTTGGTTGCAGGCCTTTGCTTTTCATGATGTGGAATATTTCTTGTCATTCCCTTCTAGCTTGTAGTGCTTCTGCTGAGAAGTCAGTTGCTAGCCATATTGGAACTCCCTGGTATGATACTACCTGTTTCTCCCTTGCTGCCTTTAGGATTCTCTCTTTGTCTTTGATATTTGCCATTTTAATGATGATATGTCTTGGTGTGGGCCTCTTTGGGTTCCTCTTGAATGGGACCCTCAGTGCTTCCTGGGCTTGTGTGACTTTTTCTCTCCTCCAATTAGGAAAGTTTTCCATCATTACTTTTTTCACACTGGTTCTCTATCCTTTGCTCCTCTTCTCCTTCTGGTATCCCTATTATATGGATATTATGTTTCAGGTTGTCCTGCATTTCCCCAAATGCTGCTTCATTGTTTTTGAGTCTTTTTTCTTTTTCTTGGTCTTTCTGGGAGCTTTTTTCTACCTTATCCTCCAGCTCACAGATTCAATCCTCTGCTTCATCTAGCCTGCTTTTGATTCCTTCTACTGTGTTACTCAATGCATAAATTATATTCTTCATTTCTTCTTCTCTCTTACTGATAATTTCTATGTCCTTTTTCATGATGATACACTTTGCAGTAAGATCTTTGTAGTTTCCCTGTAGTTTTTTGTAATTCTCTCTGAGCTCACCGAGCTTCCTTAGAACCATTGTTTTGAATTCAGTATCTGATAGTTTACTTGCTTCTATTTCATTGAGTTCTCTTTCTGGGTATTCCTCCTTTCCCTTTTTGGGTGTGTTTCCTTTTCTTCACATTATTTGTGAGACTCCTCTTTTTGCTTCTGCTTCTTAAATTCACCTGTCTTGACTTCCTCACTTTGTGGTGTGAACTTCTATGGTAGGAGACCACTTTTTTCTTCTTCTTCTTCTTTCTGGATCTTCTTTTGATGATGTCAGCTAATGACCCCATCTGACCTTATGCAGTCTTTAAGAGACTTCCAGGAATCTACTGTTTGTGTCTGTCTGCTTCAGTTGTCAATGTAGTCATTCTGCCCTCAGCAATCAGGCTTTGGCACCACAGGGCAGGGCAGAGTCCCTCCTGTGGGTGGGGTTATTGTTTGCTTTCATGCTGCTGCCACTCAGGGGAGTAGTCTGCCTGAGCAAGATGGCTGGTGCTGTATGTGTAAGAAGTCAGCACCAGAATCCTCCTGGCTATACCCTCAGTTCCCTCCCCAACACCTCCATCTCCAGACTCTCCTCAAGTGTCTCTAGACCACTTTGTGTCCCCTTTAGCCAGGGATCTACTATCTGTGATTGCCGTTCTGTACTCAGCACCTGGGCCTGCACAATACTGGGCGGGGGCAGGTCCTCCTGAGGGCTGGGCTATTGTGTCCTTTCACACTGATGCTCAGAGGAGTGATCTGCCTGGCCAAAATGGCGCTGCCATATGGGGGTGGAGTCAGCACCAGGATCTCCCCGGCCCCTCCCTCAGGTCTATCCCCAATGCCTCTGCCTCCAGACTTTCCTCAAGGTTCTCTAGACCACTCTGTGTCCCCTTTAGCCAGGGATCCACTATCTATGACTGCCGCTCTGTACTCAGCACCTGGGCCAGCGGAACACTGGTTGTGAACCGAGCCTCCTGGGGGCATGACTATTGTGTCCTTTCACACTGGTGCCGCTCAGGGGAGTGGTCTGCCCAAGGAAGAGGGCAGCTGCAGAATGTGGGGTGAGTCAGCATCGGGACCCCGGTGGCCTTTTTCTCAGTTCTTTCCCCCCAGCCTACCCCCCAGTCTCTCCTCAGGTGACTACAGCCCACTCTGCCCCTGCCTTTGCCAGCACCCAGGGTAAGCAGCTGCCACTACAAATTTTTGCTCTTAAATGGCTCTTTGTGTTTCTAGCTGCCTGTCTCTGGCAGAGCATCCCTACACTTTTCACAACTGGCTACTGTCTTTGTGTTTTTCTGGGGCTCTGGTACTGTAGGCTAGAAATTCCTGCCTATGGTCCAGGCCCAGCTCTTCTCAGGGGAATCCAACTGGCCATTTCAATATCCCTCTGGCGGTGCTGCCTGTGGGCACCCAACCCACCCTCTTGAGCCTCTACTGTACTCCTTAACAGTTAGGTTGTGCTAAAGCCAATTCCTCTGTCTGTCCAAGGTTTTAAGCTCCTCTCTCACTATTGTTCTGTTGTTTTCCAGGTGATTTCTCCATAATTTAGTATCAATTCCAGTTTGGTCCTGAGAGGAGGTCAGTGTGACTTCCACTCACTCCTCTGTCATCTTGAAGTCTTACCCACTTTTTGGAATTTAATGAGGTTTTCTTTGTGGCATAATATATAGTAAATTTTTGTGAAAATTAAATGACTATTTAAAAAGATGTAGTACACTGATAATGTATTTTAAGTTTCAGCATTTAATATATTTTTAATATTAAACTAAACCCAACAATTACATTGTTAATGTCCTCTATGTCTTTGTTTTTTTCTTTTTTCTTTTTCAAGGACTAGGAGGTACTTTGTGATCTCCTATCATTATTTCATTTTTTGATTTTTCTTGCATTTTTTTCTAATCAGCTTGTGAAATAGTAAATTGAGCCACATCATTTTCAGAGCCTCCCATATTCTTTATCCTACTAATTTCCAGTTGTCCCCCCAAAAAATAAATAAATAAACAGCTATGTATATCTCTGTTGTGTTACTTGATGTATAGAGGATATAGGAGTTGTATCTCTCTTCATTATGAGCTCTCTGTATAATTTTTCTAAGGTGAATATCTTTAATGATTTATAACTTAAGGTTAATTTCTGCTTTCCTTCTTATTCCCATTTGTACCACACATTTAGGTTGTTGCTTATTTGTTTTTAAATTTCAGCTTATTGTTTACTTAAGCTTAATTCATATGAAAGAATAACAAGAAATTATGCATTGAACGTGTTGCCTCATGGGTTGTTGCACTGCCTTCATCTTTAAACCAGTATATTAAAATAAACATCTGTCATATACAGAAAAAAAATTAAATAGTTTTTTCAGACAAATTCAAAAATCAATGTGATACTATCCTGCATAATAGAGATATTACTGATTATTATTTGATGTTAATACTCAGACATTATGAACAATTTGTATGCATTTTTCAATCCTTGTGCTGAAAGTCTAAAGATCCATGTAGTTTTAGAATCTGTTTGTAGTTATTCTAGCAACTTTCCAACTAAAAATAGGGGGACAAGTCACCTTAAAAAGAACACTGAGTATCAGTCTCTTTAACTTTTGATAAACTGTTCACTCTAGAGTTTATGAATTCACAAATCAATGTTACACACACATATACACAAAACCCTCAACAATTTCTAATCTTTCACTGCACATTAACAAATTTATTAGGATAAACTACCCTGTAATTACCAAAGATGTCACACATGGCACACACAGAATTTGAAGGAGACAGCCTAGATCAGGAAGCATTCTAACAAAAAACATGAGTAGAGAAATATAAATATAAAATGTCAGCCATTTTAAATGCTTGATTATGACTCCAAATTGCCATTTCACTCTGCCTCATAATCAGAATATAAAAAATGCACAGCCCTCCCAATCCCATCAGACTGTGGCTTCTTAAACTGACTGACAAGAGAATCAAAGCCTCCCTTAATTTTGTATTCCATTATTTTTTAGTTGTACCCAAAAATGAACATCAGCACATCATTTTGGTTCTTAAATACGGCACCTGCAATTCTGTAATATCTGTCTGGAAATGTATTATTTCCAGGTATACTTTGGGCTTAGTTTGAACATTTGTAGGTACAGATTGGACACACAACCTTACTCTTCAACTCCTTTGCAGCTCCTTCAACTAAATCGACCCCACTCCTGGGCACTGAGGTATTCTGGCAGTGGTTGCAGCAGGAAGGTGTGAGCCAGGTGCCTGGCTGGGACCTATCTTTCTACTCTTATCCTTTGGAATAGCAGTAATTTAATTGCACTTGTTTGATTACAGCATATGGTTGAGTTTAGGTTTTTGGTCAAATCTTAGTTCTTTTCTTTCAATAGGCAAATATGTTCTAGTTACACATTTTTGGTCAAAATAATATGTATGGTCTTCTATCTCTTTGTTATGTTTAAATATTTCCACTAGATCTTCACTTTTGCTTAATTTTCCTGTGTTGTCATATAATTTCTGTGTTCTTTTTCTCCTCAGGATATTGGAAACTATTTTTTTTTAAAGCTGTAGGAGGTATTTTTAAGTGATTAAACATTTTTAAATTTTAGTTTTGGTTCCTCAAGAAGCTATTTGTTTACTAAATATTCTCTGTAGCCCCAGTTTTTCATTGTTAATTCCCTGTCACTATTAAACATTTTCTTAAGACTATATAGTTTAACTTTTCCAATAGTTACTTATATTTCTTGAAATAAATGACATTCAAGATTATGCTACTAATTCTTGCATGTTATGTTCAGATTACTATTTATGTTGCAGAATTATTTTAAATGTACCCTATTTACTTATTTATTTTGGATTTCTTATATTCTTGGTTTTAGTCTTTTTATTTGCGTAAAATTAGTGTGGGTTGCTTCTGTTGGGCTTTCTCACTGTTTACTTGAAACCTGTTAAAATATTCTTAGAGCTTGAGCTGGAGAGCTCAATGAAGCAGGCAAATATTAAAAGCCCACCTATTCAGAAGGGTGAGTAGGAAGGGAGAGAACTGAGGCTGCAGGGAGTCCAAACTAGGATTTTCACCTCTGCTTCGTTCTCTGAGTTTGTTGAGTCTGCAGGATCAGGCACCCATATTCCACATGTGGCTTCTACTAGGGGAAACCATTGCCTGTGTTGAGCTCCTGCTTTTTAGCTTCTGCCAGCTGTGATGGGGGAGTGTTCTGTCTCAGTGAGTTGAGCGTTGGGGTTCATCCTACTCAATTGTGAAAATTAAATGACTACTTAAAAAGATGTAGTACACTGATAATGTATTTTAAGTTTCAGCATTTAATATGTTTTTAATATTAAACTAAACTCAACAATTACATTGTTAATGTCCTCTATGTCTTTGTTTTCTTTTTTATTTTTCTGGTTGGTTAACAGTCCTGATATTGTGTGTCACTATCACCAGAGGAAACATCCCCAAATGTCCTGATTCTATTTCTCTTATGACTGGGAGTTTTCTTCCAGTCTCTACCCCATTGCAAAATGGAACATCATGGGCAACCCAGTTCTAACTGGAGTAGAACCTTCTTTTCATACCCCGCTTTTCACACCTCCAGTCCTCATGTCTCAAATGAAGATAAGCAAGATGTCTTTCTTAAAAAATTTGGACAACCATCTATACTTTCTGGAGCTTTAGGTAAATACTTACTGGTTACTTGGATTTTACTTTGTTCAATTTGAGTTGTTATTTATTGCACAGATCTAAATAGTTGCACATTTTTAGACCTCTTTTTGCAACTGGTTATCTAAGTTGTGACTCATTTTTCACTAGTGATAAATCTCTTTTTAGCATATTTCTTTCTGATTTTAGGCCTGAAACTGATCTGGGAGACCCTGCATATATTACCCAAAATGGGAAACTGCTCTAGTAGAAATCTCTGAGCTACACTGGGAATTAAGTAGATTGATAAGCCACTGTGGTCCATCACTTAATTACTATGATCCTTAGTTTATTCCTTTAGAATATGGAAATAACACAAACTGTGCTGCCTACCACAGCACAGGATTTTTGTGAGGAATAAATGAGATGATATGTAAGAAAACAATGTGTCAGGAATAGCAAAGAATCTAGAGGGGGAAGCATGCATCACTCTTCCTCCCTAAAGTGGAGTACTAGTTTCCTTCTCACTGATTTCTCTCCTCCAAATAAGAAAAAATGTTTCAGGTAAAAAAGAAATAAATAAGCAGTTTGTTCTGCCTTGCCTATTTATAATAGTCATCATATTCATTTACTCATTCATTCAACACAACGGTCAACAGGCCAGTTCTTTCCTTCAGAAGTTTATGTTTTAATAACAGAGATAGACAATATACAAATATAAAGGCGAGATTGATGGTGTACATCATTCATAAAAGTGGGAGAAAGAAAAATCTAAATGAGAAGTTACTTTTCAATGGGTATAAAGTTTCAGTTCTGCAAGTGAGTAAGTTCTAGTTATCCTCTGTACAACATAATGCCTGTAGTTAACAATATTATGGACTTAAGAATTTGTTATAAGGGTAGATCTCACATTAAATATTGTTACCACAAAAAAAGAGAGCACAAACAAACTTTCTGAGGTGATTTTAGCTTGATTGTGGTGATGGTTTCATGGATGTATGTGCATGTCCAAACTCAGTAAATTGTATATATAAATAAGTATAGTTTTAAAAATATCATTGTACATTAATAAAGCTGTTTAAAAAAAGAAAAAAAAAGATACCAGAAAAAGAGAGACAATAATTGCTATTTTGGATAATAATGGTGAGGAAAGATCCATTTTTTTTAATTCTGAAGAACTAAAATCTGTACTTAATAAACTACATGGTGAGAGCATAAAATTTGAAATTTTCATAAAGACTTTCACATACCTTTTCCCTTTTGCATTTTATAAAAGCTTTTTGAGGCACACAGTCTGGATATGATCTATACATGAGAAGGGATGTAGCCACAGGGAATCTCAGGCTCAACTAGACAAAATTTCAAAATAGTGAACATACATACCCATTTCATGTCTGGTACTGGCCACACCTACACCATACGCCTCTAAAACATCCTTCACTGTCCTCATAGATTCGTCGTACCTGGCTGCCAGGCCAAGGAAGTTATAGGAGCCCATATTGATGACATCTTTGATGATTCTTCCAGTGAACCTGCAGAGAGTAGGACACGCGAGCACAAAGGGCTTTGTCATTTAATATCCTAATGCCCCAGAAAAGACTCTCCCAAAGAGATCTTGGGTCTGGCCCAAATCATGTATTTTCTTCTAGACTTGCATTGTTGTCATCACAAAATGGTTTGCCCTTAGTAGAAAATATCCCCATAATGAAGCTGGATATAGTATTACTAAAAGGTATCCCAAGGCATGCAGTATTATTTAGTCCTAATTTTCCTTAAGCACTTGCTTTCATGACACTTGTGCTCTGATTTAAATTCTAGCAAGAACTTTCTACATGAGAAAAAGCCATGATCATCTCAGTCTCCACAAAGAATAGGAGGATATAATTTGTCAATAAAGCTGAAAAGGGGCTTTTCCTTGCTGGCTCTGTGTATTCTGCACTTTCTGACATGGGGTCTCAGTTACATTACAATATAAAAAAGCTACCATTGGTCACATAATTACTGTGGCTTTCCCCACTGGTGCATGAGGACTTGCAAAAGGTTGAATTATGGAAGACCAGTTGCTTGCATGCTTTAGTTTTTCAGATCTGTAATCTGGTACCCATGATAGGATTTCCTTGAAAGGATTTTTTTCAACCAAGGTGGCTGCCTCACCTAAATGTCCAGTTGTAGTCATCCGACACCCTCTCCATCAGGTCGAACAGAGGCCCTGGGGCACTGCAAATGGGCCTGTTCCAGTTGTCTCTGATTCTCATGTAAAGGTTCCGTGTGTAAAAATTCTCAAAGTTTTGATATAGCGGCACGAAGTCCTGTATAACAGTAGCAGAAGTTTACCTTTTGTCCGCTGCTTTTTGTATCTCATTTACAAGTGAAGGCTAAAAGTCCTGGAAGAGCCATACAAATATTGCATCTGCAAACAGTTTTTGAGCAAGGGTTTGTGGGTAAGGGGACAGGTAAGGTCCACAAATAACTATGGGAGGACTCCATGCCTAAAGGACATATATTTTAGTGGGGAAAGTAGAAAAATGTAGCAAATAAAGGTAACAAAGATGACAGAGCAATATAAAACAAGTCCCAAAATATGTGGTGGAGACAATGAATCCCTGCAAAATTACATGAGAGGAGTGACAATAGTTATTTATGTCTAAAGCAGTTTAGTTGGAAAAGACAGGTGATAATTTGGTCTTAATTTTTTTAAAACATGAATATCCCTACTCATTGTGCATTTAGAAAGGGGGATGAACTTGAACTTTGGACCTGTTAGCAAAACTGTTGGCAGGTATGGTTGTCATACAGTCAACTGCCTAGAAACTGAGTTGAGTTTGTGGAGGTACCTGTCTTCTCTCACAGCTGAAATAATAGCACTGTTTTGCTGTATAAAATATAATCCAAACCTGAGGGATTTGAAATTCTGCTGAGGTTCAAAGCAAGAAATATCTAATATTGTCATCTAACTCTTAATAGTACAAGAGAGAAAATGCAAAACCTAGGCCTAAGCCAAGTACTTTGGGCATTTGTAAGATTAGAGCTAGAGGGAGAGGCACATCTTGCTGGAGGAATCAAGATGGCTTTATGTAGGAGGGACACAAAAAGTAGAATGGGATTGTTATTGGCAGGGATACTTGGAATCTGTCGGTGAATGGGCCTCTGTGCTGGAAATGTAGGGTGTATTTGAGAAGCATTAGTAAGAATAAAACCCTTGTAGGACATTTGGTCATGTACCAAAATGTCTCTGGAGACATTTGGTTCACACTAACCCATTTACCTCACCCCATGTGTCATTACCAGCTGGCTACTGACGTGAGAAAGGTTATTATTTGCAATACAGGTACAACACAATTACTGTATCTGTAAAACATGATAGTGTTTTTTATATATGAATCATGTAAACCAAAAGTAGAAATAAATGTTATGGACTGTTTGAACAGAGGGACATTTTCTAAGCATTGGACAGGATCAAATATCAAGGACACCTAGCATGGACAAAATGCCTCCATGGACATTTTGGACAGAACCAACTGTCTGTTAATTGAATAACACACAAGGCAGATCTTGTTACTTTTTGCTTAGAACCAGGGTCTTGACTGGTCTGGCTCCTTATTACCTTCCTGATCCCATCCCTTACCATTCCCTGTGGTGTGGGTGAGTCTGTAATGCCAGCTAGTACAGAAACTGGGAGGTTTAAGTGTCCTAATGAGGAACTCACACATTATTCTGGAAGTAATGAGTAGGCACTGAATAATTGAGAGTGAGCTTTTTCATCTTCTGCTCATCCTCTTTAAACTCTTCGTCCTCTTTCCTCTTATGAAATGGAGCTAATTTCCTGAAGGAACAGGAGAACCATGGGGAAAGGTTTTGTGGAAGACCTTGTGCTACTGATTGGGCCCCATCATCTCCTGAGCTGGTCTATTCCAGAGGAAAAGATAGAGAATCTGCAGGTTTTAATGGCTGGTGACTGCAGCCAAGCCATTATCTTTTTTGTCACTTTATCATTTGTTTTTTCAGTGACAATTGCATCATTTCTGTGGTGAAATTTTGATTATAAGACAGAATGTTCATCACCACATACTGGGGCAATCTACTGCATGTGAATTTGAAGGATGGTTGGGCTACTATACTGGTCACATTTGTAAGTTGAGAACCTCACACCAAGTGCATTTGCTCTCAAATAGCTAAATATCCTGGTGTAGGTTATTATGATTTAAATCTACAAGGTTATGGTAATCAGTTATATCCTTTTATGTTCTAACAGGAAAGTGGACATATATTTTTTAGAGAAAAGGAAATTGTGTGTAATTCCAGGAAAATCTTTTCCAAACTATTTCCTTTTTGATTTAATAACATTTTTACAGACTATTTACTGACCTGCAGATTATGCTATAATCCCAAGTGTTGTATCCTTTTATTTCTAATTTTTATATTTCTTATTTGAAATACATTATATGAACTCATCCTATCTGGAGAAGAAAGACAAGTAGGCCGTTAAGTAATATTTCTTGACTCTGAACAAAATTATGGTTTTAGATTTTATGAGACATCTTACTCGAAATAAAATTAACAGCTGGTTTAGGAGAGAACTTAACTGTTGATTAAGGAAAATGGTTAATATTAGGTAGAAAATAACCAAAGTATTATGTCTTAAAAATTAAAACAATATTAATTTCAGACATAGAACAACAAAGTACACAAGATATCAGGGCAGAGGGGTCATAGATTTCATAGAGTTCAAATACTCATTTGACAAGTAGGGAAAATCAGATCTAGAAAAGTGACTTGAACTTAGGTCAACATCCCACTTCATCCACTTTCTCAGTCATCACTTTAGGGTAACCTCAAGCTGGCATCTGCCTCAGCTTGTCCAAGCTTCCCTCTAAAACACCATCAATGACAAAAAATAACCTACAATATGGAAAATTAAGGCAAAGAGATTATTGGACTATGGAGGAGTATCCATTCACCATAAGGAATTTGGTACTGACTTGAGAAAACAACGTGGGGCTCCCATCATTGATGCCTTATAAAGATGTACTATCATGGCCCCAGAAAATAATGTCCGGAAGGTGGGAAAATACTCCATGCTGCCAAACATTTCTGGCTTCTGGCTCAGAGACTCCAAATTTCTACCTATGAGGAAACCAGAAGCTAGCTCTTAATTGTTATAAATGTTGTGGGGGCAACATACAAGGGTTGTAACCAATTCTGTAGGATCAGAGAAAACTTTGTGCTAGGGAATGATCTTTACATTCAGAAGAACTTTTTATTAATTAGGTGCTTGAAGCTTCTTTGTCAAAGGGATGAGATTTCTTTCTTTTTTTTGTTCCCCTACACACAGAGCCATTTCTTTGTGGGCGGTGTGTGTGCTAGCCCTGATCTGACAATTGAACTCGGCAGTCTACATGTTCTTGAGAGGAACAATTGAGCTTGGAGACCTAATTAGAAATCACGATCTTGTCCAGGGAAGAAAAGCTTTGCCTCTGGCACCTCCCCTTCCTCTTCCTCTGCACCTGTGAGGCTTCCTACCACTGTATGGGTGTGCTGTCACTTCACCACATTCCTTTGAGCATCAACGAGATTTCTTCAGGAGCAGTCAACACCTTGCAAAGGTCAATGTCCTCTAGTCTCAGGTAAGCCTCCCACAGCATTTTGAGTACACCAGAAAATGAAACTGGACTTGATATTGTGAAAACGAACATTGCAATAGGGTAACATTGCAATAGCATGCGGTATCTTTATCCACCTGTAGATTTAACTTGTCATTTGACCTACTCACTCTTTATGTTTCTTCCTGACACAAAGGACTAGATGCGAGAATACATCTCAAGCAATAAGGATACAATCATTTTAGTGGTAGGGTGCAAGAGGAGTCAACCACACAACTAAACCTAAAAATGTAGCTACAAAAATGGCTTGTTTCTTCTGTAACATAACAATCTTTTTTTCCCTATCTTTAAGCTTGGAAGGCATTTTATAATTGCCCAAGTGTTACAGATATTTCTATTCAAGTTTTATAGATAATTAATGGAAAGGCAGAAAATTTGGACAAATTGAGAACTATACTTTGTTCTAAAACCAATTATCTTTCCAAGATCACACTGCAGGGCTAGGTAAGTAAAGAAGAAAGTAAAGAGGACATATCCATGGCCCATTGTAGAAAAACAGTAGAAAATTTGGAAGCATATTCCTTCTTATTTGGCTTAACTACATGCTCATTCAGTAGCAAATAGAATCATGGATTTGTAGAGAGAGAAAGTATCTTTATTAATCACCATCATTTATTTGTTCATACATTGACAATTCTGTTCTCACTTAATATTTAATTTTATATCATTATTTCCTTTTGGGAAGTAGCTGTTTCTTTTTACCAGGGTTGAGCTCAGAATAAGAATAAAATATGTTTGTGCTTTCATTTGTGTTTGAAAGGGTAACTACATTATAAAGTCTTTGAAGTATGAGAAACACAAAATAAAAATGGCTAAATTTAATTTTTTTATTAAAAAATTAGAGAGAGGTTGAGTAAACATGGTGGACTCAGTGCTTATATGTATATTCTACTACTCATCTAAAAGTCCTGTGAAATGACAAAATTAGGAATTTAAAAAGAAAATAAATTGATAAATGCCAGTAAGACAGTCAAGAGTATCATAAGTCAGGAATATTAAAGTCACAAAATATAGAAAATAAATAAGATCGGATCAGTGGGGAAATAAAACCATAGGAAACTATAGCTTTCCTATAGTTTCGAACTCTCTGCTTCTCTGAGAAGCAGAGACATTTTCAGAGAAGACTGGTGTGGACATAGTCTACCTGTAGGGGAGCTTCATGCTAAAAGAGTCATCAGTACCTGGAAGAAGTTGATACTCAGCATAAATAACTGGCAAGCTGGATTTCTTTGTCCTTCTTGTATTGAGTTAATAAGTAGGAAGCAGGACAAAGCATTGCAGTGGGGAACAAGAGCTGAACAGAGGAGCAATGCTTCAATGTAGGGAGCCCACACAGCAAGAGCACAAGTTACTGTTCCTGGCAGCTCATTCTATTTCTTTCTACAATCACTCAGGATAGGTGAACACATGAGCAACTATGAATTCTAAATACAAAATTAAGCATAAAACAAAGTGTCATGACTACTCAAGGAAAATTAGCATAAGAAACATCAAATTCAATAGGCAGAAAAATTAACATCTAGAGAAAAGACAATAGGACAAAAAGAATTATTTATATATGTATATATACATATATAACATCTTTATAGAGACACAATAAAACAATGTAATATTTTAAAAATACAATATTTAAAAGTATACTAGACACAGCTGAAAAACAAATTACTAAGCTAAAAAATTAAGCTGACTAATTTTTAGGACCTAATGAAAACAGACAGAGAAATGAAAATATGAAGGAAAAGTCAAGAAATACAAAGGACAAATTCAGAAGATCTAATAGGAATTACAAGATTAAACAAAGAAGAAGTAGAAGAGGAGGAAAAGGTGAAGAAGAAGAAGGTGGAAATGGAGGAGGGAAAAAAATTCCAGAGAGGAAGAAGGGTTTGATTTCTAAAGTGTAAGTGATCTATTAGGTAAGAATGGAACATATAACTAAGAACCAAAATCATCATATATCCTGGTTAAACTTCAGATCTCTAAGGATTAAGGGAAAAATCTCAAAAGTGTTCAGAAAAAGGGGACAGGCAGTTACTGAAGGGAAACACAAAGGAACAAGAGTTAGATAGCTTCAGACTTGACTTAGGTGAAAGTTGTGGAAAACATCATGGGGGAAAATTATTTTACACTTAAAATTTTGTACTCAACCAAGCCAGCAATCAAATAATAAATCAAATATAAGCATTTCAATATCTAAAAGAAGTCATGAATTTAGCTCCTACAGACCTTTTCTGTAATAATTGAGTGCGCATCTCAACAAAACAAACAATGAAACAACTGAGGAAGATAAGAGATGCCAGGAAAATCAGTGAGGGCACCAATGGAATGTAGTTTAGCCCAAGTAGTTTTATTTATGTAATATGAAGAAACAGAAACTAAAAATGAATAAATAAATGACAACTTGGAGAATGGGTATGTGGGAAAAAGAAAGTGAAAGTTTATTAAATTTTTCCCCTGGCAGGAGGAGACTCTAGTTACTGAATAATGATATATAAATTCTAAATATATGTGTTAAATATTCAAAGAGAATCATTAAAAACAGCAGGGGAAATATTATGTAGAACTTCCTAAGAGTGACAAGGAGAAACATGCAGAAAAAGAAAATTTAAATGTACCAGCGGTGCAAAAGAAGAAATAGTTAAAATAAAAAACAAGTAAACAACAGAAAATATTAATGTCAAATATAAAGATAGCAGGAATAAGTTTAAACGCATGAGTTATTAAAATATTAGGTTTAACTATATGGAGTTGCCAATGTTTGATGTTTTGACCTATGAAAACATCAATCTCATATGGTTCAAGTAAGTAATTGTTCATAGATTATATTATCTTATTAAAATACAGAAGCTTTCACATTTGTTTTACAAATAAACCTGTATGTTGCTTATAAGAAACACACATTTTCTGAAAATGATGAAGCCTGAAAATGAAGAGATGGCTGTTGACAAAAAGCAGATGTACCTGTCAGACAAAATAAAGTACAGAATGAAAGCATGATTAAAGGAAAAATCTACCAAGAACAATAAAAGCCATGGACTTTTAAGTATTTGGCAGTTAAATTGAAATACATAAGAAAAAAGCCTAACAAATCCACAATCACAGTGGAAGATATTAATACACATTTCTTAGAAATTGTAAGTTTGAGTAAACAAAAGTTAAGTCTTAGAGGACTCAAATAACATAATTAATAAGTTTGTTGTAATAGGTTTAAAGGACAATTTATAGTTTTTCATGGCACACAGGAAAACATAAGAAATTACAATATCATCTCAAAGTTTATCCAAGCCTACTTCTGTTCCCTGGAAGTAAAGGAAGATTTCATTTATCCTTCCTGAATCCTGTTGTCTCCTCTCTACTAGAACACTGATCCTAACTAAATGGGTCTTTGAGAGTAGCCAGGAAAACAGCTGTTTCTAAAATAACTTGTTTCTACAGGATCTAGTTCCAAATATATCTATGAACACCTAAGTTCCAGGTATGGGAAATGTTTTCAGAACTCAAGAGGCTGATACTCCAATTAGGGGAATAAATTGTACACATTAGCCATGAATGGTCAATCCATGGTGTAATCAAGTACTATTATACAAACACACATACTCAAGGGTCTGAGAACCGAGGAATCAATAAAAGTGAGAGGAGTTTGCCCTTCTGCGCTGGTTAGGCACATCTAGAATATTCTGTCCAGGACTGAGCGTCAGATTTCAAAAGGTCCTTTGACAAGTTGTGGCCAGAGAAGGGCAACCAGGATGGGGAAATATCTGCTCAAATGACTCTAACAGGAAACATGTCCTATGATGAAAGGTTATATGATGAAGATGCCAGGCATATTTGGTCTGTAGAAGATATTTGTTGGTTTAGGGCAACGTATAATACAGGGCTTTGGAGGCAGACAGCCCTGAGATTGAACCCAGCTTCATTTTTTATTTGCTATATGATCATGAACAGGCCAATTAACTTCTCTAATGTTAATTTCCTCTTCATAAAATGGAGATAACAATGCTTACCTGTGGTGAGGGTGGTTGGTTATATGTTAAAAAGCACAGTGCCTGACAGATGCTCCAGTGCAGAGTTAGAGTGCACATGGTTAATGCAGAGGGGAGGTGAATCTGGCTCTGCCACTTAATACTTGTATAACTTGTGGTCAGTTTTTTTTAACCCCCTTGGGTTCTGTTTTTTTCATGTGGAAAATGGGAATAATGATTCTTATTTCATAGGTGCCTAGAAAATTCAATGAGAATCATGTTCAGTACTTTCACAGAGTACTTTGTGAATTCAGGAAAAAAAAAGAAATTGCAATTCAAGTATCTAAGAAACTGTGACAACTAAGGAGAAAATTCATTAAGGGTGGTAAAATTTGAAATTAATATTAAAATATCAATAGATTTCCTATATGCCATCAATAACTAATTAGAATATGGGATAGGGAAAAAAAGATAATATTTAAATAATACCACCTTAAAAAAATGAAAATCATAGCCAAATAGTGATCAAAGGGGGAAATGATAGAACTTAAAAATAAATTATAAAATTTTATTTAAAAAGATAAGAAATAGCTAAATAAATATAGACATATCATCTTTTAAATGTAAAGACTAAATATTGTAAAAATGTCAAATTTTTCAAGTTAACCTATAAGTTTAATGTATTGCTAATTAAAATAATTTTTTGGCTTAATGGCCAATACCTGATAAGCTAATTCTAAAGTATACGCAGAGAGAAAATCTTTAAGAATTACCTAAAAGTTGTACATTTACCTAAAAAATAGATCAAATCAGTGGGTAAAAAAAATCCTATTTAATTAATGATATTGAGACAATTAAAAATCTTTTAAAAAATAGTCCATTTACCTCATACAACAAATATAAATAAAGTCTTGATGGATTTGTGGATTAAATACATAAACACATGAAATAAAAGTACTGAATTAAATTACAGAAAAATTTGTTATAACTTTAAGGTTAAAAAAAAATGACTTCCTAAACAAGATTAACTCCTCACTCCCCCCAAAGAATAATAACAGCAAAATAACAACAACAAAGAAAATATAAATGAAAATTTCAATACATATGAAATACATAAAATTAAAACTATATTTTTGTCTAAATATAATATAGAAAAAGTTAAAAGCCAAGAAATAGAATTAGATACATATTTAAAATACATTTAACAGACAAATTATTACTATAAGGACACATAGGAGGAATTCCTATAAATCAATAAGAACAAATATAATAAAATATGAGCAAAGGATATGAATAGGAAATTCAAGGGAAGTTAAGTATAAATGACTAAATCATATGAAAAGGAGCTCAGTATGACTCTTAATCAGGAAATGCAAATTAGACAAGAACCAAAATATGTTCATCTATCAGATTGGCAAAAATAAAAAATGCTAATAAGGTCAATATATCAAGCACTAGAAAGGAAGCAAGAACTCTCAGGTATTGCTGATACATCTAGCTAGGCAAACTTTTTTAAAAGGCAACTTGTCAATTTCTCAGAAGTTAAAATGTACATTCTTTGGAACAGACAGACATTTAGGCATTACCCTCAAATAAATGTATGTGCTATTCATCGAATAATTATTTGCAATAAGAAAAAATATGGTAATACAATAAACACACATCCATATTATAGAACACCATTATGCAACTATTAAAAGGAATGATGTAATTCTGTATTAGCATGTAAAGATCTCCAGACATATAGTTAGATTAAAAAAAATTAAGTAACACATTTGTATGATAAGATCTCATTTAAGTTAAGGAAAGGACAGAGTAAGTGCAAATGAACATATGTGTAATTAAGTGCATGAAAAAGACAGAAAGAATGCACAAAGAGACTGCTGTTGGTCATTATTTCTATGGGCTTAGGACTAGTTGGTATTCATTAGCAAGTCTCTACCTTATCAAAGTCAATCAACCCTGTCTATTATCATAGATTCCTTCTTGCAAAGGAAAGCAATATTCACTGTGGGGAAGCTGTGATCTTCTGATTTTACTTTTACCAATAGTCTTATTTTATAAAATATTTCTAGAACTTTCACTTTTGAGCTGTTTGGTTGACCTCCGGAACATGATTTAATTGAGAAGAAACTGGGGGTTTTGAGTGTAGAAGAAAGGTACATCTAGGCAAGAAAAGATGGTTGTTTGGACAAAGTTGGTGGCATCGGGGGTGGTAAGAAATAGTTGAAAATCAAATATATTTTAAACATAACACTGATGTATTTGGGGACAGATTTGACTTGGGGTACAAGAGAAAGAGAGGAGTCAAGAATGACTGAGGTTTTTGGCCAGAATACTTGGACTGATGGAGTTGCCATTTAACTGACCTGGGAAAGATTGTAAGGACAAGTTTAGAGGGGAAGCTCAGGCACATAGTTTTGAACATATCAAGACTGAGTGATTGCTGATAAATGACATGCAGTGTATAGGTAGACTGGACAGTGGCCTGGACAGGAGCCCAGACATCTACTCTAGGGTCATGAGGAGTGGTGGGGAGGTCAGCTATGTGGGCACAGGTTCATGTAAGTGGTGACTGAGGAAGCATATGGAAGTGCTGACCTTTTTCTATTTCTTCAATGAAACAGGAACATGATTATTAGCTGAAAGTCAGGAGGGACAAAAGTGTTGGAAGTTTGGAAAGAAAGCATAAAATATAAAAAGGTCATCTAGAAGAGCTAGTGACTAGATGTACTAAGGTAATACAATGGGTAAATAGTGTCAGAATTTAGCTGAGTTCTTGGACATCCTGGTCCAAAAACTGTTTGTTGGTGTGGAGGTGGGGGGAGACCTCCATATTGAAATTGAGTCTCAGAACACTATTTACACCTAAACACAGGTAATAACTGAACTTCAAGTTGAGGACCTCTAGAATAGCTATGCTTCTTACACTTTACACTTTAAGGTGTCCACATCACTCAAAGATTATGATAAAATACAGACTTTGCTTCAGAAGTTGTGAGCTAGGCCTGAGATTTTGTATTTCTGGCAAGCTCTCATGTGATATTGGTGAGAAGGATCAACTTGTGGTCCCTAGACCAGCAGTATTGGTATCACCTGGGAATTTGCCAGAGTTGCAGAATCTTGACACCATCCCAAAGCTATTAAAGGAGAATTTGCATGATCTCTAGACCATTTGTATGCACAGGAAAATTTGAGAATCATTGCCCTACAACACTGGTTTCTAACTTGGGCTGCACATGAGAATCACCTGGGAAACTTCTTATGAACCCCACAAACCAGGGTACACCACAAAACAATTAAATCAGAATATCTGCAGATAAAGCCCACATATTATCAGCTTTTAAAACTTCTCAAGTGATTCCAATGTGAAGCCAAGACTAAGAAGCACTGCTTTGATATTGCCATACTACAGGCTGCTAACTAATATGCTGAGTTCCCAGAGAAGAACCAATAAAGCTCTCTGAGTTTGGACCCATCCAGGTCTAAATAGGACAGCCAGTGCTTGGGCTGTCTGTTTATTTTACACAAAATCATATCTCACACCCAGTGATCTTAATGGGCCCTTTACTTCGAATTACTCAGAAGAAAGTGTTTCTGAGAGAATCAGGCTATTGCATCAGGATGCAAAAACAATAAGTTTTAATTCATCTGAACATTTGGAAATGGGTCTTAAAAATTCCCATAGCTACAACTTGCTGAACCCTCTTTCTTTTATGTGGAAGTAAAAATCTCGGAGGATGGGCCATAAATGTTTGGGATTTACTTGCAGGATCACTGAAGACTATTTGGATCTAATGTAAACACAAAATTTCAATTAAAATGTTTTATAACAGTCAGTTATCATTAGAAAAAGTCTTGGCGAACCTGTTAACAAACCATAAGAACTGAGAAATGTGACTGTGCATGAAGATTTTGAAATCTCTGATGATGCTTGATATTTATTTGATTATATTTGCTTACATCTTCTTGATTTTGAGAAGTTGAGCCATTATATCATTGAGAGAGTAATTCATCTAGAGGTCTTTAATAAATTGCAATTCAACTCTAAAGTTGTCTTTGATTAAAAAAAATACATTTCCCAAAAATTAAGACCTAATAGAAGAAATTTAAGCAAACACATTTAAAACTTGTATTGCCCTGGCTGGGTGGCTCAGTTAGTTGGAGTGTCATCCTGTGCACCAAAAGATTGTGGGTTTGATTCCTGGTCAGGGCACATACCTAGGTTGTGGGTTCAATCCCTGGTTAGGGCGCGTACTGGAGGGAATGGATCAATGTTTCTCTGTCACATCGATGTTTCTCTCTTTCTCTCTCTCCCTTCCTCTCTCTCGAAAATCAATGAAAACATATCTTCAGGTGAGGATTAGGAAAAAAAACCCCAAACTTTAAAAAACTCTTTGTGCCTGTTGTTCTTTTCCTTGCCTGTGTCTTCTGATTCTTGGTGCAGTCTATGGAAGGTACCAGGTGCCCTGGGCCTCTGATGTTTTTAGTGCTCTCTTGAAAAGAGATTTTGATTTTTCTATTCTTTTCACTTAGTTTATACTAATGAATCAATAGTCAAGTAATTCAGAAAAAGGATTATCAGAGTCTTCCTGTTTTGGTATTAATTTCAGAGAGTTTGTGCTAGAAATTAAAAAGAAAAAAGAGGAAGAAAGAGATTCTAAATTTGGGGCAATACTTCAGTCTAAATGGATGATTTTGGTATGCCAGGAGTCATTCCAGTGAGAGAGAAAATAGAGAAACTGGATTAATAAATGCTTATATCTGATTAAGGAAAAAGGAGGGCAGAGATAAACATGTCCATTAGTTTGTATTTTTATATACATTTTACCATGTATATAAAAATATCATGTTGTACACCTTAAATATATACAATTTTATTAAAATTAAGATTAAAATATTTATAAATGAACAGTCATACAGCATAATCAGAAATAACAGCATCCATTTATGATATTTTTAAAATCATAATAACTCTTGTCCCCCACCACTTCGTGGATGTGTTTTCATTCCTGGCATCATTTTGTGCATGGCTGGTTTGTCTTATGGGACAATCTGTTCTCCCAGTGACCAGCTTTTAGAATAGAATAATTCTAAATTCTTATTTCTGCTAACAGGACCTGAGGTCATTGAAAAGCAACACATTTCATGTTTCCAGCCAGAGACTTCATGATGTGCTTCAGATAGCTTATTAACACAGAGCAAGAACAGTGTCAAAAGTTCATGGCTGGGAGCCGTATTAAAAGGATAAAGGTCAGACTGGAGATAGAGTGTCTAGTGAAGTAGTTCCATAAAAAAGTATATAGTGATTGCAGCCATTGCGGTTATTAGCATCTGTTATTCTGAAAGCTTCTAAATCTCTAAAGGGGCTCAAAAGGAAAAAAAATAATAAAAAGGGTGCATATAAAAGAAATATCTGTTAAGGTGAGTTAATTGACTGATGCTCTCTACTTCACAGAGACCAAATGGGTGGGAAATTATTTATTTTGTGAAGAAATACAACACACTGATTTATTGAATCTGATGATGTCTTTCCCCTGAGAGGTAGTTCAAGTGGTTTTTGCAAAGTGATGGGTGTTACAGACAGGCTCCTGTGCACTGCACCTCTCCCATTGTCGAGGACTAAAGCACTCCTTCCTGCCCCAATGCTGGGAGTGTTGGAGCTGACAGATTAATGAAGATCTACTCCCACCCTGGTGGCAGTTCACGTTATCATCCCCCTTGCCTCAGTGCTTCTGAAGGGCCCTCCCAACTCAAGAGCTCTCTCTGGGATTCGCTGAGGCCTCTGCTGGTACTGCCTCACAGTTTGCCTGCATCATCTTGTCCTTTCACTCTCTCCAAAACCTTCCTGCCCTCAACCATCTCAAAGTTGTTGGCTGCACTGAAAACCCATTTGTATGTATGTAAATGTGGCCTGCTTGAAATGTAAGAAACACTTTAGAAAAACCAAAACAACTAGTCACTCTGGGTTGATAGAGCAAAAATATTGAAACAGGTTAGAAAATAGATGGCAGATCTGAAGCCTAAGCCTGCCAAGAGATGCCACACTTGAGAAATGTATATTTTACTGACCCTTAGTTCCAGCAAATATCCTGGAATGTGCTGACTTATTGTGTATTACTTCTACCCAGGGATTGATGATGAGAGTTTCTAGGACAGACCAGCTGCTGTCAGGGAGGGGCTGTGGAGATCCTTGTGAGAGTGGCCAAGAAGAATGTGCTTCCTCCTCCGAATTTCCCAGTTTCATTATCATCTCTGCTGGGACCTGGGAAATCTGTATTATTCTCTGGGAGCCAGCTGGATAGTTCCTGTTTGATTTAACTGTTTTGATCTCCTTTACCATTCAAAAATCTTTGTATCTTCAACATTGTGTCTCAAACCATCTTTTTGCCAAAATAAGACCTTTTCATTCTGATGGGTATACCACTACCATCCTCATCTCTGACCAAAGCAGAAATTTGGCATTCCTCCAACTATATTATTTTCTATACATATTTCAAGATTTGTTGATTTTATCTCCCAAATGTCTCTATAATTTGTTCCCTTTTTTCATTCCATTTACCTCTTCCCCAGTTCAAGCACAAATTATCTCTTTCTTAAACCATTATAAGTTTTTTCTATTGTCACTTTGCTTCTAGTCTAGAATTGAAATTCCATCCCTAACACCTATTAAATTCCCTGAAGTTATTTGCTCTTTTCTCACGTTCCCTCTTTTTTTTTTTTTTCTATAGACTTCCTTTGGGAGATCTCATCTACTTCTGTGGGTTTGATTAATGTTGATTACCCAAGATACACTGAAGATGCCAGAATATCCATCTGAGACTTTTTTCCTGAGGTTTAGACTTCTATGTCTATCTGCCAATTATTCAAACTCAGCTTGTCAAAAAAATGAATTGACCACTTTCCCCTTCCAGCTTGATTATCCTCTTCTATTTACCATTTCAATGAATTACACCACTTTCTTTCCACTCAGTTGTACAAGTCATAAGCCTAGGTGTGGTCTTCGATCTGTCCATCTCTCTAATTTCAAAGTCACATCAATCATCCCTTACTGTCCTCCTAAACATCTCTTGGTCTTATCTCTTATCATCACCCTGGTTATCACTACCACAATCTTAGCCCAAGTTCTCATATAGAATATTTTTTAACCTGGGTTTCTGCATCAGCCTCTTAACTGGTTTCTTTGGTCTCTATGTTATCCTCCTGTAATCCTTTTTTCATAGGGTAGTGAACATGATCTTTCTAATCTGCAAGTCTGCATTCCTCTGCCTGAAACCCTTCAATGCCTCCCCATTGTTCTTGTACTAAATATCCATAGCTTATAAAAACCCATTATGGTCTGGCCCCTACTTGCCTCTCGAACAATCTTCTCCCCACATACTCCCACTCTCACAATACTTCAGTCATTGGAATTCCCTAGTTCTTTGAATGTACAATGCTTTGTCTTACCTCTGGATCGTTTTGCACCATGCTTCCTCTCCCCAAATACTTGTTCAGTCTCATTTTGCCCTCTCTTTTGCTTTACTACTTACTCTTCAGTCTTCCAATCTTAATTTAACTTTCTCTTCCTCCCAGAAGCCTTCAGTGAGCACCAAGTTTGGGGTAGATATTTCTCATTTTTAGCTCTCTTGACATCCTCTACTACCTTCATGGTACCTCTTATCAACTTCTATTGCAATTGCTTTTTTTATAGTTAGCTCTCTGAAGGCAAGAGCCATATCTGCCTTGGTTATTCTTATATCCCTAATTGTAGGACTGTGCTTGGCACAAAATACATGCTCAAAGAGAATCTGACTTGATTGACGAGTTAATGAATGCCTTGGGATGGGCAGTGCCCTTTACTGAGAATGTCATTCTCCTCACTCTTGCTCACTAGGCAAATTCCTACTAACCATTCAAGCCCCAATATCATGCCTTCTTGACTTCCTAAGGGAATCACAGAACACAGATTTATGTTTCTCATATTGCACTCCTCCCCATCAGCACTTTTTGTCATATGTTTTGCTCATGAGTCTGTTTTTTCACACCAGACTTCAAATTATCTGATGGCAGGGCCTATCTTTAGTGTATGTTAGCACCCATCGCTTGGTATAAAGCATGTTCATACACACTTACTAAAATTATTATTATTACAATTAGAAGTAATTATAATAATAAACCTGGGCCCAATTTTCTTCTGAAGTTGATACACTTGACAAGGTAATTCCAAAAGAAATGCCTCACATGATTTGTTCATGGAAGTATTACTATAATAAGTGTTTATCTTACCATAGGTACTGTTGCTAAGTTACAGGATTTGAGGTTCTCTCATTGCATTGAAATTCATGTCTCACTTATCTTCTTTGCTTAGATGTGTTTAAGGCTCTATCATGTCAAATAATCCATGCCCACACTCACAGTATTCCAAATCAAATTTTAGGAAAAAAAGATTCATAGCATCATAAATCATTTGAACCAGTTTGGAAATCATGTTAACAAAATGAAAGCTCTTTGTATATTTCTAAATATTGTCCACGTTGTTTCTCTTAGCTCTATGTGAAAAGAGGAAGATGTAGACTTTTATAGGTTAACTGTTGAAAGTATCTAGATCAGTCCTTCTAAAAAGAAGGTGATTTTGCCCTCCATGAGATATTTGGCAATGTCTGGAGGCATTTTCAATTGTCACAGGTGTGTGGGAGAGAGCTAATGGCACTTAGTGGGTAGAGGCCAGGGATGCTATTAAAAATTCTACGATGCACAGGGCAGCCTCCCACACCAAAAAATAATCTAAAATATCAATAATACTGAAGTTGAGAAGACCTGATTTATAGGAAATAAAAATCTCATGCTTCATTTAGAAACACTTTTCTATACCAGGATACAACATAAATAATGCTCATGTTACAACTAGAAGACTAGAGTATAGTCCCTTCCACGTGCCTTATTCTTATATTATGATTTCTAACAATGTCTAAAATGGTATTTTAATATCTATCTCATAGGGTTTTTATATTCATTATCATAAATTAAATATGATAATGAATGAAAAAAATCTCAATTCAGTATCTGGTAAGTAGCAGGTTCCTCAATAAATATTTGTGAAAACAAGTCTGTGAACACAAAGGAGATGGAGTCTAGGGTGAAAATAAATATCATTTACCCTGATTGGTTCCTGAGCTCCTCACCTTTTTTAGGATTTGTACATGAGTCACCACTTCTGAGAATAGTTTAGAGAAGAAGAGCATTGACAAAGATTTAGGGAGATGTGCATACATACTTTTTGTTCTTCTCGCTCTACAGCTGCATTGCATTTTTCTATTCCCCAGTTTCTCAAAAAGTCTCTGAGATAGCCAAACAGCGTTCCAATTCCATATCCCATATAAGTGAAAACCATAATGTGAAGAGGTGCTTCCTCAAAGGATTCAATAATTGGCTTATCATAAAGATGTGGCTTTCCATTTTGCTGAAAACACAAAAGAAAATCAAAGGTCAGCACTCTCCCATTATAATAAAGTATGCTACTTAAAATTTTGGACTCTCAACCTTTTGGAAATAGATCACTGAACAGGAAATCAGAAAAGTACATTTTATTCTACAACCCCCTAAAAAATTGATTAATATAAAAATTCTCAACAGATGTTAAATCCATTAAATGAAAAGTTAATGTGGAATCAGGTTTCTACAAGATGATAAAGTATCACCCATAGGTTACTACTTAATCACAAGATTGTGGTTAATACATTAACCAGGTGATAAAATTACATAACAGATGTTGGGACAATTAGCCACTTTGTGCTCTTATTATATTGTAATATTCAATATATCAATGAAACATTTTGGCAGAATTTAGTCAAGTTCCTATCTAATTTCCATTTTGCAAGAACTATCAGGATAGAGAAACACGGTATTGTTTCATGAAGAAACAGTCAGATAATCCACAGTGTGGAATTTTCTATATGAAAATTGGCTTGGTCTTTAAAAGCAAAAATAAGTAAATGGGAGTACCTCAAACTAAAAAGCTTCTACACAGCAAAAAATAAAAAATAAAAAAAATCAAAATTTAAAAGCAATCTGGGAATAGGAGAAAATATTTGCAAATCACATATCTGATAAGGGGTTAATATCCAAAGTATATAAGAAACTCATACAACTCAAAAAATTAAATAACCCAATTAAAAAATGGGCAAAGAATCAGAACAGACGGACATTTTCCCAAAAAAGACATACAAATGGCCAACAGATACATCAAAAGTGCTTAAACATCACTAATCATCAGGGAAATGCAAATCAAAATTGCACTGAATAATGCAATTGTGAATAATGAGATATCACCTCACACCTGTTAGGATAGCTATCATTAAAGAAAAAAGAGATAACAAGTGTGGCAAGGGTGTGGAGAAAAGGGGACCCTTGTGCACTATTGGTGTGAATATAAATTGGTGTAATCATTGTGGAAAAGAGTATGAAGTTGCTTCAAAAAATTAAAAAATAGAAATCCCATTTCTGGGTGTATATCCGTACAACATTAAATAAGTATCTTGAAGAGATATTTGCACTCCAATATTTATTGCAGCACTATTCACAATAACCAAGATACAGAAACAATCTAAGTGTTCATTGATGGATGAAGAAAATGTTATACACAAACACACAAGAATATTATTTGCCCATAAAAAAGAGGAAATCCTGCCATTTTCAACAATATGGATGAACCTAGAGGACATGATAGGATAATGAGACATGGGGGCACAGGAGGAGAGTGAATGTAAGTGACCATAACATAAGGCAAAAAGTAAACATCATAAGAGTGACACAGATGGAAGGACCATATCACACGAGGTGATCAGAACTGGCATCCTTAAAAAAGTGGAATTGGAGCCTAGTCTTGATGGGAGATAGAGCATAAAGATGGAGAGCACTTGCACAGGAGTGAGACAGCCTGGGTTCAAATCCAGGCACTTTCATTTGCTGACTGTATGACGCCTTCAAATGTCTCAAATGTAACATGAAGCTAATAAAGGCTGTTTTGAAAATTAATTGAGTCAATAATATATGCAAAGCACCTTCCACAGAGTAAACACCCATGAAATGTTAACAATTTTCATTGAATCTGAATAGGGGTGATAGATGAAACTGTTAGATGGGATTATGTTGCTTTTAGAGGAATTTTGAAAAGGAAGAGAAAGAATATGTATAGAGCCTTGGCCAATCTTACACACAGAAAGAAATGAGAGAATGAAGGTCCACTAGGAAAGGGCAAATGTGAGAGGTGAGGAAGAAATGGGAGGTTGAAGAGGAAAGAGTGGTGGTGGTTGAGAGAGACCATTGTATATGGGAATTCTCACAAGAAAACCGGACCCCTTCTCCACAACATTCACAAAAATTAACTCAAAATAGATCATAGACCTCAATATCAAAGCTAAAACTAAAATTCTCAGAAGAAAATATAGAAGTGTTCATGACCTTGAGTTAGGCAAAACCTTAGATGTGACACCAAAAACACAAGTGACAAAACAGATAAGTTGCACTTCATCTGATTTAGAAGTTTTGTGATTCAAAGGATACTACTAAGAAAGTGAAAAGACAACTCACATTATCAGAGAAAATGTTTGCAAATCATATTATCTGATAAAAGCTTAGTACCCAGAATATATAATTAACACAGCTCAATAACAAAAAGACGAATAACTCAATTAAAAAGTAGGCAAAGAATCTGAGTAAACATTTGTCCAAAGATACACAGATAGCCAACAAGCACATGAACGCACACACACCAATTATTATTCTTAAAGGTACGTAAAATTTAAAGCAGCTCTTTCTTCAGTAGAATTCTCCATTTTTACTCTAAAATGTTTGAGTTGCCATTTATTTCTTTTCTAAAATACTTTGGAACATCATTAGATACGGCTGAAGTTATCCAAATAAAGTAACAGCAAAGCTCATGAAAGTGAAGTGATACAAGAATGATGACAGTATACAGTTCTTCCTTATTTGGAAGGGTACTAAATGTCTTAAAGCTGGCTGGGTTTTTTTAAATATGAGTATTTTCACCACAGCCTTATGTTATGTATTTAGAAATGCTTTATGAAACATAAATTTCACCCTGTTATAATTAACTTATAGGTAGACCTAGAATATGATGTTGCACATGATATACTCCAGGTGGAAACCTCCTATTATGAGATCTCATGATCAGTCAACTTGTTCAGATTACTGAGATATACTAATACATGAAAACTTCAATTAAATCTTTTTTTTTACATTGCCTTAAAACTCCAGCATTACGCTTACCTAAAAGATTTTTTATTGTTATTTTATTGGTATTTCAACACTAAACTAAGTTTACTGAGTGTCTGTGTTACCAAATGCTCTGCCAGAAGACAGGATATTTTTATAGACAGACTACCAGGCTGACAAATGGTACCAGGGAGATATTTAGGGTACTGTGGGAACTGGAAGGAAGATACATTTAACACTGGCTGGAAGACATAGGAAACTTTCATGAATAAGAAGTCAGTTGACCAAACTCTGGAAGTATGAGGGCTGGAAGGATAAAGACAGTAGGAAGGCATAGGAAGAAAGATCCCCAAGACAGAACTGAGAGTGTCTGGGAAGATGCTCATCAGCCTGAGCCTTTGTAATCACCACCTGGATAGTCTTTTTATTTCATTGTGATTCCCTAAATCTGCAGTTGCTAGAGTGCTCCCTAGAGGTGCTCATCAACAAAAAGCGTTGTGGAAAGGCTACATACCTCTGCAACTCTTGGGTATTCTTCACAGTGTACATAATGTAGAATGTGAGAGCTAGGGGAGATATCTTTCTTGCTCATCACTGAATCCCATTGTAAATACACAGCTTCACATGGTAGGTGCTAAATAAATATTTGCTGATTGATTCAGCTTATTGAATATTATTAAAGTACTGAAGTGAAAATTTACTTAACTTTGGAAAACCCAACACATGTATCAAACGTGTTTATCACCTTTTATATACATTTACCTAATTCATGACAAATCTGTTTGGAAGTGTTGGTTTTCAGCATAAAGTTAAGTTTCTTAGCTTAGTAAACAATGCTGTCTGAAGCCCTCTGATTTCCTGTCTTCTATTTGTTGCTTAAGCAATATAAAACTGCTTTTATTTGATGCCCTAATTTTTATCCTCCTCAAACCTTTTTTCATGTTGCCATTTC
This sequence comes from Pteronotus mesoamericanus, assembly GCF_021234165.1. Taxonomy (NCBI): domain Eukaryota; kingdom Metazoa; phylum Chordata; class Mammalia; order Chiroptera; family Mormoopidae; genus Pteronotus; species Pteronotus mesoamericanus. Next base: position 31,694,795 of record NW_026555105.1, on the reverse strand, counting down.
TGTAATTTCTTCAGTTTTCACTCCTTTTGCTAACTACCCTCTGCTGCTACCTCTTCTTCTCTACTTCACATATATATATTACTATATTATTTGCCTGCTTAATATCCACTGTTTAAGACCCAACTCTGGCTTTACATTCTAAAAAAATCCAGGCTAGGTGTTCTCATTGCATAACACTATCATTACACTTATCACATTCTACTACAATAATATTTTTAAAAGACAAATCATTTGATAACAAGACAGAAAATAAAGGGTCATTTACAAAAATAACAGCTTTCATTATTTGTCACTCAGGCCTTTCAAATATTTCAAATATTTTAACCCGGCTGTCCAGTGTGGCGAAAACTGGCTATACATCAAACCCATTTTCCTTTTCTCTTTCACTCAGCTGGACTACATTTCCCATAACCCTGGCAGACAAATATGGCCATGTGAGTGAGTTCTACCAATGTGAAAGGGGTAGAAGCAATACATGCCACTTCCACGCCTGGCCCATAAAAGCCTTTCTCGTGATCCATCTCTTTTTCTTTTTCCTCTGTTGCCATCTGAATGCTGATGGCCACGGTAAGCTTAGGAGCCCCATATTAAGGACTGCAGAGTTTTTTGTTAGTCTGCCTCCCGGAATAACTGTGTGGAGCAGAGTCCTTAACACCTCCCTCTTCTATTCTCTATCACTGCCAATTAGACTTAATAAAAGTGAGAAATGAACTTCTCTTTGGTTTCTTTTTTATTATGACATCAATTATTACCTTAATGAATACATACTACAGGAATTTTGTTAAAATACTTTTACTTCTAACCCTTGCTTAGAAGCATTTGAAAGAAGTTTGAGAAACTTTTTACCTTCCCAAGGAACTGTGTACCAAGGTATGTCTGGGCCGACCAAAATTCGAATTTCTATCTGGGGAAGTTTACACCAGAAATTTAACTGATTAAAAGTTTCAGTTCTTGATTTATCAAGCCATTATGCATGTTAGGTAGTGCATGATGAAAAAAAGATATATATTACAAGATTTAGGCTTTAGTGACTGCAAAAGGCAGAGAGAGAAAGACATACTATAAACATGGAACTGTAGGTGGGGCCAGTTCTTTAAATATTAGTTACTCCAACCCTTTTTTTCCCCATTGGTAAACAAGTTCAGTTGTTGAGAGGCTGAGCTGGCTCCAGTTGTCTTGAATCTCTTCATCCCCTGAAAAGTTAGCTAGTAAATCATAGCAGCACATGAAGAGAGCCACAGCCTTCCACAGGACACACCTAGATTGAGAAGTGAAAGCGTTCACAGAAAGAACAGGATTTCTCAAAGGGGTCTAAACAGCATCCTTAGCAGAGTGCCAATGAATGAATGAGAGAGAGAGAGAGAAAGAGAGAGGGTGGGGGGGTAAAGGGGGGGGGAGAGAGAGAGAGAAAGTCAAGATTGAGAGAACTTGGGAGAGGAGGTGAGGGCCTTTCTAAGAAAAGAGGACCAACATCGGCAGTTGTTAGTGGCATAAAACAAGAAGAACAGGGCTTTTCATGGACCTCTGCCTGGACCTCATGTATTACCTACTGGAGAGGAGATGTATAAAGCCAAAGATTAAAAGGTTAATTGGAATGAAATAAACTTTCTATGGTAGGTCAGCCAGACTGTCTCTTTCAGATAGCTGTGAAAGAAAGGTGTACTCTTCACTGGGATGCCCCTTTGTTAGAACTGCTGGAGAAATGCAAGGTAGAAAGATTTGTAGGATCCTAGGATCCTACCTGGGATGACAGCTGTAAAATCAATTGAATATAATTCAACTTTGGAACCAAGTGGGTGTCTCATCACTCTGCAATGATTGCATTCTTCTGATCTTACTTGCAACTAGTTGACTCATTTGAGGATCACAGAGCTTTTATTAAGTTATCCTGATAAATCAGAGAAAACAATGTACCAATGGTTTAATATCACTGAAAATAACTACAATCTACTATCTTCTTGATCAGTTATAATGTGCCATGTGAAAACAGTGCTTATCTCTGAGATGCTCAAAGCTTTTGTGGCCATGATCTTATTTATTTACATAATATCCTTAGGAGGCAGGTGGTGAATAGCTGTAACAGAGTTAGAATTATCTTCACTTAATAAAAGAGACACAGAGCATTAAGCAACTTCCCCAAGGTTGCAAAGCAGGAAAAGGCAGGTCTAGGTTGCATTTCTCAATTTAAGAACACCAGAGTTAAAGCAGAAAAGCGTGAAGCTAGATCTCTGAGCCATGGCAGACTGGAACATATTTCAGAAATAAAATAGATAGGGGGATGAATCTTTCTCCTTTCCGGGTGGGTATTGGTAGTAGTAAACACTCTGTGGGAAGGCTGACTACTATGCGCATGTATCTGTGCTGGGCACTGGAAGGAGCATTCAAGTAGTGTCTCCTATAGCTCTCATCCTCATGGAACTAGTTCACGGGATTATAGGGAGATAAAATATGCATACAAAAATATAACATTTTGACCCTGGCTTAGTGACTCAGTTGGTTGGAACACCATCCTACACATGAAAGGTTGTCAGTTTGATCCCCAGTCAGGACACATACCTAGGTTGGGGCGTGTATAGGAAGAAACTGATTGATGTTTTTTTCCTCTCCCTCTTTTCCTTCCTCTCTCTCTAAAATCAATAAGTACATTTTAAAGTATATAACATTTGGGTACTAGAGAAAAGTATTGAGTGGCAACATCTAATGAAGTATATAGCACTGGTAAAAAAACAAGGAGTTTGATAAGTTACTTCATATTTATACAGTTGTTCATTCATTCAACAAACACATTTTGAGCGCTTCCTCTGTGCCAACTGCTGTGCTAGGTCCAGGGGACACAGTAGCAACTAAAAGGGACACAACTCCCGTCCTCATGACACTCATAGTCTATATGTAAGCTGTTCAATACACTACTCACTAGCTACATGTGGCATTTATATTTAAACTTAAATAACTAAAATTAAACAAATTTAGAGACTTAGAAACTCAATTTCCCTAGCCACATTTCAAGTGCTCAATAACCATATATGGCTGCATTACTGGAGGAGACAGATATACAGCATTGCCATCACTACAGAAGTTTCTGTTGTTTGAAGTCAGCAAATTGTGGCACACAGACCAGGTCTTGTTCACCACCTACTTTTGCAAATAGTTTTATTGGAACACAACTACCTCCATTTGTTTATGTATTGTCTGTGGCTGCTTTCACATTATAATGGCAGAGTCGAGTAGCTGTGACAGAAGTTGTATATATAGGCCACTGAGATAAAAATATTTACTATCTGGTCCTTTACAGAAAAAGTTTGCCAATCCCTGGACTAGACAGAACTACAGATGCAGAACAAATATTTACAAAAAAGAAAGTGATGAACAAGAAAGGTTGCTGTGGAGTGGGTAGGATGGGGATTTGACTTAATTCAGGAAAAGACAAAGGCCTCCCTAAAGAAGATGGTATTTAAAATAAGAATGGAATAATGAGAAGGGGTTTACCAGGTAGAGTGTTCCTAGCAGCAGGAAGAGCTTGAAAATTTGCGGGAAGGGGATAGGGGTGTATGGCTGTGATAGTAAGGGGCAGGGGTAAATGTCAGTTTGAGGAGGGGACCTCCATCTATGCTGAAGTTCATTGCTAGTGCTCCAGTGTCTAGAATGGCATCTGATGTGAAGTAGGTATTGATTAAATACTTGATGAATGATTGAATAGGCTGGGAGATTATGTAGAGCTCATAAGCCAAGTTTAGAATTGTGACCCTGATTCTAATAAGGGAAGCCACTGGTGAGTTTTAAGCAAGTGATTGCTTAAAATTTCTGATCAGATATGTGTTTTCAAAAGGATTCTTGCAAGGCTGTGTGAAGACTATGTAGAATTATCTTCACTTAATAAAAGAGACACAGAGCATTAAGCAACTTCCCCAAGGTTGCAAAGCAGGAAAAGGCAGGACTACGTTGCATTTCTCAATTTAAGAACACCAGAGTTAAAGCAGAAAAGCATGAAGCTCTGTTACATAGGATCCCGTACATTCAGTAATTCACAATGATTCATGGTTGTGTGGTTGGAGATTTTAAAGTCTCTACCATATCCATTTTAGAAGAGGATTTAATGAGGTAAATGCTTGTTTAGCTGATTTTGGAATTTTGAACTTACAACCCAAAATCACAAGTGTCTCCTAAATGGTGTGAGTGAACCAACAACAGAGGCATGCTTTGACATAACAACGAGGTGTGCACTGTGGCATTTCTTTCCCATGTCAGGCAGCCAGTGACTCATAGGTGAATTATAACAAGGTGGGGCTCCTGGAAGCGCACAAAATGTGGTTCTGAGAATCATTTGGCTAAACTCAGTGGACTGAACTTGGAATACAAACAATAATTTTTTCTTTGAGTCAAAATGAAACAATTTCTCCTTGCACCTCAATGACTCTGAACCCCACCCAAAACTTTCTATTTCCTAAAGCGAGATCAAACAGTGCCAGCCATTCAGCAACATGAAGAAGCAGAAAGCCTTCTTACTCAGAAAGAGAGAAACTGGCTGAGGATTCAGTTGTTCCTTTTCTATGTTTATTAGGATTTTGCACATATTTATTCTTGCTTCTCTGTCTGGCACCCTATAAAAACACACACATTTATGCATGCCATGGGCAGCCTAGGAGCCTGTAACCTTGTTTATCTTTTGCTTACTTTTCAAGATAGAATGTGTCCATAAAGAAATAATGCTTAATTGAATGTATACAGATTTCCTAGCTGAAATCTTTTATTTTCATGGAAGGCAGAACATAACATTTTATTTTTCTATAAAAAGCTTTTGCTCCTTGGAAAAATGAGTATGTTGTCTCTGAACAACCAAGTCACCAAGAATGTTATATCACAACAATTTATTTCTTTGCTTCCAAAAACTCTGATAATATTCATTGTCACAGTCATAATTATCTGATTAATTTTTATTATCATGTGGGACATAATATAGTAAAAAAGTAACTTCTCCAAGAGCAAGGCTAATCTTGACTGGTTTTTACCTATAGTTCTGAATCAACCAGCATAGTGGATCCAGGCATTTTTAAAAATTAATTAATTAATTTAGCTGCTGTAGTTTCTGACCTCTAAGTAATGGAGGGGTGCAAGACACAAGTCATCTGATCGGTATAATGATTAATACTACATTTAACAAAAGAAAACTGATGTTTGCAACCTACTTATTTTAGTCTTTGAGTCATTTCTTCAGTGCACTATGTGGAGCACTTCTATCTATTTCTCAGTTTATAGGTACCTGATTCAGGCATCTTGCTAAGAATGATCAATGGGAAGTATGGCCCTTTAGAGAAAATACCAGTCTCTCTTTCATAAACTAACAAAGCAACTCATGGGGTACATCAGTTGTGAGATTTTCTCAGGTGTCCCAAATTATTTGCAAGGTTTGGCAAAATGTGTTAGTTTCACTGGCTCTTTTATTTGTTTTTGGTTCTATGATGTGAAAGGCTGTGCTCTGTAGAAGTGCTAGAAACTGGTGATGGACAGAGCTGTGTCTTGCCCTGGATTGACTATTTTGAGATCTTGGGCAAGTGATGGCCCTTATTTGAGTCTCAGTTGCCTATTAATAAATGTGTCACTAAGATTGAGAAAATGAGATAAAACGCTTCTCTGAGATTTGAGATCAGTTCTGCCATTATTATTCAGGTGTTTGAGAAGATCTGGAGCCAAATTTCTTTAAAACTGACTATAGAATTAAGTGACTGACAAACATAGCAAGCTGCAAGAACCCCTGCAAGAACCCAGTGGTCCCTTACAATGTCATCAGTGTCATTGCCTCTGGCAAGCTCAGCAAGAGAACCAAGAAGTGAACTGACTCATGTTCCCCACTGGGTCAGGAAGCAAGCATTTATGATGTTATATGTTTGAAAACAGAGTTGAAGCTGATCAAAGGCTCACAGAAAGGTGAATCCAGGAAATATTCTCTTAGTCCTGGTTTTTTCATCCCTAAAATGGATAAATAGCATTTGTTCTGTCTACTTCACAGCAATGCTGTCAGGGCCCAATGAAATCCTGGATATAAGGATCATTGTACTGATAGAAGGATCGTTGTAGCTTATGCTGAAAATTAAAGGGATTAATAATTGGTTACATTTTAAAGAAATTATTTTCTTAATTTTAGGTTTCCCAGAAGCAGACCCTGAGTAAAGGATTCAAATGCAAGTGGTTATTTTGAAGGTGAGCACTGGTAGAGGAGAGAGGGAAAAGGATATGAAACCAGTGAAGGCTGTACTATTGCTCCACTTACTACTGTGGGCAATTGCAGCTCACTTCTGGTGGGGACTCTGGGAAACAGTGTAGAACATGCTCAGAGTTATCCACCTGAGGAATGAGGGAGGTGGGGTGTTTATCCTCCTGTTTCAATCAGTCAATGGTTGAGGGCTACTGTTGGAGGTGTTGATTTTCTGGCACTTCTAGCCTGGTGCACACTATGTCAGAACAGGCTTCAGGGGCCCAGAGAGAGTCCTTGGGCAAAGGTCATGGGAGCTGGTCTTTGGAAGTACACAGAAATGGTTAGAGCCGAAAGGCGAAGAGGACATGGCACAAACAGGATCTGCTACTGTCACCATGATTTTATAGCGGTACCACCTTAGTACCCTTAATACTTAACCTTCACCTCTCCATATTATTATTTTTTAATATTCAGTTTGTTTTCATTCAAAGCTTATTGGTGTTTTACCCAGGTATATCTGACACTGTGTGTTAAACACTGGGACACTATGTATTCCAATATACACCTTCTCTTTGTGTTCTGACACTGTTTCACCAAAGAAGGGCTAGGGACAAAAATAGGCAGACTCCTGCAAGGGCCAATGTTAACAAGAGCTCACATTTATGGAGAGTTTCTTTTGGTCACTGGCACTTTCCTAAGTCTTTGCATGCACTACCACAAGTATCACTTACAACAATTCTATTGGGTAGGCACCACTATTATCCTCATCTTCCAAATGGGGAACTGAGGCACAGAGATATTACATCATTTATCCAAGGTCCCAGAGCTTCCAGTGTAAAGCTGGAATTCAAGCCTAGGCACTGCCATATGGAAGCCCTACCACCAATTTCTACGTGATGATTCAGTTTATTAGAGCAGCAAGACTGTGGGATGTGGCAACAGGTTATGTGATACTAGGAGTCAGAAAATCCTGGTTCCATTAGTTTGCAGCCATGTGGGTGGCTGACCTCTTTAAAACCCCGATCCTTATATGTGAAATTTGAAAGCCTATTATTGATTAACAATCATATCTCAAAAAGCACAAACACATGGTAGGTTTTCATGTGTGGTAGCAATCATTACTTCAATTAATATTGATCTCTCTGACATGGTGTCCTAAGAGATGCAAAAAAGGAAGCACTCTACATATGGGCTCTTATTTTGGGAAAGAGGAAAGAAGATGCCTTTAGTTCTTACATGAAACAAATGAAATTTTGCAATATCAATTTTGAAATTGAGACTAAAGAATTTGCACTAGCAGATACCACGTTAGTCTTCAAATATGTAGTCCGTGGCTGTTTTCTTTAAAGCTTGGAGTTTTCATAAAGATGCTGCTTCCCAAAGAGGGATTTGGGATTGGTGACAAGAGGCTAGAGGAGTATCACATTGGTGTGACTTTGAAGGCAGTTACTTAGGTGTGCTGAGCTTTATTTCTCTGTGTGAAAGAAGACAGGGGTTGGAGTGGAATTATAAGAATTTCTAAACCAAGTTCCCTTACTGCTAACTGGATTATACTGAAGACCAAAAAGGGAAATGGCTCTTGATCCCTTTAGAGTTAAGTGTGTACAACAGGAGAACTTCTCTAGTGAGTCAGCTCCCCTTGAGCCCTTCCTTTACCTCATTTGTTGCTAATTTACATATTACTCATTCCTTTTATCCAGAGATTAAAGTCTCCAATATTAAGTAAACAGTTTTGTAACACCATTCTGCAGTCAAAACTGTATTATGAAACACTTTCCAGTAAGAACAATCGAAAGGTACTGTAGGTCAAAATTCATTGAATGGTATACTTAAGATTTGTGCATTTCATTATAGGTAAATTTTGCCTCAAAGGAAGAAAATAGAAAATATAAGCAAACATTGAAGTCTAGTTAATGATATGTATATGGAAGAGTTTAAGTGAAGTGCATTGATTCTACAACTTCCTTTGAAATGCACACAGCATATGAATTGATGGATAGAGAGAGGGATAGATAGATGGATAGATATGAGATAAAACAAATATAGTAAAATGCAGAATTTATAGTTAGAATCTAAGTATAGAATTGAGATGGTAGGTATATAAGTATTCATTGTAGAACTGGATTTTTCTGTTAAGTTTGCAAAAATATTCATAATAAGATGTTTAAGGAGAGGCATTTATTTTTCTAGAGATAAAAACATAGGCCCTAGGGCTAGCCTGTAGTACTAAGTAATGATTTAATCCTAGGAAAGAAAATTTATCTAACTTTGTATAACTAGTTGCCTCATCTAAAAAAAATGGGGATAGTAACAGTATCAAACATGTAAGGATATTGTGAAGATAAAGTAAATTAGTATTTGTAAAGTTCTTAACATGTGGTGTGATGAAAAATTTGTTAAATGAAATTTTAAAAATCTCTCATATACGGGGTCATTGGTGGGAAAACAGATTATACTGACTTTCCTTGGACATTCGACCTTGAGAGTGAAGAATTTTATTAAAACCAGATGACAGGCCTGTATACCCTGAGGTATTAGTCATTTTTTCTCTAATCCAGTTATATTTCATCTCCTGCTAAGAGGTAACAGAATCATCAGGATTAATCAATAATATTTAGTTTCTATTTTCATTTTCTTCAAAAAGTTTCACTTGCTTAAAGCATGTTCCTTGACTCAAAGTTTAAAGTATACATGGTATTTGAATAGAAATATAAATTCTGTACTGTTTGTTGGATTGTAAATTAGAGCAGCCACTATTGAAAACAGTATTGAGGTTTCATAAAAAAATTAAAAATATAACAACCATATTATCCAGCAACTTTACTTCTGGGTATTTATCTAAAGAAAACAAACACTAATTCAAAAAGATTAATGCATTTCTATTTTCATGCCAGCATTATTTACCATAAACAAGATATGGAAGCCACCTAGGTGTTTATTAATAGATGAGTGGATAAAAGAAAATGTGGTACATATATACAAGAAAATACTATGTGGCCCTAAAACAGTATGAAATGATGCCATTTGCAACAACATGGAGGGACTTAGAGGGCATTATGCTAAATGAAATAAATCACACAGAGAACAGCGTGTAGCTACTGGTCACACAAAATAATCCAGTGCTTTAGTGATTTTTAGAAAGAGGGTAGTGAATGTTCTCTAACAAAGGTTAAGAAATCTGTCATTTATAAAATGTTATATACTTTGAAATCTACAAATAAGCCTGTGTATCATGTGTGGGGTCTTTTAAATAACTAGGCTTGTAGATAGCAAATAACAGTTTGAATAACGAACGAAACAATCTGAAATGAGTGTTCTTACAAGCAACAGATTAATAAAAATACATGGTATTTATTCATTCCACAAACAGTCTTGAGCACTGACTATGTATAGATTTTGGCCTGGGTGCTGGGGATTCAGCATTGGATAATATAGAAACCCTTGCCAATATGGAGCTCATATGCTAGACAGATGACAAATAGGAAATAAATTTGTGTGTATGTGTGTTTGTAGATGATGTTAAGTACTAAAGAAAACAAGCATGAAAGGGGGGCAGGAAGTGAGGAGGTTTGCCATTTTAGATAAGATTTAGATTACCTTTAATAGAGAAGATAACATTTGAGTAGGGACTTGAAGGGAGTAAGGGCATAGGTTCTGGATACCTGGGAAGTATAAATGGGAGAGGAAGTGCTAATGAACCCAGGTAGATAGATGCATGGTACTTACACTAGTGTGACTGGAATATATTGGGCCCTGGGAAAAGGAGCAGGAGATGAGTCAGAGAGGACCAAGCCATGGGGCCTTATGGCCCTTGTAAGTTTTGGCTTTTGTTCTGAATGAAGTGGAAGCCATGGGAAGGATTTGGGCAGAAGAGTGACAGCATGATTTTATTTCAGAAGATCATTTCACAGTTGTGTTAAGAACAGTTTTGCTGGTGTGGTGGAGGAGAGGATAGGGATAGAAGAAAGGTATGGTAGTTTAAAATTTTGATACTCTTCCCATTGAGAGGTGGGATGATCTGTTCCCTTTGAATTTGGTGGGCTTGTTTGTGATGGCTTCAGCCTATAAAGTAGAGTGGAAGTGAAGCTACCCTTTGAGGCTAGGTTATAAAAGGCAATGAGACTTCTATTTAATTTACTAGAAAATTCTCTTCAAGTTCCCACTGCTGCAGAGGATTCATGTGACAATTTATTCCACAGTCCCAGCTCTTCAGCCATCCCAGCCTGGATGCCAGGGGTGGGACTAAGGAAGTCATCTTGGCAGCAGATCCTCCTGATCCAGCTGTTTTTGGCCCAGCCAACTGAGTCATCCTAGCTGAGTCCCAAGATATCTTGGAACAGGGAAGAGAAGTTCCCACTGTGTCTGTTTCTGAATTTCTGACCAACAGAATTCATGAGCATAATAAAATGATTGTTGTTTAATGCCACTGTGTGTTGGGATGGTTTGTTATACAGCAGCAGATAACCAGGACACAGAGAGGAACAATTCAGGTGAGAGATCATAGTAGCTGATACCAGATCTGTAGTTGCTGTGGGGAAGGTAAGGAGTAGTCAAATTCTGCATATACTGTGAAGGTAGAATTATGAATTTTCTGACTGATTGAATGTAGAATGAAAGAGAAAAGTCATGAATGATGCTGAAGTTGTTGGTTTCAGCCACTGGAAGGATAGAATTGTCATTTACTGTGATAGGAAAAACTGTAAGGAGAAAAGGTTTGGGGACAGAGAGGGAATATCAGGAGCTCAGTTTTAGACATGTGAAATTGGAGATGGCTTTTAATCAACCAATTGGAAGGATAAAGTAGGCAGTTGGAAACAACATATACATAGAAAAATGAGACAAGATGATCACGACAGATATGCAATTAGAAAAGAAAAAAGGTACAAGGACTGAACCTTGGCTCCATTGTTTAAAGGTCAAGGAGATGGGGAGGAACCAGGAATGGAAACTGTGAAGGAACGGCTAGTGATATAGAAATGTCATATTCTGGAATCCAAGAAAAGAAAGTGCTTTGAGGAGGAGGGAGTGATTACTGTGTCACATGCTGCTGACAGGTCAAGTAAAATAAGAACTGAAAAGCCACCATTGGATGAGAGAAGTTGAAGGTTTAAAACTATCATTTATTGAGCATCTATTACATGCCAGGTATTGTACTGCATGTACACTATTATAATAGCAAAGAAAGAGATGGCTGCAGGCTGATATTAGTAGAAAACTGCTATCATTTATTGAATATCTACTATATACCTGATAGTTATTGGGAGCCTTACATATGCTATCTCATTTCATCTTCATTATTGCCTAGTGAGATATGGACCAGAGATATAAAGTTGCCTGTCTGACGTGCCAAAGCTAGTAAGGAGCAGAGCTGGATCTTAAGCCCAGTCCTATCTGATGTCAAAGTGAGTGGTCTTCCTAATACCATTCTTCCTTAAGTGGTTCTCTGGGAAATTCTGAGGGGTTCTGGGTTATGAAACATCACCGGGAAAGAAATAACTTTTTGGGAGTTCATTTTTACTTAAAGCTTTAAGGGATGGGAGCATAAAGTAATTTTACAGTAAAAAATAGAAATATATTTCAGAGTAGAATGCAAAATTCTAATATAAGTTTTTAAATAAATGAGTAACACATGTGCTTTTTGCTTCAGGTGCTTTGGGTTTTGAGTGGTTTTCTCATCTTGGTGAATCAATTTATGAATACCTTACCCTATATCCTCCGGAAAGGATGATGTGCTTGTTTTTCTGGTTAGGTTGTGAGAGCAGATGTAGCCTAATTAGTAAAGGCATTCCACAACTGAGGACCTGAAAAAATGGGGACCTGAGAAAGTCAGAGAAGATATGAACTCACTACATGGAAAATTTTATGATTACTAACACATTTATTTTTCTACAAAAGTGTTTATCAGCTTCTCAAAGGATCCTTGACTTTCAAATGGTTAAGCCCCACATGGTAGAGAAAGAACAGTCAAGTATAACTTGTAGTTAAGAGAATAATTATGATTTGCACATGGCCTTTTCCTTGGGCAACTTTTGAAGGCCCAGCTACACCATATCTAGAGAACAATAATGGTGACCAAGCTTTATGATGAATTGTCTAATGAAGGCCCATCTCTCGGACTTCATAGGAAGTGACATATGAAGTTTGACTTAGAAAAATATTGTTAGTTCTACGATTATTTTGATGAATACTTTGGTAGCTAATATTTAAACTCATGGTTAGTCAGGGAAATCTAGTGTATGTGGTCAGTCATAATTGTTCCTTAAACTTGCACATTCCACGATCAAGTGTTAATATAACAACTTGGGAAAATGATATATTTTTATATCTATTGTTTTTTAAAATATAAATTTAAATTATGAGAAGCCAAATTATCTGAACAATTCTTTTTAAGAATGTATGAGAAAATAGCACTCAATTTATCATCTTTTATTTTTCTCACCCTATTTACCTGTAGTTCAGAGATTACAGATTTGTGGTTGGTAGGAATATTTCCTTGAAACCTACACTATTTGAATTTTTAAAGATTAAATTCCAGCACTTAAAAATGAGGAGATTCCCTCCTCCTCCCACCTCATTTGGATCCCCAACTTATTTTGAAAACCCTAAGATCTATCAGGACAGAGCGTATTCTCCCTCATGGCAACAAAGAGCTTTGTTAGGTAAACCCATTTTTACCATGTCCTATTGTTCCATTCCAGGCCCTGCCTCCCTTCCAGGCATTTGCAATCTCAGTGTCTTCTGTACTGAAATGATCTTCAATGTGACAAAATTACTGAGTGGAGTAGATTCAGATGAGAGTGTTTTTTCCCCCAAATGTTTAACCTAAATTGTAAATTACTTGGCCAATGTCTTGGTTTTTAATAGGGAACAGCCCCTTCTCACATTAATTTGCAGGTTGGTATACTTTAGAATTCCAGTAAAACTATATTAGTTCAGGCCAACTAAGACAAAGGTGACAATATTTAGTCAAAATATTAAACTCAGAAGATGGTGGAGGAGTGAATGGGAGTCACGCTGACCTCCTCCCAAGATCAAACTGGAATTGTGACTAAATAGTGGAGTAATCACCTGGAAAACAATGGAATGATAGTGGGAGAGGAGCCTTGGAGACGCGGACAGTGGATTCGACTCTCACACGCGGACAGTGGATTCGACTCTCACACGCGGACAGTGGATTCGACTCTCACACATCCCAATGGGTGAGAAGAGCGGTGGAGGCTCGAGAGGGTGGGCTGGGTGCCCACGGGAACTAGCACCAGAGGGACTTTGAAATAGCCAGTTAGCTTCCCCTGAGAAGAATGGGGTCTGAATCATAAGCAGGGACCCCTAAACTACAGCAGCTAAAACCAAGAAAATACAGACAAAACTCAACCCCAAAAAGCTTAGGGGCGCTCTATGCCAGAGACAGGTGGCTGGGGATGCAAAGAGATATTTAAAGGGCCAATGCAAAAATTGCAGTGGCAGCCACCCTCCTTGATCTCTGGGTAGAGGCAGCAGCAGGGTGGGCTGGAGCCTGGGAAAAGACTGGTGAGGAAAACTTTGTGAAGAGAACTGACACAGCCGCGGGTAGAGCCTCGGTGATAACGCACCACCCACTCTGCAGCTACCATCTCGCTCAGGCATAAGGGAATCAATTAACCTGCCTTTTGTGCACTCTGCACACAGTTTATGCTTGTGAGCTGGAGGACTGAGTGCAGACTGGCTGGGAGAGCCTTGAGGAGAGGCTGGAGACAAGCATTGGGGAAAGAACGGGAGGAGGAACCGGGGAGCCCTGACTCCATCCCCGTTCTGTAGTCTCCATTGTGGGCTGGAAAGGCATGACCCCAAAGAGGCAGAAGCGGGGCGCACATACACCAGACTGCCTGCGATTGAAACGCAGTCCACACAGGGGTGGATCCTTGGCCGAAGGGGTCACAGAACTGCCCAGAGACCCCTGAGGAGAGACTGGAAACGGAGGCGTTGGGGAAAGAACGGCAGGAGGAACCGGGGAGTCCTGGCTCCTTCTCCTTGCTGTATTCTCCATTGTGCAGGAAGAGGCCACACCCCCAAAGAGCCAAAAGCCGAAAAGCACACATAGACACCCCAAAACCACCCAGTGCAGACATGCACACTTGGGCCGAGTAACCGGGGAGGGCTGGTGAATGCTTGCACCGGCCAGCAAGGCCTCCCACAGATTGGCACCGATACGGCCTGTGAGGGAGTGCACAGAGCAGCAAGGGCAGGCCTAAATTGACCTGCCTGCCTGTGACTGTGGAGCAGATCACAAAATTAGTAGATCCCAGGCAAAGGGGTCACAGAGCTACACAGAGTCCCTGGAGGAGAGACCGGAGACAGGATTAACCAGAGAGTCCTGGAGCTGACTTCCTCCCATTTCCGTAGTCCCCATTTGGCGAGGGCAAGCAACACACCTAAAAAGCCAAAAGCGGGGAAAACACACAATAGAAGACCCTAAACTGACGAGTGCTGGGGAGCTTACCGGCCAGGGGGGCCAGATGAGTACGCGAGGTCACGAATAAGCCCCCTGGTGTGGGGCAAGCACATGTGAGCCCAGGCAGGCGGGGGATCCTGCTGTGCTGGGAGCGTGCTCAGGGAGCCTGATTGAGAGTGCAGAGCAATCCCAAAAAATAGCCCAGCCCTGACCGACGGGGTCACAGAGCTGCCCCAAGCAGGAGTCAGACACAGAGAGTAGACTCCTGGAAGGCTCATACAACCAACCCAAGGTCATATAGGGTCCACCACTGACTTCATCAGAGGCAGGCCCAGAAAGAAAAGTAAAGGACAAAAATAAATAAATAAATAAATAAATAAATAAATAAATAAATAAATAAAAAGACCCACCTTCTACCATAGAAGTTTAATCCACAAAGTCAGGAAATCTAGACAGCCCAATTGAAGCAGAAGCAAAAATAAATAAAAGAAATAAGTAAATTACTTAACAGACTCTCGCAAAAAAGAGAAGAAAAAGAAGTTCCCTCCAAATGAGTGGAAATGGGGACTCCCCACAGAGAGAGCTAAATGAAATAGAGGCAAGGGAACAATCAGATACTGAATTGAAAACAATGGTTCTAGGGAATCTCAATGAGCTCAGCCAGTTTAAAGAAAACTATGAGAAACTGTAGAGAAACTATCAGGATCTTACAACAAACTATATCAACCTGGGAACGGACATAGAAACTATCAAGAAGACACAAGAGGATATAAAGAATACCATTTCTGAATTGAAGAACACAGTAGAAGGAATCCAAAGCAGGCTGGATGAAGCTGAGGATCGAATCAGTGAGATGGAGGACAAGGTAGAAAAAAGCTCCCAGAAAGAACAAGAAATGGAAAAAATGCTCAAAAGGAATGAAGAGGCATTAAGGGAAATGCAAGAAAACCTGAAACGCAATAATATCCGTATAATAGGGATACCAGAAGGAGAAGAAAAGGAGCAAGGGATAGAGAACCTCCTTGAAAAAGTAATGATGGAAAATTTCCCTAATTTGAGGAGAGAAAGGATCTCATGGATCCAGGAGGCACAGAGGACCCCACTCAAGAGGGACTCAAGGAGGTCCACTCCAAGACACATCATCATTAAAACGGCAACTATCAAAAACAAAGTGAAAATCCTCAAGGCAGCAAGAGAGAAGGAGAAAGTAACGCACAAGGGGGCCCCCATACGCCTAGGAGCTGACTTCTCAACAGAAACACTACAAGCCAGAAGGGAATGGCAACAAATATTCCAAGTCATGAAAAGCAAGGGCCTACAGCCAAGGCTGCTCTACCCAGCAAGGCTCTCAATTAAAATAGAAAGGGAAATATGGAGTTTCCCAGACAAGAGAAGGCTAAAAGAATACATCTCTACCAAACCAGCACTCCAAGATATGCTAAGGGGACTGGTTTAAGAAGATGAAGGAAAAGATTGAGAGAGAGAGGAACACAGATACAAAGAGAAAAGATGAGTAAGTTTCTATCAGTAATATCTCTCAATGTGAATGGACTAAATGCCCCAATCAAAAGACACAGGGTAGCTGAATGGATAAGAAAACATGACCCACACATATGCTGCCTACAAGAGACTCACCTCAGAGCAAGAGACCTACACAGATTGAAAGTAAAGGGATGTAAAAAAATATTCCAAGCAAATGGGCATGAGAAAAAGGCTGGGGTTGCCATACTTGTATCAGACAAAGTAGATTTCAAAACAAAGGCCATAAAAAGAGACGCAGAGGGGCACTTTATCATACTTAAAGGAAGAATCTATCAAGAAGACATCAACATTGTAAACTTATATGCTCCCAATATAGGAGCCCCCAAGTTTATAAGGAAATTGTTGGATGACTTCAAAAAAGATATAGACAGCAACACACTGATAGTAGGGGATTTCAACACCCCACTGTCAAAAATGGACAGATCTTCCAAACAAAACATTAATAAACATATTGTGGCCCTGAATGACACACTGAATCAAAGAGACTTAACTGACATATATAGAACCTTACATCCAAAGAAGAAAAATACACATTCTTTTCAAATGCTCATGGCAGTTTTTCAAAGATAGACCACATGATAGGACACAAAGCAAGCCTCAGCAAATTCAGGAAAATTGAAATAATACCAAACTTTTTCTCAGACCACAAGGCCTTGAAACTTGAAATCAACCTCAAAGAGAAACATCAAAAACTTGCAAACTCATGGAGACTGAACAGTAGACTATTAAACAATGAATGGGTCAATAATGAGATAAGAGAAGAAATCAAAAAATTTCTGGAAACAAATGAAAATGAACAGGCAACAGTCCAAAACCTATGGGACATAGCAAAGGCAGTCCTGAGAGGGAAGTTCATAGCAATACAGGCTTACCTAAAAAAGATAGAAACATTTCAAATAAAAGACCTAACACTACAACTTGAAGAACTGGAGAAACAACAAGAAATAAATCCCAGAGCAAATAGAAGGAAGGAAATAGTCAAGATTAGAGCAGAACTGAATGACATAGAGACAAAAAGAACAATTCAGAGGATCAATCAATCCAGAAGCTGGTTCTTTGAAAAGATAAATAAAATTGACAAGCCTTTAAGCAGACTCATCAAGAAAAAAAGGGAGAGGACCCAATATAATATCAGAAACGAAAGAGGAAAAATAACAACTGATACCATAGAAATACAAAGGATCGTTACAAAACTACTATGAACAATTATATGCCAATAAATTTGAAAATCTTGATGAATTGGACAAATTTTTAGAAAAGTATAATCTTCCAACACTGAAGGAGGAAGAAACAGAAAGCTTGAACAGACCGATAACAGTTGGGGAAATTGAAGCAGTAGTCAAGAAACTCCCGGCACACAAAAATCCAGGGCTGGATGGTTTCCCAGGGGACTTTTACAAAACATTTAAGGAAGAGCTAAGCCCTGCCCTTCTCAGACTATTCCAAAACATCCAAGAGGAGGGAAGACTCCCAGACTCTTTCTATAAGGCCAGCATCACCCCGATCCTCAAACCAGATAAAGATCCTACAAAAAAAGAAAACTACAGGCCAATTTTGCTGATGAACATAGATGCTAAAATCCTCAACAAAATATTGGCAAACCACATCCAGCAATACATTCAAAAGATTATCCACCACGATCAAGTGGGATTCATCCCAGGAATGCAGGGATGGTTCAATATACACAAATCAGTAAACGTGATACATCACATAAATAAAAGAAAAGACAAAAACCACACGATCATCTTGATAGATGCAGAAAAAGCATTTGATAAGGTACAGCACCCATTTATGATCAAAACACTCAGCAAAATGGGAATAAATGGGGCATTCCTCAACATAATAAAGGCCATATATGAAAAACCTACAGCCAATATCATACTCAACGGGCAAAAACTGAAATCTTTCCCATAAGATCGGGAACACGACAAGGATGTCCACTTTCACTGCTTCTTTTCAATATCGTATTGGAAGTCCTAGCCACAGCGGTCAGACAGGAGAAAGAGATAAAAGGCATCCAAATAGGAAAGGAGGAAGTAAAGCTATCATTGTTTGCAGATGACATGATAGTGTACATAGAGAACCCTGTAGCCTCTACCAAAAAACTCCTCAACCTAATAAATGAATTTGGCAAAACAGCAGGATACAAAGTCAACATTCAGAAATCAAAGGTATTTTTGTAAACCAGCAATACAATAGAAGAAGAAGAAATCAGAAAAAAAATACTATTCGCTATAGCAAGAAGAAAAATAAAGTACCTAGGAATAAATTTAACCAAAGATGTAAAAGACCTGTACACAGAAAATTATACAACATTGAAAAAAGAAATTAAGGAAGACACAAATAAATGGAAGCATATATTCATGCTCATGGATTTGAAGAATTAATATCCTCAAAATGTCCATACTACCCAAAGCAATTTATAGATTCAATGCAAGCCCTATTAAGATACTAATGACATATTTCACAGAAATAGAACAGACATTTCAAAAATTTATATGGAATCATAAACGACCCTGAATAGCCTCAGCAATTTTGAGAAAGAAAAACAAAGTGGCAGGGATCACAATTCCGGACATCAAACTGTACTACAAAGCCACTATACTCAAAACAATCTGGTACTGGCACAAGAACAGGCACATAGACCAGTGGAACAGAATAGAAAGCCCAGAAATAAGCCCAGGTCTCTATGGACATCTAATATTTGACAAAGGGGGCAGAAGCATAAAATGAAGCAATAATAGCCTCTTCAACAAATGGTGTTGGGAGAGCTGGACGGCTACATGCAAAAAATTGAAATTGGATCATCAGCTGACACCATACACAAAAATAAACTCAAGATGGATAAAAGATTTAAATATAAGTCACAACACCATCAAAGTCCTAGAGGAGAACATTGGCAGGAAACTCTCAGATATCCCACGCAGCAATTTTTTCACTGATATGTCTCCTAAAGCAAGGGACATAAAGGAAAGAATAAACAAGTGGGACCTCATCAAAATAAGAAGCTTCTGCATGGCAAAAGAAAACATCAGCAAAATGAAAAGGGAGCCAATCATATGGGAAAATATGTTTGCTAATGATACATCAGATAGAAGTTTGATCTCCAAAATATATAAAGAACTCACTCAACTCCACTCCAAGAAGGCAAACGATCCAATCAAAAAATGGGCAAAGGACCTGGGCCGACGCTTTTCCAAGGAGGAGATACAGAGGGCCCAGAGGCATTTGAAAGGATGCTCAGCATCACCAGCCATCAGAGAAATGCAGATCAAAACCACCATGAGGTACCACCTCACACCGGTCAGAATGGCCATCATAAACAGATCCACAAACAACAGGTGCTGGTGAGGATGTGGAGAAAAGGGAACCCTAGTCCACTGTTGGTGGGAATGCAGACTGGTGCAGCCACTGTGGAAAGCAGTGTGGAATTTCCTCAAAAAGCTGAAAATGGAACTGCCTTATGATCCAGTGATTCCCCTGCTGGGACTATACCCTGAGAATCCCATAACGCCAATACAAAAGAACCTATGCACCCCAATGTTCATAGCAGCACAATTTACAATAGCCAAGTGTTGGAAGCAACCTATATGCCCATCAGTAGATGATTAGGTCAAAAAGTAATGGTACATATACACAATGGAATACTATGCAGCAGAAAGAAAAAACGAACTACTAAACTTCGTGACAGCGTGGATGGGACTGGAGAGCATTATGCTAAGTGAAATAAGCCAGGGGGTGAAAGACAAATACCATATGATCTCACCTATAAGTGGAACCTAACCAACAATACAAAGATGCAAGCAAAATAAGACCAGCAACACTGAAAGGAAAAGAAATCAACAGAGAGAAGAGGGAAGAAAGGAGTGGGGGTGGGGTAAAGGAAGGGAAGGGGAAAGTCAAGGAACATATAGCAAGGACTCATGGACAAAACCAAAGGGGAAGAGCTGAGGGAGGGAAGGAGAGACGGGACAAGGGAAAGTGGTGGGGGTAGGCAGAGACAAATGTATTTGAGAAAATAAATTAAAATAAATAAAACATATTAAATTCAGTGTATTTCGAAGTAAATGTAATAGATTCCTTGTAAGTATTTAGGTTAACATCAATCCATTTCTACCAATGTTTCCAAAAAAATTTGTTTTTAAGAAATTTTACCAACTATGTAAAATTAATTTATAATTGGCAGATATTAAATATATTTAAAATCCCATATTATTTTAATTAAGAAAACATAACCCCTGAACACACATACTCTCTGGAGCTGGTTATTCCTTTATAGGTATTATGGTAAATTACAGGCCACTGCAGGTTGAATAATTGCACTTCAGATTTGGCACCCCAGATGGTTATGATTTTGCATTGGTGGTATCTGAATTTGTTGTATTTGGATAAATAAGCCAGGTACTCATCTTAAGCATACAGTCCTTATGCCAAAACACAAAACAAATTGAAAGCAAATGGATAGCCACACAAATTCTTCCCTCAAAATGTAAATGCCAGCACTGAAAATGAGTATGATGAAATTGTGGAACAAATTTTCTAGATATTTTAAAGAAATATAGAATATCCATGTGTTCACTTACTTATTGCTGTTTAACAAACCACCACCACACTTAAAACAACGATCACTTGTTTGCTCAAGAATCTGTAATATGCGCAGGACTTAGCGGGGACAACTCATCTATCAGAGCCAACAGACCTCAGGCTGGAGGATTCATTTCCAAGGTAGCTCACTCATACAGTTTGCAAGTTGGTGCTTCATCTCAGCTAGGAGCTCAATAAGGATGCTTGGTTTTCCTCTACTTGGGCTTCTCCTCCAGGCAGCTTGGGCTTCCTTCAGTCATGCTGCCTGGGCTCTAAGAGTGAGTGTTCTAGGAGGACTGGGTTCAATCTATAATTATTCTTTGAACTTTAGTCTCAGAAGTCCCAGATAGTGCCTTCTGCCACATTTGATAGGCCAAGTAAGTCATTAGGTTCAGTGCAGATTGAAAGGGAGTAAAATAGATTTCACTTCTCAATGGAAAGTATATCAAATAATTTACAACTATCTTTGATTTACTGCATTGCATATCTAAGATACCACCATTACCAGGAAATGCTGTGCTAAGTGAACTGCTTATTCAGGGTGACCACATGCTCATGAAGAAAGTTTCTGAAAGGCAGATTATCTCTAGAGCTCCATCTGGGGCTCAGTATAAATTTATGTGATTCAGGGTTACATGGAGTTGGTTTCCTTTAACTTAGAATTGTTTAAAATAAAAAAAATGGGTGAAGGCCAGTACACTGTTGCAATGTGTCTGTGGATGAACAATATTGCATATTGAAGTCTTTGGTGTGTGACAGTTTGTAGTCATTTGCAATAATAAACTCAAATTTTCATTAACAATAGTGAAGCAAGCAAGCAAAACAACTCAGGGTACCTTTAACTCACACTAACTCTGCTCTTTAAGGCTGAGTTTAGTTTGCCCTCTCTCTGTGCAAATAAGTATGAGTCTCATTTCTACTAATATTTGTGTTTAGAGAGACAGCACCGACTGAGAAATACAAACTTGGGTTTTAGAATTAGGAAAATCAGGTTCCAACACTGGTTTTGATGCTTCTGAGTTGATGACTTTGCTTAACTTACTGAAGATTTGTTTCCTCACCTATAAAATGGATCTGATAGTAATGATATCTACCTTGTAGGAATGTTGTGAGATGACTAATGCAAAGCAGTTGGAATGCCTGGCACTTAGAAAGAATGCAGTATGTGTTAGGAATTATGCAATATGTAATTATTATTTTCTTGATTTCTTCCCAAGGTTTTTAACTATAGGCCAACATGTTAGAAGTTAGAGCATGATATTCATGAATATTTTTGGTCACAATGAAAGCATAATCCCTTTTCTTTTTTTTTTTTTTTAATGTGTATTGGTACCTTAGTCAACTGGAATTTTCAGTTTTTAAATAAGAGTTTTTAGGTCTATTTTAGTGGGAAGTGGATAATACCATGGGGTTCTGGTATCAAAAGAAGTTGGGCTAAGGTGTATGGTCTAGAGATCATGTTCCAGTTTTCTTATTGCTGGGTGATCTTGGGAAAGTTAAGTTTTCAGAGCTTCAATGTCCTCATCTACACAGACATGGCTGTAGTATTCATTTAACACTATTGTTATGAGACTAATATGAGGCAAAAGAACCTGGCACGAAGCAGCTACCAACAATGCTATTTATTAGCCTTAATATTATTATTGAATTGAGAAAAGTAGGTAGATTATTCTAACTTTCAACCTAATTTCATACTTTATCAACACAATCTAAGAAAATAGACATGTTTTCATCTTTCATGGAAGCTGATCCTAGCTTATTCCTTTCTTTCACTTTCTTCACTTCTTTTCTTTTTTCTTTACTTTTTAAATTTCCATTTCTACTTCCTTCACATATTCTACTATTTTCTCATTTTCTCTTTAGTTTCTGGGTGTTTTCTGTGTTGGTTTCTAAAAGTCTTTTATATATTAAGACATTTGCTTTTTGTGACATGAATTGTAAATATTTCCTGGTCTGTAGTTTGCCCTGTGATTATTTTCTGAGTTTTTTCTTTTTTGTTATATTTTACCACAGAGAAAGTAATGTTTGATTTTTATGTAGTCGAAATTTTTTGATCTTTTCTTTTATGGCTTCTGTGTATTATATCATAGTTGTAAAGACTTTTCCCATGTACATCTTATTTTAAAATTTATTTTTGAGCACTTTCATGGATTAATTTTAACAATTAAAAAAATACTTATCTGTTGATGCACTAGTACATAGCCTATCTAACTCTTGTACTACATAACATCCTGTATTAGTTGATGGGGCCAGTCACCTCTTATTATAACTCTTTTAAATAATTCTTCTGTTTAATCTTACTTGTTAATTTTTCCACATCAATTTTAACATCATTTGATTCATTGAAATTATGTCATTTTATTTACTGGACTCACACAAATTTATAGTTTAACTTATGCAAAATTAAAATATTTTTCATCTTGAGTCTTCCTATCCATGAACATTGTATGTCTTTTCACTTATTACAGTTTCTTTCATGTCCCTCTGTCACATTTTAACACTCTTCATATTGATCTTAACTTTATATCTGACACCTATTCCCACATACTTCATGGTTCTTATGCTATTGTAAGTGGGTTTTTTATTTCAATTATACTTTCTGATTGATTTTTCATTATTTTTTATGATTTTTTAATGTAAATAAAATAATTAAATTTTTCTTCATGGTTTCTGCTTTTTCACTTTGTTTGAGTGCAAGGGAAACAAATCACGGTGGGAATATCCAGCCTTGACCTATCCCTCATGTTCTCTCCATTGTCAGACACAATTGGTAGACTCTGTTTATGTTGTTTAATAACATAAAACCAGTTTTCCACAGTGATTAGCTCATGATGCCAAAGTTAATTTATAAACCATGTTCTACAAGTCACCAGAGATAAAACCCACACAGTGTGAGAAAGCCACATCTCATCATGGCAATTCTCTTCTCAGACCTCCATCACTTATGAATATATTGGATATTATGGCAGACATTCTTGATGCAGCATCCAGATCTCCTTGCATTCTGATAGTTTATTTATTTATTTTAAAGATTTTATTTATTTAATTTTGGAGAGAGAGGAAGGAAGGGGGAATGAGAGGCAGAGAAACACTGATGTGAGAGAGAAATATCAATCAGTTGCTTTTCTTATGTGTCCTGTCTGGGGACCAAATTCACTCCCCAGGCATGTGCCCTGACTAGGGATTGAAATAGCGATCTTTTGGTTTGCCCAACCAAGTGAACCACACTAGTTAGCCACACCACGTCAGTCTTGAGTGAGCTAGTAATTTCTTACTAAAAGTATCTTTAGATCAATTTTAGGGCTTTCTCTAGTCATTTGTAAGCAGGATAAAAGTCCCATGTGGTTAATGTTCCTGGGAGTGTTCCTCAACTGATAATGGACAGGAATTGGTCAATATGTGAGGATCCCCCCAAAACAGAATTTACTTATAAAAAATTACAGATTTATTCTCACATGTTTAAACTTCAGTCACCTTCAAAGTACTCTCCATTTGATGCAATACACCTAGTGAGACTTTTTTCCACTGCTCAAAACAGTCTTTGAACTAGTCAATTTTGATGCCTTTTAGTGCTTCTGCCATTTTTTGTTTCACCTCTTCCACATCAGCAAAATGTTTCCCTTTGAGGATTTTTTTTTCATCCAGAGAAACAAAAAAAAAGTCACTCAGGGAAAACTATGTTAATAGGAAGGGTGGGGCATGGTGGTCATGCTGTTTTTGGTCAAAAAACGGCTAACACTTAGCACTGTGTGGACGGGTGCACTGGTAAATCATCCATCATGAAATGGGCAAATACGTTGTAAGAGTCTTTAAAAAAATTCACTGAAGCTGAATGCAGGCTCTCACAACAATGCCAGCTATTACACTATTGATTCAGATGGGTTCCTAGAACACTCACCTACAGGGGAAGCCTCTATTACAAGATGCCTGCCCTCCAGAGGATAATTCCAAGTGTTTTGGGTCCCCCCGATATGCCTCTTTTACTTGGCCCTTAGTTGGACAACTTTGAGGCATGCTCTATATCATTGTCTAGACATCTGAAAAATTCTGAGCCCCAATTTCCCATAGTGGTAACCTATTCATGATTATGTTGACTTCCTTCCCTTCTGTGTCTCACTTCATGATTACCCTAATTCCTGGGTTCAACTTCCAAATACATTTCTTGCATTAAAATCTTTATCTTTGGGCCTGTTTATTGAGGATCATAAAATAAAACAAAGGCATTTTACAATCTTATCTCACCTACTTTTACAGTCCCATTACCTGTTCCTCTTTATTAAGCATCCTAAACTTCATATCATTAACCCAGCCTCCGATGCTCAAACATGTCATGTTCTGATGTTTTGTATCTATCTAAGAGCTTTTCCCTCTGTTAGGATGCTTTTCCATGACTGTGTATGTGGCTATTTTGTTTTTAAGACTTGGTTCAAAATTCATTCTGTCTAAAGTGACTTTGTCTTCCTAGCCAGGGCCAAATGCCCTCTCCTCTATGCTCCCAAGCATGGTCCACATATCTCTGCTGTGATGAGCTGTTTCCCAAAATGGTCACAATAATTTCACCAATCTCTCACAATCTTTTGCTATGTGACTTTGCAGATACCCTCATTAAGAAGCAGAATCTAGCCCTGTGTAGCATGGCTGTTGGTGGAGCATTTTCCTGTAAACCAAAAGGTTGATGGTTTGATTCCTGGTCAGGGCACATGCCTGGGTTGCAGATTCAGTCTCAAGTCGGGGCAAGTATAGAAGGCAAACAGTTGATGTTTCTCTCCCACATCAGTGTTTCTCTCCCTCTCTTTCTCCCGGCCCTCCTTTCTCTATAAAATCAAAAATAAAAAACTTGAAAAAACAGCAGAGTCTATTTTCTCTACCCTTGCATCTGGGCTGGTCTTGTGACTAGCTTTGATGACAGAACACAGCAAAAGTAAGCCTATGCCAATAAGGGGATATGCATTTTCCATTTTCACTCTTTTGGAAGCTAGCCTTCATGTAAAAAAGCTTATGTTACTCTGCAGATAATAAGATACCACATGGAGAAGGTATCTTTATAAAAGAGATACAAGGTAACTTGCATGACAACTAGCATCAAGGTCTCAGACATGTGAGTGGGTCCTTCTTGGATACATGTCAAATACCACGTTGGAGCATGGACAAGCCCTACCCAAGTTCCTGGCCCACAAAAATCATGAACAATACAGTAGTTGTTTTAAGCTATTGAGTTTCATGGTGCTTGTTATATAGCAATAGATAACTGCAACATCTATTATAGAACTTACCATTAAAAACTATAATTACTTGTTTACTTGTCAGTCTTTCACACTTGTGAACTATGCATAAATGGGGACTGAATATTTTCATCTTAATACCTGCAGTACCTGACACACAGGAAAGCTTTACCATGATGATCCAATAAAAATAATGGGGGCTCAGCAGGGAGGTCACAGAAAAAACTTGTTACATTGGGATTTTTTTTTTTTAGGAAATCAGAACCAAAAAACAAAATGTACTAGAGATGATTGTAGATGAGAATGAAATGAAAATTTGGAGTAATTACATGGGATTTCCAAAGCATTTAGTTCATGAATTCTCCTAATACGTGGTCAGATTGCTAACCTCTGTTTAAATCAATGTGCAGCCTAGATGAGCCCTGCAAACACTAATGTTTACAGGGACCTGCCAAGCAGTTTCTGCTGTGTACAAATGAACTGTCAGTCATGGTTCTTACCTCCAGAAGAAGTTTATGTCATAACAGAAAAGCAGCTGTACCAGGATATTGTGGGTCTCAAGAGAACATAGTAAGGTGTGGAAAACAGGAAGATTAGCTTCAGTCATAATTTTCATGCCAATAGGTAAATTACAAACTTTTTAATATATCTTTACATGTCCCAAGGATAATAGATTCTTAATAAATATTGGTGACTGAATGAATAAACAATAGAATGAGCAGCTGCCATTTAGGGGTCACTATATGATGTTTTGTCATGTTACAATGTTGAGGGCCAAGAACACACTGAATTAGAATAATTCTAACCCCAGGACATTTTTGTTTGCTATGAAAGGAAATGATTAGGAAAAATTTCAACAGTTTTCTTTCATCTCTTAGAATCTATTTCATAGAAGAAAATGCAGGCTCTATTCCATGAATATACCTCTGAGGAAATGCAATATTAAGAGCATTAAAGACACAATGACTACCTTCCTAGCTTCAGGCTTTCCTAATAAAATTTATGACCAGGTCCAAAATACTGAGTGGGGGTCGCAGAGCAATTATATGGAGATTAAGTTAATGAATAGAAAATTAAAGAAACTATCAAGTTTGGGTGAAGACATTAAGGGTCCTTCTGTCTGTTATGTGGGTATGCGCAAGAGGAGTGAGAACAAATCCTCTCTGACAACAGCTCTCTCCCTCAAGAGCAAGAGATAGGTTAGCATATCAGAAGTGATCAAAGAAATGGCTTTAATCAGTGATGAAAACCAATGATCAGAGCATTCTCAGGTCATACGAAGTTTAAAGAGAAAAAGAAAAGGCAATACAGTCAAGTTCCAAAAAAGGCCCAGAAAGGAACTCTTGGTTTCCAGAGCAGAATCTGGGTCCTCTGCCAATGTCAAGGCTGGGGAAGTGGGCCTCAGCCCCAATGCCAGGGCAGGGAAGCAAGGCTGCATGGGGACAAAGAAAAGGAGGGCTCCTGAGAGGCTGCCTAACACTGCTTTTTTAAGTTATGTCTTTATTCCAGAAAACCCTGTGTTAACAGAATCTTACAGGGTATCCCAATATATACTGGAGACAAATGTATTGCCATGTGGATGCAAAAAAACAGGAAGAATTAGGGGATCTTCAGAGGAGCTGGAAGGACTTTAGATGCTGCTTCATAGGACTCTAGGCAGGCAGAACATACTTGGAAGACTACTGGCCCAGGACATTGGTAAGCCTTTATGGATTCCTTATCCACTGTACAGGTTTTTGATCAAGACCAAGTTTGTTAAAGGGCCACTTGGCAAAATGTACTAAAACTCTAACTGAGGATCATAATAGTGAAGACATATTCATCCACATCATGGCAAGGAAGCAGGCCTTTGTCTGTCTTTCAACACTATGGTCTCAGCAGGGTTTATTTTTTCTGGAAAATATTTTTAAGCAGTGATTGGGGCTCTCAGTGGTTGCCAATTCCAACTTAGTGACACTTAAATTTATCTGAGCCAATAGGTTCTAGATGGCTCTTTAGGAAGGCATCTTGTCAGAAAAGATAACAACAGCCTTGATATTTCCTGTAGCTCTCAGGGAAGCCTCAAAGTCAAAGGCTATTTAGTAATGAACCTTTACTTAAGGAGCACTTAGCAACAAACCTTTAGGATACTGGCTTTTGTTCTTACTTAGGAACGGTTGTAATGGCAGCCATCTAGCTACCTCAGACCCTAGAAAGTGGTTATAAATCCAAAATAAGTAAAGAGAGGGGATGGCTTGGAGGGCATCTCAGCCCAAATGAGAGCCCTCAGGGTCAGAATGTTTCAGAACGTGAGTAGGCAAGTGTCCAGCATCACAGGCATTTCAGGGACAAGGAGTATCTTGGGTGATAGTCTGGACTGACACATTGACAAATAGTACAGATTATTATGACTGCCCTCATACAAATGACAGGGTTGAGTGTTTTCTCATTACACGGCACTAAGTTTCAAATACTCAGCGGGGAGAGTCCAGGCCTGAGATTTTCGGCAGACACTCTTAAGGCTAGGGTAATGCCTTTTTTAAAGAGTTGACCACAGCCTATTTACATA
Organism: Pteronotus mesoamericanus; assembly: GCF_021234165.1. Taxonomy (NCBI): domain Eukaryota; kingdom Metazoa; phylum Chordata; class Mammalia; order Chiroptera; family Mormoopidae; genus Pteronotus; species Pteronotus mesoamericanus. The sequence goes on along the minus strand of NW_026555105.1, from coordinate 31,666,281 downwards.
CAGCCTATGCTCCAGAGTGCCCCCCTCCTCATTGCCCCTTCATCTCTTCCAACTCGATATACAGATTTAATGTACTGAGAGGTGGATTGGCTCCCAGCGAGCCCAACCTGTCCTGTGATCTTACAACAATCTGACCTTTCCCCTGGGCTGGGCAGATGCTGATTCTCTGAGGAAGGATGAGTGGTGGAGGACTGCAAGAGTGCCCTGCCCAGCTTCTCATTTCCCAACAGTGAAGCTACCTGTTTGGTTATGCTAATTTGCTTCTGAAGCAGGTGAGCTCACCACTGCTACTCAGAGCAGTGAGCTAGGGCATCATGTGGAAAATGGGGAACTGCCTTGCCCAGCTCCCTCTTTGAATAAGTGAACAATATTTATTGAGTTCCTTCTCTTCCTCCTCAGTATAGCCCCATCAAACATTTCAGGAGCCAAAAACTGTATCAAATGATAAAATAAAAGATTGTTTGATTCCTGTGTGCAGCATGTAACAATAAGCCACACTTTCTGAAGTGTCTTCAAAAGAAAGGCCATGATGTCAAGTTTCAAAGAAAGACTCTGGCTGAAAATCAAACTGCAAGCTATGACAATGCTTCACTAAACACCAAAAGTAATTCACCTTTTATCCAGAGAGGTATTTCTCATGGAAAGGGGAAAATGCCATTCATACCACATACTCTGGGCAACTTTCAGTTTACTTCCACTTCCTCTTTTTCTTATGAAGCATAATGAATGTAGCCTGTCATGATTTTCTGATGGACTGAAATTTAGCTGAAAAGTTTGAAGCTTCACAATTCTGTCTCCAGAAATGCTTGAGGGACAATAAAAGTCTAATAGGTATGTTTGTATTTTTAGGGTTTAAAAGGCTCTTGGGACTACATATTCACCTCTCTTATACAGAGAAGAAATTCTCTCATTAACCCACACTTAAGCCGTTTGGTAGCCAAACATTATGAAATTAGCTGAAATGAAGAGTCTAAACACATAACACTTCTTAAGATGGACTTTCAGCTAAGACAGCTTCAAACAGCTTTAAAAAGAAATATTGAAATGGTCTGGTCATTTGGAGTCAGGGAGAAATTGCCTCTTACCTGGGCTTCTTTCGCTATCCCATTCTTTGTACAGTTTCCATTCTGTGAGTTGTCACTTTGCTTCTTGTGATTGGGTAGTTTTCCGTTGCAAACAGCACCACCTCCAGAACTGGCCATTTGTATGAAATGATGGAACCCAGCAGGTTTTTCTCCGGTGTTTCTCGGCAAGCTGCAGTTTTGAAGTTAGTGAGGGGATGGCATAAAGCACTTGGGGCTGAGCGTTTAGAGGAATCCTACCAATCAGGCTTTTCCAGAAGAAGAGCAACAGTCTATCTTTTGATCAGATCTTTGAAACTACAAACAAAATGTTACCTTTCCACTCCTCAGTTCAGACTGTGGCTTCCTAACTCCTGAAGCAGCAGAGATTGTCCAAGGACTGAGGAAATGAGGAGACTGCAAAAGCCAGTGGTGAACTATGAGGGGGCGGTCTGGGAGGAGGAAAAATTTTTTAAAGACATACACACACAGCACACTCATCTGGAGTCATCTATGTACTTACAGTCAGTACTGAATTTACATCTCTCCCCTACCTTTCCCTTGCACATCTAATTACATTTTCTTGGTTGTAAATCAAGCTCAAAGTCAACAATTCTTTTTGCAGTAAAATAACATTCAGAAGTAATTACCAGGAGCTGGGAAAGGAGAGAATAAGTTACCGTTTAAGAGGCACAGAGTTTTAGTTGGAGAAGACAGAAAAAGTTTTGGCAATAGATGGTGCTAATGGCTGCACAACAATGTGAGTGTACATAATGCCACTGAACTGTAAATTTTAAAATAGTTAAAATGATAAATTTTATGTGATGCATATTTTACCACAATACAAAAATGGGGAAAGAAAGAATATTCAGAACCCACCTAATGTTAAACTTACTTAATATTTAACCTAAGGTTAAAAGCAATGATGTAATGAAAGGTACTAACTCATAAAGAATCCCTGTAATACAGAAGTCTAGGAGGTCTTATCATGGCTCCATTATCTTTATTATGTGAACTTGGGGAGGGGGAAGCCATTTTCTCTCTTTATGCCTTACTTTCTCCACCTATAAAGTGAGATAAAATATTTTTGTGGCTAATGCTTGATGGTGATAGGAAAACAAAACATTGGTTTGGTGAGTCAGGTGTGGTGGGGCAGATGGTGACCGTAGCATCCCAGTCCCAAGCAGTTCTAGTTTACTTGTTAGCTCAGTTGCTCAGTGCTTCGATCAGAGGTGTGTTTTCTCCTATCACTATCAAATGGCATGTAGTGATATGGTTGTCAGTGTCAATCATTTAAAGCCTGCTGAGTCCTCCCAAACCCACTTTCATTGTTTTCCTGAATCAAGGCTTCTTAAACATCAGACACTTAGAAAAGTAACCCATTTATTGGGTCAATGGACAAAAACAAATAAAGAGAAAACAAAAACAAAAAGATAGGAACAGCCCTTGCTGTCAAAATCTCATTTCCTAGTTCTCAGATTTGGATAGGTTTTGTTTCTCTTCCAGAAAATGGTGGCTTACAGAGGAGATTGTGATCATGCTTTTCTTAACCACAGTTTGCATGTGAGAGTTAATACCAAGTTAATACCCTTTGTGTCTCAAGCTCAGAATTTATATTGCATCTCTCCTAGCCATTGCTGTCAGAGCAGAACTAGCTTTTTATTGGTCTCTCTCTTCCATGGTCATTACACTGGGAGTTGGGAGCTAAACCTGTGTTGTTGGCTTATTTTCTCTAGACATATCCAAAAGATTGATGGAAGGGTAGGAGGGAGCGCTGATCACTGTTGGCCTGACTGCCTCAGCTTACTGAGAAAGACAGGTTGAAGACACTGTTATTTTGACTGAGATTTACTGACCTGTAGAAAATTATTACTAACATGAGGATTTTGAAGTAAAACTAAATTCTGAACATTAGATATTTTTATTCTTCCTTCTTTTGTTCTTTCTTTTTCTCTTTCTTCTCTTAAATTTTCCTTTTTCTTCTACTTTTCCTCTTCCTCCACTTTTTCTTCTTGCTTTTTATCTTCTTTTTACCAAGGGACAAAAACTATACATTAAAAAAATCTCAAAACATAGATGAAATCTGCTTCACTTTTGTTTTCTCCTAATCCCAATTTGCCAAGGTTAGAAAATCAAGCATAGATGTTCAGGAAATGTCTACCATGTATTTTCACTCTTACAACTTTCCTACTTGCCATATTGGAATATGTGAATTGCTGTGTGCACAAAATCATCTGAACATACCAACCATTCAGCATCAGATGCTGAGGACAGGCATAATCAATGGTAACTCACTGTTTTATACCATCTCCAGTGAAAATAAGTGTGCAAGTCTGTTTGAGTAAGTGGTAGCTTTGAGTGTAAAATATTGATTGCTTCTAGTCTGAATGTTTGTGTTCCCCTCAAAATTCTTCTGTTGAAATCTTAACTCACAAGGCAATGGTATTACGAGGTGGGGTTGTTGAGCGGTAGTTAGGTCATGTCATTAAGATAGAGACCTCATAATGGAATTAGTGCTCTCATAAAAAGATGTCAAGAAGTTCCCTTGCCCCTTCAGCCATGTATGGTTATAGCAAAAATATGCACCTTTAGGAAGCGGGTCCTCACTAGACACCAAATATTCTGGTGCCTTAATTTTGGACTTCTCAGCCTTCATAACTGTGAGGAATGAATTCTGTTGTTTACGAGCTATTCAGTTTATAGTATTTTGTTATAGCAACCCTAATGAGCTAAGACATTGATCAACAGTAAAACACAGACTAATTATTGAGTATGATTCGATGTCTCTGAATAAATAAATGTATTTTAGATCAACCAGTAAACCCGACAATTGTTTGAATAACTATTGTTTATTAGGTTATTTGCTAAGCTTCTCATTACAACAATGAACAAGACGTAGGCAGTCTTTGCCCCCACAAAACTAAGAGTTAATAGCACCTGCATATCTTCTACTCAAGATCTATCATTATTAAAGGTAAAAATAAACTTTTCCTTTAGTGTATTAAGGATGAAGAACAAATTAGTTAATGATGTTCTTGTGGTGTTATCTGAAGGGACACTTTTGTCCAGATACCAGCTTCTAGAGGTAGGCAAGAAAAGGAAGTTCAGAGGCTTGGTAATGTGTTCTGAAAAAGCTTTGGAACCGCTTGGAGATGGAAAGTTGACAGAAAAGAAGAAATGAGCAAAATTAATGGTCAAAATTGTACAGTGTCTAGAAATCTATTTGGTGAATTAATCTTTTCTTGTATAATGGCGGGTAATGATGATGCAAAAACTAAAGTTCCAGCAAGTTAAGTGACTTTACAAAGCTCCAAGACTATGTGGCAGAAGTAGATCATGAACCCTAGGTTTCTGAGTCCAGAACAAATCTCATTTCCCTAATATCATGATTTCTGCCCCTCAGCTGTTGTCTTTATATATCAGTCAAGAAGAAAAATAACAGAAAGTGATATGATTTTGGAAATTTAATTGAACTGGCCAAATAACAAAAATTGTTTTGCCTTTCTGATTCATTAAAATATGACGTCTCTTAATTAGAGGCAAAGATCTAATGACATCTCAATATCTACTGGAATTTCATTGTCTGGGATTCTTCTACAGGGGAGTATTTAAATTTTTAAAAAAATTCAGTCTGGATAATTCTCAGTATAAGATAATTCCGCTCAAAGACTTTTTATCAACAAGTTGTAAACATCATGATATAGAAGGCCAGGTACCAACATTACAGATGTCACATGTCAGGGTTTCTTTTCTTTTCTTATTTAAAAAAAATTATTTATTTATTTTTAGAGAGAGGGAAAGGGAGGGAGAAACATCAATGTGTGATTGCCTCTTGCATGCCTCCAGCTGGAGGACCTGGTCCACAACCCAGACTAGAAATCATACAGGCCACCCTGTAGTTCACAAGCTGGCATTCAATCCACTGAGCCACACCAGCCAGGGCTCTTTTCTTTTTTTTCAAAACATGGGCTAATGAAATGGCAATGCTCTTTTAAATAAAAAAAAATCATGTTAGCAATGACTACTACCTGAGGTCAGCAACAGTGGAATATTTCTGTTTTTCTTCCAGGAAGTAGTGTCTACATAAGTCCTTGTAGTAACAACTACTCTCAGAGTGTCTCTGAGCAAAGAACAGGGTTCATCTTACTTATGGATATCAGTTTTGCCTATGAAACTGAACATGTATTTTTAAAAAAGGTCCAGGATTCAGACTCTCAAAATATAGAGCTGGATACTTCTAAGAAGCACTCAAGAACTACTAATATCACTTTACTATTCTAGATGTTTCAAGATGAGCTTCTCGAAGCCACTGTATTTTAGGGGCAGCTACTAGACTTTGTTAATTCAAAAAACACTTTTATATCTACCAAAATTAGTTTATTTCTTTCTTTGGGGGGGTTATTTGTTAAAGCAATGATGATTTGTTTGGGTGGTTTTAAAATAATATTTGGTATGTTAAATTACAAACTGACAACCAGGCTAAGTTCCACCTATAAATCTTGTTATAACTTCTGTATAAACTAAGAATAAGTAATTTTGTGATTGTTAATTGATATTTGATTAATGTAAGTTGAGTAGGCTAAATTCTTCTTAAACAAAAGTGACATTTATAAATTTAGTTAATGCATTGCTTTAAAACATTTAACACTTAGTTAATTAAGTGCTTTTAAAATTTAAAACATAACAAACTATAGAAATGATCCCTGAAAGTAAGGTCAAGTCAAGGAACATGCATAAAGGACACATGGAAAAAGACAATGGGGGGAAGTATTGATGTGGGAGGTAGGGGGTGGGTAGTGCAGGAGTGGGTAATGGGGGAAAATGAGGACAACTGCAATTAAACAACAAAAATAAATAAAATTTAAAGCATAAAAACACTATTTTATTTTCTTTTAAGCATTCCAAATGGTTACTGAGGAAGTCAAGATGGTGGAGGAGCGATGGAAATCACACTGACCTCCTCTCAGGACTGATCTGGAATTACAACTAAACTGTGGCGAAATCACCTGGAACAAACAACTGAACAATAGGGAGAGAGGAGCCTTATAACCTCAGACAGACAGAAGAATCAGCTTTAGCACAACTTAACTGGTAAGAAGTGTGATAGAGACTCGAGAAGGCAGGCAGGGTGCCCACAAGCAGCAGTGCCAGAGGGACATTGAAATGGCCAGTTGGATTCCCCTGAGAAGAGCAGGGTCTAAACCATAACCAGGGATCTCCAGCCTACAGCACCATAGCCCAGACAATTAACAGATAACAACCAGCTGTGAAAAGCAACAGGGTTACTCTCTTCCAGAGATGGGCAGCTGTAGACACAAAGAGCCTTTTAAAGGGCCAATGCATAAATCTGTATTTGCAGCCACTTATCCTGGTCTCCTGGAAATGCGAGGATAGAGTAGGGTAGAGATGCCTGAGGAGAGACTGGGGAAGGAGGCTTTGGGGAGAGAACTGAGAGAGTAGCCAGCAGGATCCTGGTGCTGATTCATCCCCTATACCGCAGCAGCCATCTTGCTCAGGCAGACAACTGCCCTGAGTGACAATAGCCTGAAAGGAAACAATAGCCTTGCCCCCAGGAGGGACTCTGCGTTGCTCTGTGGTGCTTAAACCTAATTGTTGAGTGCAGAGTGACTAGATTAACAACTGAAGGAGACAGCCACAGACAGATTCCTCAAACAGACTGCCTAAGGTTAGACAGGGACAATATCTGACATCATCAGAGGCAGATCCAGAAAGAAAAAACAGCAGTCTCCTTGCATAGAAGTTCACACCACAAAGTCAGGAAATCAAGACAGATCAATTTAAGAAGCAGAAGAAAAAAGGAGTCTGACAAATAACGGGAAGACAAAGAAACACCCCAGTCAAAAGGAAAGGAGGAATCCCCAGAAAGAGAACTAAATGAAATAGAGGCAAGTAAACTATCAGGTACTAAGTTCAAAACAATGGTTCTAAGGAAGCCCAATGAGTTCAGTGAGCTCAGAGAGAATTACCAGAAACTACAGGGAAACTATGAGGAACTTACTGCAAACTGTATCAGCATGAAAAAGGACATAGAAACTACCAACAAGAGACAAGAGTAAATGAATAATACCATTTCTGAATTGAATAACACAGTAGAAGGAATCAAAATCAGGCTAGATGAAGCAGAGGATTGAATCAGCGAGCTGGAGGATAAGGTAGAAAAAAGCTTCCAGAAAGAAAAATAAAATGAAAAATGACTCAAAAACAATGAAGAAGTGTTTAAGGGAAATGCAAGACAACCTGAAATGTAATAATATCCTTATAATAGGGATACCAGAAGGAGCGGAAGAGGACCAAGGGATAGAGAACCTGTTTGAAAAAGTAATGATGGAAAACTTCTGTAATTGGAGGAGACAAAAATTCACACAAGTCCACCCAGTCAGGCCTACTCCAAGACACATCATTATCAAAATGGAAAATATCAAGGACAAAGAGAGAATCCTAAAGGCAGCAAGGGAGAAACAAGTAGTGACATACAAGGAAGCTCCGATACGACTAGCAGGTGACTTCTCAACAGAAACACTACAAGCCGGAAGGGAATAGCAAGAAATATTCCAAGTCATGAAAAGCAAAGGCCTACAACCAAGGCTGCTCTACTCAGCAAGGCTCTCAATGAAAATGGAAGGTGAAATAAGAAGTTTCCCAGACAAAAGAAGGCTAAAAAATACACCTTCACTAAACCAGCATTGCAAGATATGTTAAAGTGGCTGCTTTGAGAGGATGAAGAAAAAGAGTATATGAATACCCAATTTATTTCACAGTCACCAATACTTGATATTACCAATATTTTTAATATATAATAATCTGATTGTGACAGTGATGTGCTAATTGATACTTTATTATTTGTTGAAACAAACCTATTTTTGTATTTTTCTTGCCTATTTCTATTATTTTTTTTTTAAAAAGCTTAAAATAACTTTTTGGTATTCTTTATCCATTTTTTTACTAAATGTAGAATTTATTCCCTAAAAAAAACTATTAACCCTTTTTTTGGTATGTTGCAAATACTGTCTTTTTCTCTTACCTGTCCTTTAACTTTTTTATATGTATATTATTATATAGTCTTAAATGTTTAATATAGTCGTATTGTCAATATTTTACTTTAGATCTTCTGGGTTTGAATATTTTACTCCAGGGTAAGAAAAATATTATTTTGTATTTTGTCCTAAAACTCCTTAGATTTTACATATTAATTTTTAACTTGAATATTTTTTGTATAATGTGAGATAGGGCTCTATATATGTTTTATTTCAAGTAATAGTGGCCCATGTACCTTATTTGTTGACTAAGCCTTATTTTACCCATTGATTTGAAATATAAATTTAATCAAATATTACATTTTTAGACATATATGTATATATATGTTTGTTTGTTTCTAGAATGCTCATTTTATTTCATTGATCTACTTGATTATTTCCGTGATGGTGTCATGTTTATCAAAATAAGAAACTTCTGCTTGACTAAAGAAAACATCAGCAAAATGAAAAGGGAACCAACCATATGGGAAAATATAATTGCCAGTGAAACTTTGGACAAGGTTTTGATCTCCAAAATATATAAAGAACTCACACAGCTCCACTCCTGGAAGACAACCAATCCAATTAAAAAATGGGCAAAGGACATGAACAGACACTTCTCCAAGGAGGACATACACAGGGCCCAAAGATATATGAAAAGATGCTCAGCATCACTAGTCATCAGAGAAATGCAAATTAAAACCACAATGAGAAACCACCACTTCACACCAATCAGAATGGCCATGATAAACAAATCAACAAACTAAAACTGCTGGCAAGATTTTGGAGAAAAGGGAACCCTAGTACACTATTGATGGGAATGCAGACTGGTGCTGCCGTTGTGGGAAACAGTTCAGAATTTCCTCTGAATTCTCAAAATGGAACTGCCTTTTGACCCAGCGATTCCACTGCTGGGATTACATCCTAAGAATCCCAAAACATCAATCGAAAAGAACCTATGCACCCCAATGTTCTTGGCAGCACTATTTACAATAGTCAAGTGCTGGAAACAACCTAAGTGCCCATCAGTAAATGACTGGATCAAAAAACTATGGTATATTTACACAATGGCATACTACGCAGCACAAAGAAAGAAAGAGCCCTTTCTCCTTTGAGCCTTTGCGACAGCATGGATGGAATTGAAAAGCATTATGCCAAGTGAAATAAGTCAGGGGATGAAAGACAAACGCCATATGATCTCACCTATAAGTGGAACCTAATCAACAAAACAAACATGTGAAAGTTAAGTTTTTTACTCTTTGTAAACTACACTTCAGAAATTTGTTGAATAATCTGTTTCATTGGTATCTGAACTGCCACTGTAATCTTCTTGCTTTATTAGCAATATTCTAAATAGTTTCTCAGAACTTTTCCATATTTGAGTATTCATCATAATCTCCACAATAATAGACAATAAAATTTCCATATTATACATTTAAAACAGAGGCTCACAGAATTATTTGTTTAATTTTAGGTCCCAGATAGTTAAAAACTACTCTGTAATGCAGCTGAGTTTTTAATAATTTTTTAGTTTGCTTCACACCTTTTACCCTGTGTTATCTGAGCCATTTAAAGTCAAAATTACTCAGAACTGCACAGCACTCCTATAAAATTAAAAACATTGGAAGACCTGATGGTCCTTATTTTAAGTCTTTTCAAGAAAAAGCAAACTGTTAACTTTGGAGGCTTCAGTTCAAAGCAACATTTGATAAGACATTAAAACTGGTCAGCCAATTAACTTTGGAATCCCAATTGTATAGAGGGTGGCTTGTAGGACATTGATAACAGATGTCACTTGCATCAAGGAATATATGCTATTTAAGTGATGAACATTCAGCAATCTAGTTGTGAAGGCAAAGAATGGACATGTACAGTTTTTAAAAATCCATAAAATTAAAAAAATGTAAGCAACGTTTTTCAGAAAAGAAATAGATGAAACATCACAACTAATTAGCGATTGGTGATCAAATGCATTATTCTTCTTTGTGGAAAGAAAAAAGCATAAAAGATAATGTTTTATATCAACTTGGTATTTGGGTTCAAAATTCAGTTCACCTTGATTATTTTTTTTTCTCCTCTGTAAACCACAAGAGAGGTATTCAAATTTGAATGGTACCAATACTGGGGTACCTATAAATGTTTATAAGAATTCTTACTTTCTTCAGACTGGCTTGTCCTCACTGATTTTTTTTCCTGTCCTGAACTCATGATTTATGATATCTTGTGGAGATGCTGTAAATATTTTTTCTTGAATTCCCAGACAGAAAATACAGGGTGGGGCAAAAGTAGGTTTACAGTTGTTCATATGGAGAATAATACAATCATTAATAAATAATACAAGAGCCCTTGAGTCAACCCCGTGTATGCGGTTTGCTGTGTGTGAGCCAAAAATAGTCCCTGCTCTCTAGTACTTGCATCTCTTCACCTTTAAGATGCCCGAGGAAGTGCGCCATGGAGAGGAGGAGGTGGAGACTTTTGCCTTCCAGGCAGAAATTGCCCAACTCATGTCTTTCATCATCGATACCTTCTACTCTAACAAGGAAATTTTCCTTCGGGAGTTGATCAGTAATGCTTCTGATGCCTTGGACAAGATACCCTATGAGAGCCTGACTGACCCTTCCAAGTTGGATGGTGGTAAAGAGCTGAAAATTGACATCATCCCCAACCCTCAGGAATGCACTTTGTCTCTGGTAGCCACAGTCATTTGCATGACCAAAGCTGCTCTTGTAAATAATCTCGGAACCATTGTCAAGTCTGGTACAAAAGCATTTATGGAAGCTCTTCAGACTGGTGCAGACATCTTCATGATTGGACAATTTGGTGTTGGCTTTTATTCTGCCTTCCTGGTGACAGAGAAAGTAGTTGTGACCACAAAGCACAACGATGATGAGCAGTATGCCTGGGAGTCTTCTGCTGGGGGTTCCTTCACTGTGCGAGCTGACCATGATGAGCCCATTGGCCGGGGTACCAAAGTGATCCTTCACCTTAAAGAAGACCAGACTGTACTTAGAGGAGAGGTGGGTCAAAGAAGTGGTGAAGAAGCACTCACAGTTCATAAGTTATCCCATCACCCTTTATTTGGAGAAGGAACGAGGGAAAGAAAGCATTGATGATGAAGCAGAGGAAGAGAAAGGGGAGAAAGAAGAGGAAGATAAAGATGATGAGGAGAAACCCAAGGTTGAAGATGTGGGCTCAGATCAGAAGGATGATAATGCTAAGGATAAGAAAAAGAAAACAAAGAAGATTAAGGAGAAATACGTCAATCATGAAGAACTGAACAAGACCAAGCCCATTTGGACCAGGAACCCTGATGACCTCACCCAGGAGGAATATGAAGAGTTCTATAAGAGCCTTACCAATGACTGGAAAGACCACTTGGCAGTCAAGCACTTTTCTGTAGAAGGTCAGTTGGAATTCAGGGCATTGCTGTTCATTCCCTGTCAGGCTCCCTTTGATCTCTTTGAGAGTAATAATAATAATAAGAAGAAGAATATCAAACTATGTCCATCATGTGTTCATCATGGACAGCTGTGATGAGTTGATATTGGAGTATCTCAACTTCATCCGTAGTGTGGTTGACTCTGAGGACCTGCCCCTGAACATCTCCCGAGAAATGCTTCAGCAGAGTAAAACCTTGAAGGTCATTTGTAAAAACATTGTTAAGAAGTGCCTTGAGCTCTTCTCTGAGCTGGCAGAAGACAAGGAGAACTATAAGAAATTCTATGAGGCATTCTCTAAAAACCTAAAGCTTGGGATCCATGAGGACTCAACTAATTGGCGACGCCTCTCCGAGCGTCTGCGCCATCACACCTCCCAGTCTGGAGATGAAACGACTTCTCTTTCAGAATATGTCTCTTACATGAAGGAGACCCAGAAATCTATTACATTACTGGTGAGAGCAAAGAGCAGGTTGCCAACCCTGCTTTGATGGAGCGAGTACGGACACGGGGCTTTGAGGTAGTGTATATGATGGAGCCTATCGATGAGTACTGTGTACAGCAGCTCAAGGAGTTTGATGGGAAGAGTTTGGTCTCAGTTACCAAGGAGGGCCTGGAGCTACCTGAGGATGAAGAGAAGAAGAAAATGGAAGAGAGCAAGGCCAATTTTGAGAACCTCTCTAAACTCATGAAAGAGGTCTTGGATAAGAAGTTGAGAAGGTGACAATCTCCAATAGGCTTGTGTCTTCACCCTGCTGCATTGTGACTAGCACCTACAGCTGGACAGCTAACATGGAGTGTATCATGAAAGCCCAGGCACTCCGTGATAACTCCACAATGGGATACATTATGGCCAAAAAGCACCTGTAGATCAACCCTGACCACCCTATTGTGGAGACTTTACGGCAGAAGGCAGAGGCAGACAAGAATGACAAGGCTGTCAAGGACCTTGTAGTATTGCTGTTTGAAACTGCGCTGCTCTCTTCTGGCTTCTCATTTGAAGATCCCCAGACCCACTCCAACTGCATCTATCGCATGATCAAGCTAGGTCTAGGCATTGATGAAGGTGAAGTAACAGCAGAAGAACCCAGTGCTGCCATTCCTGATGAGATCTTCCTTCCTTGAGGGTGATGAGGATGCCTCTCTCGTGGAAGAAGTAGACTAGGAGTTTCTATCTGCAGACCTTGTATCCTCTGTGTAGAGTCTTCATGGCTTCCCTAGAAGCCCTGAGTGGCCTTAGTTCACTTGGTTTTCCTCTGCTGTTTAGTGTCTTTTTTTCTCTCCTGTCTTTGCCTAAGCCAGGTTACAAGGGCCTCAAGCCTTCCCTTCTCATATTTGACATTGAGTTTGGATGTTGTTGTGCATTGTTTTTTATTTTGTTCTGAAATTAAAGTATGCAAAATTAAAAAAATAAATAAATAATACAAGAATAAGCTGTTTCACATACAACAGTAAACCTACTTTACCCCATTGTACAGCAGGACTAGCTACCTAATTTGCAGGCCCCATACAAAATAAAAATGTGAACCCTGTGTTCAAACAGGAAGAATATTGCCAGCACCCTAGAATCCTGTTCAGGCCCCCTCCAGCCACAGCTCTCCCCAAGTTAACCATTATCTCCACTTCTAACAGCACAGATTGGCTTGGCCCTTTTGTTTATTTTCTTGATTTTATATCAATGGAAACATGCAAAATACACTTCTTGTGTCTGACTTTTTTTGCCCAATATTATGATTGTGAGATTTTTCCATATGCTTACATGTAATTATAATTGTTTTATTCTTATTGAATAAACTTCATTGTATAGATTCTTAAAATTCTTAGTACTGGTATCATAGTAAGGTTCATTTCCCCCCAGAATTTTCCTCATACATGCACATGCATAGACATACATAGGTACATATGGACAGACAGAGAGACACACAGACACATTATGATGAATTCATTCTACTCTGAATGAAGTGGGGAAGGGAAGGTTTCATACTAACTGGGTTTTGACCTTTGAATAAGGTGTCTGTTGCCCAGAAACCACAATGTGTTCCCTCTCTGGAAGACATTGGTTGACACATTTAATCACATTGTCTTCTCTTCCAAAATGGCTACATTTTTTTTTTTTTCTTTCTGCGAGGGAGCTAGTGCAGGAAACTTTAGCTGGAGACATGCCAAATCTGTATTCAACCTGTTTTTCCAGTTCTGGGAACCTGGCAATTTTTCCTCACTCCATTTCCCATTAGTTGGTTTTTATTTCTTGCCATGAAGAAATCACACATATATAATGACTTATGGAAAAATTCACAGAAACAACTTGTAAGGAAGATAATACACCAATTACACCTTAGCTTGTTTTGAATGCAGGGGAATGCCATCAAATATTTTCTTGTTTTTGAAATTTCCAAGGTTGATCTTTATTATTTTTAATTTAGTTATTAATATATAATTTATATACCGTATAATACATTCATTTAAAGAATACAATTCAGTAGTTTTTACTATATTCATAGAGTTATGTAGTCATCACCACAATCAATTTTAGAAGGTTTCATTACCCTAAAAGGAAACTACATACCCATTAGCAGTCACTTCTTATTTTCACCCAACTTCTCCCTCTCAACCCCACCCCCTACATTTGCCCCTAACCAGATAACTGCTAAATTAATTTTTCTCAACATTTTTACCATTGTATTTTTTTTGAAAATTTTATAGCAGTGGAATTATACACTTTATGTTCTTTTGTGAATGGTTTCTTTCACTACTTCATTTCTTTTTGTGGCTGAATTATATTCAGATATACGACCTTTTGTTTATCCATTCATCAGTTGATGGATATCAAGATTGTTTCTACTTTTTGGTTATTATGAATTATGCTTCTGTGAACATTTGTGTGCAGGTTTTTATGTGGAAATATGTTTCTGTTTCTCTTGGGTATGTGCATAAGAATTTCTGGGCTATATGTTAACTTTATGTTCAACATTTGAGGAGCTATGAGATTTTTTCCAAATTGGCTGCATCATTTTACATTGCAAATAGCAATGTATGAAGGTTCCAATTTCTGCATATTTTCATTAAAATTTGGAATTATCTGTCATTTTGATTATAGCTATTCTAATAGGTATGAGGTAGTATCTCATTATGGTTTTGATTTGCATTTCCCTGATGCCTAATAATATTAAGCATCTTTTCGCATGAGTATCGATTATCTTTACGTCTTCTTTGGAGAAATGTTTATTCAATCTTGTGCCCATTTTAAAATTGCACTTTCTTTATTATTAAGTTTTAAGAATTCTTTATATATCTTATCTTCAAGTACCTCATATATGTGATTTGCAAATATTTTCTCCATTTTCTATGTTGTTTTTCTATGTTTTTTGTTGGGGAGATGATTTCTTAAAAATCCTTACCTGAAGATAAGTTTATTGATTTTATAGAGAGAGAGGAAGGGAGGGAGAGGCAGAGACTGAGAGAAATATCAATGAGAGAGAGAAACATCAATCAGAGGGTTGTCTCTTGTATATGTCCTGATTTCGTATTGAACCCACAACCTAGGTATGTGTCCTGACTGGGAAACAAACCTGCAACCTTTGGGGCATTAGATGCTCCTAGACAGGATGTATGATTTAAAAAAAAATTCTCAATTACAGTTGACATACAACATTACATTAGTTTCAGGTGTACAACACAGTGATTGGATAGTACATGACTTCCTAAGTCATCACCTGATAACTCTATTAATTCCCCTCTGACACCATACATAGTTATTACAATATTATTGACTATATTCCGTGTGCTGCACTGTACATCCCTTTCTTTTCACTTTCTTGATGGTGTTCTTTGAAACACAAAAGTTTCTAATTTTGATGAAGTCTAATTTATCTTTTTCTTTTTCACGTGTGCTGTTGGTGTCATTGCACTTATTCTTAAATAAGATTTCAAAGCATTTTTAAATTGTTAATGCTTAAAATTAATTGTATTATTTTCCTGGAACTTGATATGTTTACTATATTTTTAGGGAAGGATTGTTTTAAAGATTTTATTTATTTTTAGAGAGGGGAAGGGAGGGAGAAAGAGAGGAAAAGAAACATCAGTTTGTGGTTGTCTTTTGGGTGTCCTCTACTAGGGACCTGGCCTGTAACCCTGGCATGTACCCTGACTAGGAACTGAACCAGCAACCCTTTTGGTTCTCAGGGTGGTGCTCAATCCATTGAACCACACCAGCCAGGGTAGGTAAGGATTTTTAATGGCAAACCAGTCAATGATTTCCTATATATTTTGGGGGGTTGGAATTCCCACTTGTTACTTAGTGCTAGTTTTAAATAAAAAATACCATATGATCTCACCTATAAGCGGAACCTAACCAACAATGCAAAGAAGCAAGGAAAATATGACCAGCAACACTGAAAGGAAAAGAAATCAACAGAGACAAGAGGGAAGGGGGGGGCAGGGAAGGGGAAGGGAAGGGGAAAGTCAAGGAACATATAGCAAGGACTCATGGACAAAACCAAAGGGGAAGAGCTGAGGGAGGGAAGGTGGGAGGGGGCAAGGGAAAGAGGTGGGGGGGAGGCAGAGACAAATGTATTTAAAAAGTAAATAAATTAATTAAAAAAAATAAAATAAAATAAAATAAATAAAAAACAAAAAAACAAAAAAGAAAACAAAACATCTGAAATGGACTTTTTCTCTAGCAAAGGATTTAAGGATGGCCTGACATGAATATCTGTAGGATCAGCCACAGGATAAGCATGTTTAATAGCTGATTGACACCTGGTTGTCTTGGCAGACAGGATAGGAAGATACCAAGACCACAATTTTCAACCTTTTTAATCTCATGGCACAGATAAACCAATTACTACAATTCTGCAGCACACCAAAAATACATTTTTTGTCAATATGAAAAAGATAGTTATAATTTTGACAGATTTACAACAAAATAATAACAGTAATTACCTACGCTTTTTGTTCCAAAGTGACTTTTTAAATAATCAGGTGCCTATACTTGTACGTAAGGATTTCTGTTACCAAGAATTAACCAATCAGATGCAACCGTATTATGTGATGTGACCAATAAGATGTGACTCTATTATGATCTATATATTTATGGTTCTAGACAGGTCATTCACTCTTGACAGCTATTCTTGTGTTGACTATTGCCATTTTTTTTTTTTTGACAATCGAAGGGAAAAGAGGTCAGTGTCTCTGTCTAAATAGTCAAGTATTGCATGTTTTAAAAATTCTTGCAGCACACCAATTGAAAATTGCTCTACTGAAGTAATCAGTCTAGTAGTATATACTTACTTATTCTCGGCCCCAGGGTGATATAAGCAGCATGGGAAGCTGATAAGTTGGATGAGCTCTGTTCTGTTTAAGATGTTATAAACTAGGTGTAAGATATATATCTAACATAGGAAGCAACTTATAAACAAGCCTCTTAAGTCCCTGTGTATCTAGTTTAATGCTCTTCAAGTAAGTCCTCAATAAATATTTATGTAAACTGAAATATAATATAGAATCTGGGACTAAATTATGTGGTATGGATTATAATTGTGGTTTGGCCCTGGGGAAGTCACTTCATCTTTCTGAGCTTCTGCTTACTTATCTGTAAATGGTGACAATAATAATGCTTAGTTCAAAGGGCAATAAGGAAGGGCAAATGAGACACTGCCTATGCAAGTGTTCATGTAACTGTTAAGACTCATGATAGCTGTGAATGCAGGAACAGAGGCAGCAGAGGGGAGCTGTTCAGACACAGGGTTTGAAATTTAACAGAACTGGGTGCACAGTATCTGTGTGCTCTTGGACACATTTGTAAAACTTGCTTTATGAGATTATTGTGTGGAATATTTTAAATGAGATAAGATATGCAAAAAACTAAACACAGGAGGGTCTTTTAGGTGAAGGCAATAGATGCAAAGCATAAAAGGACATATTTTCCCTAGGATGAGAGTATGTGTTGGGAGGTAACCAAAAAGCAGGACTAGGGACACCTTGGGAAAGGACTGAAAACAGAATCAGAGAACTGAAAACAGTTCCCCTGGGAGTCCACTGAAGAACTTTAATCAACAGCTATTTTGCCTGATGCTTATCTCAGACAGAAAGCAAGCTGCTACAATGGAAAAAGCCCTGTAATGGTGACTGGAGACTTGGGTTTGCTTGTAGCTCTGCCACTAGTCAGTTAGCTGTGTGCCTTAGACCAGCCACTTAGCCTCCCTAGACTTTCTCACCAGGTAAGTTCCTCAAAGTTAGTTTTGAGAAACAATAAGCTCCAAGTTGGTAGATCTAATTTTCTTTTTTTCATTTAATTCTCAGCTGAGGATATGTTTATAAGGAGAGGGGGGGGGGAGAGAGAGAGAGAGAGAGAGAGAGAGAGAGAGAGAGAGAGAGGCATCGATATGAGAGAGAAATATCAATGGGTTGCTTCCTGTACATGACCTGACCAGGGTTTGAACCCACAACCTTTTGGTGTATGGGACCACACTCCAAACAACTGAGCCACTCAGCCAGGGATAGATCTGGTTTTCTTAATTGTGCCACAGTTAGACTGCTGCCAAAGTTTAGAAAACAAGGAATATTTAGTCACCTGGGACTTGAAACAGTTTTCTAATACCCACAGACTTGGTGTTTTGAAACATCTTTGATGGTTCGTAGCAAATATATATGAGCATACATAGATGCCCAATTCCAACCCAGAGTGGTGTTTGGCAAAATGTTCCATATTGTTCATGTATCTCTCTTAAATGTAACAGATATTCTTATGAAATCACCACAATGCACTTCTTGAACATTTATTGATATGTAACACACATAGAGAAAAGTGCTGAAATCTTAAGTGTCTTGCTCTCCTAGTTTTCACAAACTGAACTCATCTGACTAATTACTTCTCAAATTAAGAAACAGAGTTTAACTAGGGCCATGGAATCTCACTTGCCCTCTATCAGTCACTGCCTCCCACAAGGATAACCATGGTTTATAATATCATTGAATAGTTTTAAAATGTAAAAATAAATAAGCAAAATCTCCAACAATTCTTTTAAAGATTGCTGAGTCTTTATTTGGAGATCTCGAAATGTCATTCAGAAATCCAATACTTTGCATGTGACTGCATGAATTATTTTCTATACTTTTGGAAAATAATTTGACAATATGTCTCAAGATCCATTAACACATTTATTCCATTCTGTTTTTGGTAATTTATCCAAGGAAAATATGTTTAAAAAGGGCGATTTTATATTTATGAATATTTTCACAGTTATCTATAATTATTAAACCAGAAAATAACTCAGACATTTAACAATAGATGAGTCATTAATTAATTTATAGATACCATGAAACATTAAGCAGCTGTTAAATGGGAAGACTCCGTAAAAACAGGGAAAATATTTATTTTGAAATGTCTAGTAAAAATTGAAAGTGCCAAATTGCACTATGCTAGAACCATATCTTTATAAAAATCAAATGCATATGGGCAAGCAGTGGAAAATATTTATGGAGGGATGTTGGTTGCTTTTTGTATTTGTTATGCTGTAAAATTTTTATGATAAGAATCTGATGGGCAAAATAAGAACATGTAAGCTTTTCTATTTAAAATAAATGTCTCATAACAGTAAAGTCAGAACTTTTAGAGTACAAAGGAACAAAAAATTACAAAGCTGATTATTTTTTAATTTAAAAGTCAACTGACAGCTATGAGAATGAAAAAATTGTGAAAGTGCAGCAACCTCCAATATTGACAGTGATTCAAGGAAATGAGCATTTTCATACAGTGATGGTGGGTGTAAAATTTCTACACTATTTGGAAAACAAACAAGCAGTAATTGATGAAATAAAAATGCATGTGCCCTTTGACCCAAAAATCTTCCATAGGATATATCTAGGAATCTAGCCTATGTAAGTATCAGGACTCAAAGACACCTGTATCAAATATATCAAATTGTTCACAGCATTGTTTGTAGTAGGAAAACATGCAGCCACAAACAAACCTGGACACACCTGAATGTCCATTAGCTCTGCAATGATTGGGCAAATTGTGGTACATCCATAAAATGAAACATTTTGGAGCTATGATAAGGAATGACTTAGACCTATCTCAGACTGACTTGGAGAAATACAAATGATTGCTAAATGAGAAAAAAAAAAGACTAATGTGAACAATATAAACTTGCTTTGTAAAAACAATAAATGTGAAGCTATTTCCTGGTTACATGAGGAAGTGAGAGGATAAATATTAACTTTTCTTAACTTATCTATATTGGTGAATTTGAATAGGCACTATTGTGTAATTTCTGAAGAGTAATTTAATAAACAATATTTTTTAAAGTCAATGACTCTCCCAAAGCACTTACAGTTCAATACTGACCAATGATTTCTCTGACATACACTTATAGGTGAGATCATATGGTATTTGTCTTTCACTTCCTGGCTTATTTCACTTAGCATAATGCTCTCCAGTTCCACCATCCATGCTGTCAAGAAGGGTAGGAATTCCGTCTTTTTTTCTGCTGCATTGTATTCCATCATGTAAATGTATCATTGTAACAAAAAACAAACTGACAGTAACAAGAGGGGAGGGGGTCGGGGATTATGGGGAAAAGAAGGGGAAGGATGATCAAGGAACATGTATAAAGGACCCACGGAGAAAGCCAAAGGGGCACAGGATTGAGGGTGGGAGGTACGGCAGAGTAGGGCAGGGGAAAGTGGTGGTGGGAAAATGGAGACAACTATGCTCGAACAAGAATAAAAAATTCTTTTACATAAAAAGTGTAGAATTATTACTAATGAGGCTATTTCATCAAATACTAATTGGCATATAATCTACAAATGATTTGTGCAATTTCATGAAGAATGCAAACACTTCTAAAATACAAATATTCTTTTTATAGAATGCTCATATTTGTGCTATGAGAACTATTTTTTTTAATGTGTCCTTCTTTGAAAAAGTAGAATGATATAGCATCCTTAACAGTTTCACTAAATATGTTTTCTTGAATATTGTCCAAGACAACTTTGTGGGATAAAGGGAAAGAGCAAAAAGCTTCTTTTGATTTTTGACATCTACAAATATCTGAGCCTCACTTTTAGTTGGTGAAATATCGTCATTCCTCCCTTTGTTTATTTATAAGGGGTCAGGGCAGAAAGTTAAGTAACCATCCAGTTGTAGTTGCTGGTGTTGCCCATTTCTGATCGCTGTCCATGTCTTCCAAACTTGGTTTATTAACAAGCAGGACTCTCATCAGCATTGTCCCCAGGAATCACCTGCTTCTGGTGACAAGTGGGATAAGAGCTCTTAGTTATCCTGCAAGTATCATTGCAGAACCATAAACAGATCAGAGGAAACACTTCTTGGATGCATAGAAATTGAGTGTCTAGTCCCTAGGGTTTATCACTGGCAATAGTCCTAAGATTCACACATTTCTCTCACAAAAGAGAAGCTGATCATCTGGTCAAAAATCTTGTGCAGCCAGCCAAGCAGGCATATGGCACACTGTTGATGCTCCAGAGAAATCATTACCTATGGGCACAAATTTATTAAATTTTTTCTTAACCTATATTTCTTTTTCAGTATTTACTATCCAAGTGAGAAAACTCTGGCATGTGATTTCCACCTCTTTATTCTCCAAACCACAGGGCCCAAACTTCTGTTGTGTATTATGCTGAGATTTGAAGTGCCTGAATTACAGAAAAGGAGGAGATACTGCCTCAGATCTAGGTGAATATTTGATCTAAACTTCCTGTGTCACTAAATATCCCACAAAGACTTTTTTTAACTAATGATAAAGCTTAGTTCCCAAAGTTTATTTATAATTTACTTAGGAATTCAGCATTACAAATTTTTAGGTGGTAAGAGGATGTCATCCTGAAAAAGCCCATTACTTAACTTTTCTTTTTAAAAAATGTATCCTCACCTAAAGATATATTTATTGATTTTAGAGAGAGAGGAAGAGTGATAGAGAAGGGGAAAGAGAGAGAGAGAGAGAGAGAGATCAATGTGAGAGACAAACATCGATAGGTTGCTTCCTGTACACTCTCCTCCCAAGATTGAACCTCAACCTAAGTATGTGCCCTGATCAGGAATTGAACCCACAACCTTTTTGGTGTATGAGTCAGCACTTCAACCAACTGAGCCATCTGGCCAGGGCTTACCGTTTTTTATTGTAGTAAGAACAGATAAGATGAGATCTGCTCTCTTAACAAAATTTTAAGTGTACAGTATAGTATTATTAACAATAAGCGCAATGTTACATAGCAGATCTCTAAAACTGATTAATCTTATATAATTTAAACTTTATTCCTCTTGAGTAGCAACTCCTTATTTCCTACCTTCCCCCAGACCTTGACAATAATCGTTCTATTTTGCACTTCTTTAAGTTTCACTGTCTTTGATTCCCTTATATAAGTGGAATCATGCAGTATTTGTTCTTCTGAGACTGGCATATTTCATTTACTTTAATATTCTCAAGCTTTATGCATGTTGTTGCATGTGGCAGAATTTCCTTCCCTTTTATGGCTGAATGATAATTGCACTGTGTGTATAGATGACATTTTCTTTATCCATTCATTAATGGGTGTTTAGTTTGTTTCCACATCTTACCTATTGTGAATAATGGCACATGAACATGAGGATACATACATCTCTTCATGGGCCTAACATTATTTTTTTTGAATAAATACCCAGAATAGAATTGTTGGCTCATTCAATGATTTTATTTTTAATTTTTTGAGGAAGCCCCATAACGTTTTCCATAGCAATTTCACCATTTTATATTCCGACTGACAGTGTACAAGGATTCCAATTTCTCCACATCCTTGCCAACATTTATCTTAAAATTTTTTTTCAATGATTATCTTCTAACAGGTGTGTTCATCTTGAGTATCATAACCTCTTAATATTAGCTAGACTTCTCCTAAAGCTATGTTATCACTGTGGAGTCTGTTTCTATTGGGGTCCAGCACTGGGGCTTCTTATTCTGCCACCTTACTGATGTTACTCACCAGGATGTTTCCAGTACTGATTTAAGTTTTAAGTGATAATTTTTTTTAAATGAGGTTAATTGTAATAAAATAGAAATATATCTGTATTATAATTTCTACTTTATGCGATGATATCTTACAACACTTCTATGAGGGAAATGGAAATATACCATTTGAATGACCCCAAGAAGAAAATGGTCCATTATCTGAGCCACTGGACATCTGAAAATTACCATCCTGGAGTTATCCAAGGGGAAAGAGTACAGGATTGATTCTTCTCAGAATGTGATTTTGAAAGAGAACCACTCTGTGTTCTATTGTTCGCTGCCGAAAAAACTGACTCCCAATGCCAGCATCTCATGAGAAGGAAAGGAACTATTTATTTAAAAGTTATACAGATTCAAAATAATGGTGGAATTCTGTTTTTAAGTCCCAAAGTCCCTTAAAACTAAACACCCACACACACACACACAGTCCTGCCTCCCTTGCCAAACCAGGCCCGTCAGAGGTACCATCTCTCAGGAAAAGGAATAGAAGTCTGTAGCTTGGCTAGGAAGGTTCCTGTTTTAACATTCCAGCTTCTCTCAGCCATCATGATTGGCTTGGCTCTCACTCTTAATCCAAAACTGCATGGCCCATCCTTGTGGTGGGCCGGTGGGGGGTCCTCCTGCATCCTTGGAAACTGTGTGGCCAAGACAGCATGGCTGCGTTGTTACTGAGTTTAAATCCCCTGGTGGATCTTCCTCTATAACCCCATGTTTGACTTCTCCCACGATCAGCTACACCTGCCAGTACTCTGGTTTCTTCTGCCTTTCTCTGCTACCATTGTTAGTCTGGGCAGGCTTCTCCTGTGATTTGGAGTGGACCATTTCCAAGCTCTTGCACAAGCACTGTAGCCTGGAAGTTGCCTCCCTACTGCATCACCAGTTAGAGTCCCGCCCATCTCCCCGGCTCCAAGCTTGGCAGGGGCAGCTATTCGCATTACTAAAAACACTGGCCAAGTTCTTTAGATGTGCAAAGTAACTCTCAGTGGCCCTGCTCCACTTCCCCTTCCCCCAAGCCAGGTTAGTGGGAGACTTCCCCATTTGGGGGACCTCTCCATTCTCTGTTACACTTTTTACTACAAGAACCCTCAGCTTTTCTTTCTCCTTTGGAACACCTCTGTGTTTTGCCTAGCTGTATTTTAGTTTGCAAACCCTAAGACCCTTGAATAAATGTCTGTTATTTATTCAAGCAAAATGTCTTGACTTATTTTCAGTTTGTTGGACACCATACCACCCCAAAGCTTGTAGTTTTATAAAAATACTCTGTCAAATGCTCAACTGTTCAATTAGGTCATGTCCTTCCAATATAAGTGGCATTGCTATATAAGCTTTGAAATATTTCTTTGAAGTTCTCTGATCTTAATATTTAAAAATATTCCCCAGACTTTTTTCCTTGATACTCAATGAGTTTGCATTCACTGGGCTTCTTACCATTACCACCTGCATAAACAATGTCACACTTGAGTGATGTCATTTAAATCGTAAGTGTTTTGATCATCATTGCCCCAGTTACCATTATCCCAGGTGTGGCATGGAGCTCTTGAACAATCATTTGATTTCTTTGGGCTGATTCCTTTTTTTCCTGCCTAGTGTACTGAATCCTATGGAAGACACACAATAGATGTTTAACAAAGGTGTGCTGAATGAATGAATGAGACTCAGTTTATTCATCTGTGAGGTGAAGGGTTTGGAAATAGCCTGTTATAAACTGTCATCCAGCCCAAACATTTGAAAATTCTTGAAGTTTGTATCATCATAGCTGCTAGGGTACTGTGCCATATGCTGTAAAACAAGTTAGACATGACAGCACCCTGTAATTAGTTCTTTATTTTAATCAGAGGACATTGATGTGCACATATATTTAACGCCATAGAAAGAAGACAAGTTATACACAGAATAGGCATGAGAATAAAAAAAAAGTTTTCTTTTGAAAAGTATACAGATATTTTCAAAAAATTCTTTAAGAAAAATAATAAAGATAATAATTTTTTGTCTTGAAGTGAGCAAAGCTTAATTAGATTCTTCCATTGACATTGAAAGCATCTTTACTACTTTATCCAGTCACCTTCAGGTGGGTTGACTGGTGTCTTGAACTGTTATTTATAAGCTTCCATTTAGAAAAAATATACAAATGTGTTAGGGAGCTAGTTCTGATTTGAGAAGATTATACCTAATGTGAGACAGGCTACACAGCTTTGGAAGCAGAAAAATATGGGCTTAAATTCTGGATCTGAATCTGCTTTTTACTAACTGAGCTCTCAGCCTTTCTGAGACTCAATTTTCCCATCTGCCCACCGACAGTGTACAAGGATTCCAATTTCTCCACATCCTTGCCAACATTTATCTTAAAATTTTTTTTCAATGATTATCTTCTAACAGGTGTGTTCATCTTGAGTATCATAACCTCTTAATATTAGCTAGACTTCTCCTAAAGCTATGTTATCACTGTGGAGTCTGTTTCTGTTTCAAGAATGTACTATTCTTGAAATAAATGTACTATTTCTTCTATGTTTCAAGACTTTTGGACACTCTATGATGTATTTATTGTATTTTTCCAACTAATAAACACATTGTTTTGAATTTCATAACTATTAGTTTTAAAACAAAACCAACATACTATTTTAAAATAACTTTATCTTATCATTTCTACCTTGTCTGATACACTATAGATGCAAAGGGTTTTCATTTATGGAAGTGAAATGCATGTTAATGGCAAATAAAATATTGTTCTTAAAGAGAGGAAATAAATCCCAGAAACTGACCCAGACATACTCTCCAAAGTTATGAGTGTTTTAAGCTTCCCTAAGCTAGAACACAGACCATTAAGAATAAAGTGCAAAGGAAAGGTAAGCAGGATTAAGAATGATTGATGAGGAAGGAGGATACCTAGAGCAACACTGAGAGCTCAAAACTACCATCTGCCATGGCCAGGTTAGAAAGCTCCAGATGTAGCAAAGGGGGAAGTAGCTCTTTACCTACTGAACCCCCATTGGATCTGCCAATCTAGTGCTGCTTTTTCTAGGTGTCACTGAGGAGTCTCGTGATTTGCTGTGATGAATTATGCAATCTGACATAGAACTATGTCCTCAAAGCCTCCAGTACCGTCAAGCCAACTGTTACCAGGTTGGTTTTTCTCCTCCTCTTGAGATGACCTATTATGAGGCTCCAGCAACACGGAAACAGAATCTTCAATTTGTCTCATTTTCTGGATAACTCAACCTTCCCAATTAAATTACGATAAGGAATTTTATTTGTGTGTGCAAAATTTAATAAAAACAAAAATAGAAATGGCTGTTTTTGACATCTTCCAGATTGGGAGAGTTTATGACGATGTTCTGGGGTGTGTTTCTAAGTTGTATTAGTTAGTTTTGATGTAGTAAAACCGTCTTCTTTGCAGGTCGAGAAACCGAGGCCCAGAAGAGCTATGTTACTTGCAGAGAAGAGCACCTTGGGCCGAGGCAAGAATACATTTCTCCTAGCTCTGAATTTGTGCTTTTTTTTTTTTAACAGAACTATGCCTATCCTATATAACTCCTATATCCTATATATATCATATATATAGAGAACAGTGGTTTAAATATTTACCCATATTCTTAAAAAAGAAATATGAATTTGTGTGTCTAATAGAAATAACTCTGGTAGTGACCCTTCTGCGGATTGGCCTAGGGCTGAATGACTGGTTCTCTGAAGTTCAAAAGAGATGTTCAGTGCCACAAATCACAAAAACAAGAGGCTGCATGGTGAGGGCCCAGCTGTGAACATGTACTGGCCTTGGAATGAATTCAAGAAGCTGGTCTGAGTCAAAGCTAGCTCATTATGGCTGGTAAGCCTGGCTATTGCAGCTGAGATAAGATTTGTCCTAATGAAACCTTCTGGGGAGTTCCTCCTGCCATTTCCTGTGCTGTTTATGGTTTTGAGTTGTGCAACTGCACAAACTATGCTAAATCCTTTGTTGTGTCATAGTCAGGTAGATGACATGCATCCATAATTCTTCTTTACAAAAGGAAAAAAAATAGGCCAGAAGCTTACTTTCAGGAGAAGCCTGATTATTTTTTAAACTTTCTTTTACACTATTTTTTCCATTGGCTATAATATTCTCAATTATGTAGTCAAAAATCTCATCACCCACTTTACATATAATTCTAAGTTATATCTCATGGGAGCACATTTGTATGGGTTGAATTTCTTTGCTGTCCAATATGATAGCTGTTGCTCATAAGAGGCTATTTAAACAAATGAAAAAAAATAAGTGAAAATAAAAATTTACTTCTTTAATCACATGAATCACATTTTAAGTGCTCAATGGCTACAAGTGGCTGGTGGCTTCCATTTTGGCTAATGGAGACATGGAATATTTCCATCATCACAGAAATTTCTATTGGGCAGCACCGGTCTATTGGTAAAGATTGAAGAAATGGAGTTTATAACTTGCTAGACTATATGATATATGCTGAATTACCCTCCCAATTGAAACAATAAAAAATGTTGAATGAGGTTTTTTTTTTTGTTTTTTGTTTTTTTAAAGTAAGGGCCTCCATGAACTGGTATAAAAAAAAAAAAATAAAGGAATCTGCAGCCTCCAAACTGAAGTACAAGCAAGCAAGAATCCTCAGAGTTAACTTAAATGCCACAGCTGGAACTTCTCCAGGAGTTTCTAAGAAACTTGAGGAACTTGAATTTCTGATTTGGCTTTATGAGATAAGAGGGCAAAGGAGGCAAGTCTTAGAGCTTAGCGCTTCCCCATAGCAGAAGTCTGTTAGGATCTCTTCTCTTAATTCTGGGATTCTTAAGGGCTAGGCCCCTAGGGGTAAAGTGAACTAGAAAGAAATCTTGCCCTGCAGAAGGAAACATCAATGAAGCAGGTATTTTTGACCTTGGTACTTACTAGTAAAAACAATAATTTCTTCTAAAATTATGTAATCATACAGCTCTCACATGGGTTTTAGTCCATGTTCACACTGTACTTGTGGTCTGGAGGATTTCAATCAGATCATTTAAGTGACACCATTTTGATGATGCCTTTAGACACCTAGCAGATAAAAATGCATATTCTTTTCATAAAACCTCAAATTCAAACATATTAAGAAACTTCCACAGATAAAATTTCAGGTAAAGTGAGTCACCCATAGTAAAAAAATCATACTACACAAGGAAATAATATTCAAATCCATTGTAAGAATAGAAATACAAATTAAAACAAAAGAGGGATACCATTGCACCCTACCAGTTTGATAAATTTATATTTGATGATATCAAATGATTATTAAAATATAGAGGAATTAGAATATTCATTCATTCACTGTTGATTTGGGTTTGAAAATGGTACAACTTTGGAAACCAGTTTAGCATCAAATATAGTATTGAACCTATGTACTTTCATAATACTATAATTTACTTCAAGAAACAATTGTTCAATAATGTACAGAATATTTGTATAAGAATGTTCGGAGCATCATGATTTATAATAGCTAAAAACCAAACACAACCAAATTTTCATTAAATACTGAATTAATAAATTATAAGGTAGTCTAGATGGGAGAGAATCAAGATGGCAGAGGAGTGAGTGGAAGTAACACTGACCTCCTCCCAGGACCAACCTGGAATTACAACTAAATTGTGGAGAAATCACCTGGAACAGGCAACTGAACAATAACAAGAAAGGAGCCTTTTAAACCTTGAGACAGAAGAATCAGCTTTAGCGCAACCTAACTGGTAAGGACTGTGATGGAGACTCGATATAGGTGGGCGGGGTGCCCATGGGCAGCAGCACCAGAAGGATTTTCAAACAGCCAGTTGGATCCCCCTGAGAAGAGTGGGATCTGAACCATAAGTAGGGATCTCCAGCCTGCGGCACCACAGCCCCAAAAAGTACACAGATAACAGCCAGCTGTGAAGAGCGGCAGGGTTGCTCTCTGCCAGAGACAGATGGCTGGAGATGCAAAGAGCCATTTAAAGGGCCAACACATACATTTCTGTTCACAGCCACTTACCCAGGTATCTGGCAAAGATGGGGGACAAAGTGGGCTAGAGACACCTGAGAAGAGACTAGGGAAGGAGGTTTTGGGGAGAGAACTGAGAGAGTAGCCTGCAGGATCCCAGTGCTGACCCATCCCCGATGTGGCAGCAGCCATATTGCTCAGACAGGTCACTCCTCTGAGTGGCAACAGCCTGAGAGGACATAACAGCCCTGCCCGCAGGAGAGACTTGGCCCTGGCCCATTACTGCTAAAACCTGATTGCTGAGTACAGAGTGGCAGCCAGATAGTAGATCCCTGGCTAAAGGTTGGTGCAGAGTGGTCTAGAGTCACTTGAGGAGAGACTGTAGATGGAGGCTTTGGGGAGAGAATGGAGAGAGTAGCTGGTAGGATCCTGGTGCTGACTCTTCCCCCTTTTGGCAGCAGCCATCTTGCTCAGGCATACAACTCCTCTGAGTGGCACCAGGTTGAAAGGACACAATAGCCACACTCCCAGGCTAGGCCCCACCCTGTGATGTCTCTAAGCTGGCTTGCTGAGTGCAGAGTGACTAGATTAAGAGCTGAAGGAAACAGCTACAGACAGTAGATTCCTAGAAGTCTCGAACAGACTGCCTTAGGTCAGACAGGGTCAACATCGGACATCATCAGTGGCAGAACCAGAAAGAAAAAAAAGTGGTCTCCTACCATAGAAGTTCACACCACAAAGTCAGGAAATCAAGACATATCAATTTAAGAAGCAGAAACAAAAAAGAAGAGTCTCACAAATAATGGGAAGACAAAGAAACACCCCCCAGTCAAAAGGAAAGGAGGAATCCCCAGAAAGAGAACTAAATGAAATAGAGGCAAGTAAACTATCAGATATTGAGTTCAAAACAATGGTTCTAAGGAAGCTCAACAAGCTCAGTGAGCTCAGAGAGAATTACCAGAAACTACAGGGAAACTATGAGGAACTTACTGCAAACTATAACAGCATGAAAAAGGACATAGAAACTATCAATAAGAGACAAGAGTAAATGAATAATACAATTTCTGAATTGAAGAACACAGTAGAAGGAATCCAAACCAGGCTAAATGAAGCAGAGGATCTAATCAGCGAGCTGGATGATAAGGTAGAAAAAAGCTCCCAGAAAGAGCAAGAAATGGAAAAGAGACTCAAAAACAAGGAAGAGGTGTTTAGGGAAATGCAGGACAACCTGAAACATAATAATATCCATATAATAGGGATACCAGAAGGAAAAGAGGAGGAAGAAATAGAAAACTTGTTTGAAAAAGTAATGATGGAAAACTTCCCTAATTGGAAGAGAGAAAAAGTCACACAAGTTCAGGAAGCACAGAGGGTCCCATTCAAGAGGAACCCAATGAGGCCCACTCCAAGACACATCATCATTAAAATGGTAAATATCAAAGACAAACACAGAGTCCTAAAGGCAGTAGGGAGAAAGAGGTAGTAACATATAAAAGATCTCTGATATGGCTAGCAGGTGACTTCTCAACAGGAAAACTATAAGCCAGAAGGGAATGGGAAGAAATATTTCAAGTAATGAAAAGCAAAGGCCTCCAACCAAGACTGCTCTACCCAGCAAGGGTAAAATGGAAGGCAAAATAAGGAGTTTCCCAGACAAAAGAAGGCTGAAAGACTACATACACTTCCACCAAACCAGCAAATACTGCAAAATATGCTAAAGGGACAGCTTAAGATGAAGAAAAAGAGTCTATGAATACCCAGTTCCTTTTAGTCACCAATACTTGATATTACCAATACTTTTAATACTTATTAATCTGATTGTGACAATGATGTGTTATTTTAATTGTTCCTTTATTATTTGTTGAAACTAAACCTGTTATTGTATATTTCTTGCCTATTTCTATTATTTTAAAGAAAAGATTTAAATGACTTTTTGGTATTCTTTATCCATGTTTTGACTAAGTGTTTGTAGAATTTTTTCCCTTAAAAAGGAAACAAAACTATTAACCCTTCTCTAGATGTGTTGCAAATACTTTCCTGTTCTATTACTTGTCCTTTAACTTTTTTATATATTACTGTATAGTCTTAAATGTTTAATATAGTCATATTGTCAATATTTTACTTTATTGCTTCTGGGTTTGAATAAGATAGTTCAAGGTAAGAAAAATATTATTTTGTATTTTCACCTAAAACTCCTTAGATTTTACATATTGATTTTTAACTCCCCTGAATATATGTTGTATAATGTGTGAAATAGGGGTCTATATTTGTTTCATTTCAAGTAATAGTGGTCCATACATCTTATTTGTTTAGTAAGCCTTATTTTCTCGGGTTTGAAATATTAATTCAATTATATGTTACATTGTTAGAAAGATATATACATTTGTTTCTAGAATTCTCATTTTATTTCATTGATCTACTTGATTATTTCTGTGAAGCTCTCATGATTGCTGAGATTTTATAATAGATTAAAATTTTTAAATATTTTATAATGGATCTTGACATTAATAAAATAAATAAATAAAATCAATCTGTATTTAAAAAGGAAGAATGAAAGAAGGAAAGAAAGAAAGAAAGAAAGAAAGAAAGAAAGAAAGAAAGAAAGAAAGAAAGAAAGGAAGAAAGAAACTCTTACCTTTTATGACGACATGGATGGAACTGGAGAATATTATACTAAGTGAAATAAGCCAGTGGGTGAAAGACAAATACCATATGATCTCATGTATAAGTGAAATCTATCAACAAAATAAACTACCAAACAAAATAAGACACAGGCAAGGAAACATGGAGCAGACTGAAAGTGATCAGAGAAGGTGGAGAAGGAGGACAATGGTGGAAAGAAGAAGGGGCTAAACAAGAACATGTATGAATGGCCCATGGACATGGACAACAGACTGGGAATTGACTCTGGGAGAGGGGGGCAGGAAGGGATGGGTGGAGGAGGGAAAAGGGGGAAAAGTTGAGACAACTGTAATGGAATAAATGTGATTTAAAAATAAAAAAATAAAAAAGATTGTCTAGTAGTGATAATAAATAAATGACAATTACATGCCTAAACATGTGTGAGGTCAGAAACAAAACATTGAATGAAAGAAACAAATTTTAGGATACTATTTATAGCATCATTTTATTTATATAAGTTCCAAACCAAGCAAAACCAAATGTGTATACATATATACCTTATATTATATAATTATATATAAATGATATAGATCTAATATAAATAATAAATATACAAACATGGATGGTAAAACTTAAACAAACTGAAATAAAGAATGATTACTGCAATTTAAGATCAAGAATGAGAGGGATGTGATCTGGAATAGCCACAGAGGGCAGCTTCTAGAATACTACGCCTTCAATACCTTCATTTGGGTAATGAAAATGCACATATGTAAGTATATTTAATATCCTCTTATAAGTTTGATCCACTAAATAATATTAAAAGATCTGAATTTAATAAAATTCCTGGTAATAAGTAGCAGTGCTGGAGTTTCAACCCATTTCCACCAAGTCCTTGGCTTCTTGCACATATGATCCTTAGCATGTATTCTAAGAAGATTTTTCTCATTGTCTCTTCCTAAGTCATCAGTAACCCTTAATATATTCTCTATCTTCCAGAACTGTGTGGGCATCTCTTGTCTTTTCACCATATTCTCACTCCCTGCTCTTTTGTTTTAGGATAATTCAATCACATACACACACACACATACACACATACCCTGGAAGACACAGTGATAATCAGAGCACAAAAGGAAGCTTAAAGACATACAATTTAAGAACATATTGTATTCAGCCCCCTCAAAAGAAGAACATATTTGTCCATAAAAGAAGAACAAACATAAAGCATACACTATATAAAAGAACAAAGTGTATAAAAGAATCCTTTTAATTAAAGAGGAGAAAAATTTTAAAAAATCTCCCAAAATGTCGAGCAACAAGAAAAGGATATGGAACATTTTAGAGTAATAGTAACAGACATACAGGATCTATCTGGGAGGTCCAATAGCTAGCAGTACAGAAGAAATACAGGGGTCACATGATCTAAGGAGCAATCTGAGGATTTTTTTTCAGATCTGAAAGAGAACAGAATAAAAAAGACTCAGACTCACATGCAGATGCCGATTATGAGATGACAGATTAAGAGAACAGAAGTATTTTGGCAACAAAATTATCATTGGAAACATTAGATACTAAAAAAGTAATGGAACAATGTCTTCAGATTTCTGAAGAAAAATAATTTCCTTTCTTTTCCTTTTCTGGTCTCTTCTCCATTCATCACTCCATCCATCCATCCATAGTAACTCATCTTTTCTGGATTTTCTTTTATAGTCCATACATTTTCTTATATATTTCTTAAGCTATTTCTTTAGATATCAAGTCTTTCCTCTTAAATTTGAATATTATTATTAACTTTTCTAGTATGGCATTTGTTGGATTGTTTTCACATCTTATATTGGGATATTCTCCCTTGTGATTTGTTTTTACTAAAATGAATACTTATAATACACATTTTCTGATAATTGCTTTTTCTCATTTAACATATTAACACTATACAATGTTAATATGCATCGAATTTAATTATTAGCTAATAGTTCCTTGTAGAGATTTACCACTATTTATTCAACCACTTAGGCAGTAAGTATCATTCCTTTTATTTCCAATAACCAAGTTCTAGTCTCTATTTAGAGTAGGGAGTGGAGGAGATCCAAATTAGCATAATGTATTTCAAGAGTTTGCATGCATTTTATCACTCCCTAGTTTGTATCTGATTTCTACACAGAACTATTACCTGTTTATCACTGAAAAATGCATCTCTGGGTAATAGCTTATTCTTTCTCCTTGAGAAAGGTACATGAGTTGCATATGATGAAGGCTATACTCTCCTTCTCAAATGGACTTTTCAATTTAATTCACTTTTGCTCCCAATTAAGTCTCCAGAATGACAGTTCTATAGATATCTATCTTACTTTTAAAAAGGAAGTATAATTTCTGACTCTCCAAATAGGTAATCTTAAGTATATACTTCTTAGAACTTATCTGGGTGAGAGATGGTGAATAGTAATTTAATTTTGCTTCCTAAGCTAGTTACATAAAGCTACATGCTGCCTTTTTTACATGAGCTCTATCAGCTCAATGGTAGACACACTTCAGTGCACTCTATATTTTATCTCAGTGTGAGAAATAAATGCAGCAAGTCAGTTTTAATTCCAAAATAAATTTTATGAGTCATGGACTTAATAGAAAAAATATTCCTTAAAAAGAATTCATAATAAATACTTTTAAATATATAAATTTGGCATTTGAGCATAGTGTTTTTTTTCTGCAACAGGACTTTAATCGTTTTAATTATAGATTTTTAAAATACACACCATTACTTTATCTTTTCCAATGGACTTCTCAGAATTTTTTGCTATAACTTAGCATTTTAGGTATAGACTATCATTAAATAATCTCTTTAATAATTAAAGCATTAATTTTGCAATATTTATTATCTCTTATAAAGTGATTAAATTAATTAAAATATAAGCATATAGTTTTTATCTTTGCTATAGATTTTTATTGGTTTTATTGCTCACTTCTATGCTTTTGTGAACCATGGTTTCTGCTATTTTTTTTAGATTGATTCCTCAGGTAATGTGTTGGAGTATTTTAATTTGTTAGGTTTTTTTTTTCCCAGAAAAGTTGAGTAGATGCTACATTTTCAGGGCCCTAGAATTCTTTTTAACCAAGATATAATTAACATAAAATAAAATGCACATGTATCACATGTTCAGACTATGAGTTTTTGACAATTATCTGTGTAACTACCAAAAATAATATGCAGAACATTTGTACCCTCCAGGAATTCCCTCATGAAACTTTCTGGTCCATTCTCCTTTTCCTCTCCCAATACCTAGTATTGAATTTTTATTGCTATAGATTAACTTACAGTACTTCATTCTTTTTTTATTGTCAAATGCCATTAACTTATATTAATATACTGAATGGGTTTATCTAATTTTTTATTGATGGGCATTTGAGTTGTTTCTGGTTTTTCAATATTTTTACTGAGGATATTGAATGAAAGAAGCAAATTTTAGAACATTATTTATAGCATCATTTTATTTTTATAAGTTCCAAACCAAGCAAAACCAAATGTATATACATATATACCTTATATTATATAATTATATATAAATGATATAGATCTAATATAAATATTAAATATACAAACATGGATGGTAAAACTTAAACAAACTGAAATAAAAGAATGATTACTGCAATTTAAGATCAGGAATGAGAGAGGGATGTAACTACCCTCATTCCCAGATGTTGGAAATATTCTTATACAAGATTTTTGTGGATGTGTGTTTTCATTTCTCTTGGGTAGTGTCTAGGAATAAAATTTCTGGGTTATAAGGTAAATTTAAACTTTATAAATAATGCCAAACTCTGAAAAATGATTATACTACAAACAGCAGTGTACAAAGGTTCCATTTGCTCTACATCTTTGGCAGTATTTACTTTTATAATGCATCCTATGATAGCCAGAGTAGTTGCCTGGTTGTTGTAATGTTTATGTTTATTTTGTCAGTTTCTCCTCATTTAATTGATCTTACACAGTGCTGCAAGGCTCACTGTCCTAAGACACAACTCCAGCAAAATAACATTCATCTCAAATTCTTTCATTAGTGTTCCAGTCATTACCTTAACCTGACACTAAAGGTCCTCTGTGATCTGACCTTTACTTGAATTTTTAATTTTATCTCCCAATCTCTAATCTGTAAATTCCACACAATTCACATTCCAGCCAAACTAGTTATAGTTGTCTGTTCCCCAAACTTGCGAGATGATTTCTTGCCTCTCTGCTTTTCTTCCTGCTGTTCTCTGCCCTCCAATCCCTCCCTGGTGTCAATTATCCCTATAGCCTGCTCCTTCCAGACTCAGCTCAGGTTGTAAGTTTCCAGGACATCTGCTCCCCCAAACAGGGAACTGAACTTCAGAATCCCTTTAAAATTTGATTTTTGCCTTTGTTCTAGACTATTTCTCTTTCACCTTTTATTATAGTTCATTTTCTGTATGCTTTTAGGCCCCTTGCTAGTTGCAAACTACTTTGAAGATAAGGGTATATTCCGTTTCTTTTCTGTTCCCTGAACCCTCAGAAACTCTCCACTGAAGGAATGAATAAGCTGAGCGAATTGTAAGTGGAAAGGGTGAATGCTTTTTACGACTGGTGGTAGCCATTTCTTTTCAATTGAATTTTACCTTCGTGTCAGATAACTTAAAACAAGTTATTCAGAGATTATCAGACCTACTTACCCGATACTATTTGCATAAAAAATGGGAGAAGTGGTAAAAGTGTGGGTTTTGGAATTAAACAAAGCTGTGTTTCTGTCCCATTTACTGGCTATAAAATTGCGAGTAAGTCACTGAATACTTTCTGTGCTGCAATTTCCTTCATTTTTCAAGTGAGGATGATATTATTTCATTGTCTTGATGACAATTAGATGAAATAAAGTAACTCAAAAATTGTTAGTTTTCTTATTTTCTTGAATACAGCACACTGATCCACATATCAAACTTTAACTTCTCTTTAATAATTGTTTTCTATGTAAAATTTAAAAGATGTTGAGGAGGACATTCACTGTGGCCCCATATTGGCAAAAATGAACAAAATCTAAGGATCAAGTGAGCTACATACCCACCTCTAAAAAAGAGCTGCAAACTGCCCCAGGCTTACCAAGGGAAGACACATGTTCCCTACTATCCTTTGTCACTTCCCAGACAATAAAAAAAAATGTTGGAACCAGCTGAGGGATTCCCAGGAAGTATGGTTGTCAGCCTGGTAAAACCGGTGTTCATGTTAAAGATGCTTTCTCATCTCCAAAGCCAGGTGACAGGATCTCTAAGAGACTCTCTCAAAGAGACTGCGGGTGTCTGGAGAAGGGAAGGCTAGATCTCTTTCTGAGATGACCATCTCGCTAGGCAAGCAAGCTACTCCATTTGCCCCAGATGTTTGCACACCTACAGCCGGAATGTAAAGCGTTTTCCACAGCATTACAGAAAACAACCAGTCCTATGTCATCTTGTCAAATCTCCTCTGAACGTGGCTATAAAAATTGCCTACCAGGAAAAGGTTTGGAGGGATTTCTACCAGGAAAGGGAGGTGAGAAAAGTGGAAAGAGATTGAAGTGAGACACTACATCAGCAAATTATAGAGAGACCCCAATAAAGCATTAAGAAGATTCTGTGGTTGTAACCTGTGAGAGAGCCAGCTTTTGAATATCTCTTTCACTTGGAGGGTATTGGTGGACACTGTGGTAATGAAGAAGCAACCACCGTCACAAAGAAATGATGACAAACTTGTTTGGTAAAAAGACTTTTGACAATTTTCTCTGATCCCTTTATTTTCACCCTACTTCAGAGGACTTGGAGGCTGAAAGAAAGAGCACCAAGAGGTGTTGCAGAAGATGAACTATGTCTCACCAGTGACCAACCTCAAAGTGCTGGAATAGAGGAAAGGAAAGAGTAGAGCACAAACTCATCCATTCTGAACATTCTGAAGGTGGAGGCTTTGCTTGGGAAAGGGGAGAGATGAGATTGAAATAGATATTTAGACTAAAGTTTTAAAATAAATAGAACCTTGGTAATTGAAAATGACTAGCATGTTATGGGATCTGCCCAAGAAGTCCCTAAGGGACTGAATGGGGAGGTCCAGCAGAGTTCCAAGGAAAGTAATAGTAGGGGAAATAGAAAACCTTTGTTTTTACCCCACTGTATTGAGACTTAATGAATTGGCCCAAAATTCTTTCAAAATAATACAATTTTCACAAATTATCTTGGTAAGTAGTCAATAGACCTATGCAAAACTTAAAATATTTCATTATAATAAGGTCCCTGAACAGTATATGTTTTTTAATATTGATTTATTGAGAATGGAGTATATTCTCATATGGATTTTTTGCAGGTCCTTTTTTTAGTCAGTTTGTTGTCTTGTGAAGCAGGTTCTGCTAGTTGCCTTCCCAGCAGCCTTGACACTGGAACTCCATCTTGTTCAAGCTGGGGACAGTGCTGTGCCCCAGGAGATGGGTCTAACCAATTTATACCTACCGATGCATCCCCACACCTCTTCCTGGTGACCTTTTCAGGGGCAGCTGGCTGGTCAGTGAGTTGTAAGTCTATACCTGTTGGGAGTTGTCTGGAAGAGATTATTTCCACTTAACAAAAATTTATGGGGAGAGAAAAGGACACCACCCCTGTGCTTCTTTGTTTTATGGTAAGAATGTGATTCTTAGAGGTACCCCGGCATCTCACACCCATGTGGTCTCACTGACACATTGGGGAGGACAGGTTGTAAGATAGAAAGCTGTTTTCATTCACGAAGGCATCACCTGGCTTCTGAGCCAGGCCTGGAGCTGCCTTCATGTACCTCGCTGGATGTAGTAGGTACGTGGTGTCCTCTCCATGTGGGTCAGGACACCTGTTTCCTGTTCTTGCACAGGAAATGCCAGTGCCCTCCCAGGCTTAGGGACCTCTATGGGAAGGAAAGGTGGGTCTTCCGGAGATTGTGCAAATTGCTGTTAGCAGACGCCCTTTTGAAGTAACTGGAATTTAAGGCAATCAATATTTACTTATTTCAAGCCCACAGTCCAAAGGTTATTCATCTGCTCAGAGCCACAAGAGTCTCATTCAGGAAGAGCATCCAGGGAAAGTGACTACTGTGGCCACTGTACCTGATCCTGAGAGAAAAATAGAAAACTTACTTTGTGGACCAGGAAAATGCTGAGATGACTGAGCTTGGGCTGACATCTTCTGGTTGAATATAAAATAGGTGTTTCATCAAGAAATGATTCCCACAGACTGACAATTAGGGGGGAAGAAAAGTGGCCTTGAGAATAGAAAAAATACAAATTCATTTGTTTATTGTATGACAATATTCTTTAATTGTACTTAAATAACATCTGTGAGAAAGAATATTTAACTATAATAACTTATTGTTGGCTAATCCAAACAGAACAGGTAAAAATTATCCATAAGTATGACTGATTCTGTGTCCAATTAATTTCCAGTATATGGGAGGTCCCCTTTCCTTTACTGTAATCTGAGTGTCCTGTGGATACTGTATCTTTGAGAACCCTGAGGAGTGCTAGAATGTTCCTCATGCCCGCCTTTGCTCCTCTGTACTTCATGCTCTGGGCTCAGTCTCAGTTCCTCTACTCTCTTTCCTCCTGCAGGTCTCTGACCTCTTTCCATGCTGTAGTTATTCTCCTGGTTTGTTTTGCCAAATAAGGTAGACAAAGATGATCCCTCCAATTGTACCTTAAAAAAGGGCTGTCTTTGAATTAAACAGACTTTCCTGAAACCTGAGAATAACATGAGGGACCTGTTTGCACAAAGAGAAACAAAAGTACACCTTCAACTTTATTTTCCTAGAATTTATCAGCTGCCATTTCCTTTTAATTTCTCTACTAATCATAGTTCCTAGCACAATGCCATGTTACTAGGGACTGTGCTTTGCCCCAAGAGAGTTCAAGCTTTTAGTGTACTCCTGCCCCTGTTTCCTATCTGAAGAGGCAAAACATGAATCCCTGTTGTATTAAGCTCTGCAGTGATGAGTCTGCCCACAATCATGCTGGTCATGTTTTTAAACAAGACATTTTAAAACATTTGAATTGAGAGTGTGTTGCCAATGTTCAGAGTCCTCTAAAGAATTTTAGGCCCCTGGTACTGAAACATTTAATGACAAAAGTGGCTGAGAAAGATGATTCTTCTCAAAATCAAGAGAGTCTATACTAGCCTCTAATTTTAACTTTTACTTTCAATACTATATGAAAGATATATTTTAAAGTAGAAGGTTTGTTTATAACCATATCACTGTATGCTGATGGCAAAGAGTTTAACCTCCCTAGACTTCCAAATGAGGATGGCAATATATGCTTCATTGGTTGAGGATAGTTACAGGAAAGCATCTTATAAACCATATTACAAATATATAACTGTCTGTTGAGTTCTTTTCAAGTCTTCTTAACTCAGTACTAAAGCTAGTAAATTAGAGTTCTTTAGTCATATAATTCTGCGTTAATGTAGGAATATTGGGGGAAAGTGCTATTTTATGCTTCTGTATATATGGCCTTTTTCAGCCTAAAGTACCCTGTGGCCTTGGGAAGAGGGGTGATGTGGGGGGGACTGGAAGGGTAGGGAGAGATAATTGTTATAGCAGAAATTCAAAGAGAACAGAAGATAATCTTCCAATCTGTAAAATTGTTGCTGTTGTTTTTAAACAATAATTTTGATAGTCAGGCTTAATTATGACAGAAAGGATCTCCTAAAATTCCTTTTGGTCCCATTAAACAGATCAGGAGTTGGACCTGGAGACTCCATTTATAGATATTCTTCCCTATCCCTTCCATCTATGATGCTAGGGAAGGGGTCAATGAATATACAGTGGAGAAAAGAAAAGCCCAATCACAGGTTACTTACCTAGGATATAGTACTGGAGAAAGCAAAGCCTGAATAGTATTACATTAAATACTCAAAGTTTGCTTTAAGGAGAGGGAAGAAAAGAGATGCAGGGGAAGGAACATAACAGTTCTTATTCTTAGCAACGTAACTTTTTTTTCTTAATAGCTTTTTCTTAAGTTCATATTGGTAGGTCTGGAGTAGTCCAAGAGTGCTGGGGAAGTGGTCTGCTTCCCTGGGCACCTGGGTGGAACCTGCAGGTCTCTAAGAGAAGCACTGTATCTGACCACTTTCAACCTAGCAACAGGCAATGGTGATCCTACAGGGACCACAGATGATCAGGCATGTCTGAGATCCCTTTCGAGACCTCATTCCCATTTATAACCCTGAGAGAAGAAGCCTTCACAGTGACAAAGGCAGCAAGATGTACTTAGACACAAGAAGAGGGCTTAAAATTGACTGTCGCTAAGCTGTCCTCAGTTCTTATGAGATAAGAATTGAATCCAGGTATTCTCACATGACCCTTAAAAGAAGAAACAGAGATAACTGGAAACAAGGTCATCATGACAGAGAAAAAAAGCACCATCTTGAAACTGTCTGGGCCAGGATCATGACCATATAATGGGAGGAATTCAGAACAGCTTCAGAGATGAGGTGCTGATAGGGGCCCAGTCAGCAGGAAAGTAACTGGGTACTGCTCAGCTATGTGTTACATGAGTAACACAGAGGCCAGCAGCCAATGAGAGCAAAGTGAGCATAGACTCTTGTCCCAGCACCAGTGAGGATTCTAAATGTAGATCTGAGACCCTCCTGCCTCAAAATCAGGAGAACACTTCTACCTTATATCTTCTGTATTCAGATGCTCTCTGGCTGAAGGCAAAGAAGGGAAAAAGATGTGCAATATGGCAGATTGAACATTTTACATAGTGATTTTATGCACAATTTGACTGGGTGTTGATATTGTTCTAGCTCTTGATCTGGGTGCTAACTCCATGGGTGTGCATTCTTTGTGAAAACTCATGCAACTGTACACTTAAAATATTTGTACATATGTATGTTATTATTCAACAAAAATGTTTGCTTGAAAATTTGAATGCCTCTGAGCTTCTATGCACACTCCTAAGGACATGCAAGTACAACCCAGCAGGTGGCACTTGTGAGAGGCAAAAAGTCAGTTTTAGAAAAATAAAGATGCTAGCCTTCTCCACATATTTGAGTGCAGCGTAAGCAGATGTGTGAATTCACTTCATGTGGTTTTGCTAAAGAAAGTGGGTCAAAAATCCACACACCTGGAAGATTCCCTAAATACAGTGGCAATAATGCCATAGGAAAAACTCTGGCTGGTTCTATATGTAATACTCTTTAGAGTAGTAAATTATCTAGAATTAAGTACTGGTAACAGAAAATTAAAAAAGAATTTAGTCATCATATCTTCATACTATCATTTTAGATGTGTTAGTAGGTGGAATTCATTTCTTATATCTTATTATTATTTTGATATAATTTGGAAGTATCACATACATTGCAATGTCCTTAGAGGTGTTACATGAATTTTAACTAAAATTTTCCCCAAATTGACACTCGCCTTGTAATATAGCAAGGTATAGCAAAAAGGAGAAAAGGGAGAGAAGAAAATGAGTTAAGCCCTTACCTCTTGCCGTCCTAAAGTGAGCCACACAATCTCTCAGGCTGCTTCCTCACCAATGAGATAATCCTTGCATCTGACCACCCACAGCCTTGTGAGAACATAGGAGATGCTGCATATTTAAGACGTCTGCAAA
This sequence comes from Pteronotus mesoamericanus, assembly GCF_021234165.1. Classification (NCBI taxonomy): domain Eukaryota; kingdom Metazoa; phylum Chordata; class Mammalia; order Chiroptera; family Mormoopidae; genus Pteronotus; species Pteronotus mesoamericanus. Next base: position 31,624,584 of record NW_026555105.1, on the reverse strand, counting down.
CTGCATCCACAGGATACCTCTCTTTTTAAAAAAAGATTTTATTATTTATTTATTTGTTTGTTTGTTTTTTAGGATACCTCATGATGATCATAGATCAGTCTAGAGAAATGACAGAATACACCCATGCTCTGTATTTTCCATGGGAGCTTCATATTTCTAGTGCTTTGCTACCTTGCTAGAAGGTCTGAGGCAAGCAGCACTGGCAATGTTAAAATTAAATTGATTACTGATTAATGTTGTATAATATTCTGCTGCATAAAGTGATGGATCTGTAAAATAGATTGTGACACATGGAAGTCAAGTGCTCTCTGGGGTTTAATACAAACCAGGATTAAGATGATCCTTTTTTTATATTTAACCCTGCTGAATATAAACTGTGGCTTACACTGCTGGTTCCCACCCTACTCCCTCCCTCCCACCACTTCAGTGCACTCATAGATTTCAACTGCCAGCTCCTGATCAATATACTAGGGGGCTCTCTCTGGTATGTGAGGCTGGCTTTGCCTGCTCATGGAAGGGGCTGAAAGTGTTAGAGAATTAATGCCCTTCAAAGCAGCACTCAATCAATATCCTTGTTCCCTTGCCCCTGGAGAGAGACAACACTTAGGTGTATGTTCTACACTGACTCCCAGGACTCTCCAATGTGTCTGAGCTTTGGTTACTCTAGTGATAACTGGCCTGATACCATTTTTGTGTGACTTCTCTGTCTCACTTTACAACTGTCTTACTCATTCTTTCTTCACCTCCCAGATACACTAATTGCTTCAAATCTTTGTCTTAACATTTGCCTCTGGGGTGATCCCAAACTAAGACAATGACAAAAAGTACTGGCTCCAATTTTTGATTCTTGAATTTATTGCTTCACAAGGCTCCAGACCATGGATTAAAGAGTATAAGACTGATTTGGGAATGGGGTATTGGTTTATTTTGGAAGATACATCATATATTCACTAACATACTTTCTAAAATGAATCATTAAGTTTAGTGTCATCTGGGTTCCTTTTTCTACCCAAAATACAGATTCATTGGAGTTCAGTAAACTCCAAAGAAATAACTTGAGAATATGTTAAAGATAACAGATGTATGTTTCTTTAAGAGAAATATATTTCTGAATGTATTGATTTATCAGAGAGGAATGAAATATTTTAACAGATGAAATTCATTTTACTGAGCAATTCTTCTGTGTCTTACATCAATGCTTTTCCCCCTTCTTTCCATGAACCTTACTTTCCCACCTCACTTTAAAAGGAGAAATAATCGGATGATTATGTCGGAAACCTCTCACAGGACAAACACAGTCTCCCAGATAATGGCATGCATTGCAAGATGTTTTTTCTTGGCACAGAATTAATTTAAATGACATTAGCTTCTGAGTACTTCATAAGCTGAAGTCTTGCTAATTACAATATTCTTTAGTGGGATGGGCAATCAGGGAGTCTTCTGTTCTAGTCTGAGATCTCTGATAAATTAGGACAGCTTAGCATAGATCTAATGAAGAACAAACAAGCTATGCCTTAATCAAAACAGACAAAGAGTAATATTTTAAAGAGTGAGCCACTTAAAAAAAATGAGACAGCTTACAGTCAAGGTGGAGGTGGAGGTAAACTCAGCTCACGTCCCTGCACATCCAAAGCAAAAACTACAACTAGATTACAAAACAACTATCGACCATAATCGTCAGAAAATTGAGCTGTATGGAAGTCCCACAACCAAGGAATTAAAGAAGTCACATTTGTACATATGGGTAGAAGGGGCAGAGATGTAGAGACATGGAACAGGCAGTCCTACACTATGTATTGGATAAAAGGCAGGGTGATACCTCAGGAGCAAGAGATCCCAGCTCCATGCCAGAGAGCCCAGCCCAGCCCAGCCCAGCCCAGCCCACAGTTTCAGTGCTAGGAAGATAAGCCCCTATGAATTTTGGTAGTAAAAAACAGTGAGGGTTGGGGCAGTGGAAGAAACTGCAGGATTGTCAAGAGTCTTCTTTTAAAGGGCTCCCAACAGACTTAGGACTTATGCAGGCTCACTCTCTCTGGGCTCTGACATGAAGGCAGCAACTGGGAGGGCACAAGTGGCATATGGGGGGAAATTGAAGTGTCTGGCATCAGGGTGAGTGCTAGGAGACAACTTTCCCCTAAACAAAACTCCTGAAGCGAGGCAGCAGCACTGTCTTCTTTCTGAGATCTCCATCACATAGAGCCACAGAGCAGTGACACCATATCAAAGACTACATCAACTTGGTTCACATGGATTGCCCCACCCAGGTAATTACCTAAGGTTCTGATTCATGATTCAACTTATTGGTGTGCTTTTCTCTACAATAGGCCGCACTACTAAGGGAGTCAAAGCAGCTCTACCTAATACATAGAAACATAGGACATAGGGAGGCTGCCGAAATGAAGAGAGAAAGAAATATGGTCCAAATGAAAAAACAACAAAACTCAAAACAAAAACAACTAAATAAATAGAGTTAGGATAAGCAATCTAACAGATGCAGAGTTCAAAGCACTGGCTATTAGGGTGCTCAAAGAACTTATTGGGTACTTCAACAACACAAAAAAGACCCAGGCTGAAATGAAGGTTATATTAAGTGAAATAAAGAAGAATTTACAGGGAACCAATAGCTAAGTGGATGAAGCCAAGAATCAAATCAATGATTTGGAACATATGGAAGAAAAAAACATTCAATCAGAAAAGCAAGAAGAAAAAAAAAAAACAACCCAACACCCCTCCCCCCCCAAAAAAAAAACAAGGATAGGTTAAGGAGCCTCTGGGACAACTTCAAGCATTCCAACATTTGCATCATAGGGGTGCCAGAAGAAGAGGAAGGATAAGAAATTAAAAACGTATTTGAAAAAATAGTGAAAGAAAACTTCCCTAATTCGGTGAAGGAAGTAGACATATAAGTTCAGGAAGCACAGAGTGTCACAAACTAGATGGACACTAAAAGGACCACACCAAAACACATCATAATTAAAATGCCAAAGGTTAAAGATAAAGAGAGAATCTTATAAACAGCAAAAGAAAAGCAGATTTACTTAGAAATGAGTTCCCATAATACTGTCAGTTGATTTCTCGAAACAAACTGTGCATACTAGAAGGGACAGGCAAGAAGTATTAAATATGACAAAAAGCAAAGACCTAACAACCTAGATTACTCTATCCAGCAAAGCTATTATTTAGGATGGAAGGGCAGATAAAGTGCTTCTAAGACGAGGTAAAGCTAAAGGAGTACATCATCACCAAGCCATTATTACTTGAAATGTTAAAGGGACTTATTTAAGAAAAAGATCAAACATATGAACATTAAAATGGCAATATATTCATAACTATCAACAACTGAGTCTAAATAACAAACTCAGCACACAAGAAGAACAGAAACAGAATCACAGATATGGTAATCATACAGAGGGTTATCAGTTGGGAGGAGGAAAGGGGAGAATGAGGGGAAAAGTACAGGGATTAAGAAGTACAAATTGGTAGGTAGAGAATAGATGGGGGATGTTAAGAACAGGGTAGGAAATGGAGTAGCTTAAGAACTCATGCATGACCCAGGGACAAAAAGGGGAGGGATTGCCAGAGGAAATAGGGATACTGGATGGAGGGCAGAAAAGGGGAAAAATTGGGACAACTGTAATAGCATAATCAATAAAATATATTAAAAAATTAATATCATGGAAGACTCCATCTACCTTCAAGACTGATTTAGAATCACTAAATCACCTGTAGATCAAACACTACATAATCAAGAATCCACCAAGAATTTTGTTTTCTTAGTTCTAGGCAAGAGGAAGAGAAAACATTTTTACCCTGAACTAGGGGGATTTGGCCAATAAAAACGAACTGGAGATTTTTCTTAATAACTGGACTTCCCAGAAGAAATGTTTATTTCTCTAATTCTTTTTCTACTAGATAATTCAGGTTGATGTTTAAATAACTCAGAGAGCTTTTCAAAATTGATAGCAAAATGAGAAACAAAAAAGGAAGCTTCTGTTATTACTGTTGATGTTTTTTCTGTAATTCAGTGTCAATTCTTTTGTAAAAGTCAATAGGGAATCAGACTTTTCAGAGTTCTGGAATGTTCCCTTTGAGGATTGAGGGGTACCCTTTTATAAAGATGATAGTACTTTTAAGGTTCCTGTGGGGAAAGGAGTTAACCATAAAAACATAGGATATATAACTAAAATATAAGTTTGTTTTGTTGCTGTGAGCATAGTCTAACTTTTTATGGCATGAATTTTGTTTCTTTGCAAAACAAATCTTACATTTTTACTTAGTCAATTGTGTTTGCATAGCTCTCTTACAGAAATGTTGGAATTTCTGATATAAAATCTGCTGAACACCAAGGAGCCCTTGATGGGGAGGAAATCAGCAGTTCCTGCAGTGAGAAGCCCATTTCCCACATTGTGGAAACTTTCAATTTGGTGGGATCTTAGGGTCTCTTTGTGCTTAAAGTGTAAATATAAGTATGTTTGTTGAAAATGACATTTCCCACAATTGCCATGAGCTAGAAAGTTTTATCATTATCTGCATTGATCATAGTTGAAAGATCCTTAATCTTTTTGTGTTCCTAATTTGAATATATCTTGCCCTCCAACATACATTTTTCCTTTAGTAGGAGTTGTAAGAAAGATTAATTAATTCTGGGGAAAAGTGAACATTTTAGGTTTAGAAAAGGTATTATTTTATCTGTGCTATTTGAATCATTCACAGATACAAAGAGGAGGTGGAGGTGTTTAGTATGCATAACTCACTACAAAGTTATAATGTTCAAGCTGAGAAAGAATTGAAAGTTAGAAATGAGACTTTTCTGTGCTGGGATTTTTTTAAATTTATTTTTTATTGTATTTTTCCCATTATCACTTATCCCCCTTATGCTCCTCTCACCCTGGCAATCACCACACTGTTGTCTATGTCTATGTCCATGAGAACTTTTTCTTTTTGGCTCAATCCTTACACCCTGTAACTGCCCCATGGAGAGCCACCAGCCTGTTCCTTATCTATGGTTTGTTACTATTTTTCTTGTTAGTTCAATTTGTTCATTAGATTCCACATATGAGTGAAATCATATGGTGTATGTCTTTCTCTAATGGTCTTATTTCACTTAACATCATGTTCTTTAGGTCTATCCATGATGTTGCAAAAGCTAACATTTTCTTCCTTTTTTATGGCCAAGTAGTATTCTATTGTGTATATGTACCATGGTTGTTTTATCTACTCCTCTATTGATGCACACTTGGGCTGCTTCCATATCTTGGAGATTACAAATAATGCTGTAATGATCATAGGGTGCTTACATTCTTTTAAATTAGTGGTTTGGATTTCTTTGGATAAATTCCAAGAAGTGAAATCACTGGGTCATAAAGCAGTTTCACTTTTTAATTTTTTGAGGTATCTCCATACTGCTTTCCACAGTGGCTGCACCAATCTGCATTCCCACCAACAGTTTCCCTTTCTCCACACCCTTGCAAGCACTTGTTGTTTGCTGATTTATTGATGATAGTCATTCTGACAGTATAAGGTGATATGAAATCGTAGTTTTAATTTTCATTTCTCTGGTGATTAGTGACAGCATCTTTTCATATGTCTATTGGTCATGTGATAGAAAAGATAAATGAATTCAAGAACTGGTTCTTTGAAAAGATAAACAATATTGGCAAACCTTTAATCAGATTCATCAAGAAAATGACAGAGAGGACCCAAATAAATAAAATCAGAAATGAAGGGACTTCCAGTCAAGATGGAAGAGTAGTTAAACACAGCTTGCCCCCTCTCACAACCACAGCAAAATGACTACTAAAACAGAATAATCATCACTCAGAACTGTCAGCAAATTGAGCTGTATGCAAGTCCAACAACTAAGGAATTAAAGAAACCACATGCATCCATACTGGTAGGAGGGGCAGAGGGGTGGAAACATGGAGATGAGGAACTGGCTGATCCCAGCACCACATATGGTGGATACAAAACAGAGGGACTTCTCAGGAGCAAGGGATCCTATCCCACACCAGATGATCCAGGCCATGGTTCCAGTGCTAGGAAGATAAGTTCCCATAACTTCTTACTGTAAAAAGGAGTGGGGGATGAGTTGGTGAAAGAAAGTATAGGATTCTCAGGCCTCTCCTCTTAAATTCCTTGTACTGCACATGGACTTACTCCAACCCACTCCCTCTAGGCTCCAGCAGCAGGGCAGTAGCTTGAACATCAGTGGTATACATGGAGGAACTGAAGTGTCTGGCATCAGGGTGAGAGCTGTAGAATAGCTTCCTCCCAGACATAATTGAAGACAGCAGTCACTGTACATTTTCTGAGTGCTCCCTCATGCAGAGCCATAGTGTGGAGGGGGAAACCACATCTGAATCTCCAGTCAATGTGGCTTACACAGTTAGTCCCACCCTAAGGGTCTGCCCCTTAGGTAGAACAGGACAAAACTCCATCCACTTATGGGCCCACCCAAGCAACCCTCCCACACTGGTAGCAGTGGCTTTTCCATATGGAGGGCTGGGCTATGCGCAGGCTTCAGAGCTTCCCAAATCCACTCAAACAAGCAACAGCTGAGTCTAGCCCCTGTCTCTCTTATTGAGAGGCTCTGGGCCTGGCACTAGCAGCAGTCTCTGCACACTGTTTTATAACTGATGCCAAGGAGCCCCAGAGAGAACACAGGTGGAGGCCTGCACCACCTGGGAAACCTCAGAGATTGTGCATCCAGTGGATAGTTACAGACCACATCAGAGTACCACCTGACCACCTCCACAAGTCATGGAGGGAGGTAGTTTCTAGCCAGGGGTCACAGTCAGTCCTACCAACTGTCTGGACTGGGTAAATTCCTCCCATTGACCTTCCAACAGTAATTAAGGCTCAACTACAAAGTGAGGTAGTACTCAGTCCACACAGAGGGATCACCTTGAGTACAAAGCTTGGAAATAGGGCAGGCTGTGCCACTGGATCTGACAGGACACCTATTACATTAGGCCATGTTACCAAGAGATGGAGTCAAATCAACTTTACTTAATACATAGAAACAAACACAAGGAGGCTCCCAAATGGAAAGACAAAGAAACATGGCCCAAATGAACAGGACAAAACTCCAGAAAAAGAACTAAGTAAAATGGAGACAAGCAATCTGTCAGATGTAGAGTTCAAAACATTGGTTATAAAGATGCTCAAAAAACTCAGTAGGTACTTCAACAGCATAAAAAAGATGTGGGAAGAAATGAAGGATGTACTAATTGAAATAAAGAACTATGTACAGGGCATCAACAACTGAGCAGATGAAGCGAAAAGTCAAATCAATGATTTGGAACATAAGGAAGAAAAAGGCAGCCAATCAGTAAGGCAAGAAGAAAAAAGAATCCAAAAATTGAGGATTGGGTAAAGAGCTTCTGGGACACCTTCAAGCATTCTAACATTTACATCATAGGGGTGCCAGAAGTAGAGAAAGAGAAAGAAATTGGAAAACTATTGGAAAAAATAATAAAAGAAATCTTCCCTAATTTGGTGAAGAAAACAGACATAAAAGTTCAGGAAGCACAGAGTGTCCCAAACAAGAAGGATTCAAAGGGGACCACACCAAGACACACAATTAAAATGCCAAAGGTTAAAGATAAAGAGAGAATCTTAAAAGCAGCTAGAGAAAAGCAGAGAGTTACCTAGAAAGGAGTTCCCATAAGACTGTCAGCTAATTTCTCAGAACAAACTGCATATCAGAAGGGACTGACAAGAAGTATTAAAAGTGATGAAAAACAAAGATTTAACAACCTATCCAGTAAAGCTATTATTTAGGATGGAAGGGCAGATAAAGTGCTTCCAAGGCCAGGTAAAGCTAAAAGAGTTCATCGTCACTAAGCCATTATTATATGAAATGTTAAAGGGGCTTATTTAAGAAAAAGAAGATCAAAACCATTAACACTAAAATGGCAATAAATATATAACAATCACCAATTGAATCTAAAAAACTAAACAAGGAGAACCAAAACAGAATTAAGATATGGAGACATTGCAATGGTGGCCAATGAGGAGGGTGGTCTGGAGGAACGGGGGAAAGGTTAGGGATTAAAAAGTACAAATTGGTAGTTACAGAATAGGCAGGGTGTAGTAGGAGCAAGTATAGGAAGTGGAAAAGTTAAAGAATTTATATGCATGACCCATGGACATGAACAAAGAAGGGGAATCACTGGAGGGAGTGGGCAGTGCTGGGTGGAGGGTGGCAAATGAGGAACATTTGCAACAACTGTAATATCATAATAAAATAAAAATCAGAAATGAGTGAGAGCACCAAGATGGTGGAGGTGTGAGTTGAAGTCACACTGACTTCCTCCCAGGAACAACCTGAAATTACAGGTGAATTGTGGAGAAATCACCAGGAACAAGCAACTGAACAATAGTGACAGAGGAGCCTTATAATCTTGGATACTTAAGAATCAGCTTTAGCACAATCTAGCTGGTAGGGAGTGCACTGGAGACTCAAGAAGGTAGGTGGGGCACCCAAGGGCAGCAGCACCAGAAGGATATTGAAAAGGCCAGCTGGATCCCCCAAGAGAAGAGTGGGGTGTAAACAAAAAGTGGGGATCTCCAGCCTAAGCACCAGAGCTCAAAAAGTACACAGAAAACAGCCAGCTGTGAAAAGTGGCAGGATTGCTCTCTGCCAGAGACAGGCAGCTTGAGACTCAAAGAGCTGTTTAAGGGGCCAACGCATAAAATTTTATTTTCAGCCACTTACCCTGGTCTCCAGCAAAAGTTGGGGGCAGAATGGGCTGGAGATGCCTGAGGAGAGACTGGGGAAAGAGGCTTTGGGGAGAGACCTGAGAACGTAGCAGGTAGGATCTCGGTGCTGACTCATTCCCCATGCGGCAGCAGCCATCTTCCTCAGGCAGAGACCACTTCCCTGAGCAACAGTATGTCAGAGGACCCGGTAACCACACCCACAGGGGGGACTCAGCCCCGCTCTGAGCTAAGCCTGCCTGCTGAGTGCAGAGTGACTAGATTAACAGCCAAAGGAGACAGCCACAAGCAGTAGATTCCTGGAAGTCTCGAACAGACTGCATTGGGTCAGACAGGGAAACATTTCATATCATCAGAGGCAGATCCAGAAAGTAAAAACAGCAGTCTCCTACCACAGAAGTTCACACCACAAAGTCAGGTAATCAAAACAGATCAATTTAAGAAGCAGAAACAAAAAAGAAGAGTCTCACAAATAATGGGAAGACAAAGAAACACCCCTCAGTCAAAAGGAAAGGAGGAATCCCCAGAAAGAGAACTAAATGAAATAGAGGCAAGTAAACTATCAGATATTGAGTTCAAAACAGTGGTTCTAGGGAAGCTCAACAAGCTCAGTGAGCTCAGAGAGAATTACCAAAAACTACAGGGAAACTACAAGGAACTTACTGCAAACTATATCAGCATGAAAAAGGACATAGAAACTACCAACAAGAGACAAGAGGAAATGAAGAATACAATTTCTGAATTGAATAACACAGTAGAAGGAATCAAAAGCAGGCTTGATGAAGCTGAGGATTAAATCATCTGTGAAAAGCAGCAGGGTTGCTCTCTGCCAGAAATAGGCAGCTTAGACTCAAAGAGCTTCTTAAAGGGCCAAGGTAGAAAATAGCTCCCAGAAAGAGCAAGAAAATGAAAAAAGACTAAAAAACAATGAAGAGGTGTTTACAGAAATGCAAGAGAACCTGAAACATAATAATATCCTTATAATAAGGATACCAGAAGAAGAGGATAAGGAAGGGATAGAGAACCTGTTTGAAAAAGTAATGATAGAAAACTTCCCTAACTGGAGGAGAGAAAAAGTCACAAAGTCCAGGAAGCACAGAGGGTCCCATTCAAGAGGAACCTAATGAGGCCCACTCCAAGACACATCATCATTAAAATGGAAAATGCCAAAGACAAACAGAGAATCCTAAAGAATGAAGGGAGAAAGTGGTAGTAACATACAAGGGAGTCCAGATAGGGCTAGCAGCTGACTTCTCAACAGAAACACTGCAAGCCAGAAGGGAATGGGAAGAAATATTCCAAGTAATGAAAAGCAAAGGCCTGCAATCGAGACTGCTCTACCCACCAAGGCTCTCAATTAAAATGGAAGGTGAAATAAGGACTTTCCCAGACAAAAGAGGGCTAAAAGAATACACCTCCATTGAACCAACACTATCAAATATGCTAAAAAGGACTGCTTTAAGATGAAGAAAAAGTATCTATGAATACTCAGTTCCTTTCAAAGTTTCCAATATTTGATATTACCAATATTTTAAAATATGTATTAATCTGATTGTGACAATGATGTGTTATTTTAATTGTTCCTTTATTATTTGTTGAAACTAAACCTGTTATTGTATATCTCTTGCCTATTTCTCTTATTTTTCAAAAAGTTTTAAATGACTTTTCATATTCTGTCCATTTATTGATAAACGTTTGTAGAATTTTTTCCCTAAAAAAACCATACAACTATTAACCCTTTTTCAGATGTGTGGCAAATACATTCCCATTCTATTACTTGTCCTTTAACTTTTGTTATGTGTATATTACTAAATAGTCTTAAATGTTTAATGTCATATTGTCAATATTTTACTTTATAGCTTTAGGCTTGAATATTTTACTTTAGGGTATGAAAAATATTAGTTTGTATTTTCTCCTGAAACTCCTTAGATTCTACATATTGATTTTCAACTCCCCTGAATATATTTTGTATAATGTGTGAAATAGGGCTCAATATTTGTTTTATTTCAAGTAATAGTGGCTCATGCACCTTATTTGTTGAATAAGCCTTATTTTCTCCATTGATTTGAAATATAAATTTAATAATATGTTACATTGTTAGGTAGATATATACATTTGTTTCTAGAATTCTCATTATATTTCATTGATCTACATGATTATTTCTGTGCTGGTGTCATGTTTTAAATGCTGAGACTTTATAATGGTTTTAAATTTTTTAAATATTTTATAATTGACTTTGACATTTAAAAAATAATTAAAACCAATCTGCATATAAAAAAAGAAAGAAAGAAACAAAGAAAAAAAGAAAGAAAGAAAAAGAAAAAGATGGAACTCCTATGTTTTGCAACTACATGGATGGAACTGGAAAATATTATGCTAAGTGAAATAAGCTAGTAGGTGAAAGAGAAATACCATATGATCTCACCTATAAGTGGACTCTATTCAACAAAATAAACTAACAAACAAAATAAACCACAGGCATGGAAACATGGAGCAGACTGAAAGTGACCAGAGGCGATGGGGGAAGAGGACAATGGTGGAAAGAAGGGGAAGGGACTAGGTAAAGAACATGTATGAATGACCCATGGACATGGACAACAGAGAGAGAATTGACTGTGGGAATGGGGGGTAGGGATCAGATGGGTACAGAGGGGTAAAGGGGGAAAACTGAGACAACCGTAATAGAATAAATATTATTTAAAAATTTTAAAAATAAATAAGAAAAAAGTTTAAAAAATCAGAAATGAAAGAGGAGAAATAATAACTGTCACAAAAGAAATACAAAGGAATATAAGAAAATATGATGACCAATTATATGCTGACAAATTGGACAATCTTGGTGAAATGGATAATTTCCTAGAAACATAAAATCTTCCAAAACTAAATCAGAAAGAATCAGATAATCTGAGTAAACAAATTACACCTAGTGAAATTGAAGCAGTAAAGTCCCTAACACACAATAGCCCTGGATTGGATGGCTTCACAGGTGAATTTTACCGAACATTCAGAGAACTAACACCTCTCCTTTTCAAACTATTACAAAAAATTCAAGAGGAGAGAAGATTCCCAAACTCATTTTATAAATCCAGCATTATTCTAATTCTAAACAAGATAAATACATTATAAAGAGATACAGCTATAGGTCAATATCCCTGAGGAATATAGACACTAAAATCCTCAACAAAATACAGCAAACTAAATATAGCAACACATCAAAAAATGTATTCTGGTAATGCAAGGTTGGCACAACATTTGCAAATCAATAAATGTGATAGACAACATAAACAAATAAAGGATAAAAACCACATGATCATATCCATAAATGCAGAAAAAGCACTTGATAAAATCCAGCACTTATTTATGATAAAAATTCTCAGCAAAGTGGGAATAGAGGGGAAATACCTAAACATAATGAAGGCCATATATGACCAGCCCACTGCTAGCATCACACTCAATAGGCAAAAAGTACACAAGTGCTACCCTTAAGATCAGGAACAAGACAGGGATGTTTGCTTTCACCTGCCTTATTGAACATAGTACTGAAAGTCCTAGCTATAGCAATCTGACAAGAAGAAGAAATAAAAAGCATACAAACTGGAAAGGGAGAAGTAAAACTGTCTTTATGTGAAGATGATATGATATTGTATATAAAGAACTGTAAAGATTCTATCCAGTAACTACAAAAGTAGCAGCATACAAAATTAATATCCAGAAAATAGTCACATTTTCATATGCCAATAATGAACTATCATAAAGGGGAATTAAGAAAACAATCACAGTTACTTCAAAAAGAATAAAATACCTAGGGGAAAATCTAACCAAGGATGTAAAAGACCTGTACTTGAAAAATTATGACATTGAAGAAGGAAATTGAATAAGATACAAATAAATGGAAGCACATTACTGTGTTCATGGATAGTAAGAACTACCATCATTAAAATGTCCATACTACCCAAAGGAATCTATAGATTCGACACAATTCCTATCAATATACCATAGAATTAGGACAAATATTTCAAAAATTTATATTGAACCACAAAAGGCCCACAAAAGCAACAACGATCTTGAGAAAGAACAAAGTTGGAGGAAATGTGCTACCTAATATGAAACTATACTATAAGGCCATAGTAATCAAAACAGCATGGTATAGGCATAAAAACAGATACATAGATCAAAGTAACAGAATAGAGAGCCCAGAAGTAAACCCATGTCTTTATAGTCAATTAATATTTGACAGAGGAAGCAAACACATACAATGGGATAAAGAGAATTTATTCAATAAATGGTGCTGGGAAAACCAGACAGATACATGCAGAAAAATAAATCTAGACCACCATCTTACACTACACACAAGAATAAATTCAAAACATATTAAAGACTTAAATGTTAGACCTGAAACCATAAAAATCCTAGGAGAAAACATAGGAAGTAAAATCAGTAATATTTTTTTTCTGATATGTCTCCTCAGGCAACGGGAACAAAAGAAACAATAAACATGAGACTACATCAAATGAAACATTTTTGCACAGCAAAGGAAATTATCAACAAAATAAAAAGACAACCCACTCACTGGAAGAAATTACTTGCTGATACACCTGATAAGGGTTTAGTATTCAAAATTTTTAAATAACTTATATAACTGAACACTAAATAAACAAACAATCCTGTTAAAAAATGGGCAGTGGACCTGAATATACACTTCTCTATGCTCTGATGTTTAGTTCAGGCTTTCAGTGTTCAATAAGCCTATGAAAACTGGAAAAACAAAGGCTTAATTGGTGTGTGGCTCTACCCTTTGAACAGGTATATGACAGATGATCAGTAATATTTGACTCTCTGACATTTTATTTTGTTCTTGGCTTCCAGCTTCTGTGACCTCCTTATTCACCCACACTCATAAGACAGAATTTACTGTGATCTCTCTTTCTTATCTGAGTTATTGCCACAAATAACACATGAATATATATGATTTATCTCAATAAAGATTTTGAAACCTAATTTTGAAAGTCTGACATTATTAAGTGCTGCAAGAATATAGATCAATAAGAACTTGTATATACTTGTAATAGGAATGGAAATTGGTATAATACTTTAAGGAGAATTTGCTATATTTGATAAAATTGAATATATGCATATCACATAACCCTTCAACTATTCACTTATGTTTTCTGTATCCATAGAGGAAAATAATAGTTACCTATTTCATAGGGTTGATGTGAATATGAAATAATTTAATATATGTAAAATACTTAGAAATTACATTTTTTAGCTTTCAATAAGTTGCAGATTTGGTTTTTAGTGGTAGTAATATTAATATTATTATTATTAAATATCACCCTAGAAAAGCTCTTGCACATGTCCACATAGTGACATGTATGTGAATGTTCACAAAAATCTTCTTTGTAATAACAAAAAAGATTTTCAAAAAAAGTAAAAAAATAGAATGGATAAAAAAATCATGCTATATATTTATACAACAGAATATTATACAACAGAATATTATTCAACAGCTGCATGTATTGTTAACCTAGAAATAAAAAGTCTTTTCAAAGTGACATGTAAAAAAGCATTTATTTAAAATCACTCAGAATAGTTACTCAGGAATCAATTCAGGCAGAAGTTAAAATAATGTTCTGATTGGAAGACAAAGGCAATGGGTATTGACAAGAAAGGGAAGGGGAATTATTACCTCAGTAGAAGAAAGTTACTCCTATTGGTGCAGATAATATAGTGGAGAATGCTAATTCTAAACAATGTTCTTAATTTTTAGTCTAGTCATCATCAGTTCAACAGTTAGAACAATTGCTTCCTTGTTATCTTTGCAAATAGATTCCTTTGTAAGGCACAAGGTTGCTCAGGTCCAGTCTAAAGGTTGTTTTGCCCTGTTTTTAACATTTTAAATTTTGAGGTATAATATGTGCAATACAGTTCCTCTGCAATGGCAGCTCTGGCTCAATTTTAAAGTGACTCTTTTTCTATTATTGTCTACAGTACCCATACAGATAAAAGTAAAAAATATAATACTGGGTGAAGTAAAATGATTCACAGAGAAATACCTAAATTATGATACCAGTTACATGTAGGTTTTAAGTATGTAAACAATACTATATATTTCTAGGGATGAATATACATGTTAAAGTACAAAGAAACACATGATAATAATAGTCACGGAAGTTTAGGGAGTTGTTACATCCAGTGAGGAAAAAGAATTCTATGATCAGGGATGAAATCACTAGGAACTTTACTTCGGTTGAAATGTTTCATTTGTCAAGTTGGGCAGTGTGTGAATATGTGCTTGTTGTGTCATTCTTTATTTCTTCCAGAAAATATTAAATATTGCATAATAAAATAAAAAGTAACAAATAGCAAGAGTAAAGAATAAATAGCATTATCCTGAACCAAGTTTTTATATATTTATTGGTAAAAGTTATTTGTTAAAGAGGCTTTTTGACTTGAATATGTTTTAAATAGTGAGCTTTGATTCAGTTTGAATCCTTGCGAAGGAATTGAAGACAAGTGAAATCCAAATACACTGTGAAAATTCATGTAGCAAGTACCTACAGAAAGAGTTAATAATGGCAAAACAATTTACTTGAACTTACTTGCACACTGAGTGTAAATAAGACTGCAATGAAGCTAGTCATTTTGATTTTTTGTTGTATCTTGCCCAACATTCCAACCCCACCTTATCCCATGGACATAATGAAGATTTTTAGCAGGATTAAATGTTCATTTATGTCTGGACTATTTTCATGCTGTAGTCTGGATGTCCATCACTAAATGCCGTTGGCAGTATTTTCTTTATTTTTTATTTTTATATTTTTCAGATAACATTTGCACCTTTATTTTATTTTTTTCATTTTTCTCCCCTTTATTCCCCTCCACCCTGCATCGCCTCTTCCCCCAGCATTCCTTTCCCCCCTTAGTTTGGGTCCATGGGTCGTATATGTAAGTTGTTTGGCTTCTGCATTTCTGATACTATTCTTAACCTCCCCCCACCTATTTTGTACCTACCGATTATGCTACTTATTCCCTGTATTGTTTCTCCCATTCTTCCATGTCTCCTTCCTCTCTGATCTCCATTTCTGTGATTTTGTTCCTGTTCTAGCTCTTTGCTTAGTTTTTTTTGGTTCTTCTTTTGTAGGTTCAGTTGTTGATAGTTGTGACTTTGTTGTCATTTTACTGTTCATGGTTGTGATCATCTTTTTCTTAGATAAGTCCCTTTAACATTTCATATAATAAGGACTTGGTGATGATGAACTCCTTTAACTTAACCTTATCTGGGAAGCACTTTATCTGCCCTTCCATTCTCAGTGATAGCTTTGCTGGATAGAGTAATCTTGGATGTAGGTCCTTGTCTTTCATGACTTTGAATACTTCTTTCCAGCCCCTTCTTGCCTGCAAGGTTTCTTTAGGGGAAATCAGCTGATAATCTTATGGGTACTCCTTTGTAGGTAATTGTCTCCTATTTTCTTGCTGCTTTTAAGATTCTCTTCTTATCTTTAATCTTGGGTAATGTAATGATGATGTGCCTTGGTGTGTATTTCCTTGGGTCCAACTTCTTTGGGACTGTCTGAGCTTCCTGGATCTCCTGGAAGTCTGTTTCCTTCACCAGATTGGGGAATGCCTCTCTCACTGTTTTTTTAAATAAGTTTTCAATTTCTTGCTCTTCCTCTTCTTCTTCTGGCACCCTTATGATTCAGATGTTGGAACATTTAAAGTTGTCCTAGAGGTTCCTAAGCCTCTCCTCATTTTTTTGATTCTTGTTTCTTCATTTTGTTCTGGCTGAATGTTTCTCTCTTCCTTCTGCTCCCAAGTGTTGAATTGATTCCCAGTTTCCTTCCCTCTACTGTTGGTTCTGTGTATATTTTTCTTTATTTCACTTTGCATAACCTTCACTTTTTCTTCCATTTTGCAACCATACTTAGCCAATTCAGTGAGCATCCAGATTACCAGTGTTTTGAACTGTGCATCTTATAGGCTGTCTATTGTTCATCATTTAGTTTTATTTTGGGAGCTTTGATTTGTTCTTTCAGTTGGGCTATATTTCTTTTTCTCAGTGTGCCTGTTATGTTGGGAGGAGTGGAGCCTTAGGTATCTGCCATGTGGGGCAACCTAGGTTGCTGAGTTGCTTAGGTATCTGCCATGTGGGGCAACCTAGGTTGCTAGGTTGATGCTGTCTGTAGGGGAGGGGTCCAAGAGGGAACAATGCCACTTGCTCAATTCTTGGTGGGCTTTCAGTCATTCCCCCACTACCCACGAGCAACTTTGGCCCTTCTGATTCCCAGGTGAGTGGGTTTGTATACATTCTAGGACCCTGTGGGTCTCCAGTGGACTCTCCTGTGATGCTGGGAGTTTCTCCCACCGCAGCAACCCCCACATGTTTTTACCCCCAGAGGTTTTGAAGCTTTCTTTTCCTGCACTAGAATGCTGAATTATGTGGTCTGTCTCGCTCCCCAGCTGTTCCTCATGGTTTATCCACATGCAAATGTGGGACTGCCTGGTCCTCCAGCCTCTGCCTTGCTGTGCGTCCTCTCCACTCCAGCTGCCTGACTTTGTCCCTCCTACCAGTCTGGATGGATGTTTCTTCTTTAGCTCCTTGATTGTCGGACTTCCATACAGTTTGATTTTCTGGCAGTTCTGGTTATTTTTTGTTTTTAAATTTGTTGTCGTCATTCTTTTGGTTGTGCAAGGAGGCAAAGTATATCTACCTATGCCTCCATCTTGGCCAGAACTCTATTTTCTTTAATATTTAACATTTCTATAGGGCTGGGGTTCAACTGCAAGCACCCATCATAGTGCACTCACTCATCCAACAGACATTTAATGAGTGCCTATTATGTACCTACCACTGTACCACACAGTGACCCAACCCCAGTTAATTGAGTCTTTATTAAACTACCTCAATAAGAGATGCTACCTAGACCAGCATAGAAAGACAAAGAAGAATAATCTGAAAGATCTTTGATCAATGTTAAAGCTTTGGGTCTTTTGTCCTTACCAGCCCTACTTTAATCCCCAAGTATTTGTGCCTTATGTATTTTTAAATGTTTTTCCCTAAACCTGGAGCCTTTTACAGCCATCGATAATACAGATAACAAGTGCCATCAATGATTAATATTAAGAAATATAAAAGAACATTTAATAAAGAGTGGGAAACAGTTCTTATTTAGATAAGCTTCTTTTTCCACTGTGCATTAGCTAAGGGACTGATTTAAAAAACAGCATTAGACACTCTAAATTGTTCAAGCCCATAAAATCCACAGGAGCTTACACTGAGCTTGTTGAAAGAGCATTTTTAATGTGTGATAGGTTGTGCCTGTGCTGGGGCCTTGTCACATAACCATAGTTGGGGTTTTGAAGTGGAAACTTGCTATCAGAAAATTTCTGTTGTCAGGGTAAATGTTTGCTTGTCTGTCTTCTTCTATTAGCTCAAATCACCCCTAGTAAAAATGACCAGTAGAAAAAGGAAAATTCTGGAAAATGAAAATATGGTAATTGTAGTGGATCATCTAGTTCATGGTCTGCAAACTTTCTGTAAAGGGTTGTATAGTAAATATAATTTGTTTTGAGGGTCATGTGGTTTTTGTGGCAACTACTGTACTTGACTGCTGTTGCGTGAAACCATTCATAGACAGCACACAAATGAATAGGCTTGGCTGTATTCCAGTAAAAGTTTACTTTCATAAAAAAGCACAGGGCCAGATCTGGGCTGCCAGAAGTAGTTGCCAACTACAAATCTAGTTGGATCCTTAAAAAAAAAAGGGATTCTAATGTGCCAGCGAGGCCTATGCTCTTTGGCATGGTCTAGAGAAAATTTACATTAAAAGAACAAGGAACAAAATGAGATAGAACACTGTGGTATTTATTAAAATTAAAACATATGCACAATTTACAATGTATTTTAAGTGAACTGATACAAAACAAATGACATATTATGCATATAATGATTTCCTTTGGGGGATATTAGAAAAAAGGGAGTGAGAAACTGTAATAAATAAATTAAGATAATAGTCTTGGAGGGATCAATGATTACACTGTACTTTGAACACAACTTCTGATTAACTCAATTCCTTGATGCTGAGTTCCCACCAGGAAATGACACACTCAAAACAATACAAACAGAACAATCTTTCATTTTGATTCTAACCCAAAGAAAGACTGCCTGTGTGAAAACACTTCTCAGAAGTAGAAGATCATGACTGATCATGAATATAATGACATAGTCTCATTGTATAATTCTAATAAATACTGAAAGCGATCTAAGTACAGGGCATTATGCCATACTATGATTTGTATAAGCTATTAAAATGAACTAAATATCATGTCTAGAAGCTCCCCATCTTTTGGGAGAAATTAATGCCTAAATAACTGTGGTCTCTGGATTTAGAATATAAGCTAGTTGATACTTGCTTACTGTCATCATGGAAACCACAGTGAGTGTGCTGGAGGGTGCTTTGAAAGGTCAGGGTCAAATATTTGGGGAGGAGTCAGAGCTGCTGGGTGGCCCCACATTTCTTATCTAGACCCAATGCTTTTGGGTAGCCCATCTCCTTGGCTTCTCAGATCCAGCTCATCCCTGTGTCCAACTATTGGCTCACAAAAATTTGGGATATCTACCTCTATATTAGATAGATGGAGGTGAAATGGGTGAAAGGCAAGCAAGAACTAGGAGACAAGTATTGCTGAGTGTGGTTCTCTGGAGCAGGGGCAGCTCAAGGGGACCTCTTGGGATAGAATCATTAGTGGGGGAGGAAGTATGAGGTCATAAAGGTCTCATTGTGATCTGCCACATCTTGGCCTGGGATTGGCTAGGCAGGAAAAGGGGGTTGATAAGAGGTGGGTTGTCAGGACCTGAGAGACCAGCAGAGAAAATCAAGACATGAAAGGATGACGCTTGGGCTCCTGCTCCTCCTCCTTCTGGCCCATTTCACCCGTGACCTCCTTTCATTGGTACTTTGTCAAGGACCACTCTCACCCACATCCTCTCCTAGGTCTAAGGTTCATACTGTGAGCCACTCTTTTATTCACATTCCTGAGCTTCTCCTCTTTGCTCCTGGCTGCCAAGGTCCTACAATGGTCCATCCACTGAACATCCTTGGCTTACTAGGTAATTTTCCCCTGTGTGTTTTGTAGACCTAGAGTCTCAAAAGCAGCTTCAAGGCTTAGATTACTGTGATGGTGTGGCCATGTAAGTTTTCTGGATCACTCTGCAGCTGAGAAATGTGTCTTGTCAAAGAAAAGAGTTAAAGCTTCATGGCAAAGTGAATTTGAAGAGGGGACAGAGGAAGACACAACTCATCCAACATTAGCATGTGATACCACAAAGACACTGCTATTAATAAATCCCCACAGAGGTTGCAGATGTTGCTTTGGAGGGAGATCTCAAGTACATGGCCTGTGTGCTGGCATATTTAACCCTGGAGAAGTCCCTGGGCACACAGAAAGTAAGAAGTCTCAAAGGCAAGAAGGTGTCTTGCTGGTCACCTAACTACTAGGAGAAACTGATGCCATGAAACCTTGAAAAGTCAGAAACTGATTACACAAGAGGAGCATCTCTGAAGACAGGAGAGCCCAATATAGGTAAGGGACATTGCTCATAGGAGGAAAACAGTGGCTACTGGAACTTGCACAGATACGTCATACAGTGGAAGAATTCTCAACACTGTTACTGTTATTTATTCCTTATATCTATGTTCTTTATATAGAGCAGATAGTTTTTCAAAAAAAAAGCAGACTAAGATAAATATATTAAGAGAATCCAAATAACTTTTAACACTACCATGTTATAATATTTTTATAAGAATTCTGCAATGTGTTTCAAAAAACTTAAAAATTACAGAGAAAAGAGAAATAATAAAGAATCAGATGATACTTAAAGTACAATGACCAATTTCAAGAATTAGAGGAGAAATTATAAAAAACTAAGTGATTCTACAAATCGCACTTCAATACTCTTAATAAGAAAGCTCATATAGTTTTAATTGTAGCCCGGACTGCAGAAAGAGCTCTTCATGTGGAGAGAATGAGAGAGGTCCTTAGAAAATATACCATTAGACAGCTTAGCTTTTTGGCCAACTCCAGAAACATATATATGTTCACCAAATGTTTTCACAAAAATAGCATGTCAGCCAAGGGCGCCCCTTACCTTTCACATCAAACTTGGGAATGTTTTCTAAAATCTAAGATGTCCCAACATGTGAGGTTTTCCTCTTCTCGAAAGGAAGTTTGGGCTTTTACCTAAAGAAGGACCTACAACTAGTCCTGGTTAGTAATCAAACATTTTTAGTAAATAATTACCTCTGAATTGGGCCCTCTTTTGGTCACATCTATAGCCCCAAAGCTGCCTAAACTCTTCTAGGGAAGGAGTGATGTTTTTCACACTCATGCCCTGATGGCAACTTTTTTTTTTCCTACAAGTACCAGCATGATCTGATCAACCAGAGGATTTGCATATTTACATAGTCCATTTAAACTCTGTCCTCACTTATAGGAATCTGATGGCCTTCCAACCCAATTCAGCATCTTGGTAGCCCATATCCATAATAATTCTTGGGCTTTCACACATCAAGAAAAAGAAAAACAGCCCCAGATATCTGGGAGCTGGTCTGGTATTATTATCCTTTGGTGTTGCCAGGAGGTAGCCAGGTATTCACAACTAGGCAGTGGTGGTCTCTTATTGACCATAAATAGAATATGAACATGAAATTCCACTCTGATAATGATGGATCAAGAGAAAATGAGCATTGAATAAAGACAAACACATAGAAATTGTTCAAACCACAAAAGTGGCCATTTTTCTTTCCTGGTTGGAATATGAATAACTGCTGGGTTTTTTTTTTTTAAACCAATCACAGCATAGCTTCACTGTCCATCACCTTCAGGGTAAGATTTATCAAGATACCTAATCATTCAGTTGTCCCCACTTCCTGATAACATCCAATGGAGACCAAAATGCTGCTTCTTTGAATCTCCTTCAGACATACCTCATACAAATCGACTCCTATAAGTCTTTTTTAATACCTTATCACTGTGATGGCTAAAAATTCCTTATGGTGTGTGTTTTAATTATTTTAATGAATCCATAAACTAAATGTTAAATTTTAGGTGTTTCCTTAGGGTCTTTGCCTGTAAGGCATTGACAGAAGTGAATGCTCACCAAGGTTCAGCTGAAACCAGCTGAAGTCTTTATTGCCTTGGGCTGGAGTCCTTAATAAGAAGGTACATATGAGACCTTTTGTGCATCTCCTTCTTAAGGTACTGAAGCCTATAGCTGGGTGGGAAGTTACTCTAAAATAAGCTCTAATAGTCAATGAAGCTCTTTTTGTTTTATTTTTTTTCTAACTTGAAGGTCCTCTGGTACTTTTCTATCTGATTAGATATTGTTCCTCATTGAATATTTTTTCTGGCTTAATGCCAACTTCTGATTCCTCTGCTTATCTAGATCTTGTGTGTTTGTATGAAGAAATTTATTTAGGAAACAAATTTGCATAAACCTGATAAGAAAAATTAACTGAGCTTCAGAGATCCGTGGGACAACATCAAATGAACCTAAGTAAGTGTAGCTGGAAAGAAAAAAAGAGATTAAGAGGAAGAAAAACCATTTGAAGAAATAATGACTAAAAACTTTCAAAACATTATGAAACACATTAACCTACACACCCAAGGAATTCAACAAATACCAAGTAAAATAAATACCAAGAATACACACTTAACATGTGGTAGTCAAACTTTTGAAAGACAAAACCAGAAAATCTTGAAAACAGCAAGAAAAGAAATAACTCATTACATACAGGGGAGCAACAATGCCTTAATGAATGACTCTTCATCAAAAACAATGGATGCCAAGTGACAATGGAAGAAAATATTCCAAGTGCTGAAAAAAGGAAACAGGAAAACTTATATACCAATAACTTTATCCAGCAAAACTGTCTTTAAAAAATGAGAGCAAAATAAAGACATTCTCAGATAAACTGACAATTCATTACTACCAGACATGTCTAATAAGAAATACAAAATCTTTCAGGATGAAAGCAAGTTATGTCAGACAGTACTCAAAAGGAGAAATGAACAGCACCAGAAATAGTTAATATGGTGATAGACATATAGGTATATTTCTTGTTTCTTAAGGTCCTCAAAAACAATAATATACTGTTATCGTCATTATAAAATATATCAATGTAATATCAAAGACAATAATAGCACGAAGAGAAGAAATAGAGCTACATTGGAGCAAATTTTTATATTTTAACAGAATTAAGATAGTACTAACCTGAAGTAGACTGTGATAAGAGTTAAATCCTAGAGCAGCCATTTAAAATAAAACAAAAAATAGTACAAAAACCCCCCAAGAACTAAAATGTTAGATGAAAAATATTTGACACCAAAAAAGCAGTCAATAAAGATGAAGAATAAAAATTACAAGGTACATGTAGAAAACAAATGAAAAATGACAGACATAAATAAAATCATAGCACATTAAATATAAATAGTCTAGATACTCCAATCATGAAGCAAAGACTGTCAAACTGAATGTAAAAGCATGATTGGACTATGTGATATTTACAATAGGTATACATTAAATTTAAAGATACACAGATTGAAAAAAAGATATGCAGATAATAACCACAAGAGAGGTGGAATTGCTATACTGAATATAATAGATATTAAGATATTTTTATAGACAAAGAGGACATCTCAATGACAGTATTTCTTTATTGTTCAATAACAGTTGTCCCAATTTTTCCTCTGTTGCTCTCCCCTGCCCCATCCATTCTGCCAACTCCTTAAGTCAGTCCTCACCCTGTTGTCCATCACCATGGGTCCTTTATACATATTCCCTGACTAGACCCTTCCTCTTCTTTCCCCTATTATCCTTCTCCTCTCACCCCTCTGGTCAATGATACAATTTTAACACATCAGGAAGACATAACAATTATAAATGTATACATACTTAATACATAGCCTAATAAAACATGAATAGAATTTTGGAGCAATAGGAAATTCAGTAACTATAGTTTGAGAATTTACTCTCAATATCCATTCTGAATAACGGATAGAACAACTGGACAGAAAATTAACACAGATATGGAAGAACTGAACAACACTATCAACCAACTTGACTTTACTGAAATATATGGAACACCACTCAGTGACTGAAGAATACAAATCTTTAAGTGCACATATATCATTCTCTGGGATATATCATAGGCTAAATCATAAAATAACACCAAATTTAAATGACCCAAATTCTATGAAGTATATTCTCCAACTAAAACAATTAAATTAAGACCAACAGAAAGAATTCCATGAAACTTCCAAATATTTAGTCATTAACAACATATTTCTAAATAACTGTCAAAAGAATAAACCTCAAGGAATGTGAGAAATTATTTTGAACTCAATGGCAATTAGAACCTAACATTAAAATATACGGAATGCAGCTAAAGCAGGGATTTGAGAGTTCAAACACCTACATGAGGAAAGAATCAAAGTCTAAACATCATTTGAATTGTACAGTTATAATGAGCAAATTTCATGGTATACAAATATACCTCAGTAAAGCTGTTAAGATGTATAAAGAAAGAAGAAAGCTCAGTGGTGTTTCTCCTAGGGACACAGGCATAGCTACATAATAAACCTTTGTTATACAGTTCTGAACTAAGAAACAATGGCATTTGGTTGAAGATGAAAGGAGTGATTTGGATGTGGTTTAGGGCTTAAAAATTGGTTTATCATATAAATATGTCAGGATAATATTTTTGTTTGTTTTGTCTGGGAACTGGAGAGCATCATGCTAAGCAAAATAAGCCAGGGGGCGAAAGACAAATACCATATGATCTCACCTATAAGTGGAACCTAACCAACAATGCAAAGATGCAAGGAAAATATGACCAGCAACACTGAAAGGAAAAGAAATCAACAGAGACAAGAGGGAAGGGGGGGCAGGGAAAAGGAAGGGAAGGGGAAAGTCAAGGAACATATAGCAAGGACTCATGGACAAAACCAAAGGGGAAGAGCTGAGGGAGGGAAGGAGGAAGGGGGCAAGGGAAAGTGGTGGGGGGGAGGCAGAGACAAATGTATTTAAAAAGTAAATAAATTAAAAAAATAAAAAATAAAGATATAAAAGTTACTATAAAAAATATTTTTGTTTGTTAAAGACAAGGGTGAAATTTCCCATCATTTAAACTTCATAAATTTCCTATATTAGATTTATTAATTACATAAGTTACCCACTATTTATATAACTGGTTTAAAATTAAAATTATGTGTATAAACAAATTTTATATATACATAATGAAATGGAATGATAACCAAAGTGATAATGATGGATGTATTTTTAAAGGTTTTAATTTTATAATTTTATTAAATTCGTTCAATCATAAAGATTAAATGTATTAACTAAATTATAAGTTCTCAATTCTTTTCTGATTTTAATATTTTATTTTATTTTATTTTTAATTTTCACCAATAATTTTATTGATTTGGACATTTTGAGTATGTCAGGTATCTCCCGCATTGCATAATGTTGATCGTTCCCTTTTTTTCCCATTTTCTTTTCTTTGGTTTAATTTATAAATCATGTTTATTCTATTACAGTTGTCTCAATTTTTCCCCCTTTACCCCACTCCACCTTTCCTACCCCCACCCTCTGCTTCCACAGTCAATTCTCACTCTGCTCTCCGTGTCCATGGGTCATTCATACATGTTATTTATCTAGTCTCTCCCCCTTCTTTCCACCATTGTCCTCTTTTCCCATCCCCTCTGGTCACTTTCAGTCTGCTCCAAGATTTTAAGATTTTAGACAAGTGAGTTTTGAAAACCTGGAATGTTTCTAAGTAAAAAGCAGACACAAAACACTAATAAACATAATTCTATTCTGTTTTAAATTGCAATAAATTAACAGCAAAATATGTAATTATATGGCATCTGTCTCACCCAAAGTATACAAATAGAAAGAAATATGTGTATTTATATTGATATATATTCATCCACTCTAATTGTTAAAATGATGTGTTTAAAGAAAAATATTGAAACAATTCTAATTATTTGTCTTCTATTTTTTGTGTCTAGAAAAAATAGTTTATTTTGATTAAATATGCTTTTCATACTATAATTATGTAAGATATGATAAATAGAAGTTTGTATAAAGAAAATATACATGATATTTATTTTCCTGAGAAATTTCTAACAGTTTATTCATAGGACAAATTTAATATGATATATACATTGTTTATTGATAAGTTAACTAAATTTTAAAGCTCTAAGTACAGGCATAAATTATTACCTACTTATATACCTTTGCATGTTTATATGTATACATATAAAAGTTTAAGAATAAATCCTATATTCCAAATTATTACATAAGTAATGTAAAACAAAAATATTAAAATATATTACAGTTATTTTATGCTTGGATTGTGGAGTTTCCTTTTGTAACTTGTTCTGTTAAAACCTTAGCATGTTTTTTACACTTTAATCAATTTTTTATAAATCTCTTGTTTTCTCTTGATTTAATTTTAATAACATTTTTTTTACAATGTCTAAAATTATTTCTGATTGTAAATATGATTTATAATCTTGTCTTCTGCAGCTATCAGTCTTTATTTTGCTCTTCCAATATTCAGAATAATAATTTGTTCTTTTACACTACAAGAGAAAAAAATAAAAATAATTAGGTTTGCTAAAATTCTTTAGGTTTTAATTAATTTAAAACTATAATGATAGGTTTTGTCCTCCAACCTTGGTATTTAAAAGCAAACAAAAAACAAAATCACAGAATCCAAGAAATCCAAAAGAGAGTTTATCTTCCAGGTGAATTGTATAGAAGTAAAGCATATTAATAGAAGTATTTTTAATTTCATATCTTTCAAGTTAAAAAGGCATGCTCATGTTTAAGCATAAATACTAAAACAATAACTGTCAATCAAAAGTTTTTTTTCTCCAGGATTCTAGATTCACAAATTTCTTTCACTTTTTATCCATAAATATTCTGAATAAGCGGTAGGAGTACCGACTTAATTATGTGGAAATTATTAGAGGCCTTCTGCATATTTCAGTGTTTTGTTAGATATAGTAGCCAAGCATTGCCCACCTTATTTAATTAATATGTACAATAACAATAGCAAATGTAAGAACACTTCTGTTCATTTAAGTCTAGGGTATCCCCTACATTTAATGGTTTCTCATTTTATACAGACACATATTTTCACACTGAGGAAAAAACAACTGCATCTAGTCAACAAAACAAATAAATGAGCAGAACAGAACCAGAGACATGGAAATAAAGAACAAACTGACAGTGACCAGAGTGGAGGGGCACAGATAACAGGGGAAAGGAGGGGAAGGAGCAAGCCAAGGAACAAGAATAGAGGACGCATGGGCACGGACAATGGGGTGTGTTGACTGTGGGAGTGGAGGGCAGAAGGGACAGGGGAGAGCAATGGGGAAAAAGGTGGGATGACTGTAACTGAACAACAATAAAAAAACTGCACCATACTTTAGAAGATATAAAAATATAAAACATTTGAATGTTTTTATTTAAAGTTAAAGGGCTTTAAAATTGCTTACATTTTCAACATTTCCCTTTAGATATATTTCTCTAAGAATTAATAGACTAAACAGATCTCATACTAGGTTTATCAATATTTCAAAAACAAAGGATTAATTCCACGAGAAAACAGTTGAATAAAATATATATGAGCATTTGCTGCTTTTAACACGCTCCAACTACGGCAAGCCTTGGAGTCAGGTATCCACAGGCAAGCCAAGTCATGCTGTGATTTGACTGCTACATGACCCACCCCTGTATCTTTGCACTAAATCCTGGAGAATGTAACATACAAATGCACTCAGAGATTTCTCAGTGATAAATTATACAGATGCCTACAAGTGGTGCCTGGCTCTGGGAGCTCTCGCTCCGGGCATCAAGGGGCCACAAAGCAAAATCCTATGTGGTGGTGGCACAGCCAAATGTCCTTGATTTAGTTAAGTGAACATTTTACATAACCATCAGTAGAAATTTTTTTGGTTCTAAAATAATTTTCAGTACCCAGATTGTGATAATATACAAATCCATTAATTTTTAAAACTAAAGAAGTTCTCAAAACATATTTAAAGTTATTGCTATATTTTAAAGAAGTTGCAATATAAAAAAGTGTCCATGGAATAATTAAAAATGCACACTTTTTACTAGAATGTATCAATGTTTAGTTGATGAAAAACGTAACTTTAAGATTTCCAGAAATAATGACATAATCCCATACTGACAGTCTGAATTCCCATTGGTTAATTCTTACAACTTTCCTTACAAATGTTTTGAAGAGAAAGACATTACATATTTTTTTTGTATAGGTACAGCAGTTTGAAAGCAACAAAATTCTAGTCAAGACAGTTATGAATTTAATCAATTCAATTACCAAAACACAACAGATTACTGAGCAGCATAGTCATCGGAGAACCACAAACAGCCGTCGGCCATTGCTGTGCTGTTGAGAGCATGCTACCAGTCTAGAGCCAGCTTTCGTCTGAAGATGGCCACTGTCCCTGCACCAAAGTACTTGGACAGCAGAGGACCAGTCTTAGCCATTTACACTCAGAAGCTACCCATGAGGTGTGGACCAAGGTGTTGAATATTGCTCACAACATCTGGAGACACATTGAGATTTTCCCATGAAGGGGCTTTACATGGATGTAGAAATGTGCTGTTTGAGAATTCAGTTCTCTTTCTTTATAATTTGATCTTTTAAGTTAACATAGTTTTGATCCAAATGTAGAGGAACAGGTTTTATTTTATTTTTTTCTCTCTCAGATGTTGAATGCAATAAAACATGTTTACATCCTGCAGCTGTTTGAAGCCTCTTCTAATTTGGAGGCCAGGTGAACCCAAGCCAGTAACACATCCTCCATGGAATGTTTCTTGAGGACTTGGTACCAAAGAACCACCTGAACAACATCTGTCTAGTAGCCACAGCCACCTACTTTCCCCTTCAAATGTCTTCACCATTGGTGTATAACTCTAAATCTAACCAATTTTATTTCTATACCTGAAAAAAGTAAACCCAATAATTAACATCATTTTGGGAACTATCTATGACCAGTATGGACCTTCTAAATGAGATAACTCTGGTTTTATTCTGGGTTTATATGGTTCATATTTAAAAAGAAAAACAAAATTACTAAGCTAGGTATATTATCAGAAACTTGAATCTAAGTTTCATTCAGAAATTAAATATTTCCAGATGGCTAATTTAATTGCTATCACCCAGATCTGTCAGTTGACAAAAAATAAGTAAATATTTATCCTGATAGTAAATATGATTTTAGGATATTTCATGACTTTGAAGTACTTTAGAAACAAAGAGATGTCCTGCCCATTACGAGATGGTGAATTGGAGACATTGAGATATTTTTCTGTCACCTGACATTTAATAAGCCATAATTAATATAGAGTTTGTAAAAAAGCTTCATATTATCCACAAGCACATGAAGGTATTATTGAGGGTATTTTTGATCATGTGCCACCTGCTAATAATGACACAAAAAGGCTGTAAAGGTGAGACATGGTGATGGTTGAGGTTTTTCCTTCTGGGAAGCTGTGGCAATGAGGACAGAGGGAAAATATTGCTTGCTTTTGTATTCCTGACTTGGAGAATTTTACCTCATCTTTGTGTAATGGGGACACATATTTTACATATTTCATTGGTAATATTATTAAGGACTCTGTAAATGTTACTTTTTATTCAGAAACTTCATTTTACCATCCATAAAACTCAGGGAAAATAAATAACTAATGGATCCTGAAACTGTAATGATCAAAGTTCTGAAAAACTCTCAAATCTCTAGGGCCTTATTTCCATTAGCCTTGGTGTCAGTAAGATCAATTCCTTCTACAGTTCAGATGTTATCTCCTTTGTTAATAACAGGGTGCCTCAAAATTTTGAGAATGGCTTCCAATTCTAGATTCTACTCTATTATAAGGTAAAATGAGTAATTGCTGCAGGATACTAATATAATCCCTCTGGTTTTATCACCAACAGGTACAAACAATTTCTAAAACAGCTACCAAAGCCACCAATGTTTGATCTGAAAACTAGAGATTCGGACCTTTGAAAAAGGCATCACAGAGAAATTGCCCTTCACCTTCAATGGGAAAAGACTCTACCAAGTGCTGTCAATGCCTGACTCAGTGAAACTCCAAGGTGTTTGTCCTTAGGCTTATGCTTCCCAACTTAAAAGGCAACTCCTTTTCCCTTGTCTACTGGATGTCAACTCCATCAGGAGGCCAGAAACTGAAGATTTTTTTAGAAATTCTCCAGGTGTTCTTGAGTACAGGTGTGGATAGCTTTTACCCAAGAAGTCAGAATAAGATAAACTATCTGATTCTTCAGCACCCTTTTCCATTTCCTTCTCTACTACTAATGAAATCATGCCCAGTGTTGTACTTTGTCACCCAATGTGATCTACCTCATTTTCATCTTGTTACTTTTGACCCTTCCCTTACCACTCCCCACTTCT
This sequence comes from Pteronotus mesoamericanus, assembly GCF_021234165.1. Taxonomy (NCBI): domain Eukaryota; kingdom Metazoa; phylum Chordata; class Mammalia; order Chiroptera; family Mormoopidae; genus Pteronotus; species Pteronotus mesoamericanus. The sequence goes on along the minus strand of NW_026555105.1, from coordinate 31,594,347 downwards.
ATCTCAATGCTATGGACTTTCTCCACTTAAGATAAAACAAAGTACTTTGGCATATTCTTCTGAGACCATAGCTTCTGAACAAAAATTATTGTTCCTTTAAACATCTGAGATAAAATTTTCTTTTACAGATTTTATTTTGGTACATAAATCTCTCTCACATAACTGATCTTGTTTAATCTGATAAAAATTGAACCTTGATCTATGTCAATGAAAATGCTTCTGCTAAAGCCATTACAACCTTCTCAATACAGTCTTTGCTCTACTAGAATCTGCTGCTATGTGGCCATTAGGCTTAAACTGAATACAAGGATAACTTAGTGCATATTGTTGGCTGCATAGTAATTCTGCATATTCAGGATACTTGTTAGAGACTTTCAGATATTTCAAACTATTATCACCACAGAGTTTGTCCAAACAAGAAAATATCTAGAAACCTCCAGAAAGAGACAAGCAGAGACTACTTGGGAGAGGTCCAAGAGGTATACCTGATTCCTCCACACATAGTATATGAGTGGGAACTCCCATGGTAGAGATAAAGCCACTAGAAATATTGCATTAAGTCCAAAACTTATTTCTGACCCCAGAAGATGTCATGAATGTCACAATTTCTTATCTGGAAGCCCAACACAACAGTTTAACTTTATTGAACAGACATGACATGGATGCTCACAAAGATGTTTATTTTCTCTTAACTAACCATAGCAAATACTTCTTGCTGCACCTACATACTCAAGACAAGGAAAATGGCCTGTGACTAGGCTGCAAGAAAAAAGTACCTAGCTCTTTAGCACCAACTCTGTTGAATTTCAAGACATATTTTCTTGCCCTGGATTCATAATTTAGGTCCCTGTTAAAGGACTTGTTATAAGAACTAATTTTTTTCTGGCAACTGACTGTCGTGTAGTTGACAGGTATATCCCACCCAGTCTTCAGTGCTACTGAGCAGTGATCACCATGTAAGATGATATGACAACTTATCCTGAAACAAGGAGCAGGAGAGACTAACTTTTTCCTTACAGGTGGCATGCTCTGGATAAGTAACATCTCGCCAACATTGGTGATCATTGATAAAAGTCCTGAAGTCTGACTTTGGGCTTGGCCAAAAAAGGGCAGTGAATAAGAAAAAAAGCCTCTGACATCAGGAAGGGCCTGGCAATATCTTTTAGGACTTAGTGTTGCCAGGAGAAGAACTGGCTCTCACAGCTGGGCCATGATGTTCTCCTGTTGATCATAAACAATTCCACAAATTGCCAGCATTAAAAAGGATCATATTGTGGAGGATCAAGACAATAAGGAACCACTCCATAGTCATGTCTGAACTCAAAGAGAAACATGAATATTGTCCAAACTGCACAATATGCTTTTTGATTGTATATTTCTTTTTATATGACTTTGTCCTTCTCTTCCAGGTAGTTTTTTTTTAGACCAGCAAAATGGAGTGAGGGAACAGATTAGGTTTAGAATTATTATAGTAGATTACAGTAATAATTATTATAATTATTCAAAGGAAAAAATAATATTCAGATTTTGACATGAAATACAGGATCCTCTCACCCTTCCCACAAAACAAACATCTTAAATATCAGGAATTTTTGGGCCAGAAAGTGTTTTCTAACTTTGGAGGGCTCTGATCATTGATTTTCTTCCATAGTAGAGAAGATAAACTTTTGCCTATGGCCACTAGGATATGAGAAAATAATTCACAGTGAAGGAAAGAAAAGCTTAACTAAGAGAGTTAATGCTCAAGAGTAAAAGGATAAGAAATGGAATAAAGAAAGTTTTGAAGACTACTGCTTTTCATAAGATGGAAGTTAAAGGAAGAATGATGGAGAGATAGTAATGGACTCAATGCCTGAGATCTCCCCCTGAGCTGATGCTGGATCTAGTAGTGGGGACCAATTTTTCTTGAGCTTAACCACCTGGGTATGCAGCCTCCTAAGAACGGTAGGGCTTGGCAGGCTCCCAAGGGCACACTAAATAAAGCCTGCAGTGTCTATTTCTGCCAGGGCTCATTTCCAACATAGCATGAGGCCATGGTGCTACTGCAAGGGCAGAAGATCTGAAGAAAGTCAGCAGGTATACTTACCTTCTTAGATCCCCAGCTACTTGTCAGAATGCCTTTCCCCAGCCTGGGGTGGTCCCAACTAAGAAATTTTCATGATGTTGCCTTGTTAGAAGAAGAGGGAACTTGAGCTGGGTATGGCATGGATGGGACCCAAGTGTTCCCATCCCTCTAACTCTCCTCCCCAAAGAGGGGACACAGAAATAGTTGACAGAACGGTAGAGGGTTCTGCAAGAGGGTGTTCCTCTGGTCATGCAAAGGGGTTGTGTCCTGGAAAGCTACAAAGAGACCACATGAGCCATAACCATATGAGAGTCATGACTGTATTCCTGGAGAGGGAGGATTTCACAGCACCATCATGGGGTCCAGTCAGAACAGATGACTAATGGGCATTACTCAGTTATGTTGGCCACAAATGCCAGCAGGATGACTTCTGCATCAGAGATAAACATCAATGACTCTGAATGCGGCTCTGAAAGTCTCTATCAACCCCCTAACATCTTGACCAAGAAGAAGCATCAGGGAAGCCTCTGAGGTGCTCTTTATACTCCCTTTCCTGATCTAGATGCAGATTGTGATGTAGTAGGTATGCTCAGTTTGAGGAAATTCACCCAGATGTACCTGTGACTTGTACATAGTTCTGTATATATATTATACTTAAAATGATTTTAAAAATCTAAGTCATCTGCATCTTACCCCACAAAATGAGATACTACACACACACACACACACACACACACACACACCCAGCAGTTTGTGATAATCAAAGTCAATTATAGAGAAATAAAAATGCACCATTTTTAATGCACATTTAAGATTAATGTGAGCAAAAGTGTGGCTTTACTTCCTGTGCTTTTGTTTAAAAAGTGAAACAAAGATCAGTGAAATTGGAAAATTTCCAAAATGTAATGGCAGTGATACTATAAGGAAAAACTCAAGCAGAATTGATAGTTAATTTTAGAACATTATCAGCCAAAATTCTCTACATTTCAAGCTATAGCACTTTAAGAACAGGTATAAGCATTGTTGCATCTGCATTTATAGGTGGAGTATTTGTTGAAAAAAATTCTGTATATATTTTGAATTATTATATTTTTGAAACTATCACATACTTCAAAATATTTTTATATGTGTTACTCCAGCTTTAACTACAATCTTCCTTGAACCTAGCCTGAACCTCTTCTGACAGGCTAGATTTCAGCAAGCTGTAGTGGAAAGCACTTATAATTAGAACAAGGAAGGTCTTGTGTTGGAGTCTGCCCCCATGTGGCATTTAGAGGATCTTAGATGAATTCCATAACTTTTTGGGCTGAGGTATATAATTCTCCTAACTACCTGATGTTAGGTCAAATTTCACAGGTTAAGGGCATGGTTCTCTGTAAGAAAGCCTTTGCTTCAGACACCAGTCTCAAGCTCAGGGATTCCCAGGCCATTCACACATCTGACCAAGTGGTTACAAATTCAAGGGTGTGGTTCTGCTTCATAAGGTTCTATAATTTGTTAGAACACCTCACAGAACTCAGGAAAAGGCTATACTTATAATTCATTACAGTTTTATCATAAAGGATACAAATGAGGAATAGCCAAATGAAGAGATGCCCAAAGTGATATCTGGGAAATCCCAAATGTGAAACAACTTCTCAAGACACATAACCCTCTTTGAGACATTGATGTATGATCTCTGACCAGAGAAGTTTTTGAGATTCAGGTGGCTATACTTTTAATTAGAATTTCATTATGTAAGCATGATTAATTGAATCATTGGCCTCATTTGAACCCAGCCCAACTCCCCTTCCTTCCCCAGAGTTTGGGATGATATTATCTGACCTTATAATAACATGGTTGTTCTTTCCAGTGTGGTCAGCCCCTCTCCTGAGACTACCTAGAGGTCCACCATGAGTCACCTTATTAACATAAACTCAGATATGGCCCAAGGAGCTCCTATCATGAACAACAAAGATACTCTTATTTCTAAAGACATTTCAAAGCTTTAGGAGCTCCTTTCCAGGAACCAGGGTCAAAGACCAGCCAAATTCTTTATTATATAAAAGGCTATTTGCCCACACAAGTGTTGATGTGTGGATTCTAAGAAACTAAGAATTGCAGGACATAGGATGCACTTTCATGATTCTAGATCCATCTTGAGAAATGAAAAGATAAAGCATGTTCTCCATGCTGCCTCTCCCTTCCTTTTATCCTCTACATTCCTTCCCTACACTTGTTTTTCCTTCTACTCATCACACACATCTTAAAAAAAGACAAGCTTTAGATGGCTTCTCCTGGCATTGGCCACATGGTTAATACACTTCTGCATAACACACTGGATATCTTTACTTCTTGCTAAATTATTTTAAAAGACATTTGCCTTCTGAGGAAGAGTTCAAGTACTGCTAGTTAGAATATTATTTAGAAGTCATTGGATGTTCTTAGAATTATGAGTTTTGAGTAACATAAGAAGCTTCAGAAATAATTTCCATAATAGAATATTCTGCTTGATCAAGAATCAGATGGAGAGAAATATATTTTAAAGTGACAAATGGTAACTTTTTTGGTTTGAAATCATAACAGATTTTACCTACCTTCAAGTGGCTTTATTCAAGAATACAGGCTGGCTTATACGAGCTAAATATATTGCAAATCCTTTCAGTAATCAGTGGGGTACCATGAGACTTGTTTACTTTACATCAGAAAAGAGGGAGGGACAAGACATTTTTTCCACCCCAAGTCTAAGTGGTTTTGCATCTGACAGTGTCACCAAACCTGAGTTTCTCTTTGAAACAGCAATGTGAGGACAAAATATTTATTGTTCTCAGTATTTTCCATTAGATAATCCGGGTTCATATTTTAAGAACTCAGGTTGTTTCAAAATGGATGAGACCAAAAGACAAAAGGGAGATATTTTGGTTACTGTTGGTGTTGTTTGCTGGCATTGTAAGATCAGAGGAGGTGGCTGATAAGCAGTAAAATTCTTAGATTTAATAGGGACCTAGAGTTTTCAGAGTTCTACAACTCACCCTCTGAGAATTAGGGTATAATGTGTTAAGAGTATGATAGTACCTGAAAATTTTTCTGTGGAGAAAGTTTTCCATAAAAATGTAGAATGTATAACTAAAATATAATTTATTTTGTTGTTAAAGCTTTTCTTGACTTTTTATGGCCTAAGTTTGTTTTTTAGTAACATAATCCTATCTTTTTGTCCAGTAAGCATGTTTTTATAGCTCTCTTACAAAAAAATGCCCAAATTTCTGCAATCTGTCCAACACAGAAGTCCCTTTTATGAGGAAAAAATTGGTAATAGATCTGGTGAGAAGTTCTTTTCCCACACTGTGCAAATTTTCCAGTTGGTACCACTCAAAAGCCCTTGTGGGCTTAAAAGGTTAATACTAATGAACTAGTGAGAATTGCCATCTCCCAAGGTCTAGAGAGTTATAAAGGTTTCTTTTTTTTGGAGGATGAGAGTGGTGTTATTTGTACTAAAGTTTTAATTTTGTGTTAATAGTTTCAGTGTGTTTTTTCATCACTCAATCATATATAATAATTATATCTCCTTAGGATACAAAAGAAAATGAATGAATGCTGGTGAAAAGTGATAACTTTAGGTTGAAAAGAGTGTTATTGACTTGTTCTGTGCTATCTGAATTATTCATAACAAAAAAGAGAAGCAGATGGGGCTTAGGGACATAATATTTATTAAAGAGTCATAATGTTAAAAGTACAGAGAATTAAGAGTTAGAGACAAAGGGATTTTTTAAAACTTCAGATATCCCCTAGTAGTCTTTGACAACCAAGAGAGCTGTGTAAAGAATTGGCACATGTACAGCTCTCTTGCTTGGATGGATGTGCATAAGACTATCAGTTAGGCTTAATGCCAGTTTTTCACTGTATCATTTACTGAATCTTCAGTTCCTAACTTCTTTGACTGCCTTTCCTCAGTCCTGAAATATACTTTTCTTTGCTCTGATTTCTCTCTCTGCCTCCTAGTTTCTCTTTCTCATTCTTTCTTGATCTATATTCTAAACAGTCAATGAATATTCTCTTCATATTATCATTTTGTATATACATATTTGAAGAAAAATTTTAAACCTGTAAGTGTAAAGTTTAGGTGAGAATTAAAATTTTACAATTTGGTATATTTTATAAGGTGAAACCATTGCATTCTACTCATTAATCCCTCTCTAATGTTTTTCTAGCTGGTAAAAGGGAGTTAATAATATATCTACTGCATAAAATTCATAGATTAAATGAGTTAGTATCCAAAAAAAATATATTAATGAATTACCTTTTATTGTCATTATCAATAGTAGTAGTTGTAGTAACAGTGGTAGTACCTTTAATATTATTATTAACAATGCACTATACAAAACTTGCACATATCCCCAAGGGAAACTGTAACACCACTGTTTGTAATAGCAAAGATTTTTACTTTTATTTTTTTCTTTTTTTCAAGACTTCTAAAAAAAAATTATTTTAATTTATTTTTCAAATACATTTGTCTCTGCCTACCCCCCACCACTTTCCCTTGCCCCCTCCCACCTTCCCTCCCTCAGCTCTTCCCCTTTGGTTTTGTCCATGAGTCCTTGCTATATGTTCCTTGACTTTCCCCTTCCCTTCCTAGTCACCGCACCCCCTCCCTCCTTCCCTCTTGTCTCTGTTGATTTCTTTTCCTTTCAGTGTTGCTGGTCATATTTTCCTTGCATCTTTGTATTGTTGGTTAGGTTCCGCTTACAGGTGAGATCATACGGTATTTGTCTTTCGCCCCCTGGCTTATTTTGCTTAGCATAATGCTCTCCAGTTCCATCCATGCTGTTGCGAAGTTTAGTAGTTCTTTTTTTCTTTCTGCTGCATAGTATTCCATTGTGTATATGTACCATAATTTTTTGATCCAGTCATCTACTGATGGGCATTTAGGTTGCTTCCAACACTTGGCTATTGTAAATTGTGCTGCTATGAACATTGGGGTGCATAGGTTCTTTTGTATTGGCGTTTTGGTGTTCTCAGGGTATAGTCCCAGCAGGGGAATCACTGGATCAAAAGGCAGTTCCATTTTCAGCTTTTTGAGGACATTCCACACTGCTTTCCACAGTGGCTGCACCAGTCTGCATTCCCACCAACAGTGGACTAGGGTTCCCTTTTCTCCACAGCCTCGCCAACACCTGTTATTTTTGTTGATCTGTTTATGATGGCCATTCTGACTGGTGTGAGGTGGTACCTCATGGTGGTTTTGATCTGCATTTCTCTGATGGCTAGTGATGCTGAGCATCCTTTCAAATGCCTCTGGGCCCTCTGTATCTTTTCCTTGGTAAAGCGTCTGCCCAGGTCCTTTGCCCATTTTTGATTGGATCGTTTGTCTTCTTGGAGTGGAGTCGAGTGAGTTCTTTGTATATCTTGGAGATCAAACCTCTATCTGATGTATCATTAGCAAATATATTTTCCCATATGGTTGGCTCCCTTTTCATTTTGCTGATGTTTTCTTTTGCCGTGCAGAAGCTTCTTATTTTGATGAGGTCCCACTTGTTTATTCTTTCCTTTTTGTCCCTTGCTTTAGGAGACATATCAGTGAAAAAATTGCTGCGTGGGATATCTGAGAGTTTCCTGCCAATGTTCTCCTCTAGGATTTTGATGGTGTTGCGACTTATATTTAAGTCTTTTATCCATCTTGAGTTTATTTTTGTGTATGGTGTCTGCTGATAATCCAATTTCAATTTTTTGCATGTAGCCGTCCAGCTCTCCCAACACCATTTGTTGAAGAGGCTATTATTGCTTCATTTTATGCTTCTGCCCTCTTTGTCAAATATTAGATGCCCATAGAGACCTGGGCTTATTTCTGGGTTTTCTATTCTGTTCCACTGGTCTATGGGTCTGTTCTTGTGCCAGTACCAGATTGTTTTGAGTATAGTGGCTTTGTAGTAGAGTTTGATGTCCGGTATTGTGATCCCTCCTACTTTGTGTTTCTTTCTCAAAATTGCTGAGGCTATTGGGGGTCATTTATGGTTCCATATAAATTTTTGAAATGTCTGTTCTATGTCTGTGAAATACGTTATTGGTATCTTAATAAGGCTTGCGTTGCGTCTATAAATTGCTTTGGGTAGTATGGACATTTTGAGGATATTAATTCTTCAAATCCATGAGCATGAATATATGCTTCCATTTATTTGTGTCTTCCTTAATTTCTTTTTTCAATGTTGTATAGTTTTCTGCATACAGGTCTTTTACGTGTTTGGTTAAATTTATTCCTAGGTACTTTATTTTTCTTCTTGCTATAGCAAATGGTATTTTTTTTCTGATTTCTTCTTCTTCTATTGCATTGCTGGTGTACAAAAACGCCTTTGATTTCTGAATGTTGACTTTGTATCCTGCTGTTTTGCCAAATTCACTTATTAGGTTGAGGAGTTTTTTGGTAGAGTCTACAGGGTTCTCTATGTACACTATCATGTCACATGCAAACAATGATAGCTTTACTTCCTCCTTTCCTATTTGGATGCCTTTTATCTATTTCTCTTGTCTGACTGCTGTGGCTAGGACTTCCAATACGATATTGAAAAGAAGCGGTGAGAGAAGACATCCTTGTTGTGTTCCCGATCTTAGTAGGAAAGCTTTCAGTTTTTGCCTGTTGAGTATGATATTGGCTGTAGGTTTTTCATATATGGCCTTTATTACGTTGAGGAATGCCCCATTTATTCCCATTTTGCTGAGTGTTTTGATCATAAATGGGTGCTGTACCTTATCAAATGCTTTTTCTGCATCTATCGAGATGATCATGTGGTTGTCTTTTCTTTTATTTATGTGATGTATCACGTTTACTGATTTGCGTATATTGAACCATCCCTGCATTCCTGGATTGAATTCCACTTGATCGTGGTGGATAATCTTTTGAATGTATTGCTGGATGCGGTTTGCCAATATTTTGTTGAGGATTTTAGCATCTATGTTCATCAGCGAAATTGGCCTGTAGTTTTCTTTCTTTGTAGGGTGATGCTGGCCTCATAGAAAGAGTCTGGGAATCTTCCCTCCTCTTGGATTTTATGGAATAGTCTGAGAAGGACAGGGGTTAGCTCTTCCTTAAATGTTTTGTAAAATTCTCCTGGGAAACCTTCCGGCCCTGGGCTTTTGTGTGCCGGGAGTTTCTTGATTACTGCTTCCATTTTCCCAGCTGTTATCGGTCTGTTCAAGCTTTCTGTTTCTTCCTCCTTCGGTGTTGGAAGATTATACTTTTCTAAAAATTTGTCCATTTCATCAAGATTTTCAAATTTCTTGGCATACAATTGTCCATAGTAGTTTCTGATGATCCTTTGGTTTTCTGTGGTATCAGTTGTTATTTCTCCTCTTTCATCTGATATTATTAATTTGGGTCCTCTCCCATTTTTCCTTGATGAGTCTGCTTAAAGGCTTGTCAATTTTATTTATCTTTTCAAAGAACCAGCTTCTGGGTTGGTTGATCCTCTAAATTGTTCTTTTTCTCTATGTCATTCAGTTCTGCTCTAATCTTGACTATTTCCTTCCTTCTGCTTGTTCTGGGATTTATTTCTTGTTGTTTCTCCAGTTCTTGAAGTTGTAGTGTTAGGTCTTTTATTTGAACTGTTTCTATCTTTTTTAGGTAAGCTTGTATTGCTATGAATTTCCCTCTCAGGACTGCCTTTGCTGTGTCTCATAGGTTTTGGACTGTTGTCTGTTGATTTTCCTTTGTTTCCAGAAATTTTTTGATTTCTTCTCTTATCTCATGATTGACCCATTCGTTGTTTAATAGTCTACTGTTCAGTCTCCATGAGTTTGCACATTTTTGAACTTTCTCTTTGAGGTTGATTTCCAATTTCAAGCCCTTGTGGTCCGAGAAAAAGTTTGGTATTATTTCAATTTTCCTGAATGTGCTGAGGTTTGCTTTGTGTCCTCTCATGTGGTCTATCTTTGAAAAACTGCCATGAGCATTTGAAAAGAATGTGTATTTTTCTTCTTTGGGATGTAAGGTTCTATATATGTCAGTTAAGTCTCTTTGATTCAGTGTGTCATTCAGCTCCACAATATCTTTGTTGATGTTTTGTTTGGAAGATCTGTCCATTTTTTACAGTGGGGTGTTGAAATCCCCTACTATCAGTGTGTTGCTGTCTATATCTTTTTTGAAGTCATCCAACAATTTCCTTATAAACTTGGGGGCTCCTCTATTGGGAGCATATAAGTTTACAATGTTGATGTCTTCTTGATAGATTCTTCCTTTAAGTATGATAAAGTGCCCCTCTGGGTCTCTCTTTATGGCCTTTGTTTTGAAATCTACTTTGTCTGATACAAGTATGGCAACCCTGGCCTCTTTCTCATGCCCATTTGCTTGGAATATTTTTTTCCATCCCTTTACTTTCAATCTGTGTAGGTCTCTTGCTCTGAGGTGGGTCTCTTGTAGGCAGCATATGTGTGGGTCATGTTTTCTTATCCATTCAGCTACCCTGTGTCTTTTGATTGGGGATTTAGTCCATTCACATTGAGAGAGATTACTGATAGAATCTTACTCATCTTTTCTCTTTGTTCCTGTGTTCTTCTCTCTCTCAATCTTTTCATCTTCTTAAACCAGTCCTCTTAGCATATCTTGGAGTGCTGGTTTGGTAGAGATATATTCTTTTAGTCTTCTCTTGTCTGGGAAACTCTGTATTTCTCCTTCTATTTTAATGGAGAGCCTAGCTGGGTAGAGCAGCCTTGGTTGTAGGCCCTTGCTTTTCATGGCTTGGAATATGTGTTGCCATTCCCTTCTGGCTTGTAGTGTTTCTGTTGAGAAGTCAGCTCTTAGGCGTATCGGGGCCCCCTTGTATGTTACTTTTTCCTTCTCCCTTGCTGCCTTGAGGATTCTCTCTTTGTCTTTGATAGTTGCCATTTTAATGATGATGTGTCTTGGAGTGGACCTCCTTGAGTCTCTCTTGAGTGGGGTCCTCTGTGCCTCCTGGATCCATGAGAGCTTTTCTCTCCTCAAATTAGGGAAATTTTCCATCATTACTTTTTCAAGGAGGTTCTCTATCCCTTGCTCCTCTTCTTGTCCTTCTGGTATCCCTATTATATGGATATTATTGTGTTTCAGGTTGTCCTGCATTTCCCTCAATGCCTCTTCATTCTTTTTGAGTCGTTTTTTCATTTCTTGCTCTTTCTGGGAGCTTCTTTCTACCTTATCCTCCATCTCACTGATTCGATCCTCAGCTTCATCCAGCCTGCTTTGGATTCCTTCTACTGTGTTCTTCAATTCAGAAATGGTATTCTTCATATCCTCTTGTGTCTTCTTGATAGTTTCTATGTCCTTTTCCAGGCTGATATAGTTTGTTGTAAGATCCTGATAGTTTCTCTGCAGTTTCTCATAGTTATCTTTGAGCTGGCTGAGTTCATTGAGCTTCCTTAGAACCATTGTTTTGAATTCAGTATCTGATAGTTCCCTTGCCTCTATTTCATTTAGTTATCTCTGTGGGGAGTCCCCTTTTCCACTCATTTGGGGGGAACTTCTTTTTTTTCCCATTTTTGTGAGAGTCTGTTAAGTATTTTTGTCCTTTGCTTTTCTTTCTGGGCCTGCCTCTGATGATGTCAGTTGTTGACCCTATAGGACCTTGGGTTGTTTGATTGAGCCTTCTAGGTGTTTACTGTCTGACTCCTGCTTGGAGCAGCTCTGTGACCCCTTTGGTCAGAGCTGGGATTTTTTTTGGTATCTCTCTGCACTCTCACGCTGGCTCCTTGAGTGTGTTACAGGCGCAGCAGGATCCCTGGCCTGCCTGGGCTTGCATGTGCTTACCCCACACCAGGGGGCTTATTCGCAATCTCGTGTACTCATCTGGCCCCCTGGACGGCAAGCTCCCCAGCCCTGGTCAGTTTAGGGACTTCTATTGTGTGTTTTCCCCACTTTTGGCTCTTTGTGTCTGTTGCTTGCCCTCGCTTAATGGGGACTACGTAAATGGGAGGAAGTCAGCTCCAGGACTCTCCAGTTTATCCTGTCTCTGGTCTCTCCTCCAGGGATTCTGGGCAGCTCTACTAATTTTGTGCATAGCTCTGCAATCCCGGGCGGGCGGGTCAAATTATACCTGCCCTTGCAGCTCTGTGCACTCCCTCGCAGGCCGGATCAGTGCCAATCTGTGGGAGGCCTTGCTGGCCGGAGAAAGCATTTGCCAGCCCCCGCGGGTCACACACATGCTTGCCAACACTCGCCGGTCACTCGGCGCAAGTGCGCGCGCCTGCACTGGGTATTTTGGGGCTGTCTGTGTGTGCTTTTCAGCTTTTGGCTCTTTGGGGGTGTGGCCTCTTCCCACGCAATGGAGACTACAGCAAGAAGGAGTCGGCACTCCCCGGTTCCTCCTCCCGTTCTTTCCCCAACGCCTCATTTCTAGTCTCTCCTCAGGGGTCTCTGGGCAGTTCTGTGACTCCTTCGGCCAAGAATCTACACCCTGTGCGGACTGTGTTTCAATTGCAGGCAGTCTGGTTCATGCGCGCCCCTCTTTTGCCTCTTTGGGGTCGCGCCTTTCCAGCCCACAATGGAGACTACAGAAAGGGGAGGGAGTCAGGACTCCCCAGTTCCTCCTCCTGTTCTTTTCCCAACACCTCAGTCTCCAGTCTCTTCTCAGGGCTCTCCCAGCCAGTCTGCACTCAGTCCTCCAGCTCACAAGCATAAGCTGGGTGTGGAACGCACAAAAGACAGGTTAATTGATTTCCTTATGCCTGAGCGAGATGGGAACTGCAGAGTGGGAGGTGCATTATCACCCGTGCTCCACCGGCCGCTGTGTCAGTTCTCTTCACAAAGTTTTCCTCACCAGTCTTTTCCCAGGCACCAGCCCACGCAGCTGCCCTCTGCTGAGAGATCAAGGAGGGTGGCTGCCACTGCAATTTTTACATTGGCCCTTTAAATGTCTCTTTGCATCCCCAGCCACCTGTCTCTGGCAGAGAGCGCCCCTAAGCTTTTTGGGGTTGAGTTTTTTCTGTATTTTCTTGGTTTTAGCTGCTGTAGTTTAGGGGTTCCTGTTTATGATTCAGACCCCGTTCTTCTCGGGGGAAGCTAACTGGCTGTTTCAATGTCCCTCTGGTGCCAGTGCCTGTGGGCACCCAGCCCACCCTCTAGTGCCTCCACCGCACTTCTCACCCGTTGGAATGTGTGAGAGTCGAATCCACTGTCCGCAGCACCAAGGCTCCTCTCCCACTATCGTTCCATTGTTTTCCAGGTAATTACTCCACCATTTAGTCGCAATTCCAGTTTGGTCTTGGGAGGAGGTCAGCAGGGCTCCCATTCACTCCTCCACCATCTTCCTCTCCTGTAATAACAAAGATTTTTAAAACAATTTACTTATCAAATGAAAAAAGAGTGGATAAATAAAAGCTATATTCATATAATGGAATACTATACAGTCAGTAAAAGTAGCAACAGGGATAAAACTAAAAAAAATATATCATTGATTGAAAAACAGCTTTCAGAAGAACAAAGTATGATGGGGAATCAAGATGGTGGAGGAGTGAGTGGAAGTCATACTGACTTCTTCCCAGGACCAATCTGGAATTACAACTAATTGTGGAGAAATTACCTTGAACAAAAACTGAACAATAGCAAGAGAGGAGCCTTAAAACCTCAGACAGATAGAAGAATTAGCTTTAGTGCAATCTAACTGGTAAGGAGTGTGGTAGAGACTCAAGAAGATGGGTGAGGTGCCCACGGGTGGCAGCACCAGAAGGATATTGAAAGGATCAGTTGGATCCCCTTGAGAAGAGTGGGGTTTAAACCAAAAGCAGAGATCTCCAGCCTACAGGAGCAGAGCCTAAAAAGTACACTGATAACAACCAGCTGTGAAAAGTGGCAGGGTTGCTCTCTGCCAGAGACAGACGACTGGAGACACAAAAAGCTGTTTAAAGGGCTAACACATAAATTTTTATTTGTAGCCACTTATCCTTGTTTTTGGCAAAGGCGGGGGCGGATTGGGCTAGAGATGCTTGAGGAGAGACTGGGGAAGGAGGCTTAGAGTAGAGAACTGAGAGAGTAGCTGGCAGGATCCCTGTGCTGATTCATCCCACATGTGGCTGCAGTGATCAGCCAGAGACCACTCCCCTGAGCAGCAGCAATGAGAGAGGACCCAATAACCCTGCCCCCAAGAGGTACTCTGCCCAGCCCTCAGATGTCTAGGCCAGCTTGCTGAGTGCAGAGTGACCAGATTAACAGCTGAAGGAGACAGCCACAAACAGTAGATTCCTGGAAGTCTCAAACATACTGCCTAAGTTCAGACGGGGTCAACAACTGACATCATCAGAGGCAGATCCAGAAAGAAAAAAAGAAACAGTGGTCTCCTACCATAGAAGTTCACACCACAAAGTCAGGAAAACAAGATAGATCAATTTAAGAATCAGAAGCAAGAAAGAAGGGTCTCACAAAAATGGGAAGACAAAGAAACACCCCCCGCTCAAAGGGAAAGGAGGAATCTCCAGAAAGAGAACTAAATAAAATAGAGGTAAGTAAATTATCAGATATTGAGTTCAAAACAACGATTCTAAGGAAGCTCAATGAGATCAGTGTGCTCAGAGAGAATTACTAAAAACTACAGGGAAACTATGAGGAACTTACTGCAAACTATATCAACATGGAAAAGGACATAGAAACCATCAATAAGAGGCAAGAGGAAATGAAGAATACCATTTCTGAATTGAAGAACACAGTAGAAGGAATCAAAAGAAGTCTTCCTGAAGCTGAGGATCGAATCAGAGAGCTGAAGGACAAGGTTAAGGAAAGCTCCCAGAAAGAGCAAGAAAATGAAAAAAAAAAAAACAACTCAAAAAGAATGAAAAGGTGTTGAGGGAAATGCAGGACATCCTGAAACATAATAATATCCACATAATAGGGACACCAGAAGGAGAAGAAGAGGAGCAAGGGATAGAGAAAATGTTTGAAAAACTAATGATGGAAAACTTCCCTAATTTGAGGAGAGAAAAAGTCACACAAGTCCAGGAAGCACAGAGAGTCCCATTCAAGAGGAACACAATGAGGCCCACCCCAACCTACATCATCATGAAAATGGCAAATATCCAAGACAAACAGAATCCTGAAGGCAGCAAGGGAGAAAGACATAGTAACATGTAAGGGAATCTCAATATGGCTAGCAGCTGACTTCTCAACAGAAACACTGCAAGCCAGAAAGGAGTGGCAAGAAGGATTCCAGGTAATGAAAAGCAAAGGCCTGCAACCAAGACTGCTCTACCAAACAAGGCTCTCAATTAAAAGGGAAGGTGAAATAAGGACTTTTCCAGACAGAAGAGGGCTAAAAGAATACACCTCCATTGAACCAACACTGCCAAATATGCTAAAGGGACTGATTTAAGATGAAGAAAAAGCATCTATGAATACTTGGTTCCTTTCAGAGTCACCAATACTCGATATTACCAATATTTTTAATACTCATTAATCTGAATGTCACAATGATGTATTATTTTAATTGTTCCTTTATTATTTGTTGAAACTAAACCTGTTTTTGTATATTTCTTGCCTATCACTAATATTTTTAAAAAGCTTTAAATGACTTTTTGGTATTCTTTGTCCATTTATTGATTAAAGGTTTGTAGAATTTTTTCCCTAAAGAAACAAAAAATCCTATTAACCATTTTTTAGATGTGTTGCAAATACTTTCTTATTCTATTACATGTCCTTTAACATTTTTATATGTATATTAACATATAGTCTTAAGTGTTTAATATCATCATATTGTCCATATTTTACTTAATAGCTTCTGGGTTTGAATATTTTACTTTAGGATAAAAAATATATTAGTTTGCATTTTCTCCTAAAACTCCTTAGATTCTACATATTTTTTTAACTCACCTGAGTATTTCTTGTATAATGTATGAAATAGGGCTCTATATTTGTTTTATTTCGAGAAATAGTGGTCCATGCACCTTATTTGTTGAATAAGCCTTATTTTCTCCATTGATTTGAAATATCAATTTAATCTTATATTCCATTGTTAGAGAGATATATACATTTGTTTCTAGAATGCTCATTATATTTCATTGATCTACTTGATTATTTCTGTGCTGGTGTCATGTTGTTTTAAATGCTGAGAATTTATAATGGTTTTAAATTTTTTAATATTTTATAATTGACTTTGATATTTAAAAAATAAATAAAATCAATCTGCATTTAAAAAAGAAAGAGAGAAATAAGAAAGAAAGAAAGATGGAACTCCTACCTTTTGTGACAACATGGATGGAACTGGAGAATATTATGGTAAGTGAAATAAGCCAGTTGGTAAAAGACAAATACCATATGATCTCATAAGTGGAATATATTCAACAAAATAAACTAATGAACAAAATAAACCACAGGCAGGGAAACATAGAGCAAACTGAAATTGATCAGTGAGAATGGGGAAAGAGGACAATGGTGGAAAGAAGGGAAAAGGACTAGACAAAGAACATGTACGAATGACCCATGGACATGGACAACAGAGTGGGAATTGATTGTAGGAGTTGGGGGTGGTGGTGGGATGGGTGGAGGGGGGCAAAGGGGGAAAAATGAAACAACTGTAAGAGAATAAACATGATTTAAAAATTAAAAAAAAAGAATATTTTAAAATCTTCTAAGGTAATTGTAATGGCCATTAAAATTGGGAATCTCCCCCCCAAGAAAAGAGAGAGAAAAGAAAAACAAAGCATGATACCAGTTGCACTTAGGCTAAAATGTGCAAGCAATATTGTACATAGCGTAAAAGGAAAAATTACAAATATTTTAAAATATTAAAGAAGATATAGAAATAATAATCCCCAAATTCAGGATTGTTGCTATCTCTGATGGGGAGGGAAGGACCTATAATCAGAGATGGGAATGTCCATTGGATGGTGGTTTTATTTGTTACATTGGGCATTTACTGTGTCATTCCTTATGTCTTTCATGGATATTGTCACAAAACAATTTGGGAAAAAGCAACAGAAAAGAACAAATTAGTGAATCAAGTGTTTATGTATTTCCTGTGAATAGTTGTTACTTCTTAAATTAGTAAGACTCTGTGAAGTGATAATCAGAAGTGTTCATACACAGAAGTCTGGATAAAGCTTGAGTCTCTGCAAAGATGGGAAGGAAACCACACATTCTGTTAAGACTGGAAAGAGATCCAATGTTCACCATTGAACACTCATAGCTTTAAAGAAGGCTGGGCAGTTGACCTGAGAACCAGGAAGTGATTAGCTTTTCCAATAAAAGTGAGCTAAATTGTTTTTTCTATTTTAAATTTTACAGGTCTTTTCTTCTGTGGCCCTATGAAACATTTTGTCTTTTTATACCTAAACTGTTTTTACACTGTTGTCCGGATGCCATTTATCATGCCCATGTTAGTACTTACATGTTTACATTTCTAGGGGGTGATATTCTGTCTGAAGCACATATGAAAGCCCATTCATTTGTTCAATAAATATTAATTGATATTCTGTTATGTGTCAAACATTGCTAGATACTGACTCAGCTCTTTTAAATTGAGTGTTTGATGAATGATATTTAAATCTATCTTCTTGAATATTAATTATGCAAATGTATATGTTATCTAGGTGGCCAAGAAAAATAAGGATGTACTGAGGGTCCTCTTTCTGATGCTTGATGTCTTCCATCCTCACCAGGTGCTCTCTGACTCCCAAAATGGTGTTTACCATGTTTCTAAAAGATCCCACCAAGGCCAAAGTATTTTACATTATGCTAAGTTTACCCATTATTAAAAATATAAAATTTTCACATTTTTACTAAGAAAAAGAGAGATTAACTTATTCTTTCACTTAGCATCAGTCATAGGGCTGGTTTCAAACAAATTTTAAGGTGTTAAAAGTGGTGGCTTAACAACAGTCCAGAGGAGCAGACATGGGGTCATGCTGTGTGTTGAAGTCTTTCAAATGACAACAGCTTCTGCCAACAACAAGGGTGCTGTCACATGATGGCCAGAGGGTTGTCTGAGATGGAAGTTTCCCTTTGGAAGATGTCTGCAGTAATGGATTTCTGCAGACATGGTGCATAGTGATTTGTTTGCTTCAATCAGCTCATTCACAGCTTCTATCCTTGGCACAACATCAATGTCCTTTTATTGGCATTTACCCACAGAGTTTATGATAATAATGATATCATTTCATATATATATTTTTACTGCAGATAAAATTAGATCAAGTATTGCCATATGCCAAGTTCTGTATTAAGCACTTTAAGTTGTTCTAGCTCAATCAGCCTAAGGCCACGAGGGACAAGCCTCTAGTCTTACTAAGTTAGATGACTGAGTCATTGCAACGTTGCAACAAGGAAGGACACAGACCAGAGGGAGTGTGGTGCATCTTACCAAAGAAATAAAAATATGTGGCCATCACAGGATTTTGGAGAAAGGTGGGGTTTATGTGAATTTTAACTGCAGTGGGATTTTGATGGGTTCAAAGCAAAGCAAATCTGTGTATAAGGGATCAGCATTCCATCTGGACGCAAAGGAAACCCAGGGTTCTTTTCCTTTGAAACAGTAAAGTTAAGGTAGATGTGAAATAGCATGGCCAGCAACCCCTTGTTTGAAGGTCCACACAAGAGTTGGAAGTCCAGCCTGTTTTCTGTGTCAAAGTGGCTTAGATTCTCCATGTAAAAGTGGGTTGCTTTTGTGGGAAGCCTCTAGGAGCAAGTAATTATCCTGGCTAAAGGCCAGCAAAGAAACAGAACATTAGTCCTATAACTGCAAGGAACTGAATTCAGCCAACAACTTGAGTGAGCTTGGAAACATCTTCACCAGAGCCTCCAGTGATGTTCACAGCAATATCAACACTCAGGTGTTTTTTTAAATTATATTTTATTGATTATGCTATTACAGTTGTCTCAATTTTCCCCTCTTTTCTCCCTCTAGCCAGCACCTCCAGCAATCCCCTCAGGCAATCCCCATATCATTGTTCATGCCCGTGGTCATGCGTAGGTTCTTTGGCTACTCCATTTCCTATACTGTACTTTACATCCCCATGGCTATTCTGTAACTACCTATTTGTACTTAATCCCCTCACCTCTTCACCCATTCCACCACATCCCCCTCCCATGCCACTTTAAAAACACCTGAGACGTGTCCCAGTGGTTTGTGTCTAGCTCCCCTCTCCTCACTTACTCTAGGGCTGACACAAATTTCCTCAGCTTTGAGTGAGTAGAGTGTCCCTTTGTGTGGGTTATTTTTTTCTGTACATGGGTCTGCCTATTCTTTTGGTCTTTCCCAAGTGCTGGGAATGTTGGTTGACATTATACTGTGGTTGGCCTGTGTATAATCTGCCAGTGTCTGGCCTGCCTACACTTGCCACCAGTTGCACGATTCAGTTAATTCCTCTCCCACATCTGAAGACCCAGGGCTCTTTGCTTCCCCTGCACGTGCATACAATGGTCTTTTCGTTGGTTACTGTCTCGTGGTGCTGCGGACCCGCTTTTTCATCCTCAGAGGACCACCATATAACAGTGCCTTGGGTAGTACAACACTCCAAGTGGATCTGGGCTCATTAACAGGCTTGTTTGGCCCCTCTGCACAGGGAAGACATTGCAATAGATGGAGAGAGAGAATGAGATCAGAACCAGGTGATGTCCTAAATTGTTTAACTTCACCCCTGGCAGAAAGGTCCCAGACTTGACCCCAAGCATCAGCCTGCAAATTGGCCTTCAGAGCCTCCTCAAAAAAACCCCAAACACTGCAATTAAGACTGGACCAAGCATTCAATTATCCCTGCATCCTTCCTACAGGGTTGGGGGGCAGTCCCCCGTGGCCACAGAGGGCAGCCCCAGCCCTGATTGCTCTGCTTGGAGGGACAGGCTGTTATTTGAGCCTTGAATTTTTTAAAAAATGAGTTACTTTTCAGGCAGCTGTTAAATGGTCTTTATTCGTAGTCTAAGCTGTGAAGGTGAACCCTTCCTTCTTCAAGTATGGAGAAGGAAACAGGAAGGCCAAGAGTGAGTACCAGAGATTTATATTCACATTCATCATTTAAGAGGTCATTCATTTCTTAATTTATTAAAAAATATTTATTGAGCCCTTGCCAGATGGCTTAGTGGGCTGGAGCATCATTCTGTCCACCAAAAGGTTGCAGGCTTGATCCCTGATCAGAGCACATACCTAGGTTGCAGGTTCAATACCTGGTCAGGGTGCATGTGGGAGACAACAGATCAATGTTTCTCTTTCACATCAATGCTTCTCTCTCTCTCTCTCTCTTAAATCAATAAATATATCCTTGGGTGAAGATTTTAAAATATATATATTTATTTATTTATGGCATGCTCTGTGAGGAACTCTTCTAGATATGTTGTAGTATTCACCAGTAAATATAAAAAAGACACTACTCTTTTAGGTCTTAGGTGTATTAAGACACTCAGAAGGAAGCGCTTCCCATTGCCACACCCACATTCTTAGGACCAAAAGCAGGGCCATATCCTCCATGCTGAGTCCAGCTTCCACTAATAGTGGCGTACCCCTGGTATCTTTAGCAACTCACTACCCATACAAGTTGAGTGGAGGGCAGCTCCCATGCTCAGGTGTTGGGCTGCACTGAAACACATTTTGTGGCAGACACTTTATGTGTTGATCTCTTGTCATTCAATTCTGGCAAGTCGTGGAGGGCAGTTTGGAGCCTGCTGTCAGGGTTCCACCTGAGCTCCTCTTCAGTTTTCTGCTGTAGGTCCCCCCCCCCCACCGAAATGAAAAAGTCTCATTGGCCTGCCCCTGAGCACAGTGTGGACATGGGTGAGTTAATGACCCCTAGCTGACAGTCAACCAGCACTCAAACACAAATAGGACTGGTGGGTAAATGCTCTAGCTTCCATCAAAGAGAAAGTTCATAGGCTTGTTCTGTGTCCTCAGAGCCCCAGTTTCCATCACAGTAACAGCTCAATCATGTACATTTTACCAGTTTCTCTCTCTTCTCCATCTCATGCTCTCTGGTCCCTCACTCCTGCTTCATGGAATCACTGACTAATAAGCTGCATTCAAATTGATGTCTCAGACACTGCTTCTGTGGGAACTCAAACAAAAACATCTTTGTCACCTGTTTTCTCAATGAAACTCATTTGAAGTCAACCTAAAGAGTGATGGAGACAATAACAATAACAGCTATCATAATACAATAGCTCGTTTTACCTATGCGAGGTCTTCCAGCCTAGCATTACTGATCTAAGCACTGGCACAGATTGACATCTTTCATTGTTACAGTTACTCTGTGGGGTGAGTATCATTATTGCTCCCATGTGAAATGTGAGGAAACTGAGACACAAAGTGTTTGGGTAATTTGTCCAGGGTCACCCAGTTATAAGTCAAAGAACTGAGATTGAATTACAGGCAGACTGCCTCTAGAGTCTACTGCCACATTATCTCTCTCATTCCAAGGAAATACAGACCCCCAAACTCAAAATCCAAAAGGCTCTGGGTCTTTTACAGGTCAATCAATGAGTTTGTGCTGGTGCCAGGAGAGGGGCATCCAGTATCAATGAGGAAAAGGTGGAAGATTTGTGATTTCAAAGATTGCTCTATCTGCCTATCTATGTATCTACAACCTGTCACCTGTTACTTCACACTCTCTTTGTACAATGCAATAATCACTTCTTCTGAATTTTGAGAGCTTGTTACCATAATAGATATGATGGAATTGATGTCATGTGGGTTCTGAGGCTGTGTCAGGAAAGGCAATGGGCTTTCACCTGGAGCTTGCTCTCTCTCTCAATAGGAGACTTGGGAATCCTGAACCATGTGTGAGAAGTCTGACCACCTGAGCACCACATTTGTGAAAACTTGTAGAGAGATCACATAGAAACTGAGTTGTCCAAGAAGTTCCAGCTGGTTCAGCCTGCGTCTGTTTGGGATGACCCCAGAGTCAGCCACCAGCTGCCTGTAATTCCATGAGAAACCAGAGACAGAACTGCTCAGCTGAGGTGCTCCCAAATTCCTGACCCACTGAAACCACAAAAGCTAATCAGTGATTATTTTTGTTTTAAGCCACAAATATTTGGCGTGACTTGTTATATAATATTCAATCACTAATACAGAAAGTTCCACACAGTCAACATTCATTATGGTCTTTACTAATTACAACTTTTTTTGGTTGCATGTATAAGATTTTTGTAATAATAATACTAGCTAACTTTTATTGTGAAGTTGGTATGTGTCAGGTACTAAGTGCATTGCTGAATTAACTAATTTAATTTTCACAACAACCCCATAATCTCACACAATGTGAAATAAAATGAGTTAAAAAATCAAATACATGCATTACTCCATCAAATCCAAAATCACACAGAGTTCACGCAGAATCATTTTTTCAACTATGACAGGTCGTTATAATAAAACTGTCAATGTACAAGCACTGCCACTTGGAAAGGAGAAAATGAAATTAGTGTTCTGCATTTCGGTGACATTTTAAATAAAAGAAAAATAAAAGTACCCAGGAATTTTGGCCAGAATCTGTCTTACAAATGGATGTTGGCATATTTTTAATGAATAAGACTGGCTCCACATTTAACATGGTGGTGTAAAGACTAAGCTTGTGCAATTCAGAAAATATCATTTAACACACACTTAATAATGACAAACATTTGCCTTTGGGACCAAAACACAACTCATCAAAAGAGATCAAAAGAAAATTAAAATAATTATAGTATTTATTGATCATTTAGTAGATGCTTTTATCATTATTTTATCATTTAATTCTCCCAAGAATTTTAGATCTTATCAATCTCATTTTACAGATGAGGTTAAAGAGCTTGTCTAAGGTCTTGGAGTTAGGCATTGGCTGAGCTGGGATTAATCCCAAACTGGAGAGATGTCAACCAGTGTCTTAGAATATTGTCTTTGCCTTCTGCTTCCAAAAGGTAGGAGACACCTAACTACACCAGCATTTCACATTTGTAAATTGAGTTTTCTCATTCACCGGGAGATGTTTGAATGGTTTTTACATCCATGGGAAGAGAGCAAGGAAGATGATTTATCCCTGCTGTTGACAAGTTTGATCTTTTTTAACCCTTCACAAGGAAGACAGAGTTCCTTTTCACACTTTTGTCTCCTTAGCTGCAATTCTCCTCATCAATCTTACTCCAACTAATTCCCCATCTATCTGGTTCCTTTACAACTTTGTTGAAGAGTCAGCACTTCTGGAGACCTTCCCTGACCTTTTCACATTGCACTGACCACTCCTTGCTTTCTGTACAATGTCAGAATAGCCCATTTTTTATCTTCTGCACCACTGTCTTGGTAGCTTCCCAAAGGTAGGGACCGTGTCTGATTCACTCTTGTTTCTCTATGAACTAGTTCAATTTCTAGTACTTAATAGGTGCCTAGAATGTAGTTGTAGACTAAATAGATAAAAATGAGTTTTTAAATGAAAGACATTATGTATTATACGACTTTGTACTTCCATTGCTTAACTGTGTCTGGTGTATAGCAAGTGCTCAAAATGTTTGCTAAATGAAGTGGTTTGGCAGATTAGAGGTTTTAGCCAGAGTCCTAAGCAGTAACAGTTTTATGGAAAATTATAAGCTTAAGTATTCCCAAAATTAACATATTTCTTTTTAAAGCATCTTTAAGAAATGAAATGCCCTTGCATTCCAGAGAGAACAGAGATACTTTCATTTTATGCCTAATGAGGGATAAGATGTATTTTTGACTTTTTCCCATTTGAAAGCCAGTGCATTCACCTACAGCATTGACCTACTAGTTATTTGGAAGCAAAATTAAGCATACAGCTATATCTCTATTTTTCTGGCCTCTATTTCATGTTGAAAAAAAGACTTTGGATTCCCATGTTTTCATACATGCACACCTAGTGAAATGCTCTGAGACTGAAAATCTACCTTCTTAAGTAGAGGGCAGGGAAAGAAAGGGGCTGGCCACTTCAGTCTAGTTATGATCAGAGTTTATTATTCAGGGATAATTATATATGAGACATGTCTTGAGTGGCTGCAAGGTGAAATATATCCACCCATGCCACTTGTCAGGTTCTCAAAAATTATACATGGTAAAAGGGGGAAATAGTCACGGGTACTAATACAAGAACACTGCCAGGTATGGAAAATTAACTTTACACACTTGACCAGGTCAAGACAACTTGTTACAGGAACTAGCACATAGTAGGAGGCTAAGGAAGGCTGTTGATTTATATCATAATAAACATAAATTATGATTGGACAGTCTCTCACAGGTGTTTATGGAAAGCAATCTCTGTATAGCTTAGGCCCAGCATGTGGGACAGACAGCAATCATGTCATAGAACAGTCTTTCCTCTGCACCATGTTCAAACTCCCAGGTAGCTGAAAGCTTGGAATGAAGAAGAGCCATGTGGGTCAGACGGAATATGTTTACTCAACTTCATTGTCATGACAACTTGGCTGGTGTCAGATCATTCAAGAATAATGTTTTCGATAGCCACAAGGCCAGGGAGTGACCACATTATTCAGTTTTCTCATTTCATAATTGAGGGAAATGGAGACCCAGGAAGGTGAAGTTTCTTGCTCACAGTTATACAGTTCATGGCAGAGTTAGAACTAGACACCAATTCTTTAGAGTCTAAGTGTCATTCTCATTTTCAACACATTATTGTTGTCCATAAACTATTGAACAAATTTACTACAGATTTCTTGGGAATAATGGCAATGCTTCTCTCCTCTATTTTTTCTCTGATATCATGAAACAAACTGTATATCCTGGGCTCAGCCGATCCTGGGTCTACCCAAAACAACACATGAGGATCCCTATCACCTCCAAGCAATGTATACAGGAAGAGCAGATCTCCTGAGCACCTGCTTTTCTGCTCATTAAGGAATTCTCTCAAGTTCAACATGGCCAAAATCTAGCTTAGTTATAATCGTGCCTAAACGTAATCATGTGGAATCATGTGGTGTACCTAGACATTGCCTTCACAGAGGAGGGGGCTGATACTGGCAGAGAAAGGGCATCTTGGAAGCCCTGGAGCCTTCTATTTGAAACACATTGAAAGTCCATATTTAACTAAGACCCCCAGGTGTCAAGTCTGTTTTTTAGCTGTTCTACTTTCAGGGTACAGTTTCCTTGTTTTTCGAAATGCACACTTTTAATCCTTTCCTAGTTCTCTACCTGTTAAGGTTCTTTCATGACAAAGTTGGTTAACCAATGTTGGCTAACTGAACAGGAAGTCATTCTGTGGTAGGCCCATAGGAGCTCCGAGGCAGGTGGAGACTATAAGATTCTAGCAGGAACAATATAGTCAGTGGGCTGTCCCAGTATCAAGCACTATTGGTTTAAGGTCCCTCGTCTTTGTTTCAGGTTCACACTCCAGTCTGAGATTATCTGATAGATCTGGCTTGAGTCATTTGATTCAAGTGAGTGATTCTAAGCTCAGATCATATCCCATCTTATTTTGTGTTCCCTGAAAAGCAGACCATGAATAGTAATTCAAGTACAAGTAGTATATTTGGGATGTGAGGGGTTGGGAAGGTGAGGTGAGGAAGGGAAGGCAACCAGGTGCCTAACCAAGTCAGCTGCCACACTAGGCACCTGAGGCTTAAGCCCATAGGGGAACTTGGAACCTATGTGGAACCCACAGTGTAGAGTATCCCACCCAAGGACAAAGGGAGCTGGGATTTCTCTCCATTGGATCTCTTCAGTGATTGTTTGATAGCTGTTGAGCAGGTGATGGGAGTCCATCCTCAGGCACATCTGAAATGCCACAGGTAGGAGCAATGTGATCTGAAAAAGAGAAACAGGCTGGCAGCTAGAAACTAAGATAACATGGTCTAATTTCTACCATCTCCCTGTTAATTTCCTAGTTACCACAAACTTAGAGGTAAAAGATAAAAATATATATATGTATACTGGAGGTTAGAAGTATAAAATCAAGGGGATGCAGGTAGCATTATTTTTGGAGGCTTCAGGGAAGGATCCACTTCCTTGTCTTTCCAGCTTCCAGCATTTTCCTCAATTCCTGGACTCACAGCCCCTTTCTCCATCTTTGAATCCAGCAAAGTCGCATTGGTTCCGTCTGACTTTGCCTCTCTCTCCTTCTTGTGGCTTTCTTCTCCTCTCTGACCCACTTGTTTTCCTCTTACAAAGACCCTGACAGGGCTGCCAGGATATTGGAGGAGAATCTTCCCACCTCAAGGTCCTAAGTTAATCACCTCTGCTAAGTCCCTATCTTCTATTTAAGATAATATATGCACAGGCTCCAGAAATTAGGACAGGACATCTCTGAGGGAAAGTTATTCAGCATATCACACAGGGTAAGGCCTCAGGCTGCCAACCTTTATCTGGGTATAGGTGGGGCCTGAGAAGAAGGTATGTGTCCTTCCCTGACCAGCCAAAGAAGATCACACCTTCTACAGAAAAACATTTTCTCCTTTTTTTCGTAGAAGTTGTCCTCCTTGCTCTCTCTATCTGTTTAAAAAAATCAGATAAGGAAAATAAAAGCCTTCATGCCTTCGATCTCAGACCCTTGGATTGTGAGACCCACTAAAGACTGCCAGATTTTCAAAGTGATGCCCACACAGCTAAGAGCAGTCCAGATGGCTTACACCCCCTCTCCTTGTCCAGTTGAAAGCTTGTTTGCACCCATTTCAACCATCAATTCCAAACTGACAACTTGACTCCCAGATCAAGTGATTGTCACACACACTACAGAAGAGTTCCCTAAATATTCACTAAAAGAAAGAAGAGGGGAGGCTGCAGATAATGATGGAGCCGTGTGTGTGTGTGTGTGTGTGTGTATGTTCACATTCAGCTCCTCTGACATCATAGTAAATCCTGTATATAAATAAAGAAGTGCAACTAGTCTGGAGCCTTTAAGCAGAAGTGAGGAACACTGAAATTTATTTCAGATCATCCCTTGGCAGACATAATCAATCTCCTTTTCTGCTTCTCCAAACCTGCTTACATGCACAGCACTGAGGGTGGGAATCGGGATCCAGGGATCCCAGCCCCTAACCCTCTGTGCTCTTTGGTGCTGATCTTGCTCTAGCCCTAGGCAGGAGCAGAGACTGCCTGGAGGAAAATCCTGACTCCTTGCTTGGTGGCCTGATGAGCCTCTTCCCAAAGGCCTGGTATTTCCTGAGTGGCTGAGTTTCAGTTGCTGGGCAAAGCTATCATCCTGGGTTACTCTAGGAACAAACTATAAGAATCATTTTCCCAAATGCCCTCCCATGATGGAGTTCCCACACTCAGAGAAAGAAATCTGTCTCAATCAATTCCCCTGGTTCTGGTGTCAACCTCCTAAGGCCTTCCAAGGCTCCTGCACCACAGCTCCCAATTGCTCTTCAAACCTGACGGGCAACTGCATTCCTGTTCAGGGAGCTAAATGAAACATATCTAAGCTATGTATTTGGTTACAAACAGAAAGTTGTGCTTTCCAGTTACAAAATTTTAGCTAATGGTAGTTTCTTCCAAATATAACATTCCAGGTGGGGAGAAACCCATAACCCTCTTCTCCCTGGACAACCACTGTTGCTCTGAGGCTGACCTGTTTTTGGTCCTGGCCCTAGGCTATTACTTGGAAAAACTTGAGGAATGAATGATTAAAACTAAGAGATATTTTCTTCAGTTACATTTTCTGTGGGAAATACCTTTTCATTTTACTTTTCTTATTACTAGGACTCCCACAATACTTCACATTGTCAGCTAGACCTTTCATTTTCAGATTTGCTCTGCTCACTTGTCTAATGCAAAAGTAAAAAGGAGATGAGGATTTAAGTCACTTTCCCAGCTCCTCACAGTAGGCTGGGTGCTGAGCCTGAATCTTAACTAATCGCCTTCACTCCGTCTACTTAAGTGATTTTAAAAAATGCCTTGGCAATGCTTGGCCAGCCAAGCGACCTGGCAGAGGAGGCACTTTATCCCAACACAAGTATGCTTTTTTTCCTTTCAGTCTCTGGAAAGTACAGGTAGAGGTGTTAGAGCATAAAAGAGGCCCGTGTATGGTCTTTGCCATCAGTGCGTGCCTCAGCCAGATGCCCCTGAGATTTCCCAAAGCTATTTCCATTCTCTGTGGGGTGTGGCCAGAGATAGCACATCCACCTCCAGCTTTTCCACTTACTGCATTTGTAAAAATTTAAGTGTATTTGAATGTATTTTAGCTTGAAACCTCCCCAATCCTCCATCCCCGCCCTGCCCAGGGGGATGAAGCTCACAGAAGGATGTGGAACTTGAAGAATTGCCCTGCTCCCTGGCAGCTTTCAAGGAAAACATTGTAGCCAAGCTGCACATATATAGTTGCCCCTTTAATGGTTCCCTCTGCTCTTGGGATACAGTGGGAGTTCTTTCTCTGGCTCAAGAGGCTCTGAAAACCCCAGTGAAATTCTGCTTCTTAACTCCTTTCACACTTAACCTGCTTTGTCAATGTCTATCTTGTCTGCTTGTTTTTAAGCTCTGGGAAGGAAGAGACCATGTTTTTCTCATTCACAGCTTTATCCCCAGGGCTTAGCAGTGTTCCTGACACATAGCAGGTGAGCAATTATTGTTTGTTGGAAGAGTGAATGGGAACAAATTACTTCTTCAGTTGACTGGAGTAGTAGACAAATGCCTGAAGTCAGGAGGATTTGGGGAAGCTCAGATCACAGGCCTAGGTCAGATCAGTTTTATGGAAAGAGAATGAATTTACAGGCTCTTGCTGTGCTAATTGTGTGTCCAAGGCTGCGTGGGGGAAAATGGTTTAAAATGCATGAAAGGAGCACAGAGGCAGAAGTTTCTCTCTTCTGGCAGTTGGGCAAGTGGGCACCACCTGCCCTCAGACCTGGTCCATAGCAGCTGTAGGTGGGTGAAAATGGGTTTAGTTTCTTTCCTTTTCTTGGAACAGAGTTATGTCTAATTTCCTTTTTTGGGTAGTTATGCTGGGATGGGCTCAAATCAGGTCACACTGCCCTCCAAAAAGTTGAAGAAGCACATTCAGTGACAACTCATACACCAACTGCCCTTTACCTTTCCAGGTTCCCATCCGCCTACAGGCACCTAGGCTCAAAATCCAGCCATGGGAGGAGGGACACAGTGCCCTTCCGGGTTATGATCTACTTCAGATGTTCTCAGGGAAGCAAAAGTGGGCCTATGACACCCAGGATCCATTAGATGGCTCTATTGCCTTTCTTTCTAATAACACATTTCTTCTCTCAGAGCAGAGAGCTCTGTAGCTGAAGGGAATCACCTGTGTGTCAAACAAACCAGAAAAACCAGCATGAGGCTTTGTATCTCAGACCTGCATGGAGCACTGTGTGGTTCAGGTTTCATGCACACTTCTCCATCTGGGAGTGTGAAGGTGTGCTGGAATGGTCCTCTGGAACACAGCTGGGACCAAGCTTGTTGGCTTCCAGACTATGCGGAGGCAGTGTGGTCTATTTCAGAGGCACTGAGCTAGTTCGTCAGGAGACCTGGCTTTTGTCCCATCGCTTACATTACCTGGAGATAGTGAGATTGCATTACATGTCCACAGTCCCTTCTTCCCTCTCCACCCTTGTTATGATTCGCTGGGGTTGCAATATCCTGCCTGTCTCATTGGCTGTGGGCTTGGTCATGTGATTTGCTTTGGAAGATGGAAGATGGGCATGCCAGGATGCAAGTTATAAGCTGAGGCTCAAAGGGCCCTCACAGCTCACGGCTCTTCTGTTTTGTCAGCACCATGGGAAGAACTTGGCTGCTAAAACCTCCAGAGGAGATAAGTCCCACAAGACTACTGGCCAACTTGCATGCCTGCGAGCAAGAAACAAAGTTCTCTTGTTGCAAGTCAGAGTTTTGTGGTTGTTTGGCACTAGGCACTATTGAGCAATATCTGATTAATATAAAAACCTCCAAGTTCCTTAATTTTAGTTGAATTTAGTGGGGTTTTATTTAGTCTGAGGTATGATTTGTGTGCAATAAAATAATAGATTTTATGATTCTCACTCTATTTAAGGAACCCTGACAGTGTTATACACAGCCACCCAAACAAGCTATTGAACATTTTCTACCATTCCAGCAAATCCCTTTATATCCTTTCAGAACAACTCCACCTTCCCCACTGAAGAGGCAACCACTTTCTGATTTATAGTTCTGTGGTAGGGTTTTACCTGTTCTTGGGTTTCATATGGTATAGCTTCTTTGAGTCTGGCTTCTTTTGATTAACATAATGTTTTTTAAAGATCTATTTATGTTGTGTGCACAAGTAGTTTGTTCTCTTTGTTGCAGACCTAGTATTTCATTATATGGATACTCTACCACAATATACCACAATTGGTTTCTACATGTACCTGGTGACAGACAGCTGAGTTGTTTCCATATTTAGGGTATTCTAAATAAACCTGCTTTGTGTGGACATGCTTCCAATTTCCCTCTGTATATATCTGAAAATGAAATAACTGGGTTATAGGGCAAATTGTTTTCCAAAGTGGTCAACCGCATTATTTTTGATTAATAATGTATTACAATTCCAGTGCCCTCATATGTTTGTTAACATTTGGTATGTTCAGCCTTTTTAGTTTTAACCCTTCCAGTGGATGTGTAGAGGCATCTTGCCATGCTTTATTTATTTTAATTTTTATTTCCCTTATTAGTAATGCTGGTGAGCATCTTTTCATGAACTTATTGGCCAGTACTGTAGCTTCTTTTATGTGTCTGTTTAAGGTTTTTGCCCATTTTTTAAAAATTGGATTTTTTTTGTTTTATTATTTAGTTGTAAAAGTTCTTTACATGCTCTTGGACACAAGTCCTTTATTTATTGCAAATATTTTCTCCTAGATTGGTCTATCAATAATAGAGAACTGAATGTTGAAATCTCTGACTATTATTGTGATTTGTTTATTTCTTCCTTTAGTTATATTAGTTTTTACTTCATGTGTTTTGAAGTCCTGTGATTCAATGCATCACTTATTTAGAATTGTCTTCTAGATATATTTCTTCTTTTACATTATAAAATCTCCTTTTTTTCTTTTATAATACTGTCTGTATTGAAGTTTACTTTGTCTGATATTAATATAGACACTCCAGGTTTATTTGCTTATTATTTATATTTTTCCTACTTTTACTTTCAACCAGTTTGTGTCTTTATATTTAAAGGTTCTCTTTAGACAGGAAATAGCTCAGTTTTCCTATTTAATCTGGTCAGATACTACCTGTCTTTCAATTGTGTGGGGATTTCTCGTGTATTTAAATTTAATATAATTATTGTTGTAATGGGTTTATGACTACCATTTGTTATTTATTTTTATTTTCTAATTGCCCATCTGCCCATCCTTCCTTCACTTCTCCTTTCCTGTCTTATTTTGGGTGAATCAAGTAATTTTTCAGTATTCTGTTTTATTTATCAATTTTTCTTAGCTGTATCTCTTTTTAACACTTATAGCAGTTGAATTGGATTATAACAAACATTTTTAAATGATCACAGTCTACCTTTATATATTATATTCTTTCACAAACACTGGAAAACTCTGTAACTTTATAGTTAAATTTGCTTCCCTCCTGCCCTCTATTCCCATGTTGTCATTTATTATCACTATATGCTATAAACCCTACAAAATACTTTTATTATTTTTTTAATCAATAGAATTTTAAAGAAATTTAACTATACTATGATAGTTTAAAATGTATTTTCTGTTTACCCAAATGTTTACCCTTTCTGGTATTCTTCATTCTTTACTAAGGATCCAAGTTTCCATCTGATATTTTTACACACTGATTTTCAGTGTGTAAAACATATTCTATCTTCTCTTTTAATGTGAGCCCCTCTTTACAGAGGAGTCCTCTCCTCCACCACTTGCTAAGGATGAAAGCAGGTTTGATTCTCTTCTCTCCTAGGAAAGGATTGTTATTTTCTACATTTAGCTCATTTGGGTTTCTTTTTGTCCTCACTCTCTGATAGGTTTGGAAAAATGATTGCAAAGATTATCTCTTTTGCATTCTTGGTTAGAGTGAGAATGACACTGTCTTGCAACTTTTAAAATATGAAACAGAAGGCCAGAATTTAGTTTGTTCATTATAGAGTGAGAAGTTTAAATTCCATTTATTTATTCGATCAATAAACATTTCTGACCAGCTACTCCAGAACCTCAGCATCCAAATTACAGAGAAACATAAAGCTTTCCTTTCAGTAATTTCTTAGGATTAAGTTTTACATTTTTAGAAAGATTTTATTTATTTATTTTAATTTATTATTTTATTGTTCAAATAGAGTTGTCTCCATTTTCCCACTCCCACTTTCCACCCTCAATATTTCCCCACTTTGGCTTTGTCCGTGGGTTCTTTATACATGTTCCCTGACTTGACCCTTCCCCTTGTTTTCCCTGTAACACCCCCGCCCTCCTCCCCTCTTGTTGCTCTCGGTTTGTTTTTTCTTTCAGTGTTGCTGGTTATATTTTTCTTGCTTATTTCTTTTGTGGATTAGGTTCCACTTATAGGTGAGATTATATGGTATTTGTCTTTCATTTCCTGGCTTATTTCACTCAGCATAATGCTTCGAGTTCCATCTAGGCTGTTGCAAATGGTAGGAGCTCCTTCTTTCTTTCTGCTGCATAGTATTCCATTGCGTAAATGGACCATCATTTTTTGATCCACTCGTTTACTGATGGACACTTACGTTGCCTCCAGTACTTGGCTGTTGTAAATTGTGAACTTTGAACATTGTTCACTGAGCTATGAACATTGGGGTGCATATGTTCTTTTGAATTGGTGTTTCAGGATTCTTAGGGTATAATCCCAGCAGTAGAATTGCTGAGTCAAAAGGCAATTCCATTTTTAGCTTTTTGAGAAAACTCCAAACTGTTTTTCATAGTGGCTGCACCAGTATACATTCCTTCTAGGGTTCCCTTTTCTCCACCACCTCACAAACACTTGTTTGTTGATCTGTTTATGATGGCCATTCTGACTGGTGTGAAGTGATATTTCATTGTGGTTTTAATTTGCCTTTCTCTGATGCCTAGTTATGCTGAGCATCCTTTCATATGTCTCTGGGCCCTGTGTATATCCTCCTTGGAGAAGTGTCTGTTTCCATCCTTTGCCCATTTTTCAATTGGGTTGTTTGTCTTCCTGGATTGGAGTCATGTGAGTTATTTGTATATATTGGAGATGAAACCCTTGTTTGAGGTATCACTGGCAAATATATTTTTCTATACGGTTGATTCCCTTTTCATTTTGATGATGTTTTCTTTAGCTGTGCAGAAACTTCTTATTTTGATGAAGTCCCATTTGTTTATTCTTTCTTTTATGTCCCTTTCTCTAGGGGACATATCAGTGAAAATATTGCTGTGTGGACTATCTGAGAGTTTTCTGCCTATGTTCTCCTACATTTTTAATATTACCCTGAACATCCCATTTTTACATGCTATTTTATACATTGCCATTTTCTATCTTGATACTTGATAATTCTTAATAATTTTTACGATTTATGCTCCTAATTGATTCTCAGCTGCATAAATGTATGATCCACTCAATTTGAGATGAATGATTTGTCCTTTCACGTACGTCACTTCTCCCCACCCTCCTTTCTACCCTGGAAATGCCTTTCCTTTTATGGTCAATGACCATTCTCCTCTCCCTCTCTTGAAGGCACCCTGAGACAACTCTTTACTCCACTCAATCTCAAATTCCAAAAAGGTCCATCATTTGGACATGTGTATAAATATTTTTGGTTTATATCTCAAATATTTAACTATTTCAAGCTTTGAGTATAGAAAATACATTTCTGGATACCCTTGCTGCCTCTGAAAGACTGGTGTTCATTTTGATTGGTTAATACCTATGCATTACTAATTATTAAACATTTTTTAAACCACTTCATTAGAATTACCAATGTTTTGAATGGTGCTTACCTCATAGTGCACAAGATACTGTCCAGAAAGCATACAGCCATGTAATATGAAAACTAGACATTTATTGAAGAATATATAAGATACAAGGAACATTGTACATAGGATAATAATGCCTCAGTCCCCTTCAAAGTAGGCACCTTGGACCTCACACAGTTCTCCCAGTTGCTGTCCGCTGCCCCATTGTGTTTTCTTGAATTTCATCTATGGATTGAAGTCTCTTCCCTTTTGAAGGTGATTTTAGTTTTGGGAAAAGCCAGAAGCCACAGGGTGCCTAAACTGGGGTATAGGGGGCTTGAGTCACCTGAGTGATTTGATGTTTTGCCAAAAACTCTGCATGAGATGTGATGTATGAGCAGGCACATTGTCATGATGAAACTGCCAATCACCAGTCACTCACAGCTGTGGCCTTCTCAATCATCCAAATAATTTCCATGGAGGAATGTTCAAGCTTAATGCAAAATTTGATGCAGATTTGTTGCTCTACTTGCTCAGTCATCTTGAATGTGATGGCCACACAGTACACATGCTCATTCAATGGTGTCTACTACCTCCACTGACTAATAGAGAGAAGTCATTGATCACGCATACGCATTCCACTCCACTCTCCTTGGCTGCCGGGTTACACCAATGTCACATAAACTGTTCTCGTTATATTAAAAACGGCTGTACATTTTCAAGACAGACTTTGTATACCTAATATGTATTTGTTGAATAAGGTAAGTGTCTTCAGGATTGTTGAATGGGATGGCACACATTTTCCAGATGCTAGGCCCTCTTCTATGCACTGGAATACAAAGATCAATGAGGCGCTGTCCTTCATCCTAATTGGGATCCATACATGTATGTTTGACTCTACATCTACTCACCCCTGCATTTTGTTCTGGCCACTGCTATGGACACCTGCTGCATACCAGTGTCTTTCAAATACACTTGGTATACCCCATAGTTCATGCTTTTAACAATTATTGCCAATACCCTCTGAATCTACAGTTGATCATTAGGAGGAAGGATCTGGAGAGTAAATACGCTTTATTTTGGTAGGCAGACAATTGTGGCATACTTTACACAGTCCCTCAGAGGATCACCAGTGGATAAAGCCTAGTTACTGAATACAGTGTTGATCAGCTCACCTTTTGGACTGTCTTCCCCTTTTCTTATGTTTCATTTTTCCCAGCCCTTACTCCTCTTCCTTGGAATCACTTCCTAAAATAAATTTCCTAAATGCGAGTATTGTCTCTGCCTTTTGGGAGTCCTGAGCTGAACTAACTTGTGAACAAGTAATCACAGTATAATGTCATCACTGTGTTAATCATCAGGGCAATGAAAACTATAGAGTTCCTTACCAAAATATTACATTTGAATTAGTCTTTAAGGATGAGTAGAAGTAAGGCAGGCAGATAAAACTGATGAGGGCATTCCATACTGAAAGAACAGTATAGAAAGTCAAGGATAGTAGGCAGCATCCAGGATGGCCCCGTAATCCCCACCTCTTGGAATCCACACTTCTATGTATTCCCCTTTCCCTCCCCTATTGTCGCTGGCCTTAATTAGGATCCATACATGTATGTTTGTTATATTGATGTAGATACTAGGACTGATCTTTGTGACTTAAAAGATATGACAGAATTGATGGCATGTCTCTTTTGAGATTGGGTTATAAAAGTCTGCTTCCACCATGGGTTCTGTCTTTCTTGGGTCACATGCTGTGGGTATATACAGATGCCATGTCATGAAAACACTTGGGCTACTTATGGAGAGGCCAAATGATGAGGAGCTAAAGTCTCTGGTCAACAGTCAGTAAGGACCTATCAGCAATCACATAAGTAAGCTTAGGAGCAAGTGTGTTAGCCCCAGTCAAGCCTTCAGGTGACTGCAGCCCTTGGCCACCAGCTTGATTGCAACCCGTGTAGGACCTGAAGCCAGACCACCTTGCTAAGCTGTGCCTGGACTGAGATAAAAGGTTTTTGGGATAATTTGTTATGCAACAATAAAAGAAAAAAAAACCTGCGGAGAGAGGGATTGCATGAAAATGATGCACTTTAGAACTGCAAGTGGTTTTTTAGGTCCATTCAACTCTGAAAATAAAATAAATACATTATCTTTGGAGACAGACTGCCCATAGTCCCTTTTCTAGTGTGTACTAACTTTCTGATAGGGGGCAATTTACTTGGCTTCTAAGCTTTAATTTTCTCATCGGTAATATGGGAATAGAATTTGTAACAATCTCATATAATTCATATCATTGTGAAAGTTAAATAAGATGGTACATATAAAACTGATATTATTTTCCTTGCTCATGATAAACATACAACAAATCTTAGCTATAATTATTCTTACAGAATGGTCTCAAGCCCCAAACTTCAATTGCAAAGATAGGATATAGAATAAGGTTACAGATTTCCTTCTGTTTTTTTTAATAGTCTCTGTAGCAATTTTCAAGAATAAATTCAACAGAAACTTTCCCTTTTTTCCTAATCAACTGAGTTCCAGTATTCCATGAATTTGAAGAAGTGTGAAGGTATATTCAATACCTTTAATTAGTAACCACTAATATATTTCCCCAATGTGCCAACAAAAAGTTGAAAGTAATCAATTGATAAAGGTTAATTAACTCTATCTTCTATAGTTCAGAACAGGCCGGGCTGTGTTTCAAAACTCTATATTTTGGGCTGAGAGCCTCATGCCCCTCACTCCCTAAAAAAAAAAAAAAAAGAGAAAGAAAACTTAATCCAAACTAGGCTGAAAACAAATAAGCAAACAACAAAGCCAGGAAAATGGGCTGGTACCCAGCTTATTCCCTTTTTCCTCAAGGTCTCCGGAGGCACCCCGAGGTGCAGGACCTGGTGCTGGGAGTGCTGCTGAGAGGACAGTCGGAGCCAGGCCCTTTGAGGCCAGAACTCTGGATGGAGGGGAGCAGGGGAAGAACCAGCCCGTGCCCTGAGGCCAGTCCACAGTTACATTACCCATTCAATAAAGCTTCTCGGAATGGCTTTTGTCTCTCCTTCTGCATCTTTTCCCCATCTCCACCACCTTCTCTCATGCCCTTAAAGATTCTGTGTCTAAAAGGCATCTCTTCTCTCTGTCATTTCTTCTTTATGCACTGAAGACATTGGACTGCCACTCCGAGGGGCATTTGCGCTTAAAGTTCCTCTGTCCTCCCTGAGAGGAGGATTTCAAATATCAGGGAATAGTTGGGGCAGATTTTGGTCTGAATGTCGATGAACTTCTCAAAATCCAGGAAATTATTCCTGGGGTGGAGTGTTATCAACAGCATATATCGCGCCTTTCAGTCCAGAGGGCAAAGCAGGGCCAATGACATGAGCTCAGAGAAGAGGTAAACTTCTGGGAAGGCAGTCTGATATTAGTATGAAATTTAGAGAATCCCACTGATGTTAGGGGATTCAATTTAAGGAAATTATTTCCCCTTTGTTCCTTGTTAAGCATAACACTTAGAACCTGGGCTTCTTTGTGTCAGAATTTTGTCATTACATCAGATCAGCCTTATAAAAGAAATCTTTATAGCTGCTTTTCCTTGTCTTCCAACCTGACTGTGACTACATTTTGAGCTTCCTTGATTATCTATAATGCCCACTGCAGTGCCAGGGTTGGGTGGGCAAACTGCATGGTGGCTTGGTAAGTACACAGCTCCGGGAGGCATGGAAGGGCCCCAAGCTCCACCGTGGACAAGGCAGTATTCAAGACAGTGAAGGCAGCTTGAAGAAATGGTGCCTAGCCTGTGTCCAGGGCTTAGGAACTGAAAACAAAACAAAATGAAAAACCAAATTTAAAAAAGGAAGCAATCTCTTTTTTCTTTCCTTTGTATCTTTGTGTCTCAATCTTAAATCTTCAGAGAGAGGAGAAGAGTCATGGAAAAAGGGGAGAAAAAATTGAGGAGAGGCTGAAGGGGGAAGTTCATGGATTGGTGGTGCCTTGAAGGGGTTTGCATCCTCACAAGGAGCAGCACGGCAGCTGACAGAAGACACACTGTCACTATCTCCACAGCAGGGCTGTCACCCCTTGACATGCAGGGAGAGGACTGTATATTGTCAAGTAGCCTGGTGTACCTGTGGGGGCATGCCTGAGTCCTGTGAGGCTGTGATAGAAGTGTTATGTGCTTTTGTCAGTCTGAATCATAGTAATCTTGGACAGGACAATCCTAGAGGCTAGAGGCGTCTATTTTTTCTGATGTCATTTGGTCCACTGACTAATGCCATGAAAAACATGCACTCACTGATGACTTCAAGGACAGTGTATCATTCCTAAGTTTGTTTCAGTGTGATGATCAATATCACTGGGACACTGGCACAGTGGAACTAGCACTGTCCAGACCCTGGAGTGGGGCATCCAGACTTGACTATGACACACTGAACTCTTTGGAGCCACCAGGTCCACTCATGCCAAATGAAAACATTGGATTAGATGAGTTCATTCTCCCTCTTCCCCGATCAGTGTTGAGATTTACTTCATATCAGCTTCTTATAGGTCTAAATAATGTGGCATGAAAAATTCATTGCTATGTTAGACCTCAGCCTTTGGAATTAACCAGCTTTCTAGGTCTTACTCCTTTCAAACTTAGGTCATGACTTGCAATTTTCTAACCAGCTGTTCC
This sequence comes from Pteronotus mesoamericanus, assembly GCF_021234165.1. Lineage (NCBI taxonomy): Eukaryota > Metazoa > Chordata > Mammalia > Chiroptera > Mormoopidae > Pteronotus > Pteronotus mesoamericanus. Next base: position 31,555,956 of record NW_026555105.1, on the reverse strand, counting down.
TGCTCAAGTCATACCCAACCCACCTTAATTTATGATTTCTGTACTGTTGGGAAAAATATATGAGTAGTGCCTTTAGAAACTTGAAATATCATCAAATACCAGCTCTCATGTACACATAGCTATAGGCCCATAATATGAACTTCTACAAGCAGATTGGGGAAATGAATCATTAGGCAAATAACATAATAGCAATTAGTTTCAACTCATTTACTGTTTTCACTGTGCCAGGCACATGTACCATGAGTTGTATGTATTAACTCTTTTAATTCTCACAATAACCCTATGGAGTGGGCTTTCTTTTACACAGCTGAGGAAACACACTGCACATGGGCCACGTTGGATAGTGCCTCTGGATTTGTCGAGACACACCTTCCCATATTCACAATCCCTGGAATTCGGTTCCACTGTATCCATCATTAGCTACAGAGAAGACCAAATGCTACAGGCTTAAATTTTTTTTCTAAGCCTCCCTGAACTTCAGTTCCCTTCTCTATAGAATGATAGTAATTTTATTTACATGGCAGGTTGCACTGGGCATTAAAATAGATTAATGAGAGTGTCTAGCACAATGAAAGTTCCCAGCTAATACTGCTTTCTTCCTTCTCTTGTATCTTTTGCAGCATTTCCTCTCTTCCCCCTCTACCTGATTTCTTTTGCTTGTTAAGTCATGCATTGATTTTTTGTGCTTCCCCAGAAGAAAAGTTATGATTCTCTTCATTTCTATTATGCCCTCTTGTGATTTCTTTCTTTTCTTTTCTACCGAGCTCTTCCTGGATTCATCAACTTCCTTAGGCTGAGATGCTCCAATCTTCACATCCTTTGCAGAGCAGCCCAGGGGGAACTTGGAACACCCTGTCCCTTCTTGCTGAGTGCAATCACATCACAACGTCCAAGAACAGTCATGTAACAGCAGCAGAAACAAGAGTCAGAGGAGGTCAGTGGATTCTAATTATAAATAAAGCAAACCAGAATTGTATAATTAGGCTTGAAGGGACAGAGTTATAGCTGTTTTAAGGGTTGTGACTCAAACTGACAAAAGATAGGAAACTAAGGGAAGCAGATGTCTCATCAACTTTGCCTTTGATGGCCTGGTTTCTTGGGCTGATATATTGTTCCCTTCAAGGTATTTTGAGCTTCTAATTTCTGAATTTTCATTTTTAAGACATTCACAGTACTTTATACCTGGGAGACTGATGGACTCCTCTGAAACTTAAATAACCCAGAGGAGCCATCCAAACCTGTGGGTGGAATATGTATTCATGCATTTTTAAAAAGGCATATTATGTACATCAGAGACTTGGATGGCTTATTAAGAGGAGTTTGGTGGAGTATGCAATTCAAGATATAATGTGCTGTCCATGGACTAAGCTTTCTAGGGACATACTAAAGATGTTTTATTTTACTTTATTTTCCACAGTAACATTTAAAGCCTAAAGCATTTACACAAAATGACTGACTAATAATTTGCATAGTTTCATTTTTGAAATCTAAGCTTTTTTCAAGTTAGATGAAAACCAGACATACCTGAAGCCAATATGCCTTCCACAAATCTTAAAATAACCAGGGTAAATCTTTGTTTTTTCTTTTAATTTACTAAACTGAGACTGGCTTATTTTAACTTTTGCTCTAGAGAATTTTTTGTCCTTAAATCCCTGTAATAAACTTTTGAGATTGCTCATAGAAACTAAGCTTAAGTTGGATTAAGACATACAAACATTTATTAATATTTTACTCTTTAGTGAATTAATTATCCTTTATAGTTTTCAGGCTTTTTTTTAAGAAAGAAAGAAAAATGGTGAGCAAGATTCAAAAGGAAGCCAATGTGAAGACCACGGTTTTAGAAACTATATATTTAAAATATGAGAAGAGGGATCACATGGAGAGGGACAAACCTCAGCTCTCTGCACCTTGTGCAGATTCTAAGATCCACATTTTTCCTAGTCTCTGCACATCCCAGTTCTTTGCTTCATTGATTTTCTGCCAAATTTATAGACATAAAACATATTTCTCACTTTGTCACTGTCCAAACTGGCCATATAGAAATATCTAAACTGCTAGTGGGTCCATATGGCTATTGAGCATCACTGAACACTTATTTTTTTCTGGATCTTGGGGAGCTGCAGAAAGAAGCCAATTCAGTTCTTATCTGGAGAGGAGCAATCTCTCCTCTCCCGGTTTGTGGAGAAGGGTCATATTGAGGGTACTGCCAAGAGCCTGAGAACCATGAACTCTTACCCAGAGCCTCCTGACCATCTTGAGAGTATTGTTGCTATGAAAGAAGGTACAAGGAAAGATGTGAAGGGGAATGTGTGAAATCTCCTTCTCTATGTGTCTTTAAAACTGGAAAAAAGTTTGGTTTTCTTTAACCTGTTATTTCTGGTAGCATTAGGTATAGCATCATGTTCAGCAAGAAAGAGTGAATTGAAAAGGGAGAGAAAAATTTATTGAACATCTACTATGTGCCAATCCAGCCAATCAATGTGCTAGGTATTTTACATACATCACTTATTTTGTGCCCCCACCACCCAACAAAGTGATCATTATTATCGCTATTTACAGGTAAAGAAATCGAGACAAAAGGTGAGAAACTTAACCATGTTATTCTGCTGATTAGCAGTTGTTGTCTTGGTTCTACTGCTAACTTGCTCTGTGACCTGTTCCAATCCATAGAGAATCTCCCATTTGTCTCCTTTCTCAGATGAGTGAGTTTGATTAGGGTCTTGTAGATTCTAGAAGGAAGGTTCTGGACTCTAACATTCCAAGTATTTTCTGTAGATTCTGTGATTCTATGTGTTCCACAGGACCTATAAACCCAGCTGGTAGAAGAGGTCCAAGTGGTCCCCAGTGCACAGGAGAGCCCAAGGTGCCATCTGAAGCCTCCACTCTTATATCTGGGGGAGCCACTTTAAAGGAAGATTGTTTTGTTCTGGCTGGAAAAATTGAAGGATCAAGTTATGGGGCTTTGGAAAAGTGGTGAGTTGAGGAATAGCAAGTTACTTTGCATGGAGAACATGAGGTCTGAGATTTGTGGTCAGTAACTGAAGTAGTCTCTTGTTCACTACTCAGAGGTCCCTAACTCCTTTTTCTAGTTGGACAGGATGCCACATCTTTCTACTTTATTCCAGATTGCTAAATTAGCCTCATCTTCCTTGCCTGGTCTCCACATTTCCTTAGTGCTTTCTAGCCTTCTGTTTAAATCTTTCTCTTACCTCTGGTCTCATTTATGGTATTTTATGTAAGCTTCTCCTATAAGACTACTGTTATTTTATGTAAACTTTTCCCAAGATTAATGTGCCACTCTTAAGATGACAAACTGAGTGATACTCTCAGGGTTATAGTTAATTACTCTGTGTCAGACATAAAAGCAGCATCACCCAACATAGCCCTCTCCTGATCCCCAGATCTTTGTGTGGCGGTGGATCTATTTAATACTGCCTTGGCCAAAAACTTTGTTTGGTTTTCTTCCATAAGATGGTTCTAGTAGTGTTTAGTTGTCTTTAACTTCATTTGAAACAATTTTGTTACACTCTATTGTGACCTCTGTCCTATCAGCATGCATTAAAAAAAACACATTAAAATTGGTGAATTTTTGTGTGGCCATTATAATATCGAGGATTGAAGAAAATAAGCAACATTTTAGTTTTATTATTTTAAGAAAGATAAAAATACAACTGAAGTGCAAAAAAAAAAAAAGAAAAGGACTTGTACAGTGTATTGAGAAGGAACTGTGACTGATGGAACGTATCAAAAGTGGTTTGCAAAATTTTGTGCTGGAGATTTCTTGTAGGATGATGTGCCATATTCAGGTAGACCAGTTGAAGTTGATAGCAATAAAATTGAGACCTTAATTGTGAAAAATCAATGTTCTATCCTGCAGAAGATAGCTGACATATTCAAAATATCCAAATCAATAAAGTTATTGGTGAAAATGAAAAAATGTGTCTTTTACTTTACAAAAAAGAAAAACAAATAGAATTTTTGGCCAACCCAATAAATGTCTTGAATCTGACCATCTCTTGCCACCTCCCTTATCATGCCTTTGGCAGTGACCAGCATGGTCTTCACTTGGATTCATGCAATGCCATCCTTGCTCCCACTCAAACAGTGATCTTGACATGCCAATCTCACAGTTCTATTTTCATCTGATGTTAGTCCCTTCCGTGGCACTCTTTTTCTTATGTGCTTTCAATCAAAAAAAGGCAAGAAGAAAACAAAAGCCCAAACCTCTGTTATTTTTCCCCCCATGCAGAGACAGCCATTTCTCTTTTTTTGTATGAGATTCTACTTATTTGATCTTGTTTGTACCCCATGTTACCAAGGGCTTTTCAAAAAAACCAAACAAACAAGTTTCCTGCTTGAGAGAAATTCTGGTATATTTTTCAGAATAATAATGTGTGCATATAATCAGGAATGGGGAGGAATTGAAAAGTCTTTTGAAATATCCCTGCCTTCATGTAATATGATTCATATTACATGAGTCAGTCTGCCCATAACAGGTACCAACAGAGGAGCATTTATTTTCACTGCAATAATGATATCAGTGCCACTGATTCAAAAAGAAAATATTTCAAAGGATTATATAATGTAAGAGTGAGAATTTACTGTTTTTATGAAGATTCTGCTTACAGTTGGCTTTCTTCATTTAAATTTTACTATTACTGGGGGAAGATGAGGTGTTAGCCTGGCTCCTATATGGAAATTAATTGGAGTCCTTCTTCACACTGGGCTGAATAATTTAAAAATTAATATACTGTGCAGACAGCAGTGCCTAAAGGTTATGGAGACTGACTGGTGAGCTACAGGCATTTGAGTCTGCCAAGCAGAATACGAAATAGATAAATCTAAATTACAGACCTATTAAAAATAAATTAGTGGTGCCAAAAAAGCAAATTAAGATGCAGATAATCAATCTAATTTCAGGGTCTCTGGTGAGTGTTAGTGCTTAATTCTTCTCATGTTTGATGAAGGCATCTATTAATTAAAAATGTTTATATAAAAATGAGCCTACTACACAAGGTCTTTATTTCAAGAGGGATCAACTTCAATTAATATGACTTTTAGAAGATGGCTTTGATTTTATAGCAAAAGGCAAGACCTGCCTTAATGCCATCTAAATTAGAGCCAATTTTCATAAAATATCTTCGGCAGTTGGAGAGAGCATGCTTCATTTTCCTCCACTTCTATTTTTATCTACTTCCTCTTCTAGCTTCTTGTGGCCAATTCCAAGTCATCCGTCCTGTGTCCTTCCACTCCATGATTTTTTTAAAAATTGTTGTTCAAGTACAGTTTTGTCCATTTTCCATACTCCCCCTCCCATTCCAACCTCCCACCCTCAATTCCACCCCCTTTTGTTTTTGTCTATGTGTTCTTTATACTTGTTCCTTTATTAACCTTCCCTTTCCCCCGCTGTTATCCCATGATTGTTCTTAATGAGGGGTTTTAGCTGAACATTAAAGCAGAGAAGAGTTAGATTCATGACTGCTTTTGGAGAGAAAAGGGGTTAAATGAGTAGAGAGATCATGAGATATAAGGGCATATGTGTTCAGAGAAATGCTGGAGCATAGCTAGATGCCGAGTCCTTGAGCAAATATATGGGAAGAAATTATGGAAGGATTTGAAGTCCTGTGAGTGTTAGCAGATGTGAAATGTATAGATCAGAAGAAAGAATGGGTAATCATAATACAATTTTCTATCTGATATCACTTTGCTTCTTTCTACTCAATATATTGGGGAAGAGGATTATTACACAGGGGGTGGAAGCATAGGTCCAAATGAAGTTTAGCTTCCTCATCTTTCCTCTTAACAAACCTCTGACAGATGGTCAGAGAATAACTCAGCAGGGAGGCTACACAGAGCTGTGTCCTGCACTTTGGGCCTTCTGGAGTGAAAGGAGTTCACGGTTTTGCAATTTTGGAATAAACAGAGCAAAGAAGGCCAATCCTGCTGCTATATCTCACTGCCCTACTTTGTTGCAGAAAGGGATTGAGTCAGGCTGGATTCAAAGGAAATCTTCCCAGCCTGCTGCAAGTCTTGCTCCTGCAGTTTAGTGCCTGCTAACAGTGGGAGGAGGAATGATGGACTGGAACATGCAGATGGTTGGTCTTTTGAACTCATTTTTTAACTGAAAAAGTCATACAATTCACAGAAAAAAATAAAAAAAAATTATAAAGGGTAGATATAGTATGAAAAATCAGTCTTTCCTAATTCAGTCTAAGATTGATTTTCACAGAGAAAAAATTGTTTGCATAGGAGACAGAAAAAATAAATAAGGAAAGTGACATGCAGCTCTGATAAAACATTGAGTCTCTGAAGTTCAGAGCAATCAGTGTCATAGATTGCAATCAAAGTGGTGAATCCTTTCATGTTCTCCTGGGAACAAAGAACTGTGATTGTGGCAGGACAGAGCTCTGGCCTGGTTGGGCCCTAGTCGTGTGGCATGGGCCATACATATTTCTAGCTGTCTCCCATGTTGTTAGAGACAAGTCACCCATTTTTTTCCTGTCATCTGTATCTGGGGAAGTGCTGGGTACACCTTACCAGGCTGCTTCCATCTTGATCCCTGCACAGTGCTTGCAGGCAACAGGCTTTTCCCAGTCAGTGAGATTACACCTGGGATTTTCAGTTTAGTACTTTATTTGTACTTAGTCTATATAACAAAAACAACAACCAGTAAGTCAGCAATATTTACTAAAAAGCATGGTATGTTCCAGGCTACACTATTTTACATTCTCTCTCTCTCTCTCTCTCTCTCTCTCTCTCTCTATCTCTTCCTATTTCTCCAAGGTGAAATTAAGGGTCCCTACAATGTGCCCCAGAGAACTCTTTGCTAACATGTTGTATTTTAAGCCTATCTTTTTTGTTAGTTTTTTTCCTCTCTCATATGTTTCATGTCTCTTTCTCTCATCTATATTATACACATGCACTCTCTCAATTTTTTGATTAGTACCTGGTGTACTTTTCTGTATTTTTTCTCTTATCATCCCCATTTGTCTTCATGGGTCTAGACGGGATAGCGTAGGAGATTCCAGGCATGTCCCAGCCACTGTGTCAAATCAAGATCTCTGGCTGCTGTGCCCACCTGGTTTTGGACCTCCTCTCTAAGGTGTACTAATGCAGGTGAACAGTGCATATAGCATCACCCTGAAGATGAGCTGTACTGCTAATAAGCCACAGTACTATTTTTATATTTGTGTATTTTTATGCCTGTGTGTGTGCATAAAAATAATGCTACTGCTTTGTGGCACCTTGGAAATATAGGAAAATCTTCCAGGAGATTGGTAGGTGACTCAAGAGCCTAAACCTTTTCTTATTCTGCAATTTCTCCAAGGGCTTCTAGCTTTGGAGCAAAAGAGAAATAGTTTATTTAAGTGTTCAGTAATCATCATCTGAATTGCTGTTTAAAATTTAGAGATAACACTGGCCTCTATTTAACATTATAAAGTCTATTTCGTACTTGATAAAGGTGTAGGGGGTGCATCGGATGACACCCTGTCCCTGTATTTTATTTACTCTTTGCTGCTTTGACCTGACCACCTTATGTATTCCTGCAGTTCCGCTGCTTGGGTCACAATGTACTCTTAGTCACTTAAATCCATGGTGGTCTTACAATGTGTTAACTTGGTCTGGCTGAGATTCTGGGGTGAATCTCAGAGTGTGGCAGTGAAGTGGCAGCCAGATTGTGGTTCATATCATCACCCCCGATCTGCTGACTCACTTCATTGGTGCAGGCAACAGCCAGGACTGCAACTGCTTCACTATCCTGTGATCCACCTGCAGCTCCTCTGACTCAGGGGCCTGGTGTGTGTATTTAGCAACATGGCAAAGGGACTCAGCTCCTGTAGGAAAACAAAACACTAAGGTCAGAAGCAACAAGAAGGGATAGAGATTTCAGTCCATTTTCCTTCCTCCAGCTCTTGCATGTGGGCTCAATTGTGTTCTTCTTCTTTCCCACCTTAGAGCATCTTCCCTTCCACTTGCCTGATGTGCCTCCAGCATCGAACTTCAACCTCCAGCATCAGGCTCAGACCTATAAAAGAACACACACACACACACACACACACACACACACACACACCCACACCCCTACCCCCGAGAGAGATGTATCTCAGTAGGAAATGAAGTACAAGCCTTTGTTAAAACAAAGATTGGCCACTTGACATGTAACACATCTGGCAAAGTTGGGGGCAGTAACATTTGGATTTCCCTGAAATCCAATCAGTAGCTGCAGTCAGTGGTCTCTCCTTGTTTTCTGGTTGTAGGAGAGAGATTGATAGTATTGCTCAGTGGTCAGGGGCCATTCTGAGAAGATAGAGCCCCAGGTCTGCAGAAACCCAGCATTGACATCTAACAGGGCTGGAAGCTAGCTGCCTTTGTCCTCTTAGCACTTGCAACTCACCAGCTTCTGCTTTCCTTGGGAACCCTCTCGGTGCCAACAATGAGGGCAAAAAATGAAAGCATAGCAATGGCAATAGGGCAGTGATAGGGGTTCTCGGGAGTAAGCAAGCAGGGGAACCTGGCCTGCTGAGTTGCTGGTATTCCTAAGCACATATTAAGAAACATCCTCTTGCTTAGGTATGGTGGGATAATATATGGAGATTATAATCTGTGTTCTCTTTTTTCACTAGACTTCACCCTTTCCCTTTAGTTATGCAGTTAATTATTGACTCAGATGAGAGATGTATAAGGCAGGGCCAAAAAAAGCAAAATAGCCTGCAAACATCCCAGGTTTTTGTGTTCTAAAATCCTTAATCTTAGGGAAAATTAAAGATATGAAGCTAAGAAAATGAAAGAGGACTAGAGCTTTTTCTCCCATCTTCAGACTAAAAAAGTATGTTTTTTTTGATTCAGGGCTGAGAGAGAGGGAAAGAGTGGATGGGATCTGCAGTAGCTTTTCAAGAGTGCGTTTGGAAGGTAGCATAGCCTTCTCTGCAATAACTTGAGTGCAGACTCCATCCTTGCCTATGCCTTGCCATCCCAGGCCTCTGCATAGATATATTCCACCAATATTTTAGGATAATGATGACATAATGATAGAAGCTCCCTCTTATATTGCAGCCACTATGTGCCAGCCACAATTCTAATCACTTTACAAATATTAACTCATTTAATTGTCATAAAAAATCTATGAGGTGATACTTTGTGACCCATTTTACAGATGGAGAAACTTAGGCCACACAACCAGGATCCAAACTTAGACAATTTAGCTATAGGTTTCATGTTTGAGTTGTCAAAGAAAGTAATGTTTCTTGTATGTACTTCTATACCTGAACTTGCATACATATAGTCATAACTACTAAATAAATAACCATATTTGCAGTTAGCATATTTTGGCAATTCTACAAGGGGAGAATCAGTCACATCATCTGGAGGTGAAAGCAAGAGATGTATACTCGTATCTACTGACAACTCTCTGGCAGCCTACCAGGGCACAGCAGCTAAAGTTCAACATTCTCAATGAGACCTGTCTGTGGCCTCAACATTATCACACTCTCAGCTAAGCATCTGGAACATAAACCCCTAATAAATATCCGCTTGTTTAATGATTATGATGATGATAATGATTATTATCACCCCAGGGGAGGCTACACAAAGCCAATTTGCCAGCACAGAATGTCTCCCCCCGGAAGATTTGCATCCCCTGTCATAAGCCTGGATTCATCTGAGGTCATCACGGTAATCACTCCACTCCTGCTTAGGCTGCCCAGTCCTTAATTCTCCTCTCCCTCCCATGGAGGAGGAACACAGTCTGATTTTCTAAACTCAGAATTTGGTGCACTAACCCTTTCAAAAGTATTTGCATTTAGAAGGAGCAGGTAGTGCTTAACAAAAATGAATGCATGTAATGATGGAAGAACAGTATTTCATAGAATATTTGATGAGGGAACAGCAGGATTCAATAGCTGTGATATATTGGGCTTACCATGGCCTCTCAGGTCTTCCCTCTGACCAAATACTTGCTCCACAATCCTCTTCTGTTTGCCTTACAGGTAAGACACAGCAATATAGACCAAGAGCTGAAACATGCGTGCATAACTGGGGGTGACCAAGAGCACTGAAGACAAAACAATCACTTTTGTGATATATAATCTAAAACATTATAGCCTCTTAAAGCCTGCTGGGAAATAGGTCTATTTCCACAGAGAAGCAGGGAGCTGGCCTGCTGTATTTTTGAGAGAAGGAGGTGTCAATGGAGATAGAGTTTGCCAAAAGCAACTATACTGGAAAACAGGGGTGTGTCATGGAAGGGGTGCCCACTGAAACTTGACTGTGTGGTTAAGGAAGTGACATTTAAAGAGGAATGACATGAATCAATAAATGAATCTTAGTGTTATTAAATAAAGTGTTATTGTTCAACCCATTCTTTGGTAAAGACCACTTGATTTATTTGATCAAAATAAGAACATATAGTGTTAAATTATTTCCATGGAATCTAGTACAATACCTTAATCACATATAATGTTCAATTAAGATTTTTTGGGTTAGTGAATATAATGTATATGTAGAAAGATCCACAAAAAATGACTCAAGAAGCCCCAAGTTCATTCATAGCATATAGTCCCTAAACAGATATGTGACCTGGGGTTAGGTTCTCAGATTCTCAGCCATCAGATGTTTCCTCTGCAAAATAAAAGACAAGCTTAGATAACATTTAGGGTCTTTTCTAGCTAGATACTGACATAGGAGTGCACTCTGTGTTTGGGCACCCTCAAATGAGAGTTGATGGTTACTCACTGGACTATCATACTTCCCTGTTAGGTACATTAACCCTCAGATCAATGGCTACCTAGAGACAGTCTCTTTCCGTGTCCTTCCCTGAGTCTCCTGCAGTGATCCACCATGCCTGACAGTTATCAATTGCTGAGTCTCAAAAGAAACGGTTTCTTTGCTTCTAATTTAGCTTCTGCTATAGAGACATATATGACAGCTGATACAAAATTAATCCCCTTAAGTTCTCTCATGCCTCATATGTCTGTGGATTCATACAGTTGGTAGAAACATGTAGAAATAGCAGATTTTGGTGGTAAGACTTAGAGTCTTTATTTTGGAGAACTTGTTCATAGATAATAAGATTCCTGAGATTTTGACATCTTTGCTTAGGTATTTTAATTCTCCATTTTAGTTCTTTGAATCTTATTTTAAATATTTGTAGGTAAAATGGTATATAACTATATGTCTCCTTTCATTCCATTTCATCACTCTGGAATCAATACAAATGATGCTAAAAATTTCCTTAGTTTTCTGTTTATTAGTAAAAAGGTATTTACTTTTAAATTTGATTTCATGTTAAATTTAGAGAAAAGGCAATTTTTGCTTATTTTTCTTTCAGAAAGAAAAGTGTTCAAATGTCAGCTATTTGTGGGCTTTTCCTATCTGGCTTATGACACATATATGAGAATTTGACAGTTGTGATTCTTAACAGCCCATCTCAGAGGTGATAAATAAAATAAGTTAACAGGACCAAATGCTCTACTACTAAAGTATTCTCCAGGATCAATTGCTTTAAACTAGCTGTTACTGCAGTGCTCTAGAGGAGACCTTCACCTTTTCTGAAAAGCTAGCCTACAGGGAATCAGAAAAGTTAAACTTCAGTTCTGAGCTCACTCCTTATCACAAGGGGTGGATGTTGTGTGTCGTTACCCACTCAGTTAGGAACTTACATTTTAGTCTGTAAGCTCATGAGGCTAGTCTCTGATATTGCCGTAGGAGACAACATAAGACAGATATGACATGAGCAGAAAAACAAAAGCCATGAATATTACTTGAAACCCTCCCCTAAAGCTGAGTCTCTGAGGACCCAGGTCCAGCCCACAGTATAGGTTCCAGGTTTCTGAGAGGTCTAGACAACATTTCATCTTGTCCCATACATGAAGCACTGAATGTTTACACTCCTCACTGATATGGATGTATAGTTGGGTGGTGCATTGGCCTAGAGTACAGATTTTCAGCCAGTATTTTGCAACAGGAATACTGGTGTGTCACGAGAATTTTTAAAACATGTAATACCTGACTATTTAGTAAGATGCACTGACCTCCTTTTTCCTTATATTGTCAAATTAAAAAAGACAACAGCCAATACAACAATAGCCATCCAGTATGGATGATTCAAAACAATACCTATTTTTGTGTTATATCAACATAAAATATATTTTTCAGTATGGCACAAAATTATAGTAATTAGGTTATTTGTGTCATGAGATGAAAAAGTTTGAAAATCACTGCTCTAAGATAAGATGCTTTCTAACTGGCCAACTGATAACTGATTTTTCTGTCTAAAATGATACTAGAAATTAGGCTAATCTGCTGGGTATTTAAGGTGTGGAGAATCTTGTTGTGCCTGGGCTTTTCTGCTCAATGTTGGTCTCTTCAGTGGTCCTTCTTTGCACTGGAGCTCCCTGTTGTGTGGCTGAGACTTTCTCATAATCTTTTATTCCACATGATCTTTCTTTCTTCACTTGCTGATGTCAGATCTGCATCATGGTCTGAAGGGTTTCCCTCACCTCTTTACATTTCATGGATGTTACCTTCAATAAATCTCGTCTACTTCTAACTCTATTGGTGTCTGCTTCCTTGAGATCCTGAATGGACAAACATACTATAGAAAGATTGTTTTCTTACACTTGACAGAAGGGAAGAGGTTCAGGAAAATTTGAAATAGCTAGGTGACCACCTACATCTTGGGCTTAGATTATGTTCATCTGAGGCAGTAAGGGGTGGGAGGTCTGTTGATCCATGTGGGAATAACAACCCAGGGAGTGACATTTCCAAGTCAGGAAAAAGTTTCATATGTGGCCTTTGGAGTCAACCAACCAGTAGTATTTCTCCCCATTGGTGGATATAAAAAGAGCATGGAGTTGGCCAAAGTTGGCATCTGTGGCTGCAGTTCACAGGTCAAGAATATCTCATCCAGGACTGTAGAACTGACCTCAAGCCTCTTCTGCTAACTAGGAAGAACAAGTCATCCTAGAATGGGGGAAGATTTCGCTATTGTGGTATGCTTGGCCTTAGAACCTAAAATTGATATTAGACAAATTAATTTCAATGGCAAGTACTGGCTGATGTAATTTAATGGAATATTCCAGGATACTGAGGATACTAGAAGCAGTGTTTTGGGAGACATAGTAATGGCTGTTAAGTCTTCCCAAGACCCAGCACAGTATAGGGTGGAGTAAAAGTAGGTTTACAGTTGTTCACATGAAAAATAATAAGTAACTAATATGTAATAACTAATAAGCATATCATTTATTCTTTTAATAACTAATAAGTATTACATTTATTCTTGTAACTAATACAAGAATAAAATGTTTCATGTACTTACAACTGTAAACCTACTTTTGCCACATCCTGTATAATAAATGTAACAGCATGACAAATGAAATGCCTCTAACTTTTAGAAATGCAATCAAGAATACAAGGTGGCCTGGATGACAATTTTACCAGAGGCATCCAGGTGCAAGACAAGTAGTAGGCCATAGTCATCTTATCACCTGCACCACTGCAACTACCTGGAGGTTCAGGTATTTCAGTACTACCTGTCATTGGGCTTCTTCTTCTAGGTAAGTGAGACCTTATGTCTCATGACCAAATGATACTACTACCATATTTTTATTTTTAGATGATATACTAAATATTACTTTGCTTATAACTACTTTTCATTTAACAATATGTCTATGATTTAGACACGTGAACTGTCCTTGTGTTTTCTCCATTTCTGTGAAAATTTGTAAGGTAAAAGTGCTTGACAAGCATAAAATAATCTACAAGGATGCCTTCCTTTGTACCTCTTTATTCTTAATTTTCAAGTTTCATTTGAAAAATAGATATTGGACAGGCAATAAATTGTTAGTCTTTTGAAGTATAAGGAAACTTTTTAACATCAGAAAGGCTTACAGAAACCTGTCTGATTAAAGTTGATATTTTAGAACTGATTGATTGACAAAATACCCAATAACCAAGAATTACTATGAGTTCATGTGAGTTTAGTAATATGTTCTGGTAATTTATCTTCTATGAATCAAAATAGTAAATATTATATATATACACACTATATATGTATATATACATATCTGTATATATGTATGTATATGTATACATGTATATGAAAAATACTAGCATATATATATATATATGAGTGAGATATATTTATTTAGATGGCAATATTTGGTGTCCATGTGGAATATTAGAGCCTCTAATAGCTATAAAAGCAACAGATGTATCATTTTCATGGCTATCACCATTCTTTTAGAGAGAAGAATATTTATTTAGGAAAATACCTTTAAAAGCTTTTTGGGATGGAAGAAAAGACCCTGAAGCACAAAGACAGGAAAAGACAAGAAAGGAGAATACTAAATTTCTTTGAAATGATGAGATGAAGAGAGCAGTTTGTTTTACCCTGGAGGGCATGACATGAGGAGGAGAGATGAAATAAAGTAGGGACAGGGAGGTTGATGTGGGGTTAAGAAAACATGTAGGGTAGCATGCTCATGAAAAACCCCTGTGGGGTGGTAACTCAGGGCTTTTTAAGAAGAATGAGGAAACGTCACAGTTTCTCTTTACAAAATACCTGTAAAAACCTTGTCTTTTATTGTCTATAAATCTTCAGTAAAGTTACCAAACCCATGAGTTGCCTTATGTGAAAAAGCTTTTAGGGGGGTAAAGATGGCATACATAGGATCACAAGAAGATTCATAAACCAGGAAAGCAAGCATTTAGAACTAGAGGTTCTTTGAGAGCATAAAGTTTTGGAAATTCTCAGAAGTCTAGGAGAGAGTTCCAGAATCTATATAGTGAGTGTGGGTGGTGGTGGTGGGGTAGAAAGTGCACTTAGGAAAACATTGACTAAATCTCAAAAGACTTTGAGACTCTAGTTAATATTTAGGTTTCATTAATTTATTTACTCACCAAATATTTGTTGAAAATGTATAATATGCTCTTCTTGATCCTGGAGACAGTATAATGAACAAACCATTGCTTCTGCCTGTGTAGAACTTACATTGTGCTGGGGAAAACAGTCAATAAATAAAAGAGAATCCCTCCTGGATGGATCTAAATAAAAGTATGATGAATTATTGATATTACTTATTAACTTTTTCAAAAGCTCACTAGCTGCTGTACAAAAGGGGACCTCCCAAAACCCTGGAATTTATTTATAAAAAATTATTCTTACATGTTTAAACTTCAGTTATCTTCAAAGTGCTATCCACCTGATGCAATATACCTATCAAAACATTTTATTCCACTGCTTAAAATAATTTTTGAACTCATTGATTTTGATGCTTTTTAGTGTTTCTTCTGTTGTTTGTTTTACCTCTTTCATATTGGCAAAACATTTCACTTTGAGCACTTTTTTTCATCTGGGGAAATAAACAAAAAAAGAAGGGTGCTCAGGGTTAGTTGGCTGAATAGGAGGGTGGGGAATGGTGGTCATGACATTTTTGGTCAAAAACTGCTGAATGCAGGTGTGCACCTAAATCACCCATCATGAAATGGGCAAGCCTGTTGAGTCTGAAAAAAAAAAATTCACAGAAGCCAAATGCAGCCTCTCACAAAACCACCAGCTGACACACTGATAACAGGTAAGTTACTAGAACACTCAGTTAACAGGGGAAGCTTGTACTATAAGGTGCCTGCCTCCCAGGAGATAATTTCATTCTTTGGAGATCCCCTCTCATATAGAGAATAGACCATAGGGAGCAAGGATGGAAGGAGAGAGAAAACTGTAACCAGCACTAAGGCAGTGGTGGAAGCAGTGAGACATTGTCTGACCATGGATACATTGTGCAGGATTTTTTAATAGATTCACTAATGGATTGGATATCAGTTGTGATAGAAACAGAGAAATCAAATCTAACCCTGCACCTCTTCAGGGGCCATAGTCTAAACAATAAGAATCACTTGGGTGGGAGTTTTGACTTTTAGATGATTTCTAGAAATCAACTAAAAAGGTAAATTAGCACTATTTTCACTTGAAATTTATGCTTTTGATGACGCTAATGATTGCAGGCATAGTTTATTACAACAAAAGTACTTTTTGCAACTTGCATATGATCTAATTGCTATTCTTAGTGGTTAAAGACTATAAGCAGTTTTTGAGCTATTCAGTGTTTGTGATATGAATAATAAAGGGTCCTCAATTAAAATATTACATAAATGTTGGCTCATTTCCTATTAAGTGTTTGGTTATTGCAAATATTTATATAAATACCTATTAAAACAGAATGAGAATAATTGCAATAAATAAGAATCTTTATAGTTTCTATAATATGTGTTACAATTGGAAGCCCATTTTAAGTTAGAATATCTCTCATCAAGTCTCAGTTTTAACATAAAATATGCTCTCTTAGCAAGTTTTAAGTACACAACATTATTTTCAACAGTTAATGCTGTGCTGTACTGTAGATTTCTAGAACTTATTTTGTGTAAATAAAACTTTGTACCCTTTGACAAGCAACTCCCCATTTCCCTCTTCCCTAAGCCTCTGATAACGATCATTCTACTTTCTCTTCTATGAATTTGACTATTTTAGATTCTTTGTACAAATGGTATATTAAATGCTGCTCACAAAGAAAATAATAAATAAGGATAACAGTAGGAAACTTTTGGAGATGATGGATATGTTTACGTCATAGACTATAGTGATGGTTTCAAGGTTGTACACAAAAAAGACCACAATACAATGAGATAGTCACCCCTTAATTTCAAAACAGAATGCAATCGTATTCTTATAATGAAGATCAAGCTAATTAAAAAAAACAACACAAATCTTATTTTTGCCCTTTCTTATCTTTGGGTCTTTGACAATTCACTTAGCTTCAGCTTAATTTCAACATCAGTTACATGAAATAGTGATATCCACCTGGAAGAGTAGTTATAAGGATTTATGGATGATTAACCAATGCCTACCACATAAAAAGGTGCAATCAAGTTTATTTAAGTGCAAATTTATTTATATTGATATAGAAAAATACTGTATTACTGACAATTTTTATATGGCAATTAACAATGTTTATGATACCTTGAACATTTGACTATTTCTCTAAAGTAATGGTTCTAAATGCTGACATTCTTGACTCCAAGGGAACATATGGCAATGTTTGGAGACACTTTCATTTTTATGACTAGGAAGTGCTACTGACATCTAGGAAATAGAGACCAGGAATGTGGCTAATGATTCTACAATGCATAAGACAGCAACCCACCAGCCCTGCCAAACAAAGAATTATCCAGTCTTAAATATCAATTGTGTCAACAGTGAGAAACTGCTCTAAATCACAGTCAGGCCAGACAATTTGGTCTCAGTTGTAATTATATAGTTTGTCTCATTGATTTATACATTTAAGTATGGTGAAATAAGCATTAGAGCCTTACAGTATTGTCATTGTTTTAAGGGAATGCAGAAAGAAATTTGTGCTGGGTGAAATATTGGATTAGGTAGGGCTCAACAAATCTCCTTTTCTCCTGTTGTGGGCATTTGTGGGCACCTCATTGATGCTTGGATCATTCATGTTATTTACTTTGGCCAATGTACTATTAGATGTGATGCAAATAGAGGCTTTAAGTGGGTTTTGGTGGTTTGGCTTATTGGCTTACCTTTTACTCTTCTGCCATTTTCCATTAGAACCTTCCCTAAGTATCTCTTGGTCCACAAATACAAGAGACCCTTGGGTCAGACTTAAACCCAAGCCAAGCCAAACCTACCTGATGTGCAACCTAAAGCTGCACTTCCTGGCTGAGCCTAGCCCAGATAAGCCCAAATGCAGACCTGCAGACCTGTGAGCTATTGTAAGCCACTCAGCTTTGAGATAGTTGGTTATGCAATATAATTGTGGCAATAGCTGGCTAATACATGATGCATTGAGAAGACATCATTTACTAAGTTTGCTGCATATTCAGCGGACTTAAATAGGTAAGGAAAAGTAGCAATTTGAATATGGAAAGAAAACTATACTATAAAGTGGTGATGTTAATAATTAATAAGTGTCCCTAAAGATCCTGGCATTGTATCTGGCAATCATAGGCTCAAGGATTTCAGAGAAGGGTTTGACATTTGCTATTTGAACATTTGAATTTTATAAGATCTTGAATGTTTGAGTGTTTTCCAAAGTTGTATTGTAAGAGAAAATGGTCTTAAGAGTGATTACCTTTTTTGATCATTGAAATTATGTATGCATATATTTTAGGGGGTACAGGGTCCAAAACTTTTGATTCTCAATAGTATTTTAGTCTATTTTACTCTCCCCCCAAACACACATATTCTAACAATAACCAAAAAATAAAAAATGAAAAACAAAAACTAAGGATTTTCAATCCGTATAGTCGGTGCTATGATACTGGCCCTTAGTTGAAAATTTCTGGAATTCTATTTCTCCATTTTCTGAGATCCCATTACCCAACCAAACCTGTTCTTTTTCTCCCTATTTCACAATACTTACTTGTAACATGCTTACTGATAGGTTTACTAAGCAGAACCACTTTGGGGGTAAAAACCATGCTTTGTGAGCCATCTGTCGTGGCATATGTGGTGCTTCAGTTACTCAGTGTTTAGCACTGTCATAATTCTGATTTCAAATTTTATTTGAGTAAAAAAATAGAAATTTCAATGACTTAACATTTGTACGTAAGTTTCCATGACTTAGCATGTGTGTGTATACTTAGGATGAGTGGAAGTTCCAAATAAAGTGGTGAGTCAGAACCTTCTGGGTCTGGAAGGAAGACTAGAGTGTGAGCAGCCTGCAGTAGGGCATCTATACAGATGGCAGAATATGTGCTTCATGTGCCAAGTGAATTTACAGAGGAGCAGCTCCCTGACAGCTTATAGCTGAGCACATGTGTTTAAACTGTTAGCTGCAAAATTATGACTAAGAAGCCTATGTTGACTTTTTAAAGTAAACTTTGTATTTTGAGATAATTGTAGATGAACGTTATACTTCTAAGGAAAATACACAATGATTTATATTCTCTTCCCAATTTTCTGCAAATGACACTATCTTGTAAAACTATGGTAAAATAGCACAACCAGGCTATTGACATTGACACAGTCAAGATACAGGATATTTCACTCACCAAAGGATTCCTCATTTTGTCTTTTTATAGCCACATCAAGTTCCCCTCTGTCATCACTCATCCTTAACCATTGAAAAAGATTATTCTGTTCTCCATTTCTATAATTTTGTCATTTCAGAAATGTCATATAAATGAAATCATACAGTACGTAATCTTTTTAGATCATGTTTTTTTCACTTAGCATAATTCTTTGGAAATTAACTTAGATTGTTTAGTGTATCAATAATTTGTTCCCTTATATTAATGATTAGTAATCATTGATTTGTGACAGCTTATGTTTTGCAAAAATTTGTGTTCATATCCCTTGTGTCATTCTTGCTATTGATAATTTGTGTTTCCTCCTTTTTTTTCAGTCTAGCTAGAGGCTTTTCCATTTTATTAATCTTTTAAAGAATCAGATTTTTTTTCATTGACTTTTTTCTATAATTTTATGTTTTTAATTCCATTGTTTTCTTCTCTAATTTTTATTATTTTCTTTCTTTTGGATTTATTTTTCTCTTATATTTCCAGGGTGTCTGAGGTGGGATCATAGCCTATAATTTGAGGTTTCCCTTCTTTTCTAATATATGCATTTACTATAATAAATTTTCCTTTCAAAAATGCTTCAGTACTGTCCCACAAATTTTGATATGTTTTATTTTCATTCAGTTAAATTTATTTTTAAATTTCCTTTGAGACTTTCTCTTTAACACATGGATTACTTGGAAGTGTGTTATTAGTTTTCAAATATTTGGAGATGTTCCTGTTATATCTCTGGTACTGATTTATGGTTTGATTCCACTGATGTGATAGAATACACTCTATTTAGGGTTGCTTTTTTTGTGATCTAGAATATGGTGTATCTTGATAAAAGATCCATAAATGTTTGAAAAGAATGTACATTATGCTGCGTTGGGTGAGTTTTTCTATAAATGTCATTAGACTCTGTTGTTTGATGGTGTTGTTGAAGTATTCTGTTTCCTTGTTGATTTTCTCTCTATAAGTTTTATCATTTTGTTGAGAGAGGGATGTTGAATTTCCCAAATACAATTGTAGGTATATCTCTCTTCAGTTCTCAGGTTTTGCTTCAAACCTTTGGCAGTTTTGTTTTTTGGTGCATATACATTTAAGATTGTTTATATCTTCTTTGGTGGATTTACTCTTCTAATATAAGGTAATGCCTCTCTGGTTTTCTCATCATTTTTTTGCTCTAAAGTCTGCTTTTTGATATTAATATAGACACTCCTGTGTTTTTTTAAATTAATATTTGTATGATATAATATTTTTCCATCCTTTTATTTTTACTTTTATTTTATCTATATTGTTGTGTATGAAGTGATTTTTTTATAGACAGTATATATAATTGGGCAATATTTTTATCTATTCTACCAGTCTCTGTGTTTTAATTGATGTATGTGAACTATTTACATTTAATATACTTAGTGCCATGAATATGTTTTTGTATTACTAGGTTATTTGGCTGAAGAAGTGTGGTTATTGTCTAAAAAATTTCTATATTGCTAGGCTTCCCTCTCTGGTCCTTTGGTTTCAGGAAGCAGGCTTTTGTGTTTCTTTTTTTGTTTTATTTTGTTTTTGTCTGTGTCCATTGACATTTCCAAGTTGCCACCTTCTTCAGCTCCAAGTCTGGGGTAAGTGAGACAAAAGTAATATCCAGGAAACTTATCACCATTTTGTTCCATGGGTCCTGAGATCCCTTGCTTATATACAGCACCCTCTCCACATTTCAGGGTTTTTTAATCTTTGTTTATATATAATGTCTTGGAATTTTAGTTGTACTTCACAGAAGAAATATGGGACAGTATGTCCAAGTCATCCTCCTGCAAATGATATCCTTAATATTTACAGTTCAAGAAGGTAAACTAAGACTCATTATTCAGACTTTTATTCCAAATTTTGGCTATAGCCTTTGCTAATTACAGATATTTAGACAATTAACTCTGTGATTCAATTTCCTCTTCTGCAAAATGAGTAAAGCAGACTTGTGAGAATCAAAGGAATTAATCTAGGACAAACATGCAGCAGAGTGAAGGCACACAGTAAGCTCTCATTAAATATGATTTATTTTTCAGCTACTACAACTATATTTACTGCTTTTGCAACAATTATTATTATTACTAAAACTGTTAATGCTTACAGACTGTGTCTTTGTGATTCTCTCTATGAGTACACAAAATCTCCAGTGATTTCCAGAACAGAAGATGGTTTACAAAAATAACAACCAATGGAGAGGTCAGAATGATCCCTTTTGAGAAATAAAAATGACATTATAACCTCTTGCCTCTTTGGTTGAAGAGTATGATACATTCAAGAGGACCCAAACCCAAATGGGCGAACACTAAACCCAGTCATTAGGCTTTCATAATTACAAAATTTGCTGCTGAACTGCTTTTATTACACAGCTCTGTTCCTCCCTGCCTCTGCCTCACTTCTTACCTAGTCTCCCACTGCTTTCTCTCTTTGTCATAACTTGTTTTTTCACCCTTGGATTTTTCCCCTTATCTTTGGGAGGAGGCTGAGATCCATCTTTCTAAACACGTTTGGGGTTGTCTGGCCTAGCATCACTTGATGGTTGGACTGGATGGCTGAAGGTTGGGTGATGCCAATAGTAATGACATATCCCAGAAATACTTTTTCTGGACTTTGGAACTTAAATGCATAAACCCCATATTCAGAAGTAGATATGATTCCTTGGAAAAGTTAACATCATTTTGCATTTTTTTCTTGTTCTTTTTAACAAAAAAAAATTAGGAAATGTGTAGGAAGAGAAGCATGTATAATTCCACTTCTGATTCCCACAGAATTACTTAATTTACTTCTTGGATGCATATTTTTCTAGCCCTCCATTTCTTAATGTTTTTTTCTTTTCCAACTTCTGCATCTAATGATGGTATTGAGAAGTTTTTTCCGTGATTATAGTTGTTCTCCAAAGACAATTCAAATGAAAGTAGATAAGCTAATTCATTTCTACATTTTGAGGTTGCTTTGAGGATTAAAATAATGACAACCTTTACTATGAAGAGCCAAGTCCCACTCACAATGGTTAGCTATTATCATTGTTGTTGCTATTATATTATCCAAGCTATGTTCTTTAACTAATATGTATGGCAAGAGAAATGAGGTCAGCAGAATTGTTCTAGATTCAATGATTATTTTTTTCTTATTGTGTGAGAATTCACAAATCTTTGACAAATTTGTTTCCATAAGGCTGCAACATATGAGATACAGAGCATCAGAAGTCATTGATTGGATTTCATGGGTTATACATAACTGGGAAAATCTTTCCTGTGAAATGGATCAAAAACAGCAGGGGTCAGGTGTCTTTCAGGATTGTTCTTGCTGGTTTTGCTTTAGGGAGTTCAGGTTGTAGGTGGGAAGCTATTAAACCATTTTACCCCAGTTAGAACATGGGGGTTTGGTGAAATACCTTAGAAAAGGAAAAGGAGACTAACTACGAATCTGAAAGACTTGTAGTATTCTTAAAGTGACATTAATCCTAAACTTTAAATACTTTAAAGTTGAATATGGGCTGACTTTCTAATCTTTGACTTTAAGCTGACAGGGGTGAATATGCCAGACATGGTCATTTCTTTCCAAAGTGAGCATAAACAAATGACCACAGAGCAGCTGATTCACACTTGTGGGAAAAATTCAGATCCTTCTTGGCATTGGCAGAACATGAAAACTGTGGGTACTTTTTTAGAGTTTTCCCCTGGGCTTCTCATGTAAAGCTGACATTTCCCCTGGTAACAATCTCTGCCTCACCATCCTTTGACACACATTTCGCTGTGTGTCAGTCTTGGGTTAGATCTAACACATTTTCAATGTTTCTGCTCCATTCCCCAGTACCTATTTTTTTTACTTGATAGTCTCTGTGGTGACAGATTTCCCTTCCATCTTTCCCTGGCCCCAGATTGTTTTAATTACCACTGCTGTGTTTTGTTAAATGGTAAACTGTGAAAATGGCCTCTGGTTGTTTAGGATTCTTAGCTTTTAAAAAAACACCAAAAACCCTTACTTGGAGTAAAAAGAGGCTCATAGGACCTAAGGATCTATTGATTTAGTCATTTATTCATTAAGAAGAGAAGCAAACTAAAGATAAGAGGTAATTCATCTGTTGGGCTTACCCTGTTTTGACTGCAGAGATTTTTCTTAGTTCACACTCTACTGACAAGAATGTCTCGAGGTGGGGGCGGGTCCTCCCCTGGGAAATATTAGTCCTGAAGTCACCTCCCTGAACTATTTTCTTCATAGAGTTATGACAAAGAGGGAATGGAAAGAGCAGACCAGCCTCTCCTTGACCATGGGCTGCCCTGCAGTGGACTATGAGTACAGATTGCAGTACCTGCATTGAGTCCTTAAGGCAGAGTGCTTGAGGCAGATACTCTTTTCCCTAAAGCTTACTTTCCTTATTATAACATAGATACATTAACTCAACCTGTTAAGCATGTGGGGTTTTGCTATTATATGCGTATACTGCAGATTGTTATGTTTATGGTAATTCTTTTCTTTCATAACAGAGGAATTTTGAAATCCTTGATTGACATCTCTTAGCAACTTATTCTATTACATACAATGCCTGATTTATTAAAGAAGCTTCACACATTAAAAGAACTTTTTAAAGTGCATGCATGAATAAAGGAATGCACTAAGCTGATGACATTAAGGGTGTGGCAGGGAAGGAAAAAGCGAGAGGTGTTTGAAAAAACTACAGCTTATTTTTAACCTCTTGACCATAGCAAACATCTTTAGAGAAAGAAATTCTATACTCCAGAAACAGAAGTACAATTTAACTAACACTACAAATGGGGTTCAGCTTAGCATTTAAGTTTAATTTGGTAACATTTATATAAATGATTATAATACTTCCTTAGATGAGAAAGAAGACCTGTCAATAATAATACTATTAATAACAATAACTAATATTTATGAGAGCTTACTTTTGCCTTGGCTACTGTCTTAATTGCATTATGTGTCTTAACCTATTTAATCTCCAATTAATTTTCATGATGCCACAAAGTAGGCATAACTGTTATCCCATATTACAGATGAGAAAACTAAGAGACAAAGGTGACAGTGACAAATGATAGTACCAGAATAGATTAGTTTCTGGAAACAAACTCAATTTTAGAATTTAATTTTGGACACTATTTGTTTGTTTTTGTTGTTGTTGTTTTCCATTTGGTGATGGAGTTCTTTTTGCCTAACTGCACATACCCAGCCACCTCTATGCAGGCAATCTAAATATGCCACTATTTATTAACTGTCTGTACCAATACCCCTGCTGCATTTTTAGAATGTCACATTGACTATGTGCTAAATAGCCCTCTGCTATGAATAGCCCTCAGTATGAATCAGCTTGCAGGCTGGCAGGCTTGTTCCTGTTAAATCGGTTTTAATCTTGACTCACCTAATCACAAACCTTCTTCTTCTATTTTTTTCCTCAGTAGCTCTCAGGCAACTCTGGATAAGTAGTACTTCAACTAACAAAAGCTCCTTCTTCCATCTGGGTGTTATTACCTCCTTTCTTGTCTTGAAGCATGGTTGCTCTGCTGTTAAACAACTAACATCAGTTTCAGCACCAGGGACAGCGTATTTTAATGAAGTGGTAATGAAATGCAGAGTTAGACAAACCTTGATTAAAGTGAAGCACTCTGCTTAAAGATTATAGTCCATTCTCATTTCTTCATGCAATTCTGTTTTTTCTTCTGGTTATCAAGCTTCCTTCCCAGCCATAGAAGACTGCAATGCAGTTTGTGTACGCTGTGACTCCAAGCAATATTTAATTACACATTTAAATGAGACTGGCGCTGGTTCACTGAATCTAGCATTTTTATATCCCTCCAATCCAATTATTAGGTGTTTTTAATTCTCTAATTTATGGCTTGTCATTTATTTTAATGTTACTTACTATGACATTAAAACTATAATTCTTAGATTTTCTCATAAAGAAAATGAGAGATAAATGTCCACAATTAAGAACAAAAATTCTAAACAGCCAACCTCATAATAAAAAATAAAACTGGCTTAAGCCATCATATCAATAATCAAAAATTAATTAACTATTCTTTATACAGGTGCTGGATGAAAGAGAATGAACAAAAATATTCTAATATGAGAGAAAACCACAGGAGGTCTTAAAGGATTTTGTTCTTTTTACCAAGGTGGAATTGAGTAGGGTCCTTCTCAATGACATGAGCACTGCACAGATCCATTACAGTCTCCACCAGACAGAACTGTGTCTCAGCTGCAGGAGTTCCTCTTGGGCACGGAGCCTAGGTCATGAGCTGAGGAGTCAGGTGAATGGATGGAGGCATGTAGTAGATATGGACCTGATCCGTGGCCTGGAGGCAACCCCGGCCTATCTGTGATCTGAAGCAATGCCATCCTAGCTGACTTGTAGACCCAGAAGCAAGAAAAATAGGTTTTGGAATGCTTTTTATTCAGCATTATTGAAGAATAAGTGATCAATATAGAATCCATTTCTTTTCCCAAGAGCCTATGTGTAGTCTTGTTGGGAGAGGAAACTCTGGTACTCGAAGTTCACTGTTGAAGATTAGTAGGACTGTATACCCATCTCCTTTGTCTCCTACACAGGTTTATTTGAGGGGGGTACTGTTAGAGAGATTACCTACCATCCAAGTTAGACAATCGATTGGTCTCTTCTAGGATTTTAAACTTTGAGGTGGAGAGCCAAGAATATAGTGACTGTATGTCATATATGATAAAGGTATTATTCCAGACAGGACAGACTGTTACAGTGACTCTTGCTTCTTGCTCTCTGTCTGTCTCTTGGCCCCTTCCTCCTCCAAAATGCACCCATCCATTTTTTGAGCTTGCAATATTTTTCCAATATATTTTTATTACTTAAATAAATCAGAGTCAGTGTCTGATGCTTGTATCCTAACTCACTGAAAGTAATACTATGAATATGCAAATACTGCATTAGGAAGGTACTTAGTCATGGAAAATGCCACAATCACATGAAGGTCCTTTTAGGTGCTGTTGGTAATAATGTTGGGAGCTGCATGTCTGTGCCTCTTAATGTTCCTTTTATATCCTGCCCCCCTGCCATTGGACAGGTATTTGTGATGAGTAACCACCTGGGTTTTAGTTCTCCTAAAGTACATCAATAAGACTTTTAAAATGTAGGGGTCTTTGAATTTCCTATGGTTTGAGATAAGCTCTTTCTCATTACTGTAAGAATAGCCCTGCTCCCAAAGCCATTCAGAAATCCACTGAGGGAGATCTGGCTTGCAGGCCTTGCAGTAAAGTCTTATTAACACTATCAGAAGTAATCTGCTTTTGTCTTGACCTCACTTTAGATTCTCGGCAGGTATAATGGACAGATTTGCAGCATTTCCTTTCCCCTTTTAAAATACTAGATAAATGTACCCTTTCTCTCATCAGATTATAAAAGTTCAATGTAAATGGAAAGTTCATTGCTTTCCTTGATAATAGACATAATTTCCCCCATTGATGCCCTTCTGTCAGAAGACATTCAAAATAGTCCTAGAGATGGTTTTCTGTTATAGCAAGC
This sequence comes from Pteronotus mesoamericanus, assembly GCF_021234165.1. Taxonomy (NCBI): domain Eukaryota; kingdom Metazoa; phylum Chordata; class Mammalia; order Chiroptera; family Mormoopidae; genus Pteronotus; species Pteronotus mesoamericanus. The sequence continues at coordinate 31,529,360 of NW_026555105.1, read as the reverse complement.
TGAGAACAAGCTTAATTTCCCAGACTGTGCACTTTAACCTCTCAGACTGATACAGTAAAAAAATGTTTTGTATCCACTTTCAAGGAAAAAAACATGTATGCTTTCTGCTACTTCCAGCTTCACTGGGCATAGGCAGCTTGGTTACTATTGGCTCCAATGTCCAAATATTTCAATCAGATTAAGCTCTTCATTATTTGATTATTTTGATGGTTGAGAGCATGGAGAGACATGTTGAGAGACAACTAACATCAAAGCTGATTAACACTGTTCATATTGGCTCAGGCTCCAAGTATAGCTAAAAGTATATCAAAATAGTATTCATTGCATACGATTAGCACATTTCAGCATATATCCATTTCTATCATCTTAGCTTCTTCTCACACAATTCTGTGCAGGGTAAGAAGTCTTTATGTTTCTTTAACAGGTGGGTAAATGAAGGCTCACACAAATGTCAGGAAGTTAGACAGAGGTCACACAGTTAATATCAGCTGTGGGTGGGGTTTGACTCTTCAGGCTCTTGGCTCATTCTCCTTCCATTAACCTGCATGGCAGATGGGAGTCTAGAAAACATGACAGGATTTGAAACCAGAAGACTAGAGCTGTGGTTCCAGCTGGAATCTTTCCAGGGTCGGGGGCGGGTGTGTGTGTGTGTGTGTGTGTGTGTGTGTGTGTGTGTGTGTGTGCACGTGCATGCCTGCCAAGACTAAGTCTTAGTTTACTCATCTGTGAAACAGGAATAATAACAATGGCTAGGTTAAAATGAGGTAACTTTCATGAAGATCACTTTGCAAAGTGTAAAGTATGATAAAGTAAAATTGGTACTATTATATATTTATGGTAATGAGAAATAATATTTATTGAGTTTTTACTATGTGCCAGGCATGACATACATCATTTTACACTGTGAAATAAAAGATTTATAGAAAAAATTTTAAAACATCATTATAACATGTAAAAGTTTGTTGTGAAGTTTACAGCTGTGAACTACCACCAAGTCAAGAATCAGAACATTGTCAGCAATCCAGAAATAGATCCCTACCTCTTCCTCTCTCTTCCTCTCCCTAGAGGTTACTACTGTTCTACCGTTCTACTATTCTAAGGTTTAGGCAATCATGTCTATGCTTTTCTTTATATTTTAACAATCTCTAAATAATATAGTCAACTTCTGCCTGTTTTTGAATTTTATGTCAATGAAATCAGATGGTATGTATTATTTTGCATCTAATTTCTTTTGTCAGAATCATGTTTTAAAGATTCATTCATCTTGTTCTATACATTTTAGTCATTTATTTTCATTACAGCTGTATGAATGTACATTAATTCACCTGAACTTTGTATCATTGACAAGCATCTAGGTTGTTTCTAGCCTTTTGATCTTTAGAATGGTGCACCTATAAAAAGCACACATATTGTAGGCTGTTCTTTAGGTTATGTATGTAAGGTTGGAATTACTGAGTCACAGGTTTTATATATATGTATGTATGTACATTATATTATATATTATATATGTATGTATATATTATATTTAGTATGCATATACATTATATATAATATATGTATATATACACACATATGTGTATATATACATATATATTTATCTATAGTAGATATTGCCAAGTTGTTTCTTTTTAAAATGAATATTCTGATTTACATTCCCACTAGCAACATATACTTTATATTGTTCCATATCCTCTCCAGATTTTAATATTGTAATATCTTTAAATACTAACTAGCCTGATGTGGGTATAGTAGTTAGCATCTCATTGGAGTGTTAATATGCATTTAAATATGCTACACCTGTTTACAAATTTATTCTCTTTTATTTTTTGTGGTTGTTTATAGCTATTGCCCATTTTATTAGGTTCTCATTGATTTATATAATTTTAAAGATATAACCTGGATATAAACCCTTTGCTGATTATTCATGTATCAAATATTTTCCTCACTTTGTGTGTTGTCTTTTAATTCCCTTAATAGTGTGTTTGATGACCATATATACTTATTTTTAACATTGTTCAATGTATTAATCATTTTCTCTTTACATAGGGCTTTTCGTATCATGTATTTTATTTCCCTTAGGTTGTAAAGACATCCCTTTGTATTAATTTCAATAAACTGGTGGTCAAGGTAGGAACTCTATGGAGTTCACTATCAGGCAGCAGGAGCTGAGCTGCTGGTGAAGAGGGGGAGAAATGAGATGGAGATTTCAGGTTTGTAGCACACATTTTACCTTAGAAGACTGAAGAGGCTTTGTGCATAGAGGTAAAAGTATATAGAATGGAGGGTGGATGTAACAGCTGAGGTTTGGGAGAAGGTGTATGGTTGTACCATGGAAAATAGCAAGTATTTTCTCTTAGTTCCATTTTGGACACCCACACATTAAAAAAACATGAAGAAAGTTTTGTTTTAAATTATTTTTTTAGTCAATTCTGATCCAGGGTGTTCTGTTTTCCGTAAAAGAAAAGTTTCTAAAAATAAAAAAGATAAATAGAACCTGTTCATATAAAATTTCTCCTCCTTTGACATGGAAAACTCAAAGTTCAGGTAAAATTTAAGACATGTAAGAACATGGAAGAAACTGTGAAATTAATGTTAGAATGTTTTGTGTCTTTTCAGTTTAAGAGTACAGATTATCAATTTTGTGGAAGTTTAGGTTTACAGTCTCTTCTTTCTCCTGTTACTCAGCCCTCCAAACTATAGGCCCTAATGGTGTTTTATAGAATCTTAGAATTGTCACATCTCAGATGCAATCTTTTTATTTTTTAGATGGGATTACCAGACTTGCCTGTGGTCACAGAGCTGTTTAGTCATGAAATGACCAAACAAGGTTGATGACTCTGTAAATTGCTTCAAAAGTGCCATAGGATAAATCTTTTGAATAAAATTGAATTGCCCACAGATAATTCTGACAATTTGAGACACCATTAGTGATAGCTATTAAGACATCTATCTACAGTTACTCTAAAATTAGGACAAGAGGTAGAAAAGTCCAAAGTTTGGCCAACTCTTTAAATCTAGTCTTATAAAAAAATCTAAAGTCTTTAAATCAATAAGAAAAGGAAAGTAATAAAAATTCAAAAATATACATAATATTTGAATAGTCATTTTACAAAAGAGGAATACCCAGGTGGCCAATAAATCTGTGCAAATCTGCTTAACTAATGGAAAATCTGAATTAAAACCATAATGAAGTACAATTATATACCCACCAGGATGCAAAAAAAAAAAAAAAAAAGAGGTTGAAGGAAATCAAACATATCACAGAGAATACCAAGAGTTGGTGAGGATATGGAACAACTGGAACTCATACTATGAGGTAGAAGCATAAAATGATCCAATCACTTTGTTAAACTTGTGGTCTACTAAAGCTGAATATATGAATCCTTAATACCCCAGCAATTCCACTGCTAGATATGTACCCAGGAGAAGACATGTCTACACAAAAGGGATTGTACAAGAATCTTAATAGCATAACTTTTCATAAGAGCCTCACTTTGGAGACTTTCCAAATGCTTGTCAACAAAGAAGAGATAATGAACTGTGACATATTTATACAATGGAACACCAACCAGCAATGAGAAAAAACATGAACTTCTATGACGTGAAGCAGTATGAATAAATCTCACAAACATATGTAAGGAATGGAGGCAGACAGAACAGAGTATATAATGTATGATTTCATTTATACAAAATTCAAAAATTAATTTATGCTGCTAGATGTCAGGATAGTGGTCACATTTGGAAGGAAGTGGTAATTATGGGTCTCTGGGGTTCTGGTAATGTTCTCTTGATCTGCGTACTGGTTAGACAGGTGTGTTCAGTTTTTGAAAAGTCATCAAGCCATATATTTATGATGTGTACATTTTTTTGTCTTGTGTGTTATGCTTCAATAAACTGTTAATTTCTTTTAACTTTCAGCAAAGTTTCAAGGCCAGGAAAATAATACTACCATCCTCATGACAACCTGAATACATTTTCCATTTGACACAATGTTCCTTCCACTTAGCCTGACATCTGCTGCACATCTGTATCCCCCATGGCACACAGTATGTTAAACAACACAGATGCTGAAGAAAAATCATAACAGTGGGAGAATTGAATTCAAGATGAATAGAATGGGAAGGGAAAGATAAGTTTTCAATTGACATCAGGCATGAATACAAGAGCCCTTGGGGGAGCAAAGAAAGAGAAAATGATTATTTTTGGCAGGAATTAAGGCAGATTTTGCAGTGGAATCTGGAAGATCATGAATGAGCAGATAAAGCACTAAAATATGCAATGGTTAAGACCAATGTAGGGGACAAGGTGGGGAACTGGGGAGTTCTCTGCCCCAATAAAAACACATTGCTGTCACTAGCTGATGCTGCCAAGGAAGGTTTATATTTCTGTATCATATAATACTTTTGAAAACTACATAATGGAGAGAGAGGGAGGGAGGGAGTGAGGGAGAGAGAGAGAACACAATTGATTTCAAAATGTTTTTTTTTTTTTTGGCACTAGGATGATAGTGAGGGGTGCTTTGATAGCAAGAAATGAAAAAACCACTTTTACTGAGCACTCACAGTGTGGAAGAACCATCCATAGGTATCATAATACTTAATCTCATAACAGCTGTGAAGTGGTGACATTCTCATTTATAAATGGGACTTGGGGCTCAGAGAGTTTGTTACTCTTGCCCATTTTCCCATCATTAGTAAGACAGAGTCTAATAGTTTAGCAGTGTTACTAAAACTTCTTGCTCTTACTGTAAAAACAAGCACCCTCCTGTGGAAATAACTCTGGTTCTCCCACTTTGCATTGCTTTCCAGAAAGGAGGACAATTCTCTAAAGAGACAACTGTCCTGAAGTATCGGGTTAGAAAACCTTTCTGGGGAACACTCAAGGCAGGGATTGTGGCTGTACTGATACTAATAGGTGAGGAACACACTGAATCCCAAACATTGTGGCTTGGTGGGGAGGCTGTGAAACATCTTCCAGGGCATTGAGGGCATGCTTGTCTCAACTGTGGACTGATATCTTGGTTCCTTAGTAAAAACTGGTTTCCTTATAGGTGGGAACACAGGCTAAGTCTAGCCACAGGCTGATAGGTGGACAGGTTTATATAATGTAATTTGGGTTTTACCACAAATCCCCATAGGAACCTCAAATCTCCTATTCCTAATTCAGTGACAGACTTTCCTATCCCAGCTGTCTCCACATTAAGATATCATCCTCTGAGGGTGAGTTATGACTATGAGAAGAATTATAGTCATTTATCACATGGGGTTCTATTGTTTCTTTGAGAGAACCCATTGCCCATTTGGTAGACAGATCACAAAGCTCTAGAATCTGAGACCCCAAAGAAGAAATTTGATAGAGGAGAAGGGGAGAGTCAATGCTGCTGATTTGACATTGATCCCATTGCATTAGGCAGTGGGGGTGGGGTGCTAGGGTAACTGTGGAAAAGAAAGAACTGGTTGCTGCACTTGGGAGTGGAAGTGGAGAGGGGAAGAAGCCACACACATATGCATACACACACATTCACATTTTCCCCAAAGGTACTCTGTGAGTGAAGTATTATATTGGAGTCAAATTATTCAGTATTTTAACCTCACTTTTCTCATCTGTCAGTGTATGACCCAGGCCAAGTTATTTAAACTTTCTGAGTCTTATTGACCTTATCTGAAATCACTGTAGTGAAGATTGAATGAAAGAAAAAATTTCTATCACTTCCCATGCTGTGAACACAGTTTCTGGTCCAAGGCCTTCATGGATATATCTTAGATGGCACTGCAGAGCTGAGAACAAAGCCCAGGATGGGCTCAGGAGGGAGGATGGGCCAGAGAGCAAGAGAGGGGATGCAGATTTAAGTATTGTACCATCATTATACAATAAGCAGGAATTTCTCACTACAAAATGGGCTGCCTTGTGAGAGAAGGTCCCCCTTATTAGGGGAAGAATCACACAAGGGCTGTGGGGAGACCTGTGGGGCACATTGGAGATTGGATTCCTACACCAGAGGAGATTATTTTGGGTTGACATCCCACAGTGAGGCAGATTCTGGGGTTACTTTTCTTCTAAGCATTAACCATGAGATTGGGAAGCTAACTGTCCAAAAATGACTATATATATGCAGGGAGCTGACCTGGGAGAGGACCTAGAGACAAGCAGGAAGATGCTCTTTTCATGTGTGGTTGTTTTATTGTTTGATGACTGACTTCTGGTTTCATTGTGTAGTGGATATTGGATGATTGACTCCTGCACATTCACTTTGTGTCTTTCCTTTTAAGTACACCTCAATTTTCATTTAAGGAACTGCCTCTCCCTGCGTACTTGCTGCAAATATTGTCAATGTCCTACTCTCATCATCCATAGTATGTACTCTAGGTTCTGGTTTCTCATCATTGCATTTAGCCTGACTTCCAATCGTCAGTTCCTACATTTCTTATTATGAGAATTTTCTTTGACCTCTTGAGTTTTTCTTGTTACAGAGGCAATTATAGAGACTTATTGGGAGTGTAAGCAGGCCAGTTCCCTTGCCATTTAGCTTTCTCTCCTCTCTCTAACTCCTCACTCCTCTACTGGCATTTTCCAAAATGGCCTCCAAGATAAGCTACATACATTTAAATCTTAGTTTTAAGAACATATTTCTTGGAAAACCCAAAGTAAGACAGTAGCTGTCCTAAGTTTTACATGGGATCAGTCTCAGATTTTATTCCACAAGTAGCCTCCAAATTGTATGAAGTAAATGAGAATGATTACATGCTCCTTCTCTTCAGCAATTGATTTAGAGGTAGCAGTAATCAAGACCTGCATAAATCATCCTATGGCCTGGTCATCTAGTCAACAGGGCAGAGATTCTGACTTGTCCATTTCTGTCCTAGCAGAACTAAGAGCTCCTATATCAGGCTCTCTCTCTCAATGCTGGGGTCTAGTTCATGCTAAAGTAATAATTACTTATAGATCCATCCTAACACTCCTCCAAGGGAGAATTAAATCTTATAAGAGGGAAAGTAATTCAACCACAAATATATATTCTTACCCAGGGGCTACCCTCAGTGTGGCAGGTGAGTTTGGAGCTGATTTTAAGTAAAATTGCCTATGATAACTCTTAATAGCATAGATTAATTTTGCTTCTTGTGTAGTTTACATGAATGGAATCATACAGTGGATGTTCTTTGTTCTAGCTTCTTTTGTTCAACATGATGTTTGAGGGAATTCATGCTGTGGTAGATAGCAGTGATTCACTTATTTTTCTTGCCGAATAGTTAGTTATTCTATTGCATGGATATTCACAGTGTATGCATTCACCCTACCATTCATGAGCATTTGTGTCCTTTTCAGTTTTGGGCTATTATGAATAGTGTTTCTATGGCATATGGCTTCATTATAGGATATTCACATCCTCTGCTTTAGCAGACACCACCTAATGATTTTCCAAATTTATTGTATTGTGCTTTGTATTTTTAAAAAGTTTAAATTAGTTCTCAGTATTTAAAAAGCAGTTTTTCTATAGAGAATCGGGCAAACTAAAGGTTGCATTGTCAAATGAAATAAAACTAGCTGGAGCTCATTGTAATCACTTACGTTAACTGGGGCTCACCACAATCTCCTAACAATTGCTTCATCCACGGACAGTAATTTCTTGACCCCTTCTTCTGGGTTTTATTTTCTTTCATTTATGACTAATGATATATCCTAGGTGAATATAAGGGCTCCACAACTACTCATTTAGAGAATTCTAGAAGAACCTGGAAAATCTATTTCCTTCATTTGACTTATATTGGAAGTAGGTCCTGAGATAAGGGTGTGGATGCAGTTCGTTTATTTGGGAAGTGGTTCCAAGAAATGAGAGTGGGAAGTAGAAAAGGGAGTCAGGGAAAGAGAGAGGCCAATGGGGTATAATACCAAGTGTAGGGATCTGGATCTCATGGAGGTCACTTCCAACTGGGAACTCTGGGAACCAGAGTGGAATGCTCAGCCATCTGCCAGTTGAGTGGAGTGGGCAACCTCATTCTTGGCTTGAGGACTTCAGGGGGATGGCAGTGTTCTCTGCCCATAACCTTTAGCATGCCATACTTGTATGTAAAGTGGACCTTGGAGGTCTGAGGATTTCTCAGACAAATAGAAGCAGGTGCCGGCAGTGGGAAGGTAAACAGTAGTATAATACGATAAGAGGAATACAAGTGAGGTACCAACAGTGGTGGCTCCATTGATATATTCTGTGTTTACTCCCAGGTCTCTAGTCCCTAGAATCTTATATACTAGAATCTTGGTTCCTATTGTCTCAACACAGAGCTGGCAATGGGTTGTCTTTCATTAATGAGTATAGAACCTCTGCTTTCATTTCAGAAGGTCCACCCACCCTCCTCCCACTGTCCCCTTACCAAGCATGTTGAAATCACTGCATATTTATGGCAGTCTTATTGTATTACAATGCAGAGCTTCCAGCATCTGTGCACAGAGAAGCTTGCTCTGCTCATTTCTTCCCATCCTGTTAGATTTCCATTGCTTCTGTAGAAGCATATTTAAAAGATTTTAATAATGTATTTGCCAAGATAGGTTCATCTCACATGTCCTGTGATTTTTAATCAAGTAGAACAATTAGATTGTTGCATATCCCCCTAAACCACAGTAGGAGTTGCCTGGAGATGGGAAATCTGTACGAAGGTGAAGTAGAAATTATTATTTTTTTATTGCTCTTAAACTTTCAATTTATATTCCAAAGTGATTTTTTTTAAAAAAAAGGATTCACAGTGGTGATTGTAAGGGGGAAGGGAGTATAAGGGAGTTAAATGGTAATGAAAAAAAATACAATAAAAATTTTTTAAAAATAAAAAAGAATTCTTAGATTCTTAGAAGAGAATAAGATCTGTGTGAACAAGACAAGACCTACTTATTAATCAAAGTTTGTGTTAATAACACACATACACTGCAATGCCAAAAAATGGTTGCAAATGGTCCCTTTGACAAAGAGCCCCATGGGGTTTTTGCAGAAAAATAAAAATACAATTTCTCATTTAGGAAATAATAAATTCTTCGCCATCCTCTGAGACTTGAGTATATATCTGTTGGTGCCCAGTTAATTTTAATTTTTATCAAAAAACCCCATGCGATCTAAAAACAAACCCTTTGAAAGTCAAAGATAGCTAAAGCAATTTGAAAAAAGAGCATCAGTCACAATTCCCATGCTAGTTGATTTTAAAAATTCATTTGGAACTGACAAGGGATTAAAATATTTTAAACCAATGCAAAACAAAAAGAGCTTGTGAAAATACCACATGGCTAACATGTGCAAAAGAAGATTTTGATCTGGAAATATTAACTTCCTGGCTGGAGAATTTGAGGAAAATTCAACTGAACCTCACTCATTAAGGAATAACTTTCAGTTAGTTATTTACACATACACACTCACACACAAAGTTAGTGCTTGCTATTCACCGTGGTTATATTCTATAAAGTTACTATGGAGACTGAATTAGCAAATGTTGATATACCGGGTTACATTCCTGCATGCCTCTGATCATAAATTTTTTAGTCAACCAGATTACCATTCATGCTATATAGGTTTATTTGCCCACGTTCTTTTAAAACAAGCCAGTCTCATCATTATTAAAAACATACTTTTTCACATAATTCTTTCTCCTGTATAACACTTAATTAAAAAAAATCTTTCATAGCCTCTTGACCTCCAGAACCTGCACAACCTGTACATTAACATTTTTTACGCCATATGGCATTTTGAAACATGCAAGCCAGCCATAGTTTGACATTTTCCTAACCCTGTGTAACATGACCATAAATTCCTTGGTTTTCAGCCTCACAATAATACCACCCACAATATAGTGTTGGATTTTTTTTTCATCATCTCATGAATTCACAAACTTAGCTGTTTGTTAATCTTTTCCATAGCATTATAGATGTTATTTTAGAAATTTCTGGAATGGTCTCATATACAGATTAGCTAAATTCTCTTTTTTCCCCTAGATGTACCCTGTTATTGATTAATTAACTTTGAAATCATGGCCAGCAGCAGTATAACTCCTACCTGGATGAAGCTCATCTAACACACATTTTCTCTATGACACACCACAGTCTTCTTGGACTTTAAAAGATTAGACAACACTTCAGCATGTCACTGGGGCCATATTTAAACAAAAAAAGCAACAAAAAGTACAAAGATGTGAAAAATGTGCCACTAAATAGACTGTGGAAAGGACACTTGTTTACGGTATGAGAGGTGAGACAAGAAAGCAGGAAGTTGCCTTGTTCAGCCTCTGCTGGAACATATGGGTCATGCATCTCAAATTTTTCACCATATTCTGCATGCCATTGAATGTTCCATGAGTATTGATTTTGGAGTTACAATGAATTTTAGTGAGTGGGTTAGTTTGCAAATATGAGATCCATAGTAATGAAAATCACCTGTGTATTCTTCTTACTTGATGTTAATACACCAGCTCTGGATAATTCAAATAAAATTTTCATTAGTATTTTTGATGCTTTCAAAGGGCAGGGTTTATATAAGCATGTTCTTGGAATATACATTTTTTATTTGGTATCTTCCCTCACTAGCTCTCAACATGTTGGCATTTGCTTCCCTCCCTTGTCTAATAGAAAAGCTTTTTTCTTCAAATTCTTAAGTGCTGTGTCCTGCTTCTGGCTTGTTTTTAATTACATGAACTTTGGCTAATTATTTAACCTTAAAAAATACTTCTAGCACCATTATAGAAATTAAATAAAAATGAAAAATGCTTTGTTTATTATTTATTACATGGTAATTTCTTTTCTATACTCTAATGTGAGTAGAGAGACGTTTAAAATAGTGATTAAATAAGTGGATTTAGGAGTCACTTGCCTTGCCCAAGTGCTAAGATGATGTGTCTTCTGCCCTGGGTCCCTGAGTGACCACAGAGAGCTGAACCCCCACTGAACCACATTATGACATGAGTGTAAAGTGAACCTTTGTTGAGCTCTGAAAGTACTATGTGGCTTAAATGTGCAATGGAAATTTGTACCTCAGAATAAATTCATAGATTCAGGGATTAATTAGTTTCTATAGTATAGCCAAGCTTAATCTGACAAATACTCATAGACCCCCAGCCTGTGACCTTCCCTGGAGGCAAACATTTAGGAGAGTTTATGGCTGAGTAGAAGGACAGTAGGCTTGTGAGAGCTTAGAAAAGAATATGATGATCTCAAGAGACATAGGTATGATTATTGTATAGGTGTATATGTACCGGGTGGGGAAAAAGTAGGTTTACAGTTATGAGTACATGAAATATATAAAACACAAAGTTTATTCTTTTATTATTCTTTATTAATTATTGTATTATTTTCCATTCAAACAACTGTAAACTGACTTTGCCCCACCCTGTATCTGGAGTAGGGGTGAAGTGCATGTCAAAAAGCAGGCACCCCAAGAGGGAAGAACTCAAAGAGGATTAAAGCTTTAGTAGAATCTCAAATAATTAGTAAAGTTTAGTCATCTGGGTAAGAGGAGATGAAAATGATAGCATGATAGAACATTCTACCCAGAGGAAATTTGCTGGAAAAATGTACAGAAATGTAAGCGAGCAGGTAGTGGCAGGGGCTAGAGTCCCCTGTCTTATACCAAGAAGTCTCTAAGGAAGGTCTAGTAGGGGAATGATAGGGGCAGAACTTGGCTCTAGAAAGATTATGCAATTATCAGCACTAATCTGATTCGAGTAGAAGATTGCTATAAACAGGGAGAACAGTAGGAGGCTCTCTTCTCATATTATCTTCATGCAAAATCAAAGTGTTTATCCCACGGAGAGAGAAAGCATTATACATGATGAGTCTATCTGTCAGCTATAGCCATAATAATGCTGCATAACAACAATGACAGAAAAACAAACCCAAAATCAGTAGCTTACAGACACACCATTTTTCTCACACATGAATCTGCCAGTCAGTTAATGTTTGGCTAATCTTTGTTGGGTTTAGCAGGGCTTCACTCTAGGCTTCAGGTCACATTCAAGCCTATTCTACCTGTCTCATTCTGAGGCATTGCCTGGAGGGGTAGTGGCTACTAAGAAGATATTCTTTTTTTTTTTTTATTTTTTTTATTTTTTATTTTTTTTAATTAATTTATTTACTTTTTAAATACATTTGTCTCTGCCTTCCCCCCCCCTCTTTCCCTTGCCCCCTCCCACCTTCCTTCCCTCAGCTCTTCCCCTTTGGTTTTGTCCATGAGTCCTTGCTATATGTTCCTTGACTTTCCCCTTCCCTTCCCTTTCCCTGCCCCCCCTTCCCTCTTGTCTCTGTTGATTTCTTTTCCTTTCAGTGTTGCTGGTCATATTTGCCTTGCTTCTTTGCATTGTTGGTTAGGTTCCGCTTATAGGTGAGATCATATGGTATTTGTCTTTCGCCCCCTGGCTTATTTCGCTTAGCATGATGCTCTCCAGTTCCATCCATGCTGTTGCGAAGTTTAGTACTTCTTTTTTCTTTCTGCTGCATAGTATTCCATTGTGTATATGTACCATAATTTTTTGATCCAATCATCTACTGATGGGCATTTAGGTTGCTTCCAAGACTTGGCTATTGTAAATTGTGCTGCTATGAACATTGGGGTGCATAGGTTCTTTTGTATTGGCGTTTTGGTGTTCTCAGGGTATAGTCCCAGCAGGGGAATCGCTGGATCAAAAGGCAGTTCCATTTTCAGCTTTCTGAGGAAATTCCACACTGCTTTCCATAGTGGCTGCACCAGTCTGCATTCCCACCAACAGTGGACTAGGGTTCCCTTTTCTCCACAGCCTCGCCAGCACCTGTTGTTTGTGGATCTGTTTATGATGGCCATTCTGACCGGTGTGAGGTGGTACCTCATGGTGGTTTTGATCTGCATTTCTCTAATGGCTAGTGATGCAGAGCATCCTTTCAAATGCCTCTGGGCCCTCTGTATCTCCTCCTTAGAAAAGCGTCTGCCCAGGTCCTTTGCCCATTTTTTGATTGGATCGTTTGTCTTCTTGGAGTAAAGTCGAGTGAGTTCTTTGTATATCTTGGAGATCAAACCTCTATCTGATGTATCATTAGCAAATATATTTTCCCATACGGTTGGCTCCCTTTTCATTTTGCTGATGTTTTCTTTTGCCGTGCAGAAGCTTCTTATTTTGATGAGGTCCCACTTGTTTATTCTTTCCTTTATGTCCCTTGCTTTAGGAGACATATCAGTGAAAAAATTGCTGCGTGGGATATCTGAGAGTTTCCTGCCAATGTTCTCCTCTAGGACTTTGATGGTGTTGCGACTTCTATTTAAGTCTTTTATCCATCTTGAGTTTATTTTTGTGTATGGTGTCAGCTGATGATCCAATTTCAATTTTTTGCATGTAGCCATCCAGCTCTCCCAACACCATTTGTTGAAGAGGCTGTTATTGCTCCATTTTATGCTTCTGCCCCCTTTGTCAAATATTAGATGTCCATAGAGACCTGGGCTTATTTCTGGGCTTTCTATTCTGTTCCACTGGTCTATGGGTCTGTTCTTGTGCCAGTACCAGATTGTTTTGAGTATAGTGGCTTTGTAGTAGAGTTTGATGTCCGGTATTGTGATCCCTCCTACTTTGTGTTTCTTTCTCAAAATTGCTGCAGCTATTCGAGGTCGTTTATGGTTCCATATAAATTTTTGAAATGTCTGTTCTATTTCTGTGAAATACGTCATTGGTATCTTAATAGGGATTGCGTTGAATCTATAGATTGCTTTTGGTAGTATGGACATTTTAAGGATATTAATTCTTCCAATCCATGTGCACGGTATATGCTTCCATTTATTTGTGTCTTCCTTAATTTCTTTTTTCAATGTTGTATAGTTTTCTGCATACAGCTCTTTTGTGTCTTTGGTTAAATTTATCCCTAGGTACTTTATCTTTTTTCGTGCTATATCGAATGGTATATTTTTCCTGATTTCTTCTTAAGAAGATATTCTTTTCACAATAGAGGCACAAGTTCCAGAGATCAAAACCAACTATAGGAGCCTGGGGAAAGACTTTACTCACATGATAGCCTCTGACATACCACTGGACAATGCAATTTACATGGACAAATCCAAAGTCAAGAAATCAGTTTATTTGACAGGATTCCCCAGGGAAACAGAACTAATAAGATGTTTTATTATTTATTATAAAGGGTTGGTTCACATGATTATGGAGGCTGACATGTCCCAAAGTCTAAAGTCAGCAAGCTGGAGACTGAGGAGAGCTGATGATATAGCTCTAGTCCAGAAGTCAGCCGCCTCAAAACCCAGAGAAAGCTGATATTTTACTTCAAGTTTGAAAGCAGGAAAGAATTTGTGTCCCAGATCTGTACAATCAGGCAGAAGGAGTTTCCTCTTATTTGCTAAAATGTTGGCTGTTTTGTTCTATTTAGGCTTTTAACTGATTGGATGAGGCCCACTCACATTGCAGGTGAGGGTAAATCTACTTTACTCAGTTTACTCGTTTAAATAGTTATCCCATCCAAAACACCCTCACAGACACACCCAGAATAATGTTTGATCAAATATCCAGGCACACTGTGGCCCAGTCAATTTAAACATAGAATTAACTATCACAATGAGGAATTTCATTCTGTCAACCACCAGGGCACACAGGGGTGAATATTGAGATCAATTATTGTTCTGTAGAAGTGGTTTTGACAGAAAGTGAAATCAAATTTACCTCAAGATTAGAAACTTATTAACTGAAAACTGTCCACCTTCTGTTTATTTATTTGACCAGAAAAAATATGTTGAAGATCAGGTGTCTGAGTCCTGCTCTAGCTGGATAATAAATAAGTCCAAATTTATCCCCCTGCAATGCAAAAAGATATATGAGCTTCAGGAAATGTCTTGATGCTTTCCCACACTTTCTTATTCTTAATTTAGCTGTCTCCCTTTGAAGGCTGTTATTGTATCAGAGCCTCTAGTATTACCACTTCTAAGCTATTGGTAAATTATCTTAACCTTACTGTATCATTGTTTTTTGATCTGTAAAATGGACATAATAATTCTACCTGCTTCATATTGAAGTTTGTAATATAGATAAAGTACTTAAAGCATTACGGGACCTTGAGTAACTGCTTCATACATATGATCTATTTTATTATTAACTTAATTTTTGCAACTCCACCATGTAGACATTTCAAAAAATAATTTCCATATTATAAATGAAGAGTCCAAGGCAGAGTGAGTATATGTAACTTTTCCAGGAGTACATAATTAGTGAGATAAGTCTAAATTCATCTTGACCACCACCTCCACACCCAGCATCTTCTTAGAGAATAATTGCTTTTATCATGCACTGGAACTAATTCCAGGTTATCCCCTGTGTATTTTATTTTATTTATTTTTTTGGTAAAGATTTTATTTATTTATTTATTTATTTATTTATTTATTTATTTATATAGGGGGAAAGGAGGGAGAAAGAGAGGGAAAGAAACATCAGTGTGTGGTTGCTTCTCACACACCCCCAACCAGGGACCTGGCCCACAACCCAGATGTGCCCTAACTGGGAATCAAACCAGTGACCCTCTAGTTCATAGGTAGGCACTCAGACTACTGAGCCACACCAACCAGGGCCATCCCTTGTATATTTATATTTATATTTATATTTATATTTATATTTATATATTTATATTTGTAAAAGTATAATATTGTATTTGTGTGCAGGTTCTTTTTTAAAAAATGCTATTGTATTATAACCATATTTTATTCTGCTACTTGCTTTCACTCAGCACTATATTTTGGAAGTCTTCTGATATCAGCAATATAAATCCATTTTATATAAAGTGTGGCAAATAATTCAATAACCTAAATATACTATCATCTAGTTCTTACACTATTGGTAAACAAAGTTCCCTTCCAAGACTTCACTATTGTGAACAATGCTGTATTAGTTCTCCTACTACAATTCTCTGGTGTGCATGAGTGAGTGTTTCTCTAGGCAAGATGAGAAGTAAACTTGCTGGATCATAGAGTGTGTACAATTGCAATTGTAGTAGATACCAGCAAGCTGCTCCCCAAGCTCCAGTATGGCTCTTACAATTCAAACTCCCACTGGTCATGAATGGGTTGGCTTCCTTGGCATCAGGAAAATGACAAGATGTGGTGAGGACAAGAAAGTGTCCCTGAGAACCATGGGAAGCTCAAGGCAATGTGTGCTCCTTTACAGTTTTCATTGGGATATCCTGGATTTTTTGTTTGTTTCCAATTCCCAACTATTTCTGGGGAAAAAAATGACACAAGGGAAATGACTCTCTTTTTTTAATGGACAGAACATTATTTCATACTTGTCTGTACTCAGGAGGCTTTTAAAATCTCAGTTCTTTATTAGGAAGAAAATTGGGGTCTTTTGTTAGAGCATAAATAATATTTTTTCCATTGCCTATCTAACATAGTATGTCCAGCTAGGACTATTATAAAACCCTTCTTAGGAGCTATATACCTTCCTGACTTTCTTTTTATATTTAGAAGAACAATTCAACATGACAAATTTCAGTTCACTAAGAAAGTCTGGGTGAGTTAAGAACTTTAAAAGCTCTAGGAAAAGACTTTCCAAATGATTAAACAACAAACAGAATTTACTATGAAGCATTTTCCCTACAGCAATTGGTAGGAATTTTTATAACTATCTACAACGGTAAGCAAACAATCAGAAAAATGTTCTTCTTCTGACAATTTAGAAAGTTCAGTCTTTGGAAACTGGACAGCAAGGTTTGGTTCTAACCTAACAACCACACCTATATAATTAGGTAGTTCTTGCAGGTTTCAGGCAGAAAATGTCACTGCTGTGTTACAGTAATAATCCTGGTTGCTGTTGAGTTATCAGCAAACTGCAGCTCCTCTCTTGGGAGAAGAAACCATGTACTTTAACAAATCACTGTATTTTGGGTTTTGACATTGCACATGCTTTTCAATTTCCATTTGTTCCTTTGGTTCATTAGTATTTCATTATTGTTACAGTCAGAAACATTTTAATAGTTTTTCTCCTTCTAAAATAACTCACCATCAACTATATTCTGTCATCCCTTTGTACACCTAAAAATGACACACCCACTCCAATTTTAAGTTGCTTTTAGGAAGTGTTATTTTGGACATTTTTCCCAAAAGTCCAAGATGGCTGCCTTTGGCTATGAACTAGAATAATTGCTTAGTGTGTGAAAACAAATATTCAAAGTCTACTTCAAATACAGATTATTTTTTTAATAAAAGAATAGAGCAATGTCTTCTTGTATTCCTAAATCTCTTTATTAGATCAGAACATGCTCAAGGAACTCAGTGTGTGCACTCAGAAGTGCATATATACACACAATTTCACATTTAACTCTCTCAAACACAATTTACATAGATACACTAGAACACACACACTCCACATTACATATGGCACATATCCATGCCACATATCTTCACCCACCTACATTCCATACACATCCTCTCACAGTCTTCCAAGCACAAACCAAACACATACCATACATGAACACATACTTCAGTGACTCACAGACACAGTGACATCCATGCTACACATACATATACAACCACAAATACACACACCATCATTACATACATTTCACTTTCTCTCAAACACAGAATACACATATATACATAAATACATACATTCCACATATACACATGCACATACACTCATGATCCACATATATGCAAACCACAAACACACACACCCATACCAAAAGCAACAGCAAAAAAATAGTAAATAAACACATGTAAGAGTGTATACTAGGAAATATATAATGGGAAATGTTTTGGAACGGAATTTAAGATTATTGCAGAAATTTTAGTAACTTTCAAAAAAGTCAGATTTTGGGGGACAAGTGATGGCTTTCCTTTGTTGGTTATGTCCTATATGTGCATGATCAGACCCATTCCTCCTCAGTTAAAAGGAAAGGCAAAGTACAAAGGTTCAAGGATGAAATCAGTGTATCTGACCAATATGCAATCTCCCCCCCCCACATGTTTGTCAATATTCATGGAGTAATTGTGGAGGGCTGTACTGATTCCAGAGTATATTGGGAATATATAATATGTTATGAAAAAAATAAACGACCTCTCTAAAGATGTGATCATCCATCACAGGGGAGGATGAGACAGTCCTTCCTGGAAATATATCCTAGAATGGGTGGTCCTATTGTTCTCAGGCTCTCCTTTGTTCTACAGTACTTCTGGGCAGTGCTTGATCCCTAGCCTCCCAGAGATTGACTCCTTGAGGGACAGGCCCTGCCTGGAATGATGCTCACAGGGAGACCAAGAGCTCTCATTGCTGGGAGTGGCAATTGGTCCCTCTGGAGGACAGAGTCCAGCTTAGTGCCTGTAAAAGTTCAAATAAGTGTCAAAACACCCTAAGAGAGATCCTGCTCAGTAGAAGGATGGACATCCCTCCGGATCTGCAGCACATACTCTCAAGTCCTGTAGAGAAACTGTCCTTTCCCCAGTGTCACCTTCTAAAAAAATTCTAAGTGCTTTGAAAACCACTGTCAGAACTGCGAAGGTGAAGGTCAAATGCAGAGGAGGCTTGAATTTAGAGTGACATCTGACTTCACAAGTTTAATGGCTGTCTAAAGTCAGCTCTGACAGAAAATCAATTCATGGAAATTACTGTGCGCCCTTCTAGGCTAAGTAGCTTTCTACACACTATTTCTCTTTCCTGCTTTTTTCTTCCATTCCTAACCACCTTCTTGCTCACCCTTCTTCCTCCCTTCCTCTGTTTCTCCCTCCCCCTACTTCCTCCCTCCCTCCCTCCCTCCCTCCCTCCCTCCCTCCCTCCCTTCCTTCCTTCCTTCCTTCCTTCCTTCCTTCCTTCCTTCCTTCCTTCCTTCCTTCCTTCCTTCCTTCCTTCCTCTTTTCTACTCTTTTATCCTCTCCTCTCTGTGCAGGTTTTAAAAATTAAGATCAGAGAAAGTTATTGTATTGTGTCCCAGAAGGAAGAGTATATGGTGGGCATCTACTTAAACATAATCCATGACAGCTGGACATCTAGTTGTTTAAAGGAAGGTTGTATTTCACATTTGTTATAAAATGTGACAGCTAACAGGCATTGAGTTTGGACTTAACTAACTCTCTCAGTTTTTCCTCAATAGAGGACCATCTTTAACTGATAACTAGTCTGTTACGGTTTGGAGCCATTTATGGCCAGCTGAAGTTAGTTTAGATGTGAGCATTTACTATGCTTTTTTTTTTTTTTTTTTTGTTAGAAGATGCATTAAACTAATGAAATTCATCCCACGTGTACTGTTTTAATACTCACACATTCCCCTACCTCACCCAAATTGACCTTAAACCCCTCTGTGGGTATCATTTCCCTCTTTAGACATTAATCAGATATCCTTTCTTTAATAAAGGCTAAACTTCAATAAGTTTACACTGAAAGATGCACTTTGCAATCTGGCTCCAATCCCCCATTGATTCACTTCCTAAACTCTAAGATTTGGTCACATGTCTCTAAACCTTAGCTCTTGCTTTTCTTTGGGCTCCACATTTTGGAAGCCCTGCCATTCTTGAAGCCCACAAAATCTTTCCATGTATCTGCAACAAAATTAATTGCTCCTCCTTCTGGAATCCATAGCAAATGGCATGCACTTCCACTTAGCCTTGCACAATACTTTTGAGGACTGGCACTATTCATCTTGGTGTGATCCAAAGTTTCTAGCCATTTGCCTGACACAAGTGGGATCTCAGTAAATTATAATAGAAATATAAACTTGGAAGAAACCAAATAACAGGGTATCTGTTATTCTTGCTTTCCTGGCACTCATTCTCTTTCTTTTGAGTAAGTATCTGAATTTTTCTTTGGAAATCACATCTTCCAAACTCAAAGGTGATGGGGACTGACCTTACTCAAGGGGGCATGCATGTGACTTGATCTGGCCAATTAGATTTATAATGATTGCTCCAGTGGTGGATACATGGTTGAACTGGGTTTACTAAAGAGAATCCCAATTTTTTCTTAAATAATTGGAAAAGAAATTTGTTCTTTGGCTACTATAGGACAGCTGTTAGAATGCAAACCTGGATTTTGCTGATGGCCACATTTACTACCTCATGAGAGTTTGCTTTCAAAAAATGCTCATGTAGGGGAAAGAGCCAAAAGAAAGGGAAAGACAAATTCCCAATGACAAATTTAGGTTCAGCCATGCCTCTTTAGGCATTGTATCCATGGACCTTTTATCATATGACCTAACATATTCCTATGTTTGCTTTAACCAGTTTAGTTTTCCTCTTATTTTTATTCTTTTTCTCTTGCATTCATTGTTTTCCTTTTTTTCTATCATTTGTACCCAAAGATTCTTGAGAGATAGTGCCATTTAGTGAGACAATAGAAAACAGGTGTCTGTCTCTGAAGACCAAAAGATCAATTAAGATAAGTTTGCTTACTGCAACTTCCAACATCATGGTTTTGAAGGTATCTTTCTGGAACCTAATGATCACAGATAACTTAAAACACTGCTTCTGAGTCTTAACTGTACACATGAATACCTTGAGGATCTTGTTAAAATACAGTTTATGGCTGAGCAGGTCTGGGGTATACCTGAAATCTTAAATTTCAAATAAGCTCCCATTGGCTTCTTAGATGCTGGTCCAGGACCAACTTTTGTGTAGCAAGAACTAGAATCAAGGGTCATCATCAGTTCCTAGACCCTCCTGCTCAACAGAAATGATCTTTTGCATGCCATTTTTGCTTTATGTGGTGATGGGTGAATATGCCACACTTTTAAAGAAAATTTCCTTACTTTTAAACTGACTTTCTTAAGAAAAAGAAGCTGAGCCAAAAGCAGGACCACTAATGGGGAAATGTGTGAACAATGAGTGAAGCCAATGCAAAGAAGCAGGTGAAGTAACTGCTTAAAATGCTACAGATACACAGGCACATCCTGAAGTCCTCTTTTTCCCCATTCTTGAATCACAAATTTGTCTTATTGAAAGCATTTATTGCAACATAGCCCATCTCTGCTGGGGCTCAGAAGAATTATGGCACATGCTTGCTTCTGGGGCTCAACCTGCTGCCCAGCAGAATGACTATCCCACCTGGACTGTGATCTAATTTATTTCTTCCCTTCAGTGCCAGATTCCTGGTTACTGGTGCTGGGAACTGAAATAACACCAGTGCTTGACCATATCCAAAGTTGTCTGCTTCCAGACAATGCCATGTGGCTCAGGATAATCTTTGCATATTATCCAGTCTGATGATGCAGTGACTTGGTTTCACTGCAACTGAAATATATGCCTTGTGAGTTTGTTATGTTTTGGGATTAATAATCACACAAAAGTATTTAAGCAGGCATGAGCATCTCATCTCTCAGTAAACATGTCACTTTCAAATACAGATTCTGCCGCTACATATTCATAAACTCCTCTCATCAAAATCACTTCTTGGGTTGCAACTGGGCATGCTTCCCATTTTTTAGTACATCGTTTTTGAATCTCTTTCTTTCCCCTAATCAAGAGTTAGTCAAGCAGATGTGGCATTACTTGGTCCCAAGAACAACTGTTATCAGTGGAGGTAAATGTGAGATGCCTAATCTTCCTTGAACACCTTCTCTAGGTCTTGGGTAAAGGGTGGAAGATAAGGATGGAATTCTAACATTTGTGTTTTAATAAATGAATGTGACCTCAGATTTCAGCAGCACTGGATTCAGTGTCCCATAACTTGAGAAAAACACTTGGGGTTTCTTCATAACTTCCAGAAAGAATGTGATGCCAGAGTGTCATAGCTATAGGCAACAGCAGGAAAGAATAATTAGAAAAATATGTTAGATTCAAGTGTGTTTTTCTATTATCAGTGTTTGGAGGGAACTGGAACTTAGCCCTTGGAATAAAATATGTTATTCAAAATAATATTGGGCATAAATGGGTCCTATATGAAAATCACTGTGGAAGCTGAATGAGCAGCCTTATAGAATGAATAAAGCTGGCTTTGCATCAAACTAGATTTCTTCCTGTCTCTCAGCAGCCTTCTGGAGGCTTCTCCTGCTAGTTGAATGATATATATGTATGCAGGGAATGCAAACTGATTTTTTACTAGATTAAGAAAAAAATTCAGCCAATAACCTAGGGTTATATTTTTTGTAAAACAACTGGACATGTTGCACTCTATACACAAACGTAAGATTTTAAATTTGATTAATTTGTGCTCCCACCAATTAAATATGCCCAGTAAGAGGGGAAAGGGAGGCATAGAAGTGCCAGGAAGTGGAGAATGTGATCTTTCCTTCAAATTATTTTGGCTTCACTCCAGAGCCAGTGCCATTTATGCAGACCCATATGGATGGAAAATTAGTCTTTGGGTATTTTTTAGGAGGTTTCTTTTATAATACATAAATAAAAGTGTTGTTGGCAGAGGGTCCCCACTGATACCAAACAGACTTGTGAGAAGTGTGGAAAACCAATATTTTGGTTTTACAGGGTTTTGAGACTACCCAAGGGAGTTTGGCTGTTGATAGCCAAATAGCTCCATAGACATTATTAGAGTGGAAGGTACATTTGTGAGAAATGTCAAAGTGATAACCAAAAAGGGAGAACAGAGCATATTACTCATTGAGGCTAGGACTTTCCCATCAGCACATCCACCATTGCAGTCATGAAAAAACTCTAAGACTTTACTGAGAAGTTACAGTTTTCAATAAATAAAAAGGAAAATCTGTTGTGCACACCTTCTCTGAGAACATGGCTATTATCTGATACTTGGTACTTCTCCTATGAAAAATGTCACTGCTCTCAAGAAAGGGGCAGGTTGTGGCAGGAGTGGAGACCAACAGAGGTACACACATCTTTCAGGTTATTTACTCATGGCCTCTTCCAATGTGACTGGCTGGCCTCAAAGATGGCCTCTGTCACTGAAAGACTGAAAAGCATCAGTTAGGCTGACAGGACATTGAAATTCAGAGCCCTGGCATCTATGCCCAGTTCACCTATGTACGTCTGGGAAAGTAACTTTAGCTCTCTGAATGTCTGAGCTCAGGGTCCTCAACTGTAACACAAGAGTCTGGGACTACACTAATAGTCCTGGGCTTCATATTCTGACACTGCCATTCTCTTGTTTCCCTTATCTAGACCTTCTGGAAATTCCTCTCTCTAATCAAAATTTAGCCAGATTCTGTTCACCATCTCCACTGTTATCACCTGGTCCCACCTTCCTTATCCATCCCTCACTTGGATTATCTCAGCAGACTCTATACTGACTTGTCTGTGGTCTCTTCTGCAGCACACAGCCTGTTCTTAACCCAACAGACTGAGTGATCTCATTAAAATCCCACCATATTGCTCCCCCAGGAGCTTCCCTTTTCTCTCTATCCATGTAATAGCTCATAGAGCCTGAGTACTGGCCCAGCTTTATCTCTCTGATCCCATCTTCTGATATCTCGCACATGATTATTTCCATCCAGCCACATAACCATTCTCTTCCCAGGTCCTCATCCTCATCCTCCTCCCATGTCACCCATCACATTATTTCCATCACCTTTCTGTAATGCTATTTTCACTCCCTCCCCAACCCCACCACAACCAGTTACCTGTATGACTGACTGTGTTACCTCCTTCTAACCTCTACCCAAATGTCACCCCCTTGATGAGGCTTTCCCTGACCATTACATTTAAAATTGCTTCAGCTCTACAGCACTTTCCAGTTTCCTCATTCTGCCTTTCACTTCCTACAGCATTGAACTTCTAGCATATAACACAATTCAAATATCAATTATTTTTTTTCATGTCTCCCCCTACCCAAATGGAGGCCTCATGTGGGCCAGGACCTTTGCCTATACATAAATGTTTTTTACTGTTGTATTCCCAGTGCTTGGAAGAGTTCCTGGTTCACAGAGGTGCTCAATACAGACTTGCTGAATGAAGTTATAAATCCTTGTCATGCTTTTGGGTGTGCATGGTACTAATAACTGACAGCAAAGTCCAAAAAGAGACAATGCCTGTATAATGGAAAGCCAGCAGCATTGTTGTGCACAGATGACTACATAACTATTCCTAAGTGGATGAACTTTTTTCATAGTTTATATGTGCACCTTGCACTTTATTGTGAATGCTGTCAATGTCCTTTTCTGTGCCCTGATGTTTGCTGTCCTTCTTGCTTTAGCACCTATGTTTCTGCCTCAAAGCTTTCTCTGTCCATAGAAGCATGTAAGGGACCCATGTGAAGACGGGACTCACAGTGCCATGGAGCTAATGCCCCTAGGAGCACCCTCAAGTGATAAGGAATGGGAGTTCTTGGCCAATTGATCTTACATTCCTTGATCTTTAGGTGGGATCATTCTTAGCCTTCTGTGTTTACCTGTGTCCCAGTGGTCTACAATGGGTTCAAGTCCACTACCCAGTTGGACTTGATAAACAGTGTGGATAAACATATGTTTTATTAATTTCTGCCCCTTCCCACTGTTATTTTCCCACTTTTCTCCTCTACCAGGGATCTACCTGTGATCACGTCCCAAATAAGTTGCATTCTTATCTCATTGGCTGTTATCAGGGGAACCCAAATGCTCATAACCATGTGACAAAAACTGACCTCCTCCCTCATGTATGTTCCAGACCTCTTTATATCAAGCAGATCATATGCCGCATGCAGTTTAAGCCTTGGCTGAAGATATGGACCAGGTCATCTCTGGAGTCTCTTCCTACTGTATGACCCAAGATTCCAGTTTGTGAGAGGCAGGTTGATAGGCAATGCTCTAAATTCTGAAACCAGACTGCCCAGGTTCAAGTCCTGCCAGCTATATGACCTTCGGCATGCTATTTAACCTTTCCTTTTTCCAGTTCACTCATCTGCAAAACAATTTTAATAATGCTGTTCCCTGAGGTTGCCATAAATATTAAATGATTAAATGAGTTCACATTTGCAAAGTACCCTGACCAATGCATGGCCCAGAGTAGGTGCTACATAATGTTAAATAATTAAATCCCTCCATCTTGCCAACAAAAAGGATAGAGCTAAAAGAGGTTAAATTCTCTGACCAAGGTCATACAACTCCCGAACTGGAAAGCTACTTTTTGGAACCCAAATATAGTGTTATATTTCTCTCAATTAAAAAAAAAAAACTAAATAAAAACCTGAATCCAAATGCTCACACTTTCTTGAAACTTATTATATAATAAAGATTGGTAATCTTTTTAATAATTACTACCAGTTAATTAGTGGATAGGCATAAGCAATTCAATATGTGGTCCAAGTTAATTTGAATTAGTATTTCCTTTATCTATATGGATTGTTCCAAATATGTAATATACTTCATAGAAGAACACCTGCTGGGTAAATATTTCACTTTGATAATAAATCAATCTCTCTCTCCCTTCCCCAGTACTATAATCCTCGAATATATGAAAATATTTTGTGTGAAGGAAAGCAATGCACTTTGCTCATTCTCCATAGAACAGTGTAGGAAAGGATTTAGGTTAAATTTTGCTGGAAGGAATTTCATCCAGATGTAGGGTAGAGATTTTCTGATTAAAGCAGAGTCAGAATTAAAGTTAGCTGTATGTGGCATTTGAGCTGCATTCGGAAAACCTCCTTGTCCACAAATGTCTCTTTGATACTGACTTATACTGGTGCCTACAGTCTTACTATTAGAGATTCATTCTTTTGGTGACTTTAGTTAAAAAAATTCATTAAATACATTTCATGAAACAGCCACTAAGTTATGCATTAGGTAAGAGGTAAGACTTGGCTGTTTCAAAGACACCCCACATCAGAATATGCAGATATCTCTGAACAGATGACACATTATGCTATTGTCAACAATTAACACTTCAATGAGAATTAGCTTGACAGATCCTGTTTTAACTATGACAACTTTCCTGAGAACACAACCCCAAGGGAATAAGAGGCAAAACTCTAGTTCTGTGTAGGGAGATGGAGATGTTGGAAAGAATGGCCAGTGTACAGACCAGGGCTGCCAAGGAGAGTATTTAACATTTGTTGGGTACGTGCCATGGACCAGGCACTGTGCTATCTTCCCATCTACTCTAAGGGAAGCTGATCAGTCACTTTAATGCGCCTGCCCAGGCAAACTTGAAGGCACAGTGAGGCAGGAGAGAAGAGGGGCATTGTAAAGACCCACTATGCCTCACTCTTTGGTGGTTCAAAGGCCCCTTGTTGAACCATAATCAAGAAGAATGGATACATATTTGTCTTGGCTTACTTCTGGGAGAAAAGAATAACCGAGAATAGAGCAAACTTTAAATTCTCCTATTGCTACATACAATTTTTAACCAATGTGAATGAAACTTAGTCATAGAAGTGAAGAATTTGCGAGAACTTTGAAAGATGGCGGAGGAGTGAAAGGGAGTCATGCTGACCTCCTCCCAAAACCAAACTGGAATTGCAACTAAATAATGGAGTAATCACCTGGAAAGCAGTGGAGCGATAGTGAGAGAGGAGCCTTGGTGCCGTGGACAGTGGATTCTACTCTCACACATCCCAATGGGTGAGAATTGCGGTGGAGGCTCGAGAGGGTGGGCTGGGTGCGCACGGGCACTGGCACCAGAGGGACATTGAAACGGCCAGTTAGCATCCCCCCGAGAAGAACGGAGTCTGAATCATAAACAGGAACCCCTAAACTACAGCAGCTAAAGCCAAGAAAATACAGACAAAACGCAACCCCAAAAAGCTTAGGAGTGCTCTCTGCCAGAGACAGGTGGCTGGAGATGCAAAAAGACATTTAAAGGGCAAACGTAAAAGTTGCAGCGGCAGCCACCCTCCTTGATCGCTGGGTAGAGGCGGCAGCAGGGTGGGCTGGTGCCTGGGAAAAGACTGGTGAGGAAAACTTTGTGAAGAGAACTGACACACTGGCTGGTGAAGCGCGGGTGATAACGCACTTCCCACTCTGCAGCTACCATCTGGCTCAGGCATAAGGGAATCAATTAACATGCTTTTTGTGCGCTCCGCACACAGCTTGTACGCGTGTGAGCTCTGGGGCTGAGTGCAGACTGGCTGGGAAAGCCTTGAGGAGAGACTGGAGACAGAGGTGTTGGGGAAAGAAGGGAGGAGGAACCGGGGAGTCCCGACTCCCTCCCCGTTCGTAGTCTCCATTGTGGGCTGGAAAGGCGCGACCCCAAAGAGGCAGAAGCGGGGCGCGCATGAACCAGACTGCCTGCGATTGAAACGCAGTCCGCACAGGGGTTGGATCCCTGGCCGAAGGGGTCACAGAACTGCCCAGAGGCCCCTAAGGGGAGACTAGAAACGGAGGCATTGGGGAAAGAACGGGAGGAGGAACCGGGGAGTCCCGACTCCTTCTCCTTGCCGAAGTCTCCATTGCGCAGGAAGAGGCCACACCCCCAAAGAGCCAAAAGCTGAAAAGCAAACATAGACACCCCCAAAACACCCAGAGAAGGAGCGCACACTTGCGCCGAGTGACCGGCGAGGGTTGGCGAGCGTGTGTGTGACCCACACGGGTTGGTGAACGCTTGCACCTGCCAGCAAGGCCTCACACAGACTGGCACCCATACGGCTTGCGAGGGAGTGCACAGAAGGGCAAGGGCAGGCGTAAATTGACCTACCCGCTGCGATTGCGGAGCGGCCCACAAAATAAGTAGAGCTGCCCAGATCCCTGGAGAAGGGACCAGAAACAGGATTAACCGGAGAGTCCTAGAGCTGATTTCCTCCCATTTCCGTAGTCCCCATTTGGCGAGGGCAAGCAACGCACGCAAAGAGCCAAATGTGGGGAAAACACACAATAGAAGACCCTAAACTGACCAGTGCTGCGAAGCTCGCGTGCCAGGGAGGCCAGATGAGTACGGGAGGTCGCGAATAAGCCCCCTGGTCTGGGGCAAGCACATGCGAGCCCAGGCAGGTGGGGGACCCTGCTGCACTGGGAACGCGCTCAAGGAGCCCGCGTGAGAGCGCAGAGAGATCCCAAAAAATAGCTCAGCCCTGACCCAAAGGGTCACAGAGCTGCTCCAAGCAGGAGTCAGACACAGGCATTAGACTCCTGAAAGGCTCAAACAAACAACCCAAGGCCCTATAGGGTCAACAACTGACATCATCAGAGGCAAGCCCAGAAAGAAAAGTAAAGGACAAAAATACTTAACAGACTCTCACAAAAATGGGAAGAAAAAGAAGTTCCCCTCAAATGAGTGGAAAAGGGGACTCCCTACAGGGAGAGCTAAATGAAATAGAGGCAAGGGAATTATCAGATATGGAATTCAAAACAATGGTTCTAAGGAAGCTCAATGAGCTCAGCCAGCTCAAAGAGAACTATGAGAAACTGCAGAGAAACTATCAGGATCTCACAGCAAACTATATCAGCCTGGAAAAGGACATAGAAACTATCAAGAAGACACAAGAGGATATGAAGAATACCATTTCTGAATTGAAGAACACAGTAGAAGGAATCCAAAGCAGGCTGGATGAAGCTGAGGATCGAATCAGTGAGATGGAGGACAAGTTAGAAAGAAGCTCCCAGAAAGAACAAGAAATGGAAAAACGACTCAAAAAGAATGAAGAAGCATTTAGGGAAATGCAGGACAACCTGAAACGCAATAATATCCGTATAATAGGGATACCAGAAGGAGAAGAAGAGGAGCAAGGAATAGAGAACCTCCTCGAAAAAGTAATGATGGAAAATTTCCCTAATTTGAGGAGAGAAAGGCTCTCATGGATCCAGGAGGCACAGAAGACCCCACTCAAGAGGGACCCAAGGAGGTCCACTCCAAGACACATCATCATTAAAATGGCAAATGTCAAAGACAAAGAGAGAATCCTCAAGGCAGCAAGGGAGAAGGAGAAAGTAACATACAAGGGGGCCCTGATACGCCTAGGAGCTGACTTCTCAACAGAAACACTCCAAGCCAGAAGGGAATGGCAACAAATATTCCAAGCCATGAAAAGCAAGGGCCTACAGCCAAGGCTGCTCTACCCAGATAGGCTCTCCATTAAAATAGAAGGAGAAATACAGAGTTTCCCAGACAAAAGAAAGCTAAAAGAATACATCTCTACCAAACCAGCACTCCAAGATATGCTAAGGGGCCTGGTTTAAGCAGATGAAGGAAAAGAATGAGACAGAGAGGAACACAAGTACAAAGAGAAAAGATGAGTAAGTTTCTATCAGTAATATCTCTCAATGTGAATGGACTAAATGCCCCAATCAAAAGACACAGGGTAGCTGAATGGATAAGAAAACATGACCCACACATATGCTGCCTACAAGAGACCCACCTCAGAGCAAAAGACCTACACAGATTGAAAGTAAAGGGATGGAAAATAATATTCCAAGCAAATGGGCATGAGAAAAAGGCTGGGGTTGCCATACTTGTATCAGACAAAGTAGATTTCAAAGCAAAGGCCATAAAGAGAGACCCAGAGGGGCACTTTATCATACTTAAAGGAAGAATCTATCAAGAAGACATCAACATTGTAAACTTGTATGCTCCCAATATAGGAGCCCCCAAGTTTATAAGGAAATTGTTGGATGACTTCAAAAAAGATATAGACAGCAACACACTGATAGTAGGGGATTTCAACACCCCACTGTCAAAAGTGGACAGATCTTCCAAACAAAACATTAATAAACATATCGTGGCACTGAATGAAACACTGAAATAAAGAGACTTAGCTGACATATATAGAACCTTACATCCCAAAGAAGAAAAATACACATTCTTTTCAAATGCTCATGGCAGTTTTTCAAAGATAGATCACATAATAGGACACAAAGCAAGCCTCAGCAAATTCAGGAAAATGGAAATAATACCAAACTTTTTCTCAGACCACAAGACCTTGAAACTCGAAATCAACCTCAAAGAGAAACTTCAAAAACTTGCAAACTCATGGAGATTGAACAGTACACTATTAAACAATGAATGGGTCAATAATGAGATAAGAGAAGAAATCAAAAAATTTCTGGAAACAAATGAAAATGAACAGACAACTGTCCAAAACCTATGGGACACAGCAAAGGCGGTCCTGAGAGGGAAGTTCATAGCAATACAGGCTTACCTTAAAAAGATAGAAACATTTCAAATAAAAGACCTAACACTAAACTTCAAGAACTGGAGAAACAACAACAAATAAATCCCAGAGCAAGTAGAAGGAAGGAAATAGTCAAGATTAGAGCAGAACTGAATGACATAGAGACAAAAAGAACAATTCAGAGGATCAACCAACCCAGAAGCTGGTTCTTTGAAAAGATTAATAAAAAAGACAAGCCATTAAGCAGACTCATCAAGACAAAAAGGGAGAGGACCCAAATTAATAATATCAGAAATGAAAGAGGAGAAATAACAACTGATACCACAGAAATACAAATGATCATCAGAAACTATTATGAACAATTATATGCCAAGAAATTTGAAAATCTTGATGAAATGGATAAATTTTTAGAAAAGTATAATCTCCCAACACTGAAGGAGGAAGAAACAGAAAGCTTGAACAGACCGATAACAGCTGGGGAAATTGAAGCAGTAATCAAGAAACTCCCAGCACACAAAAGCCCAGGGCCAGATGGTTTCCCAGGAGAATTTTACAAAACATTTAAGGAAGAGCTAACCCCTGTCCTTCTCAGACTATTCCAAAAAATCCAAGAGGAGGGAAGACTGCCAGACTCCTTCTATGAGGCCAGCATCACCCTGATCCCAAAACCAGATAAAGACCCTACAAAGAAAGAAAACTACAGGCCAATTTCGCTGATGAACATAGATGCTAAAATCCTCAACAAAATTTTGGCAAACTGCATCCAGCAATACATTAAAAAGATTATCCACCACAATCAAGTGGGATTCATCCCAGGGATGCAAGGATGGTTCAATATACGCAAATCAGTAAACGTGATACAGCACATCAATAAAAGACAAGACAAAAACCACATGATCATCTCAATAGATGCAGAAAAAGCATTTGACAAGGTACAGCACCCATTTATGATCAAAACACTCAGCAAAATGGGAATAAATGGGGCATTCCTCAATGTAATAAAGGCCATATATGAAAAACCTACAGCTAATATCATACTTAACGGGCAAAAACTGAAAGCTTTCCCACTAAGATCGGGAACACGACAAGGATGTCCGCTCTCACCGCTTCTTTTCAACATCATATTGGAAGTCCTAGCCACAGCGGTCAGACAAGAGAAAGAGATAAAAGGCATCCAAATAGGAAAGGAGGAAGTAAAGCTATCATTGTTTGTAGATGACATGATAGTGTACATAGAGAACCCTGTAGCCTCTACCAAAAAACTCCTCTACCTAATAAGTGAATTTGGCAAACCAGCAGGATATAAAGTTAACATTCAGAAATCAAAGGCATTTTTGTACACCAGCAATGCAATAGAAGAAGAAGAAATCAGAAAAAATATACCATTCGATATAACACGAAAAAAGATAAAGTACCTAGGAATAAATTTAACCAAAGACACAAAAGACCTGTATGCAGAAAACTATACAATATTGAAAAAAGAAATTAAGGAAGACACAAATAAATGGAAGCATATACCGTGCTCATGGATTGGAAGAATTAATATCCTCAAAACGTACATACTACCCAAAGCAATTTATAGATTCAACGCAGTCCCTATTAAGATACCAATGACGTATTTCACAGAAATAGAACAGACATTTCAAAAATTTATATGGAACCATAAATGACCCCAAATAGCCGCAGCAATTTTGAGAAAGAAACACAAAGTAGGAGGGATCACCATACCGGACATCAAACTCTACTACAAAGCCACCATACTCAAAACAATCTGTTACTGGCACAAGAACAGACCCATAGACCAGTGGAACAGAATGGAAAGCCCAGAAATAAGCCCAGGTCTCTATGGACATCTAATATTCGACAAAGGGGGCAGAAGCATAAAGTGGAGCAATAACAGCCTCTTCAACAAATGGTGTTGGGAGAGCTGGATGGCTACATGCAAAAAATTGAAATTGGATCATCAACTGACACCATACACAAAAATAAACTCAAGATGAATAAAAGACTTAAATAGAAGTCGCAACACCATCAAAGTCCTAGAGGAGAACATTGGCAGGAAACTCTCAGATATCCCATGCAGCAATTTTTTCACTGATATGTCTCCTAAAGTAAGGGACATAAAGGAAAGAATAAACAAGTGGGACCTCATCAAAATAAGAAGCTTCTGCATGGCAAAAGAAAACATCAGCAAAATGAAAAGGGAGCCAACCGTATGGGAAAATATATTTGCTAATGATACATCAGATAGAGGTTTGACCTCCAAGATATATAAAGAACTCATTCGACTCCACTCCAGGAAGACAAACGATCCAATCAAAAAAGGGCAAAGGACCTGGGCAGATGCTTTTCTAAGGAGGAGATACAGAGGGCCCAGAGGCATTTGAAAGGATGCTCAGCATCACTAGCCATCAGAGAAATGCAGATCAAAACCACCATGAGGTACCACCTCACACCGGTCAGAATGGCCATCATAAACAGATCCACAAACAACAGGTGCTGGCGAGGCTGTGGAGAAAAGGGAACCCTAGTCCACTGTTGGTGGGAATGCAGACTGGTGCAGCCACTGTGGAAAGCAGTGTGGAATTTCCTCAGAAAGCTGAAAATGGAACTGCCTTTTGATCCAGCGATTCCCCTGCTGGGAATATACCCTGAGAACACCAAAACGCCAATACAAAAGAACCTATGCACCCCAATGTTCATAGCAGCATAATTTATAATAGCCAAGTCTTGGAAGCAACCTAAATGCCCATTAGTAGATGATTGGATCAAAAAATTATGGTACATATACCCAATGGAATACTACGCAGCAGAAAGAAAAAAAGAAGTACTAAACTTTGCAACAGCATGGATGGTACTGGAGAGCATCATGCTAAGCGTAATAAGCCAGGGGGCAAAAGACAAATACCATATGATCTCACCTATAAGCGGAACCTAACCAACAATACAAAGATGCAAGGAAAATATGACCAGCGACACTGAAAGGAAAAGAAATCAACAGAGACAAGAGATAAGGGCGGGGGCCAGGGAAAGGGAAGGGAAGGGGAAAGTCAAGGAACATATAGCAAGGACTCATGGACAAAACCAAAGGGGAAGAGCTGAGGGAGGGAAGGTGGGAGGGGGCAAGGGAAAGAGGCGGGGGGGAGGCAGAGACAAATGTATTTAAAAAGTAAATAAATTAATTAATTAAAAAAAAAAGAAAAGGAAAAAAAAGAAGTGAAGAATTGCAATGAATGTTCAGGGTTACCAAATTTCTTTCTACCATAGAATGCAGGTCTCACAGTAATGGTAGTTTTATAAACGTATCCTGGTTGAGGAGCACACATCATTGGCTGAATGTGTATAACCCTTATTTAGCATACACAAACCTGTTTAGAAGTACAAATTGGTGTTATTGAAGTTATATTAACAAATTTGGCAGAAATAAGAAAATCTGATATGTTTTACCACAAATACCTTTATATAAATGTTTTCCCTTCTAGCCCTGTTTTGTAGTCATTAATTCAATAGAGTATTTATTGAACATTTATTATATGCAACTTAGCTTACCTGAATACCTCCGTATTTTGCCTCTTGTGGGTTAAAAATATGACATGCCTTTCACAGCTGTTCATGTTGCTATTAGATGGAGCAATGCTTCTCTATTTTTCAGAAATGTAGACATTTTTCCATCTAATGGAAAACTGAGAGATGAGTCTTTGCCAAATAGCTTATAAAACTCATTTCTAGGAGATACAAGGAAACATAAACATCAATTCAAAAATATTTAAGACATATGGGACTAATGTCAAACCATGTCTGCAATTAAATTTTTAACTTCTGCTCATTTATTATACTCATTACTTATTACACTTGTAGTGTTGCTATGAAGGCCACGATTTCTGTAACGTATCCTGATCTGTGCACTTGTTCTCCCCCCAGCCCCACAGACCGTGTCCTATCAAGATTCACAGCTGCAGTCGGTCACTGAATACAATACAATTTTGCCCAAGTGATGTGATCTCTCTGACCTCAGTTTCTTCCTCTGCAAAACGAGGATAGTTATACACTTCAAGCTAGAGTGCTGTGAGGAAAATGTAAACTAAATGAAATGGCACGTACATGGTCTGGAATAGCTCTGGCACAGGATCCATTCTCAATAAGCAGTGATTATAATCTTGTCCCAAATTTTGTGGGTTCTTCTGAGCTTTGCATTCTTACTTGCTCCCCCTACTAGGCACTGGGGTGAGCCCTGGCATCTCAGCTACTGCTCCTCTGAGATAATGTCTTGCTGTTTTACAGGAGGTCAAAGTGCAACTATTTTACTTTAAGTTCCCTCTGAGTCCC
The DNA here is from genome assembly GCF_021234165.1 of Pteronotus mesoamericanus. NCBI lineage: Eukaryota > Metazoa > Chordata > Mammalia > Chiroptera > Mormoopidae > Pteronotus > Pteronotus mesoamericanus. The sequence goes on along the minus strand of NW_026555105.1, from coordinate 31,495,152 downwards.
TCTCCTTGGTTTTGTGTTTCCAAATCAGAAAAGTTCCTTTTATCATTTTATCATGGCAGCTGTTTCTAGAGAAGCCTCATCTTGGTTCCTACTATCAACAGAAAAGCAGTTTACAACCTCTTCCCTCTCTTTGGCTCCAAATGGGTTAGTTTTATCCATTTGGCTAAATATTTTCTAACTCCTACAAGAAATAAATAACTTTAGACTATGACCCTGTTTATATTTTAATGCATTCCTGATCTCTGCTTCCCTGTTCATAAAAGAAAAATTAAATAAATAAAGCAAGTCTTGGAGGCTGACCAGCCTGTTTAAAGAAGCCCATTTGCAAATCTCCTCTCACAAAAGAAGGATCTCAGAACCTCCAATTCTGACAGTGTGCTGAGTTGTGACTTGCATGATGCTGTTCCATAGCCAAGACCTACCCATCGATGCAGGGCCAGCTTGTCACACAGGACCTCATACTTTATTTAATGCTCTGTCATTACTCTCTTGAGATTCTTTGTTATTTTTGAGTAAGGGACCCTGCATTTTCATTTTGTGTTTCAATTATGTAACAAGTCCCGTTCCTGGGCTCAACTCCTTTGCCTGGGCATCACCTCAGCCACCACCTGCTGACCTGCCACCTCAGAGAACTCTGCCTCACACCACTCTGGCTGCTGTGCTGGATGCTCTGCCAAGACAATGCTGTGATCAGACTCAAACACATTTTTATTAGAAAGTCCAGTTTTACAAAATAGGAGGGTCCTCAGTGGTTACTCAGGGCCCTTCATGTTTACATTGTTTTCATCTCTTCTAAACCTTGTAAAATGAAAATTGGAATAAGCTAAAAAAAAAAAAAGAAAAGAAACAAAGAAACAAAAAAAACCCCAAAAGGATACATGTTCACTCAATTTTCCAGTTGTAGTTGATTTAGCAAAACATTGCAGCCTTTGATAGACTTCTTGTTAAAGAAAAACATGTGAAATGAACATCATGTTTAGATAAACAAATATAACTTATTTCCCCTCAGAGCTGCAAACGTCTCTAATTTTAAGTTTGCCATTTGTTACAAAACAAGCACAATATTTCACCAGCCAGCTATGTGATAAAAGCACATTATTTCTATCTCACTTGGTAGCACACACCAATTAGAAGCCTGATATGTAATAATTCAGGTATCCCAAGCTTAGTGTCTTCTGGGATGAGAAGAATACTCACCAATCTAAAAAAGAGAAAAAGTGACTGAGTTAAGGTAGTAATTCAGACAGTTACTTTAATGTAGTTACTACATTAAAAATAAAGACATTTGAAGTTAAGATCCAAAGAAAAAGAAACTTGCAAAGGATATACATCCACTAATAAAGATCATAATAATTTGATTCATCAACAAAACCTATAGACTAGCATTCATGAAAACATGCAGAAGATAAATCTCATGAATTACAGATGGCAGGGAAAGGTTGAGGATGCTAGTAGGGGGACTTTGAGGAAGGAGCAATCAGCCATGTCTCTACAAAAGATAAAGCAAAGAATAAGCTAAAATGGGATTAATCTTTTCCTTTAAATTATCTTTTGGTAAAAACGGGAAAATTTTGAGTGGAGTGATGCTGCTATGATTCTACATTCAACCCATGGTGAGCTCTGCTACCTGACTGTCTGTAGATGAGAGCTGTTCCTTGTTCATTATTTCCTAGTTATTGGATGAAATCCTTTCACTTCAAGCATTGGTGCTGATTGTATTTTATTACATTTTAATCCTACGATGATTGGAAAACAAGGTGTGGTTGGTGCAGGTTGCTGTCTTCAAATCCACTTGTGCCAGTGGTTTTTTAAATAACACAAAATTGACTGGGTGGCTTAACTGTAGGAAAGTCATCATTGTCTTCATATTACCTTTTTTTCCTAATATTTAGGTTTTATTTTTTATATATAAAATATAATTTTCTTTTTTCTTTTATTGTTGTTCTATTACAGTTGTCCCAATTTTTCCCTGTTGCTCTCCCCTGCCCCACTCACCCCTGCTCCCACAGTCAATCCCCTGATGTCCATGTCCGTGGGTCATTTATACCTGTTCCTTGATTAGGCCCTTCCCCTGCTGTCCCACTTTTCCCTGTCCCCCTCCCCTCTGGTCACTGTCAGTCTGTTTCTGTTCCTTATTTCCATGTCTCTGGTTCACATAACTCTTTGAATTAGCCTAGAATCCTTGATCTACCAGCAGTGTCTGTGAGTTCAGGTTGACCTTCTTCCTCTAATTCTTACCATTCATATTCTCCTTGCTTGTGAGTCCGCCAGTGAAGGAAAAAAAAATTTCTCTTTCATTTCTAAAATTTCCATCTCTGTGTGTGGTGCTGAGACCAGGAGCTGTGGGTGTACTGTGTTCACTCCTTATCCACATGACCTAGCAATGTGTCCAGCAATATTAAGTACTCATTAAAACAATATTTTAAAATGAATCAGTAATGATGTATAACAAAGAATCTCCCACACTAACACTCTGAGCTGAAGTTCAATTGTTATTCAAACAATAATAGTAAAGTATGGAAGATTAGAGGAGGAAAATGTGGGTCCACTAGCTACCTTTAAAAAAGTAGTTTTAATGACAGTTTTAATTTATCAGGTATTTTTATTTATAAAATATTATGTACAGCCCTGGCTGGTGTGGTTCAGTGGATTGAGAGCTGGACTGCGAAGCAAAGAGTCGCTGGTTTGATTCCCAGTCAGGGCACATGCCTGGGTTGTGGGCCAGGTCCCCAGTAGGGGGCGTGCGAGAGGCAACCACACATTGATGTTTCTCTCCCTCCCTTTAAACAAAAATATTATATACAAAGGTAACACATGAAAAACATTGGTTTTTAAATGTTTTTGAGGGTCTGATATCTTTTTTGTCTACCTCTCCAATCTCCAGACATAACCACTGTTAGCGAGTTTTTTGTGCATCTTCTGTAGACCTTTTTCTATTTGTGTGATAGCTCTAGACAGTGATACATAGAAGCTATAGCACAAGGGAGACTTCATCAGTTCTGCCGTTGCTGCAGAGTAACTACACATCAGGGACAGACAGTGTTAAATAAGGAATATCTGGTCGGGGCTGAGGTGTCAATTTTTTGGGTCTAGAGCAGTAGGTAATGCCAGCTTCAGAATGCATTCTCAGCTGTTCTGTGGCTGCAACAAAGTGCGAGTGCCAAGGACCTACTCATTTTCCATTTAATAAGAAAAATTTTTGGAGGGTTTGCTATAACTCCCTGTCTTCTCAGAGTCAAAGACATTTAGCTGGCGATGGCCACATCCCACAAAAGATCACACAATATTTTCTAAAATTAATACGTAATTAGGGAACTATTAGGTTGATTTGGTAATTTATGTTATAATTTATGTCACTTAATAAATATTTAAATAATTTTACTTATATTTATAATTTAGCTAAATTAGAGAATAAAATGACACAACTTTTTTGTTTTGACTTATAAGTTGATTAATATAATAATTTATATTACTGCGTTGGTTGTTAAATATTTTAAATATTATTCTTAGTTTTTTCTAATATATTATTATTATGATCATTATTATTTGTAAAGCTAAAATAGATTTGCCACCCATTACTATGCAATATTAGCTGAGTTATCTAATTTGTCTATACCTCAGTTTCCTTATCTGTAAAATGATAGATAATAGCACTTACCTATTAGAATTATTATATGAAATAAGTTACTACATGTAAAGTGTTAGGGTACTTTCTGGCTCATGGCTAAAGCTGATTAAATTCAATTATTATCATTTTCATTAACCCTATGAGTGCTTTCCTATATTATTATTTCTCAGTATGTATCTTGGTTGTCACGGGAAATTTCTTCAGAGCTACAATGATATTCAGTCACAAGCTTAAAATTAATAAGCCTTTCCAGAATTAAACTCTAATTACTATAATAAACTTGAGTAGAGAGATGCAGGCATTGTAATAATATCCAGAGCCTCAAGATTTTACTAAAACTTGATCAAACACAGTGATATATCCAAAAAAAGACTTTATTTATTAGAGGAGAGTTAGTGTATCTTTCAAGCATCAGAAAAGGAGAGTTCATTTCAACAATGTGAGCCAAGCACACAGTCCACTCCTGGGTGTTGGAAGCACAGTGAGTCCCTCCTCTGGGAATCACTCCCTCTGGCTGGTTGGGGAGATGGTGAAGTTCAGAGGGCAGTATCGTGGTACCTGCTCAGTACTCTTCTTGAGGGGAGGCCACTTCTTAATATGTAAAAAGGAAAAAGCAGACAAAATCCTATGGTGGGTGGGGACAGATGTTTATGGCTCTCAGAACCTTGTTTTTAATATGATTTTGAACTTAATTTTGGATTTCAAGAAAACTCCTTTTATAGAACTGTAGTTCACTTAGTAGTGAATTTCACCCAGAGGAAGGGAAGACATCACCTGGTAGGTGCGGGTGCCCATCTTCTTGGAAGATATATTCCATTGTATCTTCTCAACAGATATTTACTGAGGGCCCAGTCTGTTAACTGAAATATTCTACTTACTGGGGATAAAGTAGTGATTAAAACAAACACTAAGCCATGGTCATCTAGGGCATTTTTCTAACTTAGGTAATCAGGAAAAAAAATCTTTATCTGTCTATCTATCAAGGGAGGAAGTGCCAGGAGTGACAAAATGGCTTTTTTGAGAAGAGGACTTTTGAGTAAATTTTGTAGGAAGTGAGGGAAGGAGACTTGGGGAGTAATTGGAGTAAATGCAAGCAGAGGAACGACAAGTATGGAAGCCCAGGCAGGTAGTGGGAGCCCTGGGTGGCTGAAGCTGAGTGACTAGAGGAGAATTCAGGGAACAGGCACACAGATCTTGCAGGGCTGGAATTTATTTCAAAGGCATGGGTTTTATTCAAGGATTTTGAACCAAGGAAGCACAGGATCTAAGGGTTTAACAGGATTCAGGATCTGTCTATTTGTGTAGGGGCAGGGGGGTCAAGCAGAGGCAGGAAAATCAAGGAAAGAGCTATTAGGAAGCAAAGGTGATATGTGGGCTAGACAGGAAAAATGTAGACTAAAATTATTTATAATTTTGTATATTGGTAGCTCATGAGCTATATGTATATTTATTTCTATCTAGGTCAATATCATCTATATCTATGTCTCTCTATATAATGTATGCATATTTGTATATTTAGGAACACCCCAGATCATGCAGCAGGTGTAAGTTTCCTAGGCTAAGTAGTCCCTTGTGCAAGATATAACTTATTCTTTTATATAATTAAATTTAATTTATAGTTAAAGAACTATTAATCCCAGTTAAATTAGCAGGATAAATTTAACCATGTGGCTTTTTCTAAGGCAGGTGTAGCATCATGCAATTTAGAGATTTATCCTGCTTTTTGTCATAGTGTGAATTTTTTGCTGCACCTTCTTACCCCCATACTGGCGTTAATATGGGTTTTTCTGTCTGTCATTGCTATCATATTCTAGTATTACTGAAATGCCTGGGTTTCTAGATGGACTCTAGACACTGGTCCCATGTATTCTGTGTTCCCCAAACCTATCTGAAGCTCCTTCCATCTGTTCTGATTCTATTTTGGTCTTACCTCTGGTGGTGGAGAATAATCAGTGATCTAATTCTTTTGATTTTCCTAGAAGGTTTTACTACTCATTGGCTGTAGGAATTTTGCCTAGATGGTGGAAGAAAGAAAGGAATCTTATATCTGGTTTTTTTTTTTAATGTATCTCCCACAGACTTCAAGGCTGTGTGTGTGTATGACATACTTATATATACAATGCTAATGAGCAATAAGAAGGAATTAACTAATGATGAATGCAACAACATGGATAAATCTCAAATACAGTATGCTAACATTCTATTTGACTACATTTGTATAAAATTATAGACAATAAAAACTAATCCCTAAGATAGGAAGCAGATCAGTGTTTATGTAGGGCAGGGGCAAGAAGGAGAGATTTTAAAAGGTGATGAAAAAACTCTTGAGAGTGAAGAATATGTTCATTATTATGAATGTGGTGAAAATTTCATGAATGTCTACATATGTCATAACATGTCAAATTGCATAATTTAAATATATTCAGTATATGTATGTCAATTATAATTCAATAAAGCTATTAAAAATTGAGTACTTTAAAGACATGATCTTAGGGCAGCTGTATTATAAGTAGCAGCAAGAGATGTCTACATGTCATCTCTCTTGTCTATCTGCGATGGAATGCATGGAAGGAAAACTTTTTTCAAGCTGTTTTTCAATCTTAGCCAAAAAGCTGAGGAGCAGTTTTTCAATTCTACACATGGAGAAATATCATATGTTGATTTAGAACTTGCAGGTTGAGTGGCCTGGACCATGGGGATAGACGCTGTGTGAACTTGATGCTGACAGACACCTCCCCATCATGTGTAGTCTTCATTTTTGTGGGTTCCACTCTTCAGGCCTAATAAGTAATGTCACTGTAAGCATCCTTATTTGCCATCAAACACCCATCTTCTCAGCCAGTTGTAGGGACAAGGACTGCTGGGCTGGGGCTCAGTGATGTGAACCACACCATCTATGACTTCTGGTTCACAAGAGCCATAAGTTTCTCATTCATGGTCTGTTGATGGTAGGACTTTACAGAAGGCAGATCCAGCTCCAACATATGTGGTAGAAAGAGTCCCCATGCTGATGGAATCTTAGGCTCTGCTGTAGGTGAAGAGGTTAGTGTGCAGGGACTTATCCTGCATCTTTCTGGCTGACCTTAGAGAACCATCTCATACTTTATTATTCTTTTTGTGTATGGAGAGACTGCTGGGTCTTAAAGTTGCCCATCTTAATGGTATTGGAGACCACAATCACATATTCCCTTTGGGGTTATGGGGCTCTGCAGAGCCTGCCACTCTCCTATCCACAACTGGTGTTGGAACTGCTTGTGCCATGCACTGGTTGACATTATTCTAGTGGGTAGCCATGTAAGTGATCTCCAGAAGATGGAGATACCTGAGAGACACATTCCAGCAATGATAAGTTCATGTGCAGGTGAAGAATATTCATTGGAGTCACTCCACCTTTTCCTTCAAGGTCTATTTTGAAAGTTAAGGCTGAGCATTAACTTTTCTGTCTTCATTTTACATTAATAACAAGAAGGAAGAAATACTCTAAGTGGCAGGAATGGGGAAAGGACTGTGAAAATAGAAAACAAGAGAACAAATCAATTTATTCTCTTCAATAGCATTCCACCACTGTTATTTTTCTTTCAAGGTTGACGACCAGCCCCTCGATCTTCTTTGGTGAATATATAAAGGCCCTGCCAGTGGTGAAGGGCTTCATAACTTGACCCTGGAGGACTGCCTTATCACTGCAGAGACTTCACCTGGGATGGACACTGTCCTAAATGCTGTCACCAAGACAATTTGTGTTTACAACATTGTGGGGATGTTGTTAAGATTACAAAACCTCAAAGCTGAAGTTGGCTTCTTTTCTAAATGCCATTTTGATGTTCCTCTATATATAAGATACAGGAAATGGGTGATAAAACTAATCTTTATTGCAAAATATCTCGTGCAGACTTTTGCTTGGATATGTGAGAAGAGTTCCAGGTTATAGGAGAGAAAAGAAGGCATGTTCTAAATATGAGAGATAGTCATCCTGATAATATTTTGCCAGAACTTTTGGGCTTGGGTGACATCAGTGTAACTCCTGTCCTATATGTTCACTGAGGTATTTTATTAAATTGAGCTTCTAATCACCCAGAAGATATTTTCCTGAGCCATTGCCATGGCCAGCAGAGGTAGATGTGAAGGTTAGGAAGAGGGGTAGGGTTGAAATTTTCCAAATGCATTAATTTTGCATTTTGGAAATTGAGACAAATATCTAATATGGGGAGAATTCTGGCAATTTTATTTTCTCTTTTGTGAAAGTTTTCATTGAAATATAAACTAAATACAGAAAATTATACTTATTATAAATATACAGCTTGATATATATTTGGAAATACAGCCATGTAACCAGCACTTAGGTGAAAAACAGAGCATTTTCAATCCTCTAGAATCATACACCCCCCGCCCCATGTGCGTTTGCACTCACGTGTGCTACTTGCTTCCGGTCACTACTTATCCCTCCCATCCAGGTAAACATTATTCTAATTTCCAATACTATAGATTAGTTTTGCCTGTTTTGGAACATAGATAGATAGAATTTTATACTATACTTATTGTTTCTGGGTTTTCTTGCTCATTATTATGTTTATGGGGCTCATCAATGATGCATAGTTCATTCTTTCTCATGACTTCTCATTTCTGTTGTTTGAATATAATCACAATTATTTTTAAGTCATTATATTATTAATGGGCATATGGTTTGTTTATAGGTTTTAGAAATTATCAATAAAGTTTCTATGAAAATTTGTATACATGGCTTTGGTGAACACAAAATTGTTCAATGTTAATTCATATATGTATTCCCTTTCATGAAGTGTCTGTTCAAGTATTTGGCCCATTATCACTTTTATTGTGTTGTCTGTCTTTTTGGATTGATTAATAGGAGTTGTTGTATATCTTGAACATGATTCCTTTATTAGGCATATATGTATTGCAAATTACTCCTCCCATTCTATGGGTTGACAATTTTTTTTTGAAAAATCAAGAGAAGATGTTGGAGGGCTAAGTGGAAGCTACACCAACCTTCTCCCAGAACCAATGTAGAATTACTAAATTGCAAAGAAATCATCCTGAATAACCAACTGAACACTAGCTAGAGAGAAGCTGTATAACCACAGACAGAAGGAAGAAGCCATATCATCACAATGTGACTGGTAGGGAGTGTGGAGGAGGTAAGAGAGGGCTGGCTATGTTCCCATGGGCAGCAACCAAAATTCTGAACAGATATTTCAGTGGTCTGGGGGGTTCCCCTGAGAAGTGTAGGGTCTAAACCCCAAGCTGGGCTTCCCAGACTGTAGCACCAGAGCCAGTAAAGGAATACAAATAACATACAGCTGTGAAAAGCAGCAGGTGTTCTGTTGGCCAGGGAGAGACACCTGGAAATGAAGAGAACCTCTCAAAAAGGCCAATGCACAAAATTTTATTTGCAGTCACTTACTCTGGGCTCTAGAAGAGGGCATAGTGGACTAGGGATGCTTGAGGAAGAGTCTGGGGTTGGTGGCTCTGGAGAGAGAACTGAAGGGACAGCCACAAGGATCCCTGTACTGAGTCAACCCCCATATTGGCAAAGCCATCTTTCTCAAGCAGAGTACTTCCCTCTAAGTGGCATCAGCCTGAGGGGAAGCAATAGCCCTGTCCAAGGAATTACTCTGCCCCACCCTGTAGAGCTTATGCCAGAGTGCTGAGTACACCTTGAAGCTATATCGCTGATTAGTTAACAGCTAAGGGAGATCTCTGGGAACTCTGAGGCTTCAGCTAACCCTCCCTCGGGACCAATGGTGCTTAAAACCAGATTTGGTGGGCAACCTGTATTATTCTGCACACTCCCGGGCCCACCAGAGGCATCCACAAGTTGTGGATTGCTGATAGCTCCAACCAGATTGACCAGAGACAGTCACAAGTAGTGTCTGAAAAAGGTCTATACCAGAGCGTTTGCAGATCTACCTAAAAAATACATAGAAACAATTACCATGAAGCAACCAAAATGGGAAGACAAAGTAACAGACCCAAATTAAAGAACAAGAGAATTCTCTAGAACTAGATGAAATGGAGGCAAGCAATTTATCAGATGGAGCATTCAGAGTAACAATTATAAAGATACTCAACAGCATGAAAAAAGACATAGAGATCACAAAAAGGACCAGTCAGAAATAAATAATGCAATATTTGAAATAAGTAATGCACTATAAGGAATAAACAGTAGGTTAGATGAAGCAGAGGATTGAATCAGTGATTTGGAAGACAAGGTAAAAAAAGCAAAAACAGAACAAAACACCCAATCAGAACAGCAAAAAGAAAAACAAATTAAAAAAAATGAGGAGAGCTTAAGAAACATTTTGGACAACATGAAGCATAACAACATTCACATCATGGGAATACCAGAAGGAGGAGAAAGTGAGCAAAGGATTAAGAACCTATTTGAAAAAATAATGACCAAAAACTTCCCTAATCTGGTGAAGTAAAAAGACATACAAGTCCAGGAAGCTCAGAGAATCCCAAACAAGTTGGACCCAAAGATGTCTACACCAAGACACATCATAATTAAATTGGAAAGGCTTCAAGATAAGGAAGAAAATCCTAAAAGCCATAAGAGAAAAACAAGTAGTTACATACAAGGGAGCACCAATGAGACTTCTGATTTCTCAGCAGAAATATTTTAGGTCAGAAGAGAGTGGCATGATGTATTCAAGGTGATGGGGGGGAAAAAAAAAGACAACCAAGGGGACTTTACCCAGCAAGGCTATCATTTAAAATTGAAAGAGAAATAAGGAGCTTCCCAGACAAGAAAAAGCTAAAGGAGTTTTTTAACACCAAACCAGTACTGCAACAAATGTTAAAGGGCATGCATTAAGAAGAAGAAGAAGAAAAAAATTCAGAGGTAAATAGTTTAATAATAAAACTTCGCGACAGCATGGATGGAACTGGAGAGCATTATGCTAAGCGGAATAAGCTGGGGGTGAAAGCCAAATACCATATGATCTCACCTATAAGCGGAATCTAACCAACAATACAAAGATGCAAGGAAAATAAGACCAGCAACACTGAAAGGAAAAGAAAACAACAGAGACAAGAGGGAAAGAGGGAGGGGGGGCAGGGAAAGGGAAGGGAAGGGGAAAGTCAAGGAACATATAGCAAGGACTCATGGACAAAACCAAAGGGGAAGAGCTGAGGGAGGGAAGGAGAGAGGGGGCAAGGGAAAGTGGAGGGGGGGAGGCAGAGACAAATGTATTTGAAAAAATAAATTAAAATAAAATTAAAAAAATAAAGATATATTTCAGTTAAAAAAAAAGAGAATAAAAGAATGGTAAACTACATTAATATTCTGCCATTCTCAATAACTATTAAAAGCCTCTTTTTGTTGATCCTTCTTTTTAAAAAAAATTTTTCAAATACATTTGTCTCCCTTTACCTGCAACCACTTTTCCCTGCCACATCCACCCCCACATAAAAAATAATAAAAAAAAAATAAAATGGCACTACATATGTATCTATCAACAATCATTTTAAATGTAAATGGCTTAAATGCTCCAACCTAAATACATAGGGTCATTGAATGGATAATAAAAAAAATCCATATATATGTTGCCTCCAAGAGACCCACCACAAATTGAAACACACAGACTAAAAGTAAAGAGATATAAAAAAAAAATTTTATGCTATGGAAAGGAAAACAAAAGCTGGGGAAGCAGTACTTAATATCTGACAAAATAGACTTTAATATCAAGGTTATAGTAAGAGACAAAGAAGAATACTACATAATGATAAAGGAGACAATTCAACAAGAGGATATAACCTCAGTACACATTTATGCACCCAAAATAGGAGCACCTAAGTATGTGAAGCAAATCTTGATGGACATAAAAGGAGAGACAGACAGAAATACAGCTGTAATAGGGGATTTTAACACCCCATTGACTTCAATGGATAGATCTTCCTGGCATAATATACATACTTTATAAGTGCATATGGAATGTTTTCTAGGACAGACCATATATTAGGACACAAAAAAAGTCTCAATAAATTTAAGAAGACTCAAATCATATCAAGCATCTTCTCTGAACACAAGGCTATGAAACTAGAAATCAATCACAAGAAGAACACTGAAAAACATGCAAAGACATGGAAGCTTAATAATATGTTATGAAACAATGAATGGGTGAACAACAAGATCAAGAAAGAATAAAAAAAAATCTTGAAACAAATAAAAATGAGGACAGGACAATCCAAAATCTGTGGGACACTGGGAAAGCAATCCTAAGAGGGAAATTTATAGCATTATAGGCTTATCTAAAAAAAACCCCCAAAACCCACAAAAACAAATAAGAAATAACTCCAATAAACAGTTTAACTTGACACTTAAAGCAGCTTGAAAAGGAATAACAGACAAAGTCCAAAGTGAGTAGGAGGAAGGAAATAATAAAGATTATAGCGGAAATAAACAAATGTCTAAAAAATGATACAAAAGATCAATGAATCCACAAGCTGGTTCTGTGAAAAGGTAAACAAGATTGATATGCCTGTAACTAGATCCATCAAGAAAAATAAAACAGAGGACCCAAATAAATAAAATCACAAATGAAAGAAGATAAATAACAACGGACACCAAAGAAATACAAAGGATTATAAGAAAATATTATGAACAACTGTATGTGAAAGAACTGGACAACCTAGATGAAGTGAATAAATTCCTAGAAATATACAATCTTCCAAAACTAAATCAGGAAGAATCAGAGAGTCTGAGTAATCAGATTGTAACTAGTGAAATTGAAGCAGTAAAAAAACAAAACAAAACAAAACAAAACAAAACAAAACAAAAACTCCCAATGAAAAAAAAAAACCCTACATCTGATGGCTTCACAGGTGAATTTTACCAAACGTTCCGAGAAGACCTAACGTCTCGTTCTCAAAACTTTTTAAAATTATTCAAGAGGAGGGAAGGCTCCAAAACTCATTTACAAGGCCAGCATTATCCTAATTCTAAACCAGATAAAGATACTACAAGGAAAGAAAATTAATGACCAATATCCCTGATGAACATAGATACTAAAATTCTCAACAAAATATTAGCAAACCATATACAGCATGCATCAAGAAAATAATACACCATGATCAAGTGGGATTTATTCCAGGAATACAAGGTTGGTACAACATTTACAAATCAATAAATGTGACTCATCACATAAACAAGATGAAGGATAAAAACCACAATATCATATCAACAGATTCAGAAAAAGCATTTGATAAAATCCAGCACTGATTTATGATAAAAACTCTCAGCAAAGTGGGATTAGAGGAAACATACTTAAACATAATAAAGACCATATATGACAAACCCACTGCCAGGTTCATACTCAATGGGCTTATCTCAAACATTCCGCTTAAGATTGGGAACAAAACAGGGATGTCTGCTTTTACCTCTCTTTTTCAAAATAGCACTGAAAGTCCTAGGAATCAGACAAGAAGAAGAAACAAAAGACATCCAAATAGGAAAGGAAGAAGTAAAACTATTTTTATTTGTAGATGACATGATACACAGAGAACCCCAAAGATTCCACTGAAACTATTAGAACTAATAAATAAATTCAACAGAGTAGCAGGATACAAAATTAATATCAAAAAAACAGTTACATTTTATATGCCAATAATGAACTAACAGAAAGGGAATCTAGAAAACAATTCCATTCACAATCACTTCAAAAAGAATAAAATACATAGGAATAAATTTAACCAAATGTGTAAAAGATCTGTACTCAGAAAATTTTAAGACACTGAAGAAAGATATTGAAGAAGATACAAATAAGTGGAAAAACATACTATGTTCATTGATAAGAAGAATTAACATTATTAAAATGTCCATACTACCAAAGCAATCTGTAGATTCAGCACGATTCCTATCAGGATTCCAATGAAGTATTTCACAGAACTAGAGAAAATATTTCAAAAATTTATATGGAACCACAGAAAGCCCCACATAGAAACAGCAATCCTGAGAAAGAACAAAATTGAAGGAATCATGCTACCTAAGATAAAACTATACTACAAGGCTATAGTAATCAAAAACATCATGGTACTGGCATAAAAGCATATGCATAGATCAATGGAAGAGAATGGACAGCCAAGTAATAAACCCACACCCTTATAGTCAATTAATATTCAACAAAGGAAGCAAGCACATACAATGGGCTAAAGATAGTTTTGTCAATAAATGGTGTTGAAAAAATTGGACACATAGGTGCAGGAAAATGAAACTAAACCACCTTCTTCAGTACACAAAAGAATAAATTCAAATATTAGTAAATATTAGGCCTGAAACCATAAAAACTATAGAAGAAACATAGGCAGCAAAATCTCGGACATTGCTTGTAACAGCTATTTATTGGATGTATCTTCCCAGCCAAGGAAAGCAAAAGGGAAAAAAAGCAAATGGAACTATATCAACAAAAGAAGTTTTTGATTAGTGAAGGGGAACTTCAACAAAATAAAATGACAACCCATAGAATGGGAGAACATATTCGCCAATACATCTGGTAAGGATTTAATATTCAAAACTTATTAAGAACTTAAAAACCCAACACCAAAAAAGTAAAAATTGGATAAAGGACCTGAAGAGACACTTCTCCAAAGAGGACATAGAGGTGGCCAATAGATATATGAAAACATACTCAGTATCCCTAATCATCAGAGAAATTAAAATTAAAACCAAAAAGAGATATATCTCATACCTGTCAGAATGGCTATCATCAACAAATCAACAAACAGGTGCTGGTATGGATGTAGAGAAAGGGGAACCCTTATATATTTGCTGGTGGGAATGCAGATTGGTGCAGCCACTGAGGAAAGCAGCATGGAAATACTTCATAAAATTAAAAATAGTTCTGCCTCCTGACCCAGTAATCCTGCTTCTGGAACTATATTTGAAGGAACCCAAAACACTAATTCAAAAGAACATAAACACTCCTGTGTTCATTGCAGCGTTATTTACAATTGCCAAGATATGGAAACAGCCCTAATGTCCATTAGCAGGTGAGTGGATAAAACAACTATGGGACATTTACACAATGAAATACTACTCAGCTGTAAAAGGGAAGAAAATTCTGCCCTTTGTGACAACATGGATGGACCTGGAGAACATTATGCTAAGTGAAATAAGCCAGTCAGAGAAAGAAAAATACCATGGGATTTCAGTCATATGTGTAATTTAATGAACAAACTGAACACGGAAAACAAAGAAAGACTCATAGAGAGTAGGATAACAGCTAAGGGGGGAGGGGAGGTTAGGTGGTGGAAGGGTTGAGCAAAAAGGAAAAAGGACTTATGGACATGGACAATGGTATAGTGATTTCTGGGGCTAGAAGGGTATAAGAAGACTAAATTACAATGGAAAAAATACAATAAAAAATAAAGTAAAAAAAAAGAAAAATCAAGAGATTTCTAGTCTTCCTCTTATGCTTGTAGGCTATGTAATCTTGGGGGATTCATTCAACTATTTTATCAAAGTTTTCTCATCAGTAAAATGGGACTTTGGCTTTTGATTCTTAAATTTTTTCTTGAATGTATATTGTATTACATATATCCTTTTGTAAAGGTTGGGTGAGGTTCTAAGTTGAAAATTTTGGGTTTCCCTCTGTTGACTCACTGTGGAAGAGGAGAGATCAAAGGAGCTGCACTAAATTACAGTGCAGACAGGCAGCAGCATTATAGGCACAATTATAGCTTTGTAGTTCTTCCTCCTCTTAATTTCTAGTAACTTAGAAAATAGCTTTGAGAGTTCTATACAGATGCTCTTCCATTTTATCCTGATTAATCCATTATAAGTTGCAAATATATTTAATAAACCTAAACTACTGAACATCACAGCTTATCCTAACCTACTTCAGACACTTGGGAAAAATCTATTAGCAAAGAGTTAGGCAATACAATCTCACTGCTTCAATTCAGCATCACATGAGAGATTTATACTGCATATTGCTAGCCTGGGCAGAGATCAAAATTCAAAATTTGAAGTATACAGTTTCCATTGAATGCATATTGTATCATCTTAAGGTCAAAAAATTGCAAAATTAAAAGTTTTACATTGAACATCGTAAGTCCATAATGGTTTGTACTACTGAAGGAATTTCTATTAAAGAAAATTTACTTCCCATGCAGAATGATAGCAGCCATTTCTTAGTTCTTCTCTGGAGAGTCCTACTGTCTTAAACATTCTATTGGTAGCCTTGGCCATTTCCTGCTTGGCTAGAAGAAGACAGCTGCCCATCTTTTCCTCAAAATAAGCACTTACAATAGTATTGACACTTACAGATTATTTTCAAAAGAGCAAAGAAGATCCTGAGTGAAAAATCAAATAAGGAGGTAATAGTGGTAAAACACTTATGTAGAATTTTGCTTCCTTAATTGTCTCATCCTCACATTGAGAGAGGTGTGTATTATTCTTGTTTCCTCATGAAGGAGCCCAAGGAATCAGTGCTTGTGGACAAAATCATGTAGAGGCTGGGGAGAGACAGAGCTAGCTTTAAATATTAATTTCTGATCTATATATATATGTTAATTGTCCTTGCCATATTTTTCTTGTCTATAAAATAGAGATGATGTTTTTAATCTTTCTGGATGAATTTGATGACTATGGGCCTGTGCTATCCAGTAGAGCAGTATGTAAAACATGGCACATCAAAATTAACATGTGCTGTAAATTTAACATATGTATTGGATTTTGAAGATGTGGTACAATTGATTTCATACAGATTATATGTTGAAATAATACTATTTTGGATATGTTGGGTTAAATAAAATATTAAAATTAATCTCACCATTATCATTTTGCACTTTCAGTTGTGGCTATTAGAAAAACTGTGAATAATATATGCAACTCATTGAATTCTATTGGATAGCATTCTTACAGGTTGCAATGTATAATATCCATATCCATAGCTGTGAATTCATCACTGTCCCATATAATGTGGGAAGTTCTGCTTGTCCCATTTTGTTAGAGCACAAGGATAGGAAAGGGTATATATAGCCTTTGCTTCATGTCCCTGTCTCCCACATACAGATGCCAAGTTACTCACTTTCTCTGCAGGAACACTTGTGGGAATCAAGAATGTCTGTCCTCATTATCCCTTCCACTACCTGTCCTGTGCCCCTCATGGAAGGTTCTTTTTCTATTTTCCACTCTGAGTGCACCTAATCCTTCTAGTGCATTTTCTTTCTTGTTCAAGTGGCCTCACAAATGCTAGTGTACCTTTCTAGCAGTCCCAGGCTTACCTTGTTTCTGGGAAAGGAAAATCTGGTAAATAGAATATTAACTAGGCACCAGGTCTTTAAATGCGTGTCCTTGTTTGGATGGGCCTGAGGAAGGAATCTTTGCTCTCAAAATACCCATAAGGGAAGAGGGAAAGGAGAAAGTTATTTCTTATAAATCTGCTACACAGCAATTTTTTGTAAAGTGCTAATCACGTGTCAGGAGTAGGCTAATTCTGATTGAAAGGCAGGCGATATGCCAAGGGATTTTGATACACAGTGTCTGGCATAAATAATGCCCGTTTTTATCACAAAATATTTTCTTATGAAGTCATAAGCATGTAATTCTGTAATTTAACAGTATCACACTGAAACATGCCATATGAAATTTTAGGTGAAATTTTCAAATTAAAACTGTAAATTAATGCACCCATATTATTAAGCTACCAACCACACTCACACAGGTGTTACTTCTGCTGGACCTTGTATTATCTCGTTAATCCTTGCAGTCACCCAATAATGCAATGACTGTTAATATCCCCATTTTACAGATGGAAGAATAAGCTTGAAATCTCTAGGTATCCTCCTCTGCTGAGATTCAAACTCTTAGTCCGACTCTAGAGACTACTGATTTAATAACCTTACTTAACTGCAGTAAGTAAAGCACATAGCAGAATGTCAGGCACACAGTGAGGATTTGATAAATGGTAGCCTTTAGTACGATCGTGTGCTCTCTTTTTATTAGCATTGCCTAATAAGTAAGAAGCAAAGCTGGATTTTAAAATTAGTTTCTTTTTAGCCACCGGCCAGCTCCCTCTGGCCAGTAGCAGCTACTGGGAGTGTTGGCAGAAGTAGGAGGACACATCAAAGCTTAGAGAGGAGTGGCATGGTTGATTGGAGTGTCTCCCATTCAAATGGACATGGGAGGAAGAAGTAGTGGCAATATGCCATATGTTTGTCATCTCTGCCTTAACACTCACTATACTCTTATTACTCAGACGTATCTAGTCACTGAATTTGTCATCCCTGCATAATCCCGCAGGCTCTGGCCTTTTCTATCTTTTTAAATGAAAGCCACTTTTTAAGCTAATTTAAACCATTGTCACAAAGACTAGGTCACAATTCCCCAGGGACATAGACATTAGAGTAGGAAATTAACTCCAGAGATGGCCTTGTCTAGCTATCTTCCCTAATAGTTAAATATCATGTACTCTCATAGGACTAGAGAAAGATGGGTAAGGAGGTGCTGTGGAGAGAGGGAAATATGTGGAGTCTCGCCAACCTTTTCTTGTATTTCCTAATCACACTGCATCCATCTGTGGATAAAGCCTAATTTGATAATAAATAGGTTGGAAGTCCCCTAGCAAATCCCAAATGAACAGATTTTAAATGATTATTTGTAGGCTGCTTTTATATTTCGAGACAAAATAGAATCTATTTTGAACTATAATCAAGGTGATTGGGAAAACAGATATACTCCTACAGACAAGCCCAGATATTCTTTATTATATGGTATAAACACAAAGCACTGATATATTTTTGAAATATATCCCAAAATGTACTGTCTGTCCTCAGCCTTGCTGCTTTGCAAAAAGCACCTAAAGTTTATGCTCTTAGATTTCTCAATTTAAAATTGTGAGCTGTATGTTAAGCCAGTACAGTAAAATAATGAAGGCATCACTGTGGATGGGAGATTGGGGTGGGATTGTAAAACATCAACATCAAAGGCAGACTTCATAAATTCAGCAGATTTTTGTCCTGACTCATTTGTGAATTTCAAGAAGATTTGCATATCCTCTTTTTTTCCCTTAAATACTTAGGAAGAACAACTAATTATATTATTTTTCTGTTACTTTTGGAGGGAGGTAGTCAATGAGCAAGCTATAATGTAATATTCTTAATAAATAAGTGTGGACAAATCACTTTACAAGAAAAGATAAGCAAAGAGGCAATAGGTGGTTGATAACTCATGGCAAACTGATCAGGAGGCATGGGCGTTGAAGTCCCTATGTTCTGTCTGGTAGAGAGGTATTATTACACCTGTATTCTGAAGCACTATAGATTTAACAGTTTCAGTATCATAATCTACAATAATCTTAAATGGAAAATGCAGCATTAAATATCAGAAAGGGAAAATACTTTTGGGCATCATTCAAATAACTACTAATACCATTCACTTACAGAACATCTGGGTGGTGAAAAAAGATGATCTCAGCTAGAATGTTGAAACCAAGGAATCAAAAGTAAGGCACATGTTTATCATTTTTTTCCAGAAGATGACATTCCAGACAGCCCTTGCATTTTTGCTTCTCTTTACCATAAACCAAAACCAGGATGTCTTTAGAATTTGCCTGGAGAAAATGGGCAATCCTTATATAGTTCTTAGCATTAAACTTAAAATGAGCCTGATTAAATCATATATGATTATATTTTCACTTTTAAATATGTCAAGGGACCCTGTGCTTTGGTTTATAATCATTTGGAGTATGAGTGAGCTGGTTTTATAGGAAAGTGAATAGAAGCTAATTGGGAAGATTTTTTTTTCTTCAAGGACTTATATAAGCTAGCCTGTCTAATTGGCATACATATTGCTCAAAAAGGCATGCCTGACACAATATTATTTTAAGAAGCAGATTTTATAATAGATGTACTATTTGTTGTATGCTCATCTATTTAAAAATATATACGTGGAGATAAGCCTTGTGTCTCTGTTAGAACCAAAGGCTGAATGCCAGCTAACACCTTGGAAGGTGGAGGAACATTTAAGCAACTCACCAACTGGGTTTCAGTTTAGCTATGTTATCTCAACAATTTTATATTTTCTCTTCCTTTTAGCTTAAGTTAAATTATTATTGAAGATTTGATCTGCATCTGAGGAATTTTTTTTTCCAGGCCTTATGGTGTGTGCCAGGAATGTCATGGGGACATTACCCCCAGAGGGTTGACAGTCTAGTGAAGGAATGTGTGGCCATGTTACTCAGGCCATTAGGTTATAAACCTTGTCACCAGGTGTGAAGGGCAAAACCTCAACTCAATTCATCCTGAGTTCCTACTGTGTGCAAGGCACCATAAAAACATATGAATTTCAAGTATATGGTTATAAAATTGAAAGGCCACAAAGCCAGTATTCACAATTCATTCTGTTCCCAACAGAATATCAGCATCTTACTTAATAAATGGCACTCAGCTGTCATGGGCCAACAGCAGGAGGAAGTTACTGATGGTGGCAGTAAACTTTACTCTGAGCCAGAAGTCTATGTCATCACAGCTTGCGTTGGAGAAGGAGGTTGTGCAGGGGCTACTCCTGGCTCCAGGTGACAGAGGGAGAGCTGAAGTATCTGGCTGGAAGATGAAAGAAGGGTCTGAATGAAGAGAAAACTTCATAGTTGTGAGAAATATCATATATACATTTGAATCTGGCTTCCTAGTTTGTTTACTGTTTTCTGTTTTTATCTTCTAGAAACAAGCATTTTTTCTCTTAATAGAATAAATGGAACAGATTATGGGGAAAGAGATTGTCTTTACAAGTCACACCACAGAATAGTAGCTCCTTTTAAAACCCATTCCATTTTGGAAAACATGTATTATTATGAAACTCTGCTACAGTTCTCCACCAAAGACTACCAAGATGTTGGTGGGACTGGAGGAGATAAGGAGATGATTATAAAAAGTCCATATATCTGTATGTGCTCAGGTGTCCTTACAACCACTTACAAGCACTAAGAGCACAACTTCTGTGCTCTGTAATGTGAACGGACCCAAGGTGTATTTTGACTTTTAAGATGGCCATATTTTAAAAATGAGGCATACTGCTAGTAAAAGCATAAGTTAATACAATTAGTTTGAACAGCTTTTTGGCATACCTATACTAAATATGAGATAAATGTATTATATATCCTACAACCCAGCAAATCTCCTCTTGGGTATGTATCTGATAGCAATGAGTGCATATCTTTACAAAAATATATCTACGAGAATGTTCAAATCAGCCTACCCAAAGACCATCAAGAGAAAATGAATTAATAGTAGGTATTTTCACAATGGAATATTCTATGAGAACAAGAATGAAGGAACTATACCTATATGCAACTGCATGAATGAATCTCAAATACAAAATGTTAAGTAAAGGAAACCAAACTCAGAAGAGTACACACTATATATAAACTTCAAAAAACACTGTTGTTAGATGTCAGAGTTATGGTTACCTTTGGGGTTGTAGTATGGTAGTAACTGGAAGAAAACACAAGGGACTTCTATAGGACTACAATGTTTTTGAAATAAGTGCTGCTTACACGTACTAGGTCTGTCCAGAAAGTATCCATCCATGTACTATGGAAAACAGGCATTTATTAAAGATATAAGAGACAAGAAACATTGTACATAGGACAATGATGCCTCAGTCCCCTTCAAATTAGGCAAGTTGGGACCTCACACAGTTCTCCCAATTACAGCATGATGTTCCTTCTGCTCACAGAGGACAAAAATTCTGCAGAACAAAATGTGCCATGAAATGTTTCATGCCAATAACCTGCATCAAAATCTCAGACACAGTAGTTTTGGAATCCCCATATAAGCTTCTAGTTCTCACACTGTCAGTCATT
Organism: Pteronotus mesoamericanus; assembly: GCF_021234165.1. Taxonomy (NCBI): domain Eukaryota; kingdom Metazoa; phylum Chordata; class Mammalia; order Chiroptera; family Mormoopidae; genus Pteronotus; species Pteronotus mesoamericanus. The sequence goes on along the minus strand of NW_026555105.1, from coordinate 31,473,705 downwards.
GATCTTTGTTAATTGCTAAATTGCAGCCTGTACATGTTCAACATTCTTAGGTGTTCTGTTTTTTGTAGGCCTTCTAGACCATGGATCATCTTCAACATAATCTCAACCATCTTTTAATGTTTGTGCCACACTTTTTTTTAGTTGTTTTAATTAATTTAATTTATTTTATTTTATATCATTTTATTTTTTTATTGTTCAAATACATTTATCTCCACCTTCCTGCCATGTGCCACACTTTTATTAGCATTGCACTCATAGCATCATCCTTGAAAGCCTTCTGAATCATCCAAATAGTTTCCATGGAGAAATGTTCAAACCTAATGCAAAATTTGACCCAGATCCATTGCTCTCTTCACTCAGTCATTTTGAATGTGACAGCCACACAGTACACACTCTCACTCAACAGCATCTATTGCTGCCACTGACAAGTACAGTGAAGTTTCCATAGTTCACACATGTGCATATCAGTCCACTCTCCCTGGCTGCTGGGTTACATCGACGTGGCTCGTGCAAACCATTCTTATTATATTAACAATAGTGGACTTTTTTCTGGACAGATTTCATATGTTCACCTTCAAAATTCATTGAGTTGTACACTTACAACTTGTGTTCTTTTCTGTATGGATGTTATATTTCAAAAATTATTAAAAAGTGGTAATTAGTTTGTAGGCCACTGTGCATTCTTATAAATCAAAAGCAGTCAGTAGAAGTAATTTATGTGTCTTTTTAAGTTAACCAGTCAACTATTTATTGAGCACCAATATTTGCCTGACACTGTTAAGCTTAAAAAAAAAGAAACACAACATGTAGATCTTTCAACAGGTGAATATAAAAACTAATTGGGTCCCTAGACAGTATGGCTCAGTTCGTTGAAGTGTCCCATAAACCTAAAAGTTGCAGGTTCGATACATGGTAAGGGTACATGTCTAGATTGCGGGTTCGGTCCCTGGTCAGGGTGTTTACAAGACACAAGTGATTGCTCTTTCTCTCTCGTAGTGTTTCTCTCCCTCTATCTTTCTCTGTCTTCCCCTTTCTCTAATCATGTCTTCATGTAAGGATTAAAAAAATTGGGGAAAAAAGACTAACCAATTGAATTTATTAGAAAATTTCATAGGTCAATATAAACTTGAAGCACCAGCAAGTTGTCTGGAAAAAAACTAAGTCTGAATTCAGGTAGGCAGAAATAGGTCTTTGCTCTTTCCAATGGTGGCTAACACCTACTTCTACTTCCATCCTGGCTTCAATGGCACTTCCTTGAGAATCCTTCTGACTCATCTCTTCAGTGCTCCCATCATGTCTCCAAGAGGACTAAATCATTTATTATACATCTCTCCCTGTAGCAGGCACAGTTCTATTACTATTTGTTTCCCTAGGCTTAGCTCAGACTCAGAAAATTCACTTGAATAAATTCGAGGGAAATAAAAAGTTTAACATGAGCTGATATTGTGAATAAAGCCTTTACAATGGGGTCCTCCTCTAAGCTAGATTTTGGATGATGTATAGGAATTGATCAATATGCAGTGCAGGGAAAAGAAATATTAACCAGGGAACAGAGAATGTCTCAAATGATTTCCCTGTGAGCTTCATTTAATTATCCCAATAACCCTTGATACTGACCATATAATTCCTAGTTTATTTATCACTCTTAAATGTTCAAAGAGACTAAGTAGTTTTCTCCTGCTCACACAGATAGTGAGTAATGAAAATTTCAAACATTAAATCCTCAGTGTCTTAAAATGGCTTATCTTAGGGGAAAAAGGAGACAGAGTAGCATACATAGGTGTGTTTGGCTGAATCAATAGGACTCCTATGTTATTATATAAATTTTGGGGTCCTTAGAGATCTTTTGAGTGGAGAATTTTGTTCCATTAAGCAAACAGGAGGATTTTTTTTTCTTTTAAAGTACTTTTTAGTTTTTTAAAAAAATTTTTTAAAAAGGTTATTTATTTATTTATAGATAGAGGAGAAGGGAGAGAAAAAGAGGAAAACATCAATGTGTGTTTGCCTCTTACACTGCCCCCCCCAACTGGGGACCTGGCTTGAAACCCAGGCAGGGGCCCTGATTAGGAATCAAACTGGCTACATTTTGGTTCACAGGCCAGCAATCCACTGAGCCAAGCCAGCCAGGGCTGTTCTGTTTTGTGTTTAAGAAGGCCAAGTGATTTCTCTACAGGCTTAATCCATTTGACCATATAAATCTTAGCCAGTTGTTAATGCTTACAATAGCAATGTCCATACCTGAAAAGAAAAGATTTGGGTATGATATATAAACAATCAAAATGTATTTCAAAACTAAAATCTAGAAGGAACTTCAGTGAAGGGAGGGTAGTAGTTCAAGGCCAGAGTACTAACTGCTCCTGATCTTAGAGGTAACCAGGTTCTCTGAGTCCTGCACTACTAAGTGTGCTTTCTGTTCCCTCCCATACCTCCATCTATGTGCTGCATGTATGTTTCCAAATGTCTGAGTTTTTATGCACACATATGGTACAACTAATGTTTGTGAGCTCTATAGTGTCCTGCAGGTCAACATATCCATATCAAAGTCTTTCATTTAAGCTAAACACCATAAAATGATGAGGCTAGGTAAAAAATACACTAAACAAAATAAAAAAAACCTTAGAATTTAATTTATTTAACCCCCTTCTCTATAGATGACAAATTAAGGCCTAAAGATGTTGCATGAATTAGCTTCTGGTGCCCAAAAAACCATTCCACAATTGAGTAGCTTAAAATTTTAAGTGGTTTTTCTTTTTCTTTTTCTTTTTTTTCTTTTTCTTTTTTTAATTTTCTTAGTCTACAGGTCAGCTGGAAGATTTTTCTGATCCCATCAGAACTGGTTTCTGAGTTTATGCATGCATGTTTGGTCAACTGATGGGTAGTCAGGGGTGTGCTGGTCTAGAATGTCCTCATTCACATGACGATGGGCTGTTAGTTGGGATTGTCTTCCAGCAGGCTTTCCTGGGCTTAATCACATAGTACTAGGGCTCCAACAAAGTGAGTAAAAATGTGCAAGGACTCTTGATGCTATCACTTCTACTGAATTTTGTTGGTAAAAGCAAGTCACAAGGCCATACCAAATTTAAGGGGAGGCCGAACAGACATCACCTTTTGATGGAAGGAGCAGAAAGGCCACATTGCCCAGAGTATTAATACAGGGAGAGGTGGAGCGTAGGGACAATTTTCAATCCATCTGTCACAGAAGTAAAATGGAAGGGCTGGTCAAATGTCACTTGGGTCATTAGAAGTGAAGGTCAGACCAACTTACTCTTTCAAGCTGCAACCACAGGTCTTCCAGAGTGTATTTTGTGTGGATTGTGACTGAGGTTTCTTCTGCGGATTCAGGCATGTTGGCCAGTGTTGATTGAGCATGAAGAGAAGAATGCAAATGGTGTTTGCTCATCTTTGACTTTATCAAGTTTGATTGTTGAAGTTAAAAAGATATTTTTTAGCATGATGAAAACCATAATAAGAATGATTGATAATCACTTATTTAGACTAAAAATAAAGGAAAAATGGTTTGTTGCCAGAACTCAGAGGGGTCTGATAAAGTGACAAGACAGCCCTTCTAGAAATATAGCTCTGTGGAGGCTGAAGTACCTTCTCATCTAGGAAGAAAAGGACATGGTGGGTGACCCTGACTCAATGACCTTGACTTGAGGGCTGTGCACATTGTCTGATCCTCCAATTTATCTTCTGGCCCATGATACCTTGGAATAGATTCTATGAGGAAAAGGAATGGTTTAAAGAAAACTGATATTTTTTAAAAATTGGACTAAAGCAGAATAACTCCTGGCTTTAGAATTCTTCAAGAGAAAGTACAGGGCTCTGGAACACAACAAGACATGGCAGTGGCCAGCAGATGGGTCTGTGTCTGGTGGGTGAGATGGCACTCCTCACCCATCTGGGAAAGAATTTGAGGAATATGGATGTTCTCCCTTAATAGCTGGAGGTCATAGCTGATGAAATGGTATTCTTTTTTTAACTATGATTCTCACTTGGCCAGGACAAGAGACAATTTCTGTTGGGCACCTAAACCGATTTATGGCTTCTTCTTCCCCAACCCCACCAATCCTCTCAGTTCATCCTGGCTATCATTACAGCCTTGGGGACAGTTCTTGAACAGTGTAGTTCTTGCTACATCAAACTCCTGGGCTTCCCTGACTGATGGCTTTCTGTGCCTGGAGGAACTTGCTTGGCTTCAAGAGCCAGGTCATAATTGCTGGACAGTCAACAGGAACAACACTTATCCAAAGAGAACTAGGAATTGATGGGTAAATGCTTGCACTTACTCACTGCTTAGTGTGACAGTTCTAAAGCTGGTGCCACTCTCTTAGAAGGTATCTAGCAGGACTGAGTGCCAGCCTTCCAAAATGGTAACCTGCTTGACAATCACCCTTTACTGGCCTCCTCCTTTTTCTTATCTCTCTCTGAGACTCCTTCTGTGTTTCCTGGGGCCACCTTCATATTAAACCTTCTACATCCAAATCATGTCTCAGGATTGAAAGGAGGACAACAACCTGTTACAGATCACCACTGATCATCCAGTTGCCAAACTCAACAGGAACTCATTGCTTCTCATTCCATATGACCATCTGAGGCACTTGGAGTGGTGGACCTCTTCTTTTCTCCTGAAGATTTACATACCCTGAGCCATTAGGCTATGGCACAAATTCTTTTTAGCAAGTTTCTGATTGTCCCCTCTGTTTACAATCCTCTCTATCACTCACTCCCTTAATGCAAGCATTTCCACAAGAGTGTCTTTGTTTGGTTTTCTTCTCTTTTCACTTTCTTCCTTACTGGTATCATTCTTTGATTAAATTTTACTGTCCAGTCCATGTAAATGAATACAATAGTTGTCACTGACCTTGTGTGTGAAAGGTCTGAGGTCTTATCCAAACTACTGTTCCAAATTTTTAGCTCAGTGCTGTTCAGTAATATCTGCAATGATGGAAAAGTTCCAGATCTTTGCTGCCTAACACAGTAGACACTAGTCATATATAGCTACTAAGTACTTGCAGTGTAGCTAATGAAACTTGAGACACTAGGTTTTTAATTTTACTTAGTTTTAATTGATTTATATTTAAATTTAAATAGTCACGTGGCTAATGTAAACCATATCACACAGCACACAGTTCTTCATACTTCTAGTTGTTTTCTGGACCTCTATAGTCCCCAAATTTCTCATTGGTAAAATGAAAACAGATCATTTTTTCATTCTTAAAATAGAATCTTATATAAAGAGCTCAAATGTAAGCCAGGTTAATAATGACCTTGAAAAAAGTTAAAAATAAACAATAGAATGACAAAGAAGACTTTCCCTAACAGATACACAAATGGTCTCTAAGTCCATGGTTATTAAATCCATACTGTATTTGAGCAACTAAAGTTAAATAGACTGAAGAAGCAAAAAAGTCCAGGAACAGAACTCAGGAATATATGGGAATTTGATATATTGATGAAGATATTTCAAAGCAGTAAGAAAAATATAAACAGTATTGGGACCACTGCAGCTATCTCTTTAGGGGGAGAAAAGGAACCTAATTTAACTTTATAAATAGTAAGTTCCAGATTGCATTAATAGACAAATTAAATAAATAAAAATAAATAAATTATGCAAAAAAAGATAAATATGGAAGAAAATTTTAATAGTTATGATTATGTGGGGGAAAAGCCTCTACATATCAATACGTAAAGGTAACATTCACATCTAAAAATGGGCAAGTCAGACAGTTGAGAGTCCTAGTTTCCAGCTACCACTCTCAGGCAGTCAGCATCCTAGATCAAGTCCCTACTCTCCTGGAGCTGACAATCTAGTGGGAAAGACAATCAATTACTTCCTTAGAAGTGGTAGACCAGGAGTGTCCCAGTCTATAGATATAGCATGGGTATGATTATTGATAATGTCCTTTTTCATTCCAAAAAGGGTCCCAGTTAAAAGATAAATTACATGGTTATTGTACTTAGAAGAGCATCAAGGAGTGGGAGGCCCAGGTGAGCAGGACTTTACGTTTACTATGTCACCTTTTATGAGATCAGCTTTGTGTCAGCCAGCTTTCCTTTATACAATATCTTTCTATTGTATAAATAACGATATAATGTTTTTTTCACTTTTTGAAATAATATATATACAAGTATATTTTCCTAACAAAATAAATTTAAAATCTACATGCATATAGAATAAACTGCGAAAACCCCATAAAAGCCCCTTGATAAGCTTAAGTCCCCTTCTCAGATATATTTTGCCTAGATTTTGGTGCTCACTTGTTAGTCCCATTTTTTTGGTAATAAATAATCTGCTTTTATTTAATTTAATTTTTTAAATTTTATTGAATCTAGAGAGAGAGAATAAGAGAGAGAGAGAGAGAATCATGAATGTAAGAGAGAAACATTGATTGGTCTTCTCTAGCACGTACCTCGACTGGGCACAATACCCACAACCCAGGCATGTGTCCTGACCAGAAATCAAACCAGTGACCTTCTAGTTTGTGGGATGAAACCCAACTAACTCACCCACACCAGTCAGGGCTATAATCTGTTTTTAAATTATAATAATTTTTGTTTTTTTAAATTAATGAGGTCATAATATAATGCAATATTTTAGTATAAAACAATATCAAATCAACTTCTGAATTATTTCTTTGATATGTTAGCCTCAGTAATTTTGGTTTGTATCTTTTTTATCAATAGCTGCAGAGCTTTCCACAATAAGGGTGATATGGCAGGCAGAATAATGGCCTCTCAAAAATGTCCACATTCAGTTTCCCAGAATCTGTGAACATGCTACTTTACACAGTCAAAAAAGACTTTGCAAATGTGCTTAAGAGCATGAACCTTGGAACATTGAAATGTTGAGGTTATTTTGGATTATCTGGGTGGACCTAATCTAATCACACAAATTCTTGAAATTGTGTGATTAATATTGAAGGCACAAAATGGTTCATAGAGAAATGACATGAGAAAGACTCATTTTACCCATTGTTAGCTTTAAATATGGAGGAAGAGGTTGTAAGTCAAGGAATGTAGCAGCTTCTAGAAGCTGTGTCATGTTTTCAGTGTACAACCAGCAAGAAAATAAAGACCTTAGTCCTATAATCTCAAAAAGCTGGCCTCTGCCAATAAGCTAAAAGAGTAGGAAACCAATTCTTTCCTAGAATCTCCAAAAAATAAAGCAGCGCTGACATCTTGATTTGGCCCTATGAGGCCATACTTGAATTCTTTTTTTTTTTTTAATTTTATTTTAATTTATTTTTTCAAATACATCTGTCTCTGCCTCCCCCCCCACCACTTTCCCTTGCCCCCTCCTTCCCTCCGTAAGAGCTCCCTTTTGGTTTTGTCCATGAGTCCTTGCTATATGTTCCTTGACTTTCCCTGCCCCCCCTTCCTTCTTGTCTCTGTTGATTTCATACTTGAATTCTGATCAATAAAACTATAAGATGATAAATTGGTGTTAAGTCTCTAAGTTTGTGGTAATCTGTGTGGCAGCAATTGAAAATTTATACATAGGATAAGCCATAACTATCCTTCCTATTTATAGATAAATAACTTATTTCCAATTTTTCCCTATTACAATGCTGCAAATGAACTTTCTTATACATTCATTTTTAGATATATATGTTACAAGTAGTTAATTAAAATACATTTCTACCAAATGGGACTTCAATATTAAAGAATATTGCTATTTTTAGGTTTTCCTAGAGACTAGAGATTTCCTCATCAAAGTCATTACCCTCCACAAACTCTGTATTAGACTGTCCTTTGCCTCTCTCCTTCCTCACCACTGAATATTGTCATTTCTATTAAATATTTTGCTTGTATAGTGGGTAAAAATATTTTCTCACTATTTGATCTTGTATATTCCTGATAACTACTTACCTTTCAGATCATTACTGTCTCTTGTTGCATCTTTTGTAAACTGTTTTTGTCAAGCTTATTGCCTGGTACTCTGTAAGTTAGCTGTTTTTAATTCTCCTTTTCTGGGAAGCAAATCATAAGTGGGTTCCTTCTTGTCATAAGACTGAAACCTCAGGCTCATGTTTAAATCCTTCTTCCCACTCAACCCTGTGACTAGCTCATCCCTTAGGCCCTCCTTTCCTCACCTCCAGGCACCACCTTCTTCTGGCTCCTCAGATTCCTTCCTGGTCAGGCTCCCATTACATATCAATAAATGACTCTCTTCTATCCCTCTCCCATTACCCAAGTCCCCTTCTTAAATGGAAATTGAGGTCTCACTGATCCTCTGCTCAGAAAACCTCCACAATGGCTGCTCATTGTCTCCAGAGAAATAAGATTTTCCAGACTGGCCTTGAGGGCCTCCATGGTGTGACCCCAGGTGCACTCCTCCTCCTCTCCTCTCCTGCTCTTTCCCTTAAATGTTCCGTCATCAGTGTGTATTCTTGCTCCCTGGACATACGACTCAATTTCTTAGGCCTCTGCTTTGGCTATTTCCTCAGTGGTGAATGCCCTCTATTTCTGTTTTTGCCACTCAAAATCCTTCTTGTATTTTTCAAGGGGCATTTCAAAATGCCCGCTCAGGTAGAAAGTTGGTTTTCTTTTTCCACCAGTATTCATTATTAAAACTTTCCAGTGGAATTGAAAGAATTGTATAGTGAACCCCTTATATCTTACCTAGTTTCTACTATTAACACTTTGCTGTATTTGAGTTATTACATATGTAACCATTCATCCATCATCTTATTTTTTATGCATTTCAAAGTGAATTATGTAGACTTCAATACATTTCTTCCTAAATACTGCAGTAGCATATCATTAACCAGAGTTAATATTTACTTATGGTTTCATTTTGAGGTAAAATTTGCATGCAATGAAATGCACACATCTAAAGTATATGATGTGATGGGCTTGACAAGTGTATGCATCTGTGTAACCCAAACTCCTACCATGATAGAAAACAGAAAGTCATTTTATGTTCTTAACCAGTCACATCTGCTCCCCATAGGACACAACTGCTTTTTTTTTTAACAAATTCTAAAACATCATATTAATAAAATTACATAACATCTACACTTATGACTTTGTCTTCTTTTGCTGAGAAAAGCCCCTTATCAAATATTCTTGTAGAGGAGTAACTTGCCTTCATGCCTTCCTCTTACTGGATGGCTAACTCAATGAGGCTGGGTCTCTGTCATGTGCTCTCTGAATGCACTGCAGTGTGGAGTGCCCTGTTTTACACAATAAAAGGATTCAAAACACATTGCCTGAAGTGGGAGGCAGAGTTCCTAAAATAACCTGAAATATTAGAAGAAAACACTCTTCCTGCATTGTGCTATGTTAGACTGAAATTAAAGAAGAGTAAACATTTCTAAATTCATATATTTGGTGAGAAGTATGTAACAAATTTCTGCCTTTCATAATTGCTTTTTCTCCTTTTGCAAAAGAGGAAGTTGGGTGGGTTCCTAAATGCATCCTCAGAGTGGCTGAGTTTTGTGGCAGAGAGCAGCAATTCCTTACATCCTTTAGAATCCCAATAACAACACAATAGAGAATGTTCATGGTTAGGATCAGTCTTAAATAAAAATCTTGATTTAAGACAATACGAATGGGTGTGAAAAAGAGGTCTTAATAAACGCTCAACCATTACCAATCAAATCTATATTTTTTACAATTCCAATGGGAAATTTCCATGATAATAATTAATTGTATGGCTTATTTGGCCGGATTGGCTTTATGCATAACAATGTGCTGGGAGATTTCAAGTATATAAAAACAGAGTAAATGGTTCTCACCTTACCTTCCAAGAGCTTAGGGTCTCATGGAGCAAAAAGGTCACTGAAGAAAGAATACTGTGGGGTCAGTCTGGTGACTTACAAAAAATGTTAGTTTTTTCTTAGTTTAATTTATGATTATTGAGGAAAAATTACTTTTTTCCTAAAGATTCATATATTTATTGACTATAAAAATACTACCCCAGTAGCTGACTCTATTTCCTTTGGAGAATTTAGTGGCTAGTAATAAACATTAGCCTCATCTTTGATAGTCATAAAGCACATTTGGAGTTAGCAAATCACACATGATTAATTTTCCTCTCTGATGATGATGCTGAAAAGAGATCTGTACTTCTGCTCAAAATAGTTAAGTTGGCTGTTTTTTTAATTGACTTCTCTGATTTCCTCTTCACTTTGCTCCATGCCCTCTATTGAGGGGTTATTTATTCATATTGTGGTTTTCATTTTGTAGCAGTTTACACTAAGAAAGAGATCAAATTTCCTAACAGAGACCTACACCAGAGGTACTGCTGGGACACATCTTGAAGGATGCTCCAGATTTTATATTCTTTGGAAGTACAGAAAATCATCCACTGTGTTCCCAGAAAATTGCCCACAGAGCCTTCACAGAGGGATCTCATACAGAAGCATTTCTTTTTCTTTCTGTGTTATTAATGCTGTTTTTGAAATCTTCATGTTTGCGCATTTATATTCATTAGGAGTCAAAGTGATGTGCCACCCGGGTTAATTTCTCCATGCAGAAAGCTGTAGAGATTTCTGACATTGCCTGTGGTGGGCAGCGAGGAATCCCTAACTCAACTTGGTACTTTTCCCCTCTGGCTAAATGATTTCTTAGAATAGTTAATAGTGCATTGAAATCTGCACATACAGAAATGCTAATGCCTCTGCCAAATACCTACAATTATCAGCTCTTTCTTTAGTGGTTGGAATCTGACATAAATCCTCTGAATGTATTAAAGTCAGCCATGGTAGCTGGCAGAAAGGATTGTTAGGCTGACCTTGAGCAAAGCTTTCACCTGACAGCAATTCAACAGAAAGATATGTGCCATGACATTGTATTTTTATAAAGAAAAGAATGAAGAGACTGTTTAAGTTAAGCATTTGCTGTCATATACTATAAAAGCGAGATTCAAGCTCCTATGTATGACCCATGTTCCAATGATATCCCAGAGAGAGAGACACTATGCCAAGATCAGAGAGAGAAGGACCTCTAACTGCCCATTACTGCTCAGTTCACCATGGGGACTTAAAGTACCTAATGACTTTGTGTTCCCTCCAACAGAGTTTTATTGCCACAAACTGTAATATTTTGGTACCATATGGGCAGAAGATGATGTCCCTAAAATTTTCACAGAATTTTAGAAATAAAATCAATAGAGGTTCCCCAATGAAGGTTAACTGGTAACATTGATATCCTCTGAATAAGACATAAAGAAAAAAGCTATCATCTATAAAATTGCTAAAGATCTATTTTTTTTTCAAATACCAGTTAAAAATTGTCAAGGTACATATCATAAGAATGTTAAAATAATGAGGTTTTGGAAATGTTGGGTTAAATATAATTAACATTAATTCCATCTTTATTTTTGTTTTTGCTTTTAAATGTGGCTTCTAGAAAAGTTAACTTTTAAATATTGTATTTCTAATGAACTATCCTTCCAATGGCTTCTTAGCTTACTAATCAGATAGAAGGAGCAAATTCTTCCCATGGCTTACAAGGCCCTATGTGACCTGACCTTTATGTTCTCTTCAACCACCGGTCCTCGTGTCCTTCTCTGGTACAATCAACTCTAGCCACATCAGCCTTGTCATTTTCTGAACACATAAAGCTTTCCTTTCCCTCAAGACCTTTGTAAATGGCACTCTATCTGGAATGCACTTTACTGGATTTTATCATTTGTTGCTCCCTTCATTTAAATGAAGGATTGTTACTCTTTTGAGAAGACTTTCTTATTCACCTAAATAAACTACCATATCCCTGATGCTTAATATCTTCTTATAATATTATAATAATATAATATCCTGCTTTGTTTTTCTTCATTTATTGCCATCACACATTTTATTATGTATTTATTTCATATTGTTCCATTTATTGTTTAAAGTCATGTTTTCTCATTTATTTTCACTATCTTCTCAAAGATAAGTGCCATTTGAGAAAGGACAGTAGTGTGCTGTGTCTAGCTTCCACTGAGTTGCAAGAGCCAACTCTTAAATTTCTAGGAATTTAGAACTAAAATGGTCTTTATTAAAATTAATTAATATAAATTTATAATTATATAAATTATATGGGAAAAAAGATAAATGATCAATCCTTATCACTTTTTAATTGCTTTTTAAAATTTTACTCTTCTCTGTGGCCTAGGGGTTATTTATAGCTATCATATCTATAGGGTAGAAAAATATTACATAATGGTGTATTACTGCCCATCCTTTACCACTTCTTGTTCATAGTTTGAAATTGTCAATAGTGGATGCATTTACACCATGGAAATTAGCAAGTGCTACATACAAATAAGGGCTGGTCTTTTGGAGTTGTTGAAGGACTTCCTTATGCACTTACCAACAAGTCATTGGGTAGAAATTTGTATCTCCCCTACTATTCTACCAACATTTGCAGCAACAGGATCATATGTTCGAAGTCTATCCAGAAAAAGTCCAATCATTGTTAATATGAGAACAATCTGCATAACATTGTAACCTGGTTGCCAAGAGAATGGACTGGAATGTACATGAATGAACAATGACTAATTCACTGTACTAGTCAGCTGGGGCAGTAGACCCCACTGAGTGAGCATGTGTGCTGTGTGACTCTCCCATTCAAAATGACTGAGTGAGTAGAGCAAAAAATCTGCATCAAATTATGTGTTAAGCTTGAACATTACTCCACGGAAACTATTCAGATAATTCAGAAGGCCTCAGCAATGGGCAATTCATGAGAGGCAGCTTCATCACGACCAGCACCTGCTCGTGTGTCCTGTATCATGCAGAAATTTTTGCAAAATATCAAATCACTCAGGTGACTCAACCCTCCTACAGCCCAGATTTGGCATGCCCTGTGACCTCTGACTTTTCCCAAAACTAAAATCACCTTTGAAAGGGAAGAGATTTCAGACCTTTGATGGGATTCAGGAAAATATGACAGGGAAGCCGACAGGGAAAACTGTGCGAGGTCCTACGTACAATGCTTCTTGTATCTTCTTCAGTAAATGTCTCTGTTTTTCTTATTACATGGATGGATGCTTTTTGGACAGAGCTTGTATGTTGCTAAAAAATGTTATTTTAATGTATAGGATTTCATATAAAGAGTAAAACCCTGTAAACTGAAATCATTTAAGAAGATTTGAAGGAGAAATATATCTTTTTAGATTTGGAATATTTAAAAACCAGAGACGGGTGGGATGTGTGTGCTTGTGTGTGTATGTGTGCACATGCACATGAGCACATTTTTGATCAAAACAACCAAATGAAGAGAGGAATAAAAAATGAGATATTTAAATCAAGTTAAGAGTTGAGAGTGGAGCTATTCGTAGTTCAGAAAGACAGAGAAGGATGAGGTGAATTCCTACAAGCTAATGTTGAGATTTGTAGCAAAGGTTTGGGTTTCTGAGCAGACTAATGCATATGGACCCACACCTGGTCCTACTGGTTCTGTGTCTCCTAAATTAGCCAAGAGGTGCCTTGGCTGCCTCTTCTCCTCTTCATCTTCTGAGAGCACCTGAGTATCTATATGCCTTCTGCAGGTCATTATGGCCTACACTAATGTCCCCTAGGTGAGCTCTCAAGTCCAGGGCTTTGCAATTCCTTGCATATTGCTTCTTTTTAGCTCATTAGTACATACTATGCGTACGTCAATTCATGCAGAAGTTTCAGATGCAGTGGAATATTGTTTTTCCAGACTTGAAGGAAGGGAGGCCCAGACAACTCTGTGTTATATTCAAAAGCCCACACCCCATCTGCATCAGCTTTCAGGCACTTCAGTTCCAGTGATAAGAATGTGAAAAAACAACTCCAATCTCTATTTCCTAGGTATTGGTTCCTTGCATCACATAGTACCCATAGCCAGTCCAGATCTATTCACAGTCCCACCACAGAAAGAAAAGCAACTAAGACTTGTTGGAGTAAAATTTCCAGAAAATCCAAATAAAACTGGCTTAACGAAAAGAATGTCATAGAAAAGGGCTTGCTTCTGGCACTGCTTGATCTTTGCCTCAGATGATAACAAGAGAGTTTTCATTCTCTACATGTCTCTTCACTTTTCTTAAATAACATAGCCCCATGTTGTCTTTATTTTTAGGCAATTGCTCCCTTCACTTACTTAGGTTGGCTATGGTACTTTCACCTTTCATTTTTTTTTGGGTGGGGGTAGGGCTTCGACGTCCATGGAAAAGGGTAAGAATTTCTGTCCTGGTCTCAGGGGAGGATGGAGAATGATAATAATAACTAATATTTAAATTGTCTTTTAATTTTCTACTTATTATATAAGTACTTTACATGAGGTAACTCTTAATTTTTACATCTTCCATGGGAGACGGTGTTTAGATTATTCCTATTTTAGAAATAAAGAAACTGGGATAGAGACAGGATAAATAAGGTTCCAAGTCTACACATACAGTAAAGTATGGACAAGTGGGGATTTGAACACTGCCACCTGCTCCCAGTGCGTGGCCACCTTCCTACACCATACGACCTCCCAGAATATGTGTAGCTCATTGGTTCCAACTGAGTCACATGCACCAATCCCTGAACCTACTTCTGTAGCTGTGGGTCACTCAGTCTTTTGTGTGGCATCTTAAAGTTAAGGGGTTGTGCTCTGTCCGCCTAGCTTGGGCTAAAAATTGAGAATAGGTGAGTCTCAGCAGGGCTATTTTTTGAGCAGAGTGAAAGCTACTGGGGGATCTCTAGCCACTTGGGCCCTATCCTCCCTTGTTGATGCTCACTGGGGCAGAATGGGCCCCTCCCACACAGAGACATGGTAGGTTTCTTGAAGCTCTGGGGAGTAGGGGTGGACTTATGCATTGGCAAAGTGAAGGAAGTGAAGAGGACCTTGGTGACCCTGGGGTGAGGGCACTCCGTTGCTGAGCTGAACGGGGGCTGATCCCAGTACAGGAGCTTACCATGTCTGTCTGCCAGCTCTCCCTTCATGGCTTTTGTGCTCCATCCACAGCACAGGCATTTGAGACCTCGTTGGAAGAAGCCATCTGTGTCGGGCTTCTGAGGGATGTGTGGCAATAAACTAAAAGTGGAAATCACCACTGTGAGAAATGAGGGTGTCACGTTTTCACCAAATACTGCCCCATAGTGGGAGTCGGGGCCCAGGATCGACCCCTCTGGCTGTCCAGACCTTTCCTTCATGTCAGCTTAATGAATTTGAGCACCAAAGCCTGCTGGCAATTGTCTGTGCTCTGAGTGAGACAGTGATGTAATCCCGATTAAAATAGTTAATACGGAATTAATGAGAGGTTATCTCCTTGTCTTCAGTCATTTCCTGGTGAGAAGAAGATTTTCTAGCAGAACTCATTAGAGCTGTTCCTTTGCAGCTACTGAAATTAACCCTGTTTTGAAATTACTCAGTTTGCAAGAAACAAACTCATTTCAAGCCATTATTTCTGAAGGTTACAAGACTATAGTATGAAAAAATTGTTTTTTTTAAAGCCAAAGACCTAGTCTGATCATAAGGATATGAACACTTATTCTGTTATGTAAATTCAACTCATATTTAAATTTTAGTTTATTTTAGCATGGCATTTTTGCAGGCACATGAAGGGAGGCAGAAATCTCCATCATAGGTAGATACATAGTCTCTTGTTGACTGAAATAAGTTATGTGATGCATGAATATATACAAAAGTTTAAAAATAGTACAGCAAATATGCCATCAGTAAAGTGATTCTGTAATACATAGACTGTTAACATAATCACAACAGAAATGACAAAAAATAGTATGAAGAACTCTCTCAACTGATAAAATTAAAATAAAAGACAAATAATCCCAATATGAATGAACAGACCATTGAGAAAAGGACTGGAAAGAGTAAATAAATTTAAAAAACAGTGCTCAGCCACATGCAGGAAAATGCCCATTAAATTGATTTACCATTTTTTCAATCATCAGATTTGCAATCCAATGTGGATTACAATAATTTCTTTTTGGGGCAAGTGAGAGAAAGGTGAGGGGACAGAATCTCACACATTTCTGGTGGGTTAATTTCTACCACATTTGGGAAAATTATCGACAAATATTGCTTAATATTAAAAAAGTTAAGACCCATCATTGTTCAAGTAATTTCTCTTTAGGGGATTTTGCCTAAAGAAATAAAAGCTCAAGAAGATATTGATATGTGTAGCAGAGCATTTATTGCAGCTTTGCAAAGAAAAAGGAAGGTAAGCTGAAAAATGCATTAACAATATAAAGGTTGAGTGAATTGTGGTACCTATATTCTATTAAACATTATGCAACTTTTATATCTCCTAAATAAGTTTTTTTAAACTTTCTTTTGCTTTTTTGTCATCTGTTCTTAGCCTTAAAAGGAAGGCATTATCATAACTGTGTTTATATTTTTCTTCACATCGATAATATGAGAACTGTACCCTGGGTGGAAATTCACCTGTTAAATTCATATTCTGTGTGGCATAAAATTGTGTCTGAGACATAGCTGAGGAAGTAAGAGGGTTGAAATAGTGAAAGCACGTTAGCACTAGCATGGAGAAGAGCACAGAATATGAGTTATTCACTTAGCCATTTTTTTACCTAATGAATTTTAAGGGGTGATTCTTCTTGCTGAGACAGGTGCCTTTTTTCAAGGCTTTGAATGATACAGACACATAACCTAGGGTTGGTTTCATGACACCAAAGTTAATGTGGCTGTCTGTCCCCTGGGACCTGCCAGCTGAGGTCATGGCTACCTTCTGCATCATCAAAGTAAAATAATTAATTTCTAATAGCTTCATTCCAGTGCTTTTTGATGAAATTCAATACATGAAATAATTCATATGCTGTTATTCCTACAACAAGTATTTGTTAAAAACTTGGTACATATGTACTATTTTGGACTATGGGGATAGAGAAATGAATCAAATAGACTAATGCTATGTTCTTATGAAGTTTATGTTCTAATCGGGATCTGCATTGGAGAACATACAATAGAAAAATAAACATACAAATATATAGAAGGCAATGATAAGTATATAAAGAAAAATAAAGCAGGTAAATACGTGGAGAGTACCTCACATGTGCGTGCATATATATAGGCATGGGCATAGCTGTGCATGTATAAAGCCCACACTATTTTAAATAAGGTGGTAAGATAGGTGGTTAAGGAAGTACTACCTGCAAAGTTGACATTTCAGCAGGACCATAGCTAAGAGAGAAGTTGAATTATTGGTATCTCCCAAGAATGAGGGTTTCAGGAAGAGGGAATAGCAAGTGAAACAGTTCCAAGGCAGGAGCACATGTGTGTATGCTCCCAAGGAGCGCAAGATGGCCAGTGCACTTGGAGCAGAGGGAATTGGGGGTCAGGAGCAGGAGGAGATACAGTCCATGCAGCATAGGGCCAGGTCAACAGAGGCCCCTTTGGCTATGATGAGAATTTTGAATTTTAATTCTGCTTGAAGCTACCCCAAGTTGTTGAGCAGGAGGCTGATGAGACCACAATGTTTTAACAAGAATCCTTCTGCTGCTGTGAAGAGAACAGGACGAGGCAATATAGAAGCAGAAAGCTTGTTAAAAGGCTCTTTCAGGGATTCTGGAGGAGATTATGGTGGCTTAGACCAGATGGAAACTGCAGAGGCAGAGAGCAGTGTTCCCATTTGGAAACTTCTGAGGAGGGAGCTCAGCCCATTTGCTGATGATTCAGAGGCAAGGCAGGATATTAGAGTCAAGGGTAACATCCCTGGATTTCACTGAGTCCCTGAAAGAGCTCCTTTAGAGACATTTCTCTTCTCCTGATCTATATCCTGAAGCCTCATTAGTGAGAAGGGGTTGGAAATTTTACACATCGGAAGGGGTGAACTCAGGAGAAGGCTTGTTAGGCAGTGTCTGCATTTGGCTGCTAGGTCACCAGGCCTCTCTCCTCCAGCTCTTCTCTAAGTTAATCACAAAACTCATATTTGCACTTCTCTCGAGAATTGAATAAAAGTTAACCTCATTCAAATATTTCATTTATGTCTCAGAAGGACTTAGTGTGCTCTGCTTATCCTGAGTCTTCTTGTTATTCTGATATCATAGATGAAATAGCTTAAGGTCAAGGGCTAGTGTGGCTTCTTCAGTCTGGCACAGCTCTGTCTTGAAGATAAACCCTCTGGTCTCCATGCCTCGCCATGCAGTGTCTCATGTGAACTCCAAGTCATTTCTCCTTTCCTGACTCATCCACACTTCCCAATGGCTTTGCCAGTATGTGGAATAGACATAAGCAGCTATACAGTGTGAACAAGAGAAGTGAAGTTCCAAAGTGTTTACTGAGATGCTCAGAGACCACACAGTTCTGCTAATGGTGAAACCTGGTTGCCTGACACTCAGTATAGCAGTATATGTCATTGCCTGGTGGCCTGAGAGACTGCTGACAACAACAAGGAATCAATAAACTTTACTTGTTTTTGTTTTTTAATCTAACTTCTTCAAACACTGAGTTCCTTTAAAAATAGGGTTTTCTGGGAAACAAAATTCAAGGAACCCTGTTTATTCTTGTGGAATCTGTTGGTTTACATAACACCTCTCAGAAGAGATTTTGACAAAGTCCAACTCAGAGCCCAAAACTCCCCATTGAAAGGAAGGAGGACCACAGCTGAAGGGAAGGAAAAGTCCTGCCTTCTCTGAACTAAAAATCAGACGCTATTGTTTTAACTCTACCAAAACAGGCTGCTCAGAAGGGGTACATCATCGAGACAGCAAGATCCTCTTCCTCTTCAAGAAATCACTGCTCTGTGTCAATTCAAAACTTGGAAGGCTTGGATGCCTTTCATTCCCGCCACCTCCTTGGGCTGCTTCCAGCCGGCTGTGGAGATGAGGCTGGCTGACTCTGCTCTGAGATGCTCTGCAGCCTGTCTGCTTAATTTCCTGTGGACCCTCAGTGCCCAGGGAGAGCGTGTGTTTTGCTTGTGATGTTGGTAATGAACTGCCGCTGGGAACAAATTAATGAGTATGTCAGAAACTGCAGTGGAACTACATTACAATTCATAAACACCACGATGAAAATGCCAGTTAAGCTCTGGTATAAATACACACAAACTCTGAAGACACAAACTCCTTTTTCTTTTAATGAGATGAGAATTTAAAATAACATCATTCTGCCCTGAGCACCATTGCCAAGGGAGAATTCTTTACTAGATAGTTTCCCTAACTCTGTATTTAATGCATAGAGAAACACAGGCGAATTTAATTTTACTTTTTATATTTGTGTGCATATGCACTATGTGTTCAAATACATGTAGTTTTTATACCATGTATGAGTATAAAGCATACAAAAATGTACATAGTTTCACCTTTCTAGGTGCCACACCATATTTGTTTGTTAAATGAAGTCTTTTTTTTCTTCTTCTTGACTATTGCATTGGCCTTTCATAAATATTCTTCTTTAATAACCTGAATTTGGAGTTTGGACTCAGAAATTAAAGTTTAATAAAAGCCAACCACATTGGTCCACAGAGACCTATGACTTTAAAACTCATGGCAGAAGGAGAAAAAGAAACTTCCATTTACTTCAAAGGTACAGCAGGGATGTGTTGGATGTACCTATAGGCATCTGAGTTTGCAGTCTCTGATATGCATACAGATGCTCATATTTATGGTGAGGGTTGTTGATGCCATAGAAGTCCTAATACAGGGGTTTCACAGAGCTCTGACTTTCCATAAATGCACCTGGGGTTGCTGCACAAAGGGCTGGAAAATGGGGAAGGGATCTCAGTAGTAAGTTTCCAGGCTTTCTTCTTTCAGTTCAACCAGAGCCACTACTTTTTTTTATCTGCTTTGCATGTCAGGGCTCCAGGTAAGTTTCATTTGTTAAAGTGTGCTATAAATCAAAACTAGAACACTATTTAGGTTAGTAGCAGATGGAGCATGGGTTTTAGAACAAATGATGCTTGAACTTTTTATATTAACTATAGCATTTATTAGCTATTAGATTTGGGACACATGCAACTCCTTGGTTTATAAGACAGAGTGATAGTAATACCTACTTGCTTGGTTGTCATGAAGATTAGACATAGTGAATAAAGTGCCTTGCACTTAATTTATTTTCACAGAAGATTGTGATTATTATAACAGATTCTAGCTGGTAGCTAGTCACATGTTTAAGTGGTTTGTGTTCCTCCTTTGATAACTGCAGAACATAATCTATCTTCTAACTGCTCTAATGTCAAGACTAACAGATGATAATTTCACCTTAAGTCAGAGAATCTATTTAGCAAATCACAGTCTCAAATGTTAGATAGATTTTTAGAAAAGAGGACAAAACTTGTGTTAAAGAAATGCTTATTTGTCATAAGTGACCAATTTGAATTTAGAACAATTGTGGGAATTGATTCACTAAGACTTGAAGCGATGTTGAAAGAATTCTTTTCTCTACCCTATTTTTCAGTGATATATTCTTAAATTGTTCTTTGCAGCTTCTTATCATCATAATATGTGACTATTCATTTTTTAAAAAGTATGCAAAAGAGGAAGCACAAGAACTAAATCAGGATTAGGTGTCAATCTAGGTTTTCAGGAGTGAAAACATGTCTGAGTCAGACTCCAGTTCATTCCTTTTGTCTCAAAATTCAGAATTTGGTTTTTAGTAAGAGCTCTGTTAGTGCCCTATTCCTTGGCTTGCATCCCTTATTGCATCCCTTCTTGCATTACTTGTTTTCATGTATTCCTTATTAACAGAGACTCACTATTGATGTGGTAATCTTGAAGATTTGTTTTAATAGAGATTCAGGTAAGTAGTTCATGAATTGCTCTGTTGTCAATAAAATGGAAACATGGCAAAACTGTGTGTGTTTTGAATAGGGTGTGAGTCTTTGAAGATAGATAAAATAGGTTAGGTATTGGAAATTACAAGGGAAAATCCAAACTGCATGCATGACACTGGCCAAGAGAAAAGAAATTTGTTTTTTCCCTCCTCTCTTTTGGGCATTCTGTTATTCTAGTTGAACTATCTTAGATTTATTTTTATACACTTAAAAAGCTAAAGAAGATGAGTTATTGAAAAGCCTTTTCAAACTTAGCAACTCAGGTAAAATTTTGACAGTTGGATCCAGTTTCACGTAGGCAAAAGATCTTGATTGTGATGTTCACAAAACAAGAGTGAATGTTAACAGGGAAATCACAATGTAAGTTCTTGCATAACCAAGTTTGTCTAGAGTTGGGATATCTACTTTGCTCATTTATAGCAGAATAATTGGTATGTAGATAAAAATGGCTTCTATCCATCATGAAATTTCATCCTTAAAGTGCAGTGAATCAAAGCTCATGAAAGGCCTTTCATGAATCACTCTGCACAGAATTAGAAAAGTTTTAAGGATTCATTCATATTCATGGCCACCAGACTTTCTAAAATGCTTGTTGACTATATGGAACCATCCTTGTACAGCTGAAGTATTTCACACCAGCCAAAAGAGGGGCTAAGTTCAATGTTCTCAAAGTGTGTGTGCATGTGTGTGTAATACCTGAAATAAAGCAACATCAAGAGGCAATGGTAAGTTACTCAGCAAAAGGCAGTAACTTGTAGGTAGTTAATGGAAGACCAAGATGAAGTCCCAGACTGTTTTGTAGACTTCTGTTCAGTTCCCCTAGGAAGGCAGTTTCTTTGTTTTATTTTACCACGTTCTTTTGTTATGGCACTTATTTTCTAGGCATGTGATTTTAGTAATGACCAATGTTATTCCACCATCAATTAAAATAATGTTTTAGTTTGGCTCAGAAAAGCATATTCTGAGATAATGATTCAAGAACAAGTAGTTTATTAGGAAGGCAATCCCAGATAAAAACTGTCATGGGAGAAATAAACTGATAAAGCTTGGGTTATAAAAGAAGTTACCATTAGGGACAACTGGAGCTCAGTCTCACTGAGAAGCTTTGGGAAATGATGTGAAATATGTCTCAGACTTACCCCACATGAGGGTAAAGAGGGTCAGAGCAGAAGGCAAATAAGAAACAGTGACTAATAAGGTCTGTTACAGTTGGGGACATTGTGATTAAGCAACAGATTACAGTAAAGTTCATTGGAGACTGGAATGAATTTGGGAAGGACAGGAGGAAATCTTGCACATAAGAAGAAAAAACAGAGGGAATCAAAAATATATCACAGAAATGGCAGGACATGCGATTAATTGATTTTGTAGTGAGAAAGAATACTTGGGTTAATACTTATTATCCACAGTTATTAATTTTTAAGTATCCACAGAATGATTACTGAGCATGTAGCCTGGGCAGGCCCTGATTCTTTATTTTTTCCTATTTACCTCTATTTGACCATATTCTTGATAGTCAGTATTGGTGGACAAGCAAAGAAGAAGGAGAAAGAATAGGCAAAGGAGGAGAAGGAAGAAGAGCAGAGGAAGGAAAGAAGGGAGGAAGGAAGAAAGGAAGTGAAGGAAGAAGGGAAAGGATAGGAGAAGGAGTGGAAAAGAAAGAGGAGGGGGAAGAAATGGAGGGGGAGGAAGAGAAGGACAGGGAGGAAGAGGAAGAATACTAAGGAGGAGGAGAGCAAAAGGCAATGTAGACTATGTAAGATTAGAAGTTTTTGAAAATAGATCTATGGATTAATGCTAAATTGAGATGTCATTTTTTTCTAATCTCTGGAGGAAAGAAATACAAGAACAGTATAGTGAATTTTTAATAAAGATAATCTACTCTGATATTATATCTTTCCAATATCTTACATTAATAAGACCAGCAACACTGAAAGGAAAAGAAATCAACAGAGACAAGAGGGAAGGAGGCAGGGGGGCGGGGCAAAGGAAGGGAAGGGGAAAGTCAAGGAACATATAGCAAGGACTCACGGACAAAACCAAAGGGGAAGAGCTGAGGGAGGGAAGAAGGGAAGGGGCAAGGGAAAGTAGTGGGGGGTAGGCAGAGACAAATGTATTTGAAAAAATAAATTAAAATAAAATTAAAAAAATATTTTATGTAACCATAGTGATAATGGAAAGGTATTTTTAAAAATACTACCCCAAAGCAAAATAAATAATTAGAAAACTCATGCTCTCCATTGTTAAAAAGATGTACATGTTATGCTAATATGAAAAACCCAGAGTTCTGGAACCATTAGCCTCCCCCACTGAGACATTTCTTAGATAATTCTGAAGAGTCGGCCAATGTTAATGTTAAGGAGTATATGTTGCTCTTTAGTAATACTGCATTTGAAATAAAGACAGCATATTAGAGTGGACTGGAGCACAGGCTGTGGCCAGAGACTGGGTCTATCAGTATGGCCATTTGCTGTCCATGAGACCTCTTATTGTTTATCCAAACCTTTTCATTTCAATATACTCATGTGTAGAATAGACAAAATAATAATAGCACCTACCTCATAAGATTGGCATAAAAATAAACAAAATAACACATGTATAGTACCTAGGATAAGGCCTTCTACACACTAAGTAAGCAATAAATACTACCTGTTATAGTTAACTATAGGTCCTACTGTATGTTAATATAGACATGCTAAATACAGCTAGACATTTCCCAAATTTTCTTTCCGAAATAATGCTGTCTAATTTAATTACTTGGTTTATATACAACAGGTAAAGAAGTTTTTTTTTTAAATAAAATATTCAAATGGCTAAACATAATTATAGGCACCCAGGACTGAGATATTATTCATTGTAGAGAATAACTTCTAAAATTTTCAAATTATTTTAATTAATATAATGTTACTCTTCAGATGGATTTTAAAGAATTCACATTTGTATGAAAGCTTTCTAAAAGATCTTAAGATTTCACACTAATTTGTGACAGCTTGTTTTAACTTACATTCTTTGCAAGAACTTTTTAGCATAATTGGTGTGGAAAACAATGTCATTTTCTTCTTAATTAAGACCCCCTTTGTATACTATATAAGACTATTCTATATAGTATAGTATCTATATAAGACTATTGGGTTGGCCAAAAAGTTCTTTTTTTTTTTTTTTTCTGTAAGATGGCTCTAGTAGCACTTTGCTGTCTTTAACTTCATTTGAAACAATTTTGTTAAATTGTATTGTGACAGTTATCATATCAGCATGCATTTAAAAACAACTTATTAAAATTGGTGAATTTTTGTGTAGCCATTTTAATATTGAAGATGGAAAAAATATACAACATTTTAAACATATAATGCTCTATTATTTCAAGAAAGGTAAAAACGCAACTGAAATGCAAAAAAAAAAATTGTGCAGTGTATGAAGAAGGTGTTGTGACTGATTGTGTCAAAAGCCATTTGCGAAGTTTTGTGCTGGAGATGTCTTGCTGGTTGATGCTCCATATTCGGGTAGATCAGTTGAAGTTGATCAAATTGAGAAATTAATTGAGAATAAACAATGTTATACCAAACGGGAGATAGCCAACGTACTCAAAATATTCAAATAAATAAAGTCATTGGTGAAAATGAAAAATGTGTCTTTTATTTTATGGAAAAAACTAAATGGACTATTTGGCCAACACAATATATCATAGCAACTGCATTTTAAAATAATAAAGTGAAAGAGGTCATTTTATATTTTTCAATTTTTTTCCCCTATAGTTTCAATGGTATTTTACTAGACAAGATTGTATGAGAGTAAGAATTTAGGAGATGGTAATTGTTTTATTATATCATGAGTATAAGTTTTGGACCAGAGTCTACAAGAGACACAGCATAAGACAGAGTCTTCACAGATAGAAAAATGAAACTGAACATATGGGCAAATTCTGCCCTTTCTGGTAGAGTTCTTTTCAAACATGAAGGCACCCAGATGGACAAAGAAAGAAGTTTTATTTTCTGAACTCAGCACCTGAATTGATAAATGCTGACTCTTTTCCCATTACCTTACAGGAATCTTGGTCAGGAGAGCAGGAAAAGATATGTGAAGAAGCAGACAAAAGACTTTAAGATACATTAGCTTTTTATCTCCTAATGGATAGACTAAAATCTGATTTTAATTTCAAGCAAAATCTTATTAGCTGAGCTCAGCAGAACTCCTGAGAGACAGTTACCGGCCATCCCTAACCATGTCTCAGGTAGTCACTTGGCTGGGCTTTTACAAGTCAGCTGGTTTCCAGACTTGCTGGAGGTAGTGGCTAGAATACCTGGAGAAAACTACGCAATGTTTAGCTCATCTTTTTTCTGTGATGTCCTTACATTCAATGAAACCACAAGCAGCTACTTATAGATATTTATTATAATCTGTTGAAAGATGCAGCTCACAAGTATGGTTTCCAATGTGACATTTTCCAATTCAACAAAATACATATTTGTTCTTAGTCCTGTTTAGAAATTTGGAAACTTATTTGGATGGCCCTCAAGCGCCCCTTTCCTCATTCTAGGTGTTTAAGTAATCGCACCTAGGCATCTACCCTGGATTGCTAATTCTGGGTCCAGATGGTTATATATATTTAATTCAAGCTGACTATGTAATTTACAGGGAAAACCATGTGTTTCCTTTTAAAGATTTTATTTTTATTTATTTTTAGAGAGAAAGAAAGGGAAGAAAGCAGAGAGGGAGGGAAACATCGTGTGGTTGCCTCTCCTGCACCCCCTGCCATGTCCTGCAACCCAGGCATGTGCCCTGACTGACAGTTGAACTGGTTACACTTTGGTTCGCAGGCCAGGTCTCAATCCACTGAGCCACACCAGCTAGGGCATGGTTTTTGTTTTTTTGTTTTTTTTTTTTTTAACTTATTTTATCCCTATCATGTGCAAAAGATCTCACTTTCTGGGCCTGAGAAGAATGCTAGTGAAATGCAATGCACCACCCATACACATATAGGCAAATATGCCCACATAACATGAATATTTGACTAAATAAATCTACCTTGAAGAATAGATTTACAAATTTTTGAGAAATGGTGATTAAAATTGAGGCTTGCAAAAATGACAGTGTTTAGTGTTGAGTGGACCCTTCCGAAGATAAAAGTGCTAAATATGCATTTTAAAAAAGATGATCTGCTAAAATATAATTTGTAGAACTCAGCAGTTTCAATCAGACTGAATATTGATGTAGACTGAAAATCAGAAAATTAGAGGTGAATAAAATTTTCTCTGAGTTTATAGGGTTACCTTAGAGTCACCAAATATATGTGAAGCCCAGAATAACACAACAAAGCTGACTGCAAGATTGAATTTGCAGATATAGCATCTCTGTATCAGCAGATTCCTCATCAAATCTAAAACTCCCAGGTTGGTGTTGTGGGTGATGATCAAAGCATAGTCATATGAGATATCATCTCTCTCTCTCTCTCTCTCTCTCTCTCTCTTCCTCTCTCTTCTATGCCAAGATGACATTAATTCCAGCATGTTAGAAAATTTCAGCCACACAGTGATTGCTGAGCAAATACTAATTTGGGGAAAAATAAACCCTTGCCATTTTCTCGCTGCCTCACAGTAGAAGAGGAAGGAAACCAGACTCCACTAATGCCCTTCACTTTCTGTTATAGGTGATGCAGACTTGACCAGAGATGCCAGTATGGTCCTGCCCCTCTATGACCTCACTTCCTGCTGCTTCTGCACAAGCTCCCTGTGTTTTTGATTAATGGAACAGAGTTCTCTCTGTAGTTGTTTATTCTTGGCTACTTAATGTAGATGCTTCTCTATATGGTATGTCTATTAATTTTCTAAGTCCAGTTTATCTATTTATTTTTGGGAAAACTTTCCCTCATCTCTCCAAGGCAGCTTTCATCCTACCCACCTCCCGCTTTGTGCTGCTGTCATGGCCAGGGAAAATCAGTTGAGCTTCCCTAATGGGCTGTTTCCCTTATTAGACTATGGGATACTAGAAGACAGATCATAATGCATTTAATCATCTGGTCCCCTTTGCTTAGTAGGCACAATTCCCCATAGTGGATGTTCAAAAGATGTTTATTGAAGGAAGCAAGATAAAGGAAACAGAGATTTGAAATACTGACACCAAGTATCTTGAGATAAATTCAAGATTTATCAGCTCTGGTATTGTTTTGTTATTTGTTTTTCCAGTTAATGGAGAGAACATCCACTTCTCACATACTTCCCATCTACAAGACATAAGTTGTGAATGCTGGAATGAATATAACATAGAATGGAGAGAAGAGCTGACATCTCAGCTGTCCATTTTTTTCTCCTCACCTATGACACCAAACCTGAAGCCGTTAGCATTCAGTGAGAAACTAGAACAGCTGTATCTATAAACCCCATTATGTATCAGCTTCTCCGTGTGACTAGACTTCATGCCTAGTGACAGATTATGAATTAGCAACCGGAAAACCTATAAATTCTGAGTGAATTTTATTTACTTCTAATTATATGATTGGCAATCTACATCACAGTACTCTGGTCAAAACTGCTGATTTCTACAAATTATACTTTCACATTTATTTAAGAAGTCCGATTGGTATGTTTTCTCAGAATACAGCAATCTATAAATTCTAATCATCTTTGATATAAACATAAACTAAATGTGTAATTATTTGCCAAGCGAACTAAATCAAAGACTGATAAATACAGATATAGGAAACTACAACTTATGACTGTACTGGATATCTCATTGGACGATGGGATTTCTTCTAAAATTTAGCCATTACAAAAGCAATTTCCCAAATTTACCAGAAGATATTTAGGAAAGTCCCAATAGTAAATGAGCTGAAAGCAAACAGAATAAAGTTTCTAAAGAAATAATGATAAAACTGGGGATTGCATTATCCATCTAAGGTTCAGCAATGAGTGATTCTAAAAACCTTTAAAAATAGGTTTTATTAGCAAACACTTAACAATTACAAACCATGAAAATAATTTAAAATAGTAAAATTGCACTGTAGGCTCAGTAGTCATAAATGTAGGATAAGCCATTATCTAAGTGCCTCCATGATGCCATAAGCATCAGGGATAGGGCACAATCTCCCACTCAGAACACCAATACGTAGACCTGAAAAACATACTCTAATTAAAGTGAAAACCAGGATGAAGGCCTTCCCTTCCTTTGTCTCCTCTGCTGTGTGTGGTGGGTTTGGAGACCTTAGGACTTTATTAGATCATAACTGTGACCAAAAATTAGTCAAGCTTACTAACCAAAATTAAACATTTAACTTTTTCTTATCTTGTTTTTTAAAACCATTTTTTACTTATCTTTTATAGAAAATAGATACATGTGGCTAAAAAAATGCAAAAAGTACAAAAGGAAATAGAAATTTCCAGTTTGAAGGTGACAGCATGAAGCTGCCATGTACCCTCACTGTCTTCACAAATCACCTCCTAGAAGAAGGAAAAACAGAAAAGCCATGTGCATATTAGAGGTAATTGGAGTGTTGAATAAGAGTGGATGGAAACAGCAGCAAAGGCAGTAGAGAAAATCAGTGTGAGTTGCTTCCCTTCTGTGCTCAGAGCCACAATGATGTGCTCACTGGAGGCAATAACAAATATCACTCAATCGTGTGTCTTTTTAGAGATAGTTCACAATATTTCTGTAATCACACAAATAGTAGACATTATACATGAAGTTCTGCACTTTGATATTTTTAAAAGTTATTTTCCATATCAGTTCAAACATATTTTCTAGTTGTTTTTTTTAATGAATGCATAGTATTTTATTGTATGGTGGTCCATAATTTATTAACTGATCCTGTTAATAGACATATAGGTTGCTCATAATATTTTGCAGCTACAAACAATGCTCCAAGGAATGAAGCCGTATATCCACCAGTTGGCACATGCATATTTATACAACAAACTTCTAGAAGGTGAATTGTTATTTCAAAGGCTATAAACATTTTTAATTTTGATACATTTTTTAAAGTTACTCTCTTATTTTTACTGGCAAAGAAAGATATTTACTTTTCATTATTTATTTAAAAAGATTTGTATTGTTGTTGAATTACAGTGGTCCCCACTTTTCTCCCATTTCTCTCCCCTGTCGTACCCATTCCCCCACCTTCCACATTCACAATACCAATGAAGTGTTTTGAAACCATATGATCTGTCCTAATCTATTAATTTCGATGTTAAATTTAATTTGCAGTTTTCTACTATGTTAGCATTTTTGCTATATTTGGACCTTTTAAATGAACATCCATTATATGTTTTGTTCATTTTTACTATTGAGTTGTTGATTTTTTTAACAAAAATTATTTGTAGAAACTCTTTTTGTGTTAAAGTAAATTTTCTGTGATATGAGTCACAAATACTATTTTTACAAGTTTGTTTTTTGACTTTGTATATAGTGCTTTTGGACAGATTAATTAAGAAAAAATTATGTAGTCTAATTAACCAACATTTTTTAAATCTCTTTTCATTTTTATCACATTAAAGAGACTTGGTCACCTGAAAATTATATAAAGTATTTTAGGTGTATGTTATAGTGACTATATGTTTTTATTTGCTATAACTTTTTTTGTCAACCTGGAATTTGCTTCATTTTTAGGTTAAAGTATATAGTTTAAGGTACATAAATTTTTCCCCCAGAAAAGCTATTAAGCTGTCCTAATACATATGTTGAATAAGGTTTCTTCTCACCATTCCAGGTTTGAAATACTATTTTCATTACAGATTTAATTGCCATGTATATATGAATATTTCTTGATTTCTACTATTCATTTCTTATTCATGTGTCAGTATTGCACTATTTAAATTACTGTGTGTGTACAATATGCTTCAATATTTGCTCTCTCCAGTTCTCTCTCCTTATTCCCTAGATATATTCAAAGTTATTTGTACTTGTTTGTTTTTCCATGACATTTATCATTTAGCAGTGACTTTATCTTGTAAATAGACCGCTATTCATATTTTTATCTGGATTGCCTTTAATTTATAACTAACTGAAGAGTACTTGATATTATGATATTAAGAATTTTTTAATATTTCCGTTTCTTAATCCTTAATCTCCTAGGAGAACCCTTTTGCACTGTTGGTGGGAATGCAGACTGGTGCAACTCTTGTGGAAAGCAGTATGGAGAACCTTAAAAAATTAGAAAAGGATTTGCCTTTTGACCGAGCAATCTCACTTCTGGGAATATATCCAAGAAACCCAAAACATTAATTCAAAAGAACATAAGCACTCCGAGGTTCATTGCAGCATTATTTAAAGTCACCAAGATATGGAAACAGCCCGAATGTCCATCAGTAGATGAGTGAGACAACTCTGGGACATTTATATGATGGAGTACTACTCAGCCACAAAAAGAAAGAAAATTTTACTCTTCATGACAGCATGGATGGACCTGAGAAAAATTATGCCAAGTGAAATAAGCCAGTCAGAGAAAGACAAATATCAGATGATTTCACTCACATGTGGAATCTAATGAACAAACTGAACTAACAAGCAAAATAGAGGCAGATTCATATACAGCAGTATGACAGCTATGAAGCAGGGGAGGTTAGGGATTGGGAGGATTGAGCAAAAAGGAAAAAGGACTCATGGACATGGACAACAGTGTGGTGATTGTTGGGGTAAGGGGAGTATAAGGGGGTTAAATGGTAATACAAATAAAAAGCAATAACAAAAATATCTAGATTGTGCATCTTTTTATTTAATTTATTAATGTAATTTTTGGGGGTTGTTACTCTACATGGTATCTTTTATTCCATTACATCTTCCGATTATTTGAATGCAGAAAGGCTACTGATTTTTGAGTATTACTTTTGTGCACAGATACTCTTTGAATTCTCAAATTGTTTGTGGTAGTTTTTATCTAGATTCAAATTTTTCATGTTAATATCTGCACACAGTCATTTTATTTTTTGGTTTCTCACTATAATCTTTATTTATTTTGTTTAATTATATTGCTTTGTGTTTGTAAAGCAACATTAAGTGATAATGGTGTTAATAGCACTTTTATTTTATGTCCAACATCAATAAAAATGCTTTCTAGTGTTTCCCTAATAAGCCTATTGCTCACTTTGGATTGTGATCATTTATATTTTAGAGAACTACTTTATTTCTACTTTATTATTTTTTAATGAAGAGTGGATTTTGATTCTTACTATAAGTCTTCATAGCATACACAATTATAGATGGTCACTTGTGGTCTGTTTACATAGTGAATAATATTTATAAATTTTCTAATATTGATACCTTCTTGCATTTTTGTTTTAAATACCACCTCGCTATTCTGTCTTATTTTTTAATGTCCTGCTGCCTTTGCCATATGGTATTTGTTGATTTTTTCGTATCACTTCTCATTATGCAATTGATTGGGAGGTTTTTTTTTTATTGTCCTAACATTGTCAGGTTTTGGTAGCAATGTTATAGTATTTTCAAAGCAAGAGAAAAGCTTGATTTTTTTCTGTGTTTTAGACAAATTTAAAACAATAAACATCAGAATTGTCTGTTCTAGTCAAAATCTCCTGGGAAACCATCTGTGCTTGATGCATTTTCAGGAAGGCTGTTCTTTGAAGTATTTTCTCCCCATGGCAATTGGATTGCTTAGTCTATCTTTTCTGGAATTGATTCTGGTCAAGTTTTGCTCAGGAAGGGCCATTGAAAATCGTTAACTATAGAGAAATCATATTTTTAGAAGCATGTTGACAGCAATTTGGGCACTTTTTTTTTTTGGTGAGCTTTTATAGAGTCAGATATATAAACAAAGTGTAAATTTAAAACATGCGCCACAGAGTTGCTAAAACAAGTATTAGAGGGTATCTGGACTGTGTGTGTTCTGCTGCCTTCCAGTCATGGAAATTGACTGTAAACCTGAGTGACAAGGAAGGGCAGGAAAGGCTTTCAGTGGCTGCAGAAAGCCTTTAAGATGCTGTATAGCTCACAAAAATAGTCACAAAAATAGACATGTTTGTGAGAAAGTTTCTTGGCAAAAATCAGTCCCCCCACCATTTACTATTCTAAAACCCAACTCCTCACCCGTGGAGAGCACTGATTTCTGTATCTTCACAAAGATTTGGTACACCCTTGTGCATGTAGAAAACTGGCCATCCATAATCACAGTTGCCTCTGCTTATCGTCTCAGCTCATGGGTTCATACATGCAGTGTCAGTTTTTAGTGTTTTTGAGTATGTTGTGTTGCACAGACCTAAAACTAAGAATTAGTTAGGCAATGGGAAGGAAAGTAAGAAAGCAAAGATAAATCATTTTTAATCACTTACTATGTGTATGACCTGATAAAAACCCTGCAATGTTATGTCATTTAATTCATTTAATTCTTACCACTGCAATTTCACAAAGAACTAACTGTGGTTCATTGAATTTAAATGACATTTTAAAATCACATAATGAATGCATATCTGAGTTTTAATATGAACTTATATTCTTTACACTATACTATCCTAAAACTCAAATGACAAATGAAGATTAGCAAAGAAATAAAAGTACTGTTTGTAGAGTAAAATATTACTGATATCAAGTAAAGGGGTTAAGAAATTTCCATGGACAGCAAAAGCTGAGGTCACTAAAATTTTATATTCTAGACAATTATTTTAATTCTTTTTTCATAAAGTCTTTTAACACATCATGGAAAAATAACATTTTTATTAGTCTATTCTTAAGATGTCAGACATATTAAAAAGGAAGAGGAAGAAAAATTATTACTTTCTTCTTAGCAAGTTTCTGGTCAGAGAGGTAATTTTCTAAGTAGGCAGATAGTTCCTGAGTGTGAAGGTTGCTATTTTGGTCTTGCCATCCCTCTAAAAGAAATTCAAACACCTTTCAGAAGTCTTTCCTGTGAAAAGATTGACTTTATAGTGGTGTACAATAAGCACTTAACTCAGGAACTAATTTTCAACATGAAAACAACTCCTACCACTACCATACCAACTAGAGCTCACTGCTTCCTAGACTAAAAGAAAGTTGATATTTCAGCCTTCTCATTAATTCATTCATACATGTCAGTGATTTTCTTAGAACTCAGATTTTATTCCATTACCCCAAATATGTGTTTTCAAGAAAGTTTTATGGAAAACACTATTCCCTTAGAACAAATTTATAAATGACATCTCTAAAATTAGAAAATATGTTTAAGAAATGTTGGACATTACATTTGTCTCCTGATGATTTGCAATGCACAATTACATATTAAGGCTCAGAGAAGTCCTACAATAAACTTATGCACTTTGTTTAATCCAGCATTTTCAAAATAATATATGACCAACAATATTTCCTTTTACTTATGGAACACTGTAAATTACCATGCTTTTATTCAAGGTTTGTCTGAAAAAAGTCCAGCTATTGTTAATATAACAAAAACGGTTTGTGCAGCATCGGTGTAACCTGGCAACCAAGGACAATGGACTGGAGTGTGCATGCATGAACAATGACAACTTCACTGTATACCAGTCAGTGGTGGTGATAGATGTTGTTGAGTGAGGATGTGTACTGTGTGGCCATCAAATTCAAAATGACTACATGAGTAGAGCAACAATTCTGCATCACATTTGGCATTAAGCTCAAACATTCCTCCATGGAAACTATTTGGATGATTCAGAAGGCTTTTGGAGATGATATAATGAGTGCAGTGCAAATAAATGTATTGCATAAACACTTCAAAGATGGTTGAGAATCTGTTTAAAGTGATCCACATTCTGGAAGGCTTGCAACAAGCAGAACACCTGAGAATGTTGCACAAGTACAAGATGAAATCAACAAAGACTAGCTACTACATTGTGAGAACTAGGACCTGATCTGGGGATTCCAAAACTATTGGCTTTTCCCAAAACTAAAATCACTTTTGAAAGGGAAGAGATTTCAGGTCATCAAGGAGATTCAGAAAAATACTATAGAGCAGCTGATGGCAATTACAACAAAGGATATTGCAGTGTTTTGAACAGTGGAAGAGATAGTGGGAGAACTGTATGAGGTCCTAAGGTGCCTATTGGAGGATTGAGACATCATTGTCCTATGTTCAATGTTTCTTGTATCTTCTTCAATAAATGTCTAGTTTTTGCATGTGGCTGGAAACTTTGTGGACAGACCTCATTGTATATACTATGTATACACTTTATTTTTTTCTAAATTGGGATGGGCAAACTAGAGCACACAAACCAAGTACACACATAGTTTATTTTTGTACACCCCAGGGAATGAGGTATAATAGGACTTTACATAACTCTCAAATCATACAACATTTTCTCTCCAGTCTTCTCAGAGAGTTTGCCTATCCTGGTTAATCTGAACCAAAATAACACAACTTAATTAAATAAAAAATGCCATTTATTACAAATTATATAAAAGAATGAGGTAATAATTCATTTTTCATTTTAAATATTACTCCTCTAAATAATTCAGAATCAAATTATCAAATACAAAGCACACAAATGAAAAGATTAGAGGGCTCAGGCAACATGTTTAAACATTCAAATTTAGAGTCTGTATCAGGAGGCAAAATTTCATGGACTAAAATAGTAGTTAGCTTTAATTTACTTAAAAATAACTTTCATGCTATAACAAATAAATAATTTCTATTCCCGTAGAATCACTTGCCATCTCTATAGTCTCTTATTATCAAATACGTAGGTGAACTCACTGTTTCTTCATTTAGGGAGAGAGTTTCAAATTCACCTTGTAATTTAAATACTTAAAATTTGAAGCTCCAACTCTGTCTCACCTGAACTGGGTCTGGGTCATGTCAAAAAGTCACTAAATCTGGTAAGCTTCTTAAAAACACACATTCCTCATTTAGATGCTCCTTCTTGAGATTCAAATTTTGTAGTTGTGAGGTAAGTTTTCTATGTATAATTTAATAGATCTTACAGAAACTTTTTTTTTTTGCTTCCTCTCTTCCTTTTCTCTTTTCATGCTATGCAACAAAACCACTCCAAAACTTAGTGGCTTAAAAACATGATGTAGTATGTTTAAATATTAATATCACCTATGGTTCTGTGGGTTTTCTAGGCTCAGTTGGGTGGTTCTCACCTTGGGTTTTTCATCCAGTTGCAATTAGATGGCACATTTAAGATGAAGTCATTTGAAGGTTTGGTTGGGTTGGATGTCCCGATGACTCAATCACATGTCTAGCAGTTGATTAGGAGCTATTGACAGGAAGCTCCTCTGGTACTGTCAGCTGGAACACTAATAAATAGTCTCTCCATGTGGTTTGAGCTCCTCACAGCATGGAAGGTGAGTCCAGAGAGGGAGTATCCAAAAGACCCAAGTGAAATCCTCAAGAGATCTAGCCTCAGAAGTTCATGTCATTACTTCCATAGCATTCTATTGGTCAAGCAAGCCACTAAAGCCAGCTTTGTCCCAAGGGGAGATAAATCAAGTCTCACTTCTTGATGTGAGGTGCAATATGAGCAGGAAGGAATTGGTACCCATTATCTTTAGAGCTCTATCTACCAAACACGATGGATAGATGATACCTACTCATTGAAGAAGTGCGACCATTCTGTTCCAAGTCTATGACAATTAAGAGATAGCACTTTCTCCTTTTAATTTCTCATTGACAAGGCATTAATGCTACTCATTGTTTCCAGTGGAAAAGTAATAACTACAAACTTGTGTGTACTCTGATTTCCTTTTAAGAGGAGCTACATTTAGGGTAGCCCAAGCATGGTTTTATTTTATTTTTCTGTGGTAATTTCTTGTCAAGTAACTCAGTCTTTTATTTAAACTTATCAACTACAGACTATCATACAGCCTGGATGATATAATATAGTGTTTCCTTAATTCAAAATTGACATAATTCTGCAAATGTATGCAGCACCTGCAGCAAGACAGGGTACTTATTGGGGGAGGGGTTACAGTTTATTTGTTTACAGAATTGAATAAAAGTAATAAATGGATAGTCTCATTGCTTAGAAATAGTCCTGAAAGGGACTAATTTGTTTAAATGTTTCTTCACTTATTTAACCAGGTTGTATAGTATATTTTCCCCTTAATGCTTTATTTTTAATGTATATGTTCATATATACACTCGAATAAGAATAGGTTTCCTGTTTGGGCATATTACAGTGAGGTAATTAAGAAAGAGAAAGGTCAGTTTAGTTAGGGCTTTACATTCATGGAGGGTCTTAAGTTTAGAACTGAAAATTTTCTCAAAAGAGGTCATGTCTATACTTAGACAGATACCATAGCACCAATAAAAAAGACATTCATCACACATTTTAGACCTTAATTCATGATCAGAAACGTGTAGTACATGACAATTTTTTAAACAACTGTATTTTATGACTCATGAATAACATCAATATATTGTAATGAATTTTTGTATATGTGTTATATTTGTTGAGTTTTATTTTCAATATAAACACATTACATTTACCACAATTTTTGCACTTTGTTTTTAAATTTTTAAATTTTGTTTAATATATGTGGCACATCACGACATGGTAGATAAGACTCTCTTTGCTTCAAGAAATTAAGTACTTCCCTCATCTGCATTTTCTGGAGTCAGTAAGAGGGTGTGAATGATACTCTGTTTACACAATTTAGATAGGAATAAATGTTTGTCTTAGCAACAAATGCATAAAATTCATTCGTGGGAGAAGGCCAGCTCTTCTGAAAAAAGCCTTTGATATGGGGCTATAGTATAAAAGTCAGCTTCAGACTAGCTTCTACATTAACATAACAAAAAGAAGAGAACTTTCATAATTTGTGTGAAGTAGGAAGGAGGGCAGCTGAGCATTGAGTGTGAGGGGAGTTCAAGAATGGAGAAGACCTCTACATTTATTACATTGTTTCCTATATAAATTATTGTTAAGGTACTTGCTTCAGTAAATTCCACATTGTCCAGAAATGCTTTGGTGTGGTAGGGTTTTGTTTTGTTTGTTTGTTTGTTTGTTTTGAGAACCTCAGAAAAGAATGAGGAAATGCAGACTATTTAGATCACACAAAGGAAAACTGTAATGGAGTAAGGGCTGCTAATGGAGCAGAGCCCCAGCAGGGCAAGAAATGGACTGCCTGTGTTCCAGGCTGCCCTAGCAAGGCCAAGGGGCTTGATAACAAGAGGCATGAAGCAGGACTCAGCTGAGTCTAAGGAGGTTACAACTATTGGGGGAAGTAACCTGGGTTTTATTTTTACCCCATCAATGCCAAGGTACTTGGTCCTATCCTCCCTATAGGAAGACACAATTAGCAGTGGGGTTAGAACCGGTTTTTATACTATGACCATAAATAAAAGTCAACTAACTATTTTGTCAGCACAAGAATTTATTTAACAAAAAGAAAAGATTGCAATCCAGTACATATAAACAGGGGTTGTGTACATGAAGAGAGAGCTAGAAGAAGCAGAAAGTTCTGTTCAGAAGAGAAAGGCAATCAACGGAAGGGACTGTTATAACCATAGAGTTCTGTGTGAAACATAGAGTTTTTCCTGAAGGGTTTTGTGATGAATAATGGGTATGAGTTCCTGACACAGACCCTCCCAATTCCTGTCTTAGTTAAGGTCTCTGTCATAAATATTAACAGTATCAGATGGAAGCCCATAGCTTGGCTCTTCAACATGGCAGCAGTGTGACATGGCAAAATTTTAACTCTCACTGCCTCAGTTTCCCTCAAAGTGCATTGGGGTTAATGATACCTTAAAGTGTTTCTCTGAGACTCAAATGATATAATGCATAAAACATTCCTGCCAGAGACACACATCTAGTAAGTGCTTGATAACCAATAGCTATAATTTTTATTAGTGATAGTAGTACCATAGCTATGAAAGATGTTCAGAAATCAGCTAAGAATACTACTGGAGAACCGTTTCCTTCGAAGGAACATTGTGCTCCAGCAGCTCTTCATTTGGATGGAGCTTGGCAATAACAATTCAGAGCAGAAATAGCTAAAACGATGGACACATATTTGATGAGTTTTCAAAACTGAACTCTGAAACTTGGGGATACAACGTCTTCTGGAATAAGGACACAGGCTTTGGATCGAAAGTAAAAGTTAAGACACCAATTAGTAAGGACCAACATGCAACAGGGACCAGCAGAACCTCAACAGGACAGGGGAGGAAAAAACCCATGACGTTTAGAGCTAAAAAAAAAATACAGTGGGCCCTTTAACAACATGGGTTTGAACTGCACAGGTCTACTAACACTCATATTTTTTTCAATAATACCTATACAGTTTTTGATCCGTGGTCAGGAATCCACAGATTCAAAGAACTGACTGCAAGCATTCGTCTAAGCCATTTTACATTGTGGACTTGAGCATCTGCAGATTTTAGTATGTGGAAACCAATCCCTCATGGGTACTATGGGATAGTAAATTTTGGGGAAGTCAAATATGATACATGGATTTTCAACTGAGTGGACGAGATTGATGTTCCTAGCACCCTCATTGTTCAATGGTAAGCTGTAACTGCAGCTTAGAGTCTCTTAGGTCAGGTCCCCAAGGGTCAGACCTTGGAGTCAGGATTCATGTGCTCCCAGGAGGAACTGACAAGTGTTAGGGGAAATCAAGACTGAGAAAGGGGAAGATAGACCTCAAACAAGAACAAAATGTTAGAAACCCCAGCCTTAGCCTAATTCCATAGAAGTTCTGGAGCTGCTTCCCTTGTGAAAAAGGAGCTGGTTTTTATTACTTAGTCCCTGTCAGTTTGTGCACTTTCCAGTTTTCATCATATGGCAACAGCCAGAGCGGAGTAAAGAGCACCCACTAGAAGTCAGTCACCTTGGCCAGAGCTACATATGGCCTTACTCATGGCATGATGTTCAGTTGGTACCCACAAGGATAGTCATACTGATCATTAAGTACTTAAATGTTTCTGTACAGTGACAGCTTAATAAAGAACCATTTCTAGGAACATGTATAA
The DNA here is from genome assembly GCF_021234165.1 of Pteronotus mesoamericanus. NCBI lineage: Eukaryota > Metazoa > Chordata > Mammalia > Chiroptera > Mormoopidae > Pteronotus > Pteronotus mesoamericanus. The sequence continues at coordinate 31,435,153 of NW_026555105.1, read as the reverse complement.
AGGACCCGTGGACAAAGACAACATTAGGGGTAGGATTGAATGTGGTAGGTGGGGGTGAGTAGAGCGGGGGAGAGTTATGGGGAGGAAATGGGGACAACTGTAACTGAACAACAATAATAAAAAAAAACATTTCTCCAAGGTCCTTGAGTACCCCATGACCACTCTGTTTTCCCCAAGCCCACTCCTAGGACACGTGGAATCTCCCCACAGGTTTCTGGCTACTGATCTGATCAGTTTTCTTTCATAGATTCTGAAGAAGATTTGGAATATCACCCATATGTAGGAGTCTTCCAGATCATCAGTATATAATTCCATGAATTTTTAGTCAACCCTTTAATAAAGTTATATGCAGTTTAACTCCTTCTTCAAAGGGATACAGTTCAAAACACCATGGAAGGCAGAAAAAGCAGTGCATTATGGGGTTTTGTAGGTTAACTTCTCTTTCTTATCTGGGAAGCCCTGGGCATTTTTAGTAAAGTTGCTGGACTGATTTAGTAATGTGACCTTTAATGGCAAGTCAGCTTACTTCTTTTCTAAACCCAGGTGTTTAATAGGAAACTTTGGAGAAATGGCCTCTAAATCAAGTAAAGTGACATACCCTGAGAATAGAGAGAGAGGGACAGTGTCACTATTTAGCACAACAAAACTTGCTGCTATGTTTACTTCTGTGAGTTTCATTGAGCCTCCTGTAATGACTATTTTGACAGGCCAAATCTGTCTTCCATCCAAGTTGGTAAATAAAGTTATTTCATAGTACAGGGGGGAAGAGGTTACCCATTTAAAGGAGTGATTGAATAACCAAGAATGTGTTCTTAGAATGGATGGATTTAACTCTTTCCACAGGTCATTTGTCTCCTAGTTAAATTCCAATGCAACTTAAGACAGAGTTCTGTTCAGTCATGCTCGGGAAGAGATGAGACATTTTTTCCCCATTACTTCTAATTTCCATTTCTTCTGGATTATTTCTAATGGATATACATGATAACACACATTCCAGTTTTAGGTGTATGTGTTCAGGTGTGTGTGTCTATGTAAGAGGGTTGTCATATTTGGTTTCCCAGAAGCAGATGCTAAAACAAAGTTGTGGCCAGCAGCTTATTTGGATAGCGGCCCTGGGAATCAACAGAAGGGATGTGAGGAACTGATAAGAGAGAGGAAAAGCATCATTGAGCAGGTTATCACTGTGAGGAAAGTTAGGTAGTATAGAGCCAGTGGACAGCATGTGGCTCAGGTCATCCCTGCCAAGGTGCTAGTAACATCACTCTATATCCAGGCAATTTCACTCCTGCATTTACCTGTTTTCTCAAGATAGACATGTGAGTTTGAAAACTTGTGGTTAGTTGAAAGGCAGAACAAATGGGTGCTTGGGTGAATTGCTTTGGCTATGACCTAACATTCTTGACACTGAGCATTAAAGTGGGTATCCATGCAGCTCAAACCATAATGACATGAGAGGTTTTACTAACTGTCACCTTCTACCTTTATAAAGTCCTTAGTGTTATTTGTCATTAACAAACTCATAGTAGCATTTGACATTTCTGGGTTAATGCTCTTACTAATGACATCTTTAGACATCTTAGAGGTGTGCCCAAAGCAAAGAAAAGTTATGGGAAAATTTGAGTTCCTGACCTCCCCATCTGTAGTAGTACCCATGGTTTACTCCTCACCTCTCCTGGTCTTAGTTCCACCCAGTAAACAAGGAGAAGTCTGAATTTTATGATCTCTTCTTTGCAAAATTCAGAAAATTTATTTGTTTCTCTTGCTACTTGCACTTTTTTTCAGGGAGAAAGATAATGCTGTCTTTTTTATTTTTGTATCTTTTTTCTCCATTACCTAAGCAATTTCAAAAATTTAGAAAACATTTGGGTAACATAGAAAAGAAAAACAATTATTCATATCCTATCCATTCTATTTTAGTGTGTTTCTTTTATTCTTTCTTAGGAAACTATTTTTTGTAGTCAAAATTATTATGTATATACATTTTTAAAATATTTATACAGCTGTGAGAAAGAAAACAGAAAGGAAAGTGATAGCTCTTTTCAAATACTTGAAAGACTCCCACGCGAAAAAGACAACAGATTATTTTGTGCAGATTCAGAGGGAGGAACATCAGTTTTGCCTTATTACAGGAAAAAAAAGTTTCTTTTTCTTTGTCCCTAGAGGAGTAATGGTGCTCAAAGAACATGCAACAGAAAAGAATAAGAGAGGTGTTAGAACAAGGTGACACCACTCCATTTTTGGGAACAGACAGTTCTAAGCTTTTACCGTGTAAGCTCATTTTGTGATACTCTAGCTGGCACCTTCCCTCTTTGTAAAGTCTTAAATGTTATCATTCTATCAACAAATTCATAGCAGTCATTTAGCCATTTCCACATATGTGGGTTGATGCTCTTACTAATGACTCTTCCAAGGAACATACAAACCATAACAATCTTTAGATATCACCACAGCTGTGCTCAAGGCAAAAGAGAGATTTAAGAAAACAACTTTTTCATTATCTCTCCAAACTGCATTTCTTTTATTTCTATTACCAGCTACCTTAAGCTTCACTGACTTTCCTTTGTATATCTCTTAGTAAGCCCTACTGGTTTATTTCACCCCCTTCCCATATTGTGTTTTTGCAAAATTATCTGTCAGACTCCTAATATTGGTTCTGTTGGATTATTTGGCTGATGATTTAGCACATAAAAACGATTTGAATTTTTCTTGAGAAATGGGTGAAAATATGAACTCCAGTTTTTACAAGATTGTCTTTACTATTTCTTTTTGTACTAAAAAAAACTGTAATGCAGTTCTTAAAAATACATTTTAGTGTGCATGGGAATTAAATTGATCATCGACTGGAAGCCAACTCTTTGCTGCATGAGAAACCATGCAGAAGGGGACATTTGGGTATTCGACACACTTGTAAGATGAGAGAGGCATTAAGTAGGAGAAATGAAATCCTCTTGACATATCATTGCAGAAAGCATTTAGCTAAAACATTTTTCTACCAAATTGCTTTCTGAAGGTTTTATTGAGATTTACAACTGAGAGACTTTACAAGGCAGGTAGAGAAAAGTAGAAATTCAGGCATGATCTGGAATAGGCTTGCTTCAGCAAGAGCATTCTTCACTCGATATCTGGGGGTTTAATTTTTCTCTATTGCAAACATGATTACTCAGTGATGGATGTATTTTACTCTGGTGCTTTTAACTCTTTAAGGTGCATCTATTTGTTTTATTTAATATAATCTTAAAACAAGAACTCTAACATAGGAGATAAAGACATGAAGCCCGCTCAAAACTCAAGACTCTAAAAAACAGTAGACTTTGCTAAAGCCACAAGAATATTAATAACAATGAGATTTGGTTCTAGGTCTTCTGATCCCATTTTTATTGCTGTTGTTTTGTTTTGCTTCTTCTATGTCAGGCTACAGGTGATTATACATATATTTCATCTGTTTATTTTTTTTAACTCACACACTGATTTTATTTTTATTTAACCTTTAGAGTATTTATTTTATTACCATTTAGTTCCCTTATACCTCCTTCCCCACAGCAACCACCACACTGTTGTCCCTTTCCATGAGTCCTTTTTCCTTTTTGCTCAATCCCTCCACTCCATAACCTCCCCACCTCACTAGCTGTCATCTATTCTCCATCTATGGGTCTGTCCCCTCCTTTTTTTTCCCATTAGTTCAGTTTGTTCATTAGGTCCACATATGAGTGAAATCATATGGTACCTGTTTTTCTTCAACTGGCTTACTTCACCCAGCATAATGTTCTCCAGGTCCATGCATACTGTCTCAAAGGGTAAAGTGTTCTTCTTTTTTATGGCTGAGTAGTATTCTATTGTGTAAATGTTCCATAGTTATTTTACCACTAATGTACTGATGGACACTTGGACTGTTTCCACATGTTGCCTATAGTAAATAATGCTGTGACGAACATAGCGTTGCTTGTGTTCTTTCGGATTAGTGTTTTGGGTTCCTTCAGATTTATTCCCAGACGTGGGATCACTGTGTCAAAAGGTAGATCCATTATTAATTTTTTGAAGTATCTCCACAAGGCTTTCTATAGTAGGTGCCCCAGTCTGCATTGCCACCAACGGTGCAAAAGGGGTCCCTTTTTGCCACATCCTTGTCAGCACTTGTTGTCTGTTGATTTATTGATGATAGCCATTCTGACAGGCATGAGATGGTATATCATTGTGGTTTTAATTTATATCTCTCTGATGATTAGTGATGTTGAGCATCTTTTCATATATCTATTGACCATCTGTATGAACTCTGGAGAAGTGTCTATTCATCTCTTTTGCCCATTTTTTAATTGGGTTGTTTGTTATGATTTTTTTTGTGTGTGTGTGTGTGTTGAATTTTGTAAGTCCTTTATAAATTTTGGATATTAACCCTCTATCAGATGTATTTGTGAATATGTTCTCCCATTCTGTGGATTGTCTTTTTATTTTGTTGATGGTTTCCTTTGCTGTGCAAAAGCATTTTAGTTTAATATAGTCCCATTTGTTTATTTTTTTCTTTTGTTTCCCCTGCCTAAGGAGAAATATCTAATAAATAATTGTTATGAGCAATGTCCAAGATTTTTCTGCTACGGTTTCTTCTAGGATTTTAATGATTTCAGGTCTAATATTTAAGTCCTTGATCTATTTTGAATTCATTCTTATGTGTGGTGTAAGAAGTTGGACTACTTTCATTTTTCTGCATGTATCTGTCCAATTTTCCCAACATTATTCACTGAATAAACTATCTTTAGCCCATTTTATGTGCTTTCTTCCTTTGTCAAATATTAATTGACTATAAAATTGTGGGTTTATTTCTTGGCTTTCTATTCTCTTCCATTGATCTACATGCCTGTTTTTATGACAGTACCAGGCTGTTTGGTTATCATGGCCTTGTAGTATAGTTTGATATTAGGTAGTGTGATTCCTTCAAATGTATTCTGTTTTGCTCTATTTGTTTATTTTTAAATAAATTATCCTTAAATATGAAGCAATAGAAATTAAAATTAAGTTGACTCAACAATGGTATATGACCTACTATTTCCTCTGGAGAGAGATAGTATGGTATTGTGGAAAAGGTATTGTGGAAAAGAATGGAATTATGGAATTATGGGATAATGCAGAGTGATCTCTTTTATCCTTTCAGCTATTATTAGTTTTAGCTACTCTATTGTTTATTTATCTTTATTATTTATTTCCTTTGGCTAGTTTTGTACATATTTTACTTTTCTTTTTCTGGGTTCTTAAAGTGAGGTCTTAGATGATTGATTTGAGACTTTTCTTCTTTTTAAATGTATGTATAAGCCTACGAATTTTCTTTTCAGACTTCTATAGCAGGGTCCCCAAAATTTTGATATTTGTATTTTCACTTTTTATGTAGTCATATGTATTTTTAAATTTCTCCTATGGTTATTTATTGAGCCATAAATTTTCAAAAGTATGCTGTTTAGTTTTTTAGATTTTCTTATGTTTCTGTTATTTTTTAGTTTGATTATATTTTGATCAAATAATAAACTCTGCAATATTTCAATGCTTTGAAATGTGTTGATGTTGGTTTTGTGGCTCCAGAGATGGTCTACATTGCTCTATGTTCAGTGCATGTTTGAGAAGAATTCTGCTGTTGTTGAGTGGTATGTTCATAAATGTCAACTAGGCCCTCTTGGGTGATGGAAAAGTCCATTGTTCTTTGTGCACACTTGTGCTTTGTATTATTCTATCTTTCCTGATTTTTTAAGATTTAAAAAACCATTTCTTTTACAGAATTTTCTTTAGAGAATGCACTTAACTACTACTGTAAGGCACCTCTCCTGGCAACACATTCTTTTATTTTTTCATTCATCTGAAAATGTCTTGATGTTCTCTTCTTTATTTTATTGAATATTGGGGTGACATCAGTTAATAAAATTATGTAAGTTTACAATGTATGGTTCTATAATACATTATCTGTACATTATATTCTATGTTCACCACCCAGAGCCATCTCTTTCAACAACCATTTATCCTCCCTTTCCCCTCCTCCACCTTCCCCCGCCCCACACTTTTCCCCCAATAATCACCATACTCCTGTCTCTGTCTATGAGGTTTTTTTCTAAATCCCTTCACCTTTTTCATCCAGCCCCTCAAAACCCTTCCCCTCTGACAGCTTTCAGTCTGTTCTCTGTATTTATAAGTCTGTTTCTGTTTTGTTTGTTAGTTTATTTTATTTATTAGAATCCACATAGAGGTAAAATGACATGGTACAGTCTTTCTCTGACTGGCTTATTTCACTTAGCCTAATACTCTCCAGATCCATTCACACTGTCATGAAGATAAGATTTCCTTCTTTCTTTTAGTTTTATTTTTATTTTATAGCCAAGTCATATTCCATTGTGTAATGTATCACAGCTTTCTGGTTCTCAGTATGACACTTAAAAAAAATTAAAACCTGTATATGTTTGTAGTATGGCATGAGATTCTAAATCTTATTTAAACTTTCTGTTTAAGTTGGCATTCTTTTACACAACTACAGAAGTGCAAGAGGTTAGGAGGACCATGTCATTACTGTCAGATGAAGATAGAATTTCAGGTTCTCCTTTTGGCTTCTGTTGACAAATGAGGGCAGGGTAGGGATAATCCTTGTTATTAAATAAGTATGAGAGTACTAGCTCCTCTTGTGGTGTTCACTGACACTGCAGTGGGGATGCCACCCTCATTTTTGTACGATGTAAGAGACAGAATATACGGCAGTTCCTTCTGGAGTATTCTGGCACTGCTTACTTAACAAACTAGATATGATTTTCTAAGCTGATTGTCCAGGATGCATAGGAAGGATGGTAATGACTATTAATAAGTAATTATCATCAATATCTTAAAATCTAAATGAAATGGTTTGTTGATTTTATCTTAACACCAAAGAAGACGATGTTTTTAAGGTAAAGTATGTTGATCTAAAATGGTGGTGACATGGGAAACCCTAATGTAATAATGTTGTATATATCTTAATTTATCTAAGTAGATGTTTATCAGTTTTTGTTAGATACTTAAAGGATTCCATGCACCCCAAATTAACTAAAATTACTACTCTAGAGAATTTAAATGGCTGAAGGAACTTCTCCTGCACTTCAGCAACTAATACTGGTTTACTAAAGCACAGCATTAGGTAACTTTTCAAATCATGTTTCACAAGGAGCAGGATGGATCCTTATGAATTATACACGATCAGAAACCATGTTCTGGTCTTATGAACAAATTAAGTGAACAAATACTTTCATGATGTTCCTTTCCCCAGGTAGAATACATCATTGGTCATTCTGCCTTATGCCAGGATCTTTACAGTTCAGTCTTCCCACCATGCAGTAGCATATTGAATACAGTGTCGGCATCTGACTAACTTCTGTCTCTAGTTCCTAGAATAGAAAAATAGTTTATTATGTGTCTTTTTTTTAAATATGCTAGGGGCCACACTGGGAAAATCCAAAGATATTTTAGTTGGGTTTTTAAGTAGATTTTCAGTCACCTTTGATTGAGCTGTGTGGGACGTGTATAGGAGAATGAACAATAAAAAAGGCTAAAGGAGGCAAATCTCAGATACCTGGGAAGCAGGATGATGTAGCCAATGTGGGGGATGAAGCAGCTCTTTCTCAACAAGCTCTCTGGGCTATGCATATAACTTGTCCAAAGCCAAGGCAGATTTTTATCACTTTTCTCTTGCCTCCCATTTTTCTAGTCCTCACAGCTTGACTTTAGGTTTCTTGCAGTGGTTTTGGCTTTTCCTCTTTACTCACCCTCTGTTAGCAGCATATTAGTTATGGATCTTCATTATTTGTTTTTGTGGAGACCACTTGATTCAGTGAGAGATGCACCAGGTTGGAGCCAGGGGATTTAAGGCTGGTTTTCCACTGGCTATAAAGCTTTGGGCCATGCAAACTTTCCATGCTGCTTCTTTTAAAGAATTAACAGGTGGGACCAAGAGTCTCTGCTTCTAGAGATGGGAATGGCCTTCTTTTCTAATTCAGCTTTCTTCTTTTTAGAAATGCCTGCCCAATCATTACGGTTTTCTTCTTTAATAGCTTAGCTCATTGCATACTCTCCCGCAGCCACAAATGAGACCCAAAATACTTACCAACTATCTTTTAAATGTCTATTACTAATCTTAAAGGAGGGCTTGAATGGGAATAGAAAAACATTAAAAGGCAGAGTCTGCCCCAGACCAGTCATGAAATCTTGAAGAAATTGCTTAGGTCTCTGAGCCTCAGAGTCTTCGTCTATTAAAATATGCACAGTAATAGCACCCCCCCCTTACAAAATTTTTGTGAGATAATGAATTATTTCATGTAAAATCCTTAGAACTCTGCTGCCCCATAGTAAATGACCAGTTCTTTCTTTCTTTTTTTCATTTTATTTTTTTAATATACATTCAATGTTATTTGTATTAGTTTCAGGTATACAGCGTAGTGGTCAGACCATCATATACTTTACAAAGTGTTCTCCCTGATATCTCCAGTACCCATGTGACACCATACATAATTATTACAATGTTATTGACTATATCCCCTAGGCTGCACTTTACATTCCTGTGACTATTTTGTAACTACCAATTTGTTCTTCTTAATTCGTTTACTTTTTTCACCCAGTCCCCCAACCACTCTCCCCTCTGGCAAACCATCAGTCTTGTTTTCTGTGTTTACTAGCTTGTTACAGTGTTGTTTATTCATTAATTTTGTTATTTTTTTGTTGTCATTCTATTACAGTTGTCCTAATTTTTCCCCTTTGCCCTCCTTCACCAGCCTCACCCACCTGCTCCCACACTGTTGTCCCTTTCTTTTTTCATTTTCTATAAGTGTTTGGTAGAAATCCATGCTCAGTCTTATGGTAGGCAGCCTAAAATATCATACCTCTTAGTATTCATGCCCTTGTATAATTCTTTCCCCTTGAATGTGGACTCGACCTAGTGACTCACTTCTAACAAATAGAACATAGAAAAAATGATGAGACATTACTTCCAAGATAAAATTACCAAAAAAGTCACTTCCATCTTGCTAGCTCCTCTTTTCCTCCCATGTGTCTGCTCAGTGGGAGGTCAGTTACCTAGTTGTAAGCTAGCTCATGGAGACACCCACATGCAAGAACCTGGCAGAGGACGCTGGTCAAAATCTAGACTGCAGTCAAACAGCCTATAAAAAATTGAATCCTGCCAATAGCCACATGAGTGAACTGGAAGTGAACTTTCCCTCAGTTAAGACTTGAGGTGACTATAGCCCTGGCCAATCTGTTCACTATAGCCTTTGAGAGATCTGTAGTCTAAGGACCCACTACGTTGTTCTCATATATTTCTGACTCACAAAATAAATGTTTGTTGTTTTAAAACAGTAGATTTTGAGATATATGTAGCAATATATAATTAACACAGTATTAGAAAAAGGACTAAGATCATAAGACCTATTAATGATGGCTCATTAGAATCCTTCTATTCAGAAAGATGCCCATTATGGCCACAGTTGTACTTTAGCTGAAGGAGAAATATGGATGGTAAAGACATGAACCTCCTGGGCTGTGCCTCCTACCTGATATCTTGCCTGATGCTTACCTAGTTGAACATCATTCCTAATAAGCACAATATCTGAGGCTGAACAGCAAAATGGTTGTGATGCAGGGCAGAGAAAAGAAGGGAAAGAATTAAGACTGACATTTTATGTCTTTTAAAAAATCTGACCTTTTGGAAATATCACTGTGTACATTTAAAATATTAATAAAGGCTCTTGCTGTTAGTAGGCAAAGGGAGTGTTGTCATATGTGACCTTTTATTGAAGTAAAAGAAAATTGACAGTTTTATTAGCAATAGAATATCACACAAGAAAATGCAAAAGAAGAAGAAAAGCTGCTATGGCAGTAATTAGTTACACAAGATGAATATTATTAGGCAGCTGATATTGTAGACAAGGGAAGATTAGCATCCTCCACTGAAGCCAGTGTAAATTATGGCTAGACTGGAAAGACACTACTCTTATTCTTTCTAAAAGGATAGTCTAAGTATTTTTATAATTCCTCTTTTTTTCATTTTTCAACCAAGACATTATCCTTAAGAAGAATTATCTAGAAGAGCTTCTATTCCCTATGCACTACTATCTACTTATGCTTTCTTTCAACAAATATTTATTATATACTCACAATTTATTTGACATTCTTCTAGGCCCTGAGGAATCAATGATGATTAAAAGAGATACATATGGTCTTTGTCCTTGGGGTGCTTATGTTCCAACAGAGAAGAAGAAAATAGGCAAACACAGAATTATATGTAACTATTATGTTAAAAGAAAAAGATCTAGAAGGGACAGACATAAAATAACATCTTTTTTTCTTTTTACAAGTTATTCAAGTTTTCTGTGAAATTAGTCCTTACTCTCTTAGATGAAATGGTTCAACTCCAGAGCTTCTTCAAGTCATATCATAACTTTAACCATAAAAATTTCTCCCAATCACTTCTAGGCACAAAACAGTTTAAGTAATAAAAGTAGCTAGTCTCATGGACTAGTCAAAGCTCTTACTTTTATTTATAGCTAAAGCTTCTAGCTTTACCGACTAACAGGGGGTGGCCACAACAAATATCTCTCCTTGAGGCTGTCCCACCTAAGTGTTTGGCACCACCTAGGGGACACAGTCTCCACAAGATTCCTTGAAGCCTTGATCAGACTGGGGACAAACACGAGATGAGGGAGGGAAAATCTACAGCATACCAGCAACTCTTCCCAAAGTCTCTTCCTCTGAAATGTTAACTCTTAACCCTTTCATACACTGGAGATGAGTGTTGGGCTCAGGCTATGAAAAACTTTTCTTTTTACCAGTATCATCCGAGTGTTGTAGCCTAACGTTCCATTTTTGAAGGTGCAAGTACCTGCCACTTATTGTTTTATTCTCAGTTTTTTAGATCTATCAAGCAACCTATCATATTTTCTAGTTAGTAATATATAAATAATAGCAATAATTAAAAATAATAAAGCAAGTTTTGGCATAGTACATTAGTGGGTTGATAGGAACGTCTACTTAAGGAGGCAAACTTGGTCCAATGAGGAAATTCTGCAAAAAAGAAATAAGGGGCGATAATGACATTGAGGTGACCTTGGCCTTATTTATCAAATAAAATTTAAGCAACTTTATAGAGCACATGACCTGTGCTCCTATAACACTCCCCATTACCTCTCACTCAGCACAATTCAATAATAAATACTCAATAAGTCTTAGTTTACTGACTAACTGGAGAGATAAAAAAGCTGAGAGATCCTAGTGAACCCTCCCTCCTAGGAGCACAATTGAGCCTTTCCCTTCCCCCTACCCCCCCACCAATAGGCATGTATCTCCTAAACTTAAGGGACCCCGCAAGACTTGCAACCTGAGAGCAATGGGCAGTGGTAGCTCCTCCTGAGCTTACCCCTTGGACTTGCCCTCAAAGACCCTTTGCTCTGACTTCTTAGTGAGCCAATGTGGCCCAATCTAGGTTCATTTCCCTTCTTGGTCTCTCTCCTGTTGCTTCTTCTACCTTAGGCCCTTCCTTTTTTCACTGTCCCCAGCATTCGTAAATGTTCTTTAAAAATCCCCTGGACTGGTGTTTTAAAATCTTTCCTGCAAAAAATCAGGAGCCCACACACTGCCTTCTTTCCCTAGGCAGACCCGCTCAGGGCAAGATCCACTTCCCAATAACAGCACCACAGAAACCTTGGAAGAAATGAGAGGAATGAGTCAAAGTAACAGCAGCACTTTTTTAGCTGCCTGGCCCCCTTTCACTACCAGGCCATATTCCTTCTTTGTGCACTGAGCATTGTTAATTTTTCCCCTTCTTCCAAGTCTAAACCCTCACTTGCTCGTTGGCTCCTTAAATTCCTCTCTGAAGTGCTCAGGGGAGCAAGCTGGGAAAGAGATTTCAGTGAGTTCCTAGGCCCACCAAGCCTGCAGCTGGTCCCACACATCAGAACTGGGGTGGAGGTATATGCTGATGAGAGTAGGACAAGTATGCCAGCCAGATCCTGGGCCTGCAAGGGACACTGATGCCGGTCATCAGAACCCTGAAACAAAAACACTTTCAGGCTCCTTGAAAGTGAACATGGCTCAGTTTAAAAAACAAACAAGCAAACAAACAAAAAACTGAATTTTCCCTTGGTGATTTCTCAGTCATGTGGATTTATGTGCATTAAAATATGCTACTTATGTTGGTCAGGTTAATAGGTACAGTTCTGAGTGGTTTGAGAAAGCTTCTTTTTGCTCACATTTCTCTCCTCCTTTCATATCCAGCCCTTCTTTGTCTAGAAAAAAGCACTGTTTAAAACTGTTACCTGTATTTTAGAAATAACTTCAAAGAAAATCTTAGGCTAAAGTTTGAACCTGTCTTGGTTTGATATGTGATTTTTCTTTTACTGTTATATTCATGAATGCAGAAAGAAAACTTGAACATTTATAGAAAACTATGAACATTCAAAGGAATGTCCATCAAGTGGAGTTAAGAAACCAGGTACTTTTATAACAGGGAAAAAAAAAGAGTTGTTATAGAACCCAGAGTCAAGTGGGAATTGTACATGTAAACTACATGAAATCCACTTACTGAAAATAAATATACAATAGTCCTTCCTTATCCAAAGAGGATACGTTCTCAGACCCCCATGGATGTCTGAAACCTTATATATATTATAGTCTTTTCTTATGCATATATGCATACCTTTTCACTTAAAGAAAGCACTCCATAGCTTCTTCTTGGCATATCAAAATTTGTAGCATCGCTACTCTTGCACTTTGGGGACATTATTAAGTAAAACAATTGGACAGTCGATCTGATAATTGAGACATCTTCTAAGTGACTTGTGGGTGGGGAACATATACAATGTGAAATACCATATGACCTCACCTATAAGTGGAATCTATTCAACAAAATAAACTAACAAACAAAATAAACCAGAGGCATGGAAACATGGAGCAGACTGAAAGCGACCAGAGGGGATGGGGAAAGCGGACAATGGTGGAAAGAAGAAGGAACTAAGCAAAGAAAATGTATGAATGACCCATGGACATGGACAACAGAGTGGGAATTTACTGCGGGAGTCGGGGTGGGGGTGGGATGGATGGAGGGGGTAAAGGGGGAAAAATTGAGACAACTGTAATAGAATAAACATGATTTATAAATTTAAAAAATAAATAAAATAAGAAAAAACAAATAAATACATTTTAAAACCTCCTTGTTAATTTTCAGGAAAAAATGGATGAGATTTTCATTGAGACTGAATCAAATCTATAGATTAATTTGGAAGAATTGACATTATAATAGTGTTGACTTCTTCCTAGTCACAAACATTGTATATCTGTTTCTTTAGGTCTTTAAAACTTTCCCCTAGATTTATTTTGCAGTTTTTACTACAGTTGTCTTAGTCATCTTTGTTAAATTTTTGTGTTGTAATGGTGTTTTTAAAATTTCACTATGTATTGATTGCTAGTATATAAAAACTTAGTTGATTTGTTAATGTTCATCTTGTATCCAGGGTTGTTGTTGAATTCACTTATTAATTTTCACATTTGTATGTTCATTTGGATTTTACTACGTAAATAATCCTGTTTTCTGTGAATAAAAATAATTTACTTCCTTCTTTCCAAAAAAAAAAACAAAACTGGACAAAGGGATGATTCACATCTGGGGCGGGACAGAAGGAACTGTGCAAGATCTCATCATGCAACTCAGAACAGTGCACAATTTAAAACTAATGAATTGTACCCTGGTTGGTGTGGCTCAGTTGGTTGGAGTCCTAGTTTGTGACCAAAAGGTTGCAGGTTTGATTCCCCACCAGGGCTCATGCCTAGGTTTTGGGTTTGATCCCCAGTGTGCAATCCCCTGTCTGGGTCCAAACTGGAGGCAACCAATCGATGCTTCTCTCTCACATAGATGTTTTCTCTTTCTCCCTTCTTCAATCCTGTCATCTTTTTGCCGAACAGCAAGTGGCATCCTGCTGGCTGCTGCCACCCTCTAGGCAAAGGTTTGGTGGTTAAGGATAGGAGTCTTTATTCAAAAGTTACACAATTTTAGAATAAGGGCTTTCCGCATGCATTAGTCACTTAACCTATTAATTAAGGCTAAACTCTTTAACTTGAGTTCTCCTATCATTCCCCTTGTTAGTTCTTAATTATGTTATTTCTGTAGGACTGGTTTACAAACTAAAACAACATATGTTACAAAAGCTACACAGTTTTGGAAGAATGGCCGGCTTGTGACTCAGAGCCTGTCCCCTCTAGCACATACAAAGCAGAATGACCCTGCCACCCTCTGCCAGGGCAGCCTGATCCTAGTCTGCGCCCAGAATTTCTTCTACTGTCCCAAATACCATCCTTTGGGACATGCAGGCAGCTGCAGCATGATCACACAAACATCCTCATCTAGGCATCCTTAAGAAAGAGAGCCAGAGAGCCAATCTCTGCCCTCCTTTAATTTTAAATCTTCTGTCTCATAATTCCATGTGCTACAGAGGTGTTCAGCTTCTCAGCCAATCCCACCTAAACTGTTTACCATTCCCTCAGGCAGTCTCTACCTATTGACCCTTCTTACTCCACCTCGATGACCTGATCAGATCTCTCAGTATCACTCTGTCTTTAAAAGCAATGAAGAAATGTCCTCTGCTGAGAAAAAATTAAAATAAAACAAAACTAATGAATTGCTTATTTCTGGAATTTTCCGTTTATTATATTTGGACCATATTTAACCACAGGTAACTGAGACCTTCAAAGGTAAATCCACAGATAAGAAGGGATTACTGTATATCCTTACAAAGGACCCTGACGCAGCCAAAAACTCTCCTTACCATGCTCTCTGGTTTATTCTAACAAAGAATATTCTAACTTAGCATGGAATAAGTTTGGCTATTCTAAGTGCCAAACTTATTCTATGTCTAAGGAATTTCTGTCCTCAAATAAGCTGCCACATGGAATTCAGACACAATGTAAGTTGTTTATACACTTTAAAGATTAAAAGTGTATGTATGATTAAGCTAGTTGGACTTATTTTCAGTTGCAAGAGTTTAAAACCAAAATCACCTCACTTATATGTGGAATCTAATAAACAAAATAAAGAGTAAAATAGAATCGGAGGCTCAGGGAAACATGAAACAGACTGACAGCTGTCAGAGGGGAGAGGAGAAAGAGGGACTGGATGAAAGAAGGTAAAGGGACTAGCCAAAGAACATAATGCATGGCCCTTGGACATGGACAGCAACGTGGGGATTGCCTGAGGGAGTTGAGAGGGGAGCTGGGTGCAAGGGGCAAAGCTGGAAAAATTGACAACTCTAATAGATAAACAATAAAATATAATTTAAAGATATATAAAATTTAATAACAAAAAATAAATAAATAAAATGAAGATATTGGTAAAAAAGAAACTAAAAAATGCACGGGAAAAAATGCTTATCTTTCTAGGCAATGACGACACAGTCTTTAAATACTGAATCATCTAATAGCATATAACAAGCACCTAATGGTTATTTGCTGATTTGTGCATTATTTTTTTACTCAGCCTACATTTACTGATCATATAATATGTGCCAAGCCCTAGACACAAAGCACAAAAATCATGACATACTTTTTGCTCTCCAAGGCAAAATAAAGGTCACATTATTTTATGTTGAAGATCTAATATTTTTGAAATATATGTTGCCAGTGGAAGGGGGGTTCTTGCACTGCCACAAGGAAAGCATTCTGGGAGACCCACATATGGGAGATTGTGGCTTGGTAAGATTTACTGTGGGCCAGATGCATAATCAGAGGAGTTCCCCTGGGTTTTTGATGTCTTATCTCTCTGTCTATCCCATTATGGAAAAAGGCCAATCTTGCCTTTATCATGTCCAGAAATAGAGTCAGTGTCCAGAGATTCTGTGTCTTTGGTTCTAAAGCTTAGCCCAGGCCAGCCTTTATCACCATCCAGCTAGCTTAATCTGTGTTCCTGGCTGCACTTCGGCTGGTGCTGTGTCCGGGTCCACAGTTGGACTCTGTATAGTCTGCACAGGCCCCAGGCAGCTGTTAAGGCAGCATAGTTGCTATGGAAAAAACCCATGAACAAACAGAGTGAGTATGTGTTACCAAGCAGGGGAGAGAGAGAATTCTTAGTTAAGCAATTTATATTAAAGCCTAGACACTTTTTCAAAATAACCAATCAACTTTCCAAGCTTTTACAGCCTTCCGATGGCTCCACCCCCTAACAAATCTATTTCATAGATCTTCTGGGGTGGTGTTTCTTATCCAATCTGATCCCTTTTTCCAGACTAGACAGACAGGCCTTTATGGTCACCATCTTGGCTCCTACTGTGCATCTGCTTACTTCCTCATTTATTGGTCAATCCCTTCCCCCAGTGATCTGTGAGGAATGACCGGTGGGTCTCTGGGGAGTGTGTGAAGCTGTAACTTCCTACAGAAGCAAGCAGGCTCAGTGTCCAATTCAGCTCCCCAGCCAATTAGGCTAAAAAATGTCTGATTCCCTTTGCTTCCTTCTTTTATTAATATCTAGCTACCTACTCAAACATATAGAGTTAAATAAAATATATTCTAAAGTCAATTTCATCTATTTCTTTTTACTTTTTCAATGTAACTGCTAGCAAAGTTAAAGTGGCTCACATTATATTTCTACTGATAATACTGGTCTGGAGGGATCTGTCCGCACACGTCTACCTGTCTGCCCTTCAGCTCCACATGGTGAAAGTCCAGCACTGTGGTCTATACTACTAATCCTATTTACTGGTAGCATAAGTCCATTGCTAGGAATCTCTAATGAGTGGCATTTAGCCTTCCTGTCTGGATGTATGATTATAAGACCCTCAAGTCCTTCACTAAGCTTGTATCTGATGTGCAGTTCTGTTTATATATACATTATATAAGTTGTTTTATTTTTCTTGGACAAGTATGTCCTCAACTTTAGGGATGGTGTCCCTTAGGGGAGCATATAGGCCTTTTATTAAGTTCCTAGAGTTGTAAAATTTCTCCAGCCAGGTAGAATATCACAAATACCATGCACATTAACTGTCACAAAGAAAAAGATGGATGAAATCAGGTGTGACTACAGCAGAGATACAACTCAGTGAAAAGTCTCTTCAAAGAGTTGCAACAATGTGTAGTTGATTATTAATTGATAGCAATTATGGGTGATGATTCTGTTGTGTTTTTTCAGGAATTCCCTGGACAAATTTTGTACTTATGCTTGTAGGTTTTAAATACTTTAAAGTCAGGAAAAGTCTTTGAGGCGGATTGCTTGCAAAAATGATCCAAATATTTCACTCCCTGTATCCATGCCCCTTTGCTATATGACTTTGCAGTTTTGTTTTTTTTTTCCATCAAGTGATGTGAACTATTTCTCTGTCCCTCCCCTGAATTTGACCTGACCTGTGGCTTTCTTTGACAAGTGTAGCAGAAGTGACTGTTCCAGTTCTGAGTCTGGCCCTCAAGAAGACTTTTCCTGCTTCCACCTTTTCCTTGAAATCCTATAACCACGATAAGAATAAGCCCAAGCTACACTGGTGAAAGATATTTTTAATATGTGGAACAGAAATAAACCATCCCAGGCAACATTATCCTAGATTAATTAGCTGGTCACAGATATCTGGGGGCTGACCAAAGACAAGTGAGTTAGTCCACTGAGACCAGAACAGCCAGCCAGGTAGGCCCAGCCCTAATTGTAGAATCATGAGCTACATTGCTGATTACTATTTTAAGCTACCACGTTTTATGGTGGTTTCTTATGCAGCAAAAATTAACTGATGGAGTTTTCTAAAACTTTTAGTTCCTTCCTACACAACAAAATCTAAGTTTCTAAGGTTGGATGACTACTCTGATTAGTTCTTCTGTTAACATTTAAGTGACAAACCTATTTGAATATTGATATCCTGCCTCTGTCCAGAAAATGATTTAACTATAGGTGATATTGAAAATTTGGAAGACAATTAGGAAGACTGGAGACTCTAAGTAGTCTGGTTCTACATGCTTTTAACAAGGTCAGCTGATTTCCAAGTTTCTAAAACAATTTTGTCTGCAGACAAGTTTTCACTGAAAAGACCTACTATATATATCACATCTTCAGTGATTCTGATCATTTCAGAATGTTTTCCACTGTTTCGTCATGCCCTCTGAAGATCTGAGTTCAGTCATTAAACTTCATCCCCTGGCAGATAAATTGCTGATATTATTTCCGTTTGAATGGGATAACACCATAATCAGGGTGTTCTTTGAAGTTCCATGCCTCTTCGAGAAAATTGTGTCTGCTTTAATGTAGCTAGCATTAAATGTGAAGGTGCCAAGCCATGTGATACTTGGCTGTGCCAGAGACTTGAAAAAATAAGCATCCTACTTCAAATATGCACATGAGAAAGAGGGTTCTCATAGGAACATTTCCTATAAAAAATTGATTCATTGGATAGTTTGAACATCATTTGAGAAAGTCCTGGCATTCTCACTGATTTGAGAGAAATAAAGAGCACTGTAGCTCTTACAGCCTTCAAGGAACAAGACAAAGTGGCCAGCAGGTTTTCAACAAGGGGCCCTGGTCCAGGCATGGATGACTAGCAGGATGCCAATGTGACTCATGCTCTTGGGGTTAGATCCCCAACATGGAGGGTTTCAAAATTTAGAGTTTGTACCCTGTACCCTGGGAAGTCACTGAACTAAAAAATGGTGACTGGCATCCCTATGGAGGCTGCCCAAGGATTATCACAAATGAGCCTGGCATCATAGTAGCAGACATGTCAGAGTTTGAGTCCACAAAACAATGTGGACAGCATTAGTGGGTTGGGTCCTGCAGCTGAAACTAGATGGGTTGGGGAGGCAGTGAAAGGTCCTCAGATGTTTCTTGCCAGCTCACCAGAATAGGGTTTGGGATTAGATTCTATTTGAGTTATAGAGAAAATGAGGGGGAAAAATGGATGTAACATTCTTTGCCTATTCAAGTTTAAGAAATGTGATCTATTTTCCATATAACTGTGTTTCTCAGAGAAGCAGTGTAAAGTAGTTTTTTTGCAAATTTTATGTAGTAGGTAGGCAAGGGATGAGACACAGAAAGCCCGTAAGTACAGAAGGGAGGAGACAGACAGAGAGACCTATGGTGATGTTGGCTCAGGAATTTAGAGATCATCTGAGGGCACTGGACTCAAGAATAGCCCCCAGAGTGGAGCTTGAACCAATAAGCAGCAAGTTTTGTTTTAGTAAGCCCTGCATTTTGTGTATTTTGATATTTTGTATATTCTGTGTTCACTATTACTTTATTTCTTTATTTAATATGGTATATTTAGTTATGACACATTTATATCATGATTACTGTATGCTGGGCACAGTTGTAAGTAAATGACTTATAAATATCAACTCATCAAATTCTCATAATAATCCTAATATGTAGAATTGACTGCAGTGATTTGAAAATGAAGAAGCTGACACAAAGATGATAACTAATTTCCTGAATATTCTACAGATAGAAATAGTTCTGCTGATATTTAAATTTAGGAGTTCTAGTTTCAGAGTCTGTGCCCTTAACCACTTTGCTAAGCCTCTCTTTAACCTCAATCTTTCATTCTATTCTTCAGTGGTTAAAAGATGAACAAAGAAGGTCAGACCACCTTTTAGCAGATTTTGTTGAATTTGGCAAAGCAAAACCCTTGCTAGTCTTTCAAAAAACAATTTCTGCAAGAAGGTCATGACTAATTTATCAGTTTTTCTTTGATCTCACTCACTAAATATCAATGGAACTAACTTAGATTGTGATACTCTAGTGAAAATTTAAGTCTCTCCTTCTTAACTTTAAAGTTAACTTTAAAGTTAAGAAGGAGTTGGTTGTACTACTGGACCAGAATAAGGAGGTAGGCCATTTGACCTTTTTTCTTAATATATAATTCACATAACATATAATTCACTCTTACATGCTGAGGGACATTTGGGTTGTTTCCACTTTTTGGCATTATGAATAATGTTGTTATGATAACTGTATACAAGTTATTATGTGGACATGTTTTTAATTGGGTACATACTTAGAAGTAAAATTGCTGGATCATAAGGTGAATTTATAGACCTAAAACTAGTGCCAAATAATGCAGAATGTAAACTGTAATTGAAAAATGAAGAACTAGAGACAGGGAAAAAAGTAACTCTGTGCTGAACTTTTGAGAAACTGCCAAAATGTTTACCAAAGGGCTGTACCATTTTACCTTCCCTCCAGGAATGTAGGTGGTTTCCATTTTATCCACATATTTTACAATAATTGTTATTGTTTGTTTTTGATTATAGACATCCTATTGAGTAAGAAGTATATCTCAGTGTGGTTTTAATTTATGTTTCCATAATGATTAGTAATGTTGAACATCTTACTATGTGTTTATTGACTGTTCTTTTATCATATATGGAGAAAGATCTAGCTTTGCAAATTTTTAAATTGTATTATATGTCTTTCTATTATTGAGTTGTAAGAGTTTTTTTAATATATTCTACATACAAGTCCCTTATAATATATAATATACAAGTATTTCCTCCCATTCTATGGGTAGTTCTTTTATTGTTCATGGCATCACATAAAGCACACACATATTTAATTTTGATGATGTCAGGTTATCAATTTTTGTATGTTTTCACTTTTTGTATCGTATCTAAAAAATCATTGTCTATTAAATGATCATGAACATTTATACCTATGTTTTCTGCTAAATGTTCTGAATTTCAGTTCTTATAGTTGGGCCTATTTTGAGTTTATTTTTATATGGTGTGAAGGAGTGGTCCAGAATTATTCTTCTGCATGTGAATATCTAGTTGCCCCTGCACTATTTGCTGAAAAGACTATTTTTTCCTTATTGAATTGTCTTGGCACCTTATCACATAACAATTCTCCATAAACCGGTAACTTTAAACTTGAAATTCTATTCCATTGACCGATATGTCTATTATTAATTCAAAGTAGTTTACAGTCTCAGTATTCATTATATTATGCTGCATTCTTTTGAATGATGTTATATCTTTGGAAACCTGAGCTTTCAGATAAAAATGTATAAAAATCAATGTGAAAAAGTAAATGAGTGTGACTGTTTCTAATCTGATTGTGAATTTTGAAAAGCTTTGCGGTGCTCAACAGACACACACATCCCATTAGTAATTATGCTTATTTACCACTGAATCAATATTTATGTGTGTCATATTTCCAAGTGGCTAATCAATTGTTAATACATACATATTTATTAAGTAGTTTGGATATAATTCCTTGATAAGTGGAAATATTAATATCTACTTTCACCTAAGGGTATTGTAAAAAAAAATATTACTGAGATACAAAGGGTATCATGAGTCTAGAAAAGTTGGAAATTTCTTACTAAGGAGCTTATTGGAAGACAGGACATGTGACCAAGCAAGCACAATGAAGTATCACAGAGTTCTGAAAGAAGTCCACATTGACAGTAAAGTAGATTTTCCAAATTCAGAGGAGAGGCAATACTTCACCTGAGTTTCAAGAGGAAGTGTTAACATCATTAAATCCTGCAGAGTGAAAGAGAAAGTGGCCTGGAAAAACACATGGAATATGAAACAAGAAAGTGATTTACCTGAGATGGATTTGGGGGGAGTATATTAGATGGAGGCCATGTTTTCTTTTAGAAAAAGCAACAGAGGGAGCAAATAGAGTTACTTAGTGAATGGTCATCTAGGTGACTAATGATAAAGGGAATGAGAGAGCTAAGATTGTAGCTCATTGTTGCTAAAATATAGGGAAGGTATTTGTGTTTAGATTTGCCTGAAGCAAAGCTTGGAACAAAAATACTGGTGAAGGTAGTTTATTGTAGCATGACCCATGAGATAAGAATAAGGAAAATGGTAGAGTGATACAGGCAAATGGAGCAGCCAGTATGAATGTGCAATGTCCAGGCTGTCACGATTCTGCAGGGCCTCTGAAAAGCCCACAGATTTTCTCTCAGCATTAACCTAAGTACAAAAATGTGGCTGTGCCTTTTACCCCAAGCTCCCATTTTTCAGGTACTTTAGCTCCCCTATACTACTAGGCTGTGGGTTGAATGAATTATCAGCTTCAGGGGAGGCTCCAAGATGGAAGAGCAGAGAAATATCTAAATGAAGGGCGCCTCTGGCAGCTTGAGCCTTGCATAGAATTGTCCAGCACAGCTATCACTAAAATCTGAGAGGACCCAAAGGAATGTGACAAGGGGGCGCAAAGTTATTTGCTATAGAAAGCATTCCTGAGTAGAGTGAAAGAAGCCACAGAAAAGCAAAGGCAGATACATTAGAGCTGTGATTTTTCAAAGCGTGGACCACTGGGCAGAATTGGAAAATCTGATCTTGGACCCAGTAATAAATGTGAGTTTTAACCAGTTTTCTAGGTGTTTCTAATGCACACTAAAATCTCAAAGTACTGTGTGGGGAGGAGGAGAAGCGAGAATAAAAGAGATACCCGGGTAAGATGTAAGAAGGATAAGTCAAGACCAAGCACTATATATTGATTCATTTAATTGACATTTATTGAATATTTATGTTATCAAAGTACACCCTTACAATTATGTTAAGAATCAGCAAAGGCAGAAAGAGAGCAAAGACCCAAATGAAATACAATTATTCTTGAGTTTCCAACTTTAGTCAGTAACTTAACTCCAGCCTCGTACAGGACATATTAAAACGTGACCAAAGTGATTATTTTGAATTTCATTACCTGTCTATATCTCTCTTTTGACATGATGAAATGAAATTGCCAAGTCATATATAAGTGAAAAAATAAGTAAGGGAAAGATAGGATCCACCAACTAGTTAATTGATATCTGAAAAAATATAAATTGAAGATATATTCCTTATCCTGCTTGCTGTCTTATCCTCTGGTGGTAGCTAAAAAAGTAGAAAATTGTCATTGCTTGAAGTTGGGTTGGATATCTTTTCAATGTCTACCGGTACAAAGCAGTTGTGAACAAATGTAATACATCACACTTCGTGACTATTTTTTAAGAATAAATAGTGTGAACAAGTTTTTATTCATTACAAAGACATAACAAACATTCTTTCTTTACTTACAACATATAATTAAGAGTTGTGAACTGAGTACTTACCTGGAAACTATGCACATCTTCTCTTTGAGGAAATATATTCTTATATTGTGAAGCTTTTCTTTATAGAGAACATGGATTTCTATGATATTTAGTGATCAAGGCAAATAATTGCTTCTGTTTTCTGTCCAACTCTACTTACATTTGAATCAGTTGACTCTATTGTATCTTATGTACAGCATTTTATCCAGAACGACACTGACTTTGGGAGTGTGAGTGTTACCTGACTGAGAGATAGAGCTAGTGACTACTGTTCTCTCCTCCAAGGAGAACAGAATACTTCTTCCTATTGTTTGTGTATAATTACTTACTGGGGCAAAGTCTTGTGTTTCTTAAGTGGATATAACATATTATCAGACCTTGCTGTTTTTAGGTATGATTGCCATTTATAGAGCTATAATTCATCTGTACACATTTCTGCACTTAGCTCTTTCTTTTGTGTGATCTTTGATAGAAGAAGGCTTTGGATGAAAAAAAAAACAATATAAGACCAATCCTTCCTATAGCCAGGAGTGTATGCTCATGAGACAGAGAAAATTAGAAATGTGTACTTCAATATGTAGTGGATTATGTCTGGATTACTAGCAAATAAAAATGTATACAACAGGGAGAATGCTCTATCAGAGATTAACTTTCTCTTTTTATTGGCTATATCCTAGAGAGTTGATGACTTCCTTTGGGGCACAAAATCTGTTTCTTTACATCACCCATGACAGAAAGGAAATATGTGTGTGTATAATCTGTCTTTATGAGTCAAAAGAGAAAAATTTCAAGGAGGGCAACTTCAGAGATGTAAAAGGAGGTCTGTTGTATTCTAAGAGGGGAAAAGAGAAAGTTAAGTATTAGGAGATGCTGACTTTTGGACTGACCTCACGAGGTTGGAGTCAGTGAGCATAGTGAAGGATTTTGGAGGATAGACAGCTGGTTAGAGCCTGTGCAACTATACAAGAAACTCCCAGCTGAGAAGCTCCATCCTAGATCTGAGCTCTGAACATGACTCAACAAGCAGTAGACAGATAGGTATCCTACTCTTGCCTCCCCGAATTGAGTTCTACTCTGACAATGCCATCTGAATGTCCTCTAGGAGCACTCAGAAGTATCCTAGGAGTGTGTCAAGCTCTACAGAATTTCTTAACATTTAATTGGTGGAGGCACTTGGTCCATTCATTTTCATGTGACTAGGTAGCTGATTGTAGGAGAGCCCAAGCTCTTATATTCTGGTGACAGATTGGATGTATTGATAGGCAGAAGGGAGTGGTAGCCTCTATTACTTATGCAGACCCTGACTATACAATGTGAATTTATAAAGATTCACAGACACATGTTTTCCAAAGTGCAAAATTTAGAGTTTATAAAATAGATGACAGACATTCCCGAAATTCAAGTCTTACTATACAACTGTAGTAAACAAGAGAGTGGACTAGTGATGAAATACAGAAGAACATAACAATTAAACAGAAAAGAAAGCCCATAGACAGACCACACAAATATTGGTAACTGATCTTTGAGAAAGGATCAAGGGCAATTCTAAAGAGAAAACTTTTCAACAAATGGTGCTGGAACAACTGAACATCCACAAGCAAAAAAAAAAAAAAAAAAAAATAGCAGTCTAGACACAGACCATACATCTTACACAAAATTTAACTCAAAATGGATCAAGACCTAAATGTAAAATGAAAACCTTTAAAATTCCTAGCCGCTAACATAAGGGAAAACCTACATGACTTTGGTTTTGCTGATGCCTTTTTAGATACAATAACAAATGCAAAATTTGTGAGGAAAAGGTGGACAAACTAGACTTTATTAAAATTAAATAATTTTCCTCTGTGAAAAGCACTGTTCAGAGAATAAAATGACAAGCACAGGCTGAAAAAATAATTGCAAAATGCATATGTTATAAAAGATTGGTATCTAAAATATACAATGAACTCTTAAAACTCAATAATAAGAAAACAAACAACCTGATTCAAAATAGGCAAAATACTTTTCAAAATATATTTTTATTGCATTCATTGGTGTTACATTGATTAATAAAATTATATGGGTTTCAAGTGTATAATTCTATAAGGAGTTGACTCTTGGTTCAAGTCCAGGAGGCCTTTGCTTGATTCTACAGATTGGAAGTGGATTGCAGAGGTTACTAAATTAGCTCCTAAGTACAGACAACTGTACCTTAAGTCTAGCCCTGTTATATCTCACTGAATGGCTTGGAACAGATGGTTATCTTTTCTCAGCCTCTATTTCCTCATCTGTAAAGCAGGGCCAATAATAATGATTAACTCATGAAATTGTTGTAGAGCCCTGTAAAATAATCCATCCAAAGAGCTTAGCATGACTTTTAGAATCATCTTTTTTTACTTCTCCAGGATGAAGACATTACTGCAGTTGACCAGTCTCATCTATATCTCAGAGCTCTGGATACACCTTACTGCCCCTGTGTATTTGTTAATTCTCTACCATCAGTATAGAACATCTTTTCTTAATTAAAACTCACACAGCGTTCATGCTTAAGAAACTTATTATGAACATTCTTTGTGAATTGCTCTATGTACTGATACAGCAGCCTTGTATTTTTAGTGCATTCTCATTCAGTTATTAGACACCAATAGAATGTCTGTCATGTATCCACTGTAATAGATGCTGAGCATACAGACAAGACCTTGGGCTTTTATTGGAAGATTATAGTCTAGTGAGCTACAGTCAGATGAGAAAATGATGTCCATGCATGGGATCCCTGGTTAGAGAGCATCTAATCCTAGCTGGGTGGAGGCTGAATGATTTATGTGTCTTCTCAACCCAACCATCCCACAAGTTTGCAGAAGCCAGAGTTATCTCTGTTCATTTATAATTCTTGTGTGTGGAGGACTATTCAGGATACTGGATGGTGATGGGAGTCTCTTCTGGACCTAAAGGAACCTGATGGAACAAGTCTTCCACCCACAGTCTTTCCTGCTGTAAGGCTGTCAGGTGCTTCAACTTTCAGAGAACACCTCTGCGGGGGTCACTGAACATCAGAGGCACATCGTGAGGCCATCAGCCTACTTGCATCTGAGATAACCTGGGCCTGTTAATCTTAGGAAGGTTACTGACCTCTATTGTGTCAGTAACCTTCTTTAGTTGAGTTTTTCTATTTTAAATTATTCTTATAATTGCTAATTTTTTTAATTTCATGAGTTTATTTTAAGCCAAGATTATTTATTTTTAGTCAGTTAACCTGACTGGGCTCTTGCTGTTAGCACCCTGTGGACTCACACAATGGGCACTGACTCCTGCCCACTTTTCTTAGACAGATGGCCCAGTAAATTGATTAGCTGGAAGCCTGATGCGATTATTATGGTGTTTGCTAAAGAGTATTTATTTTTCTTGACTAATTATCCAGTTTGGAGATTTCCTGATCTGTGCTGTCTAGCCTAGTGTTTACAAAAGCTCTTGTGCCATGACTGATGAGTTTTTTGGCCATTGCAAACTCTGCATAAGACAGAGGGACAGGAAAGCAGAAGAATGACTTTAAATTACTGGCATATGCAGCATAGGAAAGCTCTCACTCAGGAGAAAAATTTCAGGGTACATAAGTGCATCTTTGCCCTCCAAAAAGAGAAATAATCCAGTAAAGCACCTGGGTGAAATTGATTTTACCTTCTTTATCAGTAGTGAATTCTATCAGGGAACTTTCATCAAAGGCACACCTTATTCCATCAGTGTTAGTTGTCCACCCAACACTGTCACCTGTGCTGTGAATGGTATTCTCAAAGAGCAATCTCAAATCTTGGTTCCAGCCCAGCGGAGTCAGCGTTACATGGAACTGGTTGGAATGCACATTTTTGGGCCTCATTTCAGACCTACTGAATCAGAGATTCTGTATTTTAATATAACCTCCAGATGATTCAAAGACATGTTATAGTTTGGGAAGTAATGGAACAGAATAATGATTTGTAAGAGATTGGATTTCTGTCTTCTTACTGACCTGTAGAGCCACAGAAAAGTTCCTGTGATCTAAGACATCCAGACTAAAAAGATTAAGTCTCTTTTGTGGTACAGAACTTAGGAAGCTGATGGATACTTCAGGGAAACATCAGACTCTATACTCCCTTGACCTAGTTATCTTCTGTCATACCTCCAGAGATTGAGAGATAATGTTGACAGCATTCTCTGGAGACTAGATTTTGGCTGGGTTCAGTGTGATTCCTGCAGAGAGTAGGCACTACCCCCGCATGCCAGGTTTACCCTTGGAAATTTCATGTATTTACAAGCCTGAATTCACACCAGAGAAACCCAGAAAAAGTCCAACACAGAGAAGCCTCCAAGTCAGCTCATTTTCAGAAGAATCTTCCTTGAGTGGGCCGCTCCTAAAGAAAATTGCTAACAGAGTATGGACATGGATACATTTAGGTTACAATTTCTGTGTTGATTATGATATCTTTGGCTGTAGTGACAGAAAACTTAGTTCAAATTAGCTTAAAGAAAAAGGGCTTATGTATTCGCTCATGCAAAGTCTAAAATGGCCTAACTTCAGAAACAGTGACAACTATGTCATAGGGAAGCTTCTTTATTTCTCTTAGTCTGATTTTGTTTCTCTGCCAAATTTATATTCAGGAGAATTTACCTTACATGATGGTAAGACAGGTTTCCAGAAGCTCGGGGATAATGCTTCACCAACACAGGGAAAATAAAGACCCTCTATCAAAAGTCCTGGTTTGAGCTCTCATTGGCTTACCTTGGCTCACGCATCTATTCTGTTACGAACTGGTGAGGTTAATGCTGAATTGGCCTGGTCAGGGTAGGGGTAATACCAACCAAGAGAACCAAAAGTAAAGGGTGAGGCTTAGTCAAGTGGAAAGTAAGGGCCCTGTTGTCAAAAACAAGATATCAGGCTGGCAAAAAAAAGAAAATTATTTCTATTATAGGCTCCAAGAAAATATGTACAGCCCAGAGTTTCAGGAAAATGTTGCTTTTTGACCTTGTCATATATATATGTATAGAAGGGGCCTTCATTATATTGCCAGTGTACATGTTTAGGGACAGATAAAGAACATTGTATCCAATACTGGTCAATGACATTATGACTTTTTCTATTCTCTTTAAAAATAATGCACATTCATGTGGTAGTATGTTAAATGGTAGGAGGATAGGTCTATGTAACTATGGCTTTAATTCATTTATAAGTAGAATCTTCTGAAATACCAGAAAAAAATATGCATATCAGTCAATTATCTAAAAACCTCAGGGCCAAGTGACCTACCAAAAACTCAGTTTGTAAATAAATTTAACAAGTCACTAGTTAAAACTCATTCATATGAATGGCTTCTTCACTGCATATTTTCAAAAACATAATTGACTTAAAAAGGAAAACTTTTCTCTCTTCTCTGAGTCTGAAGTCTCATATTCATTACAACAAGTAACCGATATCTTTGAAAAAGTCAGTGTTTGTCAAATCCATATCTAGATCCATAAATTGTTTTACACAAACAGAAGAGTCATTTGAATTTTTATGCCAAATGTGAAATGGTTATATGTGGAATGGCAACTGTGGAGCGGTAAGTGTGGATTTCAAGTGTGAAGTGGATTGTTGTTGAATGTTAGCTGCTGTGTAGTACAGCCTGTGTTTTAGGAAGGAGAGTTAAGGAACCCTGGCTGAAACACCAAACGTCACACATATCTCTCTGCCTTTCTATCAGGTGGAACCCTACTAAGAATTTATTGTCACAGGAGTGAACAATACCCTCCCCTTGCGATATTGTCAGATTTACTGCATTGCCTACCGCAGTCCTGAAGAACTCACAGAGCCTTCCTTAGTAGTTAGTGTTGATATTCTGTCCCTCAGCCAACCCAGGTGGAAATGTCACTGTTGGCAAATGTGATATCTTTCACCACCCTGAGGTCAAAAGTATGCTAGAAATACGAGGTTTAGGTCAAGAGAGAGGAAGGAAAATTCGTTTTGAAATGGCAAGTGTATGGTAGTTAACTAGTTTAGGCGCGACACTTGGGTTTGTATCTCAGCTCTACTATATATTCACTCTGTGTTCTTAGAGAAGTTAAAAATATTACAGTTAATACCAGATTTCTCATCTCATCAACAAAGGCTTAGATGTGGTTATGAGGGTTAAGAAAGACAAGATATATCAAGTTTCTATTTGATGAGCAATTGATAGTAGTTACTATGAGTAGTATAATCTCCTAGCAGTCCACACAAACTTTAAAAATGTGTACCCCAAGTTAGTTCTTAGGAATTTTTGGATAATTCAGTTTTATATATTTTCAGTGTTTTTTACAGGTATTTCTGATTGCTTCATGTTTTCTAATACTGGCAATAAATTGTCTAGTTTTTATGCTGTCTTAAAGTACTTACTCAACTGTTTTGTTCAGCAGTTCTCTTTTTTAAGTTAATGTATATGTATTTTCAGCTTGTTTGTAGAAATATTTACATCAATATTTAAAAATAAGATATAACCCGAGAGAGGTTGGCTGGTCAAAATATTTTCTCTAAAATGTCCTTTTAAATTACAAAGTCAAGAAATAAATTAATATATTTTGGTCAACATTGAATTTAAAAATATATCACCTTTCCCTAATATATATTAACTTTCACCTTATTTTCATCTATTATAAAATTTATGGGCTCAAAAAGAGCATGCAGTTAGTTGTAAAATAAGTGGTAAAAAAATTCTCAATTTGAATTTAGAAGTGATATGAAAATAGAACATAATTACATCAAAAATAGTGTTTCTTCCCTGGTATAAATGAGAGGGAAAGATTCATAAGAAGGAGAAAAGGGACTGGAAACTTCATCTAAGACCACAAGGAAAATTAAAAACAGGAAAAACTGTATTCATATCTAAATCATAGAGTACTTTTTACTGCAGTACATAGAAAATCAGACTCAAATTTTTAAGCAGTAAATAAGAAAAAAAAATCAGTTTACTAGCTTATGTATCTTGAAATGTTCCAGGGATTGGTCAGGCTTCATGCTTTATATAATCAGACCTCAGGTTCCCCTCTGTCTTTCATCCTTGCTGTCTTCTCAGTTGAACTTATTCTTGGGCTCCACAACCTAGAACAAGTGAGAGCACTCTCTTTCCTAACAGCTGAACATGTTGGGCCTCTCATTGCTGTGATTTTGGTTAACTCTCCATTCCAGAACCAATTTCTGTAGCCAGAAAGATATGATATCTGTCTGCATACACCTGAGTCTCATAGCCAACCCAAAAGTTTGAGGCATTGTGACAATCATAAACCATATGTGGAGATGGTGGAGGAAGTGAGAATTCCTCAGGGAAAATTGTTGTTGTTGTTGGAAAAAGAAAGATGACCGGGTTCACCAGTGTCCAGTTTAAATTCTACTTTTGCTGTGACATCTTTTCGGACCACAGATTACACAGTGACTGTTTCTTCCTCTCAACACATGAAAGATACTACAAGTGAGCTACTTTGTCATGACAGCCATTATCTTAATTCCTTGTACAGTTTTTATATCTTATATTATTTCAGTGGATTTTTTTTTGTACCCTGTCCAGATTCCCTTTAATGCCCTGTGCATCCATCTTCCAGCTGCTGTGAACATCTCACAGTTGTTCTTCAGAGAATTACTCTCAATTCAATTCAAACCATGTGGCCAAGAGTTATGTCCTTCCAATCCAGGGGCAGCCCACAGCTAAATACTCTCTCATGCAGTCTATGAAAAACTAGCTCCAGCTGGGACCACCTTCTTACTTAGCTTCTTCTTTTGGCTCATCCTGATTCCCTCACTTCCTTTCCCCTAAGAACACTTCCCAAAAAGTCATGTGTACCAAATCCCTTTCTCAGGCTCTGTTTCTATGGGATTTTTCCTAAAATAATTATTCAACTTGTCACATGAATTTACCTCTACTTTTTAAGATTCTTGGGAGAATGAATCATGCTTTGGTCCTCAATTTTTTTAATATAGCTTTTCATAGAGGTACAATATATAGTGTTTTTTCAACTGCCTTGAGGAGACCATATATTTTATTGCCATACTCCTCAAATATTAATGTTCATACCAATCTCCTGAGGATCTTATTAAAATGAATCAGTAGAACTGGGCTGGGACCTGAAATCTTCATTTCTAACAAGATCCCAGGAAATGCTAATGCTACTGGTCTGGGAATCACACTTTGAATAGCATGTTCTGCTATGCACAAATTATTTTAAATCATCCACAGCATTTCTAGCCAGTAAACACTTAGAAAATGTTTATTACTGGGTTATAAACTTATTTAAAAAGTGTGTAAATTGCAGGCATTTTGATTGAAAAAGTAGCTGATTTAAAGAGCATGTTCCCTAAAGATATATCGATTCTTTGTCCTACATGGAGGACTCTCAGTAAAACTTACTAAAGGAGAAATTTTTAAAAAGTTTCCAGATAACCTGCAGTAGAAATATTTTCCAAACCTCATTTCTTCTGTTCTAGGACTGAGAGCTGAGGGGCCAATTAGTAATGGGCCAGTATTTCTCAGATATGCCAACAGAAATTGAACAGAGCAATTTTGGGAAGAAGTAGAATGTGGTTTCTTATTTGCCATGGGAAATCCAAGGTCCATGCCGGACATCAGCTTCTGAGTTTAATCTTAAAGTCAGTTATGGCTGGGCACCTGATTTATTTCTAGAAAGGATAATGGCCAGGCTTCTACTGGAATGTGCATTATAGGCCTTGGGGTCATGGGTGGCTTTATCCCAGTGCTCACAGTTGGCCACATCTCTAATATTATAGTGTACTAATTAAAGCTGAAATACCAATCAATCTATCATTTCTTTAATCTTGCAAGATCAAGCTCTGTTCTCATCAAAGAGTGTGATTCTTTAGTTTTAGCACCAGATCTTTCTTTTGAAGCAAAGTTTGTGTGTATTATGTTCATCTCTCTTATGAGAGGGAGAAAAACTGTATAGACTTAATAAATCCTAATGCCGACAAACTGGAAATGTATAAAGCAGGACAATATATTTAGTATAAAGATGTGGTTTTCAATCTTGGGTGCATCAGAATTGGCTGGAGACTTATGTGAAAATACAGTTTCAGTAGTTCTGTGCCAGGATCCAGGCATCTCCAGTTGTGTTTTTTTTTAAGTATATTTTATTGATTATGCTACCATAGTTGTCCCATTTTTTCTCCTTTTCCCCCCCTCCACTCTGTACAACCCCTCCCACCAGCATCCCCCCCTCTTAGTTCATGTCCATGGGTCATACATATAAGTTTTTTTGCTTCTCTATTTTCTGTACTATTCTCAAACTCCCCCTGTCTATTTTATACCTACTAAAAGCTCTCCGGAGGCCCTGGCTTGTGTGGCTCGATTGTTGGATCATTGTCCCACAGACCGAAGAGTTGTGGGTTCGATTCCTGGTCAGAGCACATACCAAGGTTGTTGGTTTGGTCCCTGATTGGGGGGCATATGAAAGGCAACTGATCAATGTTTCTCTCTCACATCAATGTTTCTATCCTCCCTCCTTTTCCCTCCCTTCTCCTTTCTCTGAAAGCAGTGAGTATGTCTGTCAGTGAAGATAAATAAACAAACAAACAAAAAAATAAACCTCTCCAGGGAATTCTGATGTACAAGGTTGAACATCATTGCTATAAAGGGGTAATTCTCAAACATTTGTGTGTATCAAAATCATTTAGAGGGATTTTAAAAATGCAAATTCCTGAGCCTCACCCCAGACATACTGACTCAACAGTTCTGCTGTAGATGGGATTTGAACATATACATTTCTAATAAGTTCAGGTGATGCTGATTCTGCTGGATGAGAAGTCACATTTCAGTTGGCAAAACTGCATATTAGAATTTCATGGGGATATTTTAAAATCCCCATGCACAGCAGGAGTACCAGCATCTCCCTAGGTAGAATCAAGGTATCAGTATTTTTTTTAAAGCAGATAATGTTAGTGTGCGAAGATTAAAATAAAACCACTAATGGAGAATCATATGGGATCAAGCTTACCCTTAATTTGTAGAGAAAGCCATCTGTGGGTACACACAGGCAATAGCAGAGAGCATTCACTTTGCAACAGGGAAGTAGAGATGCAAATCCTGGCACAGCCATCAAATAGCTGGGGGACTGGGTGCACACTACTTAATCCATCAATGTTTCCATATCCTCATATATAAAGTGGGTATTTACCAATAGTAATTTTTTCAAAAAAATAAGATAATGAATTAAAACTTTTGAATCAGAGCCTGGAACATAGTAAGTGCTCAGTAAATGTACATGAGCATTATTATTGTAACATTTGTAATTATTATTGTTGTTATTATATTAAAAACTTTACTGATAACTGTCCCTTGCCATTCAGAAGTCTTCTTGGAACTACTTGCTTATGTATGATGTTCTTTATTTTAGATATTCTATGTTGCACATGTGTGTTAGGGGTAGGGAAGTTCTTCCATACTGTTTTCCATGTAGGAAGATAGTACACTTATCTTTAAGAGTCATTTATCTTTTTGTGAATATTTTTCTCATATAATTTCCCAAACACAAGTTTGAAGGATAAAATATGGGTGTTTGGAAAGTTATGGGTTGAAAGTCTTAAAGTTACAGTACACCTGAAAAGCTGAAAGAGACTGCTTTAAACATGACCCCAAAACTTTATCTTTTCCTGTGTCTGCCGTCTTTGCAGTGTGACTATGGAGTTCTTCCCATCAAGAGGAGGGGTCTTTCACCATCCCCGGAATCTGAACTGCCTTGTTATTTGCTTTGGCCAATAGCATTATGGTGCAAATGATTAGGAACAAGCCCTGAATCTAGATCTTTAGAGTCCTTGCACACTTCTGCTCTGTCTTCTGGTCTTCTGACTTCCTCATGAAAAGATGCACATTATCTAAAAGAGTCTGAGACATAGGGAAAATAGTTAAGTCTGCCTAAATATCTTAACTGAAGCCATAGACACATGAAAGACCTCAGCCTAGGTCCAAGACACCTGGACACCCCACAGAATACAACAGACTCTTTAATAGTCTGCTCAGGTCAGCAAAAACCACCCTACCAACCCCAGGATTATGAGAAATGATTATTGGTTGCTTCAATCCACTAAGTTTTGGGGCAGTTTGTTATACAGCAGTAGCGAACTAGTGTTGAACATTAAATTAAGAGCCCTGGTTGGTGTGGCTCAGCTGATTGGCATGTCATCTCATAGACTAAAAGGTTGCAGGTTCGATTCCCAGTCAGGGCACATACCCAGGTCATAGGTTTGATCCCCTGTCTGGGTGTATAAAAGAAAGCAACCAACTGATGTTTTTCTCTCACATCTTTTCCTCTCTCTCTCTCTCTTTCTCCCCCTCACTCATTCACTCCTCCTTTCCCTCTCTCTAAAAGCAATGAAAAAAATGCCCTTGCATGAGGATAAAAGAAGAGAAGATTAAATGAATAGAAGAATGAAAAAAAGAATGAAGATAATTGAAATTGGAAATAATGGAAGTCACATCTCATTGTTTGCAAAAAAAATGTTTAGGGTTGGTCTTATGGGCACATTACATATAACATAAATAAATAAACTTTTGTGTACTTCTACAAAAATAAATTATATTTCATAGAAGCTTTTGAGTTACAGTTTTCTTGTCACTTATTTGAAGAGTGGTTTTTATTTTATTGTTGTTTAGACCAGCGGTAAGTAGACAAACTTAGAAAAGCTTCAGAGGGAGATACCTCCTAGTAGATTCTGTTCTGACAAAACCAGATGACATAGTGTATAAGTCATAGACAAAGCTAAAGGAAAAATTGATCGTGCCAGTTTTCCATTTGAGGTTTATAAGATGTAGTGGAAGCTACAAGTCTATCTATAAAATCATCCCACATAGAAGGAAGAGAAGGAATTGAGCACAGAGAGTAGTGGGGAAACTACTCATTTTGCTTTTTAAAGAAACTGCCTCCTAAGAACACAGGCACATAGCATTGATCTTCTTCATAGAGCCATTGGCAAACTGACAAAAAAAGGCACTCTCAGATCATGAGTTGGTAGCACTGTGCCCTAATCAGTGCTGATATCACAGATCCACTCCTCAATAGAGAAAATAAGAACTGCGGATATCCTCCTGAAACATAGTTGTCCTTTTGAAAATGCACTCTAACCATTCAACCTCATAGGACTTATGTGCCTAAGAATGTAGAATCGAGTTTTTCCACACAAAATTAAGTTGGTGTTTAATTTCTTTAACATGTCCTGCTGAGTAACTGTGTAACTTTCTCCAATGGTATCCCATAGCTCCTTCGCAGGACAAAAAAATGTTAGGAGGGATTGAGATTTGGAATTTTGCAAGATGTGCTGGTGGCATTAAAAATAAGGAAGATGGCTGAAGTGATGTATAATGGAGTTTCAGGAAGATGAGCAGAAAGTACGTAGGTATCAAAGGCTAGGAGGTTAATGGGCCAAGAAACTGATATTGAAAGGATCAGGAAGAATAAGCTTTAATTTTGTTGTCTAGGGATAAGATTTTAGAGGTGGCTCAGCTTCAGGTTCTTGGTCTTGTCATAGAAGTTCAGTGGAGGGAAAGGTCGCTGAATTAAGGAGTTTGCAGAACTGAAAAGTCTGAACAGCCATGCCACCTGTGATGTTTGGAAGGGTTGGAGCAAGGATTAAGATCACCAATCAGGTGCCAGTGTTCTCAAGAATGAATAAGTGAATCAATAATTTAATAAATCAGTCAAACCTATTTCATTGGATTCCAAGAATATGAAATTTAAAACTATAACAAACATGCATATCTAGGACCCAATAATCAATTTAAATAATCAATTTAAATTTAATAATCAATTTCTTGGTTTACCAAACAGTAGACAAGACATAATCAGTAATTTTCCACAAATTAAAGGCAGTATGGATATTCAAAGACATATCTTCTTTTTTTATTAGTCTTTTTTTGGTGGTTTTTATTGTTTTTCAGTTACAGTTGTCCTGCCTTTTTCTCCCTTGCTCTCCCCTATCCCATCCCCGCCCACTCCTACAGTCAATCTTCTCCCCACTGACTGTGCCCATGAGTCTATTTGTGTCGTTTGAATTAAAATTAATGCCAAAATGATTGAACTTTTACTCCATTGTCTAAAAGTGATTAACATGGGTTTGTTTGCTAAAGGGTATGAGATAACCACCTCAATCCCTAGGGGTTTAATAACATACACATTCCACTCCAGTCATTCATAAATGAGCTCTACACTATGCACAAGGAAGGCACACAGAATGATTATTGAAAATAAGTGACTTGAGTCATGTATCAAAATAGGGCAAGGAGACTTCCCCTATCTGAGATAGATGTCTGGTTTGCTCTTCACCACCATAGTCTAAGGAAAATAATTTCTTAGAGAAATTATATTTGACACACTTTTTAACTAGTATCAACCATTCAGAGAGTTAGATTAATATGGCAAAGATCAGGGAATACCAAATATACACTATATGAAATTGTTTGAATAGTGACCTCTCTATTGTTACTTCATAATATTGATTCTTGTTTATAACTCTCAGAAACTTCTGTTCAATGTTCCCTGTCATTCGTTCCCATCCAGTCTGCAGGCCCTCACCAAGCTATGATCACAATGAGCAAATGCTTTGATAAATTCCCACAAATACTACAGCATGACCTAGGATGAATAGAGCTTGGGCCAGGTGATTTTCTTATATTATTTTTTTTATCTTTATAACAATACTGAAAGGTGGATATTACTATCTGGGTTTTAAAAATTAATAAATTGAGGATCAGAGGCTAAATTTTTTACCCAATGAAAATACCACAAGTATTTGAAGCTGTAGTCTGAGCCAGGTCAGGCCAGTTGCAAAGCTCATGCTTTTCCAAAAATTCCAAGTGGCCTCAGAAACCCCAATGAAACTAGAATGTTTAGGTCCCATTTGGCTGTCTTGAGGATGAAGGATGTTTACTGCTTAGATTTCAGGTACACCAATATTTGACTTCTGGTTGATTCCATATCAGCACCACCATCTTGCCATCATCTTAAATTTTATACTGCAAACCAAGAGGGGTATAAAAAGATGAAGGAGCCCTCCCTGAGCCCTTCCAGTTTCAAGATTCCAGGAAGGATTCTGAATAGCCCTGCTTATGGTAATGACCCTTCCTCACCTTCCCCACCAACGTGGCTGCTCTGCTATTTTATAGCTTTATAAGCTCAAGGAACAGAAGCAAGAGCATCATACAAATAAACAAGAACAAACAAATAGACAAACATAACTTTATCTATTGTTGTATCTCATATAATCAATGGATTCCAAACAAGAGATTTAATGGAAGTGGGATGTATACACAGTCAACTACTATGACTCAGGTTAGAAATAGTTACTGCTTGTCAACATGATAGAAGGAAATGATGACTTGAAATATGTGGAAATCAAAGACTTTAAGAATTTCACATATATAAGGAGATTTTGGCAGAAGGACACAATAAATGGCATTCCAGTCACCAGTCATGGAATGAGAAGGTGGCAAGGGATGTGTACCTTTTCCTCACTGCCTTCATTGTTACAGCAATTGTAAATAGATTTGGAAAGATAGTGGATTTATTAAGTTTGTCTGTGGTGCTCTTTCATAAGAGGAACAAAATAAAATCAAATGTTCCTACAACATGCACAGTTCTGCTCTCAAGGCTACAAGTTTAGTAAAACCTTCCTTGCCTCTCCCGAAATCTGATTGATTTCTTGCCTTGAGGTGCAGTGTAGGAAAATTATTTTTAAACTGGAAAAACTTTCAATCAAATGCAAGGTCTGAGTAAATAAATATATAGATGGGGTATCTTTTATATGCAGTTTGATATGAGAAGAAATAGGACAGTTTGGGAAAACAACTGTCTGGTATGAAAGGAATGACTGCAAAGAATGAATTCTTTAGGGGAAAAAAAAATCCCAGTGAAAAAGAGTTTCATCTCCTGAAGATCAAATGTAAAGAGAATCACCATAGTTTAGTTATACTGTTTGTTTTAGCTTGGATTTTTTTTTCTTAACACATACAGGTAGAGAGAGATGGAATATTTTGAAAGGGTGATCTATAACCTGGAAGTCTAGAGCCCTCAACATTTGAACCAGCTTCCAAACTCTACATCCTCCTTTCTTCACTTAGAAAGAACACATTATTCTTGAAACCTGACATGTTTTTCCATTTTATGAAAAATAATACATAAAATGTACTGTTTCAGTCAAGGTTTAATCAGAGAAGCAAAACGACTGGGTTTATGTATATCGATATATACAAGAATTTGTTATAGGGATTTGACCTCTAACAACTCATGTCATAATGACTCATTAAACAGCCTCTGTAAGACTTTTGTTTTTCCATCTGAGGCTGAAACTTGAAGACCCCAGGGAAGGCAATTAGGAAAGGAAGACAAAGCTAAAGTGGGAGAGATCAAAGACAAGCAGGAGCCCACAAGGAGGAACTGGAACCCGTGGTGGTTTTGTTGCCTCTCATTTTGGTGGTGCAGGTGTCCTGAAGAAGCTGGAGCTCTTTGTCAGAAGCTAAATACATACCCTGGCCCAAAAACCAGATAAGTTGAAGGAGGATCCAGTGGAAGGTGGAGCAGTTACAGCCCAGCTGCTACCTCATAGCAACAAGAAGAATCAGTAGATTACTGACAAGGTATAAATGGCCGAAGCATCTTCCCCATCATTTAAAAGTAAAAGCAGAGAGGAGAGAAGATGGCGGAGGAGTGAATGGGAGTCACACTGACCTCCTCCCAAAACAAAACTGGAATTGCAACTAAATAATGGAGTAATCACCTGGAAAGCAGTGGAGCGATAGTGGGAGAGGAGCCTTGGTGCCACGGACAGTGGGTTCTACTCTCACACATCCCAACCGGTGAGAATTGTGATGGAGGCTCGAGAGGGTGGGCTGGGTGCCCACGGGCACTGGCACCAGAGGGACATTGAAACGGCCAGTTAGCTTCCCCTGAGAGGAACGGGGTCTGAATCATAAACAGGAACCCCTAAACTACAGCAGCTAAAGCCGAGAAAATACAGACAAAACGCAACCCCAAAAAGCTTAGGGGCGCTCTCTGCCAGAGACAGGTGGCTGGGGATGCAAAAAGACATTTAAAGGGCAAACGCAAAAGTTGCAGCGGCAGCCACCCTCCTTGACCGCTGGGTACAGGCGGCAGCAGGGTGGGCTGGTGCCTGGGAAAAGACTGGTGAGGAAAACTTTGTGAAGAGAACTGACACCGCGGCCAGTGGAGCCCCGGTGATGGCACGCCTCCCACTCTGCAGCTACGATCTCTCTCAGGCATAAGGGAATCAATTAACCTGCCTTTTGTGCACTCTGCACACAGCTTGTACGCGTGTGAGCTGCAGGGCTGAGTACAGACTGGCTGGGAGAGCCTTGAGGAGAGACTGGAGACGGAGGCGTTGGGGAAAGAACGGGAGGAGGAACCGGGGAGTCCCGACTCCCTCCCTGTTCTGTAGTCTCCATTGTGGACTGGAAAGGCGCGACCCCAAAGAGGCAGAAGCGGGGTACACATACACTAGACTGCCTGCAATTGAAACGCAGTCCACACAGGGGGTGGATCCTTGGCCGAAGGTGTCACAGAACTACCCAGAGGCCCCTGAGGAGAGACTAGAAACAGAGGCGTTGGAAAAGAATGGGAGGAGGAACTGGGGAGTCCCAACTCCTTCTCCTCGCCATAGTCTCCATTGCAGGGGAAGAGGCCACACCCTCAAAGAGCCAAAAGCCGAAAAGCACACATAGACACCCCAAAAACACCCAGAGCAGGCACGCACACTTGTGCCGAGTGACCGGTGAGGGTTGGTGAGCATCTGTGTGACCCGCGTGGGCTGGCGAATGCTTGCACCTGCCGGCAAGGCCTCCCACAGACTGGCACCAATAGGGCCTGCAAGGGAGTGTACAGAGCAGCAAGAGCAGGCGTAAACTGACCCACCCACCCGCAATTGCGGATCGGCCCACAAAATAAGTAGAGCTGCCCAGAGTCTCTGGAGGAGACCAGAAACAGGATAAACCAGAGAGTCCTGAAGCTGACTCCCTCCCATTTCCGTAGTCCGCAATTGGTGAGGGCAAGCAATGCTCCCAAAGAGCCAAAAGCGGGGAAAATACAAAACAGAAGACCCTAAACGGACCAGTGCCGCAGAGCTCGCAGGCCAAGGGGGCCAGATGAGTACGCGAAGTCAAGAATAAGCCCCCTGGTCTGGGGCAAGCACATGTGACCCCAGGCAGGTGGGGGAACCTGCCATGCTGGGAACGCGCGCAAGGAACCCGCCTAAGAGCACAGAGAGATCCCCGAAAATAGCCCAGCCCTGACCGAACGGGTCACAGAGCTGCTCCAAGCAGGAGTCAGACACAGGCATTAGACTCCTGGAAGGCTCAAACAAACAACCCAAGGCCCTATAGGGTCAATAACTGACATCATCAGAGGCAGGCCCAGAAAGAAAAGGACAAAAATACTTAACAGACTCTCACAAAAATGGGAAGAAAAAGAAGTTCCCCCCAAATGAGTGGAAAAGGGGAGTCCCCACAGGGAGAGCTAAATGAAATAGAGGCAAGGGAACTATCAGATTCTGAATTCAAAACAATTGCTCTAAGGAAGCTCAAGGAGCTCAGCCAGCTCAAAGAGAACTATGAGAAACTGCAGAGAAACTATCAGGATCTTACAGCAAACTATATCAGCCTGGAAAAGGACATAGAAACTATCAAGAAGACACAAGAGGATATGAAGAATACCATTTCTGAATTGAAGAACACAGTAGAAGGAATCCAAAGCAGGCTGGAGGAAGCCGAGGATCGAATCAGTGAGATGGAGGACAAGGTAGAAAGAAGCTCCCACAAAGAACACGAAAGGGAAAAAAGACTCCAAAAGAATGAAGAGGCATTTAGGGAAATGCAGGACAACCTGAAATGCAATAATATCCGGATAATAGGGATACCAGAAGGAGAAGAAGAGGAGCAAGGGATAGAGAACCTCCTGGAAAAAGTAATGACGGAAAATTTCCCTAATTTGAGGAGAGAAAGGCTCTCATGGATCCAGGAGGCACAGAGGATCCCACTCAAGAGGGACTCAAGAATGTCCACTCCAAGACACATCATCATTAAAATGGCAAATGTCAAAGACAGAGAGAATCCTCAAGGCAGCAAGGGAGAAGGAGAAAGTAACATACAAGGGGGCCCCGATACGCCTAGGAGCTGACTTCTCAACAGAAACACTACAAGCCATAAGGGAATGGCAACAAATATTCCAAGCCATGAAAAGCAAGGGCCTACAGCCAAGGCTGCTCTACCCAGCTAGGCTCTCCATTAAAATACAAGGGGAAATACGGAGTTTCACAGACAAGAGAAGACTAAAAGAATACATCTCTACCAAACCAGCACTCCAAGATATGCTAAGGGGACTGGTTTAAGCAGATGGAGGAAAAGAATGAGACAGAGAGGAACACAGGTACAAAGAGAAAAGATGAGTAAGTTTCTATCAGTAATCTCTCTCAACGTGAATGGACTAAATGCCCCAATCAAAAGACACAGGGTAGCTGAATGGATAAGAAAACATGACCCACACATATGCTGCCTACAAGAGACCCACCTCAGAGCAAGAGACCTACACAGATTGAAAGTAAAGGGATGGAAAATAATATTCCAAGCAAATGGGCATGAGAAAAAGGCCGGGGTTGCCATACCTGTATCAGACAAAGTAGATTTCAAAGCAAAGGCCATAAAGAGAGACCCAGAGGGGCACTTTATCATACTTAAAGGAAGACTCTATCAAGAAGACATCAACATTGTAAACATATGCTCCCAATATAGGAGCCCCCAAGTTTATAAGGAAATTGTTGGATGACTTCAAAAAAGATATAGACAGCAACATACTGATAGTAGGGGATTTCAACACCCCACTATCAGAAATGGACTGATCTTCCAAACAAAACACTAATAAACATATTGTGGTGCTGAATGACACACTGAATCAAAGAGACTTAACTGACATATATAGAACCTCACATCCCAAAGAAGAAAATTACACATTCTTTTCAAATGCTCATGGCAGTTTTTCAAAGATAGACCACATGATAGGACACAAAGCAAGCCTCAGCAAATTCAGGAAAATGGAAATAATACCAAACTTTTTCTCAGACCACAAGGCCTTGAAACTCGAAATCAACCTCAAAGAGAAACTTCAAAAACTTTCAAACTCATGGAGACTGAACAGTACACTATTAAACAATGAATCGGTCAAAAATGAGATAAGAGAAGAAATCAAAAAATTTCTGGAAACAAATGAAAATGAACCAACATCAGTCCAAAACCTATGGGACACAGCAAAGGCAGTCCTGAGAGGGAAGTTCATAGCAATACAGGCTTACCTTAAAAAGATAGAAACATTTCAAATAAAAGACCTAACACTACAACTTCAAGAACTGGAGAAACAACAACAAATAAATCCCAGAGCAATAGAAGGAAGGAAATAGTCAAGATTAGAGCAGAACTGAATGACATAGAGACAAAAAGAACAATTCAGAGGATCAACCAATCCAGAAGCTGGTTCTTGAAAAGATAAATAAAATTGAAAAGCCTTTAAGCAGACTCATCAGAAAAAAAGGGAGAGGACCCAAATTAATAATATCAGAAACGAAAGAGGAGAAATAACAACTGATACCACAGAAATACAAATGATAATCAGAAAGTATTATGAACAATTATATGCCAAGAAATTTGAAAATTTTGAATAAATGAACAAATTTTTAGAAAAGTATAATCTTCCAACACTGAAGGAGGAAGAAACAGAAAGCTTGAACAGACCGATAACAGCTGGGGAAATTGAAGCAGTAATCAAGAAACTCCCGGCACACAAAAGCCCAGGGCCGGATGGTTTCCCAGGAGAATTTTACAAAACATTTAAGGAAGAGCTACCCCCTGTCCTTCTCAGACTATTCCAAAACATCCAAGAGGAGGGAAGACTCCCAGACTCTTTTTATGATGCTAGCATCACTCTGATCCCAAAACCCGATAAAGACCCTACAAAGAAAGAAAACTACAGGCCAGTTTCGCTGATGAACATAGATGCTAAAATCCTCAACAAAATATTGGCAAACCGCATCCAGCAATACATTCAAAAGATTATCCACCACGATCAAGTGGGATTCATCCCAGGGATGCAGGGATGGTTCAATATATGCAAATCAGTAAATGTGATACATCACATAAATAAAAGAAAAGACAAAAACCACATGATCATCTCGATAGATGCAGAAAAAGCACTCGATAAGGTACAGCACCCATTTATGATCAAAACACTCAGCAAAATGGGAATAAATGGGGCATTCCTCAACATAATCAAGGCCATATATGAAAAACCTACAGCCAATATCGTACTCAACGGGCAAAAACTGAAAGCTTTCCCACTAAGATCAGGAACACAACAAGGATGTCCGCTCTCACCGCTTCTTTTCAACATCGTATTGGAAGTCCAAGCCACAGCGGTCAGACTAGAGAAAGAGATAAAAGGCATCCAAATAGGAAAGGAGGAAGTAAAGCTATCATTGTTTGCAGATGACATGATAGTGTACATAGAGAACCCTGTAGACTCTATCAAAAAACTCCTCAACCTAATAAGTGAATTTGGCAAAACAGCGGGATACAAAGTCAACATTCAGAAATCAAAGGCTTTTTTGTACACCAGCAATGCAATAGAAGAAGGAGAAATCAGAAAAAAAAAAAACCCATTCGATATAGCAAGAGGAAAAATAACGTACCTAGGCATAAATTTAACCAAAGACATAAAACACCTGTACGCAGAAAACTATACAATATTGAAAAAATAAATTAAGGAAGACACAAATAAATGGAAGCATAGACCGTGCTCATGGATTGGAAGAATTCATATCATCAATATGTCCATACTACCCAAAGCAATTTATAGATTCAGTGCAATCTCTATTAAGATACCAATGACGTATTTCACGGAAATAGAACAGACATTCCAAAAATTTATATGGAACCATAAATAACCCCGAATAGCCGCAGCAATTTTGAGAAAGAAACACAAAGTAGGAGGGATCATAATACCGGACACCAAACTGTACTACAAAGCCACTACACTCAAAACAATCTGGTACTGGCACAAGAGCAGACCCATAGAACAGTGAAACAGAATAGAAAGCCCAGAAATAAGCCCAGGTCTCTATGGGCATCTAATATTTGACAAAGGGGGCAGAAGCATAAAATGGAGCAATAACAGCCTCTTCAACAAATGGTGTTGGGAGAGCTGGATGGCTACATGCAAAACATTGAAATTGTTTCATCAGCTGACACCATACAGAAAAATAAACTCAAGATGGATAAGGCTTAAATATAAGTCACAACACCATCAAAGTCCTAGAGGAGAACATTGTCAGGAAACTCTCAGATATCCCATGCAGCAATTTTTTCACTGATATATCTCCTAAAGCAGGGGACATAAAGGAAAGAATAAACAAGTGGGAACTCATCAAAATAAGAAGCTTCTGCATGGCAAAAGAAAACACCAGCAAAATGAAAAGGGAGCCAACCTTATGGGAAAATATATTCGCTAATGATACATCAGATAGAGATTTGATCTCCAAAATATATAAAGAGCTCACTCGACTCCACTCCA
Source organism: Pteronotus mesoamericanus (assembly GCF_021234165.1). Taxonomy (NCBI): domain Eukaryota; kingdom Metazoa; phylum Chordata; class Mammalia; order Chiroptera; family Mormoopidae; genus Pteronotus; species Pteronotus mesoamericanus. The sequence goes on along the minus strand of NW_026555105.1, from coordinate 31,390,544 downwards.
AGAAGACAAATGATCCAATCCAAAAATGGGCAAAGGACCTGGGCAGACACTTTTCCAAGGAGGAGATACAGAGGGCCCAGAGGCATTTGAAAGGATGCTCAGCATCACTAGCCATCAGAGAAATGCAGATCAAAACCACCATGAGGTACCACCTCACACTGGTCAGAGTGGCCATCAGAAACAGATCCACAAACAACAGGTGCTGGCGAGGCCGTGGAGAAAAGGGAACCCTAGTCCACTGTTGGTGGGCATGCAGACTGGTGCAGCCACTGTGGAAAGCAGTGTGGAATGTCCTCAAAAAGCTGAAAATGGAACTGCCTTTTGATCCAGTGATTTCCCTTTTGGGACTATGCCCTTAGAACACCAAAATGCCAATACAAAAGAACCTATGCGCCCCAATGTTCATAGCAGCACAATTTATAATAGCCAAGTGCTGGAAGCAACCTAAATGCCCATCAGTAGATGATTGATAAAAAAATATAGTACATATACACAGTGGAATACTACGCATCAGAAAGGAAAAAAGAACTACTAAACTTCGCGACAGCATGGATGGAACTGGAGAGCATCATGCTTAGCGAAATAAGCCAAGGGGTGAAAGACAAATACCATATGATCTCACCTATAAGCGGAACCGAACCAACAATGCAAAGATGCAAGGAAAATATGACCAGCAACACTGTGCGGAAAAGAAATCAACAGAGACAAGAGTGAAGGAGTGGGGAGCAGGGAAAGGGAAGGGGAGGGGAAAGTCAAGGAACATATAGCAAGGACTCATGGACAAAACCAAAGGGGTAGAGCTAAGGGAAGGAAGGAGGGAGGAGGCAAGGGAAAGTGGTGGGGGAAGGGAGAGACAAATGTATTTAAAAAGTAAATAAATTAAAAAAAATAAAGAAAGAAAAAAAATAAAAGTAAAAGCATATGACTGATACATTACCTCCAGACATCAAATCTTTGAAAATATTCCTTATGGCTCAACTTAACCAGAAACATGGCCTATCTTAACTAGAATTCCCCAGAAGGGAATCCTGAAAAGTATAGTTTAGCCTAGCCACCCTGATACATTTCAAAGCTATCACACTCACGTTCATTAAAGCACACTTACTCTAAAGTATACCAAAAAACCAGAGGCTGAGCTACAGGATAATGAGAGGGATTCCTGTGATGCCCGGCAGGTGGCATGGCCAATCCAAAGGCAGGCCCACTATTTTACCAGTTAGCCACTTCTACACAATTGTCAAGATCCATCATGCCTTTCCTATAAATGCTTCCTCAGTGTTTTCTCTCGAAATCCAAGGGAAAAGATATACACCATTAGCCATTGTAAAACACACGCATAGTGTGCCAACATAAAGAACAGAGGAGATGAAACATATCCAAGTTCTCTGAGACATGCTAGTAGGTTTTTTTTGTTTTCTTTAATAACATTTCTAAATGTTACACATTTTTCTTCATGAGGTTCTGGTTTCCTCCTCTGGTAAAATATATATCAATTGATTTGCATTTTTTTGTTTATTTATTTGTTTTAACACTGCCAATTAATAATCCAGGCTCTCTGTCAGGCAGCTAAATCCATTGATCTGTAAATATATTTGATATAAATGATAGTATGAAGTCTGATGTACTTGTAGCATGAAAATGATAGTCACACTAGAAATCAAGAATCTTTCAGTTAAGTTGAACAGGATGAGTATTTACAGACAACATAATCCTAATAACAATGCAACATTTCAGTAATTTAAAAATTTCAAAAAATGATTTTGTAAATATTCTGTGTGTATGTTTTGTTGGTGTTGTCACTGTCAATGAATGTATGAAAGAATGAAAGGATTTCCTTAAAAATCTGGGAGGGTAAGAAAGTTTTAACTTGGTTTAAAAGTGACAATTAAGTTGAAAATGTAAAGAAAGGAATGAGGTGGGGTATTATATGGAAGTAAAAATAAGGGAAATTATTGTAGAACATCATTTTATGGTTCCCATCATATGAACTTACTTTATTGATATTCATTAACAAATAAACTTTTATTGTTGACCTCTTATGCATTACAACACATTTTTAAATAATGGTTGTTGATTATAGACTATCTTAATGGGGAGGTAATAAGAATTTAGGTTGATGAGAAGGGAGCCAGTTAGTAAATGGCTCCTTTTACAAGGAGGTTAAGAAATCTGAGTTGTGGCCTTGGCTGGTATGGCTCGGTGGTTTGAGTGCTGGCCTGTGAACCAAAAGGTCACTAGTTTGATTCCTAGTCAAGACATATGCCTGGGTTGAGGGCCAGGTCCCTTGTGAGGGGCATACAAGAGGCAACCACATATTAATGTTTCTCTCCCTTTCTTTCTCCCCCTCTTCCCCTCTGTCTAAAAATAAATATATAAAATCTTAAAAAAATAAATCAGCTTTAAAAAAAAGAAATCTGGGTTATAGATAATGGGCAATAAGGAGTCGTTTGTGGGATTAGGGAATATTTGATGAAAATATCAGATGAATATACCAGATGGATGATGGAAAGTTCCAGAAAACTAGCACTAAGAGCTAGTGCTAAAATCCAGATAGTGAGGAAAACAAGGATTCTCTTTAAGGATATGAGTTAGGAAAGTAAGTATCCATGAGTCATGAAGCAGAAAAATAATTGGCCATCAAATTATCAGCAAGTAACACTGAGTTCAGGACCAGGCCTGTTGGAAACTCCAGAAAATACAACCTCTCCTCTCTTTGAGGAAGGGTCAGGCTAGGAGACCAACAATTAAACAAAAGATCTTTTGTTCCCTAAACTAATGTAACATGTGAGAGAAACAATGATATCTTCAAAGGGAAAGAGTGTATTCTTTATATTAAAGATTAGATTTGACTGAGGCATGACAAATTTTAGTTTTCAAAGATGTCCACACCTATGTCCACACCTAGGTTCATACTTATGCTCCCATCACACATACTCTCCTTACAATGAGACCTTGACACTCCTCCATGGAGAGGTGAGATCCATGTTTCCTCTCCCTAAAACTGGTGGACCTGTGACTATGGCAGAATTGGTGCTATATGACTTCTGAAGAAAGGTCACAAAAGACAATGTAGTTTCTGCCTTGCTCTCTCCCTCCTGAGACCATGTGGGGAACCCATAAACTTGAAAATAGATGCCCAGAGAGCTCCAACTATTCCAGTCCTCAATTGTGTGAGTCTTCTCAGTGCAAGAGCCAGATGTGTGAGTGAGTGAGCCTGGGTAATTCAAGCCCCAGCCTTGGGTAACCCAGCTGATGCTTCATGGAGCCAGCCTTCCAGTCTTCCAGCCCAGGACTCAGACCCTGTTGGGCAGAAATGTCCTGGCCTCACAGTGCTCTGCCCAAATTTCTGACCCACAGAATCCATGATAACATCACAACTGTGTTTTACACCAGTAAGTGTTTTGAATAATTTGTAATGTAACCCTTACAGACTTTTTGGTTATAGAGAGAATATAGTTTATAGAAAAGATCAGGTCATAGAAATATATGTCTACAAAAATAGGAGTGATATAAAATAACATTAGTAGAAGCAGTAGTATAAATAGTAGTTTCAGTAGTATAGTAGTGCCTCCTTATCTGTGATTTCAATTGACACAGTTTCAGTTACCTGTGGTCAACCATGATCTGAAGATATTAAATAGAAAAATCTAGAAACAATTTATAGGTTTTAAATTGCATGCTATTCTGAGCACCATGATAAACTCTTGGGCCATCTTGCTCTGTCCCACCCTGGACAAAAATCTTTCCTTTGTCCAAGTATCCAGGCCTTATATGCTCCCCACCCATTAATCACTTAATAGTTTTCTCAGTCATCAGGCCAACTATCATGGTATTGCAGTGCTTTTGTTCAAATAACCCTTATTTTATTTAATAATGCCATATTTATATAGCTTTTATTGTAGCATATTGTCATAATGTTTTATTTATTATTGATTGTTTTTAATCTCTTACTATATCTAATTTACAAATTGAACTTTATCATAACCATATATATAGGATTCAGTACTATCCAAGGTTTCAGGCATCTGCTGAGGGCCTTAGAACAAACATAACCTAATTGTTTTAGATACAGTCTTTTAACTAGTCCTTAAAATACAAAAATGAGGATAATGCTTTTGTTATCTTTATCTTACAGAGGGGAATCTCTAGCTAGTCTGGCTACAGATTCTGCACACTAACCACATAAGTACCTGAGTAAAGGTTTGTAGGTAGTAAGAATTGTAATGCTAAAATTAATAATAACTAGCTTTTATTTAGCAATTAACCATTCTCTCTGCCAGGTATTATACTGAGAGCTTCAAATGAATTGTCTTAACAGACAATGCAGGTTAGATGGCTGGCCGGAAGTACAGATGAGTCTAGTGGCCTGAAATGTACTCTTTATTTGGGGCAAAAGAGACAAGTTAGAAAAATTACTTTTCCTTAGTCATGTATTTTGAAACCTACTTAAAATAATACTAAATAGAAATGCCTAAGAAGGTTATCGAAAGTCCCAGAACCAGAGAAGGAGCTGAGAATACAACAGGAATAGCGGTGTAGGCTGTGAATTAAATCCAAGTGCTCCTAATCACAGAGAATCTATGTGGTGCACAAGTAATCACTCATGAACATCCTTTTATCTTAAGATGACATTCTCAATAACTTTGAATAGCACTGGAAGAGAGTCCAATAGAAATCCAGCCTGCAGGCCTATTTTAAAAAATTTTTATTAATATTTAAGAATGCAACATTCATTTAGAGTCACTCATAATAATTATCAGGGCTAAAATAAAATTAAGTTCTTTCTCTCATTTAGTAGAGCAACTCTCAAAGATTAAAACAGATGCAAATGTGTAGCTTGCCCACATTTTGATTCTGCTAGAAGATATTCATCTGACAAATCAAAGACTTCTCACAAATTAGCATTTACTGCAAGATGAAATCTGGGAAGATGAAATAAGGCATTTTCTTTCTATAATATATGCAGTTTTTTTTTTAAGAAAACCTTTCCCTTAATTATGATTTCTGCTCTCTGCCATCATCACCTGTATTTGGTCTCCACAGTGCCATTTGGATTTGTATTAAATTGTGAAATCCCAGGAAGCAAGAGCTTTCCTATTTAATATGTTCTCTCCAGCTCTCAACCAAGGACTTTATGTGGGAAAGGACTTCATCTTGGAGAGGAAAGTGATGGTGGTAAGCCCAGTGGTGCTTCTACCCACGGCCATGCCCTCCATCCTTGCAGTGTAATGCTGATTTGTTTCTACATCAGCTATGTCCCCAAACCTAGGAGATATATCTTGGTTGATTAGAGCCAATCCTGATTACCCTCTACCTCTGTCCTGTTCTCCATTAAAACTACCAATATAAGAGGGCACCCAGGAAAGATTCTAACCTCAGATTTAAAAACAAAAAAACAAAAAACAACCTTCTCCCAACACATGTCTTTCTTCTTGGCATATTGCCACAAGGAGTTGCTGTAGTAGCCAGCTCACAACCATGTGAAGAAAGTCTAAGATGTGATGGCAATGGAGAGAAGAAACATTGCAAGAGAGAACCCAGGTCCTGGATGTCTTCACTGAGGCACTGAATCTGCCCTGGACCACTCACCTCCAGACATCTTGTTTTCTACCTCCTGACCTTTTGTTTTTTCAGCCACTTTTGGTCAAGTTTAATGCTACTTGTGGTCATCCATATCCTAAGGGACATGATATTACTCTGAGTAAAGAAATAAAGGCTATCAGTGAACTCAATATTCAAGAAATATAAATAAAAGTTATATCTCAAAATTCTATGGCCTTTATATGCTTTCATGAAATATCAGGCACCCTAAACATATACTAGTTCTTACAGCACCCTCTTTACTCCTGGGGCAATTGCCCTATATTGGAAAACTAATGTGCAGATTTTTCCCAGAGTACAGTTAATAGAGCTCATCACTTTTAAGCCATGCTTGTGGGGATAGTTATGTTGCTAGAAGATGGCAAATGAGCCACAGGGTAAAGATGCTACCAAAGAATCTTGAAATCATTGTAATCATGTGAGAGGATGGGGGACTATAGTACAGTGGTTAAGAAATTAAGATAGTAGAAAAGAGATGAAGATTTTAATGCCACTTATGTTACATACTATCTTTTTGATCTTAGAAATATTTTTTTACCTTCCAAAGCCTCACTTTTCTCCTCTGTAAAGTGGAAATAGCAGTCATGATAATTTTACTTTATTATTATGAGGATTAAATTAAGTAATTTTCTTAATATAATACCTGGTCCATAACTCACATTTAATATTACAACTGTGGCTTTCCAAAATCAAAATGTGTTTCTCAACAAAGAGGTATTCTTACTAGAATTAGTCTTTTCACCTCTCACTTGCAGGCAAAGATGGATTCCTCTCATCCTTTTTTCTTTAAACTCCTGAGATTTGCCTTTGGCAACTTTTTGCTGCCCCCCCCCCTTTTTTTAAATGAGAAATGCTTGGATGGACTTGGTTTCATTCCTGCAAGAATGGTGGTGAGTGCAGAGGCTTTCACAGTGTTCCTTGTCCTAGTCTGTGCCTCCTGAGTGACCCAGGACTGACAGCATCAACTCCGTGGTGCTTTCTGGGAATCAAGGACATGGTAAAAGAACACAATTCCAAAGTAACCTTGGTTTGTTTTAGTCTCCCTACCTGGTTCTTTATAACTTCCTCCTAAATTTTGCTTACATCAGTATTTGAAACAGGAAGCTAATGTATCTAACCTTCCCTGCAAGTATTGTGGGTATGGGTGTGTTTCAGAACTGCATTTTGTTTAAAACTTTTAGTTTTGTGAATGGAATGCTTTGTGAAGCCTGTGCTTTTGAATTCAGCTTTACTCAAAAGGTGGTACAAGAACCAGTAGCATCGGAATCTCCCGAAACTTGGAGGAAAGCAAATTCTTGGCCGACCCCAGACCTCCTGAAGCAGAATCTCTGAGGGTGGCCCCGGACCCGGGCGCCATCAGAGTGCCAGGTGATTTTGATGCGGCCATACTTCAGAACCACTGCTCACTCTCACTCTGTTAGTACACCTCCTACTCTTTGACACTCAGTCTGTATCTTACTTCATGTCACCCATAAGCAGTTGACCTTATGATCCCTGGTTTAGACTATGAACTTCAGTAATCTTTATTCCTACATATCCCCTTTCTATCCATAACCTTGCCATTTGACTACTGCACACATATCTGTAGTACAAAGCCAGGTACAAAAATAGACCCCAATCCAGCTAGGACTCAAAAACCAAATCATATAATTCCAGGAAGGAGAAAAGGCCTATCTGAACCCTCTTTAGAAGTGCTAGAAAGTCAGAAGAGAAAAACCCATTAAATAAAATTAATAAGAACTACCAATATGGAAAGAAGAGGTATGTGAGATTTGAAGCTGGAGAGAATTTTCTGTAAACTGCTAGGCAGATAATTTTATCTAAAAATGGGTAAATACTGGGGCACATTATGCTCTGAATCTTTAACACATTTATTTCAAGAATTTGAGCCTCGCCTCCCCTCCCCCTGTCACACTAATGGAAGACATACACTATTCTCCCCCTCTTTCACTCTGATATTCTCTGAAATACCATGTCATCCCTGGAAGCTTTGATTTCAAAATAATCTTCCATGGTCCAACAGGAGCTATTCTTATATTTTAAAGACATCTCTAATTAATAAATGGATGTTCAAAAATAAGTCTCAAATAGCTAACCTCATAAAGGGAAGATCAAGTATTTGAAACACAAGCAATCAAACAAATTGATGAACATGAAGAAAATGACTATGGAACTAAAACTGTTCTATTATTAGTGAGCAATCTGCACATTTTTTCCCCAATTAATGCTTAGAATGGGAATGGAGTCAGTTGCAACCTAATTACTGGCATATCACTTTGTTGATTAGAAGCTCTGCAATAGTCAGTGCTTGCTTCATTTTCATGAACCCTGCAAAAGCCACTAGGTAGTATGTCAGTCACTGTTTTGCAAGGAAAGTCCTGCGCTATAGCTAGAACTTTCTGAAGAAAGTACACCACTTTCGATATCATGCTGCTGGGTAAATATTCTGTCACTCACAGTCTTTATTCACATTAGAGCAAGATTTTCTCTTCCTCTTGTAAAGATTTTCCAGGAATTATTTCTATGCATGGAATAGTACTGTGGGGATGGGTTTCCAAAATGTGATTAACAGAAATGTGGAGGATACAGGTTCTGTAACTAGTGTCTATCATCTTATTCAACAAGCATATATATATATATATTTTTTGTATATATATATATATATATTTTGTATATATATATATATACAAAAATAGTCTTCATTGAACAATCACATTCCTAATTTCCCACCACCCTGTGAATAGCTAGTGCAAGTATTATTACCTTCATGGTCTGGGACAGAGGTTAGCCAACTCCTTGTCTATGGACATGAACACTGACTGGTCTTGCTTGTTTGGCCTTCCATTATGTTTATCATGTTTGAATCCCAATGATCTCACCCTGAAATACTGCGTCAGGAGTTATATTCATAGCTCCCACACTAATTAGGCTTGTCACTGTTTAATTTCTCCACTCAGTTCTCCCTAGTTTGTCCCAAATTAGCTACTTTAGTCTTCTTTTTCCTCCAGCACCCATTAATCCACAGAGAAGTTCTTCACTCACTTCAATGAGAAAATTGAAGTGGGTGGAGAAGCAAAGACAGTATACCTTCTTGTATCTGCTCTGATAACTTCCTGAACTGTAACCTCCTATTCCTCATATTTTCCATCTAAGCATTCACCTAAGCCTGAAAAACTGTTCTTAGTATCTCTGAAATGTACCTACTGCTTCCAACCCCTTGTTGAGGCCATACATATGAATAGAGAGAGGTACCAAGGGTGGGCAGAAGTTAGGTTGTGTTCAGGGAATAAGGTGTGTTTCAGTGTATCTGGTACAAGGGCTACTAATGGTAAGAGCTGTGTCTACCTCTCTGCCTCTGTCACTTGCCAGCCCCCTCATCTGTATACACAATGGCTCACCTATGGTCACCTGCTGGTGTTGTTTTCTCTGCTGGGTTTGACATAACCTCTGGTTCTCTTAGACTTTTGTGTTATCTTCTTGGAGCCCTTGTCTTCAGTTCTTTAATTTCTATCCTTCCTTCAGGACTTTGGTCAGGTGTAACCTCCTGTGAGAACTCTTTCCCAATTTTTCTAAGAAGACAAGTATTTTTTTAATTTTTGTTTTATTGTTCAAATATATTTGTCTCCATTTACCTGCCACCATTTACCGCTGCCTCTCCTACCCCTATATCCCTCCCTCAATCCTTCCCCACCTTGGCTCCATACATGTGTTCTTCATACATGTTCCTTGATTTGACTTTTCCCCTTCCTTTCCCTGCTACCTCCCCTCCATCTTTCCTTCCTGTTTCTGTTGGTTTCTTTTTTTCTTGCAATGTTGCTGGTTATATTTACCTTGCTTGTTTATTTTGTTGGTTAGGTTCCACTTGTAGGTGAGATCATATGGCATTTGTCTTTCACCTCCTGGCTTATTTCACTTAGCATAATGCCCTCCAGTTCCACCCATGTTTCATTCTTTCTGCTGTGTAGTATTCCATTGTGTAAATGTATCATAGTTTTTTGATCCACTAATTTACTGGTGGGCTCTTAGGTTGCTTCCAGCACTTGGCTATTGTAAATTGTGCTTCTATGAACATAGAGGTGCATAGGCTCTTTTGAATTGGTGTTGAGAGATTCTTAGGCTATAATCCCAGTAGTGGAATTGCAGGGTCAAAAGGTAGTTCCATTTTATCTTTTTGAGGAAATTCCAAACTGTTTTCCACAGTGGTTGCACCAGTAGACATTCCCACCAATAGTGTACTAGGGTTCCCTTTTCTCCACTACCTTGCCAGTACCCATTGTTTGTTGATCTGTTTATGATGGCCAATCTGACCGGTGTGAAGTGGTATCTCATTGTGGTTTTAATTTACATTTCTCTGATGGCTAGTGATGAAGAAAATCCTTTCATATGTCTCTGGGCTCTGTCCTTGGAGAAGTGTCTGTTCAGGTCCTTTGCCCATTTTTTAATTGGATTATTGAAGACAAGTCTTCTTAGGTGTACCCCTAACGTGCTCCACTGTACCTTGGGGTCACCTATTCCAATATACTTTTAAGACAGACACTAAGACAATGATTGATTTGTTGTTGTTGTTGTCATTGTAAGTTCTTTCACCTATATCATGATTCATTAAAAGCACAATTTTACTTCTATACCTCTAGGATTCCTACCACTATGCACAGTGCCTACCACAAGATAAGGATTCAATACATAAGTCATTAAAAGGTAAGTAGCTGTGTAGGACAAAGTTCCAACTCTGCTGTGCACTAGCTGTGTGAACTTGGGAAATTCACTTACTCTTTTGAATTTTAGTGTCTTCACTTCTAAGATAAATTTGTATAGAATGTCACTTTTTTCTATCTTCCTCTCTAATGACCTAATAAGAAGACATTTAGCCTTAAAATATGCACATAAAACTAGTTCAAATGAGTGGATTCCTTGTAAACTTATTGGGAGGGCTTCTGAGTGGGGTTGTAGAATCAAGGAAGAATTCTTCATCTTGGGCTCAGTTAGGAAGGATAGGATTAATGACTGAAGGACAGAGTAGCATTTTGTCTCTCCAAAGACCATTTTTAAACTACAATAGAAGACCTGCAAGTAATTTTAAAGTTTATTTTAGTTTAGCCCATCTCATTTTACAAATAAAGAGAATTTTCTGTGTCTGTAATTTTTACACATACTTTTGTAGAATCTTATACAAAATGTACTATTATCAGCTATAACCAAAAAGGTATGCTCCTTAGCAGTAGGGAAAAAGATACCTTTATGGTTTGAAATTTCTGATGTTTATTTTAAAAGGGTGATCAGAATTAGAGAATAGAGGCAATGATAAAGACATCAGAATGTTGACTCATTTAAAAAAAAATCAAATTTGGCGAGGGCAAGCAATGCACCCAAAGAGCCAAAAGTGGGGAAAATAGAATACAGAAGACCCTAAACAGACCAGTGCCGCCGAGCTCGCCGGCCAGGGGGTTCAGATGAATATGCGAGGTCGCGCATAAGCCCCCTGGTCTGGGGCAAACACATGCAAGCCCAAGCAGGCGGAGGACCCTGCCACGCTGGGAGTGCACTCAAGGAGCCTGCATGAGAGCACAGAGAGATCGCAAAAAATAGCCCAGCCCTGACCGAACGGGTCACAGAGCTGCTCCAAGCAGGAGTCAGACACAGGCATTAGACTCCTGGAAGGCTCAAACAAACAACCCAAGGCCCTATAGGGTCAATAACTGACATCATCAGAGGCAGGCCCAGAAAGAAAAGGACAAAAATACTTAACAGACTCTCACAAAAATGGGAAGAAAAAGAAGTTCCCCCCAAATGAGTGGAAAAGGGGACTCCCCACAGGGAGAGCTAAATGAAATAGAGGCAAGGGAACTATCAGATATGGAATTCAAAACAATTGCTCTAAGGAAGCTCAAGGAGCTCAGCCAGCTCAAAGAGAACTATGAGAAACTGCAGAGAAACTATCAGGATCTCACAGCAAACTATATCAGCCTGGAAAAGGACATAGAAACTATCAAGAAGACACAAGAGGATATGAAGAATACCATTTCTGAATTGAAGAACACAGTAGAAGGAATCCAAAGCAGGCTGGAGGAAGCCGAGGATCGAATCAGTGAGATGGAGGACAAGGTAGAAAGAAGCTCCCACAAAGAACACGAAAGGGAAAAAAGACTCCAAAAGAATGAAGAGGCATTTAGGGAAATGCAGGACAACCTGAAATGCAATAATATCCGGATAATAGGGATACCAGAAGGAGAAGAAGAGGAGCAAGGGATAGAGAACCTCCTGGAAAAAGTAATGACGGAAAATTTCCCTAATTTGAGGAGAGAAAGGCTCTCATGGATCCAGGAGGCACAGAGGATCCCACTCAAGAGGGACTCAAGAATGTCCACTCCAAGACACATCATCATTAAAATGGCAAATGTCAAAGACAGAGAGAATCCTCAAGGCAGCAAGGGAGAAGGAGAAAGTAACATACAAGGGGGCCCCGATACGCCTAGGAGCTGACTTCTCAACAGAAACACTACAAGCCATAAGGGAATGGCAACAAATATTCCAAGCCATGAAAAGCAAGGGCCTACAGCCAAGGCTGCTCTACCCAGCTAGGCTCTCCATTAAAATACAAGGGGAAATACGGAGTTTCACAGACAAGAGAAGACTAAAAGAATACATCTCTACCAAACCAGCACTCCAAGATATGCTAAGGGGACTGGTTTAAGCAGATGGAGGAAAAGAATGAGACAGAGAGGAACACAGGTACAAAGAGAAAAGATGAGTAAGTTTCTATCAGTAATCTCTCTCAACGTGAATGGACTAAATGCCCCAATCAAAAGACACAGGGTAGCTGAATGGATAAGAAAACATGACCCACACATATGCTGCCTACAAGAGACCCACCTCAGAGCAAGAGACCTACACAGATTGAAAGTAAAGGGATGGAAAATAATATTCCAAGCAAATGGGCATGAGAAAAAGGCCGGGGTTGCCATACCTGTATCAAAGTGTCAAAAATGGACAGATATTCCAAACAAAATATTAATAAACATATTGTGGCACTGAATGACACACTGAATCAAAGAGACTTAACTGACATATATAGAACCTCACATCCCAAAGAAGAAAATTACACATTCTTTTCAAATGCTCATGGCAGTTTTTCAAAGATAGACCACATGATAGGACACAAAGCAAGCCTCAGCAAATTCAGGAAAATGGAAATAATACCAAACTTTTTCTCAGACCACAAGGCCTTGAAACTCGAAATCAACCTCAAAGAGAAACTTCAAAAACTTTCAAACTCATGGAGACTGAACAGTACACTATTAAACAATGAATCGGTCAAAAATGAGATAAGAGAAGAAATCAAAAAATTTCTGGAAACAAATGAAAATGAACCAACATCAGTCCAAAACCTATGGGACACAGCAAAGGCAGTCCTGAGAGGGAAGTTCATAGCAATACAGGCTTACCTTAAAAAGATAGAAACATTTCAAATAAAAGACCTAACACTACAACTTCAAGAACTGGAGAAACAACAACAAATAAATCCCAGAGCAATAGAAGGAAGGAAATAGTCAAGATTAGAGCAGAACTGAATGACATAGAGACAAAAAGAACAATTCAGAGGATCAACCAATAGAAGCTGGTTCTTTGAAAAGATAAATAAAATTGAAAAGCCTTTAAGCAGACTCATCAGAAAAAAAGGGAGAGGACCCAAATTAATATCAGAAATGAAAGAGGAGAAATAACAACTGATACCACAGAAATACAAATGATAATCAGAAAGTATTATGAACAATTATATGCCAAGAAATTTGAAAATTTTGAATAAATGAACAAATTTTTAGAAAAGTATAATCTTCCAACACTGAAGGAGGAAGAAACAGAAAGCTTGAACAGACCGATAACAGCTGGGGAAATTGAAGCAGTAATCAAGAAACTCCCGGCACACAAAAGCCCAGGGCCGGATGGTTTCCCAGGAGAATTTTACAAAACATTTAAGGAAGAGCTAACCCCTGTCCTTCTCAGACTATTCCAAAACATCCAAGAGGAGGGAAGACTCCCAGACTCTTTTTATGATGCTAGCATCACTCTGATCCCAAAACCAGATAAAGACCCTACAAAGAAAGAAAACTACAGGCCAGTTTCGCTGATGAACATAGATGCTAAAATCCTCAACAAAATATTGGCAAACCGCATCCAGCAATACATTCAAAAGATTATCCACCACGATCAAGTGGGATTCATCCCAGGGATGCAGGGATGGTTCAATATATGCAAATCAGTAAATGTGATACATCACATAAATAAAAGAAAAGACAAAAACCACATGATCATCTCGATAGATGCAGAAAAAGCACTCGATAAGGTACAGCACCCATTTATGATCAAAACACTCAGCAAAATGGGAATAAATGGGGCATTCCTCAACATAATCAAGGCCATATATGAAAAACCTACAGCCAATATCGTACTCAACGGGCAAAAACTGAAAGCTTTCCCACTAAGATCAGGAACACAACAAGGATGTCCGCTCTCACCGCTTCTTTTCAACATCGTATTGGAAGTCCAAGCCACAGCGGTCAGACTAGAGAAAGAGATAAAAGGCATCCAAATAGGAAAGGAGGAAGTAAAGCTATCATTGTTTGCAGATGACATGATAGTGTACATAGAGAACCCTGTAGACTCTATCAAAAAACTCCTCAACCTAATAAGTGAATTTGGCAAAACAGCGGGATACAAAGTCAACATTCAGAAATCAAAGGCTTTTTTGTACACCAGCAATGCAATAGAAGAAGAAGAAATCAGAAAAAAAAAAAACCCATTCGATATAGCAAGAGGAAAAATAATGTACCTAGGCATAAATTTAACCAAAGACATAAAACACCTGTACGCAGAAAACTATACAATATTGAAAAAATAAATTAAGGAAGACACAAATAAATGGAAGCATAGACCGTGCTCATGGATTGGAAGAATTCATATCATCAAAATGTCCATACTACCCAAAGCAATTTATAGATTCAGTGCAATCTCTATTAAGATACCAATGACGTATTTCACAGAAATAGAACAGACATTTCAAAAATTTATATGGAACAATAAACGACCCCGAATAGCCGCAGCAATTTTGAGAAAGAAACACAAAGTAGGAGGGATCACAATACCGGACACCAAACTGTACTACAAAGCCACTACACTCAAAACAATCTGGTACTGGCACAAGAACAGACCCATAGACCAGTGGAACAGAATAGAAAGCCCAGAAATAAGCCCATGTCTCTATGGACATCTAATATTTGACAAAGGGGGCAGAATCATAAAATTGAGCCATAATAGCTTCTTCAACAAATGGTGTTGGGAGAGCTGGACGGCTACATGCAAAAATTGAAACTGGATCATCAGCTGACACCACACACAAGAATATACTCAAGATGGATCAAAGACTTAAATATAAGTTGCAACACTATAAAAGTCCTAGAGGAGAACATTGTCAGGAAACTCTCAGATATCCCACGCAGCAATTTTTTCACTGATATATCTCCTAAAGCAGGGGACATAAAGGAAAGAATAAACAAGTGGGAACTCATCAAAATAAGAAGCTTCTGCATGGCAAAAGAAAACATCAGCAAAATGAAAAGGGAGCCAACCATATGGGAAAATATATTAGCTAATGATACATCAGATAGAGGTTTGATCTCCAAGATATATAAAGAACTCACTCGACTCCACTCCAAGAAGACAAATGATCCAATCCAAAAATGGGCAAAGTACCTGGGTAGACACTTTTCCAAGGAGGAGATACAGAGGGCCCAGAGACATTTGAAAGGATGCTCAGCATCACTAGCCATCAGAGAAATGCAGATCAAAACCACCATGAAGTACCACCTCACACTGGTCAGAGTGGCCATCAGAAACAGATCCACAAACAACAGGTGCTGGCGAGGCTGTGGAGAAAATGGAATCCTAGTCCACTGTTGGTGGGAATGCAGACTGGTGCAGCCACTATGGAAAGCAGTGTGGCATTTCCTCAAAAAGCTGAAAATGGAACTGCCTTTTGATCCAGTGATTCCCCTGTTGGGACTATACCCTTAGAATCACCAAAATGCCAGTACAAAAGAACCTATGCGCCCCAATGTTCATAGCAGCACAATTTATAATAGCCAAGAGTTGGAAGCAACCTAAATACCCATCAGTAGATGATTGATCAAAAAATATGGTACATATACACAGTGGAATACTACGCAGCAGAAAGAAAAAAAGAACTACTAAACTTCGCGACAGCATGGATGGAACTGGAGAGCATTATGCTAAGTGTAATAAGCCAAGGGGTGAAAGACAAATACCATATGATCTCACCTATAAGCGGAACCGAACCAACAATGCAAAGATGCAAGGAAAATATGACCAGCAACACTGTGCGGAAAAGAAATCAACAGAGACAAGAGTGAAGGAGTGGGGAGCAGGGAAAGGGAAGGGGAGGGGAAAGTCAAGGAACATATAGCAAGGACTCATGGACAAAAAAAAAAGGAAAAACTAGCAGCCCTAGGGAACAGAGTGTGGAATGCAATAATTTCAGTTCACGGGGTCATGCATTCCTGTCATTTTCCGACAAGGGCTTTTTGAATGTAATCATAGTTATTAGTTGCAATCTCGCACAGGCAATTGGAGCAATAACATCAGCTCATCTCCAGCCCCTTTAGAGCCTGCGTGGGCAGTAAGGCTTCCTCACATGGGACAGTATTTACATTCCATATAATCTCAAATATTGCTTCTTTGTTTTAGGATAGGTTGATAGTAGACCATATACACTGGAAGAAATATTTAATGAATTTGATTCTTAATTTCAATAACTCTCCAATCTTGAAAGACTGAGGTGCCTCACCCATAGATGTCTGAAGTTATTTTTTTTCCTGTCAGAACATAAAACAGTGGGGAGTGGGACTTACCTTATCTTGCTGGTAAAGAGGGGAGGCAGTGGCCCACTTTCAGTAAATTTTATCCTTGTCAAGACTTGAGCCATCTGGTTAGAGTGCTGGGGAATGGATCCTAAAATAGCTAGTGTCCCTCTGTGTTGCAAGTCTATAATAAAATCCTGTTATGCTGCGACAGAATTACATCAGACTTACTGACAAATTGCTCTAGAAAGGCAGTTTAATGTAGTTTCAAGTATACAAAATAAAATAAACTTAGAACATTGAAGTATTGGCCTTTGGTGCTTCCTATGGAAAATGGATAAGAATCAATAACAATTAACATGTCACAATAGGGGCTTTCAAAGTACTTAACATAATTTATTCCTTTACTAAGGTGAATGTCAGCCCTGTGTGATCCATTAATTAATTGAACAAACAGAAAAGAATTACCCCACAGAGAGATAAGCTTTAATTCTTTTCTCTTTCTCCCTCCTGAACTATCCCAAAACCCAAATTAGTGTCTGTCATTGGGGTAAAGGTCTGAGGCATTTGTGAGGGGTTTCCTCTAACCCAAACCATTAGCAAAACTAAGGCACTTTCAGTGAGTTTCCCATGTACAGTAGTCTTCCCTTATTTTCAAGGAACACATTCTAATACCCCCAGGAGGTACTTAAATCCACAGATAGTACTAAACCCTATGTATACTATGTTTTTTCCTATACGTACATACCCATGATAAAGTTTAATTTATAAATTAGGTAAAGTAAGAGATTAATAACAATAACTAATAATAAAATAGAACAATTATAACTTATAGTGTACTAAAAGTTACGTGACTTTCAACATATCTGGAATTTTCTCTCAAAATATCTGCAATTTTCCATTTAATATTTTTGGACTGCAGTTGACTGTGGAAAGTATAACGGTGGAATGGGGACTACTGTAATTCTTTCTAATTGGTAAAATAGTTTAACACAGGAGCTCAGGCAGTTTGTTGATTGCCCTAATTCTATTCTAGAATTTCCAGTTGCTATAAGGTCACAATATGGACAAGGTTCATTCTGTGACAAAAGGCATACAGAGGTAACTGGAATACCATTCACCAAAATGGAGAAAGTGTGGCCTACCAGCTGTCTTCTCTGTGGGATGTCAACACAAGGGTCTATTTTTATGGGTTTATGGCTCTTCTGTTTCTCTCTACTGATTGATACTGCATTGCTCTCTACTCAGCAATCTTATTTGTTTCATGATTGAGGTTATTTGCTGCATAAGATACATTCTTGGTAATGAGCCCAGTACCTCCACCTAAACTGTCATGCTGGAGCATCCTGTTTCCGGTTTCCTTCTATCCTAGCAGCACTCTAAGAGCTACTGCCAATTACCTGAACCTTGACCAGGTCTTAGGGGGGGTCATGTCTTGATTTCTGAGGTGGTCTTCTCCAAGCCGAGATGGTACCATTAATGTTTCTAGATAGGACATCTAATTAAAACCTAAGGTCAACACAGTGCTTGCCAAAACCCACAGGGAGGATTCTATTTCCTGTCTGATATAATCCTAAGTGGTTAATTTCAGGTTGGGTTGCTCAGAATAAAAAATATATATGTCTGGGAGGAGAACATTAGGTTTAGTTCTAGGAATAGTCATTAGGAAAACTGACTATTCCACTTTTACATCCTCATATTTCCAGTCTGGAACCATTTCCCAGCTCAAGAATGCTGTTGGTTAGGTCAGTCTTGAGAAAAGGGGCAAGTCAAGGAACATATAGCAAGGACTTATGCACAAAACCAAAATGGGGAAGGATTAAGGGAGGGAGAGGGGGGAGGGGGCAGGGGTAAGTGGTGGGGGGGAAGCAGAGACAAATGTATTTGGAAAAATAGAGGAAAGGAAGATGGCAGAGGAGTGAATGGGAGTCACGCTGACCTCCTCCCAAGACCAAACTGAAATTGTGACTAAATAGTGGAGAAATGACCTGGAAAATGATGGAACAATAGAGGGAGAGGAGCCTTGGAGCCGTGGACAGAAAGTGGATTCAACTCTCACACATCCCAACAGGTGAGAAGTGCGGTGGAGGAGGCTCCAGAGGGTGGGCTGGGTGCCCACGGGCACCAGCACCAGAGGTACATTGAAATGGCCAGTTAGCTCCCCCTGAGAAGAACAGGGTCTGAATCATAAACAGGGACCCCTAGACTACAGCAGCTGAAATAAGGAAAACATACAGACAAAACGCAACCCCGAAAAGCTTAGGGGCACTCTCTGCCAGAGACAGGTGGCTGGGGATGCAAAGAGACTTATAAAGGGCCAATGTAAAAATTTGCAGTGGCAGCCACCCTCCTTGATCTCTGGGCAGAGATGACAGCAGAGTGGGCTGGTACCTGGGAAAAGATTGGTGAGAAAGACTTTGTGACGAGAACTGAGACGGCGGCCGGTGGAGCCCCCGTGATAACACACCTCCCCCTCTGCAGCTACCATCTTGCTCAGGCAAAAGGGAATCAATTAACTTGCCTTTTGTGTGCTCTGCACACAGCTTGTGTGCGTGTGAGCTGGGGGGCTAAGTGCAGACGAGCTGGAAGAAATAGAGGACCCTTGGTCAAAGGGGTCACACAGCTGCATAGAGAGCCTTGAGGAGAGACTGAAGACAGAGGCGTTGGGGAAAGAACAGGAGGAGGAACGAGGAGTCCTGACTCCCTCCTCATTCCGTCTTCATTTTCCCTGACAGGACGCGCCCCCAAAGAGGCAGAAGTGGGGTGCGTTTGAGCCAGATGCCCGTGATTACAACGCGGTCTGCAGAAACAGTGGATCCCTGGTCGAAGGGGTAACAGAACTGCCCAGAGACCCCTGAGGAGAGACTGATACAGAGGCGTTGAGGAAGAAACGGGAGGAGGAACCGGGGAGTCCTGACTCTCTCCCCATTCCGTAGTCTCCACTGTGTGCAGGCAGGCCACGCCCTCAAAGAACCTAAAGCTGAAAAGCACACAATAGACAGCCCAAAACCACCCAGTGCAGGCCTGCACATACACACTGAGTAATCAAGAAACTCTCGACACACAAAAGCCATGGGCCGGATGGTTTCACAGGAGAATTTTACAAAACATTTAAGGAAGAGCTAACCCCTGTCCTTCTCAGACTATTCCAAAACATCCAAGAGGAGGGAAGACTCCCAGACTCTTTTTATGATGCTAGCATCACCCTGATCCCAAAACCAGATAAAGACCCTACAAAGAAAGAAATCTATAGGTCAATTTCGCTGATGAACATGGATGCTAAAATCCTCCACAAAATATTGGCAAACTGCATCCAGCAATACATTCAAAAGATTATCCACCACGATCAAGTGGGATTCAACCCACGGATACAAGGATGGTTCAATATATGCAAGTCAATAAGCGTAATACATCACATAAATAAAAGAAAAGACAAAAATCACATGATCATCTCGATAGATGCAGAAAAAGCATTCGATAAGGTACAGCACCCATTTATGATCAAAACACTCAGCAAAAGGGGAATAAATGGGGCATTCCTCAACATAATAAAGACCATATACGACAAACCTACACCCAACATCATACTCAAAGGGCAAAAACTGAAAGCTTTCCCACTAAGATTGGGAACATGACAAGGATGTCCACTTTCACCACTTCTTTTCAACACTGTATTGGAAGTCCAAGCCACTGCAGTCAGACAAGAAAAAGAAATGAAAGGCATCCAAATAGGAGAGGTGGAAGTAAAACTATCATTGTTTGCAGGTGACATGATAGTGTACATAGAAAACCCTGTAGATTCTACCAACAAACTACTCAATCTAATACGTTAATTTGGCAAAACAGCAGGATACAAAGTCAACATTCAGAAATCAAAGGCGTTTTTGTACACCAGCAATGCAATAGAAGAAGAAGAAATCAGAAAAAAAGGATACCATTTGATATAGCAACAAGAAAAATAAAGTACCTAGGAATAAATTTAACCATGGAGGTAAAAGACCTACACACAAAAAACTATACAACATTGAAGAAGGAAATTAAGGAAGACAGAAATAAATGGAAGCATATATCATGTTCATGGATTTGAAGAATTAATATCATGAAAATGTCCATACTATCCAAAGCAATTTATAGATTCAGTGCAATCCTTATTAAGATACCAATGACATATTTCACAGAAATAGAACAGACACTTCAAAAATTTTTATGGAACCATAAATGACCCCAGATAGCCACAGCAATTTTGGAAAAGAAAAACAAAGTAGGAGGGATCATAATACTGGACATCAAACTGTACTACAAAGCCACTACACTCAAAACAATCTGGTACTGGCACAAGAACAGACCCATAGACCAGTGGAACAGAATAGAAAGCCCAGAAATAAGCCCAGGTCTCTATGGGCATCTAATATTTGACAAAGGGGGCAGAAGCATAAAATGGAGCCATGATAGCTTCTTCAACAAATGGTGTTGGGAGAGCTGGACGGCTACATGCAAAAATTGAAACTGGATCATCAGCTGACACCATACACAAGAATAAACTCAAGATGGATAAAAAACTTAAATATAAGTTGCAACACTATAAAAGTCCTAGAGGAGAACATTGGTAGGAAACTCTCAGCTATCCCACGCAGCATTTTTTTCACCGATTTATCTCCTAAAGCAAGGAACATAAAGGAAAGGATAAGCAAGTGGGACCTCATCAAAATAAGAAGCTTCTGCATGGCGAAAGAAAACATCAGCAAAATGAAAAGGGAGCCAACCATATGGGAAAATATATTCACTAATGATACATCAGATAGAGGTTTGATCTCCAAGATATATAAAGAGCTCACTCGACTCCACTCCAAGAAGACAAACGATCCAATCAAAAAATGGGTAAAGGACCTGGATAGGCGCTTTTCCAAGGAAGAGACACAGAAGGCCCAGAGACATTTGAAAGGATGTTCAGCATCACTAGCCATCAGAGAAATGCAGATCAAAACCACAAAGAGGTACCACCTCACACCAGTCAGAATGGCCATCATAAACAGATTCACAAACAACAGGTGCTGGCGAGGCTGTGGAGAAAAGGGAACCCTAGTACACTGTTGGTGGGAATGCAGACTGGTGCAGCAATTATGGAAAGCAGTGTGGAATGTCCTCAAAAAGCTGAAAATGGAACTGCCTTTTGATCCAGTGATTCCCCTGCTGGGACTATACCCTAAGAATCCCAAAACGCCAGTACAAAAGTACCTATGCACCCCAATGTTCATAGCAGCACAATTTACAATAGCCAAGAGTTGGAAGCAACCTAAATACCCATCAGTAGATGATTGGATCAAAAAATTATGGTACATTTACATGATGGAATACTACTCAGCAGAAAGGAAAAAAGAACTACTACACTTCGTGACAGCATGGATGGAACTCGAGAGCATTATGCTCAGTGTAATAAGCCAGGGGGTGAAAGACAAATACCATATGATCTTACCTATAAGCAGAACCTAATCAACAATACAAAGATGCAAGGAAAATAAGATCAGCAACACTGAAAGGAAAAGAAGCGAACAGAGACAAAAGGGAAGAAGGGGGTGGGGCTGGGGAAAAGGAAAGGAAGGGGAAAGTCAAGGAACATATAGTAAGGTCTCATGGACAAAACCAAAGGGGAAGGGTTGAGGGCGTGGAGGTGGCAAGGGAAAGTGATGGAGGGAAGGCAGAGACAAATCTGTTTGAAAAAATAAAGAAATAATAAAATTCCTTTTAAATTTGCAAAAAAGAAAAAAAGAAAGAAAAATAAATTAATTAATTTTTAAAAGAGAAAAGAAAAACACATTTGGGATGCCAGTGCTGCAATAGAATCACCATCTTGTCTCTATGTTCTCTGGACCTTAAACTTTCCTACTTTAAATGTTGCTGCTATGATAAATCATGTTTGGTCAACTAAGAGAAGGAAGACTGGGCTTCGATATTGATGTATCAACACTACGTAAAGAATGTGAAGTTCAGTGCAAAACATCCCGTAAACTTGTACTTTGTATAATCAGGAACTTAAAGAATTTGAGGAGTCAGAATAAGACACTGGTACCAAAGAAGGGGATACAGTGACTATGAAGATTGTTAATCAGGGATACTTTAAATGAGGGGCTCTAGTTCTAATATCACAAGAAGTCAAAAAGACATAGGGCATAGCCAGTGGGAAACTTTATATCAGGGCCTCCCCAAAGACTGATAACTAAAATCCTAGTTTCCTTTTCCCTATTGCCCCCTTAGATATTTTCCATCTTATTGGTAATTGAGTCTGGGGCTTTTGTTTGCCTATTTGTCTGTTTCTCCATCAAAAGCTTCACTATTTCTAGGAAGTGGGATCTGTACTTGTGAAGCCTCTACGGTAGAACTATGAGATATTTTCATCTGTCTTCAGTGTCTAGAAACATGTGAGATACTTTGATTCTAGCTTATCTCTATCTAAGCCATAGAAAATGAGCTACTCAGAAACTAAAGTGAAATATAACTTCCATGTCATATGGCTGAAAGAGTTGCTTTTGCTTTCACCTCTCTTCTTTTTTAAAAAATTTCCTTAGCAGAATCATGGTGGTTTGTTGGTTTTGGTTTAATTCTTGGTCCGGAATCAAAGTCATTTGCAATAAAGCAGATACATTTTGGAAATTTCCATTAGAAAAAGCATTAAATATGAAACCAATCACTAACAGTAATATTGTGGGCTATGATTCTGGAAATAAGGAAGGATTTCTGGCTCATGGAGCACTCACTGTTCTGGTGCTCCCCATTGTACCAGGGGCAGGAGAGATTCCTATGGATAATTCCTAGTGTCTGCTAGATTGGCTGCGGAAATCACTATGGATATGAACAGCTTTGAGAGTCAGAAACTCTGATCATGTGCCAAGGCTCTCCACAGGCAGAAAAAAAAAAGTTATCAGTTTGTGAGAATGAATTTGAAAATGTGGAACAAAGCAAAAACCCTTGATCTTGATATGAGCAGATGTCTTGAATCTTGGGACTTCTCCAATTAAATCAAGAGTGTTTTGGCTTGTCTTTTTGGGTGAAAACACTGGAGATTCTTCTGAATTTCCTTTCAAGATTGAAAATATGTATAACATAGCTCAGTCATTGCATATGGTGTCCTGATAGGCCAAGAGATGCTACAAAATAAGATCTTAGTATATGTTTCTTTGTTTCCTGATATAAGTCTTTTAAGTCTTTAAATTGTTGCCATGCCTATAAATGATATACTAGGAAGTCAAAGGTTAAGGCTGTGTCTTACAGGGAAAAACAAGACACAAAAAGCATTTGCCTAGCCATCCTTGACATCAGAAATGCCCCCAAACTATTGGCTCACTGGCTCATGAAGAAGTTCATTTTCCTGGAGAGATAATATCTAACTCCCTTCCCACAGCCAGTTCTTCCACTCTCTGACCCTTGGAAGAATGGAAAGGGACACTCTGATGTTCTACCCCTTGTGATGAAAGTTTCAGAACTTTCATGGAACTGAAGAAACTTCTGTTGGAAAATGCATTGAGCATGATGAAGTACCAATGGTCTGTTAGAGATGGAGACAGCATCATGCAGAAAAACTACAACTAATGATGAGGCTCCTGAAACTGTAGAACTAGAAGATATTTTATTCTGACCTAAGTGTCCACATATGTGTCAAATATTCACATTATTTACATAAGTATATAAATATGAATACAAATATATCTATATCTGTCTCTCTCTATATAGAATATATAGAGAGAATATATATAGAGAAATATATATATATATATATATATATATATTCTGGCCATTCTGACTGGTATTGAGTGGAATCTTTCCTGATGAGCTGAAGTATAACTAAATTCCAAAGCTGAGAAAGATATAAAATGCAGTACCCTATTGGTTTTTTGGGAAGTACTGGGCTGATAATAGAAGATTTTTCCTTCTCCGCTTGATTTGGCTTCCCAAATCAAGCATATTCTGAATTTAAGTGATTTGTTTGGGGTATGATTTCAGGAAAACCCAATCTGGAAATGAGGGAGTAAAACAGGGAAGGAAACCAATGAGGAGGGTGTTATGGAGCAGGTTGTTACTGAAAATAATTGAAACTCAGTCCTACTGGAAAATACCAAAAAACAGTGCAGAACATGCCTCAGAGTTGTCCCATCTGAGGGATTTGGAAGCGTGGATATTTATATACTGACTCTCATCCATCATTACTGAGGGATGTTCTCAGTGACATCAACTTCTCTACATTTCTGGTCTGCACTGCATTAGACTGAAAGGTCCTCAAAGGAGAGTCACAGGTGCATGCTTAGGATGGAGTGGATGTGTACTGGAATGGTGGTAGCCAAGGGGATGAGACTGGGGCACTTACAACATCAGCTACAATTCTCCTACCACAGTGCAAAGGCGAGGTATTTCCTGAGCTCTAAGGTCAGTTTTGTGGCACTCCAAAAAAGACTTATAACATTTTAAAGGCCACTATAAGAAAGGAAGGAGGGTAATCTCATCTTGAGATGGATACTTAACTTGGGTTTAGAATCTGCAGAAATTTTCTGAGTATAGAATATCATCATAAAAATAAAAGTTCTTGACCTAGGCTCCCTGGAGTTTGGAGTTGTGTCTGAACATAGGGTCTACTGTCTTCTTTTAGTTCCATAAATTCTGAAGGCAGGGGCTCTTCTAAAGTGGTCCATACAGCAGGCTTGGAAAACATTGTGTAACAGTGTCATTTTTCTGTAACCTCTGGGGAGATAGATGAGGACTTTAAGAGTTCCAAATACTCCATGTATAGGATTTAGGTAGTATCAGACTTTAGGAGTTGTGGGGCTCCTCGCCAACTACTGGGATCCCTAACATGGAAAATGATTTGCAAGCTTGGATTACTGGGGGGGCCAAAGGAAAACTCAGCTGTCTCTCTCTAAGAGAGCCTTCCACAAAATATCTAGGGAAAAAGATGAATATCTCAAGAAAATCACACATATATAATGGGAGACCAGCTATATCAGATGTAAACAGATCCACTGAGAGCAGAACAGAGTCATGTCCCTACCAACAATTATAATAACTGTATCCATTTAGTAAAGAAACTTGCTATTTTTCCCCACTGAAAAAATTAGAATCTAGAAGAGTTGGGGGGAGGAGAAAGCTTTAGATAGGTTATGAATTTGAAGTATTAAACAGATTGTATTTAGTTCTATAATTGAAGCTTATTAGAAAAGTTATAAAAATGAGCCAAAATTTTACTGGTATAGGAAAAAAATATTTTAAGGATCATGATGAATAGCAGTCATTTATAATAAAAATAAAAGGTTTTTATGTTTCCCAGACTCCAAAATATCACCTCCTTGAGAGGAATGATTTTACTTCAGTTAGTTCTGTGTCTTATATTTCACAAATGGTGCCTGTACCTAGTTGAATGTTCAGTAAATGTCTGCTGAATAAGTAAATACATATTCCTCAGTAAGTTAATAGTAGAAAAATGTAAATAAAAATATTAAAGATAAAATTTTTGCTGTATGTAAATGCTTTTAGTGTGTCTGTCTCAAAGCTCATTTAAATTTTCCCCTTGTTTTCTACTCTCCAGCCAAACTGATCCTCCTTTTCCTTGGATGGCTCCTATCTTCCTTCTGTGTCAGCATTTTGCTGTCACTAGGTCCACTACCTGGCCTCTCTCCCAAAAATCTTGGCAAAATTCACTCTTTTTCCATATTCTACTTTTGCTCAAGTATTTCTTCTAATAGTCTTTCCATATCGAGTTCTATCCAGTTATCCTCTTTTTATATATTTATTCCACAATAGTTCTGATATATCAGACTTCTGAATTTTTCTCGGTCCATCTCTGTTGCTTGCACGAGAAGATAAGCTCCACAAGAGGAGAAACTTTCCTTGCCTTGTTACCACTGTCTCCCCTTTGCACAGATCAGTGCCTCAGGCAGAGAATGTGCCTTGGTTGGAATACACAGAGACAGGAATTTCAATTCAAGTAATTTGTTGGTTGTATTTCAGAAAACACAGATGAGAGAATGGGAAAGATAGTGAAGTGAAGATGGCCAATAAAGGCTGTGTCATTGGGTGGGTACAACTGGAGATTAACCCCACTGGAAACCTTCTGAGACACTGTGTGGAACTTATTCAGAATTCTCCCACCAAAAGCAGAGAGAGGCTGGGGTATTTATTAGTTCCCATTTCACATTGGCTGATGTTTCCTATGGGGAATATTAACTCCTCAGGACTTTTGATCTATCCGTAAGCCTAAGCCAGCAGCAAGAGAAAGCCTTTAGGATCCCAGATGTTTAAGTGGGGACTGTTTAATGAATCTGCAGATAACCTCAAGGAAGGCCAAGCGGATTTGGCACTAACCTATCTACTAGGGTAGGTATTAAGTAAATGTTGAATGAATAAATAAATCATCCATCTGAAAGAAAATATAAAATGAACAATGTATAAAGGCAATATAGAACTTTTTTTATTAATATATAATATATCCCTGAAATTACAGGCCAAGTGCTATAAAGGAAAATGTTTATTTGCAGAAAGGCCCAAGGGAAAGTAAACAGTTAAGGTTGAGAGCCAAATAATTTTTCAGATCTGTTTCACAAAAAAATGTAAATTACTTACTAACAGATTTGCATGCAGCTATTAGAGTCATATTTGGCGGGGGTGTTTGCACATATAAAAAATGAGAGCTAAAGTTATTTGATATTTTATTGTTCATTTAGGAGCAATGTTTTGTTCTAGTGGTTTCATTTTATGAAATTACTCTGAGATGCTAACTCTATTTCAGAGTACCAGCTTGTTCCTTACTCTAAACATTGTGCTGCACCTGCTTGTTCTGGGACTTGCAGTAATATATGAGCAGAGGAAACAGCATCCAGTCTGATGTATGAACCAGTGGCAGCACTATGAAGTCATCTGCAGGGGCTTCATCCTCCTTGTTATCTCATTATTTTCCAAGGTTTTCCTAAATAACTACCCACCTGAAGCAAAAGCAGTGCATGTGACTACAGCTCAACTCTAGCTCACTATTGCCTCCCCAGCCAGAGTGTGGGTCCCAAACTCTCATCATATAGAATTTGTGTAACCACTGATTTATTTGTGCTTTATGTGGTTTCAGTATACACTCTGGGACCCAAAAAACCCATCCCTATAGTGTTCCCCATTGGTGAGAATAATTGACCTACTCCAGTAGCGGAGAAGATGTGTGATTGTTGAAGTTGTTCATAGAAGATATTGAGATGGGTCCCTTGAAGTTTGAAGTTGTTTTAGCATAGGTTTTTGGGACCCCTTCTGGTCTAGAATTTCTAAATTCATGAGGTCAACTAGAATGGGCCTTGAGACCTATTAACAAGTCCTATAATTTGATTTTTTTAACTCTTTAAACATTTTGTAACAATTTTAAATTTACAGAGACTTTATAGAAATAGTACAAAAACTTTTTATGTACTCTTTACCCAAATTCATCAACTTTTAATATTTTGCTACATTTATTATTCTATTATTTTCTGAATGATTACAAAGTATGTTTGGTGCAATATATTCCTTAGTAATGAAATATAAATTTACTAAAACTAAGATGGTTTTTAATATAACTACTAAACAGTTATCAAAATTAGGATATGTGCAGGGTCCGTCTGGAAAGAGTCTAGCCATCGTTAATATAACGAGAATGGTTTGTGTGACATCAACATAACTTGGCAGCCAAGGAGAGTGGATGGGAATGTACATGGATGAGCAATGACATCTTCACTGTATTAGTCAGTGGGGCAGTAGACATGGCTGAATAAGCATGTATACTGTGTAGCCATAGGATTCAAAATGACTGAGCAAGTAAAGCAATGACTCTACATCAAATTTTGTGTTAAGATTGAACATTTCTTCATGGAAACTTTGGATGATTCAGAGGGCCACAGCTATAGGCAACTGGTGATCAGCAGCTTCATCACGACAATGCACCAGTTCATGCATCATACCTTGTGCAAGGTATTTTTTGGCAAAACATCAAGTCCTTGGGGTGACTCAGCCCCCCTAAAGCCCAGATCTGGTGCCTTGAAACTTTTAGCTTTTTCCAAAACTAAAATCATTTTTTAAAGGGAAAATATTTCAGACCATCGATGAGATTCAGGAAAATATGATGGGGCAGCTGATGGAGATTTGGAGACCTGTGTGAGGTCTCTAGGTGCCTATTTTGAAGGTGACTGAGGTGTCATTTTCCTATGGACAGTGTTTCTTGTATCTTGTATCTTCTTCAATAAATGTTTCTATTCTTCATAGTACATTTCTGAACAGGCCCCATATTATTAGACATAATAATTTTGTATAATCTACATTATATATCTAATTTTAGCATTTTTTTTTGTATAAAATATATTTAGGCACCATGCACAGTTTTCAGTTTTATTTCTTTATAGATTTTAATCTGGGACAGTTGCTCAGTTGTGTCTTTTATAACAATGACATCTTTGAAAAAGTATAGTCAACTTAAGGGTTTTCCTTTTTATGGTTATTGAGTATATGGTATGTTTTTTAAGTATGAGTACAACTTCAAAGAAACTAAGGAGAAAAACAAATCAACACAAAGAATATGTCTAGGTAAGCACACACACAGAAAAAAATCCTCACAACTGAGACACATAGCTTAAAAAAAAGGAAATAGAAAGTATGAAATACGACAAAAACCCCCAACAACAATACACAGAAACACACAGGAAGACAACCAATGGAGGCATAGAGCTACCAGGAAACAAAATAAAATGACTATAGGAAATCTTCAATAAGACTTCCTGCATACATCAACAATTACCCTTAATGTAAACAGACTGAATTTACCAATAAAGAGATACAGAGTAAGAGACTGGATCAAAAACCAAAACTGAACCATATGTTGCCTTCAGGAGACACATCTAAGCTGCAAAGACAAAGTTAGACTCAAAGTACAAAGGTGGAAAATGATTCTCCAAGCAATAACATCACAGAAAGCAGGTGTAGCCATACTTATATCTGACAAAAATAGATTTCAAGAAGATATAACACCTTAATATACAAGGTGGGAGCCCCCCAAAAACCTGGATTATCTTTGGAGAGTGGGCCCCTTGTAGTACAGGGTTACCCTGTTCTGTG
Organism: Pteronotus mesoamericanus; assembly: GCF_021234165.1. NCBI lineage: Eukaryota > Metazoa > Chordata > Mammalia > Chiroptera > Mormoopidae > Pteronotus > Pteronotus mesoamericanus. The sequence continues at coordinate 31,360,971 of NW_026555105.1, read as the reverse complement.
AGTGTTGTAGGAACCCATCTGTATCAGTGTACCAGCTGGTGTTATTTTGAGAGGCTGCATTCAGATTCAGTGAATTTTTTTCAAGGCTCTTTCAACACTTTTGTCCATTTTATAATGGTTGATTTAAAAGCACAACTGCCCATATCATGCTGAGTATTCAGCAATTTTTGGCCAAACAGCATGACCCTTATGCCCCACCCTCCCTATTCACCTGATCTTACCCGGAGTACCAATTTTTTTCCCAATGAAAAATGGCAGAAACTCTAAAAAGCATCAAAATCAATGAATTCAAAATCTGTTTTGAGCAGTGGAAAAAAATTTCTTGATAGGTATATTGCATCAAATGGAAAGTACTTTGAAAGTGACTAAAGTTTAAACATGTAGAAATAAATACATATTATTTTATAAATAAATTCTGTTTTGGGGGAATCTCCCCTCATATATGCATGGAATTAGGGAGCAGAAAAATATACAAAGAAATTATTAACATAAAAAAGAGAGAAACAGACAAAAACACAGTCTTAGTTAGGAACCTTAATACTCCATTGATAGATTTAGATACATCATTTAAAGAGAAAATCAATAAAGAAATATCAGTCTTAAATGACACAGTGCACCAGTGGACATAATTAACATATTCAGAGCTTTTTATTCCAGAACATTAAATTTTACATTCTTCAGTGCATATGGAATATTCTCAAGGACAGTCCATATGTTGGGTCACAAAACTAACCTCAACAAATTCAAGAGGATTGAAGTTATACCATGCCTATTTTCTGACCACAATTCTTTGGAATTAGAACTCAGCTGCAAAAGGGAAGTAAAGAAACCTAGAAATATGTGAAGATTAAACAATATACTACCAAAAAAATAACTGGTAAAAGCAGAAATATAAGGTGAGATCAAAATATATACAGAGACAAATTAAAATGGCAATACAACATCAAAACTTCTGGTATGCAACAAAAGCAGTAATAAGAGAGAAGTTTATATAATTATAGGTCTATCTTAGGAAACAAGATAAATCCCAAATAAACAACCTAACACTACATCTTTAAAAACTATGAAAACAACAAGAAGGAGAAGAAAAATAAGGAGAAGGATGAGGAAGAGAGGAAAGAGGGGAAAGGAGGGGAAGGAGGAGGAGGAGGAGGAAGAGGAGGAAGAAAACAAAAGTAACCCAGAGTCAGCAGAAGAAAATGAATTATAAAAATTGAAGCAGAAGTGAATAAAATAAAGAAAAAAGACTGTACAAAAATTGATACAACAAAAAGATTGTTCTTTGAAAAGAATAATAAAATTGACAGACCCCTGGCTAGACTCACTAAGGAAAAAAGTGAAAAGACCCATACAAAAATCAAAAATGAGAGTTACCACAGATATCATTGATATACAAAGGATCATGTTAGTATACTAGGAAAGTCTATATGCCACCAAATTCAATAACCTAGAAGAAATTCGTAAGTTTCTATAAATATATAATCTTCCTAGATTGAATCATGAAGAACTGAAAAATCTAAGTAGGCTGATAAATAGTGAGGAAATTGAAACAACCATCAAAAACCTCCCAAAATATAAAAGTCCAGGACCCGATGGTTTCATTAGTGAACTCTACCAAATATTCAAAGAAAAATTGATACTGATCCTTTTCAAACTCTTCCAAAAACTTGAATAAGAGGTGCTACTTGCTAACATATTTTATGAGGCCAACATAACCCTGTTACCAAACCTGTCAAGAATAACAACAAAAAAAGAAAACTACAGACCTATATCTCTAATAAATACAAATGCAAAAATTCTAAACAAAATCCTAGCAAATCAAATACAACAATACATTAAAAAATAATACATTACAATCAAGTGGTTTTCACTCCAGGGTCACAAAGATGGTTCAGCATATGCAAATCAATCAGTGTATTCCACCATATTAGCAAAACAAAAGATAAAAATCATTTAATCTTATCAATAGATACAGAAAAAGCATTTGATAAGATACAACATAGATTTATGATTAAAACATTTAATAAAATGGGTATAGAAGAGACATAATAAAGGTCATATATGAGAAATCCTCAGACAATATCATACTCAATGGTAAAAAACTGGAAGCTTTTCCACTAAAATCAGGAATAAAATAAAGATGTCCACTCTTACCACTCTTATTTAAAATAGTTCTATAAGTCCTAGACAGAGCAATCAGGCCCGAGAAAGAAATAAAATGCATCCAAATTGGGAAGGAAGAAATAAAAGTGTCACTTTCTGCACATGACATATCTGTATGTAGAAAACCCTAAAGACTCTACCAAAAAACTATTAGAAAAAATAAAGAAAAACAGTACAGTTGCAGAGTACAAAATCAATGTACAAGAATTCACTGCTTTCCTATATACTAATAAATTTAACAAAGGATCTAATGGACTTATATAGTGAAAACTACAAAACATCATTAAGATTGAAAAAAAGACACAATGAAATAGAAAGATATTCCATGTCGAAGGGTTGGAAGAATCAACATAGTTAAAATGGCCATATTACCCAAAGCAGTATACAGATTTAATGCAATCCCCATCAAAATCCCAATGTAATTTTTTAAAGATAAAGAGCAAAAATTTATCAGAGTTGTATGAAACCACAAAAGACAAATAAACAAAGCAATAGTGGGAATACAAAACAAAGTCAGAGGTATCACACTACCTGACCTTAAATTATACTACAGAGCTATGATAATCAAAACAGCATGATATTGACATAAAAAATAGAAAAACAAACCAATGGAACAGAATTAATAACACAGAAATAAAATAACAAAATCACATGTATATGGGCAAATAATTATTTTAATCCTTATCCTAAGATACATTTATTGATTTGAGAGAGAGAAACATTAATGTAGAAGAGTAACATCAATCAGTTGCCTACTGTATGTGCCCTGAACAGGGATCAAACTTGCAACCTAGGTATGTGCCCTGACTGGGAATTAAACCCACAACATTTTTGGTATATGGGATCATGCTTCAACAAATTGAGCCACCTGGCTAGGACAAGACTTTTTGCCAAAGGATCCAAAAACACACAATGGAAAAAAGAAACTTCAAAAAATGGTGCTGGGAAAATTGGAAATCAACATGCAAAAGAATGAAACTAGATTACTGTTTGTCTCCATGTACAAAAAGTAATTCAAAATGGATAAATTATATAGAAGAAAACATAGGTACTAAACTTATTGACCTTAGTTGTAGAGAATACTTATGAATTTGACCCCAAAGTCAAGGGTAGTAAAGGCAAAAATAAATGAATGGGTCTATATCAAACTAAAAAGCTTGTGCATAGCAAAAGAAACTGACAACAAAAGAAAAAGGCAACCAACCAAATAGGAGATATTTGCAAACAGATCCAATAAGGGGTTGATAACCAAAACATGTAAAGAACTCATACAACTCAACACAAAATAAATAAGAAATCCAATAAAAAAATGGGCGGAAGACTTGAATAGACACCTCTCCCAAGAAGATATACAACTGGCCAATCGATATGTGAAAAGATGTTTAACTTCACTAGCTATTAAGGAAATGCAAAACAAAACTACAATGAGATACAACTTTACACCTGTTAGAATGGCTATTATTAACAAGACAGGTAAGAAGAAGTATTGGTGAGGTCGTGGAGGAAAAGAAACCCCCATTCCTCATTCACTGTTGGTGGAAATGTATAATATATGGGTATAGCCACTATGGAAAATAGTCTGGCGGTTCCTCAAAAATTAAGAACAGAGTTACCATATGACCCAGCGATCCCACTTCTACCCAGAACACTCTAAAAACATTTATTTGCAACAACATATGCACCCTTATTTTATTGTAGCATTATTTACAGTGGCCAAGGCATGGAGACAACCAAAATTTCCATCATTAGAGGACTGGATAAAGATATGGTACATATATACTATGAAATACTACTATGCTCTAAGAAAAGATGAAATACGACCATTTACAGCAAAATGGATAGACCTTGAGAATATTCGGCTAAGCGAAGTAAGTCAGAAAAAGCTAAGAACCATATATTTCATTCATAGGTAGGACATGAAACTAAAACTCATAGACACAGACAATACTATGGTGATTACCAGAAGGAAGGGGGTGGGAGAATAGTAAAGGGTAAAGGGGACCAAATATATGGTGACAGAAGATGATTTAACATTGGGTGGTAGGCACACAATTCAATATATACATCGTTTCATAAAAATGTACGTTTGAAACCTATATGACCTTACAAACCAATGTTGCCTCAATAACTTCACTAAAAAAAGAACATGTCTAAAACTGAAGCACAGAAAATGTCCAAGATCTTTGATATATCATGTAATTTAATAACAATGCAAGTTCCAGTGAAAAGTTAACATCAAAAGTGAAGATTCTCTCAACCAAATATGGGATGCTTCAATCCATTGCTGTCTGCTTTAAAGGTGTCACAATTTTTTTCCTAGACATAGTAATACTCTCATCTTACCATCTTTTGACAAGAATTAGATTAACTCTTGTCCCCATGAACCTCATTGCTCAAAATGTACCTCTCAACAGTCATGAAATATGAGCCTCTCCCACACAGCCAGCTTGTTATTTATTTACAGTGTAGCTGGTAGCTCTACTCCTTCCCAGCTCATGTCAAAGTACAAGACACACAGTAAGGAATTATTCAAATGCATTACTTCGTTTTTGTTTTGTTCCAGTTCAAACAGTTCTGCTTTCTAATAGCAGTTATCAACCTGACTTTAATCTCAAGTAAGAGCAAAGGCATCATGAAACATAAATAATCTCACGCAATGAAGTCCTGATACCTTAAACTAAATTGATTCAACAAAATTTCATTAAGAGTTTCAAAATGACCCAGCACTATGTTAGGTACTGCGGCTCCAAAGTTAACGAAGCAGATATTCCTGATCTCTGTGAGCTCCAAGTTGAGTGGGAGAGAAAGAAAATCAATTATGCAATTATAATAGACAATAAACACTATGAGGCAAATGCATGATGATGCCAAAGTACATAGGAAAGTATACTATCCAAATCTCTGAGCCAGTAAGTCTTTTTATGGGAGGAAGCTTCTTCTCTGCTGGGATCATGAAAATAAGAGGAGGGTAGACAAAACAGGAGGGATGATGAGTTAAACAGTGACTTAGACAGAAGTTACAATCTGTGCAAAAGCCCATAAGAAAAAAGGAGGTGGAAAAATCAGAGGGATTGAAAGATTTGTGATGAATCAGTTAGCTACTTCTATAAAAATGCTGTGTAATGTCACCTCAGAATTCAGTGACTTCTACCATAAGCATTTCTTTTCATACTCATGAGTCTATAGACTTACTGTAGTTTGGCTTACAATCAACTGAGAAAGATACCCCAGTTCCAGGTTGTAGTTAAACTGGGCCTAAATCCAAGACATGGATTAGATTCATGTATTCTTCAGTGTATTTTTCTGAGGATCATACTGAAGGGGAAGCAGTTATCCAGGCATATTATTCTCATGATAGATCACTGGAGAAAAAAAATCAAGTCAAGTTACCCAACCACATTTAAGTCCCTGCTCATGTTATGAGTGCTGACATCCCATTGACCAAAGCAAGTTACATGGCCAAGACCAAAGCAATGAGATTGAGGAACACACTCTGCCCTCATTGGAGGAGGGTGCACGAATATTTATTGAACATAAACCTAAGCTATCACACTTGGCACATCTGGATTCTATAGTCTATAAAGAACTGGAGAGGTAGGCAGAGACACTATACATCACTTAAAGAGTTCAGATTTTATCCATGAACCATTTTCATTTCAGAGAGAAAGTCACGTTTGTATCTTAATGTGATGATGTAGTTGTAGCTGGAAGAGTATGCTAGAACAAACAAGACTGATGTGATGCTGAGGCAAATGTAAAGAAGATACTGGGAGGACAGAATCACCTTTAAAATAGTCACCAATGAACTAAGAAAATATATAAGCTACAGAGACATCCTAACCTTTATTATTATTTTTTACTTCTTCAGTTTAACAGATTAAAACAAAAACCAGGAATACTGAAGGGTTTAAAGGCCAAACACATTGAATTAAGACTAGTGATAGGAAATGTATCAGACTATCCTGGGTACTTTGACTTTAACTTTTTTTTTAAGTTATCATTTTACTCTACAAACCCTTGCTCTCTTATTTTAAATGTGGGTCCCTCAGAACTGCATCTTATAGGATATTACCATTTAATATAGGGTCCTGGACAAGAGCATGAGTATCACTTGGAAGTTTTCCAAGGTGCTGCATCTTGAACCCTAAGGTATGTCTATGGAATTAGAAACTGCTAGCATTTTAATAAGACCTTTGGGTGATGTACTCATTAAAGTCTGAGAAGCACTGTTATAGGATATGTAAATATGAAGTACAGCCCTGACTGGTATAGCTCAGTGGGTTGGGTGCATTCCTGCAAAATGGGCAGTCGCCAGTTTGATTTCCAATCAGGGTACATGCCTGGGTTACAGTCCAGGTCCCTGGCTGGGGAAGCTTGGGGGAGTGTGAGAGGCAACAGAGCAATGTTTCTCTCATGCATCAATGTGTCTCTCTCTCTTTCTTCCTTCCTTCCTCTCTCTCTAAAAATAAATAAGTAAAATATTTTTTATAAGATGAAATACAAATTAGAAAAAAAGGCAGCTTCAGTTATTGAGTCAATGCCTCACATTTATAAGATGCTCTGGTCTTCAAAATAGTGTATACAGATATTAGTTTAAGCTCTCGACACCTAGGGAACTGGAAAGTTGTAGTCTGAACATCATATAGATGCTTCCTACCTACATATTGCAGTGTATGATTAGGATGTTAATATAAAGTGTTAAGTCATTAGTAACAACCAGTCTTTCCTTGGGGTAAATTAGGAAAGCTTAATTGAAGGTATGATAGGCAGGTTAGACTTTAAACTAGTTCTGGGATCCTGAGTCGTGAAGTGAGAAGACATTTTGGAAGGCAGTTCAATGCAGGGGAAAGGCAGGGCATATCCAAAAAATGTTCAACAAAATCCTAAGTAGACCAACTGAATGTGAGAGGAAGCAGAAGTTGGAATATGCTTTGAAACTATTTTAAAGTAGTGCATAAGGAAGAAATGAAGTTAAAATTAAAGATATGAAGAGAATGTAGAAAATGGTTTGAGGTAGGAAAAACAATGGTATTCTACATAGAGTGAAGGTTAAGAGCATAGGCTTTGGAGTCAAGGGAAGAAGAGAGAATTTTCTACGCTGCTGCTTATTAGCAATATGACCTTTGGCAAATCATTTAATTCTATTTTTAAAATTTTTAACAATATAAAAATTTTATTTTCTTATTTATAGTTTTTTTAATTTATAAATCATGCTTATTCTATTATAGTTGTCTCAATATTCTCCCTTTCACCCCCCTCCACCCATCCCACCACCATCCCTTGCTTCCACAGTCAATTCCCACTCTGTTGTCCATGTCCATGGGTCATTCATATATGTTCTTTGTCTAGTCCCTTCCCCTTCTTTCCACCGTCCTCTTTCCCCATCCCCTCTAGTCATTTTCAGTCTTCTCCATGTTTCCATGCTTGTGGTTTATTTTGTTTGTTAGTTTATTTTGTTGAATAGAGTCCACTTATAGGTGAGATCATATGGTATTTGTCTTTCATCAACTGGCTTATTTCACTTAACTTGATATTCTCCAATTCCATGCATGTTGTTGGAAAAGGTAGAAGTTCCATTTCTCTCTCTCTCTCTCTCTCTTTCTTTTTCTTTCTTTCTTAAATGCAGATTGATTTTATTTATTTTTTAAATGTCAAAGTTAATTATAAAATATTTAAAAAATTAAAACCATTATAAAGTCTCAGCAATTAAACCAACATGACACCAGTAAGAAATAATCAAGTAGATCAATGAAATATAATAAGCATTCTAGAAACAAACATATATATCTTTCTAACAATGTAATATACGATTAAGGTAATATTTCAAATCAATGGGTAAAATAAGCTTATTCAACGAATAAGTTGCATGAACCACTACTACTTGAAATAAAACATAGAACCCTATTTCACACATTATACAAGAAATATTCAGGTAAGTTAAAAATCAATATGTAGAATATAAGGAGTTTTAGGAGAAAACACAAAATTATATTTTTCTTACAGTGAAGTAAAATATTCAAATCCAGAAGATATAAAGTAAATATTGACAATATGACTATATTAAACATTTAAGATTGTACAGTAATATATGTATTAAAAAATTAAAGGGCAAGTAATAGAATAGGAAAGTATCTGCAACACATCTAAAAAAGGGTTAATGTTTTTTTGGTTGTTTTTTAGGGGAAAAAATTCTATAAACATTTAATCAAAAAATGGATAAAGAATACCAAAAAATCATTTAAAGCTTTTTAAAAAATAATAGAAAAAGGCAAGCAATATACAAAAACAGGTTTAGTTTCAACAAATAATAAAGGAATAATTAAAATAATACATCATTTGTCACAATCAGATTAATACATATTAAAAAATATTGGTAATATCAAGTATTGGCAACTCTGAAAGGAACTGAGTATTCATAGAAGTTTTTTCTTCATCTTAAAGCAGTCCCTTTAGCATATTTTGCAGAGCTGGTTTGGGGGAGGTGTATTATTTCAGCTTTCTTTTGTCTGGGAAATTCCTTATTTCATCTTCCATTTTAATTGAGAGCCTTGCTGAGTAGAGCAGTCTTGGTTGCAGGCATTTGCTTTTCATTACTTGGAATATTTCTTGCTATTCCCTTCTGGCTTGCAATGTTTCTTTTGAGAAATCAGCTGCTAGCTGTATTGGGTCTCCCTTTTATGTTACTATGTCTTTCTCCCTTGTTGCCTTTAGGATTCTCTCTTTGTCTTTGATATTTGCCATTTTAATGATGATGTCTTGGAGTGGGCCTCACTGTGTTGCCCTTGAATGAGACCCTCTGTGCCTCCTGGACTTGTGTGACTTTTTCTCTCCTCCAATTAGGGAAGTTTTCCATCATGACTTTTTTCAAACAGATTCTCTATCCCTTCCTCGTCCTCTTCTCCTTCTGGAATCCCTATTATATGGATATTATTACATTTCAGGTTGTCTTGCATTTCCATAAATGCCTCTTCATTCTTTTTGAGTCTTTTTTCATTGTCTTGCTCTTTCTGAGAGTTCCTTTCTACCTTGTCTTCCAGCTCACTGATTTGTTCCTCAGCTTCATCTAGCCTGCTTTGGTTCCTTCTACTGTGTTCTTCAATTCAGAAGTTGTATCCTTCATTTCCTCTTGTGTCTTATTGATAGTTTCTATGTCCTTTTTCATGCTGATTGAGTTTGCAATAAGTTCCTCATAGTTTCCCTGCAGTTTTTTGTAATTCTCTCTTAGCTCACTGAGCTCATTGATCTTCCCTAGAACCATTGTTTTGAACTCAATATCTTTAGTTTACTTGCCTCTGTTTCATTTAGTTCTCTTTCTGGGGATTCATTCTTTCTCTTCGAGTGGGGAGTATTTCTTTGTTTTCCCATTATTTGTGAGACTCTTCTTGTTTGCTTCTGCTTCTGAGTTGACCTGTCTTGATTTACTGACTTTGTGGTGTGAACTTCTATGGTAGGACACCACTGTTTTTACTTTCTGGATCTGCCTCTCTAATTCTTTCTAAACCCCAATCTCTTCATTGGTAAAATGGGGATGAATATACATATCTTGTACTAGTTTCTTATAGTAACAGCTGTCGAAGAATCTCAGCTCCTGCTTTTCATGTCTTTGTATTGACCCACATCAACTCTGCCATTTAGTCATGTGACGCAAAAGTGATACAAGCAGAATCCTGTTAAGCTCTTGAGCACTGGGGGCTTTCCTCTTACAATACTGTCCTGAGACTACCATGGTGTAAAAAAGCCCAACAGAAAGAAGCCCAATTGAAAAGCCATGTGGAGGGAAAGGCCCAGCCATTCTATTATTTCCAACTGAGTGCCTCCTGAATGCAGATGCATGAGTGAGTCCAGGTGTAGAAAAACAACTAGTCAACCTACAGAATTAAGAGAATGAATAAATCCTTATTGGTTTGGTTTGGTTTTGTCTTCCTTCAGTGACATTCAAATTTTGGAATATTTTCTTTTGTTACCTGTCATTTATCAGGTTACCTTTACTAGACAACTATTATGTTCCAAACTTAATACTAGATGCTAAGAATATCCACATTGAGTAAAAAGATAAGATACAATAAGGTTAAAGAACAGTGTTCCTAAATTCAAGGTACTTACATTTATACACTAATGAAAGAAACATTCAAATAATCAGAAATCAAAATTCAGTTTGAATAAATACCTAGGAGTGGAGTAGCTGACCTATATGATAGAGATATATATATGTGTGTGTAGGTAATTTACCTACTTTTTAAGAAATTACCAATTTTATAGTTGTTATGTTGTGATCTCATTTCAATTTTAATTTTCCAAAATGACTGATGAACATCGTTTCATGTGCTTATTTGTTATCCTTGTATGTTCTGTAAACTTTCCAAATATTTTTCCCATTTCATAATTAGGTTTTTTATTTTCCCTCTATTGACTTCTGAAGGTCCTTTATATATCCTGATACAAGTTATTTTTCAGATATTCTGCAATTACTTTTTTTCTATGTCTTATCTTTTTATTCTCTTAACCTATACCTGAATGTTCACAGCAGCTTCATTTGTAATAGATAAAACCCAAAAATAATATAAATGCCTATTAACAAGGGAATGTGTAACAAATTGTAGCATAGTCATATAATAGAATACTGCCCAACAAAAAGGATGAACTATTTTTTTTTTGGTATTATTGTGATAAGATAACCCTCATTTTAAATCACTAAGTGTTAGGGTGTTTTGTTGCATGGAAATAGATAACTGGAACATGTCTCATAGGTTGTTACGTACATTATCTCATTTTATCTTCATAATATTCTTGAAACATGTACTTACTGATACTGAGGACTAAATAAATATTAGATACTATTTTTAACTTTGAGCATTTAGTTTTAAAAAAGACACACCATAATATATACACTCTATGCAAGTCTACAATTTGCCTTTTCTTTGTTCTTCTTTTTTAATTTGACAATATACCTCTTGGGGATTTTTTCTTGTCAGCATGCAGAGCTCTACCTCATTCCGTGTAATTATCTAGTATTCTACTTAATGATGTTTTATAATTTATGTGGCCATTCCCTTGTCTATAGGCTTTAGGTTGCTTCTAATTTTATAAACTGTTACAGACCATTTTATGATGAACACATTTATGCATACATTTTAGTGAACATTTGTATGTATAATTGTGTATTAATATCTAGAAGTAAAAATCCCTATTTAAGGTGCATGTACACTTTATTTTGTGATAGATTTTTATCACATTGACATTCAATGAAGTTGCAGCAATTTATGCTCTTACTATGGGCATATGAGACTGACTGATTCTTTTAACCAATGTTAATAATATTATAAATTATTAAGTCTTTGGATAGCTTGTACTCTGATAAGTGTAAAATGATGGCTCATTTTTGTTTCACTGTACCTCTACTTAATATGAATAATGTTACACAACTTTGTACACATCTACAAACTATTTAAAATTCTATTTTCTTGTCAGATAAGTTGTACATTATTCTATTGTGATTCTGGTGTTTTTGTATTGATTTGAAAGAATATTTTATGTAAGAATGTTATAATTTTTCTTACGTGCTAAGAATATTTTTTCAGGTTTACAATTTCCCTTTTGATCTGTGTTTATAAAATGGTATTTCTGCCATACAAAAAAAATTGCATTTACATAAGTGAAATTTATCAGTGTTTCATATGTTCTTTCAGTAGTTTTACAGATTTAAATACTTAAATCTTTCCTCCATCTGGATATTTTAACAATTTAGAGGTTCACTAAATTGTGTTTTCAAATATCTAATGATTTATCTCAATTCCATCCACTAAAAAATGCATCAATTCACATTAATTTAAAATTTTGCTCTGATTAAATATTGAATTCAAACCCATTTTTGGACTCTTCTTTTCTTCCATTATTGCTCCTTCTATTCATCCCCCTGTACCAAATTGATCATCACAAAATTTACTAGACTTACGTCCCTTAGTGACTCATTCTTTCCTCACAATTGTATTAATATTCTCACATATATATATTTTTTATAAGAAGTTAAGACTACTTACTGCAAAGAAGTGTATTTTTACAGGAATTATAGGTCATTTGAGGAGGAATTGATTGACATCACAAAACGGCAAGTCTCCATCACCAGGACCTATAAATCTTCACATTCCCCAGGGGTGGCCAATATGGATCCTTTCCCCACCCTCTTTTTTAAAAAATTTATTGTTATTTGGTTACAGTTGTCCCGCCTTTTCCCCATTGCTCACCACTACCCCATTCCTACCCACTCCCACAGTCAATCCCCCCATTGTCTATGCCCATGAGTCCTCTTTTCACGTTCTTTTGCTTGTTCCTTCCCCCTTTTTCCCCTGTTATCCCCCTCGCCACTCCTCTCTGGTCAATATCAGTTTGTTCTTTATTTTCAAGTCTCTGGTTCTATTTTGCTTATTTGTTTGTTTTGTTGATTAGGTTCCACATAGATGAGATCATATAGTATATGTCTTTTACCCGCTGGCTTATTACACTTAACATAGTACTCTCCAGTTCCATCCATGCTGTTGCAAAAGGTAGGAGTTCCTTTTTACTTTCTGCTGTGTAGTATTCCATTGTGTAAATGTACCACAGTTATTTGATCCACTCATTTACTGATGGTCACTTAGGCTGTTTCCAGCTCGTGGCTGTTGTAAATTGTGCTGCTATGAACATTGTCGTACATAGGTTCTTTTGAATTGGTGTTTCATGATTCTTAGGGTATAATCCAAGCAGTGGGATCACTGAATCAAAAGGCAGTTTCATTTTTAGTTTTTTGAGGAAATTCCATACTGTTTTCGACAGTGGCTGCACCAGTCTGCATTCCCCCTGACAGTGTAATAAGGTTCCCTTTTCTCTACAATCTCGCAGGTACTTCTTGTTTGTTTACATTTTAATGGTAGCTATTCTGACCAGTGTAAAATGGTATCTCATTGTGGTTTTAATTTGCATCTCTCTAATGGTGATGTTGAGCATTTTTTCATGTGTCTATGGGTCCTCTGTATGTCCTTAGAGAAGGGTCTGTTTAGGCCCTTTGCCTATTTTTTAATTGGATTACTTGTCTTCCTGGTATGGAGTCATGTGAGTTCTTTATATATTTTGGAGACCAAACTCTTGTCCAAGGTATCATTGGCAAATATGTTTTTCCATATGGTTGGTTCCCTTTCCATTTTATTGATATTTTCTTTAGCTGTGCAGAAGCTTTTTAGTTTGATGTAGCGCCACTTGTTTATTCTTTCCTTTATATCCCTTTCCCTAGGGGATGTATCAGTGAAAATATTCCTGCATGGGATATCTGAAATTTTCCTGCCTATGTTTTCCTCTATAATTTTTATGGTGTCACAATTTATATTTGTCTTTTATCCATCTTGAATTTATTTTGGTGCATGGTGTAATTTGGTGGTCCTTTTCCTTTTCTCTTTTCTTTTTCTTTCTCCTTTCCCTTCCTCTTCTCCTCCCCCTTCCCTTTCTCCTCCTCTTCTCCTCCTTTTTCTTCTTTCTCCTCCTCCTCTTCCTTCTTTTTATTTTTCCTCTTTTTGCAATAAAATTTTTTCCAAAAGAGGCATCACAAGAATATTGGGTAATTCTCATGCAATGGTGTAGACTTATAGCTTCTCAGCATGACTGCATTGAAAGAATAACACTCAGCTGAACATGTGCATTTTCATATGTTCATTTAATCATCTTTAAAATAATAAAACCAATGCAAATTAATGAAAAATGCTCAATATTTTAAGTAAAACCTGAACACATTTTGCATTCACCATGATTGCAGCTATTTGGAAATTAGCATGCTCGTACAAAAATGTGAAAAAAAAAACCTTCCAATAAAATGGAAGAATTAAAGGAGATTTACTTCCTTCCTGAAAATTTTGATTAACACTGTTATAAGAGTATTTACATAACCAAATAAATTCAGAACTTAATTACTTTGTAGTCCTAAAGAAGAATCTTATTAGGAATATGAAGTGGAGATGTGATAAGTATGTTATTTTGTCCCATGTGTAGAGTGGCATCAAGATACAATAGCATGCATACAAACTGGAGTCTAAAGATTGGCCTTCAGAATTCTACTTCTTTTGAGTTAGCTGAGGTGGATCTGACTCTCAAGATTCAATATATGAAAAATAAGATCATTAGAATCACTTCACAGAGTTTTTAGAGCCTTTCTCCTCAAAGTGTGGTCCATGGACCAACAACATCAGGATCACCTGAAGTTTATTAGAAATGCAAGATTTCAGGCTCCAAGACAGTCCTCCAGAATCAGATTATCTGCAGGTGGAGTTTAGCAATCTGTGTTTTCACAACCTTTCCAGGTGACTCCCCTGCATGCTAAAGTTTGAGCAGCACTGTTTTAGAAAAATAAATGAATCAAATAGTTGCAAATACTACCTTTCACAAATTCATTATTATTATGTTAATCATATACAATGAAAAGGTAAGGTAGCCATTCAAAGTGTAGGACTGGGAACAATCAATGTTCTCTTAACTTTGGAAAATTTTCCTTCATTTTGCTTTACTTAGCATTACCTGTACTTGGACAAGAACATTAAACATTTCGTAGATGAGGATTCTGCCTGTTTAATTTCATAAATATTTATTGAGTTCTTCCTGTGGCCCAGGCTTTACTTTACATGCTGGGGGTTCAGCAATGAAGATCTACATGGCTCCCACCTTCAGGGAGTTTTTAGGCTACCAGGAAAGATAATCAATAAACCAATCATAGCAGATGTAGAGAGGGTTGCAAATGAGGATTCACTCGTTATTGTAAAAGCATTTAACTTTAGGTTCTTCCCTATGAGTTAGTGGGTAGACATTAGACAGTGAATAACACCCCTAGACATTGTTTAACATTTGGGAGGCATACATATTCATATTTTATGGTTCTGGGGAGATAGTTTTCAAAAAAATTTTTGCAATCCAAATATTTAAGGATTCTCTGGAGATCAATGTTACAGGCCAGTTTATTATCCCAATGTTTGAATGTATTATTTTTATTTAAAGATCCATTTTTCCCCTTCTCCCCTAAGAATGCTTTCTTTGGCCTGAATTATCTAAGTATAGATTCAAAAAGCTGTTCACTATGCAGCATAGAGCTATCCCTTCATAATTCTGTGAAAAATTGCAGGCAGATTTTTTTCCAGACACGGGCACAGTCAGGAGCACAGCTGCACTGCTTTATTACAAGATATGGATGTAGATAAAATGTCCTAAGATGAGCTCTTAAAAGGACTTTCTCTGACATTTGTTCAACATTTATTTCACAATTCTTGGAGATAAATGAGCAGTTCTGGGGGTGTAAGCTCAAAGCCCTGCAAATTGATTAAAAGCTATGCTCAAATCCAGATCAATTAATAACAGTGTCCCCACAGGGTTAATATTAAGAGTTAGCATTATTATGTTTTTCGTCTTCATTTCAAGGTTTCTGCAAGTAGATTAATCAGCCCTTGTGTATTCATTCTACCACCAGACAACAAATTCATTTTGATTATTATGTTACAAATATCAGCGACATTCAATAGACCTTGGAGTGAAATTTTTATGAGTTTGGGCAAATATCCACCAAAGCACATGAGACATATCAGATAATAATAGAGCTGCAGGTTCTGGAACTCACAGGGTCAGTCCTTCAACCAGACTCCCTGAATTGGAATGTCAACCTGGTGATTTAGTTCACCATCATTACCTAAATTATTCCAGGGTAAAGGCAAATATACCATACGTATTTAAAATATTGGTACTCATATCACTTTTTAATGCAGTCCAAGCTGCTTAAATAGCAGATTTCAAAGAACCTTTACATTAACTCCTAAATGTCAATAGTAAGATAGTAAATGGAATATAATCCTAACTTTCTTCAAAGGCCATGGGACCTTTAATAACCCTAAATAGGCAATAAATCTTTTTTTAAAAAAATTTTCTCACAAAAATCATACTACTGCCTCAATCGGCCTCAGTTTACCACAGTTGCTTGATGGTTAGGCAAATTTTAAGTAGTTTCTCAGTCAGTGGTGTTTTGGTCAATTTCTTAATCAACTCAAGGATCATCTCAATTTTTATCGTGTCCTCTCTGCATTTCAAATGGAAGAATCAAGAGCAGGGGCCTTTGAAGTTTGTGGTATGGGCATCCCAGCTTCCCCTAGTGGTTCAAGCTGCAAACCTGAACAAATCACCACCCCCTATGTCCCCTAATATCCTCACTATGTTAGCTCTGGTGTTTTATGAGGAAGAGGATATAGAGGAAGCACTGTATTGTCTTTTTTCAATAGCCTGTGTTGAAGTCCTTAAATGGCATCTTTCCTCCACTTACCTTTGGTCTCCTGTAACGCATTTTCATTCACCAATATATTTGGATTTATAGAAACATGGAAACAAAACCAGGCTGCCTTGTCCATGCTATGGGTGCTACAGGCCCTTTTCCATCATTACTCAGAGCTATGAAGGGTTTCTTCCCCTGCTTCCTCCCTTACTTCTACCTGTTTCTGAAAGAAATACAAATGTCCATAGAGCTCCAGTGAGAAGAAGAGAAATGGGACAGGGAAAGGATTTGGCACTGAGCAAAATGGATGCCTTCTCACCTGGTTTCACCCTGATCTCTGTTGAATTGGCCTGGAGGCAGCTGCACACTTACAAAGAATCCCCAAGACTACACTTTTAGGAGGAAAAGGGGACCTACAGTAGATTTGTTTGTAGTCAGCTAAGAATAATCACAGGCAAACCTGACCATTATCGGGATTATCCAACTAACAACTATTGTCAAGTAGAACAATTGGTGACAAAGCACAGATAATTAGAAATTACATTCCTATAAACAGACTGTTTTCTAAACCTGTTATACTCTGAGGTTTGCATGGGCAAATTCTTTCCCAGTCAATCTCCTTTCACTAAGAAGGGTAGGAGTGGCCTAAAGAAAACAGCCACAGATTCAAGGTCTCACAGTAATAGTATAAAAATCAAACATCAGAAGCCTGGCTCATCTCCCAGGTGAGATACTTGTGGCTCAACCGGACTCAACCGGAGACACCTGGCAAGCAGTCATGGTGTGGGATGAGGAACCACTCTCCTATCTTCCTTAAGTAAAATTTCTAGAAAGAACATATAATGGGAATTAAAAAAAAAAATCAGGCTGTATGAGGACTGCTAGTAGACTAAGGCTTTATCTATCTATCCATCTATTTATTTATCTATCATCTCTCTCTTTTCCTTCTTTCTTATAGCACTTAGGAAACATATTGCTCACATTGGTCCTACTGTTTAGTAGTTAGGAGTTGCTGAATATATGCGAGAAACACTATGTATTTTGTCAGTATAACATCTATACACTGTAAAGAGCCTGTAAGCAGCCAGGCCCAAGAGTGCCAGCAGACCAGGCTTCTTTCCATCCTGTCAGATTTTCACGGTTTCTGTTACATGCGAACCAAGAGAAAGCAGAGCCATACAATTAAATCTGCAAGATGAGAAGGGGAGACTCTCCAGGTATGTCAACCTACATATATGATATGATATGAAATTAAATGATTTTCTACAAATCTAAATCAAAATGCGGCCTGGTTAAAGAATCTGCTCTAATGGGTTAATTTTTTTTTCACAAAAATCTTACAGAAATATGAAGATCAATTCATTCCATATACAAGAAACAAACATCTTTATTGAATAACACGATTATTCAAGATGTGGAATATTGTGGAAATTTGAGGACAAAAATTATGTTGCTGTATATAATGAGTTTCTGTGCTCTGGGAAGTGATTTGTTTTCAAAATGCTAAAGGTTATCAGCCCTCAGAAAGCTCTCTCACATGACTGAAATCTCAACCAACTCTGTATTTGGTGTGAAGCCATTGTATCTACAGAAGGTGGCTGGTGAAGCTAAGGAATACTTGGGAGGCGAAACCAAGCCATGAGTGATGCACGTGAGCTGGGGCCCCAGTTATTAAGCAAAGCACAAGGTCTCTGAAGGGAGTTTATGGATGAGTTTGGAGGAGGGTTTGCAAGGAGACAGGTGGGCCTGAATAGACTGCCTGAGAGATGACCCTGGGTGGTTAAGACAGAGTAGGGATACTGGTATAGGCCACTTCCTAGCAGCTTCTCTCTTCAGCTTCCTTTCCATGACTCTGTGTCCAACTTCCCACATCACTTACAGTCTGTTAGCTGTGCTGCTCAAAATCCTCCAGAAATATACCAATAAATAGCTGCAGATATAAGGTGGCTATGTCTCAGTTTCACTGCCTTTTTACTTTTCTTCCTACATAAAATGTTAACTGAAATTAAATCTTTCCCTCAAAGAGCTCAGAGCTGTTAGAGGATGCTAAACTAAGAGATGAGAAATCAAACACTGATATAGAACAATCCACCTTGAGAAATCACAGCAAACACTTGGGAGTCTGGGTTAGCACTCTTTGTTATTTTCCATATTCAGATTTTAGGACAAGAGCAGAAAGATCTGGTCTACCTTCCATTTGACTTTGACATGAAGATAGTACAATATAATATAAAGTTTCCTGAATTCAAAGGCAGAAGATTTTTTTTTTTTATCCTCACTCAAGGACATTTTTTTCCCTTGCTTTTGAGAGAGAGAGAGAAGAGGAGAGAGAAAGAGACAGAGAGAAACATTGATGGGAGAGAGAAGCATCAATTTGTTGCCTCCTGTACATGCCTGGACCAGGAACTGGCACCTAGGCCAGGGATGATATGCATCTGGATGGGGCATTGCATGCACCTGTGCCTGGAATGGGGGTTGAACCTACAACATAGGTATGTGCCCTGATAGGGAATTGAACCATCAAGCTTTTGGTTACAGGACCGTACTCTAACTAACTGAGCCACAACCAGCTACAGAGGCAGGAGAGTTAAGACATAGTTTTGACCCCAGCACTTTGCAGTGATGTGACTTTGGATAAGGCAACTAACTAACCTGTTGAAGACTCAAGTCTTCACATGTTTAAAATGGATTTAATAATATAGGCCTTAAAGTGTTGTGGTAACACTTTACTGAGATTAACTGCTTCAAAAGCACTGTGTAAATTAAAGTTTTAATTACTCATCTTTTAGATCTGTCCTGAGTGGCTTAGAGCAAGACCTGACTGTTCCACTCACTCACTCGCCTCACAGCCCTGCCGTCACTTCTTCATGGTAGATTAGTCCAACTGCTACCCCAGCATCTGAATTTCTTTGCCCAAAGCCTTTCTATGACTGCTGGGGCCTACCTTGGCACCTGTGCATTACACAGAAAGTGCTAGAAGCAATTCACCATTCCCATCAAGCAGCCTTCAAGCAATGACTAATGGAAACTTGTGTGTAATACACCAGCTCCCTTAACTCTGAAGTAGGACAGCTCTGGGCACCTGTCTACACATGTTTCACAGTTCTCCAGGGCAATAAGCTCCAGTTGCCCCCAGTGGTTAATTGATAACTTAGCATTTATTGGCTTCCCCCTCTTCCCTGTCTCGCTTCACCTACTCCCAGCAGTGTTTCCTGGTAATTTCCCAAAATGTTCTGTTGGTACTTGCACTCTTGTCTCAGGATCTGCTTCTGGGAGAACACAAGCTAAGACACTCTCTGTGCTAGGATTCTACAAAGGGCCACAGTGAGAAAGGTTATGGTTCCCCTTTGGCAGCTGCAGTAAATCGACTGATTCTTGGACTTTCATTCATCCATTACATTTGTCTAAACACCCAGCTTTCCTTGAATATACAACTTAACCTGCCTCAGCAGCTTTACTTGGTAAGTTATGCATACTCTGTTCCCTTCTTTCCTACAAATATGTTATCACATATGTATGCTGTTTACACCATATCATTCTTAAAAAAAAATATTTATCCAACACCTGACATCAGGTGATAGAGAGAGGACTGAATTGGGCATCAGAAGGCCTGGGTGTTAAGTATAGAAACCCTTCTCATGAGAAAAGTTCAACAGCAACACCTCTGTCCAGAGACATGCACCTTGCTCTAAAACAATGCAAACTGATATGTTAAAGATGCTTTTTGTATCCTTGGGGAAAATGGGAAAGGCAAGACCCTAGGGTCTCCAAATACTATTTACGGAGATAATGCCCAGTTAAAAGAAAATCCAAGGTAAAAGGAGAAATCCTGGGCAGGAGACAGCACATAGATTTAATATGCATGAGGAGGGAAAGGTAAAGAAAAGTCACTGGTCAAACTGCATTGCTCTCAGAGAAGCTCAAATCATCTTTGTCCTGAATCTGTAATTTGTGGATGTCAAGAGCTTTTTCAACAGCAACACTGGAAACTCCATTAGGCCGGACAGAAGGATTGCTCTTTGTTATATCTATTCAGCCAGCTAAATTATTTTCTTTCCATGAATCCATCTATCCATCCAGGCATCCCTATGCCTTCTATTGCTTCTTTAACTCCTTCATCTAACCTTTCCATCCTTCCCTCCAGTCCTCTCTCCAATGGCTTTTACCTTTCACCCTTCCAACATTTCTTCCAGTATCCCTTCATCCTCTCCTTTCTCATTTTATTATTTTTCCCCTCTTTTTTTAACCCCTCTTTTCATCTAAGCTTCCTTATTTCTTTCTTTTTTTTCAATAATTAAGAGTGCCATAGGGACATGATAGTTAAATGTCATACTCTGGAGTCAGCTTGCATGTTTTAAACCTAGGTCCAATATTAACTAGACGTATGTCTTTGGGAATTTTGTTTTTTAAGTCCCTATCCTTGAGGTTCTTAATTTCTTTATAAACTGGAGCTAATAATAATTTATACTCAACTGGCTTATTCTGAGGATTAAATAAATTAACATGTGTATGATGCATACAGTAAAACTGGCTGGTAGTAAGTTATAAATACTAGTCATTATTAATACAGTTCTGGTATTGAGTTAAAGTCTGCAAAGATAAATTTTTAAGACACAGCACTTGCTTATAAGGGAATTCTTATGTCTGGAATTAGTACAGTTCATCCAAATATGAAAAAATAATTCGCTTTTCAATAGGATGCTTACCTCATTGTGTTCATTTTCTAACATGTATAATTTAGCATCATCACCTCTGTTGAATGGTGAAATATATTTGTATCTTCTGTTTCCAAAGCATGGTTACACTCTTACAACTCCTGACCTTTGCCCCATTTCAGTTCTATTTTATCAAGTGTGTTCATCTGAACTTGATTTGTACACTGAGCTACTTGCCAGCCTCCTGCAATACAATTTAGCATGAGAGGCAATATAATCTTCTTGTTGGAGATAGCAGCAGTTCAATAGAATGGATTGAAACTCTAGCCAATGTTAGTATGATTTACATCCCTTGCTACAGAGGACGGTCTGCATGTTCTTTCAGCTGTGTTGAGACGAGGACTTTCAAACAAGTGACTGCAGTTCTGACACTCTCAGTTAACTCCTTTTGTCCTAAGGCTCTAGGACTTCAATACCCAGAGATTCCTAAACTGGCACTTAAGAATTGTCAGTCCTAGTCTGAGAAGTTAAGAACAGAATAGCTTACAGTTAAGTTTGAGAACCTATTGAAACTCCTCTGAGGGCATTTTAACAAACCTGACTGGTCTCCTATGTCCAGAGCCAGATAATTACAGATTTTACTCCACAAACAAACTGACATCCAAAATCTTCATGACCAATCAGAAAACAAATATGACATATGCCATCCTCTGCTGATACCTCTACAGATACCTCAGAGATATTGCAGGTTTGTGTCTAGACCACAGCAATAAAGCAAATGACACAATAAAACAAGTTATAATCTTTGCTGGTAGAGGATCTTGCCGTAAATTTGCAAAAAGGGCAACATATATGAAGTTCAATAATGCAAAGAGCAATACAATGAGATATACCCTACTCTGAAATGACTGTGAGTAGAGTATGGTAACAAACAAATCCTGAAATCTCAGTGGGTTAGCACAATAAAAATGTATTTCTAGTTCCTGCAAAACCTGAGACAGGTCAATGGAGGCTCATCTCCATCTTGTAACCCAGGGATCCAGGCCCTTTTCATGTTCTGTTTCTATCATCTCCATATGTGGCTTCCAAGGTAACTGAGGAGAGGAGAAAGGGATGGAGGAGACATATCAGCTCTTAACTTGTTCAGCTGGGAAGTGACATCCATCACTTCTACTTAGGATCCATTGATCAAAATTTGTCTCATATCCCCATCCTAATGGCAAGGGCTAGGAAATTCAAATGAACATATGGAACATTTGTTACACCTAAACATCTCACTCATAATTGGTATGGATGTAGACATAAGAGAAAAAAGATGCTAAATGGATAAGGATAATGGAAGATGTAGATTGTTTCTAAATAACAAAGAATGGGGGCAAGAGTTCTGGAGACCAGAGCCTCAAACCAAAACAGCCTAGCCACCAGCACAACACTTTAAAAAATTTTTGTCTTTTATCTTTAAAATTAAACTTTTCATGAGTTTAAAAATACAAAAATAAATAAATGAAAATAAAAGAAAAATACAAAACTTCAGCTCTGATTCACCAATGCTGAAATAATAGCACATGTTTATTCTTTGTCTTTCTCCCAGTACACCATGTGCCCTCCCAAGGATTTGCCCTCTCTGATTTAAGAAGCACATTCTAAATGTTCAATAATGGGCTATTAAGTGGTAGTGATGAGGGTACATGGAAGATACAAGGAAATGCCACTGTCAATTTGAAGGCCTGCATCATGGTTGAGTAGTTACATGAATAGCCTTGAACACTCTATTCTAAAATGAAAGTTCATTGCAGTCCCAATGGCTTATACACTATTAATTAACTTTTATCTTGAATCTTCCTCAGTGCCCATTCACAGAGGGCAATGAATCTAGGACAGATGAGTTTATCTGAATGCAATTCAATGCCATGAGACTAACAAGAGCCCTTTTTCAGAATTTCTTCTTCCCTCTCAACCTCCCTTCCCTCCTTAGCCAGGGATTTTCACTGAACAACAAAGACAAGCCTCAATCTACTGAATCTTAGAGATACAGCCTTGTTTTTACAGGATAACTAGAGAGACTTTCTGAGAGGAAACATGAATTTGCCTAACTTCCAGCTTTTTCTTGTCTCAGTTGCTGCATAGCTACCCACACTCGTCACTGTTTCCTGCATTCTAGACCTCTTGTGACCTGAACTCTGAAGTTTACCAGGTTCTGCAAATCTCCTTTTCTTTATATAACCCATCTTAATAATAGCTATTTAAAAACAGATGAGTGACCACATATGAAATAATTACTTCATTACCCAAATATTTACCATGGACCTATTGTCTTCTAGGTACCATGGAAGATGATAATTTATGTGAGCAAGATGAGGTCCCTGTTCTCCATGCAATTTACTGTCTAGAAGTAAGAAACAGGTAAATAAATTAATAAAAAAAATAAGGTGATTTGGATGACAGCCAGTGCTACAAAGAAAAGAAAACAGGGTAATATTATAGGCAGTGACTGTGGCCATGGGCAACATGCACAGAGTAGTCAGAGAAAGACTCCCTGCCCAGGAGCTGGAGGCCACTGGGCAGGAGGAGTAGAGGAGGCTGCCAGGGCTGAGCTGCAATGCAGAGGGGAAGGACAAAGGTTCCCTTTTTCCTCCCACACCCAATAAAGGGATGAAGTGTTTCTTTTTCTGATCTCATCTCCAGTGCCCCGGATCCTCTGTAAAAGCAAGGATATAAATGTCATATGAAATGTAATAACAGACCGTCTTGAAGAAAGCCCTTATTTCTCTCTTTCCTGAATCGGCATGTCTCCATGGGGCTAAACAAAACACTTGCCTTGATCTTTGATCAAAATGCAGTGACCTAACTTTCTCTGTTTAGTCCAATGGCTGATGACAAGTTATAATAGAAACAACCGCTCACTCTCTGGCTTCCCTCAATCAGCTAGACAGCATCCCTCTGATTAAGTCACCAGGGAAAATATTTTGTCTGTTCCCAGTGACTACTGATTGATAGCACTGAAGCAGTATTGCTGCTTAACCCCTTATTCAGGAGGGCTATCAATTTCTGCAGAGCCCTTGGCCAGTCTACCCCCACCTATTTCAGTAGTTAGAGAAATTGCCTCAGAAGTACGTGTGGCTATATACCCATAAGGAACGTGACAAGAATGATGAAGACAGGATGAGAAGAGGTAAAAATGACACAGACTTACCAGTTAGATCAGCACTGAGCTCACTCAGAGGCAGTCAGCTTCATTACTCTTCTTTTATACACAGCTACCTTCTCCCTCCATTCTCCTCCTATAGGCCCTTGTCCCACATTTTGGAGGCAGATGCAATAACAAAGCAAAAATGGGCAGAAAAGATGGATGCCACATAGGTTGGGGCAGAGTGGAGACAATTCAGGTCCTTCAAAACAAAAGAAGTTCTTAAAGAGGTTAATCTGGGAGAGGATAATTTAATAACCTGACATCATGGTATATATAAAATGGACTCCTGCTTTCCTTCTGTACTCCCATCCACTGCATTTTTAAAGATAAAAGATTTGAAAATAATCTGCAATATGTGGCATGGAGAAAACAAGGAACAGGGTTTCAAAAATGCTTGCATCAGAGCCCTGTTCTGTTAGTAAGTTCCTACACAGCCCTGAGCAGCTTCCTCAGCTTCTGTGACTTTTAGACTGCTTATCTACAAAGTGAGGCAATTTGATCCACAAAACTTCTAATGTCCCTTTTTGTTCTAAAATGCCATGATTTCTATGCAGTTGGAGAGATTCAGTTTAACTGAAATAAAGAATCTTTTGACAGATATTAGGAAAAAAAGGCTTTTTAATGTCTCTTTGTAAAAAATAGTTATCCACAATATTCATACGTTAACTCTAACTTCTTAGTGTAGGAACATTCTGCCCAAGGCTAGATGGGACAAGTTGGAATCCTGCAAGTACTCAAAGGAAGAACACTTTGATTTATATAATAGTATTATAAGAAAAAGATAAATCAGTGTTGTTATTTCATTTATCTATCTCTGCCTACTTAAATTATTTGATTAATTTATTTTCTGCCTTTATCTAGAAAAAATTTAGAGTAACTGAAGAATTCATGATAAAGTTATTTACCCAATAGCTGCCTCTCAATGCATTTTGTTTACCAAGACTTAAGGATTTCTTTGTTTAGATTTTTAAGACAAAAGATTCTCATTGTCCAGTGAAAATTAGTGATATATTGACAAAGTCTTATGCCTGTGCTCATTTAAAAATGTTAAATTCACACTATTCTGCCCTACCCTCAATCAGACTCTGAAGTGGGTTAGAATGAAGTACCTTTGAATTGAGTTTCAGTGGAATTTACCAAGTTTATGTCACAAATATTAACTGGATGTTTGAGAAAAACTGAACATGTTCCTGGTCCCCAGAAAACTTAAGAGTTTAGCAGGGAGATAGGTATAGAAAAAATAAATAACAACCAGAGCAATAGGGAGGACCTCCTGAAGCCAGCTCATGGCAAATGCACACTGGGGCCAAGGTCTCACACATTAGGCAAAGACATCGAATTCTTTAGAATCTTTAAACTGTTTGCTTCCTTCCTATAAGATGCATGCACCTTTCTCATGGAGCTCCTTCTCAGTGTTCATGAAATGTCAGCTAGGCCTAAAGGAGATCAAAACTGTTTTCTGTCTGATTTGTGAAGATGCTAAGTCTGTCAGAGTTCAGAGGTCCTCCAGTGCTATATGAAATTCTTCAATGTTAACCAAAGCCATTCCTTTCATAGTTGAAAATGGTTTGGTACCTTAGTTCTCAATCTTTGCTGCACAGCAAAATACCTGGGGACTTTTTAAATATTCTTGTGCCCAATCAGCATCCCAGAATACTTATAATGCATCTGAGTCCTAGAGGTAGAACCCAGACATAAAGTATACAGGGTAATTTCAATGTGAAACCAAAACCAAGAGCCTCCGGCTTAATGTATGTTGACATCTAAGAAAAGTAGCATTTAGGAGTAAATTCATGTTAAGGAAGAAGTAGCTAATAAGATTTACCTTTATAGAAGGCCATTTTTGATAGGGGAAAGGGTAGAATGAAACATGATCACCTGATCCATTTAAACTTCCATGAATGGGGTTAATTATGATGATACCAACAAAAATAAAAACTAGCAGACTTTCAATAAATGCTACATTGCATGTTGCATGATTTTTAACCTTCAAATAATCTTAAAGGGGCTTGAGCCCCATTTTAGAGGCATAGAAAGATTAAATAGTTGGTCAGGAGTTTGTAATGAGTAAATTAGGAAGGCAGAAACAAAAACTCAATATCCCTGTTTAAAGTCTACATTTTATCCACTCACACACTTTCCCACACCGAAGAGCCTAATTCAAAGGATAATGGCAAAGGCTTATATTGTGTCTGCCTCATAAGAGATGAATAAATTGGTCTCCTTCACACTCCAAAGGGAAGGGCTTTTACACACATGCCATTGGATGTGTGTAAAGCAATTCTTACAGTACCACTGTGGTGGGAGAGGGCTGGGGAGATGAAAGGAGCAGCCACCTAATATTTCCCACATATGACAGAGCAACAGGGGCTGTGGGCTAACTGGTGAGAATGACTAGTTAATTGAGCAGTTCATTAACAAGCAAAACAGTCCTGGGTATTACCTGTGGAAATGAATGAAGATTATATTGATTGCTATGTAGCGGTTCAGAACAGACATCCCCAAAATGTGACATTTTGGCATGTGAATTATTTTGAGCTGAAGGCGGTCAAGACCCTGTAGGCTCATGAGAAATGCTTGCCTCTCCCATAAAGAATTCAGATTAGGGGTTTTGCCCACAATAAGAGTTATCACCAGAAATAATATTTTACAACCTATTTATAGGGCAGGGCGAATTACTAATGACTGAACATCTGCTCTTCTTTTTGTCCTATAAATGACCTTCCTCTGCTCTGAAACCCCATGGTAATCTTTAGCTCAGAATAGCATATCTATCTTTATTTCCCTTTTGTCTTTGAACCTCTCACGTATTTGGGAATCTCTGACTCTCTTATGTATGTGGGGTTTTTATGTGTACATATGTATTAAATTTGGTTATTTTCTCTTGTTAATCTGATTCATGTCAATTTAATTATATTGTTTACCAGCTTGAACAACCTAAGAGGGTAGAGGAAAGTTTCTTTCTCCTCTATACTTAATAGAGGCTTCTACATGCAAGGTGGAGGCATACCCAGTACAGAGGCTTTCTGCCTCCCTAAATGGCATGCTGTCTGGCTCTACTGACCTAGCAATGATTGCATTAGAGCCAGGCCTCTAGCTCTAGGCTGTCAAAGAGCATTGAATTTGGTACATTTTTTGATCAATAAAACAGACTTTTAATTTAATTAATCTCATCCTTGATTGTATTAACCACCCATGTGGCCGGAAAGTACAGCTTGGACCTTGGGCAACCACAGTCTGCATTAATTTCTCAGTCACTGAAAACTTAAGGGTTTTCATGAAGGTACTGATTCATTGTGCTGTTGATCAGACACCTGACCAACAAAAAGCCCCTGAAAAAACTTCTCTGGATTTTCTGAAATCAAATTCTAAGTATGGGGTGGGGAGGACAACATAAACATTTCTTATGAACCAATTATGGATGAAAAGGGGTCATATACTAAACCTGAGAAGCTCAGGGGAGTCCTGCATGATGGGCCTTACAAACTGAGAGACTGAAAGTAACCACATAGGAAGGTCAGAAACTAAACTTTCTAAAATCAGGTCATGGTGGGCAGTCATGTTATAGGCTAGAATATTCCCTGATAAAAGTCAAACTTTACCTTAATTAAGCTTGTCTATTGTTTTTTTGCATCTAGAAAAACATCTTTGGAATGGCAAGGTAACTTCCTTTTTCTGGACCCTTCCAGGCACAATCACTGCACCATGGTAGAGACCAAAAATCCTCTTGTTATTGTTATAATGTTAATTATTGACTGTTAACTATTCCATAAATACAAATATAAAAGAAATTTTGTCTATCCCATTTTACTTTTTATCCAATCCCAGGAATTTCATGACTTTGCTTTCTCCTACCTCCCTAATCTCTCACTAATGAAATTCATGTAACTCCCTTATGTCTTGCCTGTTGATTCTAATGTAAAAAATAAGGTATAAAACTGCCATTTTCCAGAGCATTTTATAAATTTGTTTAGGTTTTGCCTCCCATAAATTGTTGGTTTGGCTCAAATACACTCATAAAAATCCTCTACAGGTTTGAAAGTTTCTTATGTTGACAAAATGGAACCTTTTATTCTCAAAGATACAAAATTTCTGAGAAAGCGAAACATTGGTTTCAAATTGATAGACAGTAGCTGGGTCTGGTTTTGACATTCTGTATATTGGGGCATTGGTGGATGGGATTAAACACTCAAACACCATATGTTGCTGACAGAATCAGTCTATTTCTAACCAGGACTCAAATATGGATTTGCATGAAATAAGGTGGTGTAGGGAGTATTGGATAATAACATACAAATAACAGAGGTAGTTAGCTAGTTATTAATAAAGAAAGGAAACAAGGGGAATCAGATATTAGCCATAATAAACTATGAAGCTGAATCAGATATTAAGCCTAATAAACTATGGAAGCTAAATATGCTTCATTAGAAAGTTAGAGCATTCTACTTAGTCCGATTTACCAGGAAGATAAGGCATTTACAAACTCATTCACACACTCCAGGAGACTGTCACCCTGGAGATTTAATCCTTGGAGCAGACAGAAAAAATTGCTACAGGCCCAATATCATGACTGTTGAGAGGATGAGGATAAATTCTTCTGCTGGGCATATGAGTAGTAGAAACTAGATGATGCAACAAAGCTTTTAGACATGCACAATAGAGGTATTTCTGCTTTTGAACGTATGCAGTAAGAGCCAAAATGTAAACAAAATGGGGCAGACTTTAGCTGGGGACAATAATCAGGTTGGATAGGGATTTGTCAGAGGGAGGGCTCAGTTTAAACGAGGAAAAATCAGGAAGTTGGATTGGATGATTTGAATGACACCTTGCTCATTAAGGAGAAAAAAATAAAATATGTGGAGATTTAGCAGGAGTGTCGGGCAGTTGCTGCTAGAGCCTGCTCACCCTCTATGTCCCTGAGGGTATATTATTTCCTTTCATCCCAATAAAATCTTGCTGCCACATTTAAATTTTTCCATGTGTGCTGCTTGAAATTCCATTCTCTCAGTATAGCAAAAGAACTTGTTTTCACCAGCAACAAGGTTACATAATAGTGGGCAATGTAATGTTTTACACTAAGGTCAAAAAACTAATCTGCACAGAGCAGAAGAAGGATATGTAGCCTTGAACAGCATAGGTATGGAAAAATACTTAAAATTTTTAGTAGATGAAAAAGCCAATGTAAATAAAAAATATTGTCTAACCGATAGAAACCAATGTCATGATAGGTTCAGGAGAGACACTTTGGTGCCCTGCCCAGATCTGCTTTATTGGACCAATTCTCCTATTCCCTAAATTCCGTGAGTGTTGGATGCTAGTAACTCATGCCTGGCCTCACAGGCTGAGAATTGCCTTTGGCTGATAAGAGCTCTTTTTGCCTGAGGATAACACCCTCCTCTGGGACAGCTTGCAGCCTGTAACTGATGGAATTACAGATACAAGAGGCTGATAACCTCTCTTGCCTTCAGGAGTGAGGCTGTGATGTGATTCACCTAGAGCTCCTCGTGTGATCAGGCTTCACTCCAGCAGAGACCACATGGGTAATATTGTGATTCGTAAGAATCACAGAGCCCCTGCAACCCCTTAATGGAACCTAAGGAGAGGGTCATAGGAACTTCTGGTTTACAGCAAGTTGGTCAGATGTGCAGATAACAACCTGGACTTGCAACTGACATCCCAGGTTAAAGGGGGTCATTGGAACCTCTAGTTTTAGCTGGTCCGTCAGAAGCACAGGCCTGGCAGCTGGCTTCTAAAGTTGTAGGGGATGGGGGATGGGGGTAGGAGCAGTCTTAGAGGACTGAGCCCTGAACCTTGTGGAAACTGATGCTTACTATGCACAGATAGTATCTAAATTGATCTAAATTCTCAAATATCCTGCTGGTGTCTGAGAATTGCTTGCTGTTGTGAAAAAGTTCTCTGGATACACACACCCTGTAACTGGTGATCAGAATGTCACTGAACAGTGCTTGGGGTTCTGTTGTCTGCACTGCTCTCCAGGCAAAACTTCCAGAGGCAAAGGTTTGGTGATAAAGGAAAGATGTCTTTATTCAGAAGCACTTACTTAAACCTATCAGGTCATAGCTTTAATTACTTAAGCATATCAATTAAGGCTAAATTCTAACACCTGAGTTCTAGCTTTTCCCTGTTTTTAGTTATCTTGTTTCTAGACGGTTAGTTTACAAACTAAAAACAACATAATATACAAAAACTACACAATTTTGGAAGAATGGCAGGCTTCTGCCTCAGGCTGTTTCCCCTAGGACACCCAAAGAATAAACGTGCCACCCTCTGCCAGGCCAGCCTGATCTAGGCTGTGCCAGGAATTCCTTCCCATACAAGATACCATCCGTCCATTGGGAAATGCTGGCAGTTGCAGCACAATTATCCAGGAATCCTAAAGGAAAAAAGCCTCAGAGTGGGCCTAAGAGCTGGGCCCGAGGCCCGAGCCT
Organism: Pteronotus mesoamericanus; assembly: GCF_021234165.1. NCBI lineage: Eukaryota > Metazoa > Chordata > Mammalia > Chiroptera > Mormoopidae > Pteronotus > Pteronotus mesoamericanus. Next base: position 31,330,251 of record NW_026555105.1, on the reverse strand, counting down.
GAGAGGAAGCAGCTAAGGAGCCAGAGAACTCTCAGCCAGTGAGCTCTATTTTTATTTCCATTGGCTCTGGAGGCATTCAGCTTCTCAGCCAATCCCATCCTAGACTGCCCACAATTGTCTCAGCAAACTCCTCCTACAGCCCCTCCATACTTCTCCCTAGTGATGTGAGTTTTCTTAAATCTCTGTGTAAGAAGAGCACCTAAAATAACATGCTTGGTCAGCTCCAACCCCTGGTCACACTTCTTTCCTTACTTTTGCTCTTCTGGAGGAAATTTCTCAAATAATTTCTTCCCTACTTTAACATCTCATGCTGTGCTCGGCTTAAACATTTTGTATTGATAAAATGTCTTGTCCAGGAGGAGGGGATATTGTACCAATCCACCTTGTAGCACCTGAAAAGCTGTGCTGGATTTGGGCACCTCACTCAAATGTTCAATAATCACAAACTAGAAGATTTGCACTAGGTGGTAACTCAAATGGTGAAAGATTTAGAAACTCTGGATATTTAAAAATAGTTTTAAAGTGTGAGATTATAAATATATTTGGAAAGGCCTATGAGGGTGCAGAAAAGCTATTAGTTGATCTTGCAGAAAAGAACATTTGTTAGTCTGGTGGATAGTTGAGAGCGGTACCCAAGATGGCTCCCAGATTTTTGTCTTGTTCACATTTTTCCTCACTACATTCAAAATCCAGTGGAATAGCTTCATTTGTTTTTGTTTTTTTAAATAAAGCCAATTGTGTACAGAATGAAATAAAATTAAATAATATTACAATGCATTAATTCATCCAAAACACTTATAGATAGTATATTTTGTGTTATATTTTTAACCCCAAGTATCTTATTCAAGATACTTGGGGTTAAAAATGAAAAAGAAATAAAAATTAAAGAACCTATGTATTTTTATTTACCAATAATGAACTATCAGAAAGGAAAACTTATAAAACAACCCCATTTACAATTGCATCAAAAAATACCTAAGAATAAATTTAATCAAGGATGTAAAAGACCTGTACTTGAAAATTATAAGACACTGAAGAAATACATAGAAGAAGATACAAATAAAGGGAAGCATATACTGTGGTCATGGATGGGAAGAATTAACATCATTAAAATGTCCCAAAGCAATCTATAGATTCAATGCCATTTCTATCAAAATATCAATGATGTTTTTCAAGGAAGTAAAATAAATAATTAAAAAAATTACATGAAATGCAGAAGGCATCAAATATCCTCACCGATCTTAAGAACCAAAACACAGTTGGAGGTATCATGCTACCTGAGATATTACTAAGCTATAGAAATCAAAACAGCATCGTACTGATATAAAAACAGATATATAGATCAATGAAACAGAATAGAGAGCTCCCCAAAACCCATACCTATATGGTCCATGGATATTTGACAAAGAAGGCAAGAACATATAATGGAATAAAGCAGTCTATTCAATAAATGGTGTTGGGAAAATTGAACAAATACATGCACAAAACAAAATTAGGCCACCTAATTATACCATATAGAAGAATAAACTCAAAGTGGGTTTAAATGTAAGTCTCAAAATGATAAAACTCCTAGAAGAAAACATAAACAGTAAACTTTTGGGTATTTCTCATACAAATGCTGTTTCCAAGATATTTCTTCAGGCAGGGGAAACATGAGAAAAAATAAACAAATGAGACTATGTTTAAAAATTTTTGCACAGAAAAGGAAACTACCAACAAAATAAAAAGATAACCTAATAAACGAGAGAAGATATTTGACAATGATACATTCAAAACAGGGTTAATAGCGAAAATGTATAAAGAATTCATACAAATCAACACCAAAAAAACAATAAATCCAATTACAAAATGGGCAAAGGACCTGAATAGACACATCTCTAAAGAGAACATATAGATGGCCAATAGACATATGAAAAGGTGCTCAATGTCACTAATTATCAGGGAAATTCAAATTAAAACCACACACCTGGTTGCACTGCTGTTGAGAATACAGATTGGTGTAGCCACTATAGAGAACAGTAAGGAGATTCCTCAAAAAATTAAAAATGGAACTGCCTTATTGCCCAGCAATTTCATTTCTGGGTATATATGCAAAGAAACACAAAACACTAATTCAAAAGGATACATGCACCCCTGTGTTCATTGAAATATTATTTACAATAGCCAAGATATAGAACCAACCAAGTGCCCCCATCAATAAGACAAGTGAAATAAACAGTGGTGGCGCATAGACACAAGCGCGCGCACACGCGCACGCGCACACACACACACACACACACAATGGTATATTATTCATTAACACATAAAATATTACCATTTGTGAAAGTATGGATGTATTTACAGGCTATTATGCTAAGTAAGATAAGTCAGACAGAGAAAGACAAATACCATATGATTTCACTTTATGTGGGCTCTAAAGAACAAAACAAATGAACAAACACCAAAACGCCAATACAAAAGAACCTATGCACCCCAATGTTCATAGCAGCACAATTTACAATAGCCAAGTCTTGGAAGCAACCTAAATGCCCATTAGTAGATGATTGGATCAAAAAATTATGGTACATATACACAATGGAGTACTACGCAGCAGAAAGAAAAAAAGAAGTACTAAACTTTGCAACAGCATGGATGGAACTGGAGAGCATCATGCTAAGCGAAATAAGCCAGGGGGCGAAAGACAAATACCATATGATCTCACCTATAAGCGGAACCTAACCAACAATGCAAAGATGCAAGGAAAATATGACCAGCAACACTGAAAGGAAAAGAAATCAACAGAGACAAGAGGGAAGGGGGGGCAGGGAAGGGGAAGGGAGAAAGTCAAGGAACATATAGCAAGGACTCATGGACAAAACCAAAGGGGAAGAGCTGAGGGAGGGAAGGTGGGAGGGGGCAAGGGAAAGAGGTGGGGGGGGAGGCAGAGACAAATGTATTTAAAAAGTAAATAAAAAAAATTAAAAAAAATAAATAAAGTATTTTAAAGAAAAAAAAAAGAAACAGACTTTTAGAAATAAAGAAAAGACTGGTGGTTGACAGAGGGGAAGGAGGTTGAGAAGCTATAGGAGGAAGAGTTTAACAGATTAAGAAGTACAAACTGGGAGCCACAAAATGGTCCCTGGGATGTAAAGTACAGCCTAGGGAATATAGTCAATAATATTGTAATAACCGTATGGTGCCAGGTAGGTACTGGAAATATCAAGGGGGAACATTTGTAAAGTATATGATCATCTAACTGTTATTTTATACACCTGAAACTAATACAAAACACTATTGAATGTAAACTGTAATTGAAATTTTTAAAACAAATTATATAACCTAGCTCATAAAACTAGTTTCTATGTTTTTCATTCTCAAGTAAGGCCAAGAAAGGTTAAAACAAAAACTGAATGTACTGAGAAGAAGACTTCCTTGTGTCTTTGTGGGGTTATGAAGTAAAGCCTCACTTAGAGCTAATAGAAATGTGAAGGAATAATCTTCGATAATTTGATTTATCAAGCTGAAGCTCAGTCCAATAAGACTAATATGAATGCCCTACTTCTTATTCTAAATTTAATTGGATCAAATCAGTATTCTGTTTAATATCTAGCTCAGTTTCTCACCCTCTGTCTCTCTCCCTCCCTCTCTCTTTTCCTCTTTCTTTTTGTCTCTTTCTCAAAAATAAAATATAAATTTGGTGGATTTTCCATTTATCTAGCATCCAACCAGCCCATGATCAAATTGGCTATTATGCAAAGCGTCCTTTAGGTCAAAGCATTTGATTACCATTGTGGTCCTGCTGCCTGCCATGGTAACCATTCAACTTTTGATCTGACAGGTCCTTCAATTAGACATCTGCCACCTAGGATCCTGGCTTCCCCACTGGAATCAAGGAAATCTATTTTAAGAGAAGCAATTTCCACGAGCTCACTATGCTCCAAAATCATCCACTGAAGTTCTCTTTCTGATTAATGTATGTCTCAAAGCTTCAGTGAAGGGAAAATTTTCTGGGCACTCTTGAGGGACATCATCTGGGAAAGTTCAAAAGGTCACATGATGAATCTGCTTTAACATTTAAGTCCAGATTATAGTCAACTATACTGTCAGCACCCCTGGGAGCTAAATAAGCCCAGTGAATTAGCAACCCCAGAACAATCATGGATGTGGATAAAAGCAGGCAGGTCAAAAATTATCTTTGTTTCTCTTTGATCTCACGTAATTAAAATAAATTCTTATACCTATTTGCCAGCATTTGTTGATAGAAATTAGCATATTGTCACACTTTTTTCATTATGTAGTGATCCTTTCCAATATTTGTCTTTATAAATGGCCTCTGAAGTATGCTAGAATCTGACTCTACCTGAAATCTGAGACAATGAGAGACGGTGGGGTGAGGTGATAGAGGAATGTATTTCTCCTTGCAAGGTACCTTACCCGGTGGAGGCTTTCAATGGGTCTAAATAGCCTTATCAGACAAAGGTAAATGTTCTTTCTGTTAACAAGTCAGGCTTAACTTGTTAACAGGAAGGTGAGGATTTGCTATCTTGAAAATTAATGGGTTTCATAAATTCCAGTACTCCAGTTTTCATTTTCACTAGCCAGTGCTCTAAAAGAATTGATGGGACCACAAATTTAGTAGGAATTGTCTTAGAATCACAAAAATCAAACTTTTTGTTTAGTTTTTGTACATGGAGTTGCAAGAAATAAGAGATGAAAAAAAAAATCATAGAAAGTGATAGTGATTCTATAGTGAAAGAAAGCCCTGGGTTTTCGACTTATGTTCTGAGGTAATAATTGAGAGTTGGTGTTGTTGATCTTTTTTCTCAAATCCAATACCATTACACACAATACCTTACCCCTAGGTCTTTAAACCTCTTTATACCAATTCAGGGAAGTAGACATTTCCCAAAGCTGTACACTCATCCATAAATTTGCATTAAATTAATTTTTCCATGTTCTTCCAGAGCCCATTCCTTAATACTAACTGAATTCTCACTGCTCTGAGAGCCCCAGCCAAACCAAACAACAATCTCTTCCAAATTTCTTAGAGGCTCTGTTGACCACTTACTTCTCCTACCTGCCTGATTTTGTTGCCAATTTTCATATCCATAAGTGTTCTTAGTTGCAAGCTATGATAAAATATGAATCAGTAAGGTAAAAATTACATTTTATAAGAGACTGCAAATAGCTTGTGAAACACTGGAGAACCATACTTAAAGCATAGCAGGTGAGGATGATACCCAAACCACTCAGCTATGGAGAGAATAGCTACTGCTATGCACTTGACATGGAGGTGTACTCCGTTGCAGTTGCTAACTTGACTTTCTTGCATTCACCTCCATGGCTCACATTCACCTCCATGGCTCACACTGTTGTAAATGCTGATTCAGAAATGGCTATGGCTGTCTATAGAGAACTTTTTGTGGTCCTTATTATTAGCTCTATAATCAAAGACCTACTGGGTGTGGGGCTGGGATAGATTGGCATAGCTTCATAGTACCCTGTATGTCCAAGCCTCAAAGAGGAAAAAAAAAAAAAAGGCATGTTCAGCACCTATGGTGGGAGGAAGCTCAGAATCCGTATAGAAAGAATCATATCATCATGAAGGTGGCAAAGGTCAGTTTTCCTCCCCTACTGCCCAGCCTCCAATTCAATATTTCTAGTTCCTGTTATCACACTTCATGAAGCAGCTTGTTGTTTGTCTGGAGAGTTCTCTATGTTGGAAAATCCAATATAGCACTAATCAGATACTTTACATATTAGGTGGTATTGGTGTGGGAAATAGCCAGGCCTTGTGTCCAAGATTATGTAATTAGGAGGTGAATAAAGAAGCTTGAATGAAAAGGTTCTAATTCTTCACTCTTCCCTACAATCATATTCTTTTCCATGTGACTTTGCAGCTCCACTGAATTGACATTCCTAACCCTTGGATTTATGCTTGGCTATGTGACTTAGCATGACCAATGAATTGTTGGTGTACAAAGTTATAATTAACTCCATATTTAATCATGTGGTCTCTCTTGCAGACTAACAGAAAAAATTTAAATAAAAAAGAATAGAGAAAAAACTTCCAGTCCAGATGTGAATGTAGGCAGACATGGTTCACTTCTTCACACAACCACACCAAAATTACAATTAAAATATAGAACAACCATCCCTTAGACCATTAGAAATTGGACTGAAAAGAAGTCTGACAACCACATGAATTAAACTACAGAATTAAAGAAATCACATCCAACCAGACTAGTAGGAGGGCCATTGACATGGAATGGGTTGGTCCATCACCCATGTGTGGTAGATAAAAATTAGGGAGGGATGTCTTGGGAGCAAGAAGTCCCAGCCCCAACCAGGCCTCACAGCCCAGGGTTCCAATGCCAGGAAGATAAGTCCCCACAACTTCTGGCTGCAAAAACCAGCAGGAATTGAATCAATGGAAGAAACTTCTGGAGCCCCAAGCAGTTTCTCTGAAAGAACCAACACATGGACTCACCTACTCAGACTCACAAGTAGGTCCCAGGCCTAGCACTAGCAGCTAGCCTAGAGTCATGGCTTGGCTTCACCTGGGAATCTTTAAGCCCAGCACAAATAGCAGCCATCTTAGATTGCTTTTTAGCTGAGGCAGGGTAACCCTTGGCAAAATATAGGTGGAGGCTGACTTTCACCAGCATCATCTGGGAACCCCAGGGCCAGTACACTCACTGGAAAGCTATAGACCACATCAAAGCACCACCACCCCTCCTCCGCACAGCTGATCCTCCATGGAGGGTGGAGGTTAGTGGTAGGTGGTCACAGCCAATCCTTGCAGCTGACTGGCCTGAGTAAATCCATCCCATTGATCTGCCAACAGAAATCAAGGCTAAACTACAAGAGGTGGGTATGCCACACAAAGGGCAGAACTCGAGTACCCAGTTTAGGTGATAGGGGAGACCATACAGGACACCTATTATGTTAGGACCGTATAGGACACCAACTAAGTTAGGCCACACTGCTAAGACACAGAATCAAAGCAGATCTACCTAATACATAGAAATAAATACAGTGAGGCTGCCAGAATGAGGGGACAAAGAAACATGGCTAAAATGAAAGAACAGATTGAAACTCTACAAAAAGAGCTAAATGAAATGGAGATAAGCAGCCTATCAGATGCAGAGTTCAAAACACTGATTATAAGGATGTCCAAGGAACTTAGCGAGGACCTCAACAGCATAAAAAGATCCAGTCAGAAACAAAAGATACACTAATTGAAATAAAGAACAATTTACAGGGAAACAACAGTAGAGTGGATGAAGCTAAGGATGAAATCAATGATTTGGAACATAAGAAAGCAAAATATATTCAGAACAAGAAGAAGAAAAAAGAATCCAAAAAATTGAGGGTAGTATAAGCAGCCCCCGGGACAACATTCCAACATTCACATCACAGGGGTACCAGAATGGGAAGAGAATAAGTAAGAAATTGGAAATCTATTTGAAAAAATTATGAAAGAAAACTACCCAATTTGGTGAAGGAAATAGACATGCCAGTCCAAGAAGCAGAGAGCTCTATACAAGACAGATGCAAAGAGGCCCACTCCAAAGCACACTATATTTAAAATGCCAAAGTTTAAAGATAAAGAGGGACTCTTAAAAGCAGCAAGTGAAAAGCAGTTAGTTACCTACAGTGGCTCTCCCATAACACTGTCAACTGATTTCTCAAAAGAAACTTTTGCTAGAATGGATTGACAAGAAATATCCAAAGCTATGACAAGCCGAGACCTACAGTCAAGATTGCTCTATCCAGTGAAGATATCATTTAGAATTGAAAGACAGCTTCCCTGACAAGAAAAATCTAAAGGAGTTCAACATCACCAAAGCATTATTATAGGAAATGTTAAAGTGGTTTATTTAAGAAAAAGCAGAAGATCAAAACTATGAACAATAAAATGGCAAAAAATACAAATCTATTCACAATTGAATCTAAAAAACAAACTAAGCAAACAAGAACAGAGACAGAATCACGTATACAGAGAGTGTTTGATGGTTGCCAGATGGGAGGGGAGTGTGGAGGAATTGGTGAAGAATTGATTAATGAATAAAATTGGTTAAGAGGATTAACAAATAGTTAGAAAGTACAAATAGGTAGTTACAGAATAGCCATGGGGATGTAGAGTACAGTATAGGAAATGGAGTGGCCAAAGAACTAATGCGCATGACCTTTGGACATGGACAATGATGTGGGAATTGCCTGAGGAGGTGAGGAGTGCTGGGTGGAGGGGGTGCAAAGGGGGAAAAATAAGGATAACTCTAATAGCACAATCAATAAAATATAATTTAAAAAAATATAGAAAACAACAGAATTTGACCTTTAATTGGTGCTGAAATTGCTGGCATGGGGTGTTTTGTTTTGTTTTTGTTTTGTTAATAAGAAAGTTCAAAGAATGAGAGATAAGGAAGGGCAAAAACAACTTGGTAAAGCTCTATTGAGGAGGCAGAACATAAATAAGCCTTGAACAATTCAGAAAATTGTTACTGTCACTGGTTAGGGAATTCAAAGTCCAATAACATAAAGACACTGTAGTTAGAAGTGTGTGAACATCATTTCCCTTATCCCTAACCCCATCCCCAACAAGAAAAAAAAAAATAGTCATTCTCCTTCTTTATAACTCTTATTTACAATGCACTTTTCTTTATCATATCAAAATAAAATAAATAGAGTGGAGTGCTGTGATAAGAATTCTTCCATCCCAGCTGGGTGTGTTGATCTAAATATTTAGATAGAGTGCTTATCAAAGAACATAGATAGGAAAAGATAAGTTCCATTATAACTTGGGAGCAAAACAAAGTAAATATGAGGATATGAGGTAAAATTAGTTGTTTAGCTTCATTGAATTTGTATTTGGCTATTCTCCCTTTAGCCACTGAGAAAAGAAGGAGTCATTTACCATGTGTCTAGTACTGCAAAGGTACAAAGAAATGTAGGAAACGGTGGGTTGTGGAGCTATTTCTAAATTGATGTTCTTACTTCCTGAGGCACAACTTTCTTGGCTGTCTTTGAAACATTTTAGAAGTATTATCCAACTCTTATAGATGGGAAACTATTCAAGTCTATTAAGAATTCAATATTACTTATAGTAGAATATAAAGTTTTTGAGGATGCTAATAGTATTTGTTCAAATATGTATTATCCAAACACTTAATATATATCTTTTTGGTTAAATTAAAGGGAAAACTCAGTACAGAACTGGGATCTTGTATTCAGTGTAAACCATTGCCCTGTGTGTCCTTCATTCTTGCCTTCTCTGGCAAATATATCATTTGGAGCCTTGTCTAGTCTTCAAAAACTAACTCATATTATTTCATTATTACACACCCAACTTTAGCTGCTTAAGAATTGGCTTCCTTCCCAAGAGAGCATTTCATTGTAACAAATTGGATTCATTAGAGAAAACAAGCTCATGATTAGCCAACAAGCTAATTTCTTGATTATTCTCCATGAGGCATAGAAACAAATCTGAAATGTCTTAATTTCTGGCATAAGGATTCACAGAAATCATTCTTTAAAGTACCTTGAACTGTGATGGAGAATTGAACAAAACACATAACACCAATAGGCCTCAAATTCCTCTTCTGAAAATGGGTGCCAAACTGTAACATTCAGTGCTTTTACAACATACCACAAATATGGTGATACTGTGGGTTAAAAACTATCCTTTACATATATGTCAGCTTTCTAACAATAACATAAGCTTTTGCCCTTCCCAGTTCAAGGTGCCTAAAATATACTTGTTTAGTTCAGTTTTTCTTTCCCTACACAGTGTTTTTTGTTTGTTTGTTTTGTTTTTTTGCAATTTGAACATTTTCCTGAAGACAGGTAAAAACTTAAATCATTATTTTGCCAAAACTTTATATTTCTTTCATCCTAGCCTTAGATAAATTTTTTTTCTTATTTAATCTATATTTTGATAGTGATGAGAAGGCAGCATTTATGATCGATATTAACCTATATGGGTGGGAATATTATATCTTTAATAATACTCTGTAAGAAGTCTTCACAGTTATTTACCATTCATTTCCCTGCAATAATAAATGTATCTAATGTATTCCAATTGTTTTACATTTAGTTAAGCTCAGCTGTTTGGGGAAGCTAAAACTATTTGCCAATTGATACGCCCTGGATACATAAGAACTCAGGTTAGTCTGATGGGCCAGAACTTCAGCAGGAGTTAGTGTCCCATTAGGTGGGCAGTCCAATTGCACTAGAAATGGGAGGAAATAAAATTTCTGAAGCTGCTCTCTTTCATGCCCTAGTTTGGTGTGTGGGGAGGAACATGGGAATGAAGACCATATCTCATACTTGGTTGCACAGTGCTAGACCATTGCCTGTCAGCACCAACCATTCACAAGATCCAAATTTTTGACCAAGAGAGGAATGTATTAAGAAACTGATGTCAGCTCTCGGTCCCATTAACCAGCATTCAAGGACTCCTGAGTTTCTGTTAAGTCAGTCTAATCATCCTTTATGGGTTCTCTCCAGAATTCTTTTCAAAACCTCTTTAGAACAACCCCTTTCCAAAGGAAAAAAAAAAAGAGAGAGAGACTAAAAGTATAATCATACTAGAAGTACAAGATCATGATATATTTTTTTAGTGTTGCACGACTCCACTGACTAAGAAAAGAGCTAGATATGATTCTATTTATAAACTATCAGTGGTTGACTTACCAGAAGCTTGATCTGTACTACTTCTCATCTTTAGCTTAGAGATACAGGGTACATATCAATTTGAACACATAATTGTCACCCCTGTTACATACACTTGTTTCTTGAGGTTGCCAGAGACTCTGTTCCAGTAGTGTCAAAACAGATGAATGCCTACTAGACTCTGGGATTTGGTTAGGGATTATGCACAAGAAATGTAGGAACTGCTAGTTGAATTCTATCCACTCCCATGTGGAAAGTAGAGATAACCAAAGCATTTCTAAACATCACTGGTACACATCGTGATGGCTCTCTCTTCACTCAAGGGAGGCAACTTTTCTCCCTCAGAAGTATGGTGTTCAAAATTTATTAATACATGCCCTGGTTGGTGTGGCTCAGTGGATTAAGCACTGGCCTGTGAACTAAAAGGTCACTGGTTTGATTCCCTGTCAGGGCACATGCCTGGATTGTGGGCCCAGTCTTGCAAGAGGCAACAGATTGATGTTTTTTTTACACATGGATGTTTCTCTCCCTCTTTCTCTCTCCCTTTCCCTCTCTCTAAAAATAAATAAATAAATCTTTAAACAGCTTTTAAATAAATAAAAATTGTTTAATAATTTTAAAAATTATTAAAAAATTATTAATACAATGAATGTCTTCTCATTCAAAACCAGTTAAAAAAATCAACAATGAATTTCTATGCTATGAAGGAAATAAGGAAAATCCTTATTGGCCAAGACAGTAAAAGCAGAAATCCAAAGGATTAAGTGAAGAATGAAACCGGTGAGTGCTCTGAAGCTTTAACCCAGCCCCTCACTTACCTTAAGTTTTTATTTCAGTGTCTACATAGGAATGAGGATAAAGACCGCCTACAGTAGAATAAGGCCAGAACTCCAAAGGCCTACACCATCATTTGGAGAGTGAATTTTATATATATATATATATATATATATATATATATATATATATATATATATATTTATATATATATATATAAAATCTCATATAAAGTACTGGTAAAGTAATTTGCCTGTCTTAAATTTGTTGTTAAGTAAAAGAAAAAAAATATCTTGAGAAATGCTAACTATTAGCCATTCCTCACTCGGTTTGTGACCCAAACTTATACTCTCTGTGTTGTCTGAAGAAATATCAAGCTAAGAATTTACTTTATTAGGATTCAAGAGTGGTAGTGCTTCTTTGAGCCAGACAGGAATAACACTAGGCCTCAAACAACTGTCACAGAAAAAACTTCAGTCTTGATTCATAGTGAAGCAATCTCAACCACACAGGAAATGGGACACTATGTTGGAGAACCAGTTTAAAAAATGCACGCATACACAATTAGATACCTAAAATGTAAATATTAGAAGTATCTAGATGTTATAGAATATATATATATATAAAACAGTATGAAAAACATTTAATTTATTAAAAATATAAGAATGGATAAATATGAGAAAGAAGCAAGAGACTATATAAAATAGCAAAATAATTTGGAAAAAATAACTAAATCAAATTTATACATATGAAAAGCAGAAAATAATGCTTGAAAGCTAAAGGTCGAACAGCATGTTAAACAAGAAGTTTTCCGAACTTTCATATTTCGTGATAATCTTAGTATCTCAGTAATTTATTCATGAGTCTTCCAGGCCCAAAGAAATGCCTTATAGTTCCAGTTATTAAGTGGTTAGGTTAGATTCAAATGCTTAGTAAGTATGTGTCATAAAAACTTAGGAACCATTTGAAAATTAATAAGAATAAGTTAAATAAAAAATAACAATTTTATTTTATTTTTAAATAACTGCTTTTAACAAATGAAATATGTGCACCTGGTGGGCATTGCACAACTTTTCAAACTAGATTCAACTTGAACATGATCAGCCTCATTTTTTTTTTCTACATTGATTGTGTGTGGTATTTGCTTTCGATCACGATAACCACAAAAGCATGTCTTCATGAAAAGGATGTTGAAACTGAGCTATCTTGAGGTAGCAGCACAATGTGTTACTACTATACAGTGTTGACTTTTGCTGTTTCCCTCAAATATTTAAAATACTCTGTGGTCCTGTGAATTAAATGAGGCAAGTCAGTATTACAGGGGTCCTCAGTTTGTGAACCATAGATTTAGATACTGCTAAATAGAGAACTGTTGAATTAAGATGTAGATATGAATATACTTCCAGGATACAGCAGAGTATTCAGAGAAGGTAAGCAGGAAACCAATATTGTGGATATGGTGAGAATACATTTTTTAAAAATGTAGAAAATAAAGAATATAGTGAAAAGATTATATGTAGGATATAATATCTGACAATTTCCAAGAATTAATAAAAGTCCAGTAGTCATTGAATTAAGACACAGTGATCCCAAGTAAAATGAATAGTTAAAATTAAAATAAAACACATTATCACCTGGATCTGTAACACTAAAATTGCAGGGGAAGAAAAGAGAAAAATAAAAAAAAGCAACTTCAGAAAAAAGATAAGTAATAGATAGTAGGTTGGCAGCTGATTGTTTAACATTAAAAGTGGAAGCCAGATAGAATGAATGATAGGATTTTCAATACACAGTTGAGAGAGAAAAGGAACTGTCAATTAGAATTCTGTACAGTGAAATTACCTTTTGAGAATGATGGCAAAATAAAGATGTTTTAAAAGCAACAAAAATGGAAAATATTACTAAAATACTTGCACTAAAGAAACTTTTGAAAGATGACCTTTGGGAAAAAAGGAAAAATGCAAGGGATGATGAGCAAATAAATTGTTCAAGATGTGGGTAAGTATAACCAAGTATTGTGTCGAAAACTTAATGACAATATCCCAGTCTATAAAAGCACAATAAAATAAGCTATTCAGTATCTTAGTTCTAACAACATCATATAAATAGAAATGTGAGCTGATTCAGTTTAATATATTCCAAGGTCTTTATGTTTTTGAAAAAGTGGGTAAAAATGTTAATTTTAGACATTCTTAAGGTAACTGTAAGTGATAAAATGCCTAGGGTACCTACTTAAAGAATATTAATAAATGCTATACCTTCCAACTTAGTGAAAGACACAAAAATGAAATGAATAAACACACACGCACAGACTGGCAAATTGAAAAAAATTTTTTAAAAGCCCTCACGATCAATTCAACAGACACAAGAAATGTTGCTAAATTTCCATGTGTATTCATGATAAAAATTCATTGCAAATGAGCACTTGAAGAGAATTCCTTAACCTGTTAGGTTTAAATAAAAAATATATACCACACACATTAGTTAATATTGGAAATTTAAAACATTTCCTCTTTCAACATAGAGAAGATGGACTTAATATCATTAGTTGATTTTTATATTGTTCTGCAGATCTGTTTGTTCTCTAAAACAAGTAAAATACAAAATTGTATGTATATTGGAAAATAACAAACTGAGGAATCATTACTCACAGTTCATATGTAAACTTAGCAGACACAAATGATATCAATGAATTATTAAAATTAATAAGTTAGTTTAAAAAATTCTCTGGCTATAAAATCATTATGCATCATTTCACAAAGACAATTGCATTTCCATTCAGCAGCAACAAACTAGTAAAACTTTCAATTTGTAAAAGATATAATAAATAATTGCTAGAAAAAAATCAAGTACCTGATAATAAATCTAACAAAATATGTATGAAGCGTTTATAGTAGTTAGCTATAAATATTAAGAAATATTTAAGAATTAATAAACCAAATTTGTATCATATTCTTGGATATAAAACTTCAAAATCATAAATATTTCATTATTCCTCAAAATAATCCATATCAAGGGGTCAGCAAACTTTACATAGCATCAGATAGTAAATATGTTAGGCTTTGTGTGACATGCAATTGCTATCACACCTTCTCCACTCTTGTTTTTGTAGCTAAAAGTAGGTTGTCATTGGCAATAAATAAAGGAATTTATGTGAAAGCCAGAAGCCACCATTCTGCCCACCCTGTGACCTGCCATCTAACCGTTTATCAAATGGGCAATGGCCCACAGTCACGCTGGACTTCCTGTACTCCCGAAACTCTTGCGCCCTGTTTACTCTCCTAGCCACAGTTCTTGCTCAACCAGTCATACCTGACCATAGAATATTCCCTGCTAAATAATAGGCTTGTGAATAATTTAATATTGTGCAGAAGCTAGTCAACCCTAGCCCTCTTCCTAGGTAGCTTACCTCATGCTTCACCCCTGACCCACCCCTTAAGACTCAACCCTAAACTCATAAAAATGCCCACTCTTGTACCTTTGCTGCTGCAGTCTGCTCAGACTCAGCCTGCTTGTTCGCATCTTGCTGATTAAATCTGATAAACTCATACCCTGTACTCCTGTCATTTATGCTGTCACCCTGCCAAACCTAACAATTTGGCTGTGGTTCCAATAAAACTTTATTTATAGAGGCAAAGAGACAACAGGCCAAGTTTGGTCTATGGTTTATTGTTTGACCACTCCTATTCTATATAATCTATGTTTACTACTATTCTAATGAAAACCCAGAATGGGGTGTGAATGTATGTGCGTGTAGCTTAACAAACTAATTCTAAAGTTTCTGTCACCAAGTATTGGCCTAAGAATATTTCTTGAAAAATATTTGCAAGAAAGAACAGAGTCATTTATCCTACCACAAATAAACATATAAACTTAGAGTTATGAAGACAATAGGCCACTGGTGCAAAATAGTCAAGCAGATGACAAGGAAAAAATACAAAGCACAGAATCTGCTGTAAGACAGATGTGTCATTGAAAATCTTAGAGAATGCATAGGCTTCTAAATATATAATGTTGATAAAATTTCTCAATATGGAAACTAAGTGCAATTGAATTTCTACTATAATTCATAGACAAAACAATTCTGTGTATAGACTTTAAAATTAAAAGTATATTTTAAAACTTTTACAATAAAATTTAAAGTGTTTTTTTTTTAAAATTCTGGAGTAAGGGGAAATTTTTTAAGTATGACAATCCACAAACCTACAAACCTTAAGAGAAAATCATATAATTTTGTTAAAGTTAGACCATCTGTTCATCAAAAATAACTTAATAAGAGTAAAAAGAAATGTTACAAGCTAGTGTGAACAGTTTTACACTAGCCCCACTCTGGACTAATAACATCAGAATCTCTGAGGGATTTTGTCTCTTTAAAGTGGAGGAAGAAATCACAGCACTTCCAAAGCAAATATAAGTTCAGAGGACATATATATACATATGTGTGTGCATGCATGTACATACACACACATCCACATTATACAAGGTCTGTCCAGAAAAAGTCCAGTCATTGTTAACATAATGAGAATGGTTTGCACAACATCAAAGTAACCTGGCAGTCAATGAGAGTGGATTGGAATGTGTATGTGTGAGCAATGACAGTTTCACTGTACTAGTCAGTGGAGATGGTAGACACCATTGACTGAGCATATGTACTGTGTGGCCATTGCATTCAAAATGACTGAGTGAGTAGAGCAATGAATCATCAAATTATGCATCAAATTTTACATTAAGATTGAACATTCCTTTTAAAATTCATTTTTAAAGAGCTGAGTACTTTCCTGTAAAATAGTACTTCAGTGTCACCAAACAGAGAAGAAAAGTTTCTCTCTATAGAAGTATTCTAGTTAATAAAAGGAAGAAATATAAGCATTAGGATATCAGTGCTTTGCAAGTCCCTAGGGAAATAATGCATCCAGGCAGTGATCAGCAGTTTTCATTTGCAGCTCAAAAAGAGGGACTACCAGGTTCTATGTGTTCTTGATAGGCATGTACAACACCATCCATTTAATATTTTTGCTAAAATATTAAAAAAAAAAGATTGAACATTCCTCTGCAGAATCTATTCAGATTATTCAGAAGGCTTTCAAGGATGATACAATGAGTGAAGTGCAAATAAAAGTGTGGCATGAATGCTTCAAAGATAGTAGAGAATCTGTTGAAAGTGATCCACATTTTGGAAAGCCTGCAATAAGCAGAACACATGAGAATGTTGAACGTGCATGAGTTGCAATCAACAAAAATCAGCGACTGATAGTGCAGGAGCTAGCCAACGATCTGGGGATTCCAAAAACTACTCTTCTGAGGTTTTGACATAGGATCTTGTCATGCATCATGGCAAAATTCACTCTGCAGCTTCTTCTACCAGAGCAGAAGGAACACTGTGCCACAGTGGCGAATGACTTGATTCAAACTCCTATCAATGAACCAGATTTCCTCAAGAAGGTCATAACTGGAGATGAATCATGGGCCTATGGCTATGATCTGGGAACGAAGGCCCAGTCGTCCCAACAGAAATCATCTGGTTCTCTTTCCCCAAAGAAAGTGCTGCAAAGTCACAGAAAGATCAAGACCATGTTAACTGCCTTTTTTAATTTGGAAGGTGCCTACTTTAAAAGAGGCTGAAGCGTCATTGTCGTAAGTACAGTGTTTCTAGTGTCTTCTTCAATAAACATTTATTTTCCATATTATATGGTTGGATACTTTCTGGACAGAAATACACCTAATTTTATTTTCCAGTCTTTCAGTTTTGTCAAACATCTTTATACCAAATGTAACATTTAAAAAACAATTTCCTTTTGAGTCTTTTTGAAGCAATCATTTCATTCTCATAGAAAGAATAATTTTCCTTTTTATTATTCATATTTTACTGCTTTGCATACCAATTGAATTACATATAGTAACAAGTATGGTAGCAATTATAATAACAAATATGGCTGGCAATACTAGATCTGGAAACTAATACAACTGAGTCTTGGGAACAATTGAAAGAAGCATAGGGAATTCTGGGAAGTAGCTACTAATTATGAAAGCTTGGTATCCTGTGGGCAGCAGATTTTAGCAGAAGGAACAGAGAGTTTTCAGTAAGTAGAATAGGAAAATCATTTAAAGAGAGAAAACAAGACAAAATATCAGAATGAATGTGGTGTTTTTTAAAACATTATTAAGCAGAGTGGAGATTAATTTTGAACTACCACATTTATTCAAGTATGATAAGACAAGGGAGAGGAGGGGGTGCAATCCCTCAGGGCTACAGGACTCCATCATACATGACTTTGCTAGTCCTAATCAAAGCAACCTGTCCTGGTGCCATGGATATGAAAACAGAAAAAGACCAGCTCCAAGAAAAGAAGGATCAGAGTTTCAAATATGTGGCCTGTCTGTATATCTCCTCTTTTGAGGATGAAAACAGAGAAATATAAACAAGAAAAGGGAACATGTTCCTGAATACTTAAAAGGAAAAAAAAAACCACCTTAAACATGTTGTTTGTTGGGTACATTTAAGTCAGTGGCTGCTCAAAAGGGAACTTTACTGACCATACAGCTTAAAGGGCATCACTCATGTTTTTCCAATATTTTGAGGTTTTTTGTTTGTTTTGCGTTTCTGGTTGGAGTCTGTTTGGTTTGCATTCTCCCAATATCAGACCCAGGGAGAATTCCAGTGTACATGATTTAGTGGAGTGGTGATCTCAAGAAACACAGGTATAGGAGTGGAGAATTCAAATAGAGAGAGGAAGGCAGGTTACAAAGAGTGGGCTTGTAAAGACTACCGCTGCTGGCACTTTAATATCATCCATTCTTTTAGGGATGCCTGGGAGACAGTGAAGTGCCCAAGAACATCTTTTTTTCCCAAGGGTGAGGAAGCTGGGTTATTTATCCATCATCCACCATTGATGAAGGGCTGCTTCTGGGATGATTAATTCTTAAAGCCGTATGACACTTGCCCAGAATTTGGGTCAGTGTGCTCCTGCAGGCAAGTAGGCAGGCAAAAAGTCACAGGTGTTCATTGCCAGCTGCCCTTGGTGTGATGAGTGACTCCTTTTCCATGGGAGCTATGTTTGAAGACCACCAGTGGGTACCTGAAACCTTAAGAGAATACCAATCTCTATAAATACTGATTTTTCCTATATATACGTACCTACAATAAAGTTTAATATATAAATTAGGCAATTTCACAGATAGAAGGTTTGTTCTTGCCATAGATATTAGCAACTTCAGCATATAGTTTTTTTCTTTTCTTATTAAGTCAAGAACTTTTACTTTTTCAATTAAAGGAAAAACTTCATAGTTTCTGTTTAGCATATCCTAATTGCCACATCACTACTCTTGCACTTTGAAGTTACAAAATAAGAGTTACTTGAATACAAGCACTATGCTAGGATGACAGTTGATCTGATAACCAAGCAGTTACTAAGTGACCAAAGGGGAGGTAGAATCTATAGCATGGAGACACTGGACAAAAAGAGATGACTCACACCCCAGGCAGAACTGCATGTCAGGGTGAGGCTTCATCTTGCTCCTCAGAATGGCATGCAATTTAAAATGTGTTACTTGTTTATTTCTGGAAATTTTTAATTATTATTTTCTGGGGATTTGCTAAGGCTAACTGAATCTGTGGACTGTATATATTTAGCACACAATTCCCCCAAATAAACATGAAAGCTTTTCTCATTTACTTTTTCTGATTATGTTTCTTTGTTGATTATGGGATACAGAATATGTTGGTAGTCTGTATGATGGGAAAGTGTTTGTGACTGAATTAGGATGTTGGGTGTAATTTTGACCTCATCAGGAACACTCACATTTTTTATTTTCAAGATGTCAGCAGACATTGTAATTTTAAATCATTTTCCAAGTAAGTTTTAATGCAGGTTAAAATTTAAAAGTAGTAATGTGGAAAATAAATGTTGAGATGTTATTTAAGGTAAAGGGAAAACAGATTAAAAAATAAAAATAAAAAAGTGAACAGAATTTAGGATAATTAACCTAACAGTTGAAGGTTTCACTGAGAATAAAACAATGTCAATTGAAATAGAAGTAAAAATTTAAAAAAATATATTTAAAAAAATCTTCACTGACCACAAAACCAACTTGCCTTAAAACATTGAAACATGTTAAGACATTTCATGTAAATGTCAGTAGACACAGAAAATTAAATATTATAAAGAATAATTTTATTGACACCCAAAGAGAAATAACAGGTTGCCACAAAATCACAAATACAATACTAGAAAGAGAATCTTCTGTGCAACACTAAATGACAGAAAATAATGCAATCACATATATACAGTTTTGTGGAGAAGAGTTTATTATCTAATTTGTATTTGACAGCTACTCTTTATTTAATGCATATAAGCCACAAAATGATCTTATTCACTCAAGGGTTCAGATACAATAATGCCTATGTACCCTCGTTGA
Source organism: Pteronotus mesoamericanus (assembly GCF_021234165.1). Taxonomy (NCBI): domain Eukaryota; kingdom Metazoa; phylum Chordata; class Mammalia; order Chiroptera; family Mormoopidae; genus Pteronotus; species Pteronotus mesoamericanus. The sequence goes on along the minus strand of NW_026555105.1, from coordinate 31,310,406 downwards.
AAACAGTGACCTGACCTTGGGCTCCAAATAGCTGAGAGAGAAATAAGAATCATCAGTTCAAAAATGGGGCAGTCATGGTATTCAATGACATTTCTTATAAAGTTATAAAACATATAGACATACAGTTGAATGCTAATTTCAAATTGTCCTTTTGAAGATAATACTTTAGTATTAAAATATGGTTTAATTATACTTAGCTGGCATGAGTGTGTCAGCAAGCAGAAAATTGTAAAAGAATGAAATTGCGCTTCTTACATAAAAAGAAATGAGTTTATTATTTTGTTCTTAACTTTGATGCACAAATAATGTAATTTGAAGAGCATTTTTGAAAATTTGAAATGTAGCCATAAGGATATCATATGAATGTATATCTGAAAGAAAAGGAGAAGATAAAATCAAATGAAATGTAAGCCACGTAGCAAATAAGAGAAAACAAATGAAACTACAATGAAACATAAAAGTAAGCAGAAAAAAAGCTTCCAAACATAATAAGTATATTCTGACAATAAACACAAGTGATTTAAGTTCCTATACTAGAATGTATATATTCACAGAGAGACCATTACATAAAAACCCAACTATTTGTTGCCTACAACTAATAAAATAAAAATGATTCAAAAAGGTTAAAAAAAGGTGATGTGCAAAGTCAATGAGGAACATAGAATCTAAGTAAAGGTAGGGATGATAATATTAGTATTAAACAAAGTAAAATTCAAGGCAAAAAGCATAAAACAGTACAAGGAGAGTTGTTTTATATAAATTATAATTCTCATGAGGCTATATTTGATGGAAAAGAGGACATCAAAATAGATACAGTCTCAAACTAAGGAGGCAGAAGTAAACACAGAAACAATAGATTTGGGAGGATTTATTACACCTCTCTAATTTTTTGGCAGGTTTGACAATAAATAAGGAAAAAGATGATGAGTAAAATAATGAAGTTACATTTTCTCCAAATATTTATGAATTATTTATAAAAATTATGTATTACTAGATCCCAAAGAAAATTAATGCCAAAATATAGAAAGTTTGTTGGTTCCTTCTATAAGCCCCAACACCAACCTGTGTGCACTAAGGCACTTGTCTCAAAGGCACTGGGAACAATTCAAAATTTATTGGCTCCTGTCAAACACATGACCTTGGCTTCCTGTGAATCCTCCCATAAATATTCTGGAATTCCTCAGGAGTTTTATTCTATCTTCTCACATATAGTACTCTTATTTGTTGGGTGGGATGGAGACTTTCCTCTTAAATCTGTTGTCTTAGATGAACAAAAAATATGAAAGAAAGTGGTAAGTCTATCATCGTGTTCATCTGATATCATTATCTAAAAAATCTTACAGAATCAACTGAAAAAAATACTACCAAAAAATAAAAAATGTAGTTAGATATCAGAATATAAAATAAATGTAGGGAATATAATTCTTTCACATATATAAATAACAATCAGTGGGAATATATAGTAAAAGAGAAGACTCCACTTACAGTAAGGATAAACAACAAGAAATGTGCAAACTAGAGAAGAAAAACATTAAAATAACACCCAAAAAAGTGGGAATAAGCAAATAAGAAGACTTAACATCTCTTGGAAGAAAAAATTCTACATTATATAAGGGTCAATTCTCCCTAAGTTAATTTATAAACTCAGCATGACTATGATAAAGATGCCAACAGATTTTTTTTTTTGGTACTAGTTAAACTGATTCCAAATTCATACAACAAATAAACTAGCAAGAATAGTTAGGAAATCTCTAAATCTGAGAAGAGAAAGGGACTGAGCCCTACTCAAGGTAAAGACACTATAAAATCTCAATAATTAAAACAGTATAGTATTGACACATGAATAGTCAGATGAATAAAACATAACAGAATTCAAAAATTAGTTCATATACATGTAGGATTTAGTATCTGATTATGGTGATAGTTCAAATTAATAGGTTAAAGATTGATTTTTAATCAATTAATATAGTTGAATAGTTATTGGGAAAAGGATGGCATTGGATGCTTTAGTATAATACATTAAAACAAAATATAGCAAAATTTTTAAAAGAATTAAAAAATATGGGTAAACTTCTATATAAATTTAAAGTAGGGAAGAACTTAGAAGATGTAAATGATTAATAATGGCAAGAAATTTTTTGAAGTTTTAAAGTCTTTCAAGAAAAATATAGAAATGTCAACAGAATAAAATATTTTAAAAAATTGGTAACTCAGAAGACAAAGAATGTACCTGAATATATAAAAATATTATAAACACTTATTTAAAAACACAGCAATCCAATAGAAAAGTAGGCAAAGATATGAACAGATAAATGACAGTTCAAAGAATAAAATAAATAGAAGTGATCCTTAAACCACTTGTACACATGTTTTCATGAAAAGTAAAGTGCAAATTAAAACCACAGTGAGATAAAATTTTTTATTTATCATATGGCAATCATTCATAATTTGGATAACAGGGAAGTCTCATACCTTGCTAGTGAAAATACTAAATACTATGTAGGGAAAATTAGCAACCTTTATCAAAATTATATATTTATTTATACTTTGTTCCAGCAATCTTATCTCTATGAATATATTTTACATATATATCTGCTTGTACATTATATATGAAGTAATATAAGCTTATTTATTGCATCTTTGCTTTTAATAATAAAAGGTTGGAAACAACACAAATGTACATCGCTATAAATTTGATAAAATAATGTATGTTGCATCCATACAATGGAATACTATATAGCTATAAAAAGCGTGATAAGATTTTTTTCTATTGATATAGAAAGATTTCCAGGATATTTTCCAAGGTAAAAAGAAGAAATTAAACATACTATCGGGGATATTCTACTTTTTTATAAGAATGAGAAGGAAATAACATTATCTATCTGTATCTGCTTGCAGTTACATAAAATTAAAGAATACACAAGACACACTGTAGGTGGTTACCTACAAGGAGGTGGTAATAGAGTGGGCAGGTATAGAAGCAAGACTTCTTAATTCATGATGTTTAAATTATGTAAACATGTTATTTGTTCAAAAATATGAAATAAAAACAGGAAAAAAGATGAAGTTCAACTGAAAAATATTTGCAACACCTATCATCCTCTAAATGATGATTTCTAAAGTCATTAATATAGAAGTTCTCTGATAAATTAATAAGAAAAAGGCCTTATATAATGAGTTAGGAGTGTTTCTTTTTCCTCGATTTTTTGTAAAAACTTGAAGAAAAAATGGCATTAAATCATCTTTAAATGTTGGTAGATTTTACCAATGAAATTATCTAGGTCTTGGCTTTTCTCTGTTGAGAAGTTGTTGATTACTGCTTCAATCTTTTTTGTCATTATTGGTCTGTTCGGATTTTCTATTTCTTCATGATTCAGTGTTGGTACTTTTTTTTTAAGAAATGTATTCATCTCCTCTAGGTTATCCAGTTTATTGGTATATAATCATTCATTGTAGTCTCCCACTGGATCCTTCAGCTGACAATTCCGCTCTAGGCTGAGGCTAGGAGGGGTTGAAGCCAAGTATAGAGCCCTTTCAGGATTTCTGTCAGGTACAGAGGTACCTCCTACTGGGTCCCTGGACTCACCACTTCTGGCAGACTGTTGCTGTAGGGGAGCTAGCAATGAGTGTAAGACTGGCAAAATCTATCAAAATCTTAAATGATCCTATCTTTATAACCAGCAATCTACCTATATTTTTATTTTTTAGATAGACAGACATGAGCAAACATGTGCACAGACATACTTCATATAGTATCATTTGAATAGCCAAAACAAAGAAACAAAAAAAGAAGCCAGAGACATCTTTAATCAAAGTCAACATTAACAAATTTATATACAAACATAAGAAAAATATGTAAGTTTAAAAACAATGAGGTAGATCTCTCAATGTACTGTTATAGGTTATGTAAAAGGTACTAAAAAGTAAAGTGCAGAATAGCACATATAACACTATATTTATTTATTTATTTTTTTTTTTAATTAATTTATTTACTTTTTAAATACATTTGTCTCTGCCTTCCCCCCCCCCTTTCCCTTGCCCCCTCCCACCTTCCCTCCCTCAGCTCTTCCCCTTTGGTTTTGTCCATGAGTCCTTGTTATATGTTCCTTGACTTTCCCCTTCCCTTCCCTTTCCCTGCCCCCCCCTTCCCTCTTGTCTCTGTTGATTTCTTTTCCTTTCAGTGTTGCTGGTCATATTTGCCTTGCTTCTTTGCATTGTTGGTTAGGTTCCGCTTATAGGTGAGATCATATGGTATTTGTCTTTCGCCCCCTGGCTTATTTCGCTTAGCATGATGCTCTCCAGTTCCACATATTTAAAGATATGTATATATCTATACACACACACACACACACACACATATATATATATATATATAACATTTCTGAAAGATTATTTAAAAATATCTATTAGCAATAATAGCCTCTAGGAATGAAACTAAGTCCTAGGAAGATGAGGTCTGACTTTTCAATGCATATGTTTTTATGCTCTTTGAGAATTTGACCTTGTGTCTATATTACTTTTTAATAAATTAAACTACCTAAAATTATATACTGTAATTAAAAAAAAAAAGAAACACAGGCAAACAAATCCTATCCCTTTGCATTAATTTTTTGGGTGTTAGTCTCACAGGCAGTTCACTTGGATCCTCAAAGAACTCAAACGTTCTTCCAGGTAAGAAAAGGTTTTAATGGTTTGTTTTTATTTTTTTTTGTTTTATAATTGGGATCAGTTTTTAAACGGGCTTCTTCTGGGAAACTAAATGCATATGCCTTTTATATAATAGATCAATGCTTTCCAATCCTTATGTGCATAGCAATCACCTGGGGCTCTTGCTAAAATGCAGGCTTTGGTTCAGAATGTTTGGGTGTGGAAAAAGAATCTACATTTCTGCCCTAGCTGGTGTGGCTCAGTGAATCGAGCACTGGTCTGCAAACCAAAGAGTCCCTGGTGTGATTCCCAGTCAGGGCACATGCCTGGGTTGCAGGCCAGGTCCCTGGTAGGGGATGCATGAGAGGCAACCACACATTGATGTTTTTCTCCCTCTTTTTCTCCCTCCTTTCCCCTCTGTCTAAAATAAAATGCAGCGTACACTCAATCTATTTTCTCCCAATCCAATCTATTTTGTTCTCTTTACTCGTAAGATTGGGTCATAATCTATGATGAAAAACGGCACTCTTTCAGCAAACAGCCAACACTGGAGTAAAAGTTTTTTACCTTGGCTTTTGGCCTCTGTCTGCCATCTGGCAAAATAGTTTTCAGATAAGTTTTTTTCAATTGCTCTGATTGGAGGGAATTCATGAAAGAAGATATAAAAAACATGTCTTCCAACTGCCCTGATTGATTGACACACAGATATTGAAAGTACACCACAAACTGTCTACCCGCAATGCTGAGAGGCCTCTACAAACCATGTTCTGGCTAGCTATGATAAATAAATGTGGGCTGAAGTCCAATATTTTTCTGACAGCTCTTTCCAAGAACTCAAAGAATAAGAGATGGGGAAATTACATCCAACTTGACCAACAGCCAAAGAATAGCCCCAGATAGACTCTTTCCTTCTGTGAATGTAGGAAGAGGCCCAAGAATATTGAAGCAAAACATGCCTGTTTTCAGTCTTATCAATGTCCGCCACATATGGACCACCACAAAAGAATAGGACAAGGTCATTCAGACCTGGATATTTACAAATATGTTTACTTCCTCCTTTAAGGTTACCATAGTTCCAAGTCAAAATATGTAAATATTTTGATTGTTGGGCTCTACAAATTTTTGAAACTGAGAATATAAAAATAGAAATATGCTACAGTGCACATAACAATTTGGGTACAAAGACAGATGATAGCATGTTTTATAAGAATGAAAAAATGGCATTAACAGGGCATTGACTTAATTATGTATGGTACATCAGACAATGGGACACTAAGAAGTCATTAAAAATTAAGGTTTCAAAGGATAAGCAATGGATTTTTTTTAAAACAATGAGATTGTAGGAAATTTTTTTCTACATGTAAAGTAACAATTTATTTCTTCTTTTATCAGAAAAAGTATATAAAGCATAATGCTAAGATTTGAGAACCTGACAAAATAATGACTATCACAGAAGGCAGGTAAATGACCTTGTTTGGGAAAGGTTTCAGTTTAGATCAGCCTCAAAAGGCCCATCATGACTACAGTCCTACCTGTGTGTATCTGAGTGGAAACCCAGAATAATGTAATTTTGCCTGTCAACTCCTGCCACATCTATAAAAAAATAATGTATTTCACAAAGACAACAGTCATTCCTAACTAATGGTGTGCTAAATGCTACTTTTGGAAAGGGAAGGATAATTTTACCTTGGGAATGAAGCCAATGAACCACATCCAACTTTATTTATGTTTCACTCTTTTTAGGATTGCTCTTTCTGCTCCCAATATTCTACAGGCTCTTTGATATTTATGAGTTTAAATCTATTTCTTCAAGCTGTTCAGCTTTTAAGGCCTGGCAGAGTCAGGCTCCCTTATTCTTTCTGAAAATGAAGAAGTTGCTGTTCTTGCAGTTTTCTCCAAATCAGAGAGTCCTTTTCTTTCTGGGCTGAAGATGAACTACAGTGGCAACAAGTTGATGAGTTGTAAGTGATTAGAGCAGAGCTGAAAATGCAGGCGGTGCGCTGAGAGGAAATTTGTGAATTAGGATAAATTTGTTATGTGTTGATCCAATATGTTGAGTCTTAATCCTTGGTACTCATGCATGTGACCTTATTTAAAATTAAGGTCTTTACAGATGTAGCTGAGTTAAAATGAGGTCATGAAGGTGGGCCCTGAACCCAACATGACTGATAACCTTACAGGGGAAGGAGATGGTCACAGGCAGACACAGACTCAGGGAAAACCTCCCGTGAAGACAGAGCAGAGATTGAACTGATCCAACTACAAACCTTGAAATGACAAGGTTTTTGAGATGTTAAAGGTTTTATCTGAAAACAAATGCAAAATTAGCAACAACAAAAAACCCAAACAGAACCAGAGCTAGGGAGCCGAATAAGAATTCTCCCCTCCAGGTTTCAGAGGAAACATGGCCCTACTGACATTTTGATTTTAGACTTCTAGTCGTCAGAACTAGAAGTTAAATTTCTGTTTTAAGCCACCAGTTTCTGGTCCTTTGTTACTACAACCTTAAAAAACTAATACAAAGTTCATGAAATATGCGTTTGATGGTAAAAAATAATGACCATTTATTGCATGTCTGTTGAATTTAGGTTCTTTTATATTTTATTTCTGGTCTTTATAATCATCACAAGTAGTAGATATTGTCACGTCTATTCACAAATAAGGAAACTGTAACTCAGTTAGCTTAAGAAAGTTTTCCAGTTGGCCCAGTTAATATGCATAGAGGTTTGAGCCCAGTCTTAACAACACCAAAGCCTGGAGAATGAAGGAGGTTATACAAACAAAAAGGCATCTGTGGTTATCCCAATGAGTTCTATTTATAACTTCAATAATACTTTATATAACAATTATAATCCTACAGAATATTTTCTTTCTCTGGGCAAGTCATAGTTTCTGCTGACAATAAATGCCAATTACTTCTTGAAACTCTTCTCATACTTTTGATCTCAAACTTTTTAAGTACCCTGATGGAAAAATTCACTGAAATTTCGAAATTATATTTAAAAAAACCTCCAAATGCCCAAATGTTGGAGAGCTTAAAGGAGAAATGAGACAATGAAATCATGAGCATGAACTTAATTTCTTTCCCAGCTTAGTGAAGGACTGGATTCATATGTTATTTCTAGAAATAAAACCAGTAGGAGAATAATGTAATTTTTGTGTTCATAAATTCAAGAAATATTTACGGCAGACTACACTGTGCCAGGCTGTGAACACAGTCAAGCTTGGGCTCTCATGCAGCTCTTGTTTTATTTTATAGAAGTAAAGATAGGCAACAAGCAAGAAATACATGATATGACAAAATGTGATAATATGCTAAAGAAAAATGAAGCAGAAAAGAGGAATTTAGGGTAATGAGGACAGGATGCTACCAGTTGAGATGGGCAATGAGAGAAAGACTCTTCACTTCAAGGATGTGGATTTTTTTTAATGTATTACCCTATAATTCAAGGTATTCAAAATATTTCTATAATATATTCATAAAAGTAATCTTGAAGTCACTACTGAACTTTCTAGTTTGCCTCTTGTGACTATCCTTTCATATGAATTTAATACTCTGTCCTAAAATAACATTCCTTCTCCTTCACCACTATTACAAATATAAAGTATAGCATTCACTATCAGTAGATTATGATTTCTGTGTTTGAATAAGTACTGTAACTAAGGGGCTATATGTTTTAACCACATACAGCTAGAGGCATGTGCATAAGCCAATAACAGTCATTCTGTTCCAAATATGTAGACTCTGCTCAATAATGTGAATTTTTCAGGTAATGTGTTACTAAAAATAATACATCTGCCATATCAGATCCAGAACAATGTCAGATATTATGGCTCAAATTCTGATTCTCTTAAATACTACAGAAACTACTCTTGTTTTCACTGCTTCTCCTATCTTCAGGGAAATAACACACAGTGGCAATGCCAATGGTGCGGGGTGAGGATCTAGGGCAGGCCTGGAAATGATCATAGAGCCAGATCACATGGGTAGATAGAGTCTCAGCTTCCACTTGGATGAATTTCTGAAAGTTCTCCTCTTATCTGTCTATAGGTATAACAGAATTTCCCACTTTTGTTGTCACTTTTGGTTTTGGGAAGAATCTCCAGAAATATTTGAGGTTTTTGAGATGTTAAAATGTTTTATTTAAAAACAAATACAAAAGCAGAAGCAACAACAAAAATCTGAATAGAACTAAGTCAACTAATATAATAAATCTGGAATACATAAAGCTTTTACTATCTTCAGCTTGAATATATCTGAGTCTTTAATAAGCTAATGCTCACTGTGGCTCTCTGACAAGGAAAGATTATATGCAGCATTTCCAAAAATTAAGTGATAGTGCTTCTCATGAGAGAAATGTTCCTTGGAATGAATTTCTGTAAAACCTTTGGCTAATGTTTTCCAGAAAAGCATGATAAAATGATTTCCTGGCTGAAATAAGACTTAGCATATAATATCCATTCTTACTCATTGTTAAATAACTGTAATGCAGTTGGCCCATTGGCAGGTTTTAGCCTAGTTTGTCCTTAGCAGGTAGAACACAGAGCAGGAAAGCTTTGAGAGCTGAAATACAGTTAAGAAATGAGAGACTGAGATACACAATGCTCTGGGTAGCTGGACTGAGATATACAGTGCAGTGGGAAGCTTGAGATGCACAACTGTAGGTGTGCCAGGGATGTGAAAACGCTAGGTATTTGAGGGAGATAGTGTAAGATCAGTTGAGATTGAGCACAGAAAAGTATATTTATTTTTTAACTTATTAGCCAAAATTATGTCTAAAAGTAACATGGAATTTATGTTTCTATTCTCCTCTCCAAATCTATGTGTACAATGGTTTGGAAAGCTGGACTGTTCAAACTTTTGGCATCTCTGGGCCACAATGGAAAAAGAAGAGATGTCTTGGGACACACATTAAATACACAAACACTAATGAACACTGATGAACAAAATAAAAGTTTTAAGTAAACTTGTAATTTTGTGTTGGGCCACATTCATAGCCATCTTGGACCACATGTGGCTTGTGGGATATGGGTAGGACATCTCATTGCATGCAGTACTTTGACCCCAAACCATATTTTGATTAAAAAGGGATTCAGTATTATTTATTTGTGAATTTATCCAAGGCCAGAGATTAACTGGTTTTTTAGGGGAAATATGTTGTTTTTCCTTCTCAGCATCCTTTCATCTTTTTGATAAAACAGATCTCCAGAGTTCTTCTGGAGACCCACAACTTGTTCAATGCTTGACCACGTAGTTTATATGGGGATGTCACTTGGATTTTCCTAAAAGTAATACATAGTGCAAAGACTTGAGTACAGGTATCTTATTTGAGAGGTGATTCCAAGAGCAGGGTGAGTAGCAAGGAGACAGAGAAAAAAAAAGAAACATCTGTATAGAGTCTCTGATAGAGCTGGTTACCACAGTTGGCAACCAGGGCATAATCCTACTGTAAACTTCTAAGAAGCCTTACAGAATGCACCTAATAACTTTTGAAAACTAGAAGGTGGGGACCACTATCCATAACTTTATCCCCCATTGATTGCAGATCACAAGGACATCAATGCCTACACACCTCTAGACTACATTAAGCTAAAGCCGACAGCCTCTGTGGCTTCTGAGAAATCCCTAATGCAGAAAAACAGTCATCGTGGGTATCTGAAGGCTTTAAGTACAGGGATAGGTCCAGATCAATCTAAACTGATTGGATATTACATTCCTAAGATTACAGTAAAAACAGTGATTTGTTCAAGATGATCACATTACTCAAAAATATCCAATAAAAATAAGACAACTTTTTTCAACATTTGGAGAAAGTAAAAACAGCCTCTCTTCTCTCTTGGGCATGGCAACAAGAGAATGTAAGGTCTAAAGCACCACAATCCATTTGTAACCATAAGGGAAATGCCACCACAGGGGAAATGAAGGCAGAAAAGAGAGAAAAATTGGATTCTTAGGATATTACTTGAGCAGATGGAATGTGAAGTGCCCAAAGTCAGACTGACAGCCTGGACTTTTAATTTTTGCAAGCTATATATACTTTCTGTTTGTTAAGCCAGTCTGAGTTTGTTTTTCAATGCAAAGACTCTTGACTTGATATTAATCGAAGTGTGGTGCAAGAGCAACACCTTGAAGTTTGTTAGAAATGCAGAATCTGAGGCTCCACTCAGACCTGCTGATTCAGAGACTCTGATAGCAAAGTTCAAAAACCTGTATTATAACTAACCTTCCAGGTGATTCTATGCATGCTCACCTTCAAGAACCACTGCCCTGACAATACATTAAGTTAACCTGCCAGAGGCCAACACCATTGGTAAAAGGAATAAAAAAGCATCAGTTTCTAAAATGAACCAAACCAAACTAAGGCAGTTTTAAATATGATTTGATATTTGGAGCAAGTTGCTTTCAAAGTATATTAAGTATACTAAAGATCCAGAGCAATCATGATAACTTTAAGAATTCCAAGGTGACTTAGAAGGGCACTGCAGACTCAACTGCTATATATTTTTCATTTTCTCCTTATTAAAATTTTAGATTTATTTGCAGAGCTCTGCCTCATTAGAAGGCTTGGAGGCTGAAAAATGAAGATAAGAGCTTTAGATTTATTTCTTTGGTTTGTACTTATTCTAACCCAAAGCAGACACTGGAACAATCACAGTGAACTTTTTCTTTTTTAATGCAAGACCTTCTTATGAAATTTTATTTATTTTTTTTAGCCCTTGGGTTTTGCTAATACTACTAAACATGGTCACCTTTTAGACTCTGAATGGCGCAAAATAACTGTTTTCTATTTCCAGATTCCATAAAGATAATCACTCTGAGGAATTATTGAAGAGAAATAAACCCTGGATTTAATCATATTGTCCTCTAAAGCTACTTAAGGAAAGAAGTCTTGGTTTATTAGCCAAGTTCATGACTACAATCAAATTTCTTTAATTTGATACAATTTGGGGGAAGACCAATGCTGATTAAAAGAAGTAAAAATTATGAACTTCAAAAGCCATTTATTACTCTTGTGTAAAAATTACACTATGTTAATCAATTGTTTATAAGCAAAAATCCATTTTTTCATATATTTTATGGAAGATTTTGAACTATAATGGCAGTAGTTGTAACAGAAATTGTATCACTAGTGAAACTGAAAATATTTACTATCTGGCCCTTTAAAAATAAAGTTTAATTGCTAAACACTAGGAAGCAACCAAGATGCCCTTCAGTAAATAAATGGATAAGTAAATGGATAAATAAACTGTGGTACATCTAGGTAATGGAATATTATTCATAACTATTAAGGCTTAAAAGGACATGGAAGAAACTTAAATGAATTTTACTAAGTGAAAGAAGTCAATCTGAAAAGGCCACATACCATATGATTTTAACTATTACATTCTGAAAAAGACAAAATTATGGAGACAGTGAAAAGATCAGTGCTTGCCAGGGATTAAGAGGAGGGAGGGATGTCAAGGTAAAGCACAGGGGATTTTTAAGGCAGTGAAAATATGATACTATGAAGGTAAATACAACATCAAGAATGACCCTATTGTAAAGCTATAGACTTGGAGGGATTACAATACGTCAATATAGGTTCAGAATTGTAACACATGCACTGCTCTGGTGGAGGATCTTGATAGTGGGGGTGGCTGTGCACATGTGGGAGACAAGAAGAATATGGAAAATCCCTGTACCTTCTGCTCTATTTTTCTGCAAACCTAAAACTACTCTAAAAGTAAGGGGTTGTAGAACAAATAGGTGGAAGGAGCCTGGATCCCTGAATGGCCTCATAAACTATTCCCACCTGCCCAACCACTGACATGCATGGATTTTAATATAAGCAAGAAATAAGTTTTCATTTTGTTAAACATCAAGATTCAAGCAATAAGACTATTGTAGATGCTGGTCTTTGTTACAGCATTTAGGCTGAGCTATCTGAACTAATATGTCAGGGTACTCCACAGAACATTATTTAAGCTCTAGTGCTGGTGATATAGAAACACTGACTCCTAACTCATTCGAAGGTTGAGCCATGTAAGAGTGGATGGTGTGGATGGATGAAGACATGGGCACTCTGGCTGCCTCATAGTCTGGCTCTGATGGAGGTGGCATCAGCACTGCAGAAGTCGGGTGATGGGAGCAGGTAGAGGAGAATGCTGGTTATTCTTACCTACAGATTGTTTACAACTGCATTTATGTGTCTACACTTCAGAGGAAGTCTTTAGAGAAAAATTTGATTATAAACACCAAAACTGTGGATCCTGCTTAAAGAAATATCTTTTGAATGTTTGGGAATAGTCTCAGCAACATTTTTGGGTCCAAAACACCTACCCTCCATAAAATGGAGAAATACATTATTTTCTTTTCCTCTGTAAAAAGACTATATTTTTCCAAGTCCTTTATATTTCAATTCCCATGGACTCAATTTTTCCCAAGAATTCTGAAATGCTAAGATTTTATTTTATTTACTTTCCTGCAACACACATTTGCTACATCTTTCCCCTATTCTGCTGGTATTACAACTCTTTTGGAATGAATCGTAGCATTTCCAATGTTACACTCTGAGACTTGGGAAGCAGGCTACCATTTTCTCTACATTAATAGGCAGAAAAGTTCTGCCCTCGGGGTAGGTTTCTGATTGCTGACTATAATAACCAGGGTCACTTGCACAATAAAAGAGTTTGATGTGAATTTTTTACTGTCTCCCTCCGAAAAAATTATAGTCATTGCTCATCCAGCAGATATGTGAAACTGCAGGCTGAGTGCACCTGCCTCCTCTTTACACAGTCACTCTGGTTCCTACCCCAGCAGAGAGGCAAATTTCCCAAATTGTGTTTGTAAATATAATCTGGATAATGAGACAGTTTTAAAAACATATTTGTGATTCTGATCCCTTTTGTCTAAATTGACCTCTGTCCATCTTTTGTCATTTACAAAAGGAAGTTGCAGAGACTTCCTCCTTTCCTAGTACCTTAATATATATAGGCTTCCCTAGAGGCTGATCTTGACAAAAAATGAAGTGCAAATAGTTTCTCCCAGGGTTGAGCCCAGAAATCAGGGTTATGGGAAAGTGAGATGATAAAGGAAAGCAGCCAAGAAGAGCCTGTTTTCAAGGCAGTCACCACTGTAAACTCAATTCCAATGGAGAATACTAGAAGCCCAGAGTAGAGCATGCATCAGAATCACGCAAAGGAGGGAGAGCAATTTCCGACTGGTCATCGATGGAGAATTTTTGGTGGTGTCAGTTCCTTGGAACTTCCAGCTTGCTGCAGGAGTAGGCAAAGTGAATTGCTTACTCCAGAGAAAGCCGCTGGGAAGAATAAGGCAGATGTGGGCTTGGGAAATTGAACTGCTATGGACTGTCACGGTAGGGGCACATGGGATGTGAGCAGGCACTCATGGCATCCATTACCCTTGGGGAGAGGAATCAGTGTCACCTCAAGGATTTTCTTCAGGTCTGAATGACTAGACAGTGCTTTAGATAAAACTATCCACTTGGCAAAGGGACTCTGAGGACCTTTTTCCAACTTGATCTCTTCCTCACTCAAGGGTGGCCCTGTAAGTGAACAGCGTAAATTAGCACCTGAATAACATGACTTCAGGGGAACTTAGAAGGACAAATGTCTTCCAGATTCTTTCTTTCCCAGCATCATGAGACCTGAAATTCCAAAGTTCATCAGTTCAATTATAAATTTGGGAAGGAAGCACAAAAAATAAATAAAAAAACTTAACCTCATTATCTACAGCGTATATAAACCCATTGAAACTCTTTCCTGAGAGGTTTGATATGATAGGGGTGGTGGATGTGAGGTGTGTTGGTGTATGATATGGGTGTTTATGATGTATGTTGTGTATGTATGTGGGTGGTATGTCTGTTTTATGTGTCTGTGTTGAATGTATATATGTCATGTATGAAAGTGTTCACATGAGGAAACTGTTCATCAAAGCAGTACACACATGTGTGGATTTCACTGAGGGATATCTCTACCTTTTTCCTAAGGACCTGGTCACTGTGACAAAAAGCCCCTTAAACTTTCATATTTTGAAGTTCTCCCACCCTCACTCCATCCCAGTGATGCTGAATTCCTACTGATTTCAAATTAGCTTCAACTTTAGAGCTGTTGGCTGTGTTGTGTGGGTAGCGCTGAAGTGCTTTTATGTTCTCAGGTAACTCGATAATGAATTGTAGATCTCCAGAGACCAGCAGAAAAGGCTCAGGCCCTGGGCTAGGATGACATCCAGGCACCATAAATGTTGCCTAATTTAAATAAAGAATGTCTAAAACAAGGTGCCTTAAACAAGAAGGCCAGACATTTCTTGAACTTGAAGAAAGTAAAGAAAGAGTGATTGAAGATCAGAGGGAACCCAGGAATTACCTAGCAGTAGATTTCCTAGCAGTAGTGCCTGTCTTACATCCAGGTTCTTTACAACCAGGAAGCACATCCAGCCTGTTACAATTAATCCTACAATTAATAGAATGTTCCATGAACATTCAAACCCAGAAAACTCTGGTGCCCTTACTATATATCTTGGAGCACACCAGAGATTTTTGTGTAATTGGTTTGGGAGCATACTTGGGCATGGGACTTTTAAGTTTCCTTCAACCAGGTTTGAGAAACATTGTACTGAATTAACTTAAGTTCAGAGAGGACATACCACAAAGTGTCTTGGCTAATGACAAATGTCTAATTGTAAGCTTAAAGTTAATATCTCCAGAATGACTCTTGTGATATACTCCCAAATGTCCCAAAATATTTCTTCTAATCTTCCATTTGCTCAAAGAAAAACATTAGAGTCATCCTCAACTTCTCTCTCTCATACCCCACATTCTATTTGTCAGCAAGTATTTCAAGCTTGGCATTCTAAATGCATTTGGACAGCAATGTCCTCTCATCATCTACACTTTTACTCTCTGATTCAAATTAATATAGTTTGCTCACCTGAATTGCAATAGCCTTCCTCCTTCAGTCACATCTCACATAGCAGACGAGCCCTATAAATCATAAATCATGTCCTTCCTCCATTCAAAATCCTCCAATAGTTTTCTTATCCTACTTTGAGTAAAAGCCTGAGTTTTATATGTCCCATTTTGGTCAATAAAGTATGAGAATTTAAGGGCTAAATAAAATTAAATAGACATTACAGGACTTCACAAAACCTGTAATATGTTATGTATTATTATGAAGTCTCCAAAGAGATGTATGCAATGATTTCCAAACTCAGCCACAAAAACCTCTTTGGAAAAGAATAACATCATCCCTATTTTTAATTGATATTGATGTTAACCAGCTTTACCTGCCCATAGGAAAGGGAATTGGCCAGGTGTGACAAACCCCGTCACCTTGGCAGAAGCAAAAGAATATTGAATTATATGGGCCAGTTCCTCACCTTTATAACCAGATCAGGAATATAGGCTGAATTGTAGAATTTCTGTTTGTGTTCTTCCTTCTAGTTTCTGAATTTGATAATAAAAAAAAATATAGCCAGTTTGTTAATTGATGTTTCTGATTAAAATATAATAAAGATTCAGCATCTCTTTAAGAGTGGTGGTTAGTATGAGAGGGTTGGTAGACAAGATAAAATTGATATCCTATGTGTTTAAACTAGAAAAAAATTATTTAGTTCGAAGTGGTATATGTCTCTTTAAAAAGTTAACATACTTTCTTTCTTAGCTGGACTCAAGAAATACTATTTGGATATGCTAAAAGCCCCTAGAGGAGAAGGTAGTACTCGTGTAAACTGATGTCATTCAAAAGTGTCCTCAGTCAACTGATATTTAGGGGATAGAAATCAGATGACTTAAGGACTTTATTATTATCATGTAAGCTTGCGGCTGGTATTAGGTAAGAAACCACTGTTTTCCTAGACTGGTTGTACGGAGAATATTTTCCATCCCTGTGTGGTTGAACCACTGTGACAGTGCTGACATTTTGAAACCCAGAAATAGCTTTAAAGGTTTATTATTTGAATTTGTTGAAAGTAATAGGTGTCAATAAAGCATGGCCATGTTATGAATTTTACACACTAGGTTCTAGGCCCACATTATCGCATTTCACAGGCCCTTCTAGTCTATCTCTAGGCCTCAATCGGAGGTCAAAGAAGCTCAGAGTCTGAGACATAACCTGGTCCAGCTTTCCTCTTTCATGCCTGCAGCTGTGTAAATGGCACTGTTGTTCTTTCTTCAAAACCTGATTCTCTTCCTATTCCCCAGCTGAGCTCAAAGAGCAACAGATGACATATTTCTACAAACACAGAATGTTTGTTTTGGTGTAAATACATAAAAGATCAACAAAGTTAAGCCAAATTTTGCAAAGCCAGAGGTGTTACCAAGAGAATGTCATTATAACCACTTGACAAAAAAAATAAGAACATGGTATTTGCCAAAAATAATAGAAAGAGCTCGCATTTCTCTCTTAACATTTTATAGCCAAAGAGGAAAAAAGAAATACTGTGAAGAAGAAACACTCTTCTTTCTAAATGTCTTTGAAGCCAATCAATTCCAGTTAAATGTCTATTGAGACAATTAGGACTGCTTTATATTTAATTATAAATCAACAAAAACAACCATTGTTGATTATTGTTACCTTGCCATTTTGAAATCATCCTCAAACATAATTTTGTTTATATTTCCAATTGTCTTTGAAGATTTTCACAAAGTATTATGCTCAGAAACAGATGTATGTATTTGGCTTTAAAACTTAAATATCTTTACTTTCATTATTTACTGATATAATATTTATATAGTAGAAGCTTCCCCTTAATTAATCATTCCATGTGAATGTTTGATTTAGAAATCCTCTTTGAAAATAGAGGAACAAATTATGGGTGAAGTAAATGAGTGTATGTGGCAGATAAGAAAGATGCATTTGACAGAGTGCAAGAAAATATACTCAGGCACAACTGGAATACTAGGGAAAAAAAATTTCTGAGTGAAGGAGAATGGCCCAGAGGAAAAAGCAGTATATCTTTTATATAAAAAATTCCTCTGCATAGCCCTGACCATTGTGACTCATTGTGACAAAGTGAAATGTCGCCATTTTGATTCCCAGTCAGTGCACGTGCGTGGGTTGTAGGTTTAGTCCCCCGGTCAGTGTGTGTAGAAGAGACAGCTGATTGATGCTTATCTCCCACATTGATGATTCTCTCCCTCTCTTTCTCCCTCCTTTCACCTCTCTCTAAAAATATATTTTTAAAAAACCTCTGCATATATGAAATGGATTAGTCAAACACCTGAACATATTAAGTATAAAATGTAATATTAGATAGTAAGTGCTATGGAGAAATTTCTTTAATAGGAAAAGGGATAGAGAATATAGGAAGAAATGAGTATATTTTTAAAAAGGGAGCCAAGGAAGACCACTGAAAAGTTGATGTTTGAGCAAAATCCTGAAGCAAGTGAGTAGAACTGATAGATAATACCTGGAAAAAGAGGTTGGGATAATGGAAATAGCCCTTAGATGGGAACATGACTGTCAGACCCAAGGATCAACAGAGAGGCCAGTGTGACTGGACAGAGTAAATGCAGGGGAGAGTGGTAGGGAATTAGTACATAGAAATCATGGGAAACACCAGGTTCCTGAGTAGAGATGAAACAGCTGTGCCATATGTGGACTGCAGAAAGAAGCCAGCCAAGGGAAAAAGTGGGGACTGTCATCAACTCAGCCCTCTACTTGCTAACTTGTGAGACAGCAGGGTGCAGGTATAGGTCTGCCTCTGTCGAAGGATTTCATTTTCACAAAAGCACCAGCCACTTAAACAAGGTTTAAATATGCAGAGCTGAGAGAGTGCAGAGTGGGTACCTTTTTAAAATTGACCAAAGCCTTCTTATAGGCTTCTAGACCATTGTTATGACTTTGGGTTTAACTCTGGAGACAATGGGGTCCACTGGAGGGCTTTGAGCAAAGACGTGACATGATCTGATTTGTTTAACAGGAACAAGCTGTCACCTCTGTTGAAGATAGACCAAAGGGATTCTTGGAAATCAGTTAGCAAGCTATGAAATGAATCTAGCTAAGAGATGGTGATGACTTGATCTGGTTAAGCAGTAGAGGCTATGGTGAAAAATTGTGTGGTTTGAGAGTTAGAGCCAACAGAGTTTGCTGATGGCATGATTTTGGGATGTGAGCAACATAGAAAGTTCAAGAATGACACCAAATATTTGGTTTGAGCAACTGAAAGGATGGGATTTCCATTACTGAGATGGAAAGTCTCTGAGAAGAGCAGTGCTAGAGATTAGAAAAACATAAGGAGAGCAGTTCTTGACATGTTAAGTGTGATATATTTATTAGGTATTCAGGTAAAAAAAAGTCAAGTAGGCAGTTGAGTCTGGAGTTCAGGTTGGAAGTGCTAACTGCAGATATATATTTGAGATCACTAATGTACATTTTTTTTTAAACAAAGATACTGAATAAAGTCACTTAGGGTGTAAGTGTAGATGACTAGAGAGAAGGTGCAAATCCTGAGCCTTGTGATTCTCTAATATTAAGAGGTTGGAGAGATACAAGGAAACAAGTTCAAGAGATGAAGAATGAGCTGCCAATAGCATAGGAGAAAAAAAACACCTTAAAGCTGGGAAGTCCTGGAAACCAAATGAAGGGTTTCAAGGAAGAGTGAGTGATCAGCTGTACAAAATGTTGATGAATATTTGCCAAGGATCCACCATAGGGTTTAGCACCATGGAGGTCACTGGTACATTGACAAGAGCAGTTTGACTTTGGTGAGAAGCAGAGAAAAGGCCTCATTAGAGTAGGTCTAAGAGAGATTGAGAAATGAGTAACTAAAGAGGTAGAGTATTGGGCACTTTTGAAAGGAGTTTAATTCTAAAAGAAAGGGAAGAAATGGGGCAGTAGCTGGAAGGAAAAGTGGATCAAGAAAATTTTGTTTTTCTGTTGGAGTAAATAACAGCATATTGGTATACCAATGACAAATATCCAGCAGAGAAGAAAAAGTTGATGGAGCAAGAAAGAAAGAAAAATAATCCTCTCATGCTGTCAGGGGATGGGATATAGAATACAAGGGTACAGTTTAGCCTTAGTCAAAAATGTAAGTATTGCAGAGTAACAGAGAGGAAAATGGGATTAAAGAGCATGGATGCAGGTGCATAAGTAAATGTGATAGTGGGAATTTGTGCAAGTTCTCTTTTAAATGCTTCTATTCTCATTGAAACAATCATCATCAGGTGCAAGTGAGGACAAGAAAGCCTGTATTGAAATCTTGAGAAGAGAAAAGAAAGCATGACACAGTTGTCTAAGAGAACAGGAGTGTAGATTGACTGGGGAAGTAGGGCATTATTGCCAGGCAACAATAAAGGCTAGCTGTGCTCAGCTAAATGGACATATGTGATGAATAGGTGGAAAATCAAATTTAATTATGGTTGAATTTTACCAAGTGAATAGGTCAAAGCAAGAAAGAAACAAAGGAGTTGAGGGTATATCCAAGGAAGCAATTTTAGTGATTGATTCTAGAATTTAAGCCACACAAAGAGAGATGTGAAGTCATGCAGAGTGAATAGGTGATAGAAGCAAAGGAGTATAGATTTTGACCCAGGCGGCTGAAGAATGTTGAATCAGGGGTACTAGAGAGAATACCAGAAAAAGGAGAGAGATGCTTGAGACTGAGGCTGTGAAGGCCTTGAGTTAGTGGTGATGATAATATGTGGGGTGTGACCATGGGTGTGAATGGCTGAGGTGGGAGGTGGACAGGATCACTGGAGGGAAAGAGGTCAGGGAATTGACAGGTTTTGGGAGCATATCTATGTCATTGTCTTTCAGTCAAGAGTGGTATCACTCACCTGGGTTTTTCTGAAAATGTGTTAGGGCTTTTTTTAAAAAAAATAAACATTTTATTTCATAATAGTTTTAGATTTATATAAAGGTTATAAAGATAGCATAAAGAGTTTCCATATACTCTGTTACCCCTATTATTAACATTTTACATTAGTATGGTATATTCATTAAGATTAATGAACCAATACTAATACACTATTATTAATAAAAGTTCACACTGTATATGTGTGTGCGTGCATGTGTTTCTGTCCCCATTGAGGATACCATATTACATTTAATCATTATTTAAGTCATCATGCCTTCTTAGGCTCCTTTTAGCTGTGTTACTCAGACTTCTAGTTTTTGCTGACTTTAACAATTTTGAGAAATACTCATTAGATATTTCGTAGAACATCCCTTATTTGAAACTTGTCTGGTGTTTTTTTTTATGATCAGATTGGAGTTATGGACTTTGGGGAGGAAGACCCACTTCTTAGATGCAAAGTGCCAATCTCTTCACATTGTATCAAGGATGTGTGCTATCAACATGGCTGAATATTGTAGATATTGACCTTGATAACCTGACTGAAGTAGAATTTGTCATATTTCTCCAATACAAATTGACTCTTTTCTTTCTATTTCTGTACTTTAATCTTTGGAAGGAAGTTATATGTACAGCCCACACTTAAAAAGTGATGAGTTACACTAGAGTGCAGGATAGTCACATAAATTATTTGAAATTCTTCTGCATGGGAGATTTACCTATTTTCCTTTATTTGTTTATTTATTCAGTCATTTATTATTATCACTATGGATCTGTAGAGACTTCTTTTATACCTTGTGTTATAATCCAATACTAGTTTGCTTATTTTGTTACTCAAATTGTTTTAACTGGAGGAGCTCCCTAGGAGACACCCAAAACCAGAGGACCCAGCTAAGCTGCACCAGATTCCTGGCACAAAGAAACTATAAGATAATATATATCTTATATATTATATATTTTATATTTAGAGCAAATGTGCATTGCTCTAAACTTCTAAGTTTTGAGATAATTTGTTGTGTAGAAATAAATAACATACATGAGACTAAACCAGTAAACCAAAGACCTAAGAACTAAGTATATGCTCTTGTTTTAGGCTTCTGGTTTTGGAAGCGGCTTGTTACACAGCATTAATAGAGCAATATACAACTGATGTAACATGAAATTCACACCTGGATGTCTCAGGGAGCAGGGAGAGAGGATGGATTGGGAAGAGCAGTGAGAAGAATGGCAAGCAGCTTCCCAACTTCCAGGCCCAGAGCTGTGGAGAGAAAATCAAAATTTTAAGGTTGATTTCTATATACAGCTCTTGAAAATCAATTTTATTGTTTAATAGCATAAAGAAATGGTACTTTTTAATTTAATCATTATTGCATTTTTTTCCATTACCATTTAGTCCCCTTATAACCTTGAAAATCAAATGCTTAGGCTATTAATTATGACAGCCCAGAAAAGGATAAATTTTCTTATCATAGCTGTGATATAATTCTGTTCCATCAGCTAATGTGCACTATTCTTTTTTTCTTTTTAATTTTTTTGGGCTTAGCATATTATATATGCTTAGCAGAGGGCCGAAAGCATATTTTATCGGGTTGGCCAAAAAGTTCATTTGGTTTTTTCCATAAAATGGTGGTAGTAGTGCTTAGTTGTCCTTTACTTCATTTGAAACAGTTTTTTTTTCGGTTGCATTGTTGTAATGGGGTTCAGAGGGTACCCCACAAACTGGTTTGGGGGGTGGGGGAAGTGGAGGATGGCAATTGAGAGGCACTCTGCATATCTATGGCACCTGGGCTAGCTTAATAGTTTTGTTAAAAAGCAGTGCCACTTGCTCTTGCTCAGGGCCCGGGTGTAGCTGCAATTAGCCAGGAGGAGCTTACGGCACCTGTGTGAGTGGGAGGAAGATGGTTCACCCTGTGTCACCAGGCCATGCCTGCCCAGGCTGATGACAGCCAAAAGAATGTGAACTGTACAAAGATTGGGCAGATGTAACCCATTGCAGGAGTCAGAAATGGGGTCACACTGGAAGCCCCAGGCCAGGATTAAAACTAGGTGAGGCAGCCATGAGAGGTTCTCTCTCATGTTCTCTCTTTCTTCCATGTGGTTTGGAAAGGAGTAGGGGGTCTGCCAAGAAGGGCCCCCACCAGCCATCCTTGAGGCTGGTATATAAGGAGGTGCCACATGGTTTTGGATTAAGAGCTGCAGAACACATCAATATGGCTGATGGTTCTGGTAATTGCTGAATTTGCTCAGCAGAGCATGGGTTACTGGGAGAAGCCAGAGATGCTGAACTGTGACCAGGAGTGCTGAGCTGAGGACATCTGTGTTTCTAAGAGATGGTACTTCTGACTGGCATATTTTGAAACTGGCCTGATTGGCACAAGGAGGCAGGACTCTGTGTTTGTGGGTGTTTTAAAGGGAGTGAGATTTAATGACAGAATTCCACCATCATTCTAAATCTGTATAACTTTAAAATAAACCGTTCCTTTCCTTTTCACCAAGCTCTGGTATTGGGAGTCAGTTGTGAGTGGTCCGATTGCCCACCACATTTTTTGGTGGTGGCCAATTGGACCTCACACAACTGTTTCAGAACACCATAGACTAGGATTTCTGTAATATTGTGACAGCTGTCATATTAGTATGCATTTAAAAAAACCTTATCAAAGTTGGTGAATTTTTGTGTAGCCATTTTAATATTGAAGATGGAAGAAAACATGCAACATTTTCAGCATATTATGCTTTATTATTTCAAAAAAAGTAAAAACACAACTGAAATGCAAAAACAAAAAAACAAAAACAATTTGTGCAGTGTATAGTGAAGGTGCACATAAGGTGAAAAGTGGTTTGTGAAGTTTTGTGCTGGAGATTGTCATTGGACTATGCTCCACAGTCAGGTAGACCAGTTGAAGTTAATAGTGATAGAATAGAGACATTAACTGAGAACAATCAATGTCTACCATGCAAGAGGTAGCCAACACATTGAAAATATCCAAGTTAATAAAGTTATTGGAAAAAATTAAAATGTATCTTTTGTTTTACAGAAAAAAAAAACAAACTTTTTGGTCAATCCAACATAATTGTATATTATAACTATACTATATTTTAATTTGTTTTTGAAATGTCATTTAGAGAGACAGTTGTAGGTAGATAAGAACACATGAAAATAATCTGTAAGTACAGCCATATTTAAAAAAAGTGTGAAATAGATCAAATAAAGACAGACTAATAAAAATTAGTATATAGATGATAGAGAGAAGGGGAAAGAGAAAGAGAAAGAGAGAGTCTTTTCCATACACGGGTATACGTATGTTGAAAGAATAGTTATTCCAAATGTAGTAGGCTCCGTTGGTCCCCCTACTGTTGGTTCCCACTGAGAATGTTCTCTGATAAACACCCCCAGGCTACACACCTCTTTGGAGACTGCTCTCTACCATAAATGAGCTGTCTCACTAGGGAGGTTCTATGTCACCACACTTGCGGTGGCCTGCAAGTGATACATAGTGCCCTGCTTCTTGCCTCATGGTGAGACCAACTCAGGTTTAATTCATGCTTTGGAGGAGGTCATGCAATGAGGCTGAGGTTCGTCTCCAGAGAAGACTACATCCATGTTCAACTCTTCCCCCTGCCACACCCTGGTTTCCTGACTCCTCTTCTCCTGAGAGCCCTCCCTCAATAAATCACATGCATTGAAATTTCCATCCTAGGCTTTGCTTTCTGAGAAACTACACAAGAGACTCCTATAAATTTTTTTATCTTTTCGCAAAGCTAACTTTTAATTCCACTTCCTGAATATTGGAGACACCAATTGGCTGTGTGTATATGTTTCCTCTGGGAAGTTTTTCCCAGGATGAAAATATCTGACACTTTGTTCCTGAGTCATGTTGTCTGTTTTACTGTCATTCTGCACCAACCCTCAGTCCCAAAAGGCATCTTCCACTTGGTCATGTCACAGACCAAAAGAGCTCAGTCAGCATGAGAAGAATGATTCTTCAATTCATCTTGTAACACGGCTCTGTTAGACTTGGTGGCTCCTCTAAAGCATGATGAGAGAGAAGTACCTGGGCTCTGAGCTGGTGCTCAGAGTCCCAAGGGACAGTTCACATATTATTTCCTGTGACATTTGCTTCTGCATCCTGCACCCTTCTGAGCCAGAGCATTATTAAGGTCAAAATCATCAGCCTGAAAGGTGCTGACAGGGTGATGTTTCTTAAAGGTACAATGTTGTCTTTATGTTTACTTCCTCCCTTTACTGGCCCTTTGACAAGTAACGGGGTGAAAGGAGGAGATAACGGGGACTCAGAGCCACAGGAAGCCTTGTGCGTCCTGCACAAGAAGGGTGCAGGATGCAAAAGCAAATGTCACAGGAAATAATATGTGAACTGTCCCTTGGGACTCTGAGCACCAGCTCAGTGCCCAGGTACTTCTCTCTCATCATGCTTTAGAGGAGCCACCAAGTCTAACAGAGCCATGTTACAAGATGAATTGAAGAATCATTCTTCTCATGCTGACTGAGCTCTTTTGGTCTGTGACATGACCAAGTGGAAGATGCCTTTTGGGACTGAGGGTTGGTGCAGAATGAAGCCTCTAGTTGGTGCAGAATGAAGCCTCTAGTGGAGTTGCAGTAACCTCCTTTGCAAAGTGACATAAATTCTAAATGTCAGCATAGAGGTGGTTTCTGGAGGGCATACATCTTTTGCTTATTTCTACCACAGGGGTCTTGGGAGAACAAAGGAGTTAGTTTTCATTCAGAAAGTGAGAGGGAAGAAAATCTTAAATTTTTTTAAACTTTATATTATTATGGTGTGCCATCAAATACATGTGATATACATGCAAAACCAACTGGCATTTGCTATTTTAAGAATCCAGAGCCATTTCAAATGGAAAACTGTGTAGATGTGATAATGGGAGCAAATTTCCTATAAAAGGATATAATAATAAGCTGAATTTGAGAAAATTTTGAATAGGATGGATGTTAAGAAACTCTTTGAAAGGAATTTAAAATACATTTCTGGCTGACAGTATGCCAGGCATATTTACTCTTCTCCTAAGCAAGCTCATGTAATTCTAATCAAAACCCATGAAATAGGTGCCCATTTCATCCCTATTTTACAGTAAGGGGCAAAGTCTTCTGGAAATTAGAGTAATATTTCTAAGGTCATAAAATGTGTGAGTGACAAAATTTTTCTAACTGCTAAGATGTTTTTACTCTTACTAAATGATATTAGAAGTGAGTGTCCAAGTTAAGTAGCAAGACACAAAGAACAGGGGTGTGGGAAAATGGGTTAACTTTTGTAATTAACCCCATGGCTAAGTGGAGCCTACAAGTTTTTATAGCCATTAAAAGCAATTTAGTATACTGAAAAACAGAGTAGCTTCTGTTGCCATTTGATGTATACTCTCTGGTACATTAATGAACAACTTGAGCTTTGGTTTATTCACTCTTAACTAGGGCAACTAAAGTCTTAGCTTTTGGAGTTTTTGTAAAGATTAAACATGATATGTTTGTAAGATCTGGTACATAGTAGATATAATGACAACTAATTAATTAATTTGCTTGATTATTTGCTGAGCCTACTGCAAGGACAAAGACAAAACCTAAATGAGTTGGAAGACATCCTTCAAGGCCCTTAAACTGTACTGTCATTGGGGTGATGAAAATTCCAAAGGTGAAAAAAATAACTTGTTAAAGGAAAGACCACGTTACATTCCAGATCTTACTGGAGAAAGATTTTAAAGAAAGTGTCAGTCACAAGACTATGTTTTCCTTAATTCCCATACACACTCTGTTTCAGCCATTGTGAACAATGATTAGTTCATAGCAATTCTCAAGTTTCTGACTCTATTGCCTGATCCCCATCATATCTAGGTTTATGTGGATATCTCACACTTCAGATCCCAGCTTAGATATTTTTTTCACTGAGAATCCTTCCTTGAGCCACTAGATGCCTTCCCTATCATACACTTGAGTACCTTATATCTCCCCTATGAAAGCACTTATTCCTCTGGTTGTAATTGCTCATTTACCTATGGAACTGGAATATAACTGGAAGTGTATATGGCCTAGACTCTGGACAGTATGTTTTTTCAAAGATAACTGTTGCTCACGAAAAATACATTCTTGCAAAAATACCAAAGAGTATGTTAAAGTTAAAAAAAAACAAACCTTTATAAACATTTTCTTTAGATATATCTCTCACTTCCAAAATCTTTCTCACACCTGAGAGATGCTTCAAACAGGAACAACAAACACAAAACCAAGTTAGCCTCTTTGCTATCTCCTTCTCTCTCTTATCCAATACTCTTTTCCAAAACCAGCCCACATATTTTTTTCTTTCATCTCCCTTCATCTATAACACAGGTCTTTATTACTATGATTGACCCAGCTCCTTCACATTTTTTAAAACATTTCTTTCGCTTTTTTCTTTACTAAGAGATGTGAAGATGACTAGCAAGAATCTTCAGTTGGGAAGGTGTAAGGAGAGAGGAAGACTGTGAATATTTACACATTTACACTTTTCATTCCTTCTTTTTTCTTAAGTATACCCCAAATACACTGAAGACAAGCCTTAGGTTTTACTAAATACTATTCTCAGCATTTAGCATAGGGCCTAGCAGAAAAAAAAAATAGACATTTAAATATATAACTAAGTGAATAGATAAAGACAAATGGGAAAAAATAGACTTCCTATAAATGTCACTAGTTAAGTAAATTAGTCTGCTTTCAAAGCCTGTGGAGAGTAGCTTTTCCTTTTTTCTGAGCTAAGAACACTTATGAAGTGACTCCCTATTCACTGTTAATAAAGAATTAAATCATATGATATGAGTAGGGTTGACCTGGAGTAGCTCAAAGTCCAAGGCCATTCATAAAAGATTTATTAAGTTTGAGGCAAATCACTCTGAATAACCTCTGAGCTCCATTTTACTTGATGGTCAGGTAATTAATTTAAAAAAAAAACAACATAGTTTGATTTAGTCTTACTTGTTAATTTTTCCCTTTGTTTCCCTTGCCTGAGGAGATACAGCAGATAAAATATTCCTATGAGCAATATTTTACTGCTTATGTTTTCTTCTAGAATTTTTATGGTTTCAGGTCTAACATTTAAGTCTTTAATACATTTTGAATTTATTTTCATGTGTGATATAAGATGGTGTCTAGTTACATTTTTCTATATGTATCTGTCCAGTTTTCCCAACACAATTTATTGAATAAACTGTCTTTAGCCCTTTGTATGTGCTTTCTTCCTCTGTCAAATATCAATTGACTATAAAGGTGTGAGTTTATTTCTGGGTGCTCAATTCTGGTCCATTGATCTATATGTCTGTTTTTTTGCCACCACCATGCTGTTTTGATTATTATGCCTCATAATATAGTATGATATTAGGTAGCGTATTTTCTCCAACTTTTTTTTCTTTCTCAGGATTGCTGTTGCTATGTGGGGCCTTTTTGGATTCCACATACATTTCTGAAATATTTGTTCTAGTTCTGGGAAATATACCACTAGTATCTTGATAGGAATTGTGTTGAATCTATAGATTGCTTTAGGTAACATGGACATTTTAATGATGTTAATTCTTCCTGTCCTTGAACATAGTATGTGCTACCATTTATTTGTATCTTCCTCAATTTCTTTCTTCAGTGTCATAATTATCTGAGCACAGGTCTTTTACATCCTTGGATAGATTTATTTCTATTTTATTCTTTCTGAAGCAATCATGATTGGGATTGTTATTTTAATTTCCATTTTTGATAGTTCATTACTAGGATATAAAAATGCAACTGACTTACGGATATTAATTTTGAATTCTGCTACTTTGCTGAATTCATTTATCAGTTCTAGTAGTTTCTCAGTGGAATCTTTAGTATTCTCTAAGTATGATATCATGTCATCTGCAAAGACAGTTTTACTTCCTCCTTTCCAATTCCGATGCCTTTTATTTCTTCTTCTTGTCTGATTGCTATGGATAGGACTTACCATACTATTTTGAATAAAAGAGGTTAAAGTAGACATACCTGTCTTAATTCCAGTCTTAAGGAGAACACTTGTAGCTTTTGCCCGATGAGTCTGATACTGGCAGTGGGTTTGTCGTACATGGCCTTTATTATATATAGATATGTTTCCTCTAGTTTCACATTGCTGAGTTTTTTATCATAGGTGGGTGCTGGATTTTATGAAATTTTTTTGTATCTATCGATATGATCATGTCGTTTTTATTCTTCATTTTGCTTATGTGGTGAATCACATTCATTGATTTGTGGATGTGTACCAACCTTGCATTCCTGAAATAAATCTCACTTGATATGGTGTATGATCTTCTTGATATATTGCTGTATTTGGTTTGTTAATATTTTATTGAGGATTTAAGTGTCTTTGTTCATCATAGATATCTGCCTAAATTTTTTTTTCATACTGTCTTTATTGGGTTTTGGAATTAGGATAATTAGAATAATGCTAAAACGTTTTTGTATAGCAAAGGAAACCATCGCCAAAATGAAAAGACAACCCATGGAATGGGAGAACATATTTGCTATTACATATGTAAGGGCTGAATATTTACAATTTATAAGGAACTTATAAAACTCAATATCAAAACAAACAAGCAAACAAACAATCCAATTAAAAAATGTGCAAAGGATCTGAATAGACATCCAATATAAATGGCCAATAGACATATGAGAAAATGCTCAATGTCACTAATCATAAGAGAAGTATAAATTAAAACCACCATAGAATATCACCTCACACCAGTCAGGTCAGAATGACTATCATCAATAAATCAACAAACAACAAGCGTTGATGAGGAGGTAGCAAAAGGGGAGCCCTTTGGCACTGTTGGTGGGAATGCAGATTGGTATAGCCATTATGGAAAGCAGTATGGAGATAACACAAAAAAATTAATAATGGATCTGCTTTTTTACCCAGTGATCCCACTTCTGGGAATATATCCAAAGAAACTCAAAGCTCTAATTCAAAAGAATATAAGCACCACTATGTTCATTGCAGCACTATTTACAATCACCAAGATATAGAAACAGCCCAAGTATCCATCAGTAGATGAGTGGATAAAAAAAAGTTATTAGACATTTACACAATAGATTACTACTTAGCTATAAAAAAAGAAGAAAATGTCATTCTTTGCAACTGCATGGATTGACCTGGAGCATATTATGCTAAGTGAAATAAGCCAGTCAAAGAAAGACAAATAACATGATTTCACTTATATGGAATCTAATGAACAAACTGAACTAACAAACACAATAGAGACAGATTCAGATAGAGAGCAGGATGACACCTATGGGGAGGTGGTTAGGAGGCAAAGAAATCAAGCAAAAAGGAAAAAGGACTCATGGACATGGACAGTAGTGTGGTGATTGCAGGGAAGGGGGATATAAGGGTAATGAACAGTGATGGGTAAAAAATAGAAAAAAAATTCTCCTGGCATAAAATTTTAA
The DNA here is from genome assembly GCF_021234165.1 of Pteronotus mesoamericanus. NCBI lineage: Eukaryota > Metazoa > Chordata > Mammalia > Chiroptera > Mormoopidae > Pteronotus > Pteronotus mesoamericanus. Next base: position 31,280,518 of record NW_026555105.1, on the reverse strand, counting down.
GTTTTTTGTTCAAAAGTTTATTTGTCACAATATTTCTATCCATTGTAAGTACATTGGAATTTTCCTTACATTTTATTGCAATCCAAAGGCTAATCAGTGTACTAATGTTTACCTGTTGTTAAAAAATTCAGTTTTACGTGGCCTGGATTGGTAGGGAAGTAGTTATATGCAAAGCTGGACAAAACCCATGGAAACATGGTAGTTCAGTGATGTATATCCTCTCTTCCATTTCCCCTCCTTTACCTGGGAAGAAAGGGCTGGCAAGAAAATGACCATATCAGACAAACCAATTCTTGTGACTGAAATGATACATCATTTCTGCAGGGTTTAGTGCCCTCAGCCATTAAGTGTTCACGTAACATTAAGAAAACTTTCAAGAGAGAAGTCACATATCATATAGCTATGTGGATTTTTCTCTCCATTCTTAGAATTAACACTCTGCCTAGCACAAAGCTTGTAATTATAAACATTTCTGTATGAACCCATGGGAATTTTAGGCATTAGAAAAAATGATAATAGCAAGATATTTAGGGGTCAAGTTAGAGTTATGGTTGGTTTCTCTTAAGTCCTAACTGGCAGAGCAATATTAACCCACCAGTAGTTTGAACAATTAACTCTGATATGGAGCACTACTTCCTTAAGAACTAAGAGATAATGTCCCATTGTTCCATCACAAGGATTTTAACCATTGTGAGGAACACACAAAAGTATGCCAAAGGGATAAAAATACATTGAACTTTTCTGGAGGCCAGACCAGGAAGCCTGGAGTCAACTAGAGTGAACTACTATAGGTGAGAATACAAGTGCAGATAATTTACTCAAAGCTTACCCCAAAATTTGGAAGTCAAGCCAAACAAGAAGCAGTAACAACTGACTGAGCAAAAGAACCTATGATGTCACATGAAGCTTGTCCCAGGGTCCCAGACCTACATCACCAAAAAAGATGGAGAATTTCTCTAAACTAGGAAAGACTCTGACACCAGCTACTATTTTGAGTATCTTCCTGGTGGCCCCAGTAGCTGTCTTCTTTTCTCATCAACTTTTTTTTTTCATAAAGTAAAATAAAAAGGGGGGACCCAAAAACAGAATTTATTTATAAAAATTATATATTTATTCTTACATGTTTAAACGTTAGTCACCTTCAAAATACTCTCCATTTGATACATTACACCTATCAAGATTTTTTTCCGCTGCTCAAAATAGGTTTTGAACTTGTCAATTTTGGTGCCTTTTAGTGCATCTGCCTTTTTTTCCCACTTCTTCCAAATCAGCAAAATGTTTCTCTTTGAGGACTTTTTTTCATCCAGGGAAACAAAGAAACAAAAAAGTCACTCAGGGAGAGATTGAGTGAATAAGGATGGTGGGGCATAGGGGCCAAGCTGTTCTGGGTCAAAAACTGCTGAACACACAGCACAGTGTGGGCAGGTGCTCTAATGAATCACCAATCATGACATGGGCCAACAGAGGGAGCACTAACAATAATGAGAATAGAGATCTGTTCTAAACCTAAACCTGGTTGTGCAAGCAAAACTGCTTCAACACCCTTTCATCTACATTGAATACAGAGGGGAAAGTGCCAGCCTTTTTTCTTTGCCACTGATTATGGCACTTCTGAAAGTCTTGAAAAAAATATCACTGAATCCAAACAAAATGTCTTCCAAGTCCAGCTGGTAGACTGATACAGATGGGTTCTTAGAGCACTTACCTAGTGGGGAAAGCCTGTACTACAAGGGGCCTGCCCCCTGGAAGATAATTCTGGTTGTCTGGGAGTCCACCCTTGCAAATTGTTATAGTTTCTTAGTAAACAGACAATTTTTCTCTCCTCTCTAGAAACTTTTAGTATATAAGACCATTGCTTACTACACAACTTGACCTTACATCTACATTCCAGAAGGGCACAACACAGAATACTACAAAGAAAAAATAAAGCCAAAATCTGATTTTTTGTAACAACTCAGAACATGTCCAGTTAGATATTTACTGTGGAATTTTCAGTGTGTCTTGTTTTTAACTGATTTCTATACAAGATAGCAAGTTTTAAAAATTCATCTAGATAATGGATATAGGGTGCTGGCATTTGTTAACACTTTAAAATATATAAATCACTTTTATATACAATTCTCAAAGCACATTTCCCCTTCACAATAATCCATAGATGACTATATTTTTTATTCCCCATTTCATATATAAGAAATGAGGATTCAGCTTTAGAAACCCAAGGTCACACACATATAGAAGGGAGTACCAAATGCCATGATCTTTTCTGATGACCCTTATTTATATCTTGTGTAGTAGTCTGGTCTCTTATGCTGTAAAAAACCCTGTTTAAATATGGCCAAATAAAAAGGATCAAAATTGCCTGAGTGATGTGGTTTAAGCCATCTGAAGACACTGTGCTCCAATCACTCTCTTTCATGTTTTTCCTGAGCCCTGTCTGCCACCTGAATAAAAAATGATTAGAGCAGATTGCCACTAAAGAGAATGTTGCTTCCCATCCTGGCAGCAGAGCATGATAAAAGAGATCTTAAGGATTCTGGCAAATTAGAGCTGCAAGTCTGCTTCTTTTTTTTTTTTTAAATTTTGTGAGCTGATACAAATCACAGGAACCTGTCAGGGAGCATTCAGAGGTACCGGGCAATTCAACTTCAGAGATAAGTGAAGGGTAAAAGCAGTTCGCTGCACATCATAATTAAAGAGCTAGTTGTCCTCAACAATTTCAGCTCCTGTGGGATTTTCAAGATTTTTTTTTTTTTGAGCTTGGAATAAAAGAGAAACCGCGAAAGAGAGACAATCCCAAACAATCTTGCTTGAAGTTTTGTAATGGAATGATTTCTTAGTACGTGAAGGTCACTCAACTTGTAATTAAATAATTTGGGTCTCAGATCTTTTGCCACTGTTGGTGTCAGGTAAGTCACAGTCAAGTCTGGGACCTTGATTTCTTCACCCGAAAGAAGATGATAGTGACATAACTGAACTCTGAATCCTAACACTAACATTCCGGAGGCTTATACATTTTCTTTTTTACTTGGCCATCCATGTACCGACAGCTTTCGACTTTAACTGGACATTTTAATTTTGTCTTTCTTAGACAGGTGGTCCCTTGAAATGACTGACAGATGCTTGGGTTACAGATCAAATCAATTCAGTGAAGCTAATTAACATAAAGAAAGGAAATGAATGCAGTGGTTAACAGAGCAATTGTGTCTTACCTGGCTTTTGCCACCTTCTCTATGTTGGTTCACTGTTGACATCCTAAGGTATTCCTAGGTGGTTCCTTTTGGCACCCCTTGCTTTTGTGCATTATGAAAGCAGACATTGCACTTAAATATATGCACTATAATAATTTATGAACTGAGTGATGCTTTCAATCCCAGTGACCCTAGGTTGAGAGCCACCACATTTCATAAGGGACATTCCAGGTCCAGGAACTAGACACAAAGTTCATGGAATGTGAAGCACTCCCTGCTTTCTCAGGTGACTACCATCCTTTTGAGGGCCTTCATACATATTGCTGTCATGTTAGTATTAACCATGACTTTGTACAGGGTCCGGCAGAAGTAAGGCTTGCTTGAGTGTGGTTGGTAGGGTACATTAATGCCTTGCATGAGGTGGACAACAATTTGAACATTTCCCCTAAAATATCATACGGTGCGCTGGAGTATGGTATTGTTATATTACAGAATCATATGGTTATGATTTTGTAATAAAAGAGTTTGTAATAAAAAAAAGGGTGTTATTTGTGCCAGACCCTGTATTTACACAAACTATCCATGTCTACAAAACTCCTGCTCTCATCACAGCAGGCCATAAGCTCTTCGGGCCAGAGAGAATTATTCTCCCAAATATATTTCAAACACACAATGAAGGTACCCTCTATTCTGATCTAAAATCAGTCTTGCCACATAAGCTGAAGACCTTTCTCTATTTTTGAAAAGAATTAGAGTATTACCAAAATAATGGAAGCCCTCTATCTCCCTACTCCTCTCCACCCCGTCTTCTGAGGTAGCCGAAGGAAGACACTGGTGTGTCTTTCTCAATTCGTGTTTACATATTTTATTATAAATTATACTGCACTTTGCTTTTCAAATTTACATTATTGCTATTATATAAAAATATCATATTTTGCTTTTCAAATTTACATTCCTACTATCACACTGCAATTTTATTTGTTAACCTAAAGTCATGTTTGTAAGATTTATCAGTATAGCTTTAGGTATCCAGCTTATTTATTTCAATGACTGCATGACATTATTATGGAAATGTAATATTACTGACTTATTATGATTCTATTTAAATTATTTAAATGATCGTAATTAGATTTATTTATTTAGATTTAGATTATTTCCAACTTTTTTCTTTTAAAGGTAATGTCTCCTGTTCCTATTAACTATGGTTTCTCGATGGTACATACTTGAAATTAGAACTCTAGGTTTTAGATCTTATAATTCTAATTGTATGCATCTCTTCTTGATTCTGTGTTCAGTAACTTCATCTCCCATTGGTAGCTTGACATAAGCCAATGCTACTAGATTTTATTTTTCTGGAGAAGCCAGTTTTTAAACATTAACTAGCATGCCTCTGAATATATCAGCAGAATGGGAATTCCAATTTTCTTATATCCAGCTAACACTGATTCTCCCTCTCTCTCTCTCTCACACACACACAGGCATTTTTAAATTTTTCCAAACTGAAGAGTGTGAAATATTTGTTCATTTCTGTTTTAAATTCTTTTTTTCCTGATCATTAGTAATTTATCTTTTCATATGATTATTAACCATTTGATTTCATATTCTCATGTTGATGTTTTTTTCCTTGTCCATTCTTCAATTGTGTTCACTTTATTCTCACTCAGTTGTAGGAATTCTTTATATATCCTTAATAATAATTCTTTCTCCATTATATGCATTATCAGTATATTCTCCCATTATGTGGTTAAATAGAATTTCTTTTCATCTATTTATTGTATTTGTGTCTTAATGGCAATTTTAATATTATCTAAATTTAATATAATTGAATTTTAAATTTTAATGTAGCAAATTTATGACTTTCTTATATTTTTGGAATTACTTTTTATTTAAGCATCTTGTTTTGTCCTAGGATGTTTTAATTACTCTAATTTTATAATGAATTTGATATCAGGAAAAGCATGTTCCAACAATTTGTTTTTCTTCAAACCACCTTAGCTATTTTTTACATTCTTTCATATTAATTTTAGAACCACTTCTAAAATTCCATGAAAAAAGCTGTATTTTTCATTAATGGGTAAAAGACATTTTCACTATATTCTATTTTTCAATTAATAACCAAAATATCTTTCAATTTATTTGAATTCTTTATGTTTTCCTTACAAAAACCTTATACCTTTTTTTGTTATACCTTTCAGGCATTTTACAACTTTGTTGTTACAATTAATGGATTGTTACATTATTATATAACTTTTATAAATGAAAAACAATTATTATATTCCTGAGATAAACTCAATTCATTTACAATGAATTTTAAATATTTACTATTAGAATCATTTTATCAGTATTTATTTAGCATGTTTAAATCCTTTTACATAAGTGATACTGACCTGTATTTTTGTCTCATATTATTTATTATACTACTTCCAATCTCATAAAATAAGTTGGAAAGATATCTCTGTATTTAAAATTTTATGAAACAACTTTTATATGTCATCGATTATATGTTTCCTAAGGATCAGTAAAAATTAAATATAATAAAGTCTGTCCCTAGAAAAAGAGGATGGGTCGATATAGATCTTTGCTTTCTTAACAAGACAATTGTGGTAAATTTTATTTTTCTAGAATTCTTTCAAATGCTTTTACATAAAATACATTGTAATATTATATTCATTTAAAATATAATTTTGAAGCCAATTTTTTCATAATATTATTTGTGTTTTTCTCATCCTTTTTCTTCTTAGAACTTGCCCAAGCATTTCATAGTATTTTTAAAAAATCAGCTTTTGGTTTTGTAGAACTGTTTTGTATTTTAACAATATCTATTCTCTATTATTAATTTCCAACAGTTTGGTTGTTGGAGGTTAGTCAATTTCTGCTATAATTTTACTAACTCCTTCAGAATAATGTTTAGCTTGTTTATTGCTCATCTTTTTTTAAGCTATGCATTTTCCCCTAAGTACCAGTTTATCTACATCCCATGAGTATCATAATATTTTAATTGTCCACAATTTTTATTAAGATTTTTATTATTTCTATTATGATATTTTAAATAACTGGTTTTTATATTATTAAAAATGCATTTTTAAAGTTTTTATTATGGAGAACATTTTATGGCAATATTTTATAGTGGATATACATTATGGAAAGTGTAGACAGAGGAGTAGCAGCACCCAATTTCAATAATTATGAAGTCACGCCCAATCTTGTTTCAACTATATATTTATCTACTTTTCACACTTCTTCACTGGACTATTTGTTTTATTTTATTTTTTCTCACTGAACTATTTTATAACAAATGTGATCCATTATAATATTTTATTTGTAACTTTTTAAGTATATGTCTCTAAAAAATTTTATCAAATTACATAGGAAAAATACTAATGTAATTTTGTTAACAGTGCATTGATTTATAGATTAACTTGTCCATAATTAAAATAATAATTCTATTCTTCCAATTTTGAAAAGGTACATCTTTCAATTTTTAAAACAATTTAATGATAGCATTAACTCTTACAGAATTTAAAAAACATTTTATTAATATTACAAAACAGCTGGTCATTTTCAAATGTTTCTGATATACTCATACAAGTTTACTTTTTCAGAGTGCATTTATTTAAATTTGAATTCAAATAATGTCCCCATATTATTTAACTCTTTTTTTAATTTGTTTTTTATTAATAGGTTTCTTTTCCTGTTTTATTTCTCTCTTTGTAATTTATTTATTAAAGTAACCAGCACTTGTACTATAAAGTTTTTCATCATCTACATTTTTCTGAACTTATTAATACATTTGTTTCTTGAATTTTCTGTAAAATAATGGAGCCGGAGGCTTGATCAATTTCAAATTTGTATAATGAAAGATAATAAAGAAATGTTACAAATATCCCTGCATACATAACTTCAGCAACTTAGATTACTGACAATTTTTTCCAAAACAACAAACCAAAAAAACTCACTTGAAGTGAAAGAGACAATAAATAGTTCTGTAATTAAAACCATCTAAGAAAAAGAACTGCTCAGGTTTGTAGATATATATTCTAACAAATATTTTTAAAAGAAATGAAAACAAATCACACAATATCTTCTCTAAAGAGAAGAGGAGGGAACAGTTTCCAACTCAGTTTATGAAGCCAGCATTACTCTAATTCCAAAACTAGGTAAAGTCAGCATAAAAACTGCAAACTAATAACCCTCATGGACACAAGATTCTATAAAAGTGTTATCAGATTAATTCTAATAGTATTTAAAAAAATAATATATCATGATCAAAGAGGATTTCTTCTGGGAATGCAATTTTGGTTCAGTATCTTTTTTTTTAATTAAACTATGTAATCCATAATATTAACAGACAAAAGAATAAAAACCACATGGCCATATTAATCAAAGCATAAAATACATTTGACAAAATCAACACCCATTGATTAAAAAAAGATATTTAGCAAATTAGGAATCAATGACAATTTCCTCAAAATGATAAGGTCTCAACAAAAATATCATAGTCAGAGATAAATGATGGATCATTCCCTCTTAAGATCAGGAACAAAGCAAGGACGTCCATTCTCAGCACTATTTATTATCGTACTGAAAGTCCTAGCCAGTACAATAAAGCAAGAAAAAGAAATAAAAGCCATATGGGCTGAAACAGAAGAAATACAATTGTTATTATTTACAAAGGACATGATTGTCTTTGTAGAAAACCCCCCAAGACATCTACCAAAACAAACAATATGAATTTGGAAGATTACAAAATACAAGGTCAATACACAAAACTCAATCATATTCTATGTTCTATAATTAACAATTTTCAAACAAAATTTTTAAAAGCAATATCATTGATAATAGTTAAAAATTGAAATACTAAGTTAAAAATAAAATATGTACCAAATATCTATATTGAAAGCTACAAAATACTGACAAAAAATCAAAGATGATTGAAATAAATGTAAAATCATACCATATTTATGAGTTAGAAGACTCAACATAGTATAGATACATTCAAAGTCAAAGGAACCAGAACAGCTGAAAAAAAAAAGAGAAAATTTAAGGCAATGATATTAGCTAACTTTAAAGTTGTTATAAAGTTATAGTAATTAAGACTGTGTGCAGTGGGTTGGAATGGACAAATTCATTAATGTAATGGATGGAGCTCAGAAATAGACCCATGCAAATGTGACCAATTAATTTTGACAAAGATGCAAAGGATTTTAACAGAGAAAAGATGTGCTTTTCAACAAATGGTGTAGAGACCATTGTAAATTGCTACACCAAAAAAGAAAAACAAACAAAAAACCCCTTGATCCTAACATGAAAACTAACACAAAATTTTACATTAACATAGATGTAAATTTGAAATATAAAACTATAATTTTTTATAGAAGAACAAAAGAAATGTATTTGTTACCTGGTGTTAGGCAAAGGGTTCTTAGCTATGACACCTAAAGTAAAATCCATGAAGAAAAAAATGATAAATTTTATTAACATTTTTTAAAATTGCTCTAAAAAAGACTCTGTTAAAGAGAATGAAAAGAAAAACTGTAGAATTGGGAGAGAATATCTTCAAGCACATGTTCAACAAAAGACTATTTTGCAAATATTTTTCAAAACTCTTAAAGACTCACCATATAGGAAAAAAACAATAAAAAATAACACACACAAAAGACTTGATCAGACACTTCACCACAGGGGATATACAAAAGGCAAGTAAGTACATAAAAAGATGTTCATCATCATTATCCTTCAGAAAAATGCAGAGTAAAACTTTGTGAGATACATATTTATTAGATTGAATAAAATAATCATTAAAAAATACTGAAAAGACATTCTGGAGAGATAAACAGATCAGTGGGCACTAGGGGTTAGAGCTGGAGAAGGGGAGTGTGTCTACAAGGAGGCAGCACAGGAATTCTTATTTTGTGGGAGAGGCGGTAATGAGTCTTTTCTATACTCTGTTGTTAATATGGATTAGAATTGTCACCCAGATTCTCAAACCAGAGACAAGCAAGATATCTTGCTATTTTCCTGGGCTAATGGGCTGAGTAGGAAGTCTTCCAAGGCCTGGCTTTATGCAAGATTGTTGGTTACAGCATCTCCTTGACAGGATCCCTGTGCCCCAGATGGCTATTGAAGCTCCAGCCCCCAGCCCCAGGCATGAGGACCTATATCTGTGGCTAACAGCCACTGCATCAACTTGTGTATTTATTCACATGGTTACGTGCTCCCATTCACTGCTGGAAATTACAACTTCTTTAGCTTTCTGAATTCTTTTTATATTTAAGCTTAATTATCGATTTGAACATTTTCATTCTTATAAACATTCATTTGTGTTTATGGTCATGTAGAAGCCCACGTGACTCATTTGACTATGTTGATAGAACAGCAACTCTTCCATTTCTTTGTGTGTATTGAAACAATTTTTATACATAGTAGCTACTCAATAAATTTGAGTTTATTTGTGTTTTGGATTTCACTGACTTTCAGTAGGATGTTGGAGAATCAACACTTCCTTGGAATATGGCCATACTAGAGCGTGTCTGAACATGTGGACTGGATGTGAGCTGGTGTGCCCATGGGAGGGCACGAGTCACCAGCAGAGAGATCACTCTCCGCAGCTTGAAGCTTCATCAGTCAGCATGTTATTGCATAGTGGGATCATTTTCAGATCAATTGCTATTAATCCACAAATCCACTCATTCAATGGACAAATATATATTAAGGACCTACTATGGACAAGGCGTTGTGCTGTTCTCAAGAGAGTCCCCAATAGAAATATTTAAGTTAATCTAAAATTCGTATTATCTAAATAATTTACTGGGGGAGTGTACTCAGGAAAGCATATGCAGTTAGACATGTGGCAAGGGACTTTCTTGATTAGTCTTGAGTGAATCCTCCCCTTGAGAAAGAAAAAATAGAATTATAAGGTTATTATAATACCTGTCTGATTTGCAAGCTTCAAGAGCCCTTATAATGTGTTTGTGAGAATTGCTATATTGATAATTAGAACTGAAAAAGAACTGAGGTGAAGAATACTGTTTTACTTTGGTATGAGATTTTGCCATTTTACAAAGTGTAATTGCATCCATCATTTTGTTTTGTGCACACAACCACCCAAGGAGAAGCAAGAAGATAATATGTTCACCATTTTAAAAATAAGAATACAGATATTCATAAAGGTTAAATAATTTACCCATGTCAAACCTAGAACTAGTAAGTGAGGGAACAAAAACAAGACATACATCTCAGGAAAGTTTATCTTATGCCCATTAGCCTGTTTCACTGCATGTTTCAACTTGAATCTGAACCACTTTGAGGAAAAGTTATTCTTTGGGACAATTACATTTTTATTAAATGTGATAAAGAAGAGCTCCAAAATAGCTGAGTTTAACTTACACAATTGGAATATTTACTTTCATAATTATCTTATTTTATCTTTATTTTTAATAGCAATAATCTTATTTTACATCAAGTATAAAGAAATGTGGGTCATAAAAACTGCTAATTGAATAATATTCCTCATATAAATTTGAATTAAATCCTGTTTATTACTATTTTGAAGCCATCAGTTTTGTTTTAACTATTGAATAAAAGGCTCATTGCTGGGTTTTTAAAAAAAAAGTTTTATTTATTTATTTTTAGAGTCAGGGAGGAAGGGAGACTATTTATTTTTAGAGTGAAGGAGGGAGGGAGGAAGAGGGAGAGAAACATCAATGTGCGATTGCCTCTTGAGCAACCCTTACTGGGGACCTGGCCTGGAATCCAGGCATGTGCCCTCCCTGGGAAATGAACTGACAACTCTTTGGTTCACAGACAGGTGCTCAATCCACTGAAGCACACCAGCCAGGGCACTGTTGTTATTTTTTAAATGAATAGTTTAGGGTAAATGATTATGTGAAGAAGCAAAAAAAAAATTGAGTATATCTCACCCATCTTTATTCAACATTTTCTATCTTGAAAGAATAAAAAAGTATCTCACGATTAATATTTTTTTATTTAATATGTCAAAAGTCCAAAAGGTTTGCACTTTGCATTCACATAGTTCTCCTCAGTGCTGTTTGAAATCTAATTCATTTCTTATTTTTTATTTCTTCTTTTTTTAAGCACAGATTTTATGATTAAGGCCCTGGAAAATACCAGAAGATATTTTTAAAAGATAGAAAAAAGTGCTATTATTTCTTCACTAAAATAACATTATAAAGTAACAACCCTGAAAGTGCCAGTATTTCAGCACTCAGGGCAAAAATACTGTAACCTAACATTTATGTGCTGGCAGGGGATGATTTATCTATTTGTTATGGCATATTACACACACTGTGAATGTGACCTGGACCTGCACAAAGAATTATTTCAATAAAAATAAAGTATCATTTTAAATGTGAGTTCTGACATCACAGATCAAGATGAGGAGTCCTAAAAGTAGTCATTTAATGCATAGATTCTTATAATGAATCTGCCCACCCAACAGACTCCATAGATCAGGTCACCATTATTGTGTGATTTGTGAGCAAGTTAGATAACAACGAAAAGCAACAATGATGGTGAACATTTCCTCTACACATTTCTCTAGAGCCTATGTGCTCTTATTATCCAGCTTTCCTATATATTCTTCATTACAATAAACACCATTTACCTCAAAGAAGATAATTCTATATGAGGTAAAAAGAAGAAAGAATGTAATTTGTCTTTTGAGTTTTCAACATGCAGACTGTTATTTTGAAGCTGTAGGTTGTATTACCAAAATCAATTTGTACTTGCATTTGTGGTAACTTAAGGTCACTGTCCTATATTGGTGTCTCATTCCTAGAGTCCAGAGTATTCCTTGTTTTTTAAATGTCCCCATTCAACCCACACAATAAATTCGACTGATTTAGCTCAACCTTTTTAAAAAAGATTTTATTTATTTATTTTTAGAGAGAGAAAGAGAAAGAGAAAGAAAGGGAGAGAAACATCAAGGTGTGGTTGCCTCTCATATGTCCCCTGCTAGGGACCTGGTCTGCAACCCAGGCATGTGCCCTACACTGGAAATTGCACTGGCGATCCTTTGGTTCACAGGCTGGCACTCAGTCCACTTAGCCACACCAGACTGGGCTAATTTAGCTCAGTCTTGAGAAATTAATGAGGCCAAAGCCAAGTAGAATGCACATAGGGTGAGGAAAGTGAAGGAGTGCAGTTACTCAAACATTTCCACACACATTATCTAAGTTGATCTGCCATTAACTGCATGGGCTCCAAAAAACCCAAGGTTTACATATATTAAGTGACCTGCCTTAGGTGAGGTTCTACCTGTCACAAGATATAGAATTACAGTCTGACAACCCAGTGATCATCTTTCATGCTCATTTCAATTTTACAAATTTAGGAATCATAAATATTTGCCCATAGTAGAACCAACTTTAGGTAAGGCATAGCATTAAAGTACTCAGGGGAGTATGAAAATATATTAGAGTCTTTATCTACATGAATATGGTCAAAGTGGTGGTGGAGGTGAAAAAATACCTGTAAAGACATATAATAGTAAAAAAAAATAATAGCTCAATAACAAATTCCATAAGGTTAATGGTATTAATTGACAAAGAGTGTATATATATATATATAAGTACTAGAAGATTTTTTTGTGTAACTCTTTTGTTCACTGTGATAGGACTAAAGAAAAAATATCATTTTAATAACTATGTGTTGGGGGAGGAACTCTGTAGATATTCACTGTTTAATACCTCTTCTTACTTATAGTCATGACATCACCTCCAGTAAGAAGAGTGATTCCATGTAAACCTAATAATTTCTGTGGATATCAGTCATGTTATATATGAAAACTGAATAGTAATGCTTTGTCTTCCTGAAACATAAGGTTCCTTAAAATCCCTAATGATGAACTTGATCAATAAAGACATTATAGACATTCTCTGGTTTGGGGTGGTTTACATTAAACTCTATTCAAAGAGCGGGTAATTATAGCAACTAACTGAGAAGTATGAGAATATGATGTTAAGTTTTAGGTCAGAGACATCATCTCCAAATGGGCAGGAGTGATGTGACTCAGGAATTTTTATTTCTTTGATTAACTAATGCAAAGACAACAACTAGACAACCTGAGGTGCAGTTGGTTATCTATGATTCCTGCGTTATCATTGGCCTGGATGAAGTGCCATTTTGGAAGAAGTTAAGAACTCAGTGCCTTTGAAGAATAGAAAATATGATGCTATTTTTACATTTTAGAAAGGAAACCTCTCACCTACCTTCCACCTCTTGTCCATTTTATTACAACAATAATAAAAAAAGATTTCTCTTTTGTTTCCTTGTACACTTTTAACACTCTTCCCACACATAAATTCAAATTCTTGCCTTCCTTATAGGACTATTTGGAACGACCTTGAATGACTCATCAAGGAGGATGGTATTGAAATAAAGAATATGTTCTCCAAATCTTCAAATAGCATCTTCAGTGGGAAGGTTGAATTAGGTATATCAAATAAAACAACTTTCATTCCAAAATCAAAGAAACGGAAATTAGCCTTCTCAATGTTTCCCTCTTTATGCTTTTCAACAAGCCTTATTAAATTGAAAAACTTGTAAGTAATAAGATGAAAGTCAATGGACAAAGTCCAAAAAATGAAATGGGTAAAAATTCTCCTTTGATTCTTAAAAATTGGAGTGAATGGAGAAGAAATCCCTCTTTTTGCTTTCCTAAATGCTATCATGGAAGATAGTCAATGAATTGTAATATTTTTGTTACATTGTGTTACTGTTCCAGTTCCAAAGAACATAGTCTTGATAAACTATAAATGTTTTGGATTCATTATAGAAAAAAAAAGGAAAGGAAAAGGAAATCCACTTCAATAAAACTTAACAACCCAGTTTCTTCTGCTTTTCACTCATTTGGATTCGATTCCCCAGGGTTTTGAAAACTACATTCCAATTTAAATGAGAGCTGCTGAAATCTTAGATGGACGTTAAAGAAGTCAAAAGGTGCTGAAACACCCTGACTCGTTATAAATGTACCCAAGCTCCATTTACTTATCAATGTAGAATGCAATCAGACTGGCTAAGGGTTTGCTTTCTTGTTTGTTTTCAAAGCTCTTTGAATTGCCTGACAGGAATACCATTTCAAAGAGCCTCCAGTCAGAGTAATTTGGGACAAGGATAAAGGGTGTATTTCATTCAAGCATCTTTTATTCACAAGAGCCTAAGAAATAGGCCAGACAAATTAATATATCTCAGATAAAAATGTCTAAGACTTAATTTAAATAAAGCCCAAATGATTAATTAATTAAATCATTAAACAGAATTCATTTGATCTATTTTGCATGATAACATGCTTTAGAAATAGTCATTAGAAAATCATGTAAATGATATTCAAACCCAAGGGTGAGTTGGAATGAGGGTAATTAATTGGTAGAAATAATAAACTAACATTTATTAAGTGCTTATTATAAGCCAAGTACTCTTCAATGTCCTCTATGTGTTATTATTGTGTTTATTCAAATAACAATGTAAATATTATTATCATCAGTGCTTTACATAAAGAAAACGAGGGCAAAGAGAAGTTAAAGAACTTGCTCAGGTTCTCATATCTGGTTATCACTGTAGTCTGGATTCACACCCAGGCCATCTGTTTCTAGAGCCCACGTTCTTTATTACCTCACTGAGTTGGAGGAAGGAGGAAAAACTGAATCACTGTACAGTAGTAGATTAGTGAGCCTGAATGGATGTTGTTCTGTTCTCACCGACTGTCACTCATGCTGAAGTGAGAAAGTACATATGCAGTGATAAAAAACATGGATGATTTCCTTTTGAAAAATGGCCTGGAATATAAAATACATGCTGATCTTGAGAGTTAAGATTATATATTCAGGTCCAGGTCCAGATACAGGCCTGAAATGTTTGCTTGGTGTTTGTTATAAAGAGAGAGCTTTAGTTGGAAATTTTAGTTTGAGATATCATTGAAAAGTCTTGATAACGTACAAGTGGAACCTTCAACAATTTGAGACTGAATATGTACACAACACACTTCTTTGTGAAATGATGAAAAAGAGAATCAGGTGTACCAGCCCTAGAATGAAACATAAAAGCTTGTTCAACATTATACTAAGTTAAATAAGCCAGTCAGAGAAAGGCAAATACCATATGATTTCACTCATAGGTGGAATCTAATGAAAAACCTGGATTAACAATCAAAATAGAAACAGACTCATAGATAGCAAGCAGAATGACAGCTATGGGGAAGGGGGTTACAGGGTGGAGGAGGGATGGAGCACAAAGAAAAAATGATGCATGGACATGGAACAGTGTGGTGATTGCTAGGGTAGCGGGATAAATGATAATGGGAAAAATACAGTAAAAAGGACATTAAAATAATTCTTAAAAAATAATAGAAGAGCTGAGAAGATGAAAACAAACTGTCAAGAAGCCTCCTTTACAAGGTCAGGATAGACTTTGATTTTATTAAAGTTCAGGGACAGCTTTATTACTATAAATTATATCTCTCCCTTCTCCTTTTTTTGTGGTTATTATTATTAAAAATGTGGAAAAAAAATATCTTTTTGGCCAAGTAATTATGTCTAGTTGAGCTGCTATTTTATTCTTGAACTTTCCTGCTTTTCTTGGGGTGAGGGTGGTAAGAACCTGATTCTTTGCAAATTTACTGACCACACTTGTGCTAACTATGCAATTGTGTTTTCGCATGTAGGTGCTTACAAGAAAAATGGGGATAAAACTATGAAGGCTGTGGATAAGTAAGAATAATCTTTCTCTCATGTAGATGATCTGGAGATCATAAAACTTTATTGAATGGTCACAGACTAGTAAAGCTTGAGTGAAAATGCTGCCTGGTTTATTTATAGAAATAAGGGAAAGCCAAGAGAACTGTTGGCCAGAGGTGCATCAGCTAAGAAGTGTCCTAAGACACCTGTCTCCGTTCCCTACCCTCACCTTTTCTTGGTTCCTCCTTTAAACAACAATATTTCTCAAGAACCTCCACTGCCTCTCCTTGCATTTCTACTGTAGGTTAAAAAAATTATTTTAATGTATGCAGGGGAATGGGAGGCGATGCTAAATCCTGCATAGGTTTGACAAGCAATTAAGTCAATGAAAGAAAAAGCAGAAGAAAAGTGAAAGTAAAGAGAACAAGGCAGCATCCAGGAAGGGTCACACTACTTATACTAAAAATATAGAGTGGATCAAAATACCAAGGCTTAAAGATGTGAAAGAGCTTACATATATTTTTAAAATTTTATTTGAGAAAGATCCAGCATCATTTTCTCTTGCTGATTAGCAGAGTGTGAATGTCAGGTAATTAATAGTTATTTCTTAATTTTTGCTCACAAATATAAATTATATACAATATATACAATATAAAAATTATATAAAATATAATTATATAATATAAAAAAATAAATTATATATATGTAAAATATTCAGAGAAGAAGTGGGTGTTATCTTCTATTTGCAGAGAAAACATATGAAAATCTAGATGTGAAATGTAGTTCCAGTGCCAGTTCTGGGCTGGATTGCCCGTAGTCCTTTGTTTACCTTTCCCTATTAAGCTCCCAAGGCAGAGAGACCACTTTCTGTGCAGTGTTTCCTAGGCACCCTCTGCAGCAGTTTCTCACTGGGATCAGCCAAGGTGGGACTTGGTGAGAAATTAGAGGACAGGAGGAAGAAAAAGAAGGTGGTGCCTCTTTTCTCTGGCTCCTATAGACAACATGTCTCAAGGCCAGGCTCTTCCAAATCTGCGTTCTAGGGGTACTGCAGCCTCCTTAGTCCAGGTGAGCCAACCTTTTCCTCATAGGCCCCTCTGTTCTTCAGCACCTGTGAAACCAGTTCTGTAACCCTAAATAAAATACTCAAATTCTGTTTTCCTGGATAAATTTTACCAGATCCAGATTTTACAAAGTTGGGCCCAATGCCAGATCATATCTTAAAAAAAAGAAAAGAGACAGTCATTTGTTAACAAAAAAGAAAAATGAAATAAAAGGAATACTAAACTATACATTTCTTTATTTATTTGAAATTGCATTTTCATATTTTCAGCTGTGCCTTTTCTCTATTTTCAGAATTCCATTCCAACATATATTTAATTATTTGAAATTATCTTGTTAGTAATTCCCTTTTCAGAATGAGGTTGGATGCATGCAGAGAGCAGTTTGCTTACTCTTCAATTACGGCATTGGCCATAGTTTATACTACAGTTTAATTTTTATTAATTTTTTCCATGCCCACTCTTAACTGGGTTATAAATATTTAGAGGGCAGAAAGAAACAGGACTAAATCTAATGTTTAATTTCAAGAAGGTAAAACAGTATTGTTCACACAGTAAATCTTTACTAAATGTTTGTAGAATTAATAATGATAGAGAAAAAAAATTATCAGATTTTAGCTGCTTAGTTCTGGTTTTATCAAATATACATGAATAAGAATTTATCCCCAATTCCTTCAGTTGGAAGTTTATAATCTTTTTTTGGTGATACACATTTAACTTGAAGTGCATTGCTCCAAGCCAGATATCAAGTCAAATATTGGTTTCCTCAAGGTTTTTTGATTTTGGTATGCTCTGTCTACTTTAAATAGATTTCAACATGATCAATTTATTTCTGTTTATTTCATGATTACCCAGAATCAAACCCAGAAAGATTTGAGTACAAGCAGCACTTAATTTACTTGGGAGATTATCTCTTGAAGCACACTGGTAGGGACTGAGGAAAAGACAGGGAAGAGACAGGAAGGGAAGAGAAAGGGAAAGGAAGAGACAGAGAAGGGAAGGGGAAGGGAAGGGAAGGGAAGGGAAGAGAAGGGAAGGGAAAAAAACAGGGGAGGTAAAACAGCCAGGAGAGGGTGAGTCAATACATCACACACATCATGTGAGTGACTAGGGCTCCATCCTGATGGAAAGTTTTTATTAGCAAAATTCAGGTAATTTTTTTTTTTACATGTGGTTCATCACTGATTCAGGGAGGGTGGGTCCCAGGGCTTTAAACTCATGGCCCTTTCAGCCAAGCCCATGCACAGGTTGCACATTCACCTTAGGGCAAACTAAACCTTTTGACATAAGGTTGCAAGTTCTTCCAGTGAGAAGCTTTTCCAATCAGAAGGTTAATGTCAAGGAGAAATGGATGGGGCACTGTCAACATATTTTATAAATATAGAAGATCATAATATAACCTTAACTTTTAATAAAATGTATCAAATATGCATGAGTTTGTGTTTGTGTGTATATTTATATGTAAATATGGCAGTGACTATAACTACATTTTTTAAGATAAGAAGATATTTTATATTGAAAACACAATGTGGAATCAAGATGGTGAAGGAGTGAATGGAAGTCACACTGACCTCCTCCCAGGACCAACCTGGAAATAAAACTAAATTGTGGAGAAACCACCTGGAACAAACAACTGAACAATAGCAAGAGAGGAGACTCATAACCTCAGACAGACAGAAGAATCAACTTTAGCACAACCAGACTGGTAAGGAGTGTGGTAGAGACTTGAGAATGTGGGCGGGGCACCCATGGGTGGCAGCACCAGACAATTATTGAAATAGACAGTTGGATTCCCCTGAGAAGAGCAGGGTCTAAACTATAAGTGGGGATCTCCAGTTTACAGTACCAGAGCCCAAAAAGTATACAGATAACAACCAGCTGTGAAAAGCAATGGGGTTGCCCTCTGCCAGAGACAGGTGGCTGGAGATGCAAAGAGCTGTTTAAAGGCTCAATGCATAAATTTTTATTTAGAGTCACTTACCCTGATATCTGGCAGAGGTGGGGCCAGAGAGAGCTGGAGACGCCTGAGGAGAGACTGGGGAAGGAAGCTTTGGGGAGAGAAATGAGAGAGTAGCCAGCAGGATCCCAGTGCTGATTCATCCCCCAGATGGCAGCAGCCATCTTACTTAGGTGGACCATTCCTGTCTGTGGGAACAACATGAGAGGACACAATAACCCCATCCCCAGGAGAGACTCTGCCCTTCCCTGTGGTGTCTAAGCCTGACTGCTGAGTGCAGATTGACTAGATTAACAGTTGAAGGAGACAGCCACAAACAGTAGATTACTGGAAGTCTCGAACAGACTGCCTAAGATCAGATAAAGTCAACATCTGATATCATCAGAGGCAGATCTAGAAAGAAAAAAGAGAGGTCTCCTACCATAGAAGGTCACACCACAAAGTCAGGAAATCAAGACAGATCAATTTAAGAAGCAGAGGAAAAAAAGAATGTCATAAAAAATGGGAAGACAAAGAAACACCCCCGCCCTAGTTGAAGAGAAAGGAGTAATCCCCAGAAAGAAAAATAAATGAAATAGAGGGAAGTCAACTATCAGATAATGAGTTCAAAACAATGGTGCAAAGGAAGCTCAATGAGCTCAGAGAGCTCAGAGGGAATTACAAAAAACTATAGGGAAACAATGAAGAACTTACTGCAAACTGTATCAGCATGGAAAAGGACATAGAAACTATCAATAAGAGGCAAGAGGATATAAAGAATACAATTTCTGAATTGAAGAACACAGCAGAAGGAATACAAAGCAGGCTAGATGAAGCAGAGGATCAAATCAGTGAAATGGATGATAAGGTAGAAAAAAGCTTCCAGAAAGAGCGAAAAAATGAAAAAAGACTCAGAAAGAATGAAGAGGCATTGAGGGAAATGCAGGACAACTTGAAAAATAATATCCATATACTAGGGATACCAGAAAGAGAAGAGGAGGAAGGGATAGAGAACCTGTTTGGGAAACTAATGATGGAAAACTTCCCTAATTGGAGGAGAGAAAAAGTCACACAAGTCCACCCAATGAGGCCCATTCCAAGACACATCATCATTAAAATGGCAAATATCAAAGACAAAGAGAGAATCCTAAAGGCAGCAAGGGAGAAAGAGGTAGTAATATATAAGGGAGCCCTAGTACGGCTAGCAGCTGACTTCTCAACAGAAACACTGCAAGCCAGAAGGGAATGGCAAGAAATATGCCAAGCAATGAAAAGCAAAGGCCTGCAACCAAGACTGCTCTACTCAGCAAGGCTCTCAATTAAAATGGAAGGTGAAATAAGGGGTTTTCCTGACAAAAAAAAGCTAAAAGAATACACCTCCACCAAACTAGCATTGCAAGATATGCTAAATGGACTGCTTTAGGAAAATGAAGAAAAAGAGTCTATGAATACCCAGTTCTTTTCACAGTCACCAATACTTGATATTACCAATATTTTTAATACTTATTAATCTAATTCTGACAATGATGTGTTATTTTAATTGTTCTTTTATTATTTGTTGAAACTAAACCTGCTTTTTTAATATTTCTTGCCTATTTCTATTCTTTTTAAAAAGCTTAAAATGACTTTTTAGTATTTATCCATTTTTTTGATTAAATGTTTGTAAACTTTTTGCCCTAAAAACCCCCCCAAAAAACCTATTACTCTGTTAGATGTGTTGCAAATACTTTCCTGTTCTATAACTTGTCCTTTTATTTTTTATAGGTATATTACCATATAGTGTTAAATGTTTAATATCATCATATTATCAATATTTTACTTTATAGCTTCTGGGTTTGAATATTTGACTTCAGGGTAAGAAAAATATTATTTTGTATTTTCTCCAAAATCTCCTTAGATTTTACACATTGATTTTAATTCACTTGAATATTTTTTGCATAATATATGAAATAGGGCTCTCTATTTGCTTTATTACAAGTAATAGTGGTCCATGCACCTTATTTGTTGAATAAGCCTTATTTTCCCCATTGATTTAAAATATCGATTTAATCATATATTACATTGTTAGACAGATATATGCATTTGTTTCTAGAATGCTCCTTTTATTTCACTGATCTACTTGATTATTTCTGTGCTGGTGTCATGTTGTTTTAGTTGCTGAAACTTTATAATAGATTTAAATTCTTTAGTATTTTATAATGGATCTTGACATTTAAAAATAAATAAATAAAATCATTCTTCATTAAAAAAAAGAGAAAGAAGAAACTCATATATTTTGTGACATCATGGATGGACCAGGAGAATATTAAGTGAAATAAGCCAGTCAGTGAAAGAGAACACCATATGATCTCACATCTAAGTGGAATCCATTCAACAAAAATAAACTAACAAACAAAATAAACCACAGGCAAAGAAACATGAAGACTGAAAGTGACCAGAGTGGATGGGGAAGGAGGACAATGGTGTAAAGGAGGAAAAAGGACTAAACAAAGAATATGTCTGAATGACACATAGACATGGACAACAGAGTGGGAATTGACTGTGAGAGAGAGGGGCGGGGTGGGATGGGCGAAGGAGGACAAAGTGGGAAAAATTGAGACAAATATAATAGAATAAACATGATTTAAAAATAGAAAAGGTAAATAAAATATACAAAAAAAGAAAAGAATGCAAGATGGGGAGTATCAATAATTTCATCTGTTTTTTCATTTTTTGTTAATTTTTTAAAAATTTTATTTTATTGATTATGTTATTGCAGTTCTAACTTTTCCCTTTTTGCCCCCCCTACACTAAGCAATCCCCATTCCCTCAGGCAATCCTCACACCATTTTTCACATCTATGGGTCATCTGGACAGTTTCTTTGGTGACTCCATTTCTTATGCTGTATTTTACATTGCTGTGACTATTCTGTAACTACCTATTTGTATTTCTAAATCCCCTTACCTCTTTACTCATTTTTTCAAACCCACCACCTCTTTGACAATCATCAAAATGCTCCCCATATTCATGATCCTGTCTGTTATTCTTGTTTGCTTATTTTAGACTCAGTTGTTGATAGATATGTATTTATTGCCATTTTATTGTTCATATTTATGATCATTTTCTTAAATAAGTCCCTTTAACATTTCATATAATAATGGCTTGGTGACGATGAACTCCTTTAGATTTTGTTTGTCAGGGATGCTGTTTATCTGCCCTTTGATTCTAAATGACAGCTTTGTTGGGTAAAGCATTCTTGGCTCTAGGTCCCTGCTTTTCATAACTTTGTATGTTTCTTGCCAATCCTTTCTAGCCTGCAGAGTTTCTTTTGAGAAATCAGCTGACAGTCTTATGGGAGCTCCCCTTTAGGTAACTAACTGCTTTTCTCTTGCTGCTTTTAAGATTCTCTCTTTATCTTTAACCTTTGGCATTTTAATTATGACGTTCCTTGGAGTGGGCCTCTCTGCATCTGTCTTCTATGGGCCGCTCTCTGCTTCCTGGAATTACATGTCTATTTCCTTCATCAAATTAGGGAATTTTTCTTTCATTATTTTTTAAAAATAGATTTCCAGTTTCTTCTTTCTCTTCTCCTTGTGGCACTCATGAAGCAAATGTTGGAGTGCTTGACGTTGTCCCAGAGTCTGCTTATATTAACCTCTTTTTAAATTCTTTTTTCTTCTTGTTGTTCTGATTGGTTATATTTTGCTTCCTTATTTTCCAAATCCTGATTTCATACTTGGCTTCATCCACTCTACTGTTGTTTTCCTATAAATTGTTCTTTATTTCACTTAGTGAATCCTTCATTTTTGACTGGATTTTTTTTTATGCTGTTGAGGTCTTCACTAAGTTCCTTGAGCATACTTATAACCAATGTTTTAAATTCTTCATCTGATAGATTGCTTATCTCCATTTTGTTTAGCTCTTTTTCTGGAGTTTTGATCTGTTTTTTTTTTTTTTTCCATTTTGGCCATGTTTCTTTGTCCCCTTATTTTGGCAACCTCTTAATGTTTTTTTTTCTATGTACGGTAGAGGTGCTTTGACTACGTGTCTTAGTAGTGTGGCCTAAAGTAATAGGTGTCCTGTAGGATCCAGTGGCACTGCCCCTCTTATCACCCAAGCTGGGTACTTGAGGTATGACCTTTGTGTGGGTTATATAGAGCTTCCTCTTATATTTGAGCTCTGATTGCTATTGGAAAGTCAACAGGAGGGATTTACTCAGGCCAGTCAACTGCAAGGACTGGCTGTGACCACTGACCACCAACCTCTGCCCTCCATGGAAGATCAGCTGTGCAGGTGTTCCAATATGGTTTATAGATGTCCACTGGGTGCATCAGCTTTGAGGTTTCATGGGTGGTGAGGGCCAAGATCAGCCTCCACTTGTGTTCTGCCTGTGGCTACCCTGCATGAGCTATAAAACAATCTGAGATGGCTATTACTTGTGATGGACTTGGAGATTTCCAGGCAAAGCCACCTGTGAATCTAGGCTGGTTGATGCTAGTGCTGGGGCCTGTGGCCACTTAGCAATAGGCACAGGGACTGGGGGTTTACTGAGTTCAGCTGTTGATTGTTTGATAAGATTTAGGAAGTTGTGAAACATGAGCCAAGTCCATCCATTCATGTGGAAAAGTTGGGGTTAACTTTTTGGTTGGGCCCCTAAGTAGGGTGAGACAGAGTCTCAAGTGATCTTTAGGGCAGGGCAAACAGTGTTAGCCAAGATGATGAAGTCCCAGATATGGCACCCCCCTGTCTGCTCTGTGAGGGGAGTGTTCAGAAAAGGGGACAATGGTCTCTGCTCGACTTTCTGTATGGAAGATAACTGCCCTGCAGCTCCCACCTTGATGCCAGATATTTCAGTTCCTCCCTGTATGCCACTGGTGCCTTTTAGGCTGTTACCCCAGTGCTGGAGCTCAGAGGGAGTGAGTCTGAGTAAGACCATGTGGGTTCTTTAAGGGAAACTTTTTTGGATTCCATCATTTTTTTCTACCAACTTAATCCCCACTGGTTTTGCAGCCAGAATATATCTTCCTGGTACTGGAACCCAGGGCTGTGGAGCTGGGACTCCTTACTCCTGAGATATACCTCCTGAATTTTTATCCACCATATGTGGTCATGGGACCAACCTGTTCCATGTCTCTACCCCTCCTACCAGTCTGGATGCATGTGGTTTCTTTAATTCCTTAGTTTTAATTTTCATGTGGTTGTGAAAAGAGGTGAGCTGTGTTTACCTATGCCATCTTGACCGGGAGTCTCATCCTTACCTGAATATCCAAAACCTTTTACCTGAGTCTTTGAGGACAGGCATCCTACTTGGTACCTTCTGTTACTGACTCAAATACAAATATCTAGAGTTTCTTCACATAATTTTTCATATCCCATTGCACATGATATAATGTTTTAAATGCACTAAATACTCAATACAAGGTGGGACAAAATTAGATTTACAGTTGTGGGTACGTGAAACCAAATTTATTCTTGTATTATTATTTATTAATTTTATCTTATTTTCCATATAAACAACTGCAAACCTACTTTTGTCCCACCCTGTATGTATTTGGTGACCGAATGATGCAATAGACTACATAGTTATATGGCAAATGTTTGCTTTCTCCCTCTACCTGTAAAGGAGGGTTTACAACTGTACCCCACTGATATTGGGCTTAGCAATTAGACTTCCTCAGGCCATATCGTGGGCAGGCTATAGTCTCCACCACTTGACTTAGGGTTTGGCTATGTGACTTTCTTTGGTCATTGGGATGTTAGTACATGTAAAGAGATCGAAAGCTTGAAATGTGCTTCACGATTGGTGTTGGTCTTCTGTGAATCTGCATTTCTACATGAAACAACCCTGCCTCAGAATGTTACTGGTTTGAAGAGGATGAAAAACAGATAGGGTAGACCTGTATCCACCATGCCGCTTTGAATCAACCCAAGGTAAACTAATCCTGACCAGCCTACCCACAGATGCACAATTAGAATAAATGATTGTTTTAATCATTGAGTTTGGGTGGTTTTTTACACAGCATTATTGTGCAATAACTAGCTGATATAGAAAGTAAGCAAGAAAATTCTTTGAGCATCAGAATAAGAAAATATTGGTCATAACAGAGTTAGTTTTTGTAAAATATTAGACATACAAATGCAGAAATTGTTTTAATATGCTGATATTTTTCCAGTAAGAGTAATTGTTCCAAGCCCTTTTAGATATGTATAGTACTAAACATAGGGTAATAAAAATAGTGAAAACAACATAACTAGATTTATTCTTTAATTGTAACAAAGAAGTTAAATAACACATACAAAAATACAATATAAAATATTTTTATTCAAGCTTAGTCAATCAAGTTAAATATCATAAACTTACAGAGATCTTTACTAATCACCCTGTCTAATCT
Source organism: Pteronotus mesoamericanus (assembly GCF_021234165.1). NCBI lineage: Eukaryota > Metazoa > Chordata > Mammalia > Chiroptera > Mormoopidae > Pteronotus > Pteronotus mesoamericanus. Next base: position 31,255,272 of record NW_026555105.1, on the reverse strand, counting down.
TGCTCCCATCGTATCTTCTCTTACTATGCAGGGTGGGCAAAATTAGGTTTATAATTGTGACTATATAATACACAATGCTTATTCTGGTATTATAATTTATTAATTATTATGTTATTTTCCATATGAGTGACTATAAACTTACTTCTGTCCAACCCTGTATATAACCTCATTCTTTTTTCTTTATAGCATTTTTTACATTCCAAAGTTCTCCTGTTTGTTTCTCTCTTTTTTGGCAGATTCCTTAACTAGAATGTAAACTATATTAAGAACAAGATTTTGTTTCTTTTTCTCATCCTTGTATCCCAGTATCTATAAACGGTGCTCAGTACATGTTAGAAAAGCAACAAAGAGCTGTTTAAAAAGTTGATGTCCAATAGCTACCAATAGTAGATAGTATATTTCATATTTTAGTTATTCTTGAAACTTTTTTGTTAACATCTAGGTTTGAATTTCTGCTCTTAATAAATTTAGTAGCAGCACCAGCCTTATCATAAGGTGTTGAATGTTTGGTTGAATAGCTCAAGTTGCATTAGATTGGATTTTTGTGTAGAGGAACATTTTATGGTTATGATTATTATTTTGCTTATATTCCAGTGAAATATATACAGGAGTTTCAGGTATCTGTCCTTCTTCCAGGTAGAACTACACCCAAATGAGGGGGAATTACCCACGAGCTTTGAATTGAATTTATTGAATTCCTCTGATCTTTTTATTCATATCCTCTGGCAGCTCGCTTCAAAACAAGCAAGGCAGCTACATTCCGAACCGCATTTTTAAAATGTGAATACCATGCCTGTTACTTTATGTTTTATGCATTGTTTGCAAATAGGAATTATGTACCTTTATAGTTTATGGATTAGCTTTGGAAAATGACTTCAAAGAAAGTTCAATATTAGGAGCATAGAACTTGTTTCTAACATTTCTGAATGCCTAATTTTTTTTTTTACCATGTCATCTATGTTCTTAATACAGAGGATAATTTTAAGTTATACCTTGCCTTTTGGCCCCATTATTGTCAATTGATGGGGACTAGCTTTGAAATGTATGTACTTACCCAATAAACTGTAAAAAGCACTGTATGCTCCTTTCCTGAATTCAAGAGGTACAATATTTTTAAAAAATATATCAAGGCAAAATTTGCCTATCTAATAACATGTGAAAGGAATCCTGGGTAGAATTACATATCTTTGTGTAATTTCACCTATAGGCTTAGGTTGACCAAAAATTCTACCAGGCATGTCACTGAAGCTAAAGAGGACTTTTTCAGCTATGTATTCCTTTATTTTAGAATACAATTTTTGTTTTTGTTTTTGTTGTTTGGCTTATGCTACTAAAATCTTGGTATATCTTTTCAATAGTAGTTTATTTTCCTGTAATAGGTTCTTTCTATTACTATAAGTCAGAATTCAAAGTGTATCTTTCTCTGTGCACCATATGTTATGTGGTTCTCAATTCACTTGTCACTATTGTACCCTTTCTTTTCTTTTTCTTTTTTTTTCCTTTTCTTTTTCAATGTTCCTGAGAACACTTTCTGTCCAAAGAAATTTTTCTTATTCTTTTACCTGCTTACTATTTTTGAGGGGGAGAGGGGAAAGTTTTCTATACCTCCACTACAATGTAAGTTTACGAAAGCAGAGAGTTTTCTATATTTTCACCTTCGTGTTTGCATCTTCTGGAATGTCACCTGATCTATAAAAATATCCAATAATTTCCAATAAAATATCCAATAAAATATGTGAAATTTTTATAATTCAACAATAAAAAAATCAAATAAACCTAATTAAAAATAGGCAAAGGATTTGAATAGACAGTTCTCTGAAAAAGATATATAAATGGCTAACAAGGAGATGAAAAGATGCTCCACATCATTAGTCATTAAGAAATGCAAATCAGCCCTGACTGGGTGGCTAAGTTGGTTGGAGCATTTGTCCCGTACACCAAAAATTTGCAAGTTTGATTTCTGGTGCAGACACATATGTAGGTTGAGGGTTCAATCCTCGGTTGGGGCATATACAGGAGTTAACTGATTGATGTCTCTCTCTCTCTCTCTCTCTCTCTTTCTCCCTCCCTAAATCAATAAACATATTGTTGGGTGAGAACTTAAAAAATAAAAGGAATGCAAATCAAAGCCATAATGTGATATCATTTCATATACACTAAAATAACTATAACCAAAATAACTAATAACAATGTTGAAAAGGATGTGACTTAATATATTGCTAGTAGGAATGTTAAATGGTACAGCCACTTTGGAAAAACAGTTCATCAATTCCTCAAAACACTAAACATAGAATTAAGCGTGTGACCCAGTATTTTCACTCTTAGGCATTTACCCAATAAGATTGAGAATATATATTCATACAAAAACTGGTACGTGAATGTTGACAACAGTGTTAGTCATAACAGCAAAAAGAGAAACAACATAAATTCCCATAAATTGATAAATGGATAAACAAATGTGATATACCCATACAAGAGAATATTATTTGTCCATAATAATAAATAAAATACTGACACATGGTACAACATGAATGATACTTGAGAACACAATATTGAAAGAAGCCAGATTAAAAAGGCCACATATTGCATAATTCCATTTACCTTAAATGTTCAAGAATAAGCAAATTCATAAATGTAGAAAGTAAATTAATAGTGCCAGGGGCCAGAAGAGTGGGAATGACTGTTAAGATGTATGAGGGTTTTTTTCAATAAATGATGAAAATGTTCTGGGATTAAAGAGTGATTACTTCAAGACTTTGTGAATATACTAAAATTACTGAATTGTATATTTAAAAGTTATGATTTCATGGCATATGAATTAAATTTGAGTATTAAATTTGAATTGTGTGGAATAAAGTCAATGATAATAACTACCATTAGTAAGATGCTTATATTCCAGGTATTGTACTGATGACTTTGCATGCATCATGACTTTTTTCTTAATGATATATATATATATATATATATCTGAAATACATATCTTAATGAAATATATATCTGAAATATAAGTATATAAATATATATAAGAAAATATATTTTTTCTTAATGAAATATGGTTTATATAAAAATTCATCATCCTAACATTTATTTACAACTTATTTATATATGTCTGAATAGGAAAGATATATTACTTTAAGGACAGATATTTTCAGATATATATGTTTATCATTTTCACATATGAATACTAAAATTATTATTTAATTTCACATAATAATGTATACATTAATTTTGTTAAGTTTTCAAACACACTTAAATACACCAAATATTTAAAGCTGAGTAGAGAAGGGAATTCAAGCTTTATATATACCAAGGTGCATCTGTATTTTAGCTATTAACTAATGTACCATGAACTTTAAACCATATACAACCTTACATGGGATATTCCATTATTATGCTTATTTTACAGGTAAGGAAATTGAAAGTTATAAAGATAAAATAACTTGTCTAAGGCCTTAGGGTTAAGCAGTTGTAGAAGTAGAAATACTAGAAATTGAACCCAGGCAATATGTCAGGTACTTGAGTTGGAATGATTAGATGTGTTGAAATAATACAACCAGAAAGATGAGTTTTTGCTGTCATCATATTTATTGGGATATGTGCTTGCATTTTGCTTTAACTTTCTCTGAAAGACTAATTCGTTGAATTCTTTTAGGCTCATTAAGATAGTAAATACTGCCCTGGCTGGTGTGGCTCAGTGGATTGAACACTGGCCTGTGAACCAAAAGGTTGCCACTTTGATTCCCATTCGGGGCACAAGCCTGGGCTGCAGGCCAGGTCCCCAGGAGAGGATGTGCGAGAGGCAACTACACATTGATGTTTCTCTTCCTCTTTTCCTTCCTCCTTTTCCCTCTGTCTAAAAATAAATAAGTAAATTCTTTAACAACAACAACAACAAAATATAGTAAATGCAGGGTGATTGACAAGTTATTGCAAATATAATAGAGTAACTCAATTTATTTAGACAACAGTTTGTGGAGCAAACAGAAATGAATTTAAAAAGTTCCAAAAATTTTTATGGAATGTAGGATGATTGGAGGTAAAAAGCTAATAGATTAAAATGGTGAATTGTGGTAACATAATCTAGAGAATTTTAATAGCCATTTTTATCTTCATCCTCAGCAATGTACTTACTTTGATAGATATCACAAGACCTTGATTGAACGGCTTGCAATCAATTAACTGGGTGACTAGGACATGTTACCTAACTTTTATGGGTTTTAGTTTTTTTTCTTAGTAACATGATGAAAATAACCAGATAATCTTTCAGGGTTCTGATCAAGCTATGATTTTAGGAACTGTGTACTTTAAGAAAACAAATATACCTGAGTTTCCCTTTTTTTTGTTGTCATAAAAGGATCTGGGCTAAAAGCCCTCTCTTAAGTTCACTCATAGCTTTCTCATAACCTTCAGAAAATCCAAGAATATCTCCCAAAGAATAGGTTTCTTGTCCTTAAGTTGCGTGAACCAGGGAAGGCGCCTATAAGGAACTCCGACTCACAAGGCTGTTCTTGGGTTGCTGGCATACCCAGAGAAGTCAGTGCTCTGAAACCAAGTAGATGAAGTAAAAATACTGGATATCATTCTAGATTCGTTCTGCATTCTCAGATTTAATGGTAACAGAGATCCTGATGAGGTGAGAACTTAACAGTTGGACATATATGAGAGAAACAATATTAAAATACAGAGATCAAAGTTTATAGGAAAATTTGCATAAAGATTTCAAGGCTTTGGGGAGGGGAGGAATCAAGAGTCCTTTACCTTCTCCTTTTAAGTTCAAAGCTTTTAAAATATGACTGGATAGAAAAAAAATGAAGTGGACCATTTCATGCACAAAACTAGTTATAGTTTGAGCACTATTGGTGCTCTTCCTTGTTCTTCTTGGGTCCCTCTTACTCTCTCCGTTCCCATCCCTCAGCTCTGTGTGCTGTAGCTTTAAGGCTCACACATGTGAACATCATTGCAGGACTGTCACTGGTAGAGACTGGGAGGTGGCTGGTAGTTTATATCTCTTGGAATGGGCCTTAGCCAATGAATACGAAAGCCTAGTCCTCTTCCCTTGAGTTAAGGAAAACTGAGGTGTAACTTACATTTCATAACTCCCTTTAGTATCATGCTCAGCCTGGGGCTTTACCTGAAACTATACCCTTGCTTACCTTCTTCCCCTTTCCCTGCTCTACTCCCTTACAGTTTTTCCATAGAAATATTTTCCCAAAAAACATTTGCATGTGACTCACCACCTCAGGGTCAGCTTCTAGTAACCTGACCTAAGACACAGGTGTTGTGCCAAAATGGTCAGTCTCCTGATATGGCAAAGCATGGAAACTTTTCCATCTTATTTTATGTGACATTCCTACACCTTGAGGAAGAAACAATGTGAGGGAATCTTAAATAAATTTAAATGTTGGATTCCAAAACAGTGCTGTCATGTGAATTCTTCATTGAGCAAATTATTACTGGGGCTGATGAAAAACTAAAAGAAAAAAAATCACTGTAGCCTCAGCAGGAATTGCACCAACAGCTGTGGTGGACAGAGCAGGAGCTCACATTGTTTCAACACAAAAGGGGATCACACAAAGGTGACAGTAGCTGGAAACATGGAGGCAGGGCAATCTTTCTTGACTATGTATCTTGACTAGATATCATTTGCAATCCCCAAGCCTCTAGTACTACTATAGGTAACATGAGTGGCATAATAGATCCTCATAGGATAGATGACCCAGCTTCTCATAAATGGTCCCATGGTCTTCTAGGTTCAAGGAGAGATGCATGAGGATGCTCTATAAAGGTTCTTGGACATAGCAGTGAATGGAGACCTTAGCAAAAAGTATTAGACTTTTCATGAGTGTGAGCAAGTAGAGGTAGTGTACTGTCAGTCAAACTTCAAACACAAAAACAGGGAAACACAAGAATGACTTAACTAATCACAAATGCATAACAATCCTTGAATCCATCTACATTTTTCCCTGCACTTCTCCACCTCTGCTTCTTTAGTAGGTTAATTCTTCATCACTTCTTATCTGAGCCAGAGTAGCCATCTTCACAAGCTCCCTGTCTTTACTTTTGTTTCCATCTGATCCATTCTCCACATTGTAAGTATAATCATCTCCATACAACACTCAGAATCCTCCAATGTCTTAAGACTCTCCTATATCTTCTCACTATCTTCAGCATGATGTTGAAACTCCTTAGCATGGATGTAAATACTTTTCATGATCTGGCCTTTGCCCACCTCTCCAGGCTCACCTCACATGTGCTACTCCTGGCATTACTTATGTTCCATCCAATCTTCCCACATAACGTTTTCTACTCTGGCTCACTTTCCCTACAAACTTGGTTTGGACAGACCCATGTATTACATAGCTTTGCTCCAGCCCCTGTTCCACCATAAGCTTTACCTGTTTACTTGTGTCTTCTCTTCTGCTTCAGACCAGAATCTGCCATCCATTCATACTCTCTAGCAAGCACCCTGAAGATTTCCCTTCACTATTCATTCTGTACATCTTTGCTGGTATTGGCATTTACATCACAGGGCAGAGGAGAGAGGATGTGTTTGAGATGGATGTTTCTCCTAACTCACACTGCTCAGAAGGCCATTCAAGGGGGATCAGCTACCTGGTACACACATTCTTCTTGCTTTTGCAATAGGTATCTACACATTTGACTGAAAAATAGTCTAATTGATTACAACAAATGATCATACCTCTCTTATGCCACAGCTTCTTTCCATTGACTGCAGGCTCACACTTACAGACTAGCACGGTTGTAGCATGCCAAGACTCAGCATTGATTCTTACTTCCTGCCCCGGCTGCCCTTGCGAAAACTCCTCCCAATTCCTTGGACAGTTACACAGTTTTTGTTACCCTTTAGTGGCTGTTGGAGATGATAATTATGAGGGTGATGGCAGTGATTTACTTGCAGCTAGTAAGGCTCATGTGGAAATAGAAAAATCTGTGCAGACTGATCTCCACAAAAGGTCTGCCTTTCTTCCTTCCTTTCCCTAGTGCCTTTCTGTTGTGTTGATTTCACCTTTACCCCTTTCACAAAGCCCTGCAATAGCCAAGCTCCCTTTACTCCTGGCCCTGGCTTTCTGTGGGATTTATTATGAAGTCTGGTGTAGAGACTTTAAACAGTTATAATCTTGGCCCGGCTCAAGCCCAGCCAGTCCTGCTAAATGAAGCGTGACAAATGCACACTCATTTGGTGGTGACTAGTGACAGCTGGGACGATGATGTATCTATCCCAACAGCAGAAGCAGGACATTTATTTAGTAATACCCTTCATCTTCTCTCTCCTCTCAGCCTCACAATCCAACGTCTAAAAATCCCACTTCTCTGAGATAATTATTCAGGCAGTGGAACAAATCCTCACATTTCCACAATCGGCTATATAAAAGCATCTCCAGCCAAAGATATGACAAAGCCAGGGATATAAGTTGGTATTATTCATTTCCTTGCCTGAAAGTTAGGATCCAGGGGATCCTGAAATGACACACAAACTGAGCATCCTGTACCATCCAAGTTTGTTATGGAAAAGATGAAAAACAGAATATTTAGAATTATCATTTTTTAAATTGACCTAATGAAATCATGTATGCTTGCTTTCAGTTGGCTTGTTAATGATTCCTGGATACAATTGCCCTTGAAAATTGAAAAAACCTGATATTAAAATATAGCAAGAAACCACCCCCCCCAAAGTTAAATCAGGACACTCTGGCTCCCCTTTGCCCAGCAGTATGTATTTCTATCTTTCTGTGGTTTTAGTTTGCATTTCCCTGATAACTAATGATATTGAGTGTCTTTTCAGGTACTTATTAATAATTTACATATCTTCTTTAGTGAATTCTCTGGTCATATTTTGCCCATATTTTACGAGGTTGTGTGTCTTCTTATTGAGTTGTAAAAATTTTTAAACATTATGAATACATGTCTTTTGTCTGATATATTGATGTATGCACTTGTTGCAAATATTTTCTCACTTTGTGGATTATCGTTTTGTTTTCTTAATAATGCCTTTTAAAGGGCTCTTTAAATTTTAACTTGATACATTCAAATTTACCCAATTTTTTTCTTTTGGTTCATGGTTCTTGTAGAAGCAATCTTTATTTACCCCAAATTTACAAATATTTTTTCCTGTTTTATTGCCCAAGTTTTATAGTTTTAAATGTACACGTATGTTAATAATCTATTTTAAGTTTCTTTTTGTGTGTAGAGTCAGGTAATAATCAAGGATTTTTTTTTTTGTATGACTATTCAGTTGATCCAGGATCATCTCTTGAAAGATTTGTCTTGCTCATTAATTGCCTTGGTAACCTTATCATAAACCAACTGACTGTATAGGTGTGGTTTTTATTCTTTCCATTGATCTACATGTCTACATTTCCATTAATACCAACATACCTTAATCATCTTAATTAATGATCAGAGTATAACTAGGCTGCATTTTGGAACTTTCCTTGACATCCATTATGCATACATACACCCCAATATTCTCATCCTCTTTTCTAACTCTGTCAGCATACCATCCTGGGCAGGATCTATGACATCTTCACTTCAAATACAAAATTGCCCTCTTCAGTATTTCATTCTCTGAGAGCCCTGCCTTATATGAGCAATAAGATTAGTTATGATAATATCTGATGATTTCCCTTCTCTGTTGATACATTTTTCAATCTAGAACCTTTTAAAGGCACTATCTTAATGCAAAGATGAAGCTTTTGTGATAGTAACTTCAAACACTATAATAGGTTTGTTAAAGTGAAGACCACATTTTGGCATCCCTTAAAACAATACTGCTCAAATGATGGTCATTGTACTACTGATATAATATTGTGTTTAAACAATGTCAATGAAAAGGTAACTGAATCTCTATAAATTCAATAAAGAGTTTTATTTGGTCCTCACTGAGGACTATAGCTTAAGAGTAGAGCTTCAAGAGAAGCCTTGAAATAGTATCCCAACTTCAGAGAAGTGAAGCTTATATAGGAAAGTAAGCAAAAGTGTATTTGGTACATCAGAAGTTTCAATTATGATACATGCATTTCAATGATTAACAGTTTTACGTCAAATGGAAAGAATGTATAAAAATTAAAAGGTTGGGGTGTTGTATCCTAGAAAGAATGCATAGAAGAGATAAGGTTGGGTCTAGAAACAACTAAGTTGCCTTGAAATTCTTTACAATGCCTTCTTATCTGCCACTGTTTTCTGTAATCATTGGCTTTTAGTTTTAAAATTCTGCAAAAGGTATATGTGTCTAGCCTCCATGGTTTATGCCTTAGTGAGAAATATAGGGAAATTCATTATTCTCTCTTGGTTATTGATTGAACCAGAATAGCTTAAGCATCCTTTCCTTTTACTCAATATTTATACATGTTTTTGACTATGTATTAATAATATAGCAACCCAAACATATAGTTCCACAGATGGTATTGCTTAAACAAAAGTGTAATTTTTACAGGAAAAAAATGTCAATTTAAATTGATTAGATAATGGCATATATAATGTAATTTGCAAATTGCTAAAGTCTGAGTAACACTAACTTAAACTTGAAGCCAGGTGGGCATTTGATCATTTGTCATTATAAGCAAGAAAAAGTGAGGTTAATTTAAGATCTCTATTTTCACGCTTTTGGAAGGTGTATGCTACTGCTACCGCCTCCCCACCCCCAATTCATCCAGATATGGCCCCATTTCTCAGATGCTGAAAGAATATGCTACTAAGAGTTAACTCCTTCCTTTTTCCCCTGCCAGGCTTGATAGGATTAACTGATATGTATTAGCAAACATACCCACCTTGCTTGCCTGTAGTCAGAGCACCTCTGTGGTTGATTCCCACTCCAGGGCTCCCTATGGCATTAGGCTAAGCCTAGTCCTGACAGTGCTGGGCCTGTATCTATGCCTGACTCCTTATGCTGCCCTATCCTGCCTCCTTCATTTCTTCACAAATTTCACTTGCGAGTCCTCCATCAAGAAATCGCAGGCAAATAAATTCCTATTTCAAGTTTTGCTTCTAGGGAGTCTCTTCTAAAATGCAAGGCTTGAATAATTGTCACATAAAATAGAAAGAAACTGGACAGATACTTTCCTGGGTCTTTGTAAATAATCTGATTTATTTTATTTTTTTTCTTTCCCTGTCTGGTCATATTTTAGAGCAAACGGACCCTTTAAATAGCCGCAACAAAGTACTGACTGTTCTTTTTGTGTCACATTGAATGTGCATGTATTTGCCTTCATTTTGTCTTTTTCTGATAGGATAAATGCTACTGCATCTTTAATGGCTAAACCAACCCACTTACTCTTTCTGCTTCCTTCCTAGCTACATCCAGCACACTCGTTTGCCATTCACAAAAACTCTTCTTGGATCATTAAATTATATGGAAAGAGGGTTCCACCATGCAGGGTGCTTTTAAAGTTAAATGAAAAGCTCCATTAATTGTCCTCTTACCTTTGTAAGCTTGAGGCAGAAAGAGCTCTTTTTTACTCATTATAGCAATTATTTTTTCCTGCCCTTAAATATATCCAGAGATTTCAAATCATGAAAGTAATTTAGCTATCAAACTGCCATAATATAAAAATAATTTACTCAAACCAAATTTACTTAAAATGAGGGATAAAACAGCTTAAGAAGTCTATATCATGCTCTAGTCCAACCAATTTTTATTTCCTTAAAAAGGCTTATCTTCTACATCATTAAATTTTTATTCCCATCACTCCAGGGTTGTTTGACCTACAGAAATCTTTTATTGCTTCATATTATACTTTTAAAATTTTCAAACATTATATTGAGGTATAACATGCATGCAGTAAAATGCACAAATCTAAGGTGCACCAACTGATGAAATTTTACATATGACTACTTTTGTGCGATCATCACACAAATCAAGATACAGAAAATTTCTCACAGACTGAAAGGCTCTCTCTTGTCCTCTCCCAATCAGCATTCTCAATAAAATATTCATTATTCTTTCAGCTAATACCACAGATTTGTTTACTACTCCTTCTGATTCATATAAATGGGATAATACAACAGGTACACTTTTACATCTGGCTTGCTTTCCTGAAAATTGCATCTGTGAGCACGATACATACTTTGCCTATACATCTTACCTGTTCTTCTGTTTTCTTCCATTGTTGTTTACTAATCCATTGGTGAATATATCATTATATTATTATCCATCACATTGATGATAAGTGTTGAGGTCTTTTCAATTTAGGGCAACTTTAAACTCTATTGAAATGAGAATTCTTTTGAGCAGATGTACTCATTTCTTTTTGGTATAGATAATACTTAAAGCAATATAGAGAAAAGAAATGTTTGATGTTAATAGACACTTCCAAATTATTTTTCCAAAATGGTTGTATAAAGATATATTCCCTGTAAGCAGTGTATGAGTTCTGGTTGTTCTATACTTAGTTACTCTCACTTTTTTTCCATTATAGGAGTTGGATAGTGGTATTTTCTTGTGGCTTTGGTAGCATTTCTGTGATAATAATGTTAAACAAACTTTCATACACTTTTGTGAAATCTTCAATTAAGACTTTTAGTTTTTTTTTTAAATAATAAGGTTGTCTGTCTTTTACTTATTGATTTGAAGAAACTGTTTATAGGTTTTGTGTATGAGTCCTTGATTGAAAACATGTACTGAAATTATTCTTCCAATCTGTAACATGCTTTAATAATTACACAATAATAATACAATAACTGTATTTCTTGATAAACAGAAACACTTTATTTTATTGTTTTAAAATCATTGCTTACCATGAGATTATTAAAATGTTTTTCTATGTTTTTTCTAAAGACCTGTTGTTCATTATGGTAGCCACTGGCCAATATGGTTATTGCAAACTAGTAAAGTTGAGTTTAAATTGTACTATACATATAGAACTTTGAGTTTTGAAAAAATTAAAATATTAAGAACTATAATATTGGCTACATGTTAAAATGGTGATATTTGAGATATATTGGATTAAGAAATATGTTCAGTTAAATTAATTTTACTTGTTTCTTTTTCATATTTATTTTACAGTCTAAATATGCACAAAGCTACAGTAATCAAGAGGTATTATACTATCGTAAAGATAGACATATAGATCAATGGAATAAAATCAAAAGTCCAGAAATAAGCCCTCATATTTCTTGTTTTTCACCAAAGTGTTATGACAAATTCAAAGCAGAAAGAATAGTCTTTTCAACAATATTGCTGCACAGCTGTATACCTATGTGCAAAATAATGAAGTTGGACCCTTTTTTCACACTATATGAAGAAATTAATTGAAAATGGATCATAGACATAATTACAAGAGCTAAAACTATAAAACTCTTAGTACAATAGAAAATATAAGAATAAATATTTGTTACTTTGATTTAGACAACACCTTCTTGGGACACCAGAAGCACAAGAGACTGAAAAAAAAGTTAAAAATTATTATTTTTTTGTTTCAAAGGGCAATATTAAGAAATAAAAATCAACACTGAGAAGGAAAGAAAATATTTTCAAGTTATAATTTTGATAACAGTATTGGACTATATAAAAAATTCTTAAAATTCAACAATAAAAATAACAACCTAACTTAAAAATTGAGTAGACATTTCCCTAAAGAACATATGTATGCCCTTGGCCTATAAGCATGTGAAAACATGCTAAACATCAAGGAAATGCAAATTAAAACTACATGTGACAACATTTCACCCACATTAGGGTAACTAGAATCAAAATGACAGATAATAACGTGTTGGCTAGAATGCTGAGAAATTAGAACATTCATATATTTTTATGACCTTGGGGCAGGCAATGGTTTTTGAAATAGCATTAAATAGTGCAGGTGCATTAGAAACCAGTTCCTCAAAAGCCAAAGCATAGAGTTACCATATGACCCAGAGTTTCCATTCAAAGAGCCATACAGATAGTATATCCATACAAAAACTGTTCATTGCAGCATCATTTATAATAGCCAAAAATGGAGACAATCAAAATATCTATTAACTTACGAATTGGTAAACACAGTGATATATTTAAAATGCAATATTATTTGGCTATAAAAAAGAATAAAGAATTTATGCATGCTGCAACATGTATGAATTTTGAAAACATGTAAAGTGAAAATAAAGTCATCAAGACCATATTTTGTGATTCTACCTCAAAGAAATGTCCATAAGATACAAATCTATAAATACAGAAAATAGATCAATGGTTTCATAGAGATAAATGGTTTGGGGGTAACTGAGAGTGAATGCTACTGTTACAGGCTTTTTGAGGGGATACTGATGATATGTTAAAATTGATTGTCGAGATGGTTGCACAACTGTATGAATACAATAACAAAATTGACTCGTATAATTTAAATGGATGGATTGTATAGCATGTATAGAATTATATCTCAATAAAAAAAATTGGCTTACGTTATATTAGTATTGAATAAAATTGTTTAAAATAACTATTTTACATTTTTTCACCTAGATCTTTAATCTATCTGCAACTAATATTTTTGTGTATGCTGTGAGTTAAAAATCAAACTGTTATGTTATATGGATATCCATAAAACACATAACCATTTATTTAACTAATCAATTCCCACCTTATTGTAATAGCATTTTTATTAAAAATAACATTTATTTTGTTGGGGATGTGTTTCAGAATACTCTAACGTACTATTTTTTTTTTAAAGCGTCATTTTTGTAAAGATTTTATTTATTGATTTTTAGAGAGGGTGAGGGAAACATCAATGTGCGGTTGCCTCTCGTGCGCCCCCTACTGGCGACCTGGTCTCAACTTCTGGTATGTTCTCTAGAGAGAATGGAACCAGTGACCCTTTGGTTCACAAGCTGGCACTCAGTCCACCAAGCTACATCAGCCAGGGCCATATTTTTTAAAATATAAAAATAACATGTATGCATTATAGAATCTTAAGAATTATGAAGAAGTAAACATTACATACAAACCTACTCATATTAAATATTTAAAATATTTCTTTTTGCCTTTTAAAAATATTTTGCCTTTTAAAAATAAATAGAACTGAGATCTAACATAAATTTATGTTCTTTTTCCACTTAATTCATGTTTTAATATTTTTCTAAATCTGAATAATCTTTGAAAAGTCTTAATAGATGCAAATTCACATATGAATATATGCTAATCTATTTTCTTATTTTGCAAATCTAGGGTCTAATAATATTTTTGAAAAATAAATACCATTGTGATAAATATCTGTATACTTACATTTTTAATTAGGAAAATTTTCATTCATTATTGTTTCAAATATTTCTTTGGCTCTTTTCCCTCTTTCTTCTCCATCTTATATTTCCATTACATCTTGTGTAGTTGTCTCACAGTTCTTAGATATTCTCTTCTTCGTTCCCGTCTTTGTTCTCTTTGATTTTTAGTTTTGGAGGTTTCTATTGCAATGTCCTCAAGCTCAGAGACTCTTTCCTCTGCCATGTCCAATCTACTAATGAGCCATCAAATACATTCTTCATTTATGTTGCAGTATTTCTGATCTCTAGGGTTGTTTTCAGTTCTTTCTTATGATTTCTATTGCTTTGTTTACTTTGCTCATCTACTCTCTAATTTATCCATTAGAATTTTTAGCATATTAATCAGTTTAAAAAAATTCCTGGTTTAATAATCACTACATCCCTGCCATGTCTGGCTTTTGTGCTTGCTCTCTTCAAGTTTTTATTCTGGTTTTGTTTTATTTTGATTTTGCTTTTTTGGTATGTTTTGGTAAGCAAATTTTTCTTGATGGACAGACATATTGAACCTGATAAAAGGAACTGCCACAAATAGACCTTTAGTAATGTGGTGGTGCGGTATTGGATAGAGGTAAAATATTGCATACCTTCTTTTATTGTGCTTCACTTTATTGCACTTCTCGAGTACTGAGTGTTTTACAAATTGATGGTAAGACCCTCCACCAGCAAAAAGATTACAACTCGCTTAAGGCTCAGACAATGGTTAGCATTTTTTAGCAATAATGTATTTTTAAATTAAGGTATGTACATTTTAAACATAATGCTATTGCATACTTAAGAGATTACAATATAGTGTAAATATAACTTTTATATGCACTGGGAAACCAAAACATTTGTGTGACACTTTATTGCAATATTTGCTTTATTGCAATGGTCTGGAACCAAATCTATAATATCTATAAGGACATATCTAGACCTATGATTAGGTCTATCTTTTATTGAGACGATATCTCTGGTCTGTGAACAAATGATCACAAGTGTTTTTCAGTTTTTTCTCCCCTCTGAGATGGGGCAGGATGGCTGACTAAGCTGGAGTTGTGTATTTCCTTCTCCTTATTCAGTTAGGCTCTGATAATACCCTAGCAGATTAAGCTCTGTTTCTCCTGAGGGCAGGCCTTTGCACAAGCTAAGATCACTTTTTAAAATGACTCTTTTCATGGAACAGTGTGGTGATTGCTGGGGGGAGGGGAGTGTAAGGGGATTAAATGGTAGTAGAAAAATATAATAAAGATTATATATATTAAAAAAAAACAGGGCCATCGATAGTGTGCCTATAGATGTAAAAAGAAAAATCTGAATGTTTCCTTATCTGTGAAGTGGACATTCTACTTGTGAGGACAGTGTAAAGATTCAGAAGAAAACAGCATGTTCACTGCCTAGCACAGTGGCCGGCACAGAGTAGGCATGAAATAAATACATACATACATATATACATATGTCATCAATAAAATGACTCCTTTCACTCTCCTCCTGCTGAAATCCCCAGGGGATTACATGATTATGTAATCACTGTGCTGTACCTCTGAAACTGAAATGGAATAATGTTGAATTAAACTCTAATTGAAAAATAAAAGAAAAGTGTTGTGGTGCATATATAAAATGGAATATTACATCTTCATAAAAACAAAGAAATCTTACTATTTGTGATGGACCTAGAGAGTATTAAGCTAAGTGAAATAAGTCTGTCAAAAAAAGACAGATAAAATATGATTTCATTTATATGTGGGATCTAAAGAACAAAATAAACATACAAACACAATGGAAACAGACTCATAGATACAGAGAGCTCACTGACTGCTGCTACAGCATGGTGGCAGGAGGGTAGGTGCTAGGTGGGAAAGGTGAAGGGATTAAGAAGTACAAATTGGTACTTACAAAATAGTCACAGGGATGTAAAGTATAGCATAGAGAACATAGTCAATAATATTGTAATAACTAAGTGTGGTGCTAGGTAAGTATTTGAAATATTGGGGGAATCACTTTGTAAATTATGTGATTGTCTAACCACTACGTGTACACCTGAAATTAATACAAAATGATCTTGAATGTAAAATGTAATTAAAAAATGAAATTTAAAAAAAGGAGAATTCACCATACAAAAATAAAAGAACTTGTTTGAGTGCCTAGAGGTAAATCTCACAAGATTGTGGGGTGGCCCCTACCCCAAGACTGGGTCCCCCTGGAATGCTTAACTCTCAGAGTTGTTCATACTGAGCCTCCTGAAATTATTCAATTATGGTCAGGTTTCTTACCTCAGCACTGGTGCCTGTGGAGGCTTCTGTAACTAAGTCTCTGCTCCGATATGTCATGACTCCATATATTGACTTGTCTGTCTCACCAATCTTAGGGGTTGCCCTGTGTCCCCACCTCTCTTGTCAATTCAAGAAGATATGTTGGTTATTCAGTTCAACTTTTTACTTTTGTTAGGAGAGAGTGGTGATGTCTAAACTCCTAACATGAGAAACAGGAAACCAGAGGTCAGCATTGATTTTTTTTTTTTTTTTAGATCTGTAAAAATCTATAACCAAGTTTTAATGAAATAAAATTTACACTTGACTGGCATTGTTTATAGGTAAATTCAATCATGATCCAACAAAAGGAACATATGACTATAGAAGAAGTAGTACATAATAGGAGTTTTGTCATCATTATGTTTCCTAAACTCTCTGATGGGCAATCTCTTATGTGTAAAATGTTTATAGTCCCTGCTTTTCTGTGTCATTATAGAGCTATAATGAGGTCACATATACAAAGCCCTTGACAAAACTGGGCACATTATGAAAGCTCAATAAGTGAAAATTATTATTTATTATAGACTAGAATATTTCTTCTATTATTAGAATTTTATATTATTTCTTGGTTTTGTTTTCTGGAGATGACAGTGAAATATAGATATATTTTATGTGTTAGTTTACACTTTTGGGTATTTTTACAGATTCAAATTTTTGAAGTTGCAAATTATTATCAACATTTTAAAAATCCATCCAAATATTGTCAAATTGCATTCTAGATAAGTTATGTCAATTTACACTTCCACCACCGAATATAAGGAGGCCTATCTCAATAATTCTCTATAGGCAGGTTAAAAAACAACAACAACAAAAAACAAAAGACTGATTTGAACTTGAATTTTTCTGATTACTAAAGAATCTGCACTATTTATTTTTAATGTATTAGTCAATAATATTTCAACTTTTGTTTTGTCTTTTTTCTATTAGAGTACTATTTTATACATATAAATTTTAAAAAGGTTTGCCTATTGTAATTTCTAGTTTATATTCATTAAGTCAATGTCATTTGTATTAATTTTTATAATTGATTTAGAAGAATGATTTTATATATAGTAAGTAAT
The DNA here is from genome assembly GCF_021234165.1 of Pteronotus mesoamericanus. Taxonomy (NCBI): domain Eukaryota; kingdom Metazoa; phylum Chordata; class Mammalia; order Chiroptera; family Mormoopidae; genus Pteronotus; species Pteronotus mesoamericanus. Next base: position 31,237,676 of record NW_026555105.1, on the reverse strand, counting down.
ACAAGTGTTACATAAAAACAATCATATAATTCCAAAAACCTGAAAGAAAATACTTTCAAAATTATTCTATATCTTACTACTCTTAAATAATCATTGTCAACATTTAGGGACTATTATTTCAGGTGTCTCTATATAAATATAAATAAGTATAAATTATTTTAGGAAGATTGTTATCATACTATACAGCTACACATATTTAGCCTTTTAATTACAATTTAATTACATTTAACCATAGGTGGAGGGCAAAAACTGATTGAGATTAAGGAATATTGAGCTTCAGATAAATGTCTCTTTATTACCTGACATTAACTGCCAGAAGAGAAATCTTAAATCAATAAATTAGAGATGTATTAAATTGTTAGAGTATTTTTTAACCTTGTGTTTCAAATTTAGACAAGTTCTATTGACTTTCTGCTCTGAAAAATTAAGGAACTAGTACATCCCATTTAGCCTCTCCTCCCAATATTTAGTGTTTACATATTATGAATATATACTTGGCATTTACATATTATGTTTGCTTTGTCAAAAGTGTTATGATCAATTTGATGGTTATTGTTTGATTTTTGAAGTTCAGTAGATTCAATGCCTATCACTTTTCCTTTTACCATGATTTCTTTATTTTTTCCCATTCCTGATTTTAAACTTGGATTTATTTCTAGATTGACTTGGTATTTTTTATAAGCAGAGTTTAGGATTGTTTTGATCTCCAGATTACAAGCTAAAAAATGCCTGTGTGTTGCTATTATATTAAATAAAATATAGCTGGGTACAAATTTTGAAGCTATATTTTCTATCCCTTAGATTTTTGTACCCCTGCATTCCAACATTGGATGCTTCTGTGGAGACTCTGAGACTTGGTCTGCAATTTCCTTTTGTGCTCATTTGTTTTGGGTTGTGGTTACTAGTATTGTTGTGGATACCCATGTGATTTCTTATTTACACTTGAAATCAATGGCTGAACCTGAACTCCAAAGGGAATTCTTTGTCTTCTTTTAGAACCATCAGTGGTCTTAAATCACATCATCATAACCAAGGATATTTGCATGAGTCTTTTCAGATGGGTGACAACTAGAATAAAGGACATACTGCATTTGGCTCCAGAACAGCACTCTGGTGACAAGTGCCAAGGAACATTTATATTTCTTCCCATCTTACTCAAGATTGCACTGTTTAGAAGGGTTGCTTCATAATATTTTTTTAATGGCTTTCTTGAAGAAACAGTATTTTCCCTATTTTTCAGGATTTTTTTTCTGTAATAGCAATCAAGAAACAAAGGAAGAAGAAAAAGCATTAGATTATAAAAATATAAGAGATGGGAATAAATATATGTTCTACTATATCTAAATAAAATTTTCTTATATGATAGCTCAAAATGCAAAAGTTTAATTGTTTATTATATAAAAGTTATGCTTTATATATAACTTATCATGCCTTTAATTGCAAACATAAAAACTAACATATACAAAAGGTAGTTAACTGAAGAAAGAATGGTTTTTTTCAACATGCTGATACTGAGAAGAAACGCGACTTTACTTTCTCCCTAACTCCCCATTCTTACATTTATAAGTCTCAGACCGCTTTTGCCTGGTTTAAACTCGCGAAGGTCTCCCATGCACAGCAAAGTTGGAGGGCTGCGCCTGCACCACCAAACTGCAAGATTTCTGAAAAAACAGTCTTAGCGAAGGCAACTTGAAATTTTGGCTTAAACTTGAGATCATTAAATAGATGTAGTGATGTCAACAGAAATACCATGCTCAACCAAATGCAAGCAAAATTAGAATTTAAATACCATTTTAGATTTGGGGAAAAGATGGCGGAGGAGTGAATGGGAGGCAGGCTGACCTCCTCCTCCCAAGACCAAACTGGAATTGCGACTAAATAATGGAGTAATCACCTGGAAAACAATGGAACTATAGTGAGAGAGGAGCCTTGGAGCTGCGGACAGACAGTGGATTCAACTCTCATACATCCCAACGGGTGAGAAGTGCGAAGGAGGCTGGAGAGGGTGGGCTGGGTGCCCATGGGCACCAGCACCAGAGGAACATTGAAAGGCCGGTTAGTTCCCCCCGAGAAGAACGGGGTCTGAATCATAAACAGGGACCTCTAAACTACAGCAGCTAAAACCAGAAAAATAAAGACAAAACGCAACCCCGAAAAGCTTAGGGGCGCTCTCTGCCAGAGACAGGTGGCTGAGGATGCAATGAGACATTTAAAGGGCCAACGCAAAAATTGCAGTGCCAGCCATCCTCCTTGATCTCTGGGTAGAGGCGGCAGCAGGGTGGGCTGGTGCCTGGGAAAAGATTGGTGAGGAAAACTTTGTGAAGAGAACTGAGACAGCGGCGGGTAGAGCCCCGGTGATAACGCACCTCCCACTCTGCAGCTACCATCTCGCTCAGGCATAAGGGAATCAATTAACCTGCCTTTTGTGCGCTCTGCACACAGCTTGTGCGCGTGTGAACTGGGGAACTAAGTGCAGAATGGCTGGGAGAGCCTTGAGGAGAGATTGGAGATGGAGGCATTGGGGAAAGAATGGGAGAAGGAATGGGGAGTCCCGATCCCCTCCCTGTTCCGTAGTCTCCATTCTGGGCAGGCAAGGCACGCTCCCCAAAGAGGCAGAAGCAGGGCGCGCAGGAACAAGACTGCCCGCCATTGAAACGCAGTCCCCACCGGTGGTGGATCCTTGGCCGAAGGGGTCACAGAACTGCCCAGAGACCCCTGAGGAGAGACTGGAAACGGAGGCATTGGGGAAAGAATGGGAGGAGGAACCGGGGAGTCCGGACTCCTTTTCCTTTCCCTAGTCTCCATTGTGCAGGAAAAGGACACACCCCCAAAAAAGCCAAAAGCTGAAAAGCACACAATAGAGAGCCCAAAACCACCCAGTGCAGGCGCGCACACCTGCGTCGAGTAGCCGGCGAGGGTTGGTGAGTGTGTGTGTGGACCTACACGGGCTGGCAAGGGCTCCCACAGGTTGGCACCAATGGGGCCTGCGAGGGAGTGCGCAGATCGGGGAGGACAGGTGTAAATTGACCCGTTCAGGCGTTCAGGTGCAGAGCAGTCTTCAGAAATAGTGGATCCCGGTCTGAAGGGGTCACAGAGCTGCCCAGAGTCCCTGGAGTAGAGACTGGAGACAGAATTACCCGGAGAGTCCTGGAACTGACTTCCTCTGATTTCCATAGTCTCCATTTGGCGAGGGCAGGCAACACATCCGAAGAGCCAAAAGTGGGGAAAGCACACAATAGAAGATCCTAAACAGACCAGTGTGGGAGTGCCCGCTGGCTTGGGGAGCCAGACGAGTATGTGAGGTCGTGAAGAAACCCCCTGGGCTGGGGCAAGCACGCGGGAGCCTAGGCAGGAGGGGGATCCTGCCAGTCGGGGAGCACGATCAAGGAGCCCTCGTGGAGTGCAGAGATCCACAGAAATAGTGGATCCCTGGCCGAAGGAGTCACACAGCTGACCAAAGCAGTGTCAGATACAGACAGTCAACTCCTGGAAGGCTCAAACAAATGATCCAAGGCCATATAGGGTCAACAAAGGACATCTCAGAGGCCGGCCCAGAAAGAAAAGTAAAAGACAAAAATAAATAAATAAAAAGACCCGCCTACTACCATAGAAATTTAATTCACAAAGTCAGGAAATCTAGATGGCCCAATCAAAGCAGAAGCAAAAATAATTAAATAAGTAAGTAAATTACTTAACAGACTCTCACAAAAATGGGAAGAAAAAGAAGTTCCCCCCAAATGAGTGGAAAAGGAGACTCCCCACAGAGAGAGCTAAATGAAATAGAGGCAAGGGAACTATCAGATACTGAATTCAAAACAATGGTTCTAAGGAAGCTCAATGAGTTCAGCCAGCTCAAAGATAACTATGAGAAACTGTAGAGAAACTATCAGGATCTTACAGCAAACTATATCAGCCTGGAAAAGGACATAGAAACTATCAAGAAGACAAAAGAGGATATGAAAAATACCATTTCTGAATTGAAGAACACAGTAGAAGGAATCCAAAGCAGGCTGGATGAAGACGAGGATCGAATCAGTGAGATGGAGGACAAGGTAGAAAAAAGCTCCCAGAAAGAATAAGAAATGGAAAAAAGACTACAAAAGAATGAAGAGGCATTTAGGGAAATGCAGGACAACCTGAAACGCAATAATATCCGTATAATAGGGATCCCAGAAGGAGAAGAAGAGGAGCAAGGGATAGAGACCCTCCTTGAAAAAGTAATGCTGGAAAATTTCCCTAATTTGAGGAGAGAAAGGCTCTCATGGATCCAGGAGGCACAGAGGACCCCACTCAAGAGGGACTCAAGGAGGTCCACTCCAAGACACATCATCATTAAAATGGCAACTATCAAAGACAAAGAGAGAATCCTCAAGGCAGCAAGGGAGAAGGAGAAAGTAACATACAAGGGGGCCCCAATATGGCTAGAAGGTGACTTCTCAACAGAAACACTACAAGTCAGAAGGGAATGGCAACAAATATTCCAAGCCATGAAAAGCAAGGGCCTACAGCCAAGGCTGCTCTACCTACCAAAGCTCTCAATTAAAGTAGAAGGGGTAATAAGGAGTTTCCCAGACAAAAGAAGGCTAAAAGAATACACCTCTACCAAACCAGCACTCCAAGATATGCTAAAGGGACTGGTTTAAGAAGATGAAGGAAAAGAGTGAGAAAAGAAAAAACACAGGTTCAAAGAGAAAAAATGAATAGGTTTCTATCAATAATAGCTCTCAATGTAAATGGATTAAATGCCCTGATCAAGAGACTCAGGGTAGCTGAATGGATAAGAAAACATGACCCACACATGCACTGCCTACAAGAGACACACCTCAGAGCAAGAGACCTACACAGATTGAAAGTAAAGGGATGGAAAAAAAATATTCCAAGCAAATGGGCAAGAGAAAAAGGCCAGGGTTGCCATACTTGTATCAGACAAAGTAGATTTCAAAACAAAGGCCATAGAGACCCAGAGGGGCACTTTATCATACTTAAAGGAAGACTCTATCAAGAAGGCATCAATATTGTAAACTTATATGCTCCCAATATAGGAGCACCCAAGTACATAAGGAAATTGTTGGATGACTTCAAAAAAGATGTAGACAGCAACACACTGATAGTAGGGGATTTCAACACCCCACTGTCAAGAGTGGACAGATCTTCCAAACAAAACATTAATAAACATATTGTGGCGCTGAATGACACACTGAATCAGAGACTTAACTGACATATATATAACCTTACATCCCAAAGAAGAAAAATACACATTCTTTTCAAATGCTCATGGCAGTTTTTCAAAGATAGACCACATGATAGGACACAAAGCAAACCTCAGCAAATTCAGGAAAATTGAAATAATACCAAACTTTTTCTCAGACCACAAAGGCTTGACACTGGAAATCAACCTCAAAGAAAAACTTCAAAAACTTGGAAACTCATGGAGACTGAACAGTACACTATTAAACAATGAATGGGTCAATAATGAGATAAGAGAAGAAATCAAAAAATTTCTGGAAACAAATGAAAATGAACAGACAACAGTCCAAAACCTATGGGACACAGCGAAGGCGGTCCTGAGAAAGAAGTTCATAGCAATACAGGTTTACTTAAAAAAGATAGAAACATTTCAAATAAAAGACCTAACACTACAACTTCAAGAACTGGAGAAACAACAAACAATAAATCCCAGAGCAAATAGAAGGAAGGAAATAGTCAAGATTAGAGCAGAACTCAATGACATAGAGACAAAAAGAACAATTCAGAGGATCAACCAATCCGGAAGCTGGTTCTTTGAAAAGATAAATAAAATTGACAAGCCTTTAAGCAGACTCATCAAGAAAAAAAGGGAGAGGACCCAAATTAATAATATCAGAAATGAAAGAGGAGAAATAACAACTGATACCACAGAAATACAAATGATCATCAGAAACTACTATCAACAATGACACACCAAGAAATTTGAAAATCTTGATGAAATGGACACATTTCTAGAAAAGTATAATCTTCCAACACTGAAGGAGGAAGAAACAGAAAGCTTGAACAGACCGATAACAGCTGGGGAAATTGAAGCAGTAATCAAGAAACTCCCAGCACACAAAAGCCCGGGGCCAGATGGTTTCACAGGAGATTTTTACAAAACATTTAAGGAAGAGCTAACCCCTGTCCTCAGACTATTCCAAAACATCCAAGAGGAGGGAAGACTCCCAGACTCCTTCTATGAGGCCAGCATCACCCTGATCCCAAAACCAGATAAAGACCCTACAAAGAAAGAAAACTACAGGCCAATTTCGCTGATGAACATAGATGCTAAAATCCTCAACAAAATATTGGCAAACCGCATCCAGCAATACATTAAAAAGATTATCTACCACGATCAAGTGGGATTCATCCCAGGGATGCAGGGATGGTTCAATATATGCAAATCAGTAAACGTGATACATCGCATAAGTAAAAGAAAAGACAAAAACCACATGATCATCTCGATAGATGCAGAAAAAACATTTGATAAGGTACAGTACCCATTTATGATCAAAACACCCAGCAAATTGGGAATAAATGGGGCATTCCTCAACATAATAAAGGCGATATATGAAAAACCTACAGCCAATATCATACTCAAAGGGCAAAAACTGAAAGCTTTCCCACTAAGATCAGGAACACGACAAGGATGTCCGCTCTCACAGCTTCTTTTCAACATCATATTTGAAGTCCTAGCCACAGCGGTCAGACAAGAGAAAGAGATAAAAGGCATCCAAATAGGAAAGGAGGAAGTAAAGCTATCATTGTTTGCAGATGACATGATAGTGTACATAGAGAACCCTGTAGACTCTACCAAAAAACTCCTAACCTAATAAGTGAATTTGGCAAAACAGCAGGATACAAAGTCAACATTCAGAAATCAAAGGCATTTTTGTACACCAGCAATGCAGTAGAAGAAGAAGAAATCAGAGAAAAAATACCATTCGATATAGCAAGAAGAAAAATAAAGTACCTAGGCATAAATTTAACCAAAGAAGTAAAAGAATTGTATGCAGAAAACTATACAACCTTGAAAAAAGAAATTAAGGAAAACACAAATAAATGGAAGCATATACCGTGCTCATGGATTGGAAGAATTAATATCCTCAAAATGTCCATACTACCCAAAGCAATTTATAGATTCAACGCAATCCCTATTAAGATACCAATGACGTATTTCACAGACATAGAACAGACATTTCAAAAATTTATATGGAACCATAGACGACCCCAAATAGCCGCAGCAATTTTGAGAAAGAAACACAAAGTAGGAGGGATCACAATACCGGACATCAAACTATACTACAAAGCCACTACACTCAAAACAATCTGGTACTGGCACAAGAACAGACCCATAGACCAGTGGAACAGAATGGAAAGCCCAGAAATAAGCCCAGGTCTCTATGGGCATCTAATATTTGACAAAGGGGGCAGAAGCATAAAATGAAGCAATAAGAGCCTCTTCAACAAATGGTGTTGGGAGAGCTGGATGGCTACATGCAAAAAATTGAAATTGGATCATCAGCTGACACCATACACAAAAATAAACTCAAGATGGATAAAAGCTTTAAATATAAGTCGCAACACCATCAAAATCCTAGAGGAGAACATTGGCAGGAAACTCAGATATCCCACGCAACAATTTTTTCACTGATATGTCTCCTAAAGCAAGGGACATACAGGAAAGAATAAACAAGTGGGACCTCATCAAAATAAGAAGCTTCTGCACGGCAAAAGAAAACATCAGCAAAATGAAAAGGGAGCCAACTCTATGGGAAAATATATTCGCTAATGATACATCAGATAGAGGTTTGATCTCCAAGATATATAAAGAACTCACTCGACTCCACTCCAAGAAGACAAACTATCCAATCCTAGAATGGGCAAAGGACCTGGGCAGACGCTTTTCCAAGGAGGAGATACAGAGGGCCCAGAGGCATTTGAAAGGATGCTCAGCATCACTAGCCATCAGAGAAATGCAGATGAAAAACACCATGAGGTACCACCTCACACCAGTCAGAATGGCCATCATAAACAGATCAACAAAAACAATAGGTGCTGGCGATGCTGTGGAGAAAAGGGAACCCTAGTCCACTGTTGGTGGGAATCCAGACTGGTGCAGCCACTGTGGAAAGCAGTGTGGAATGTCCTCAAAAAGCTGAAAATGGAACTGCCTTTTGATCCAGTGATTCCCCTCCTGGGACTATACCCTGAGAACACCAAAACGCCAATACAAAAGAACCTATGCACCCCAATGTTCATAGCAGCACAATTTACAATAGCCAAGTGTTGGAAGCAACCTAAATGTACATCAGTAGATGACTGGATCAAAAAGTCATGGTACATATACACAATGGAATACTACGCAGCAGAAAGAAAAAAAGAACTACTAAACTTCGCGACAGCATGGATGGAACTGGAGAGCATTATGCTAAGCAAAATAAGCCAGGGGGCGAAAGACAAATACCGTATGATCTCACCTGTAAGCGGAACCTAACCAACAATACAAAGATGCAAGGAAAATATGACCAGCAACACTGAAAGGAAAAGAAATCAACAGAGACAAGAGGGAAGGAAGGAGTGGGCAGGGAAAGGGAAAGGAAGGAGAAAGTCAAGGAACATATAGCAAGGACTCATGGACAAAACCAAAGGGGAAGAGCTGAGGGAGGGAAGGAGGGAGGGGGCAAGGGAAAGTGGTGGGGGGGATGCAGAGACAAATGTATTTACTAAATAAATAAGTAAATAAAAGAAAAAAAATAACGGAAGAAAGCAAAAAAAAAAAAATACCATTAAGAAAAGGTAGTTCAGTAATTAAATACAAATTAATTAATTTTATAATCAATATCATTTAACATGTAATCTTTTAGGGTTGGGTTTTTCTTGTTCTAATTTATCTTTTCAAGATTCACGTATATATTTATCTCTTTTAGGCGCAAATTATTGCTAATGTCACTTTATGAGGCCAACATAACCCTGAAACCGAAATACAAAAAAATCACCAACTAATATCTTTCATTAACGCAGACACAAATATTTGTTACAAAGTCTTAGCATATTGAATTCAAATTATATAAATCATGACCAAGTAAGTTTTATCAAAAAATGAAACATGATTTATTATTCTAAAAACAATGAATAGAATGTGCTAAATTAACATAAAAATAATTATCTAAGTAGATATAGAAAATCATTTGAGAAACTTGACAACCATGCATAATTAAACATCACAGAAAATTAAAAATAGAGGAAGACTTCTTCAACTTATGATTTAAAACAATGCCATTTACATAGCATCAAACATCACATTGTAAGAAAAAATTTAATAAATGATGTGAAAGACTTCTACAATGCAAATGATAAAATATTGCTATGGGAAATTAAAAAGATCTAAAAAGGGAAATGCATTATGTTTATAGATTAAAAATCTCAAAGTTTTTGAAATATAAAATCACCCCAAATTGACCTGAGATTCAACAGAATCCCAATTAAAATCTTAGAACTATTCCTTGTTTAAATTAATAAACTGATGAATTTAAAATCCACATATGAAGGGTAAAAGATATAGAATAGTAAAAACAATTTTGAAAAAAGATAAAAACTGAGGGATTAGACAACATTATTTCAAGATTTACTAAAAAGTGGCAGTAATTTATAAAGTGTGACTTTTTTATAAGGATAGACCAGAATAGCATGTAATCAAATAGGAAGCTAAGAAATAGAGCCAAGATATCTAGTTAATTTCATGGGAAAATTCTTTTCAAAATATGATGGTGGAACAACTGCATTTCCATACAGAAAAAAAACATCTTTGATCTCTGTCTCATGCTACACACAAAAATCAATTTGAAATATATCATAGAAAAAGAAGCAGCAGTGCTGGTTGGTGTGGCTCAGTGGACTGAGTGCCAGCCTGCGAACCAAAGGGTCTCCGGTTGATTCCCAGTCAGGGCACATGCCTGGGTTGCAGGCCAGGTCCCCAGTCGGGGGCATGCAAGAGGCAACCACATGTTGATGTTTCTCTTCCTCTCTTTCTCCTCTATTTCTGTCTCTCTAAAAATAAACAAAATCTTTTAAAAAATAGAAAGAAGAAGCAAACACATAAAAAACATAAAAATTGTAGCCACAGGAAAAATAAAAACTCACTGATAAGATTTTTTGAAAACTAAAATATTTCACTATTCAAAAAAGATAACATTTTAAAAATAAAAAAGGCAAATTTTGGACTGAGAGGAAATATGCAATGCCTACATACAGAAGAACTCATATCCTGAATAAATAAACAATTTTGACAAAACTATGTGAAAATAAAGTGAACCCCTTTAAAATGTACAAAACATTTGTACTTCACAAAGCAGTTGATAAAAGGTAGATGGTAGGCCAACAAACACTGGAGAAGATGATCAACATCATTAGTTATCAAGGAAATGCAAAATAACATCACAAAGAGATATATTACACACATCAAAATATCTAAAGTTATGAAGACTACAAGTATTATGTTGGCATGTGGAACATCTGGCAATCTCATGAATTGCTAGTGGAAATATAAAATGGTACATCACTTAAAACTTTGTTTGGCAACTCCTACTAAAGTTAAAAATACATCTACTTTATGACTTAGATATTTCACTCCTACATAGATATTGAGGAGAAATAATGTGTACAAATGATTTGTTCATAGCAGCCTAATGTACAATAGCACAAAACACAGAATGCCTCATTTGTCCACACATGAAACAAATTGCAGTATGAAAATACAATAAAGTACAACTTAAAAAGAGGGAGCTACAAACTACTTATAAATGAAGTGTCATTGTTGAAAATAATATGGTGAACAAATATCCACATGTTAAGAGTAAATATTGTATAATTATATTCATATCAAATTCAAGGAGAGGCAAACTAATTGATTTTCTTAGACGTCAAAATAGTGGTGGACTCTGGGGTAATTGACTGGAAAGGTGCACAAGGGAATTTCTAGACTGCTAGACATATTTTTATATCTTGATTTGTGTGATAGTTATGTAGGTGCATGTGTTTGCTAAAATTGATTAAAATATATTGAGATTAGTGTATTTTTCCTAAATAAGTAGTATACATCTCACTAAGTAGATTAAAAACACTGACAATATTTGTCATAGACAAAAAGGTTAATTTTCTTTATGAACTAAAAGTCTTGTGCATTGTGATTTTAATTTTGCACCTGCTAGGATGACTGTTGTAAAAAAAAATTAAAGACAACAAAAATAGGGAAGAATGTGGAGCAACTGTACACTGTTGTTGAGAATACAAAATGGTGCAGTTGCTATGGAGGTGGTTCCTCAAAAAATTAAAAATAGAACTACCATATGATCCAACAACCCCATCCCTGAATATTTATTTAAAGAAGTAAAATCAGTATCTCAAAGAGATATTAGCACTTTTATGTTTCCTGTAGCACTATTCACAATAGATAAGATGTGGAAACAACGTAAATATTCATCAACAGATAAATAAATAAATAATGTGGTGTTTAAATATAACGGAATACTCTTCAGCCTTAAAAAGAAGGAAATTCTGCAATATGCAAGTATGTATGAACCCTGAGGACATTATGGCAAGTGAAAATAAACCAGTAACAGAGAGACAAACACTGTATGATTCCACCTGTATAAGGTATCTAAACTCGTAAAATTTATAGAATCAAAGAGTGGAATGGTAGTAACCAGAGACTGGAAGCAAGGAGAAATGGGGAGTTACTAATCAATGGGCATATGTTTCAGTAAGTAGCATGAATAAGCCCTAGAGATCTGCTGTTCCTATTGTCAACGATAATGTACACTTAAAACTTTAAGAGGGTAAATCTTAATTAAGTGTGTTTACCACAATAAAAAAAAATTAAAGACTCATACAAATTTTGTCTTGAAAATACCAGCACAATATTAAAATAAGTTAAGAATATCCCTGGACTTCGGAGGGACCATTATACAGTCTTTCGTTAAAAAATGAGTTAAAACTATTTGTACTAATAGGAAAGTATCTTTAAAACATAAGACTAAGAAGAAAAGCAGAGGACAACGTGCATAGTATATTCCCATTCAGGGAGATGATGCCTGCAAATATATACAGACATCTTTTGATATTGGTCACTCTGAAAGTGATGGGTAGACAAGAGACTCATATTTTATTGTATGGCATTCTATTCTTTCTTAACCTTGATTAAAATAGAGGTTTATTATAGGACTGTAGGAATGCTGGTGTGATATTTTTAATAATATTTTCATTGAAAAAAATAGCACCCCAAGGCAGCCTGCTTATTTCAAATGTGTACATTGTATTTTTGAACCAATTAACAGTAGTGATATAGTTTTTAAGTGTCCTAATCAAATATTATTCATTCCTGAATATGAAAGACAGGCTTATATTGCATATTGACTAATAGGTCCACAGTGAGATGTCTGATAAAAGCCAAAACAGTTAACAATTGTTCCCCTCCCAGTTTCCTTGCCTCTTTGCAATTTGAATTTGTAGCTCCTTGCATTCAAATTATGAAGTCAATTATCCTTTGAATCTGAGGTGGCTTGTGACTCATTTTGGCAACAGAATGCCAAAAAAAATAATAGTGTCTCAATTCTTAGCCTAGGATTCAAGATCCTTTGCAAGTTTTTATCCTCCTTGTCACATACTCCGATAGTTAGGTGAATAAGCTCAGCACAGCCAACTAGATGATGAGAAACAAATGGCCCACTTTCCCCTAACACTTCAACTTTTAGACAACCAATCCAAAAGGTAGATCCACCTAGATAATTGGCAGCTGATCACACAATGCAAGACTGAGCCCATGAAGAAGAGGCTATCCACAGAATTGAGCACTCAAGTAATGTTTGTTGTTTTAAGCCACTAAGTTTTGAGATGTTTTCTTGTGCAGCAAAAGCTGATGTACACAAAAATCAAAGGGATCCTTATTTTTATTCAATATTGTTTCTCGTAAATCATTTAGTGCATTTCACCTACACAGATGGGCATCTAAAATGTGTCAAGCATTGAGTGAGGTTTTATGAGCCATGCTTACGGTCAAAATGGCAGTCATCCAGTTGGTGTCTCATAGCCTAGTGGCTAAGATAAGGAGTCTGGAACCAGATTGTCTAGACTGGGGCATGCTTCTGCTGGGTACGTTGGGCAAATTCCCTAAGCTTGTAGTATTTTAGTTTCTTCAGCAATAAAATGGACATAATAATAGCACTTACATTTCTGGTTTGTCATAAGATGAAATGAGTTAATTTTGCAGTGTATTTGAAACAACAAAAGGTAAATGAAAAATATTAACATCTAAAATTGGAAGAATTTATTTCTTTGCCTGGGATAACCAGACAGATATCTAATCTAGATGAAAAAAAATTACTTCTGAGATAGCGTCTATGGATGGATAATTATTGGTAAGTATCATAAGTTGCCTTTTACCTGTGGTGTACCCATCCTCCTGATGCTGTGAGTGATGATTGCTTACAGCTTACTGTTACCCTCCTTATCCTGAGACTGGCCAATGGTCTACAGGAGTTGCCTCATTGAGAAAAGGTTACACATAATTTCTGGAAACAGCTTGCAGTTGAATGATTAGAGAGCAAAAATGAGCAGCCTCTTTGTCTCAAGGTGGGATCTAGTCTCTGGTGTCCTGCATACTATGCTCCAGAGCTCTCTAAGGAATCAGGCTTAGTTAAGCTTCAGAAAAACCCTTATCTTTGCTTGGCTTTTCCTCTGTGCTATCCTACTTTCTTTACTCCCTTTTTCCTGAGACCACTCTCCAATTAATTACAGGTATTCAAATCCTCATCCCATGTTTGCTTCTAGGAAAGCTGGCCTAAGATAAGTATGAAATGTTATTTTCTGACCTTGCAGAATCAGCCTGTCAAGGAAAATCAGATGATTTAGCAAACCAAATTTGAACAATGACAAGATAACAAAATACTAATTACAGCAGCTACCATGAAAGGAGATGCTTTTTATAAGACAACTTGAGAGGAATGAGACACAATGTAAATGCAACTGTCTCCCTTCTGCCAATTTGAAGGTTAAGCTCTGTTGCACATAGTATCTGTCTCCTCAGATCAGCCCAGCGGGAAGGCTGAGTCTGTGGTAATTCTCAGTGGGCTCTTGTTTTGGCTCAAATTGGTAGCCTACTCCTTGACAGGGTACCGTGATCTTGTGAATGATAATTTTCCCCTGCAGACTCTACTGGGTGGGGTCTTTCCTTTGTCAAAAATTGAATGACAGCAGGGTGCCTAGTCTTATTAGTTTCCCTGATGCAGTCACTTTTCTCATTTATCAACCATTTGTAAGTCACAAGTTCTACAAGGCAGACAATACAGAAAGATACTTGATGTCAGGTATCAGGCAAGCTAACCTCTTGTTCAAACAAGACAGGGTGTCTCACTAAAGAAATAAGAGGCTACATTAGGGGACTCTAGGGTGGTGCTTCTCATGTCATCATGCGTACAAGGTACTCAGGGATCTGTTAGAATTGAGTATTCTGAGCCCTACCATTTCAACTTTGAAGTCCAAACCTGGTTCGGGGTACAGGGTGTGTCCATACAGCTATAGCTTAGCTATACAGATGCCAACAAAATGGATCAAATAAACAGATTTTACTAAAGTCTGTGTTCTATTAAGTTTGAGATGAGCATTGAAACTCTGCATTTCTAACACAATAAGCTCCCAGGTGATGCCATGATTTGAAGAGCAAGGTTAAAAAAAAGTCTCTTTTTCCAAGGCTGGGTTTCTGATTTCCTGCTGGTTCCCTTTCCCATGCAGTTCTCTTTATTGTCAATGAGAATACTATGGCTGATACCTATTAAAAGTAGGAATGGACTGATTTATTCCTTTATTGATTAACTGCAAAGAGCAAGACACTATAGGCACTGGAGATCTATATCAAATAAGCATGCACAGTGCCTATTCTCAGGGATCTGACACCTTAATAGGGGTAGATAGACAATAAATAGGTAAATAGGAGGCATTTATCAGGTGGAAGTAAGGTCCATGTGTTAAAATAATACAAGGAAGGAATGGAGAGGGAAGGGACAAGGAATCTACTTTCGAAAGATTGATCAGAGATGTTTTTGATAAGGTGACATCTGAGCAAAGGCTTAAGTGACCTGAAGAAACAAGGCATATTCCTGGTGGAGGAAAGTTTAGGAAGTGCTAACGATATATGTAAAGGCACTGAGGCATGAGCATTTAAAGAACAGCAAGAAAGTCAGCTGGGCTGCACAGGAATGTTACAAAGAACATGGCAGAAGTTGAAGTCAGAAAGGTAACAAGTGGCTAGATTCAGAGTTCCATAAGATTTTATTTCAGGAAAGGTGAGAAATCAGTGGAGGATTTAAGATAGAATGTAGCATGATATAACCTACATTTCAAAAAAGCCACTGGTTTTTGTGTGCAGATTCTAAGGATCTAGAGCAGAGGAAAGCACAGAGAGTTACAGACCTGTTGCTGTTGCTGGAGCAAACTTGGTTCATAGCAGTTAAGGGCACAAGTGTTCAAAGTCTAGATAAATCCTATAACTAAGATAACATGTTTTTCTAGTGGATTTGATGTGAAGTGTCAGAGAAAGTCAAATAACTCTGAGAGTTTTGCCTAAGCAACTGAAGGAATGGACTTGCCTTTTACCGTTATGGAAAAAGACTTTAGAAGAAATAGATTTGGTGGGGAAGGGATCAACAATTTAATTTTGGCTGTTTTGTTTGAGATTCTTTTTTATCTCTCAAAGTGGATACACTAAATAGGCAGTTGGAAAAATTAGCCTAAATTGGGAGTAGGCTAAGTTGGGACAAGGGATGCAATTTTGAGAACCATCAAAAAGCAAAGATGAGATTAATCTGGAGGAGATTAAATGAGAAGTATTAATATCAAAGCTGTACTGAGAGTGAGCCCTGTGAGACTCTTGCATTTACAGGTCAAGGAGGTTGAACCACAGAGCAAAGGAGACCAACTAAAAACATAAGAGGTAGGAGGAGACCTAACCCAGTGAAGCGATGATGAGTTGTTAGGAAAGTGTACCAAAGTGATACAACGTAATAAAAAAAATTGTTAGTGAAAAATCCAGAGCTCTCCACCAAAATGTGTTGTCCTTTGTTTTGGAAAATGAATCATAGATGTATCTGCAGTAGAATAAAACCATACAGAGGACTTTTTACAAAAACAAACAAAACAAATCTCTGTGCCTGATCAGGCATGCACTTGCAGCCTGAATCTTACATTTTTTTTTTTTATTTAACGTCATAATATTATACAAGAATTGGTGTTCACAAGGATTGATTCTGGAACTCCATGTGTAAATGATCAAAGATTTCATTATTTGCCTAAAATAGATTAATGCATTTTAGAAAAGATCTTAAATAATACATGCTGATGTTTAAGGAAGGTTTCAAGGCATCCTAACCACTACAATGTGGGAGAACTGGGACAAGAGCACATAAGTGAATAAAGATTGGTTGTTTCTGGAATTCTTTTCTCCCAATTTTTTTCATCCACCCTCTAAAGTCAACATTCTTTTTATTACTCAATAGTTAAATGAAGAAAGGAGAACTGTTAGGTTAGTAATTCATACCACTACAAAAAGACAAAAAAATTTAGAACATGTTATTTCTTTACATTCTTTGTCTAGTGCTAGTATAAGTTAGAAACTAGAGAATCACACTTCTAAAACTACATAAGTTCTTAAGGATATTGCCTAGACTTGGACTGATACAAAGGTTAATAATAGCAAATTGCATCAGCAGACAATATTTGAGGTTATTTATTGGCACATTGCTACTCTTGGCTGAGACCCTGGCCACCTTCAGCACTATGAGTCCTTTTCTTTTCTCCCCTCGAAGAAATGTTTTTGCTCACATGGTTTCTCCATCCTTTTACTGAGAGTCTTACTGTCCTATCTGAGTGACTCCTAGTTAGATTCTGGCCTCCAGACCATAGACTAAGATGAAGCTTTCCTCACACCCTTACATACTTCAATTACAACCTAGCACTTTCTACCCACTCTGTCCCTGTAGTGTCTGGATCCATTTTCTACCAAGTCTCACTGCATATCCAATGACCTCATTGTGCCTTCTACTCTCTTTTTTGTATTTTCACAGCAAAGGAGGAAGATAAATACCCAAGCCTCCAAACTGAGAGTTGTGAAGTTCTTGTATTTTCTTCTAGGTGATCAAGTCTCTCTTACTTCACTCCAAGATGGCTCCTCAGGTTGCCACAAGGTAACTGCTGTCCCTGGGATATGTCAGATTTAAAATGTGTGGTAAAAATCTTAGACGAAGAAATATAATTCAGCATGTAGCTAGGGGTGAAGAATGGTAGGAAGGGGAAAAGGTGAAGGGCCGCTTGGTTTGGGGTGCTTTGAGATGAAATGTTCAGGAAATATTGGCTGTGGGTCATGCTTTTATCTTAAGATATTGTTATAGACTGAACTGTGTCCCCTTCACCCTGAATTCATATGTTGAAGCCTTTACCCTCAAAGTGATTATATTTGGAGATAGGATCTTTAAAGGGGTAATGAAGGTTAAATAAGGTAGAAGGCGAGGGGCTGATCTTATAGAACTGGTATTCCTATAAGAAGAGGATGAGACACCAGAGCTCTCTCCCTCTCCACTCATACACAGAGGAAAGGCCATGAGAGGACACAGAGAGAAGGTGGCCGTCTGCAAGCCAGGAAGAAAGATCTCACCAGAAACCAACCTTGCTGGCACCTTGATCTTGGACTCTGAGTCTTCAGAACTATGAGAAAATAAATTTCTGGTTTTTTGGCCAAAGCCATTCAGTTTCTGATATTTTGTTATGGCAGCTTGAGCAGACAGATGTGAATACATAAACCAATTCTGCCATGAAGATCTATAGGACAGTTCCCCTATTTATCCTAAGTTTTATCTTGTAACTAGAAGACAAAAGTAAATTGAAGATTCAGAGGGACAAAATGCTCATTTTCATTAAACATTCTGAATGAAAAATGTGGACTTAAAAATAAATATATGCTTGGAAAACTAATACAAAGACAATGCTTTATATACATACATGCTTTATATCATGCTCAGTCATCATTTTCCCAGAATCTGTATACCTTTGGTGTTTATAGAAGGATAATAAGTTTCTTAAACATTTTGAGGATTTCAGAAGACAGGAATTCAAGAAACAAGTCCCTGTGGGTGGACATAGTGTTGTTAATGATTACAGTGCATATCACAACACATTTGTTCATGGAATGTGTGTTTAAGCAGCAATAGGCTAGCATCTGACAAGTACCTGGCTTTTTTTCTCCTATTGCTGCTCCCTGCCCTTGCTTTTTATACAGATTTTTTTTTTACAATCAAAATTTCTTTTCTGGTGCACCACCATATTCCCTTGTACCTTTACCACCCAAGGACATGCTTAGGTGAAGATGGGTGAGGTCCCAGGCCTGGCGGGTCAGGGACATGGTATGATGTTAAGACCCATGACTCAGCCATTTTCTAGCTAAGTCAAAATTACATGAACACATTTTTGTAAAGACTTTATTTTATTTTTAGAGAAAGGCAGAAAGACAGGAGAAAGAGAGGCAGAGAAATATCAATCATCTGCCTTCTTGTACGTGCCCTGACCAGGCACTGAAACTGCAACCAAGACATGTACCCCAACAGGGAATCACCAGTGATTTTTTGCTTTGCAAGGTGATGCCCAACCAACTGAGTCCCACGGGCCAGGGTGCATTAACACTTTGAGCTTTGATTGCAGCTCTCAGGGAGGAAGGAAAAAACACTGTGTTCAGAACCAACCACACAATTCATGGTCACAAAGATTCAACCCCTCCATTGGACTTTCTGACTTCCCATGGTATCCTTCACTTCTGTGAAGCAGCCCTCCTCTTTTTGCCCTTGATTTATATATTTTTCCCTTCTCTATTTCCCCCATCACTACTAAAACTCTTTCCTCATTTGTAAAGTAAAAACAGTATTAGGATCTTAGGTGACTCAAGTGAATAAGTAAAAATTCTTTGAAAAACAAAATACTTTCATTGGTAAGTGTTGTTATTATTAGATGGTAAAAGAAAATGTGAACCATGGTCAGAAGTCATTTACAAGGTGTAAGTGGAACTAAACTGAGGGAGCTTGCAGGTAATAGCACAGTGACTTAAATAGGAAGGACAGAGAGAGGTGCACATTTTTCTGAATGTGGTTGGTGGAAATTCTCCAAGAATAAGACATTCCAAGAGAACCCGTGTCTCTTCTCCTAGAAATTTTCTCATCCTTTAACAATACCACTCCTCCCAGATTTACCCTTATTCATAGCTAGGACCCGTGTGTATATTTGCACCAAGCTAAGTGGAAAGTTGGCAGTTATTTGCTTACTTTCCTCAGTGTTGCCAGACAAAATGAATTGGTCCAAAAATAAAAATAACAAGGGCTGAATTATCTGATTTAGTTTTCCACACTGAACAGGTTAGCTATTCAAATGGAAGCTAAACACAGTGTGTTGGAACAAAGCAAGAATGGATATTAGGATTATTTGGCTTCTTGATTAACTGTCTTATAGAAGTTTTGGAGAAGGGTAACCTCATTGACTCAACATTGTCAAAAGTGGTTCAAACACTTCAACCAAACCTCAGACTGTGCCTTCCATTTAGCTTACATTTATCCATAAGCTTCGTTTATGCACTAGAGTGTGACAAGATTTGTTCTTATTCTATGTGTTGACATGTGCTTTTTACTTTATATGTTATCACATTGGTTTTTCTGAAGATCCCACTAAGATAGATACCTATAAACCAATTTTACAAATTGGGATATAGATTCGGCTTATAGATTGGGTTCAAGGTTAGTTGCTTGGTGGTAAGTGGCAAAACTGTATTTCTTGTGTACATTTTTAGACTCTAAAACTAAAGCTTCTTTTACTGTACCTAGCAGCTACTATAAATGCCATATCTCTGTGGATTATCCTTGACCTTCTCCACATCATGATTCTTAGACTGACTTGACCTCACAGATCATCGTATATGTTCTACCTCAATTTTGATTTTTCCATTATAACGTGTTTTTTTACCTCTCCAATCTTCTACTACCCACCATCCTAGTTTGTTACTTTTACTTTCACATTTCCAAAATATCAATTATTAGGCTTCTTTCTGCTTAGTATTGGCACTATCAGACCCTCTATGTGTACATTTGTGTGCATATGTCTATGTCCCAGCTGACTGTACAGTTCTTGTATGGAGAAAATGCTTTATGTATTATTTATTACCATTTATTTATCATCATATCACATGCACAATTTTCTCTCAAAGTCTACATTTTGAATACAACATAACAATTAATAAACAAAGGAGACAAAAATTTTGTAATAAAGTATGATGAAGGTGCTCTTGTTTTGGAGTGTGGTTCCATGTATGGCCTTCTACTATATACCTTTAATTGATCATGATGGAAAACATATTTTTTTTCCATTGCTTCAAATGTTTTGTCAATATTTCTCATTAGCTTTGTGATGGAACTGCTAATTTTTATGTTATCCTTTCTAAAATGATGTGTGATAACACACCTTGGGAAAGTATGAATGTTATTCCTTATTTCCACATGGAAAGATGAATGATTATTGTAATTATCTTTAAGGCAGTGGCAGAAATTGGGTTTGTGTCTACATAGACTCAGGAAAGGTAGAAATTTCCACAATTTGATTTGTATAGGCTCTCTGGGACAACCTTCCTGAAGCTATATTACCTGAATTGTTTGCCATTCATCCATCTTCTCACCAGCCTACAAATGTCGATTGAGTTCTTACTACATGGCAGGCAGTGTGCCAATAGTGGGGTACACAGGCCCAGTTTCATGGTACTAATAGGGTGGGGATCTGACATCCAGGGAGAATCTAGTGACTCAATTTCCTGCTAATGATCTACTGTGAACAGAAAAGCCAAGGAATCAGGGAGTTTGTGGAGATCTTCAGCAAAATTTAGTCTTCAGATTTGCTGTCCACAGTCATAAAGGCTAGCATCCTAATAGTAAAGCTAAAGCTTTATTTCCCCCAGTTTCTGTTTCTGAAATGCTTCTCCGCATAGGAATACTTAGTATTCAAAGTACAGTCTTAATGACTATAAACACAGCATGATATTCCTGAGCTAAAATGCACCATGTAGCTGGTTTCAGATTGTGTGTTTGTATGTGTGCATGAATGCATGTGCACATGTAGAAGGAGGCTAAATGACCTTCCCAAAGTCATAAGGCTGATTTAAGGCAAAGCTGGAATTAAAATCAGGGCCACGGTTCCATTCCCTTTCAGTATACGGCACTATGTCAGACACTTATTCACTCAGTTATATGTAATTTGCTCCTTAATGTGGATTTTTAGGTGCTATGATGTTCCATTGTCAACCCATAAAGACTTTAAACAAATATTTGCCATCCATATTCCACCTGCTATCTTTAACACCCAAGATGTGTCTTCTACTTTGAAAGTATGATGCCATTTTATAGATTTTCTGTCACCAATGACTGTTAGGTTTCTAGGCCAGTCCTTGGAGTTCCATTAACCTTTAGAAAAAATAGAATAAATCTAATTCAGTTTTGTGCCAGGGAACAAACCATTTTGCAGTTTCTAAGAACCTAATATTTATTTTCTTTCTCTAGTCCCCATACTCTCTCAACTTTGTAGGCAGGAGACACTGAAGAAAAGAAAAGAAAAGAAAAGAAAACAAATTTAATTGAATATTATTATGTTCTATATGTTATACTGGCTGCTTTTCCACACACTTATATGTAATCCTTACAAGAGCTCTGTGAGTTTAATATCATTAATGTTTCTATATTTTAGATGGGGAAACAGAGGTTAAGAGAACCTAAAATGTTAACCCACAGGTTATCTGGGTACCTCCATACCCTTTCTCCTTAACCTCGCCTCACCTATTTCATAAATGTTTCAATATATTTAATGAACAACCAGAGCCAGGCCCAAAATGAGGCTGTGAATCAGTTAAGGTATGATTGAATTTCAAGCCATATCTGAAAGATTTCTGCCTCATACAAAGCTTTTAATTTAGCCATGTGTCTCTTCCTTCCCACAGCATGTGTGACTAATCTTATAAACCAGAATGAAATTATATTGGGTGAGACCAAGTAGGCCTGTAATTTGATACCTTTGTGTCCACGCAAAAACACTTTCATGATTCTATATTCCAAATACATTGCCTTTCTCTCTTACTCCCATGGCTATAGAATGAGCTGGTTCAGAGATCTCAAGGGTGCCTGTATCTCAGGCTATACTGGCTTAGGACTCTAAGAATAACAGACATCTAAAAAATACCCAAGAATCATACTGAGAACTGAAGTGATGGAGGGGTGGGTGTGAAATAAAATCTGGCCTCTGTTCAAACAATATAGCGTAACTGAGACTAAAGTCCTCTAGAATCAAGTGAAGATGAAAATTGCAGATTACAGGGGTATTCTGTGACAATGTTATTCGAAGCATAAGCCAAAAGCCAGCAACATCAGCATTACCTGGAAGGCTCATTGAAAATTCAGAATGTGCACTGGCCGAGTACTCAGTTGGTTGGAACATCATCATGTATACCAAAAGGTTGAGGGTTCGATCCCAGTCAGGGCACATACAGGAGGCAACTGATCGCTGTTTCTCTCTCCCTCTCTTTTTTTTCTTTCTCTCTCTCTCTCTCTCCCCACCTCTCTCTTATTACTCTTCCTCTCTTTCTAAAATCAATGAACATATCCTTGGGAGTGGGGGATTAAAAAAATGCAGAAAGTTAAGCCTTATTCTAGACATACACATTACCACCTTTTAGAGGGCCAAAAATCCATTTTTATAAGCTTCTCGGGTGATTCTGATGCACACTAAAATTTGAAAATCCTGCTTTAAAGTATCAACAACCAATAAAACTATAACACTAGGCTTTGTGGTTGATATTGGAAATGTATGGTCCTTGCTACTGTATGGCCTCCAGACAAGCATAAAAAAGTGTGATTTCAGTGTCTATTCCTCCTTTTAAAGTACCAAATTATGCAAGTAAAAATTTAAGAAAAAGCTTTTACATCTCCAAAAAATAAACAATAGAAAGGACACAAACAGTTCTCAAATGCCATTATTTCAACAGACTGCCTGCAAGTTTGCTTTTTGCAAATCTGCATCTATGTTTTTGTAGACAACATTTACACGATGCCAAAATATCCCTGATATATTAACCACATCAAAGAATTGAAGTATTCATCCCCCCTCCCAAATTTGTGATTAAATCATTTAGGGTTCCAGCTTGAAGTTCTCCTCAGCCATATGCCAGGCACAGGGATACTCCAAGTTTTAGGCCAATAGTGATGACTTGGTGGCCTGGCATATTGCAGATGAAGCAACTGAGACCAAGTGAGAAAGAAGCCTTGGGCTTGGAGCAATGCTTGAGATTCCGCTCAGGCTGATAGACTTCTGATAGCTGACTCTTTCCTTCTGAGGGCCACAACTCATCAACCTTCCATCTATAGTTGTTAACTATTGATCTGATCAGGGTTATGCCTCCTTAGGATAAATGATAATATTACAGACTTTCTTCTATATTCCTCTTTTTGTGAGCTCAGCTTTCATTTCCTTATGTCAACAAATGGAGGTAACAATAATGAGTGAGTCATTCAACTTTGCTTCTGTATAAGTGTTGGATATAGTGTTTGGCACAAAGTAATTGTTCACAAATTCTGAAAACAATGGTAGTGATATAGGCAATTGTAATAGTATCATTAACAGTATTAGTTATGATTTGTGAGGTAATTGAAATAAAAGACAATTTCTAATGTGTAAAGTCATTAGCTTTTACATTGGAAAAATAAATAGGGAATTATTACTCTTTCCTATTTCCCTACTTTTTTCCCTTATTCTTCCATAAGAGAAAACAGATTACCAGAGGGGTGTAAAGAATAATGCCGTATATAACCAAAGGGTGGCAGATTTTTCTGGTCAGAAGTAGGAAATTTTGTGTTGTTTCTTGAACCCAGTCCTAGGACTGGAGACAAGAATGACACCATGGCAGGAGGAAGAAGAAAGGGAAAAAAAATGGAGATTAATTAAGAGTCATTACTAAGTCAAACACTGACTTCTTTGAGTTTTCACAGTCATTATCTCCTTTGGAGTTTACAGTGAAGAAGGCATTATTATCCTCAGATTCCTATAAAAGACAGTTGGAGATACCTATTGATCAAACTAGCCACTCAAGGTCACACAGGTAGTAAGCACTATGGCTACTATATGGCCCATATCTCTGTGCCCCATATCGGTGTACTCCATGGCTGTGTGCTCCACAGTGTGTCTCATGTCTGTGTACTCCATGTCTTTGTGCATACTTTTTATCATAGCCTCCTTTCCTCCTTCTCTCCCCTACTGTACTCCCCAAGGTTGCTATCCTAGGTTGTTTATGGGGCCACTTGAAAAACAAGAACTCAGATCAAGTCAAAGGAATATCTTACATTGAAATTGGAGTCATTGTATCTAAGAGGAGGAAGAAAAGCAAAAAGAAAGAGAAAGGACATGATGGACACAAGTGGTAGGCTACGAAGAGAAAATGACATTTCTCATGGGTATTCACTTGGCCTTCTGTATATCTTGTACATGTCAGAATATAGGAAAATATGATTAAAGAACTCTTCTTACAGCAAGAGCATAAACTCTTTGCCAAATAAAGAGACACATAAAGTATCATCATACATATGCCCTACTGCAAAGTTATATGCAAAACCATGAACATTCTTCCAAAGTTTTGAAACATTATGCCCATGTACATGTGCTCTTATGTGGAAAAAATATCTGCACTTCTCATTGTGACTCAATCTTTGTTGAAGGATTCTATCATGAGTTTCATGAATATCTCACAGAAGGAGAACCATTTTGTATTGGGGACATCTATTGGGAAAATTTATTGGACAATATCAAAGTCTCCCAAATACTGGGTACTTCCTGATTCCTCATAACCCTAGAGACCTTGCAAAAAGCTAAAACAATGAATTTCTGCAATCCTACTTGATCTGACCTAGAAATGAAAGATAGACATTATTCTGGGGGTTTGAGGTCATTGTACCCACACATTTTGCATCAAGAACTCACATATTCAACTTTCTCCTTCAGTGGATAAGAGAGTGGATGTTCATGTCATAGTTCTTTTGTAATACTCAAAAACAATATATTTCCAACTATGTTCAATTTACAGAGTTACAGTAGATACAGAGGATTACTTTGCCCTTTATTTTGACCTTGACCTATACAAGATGATATCAAAACAGGAGAAAATTGAGAGAAAAAAGTGGGTCAGGTTACTGCATCTGAAACAAATGAACAAATGGCTTTTGCAATACTACTGAAAAATGTTATTAAACAGCCTCAAAAAATTTGAACTTCCACTTTGAGGAGAAGTTGTATGAAATGTCTAATTGCAAAACTATTTTCTTTCTTTCAGGAAAAGAAGGGCTGCAGAAACTTAGAATGCAATCAATATACAGCAGTCATTGGTTTTCTAATGTTTTCTTCATTCTCAAATGTTATATGTTTGAAGTTGCTAAAGCACTACTTTCAGATTTAAGCTATAATTTTAATGTACATATAGAGTAGGAGGTAGAATGTAAATTGTCTATTCACCTTGAAGGCTTAAAATTGCAATAAATTGTCATCCCTCATGAGCTAATATTCTAAGTAATTGATATTGGAGTTCAGTGTTTCTAAACTATATCTCAGTTCACTTATATTTATGTAAAATATCTATACAATACTTCAATATATTGAACCAGTTGAAATTCAATTTTCTAAGCATGATTTTTTCTTATATGTTGCTAAATGTCTACTTTTTTCTAATATTAATTAATTAATATTTTATATGCTTTAGAGTGACATACAATTTGAAGAATGATTCTCTGGTTGTCAAAAATGATTATGTACACAATCATTCAGGATTCAACAGTATTTTCATAAGAAATCTTTAATTAATCATCAGTAATGCTGTGGACAACACTAACACATTCCATTCTCAGGTTTGCTCCCTTTGTTCTTTCTTTTAACTACAGTTCATTACAAGCTACCTGAGAGATGATGGCATTCTTCCGTGGAGGACAGACAGTAGGGCTACTTTTGCAAATCATAAGTAGTGGCACCTTTTCAATAACTTGGTGGCCTCAAAAGCTGGACAATTACCATGGAAGACTACAGACTCTCCTACCCTAGAGTTAGAAAAGCTACCAATGTGTCCACAGTAGGTTCATGCCTCCTGCTAGGGTGGGCAAGAGTACATGAGACATCACATAAGTAGCTAAAAATGTGTTCTAGCCTGTGTTATCTTCACTATACAAAACTTTTTTTATTAGATTCATCCCCCCTCCAATCAAACATAGTGATAAGAACTTGTAGATAAATCTCTCTATTGTGTTACTGTTCATAAATTGTGACTCCAAATATCTGGATAGCCATACCACTGAGAGCACTGAAGTCTCCAACAAGCTTTCTGGCACCACTGAAACAACTAAGAAAAGGTACAAAGAGGTAAAGTCCACTTTTTACTTTGAGAAGAATTTAACCCAAACAGTAACAATCACAGCATTTCATTTTTTCTTGACAAGTCTTTATAATAGATCAAAAATATACATCTTTCCCCCCAAAATGTAGAGGATACGGGGTTGGAATTTTTCAGTAAATATGTTAATTCA
Organism: Pteronotus mesoamericanus; assembly: GCF_021234165.1. Lineage (NCBI taxonomy): Eukaryota > Metazoa > Chordata > Mammalia > Chiroptera > Mormoopidae > Pteronotus > Pteronotus mesoamericanus. Next base: position 31,210,995 of record NW_026555105.1, on the reverse strand, counting down.
TTTTAAGATTGCCACAATCAATTAGCACATGCCACTCTAAAAGACATCTGAAAAACAATTTAGCCCAAGCCAAATGAGAAATCTTCTTTGGGAAATGTTGTGACAGATCCTCTCCCCTATCTTTTTTTTCTCCCCACCCCCACCACCATACTCTGGCAACCACCAGTCTGTTCTCTGTGTCTATGACCTTAGGGTTTTTTGTTGTTGTTGTTTTGTGTGAGGGAATTCCACATATAAGAGAGATCGTAAGTATGACACAATTACATTTGATCAAATACTAACTTGTACATAACAAGTATTATAAAAGTTCAGACTAGAATAGAAATCATGGCAGAAGTAGTCAAGGTCCCTAGTGGGGCTAACTGAAGAAGTGTAGTTTGAAATCTGAGTGGGTCAACTCAATTTTCTTCTAGGCCTCAATCTATCACTCTAAAATATGTAGTGCTCCAGAAGAGCATATTAGAGTTTAAAAAGTATGCTCTGTGGAACTGTTATAGGCTTCAAAAATGCTTTTGTAACATTAAGCCTATGTGGATGCTTCAGTAAAGATTAAAATCATCAATATTTATTATGACTACTTACTGGTGGTCATAACTGTTTCCCTTTTCCTTCCCTTCATCTAGCAGGCCTCCTCCCTTAGGCAATCCCCACACCATTTTTCCTGTCCATGGGCCATGCATATAGGTTCTTTGGCTACTCCATTTCCTACTTTACATCCCCATGGTTATTCTGTAACTATCTATATGTACTTCTTAATCTCCTCACTTTTTCACCCATTCCCCCAAACCCCTTTCTATCTGGTAACCATCAAAATGCTCTCCATAGTCATGATTCTGTCTCTGTTCTTTTTGCTTGCTTAGCTATTTTTTAGATTCAATTGTTGATATATACATATTTATTATCATTTTATTGTTCATAGTTTTGATTTCCTTCTTTTTCTTAAATAAACCTCTTTAACATTTCATATAATAATGGTTTGGTGATGATGAACTCCTTTAGTTATTTCTTGTCTGGGAGGCTCTTTATTTGCCCTTTGATTCTAAATGATAGCTTTGCTGTGTAGAGCAATATTGGCTGTAGGTCTCTGCTTTTCATGATTTTGAATATTTCTTGCCAATCCCTTTAGCTTGCAAAGTTTCTTTTGAGAAATTAAATGACAGTCTTATGGGAACTCCCCTGTAGGTAACTAACTGCTCTTCTCTTGCTGAGATTCTCTCTTTATCTTTAACCTTTGGCATTTAATTAGAGTGGGTCTCTTTGCATCCATCTTGTTTGGTATTCTCCATGCTTCCTGGACTTTTATGTCTATTTGCTTCACCAAATTAAAGTAGTTTTCTTTCATTGTTTTTTTCAAATAGCTTTCCGATTTCTTCCTCTTTCTCTTCTCCGTCTGGCACCCCCATGATACAAATGTCAGAATGCTTGAAGTTGTCCTAGAGGCTCTTTACATTATCCTCATTTTTTTGAATTCTTTTTTCTTCTTGTTTTTCTGATTGGTTGTTTTTTGCTTCTTATGCTCTAAATCATTGATTTGATTGTCAGCTTCATCCACTCTCCTGTTGTTTCCCTGTAAATTGTTATTTATTTCAATTAGTCTATCCTTTATTTCTGACAATATTTTTTATGCTGTTGAGGTACTCACTAAGTTCCTTGAGCATCTTTTTAACCAGTGTTTTGACTCTGTATCTGATAGATTGCTTATCTCCATTTTGTTTATTTTTTTTGTGGAGTTTTGATCTGTTCTTTCATGTTTCTTTGTCTTAGAACACCTACCAAATTAGACCATGCTACCAAGATAGTCATAGAAGCTCTACCTAATATGTAGATACAAACACAGGGAGGTTTCTGTGCTATTCTTTAAAATATTTCACATCAATGACTGATGTTAGAGTTCACCTCTGTATCCAGGATTTAATTCTAAAATGAAATATCCAACTAAAAATCATCTCAATTAAATGTATCTCCACCTGAATTGTGTGTCGCTTTAATCAAAGCTAGTAGTATACAAAGTAGTAGTGCCATTCATTGAAGCGGTTTTCTTTTCTGCTTGTATGTTTTTTAGCATCTTTGTCAAAAATTATTTATGCATATATATGTGTGTTTATTTCTGGGGTCTGAGTTCCAGGTTATTAGTATCTGTGTTTTCTCTTCTGCTAATATCATGCTATTTTGATTATTGTATCTTTGTAGTATAATTTGAAGTCAGGAAGTATGAAATATATCTCTGGTCTTGTTCTTTTTTCTCAGGATTGCTTTGGCTATTTTGGGATTTTTTTGTGCTTCCATACAAATCTTATGATCTTTGTTCTATTTCTTTAAAAAAATGTCTTTGGGATTTGTTGGGGATTGCATTAAATCTATATATCTTTTTGAGTAATATGGGCATTAAAGCTGTGTTAATTCTTCAAATCCATGACATAGACTATTTTTCTATTTCTTTGTGTCTTCTTCAATTTATTTTAATAATGCTTATAGTTTTCATTGTATAGGTTTTTCATATCCTTTGTTAAGTTTATTCCTAGGCATTTTATTCTTTTTGTGTCAATTGCAAAATAAATTGTTTCCTTCTTATATATTTTCCTCAAATTTTATTGTTAGTATGTAAGAATGGAATAGATTATTATACACTGATTTTATATCCTGCACTTTACAGTATTTGTTTTCGTTTCTAATAGCTTTTTGGTGGAGTCCTTAGAGCTTTCTATATAAAGAAACATGTCTGCAAAAAATTATAACTTTATTTCTTCATTCCCAATTTTGATGCTGTTTATTATTTTTTTCTCTTGCCCAAATGTTCTGGCTAAAACTTCAAGTACTACACTTAAAAACAGTGATAAGAATGACCATCTTTGTCTTGTTCTTGTTCTTACAGGAAAAGCTTTCAGTTTTTCATTATTTAGTATAATATTACCTGAAGGGTTGTTATATTTGGCTTTTATTAGATGAGACATTTGACTTCTATAAATGATTGGATAAAGATATCTTTATACATATAACAAAATACTATTCAGCCATCAGAAAAGATGAAGTATTGCCGTTTGTAAAAACATGGATAAATCATGCAAATGTCATGCTAAGGAAAATGCATCAGACAGGAAAAGTCTAAAGCCATAAGATTTCATTCTAATGCAAGATACAAAACTGAAAGCAACAAATGAACACACAAGACAAATAAAAACTTGTAGATGCAGACAACAGTATGGTGGTTACCAAAGGAAAAGAGGGGTAGGGAGAGGTAGAAAAGAGTAAAAAGGGTCAAATATATAGTAGGGGAAGGAGACTTGACTTTGGGTGGTTAACATACAATGCAATATGCAGATGATGTATTATAGAATTGTACGCTTGAAACCTATATAATTTTATTAGCCAATGTTACCCCAGTAAATTTAATAAAATTTAAAAACAAGAAGTAGTAGTAATATTAAGGCTGATGCTCATAAAAATAGCCAGAATAAAAGCTGCTATTTAGTGAGTATCTTGTACTATGTGTCAAAAATAACAATAAGCAGCTTGTGATATGACTTAATGTCCTATCAATCAATCCTGAGAAGAAAAGTGTTTCTTATTTATTATTTCCATTATTCTCATGGTACCAGTAACAAAACTGAGGTTCAGTCACATAGCTACTAGAAAGAAGGAATTTTTGTTCATGTCTTTAAAGCACAGATTCTCTAATAAGGCTCAGAGGTCCACATGTAATACACCAGGCTTAAATTAAAAAAAAATTTTCAGGAACTCCTTCAGCAGGTAGTAGCTATTCATTTTTATGCATAATTAAGAAATTATATGCTGCCGATAACTCTGGTAATGTAATGCCTAACCTTGCACATTCTCCCTTGATTGCTGTGCAAAGGATTTGAAAAGAGATATTTTAGAATAATTACCCATTCAGTAATCATCCACACACAACACAAATCACTTTTGATTCCCGATTAAGACAGACCCAGAGAATGAAAGGTCTCACTCTGGAATGCATTCTGCCGTAATCAAGTTAATTCCATGTTTTCATTTCATTGGCTTTCTGAATTTAAACATGGAACTTGGAACAGATTTCACATAGAAAATAACATTATCTCCAAACATGGGTCTTGCTCCACTGGTGAAAAAGTGCTTAATTATTATCTTTCCAAGTGGAATGCCATCCCATTAAGAAGTGTCACCTTCTAAGGAGGACTCAGTCAGCAAATAGGAGTGGACATTTTATTTCTGCAGGACAACTGTTTACCTTGGATCACTTCAAAGTTCAGACCTTCACAATCACAGCCTGTCACATAAAATAATTCATACAGAAGAACAAAGAGATAAATGTCAACCCACCATAGTAAATTTATGTGATTTTATAATACCAGTCAGATCCATAGTGTATATCATCTTCTGATCCATAGTGTATATCATATTTGATTTATAAATGTAGTAACCTTTTAAGGCGATCAATATATCAATAATTCTTATGTGACAGCTTCCAAGACTTAGTCTATCTTCTCCTTTATTGAAATAATACTATAGCTTTATTTAAGCATCATAATCTTAATCTGGGAGATCTATGGTTTTGCACTCTAATCAATAAATCTACCAACGCCCTCATCTAATATCATCTCTCCTCCCCATGAGATGATTTCCCTTTCTCCAGTCTGAAGACAGAACATCTATCCTGCTGAACAGGGAACATGTGTCTCCTGTCTCATGTGAAAAGAAAATCTGCTCCCCAAACCTATGTCCCAAGACCATTTTATACCATCCTTTAATTTCACTATTGATATTCTTTGTCCATCTTCACAGAGCTCCTCCTTTCCTTATGCTCACAAGAAAATATAATGCACAATAATATAGGAATTTAATTCATATTACTTTACCCAGAGATATTTCATTTAAGTCATTTTTTTATTTTTTTATTTTTAGTTTGGTGATAACGCAAATGGTTTGGTAGACACACAAATGTTTGGTTTGTAATTTATATCTTAAACATTGCAAGAACTCTTCTGTTTATTGCATGCACTTTTAAACATGTATGTTATATTTCACAAAGCACATAAACATACAGAAAAAGGCTTGCAAAAATCTAGTAATAATTAACAATTGAACAGTTATGTACCTACTATACAAATTTTAAAAAATAAAATATTACCTCAACAGTCTCCTGTGTGTCCCTTGCCAGTGGGAGTTCTCTGCCTCCCCTTAAAGGTAAAATATACTGTGACTTTTGTGATAATAATTTCCTTGAAGCCTTATGTTTCACTATAAAATTAAAGCTTTTGCCCTATGTTAAGTAATTTTAAGCACTCAGGTAGTGGAAGTTTTATAAAATTTAGCTCTTTTTACCAGAAATTTATGTTTAGGGTATGTGCCAGACATTAAACTAAGAGATGGAGGGATATAACTTAATCAGACTTTGTCTCTATCCTCAAGAAACTCATAGAATGTTGGAAGGCTTTACTAGAGATCATGAGACACAAGAGCCATAAGTCTGGTCAGCCATAACTATAACACAAGAGAATTTGGAGCTGGACAGAAAACAAAATATGGCAAGATTTCTCATTCTTTCTTTCTCTAAAACAATGCATGAGCTGACCACTATTTAACTGGGAGAAGAATATGGACAAGACTTTCTCTAGAAAATAAAGAGTGTGGTTCAGGATGGGAACTGCCTCATATATAATCTTGAGGAGTGAGCATGTTCTTTGTCTCTGGCACCATGTGAAAGGTGTTTCCAGTTTATTTCTGAGACAAGGACCATGGTGTGTCAGGGAAGGAAATTTGGGAAGCAAACTTCTTTCTTAATCTTCTAAGGTTAACAAGTGTTCCGTTATATACATTCCTCATCTGGGAAATAAAGACAATAGACCACAGAGAAAATTAACTAGGATGGTGTTTGTAGTGATTTGGGAAAACGCTTGAAACCTTAGAGAGCTTAACAAGTGCTAGCTCAGCCTTTTATAGTTGTGAGTTCCATTTTTTTAGGTCACATCTTTATTTAATAAAGAAGAATTAAATAAAACTAAAGAGGATAATTGCTGGGGTGATAAAAGGACTTTGCACTGAAAAGGCCAGCACTCTTGCTTTGATACATTGCTACTTGTTGAAAAAACAATTATAATATTATCTAACTAATGACAAAAATTTTATCTAAAAATTTAAGAGATAAAATGATGACTGGTAAATTATTATTTCAGTTAAACACAGGTAGTCTTCTCAAGACCCTGCAACATTTTCCTCTGAAGCCTAGCTATTGGTTGGCATGCTGGTCCCATACACAGAAGGTAGGGAGAGATGGAAGAAAGTGGCAGATCCCTACAGATAGGTATTTGACAGATTTAATAAGCAAGGGAACTCACCTATGAGGTTTGTGTTAGGCAGCCACAAGAGGAGTAGATCTCTGCTCCTCTCTAGCAGAATTTTAACATTTCTATAGAGACCCTAATGGGGTTCAGTCACATACACTGTCCAGATAGTCTCAACAACATATTTTTCTCTCAAGTCTGTATCCATGAAAATGGCTTCAGCTGTGAGAAAGGTGGGCAGAGTGTACGTTCCAAAGATAAGGGAGAAGGGGAGGAGTCTCCATTTACCCAGGTCCACCTTGAGGGTCAACGAATGGTCGTGTTTTCTCAGTGGCCTCCTCCAACACTGGTTGAACATTCTTCCAAACTTTAGCAGCCCTCATACCGTCTCACATATTTGGCACTGGGTCAGTCCATTTTTTGTACTTTAGTACTGTACTAATATTTATCTCCTTTACTGATGATACTTCCTTTTCTATATTTTAAAATTTTAAAATTTTCTTGCATTTATAGTTAAATAGTATAATGGATAAAAATTAAGATTTGTGGCCCTGGCTGGTATGGCTCAATGTATTAAGCACTGGCCTGTGAATCTAAAGGTCACAGATTTGACTCTCTCTCAGGCACATGCCTGGGTTACAGGCCAGGTCCCCAGTTGGCGGTGTGCAAGAGAAAACTGATTTATGTTGTCACACACATCGATATTTCTCTCCCTCTCTTTCTTCTGTAATTCCCTTCTCTCTGAAAGTAAATAAAATATTTTAAAAATTAAAAAATAATTAATATTTATTGATGAATAAAGCTGGGTTCAAATCCTGTATTTTTTACTTTGTGTTGTGTACAAATTCTTTACCTTCTGTGAAACTCATCTGTAAAAGGGACATCATAATACAGCTTCATAGATTTATTGGGAGGATTAAATGTACAAATTTCAGTAGTGAATTGATAATAAACAGTGGCTATTGTTATTTTCTCCCCAATTTGATTCTAAGAAACTTTCCTGTGTAAACATATGGCATTCTTTTTTATATCACCCTCAGAGCTGAGAGACAAGTTTGTTGATAGAATCCACTCAATGACTCTTTGCTGGTTGATTGCTATGGACCCAACACTAAGATATGCATGAGTCCTGTTCGTAGCCCCAGTGCACTACAGCTTTCTAATCTGAAATTTTCTAATTCAGAGAGTCAGCTGTAAGTAGGGCATAACAATACACAGATGAGGGAAATAAGCAAGGGACTTAGAAACAGTGCTTATATGTTCCAGTGATTAGGAAGCAACACCATGCTGCTTATTAAATAAACTTGGCTGGTTGCCAGCAATGCTGGCTGTCCCTGACTTTGACAAAAATGATGGATGAAACTCATTTCCTATAGGAAAATTCTCCAACAAAAGGTAAAACCTAACGTTAATATTCTTTATCTGACTGAATTCTTTGTGGCCTTAACAGTTCTGTCAATTAAGAGTGTTTCAGCCAAATTGTCTGCATACTTGAGCAATGTGATCTGTCAACTCACACAGCATAATTCCTAAGCCTAAATTCTGTGGTTATAGAGGTCATGGCCCCGGGGCCTGGCTAACTGGATTTTAGTGATGACAATGCTATGAAGGACCTAAGGAACACATTACCTAATTGGGGATTGTGTGCTTTTGCTAGGAAACTCTGAATTACAACAAATAGGGTTTACAAAGTAGTGTCACTTGTAGTAGCGCTTTGGCAATTGTACAAGTCAGTCACTGAAGTGGCAACAATTGTGGGTTTGAGGTTTGTTAGAGTTTGTGACCTCATCACTTCGGAACTAATGCCTAAAAATGACCATTGGATAAGGTGTTGTATATCTCATCTCATCATCCTTCCACTGGAATTTGCTGTCTCTTGTTGGAATGGTAATCAGTCTTACTGCAGCGTGGACATACCAGGTGCTCTTTTCAAGAAAACTGATGCTCTTTGGTAAATGATTCTAAACTTACTGGTCCCAAAGCTTCCTTATTTCTAAGTGATTCCCTTGGGAAGCTATGTAAATATTCTAACTTTATTGCCATTGCCCCTGGGGGTACGAATTGTTATAACTGGCTGGAAGTCCTCTTGACAAGGGGGCTTGAGTTTGGATTTGCTTTGGCCACACATTAGTAATGTGGTCTTACAAAAATTACTGTCTCATTGGCAAGTATAGATGATGTACTTTTGAAGGAATTTTCCAAAATAATATTTTGAAAATATAATGATTGGAACATACTGGGCATTCAATAAATGTTATTTTTTTCTTAGTCTGAAATTAAGTTTGGGTTAAATTAGAAAACTCAGTTTCAGTATATTCTAATCACAAACTTGTTCTGATATAGCTCCAGGCACACAGTAGGTTCTCAATAACTATTTGTTGAAAGACTAGGCCACAGCTAAGAATTCTATTCTGACAGTCAAAATTTTGAAGGATATTAAAGGTTGGAAGATCACTAAAATATATGTATAATTCTCCAAGAGAGGAATATACACTTGTAAGTTAATATTCTGGTATAAACATTTTTAAGTCACTTTTGTTTTTAGTCATGGTGTGTTTATAAAACCTTTCCTGTAATTCAAGACAGTCTTAATTCCTCACACTAAATGAAACCTCCACAAGAGAAGAAAGAATAAAATGTGAGACTCTAGAAAAGTCATTAAGGAAATTAGAGAGTTCTAATGGCAAAAGCTACTATTCTTATTCAACTTTTGATGTATAAATAAAATATTCACACATACAACTCTCATATGTTATTATTTATTTTGGCCTCCCTAATATAATATACGTAATAGTATTTTTTCTCCACTTTTAAAGAAATGAAAACAGGCTCAATATGTCAAAATATCCAGGTTATAAAAAGAGTGGTAGACCTGGGTCTTCTTACTCTAAATGTCTTGTTATTTCTACTTGACAACCATCTTATTTCTATTTGATTAAAGACTAGTTCCACAATTGAAAGAGGAGACCCACAGTGTTTTTTGGTAGCAAATTTTTATTATGTTGATTTATTTTCCTTAATGGTAAATTTTATATTTAGATAAAATATATACATTATATATATAAAAATATATATATATATAAAATTTCTAATGTAACATTTGACTTGATACATCCAACTATCAAGAGTTTTATTTCATCAGCCCTGGCCATGTGGCTTATTTGGTTGGAGCATCACCCCGTACACCAAAATATTAGTGTTTGATCCCTGGTCAGGGCACGTACCTAGGTTGCAGGTTCGATCCCTGGCAAGGCATATGCAGGAGGCAACTGATCTATGTTTCTCTCTCTCTCTTTCTTTTTCTCCCTCTCTCTTTCTCTCTCTCCCCCTCTCTCTAAAATCAGTAATAAAAAAAGAACATATCCTCAGGTCATGATTTAAAAAAATAGTTTTATTTCATCAAAATCATTTATGATATAACCTTTCACTACATTAGCAGAAATGACATTATCGCCATCCTCCAACTTCTGGAATGAAAGCAGAAGACTTTTCTCATTTCTTGTATTGAGGAGTTTCTGTTTTTTGGGCTAAGGACATAAATGAAGTGTGGTATCTTGGAAAAATATTAACATAATTTAAAATGAAAGACGCTTCTCCTTGGAAAGGTTATCCTGATCTCAAAGTTTCTAAAGTAATTAAGAGCACAAACCTACTTGTGGTTCCATTGGTTGCCTGACTCCACTTTTTATCACTCTCTGTCTAGAAGATAGATGAGGCAGGCCATGGGCATGTGAAATTCCTGGCAGATTAACTCTTGGGGAAACTAGACCAAAGTAAAAATTGTTCTATTTGCATGGAATTAAGAACAAATACAGCCTGTTGTTAAGTAACATCAAAACATAAGGTAAAAGGAAAAAATGCATTAGCCTTGTTATTGGTCTCGATAGACCTAGAATTTGGGTCTTCTGATTGAACTTCTTTTTATTTTCTATTTGAACACCACTTTAAATTAAAATAAAATATGTATTGATGATACTTTCTTATAATTGGAAGCTCTGAATGTTATGCTCCTTCAAATGTCAAATAGTAAATAATAATCTTACCTGTGAGACATAGTATTTCTTATTGTCAATTAACCAATGGAAGAATTTCTTCTCAATTCTGATTACTCTGATCATAATGAGTTGTCCCTTCAATTTTTATTGATTTCTTTCTTACCCTATAGAAAACTATTGATTTCCATTTTCTGGTTCAGTTACTAGTTGATTTTATCTTTCATTTGGTTTCACTCAAAGTGAAACTTTTTCTGATTATAACACAACCAAATCCTAGGGGGAAAAAGTCAGTGTCACTTAAGTATATAAACGTTTTGGTAAAACCTGATCCTTTCTCTGAATTATCAACAGGGAGTAGCTTAGTGAAATAGTGAACTTCTCACTTCCTGTCCCCACTCCTAGCCCTTATTGTTACACATATACAGAAACCAGCTGAGTTGTTTTGTTTTAGTTTTGGGAAATAGAATTTAACTAATGATGAAAAAACAAGTTTTTTACTACAAAATAAAACAAACTTATGGACACAAAACAAGCCCCACATATACTTACATGCATACACACACACACACACACACGTTCTCTAACATGATGCATAAGTGATATTAGTTTTTATCCCATGGGAGTTTTTACATGTGAAATGATGATTCAGAGTGAGAGAAGGCCCACTGAGTAAGGGACAGAAATATTTTTAAATTACTTTTGTAATTTGAGTGCAATATTACACTAATACTGGGGCATGTTAAGTTCCAGAATTCATTAGGATTTCAGATATAAGTTGTTTGTTTTTTTCTCAAAGGGTAGCTATAGAGAGCTAAGGCAAGTGCAGAACCAGAGGTTCTTTAAACAATGAAACAAAAACTGCTGTTCCATCATCACTCTATTTGCATAAGATGAATAGAAGTCTACTTATTGGAAGGAGCTCTGCCATCCATGGATAAAATTAAGGCAGGGGTATAAATCAGAATGTCCTTTTTCGAGGATAAGGAAGCTGATCTTCCTATTCGTTTGTAATGAGACCTATACAAGAAGGACCTGGCATGACATGAAACCTGAATAGTCCTAACTGCATTTAATGAGAGAAAAAACATGGACAGACATCTGGAAAGCTGCAGAGTAGAATCACAGGGTTTTTTTGTTTTGTTTTGTTTGTTTTTTGTTTTTTTGATACAACTATAGTTATTGAGTTTCTTGGCATTGCTGACATAGCACACAAAAGACAGGGTCAGGAAAGACTTGCCAAAGACGTGATATCTAGCCCCATATGTGACAGAAGATCTTCAGGGTAGGACGATAGGGGCTAGGCTGTGAGGCTGATGCAACAAGTAGATGAACTCATGGGAGAAGCAGCCCAAAAGCATGTAACATAACAACACATAGAGTTACAAGGCAGGTAACATGCATTGAGGGAGATTCTTGGTATATAAAAGTGTCAGTTGTAGTCTTAAGAGAGCATGCTCAGCCTAGGATCTGTGCAACACCTGGGTCTATAGCTAGATTCCAGAATGTCCAGAATTTGAATAAGGAAGGCTTAAATTGAATCAGATGCTAATTTACTATATTATGGAAACAGATCCGTAATTTCTAAATATTTCATTAGAAGCACTTTTTCCCTTTTTTTCAAATAAAATCTTCTGCATAACTATTATGTTAAAAATAAACAAGTAAAATAAAATTAAAAAAAAAAACACTTCTTTGGTTTAAGTTAGTGTCCTGGTCTCAGAGAGGCTCACTCTTGGTCTTCTCTTGAAAGCCCAGTGCTTCTGAAAACCTCTGGATTAGCACTTCTCCCATTCCTCACAAGCCTGTAAGTGGAAACACCAAGAGACTTTGGCTATAGCAGATGGGGTGGTGTACATGAAGGAGGAGGGAGAATCATGCAAATCGGTGTCTTCCTTGGTATATGTAGAGAGTTAAATGGTGATTCTGCCTGTCCCTCCCCAGAATGTATTCTGATCATGCTCACTTTGCTCATGGTGCCCAGAGCAGATAGATTTTGGCCAAGTCTACATTTCCCACCATTTCTTGAGCTAAATCCCTGTTAATAAGTATATGTGGTTAAGAAATGCAGACAAAAACTTATGTAATACAGATCACCACAATTTGAAAAGAAAAGAAGAAATACATACATTATTGATTAGAAACATAACACAATTTACCTAGCTTGAAAAAATAATTTGCTGACTATCCCATGAGACTATACAATCACTTATTGACAGAAAAATCATTTCCCAAGCTCTTTGTACTGTCTGCGTTTGAGAAGAGGTGACAGAGGAAAAGAAAGCGGAGATGTGGGGCGGCCTCACCAATCCCTGACTGTGATTTATTTCCTTAATTTACAGCAATCTCAAATAATTGTTTAGAATGGTTGTTACTAAAATTTACATCTTTAATAGTAAATCACATCATTAATGTTTTTTTTAGATTTTGTTAAGTGTTTTGTTGTTAATTTGAGACCTTTAAGGAATTATCTGTATTTTAAAAAATAGTATAGTCATACAATCCTTTCCTCTTTAAGTTTTTCAAATCTAAAATTATTGTAATGTGTTCCTAGATAGTATACACAAACAGCAAAAATCATTATAGATCATTCATGAGGCTGTTTTAAGCTTTGAAGTAGTTAATATAAAAGGATATAAAATTTAGCCAAAATAAGGAAATAAAATTTTGTGATAGATATGTCTAAGGAGAAAATTAAAGAAAAAATAATTTTAGTAAGTTTTCTGTTACTAGAGAGTTTCTGCATAAACATTTTTAAATGCAAGAGGCATGTTAGGCTCTGCCACGTAAACTATATTAACAGCTTCCAAAAGTAGTCCATATAGTTTCCTTTCAGCTCAAAAGATGGTTGGAAAATCCTGTTGATCAAGCAAAGCTGAGATTATTAAATTTATTGCAGGAAAGTAGAATAGCACCTTTATAGGTGTTAGTAGTGTCTAAGTAGAGATAAATGAAGGGAGGATCTAGATGAGGATTTAGGGCTGGGCAAGTCCATTTTAATGTGAGTTTTGAAAGGTGAGGAACTGGTTGGAACGAGGCAGAAGTTATAACATAATAGCTGTGGATTGCTTAGCAAAACTGTTAAGAATCTTGAAGAAAGACTTGATAGACACACTATTAGTCATGACATTTAAGTAACTTCAGTTGCTTACAGTCTTAATTTCCTAGAAGAAGTATTTCTGGAGCAAGTAGCTAAGTAATGTTGCTTGTTATTACTACTGCTTAATAGTAATAGAGAAATCTTAATAGAGAAAAATATCCCCATTCTTGATGCTGTTTAATACAGATACAGGAAATTATGGTGATTTGAGTTCTCACTTTTTTTTCTTTGATGTGGCAACATTTTCAGGAAAGTAGTAATAATGATTCATCTCACTTTTGACTTCCAAAATCATCTGTTGGTTACTGATTTTCAGTTAATATACTGAACCAAAAGTGTTCTCCCTCACATTTTATTTGATTTTATGAATTGTATAGTTACCTAAAGACATTTGTTTATTTAACAAACATTTTTGAGAACAAATTCTATGTCAGCTTAACAGCTAAAAAAAGTAATTAAAAGCAATTTCATGCCAAAGATACAAGAGGAAAATACATCTACTGTAAAATTCTAAAGTCTCTGATATTCAGTTATTAAATGCCTTTTATAAAGTTAGATGGTGCTTTTATTGTTTTGTATTGTATATGTGTGCACATGTGCACAGACATGTTTAATGTGAGACTGATTGGATAATAATGAATCATAGAGTTGCCATCTAGGTGTTTGGGATTTTTCTGACTCTTCTGTGCTCTGCTTGAAATCCCATTCTTGATTCCTAGTATCAGCCTTGATGTGTAAAGGGTTTAGAAGTCATCAGTCCTGCCCTTATAACAAGACAAAAATTAATAAACTAAAATCAAATATGTCTTGGAGCCATCAGAGAATTCAGCTCTTAGACCAAGGCAAACTGCCACACCAAAATATGGAGAGACAGGCAAATACAGAAAACCACAGCCCGCATCACCCTACCTGGAACAGAAGTTCTGGAGGCACAAGCTGGTAAAAACAATTAAATGGGAATTTTAAAGAACTATTGGAAGCTAAGTGCAGACTACTATGAGAATGAAAAATTCCTGGAGGCACAGTCTTACAGTAGACTCTATACACTTTGATGGGCTTTACCTCCAGGAACCCCCAAGGTTCTCAGAGTAAAGAGTCAGGAATGATCCCCTAATTGATTCAAGACTGGTGGGGGAAGTCATCCTTGTGCAATATACTCAGAACAATTTCCATAAGAAAGGCTACTCTGCAGGAAAAGGCTTTGCCCAGCTAGGTAAGGAGCATTCACCCACTGTGGTGCCCTCTAGCCTCCTGTTTCATCTAAGAAGGGAAAAAAGAAAAGCTAAAAGAAATCAACAGAGACAAGAGGGAAGGGGGGGGCAGGGAAAGGGAAGGGAAGGGGAAAGTCAAGGAACATATAGCAAGGACTCATGGACAAAACCAAAGGGGAAGAGCTGAGGGAGGGAAGGTGGGAGGGGGCAAGGGAAAGGGGGGGGGGAAGGCAGAGACAAATGTATTTAAAAAGTAAATAAATTAATAAAAAAAAAAAAAAAAAAGAAAAGCTAAGAAACAATTAGGAAGATCACAGCTCAGAGACACAGGCCTACTGAAAGATTGAGGTTTAATCATAGATTGTAGAATGTTTTCTTTCTGCTACACCTTACTATAACACCAGCAGTATTCCAGAGTAATAACAGAGAGCTGCAAGATGCACACTCTCTTGGAGGAAGAGCCCTTAGGAAAGCCCAAAGTCAACAGGGGAGATTAAAAACATATTGCTACAGCAGACATTAAACACAGTATCATTTCTAGCCCAATTAAAACCTCCCAATAAAGGGCCTATTTACTCAGTTCTCATTACCTGATAAATTATTGCTTTCAACAAAAATCTGTAAGACAGGCTAACTGCAAGTATGTGTGTATGTGCACACACACATGCACACATAACCTTAGCCCTAACCCTATACATATACATACACAAGATCAGAAAGTAAAGAAGTGCTCCAACAAACAAACAAAAAATCCCCAAAGTGATGGGAATATGTTAAAGGGACAAAGGAGACAACTGAAAAAGCTCCCAAAGGCCAGGTTTAAAATAATTTATGTAACAAAATAAGAAAAATAGTATTGGATTATTACCTAAAGTATAAAATCTACTAATCCATATTGATGTAAATAAATGGCTGGCTAAATAAGTAAAAAAGACAATAGACAAATCTCCATGCAGAAGAATTCCAAATAATTTATGTAGATATCTGATCCTAAAGGAGATAGAGGTTAATTTTCTTCTCCTTTTATGTGGGCTGCACATATTGACTCCCTTCAAAAGAATGTAGTATAAAAAGAAAAGAAATAACTTTACCATAAAAAACCTATAGACACTGCCTTGGCCAGGTGATCAAGGTTACCATCAATAGTGATGCTGTGTTAAATGCATGTACTTTGATATAATGTGATGAGAATGGCCCTACCTCTGTGGTCATCAACCCAAACATCTATAACCCCAGTCAAATCATGAAAAAAAATCAGACAAATTTCAATGGAGGGAATTCTACAAAATACCAGTATTCTTCAACACTGTGAAAGTCATCAAAATCAAGTAAAGTCTGAGAGGAGCCTAAGAATACATGACAAGTGAATATAAATTGGTATCACTGATGGAGTCCTGAAACAGAAAAAGAACATTAGATTAAGGAGAAAAAGACTAAAAATGTGAATAAATTATCAACTTTACTTAATAATAATGTAGCAGTACTAGTTTATTATATGTAACAAATATCATAAGATTAATAATGAAGCCCTGGCTGGTGTGGCTAAGTGGATTGAGTGCTGGCTTGTGAACCAAAGGGTCACTGGTTCAATTCCCAGTCAGAGCACTTGCCTGTGTTGCAGGCCAGGTCTCCAGTAGCTGGCACACTAGAGGCAACCATACATTGATGTTTCTCTCCCTCTCTCCCTCCCTTCCCCCATCTCTAAAAATAAGTAAATAAAATCTTTTTTAAAAGATTAACAAAGAGAAAAACTGCTATAAAGATCATGGGAATTCACTGTGTTCTCTTCTCATTTTTTCTTTAAATTTATAACTTCAATGTTTATTAAAAATAATAATCTGAATCTATGAGATCAGGTTTGGGGCTGAGTGTAGACTGCATCATTGGGACAGACTGACATAATTGTGAAGTAAAACATGGCTACTACTTCCAGGAAGAATGAGCAAATTTCCATGATATCAAAGTACTTGTATGGTTCTCCTAAAGACTAGTGACCCTCTGGGTGAGGCGTAAGGATATCACCAACATCTGGATACTGATATCTAGATGCCTGCCCCTCAGCTTTGGAAAGATGTGGCCACTTGGTTCTTAAGAAAATCCTAGCAATTTTTAAATCTTGAGTCTTCAGTAAGAAATAAGGACAAACTTCCCATAACCTTGAAGCAGCACTGCCTGGCTCATTGTGAGTGGCTATCTATTGATGTTGGAATTTTCCTTTGAAAGTCCATTGTTTTGCTTCAGGAACAGGCTACTGAAACAAAGGGCAGAAAAAAAGGCAACTTGAGATTTATGACTTATTGTGATTATGAAATTACAAAAAGGAGTCAGCCTTGTCCATGCTGGCCACAGACAAGTGTAGCTATAACTAAAATTTACAGTATGCATAAAATGAATCACATTGGAAGAGTGCTATAAATCCTGGCTACCCAGTCACCCCAGCAAATTCCTAATGGGTCATCATGCCCTCAAATTTAAATGGTTGTTTTTAAGAAGTAAAGGTAAGTGACAGGTTAGATATACAAGCAAACAGTAAAATCATTTCATTGCTTGAATTTAGAATGCGTGGGTTGGGAGGAATAACCCACAAAGAAGAATTGAGTAAATGTCTGCAGGAAACTTTCATTCAATTTCCTACTTGATGCTACACTTTGAACAAGGCTGAAAAATACTGAGATACAAAATCACATCCTTGGCACAAAAGAGGGAACTTTTATGGAGAGAATCTGATAATCTGTGGTAGTACAATAAAGTGAGTCTCTTGGAAGAGGTAAGCGTGGTACTGGCTGAACCAAATAATTTTTATATGGTGTCTTAAAAGTTTATTTTGTGCTGAATAAATGGAAGGTATTAAAAACTGTGAACTTTAGAATTAATTATTTTTTAGTCTAAAAGATATTATTATGGTTGCATTAAGAAAACAAGTAACAAGGCCATTGTAGTTATCCAGGTAACAGATTGGATAAAATCTTCAATAAGGGCAATAATCATGAAGGATGAAAAGAAGGGATCAATGCAACATTGAAACCCTAGTATGTGACCTGAGACAGGGAGTGGAAAGTCAAAAACAATTCTTACTTGTCTGGTTTTGCTTAAACCAGGATGAATATTGGTGTATTCAGTAAGACAGGGAGTAAGTAATGGAGGAGCAGCAGCGTCTAAGATTGGGTTCCTCAGAAACGAGCTCTGGGATGGCATATTTCATGCAAACGTTATATTGGGAAGTGATCTCAGGAGATAGACCTATGGGGAAGTGAGTGTGACAGTACTGGGTAGAGGCAGAGTCTGACCCACAATATGGTTGTAGATGAGGCCCCAGCGGATCATGAGAGCTCTGAAACTAAAATGAGACCTTCAGAGTTGTTCCAAATTGAGACAGAGGGAATAGATCTCTATCTTCCCATATCAGCTGGTTATTGGCCTCAGGTCACCTCCCCAGATGTGGTATACCTTTGAGAAAATGAACTTTTATGAAGCCTAATATGATTTCTAGTAAGGGATTCAGCTGCAGATACCTCCAGCAGAGGACAGCTATTTTGATCCTGAAGAAGTACTACCTTATCCACTACTAGTTTGTTGGTTTTTTCTCATCTAAAGATATAATTATTGGTTTTAGACAGAGAGGAAGGGAGAAACAGACAGAGAGAAAGAAACATCAGCGTGAGAGAGAAACATTGATCAATTGCTTTCCATATGTACCCCAACACAAGATTGAACCCGCAACCAACGTATGTACCTGGACCAGGGATGGAACCTGCAACCTTTTGGTGTATGGGACAATGATCCAACCAACTGAGCCACTTGGCCAGGGCTAGGTTGGTTCTTCTTTGTTTTTGTTTTGTTGGGACTAAGAGTTAAAAGAAAAAAGTCATTACTTTTTTTTTAGGATAATATATCCCTAGACTCCAAATTCAAGAAAGGACACTTTATTTGCTTATTTTACCATAAGAACAAGTAATCGCCTGAGCTAGTTTTGAATTGGTCTCAATTAATATCAATACATAGGCCAGCCTAATCACCGACAGCCTCACTAGAGTCACCACAGTTCCATACCTTGAGTTGGGCTCACCTGTGAGATATCCAGATGTAGACATCCAGTGGACAGCTGAACAGTTGCACAAATGAGCATGAACTTGGAGCAGAGATCTGAGTTGGAAATAGGTGGTCATAGTCATCAGTTCACCTACAGTAGCTGGTGCTATGAGGTAGAGACATTTCCGGGGACAGTTTGGAAAGTGAGGAAAACAAGTGAGTCTGGAAATCTAGGAAACCAACACCAGTTGCAATATTTGTCAAATTTTATGTGTCTATGAATCCCCTGGGGGTCTTTTAGAAATACAGATTCTGTGATTTAGTAGATGTGCTGCAGGGACCAAAGATTTAATATTTATTTCCTGGTCCACAGAGAACACTATGAATAACAGAGAGTTAAATCATAGGAAAAGACCAAAAGGATAAAGAGCAGGACCACAGAGCTCAAAGGAGAATATGGATATTCTAAAAGTTGAGACAACTATAGTTCAAGAAGGCAGGACTACTTGGCATATCTACATCTGCTCAAAACTAGGATGGTCTGAGTGGTAATGGACAAACCCCAGTTGCCTAGAAAGTCCTGGTTAAACCATACACTTTTTTGCCTTCTCAGAGTAATATAAAAACACATGAAATCTTTTGACATGGATCCATTTATCATATTAATTAGTATAGGTTATGTTACTAAGACATAGAACACGGGGCAAAAGATAAGAATGAAAGGGGAAATAATTTATGCTGATAGTGGGGAAGGGAGGAAACAGAGAAATATTAACAGAAACAAAACAGAACTGGATAGAAGGTTGCAGGGAATACTGTGAGAGCCCAAGGAAAGGACATCACGGAGGAGGTGGAAAGTTCTTTAAGTATAGAAAAGGAAAATGGAGATAGACATTGCCCATTCAACATTATTCCCAAAAGATAGCTTCAAACACAGGAAGCACAAAGAAGAAATGCATTCACCAAGGAATGAATGGATTAAGGACTAAACAAGCATCTCAAATACATACATACTTTTGAAGGAGTAGATGCCTTAGTTTAGGTTTTCTCAAAAGCATTTGAAGGCCAGTAACTTATTTAGGAAGTGATGCTATGCAGCAGGGAGAGTAAGATAGGCAGGAAGGAAAAGCCAGTACAAGTACACATGATCAAGGTCATAGCTGTTGGCCATAGAAGCTTACTTCTACCAGGATATCTGAGAAGCTCAAAGAATGCCTCCTGAAGTGTCCATCGATATATCTACCAGTTCTTCCTGGTGGAGCATTATCCTCTCCAGGCATTAACTCTCTACATTTCTGTCCTGCCCTCCTTTGGTCACTGAGCAAAAGAACAAGGAGAAATTCATGTTCACAATGGAGACAGATGCTGCCTGCAGAGATGAGTTTGACCCCACATAGAAATGTCCATTGCAGTTGAGGCTGAAGCCAGAGGTGGGATGAAGGATGTGATTTAATATAGCGAAGGAATCAACCACACGGAGGTAAAACTAGTAGGTCCTGCAGACATTTTTTGAGGCACTGTGCTTTTTCATTTCAAGTCCAAGGTGCCAAAAGAAAATAATGTTTAACTGGAGTTGCATAGTACGTATAGAACCCTTTAGAAGCTACAATCAGCCTGCCATCTCCACACAGATAGATGCTCTGTAAGTTCTTCCCTGGCAATTCTGTTTTTCCCAATTTATGGGCCAACCTAAACCTTTGTAAGCCATAATATGAGAGGGAAACTGCAGGTTGATCCCTGCCAAAATCATCATAAATCCTGAATTAGTCGGATGTGAATTAATGAGCTTTTAGTGAAGCTTGGCTTTTGTCAGGCATATTGATCCTGGAGTGAAACAGCCCATTAAAGGCTATAATTAAGATGCAGTTTCTGTTTGAAGATGAAGTTCCTGGGCAGGGACAAATTGCAAGATGCTTGTTCCTGTGAGGCTGACAGGTAATCAGAGAATGAATCTGTAGTCAGAGTTTCTCTTGTTTCCCTCCTGAAAGGAAATGACAGCCAAGTTTCAAATGAAGCAAATGAAGTTTACACAATTATTTAGACCCTAAAATTGAGAGGAGATCCAGATTACAAATTACTGGTAGGAAGAGAGTTTTCTTACTGAGAAAAATGAAGCTGTTTGTATTAAATATATCTTCTGCTCCAGTTGCCTGCTTTCTTACTATAATAAGGGCGGGCGAGGGTGTGGATTTTTTTTATTAAGCCTTCTCTCTCTAGAGAATTTCATTTGTTTGAAAGATTTACTTTACTAAGTGTTTGGAGTATTAGCAAAAACATCACAAGAAAGTGCATAATAGAAGCCAGAGAGAGACTCTGTGGGGCCTTTGGGTGGAGAGGTGCTGATGTGGCCAGAGGGGACATGGAAGAATAGCCATGGGGTAGGGGTCTGGAGCAAGTTGCTGGTGTAGGTAGAAAGGAAATGTGGACACTGCTGCATGTTCTTTTTGGAAGATTCAGAAAACATTCTGTTTGTCTCTAATATATTCCACATGGGTGGAGTAGCGTTTGTTTTGTTTTTTCTTTTTTAAGGAGAGTGAGACAGTGCTGAGGACTTGATGAGTTGGATACAAATTGATGAGATATAACAGATATTACAGGACAATCATCTGGCCTCAGAAGTTGGCAAGACTGAAGCCCTTTGAAGGAGGAATAAAAAAAAAGTTCCTACCTTTTCAGGAAGAGGAGGGAAAAAGGAGAAAGGAGAGCAGAGATTTAAAGAATCAGATGATACAAGGTACTACAAGACATCTTGTTTGTCTTATCATTCCGAGGCCCTCTTATAATTCTTGAGTGTGAAGGTTTATATTGGTTTTATTACCATTTTAAAGATAAGAAAAGGGAACTTCAGTAAAGTTTGACTTTGCCAAATTGAGCTACAAAGTAGGAGAACCAAAATCTGAACATGGTTTTCTCAGATTTTCAGAAGTGTAGTTATGTACTTGTGCCAAAATTTATAGGCAAGTTTAAAGATATAACTTCAAAGTATGAGTCTGCATGGATACCTTATGGGTGCAGCGAAAGCAGTGGTTTTCAACTGGTGGGCTCCAGCAGGCACACTGGTGTGCCACAAAAATTTTTAAAACATGCAATACCTGACTATTTAGTCAGGGGCACTTACCTCTCTTCCCTTAGACTGTCAAATAAAGCAATGACAACAGCCAACACAATAATATCTGACTGATGTGAATGAATCAAGACTATACTTATATGCCATTTCTCTGCATCCTCAGGAGCATGTGTTGTTTGTGGATTTGTTAATGAGAGCCATTCTGACAGATGCAAGTTTATATCTCATTGTGGTTTTAATTTGCATCTCTGACAGCTAGTGATGTTGAACATCTTTTCATATATCTCTGGGCCATATATCTCTATGTCCTCTTTGGAGAAGTGTCCATTCAGGTCCTTTGCCTATTTTTAATTAGATTATTTGTCTTCCTGGTGTTGAGTTGTATGAGTTTTTTATATAGTTTCGAGACTAAACCCTTGTTCTATATATCATTGACAAGTATATTTTCCCATATTGCTGGTTTCCTTTTCATTTTAATGATGATTTCTTTAATGATGCAGAAGCTTTTTAATTTGATGTAGTCTCATTTGCTTATTTTTTCTTTTATTTCCTTTGCCCTAAGAGATATATCAACAAAAATATTGTTGCATGGGATAGCTAAAATTTTGCTGCCTATGTTTTCTGCTAGGACTTTTATAGTATCACAGCTTTTATTTAACTTTGGAAAACAGTATGGAATTTCCTCATAAAAATTAAAAAATAGAATTGCCTTTTCTCCCAGTGATTCCACTGTTAGGATTATACCTTAAGAATCCCAAAACACCAATTCTAAAGAACTTATGTTACTCCTATGTTCATAGCAGCACTATTTATAATAGCCAACTGCTGGAAACAGCCTAAGTGCTCATCAGTAAATGAGTAGATCAAAAAACTGTGGTACATTTACACAGTGGAATATTATGCAGCAGAGAGGAAAGAAGGAACTCCTATCTTTTACAATAGCATGGATAGAACTGGAGAATATTATACTAAGTGAAATAAACCAGTCAGTGAAAGACAAATACCATGTGATCTCACTTATAAAAGGAATCTAATGAACAAAAGAAACTAACAAGCAAAATAGAATCAGAGACATGTAAACATGGAATAAGCTGACAGTGGCCAGATGGGAGGAGGGAGGGGAATAATAGTGAAAAGAAGGGGAAGGGACTAGTCAAGGAACATGTATGAATGGCCCATGGGCATGGACAATGGTGTGGAGACTGACTGTGGGAGCCAGGGATGGTCTGGGCCAAGGGGAGCAAGGGGGGGGGGAACTGGGACAACTATAATAAAACAGCAATAAAAAATTATATCTATTTTTTGTCAGAACTGCAAAAATATAACCTGTGCCATGAGATGAAAAAAGTTAAAAACTGCTGAGTTGGAATGATGATTATGAGCCACCAACAAATTAAAGTACTTTATGACATGAATGAGGAGCATCAAGTGCAAAGTCATTGTCACTTACCGTAAATATCACCTAAAGACCATGATTAATGACACACAACAGACTGGAACTCTCCTTACAGCAGGTAGCAGAGATGATGTTTCTGAACCTCAGCTCCAGGGATTCCCTGTGGGCAGCCCCACTCAGAACAGAGAGAGGTGAACTCTAGTCCTGCAAAACTTGCCTGGATAATAAAGATAAGTTGTTCACAGGAACATTGACAAGTAGTTACTATACAGCCTTTTGGACAAATCACATTTTCAGAATGTTTTGCTTCCCTCCTTCCCCTTTTCTAAAGCACTCTAGTAGCTATAACCAACATTCATAATGGCCTTGAAGCTGTACCATCCCTCCTAGGAGGACTGTGAAGGTGTCTGGGTGCCAGATTCTGAGACCACTGTAGAGGATGCGGCGGCTGCTCCACCCAGATCCCCTTTCCTGGGGTGAACATCTATCTCCAGCAGCTGCTTACAGATCCCAGATGCCCCCTTCTCCTGAGCAGAACAAGGCCGGGGCAGAACAAGGACTGCTATGCCTGGGAAGTGACTGTTCTTCATAGCCACTCCCCACCCTTGCTGCACTGAGGGCTACCTGCAGAGGATAAATGACTGGCTAAAAAGTGGCACAAAAGCCCAACCCCCTCATCTCATGGAGACTCCTGTGGCTGAGCTGCCTGTGGGATTGAGCCAGAGTTAGTCACCAGCTGAGCCCACATTTTTGCCTGGCTACTCCCCTGTCCCATCTTACTTGTCTCATTCCCTTACGGGTGTCTCCTGAGGGCTCATTCTCCATAAATCATGCTCACAGGAATCTGTCTCAGGTTCTTTCTCTTGGGAAAACCTGGCCTAAAATAACCATTGTTCTTGATCCACTCTTATGCAACACCCTGCCAGAACTATCATTCTCAGCATCAGCTTACTTCCTGGTATAATTTCAGGATTAAGGCAATAAAAAGAGTCCCTTTGGCTTCCAAAATATTCCTACAACATAGCTTGTTAGTAGTTGAAATTATTGAAAGAGAAATAAGCTTTTTTCCCCCCAAACTTAGACTCAAGATTCAAAAAACAAACACTTCAAGGCAAGAAAGCATGTTAAAAGGAACATATTCCTATGAAATTATAGGTGTTTGGAAAGGATAAAAAGGAAAAGGATATGAAGGAGCTGGGTTTATAAAACATTCTGACTTGGCAATTTTGCTGTAACCATTTTGAAATGGTGAGTTTGGTATAGCTGTTTTGTAATATAGATTGCTTGAATTTGGTTTAAACAAAATCTTCACCTCCTTATTGAATACCACTTTATTGTTAATATTTGTGGCTGAAGTTGGGAACCTTGGTTAACATAGGTGTTCAATATGTACCTCTTTGCTGGAGTATTCCCATCACATAAAAGTATCCTGTTATGTCTCCAGTTTTTTTTAAAAAACCTCCTCTCTTGATGCCTACTCTCTCTTCAATAGTTCATCCATTTCTTGTTCATCTGTAGAGCAAAACTCCTTTGTGGTGTTGTCTATTCTTTCTAATCTAAAGTATGTCTTTCCAAACTCTCTAAAACACACTCCAATCAGGTTTTTCCTTAACTCTTTCCCTGAAACTGTTTTTGTCACGATCACCACTGACCTGTGTCACTAAAGCTAACCCCAAAACTCAAATCTTACTTGACTTCTCAGCTGATCACTCTCTATTCCTTGACGCATTTTCTCCATTTAGCTTCCAGGACACCACTCTTCCCCTGGTTTGCATCTTAAATTCCTGGATTCTTTTCTTGGTCTCTTTTTTTGGTTTCCCCTTTCCTCCTTGATCCCTAACTATGATAATGGCTCAGAATTTTGTTCTTTGACCTGTTTCTCTTTCTATCCAGAGTCATTCCCTGAATGATCCCATAAAGATTCTAGTATCACCCAGGATCCATTGCAGAAAAATCAAGATTAAAATCAGCAGGCTGCTCCTTTGAGCACCCACCCCAGCTTTAGATGTTAATATGCAAATTTCTACTTAACACTTCCTCTTGGACATCAAACTTAGAATACTGAAAAAGAGTTCCTGTTATTGCCCACCCCAAGCTTTACCTGAAATTTTCCCCTCTTCAGGTAATGGCAACACTCTTTATAGTTATTTAGGCCAAAACCTTTTGTATCAATGTGTTCTTCTCTTTGCCCAGCAGCTCATATCCAGTCCATCACCATATCCTGAAGAATGTGCTATTGAAATAGACATTCAGATTTTAACCAATTTGTACTCTCCTTACCATCACTTAGTTCAAATCATTACTTCTCCTCTGGATTAGCCAGTAATTGGTCTCCCTAGTCACAGCAGTCATACTGATTTGGTTAAAATTTAAGTGAGATTATGTCATAACTCTGCTCAAAACCATACAAAATTGTCTCATATCACTCAGAATAAAGTAAAAGCCCTTGCTAACCCTCTAAGACTTTATATGATCTTTCCTATCCCATTATTATCTGATCCCATTCCCCTTCTTTCTTTCTTTTTTGTTGTTTTTATTGTATTTTTCCTATTACCATTTATCCCCCTTATACTCCCCTATAATCACCACATTCTTGTCCATGAGTCCTTTTTCCCATTTGCTCAATCCCTCCACTCCCTAACCTCCCCCACAGAGCTATAAGCTGCTATCTATGAGTTCAGTTTGTTCATTAGATTCCACATATGAGTGAAATCATATGGTATTTCTCTTTCTCTGACTGGCTTATTTCACTTAGCATGATGTTCTCCAGGTCCATCATGCAAAGAATAAAACTTTCTTTTTTTAACAGCCAAGTAGTACTCCATTGTGTAAATGTCCCTTAGTTGTTTTATTCATTCACGTACTGGTGAACACTAGGGCTGCTTCCATATCTTGGCGATTGTAAATAACGCTGAAATGAACATAGGGTGTTTATGTCTTTTTGAATAGTGTTTTGTGTTTCTTCAGATATATTCCCAGAAGTGGGATTGCTACTCATGCCATGTTGATTGATTTACTCTTCCTTGAACACATCACAAATGTTCCTACCTCATAGGCTTTTTACCTGCTCTTTCTTCTGCCGGATAAGCTTCTTTTGTAGATACAACTACAGCTTGCTTGCTGTCTTCATTCTTTATATTTTCTTGTAAAGATATTCACTTGATAAGGGTTTTCCTGGGTTTCCCTGACATTAATCCGGCAGTCAGGTATTTATCACACTAACTTATCTCAGCAAGGATAGGCATTCATTTCAAACACAGCATCTTCTCATTCTTTAAAAACTTTACCTGTATTTTAGAGTAATTCTACTACTCTGATTTTTCTTTTAAAATCATAAAGGTTATGTTATTTGAATTAATAGATTTGAATACCTAAAATATATTTGATTTTCCATTTTTAAATTATGACAGTGCAATTAGGGATTCTAATTGCTTATTAAATTTTCTTGTGCTTAAAATGAGGGATTATTTTTTATAATGATATTAAAGTTTTTCACATCAGTAGACCATTTAATGATTTTTCAAAATTTCTATGGACCATCAATTATTAACAGGTTTTAAAAAAGTCTCCATAATTTTATTTTTTGGTGACTTTTTTAATACTTGATTTTTTATTTTTGTTTACCATTTAACCCCCTTATACTCCCTTCCCCTGGCAATCACCACACTGTTGTCCATGAGTCCTTTTTCCTTTTTGCTCAATCCTTCTACCCCTTAATTTCCCCCCACAGTAGCTGTCATCTTGCTCTCCATCTATGAATCTGTCTCCATTGTGCTTGTTAGTTCAGTTTCTTTATTATATTCCACATATGAGGGAAATCATATGGCATTTGTCTTTCACTGGCTTACTTCACTTAGCATAATGTTCTCCAGGTCCATCCATACTGTTACAAAGGGTAATTTTTTTTATTTTTTATGACTGAGTAGTATTCCATTGTGTAAATGCCCCATATACAAATGAAACTTATTTTAGATAAATAACATTACATTTAATAATATCTGCTTCATATTTTGAAAGCAACAAAATTACTTGTAAAGTTTTTCCAAATTTTTTATCTAGCCTAATGACAGATAAACCAAGATGTGGGATATTATTCATCCACTTGTTTTTCTATTTTTATTAGAAAACCCTAATTTGCAATCATATTTCAGGAGGGACGGAAGACCATGTTTGACCTGACAGATAATTCTCTCAATTTATTTTGAATGTAGACATATTTGACCTATAATGAACATATGATGGTGGGTCTCAATGAAGATTACTTTCAATGCTTTTGGTTGTTGAACCAATGTCACATCAACCTTCAAAATATAAAAATTTTACATATTTCTTTGTGCAAATGAATGTTCTTTCTTATGCTGGTTTAATTCAGATCTGAAAAGTATTAGTTGTTGGTCATTTATTTTCATCTTATAATCATTTGGCCCCTCAAATTCTTTTACCAAAAGTAAATAAATGAATGAAGTTGGAAAGGAAAGGCAAAATTTCAGGCATCAAGTTATTACACAAAATTTGAACATCAATTTTCTTTGTAACTAAGTAATCAAGAGTATTAGTAACTGTTGGAGAAAAAACGTTTTTTAAGAAATTGAGATAGTAACAAAATTTGAATTTCTTAAGAAATCCTAATGTGTTCTATTTTTTATTTTAAAATTGTAGATTTTTGGCCCAGGAGTGCTATGCTCATGCTCCTAAAGACCCTGACAATACTTTTAAGATAGTGCACAATGGGAAAACCAGTGGAAATCATGGAAATGCTTTCTCCACCTCCATATAGGTTATGAGGAAATGCTGTAATCTCAACTCTTATTTCAAAGACTCATATACTCACCATTTCTCCTGAAAGTCTTCCATATGGAAAGTAAAATATTGTTCTACCTGTATTAACTGACTATCATTTAGTTATATTGACAATTATCATTACTTTATTCTAGACTAAATTGGGATTAGGAGGAAAATTGTTGGCAGCTAAGTATTCTCTGTGATTAAATCACCTAGCGGCCTCAGCCTCTTTCATCTTCACAAAAACAGTGTTCTTTGTTGCATGTAAAATGTGTCCGGCATTAACACTGACTCTACTTCACTGCTCATAAAACAATCAGGTAAACAGAAATTACCTTCTTCAGGTTGCATTTTTAGCATTAAGAAAATAAAAAATTTTTATTCAGACTCTCTTTGTTGAGAATGTCTCCTATATATACTAAACTGATTCAGGCACTATGTATTTCTGGTTCCATCCAACTTGTTAGCACACTCAGGATAATTACAAAGTAAAGATAATAGTGCAAAGCACAATGAACAATCAAATACATCATAATGTTCAAGTTTAAATAATATTCTAAAATATAAATTAACATAACTAAATAAAAAAATTGGCTTTTGTTTTAAATCAAATATATAAGGGCATGGAAAAGGACAGATCAGCTTAATCACAATTAGTATCTATAAAATCAACTTTTAAGAAAAGAACCATGTGATTTTTACATAGTTTGATCACAATATGATTTACACTCACTTGGAAGAAAACCAACTAACATAATGATTACCACTAAGAAAGGACTGAGCTGATTCAAATCAATTTACCAATCACACCCAGCTGGTCCCTGTAATATGATGATTTTGTGATACTAGGAGGTAGATAACCAAGCAAATGTGCACATGGAAAATATACCAGATAACTAAAAATATTTAAGGGGTAGAACATATAATCCTGAAGATGAGGCTAAAGTGACTTCTTTGATATTGAGTCAAATTGGAATTGCACTAATAATAACAGCCTACTTCTGTAAAGAGCTTGCCAACAATATCAATGGACAAAATAATTTTGGTAATGGCTGGTTTGGGTAATGGTTTGTTCAATTTACTTTCTGTGAATTGTATTTATCATTAATATTATGGTGGTTTAATAAGTATTTTGGCAATAATAAGATTCATACTCATTTTTGCTATAAAGAGAAAAACTGACTTATGCATCTCTTATTTCTTCTTTGACTTTAGATATAAAATTTTCTATTTTGTCATGATCCATTAGTTTGCCTTTGTTTTGAAAGATAAGTAAATTTGTTTTTATTTACTGAAAAATGACATGGAAGATAATGGGGCAAAGAAAAAGGAGCAAGCCAAGAACATCAACAGAGGACTCATGAGCATAGACAATGTTGGGGGGATTGACTATGGAATGGAGGGAATAAGGTGAGGGAGAGCAATGGGGAAAAAGGCAGGACAACTGTAACTGAACAACAATAAACAAACAAACCAAACCATGAAAACACAGATGGTTTTATAACATATTTTCAGAAGTTTTATAACAGGCCTATTTGGAGTTGGAAGCCTCACTAGTCCTATAATATTTTAATTTGTATATTAATAATTAAAGTTCCCATTCATACTTTTAATTTTTAGCTACACATATGAAATTGTCAGTGTGTATATATACACAATATAGTCTATAGGAAAAAAGTCCAGCCATTATTAATATAATCATAACAGTTTGTGGTAGCCAAGGAGAGTGGGCTGGAATGAGCATGCATGAACAATGATGACTTCACTGGATTAGTCAGTGGGGGTGGTAGACACCATTGAATGAGCATGTATACCATGTGGCCATTGCATTCAAAATGACCAAGTGAGTAGAGCAACAAATCTCATTAAATTTTGCATTAAGCTTGAACATTTCTCGCCGGGAACTATTTGAATGATTCAAAAGGCCACAGCTATGGGCAACTGGTGATTGGCAACTTCATCACAACAATGCACCCACTCAAGCATCATGTCTTGTGCAGTTTTTTGGCAAAACCTCAAATCATACTGGTGATCAGCTCCCCTAGAGCACAGATTTGGTGCCCTGTGACTTTTGGTTTTCCCAAAACTAAAATCATTTTTGAAAGGGAAGAGATTTCAGAACTTTGATAAGATTCAAGAAAATACAACTGGGCAGCTGATTACTATTGGAAGAACTGTGTGAGATCCCACGATGCCTACTTTGAAGGGGACTGAGGTGTCATTGTTCTATATATAATGTTTCTTGTATCTTCTTCAAGAAATGTATTTTTCATATTACATGGCTGGATACCTTCTGGAAAGACCATATTTATAATTTATTTATTTATATTATAAAAATAATAGTTTGTAAATGTAAATATAAATACAAATAAATATATGTATATTTACACTATGTATTCACACTGAAGACCTGTTTACTACTTATATCATCATTTTATCTGAGCATATCTTTTGTTTTTAAGGGCACTTTTAAAAAAATTTTTATTCATTGATTTGAGAGAGAGAGAAACATTGATTTGTTGTTCCACTCATTTATGCATTCATTGGTTGATTCTTATATGTTCCCTGACCAGAAACTGAACCCACGACTTTGACATATCAGGATGATGCGCAAACCAACTGAGCTCCCTGACCAGGGCTTCTAAGGGCACTTTTATCTTCAGTAAAATATTTCTGAGTCATCCATCCATTTTTATAGATTGGGGCTATAAGAAGTACACACTGATAAGAATAAAACACAATTTAACGAACAAAAAAACAGTACACAAGCAAATGATTTTATTGTTTGAACATTGAAAATACCATTGCCAAGAAAAGCCACTCCTATGAATGCAATATTAGTCTAGAATAACTGACCAACCCAGTTCTTTAAGGGCATGCAAAACTTTTGATGACAATATTAAGTATGTAAATTATTTCTGTGAAAATCTAAAAAATTTAAAATTTTAGACTTGTAAACCATGTACGAACCAAATATTACCTTTTCTTATGAACTTGCCAAACTTCCTGTGGACAATTTAATAGACCCCTGGAATCTATCCTATAACCATAAATTTGAAACACACTATCTCAAGCAAACCTCAGCTTGCACATTACCAATGGCACTGAGGTGCTGGCTTGGACAAAGCCTCTACTAATCCAGGCATTCATCATTTAACAGCTGAGAAGAATCTTGACACTGGAGAGTTCAAGATTTTCTTTCTCTCCCACAAATTTCAGTAAGTGGAAGAAAGCAGGAAGGCAATCAAATTTCATATTAGTAGAAATAATTCAACTCCTCTATCCCTCAGATCTCAAGAGAGAAACAAGATTTTATTTATGTATATATGTATGTTTATGTATACAAATACATATATATGCACATATGCGCATACATTTATACATATATGTGTGCATAAAATATCAAACTGAGGTCTTAATTTTCCATTACTTCCACTGCTTTAATAAATTACAGACAAGCAACAACTACAATATTTTATGACTTTTAAAATGTTTTCAAAATATATTTGTATCCTGTATAGCAGAAAGAAGTTTTATTCATTTGTCTTAATACTAAATTCCAATAGTTTGACATGAAATCATTTCCCACCTGAAGAGGGCTAACTAATGAAGTCTGCTATCAGACTTCATTAACTCCATCGGAAGATGCCTTTCAAGCAAGTACAGTCATTTAGACTAAGACTTTCCTAAGCCAATCGAAATAGGATGCAGGAATTTTATTGGCCTAATTCACTGAGGTTATTTATTGTTATACAAAAATTAAGATTTTTTTTCTAAGAATATGTTGTTTCCTCTCAAGGATATTAGGTATCATTATGATAATATATAAAATAAAAAAATAACTCCTGGTGCCTTTAGGACATACTGTCATCTCAAAGCTCTGATAATACAACACATATTTTTGTTGTCAGTATATCTAAATGCCCATCATTGGAATGAATAGATAATTTTAAAGATTTTTTTCCAAATTTTAACACTAAAAATATCATGTAAGAATTTTGCTTAATCTTCTCTTTTATTTTTTCTCTTTTCTGATACAGTAGCATAACCTCTGCCTTGAGTTACTAAATCTATATATATATCATTCAAGTCTTTTCAATGAAAAGTATTTTTTACTAGCTATTTATTTGTATTTTATTTCTTGACCAGCATAAACTTCCCATTGAAGCCTTTGGAAGTTGAGTCTCATCCTGACCTTCTGTGAACCTAGTTATAAGTACATTTCAAGAGGCTCCAAATTTATATCTCAGACCTCCTTCCTTCTTACATCATCCTCCAAAAACCTCTGTAAGGGTTCTTAGAGGGAGTCACCCATAGCACTGTCATTTTAATGGGTCTTTTACTTTGTATCTAACTGTTCTTCTTCCTCTGAATTAGAGAAACGAAGAGGATATAATTCATTTTTATAACAATGCAAAATAAATTAAGCTTCTATAAAAACACATGTGTGTGTCCTCAGCCATCCTCACCATAATTCAGCAGAGGGCCTCTCCTCTTGTTCCTTCAAAGTGCTTTTCTCCATCCTTTTCCTTAGGTCATTGGAGTTTGGCATGAAAAGGATCTGCAGGAAGTTCACATATGCTTTCATTCTAAGTGAACGACAGTGAGCAAATAATGTCTGCTACATCAGAAAATGGCTTCTGTGAAGGATTTCATGCATCAGAGAACCAGCTGTGAAACAGTCAGACACCAGGCCTACCAGCCCTGCAGCCTGCTGGCCATGGAGCTGGGTGGGCTCCACTGTTTGCCCCAAGCTGATCTTCCCACAGGGCATGGAGCAGAGCCCCCCAAAAGCTGCAGGATCTATACTGGATGCTCTCCTGCTGGAATCAAGAGCTCTGTTGAGAGTGTCCATTCCTTGCCCTTTCTACAGACAGAGCACTCATATACTGAGTTTTTATTTTTCACCAGGCCAGCCTAGGCTGCTAAACATATATTATCTCACTACTTTCTCTCAATGGATGATAAAGTCCCTTTTTTCTTGGGGTTGGTGGTGGTGAAAGGCTAATGCTCAGGGAGGTATAATGACTTGCCAAAAGCACACCACAGAGCAGGGACAGAATTTTAACTTATATCTTTTTATACCAATTCCAGAGCTCTTTCCACTATTACAGGTTGCTTTAGGACAATAAAAATTAGCTAATATGAAACATTATTTTTAAAGATATGTTCCACCACCACCACATTTCCAATAGTAATAGACTATAATTAATTTGTCCCAATCTGTTGTTATTTGACTTAATTCCTTAAGATCTTGAATATTTTGAGCACCCTAGAGCACCTGTTCCCAATTCCTTTGGGAACAGAAAATACTGTATGTTATTAAAATTGTTTGATTCTGAGGGCACACTTAGGAAAAATATATGATCCATGATTGCAGGGATTTGGTCTATTTTGTTCACCAAAATATCCCCAGTGCTTAGAAGATTAGTATCCCCAATGCTTAGATATTCATTGTCTATCTGCCAAGTAGAGACAATTAATATGTATTGAATGAGTGTGAACCATCAACAGAGATCAAGAATTCAAAGGATGGCATCACTTTTGGTAGTGTGTTGATGGGAAGGTACCATAAGCACATTGTTTCTACTTCTCAGTGTTGTCAGTGGTAGATGTAAGTAATGCTTATAATTATGAGGAAGAAAGATTTCCTACGGATTTTACTTCAGAAAGTAGAAAATGAGTCGGATGAGAGGACACAAGAATTAGTGACAGGTCCTATAAAGCCCTGAGCTTATAAAAACTGACATGACCAGTGGAACTCAAAGGTCTGGAGACAGTAACAAGACTGAAATTCTTGACAGAATCTTAATGAAAAACCCATTCTTGGCAGCACCCATGACTGGTCCTCTTTGTGAGTCCCTCAGGTAGGTGCAGAATTTCAGGGTCAGGATAGTTTGCATCCTCTGCACATAGTATGTATTCTTGGTAGTACCTACCTAAGGAAACTGGCACATGGAAGATTGGCCTAGGCCAGGAGTGGTCTGCCCCAAATTGCCTCAACATGGGTCATGTGACCTTGTCCCAAACTGTCCCACCTGGATACATATGCTCAAGTCACCTTCTTTTGCCACATACTCTTTTGGGAGTGATGGCTCAGCTTCCCAGTTGATATATGCCAGGAAAACAAGGTTTATGTGAGAAAGTAGGTTGATTTTGAGGTCCATTTATCAAAGTAGAAAACAACAATTAAGGGTAACTTTCCAGTTACCCTTT
The DNA here is from genome assembly GCF_021234165.1 of Pteronotus mesoamericanus. Taxonomy (NCBI): domain Eukaryota; kingdom Metazoa; phylum Chordata; class Mammalia; order Chiroptera; family Mormoopidae; genus Pteronotus; species Pteronotus mesoamericanus. The sequence goes on along the minus strand of NW_026555105.1, from coordinate 31,176,924 downwards.
AGACTGCTGCGTGGTAGGCTAAAACCCAAGATTGCCATGCAAGATGCAGGTAGCATAACTACAGATGAATACAAGTCCAGATTATATTAAAATCCTTCATCAAAGTTCCACTTTGCAATAGATAACATAAGGATGGAGCATGACATTGGTTTGTAGAATTCATTACAGGAACTCTAAATTATGCATTGGAGAACTACTATAGAATGCAGAGGGACATTAAATCGTCTGATGAAACCTGAATTCTGTCTGGGCATATGATGATATTTAATGATATTAGTTTTCTGATGCTGCACATGCATTATAAATCGATTGGTCAAAGGTTGAAGTGCTTATCTAATGACTTTTCTTCCTCCTTCTCTTTCTTCCTTATGATTATTAATAATATCATTATAAAATTAATACATACATATTGTAAGAGACTAAAATAGCACCAAAGGTTATAAAAGGAAAAACTGAAGACTCTCTGTCCCTTAGTTCCTACTTCCAATAGGATTTCACCATTATCAGTTTCCTGTCTATTTTTATAATTATAAAATGAAAAAAAGTTTTTTAAAAAATTTATAGTTAATTTATTCAGAAAATAAGGAAAGACATCCAGGAAATAGAAAGGAAAAATCAGAAATTAGAAAAGAAAATATAAAATATTATGTATTATAGATATTATATTATATAATAAATGTTATAAAAATAAAAAAGAAAAATCAGAAAGCAATATAGAATCCTTGAATATTAAATATATACAAATATCAGAAATTAAAGAACTTTTTCAAGTGCTATAGGGGAAAGTTTAGGAATGATTTCAGAAAGTAGAACCAGGAGAAAAATATGAAAAATGATATTTAAAAGATAAGAATATTAGAGAATCAATTAAATAGAATCAATATATAAATATAGTAGTTACCAAAAAGAGATAAAAACTGAAGAAATAAACATTTTAAATGAATTTTCAATCACTTAATTCAATAAATATATACTGAGAGTTTACCATATTCTGGAATTGTTTCTAGGTGCTTGGAATACATTGGCAACAAACTGCTAAAAATGACTGTTCTTTCCAGAGTTTACATTCCAGTAGGAGTAGAGAGACAGAAGGTCAGTTATGTAATGTGGGACAAAGTGGTAGGTGCTACCAGAAACAAACAAACCAGCCCAGGGAGAGGAGAATCCAGAGTGGATATGGGAGACCATTACTAATTTAAATATGATGATAAGGAGTGATTAAGGCAGGCCTCATTTATAAAAAGTTGAGCTTTGATAAAAACTTAAGGGATGTCATTAGCCATGAAGATATTTGGGAAAAGATTCTTCCAGAGGAAGCAGCAAAAGAAAAAAGCCCTGAGATATGAGGGTACCTAAGGTAGCTGGAATGGAATGAGATCACTCAAGTCCATTGGAAGGCCTTTGGATGTTACAGGGAAATTGGAGAAATTTGGGCAGAGGAGAGGCACAATCTACTTCACATGTTAAAGGGATTATTCTGCCTTTGAATTGAGAATAGACTGGATTTTGGCCTGTCATTGGATGATTCTATGTATTATTTTTGCCTTTATGTGGGTAGCATAAAATTTATCCTGACTAAAGGAAAAAGCTGGGAGTCTTCTTTCTATATTCTATGAAACAGTTCAAATAAGGCTGGATTTATATATTTTTTGAAATACCGAACTGAACCTGTGAAATTATCTGAGCCTGGCATTTTTTTTTTCATGGTTATATTATAGAATGCTTTCACTATATGTAGAATACCATTCATTACCCCACTGTTTCCCTTTAGCCTATGGCCATTGGTCTACTTAAGCTTTTCTCTCTCTCCCCAGTCAATTTGTAGTAATTTATATTTTCAACTTCAATCAGGCTTTCAAACTTATATGTATAGCTGTGCAAGCTGTTCCATTATAATGTTCTTAATGTCTTCTGATTTTTGGCTAGTTCCTTATTCTCCTAATTTAAAGTATGCTTACTTTTCTTCTTTTTCCCTGATTTGTGTGTATTTTATCTATCTAAATGATTTGTTAAAAAAACAATTCTTAAATATGTATATTTTGCACAGCTTCTATTTCTCAGTGTGTTAAGTTCATGTGTTTGTTCTCTCCTTATTTTTCAGTGTTATTAAGTAGCATCCATCACATGATGGTTAAAAGCACAGACTTGGAAATCAAATGTCCTGGAGAATAATATTGATTTTTCCAGAAGTAATCATGTTGCTTCTTCAAAAGTATAAATATAAACATATATTTATCTTAATGCTCTGCAAAACAGATTAATTCATCCTTTAATGCAATTCTTATAAAAGCTTTTTTTCTCTTTCTTCCTTCACTTCATTTCCAATTTATTTTTTATTGTGATTTCATTTATTCATTGATGACCTCTTGGAGTCCTCTTCATCTGGATGCCATTTGTTACAACATAATTTTTCCAGCTTTCTTCATGTATAATTGAGATATAAAAATTGTATATATGTAAGGTATACAGCTTGATGTTTTGAGACATATATATAAGTGCACACATTGTTAATAATCACCATAATCAAGCTAAATAATATAGCTATCACCTCACATAGTTATCATCTTCTTTTGTTTTCTTTTGTGTGTGTGTGTGTGCATGCATGTGTGTGGTAAGAACTCTTGAGATTTACCCATTCAGCAAATTTCAAGTACACAATACAGTGCTGACAACTATAGTCACATTACTGTACATTCTCCAGAACTTATTTTGCATAACTGAAATCTTGTACCCCTAACCAACAAAATTATGAGAGTGTCTGGGAAGTGAGATGGGGAAAACAACAATCTCACTTGGTATCTGTTTTCCCTCTGCATTCAGCAATTAATTACTCCTTCTGGGTAAGAATATCACAAAGTTTATGTCTGAAAACAAAATTCCACAGTTCACAGACCTTTATTTTGGTGAATTAATGTTTACTTATTTTTGTACATTTGTCTCTACTTTGTAGCTGCTGAGCTGCTTACAGGTTTTCTGTTTTCTCTACTCTGCCTTGTAGCTCTGCTGGGTTTTTTTGGAGTTTTAGAGCAACTGACAATTTGCTTGAAATTTACATATTGACATCCTTCATTTAAGTAATTCAGCTTCATTGTATATGCACACTTATTCTTATTTTTCCTATAAATTGTGACATGCTTAGTTAGAGTTACAGCAGTTAAGAAAGAAGGACAAAAACTCTTCTAAGTTATTAACTTAAAAAAAAACGTTAGTTGTTTTCAAATTTTATTCTCATTAATTATGTTTATCTTTTTCTCCATTTTAGTTTTGTTGTTTAATCTTTCTCCTAATTCTCCCAACTCCATTTCCTTTCTTAATTTTGGTTATAGCTGGTATTTGGTCCAAAAAATGATGCATTTCTCTTGATCATTTCTTAATATGAATTTCTATGTTTTTTTTTATTGGTTATAAGTCATTTCTGTAGCTGTCTACAGATGTGTGTAACAGTCAGCTTATCAACCTGCAGTTTTCCAATCTCTACAGGTGAAACTTTTAAATCCCTATCTAGTGGAAGATTTTTATTTCAAAGAGAAATGAATTCTGTCCCTACCCAAGGTTATCATTTGCTGGGATAACCACTTGGCACCCCAAATAAATGTACTATTTTTCATTTCCCCAGGCTACAAAGCACTGCTTATCTAGTTCATCATCATGCCATTGACCTCATATCCCTTATGCAAGAGGACGAAAGAGAGAAAGGCTGAACCCAAAGTATATTTCCTAATATAGTCTCAGAAGTCACATACAATATCTTTGTCATATTCTTTGGATTATACAGACCAAGCCTTGTAAAATTTTGAAAAATTTGACATAGGGGCCTGAATGCCCGGAGGTGGGAATCATTGAGGACCAACTTAGAGACTAGCTGCCACAGACTCATCTGACAGTCCAGCTTTAGGAAGTTTTCTTTCTTATGTATTTGTGTTGATTGCTATATAAAAAATCTATTCCAAAATGTATTGACTTAAAAGAACAACTATTTACTTCTTGTTATATTTCTACAAGCAGACAATATGATCAGGCTCATTTGGGATGGCTCATCTCTGCTCCATTAAGTGTTAAGTGGGTTACAGTGGTTGAATGATCCAAGATGACTCTACATCTAGAAGTCGGTGCTGCCTATTGACTAGGCATCTGTCTATATGATCCCTCAGGATTCATAGTCTAGCCCACGCTTCCTCACATGACAAAGGCTGTATTCTAGAAAGATCAAGGCACAAGCTGCACTGAGGCGCTCAGATTCACCTCATGTCATTTCTACCACATCTTATTGGCCAAAATAAATCACAAGGGCAGCCCCAATTCAAGGAGTGGAGAAAAGGACTTTATTTACTACGGCACCCATGATTTTCAGTCAGCCACATCCTTCATTACTAATGTTACACTTCTAGTTGTATCTGATTTCCTTATTTGGCTTACTAGTTTATCCTTTAAAACAGTGGTTCCCAGCCTTGTCTACCACTGGAAACACCTGGGCAGGTTTTCAAACACTGGTACCTGGATCCTGCCCCAGAGAATGGGATAGACTTGCACATATGGATTTTTTAAAAGCTTTTTAGGTGATTCTAGTGGACAGTACGGGTAGGTAACTGCCTTGAAGGAGGATCAGCTCATTTTGAGAATTTTTAACCTCTCACAAGTCAGAACCAAAGGGAAAAGAATATTTACTGGTTTGGCTTATTTTTCCTCACACTTAAGTTGTAATAAACGTACTAGTGTCAACAACAACAACAAAAATTGGCCAGCAAGACTTTCAGAGCAGAAGACTTTACCAAGCATTTTCCACACAGTGATTTTTTCATCATTTCTAACCAATGGAACAGTGAGGAAATATCATCACTCAACAATTTTGCCTTTGGGTCTTTTTTACACTTATTTCTTTAATGTAGAAATCTGAACACCTTGTGACTTCTCTTAGTATTTTTACTCCTTAAACATGCAAAATAATTTATATAATAGGAAACAATCTTAGCATATCATTTAAAGAATCAGCAGTCTCCTCCTACGCCCTATTTCCTGTTCAAGGCAAAAATGATTGTGCTCACTTTCTTTGTTCATATGAAGAAAATTTATTTCTGATTGAATTAATATATATCATTGCCTGGCTGAAATAATGGGTCAAAATTTTCTTAAATTCATTTGGAATTCAACCAGTCACTTACCTCAAACTATTCTTTCACAACAATCATCCCAACATTCTAAACATCATCTCAATCTCAGCACTTCCATTACTGTTCATATCTGATACTTTGAAGATTTTTAAAATAGAAGGCAGTCTAGAAAGATTCTTAGTTACCCGTATTTTCTCCATTTTTTTCCCTTTATCTCACATATGCTTATGCTGTTCACATTTATATCCATTCTCAGATACACACGACTGTATCTTTCCAGTCTTCCTGATTTGAGCCATGATGCCCTGAGGGTCATAGTCACCAGGTGTGCATTTTTTTGCTTTACCCTCAACCACTGATAGCAGAACTGGAAGACACAGCTGTGGAATAAAGAGATAAAGCACATTTTTTAATGCAACTTGTACATATATTTTCATTCCTTTATAGCTACACCTTTTAAATCTTAGAGTTTAATCTCCCACAAAGACTCCACATGTCTTTTTAATCAATCAATAAAAATTATATAATCTTCTGTTTCCATTGTTCACCTGGGTACCAGGAAGCTTAGAAGTAAGTCAATGCTTAAACATTAATTAACATAATCAAGGGGGCAAGTTCTGGATTTTCAGAAGGAAATTTTCTACATAAGACCCTTTCTAAGGCCTTAGTTTGGGGTCCAGTTATGCATATTGTTAGCTCTTTGATAAGGCACAAATGGCCACCTTTTTGGACCATCTGGATGATAAAAACCCTCTGTTTAATATTTTGTTTCTTTAATCAGCAGTTCCCTGCTTACCACATCTAGCAGTGTGACAAACACTATCCCAGGGACTTTGAAATACTTCATGAGAATCTGAACATACATTTCAGTGCTCCTTCCTAGGAAAGTGTGTGCCATAGGAGTGATGAAGCAGTAATAAGAAAGCAGTAATACATTTGCACACCCATCATGCATGAGGTATTTCATATATACTCTAGCTCATCTTCCAATCATTTTAAGTATCTGGCATAGCCAGCTTAAAGGTTAGGCTCACAGAAGTTGTTAACCTACTGGCCCCAATCCCACAACTAGAGCAAGGCAAGAAAAAAAAGGAGTGGGGAGAGTAATGTCAGGTTGTCTGAAACAAGGACCAGATTCCTCCCACTTTACCGAATCATCTTGCCACATCTTTTTTACCTGTAAATATATAACTTATTATATGTTTTGTTTATTAGATAATTAACTGGTTACTGTCTTATGATTGATTTTGTATTTCTTTTTAACTCTTTAAGAAAATGTGCTTATTATTTTTTAGTATATTATACAGTATAGAAGATGAAAATTTATAATAGACTTAATTTTTCTTCATACATATGTACTTCTGGTCAAATGGTGGGTTCAATACTCATAGTTATAGGATAAACAAAGTTTTAAAAATGTTGTTATTGAATGTGAGACTTCCAAAATCCTGGATTTCATAGACTGGTTCTTTTCAGAAAATGTAAAACTTACATTCAATCCTGACATATCTGTGAGTCATTCTGCAGTGTAATCCCACTAGTTTCTTTCCAATGAAACTGTTACCGGAGGAAATAGGTTCTTCAGCAGCGTGGTAGGAAAAGAATTTCAGGAACACTTGTGAAGGAGGAGCTCAGCGATAGTGGAAGATTTATTAGAGCAAAAAGTGACAAATGACAGTACAGTCTTGGAGAGGCAGAGAGAGTGGGCAGTCTATAGGGTAGCAGCTCTGCAGACCCAGGAAAGGAAGTTACAAAAGAAAAAGAAGAGTCTTCTGTCGCTTTTCACTGCTTCCTGGTTGTACATTTCATGGGCACCCTTAGAGTTTAGGAGAAAAGAAGGCAAAAGGTATGTGCCCTGAGAGAAGGAAGAGCATGCGTGTGCTCTGGGGAGGGGGCACATTGGGTTCTTTTTCAGGCTTCTTTATATTTCCTTGGGTTAGGAAAAGAGCAGGCTTTCCTTCAAACTATCCAATCACTTTCCTGGCTCTTCCTGGGCTTGTGCCTGTGCCCTACAGTTATCCAATCTCTTTCCTGGATTTTCCTGGAGCTTGTAACCTTATCTGATCTTTTCCCCATATTTTCCCAGGCTCTGCCGTTCCCCTTTATGTCACTATTTTGGCTGTTATTGCAGATTTCTCATAGTTTTGCTATGTCATTTGGCTTCTTCTGGGCACACACTTAGTAGAAGGATTTCCCCTAGCCATTCCTCCTGCATCTCCTGTCTGTTAATCCAGCAGAAGGATGCTGGTTACTCCTGGGGTGACTCTTCCACCCTCTTGTTAATTATCCAACTATCTGACTACTCTAACAGAACCAGAACATCAGGATACAGTAAAATTATTCCTGGGCCATTGTTCTCACCAATGAATTTTAAGGATGGGTCATAATAAACATTTGAAATAAATCATATTAGTGGAGGCATTCTTGGAGCTTATTTAGAAAAATTCAAGTTTGCTGCTTTCCACTAGAGCCTGGCAAATGGGAGAGAGCTGGCCTCTGCCTCCAAAGGTAATTCAAGCTAAGATATCTTTCTGGTCTCCTAGTTTGCTGCCCTTACAAACCTCAGAAGTCTTGTGGTTCTGCAACAGCCTGAAGTGGGATTGAACCTTGCTCCAGAAAAATGACAGAGGAAGTAGAAATGCTAATTTTATCACATATGACTATTTACAGCAATGAGCAAGATGCAGACTTACACTGAGAACACTGTCTGCTCTGGACGTAGTGCTTAAACTGAGGAGAGCACGGTCAAACAGCTCCTTAGGATTCAGTGTCACTGGCTTGGCATACTCATATTTTGTTTGCATGAAATAGTGTCTCCACCCTGATAAATGACTCTTCCAGTGTCTGCATGTCTCCAGCCACCCTGTTTTATTACTAAGGAGTGAGAGGAACTCTTTATTTCTGGCAAATTTGAAGCTAAATTACCACAAGACAACAGCCTTTCATCAGTATTCGGAGACATAAACAACTGTTCCCCACAGTTGGCCTGTGCTGTTCTCTGGCATTACAAGAAATTTATGGTGGCTCAAGTGCCAGAGAGTTTCAACGTTGCTTTCTTTTCAATGTACAGGGAATAGAGAATCCATGGCATTCTTGCACTATTAAACAGTCTGAGATGAACCAAGCATTGGGATGAGAAGTTGAGTCTTGTATGTAAGGACATCTCAGTGAAGGGAGAGAAGAACATCTGCAGGAAAAAAATGTGGGTGTAAACTGGCTTTATTTAATTTCTTGGTTTGCTGTCAGACCCTCAAGTGTATGATTACTGTCATCTAACTGAACGGCTCCCCAAAAATGTCCATTCTTTTCTTCTAACAGTGAAGATAGCTGCTCTGTTTTGCTTGAGAAGTCACATGAATCGTGGAAATAGGGATATTTCTATAAAAGGCATTTGCATTGCTTACCTCCATTCTTAAACTGGCCTGATCAAATCACATTAATTTGGCCCTTTCTGTGCATATTCAGGAGCATCATTTAGATGCTACTTTTATTTACAACCTATAGTGACTGTATTAGTTTCCTAAGACTTCTGTAACAAATTATCACAAACAGTGGCTTAAAACAGCAAAAATGTGTTCTTTACAATTTGGGAGGCCAGAAATTCAAAATCAAGATGTCAACAGAAGCTCTAAGGGAGATACCATTTCTTGACACTTCCAGTGTCTGGTAGTGTTACCAAACAAAAGCGTGGTCAGATGCCTGTTGCCAAACACAAGCATAAAACAAAGGTTAGTGGGGAAGAAAAAAGGTTGCACAATTGGGGGCAGCTGGGGACTCCCTGGCTCCAGACTCTCCTCTTCAGCAAAACACAGAAATAGCAAAAAGACTGAAACCAAGCCCAGAGATACCACTCCATCCTTATCTGTCCTTCAGAGCACAAGTCTGCTAAGCAGACTCTCCCTGAAGCCCACATATGTGCAGGGCCGGCTTTGCCATTGTCACCATGCTGCAGCTGCTTCCCAGCACCACTGGAGAGGGGTCCAGGGCTACTGCCAACCACTGCAACCAGTCATGGAGGGGCTCTACCCAAGGGGCTCATCCCCTGAGGCTGCCCCAACCCCCTGGAAGCAAGAGCTCCAGCCCACACATCTCAGCGTTAATCTCAAAGGAAGAGAAGTTGTGAGCCTCTGCTCTCCTGTTGTCATTTAAATCTCACGGCCCAAAATTCCTCCTGCTCTGGAAGGTTCCACTTCCCCCAGACAATCTCATAGGCTAGACTGGCAGGTCTACACCTCTCCCTGCCGCCACGTTAATCTTTAGGTACACGTACCTCTGTGCCTATGGTTTCCCTTCAGTCATGAACCAGAAGAGGGTAGGAAGGCTTTTTAGGCTCTTGAGCAAACTCCATGCAACGCTTCCTCTTGTAGGGTACCTGCCAAAGGCAGGGAATCTGCCATCACATGCTAAGCTAGCTCAGTTGCTGTGGCAACAAGAGCCTGCCCCACTGGTTTGTTTACCCAGGGAAAGCAACCTCTGGCACCGTGCCTCCAGGGATTCCTGTGGCCCCTCCTTTACTCCTGGCACAACACTGGTATCTACAAGCATTGCCATTGCTGAACTTGTGGCCATATCACTCCCTTCTTTGCCTCTGCAGTTACATGGCCTCTTCTTCTCTGTGTATCTCTTATAAGGATATTTTTCACTGGATTCAGGGCCCAAGATTATTTCATCTTGAGATACTGAGTTTAATTACATCTGCTAAGACTTTTATTTTTTCAGGTAAGATCAGTCACAAGTTTTGTAGATTCGTACCTGGATATATCTTTTGGTGTCAACATTCAGTCCACGACAATGACTAACATGTCAATAGGATCAGGTGAAATGGGATCGTGAGTGTTCCCCAGATTCACAGTTTTCCTGCTTATTGCTTACGGTGAGAAATGAGGACCAGATCAAAGCTGGAATGACCCTCAGTAATGTAGATTACATGCTAGGGGCAGCATGAAGGTAATGAACTCGCTTGAGGATATTTCGGCAGAACGCAAGGAAAACATATGAAGAGAGAAGTAAGGAAATTTTTAGGTAATTACTTCCCCTTGATTGCCTGGGAGGAGAAAAGTCTAGTTGTCCAGGGAGATATTATCGGGGGGTAGATAAAAGAGTAGCTGTTTCAGGATTGGATCACTCCATTTACAAATGTTTCAAAAGTGACTTGTTTTTAGCTCTGGAGTTGAAAATCTTTGATGATTAGAAACAGGCAACCCTCTTCTAATTTTCCTATTTTCTGAAAAAACTATTTTAAATTATTTTAACTAGTTAAAACATGATTGCTAAATGTGGTGAGGCTTCATATGTTTGTTCTCTAAGGTTCAACAGCACCCTCTCCAAGTATCGCCCACCCTGCATTCCTGCGGCATCTCCTCAGCTGCCAAGTGAGGGGACAGATGTGGAAAAACAGAATTAGATGCCAGGGAAATGGTGGAAATGCTTTTCCTAAGGGAATTACACCATGCCTTATATTATTCCTCCCTGAAATTTATTCCAGGCTTTTGCTGGAACAATCTAAAATTTCCTTCTGTTCTGCATATATTGCCCACTGAATGCTTGGATTCCACTCGAGACACTCTCTGGGGAGCTGCTTTTAAAATCTGAAATCATCATGGGCTCAAGAATATCAAAATGATATTCTTTTGTTGAATTTATTGTATTAATGTTTACCATTTGTTTTGACCACATAAGGAGGGGACCTCATTTGTATTGTTCACTACTGAATTTTGCAGCACCTGGGACAGAGTTTGACACAAATATGCATTTGATAAATGAATGATTTTCCCAGGTGTCTTGGGCAGCATTCTGGGGCTGTATACTTACACTTTTCAGTTGTTATTGTTCAAATCAAAAGCTAAAGTAAGAGGCACAAATTGAATTAGTCAATGCTATTTTAAAAATGACTCGAATGCATATCATCTTTAAAATTCTCCTTGCCTATTAATATGCTCTACATAAATGCAAGGAATTGATGTGGGAAGATGTCTGCCTTCTGTTACTTCCTTTATGTCACTGCTTTATGGATCTTCCTTTATATCATTGCTGTTACACTTTCATACCAATACCAAACCATCAGAGCATTGTACAAACCTTAAAAGTTAAAACAAAAACAAAAACAAAGACAAAAAAACCCCCAAAACAAAACAAAAAAAGGAGAAAGAACTCAGATGTGAAGTTGTGGTGGTAGGTTTGCCTTTCCCGTATGAGTAGTGACAATGCCATGGGCACATGGGAGGGAGAAATACTAGTCAGATGCATGACTCAGAAATGACTGGATGATAGCCTATTTCTCATGGGTATCCCATAATGCAATCCTCTCTCATAATGGGAAAAAATAGATTTGTTGAAAGTGATTTGGTTTTGTTAAAATAAACATTGACCCCACATTTGATTATTCAGTTGGTAAGATCTCATATCTTATGACACATACTTTGAGATAATTCAAAAATATTTTATGGGATGGCAAAAGTCCAGGTACATCTGCATAGCTAGGTCTCCTGGATGCAAGCAGATTGATTTATTTGCCAACTCAGGGATTATGCCAAATACCATTCAATATTCAAATGTTAGACCAGGGCAAAGATGCAGATGTCTGTCTCTGCAACTGACATTCCACCAAATCTTCATGGTTACAGCCAGCTGATCTCAGTGCATCTATTACCCAAACCCTTTCTAGTTCCTGTTGAATTGGCCCAGGCTGGACTGAAGTTGGGTGGCTAACATACTTGCTGTGTGAATTTAAGCAAATCCAGCCAAGATTCTATTTTCAGAGAGTTGCTGCATGGCCTGCAGTTCATATGGTTCTTTTAAAAATGTAAAAGTAAAGTTCTGCCCCTTCAGGAACCTATAGTGATGTTTGTGACTGGCAGGTGTTTGGTCAAGGTGGAGCACAATCCCAAAGATAGGTAGAATTATCAGGGCCCTAAGGGAACTATTGCTAAGGATGGGGAGACAATGAGTACCTGGACACAGGGAAAGGCATGAGGAGCCTACAGAGTTACCCTGACACGTGTGAGAATCCAGAAGAAGTGTCTCTGGATGAAACTACAGCCTTAATAAATTCTGTGGAACACTGACCTCCAAGTAGGAGAATGGAACCTGAGAGGGAAAGAATGATTAACCAAACAAGTTCACAAAAGAAACAGCCTATAAGCAGATTGGAGCAAAGCTGTGTCATTGGTGAATATTGATCCACAGTTAGCAGTTCATTACAGAACAATGAGGGGCAGGGGGAATGTGAGCAAATTGATTGAGAGCCAATGCCCATTCCATCAGCATTTCTGAGGTACTGCAGGGGGCTCCTAATTCTTTTAGAAAGAGAGATAATCAAATTAAATCAAAGATACACCAGTTAGCAAATTTGCAGATACACCAGTTAGTAAAATTTGTCTGTGACCTTCAGATTACTTGTTAAATCCATTTAATAGCCATTTTATTGTAATGGCCCAACTTTGAACAGATAAATATATATCAACATCCTTAATGGAAACTGGCATGAATATAAATGTACAAAAAAAGAAAACTTGGCCTGAAGAGTTTAAGACAATGATGTTATTTGAAAAATGTGATCTACAAGATGAAAATAGTGAGGAGAAAAATAAATTAAGCTTTTCTTAAACCCTAATGAAGTTTTGCCTCTCCATTTATCATTTTTAAATTTGCTTACTTCAAAGAACCGTTTTTAATTAACTTAATTTCAACTTAATTAGTACACTATTAAAAATAAGCTTTACAGTTTCTAAGACCCAAATAAAATTTTATCAATATATTTAGCTTCATACCATCTATCAGTTTTGCTGCAAAATATCTTAATATTAATCATTGGAAGATTTAGTCCTGGAGAAAATTAAAATGTTGCTGCTATGAATTTCTTATCATTGGACATTCCTAAAATGTGTGTAATGATATGCATACTCTGAAATAAAGATCAAGAATCATGTATCCCAACATAATGTCCTTGTTGTTTTAAAAAGTAAATAGTTAGAAAAATTAGATTGTTATATTCAAAACTCTGCAACTGTACTAGAACCACTGATTTGGATACTTTAAATAGGTTAATTTTACAGTACGTGAATTATATTTCAATAAAGCTGTTCTTTCCTTAAAGGAAGTAGAAATCTAATTTAAACTTGACAATATTATTAAACAACAATTGGACACATAGTCATTATTAAAAACTCAGTTGTTTTGAATCACTGACAGTTTTTTAAAACTAATATTAACTTAGTAGAAATATAACATCAGAATGGCACTTTGAGAAGGGATCAAGTTTATACTTACTTGTTAATTTTAATGTGACCTCTAATATTTGAGTTATTAGCAATACAATGTTAAATTATTTTTTAAAAATTGTGATTAGGAGATTTCAAAAGATAATATTTAAATATTACCCACAGAATAAAAATGTATACAATTACTCCAGATAAGTACTTTACTTACACATTGAGATTTTTAGATCTTTGGTATTTTTTTCATTAACTACTATATCAATAGTTTCTATAGTGGTTTTGCCCATCTAAGTTATTTTAATATTTTTTATTTTGTGACTTTTTAAAGAAAGGAACAAATAGAAAACTCAAAAATATGGATATATGACTATGAATGCACCCATTAGGATGGGGTGGGGAGTAAATAATTACCAAAGTGCTAGCAAGGACATGAAGCAAATAAAATTCATATCCATTGATTGTGGGAATGCAAAATAGCAGAGCCACTTTGGACAACAGTTTGACAATTTCTTGTAAAGTTAAAGATACATTTTTCATATGATCCAGCAACCTAGGTAAAAGGTAAGAGGGGTAGGAGACAAGAGAATGTTGTTAAAATAATTCTGAAACAGAGTACCAATACTTTGATTTAAGGGAGGTCAAGTGAATTCAAAGCTATGTTTTTATGTATGTGTGCCCCCATTCATTCATTTGCTTGGCTGTGAGATTTATGTATATATAGGGTGTGGCAAAAGTAGGTTTACAGTTGTGAATACATACAATACATCCTGTGTAATTATTGATTATTGTATTATTTTCCAACTGTAAACCTACTTTTGCCCCAACCTGTATGCACACACACACATTCTTTTGGTACACATTTCTTAGACATAGACATGTTGATACACTGAGATTTGAGGATCACATTTCTCATTTAATTTAGTATCTGCTCTGTGTACTGGAACTGTTGAAAATCCTTTGCACTCGTACATTTTTTTTTAAAACTTTATTATATACATTTTTTCCATTATCATTCACTCTTTTTAATCTTTAGAGTAACTATTATCATAGTGTAGTACCAGAACCCTCAAAGGTTGCCTTTTGAAGATCCATGAGCACCTCACTTTTCCAACTACAAATCTGTTTGAAGCTAAGTTTTCTTTATACACTTTAAACAAAACAATGTATCACAGCAGATTGAATGTGGAAGCAGATCAGAGCATCTGGCTGTTTTACAGTAAGCCCCACATTAAAGAGATTCACAAAGTTGTAAAACAATAACGCTCTTCTCACTAAGTTTTTTGGAATGTATAGTTATTGCTCTTAAAACATAATCTCTGTTAATATGTAATTGTTATAATTTTTGAAAAATTAATAACTATTTTGGATGTCTTGATTTTATAATCTATATTTAATATCAATAGATACAATCCATATCTAACAAAGTAAAGCTCTTTTGAAACCCCAACAAATTTTTAAGCGTAAAATTTGAGAGAGAGATTGATAATTGTTAACTTATAGAAGTTCTACAAAGTAGATGTAATTAACTCCATTTTCAGATGTACAATATCTTACAAATGTTAATTGAGTCTCCTGACCCCAGTCCCCACAACTATGCTCTCTCTCCTGTAACATTCTGTGTCTTTAATTGGGAACATTTACAGATGGCGTTTCTTTGCAAAAGGGCATGTGTGCCTTTAAGATTCTCACCAAGGTGTCATGTTGGTTTAATTTCTGAGCCTTTATAATGGTTTTAAATTTTTTAATATTTTATAATTAACTTTGACATTTAAAAAAATAAATTAAATCAATCTACATTTAGAAAGAAAGAAGAGAGAGAAAAAGAAAGAAAGAAAGAAAGAAAAAGAAAGAGAGAGAGAGAAAGAGAGAGAGAGGAAGATGGGACTCTATCTTTTGCGACAACAAGGATGGAACTGGAAAATATTAAGCTAAGTAAAATAAGCTAGTTGATGAAAGATGAATACCATATGATCTCACCTATAAGTGGACTGTATTCAACAAAATAAACTAACGAACAAAATAAACCACAGGCACAGAGACATGGAACAGACTGAAAATGACCAGAGGGGATGGGGAAAGAGGACAATGATGGAATGAAGGAGAAGGGACTAGACAAAGAACATGTATGAATGACCCATGGACATGGACAACAGAGTGGGAATTAACTGTGGAGCGAGGGGTTGGGGTGGGATGGTTGGAGGGGGTAAAGGGGTAAAAAATTGAGACAACTGTAATAGAATAAACATGATTTATAAATTTAAAAAAATAAAAATGTATAAAAAAAGATTCTCACCAAGGCAAACTGTTTATTCAGGGGGTGGGGGCAGGGCAATGGTATGCTAGGACAGGCAATATTCCCAACCTACCCAGACCCACTCTTCCCCAACAGCTTCCTCAAGGACTGACCGGGATATGGCTTTATTAATGTGCTAGTGAAAAGCTTGCTGGGAGGGGCAGAATATTTTATGAGAGAATCTGTAGGCAGGTGATTTCCTACCCCTATCTAGAACCTTTTGTTTTCCTGATTCTTGTAAAATCCACCACCTGCTTGATTCCCTGTGGGCATTTGTGTACCATTTTGGAAGAAATTCAACTTTGGATTTCAGCCAGCTTGACTTTGAGTCTATTCCTCTGCCAATCAGCAAGTTTTCCTCTTGGAACAAGCTGTACTTGGTCTGTATGCCTTAAACATCTCCTCTGTAAAATGGGGTGATGATATCCACATGGTAGGAGGGTTGGGAGGACTTAATAAGCTAAAATAAATGATTACAACAGAATAAGTGAGGAGGAAAAGTAAGCACCTTTGCTCCTCACTCCCCTTGATTTCCTCTCTCCTAAATGCTTTTCTCTCTTCTCCAAGGATATACAATCAAAGTCAATCTGGATGACCTTGCGGTTTTTGCTGGGGGCAGGGGGATGTGTGTGTGTGTGTGTGTGTGTGTGTGTGTGTGTGTGTGTGTGTGTTTTGTTTTGTTTTGTTTTGTTTTTTGAAGGGATGGTGAGGGGGAAGTTTGCAGTTGTTTCACAACTGTCTTTACAAATGTCTCAGATGAGCCTGCTTCTTTGATATACAAAGTATAAAATGCTTCTCTGTTTTCCTATTTTCTATGAAGAAAACTTATCCTCATTTCATTACTGAAAGGCAGAGACCATCAGAATAAAGATAGTGCCTGAGGCTGGCTGGATCTCCAGTGTAAACCATCTTCTCTTCCTTTCCTTTGTTCTTCTTTCTCATTACTCCTTAGCCTTGAACTGGGTGAGGGAAGGGTGAGTGATGCTGCACAATGTCCAGGAACCTGTGCCTCTTCTATAGATTCTCTTGATGATACTCCTTTTTATCACTTATCTGTTTCCTTTGTTGGTGACCAAAAAATAAATTGGCAAAGTACAAGTTGTTTACACATGTTAAGCAGTCCTTTAAATACTCTGTAAATTGCTAGCCACAGCAAAGAAAGTTTGAACCATGGAGAATTTTTTACAGTCATCCATTTTTGACAAACAAAAATGGCAACTTGAACCTAATAATCATCAGGTACAAGAATCTTTAATGGGTTAGGGCAAGACCAACAACCTTAAGATAGCTGTCCATGTTAGTGAGAAAAAGTGCAGATGAAAGGTCTCCAGGAAAATAGTTTAGTAGAATACAAGGTGCGGAAGAAAGGTTGAAAGAACTGCATTCATCAGCCAGTAGTAATAACTACAGAATAGCAGTAACAGAGCGACATATCTCATTTCAATAGTTGTTTTAAACCATATACAAATTAAGGGAACTGCACCTTTCTTGGGTCTGTAAACTTTCTCCAAGGAGTCTGAGACAAAAAGGAGGAGATAAAGAGGGAGGGATGAACAAGTATGCCCACCCCTCTGTAAGGGCTTCATAAAAATTAGTGAAACACTAGCCCCCCTCCAGCTCAGACACTTTCATGTTGATCAGCAATAAAAAGTGCTGATGGAAGCCTCCTCATTACTTCTTCAGCCTCTGTGAGGCATTAGCAAAATATTTCAGCTTTATCCTCCTTCCCACTTCGCAACTCAATAGCTACTTAATTCAAAAGTGTTGTGCTTTAGGGGACTGAATCCACTTCAAAGGAGAATAAAGAGTGTCTTGCTGTAGGAGAAAATATAAAATCAGTGTTATATTTATTATTAATGGAACTTTCATAACGGAGGATTGGATGAAATACTATAACTACATTTTAAAAGTTCTTTATTCTATCAAATAATTTATAAAGTGCCACACAAAATACAACCTCTCCCCTAACTCTTCCAATTTGAAGAAGGTTCCTGGGAATATGTCCTCTTAAATATTAAATGTCCATGCTTATAACAATGGGGCTGCTTCATTCGATATATTTCTATTTTTCAAGACACTAAAGGTGTAGAATTTATTAAAATAATTCACTTCTTAGGTAAGAATCAAGCCTGAGCCATAGCAGAAGTGGATAATTTTACCCCATTCAGATAGGTGATGTTTGTTTGTGCTTATAGAAAACAGGACTTCTGGAACCTCAATATTTCTAAGAGGAGATTGGTATTTCTGAGACCGATACCCAACAAGCCATCTGTGTACTGAACACTCATATCAAAGTTATTCCTATAAACCATTATCAGAGAAGAGGTAAATTAATGTGAGTAGCCAAGAGGAATTAATAAATGCCAATAGAACAAGGTATTCTTGGTAGTCACAAGCAGAGATCACAGAAGAGTCGTGGGCTAAGCTTGATTTTGATTCTATAGTACAGCTCTTCTCCATTAGTTAGAGGGCCTCATGAAGGATACACTTGTCTGTAGCTGATAGGTCAGCATCTGGACACTTCAGCTCACAACTTTCCAACTGGTAGTTCATATCACAAAATAGCTGAGCTTCCAGCAAAAATTGTCAAGACAAATGCCCTGAAAACAACAATAACAACAACAACAGTGGCTCTAAAGTACCTCATTCAAGAGAGTTTGGACATGAAGCTTGTTTCAATAAGGACAGGGTAGGTTATGATGCAGTAAAAGTAACTCCTAACTTTTGTATTGTGGCTTAGCACAATACAAATTCACTTCTCATTCATCCTTACTCAGTCATGAGTCAGGACCACTCTCATTTCAGGCTGCATCAGTCCTGTGGCCCCACCATGCCAGTTTTCTGCTTCCATAAGACACAGGGAGAAGAAACAAAAGTCAAGCATCAACAATTAACTGTTACAGTCTAGAAGTCACACATACAGTTTCCTTGGTCAAAGAAGTCCCATGGGTGTGCATTACATGAAGGGTCAGGAAAATGAGATCATTTTATATGTCCAAACAGGGAGAATAACTTAAAATATTGGTGAGCCACACTAATAACAAGGGAGAGGTATGAATTAATTAAAGACTTTACCTGCATTTAAAGCCATAGGATTGGAAATTACTGGACCAAATCTATCATCAGAAAATTGAGGTTCAGAGATGATTTACTTCAATAAATTTAAACCCTTCTTGAATAAAAGAATCTTTATGTTACTCCTCAGGTAACTCCTGTATATGAATTAGGCTTACTGATTAATTTGACTTGTTGATTCTCTTGAGGCTAAATCCCTATAACAAGAGGTGCTTTGGGTCAGGGCTGGGCATTGCCAGTCTCCTGGGATGAGCACTCTCTCAACCTCATTCATGGTATTTCATTTATTACACAAAAATAAAATTCATTTAAAAAATATTCTCAAATTTTCTAATTTTCCAATGCTTTTCTCCAAGGGCATAATACACTGTTAATCATTAACATGCTACTTTATTAGAAGCAATAAAAGTTATTTCCCCCAGTCCTATTCAAGTAAAAAACTCTGTAGGAATTGGCCTTGGAGCACACAGCAAATTTTGTCACCCTCATAATTTCTTTTATTAGTGACACCTGAACGTCCCATGTTATCTTAGTTCAAGGACAGCAGCTAATAGGCATAAGCTGATTCAATTTATTTAAAATGAGTTGCATGAGTGACCCAAATGGGATGTCCTGTCTATTGAAGGAGAAACGTTGCATTTTCCTGCTCACTGCACTCTACGGAGAGCTGTTGTCGGCAGGCAGGAGACAGAACAGGAAAGGTGGGAAGAAAATGAATTAATGCCATAACCAATGATTCTGAAAAAGACTCCTGGTCTGAAACTGATAACATAGGGTGAGACCAGTTGAAGGATTTTAGTACACTGTGTAAGAGGGCAGTAAAAAACAAAAAGGTCAGGTCAAAGCAATCAGTAGAATTTACTCAAACATCTGTAGCTTCTTAGGGCTTTTAATGAGAATTTCCCATATTAACATTTGGTTCTACCAGGGTACTGCATAATTTTCTACTCAATTTACCCCTGACAGGTTACAGACATAACAGCACTCTTATCAAATTGACTTTCCATAATGCAGAAAGACACAGAAGTTTTATGATAATCATTGTAGAGTAAGGGAGAGAGTATGAGAAAGAAAATAACTTTAAGGCAAGGAAACCAAACCAGGCTCTTTTGAATATTTATCATACTTTTTATTTTTTCATGAATTTTTAATATTCATCAAAAATACATTAACAGTTCTGTTTCACTTCAGCCTGCGATCATTTACAAAGTAGACAGCAGTGTTCAGATCTAAACAGTGTGTCTTTACCTCAGCAACAGAAATTAATTGGGCTCAGGAAATAAATTCATTATCTCACTTATGAAATGAGAGTGTGGATTCAGTTTCTAGAAGTTTTCTTACCAAAAAAAATTCAGAAGAAATTAAGGAATCAGCTGAAGAATGGAGCATTGAGTCAAAATGGAGGACGCTGAGTTCCAAGATTCTATGGACTAAACATTATTAATAGTTTCTTAACAAATAATTTACTTTTAAGTGTTATGAGACCTTTGCGGTGACACCAAGAATTAATCACTTATACTTGCTTTGTAAATGAAGATGGACCTGTGCGTGGAGGCTAAGTCTGAGTCACATGCTCTGCAGCTATTACTGGAGATAGAATTCCACCCACACTATCTGGATGGAAAATGTTTAGGTAATGCTTCTCTAAGGAACTAGTCTATTGGACTCGTTATTCGCAGAACTGGGAAATAATATATTTTAGGTAGAATCTATATGTGCAATAGCTCTCTCTCCTCTCTCAAATTAATCAGTTCAATTTATGTAGAAATACTTTGATTTGAAATTAGCTTATGCTAGAGTTCCATTCACAGAAATTTTAATTTAATTGGTCTGTGGATGGACCATCTGGGGTCAAAATTTAGGACTGAAGTCATGTTATTCTTTTGTTTAGAAGGAAAAAAAGTAGAAGTGATTGACAACTCAAAGAGACATAAAATAAAAATTACACATATAAAGTTTAACAAAGTGTTAAACAGACAAAAATTAGACATGATTTTAATATCTCAATGACATAAACAATATGCGAATGCTTTGACCTTGACAATTGTCACTTTCTTCTTCAAGAGGTCTAGGAGATCATCATATTACACATATGATCCTAGTTACCACTTGGCCCTGCCTAGAACAATATTCTGATAGTCAAAGTTAGATAAAAGCTCTTTGTTCATTTCCTACTTTTAAAGTTAATCTATAGAGAATGTGTAGAAGACACAATTTTGGTATAAGAGTGTGTAAATGATCCTAAACTTGACAATATAAAAGCAAATATGTATCTGAAAGCAAATATGTACCTGAAAGAAAATGAAACATAGAAAGAGGAAGCATATGAAGATGTGATGCTAAAATTGATATAAATAGAGATATGATACAAGAAAGCCAGAGAGGTAAAACAATAAAACTACCATCCATGGGCAATGGGGAGTAAAGTGAGTTAAATCCTCATCTTTCATAACAGTGAGTCAACAGACTTCATATAAAGTTAATAAGTCAAGAGATAATAGATATGCTATGTGAAGTTAAGGAATTAGCAAACGAAAAGAAAATAGAAATAGGAGCTGGGACAAGAGAGGAAAGGAATGTATCATAAGCTCTTTAGATTTTAAAGTCACAGGCTTGCGACTTTTTTAAAAGGAAAGAATAAAGAAAGGAGTAAAGGAATAACTGGGAAACATGTAATACATTGATTTACAGCGCAGTCAAGAGCAGAGAACATCCATTTATAACTTTGACAGTTCAAAGACCAGTGGGCGGAAAGCAGTTTTCACAAGCACATACTTCTGGTCCCCACTGAGACTGCAGAAAAGAGGAGCAGGGATGGGCAGCTGTGGACTAAAGACTAGGTACAGCCTGGAACCCTGGCTTTGCTATTGGAGTTATGAGCTTTGGCCTCCCCCAGGAAGGCACTTGCAACACAGACATTTAGAAACACAGACAAATACACCCAGAGTTTATCATGGTGCAGCTGGGTTCTGTTAATTTCACATAATGAAAAAAAAAAACATGAATCACAGATGCAAATCAAATCATTCACGTAATTAAAGAAAAATGATCTAGGGATAAACAAAGGGTGGGCAGTTTCTCCTAAGGGTGTGAACAAGGGCCTAATGATTCTACTGGATGGAATCCACTGGAGAATGCTCAGAAAAGAGAAGCCAGCTCAGAGAATACCAAGATTGGAAGAAACCCAAGAACATTCTCATCTAGAGTTCTTAACCTAAGTAGAATGCAGGGACCCATATACTAGGAAGAAAAAATATATACATTTATGTTCACTAACCCCTATCTGAAATTTAGTTCCTTAAATTGTGAATGAAAGTAGCTAACCATAAGAACGCTAGCAGTCCTGACACCCTGACACCCATATAAGTGCCAAGTAATTTTATATTGCATCACTGTTGCTTCAGATATCAAAAATCATGTGTTGTACTCATTATTTTTAATATTATAGTAGTTCATAGATCTTATTATTTATGTGTTAACAAATAAGTGTATTGTTACTCTGACCCAGATATGTTTTTAATATTTTATTACTCTATTTCAGTAAAAGCTGTTTCCTTTGTAACCCTGTGTATTTTATTGTAAGAATCTAAAAATTAATTATGAGTAGAAGCCTGCAGTCTTCACCAGTCTTCCCATGGGGTCCATTACACACAAAAGTTAAGAATCTCTGGACCCCTACTCTATTATTTTTCTATTTTTGTGCAAAACATTACCACAAACTCATAGCCTCAACCACCACAATTTATTTTCTCCCAGTTTCTATGGGTCAGGAGTCACAGCACAGTTTAGCTGGTTCTACTGCTCTGGGTCTCACAAGACTGAAGAGATGTTGGCTGAGCTGGGCTTCTCATCTGGAGTTCAATTCTTCTTCCAAGCTTCCTCAGATTGTTGGCAGAATTTAATTTGTTGTGACTGTTGTAGATCCGACATTTCAGCTCCTCAAGGCAGCACGCTCTCCCTACCAGGTGTGGTTCTCTCCGCAACATAGAAGTTTGCCTCCTTTTAGGTCAGAAGGAGGCAGACTTTTCTCTAACTTCTTTTATTTTTGACCTATAAACCCTCTTTTAAGAGCTCAGCTGATTAGGTCAGGCCCACCCAAAATAATCTTCCTTCTGATTAACTCAGTCAACTGAAAGCCTGGCAAGGAGAGCATCTAGGTTTCACTGCCTACCATTTAGAAATTCGCTTTAAGAATTGTATCCCTTTCAAATACTTGGCTTTCCCAGCTGACAGCGATCCCCTAATGAAGGGCACATTGCACTGCTAATACAGTAATTCCTCAAATAATGTCTTCTAGTTCCACATTGTTCCATTATAATGTTGATGAGATGCCACAGAAACTTAACTCTTGTTTGCATCAATTAGCCTATGGTAAAATTGGTTTTGTTACATGTTGTTTCACTTAAAGTCACAGAACCTACGGGCGATGTTAAGTGAGGACTTACTATACTATACTATGAACAAGTATATCAGCACAAAATGCTTGAACAAGGGGAAAGCAAAAGGTTTAGGAAAACCTTGAAATGCAGAAGTGGAGTTCGTAACACCTACTATATGCTTTTGCCAAGGCAGCACTTGGCTCTGGTCTGCCTCCCAAAATACGTGCGGTAAGTATTGAAGTCCACAAAGGATGATTTTCACTGGAAGTGCTTCCTCCACAGTTTGATGACTCAGCAACTAAGGGAGCAAGTTTCAGAGGACACAGGCAGAGCTCCAGGAAACCTGGAATCGAGCCAGAGTATCCAACCCTCCTATTTGTTAGATCCCTACTTGAAGCAGGACAAGGCCGCCTCTGCAACGTACTGGGTGCTTCCAGGCCTCAGTTTTGTCCAGCAAGGAGCAAGCCCAGGAAGTTCAGAATGATTTCAGTTAATGTTCCCTCAGTAGATTGCATACCATTTAAACTGGCTTCTGTTCTCCTAACGGAAGTGAAAAGGTGAATTTATACTTAGAACTTGTCCTAAGGGTTTGGGATTGATAAGGGCCCAATTAGAGGGCAGCTTTTTTTAGAAACCTATGGAGTGAGCAGACCTTTGGTTACATATATTTTAAAAATATCACCCTCATTCTAAAATATAATGACTTTTTCAGAGCTTCAAGCCATGCCTGAGTGAGCTCTTCCCTCTTCAGAAATAGTTTGCTGAGTTTCAAGTACCATCAGGCATTAAAAGCATACTTACTGTTCAGCAAATAAATGGTGTCCCCAAGAGGGCTGTGTTGAGGAGAGAGAGATAAGAAGCCATGTATGGTGGTTCAATAAGAGACAGATAAACACAGAAACAAGTAGGGGAACTCACAAATGAGTAAATTTCAGTCTTAGCCTTTTCTGTCCCTCAGATCCCTCTGGTGTCCTGATGAGCTGAAGGACCCTTCATTAGGTTAATTTTTTAAAATGTATAAAGTACATGGACATTGACAACAGGGTGTGGATTCAGTGTGGGAGGTTGGGCAGGGGAGAACAATAGGGGAAAATTGAGACAACTGTAATTGAACAACAATAAAAAAATAAATACATAAAGTGAATTGCACAGTGGTACATAGTATAAGCTGAATTAGACTTAAATTTAGCAATCTAAATATTAAAAAAAACACAAATTTGTGATACAGCAATGGTTCTGCTTCTTTGCTGACATATTAAATAACAAGAACTGATGGAGAGTCTAATAATGTAATTGAAAAGCAGTGATTTAAGAGTAAATGACATTTTAAGATATCTGGAACAATTGTATTGTGAGATTAAAATAACTGATTTCTAGTGATGCCAAAGACCCAGATACTACTAATAATATTGCAATTGATTGCCTATATATATAATTGAAGAACAATGCTGGATTTCAGTAAAGTAAAAGTGTTTTACTTTTTCCTTAGACATGTACAGACCCTCCTCCCACCCACCCAAACTGAGTATGTGGAATCCAAGAACCAGCAAAAATAACCTGGTCACTGTAGATTAAATGATCACATCAAGAAAATCCAATCTTCTTTTACATTGACTATATTAAGCTGGTAATTGCTAAATCTCATTATCTTTTCTGCAGTTTCAAAGAGTTTGAAAACTTACATAGTAGATCCTTAGACGGGCATAAGCAGAATAAGAACCATAGGGCAGGTACAGAAAGGTCACCAGGGCAGAAAGCCCCGGGTCCCTAGCAACAGGCAGAACTGGGATGACAAGTATTGTAGGGTGGGACCTCGCCCCCAGGGTGACCTTTCATCTCCTAGCATACTACTAGGCAGGGTAGACCCCCTTAGAAGAGGAACAAGGGGGCTAGAGAAAAGACTCATGTGACTCCCATACAAGCCCTTGATTGATCACTCCCTTGAGCGTTAAGTCCCCAAGACAATGAGGTTCTGACCCACCTCAAATAATCTTTGGCACAAAGGCTTCAGTCTGTAGACCACAAGACAGTTTGCTTCAAACTAGAGATAATATTTAGGCCTCAGTTATGTTTCAGCTCCAGGCCCAGAAAAGCAGCAAAACCAGGTGAAGCAACATCAGGACCAAAGCAATCTCTCTCTCTCTCTCTCTCTCTTTCTCTCTCTCTTTCTCTCTCTCTCTCTCCTCTGCCTTTCCTTATCTCTTCCTTCAAGGTCTGTTTGTTGCTTTCTCTTTTCTAAATTCTAAGGAGCCTTTAACTTTCTATTGTAATTAGAGTTCTTGGCTCTGAATTCTTTTCTTAACCAAACTCAAGGATCAAGGTCTAACATCTGGTGCTGTTTAGCCATTAACAAGAACAATGAAGGAAAATGAATTTCCAGTAGAATGTTAAAACCATACTGGACTAGTGAAAGAGTAAAAAACACTATTTAATTTTAATTCTGCCTCTATGGAGTCAAGAATATGCACAGTATGCAAATATATGCAATTAGTTTTTGAATTAGCATACTGACCTCGGAGCACTGGCACTAGAAACAAAATAAAAATAAAAATCAGAGCATGGTTTTTAAGCATCAGGAGACATGAAAATGTTGGCTTCCTGCCTAGAGCTCAAAGTGTACCTTCTACCATTTTGTCTATGACAACAGAGTGGACTCCAAGCAAAGTCCCATTTCTCCAGGGAGAAATTCGCAGCCAACCTCCATATGGGAAATATCTAGGTTATATTTTCCTGTGAGTAATTAAGTGCATTTCATCTTATCATACTTAAGAAAATCCCCAAATACAAAAACACACATTTATAATCACATTTGAAGTAGAGTATTTTATTCCTATTAAAGTAGATACTTTGTTTTACAAAATAATTTCCTGTAGTGTTATTAATTCAACCAGCTCAATGAAAGCCCACCTGGTGCCAGGAACTCTACTAGGTGATAAGCATATAAGCATGAATAAGAAAAATACCTTGTTCTAGAGGAACTCACTATTTGGTGGAAATTCTTTGAAATAAGGGTTCACTCTGATCACTATTGTTTTAAAATTCATTAGGCTGGGTAGAAACACTGTTCATTGGGCAGGAGAACTTGAAGGCAGAACTTAACAAGCCATGGTTAATTGAAGGCAGTTACTAGACATAAAGATAAAGCTTCTTAGAATTTCAAGGTGGAAAGGATATAAAACAAGACTATTTTTTTCCTCAAGGCAGAAGGCAGCTGAGACCATGCCCCTAAGCCTCCTTTGGGAATAGGTGTGTTTTGAAGGGACACACAGCCACAAGAAACTCTAAGAGAAAACTGGAACAAGAATGAAGCCAGATAGCTATTCTGACAAGTGTGAAATGGTATCTCATTGTGATTTTAATCTGCATTTCTCTGATGATTAGTGATGTTGAGCATCTTTTCATATGTCTTTGGAGAAGTGTCTATTGAGGTCCTTTGCCCATTCTTTTAATTGGATTTTTTTTTTTTTTTTTGGTGTTGAGTTTTTTAAGTACTTTATAAATTTCGGTTATTAACCCTTTATTGGATATATTGATGAATATGTTCTCCCATTCTGCGGGGTGCCTTTTTATTTTGTTGATAATTTCCTTTGCTGTGCAAAAACTTTTTAGTTTGATATACTCTCATTTATTTTTTCTTTTGTTTCCCTTGCCTAGGGAGATATATCTGATAAAATATTGCTATAAACAATGTCTGAGATTTTGCTGCCTATGTTTTCTTCTAGGACTTTTATGGTTTTGGGTCTAAAATTTAAGTCTTTGATCCATTTTGAATTTTTCTTGTGTGTGGTGTAAGAAGGTGGTCTAGTTTCATTGCTCTGCACACATCTGTTCAGTTTTCCCAACACCATTTATTGAATAAACTATCCTTAGCCCACTGTATGTGTTTGCTTCCTCTGTCAAATATAATTGACTATAAAGTTGTGGGTTTATTCTGGGCTGTCTTTTCTGTTCCACTGATCTATGTATCTGTTTTTATGCCAGTATCAAGCTGTGTTGATTACTATGGCCTTGTAATGTAGTTTGATATTAGATAGCATGATTCCTCCAACTTTGTTCTTCTTTCTCAGAATTGCTCTTCCTTTGTGGGCCTTATGTGATTCCACATAAATTTATGAAATATTTGTTCTAGTTCTTTGAAATACTTCATTGGAATCTTGATAGGAATTGCATCTAATCTATAGATTGCTTTGGATGGTACATACATTTTAATGATGTTAATTCTTCCTATCCATGAACACAGTATGCACTTCCACTTATTTGAATCTTCTTCAATTTCTTTCTTCAATGTCTTATAATTTTCCGAGCACAGGGCTTTTACATCCTTGGTTAGGTTTATTCCTAGGCATTTTATTCTTTTTTAAATAATTGTGAATGAGATTGTTTTCTTAATTTCTCTTTCAGTGAATCAACAAACAACAAGTGCTGGAGAGGATGTAGAAAAAGGGGAACTCTTTGGCACTGTTGGTAGAAAGGCAGATTGGTACAGATGTTGTGGGAAGCATTACGGAGATACCTCAAAAATTTAAAAATGGATATGCCTTTTCACCCACTGATCTCACCTCTGTGGATATATCTGAAGGAACCCAAAACACTAATTCAAAAGAAAAGCACCCCTATGTTCATTGCAGCATTATTTACAATTGCCAAGATACGGTAGCAGCCCAAGTGTCCATCCATAGATGAATGGATAAAACAACTATGGAACATTTACACAATGGAATATTATGCAGTCATAAAAAAGAAGAAAATTTCACCCTTTGTGACAGGATGCATGGGCCTGGAGAACATTATGCTAAGTGAAATAAAGCAGTCAGAAAAGACAAACACCATATGATTTCACTCATATGTGGAATCTAATGAACAAACAGATCTGACAAGCAAAACAAACAGACTCAAAGATGGAGTGCAGATGACAGCTAGTTGGAGGGGGGCATGGTTAGGGGGTATAGAGATTGAGCAAAAAGGAAAAAGAACTTATGGACAATAATGTGGTGATTGCTGGAGGGAGAGCATCATAAGGGGACTAAATGGTAATGAGAAAAATACAGTAAAGGTTAAAAACAAAAAAAAAGAATGAAGCCAGGAATATAGTGGGCTTATCTGCCTTCTCCATGGGACAGTTAGTGTACATTTTAAATGCATTTGGTATGCTTGAATTTCTCCTAAAAGCTGGAGAAAGGATGGACATTGCACCGAAACAAGGAAAGGCCAAACAGATTTGCTTAAATAATCAGAGGAAGAGAGATGCAGGGGATCATGCCAATGTGAGAAATGCACAGAAACCATGGGCATGGGGAATTAGAACCTCATTTCCTCAATGCTCTGGAGGGCAGACAAGTTTCAGAGAACATTAGGGTCACATGAGAAGTCAAACTATGTGCACTTGCTCATGAAAACCACTCATGTAACATGAAATACATTTTGGATGAAGATGTTATATATATGTATGATTCCACAAATAAACTCCTAACAAAAAATTTGAAACCATAGAATTGACAGTTGTACAATAGACTGTGGAAGGCTGAAAATGGTGTGGGAATGTGTATTTTCTGCCTTTACACTACAAGGGTGTTTGGCTCATCATGTACTGGAAGTCAACACCTTTCTTTTCTAGTAATGACCCTCCT
This sequence comes from Pteronotus mesoamericanus, assembly GCF_021234165.1. Classification (NCBI taxonomy): domain Eukaryota; kingdom Metazoa; phylum Chordata; class Mammalia; order Chiroptera; family Mormoopidae; genus Pteronotus; species Pteronotus mesoamericanus. Next base: position 31,148,226 of record NW_026555105.1, on the reverse strand, counting down.
AGGCTATATCCCCAACAAAATGGCTTGGTTGGATTCACTACCCACCCTCCAAAAAGAAAACAAAACAAAAACAAACAAACAAAAAAACGAAACTATCTATAGATTTTCTGTGCCCCTAGCCATCTATCGTAGAAGATAGGTTCTTTGTGACCAAGGTCCAAGCTCTCTAGAACCTTAAAGAGAAGATACTCATGGATTCAGAGTGTCAAAGTCATAGCCAGGGGACATCTGGGTCACAGAAGTACCTGGATAATTCATCAAGTAGAGAGAAATGGGGAGCAGATTTTGTCTGCCTGGTGCTCTGAGTTCCAAGTGATAAAAAGACAGGAAATATGCTATGTAGTCTTGAAATATGCACATACACACACACACACACACACACAAACTTCTGACTTTTTCTTTAAACATATAAAAACCCCAGTTAGGCAGAGGAAATTAAAAAAAAAAACCTTGTGAAAGAAGAAAACGATGAAGTGTCTTATAGGCCTTAGAAAGAAAGAAAGAAAAAAGTCTTTATTAAGACCTCGAATTTGCATTAGCAGGAGGCAAATGGGGAGAAAATACAAGGGCAGCAGCAGCAGATAGGAAAGCTGTGGGGGACTGATTCAACTGGTCCTCCCTTCTAATTTCTTCTGATCCTTCTGTGGAGCATGTGTGTATAGAAAGAGGCTGGACGCTGTGGTTGGGGACCAGAGGTGGGGGTTTTAGAAATTCCTTTAAAATTGCATGTCCCCAACACAAATGTTTTATTTAGAATTTATGTTCCAGGTTGTCTTCATTTGCATTCCCTGAGATTCTGGAAAAAAAAGATTGAATCTGGGAGTTTCAATCAAGGTGTTTTCTGGGGCATGCTCTCAGGAGCTACTTACAAGGAAGAGAGAAGGTTGAGAATGGACAGAAAAATCTGAGCTTCCGTGCAGTTACCACAGTCCTTGTCCACTCTACAGGGAGCTCTGGAGCCAGGATGACCTTCTCAGTTGCTCCAAATGAGGCAAAGAGGTCAGGACCTTTTATCATTACTCAGTCATTCTCTCTGCTGCCTAGCCTTAAGGAAGGTGGTCCCCTGAGACCAAGGGCAAATTCCAGGGAGGGCCCTGTAGGGGAACACATTTTAGATGCAATATGTGTTCAGCAACAAAGGTGCCTGGGAAATGTTGGGCTCTCTCTTTAACTTTCAGTAGATTCAGGCTTAGCTGACTACCCAGAAAACTGGAATGCCCCCCAAGAGGAGGTTAATGAATGTGTAGAGTGTGTTAACTGACTGATGTTATCTATTCACTTAGGAATGCATTGTTCTTTCTGGTGGTCTAGTGACTATCCACCATGTGGTTTTACAATTATCCCCTTATAAAAAAGGACCCTGTCCTAGGAGGGATGTGGATTCTTCCAGGACAGCCACCATTGGAAGTGGCCTGTGTACGTAAATTTCTCCTATTAAAACTCTTAGGAATTTGAATAAAATTATGTGTCAATCCTTTGACATCAATCTTAAATTTAGACTTTTGGGGCTTCCCCCCAGCAGGCCCCTATTGTGATTAGTCAACAAGTAAAATTTCTCACAGCTGGGGGTAAGAGTATGGCCCTGAAGGGGGGATCTGGATGATGCTCCATACAGATAAGTAAAAAAGGAAGCATACTAGAAATCATGGAGGCCTAATTTCCTCACCACCCTTCTCCTCTTGAGATTCTCAGGCAGGATCCCAGTGTGGGCAAAGTCTGGAAAGAGGCAGTGCCTGGTTTACTCTTGTTAAAAAGCAAAATTCCCCAAACTTGTGTGGCTCAGTGTATCGGGTGTCATTCTCCAAATTGAAAGGTTGCTGGTTCAATTCCTGGCCAAAGCACATGACTGAGTTGCGGGCCAGCTCCCAGCTGTGGCCATGCGAGAAGCAATCAGTTGATGTTTCCCTTACATATCTATGTTTCTCTTCCTTTTTCCCTCTTTCCCTTTCTCTATAAATAAATAAATAAATAAATAAATAAATAAATAAATAAATAATCTTTAAAACAAAATTCAACCAGGTAAATTTGGAAATCTGATTGAGTTTATTAAGCAATTCATGAATTGACATTATCCCATCTAGCAATTGGAAGGGTGCTCCAAGGAACTGTACAAAATGAAAGGTTTTTATAGAAAGATGGATGGGGCAAGGGAGCTGTTAACAAAAGAAAAGAATAAATTATTTTTGATCTAGAGACTTTTTCTTTGGGGAAAGAGTATGGGAAGTATTTTTACCCTGCAGATTGCCTTATGGTACTTGAACAGAATATTCCATCCTAGTTAATTAAGATTATGTTTCTGTGAGAGACTGAAACTGCAATTAGATCAGGTTTGGTATCATGGGCTTTTAGCACAAGTGATGGAATTTTGGGCCTGTGGTTTCCTCTTCAACACCCCAAGCACATTTCTCATGTGATCCATTGTCATCATTCCCTTTGACCATCAGCAGTGACCCATGTTGAATCATAAACTGCTCATTGCTACTCCTGTAACCCCAGCTAAATGATTCTGATCATTTGGGGTGCTGTAGTGGGGAAGAGTCCCATACTAACAAGCAATTCTCAAACATCAGCTGGGTGTTCTACAATTCAATTTTGATACTGTCTATCTAAAAATAGCATCAGATGCCACAGGTTAAGGGTTCAGTCTTCCAAGATTGTCCCTCCTCCTCCATTTCAGACACCAATGTAAAGTTCAGGTTCTCTTGTGTTTCTGACCAATTGGCTATAAACAGGAGTCTCCAATGAACTTGACTTTGATAAATTTTCTAGAGTGGCTAATGGAACTCAGAGAAACATTTATCTACTGGATTACCAGTTTATTCTGAAAGGCTATAACTCAGGAAAGGCCAGATAGAAGAGATGCACAGGACAAAGTATGGGGGAAAGACATGAAGCTTCCCACCCCTCTCCAGGAGAACCACTCTCCTCAGTCTTCATGTGTTCATCAACATGAAAGCTCTTTGAATACCAATAATTTTGAGTTTTACATAGCTACACTGATTAAATCCTTAGGCATTGGCAATAGATCTAACCCCAAACCCCTCACCCCTCCAGGGAAGATGGGGACAGACTAAAATCCCAACCTCTTAATCACATGGTTGGTTTTCCTAGTAACTAACCCCCATCCTTTGGTTTCCAGTCAAAAAGTCACCTCATTAACATAACAATGGAAACCTTTATTGTTGTCATCACAAGAAATTCCAGTAGTTTTAGGAGCTTTGCTTCAGAAAAGAGAGGGAAACCAAATACATATTCATTATAAATCAAGACATCACACAAGCTCTTAAGAACATGGCTAGATTCTCTCTTATTCCAACTGAGCCTCTGAGTCTTCTAGAATCAGAGAATGTTTGTACCAGAAGTGCCTCAGCAATCTGCTACACACCTCTTGTTTTTCAGCTGACCTGAAGGGAATCAGACAAAAGCCACAGAACATGTATTAATGTCAGCTTCTCACCACTATAGAGAAGGAAAGAAAAGACAAATCAGTGAAGAACCTCAGGCAGAGACTAGAACTTGTACCCTTTAGAGACTTAAAATACAGCACTCTGAGAGGCTGAGAAGGGATGCAACTCAGTTACTAAATATAAAGGTTAGAAACCGTGCCATTTTATTTTCTTTCCCTTCAACCCAGCTTTGTGGATTGTGCCCTAGTAGGGGAAAGTTCAAAACATTTTATTATCCATACAGCATGGCTCAGCCATTTTCTTGACTGCTTGTGGATCAGCTAGAGCTAAGATATCTCTGTTTGCTTGAAAGTCCCATTTCACCCCTGGGACACTTGCCTTGTTTGTTCAATATGGCTACTTGAGCTAAAGCTAAGTGGTGATTTTATGTACCACAACTTCCTGGGTTAGCTTCCCCTCACCATTTCTCCTGTATGTAGGCCTGGAGGCCTTCTCCTTTCACTTGGACACAGAGCCACACTGTTTGCCAGTTTCTGTTGAACATGTGCCTGAGTTCTGCTTAATGGAATGTGTGTGGAAGTGAGGTCACTGCTTCCAGAACAGGCCCATAAAATCTGCTTTAGTACAAGTCTCATTGTCTTTCCCTGAAGGAGAATGGATTCTGAGGATCTAGAGAAAGGTGGAGCCACAACATGAAAAGTCCCTGAGCCATGAATTCAGACACGTGTGGCTCATCGAAGAAGAGCTCTCAGGAGAAGCAGAATGAGGGAAGCAAAGGGGTGCAGGAGTGGGAGCTAAGCAAGGACTTGGTCCCCCAGAGTCTAGCCTTGTTCTGAGAGTTTCTTATTTTATGAGAGTTTCTGAAGCACCATTGAGTTATGCCACTTTGAGACATGGAGTTGGTCTTTCTATCTCCATATCAGTTTATTACTGTACATGAGGTAATTCCTGGGGTGCTGGAAGGATAAAAGACATTAGTGAATATGAGTGCTCTGGACAATTCTTTAGTTGGGGGATAAGGCATGTGGATGGAAACTGTGAGACTTTATCAGCCAATATTTACGGCATCTGGGAATGGGTACATCTGCCTGGTAATGGGGATCTGGGCAGGGCACCACTGTTTTTCATTTACCTGCATTAAAAACTCACTGATGCTCTAGCTGGTGCAGCTCGGTTGAGTACCATCCCATACACTGAAAAGTTGTTGGTTCGATCCCCAGTCAGGGAGACTAGGAGAGGCAACCAATCAATGTTTTTCTCTCATATCAATGTTGCTTGCTCTCTCTCCTGCTCTCCTTTCTAAAAAGAAATTTTAAAAAAATATCCTCAGGTGAAGATTTAATTAAAAAAAACAACTCACGGTGAACCTATGTCAATGTGGTTTTAAATCCCAGCTTGGTCCTCCCAAAATAAATATTTTTACTAAGAAGTAAGAAAGCCTGAAGATAATTAAAAAAAAATTAAAATTAATCATACAGTTTTTAGTTGCAGACAAATAAAATGATTCTACTTAACTTAGCAGAAGAGGGATTTATTAGCAAAGGGCATATTAGGAAGAGGGTCTTTTATTATCAAGGAACTCCAAGAATTGCTGGAAGTATTGAGAATGTAGCTTGCAAATGTGACAGGAAACAAGAAAGGTTGTGCAGAAAGAAAACACAACCCAAGTTCACAACATCTATATAGGATGATATTACAGCACCATTAACACTGGACACCACGTTTCCATCATCTCCAATATTACCCTCCATTTAATCTATGGAGAAAATGTCTGTATGGCATTCTAGTCATCTGAATTTAATATTAACACTAAGAGAAGGTTCAATTCTTGGGTTAAAATGAGCAGAAGTACTATCCATGGGTTAGATGGAGTATTCTGTTCAAATGAGTGACCACATCTGCCCATCCTTCCACTATCACGGCTTTATGTATTTGACACCTAGGTCTTTGAAAGGTCAACAGACCACTCTAAAACTGTAAATAAACTTAACATTTTTTAAACACCTTATCTATCAACTAACACCATAGTTATAGTTATGTTCAAGTTAGTTGAAAACAGGGCAATAGTGATTTGGAGTATCATATTTCCAAAGGGAAAAAGAAATGCTGATGGAGGAAGACATACTTGCCTCCACTCACATTTTGGGAGCATTTATTGACCATAATGATTTTCCCTGCCAGAGCTCTGCTACTGCTTCTGAAGTGGTTAGAAACTTCAGTAGAAATAGTTTTCATTTCATAAGTCATAGCTCATCATTCATCTCCAATGAGGGAGTACATTCATTCTGCATAGCAAAACTGGGCCCTACTTCTGACTCCAGTACAAAATCCACAGCCTTTTAGGGTTCTCAATGCCAGGATACTCAACCAATGAACTTATTTTGCCCATGTACTTTTTTTTTATTATATTTCAGCTGGTGTGGCAGGTTGCAAAAATGACTCCCCTGTACCCAGACACTTTGTCTGGATATGATGTTCCAGCTCCTCCCATCAATATATGGAATCTATTTCTCTTCCCTTTGATTCTTGATGACTTTGAGACTTGCATTGGTCAATAGAATGTGTCAGAAGTGATAGCATGCCAGTTGAGTGTTGGCCTTGAAAGGATTTGCATGCTTCTAGATAGACTGCCCTGGCTAGCCTGATGGAATAAAAACACATGAAGCAAAAATGAGCTATCCCAGTGTAGGTCATTTTGAAATAACTAGCCCCAGCCAATCTGGTTGCTTACCATAAACAAATAAGTAATCCCAGCCAAGACCGGAAGACCCACTCAGCTGATCACAGTCAAAAATTGCCAACTTGCAGAATCATAAGCCAAAAAAAAAAAGTGTTTTTAAACCACTAAGCAAAAGGGTGTTTTGTTGATCCACAAAATCTACTAAAGAGAGTGAATTAGCTCTTGCTAGGTGGGCATAGGCACAGAATAAAGATATTCAAAGCCTGGATAATCACACTCATGTTTAATATTCTTTATACACCAAAGCTGTGGGGAGACATGTGAATCTTATTCTTTTGAAAGGCATTAATTTTTTGACCATACATCACTGTCATTTCCCGGAGAACTTGATAATACCCAACACTGTTCACTTCCGACTCCAAGAGAACTAAAAGAAGAAAAAAAAATTGAGCCTCAACACATTTGAGGTAATTACTGGCTGCATAATTAAAATAGAAATCTGTAATCTACAGCCAGGCATGAAGCAGGTAAAATTTAACATAAACTGTCATAAAAATAATTAAAAACTAGACTTTTATATTAAAAATGTGTCTTTTAAATAATTAAACATTTGCTATTGTTCTAAACAGATTTGGGGCTAACATTTAACAATTGCACAAAGTCCTTTCTTAACCAAATTTTAATTATGCCTGATGGAAGGGAAAAAGTTGTCCATTCATTGATATATTAAGTGCATATTCTGTGTAAGGTGGGCCTTCACTGGGTACCTGAAAGAATGGGACAGTCTCTGCTTTCAAAGGTATGATAATATAGAAGGGGAGAGAATCGCTCTTAAATATCACTGAATTGTTGATTTTTCATTAATTGGCATAAAGAAAAGGTATTCTCCAAAAGGTAGCATCTGAGCTACTTGAAGAGATAGGGCCAAGAAGCTGGTATTTAGAACTCAGGAAGGATATACAAAGCTACAAGCAAAGCAACTGCTGGGGATCTTCAGAACGATACCTTTAATGGTAGCTTGGATTCTAGCAACTCTCAGAAAGAGAACTGTCAACAATCTTGTTCTGGACAGCAACCCATTATTCTCTCCCTAGAAGTCCAATAAGGTGTCCATAAGTAAGTAAACTTTTTTCTTAGAGTCATAAACTCTAGCAGCAGAGGAATGAGAATCTAAATACCAGGCAACTCTGGTATAAAATAGCTTCTGCAGGAAGACAAGAAATGTGATTTTTCACAGTCCCAGCTGTTCCAAGCCACAAAATCATCTGCAGGTCACCTTTGCTATAGATGACCTTAGTTACCTCTGTGGGCCCCATCCTCTGTCCCTGTGTTGAATATTTCCAACATGCTGTGTGTTTGTTTGGTATTAGAACACCAAGTATGGATTTAAGAAGGTGTTTGATTTGAGCTACCTTAGTTGGACAATGAACAAATGTTTCCCTCCTCACTGAGAGAATATACGCACCCAGCTTCTATCAATATACCTTCCACTTGTCTCTGTTTCCAGTTAGTCTGTCTTTCTATAGATCCTGTGAATGAAAAGTCCATGCTCTTAGAGAAAGCACACCTCTCTCTTTGTACACACAACCTGTCATTTTCACCACTCAAGACCACCAATTCAGTAACTTTTTCCTCTTTGTTGTTATTTTTTTTCGCTCTAATAGATCCCATGATTGATTCTACCATTTATTTAAAAATGATTTTCCCTTGATTCTTCCATCAATCTCCATCAAACAAAACCTTTTATTCTCTTTCATAGAACTCCTTGAAAGAGTGACCTATATTCACTGTCACCAATTGCTCCAGTCCCATTCTCTCTTAAACCCATATTGACCAAGCTTTTACTCCCTTATTCTAACTAATCTGTTTCACAAGATGACCAATGACCTGCATGTTGCTCAACCTAACCTAATTTCTGTGACATCACTCTCTCATGTTTCTCATCTATGCTCTAGTCATTTATTCTAAGATTGTCTCTGGTTTCTCACTAACTTCTTGGCACTGGAAATTAGAAGTGCCCCAGAGTTCAGGTCTTGGCTTTTGTCATTATTTTATCCAAATCCATTCTTTGGTGAGTCTCAATCTTATAGCCTTGAATGGTTTCAGACCTGCATACAAGCATACAAAGAATGCCTCAAAATTTATCTCTTCAGCCTGGACCTCCCGCAGTTCATCTCACTATTTGACAGTCTGCTTACCTTTCCACTTGGATGAATTATAGGTACTTTCAACATAATGGATCCCAAAATGAACCTTGATCTTTCTTTCTCGTGTGCTCCTCACAGAATCTTTTCCATCTCAGAAAACCGAAATTTTTTTTTTATCCAGTTGATTGAACCAAACTTTTTGCCACTCTCTCCTATTTTGCTAATCTGATTGTCAGCAAACTTGACAGACTAAACCATAAAATATTTTCAAAATCTAACCAATTCAGTGACTATTATCATATCTGCTGCTAAAATCCTTGTCTAAGCCACCATTGTCTGTCACCTATAACACTGTGATGGCTTTTTAGCTTGTTTCCCTACCCAAACAATGTCCACTTTCAGTAAGTTAGCCAGAGTGATCCAGTAAAAAGTGGAAGCAGACAATAGCACCTTTTTTCTGGAAATTCTCCAGTGGACATTCGCCTCATTCCAATTTAAAAGATAACATTTTACTGGCCTCAAACAATCTGTGCTCACTTTTTTGGTATTCTCCTCACTCACTTGGCTCAGTCACATAAACCGTCTCTCTGCTCTTCAAACATGCCAGGTAGACCCTACCACAACCTCTGCAGTTGATTTTTTCCTCTGGTTTTCTTCAGCTATCTTCACAGATGTCTCTTTTACTTCTTTTAAGTGATTTATTAAATTGTCCTCTGGTTTTGTAAGGTCTTCCTTCTTGGCTATTCTTCTAAATTTTTTACCACTATTCCTGTCATCTGTCATCATTCTTTCTAATCTCCTTTCTTGCTTTATTATCTTCTCTTTAGCAGTTATTTCTATCCAAAATTTTACATATTTTATAGCTTATCAATCCTTTGTCTATAGAATATAAACTATATGAAATTAAATATTTTAGTCTGATCTCTGTTGAGAGATTGCATTGTTGTTACCAATCATCCTTTTATGAATCTACAACCTTTTCAGTTTATCCCAAGAAAGGTTGATTATACTTCTATGCTTCCTTGCTGTTGGATTTGGTCATAAGGCTTGCTTTGGTTATCAGAATGTAAGTGGGTATGATAGTGTGGCAGTGCCAAGCCTTGACTTTACAAGGCATTGTATGCTTCCACTCACTATTTTTATACTTCTGCGATTGCTATGAGAAGCATGTTTCATGTAGCCAGTGGTCTCAGGAGGACAGGAGCTGTATGTTGTAGACTCATACAACCTGTACAACCTATTGGTTAAAGTCTTGATTTGCTGACTCCAACCTACCTAGATCAACCAGATCCCAATCACCTGACACATACACAATAGATAAATAAATACATATCTTATATGTCACTGAGATTCTGTGATTGTTAGGCACCAATAGCAGACTATTACATTGTTATGTTTAGACATCCTGGCACATAATAAGTATCCAATAGGTAATTGATAAATAAATGACCATGTAAAAGAAGTATACATTTTTTAATCTGTGGGAGTCATTAGTATTATGCCTTTGCATTTTCTAGCAGAGAATATAGGGACATATGACTGGTTCTGAGCAATGAGTTATAAACTAAACTGACATTGTGTTATTTCCAGACTAGAACATTTAATTGCAAGACATTCTAAAGCTCTATTTATCCAGTGGGCATAATGAGAAGCAATAATTACAATGATGGCTGCTCCATGTGTAATAGAAATCATCAGAGCTTCTAGCTTACCTGCAGTAGGTGTACAATATATATGAGAAAAAGTTGTTCGTATTTTAAATTAGCATCGAGATTTGGGATTTTTTTAAACTATAGAATAGTTATCTCTACAAAAATCACATGGAAATGAGACATTTAGAGTCATCTTACATGATTTAAAGTGGTTTGAGGTGTTGTCCTTATCTTCTTATTGTATATCCTTGTTTTAGAGAGTACATTTCTAATATAAGTTTTTGTTCTAAAAGAACTTGGGTTCAAATCTGGAAATAGCCACATACTACATTTGTGACATTGGATCAATCATTAATCTATTATAATCCCACTTCTTTGTTATCCAATAGGAATAATAATATCCCTCTCAGAGGTGATTGTTGTATTGCATTCATATATCTGGTGTTTATACAGGACGTACTGAGCTCATATTTTGAGCACAAGGAGCTTGCTATCCAGGAAGGGACAAATCATAAACCCATATGCTATTGTTACCAGGCACTGCATGTGGTAAATGCCAGGAAAGCCTCAGAACAAGGGTATGGGAGGGATGAAAAAGAGAGATGACATCTGGCAGGGAAGTAAGAAGACACTGTGCATAAGTCAGAAGCAACCATCTGAGCCAGGAAAATCATAACTAGGAACCTAGTTTCAAAGCAAACTTTAATCTCAGTACTCAACTCTCTATCCCACTTAGCTACCCTCTGTCACCTCTCTATAAAAGTGCTGCCTATCTGAGAGTGCCTGACCCATTAAACATGAGTTTGCTGTCCTGGATAGCACATGGCCCCAGAAAAGTTGATTTTTGGTGATCTAGTACTACAGAATCTTTTCAAGCCATTATAAATTCTTGCAACTCTCTCATTGAGGTCATTTCAATCTTCACTTATTATTTCTATGATTATTTAAAGACCAATAACATCCCTCAATAAATTTTATGTTCCAAAGACAAATTAGTATTATATACCCAGTGCATAACATAGTGTCTGGCAGGTAGTAAGAGCTCAATAAACAATTGGTAAACGAATAAATAAATGAGTGTCAAGTCTGAAATCTCTACTGTGTTACTCCCCATAAATCACCACTACAGTTGTGTTTAATAATATTTGTTGAACCTAAATACTTATAAAAGAAAATGATCAATTAAATGAATTTACTTCAAACATAAACTGTTACTAGTAAGGAACATTCACATTTTAAAATAGAACCTATAAAGGGAAGTCTATTGAATTCAAATGAAAGATGATGTAATGGTAAAGTTTCTGACTAGAGGTATATTTAATGAAAACGGGATAGAAAAGCATTCCAAAGCATTTTAACCTGCATTATCATGCTGGTCTTCAAATTACACCATTGGTATAATTGTTTACTCATAAGGTTGACCAGGGGGAAGAGAATAGAGATTCACAGAAGCAATTGAAAAAATACATAATTTTACCTAAATGAGATAAGTTTTATTCATTTTACCCTCATTAAAAGTGAAGAACCTTGAATCAAGTATGTGCTAGAAATTATAATAACTCTCCTTTGAAGTGGAAATGCTGGGGTGCTTGAAGAATGATAAAAGTGGGCCAGAAAGAGTCCTTGATGTATTCTGATGTAACCAAAGATTTCAGATTGTGTTTTTCATGTCACTTTATTTGGAAATACTTTACCATAATGTGACAAATCAAAATAACTTAGGCAGGAATATTTTTTTTCCTTTAGTAAGAATGAACTGTAAAAAATTATGTGTTTGGGTTTAAAACTGAAATCATAAGACTCAAGAAGTACTTTCTCATCATAAATGCTAACTCTAAAGAGTAAAAGTAACAAGTCTGTAAAGAGTGTGGGTTTTCATCTGAATGTTGGGATGCTAAACCAAATTATATAAATACTTGGTTTGGATTGAAAATCAACTCATTTAGCAGCGTGTCAATGCTCCAAAAACTGCATGTTTCTTATTTTATACAGATCATCTGCTCAATTTGCCTTTAATTTACTGTATAAGTAGTGTGACCTCATTTCATGGAGATGAGGACAACCTCAGACTCATTCAGAACAATAATTATGGATTACAGAGGGATAACATAATGAGAAGATCCCGTTTGCATAAAATTGCTATGTTGCATAAAATTGAATGTTGTATGCCAGTGTTGGCTTTATCAGTGTTTGACACATCTGCCAGACTCAGCTGTGGCTCCAAGGGGAAACACATTTAATGTGAGTGCTAAAGTGTTGAAGCCTATAATATTTATAGGGATAGCATCTCAGCTGATGTAACAAGCCATCTTCCTGTGTATTGGCATTACCATGGGCTCCCACCTTGCTAAGAATTTATGAGGATTATTTTAATTCAGACTTAAGACAACCTTATAACATCAGTATTATTAATATTATTCCCATTTAACAGACAAAGAAATTAACTTGTGCAAAGCCATGCAGATGGACTGTGGCAAAACTAAAACCCTAAACCTGAATGCAGAGCTCAAATCCATATTACATTACTTCTCTCTCTTTAATTATCTCTTTCATCCATGTACTTACCCATCTATTTATTCATTTATTGCTCTCCTCATATTCTATCTGTTCTTCTATGTTCTTTCTCTGTCTTTCCCTGTACCTTCATGTACGTCTTTATCTCTGTGAACTCTTTCTCTTTGTGTCCTTGACTATCTCAACCCTAATGAGTTTGTCTCTTATTTCATGTCTCTGTCTTTTCTTTCCTTTCTTTCTCTCACTCTTTTAAGCTCTCTATTCATATAAGTATTTATCTATGAATTACCTATTTATATATATGCATACATTTGTCTTTACTTCGCCATCCTTCCTTCCTTCCATTCATCCATCTATCCATCCACCTATTCACTTATGCTTTCCATACCTCCAAATCGTTTTCTGAATATGTTATACAATTTCTAACTTTCCCTCTGAGACTTTCTCCTTGTCTCTTTCTCTCTCTTTCTCACATGTTCTCTCCATTCCTCCACCCTCAACACTCTCCTCTATCTCTCCATTTAAAGTTAGTGTTCACCCAGGTATTTTAGGCAGGTTCTTGTATGTTCTAACCTCCTGCCCCATCCAAGATTAGAAAATATGTTCCTGTGTATTGAAGATATATGTCTCATTAAGGCAATAGAACATCTACATATGGTTCAAACAAAGTTCAATCCTGTTGTTACTTGATGAAGAACAAAGTATTAAAAGAAAATTATTCATGGCTCTCTCATGTTTCTACACATTTTATGAGTGAGGCACTAACTACCTTTGTTCTGGATTACCTTTTTAAGATTATCATATATTGACCAGCCTTAAAAGACACATATAGTATCTCCATTAGAAGCTAAGGACAAGTCTGCTTATATTTTTATAAGATAGAGACAGTATCTCCTTGAGGACAAGGGAGGCATCCTTACTATTCAGGATAATAAGATAATGTGACCTGTTATCAAAGGGAAGACATACCTGCCCAATATGAAATTTGGGTTTCTGAAGCCCAAAGTTCTTCTGAAATGCAACCTAGTACACATACAGGCATCTACTTGGGCTTATCCATGTAGCCCCTGTTGGACTTGAGAGTGAGGAGAACTGACAAAAATATGTTGATGCTCTCGCTGCTTACGGTGTCTGAGTAATCAAGTCCTCTATATCTGACACTGGAGTCTTCTGTAATGTGCAGACATCTATGAAAGTGTGGCAGACTAATTTAGTTTGCAACTGGGTAAAATCTCAGTAACTTCACAGTCTTGCCTCAAAGCTATATCTTTGTTCATCCTGTCTCATGGCAGCATGATACTAGTCATCAAAATTTTCATATATATATATATATATATATATATATATAGCTTGAAAAGGAGAATGTTTCAGACAAATTCTTTAAGCCTCCTATTGTCCATTAAAAATGACCCCTTTGCAACAGCACACTCAGGTGCCCCTTGCTCTACATGCCATTTTAGTCAAGAAGGACACCTTTTCAGTTCATGCATTTCACAACATCTACCTCCATACACACTTAATCTGGTAGGTTGTTTTGTTACTTCAGTGTAACTGTCATGTTCAAGCCTTATTGAGGCCATTGCAATGGAAGGATCACATATCATTGTGGCCTGTAATGGGCTTAATCAGGGAGAATATAACTGTACCAGATGCCCCTGGTGCCCCAGCTCACATTTTCTCAGCCTCACCTCTGACCCCAGCTGTGGCCACAGCAGGCAGTCCTTACAGGCATCAACTTATTTCACATCCACCATGAAGCATCTTCATTATGTTCTGTATTTCCCTTTCTATTCTGGGTCTTCTCTGATGTTCCAAAACCAAACAATAGTCTACTCAGAAAGCATGAATGCACTTCCTAAAAGTGATAGGCTGGTAGTGTCCCCAGGGACAGCTCTCAAATATGGGGGGCCTGGAGGGTAATGGGTAACTATTGCTCCCAATTGATTCTTAAGTGGAAAATTCAGTGAGATATCTATAAGCTGTTTAGAAAACCCTTGAAAAAATAAAATCCAAGTGGCCCACAGCAATAAATCTAACAAAAAGCATCCTTATCATTACATCCTCATCATTACAGACTTGCCTTTTTTTCCTTTTTTTCATATCCCCTTGTGCTTTTCTTTTAAACTCTGGGATCACCTCATAAACTACCTGTCTACAAATCCTTGCCTCAGGTTCTATATCTGAGGGAAATACAAGCTAATCCAATGGTAGAGTAAAAAGACCAATGCCTCTGGAATCAGGCAGATTTGATTCTGTACTTTCTGGATGGAAGATCTTCAACAAGGTATTTAACCTCTGTGAGCATCAGTTTTTTCATTTGCAGGATGGGGGAAATAATACTTACCTTGTACAAGTGGGGAATATTGATTATGGATAAAAGAACACAGTCCTTAGCACACAGTTTATAACAATATCAGTGTTCCACAGACAGCAGTAATTATTGCTTTTATAGCCTGAGCAGATCCCGGGGGCACCACGGACACTAGAGGGGCAGGGATCCTGATGTTTTGACTTCAGTGACTACCTGGGGACTGCTAACCTGCATGACTTTACGACTTTAAGGACACACACCACATGTGTCATTTATACATACATGTGGTTGTATCACAAATAGCTTCTGTAGTCCATAAAATTATTTATGTGTTTGTGGAAAAATAGTACATTTGAGGAATTAAGCCATGTCATTGTTTTTCTTACTCTTCTTAATTCTTTCTACCCTTACTTCTTACCTCTTCCAGTCAGCTTATCACTGTGCATTTGTGGCCTCAAGGAAACAGAAATTTAGAAGTTTAAAAAATTTTCAATTTTTGTTCTTTATATTTTTCAATTTCATAAACTTAAAGCAGAGGCCATAGGTTTTGAAGAAAGTCTTCTCTCCTTTTTAAATAGTAAGAAATTCTCAGAGCATAAATAAAATTAGGGAATGGGAGTTCAGGTGAAGAGTATGGCAAACCTGCACAGGAAAGAATGAAGCCAGAGATGGTCCAGCCTCTCCTTGCGTGCAACTCAAGGACAACCCCACATGCCTCACTAGGGGTCATGTAAAATACAGCACTGCACTAAGCATTGCATCTTCCCTCTGATGGGGAAATATGTTAGCTGTTTTTCCTGTTGTCATCCACTGAAAACTTCCCTTCATTAGCAGTTAGATTTGAAGACGGGCTTCTGAAACTTAGCTGTGAAACATTCCTTTTTCAGAATTTCAAGACACCTAGAAGACCCTAAATAAAGAATGGGACCAGTGTGGAGGTGGGAGAGGGTTGATTCTCAGAATATATGTCTAGCCCCAGGCAAGAGCAATGGTAAGTCAAACCCTATGACACAAGCATTATTCATCAAAATATGTAACATATTGAAGAGGTTCAGAACATGCCACTCCAAAATATGCTGTTCAGGCATATTGACTATTTTGAGTTAAAGGAATTTGTAAAACAGCAAATACAAGGAATATACTGACTATTTTTCTTTTCTTAAAAGCAGGAGATGAAATTCCCATGTGCCTTCCCTATACTGGAAGGAAAGCAGCATTCTTATCAAGAAAGAGAAATTGAGATTGAGAGAATTCTATATATACAGATCTTGTTAAAATCTTTGTCTTCTTTCAGTCTCCCCACATATTTGTCCACAATGGCCTCTCTTTCCTCAACCTAATACAAAGGCATGTAGGTTTCACAATTTCTTTGTATCTTCATTCCTAATAAAGGCTTCAGTTTACATAAAACTTGTATTAAGTGAATGCGTATGCTTTTCTACTGTTGATCTAACCTATGTCAACTAATTTCTTAGGTTCAGCTGAAATAAAAACAAAGAGAGAAAAGGTAAATTTTTGCCTCCTCTAAAATTTCCTACATGTTCATCTGATTTATGCTATGCACAGTTTATAGCTTCTGAGAATCCTGGAGAATTAAGGTCTCCATACTTGTGGATTCCAGTCCCAGAGAAGACCATTTCTGTAAGACATGAGCCATGAACTGATTTTCTAATACACCCTCTCATGTAACCCAAATTTGTTGTTTCTGGACGATCCCTACATAACAGTCATTAATAAATGAGACAAATAGATATCTGGGAACACACAAGCTAGGAAGCATGTCTGGCTGAAAGTGGTCCCCAACAATGGCTGAGTAGTAAGATAACTAGGATTATTACACTCAGCAGGTAATGGGGCCTTTACATAGAAGGTAGGGTAAAAGCTGACAGCAGCAATCTTTTCCTTCACAATTTTCTTCAGGACCATTGCCTTTTAATGATATAAATGCCCTTTTTCCAAGAAAGAGGTGCGGAGTTATACAGGAAAGGTCACTGTACCTCGCAATAACATTGAAAACTTATCTTTTCACTGCCCCACCACCTGACCCCCAACTCAAAAAAACATTTTTGTAACGTATCTGTGTTTCAATCCACTAGTAGACAGTGAATGTTATTAATTATTAATTTCCTCAAAATCTAGTAGCTTAAAACAGCAAATGTCATCTCACAGTTCCTGTGGGTCAGGAATCTAGGTGCAGCCTAGCTAGGTGCCACTGGCTTAGTCTCTCACGAGGTTGCAGTCAAGCTGTCAGCTGGGCTGGCCCTCCTCTGGAGACTCCTTAACTGCATGTGCCTCTGCACAGGGCTCACAACACAGCATCTGGCAGCAGTGTTAAATTGCTATGAAGGTTCCCACATGTTGGCCTTGTGCACTGCATTCACCTTATGGATGGGTAACCAGCAGTCCATGGGTCAGTATAGGTTGTGTGCACAGGCCACTCTGAGAAGCCTTGACTGATTATCTTTCTCCTCCCGCATGCCTTTGTCCCCCAGGCTTTCCCCTCAAAGGGGAGGCTCTTCTAGGAACATCAACTCAGGCAAGAAAGAGTCCTGGAAATTTGTTAGCCCTCCAAATCATATTTTAACATTTTTTTTTTGTGCTCATGCATGTGTGTGTCCATCCTGGATCTCTATCCCTTTCACATGTGCAAATCCAAATCTCTTTACTCATTAAGTTTTCTCTTTCTCCAAAGCTATCAATTCAGTAAATGGAATATTTATTATCTTAGAGATCAATGAGAAACCACATCGTCCCTCCTTGTCCCCCCACTTATCCATTTGGTGGTCAGGACTCAGTGATTAAGTCCTGCCATACTGTCTTGCCTCTTCTTTGTTATTTTTAGCCCCACAGACACATTCCTAGCTCAGGCCCACATTGTCTTCCAACTGAATTATTTTAGTGTCCTCTAAATTGCCTTCCTGTCTCCTGCTTTCCTCATTTCCAACTTACTATATGTAGCAAATTCAGGAAAACATGTATAAATCAGAGCTCTATCAACTGTTTCATACTTTCTTGAGAGCCTTTTTAGTACTTGCACAGAGCCCACAATATAAAAATTTGTGGTCCTTGAATACACATCAAAGCTCTCCATAGTGGACAATGGTAGTGTCTTTTCTACAGGTATTGGCTTACCCCAGGAGGATGCTGGGAGTACCAGAGAGTTAACACCCTTAGCAAGAATCCCACCCAGTGAGAGGCAGGAGTTGGTGGATAAATACCTCAGCCTTTTAACTCCTCAGTAGGACAAGTCTCAAAGGACTCCCAGCAGAATAAAACCCACAGTAGTAACCTGTGATCTGCCAAGCTAAACTAGAACCTTAGGCAAAAGAAATGTGTAATGATTATTTGTAATATAATCTGAAGTCAAAGATGTGATACCTTCAGTTCTGTAGATTTTTGTTTGGTTTGGTTTTTCCCTCACAGTTGCTTTGACTATTTGGCATCTTTTTTAGTTCCATACAAATTTGATGGGGTTTTGTGCTATTTCTTTGAGAACTATTATTGAGATTTTAATAGGGATTGCATTAAATTCATATCTTTCTTTGGGTGATAATGGCCATTTTAACTAGGTTGGTTCTTCCAATCCATGAGATGGAATGTAACCTTCAATTACTTTCAATCCTCCTGAGTTTTCAGTGTATAGGTCCTATACATCGTTTGTTAAATTTATTCCTAGGGGTTTTTTTTTTGTTGTTTTAATCAAAAATATCTTTTTCATTTCTTTTTCTTAGTGTAATGGATTTTTGCACTTTGATTTTGTATCCTGAAATTTTATTATATTTGTTTACTGTTTCTAATAGTAATTTTTTTGGTGGAGTCCTTGGGGTTTTCTACATAAAGAATCATGTACTCTGCAAAAAGTGACAATTTTACTCCTTCATTCCTAATTTGGATGTTTTGCTTCTTTCTCTTGCATCATTGCTCTGCTAGGACTTCCAGAAATATGTTAGAATGGTTACTATTCACAACACAAGAAGTAACAAGTGCTGGAGAAGATGTGGAGAAAAAAGTAACCCTCCTACGCTGCTGGTGAGAATGTAAATTGGCACAGTCACTATGGAAAACAGTAAGGGTGTTTCTTAAAAATAAGAATAGAGCTACCATATGATCCAGCAATCCCTCTTCCCAGCATCTACCAGAAAAAAATGGAAAAAATTTATTCATAAAACTTTATGTACCCCTGTGTTTGTTGCAGCATTATTTGCAATAGCCAAGACATTGAAACAATACAAGCTTCCTCCCATGGATGATTGAATAAATGAAATGTGGTACATATATACAAGGAATACTACTCAGCTATAAGAAAAGATAAATATTGCCATTTTCAACAACATAGAGGGACGGTAAAGGACAAGAACCATATGATTTTTTCCCACGTGGGCTATGAACAAAACAAACAGACAAAAAATTCATTGACATAGACAACAATATGGTGATTACCAGAGGATAAGGAAGTTGGGGGAGGTAGAAGAGAGTAAGGGTGTCAAATATATAGTGACAAAAGGAGACTAAACTTTGGGTAATGAACAAACAATGAAATATACAGATGATGTCTTATAATACTGTATACTTGCAACTTACAATATCTTATTAATCAATCTCATCTAAATAAATATATTTAAATATATATATGCTCCTATATACAATTTTTATATTTTTTTAACCTTTTAAAAATCCTCACTTGAGGATATGTTCATTGGTTTTAAAGAAAGAGAAAGGGGAAGAGAGAGAAAGAGAGAGAGAGAGAGAGAGAGGAAGACATTGATGTGAGAGAGAAACATTGATGGGCTGCCTCCCATATTCACACTGACTGGGTTGGAACCCACCTATTAGGTATGTGTCCTAATGGGGATCAAACCTGCAACACTTTGGTGTATGGGATGACATTCCTACCAGTTGAGCTACCTGGTCAGAGACAATTTTTATATTTTTTATGATCAATTGTTTTAACAAAATATTAGTGATGAGTTTGTTTTCATTAAAACCAGTAAAATTATAATTAAATTTGGTTTTGATATAAATAAAATGTTTAAATTTAAAATAATGGTGTGAGTTTTACTACACCTACTTTATGATTTTTCAATATTTTTCAGTTACTTTAATGTTCTGCAGAAAATACACCATTTTTAAAAATACAAAATATTTTATCTTTACACACTTTTTCTTTTGCCTCAGGCCCCAATATAGCTCAACACAGCACTGTCAGATCCTGTCTTTATTTAAACTTGGATAATTTTATACCATAAATTTTTTGTGTTAATTTTGATATTTAAAAAATATATTTCATTAAAATATTGTGTATTTGGTTTACTGAGTGTTTGGCACCACTTAAATTCTGCATCCTAGGTGAGTGCTTCCCTCACTTTACCTTACTTCTAGCCCTGATGATAACCTGTTTCTTCATTCACTCATACTTCTTTATTGGCTTTCCTTATTTCCCTAACTCATTTTCCACTCCTCTGACCCTACTTCCTGGGATTCCTTCCGAAACAGACTACCCAAAATCTTTATTTCAGGAACTGCTATTGGAGGAATCTAAATTAAATTACCCTCTGTGGTCTAGAAAAAATTGACTATGAGAAACACTTCCATCTTTGTCCTTCAAACCTATGCTTAGCCAGTTCAGGGTCTTTTCTACTCCTATTTTATTTAACGATAATAAAGTATGTAAAAACCCTTTATTTGAAAAGCACTATATAATCATAAACTACTGTTATTACCTTCTGGTTTGTCTGTAAAAATCCCTCTCCCTAGATTCCCTTTATTCTATGTTCACCAGCTGAAATATGTCATGCCACTCTCCCCATAAAAGCATTATTCCCACATCTCTTCACTCACATGTATTCCGTTTCTGACTCCATATCTTAGTGGCAACCCATAGGATAGGCTCTATCTCATGTACCTTATATCCTGGGCATTTTAAGACTCATCATTTCTATTAAGCATCAATCAAAAAATAATGGGGAAGTGGGGATTACAACAATTGCATCCTGCCTTGCAGTGGGCAATCGTACATTAAATGTCTGGTGAATTAAATTAACTGAAGAATTTAATAAATTTAAAACCAAATGCAGTCAACAACAGAACCTTCAGTCTGGTGAACAGAGCAGGTGGAGATATACACAAATATATTCAAAACAGAGCTTTCAGGGAACACAGTGTACCAGATCAGTTGGCTTGATCTGCTGCCTGAGTAGGTTTAGAAACATGTCCACCCAACAAGCTGGAGGTGGATT
This sequence comes from Pteronotus mesoamericanus, assembly GCF_021234165.1. Taxonomy (NCBI): domain Eukaryota; kingdom Metazoa; phylum Chordata; class Mammalia; order Chiroptera; family Mormoopidae; genus Pteronotus; species Pteronotus mesoamericanus. The sequence goes on along the minus strand of NW_026555105.1, from coordinate 31,127,279 downwards.
TAGCAAACCCAAGTATACAGAAACTCTTGGCCTCCCCCAACGATTAAAGGTTCTACACTAAAGGTTCTACTGTTGCTGTTACAAAACTCTCTCTGATGGTATTGTTTGCCTAGATATACATCAGGTGACAAATATTCCTAGCAGGTGTCCTTAATCAAGTCCAAAAATGGTGCATGAGAAAAAATAGCTGGTATATAATCTACTCTGATCCTGATGATAGGGTTGATTTAAACCCTGGCAAGCTTTTTTATAAACCACCTGGCAGAAGATCTCAACACACCCACATATGTCATTCAGTTAGCAATTCATAGGACTTTTATAAATATCCAGGTTCTCCAAATTGTTCTATGGACAGCTGAGTTTTCCTTGGCCATGATTAAACTGTTCGTGCCATTTTTCCCCCACTATGCCAACAATTCAGAGTGTACAATATAAAAAAAAACAAACCCTCTATGATTCTACCCTTCCTCTACCATCAAAGTTATTTATCAAATTATCTATCACAGTATTATTTATCATAGTGAAGAAATGAGAAGGAACTTAAACCACTGAATAATGATTAAGCAAATTATTCCACTCCCACAGGATTATATAGTGAAAAAATCCATTTAAGTGCATTATGAATATTATCCCTTTAATAACTATATGAAATAATTATACATTATGTATATATTTTTAAGAATTACCTACATGGACATCCTAAATTGGGAAGAAAAATCATTAACAAATGGGCATTTGGGAGAGGGGATTTCTAGTCTCTTTCTTTGCCTTAACAAAGATGTTTAAAAATTCTGAATATGGGTGGTATTGATCTGTGTGTTATTGTGTGTACATGTGTATGTGCAACATCCAGTTTTAACATTTACAGATGTTTAACAACTGGCTGCTATATGTACCTCAATTTTTAGCATTTGCTGACTTCCATGGTGTAAATATTCTCATTGTAGCCAAGGGTGGGGCAGAGAGGCACATGATTGACCTCACAAGGCTGTACGTAGGAGGTGAGCCAGCTCCAATGGACCACTGGACTTCACTTTCCCTCTGAGTACCGCCCTGAGCCAATGGCTATCCACCTAAAAATGGCTTCTAAAAGCAATTATTTGTGGTCAATTTGAACTCCTCTCTAAAAATTAAAGATCCCTAACAAGTCAAACCCACCAAGATACAAGATGGAAGAAGCAGACACACTCTGCTTAGCCCATCTTTTCACTCTCTTTGAGTCCCTCTTCTGTCTTCTGGAGGTTTATTAGGTTATAAAGTCCAAACATCATCAGATAGGAAACACTATGTGGGCTTTTTAAAGAGAAATGACCTAGTTATAAAAAATATTAAATGTAAAAAGTTGTGTGAAGAAGAGCAGTGAGCATATATTGGGATTTATAAGTAAATATGGAAAAAAATATCATCAGAGAATTGATCAAGGAAGTGCAGAGCTGGTAGGTACCTTGGTAAATATCTAAGCTATTATCTAAACTAACAGTTTAGATAGATAAGATTCTATAGATAAGAAAATTGGGGCCCAGAAAGTTTAAGTGACTCATACAAAGTCATATTTTAAATCAATGTATTCTAATTCCAAATGAATTGCTTTTACCATTAATCTGAAACCATTTAATATTTTATGTCAGCTCAAATTATAGAGGATTACTATGATATGATATTTTAAGACAAAAAGACTCTAAGAATTTTTAATATATTTCCTAGTGAGTTTAGATGAGTAAACTGTTTTTTTTAAAGAACTATATCTTCCATAAGTTTATACTCTAAGGAACAATTTTTTAAATACCTAACAGGAAGGCACTGTTGGTTATCAGTGAAGCTGTCTCTTACATTCTTCTGTTGTCTGATGCAAAATAGAAGCTAGGCTACACTTATTCACTTCTTTCCATTTCATCAGAGTGAGTGTGTCCTACGCACACATTGCAAGGAAGCCAAATTTTACTTTGCAGCTGATGTTAGTCTCTGGGGGATGAGATCTGGAAATGACTTCCTCAGGAGAGCCCACAGCCTGTTTTTGCTGTTACTGCCAGTAGGCTACATGTTCTCACAAGAGGCTGCATTTCCGAGGGAAAACATGAACACTTTGAAATCTCATAAAACTACCCAGTTAAAGATGTAACAGTAGGACATGCTTGGAGGAGAGGGAGGAGAAGTAGGAAAAAAGAGAGGATAGATTTCCACCTGGGCTAGACTGGCTCTCGAAGTAGTGGGAAGGGAGGATGAGGGAAAACAACCTTCGATACAGGCTGCCTGTGGTATGGAGACCTGGAACCCTCCTGCCCAAGAATTTGAAAGTGATGATGACTCTTATGAAGTGTTGGATTAAACAGATTATGCAAGAAGGCGCCACTGATGGAATCATATCTTGGCCAAGTTCTGGACCTATAGTGGAAAAATACTCGGTAGCCACCCAGATTGTAATGGGTGGGGTGAATGGTTGGTGTCCAGGATTTTTGTTTCAGAAAGTTGGAAATCTTGCAGCAACTGCAGTAGGTGGTGGCTTTCTTCTCCAGATTACTAGTCACACAAGCTATGTACAGATCATCTGGAAGAAGATTAAAATGTGTATAGAAAGCAAAAAGACAGATTAAGAAATCAGCAAATAAGACAGCACCTGAAATTAACAACATAATTGAAGAGGTTACAGAATTTGTCAAACAGAACATTGTGACATCTAGCAGGTTTGTGGGAGGCTTTTTGCTAGGCCCTGCATCTTAAGGATATGAGTGTTCTACCACAGCAGAGTCACTTGTGAGCAAAGAAGTGGTGGCAACAAGGCTGTCTGTCAACATTATATACCACCAGCCTCTCCAGGGCAGCAAGAAACAACTAGCTGGACAATATCAAACTCACTGCCTTCTGAATTTAGCATACTGCCTTCTGAAGTTTGGCAAATTAGTATCTGCTATTAATCTTCTTACATGATATGTATATAAAATATTCCTGAATAAAACATGGCTTTCATTTATTTAAATCAAATGTTCTTTCTTGTGCTGTATAGTAAAGTGACAATAAACAAAAATTTGATTATAGCTGCAACATTAAGAATGGCTTTTTTGAAAGAAATGTTTCCAAGAAACTGAAGAACTGTAGAGCCTTTCTGTGGAAGAATTTAGAAATAGTAGAATTATTAAAGGTATTAAACAGACTTAATAACAAAAAAATAAAACAATAGAAAGCTACATTTATATCTATAGCTATATTTTCACCATAATATTTGCTAATTTTATTAGCATGTCTTGGTGAGTACAAACCAATCCACGCACATCAGACACAGTACACTAGATTCCTGATTTGTTCACATAACTTAGGATAGAAATTGAACTAAGCATTTCTCATTAGTAACATGCACATATCTGTTAATATTGTGTCACTCGCTAGAATGAGGATTCAGTCTCAGGATAAAAATTAGTAACTCATAATACAAAACATTTCAAAAGAAAATAACTGTTTTGACAATTAAAATGTTGACATAACCCACTGTTTATGCTCCATAAATTTTGCAAAAATCTGAAAAGCATAATTCTCTGGCTGCTATGTAAATCAGAAAGCTTCTAATACTCTGTTTTGGGTTATTTTAGAGATGAGTTAGAAAGTATCTGATAAGCAGAGAATAATATTTGGGGGGAAAAAGCAGTAGGATCATTACTGTAGAAGCTCTCACTTCTCTGATTGGCATTTTTCCTGCAACTGAGGTGTGAAATTGCAGAAAATCCAGTCAGGTGCTATCCACATTCACATGATGATTTATAGAATTTGGACTTCAGCATCATACTAACAGAATTCTTCAAAATGGCTTAAGGGTATCAATTTGTGTATTTATTTTCCTACAGATCTGCAAGGTAACTTGGGGAGAACCATCTGTCCTCTAGCTACTCAGGGTGTGGTCTTGGATTCATGGCACGTTCACCACCTCAGAGACATTAGAAGTACAGGATCCTAGACCTACTGAATCAGTCTTCATTTTACCAACATCCCAAGGGACTCAAATGCACATTAAAGTTTAAGAAAAACTACTCTAGACCTTTTTCAAACCTGGAGCAACTGAAGAATTTCCAAGTTCTCATAGCTAGTTAATTGATGATCAAAATTCAAGCCTAGGGTTCTTGAATTCCGGAACTGCATCTTTCTCTGCCTTTCATTTCTTCTTTCTGAGACATTTTTAGGCAAAATGGATAATGTTTCCCGTACAACCCCTTAATACTAATCTAGTTGCTATCAATGCCCATCATTGCCAATGCCAGGTTCTACTGGATCTACCCTCTACAGTGACTAAGTTTTGATATTCTTTTATGTTACTGTAGTCTCAACTTTGAAAGTTTTGATATCCTTTTATATTAATATAGTTTCAATTTTGCTATGGGCACAGCAGTTGGCAAAGTCAAGAAAAATACATTTGAATTTGTTGGCAAAGATCAATCTACTCAGGACTGAACAAAAATCTTTGGAATATTTGTCAGTTTACCAGCAAATTAGAGAAGTTTATCCTCCCTCCCCTACTTGGTTCCAATCAGAAAAAAAGCAGAAATAGGCTTTGAAATAGCTTACATTTTCATGGAACCAACAATGCAAATGGAACTTCATTTCAAAAAGATGGCTAAGTACAAATCAACAGAGGGAAAATGATTCAAATGATAACTTTTCAAAAAATGGGAGATTCACTACTGGTGAGAGTGATTTGCAAGCAGATCATAGGAAAAATAGTTCATTTGCTATCACCCTAAGAGGAAAGAGTTGGAGAATATGGCTTGCTTTTCCAGTCTTTTATGTCAATGAAAAACAACAGCCATTACACAGGAGGCAGCGGGCAGGGAGGAGTCAGCACTGAAGCTGTACCATTGCAGAGACAATAATCCACTTAGTGTTTCAGTTGAAAGTTTGAAAACTAGCCCAATAGGTTTTCGGTTGACTGTGATAACACAGAATTTTCCATATCCTCGTTATCTAGTAAGACCCTTTTACAGTATTAAAATTAAAAGAGGTTATGAGAAGTCATTGTCATTTGACAGTTGAAGCAACTAAGGCTCAGAACACAACTTTCTACAGATCATGTAAGGGTCAAAACCAGGATGAGGATCCTGTGTACCTGAATCTTCATCCAGTGTTCTAACTTGGCTTTATACTCTCATTTTCTGCCTAAATGTTAAGCTTCATTTCCCAAATGGAAGGAATCTTTTTTTTTGTTTAATATACATCTTTCATAAAAAAAAGAAAAAGTTTTTTCAGTATCTTGGGAAAATAACAAAAGGATGTGAGTTAGCTTTGGAGGAATCTATTCTCTGAAATTTAAAATTTTGACATCCTTTTATGTTAATGATACTCAGGTTTAGACGTCTGGGTCAAGCATGAGGAAGGTCAAGAGAAATCTATTTGCATCCGTTGGCAAAGAATAATGCATTTTGGAGTACTGGACAGGGGTCCTTGAAGTCTTTGGGGCTTAATTAATATCTCAGTAGTACATGTGGCTTTGGTAGAGCTCCTACTTCTGTTTCCTAACTTTAGGGAATGATAATTTGGCCTCAAAGATACAGACAGCTGTGAAATTGAATGCTCTATTGGAGCATTTTAAATAGTACATTTGGCCCTTTGGAAGTAACTAAATGGATTTTACTTCTACAGATTTGTAAAACTTGCTCTTTACCCAAAGTTCTACCTCTTCCAGGTGACTCACTCCCAGAGTCTCTGAATTGAGTCCTTCATTACTCACACTCCCTACAATAAGTAAGGTAAGCTGGGGTTGACTTCATACAAAGCTGGCAAAGCTTATTTCCTTTTAGGTGCTAGAATTTATATCTCCCTCTTTTCCTTCCATAGCAATACATTGAAAATTACAAATTTCAGGTAGTCTAGTCTTGCAACCTAGAAATAAAAATATGGTCTAAGAAATGGTTTTCAACCTTGACTGCACATTAGAATCATCTGGGGAACTTCAACTAATCCCCATGTCAAGCTGTTTCCTGATCCATTTTCAACAAAATCAGTTGGGTGAGACCTAGGCATTGGCATTATTTAAGCATGTGTCCAATGTTTAGTTAGGGTTGAAAACAAGTGGTTTAAAATAGCTCTTCTCAGGCTTAGGTAAAGACTAGTATCTCCTGGACCCTTGTTAAAACACAGACTTCTGGGCCCAACCACTGATTAGCAGAAAATTTCCTCAATGTTTCTCAAATTGTGGCCCTCCGTCAGCACAAAAGCATCATTGCCTTTCTGAGAAATGCAGATTCTCAGGTACCACCCAAAACTGAGTTGCTGTGAGTAGAGCTCCTGAATCTTCAGGATTATTAGCTCTCCAAGTATTATTAATGTTTACCAAAGTTGAACACCATTGCTCCAAAGAAGCTGGTAAGAACTCTGTAACAAGGACAACAGTAGAAAATAATATTTTGGACAATGGTAATATTCCAATCACCCATAACTGCCTGGTTTATTATTTGTACCACAAAACCCAGATAACTGTAGAAGACCTGGTTCAATCCATTTGTGAGCTGATTCCTCATTCTAGCATGTCCATCTGGATGAGCCTTCCTCATTCTCTCACAAATAGTTCCTATAAAAGCTGAGGTTACCTTGGATGGTGAGAACCCCTTATTGCTAAGCCAAGTCTCCATGAAAATTAATGCAATGATATGTTGGCCAAGGATCCAGATTCACATTTTTCATCGAGTCTGAAAGAGGGGAATTTAATTTGAAAGCAAAGCATATCTCTGAGAGAAGTATCCAGGAAAAAATACACCTAGGAAGCTTAGAATATTTGCTCCTACTTAAATCAGGAATAATATTCCTACTGAAGTCTCTAACCTGTTTCATGAGGCCCAGGTTGGATTCTGGACACACACAGAAAAGAGAGCTTCTACCTATACCCTAAGTTTAATCACATCCTCTAGCTCATCTTTCTCCAACACATTTCCTGGATATAATATCTGTGTTCACTTCTCTTTGCCCCTGTTATCTACCAAGAATTAACCTCAGAAATGAGGTTACTTGAACCCCAGCACATTTTTCTTCTCTTCAGCCATTGTCTTCCATTGGGTATAAATTGTCTAAGAGCTGGAATAGAACATCAAAATCACAAACAATTCCAGGGTTATTTTTCAGTAGTATATTTGACTGTAAGCAGTTCTACAAATCTTCTTGTGAACTAACGAGCCCCTTTTTAACCAGTGAAGCTCCAAAAAACAGCTTGGATGCTCTGATCATCAACATACAAGTCATGACTTCCTGGTCTCTATATATTTTAAGCTCAGCTGCAAATGCTGTGACTATCACTTATGAATACAAGTCAAATATTTTTCCCTTCATTAAAATGCTGCCTTACTTCACAATACAAAGTAAAAACAATCATGAGTGTTTCAGACACTAGATTGACATAAGGGAAATAGACTTCAAAATTAAACTAAATATTTTTACTTTGAAATTTTGAGTGACAGGAGCAGGAATTTGCCTTTTTCTAACAAAAGAAAATAAAATAAATTTGAGAATAGCGGAGTGAAGCTAACCTAAGCCGGAACTCCCCAGAGACAGCAGCAAGCTTCTTATGCTGGGTATGGGTTGTGCATAATATTTTGTTATTCCCACCCTTTCTGGCTTATAGAAGTACAAGAGAAACAGAGTGCCCAGGATCAGGAAAAATATGCCAATTAAATAATTGCAAAAATGTCTTAGGCAATTACTAGTCTCCAGCTGGGGTTTTGCTCTTTGTTATGAACTTTAATACAACAGCCTCCTCTCTTAAAATTATATTTAAAAATTGGGTTCACTTTGCACATTGATGTAAGCCTTTCTTAGGGAAGTGCTTTGTAGCCAGGAAGCTGAATGCTAATGCAGAGGTTGCTATAGTAAGCAATCTTTTCTATTGAGCAGCAGAAGAAATAGTTCTATGAATTCCTAAATAAGTAACTGGGACTAAACAGGATACAACCTGTTATTTTAGCCCCTAAATACAGGTTTGGAGCTAGAAGATAGTGGTTTGTCTATAAAATCCTAATATAATTATAGATGCTTCAAAAATTTTATGTTCATTTTTTGAAGCTGGTTGTTGATATTTTTCAAAGTTTTTACATAACTCTAACATTCTCAATATTTTTGTTTCTCAGCAAGATAAAAAGCAGATGAGGGGAAAAATTGCCAATTTTCATATCTCTGAAAAGGAGTTTGCATAATTAGAAGCTAATTAATGAATGCTTGATAAGCTAGAAGTGTTTAATGAACATAAAATAATAACAGCAAAATAGGTATGCATTAAAAAAAACAGAATATGATCTAAACAAAGAGCTTTGTTTTATTTCTTGAGAAACTGTAACTTTCCAACTGATAGGTACTCTCCCACTGCCCCTCTGGCCCTTTTCCATCTGGAGGCGAGAGGACCTTACCTTTAGGGGCCAATCAATAGGCTCCTTGCCCCTGAACTTTCAGTTGGACTCCTGTAATGGGACATACCATCCTCTATATAGAAGGAAAGTAGGACAGTGGAGTTTGACTCTTTTCTGACAGATTGTTGCAGATTGGCTGAGGTTCTTCACCTCCAGCCACAGCTCCTGGATGCTGGTTGCTGTCTCTACCCTTCCACTCTAGGTGTGACAAATAACCCCTCATTATTGCTGGCCAAAGGGCTTCCCAATTTCTGTTCATTCCCCTTAATCCTGTCCACAATTTTCTTTACCTTTCCTTTACCTTTCCTCAAATTTCCCTTTTGAGGGATCATGTAATTTCTTCTGGAGTGCTAGTCCTTAAGAGTCTATTTTTCATTAAGATGAAAAACTTGGTATATTCAAAAACAACTATATTTTATTTAAAAAATATTATTAAACATATATTTTAGGATATAATTATGACATCAGGCTATTTCAATGCCAAATTAGCCACCTCTCTGTTGATATAATTTGTAAAGTAAAGCATATTCACTCTTTCATATTCACATGAATCACTTGATTTATAATTTGTGTTTTATTTTCATACTGTTCCCTGCATGTTCTCCATGTCTTCTCCACCCAAGTAGAAACTGCGAAGGAAGGTTTGGAGACAGCTTTTGTATTCACCAAGGCGCAAAGACAGATAGGAATGAGCCTAAAATCTCAACCTGCTGTTAAGGAAGGTGTTGTGATGAAATTTTCTGCTGTGTGTTTTGTCTTTTTCTCCCTTGCTCTCATTGGTCACTACTATCAGAGAGGTAAGCCCTTCAGAGGAAGGCCTTAAATTTAGCTTTTTTTTTTCTGTCTACTCTAGGGTCCCTTGGATAAATTTATTGGTTGTGACAAAAAAAGGGAAAAAAAAAACAGGCACTGAGCAACACACTGTCTTTAGCCTTTTCAATGAGTAGGTACTTTACCTTGGAGCCATAAGGAATGAAGACGTATGGTGTTTAAAGAGAAGTAACGGTGTCTTTCTCTATGTATCTGTCTGTATTTTACTTTCCACTAAGGGTTCTGTTATTCCTCAAATTCTCAGATTCTCCTCCCTCCACAGAGAGGCAGGCATGCAGACAAAGAGGGAGGCAGTGCCACCTCCTGCCCTGTCCAATCACTCATCTCATTTAGCATAGCCCTCGAACAAGGCCTGGCTTCCTCTGTGGGACTCAAAATGATAAATGACTCTGTTACTGGGACTCTAAAAGGATAATCGTTTTCCAGACCCATTGTTCATTCTCAAGAGGATATTGGATAATAGTATATTAGGATATTTTCCTTGTGCTTGACTGTATTGGTGGCAAGAACCTTCATCTCTTACCCATCTATGAGTAACACACTGCATAGAGCCCCAGGGGGATAAAGAGGTTAGCACAGCTTTCAAAGCTGCCTAATTTGCAACCAAACAACAGCTTAGGCCCAGATAAATATGAGCTTGTTAAGTTTTAAGTGGAAAATCACAAGCTTATAAATGAAATGTAGCTACATGCACCTATGACTAAGTCTACATCATTCTCCAAACTCTTAAAAGATACTATAAGTGTTTACTAAATATGAACATATACAAATCATGTGACTCAGTGATTTCACTCATAGGTGTACACCCAAATGAAATGTATTCATAGGTTCAACAGAAGTCATATAGCAAAATATTCATAGCAGCTTTATTCTTAATGGCCAAAAATCCGATGTTTCCAAGTTGTTAATTATCAGTAGAAGAGAGAGATAAATAAACACTATACAAATTAAGAAGTAATTCTTTACAGCTATCTGTAAAAAATATGAATTTTACAAACAGTGTTAAGTGAATGAAACAAGACACAAGAGTACATACTACATGAATCCTTTTATCTGAATATACGAGTAATCAAGTAGAGATAAACCTATGTTAATCGAAGCCAGGATTGTCATTACCTTTGGGGGCAAAGAGTCTAGAAAGGAGCATCAGATGAAGGAGGCTTCTGTTGTACTGGTTATGTCTTGTTTCTTGAATGGGTTAAGTTTATAGTTCAATAAATTTTCCTAAAATTAACACACCTCATAGAAATAAAGGTGGCCTGGTATCCAACTGATTTAATGCAGAATTACTAACCTATTGGCAAGAAACATTTAATCTTCCCTTAGGATAAGGACAGAACTGAGTAATGGGAGGGCCATCCAGAGAGCTGTCTGAGGTACCATTTTATAAGGAATGTTAATGCTTGCAGGGGAATAGAAGGATAGAAAACTGTACTTGCCAGAATTCCTTCCAGAGATGGCATTGCTTATGTTTAAAAAGGACTCAAACAATAGGTTAAATTTGATAAGATACCCCAGGAAACAGTTGCAAAGATCTTTGGCATACTTTGATTAAAAACTCTAGTTGGTTAAATAAAATGGCCACAATTTATTAATAATTCTGTGATCATTTGGTTTATCATTCAGCAACTGTTCTCTCTCTCTGTTCCCTTCTGAGGATAGAGAGTACATCCAGGTCTCTTGTTATTAAGCTTGGCCACATGACCTGCTTTGGCCAATGGAATATTAGCATATATACTGACACACTTCAGGACTAAAGCACCATTCCCCTAACTGTATAGGAAAGATCAAATAAGTCTAAGGATAGATGGATATCAGGATCTTGAATCAGCTTCACTAGAAGCAAAGCCTGAAATGAGGATTTATATAAAAATAATTTATTGAGATGGTGCTTTTAGGAGAAACTAGGAAGGAAGCGAGAGAAGCTGATAGAGTGGGTCCTTTTCCAAAGCATTAAGCTTGGCAGTACTCCTGGCCTATCACTTTTTATCTTCCCAGGCCCTAGTTCCCATGCCTACTATACAACAGATCCTCCTTACATCATTGGTCTATTGATTTAAGTTACAAATGGAGGAGATCAGCAGTTGTAATAGGCAGGTTCAAACTAATGTAGCAATTGGGTACAATCCCCATCTTATAGTCCATGGAAAGTTTAGTATCAAGTGCCTGCGGCCAGTCTTGGCTTTGTTGCAATTCAATTTAAAAAGTGTTTATGATGTTTTACTCTTAATTCAATTATGACACTCATAACTGGGGGAGAAACATTCATACTACAAATCCCAATATTAAAAAAAAATTATAAGCTTGTTTTAAAACCAGACTCCAACCTATAGCCCCCATCCTGTGGCAGCCACAGTCCTCTTTTTGTAATTATGGATTGCCATATTTTATTTGAAAAAGAATCAGAAAATATATGAACTTTTGCTTGTCTTCTTTCACTTAGCATAATGTTTTCAAAGTTCATCCAACTTGTGGCATGTATCAGTAATTTGCTTCTGTTTTATGGCTAAATAATATTTTATGTAATTTATCATAATTTGTCCATCCACTGATGGGTATTTGTGTTGTTTCTACCTTTAGGCTACTATGAATAATGGCGCTATAAACATTCACATTCATGGACAAGTTTTTATGTGAACATACATTTTCATTTACCTGGAGTATATAACTAAAAATAGAATTTCTGGGTCATATGGTGATTCTATGTTTAACTCTTTGAGGAGACAGCAACTGCTTTCCATAGCAGTTATACGATTATACATTGTCAACAGTAATATATGAGGATTCCTATTCTTTCACATCCTCACCAACACTTGTTATTTTCCTTTTATTATTATTAGTAGCGGTATCCTAGCATATATGAAGTGAAACCTCATTGTGATTTTCATTTGTTATTAAGGATAACCATTGAGGTTGCACCTTCATGTACTTGCAGGCCATTTGTATATCTTCTTTGGAGAAATGTTTATTCAAGTCCATTTCTGATTTTTTAATTGTATTGACAGCTTTTTAAATTGTTGAATTGTAAGAAGTCCATATATAGTCTGAATGCTAACCCTTTATCAGATATATAATGTGGAAATATTTTCTTACATTCTGTATATGACAAGTCACTTCTCTCTTGCTACTTTCAAGATATCGTCTTTGTCTTCCAATTTAACTATAATGTGTCTTTGTTTATATCCCTTTGAATTTATATTGTTCAGAGTTCATTGAACTTCTTGTAGTGTAGGTTCATGTATTTCATCATGATTTTCATCAAAAATTTGGGGAGTTTTTGGTAATTATTTCTTCAGATACTCCTTCTGCCCTTACTCTCTTTTCCTGTTGGAAATACCGTACAAATTATATTAGTATTCTTCATCGTGTGACATGGGTCCCAAAGGGCCTGATCATTTTTCTTCACCCTTTTTTCTTTCTACCCCTCAGGTTGGAGTATTTTAATTGTTCCATTTTGAATTCACTGATTCTTTTGTCTGGCTATTGAAATCTGTTGTTGAACTACTCTGATGTGTTTTCCATTTCAATTATTGGGTTTTTCAACCCAGGCTTTCTATTTGGTTCTATTTTATAATTTCTATTGTTTTATTTGATATCCCCTGCATGTTATGCATTTTTCTCTTGGTTGATTTCAAGTCTTTTCCCATGATTTCCTTTAGTTCTTTTAAAATATTTATAACAGTTAATGTGAAGTATTTGTCTAATATGTTGGCTTCTTGAATGGTTTCTCTTGATGAGCTTTCTTCTTGAAAATGAGCCATATTTTTCTGTTTGTGAGTTTTGTAAAATTTTATTGAGAACTACATATTTTGAATATTGTAGTGTGGTAACTCTGGAAATAACATTATTTTTCCTCACTGGGGACACTGTTGTTCCTTATTTGAGAGCTTCAGTCATCTGTTAGTTTAGTGACTTTTCCAAATTATTTTTGCAAAGGCTCTATTTCTTCTCTCTAGCCTTTAAATTCTTTGTTCCATTATTTCATAGTCAGTCAGTGATCTGACAGAATTTCCTTGAGTGTCTAAATCTAGTAAGAATGAAAATCAGAGGAAGAAAAAGAGTGAAGGAGGGAGAGTTCTTTTTTCAGTTCTTTTTACATGTGGTGCCTGGGAAGCCACATTAGCTTAATGGGTTTGAAACAATGGAAAGTCTCTTTGCTCGTCCCAGTTACCCCCTAAGCAGATCAAAATACACAACCTCAATTTTTGGACAACGAAGTACTTATTTCCCATTCTAATACCAGCGATTATACCAGGAACCCAGGTTGGTGACCCCCTGGCTGCTTGCTACAGGGCTAGGTGAAGATAAGTGTTTGCTGTTGTGTAAAACACTGAAATTAACCAGTGTCTTTCTTCATCAAGCACTCCCTTGAACAATATTAGTATTTAACTAAACTCTAGAGTTCCAAAATGGTTGATTCTAATTGTTGCCAGTTCAATAGTTGCTTGGATAGAGATCAATTCCTGAAACTTTCTACTTTGCCATCTTTTGTGATGTCACTCAAAATATTTTAATATTTGGTAAATCAAATTATTTATGCTTCTATTTTCAGGTTTTCTCTAATCACTTTTGTACATTAATATTTATCAGATAAATATTAGAATAATTATTGTCAATTCTTAAAAAGGAAAAACATAGTCTTTTTTTTATAAATTGAGTTGAACGTATTGGTTATTTTAAGACAAGTGGCTTACTTTCAATATTATATGTCTGTCTACATGAGATACAGTTTTCCATTTATTCAAGTCTTTTAAGTTCCTGTATAAGTTATATATTTTTATACAATACCTGTTCATTTATTGATATTTCTTGTTTATTATCTTATATTTGTGAAAAGTATTAGTACTTACAATACTACCATTGCAAATGCTATTATTTTCTGTAATATAACTTTATTTTATTTTATTTTCTTTGAGAACCCAAAGGACAGCAAGTAACCCAGAGAACACAGTGATCTTTCCCTTTGGGACAAAACCAAACCCTTCAGAATGATGCCTGGGTAACAGGCTTTGCCCAGGTGCAGGGAGCTTAGTAAGCCACTCAAGATCGTCTCGTTCTGCAGGTTGAAAAAATGGACCCTATTTGTCTCCTGGGCTGATCACATGGTCCACTGCAATCTCCTTGAAGACTGCCATGTTCCAGAAATTTGAGCCAAATTTGGAATCGGCACAAACCCATGGGCATGAGGAGCGTCTGGTTTCCAATTCTCCCTCCGAATGACAGCCTGCAGTTGCCTTCTGGGTACAGATTGAAGTGGCACAGGAAGTGACATCATATCTGAAGACGGTTGTGGGGTCACAGCCGTAATATTTCTGTCAATCAAAAATTATTTGACTCTGTCTAGGCTGGTAACTAATTCTACCTGACTTGGGCTGTCCACGTGACCTCAAAGTCACAAAACCAACTCAGCCTCAAGGACACAAAGACGGCTGCACCCAGGCCACACAGCAAACCAGACGTATGTGCAGTTGCCACCAGGCAGCCTGCTGTTTCGGGCAGTGCCAGACACTCAGAGAACGTGGAATTTCGTAGAGTGAGCTCCAGGAGCAACCTTTTCAGGTGAATCAGCTGCACAAACGTGACTCTGGATGAATCATCTATTTCAAATCCAAGTTTATTTCCATTAAAATGGAAGCATTCCAATAGCCCCTTCTCTTTGCCCAAGTGACATGAATCAACTCACTGTTGATCTCACCATGTTTTCCTGAGTTCTTCAAAATGAAAAAATTTGCCTACATTTTTATTCAAAAATTAACTATGTGTGGTGATGGGTGTTGACTGAACTTATTGTGTGGTTATTTCTCAATATAGACATATATATCTCAAGATGTTTCTTTTTTAAGATTGTATTTAGTTTATTTTAATTTTTTATTTTTAAATCATGTTTATTCTACAGTTATCTCAATTTTCCCCCTTTGTCCTCTTCCACCCATCCCACACTGCCCCCCCCACTCCCACAGTCAATTCCCACTCTGTTGTCCATGTCCATGGGTCAGTGATACATGTTCTTTGTCTAGTCCCTTCTTCTTTCCAACATTGTCTTTCTTCCCCATCCCATCTGGGCACTTTCAGTCTGCTAAAACATTCCATGTTTCCATGACTGTGGTTTATTTTATCCTTTACTTTATTTTGTTGAATAGATTTCACTTATTGGTAAGATCATATGGTATTTGTCTTTCACTGACTGGCTTATTTCACTTAGCATAATATTTTCCAGTTCCATCCATGTTGTCACAAAATGTAGGAGTTCCTTCTTTCTGTCTTTCTTTCTTTTTTTTAAATGTAGATTGATTTCATTTATTTATTTATTTTAAATGTCAAGATCCATTGTAAAATATTAAAACATTTAAATCCATTATAAAGTCTCAGCAATTAAAACAACACGACACCAACACAGAAATGATCGAGTAGATCAATGTAATAAAATGAGCATTCTAGAAACAAATGTATATATCTGTCTAACAATATAATATGTGATTAAATTGATTTTTCAGATCAATGGAGAAAATAAAGTTTGTTCAACAAATAAGGTGATTGAACCGCTATTATTTGAAATAAAACAAATATAGAGCCCTATTTCACATATTATATAAAAATATTGAGGTGAGTTAAAAATCAATATGTAAAATCTAAGGAGTTTTAGGAGAATATACAAAATAATATTTTTCTTACCCTGAGGTAAAATATTCAAACCTAGAAGCTATAAAGAAAAATATTGACAATACTATATTAAACATTTAAGACTACACAGTAATATATCTATAAAAAAAGTTAAAGGACAAGTAATAGAATAGGAAAGTATTTGCAACACATCTAAAAAAAAGTTAATATTTTTTTTCTTTTTTCCTTTAAGGGAAAATATTCTACAAACACTTAGTCAACAACTGGATAAAGAATACCAAAAAGTCATTTTAAGCTTTTTAACAATAATAGAAATAGAAAAGAAATATTCAAAAACAGGTTTAGTTTCAACAAATAATAAAGTAACAATTAAAATAACATATCGTTGTCACAATCAGATTAATAAGTATTAAAAATATTGGTAATATCAAGTATCAGTAACTGTGAAAGGAACTGGGTACACATAGACTCTTTTTCTTCATCTTTTTAAAGCAGTCCCTTTAGCATATTTTGCAATGCTGGTTTGGTGGAGGTGTATTCCTTTAGTTTTGTTTTTTTTTTTTTTTGTCTGGGAAACTCTATTTCATCTTCCATTTTAATTGAGAGCCTTGCTGGGTAGAACAGTCTTGGTTGCAGGCCTTTGCTTTTCATTACTTGGAATACTTCTTGCTATTCCCTTCTGGCTTGCAGTGTTTCTGTTGAGAAGTCAGCTGCTAGCCATACCAGGGCTCTCTTTTATGTTACTACCTCTTTCTCCTTTGCTGCTTTTAGGATTCTCTGTTTGTCTTGGATATTTGCCATTTTAATGATGATGTGTCTTGGAGTGGTCCTCATTGGGTGGACTTCTGTGACTTTTTCTCTCCTCAAATTAGGGAAATTTTCCATCACTACTTTTTCAAACAAGTTCGCTATCCCTTCCCCTTCTTCTTCTCCTTCTGATATTCCTATTATATGGATATTATTGCTTTTCAGGTTGTCCTGCATTTCCCTAAATGCCTCTTCATTTGAGTCTTTTTTTCATTTTCTTGCTCTTTCTGGGAGATTTTTTGCTACCTTGTCCTCCAGCTCGCTCATTTGCTTCTCTACTTCATTTAGCCTGCTTTTGATTCCTTCTGTTGTGTTCTTCAATTCAGAAATTATATTTCTTCATTTCCTCTTGTCTCTTGTTGATAGTTTCTATGTCCTTTTTCATGCTGATATAGTTTGCAGTAAGTTCCTCATAGTTTCCCTGTAGTTTTTGGTAATTCTCTCTGAGCTCACTGAGCTCATTGAGCTTCCTTAGAACCGTTGTTTGGAATTCAATATCTGATAGTTTACTTGTCTTTATTTCATTTATTTCTCTTTCTGGGGATCCCTCCTTTCCCTTCAAGTAGGGAGTGTTTCTTTGTCTTCCCATGATTTGTGAGACTCTTCTTTTTTGCTTCTGTTTCTTAAATTGATCTGTCTTGATTTCCTGACTTTGTGGTGTTAACTTCTATGGTAGGAGACCACTGTTCTATTCTTTCTGGATCTGCCTCTGATGATGTCAGAGGTTGACCCTGTCTGACCTTAGGCAATCTGTTCAAAACTTCCAGGAATCCACTGTCTGTGACTGTCCCCTTCAAGCTGTTAATCTAGTCACTTTGCACTAGGCAGGCAGACTAGACATCACAGGGTAGGGCCACATTTCCCCTGGGGGCTTGGCTGTTGGTTCCTCTCATGCTGTTGATGCTCAGGGGAGTGATCTGCCTGAGCAAGATGGCTGCTGCATATGGGGGAAAGAGTCAGCACCAGAATCCTGCCAGCTACCCTCTCAGTTCTCTCCCCAAAGCCTCCTTCCCTACTCTCTCTTCTGGAGTCTACAGCCGACTCTGTCCCCGCCTTTGCCAGATACTAGGGTAAATGGCTGCAAATAAAAATATATGCGTTAACCCTTTAAGCAGCTCTTTGTGTCTCCAGCCACTTGTGTCTGGCAGAGAGCAACCCCGCTGCTTTTTGCAGCTGGCTGTTATCTGTGTACTTTTTGGGCTCTAGTGCTGTAGGCTAGAGATCCCAGCTTATGGTTTAGATCCCACTCTTCTCAGGGGGATCCAACTGGCTGTTTCAATATCCTTCTTGTGCTACCATCCATGGGTGCCCCTCCTGCCTTCTCGAGTCTCTACTGCACTCCTTACCAGTTAAGTTCTGCTAAAACTGAAACTTCTGTCTGTCCAACGTTATAAGGTTCTTCTCTCGCTATTGTTCAGTTGATATTCCAGGTGATTTCTCCACAAATTAGTTGTAATTCCAGATTGGTTCTCTGGGAGGAGGTCAGTGTGACTTCCATTCATTCCTCCACCATCCTGATCCTCCTGTAATATAACTTCTAAAGGGATATTATTATATAAGAACACTGTACTTGGTTATTTATTTTGTGATTGACCACCCTATTAAATTCTCCCACTAATCCTAATTGTTGTTACTCTTCTTAAGGTTACCTGAATGTACAATCACATAATTTGCAAATAATAATTACTATTTTTTCTACTTCAGTATTTATTTTCTTTATATTTTCAGAACAATTATAAAGAATGGTGATGATTGCAATTATCCTTCTTTTGTTCCTCATTTAAAGGGAAAAGTGCCTAGTGTTCAACATATAGTTATGATGATGGGTATTATTGTGTGCTATAAATACATATATAAACCTATCTACATATATACTTATAAGTATATGGAAATTATATTTTAATAAATATAATTGTATTACAATATTATCAAAATTATTTGTGCCTTAGATATTTGAATTGCATTATGTGCCTTTTAAACATATTAAAGTAATTGTAAACCTTTTTATTTTTTACATTAACTTACTAATATAGTAAATCAGTTAGTAGATTTCTGAAATTTAGATTTTCTGCTTTTTTAGTATTTTCACTTGACCACTGTAATTAATTATATGTCCTATGTATATTTTATACTTTCATTGAGTGTGATTTAAATTGGCCAGGTTTTTTCCAACTGTGCTTGTCACAATTTGGTTTCAATAATAACTGCATTTATTTAGTTCACTGGAAATTTTTTCCCTTTGTTTATTCTAAAATTGTACAAAATACAGATGTAAATGAGCATACATTTTTGCTGTTTCAAAGTATTCATGATGAAAATCTATACTATTTTCCTTTTCTGTAAATAAATGTTTAAATATTTGCTCCGTAGTCTACATGATTATTTAGTAATTTAAATTTTCTCTTAAAATCATCTACTTTATCAAAATTTTCAAATTTATTAACATAAAGCTATGCAAATACTCTAATAAATGTCTGTTTCCTCTATGATTTAATATTTTTCTTTAGTCATGGTTTATTTGATAAATTTATTTTGTGGCTACATATATGTGTATACATATGAACACTATAATTATGCATATATTCATGTAATATATAAACATATACTATTATATTTCATTTCCTTTTTAATAATTACCTTTCATTATAATTTTATGTTTTATAATTTTCTATCTTTTAGACTATTGAAAAATATTTGATAATGGGTTCTCAGACATATCACCAAAAACGCTCTATTTTAGAAATCAAGAAGTTAAATGTAACTGAAAATTTTAAAAAGTCCCTTTGCAAAATACCCTGCTAACATGATAAAAAGACATGCGAGAGTCTGAGAGAAATTATTTACAAATCTAATATTTGACAAAGGACTTAGATATAAAATATGTTAATAATGTTATAAACTCAATGGTAGAAAATGAACAATCCAATTAGAAATGAACCAAAGCTTGGACATTTCACTAAAGGGAATCTAAGGGTGACAAATATGCTTATGAAAAGATGTTCAGCATCACTGGCCATTAGTGAAATGCACATTAAGGCTATGATAAAATATCACTGCACACTGATTAGAATGACTAAAGTAAAAATATAGTGCCAATTACAAGTGCTGGCAAGAATGTGAAACAACTGGCTCTCTTATACATTGCCACTGGTAAGATAAAATGGTGCCACCACTCTGGAAAACAGTTTGGCAGTTTCTTGTGAAGTGAAACATACACATATCATTTGACCCAGTAATCACATTCTTGGCGATTATCCTAAAATCATGAAAATGTATGTTCCCACAAAACCTGTACATAAATGTTTATAGCAGCTTTACTTGCAATTGCCAAAAATTTTAGATAAACCAAATGTCCTTTAACAGTTGAATGACAGTAGTATATTCAAACAATGGAATACTCAATAATAAAAAGTAATGAACTATTGTTGCAACAACTTGGATAAACCTCAAAGACATCATACTGAGTTTTATAAAAAAGCTAATATTGATGCGGTTTGCCAATATTTTGTTGAGAATTTTAGCATCTATGTTCATCAGAGAAATTGGCCTGTAGTTTTCTTTCTTTGTAGGGTCTTTATCTGGTTTTGGGATTAGGGCCTCCCAAAAAGAGTCTGGGAGTCTTCCCTCCTCTTGGATTTTTTGGAATAGTTTGAGAAGGACAGGGGTTAGCTGTTTGCTAACATTTAACATTTAACAGGGGTTAAATGTTTTGTAAAATTCTCCTGTGAAACCGTCTGGCCCTGGGCTTTTGTGTGCTGGGATATAGAGGTTATATAAGAAAAAGTTCTTATCACTGAGAGAACATATTGAAGTCATTATAGATGAAGCATATTCTGTCTGAGATTGCCTCAAAGTTTTAAAGGAGTGGGTCTAAATGAAACAATATTGGCCATGGGCTGAAGCCAGCTGATGTATACATAGGGATTCGTCATCCTATTCTATATACTTCTGTGTTTTTTTGAAATTGCCTTGAATAACTTCTTTAATACACCTTAGTCAGGTTCTTTATTTTACATAAAGATAAATGAGGTATATTTTTCATGCCCACAAATAGATATGTTACTTACATTTATTCATAATTAAACTTTAAAAAAAATGCTAATATTGAAGGGTTATATGTTGTGATACATATATACACACACCCACACACATATATAAACAAAATTTTATGTCTGTATACAGGTAATAAAATTATAGTAATGAAGAAAAAAGAACAGGGCTTGATAAGGAGTAACATCAGAGAGTTTCTTTATGGTGATCAGACAAACCTGTATCCTGACTGTGTGGTAGTTACTCAAATCAAAACAAGTGACAAAATTTTATAGAAATATACATAAAAGAGTGCATATAAAAACTGATGAATTCCAAGTAAGATTTGTGCTTTGTATTAGTGCCAATTTCCTATTTTAACATGTTTATGGTTATG
Organism: Pteronotus mesoamericanus; assembly: GCF_021234165.1. Lineage (NCBI taxonomy): Eukaryota > Metazoa > Chordata > Mammalia > Chiroptera > Mormoopidae > Pteronotus > Pteronotus mesoamericanus. The sequence continues at coordinate 31,106,225 of NW_026555105.1, read as the reverse complement.
TTATCTTATTTTTTTTCTAAATATCTGATTGCATTGAACTAGGCACACATGCATACACACATCTACACGAATACATGTAATATTAGTGAAATATGCTTAAACTCTATGGATTACAACAATGTCAACTCCCTGGATTATACATTGTACTATGGTTATACAGATGTTACCACTTGGGGAAACTGGCTGAAGGACAAATGTGACATCTCTACAAATTTTTTAAAACTCTTATGTATCTATACTTATTTCAAAATAAAAGTTGTAAAAATATTGAACTCATTATTCTGTTGTGAAAACTACTGCTTAAAATCACACTGGTTTCAGCTTCTACATGTAAAGAGCTTGCAAATTGCCACTCCCATTCTAACAAGAAAAAGCTGGACAACCTGAAAATCAATGGCTTTTCTTGGACTCATCAGAAAACTTTAGTTTCAGGATAAACATCTACTCTGGAATCTGGAGAGACAGGCCAACCTTGAGAGTCACAGCTGAGATCTGCTTACCTGGAGTAAAGCCACTGGAGCCATAGCCAGTAGGAACTGCTAAACATTAATTTTTATGAGTTCCTTGAGACTGAGTATGGACGAGCACGAGAGTGAAGAAATATGAAGGCTCCAGTGTTAGGAGGTCACCATATGTTTCTGGGTTTTAGTTCCAGCTACGCCACTAGATTCTCATAGTGAAGATCTAAGACAGATCCCCTCATGGTTCTGGCTGGAAGGGGATGAATAATCACTTTGAAATAGACCCAGAACCTTCTCTATAATGAAAGTCTGTGCTCCAGGGTAAAAAGCTTTGCCAGAGCATTGTCTTATCATCTAGCAGAAATACATTCCTCCCACTTGAGTCTCCTCTAGCATTTCTGTCTCACCAAATAGGGGAAAAACATTGTCAACAGAGGACAGGGCTTCAAGAATATCAAGTGGGAATGCTTTAGCCAGGTAAGGGAATAGGATGCAAAGGAGGAAAAGGAAAAAAAAAAAACCCACATTTTCCACTAGGGAGACATTTGTGAAAATCATAGCCCAGGGACATAGGCCGACTAAAAGACTGAGATTTAGCTATAATATTAAAGAACGCGTTTCGTCTGTCACAATTTACTACAACATGAAAACAGCTCCAGAACCACAGTGGGCTACAGATGAAACATATAACAGTTTCTCACTCAACACGAACACTTACAGAAACCCAAAGTCAGAGGGAAACAAAAACAAGGACACTAGAGAAACTTAAGGTCTTACAGCTAGAGCAAACATCATATGTAACCCAACTCTCAGCCAGATTTACATAAAACCTCATACTTCATGCATATTTCAGTTCCTATTACCTTATTCAACATGTCCATCTTTCAACAAAGAATTATAAGGCATGCCAATAGACATTCACAAATGTGGGAGTTCTTTGTTATATAGTATTTTGTAGTAGAAAGATGACTACTAAAGAAATTATCTCTTTTAAATATCATCTAAATTATTAATGTCTTGTTTATGGCATGAGACTGAAATTCCGGGGCCCTAATCACTGAGTTCTATAACCCATCCCCGAGTTGGCTCTGAGACCATACCTTTCATGGGCTGCTCCCAGCCAGTGATTGAACAGATCATAGCTTATTTCAAGGAAGGTCCCTTTCTAAGAGAAACTGGATTCCTCTGGTGACTTGTTTTGGCTCAAGGATGCCCTGATGGTCTTGCTGAAACTCCAATTTCAAAATGGTCTAGGAAGCTTTCATTCTGTCTTCCTTCACTTTCACTTTAACTCCAGGTCAAATGTGCATTGTGTCCTGACAGCATTCCCAGCTCCCTCATGTTTTTTTCACAGGTTTCCCCCTAAAAAAAATCCTTTGTGTTTAGTCCTTTCTTGGCATCTGTTTCTCAGAGAACCTGGACTAACACAGTCTTTTATTCTTTCACTATTTCAGACTTACAAACTGTTCCTTGGTGGGCATTTTTAAATAAGATATTCATGGATAAAAATTGTTTGTATTTTTACATTATTTTCCCACAAGAACACAAAGAAATTCAGGAAACTTCCTCAAATGCACTATCAGGATTTGTCTTTTAATCTCTTTAATTTTAAACTGGAATGTCTTTTTAGAAAGCAATGCCACATCTTTTGCTGCAAATTGGCAACATAATAAGAAAAGGCTAGAGTTAGGAAAGGTAGAGTCAGTCCATAAGATTTCATATGATACCCACACACTTCATGGATCCTTAAAAAAGGCAAGAAAAAAATGAAGTTTAATTATAAATCTTAAATACTCTGAGATTTTGTGGACACATAGTCCCTGAATTAGTTCATGAAGTGACTGGGTTAATAGGATACAGTTGGATCTTCACAATTACATAGCTATGGTTTTGGTTTTATTTCCCTAAGGTCTGAGGGATTTAGAGGCTAGGAACAAATTTTAACTAGATTAAGTAGTGTGTGTGTTGTGTGTGTGTATGTAAAGTAGATCAGTTGTGTATTCTTAACTTTCACAACAGGGTATATGTGTGGTTTAAGAATTGTTTCTTTTATGTACTAAATTTTGAATTAAATGCTTATAGAAAATAACTCCATTGAAGCCACCTTTTTATTTGGCATTCTTAGGGACAGTGAATATTCTTTTTAATGTCATATGTGCAAAAATACCCTTGAGGAAAAAGCTCCTTGACATTGATCTTGACAAGGAATTTTAGATATGACACCAAAAGTATAGGCAACAAAAGCAAAAATAAAAACTGGAATCAGGTAAAAATAAAAATCTTCTGCACAGCAAAGGAAGCAATTGACACAATGAAAAGGCAACCTACAGAATGAGAAAAAAATATTTGCAAACTATATATCTGATAAGAGGTAAATTTCAAAAATGTATAAGGAATTCCTCATACAACTCAATAGGTAAAAAACAAAAACAAAAATGATAAAATGATTTAAAAATGGGCAAAGGACCTAAATACATATTTTTCCAAAGGAAGACATAGATAGCCAAGATGTATGTAAAAAAGCGCTTATCATCATTAATCATTAGAGAAATGCAAATCAAAACCACAATGAGATATCACTGCATACCTGTCACAAGGGCAATTATTTAAAAAATGAAAGAAGTGTTGGTGAGGATGTGGAGGAAAAGGAACCCTGGTACAGTGTTGGTGAGAGTATAAATTGGTACAGCCTTTATAGAAAACAGTATGAAGACTCCTCAAGACATTAAAAATAAAAAAATTAAAAAACTACCATGTAATCTAGCAATCCCACTTCTGAGGATATACCCAAAGGAGATGAATTCAGTATCTCGAAGAGAACCTGCACTTCTGTGTTCATTGCAGCATTATTCACAATAGCCACATCTGGGAACAAATTAAGGTCCATTGACAGAGGACTGGATAAAGAAAATGTAGTATACACAAACAATGGGATATTATTCAGCTTTAAAAAGGGACAATATAACATTTGTGACAACATGGATGGATCTGGAGGACATTGTGCTAATTGGAATAAGCTGGGCACAGAAAAAAAAATACTGTATGCTTTTACTGATATATGGAACCTAAAGTAGTCAAATTGAAGCAGAAGGTAGAATGGTGGTTGCCAGGGCTGGAGAAAGGAGAAAACAGGGAGATGTTAGTCATTTCAGTTTTGCAAAACCAGTAAGTTTTGGGCATCTAATGCATAGCATGGTGACCCTAAGTAATAATACTGTATTGTGTATTTAAAATTTACAAAGAATGTTGATCCCAAGAGTTGTCACCATGAAAAAATAAAAAAGGAGTTGAGATATGAAGTAATAAACATATTAATTAGCTTTATTTTTGATTATTGCACAATGTACAGGGTATGGCAAAAGTAGGTTTACCGTTATAAGTACACAAAAGTTTATTCTTGTATTATTATTTATTAATTATTGTATTATTTTCCATATGAGCAACTGTTAACCTACTTTTTTTCCCACCCTATATATGCATATAAAAACCATCAAGTTGTACACTTTAAATATGTATAATACAAAAATAAGTTAACCTTAAGCCCAAATTTGCTTGGGTCAAGATGGAGGTGAGGTAGAAAGACACAACCTTTTAAAACAAATATGTTACCCAGAAGTCATTTGAATTTTATGTGGAGAAACAATTAAAAGCAATTCTGGTCAGCTCTCAGGCACCTACATACCTGAAAAGCACCTAGCTGAGCAGCCATCAGTCCATACTGGCTGTTCTCATGAGCACAAGTGATCTGCTATAGACCTATTAAATCAAGCTTTGGACAACTGGCTATTCATCAAGAATGCCAGGGAAAGAATAAAAGTCAACTAACAAATGGTTAACCCATTGTTTCCATTTGAAAGAAACTTAATTGGAAAGGTATAAAACATTTTTTAATAAAACATATTTAGACTGCCAGTATTTTACAAGGATAGTAAGAAATAAAAGACCCTCATTAAAATGAGTATTTGCACCACACCAGAATACTTGAAATACATGCTTTTTTTCTTTAGTCAGAACTCAATTTTGCATTTTCTTGATTTATAGATGAAAAGAATTCCAATTGCTTATTTATTTCTAATACCTGGCATGTGAACCTCTAGCTGGCTCAAGTAGTTCTGATGAAATGCAGGACAATGACACCTTGAAAGGTGGTGACAGTGTATCCACTTGAAAAGTAATTGCTCTTGGCTTCACGCACAGTAACTTCAAGATGGAAAATATATTCAGAATAGCAAATGCCAAGAATGCTTCTAATCCAACTGAATCCCTCCCTTATCATTTCAGGGAAGCAGGTGGGATAAAAATAATGCCAAAAAGCATGACTTAGCATATCAAAATTTAGTGTATAGTAAGCTTTCTATTTTCTTTCTTCTCTCTCTCATCCTCTTTCTCTACTTTTATTATCCTTTTCTTATTAGGAGCTTCCACCCAAAACTATTAACTGAGAATTTTGTTAAGTTGCAAAAAAACATTGACCCAATTAGATCCATTTTTAAAAAATATATAATGTTTGATGCATTCAAAGGAATATACATAAAGTACATGTAAAACATGTAGCATAGCACTAACAACTCATGTAATACCCCCCTTTTTATTTAAGTATTATGAATATTGATTCATTCGCTGTTTTCCCCTTCTGTCTTCCCTCACCCCTGAAATAAATATTATTCTAAATTGTTTTTATCTTTCTCTGCTACATCATTATTAGCTTGTCTGCTATGCAAACAATGTATTATTTAGTTTTTATTTTATTAAAAGTGTATCATATTGTACATAGTTTTTGTGGTACTGGCTTTTTTCATTCAATAGTATTCTTCTTTTTTAATTCATCTATTTGTTGTAAGAGCTGAACTTCATTTATTTTCACAACTGTCTAATTTTCTATTGCACAAATATATTACAGTTCATTATGCTGTGTCTTGATTGCCAAACCGGATGTGATATGTTACAACTATTTTCTTTCAGTTTGTGGCATGCCTTTATTTTTTCACTATGGCATCTTTGATAAAATTCTTAATCTTAATTTTGTCAAATGTATTGTTTTGGTTTAGCACTTTATGACTTATTTAAGATAGCCTTCCTTCTTCAAAGTTACAGATATATTCTTCTAAATATTTTACTTTGCCTTTGAAAATTGTTTTAGTCTACCAGAAATATATTTTTATGGGGACTATTTTGTTATTTGTATACAAGTTTAGTTTCATGTTTTAAAATTTTATCATTATACAAAGACTCTTTCTACCATTGACTTTTCTATCCTAAATAATTTTTTGACTTATTTGATTTAATTATACCAGATTTCTCTTGGTTCATACTTGCCATATATTTTCCCCATGTTTTTATTCTCATTTTTTGTTGTTGTATCTCTTATAAAGAGCATGAACATGGATTTGTTTTAATACAATATGACTATATTTCAAGGACTGGAAATAATGAAATTTAACCTTTTAGTTAAGAACACTTTTTAAAAATTTTATACAGCTAAAGATACTGATTCTGTCATTCAGTTGACTATTACCATAAAGATGAATCAGCAGGTTTAAAAGAAATTTATTTTATCTCCAATCTGATACTTTTAGAACAACTTGTGGGAACACAGCCTTAAATACATACCGTTTCTTGAATTATCTCAATTCTCATGAAGAAAAATTCTCCAAAGAGAAACAAAAATGTCTCTATCAAATCTTATAACAACATATTTAACAGTACTTCCACTAGGGGACTAATCTGAACAGAGTGAGTACTTAATTATTTAATCATATCTATTTTTTAATCGCATTTAGCAATTTGACAAGAAAAATGCTGAGTTATGACTAGAGAGGGCTTTGGGAGATGTCCCTCCCACACTCCTCCCTCAATCAGAAGAGTATTTTCTATTAGGAAGATTATTCAAGTCACAGTTGTGGTTCTGAAGGTCTGGGCTGATGGAGCAAAGAGATTATTCACAGGGAAACTAAGCCTTCATGATTGTAGGCCATAAAAGAAGTCTGGTCTGGGTTGGGCTCATCACATAAATGGGTGTCACTGGCTACTGGCTGATTTAGGATGGGCTCAGCTGGGTTAACTCTACTCCATGCTGCATATCTTTCATCCTCCAACAGGTTTGTTAGGCATGTTCACATAGACATTACAGAAAGCAACAGACACAACCTCAATATACAAGCACGCTTTAAGCCTCTTTCTGCAATGTTCTTGCTAATATCCCACTGGCCAAAATAAGTTACATAATCTAACTGAGCTTTAGAGTCAGATTCTGATGGTACTATAATGCTACAGGGCAGAGAGTGAGGACACTGGTAGGGGCCAAGCAGTGGCGCCATTAATGCAATCAGTCTACCACAGAGACCAGTTTCCTTCCCTAACCAAGAAATGCAGACTAGGAGCCAAATAAACCTTTTTTAAAGAGGACTGACAGGGAACCATTGTCCCCAGGGAAATGTTTCAGCTGAGACATGACCTCTCTGAAGGACAAGCTTATTTTTCAGCCAGGGCCCCTCACCAGTCTTTGCTTCTTGTTTGAATAGCTGGAGCATCTAATTGCCTTGAATCAATTTTTGCAAGGAGAAAGAAGCAACCAAAAAGCAGCAGAGTCCTTTGTTTAACTTCACATCTATGGCAGGAAACGAGATGAGAAAGTGACAGTGCTCATAAAGGCATGGTATATTTCTTCTCAGGGGCAAACAGAGTTTTGGGGAAAAAAACAAGCCCCTTGTAACTGCTGTTAGGGAAACGTTGATCCTTGATTTGCATAAACTGTGGGCATTTCCTTTGAATTTCATAAAAATTGCAAATTGAGAAGTACAGGACCATTGACAGGAAACAGATTTCTGAGGCACGGTTTGGAAAAATAAAATATATTCATGATTTTCATATTTTATATTTTTGGTACATTACCTTTGTGTATGTGTGCATGTGTGATACTCACCCTGCAAACCTGATATATAATTTTAGTGTATTTGAGTTTGTTCCCCAGTGTTATATTAATGCATGTTTTTGCATTCATTGCTGGCAAACAGGGCAATAAATCTTAGGAGATTCAGACCTAATTTGTGTTGCCATACCAGAATGAAAAGCTAGAATTTCTGCACGTATTTTAAGCTGCTTCCTTCCTTAATGCATTGTGTCAAGTTCTTAGCAGTTTCTCCCATAGAAGATAGGCTTTCATCGTGCGTGTCGGCTTGGGAGAAATCTTGCTCCTATGTATTAACTGCTGACTCCTTTAATCCTGTTAGAATTTAATTTCCCTTGATTGAATGTGGTGTTATCACCAGGTGCTGAGTGGCCCTTTCCTATCAGTGCATATAAATCCTGTTAGTCCTTCCCAGACTCCGAATGTACCAGAGCCTTCTGAGGTCAGGCTCTTCTGAAGGAGCATTTGCTCTCAGTTTCATGAGAAACAGAGAGTGAAAGTCAAACTTTGGGACACAGATGCCCAGTTTATTTGTGTCTGACTGACTGAGGCATCTCTGTAGATGTCCTCTGTGAGTCCCAACAGTTTTCAGTGGCTTCTGCATTAATAAGTTCAAGGGCTTAAAAAAAAAATCTTAAATTAAATTGTAAGGTGCTTATTGATTAGCAAAATACTGATCCATAAAAATCTCTATTACTTCTAATACTTCCAATTTTAGTTTTTATATGTATGACCTGCTTAACGGCTTGTCCCAGAAAACTTCTGAGCAATTGCTGGGAATTGTAATGAAATCGATTCTCAGTGCTCCCAGTACCTTTGGCTCCCTGTGAGAGAGTCTTCCTGCTTCCAGCTTCCCCTTCTGCATCTCATCTGTTTGCCGTTTTCTGCTAATTACCTTCCTTTACCAAGCAAAAGAAAGCCAATTCTATTCACAGTCAGTTTTGCTACTTGTTAGCACCTCTAATTATTTTTCAAAAAGTTTGATTTATGAAGAAATTACTGGATAAATTGAGGTGTTTGCGGCTTCTATGGATCTAGGCATTAATTAAAATAAAGTAAATTTTTTATTACTAACAATTAAGTTTGATGAATATGCTGATAATTTTTTAAAATTTTAACCATTTCAATGACGTCAATCTGGTCACTAAATGTGGTATGAATATTCTGCAACATGCTGTGATATAAACGTAATTCAGATAAAGTACTAGTCTTCAAAGTGATGAGAGTTTACTATGTTTTTGTTTCTTTTTTTTTTTCCCCAAGGATCTCAAAATCAAAAGCACTCAGGTCAGCATTAAAAAAAAAAAAAAAAAAAAATTGGTCCAGTAGCAATATGCAGACCAAAATCAGATCTAAAAAGAGGAAAACCAGCTGTATTAAGTATATGTTTCTGTGTAGGAATATTGACCTACTGCTCTCAGGACTTCTGATTTTCAAGAGGAACTATGATTTTTTTTTTTATGGAATATCTTGTAATTTATAAATGTTAGTAAACATTTTAATTAAAATATTTTGAAGTTATGGGCTAGGTTTACCTTTCTGTTAAATCCCTTTGCAAAAAAGAATTGCAGAGGCAGTAATCACTAGCAGTTCACAAGGCATTTGTTTTTGCCTCCTGTAAGATTGGTTTTCAGTTTCTCATTGGGTGATAGCTTACATGTATACCATTGTCCATGTATTGTTCTAGAAATGTTTCTCATTACTTGACTAGAAAACTAATATTTCACACCTAGAGTAAATAAAATATGCTAGATCATTAGAGGATCTTACAAGGGAGATACAGAAAGCTCGAGTCAGCTGGTGAGAGAGATGGGCATGGGAGTCATGCTGGGCTCTAAACAGAATGAGAAAGTTGAAAGAGCGAATTGCAGAGGCAGTGGGCAGAACAAAGAAGAGATAAAAAATGAGCCCAGACAGAGGGAAACCCTAAGATTCCAATAGTTTCCTAGTTCTTAGATTATTTGTCACTCTAGCTAGGGTATATTTCCTGCACAAAGGTTTTATTATTTTTTCATGTTCTTTAATAATCTTCCTCCTTTTATATAACAAAGATATGGGGGAAATATATATTAAAAATTAACTCAAAGAATACAGGTATGATTATATTAAAATTAGTAAAAAAAAAATCCAAACAAACAAAACTTTAAACCAAAACCAAGGTTAGTTTTAGAAAAGATCTTTGAATAATGATTTAATAATTTAAATCAGAAAAATATAAAATTCTAAATTATAATACAAATTGAAGCTGGACTATTTCATTAGTCCAGATGACAGAGAATCACATTTAGCTCATAAAGGAAAAGTGGGAGGTTTGAATTCAGAGAGGTTAATTTTTGTTTCCACATTTTTTAATAAATATTCATTATGATGTGTTTGCTACTTTTACATGTTCCTGGTTGCACTGATTTATGGATTACATTCTCTGAAAGAGTCGATACTTTATAATACTAATAAAACTTTGCACTGAATGGCATTATGATACCAGATATCTAATAACAAAGCTTCCAAATATATGAAGTTTGACAGAACAGAAAATAGACTAATACATATTCATAATGAGATTTTAATATAACTGTCTCAGAACAAGCATACAAAAAATTGTTAAGAATATGGAAAATGTAAACAGTTTGATAAATAAATCAGACTTAATTGGCCTATTCAGAATATTGTACCCATTAACATCTAAATTAATATTATTTCAAGTGTACATAAAACATTTATTAAAATAGACCATAAGCTTCACTATAAAACAAATCTAAAAACATTTATGAGATTGAAATTACACACATTCAGAGTAGAATTCAGCTGAAACTTAATAAAAACAAATAAAACTTAGAAGATTCTTTTAAGTGTGGAAATTAATAACAGACTCCTATGAAAAAGCAGAAAGTATTTGAAAATAATAAATATTTTTAAAAATCAAAAATTGTGGAATATAATTTAATCTATGCTTAGAGGGAGCTTTGCAATCATATGTACACAGAAGAAAAGCTGAAAATAAATGATCTGAACACCAATGTCAAGAGGTTAGAAAAGAACAGAAAATTGATCTGAAAAAGAAGGAAGTAATAAAGATTATGGAAGAAATTAATGAAATAAAAAGTTAATCTAAATTAAAAAGGATGAACCCAAGTCAAAAACTTAGTTTAGTTTTGCTTGGAAAGAACATGAAGTTGGTAAAACCCTGGCAAGATAGATTAAGAAAGTAAGAGGCACAAAATACCAAAATACAGGATAAAGACTGGAAAACCAATATAAGCATAAGAAAATGGAATACTATGAAATCCTTTGTAGTAAAAATAATAATAATAATAATAATTGAGATACAATCTGTAAACAGATATTACTAAATTTTGTACAAGAAAAAAATTTAAAAATCCAGTAAGTCTTGTGATTATTTAAAATTTAAATATGTAATTGAGAAACTTACTACTAAAATAATTTTAGACTCTGAATTTTTTACACATGTTTTCCACCAAGTGTTTAAGGAAGAACTAAGATCCATTTTACATCAATTGCTCCAGATAGAGAGGAAACCTGCCTAGCTTCTTTTTTAAAACATTTTATTTTTCAATTACAGCTTACATTCAATATTATTTTGTATTAATTTCAGGTTAGACGATCACATACTTCACAAAGTGGTTCCCTCCAATATTTCAAGTATCCACCTGGTGCCATACATAATTATTGCAATTTTATTGACTGTGTTTCCTAAGCTGTACTTCACATCCCTATGACTCGTCTGTAACTATCAATTTGTACTTCTTAATTCCTTCTCTTTTTTTACCCAGTTCCCAATCCCCCTCCCTACTGGCTACCATCAGTCTGTTCTTTAGTATCTATGAGTCTTTTCTGTTTTCTTTGTTCACTTATTACCTTCTTTAGATTGCCCATAAAAGTAAAATCATATAGTATTTGTGTTTCTCTTTCTGACTTATTTTGCTTTGCATAATACCCTCTAGGTCCATCCCTGGTGTCACAAATTGTATGATTTTATTCTTTTTTAATGGCTGTGTCATATTCCACTGTATATTATTACCACCACTTTTTTTTTTTTTATCCACTCGTTTATTGATGGGCACTTAGACTGCTTCCATATCCTGGCTATTGTAAATAATGCTGCAGTGAACAAAAGGGTGCATATATTCTTTTGAAATAGTGTTTTGAGTTTCTTTGGATATGTACCCAGAAGTGGGATCACTGTGTCAAAAGGCAGTTACACTTTTAATTTTTTGAGGAAACTGCATGCTGTTTTCCACAGTGGCTGTACCAATCTGCATTTCCACCAACAATGCGCAAGGGCTCCTTTTTCTCCATCTTCTCGCCAACACTTGTTTACTGATTTATTGATGATAGCCAGTCTGACAGGTATGAGGTAGTATTTCATTGCGGTATTTTTTTTTTTTTGCGTTTCTCTGATCATTAGAGATGTTGAACATCTTTTCATATGTCTCTTGGCCATCTGTATGTCCTCTTTAGAGAAGTGTCTATGTAGGTCCCATGATCATTTTTTAATTAGATTGTTTTTTGGTGTTGAGTTGTATGAGTTCTTTATAGTTTTGGATATTAATCCCCTATTTGATGTATCGCTGATGAATATTTTCTACCATTCAGTAGGATGCCTTTTTGTTTTGTTGACAGTTTTCTTTGCTGTACAAAAACCAGGTTTTAGCTTGATGTAGTTTCATTTGTTTATTTTTTTCTTTGTTTCCCTTGCCTGAGGAGATGTGTCAGAAAAAATATTACTAAGAGAAATGTCAGAGATTTTACTGCCTATGTTTTTTCTAGGAGTTTTATGTTTCTGCATCTTACATTTAAGTGTTTAATTCACTGGGCCTCCTTTAATGCAGTCAGCATATCCTTAATACCAAAACTTAATAAGAACATTATTAAGAAGAAAAATTTCAGACCATTTTCCCTCACAAACATTGATGCAAACCTAAACAAAATATTAACAACCAAAACCCAGCCAAATATAACTAGAGTAATAATACATTATGACAAAGTAGAGGTGGTTTCTGAGGATGCATGGATAGTACACATTTAAAGCTCAATCAATATCATTCACCACATGGAGAGGTTAAAGGATAAAGTGTTTGATAAAACTCAATATTTACAATAAAAACTTATAGCTACCTAGGAATATAAGTGAACTTTCATAATCTGATTAATGTAAGTGTGTAAATAAGCTTTCCCTATGATATTGGGAAGGAGACAAATATACCTGCTATCAAAACTTCCAATCATTATTGTACTGGAGGCTGAACCAGTGTAGTAAAGAACAGAAAACAAGAGCTGAAAGGATATTAAATGAAGAAATAAAAGTGTCATTATTTGTAGACAAAATGATTGTTTATGTAGAAAACCTAAAACAAAAACTTTTGTTCAGGCTTCTGGTCAAGATGGTGGCGTAGGCAGACAAGGCTGGTTTCTTCTCACAAGCACATCAGAATTACAACTAAAATATAGAACAACCACCACTCAGAACTGTCAGAAATCAAGCTGAATAGAAATCTGAGAATTTCAGAGTTAAAGAAACCATATCCATCCAGACTGGTAGGAAGAGTGCAGACACTGAACAGGTTGGACCCTCACATATGTGTGGTGAATAAAAATTCAGAAGGCATATCTTGAAAAGGTTATCTCAGGAGTAAGGAGTCCCAGTCCCACATCAGGCCCCCAGCCCAGGGTTCCAGTGTCAGGAAGATAAGTCCCCACAACTCTGGCTGCAAAAACCAGCAGGGCTTGAGTTGGTGAAACAAAACTGCTGAAGCCGCAAGCAGTTCCTCTTAAAGAACCGTCACACAGTCTCATCTACTCAGACTTACTCCTTCTGAGCTCCAATATCGGGGTAAGAGCTTGAAAGACATCGGTGGCATAAAAGGAGGATCTGAGGTGTCTGGAATCAAGGCAAGCAGAGGCCATTGTCCCTTTTCTAAACCCTTCCCCTATAGAGCCAGCAAGCTGGTGCCATATCTGAGACTCCATCAACCTGGATGACACTTTCTGACTGACCTTGGAAATCCCCAGAGACTCTACCCAACTTATGGGCCCACCCAAGCATCTTTTTCATATGAATGGCTGGTCTTGGCTCATGTTTCACAACTTCCTAAATCCTATCAAGAAAATCCTCACAGCTGGCCTCAGTGAGCCCCATGCATAGCACTGATTCACAGCCTGGCCTTGCCTGGGAATCTCCAAGCCCAGCACAAGTAGCAGCCATCTCAGTTTGTTTTATAGTTCAGGAAGGGGATACCCAAGCAAAACACATGTGGGGGCCGACTTTGGCCTAGATTACCAGGGAAACCCCAAGCCAGCACACCTAGCAGACAGTGAAAGACCACACTGGAGCACCACTACACTGTCCCTGAGCTGTTGATCCTCCACAGAGGGCAGAGCTTGATGGTAAGTGATCACAGCCAATCCTTGCAGCTGACTGACCTCAATAAATCTCTCCCATTGATCTGCCAATAGCAACCAAAGCTCAACTATAAGAAGAGTGTGTACTCAGCCCACACAAAGGGTGCGCCTTGAGTTCCCAGCTTGGGTGATAGGGGAAGATGTGCTAATGTACCCTACAGAACACCTACTACATACCAAAACATGGAGTCAAACCAACTCCACCTAATACACAGAAACAATCACAGGATGCTACAAAAATGAGGAGACAAAGAAACATGGCCCAAATGAAAGAACAGATCAAAACTCCAGATAAAGAGCTGAATAAAATGGAGATATGCAATTTATCAGATGCCGAGTTCGAAACACTCTTTAAAAGGATGCTCATGGAACTTAGTGAGGACTTCAGCAGCATAAAAAAGATCCAGTCAGATGAAGGATTCACTAATTGAAATAAAGAACAATTTACAGGGAAACAACAGTAGAGTGAATGAAGCTGAGATTCAAATAAATGATATGGAACAAAAGGAAGCAAAAAACAATCAAGAAGAAAAAATAATCCAAAAAAAATGAGCATAGTATAAGCAGCCTCTGGTATATCTTCAAGTACTCCAACATTCAGATCACAGGGGTGCCAGAAGGAGAAGAGAAAGAGCAAGAAATAAAAATCTATTTCAAAAAATAATGAATGAAAACTTCCCTACTTTGATGAAGAAAATAAATATGCAAGTCCATGAAATACAGAGAGTCCGAAACAAGGTGGACACAGAGTCCCACTCTAAGATACATCATAATTAAAATGCCAAAGCTTAAAGATAAAGAAAGGATCTTAAAAGCAGTAACAGAAAATAAATTACTTACTTACAGGGGAGTTCCCAAAGACTGTCTGCTAATTTCTCAAAAGAAATTTTGCAGGCTAGAAAAGATTGGCAAGAAATATTCAAAGCCATGGAAAGCAGGGATTACCCAGCAAAGATATCATTTAAAATAGAAGAGAAGATAAAGAGCTTCCCAGACAAGAAAAAAACTAAAATTCATCATCACAAACCATTATTATATGAAACATTAAAGGGACTTATTTAAGAAAAAGCAGAAGATCAAACCTATCAACAATAAAATGGCAAAAATACAAACCTATCAACAATTGAATCTAAAAAAAAAAAACTAAGCAAACAAGAAGAACAGAGACAGAATCATGGATACAGAGAGCATTTTGTTGGTTGCCAGATGGGAGGGACTGTGGGGGAATGGGTGAAGAGGTGAGGGGATTAAGTACAAATAGGTAGTTACAGAATAGCCATGGGGATGTATAAGAAATGGAGTAGCTGAAGAACTTACATGCTTGATCCATGGACATGAACAATGGTGGGGGGATTGCCTGAGTGAGTGGGCGATGCTGGGTGGACAGTGGGCAATGGGGGGAAAATCAGGACTACTGCAATAGCACAATTAATAAAATATTAATTAAAAAACCTTTTGTATTAATTAATAAAAATAACAAGGTCCCTGGATACAGGATCTATTTAGAGAATCATTTCAATCTTACAGTCTATCAAGAAACAAAAAATGCTTTGATTTTAATTAATATCTTTCACTTAGACATTCAAAAATCTTGCATAATTCCTGCTAGATTAGCTTTCTCTCTGAGATGGTGGAGATTATAAAATTGCTGTGAACACTGTTCATGCTCCTTGGTGTATTTAGGGTTTTATTTAAGTACTGTATTTTTTTTATTGTTGTTATTTCAAAACACAGATATTTTTACCAAAGTTCTAATAAATGCTAAAATTTAATCCATTAAAAAAGATATACTTTAAAAATATACCAGTTAAAAATCTAATGAAGGATTTTTTAAATGTCTGGTGAAAAAAAAATCTAAAGAAATGAAAGAAATTATTTAAAAATGTATGGATTCATTATGTTTTTATTGAAAGACTCAGCATATTTTAGATGTTAGTACTACTAAAATTAATCTATAAATCCAACAAAACCCCTTTAACAACTGCTGTATTGTTAGTAGAAATTAACAAGCTGAAACTAAAATGTATATGTGAATAGAAGCAAGTGAATCCCAGGGATGAGAGGGGCCAATAATATGGAAAATCAAATTCTTGGTTATGATGACTTAATGCTACCTGATAGATTGACTTATCAAGATAAACCCCCAGTTAAAAAAATCAGAGGCACTGTCTGGATAGATAAATTGATCAATAAAATAGAATATAGAGTCCAAAAACAGACCATGCACATCAAACAAATGTGACACTATAGAGTAATAGAGAAAGGATAGTTTGTCAATTAGCAGTTCTGGGTCAATTGAATGTTTGTATAGAAAAATGCAAACTTTCTCCTATTATTATCTACAGAAAATCAATTCCAGGCTGATAATAACTCTAGAACATAATATAATTGGTAAAAAAATATAAAAGTAAAGCTTCTGGGACATAACATAGGAAAATGCCTCTATGTGACTGAGATAGGAAAAGTTTTCTTAAAACACAAACTGTGAAAAAATAAATGAATAGGTAGGACTTAATTATCAAAAACCACAAAGAAATAGATGGATAAAGTGGGAATTAATTAAAATTAGAAACTTCAGTTCATTGAAACACACAATTAAGAAAATGAAAAGGCAAGCCAGAATATTGTAAAGATATTTACAAAATAAATAATGTCTATATACCAAGGACTTTTATAAAAATACAATAAACATTCTTACATATCAATAAGACAAAATCAAATAATCCAATGAAAACTGGGCAAATTTTCTATATAGTTATTTTATAAAAAGAGACTATCCAAAGAGCCAATTAAACATATGAAAAAGTACACAACTTCATTACTCATTATGGAAATAGTTATTAAAACTGTAGTGTAATACCTATTGATACATACCCACCAGACTGCCTAACATTGTCTAGAATGACAGTATCAAATGTAGGCATACCGTGGAACAACTAGTTCACTCACACTTTGCTGGTGCAAACATAAATGGTACCTGATACCATTTGGTACCTTGGAAACCTGATCAGTTTCTTATAAAATTAAACATATTTTACCATATGACCAAGCAATTATAATTATGCTCCTAGAACTCAGGAGAAATGTGGACTTACGTGCAAGAAAATATGTTAAAATTATTATAGCAGCATTATTTGTAATATCCCCAAATTTGACACAAGCCAAATGGCTATTGACATTAAAATAAATAATTTGAATTATATCTATACAAACAAGCACTACCTATCAAGGAAAATAAATGAAATATCATTACCTGCAACAATGTGGTTGAATCAGGCAAACATAAATTTAAACAAACAAAAAAAAAACCACTCACAAATGGGAACATTCTGCATTATTCCTTTATTAATAGTTGAAAATGCTATTAGAAGATAACTTTTGGGATAGACAGAGAGTATAGCTGTTGTATGAATCAAAAAAGCAGCTTATGGAATGTGGGATTATTCTGGTTCGCAGTCTGGGTATGTTCACTTTGTGAAAATTCATTGAAGTATACATGTATGATGTGTTAACTTTTTTAAATTTTTAAGTATATTTTATTGATTATGCTGTTAAGGTTGTCACATTTTTTCTCCCTTTTTTCCCCCTCCACCCAGTTACCCCATTCCTTTCAGCATCACCCACCTTAGTTCATGACCATAAGTCAAACATACAAGTCCTTTGGCTTTTCTATTTCCTATACTATTCTTACCTCACCCTATTATGTACTTAAACAATTATGTTTCTTATTCCCTGTACCTTTTCCCCCATTCTTCCTTCTCCCTTTTCCCACTGATAACCCCCATGTGATCTCCATTTCTGTGATTCTGTTCCTGTTCTAGTTGTTCATTTAATTTGTTTTCATTTTTGTTTTAGGCTCAGTTGTTAATAGTTGTGAATTTGTTGCCTTTTTAATATTCATGGTTTTGATCTTCTTTTTCTTAGATAAGTCCCTTTAACTTTTCATATAATAAGGGCTTGGTGACGATGAACTCCTTTAACTTTTTCTGGTAAGGACTTTCTCTGCCATTCCATTCTAAATGATAACTTTGCTGGATAAAGCAATCTTGGATGTAGGTCCTTGCTTTTCATGACTTTGAATAATTCTTTGCAGCCCCTTCTTGCCGGTAAGATTTCTTTGGAGAAATCAGCTGATAGTCTCATGGGAACTCCTTTGCAGGTAACGCTCTCCTTTTTTCTTGCTGCTTTTAAAATTCTCTCTTTATCTTGAGTAATTTCATTATGATGTATCTTGGTGTGTTCCTCTTTGGGTCCAACTTCTTTGGGATTCTCTGAGCTTCCTAGACTTATATGTCTATTTCCTTCACCAGAGTGGGGGAGTTTTCTTTCTTTTTTTTCCAAGTAAGTTTTCAATTTCTTGCTCTTCTTCTTCTTCAGACACCCCTATTATTCAGATGTTGGAACATTTAAAGTTGTCCTGGAGGTTCCTAAGCCTACCCTCATTTTTTTGAATTCTTATTTCTTCATTCTGTTCTGCTTGAATGTTTTTTTTCTTCCTTTTGTTCCAAATTGTTGATTTGAGTCCCAGTTTCCTTCCCTTCACTGTTTGTTCCCTGTATATTTTTCTTTATTTCACTTTGTATAGCCTTCACTTCTTCCTTTATTTTGCATCCATACTCAATCATTTTTGTGAACATCCTGATTACCAGCGTTTTGAACTTTGCATCTGATACGTTGGCTATCTCCCCATCCTTTGTTCTTTTTCTGGACTTTTGATCTGTTCTTTCATTTGGGCCATGTTTCTTTGTCTTGGCATACCTGTTACATTGTAAGAGGTGGAGCTTTAGGTATTCACCAGGGCGGGGCAGCCCAGTTTGCTGCATTATTGGGGAGGGGTCAGAGAGGGAAATATGCCACTTGCTTGGCTCTTTCCCTGCTTTCAGTCCCTTCCCCCATTTCCCACAACTGATTTTTTCCCTTTCAGGTGCTCCCCTCATGCTGATTCTCAGGTGAGTGGGCTTGTGTACATTCTAGGACCCTGAAAAGACTCTCCTTTGAGATTACCAATATCTCCTGCCACCAAAACGCCCAGAGATTTTACAGCCAGATATTGTAAGGCTTTCTTTTCCTGTACTGGAACCCCGGGTTATGTGGTCTGTCTCACTCCCCAGTTGTTCCTCCGGGTTTATGTGCATGCAAATGTGGAACCACCCGGTCTGCCAGCCACTGTCTTGCCACACATTCTTTCTGCCCCTCCTAACCAGTCTAGATGGATTTTTCTTCTTTTAACTCCTTTGTTGTCAGACTTCCATACAGTTCAATTTTCTGGCAGTTCTGGTTGTTTTTTGTTTTTAAATTGGTTGTTAATCCTTTTTTCAGTTGTGCGAGGAAATAAAGCATATCTACCTATGCCTCCATCTTGGCCAGAAGCCTGATTTGTTAACTTTTCTTAATGTATTTAATATTTCAAAAGGCATTTAAATTTTACTTACATAAATAAAATTATATACTGAATTGAAACTAAAGTTTTTAAATTGTGCTATTTCAAATTTTAAGCCAAAATTTTCAAAAATAATGGAGGACATCCAATCTCATTGTTACTAAAATATTTTCTATGTGTACTATTCATAGGTAAAACTAATAATATAATAATAACAATACTTAATAGAACAGAATAGGAAGCAAAGTAATGACTTAAAATATTTACATCACCCTTTCTCAGTTTTTACATTTTTATTTTGAGTTTTATAATGTACAATATACCTTATTGTAGCAGGCCTTATATGTAATTTATAATTTAATAAATAAGTACATATATAGTATATATACATAAGTATATATGACAACAGTTTTACTAATAAAGTTAATAATTAAAAACACATGGACACCAGTGATGTAACTGATTAACAATGTCATCAGGGTGATAAGCTAACTGCCAGCTAAGAGTAAGGAAGTTCTCACAGGTTTATAACAGTGAGGAGTTTACAGGAGAGCAGTTTAGGTATATATGCAAGGAACACACCTCCTTAAATTAAAATTTTCTTCACTTACTCAACTAATAATTATTCTGTTGGTTTCAGAGGTCATATGTTGTTAAAAGGGTCAATAAAGTAAGAAAGACTCAAATTTAAATCCTGATTCTGTATTTATTGGTTATCTAAACATGTTCAAATTCTTTATCTCTCTTTTCCTTGTACTTGATCTATAAAAATAGACAGTAATTATCTCGAATTATTGATATTGAGAGAAGTAAGTTAATTCTCATATCTGACAGTCCTTAGCACATGCCTAGCACATAATGGTTGATCAATAAATGTTAATTCCTTTGTCCAACATTTCCCTTGTTATTCTAAATTATTGTCATCCAGGTTGGTAGGCAATGCTTGCATGAACTCTACCAGGGCTGGGTGTGAACAAATAATTCTCAACATCCACAATATGCAAAGTAGTTCCTTATCACCACCCTGTCCAAATAGAAATAACACTCCCAGGCCATTTACACATTTACACATTGATTTGAACAACTTTTAATATTAGTACTTGTTTTAGGATTTCTTTACTCTTAGGTTAACTCAGCAACATAGATGTATTATATGCAACGGATTTTCAAATATCCCCTTATTTACAATATAAATAGTGTTCATGAGATCTGTGACTGAAAATCTGCCTTCTCATTGCTGGTGACATTTTGGAGATGGAAAATATTGACATATCTTATTGGGAACATGCATCAGTATGTCTTCCATTACGAAATAAAAACCTGAAAAATAGCATCATGGTGATACTTGAACAAAGGACCCCATTATCTTCTGCTTCCACTTCTTGTTCATTTCTTGCCTATTGCATTTCATCTGCCTATAAACTCGACACCTAGAAGAAAGAAACACACCTTGCCAAATTATTTGCCAGGATCAATTTTGTATTCAAATTGTCTTTTCATCAGTCTTAATTTTTTCAAAAGGAGTTTGGCTTCTTTCTGTTTCAATTTCCCTGTACCATTATTATTCAATTTTTGCACTTGACAGCCCTGCAGTAGGCCTGGATTAATAGCTAGCATGATGGGCCTATGTTCTCTGAACCTACTGCTCTCAATTGTGAAGTTAATATTTTTTTCTGCTAAGGAAATAGAATGCATATAGTTGACCCAGTGACACATAACAGAATCACATATATAAGTGAAAAATGAAGCTACATTATTTCAAGTCATAAGGTTCCATTCTCTGGCAATAGTATTAATATTTTGATGTATTCAATGTATTTTAGTTGAAGTGAATCAAGGGTAAAATTTCCCTTGTATAGGAAATTATCACTCCATCCCCAAATAGCAATATATTTTATGATTATTTTATGAACCATAACTCAATGGCCTTTGAGTAAGACCATGAGGATCATCAAGGCCTGACCCATAGCCTGCTGGGATATGGTTGAGAAGTGACTACACTCTACTCCCATCTCAAAATACCACCTAGCTTTTTGGAATTTTCCCTGACACTACCTCATGGACACTCAAAGCCTTAGGCCCATGTATTCTGCCTCCCTCATTTAGCCATTTAGCAGTTCTCTCTTTTCCCAGAACTCCTCATAGAATAACTCCCATACTCACTCGAATATCAGCCATTCCAGCTGGCTGAGATTACCTCTTGATGACATATGAGACAGAGTCGTCCCCATTTCTCATTGGCCCAAATGTAGCACAGGCCCAATTTCGATTCCTCAGAACACCAGAGGCCAGGCTATAACTTTTAACAAGACATTCTTGCTATTTGGAAGTAATGGAAGAGAAGCCTGGACATGGACTAATGGACAGCAACAACACAAACACAACTGCATCTAGACCTCAACTTGGCTGGTCACAAGTTCATTATAGTCTATACTCACCAGGTCCATTTCAGACTTCATTAAATCTAGAGTTGGAGACAAACAAAATTTGGTTTTTAGAGAGGAGAAAACTCTTTTTCTTAATTTTATTGTCCAATTACTCTCTGTATTCTATATTATTTTGTATTAGTTTAAGGTGCACAGCACAGTGGTTAGACAATCATTTGTCTTTACAAAGTGATTCCCCAATATTTCAAGTACCCACCCAGCACCATACATGGTTATTGCAATATTATTGACCATATTCCTTATACTGTCCTTTATACTCCCATGATGATTTTGTAACTACCAATTTATATTTTTTAATCTCTTCACTATTTTCATTCAGTCTCCTAACCCCTCTCCTTCCTGGCAACTATCAGTCTATTTTCTGTATCTGTGAGTCTGTTTCTAGTTTGTTCATTTATTTTGTTTGTTAGATTCCACAAATAAGAGAAATCATATGGTATTTGTCTTTCTCTGTATGACTTATTTTACTTTGCATAATACCCCATAGGTCTACCCATTCTCTCACAAATGGTAAGTTTTTATTCTTTCTTATGGTTAATATTCCATTGTACGTAATTAGTACTGCTTTTATATCATTCATCTGTTGATGGGCACTTGGATTGTTTTCAAATTTTGGCTATTGTAAATAATGCTGCAATGAAATTGGGGTACATATATGGTTTCCCATTAGTGTTTTGGGTTTCTTTCGATAAATCCCCAGAAGTGGAATCACTGAGTCATAATGTAGTTCCATTTTTAATTTTTTGAGGACCCGCCATACTGTGTGTATAGTGGCTACACCAATCTTCATTTCCACCAATACTTCATGAGGGTTCCCTTTCCTACAAATCCTCACCAACACTTGGTATTTATTGATTTATTGATGATAGACACGCTGAGAGGTGTGAGGTGATAGAGAAAGATTCTGACATAACCTTTTAAAAATTTCTGCATCAGGCCTAATTACATTCCCCAAAAAAGATATGTCTATGGTCCTAATGCCTCAGGACCTGTGATCTTAAGGCAGAAGATATGAATATAGTAAGGATCTTGAGAGCGGGAACTTATCCTACATTATCTGGGTGGACCTTATATATAATCATATGTAAACTCATAAGAGAGAGGCAGAGAAGGTTTTGAGACTGACACACAAAGACTGACACATAAAGAAGAAAAGACACACAAAAGAGGATGCAGTGTGATCACAGAGTGCAGAGGTTACAATGATGTGTCCTCAAAACAAGGATTGGCAGCACCACGAGAAGCTGGGAGAGACAAGGAATGAAATCTCCTCTGGAACCTCTGAAGGGAAAGAGCCGTGCCAACACCTTGATCTCAGACATCTGGCCTCCAGAACTGTGAGAGAAGGAATATATTTTTGTTATTTTAAGCCATCAAGGTTATGGTAATTTTTTAATAAAGATCCTAGGAAATCAATACAATCTGCCTCCCCAAATTTTCATTCCTTCCCCAAGATTAGCCCCTTCTGTTTCAAGGGCAAAAATCAACACTCTGGATAAGTGTCTGGGTGCTTTCTTATGAACTGAAATTATTTTATTGGACCCTGAATTAATGTGGTCAAGGCCCAGTTAGAATACTTCAAAACAGTAAAAACTTAGGTGTTGTTTTCCTTATTTAGAAAACAATAAAATAAAGTTCTGTGTAGGCAGTTATAAGAATTGCTCTGTCTCAACCCTGTGCAAGATCCATAGAGCAGCATTTTGTTGATGCTTACTCTATCTGGCCCCTGCAGAGAAACAAAAGGCCAACTTCTGTGAGAGACTAGAAGCCTCAGAAGCTTCCTAAAGCTTTATCTGCCCTTTCAGGGATTAGTATTGTTTTAAATGGCGCTTTACTAATAATCTGTTCTCTCCATAATTCCATGCTCCCCAATATCACTCAAGCTGTACCAACCTTTCTGTCAAGGAAAGAGAAGATCAGAAATATAAATGTTACTTAAAACAAAATAATCTAATAGTATGTTGAAAAGAACAATTACACAAAGCAAAAATAAAAGGCTCAGGCATGGATCAATCTTTTCATGAATCTGTGGCTAAAAGAGACTTTGATCTTATTTCTTATAGATTTTATACACAGTAGACAGAGTTAGTAAAAGTCTTTTTACATGGATAATTCATTACCAGGATAATTAATTAAGGAAACATCAATTTCCTTCAGGAGAAGCCCAACTCTAATGGCTCTGACAAGAAACTCAAAAATAGCTCACCTTGGCTGTATTTCCTCAAGTCTTGGTTTCATAGTCATAGACGTTGTACTTTATTGCATATGACCTGATATTAGCACTTAGAATTTCCATAATCAGCCCACTCTAGGTCTAAGTTTTTATACTTTGCAAATATGTTTTGGAAGTTCTGTGTTGTACTGGAAACAGGTTGGGTGAGACAGATGTGAGTTCAAGTTTAGATAGAACCACTTGTTAGACATGAGACCATAGAAAAATTTTTGGTTATTTACCTTTTCTAATATGCATTTGCTTAATCTGCTAAGAGTAGAAATTGGCAATTATATCATAGAACTACTGTAAGAAAAAAATACAAGTTTATTTGTGAGACTGCTCCTCCCCACAGGTGCCCATTAGGGGGTGAGCATAATACACTGGATTTTATTATGGGCACACAATGATAATTACAGAGGGTGCTAATTATGGGTGATCCTTGTTATGGACTGGAGGTCAGCAAAGTTTTTCAACAAAGGATCAGGTAGTAACTACTTTAAGCTTTGTAGGCCTTGTAGTCTCTGTCACAACTACTCAGCATGATTCTCGTAGTGTGAAAGCCACCAGGGACAACATTAAGTGAATTGTGTGTGGTTGTGTTACTATAAAACTTTATTTAAAAAAATAAGTAGTGTCTGTTCAGGTTACTATAACAAAATACTGCCTATAACAACCAACATTTATTTCTCACCATTCTGGAGACTGGAAATCTGAGACAAGGTGCCATTTGGTTGCAATCTGGTGGGGCCTTCTCCTTGGTTTACAGTTGGCACCTCTCACTGTGTCCTCACATGGTGGAAGGGATAAGGGATCTTTCTGAATCTTTTTTAATAAGAGCACTAATATCATTCATAAGGACTCTGCCCTTATTACCTCATCACCTACCAAATGCCCCAACTCTTAATATCTTTGAGAGTTAGGCTTAAACTTATGAATTTGGAGGGAAGACACAAGTGACATCCCAGATTGGGTCATGGAGCAGTTTGCTGGCTCTGGCTATTATAGACTCTCTCTGATCATGGCAATAGGGAATATTTAGTTAGAAAATACAACTCTTTCATCTGATATTGACCTCAAACATTAAGCAATAATTCCTGAATCTCAAGTTCTACATAAAGATTCTCAATGAGAACGAATTTACTCATGATTTAGCTCTTATATACCTACAGTACTACCTAAAAGTGAGGATTATATATACATATAGAATATATAGAATTTCCTCTGTTTCTTCCATTTGTTCATGAACCATATTTTTCTACTTTTAAACAACTTTGCTTATTTTGGTATTCTTACTAATTATGAACATAAAAACTGTTTGACATTATCTGTCTAAATGATAGTCTTTCAAAAATATAAAATATGATAGTTGCCTTGTTGAACTTTCAAATACCTTTTCAGGATGAAAACTCTTCTCTTGGACTCAACTCCCACCCTACTTGTAAAAAAATTCTCTTGAGATAAACAAGTATAAAGTCCATGGACCTGAAATCTCAACTAATTTGTATATATGTATGCACCGCTGTAAACACTCCGAGGCCAAGATTAAGAACATATCTAGTTCCCAGAAGCTCCCTTGTGCCCTTTCCAATCAGTATCATCTACAAGGTAACAATTATTCTTTTAGAGATTTCTTTAAAACTCCAAGTAACTTCTATTACCAAATTCTTTCTTGCCCTTTATTTTCTAAAACAGCTAGATCAACTGATCAGGATTAGTTTTACATAAAAATATTTTGTCTCAACTCCAAGTGTTCTGCTCAGTGAAACAGTTGATGAACCCACCTTTTTGCAGAAAACCCAGCAGCTTACCAGGTGTACAAGCAAGGCTTTCTCTCTGTTGTTGCCAGAGACATTCTCATTGCAAAGACTTCTCATGGGTCACAAGCAAGCACATAACATCAGGCCAGTAATTCCATGTTTTGCCGAGTTTTCTGATTTCGTCCTTGAATTACCACAGCTTCTTAACAGATATGTTTCTGAGTAATTTGTGCAAATTAAACTTTATATCTTCTTCAAATTAAGTAATGATAACAAAACCTGATTCTAATCTTTTAAAAGCAAAGAAACAGCAGTTAGATGTCAGCAATTTAATGGCAAATCTTTATGAAAACTGAGGAAGTTTTAAAGTATCATATTTTGCCATGTATAATGCATACCCATATTTTTGGCCCAAACTTTCAGGAAAAAAAATCTGTCATTTTAATTTTTATTAATTTATAGTTAGATATTTCAGGGGGGTTTTGTATTATGAAGGAATTTTATCATTTATTTTTGAACATTTTATGGTACAAGAAATTGTATGTAATAAATAATTACAAAACACAAGGACAAGTACAAAATATTTTAGGTACTGCCCATATATAATGTGCATCCTTATTTTTCACTCAAAAATTTGGGCAAAAATGTGCTCGTTATACGTGGCAAAATACAGTAATTCCATAACTATTGATATTCTCATATATCAGATTTATTTTTAAGAAAACTACCCTTATAGTGTTGATGGTAATAGATTGTGGTCAGAATCTCTGTACATCACTGTAAAAGCACATTTGTTTGTATTAGGAAAAGTGCTTGAAATTTAACTCAAAGAAGTGAAGTTTAACCACTCTATAAAGGTTTAGAATTTAACCAAAAGATTTAATGTGGCTATGGTACACTTATTACCTGGACAGACATGTTTAATAATGGTTAATGTTGAGTATAGTCTAGCAAATTTACCTATCTATTTGTAAATATACTGTATTGCTTAGCTCTGTTGCTTAATAAACTCCCTCAAAACAGGATAGCTTAAAACAAATATCAATTAGCTCATAATTCTATGTGTCAATTATATATTTCTGCTGACTTGGCAGGGATTGGCTGATCATAGCTGAGCTGACCCATGCTAGCTGGAGTCTAGCAGAGGACTTCTTAGATTAGGAAGCCTTAGCTTGAGGGATTTGAACATATTGAACATGGTCTCTGATCTTTCTAATCTTCCAGCGTGCTAACTCAAACTTTTCTCTTCTGCAGCATTTCTAGAAAGAGAAGAATTGTACAGGCTTCTTGAGGCCTAGCTTTAAAATTGGCCTCAATGTCACTTTGATCACACTTTATTTTTGTGAGAAAAAGAAAATGTTAAAGGCAGCCAGAAAAATAAAAAAATACATTGCATACAGAAGAACAAAGAATGAAATGCGAAATGAATATACAAAAAGATAATACATCACGAACAAATAAGGTTGATCTCAGAAATGCAAAGTTGGTTTAATATTGGAAGACTAATTTATGTCATCACATTATAAAACTAAGTAAAAAATATGGTCATCTTAATAGATGCAGAAGAAATATTTGACAAAATCCATTATCTATTCCTGCTAAAAATTTCCAGTGACAGAGGAATAGAAGGTAACTTCCTTAACCTAAATAAAAAGGGCATTTATCAAAAACCTACAGCTATTGTCATACTTAATATTTAAATACTAAGTCCTTTTCTCTTTTAATCTGAGAAAGGCAAGTATATGTACTCTCATCATTTCTATTCAACATTGCATTTAGAAAATTTGATGAAATCTTTTTAAAAGTGACTAGAACTAATAAGTAAGCTTACTAAAATTTCAGAATACAAAGTCAATATCCAAACAGGAAGGGTGGAAAGGGGAATTACCAAGAGACATGACAACACTTTTGGAGATGATGGATGTTTTCATTATTTTGATGGTGGTAATGGTCTCATAGATTTATAAATATGTCAAAACATCAAATTTCAATATGTGCCATTTATTGTATGTCAATCATAACTCAATAAAGCTGTTTTAGAAAAGAAAATTGAGTTATCCTAAGATAATTTTCATTTTCTCTTTGGGAATTTTGCCTTCAAATGTACTGCCACACAAGGTATATATGTAATGAGTGACTATACTCTGAATTGTAAAATATTGACAAAAATATTCATTTTTTATAATTCAAAAAAGCACAAATATAATTTTTATGAGGAAAATAGTCACTTGAAAATACTAAATGAAGATGTCCTACCCTGTAATTGTAATTGCTCATAAAATGTGTTTACAAGAATATATGGGGATTCATCCCATGCCACTAGCTTCGTATGTTCCCTGAAACGTTCTCATTACTACATTCAACTGCAGAGGATGAGGACTGACTTGACATGGATTTCTATTCTGTGTGTTGTCACATGATTTCTACTCTGTGTCTTGCTTGAGTTTGGAGTAGGCCAACCATAGAACTACTACTTAATGAAGCTTTGAATAAAAATATACGTTAACAATTACTCACTTAAAACATAAATTCAAAGAGTCAGAGAATTAGAAGGGTTCTCTAGACCATTAGTTTTTAACTTATTTTTCTAAACATTTTAGAATTCTGTAGAAGTATTTTGGGGCTTTCTAATTTTCTACTTCAAGTTTTCCTTTTTAAAAATCTTGAATTCTCTTGAAAGTGATTTTTAAAACCACATATATTAAAATACACTAAATATACTGAGAAGTATTGATACTTTAATTTATTCTTCTGAGTAACTTACTTTTGTTTGATTCTCTAAGGAAAAGCTACCTGGTTATTTCAGTTTAATTAAAGTGTACTTTGAGTTTGTAAAGGGTCCCCATGCATTTGGACTTGATGTAAATGTGTTGTGGATCTTAAAGTTGCTGTTCTGCACTCATCATTTGTGATTTCAAGTCTTTTCCTGTCTTTCTACTTAAAACTGGACAAGTAAGTTCAAATCTACAGAACAAGCACACCGTGCTCTATTAAATACAAGTAAAACCCAGGCACATTGGTTTAGCATACTTCCCTGTTGTGCAATCTCAGTTGGCTGTGGAATAACAAAAAAACTTATACTATATTCCATCACAGCAGAAATAAATTATGCAAAATTTTATGTTAATTACATATTTAATGTGGCTCGCATCTAATTTTATCCTTAATACATTTTTTTCTACTGGGATAAAACAACTATAATTTAATCCAGAAATGAATCAATAATTAAAAACAAAGTATTTGATGTGCAAATTTGATGATGCAATTGACAAGACCAAAAATGCTCAAGATCAAATTATGTTCTATTGGTACCAATTGGATTCTTGAGCTAGTACTAATCATACTCGAAACAGTTTATAGAAGCAAATATGCTCCATCAAAAATGCTTACATAGTCACTTGCAAGTATAAAATAATGAAAACCATAATTAAGAAATATGAATTTACTCCTACATATTGCAGTGAGAGAACAATCATATATTTTTATTTTTCTAAATTTTTTCTATCTCCAAGGAGCATTCAGTGAGGTTTGCCATA
Source organism: Pteronotus mesoamericanus (assembly GCF_021234165.1). Classification (NCBI taxonomy): domain Eukaryota; kingdom Metazoa; phylum Chordata; class Mammalia; order Chiroptera; family Mormoopidae; genus Pteronotus; species Pteronotus mesoamericanus. Next base: position 31,077,102 of record NW_026555105.1, on the reverse strand, counting down.
TTTCCTAATCACTCCATTGACTACACCTTACTTAGTAAGTAAGTGCTGGTTTTCATCAAGGTGTGGGCAATGATGGTGACAAAGAGAGGGACTGTATTCCAGCCCTTCTGCATAGAGTCTTCTAGATTCTGCATCCCCTCGCCTACTACCATGAATTTGAAGCTTTGTGATCATGGTGTAGGCATGTTCTTGGCAGTCCTAGAAGTCCTGCCACTGCACAGCACACTGTGTGGAAGTGGATGTAAGTTCCCATCATGATGCCAAACCCAGCCTTTCTTGTCTTTACCCTGGAGTCTCTCATCTGCTAAGACAAACTATTTCTAGAACCCACAAGAGCCAAACTTTTAAAAACAAACTAAATCTTCTTTTGGAGGCACAGAAACTCAGACATTAGGACAGAAATTCTTCCTAACTACTTCCAGGGCCCAAGTCCCACAGACTATCTGTATGATGTCTGTGTTCAGTGACTGGGCTGCAGAAGGTACAGTAACCAGGATGCAGGGATGAAATATCCCTCATTCTTTTGCAGATGCCTATGGAATAAAGCCAATTTTTTCTCCAGGTCATTCTATGACAATGGATATTTACTATCATGGCTCACCTTCAGAAATTTTGCAAAACAATCTTAGTCATTTTTGCAAAATAATTGTATAACCATTCCTGTGAAGGAATGATGTAATTAAAAAAAAATCTTCACCAGAGAATGTATTTATTGATGGGGGGAGGGAGAGTAGCATCGATCAGTTGCCTCCCTTACATGCCTCGACCTAGGTATGTGCCCTATAAGGAACTGAACTTGCAACCTTTTGGTGTATAGGACAGGACAACACTCCAGCCAGCTTAGCAACCTGGACAACATGTAGCACCATAATTTTTAATGAAAATAATTTCAATTTTGACTTAATTTATTACAAAAGATGCCATTAAATGTTGTCTAAATTTTATGAAAAACAATAAAATAAGCTTATAGCATCATTTATTGTTAGTTAATTCTTTTCAATTTTCATGTATTTTAAAAATGCGTTACACACACTTTTTAAATATGTGAAAATTGAAAGGAAGTAACTTTCATAGAACATATGTATTATATATGCATATGTTTTGTTGTTTATTAAATATAAGCAGACTGGTGTTTTCTTCTGCATATTGTATACTGTCTCTGTGTTCCCTTTGACCTCTTGATATCTTTTTTTATTTTCTAATAATGTTTCTGTCCCCACATTTTATGCCCTGTAAATAATCTAAGACTATATTTTGTAAATGAATTTAATCATTTTTGTTTTTCATAGGAGACCTTAGCCTGTTTTCACTAAGATAACTGAAATATTGATTTTATTTTATTTACCTTTCTTTTATTTCATTTTATTTTTAAATTACTTTTTATTGTTTTTCAAGTATAGTTGTCTCCATTTTCCTCCCACCACTGCCCCCCACCCCACCCATCCCTACCTCCCACCCTTGAATCTACCCTCTTCTGACCTTGTCCACATGTCCCTTATACACGTTCCTTGACAGCCCTTCCCCTTTTTCCCCCATTATATCCCTCCCCCCTTCCCACTGATTACTGACAGTTTGTTCTTTATTTCAATGTTTCAGGTTATATTTTGCTTGCTTGTTTGTTTTGTTGATTAGGTTCCATTTATAGGTAAGATCATATGGTTATTGTCTTTCACCCCCTGGCTTATTTCACTTAGCATAATGCTCTCCAGCTCCATCCATGCCATTGTGAAGGATAGGAACTCCTTCTTTCTTTCTTCTGCATGGTATTCCATTATGTAAATGTACCACAGTTTCTTGGTCCACTCATTTGCTGATAGACACTTAGGCTGTTTCCAGTGAACATTGGGGTGCATAGATTTTTCTGAATTGGTGTTTCAGGATTGTTAGGGTATAATCTGAGCAGTGGAATTTCTGATCAAAAGGCAGTTCCATTTTTAGTTTTTTGAAGAAACTTCATACTGTTTTCCACAGTGGCTGCCCCAGTCTGCATTCCCACCAACAGTGTTCAAGGTTTCCCTTTTCTCCTTACCCTCGCCAGCACTTTTTGTTCTTTGATTTGTTTATAATGGCCATTCTGACTGGTGTGAAGCGTTACCTCATTGTGGTTTTAATTTGCATTTCTCTGATGGTTAGTGATACTGAGCATCCTTTCATATGTCTCTGGGCCCTGTGTATGTCCTCCTTGGAGAAGTGTCTATTCACGTCCTTTGCCCATTTTTTAATTGAGTTGTTTGTCTTTCTGGAGCAGAGTCGTGTAAGTTCTTTATATATTTTGGAGGTCACCTTGTCTGAGGTATCATTTGCAAATATATTTTCCCATATGGTTGGTTCCCTTCTCATTTTGTTGATGTTTTCTTTAGCCATGCAGAAGCTTTTTACTTTGATAAAGTCCCATTGTTTATTCTTTCCTTTCTGTCCTTGCTCTAGGGGACATATCAGTGAAAATTTTGCTGTATGGAATATCTGAGATTTTCCTGCCTATGTTCTCTAGGATTTTTATGGTGTCATGACCTATATTTAAGTCTTTTATCCATCTTTTTATTTTCATGCATGGTGTAAGTTGGTGGTAAAATTTCTTTTTTTGCATGTAGCTGTCCAGATCTCCCAATATCATATGTTGAAGAAGCTATTTTTACTCCATCTTATGCTCATGCCCCCTTTGTCAAATATTAATTGACCATAGAGACTTAAGTTTATTCCTGGGTTCTCTATTCTGTGTCATTGATCTATGTGTCTGTTTTTATGCCAATACCAGACTGTTTTGATTACTATGGCCTTGTAATATAGTTTGACATCAGGTATTGTGATCCCTTCTTTGTTCTTCTTTCTCAAAATTGTTGCAGCTATTTGGTGTCATTTATGGTTCCATATAAATTTTTGAAATGTTTATTCTATATCTGTGAAATATGTCATTGGTATTGTAATAAGGATTTCATTGAATCTATAAATTGCTTTGGGTAGTACGGACATTTTGGTGATGTTATTAATCCCAAAACCACATAAAGACATAACAAAGAAAGAAAGCTATAGGTCAATATCACTTATGAAACATAGGTGCTAAAATCCTCAATAAAATACTGGCAAATCATACCCAGCAATACATTAAAAAGATCATACACCATGATCAAGTGGGATTTATCTCAGGGATGCAAGGATAGTACAATATTCACAAATCAATAAACATAATACATCACATAAACAAAAGGAAAGACAAAAACCATGTGATCATATCAATAGATGCAGAAAAAGCATTTGATAAGGTACAGCACCCATTTATGATTAAAAAACACTCAGCAAAGTGGGTGTAGAGGGAGCATACCTCAACGCAGTAAAGGCCATATATATTTTATATATAGTCATAATCAATGAGCAAAAACTAAAAGCTTTCCCACAAAGATCAGGAACAAAACAAGGATGTCTGCTTTCACCACTACTATTTAACATATTATTGGAAGTCCTAGCCACAATGATCAGACAAGAAAAAGAAATAAAAGGCATCCAAATTGGAAAGGAGGAAGTAAAACTGTCATTCTTTGCAGATGACATTATAATGTACAGAGTAAGTCCAACAGACTTCATCAAAAATCTACGCAACTTGATAAGTAAATTTGGCAAACAGCAGTATACAAAGTTAATATTCAGAAATCAAAGGTACTTTGATACACCAACAATGAAATATCAGAAATCAATATCGCATTTGATGTAGCAACAAGAAAAATAAAGTACCTAGAAATAAACCTAACCAAGGAGGTAAAGAACCTGTACTACTTGCTTTTCTGTTTATTTTCATTTATTTTCTTTTGTTTTCTCAACTTTTCATCCTGTTTCTTTTGACATAAAAATGTACTTTCTAATTCCTATAGTGTTTATCTTCAAAAGGCCAGCAATCATTATCAAACACATATTTCACTATTATATGAAAAGCAGCTATCACTCATTTCTCCTCACAGAGAAATTCTCTTTACCTCAATTCACATTCTAATAAAATCAGTGCTTTAGATGTTTTAATTAGTTTTTGTAAATTTGTTTTATCAAGAAATTATTCACATATAACAAAATGCTTAAATCTATGCAAAAATGTTTAGCATACAGTTACAGGAATTTTACCTATGTATGCAATTTGGTGAACACCACCCAGGTCAAGATGCAGAATATTTCTGGCAGCCCTGAAAGTTCTCCCAGGCTCCCAATACTCACCATACCCAATGTAGCCACTATTCTAATGATTTCTGAACTTTTAATAAAAGGAATTGTTTGATATGTGTTCCTTTGTGACTGGCTGTTTTTGTTCAATACAATGTTTTTTGTGTTGAATAAAAACATAAAAATATCTGTCAGTAAGTCATTCTTTTTATTATTGATTATATTTTATTGTATAAATAAGCCACAATTTGTTTATACACTTTCAGTTTTGGCTATTATTAATCATGTTATCATGAATATTTATTTGCATATGTGGCTTAGAAAGACACAGGACTTCATTTTTATCAGGTATATATTTAGGAGTTGAATTGCTGGGTCATAGAATAGGTGCATGTTTAACTTTTTAAAAACTGTTAAATTACTTTCCAAAATGGTTTTACCAATTTGCATTCTGATTAGCAATATATAGAAATTTCTATGGTTCTTAATCTGTTCCAACAGCTGATATTAATGTTTTTTTATAATTTCGGACATCCCCATGGGTTTATAATTACATATCAATGTCTTTTCATTTAAGTTTCTTGATAATAATTAAAAACATCCCTTAAGGCTCTTATTAGCCATTCATATATGTTCTTTTGTGACATACATATTTAAGTCTTTTACCAGTTTTAAAAATTGTTTTTTTCCTTTTGGTATTTTTTTGGAGGATAAAACAATAATAGTAGGTATATCTCTAAGAATTAGTAAGGAGAACAGAAGATCTCATTTAAAATAAATAATAAAAAGATTACATGTAAAATAGAGACTATTTGAAAATGTAATTTGTAGAAGCAGAAATCTGAATAACTAATAAACATAAAAGGAATATTTCACCACATTGAAAATTTAATAAATGCAAATTAAAACATTAATAAATGTTCAATAACTTTAATCAATTGTTCATAAAGCTAAAAGTGTGACATTACCAAGGACTGTTGAGGATGAGGAAAATTGAGAGCCTTTATAAAATACTGTTGGTCATGCCCACTAAACCAGTGCCTTGAAGACCCATGTGCCGATACCTAAAATATTTGAAAGTGCACATCACTGATATCTAACCATTTTGCTTAGTGAATATATACACTAGGAGACATGCAGAAATGTGTTCAGTGCAGCCTTGTTTATATAGCAAAAATTTAGAAAAACATGTATAACCAACAACAGAGAAATGAGTATACAATTTTCCTAGAGTATATAATATGAGTGAACTATATATAGATATGTGTCACATGTATAGACCCTGGGAACAAAGTTTTGAATTACAAGAAGTGACACATTATCATGTATAGAGTGCTTTATTTACAAATATCAGGTAAGTTAGGTAGAGTGTATTTGAAATGTATGAAATAATATGTATTTAAGTGGTTCTCAAAAGCTGGAGCCTGGACCGATTTCATTAACATTTCTTAGGAACTTGTTAGAAATGCAAATTCTTGGGCCTAATCTGAGACCTATGAAATCAGAATCTCTTGGGGATAGAGTCCATCAATCTGTTTTTTACAAGCCCTGCAGTGGATTCTGATGCCTGTTAAAGCTTGAGAACTATGTATTATGTTATAGTTCTACATTTCAGTATTTACTTAAAATATAATACAGATAACTGGAGCAATACAAGGAAATTCCCTGACAGTGGTTATCTTTGGAGTTGGAGCTGAACAAAATCCCTCAAATAGCTGTAATGTCATGGCTATAAATATAAATAAATGTCATGCCAAAATACTAATATTTGTTAATTCTTAGTGATAGGTATGAGGGCCTTTGTTAAATTATTCTCCTCATTCTTTTGAAATTTTTTTATATGTCTAAAAATAAAAGAAGAACTCCAGACCGCATGATTTAAGTAGTTATTGAATAGTGTAGGGATTTAATATATTGAGGTTGGGTAAGATTACATATAAACAAGGCTCTCATTGCTTTACAAATGATACTGAACACAGAGGGACTTGAAGAAATCAGTGCAGGAAGCTTTTGTGAAAAAAAAGAGGCTTAAACATTAGACAACAGTGGAGAAAACTGTGTGCTGTGAGAATAATGCGAGAAGCAGGATAGTGCAGTTGAGGAGATGAGGGCTGTAAGGTCAATGAGGCCAATGAATAGAGAAGATAGTTGAGGCATGAGAGAGAAAGTAAACAGCAGTTATGGAGCTCTGAAAAAAAAATAAGTATACAGACTTGTAAAGAACATCCTAGGTTCCCTGCTTCATAAAGGTCTCTTTTATAAATGTACTCAATCCATGTCACAAACCGTTTGGGAAATTGTGCAGAAAAATAAGATCCTTCCTGGCTTATCATTATCATCATGAACTACTATTAATATTTTATTGTCTGTCATATTTCCCAACATGTTTCATTTTCATTTTTTAAATATTAAAAAAGCATGTTCATTATAGGAATTTTTGAAAAATGACCAAAAATATGGAAAAATATCAGTTGATATTTATTGCCACTCTAAGTGCTTTATATTTTTGACCCAGGTTAACTGTGAGATAACCTCATTATCTCTGTTTTACAAGGAGATACATATAGTACAGAGATGTTAAGTAACCATTCTAAGGTCACAAAGCACATAAGCAGTATTATAGGACTGGATTCCACTGATTATAAGATCAGAGCCCATGTACTTAGACCTCTCTGTTGGGTTCCACTGTCTTTCTCTCTTACAAAAATGAGTTTAATTTCTACATTAGAGTACATGGCATGTTTGTACCACAACCCTTTAAATGTTCCTTAATTAATAGACATGGTGCTGTTTGAGAATTTTCCTGCTTGTAAATAATGCAACATTGAACACATTTACATAGAAATCTTTACAAGAGTATTCATTTATTTCTTAAAGATACTTTCTTACAAACAGAATTTCTAAGGCAGGTACAAGAAGAATTTAAGGCTTTTACATTGCTAACATACTTCCAAAACTTTACCCATATATATTGATAATAAGACCACTCCCAATGTGTAGGCAAGAAGAGACTTCATTGCATCCTTTCTCTCAGATTCATGTTTTAATTAAACTTTATTTTGAGATAATTATAGATTCACACATAGTTTAAGAAATACTCCAGAGAATATCATGTATATTTTACTCAACATATCCCAATAACAGCTTGCAAGTATAGCAATGCACAATGTCACAACTAGGGCAATTAACACAGATACAGTCAGGATGCAGAAGTTTCCATCACCACGAGGATTCATCCTGTCACACTTTAATAACCACACCCCCTTTCCTCCTGTTCCCTCCCCCTCCTTATTTTCAGACAGCCACTAGCCAGTCCTTCACTTTTATATCTTTGTCATTTCAGGAAGGTTATATAGATGAAATCATACAGAATGTAACCTTTTTGGCATGTGTCTTTACAAAGAGCATGATCCTTTAGAGAGGCATCCTGTTTGTTGCATGCATCAGTAGTGTGTTCCTTTGTATTGCTGAGCAACAACCCATGGTGATAATGTACCACAGTTTGTTTAACCAGTCATTCCCTGAAGGATATCTGGGTTGTTCCAAATATGGAGCTATTCCAAATAAAATCACTAAGAATATGTGTATTCACGTTTTTATGTGAACATGCATTTTCAGTTATCTGGGATAAAGGCACAGGAGAGTGAAATTCCTGGGTCATATGGCAGTTATATATTTATTTTTATGAGAAACTGCCAAACTGCTTTTCAGAGTGGTTGTACCATTTTAGATACTTATCAATAATATATGAATGATTCAGTTTCTTTTCATCCTTGCCAGCATTTTCTTAACTATATAAGTATTTTTTACTTTAGCCATCTTCATAGCTGTGTAGTGATATTTCACTGTAGTTTTAATGGATCTTGTTATTTTAATCTTTATTAATGCAATACAATAAAGTAATTTCTCATTTTATTTTATTTTTTCAACTGTGTGTTTTTCTTCATTTTAATTTGGAGTTTTTTTATCTTCTCATTTTTTTTTTACCATTTGTGTTTCTTCTTTAAATTATAGTTCATTTGTCTTTTCTGATTTCTTGTGTTTTAGTGCTTAAAAATATTTTTGTGTGTTTGTATACTAGTGATATTAATCCTCCATTTAAAAAATTTCCTTCTGATAAATACCATATGATCTCACCTACAAGTGGAATCTATTAAACGAAATAAACTAACAAACAAAATAAACCATAGGCAAGGAAATGTGGAGCAGACTGAAAGTGACCAGAGGAGATGAGGAAGGAGCACAATGGTGGAAAGAAGAAGAAAGAACTAAACAAAGAACATGTCTGAATGACCTATGGACATGGACAAGAAAGTGGGAATTGACTATGGGAGTGGGGGTTGGGGTGGGATGGGTGGAGGAGGGCAAAGGGGGAAAAAGTGAGACAACTGTAATAGAACAAGCATGACTGAAAATAAATTTTTTAAAAAAGAAAATAATTTCTTTCTTTCCCTGATTTCATTGGGATTACCTGAACAAATAAATCTTTCAATATTTTTACAAAGCTTTGTTCCCAAGTCTTGAATGACCACTACTACACTCCAACAGATGTTTTCTAACTGCATCAACTCTTGGTCAGTTCAGTTGATTAAATTAAGCTGAACTCAAGGCTTTTATAATCTGCATTGAAACTTTCCCTGCATATTATATATAAATTTATTTCTATCAGTATTATGCATGGTGGTTATTCATGTACAGTACCACTTTATTTGCTACCAATAGATTATCAGTTCTCTCTGAAGCAAGGTTTTTTTTTTCCCTCGTTAGTATTTTAGAGACTTTGGCTCATTTCATGATCTTGGAAGGCATTTAAACCCACAATGTGCATAGAGATTCCTAAATAGACTAGGGATTACATATGGAGTCAGAAGACTGACAGAGTTTGAGAATTTTATACCTGTGCATATTCATTCTGCCTCAGCAACAGTCTTGCTCAGTGGCCTTAGGGAAATTACGCGACTCCTTGTCTTTATTTCTTTGTCTATAAAGTGGGATGAAACCATTTTCTGCCTCTTTGGTCTGATCCAAGAAACTTTGTTGATTAGATAAAGGCAATGAAAGGTTAAGACAAAAGACAGCCTTCAGTTGGGAACAGATTCATTTTAATTTTCCACCCAGGCAATATTTGTGTTTTCAGTAACCCCTACTATTGACTATCAGTTAGGGGTGAGGAACAAATTGATGTATTTAGTAGAAAGGACAGGATAGGTGTTGCAGGGGACTAACCTAAGGACCAAGGTGCACATTAACAGCTGGTCACAGTAATGCAAAGCGTATGAAGGCAGCCTCATAAAGTTCTTTTATATTTATAAATATTGTTATTTTATTATAGTTGTCCCAATTTTTTCCCCTTCGCCCTCCTCCGCCCAACCCACCCCACACCGTTGCCAATCCCCACACCATTGTCCGTGTCCATGGGTCATTCATACATTTTCTGTGATTAATCCCTTCCCCGTCTTTCCACCATTTTCCCCTGCCCTCTCCCCTCTGGCAGCTATCAATCTGTTCCATGTTTCTATGTCTGTGGTTCTATTTTGCTCATTAGCTTATTTTGTTCTTTAGATTCCTCTTACAAGTGAGATCATATGGTATTTGTCTTTCACGGACTGGCTTATTTCACTTAGTTTAGCACAGGAGCCTCCAGTTCCAACCATGCTGATGCAAAAGGTAGGAATTCCTTCTCTCTTTCTGCTGAATAGTATTACATTGTGTGAATGTACCAGTTTCTTAACAAAGCCAGGAATTACTTTGAAGAGTTGTTGTCCACAGGCACAATCAGCCTGCTCTCTAGAAGCCAATAAAGCACTCATGGCAACTTACAAAAGTGAAACCATCTGAGGTGGGGATGAGAGTTGTGGGCTGAAACTACTGCTTGGAATCTGAGAAAGGTTACTCTTGTCAGCCCAGAGCAAACACTTTCAGCAGGGTGATATTCAGTGAAACATTCGTTGCTCCCTGAGACACATTCACCTGCGGACAGCAAGCCCTATTTTCTCAGCTGAAGAAAGTCACCTCCCAGAGTATATCCAGCAAGACAAAATCCTTGCACCCCACCCTGACTCCTGACATTTTGAGGTTCATTAAGGTTGGGGTCAACAAGCCAAATATATCATGCCACTATGTTTTTGTACAGCTTGTGAGCTAAGAATAATGTTCATATTTTGAAATGGTGGAAAAAACAAAAGATGAACAATATTCTATGACACATCAAAATTCTATGAAATTCAAATTTCAGTGTTCATATATAAAGTTATAGTGGATACAGGCATACTTAATCATTTATACATTTTCTGTGGCTGCTATTGAGCTACAGAAGCAGGTTTGAGTAATTGTGATGAAGACTGTATTAACCAAAGCCTAAAATATTTATTATCTGGCCTTGTACAGAAAAAAAAATTATCTGACTCCTGATCTAGGCCATCCTCCCACACAGTCCTTTTATAAGCCCAGCAGACCATTATCTTGCTTTGTGCCTCACACTGTCATGGTGTGTCACCTCAGAAGCCAGCCTGTAACTTTGACAGCAACCACCATCAAAGTTATCTTTATTCTGGACTCAAATCTCCAACTCACTGGGCCTAATTATGCTCTATTGGAATGGCCTAGAATAAGTCTTCTCTTTTCCACGCATGAAGGCAGAAGGAAATGAGAAGAATTCTTCCTTTGTCAATATCGCACACATGAAAAGTTGCCAGCTGCATCACACTACTGAGCCTACAGAGGAATCTTGCCCATTTATCACTGTTAACTCTCCTCTCAGTACCGCTCAGGAGAATTAGGGTGTGCAGAGCTGGGTAATGCTGAGACCCATCAAGTCCCACCAGCCATGCTCTTGGCTACATCTGCTCACAGGAGCCAAGCTGTGGTCCAAAAAGAGTCACTTGCTATTCCTATTTGGTGATCTTAGGTAAACCCATGTGAAGGAGAGACTGGCTGGCACTTCTTTTAATGGCATAACTCAAGTCACTTAATTCCTGCCAATTAAACTTTTATCTCCAGCAATTTCACCCCTTGGCCTCAAAAGTTATCTAAAAGAAGAAAGGAAAATTATTTTAAATTATAAGGAAATCTCAGGTATCACTTTGTCCACTGGTGCTCAAAAATAGGTCTGTGTATATACATTGTACACACACATCAGCATCCACAAGGAGCTGGTTAGAAATATGGAGTCACAGGCCTCATCCAGAACTTCCAAATTATAATACATTTTCACAAGATCTCTAGGCAGTTATATACATGTTAATCTCTTCATGTCTCATGAGCCACTCAGCTAAAATGCATACACAGAAACTCTTAAATAAATATCTGTCTGTCATGGTACATGGTACATCCATACCATCCATATTACTTATAATAAAATGAATACAATTATTAATACACATGACATAGATAAACCTAAAGGAAAGTATGCTGAATGAAAACAGCCAATCTCAAAAGGATATATACTACATGATCCCGTTTAGTTAACATTCCTGAAATAACATAATTAGAGCAACGGAGAACAGGTTACTAGTTGTCAGGGATCAGATTTTGGGAGGAGAGTGTGACTATGGTTATAAAAGGATATAACACAAAGGGGTCTTATTATAAAAGAGTTTTGTTGTATTTTGATTGTGGTGATGGTTACACTGAAATACACTACTGATAAAATTGCATATAGCCACACACACAAACACATACATACAAACTCATGAGTGCATGCATAACTGGTGAAATCTGAACTGGCTTTGTGAGTTATATGAACATGGACTCCTTAATGATAATACAGTACTACAACAGTTACAGAAGATGCTGGGTGAAGGGTACACAGAACCTCCTGGCACATTTCTTTGCAATTTCTTGTGACTCTGTAGTTATTTAACAATAAAAGTTTTAAAAAGAAAATTAAAAATAGATGCATTAACATATGGATGAATGAATGATCAAAATCAACAAACAGAACATTATCTATCATAGGAATGGGAGAGGTGGGTCCCTTTTGAATGAGAATGTTTTCTTTATTTTTTGTTATCAAGTGTTATTAAGATTTCATCAGTTATACTTTTATCCTCTAATTTTGCTGGTTCTCAGTAGAGGCTGCAGTCTTGTTTGCCTTTGGGGGACAAAGGAACATTTTAGATTCTGATAAGTGTACCTAAGATATGGGCATGTAATAAATAAAAACCTCACAAATCTGGAAATATTTGTTAAAGAAAAGTCATTTTCTGTAAACCACATAAATACAAAATATGTCATGTCTCACACATAATACTTTTACCTAAGACACCTATTTGGGGCTGAAAGAATTAAAAGCACATTCACTAGGCTTTGAAGTCAAGATCTAATATACAATCCTTGACTCTACCTCTTGAATCTCAGATCTTTTTAACATCTATCTTAAAGTAAAATCAAACTGGACCACACATTCTAACATATTAGCCACTTTTGCCCTTATATATGTAATTACCTAAATTTTAGTTTTAATTCTCCCTCTCTCTTGCTCTAATTATAAGAACAATTAAGTGTCAGAGTTCAGAGCATCCCAGGATTAAGAAGAAAGGAATAGCCAAAATAAATTTTTCCTGCTTTGAAATACTAATTGCTTTTGCAGTACAACTAATATTTTCCCAGTGCTTTGCAACTGATAATACGCTTTCACTTACAGAGATTCACTTAGAGGTCAATTCAGACAATATAAAGAAAATGGTGTTAAAGCTGTTAAACTAGGAAAAGAGAATTGCATGGAGATTTTCCCACCAATCAGGAAAGGCCAACCTAGTTACAATAAGCTTATTAATTCAAAGAAAATTGTGACCTTCTCCAAGAAATCTCTCATTCTGACATTTTTGGTCTCCTGACCATGGCCCCCTTGACTCTCCAAGAGAACTTGCACGTATCCTGAGCTTAGGGAAAGGAAACAAATCTAAAGGATGAACCAGGACTTGAATCTACCACACAGTGGTAAAATAGCTTGAAGTTGGTGAGCCAGAGTTCACCTCCTGGGTGAAGGCAATCCACTAATTAGCCGTAAAATCTACTTAGGGACCTATTTCTCGGTTCTTTGTGACTCCCAGATAGTAAACAGAGGATTTGTGGAAAGCAAATAGGGCAGAGTATTCCCATGGGCTCCAGAAAACACATATTTATTGAAGGCACATAGGTATGTGCATTAAGAAAGCAATTCTCACCCAATGGGTTGAGCCCAGAGCCAAACTAGAAACCCAGTACAAAAGTTCAAAAGGGTAAGAGGTAATTATCACTAAATAAGAGGGGAAAAGAAACAGAACAAAGAAAAGGGGACACAAAGCCTGGAATTCAAGCAACAGGGCAGATATTGTTTTCTGCAGCTGTCCTTTATGGACCATGAAAAATGTAGGCAAGGCAGCTGAGTTGAAAAGATCAGAAGAGGGAAAAACTAAAGGCATGTGGAGAGAGGGGAATAAGATACAGTTATTTTCCTCAACAACCTTATAGCACAGTGGAGAAGTTATATGCATTCACTGGTAATGAAAAAAATAAGCAGAATATGGGAAGTGTTTTGCTAGAAAAGAACAAATAAATATGGAAAATACAAGAAAAAGAGAAATTGGTTTTCATACAGGGAATCTTGGAGGCTTCATGGAGGAAGAAATGTTTGAACTGGATTTTCATAGATAGTATTTCAATAAACAGAGATAGTGGGAAAAAACATTCTGAGGGGAGGAAAAGTAAGCTCAAAGGCAGGAAAAGTGAGAACATAACAGAGTATCCTTGGCATGTATTTCTTGAACATGCAGAGACTTGGTACCTGGCAGGACAGTGGGCTTGTGAAAAAGACTGAAACACCAACTTAGAGCAGTGTGGGCCTTAGCTGAGAGGTAGAGTTACCTGCATGGTAGATGATGGAGGAAATGGAGGAGGAAGGTTATTTAGGTTGAATTCTCTAAACTCAGAGCCTGAGGCAAGAATTTTTGTCCCAAACATACAACTTACTGAGCATGCACTTGGGAGAAATCTGTAAGGGAGGGAAGGAAGCAGGTGGGACAGGGAATTGCTGAGCAAAAGTGTGGGCTCCTTTTGAGTCTACCTCCAGCCTGATCCCCTGGGGATTTCTAGAGTATGAATTGCACCACAGACTTGGGCTCACTTTGAGGCAAAAGAAACAGCTTCTGTACTCTGGATCATCAGTCTTTGGCTTCTGCCTCTCTCAGGACCAAGGAGATGAGTCTACCTTTTTGGGCATGGAGCCTCACTCTGGCTTAAGGCAATTCTCTGGAGAAGGGAGCAGGCTGTGAGCCTTTAGCTGCCAATATTCACAGAAGCTGGGCATTGATATATCCTCCTCATGCAGGGAATCTGGGTGAGGTACCAACAGTCCTCAATATCTATGGTTGTGGATGTTCCCCTTAGATAACCATATCCTACATTATTAGAAATTAATGATATTTTTGTGACTCAGTATGTCTAATTTTCTCTTTTCTCCCCTGACTGAGGATAAACTGGAAAAGAATATGCTCCAATTAACATACCTACTGGGGACAACTTGGGCCATGGTCTTAGAGAAAGCCAGAAAACAGCCAAGATAGAGTCAAGCTCTCTGAAAATTTTTTCCATTTCTAAACCCAGATTCTCTTTTCCCCACAAAGTGTCATAGTCAGACAATAATCTTGTGTGACTTTGTGTCTTGTCTGAGTCTTATCATGATCTTCTTTGGTAACATTTTAGTTTAACTACCCATTGATCTTAAATTGCAGGAAACACCTGAGCTTAGAAGTAGAGTGAGCACTAAGTAAGAATACAAACCAGTGAGCAGGCTTTGGTGCTGAAATTCTAACTCAACCAAGGCCATTTCTAAGGAGGACTTTTTGATGAATGTATGGCTGGTAAGCAAGAATGAATGATTTCCAGGATAAGTTGGGGTCATGACTTAGCTGATTATAACACAAAATTAATAAAGTTGGTAGTTCTAGATTTTATGAGTTTATTGGATTGTCATTTTTGGCATGTGTACATAGAAAATGGTGTGTCCAAAAGTTTGCTTGTTAAATCAGAAAGTGTTTTTAAAAAGTACTAGAAAGAAAGAAAAAAAAAACATGTGGTTATGTCACGAGCGCACTGGAGCTAGTTGGAAGGAGCTCTTGCCAGCCAAATGTAGGACAATTTGAGCATCAAAATATTTAAGGATGATAATCCATGAAACTATGCCAAAAAGAGTTAAACAAATCAATAAATAAACAGGGGTAAAGGAGGGTCCTTACTTAACCAAATTCTGATTACTGCCTGGTAGATGCATCAAATGAAGTGGAGTTGGAAAAATCACAATTTGGCAACCATCATAGCAAAGATAGGATCAAGAGAGAATCACCAAAGGATGCTAAATGCATGGAGAAATTTTTCTGAGAAACAAGATAGGTATATGGCCTTAAGTGTCTTTAACAAACTATCTTATTAGTAGCAAAGGAAACAGATTAACTATACTGTGGAGAACTTGGAAAACTCTTGATGGGGAAGAATTGAACAATACTTTCTGTGATAAAAATTAACATCATTGCTGAGGAGCAGGTGAACATTGTATGTCTGTGAATGTGATATTTTGACAAGAGCACAGCATCTCCCATGCAATATTGCAGCTGAGAATGTACAACCTTATTCTAGCCATAAGGAACCCTCAGCAACCCCCGAATAAAGTACACTCATTTAACATTTAACATCAAATTAAAAGAAGGGGGTTGCATTGTTTTAAAAAATGTCAATGTCATAACTGAAAATAGAGGCTGAGGAAGAGTTCCAGATTAACAAAAACAAAGAGAAATGCCAATTAAATAAAATATGTGATCCCAGACTGGGTCCCCTATTGGAAGGAAAATAATGCTATACATATACTGAAATTCACAAGTGATTGTGCTTATTTGAAGAGTAACCTTATCATTTAGAAACATACACTTAAGAATCTAGGGGTAGAGAGATATAATGTATGCAAACTACTCCTTAATGGTTTACAAAAAAAGTATATTTAATATATATGTGTACATATGCATATGTGTACTTAGAGAGAAGGCAAATAAAAAAGTATGTCAGTGTTAACAATAGATAAATGTGGGTATTTCTGCAGCTTTTCTGTGAAATTCTAAATAAAAAGTCATTTGCAATTAAGATGTTTTTAAAAATGTACTGGCAAATCATACAAATCTGTCAATACTGTTATCCCCAGTTATTTCCTGTCAGCTGAACAAAATGGAGTGCATTCCTTCTACTTTGAATCTAACAGACAACAAAGGGCCTAGCACCTACACCACACTGATGCTTCTGAAGTGGTCTTCCAGTTCTCAAAGTCTTTGTCTCTGGTCACTTGGCCCATCACACATACAATGAATTACCTTATGGAAGGGCAGTTAGGGTGCTGTGTCTCCTCTGCACAACCTTTAGAGGGCCCCTAGTTGACTACCACATATAGACCAAACTCATTTCCCTGACTTTCAACACCCTCCAAATACGACCCTAAATTGGTATTCCATTCTTTTCTTCTAATACCTATGACAAAAGGTGATGAAATAAAACATGAGCTTTGGTGTCAGAAAGACCCTAGGTTCCCATCTAACTGCAAAATGAGTTTTTTGAGATTAGTAAACTTCCTCAATCTCTTTGAGGTGAAATTCCTTTGTTTATATGAAAAAAGAAATTATAATACAGAATATATAAGATGATGATAAAAATTATATTATTATGCTTCATAATAATATGCCTTAGTTTATAATAATTTCCATTCCCTAATTTTCTAGAGAGGTGTCTTCTGACCAGAATTCCATTGTCATTGACTTCTTTCTCTGTGAGAGCATTCTTCAATTCAACCTTCATCTTTATCTGTAGAAATTCTCCCATCTTCCCCACACATTTGTAATTGCTCTCCCTTTCACATTTTCGTAGCCCATGTTCATATCTCTACAATAACTCATATTTTGTTCCCCCATCCTTTTCTTGGTACTGGACCAAATGAGGTTTCAATAAGTGTGAGTTCAATGAATGCGGGTCCTCTTGAGAGCATTGGGAGCTGTCCTATGAGTAAATGCCTGTATGATACTATCTCCCATTTTAGACTACACTTTCATTTAGGACAGTGGCCTTGTCTTATATTCATCTGAATTCCCCACAGGATATTCAGCAGAGGTCAATAGGCTTCTATGTCCTGAATTTTGGTAAAATAATAATAAAATAATTAAAATTGTGATAACTGCTAACACTCCAGAGTACTTAATTCTTGGTCCTGTTCTATGTACTTTATATGTATTGAAATATTTAATCCTCACAATGATTTTAGGTGGTGGGCTCTATTACAAGTCCCATTTTCCAGATAAGGAAATTGAAACTCAAAAAAGCTAAATTACTTACCATGGTTAGTAAAGTGGCAGAGCTAAGAATGAAACTCAAGCAGTTGGGCTTCAAAATTCATTCTCTTAACCATTACACTGTACTATTTATCCTTAGACCATATTAGAATTTCTACCTATGAAGGAGAGCACAATTTGCCACTGTGACAGCAAGGAGAATATCCTCAAATAGGGAAGATTGTCACAAAGGTGTCACTGCCACAGGGGAGCCACACTCCCTGGTCATTCTCAGCAGCCATGTGCTTTTACTGTCTGACATCTTTCCAGAAGGACACTCTGCTTTCTTCCTGTGGCTTCTTCTTCAGTCCTTCTCCTAAACCAGCAACTAATCCTTCACTACCAGTTTATCTTTGAAGAACACATATCGCAGATGCCTCACCCCCCATGCTCTGCACATGATACGTCTAGTAATGCTGCATTGACCAAAGCAAGTTGCATGAACCTCAAATTCACAGGGTAGGGATGTGTAACTCTGCCTACTCTACTGGGAGGAAGAACCACCTGGCGAAGGACCACAGAAATATAACTATAAAATACAACCTAACATTTTAAGGAAAACTTAAAAAAATTGGAAATGGTATCCTATCTATAGACCCCTCTAATGTTTCAGAGGCAGCAATACAGTTGGCTCCCAGCACAATTAAGAACAGCATGATGCATATTTTACCCCTGGGCTCCGATATGTACTTAGCTCCTGCAGTCATTTGGAAGTAGATGGATGAGACTACACCATCAGGGATAGCCAGAGAGTGTGCATGTGTACAATATACATGCCTCAGAAATGTCATGTTAGTCCAGCTTGAATAAGTGGGGTACCATTATGCAATCAACCAACAAATAGCTATTGAGGACCTAAACTGCAACATCCACATGGTGTTATTGAGTCCAAAAGAGAAGTGGTATGTCAAGGACCAATTGACCTCTCCAGGAAGACATGACTAACACACTTGCAACACTTATTGAACAAGCCAGGGTGTTTAAGTCCTCAACCTCTTTGAGGAACTCCTAGTAAAAAGGACAGTATTTTTAAAGTGATAATTGCATAGCATGGAGTGCATGCAGAGAAAGCCTTGGGGAGTTGAGAGCTTTGAAAGAGGACCTTGAATGTCCTATAGATAGAAAGAGCAGATAGAAAATGTTAGATACACATTTCCAGAGAGGAAAACAAGATGAATCAGGAGAGATGGACAACAGTAATAGCATAGGATATTATAGGATTGTCACCTAATAGAGTTTTAGAAAATTATATTCCAGGAGCAAGTGAGGGATAATGGAAAATGGCCTATACTGACAAATGCCTTGGCTGCTCTGATCTGGGAGAAATTCCTAAACTGTCATTTTGAGTTAAAGTTCTATTTTCCATGTTATTTTTTTTCCTGCTTCAAACCCATTTACTTTTTGACTAAACTGTGTGGAAACAAAATTTAAATGATTCAACATATGTCACCCAAAACTATTAGGTCTTGTCATTTTTTTAAAGATACCCCCCATGAGAGTTCTATTTTCGGCTTGAGTAGATTTCCATCTCAACCAGAGCTCCCTGAGATATTTTCCCTTCTCTCTCCCTCAGCAAGGGTACAGGTTAGGATCCTTTAAAAAGCCTGCTGTGTTGCTGAGTGTCCTGGAATAAAGCAGCATTGCGGTAGCTCTGACTGAACCAAAGATTCATGATCTGGAAACCCCAGCGATTGTGCCCTCCTGTTTATCACAGATAAAAGGAAATGCAGGGCCTTTTCTTTCTTCCTCTGTGGCAATGTAGCATCTACAGAATACAATATGAGGAGGGAGCATTAAAAGCTGACTGCTAGATATTTTTTTAGCTTGAGTTAAAATGGTACTCTGGGATACAAATATCATTACAGAGATTTCTAGTACTCACCCAAACCTGGATCTGGGGGAGCAAGAAGATTAAACATCTCTGCCCCTTGGCTGTGGGGTGGAGATACTTGACTGCTTCTGGCCCATGGACAGAATAGATGTGTGTAAAGCAGCAAGAAGCCCAATTACATTTCTCCAGTGTCTCTTCCCTTGCCTGTTGAACAAGAAGTTCACCTTTTCCCCACTGATGCTGAGTTCTACCATTTGCTGGTAAAAATATTGGAAACGAGAATGTTACGAAAGTGGAGGGTACTATTTCAACATGGTGCTTTTCCTACAGGAATCCAGAGCATTTGAGAGGCAGGTAAGCATGGAGGCATAATTGGGGTTTCAATAATGGAAGGTAGTTAAAGATCTATTGACTTTTTCTTGTGTAAGTTATTCTGATATAAAAATCAATGGAAACAGGCTGGTTGAGTGTATGTGCCTGTGTGTATGTTTATGTGTGTATAAGAAGGGGTATGGAAAGAAAAGTTTGAAATACGTCCCAAAACTTGTGTGACTACATAGGTCTGTCAACTTAAAACTTATCCTTACCTACACCTGCATAGGCAAAGTGCATCTTGGTTCCTCTCCACGTTCCCTTCTGTTTCTTCTCTTTACTTCACTTTCTCCTCTCCCTGGAAGCATCTTTGACCTTCGATTCATCATGCTCAGGTGTTCCCTAATGAAACTATTTCCTCATGGATATTAACTGAAAAATATATTCTCTCTCTCAGCACTCTTTTGCTCTATGCTTAAAAATAAAACAAAGCAAAAAACAAACAAACAAACAAAACAAAGAGAGTTTACACCAAAGAAATAATCTGATAGAATTTCAGACTTAAGGGTCCCTGCCACCACCTTTCCAACCCAGCATCAAGTGACAATATTTTCTTAAACTATGTGAAATCACCAAAAGGGCACAATTCTTGTTCAACAGGAGAAAAATAAGCCAAACTTGGTGAGAGAGTAAATAAAGGGTTGGTTGATTTTCACATTAATTTGTATTCTGATCACATAGCCTTATTTGTAAATTACATAATTATATCTCTTTAATAATTTCAGACCATAAAAGAACCTGTATCACTGCCCTCTCTACAAAGAGAAAAGGGTATGGTAAGGCCAAAATTGCTTATCTCACTTTTTCTAAAATGTAGGCAAGCATCTTCCAGAAGCAAGTGCAGGTCGGGGAATGGTGGGCACTTTCTTAGCTCACACTGCTCTTTTCCATCTCAGAGCAGCTGTTAGAGTCTGTGTCAGGTCTTCCCATACCCTGGGGAAAGCTGGAAGGACCAGACTGTCGTTTTTTTCATCTCCCTCCTGCTGACCAAGCTCCAGCACCTTTTCCACTCCCTTTCTTCAAAAATACACCCAGATCCCTCAGGGTATTCTCAACATGAATAGACATCAACTCCTTCCTCTAGAAGAGGAGGATGTAGCCAATTATCTGCTGATGGTTCTGGGAAAATGAATATGTATAATGAAACTGCTTAAATAAGCCTGAAAAGATGGATTATTTTAGACCTTCCCTGCAGTTTCTGTGAGTCTCCTGTGACACTCCTGAAACCTAATCATCTGCCATTTTTTGCCCACTTTTCTGAGCTATGGTGGGTGTGTGTGTGTCTCTGTTCCATTATCATTAATGGGAATTGGGAGCACTTAAGAGGAGGCAAGCTTTTCCCTAGAGATGTAATTTTGTGCATTAAGATATCAAAACATGAGAGAATACACATTGATATGTGGTGGATTCATACGATTGGCTCCATTAACACTAATGTGAATGAGGCCCATGTCTCCCTGCCACACTGACTGGGCAGATATCTAAACCCTGGCACTGCAGGAGACCCAGGCTTGCTGAATGACCTCTCCATTACATGTAGCTTCCTTTCTTTTAAATGCAGCTGGATAAATACAGCAGAGGCCCCTGACTGAATATAGATACCAGGTCCCCAGCCTGGCAGCAGGCAGTCTATGAGGTATGGCTTTAAATGACAGCATGAAACTGGTACCATAAGCACATATAAATATCAGCCCATCCCACTTATGGTCATACTTTTCAAAGAAAAGAAAAAGCAAATTAATGATATCAGGTTTCCTGGGAAGGACCTTTGAGTTTCAGGATGCAAAATCCTGAAACTCAAAGATCTTCATATGCTGTATTCAAGCTACGTAAGGGACCACCTATATCCTGATGGGCTTCCTGTCCACATCATTCCATTCCAAGTCTTAACTGCCTTTCTTTCCTATCTTTTCTCTGTCATACACTCTGATATCCTCTCTCCACTAAATGTTTTGGATATTTAATATTTGCTTGATTATAACATTCTAGCCCCCTCAAAACAGAAAGAAGATGTATAGCATCTTAAGGCAGATGTCACGTGGTCAAATTATTCACAACGAACCATTAGTCAGCATGAAATAAAGATCAAGGATCCAGAGAAAATTAAGTAGTAAATTGCAGCAATTAAAACCATGAAGTTAGATATTCCTGGTTTACAATCAAATGTTTAATGTATGATCTTGTCCAAGTCATTTAACCTCTACTCTTTACACATCTATTAAAAAATCATGTCTCCACTGTAGAACTGTTGGTAGGCTTTGAATCAGGAATCTATGGCCACAAAACCTAAAAAACATGCACAAAACCTAACTGACTTACAGAAATAAACATGGATTTTGCTTATGAATCTCTGGGTTGGCTACAAGACTCTGCAGACCTGCCTTGGGCTTGGCTGACTGGCTGGTTTGTTAATGCATCTTTGAAGAACTGGTTGGTCCGTCATGTCCGGCTGGTCTAGGATGGCCTTAGTTGGAATGGTTCATCTGTGCTCCATGTGGTCTCTCTGTATCCAGCTGTACCTCTCATTTGTTCTCTGGTGTGGGAGGGGTCAACAGAGAAAGCAGCAGTGTACATGGACTTCTAAGGCTTAGAGCTGCCACACAATCATATCCACTGCATTTTATTGATCTAAGTAAATCACATGGCCAGACTTAAGGGGTGAGAAAATAGATTCCACCTCTTGATAGGCATTGCTACAAAATTATATTGCCTAGGGTGTTTTAAGAGAAGAGTAGAAGACTGTGGCCATGATCCAGTCAGTGTTGCACAAAGCCAAATGAAATTGTGTATATAAAGGGCTTAGGGTAGTGCCACTCACACAGCAAATTGCCTGATAAAACACATCTATCATTAAAATTATTACATTCTTACTTAAATTCCTAGTTATTAATTATATAATATTGCATCTGACACATTTTATATGTCTCTTCAGATTCCCTTAGTGACAACCTTTCCTATATTCATAGGCACTTAGTCTGTCTTAGTTACTGCACAAATGACCAACTCTGCTTGGACCTCTGTGGCCCAACCACAGATTTCTTTCCACAGGAATGTCATGAGTACTGAGGTTGCTCCTAGGACAGTTTGGGAGACAGTCATGAAGCAGGGATTGGGAGGAAAAACAAGTCTCTTTAATGCTACAGTTAGTGCTGGTTTTAAGTTGGATCTGAGTCATGCAGCTATTGATGTTTTGTAAAACAGGTTGGATGGGTGGAATGAGTCCAAGGATGGGCCGGCAGAGCTCTGCGCTACCCCATGCAAAGTCCAGACCCAGGGAACCGAGGCTTTATCTCATAGGGTTTACATGTCCCAAATAGGACTCAGTTGCCTTCCTTCCATACCTACCTCCAACATATATTTTTCCCATCCCTATATTGTGACAAAATGACCGAAGTATTTCCTCAAATGGAGCAATAATAAAAAGAAAGAAAGAAAAAACTTGTCAGAACTGGCAGGGAAGGGAGGTTTGTTTTCTCCTGCCATTCTTTCCAGATTCTGCAGATTCTTACAAGAGATGCTTCAGAGCCTCATTATCTTGAACATTTGATTTTATAGAAAGGTTATTCTGGAGGTGAGATTGAGTGGACATTACCAGAGTCATACTCTAAAGTTATCTGTTAAGTTATATACCTAAGTTGGCATGACCTCCTCAGTTTATTGGGAGAAACTGTAAGATAGGCTATAAGATAGGCTTTGAGAAGTAGCCAGACCTGAGTTCAAATGTGGGTTGTCATCCTCACCAAACCTGTAGAAAAATTAAACAAGCTGTATTATTGATCTTCCCTTGGTGTTATAATTAGTAATAACATCCCATTGGACTAGTGTCTTAAGACAGTTAATTAAGAGAATTAATATACAAGTGATCTTTTAAGAAATTATTCTCAGGAAAACCAAAGGGAGGTGGTAGAATGGGAAGAAGCTAAGTGAGCAGCAGCTGTTCTGGTAAATTTCCAGCTTCAGCATGATCCCAAGGGGAGCTCTAAAGTATAAATTATACCCCAAAGTTGGTGCTACATCAAAGCAAATGATCTAAGCTCTTATATTTTTGTACCAAACAGTAAGGCTCACCCCCTATTTATAAAATGACAATCATAGATTCATTATTAGGCTATTGAAATGCTAAACTCTATGTGTGTGAAACACTTAGAAAAGTGCCTAGAGAGAGATAAGAATGTGATATGCGGTTGTTTACAAAAATAATTGTCATTAGTATGAAAGAAATTGAGCAAATTGCATTAAGTGTCACCTATCTAGAGAAGAGCAGACTTGAAAGAGTGCATGCACTTGATTCTTTCCCTTCAGACTCCCTGAGTAGTCATAGAAACTCCAAGCTGCATGCTTGAACTCTGGATCATTTGGTACTCAAGAGTCTTCTGATTGGTTCTAATTCTAAAATCAACTAGAATTAAAATGAAGTTACTAATAAAAATGATTGTTAGAGTTGTTCTGAAATCTGAATATAAATGGTGAGACAATTCAAAATGTATTCATCCACGTAGGTGCATTCATATGGAAGCATACTTAAATTAGAAATATTTCACATTGACCAGTGTTAAATTTTTGTTTGAAAGTCCAGTCTTCATCTTTCATTAAGTCTCTAAAGCACACCTAATACATGGTATAAAAAGATATATATTATGTGAATAAGCCCATATTCTTCCCTGAAAATACTGAACATTTGTTCATCTCTCTTCCTCCTCATTCTGTGCACTTTGCTTCTAAGAAAGAGGCATTAACTGATGATTCTTTAGTGATGAAATATGAAGTCCCAGTTTCCTTGCCATGAGATAGGACAATCTATGAAAGTCCCCTTAAGGTCAGGCTGAGCAAGAAATCCACTTGAAATTTCCCCATCCTCACTTGGTTCCTTCCTATCCAGCTTCCCTCACTACTTCACCAGACTTTTCTTGGGAGCAATTTCATGATAAATTACTTATAAGCAAATCTTCATCTAAGGGTTGACTTCTGGAGTCCTGACCTAAGACATTGGTACTGAAGGCTTTTTTTTTTAACAATTCTAAGATCAAGGCAGGCTAGTAACACTGCATAAGAATTTTCTGCATGACTGTTATTTATTAGAAAATGTGTAAAGCAATCTATACATTATCTATGGGCTAAGTTACAAAAAAAGGAACCCAAACTAATATAGGTTAAATAATCTGTTCATAGTCACACAACTAGTTAGTTACTAAGCACATTTTGATTCAGGCTATCTGAGAGCAAAGCCTGTACTCTTAACCAGCTACCACCTTTGAACCCTTGAACTTATAACTGAAAAATTGTGAAAGTAGATACTTTAGTTCTTATTCCCAGAGGCATCATTTGGACCTCTGGGTCAATAGTCCAAGTAAATTCTGTCTTTGTTTTCAGATTATCTCCTAGGTCAACTTTGTCAACATTTATGAATTTTGCATCATATTCCATGGGGAAATGTGTGGACTGACGTTTCTCTTGCATTTTTATGCTTGTCTTGTTTAGATCTTCTTAGAGACCCCGTTGAGTTCCAATGCTTACTGCCAGTGACTCTGCACCAGGGAATAGGGTTTAAAATTATCACCCATAATAAAGGCTCATCTACCAGAAATGTAATATCCCTGAAATCTGACCTTCTTCAAGTTCAAAAGACAGTATCACTAAATTGAAAAGAAATCTTTATGTGTAGGGGTTGATCTTAACTCTGATGAGGACCAGAGTTTCAATTTGCTTCTGAATGTGTTATAATGAGAAGGGGGAAAAAAATAAAAAAAGAAAAGGAAAACAAGAGAGTGGAGATGAGCTTAGCTCAATGGAATTCAGTACCATAAATGTGTTGAAGGTCGTCTGCACTTACTCATTTTGTTATATTGGGCAGCACCTCTGCATATTCTTTTGGAACTCCATTTTAACTCCTGAAAACACATTCAGCACAGTAACAATACTTTACAATGACTCTGAGGATGATACTCCTTTGGTATTTCTTCACCAATCATAAAATATATTTGGAAACTACAAAGCTAAGGGTCATAAAAAGTAATGAACACAAATACACAGCCAAAGAGAGAAGAGCCATGTACTTAGAACCTTTTTCTCCTGCTATGTATCAGCTTAAAAAACAATAGATAGTAGATCCATGAGGCACCTACATTTTTGGATGGATGCTCACACATTTTGAACCATGTGAAAGATACCATACCAAGTATAGGCACTTTCTTTCCTACAAGCAACTGACAGTCTAGATGAGAAGTAAAAATTTTAGATTGATGGCTTTAGTATGAAATAATTAGATACTTTTTATGATCGCATAGTTTTACTGGATGAAGGAGTATTTATAGCCAGAAGTCAAGGCAAGCATTGTGAAGGAGGTTGATTTGGAACAGCAGTTTGCTGTGGGCAGGCTGAGAAGATCAGGGTCTGAATAAACCAAGGTGCAGCAGGAGAAAATTTGTGACATATTTAACATAATGGGCCTGCATGCAACAAAAATATATAATAAAATTTGAGCTATTTTAACTAGGGCTAAATAAACTTTCACATATTTTTGAAATGTCAAAACCCATGGACAAAGCCAAAGAGGGGAAGGACTGAGGGTGGGAGGTGGGCATGGGTAGACCAGGGGAAAGTGGTGGTGGGAAAATGGAGACAACTGTACTTGAACATTTAAAAAACAGAAAACAAAAGCTTCCCTTAAATAGCCATGGGTTGTTGCTGAACAAACTGTATGACTAATTTTTTTCTGTATAACAACTACTATTAGCATAGTGACTTAAGACAACGACCACTTAATTTACTCATAATTCAGTGGATAGGTAATATGTACTTGACTCAACTGAGTGATTCTTCTCTTGGTCTAGTCTAGTTTGTGTAGCTTTGGTCACCCAGAAGTTTGCACAGGGCTGGGTAGTTCTGATGGCTTTGAATATACAGTCCTGCTTTAGAGACCTAAAACCCTGCTTCATTTATGTTGAGGACATATGGTCCACCCACTACACTGTCTCCATCTACCCCCAAACTCATTCATTCCTTCTACTCTGCACTAGCAGAAATCTGGCTCAGGGACACTGCCCTTCCACCAGTGTTATGGTGAAGACTGACAAATGAAATCAAGAAAGAAGAGAGTAACAGATCTGAGGTTAAAACATTTACCATGTTCTGTAATGGCTAGATTGCGGAATGGTCAGGCCATCTTGTTGCGCACTCTACAGTAAGTCATGGAAGGAGTCTCTGGTCTTAGGAGTATATAGCTGTGATGAACCTGAGCCATAGTAATGACATTCTTTTTGAGTGGGGAGAAAACAAATCTGTGTGCCCTGGTACATGTCTCCAGGATGTGGCCTAGATATGGAAAGGACAACTTTCGCCCTTTGGGCTTAGAGAGGAGATGTACAGCATATTAGCAACCTCTTCCTTCTTAACTCCTGCATAGGGATTTGTTAACACCTGAAAGTAATATTTCTTTTTATTTACTTTCAGTACTGAAAACCTAGCTCCTTAACCTCCTGATATTTGAGAAAAACTCTGTTGTATAGTGACCTGAAAGATACTCTATCTAAAGGACCAAAACAGTTAAAAATTTCATCTATTTTCTATAAGAATCTAAGAGAGCCCCTTATAGAGGGAAAATAGTTTGTTGTAATAACCTGTCTGCCAGCAGGCGCTTTCCCAAAGGGTAGGGAAGGTTCACAAGGTACTTCAGAAATGTTAATTCATTTTTTTCCTCAAATGCCCTTAATTAATGTATAATAGTTTATTGCCATTTTTTAAAAAGTCACGTTAGCATCTGTTCATCTCTCCTTTGGCTCTCTCTAACCCTGTGGTGCACATTGACCTGACATCAAAATGTCACCATTTACATCTCTTCTGCCTGAGGGCTTCTCTTGCCACCACATTTCTCTTCCCTTATCACAGTAGGCTGAAAGGACTAGAGAATTAACAGTCCCCAAGAGCAGCCATCAACTAATGAGTGGCAAAAATCAAATATGGGTGGGTATACGACGCCTCCACCTCCAGCAACCTCGCTCTTCTCAGGGGGTAATTCTGAAGCTCATGTTCTACACAGGCCCCAGGGTTCCCCAGCAGGATTGAGCTCCAGTTACTGTGACACTAAATTTGAGGATCTACCCTAAATCATCTGCCTTGTCCCCGTGCTTCCTAAGGTCACCTCTTAAATAAATCACTTGCACTCAAATCCTTGTCTCTTATTCTGATTCTGGAGAAAACAAAACTAAGACAAACAGTGATGCATAGAATAACATCATTTGTCTTTAATAAAACCAGATCTAATCTTCAGTTTGGGGATCCAGAGCTCCTTTCGTAAGACCGTGCCCTTGTTTTGATATTTAGAACTATGAGGTTTATAAATTAGAAAAGACCATAGAGAGTTTTATTCCAAACCCCTCATTCTGCAGATGAGGAAACTAAGGGTGAGATAGGTAGGCAACTTGCTTCTTAGGGATGAATCAGATAATCTTTTTGTTCCCACTGTCCACACTAAGCTGTACCATATTGATTGTTGAATGCCTCTATATGTCTTTCCTTATTGAATATGATGGAATCAAA
The DNA here is from genome assembly GCF_021234165.1 of Pteronotus mesoamericanus. Lineage (NCBI taxonomy): Eukaryota > Metazoa > Chordata > Mammalia > Chiroptera > Mormoopidae > Pteronotus > Pteronotus mesoamericanus. The sequence goes on along the minus strand of NW_026555105.1, from coordinate 31,048,881 downwards.
ATTACCTACAAAATGAGAGAGAAAGTTCAACATAGCAAGAAAAATGGGCTAGGAGAAGAAATCAGGAAGGAGTAAAGGAAGAAAAAATATGTTAGCCTAGCAATGAAAGGTTAAATTTAATGTAGCTGTTCTCAGTTTTAGATATACATTGGAAGTACTTAGGGAGCTTTTGAAAATGTTGAAGCCTGGATCCATTTCCCAGAGATCTGGTGTGATTAACTTAGTGTGCAGCTGTGACACTGGGACATTAAAAAAGGGAGAATACAGGGAGAATAGTTTGTTGCAATAACCTGCAATAATCAGTTGATGCTAACATGTAGCTGAGGTTGAGAACCACCAGATTCATGTACCAAACTGGACAATTCTTCCATTATTGAGCTAAGAAATCATGTTACTTCAAATAAGGCTTCTCAGAAATCAACGGTCTTCCAAACATATTAAAAAATGAAGAAATACTAGAAGTTGTAAAAATGTTGGTATACTTTAATGGTTTACATTTAATCAGTTAACACTTATAAAGAGCACTGTGCAATATAATTACACCTTAATTCATAGTGATTGTTGTAGGGCAACTAATGAACCCAAAGATATCTGTGTCTTAATCTTCAGAACCTGTGAATATGTTACCTCACTGATAAAAGGATTTTGAAATGTGATTAAAGTAACGATCCAGAGGGAGGAAGATTAGCCTAGACTATCTGAGTGGGCCTAATGTAATCACAAGAGGCAAGTAGGTTGAAGTCAGAGAAGAAGTGAAGCTAAAAGCAGAGGTTGAAATGATGCCATTGTTGGAAGGGGGCCGGGCACCAAAGAATGTAAGGGCTCCCAGAAGTTGGAAAAGATAAGAGATGGATTCCCTTAAGCCCCCCAGAAAATGTGCATCCCTGCCAATACCTTAGCTTTAACCCCCTATGCTCTGACCTCCAGGACCATACACTAATAAATTTGTGCTGCTTTGAGTCACTAAGTTTGTGGTAAATTATTATAGTGGCAGTAGGAAACTAACACAGGGCCAGTGGTATGTTTGTTTGTTTTTTTCCAATGAGATCACTTCTAAAGTTGTTTGATAAACATTTTCTTTCACTTCTGCAGTCATTCCTATTTTCTGTGGATACTTTAATCTAAAGATAAGCCTAAAACCAGAAGCTCTCTGTGCATCCTGGGCCAAATGATGTCCCTGGTCCCAAAGATAAGCTCTGACTCCAAGGATATATGATGATGTTGCAGATGAGATAAAATAGGACACATACATTTGCCCAAATATAATGTTCAAAACAGAATTAGAGATTCTAAAAAATCATTTGTTTATCTATTCTTCTTATCTATTTATTTGTCCGTTCAACTAACTACTTTTAGCTCTTGCTACTGTGTTAAGTAGAGGTGTGATCTAGTATAGTTAAGACTGGCAGGTGAAATATAATACTCCTAGTCAAACTTGAACTTCAAACAAACAACAAATAATTTGTTAGTAGGCATATCCCAAATGTTGTATCATATTAATATTATAATATTGTTTGACATTTATTTGAAATGCAAATTTAGCTGGGCATCCTATATTTTTATTTAGTGTAATAGTACTCAGCGAGAGTCCAAAGGCACACTACTGTGTTACTGGTTATTTGTTACCATACTTTGTAAATTACCTATGTAAATAAAAATAAATTTTCCCTAACTGAATTTACTCTGATATGTAATCTCATACCAGGGAGAGAAGAGTGAACTTTTGGTCAGAATAAGAGGAAATAGACGATGCCAATAATACTTAAGCATGTCCTGGGAGATGAGAGATACCATGCTTTGTTGTAAGATAAAAAAACAATAATAGAGCACAGCTGATCTAGTATGTATTTCAGAGGCTCATAGACCATCTTTTGAATTCTGGCTGTGACATTCACTAGCTCTACAACTTAGGAGAAGTTACACAATTTCTGAACTTCTGAGATATTTTTCTTACAAAATTAGAACATTTGAAAGGTGGTTGGTGATGCGGACTGTGAAAGAATTCACAAAGAGAAGGAAGTGCTGAGAGCAAAAGTTTTTATTTTTGCTTCTGAAGGTAGGGAAAGGGCTAGGTGCTGAGAAATGCGCTAGCCCTGAGGGGTGGGAGCTTGGAGCTTTTATTACAGGATTAGGGTGTTTGTAGAGCAGGATGATTCCACTCCTCTTGCATAGGCTGCAACATGCTACAATGTTATCTTTGGGTGCAGGGTCCTGTAGTCCAGTTTTTGTGGCCTGGTATGTCCTGTTTCATATTCCTGGAACGTCTGCGCCTTCAGGGTGCTTCCAGGAATTTTCTAGTCTGGAGGATAAAAGCTAATTAAACAGTTAGGGTCAGTCATGTTTTATGGGGTTCAGCTTGCTCTGGCAAAGAGGGCTTGAGACAGGGGCATTGGTCCTACTAAACATTATCTAATTTATGGCTCATTTGGTCAATCACCGAATGTTTACTGCACACCTGCTATATGCCAAGCATCATTCCAGCTACAAGAAATACTATGTTGGACAAGCCCAGCAAAAGTCCTTGCTCTCAAGAAGCTTGTTTCTTCAGTTATTGTGATAATCAAAGAAACTATCACAGTGCTGGAACACATACTAGGTGTTCAGAGAATGTTAAGTCTTATTCTCAAGTGAATAGGTCAGTTCTGCCTGCCTTGTTTGGTCATAAGCCTAGGGAATTCTATTTAAGGGACTTTATTTTAATCTTGAATAAGAGCTTAACTTTCCTCTGGGCCTAGGAGGAGCCCGAAAGGGAAAGAAAGGACCTCATTACGTTCTGTATTTCCTCAGTGATATGTTTCCATGAAGCAGTTCATAGCATGAGAAAGTGTGGTGGATTCTGTGATAATATGCCGATGACTAAGAAGGCTGCTGAGGGGACATCACTCCTTTAGAGCTTTAGTAACTCATATGGAGATGGTTGTTAGTCCTGATAGGCAGGAGCCTGCACATTTAAATGCTTACTCTCAGTTTCACTTATTCAAGTAAAGTTTATTGAAGTAATTCCCATGCATGATGAAGGTAAACTTCAATTTTCACAGCTGACTGCAATTCACATTTCTTATGTGCAAAAATGTGGCAGTAGCACTGTGATCTGAGATTATATAGAAAAAAATTCTGATGGAATCCACAAAATTCTCCTCATGTTTGATGTGCAATGATTTCTCCACTCTGTGTTTGTATACCTAGAAAAGTATATACAGGGAAGACATTTATCCACAGCAGAGAAACTCATCTGTTTATTCAACTGCATGGCTAAATGGATGGTTTTTATTCAGTGATATGTACTGAGGAGAAAGAGAAGAAAAGTCAAGTAAGGCCTTGCTACTTAAAATGTGATCAATCCATGGACAATTAGCATCATAATTTGCAAATTCTTCAGAAAGGCAGAATCTTAGGCTCCATCTCAGACCTACTAAATTAGTCTCTGCATTTTAACAAGGTCCCCAGGTGATTCAAATGTACATTTTAGTCATGATACTCAGGTGAGACAACTGCCCTATGGAGAGAAAATTTACCCACAAGTTATGAGGTAACAGTGAGAACAACTACATGATTTTTCTCAAATTAAAATCCAAATTTGCTGCAATGACGTTCTCTTTCTTTTCTCTCACTGTTATTTCAGTCTTTTTTGACCAGAGGTAACAAAGCTAAACTAATTCAAAATTATGTTATTCCTGTCTGTGTATATTTATTTCCTGGGTTTTATTTCTTCCTCAAGGATTCTTAGCTTTGAGCATGCAAATTCTCTATCATGTTATTGTTGAATGAATGCAGCCTCACTAACACAGGGATGCTTTTTGCTCTTAGCTTCAAATATATGTATGTACCAATAGGTGATATCAGATTAACAGAACAAGTTAAAAAATGACCCCCCAAATCAATCAAATAAGGGTTTGCAATATTCTTTGTATTTGCAGTAAGGTTTAATATGTCTCCTTTTTTGTGAACTCACATTTTTTTAAAAATGAGATATGATTCACATACAAAAAATAACCCTTTTAGAGTATACAATTCAATAGTTTCCATGTGTTCACAAGACTGTGCAAACTTCACCTCATTTTTAGAACATTTTCATCTCCCCACAAAGAAACTCCATATCCATTAACAGTCACTCTCCATTCTCCCAGCTCACAGCTTCTGGTCACCACTGATTTACTTTTTCTTTCTATGGATTTCCCTATTCTGACATTATATACAAATGGAATCATTAGGTATGTGGCCTTTTGTGTCTGATTTCTTTCATATATCATGTTTTCAAGCTTCATTCATGCCACACATGGATCAGTCCTTCCTTCTTCTATATGACTAAATAATATTCCACTGTATGGGTACATCTCTTTTATTTATCTATTCATCAGTTGATAAACTTTTAGGTTGCTTATGCTTTTTGACTATTATGAGTAAAACTGCTATGAAGAGTCTTTTTCAAGTATGGAATATTTGTATGAAGATATGTTATCCATTCTTTTCTATACATATCTAGAAATCGAGTTGCTGGACCACATGGTAACTCTATGTTTAGCATTTTGAAGAACAGCCATACTGGCTTTCCCAGCAGCTACACTACTTTAGATGCCTAGCAGCAATGAATGATGGTTCTAATTTCCCCACACCCTTGTCTACACTTGATTTTGTTTGTGTTTTTTACTATAGACATGCTATTTGGTGTAAAATGGTATTTAACTGTTGTTTTAATTTGCATTTCTCTAATAACTAGTGATGTTGAAAATATCATATATTTATTGGATATTTGCATATCTTCTTTGGGGAAATGTCTATTCAAATATTTTGCCCACATTCAGCTTTTTATTGTTGAGTTTCAAAGTTTTTTTAATACATTCTTGATACTAGGCTCTTAATAGATAATTTTTTTGTCTTTGGTTAACTTCCAGAGTTACAAAAATTAACTCTACCTAGTTCTGACTATTTTTGCCAATTTTCTTGTAGTTTTTATAGAGGACACAATTTTTAGAGGTTAGGCCCCTACTCTGCCATTTTGGCTGACATCAACCACATTAATTATTTTAAATATATAAGAGATAAAAAAAATAGGCCTGCAGGGGAATTAGAAAGTTTATAAATTTCATCTTGTTTTACTGTTCAACACTCCCTTGTAAAAAAACAGTATGTTATGTGTGTGATAGTCTAGCTTTATAAACATTATGCATATTCATTTTACTGAGCATATTATAAAGTTGTATAGATGGTCTGTATTATCTTAAACACAAATAAACAAGATATTTTTTGAAGATGCATATTTTCTTAGAATGGCAGCTATACCTTGGAAACATGGACTAGCTATCTAGGAGAAGTAAATTGCTTCAAACCTAACTTAGAATTCAAGAAATATTTGGTCTTTCATGTTCAATATGTGAACTAGAACTTGATGAAACATTGCAGGAGCTGAGCCTAAAATTTCCCATTGTGGAGTGGTATCCCTAAAAGGCAGGCAAGCTAGGATGCATTCAGTATATTTTTATTATGCAGACTGTTTATGATCCTGATATTGACTATATTTATTTTCCTTTCATTATAATTGAAGATGATATCCTTTTATGAAAGCTAGGTAAAGATGTGTATTAAGGAGAAATCTAACCTCAGCCTCATTCCAACTATAAGAGTAATTGACCCAAAGTCAATATTTTTCATATCCCAGGTCAAATGCAACATCATTATATGTCTTTAGAGACAGAGTTTATCATCACAGCAGGAGAACAATTTTGCTTATGCTGCATAGTCATGGAGGGCCTCAATGTATGACTTTCAATTTTATCTTTAGATTATATTATTTATATGGTCACAGAGGAGGAAAAAAAGAACCACTGGAGTGAAAGAAAATGTAAAACCTTGCTACTTAAAGTGCAGTCTGTGGCCAATAGTACAGCCTATGGACAATTAGCATTGTCATTTTAGGAGACATTTTCACATATGTAGTATCTAAGGCACCACCCTAGACGTACTGAACCAGAACATACATTTAAACAAGATTTCCTAGTGATTCATGTGCACATTGAAGTCTGACAAGCAGTGCCATAGATAATCTAGCCATGGATTGTTGAAATTTGATTGTATTCACTCCATTAAACAAGGCCTTGGGGGATTTAAAAGGTTGTTCTTGGTCTTTCTAGCCGCTCTGCTCACTTCACTTACAAAAGCAATAGGGCAGCCAAAATATTCTAACCTCAAAGTGGCCTCATAAACTATTAGCCAAGTTACATTAATATCATTCTATATAGTATTGCAATAAAATTTACATGGAAAGAAACAGTGAAAAGTCATGCTTTTTTTTCTCTAAAAAAATTTATTTATTCTTCCTAGGGAATTTCCATAGTTATATCATTCCATGTACTGAACAGTTTACATGTTCTTTGGCTGCTTCTTGAAAGACATGCCAACTACTATTCTTGGACTTTTAATAGAAAGAGGTGGAAATAATGACAATGGATAGCAGATCTTACTTTGTCGCATAGATGAAATTTCTAAAATTTATTGAGTACATGAATTGTCACATTATATGAGAAAAGAAGTAGTTGGTTGTCCAGGGGTCTTGGAAAAAGGCCCTAGAAGATAATGAAGATCAATGGATATCAGGAACTGTCTTAACTCAAGTTCTCTGAAATCAGAAACTGAAATGGGGATTTAGATGTTTGCAATGATTGAGGCAGGGGTCTTAGGTAAAGAGGAGTAAGGGAAACGATGGTGCAGAGAAAGCAAGTGAGTAATATGATAGAAGCTGATGTGGCATCTAGCTTCAACCTGATCCCACAAGGAAATCTGGGGTATGAATTTCACCACTGAGCCTCCTTTGAGACAAGGGGTGCAGCCTGTGGTGTGCCCATGTCAGTCAGTCACTGACTGCCTATAGGGGGTGTATGTGGCCTCCTGAGTGAGGCAGCTTCTCATGACTGAGGGCTGTTGTCCAGAGAAGTGGCCCCTATGACAGCCAACACAGCAGCTGGAAGATGGGTACATCAGTTGGGTGGGGTACCAACTGGGCTACAAGGGGATCTTATTGGAAATAAACAGCCACGCTGAATGTCCATATTTTTCATCCATTCATATTTATTTTATCTGTATAATTTTAGCCCCTATAGCATACATAGCTCTAGTTGGGCACTTTATTGCTATTCAAGTTTTCAATATAGAGTGTGTTACTTTGGGTTTCCTTAAATGCAAACCCTGAAACAAGGGGTTGGGTGCAGGTAGCATATCTAGGAAGTCACTCCAAGAAGCTCAAGGGCGGGGTTAGAGAAAGTGAAACAGGGAAGGAAGAAAGGAACTACTCCCAAACAGATTGTGAACTATAGTGAACAACCCTTGTATAATATGGAATCTCTTGGGTAAATGGAACTAAACCTCCCTGATGACCTTTTGAGGAATTCACCTAGAACTGTGCCACTGGATCCTATTGTTTATTATATAATTATTGCTTCTGAAGGTGTTCACTACATAGAACATCCTTGCTGTCCTGCTTGTGGGCTATACATGTGACTTTAGAAGAAAGAAAGATAAGTTTAGGCTAATCAAAGAAGGTTTCATACAAGAAGCATGATTTGAATAGAGCTTGAGACATTGCTCCAATTGAGATAGATGAAAAACTAAGGGATGTGATACTGTAACAAGTAGAAGATGGGAGTTTAAACAACTCAGTAAGGAATGAGTTGCTCTGCAAATTAATATGGGCACAGTGTATAACAAATGCACTGATTTATTATGATCATTATGGTAGAAAAGTGTAGCAAGGTGGGCAAGCATGCAACCATTCAACAAATACATATTAAGTACCAACTGTATACCCAGCACTTGCAGCCTCAGTGTGAGAGAGAGAGAGCATCCAGAACTCACCAAGTGTGGTCCTCCAACCCAAGTCAGGACTGCACAGCATTCTCTCAAGGGCCAATATTACCCCTCACAGGTGTCCCCATGTTGTCCACTCTACAGCTTTAAGGAGGTCACCCCAGCTCACTCAGGTTGACTCTGGGGGAGGTGATGGTACAACTGACATATTTTCTCCTATATCAGGTAGGCTGGGAGGTTACTGAGCCAAAGCTCTAGGCCAAGATTCTAGTTCATGCTCTGCCAATGAGCTTTATGAGCTCTTCTTCTCCCTAGAGAAGACTCTATTTTTCTCTAAAGTTTTTTTTCCTCTAAAAGAAGACTCTATTTGAGAATGTTGGTAGCCTCTACTGTAGACTCTCTGCTTTGAAAGAACCCAACCCTTATTTTATGGAACTAGTACCTGGCTGATTTGCCACCTCCTCAAATTCCTGTCACTCATCCAACATGTTCTTCCATAAAGGTTCAGTGTTGTTTTTGATTCTGCCTTTCAATTAGCACAGCAAGTTTATTCCCCATTTGCAATGTCCATAAAACAACAATATTCTTTCATATTTGTTTGAAATTAGCCACCTTGTATTACACTTAAATAAAAACCACTTCATTTATTTTCATAACTCACAGCAAACTCAGGTATACCCTCCCTTTGTGCTGAAAGCTATTCTTTGTTCTGTCTTGGCTTTCTACCTACATGAACAAATATCTTTAAATAAAGTTATACATTTATTATTTTCCAGTTCATAATATTTTTAAAGAAAAAGCATGCTTGTGAGAAAATCTTCTGATTTAAAATGGAAGAGACTGTCTATGGAAAGGCTTTCTATTCAGAACACAGAACCATTCACTACAAAGCCAGGAAAGTACTGGCTTACCCAAAGCTTAGCCATAGAATCCAGGAATATAGGCTTACCTCAGAGATACTGCGGGTTCAGTTCTGGATCACTGCAATAAAGTGAGTTGTAATATTTTTGCTGGTGGAAGGTTTTGCTTTCAATTTGTAAAAAACACAATACCTGTGTAGTGCAATAAAGTGAAGCTCAATAAAACAAGGTATGCCTGTAAATAAAATACTATCCCAGATCTATAAAATGACAATAAATGTCAGTGCTTATAAGAATTTCCAAATCTATATGGTACATAGCAGAATCTAAACATGCCAGGTGTTGAACCTCCTAGTCTGGAGAGAGATCTGAGCTGTGCTTTTCTGAATAAACCCATCTGAGAGAATCAATAACACATGTTGTCCTTGAATTTGGAGTAAGTTGGCTAATGCAAGTTCAGTCAAAGGCAGTAATGTAACAAGTGTTTCAAGTGTAATAATAATAAATTTTAACAACCACATTAATAGAACATGCAAGACCTGAAACCCACGTGGGGATTAAAGCTGCTCTTTTAAATGGGGAAATCAAATTGTGTAGCAAAGTGGCATAACACTGGTCATACATGCTAGAAGAATCTAGATTCCCAAATACAAGCATCATTATTTTATATTTCACTTAAAAAAAAGAAAAAGAAAAGAAAAAGCATTCATGGATTCATGGCTAATGTTGCAGCACTAGGTTTCACTAAGTGAACAATTTATTCAGTTGCTATTTTTAAAAAGGAAACTATTTCTGAATATTTAGTGAGAACTGGACTCCAGAGGGGTCATATCATAAATGTCATGTTTTTATACAAATTTGAGAGAGAGAAACAGCGTATCTGTCAGCCTTGGACTCATTTTAATGGTGACTCAAATTCTATATATATAATGACTTCAGTAAACATTTGAGTTTTTCTCTTTGAGATTTGAAAGACTAAATGCAAGAAAACAAAAACAACAAAGGGTTTATTTTACATAGTTGCATTCTCTAGCCAGCCTCATTATTCAAAATCCAAAATTTCATAAAAAGACGGACTTAGAAAGGACTTTAAAAGCCATTTAGTCCAAGTTCCTATCTATTCAGGAATATCTGATAGGTATTTATTCTTGGACACTTCTGGGGGAAGGGTAGAAAGGATCATTTGTCAAATCTCATTCTGACGCAAGGCCATGATTGCTTTTCCTCTTTCTTCCTTTCCTTCCTCCTCCCTCTCTCCCTCCTGCCCTATTCTTTCCTCATTCCCCCCTTTTCTCCTCTCTTCTCCATCTTTCCTTCATTCTTTCTCTCCTTTCCATCATGCCTCTTTATTCACTCTCGTCTTTTTCTATCCCTATGTTCCTTTCTTCTTTTTTAAAAAATAGCCTTAATATTGAAAAGTTTTACTTTCTGCTGTACTAAAAATCCGTTCCCTGTAAATCTCCCCATCTGTGCACACAACTCAGCCTCAAGGCCCATAGGAATGATTCTATTCAGCTTGTGGAACCCTTTTCTTCCCAATTCTACCAAAGTCTCCAATCTTTTCCTTTCTCAACTTTTAAATCTCTTCAAAAACTCACACTTATGATTTATGAACTAGAAACCAGAGTGGCAAGTTAGAAGGGAAGGAGCATTATTTTAATGCTTATATATTAACTTCATTTTCATGGTTTTGGTACTTTATCTTACAGTTGGTAGAGGAGCTGGCCAAATAATAAAAAAACAATAATCAAATCTATTGCATATTTTCTATGTGTTAGATGATAAGTAAACTACTTATAATGACTAGCAACTATCTCATTGACCTCTCTCCACCAACAAGAAAGCTATTACCAGTGTTTTTGAACAAAGAATTTGAGAAACATGCATAGTGTCAATCAGCTAAGAAATGACAGTCCTGGGCATTAAGCCTCTAGTAGTCTCCTGAAAGCAATATCTAGTCCTGTCTTTATGTGTGTGCAGTGTTTAATTTTCAAAAAGGCATTGTAGCTAACTTTTAATTCCACCCCGTTTTTATACTTAGCATTCCCAGGAGTGCAAGAAACTTTGTTCCCCTTTATGAGTTTTTCACCACTGTAGCTGTCAAATCCACTGATCTACCTCTTGCCCTCTCTCCCTGGTGTGGCTATTCCTTTGTCCTGGACCATGGTCCACATGCCTCTCTTCATGAGAGGTCTGCACCCATCCTTTCAGATCTGCATGTGTCCAGTCTTCCCCATCACAGTTCCGTGGAGATCACCTCCTGCCTCCACCCTTGCTTCTTACTCAGCACTATGGCGCAGCCCAAGAAGCATCTTCACCTCAGTTTGAAGGTTTTATGTGGGTGTCTTTTCACCTCTACCTGATTATGAGAACTTCCAGGGCAGAGACTTGGCCCTATGTAAGGCTTTGCACACAACAGGCCCTTAGCTCATACATGTAGGATACATTACATCTCTTTCTAACACCTCCACTAAGGGTTCAGTGTCTTCCCTTCACTGATCTGCACACACTGTTCTGATTTCTCAAGACAACACAAGCATACATCAACTCCCAATTTATTTTTTAAGATTGCCTGTCTGCTTTACAACATCACCCAAGCTTTGAGATTCTTTCAGCAGCCTCTAGAGAAAGAAGAAAGTTAATAAGCAGTATGTTTTGTGCTCAAATTCCTCATTCACATACAACCAAAAAAGAAAAATTATACTAGTCCCCAGAGAGTCTCAGCATCCAGAGGTGATGGTAGAAGAAAATTGTCTTGACTGAGGCCCTCAAGAGGAGATTGGTCTTCGCCTGGCATGTGTAATATGAAAAAAAAGCCCCTGAAGCATCGGTGCATCATTTTCTCTCCTAATAAAAGATTAACTCCAGTGTCAGAGGCTGTGTGGGGATCACCATTACTAGTTGGGGCACTCCACTCCCCAGTGCCAACTCTGTCCTGCTCTGGGCTGCTGTATAGTGTGCTATCAGGGGTGTCATTCCAGAGATGGACAGACGCAAATGAAACAAAGGAGGAGGAGGATATGTAGACCCAGATTAAGATGCCAAAACTCTGCTCTCAGTTTTGATACCCTCACTCCCATTCACTGTTTTCCATTTATCAGACCATCCCAAAGAGGTTTTCTCATTTTCCAGTTCTCTGTGGCATGAGCTGTATGTTTAAACACACCTCTAAGCACTCTTTCTTCTGTCTGGGAGTGCACTTACCTATTTTATGGTCTGGCCAATTTCCAGTGGTGGTAGCTGCTACTGACACTTTTTGAATACTTCCTAATAGACAGGACCTATGCATGTCACATTAGTTTGAGTTATATCTTTTAAAATGGATAAAACCTGAGACAGACACCTGCATTATTATTTTAAATCCATAACCAATAATATTGTTATATAATTACATGTAATTTAATTCATGCTTAATAAAATTACAATAGAATGTGTTATTAAATAATAATAATCTTAATTTTTTAATCTGAGGGATTGTCTTGGGTCCCTCAGCTACTGAGTAATGAGCATTGCATTTAAATATAGTCTTTCCTAACTGTTAAGTTCTTGCATTTAACTACTCTGATATACTTCCTGTCTTTTTATCCTTCAAGGCCAAGTTCAAATTCTACCCTCTACATTAAAATTCTTCCTTGGTGACAACAAAATAAAAAAACTGAGTGCTTTTTCTATGTTCCTATAACAATTTTACATATATAACTGAATAAATTTGAGTCTCATCAGAGTCTGTCTCAACATCAGGTCAAAATCAGAGGAAATATTAGTCCCAAATCCAGAAATTGTAGAAAAATAACCACAACTTTTTTACAGGCTCTTAAAACATATCAAAGGTGGACTACATTTATCAAACCTGATGCAAATTTAAAACATCTTAAAGTCATCAAATAGTTCTCTTTCTATATATAGATACCTATATGTATATGTATACACATAGATATAGATACAAATGTATATGTGGAAACAAATAGTAAACATTGAATAAAAAGCAGGACTCATGGTGGGAGTGGGTTAATCATAAAAATAACTTTTTTCCCTCCTATTTACTTTTTAAACCTATTTTTTTGTGGTTCTTCCATTGACGCTGAGAAAATGTAAATATAAAAATAAAAACCTTAGCAATACTACAGACCCCATGACTCAATGACTTATTTGGTCATAATTATACCATAAAAAGTTCCCATCATTTTAAGTCAAAGTAGTCATCAAAATGTCCCGTCCTCATGTCTGCCAAGGGTCCCCGCTAAGACATGCTACCATGCTACGTAGGAAGGAGGGGAGCTATAGGGAAGTTTTGACTTTTCTAGGATTAGGGCATAGGACAGGGTATAAGAAAGTTTATATTTCACTGAAACTCTTGTACGTTGCCTTTGTAATTTCTGGCAACAAAAGCAATGCATATTATACAAGCAATATAGTTTATACAAAATATATAATATTAAATGTAGCAAAAATTTTTAAAAATTCAAAACAGCACAAAGAAAGAAAGGTCCTCTATAATGTTACCGCCCCAAATGACCTCTGTCAACACTTTGATATACAACACTGAAATTTCATTCTCATCTGTAGATATACATATTATATGTTCATACTGAGGGGAGCTACTTTTTCTAGACTGTCTTTTTCAAATCATAGCAATGATCTTTCTCTGTCACGTAATTCTTGAGTACAATAAATAAAAATAAATCATAAATTGCCTGTTGATAGTAACTGTAACTCCTTTTATTTTCATAACTGTCCCAGAAAATGGTTAAAAGTATGTCAAGAGCCTAGAGCCCAATGCTAGACTCTTTGGGGTCATTATAATAACCCCCCACTTATTAACTGAGTGTCCTTCAGTAAATTACACCAATTAATGTTTCTATATATTAGCTTTCTAATGTGCAAAACGGGGATAAGCATAGTAACTTTCCTCAGAGGCTTATTGTGAAATATAAAATATAAAAATGAGCTTTTATGTTTTACCTTCTTTAACAAGTGTCTAACAAATGGTGAGTTCTATATAACTGGTAGCTCTGACAATAAAGATGATAATGATGCTGATATAATCATGCAATGGGAAATATAATTCTCAAGAAGCTTGTAATTTACTTTGTGAGATAAAATGAGTATAAACTTGAACTCAAAATGGTGAAGGAGTAAGTGGAAGCTACACTAACCTCCTCCCAGAACCTAACAGGAATTACAACTAAATTATAGAAAAATCATCCTGAATGACTAACTGAACACTAGCTAGAGAAAAGCCTTTTAATCATGACAAGAGGAAAGAAGCCACATCACCACAAAGTGACTGGTAGGGTATGTGGAGGTGTGACCGGGCTGGCTCCCATGGGCAGCTGCTGAAGTTCCAGAGGGATATTCCAGTGGCCATGTAGTTCCCCTGAGAAGTGTGGGGTCTAAACCCCAGCTGGGCTCCTCAGCCTACAGCACCAGAACATGGAAAGAAATTCAAATAATATTCTGCTGTACAAAGGAGCAGGGTTTTTGTCCACCATGTAGAGAGGGCTGGAGACTCAGAGAGCCTCTTAAAGGGCCAATGCACAAAATTTTGTATGCAGCCACTTATGCTGGGCTCTGGTAGAGGAAAAGCAGGGTGAACTAGAGATGTGTAAGGAGAGTCTGGGGCTGGCGGCCCTGGGGAGAAATCTGAATGGTCAGCTGCCAGGATCCCTGTAGTGAGTCATTCTCCATGCTGCAAAAGTCATCTTTCTCAGGCAAAGCAAATCCTAACAGTGGCATCAGCTTGAGGGGAAGCAAAAGCCCTGCCTGCAGGAATTGCTCTGGCCCACCCGATGATGTTTAAAACATACTGCTGAGGAGGAAAACTTTCATTGTTAAGCCTAACAGAAAGCTTTCAGGCAGAGGAGGAGCTCTGAAAACTATGAGACTTCAACTGACCCTACCCAGGGTTGCAAACTGATAAAAGCTGGCCTTGGTGTGCAGCCTGATTTTTTCTGCACCACCCAGGGCCAGCAGAGGGAGCTACAAGCTGTGGATTGATGATAGCTCCAAAGAGGAGGCCCAGGGCCAGTCATAGGCAGGGTTTTACTTAGGCCTGCACCAGAGTCTAATATGTAGAAACACACACAAAGAGACAGACAAACTGGGAGAACAAAGAATTAGATCTCAAAAGAAAGAACAAGAAAATTCTCCAGAAGAACTAGATGAAATGGAGGCAAGCAATTTATCAGATAGAGTGTAGAGTAATGATCATATGAACACTGAACAGCATGAAAAGACATAGAAACCATAAAAACGGACCAGCCAAAAATAAAGAATGTAATATCTGGAATAAATAATACACTGGAGGGAATAAACAGTAGGGTAGGTGAAACAGAGGGTCAAATCAGTGATTTGGAGGACAAGGTAGGAAAAAAACACTCAAGCACAGCAGGAAAAAAAAAGCGAGGAGAGCTTAAGAAACATTTTGGACAACCTGAAGCATAACAATATCCACATCATGGGAATAACAGAAGGAGAAAAGAGTGAGTAGGGGAACAAGAACTTATTTGAAGAAATAATCATCAAAAACTTCCTTAATCTTGTGAAAAAAAAAGACACACAAATCCAGGAGGCTCAGATAAACCCAAACAAGTTGGACCTAAAGAGCCTACACCAAGACATATCATAATCAAAATGGCAAGGCTTCAAGACAAGGAGAGAATTGTAAAAGCAACAAGAGAAAAGCAGATAGTTTCATACAAGGGAGCACCAATTACACTGTCATCTGATTTCTCAACAGAAACATTACAGGCCAGAAGGGTGTAATGTGAAGTGTTCAAGGTGATGAAAGGCATGGACCAACAACTAAGACTACTTTACCCAACAAGGCTATCATTTAAAATTGAAGGAGAAATGAGCTTCCCTCACAAGAAAAGCTAAGTGAGTTTGTTTACACCAAACCAGTACTACAACAAATGTTAAAGGGATTGTTTTAAGAAGAAGAAGAGAGAAAAAAAAAACAAAAAATAGAGGAAAATAGTCTAACATAGATGGCACTAAATACATATCAACAATCACCTTAAATGCAAATGGCTTCAATGCTCCAACCAAGAGACATAGGGTAGGTGAATGGATAAGAAAACAAGACCCATATATATGCTGTCTCCAAGAGACCCACCTTATATTAAAAGATACATACAGACTAAAAGTAAAGAGATGGAAAAAGATATTTCATGCAAATGGAAAGGAAATAAAAGCTGGGGTAGCAATGCTTATATCAGACAAAATAGACTTTAAAACCAAGACTATAGTAAAAGACAAGGAAGGACACTACATAATGGTAAAAGGCACAATCCAACAAAAGGATATAACCCTAGTAAACATTTACACACCCAACATAGAAACCCCTAAATATATAAAGCAAATGTTGATGGACATAAAGGGAGAGATAGATAGAAATACAGTCCTAGTCAGGGATTTTAACACCCCATTGACTTCAATGGATAGATCTTCCAGACAGAAAATCAACAAGGAGACAGGGGCCTTAAATGGCACACTAGATCAAATGGATTTAATTGATATCTTCAGAGCATTTCACCTCAAAACAGCAGAATATACATAGCTTTCAAGTTCACAAATAACACTTTCTAGGATAGTACACATTATGACACAAAACACGCCTCAATAAATTTAAGAAGATTGAAATCAAAGCAAGCATCTTCTCAGACCACAATGCTATGAAACTAGTGATCAGTCACAAGAACACTGAAAAACACACAAAGACATAGAAGCTAAATAACATGTTATTAAACAATAAATGTGTCAACAATGAGATCAAGAAAGAAATCAAAAGAAACCTGAAAACTAATGAAAATGAGAATACAACAATCCAAAATCTGTGGGACAAAGAGAAAGCAATCTTAAGAGGGAAATTCATAGCATTACAGGTCTATCTTAAAAAAAAAAAAAAGCTCAAATAAGCAATCTAACTTATACTTAAAGACATTGAAAAAGAACAACAAACAGTGCCCAAAGGGAGCAGAAGGAAGGAAATAGTAAAGATCAGGGAAGAAATAAATGAAATAAAGTCTAAAAAAATGATACAACAGTCAATGAATCCAAGAGCTGGTTTTTTTAAAAGATAAACAAGAATGACAAACCTATAACATGACTCTTAAAGAAAAGAATAGAGAAGACCCCAAAAAATAAAATCATAAATTCATAAATCAAAGAGGACAAATAACAACTGACACCAGAGTAACACAAAGGATTGTAAGAAAACATTATGAACTATATGGCAACAAACTATACAACCTGGATGAAATGGATAAATTCCTAGAAATGTACAAACTTTCAAAATTAAGTTAGGAAGGTACAGAGAATCTGAATAGACAGGTTACAGGTAGTGAAATTGAAACGATAATCAAAAACACTACCAGCAAACAAAAGCCCATGGCTTTACAGGTGAATTTTACCAAACATTCTTAGAAGAATTAACAACTCTCCTTCTCAAACTATTTCAAAAAATTCAAGAGGAGGGAAGGCTCCCAAGCTCATTTTAGAAGCCAGCATTATCCTATCCTATCCAGCAAAACCTGGTAAAGACACTACCAAAAAAAGTGAAAATTATGGGCCAATATCCCTGATGAACATAGATGCTAAAATCCTCAACAAAATATTAGCAAACCAAATACAGCAAGGCATCAAGATCATACACAATAATAAAGTGGGACTTATTCTGGGAATTCAGTGTTGATACAACATTCACAAATCAATAAATGTGATTAACCACATTAAGAAATGAAGGATAAAAACCACATGATTATAGCAATAGATGCAAAAAGAACATTTGATAAAATCCAGCACTCATTTATGAAAAAAACTCTCAGCAAAGTGGAACAGAAGGAACAGACCTGAACATAATGAAGGACATATATGACAAACCCACTGCCAACATACACTCATTGGGCAAAAACTACAAGTATCCCCTTAAGATCGGGAACAAGACAGGGATGTCCACCTTCACCTCTCTAATTCAACATACTTCTGGAAACCTAGACACAGCAATCAGATTAAAAAAATAAATAAAATGCATCCAAATTGGAAAGGAAGAAGTGAAGCTGTCTTTATCTGCAGATGACATGAAACTACATACAGAATCCCAAAGCCACCAAGAAACTACTAGGACTGACAAGCGAATCCATCAAAGTAGTAGAATACAAAATTAATATCCAGAAATCAGTTGCATTTTTATATGCCAATAATGAACTAACAGAGAGAAACAACAAAAACAATCCCATTTACAACGGCTTCAAAAAGAATAAAATGCCTAGGAAAATATCTAACCAAGGATATAAAACACTTGAATTCAGAAAATTGTAAGATATTGAAGAAAGAAACTGAAGAAGATACAAATAAGTGGAAGATACAAAATCTGTGTTTATGGCTAGAAAGAATTAACATAATTAAAATGCCCGTACTACCCAAAGCAATCTATAGATTCAATACAATTTCTATCAAGATTCCAATGACATGTTTCACAGAACTAGACCAAATATTTCAAAAAATGATATGGAATCACAATTATAATTATAAAAATTATAAGGTCCCACATAGCAGTAGCAATCCTGAGAAACAACAAAGTTGGTGGAATCATATCAAACTATACTATAAGATCATAGTAATCAAAACAGCATGCTACTGGCATAAAAACAGACATATAGGTCAATGGAACAGAAGAGAGAACCCAGAAATATACCCACACCTTAATAGTCAATTAATATTCAACAGAGGGAGTAAGCAAAAACAATGGGCTAAAGATAGTTTATTCAATAAATGGTATAGGGAAAATTGGACAGATATGTGCAGAAAAATGAAATAAACCACTTTCTTATGCCACGCACAAGAATAGAATGAAAATGGGTTAAAGACTTAAATGTTAGACCCCAAACCATAAAAATCATAGAAGAAAATAGTCAGCAAAATCTCAGATATAGCTCATAGCAACATTTATTGGATATCTCTCCCCAGGCAAGGGAAACAAAGGAGAAAGTAAACAAATGGGTCTACATCAAACTAAAGAGTTTTTGCACAGCAAAGGAAAACATCAACAAACTGAAAAGACTACCCACAGAATGGGAGAACATATTTGCCAATACAACTGATAAGGGGTTAATAAAAAAAATATATAAAGAACTTACAAAATTCATCACCAAAAAAAAAACAAACAACCCAATTAAAAAATGGGCAAAGGACCTGAATAGATGCTTCTCCAAAGGACGTACATATCATCAAAACACATATGAAAAGATGCTCAGCGTCACTAATCATCAGAGAATGCACATTAAAACCATAAAGAGTTATCATCTCACACATGTCAGGATGGCAGTCAGCAATAAATCAACAAACAGGAAGTGCTGGTGAGGAGGTGGAGAAAGGTGAACCCTTTTGCATTGTTGGTGGGAATGCAGACTGGTGCAGCCACTCTGGAAACTGTATGTAGATATCTCAAAAAATTAAAAATAGATCTTTCTTCTGACCCAGCACTCCCAGTTCTGGGAATGTATCCGAAGGAACCCAAAACACTAATTCAAAAGAATGTAAGCACCTCTATGTTCATTACAGCATTATTTACAATCACCAAGATAGGGAAGCAGTCCAAGTGTAAATCAGTAGATGGGTAGATAAAACAACTATGGGACATTTACACAATTGAATACTACTCAGCAGTAGAAAATAAGTTTTACCTTTTGCAACAGTACAGGTAGACCTGGGGAACATTATGTTATGTGAAGTAAGCCAGTCAGAGAAAGACAAACATTATATTATTTTACTCATATGTGAAATCTAGTGAATAAACTGAACTAATATGCAAAATACAGACAGACTCATAAATAGTAGAATGACAGCTCTGGTGAGGGGCGGGTAAGGTGGGAAGGAATGAAGCAAAAGGGAAAAATGTCTCATGAACATGGACAACAATGTGGTGAGTGTGGGTGTGGGAGGGAAATTAAGTATAAAGGGACTAAATGGTAATGGAAAAAATACAATAGAAAAATTAAAAATATGAATGTAAACTAAACAATTAGGAAAGTTTTTAAGGGCTAATATAATTATTTTAATGCTTAAATACATCATAATTGATTTCAATAAACAAGGTTGAACTTGGGAGAATTTGAGTTTATTTGAGTCTGATGTCTGGCAAAGATATAACTATGGGTGTAGATATAGATGAAAGTGTTACATTTCCTGCAGTGGTTTTCCATTTCTCAACATTCTTCTGGGTATTTTTCATGTCCCCTAAATTCACCTAGTTTTGTAGGATAAAGTTATGACAGTAAACTGCCCCAATCCCAATAAATAAACACTCTGCACACTCCCATGAAAGAAGGCACACAGGAACCTCACCAGTGCTGTACATTCCCAGTAGACCTGACTCTGATCAGAGCAAATCAGAAAGTAGGGTGAAGCTGAAGGACTGGCACCATTCCCGCCTCCCCAGTCACCTGCCAGTGGATACCGAGATTGAGAGGCCCATGAACTCCTTCCTTTTGATCATCTAATAAAGTCTTTAAATAAGCCAGTCATTTTATTTCACTCATATGTAGAATCTAATAAACAAAATAAAATCACAAACAAGATAGAAACAGGCTCATAGAGAACAGGCTGACAGCTGTCAGAGAGGAGGGGTTCCAAGGCTGGGTGATAAAGATGAAGGGATTAAGCAAAAAAAATACTCATAGACATAAAATTGAGAGACCCCCACCAGAGAATTGGGGAAGGTAATGGAGCCTAAGAATTAAGAAGCAGGGATTCTTCATGTATAAACTATCAGGATGTGGTGGGAAGGTACTAGGAAACCCTAAGAGGCGATTCATAATCATGAGCCCAGATAGTTTTATATTGTCAGTTTGAATGTTTTTGCACATGGACTTTCCCTTGATGGTGTCCTTTTACTCATTGGATCTGGGTTTTGAAGCATGATTAGAAGTTTTTAAAGAAATAACAAAGTTATCTGCAGTGACATTAAATAGGTTCCTGCAAGTAAGTAGCTCTTGGAGGCCCTGATATACCAGGCAATTCCTCTAAATCAGTGATTCTTAATCCCATCTGCTTAGTTAGAACTACCTGGGGAGCCTTAGAAAGCCCAGTGCTCACATTTTACCAAGATCAATTTCAGTCTGGAATGAAAAGGGTGGGAACCAGGCATCAGCATTTGTTAGAAGCTACCCGGATTATTTCAATATGCAACCAAGGTTGAGAAACTGTGTTGTAGGCAGTTGCTGAAGAGTATACCTTATCCAGACAAGTATATACCTTTGCTATGTACTGAAATTCCACATTTTCAATTAGATCTTTTATCACAAGAAAAATAGGTAAGGTATGTGAAGACAGTGTTGTAGTGAAGATGACTGGGTTTTTGGCTTGAAAGTTCTGGGTTCATGCTCCAGGTGGGTCACTAACTCCTTAGTAACTGAAAAGTTTTTTACTAAGCCGCAGTTTCCTTCTTTGTTCCTTCGGTTGAAATAACAACAATTTTGTATGGGTTTTATAAAGGTTAAAAGGATGAAAACAAAAGTGCTTAGCACAGTTTTTGGAACATGATAAAGGAGCAATATTTGGTGATTGATAGCTGTCACAGTTTTTATTTACGAAATACATACAATTTTACAAAATAAAATAGAGGATGTGCTATTGGCAGAAAAACACTGATACCACAGTCACACACACTGGATAGCACATTTCAAATGAATATATGTTCACACTACTGATTTATTTAATATCAACATCTGCCTCTAAATTCATAAGTGCTTGTAATTATGAATATTAACTTTCTAAATGAAGCAGGTATTTCCTAGGCAGGATGTGATGCAGAAAGAGAATTAAGATTCAATGAAAGCATTCAGTGTCTCTTGAAGACCTCTAAGTGATGTGGAGACATTATTGCATCCATCTTGGCAGTTATCCAAGGATATAGATAAGAATATGTGCTATCATCCAAGGACAATCACTACCTGGCCAAAGAACTCCTGGAGTCATAAAGTATAAAATGTTTAACTTGCAAGAGGTCATAGAGTTCAATGATTTTAAAATCTTAGCAGTGAAACACTTTCCTCAATAGAAATCTTAACTGTTAATTACCAAATATTTTTAAGTGAAATTCTTATTGTTGAAGTGAGGCTTATCTGCTTCACTCTGTAGGGTTGCTTGGAGTTCTAGTAATTCCCAAGAATGTGCTTTGAAAGTCACTGATTGAGTTAGAACTACTTGTGGTAGACTGTATTTCCATAGCATCCAGTGAAACCTACCTCCTGGCATTCCCACTGTTGTGCACCCACCTTCAGCATTGAGAATAAACCTTGCCTGGTGAGAAGCCCTCATCATATAGATATCATCTTTGAATCTCTTGCCCGTGCTCTAAAAAATCGTGGGTTAGGCCATTGTATGATGAGAGTATGTGAAAAGAGAAACCATGAAGAGAACACTGAGGTACCACATTTGTAAATAAAGTCCTCCTGGATATTCAGCCCCAGTTTTAGCCTCCAAACAACCACAGCCTCATGAAAAACTTCAAGTGAGACCAACAGAAGAACCACCTAGCCAAATCAAGCAGAATCATGAAAAAATAAAATGATCATTGCTTTAAGCCATAAAGTTTTGGGGTGAATGCTAATATAGCAATAAATAACTGAAAAGTTATTTACTATAGCCCTTATTATATCTCTAAAATCTGTCACTGTGCCTTGCATAAAAAAAGAGCTTTAATAATAAGCATTATACTTACCTGATTAACCAGTGGATGGGAAAAACCAAAATATAGTTTTCTTGTTCTAAATTCAGCCTTTGTACTACAATTCACCTGATTTCATATTAGTGGACTAGAACTCCTATACTCGATATCTCCGAACTAGATTAATCAACACTAGCTATATTTTGAGGTAGAAAGAATTATTTTTGTCCCTAAGACCAGAAGTCTCAGTTCATAAAACAGCTAAGAACAAGTGGCTTCTAAGCAATGAAATAAGATATCATAATGTCATAGACTTTTCTTAGAGGAGAGTCTCTCTCACAATCTAAATTCTCTTATTTAAAACAAAGTTATATTTTGACATGGTTTTCTGGATTCCCAGTCCACAAATTGTCACTTCTTCATTACATAGTATTCCTATTTGTTTTATATGGTTCTGATGGAGCTAAACTCCATGACTCCAAGAAAAGATGTAAAATCCAATTCTGTCCAGTTAGTGTGTTTATTCCCCTCTATAGGGAATTGGTTCTCAGTGATTGGTTCCGAGATAGACATGTGCCCCAAGCCTGTCCCTTCATGTTGTAAATATGGAAAATCTAAATAACATTAAGTCAAACTTACCTTAACATACCATACACACACACATGTTTTTGTGTATGTCTATACATTGATGTATAATAAATAAAATAAACTTTATATAATAAATGGCACATATATTTATAAATAAATTTATTTTACTAGATTAAAATTACATTTAATTGCATTACACTGTACATGTCAAGAACCCAGATTAAATCATACTTGAATAATGAGGATTTTGTCAGAATTCCATCATACCCATGAGTGCTCAATCTGAGATATTTCTCAGCAAAACATTTTTAACAAGGGCTCTGACCTGTATCCTTTGCTCTGACATTGAATCTTTGACTCCAGTCTCAGTGTTTCACCATTGCTACCAACGCTACCACATCTGGTAGTTAAGCATTATTCTGGATACTTGGATACCACAGATCAGGCTTTTCTGTAAGTGCACAGAAAGAAGTTAGGTGGCTACTGGTGGAATTATTTCCTTCCTTCCCTCAAAAAGACATGGAAAGAAAATTTATTTTTTCTTAGATTTGAGAGGGTTGCAGACACTGTGAACTGTAGCCCACAATATAGATTTAAAATGCATTTTTTTATTTCTTGAATCGAATAAACTCTATTCTCTTTCATAGCTCATGAAAAATTCCACCCCATTGTTAAAGAATAATTTTGAAAAGATAACATAATAATGCTCCACCAAATATAAAATGAACATGTGTCAAAGATTTATTCAACTTATTAACTACTGAGAAAAATAATAAGGTATTAAAACCAGCCAAAAGAACTTTCGAAAAGATAGGTATTTATAGGCATGTTAATAAAGGCAGGTTCAGAATGGATTGCTGGGATAGATAAAAAACTGGTTAATATCTAACACCATGATAAAAACAATGACCTTCGAGGTTTTCTGTTCCACTGATTGGAAATAATTTACATCTCTACTGAAGAAAAATCTGCAAGATAGCATATAACTTCAATATGTCTAAGACCTTTAATCAATAGCAAACCATGAGTTAAAGAACATGCATTTGCCTAATTTCTGATGATGCACTTTGCATTCCTTGAGATCATGAAGGCAAAAGAGAACTAGAGGCAGTGAATTGGAGAATATGGGGACATGGGGACAGGAAGGATGGAAATGTTCCAGCTTAGGAGAAGCTGCCTGAGAAGGCTGCCAGGAGGTCAGTCTTGAGGATCGGCCTGCCTGTGAGGACAGCTCTGGAGTTTGCTGGTTACTACTGCTTTTACAGCAGTATTTCTCAAACTTGACTGCATATTAGACTCCCCTAGGGGATTTTAAACAATCCCAGTTAAAAGTGACCCAGATCAATTAAATCAGCTTATTGATTAAATCAGGTTTGATGGCTGGTACCCAGGTATCAGTATTTTTTATATCACTATTTAAAAACAAAAACAAACCAAACATCCCAGGAAATTTTAACATGTACCCAATTTAGGACCACTAGCTTCAAGCTTTCTTTGTACAGAACACTGATTTTCACACATTAGCACTAAAGCATTGCCTGAAAAGGTGGCTAACACCCAGATTCCCAGGTCCTAACCCCAAGTTCTGAGGCAGTAGATTGAGAGTGCGATCCAAGGATGTGCATTTTTAACAAGCTCCCAGGCAACATTGTACTACTACTTGGATGTACATTCTATGAGCAGGCAAGGGCTAGAATTTTACCTTAAGAAAATTGTAAGCAACACATTTTAAGAGTGGTTAAAATATTAACGATTCAAAACTGTATATGACCCATGTTTTGTGTTTTTGGAACACTTAGAATTAATAACTCCAGAATCTACAATAATTTTTAACTTGTTTTATTACCTAAGCAGCATGACACTGAGACCAACTGCCTCCAATCCTGGGAGAAAGACCTTTGCACAAAGACCAATAGAAGAGGTTCACATCCTCTCAGTTACCTCAGTGCACCCTGCATATTAGAGTCCTCATGCAAAATATACTAGTTTTTGGTTGTCACCCTGGAAAGTCTAACAATGAGTTTGAGGAGGGACTTGCATGCTCAATAATTTGATTCTTATATACACATATAATATATAGTATATATTATCATGTTGTATATTATTAAGTATAATGATATATTAAATAATGTTGTATATATCATTATTTTAGAGCAGCTTTAGTTTACTAAAAAATTGAACAAAAAGTACAGAGAGTTCCCATATACTCTTACCACCTTCATACAATTTTCTCTGGTATTAACATCTTTCATTTGTGTGGTACATTTGTTACACTAGATGAACCAATATTGACACATTATTATTAGCTAAAGTTCATAGCTTACATTAGAATTAATTCTCTGTGTTGTATGGTTCTATTGTTTTGCCAAGTGTATAAGGTCATTTATCTATCATCATATTTTTATACAGAAAAAAAAAACCCTGTGCTCCACTTATTCATCTTTCCCTTTCTTCCCTCAAATTCTTGGCAATCCTTGATGTTTTTGCTACTTATGGCTTTTCTTTTTCCAGAATGTCATAGAGTTGGAATCACACAATGTGTAGCCTTTTAGACTGGTTTCTTTCACTTAGCAATATGCATTACAATTTCTTCCATGTCCTTCTTAGGTACCATAGCTTATTTATTTTCTTAACACTGAACAATATTTCATTGTCTAGATATATATTTGTATGTCATTCATTCACCTATTAAAGGACATCATGATTGCTTCCACATTTTGGCAATTATGAATAAAGCTGCCATAAACTTTTGTGTGGACATAAGTTTTCAAATCATTTTGGTAGCTATAAGGAGCATTATTGTTGGGTTGTGTAGTAAGACTCTTGTCAGCTTTGTGAGAAATTGCCAAACTATCTTCCAAAGTGACTATTCCATTTTGCATTCCCATCAGCAATGAATGACAGTTCTGTTGTTCCACATTCACCTTAGGATTTGATGTTGTCAGTGTTTTGCATTTTAGCCATTCTAATAGGTGTTATTGTTTTAATTTGCAACTCTGATGACATACAATGTGGAACATTTTTCATATGCTTATTTCCCAATCTATGCACCTTCTTTGGGCAGAGGTATTTTTAAAACAACCTCCTAAGTGATTTTCTTATGAAGGCAGAGTTGATGATTACTGAAGGACTCACAGTGAAGATCAGACATGGAGCGAGTGACATTGTGAGAGGAACATGCTCCAATTTTGTGCCTTAAATTGAGGGAAGTAGACTCCATCACACCTTTGCACATCTTTAGGATTATAGAGCACCATGACCTGATGTCCATGACCAAGGGCTTTCTCTTGCTCCACAATCCTTCTCTGCCTGCACAAGGCAGGTCCCAAGTGGCAGAGATTAACCTCCACATGTCCTCAAAAGCAGCCTTCAATGTAACTGATGATAGTTGTTGTATAAAACACTCAGCTCTCACTCCTCCTGTGGAATAATTCTAAGAATGTGTTCTTAAGATTGAAGTTCACTTACTGACAATGGTAACTGACGTATTATACATCCTTTATTCCCTGCTTTCCTTTCTCTGTCTCACATTTCCATCCTTTACTGTTGTTTCCTGGCATCAGCTGTGAAATAAGCTACTTCCTCTTTCATTCTAGTCTTGGGGTCTGCTTCTAGAGGGGCTCAAACCAAAACAGGCTCTTAATGGAGTAGAGTGGCTTATGGAGGAGATTGTGTCAGGCTATAGAGAGGGAAGTTGAGTGATGCTAAAAAGGATGTATAGTAGATTTGGTACTGGTCAAGGGAACTGATAAGCATTCAAACAACATAATATTTAAACCATCAAGTAGCTTTCCTTCTATCACTTTGGGAGCTTTCTGCCATGGACTGGGCTCTTAGTCCACTAAAAAGTTTCCTAGAAAATGGAAAAATGTGCAAATCAATGAAAACCTGCTCTCTTTCTCATTTTTCACAAACATAATTGGTCTTACCCTTAGTTCATCAAAAGGTTGAGGGGTCAGGTTGAAGGCATATATCATATTATTTTATTAGAACATATAACCCCAGGGAAGAAGAGCAAGAATCAGGAGGAATCAAGAAGGCAAGGAGGAATAGTCAATAGGAGAAAGCCACATTATGGAGGTAACTGCCACTAGGGAAACTGGTTACCCAAGCATGGAACCATGCCTCTGCAGATTCACTAGTCTACATCCCAATACTGATGATGGCTGGGTGTGTAACATTGAGAAATTGTAACAGTAGAGAATTGTAGCCCATCCCACCATTCTTTTAACATTGTTTCTGTTAGTGCTGACTCTGATTAATATGTGGCTTGTAGATGAATAGTACGTTTGTATAAGAATCCTAAGAACTAACCAAAAGATACAAACTCCGACATTCAGGCTTCCCAAGTCTGGGATATTTGCTGGGATATTCAACCATGGAGCCAGGATGATGTGAGGCTGGGATGACATGAAGCCAGGATGACTAAACCAGAATGACGCACACTGGATCATCACTTGCCTTATTGGAAATGACTTGTGTTGGTCTGCACAAAGAGAACTTTCAACTCCTTCTACTTAACCTCTTTGTTCTGCTTTCCCTCTCCCTTCTTACAAAAACCAGAGAGATGAAGATGGACTTTGAGATATGAGCCCCCATCTTCCAAATGGCTGGCACTTGAATAAACCTCTTTTTTTTTTTTTTTTTTTTTTTTACACCAGAACCTGTGTCTTGACTATTGGCTTTTGAAACAGCAGGCAGCTGGACCTGTGTTCAGTTACAGGTAGAGTGAGAAAGGGGAAATCATTGGCTCCCACCAACAATGGCGCAAAGACTAATTTCCAGGGATGGTTGATTGGAAAGTACAGAGTTGATCCTCCTGTGGTTGCCGGCCTCCAACACCCAACAATGGAGGAAGGAGGCTGTGTGTCCTGATTGTGGGGTAGTATTTTGTATATATCCTTATTCTTCATAAAATTTGGTAGTTCTCCTATCTTAAGAAATAAAAAATAAAAGAGAAAGAAATAGGAAAGTCAATGATTCCCCTGTCTTTTCAAAATAATGGTTGAGCTGATCTTCTCTGACCCTGATCTCTGAAGACATTATAGCCTCCATTCAACACCACTCCAGTAGCTAGGGCCAGAGCCATTTCCTGTGAACCCACTGACCTGTTATTTGCCCCTATCAGGACGTGAAGAGAGCACAATCTTCCTTCCAAAAAGAAGTTCAATACAGACAAAGAATGCCAGGCAGTTCAATTACATTATAATTGACTCTAATTGGCCCTCCCACGGGCTGTTAAATTCTTTATCTGCAGCCTGGCAGCACATTAGAAAGCTGCAACACCTCTATCCTGCCCTGAAGAACACAATAGAAAAATGTTTTCAAAATCCACCAAGCAGCTAAGCTTGAATAAAGGGAACTCCTGTGGAGTAGATAAAATGGAAGCTGTTTTAGGAGCAGTATTGAGGAGCTCTCAGGGGGGAATGTGCAACTTCTGACTGCCTTCCCTCTACAGACAGAGAATAAAAAAAAGTTCTTGAGGGATTATTATCAATGTTCTGAAAGTTCCCTAAATTGATGTATCTTCCAAGAAACATCTTTATTTTCCTTCACTTGTTAAGTATGAACTGACTCCAGCAAGGTGCCAGACACTCTCAGAACTGGGGATTTAGAGCAGAGATTATGTATGTGAAGTCTAGCATGGAAGAGAAGATTCAGTAAAATGCCACCAGAACCTGATGAACTTATAATGGTGGGTAGAGGGTGGATGAAGAGAACTGGGCAGGAGTACTCCCAGAAGTGAGGAGAGTAGAAACAGCAGGAATTTACCTGAGCCCCATGCTCCTAGAAAACAGGAAAACTATCTTCCCACACACACACTTTTGTCTTTTAGAACCACCTACTGCAAAGTAACATTCTTCTTTGTAGGACCCAAGATGTCTTCCCTGGTTACCTAGGACAGGCCAGACATAGATCTTACAATTCCCATTCTTTGCCTCATAATTAGCTAAACTGCTCATCCCCGGTGATCAACTGGAACAAAATGCTAGTAACTAAACTGTGATGGGGAGTCTCTCCTTCCCCGGGGGCCCAGAACTTTGACCCTCCCACCCCGCTTTAACCTGGACTACTACATACAGCCTCTTTCATACTCCCTCCTGAGAACAGATGGCTTCAAGGTGAAACATTCTGTGATCTACTATCCTACCATATCTCTCCCCTTCATCCCATTTCCTCTTTCCAGGTTCTTTCAAGCCTGTTCACTCTCCCCTGTAAAAGAAAAATCCTTTTTGTTTAACCCTTGACATGCTGGCTGGTCTATGGAAACATCACCCTCCCTATTGTAAGAGCTCCTCACCACCTCTTGCAATAATCCTTTTGAATAATGTCTCCCCCTTCTAAGTCCTGATTTCTTCTTTTATTTGAATGGTTGAGCATGTGTACTACTCATTCTTAATATTGAGTGTAGTTCTTAAACTTGAACTGTACCAGAATATCCTGGAAGATTATTAAACACGAGATGCTGGGCCAGAGTTTCTGATTCAGTAGG
Organism: Pteronotus mesoamericanus; assembly: GCF_021234165.1. Lineage (NCBI taxonomy): Eukaryota > Metazoa > Chordata > Mammalia > Chiroptera > Mormoopidae > Pteronotus > Pteronotus mesoamericanus. Next base: position 31,019,474 of record NW_026555105.1, on the reverse strand, counting down.
TCCTGGGTGGGCTTTGGAATCTGCATTTCAAACAAGTTTCTAGGTGATACTGATGTGCTTACCCAGCACCTCACTTTAAGAATCACTGATGTAGAAACAGACAGAGAGAGGCAAGTGGCAGGACCACCAGAGAACTAGGCAGAGGCCAGAACAAGAAGGACCATGGACTTACCTTTTATTCTCAAGGCACTATTGAAGAATGGAAACAAAGAGGTACTTAATCACATCTTCCTCTATTTGGAAATCCTTCTGTCTGAAGCTTGGACAACAAATGGAAAGTGTTGAGAAGCAAGGACAGGATTCAGGTGAAAAATGCTGGTAGCAGGGGCTGAGATGGGGGAAGGTACTAGTGATTGAAAAGAAGCAAAGATTCAAGTGGTATTACAGAAATAGTATGCATAGGACTTAGCAGCTGGCTGAAGGTGGGAAATGGAGAGGGGGAAGGAGTCACTTATGATGGCTGGCTTTCCAGCAAGAAAGGAAAACCAAAAGTAGGAGAAGCTCTGGAGGGAAAGCTAAGGTTGTTGCTACATGGAGTTTTTTCTGCTGGAGACCTGGAGTGAGGAATACAGTATACACCAAGATAGAGAGTTCTAGCATGGTCCAGGCCAGAGAAAGGTTTAGGAATTTTCAGGTGAAATACACATGTGAAGGCATGGCATGGGTGAGACTACATTGAAGAGAGAACATGGAGTAAGAAGAAAAAAGCAACATGGATGGAGTCCTGTAGAAAAACAGATAGAAAACTGACACCTATAACCCTTCAGGGGCCAGGCCAGTGCTGCCCTAGGCTTCTTCTTCAACACTCTCTTATGATTCTCATATTCTTCTTACAATTACATGGAATTCAACTTTCTCTCCCCTAGTAGACCACAGACTGAAGAACACTGTTATTTATTAGTGTTGCTAATTGTCCCATTAGGATTCTGCACCCAAGTACAATGTATGTGTTTGGGGCCAGGGGATTCTTCTCCACACTACCAAGCAATTTTTGGATACCATTTCGGTGTCCTACAATTCAATTTAATTCTGATACTATATACCCAGAGAGAGCATCAGATTCCACAGGATAAGGGCTCAGTCCCACAGGACTGATCCTTACTTCAGATGCCAATCACAAGTCCAGGTTGTCACCTGCACTTCTGACCAACTGGCTATAAATCAAATGAGCCCCTCCTTGGATTTAATTAATCTGGTAGAGCAGCTCAAAGAATTCAGGAAATCCATTTACTCATGAGTTTAATGGTTTATTGTAAAGGATGGTTAAGGATATGAATCGATAGCCAGATGAAGAGATGCATAGAGCAAGGTCCTGCAAGTAAAATGGGCTGCAGACTAACCCTGACAGGCTCAGGGGCAGCCTGCCTGGTGGGCCTTACAAACCCAGAGATGAAAGTAACCACACTGATTGATCTGAAATTAAAACTTCCTAACTAAAAGTAAGTTATGGAGGGTAGTCATGTCCTAGGCTAATATCTTCCTTAACAAAGGTTAATCTTTACCTTAGCTGAGCCTATCTATCATCTTTTCACATCAAAGATATAATATTTCTGGAATGGCAGAGTAACCCCCTTTTTCCCAGGTCCTTCAGGGCACAATCCCCCCAGCCAGAGCTAAGAGCTCCTCATTGATATCTTGGTCCCCGAATACCATCTCTTTGAGCTATAAATGCTAATTGTTAACTATTCTATACCCACCAATGTAAAAGAAATGTGTCTACCCATTTAACTTTTCTCAGAGATCTCCCTGCTTTGCTTTCTTCTGCTTCTCTAGTCTGTCACCAATGGATTTTATGTAACCCTCTTATATCTTCCCCTTTGATTCTGATATATAAGATAGCGGTAAACTGCCATTTTCTAGAGCATTTTCTGAATCCATTGAGATTTTGCTTCCTGGCATTTGTCATCAGTTTAGCTCAAATAAATTTATAAAAATTCTGCATATGTTTGGATGTTTCTTACATCAGCAATCCCAGATAAGATCTTTGTAAAGTTTGGGACTTGATGTAGTGGCACATGGAAGCATTCTGGTTTCGCAGCCTGGAAGTTCTCCAAAGCCCTTTCCTTTGGGGTTTTATGGAGGCTTCATTAACTATCCTGTACCCAGCAATGTAAAGAAATATATGTGTCTTCATTTTACTTTTTATCCAATCCCAGAGATCTCTCCACTTTGCATTCCCCACCCTTAATCTACTACTAATAGATTCCATGTTATCCTGTTTATACCACCTCCTTTGATTCTACTAAATAAGCTACAAAACTGCCACTATCCAAAGAATTTCTCAATCTGTTGAGACAATCATTGTCAGTTTGGCTCAAATAAACTCATAAAAATTATCTGGAGGTTAGAAAGAAAAGTAGATGACAAATATTAAAAATGTCTTCTTTCTTCACCCTTTTCTTCCAGCATTGTTCAACAAATAGAAAAGTAAGAGGCAGTGTACTGACCTAACAAACACTGACCAACAGGTTAGAGTAGGGCATACAAATGAGAAATTCATACTTTCAAATAGTGCTTAAGAGCCACCATATTGACTTCTTCAAAAGAAATCAAATGTAGCACTGTGTCCCAGAAACCATTTGTCATATGGTTGTACATATTTGCATATTTATCTAGAAACTGTTATATTTTTAGTTGGAAGGAGATGGGTTTTTTCTCAGTTTCTGTGGTAAGTCACTTGTTAAGTCTGCATTTGTATGATTAAAGTAATAAAAATGAATTGGCCGATTTGCCCAATTAGGAAATGTACCCAATTTCCTAATTGGGCAAGTTTTAAAATACATGTAACCTTTATAAGCAGAACCACACTAATAGGGAAAAAATGGAAACATTTTTTATTTTTAATTTGCCATCTTCAGACATGAAGTTAAAAAGTCCCTAAAAACTATTTGCCTTCCACCTATACAGTTTCCAGAATTGGAGACTTGAGAATGGCAACAGGATCCACCCCCAAGGACTCAGCTCACCTTAGACACATGAGGTTCACTATGGGGCCCGAGAGCCAACCGTGGTCACTGAGCCCTTGAAACGTATTGAGCCCAAACTGAAATGTGCTGTACGTGGCCCATGTACACTAGATTTGGAAGAATGAAAATATCTTTATGTTGATTACATGTGAAACGGTAATTATTTTTATATATGGGTACTGAATAAAATATATTGTTAATAAATCTTCCCACTGTGTGTTAGTTTGCTAGAGCTGCCAACATACCACAAACTGACTGGTTTAAACAACAATGATTTATTGTATCAAGGTTCTAAAAGCTAGATCAAGCTGTCAGCAGAATTGGTTCCTTTGGAGGGCTGTGAAGGAAAGATCTGTCCAGGCCTCTCTCCTTGGCTGGCAGATGGCTGTCTCCTCCCTGATGTCCTTACATCATCTTGCTTCCTATGCATATCTGTTCCTGTGTCCAAATTCCTTCTTTTTATAAGGACAACAGTCAGACAGGGTTAGAACCCACTCTAATTACCTTACTTTAACTGGATAATGTCTTTAAATACCCAATCTCCAAGTAAGTTCACATTCTGAGATACTGGAGGTTAGGACCCCAACATACCTTTTTTTGTTTAGTAGACACCCATAACACACTTCATTTTTTAATTATTTTTAAGTGACTATTATAAAATGTAAAATTATATATGTAGCTTCCACTGTTTTTCTATTGCTCTAGAAGAACTTCCCTTCCACAGTCTGTGGTGATTGGGGGTGGGGGGCAGGTACGGAGCAGGAGTGTTCAGGAAGACTAGGGAGGAAAGGAAGTTAAGCGCTTTCCTCAGGTCCCAATAATTTGAAAATTTAGCAGTTTATTGAAAGACACGATCATAGTTCTCATTGTTAAAAGGAAAACCACAGGCCCAAAATGGCCTCACTGTGCTAAAGCTCATGAGATAAAAACCTAGATTTAATGCTTGACCTAACTGCAGTTTCCACCTTAACCAGATATGTAGTCTTAATCCACCAGCCTGGAAATTTCAGGTCAACTCTGGTGAGATAATCTGTCACACGGGCACTCTCCCTCCTCTATCCCCCTCCACCATAGGAAGAAAAAGAAGCAATCTGCATGATAAAATGCTTGACATTCCCTTTGCCACTAAAGATGTTCTGGCCTACAAAATAATCCTTTCTTTTCTCTTGCTAATTTCTGTCTTGCCCCTACCCTCCTTCCTACAAACACCTTCCATTTTATACAATCCCTAGAAGCCCCACTTCTAGCTGCTGGACAGGATGCTGCCCCATTCATGATTCACTTAATAAAGTCAATTACATCTCCAAGAGTTTACTCCTCTTTATTTCTTATGCATATAAAATAGTAAGACTTAAAGGAAAGTTTGCTCAGAAGTTAGGTGGGAGCTCTTCTCACTATGCATTGTTCCTGTCTGCACTACCTTGGCATTGCATTAGCATTCAAGGCCTATGGGGATTTCTGCTTTGCCACACACAAATACAATTGAATTAAAGGTTAGGAGAATTGTTACCAATTTCTGCTCTTTTTTTTTTTTCACCAAGTCAGGAAGAAAAATTATTCTAATTTAGTAGCAAATTCATGAAAGACTAGCACGCTAGTTATAGAGTTCAGGGACTACTTCCCCAAAATATAGCACATTGGCATACTGAATATTTTAAGCTGAAAGAGTATGAGGAAACAGCAGAAGCAGAAAGGAAACTCTGACTCCTTCCACCCTTTTTTTATGAAACAGATGTCTTCCCCTACACCTGGAGGAAAGAGCATCCTTATCTCTGAAGACAAAGGGATGCTGAGAAGAATCAGAACAAACAGGCATTGGTAGGTCTCCCCAAGTTTACTGCATTCACATTATACTCTTACAGAACAGCTGTGTGGTCCAATGGCCAGCCCCCAAGATGCATGACTCCCAATGCTAGAGTTTGGTGAAAAGGAAAGGAATTGTTTATTTTAAAGTTACAGAGATTTAGAATAATGGTAGAATTCTTCCATTAAGTCCCACTCCTTTTAAAACATACAGTCTTGCCTCTCTTTGCCAAGTCAGGCCAGTTTTAGGATGCCAGTCAGAGACACCATCTTTCAGAAAAACTGAAGTCCACAGCTCGGCCTTCCTGGTCACAGTTCAGTATTCAGGCATCTCCCATTAATCCACGCTTAGCTGGACAAGCCTCCCCCAATTCCATCAGCCATGCCACCGTGTTCTTCAGCTCTCAATCCAAAACCACATGATACTTCCTTCCACACCAGCCTCATGGCCAGTCAGCCACTGGGGGCAGTCCTTCACCCTTTCAAACTGCATGTCAAAATCTCCTCTCCCAGCTGTTTGCCTTTGTTTTTAAACCCTGACCCAGAGCTTTCTATGTGACCCCATTTCTGACTCCTCCCAAAATGGGTTACATCTGCCGTTTTTCTGTGGAGTTCACATTCTCTCTGCTCCCATTATCAGTCTGGGCAGGCAGGACTAACCACCTCTCTACTTTGGGCAGGTGCTTTAAGCTTCCAGGGTACATTCAGAAAGTCAAGCCCATCTCTCTTGCCCTGGGCTCAAGCACTGCTACTAACATAGCTATTAAACTAGCCAAATTGCCATAGATATGTAAAGTGCCTCTCAATCGCCATCCTCCACTTCCAGTACTCCCAAATCATGGCTGTGGAGGGTATTTTTTTCCTCTTATTCCCAGGCATCTTTGTTCTGAACTCCATTACAATACTCCTTCACCTATGATATTTCTATATGACTACTCACTCTTCATCAAACCTCACATAAAAATACACAGGTTTAACTGTTTCTTCAGATCTTTATTTCCTTCTGAAGATTCCTGTGTCACTTAGAACTTAAATTTAATAAACCTGTATGTTTTTCTCCTGCTTATCTCTCTTTGTCGGTTTAATTTTCAGACCCAGCCAGAGATGTTAAGGAGGTCAATAAAAACTTTTTCCTCCCCTGCAAGAGATTCTTGAAAAGTATTGAAATCTGATTTTCTTTTTTACTGAATTGGGGCTGAGTTGTCTCCTGTGTAAAAATCACATGTGGGCCTCTCCCTGGATGCACAGAATGAAGTCTTTTTAACAAGGTTCTGCTGAGTTGTTTGCATCTCTTGAAAGAACCCCTTAGAGACGCAGTTACTCAGAACTAAAATTAACTGCTGCCTCTCACTTCCTAGATTCATAATAACCCTGAGCAGCACAGGGAGACTTTGGTAGGCATTCTAATCTCTCTGGCTTGACCTCTTTCCCGTTCTCCTTATTATTATGGCAAAGCACATTTCCTTCCTAGGGAGGGGACATAACACTGTTCCAAGTCTGCAGAATTGCCCAGAGGAGATAAGACTGTACTGCATTAACCTTCCCACTCAATATGCTCCTGGCTCCAAGAGGGGGAAACAAGGCTCAAATTAATTTGGGTTATTACTGACATACTTCGGGCAGTTCACAGATTTCAGTCTGATTCTTCCCTCCCAGGTCTGCACATCGCCAGCAAAGCTTTCTCTGGGATAAAGGGGGGTCAGGTCCATCATGCAGCTTATTTCTGAACATCTAAGATTCAAGAGACAAATGCATTTTGCCATAATTGTCAGCCACTTGCTTGACTTTCTCAAATCCTGACATAAAAGCACTTTTGAGGCAAACCACAACAGGAGGTCCTAAGCAGACCACCGCCAGAGGACTTGGCAAAGATAATTGGTCACACATAAATGCCACACTGGTATCCAACAAAGTTGAATTGGCCATAAAACAAAAGCTAAATAACACATTTAGCTTTTGTTTTATGAATTAATATAAGAAAAAAAGGCATGGTGTCTCCCAAACTAGAAATATAAAAAAATAGAATGTTTGCCATATACTTCTCCCTATGTTATTATAATCTAACCAGTATATTTAAAAAGGCATCTATCTATCCACTGTGTACTAGTGCTTATGTTACCGAACAATGGAACCGTGGGGCAGTGCCCAGATGCTATTACCGAAACAATGACCCCTCCCCCCCGCCCCCCCGCCCCCCTCCCCGCTTCCCTGGGGTTCCTCTGTTGTAGGTCCTTTGCCTGCTGCCCTTGGAATTATGGCTTTCAATGGCAGAGTTTGGTGAAAAGGAAAGGAACTATTTATTCAAAAGTTATGCAGGTTTGATTAATGGCTAAATGTCGCTCTTAAATCTCAAAATCCCTTTAAAGCTCCCACCACTTAAAACACCCACCAACACACACAGTCCTTCCTTCCCCCCTTTGCCCAGTTAGGCCAGTGAAGCCAACCAGGGGTACTGTCCATCAGAAGAGAAAGAACAGAAGTCCGGGGCTCTGCTAGGCAGGCCTCTGACGGTTCTCAGCACCATCCACTGTGTCACTGCGATCCCCAGTTCTTAATTCAAAACCATGCAGCACCTTCTCATGGCCCACTAGCAAGAGTCCTTTCTCCCCTTTCTTCCAGCATGGTCTTCACATTGTTCCCCAGAGTCTGTGTCTCTCTCTCTCCCGCAGGCACCAGTCTGTCCTCCTTCCTGTCCCAGTTACATTCTGTATTAAGTCTTTCAAACCTTCCTGGTTAGCCTTGTTGAGATGCAAAATAACCATCTTTGCATATGAGGAATGAAGCCATCCAGCTTTAATTGACATGCAAAATGCTCTCAATGGCCCTGTTCCACTTCAGGTATGAAGCTGGCCTGTTACTGATACACAAAGTAACTCTCAGTGGCCCTTCTCCAGGTCTCCCATCCCCCATGGCAGCCCATCTTGGTGTGGAGAATATCTCATATTTTTCTTGGACACCTCAATTTCTGGACCCCGTTACAAATACCCTTTGGGGGCCCTGGCTGTGCCCCATTACACTTATTCTTTCTTGTTATAATTCATTGAGAGCCATCTCTCTGAGATATTCCTGTTCCAGGATCCAGGACTCCTTTCTTAGAGATAATTATATTTCTTAAGCTGGATTCTTACCAATTCCTGTTTATGACCATATTTTTTAATTGATTTAAATGTAATGTAATTTATTTAATTAATGCCCACCTTGCATCCATACTTTCTATCCTGTAGCTTTCTAGCTCTTCCCACACTAGCTCTGGATTTGGCCATGTGACTTGTTTAGGACAGCAGAAGGGTAGCCAACGTAAGGAAAGCAAAAGTGTAAAACACTTGCATGTTTGTGCTTCCCCCCATGCTTCTCCGCTGTTTCCTGTGACAGGAGGCTCACACAGGCTAGCCTAGTAGAGAAGGATGAGAGTCTTGGGGAGGAGGCCTGAGATATCTCAGCAGAGGCCATCTCACACCAGCCCACACCCATCAACCTGCTGGCACACCTCAGAAAAGGAGCAATCCCAGCCCAGATTGGCAGGTATCCCAGTCAACCCACAGATATGTAAGAAATTAAAAATAACAATGCTCTAGGGCACTGAAGTTTGGGGTGGTTGTTATGCAGCATTACTATGGCAAAAGCTGAAAAGAAAGGAAGGTGATAAATGAATATTTGAATTTTTATCTTTGCCAAGTAAGAATTAGTAATACATCTTGCCAGATGAAAATAAATGCATCTTGCCATTGCAGAAATAATTTACCATTTAACAATTCTATGCCTTATGCCAAAATCTGACATTCCCTAAAACTTGGCTCTGAGGCTGGAAATATTGGGAGATGAGGGTGTCCTGCCCCTCCCCTGAGCTCTGTTGGTATCCAGGCATGGAGCTGCCTCCTGGGCCTTGCAGTGGGACAGAATCAAATTCTTCTCTTCTGCAGAAAGTAGGGTATCATCTCCTGGATTCTTGGCCATTCTATTTCAAGATAATCCCACATGGGCTTCAATAAATCAAGTTTGGACCCAGGTGAGTGCCTCAGCTGGTTAGAGTGTCATCCTGTACTCCAAAAGGTTGTGGGGTCAATTCCCTGTCAGGTTACATACCTAGGTTGTGGGTTTGATCCCTGCTCAGGATGCATACAGGAAGCAATTGAGTGATGTCTCTCTCTCACACTGATGTTTCTCTCTCTTTCTCTCTCTCCCCTTCTCTCTATCTAAAATCAATAAAAACATATCCTCAATTTAAAAAAAAAAGAAATTGAGTTGGTATGCTTTATATTATCAATATATTGTTTTCCTGTAAACATATAATAAATTTGCCTTTCCCTTATTTTTGAGAGAAAGTGATTTGTAAAACTTCTAAGCTGAGAAAATGTTGATGGTCATCTAGTCAAACAATTTTCTTATTTGCAGAAGGACTTATCTTCCCCAAAAGAAATTATCTGGGCACTGCTCTTTAATTTTTTAAATGGCAAAAAATAAAAACAAAAACAGGGCTTTCCTCTTTGAGGCTGGCCAAGAGGAGCACAGTGAAGAGAACCCATCTTCGAATGCCCTTTTATATCCCTCTCCCACGTCCCGCAGAGGAGCCCTACAGCACCATACACACATCTGGATCAGTGCTTCTCAAACTTTAACAAGTATAGGAATCTCCTGGTGTCTTGTTAACGTTCAGATTCAACGTTGGACTCTGGACTGGACTCTGAAATTCCACATGTCTCACAAGTTCTCTGGTGCAAGAACATATTTTGAGTGGCAAGGCCCTAGAATATTGCAGAGCAATTCAAAAAAACACTGACTTTTCTGAGTAACTCCTTTTGCAAAGAGGGATTGTAACTCCAGGAAGGTCACATTTAATGTCAGGGCTGGGACTCCTCACACACTGATCGATGTTCTCTCTTCCCCATCTCTCTAAATGATACAAATTCCCCCATCACACAATGAAATCTCTAGTTAATAAAACTGCTGACCTACCCTTCATCCATGCTTCTTCTTTCTGCTAAAGTGTTTTAACTCACCAAGAAAATCTCTGGTTTTAAAATTAACTAGTTTCATGAAGTTCACAGAATAAAAACACCTATAAAGGCTTCTGGTTTAAAATAGCATCTGTTACAACTTTTTACACACCATTAAAACATATATGAATACACAAAAGATAAAACAACCAAAACAAAAAAAAATTCTCGTATGACTCCAAAATAAAAAGTGTTGAGTGACCTAGTTCCAGTAACTGGAATAAATGTCCTCTCTATAAAATCCTTAAGGTTGAGTTGTTAATGCTTTGTTTCATTAGACAAAGCAGATCTACTTGCTGAAAGAAAAAAATGGGGGAAGAGCTGCCCAGGAGTCTGACCCCGACCATAGAGTCCTGGCATCTAACACCACTCCTTCCATCCCTGCCACAACTGGCAGCCCCCTTTTATGCATGAGCGTTCAATTGTGAGAGAGCCACATCTGGGTATTTGGGTAGGAGACATGACCAGTCCAATGAAATCGTGCTAGAGGAAATAACCCTTCGATAGCACAGTTGGCCTGGAAGCTACACACATCAGCATTAGCTCATGCGTCAGCTTTACCACGAGAAAGAGTTACCACAAGAAAAGGCTTTCACTGAGGCAAGTTAGTAAGGAACTCAGAAAATTCCCCGGCAAATGGAATGAGGAAACTGAGACAAATGGTTGAACAAACAGCCAGAATGTGTGAACAATTACCAGCCAGCTGATAAATCACAAGATCCTATCCTCTCTAACCAAAGATATCTAAAAGCAGATGGTTTAAATCACCATAATCAGGGAGGTAGGTACCAAAAACCAATCAGTACCAGACTAAAATAGAGGTGAAACTAACCAGAGAATGACCCCAAAGCTCATTATACCATCATCATAATGAAAATTGACACCACAAGTAGAAGCAGGGCCCGTGGGGACCACCAGGGCACTTCCAGAACGGACCATATTAGGAAAATGACCACCTCCCAACCAGAAGGTAGAGTCAAATTTGGAGTCACAAGGCTTGGAAAAAACCCTCTCCCCACTTGGAAAGACATAAAATCCCAAGAACTAACTGACCACACAAGCAACTCACTCATGAGTCGGCCCGCATACACTGCTACACTTACTTTTTGCTTCTTTCACAGCAGCACCTGTGCCCTGGCCTCTTTCTTTTTCTCTGTTTTAAAATTTTTAGCTGAATGAAACTTGCTTTGCTCTTACCTAGACTCATGTCTTGAAATTTTCCCTGAAGGAGTTAAGAACCTGGAGTTTGCCTGACATGCAAAAGGGCCCAGACTGTGCTGGGACAGGACCATCCCCAGCTCAGAAGAGATCTGGTAACACTACCATTACCAACGTGGACAGAATGCTGACCTTTAACCAATCCACAGTCTCTCTGCTCTGATCAGGGTCCAAAGAAAAACTCCCCTCAGCCAAAGTTAAACAGAAAATGCCAACCCATGATCTATTTTAAGATGTCTGCAAATCAATAGAAAGAAGATTTAAAAAAAAAAATCAGAGAATGAGCACCAGAGGAAAAAAAACAGAATTTTTGACCTCATTTGCCCATACTGAGCACTTTGCCTAGAAGGCTCTCAACCACTTTCTCCACAGCAAGCTTACTCCTGCTCTTTATTCAGGCTTTAATTTCAAAGTTGCCTTCTCAAAGAATCCGTTCCTTACCTCCAGATTAAAGTAGGCCTTGCATACTTAAGACCTTATTTATTATACTGATTTCCTGAGTATAATTATTTGTGTAATTATTTTGTTTAATGCCTGTGACTAATAAAGATGCCACTGAGCATGAAACAAGTGTTCAGCAAATGTTGAATGAATGACTGAGTCCTTATTGTCTTGTCTTAATCTACAGGGTCTGGCACAAATAACACCCCCTTTTTCTTATAAAATCTTTTATTACCATATCATAAGCATGTAATTTTGTAACATAACAATATTATACTCAAGAATGCTATATGACATTTTAGGTGGGATTGTTCAAATTAAAACTATAAATTATTACATCCATATTATTACCCTGCCAACCACTCTCAAGCAGGCATTATTTCTGCTGGACACCGTATATAAGATAAAAACAGACATTCATGATAATAACAACAACAAAAGATAAAGATGAGCCTAGAATCTCCATTCAAGGTACAAAAGGTAAATGAGGAGATAGGGAAGGATTTTAAGAACATTGACATTTGAAAAATCTGATTAAAATCCTCACTAGAGGTAAAAAAGCAGATCTAACCAACATCAATGAGAATTTAATCTGTGATAGAGCAGAGACTGCAAGGGACATATTAAGAGATTTTTCCCAGAATTTAAACAAATAATATAAAGAAATGAAAACAATATGGCACAAAATTATATGTAAGGAGCTATAGAATAAAAAATCTAGCTTCAGAGTGAAAAGCGTATCTATGGAGATGAAACACAGGCAAATAAGAACCAAATGCAGTAAAGACAAAATTTAAAAGGAAAAGAAAGAGCTCAAGAAGAGTACCCAAGTCTGATGGTTAAAAAAAGCTTATACATTCCAACAATAACAGGCAGTAACGAAAAGAAGAAAACCCATAAGACACCTGCTGGATACATTTTTGAGTATAATACAAAAACAAAAAGATCTGACAAAACAAGGTGAGAATCATGAGTTACCTCAAAAGAAAGAAAAATAAGTGCCAGGAGATAATGGAAAATAATCTAGCTAAGACAAGATGGTAAACCAGCTATTTTACCCACTGCCAACTTACTGTTCATGGGAAAGAAAATAAATGAGGTCCTAAGTATGCAAGTCTTCAGAAATTATACTCCTGTAACCTTTCTGATTAACATAAATAATAAATCACCAAAAGTTTACATTTTTGCTGAATGAAAGATGATTTGAATTAAAGTGCCATGTTTTATTGTTCAAATATACTCACTATGTAAATTTAGCAGTCATAAAGTGGTGTGCATAAAATAACAGTTCACCAAATGTATAAATTAAAAAGTTTAGGATAAAATGAACAGAATTACAACTAATGGAGAAGAGTTTTTTAAAGTTATAAAGAACACAAGAGTTAGATAAAAAGGTAAATAAATGCATAAATAATTTAAATAATAAAATAATATTTGTAGGGAAGGACTGAAATATATAATCTATAAACAAAAATGGACCTCTTTTCTGAGTTCTTTGAAAGCCTTAAAAAAATTTATCATGTATTGAACATCAACAAAATTTGAAACTTGTAATTAAGAAAATTGTTTGCCACATTTTCTCACACAGATATTTTAAAATTACAAACTGCTGGTAAAACTTCAAACAAGAAAAACACTAGAATCCAGTCTTTCAAAAAACATGGACTTTTTTATAATTATAGTTGAAAATTAGATACAAGAGTGTGAGTTTTCACCTTAAATTATTTGGTTTGAAGTTTACTTTGAGATACTTCAGTATAAATAGAGAATATATATGTTTGTTCATTTTAATCTAGACCACTGGATATTTGGTTACCCCAAGTTACAATCCACTCTCCAGAATGGTTTGTTAGCAGTCTACCAAAGACCATATTTTAAAGGTGCTGACTACAAGTTCTGCGGCAATGCTGACCCCAGAACACCACCTAAGGTTTTGCTAATTAACATAATTGATATCAGAAATAAATTTTCTTTAATGGGTCTATTAGTTTAATGAATAATCACAATGGATTTTAGAAATGAGTTTACAATGGTGATGTCAATTATTTTCCGGATATTTGGGTTAGTTAGAAATATACAAAAGCCATTTAGACCCTTTCATGCACAGGGTATAAAATTTGGGATATACTGGAGTATTCTCAGTTAGGAATGACATTCTTTACTTCACTCTCAAATGATTAAACATTCAGCAGATAATGAAGAGTATTCTTGGTTGTTTGAGTCTGTTGCATGTTCAGCTGCTACCTGCTGCATTTGGGTATTTTATGAAAGGTATGAGTAAATCATCTAAAAGTAGAGAGAGAGCCTTTGTTGAGCCCCAGAGCAGAGTATGTCTGTAGGTGAGGCAGAGCTAGCTAGATCTGAGACTTGGCTTCATTGCCACTTCTTAGCAGGTCTGTGAAGAGGAAGGAAATTTATCACCTTTCCCATTACGGTCCTACTGAAAGTTGTCCCAAAGAATAAACTGGTTGAGCTTGACATAATCAATTTAAGTCAGTTCTCAATAGGGTACTTCAGTACCTCAAATATTCTAAGTTAAAGGCCCATTTTGACCTATTATAAGGTCTTCTAAATAAAACAGCACAATCTTTTGCCTCACTGATTTAGGGTGAAATGTTAGGACTGGTGATTAGTATATTGCTAGCTATTAAGACAACAAAGTTATGATTGAGGAACTCAAATTCTAGTTTTAAAGTAATCTTAAATATAAATTTAAAAGAGCCATGTATGGCTAGTGGCTATTACATTGCACATCACAAGCATGTAACATTTTCATTATTACAGAAAGTTCTATGGGAGTGACATAAGAATCAGGGTGACAGCATGACTCTTTTTATTGCATCCATAGCCCCAATTAACAAGACCCCTGAATATAACTTGTAGTGCAACCCTATTACCTTCCCACTCTGAATCTGGACTTGGTTATGTGCCTTGTTTTGGCCAAAGGAACAAGAAGAAATGTGACTCAGGCAGAGACTTTCTTGTCCTTGCTTTTATGCAATCATAATGAGAGCATGGCCACACTACCTTCCTTGAGAGTCTTGAAAAACATATGGGAGAGACCTATGTTGTCCCACCTGAGGCCATGAGCTGCCCTCTAGCTGCCCCACCACTGACTACAAAAAGGATGAGTGATCCCAGCTAAAGTCAACAGGACCACCCAGTTGATCTATAGGCTCACAAAAGACATGACTGGTTATGGTTTTAAACCACTAAGTCTCGGGATGGCTTGTTATAATTGTCCTTAAAGGATCTATCACAGTGGAACTCAACTATTGACACCATTGTTAAACCCAATTAGATAAAAGGAAACAAAAGTCTAGGGAAGACTGGACAGATGAAGAATAGGGTTGTGAATTGAATGTTTATTTCCTTCCCAGATTCATACGTGAGCCAACCGAAGGTAATTCCTTCCCTTGCTTCCCATTTAGGAATTCCTAAAAAAAAAATTAAAATAAAAAAATTTAAAAAATGTGGTCTATTTCTACTCAGTTACTTACTACTCTCACAGAAGGAGGAGTTAATAATCAGATGGTCAAAGTATGAAACTTTTATTAAAGCAGCTATTGTAAGCACAAGGATTATATCTGTAAAGGACAGTGTCTAAGTCTTACCCATTAACTTTCACTTCCTGTTGCATACCAGGAAGCTCACTCTACTTACTGTCACCATGGTATAAGCATACCAAAAAAGGCCAGAGGCCTGCTTTCCAGAAGGAAGCATCATCTTTGCCCATGTAACCAACTGGAAAGGAGCTGTAAGGCTCACTTCATTCCAGGCATATCTTAAAATGTCCAACAACATTATTTGAATTCAAATTAGGAGATGGGTGACAACAAATGCTGACCCTGGAACAAAAACCAGCTCAGCTATAATATGAATATGGAATCAAGCTGCCCATCACATGTGTGCCATAAATTAACAACATTTTTTATGCTTCTCTTTTGGCTACTCTTTTGGCTACTGATCCTTGTGTATATTTTTTGCATGATCAGTTTCTGCAGGAAAAAAAAGGTTAATAAGAAGCCAACTTCTCAGAGCTTATTAAAATAACCTAATTGAGTTCATTACAAGTCAATTGTTGCTAGTTTTCCTTATTCTATATACCTTACTTAATTGTCTTACTTACTTAATATATACCTTTCTTAAATAAAGGTTCAACAGGTAAAGTTTCAGATATTGTGATTAAATTGGTTTACAGTATTATCATTAAGAGAGGTGTTGGGAAAAGAACACATTAACAAATTGTTTATTTTTTGGATAGTACACACTTAGAAAAATTGTAGTACAGGTTAAGAAAGTGATTAATATGAACAAAATGACTTTAAAATATTGGTTTTATGACAGCAAGATGAGCAAGGCAGAGATGGGGAGAAAATACCTTCTTAAATGAAAAATCTGAAATAGAGTTTGTACCTTTGAAAAACTCAAGCTGCCTACAATCAAAAGAAAAGGCAAGAAGAAATAATTAAAATTCTATATGAAATATTAAAGATTCAAAGGGTACAATATATCAGACATTAGTGGAGTAATTAAAAGAGTTTGGATTCGTTGTTATTTTCTCATTCAAATGTGAAATGTGAATTTGGAGCAAAGATACTGAGAGGTAATAGTCTACCTTAAAATTCAAAAGTTATTAGAATATTGTTTCTTATTGGAAAATCAGAACTATGGGGCAGTGATGAGAATGCACTGGGGCATGAAGAGATTAAATAAAGGTAGAAATGGAGCTTGTATCAGCAGAGAGTTTTATACTGTGCGAAAGTACCGATAAGCGTTTCCTCAAATTTCCCGCGAATAAATGACAAGTAGGGCCAGTCTAAGAAAAATTGTGAAGCAGAGCCTATCTATATTCCTGTCTCAACCTCCTAAACCTGGCTTTCCAGTCAGCTTCACTCTATTTCAATTCACTTATACCACCGTTCTAGTTTATCTCAAACATTTCTATGTTTTGAAGATTTACTAATCAGCATAAATTTAAAGTAAATTGTTAAGTGCTTCCACAGAAGATGTTAGCATCTCCCTACCTTGAGTGCTTCTTCTATGTAAGATCCAAGGCTTGAATGGATAGAACAAACTGCTCCCCACAACTGAATTTTAACAATATACCTTATACCCTCAACATTGCAGTAGATGTAATCATCTGTTGTTGTGTAACAGATCACTCTGAAAGTTAGTGACTTAAAACTATAATCATCATTTATTATCCCTTATAGTTTCTATGGATCAGGAATTTGGTATTGGCTCAGTGGGGCATTCTGGCTTAAGGTCTCTCATGACGTTGTAGTCATGTGGTATTTGAAACTAACTTCATCTTCCTGCATTTTTAATCCTTACCTGAGGATATGTTTATTGATTTTACAGAGAGACAGAGATAGAGAAAGACAGGGAGGGGCAGGGAGAGAAACACTAATGTGAGAAAAAACATCAGTTGGTTGCTTTCCATACACACCCCTACCAGGGAGCAAACCTGCAACCCAGGTATGTGCCCTGAATGGGAATTGAACCTTACATCATTTTGGTGTATGGGATGACACTCCAACCAACTGAACCACCTGGCCAGGGCTTTAAGCCTTCTTCACTCAAATGTCTGATAACAGGGCTACAGAGAAGTAAACAACTGGGGCTTTAATATGTGAGGCTCCTCAGGCTTTAATATCTATATTTATGTGATTTTCCCATGGGTTTTCTCCAGAATGGTGGCCCTTAGTGTAGCTGAACTCCTTACATGTCAGCTCAGGAAAGAAAGAACCAGGCAGTAACAGCATCATCATTTCTAATCTAGCTTTAGAAGTCACATAGAGTTATTTCCATTATACTTTATTGATTGGGGCAGTTGAAGACCTGTCCAGGTTCAAGGGAAGGAAACTTAGACCCAATCTCTCGGTGGAGGATTGTCAGCCTCACAGAATAAGAAGAGCATTTACATGTATTAGTGCAACTGTTTTTGGAAAATGCAATCTGTCACAACTTCTCTTTTGGTAGCCCATGAGGCTCTTTAATTTGTTCTGTATGAATAAACATTATAATGAACATAAATAAAGTCAAAAGAGTTTATTAAAGTGAGAAGAGAATGTTAATGTAAAATATATCAAAATCAATATTCAGAATTATCTCTTGGCAGAGTTGGACTGCTGAGTTTAAAATAACAAGATGAAGTTTATAAAGGGTCATATGTGGAAATTTTTTTAAAAAATCCTAAGAATACACAGTAGGGAATTCCCAGCTTGGCAGGAGTTCATATAAAAAAGAGCTGGGAATTCCAGTTAATTATAAGCATGGTATATATAAGAGTAGGATGTGATTGCTTAAACAAACAAGAAGCTGATCCATATTTAGTTTGCAGTTATGGTTTTACAGTGTCCTTTTGATGAGAAGTAAAAACCCAGCATCTCCTACATTCATTTAACCATTCATTCACTCAATACAGATTTATTGAGCTACTACTATATGCTAGGCATTGACCTAGGTGCTGGCAATGGAGCAATGAAAACACACACACAAACCCTACCCACATAAAACCTGCATTCCAGTGGAAAGAATATAGCAGACAAAAATGCTCGAGAAGAACACGATAAGAAAGAGAATGCAAGAATGGGGAATAAATGCGGGGAATGAGAATGTTACAATTTTAAATAAGGTGGATAGGGACATATTTATTCAGAAGGGCTATTTCAGAAAAGAAATGAAGCGCAAAAGTGAGCAAGCCATGCCTATCTCAGGAAGGAAAATTCCAAAGAGAGAGAATATCTGAGGCAAAGGCCCTGAGACAGTGAGCCTGAGAGTGAGGAGTCCAGCGTGGCTGAAGCACAGCGAGAAATCCTGAGAGTAAGACACACAATCAGAGAGGTGATAAAGAGCTGATTTTCTAGGGTTTGTGGGTCACTAAAGCACTAAGAGCTGATCACTCTTAAAGCATGGACTTTACCCTGAGTAAAGAGAGAAGCCATAGGAAGTCTTGAGCAGGGAAGGGACATGGTAAAACTGGTAATTTAACCAGATCAGCAAGAGTCAAAACTGTGTTTAAGAGATGAAGATAGAATAGTTAGGAGATATTTTCAATAATCCATGCAAGATATAAAGGAGATTTTAACCAAGATAGTAACAGAAGTCATCTGTGACTTCGATAGAAGTTGTTTTAATGTCATAATTGGGGCAAAACTTGCTTGGGGTGAGTTCAAGAGAAAGTGGAAGGAGGCAAATAGAAGACATAATTAATAACACTTCTTTATTATAAAGGGAAGGATAGAGGGAATGTAATGATTAGACAGACAGAGCTATTGTTAGACATGGAAAAATAACAGCATGCTTCTGTGCTGTTGGGAAAATATTAGTTAAGAAAAATATTATAAAGGAAGAGAAGAATTACTGGATTTATGACCTTTAAACTTAAAGGAAAGGATGTAATCAAGTCGACAAATGGAGGGATTGCCCTTAGATGGGAGCATAGGTGGTTCAGGCATGCTAATAAGAAGGAAGCCAAGTACCATATTTTGCCATGTGTAATGAGCACTTTTTTTGCCCAAATTTTTGAGGAAAGTGTATGGCTGTGCATTATACATGCATAGTACATGAAATATTTTGTATCAGTTCTTGTGTTTTGTAATTATTTGTCATGTAAAATTTCTTGTACCATAATGTGTTAAAAAATAAATGCTAAAATTTTTTATAATACAAAAAAAGTATCTAAATATAAATAAATACAAAATTGAATTAAAAAATTAAAATGAAAGATTTTTTTTTCTTGAAAGCTTGGGCCAAAAATGTGGGTGCATGTTATACACAAGAGTACATTATACATGGCAAAATACATTATATGGGCATAGATGCAGATAGGTGGGTATAAGTGGTGGGGGAAATTATAGGAATATTCTTATGAATATTTCTATTTTCTTTATGAAATTAAAGTCAAGGCTGTCATATAAGAGTGATGAGAAGGGAGTGATGGAAGTTCAGAACAGAGATGAGATGGCATAAAAATGGTTTTTAAGAAGATTGGGAGAATGAAGAGATGGAAATGTGTTATGCATTTTTAAGGGGTAAAGCACACATGAAGTTGATAGCCATGATATAAGGCCATGGCGTAGTTGTGGAAATATTTCAACAAAGATGTTAGTTTGTTGACAAAAATGTAATCACAATTTTTTGTCAAGGAATTTAAGCTGCATTAGAAAGGTTAGCCAAAAATTAAAAAGCTGAAATGAGAGGCAACAGGTATTTATTTGGGATTTAAAAAAAAAAATTGCAATTCGGTTACCACAGATTCAGGCAGAAGCAAAAGTCATGTTTCAATTACAGGGTGAAGGAAGAGGTTTTTATGAGAAACAGAAAGGACTAATAACATGAAAGAAAGAAAAAAATCTTAAAGGTGCTGTTATGGTGAGTTACTGTTGGCTATGTGTGATTGGTTACTGAATCAATCTTTAGATAGAGAGTCCACAATAATCATCCTTGTAGTCAGAATGTCTCATTGGCTTTACAAACATTTGTAAGACAATGCGGGCTTGGCCCAGTCCAAAGGTCTGGCCTATTTCAAACAGTCCAGAAGTTCTAAGAATAAGACATACAAGTGAGTTCTCCTGGAATGGCAGCTCCAACTCCATGGAAATGGCCCCATTTATGTCATTTTTCACAAGAGAAAAGTGAGAATTTTACATGGTTTTGAGGAGCTAAGAGGTAGTTGCATCTGTTGCTTGGAGTTCTTGGCGGGGTCTAGAAACTATTGCAGGTGGTCTATTAGAGGGAGTGAGAAGGCAGGTTAGAAGGTGCTAGTGGGAGTGTGAGATGTTTGCTATTGAGATAATGAAGGGGGCTGCAGTTATTGGCAATGACAATGCCTGGAGTATGAAAATTTAAAGTGAATGAGGTGGGATGCAGACAAGAGTATGGCAAGAGAGATCAGGAACTGACTGACCTGCCAAGGGATTAACTCTAGAGAGCTTGGCAATTTCCTAAAGCTAAAATGGAAAGAAATCTGGGCAGGGAGCTGGAGAATCAACAGATAATTGAAACAAGGTAGCAGGTAAAATAAAGTGATAACATGAGCACCAGATTGAATGTAGTGTTGAGAGGGGAGTTAGGGAGATTTGGAGGTGGCAATGACAAATAAAGAGGACACGCTCATCTTCAGACAAAGTCATACCAACAGTATAAGAGAGAAGACAACCGCTAGTTGAGTTGCTAGGGAGTACTAAGGTTCCCTTTAGAGTGAGAAGTAAAGGGAACATTCCCAGAAGAAGGTGAGGTTATAGGGAATTTTACTCACAACGGTGAGTCATATGGTCACAATGGAGTGTTTGGGAAGGTGAGCTACGGGGTCAAAAAAGGTGAGGTACAGAGTCATATGAGAAATAAGGTGTTATCCAGGGGACCTGGGATTCTTAAAGTGACTGACATTTATAGGGGATAAAGGATGGAGTGAGATTCATTCTTACAGGTCTAAGGGAGAGAATGGTTTCCAAACAATGAAGGTTGTAGGAAGGAAAGTGTAAGGTCTCTTGCAGGTAATACGCACACTTCCCCATGTGGAGTTCTGGGTTCAACTCCTGACACTGTTTGAAGAGACTGTCCAGAGAGGAACTGGAATCCATTGAGGTGAACAGGCCCAGAGAAAGGAGAGCACAAGGGAATTACATTAGGAAAATTAATAGAAGAAACTGAAGAGGTTTCATACGGTCTTTGGGAGAAATGGCAACGGTTCAGGTGATGTCAGTGGGAATTAGGTCTTTCTACAGGATCACAGGGAAAGCAATCCAAGGAACCACGCACATGAGATTACGGTGTGGAAAGGTTTATTGGGTTGGAATAGAAGCTGACCCCTGGGTTTCAAATGCCCCATTGCTCTCTGTACTTCTTGCCATTGAAAAAGTCCAATCTTGTCTTCATTAGGGCCAGAATGAAGGCCACTACTCAGGATTTATGCCCCGTATTAAAGTACAGTCCAGTCCAGCATTCAGCTAGCTTCGCATACATTTCCGACTTCAGTCCATTGCTATGCTTCAGTATCCACACCCTGCTAAGCAGTCTCAGTCCCCATCTAGGCAACTAGGCTTGCTCCCAGCTACTCCAGTGACACAGTCCACATTGCCGCCAGCTATACAGCTGCTAAGCCCACATAGTTATGGAGAGAGAGTACGCAAGCACATGGGGAAGTGTGTTGTGGGTGGGCAAGAATGAACTTAGTCCTTTTGGAGCCCACGCCATCTGCTGCAGGCCTGGTAGTTGCTAGACCCACATGGTCACATGTTCCCAAGCGAGAGAGATAATGTGAACAAATGGGTAAGTGCATCAGTGGGCGGGGGATGTGGGGCGGGGGAGAGATAGAGAGATTGTTTGTTCCCCTGGCATTATATTAGGTTGATTTTGGGATGGGGCAGGTGCTGTCCAAAGACAACCAGTACTCATCAGTGAACTCTTTCTAGTATGTGTTGAGGAAAGTATAAAATTCAAGAGTGGGCACTTAGAAACTTTTATTAGTAATTTTTCCATGTTGTGCTTACTCTCTTTCTGAAATGTGATTTTAACTGCTTACTCAAATAAAAAATGTGGGCTTGTGTTTTATATATCTCTTTATTACATTTTTCTAGCATTTTATTTTTATTGTATTTTGTAAAAATATTGGTTCTCAATGGGTAGGATTTAAAACAAAAACAAAAAACAAATCTGTCACCATAGACAGCTAAAGGGTTTGCATTAACCTACAGTATCACAGGAGGCATATCTCTTCAAGAAAATCTTCAAAAAGAGCTGGGGCAGTTCTTGCGATTCACAGTGGAGGAGCAAATGAAGATCTGGAATGGAGATCTGGCTCTATCCTTACTGAGATAAGAGCAAGTCACTTAATTTTACTGATCCTGCCAAAGAGGAATGATACCATTTTTACTTATTCTGTAGAGTTAAGACTCAAATGACATAATCCATGGGAAGGATCTCTGGAAACAAGTCATTATGTATATATAGTAACCCCCATCCCCTTCTCCACAGGGAATATGTTCCCCCAGTGGTTTCCTAAAACCATGGATAGTAATAAACTCTATATATACTATATATATTTTTTCCTGAACACATACCTTTTTACTTGAAAGAAGCATTTTGCAACTTCTCTTTGACATATTTAAATTGCCAGCATATCTACTCTTATACTTTGGGGCCTTTGATACTGCAACAGTTGATCTGATAACCAAGACAGTTTATAAGTAACTAACAGGTAGATAGTGTATACAGTTTGGATGTCCTGTAGAAAAAGATGATTCACATCCTGGGCTGGACAGAGTAAGGCAGTGAGAAATTTTACAATATTCCTAAAAAATGGCATGCAGTTTTAAACTTATGAATTGTTTATTTCTGAAATTTCCCATGTAATATTTTCAGACTATGGTTACCTGCAGGTAACTGAAATCTTGGAAAATGAAAATATGGAAAAGAGAGAACTGCTGTACAAAGAAGTTTGGGGGTAGTTGTCCTTATTGCACAAGGAGAACTCCTGCATGGGAAATAATGTAGACTCACTGTGATTGTAGATTACATGCAGATAAGTGCCAGAGTGGTTGTATCATAATCACATTGGAGAGCACATTTTAAAAATAAATTAAAATGAATATATATTTGAATATTATAATTGAATATATTCAATTTTATATATCAAATTTATAAAGTCAATTTGAATATAAATAATTGAATTATATATTCATTATAATAGTCAATTAAATTGAATATATGTGGATATATATATTTGAATATATAAATTTAATATATATTTTAATATGTGTGTGTGTGTGTGTGTGTGTATTTATCTCCTTAGGCTCCACTCCCAGATGTTCTGACTCAGTAGATCTAAGGTACAGCTTACAATTTTGTATTTAGAATAGGCTCCTCAGGTAATACTTATATATAGCCAGATTTGAGAAACACTGAATATGTTATTTCTAAAATCTTTTTCTCTTATTTGGTAATCAAATGTTAATGAAAAGTAGTAATTTTTCCAGTTTTGTGACATTTGTTGAGAAAGGTTTAAACTGTGCAATGAGAGTATAATTTTAGGTATCAGCCTGTGGGTGATGTGGGGGAACAAGAAGAGTTAGTCATAATCTACTCTGCCTCTTTGTAGATTCAATTCAACAGGGAAGGCCTTCAAATTAGCCTGAAAATGTCAAGGCTGTCATTTATCTGGGATCTCTCAGTGAGTGTGTGTGTACGTGTGTGTGTAACTCAATTGGAATATAATATACATACAATAAAGTGTCTTAAGTATACGGTTCCATGATTTTTTATGTATATATACAACCCACATAATTATCACCTGGATCAAGATATAGATAATTTCCAACACCCTACAGGGCTCCCTAATGTTCCTTTCTAGCCAGAGGCAACCACTCTTCTGCCTTCTGTCACCCATATTTAACTTTGTCTGTCCTTGAGCTTCCTATAAGTAGAACCATGTAACATGAGCTCTTTTGTGTCTAGAACATAATTCACTTAATAAGATACTTGTGTGATTTATTCCTTTGTATTGCTGGTCATTCAGTTCTTAGCAAGAGTGCTAGATGATCAAGTTCAGGTTGTCTATGTGTAAATTAATGATTATACAAGTACAAAAACATAATGACGATCAGAGATAAGAGATTCCAAAGACAACAATGCTCAACAAGGGTAAACTTTGCTATGAGAAAAGAAGGAATCTTTCAAGGTTAACCCCCAGCAAAATCTCCAGGAATGAATCAAAGTGTTCTACACTACCAACACCTCCAAGAAATCTACATTTTTGTCAACAGTCTTCATGAATTGTGCATATGCTAGTGTTTGCGAACCATGTCTGTGAATTTTATAGAGAACGTATATAAGAAACTTTTATTAATGACCATAGGCTGCTTAACAAAAGCTAAGGTTTTGAAATTTGACTTCAGGAATCATCACCTACAGGGTCTAACTGTGATGTACAGTAAGTTGAACTCTGTTTTTTTTTTTTTGTTCCCCTTTATTAAAACCTGTCTGTCCTGGGGTAAATTCTTTTTTTACATATGACTTAATGGAGCATTTTTTACCCAGAAGGAATACAAAAAGAAAGGGGGCCAGATAAAGACAGTACTGATTCCTTTTCAAGCATAATGTCAAAGCTGATTATCAAGCCACTCTTCGGGGTTACAGGGGTTCCACAAAGCCACAGGAGCTCTTCCTTATTCTCTGGTCTGCTGTGCAGCCAACCATACATGCACACAAATTCATCCAGAACAGAAACCACTGGGATCTGCTGACCAATCTGAACAACAAATGAACAGAAGTCTAAACTTCTCTATTTCACATATCCTTTTGTGAGAAATCATGGCTGGTTAATCTGCATTTACTTTCTAATAAAATTTTCATGTGCTAATTCCAATCAATATAACTCCAGTCAACATGTCATTACATTGACAATCTATTTTTGTGTGTTTCCAATTGCTGCCTGTCAGCTTTGTTTCATAGCTCACTATGTCCATAGCCTTCTCCTGAGATATGGGCACAGGAAAACAATTATACAGAACTCAAAGGTTCATAGGTCCTCTAAAGATGCCCCACTTGGGGAGAATTGGATTAGTACTTTTAATGCCACTGACAATTACCTTTGGTAACTGTGACTAATGAAGTTCTATTATCTAATGGATTTTATTTGATTCCCAGCAAAATCCTGTGAGTTAGAAAATGCTCTACTTATGTTACAGATGAAGAGATTGAGTGTAAGTACTTTTTTTGCCTAAAGCTTCTCAGTGAGTAGGTACAATGTCCAATATTCAAACTCATGGTTTCTAGCTTCATATAAAATGTTGCTTTATTTTTCTACAATGAAATGTGCCTGTTAATGAGTCAATAAAAAGTCAAATTTATAGAAACAAATAGTCAAAAGTAGTTGCTGGGGCTGAGGGGTGGAAGAAAGAGGGGGAGTTTGGTAAAAAGGATACAAACTTTTACCTATAATATGAATAAGATTTGAGGATCTAATGTAAAATATGATGACTGTAGTTGATAACACTGTGTTTTATAATTGAAATGTTCTAAGAGTAAAGAGTAGAACTTAAGTGATCTCATAAATCAGTCAATGAGATCATGGGTATATTAACTAGATGAGGCAAGCCTTTCACAGTGTATATGTATATGAAATCACCATGATGTACACTTTAAAAATGTATAATTTTATGTGTAAATGTAGCTCAATAAAACTGAACTTTTTAAAGGCAGAAAAGAAAAGGAAAATACTTTTATTTTTTTAGATACTACTTTCTAAAGCATGATAGGACAATAATTTAGCTTCATTCTCACATTAATATCAAAATTATATTTTCAGTAGGCCCACATTCCACTCACAGATTTGGTGTGGAGAGGTATGCCCTGGAATATACATGAGGAATCTGTGTACTGTATCCTGCTCTGCTAAGAATCCATGTGTGATTTTGAATTGCTCTTTAACCTCTCTCAGATTCTATTGATCATCAGTAAATAATCCTATTGTCCCTAAACCATATAGAAAGGTCTTTTTCACCATACATTAGATTTCTTCAGGGTAACTGAGAGAACATTTCAATGTGGAAATGTTAGGATGCTGTCGCAAACACTTCTAACACATTATACCTCATCATCTCAGCCCACCTGTTTGTTGGGCAACTGGAGGTAAGATATGGGCAGTGAACAAGAGCATCTCAGCTATGAAATACTGCCAAACTGTAAAACCCCAAAGCACAGGGCATTAACACCCCTGAGGGGACCTCTCAACCAGGGAGTGAAAGGAGCCATTGGATAGATATTTCAGCATCTGTGGGACAAGTGTGGGGCAATTTCTACGTAATTCCTCAGAATATCAATGAGATTGAACCCATTTCTCACAGCAATAATCAGCTTATTAATACATCCTTATTGGCTTTTCTCCCTTCCCATCCTTACTTCCCTCAGCACCTACTTGTGCTTCCTGGGCTCACGTCCAGATAATCTACCTGGAATTATATCTTTGTCTTGGCTTCTGCTTTTTGAAGAGTGCAAACCAAGACACAGGCTTTAGAGAAGGCATTTCTATCTGAATACACAATTGGGTGATATATAATGCATTAACAATTAACGTATATGCAATTAATCCTTTAAGCTGTTTCTTTGCCATTTACTATGATACTTTCCAAATAGCTCTTTTTGTATACCTGCAAAATTTAGATAGAGAGATAAGAATATGATATAATAGTATATGATGTAGCCTTTTCTAAATATCGAGTCTCCATGAAGCTTTTTTTTAATAGATACTATTACTATTAGTCACATCCCCTTTGCATTTTGTTAAAATTATAATACTTCATTTAGACTCCCAAATCATTTCCAAAACTGGTTTGAGAGTAAGGTATTAAAGCAAAATCTCTACTAAATTTCTCATTATGTGGTCTCATTTGAAAGCTGATCACAATAGTTTTCTACCTTATTAGTCAGGATAATTTTGGTTTTAAATTATCTGAAGTTCCAAGGTAAACAACCATCCCAAGTTTTCTGGGACTACCCTAGTTTTCATCACTGGAAAATCCCACTTTCTTGGAAAACCCTTAATCATAGGACAGTAGTCACCCTACCAATGTCCCCTCACCTTTCTCAACATATTTTAATGGCCACTCTGCTTATCTTGGGTAGTACATCTAAGTCTCTCACAGGGTGGGTACTGAGCTTTCCAAAGGATATGGTGGGTGGTGGGGGTAAGATTGGATGTAGATAATGATAGATAGATAGATAGATAGATAGATAGATAGATAGATAGACAGATAGATGATAGATAGATAATAAATAGATATATATTATATGTCTACTCTACTAAAGAATCTTTCTCTTTTACAATTCAGATCTCGTTATCAATATTTTTTGCATCTCTTTTTTTCTTTACCTCCTACATAGGTCTCAATTCATGATTTTACATTCCAGCCCCAACCCTCTCATTTTCTCAGCACCCCAAGGGACTCACACTTCCCCTCCACCATCTGTACCACCAGGTCCAAATAAAAATATCCTCCAAGAAACATGTTATTCTGGGAAAGGAACACATAAATGCATTACAAAATAAACACAAAAATATGTTGTAGAAATTTAAAATGCCTATATTCTTTCTTTTGGCTCATTATTTTGATTAATGTTATTTGTTCTGAAAATATAAATGCCCTTCTCTTGATTTATGTAAAACTTTTTGAGTAGCATACCTGTGGCCAGAAAGGACACATTTTGAATAGTCACTATTCTGAGTGCTATTTAGTGTCAAAAGCAGTAACTCACCACAAGCTTAAAATTCCACAGGAAATATTGTTAAATAAAAAGTAACTGGGCCAAATATGGAACCTTGGATTTTTAATTCCTATGTTTAAGATCAAAGTGGTGAAGCACATAGAATCTCTAAAGGATTGTCATGACCAGGAAACCTAACATTTCTTTCAGCTTGACTAAATCTTAGACTTCTTTCTGACTGTAGTGTAGTGACCTCCCTTTCTTAGATCCTTGATATTAGAAAACTTGTAACTGTAAATCCTTTCTCTGCTCCTTTGATATGTAAATATTATTAAAAGCCTGTTGCCAGTTTTCCAACCCAGCACTGTCTTTCTCCAGGAGCTGGAAACTATTTTAAATGTAATCATCTAGAAAGACAGACCCCCTTTCTCCCAGTTTCTATGGCAGGGTAGAAGCCTAACTTCCAAGGTGCAAAGTTACCTCCTGTCATGAAGAGATGAGAAAGTTGCCTTTCACTTCAGATAAAGCCAGCCAGCAACCATAAATGGCCTATGATCATCCCTTCACCCCAGCTCTTACAAATCCTGCTGACTTTTGTTTCAGCAGAGCTGACTTTGTACTCAGTTATGGTTCCTCTACTATTCCAACTGTCTTGAGTGAAGTTTTTCTTGCCTGTTTAACTTTGTCCAGGGCCATTTTTGCTCTGATAACTTACAAAGATGTCACAGTTAATAAAGAAATTGGAATTGTTATCAAAGACAGTTTAAAGAAAAATGGTGTATTTAATAGAGTCTTTTCATATAACAACTCATCATATCACCCTTCCCTGTCTCCTTGGGTACACATGTAGAAACACATTCAATTCACCAAACCTCTAAAATTGACCTGACAATAATAACTAATATTTACATGGAGGAATCTTAATATGTGCCAAGATCTATTCTAAACATTCTACATAAATTAATTTACTGAATCTTCAAACAACTCTGTTATGTAGGTAATAGCTTATATCTCAATTTTTATATGAGGAAACTGAGGCATAGAAAGGTTAGATGCCATGTCCAGAATTACACAGCTAGGAAATATCAAATATAAGATTTGCATCTAGGCAATTCTAGTTTCAGAGTCCTTTATTCACACTTTTGAGTATGAATACTAATTATGAATATTGTTAGCATAAATAGTACCAATTTCTCACACTTCCTTCTTTTCAAACCCTTTACTAGTGCTCTCCCATACTGACTCTGGGTTTGACCATATGACTTACATTAGTCAATAAGAACAGCAAATTCAATACAAGCAGAGAGGTTAAAAATTGTTTATTCATTTTAATGATCTCTCTTATGTACCTTGCTACAAATATCAGAATAATCCTAGATTACCATATTGGAAAATTAGAGAAAGGGATCACAGACAATTTGCCCCAGCTGACATCATCCAACTAACCCAGATAAGCTGAATGCAGATGCACAAAAGAGGCCAACCAAGATCAGCCAAGCCTGGACTTCTGGTGCAGATGGC
This sequence comes from Pteronotus mesoamericanus, assembly GCF_021234165.1. Taxonomy (NCBI): domain Eukaryota; kingdom Metazoa; phylum Chordata; class Mammalia; order Chiroptera; family Mormoopidae; genus Pteronotus; species Pteronotus mesoamericanus. Next base: position 30,990,322 of record NW_026555105.1, on the reverse strand, counting down.
AGCACAGGTAAACACAGCTAGCCTCCTTGCACAACCACATTAAAATTACAACTAAACTTTAGAACAACCATCATTCAGAGCCAGTAGAAATCTAGGTGAATGGAAGTCTGACAATTACAGATTTAAAGAAAACACATCCATCCAGACTGGTAGGAGGGGTGAAATACAGAACAGGCTGGTCCTACATACATATGTGGTAGATAAAAATTCAGGAGGGATATCTCAGGAAGGAGGAGTCCCACCCCCACACCAGGACCCCAGCCCAGGGTACCAGTACCAGTAAGGCAAATCCTCATAACTCCTTGCAGCAAAAAACAGCAGGAATTGAGTTGGTGGAAGAAACTCTGGAGTCCCAAGCAGTTCCCCTTAATGAATCCACACACGAACTTACTCAGACTTACTCCCTCTGAGCTCTAGCACCAGGATAGCAGCTTGAAAGGCAACAGTGGCACAGAGGGAGGAACTGAAGTGTCTGGTATCAAGGCAAGAGCTGGAGGGCAGCTTTCTCTCAGACAGAAAGGTAGAGCCACAGAGTCAGCAGGCAGGTGCCATATCTGACTCAATCAACCTGGCTAACACTGTTTGCCTTGTTGTCGTGATCCCCTGAGGCTTCATCCCAACTAATTTATAGCTGTTAACAGTACCTTTCCCATATGAATGACTGGTCTTGGCTCATCCTTCACAACTTCCTATATGCTTTCAAACAAGCAACAGCTGGCCTCAGTGAGCCCTCAGACCTCCTACCTCTCGATAAGTAGCCACAGCCATGGCATTAGCAGCAGGCAGTCTTGAGTCACAGCTTGGCTTTGCTTGGAAATCTCCAAGCCCAGTACAAGCAACAACCATCTCAGATTGCTCTATAGCTCAGGCAGGGTCACCAAGGGCAAAACACAGGTGGGGACTGACATTGGCCTGAACCACCCAAGAAACCACGGGGCTCACACAGCCAGTGGACAGCTACAGACCACATCAGAGTACCAGGTGTATGACCAGTGGTCACAGCTAATCCTTGCAACTGACTGGCCTGGATAAATCCCTCCCACTGACTTGCCAACAGCAACCAAGGCTCAGCTACAAGAGGAGGGTATACTCAGCTCACACAAACGGCACACCTCGAGTACCCACTTTGGGTGATAGAGGGGGCTGTGCCACTGGACCTACAGGACACCTACTACATTAGGCCATACTACCATGACAGGGAGTCATAGCAGCTCCACCTAATACATAGAAACAACCACAGGGAGCCTGCCAAAATGAGGAAACAAAGAAACAAAGAGACAAGGCCCAAATGAAAAAACAGATCAAAACTCCAAGAAAACAACTAAACAAAATGGAGATAAGCAATCTATCAGATGGCAGAGTTCAAAACACTGGTTGTATGGATACTCAAGGAACTTAATGAGGACCTCAGCAGCATAAAAAAGATCTGGTCAGAAATGAAGGATTCACTAACTGAAATAAAGAACAGTTTATAGAGAAACAACAGTAGAGTGAAGAAAGCCAAGAATCAAAGCAATGGCTTGGAACCTAAGGAAGCAAAAACAATCAATCAGAACAAGAAGAAGAAAAAAGAATCCAGAAAACCAAGAACAGTATAAGCAGCCTCTGGGGCATCTTCCAGCATCCCAGCATTCACATCATAGGGGTGCCAGAAGGAGAAGAGAAAGAGCAAGAAATTGGAAACCTATTTGAAGAAATAATGAAAGAAAAATTCTCTAATTGATGAAGGAAGTAGACATGTAATTCCAGAAAGCAAAGAGAGTCCCAAACAAGATAGATACAAAGAGGCCCACTCCAAGACACATCCTAATTAAAATGCCAGAGGTTAAAGATAAAGAGAGAATTTTAAAAGCAGCAAGAGAAAAGTGGCTAGTTCCCTTCAAGGGAGTCCCCTTAAACCTGTTTGATGATTTGTCAAAAGAAACTTTGCAGGCTAGAAGGGACTGGCAAGAAATATTCAAAGTCATGAAAAGCAGGGACTACGGCCAAGATTGCTCTACCCAGCAAAGCTATCATTTAGAATTGAAGGTCAGAAAAAATTTCCCTAGACAAGAAAAAACTAAAGGAGTTCCTCATCACCAAACCAATATTATATGAAATGTTAAAGGGACTTAGTTAGAAAAGAAGACCAAAACTATGAAAAAAATGGCAATAAACACCTATCTGTCAACAATTGAATCTAAAAAACAAAGAAAACAAGAAGAACAGAGATAGAATCATAGATACAGAGAGTGTTTTGATGGCTGCCAAATGGAAGAGGGTATGAGGGAATGGGTGAAGAGGTGAGATGATTAAGTAATACAAATAGGTTTTTACAGAATATCCATGGGGGTATAAAATACAGTATACAAAACGGAGTAGCCATAGGACTTGCACACATGACCCATGGATAGAATAATTAATGTATGGATATTGCCTGAGGGAGTGAGGGATGCTGTATGGAGGGGAGCAAAAGGGGAAAATGTGGGACAACTGTAATAGCATAAGCAGTAAAATATAATTTTAAAAGATAAACTTTTATTTCACTCATCAAAAATAATAAATAGATAGATGATAGACAGATAATAGATAGATAGATGATAGATAGATAGATAGATAGATAGATGATAGATAGATAGAAAGAAAAGTGAGGTCACAAAACAAATCTATGCACTGAAAATTGGAGAGACATACAGAATGATACAGAAAATAACAACTTATCAGAGCATAACTCATGAGCAAAAACCTCTGCAAGAACCAGGACTGAGGTAAGAAAACCACAAATATAATTAAATTGCTTGAGGTTTAATGTGGATGAGTTTGAGAATAAAAACTGTAGAGTAACCTAGTCATAGGGGCCCCCACAGTTTTAGGAGTTTTATCTTCAGGAGCCCTACGAGGTCCACAGTGAAAATGGGAGAAAAGTGTCCTCATGTTTCCAGCAATGAAGGTGGGGGTGGGGGTGGGGAGAAGGAGCCATTTTGAAATACACCAGAGCATTCTATTCTTAATAAGGTCTTCTTCCAGGAGAAATTATTTGAACAGGTAACCTGGATCACACAGAGCAGAGATGGCTGTACTGGAGGGTTACCTGACCACATCAAAGTGTGTTTGAGAAAGACAGTGTTTTTCAGGATTAAAGTTTTGCTTCAGTATACCTTACCATTACCCTGGCTAAAATATGTGATAATTCCAATTGTTTGGAAGTGACAGTCTGGAGTTTTATTTTTGGAAAGACAATGAAACTAAACACAAGCTTCAGGAAAAGGGTAGCATGATCAGTTAGCCTATCTACCATGAACAAGAGAGAGGAATATTGCCAACCATGAGATCCTAGCCTGGTGCTATCCCATAGTGCTTTTAGAAATAATGGAAATGTCCTATATCTATGCTGTCCAATGGGATAGCAACTCACCATAGATGCTATTGAGTACTTGAAATGTGGCCAGTGCAGATAAATGCTCTCTGGACAGAGAGCCAGTTCCATATTCTCTAGTCACACTCATCATCCTTCATTTCCAAGTCAGCTATTCAATTTGAAAATTTTAAAGCATTTAAAAATTTGATTCAAAGTAGTTTTAATCATGTAAACAGTCCTCATTTACTACCATGGAGACTGTTTACTAATTACCTGCACTCATTTGGTATTGCTTTACCCATCTATAAATAATTGGTTCTGCATTTGTGACTACCCAATCTGTAAAATTCCACCAGAATTAGGTTAGTCCTGAGAGTTTGTAGTAAACAACTGCTGCTATCCTGTCCAAGTCTACAGTAACAGGAGTAGTGGCTCCATCCCCCAGCTGTGGCAAGCAGAATCCTTTAACAGCTCAGAGCTGCCCTTTTCTTCAGACAGTTTCCCTCTACCCATGAAAATCATCTCACCCAGAAGTGCATAGGAGATTCTATCTTTTCCCTGTAGGCAGCCCACGGCTAATGATTTTGTGAAAAGCAGGACAAAAAGGCCAGCCCTCTTACCTCAAAGTGGACTGACTTTGTGGTCCTATGCATGCTCCAGAGCTCCCTGTGGGATTTGACTGAGGCTACAATATCACTAAGATCACCTCATTGCTGGCTCCTTGCCCTCTCCTGTCCTCCTTTCTTCATTCCCTTTTTCCAGAGATCTCTTACTCAGTAAGTCACTTGCACTAGAACTTCTCAGAATCTGTTTCTGGGGAACCTGACTTAAAATACATGTAACATTCTGTTCTCATCATTTAGGCTGTGGAAAAAAGTTATAAGTGCAATTAATGACATCACATCAATATTTTTAAGATTATCTATTAATACTCTTCAATTCTTGAAATGAATTGGTGAAATTTAATAATTTTCAACTTGAGAAATACAAAATTAATCTTTATACAGGAGGAAGGTGATGCACTTCATAAAATTAAGATGTGTCCCAGATCCTACATAATCTTGAGTTTCTCTGAATCTCTCTTCCACTTCAACATTCAAACCACCTAAAAATAGAATACTCAAATTAAACAAAATATTTTTACCTTAAGACTAATTTTACTGCTACCCTGATGAATAGAATCAAGAAACCATAGATGGAAAAGTGGTTTGGAATTGTTATGAATTTGATTTCAGGCTCAACGGAGGCAGGAACTACCAAGGAAAGTTCTTTGTAATATCAGCCAAGTGCCCAGAGGAAATTAATATGTAGATATTGAAAGGATAACTAGACTTATAATACTGAGTCAGACACAGAATCTGATGCCAGATTCTGCTAAAGAGATTCTAATTAGGAAATATGAAGACAAGAAATGAGTCTGCTCCCCTAAGGATCTTACTGAAGGGTAAAGTTTACATTCATTTGAGTTGTGGTATTATAGTCAAAGCTGGTTTTGTTCCATTAGTCAGAGGAGAACTAGTTGTATTTCGTGTGGTATTACCTGTGCTTTTTCTTCTTTATATTGTGTGACTTCATGGAGATGTGGATAAGTGGAAAAATAGTTACAGGTTTTAAGTTCTTTGGAAGAACAAATTGCATACACCAGGAATAAGGAATCTTCATTGTTTTGGACATGAATATTATCAACATTAGGCATTATAATAAAATCAATAATAAAAAACATATTTGTTATAACTGTGAAAGATATATTGTCTACAGTATTTCACTAATTTACTTTGATACAGGCACCTTCTGGTCATTTTTATTTATTCAGCAAATATTTTAAAGCTCCTATTATACCCATAGTTCAGTGCTCAAATTTGATGAGCTCTTATAATCTAATAAAGGAACAAATGTACAAATATACATCCAAATCAGTGTGCAAAAGGATGTGTGCTAAAAGACAGATATGAAATGCCATGGGGATTAAGAAGAGAGAAGAAAAGATCTTTAGCTACAGTGGCTACTGGAGAAAAAAAGTAGCAGATACTTGAAATCATTTTCAGCATCACTGTAGATATTATTAAACAAATCTACATGTTAAATAGAGACAAACAAGGTTATTAGTTTATGTACTAAAATAACTTTTCTAAGAATTTTAAGTACTGCAAACATTTCATAAAAACTGAAAATCCAAAACTTTTTATCTAGAATTATTCTAAGAATTTTAGAAAAGAATGCACAAAGTGAAAAGCGGTCCTCAAAAATCTTTGGAGAGTTCAGGTGGCTACAGAGTAGGTGGAAGCTACTATACTCACCTCCTCCCAGTACCAAAGGGGACTTACAGCTAAATTATAGAGTAATAAACCTGAGTAACCAACTGAAGGATAGCTGAACAGAAGTATTATATCCAAGGATTTACAGTAGAAGTCATATAGAGACTGGTAAGAAGTACAAAGACACAGAGTGGATGGACACTGCACTCACATGTGGTGGCAGAGAAGCTTGAGGGATATCTCGCCTGTAAATATCCCCCTTGAGAAACATGGGGTTTCTACCCCACACTGGATCCCAAACCCAGAGCATCAAGGATAGGAAGTGGAGCCTGCATAGCATCAATGGAGACTCTCTGAGAAGAGGAGGGAGTCTGCTACAATCTCAGATGCTCTTCTAAAGGGCAAACACACAGGAGCTTGCTCTTGGGCACTCACCTGGGGCTCTGGTAGAGGGAAGATGACTCGGGGCATATAGGAGTCATAGAGAGAAGACTTGGGTGGTATGATGCCAAAAATATCTGGAGGGTCAGCTACAACTGAGGTCCCAGTCCTGGGTAAATGTCCTACACCACCCTCTGGTATCATCTTCCCAGGACTGGGCACTCCTATTCTTCCTATAGTACCAGCCTGGGGAGTGCACTAACCTGGTCCTTCAAATACTGGTGACACTACCCTGACAAGATTGAGTGCTGCAGAAAGGACTATTGTCTTCAACAAAGACCGTTGCTGCAGTCCTATTCTGGAGAAAGGATAGACATTCAGACATTGAACTATGAGGCCTTGAAATGGGTACCTTTCTTCCCTACCGCTTGCAGGCTTGGCCAACACAACCCCCAACAAGAAACTATTTTTCTTCTATCTTCCCAAGTCTTGGTAGCCCTGCCACACAGAGCTCATATCCATGGAAGGAAGGGAACACTGCTCAGAGCTAAAACCTTCATAGCAGGTTTCCCTCAGAAGTTCTGGTCTGGGATTCAAGCATGTGTCGATATGGAGATAATGGGAGGCATATAGCTCACTTCTCTCCTGTGGGCTTGGCTGGTGCTGTCCCCCAATATGGAAGACTGTCTTGATATATTTTCCCAAGTAATGGTGGTTTTGCCCTGTTGAGCTTCCTACTGAAGTGTAGACAGATGGGTATACCCAAAATGAATCAGTGGTGTGTTGCTCCTCCTGAGGAAGTGAGAGGTGGAGATTCTAGCAGAGACTGTGTGGTATGGCTATGGAGTAAGGGCATACTGTCCCCAGGTAGGGGACCCACTAGCCGTGTCCTCCTGACCTAGTTGACTCATCCTACCAAATATCACCAGAGCTCAAACCAACTAGCCACACAAATGGTAAAGCCAGAGAAGAACTTCAGCAGGCACTAGAATCTGCTGGGAATAATTCAGTCTTAGGGAGAGGCCTCTGAACAGTGACTCAAACATGGTGAACAAGGTTTACCCTTATAGTAAGCCAACCAGAAATGTTAACTCACAATAGGAAGGGGCACATAACACATGAGAAATATTTCTGGACCACTTAACTCAAGTAATCTAGAGGATTATTCTACTGAGATTCACAAGACACATACCTCAGAAAGCCCTCATAATAAGTGTGGAAATCATAGCAGATGTACCTGGAGTCAAACATAAAAAGGCAGATACCATGGGAAAGTAAAGAAATATGCCCCAAGTCCAAAAATTAAATTTGAACACAAACTTATACCATACACAAAAATAAACTCAAGATGGATAAAAGAATTAAATACTAGTTGTGACACCATGAAAGTCCTGCAGAGAACATAGGCAGGAAACTCTCAGATATTCCAACCAGCAATATTTTCCCTGATATGTCCTCTAGAGTAAAGGACATAAAGGAAAGAATAAACAACTGGAACTTCAACAAAATAAGAACCTTCTGCATGGCTAAAAAAAAGAATCAGCAAAACGAAAAGGGAACCAACCATATGGGAAAATATACTTGCCAATGATACCACAGACAAGGGTTTGATCTCCAAAACAAATAAAGAACTCATACAACTCCATTCCAGGAAGACAAACAATCCAATTAAAAAATGGGCAAAGGACCTGAACAGACACTTCTCCAAGGAAGACATAAACAAGGCCCAGAGACATATGAAAGGATGCTCAGCATCACTAGCCATCAGAGAAATGCAAATTAAAACAACAATGAGATACCACTTCACACTGGTCAGAATGGCCATCATAAACAAATCAATAGAGGAGAAAAAGATGGCAGAGGAGTGAATGGGAGTCACACTGACCTGCTCCCAAGACCAAACTGGAATTGTGGCTAAACAGTGGAGAAATCACCTGGAAAACAATGGACCTCATCAAAATAAGAAACTTCTGCACGGTGAAAGAAAACATCAGCAAAATGAAAAGGGAGCCAACCGTATGGGAAAATATATTTGCTAATGATACATCAGATAGAGGTTTGATCTCCAAAATACATAAAGTACTCACTCGAATCCACTCCAAGAAGACAAATGATCCAGTCAAAAAATGGGCAAAAGACATGGGCAGATGCTTTTCCAAGGAAGAGATACAGAGGGCCCAGAGACATCTGAAAGGATACTCGGCATCTCTGGCCATCAGAGAAATGTAGATCAAAACCACAATGAGATACCACATCATATAGGTCAAAATGGCCATCATAAACAGGTCAACAAATAACAGGTGCTGGTGAGGCTGTGGAGAAAAGGGAACACTAGTACACTGTTGGTGGGAATGCAGACTGGTGTTGCCACTGTGGAAAGCAGTGTGGAATTTCCTCAAAAAGCTGAAAATGGAACTGCCTTTTGATCCAGTGATTCCCCTGCTGGGACTCTACCCTAGGAATTCCAAAGTGCCAATTCAAAAGAACCTATGCACTACAATGTTCATAGCAGCACAATTTGCAATAGCCAAGTGTTGGAAGCAACCTAAATGCCCATCAGTAGATGATTGGATCAAAAAATTATGGTACATTTACACAATGGAATACTATGCAATAGAAAGAAAAAAAGAACTACTACAGTTTGCGACAGCATGGATGGAACTAGAGAGCATTATGCTAAACCAAATAAGCCAGGGGGTTAAAGACAAATACCATATGATCTCACCTATAAGCAGAATAGAACCAACAAAACAAGGATGCAAGGAAAACAAGACCAGCAACACTGAAAGGAAAAGAAACCAACAGAGACAAGAGGGAAGGAGGGAGGGGTGGGTGGAAGAAAAAGAAGGGAAGGAGCAAGTCAGGAAACATATAGCAATGACTTATGGACAAAGCCAAAGTGGGGAAGGAATGAGGGAGGGAGAGGGGGAAGGGTGGCAGGGGAAAGTGGTGGCGGGGGGAGCGGAGACAAATGTATTTGGAAAATTAAATTAATTAATGTAAAAAAAATTGAGACAACTGTGATAGAATAACAATAAAAAAATCTTTTAAAAAATCAATAAACAACAAGTGCCGGTAAGGTTGTGCAGAAAAGGGAACCCTCATCCACTGTTGGTGGGAATGCAGGCTGGTGCAACCACTGTGGAAAACAGTTTGGAATTTCCTCAATAAGCTAAAAATGGAACTGCCTTTTGACCTAGTGATTCCCTGCTGGGACTATACCCTAAGAATCCCAAAACATCAATTCAAAAGAACCTATACACCAAAATGTTCATAGCAATACAATTTACAATAGCCAAGTGCTAGAAGCAACCTAAGTGCCCATCAAAAAATGAGTGGATCAAAAAATAATGGTACATTTACACAATGGACTATTATGCAGTAGAAAGAAAGAAAGAGCTACTACCTTTTGCTACAGCATGGATGGAACTAGAGAGCATTATGCTAAGTGAAATAATCCAGGCAGTGAAAGACACATACCATATGATCTCACCTATAAATGGAACCTTATCAGCAAACCAAATAGGTAAGGAAAATATTACCAGAAACATTGAAAGAAAAAAGAAACAAACAGTAAAGAAAGGGGAGGAGAGAGGGGGTTAACAAAGAAAGGAAAGGGAAGGGTCAGGTCAAGGAATATGTATAAAGGACCCGTGGAGAAAGCCAAAGTAGAGAAGGATTGATGGTGGGAGAGGGGTGGGTGGGGCAGGGGAAAGTGGTGGGGGGAAAATGGAGACAAGTGTATTTGAACAATAAAAAAGTTAAAAAATATTTTAAAAAATAAAATAAAATAAAGAAAAAAAAAGAAATATGCCCCAAAGGAAAGAACAAGAGAAATCCCAAGAAAAGGAATTAAATGGAATTGAAGCAACCAAGATACCACGTACAGAGTTTAAAACAATAGTTATAAGGAAGTTCAAGGACCTTAGGAGAACAATGGATGATCTCACTGAGCACCTAAACAAAGAGAAAGAAAGCTTTAAAAAGGAAAATAGAAATCATAAGAAAGAACCAGACAGAAGTGAAAAATACAATATCTGAAACAAAGAGTACACTGGATGGAATAGACAGCAGGTTGGATGAAGCAGAGGACTGAATCAGCAAGTTAGAGGACAAGATAAGAATGAGCATTGAAGCAGAGGAGCAAAAAAAAAAAAAAGAAAAGAAAAAAGAAAAAAGAAAGAAAATGTAAAAAAATTAGGAAGGTCTAAGAGATTTGTGGGACAACATCAAACATTGTATTCAAAACAAAAAATAATTGTACTAACTGAAGACTTTTGGGAACTGATTTTTTTTAATTTAAAAGAAATATTATTTTGCTATTAAATCTCTTGTTGAAAGACTAATAGCTTAATTAATGCATTAAACATGTGCAAATTAAAAAAAGGAACAGAAGCAGAAGAGAGTGAGCAAGGGATTGAGAATCTGTTTGAAGAAATATTGGCTGAAAACTTTCCTAACCCAATGAAAGAGAAAGTCACACAAGTTCAGGATACACAGAGCATCCCTATCAAAATGAATCCAAAGAGGCCCACACCAAGACACATCATTATTAAAATGGCAAAAGTTAAAGACAAAGAGAGAATCCTAAAAGCAGCAAGAGAAAGACAGTTAGTTAACTACAAGGAACCTCCCACAAAGCTATCAGCTGATTTCTCAAGGAAAACACTTCAGACTAGAAGGAATTGGCATGAAATATTTTAAGTGATGAAATGCAAGGACCTACAGTCAAGACTACTACTCTATCAAACAAGGTTATCATTTAAAATTTAAGGCAAAATAAAAAGCTTTCCAGATGAAACAAAACAAAACAAAACCCTAAATGAGTTCATACTACCAAAACAGTATTGTAAGAAATGTTAATGAGCCTTCTTTAAGAAGAATAAATAAGACAGAGAGAGAGAGAGAGAGAGAGAGAGAGAGAGAGAGAGAGAGAGAGAAACACAGACAGAAGGAGACAGAGAGATGCATAAAGAATAAACTGGCAATAAATAAGTACTGTCAATAATAATTATAAATGTAAATGAATTAATGGGCAAATCAAAAGGCATAGGGTAGCAGAATGGATTAGAAAATATGACCCATATATATGCTATTTACAAGAGACCCACCTCAGAATAAAAGGTACACACAGACTAAAAGTGAAGAGACTGAAAAAAAAAAATATTCCATACAGGTGGAAACAAAACAATAAAAAAATCTGGAGTAACAATACTTATATCAGACAAAATAGACTTGAAAACAAAGGCCATAATAAGAGACAAAGAAAGGCATTACATAATACTAAAGGGACTGATCCAACAAAAGCTATAACACTTATAAACATATATACACCCAACAGAGGAACACCTAAATATATAAAGAATTTTTGATGGACATTAAGGGAAAGAGTGACAGCAATACAGTCATAGTTGGGAATTTTAATACCCCATTGACATCAAAGGATATAACTTCCTGACTTTTTATACCAAAGCAGGGTAATATAATTCTTCTCATGTGCACATAAAACATTCTCTAAGGTAGGCCTCATAGTAGGACAGAGGATAAACCTTAATAAATTCAAGACTATTGAAATCATATCAATCACTTTCTCTGACCACAATGGTATGAAAGTAGAAATAAATTACAATAAAAAAATCAAAAACACTAAAAAAAATGGAGGTTAAATAACGTGCTATTAAACAATGAACACATTAACAAGAAGATCAGAAAGAAATTAAAAGTTACCTGGGCACAAATGAAAATGAACATACAACAACTTAAAATCTATGGGACACAGCAATCCTGAGAGGGAAATTCATAGCATTACAAGCCTACCACAAAAAGCAAGAAAAATATTTAAATCAACAATCTAAACTTCCACTTAAAAAAAATCCTAGAAAAAGAACAACAAAGAATTCCCAGATTAAACAGAAGGAAGGAAATAAAGATTAGAGCAAAAATAAATTACATAGAAACTAAAAAGAGATACAAAGGATCAATGCAACCAAGAGCCCTTACTTTGAAAAGACAAACAAGATTGACAAACCAGTAAACAGACTCATCAAGAAAAAAAGAGGACCCAGATAAATCAGAAATGAAAGAGAAAAAGTAACAACTGCCACCGCAAAAATACAAAGAATTTTAAGAAAATACTATAAACAACTATACACCAACAAATTGGACAACATGGATGAAATGGGTAAATTCTAGAGACATACAGTCTTCCAAAACTGAACCAAGAAAAATCAGAAAACCTGAATAGACCAACTACAAACAATTGAGGCAGTAATAAAAAAGTAAAAAAAAAAAAAACTCTTAACAAACAAAACTCTGGACCAGAAGTCTTCATAGGTGAATTTTACCAAACATTCAAAGAAAAACTAACACCTATGCTTAACAAACTATTCCAAAAAACTCAAAAGAGGGAAAGACTTCCAAGCTAATTATACAAGACAAGCATATCCTAACTTCAAAACTACATAAAGAAACTACAAAGAAACAAAACTACAGCCCAATATCCCTGATAAACATAAATGCTAAAATCCTCAAAAAAATATTATCAAACCATACTCAGCAATAAATTATAAAAATCATATACCATGATCAAGTGGGGATTTACTGGAGCAATACGAGGTTGGTACAAAATTTTCAAATCAATAAATATGATAAACCACATAAACAACATGAAGGATAAAAATCACATAATCATATCAATAGATGCAGAAAAAGAATTTGATAAACTTCAGCACACATTGATGATAAAAGCTCTCATCAAAGTAGGAACAGAAGGATCATACCTCAACATAATAAAGACTGTATATGACAAACCCACAGCCAACATTATGCTCAATGGGCAAAAATGAAAAGCCTTTCTCTTAAGAAAAAAAAAAAAAGACAGAGATGTCTGCCTTCACCACTCTTATTCAACATAGTACTGGAAGTTCTAGCAATAGCAATAAAACAAAAAAAAGAAATAGAAGGCATACAAATTGGAAAGGAGGAAGTAAAACTGTCATTATTCACAGATGACATGATACTGTATATTGAAAGCCTTAAAGGCTCCACCAGACACTGCTAGAACCGATAAATGAATCTGGTAAAGTAGCAGGATACAAAATTAATATTAAGAAATTGGTGGCATTTTTATATGCCAATAATGAACTCTAAGAAAGAGAAATTAAGAAAACAATTGAATTTACTACTGCAACAACAAAAAATAAAGTACCTCGGAATAAATTTAACCTAGTAGGTAACAGACCTATCCTCAAAAAATTATAGGATACTGAAGACAGAATCTGAGGAAGGTACAAATAAATGAAAGCATGCACTGAGTTTATAGATAGTAAGAATTAACATCATTAAAATGACCATACTACATAAAACAATATATAGATTCAACACAATACTTATTCAAATACCAATAGCATATCTCACAGATCTAGAAAAATATTCCAAAAATTTATATGGAATCATTAAAACCCTGAATAACCCCTACAATCTTGAGAAAGAACAAAGTTGGAGGTATCACACTACCTGATGTCAAACATACTACAAAGCCATGGTAATCAATGCAGCATTTTACTAGCATAAGAACAGGCAGCAGATCAATGGAACAGAATGGAGAACCCAGGAATAATTCCACACCTACACAGTCAATTAATTTTTGACAAAGGAGGCAAGAACATGTCATGGAGTAAAGACAATCTCTTCAATAAATAATGTTGAAATAATTGGACAAATACATACAAAGAATGAAACTAGACCACCAAATTACACAATATACAATAATAAATTCAAAATATATTAAAGATTAAAATCCTAGAAGAAAACATATGTGGTAAAATTACAGACATTTCTCATAGCAATATTTTTACTGATATATCCCCTTGGGCTACAGAAACAAAGGAATAAATAAGCAAATGCAACTATATCAAGCTCACAAGCTTTTGCACAGCCAAAAAAATAAAAATCAACAAAATGAAAAGGCAGCCCACTGAATGGAAGAATATTTTCACTAATGATACATCTGATAAGGGTTTAACATCTAAAAATATATAAAAATCTCATACATCTCTACACCAAGAAAAAATTCAATTAAAAATGGGCAAAGGATATGAATAGACACTTCCCCTAAGAGGACATACAGATGGTCAAGTGACATATGAAAAGATGCTCAACAACACTAAACATCAGAGAAATTCAAATTAAAACCACGATGACATATCACCTAATGCCTTTTAGAATGGCTATAATCAATAAACCAACAAACAACAAGTGCTGGTGAGGATGTGGAGAAAGGGAACCCTCTTGCACTATTGTGGGAATGCAGATTGGTGAAGCCACTGTGGAAAATGGTATGGAATTTCCTCAAGAAATTAAAAATGGATATGCCTTTTGACTCAGGAATTCCACTTCTGGGACTATATCCTAAGAAGCCCGGAACAATAATTTAAAAGAATATGTGCACTCTTACATTCATTTCATTGTTTACAACAGCCAAGATCTGGAAATAGCACAAGTGCCTATCAGAAGAGTGGATAAAAAAACTGTGGTACATTTATGCAATGGAATACTACTCACCTGTAAATAAAAGGGAAATCTTACCTTGTGACAGCATGGATGGACCTGGAAAATATTATGTTAGGTATATAAGCCAGTTGGAGAAAGAGAAATACCATATTATCTCACTACCATATTAACTGTAATGGACAAAATAATTTAACAAACAAAATAGGAACAGAACAATAGGTTCAAAGAACAGATTTAGAGCTGTCAGAGTGGAGGGGTGTGGTGGGGCTGCGTGAAGAAAAAAGTGAAAGGATTAAGAAAAAATACATATATACACGTGCACACACACACACAATACATAGACACAGACAAAAATGTGGTGATACCTAGAGGCAATGGGGGATGGGATATTGGTACACTGACAAAGGGGGATAAATGGGGACCAAAAGAGACTTTATTTTGGGTGATGTGAGCATTATGCAGTATTCAGATGATGTTTTGTTGAGTTGTACGCTTGAAACCTGTATGGTTTTGTTAATCAGTTTCACCCCAATAAATTCATTAAAAAAGAAACACCATAATATATTCCAGTACTCTTTAAATTATAGAAAATTTGATAAAGGAGGTCTGATATTTATGTCATTGTAATTCTTTTTTTAAATAAATTTTCTTCACAATTAAGAAAAACATTTACCTATTAAAATAATGCTTTTTTAAAAGCATGTTTTAAAAATGAAGAATCTCACTTTTAGGTTAGATTTTTGAGGTCCAGTTTTTCAAAAATCATCAAAAAAAGGAGAAGTAGGAAAAAATATAAAGTTACATCTCATTTCTAGATCTCTGAAACATGGAGGGAGGGAGAATGGGAGAGAAAGACAACACAGATTAACTAATGTGTTTAACGAAGACCTTGTACTCATACATATTTGACCATCTTTTCAAATGGAAAAATAAAAACTTTCACTAGCTTGAGGGTGAAAATATGGTATGTATTAGAAAAATAAAATTACATAAAAAATACCAGAATGTTTATTTTTACATTCTGTTGTTTGAATTTTAAAATGAATTTCCAGAGTTTGTCTCTTGGTTGTGTATATAAAATAATTAAGACAGAAAAATAGACCAGGAACACAGCCTTAAAGTAGGAATATATCATTTATTTATTCATCAGCTATTTCTTGGATGTCTACCATTCCAGGCACTATGCTAGAAACTAGGAATACAAAGGCAAACAAGATTTAGTATTCACAACTTTGAAACCTGCTAAGGTTACAGAGAAAAAAGATAATTCTCTCTCATTAATATCAATAACACTAGCTCATATGATGTTCCAAATACTCTAGCAAGAACTGTATGTGCATTTATGAAGAAAGTGGGATCTTACCATCCTCGTGGGTGAGCCTTACAACAATAAATAACTTGCCCATAATTCTCTATGCTGAATCTAGGCTCCTAATTGTCATACTATTTGTGTGTTTTTAAAGAGCTATGGTGGAGACTTACTCTTTTCACAAACAATGTGAGAAACTGCCTGGAGTTGGAGGGAAGAGAATTTGTCAAGGCTCTTTAGCATTGGTTATACTTTAAATGAATGTTAAAGGATGAGATGATGGGGGCAATGGGAATTACATAAGTGAAAATACAGCAACATGGGCAAAAAAAAGCAGTTAGCTCAGAATGGACCATTGAGTAAACTGGGAAGAGAGTAAGAGATGAGCCTGGAAAATAATCAAGATCCCAAAGTGCTTGACATGTCTTGTTTAGGTGATTGACAAGACACTGAAATTATTATGGAAGGTGTTATCGTAGGACAAGTTCTACATGTGGAGACACTGAGATGAGGACTTAGGTGCAAGTGATTTCTTAAGAAAACACTCACAGGAGAAACTGGGTGGATAAAAACAGAGAAGGGGAAGAGGCTAGTCAAGAGTGCAGTTTCAGGGAAAATCCCTGTCTCAGTTTAATTCCTTGGGAAGCTCTGGAACATAATTTACATCTTAGAATAAGTTTTGCAGAAAGGCAAATAATTTAGGGTTTCTACTGCCACACCAGAATGTCATTGGCTACAAGTTGCCCCAGGGATATAAACTTCTAGTGACTTCCAGTTCTCTGAATATGGGTATAGCAATTCTAACAGCCCAATGGTGGAAATGAAGAACTTGATCATTACCAGCAAAGCAGGCAGAAGCTGTGTGATGGATTTACACAACATATGCAGAGCACCTTTTAGCTATAGGTGATAATACCATAGTTGTCATTAGAATGACATTTATTAGAATTAGAATTGTCATTAGAGTGACAATGATTCAAGGATACTGAAACTCTTGAATTGGGAAAAAAAAAAAAAAAAACATTAAAATCTCCAGACAAAAAGTTGTCTATTAAGCCATGATAGCAAGATAGGTAGAGATAAATAGCCCATAGAACTATGGGACACCAGAAGAGAAATGAGTAAGAAGCTTATAAATTACCCAACCTGATGACAATTTGCAGATGAAGAAACTATGATCAAAGAAATCATCATGTCCATGTAATTAGTTTCAGAGCCAAGTCAGAGTATTTTTCTCCTGACTCCAAATAGAGTCTACTTTCATTCCACATTTGCAGCTTTGGAGAAGCATGTATTCAAACTTGAATTGGAACAATAAAACAAAGATTTCTTAATCACTGAGATTTTAAATTTTCTAACCCCCTTTGAAGTTGGGTGTGACAGGTAACTGAGTCCCAAGATGTAAGTAGTAGCAATGTGCCTAGAAGCATCACCTCCAGGCCTGTCATTTTTGATCTCTTTTTGCATCTACTGGCCATGAAGGGCGCACTTGAAGGAAATAGAGAAAGGTATATCAAAAAATAGAAGGATCCTGGCTCAATGTATGCAACAGCTTCTCCTTCCTAACCTAATCACCAATCATCTCCCATTGGAGTATAATATAAGCAAGAAATAAACATCTGTTTTGGTCAGTCACTGACATTTGGGGATTATTTGCTGTAGCAGTTAGACTATCCTGACTAATATGTAAAACCAGTGATCAAAATCCATCAGGTGATTTTGAGCTACTGTAAATTGCCTGGCCAATGCAGTAGATAATCCAGACATAGATAAAATATGGCCCTGTTCTAAGTACTCTTCTGCATCATAGCAGGGGAGAAAAAACATGAACAAATTAAGATAAATCAAAACAATAGATACTATAGGAATAAGGAACAGTAACACAATAGAACTCTTCTGGTTGTGTTGATCATTAAAATCTTCACTGAAGAGGTGATAGTTCTCTGAAACCTTGAAAGATCAATCAAGACTTTGATAAGATGGTAGAGTGAGGGCACTCCATAAAATGAGGATAGCCTGAGATAAGACAGAGTCAAAGACAGGTTATGGTAGTCCTCTGGGGATAAAATCTAGAAAAGTGATAAGACATTGTTACAAAATTTTTGAAGACTGAAAATTAGCTGTTGCTACGGAACAAATAAATTTGAAACTCAGAGCAATAATATTATGTCTTACACGTATATGGGTTGCCTAGGAGTGTTTAGCTGATAAGATTGAGGCTTGGCTGATATTTTTTATATATGTACATAGTCCAGCAGAAGTAATGCCTGCTTGAGTGTGGTTGGTAGGTTAATAATATGGGTGTAATAATTTATAGTTTTAATTTGAATATTTCACCTAAAATGTCATATGGTATGCTTGAATGTGACATTGTTATGTTCCTGAATTACATGCTTATGATTCTGTAATAAGAGATTTTGTAATGAAAAGGAGGTATTATTTGTGCCAGGCCTTGTATATTTTATTGATTATACTATTACAGTTGTCCCAATATTTCCCCCTTTACCTCCCTCCACCCAACACCCCTCCACCGCCTCAGGTAATCCTCCCACCATTGTTCATGTCCATGGGTCATGAGTATAAATTCTTTGGCTACTCTATGTTCTGTACTGTACTTTATACCCCCCGTGGCTATTCTGTAACTACCTATTTGTACTACTTAATCCCCTCACTTCTTCATCCATTTCCTTCACCACTCTCCCATTTGGCAGCCATCAAAACACTCTCTGTATCTATGATTCTATCTCTGTTCTTCTTGTTTTCTTTGTTTTTTAGATTCAATTGTTGACAGATAGGTGTTTATTGCCATTTTTTTCATAGTTTTGGTCTTCTTTTCTAACTAAGTCCCTTTAACATTTCATATAATATTGGTTTGGTGATGAGGAACTCCTTTAGTTTTTTCTTGTCTAGGGAAATTTTTTCTGACCTTCAATTCTAAATGATAGCTTTGCTGGGTAGAGCAATCTTGGCCGTAGTCCCTGCTTTTCATGACTTTGAATATTTCTTGCCAGTCCCTTCTAGCCTGCAAAGTTTCTTTTGACAAATCATCAAACAGGTTTAAGGGGACTCCCTTGAAGGGAACTAGCCACTTTTCTCTTGCTGCTTTTAAAATTCTCTCTTTATCTTTAACCTCTGGCATTTTAATTAGGATGTGTCTTGGAGTGGGCCTCTTTGTATCTATCTTGTTTGGGACTCTCTTTGCTTTCTGGAATTACATGTCTACTTCCTTCATCAATTAGAGAATTTTTCTTTCATTATTTCTTCAAATAGGTTTCCAATTTCTTGCTCTTTCTCTTCTCCTTCTGGCACCCCTATGATGTGAATGCTGGGATGCTGGAAGATGCCCCAGAGGCTGCTTATACTGTTCTTGGTTTTCTGGATTCTTTTTTCTTCTTCTTGTTCTGATTGATTGTTTTTGCTTCCTTAGGTTCCAAGCCATTGCTTTGATTCTTGGCTTTCTTCACTCTACTGTTGTTTCTCTATAAACTGTTCTTTATTTCAGTTAGTGAATCCTTCATTTCTGACCAGATCTTTTTTATGCTGCTGAGGTCCTCATTAAGTTCCTTGAGTATCCATACAACCAGTGTTTTGAACTCTGCCATCTGATAGATTGCTTATCTCCATTTTGTTTAGTTGTTTTCTTGGAGTTTTGATCTGTTTTTTCATTTGGGCCTTGTCTCTTTGTTTCTTTGTTTCCTCATTTTGGCAGGCTCCCTGTGGTTGTTTCTATGTATTAGGTGGAGCTGCTATGACTCCCTGTCATGGTAGTATGGCCTAATGTAGTAGGTGTCCTGTAGGTCCAGTGGCACAGCCCCCTCTATCACCCAAAGTGGGTACTCGAGGTGTGCCGTTTGTGTGAGCTGAGTATACCCTCCTCTTGTAGCTGAGCCTTGGTTGCTGTTGGCAAGTCAGTGGGAGGGATTTATCCAGACCAGTCAGTTGCAAGGATTAGCTGTGACCACTGGCAACCAACCCCTGCCCTCTGTGGATGATCAGCTGTGCAGACTCTGGGGTTTCCTAAGTGGTACAGGCCATGGTCAGCCACCTCCTGTGTTCTGCCCAGAACCAGCCAACATTAGCTACAAAGCAACATGCAGAGGGCTACTACTTATGCTGAGCTTGGAGCTTCCCAGGTGAAGGCAAGCTCTGAGTCAAGGCTGGCTGCTGCTAAGTGCTGGGCCTGCAGCCACTTAGCAAGGAGTGTGGGGACTAGGGGCTCACTGTACCTGGCTATTGTTTATTTGGGAAGATTTAGGAAGTTGTGAAGGATGAGCCAAGACCAGCCATTCTAGTGGAAAAGGCACTCTTAACAGCTTGGGTAGGCCTACAAGATGGGTGGGCAGAGCCTCAGGGAAACACAAGGGTGGGGCAAACAATGTGAGTCAAGTTGATAGAGTCTCAGATATGGCTCCAGAGTGCTGACTCTGTGGCTCTGTGGCGGTAGTGTTCAGAAAGGAACAATGGCCTCTCCCTGCCATTTCACCTGGGAGACAGCTGTTCCCCAGCACTTGCCCCAATGCCAGACACTTCAGTTCTTCCTCATATGCCATTGGTACATTTCAAGCTATTACCCTGGGGTGGGAGCTCAAAGAGAGTAGGTCTGAGTAAGTCCATGTGCAAGTTTTAAGACAAACTACTTGGGAATACATAAGTTTCTTCCACCATGTCAATCCCTGCTGGTTTTTATAGCCAGAAGTTATGAGGCCTTATCTTCCTGGCACCAGGACCATAGGCTAGGGATGCTGGTGTGAGATTGGGACCTTTTGCTCCTGAGATATTATTCCTAAATTTTTATCTACCACATGTGGGTGTGGAACCAGCCTGTTGATGTCTCCATGTTTCTACCCCTCTTACCAGTCTGGGTGGATGTGGTTTCTTTAATTTCATAGTTATTAGACTTTCATTCAACTCAATTTCTGATGGTTCTGAGGGATGGCTGTTCTATATAGGTTCGTTGTGATTTTGATGTAGTTGTGCAAGAAGGTGAGCATGTTTACCTATGCCTTCAGCTTAACCAGAAGTCCAACTTCAACTTTCTATTAGATATAAGAAGAATTGTTGATTTTTAGTCTGTTTTTTTTATTTTTACTTATTGTTACAATGAAGCACTCCCAAGCTCCTTAATTTGTTGACACTTTTTAAAAATGAATTTTATTTATTACGAGATAGATAAGATATTCTCTTTTGTTCCCTATCCTTTTGTATTTTCTTTTTCCCACTCTTGGGTATTCTGAATTGAAGACTTCTTTATTGTTCTAATTAAAAGTGGATTCTTCTAATAATGTTTTCTTCCTTATAGTTAGGGTTATAAACTTCAACTTCCAGTGCATTGGGCCTAACACTCATTACTACATCTCAAATGTTCTCCTTCCCCTGCCAAGAAGGAACCCTGTGATAGTAACTTGGTCATTGGGAATTTTTTATATATACAGTGATAGACCACATAGTATCATTTTGAAGAATTTAGAGGCATATCATTCAGTTATGGGACAAAAAAGCAGTGAGAGAATGGACATTTGAACCCTAATACCCTTTGTTTGTACATGCCAATATGGCCCATCTCTCACAGAACATCTTTTGCTTTCTAATTTTTAGGACTTTGAATTAAAAACATTATTGATTAGCTTGCTACCCAATGAGCTAGATGTTTCATTTGGTTATTTCTGGACAACCTAGAACACTCTCAATCTGTTTGCTCACTTCCTCCACACCCCATTTTTTCCAGGTGAGGCTCATTTGAAGAATCTTCTGTGTTTATTCACCAGAGGAAAAAATAAAACTCAGGTAACATAAGTGAATTTAATGGCTGAGGACCAGTCCAGGCATTTTTGGACTCAATTTTCCACACATTGGCTTCTACATCAGTCTATGAATATTTAAAACATATTGTGTCTTGCTAAGTCCTGGACACTTTTACAGATTTGCTGCATTGAGGAATTGCATTACAGTGAATTCAGTGTTATCCTGCTAGGCCAAGGAAAAAACCTTCTTTAGTTAATCATGGTGCCTGATTAATTGAGATGCACAGTTTTCAAATAAGAAATATATCTAACACTGGTTCTATGTTAAACAGAATCTAATTTTCTTTGATGTTTCAGAAGGTACTTTTATTTTTGTGTTACTTAATCATTGTTAGGAAAATCAATCACCATCTAAGTGGGATTTCCAATTAATACATCTAGATAGAATAGTTTCTAGAACCTAATTCACCTACTTTCTTTCTTTTCAGAAGTTTTTCATATTCTCTACAACTCAAAGATCACATTTTGATAACTACATATCTTCCTCCCATGCTATCTCCTCAGGTATCACATTATCTATAAAGTTTTGTTTTCTTCTGAATATCGAGAGCCTAGAACAACATCTGTCACGTATAATATAAGTATGTCCTGCATAAAGGGATGAATGAATATGTTCATGAAATATTTTTAAGGCACTCTTCTTACTTCAGAGAGAACCATAAACTCAATCTAAGAGGCGGTCAGTTTTACATACCTTCATTCCTACCGAACTATCCAGCAAATTCTTGGAAAATATACATTGCTCATTTTCCTCAGACTGTTCAGGAAACAAATCTCACTACACATTCCCTCTTTCTAAAGGCTCCTCACATCAATTTGTGAAGTGTCATCTAAATATTAAATATCTCATTTAAATAGTCCTTCCTACATAATCAGTGCTTCCAAGAACAACCATTAATGAAGCCAAATTTTACCATCTCACAAGAGCCCTATTCAAAACCCCACGCAGTAGCTACAGCCTCCTCAAAGAGGCCTGAAATTCATTTGACAAGGAAAAGAGCTGTTCATTCTTTTCACTCTTGAAGCAAAATTGAGGTTTAAATTCAAGGACCCAGATGGGGGAGAGAAATGGCTTACATTCTTACTCAGGTGAAATCTTTCTGAGAGCTGATTCATGTAAAGATGAAGGTGAGAAGGTATACACAAAAAGATCAGAAGCCAGAGAAAGGAGACCTAGAGGACTCATGACTGAGAGTATTAGAGCCAAAATTCAGCCTATCTATCCATTTAGGGACAATTTAAGCACACAATAGCTTTTACACAGTTAAAATTTTGCTCTCAGTTACTACCTGTCTCCAAACAGTCTTGCAAATGAAAGATGCTTTTTTTAAAAAAAAAAATGTTTTTGGTTTCAAAATTTTCATTGCCACTTTTGTGTGAAAAAGTACAGACAAAAAGAAAATTGCCATTAACTTAAGAAGTACATTGTATAACCCACACATTGGATCTCTCTGTTTTTTGTCTGAGATTTCCCTTTATTCTTGCTTATCTATAGACAATAAGCTATCTGCAAATATTAAGCAAAACAAAATGACTTCTGATATTTTAGTAAATGCATCTTTTTTCTCTTCCTTCCCTACCTGTGAACCCTAGCCTGAAACCACACTTGCTTTAAACATGATGATTACATCTGTTCTAGCTTCAAGTTGGGAGGAGCTTAGCCTATAAGTCTCAAATAATGACAACTCCCTATGTTACACATAATTTTTTCCCTTCATTTCCTGTAATAAGTCAGTAGTCTTTTGAGATTTTACTTTGATATATGATAAATATTCTGATACTATATTTTTGAAATTTTAATGATTTCTGCATTAGTATTGATTTTTTAAAAATTGTTCTTTCTTTCACTCTTGCAGCAAAATATGGTTTAAATAAAAAGCCTCTGGCTGGGAAGAGGAATGGTTTACCTTCCTTACTAAGGTAGAGTCTTTCTGAGAGTAGATTTGCATAAAGATGAGAGTGACACAGACATCAGCAGGAAGATGGATGGAAAGTGACAGGCCCTTTATTTTTCTCCACAGAGACACCAATTTAACAATATATGAGTACCTCTGTGAGTACTCTAGAGACCATATGAGAAGCCATAGCACCCAGACTATTGTAAAACAAAGGTAGGATTTCACTGGAATAGGTAGAAAAATTCATAGCACTAGTCACACTCATTTGTATCCCTCCACCTATGTGGCATAGCACAGAGCAACTGGGAGGATTTCCCTGCTCCCTTACAGATGCTCCTTTCTTGGGACGCAAACAACAGAGTGCACTATGCGTCCAACATTCTGACTTACCTGGCAACCTGAGGGAATGGTTTCTGTCTTGCCTGACCTATAGGACTAATGGGATTTGGAAGCCACTGTAAACAGAGAGGAACAGCACATTAGAGATGCAGTTTCCAGGCAAATGTAAGGGGGGTAAAAGATAAGGAAATATGTGAGATGTTCTAGAACCTTCATCCAGGCTGATTGGTGAATGTCTTCCCTGGAAAAGCCAGTTAACAAAGACTAATAGAAATGGTTTATTTTTTCAAATGCTGAAATCCCAGCAACTAAAGAATTATAAGTCATATAAAGAAATAGGGAAATGTGGCCCAATCAAAGCAAAATAATAATAATAATAAATCCTCAGACTCAGATCCTAAAGCAATGTAAATTTATGAGCTACCTGAAAATAAACTTAAAATAATTGGAATCAAAATACTTATTGAAGTAAAATAGAACACAAATAGATAACCAAATGAAATCATGACAATGCATGAACAAAATGAGAGTATTGGCAAAGATAGAAACTATACAGAAGAACCAAAAAGAAATTCTGGAGCTGAAAATATGGTAAATAAACTGAAAATTTTATGAGAAGGATGAAAAGAAGTTTTGATCAAGAAGATGAGCATAGTTAAAGAGCAATCATTTAAAATCAAGTTAGAGAAACAAAAAGAAAACAGAATAAAGAAAAGTGTACAGAGCCTAAGGGATTTATAGAACACCATCAAGCAGCAATTCCAGAAAAAAGAAAAAGAATGGAGCAGAAGCCTTATTTGAAGAAATTATGGCTGAAAACTTCCCAAATCTGAGGAAAGAAATGAACTTAAAGTATTAAAAAATGGAGAGAACTACAATTTTTTAAAAAAAGAACTACACTGAAACAAAATATAATCAAGCTGTCTAAAGTCAAGACAAAGAGAATTTTGAAAGCAGCAAAAGAAAAACCACTCATTACTTCATTACATACAAGTGAGCTTCCATAAGATTATCTGTACATTTTTGCAGCAGCAATTTTCAAGCAAGAAGGGAAGGAGAATTACATATTTAAAGTGTAGAAAGAAACAATTCTCATTCAAGAATACTGTTCAAGCACAACTGTCCAAAAATGAAGAAGAAATTAAGACTTTTCCAGATAAATAAAAACTAAGTTCATTACTACTAGACCTGATCTACAAAAAATGCTAACAGGAGTTTTTCAAGTTGAGAGAATGGCACACAGCAACCCAAAACCATAAAGAAATATAAGGTTCTCCAGTAAAAGTGAATGCATGGACAAATATTGTAATTTGTACTATTGTAATGTTGGTACATATAATTTAAATCACAGAAGTATATTAAAACTATAAATCAATGTTAATATATATAAAATATAAAAGATTCAAGTTGTAATATCAATAACAGAAGATAAGGGGTGGAGCTATAAAGAGCTAGAATTTTATGTGTGATTGAAATTAAGTTGTTATCAGTTTAAAATAGAATGTTATAAATTTAATGTTTTATTTCATTATAATGGTAAGTGCAAAGAAAATAACTATAGAACTTACACAAAATGAAATGATAAGGGAATCAAAGCATATCACTAAAATACATCAACAAAACACAAAGAAAGGCAGGAAGAGAAGAAAGAAGGGACAAAAAAAGCTCCAAGATACATAGAAAAAAATTAACAGAATGATAATAGTAGGTCCTTCCCTACCAATAATTATGTTAAGTATAAATGAGTTAAACTCCCTGATCATAGCTATAGACTGATTGAGTAGATAAAGAAAAGGTCCAGCTACAAAATATAAATATGAGAATCACTTTAGACTTAAGAACACACATACACTGAAAGAGAAAAAATGGAAAAAGACACTCAATGCAAATGGCAACCAAGAAACATGAAGGGTGAATAGGCAGAACACAGAGGATTTTTAGGGCGGTGAAACTATTCTGACTGATATCATAATGATGAATAAATGTCATTATACGTTTGTCTAAATCCATAGAATGTACAACGGGTGAATTGTAATGTAAACTATGGATGTTGGGTGATTATAATGTATCAATGTACATTTATCCCTGGTAAAAGATGTACCATAAAGGTGAGGGATGTTGATAATGGGGTAGACTATTAATATGTGAGGGCAGGAACAATATGAGAAATCTTTGTACCTCCCTTAAACTTGCTGTAAACTTTAAACTGGTTTAAAAAAATTAAAAAGTATTTACACCAATCTTCCTGAAACTTTTTTAAAAAATTAGAGAAAAGGAAATACTTCCAAGCTCATTCCGTGAGGGCAGTTATTTTCCCTGATACTGACAGACAAAAACACTATTAGAAATGTAAACTACAGACCAATATCCTTGATTAATATTTAAGTAACAAATCTTCAGCAAAATACCGTATTTTGTTGCTCCTGCCTATAATGCACACCCACATCTTAATACCAATTCCCATATAATGCACATCCTATTTTTCCTTCAGAAATTTGGGCAAAAATGTGCACATTATACAGGGTGAAATATGGTACTATCAAAGAAAATTCAACAGTATATCAGAAGGATAATATACCATGACCAAGAGGGATTTAATCATGTAATGCAAAGATGGTTCATTATACAAAAATCAATCAATGTAATATACTACATTAACAGAATAAAAGACAAAAACTATATGATCATCTCGTTTGATGCAAAAAAAAAACACAAAAAAACATTTAACAAAGTTCAACACTCCATGACAAAAACATTCAACAAAGTAGAAATAGAAGAAAACTGTCTCAACATAATATTAGCTATTCATGAAAAGCCTACAGCTAATGTCATATTCAATGGTGAAAAACTAAAAACCTTTACTCTAAAATCAGAAATAAAGCAAGAAAGCTCAATTTTGCCCCTTCTATTCAGCATGGTATTAGAAATCCTAGCCAGAGCAATTATACCAGAAAGGAGAATAAAAACCAACCAAATCAGAAAGAAAAATGCAAAATTTCTTTATTCATAGATATGTTCATATATGTAAAAAATCCAAAATATTCCACATACAAATAAGAAAAGTGTTAGAATTAATCATTAAATTCAGCCAAGTTGCAAGATGCAAAAACAATATGCAAAAATCAGGTGTGTTTTTATACATGAAAAATGAAAAAATTAAAGAAAATCAAGAAAATTCTATTTGTAATAACTTCAGAAAATATAAAATACTTAAAAATAAACCTGACCCATAAAAACTACACTAAAAACAACAAACTATTGCTGACTAGAAGTCACAAGTAAGCAGAAACACATCCTGTGTTCATTAATTGGAAGACATAACATTGTTGTGATGTCCATATTACCCAAAATGATCCAAAGAAATCACAAATAAATGGAAGTTACAAATAAATAAAGAAGTCACAAATAAATGGAAACACATCCTGTGCTCATTCATTGTAAGTATAACCTTCTTAAGATACCAATACTTCCCAAAGTGACATACAGATTAAGGGCATTCCCTATTAAATCCCAAAGGCAATTTTTTTCAGACACTGAAAGCTTTATTATAAAATTCATATGGAATCTCATGGACACTCAATAGCCAAAACAATTTTGAAAAAGAACAAAGGTGAAGGACTCATAATTCCTGATTTCAAAACATTTTATAAAGTAGCAATAATAAAATAATGTGGTATTGGCATAAACACAGAAAAATTGAGTGATAGAATCTAATAGAGCCCAGAAATTTTATATATATATATAAATATATATAAACTCAACATATATAAATATATATAAACTCTCTCTCTCTATGTATATATATAAACTCAAATGATCTTTGATAAGGATGTTACTCAGTGGAGAAAAAATAAGGTATTGGGAAAATTGGATATCCACATGCAAAAGAATGATGAAACTGGGTCCTTATTTTCAACATAAAAAAATTTATCTCACAATTGCTTAAAGACCTCCCTGGCTTGTGTGGCTCAGTGGACTGAGCTCTGACCTGCAATCTGAAAGGTGACTGGTTCAATTCCCAGTCAGGGCACATGCCTGGGTTGGCGACCAGGTCCCGAATTAGGGGCACATCAGAGGCAACTGATCAAAGTACCTCTCACACATCAATGTTTCTCTCCCTCTCTTTTTCTGTCTCTTCCCCCCTCTCTAAAAATAAATGGAATCTTTTTAAAAGTTATTTAAAAATTGCTTAAAAACCAAAACATAACAAAACTCTAAACCTCCTAAATGAAAACATATCAGGAAAACTACATGATGTTGGACTTCGCCTTGACAATGATTTCTTGGCAATGAAAATAACAGGCAACAAAAGCAAAAATAGACAAAAGGTACTACAATAAACTTTAAATTTTGTACATCAAAGTACACAATGAAGAGAATGAAAAGGCAATCTATTTAGTGAGAGATAATATTTGTGAATCATAGATCTTATAATGTGTTAACATATCTCACACACACACACACACAAAGAACTCTTACAACTCAACAGAAAAAAAATTAAATAACCTGATTTTAAAGTAGACAAAGGACTTGAATTTTTCCAAAGATGATGTATAAATGATCATGGCCAACAAGCATGTGAAAAAATGCTCAAAATCACTAATCATCTGGGAAAAGCAAGTTAAATCATAACGTGATACCACTTCACACCCATTAGGAGTAGTACTATCCAAAAAATAACAAATAAATATCAAATGCTAACAAGGATGTGAAGAAACTGTAACACATGTATACTGTTGGTGGGATTGTAAAATAGTGCAGTCTTTACAGAAAACAGTATGAAGTTTCTTCAAAAAATTAAAAACAGAATTACTAATATAATTTTATATGTTAATTATACTTCAATTTAAAATTTAATTAATAAATCAATTTTCAAAGGAAGCATTGCCATATGACCCAAAAATCCCTCTTCTGACTATATATCTAAAAGAATTGAAAACAGAGTTTGAAGAGATATTTGCATAACCATGTTCATAGCAACACTATTCACAATAGCCAAAAGGTAAAAACTACCCAAATATCTATAAGTGGATGAATGGATAAAGACAATGTGGTATATACTATACAATGGAATACTATTTCGCCTTAAAAAAAATAAGGGAATCTTGTCATATACACGTGAACAAACTGTGAGGACACTATGCTAAGTGAAATAAGATAGTCACAAAAGAACAAATATTGCATGATAATACTTATATGAAGTATCTAAAGTAGTCAAATTCATAAAAACAGAAAGTGGAATTTTGGTTATTAGGACTGGGAGTAAGGGAAAAAGGGGGTTGGTCAATGAGCATAGAGTTTCAGATTTGCAAGAAGAAAAATTTCTGGAGATCTGTTTCTCAGCAATGTGAATATATTTAACACTACAAAACTGTATATTTAAAAAAGGTTTAAATAATAAATTGTATGTGTTTTACCACAATAAAAATATTACATTAAAATATTATTTATCTTGATTACTGAATTTTTGAGCACCTACTTAAAATTTGTATGTTACCCTAACCCCTGCTCTGCATTTCCCTACCAGCCAAGGGTGGTTACTAAAGTGGTGAAAAGGAAATTAAAATAAAGATATTCTGGGGGTGAAAAGAAGAAAAATTTCTCTAAATTCCTTTCAATAAAAAAAGATGCCAGATTTAACCCCATTGAACAGCTCAAAGATCCTGATATCACGCCCTACTCTATAAGCTATTCAAAGGCCAGAGGAATCCCTAATTAGTCATTCAGTACCACACACAATCTCCCAAGAGGACTGCAGATCTCAGATGGATTGACTAAATGTCAAAAAATGGCTTTTAAAATGGCATTTAGAATTGAGTAATAGCGCAGTCCATAGAAAGCATGGCTTAAAGCTGAGATATGATGGATATTGAATATACAATTTTCAAAACAGCTAATTTCTCTATAAGAAACATACTCTTTAAAAGAATAAAATAATCAGAATGAAAAAGGAGAAGATAATTAGTATTTAATAAGACTTGTTCCACTTCAGTGAAAAGAAGCAAAGTTAATAAACCTAAAAGTAGGTTAATCTTTTATCTTGTCCCTTAAGCCTGCCATTTTTTATGTCTTTGTTGTATTTCAAATGCACTCAGAAATATAAAAGTCCACCAACAAGATATTTTGGAATATTTCTTCAAAGATATTCAATAAGTATTTGATCATCCCATGTTACAAACACTGAGGATACAGTGAAAAGAAAAAAAAATTCTCCAATCTCTTCAAGAGGAAAACACACTAATAAAGCTTTATTTTTTTTATTATTTTCAAATAGTAATGAGCTATTTGGGAAACCTGAAAAAGGAATGAAATACATGCTGTCCTATATCAAGGGCCCCCAATTTGCTTCCTGTGAACCTCATTTTTATCAATTGTTGTTGAGTCCCCACCCAAATCTCATTCTCTGTGGCCCTCAGATATCTGAATTATTAGCTTGTCAAATTCTCTAGCAGCAAAGCCTACGTAGGAGTTGCTTTGCCAATTATTTTTTAAGTGATTGCTGTTAAGAGAAATGAGAAAGGGAGTGAGGGGAGAAGGATGGAACAGGGAAAGGAACCGAGAGAGCAACACTGTAGTCTCAGCTGGAGTCTAGCTTCACTCTGATTTTGTGAGGAGCTCTGGAATGTGAAGTAAACTGCAGAGTGATCTCAGTTGGAAGCAAAAGGGTAAAATTCTAATGTCATTCAGCCACTGACCATTACTACCTCCGACCTCTGTAGGTGGGATATGGAGACTAGGGTTCTACTCAAACGTTACCCTTGTTTAGTTGTGTACCTGAGAAGTCAAGAAACTTGCCATGGTCTTATAGTTCCACAGTGGTGGACCAAGGCTTGAGGCAGGTGGGCTATTCCAGGGCTATGATCTTGATGTCTGTTTTAAGATAGTTTTCCTAGAAGCTGATCCCGAAAAGGAGATTATGCTGCAAGCCTTTTATTGAGAAGGTAATCTCAGAAGAAATCTTTCAGAAAGTGAAACAGGTGGAGCAGAGGAAGAAACCGAGCAGGGAAATGATATATTCTGGTTATCAGTTTAAGGCTGATCCCATGGGGAAATTTGAAGGGTAGCATAGCTAAGACTTAAGTGGAGGCAAAGGACCAAGCATTTATACCCCAATATCAATCAACCATTGTTTAGGGGCTGTAGAGAAGGCATAGTGTCCCAGTCATTTCCTGGAGAGGCAGTGCCTGTTGGCCAAAGGCAATGCTCTGGGTAGGAAGCATCTGTGAGTCATTAGCGATCAACATCACAACAGCTGGTGGAGAGCCGAAACAGAAGCTTACTGGGCAGGGACCAATAACTTTTACTACACTACCTCATGGGCTCCCTGCAGTTTTAGTCACTTAATGTGAATATCCACACAATATGAGCCCAAACCCAGAGCAGTGTCTAAGGAACCACTTGAAAATGCACAATCACAGCTACCACCCACAGTTTCCATTTGGTCTTCTGCTTTTCCCCCCGTAGTGTGAAGATTATCAAAGACTTTCTAAAATATGCTTCCATTTAAGTTATCTCTAAAGAAGCCAACTTTTGATTCCAGAAGGAAGTTGCCAAAAATATAGATAAACCTCTATGTTCATTGAAGAGATTCACAGATTCTGTAAAGGCTGTTCCTTTCCAGCCTCCGTGGTGAATCTGCGCGAGGAGAGTGCCCTGCCCAACTGAACCCCACCCTTCTCACCCCATCCCTCTTCCTCCATCTTGTAGTTACACCCAGAAAATGATATTCGTGGGTGTGTTACCATGGTTACCATATTCTACTCTATTCTGGATAGTCTCCATGGGTTTTAAAGATCCATCCAATTAGCTGTTTTGTTACATTTTGACATTTTGTTGTGGTTCCCCCACACGAGATGTTTTTGTTTTGTTTTGGTTTGTTTCTTTTTGCTCTTATCACCATGAAATCCAACTAGACTTTTTAAAATGAGGTTTTGAAGGATCTTGTTGTTGGCTTTGTTTTTAGGAGGAGAGGAGACAGAGAAGCTATTAACAAAAGGTGCCTTGGTACAAAGATGCCAGCCAGAAACCTAGAACTGGAAATATCCATATGGATCTAAATCCTGTGTTTTCAAACTATATTCCAGGAGCCCTTGCAATTCCCAGATGTATCTCCAGGTTGCTTTCAGAGCCATTGGGAAAGACAGAACACTGAACCCAAGCACACACTCACTATCACAGAAATCACACTAGCTCTATTTTTTATCAGTTTTATATTCCATAAAGGGATCTGAGCTGCTAGTTAAAATTTTAAAAAGGTTTGAAAGCCAGGATTTAGTCTGAAACAGACTCTGGAAGTCATAATCCACTTATTTCTATGTACATCACTTGCATATCTTTGCCTGAAGAGTTTTTAGTTGCAGAAGCCTGCTTGCCACACAGGCTGGCTGGAGGTGCCAGGCAAGTAACACCCTCTGGGAGCAGCCCTCAACCACAGATTGAGTAGGTGGGTGTAGGAGTGCCCCAGCTCCCTCACTTCTCACTTGGGATATCTCTGAGGCATGTGGTCTACCTTGCCTCCAAGGCTTGCCCTGAAGGATGAAGCCCCAGGTGACCAGCGCAATAACCAGTTTGACTCTACACTTCCTATTAGGTGTTCTCCCCGCACCCCCCCCACCCGCACCCCCGCCGGGGCCTCCAATCCCTACCAGTGTTTCCTGGGCTCCCTTCGTAGAAAAAAGGCTTGCCCTCAAATTCTTATCTCAGGGTCAGGTTAGCTCCTGGGGCAACCCAAACTGATTCATAGTGCGATTGCATTCAATTGACAGATCAACATAAAGTATTCAAAGGAAAATTGTTACATCTTTTTCCATAAAGTTTACATTTTTTATTCTCTTTAAAGATAAATTTAAACTGAATTATTTTAATGATGAAGGAATGGCTTTTTACTGGGGGCATAGGCAATTCTAGACAATGTGCTAAAAGCAACAAACTAGTGATAGAAACACCTCCATATAACATGTAGGTAAATTCTGTGATCATCAATTGATTTTTTTCATACAGCAGTCTTTGATAATATGTATTGCTGGCTACATACCAAGTGGTAATATAAAATTAACACTGTATATTAATTATATCAAACATATATAGCTTAAAGTTCAAGTATTATGACTATACTTTCTTGATCAAATATATGATATTTGGTCAATAGTATCTAGTTTTTCTTTTTAGTTTTGTAAATTGGGAGTTTTTTTATGAATTCTCTAGCTTTCTCAAAACAGAGATAGGTGGAATAGAATGGGCTTATTTTTTTTTCAAAAAGTTCTGCTTTTATACTCCTATATTAAAATTTCCCTTTCATTTCAGTAATGGATTCCCTGGCCACAGTAATGTTTGCCACTTTTATAAGCATATGTGGAATTGTAAGGACTCTTGGTGCTCCATGATGCAGGTTTCTTCCCAACCACATCTTCTAGTATCAACTTCTAATCTCTGAAATGTATAGAAGAAATATGCTGGGGGCGCAAAATGAGAGGCAGTAAGGCCAAGGTGTCTTATCTCTTTGCAGTGCATAAAACCATCCCCTCCTGGGACCTTATTACCCAAGTTGACCATTTTAAAGGGGGTAGCAAAGCTGTAGTTGCTGCCTCTGCTCATTCTCATGATCCTTGATGATCCTTGGAGAATTTTCTAGATTGTTTTCACTGATGAACCAAATTAATGGTTTTCTATATCCCTGCTCATTCCCCTGTGACTTTGTCATGCTAACCCACTCTGACTCTGGGTTCTACTTTGTCATTTGCTTTGACAAATAAAATTCATCAGAAGTGATTCTGTGCATTTCCGAGACTAGGTGTCAAGAGACTAACTAGATAAGCATAGGGCATAGTCTATCGGAACTCCACCTCTGTAATGGGAACAAGCTTGGGCTAGCCTCAGAGGCCATGAGGAAGAGACCCATGATACCCCAAACAAACACTCAGCCAACCACCCAAACCAGAGCTGACTCTAGGACAGGAAACAAACACAGTATCGTGCAGAGTGAGGGTCTAACAAAGCCTACCTGAAATGGCAAGAATTTCTCAGCTGGTCCCTGTCCAAGCTGCCAAGCTATGATCATGAGTTAAATGAAGGGTTGTTGCCTTAAGACACTAAGTTATGGGATCATTGATATGCAGCAATAGCTACTTAGTGCTACGTTCTTAACTCTGAAAGAAACCTAAGAAAATATATTTAAAATTCAATGGATTTATAGTGCCTATAGGACCAAGTCAAAGCATCTTAGTTTTGCATCATAGGAATTTCCAGTTAAGCCTCTACTTATCTTTACAGTCTCATACTCACCTCATACATCCACTGTATACAAACAATGAACATACCCCAAATAAGTTTTCTCCATTCTCTGAAAAAGCTCCCCTGCCTTTCCTTGTGAAATAATAACAACTTAATAACATTTATTTAGAATGTATTATGTACTAGGTACTGTTTTAAGAGGTTTATAATGATTATTTCATATAATTTCACCACACTTCTAGGACAAAAGTGCTTTCATTATTTTAAGCTTGTAGATGAGGAAACTGAGACATAAAGAATTTAATTTCCCGCTTATAGGGAATCCAATTTAAAACAAGAGCCATAAAAAGATAGGAAGGAATTTCATTGGGGATAAAAGTGAGGCTTGTTCAGAGAAGGTGCTATAAATTTATTTTTTGTAACAATATGGCTGTTTCTGACATCTGAGGCTAAAAAAAATGTTTCTGAGCAAATATAAGGTAAGGGTAACAATTGCTGTGACAAACAGATCTCAGAATACAATGGGTCAAAAAAGTTACTTTATTACTCTTTTACATATAAGCTGGGGTTCCAGGTTACTTCGTCAGTTGACTCCACACAGCCATAGAGACTTGAGCATCTTCTCATGTTTTCCAGCCTGCCCTGCTTAAGGATGTGTTCTTTTTTTGCGTATAGGAAGCCATAGTACAGAAACTGGCTTGCAGCAAAGTAAAACAAACATGGAAAAAAAAAACAAACAAAACACATCAGCCCATTTAAAGGATCTGTTCTAAAGTGATATCACTTCTCTCCACATTCCAAGCATGAGAACCAAGTTACCACATCCAGCTGAAGGGGAGTGTGGATACTGCAGTGTAGCTGGTCAGCCGAGTAGCATTATATTATTGCAGGAAAAAAAAAAGAGGAAAGTGGATTTTGGTAAAAAGTCAGCAATCCCTGCCATAAAGCTTATAATTAGTTGCACATGGGCTCACTATCTTTTCTAATATTCAACATAAAGAAAAATGAAGATGCATGAGGTAACATTTTTAATTAACTGTGAGTCTGTCTTTTTATAACTTTAAAGCTTGTAAAACCTGTTTTAGAAAATTTCTTGTCCTCATAAATGTGTCTGTTGTAGGAAATAGTGTTAGCTCATAAATTGTGCCTGATATTAATCATTAAGTTGTAAATGAAGTCACTACTTATTTTTCATTCCACCTTCTATATCAAGGCTGCTTAGTAGAATTTTTTGTGATGATAGAAATGTTCTGTATTGTGCTGTAGCCACTAGACAAATGTGACTATTGAATACATACAATGAGGCTGGAATGATGAAGAAGCTGAATTTAAAATTTTATTTAATTTTAATTCTTTTAAATTGAAAGTACTTCATGTGGCTAGTTGTTACCGTATTAAACTGAGCAGTTCTATATAGCATATAAAAATTCTGGTGAGAGAGAAAGCAGTTCAATTTGTTTGTCTTTCCACAGCTGCTGTTACCAAATTTGTATCGATGGTTCCTCTGCCAGTTTCTGATCCAAACAAAAGGCAAAGCTTTGTTTCTTCACAATGCATTATCCTTGCTACTGTCTTTCAGCACCAAGCAGAACAGTTGGCACACAGTAGGCTCTTAATAAATATTCACTAAGTAAATAAATGAATGAATGGTTATGTGGTCTGTCTAGCTGAGGCAGGCCTGCTATATACAGGGGTGAGCAAAAGTAGGTTTACAGTTATGAGTACATGAAATACAGAATTTATTCTTGTATTATTACTTATTAATTATACTATTTATTTGTGTTACAACTGTAAACGAATTTTACCCACCTGTGCATTCTATAATTTGACCTAGCTTGTAGTTCAGAACATTTTTACAATGCAAGTAACCAAGTGAAACAATAATTTATATAGATTATGCATCAATGTGACTTATTTTTTTAGATTGGAGCAATTATTGGACCAAATATATCATGACTATAGTGTCTTCTGGCTAAACATTAGCAATGATATACAAAGAACTTACCCTCAAAATAAATTACTAACATTCCAGATATTTTGCATCTCTCCCAGATATGCAAACAACATCATTCAGTTAGCATCTGTATACTACTTTACTAGAATGGCAATGCAGTAAGTACCAGAAGTCATATGCACATTTGCCATCTGGATTCAAGATGAATGAAATTTTTCCATGTCTGGGTTATTCAGAGTTGAAATTCAGACTATTGATGGACCAGATACATAGCCATCATTTCGTAAATGTGGGCCAAGTCAGTTGCAGAACTATTAGCTCCCACGCTTCATACTTAGCTCCACTTCTCTGTAGAGCCTCCAATGCTCCATGTGATTTTTATGTGTTTGCTGAATGAAACAAGTCATTCTTGCTAAGACAGTCTGATTTAGAAATAAATTCCTGGTAATGTAGGTGGAACCAGAAGTAGGGTTTTTTCCCCTCTAAACCAATAGAGCTTTACGCAAAAATATGTACTTACAGATATGATTATAAGATTAAAAAACAAGCTCCCATGCTATATCGCCTATCCTCTAAGCCCAGCATGGAAGCAAAGGAAAGCCTTTAACCAAAGAGTTAAATAAAGGGCTACAGTTTCTCACCACAATGGTCAGACCATAGAATGGAGAAAAAGGTGAGAAGGATCAGAGAAGGAGGTGAGAATACACAGAGTATGGGGCTGAATGAAATTGAATTCTTCTTCAGTATTTAGAAGTGTAAAAGAACTTCAACCAAATGGTCTCAGCAGTTGTTACAGCGACTGTTAGACTTGTCCTGCCTGAAGAATTGACTAGGGAACTGTCTTTCCTTAGGAAACTAACTAAGTGTGATCCTCAGTCTTACTGAGAGTGGTCAGGCATTTGAAATCCAATCACAACCTTACAGTTCAACTTTTTGTTTCTCTTAATTTAAACTATTATCATAATCAAATCAAACTAATGATGGAACTCCTTTTTAATCCAGCGATCCCACTGCTGCAACTATATCCTAAGAACCCTGAATCACCGGTTCAGAAGAACCAATGCACCACAGTGCTCCTAGCTGCATCATTTACAATAGGCAAGTGCTAGAAACAGCCTAAGTGCCCATTAGTAAATGAGTAGATCAAAAAACTTTGGTACATTTTTTACACAATGGAATACTACACAACAGAAAGAAAGAAGGAACTCCTACCCTTCTTGACAGCAGGGACAGAACTGGAGAGCATTATGCTAAGTGAAATAAGCCAGGGGGTGAAAGACAAATATCCTATCATCTCACCTATAAGTGAACTTAATCAACAAAACAAACAAATGAGCAAAATAGAGCCAGGGACTTGGAAATAAAGAACAAACTGATAGTGACCAGAGAGAAGAGGAGAAGGGGATAATGAAGGAATGAAAGGGAAGGGGCAAGCAAAGGAACATGAATAGAAGGCTCATAGCTACAGGCAATGCAGGGGATTGACTGGGGCGGGGGGACTAGGTAGTGTAAGC
The DNA here is from genome assembly GCF_021234165.1 of Pteronotus mesoamericanus. Lineage (NCBI taxonomy): Eukaryota > Metazoa > Chordata > Mammalia > Chiroptera > Mormoopidae > Pteronotus > Pteronotus mesoamericanus. Next base: position 30,952,793 of record NW_026555105.1, on the reverse strand, counting down.
AACGGGGAAAAAGGCGGGGAAACTGTAACTGAACAACAATAAAAAAATTCAGTTAAATGACCAATAAAATTGACAAACTTTAGCCAGACTGATTAAGTCTAGTTAAACATTTTTAAAAATAAAAGAGGGAAAACTCAAATGATTAAAATCAGGAATAAAAGATGGAACACTGCTACCAACCTTACAGAAATTTAAAAAAAAACATTATAAGTACATACTATGAGCAAATATATGTAAAAAATTGGATAACCAAATAAAATGAACAAATTTCTAAATAGACACATATTACTAAAACTTTTTCAAGAAGAAATAGAAAATATGAATAGATCAATAACAAGTAAAGAAGTTGAATTAGAAATTAAAAAAAATAATAATCCACAAAGGAGAAGCCCAGGGTCAGACCACTTCACTGGTAAAGTCTTACAAGCTTTTAAAGAACTAACCCCAATCTAATACAAACTTTCTAAAAACAAAACAGGAAGGAATACAGTCATGTGTTTCTTAACAACAGGAACACATTCTAAGAAATGTGTCATTAGGTGATTTTGTCCTTGTGCAAACATCACAGAGGGCAGTTGCAGTTACACAAATCTAAATGGTACAGCCTGCTACACATGGAGGCAATATAGTACAGCTTATTGCTCCTGGGCTACAAGCCTGTTCAGCATGTTATTGTACTGAACACTGTAGGCAATTGTAACATAACAGCAAGTATTTGTATATCTAAAGGTATCTAAAAATAGAGAAGGTACAATCCAAATATGGTATAAAAGATTTTGAAAAATGGTACGACTGTATAGAGGACTTACTGTGAACAAAACATGCAGAGCTGGAAGTTTCTCTGGGTGAGTCTGTGGTAAGTGGTGAATGGATGTGGAGGCCTAGGACATTACTGTACACTATTGTAGACTTTATAAACACTGTATACGTAGGCTACACTAAATTGGTCAAATTTTTTTCTTTCTTTAGTAATAAAATAAACATCTTACTGTAACTTTTTTACTTTATAAATGTTTAAAAATTTTTTTGACTCTTTTGTAATATTATTTAGCTTAAAACACAAACACAATGAACGGCCATGCAGAAATATTTTTTCTTCGTATCCTTATTTTAGATTTTTTCTATTTTAAAATTGTTTTTTTAACTTTTTAACATTTTTTGTTAAAAACTAAAACACAAACACATATTAGCACCCACAGGGTGAGCATCACCAATGTCATTATCTTCTACCTCCACATGATGTTCCACTGGAAAATACTCAGAGGCATAGCACACATGAACCTTTCATCTCCTGCGATGGCAATGCCTTCCCCTGGAATACCTCCTGAAAGACCTGCCTGAGGCTTTTCTTGAGGAGGTGTCACTTTTTAAAGACATATATCCATGTTGGTTTGCTCGGTTCATTTTTTAAGTAACAGATTTGTTTGTAAACATATAATGTACCATGAACATTCCTCTCTATTAATGAAAACTTTTGTGTTGGGGTCCATGTTTTCAAACTTTTTAAGGAACTTGTTCAGGTCTGCAAAAGTTTTTGCTAAACCCTTCACTGTGAATTTTCTTGGGGTTCTTCTTTTTCTTCTCCTGCAGTTTCTTTTTTTCTTGCCTCTTCTTCACAGTTGTGTTCCTGTTCCAGCTCCAACAACTTTTCATTAATAAATTCCTCAGGAAGTTCCTCTAGGAGTCCTTCAATGTCATTCTTGACCACACCCAGGTTAAAGTTGTTTGCCATCTCAACCACAGCTTTCTTGATTTTTGCAATCTCCTCATTCTTGGAAAATCCTTTAACTCATGAAAGAACTTCTTACGTCTTTTTCCAGATGTTATTCATACACTCAAGGTTCTTGAGGTAGTCATAGGTGTTGTAATCCTTACAGAATTGCATCAGTGTCTTCTCAGTATTTTCCCAAGTTAAAGTAATATCCTTGGCAAAGTTCCCCTTCAGGTCATATACCTTAAAAGCTGCTATAACTCTTTCATCTATTGGCTGGATCAAGCATCTTGGAAGAGGAGCTGGGTCATCCATGACTTCGTATTGCTCCTATGATACACTGCCAGTGTGTGCTTACTGATGTGTTTGAAGCCCCAGGGGTTCTCACTGTGCCAGATCACAAAGAGTTCCAATTTGTAGCCTGCAACACTGTTGTCAAGCAATATTGTTATCCTGTCCTTAAAAGCCTTAAAGCATGACATTGACTTGGCCTCCTTATGGATGAAATTTCTTTCAAGCATCCATTTCCAGAAAAGGGAGGTTTCATACATATTGAAATTTGCTCTGGCAAGTAATTTTCTTCTATAATCAGCTTATCTAGAGTTTCCACATATTCTTCAGCTGCCTTCATATCAGCACACACAGACACATCACTCACTATCCCATTATGCAGTGGTAACAATTCTTGAATCGTTTAAACTGCCGTGAGCCAGCAGTAAATTAAACATGGCAGTTGGGTTTAAACTTTCCTCTCAACATTGCAAACAAACTTTTTTCTTTGGCCATGATCCTCATGGTGCTGAGAGGGCCATGCTCCTGTGTTATTAGAACTTCCTCCATGTCTGAAATAGGCCTTTCTCAAATTTTCTGTCTCATCACCTTCAATGAAGCAGATCCTTTAATAGCTTCCATCATTTTGTTTTAGTTTGTCAAGATCATAACTAACAATAATCATTCTTGATTATCTACTTTCATAGTCCTTAATCACTTTTAATTTTGTTTCCAGGTCAATCACTCAATGTGTCTTGTTACTAGTCACATTAGCAGTGGATTTTTGTACACGTAGGGACCTTGATGAATAAAACAGCACAAGGTTAAGTCAAGCACAAGACATAATAGTGCAATCAAGATACATGGTAAACACAAGATGTATGATGCTGCTGCCAGTACAACACAGCATACACTATTACAGCAAAAAATTTTTTTTAATTTTCTTATTTTTCAAATACATTTGTTTCCATTTCCCTGCCACCATTTCCCCCTGCCCCACCCACCCCCCACCTCCCACCCTCAATCCTTCCCCACTTTGGCTTTGTTCATGGGTCCTTTATACATTTTACCTGACCTGACCCTCCCCCTTCTTTTCTCCGTTACCCCTTCCTCCTTCCCTCTTGTTACTGTTGGTTTCTTTTTTCTTTCAATGTTGCTGGTTATATTGTTTTTGCTTGTTTTTTTTTTGTTGTTGATTAGCTTCCACTTATAGGTGAGGTCATATGGTATTTGTCTTTCACCGCCTGGATTATTTCACTTAGCATAATGCTCCCCAGTTCCATCCATGCTGTTGCAAAGCGTAGTGGCTCTTTCCTTCTACTGCTTAGTATTACATTGTGTAAATGTGTCATGGTTTTTTGATCCACTCATCTATTGATGGGCATTTAGGTTGCTTCCAGCACTTGGCTATTGTAAATTGTGCTGCTATGAACATAGGGGTTTATAGGTTCTTTTGAATTAGTGTTTTGAGATTCTTAGTGTATAATCCCAGCAGTGGAATCACTGGGTCAAAAGGTAATTCCATTTTTAGCTTTTTGAGGAAATTCCAAACTATTTTCCACAGTGGCTTGCATCAGCTTACATTCCCACCAACCATGTACGAGAGTTCCCTTTTCTCCACAACGTCACCAGGACTTGTTGTTTGTTGATTTGTTTATGATGGCCATTCTGACTGGTATGAAATGGTATCTCATTGTGGTTTTAATTTGCATTTCTCTGATGGCTAGTGATGCTGAGCATCCTTTCATATGTCTCTGGGACCTGTTTATGTCCTCCTTGGAGAAGTGTCTGTTCAAGTCTTTTGCCCATTTTTTAATTGGATTATTTGTCTTCCTAGAGTGGCATCGTGTAAGTTCTTTATGTATTTTGGAGATCAAACCCCTGTCCAAGGTACCATTGGCAAATATATTTTCCCATATGGCTGGTTCCCTTTTCATTTTGCTGATGTTTTCTTTAGTCAAGCAGAAGCTTTTTATTTTGATGACGTCCCACTTGTTTATTCTTTCCTTTATGCCCCTTGCTCTAGTGGATATATCAGTGAAAATACTGCTGTGTGGGATATCTGAGAGCTTCCTGCCTATGTTCTCCTCTAGGACTTTTATGGTGTTGTGACTTATATTTAAGTTTTTTTATCCATCTTGAGTTTATTTTTGTGTGTCATATAAGTTGATGGTCAAATTTCAGTGTTCTGCATGTAGCTGTCCAGCTCTCCCAACACCATTTGTCGAAGAGGCTATTTTTGTTCCATTTTATGCTTCTGCCCCCTTTGTCAAGTATTAATTGACCATAGAGACATGGGTTTATTTCTGTGCTCTCTATTTTGTTCCATTAATCTGTGTATCTGTACTTATGCCAGTACCAGACTGTTTTGATTGCAGTAGCCTTGTAATATAGTTTGATGTCAGGTATTGTGATCCCTCCTTCTTTGTTCTTCTTTATCAAAATTGCTGCAGCTATTCAGGGTCATTTATGTTTCCATATAAATTTTTGAAATGTTTGTTCTATATCTGTTAAATATGTCACTGGCATTTTAATAAGGTTACTTTGAATCTATTAATTGCTTTGCATAGTATGGACATTTGATTATGTTAATTCTTCCAACCCATGACCATGGTATATACTTCCTTTTTTGTGTGTCTTCCTTAATTTCTTTTTCCATTGTTGTATAGTTTTCTTTGTAGAGGACTTTTATTTCCTTGGTTAAGTTTATTCCTGGGTACTTATTTTTTCTTGTTGTTGTAGCAAATTGGATTTTTTTCCTTATTTCTGATTCTGATATTTCATTATTGGTGTACAAAAATGCCTTCAATTTCTGAATATTGACTTTATATCCTGCTGTTTTTCCAAATTCACTTATAAGGTTGAGTAATTTTTTAGAGCTATCTATGGGGTTTTCTATGTACACTATCATGTCATCTGCAAACAATGATAGTATTACAGCAAAATATTTATAAGTAGAAAGAGTACCTTCTAATATAACAATATACAGCATAATATAATAAATAAACTAGTGACACAATCATTTGCTATCATTACCAAGTATTATGTACTGATTATATGTGCGATACTTTTATATAGCTTACAGCATAGGTTTGTTTACACCAGCATCAACACAAATATGTGAGTAATGTCTTGTGCTGCAATATTACAATAACTATGATGTCAGTAGGTGATAGGAGTTTTTCAACTCCATTATAATCTTATGAACTACTGTTGTATAGCCCTTATCATTGATCAAAACCTAGTTATTTAGCACAAGACTGTACTTCCTGCCTTATTTCATGAAACCAACATTATCTTAATAACAAAACCAACAAAGACTTCACAAAAAAGAAAACTATAGAATGATATTTCTTATTATTACAGACACAGAAATTCTTAACCAAGTATTAGCAAACTAAATCCAGTAGTAAAAAATGAATTTTACTTCATAACTAAGACTGGTTCAAAAATAAAAGAAATAGTCATAATAATAAAACATTTTATTAGAATAAATGACAAAATATACAAAAATAGACTCAGAAAAAAAGTTTGACAAAATCCAACACATTTTCATGATAAAAAGTCTCAACAAACTTGGAATAGAGGGGAGCTTCTTTAACCTAATAAAGAGCATCTACAAAAACTTACATCTAACACCTTGCTTAATCACCACAGAACTGACAGCTTTCCTGCTAAGATCTCACCATTCTGTTTAATGGTGTACTGAAGGTACTAACTTAGGCAATTAGGCTAAAAAAAGAGAGGGTATTCATATTGGAAAAGAAGAAGTAAAACTATCTGTATTTGTACATGACTACTATACAGAGAGTGGCAAAAGTGGTTTACAGTTGTGAGTATGTGAAACACAGTTTATTATATTATTACTGATTAATTATTATATTATTTTCCATAAAAACAATTGTAAAACTAGTTTTCCTCATCTTGTATATTGAAAACTCTAAGTAATTCACAAATACCCTGTTAGATATAATTAAAAAATTTAATAAGTTTCAGGATATAAAATCAATATACACAATAAATTGTATTTATAGACAGTAGGAACAAACACTCCAAAAATGAAATTTAAAAACCAATTCCATTTGAAATAGTATGAAAAGAACAAAATACTTAGGAATAAAATTAACAAATAAAGTAGATTTTTACCCAAAAACCTAAAATATCACTAAAAAAATAAGTCCTAAATAAGTGGAATACTATCTCATGTTCACAAACTGAAAAACTTAACATTGCCAAGATTACAATAATCCCATATAAATCTATAGATTCAATTAATTATATCTAAATTTCAATCTATATTTTCACAGAAATTGGCAAGTTAACCTTAAAAGTCATATGGAAATGCAAGAGGCTCAAAAAGAACAATGTTGGAAGACTTACTTTTTTCTATTTTAAAACTTACTACAAAGCTACAATAATCAAGACTATGTGATATTGGCATAAAGGCAGACAAATAAATCAAAGGAAAAGACTTGAGAGTCCAAAAATAATTACATATACTTATGGTCAATTGAACTTAAACAAGGGTACCAACACAACTCAGTAGGGAAAGAATAGCCTTTCCAACAAATGGTGCTGGAACTACTGGATAGCCATATGCAAAACACAAATTTGGACTTTTACCTTACACCATGTATAAAAAGCATCTCAAAGTGGATCAAAAACCTAAATGTAAGAACTAAAACTCCTTAAAGGAAAAGATAGGTAAATCTTTATGACCTTGGTTAAGCAACAGTTTTATAGATATGAAACCCAAAGTACAACTAACCAAAAAAATAGATAAATTGAACTTCAACAAAATTGAAAAATTTGTGTCTGAAAAGACACTTTCACAGAATAGGAGCAATAATTGTAAATCATGTATCTGATAAGGATCTAGTATCTAGAATGGATAAAGAATGATAACTCAAAAATAAAAAGATAACATTAATGTAAAAAATATTTTTATAGTGGTAAAATATACATAACATGAATCTTACTATTTTAACCTTTTTTAAAGTGTTCAATGGAGTGGTCATACGTACATTTATTATGTTTTACAGTCCTCACAACTATCCTTTTACAGAATGGTTTCATTATCCAAAACAGAACCTCTATACCAATTATACCAATTACACAATAACTTATCATTCTCTCCTCTCCCCAGCTTCTGGTAACTTCTATTAAGTAACTTCTATTATACTTTCAGCCTCTATGAATTTGCCTCTTTTAGGTACTTTATATAAGTGGAATCATACAATAATTGTCCTCATGTGTCTGGCTTATTTCATTTAGCATAATATATTCAATTCTCATCTATAGTACAGTATATAGTGTAATTGCATTCCTTTTAAGGCTGAATAATATCTCAATATATTTATTTTTGTCAACATTTTGTTTATTTGTCAATATATTTTTGGATTTTTTTCACTCTTTGACTATTATGAATAATGTTACTATAAACATTGATATGCAAATATCTGTTGAGTCCATGCTTTCAATTTTTTTTGAATATATGCATAGGAATGGATTTGCTGGATTATATGGTAATTTTATGTTTAACTTTTTGAGGAACTTGGGTAAATAATTTGAATTGACATTTTACCAAAGGAGATAAATAAATGGCTAATAAGCACATAAAAATATGCTTAGCATCCTTAGGTTAAGAAAATATAAACTAATAATACAGTGGAATGTCACTATTTGCAACTAGAATGACTTTCAAAAAAGAAACCTGATGACATCAAGTTCTGGGAAGAAAGCAGAAGCAACTGGCTCTCTCATCAATTGTTGATGGAAATGAAAATGGGATAGGCACTTTGGGAGACAGTTTGTCATTTCTTATAAAGTTCAACATATACTTATCATATGAGCTGGCAATCCCACTTTTAGGTATTTACCCAAGAGTAATGAAAATATGTCCACATAAAAAACATGTACAAGAATATTTAAAGCAGCTTTATTCCTAATAACAAACTAAAATGAACCCAGTACCACTCTCTCAAGAATGGATACAAAACTGGGACACATACATTTGATGAAATACTACCCAGCAGTAAGAAGGAATAAACTACTGATACATGCATCAACATGGATAAATATCGAAATCATTAATCTCAGTAAAAGAAGTCAGAATCAAAAGGCTACACACTGTATGATTCCACTTACATGACTTTCCGGAAAAGGCAAAATTATGGGGATAGAAAATATATCCGTAATAAAAAGGGGAGCTGATTGCAAAGAAGTACAAGAGCTCTTTGGGTTGCCAAAATATGGTGATTGTAATCACCATATGGTGATTGTAATGTTGGTCATATGATGACTCATTTTTAAAAACTTCAAGAACTGTACTCCTATAAAGTGTGAATTTTACATGTAAATTATACCTAAATATATTTCTCATACACACACACACACACACACACACACACACACACAAATGGCCTCCAGGAACTTAATACATAGTTGTTCTTATATGGATCTCTTAACTATTTTTATTTTTGGCTGTTTTTTCCCTTTGACAGAAAAAGCAAAGATTGGCATCAGGAAGAGAGGTGCTCTCAGCTCCTGTAATTGGGCTCTTCTTTAAATCTCATCTCAACAAAAATGAGCCAAAATAAATGACACACTGGAGACTTGGCAGCACAATGAAGAAACAAAGCAGACAAAATAAAATAACATGATTTCATTTGTTAAAATTTATGAAGTCATTTGTTTATAATGATTACATCTGTGTAAACAGCCATCATGGGACAGACAGGGTCCTTTGCAAGTTCTGTTTTTTGTGCATCCAATTTCATCTTTGAGAATGTGAACCCAGTGGAGTTGGACACACACAAGAAACTTGAAAGAACACAGACCTTCAGGATAAGGCTCAGCCAGCACCAAAACCTATTGTTTGGTAGATTACCAAAGTCAAGCCTGATTTCCACATGAAACTATAATTCAAGACACATTTAATATACAACAAAATTTGGATTGTTTATTACTTATAAGAATCTCTAAAAATGTCAATATTTCTTATCAGTGTTTCAGATTATGGGAGAGAATGAAGTTAGGAAAATGTGAACTGTTATTTCATTCATTATACAGTATTTTCTTTAATACTCATCAGCCTATAATAGAGATTTACAGGCTCTGTTCAGTATAATAATAAACACATTATCTTTAAATCAAGGATCAGCTGTGTGAGTTTAACAATAACATCTGCTACAAATCATATAGAGGAAGCAGACCTAATACAGGAGTTGTACACAGCCTCCCTTCTCTTCCTTACTCTGCCAGTGGCTGCCCTGCTGCTTCTTCAATTTTAATGTCAGTCAACAACCATGGTTGAATGGAATAGAAAGGAGGAAAGAAGAGAAGAATCAGAATTTAATGGTAAATTTACTGCCATTAAAAAGCTAGAATCCATCACATTTTTATACTGAATTAACTGCTATCTTTTACTTTAGGCTATATTAACAATGTTGGATATAATGAAAAAGAAGAGTTTGGAGATAAGTGCTATGTAATGGTTGAAGTAAATGTTCAATAAATATTTCAGATTACCTCAAACTTCTAATCAGCAATCTCTTATGTGAACCACAATCCACTAACCTTATGTCTAAAAGTCTGCAACATCCTTATATTAAAGGTATCTGAACTATCCAGTTCAGATTTTTTGCACTTATTATAGGCAACTCTAAAAAAGATTGATTTTGAAAGAAATTAAAATATTGTTGACATAAAGTTGTGTTATTCCTATTCATACTTGGGTCATTTAATTTTTTCTATCATTTATTTATTTATTCAAAAAATATAAAGCCCATGTGACTTGTGAGCAATAGAAAATAACCATGAATGTTCAGTCTACTCATGTGTTTAACATATATTGGCTGGGCATTTCCCTTTGCCAGGAGGGAGAGATGGCAGCAAGTCAACAAGATAGACAAAAGCAAATTTTATGTCCCTCATAGAACTTAATATCCTAGGGCAAATAAAGAAACAAGAGCAAATAAATATACAAAGGAGATAATTAGACAGAGAGCTAAGTAAATGAAAGGAGTAGGTGATGAGGTTAAAAAGGTAACTGCAAAAAGCCTAAGAGAGATTAAGTTCAGCAGTCCAACTGCATCTCCCTTTGCGATAATGCGTGAAATGCATTGGCATGATGTGGCTTTATAGCTGAAAAGAAATTAAGAGATCATTGATTTTATATAAAATGACCCTTTATTTTACATATAAAAATAGCAGGTTCTTTCCCTGATAGAAAAAACAGACTAGTCTAGGCCACATGAAAAGTTTTGGTGGGTACCTATGGCTAGAGCCATTGTAAATTTCAAGCAGAAAGGGAGTCATCAGAATCCCATGCTATGGATCTTTGTGACACCTCACTTTTTCCCCAACACTCTAACCTCTTTTAAATCTCTCTGCCAAGTCAGATAGTTGGTTTCGGAGTCATAAACACGAGTGATTTGGAAAAGTCTTCAGGATATAGGCTTTCACCTATGTATAATCACCTCCATTCTAGAATTCTCCATTTTGGGGGGACCCCAAAGAAACAATATCATTGAAAACTGCATTTGTTGACATTGGCACAGTTTCTCACAAGATACAAAGCATGAGATAATGAATAGTAATGCATTTGATTCTTGTAATACTACGAAGTAGATATTGTTATTTCCACCTTGTAAAAGAGGAATCAAGCCTCAGGAGCCCACATGACCTGTCCAAGTTCATATAGCTTGTTCTGAATGGCAAAATTATAGCTTAATTCCAGGCCGAGTGACCAACTGTACTTGTTTCAGAACTTAGGGGTTTACCAAAGAGTGGAACTTTCAAATGTTAAAACCAGGACAGTTCCAATCAAACCATGTCATTTGGTTAACCCTAATTCCAGGTTTACTTAATATAATGTCCAGTGATCTTGCAAGCAATTGACATCTGGAGCAGGACTCTGGGGAGTGTTCTTTCTCATGGCCCTAAGGCAAGTCATTTTCACTACCTTGTGTCCTAGAGATCAATAATGAGTCACCACCCACCAGTAGTTTTGTGTATTATATTATAGTGCTACAATGTTGAATGGCCATGCTCTGAAATACACACCTAATAAATGGACAATGAATTCTTTAAAATGGATCAAACTCCAAGGTCCTCTCTACTGCCCACTCCTCAGTAACTTCTAGGGTCTTCTTTGCTTAATGAGAATCTTGGATGAAGAAGAAGAAGGGAGTTATTTAAAAAGTTTTGTATTTATCTCATCAGGGTATTTGAAAATGCAACATTCACACTGGGTTAATCATTGCTGTAGGTGTCTCAGGAAAAACAAAAAGCAATTTTATGAAATTGGGAGCATTACTATGAAATTGCTATGAAATTGTGAGTAGCATTACTCCCAGAACATGGCAGAAAGGGGATGAAGAGAAAATGGAACAGCTCCTCACTGTCCCTTGAACTTGAGGGAAATGCAACCATGACAAACACCAAATTGTAAGAGAGACCAGTAAGTTCCTTTTGCAACCACTTCACTGGATGTATATAAAGCAGTTAGAATAAAAACTGAAGAAGGTATTCAAGACAAAAATCACTTAATTGGTTAAGTTTTTAAGATGTATATAATTTTTTAAATATTCAAGGAAAAAGCTTGGTTCTCTTCATAAGAACAAGGAACACATGTTCAGTGTTTATATAATGTCGAATACTCTTCTGTGTATTTTACTGTATTGATTACTGTATTGATTAACTGTATTAAATCATCACATGGAAAATATCCATGGCAAATGTACTTTATTTATTGACATCATTTCTAATTGGAGAAATGTGACACAGAATTTTTAGAAAACTCTAGTTGAAACATATTCAGTATGTGAAGAATCCAGTATATGAACCCATATTCTCTGGCTCTGGAGTCTGCATCTTTTAAGCATTACACTGCACTGACTCTCCATGATGCTTAGAAACAATTTCTGTTCATAAAGACTGGTACCAAAACCTCCAGGTGTTCATAAGTATAAATAAACTATGAGCAGAATAATACCTTGCCTATAAGAGAAGATCTGAAGAATAGCTCTTTGACAAGTAAGGACTGGTGATTTGGCCTCCTTAGTGTTCACAGATGAAATTCAGTCAAAGAGGGGCCCATCCAGATGCTATTTTTTGCATTTAATTAATATTTTTTCTTTAGGAAGTTTTTCCTTAGACTATATATCCATGATTTTTAGGTTAAAAAGTAGCAAAGTAACTGAATTACCTCAACAAGTTAGTGACAAAAATTAACAATATTACTGCAAATAAAAATTAAAAGAAGATAAGACACTAAGTGGGAGAGGAATGTGTTCTAACTACAGTGACAAAGGGTTGGGTTATGAACTTTATTCTTAGACTACGCAATGCATACTTTATACTCAGAACAAATTCAATATAGGGAGAAGACAGAAATAACTGACTTCTGTTTACTTGTTGTAATATATTTGGATGAAAGCTGCATCATTCAGAAAGATGGCTGCCATGTCCCCAAAGCTAAGAAATTATTTTTTGAGCCATCTAGAAAATCTTCCTTCTACCTTTGGTCTTGCCAGTTTCTCCCTCTCTTTTTTTTCCTTTTCTTTTCTTTTGTGTGTGTGTGTCATTTTAAGACTGCAGCTTCCAGCATGCACTGTTGCAGAAGGTGAAGTGAAAGGCTTAGGGAGATGATTGTGTGCCAAAATGTTTAGTTACATAAGGATGACCTATGTAAAACAAGGTAAAAATAGTCAAGAACCTTCAGGATAAGCCAGGTTGTGCATGTGGGATGGGAAGAAAAAGTGAATTGAGAGAGGTTGATTATTGCAAGCATCAATTTCTGTTTATATTTTATGGAAAGCAGAGGGTAGGCTATAAATACAATCACAATTGAATTAGTAAACACTTGAACTCTTCATTCAGAACAATTAATCTTAAATAATAAATATAAGCTTTTAAAAATATATATATATATATATAATATAAAATACGTCAGAATATTATCTGAGAAATGTTTCCTATAATCAGCAAAAAATTTAGTCCAGAAGGCATCAAGTTATGTAATATGAAAAACAGAGACAATTATTGAAGAAGATACAAGATACAAGAAACATTGTACGTCAAACAAGGATGCCTCAGTCCCCTCCAAAGAAGGCCCCTTGGGACCTCACACAGTTTTCCCAGCATCTCTTCCTCTGTTCAAAACATTCTGCAAAATCCTTTGTTAGAATTGTTATCAGCTGCACCATCTATTTTCCTGAATCTCATTGATGATCTGAAATCTCTTTCTTTTCAAAGATGATTTTAGATTTGGGAATAGCCAGAAGTCACAGGGCACAAAATCTGGGCTACTGGGGAGCTGATTCACCTGGGTGACTTGCTGTTTTGCAAAAAAACTCTGCACTAAACATCATGCATGAACAAGGCACATTGTCGTCATGAAGTTGCCAATCCCAGTTGCCCATAGCTATGGCCTTCTGAATCATCCAAATAGTTTCTGCAGAGAAATGTTCAAGCTTAGTGCAAAATTTGGTGAAGATTTGTTGCTCTACTCATTCAGTCATTTCTAATGCAATGGCCACACAGTACACATATTCACTCAATGGTGTCTACTGCCCCCACTGACTAGTATAGTGAGGTCATCATTGTTTACACATATGCATTCCAGTCCATTCTCCTTGGTTGCTAGGTTATATCAATCCCATGCAAACCATTCTCTTCATAACAACGGCTGGACTTTTTCCAGACAGACCTCATATATATCTTCATTTCTTTTCAAAGATGGGAAACAATTTTAGATTTAGTGAAAAATTTAACCACAACCAATACCATATTCGACACAACAAATATTTCAATAAAAAAATGAAATGCAACAAAAAAATCAATCTCAACAATCTCAAAAGTGTTGAAAAAATATAAACCACATTCTCTTAACAATATTCAATAAAACTAGGAATTGTTAAGAAAGAAAGAAAAAATCTAATTACTTGAAAATTAATAATACTCTATGTGCTTCTAAATCATTGGGTCACAAAAAATAAATATTTCAAGTAGACAATATTTAGATTATAGCAAATGTGAGAATATTCATATGCAAACATGAAATACTGAAAACTTTAACTTAGTTATACAGTCAGCGCCTTTGCTGGTTTTGATGTTAAAAAGAGTAAAATAAGTGAAATAATTAATAAAAAATACAAATATTATGAAAAGAACAAGCAAGAAAAATAACAGAACTAAAAAGCATAATGAATTTGAAAGGAGAAAAGTGAATTAATAGATGCATTCTAGAGTTGTATTATTTTTGTATATGTGTTATTTATCAGGAGATTGTCTAAAAGCAAAATATTGTCTTCCCAAATATCATCAGTAACTAAGGATTCCCAAATATTATTCAAATGATAATATAGTTTTATTTCAGGCAATTTTGATATTAAAGAAAAATATCTGTGAGTATGTGGGTCCACAAAAGTATGTGGACTGATACAGAAACAATCACCAGAGCCATAATTCATTGATTCATTAACACTGTTAGGCCCCCAATGACTATAAGTACTGCACCAGGTTTTGGGTACCAAGGTTGAATAAGACAAAGGATCTCACAGGCTGGAGAAGAAAAGCAAGAAAATAATGTTAGTTAAGGATCATGTTGGCCTCATTCCTGGAATCTTAGAGAAACATAAAAAGATGAACCTGACTTCAGTCTAAATCTTCCTGAAGAATGCTACACCCAAGCTGCATCTTAAAGGCTGAGTAGGAGTCACTTAGAAAAAGAGGGGCAATTGACAGAGCGTATCTGGTAGAACTGACAATATAAACACAGGCAGGGAGGCAATAAGTAGAATTTTACATAATGAATATTAGATTATAAATGGTAAGGCACAGGTGAAGTTTAAGAAAGTGAAAGATAAGACAGGTCATTGGGGTTCTTTTAAGGTTCCTGAAACCCAAAGAGTAACGAACTATAAGCTCATTGAGGGTAGGGATGTATGTGTCTCCTTTTTATCTAACTCACCACTTGATCTGAATTTCCAGCTATGAAATTGTGCACACACTGCCTCCAATGTATAATCAGCCTGTTCTATGATGCCATCTTTGCATTTCCAAACCAGCTGGAAGAAGGCAAACATTGCATCTGTCATAAAAACTTTGTGTCAAGCTGAAATTTTATGTTTTCAGGGCAAAGATTCACCAGAGCTCAGAATATAGAAACTTTATTTCTTTGGGGCTTATTTCTCACTCCTTTAGACACTTACATTGAACTTCACTGATGCATTTTGCTAGGATATAAAATGGATATAACCAGAGGGAGAATATGTCGAACTCGAGCTTTAATTCAATTCTAAACCAGAGCTCTATTGTGTGCATTATTTATCAATAACATTTAAATGCCTACAGTGAGCCAGCCCTGACCTGGCTGTATAAATAAACTATGTCAGCCTTTATTCCTGTCCTCCAAGTTCTCATATTTTAAAGAGGAAAAGGGAAAGCATATATACAGTTTTCATTTTCATCGAGATAATTATGACTAAATGATGCTTAGTTAATCTGCCAACTATGGCAATAAACCATTTAAACCTGGGAGGTAAGGAGTGCTGTGGGGCTCCATAAGCCCTCCATGCACAAGGCTTTTCTTTTCCTTTTCTTTTTTAAAGTTTTTACCTTCTAATAGGGTAGAGATTCTTTTATTCAGTTCTGCTTCAACTCAGCTGTGAAAGAGGCGATCTCTGAGTAAGGAAGTCTTTGATGAGTGAAAGAAACCCTCTTGCTGTGCTAACATGTGGTGGAGAGCCACTGAATCCCAAGAATTAAAGGGCATTTAGTTGCAAGTATGCCGACTTCCATTTTCCTTCCTTACAAGAAAACTTACTTTTGGTAAGGAAGGTCACTTTTGTGACCCTTGCAGTTACCCATGGTGTGGAGAAATTACCAAGATGGAAGTGAGAGGTGGAGTAAAAAGATTGCATTACAGAGAAGACTAAGTGCAACGGTGTGGTCTTAACATTACTGTAAAGAGTCAAAATGGGGTATAATCCCAACAAAGGAAGAAAGTAAAGAAATCCCATCCATAGACGATCTGTAAGAGTTTGGCAGAGGGGGTGGTATAAAGTGCAGAAGGAATAAAGAGGGTAGGTATTGAAAAGGAAATCCTGAGTTTGCAATAAGGAAAAAGAATTAGGAATACAGAGTTTGGAGCTGGACCAGTGCCTGAGTATACTCCCCATTCAGAGAACAATGGCTTGATGCTGGCGGGAAGTGGGAGCATGATGGCTGTGGGAGCCCAAAGAGGAAATAGTTCCTTGATAAATGAGCAGCCTGATGTTGAGATGAGGCCATAAAAAATGGAGTGGCCTTTTGGAAAAGAGAAAGATGTGAGAGCGAGTAAGAAAATACCTGAATGCCGGATGAAAAACCAAAGACTCAGAAGGACCCTCAATTAACAATCATGCATTTAGTTGCTTCTGAGAAGCTAAAGGGACAGTGACCAGACCATATAGAAAAATAGAACTCTGACCCACAACCCACAGAAAACAGCCCAGGAAACCAAACTACAACCTCTGTAGTAATCAGCAAAAAAAGAGCCAGAACTTTATCAGTAACTGACAGCTTACTTAATTTTACCTCTACTTCTAACTTGGGACCAGCCAGAGAAATTCAAATGTACCCCGACTAACCAGTCACATAGGCTGACCACTTTCTCAGGGCATACCCAGTGTTTTTTTGTTATTATTTTTCCTGTTGTGAAGCTTTCCAATTCTTCTGACTGTCTTGAATCTCTGCCAAATGATAGTGATGAGACTGACTCCCTTACTACAACAAGCTCTGAATATATAACTTTTGCTCATTCTCATTTGGATGACTTTCGTCTATCTCCATACTTCCATGTACCTAACACTATTCTGGGTGCTAGAAATATCAGTGAACAGGACAGGAAAAGACTTCTGCCCTCGTGGGACTAACAGATTTTGGGAAGACATAGAAAATCTGTGCAAGAAGAGAAATTTATTAAGTGCTGTTATGATAAACTATTATGAAGGAAATAATATAGAATGATGTAATTGAGGTGGTGGTGGAGGGGAGATAATGTTATATTGAACAATAAAAAGAAGCCTCCTTGAGGAGGTGACATTTCAGCTAAAAACTAAGAGTTAAAGAAAGGCCAGGTCTGTAAATTGCTGGAGGAAGACTGCAGGTTGAAGGAACAAAGTACTTTCACAGGGCAGAGTACCCTTGGTTTTGTTCAGAGAACAGAGAAAAGCCTGGGTTGCTGGGATTGGGTGAGTGAGGGGAAGTTGGGAGTGAGACTGGGGAAGCAGATGGGGTTGAGGCTGGGGTTATTTCTAGTGTGGAGGAACGGCATCGGAAGGTTTTAGGCAAGAATGTTGGGGGTCCTAAGACAAGTGCAAATGTAGAAGCAGTGCCAGCTTTAAATGTTCCTTTCCAGTCAATTACCATTATCGAGTCAGAGCAGTTCATCCTAAAGATTTCAAGTGTTTATAGTGATAACAGAAATGCTGCTGAGATAATAGTGCTTTGGTGTAATTAAGCACCTCTGCTCTTCCATCCTTACGATGCAACAAGCATCCTGCTTTTTTGAGATCCCCCACACAGCTGATAATGGACAATCTATCAATATCCTCTTCCTGCCACACCAGGACTGTTTTATGAGGACGCTGAAAGCTTTAATAAACCCTCTTACATAATTTCTTTATGAGGCAGGAAATTAGTAGAGCTGAGCATGAAATAGGTTAGGGCCTGTCAAATTAGGGGACACTATTGTTTTTATGACTTCTGGTGGTCTCCGGGTAGAAAACTTTAATTAGCTGGAATATTGATAGCATATGTGGTTGCATCGATCTTCTCTCTAAATAGCAGTCATTGCTCAGGCGAGGACTTTGCTCAGATCTGCCATCATTGAGCCTGCTCCATCACTGGAAATGGTCCCCTTTAAAGGCTGAGCTCACTCATTTCCCCCAGTTGTTAAAGGGTAACCTAACATACTAAATCCCAAGCCCCAAAAGAGAAAAGAAGTGTCATAAAAGAATGATGCTTGGAGCTTCTGCCACAGTCTAATTTAGAATACAGAGCAGTCAGGTGTCTGTGCAATCTTGCTCCTCAATTTCTGGGCCTATTCCAGATAAAGATGAGGGTTGTGTGTAATGATGTGGTAAAAGGGTATTATCTGCTCAAAACTGTCATGCTCATGGCCAGGAGTATCAGGAAGGACTCCCCCTTTAGCATCAGTCAGATCCTAGAGATAACACCCCAGAGTTTGCCCAGCATGTCTTTATATACCAGTTGCAAACCTCAAATGAGCCCCTGAAAAGAGATTGCGAAGGGAAGCACGGCTGGCTGATGTGCTTGAACGCAGCTAGCATTTCATCGAACCTGTTTCCTCTGCATCCAGGACACACAGCTAGATGTCCTTTCCAATCTGCCTTCCTCTAGGTGTGGAGAAAAGATGGACTGTTGGCCAATGGAAAGTGAGCGGGAATGAAGCGTGCCACCTCCCAGCCCGGGTTGTAAACCCCACAGCACCACCACCACAGTGTTCCTCCAAGCTCTCCTTACCTTCATTTGGCTTCATGCCCAGGAACAGTGCAATCTTAGAATCTACATTAGAAACAGAAGAATCACAAGATGATACCGACTGGAGATCCCTTAAAAAAGTATCTGAATAGTGTGTATTCATTATAGACTTATAGTAATAAGAAATAAATTTCTATTACTTTAAACTGCTGAGATATTGGGATATCTAACATGAGCCTAACAAATATAGTGGCTCTCCAACTAAAAAAAAAATCATACCTTGAAAGAATTCACACATAAAAATATGTTTGTGTACATATGTGTGTATGTGTGTGTGTGCGTGTGTGTGTGTGTATAAAAAATCAGTAGTTTGTTCTTCTTAATTGCTCTATAGTATTCCATTGTATGGATATACTAAATTGTGTTTCACCAGTCAACAGACATTGGATTGTTTTCAGCTTGGTATATTACTTTTTGTTAAATTTATTGGAGTGACAGTGGTTAATAAAATTATACAGGTTTCAAGCACACAATTCTATAATACACCATCTATATATTGCATTTTGTGTTTACCCCCCAAACTCAAATCTCCTTCCATTAGCATATATTTGACTCCTTTTACCCTCTTCTATCTCCCCGCAATCCACCCTCCCTACTGGAAACAGCCATACTGTTACCTGTGTCTATGAGTTTTTGTTTATTGGTTCAGTCTTGGTATATTATTTTTTGATGTTGCTATGTATATGTTTTTGTTTGGATGTGTTTTAATTTCTGTTGGATAGATGCTTAGGAGCTGAATTTCTAGGTCGTATTAGCCACAATTTTATACTCAACAAAAGCCTTCTCTGACTCCCTCAGAAAGAGTCTTCCTTGGTATTCATAAATAATTTTGTTCATATCTGAAATAATGCATCTATCACATTAAAATTCATTGAATTTTTGTTTTTATTTATATCTCCCTCTGCTAACTAGACTATGAGCTCCTTAAAGATCCAAAGGATGTTTTTTTGTGTGAAATGTTAATGTTTAGAATAGTGAGGCGTACTTAGTATGTGTTTCTGGTAATAAGTAGCCAGGTAGCTTGAGGTAAATGAGCTACTGTATAGTCAGAGCACTGGATTGTGTTATGTCAACTTGGCTAAGGCCTGGAACTGTGTTTCTGAGAATCCCCTCTCTGTTTGATCCTGGTTGGACCTGGCCAAAGGAAGACCTTGCATGAGACTTGGAAAGAGGAAGTAAAACAGAAGTCATTACTCTCCAGAGGTCATGGTGGTGAGACAGTGGATGGAGCAGATGCATCTGGCAGGTCTGGTTTGTCCCCATCTCCTCCACCCTGTATCCTGCTCCACTTCCTACCAGGCACTTGGCTGTGGACCCACAGAGATGAGATCTACACAGGAGCAGAGCTTCCCTTAAACCCTCCTGGGGCTCCTTTATTTAGGATCCCACTCTGATGGCCTGAACATTGGCTACAGAATGTTCCTGCAAGTTCTGATATCATCCATATCGGAGCTGCAGTCAGACTAGCTTATAGCTGATTCTCCAATTCCCCTTCCAGGACAGGTATAATCCCCATAATAAAGTCCTCATTGTGTATAACTCAGAGTTGCTCCATTTTCCTGGCAGAATCCTGACTGGTACAGTTCTTCAGGCACAGACCATATGTAAATCCTCATTCTTTTGAAGCCCAGCACAGTTGGCCTGGAGACTCTGAAAAGCAGCCCTGTCTGCTCTAACCAGGTGGGCCTTCTCTGTCTTATGTGACATTTATTTAAAAAGGTCTCTCTATACACACAGCATTACCCATGAGATCTGGGAAGAGTTTTGTTTCTAGCATTAAAATGTCACTGATGATTTTTAATGATTTTTTTCTTTTTCTCAGTTGGAATTTAAATTTTTCCTGATAACATTTTAATTGCTACAAGAATTTCTAGGTAACTGACATCCCTTAAATTTCTGTTGTAGGTGTTAATTGCTATCTTGAATCTTGGGGAAAATAAAGACAATTTAAAGCCAACATAGAGAAAGAGAGATCTAGAGTGGTTTACAAAGGGAGAGAGAAAGTGAGAGAGAATCTAGGAAGCAATTAGGAGCACACCATATTTTTTTTTTTTTACTTTCTTCCCACACTTGCACCTCAACTGTTTGTAAAGTAAAAATATTATAATGAATAAAATTAATATTTCCCATCCTCTATCGTTTTCAAACAGACAGGCTGAAGCATTCAATATTCCTGTCTGATAGTAGATTATCTCCTGATACCTTGTCCCTGGTAACTGGAGCATACTGCAGATCAGAGGCACAAGAATTGTCACCACCGATGGTCTTTATGGTGAGTTGTTATGGAGGGACATTCCCCAGCCAAGGAGACAGTTGTCTGGTCATGATCTCTCGTGACAAAAGTGAGGCAGAAAAAGCTATGAAATAACTCGTGGTCCCAGTACTTAGAGACTCTAAACAGTCTAATTTCTGAGAGCTTAACTATGAAGTGGGTACAGCTTTTTGTTGAGTTCTGTTTTAACAGGGACAGACAGACTTACTTTGTGCTGAAGAGGATCACTTGTACTCTTCCCTGCATTATATATTTCTAGGGCCAACACAAGAACCATCTTTCTGGGAAAACAATACTACTTTTCATCAGCTTAGCAAAAAAATGTCACACTTGTTGCCAAGATGGTCGCTGCAGAGGAAATGAGCCAACTTAAAAAAGAGAAAAGACCATGGCCTAATTTCTACTTTTTGACATACAAGAGGAGGAATCTGTTCCTCATAGACCAGTTAGTTGAAGAATGAAGGAAATATCTCCGCCAATTAATTTGTTTTTACAGAAAAGAAAATCTATACTGTGTTGGAGAGTCAGGCTCAAAATTAGGGCCTAGGTGTTAGGTGATGGGAGAGAGGGATGAGATACTAACATGAGTCCCATTTGTGGCTGATGCTCATGGATCGTCCTGACCCCGCCACTTCTAAGGATATTCTGATTGCCTCTGCATCAGCGCCAATGCTATTCTAAGTAAGAATTCAGCACAGCAAAGCCAATGTGGTATGGTGGCTGACTTCGCATTGCCTGGATTTCAGCTGCAGTTATTGGTAATGTCACCTAAAAGTTTAATGTCTCAATATCCTCTCCTGTAAAATAAGCATAATAACAGCATCTATATTACAGAGCTAAAAAAAAAAGTTAAGTGAGTTAATACATGTAAAGTAGTCTCAAAAGTTGGTAGGCCAAGAGTTGCAATGCCATCTCCCAACTCCCATACATGTATGAATGTGATCTCAGACATTCTGTCACAGCCCTACCTACCTTCCATAAGCACTGCCTTGGTATGGAGGTCCACCAACACACACACACACACACACACACACACACACACACACACACACACTCTTTGTCCTAATCATGGCTACTTAGTCCATTTAAAATATTTTCCTAGTCCAAAGACCACACAGACACTGGTCGCCAATCAGTCTCTGGCCTGTTTCCTATCTCTCCAAAGTTTCTTTGGATCCTATTGTGATTTCACCATCCACCACCAGTAAACTAATATGCGGATGGGACACCAACCACAGGAGCTTAACTCCACTGCCTAGGAGCTGCAGACAGCAACTTGTTTCTCCTACTTCACCACAGTGTACTTTATATGGGAGGCATCATAAACCCTATCGCCCAAAATGCAACCCCTGTCTTCCACACCAGTGAAATGACTAACAGAGTTAGTCATACTGAACCAGGACCCTAGCAGTTTTTAGCTCTCTAAGACACTGAAGGAATTTGTTAATATTAATAACCACTCTCCATTTCTTCTCACAATTAAGTATTGACCTCTACTTTCAAAGCTGATGCTCGAGAAATTTTCCCACTTACCTTCCAACTTGGGTTTTGTTCCTGAATCAATTGGCCTTTTCTTTTCTCTCTAAAGCTTGTCCATACTTTCTACTATTTCCTTGAGAAACTAATGCAAATCTGGCTCAAAACAGTCCTGAGATTGAGCAACAGTCAGTCCAACTAGTTTCCATTTTTACAACCTCAGCAATAGCTGTAGGTGTAAGTGTCCTTCAGCTTATGAAATATTTTGGCCTCTGGCAAGTCTTTGTCTCATCACTCACTGTAATTTTAAAGATTGGTATTTATGTATAAGAATGTCAATGAATTAATCTATTCATTTATTCCTTCCCTTTGTGGTTCCATAAAAAGTCTTAAAATAATTAATAGAAGACAGTGCATCAGGCTAGACAAAGCAAATGCTGAACAGTATTCCCAAAATATTCTAAACTCTGCAAATAAAAATTAAACTGTGTCACAGATTCAACTCTAAGCCTACCAGCAGCAAAATCAAGAAGGAAACACATTCAATGACAAGACACATGATACATATTTTAAACTCTGAACACAGGATATTTTTTTAGATATGCAGTTTTTCCTATGACTAATGTCTGAGAAACATGATGAGACCTTGACAAATTCTGGTATGACATTCTGTTCCCTTTTCACTTGAAGCCACAAAGCTCCATCATACACGTGCTTGTCCCACTGCCTGCCAGCAGGGGCTGCATAAGCAACATCTGCATCTCAGTGCAAACTAGAGGAGCTGAATTTTTTAATAAAAATATAGACCCTGATAAGTCCCTGATTAGCCCCAAGAGACTACATTTTATCTATCTGTTTTAATTTGTATTAAGCAATATGCCATTAATCTTTATTGAACTTCACATTCTGCTTGTCCCTGCTGTTTTCTAAGGAGCAGAATTCAATTTTGCATGCAGGCAAGCTGGTTGGACTTCAGCTGTTTAGAGTTCTGTATGCAGGTTTCACAGTCACATTAATGGATTAATCATCAAAATGAGAAAAAATTATGATGATAGTGTCAGAGACAGTATTCCCTCTGTTTTTTCTTCTATTTTTTTTTAAAAAAACAAGTTATTAAGCAATGTGACATGTATAACCAACTAATAAGTTTGAGCATATAGAAATAAGGTTTAGATTTGAAATTAAGCAAAACTTCAATTAAGTCAATCTTACAAATTTAATAATTTGTACAGTCATTCCTTTGCACAATGATGATGAAGTATACATGGTAGACAATACACAAAATAATTGTACCTTGTATTATAACAGAACCACAATGAGAATTTCATAGATAGACTAGATTGAAAGAAAGCAGAAATTGGAGAGAGGAAAGTTGTGTTGGTATTCTTTTAAGTGCCCTTAAACCTAAAGTAAAGAGGACCTGACACAATATTTCTCAAAAGGGCCCTGATTACTAAGTATTCCAGAAAAGAGAGGCCACAGTATCTTCTTTCCAAAGGAATACTTTCTACGCAAGCTAATAGAAATTCTTCTGATCCCAGAGAAAATTCCACTTGGAAATATTTAATCAAATATTTTATTAATCCTGAAACTAAAATATCAGTTACTTACAAATCTCTCTGGGTACCCAGCATATTTACATATAAACACATAAAATTTAAAACTTGTAATATTATAGGCAATATGCATGTTGGATGATGTAGATATCAGTTGCCATATCTGTAATATGGTGATGATAATAGCACCTCTTTTGTGGAGTTGCTCTGAAAATCAAACGAATTTCATAAAAAGCACTGAACAGAGTGCCTGCCCCATAGGAGACCTCAAATACATGTTTCCCTGGTGCTTGCTATTTGCTATTTGCTAAGGGCTTTGCATGGATTATATCATGTGATGTCACAAATACTGCCATTACAGTGGAGGTGTTTTACCAAACCTTGAACTTGGGTTATAAAATTTACCGTGCCTTCTCTGGCTCCTTCTCACTTTCACCATCTTTTCTTACATACTAGTCTTCACCATACCCTTAAGTGTCTGTTTCTACTGAGACCTCACCTAAAATATTCTCAGCCATACACCTGTCTAGATTTGTACCAATACCCTAAGTTCTCTTGGAATTCTTACCAGGTGCCTCTAATGCATATATATCAGAAGCCCTTTCCTCTAATTATGAACATATTAATTTTATCTTTTAGTATTCCCATCAATAAATTTTTGTATGCCCCTGATATAGGTAAATACATACATTATCAATATAGATGTGGAGTCTAAATGAAGAACAAAATACAGCCCAGGCCCTTAACAGATGTTAAATCCAATTCTGAAACAAGAACTGTATAAAAACTAAGAGCTGTACAATGTTGTTCTCAAATGTTAAAGTCTGGCCTCTTCAGGAAAGTCTTAGCTATACTCACTCCTGACAGTTCACTAGGTCAAAAGAAGAACCCAAAGAATGTACATTTATTGTTATTTGGAAAATCTCAGCTGTGCATCCAGAAAACACAGTTATATAAAGTGAGTTGAAAATAAGTTTCAGTGTTGGCCTTTCGTTAATTTTTCGTTGCAGTTTTCTGGGAACTGGTGCAGCCATGTGACTTCTCTCTGCCCCTAATGCCTGGTACTAGAAAAGGAAACCAGGCCAGCTACAGATCGAAACATTCACAGAGCAGAGCCTGCATGAATGAGGAGCACTGAGTTCTGAAGTTTGTGGAGTTCTTTATTTGAAGGCTCTTCTGCGTCTGTATGGAACATCATTGTTTTATATTAATTTCAAGAGGCCCTTTGGCTGAAAACATCAAAGTAGATGACATTCCAGACTTCCATCAATCCTCCGGTAAAAATCAAAGGAATGTCTTTCATTACTTTTTATCCTGTTTAACCTCTGAAAATTTTAGCACTTCTCCTTTGGATTGGTCCCTATTTATCAGATCCTGGCTTATTGGAAATGAATTCTAACAAGAATCATGCCTAACACGTTAATTTTACCCTCAACTACCAAAGAGCCAACAACATGAAAAGGATTTTCTAAGGAAGTTCATTTTAAAATCAAAGAAGAGGCACATTGCTGTGAAACAAGAGAAGCAAGGAGATTCCAAGGCTGAGGAGGCTGACACCTGTGAGGGGGATCCTGCTGCCACAGCGCTTAGCTAAGCAAAGGACTCATCTTCTGCCAATGGCAAGGGGCTGAGGCAGAATCAAGCTTATGAATGAGATAAACAGTGCAAAGTCTGAGGAAGCACCCAGACCCTCAGGCAACATATCCTCCAGGCAGGGTTTTTTCATTAGTTACATCTTTGCCTTCCCATTAGTTATACCCTCTGTCACCCAGGGGACCATTATTTACCCTCCTGAATTTGTGTTAAAGAAGTAACATTAAGTGAAATATAAATTAAGTAACTATGAGATCCTCTATTTATAACTCAGTTACTTAATATGTATATACTTAATATACATGTATACGTACACACCCATAGATATATATATTATTAAGTACACATATATTAAGTAACTTGGAGATCATCTATTTACATCTCATAGTTATTTAACATATGTGTTCTTAATATACATGTACACATATACCCATAAACATATATATTACATTTGAAATATTTGATGATTATGTATCATATGTAAAGTATCATTTTTAATTACCTTATTTACTAAAAGACACACTGATTTACTCTAAGTTAATTATCAAAGATATATCATGATTAGTTTTGGCAATGAATATATATAAAACTAGTTGGAACTATAATTTCATATCATAGCATTAAATGTATACATCAAATACTAATTTTTATGACCTGATATTAGAGATTCCTGTATTTTGCATAAAATTTAATGTTTTATTTTTATAATTTTACTGTTTTGTTGCAAAATGAATAAATACAAGAGAAGTTTTCTGACTCATTTAGAAGTATTTCTTTCTAAAATACACCATGGAAGTATGGATTATCATTATTTCAATAAATAACATACCAGGTTGGATATGAGTCATTGTTTATATTTTTCCTTTTTTAGCACTGGCTTGTGCAACATGATGGAATGTTCCATGCTATATGAGAAATAGATAACATAATTATAGCCAACAAATCAGGTGAAGACAGTATTAATGAAATTTTTATGTCTCTTGTTCTCCAAATCAGCATTTCTTTGTCTTCCCATCTAACCATCAGTCCTATCTAGGCATAAATTTAAAGATATATTTCTAAAAGTAAAAGCACTTAAACTTGATGATGGCCCAAACCACCATGATGGCAGGCAGTGTTCCTCTAAACAAGAAACTGGGGGAGGCACAGGAGGCTGGCCTGCTCATCTGGTCTTCACAAACTTTTTATGTGTGATCACTCGGTATGCATTCTGAATCTCACCTCTATTTTTATAATAGTGAGTTAATAATGATCATGTTTATTAAATTATTGGAAAAATCAATTAAAAAAGACATCATTTCCTTTGAGCCTCCAGGAAACCATAGAGATGGGAAATAGTGGTCCACCGTATGACAAACACAGTTGGATGCCTAACTGATATCCTTCTCCCATACTAACATAGTCCTAATTGTATTTTGTGCAGCTGTACCAATTAGCTTTTGATGCATTATAATCCATCCCAAAATTTAGTGGCTTAAAGCAACCACCATTCATCATTCTGACACAGCAATATGGGCTTGGTTCAGCTCATGATTCTCTAGGTCTCAGCATAATACAGGAGCAATGTGTCCATGTTAAAAGCAAACAAAGAAAAATCAACAAACGAAAGAAAAATAATTTTCTATTTCCCAGCCTTCCTTACACTGAGGGGTAGTCCAATAGCACCATTTTAGTCAAGAGACATAAGTGAAAATCACAAGTTAGGGCTTCTAAGAAAGCTACTTAATGTGGAGAGACTTGGCTGGCTCACGTATTTTGCCTTGAGTCTTCCACTTCTTTCTGGCAGGAACATGGAAACAACATGGGGCTGTCAGGCTGAAACACTGAAGCAACAATGTTGAGCATGAAAACTACATACAAAGAGGGCTGCATGGAAAGGAAATAGGAAATAAAGCCTATTTCTTCACCACCTTTTACACAAGAAAAAAATGAAACTTCCTACTTGCTTGATTTACTGTAGGTCATTTCTGTCATTCGGTGCTAAATGTACATCTGCACTGATAAAAAAAAAAATGCACATTGTGGAAACTGCACAAATGTACAATGCTGTGGCCCATACAGGAGAGAAAAACAAAAAAGCATGGTTCTGGGTGGATTCTCTGAGTCACCATAGGTGTATGAAAGAAGGAAGAGCATAAATAGAATAAGCATACAAGGCTGGGAGAAACAAGCCTGTCTGGATCCAGCTTAGAGCAAGAATGATGGTTGCCTATTCTAGAGAACAGCCTAACAACATTGGAGAGATACCTTTTCAAAAATTATGTAATTTAAGCAACATTTGGTGCCATGGAGACAAAGATAAATATGTATACAAATAGAAATAAAAATGAGAAAGCCTGAAGATTAAGATTTTCCCTTGGAACACAGCAATTATTTTCATCTACAGTAGTTTCTGCCTAATACATGAGGATGTGTTCTAACACCCTAATGGGATGCCTGAACCCAAGGAGAGTACTGAACCCTGTGTATACTATGTGTTTTTCTATACAGGGCAGGACAAAAATAGGTTTACAGTTATTTGTATGGAAAATAATATAATAATAAATAATGTAAGAATAAACTGTTTCACAAACTCACAACTGTAAATCTACTTTTGCCTCACCCTGTGTATACATTTCTATGATAAAATTTAATATATAAATTAGGCACAGTAAGAGATTAACAATAATAACTAATAATAAGATAGAATAATTATAGCAATACACTGTAAGAAAAATTATGTGAATGTGATACTAACCATTCTTCTTCCTGTGATGATGTGAGATAATAAAATGCCAAACCTGTTCCAGAATCTGTATAACCATTCCTTTCTTTCAGTGAGTGGCTCAGCGTCACTCCTTCCAGGGGCTCCCTTGCTAAAGACTTCATACAGGCTCCATGCTTTCTGGTGCATCACTTTGCCATCAGTCGGAGTATGTTTTCTGTTCATGTCTTCCACCTATAAATTTAATGCCTTTTCCATCTTAACTAAGTATTTATCACATACTGTGGCCATAACTTTTGCAGTATGAGGTGTGACAGTGAAACTAGCATTAATTTCTTTTTCTTCCCAACAAGTAGAAGATTCATTCTTACTGTAGATCTAAGCAACCTCAGCATGCGAGATATATGTGTGTGTGTGTATGTATAAAGTCCAGAACCTTCACATTTTTACTTAAAAGAAGTACTTTGTGGCTTTTCTTTAGCGTGTTTGAATTGCAAGCTTCACTACTCTTGAGCTTCGGGGCCATTATTAAGTAAAATAAGGATTACTTGAAAACAAATACTGTGATACCAGGACAGTAGATCTGATAAGCAAGGTAGGCTGGGAACATACAGAGTTTGGACATGTTGGACGAAGGCATGATTCATGTCCTGGGAGGGACCGAACAGGACTCATGAGATTTCATCACAATACTCAGAACAGTGCGTAATTTAAAACTTATACAACGTTTATTTTTGTTATTTTCCATTAAATATTTTTGGACCTTGGTTAACCTCAGATAATTCAAACCACAGAAGATAAAGATGGGGGTGGAGATTGGAGGAAGGATTCCTCTACTATTTTTGTGGGAAAAGCAGTAATACTGGAGAACTAACTTTGATGTGTTACTCTCTTTGGAAATTCATTAATTCTTTCAACAAATACTAATCAAAGTCTTTGATAATTGATTTATAATGATTCTTTTTAAATGTAATGCCTCCTTATTTCACAAAATACAAAAGGATTGTCAGATACGGTGACTTTGAAGGGGACTATGACTACCTTTTTTTCTTTTCCCTCTTTCTTCTCTTCCCTTTACTTCCATCCCCTTCCTTTCCTTTCAGGAAAATAAGTTGGAGAGAAGGCTCTCACTAACATTTTTTTCTTTCTTTAGGACTGTGATTCTCAAAGCATGGAACAAATAATATAGTGTTACACTAGTATTAAGGAAGCCTTAAATAGTAAATAGACATGGTGTTAAATAACAACATAATACATGGTGGGAAGTTTTTTTCTATTTTCCATTTTTTTTGTTTTGCTTTTAATTTAAAAATATCTTTTTTTAAAAAAAATTTATCTTATTTTTTCAAATACATTTGTCTCTGCCTCCCCCCCACCACTTTCCCTTGCCCCCTCCCTCCTTCCCTCCCTCAACTCTTCCCTAATTTAAAAATATCTTAATAAAATATATGTGAGGGGCTGTAAATATAATAATTTAAAAAATAATTTCATACCTCTCTTTTCCTTACTTCCTCAATTCTCCTCCCCGAAGATAAACACTTTTACCTCTTTTAGCTGTGTTTTAATAGTAGTTATCTTTATAATTTAAAATAAAATGCTTATACTATTTTTGATTATTCAAATTTAGTTTTTTGACATTCTTTGTAATTGATAAAAATTCTCATGTAAATTTTAAAGTATGTTTATAGATTCTTTGATGCTCTTTTTCTTGGCTTAATCTTTTTTTCTCTTGAGTGTGGGTTGGAATTCATAACTCACTTCTGACAAATAAAGCAAAAGCAAAAGGGATAGTGTTTGACCTTGGAGGTCAGGACGTAACAATGGATTTTGGTTTCCATCATGGTCCCCTCTCTCTCCCTCTCTCTTTCTCTCTCTCTCTCTCTGATTGCTTGATCTAGAAAAACTAGCTGCCATGTTGTGAGAAGAGCCCCACGTGATAAGGAACTGAGGTTTCCTGACAGCTGCCAAGTGAGTGAGCTTGGAAGATGTACTCCAGCCCCAGCCAAGTATTCAGATAACTGCAGACCCAGACAATATGTGCACTATAATTTCATGAAAGACCCC
Organism: Pteronotus mesoamericanus; assembly: GCF_021234165.1. Classification (NCBI taxonomy): domain Eukaryota; kingdom Metazoa; phylum Chordata; class Mammalia; order Chiroptera; family Mormoopidae; genus Pteronotus; species Pteronotus mesoamericanus. Next base: position 30,922,596 of record NW_026555105.1, on the reverse strand, counting down.
AAGCCAGAGCCATCCAGCTAAGCTACTTCCTGATTCTTAATCAATAGGAAGTATGGATCAAGTTTTGGGGTAATTTGTTAGGCAGCAATAGATAACTAATAAAGTACTTTAAACCCATTTCCCCATACTCCTAACAAAGTTACCTGACATTTACAATTAATCAATGATATCTGTTTAATTGATTATTGAAACAGATTTCATTCTACCTAAGTAAATGACAGTCACTAAGCCAATTGTATTATAATTACATGTCCTTCTTTTTTCAAGTTATTATTTTTCCTAGAATTAATAATTACCCTTATTCTACCAGACATATAGTTATCTATATACCTATGCTCATCTGAACATTTTATCAAATTTATCATGTACTTCTAGAATTTTTCTTTAAGTAGCATATCATCATAGATCAGCTAACAATTACTTATTTTTTTCCTACGGGGACCTTTGTCCCAGAGCTTCAATCCAAATGTCTTTCCTGGGCCTGTCATTCTGGGGCTTCCATTCACTACTCTGTGTGTCATGGCCCCTTCTTCTTGGTTCTCAAATCTCTTGTCTCTGTATCATTTCCCCTTTTACAGGAGAATATTATGCAATAATTTCCTAAGTATGATTTCAAAGGTGAAAATTATATGGACTTAAATGTACAAAATATTTAATTTGTCTAAAATTATAAATTAGGAGAGGATATTCCATGTGAAGTTTTTTATTTTTGAAACTTGTTTCTTCCAGATTCTTTTCCTATTTTTCACACTTAAGTTTTTCTCAGACAGAAGAGATCTCCAATGCACATAGAAGTGAATGGGCAATATTCATTGAATATGTTATAATTAGTAACTTTAATTTCAGAAGAAATGTGGATGTGATCAGATTTTAATTAGTCATAATTAGGTTATTCTCACTTCTATATGCCCACAGCACTTCTTTATATATTTATTCCAGCATTTGTTAACCTCCTGGTCTCCATTAAAATGTGAGCTCATTGCTAATCTTCAGTTGATACTATTTCATAGTTCCTAATTTACAAGTAAAATTGATAGTTTGGGGATAGTTATTGCTACATTTATATCTGCTCAAGACGTCTGAGTTAGAAATTCTGCTTTGGGGAAGATGGAGTCAAATTTTATATACATGGGACTTAGAGAAAGCCAACCCAACTATTTACCCCTCAGTATCTTTATCTCTAAAATTATGTATTAGTTCAGATGACTGGGAAAATGAGACACTTCTTTAAATCTAATGTGGTGTCCATAATTTTAAGTCCTAACTTTATGTTCTCTGATTTTAAAGACCATCATAAAAGAATATTGGGGATGAGTACTCAGGCTTTCTAGTTTTCTGCCCTTGGATCATCATAATTCTTACGCTTTAAGAAAAACACTTATTTTCATCATTTATAAAATATTCTGGCTTCTTCTTTTATACAATAACAGCAGTAACTATTTGCTACTATGGTATAAAACATCAGTTACAGTGGAAATAAAGTAGTGAAAAATACAAAATATGTCAAAGTAGGAAGTATTATTACTGTTAGTTATTTCTGTTCTAAACTTTATTATTTAAAGAGAACTCAGAACCACTGCTGAGCCTTAACTAAGTTAGTGGTATGAACTGAATTGTGTCCCCTCAAAATTTATATATTGAAGCCTTACTCCCCTTGTTACTGTGTTGAATATAGGGCTTTTAAGGATTTGATTGAGGCTAATGTCAGAGGGGTGGAGTCCTGATCCCATAGAACTTGTGTCCTTATAAAAGAAGAGGTATCAGAAATGTATCTTTCTTTGCCATGTGAGGACACAGCTAGAAGGCTACCATCTGCAAGCAAAAAAAGAGAATCCTCACTAGAAACCAAACCCTGCCTGAGCCTTGATCTTGGACTTTTCAGATCTGTGAGAAATAAATTTCTATTATTTAAACTACTCAGTCTATGGTATTTTGTTGTAGCAGCTCAAGACAGCAAAGATAGGTATAAGAAAGAAGGAAAGAAAGAAGGAAGGAAGGAAGGAAGGATGGATGGAAGGAAGGAAGGAAGGAAGGAGGGAGGAATTTCAGACTTGGCCAAGTTGTTCAGTTGTATAGAATATTGTCCCCTACACCAAAATGTTGTGGGTTTGATTCCTGTTCAGGGAAGATACCTAGGTTGTGGGTTTGATCCCTGGTAGGGATGTGTACAGGAGATCAGTGTTTCTCTCTCACATCGATGTTTTTCTCTCTCTTTTTTTCTCCCTTTCTCTCTCTCTAAAATCAATAAACATATTCTTGCATGAGAATTTTTTTTTAAAAATCAGCATTTTTTCTTAGTTTTTAATTTTCAACTGTTTTTTCAACTAAAAACATCCTACTAATTTTCCTTCTTTCCTAGAATTTCGTTCACAAATATTGACATTCTCCTGCAATTGTGAGAACGATTAACTCTTGAGTCTTCACATCAATAGATTCTTGTATAAGTATTAGATTGTTTTATTTGTATTAATCCTTTAAAAATAATTGTAAGCATTCCAGAAACTGAAAAAAATACTTCTGAGCTTTTATGCCATGGCTGTTCTATCATATATTTGTTGCCATGAAAATGCTACTTCAGAAAGCATCCTAAAACTCAGTGCCTTAAAGCAATAGTTTTGTTTTATCCTCCCAAATATTCATGGAAAATCTTCAGCTTGTAGACAACTCTGCTTCAGACCATGGAATCAGGAGAGCCTGGCCTTCTCCTATAGGCCTGTGGAGAAGCTTATGCAGCTCTGAATAATGTGTTTTTCATTCTCTTTATATCTGTAGATGTCTTTTCTTGACAATGACAGGGCTCAAGAGGGAGTCAGAAGAACTCAAGGCCTCATATGATTTGGAATTGACATGTAGTCACTTCATCCCTATTCCATTGGCTTAATAAGACACATGGGACAGCCCAAAGTCAAGGGGCTAAGAAATATACGGTTTATAGAGACACTACAAGGTGTGGATGCAGAGAATACTATAGAATCAAGGTCAACCATGCAGTCTACCACAAAAACTCACGTTACCACAGTGTTGTGTTTGTTTGTTTTCACTTGTACACTCCATTCATTCCAAGAGTCTCTGGTATTCTTTGCAGGCTTTCTCACCATTTCCTGGTCTTCTTTTTTCAATCTTACTCCACTAACTTTTAGAGCTAAACCCCATATGTGGGCTCTTTTTGGCCCCCCATATTGCGGTCAATTATGTTTCTACACAAGAGATTTGAAAAAATTTGAGAAAACAGTTTCCTGTCTTACTATATACCCATTTGTTGGTGTTATAGTTTGAACTGTGTTTCCCAAAAACATATGTTCAAATTCTAACCCCTGATACTTGTGACCAGGGGGCACTTTGAGGGGATTATGGTCTTTGCAAATATAATCAAGTTAAGATGAGGTCATGCTGGATTAAGGTGGCCCTAATCCAATAAAATGAATTATTATAAGGGGGAAATTTGTATACAGTCATGCACAGAGAGGAAAATGCCATGTGAATATAAAAGCAGAGGCTGGAATGCTACATCATCAACAAACAAGGAATGCCATGGGTTTTCAGCAACCGCCAGAAGCTAGGAGAGAGGCATTGGTCAGATGCCCTCAGAACCTCCAAAAAGAAACCACCAACCCTGTTGATATCTTAATTTTGGACTTCTAGTCCCCAGAACTTTGAGATAATTAATTAATTAATTTCTGTTGTTTTAAGGTACTCAGTTTATTTACTTAGTTATAGCAGATCTAGGAAACTGATACCTGTATAAGCATGTGTAAAAAATTTGCATTAATTGTTTTACATTCTTCAACTACTTGACCCATCACTGACAATCAGTCAAATGAATTGCTTTTGCTTGTTTTGTTGTGTTGTATTCTATTTTCTTTCAAGACTAAGCCTGGCACCCAAGTTAAAGTGGCAGCCCAAATGTCACTTTCCTGAAAGAGTTGTAATGTTGCTTCTGTCTCACCATTTCTCTTATTTCTCTGCCATATAACATTTCTAGCACTGACTACTCATCCGCACCTTCAGGCTCAACTTACTTTTGAGACGCTCACAAATCTCCTTCTCTGAACATTTGGGGTTCAAGGCTGGTCCATCATCACCTGAACTGATTCCCAATGGAACACACAGCATATAAGCCTTAAAAGATTCTGAGATGAAAGGAGAAAAGGAGGATTAAGACCTACCTAATAGCATTTTCTTAAAGCTGCCTAGAACCAGGAATCCACAGCATGTCAACCATTCTGTAAAGAAAAGAGGTAGAATTGTTTTGCAGGGGGTTTCTAAGAGAAACTTGAGAAATCTATATACCCACATGGGACCAAGGAGGTATTACCACTCAGGAAATGATTGCAGGGACCAACAATTACTTTTACTCTTTATATAAAGGAAGAAACTTTTATATAGGTTGTCTTGTCTTATAAGGGGAAGGGAGTGGTCAAAGAACATGTATGAATGACCATGGACATGGACAATGGTGAAGGGGTGGACTGTGGGGTTAGGGGCTTGGGCAGGATGCAAGAGGGCAAAGGGGGAAAAATTGGGACAACTGTAATAGAATAAACAAGGATAAAAAAAGAAAAACAAGCCTTCAAGTTTATAAGAGTATTTATTGTAAAGATAAATGGGTTGTAGATAGGATATAACAATCCAAGAAGAAAATCAGAAAAATTGCTTGTTAATCTAAAGGAAATATTAACAGAGTTTTAAACTACCCTAAAATTAGAAATTTTAAATTAAAAATAAAAAATAACCTAATTTTAATACATATATCTTCTATTTTTAATTTTCTATTTAAAGGGGAGTTTTGAGGAAATTTTTAACTCTATCCTGAAGCAAGCTATAAAGAAAAGACAGTATAGCTTTTTAGTTAAATAAACCTCATTTGAAATAATAGACATGGAAACATATAATTAAGTGGCAATAATTGAATAGCACAATGTCATATGAATTTAAAACACTCAGAACTGGAAAGGAACGGTTGAAGAGGAGCCATGGAAGATAAGGAAATTGTAGACACACAGGCCTGCTTTATGATTATGGTAAATGAGCACAATTATTCTTATCTGATTCTAGTACTAATTTCTGTATTAACTTAGGCTAGTAATGCTGCAGTATCTAACAACCTAAACTTCTTGGTAGCTTACACAACACAGCTTTTACTTTTTTGTGCAGCATGTGGGACAAAGTTTGGTTCTTTACTCTGGGATCCAAGCTGAAAGACAACCTCTGATCTGGAATGTCCAGGTCCATGAAAGAGGGATAAGATCAATGGTGGATCCATGTGGTAGCTCTTAGATCTTCCACTTGGTACTGGCGAACATCACCTGGTTGATCTGACATCAATATGGGATGGAACAATAGTCTCTGGAAGGAGCAGCAAATAATCAGTAACAATAATATAATCTTCCATGAGAAGAAGGGAGAAGTAAGGGGTACTTAAAACTCTAAAAAGAGAATAAATTCTTACTTGCCAATTCATTTGCTGGGTAAACATAAATTATTTAAAAATCATAAATAAAATAACTCTTTTTAAGAAGTATATATGATAAAAAGTTAGGCCAAGTACAACAATTGGAACAGTACTTGTAGAGAGCTTAGGTAGATCTCTAACGTACTTAAAAAATATTTAAAAATCAATGATATACAACTTACAAGAGATATACTTAAAGCAAAATGATTAAACAATTCTAAAAATACATAGGTGAGTGTGAATCAATCTACCGCAAATAAAAAGAAACAAGAAGAGATGATCATAATAGACCACAATGTGAAGAGAACATATTTGTTCCCAGAGTGATCCTATTAAAACATCATTCAGATGAGATCACTTCTGTGCTCAAAAACCTGAACTTTGCAAATAAAAACATGCTTGTTTTCTGTGACCTACAGAAGCCTAACTCTCCTGACCCATCTTTACATAACTTCATCCATCTGACTTCATCGCCTATTACTTATCCTCGTTTTACTTCCAGCCACATTATAATCCTTTGCACTGGCTTGTTCCATATCCCTGGAAGGCTCTTTCCCAAGTTATTTACTTCATGTTTTCCTAGAAATCTCACCCTCACAATGAGATGTCCCTGGTCATTCTGGCCAAAATTTCAGTCCCCTGTCTTGAGGTTACATATCCCTCTCACATGCCTTCTTTTCCCCCTAAGCACTTTTTAGCACCCTATATATTTTATTTCTATCTAATGTGTGCATTGTCCAATTTCCTCACCAAAATATAAGCTTCAAAAAGTGAGGGTATCTGGAAAAAATTGAAGAAGACACAATAAGTAGAAGCAAAAACCATGTTCATGAATAGAAAGAATTGATGTCATTAAAGTGTTCATACTACTCAAAGCAACCTATAGTTTCAATGCAATTCATAGCAGGATATAATGGCGTATTTCACAGAACTAGAACAAATATTCCAAAAATTTATATGAGACCCAAAAGACCCCAAATAGTCACAGTGATCTTGAAAAAGAACAAAGTTGAAGGAATCATGCTACCTGATATCAAACTATACTACAAGACCATAGTAATAAAAACAGCATGGTACTGGCATAAAAACAAGCACATAGATCACTAGAACAGAATAAAGAGCCAGGAAATAAACACATGTTTACATGGTCAATTAATATTTGACAAAAGAGGCCAAAAAAATACAGTAGGGGAAAGACAGTCTATTCAGTAAGCGGTGTTGAGAAAATTGAACAAATACATGCAAAAAAAAAAAAAGGAAGAAAACTAGACCACTGTTTTACACCATACAAAAGAATAAACTCAACAAGGATCAAAGATTTAAGTCTTAGACTCAAAATCATAAGTATAGAAGATATAGGCAGTAAAGTCTCACCTTTTCATCATAGCAATGTTTTCCTTACATACCCATGTCTCCTTGGTAAAGGAAAATAAAAGAAAACATAAACAAATGAAACTACATCAAACTAAAAAGTTATTGCATACCAAAGGAAACCACCAAGAAAATTAAAAGACAACCCTCTGAATGGGAGAACATATTTGCCAAAGATACATCTGATAAGGGGTTAATATCCAAAAGTTATACAACTTATACAACTCAACACCAAGAGAACAAACAATCCAATTTAAAAATTGGGCAAAGGACCAAAATAGGCACTTCTCCAAAGAGGGTATACAGGTGGCCAATAGACATATGAAAAGTTGCTCAACATCACTAATTATCAGAGAAATGCAAATTAAAATCACAATGAGATATCACCTCACACCTGTCAGAATGGCTATCATCGAAAAATCAATGCACAGCTGTTGGCGAGGATGTGGAAAACAGGGAATCCTCTGGCACTATTGGTGCATCAGCTGTGGAAAACAGTATGCAGTTCCTTCAAAAAATTTAAAATGGAAATGCCTCATGACTCAGTGATTCCACTTCTGGGAATATGTCTGAACTAACCAGAAACACTGATTTGAAGGAATATATGCACCTTTATGCTCATTGCAGCATTATCTGCGATAGCCAAGATTTAGAAGCAGCCCAAGTTTCCATCAGTAAATGAGTGGATAAAAAATCTGTGGTACATTTCTGCAATGGAACACTGCTCAGTTGTAAAAGAAGAAGGAGAAGGAGGAGGAGGGGGAGGGGTGGAAGAAATAAGAAAAAGGTCTTACCTTTTGTGACAGCCTGGAGAGATCTGGAGCCAGTCAGAGAAAGACAAGTACCATGTGATTTCCACTTACATGTGGAATCTAATGAACAAAATAAACTAACAAACTAAATAGAAACAGGCTCATAGATAGAGAACAGACTCATAGTTATTAGAGGGGAAGGGGCTTAGGGGGCTGAGTGAAAAAGAGGAAGGGATTAAGGAAAAAAAACTCATAGAAATAGACAACAGTATGATGATTTCCAGAGGGAAAAAGGGGCAGAGGTAGCCAACAGAAGATAAATGGCAGATGAATGGTAATGGAAGGAGATTTTACTTGGGGTGGTACACACGTACTACAATATACAAATGATGTATTTTAGAATTGTACCCACAAAACCTATATGATTTTATTAACCAATGTCACCTCAATAAATTCAATAAAAAGAAAGCAAGGATATCTTTAATTGTATTAATACTGTATACCCTAGAAGTCTTGCTGCATTTCTTCTGTAATGGGGCAAACAGTAAATATTTTAGTCTTTGTGGGACACATGGTCTCTGTTACAACTGCTCAATTCTGCCATTGAGATGCAAAAATAATTATGGACATTGCATAAGTGAATAAATAAGCATGTCTATATTCAAATAAGTATTTATGACACATGAAAATTATATGAAATTTAAATTTCAGTGTCCATAAATAGCATTCTTCTTTTGATATTTTAAGTATATAAAATATAAAACATATATATAAAAAATTTTTCAGCTCAAAAGCCACATGGAACTGGCAGCAAGCCAGATTTGGCCCATGGGTCACAGTTTGCAGACCACTGCTTCCAGGAATGCATGGGATATAACAGGAATAAAATGAATATTCATTTAATGAATGAATGAGAAGGTAGAGTCAATATTTATAAATGCATATTTAATAACAAAAATGAGTAAAAGTTATATGTTCAAGAACTGATTTAAATGAAATAATTTATAAAATCGTATCAATAATAGATTTTTATTTTATCATTTTTAGATTTACAGGTGAAAATATATAGCATATCAATGCAAGAAATTCTACAATAGACACAGACATGCTGATTTTGCATACTGCAACTGGAAAGCACAACTTCTTTGCAAGTACTCAAAAAATTTCTATGAATATTGGGTCAGTGTTTTAAAATGAATGCACTTTTTTTTTATCCTTCATATTGATGTAGGGTGGCCTTGTGACTGCTTTAATAGAGTAAGCAGAAGTGAGACCATGTGATTTCTGAAACTAGGCCTTTATAACCACGTAACTTCCACCTGAATGTTCTGGGATACTCACTGTCTAAATGCTTCCCTCTGGAGAGTATATCTCAGTATCCAGCTGACATGTTCCGAAGAAGCCTAAGGCATTTGGAGAGGTTATCCATAAGTGCTCACGTTGACAATCCAAGCTGAGCCCAGCCTTCAAGTCAGCCATGCCTAAGCTTCAGAAACCCCTAGACAATGTCAATCCCTAGACATTCAAGTTATCCCAGCCATAGCCTTCTTGGCTGAGGCTGCAGACTTCATAAAGCATAGACAAACCCTCTTGCTGTGCTCTGAATTCCTGACCAAGGAAATCCATGAACATAATGAAAAGGTACTTGTTCAATGACACCTCATTTTGGGTGATTTTTTATTTAGCATTAATTTCTAGAAAACAATCATAATAGGAAGGCAAAAAAATCCAGTATAATTCAATAGAACCTAAAAGGAATTTCAGATTACTCATAAATATAACCAGAAATTAAAACATGGATATAACACAAAATCTAAACTTACTTTAACAATACTGCCCTGAAAAAATAATTCAGTGAAGAATATTAGCCTTTATAGTTTCATTAAATACAAATAAATTGAAGTTTTAGAGAGTACTAATGAGTGAAATAATATAACACAGAGAGGAAATTTTGAAAAAAAGAGGCTGACTCAGAACCACATATTTTATTTGATTATTTCCATGATAAACCAGTTGTTGTATTTTTCATCTTTTACCAGTATTTCCATTATTTCTTCCTTTAAATTGCTACAGACCAGATTCACCTTTTCTCCTCCTCTCCTTTATTATCTGAATAACTTCTCTCTTGACTTTAAGCCTCTTATGCTTCCAAAGAACTGTCCCTCTGCCTCCAGCAGCTTTTATTTTAAGAAGACAGTTTGTGTCATGACACTCCTGTCTACAAAAAATTTTTAAAGGATCCTTTGTATATAAAACAAAATCTAAAATCTTTAACATGGCAAATAAGTCTACAAATGTTGTTTAAAAATACATATGCAATCTCATTCTCTATTAAAAATCCTTCTATTCACATAAAAACCTTTTCATATATATTATTCACTATGTTAATAGTGAGGGTATTCGTTGGATGCAGGATTCCTTCACATGATCTTAGCTAGAGGTGTTTATAATAGTCACAAAGATGGTGAAGGATTTGGAAATCTGTGGTTTTAGAAAATATTTTTTTGGAGGCAATTCATAGAATACAAATAAAATGATCTTATTCTTAAAAAGGGATTTTATTGGTTTATGTGTATGAAAAGTTGAGGTGCATCTGGTTTTAGGTAGGGCATGGCCTAGGGATTCATGTAATGTCCTCAGACTCCATCCCTCCATCTCTCAGTATAACCTTCCTCTGAATGGGCTTCATTTTCAGTCTTCTTGCAGGTGTTAATTCCTAGCAGCTCTGGGATTACATTTCACCATTTTGTTTGGCACTATTAGTAGTTAAGTAAGCTTCTTTTTTCCTATTAGTTACAATAGAAGCCCTAACATTAATTTATATTGGCCTGGCCCTTCCATTTCTACATCTATGGGGAAGGAATACAGTTTAACCACACAGAGGAAAATGAATCTCATTGGTAAAATCACCACAATCCAGATGTGTAGAATGAATCTGGGACAAGGATAGTTACCCCAACATGGTCTCTCATCAGGAAGAGGAATGAATGCAAGGCACATATGAACAACAGTCATCTACTGCACAATTTATCAAAATGTGTTGAAAAATCACTATCTAGTGTAGAAAGAAGCTGTCTAAAGGGGTACGCAGAAAAGCTATCTTAGAACATTTACTCATAAGAAAAAGTGGATGGACTTGGTCTTGGTAGCTCTGGAGGTTGTGCTTAAGGCAAATGAGTGTAAGTATCAAAGAGACAGATTTTGGTTTAAAAACAATGGGATAGGCTGGCTGCAAGTTAGAGTATGGATGGAGCAAAATTTAGGGGAATGAGCGTCATAAAAAACATTCAGCTCTTTTATGAGGCAAAGGCTCTGGGATCGTAAAGAGGGTGCAATTGGCATATGCACACCTGATGGCATACGTTTAGAATGCACTGGAGACATTCACTTGTCCCAGGATACTTACTTCTGCTTTTTCATACACCAATTATTAAGGCTCTAAGCGAGTTGGAAAGCATGTCCATGAAAACATCAGTCAGTCATTGTATAGGTCAGTCACTAATATAGGCCAATCAATAGTATCAGCCACTATATAACTATTAAATAAGTGATTCAGCAAATGTCTTGGATGTGAGTCCTCACAGCACATTTAATTTTACATAAATAATCCACTGAATAATTTGATCTGGAAAAGGCTCCATTTCATCTTCTATAATGAGAAATAATTACCCCTGACAATGCTTCAAAGACCAAATAAGGCTGCTTCATGTAAAGCAGGATTCGAATGATTATTATTACTATTATTAAGAACACTGTCTTTTTGCTGATAATTTGGGTAAGAAACTAGTTATTTATTACTTGACTTTGAGAAGTTTACAGTGTAGGAGGGAAAAAGTTAACAAACATAAATTAGGAGTTAACTGGAATATATAATAATCATTTGAACCCAATCTGGTATCTGACTATATTTTTAAATCAATCCTATTTTAGTCTAAAAATAATAAGTAATTGGATTTCAATTCTCTTTCCCCACCACCCAGTCCCTCCCCCTTCCCATAAACTATTTTTAATGAGTATTTATCAATTCATCTGATGAGTTTCTCATGCAAAACAAGATAAAAGTTTCTCACATTTCTTCTCATAGCGTCTGTTTGAGAAATGACTGTGTGGAACTTAGAGCAAAAAAAAAATATATGTCATTAGAATATTAAAGCAACACAGATGATTAAATATCACACCTTGCCTGTTTTTTTGGCAAGTAAAATGAAGAAACAAAGATGAAATATTAGCATGTGTTTTTCACATGAATATGTGGAGGAAAAAAGAAGTTTAAAAAGATATTTATTTTCTTTTTACTTATATCTGATCATTTTTAAATCGTAAAAATTTATCTTGATGATTCTCTTAAATAATAGCTTTAACAAACCACATATACAATATTTAATAAGACAGAAGAACCTAACAATAGTCTGACCAAGGAAAAAATACCAAATACTTTCCTTTCTTAATATTTAGGAAGTTTGTACTGAGTTAACAGATTTCAGTTTAATATATCTATCTTTTAAAAATACTCTAAAAATTAAGGATTCCTTTAATATCTCTTAAATATAAAAATTCCTTGAATCCATTTTTATATGGTAAGTGATTACAGCTTAGGTAAATTATCCACATGAGGTCAAGTCATCTGACATAATTTTTAAAGAACAATAGCTTCACTGAGATACAGTTCACATTCCATACAATTCATACATTTAAAGTATAAAATTCAGTGAATTTAAGTATATTTACAGAATTGTACAACCATCAGTACAGTCTTTTTTTGTCATTTAAATCTTTTTAAAAATAATAGAAATAAGCAAGAAGTATACAAAAATAGGTTGCTTCAACAAATAATAAAGTAACACTTAAGATAACACATCATTGTCACAATCAGATTAATGAGTATTAAAAAATATTGGTAATATCAAGTATTGGCAACTGTGAAAGGAACTGGGTATTCATAGATTGTTTTTCTTCATCTTAAAGGAGTCCCTTTAGCATACTTTGCAGTGCTGGTTTGGTGGAGGTGTATTCTTTTAGCCTTCTTTTGTCTGGGAAACTCCTTATTTCGCCTTCCATTTAAATTGAGAGCCTTGCTGGGTAGAGCAGTCTTGGTTGCAGGCCTTTGCTTTTCATTCCTTGGAATATTTCTTGCCATTCCCTTCTGGCTTGCAATGTTTCTGTTGAGAAATCAGCTGCTAGCCGTTTTGGGTCTCCCTTATATGTTACTACCTCTTTCTCCCTTGCTGCCTTTAGGATTCTCTGCTTGTCTTTGATATTTGCCATTTTAATGATAATGTGTCTGGGATTGGGCCTCATTGTGTTTCTCTTGAATGGGGCCCTCTGTGCTTCCTTGATTTGTGTGACTTTTTCTCTCCTCCAATTAGGGAAGTTTTCCATTATGACTTTTTCAAACAGGTTCTCTATCCCTTCCTCCTCTTCTCCTTCTGGTATCCCTATTATTTGGATATTATTACTTTTCAGGTTGATCTGCATTTCCCTAAATGTGTTTTCATTCTTTTTGACTCTTTTTTCATTTTCTTGCTCTTTCTGGGAGCTTTTTCCTCCCTTGTCTTCCAGCTTGCTGATTCAGTCCTCAGCTTCATCTAGTCTGCTTTGACTCCTTCTACTGTGTTCTTCAATTCAGAAATTGTATTCCTCATTTCCTCTTGCTTCTTGGTGATAGTTTCTATGTCCTTTCCCATGCTGATATAGTTTGCAGTAAGTTCCTCATAGTTTCCCTGTAGTTTTTGGTAATTCTCTCTGAGCTCACTGAGCTCATTGAGCTTCCTTAGAATCGTTTTTTGGAACTCAATATCTGATAGTTTACTTGCCTCTATTTCATTTAGTTCTCTTTCTGAAGATTCCTCCTTTCCCTTCGAATGGGAGGTATTTCTTTGTCTTCCCATCATTTGTGAGACTCTTCTTTTTTGCTTCTGCTTCTTAAGTTGATCTGTCTTGATTCCCTGACCCTGTGGTGTGAACTTTTATGGTAGGAGACCATTGTTTTTACTTTCTAGATCTGCCTCTGATGATGTCAGATGTTTTCCCTGTCTGAGCTTAGGCAGTCCGTTCAAGACTTCCAGGTATCTACTGTCTGTGGCTGTCTCCTTCAGCTGTTAATCTAGTCACTCCACATTCAGCAGGCCAGCTTAGACAGCTCAAGGTGGGGAGGAGTCCCTCCTGGGGGTGTGGCTATTGCGTCCTCTCATGCTGCTGCCCTATGGGGGAGGAGTCAGCACTGGAATCCCGCTGGCTACTCTCTCAGTTCTCTTCCCAAAGCCTCCTTCCCCAGTCTCTCCTCAGGCATCTGTAGCCCACTCTGCCCCCAACTCTGCTGGAGACCAGAGTAAGTGGCTGCAAATAAAAATTTATGCATTGGCCCTTTAAATGGTTCTTTGTGTCACCAACCACCTGTCTCTGGCACAGAGCAACCCCACTGCTTTTCACAGCTGGCTGTTGTCTGTGTACTTTTTGGCCTCTGGTGCTATAGGCTAGAGATCGCCGCTTTTGGTTTAGCCCTGCTCTTCTCAGGGGGATCCAACTGGCCTTTTCAATATCCTTCTGGTGTTGCTGCCTGTGGGCACCTCACCCACCTTCTCAAGTCTGTACCACATCCCTTACCAGTTAGGTTGCGCTAAAGCTGATTCTTCTGTCTCTGAGGTTACAAGGCTCTCTTGCTATTGTTCAGTTGTTTGTTCCAGGTGATTCCTCCAAAATTTAGTTGTAATTCCAGGTTGGTCCTGGGAGGAGGTCAGTGTGACTTCCACTCACTCCTTCTCCATCTTGATTCCTCTTCCCAATCAGCACAATCTAATGTTGGAACTTTTTCATCACCCCAAAAGAAATCTCGTACCTATGAGCTGTCTTTCCCCATCACCTCCTCCCAAAGAGCCATGGCAGAATTCAGTAATGTGCACCCATGTTTTTGACTTAACTTTCAGAAAAAAGTCTTTCACTTTAATATTTTAATTCAATCATTTATTTATTTATGTCTAGAAACAAAACCAATTATTGTATTCCTGGGTATTATTTTTCATACAGATATTGCCATTGCTTTCCAGACTTACACTTTAATGCATAAGCATAAAAAAAGAATTAAAAACATTTATATAGATATGGAATTAGTACTACCCATGAATAATGTACATCCTTATCTTTCCCTCAAAAATTTGGGCAAAAAGTACACATTCTACATGGCAAAATACAGTAATTTTTTTCTTTCTCTATGGATTTGCCTCTTTTTGACACTGCATATAAATGAAATCATATAATATGTGGACTTCTATTTTTACTTAGTAAAAAAAGCCAGGTTATATCACATATCAGTACATCCAGGTTATATCACATATCAGTACTTCATTCTTTTTATGGCCAAATGATATTATGTTATATTATATTGATATACCACATTTTATTTGTGAATTCATCAGTTGATAAACATTTGGGTTGTTTCTACTTTTGGCTATTATGAATAATGATGCTATAAATACTTGTATACAATTTTTTTATAGACATATATTTTCATTTCTTTTGAGCATATACCTAGGAGTGGAATTGCTGGGTCATATAGTAACTCTTTGTTAAATCATTTGAAAGCTGTCAGGCTGTTTATCAAAGCATCTATGCTATTTTTCATTCCTAGCAGCAATGTACAAGGCTTCCAATTTCTCCATGTAATTCCAACACTTTTCATTATCTGTCTTTGACTATAGTCATCTAGTGTATGTGAAGTGTTATCTCATTGTAGTTTTACTTTGCATTTCCCTGATGGTGAATATGTTGAGCATCTTTTCATGTGCTTATTGATTATTTGTATCTTCATTGGAGAAGTGTCTGTTGAGATCCTTTGCCCATGTTTTAATTGGGTTATTTTTTTGTTATTAAATTTTAATAATTGTTTATATATTCTGGATACTATAATTTTATCAGATATATGGTCCGCAAATATTTTTCCCATCCTGTTAGTTGTCTTTCACTTTCTTGATGGCATCCTTTGAAGCACAAGTTTCTAATTTTGATGAAGTTTAACTTATCTCTCTTCTGTCGATACTCGTGCTTTTGGTATCACATTGAGAAGATTTTGCCTAATCTAAGGTCACGAAGATTTACTCCTGTATTTCCTTTTAAGATTAATCGTTTTAGTTCTTACATTTAGCTCTATAATCTATTTTGAATTAACTTTTTATGTATGGTATAAAGAAGGGGTACAAATTACTCTTCTGCATGTGAATATCACTTGTCCAAACTCCATTTACTGAATACACTATTTTTCCTCCATTGAATGATCTTGGCACCTTGATGTAATTTTTGACTCTTGACCCAGTGAAAAATCTAAATAACCTAATATAGATATGCAGAACTACAATGAATCTAGACTGTTAAATTTTTCCTTTAGAGTTTTTTTTTACTTTGATGGGTCCTTCAGAAAACAAAGATAATGCCTTAATCATAATACATAAAGGGGCTTTGGGATTATTTCCTAGAAAATGATGCTTTTCAATACCTGTGAACATGGGGAAGTTCTTGGAAATATCCAATGACTTTCTTGTATTACTCACCAAGTCCTTGTCTCTGTTAGTTGGAGAGCTGAATATCCTAACTAATGCTCTTGTAAATTTTGCAACTGGCAAAACTGATCTTTAATCCCATTTCAACCTTTAATCCCAGTTCAATTACCCAGTCTTTTTTGTTCTTCTGTACCTCAAGTCATGTTTGATAAACAAAGAAAGCATCATACAGCATTATCTGGACAGATTTATGTGAACATAAGCAGGTACAAGTATTTTTAGAAATAACATTTTTACCACAAGACATGAAACAATGAAGAGAGTCATGTAAAATTTTGTGTACTGAAAACTCATCATCCTTGTACAGATATATGTACATTATTCATTTAAAGATATACTAAATTTGCTCTTCTAGTCATATCTCATTAGTATTCACAAGTCTTGTCCATATTTACAAATGTGCTATGACATAGTATTAGTCATAGGACTATTTATGACTTATTTATGGGAAATGTATCGGTTAGATTTTACTACATAAAACACACCCTCCAAAACATAAACAACAACCATTTACTTAGCTCATAATTCTGTGTTCTACTGGACAGTTCATCTGATCTGGGATTGTGCAACTGGTCTTGGCTAGGCTCACCCAGGAGTCCATGGCCAGCAAGCAGATCAACCATCAGCTGGATAATCTAGCATACCCTCACTCACATTCTGGAGATTGGTCAGCTCTCAGGAACTACATGCATCATTCAGCAGCCTGCCCAGACTTTTTCACATAGACGTCTCAGGGTCCAAGATTAGCAAGAAGTCCCAATTTATAAGCACTCTTCAAGCTTCTCATTGCACATTTGCTGCTATTACATTAAGCAAAGCAAGTCACAGAGTCAGCCAGATTCCAGGAGATGAAAAGATACCACCTCTAGATAGAAAGAGCTGTAAAGTATGTGGCTAATTTTGAATCTACCACAGAGTGCAAAACAAGAGCCATTCATCTCATAGTGGTGTCAAAATAAAATGGGCCTTCTAATCACGAGTTCTATATATGCACTACTACTTAAACTTTTCTATTACTTCTGAATAATTCCTTTAACAATTATTTTTGTCTTAAGAACTTTTATTGGTTATTATTTTAATAGATGCAATGCAAGTATAGAGAAAGAAAACATAAGAAAAAAAAAGAAAGAGGTACAAAATGAAAAGAAAGACTCTCCCTCATACCCCATTTTTTCCTTCACCCCTCTAACTCTCCTCACAAACAACAATTTCAGTGTAGTTCTCCCTTTAGGCCTTTGGAGGTAATACTAAGTAAAATGCTTGTGCCTTTATGTCCAGAATTACCAACTATAAGCTGTGTCTGTTCAGTCTGTATGTTGATGCAAAAAATATTGTTTATTTTCTCTATATATCTCCTATCTACAATCCCTTTTTCCTTCTGTTTGTTGATTAAATTTTTTAAATGTTTAAACTATATAGAAAGATCTTTATTTTATGACCATCAGTTTTTAAATATGTTTTAAAAATTAAATTTATTCAGGCAACATTGGTTAATAATAGTTTCAAATGTGCATTTCTATGCTACTTGATCAATATATTGCATTGTGCGCCCACCACCCAAAGTCAAATTATCTTCCATAAGCTCTAGGCTGTAGATCTCAGTTTCCCATAGCTTCCACTGTCCAGTAGAACACAGAACTATGAGCTAAGTAAATGGTTGTTGCTTATGTTTTGGAGGGTGTTTTATGTAGTAAAATCTAACATACATTTCCCATAAATAAGTCATAAATAAATAGTCCTATGACTAATACCATGTCATAGCTTGTCAGATCTACCAAGCACTGCATTTCTTTGACAATGTTGTATAGCATTTATATTCTGACCTCTATTTATAATAAAGTTTTACATCCACAGTCTGGGTCTGAAAAGCATGAACCAATAAACAATATTTAAAATATAATAATTATGCAGAAATCAGTAGTGTGATTGAACCCACAAAGAGGTCATTTTCCATCTCTTAGCCTGAGTCACTTGAAGGAGAATAAATATTTTAAACATTAAGGTCAAATGTATTCAGTTACATTCCATCACCTATTTGATATAATGACACATTACAGTTTGCTTTCATTTGTAACATGATTCTTCTATACTACTTTATAAATCTCTTGTAGAATTTTATTGTATTTCCTTTTTTTGTGTGCCATCAAAAAGTATTTCTATTTTACCACATTCCTTAAAGCATCTGCTTTCCTTATCATGCTACTTGTTGGATGATATAATATGCTTCTAGGCCATAAGCACAGCTGCCTTCTCCTTATTTCTTTTTATTGTTCTCCTGGGTTAGTTCTATTGTTTCCTAAGGCCTTTAAATTACTCTTGGATTCTTTTAGAAATGGTGTACAAGAGGTGAATTTAATGAGTTCTTACATGAATGAATATATCTTTTATTTCCTAGAACTCTAGTCTTCTGTTTTTTTTTTCCCTCAGAATTTTGAGGCATAATTACACCATCTTTTAAGATACAAGATTATTGAAGTGAGAATTTCACTGCCAATCCAATTCTTAGTCTTTAGTATGCAATGCAGTTGTGTTTATTTAAATTTTTTAAGATTAAGTATAATATGCATACAGAAAAGTGGACAAATTATAGCTTGATGAATTACTTCAAAATGATCACATAAGTATAATCATAGCACTAGTCATAAAATAACACTGTATTTGCCTCCAAAGCCCCCTTTGGGCCCCATTTTCAATTAAAACCACCTTCTTCTTGTAAGTCATCATTATCCTGATTCTTAGTGACTTAATTGTTTTGCTGTTTTTGAAACTTATGTAAATAGACACAAAATACTATATATTCTTCCATGACTGGCTCCTGTCACTCAGCACTAGGCTTGTGAGGTTTATCCATACTTTTGCTTATAGAAGTAATCTAGTCATTTCAGTTTCTTAATAGTATTCCATTTTATGAATATACAAAACTTATCCTTTCTTTTTAAAAAATGTATTTTATTGATTATGCTCTTACAATTGTCCCAAATTTTCCCCCTTCCGTCACCTTTGCCCTCCCTCTGCCTGGTATCTCCATTCCCTCTAGCAATTTCCCCCCTTAGTTCATATCCATGCGTTTTGTATATAAGTTCTTCTCCCGTTTCTATAATCTTCTTAACATTCCCCTATCAATTATGTTTCTTAATCTCTGCACCTCTTCTGCCATTCTCTCCCTTCCTCCTCCCAGCTGATAACCCTCCAAATGATCTTCATATCTATAATTCTGTTCCTGTCTCAGTTATTTGCTTAGTTTG
Source organism: Pteronotus mesoamericanus (assembly GCF_021234165.1). Taxonomy (NCBI): domain Eukaryota; kingdom Metazoa; phylum Chordata; class Mammalia; order Chiroptera; family Mormoopidae; genus Pteronotus; species Pteronotus mesoamericanus. The sequence goes on along the minus strand of NW_026555105.1, from coordinate 30,903,227 downwards.
GTTTTTTTTTTATTCAGTTGTTGATAGTTGTGAATTGTGATAGAAGCCGTTTTAATGTTCATAGTTTTGATCTTTTTAAAAATTTTTGTATTGTTGTTCAATTACAATTGTCTCCATTTTTCCCTCATTGCTCTCCCCTGTCCTGCCCACCCTCCCTCTCCCACTTTCAGTCCTCTGCCCCACATTGTGCTTGTCCATGAATCCTTTATACTGATCTTCTTTTTCTTAAATGAGTCCCTTTAACGTTGCATGTAATAATAGTTTGGTGATGATGAATTCCTTTAGCTTTACTTCGTCTGGAAAGGACTTTATCTGCCCTTCCATTCTAAATGACAGCTTTGCTGGATAGAGTAATCTGGGTTGTAGGTCCTTGCTTTTCATCACTTTGAAAACTTCTTGTCAGTCCCTTCTAGCTTACAAACTTTCTTTTGAGAAATCAGCTTATAGTCATATGGGAACCCCTTTGTAGGTAACTCTGCTTTTCTCTTGCTGCTTTTCAGATTCTCCCTTTACCTTTAACCTTTGGCATTTTAATTATGATGTGTCTTGGTGAGGTTCTCTTCAGGTCCATCTTGTTTGGGATTCTCTGTGCTTCCTGGACTTGTATGTTTGTTTCCTTCCCCAAATTAGGGAAGTTTTCTTTCATTATTTTTTCAAGTAAGTTTTCAATTTTTTGCTTTTCCTCTTCTCCTTCTGGCATCTCTATCACTCAGATGTTGGTACATTTGAAGATGTCCCAGAAGCTTTTTATACTAACCTCATTTTTTTCATTCTTTTTTTTCTTGCTGTTATTGTTGAATGCTTATTGTTGAATGTTATTGTTATTGTTGAATGCTTATTTCTTCCTTATGTTCCAATACATTGACTTGAGTCCTGGCTTCATGCCCTCCACTGCTGGTTCCCTGTAGACCTTTTTTCATTTCACTTAACATAACTTTCATTTCTTGCTGGGTCTTTTTTATGTTGCTGCCATACTCATTGAATTCTTTGAGCATCTTGATCACCAGTGTTTTGAACTCTGCATCTGATAAGTTGGTTACCTCCATTTTGTTTAGTTCTTTTTCTGGGGTTTTAGTTTGTTCTTTCATTTGGGCCATTTTTCTTTGTCTCCTCAATTTGGCAGCCTCCCTGTGTTTGTTTCCATGTATTAGGTAGAGATGCTTTGACTCCCTGTCTGATTAGTGTGGCTTATTATAGAAAAGGCACCTGTAAATTGTGTGGGGTGCAGCCTTAGGTAAATGCCAGAGTGGGGCAACCCATTTCACTGCTTTGTGGCTCTGTGTGTGGGGAAGGCTCAGAGAGGGGGCAATGCCACTGCCTGGCTTCTGGAGGTTTGCCTGGCACTTGCCCTATTTCCAGTCACTTCCTGGCACTAGAACCCTGGGTTGTGCAGTCTGGCCTGGAGCTGTGATCTCTCACTCCCAAGGTATCCCTCCTGATTTTTATCTACCACTCCTAAATTTGGGACTGCCCTTTCTGCTGCCACTGCTTCCTTACACCACACCAGGTCTCCTCCCTTCCTACCCATCTGCATGAATGTGGCTTCCTTAAATCCGTGGTTGTTGGACTTCCTGAAGGTTCTGGGTGTTATTTGTTTTGAGGTCTAGTTGTAATTCTTTCTGCGGTTGTGTGAGGAGGCAAAGCGTGTTTCCCTATGCCTCTGTCTTGACCAGAAGTTATTCAAAACTTATCCTTTCTAATGTTTATACATATTTATTTTTTCCCAGTCTTTGGCTATTATTAAAAAAAGGTGTTAAGAACATTCTTTTTGGTGCACATATATTCATATTTTTAATGTGTTCTCTCTTACTCCATCTAGGGTCATAGAGTATGATTATATGAAATTTTAGAAGATATTATCAAACCACTCTTCCAAAGCAGTTATACCAATGTCACTCTGACCAGCAACATATGAGTTGCTATAATCAGTCTATTTGTCAATTGGTATTGTCAGTCTATTTGTACTGATATGCAGTGGCATTGTGATTTTCAAATTTTGAATATATTTTGGTATCTCTGTTGGTCATTCATTATATAGCAGGTCAAGTTTTTTGCCACTATTCCTATTGGGCTGATTGTATTTCTTAATTGATTTGTAGAAGCTCTTTGCATATTCTGGATAGGAACCCTTAGTTGGTTATATGAATGGCAACTATTTTCTCCCATTCTTTGGCTTGTCTTTTATATTCTATTACTGATATGTTTTAATGAACAGAAATAATTTATCTCACTAATATTCTCCTTAATGGTTAATGTTTTTTGTGTCTTCTTTAAGTTGTTTACACTTAGGTCATGATTTTTTTGTCTTCTACAAGTTATGTTTTTCTACCATTCACATTTTAATTTATAATCACCTGAAAATTATTTTTGTATATGGTTAGAGGTTGGAATCAAGATTCAGATTTTCCATATCGATATCCAATTGACCCAATGCTATTTATTAAAGGGAAAAAAAGTCCTTTGCCTCTGGTTGCAATGCCACTTTTGTTGTAAATCAAGTAACCATCAACACATGGGGCTGTTTCTGGACTTTATTATGTTTTATTGTTCTATCAGTCAATTCTGGTACTATATCACCTAGTCTTAACTTATAATAGCTTATTACTGATACTGTAGGTAGATTTGGTATAGGTCTTCTAATCAATATTTTAAAAAATAGCTTTGATTATTCTTAACCCTTCACATTTTCACATAAACTTTAGAATCAATTTTCCAATTTCTACAAAATATCCTGCTTTGGTTTTTATTAGAATTTTATTAAATATATAATATACTTGAGTTGAATTGACACTTAACAGTGTTCTTCTTGTTCATTAAAATGGTAAGTATGATTATGTATTTAGAGTTTCTTACTCTCTAGCAATATTATTTTATCATTTTGTATGTAGGGATCCTACAAATTTTTCATTATAGTTATTCTATACAGTTGATGTTTTTGATGTTGTAAATAGTGCCATGCATATTACTTTCTAAATATTTGCTGCTGGCATACATGACCCAATGATTTTAATGATCACTTTATATCCACTGACCAAGCTAAATGTTATTTCTAAAGATCTCTTTAGATTTTCTACATAAACAAAATCAGTCAAATCATGTTGTCTCCAAATGATAGCAGTTTTATTTTGTTTTTCCCAATTTTAACAATTTTTTTTGCTATATTGCAGTGGGTAGAACCTCTTATGCAAAACTGAAAATATATGGTTATATTAAATATTCTTGTCTCAATCCTTATCTGTGTTTTTCCCTTTATGCCCAGGTTTAAACTTCCTTTCATCTCTAGTTGGCTGGAGATATTTTTATCTAAATCATAAAATTAGTAATATTATAAACTGCTTTTTCTGCATCTGAGATTATTGTTTAATACTTTTTATTCTATATCCTGTTAATGAGAATATAAAATACATTAACTTTTTTTGTATTTAACCACTTTTTCACTCATGGAATAAACAACTTGAATATCATCTTTTTTATATATTGATACACATTGTTTGTTAATTTATATAAAGGCATTTTTTTCATCTATTTCCATGTGAAATGTTGACTTGCTATTTTTCTCTGCTTGGATTATGTCAGCCAGGTTTTGTTATCAAAGTTAAGCCAGTCTGATAAATAAGTTGTAAAGAGTTTCCTCTTTCACTATCCTAGAAGAATTTGTGCAAAATCTGTATTATTTCTGTCTTATACCTCATGAGGAAATTTCTAGAGAAAGTATCTTTGCCTGAAGTTTTTCTCTTCTTCTTTAAATATTTTATTAACAAAATTAATTTATTCATTTATGGATTCAATTTAAGAATGTTTCTCTGTGGGTGCAATGGCATCTTAAATACTGCTGAGGATCTTAAGTTTGTATCCCTTTCTCTATTTACGTATCCCCTAGAGTCTATTGTTTTTCTACTACATATACATTTTTTTCTCCTTTGCAATGTCACTTTTCTTTAAATACCTGGAAATATTAGTTATTTAGTGATTTATTATTGAAAGACTAGGTGAATAACACCTGCAGCTGGCTTGGGTATTCTCAGGCATTTCCAGCATCTACAGTTAAGGAGAGGACAACTCACTGTAAAATTTCTGTGTATTATGAGAGGGTGTCAAATTGCAGGCTTTTCTTCCATTCCCTGGTAAGAGAGCAGACTGGAAGCTGTCCCCCTCCTCCAAATGGCATGATAAAATGGGTTCTGATCTAGAGAGCTAATCCTTGTTCTGGACACCCAAGCTCTGCCCAGCACTGTCTTCTTAGAATCTCTCAGCTTTATCCTTGGCATGAGTTCTACAGCTGCATTCAAGGGATGATGAAAAAGGGCAGGAGAGGCTATTCTATAAGCAATTTATAAAGAAATCAGCCAGGTCCCTACCTTCTGTCACTTCTCTCAGTTCTACTCTCCCTCTCAGCCAATTTCATTCACCAGCCACAGCATCATGAACTTTTTACACTAGGTTATCAACTTCTCCTGAACTCATTCAAATCGCTTGTTGGCATGACTACAATTGCTTTCCATCTCCCAGGATTTGTCAGTATATTCATTCTGCTGATATTCCCTTCTCCTATTATAATTCTTTCCTGTCATTTCAATGTTTTACTTTTTGTTTACTTTTTAAATTAAATTTATTGGGGTGACATTGGTTAATAAAATTATATAGGTTTCAAGTGTACAATTTTATGATATATCATCTGGGTATTGCATTGTGTTCCCACCACTTAAAGTCAAATCTTATATCACTATATATATCACCATATATTACTGTTTACTATGCCCCCACCCCTCTTCCTTCTAGTAACTACCAAACTGCTGTATGTGTTCATAAGTTTTTGCTTTGTTTTTTTAATTTTATGTTTTTTTAACATAGAAGATTAAAAGGTTTAATCGAGTATGATTCTTAAGTTTAAATAGTAAGAATTTTAAATTTGAATATTGTTTATTACTTATTAATATAATGTTATTTTAATAACATGTGACTAGGGAAGTTAAAGTGTTAGAGTATGTTCAAGATTATTTTTATCATATCTGAGAGAGAAAAACACACAAACACACATGTAGGTAGAACAAAGGGAAAGTGAAATCAAGAAAAAGAAGGTATAAAATTTAGGACAATATCCAGGCAGCTGCCTGGATAGCCTTCTGGTTTTAATGAAAAAAAAATCAGAAATATGCTGGAAGATTTAAAATTTGCCTATATTATAAATTAAAGGTCCATGTCTGCTAATGATACTATTTTATCTTCATTTTACTCATACATATCAAATACATTATGCATGTTTTGTGGAGCTATGTCACCAATGAATACCCTAATTTATCAATAAAATTATTCATTCTATTAACGTGATACATTTGTGTTTGTACTATTTTAAAGGCATGTATTCATATATTATTGGTCTTGAAAATAAAAGTATACATAGTCATTTCCTTTCCCCGCCTTCTACCCCAGTGTCAACCTTAGTTTTCTGCAGCGAATCTATATGGAACTGGAAAAGTTAAAAATGAAATGAGGAGGCAACTCTGGACCCAGGACTGATGACTAAATTATTTAATTGGCAATTCTCACCTATATAGGAAACTGGTAATTTATTTTATAGGACATAAAGAATCTCACTTTTTAATTTTCAAGATATACTTCCTCAATCTGAAAAAAAATATATATATATATATGTATATATATATATATATTTTCAAGATGGCTACTCTCCATTTGCCTATGCCAGTTCCCTTACCCCGTTCTCTGCCTTTCTTTGTACCCCAGGAGGTCTAACACCCTGCACAGCTTCTCCTAGACCTCCTTGCCAGCTGGCTTCCATTTGCATTGTGCCGCTAGAAAGCCCTGGCACGATAAAAGGACGAAGGGTGAGAAAGTCTGAGGATTTCTTTCTAGTCCCTTTCTGCTTCTGTGCCTGGTCTCGGACAGAAGCTGGTGTCTCTCCCATGTACAGCTTCCTCCACACCTCCAGCTCTCCATGGACTCCAAAGATGCCAATTTCTTCCACAAGTGATAATGACCTCTTAAGACTGCTGGTTTTCAAGTGCATCTCCATCCGTTGATTGTTCCCTTGGCCCCGCCCACATTTCCAAGATTAGTTTTTTCACCAGTGTCAGAGGAACTACTGGACGGGTGATTAGCTCTATTCCTAGGTGGAACCCTGTCAGATACACTAGAATTCAGAAGTGGTGACAATTTAAATCCTGTAAGCAGGGCTTCTCTCAAATGGTATCCCTACTGAGAGTCACACCTTACTTGTAGGCCAACTAAGTCTCTGCTCACTTTGTTTTGGTGAGTAAAAGAGGTATTTCTTTCTAAAATTACTATGTTTAAAGGTCACTTTCTACATTGCCTTTTGAAACATATGACAGATTTAATCCAGTGGTTCTTCTGCTCAGCTGGAGAGTTTTTTAATACCAACTGTGTAACCAAAATTTAAAAATGGCCTCAGGCTTCCTGCACCCCCATCTCCTGCTTACGCACTGCATAATCCCCAGGACTGTGAGTTTTATCCTTTTATCTGATTACATTATATAAAAATAGAACAATCAACTTTAAAAAGGAAGATTATCTGTTCACTAGCTATAGTGCCAAAGTGCCAATTATTTTGCGATAAAAATGCATAAACAAACATGTTGTACACCTTAAATTTACACAATGTTATATGAGAATTACATTTCAATTAAAAAATTAAGAAACAAAATAAATAAATAAAAAGCCTGACCTTATCACCTAAGTCTTTTAAAAGCAAAATGTTTTGTGCAGAACAGAAGTCGCAGTCTCAGAGACCTGAAGTACGAAGGGAGTTTGACACAAAAATGTTTTCTGTTGCTGAGATGGAGGGCCCAAGTGACAAGGACTTCAGGGTGGCCTCCTGAAGCTGAGAGTGATCCCTGGCCAAAAACTAGGAAGATTCCAGGGACCCCAGTCTTATAACCAAAAGGAAATGAATTCTGCCAACAACCAGTGATCTTGGGAGAGAATCAAGAGCCCTGGAGAGAGCAGCAGCAGTGGTCAAGAACTGGATTTCAGCCTGACAAGAACCTGAGCATAGAATTGAGCCCCTGTACACCCCAACTTCTGACCTACTAAAACTGTGAGGTAATAAATGTATGTTCTTTTAAGCTGCTCAGTTAATCTGGTAAAGCGGGTAATGTGTTAAGAGTAATAGAAAATGCATGCATGAATGCCTCTGTCTTCAAAATTCTGGGTTTTTGTTTGATCCTGGTTGGAGCTGAGGCATTGATATTTTTCAACAGCTCCTATCGTAGATGATGTTAATATTCATTTGGGAATGAGGACCGCTGCTTTTTTTCTCTTAACTGAATTGGAACCAGCTGGAAAATAAACCCCTAGAGTGGTTTTCTTCATCCCAGTTCAGCCATTCTACAAATAATAATAGGGTGCCAGGTGCTCAGCCCTGGAGAATTATTTTACAGTTAAAAAAAAAGACATAATCACTTCCCTAATGGAAGAGAGGATAACATACATTTTTTTCAATGCTGTATGTTTTCCTGCACATAAAGCAAGGTTCATTTCGGTGAAAATTGTGTGGTAGAAAATAAGCACCCGTTTAATACTTAGATAGCTACACTGTATCCCATATTTCAGAGTGCCACCTCAATACTTTAGTTTGGACCACAGAGTTTTATTTGGGAAGATAAATTTGCCTGAAATAAATTTGATCAGCACTACTTTGGTATGTTTATAAAGGCCACTTGATTAATTCAGAAAAAGAAAAAAAGAATTTAACATAGAGTCAGTTATCAGTCTTGGCATTAAGACACCAGGACTGTAAGTGTTGGCTGTCCTATTAAATAAGTCTTTTCAAGATCACTCTTAAAAGAGTTTGGAGAAGAAAGATATTAAACAAATAATGTTACAGTAACTGTATGGTAAGAATTTCCAGAGAGGGAGATACATATATAATAGGGGGATTTGACTTAGAGGGGGAATAAGGAAATGTCAGGGAATGTGTCTCTGAGCAAGGAAGCCACAAAGAAGTAGGCATGAAGTGGGATTGTAAGTAGGGTTGGGAAGCAGACCCTTAAATAAGTGGTTTGAAGGCTTGATTGCCACTGGAATACCCTAGGGAACTTTATAAAGTGCTGATGCCTGGATCCCATCCCAGAGACCCTAACATAATGAATCTGGGATTTGGTCTAGGCATCTGAGTCATCCAAACATACATCCAAGCAGGGGGAAACAGCATGTGAAGAGGTCCTGTGGCACAGGGCACTTAGATTGTAGGAGCTGAAAGAATGCTTGACTGAAAAATAGACATGACTTTCCCATAGCTATGACACATTTTAGATACATTGGGATACAAATATGCCCTCTGTAGAATATTATCATCCAAAGCATTTCCAAATATTTTACCTCATGTTGAAAAGTACTCTCTAGGAATTCAATATATATGAAGAGAGATTTGAGCAAAATTCAAAGGATCATTCCAGATTAAAAGTAAGGATCTTATACCTCATTTTTTACAAACTCTTGTTCTCTCACCCTGTCCTGAGCCATGGCCCAGGTTAAAACATGTTTTTAAATTCTAACTTAATGATGTGAGAAAGGGCAGAGAGTGCTCCTAAAAGACAGGAAGAGGGCATCCTTTAACCACAAGTGCATTTTTTTTTTTTTTTTTTGGTTTGTCCACCTGTGTGGTCAACTTTACATTCCAGGCAGTATATAAAGATTTCACTATTACAGACAGGAGTGCAAATTATTCTCTTAATGACATTTTGGTATCAGCTGCATAATTTGCATATAGCATAGAAAATAAAGTCGATTGATTTGGGATAATTCTCCAAAGTCTATTTGGCATGAAAGAGCTGATTGTTCCCAAATTGCAGTTATTAGATAAGTTTATGCAACTTACCTCATTCACTCTCTTCTCTTACTGAGAGCTTCAGCCAAATTGGTCTAATTGCTAATTCTCTAAAACCATAGCACACTCCTGCTTCAGGGACTTTGCACTCTCTGTTCCTTCTCTCTGGGGTCTCTTTCTCCCATATCCCCACCATTCACTTCCTCACTTCCCTCAGAGTCACCTTATCAGAGAGCCTCCTTGGCCACCCAATTAATAGCACTCCCACAATTCCCTAGACCCACCATGCCTTGATTTTATTTACAGCATTTATCACCCTGTGACATATAAAATTGCTTATTTTTTGTCTGTCTCCCCAATTCTAATCCACCTTGTAAATCCCATGAGATCAGCAGCTGTATTTGAATTGGTTGCTAATTTACTCTTAAGACCAAGCGTATATTGAGTACATAGTTAGTGTTCAACATATACTTGTTAAGTTAATATATAAATATCAGTATTGACAAAAGAGAACAAATAAGTATTTTAACAAAGAATATACTTTTCTGAAGAAGTTAAGCTTCTAAGATACAAATGGACATGTGAATGAGAACTCGAAAATATTTTATTTTATTCTCTGGATAGCTGGTGATCAAATTCTACAGAATTTCAACCTTGCCTGAAAATTGCTCTTTTATAGATGTGGCCACTAGAATAAAAGTTAAATTGGTTTTATGTAGTATATTCCATTAAAGTCCATAGGCATTTTATTTAATCAAGGCAAATAAAAATATGAATTGAAGCTGAACAGTTTCTCATCCTTCTGTGAGAAATCTCTGGAGTAGACAGTGATGTACATGTTATATATCACAAAAGAACTATATGATTTTTTTTCAATCAAAAAGTAATATACGGGTATAAAGATGTTCCAAGCATGAAAAATGAAACATGCAAATAAATATATTTTTCAGTTCCATTTTTAGTTCTTCTGTTTCCTGCTTTGGTATTGTACTAAGCTGACTACTGTAATAATAAACATATTTCAGTGCAGTAGGAACTAGAATCCCTGGTCTAGATGCCCCATTTCTCATCATAATCTTATGGACACATCCTTTAAACATTTCTCTTTGAGACTGGAGTAATCATGTCACTGCTATTTTGTGGATACAGTCATTGCTTAATGAGCAGATACAGATGCTCTTAACTGTTAAATATTTGAAAATAGGTGTGGCAATGTTTTTCTTTTTTTAATTAATTTTTTATTTTTGTTCAATTACAATTGTCCCCATTTCCCCCCCATTATTCTCCCCTGCCCTACACATTCCTTACCTTCCACATTCACTCCTCCCCGTCATTGTCTTTGTCCATGGGTCCTTTATACACGTTCCTTGACGTGACCCTTCCCCTTCTTTCCCCCATTACCCTCCTCCCTTCTGGTCACTGTCAGTTTGTTCTTTATTTCTATGTCTCTGGTTCTTTTTTGCTGGCGTTTGTTTTGTTGGTTACGTTCCACTTATAGGTGAGATCAGAGGGTATTTGTCTTTCACTGCCTGGCTCATTTCACTTAGCATAATACTGTCCAGTTCAATTCACACTATAGTGAAAGGTAGGAGTTTCTTCTTTCTTTCTGCTTCACAGTATTCCATTGTGTAAATGTACCACAGTGTTTTGATCCACTCATTTACTGATGGGCACTTAGGTTGTTTCCAGCTCTTAGTTATTGTAAATAGCATTGTTATGAACATTGGAGTGCATAGGTTCTTTTGAATTGGTGTTTCAGGATTCTTGGAGTATAATCCCAGCAGTGGAACTGTTGGGTCAAAAGGCATTTCTATTTTTAGTTTTTTGAGGAAATTCCATACTGTTTTCCACTGTGGCTGCGCCAGTCTGCAGGTGGCTGTGCACTAGAATCAGCTGAAGAGCTGCTTAAAACACAGATTTCTGGGCTCCACCCCCAGGCATCCTGATTTAGAAGGTTTAGATTTCTGAGAGTCTGCATTTCTCTCAAGCTCCTGGGTGATGCTTTTGGTTCCTGGACCATGCTTAGAGTAAAACTGGTAAGTTGTTTCTGAGATGCCATTTTCTTGTTCTCTCCCTAGTCCATTTCAAAACCACTACATATAGCAGAGCCACCAAAACACGTTTGAGTTATGTATATGCACATAATTGCAAATGAAAAGTACTTATTGTGATTTTTGTGAGTAACAGTACTTCCACGGAGACATTTTTCTTACATTCACTTTTTCTGTAAGCAGGCCCTCTCTTGGTTTTGATTAAGAGAGGCTGGCTTGCTTTGACAATTTGCTTGAATACTGAATACAGAAGCCTCCTTCATCCAATTCATTGGGATATTTGCTTATATTACCAACTCTGCTCTCATGTCATTCCAAGAAAATGTCAGTTTATTTGCACGGGTTTATTTAGTAACTCACACGTATGCACTTCTTTCTTAGATGGTTGAGAGTTCTTTCTCCATGCTTTTATAGAAAGCAAGGATGTTTCTTGTGTACAGATATTTCTCACTAACAATTTGTATTCTTATGAATGATTTCAAAATTAAGAAAAGGTCACCAGACATATATTTCTACTGCTGATTCCTTGAAGACATAGTTTAGACAAAACTGAATCCAGTTTTCTTCCTTTCCCCTCCCTCTCTTACTTCTTCTCTTCCTCTCTTCCCCCCACCTTCCCAGAGGTAAACACATGAGTTGGTAGGGGATATTTCACTGCATAAATTTATATAAACAAACAATCTCTTGTGTGTATATCTTCTTTATTTTAATTTTGTAAATAATATCATGCTTTACAGATCCTTCCTCAACTTGCTTTCTTTTACTTAATAGTTGGTTTTGAAGAATATTGTTTACTCCATTACAGTATCTGTTGTATGATTCTATTAAATTTTTAATTAATCTCTTAGTGGACACTTAAAGCCTTTTAAATTTCTTTTAACAATTACAAACAATACTGCAACCCATATACTTATTCATGTGTTCTTGTACATATAGATTAGAGATTTCATGAGTGGAAATATTGGGTCATAGAATATTGGATGAATGGCCCCAATTAATGGCCTCCCTTTACCCATGATCCCTTTCCTCTAACAGTGTAATCCTGAGTTGGGTCATGTGATTTGCTTTAGCCAGTTTGACAGTAATAAATATAATGCAAATATAGGTTTGAAAATGATTGTACATTTCTGCTTCCATTTTTGCATGATTTAGCTTGTTCACCCTTACTTCTCTGAGACTTGCAGGAGAATGTGTCTAGTCTTCTGGAAAGATATAACAGACATATACAAGAGAAATGTAAAAGAGGGCCCACGTATCTCATCAGCCATCCTAGACAAGCTCTCAGCCTCCCAAAAGTCAACCATGTGACTATTCTAGGCTTGTTAGACTTGTGTAGCTGACCTACAGCTGACCACACATACATGATGAGTGAGCCCATCGGAAGCAATAAATGGAATGGTTCTTGTTTTAAGACATTGAGTTTTGGGGTGATTTATTACAGTATTCTTATAGTAAGAGATAACTGATACTTTAATACTGCTGAATATTTCTCCAAAAGAAATGACTACTAATGAGTAAAGTTTTATTTTGGGGATGATAGAAATGTTTAAGATAGTGGTGATGGTTGCACAACATTATGATTATTATAAAAATGACCAGCTTATAAACTTAACATGGTGAATTTTATGTTATGAATCTTACCTCAATTTTTAAAAATAACTTTTTCAAAACTTTTTTTTAAAACCTTTAAAAATAGTGGGAAGCAGTACAAAATAGAATTAAATTCATATGACTTGGAATCCACAAGCCTAGATTCAAATCTGGGTTCCACCTAGCTGAGTTATGCCATAGTACCAGCTCTTTAACTGCTCTCACTAAGTTTCATCACCTAGTAAAAAACCAATCTCACAATGTGTCTATGAAGATTAAGTGCAATCGCATGTGTAAGAAGCTTTGCACACTGCCTGATACATGGTAGGCATTAATAAATAATTATTAAATTGAAAGATATATATACATATTTCCCCAAAGCAGTTGAATGAATTTAGGATCTCATTAAGAGTAGTTTCCCATACTACCAAATACTTGATAGTATAAAATTTAAATGCCATTGCCAATAACATGCTTGTAACACTATACTTTCTTATGGTTTTAATTTCATCTTCATAATTGTGAGTATAACCATATTTTCCATGCTTTTGGCCATCCATCTCTTTGCATTTTGTAATTTTATTTTCCTCAGCCTGAATTAACAAGGCCTGAAACTCTTCTAAGATCTTTAAAAATTAGACTTTCTAATAAAACAATGGGAATATTATCAATGGGAATCATTTTCCCAAAGACTCATTGGATCATCAATTACTGTGACCAGTAGTAATAGGAAGTGTGTGTGTGTAAGACAGATGTAATTATGACACCTAATTTAAACATATTAGGATATCTAATTTAAATTTAAATTGAAGAATTTTCTATAAACAATGCCAATAACAACATTCTTACTGTTTATCTAAAGCAGACAACACAAGCTGATTCCATTTATTTCAATATTCTTATTTTGCTATTGCAAGAATTGAAGTAATATGCCCAGTTAGTGCACAAAAGACCCAAATATTCTGACTCTAGTACCCGAGGTCTTTTCACTAAATGTGAAGGGTTACCTTCATCTGTTCCTTAATAGATCTATTTGTCATAGTTCCATATAAAGGTATTATCCAGATACACAATGGTCACCCATTGAGACATCAATGTTTTTTGTTTTGCATTTACTATATTAAAGGAAATATTTTAACATATATACATTAATGCTTTTATGGATATATAATTTTTTAAAAAATAGTATTTTCCAGATAACCCCAGGGCCCTTTTCTCAATGAAAATTGCACTGTTTCTTCAGAGGCTCTAAAATTATTTAGACATTTTGTTCCTTCACTGGGACCATAAAGCATTATTTATTCATTTTCTTTCTATGGCACACATCTTGTACAGTGCCTCACATTTACTCAATGGTCAAAAATGGCAATAAAGTAGTAATATCATTAGAGTAGTGGTATCAGAAGGGGAAGGAAGAAAAAAATAACAGGTCTTGTACTCTCATTTTGCAACCCTTTTTCCCCTTACAGCAATAGCTCTCACTTCTATTTTCTACCACCTACACTTTCTGAGGAAGGACTTCGGTAAGTCTCCATCTTTCTAGTGGAATGACATGTATGTCTTTTATGATATCTATCTGTTGTCCTTGTCTTCACTCTTCTGACCCTATTGCTGATTAAAGATTCTAGAAGTTTCTTATTCAATGAAATAGAGAGTTTGTGCTTGTCAATTAGGAAAATATTTTTCTATGGATGCCAATGAAAACTGGAAAATGCCAAGAGGTAAAACATGAAATCAGTTATGGTATGAAGATCAAGACAAATAACAAACTCTTAAATTTTGTGGTGGGCATTTTTCTAAGAGCTTTGTATAAGGTATCTTATTTAATCCTCACCAAAATAGCTAATCAAAATAGAAAGTGATATTATCTCCTTCTAATCAAAATAGAAAGTGATATTTACAAACAAGAAAATGGAGATGCAGGCATATTAAAAAATTTATCAAGTTCACAATGAACTGGACCTGAGTGGTCCCCAGGCACTGTTTCTCTCTTTAGAGTACTCTCTAACCCTCTACGCCATGTGTGGCTAGATGCCCCTAAGATCTCCAAGACCCCTATCTATGGGGTTGTCTTATGGGAATTTCAGAGGATGATGCAGTGAGCAGATTATTCTGACTGGCCAACACAGCATTTCTTTTATAGGTTTATATAGATTTGAACTACCAGAGCAGTACTGACTTGCTATATTAGAGTGAGTCTCACTCACGTCAGACATAAGACAAGATCATGGCTCCTGGCAAACAATAATCAACAGCTACCTTTGAGCTTAATTAGTGCTGACCATTTTCATTCTGATAACAGGGCTTCTAAGGATCTGTAGCACCTGAAGGCAGTGGGTGTCACAGAGCCACCCTTTATCTGGGGAGCTCCTTGCAGCAAGTTCCCAGCATAGTTACACCACCCCTCCTCTGGTTCCATGCTTTGTTTGAAGAAATTTTCTGGAGTTGGCCTCCAGAAGATGCCTATCTTCTGCAAAGATCTGGTGACCATTCATCTCCATTGCCAATGGACTTTTCAATCCATGTGGTGGAATGACGCTTTCCTGAATCAGTCTTAAGCCATGCCTCACAAAGAACTAACATTTTGTTACCAAACCAATGTGGGGTTCAGCTGTCCCCCACCACCAAAAGGCAAAGTCTAAAGGGAGAGGCTGGTGAGCAAGGAAAGGGGGTTTTATTCAAATGCTCAGTGATTTGGGAGGATGTAGGATTCCCTGTGTCCAGATTTATCAGGCTCATCTCTTCTGCAAAACACAGACAAAACTCAGTCATCCCCAGCAAGACCAAAAATAAAGGCAATGCCCAAAATTCCCACTCCATTTTAAAGTACCATCTTTTGGAGCCCATCGCAGTTAAGTGGGATGCTGTCTGGCTTTGGCCTCCCTCCTGAAGAAAGCATGTGGTGCTGGTGCTGCCATTGGCCATGTGGCTTCTAGAAGCAAGGTCCCATTCTCCTGGGCAGTGGAACCTGTGGAGACACCAGCAAATGCTCCACTAGGTTGACAAGTCAGAAACTCTTCTACTGGAGGCCATGGAGTCATGTGGCCCATGGAGAGGGCAGGCCAGTACACTGTCCAAGTGCAGGTCCCAACCAGTAGCCACCAGCAAGAGAGCTTTCTTTGTTTCCCTGGGTTTATATTATTTTCAGGTGTGGGATGGCCCAGGTGCTTCCTCAGAATACCTTATTAACTTCCCAAACTTCCACACGTTCTTGGAGGGTCTGACTCACATCCAATCCCTTCTTTTCCCCAGGATAGACTGATAGACTTCTTCCATCCCCACCTCCCCCTGCCACCATTCTGACCTCTATGGTATATGTGCCTGCCTTCCCCTGGTCCCATCCCCAATCAGGTACTGGACGAGGGTAGGAGGGCTTCTCCTTCTATTCAACTATCTTGCTAGCCTTGCATGCTCAGTGTAATACTTCCTCCTGCTGCCATCTTGCTTGTGGGCAGGGTATCTGCCTCCAGGAGCAGGAAGCTCTACACCATAGATAGAGCATTCACCAGGCACAAACTTGGTTACCCAGGCACCATGACCCCTTCCACTGCCTCACTGTGGTGCTGTGCAGTTCACAATCTCCTCTGGCCGCCCTTCCTATTTTCTACCCTCTAGCTGATAGCCGTCTTGTCATGCTATTGGTATCAATTTAATGGACTCATTCAACTTGCCACCTGTGGGCCCCTCACCCACCTTCCTGCTGGTATTGAATGGAAAGTAGATCACATTGTAGAAATACGGTGATTATAGCCTAAAGAGTTCAAGAGAAGAAATGGTTTGAAGGTATGTTGTTCTATTTTTATTCTATAAAATTTGAAATTATAAACTTGACCAGAAAATAATTGTCATGCATATTTACCTGCATCCTCTGTGTAAAACTTACAATTGTCTTTGTCTTCACTGAAGCACAGCCACCTTTGAGAGAGCCATTGAAAACACATCAGATAATGCATCACTGTGAATGATGAAGTAACCACGAGTAAAACATGGTATTAGGAAACTGCAGAGTCAAAAAGAGTCTATATTGTTTCAGAATGATACTATATAAGCAGATCTTTCACAGCCATAGTACTCTGAGAGTTGCTACCCCTTCTCTCAATGAAAAATACAAAATAAACCCAGAATGGGAGATCTAACAATACAGAACAAAAAGAGATGGTTTCTGGGCCTGAACATAAAGAGTAGGACTATACAGAATCTTTGCCAGCACTGATTAGACAATAAATACATAAGTACCTCTTCACCACGTATTATTCTAAAAATCTTCATCAATATGTCACTGTATCTGTCACTTGGGACCATGAATTTTGTAACACATTTTAAAATCAAATTGTCTATATAGAAAGAGGACCCACACAAAAAAAGTGACTAAGAGATCCACACAACCTGGGCACAGTTCTAAACTATCTTTTTTTGGTGGGGGGCGGGCAAATTAAAAGGACATTGTTAAGCTCATTTCAAAGAAACTAGTCACTCAGCCCATGGTCTAGAGAACACTGTGAAGCCTTATGGTAAAGAAAATAGATATAGGGAGGGGTGAAAAAATGGGAATGGTTATGAAATTTTTCATATTTCATATATTCCTAGTCTAGTTGATTTCTTCCTGATCACACAGTATCTTAGAATTTTGCATCTCCAAGTTGCTTCACTTGTTTCTGGAAATTCTTCACTATGTGTTGGATATAAGATTGTCCTCATGGTACTGAGCCTCCCAGGGTACCTGGTTCAGAAATCTCTCTCTCTCCACCTCCCTTCTCAATCACATTTATTTATCTTTCCAATTCCAAGAAATATTTATTAGGTGCCTACATATGCCAACACTGCAATGACGAGACTGGCCATAGCTACCACTCTCCCACCTAGCACAGAAAGAAAGGCATTCAACAGGTAATTACATTTTTTTCTGGCAATTACATTAGCCATGTATTATTAGTTAAAACCTAAAGTCACAGCTATAATTCACAGCTTCACACTGAGTGCCTATGAACTTAAAGCACAATTTATATATTTAAGTTGCTATTTTTAAGGTTAAGATTGATTCCTGTCCTTAGTCTATAGCCAAAACCACATTATCTCTTTCTCATTTCTTGCACAGTAAGGAAGACACAAACATAAAACAAGAATAAATATGTGTTAATCTGCACATAACATCACACTCATTTTAATCTCGTGTAAAACCTGGTTAAGACTCTCAGAGGATCCCTCTCTGGGTCACAACATCATCTTCCTGGTGAAAGATTTCACATTTCTTTTGTATCATGAGATAATGACTAAATAGCTGCTTAAGAAAATGACATTTGGCTAAAGAAAAAAAATATTGGTGGAGGGAGAGAGCTTTGTGCAGTCTGAATGCCTATGCCAATTTCTGATTGGAAGAATAGAATTATGTAATTGAATCAATATATTCCTCACACTGCAGCAGGAAAAAGAGGGGCTGGAGCTAATCCCAAATGAGATGTAATGAAGACACCAACTCACAGAAATTTTCTGCTATATGTGTCCCATGCAGAAAAAAAGGGAAAGTGCCTTTTATTTCCAACATATATCAGATAATGATATATAATAAAATGCACACATCTTCTGGGGGAAAAGGAGAAGCTATTATATTCAATTGAGAGATATAATGTATCAAAGAACTAAAAGGCTCCCTTCAATGCCATAATTTTCTTCAAAAATTTTCTGGAAGCATTTCACCATTGTGAAATATACCCATTAAGACTAATATTGTCTACAATGATTTGGAAGACTGAAGATTGAACTTGAATACAATCCTTCATGTATATCCCCTTGCATATTGATAAGAAGAGAATGACAACAAATTCTGTGTGCCACAATACATACTGCCAGCATTTCTTGATAGTTCCACATTTATCTACAAATGCATTATGATAATTTATTTTATCATCCATTCATTTTTTACTATTCAATATGTATACATTAAATACCAACTGTGTGCCAAGCATACTTCCAGGATTGAAGAGAAAATGGTGAAAAGAATGATGAAATCTCAAGCCTTGTGAGGCTTATATTTATTTGACAGAAAGAAATTAAAATTGTAAAGAAATAAATTATAAAAAATAGGGCAATGGGATAGAAAGTGGAGGGTAGAGATGAGACCTGCATTAGACAAGATCATCACAGAAGATCTCTTGGAGGCAGTCCTGAGACATGAAGGATACAAGAGGCAGCCCCATGGGCATGTCGGGAAGAAGTGTCTCACGCAAAGACGTGGGAGACCCAGATGCTGCAAAAGGTTTGAGAAACTGTTACATCTGTGACCTTACTCTCTGCAGTGGGCACTGTGGCTGCTGCCCTAATGCCCAATCCCAGTTTCCTGCATTCTTTTCTTCTAACACCTTGTCCCTACAACTTTCTTCAGAGGTTTTCTCTTTGATTACAATAGCCACGTTATGGCACAAAATCAGAAGTTTATGTCTCCTGAAAGGAGCTGAAGATAGTGACTGACTGATACAGACGCATGAAGGCCTAGCCCTGTGGCCTGGAAGGGGAAAGTCTTTCAGTGTAATTTACATTCCTGAGATCCCCATGGAATCAGGTTAAGGCTGAAACTTTGCCTGAAATCACATCCTTGCTCAGTTCCCTCCACTTTCTTGACTGCTTCTTCCATACCCTTACTGCTGTCTCCTGGGAGCAGATTTTAAAAGAATCACCTGCAAATTCTCATTGTAAGATCTACTTTTGGGGATGTAGCTTAATACATACTCACACCAGCATGAACAACTAAAAATATGTCATGGCACATGGTGAATTATCCTGGTATTTTTGAGTGGCAGTGGAGTTGTGGAAAGAAAAATTGATGATAATAGCGGATTTTATCATGTAATTGCACAACCCTGGACAAAGTATCAACTCTGGACTTCAGTTCTTCATCTATAAAATGGGGATAGTGACCCCAAGATGACTTCGAGAGAACTTTTCCTAGTTTAAAAAATGTGCAACATGTAAACATGGGAAAGGATAATGTACTGATACACAATCACACATGCTATGTGCATGTAGAGAGATAATGTCATACCCCATGGGATATGGAGAGATTATTGCTTTTTAACAGTTAGTTGTCTTCACATGGTTTACTGTTCTGAGTACTAATGAAGAGGAGCTGGTTACAATCAAGGGTGTTTTGCCGGGATTCAGAAAGTTGTGGTGCGTTAGTGGTGGTTTACCTTAGACCTGAGTAAGGTTGAAAGGCAAGAACCCAATCAAATAAGGGGAAAGAAGAAAGAGCCAAATGGGAGCACATTTAAATAATGTGTGTTCTCTGGTTGGGAAAAGTGGACTTTAAGAGAAACCGTGACAAAAACTGATAAATCATGATTGCTCTTAAGTCACTGGACCTAGACATAATCACTAGTTCCTGCCAAACCATAGTTGAAAAGTATCTTACAAAGCTTCAAACAAGGGAGCAAGTGAGAATAATAAAAAAAAAAGTTCAACTTTACACTAGGCTAAGGAAATAACTTTTTATATGATAGGTATTCAGAACTTATTACTGAACATGACCTTAAAAACTATTACAGTTAGAAAAAAAGTTCTAAAATTAGCTGTGTGGTATCAGTGACAACACTGAGGTTCAGATTTTCAATGTTGTAAAATGGCAGAATTACCTGAATTTCAAAGGGATCTAGTTAAGGTTACAAAGCAGAGAAACAGCTGGGTTAGGAGGCACCACAGCCTGAAATGAATGGTTCAGAATCAGACAGGTGAGCTTGAGCCCTGGCTTCCTATCCCTTGCTATTTGGGTGACCTCAGACAACTCATCTAACTCTGAGTCTGGCTTCTTTAATTGTAGATGAGACAATAATTGTAGATACTTCATGGAATTGTTATTTTGCCTCGAGAATAAGGTGTGTGCTCCATAAACTATGTGCTCATTAAACATCAATTCCTTTTGGCCATATTCAGCAGCAAAACTCTTTCTGGAATACATAAAGTATGTCAATAAACAACACATCAGTGCTTACTAAGCTCTTTGCCCCCTTTTTGTGCTTTCTCTCTTTTTATGTTTTGACAGTCCTCACTACGGACCTGGTGACTCCCATGTCCTTGATAAACTATTTTTGACATGTTTTTCCAGTTTACTCTTTGTACTTTCCTTCATAGCACAGATTCTGACATCACTCCTAACTTAACACACAGTTGCCATGGACACTAAAAATCCCACATCCTGCCACTCTGTGGCCTGCAGATTCCATCAGCCAGGCATGTCAACATCAGAGAGGGGTACCTGACATCGTTTCCCCAGCTCTTACATTCAGTTCAACTCAAGGGAAAGTCATGACGTTCTTATCCTGTGCTTCCTGCAGGCATTTTCAAGTAATTTGATCTTACAAGGGGGAGAAAAATCACATCTTTACATCCTCAGGCATTTTGTGCTCTTATCTAAAATTAGCACAGTTGTTGCTAAGCTATTTTAGGAAATGCAGGACATTCCTCACTCTTCAAACCTGCCAGCTGAACTAGTTGAGGAGCATTATGCAATACAGAGTATGTAGGTTCGGCACCAAACCCTAAAGACACCAGGATGCTCTTCCTACTCCAGGTTATCAATATAGTTAGCAAGTGTGTAATTAGGTAGGTGCAAGGGCCAGTAGGAAGGACAAACATATTATGGATGTGAAGACATAAATAAAAGAGTAAAAACCCCAGAAAGATGATGTCTTAGGTTCAGGCCCCTAGAAGCACAGCATGAGAGGAGAATTTTTGGCAAATTATGGAGTGTTTTCAGGAGGAATCTGTTAGGCCATGAGAAAATCAGAATAGAACAGGGCAAGAAGAAAAGCAAATATGCAGTTTCAGATGAAATCTGGTCTCAGCTCAACCCCATGGGGAGTTCTAAAATGTGAGTCAGTCTGTCAATTGGCTGACGGCTGCCTCAAGAGAAAGGCACAACCTATAGACATTTCTAGATGATGTACCTCCTTCATGCCTAAGGCAATTCTCTCAGCAGAAGGGGTAGCTGTAAGCCAATAACAGCCTAAACTCACAGCAACTGGGAGAAGGGGCCCTATCCAGGTAAAAGGTATTTGTGTGGGCACCACCCTGGTAAAAATAACAGCAACATCAGAGCAATTGTTTTAAAAGCTACAGAATCCTTAAATTCAAAGATTATATCTTATACATGTGTTAAAATCTCCATCACTAATATTGATCCTTTGGTAAAATGCATACTTACTTATAGATAATAAATGACTAAACTAAATAGCAATTTATTTGGAATGTAGTAAACAAGAAAAAGTAGTTATTAATCTCAGAGTGGGGACATCTGAGTTAATAGGATAGAGAGTTTTTTATTTCAATAAAAAAGGAAAATTATACTTAATGTTAGGATTCTGTTCTATTTTACCTTCCCTTCCTTCAACTGTAAGACAACTGTGTTGTAAGAAAGAAAAGCATTTGACTTGGTATAAAAAAGGAGGGGAGTTCTAGTCTCAGGTTAGTCATCTACTAGTTTGTATCTCTGTAGGTTAGTTTCAAATGAACAGAATCTCAGTTAAATCATCTCCAAAATGGTAACTGTAGTAACTGTGATTCATGATGTTCTTGCAAGGCTCAAATGGGTTAATGCACTGGGAAGGAAACCTGTGTCTTTTGAAAGCAAGAGACAGACCTCAAGCCCCCAGGCCCAGGGGAAAGAGTGACTGTATTGACACTGTAGCTGTGTGGGACATAGCATCTATTGGTCATACATGCAGGCATCAGCCACTTGCAAATCATGAGGATTCCCTCTCACCATCTCTCATCTCTCTTCCCCTCCCTTTGTCAACTTCATTCTCTTGAACTGAACTGCCTTTATCATGAGATTGGAAGTATGACAGTGAAGAGCTTTAAAGTTATCGCCTGGGAGAGGGGAAACTTCTTCTCTTGGTTCTCACTTAAAAAAAAAGTACTGACTAGAATTCACTTTTCACTGTATAGATTCTAAAACCTGTGAAAGAGATGTCATTAGGATACTGTGTTTGGCAGCCACTCTGTGACATTTATTTGTTTTTGGGGAAGAAATCCTTTCCCAAAGAATAGGGCTGGTCCCAAGAGAAAAGATGATCTGGGGGAGACAAAAAATGGATATCCAGTGGGGTGCTGGAAATGGCATTAAGACGTAAGCTCAAGTGTCTATTTTAATGTATTGTGTCCTTGAGCACGTCAATAAATCTATGTAAACATTTTATCTACAAAATGCAAATATTAATCTATACTTCACAGGTTGTTTAAGCATTAAAATAGATAACTTATGAGCAAAGATGAACATAATATGCTTTTGAAAATTGTAATAAGATGTTATAAATTATTGTGCATTAAATACTGGGCACTTCCCAGGCATATCTGCATTTTAGATTAGTTTTTAAAATGAAAAATAAAAGGAAATGTTTAATGCCTGCTTTCTGGAAGTTTGCAGAAGAAACTAAAGACAAAGACTCCAAGGAACAGCCTTGCCTGAAGGTGGTGCTACTTTGAGAACAACTTGTCAGTTGTTCTCTGTAAGAAGTGAAGCCATGTACTATTTAGAAAGGTGTCAATTCTATAGAGTTTTCTCCTTATATTCTGAGAAATAAAAAGTGATCCTAGCATAAAGCATTTGCAGCTGTGTTGGGAAATGAGCTAGTCACGCCTCAGTAATTTATGGCCAATTTTCTATTAATAAGAGAAAATGGAGTGTGGTTCAATCACTTTACAATCCAAACACTTGTTCTTAAGAATGGGGAGAAATAATACAATAGTTTTGTTCTGTTTCTGAAAGAGCATTAACTCAATGTTGTGTACCTTTGAAGAAAAACATTTAGATGGCTTTAAATGGTAGGAAGGTAAGTTTTACAGGAAAATACTCACAGACATGCATTAGAAATACCATCTAGAGTCCACATGTGATGGAAGGGCCTGAGGCCATGACCATAGTACAACTTTGAAGATTAGGGAGGAAAAGAGAGGCAGATAGAGTTGAAAGTGGGAATAAAAGTTTCAGAATATAATTCCAGGACAGAGGTCTCAGCTAAGTCATGGATTTCTATACTCAGAGGCTCAGAACCACAGATAAATTGAAGGTCTAAGTGAAGTTGAGCTAAGAATCAGGATGGAAAGAGAACCTGGAGCACAGACAATGCCAAAGGGCCAGTGCAGCCAACATTTAAAACTCAAAGCAAATAGAGAGTTAAAAAGATGAAATGGGGACATGAAAACTGAAACAAGACAGCAAACTTTTGTCCCAGCCATAAGCTTGTAACATATTCCCCAAGATGTGTCTTCCTAAGTAACTCAGGAAATGGCCCCTCCATGACCTCAGAGAACAGGTGGCTGCCTGCCAAACAGCCATAAGGAACTAGGAAACATCTGTATCTGGATGTTCCAGCCTTCTCAAGGTCCCTATGTCTCAAGGCTCCTGTTTTTATCATAAAATTGTAGAATTTTCACACACTACTCCTTCCCTAACCCTGTAAGTAGCACCTAGCCTGGAGGCAGGGCACGATCTTTCTCACACTGATCCGCCACCACTGGTGCACTCCCCAGTAGTGTGAGAAATAAATGGCATAACCTCAGCATGTCCACATCTGCTGGTCTTCTGGGTGGTCTTTTCAGAGTATCACAAACAAAAGGGCAGTTCCTGGTTCTGGAACCCCTGCATTATAATTGGCATAGCTGGCAGGATATTCAAGAAAGCACTCCTGTCCATTTGACTGTGAGTGACAACATGCTGGGTGGGAGACCCCTACAGGGAATCCTGGGGACAGCAGGGGAAATCCTGGGGTGGTCCACTAGTTCAATATAGTTTGAGGCAGTAAGCCTATTGGTGGGACACACCCAACACTCCCACAGGTCTTAAAGAACTTTCAAAGGTGGCAGAGAAACATTGCTACTGGGGGAAGAAAAAGCAAGAGCCAAAGTAAAAGTAAGGCAGTTAGAGGGTGAGCTTAAGTTAGAGAGGAAAATGAGGAGATAAGATTCTAAGGATAGACCTAGTCCCTCCTTAAAATGTTGCCTTTACTTTAGATATTGTTCTTTTTTCTGTTTTGAAAAGGAACAGCTTGGTCTCACTCTTGAATTGTTTTGCCAAAGGTCTGGTGAATAGGATAAGATATCTTATGTGCAAACTTGCATGTTCTTACATCATAAGGATTCTACTCGGAAAGGAAAATTAACTAATATTTTAAACAGGAGAAATGATCTCGCTCTCCTCTCAGACAGTAAAACTCAGAAATAAAGAGAGAAAAAAATGAGCCTTTTAAACACTCTCAGTTCTTTTTCTGGAGGTCCCGGAGCTAAGATTCCAGGATTAAGCACAGGGATGATACCTCTGTAAAAGCTGTCATGGACACTAGATAATGAAACAACTCACTTTTGAGCACAATAAAGGAATGCGGTAATCAACAAGAATAAAACTGAGTGTGTTTGCCAACGGGGAGAAAGCTGTTTCAGAAAATTATGAAATGTATTCATGCATTTGTCAATCTAAAAAATGCTAATTACTTACTTTTATTTGTCACTAAAAATATAAAATTCTAATTAAGTTGGGAAAGAATATATGGTTTTGGTTATAAAAGGTGTAAATTATGGCGATATATTTAGAAGAAATAGAATTAAAAGTAAATTGTTCTAACTTCTGGGTGAGTTAAAAGAGCAAACTAAAAGGACTAGAAAAGTTGCAGAAGGATTGTGTAAGTTGCAGAGGATCAGTGTAAGGTGAAGAGGGTCTGTTCAAGTTGAGGAAGGATTGTGTAGAGGGAAGAAGCAGAAAGGCAAGCAAATGAGAAAATTTTGTACTTTCTTTACAAAAATTAACAATTCAAATTTTTTGTATAATCTTTATGTGTTCAGTCTTCATGCATATAGTCTTTATGTGATATGTGTTTATCTCTGCATCACATGTAGTATGTTTTCTGCCTCCAGATGGCATAACTAGGGGGTAATATTTTATTGGCTGAAAGAAAGTAAACATCTATATAAATTAAGCAGGATCCTGAAGTCTGGACAAATTATTTGATGTGAAATTTGATTTTAAGTTTAATTAATGTTTTTAATGTTATTATCATAAAAATGTGTTGTTTTACAAAAAGAAATATGTTTTACAAAAAGAGAAATGTCTTTGGGTTATTCCAACAAGTCCTTGGAATACCTCAAGGGTTTGTTCTCTCTCCTCATAAAAAGAAGTTTTTGAACTAATTAGGCCTCTTTAATATGCTTAAAGTACATAGGAAGCTTTGTCAAATAATTAATAAGTATGTTCTGTTTGGATACACATAATTTTTGTTATTAAAGTAGTTGTTTAGAGATTATAAACATTCTGATATACTTTCATTTGTAATTTTAGTTGTTATCCTAAAATGTTGCTACAGCAAAGCAAATTCCTTTGTCAATTGCATTATACTCAAATCTGTAACCATGTCATTTTAAGTTTTGTCATTTATAAACAGCCATTGTTTTACTCTAATGCATTTACAAAAATATATTATGTCTTTGAAAGAATTGGTGGAGAGGACTCTGATTTGTTTTGGATTGCATATTTTTGAGAAGGGCTTTTTGGATCATACCTTTGAACTGAGTAAAAATTGCTGGAGCTCTAGGAAATAATTGGATTTATAGAGGTGCTTGAGGATGAACAGGGTAAACAAAAATTGATTGTGGAACATAATAAACTGAAGATAATTGTGGCTTTTATAATTTTTTGTTGAAAATATTGCTTATTTTTAATATTCTATTTTCCAGACATAAGGAAACTTTTTTATTAAAGCATTTTGGTAAATGCTTTAAGCAATATACTTATATTTTCATAAGCAATATTGAAGCATTCATTGGGTTGGCCAAAAAGTACATTATTTCCATAAGATGGCTATAGTAGCACTTAGTTGTCTTTAACTTCATTCAAAACAATTTTGTTAGATTGTATTGTGACAGCTGTAGTATCAGTGTGCATTTTTTAAAAAATCGTACCATGAATTTTTGTTTAACTAATTTAACATTGAAGATGGGAGAAAATATGTAACATATTTGTCATATTATGCTTTATGATTTCAGGAAAGGTAAAAACACAACTGAAACACACACACAAAAATATTTGTGCAGTGTATAGAGATAGTTCTGTGACTGATCAAATGTGTCAAAAGTGGTTTGCAAATTTTCATTCTGGAGATTTCTTTCTAGATGATATTCCATGATCAGGTAAACCAGTTGAAGTTGAGAGCAATCAGACTGAGACATTTATTGAGAACAATCAACATTATACCATGTGGGAGATAGCCAACATACTCAAAATATCCAAATCAATAAAGTTATTAATGAAAATAAAAAATGTGTCTTTTATTTTACTGATAAAAACAAACAAACCTGTTGGACAACCCAATATATTTTTCTCCCTATCTGATCCTCTGGAATGTGGGAACTCTTAAATGATTGAATATTATTCTTTCCATGGCAATATCTTTGTTTGCATAAATCCAATAGGGATCTGATTTCTTTATAACAGAACACATGAAGCCAATTTCCAATTGTGGTTTTATTAACCAAGTCCTTGTTAAGAATGTCATGATCAAAAGAGACATGTCTGAGCTCTGGATGTCATCATAAATCCTGAGGAATAAAGCTTGACCTTGAAGCCAATAAAAGCCCCTTGGAGAAATGGCCTGGCACGTTACATTGCTTTTCAAAAGATTCATGGTAGCCTTTCCAGGTAAGGAGCAAAGGTTGCTTTCCTGGGAAAATGGCAAGGAGAGAACCTCAAGACATTTTGGGAACCTTGAAAACTTGAGAACCTCACCCAAACCAGTAGGTAATGCAGGCAAAGCCCAATGGCAACTGTGTTGTTTGGCTCCCTGGCCATGAGGGGCTAATTAAACTTCAATCTAGGAATTCCATATATCATTCCAACAAAGTAGATTTAAGAAAGCCTATATGATCAATTGTTATTCCTGTTGTGTTTATGCAATCATGCCAAACTGAAAGTGAACTTAATGCAGTAAATGAATTGGTCCTGATTTGGCTTTTTGATAAAAATAAGGGTGATTCTAGGAGAAAAATTATGTTTCAATAAAATGTACTATACACAATTATGGAAATTAGTGTCTAATTCAGTGAATTATCTGTAAAATTTTATTTCTCCCCTAGGAACTATGCTGAATTTTTCTAGTTTTCTTTACAGAGACATTTCAACTATAGATAAAGAGGATCTATCAGAGTGTCACTGCTTAGTTTTATTCCAGGGAATACCTTGCATTTAGAAGTCTTCTCATCTGACACTCTTGCAGACTCAGAAACTGATTTATGATTTCCTGTGTTCACTAACTTTTGTATTCTTTCTGTTTTCATACCTACTTGTTTTTTCACACAATATAGGCCTCATTTTGGAAACCCATGTGCATTGCCACATCCTGAAATGAGACTCAATGATTTGGCTGAAAAGACTGGTTGTCAGGACTAGATGGTTGAATTGGATACAATTATTCCATGTCAAGATGGTTATGTTCCAGGGATTTCATCCTATGCTTACCTTGGAAGAATCAGCTAACAGCCTCTCTGTTCCAGTCTCATAACCCATTCCCTATTTCTCTTAAATCAGGCAGGAATAGACTTCCATATCCTGTTTATGTAGACATCTCGTTTCTTTGTCAAGTTATTGGTGATTATCTTAGTCAGGTAAGACAAAACTCATGTCCTCCTTGGCATTCTTGGCTTCTGCCTTCTTCTCCTCTTGGGGAATAGCCTATAGTGTACTTGTAGCATATGAATGCAATGTGTCATCACTCTCACCATCCAGGGACTCCCTGTCCAGATGAACTAACACAAAGATTGTGAGGTGAAGAAACAATATTGTGGTGGACTGTGCAGTAACTCAGGACACGGCCCCTCCATGACCTCAGAAAACAATGCTGGTGTGGCTGTCTGCCAAGCAGCCATAAGGAACAAGGAAAACAGTCTATATCTGGATGTCCCAACCCTCTCAAGACCCCTGTGTCTCAAGGCTCCTGTGTTTATCATGAAAGTATAGAATTTTCACACCCTATTCCCTCCTTAACCCTGTAAGTAGCACCGAAGCTGGAGGCAGGGCATGGTCTTTCTCATACCAATCTGCCACCGTCGGTGCACTGCTCTGTAATATGAGTAATAAACAGCATGTCCATAGCATGCCCAAGTCTACTGGTCCTCCAGGTAGTCTTTTCAGAATATCACAAAGTGTAGCTTCCTGGATTGGAGCTCCTGCATTACACTAGGGCTTGCAACAAGGAAGGCAAAAAGTTGGTTGCAAGGAAGCACCATTTGTGAAGAAAATATAGGTGGAAATTTCATAATATTTTGAGAAGGGAGAGAGCAAATTAGATTTCCCAGAATCGTGGAAGTTTTTTTATGTAGCTTCCATTTAATCCACTCACCTGATCAATTCTTTCAGTTCTCTTTATACAGCATATTGAGTGGTGCTTGCCTTAGTTCAGATTTCATCAAAAGGCCTAGGGTCAAGAATTAGAATGCAAGTTATTGATTTGGTAGATTATACCAGGAAGACATGTGAGGAAATGGGGAAGGAAAGCCAGAAAGAGAAGAAGCCAATAAAGGGATGATTAATGAGCAGGTGACTTACATGAGTCCTGGGAACTGAGCAGAATCTGCCTCAGATTATCCTACTGAAGTACAAGAAAGCTTTAGTACTTATTCATCAACCCCCATCATCTATGAAACATTTATTATCAGAGTCTCCCAGGTGTCCTCACTTTCCAGCACTTCCCAACTCACATTAGCTAAAGAGACATGGCACTAGAGGAAGGAAGACACCAAAGCTGTAGATGACATCCAAAGTAACCAAAGGAACCAAGGGTGGACACAACCAGCACCTGACACAGCACCCTAAATATCCACAGCTGTCTTTCAAAGCCTCTAGTAAACAATTACAAATGTATTTGAAAAATAAATAAATAAATAAATAAAAATTAAAAAGAAAAAAACAATTGCACTTCTTCTCTGACTTGATTTATAAATTACCAATACTTTCCAAGAATCAGCTGGGTTTATTACCAAATGTATTAGAGTTATAATAGACATTGTTATTACATAACCAAATTAATCTTATATAAATTAAATGTATGCAATCGATGAAATATGAGTGCACAAGGAGATATCAATAAAAATTAACTTGCATTCATCAGAATGTTTAGATGAAAGCTAGCCATTAAAAATTTATAGAAACCGTTGAATTAGGTGGGGCTGAGAAAGTTCTGAAGGGCTTGGGGAAAGTGTTAACAATCGAGGAAGATTATTCAATCAGATTGCTGTGCAAGTCACTTTAATTCTGCTCTAATGTAAAGAAACTGAAGTTGAAAATCTTAGGGGAAGCATTAAGAATGTGATTTATTGAGAAACAACACATAATGCCAATTAGGAGAAAAGGCCTCGGCTTTACATCAAAGATTGGCAAATGAATGTCAATTTATATGTTTTTAAGTTAAAATAAAAATGTTTAAGGTATGTATGAATCATTTTTTATGACACCTTGCTTTCAATGAAATTTTTTTTCAATTAATTAACCAACTGCTAGTCTTGCATGTGTTGCATGATAGGTGCCTCAACTCCACTCCCAGGAAAAGGCTCTAAGACTATACTCGATTCCTCATATAAAGTCAACCCCCAGGAGTGTTTTAAATGTCTCAGGAAAATTGAGGTATAAGGAACTAGCACTTCCTATGTAGCTCAGATATTGGGTTTAAGGATCAAAAATATTAGTTCACTCTGGGAAGTGTTTAGGCCAATCACAAAATATAAAAGGAGATAAAAGCTAATGAAATGAAGACTTAGGAAGGAATATTTGAGCTGCAGTTACAAGGGACATAGCACTATAGCTTCAAGAATGAAACAAGGAAGGCCCGATGAACTTTTAACTAATTTTTAGAATAAGAAAAGAACTGAGTTCTTAAAGACCTAAGATGAAGGTGTTTAAACTTCAGAGACTGGAGTTCTGTCTTTTGGCCATTTTATTTTATGCTTTGGTTACCTGGACTCTTGTTACTTTAGAGAAATTCACTATGTGTCTCTTCAGGTGAGAAAGATTGAAAATCACTTTGTTTGGGTATCAGGCTTTGTAGTTCAGGAGAACAAATAACTTGCGCATTACTATCCATATGTTCTTATTACCCTGGAAATGTTCTAGCAATATCAAAATAAATGTAAGATTTTATTGCTCATAAAAACCCAAGTTTTCAGGATAACTAGATAACCACAATATGACCTCCTTTTCCCCAAAAACATAGGTCATCTTACATGTGGTTAAATAAAATAATAAATACTATATTTCTGAACTTGTATATAAAAATAAGAAAAATTTCCAGTAAAATTGATAAGTTTATTTCATTTATTCCCCATTTTTGTCCCAGAAATAATTACAGTCAAGCTATAAAGCAGTATAAAATGCAGCGAGAGATCAGAAACATCCATGATTTCATTTCTCAAAGAATCACCAAAGAACTTAAAGGATTTAGGTCTAAATACCAATTAACCTTTTAACTAGAAAATTTAAACATAACACCCCTCTACCTTTTAGGGGTGTAGACAGTCCCTAATGCTGTGAAGCCCAGGGCAAAAGTACAAATAGAGAATTCCCAGCCAAGCTTGGCGGCTGGTTCCCTTCATTCCCTAAACCTGTGCCCATGCAGCACTGTGACTGAGTGGCCCTTGCCCATGTGTGTGGAACCCCAGGCTACATGTCCAAACTGCTTTCTTACAACCTCCCAGCGGCTGCCCCTTAGGCTCCCCTGAGCCCTGGGGCTTGAGTCTGTTTAAGCAGAAGATTCTGAAGTCCTGGTGTGATAGGCAGAATAATGCCCTCCCAAAGAGGACCATGCCCAAATACCCAGAATCTGTGAATATGTTATGCTACCTGACAAAAGGGATTCAAAGTATAATGAAGGCTGGTATTAAGATGGAATGATCTTAAACTAAGGAGATTAGCCTGGACTATATAGGTGGGCTTAATGTAGCCACAGGAGTCTTTAAATGTAGAAGAGGGAGGCAGATGTATCAGAATGAGTCTACATGAGAATGCCTTGACTGGCTACTGCTGGCTTTGAAGATGGATGGGACCATAAGGAATGCAGGGCCCTCTAGAAGCTGAAAAAGCAAAAAATAGATTCTCCCTTGAAACCTCCATAGGAACACAGCCCTGCCAATACCTTGGTTTTAGGCCACTTAGACCCATGTCAGACTTCTAACTCCCAGAACTGTATGATAATAAATGTGAGTTGTTTGAAGCCACTAAGTGTTGATGATTTGCCAGACTAGCAACAGGGAACTAATACACCTCAGTACCGGCTGCAAAGAGGGTGTGGGGCTCTAAGTGGCTCTGCAGACACTTTGTCCTGGAAGGGGTGGTTGGGGGACAGCTTGGCTAGAGGGGAGCTGGGGGTCCTGGGTCTAAAGGAGGTAGGCACTGCTGCAGTGTAACAGAAGAATGTGACAAGGGAAAAAGAGAGTCTTACCTGACCATGGTAAAGGAAAGGGTGGGTTCTGCCATGTTACTTGGAGTGATTAAGGAACATGGTTTACAATGGAAGCTGTAGTGCATTGCCGAAACCCTCAGGAGGTGAGGAGGAAGACTCTCATCTTCCAGGTTTTCAGGACTGTCAGTTGCTGATGGTGTAGAGCAGACTCCCTCCATAAAAATGTACTTGACAGGGTCATGCTCATCCCAAGGACAGTCTGTATGCAACAAATGCCAGGTCAAAGACTTGATTGCTTGCCCCAATTTGAGACACAGGGTCAAACCAACTCCAGAGTACCCTCTAGGGTCAGCTGTGGCTTTTGTGGTCAGTGCATTACAGCCCAAATTCTCCCCTGACCCTACCCTGCCTCTTTCATTGCTGACAAGAAATCCCAAAAGAACTCCCCAAAAGAATTCCTGCATGGAAATCTGTCTCAGAATCAGCTTCTTTTGGAAACCAGTCTACAAAAGGCGAGAAAACACACAGTAAAATGACCTTAAGGATGATGAAATTAGAATTAAGTTGGGGGAGAATGGTCCTCAGTCAGAGAGTTCTAGTTTGCAACAGACTATGGAATTGAAGTGAATTAGATCTTTGAAGGTCAGGATAATTTCAGGATGGTAACTAAGAGCCCAGCAGGATGCAAAGGAGACACAGAGGAATCACCAAGTTTTCCCCTGTGGATCACAAAATTATTACGAGGGCCTCTGCACATCTGGGTGCTTGCCTAATAAATTGCCTTTCAGGTTTTAATTCAAAAACAAAATGGCTAGGAACTGGAAGGCATTGCTAGATATGATTAAAGAGGTTGGGGAGTGACCACATACCAGCAATTTTCCTGTAATGTCTCCTTCTTTCAAAACTTAAACCCCAACACAAATGTCCTCAGAACTGGTCAGATTGCCTGCACAATCCGAGTCCACATTGGTACAGCATTTGTGAAGAAAAATAAAAACTTTTTAAAAATTTCAAACTTTGATCTGGTAGTTGTACCACCAGGAAGATATCTGAGAAAAATAATCAGTTTATTTTTTAAGACATGCTCAAACCATTATTTATAATTTCCTTTTTGACATAGGTTAAGTCATTTAATCTTTTCTTTTTTTTTTTATTGTTTAAATACATTTGTCTATTTTTCTGCAACCACTTTCCCCTGCCCCACCAGCCCCCACCTCCCACTCTGAATCCTTCCCACTTTGGCTTTGTCCATGGGTCCATATTTGTAATTTTTAACCTTTGGAAATTAGAAACCTCAATGACCAAAACCAAACATGGAAAGTTTTTACAAATTCCGTCACATTCATATGACAGAATCTTGTGCCTCCAATAAAAAATTATGTTTTTAAACGGTTTAGGATAGTGTCAGGAAACACATAGGCTTTAAACAAGCAGCAACAAAAAAACAAGAACAAAATTGCTTATACAGCTTAGTCTTTATATGTAAAAAAAAATATGCATTATTAGTTTTTTTAAGTAGCAGAATGAAAACTATGCAAATGACTTTTTTTTAAAGGCATACTTTTCTCACAATAAATATTAAGATTTTAAAATAATTATAAAGGCCAACTTCTCCTATCCTTTAATCTCCTGGAAATGAACTATCTATATTTTAAGTACCTCAGTTTTAAAATATGAATCAATTCATGAAGAACCATTTAATTTTGTTTTTTGTTCCCAATAGTACCCCAAACAGAGGCTCAAGAGTGCAGCAGTGATAACAAACACAAATGGAGATTCTTTAATGGGTAAGTCACAGTCTGGAAAAATAAACTGCAGAATGAGAGAAGTTTGATGTAGGACATCTAATGGTGTAATCATTAGTCTATGACTTAGAACAGTGATTTTCAAAGTGTGATCCCTGGCCTGCCAGTATCCACATAATTTGGAAACTAGTGAACTGGTTAAAATGCAGCATCTGAGGCCCTACCCTAGCTCTACTGAATCAGAAACTCGGTGGTAAAAGAGAATAAATGTGTTTGACAAGTTCTCTGAGAGATTATAATGTGGGCTAACATTTGAGAATCACTGCTCTATGTCAATGATCATGAACTGCAGAGTGAGAAAAGCCTGGCATGTGACCTCAAGCCTCCTACATTTTTCAAGGGTCTTCATCTAAAGCTTTCATTAGATTCTCAGAGAAGTTTGTTCACCACAAAAATAAAAGGAAGAAAACCACAGATAGAATAATAGCAACTGCTTTTGAATATCAGGAACTATCAGGAAACTCTCTGTGTCAAGGTTCCCATGATTCTATGTGGTTTGAATGACAGATTTGGACACCTAGCTGTAACTACTGTGGCAACTGATTGCATGAAAGTCCCAAATTAATGGCCTCCCTGCACCCTGTAAATAGAGGACCTATACTAGAGCTGTCTATGCTTTTTTGGTCTGCCAAGCACTCCCCGGCTTCTAACAAACCACCTCCCAGCTTGGTGGATAGGCCCACCCTCTGCTTTATTCGATACTAGAGGAGCTGTCCATCACTATATCCCTTCTCCCTGGCTACAGATGTGAGCACATGGTTTCCAAAAAGAGCACTCCCTCAGTTTGGTCAAAATGATTGGCAAAAATATGTCCCCTTGATCCAAAAGGGCCAAAGAGTCCTTTCCTGGGACTTTATATACATATATTTCGAGACAAAAAAAGGTTTCTTTTTCTCTAAAGTTCCTAAAGCTGAGCTGTTGTGAGCCTGTAGCTATGTGTAATGCACCTGCTATTTCTCCAACACAGAAGAAACCATATATTTCAAAAGAATAAGCCCACTAAAAAAAATCACAAGTAAAGGAGGCAAAAAGCTAGTGGACTCATTCCTATTGAGAGAGAGAAAGAAGGCTTTTAAAAATTTTTAGTGCAGAGTTATATGACTTGACAAGTATATGCAGTTTGTATCCACCATGACAATCATTACATGTAATAGTTCCATTGTCTAAAAAATTCCTACATGTTCTTCTGCAGTCAACCACTTACATCTTAGCACTCTTGGTTGTTTTTTGTCCCTATCGCATGCCCTTTGCAAAAATGTCATATAAATAAAATTATACAGTATGTAGTAGTTTTAGTTTTATTTCTCTCACTTAATACAATGCATCTGAGATTTTTCCATTGTTGTTGTGTTACGTGTATCAGTTCTTTCCTTTCTATTGTTGAATAGTCTTCCATTATATGTATTTATTTTTCCCTTGTTGAATAACATTTGATTTGTCTACTGTAAATAGTTGCATACATCAGTTTTCATGATTTGGGTAAATATATCTAGTAGTTGAGTTGCTGAATCATATGAGGAAGATATATTTAACTGTATAAGGAACTACAAAACTGTTTTTACAAAATATAGCATTTTTCATTCCTATCTGCAGTGCATGAGAGTTCCTGGTGCTTTACCCAGAACTCTTCAGGCCAGTGTCTCCCCCTTGACTTCCCAATTGAGTGAACTAATAAATCCCTAACTTATATCCTGTCACTTCTAGGTAAAAAAATTCTTGACTAATGTAAGAAGTTTCTAATTAATACGGTCAGCATCCCTTGTATAATTTATTCTTTCTCTGTATTCACCCTATCATTCCAATGATACTTGTTGGAAAGTTTGTAATTAGAAAAATAGCATTCTAGGAATTATAAAAGAACATAACTTTAAAGGTTTTCATTTTTCCTCAAGGGATTCCAGAAACTGTTGATATAATTAGCCAGGACAAAGTGTCCCTCAGTAGTTGAGATAGTATACTCCAGCAATTGTGTGTCTCCTTTCACCTAATTTCACAATTTGATTAGACTACTCTTATGAGTTTGTGAAGGAAATATGTAACTATCCCCCAAAGATGGATTATTCATATTACTTGTGATTATGGGAACCATTTCCATGGTCATATTAGATGTTATGCCATATATATTATGTAAGAATATTCCCTGAGAACACTACAGATTTTTAAAGAAAAGGTATTTTTGCCAAGATTATTCCTATCATTTCAGTGAAGTACAGTATCATCTTACTAAAAACTGTTTCCCTGTAAAATACCCAGAATTCATGACGGAAACAAGACTCCTTAGCCCTTAGAAAAAACTAGACCAAAGGTAGGTCTCTCCGAGACCATGAGCCAGGGAATTTGTTAATGGCAAAACCAAAAGGACCACTGTTTCACAGCTTTTTATTAGTGTCATAACTTGACACAGTTCCTAGGTAGTGCACTGGGAAGTACCAGGGTTCTTTCTCAGAAAGTAAAATGCGCAGTTGCTCCTAATTCTCAAGTGAGCAGAGGAAAATGAGGTACCTTCTCTTCCTCTCCCTCCTGTTCAGGAGGCATAATGTCTAATATAACCATAAAAACAGTCCCCATAACCATAAGTGATTATGAATAATGAATCTTTGGGAGATAGTTACATATTTCCTTCTCAAACTCATAAGAGTAGTCTAAACAAATTGTGAAATTAGATGAAAGGAGGCACACAATTGCTGGGGTATGCCATCTCAGCCACTGAAAGACACTTTGTTCTGGCTAATATATCAATAATATATATATTGATGTATTATATATAATTATAATTATCTGGGGCTCTTAGTAGGCTCTATCAAAATTATGATATGAAAGACCCCCTTCATAAGAACACTCTTTCAAAGTCTCACCAGATTTTAGGTTAGTTGGGAATATTTTTTTAAATACACTACATATTTTTTTAATCACTGAACTATTTCCTTGCTACTGCTAAGAGTGGGTGCTTTACTTGCTGTCCCAATGGAAACAGAGGGTTGAACTAAACCATCACTCAAGGTCCATTTCAGTGACATTAATCTGTGGAAGTAAGACCAAGTGGAAATAACTACGGGTGTTCAGTCTAGCCCAGTTATAACAGAACAGAGGTTTGTTCACTTCACACAAATCTGAGAAATGGTGGACAACAACACATTTTAAGTTAGAAAGCCTTTCTGAGAATATTAACAGTGATCTTAACTTTGGGAGAATAAAAGAAAGCATTGAGAATTGTGTGTGTGTGTGTGTGTGTGTGTGTGTGTATGTGTGTGAGAGAGAGAGAGAGAGAGAGAGTGAGTACGTGTGTATGTGTGTGTGTGTGTGTGTGTGTGTGTGTGTGTGTGTGTTCCCTGGCATTTCTTACGCACTAAATAAGCCAGGAATTTTCTGCCCGAACAGCAGGAAAGAATTTACCACATAAACAGCTAGAACTGGCTATCCTAGGTGTACCTACCAAGGAAAGGCTGCAAAGAAAAACAAGGTCAAGGGTTACTATAGTGGAGAAGGACATTAGGTGGAGATGAGAATTTAGGGCCATTAAACTTGGTAGACCCCTTTAAATGAAACAAAAGCAAGCCCGCAGTACAAACACTAATGTATGACACTTACCTCCCCACTGAGATCCTAAAGTGAATGGTACCTAAGCCCAGTAGTAGGGCAGGCAGTACCCCCAAACCCGCACCAGGATATTGGCTGTTCCATTTTGTTCTTAGGACGGGTGATTACCTAACAAAGATGTGCATATGCAGCATCTCTCTCCAGCTAGAATAAAGGTACTCACTTGCTTTAGTAGATATTTTAAAAATGAGATCTCTTTACACCTCAGGTTTAACAGTGTTTCAGAGTCAACGGTATAACCAATGCACAAATACTGCAGTGGTGACCACATACCCAGCGTCATGTTGAGCAATATAAGGGGATAAAATATAAATAGTTTATAGCACCGAATCTCAATGAATTTATTGCCTATTATAGACAAGCTAAGGAGAAAGAAATTAAACTTCTGCAGTTGAATGATATTTGAAATTATTAACTTATGGTTTTCTTTCACTTTATTGCCCTTCCTTTCTCCCATTCACATATGAGAAGAAATTAAAAAGTTTAATATAATACTCGGGGCTATCCATTTACAGTTTTCCCCACTTTATTTTGATCTTTCCTTCCTCTCATTCAAGTACACCCTAGTGAGGTAAAGAAGGAGGAAGGCCAGTCAAAGGTCATATCATAAAATTGATGGCTCCAACCTGCTGGGGACTGGTGAGGTACAAGGTAGAAGCACCTCTCACTGTTCTCCAGAGGAGGGAAGAGGGGAATATTTATCCACCAGCTTCACTGGCTTTGTGGGGAAGGGGGTGTGTATGCATGTTGGAGTGGAGCTGCTGTCTTAGATTACAAATACATACATGTTGTCTGAAAGAAATTTTGGCTTTTGTCTCCAAAGACCCAAATCCAATGAGAGAAACATGATTAGAAGAAATAAACAGAGTGATCTGAAGAAGCAGGAAACTCTCCTTTCAAGATGAGCTAAATAAAAGATTCTCCCTAAGTTCTTAAGGAGGGTAGATAAAGGTGGGTGGGTACAAGTATTTGTGAGCAAATCTCTCTAGATGTGAGTGGGAAGCACCTATGAGGTTATCAGGGTGTGTGTAGGGTATTCTAGCCAGATGTTTCTCCAACAACATTGAAGCAAAAGAAACAATGGTGAGAAGTGGGGAACCAGCCTAATGTTTATTCCACCTGCTGGCCCTGAAGTGCAAACAGCTTTGATTTGATGAGCTCTATAACATACCCTCATCCTACTTTCTTGTCTTCTCCTGTTTCTTGGATCACTTTCCACAATGAACTTCTTGCACTCAATCTCTTTCTTTGGGCTCCGGCTTCGGAGGGGAGGAGGGACAACAGTAGAGGTAAGTATGACTTAAATAGCTTTCTGACCCATTTTGAGAACATGAAAACATCTGACTTCACCATAAATCATCCTTTTCTTCCATTCTATATGGTTTCCTAAAATTTTAGAGAACATAGGAAGTCCCGTCTTGGATGTCAAATTTAACCAGATGCTTTCATTTCCATCCTCCTTAAACCTCTTTGCGATATTTGACAGAAATGACTTGATAATTCCTTGAAGCTTGGTGTTCTTTGATTCGCAGTAGACTGCATTTACCATGTTTTTCCCTCTCTGTCTGAACATGTCTTCTCTGACTCTTCCCTGTTCCAATTATCCACAAGAATGAGCTCTAGAACCTATTCCCTCTTCGACTACTTCTATCCAATTTGGGGTTTTGGAACCAGGTTTTTTATGAGTAGATTTCAAATTGGGATTCCCTGGAAACCCTAAGATTTCTTCTGAACTCCAACCCCATATTTATGCCCATATGGTGAGAATTCTATCCTGGATGTTATGTATTGGTGTATCCAGAACTAAACCAAAAATTTGTTTGAATTAGAAATGCAAAATATTTAAAACAACAGCAACAAGAATTGATATAAGGAAAAAGGCTGAAATAAATGACATATGTAAACATATAATCTTTGGAAAAGATAAAAGACAAGGAAATAGAAAGAATATGTTAGAATATTCTAGTCTGATAAACTGGAAGAACGGTGACAGTTTTAGGTAAGGTTGAAGGAGTTGAGCGAAAAAAAAAATGTTAAGATGAAAGAAAAGATGAAGGATTTTGTTTGATTGTATTAGGTTCCTGCACTGTGTATTTTCCAAGCTCAATTTTATATGTATCAGACCTGTGGCCCTTTCCTATTTTTCTTATTGATCTTAGCCACATATTACCTCTTTGATTTCTACTTTCTTCAGTCTCACAGGATTTCTTGAGGAAAATGTCATCAACTTCCATCAAAATATTTCTTTTAATTCTCTTCTGGAGCCAAACTTGCTACTTTTATAAACAAGACAAACTTGCTACTTTTATAAACAAAACAAAAAATAGAATCAAAAATAAAAATAATAAATATTAAATTATACAACATACAAAAATCATAAGTAAAACTCCTAGTCAGAAACTTACAGCAACTAAATCTACTAAAACCACTCCTTATTTCCCAGAAATGACTAAAATGTTTGCTTTCTACTATTTTAATACTTGAGATGCACCAGGAAAATACCATACTTTAAATGTTTCAGGCAGACAATGTAAGTCTGGAGATAGAAAGCAGCTCTACAAATTCAGATGAAGAAACCACATATTTTATTTCATTTTGAAATCCTTCAGGCCTTCTACTCTGCTTGGAAGTCTGAAAGTGGACACCTTCCTCATATCCTGTTTTACTTGTCACCCACCTTTGTGCCTCTGCAAACTTGTTCACTGCTGTCTTGGTAACAAAGGGAAACACACCATTGTGCTACTAAAAAACACTGTGTGAATTGCTTCTCCTCCAAAATACATGTAATGATTTTAATTGACTTTATTTTCTTCCAAAAAGAAACAGTTGCACAATCGCTGTGAGGTCTGCCCTTATTAATGGAGATGCATTACTGGTTTAAGATGAAAATTGAAGTCTGCTAAGTGTCCATCTTGCAGCTTCCCAGCTTCCAATGATACAAAAAATCTGGTGTGTGAGTTTCTCTTATTACTCTCCCCACTCAGCATACTACCCCCTCCTGGGACCCAATAAAGGACTTGGGAACAGGTAAAAACCTACACATTATTCTAGCTTTATCCTAGCTGCACTTTAGAAAACAGATTTGCAGGTTCTGAACCAACAGGCAATAAGTCATTCAGCCAATTTGCTCACAATTGCCGCTGCATTGTTATTGTTTACTTCCCAGTAACTCTGTAAGTACAGATGGTAACAAATACATGGAGACATTGTCTTCTCTGCATCTCAGAAAGCTGCACCTTCATGAATATCTCTTCCTTTGCTATTTCCTAATCCAATTTTTTTATGTCAGAGCTAGGAATTTGTGTGACAGGGTATTTGCTGCATTTCCATAAAGCAAAGGATCAGCCACATTCATGCTGATTCTAGGAAGCTTCGAGTTTAGTTTCACAGGGTAAGCCTGTGATAATTAGCTGGATCTGTAGATCTGGGGGTGGTCCTATTAATAAGAGCCCCAGACTATAAAAGAAAACTGAGGGACAAATGTTAATGGTGAGAATTAGATATATCCCTGTTTTGAGCTGTTGGAGGAGTTATGTGGGAAAAGTTTCATCCACTCAACAAATGTTTATTGTGTGTTTTTATTGAGCACCTACAATGCAGTGTGGGTATATAACTGTAAACAAATTTCTAACATTCCCGCTGTCCTGGGCAGAGAGTGAGATTAAAATTATGTAGTTAAATAAATGTATTTGCACAGAAAGTCCAAGTAATGCCGTTCTGAATAAAATCAGAGAAGTATAGTGGTAAACAGTGATTCTAGACAGTGGACAGGACTGCTTAATAGTGTTAGCTTAGGTAGCTAGTTAGTATTAATAAAGGAAAGGAGCAAAGTGAATCAAACATTAAGTATAATAAACTTGGGAGCTGAATCATACAATAAGCATGCTGCACTAGGGAGTTGCAGCATTTGTAGGATCCCGAGGGGGCTGCTGCATCGTCTGCCCTCAGGACCTAATCCCTGAAGTGGACAAGAAGGATGCTCACCAGTCATTAGCTGGTGTAATCAAGGGAGGGATAAAACAATACAGGGGAAACTCCTCTGCTGGGTGGATGCCCAGTAGAAGCCAAGATGGTGCAGGGGGGGGTCCTTCTACAATGAGGCATGTACACTAGGAGCCAAGA
Organism: Pteronotus mesoamericanus; assembly: GCF_021234165.1. Classification (NCBI taxonomy): domain Eukaryota; kingdom Metazoa; phylum Chordata; class Mammalia; order Chiroptera; family Mormoopidae; genus Pteronotus; species Pteronotus mesoamericanus. The sequence goes on along the minus strand of NW_026555105.1, from coordinate 30,861,838 downwards.
TGACGACTATAAGAAGGAATGTCTAGCCTAGGAAAAAGATCAGATTGCATAAGGGACATAGAACCCTGGAAGGTACAAAAAATGAATTGGTTAGAGGAAGGACCCAGCACCAAACTGTGAAGGATTGGGAAATTTAATGGTTAGTTTGAAAGAGTACCTGGTCCTTCCCAAGCTGGAGGTAATATAACCAAAGCTTAACAAAGTCCCCTCCCCCAGCACGTGTGTTCGTTCACCCATTTGTTCATATGTTCCCTCTCTATAACAACCATGTGAGCCTAGCAGCTATGCAAGCCCCAAGCATGGACCCAGAGCACAGGCTTCAATGCAAGCTCCAAGAGTGGGCTCTAAGAGGACTTCAAGTATTATCCAGGGTTCTGGATATAGCAATGTGGCACTGGCCAGAACACAGCCCGGAACGGAGGCTAAGCTAGACAGATGCAGACAGAGACTGAATTGGACTAATAACCAATGACACATAATTTCTGGATTCTGGTCCCACTCTGGGCTTGATCAAGACAAAGTTGAACTTCTTCAAGAATGGGAGTGACAGAGATGAGTCCCAGAGATGGGAATGTGGGAACAGTCTTTTATTTTTATTCCAATAAATCTTACCACTACATCTCCCTCTGATACATGGGACCCCAACATGCTTTCCTTGTGACTCTGTGGAAGGACCCCACTTTAACTGGCAACAACGGGAGATGGCCAGGCAGAGCCTCTCTGAGGTGCTGACATTCAAGATGATGTGGAAGTTTCAAAATGTAGTCCCTAAGTTCTTTAATACTATTTCTGTCAAGAGATAAAGTCTGTGTCCCTCTCCGTTGTCCCTTGAATCTGGGCTCTCTGGCTGCTTGACACAAAAAAATGTTTGACAACACAAAATGATGTTTGACAACAGAGTAAAGCAGAAGTGATCACATACCAATTCCAAGGTCTGGGCCTTAATAAACTGGCAGCTTCCACTCCCTGTGCCTGGGGAGAAGCTTGCTCTTGGACTTGGTCACCATACTTTGAGAAAGCCCAAGCAGGATACCGTGAACATCCTACCTTACAGAGGTCTTCCCCACATTACGGTTTCCTGCCAACCTCACTTCCAAAAGTGATATTCCAAGATCACCTCTAACACTGATCTATGCAGCCCCTTTCTAACCAAAAATGCCCCTTATCAAGATAGTATAGAAATGTAGCTACTGACTTCCAGGCCATTTGATATATATTTGACCAATTTATTGGTCAAAATATTTATGGTCCCTAGAAATGTTATTCTTCATATAGAAAAAGGACGCCATAACCCTGCCACCATTGGGATCTAAACTCTGAGTAGCAGGCAAGTGGAAGGTCAGCATAAGAAATACCTTGAGGTCAGACAAGCACTCGAGCAGCTTTCAGTTTGTAGCCCATCGTTGGCATCTGTGCACTTTCCTACAATATATCTATGTTTGCCCTGGGGATAAGACAAAGGGAAGTAAAAACCCAACTGCCTCTCCTTCTTGGAATTTCATAAATTGAATGCTTTGTTAGGATTTTAAATGGTGACTCCACCCTCCTTTTCATCTATCCTAGGATGAGCTGATTAAGTCATTTTACTTCATGAGCAATGAAGGGTTTAGGGTTGATTTTTCTCCTGGCAACAGTTAATTCTGGTAAAACCACATCATGAAAATATTGATGGAGAACAGCAATATTAATCCATTACACATTATCTATTAGTAATGTGTTATGTGACAAATACAAGTCATAAATTTAATTAAATACAATGTCATTAATCATTCACCATTTATAATGAAGGCCCATAGAACTTCATTTGAACATTCTCACAATCTGCTTATTACAAGCTCAGCTGTAGCTGCTTTTTCTATCCTGTGACAAATCCCCTTTCCTTCTTTGCTTCCTAATTACTAATCCTCCTTTACAATTCTAAGGAAAGTAACTGCTCTATCTGTTGCTATGGCTTCCTAGCCTAAAGCAAGGTCTCTCTTTCTTTTTACTGAGAGTAACCTGTTCTGTTTTTTCTTTTTTTTTTCCAGGCAGCAATGTGCCCAGTTCCCAAAGGACAAATCTTCATTGGTCTAAACCAATCAGAAAACCGTTTCTATTTCACCTGTGATTTGTCTAGAAGTAAATAATGTAACAAGTTCTTGCCAATAAAATGGAAGGAGAATTCTGCTGGGGCATTTGGGTAACACTTCCTACACTGAATAGAAGACATTGGAAAAAAAAAACAAACCCTTTTTGATGCCTTTTTGCTTCCTGCTCAGGGCACTATCATGGGACAATGTGATATTTGAAGCTGAGGAGGCCATCTTGTGAACAAGGGGACAGCTTGTGAAGATGACAGATAAGAAGGAAGCTTGAGCCTTTGGTACTACGCTGATGCTCAACCAACCCTGAGACTTCTTAACTACAGAATTTTTATCACAGAAGCAGTAACTCTTCATGGATGTAATCGATATTTATGTAGGTATTTGTACTATGAGGCTGTATTTAGCAAACCAAGTGAGGAAAAAAAAAATTAGGACCATTCTTAATACTTGTATGACCCTAGGCAGGATAGTAACAATGGTCCACATACCATAGGCCTAAGTACTTAAAAGTTGCAATTTTAGTTACCAGCTGCTGAATAAAATATGTTTTGTCTTCATACCTTGGAAAATATTATGCCATCCTATGACCTGTAAGGTAATTTTACAATTGTATGTGTTTGGAATCTTTATGGAGCATCATACTAGAACAGGGTAGTCAAGGACAGCCTACCCCAGTCACAGACGCATGGGTTGGCCCTCTTCCTTTCCCATCCCCCAGCACTAGCCTACTTGTAAGGTGTCTTGAAAGAACATCTTTAGACACTTCAGACTTAAAGTTCAATTTTTACCCACATTCTTCCACATTCTAAATACCCGCCTTGGCCATGCCTTGGGAAGGTGGACCTCAGGAAGAGGCACATGTAGACCTGAAACCAAGTTTCTGTGGCCCTTTGGAAAGAAATTTTAGGCCCCTGGGTATCTGAAGAATAATCTAGACAAAAAGACTTAGTCTCTGAAACATAGCAGGGATAGAGTCCACCAAAGCTTGTGGTTTCAAGCAGAAGTCCTTCCTGATGGGTCTAAGTTGGTACTGAGGAAGAGCCCATTAATAGATGATGTTAATGCTAATCTGAATGCCCAGGTCCAATCACTATTTCGTTCCCTAGGAGGGCCTAAAATAACTCTTCTGTTTTTCACTTTATTAATAAAATCAGAACTTCAGTGATTTTCAGCAAATATAAAGTAGTTCTTAGATATAAATACATAGAGATAGATTTATCATGAAGCTGATAAAACTTGAGCTCCAAAGCTGCTCACCTCATGGGTTCTGTGAGGGAAGCCTTAGGAATATGTTCACACAATGCTAATGCCACCATCTTGTGAACAAGAGAGCAGGCATTACTGCTATTTTTTTGGGGGGGAGGGTAATACACATAAATGTAAGACTTAAAAATTTTTAACTTTAAAAAGGCCTCCAGAAAGTAAAATGGTATAGCCATTGTGGAAAAGTTGTCAGTTTCTTAAAAAGTTAAACATAGAATACCATGTAACCCAGCAATTCCACTCCTGGGTACACGCCCGAGAGAATAGAAAACAGGATCTCAAAGAGATACTTGTACATCAGCGTCCATAGCAGCATTATTCACAACAGACAAAAAGTAAAAACAACCTAAGTGTCCATTAACAGATAAATAAACAAAATGTGTTCTATACATATATATTGGACTGTTATTCAGCCTTTATAATGAATGAAATTCTGACTCTACATGCTGCAATATGTATGAGCCTTGACAACATTGTACTAAGTTAAATAAGCTAGACACAAAAGGACAAATATTGTATGATTACACTCATATGAGTTATGTGTAATAGGCAAATTCAGAGACAGAAAGTAGATAAGAGATTATGAAGGGCTGGGGGAGTGGGGAATGAGGATTTATAGCTTAACAGTTATAAAGTTTCTGTTTGGGGGGATGAAAAAGTAATTAGAGTTCTCTAAAGAAATGAAAGTATATGTATATATAGTCTGTCCAGAAGGTATCCAGCCATGTAATATGAAAAATAGAGACATTTACTGAAGAAGATACAGGATACAAGAAACATTGTACATAGGACAATGATGCCTTCAAAGTAGGCACCTTGGGACCTCACACAATTCTCCCAATTACCATCAGCTGTCCCATCATATTTTCCTGAATCTCATCCACGGTCTGAAATCTCTTCCTTTCAAAGTTGATTTTAGTTTTGGAAAAACTCAGAAGTCACAGGGTGCCAAATCTGTACTATAGTGGAACTGAGTCACCTGGGTGATTTTATGTTTCACTAAAAAACACTGCACAAGACATGATGCATGAACAGGCGCATTGTCATGATGAAGCTGCCAGTCACCAGTTTGCCCATAGCTGTGGTCTTTGGAATCATCCAAATAGCTTCCATGGAGGAATGTTCAAGCTTAATGCAAAATTTGATGCAGATTCATTGCTGACTCAGTTATTTGGAATGCAATCGCCACACAATACACATGCTCATTCAACAGCGTCTACCATCTCTACTGACTAGTACGGTGAAGTTGTCATTGTTCATGCATGTGCATTCTAATCCACTCTCCTTGGCTGCCAGATTACATCAACGTTGCACAAACCATTCTCATTATATTAACAATGGCTGGGCTTTTGCCAGAGAGACCTTATATAATATCAGTGCTTTGGCCATCTTAAAGGCCCTTTATTATAAAATATGATAAACTTTAAACTTAAATTGAATTTACAATCTCTATGACTTCCCTACATATACATAACAAAACAGTGTAGTAAAATTAGCAATTACTAAACTATATTGATAATTTGTCATTCTTAATTTGTGGTTTTAGAAATAGTACACACAACTTATATGTTAATCCGTTAGTTTATTAGTTGCAGTGTACAATGCAACAAAATACAAAATGCATGCTTGTGAACATTCATTCATATCTACAAGATGGCAACTAAAGATTAGGCTCTGGTACTGACAATTAACTATCTTACAAACAATTAACATTGCATCATAATATATCATCAAAGCAATATTTTTAGAGTGGAAAAAATCAAAATAAAAACCATTATTTATGTCTTTAATAGTGTGGCTCAGTAGGTTGAGTGTCATCCTACAGACTGAAATGTAGCCAGTTCAATTCCCTGTCAGGGCACATTACTGGGTTGCAGTCCAGCTTCCCAGTTGGGGCATGTGCGAGAGGCAACCTATCAATGTGTCTCTCACACATGGAGGTTTCACTCTCTCTCTCCCTATATTTCCCACTTTCTAAAAATGAATAAATAAAATTTTAAAAACTTGATATTTGTAAACTTTTATATGAAATGTTTCATATATGTCTTCAAATGGAAATAAAAAATAAAATTTGTCTATTTACTATTCAGTTCGCATAGGATTTCAATTTTTGTTATATTGAGGGGAAAGAAAGCTCTTTTGTGTTGTGAAAATAATGCTTCAATAAACAATTACTAGAAAAAACCACCAGTATAATGTTTTGTTCTTTCAATGCCAGAATAGATTTGAGAACATACTGAGGATGAAGTCATAGACATCCATAGCTGAAATGTAAAAGAATATCTTAAAAATCTTTCTTTGTGATTGGAAATAGTTTCAAAATGAAGTAAATTAATTGAAGGTCATCACAGCTGCTTTTGTGAATTATGCTAAGGGCATTACTATCCCTCTCTCCCTCCCCACCCCCAAATTACTAAAAACTAAAAATTATATTGTACAAGACAAATATGGATGAAACATAAAGTGTTTCACATTTTGATCTAGTCTAAAAATTAATCAATAGCTCAATCAGACAAATGAATAGAATACTCACATTCTCAATTATTAGCCAGTACAGGTGAATCCCAAAGCCCTTCCTGAAATAAGAAAACCCTGGTGACCATTTCCACATTCACCAAGGGAGACAATGGGTAAGAATTCACAATCAACACAATTTCATTACTGATCCACTGCTCATACCAGCTGGGTGAGATGAAGGTCAATGTAGCAGTTTTTTTGTCCCAAATTACAACCAGTGATTGAATAAACTGCCCTCAGCCCTATTATTACCAATAAGTAATTCACAATGCATTAAAAAGTGACTTGCAATCCTACAGAATTAGGTATAAGTCATTGTAAAATAAAAAACAAATCTGTTTCTTTAAAACTGGTAATGTAAAGATGGCAGCCCTGGAAGTGTCAAGTATCCACCATAAACTCTTAATATGGTTAGGCTTTGGGACCCATTGTTTTGAAATCTTAGACATATATATACACTCTTCTTATAGGCTCATACCCCTATTATTATCTTCACTCAACTGAGTGGAACTTCACTTTAGCAATTCTTATACAAGCTATGTCTCTGGGTCTACAGAACAACCTTAATAATTCAAACCAAAGTAATAGACAAGAAACCACTTAGGTTTAGTGCTACCATAGCAGCCTTTTATAAGTTTACTAACAACTATAACCTAATCCAAATAAAGCCTGATAATAGTCACAAGAAACCATCAGTAAGTTTACTGGGCGCACCATTATACCCATGCCTTTATGAGGCCATATAGAGATATAGAAAATTTGGATTGCCTGAGTAACAACTGTCTGGCAAACTGGAGATGATGGTATTCTCTTTTGATAGATCTTGTTGGCACATTCCATGCAGAAGAGATTGTGGCTACATGGAACCAGGGTAGCAATAATGTTATTCTCAAAGAAAATTAACACAGTCATGCTTTTGCCTTGATTCTGGAAGTGAGCTAGAGGTGGAAACTCCATTGGAAGAGGAGTAACCATTGGTACCATTAGAAAAAGCAGGGATGTAATTGGAAGGCCAACATGGTTACCTGTAGTAGACGGGTCGCTCCTAACCCTCCAAGCAAGTGGGTATTCAGTGCTCTCAGGAAATGTAGGAGACTTGGGGAGCAGATAGCTGATTTTCTTCCTCTACACTCAGTCTTCTTGTTACCAGAAGGATCATTCCCAAAACCAGAGAGAGGATTAACTGATTCAAATGGAATCCAGACAGTTTGCACAGATGTTGTTAAAGAGTCAAAGGTAGGAGAATCAACCACAAAATCTTCTGAGCCTACAGATGGTAGTATACCTCTAAACCTAAAGTTTCCTGTGCTAAACGAGCTTGTTGGACTGAAGCCAGCAGTCTATAGCTTTCAAAGTAGGAATCTGAGAACAACTACCCAGAGAACTGGAACTATCATTTTAATAATTGGATATCATTCTAGCATGTCTAGAAGGCACTAGATTAGAGGAGAACAATGCAGAGCTAAAAGTGCCACTTTCAAAGCTTACATAGGTACCCATTGTAATGGAAATCATTCTCTTCTTTAAGCTCAATGTAGTTTCCTATAAGTACGGCAATATGCATTTCTATTTCTTCTCAGGCTCCATCAACATTTTCAGACATCCTTTTTACTTCTAAGAAAGGCTCATCTCTGCTCAGAGTTACTATATGTGTGGGTCTGCTGCTGAATTATTTTAATAGTTGCACCTAGTCCAACTACTAATCCCACCATACCATGTGGGACCCTCGCTTGAACTGGGCAGATTAGGACTTAATAACCCTCCCAGGCAGGTCTGTTTTTGTTTAGAGATGCACAAATCAAGGAGAAGTAGTCTTCCACTAACAAGATTTCTCTTTTGGCCATGGTAACCTCTTCTTTCTGCTGAGTGAAAAAAAATGGGTTTTTCACTTCAAACAGGTGTCTTGGTATATGCGTTTGTACCTACTCTCAGTGTTTTAATTTTACAACCATGGTGACCGACAATCTCAGTGACACGCTCGGAGCTGGGCACAGGGACGCTCTTCCTCGGCAGCCAGGCAGCCTGCTCCAGGCTCAGGGGAGGAACAGCATTGCTGCCATCCTAACCTAGGCATCATCCCTGCCATAGAACATCTCTGACTTTCATATGAGTGCCTATCTAGGTGCTTCTCCATCTTTTGTCATGTGCACTTAAATATCTTGGAAATTTTACTAAAAAGCAAATCCTGTCCTGGCCAATTTGACTCGGTTGGAGTAACATCCTATAACCGAAATGTTGCAGTTGGATTCAGTATCAGGGCACATACCTAGGTTTCAAGTTCAATCCCTTGTCCTGGTGTGTGTGGTTAGAAATAAATTGATGCTTTTCTCTCAGCATGATGTTTCTCTCTCTCCCTTATTCTCTATCTTGCTCTCTCTCTGAAAAAGAAAAAAAAAGGAGTGAAAAAAATGCCCTCATATAATGATAAAACATATTTAAAAAAAGAAAGAAAAAAAAGAAAATCCTGACTCAACATCTCTGGTATAAAGCCTGAAATTCTGTAATTCTAACAAAGTCATTGCTGTTTCTGATGCTGCTGAAGTGGGCTCCACACTTTGAGAACCATTTGACCTGGCCCCTCAAAGAGTGGTCCAAAGACCAGCACCCTGGACATTGTCTGGGAGCTTGTTATAAATGCAGTCCTTTAGACCTCTGGAACGTGTGTAACATGTGTATGTATGTGTGTGTATGTAAATGTGTCTATATGTATATGTATATATACATATATACATATACATATAGACACATACATACACATGTTACACAAGTTTATACATAGTATGAAGTATGTATATACTACGTATATACATAGATTTCCCCCTGTCTGCCATGAAAAATTGAAGGAAGGGAGACATGTATGCAATAAATCATATTAGCATCAGCAAGCACCAAGAACAGGAACATTTAATGGACCCAGGTGATTCTTCGTGATCATATTGGATACGCAAGCTCATGCATGTCAATGGAAGGAAAGGAGGACAGGGACGAATGCTACAACCCTCCAAACCCTTGTAGCCTGCAGACTGCGCTGCTTGGTCCCTGAGGATGTGCAGGACCTGTAGGAAAGCTCCTCTCTTTTAATGACTTTTCCCTGATTGCAAAAGAAATACTTTAGATTCATAGAATATTTAGAGAATATGGAAAGACACAAAGAAAATAAAAATTGTCCACAATCCTACTGTCATAATATGATCAATTTACCCATTTGATATTTTGGAATATATTCTATATCCTATCTAGATACACACACATATACACTGCTATACAGATTAGAAATAATTTTGGAAATACAAATATACACATATATACATATTTATATATGCTACATATAAAAATGTAAATATGAATAAACACGATATGTGGTATACATGCATATACACAGACACTATATATGATACTCATATGTAATACATACATGTAAAATATTTTTTAAATGTAAGTATTCATATATGTATATAGTATATATAACATTTATATAAATATATGCACTTATATATAAATTATATATCTTACATAAAATGCATACATATATACACATATATCAATATAAACATATACTATAAATATAAATAAATTTTCTATAAATGTAAATAGACATGAACAACTTTGCAACCTACTTCTTTCACACTTAGCACTGTAATTGCACTTCACTAAATTAAATAAGACAGTGAAAAAGTGCAAATTTTATTTTATGTTTTTGTTCTCACCTGAGGACCTTTTTTTTATTCCTTTTTAACAGAGAAAGAGGGAGAGAGAGAGAAACATCAATGTGAAAGAGAAACATTGACTGGTTGCCTCCATACGGCCCTGAAAGGGGATCAAACCTGCAACCTAGGTATGTGCCCTGACCACAGATGAAACCCGAAATATTTTGGTTTATGGAACGACACTCCAACCAACTGAGCCACACCACACAGGGGAAAAAGTACAAATTTTAAATTCCCCAGGTCTCTCCCACTGACCACTCCCATCCCCCCAATCCCAGTTAGAGGTTTAAAGATCTGTAAATTACATGAGGACTCAGCAGAAAGTGAAGAGGTAAAATCAACCTTTCCTTCTCATTAGAACTAGTGAGCCAGGTAATTACATCGGGAGAACCAGCTCTGATCCCAGGGGCCAGGCCACCTCGTCACATTAATGTCCTTCACACCCAGCCAACGTGCTCAGAACCAAATCAGGAGACAGGGCCAAAACAGCTAGACTCCCTAGTGCTTTCCTGGATGTTTCAGTTCAGCCACCACAACTCTCCAGTGTTATTCTGAGCGTAAAAATTCAAAGTGAGCTGAAATTAATTGTTTTAAGCTAATGGGGGATCCACCGTGGCATCCTAAAAAGAGTTAGAAATCATGTAGGATTGTCCCAGATCTACTGCAAAACCTGAACTCCTCTTCTTTCCTTTATTTTTATTAAGAAGTCTATCCAGGAAGAGCCTAAAAAATTTTAAACAGAATGATCCAGGACTTCATTAAGATCCTTTAAAAATAATTGATTTCACAAAGCTCATTTCCATGTTTATTCTATTGATTCAATTTAAAACAAATTGTAATACAGAGCTCATAATAAGCCCAAACAGTCCAGAGATCATTTTCATTTTTGAAATAATAAGTCTTACTTCACCCACTCTCTACTGTTGCAATTATGGTAGAATAGAAAATTAGATTTTAATTAATCAGCAAGTGCTCCTCTCCTCCAATCACTGGGAATTTTGAGGCTATAAAACTTCAATGTAGAGAAGTCACACAGCTCCAGAAATGGCTGGGGGAAAGAAAAGAAAAAAGAAAAACACAATTCCTTCACCTGGTGCCTTTTTTCAGAACTTAAAGGCAATTCAAAGCACGTTTTTCAAGCCAGGGTGAAGACTTCATGCAGGGGCCAAGCAGGAATGCTTTTGCGAGTGCACATACTGGGTGCAGCACTTAAGTCCCACCTAAGCCCTCAGAGGGGCAGTTTAGCTGCTTTCCTTGTTAGAGGAGCTTGAGCCAGCAGACTTGCTACCCTGAGACACCTGCTTCTGTCTCCAGGCGCCAACTTAATATGTAGTAAGAATACAATTGTAAATGCCCTTTCTACACTTCTCAGTTTTCTCTCCCAGCTGCCCAATGATCTCTTTTGTCTCAGGTACTGCCACTATAAGCCTTATTAATTATAGATCAACCTGCAATTTGAAGGTATGAGCCAAAACTGTAGGGGGTCTCATTAACATAAGATTAAAAGCTGACTCAGAGATTAATTATTTTGTAACAAAAAAAACAGTCAGGCTGGGTTTAGGTTTGAGCAAAGCAGTTTCTCAGCAATGATCACATCTCTAAAGGATATTTTAAGAAACACATGCCATTTTTTTAGTTTTTCTGTGATGCTGCCATTGTTTAACTTTTTCATTGCTGATGGTTGAATGCTCATGTGTGTGATTATAAAGATCCATGTATCAAAACACAGCAAGTGAGAGCAATTTATGAATTGATCAAAGGAACTTTGATGAGAAAATGTTGACTAAATTTAGAAGCCTAGTGTGAGCCAGGAAGATATAGTCAAGTTCAAACATCTGTATGATGTGTTAAATGAGTGTATCTATTAATGCTTAGTGATATAAACTAAATAGAGACTATTCAAGAAGTAAATATTTTTGTCTCAACTATATCTCATTAAGAAATAATATAGGGTATTCAGTCTCTAGTAGCAGCTACCAAATGTTGGTCTGAAGATATCCTGAGATCTCTTTACAGTTGTTTATATGAAGACAATGAAGTAAATAAGAAATAATAATACAGGAAAGAATAAACTCTGTGTTTCTTGCACTCAAAACTGTAAACCTCCTTTTGTCCATTCCTGTATGCATGTTTATATTTATCTTAAGTCAGCCCTCCACATTCCCAGATTCCCTACCACAGAGAGAAAATATGTACTCATGGTCCCTTTGCATAGCTTTTTTTTTACCACTAGTTTTCAAACTTAAGCTTTGGAATTATCTTACTGGGCCCAGCCCCCCGATTCTCTACAGGGTTAGAAAACATGGTCATATAGTAAGTCTAGGTTAGGGACTCTAAATTTGCTTTTCTAATAATTTTCAGTTAAGGTTCATGCTGCTGGTTCCAAACACTCAAGTGTGGTTCACATACCAAGGACAATGGAACCTCCTGGGAACTTGTTAGAAGTGCAGAGTTTTCTGGCCCCTCTCCAGGTCTACTGAATCTTTGGGGTGGGGCCAGAAATCTATTTTAACAAGCTCTCAAGTTAACTCTGGGGCACTGTAAATGTTGAGAACCACTGTCCTAGACTAGTGCTTCTCAAACTTTCTTATACAGATGAAAAACTTATGGATTTTGTTAAAAATGCAAATTCTACTTTAGTAGGCATATTAGTCTGCTAGGGTGTTCCCATAACAAAGTGCCGCAGACTAGGTGGCTTAGCCAACAAAAAAATTTTTTTCTCACAATTCTAGAGGCTCAAAGTCCAAAATCAAGGTGTCAGCAGGCTTGGTGTCTTCTCGGGTCTCTCTGGTCGGCTGATAGACAGCCACCTTCTCCTGTCTTTACTCTGTGTATGCACATGTCATGTCTGATTTCCTCTTCCTATAAGAACACCAGTCATATTGGATTAGGACCCACCCTAAAGATCTCATTTTAACTTAATAACTTTATAAAGTCCCTTGTTTTAAATATGTTTACCTTCTGAGGTGCTGGAGATTAAACTTCAACATACAAATTGGAGTGACACAGTTCAGCCCCTAATAGTAGATACAAGGTAAAGTCTTAAATTCTACAGTCCTACCAAGGTCCCATGGGATATCCATACTATTGATCTGTGGACTATCCTTTCAATGACACAAGTCTGGGATAGCACAGTTGCCAAAGTCAGAACACTGTCAGGATGAACTGCTGTTACTAATGGGATGGTGGCAATATTCACAGGTGTGCTGAAGTAAAATAAATTTCCATTGTTCTGGAGCAACTACTCCCCAACTTTAACATGCCTCAAATTTACCTGGGGAACTTGTCCAAAATGTAAATTTCTGAGTCCTACTCCCAAAGATTCAAATTAAGTGGGCTGTGATGTGGCCAAATACAGTGTCTGGCACAAATAATACACATTTTTTTATTACACAATCTTTTATTACAAAATCATAGGCATGTAATTCTGTAACATAATGATATCACACTCAAGCACACCATATGACATTTTAGGTAAATGTTCAAATTAAAACTATGAATTATTACACCCATATTATTACACCTACCAACCACACTTAAACAGGCCATATTTCTGTCAGATCCTTCCTTTTACCAAGCACTGAAAGTCACGCAAGTACACATTGTCCTCCAGACTACACTTTCAGAAGCACTGATCTACCAAGTGTATATCTTGCCTCCTCAAGCATCCTGTTTGTTGAGTTCTTCAAGGCTTAAACCACTTCTACATCATTGTGTCTCAAAGTTTAATATGCATGTACTTCCCTAGAAATGCTGTAAAAATGCAGATTCAGATTCAGTAGATCTGAGATGGAATCTGATGTGCTGCAGTTCTAACGAACTCCCAGGTGTTGTCAATGCTTTGGACCACACTTTGAGTGACAGTGATAAGATTTTACATCTCACACGATGCCTGGGCAAGGACTGATCTCACAGTCTCATTTAAGGAACTCTTTGTATAATTCATGCATTGGCCATTTATCTTTCATACATCTTTACACTTTAATGCAGTACATAATATAATAAACCTTCCATTATCTGATCTTCTCCAAATTGATTCCTCCTGGAGTTCATATAATTCTTAATTCAATTGTCCTAGGGACTCTCCTTCAGTAACGGGAATTAGAATTTTGGACTGCTGGATCAGAATTCTAAGTAACTTTGACAAATTGGAGAAATGTTACATTATAAATGAACAGGATAAAGTCCAAGAGGGATAGGTGCAAGACAGTATCCTCAGGCATAAAAAAGAAAGGATACACCATGAAGAAACCTGTAAAGCACACACAAAGTGGAAATCCAGGAACTCATCACTCAAGGTGAAAAATTATACTAAAAATGAACATCCAGGCAAGAAACTGCAGAGGAGTAGGATAGCAAGTGCTTCTTCTATAATGTGAAGCCCAAGTGAAGAAGAAATATATAACTAGATATTAAATTACTCAGCATGTTACTAATTTTTAAATATTATACTTGTGATAATTATGTTTGCATGGCCTCTAAACTGATTAAACTGATTTTGACATTATTTCCTATTCAGGTTATGTCTGCTATACACTTCTTTCCCTTGAAAGTTATGAAAATCAATCCTGGCGCATTAGAATCACCTGTGCCACTTTAAAAACTTCTGTTATCTATATCCATTTGTATTAATTTCCTAGGGATGCTGTAGCAAAATACTACAAATTGGGTGACTTAGAACAACAAAAATGTATTATCTCAGAGTTTCAGAGACTAGAATTTCAAAAGCTAAGTGTCAGTCATGCTCCCCATCTGAGACCGGTGTGGGAAGGATCCCTTCTTACCTCTCCCAGCTTCTGATAGACCCAGACATTCTTTGTGGCAGTATAACTCCAATCTAACTTTAACATGGCTGTCTCTTTCTGTCTCTTCCCATAACTTTCCTTTGTACCTGTCCTGAATGTATTCAAATTGCTCCTTTTTATAAAGACAGTAGTTATGTTAGGTTAGAGTCCACACTAAAAACTTTAGTTTAACTTGATTACCTCTTTAAGGACACTATTTCAAAATACAGCCATATTCTGAAGTACTTTGGGTTAGGACTTCAACATCATTTTTTGGGGAAACACAATTCAACCCATAACACCATCTCAGACCAATTACATCAAAGTCTCTAGGGTGCAGCCAAGACATCAGTATATTGTAAATGCCCAGAAGATTCTAATACACAGCTAGGGTTCAGAGTCACTGCCCTGAAAGGAGATCTCCAACAGCCACCACTGTTATGGGGAGTGGCCTATACTGATAGTGATGACTGTTCGGTGGAACTTTATCTGTCTTCTCAGTATTTTGGCTAAAGCACCAAACCTGAGGCAATGAAAAACAAACAACTGTCATTCTAAAGCAGTGGTTCACAATCTTGAACACACCTGGAATAATCCAGGTGCTTTAAAAGAATCCCGAAGCTTGGGTGCATCCCAGAGATCCTGATATAATCAGTCTTGGGTGAGACTTGAGCAGGGAGAATTTTCAAAGCTCCCGCAGACCACCCTACTGTGCAGTCAAGATGAGAACTGCTTTTTACAAAAAAAGATGTGCTATGAAGTGGCCAAAGTGGCCCTCAAGAGTGGAAGCGCTGGAACCAGGACTCTAGGCTCTGGACCCCAGAGCTTTGTTCTTTCCAATCTTACCTTTGTAACCAATTATCTTACAACAATAAGCTGAAAGATCTTCAAGTATTATCTTTTCATTTCTCATGTAATTGCGGGCTAATATTTTTCATCTAAAAAATATAATTTCTCATAACTACCTTCCAATCAGTTACCCTTCCTCCCCTCACCATCAACAAAGCTTTTGGAAATATTATTCTAAACTCATCTTTGTCAAGTTCTCACTTCCCAGGTGGTTCATAAGCCTCCATAACATGATTTTTGACCTGACCATTTTTTTGAAACTGAACTAAACAAAGCCTTCTAGTTGTCAAATACAAGATGTTTGGTCCTCATAGTATCTGAACACCACTGCATGGCATTCAAGACCTCTTCCCTTTCCCTCTCTCTCTTGTGTGCTTCCCTTTTGCCTTCCATGCAGTCATTCATTTCTATTTCCTTTGGGGACTCTTCCTGTTCACCTGCTTGGTAAGTAAATGTGGTATCCATTTTAGACCTATTTTTGTCTCATTGTTGATTAAGTTGAAGTATACAAAATTAAGCTTTTTGTAGGCTAAAACTGGTTGAATATTGGCCATGTCATACACTTTAACCTAATGCCCTATCCCAGTACAATGTTAACCAAACTGCCCATGGCTTCAGCTGTTATCTGTATACAGAGCTAATACTCAGGCTAGTTGCAAAAGTATTGCAATATTTCCTATCAGTTGGTAAATAGTTGGTGCCTTTTGCCCTCCCCCGACCAGTGCCCTCTTATTATCCTGACTGTCCTGCCTTCTTTCCTAGGACTCCTGACATCTCCTTATAATCCAATAACAAAAGGGAACAGGCCACATAACAAGGGACCACTGAGACCCTGTTTTGAGGCTGTAAGCAGTATCTGTTCTAATTAGTTGTTGTCCATGCTGTACTGCTTATGAAATATCATATTATCCCTATGTATTCATGATTTCCAAATGTATCTACCCAGTTAAATCACTTGTACTTAGCCTCAGACCCATATTGTCACTTGACTCTTCCTACTTTGATATCACATAGATACATCAGAGTCAATATGCCCAAAATAGAACACCAACTCTCCCCCAACAATGTGACAAACTTTAACTTTGATTGCATCAATGAACTACTCTCTAATCATCCATGTCCTTGTGTAGTCCCCTCACACACTCACTCTGGGCTTGCCTATTAGACTTGCTTTGGCCAGACATTATCAACACAATGGAAACAGAGCTTAAGAAGTGTTTATCCTCTGGGGAAGCTCACTCCTGGGGTCACCTGCAAAACTCTTAAGAAGCTCAGACTAAACCTCTGTGTGATGAGAACACATTGAAAGGGAGAGGCCAGGGAGAGGAGCATTGAGGCCCCAAGATGTCACAGAGCATCCCCATTCCATCCTGTCCAAATGTCTAAAGTGCAAAATTCTGAGAAGTAAAATGGTTGTTGTTTTAAGTTTCTTTACTAGCTAGGGTTCTCCAGAGAAACAGAACCACTAACAGAAGGTATGTGTGTCTGTAGACACATTTAGAACAATTTATTTATTTATTTATTTATTTATTTATTTATTTATTTATTTTTATTTATTTTAAGAAATTGGCAAACACAATTATGGAGGCAGTAAACTAGAAACCCAGTAGAGCCAATGGTGAATGGATGGTGTGTTTCCAGTCCAAAATCCAGGAAGCTTATGACCCACAAAGAGCCAATGTTTCCATTGGAGTCTAAAAGCAAGAAAAAGTCACTGTCCTGGTTCGAAGGTGGTCAGGAAGAAGGAATTCTCTCTGACTCTGGGGGAGGGTCAACCTTTTTGTTTTATTCAGGCTTTCAGTTGATTGGATGAGACCCACCCACATGGGGGGAGGTAGTTTACATTACTCATTCTACCAATAAAGATGTTAATCTCATTCAAAAACAGCCTCATCAAAATACCAGAATAATGTTTTGCCAAATATCTGAGCAACACATGGCCCAGTTAAGTTGACACATAAAATTAACCATCACGGCTTCTAAGCCTTTGGATGGTTGGAAATGCACCAACAGAAAACAGAAAAAAGAAAATGGTCTTTCTACAATATGAAACAAGACTGGCCTATATAATACAGAGTTAAATCTACTCTTTATATAATAGGAGTAGTATTATCAGAAAATGATATCATCCATCTGTTACCTGAATCCAAATTCTAGGATTATTCTAGAAAAATAGTTATCCTTTATTTTCATTTGATCACCAATACTTTTTAAATTCTTCCTCCTAATTAATTTCAAAAATTCTTTAACCTCACTGCTAGTGCCCTTGATAGGACACAGATGATGAAATCTGGCACTGTGCTGTCACTCCTCCCTTCAATGACCATGGTGAACATGGCCAACCTATCAAGGCTCTGTGTTTACCTCAGCCAGGAAAGTGGTCACATTATTAGCCTTAACACTCCACTCCAGGCATTTACTACAAATCAATCACACCTGTTCTAGAACTTTCTGATATTTCACTTGTTAAGGCAAAAACTATCTTGCTGGTTACACCAAGACTATTACCTAAGACTATTACCTAAGTCAATTTATATTCCACAGTTTTAGAATGATTGCCAAACTAATCTTTCTAAAATTTGTTTAACCTTGTCTGGGTTGCCATCTGGTGTTCACCTCGGGACTCAGAGGTGTTTGGGTGTGTGGTAGTTAGATTGACTACAAAGATGGCTCCAATACTTTGCCCTTCCCATATCCATGTCCCTTGTGGTGTGATTTTGCAGGTCTTCCCAGTAAGAGAAAAAGTCTATTTCTACACCCCTTGAATCTGGCTGGCCTTCTGGCTTACTTTGAACAGTAGAAGTGATATTGTAGAGGTTCTGAGCCTAGGCCTCACAAGGCTATGAGCACTTGCTCTCTCTCTCAGAACCCTGCCACTGTCATAGGAACAAATCTGGACCAGCCTGCTGGAAGATGAGAACTGACAGGGAGTGGAGCCACATGTCTCCCCCTAAGCCCATCAGACTTGTCAGATAGCATAGCCAAGATCAACAAAGCCACCCAACTTCCCACAACTAACTACAGAGAGATTCACAAACTATAACCATTCAGGTGACCCTCAGGTGAGTAGTTGTTTGTTACACAGCATTTTATGGCTATAGGAGTTGACACAAGGTTTATATGAAGAACTGGGAAGCAGGTCTATTTGCATGATAAACCAAAAAACTACTGCAGGAGAACTTACCCAATTGAGCCAAGGAATCAGATATAGAAGCCAGCAAAATCTATAGGTGGCTATTGTTGGAAAAACTTTGCAAGGCTATAGGAACACAAAGTGGCACCTGCAGACCCAACAATGCTGGTGCTAGCACTTTCATCACTGGTGGAGACAAAGTCTGCATCAGCACCTGAGTACCCCCAGAATCTTCAAAGGCATTTGCCAGCACAGCAGCCTTGGCAGCTGACATCCCTGCAGGGAACTGAAGCAAGGATAATGGTAGACACCGCATGGTAGCTAAAAAGACTGTATTGTAAGAATGTTTGAGGTACCTCCGGGGGACTGCCAGAAATAAAAGAAGGCACCTTGAAAGGTCCTGACAGAGAAAGAATGCTTTATGATAATGTTTTTGACTCTGTCTTATCCTACAACAAGTCCTGCTGTGGACTTGGAATACAGGATTTATAAATGTCTAAAATTGTTCCATAATTCACCTTTTCCCTAAAAAAATAAATCTGGTTAACACTGAAATACAAGTTTATTCATCTCTCATCTTACATGTATGCATGCCCATGCATTCACACACAATTTCCACCTGCATCATTTCTACACATTTCTACATACTCTCCCCACACCTCTTAGATAATAAGGTTTCTCATTTCCTGCCACATCGATTGGAAGGGCGTATCTTCTCTTTCAGAAAGAGCATTTCATAGGACCACCGTTGACTCACTGTAAGACAGAAGATTTTATGCAAGGAATTGAAGCTCTGGTTCTTTTCTTCAAGCTGCAGTATAAACAAGGGGAAAGTGCTCTTTTCCTCTAGCAGCAGTAGTGATATTGAACTGGCAGTAGAATGCAAAAAAGAATTTAAAAAGGCCACAAATTCATTGGAGTTCTTGCCTTCCATAGTAAAGTCTAATTCTCCACCCTTTGAATCTGGCTGTATGACTTGCTTCGGCCAATAGGACATAAGCAAATGTAATGTAAAAAGAGGCTTGCACATTGAAACTTGCTCTTTTTCTGCTGTATTTGGAGCTATGAGATAGCAGTTTGAGGGAGCTCAAGCTAACCTGCTGGAGAGGCCAATTAGAGGAAAAACGAAGCACCCCAGCCTTCAGCCCACCAACCACCAGACAAGTGAGTGAGGTCATTCTCGCTCATCCAGTTCCAGCTGAGCTGCCAGGTGCAGCTGCTATAAAAGCGGGCTTAGGAAAGGCAAGCTGAAGAATAGCCCAGTCCAGTCCTGTCCAAATTACCAATTCTGATTCATTAAACGATCATTTGTGTACCCCACAATGTTTTGGGATAGCTTGTGTATGCAGCAAAGGCTAGTGGGTGCATCACTAAAAATAAGGTGTACAACATCAGGGGTGAATGGTGCAGTGGAGACTCATAACATCTTGTATAAAATGGGCTTTCCAAACCACAGCAATTTGCAAAGGGAATAGGCTGGGAGAATTTATTTCTGTCTCTATCATCAGAATCTTATTTTAAAGCCCACAGGGGAAGAAAGAAAAAACAAACAATAAAAATGCAAAATAAAAACAAAACCTTCTCTCAAATCTTAGAAACTGAAACAAGTGTTTTTTTCCTGAGAAAAGTAGTTATGCTTATGTAAACTGTGTAGCTATTTGTGTATCTTCTTCTTTGATTTAAAAAAAAAATCATATCCACTTTAAGTCTCACTCTAACAAGTGACTAGGACTTTGCAGAATTCGATGTACTGGTCATTTATTTATTTTGGGAATTCCAATTTCCACATATTATACAAATTTTTACTTTTATTCCACTGCCTTCTCACTTTTCCTCTATTATAAGGGGGACCCCCAAGAAACACAAAATTATCATCTGGAGGGTGGGCCCCTTGTAGTACAGGCTTCCCCCGGTAGGTGAGTGTTCGAAGAACCCATCTGTATCAGTGTACCAGCTGGTGTTGTTATGAGAGGCTGCAATTAGCTTCAGTGAATTTTTTTTAAAGACTCTTTCATTGTGTTTGCCCATTTCCTGATGGGTAATTTGTGAGTGCACCTGCTTACAGTGCGGTGAGTGTTCAGTAGTTTTTGACCAAAAATGACATGACCATAGTTCCCCACCCTCCCTATTCACTTGATTGTGCCCCAAGTGACTTTTTTGTTTGTTTCCACAGATTAAAAAAGTCCTCAAAGGAAAATGTTTTTGCTAGTATGGAAGAAGTGAAACAAAAACAGCAGGAGCAAAATTTTGGCTTTCAAACCTGAGGTGAAGTGTTTTACAGGAGGAAGGATGAGCAACTAGGTGGACATGAAGTGAAACACGGCCAGGAACTGAACATAAGGCTTTTCTGTCACAAGAACTTCATAAGAATTAAGTTTTTCTAAATAAATACTTAGATACTCGAGATCCAAGATGGCAGAGGAGTAAATGGAATCTACACTAACCTCCTCCCAGGATCAACCTGGAATTACAACTAAATTGTGGAGAAATTATCCTGAATAACCAACTGAACACTAGCTGGGGAGAAGCCTTATAACCAAAGACAGACAGAAGAAATCACTTCACCACAACAAGACTGGTAGAGAGTACAAAGTTGGCATAAAAGAGCTGGCTAGGCCCCCATAAGTGGCAGGTGAAGTCTCAGAGGGATGTTTCAGCAGCCAGCGGGTTCCCCATGAGAAGTGTAGCATTTAAGCCTGAAGCTGGGTTCTCCGGCCTACAGCACCAGAGCTGGAAAGGAACTAGATAACATCCAGCTGTGAAAAGCAGCAGAATTTCTGCCTGCCAAGGAGAGAGGGCTACAGACACAGAGGGCCTCTTAAAGGGCCAATATACAAAATATTGTTTGCAGACACTTACCCTGGGCTCTGGCAAAGGGAGGACAAAGTGGATTAATGACACTTGAGAAAAGTCTGGGGTTGGTGGCTCTGGGGAGAGAACTAAAAATCAGCCACCAGGATCCCTGTGCGAAGTCATTCCACATACTAGAGGAGCCACCTTTCTCAGGCAGAGCACTCCCCTCCATGTGGCAACAGCCTGAAAGGAAACAATATCCCCTCCCACAGGAATTACTCTGACCAATCCTGTAGAGTTTAAGCTGGGCTGCTGATGACAGCCTGTTTAGTGTAACAATTGATTAGTTTAGCTGTTAAGGCAGAACATACAAAGAAGAAGACAACATGAGAAGACAAAGAAACAGACCCCAAATGAAAGAACGAGAGAATTCTCCAGAAGAAGAACTAGATAAAATAGAGGCAAGCAATTTATCAAATAGAGAGTTGAGAGTAATGATTATAGTAATACTCAACAGCATGAAAAAAGACATAGCAACCATAAAAGAGGACCAGTCAGAAATAAAGAATGCAATATCTGAAATAAATAATACACTGGAAGGAATAAACAGTAGGTTAGATAAAATAGGATCAAATAAGTGATTCAGAAGACAAGGTAGAAAAAATACCCAGTAACAAAAAGAAAAAAAAAGATTTAAAAAAAATGAGGAGCGCTCAAGAAACATTTTGGACAACATAAAATGTAGCAACATTCATATCATGCCAATACCAGAAGGAGAAGAGAATAATCAAGGGATCAAGAACCTATTTGAAGAAATAATGATTGAAAACTTCCCTAATCTGGTGAAGAAAAAAGACACACAACCCCGGGAAGCTCAGAGAATCCCAAACAACTTGGACCCAAAGAGGCCTACATCAAGACACATCATAATCCAAATAACAAGGCTTAAAGACAAAGAGAGAATTCTAAAAGCCACAAGAGAAAAGCAGATAGTTTCATACAAGGGAGCACCAATTAGACTGTCATCTGATTTCTCAACAGAAACATTATAGATCAGAAGGGAGTGATGTGAAGTGTTCAAGGTGATGAAAAGCAAGGACCAACAACTAAGACTACTTTACCCAACAAGGCTATCATTTAAAATTGAAGGAGAAATAAGGAACTTCTCTCTGACACAAAAAAAGCTAAAGGAGTTTGTTAACACCAAACCAGTACTGCAACAAATGTTAAAAGCCTTGCTTCAAGAAAAAGAAAAAAAGAAAAAAAAAAAACAGAAAAATAGTCTAACATAAATGGCACTAAATACGTATCTATCAAAAGTCACCTTGAATGTAAATGGCTTTAATGTTCCAACCAAGAGATATAGGGTAGCTGAATTGATAAAAAAAAAACAACACCCACATATTTGCTGCCTCCAAGAGAACCACCTCAGGTCAATAGATACACAGACTAAAAGTAAAGAGATTAAAAAAGATATCCCAAGCAAAAGGCAAAGAAAAAACACTACGGTAGCAGTACTTATATCTGACAAAATATGCTTTAAAAACCAAGGCTATAGTAAGACAAAAACAAAAAACAAAAAAAAAAAACAAAAACACTACATAATGACAACAGGAACAATCAAACAAGAGGATATAACCCTAGGAAACATTTACACACCAAACATAGGAGCACCTAAATATATAAAGCAAATCTTGATGGACATAAAAGAAGAGATCAATAGAAATACAATCATAGTTGGGGATTTTAACATCCCATTGACTTCAATGGATAGATCTTCCAGAGAGAAAATCAACAAGGAGACAGTAGCCATAAATGACCCACTAGATCAAATGGATTTAATTGACATCTTCAGAGTATTTCACCCCAAAACAGCAGAATATACATACCTTTCAAGTGCACAGTGTTTTCTAGGATAGAACACATTAGTACACAAAAGAAGTCTCAGTAAATTTAAGAAGATTGAAATCATATCAAGCATCTTCTCTGACCACAATGTTATGAAACTAGAAATCAATCACAAGAAGAACGCTGGAAAATATGCAAAGACATGGAAGCTAAGTAACATGTTATTAAACAATGAGTGGGTCAACAAGATCAAGGAAGAAATGAAAATGAGGACACAACAATCTAATATCAGTGGGACACTGAGACAGCTATCCTAAGAGGAAAATTCATAGCATTACAGGCACATCTCAAAAAACAAGGAAAAGCTCAAATAAGCAATCTAACTTTACACTTAAAGGAATCTGCAAAAGAACAACAAACAAAGCCCAAAGTGAGTAGAAGGAAGGAAATAATTAATTTCAAAGCAGAAATAAATGACATAGAGTCTAAAAAAATGATACAAAAGATCAATAAATCCAAGACCTGGTTTTTTGAGAGGATAAACAGGACTGACAAACCTTTAACCAGCCTTATCAAGAAAAAAACAGAAAGGACCCAATCAAACAAAATCAGAAATGGAAGTGGAAAAATAACAACTGACACCAAAGAAATGTAAAGTATTCTTAAGAAAATATTATGAACAACTATATGCCAATAAACTGGACAACTTGAATGAAATGGATCAATTTCTAGAAACATACAAATCAGGAAGAATCAGAGAATCTGAATAAATAGATTACATCTAATGAAGTTGAATCAGTACTCAAAAAACTCCCAACAAACAAAAACTCTGGACCCAATGGCTTCACAGGTGAATTTAACCAAACATTCGGAGAACTAACACCTCTCCTTCTCAATCTATTTCATAAAATCAAGAAGAGGGAAGGCTCCCAAATTCATGTTA
Source organism: Pteronotus mesoamericanus (assembly GCF_021234165.1). NCBI lineage: Eukaryota > Metazoa > Chordata > Mammalia > Chiroptera > Mormoopidae > Pteronotus > Pteronotus mesoamericanus. The sequence continues at coordinate 30,837,917 of NW_026555105.1, read as the reverse complement.
CAAGGCTAGCATTATCTTAATTCCAAAACCAGATAGACACACACACACACAAAAATTATAGGTCAATATCCTTGATGAACATAGGTGCTAAAATCCTCAACAAAATATTAGCAAGCCAAATACAGCAATGCATCAAAAAGATTATACACCATGATCAAGTGGGATTTATTCTGGGAATGCAAGATTGGTACAACATCTGCAAATCAATTCATGTGATTCACCACATAAACAAAATTAAGGATTAAAAAACACATTAGCATATCAATAGATGCAGAAAAAGCATTTGATAAGGTACAGCACTCATTTATAATAAAAACTCTCAGGAAAGAGAAAATAGAGGGAATATACATAAACATAATAAAGGCCATATATGACAAACCCATTGCCAGCATCAAACTCAATGGGCAAAAAATACAAGTGTTCCCTTTAAGATCAGGAACAAGACTGGGATGTCCACATTTACCTCTCTTATTCAACATACTACTGGAAGTATTAGCAACAGCAATCAGATAAGAAAAGAAAGGGAAGGCATCCAAATTGGAAAGGAAGAAGTAAAGCTATCTTTATTTTCAGATAACAAGATACTGTACATAGAGAACCCCAAAGGTTCCACCAAAAAACTAGTAGAACTGATAAATGAATTCAGCAAAGTAGCAGTATATAAAATTAATATCCAGAAATCAGTTGCATTTTTATATGCCATTAATGAACTATCAATAAGGGAAATTAAGAAAACAATCTCATTAACAATGACTTCAAAAAGAATAAAATACTGGAATAAACCTAACCAAGGATGTAAAAGACCTGTACAAGGAAAATTATAAGACATTGAAGAAGATACAAATAAGTGGAAACACATACTGTGTTCATGGATAGGAAGAATTAACATCATTAAAATGTCCATACTATTTAAAGCAGTCTATAGATTCAAGCAATTCCTATCAAGATTCCAATGACATATTTCACAGAACTAGAGCAAATATTTTAAAAATTCATCTGAAACCACAAACGGCCCTACATAATAACAATGATGCTAAAAAAGAAGAGCAAGATTGGAGGAATCATACTACTGAACATCGAACTATATTACAAGCCCATCGTAATCAAAACAGCATTGTAGTGGCATAAAAACAAACACATGTATAAATGGAACAGAATAGAGCACCCAAAAATAAACCCACACCTTTATAGTAATTTAATATTTGACAAAGGAAGCAAGCTCATACAATGGAATACGCTAGTCTATTCAATAAATGGCGTTGGGAAAATTGTACAGATACATGCAGAAAAATGAAATTAGACCACCTTCTTACATTGCACACAAGAATAAATTCAAAATGGATCAAAGACTTAAATATTAGACCCTAAACCACAAAAATCCTAGAAGAAAACATAGGCAGCAAAGTTTCAGACGTTGCTCATAGCAATATTTTATAGGCTATATCTCCCCAGGCAAGGGAAATGAGAAACAATAAACAAATGGACTACATCAAAACAAAAAGGTTTTGCACAACAAAGGAAATCATCAAAAAATAAAAAGACTACCCAAAAGAATGAGAGAATATATTTACTAATACAATTGATAAGGAGTTAATATCCAAAATTTATAAAGTACTTAAAGAACTCAACACCAAAAAAACAAAAAATACCCAATTAAAAAATGGGCAAAGGACCTGAATAGACACTTCCCCAAAGAGGACATACAGATGGCTAATAGATATATGAAAACATGCTCAACATCACTAATCATCAGAGAAATGCAAATTAAAACCATAAAGAGTTATCATCTCACACATGTCAGAATAGCTATCATCTATAAATCAACACACAACAAGTGCTGGTGAGGATGTGGAGAAAGGGGAACCCTTCTGCACTGTTGGTGAGAAAGCAGATTAGTACAGCCACTGTGGAAAGCAGTATGAAGATATCTCAAAAAATTAAAAATGGATCTGCCTGTTGACCCAGCAATCCCACTTCTGGGAATATATCCAAAGGAATCCAAAACACTAATTTGAAAGAACTTAAGCACCCCTATGCTCATTGAAGAATTATTTACAATTGCCAAAATATGAAAGCAGCCCAAGTGTCCATCAGTAGATGAGTGGATAAAACAACTATGGGTCATTTACACAATGGAATACTATTGGGCTGTAAAAAAGAGGAAAATTTTACCCTTTGTGACAGTATGAATGGACCTGGAGGATATTATGCAAAGTGAAATAAGCCAGTCAGAAAAAGACCAATACCATATGACTTCACTCATGTGTGGAATCTAATGAAAAAAATGAACTAACAAGGAAAATGGGGACCGACTTATAGATGGAGAGCAGATAACAACTAGTGGTGGGAGGAGGTTAAGGGGTGAGGGATTGAGCAAAAACGAAAAGGACTCCCATAGACAATGGTGTGGTGATTGCTGTGGGGAGGGAAGTATACGGGAACTAAATGATAATGGAAAAAATACAATAAAGATTAAATTAAAAAAAACAGCAGAAACACTAAAAGGCATCAAAATTGATGAGTTCAAAAACTGTTTTGAGCTGTGGAAACTATGCTTCGATAGATGTATTGCATCAAATGGAGAGTACTTTGAAGGTAATTGAAGTTTAAACATGTAAGAATAAATACACAATGTTTTATAAATAAATTCCAGTTTAGGAGGGTCCCCTCTCTTATATTTGTCTTTAAAGCATTGTAAATGCCTTTCAAATGAAGGCTTATATATGTAACATTTACTCATTGATTTACTCTATTTTGACTGAAAAGCAAATCTTATATTGAGCCAATCACAATGTCCATTCTTTCCTGTTTTCTGCTTCTACTTTTTTCACATGGTCATGGGTAGAGTCATCAGAAGAAAGGAGGAAGTGGGAAATGAAGATGGTAAAACATTTTGCAATTTTCCAAGTGCTAGGTATAATCTAAGAGATGTATGTTTTTTATTGAAATAGTTTCCCCCATAACAATGTACCCTCTTATTAGAACCGTATTTTTATTAACAGATCCCAGAGTTGCTTCACTCAGCATCGTGCATACAGAAGGAGAAAGAAAAAAACAAATACAAAACATGCTCATCACTGTGAGATAAATATACATTAATTTTTCTAGTCTCTTATTTATTTTTGTAGAGAGCCACAGTCCTCCTTGACACTTCCAAATGACTCTGGGACTGACTGCATTTGAACTAAGTTATTTGAATTTTGATCTATGTCTTTAATCAGGCAAATTGCTTTGAATACATTAGTTTGAATAGTAGAGTCAAATGGCTATTGTTTTTTTCTATTATGTGAGTAAAGAAATTAATAGGATTTAGGGATTAGGTTGAATGTCTTCTTTTATGTGACCTAGATAATATAGTGTCTTATTATCATTGCATTCCTAACAATAAAGCATAGTGTTTTCCAATGAGTTAAAACAATAGCTGTATAAACACAAAACATATTACTCATGTCTGTTGTGTATTACTTGGCCATTATTAATATTAATCATCTTTGCTTTCTTCCAAGAAGCTTAATGTCTCATATATTCTATAATCAAAACTGTCAAAAATTATAACACTACTCTATGTGATCTCTATAAAAAGAGATACAAACGCCGATCAAAAGGGCCATCGGTTACTTCATTTATATTCAAAGTGCTTCTGCCTATAAATTACATTAATAGCTTATATTCTCCTTACCTAGTCTCAGAAGGAGCTCAAAGCATGTTCAGTCCTTTCATTCTCATAACCTCTTCTAGAGGAGGAAAAAACTATGGCCCTGACCCCATATCCTGACCCTTGCCAACATGGAGAACAGCCACCCTCTGCCTCTCTCCTAGACAACTGCAGATTCAGGGTCCTGATATAAAAGGGAGGAATGTGGACCCTGTGTGCTGCTGAATTGACTTCAATGACATGTCTAAGTTGCCATTATAAACTTGTCTACCAAGTTGAAGATATTTGGGGCCATGACTCATTTTTTTTCCTTAATTTTTTTATTTTTTTTTGTTTTTTATTTAATTTATTTATTAATTTTTACAATTACATTTGTATATGCCTACACCCCACCACTTTCCCTTGCCCCTTCCCTCCCTCCTTCAACTCTTCCCCTTTGGTTTTGTCCATGAGACCTTGCTATATGTTCCTTGACTTTCCCCTCCCCTTCCTTTTCGCCCACTTCCCCGACTTCCCTCTTGTCTCTGTTGGTTTCTTTTCCTCTCAGTGTTGCTGGTCTTATTTTCCTTGCATCTTTGTATTGTTGGTTAGGTTCCGCTTATAGGTGAGATCATATGGTATTTGTCTTTCACCCCCTGGCTTATTTCACTTAGCATAATACTCTCGAGTTCCATTCATGCTGTCGTGAAGTTTAGTAGTTCTTCTATTCTTTCTGCTGCGTAGTATTCCATTGTGTATATGTACCATTATTTTTTGATCCAATAATCTACTGATGGGCATTTAGGTTGCTTCCAACACTTGGCTATTGTAAATTGTGCTGCTATGAACATTGGGGTGCATGGGTTCTTTTGAATTGGCGTTTTGGGATTCCTAGGGTAGAGTCCCAGCAGGGGAATCACTGGATCAAAAAGCAGTTCCATTTTCAGCTTTTTGAGGAAATTCCACACTATTTTCCACAGTTGCTGCACCAGTCTGCATTCCCACCGACAGTGTACTAGTGTTATCTTTTCTCCACAGCCTCACTAGCACCTGTTGTTTGTGGATCTGTCTATGATGACCATTCTGACCGGTGTGAGGTGGTACCTCATGGTAGTTTTGATCTGCATTTCTCGGATGGCTAGTGATGCTGAACATCCTTTCAAATGTCTCTGAGCCCTCTGAGCCCTTGGAAAAGCATCTGCCCAGGTCCTTTGCCTATTTTGAGACTGGATCATTTGTCTTCTTGGAGTGGAGTCGGGTGAGTTCTTTATATATCTTGGAGATCAAACCTCCATCTGATGTATCATTAGCGAATGTATTTTCCCATACGGTTGGCTCCCTTTTCATTTTGCTGATGTTTTCTTTCACGGTGCAGAAGCTTCTTATTTTGATGAGGTCTCACTTGTTTATTCTTTCCTTTGTGTCCCTTGCTTTAGGAGACATATCAGTGAAAAAATTGCTGTGTGGGATATCTGAGAGTTTCCTGCCAATGTTCTCCTCTAGGACTTTGATGGTGTTGCGACTTATATTTAAGTCTTTTATCCATCTTGAGTTTATTTTTGTGTATGGTGTCTGCTGATGATTCAATTTCAACTTTTTGCATGTAGCCGTCCAACTCTCCAAACACCATTTGTTGAAGAGGCTATTATTGCTCCATTTTATGCTTCTGCCCCCTTTGTCAAATATTAGTTGCCCATAGAGACCTGGGCTTATTTCTGGGCTTTCTATTCTGTTCCACTAGTCTATGAGTCTGTTCTTGTACCAGTACCAGATTGTTTTGAGTACACTGGCTTCGTAGTATAGTTTGATGTCCGGTATTGTGATCCCTGCTACTTTGTGTTTCTTTCTCAAAATTGCTGCGGCTATTTGGGGTCATTTATGGTTCCATATAAATTTTTGAAATGTCTCTTCTATTTCTGTGAAATACGTCATTGGTATCTTAATAGGGATTGTGTTGAATCTATAAATTGCTTTGGGTAGTATGGACATTTTGATGATATTAATTCTTCCAATCCATGAGCACGGTATATGCTTCCATTTATTTGTGTCTCCCTTAATTTCTTTCTTCAATGTTGTATAGTTTTCTGCATACAGGTCTTTTACCTCTTTGGTTAAATTTATTCCTAGGCACTTTATTTTTCTTCTTGCTATATCAACTGGTATTTTTTTCTGATTTCTTCTTCTTCTATTTCATTGCTGCTGTACAAATAGCCTTTGATTTCTGAATATTGACTTTGTATCTTGCTGTTTTGCCAAATTCACTTATTAGGTTGAGGAGTTTTTTGGTAGAGTCTACAGGGTTTTCTATGTACACTATCATGTCATCTGCAAACAATGATAGCTTTACTTCCTCCTTTCCTATTTGGATGCCTTTTTTTTCTTTTTCTTGTCTGACTGCTGTGGCTGAGACTTCCAATACAATGTTGAAAAGAAGCGGTGAAAGCGGACATCCTTGTCATGTTCCCGATCTTAGTGGGAAAGCTTTTAGTTTTTGCCCGTTGAGTATGATGTTGGCTGCAGGTTTTTCATATATGGCCTTTATTATGTTGAGGAATGCCCCATTTATTCCCATTTTGCTGAGTGTTTTGATCATAAATGGGTGCAGTACCTTATCAAATCCTTTTTCTGCGTCTATCGAGATGATCATGTGGTTTTTGTCTTTACTTTTATTTATGTAATGTATTACGTTTATTGACTTGTGTATATTGAACCATCCCTGCATCCCTGGGGTCAATCCCACTTGATCGTGGTGGATAATCTTTTGAATGTATTGCTGGATGTGGTTTGCCAATATTTTGTTGAGGATTTTAGCATCTATGTTCATCAGCGAAATTGGTCTGTGGTTTTCTTTCTTTGTAGGGTCTTTATCTGGTTTTGGGATTAGGGTGATGCTGGCCTCATAAAAAGAGTCTGGGAGTCTTCCCTCCTCTTGGATGTTTTGGAATAGTCCAAGAAGGACAGGGGTTAGCTCTTCCTTAAATGTTTTGTAATATTCTCCTGGGAAACAGTCCTGCCCCGGGCTTTTGTGTGCCTGGAGTTTCTTGATTACTGCTTCAATTTCCCCAACTGTTATCGGTCTGTTCAAGCTTTCTGTTTCTTCCTCCTTCAGTGTTGGGAGATTATACTTTTCTAAAAATCTGTCCATTTCATCAAGGTTTTCAAATTTCTTGGCATATAATTGTTCATAGTATTTTCTGAAAATCCTTTGTATTTCTGTGGTATCAGTTGTTATTTCTCCTGTTTCATTTCTGATATTATTTATTTGGGTCCTCTCCCTTTTTTTCATGATGAGTTCTGCTTAAAGACTTGTTGATTTTATTTATCTTTTCAAAAAACCAGCTTCTGGATTGGTTGATCCTTTGAATTGTTCTTTTTGTCTCTATGTCTTTCAGTTCTGCTCTAATCTTGACTTTCCTTCCTTATACTTGCTCTGGAATTTATTTGTTGTGTTTCTCCAATTCTTGAAGTTGTAGTGTTAGGTCTTTTATTTGAAATGTTCTATCTTTTTTAGATAAGCCTATATTGCTCTGAACTTCCCTCTCAGGACTGCCTTTGCTGTGTCCCATAGACTTTGGACTGTTGTCTGTTCATTTTCATTTGTTTCCAGAAATGTTTTTATTTCTTCTCTTATCTCATTATTGACCCATTCATTGTTTAATAGTGTACTGTTCAGTATCCATGAGTTTGCAAGTTTTTGAAGTTTCTCTCTGAGGTTGATTTCCAGTGTCAAGCCCTTGTGGTCCGAGAAAAAGTTTGGTATTATTTCAATTTTCCTGAATTTGCTGAGGCTTGCTTTGTGTCCTCTCATGTGGTCTATCTTTGAAAAACTGCCATGAGCATTTGAAAAGAATGTGTATTTTTCTTCCTTGGGATGTAAGGTTCTATATATGTCAGTTAAGTCTCTTTGATTCAGTGTGTCATTCAGCTCCACAATATCTTTGTTGATGTTTTGTTTGGAAGATCTGTCCATTTTTGACAGTGGGGTGTTGAAATCCCCTACTAACCGTGTGTTGCTGTCTATATCTTTTTTGAAGTCATCCAGTAATTTCCTTATAAACTTGGGGGTTCCTATATTGGGAGCATATAAGTTTACAATGTTGATGTCTTCTTGATAGTTTTTCCTTTAAGTATTATAAAATGCCCCTCTGGGTCTCTTTTCATGGCTTTTGTTTTGAAATCTACTTTGTCTGATACAAGTATGGCAACCCCGGCCTTTTTCTCTTGCCCACTTGCTTGGAATATTTTTTTCCATCGTTTACTTTCAATCTGTGTAGGTCTCTTGCTCTGAGGTAGGTCTCTTGTACGCAGCATATGTGTGGGTCATGTTTTCTTATCCATTCAGCTACCCTGTGTCTTTTGATTGGGGCATTTAGTCCATTTAAATTGGGAGTTATTACTGATAGAAACTTATTTGTTTTTTCTCTTTGTACCTGTGTTTTTCTCTTTCTCATTCTTTTCCTTCATCTTCTTAACCCAGTCCCTTTAGCATATCTTGGAGTGTTGGTTTGGTAGAGATGTATTCTTTTACCCTCCTCTTGTCTAGGAAACTCTGTATTTCCCCTTCTATTTTAATTGAGAGCCTTGCTGGGTAGAGCAGCCTTGGTTGTAGGCCCTTGGTTTTCATTACTTGGAACATTTGTTGTCATTCCCTTCTGGCTTGTAGGGTTTCCGTTGAGAAGTCAGCTCCTAGCAGTATTGGGGCCCCCTTGTATGTTCCTTTCTCTTTCTCCCTTGCTGCCTTGAGGATTCTTGTTGTCTTTGATAGTTGCCATTTTAATGATGATGTGTCTTGTAGAAGACCTCCTTGAGTCCCTCTTGAGTGGGGTCCTCTGTGCCTCCTGGATCCATGAGACCCTTTCTCTCCTCTAATTGGAGAAATTTTCCATCATTACTTTTTCAAGGAGGTTCTCTATCTCTTGCTTCTCTTCTTCTCCTTCTGGTATCCCTATTGTATGGATATTATTGCATTTCAGGTTGTCCTGCATTTCCCTAAATGCCTCTTCATTCTTTTTGAGTCTTTTTTCCATTTCCTGTTCTTTCTGGGAGCTTTTTTCTACCTTATCCTCCATCTCACTGATTCGATCATCGGCTTCATCCAGCCTGCTTTGGATTCCTTCTACTGTGTTCTTTAATTCAGAAAGAGTATTCTTCATATCCTCTTGTGTCTTCTCGATAGTTTCTATGTTCTTTTCCAGGCTGATATAGTTTTTTGTAAGATCCTGATAGTTTTTCTACAGTTTCTCATAGTGATCTTTGAGCTGGCTGAGCTCATTGAGCTTCCTTAGAGCCATTATTTTGAATTCAGTATCTGATAGTTCCCTTGCCTCTATTTCATTTAGCTCTCTCTGTGGGGAGTCTCCTTTTCCACTCATTTGGGGGGAACTTCTTTTTCTTCCCATTTTTGTGAGAGTCTGTTAAGTTATTTATTTATTTATTTATTTATTTATTTATTTTTGCTTCTGCTTCCATTGTGCCATCTAGATTTCCTGACTTTGTGGATTAAACTTCTATGGTAGTAGGCGGGTCTTTTTATTTATTTATTTATTTATTTATTTATTTTTCCCTTTACTTTTCTTTCTGGGCCTGCCTCTGATGACGTTAGTTGTTGACCCTATATGGCCTTGGGTCATTTGTTTGAGCCATCCAGGAGTCTACTGTCTGTGTCTGACTCCTGCTTTGGGCAGTTCTGTGACCCCTTCAGCCAGGGATCCACTATTTCTGTGGAGTGCTCTGCACTCTCACACCGGCTCCTTGATCACGCTCCCTGGCCCAGCAGGATCCCCCACCCACTTGAGCTTTGCATGCTTGCCCCAGCCCAGGGGGCTTCTTTATGACCCGCATACTTATCTGGCCCCCCGGCCCAGCAGGCACGCCAGCACTGGTCCATTTAGGGTCTTTTATTGTGTGCTTTCCCCGCTTTTGGCTCTTTGGATGCATTGCCTGCCCTCGCCAAATGGAGACTAGGAAATGGGAGGAAGTCAGCTCCAGGACTCCCTGGTTAATCCTGTTTCCAGTCTCTCCAGGGACTCTGGGCAGCTCTGGGACCCCTTCTGCCCAGGATCCCCTATTTCTGAGGCCTGCTCTGCACTCGCGGCCCGCGCGGGTCGATTTACACCTGACCTCGTTGATCTGCACACTCCCTCACAGGCCCCATCTGTGCCAACCTGTGGGAGGCCTTGCCAGCCCGCACAGGTCCACACACAGTCGCCAACCCTCGCCAGCCACTGGGCGCAAGTGTGCGCGCCTGTACTGAGTGGTTTTGGGCTGTCTATTGTGTGCTTTTCAACTTTTGGCTCTTTGGGGGTGTGGCCTCTTCCCCCACAATGGAGACTAGGGAAAGGAGAAGTAGTCGGGACTCCCCGGTTCCTCCTCCTGTTCTTTCCCCAACACCTCTGTCTCCAGTCCCTCCCCAGGGATCTCTGTGCACCCCTTGGTCCAAGGATCCACCACCTGTGCAGGCGTTGCAATCATGGGCAGTCTGGTTTGTGCGTGCCCCGCTTCTCCCTCTTTGGGGGCACGCCCTGCCTGCCCAGAATGGAGACTGCAGAATGGGGAGGGAGTCGGGACTCCCCAGTTCCTCCTCCTGTTCTTTCCCCAACACCTCCGTCCCCAGTCTCTCCTCAAGGCTCTCCCAGCCAGTCTGCACTCAGCCCCCCAGCTCACACATGCACAAGCTGTGTGCGGAGCGCACAGAGGGCAGGTTAATTGATTCCCTTACACCTGAACGAGATGGTAGCTGCAGAGGGGGAGGTGCGTTATCACCGGGGCTCTACCGGCCGCCGTGTCAGTTCTCTTCACAAAGTTTTCCTCACCAGTCTTTTCCCAGGCACCAGCCCACCCTGCTGCCGCTTCTACCCAGGGATCAAGGAGGGTGGCTGCCACTGCAATTTTTGAGTTGGCTCTTTATATGTCTTTTTGCATCCCCAGCCACCTGTCTCAGGCAGAGAGTGCCCCTAAGCTTTTCGGGGTTGCATTTTGTCTGTGTTTCCTGGTTTCAGCTGCTGTAGTCTAGGCATCCCTGTTTATGATTCAGACCCCGTTCTTCTCGGAGGGAACTAACTGCCCGTTTCAATGTCCCTCTGGTGCTAGTGCCTATGGGCACCCAGCCCACCCTCTCGAGCCTCCGCCACACTTTTCACACTTTGCGATGTGTGAGAGTTGATTCCACTGTCTGTCCGCGGCTCCAAGGCTCCTCTCCCACTATCGTTCCATCATTTTCCAGGTGATTACTCCACTATTTAGTCACAATTCTAGTTTGGTCTTGGGAGGAGGAGGTCAGCGTGACTCCCATTCACTCCTCCGCCATCTTTCTCTCCCTTAATTTTTTTATTGTTCAAATACATTTGTCTCCATTTTTTTGCCACCATTTCTCCCTGCCTCACCCACCCCCACCTCCCACCCTCAATCCTTTCCCACTTTGGCTTTCTCCATGGGTCCTTTATACATGTTCCTTGATTTGACCCTTCTCCTTCTTTTCCTCATTACTCCCCTTCCTGATTCCCTCTTGTCACTGTCAGTTTTTTTTCTTTTAATGTTGCTGGTTATATTTTTCTTGAGTGTTTGTTTTGTTGATTAGGTTCCATTTATTGGTGAGATCATATGGTATTTGTCTTTCACTCCCTGGCTTATTTTGCTTAGCCTAATGCTCTCCAGTTCCATCCATGGTGTCACAAAGAGTAGAAGCTCTTTCTTTCTTTCTTTCTGTTGCATAGTATTCCATTGGGTAAATGTACTATGGTTTTTTGATCCACTAATTTATTAATGGACACTTAGGTTATTTCCAGCACTTGGCTATTGTAAATTGTGCTGCTATGAAAATTAGGATGCATAGGTTCTTTTTAATTGGTGTTTCGGGATTCTTAGTGTATAATCCCAGCAGTGAAATTGCTGGGTCAAAAGGCAGTTCCATTTTTAGCTTTTTGAGGAAATTCCAAACTGTTTACCACAGTGGCTGCAGCAGTCTGTATTCCCACCAACAGTGTACTAGGGTATTAGTGTACTCTTTTCTCCACATCCTTGCCAGCACTTGTTGTTTGTTGATTTGTTTATGATGGCCATTCTGACTGGTGTGAAGTGGTAACTCATTGTGGTTTTAAGTTGCATTTCTCTGATGGCTAGTGATGATGAGCATCCTTTCATATGTCTCTGGGGGCCGTGGCTCTTGCTTTTCTTTATTTTGACAGGAGAAAAATATTTTCAAATTCCATACATTGAAATGTCATCATAAATTCATTTAAAAACAGACTAATTTTGAACCTCTGAAACAATACGAGTGATGATGCTTTCCAAGGCATTCCAACCTGATACTAACTTGTGCTCTTACTAATACAAGGTACTAAGATGTCAGTGAAATTCAAGAACACGTCCAATTTAGAGCATCCTGTATTAATCCATTTTGAAATGTCACTGCTTTACTCCAAACACCTCTGGAGAATATACTAACAAGCACAAGGTGGTGACTATCTGTGTAAAGAGCGATGCTGAAACAAGAGGTCATTCCTCAAGGGCAACGGAACTGTCCAATCAACTGCATGATAATATTTAAAGTAATTGTCTTCTTGCTTTGTTCCCATTTTCTAAGACATCTGAATCTGAACATTGAAGCAGATTGGGGGAAAGCCATCTTCTGACTGACTTACAGGTCAGCCCCTTCAGATGACAAACATGGAAAGAACATAAAGCAGACAACTAGAGGTTTACAGTCAGAGCTGTGCCTTGTCTCCTGGGCATCCCCTGTGATTTTTCCTCTTTCTATTCTTATAACTTTTGGCTCTAATTGGAGGCAGGAGCAGCATTGTTAGAGCAGAATTTAATATCCATATTGGCTGGCACTGTCACCTTGTAGATGAGCAGAGGGGATATATTGTGAATAAGTGACTTTGAGTGGAACGCTCCTGGTTATTATTATTTTTTTCAATCGAGAAAGTTTAGAACCACTATATTTATTTAGCTAGTTCACTAATTAAATTATCAGAGAGTGTTTATATGCCTGACACTGAAGTCAGGACTGAAGGACCAAAGTAAATGAGAACAAATGGTCACTGTGATATCTCAAATCTTCTGAGGGCAGATGCTCATTAATTTACTCAAACAAAAATTTATTAAGTCCATACTATGTGCCAGCCACTCTTCTAGCTCTGGACAAGCAGCAATGAATAAAACAGACAAAATGTCTTCCCTTAATAGACACAATTTATGAAGGGAATAGTTTAAAAAAACAGAATAAATAAGTAAAATAAATAGTATGTTGATGGTATCAATTCTATGGAGAAAATGAAAGCAGGGAAAGAATAAGGAAGTGGGGTGAGTTTTCATTTTGCACAAAACACCCAGGGAAGAACTTGAGGAGAAGGAAATAAATATTTGGGTAAAGAACTGAAGCTGTTGAGGGTGTGAGCCAAATGCATCTCTAAGGAAAGTACATTCCAGACAAAGAGAAAGCAAAGGCCAAGCCCTGGGAGGGAACATGCCCTGTGTAATGCAGGAACAGGCATAGATTTTATATTCCAAAAGTGGCTACCACAATATTTCCCCTTCCATATGAACTTCCAGAGCCTTGTCATCCCTGGCCTGTATTAAGAAGTGGAATCTATGTGTCATCCTGTTGAATCCAGACAGGTCTTTGTGATTACCCCAACTTGTGAGCATGGCAAGTATGACAGAAGTGATACCAGGTAACTTGCAGGGTGGGTGATAAAGGCAGTATATCGTCTGCTCAGCTCTCTCCCTTGAAATGCTTTCCTTTGGAACCTGGACACCATGCTGTGAGAAAGCCAGGCCACACAAGTCCTAAGTGAAGAGGTATCGAGGCTGAGCTTGCTGGTGACAGCCAGCAGCTGTATGAAAGGGATGTCTTGGAGGCAGATCTTCCCATTCCCAGTAGAGCCCTGCCAATTGATGCCATGTACAGAAGCAATGAATCTTCCCCACTGACCCCTGATCAAATGGCAGAGCTGTAAGCAAAATAAGTGATTGCTGTTTTCTTTTTAACCACTCTTTTGGGATAGTCATAGAGAAGGCTAGGTAACCAAAACAAGTGAGGAAGGCATTGTCACCAGAACTAGTTGGATTAGGAGACAGTGGGAGGAGAGGTGGGGGGACCAGATCTTCAAGGGTTTTATGTACCATCACAAAGCCTTTGCTTTTCATTCAAATAGGAAAGCCACTGGACCAATAAGTCAATGCTGGTCATTCTCTGGGTCCTAGACATCATCAAGAAGACAACCTCCAGAGGGCACACACTTCCCTAAACACCCTCTAACAGAGATTTTTTTTTCCCCAAGAGAGAGGCCTCCCTTCCTTTTCCTTCCCAGGGGCAACCTTTTGCATACATGGTGACAAACTGACTCACAGACTGATCTGACAAACTGGTTTCCTGTCACAAAATTGTAATATTTGCCTCTGTGGTGAGCGCTAGCCCTCAGGGTACCGAGAGAAGATTGGCTGGACATCACCTCATCACTGGGAGACTTCAATCTCCATGAGTGCTTGGCTTTCAGCCATCTTAGGCCTAGAAATGACCCAATGGGGTAAGAGAAAGGGCGTTTTCCATGTAGGCTTCTGCACTTTGTTTTCCCTCCGGGTTAATAAGCCTTTAGTTTGCTGACTTTAAGGGACTACAGCCTAGCCCATCTGTCATGGAGACATTTGCTTTGTGTGGGAGGAGAGCATTTGTTATCCCAGATGACAGTGTTCTCAATGCAGAAATGCTCAGAAAGATGAGCATCACCAGAATCCATCCTTGCTGATGTTTTGAACAGGTTAACACACCAATATGAAGAGCAGTATCTGCCTCATTCTGGGGCCGAGTTGATAAAAATGTTCAGTTTGTAAGTTTATCAAGTTCGATGGTTTCCAAAAAATGGGGCAAGGCAAAGCCCCTTGAGGATGGTGGCTAAGGTGAGTCTGGAGGAAAACAGGCCACCACTCCTGAGTCACAGAAGTTCGGGTCCTGACTGCCCCTGGGAACAATGCCATGGGCTCTGGATTGAGGTCCAGAATTAGCCTGAACAAACATTCTATTACTCAGATGTTCAGTTTGAGGAAAGTAGTAACAATGATAAATTTCCAAATGTTACATTATGTTCCTGGACAGACTCAAAGAGAACATTTGGGTAGGTGGATGAGCAGTAGGATTCAACAAAATGTCCTTTAGATTGGGTCCCATCAGGAAGAACTGAATGCTCTTGTTCTTGTTGTTTTGTTTTAACAAAGTCAAGATCACAGATAAGATGGCTATATGCTAAACATTGTTCTGTGTAAATGTCTTACAGAGTTGCCTTGAGAGAACTTCAGTGTCCATGACCACGTTGCGGTAAAGGCAAGCAGCACTGGCAGCAGACAAGTAGAAGAATAATGGCATATATTTTTATTTTGAATTTGTTTTCATAGATTTAAAATTATGTCATTTCATCAGATGGATGTTTCTTAAGGGAATGTAGTCAAAGAAAGTAAGAACTAGAAGGTTTCTTCAACATATTCTTCTCATTTCACAGATAAGGACTCTGAGGCCCAGAACAGCTAAATACTGGCGCAAGGCCTTCCATTGTTTGGGGTCCAGTAATCATACAGTTTACATCCTAGAATTTAGGACCTTTAAAACTTATTATTGCAGTTGCTGGTATATAAGCCAGTTACTCCATCACCAGCTTCACTACCTGATATGCAAAAGTCACCCAATAATGATGGTCTCCCCACACAAGCCTGAAAGAACTTTGATGGCAGGGCTGGAATATTTTATGTTTAATTCCACAATGTCTGATAAATTGTCTTCCATATAATAGAAGCTAATTTAAAATTTTCAATATATTTATTAATTTTAAAGAAAGAGGAAGGAAGAGGGAGAGAAAAAAACATTGATGTGAGAGAGAAACATCAATGTTGCCTCCCTTATGCACCCCAGCTGGGGATGGAACCTGCAACCTAGGTATGTGCCCTGACTGGGAATTGAACTCCCAGTCTTTTGGTGTATGGGATGATGCTCCAACCAACTGAGCCACACTGACCAGTGAAACAGGGCCTCATTTTAAACAGATAAATGAACAAATGTTAGATGACACACATTGAAATGTTAATATTTTTGCTGTTTCTCAAAGCTGAAACATCAGTGTATTAAATATTTATTGATTCTCTATTCTTTTTCATTCATTCAACAGATGTTATTGAGCATATTATGTGTGCTAAATGCTGCAGATACAGTAATGAGCAAAGCAAATGGACTCCCTGTCTTCATGGAGTTGACATTTCTGTGATCATCCATCTATAGCTGAGCAGTCAGAATATTTCACCTGGCTTGACCCAGACTCACAGGCTAATCAGATGAGGCAAGATGACATACCTAAGAGAGCCAAGCAGATATTTAAGACAGAATGGTGTCAATTGGTTCAGATAATAAGTTACATGGCTGTTTGGAGGACGAAAGAATTGGTGCAGCCAAAACAGCCTCAGGAGGCATTAAGGACAATATTGAGCAGTTTCTTGAGAACATAGTAGAATTTTAAAGATCAGAGAGAAGAGGAGGGGGATGTTATCCAAGGGAGTTGGAGTAACAGGGAAGAACAGCATGATCATGAATAAGGGGCCAGGAATGATTCCAATCAAGCCAGACTTTAGGCCAGAGAGAGAAAGGTTAAGTAGAAAATGTAGGGCCAAATGGTAAAGGTACCAATTAGAGGAAAGGCCAAAGATAAACCAATGTCTTTAATATTTACTTTTACCTTCCTCGAAAGTGAATGATGGGTCATATGCAGATGTATAATCTATTTCAATATGTTTTTGTCCAGATGGAAGTTGTATGGGACTTACTTCCCCATTACCCTTCCATCTTCTTCAGGACAACACTTTTTGGCAGGTAAGAAAGCCCACAGAAATATAACAAGGTTCTTCTGACATAAATTGTCAAAATTTTAGAAATTAAACATCCCTACTCACTTTCTTAGTCTATACTCCAGATCTTAATACTTCAAAATGTATACTCCATAGTAAATCCTTTAGAAAATGAATTTCAAGTATGTGCTTTCACTTGTCTATCTATCTGTTGATCTACTCTCAGTAAATTGAGCCCAGAGCACAAATATAATAAAAGTGAATTAGACTTAAAAATAGGGATAGGTACATATTGTATATCTAGGCCATTTTATAGACCAAAGCTCAAATATTGCCCATAATGAAAAAGTGTATATGAGAAGAGGAAAAATGAACAGATCTGTAAATAAAATATCTGTCTTAAATTAAGTACTTTGACAAGTCAGTAGTCCTAACAAAAGTTAGAGATCAGATCTAAGTGGAAGATTGAATGCATTTGTGGCCCCACTTATTGGCCTCTCCTATCAACCCACATGGACCTATAACTTTGGAGTCCCTTCCTGCACTGAGTCTGGGCTAGTCTGTGACTTGCTTTGGCCAACAGAATGTGGTAGAAGGAGGCCCTACCTGCTCTGAACCTAGAACTCAGGAGATTTTGTGTGTTTCTACTTTGTTTCTTAGAATCTGCCAAGTCACCATCTGAACATGTTGGGCTAGCCTGGAGGAAGAGACACAACATGGAACAGGAACTAATTGTTTCAGCCATGCTTGGCTTAGATCAGTCAGTTAATAGCCAGCTGAACCTCAACCATAGGAGAACCTAGCCCAGATTATCAGTCACCTGCCCATAACGCAGCTGACCCCTAGACATATGAGTAAGCCCTGCTTAGACCAGAATTACTGTCCAGTGACCCTCACATTCAAGGATAATAATAATTGCTTGCTGTTTTAATCTACTGATTTTTGGGTGGATTATTGAGTAAATCAGCTATCTGATGGAGATTAGCTGCTGGTTATATACTATAATCTCCAGTGAGATTTAAGATATAGTAATGCCTGCCCTTTTATCACTATGCTGAGATTCTGTTTAATGCACCTAAATAAATTTTTTGTGTTTGTTTTGTTCTATTTTGTTTTCTTTAAATTTCCTAAGTGTCTAATGTGCAGCCAGAATTAAAACATCCTGGCTAGAACCATCCCCCCCACACCCCTGCCTTTTCCAAATATTAAAACTCAAGGTGGGTGTGTGATTTTCAGTATTTAGCTAATGATTAATAAAGGAATGAGAGCAATGGAAATTTGATATTGAGCTTAGTAAACTGTGGAATATGGGCCTGTTTGCTTCACCAGGAAGTTACAGCTTCATACCTCAGGGGATAGTATTTCTCTGCCAAAGGGATTAACACTCCTCCCTTCCCCCCTCCCACACTGAATTGCTGGGGGATGCAATGGGAGGTGCTGGACCATAGAGACCTCTCAATCTAACTAGGATGTTTAAACCTATCAAAAACCTGTGAAAGCTTGGGAATTTGATTGGTTCTTTTGAAAAGGCACTTGATTCACCCATATCCAAACTAATATAATCCCAGGGGGAAAAAAGAAGCTCTCTCTCTCTCGCTCTCTTTCTCTCCTGATGACTCACGCTCACATGGTACACTCACCTGCTCTCTCCATGGACATGTGCCCTTGCAGCTGCATAGACCATGGCCATGTGGACTCCACATGCAGGCTCCGGGAGAGAGCCTGAATACCACAGTAAAATCATGGACTGCAACTGGAAACGCACTAAGCTAGCCAGATACTAGACTGGACTGGACTTTAATATGGAGCAAAAACTCTAGGGAGTGACTTTTATTCCGGCCCCAGCGAAGACAAAATTATACCTTATTCACAGCGAGATGGACAGAGTTGGGACACAGGGAAGTCAGGAGGAGAATTCCCTTAGTTTTACATCATCAGTAAAGTTCATCACAGGACCCCATCCTCCCATGAGGGTCTTAGGAAATTCCTTTCCTTGCAACACTGCAAGAACTCCACTTCTACCAATAATAGAAGGGCCATCTGTTGTCTTAGGTCTAATGCTAAAGTGTACTTGCTCTTGCACGTGCATCACTGAGAAGAACAAAATGATTCTGTCTTCTTATATGCAGAACAGTCCTCTAAGTGTTCATGTGTTTGTTCAGGCAATAGAACATTGATTGCTCTCCCAAAAATCAATGTGCAAACTTATTACATATGGGATGAGTGAAAGACCTGTTCCCCCAAACCCCCTCTATTTTCCTTCCCTATTCTGGTTCTAACAGATATAAGCCTTTTGCTAGTTACTATTTAGTTTAGTCTACGAATCTGGCAAAGCCAAGAATAAAAGGGATATGAGAGTAGTAGATCATTGGAAACTGGGGAGAGAATTTCAGAGGATGTTACACTATTTTCACATTCTCATTAGTACATGTCAGAGAGTTGGTTTATGAGAGTAAATGACCGACTAAGAGGGGAAACTTAAAAAAAGAGCATTTTATTTGAAAGTCAGGATATCCATGTGGTAAATCACATGGCGACTTGACCTGGGCAGATATGCCCCTCCCCCATCTGTGCCAGTGTTGGCTGCTTATGGCTCTCACTTACCTGCTTTGACAGAGAATTGTTTTCAGCAGATACAAGCCACTGGCCTGGAAATACCCGGGGGGTTATGCCCTCTCCAACCTTACCTGAAGGCAACCTGAAGCTGGCTAATGACTGATGGACACATGGTACAAAAGCCTGGCCTCTTTCCCTCAGGCTGAACAACCCTCTGGTGCCATTCACATTCTAAGCCTTCCTATGTGATCAGGCTGAGGCTCCACTTTAGAAGAAAACCTATATTTGAGGACTTTTTCTCTGGCCCTACTCTGCTTCCTTCCTTCCTTTTGCTTCTGAGAGCTCTCCTTCACTGAATCACTTGTGCCAGAACTTCCATCTCAGTTGCAGATTCCAGGAAACCCAACCTAAGAACATCTGCTGTCCAGAAAAGGCTCTAGCTGCCCATCAGAAGCCCTGTCAACATATCCCTATCTCTTCTTCCCCCCGCTGGCTCTGAGGAAGAGGCCTTCCTTTTCTAGTGCAATGTTAATCACTTACCCCCACTTTAAATGCATCCTCTCAAATCACTGGGATTGTTGATGCTTCACCTTTTCCCTCAACATCTTAAGTCCCTTTTTCTACTAACACTTCTTTTGACTTCATACATCTCAGGCAGGACCCTAGTACACTCTCTGCCTCCATCTCCACTCCTTTGTAGAAAGTATTCAAGGTCAAAATTGAGCCATCATTCCTTCAGAAAAGTTACTCCCCAACTCCAGTCCACACAGATCTCTTTTACATTCTTAACATCTAGTCATCCAATTTAACCCCGGAAGAAATCCATATTTTCTGTCATTATTCACAAGAATTTTCTTCACTATTTGTTTTATTCACTTGTCTTGTCTCTCCAGCAAAATAGCAGACACTCATGGTCAGAGACTGAATCTTTCTTAAAATTTTGTATTTCATAGTACCTTATTCTGTAGATGCATATAACTGATTAGCGAAAGAGAAAAGTCAACAGTTACACTTGGGTTTCAGATTGCAAGGGGTATACAATCTAACCTTGTTGTCAGAGCACCAAAAAAAAAACAACAACAACAACAAAAAAACCGATTAACTAAGTTGTTCAGATTTGCCATTTCAGGATATCACATCTTTAGCAATTATATTCTGTATGATAATGACCCAATAGACTGCAATACTGAATGCTAGTATCCTAGTTAACTATAATGATAGATACATTTTCCCCTTTGCAAAAGCTGTTGCTGTTTCACATAATGGCTTCAACCATAATACGAATGAAACTGGACAAATCAACTCTTAGTCCATAGCCAGTTAAGTTTGTCAATATAGAATGTAAACAGGACACAGGTCTAGAGACTGGAAGTTAATACTACAGTTTTATTTCAATATTATAATACCTCTCCTAATTAAATTTAAAATATTTTGCAATTACCACAAGGTATACAACTTTTATATACCTTGTACCATATACCAAGGCATAAAGATCTTTCCTATACTATGTGCTATACTATGCAAAATGATTTTGCAATAAAGTAAATGTACAAATGTGCCCAATGTATACAATGGGGGCTTTAAATTCCTCCCTCTAAAATGGTCATGCTATAGATTGTAAGTGATAGCATTTAAACTCCAATGAACATCCTTACCTTGATCTTAAATGTATTTCTCAGAAATGAAGACACATCACACTAATAAAAAAGTAAAATTGTAACTGAGTTGTACTCATCTGAAGGTTAGTTTTCTACCAGCAATCTCAACACTAGAAAACAGCAGACATAGCTGAGCCATCCGAAGTCAGTTTACTAAGAGAAAGAATGAATAGGGAAGAAAGGAGGGAGGAAGGGAGGGAAGGAGGAAGAGGTCACTCTGAGTCATTGAAATAGTTGTGATAAAATACAAATGTTACCCATCATGGTTTCACAGA
Organism: Pteronotus mesoamericanus; assembly: GCF_021234165.1. NCBI lineage: Eukaryota > Metazoa > Chordata > Mammalia > Chiroptera > Mormoopidae > Pteronotus > Pteronotus mesoamericanus. The sequence goes on along the minus strand of NW_026555105.1, from coordinate 30,816,969 downwards.
TGGACCCTCAGTTCAGCACCCTCAGTCTGTTGACATATTTTGCATGTCAACATTTACATACTTGGTTATCTTACTTACTATCCCAGCTAATTAAAGTCAACACATTATTAAGGCAGGAGAGCTGCAGAAGACTAGCTAGCACCTATAAAGTTGTAACTGGAAACTGAAGAAAAGAACAGATAATCACTGTATGGCGCAAAATGTGGTATTTGCTATGGTGTTCATGAATCATCAAAAAAGATGCATTTAGTTCTAAATCTGTGTTTAATAAAGTACAGAAATGGCTAATATGTTTTGAAAGACTCTCATCAAACATTTCAGAAATCTGTCATGACTTAAAAGAAAAGCTTTGAAAATTTAAATTTTCATGAATGTTTATATAGTTACCTTGATTCTGTGAATCATTTTCCAATCAAGATCTGATTCTCTGATCTTGGTCCTCATCAATAAATGTCACCCAGATGTTCCAGACTTCCTATTTGACCAATTTCTTTTTTCTACTTGAAAGATAGGATGATCATAATTATTAAAAAGAACTCATTACTCCAGGGTGGAAAGAAGGGCAGCAAGAAGTACAATATAAGACCAAGATTATCAAGTATGATGTGGCAACATGTCCAGTCAGTCCGTATGGATGACATATGGGTCTCAGAAGTAGTTAGGTAGTGATGAGAAAATAAGGAAAAAAATATACCCTTATCCCAACTTTCCCCAAGAATTTTCTGTCTAAATTGAACTAGTTTACTTCCAGTCTCCCTTATACATCTAAATTGTCACAGTCTCTAAAATAATATAACTCTCTTCTTTATCCATTCATGACCCATAGGTGGTAACCATGTCATTGGTGAAAAAGAAGGAAACTGGCTGAGGGCATAGCACCTCTAAAGAGTCAGAGGCATTGTAGTGCTTGGTATGGTTGTAGCTGCATCAGGGAGTGCGTCAGGAATAGGAAAAGACTTCCAGAGCTAGCTACTGAGGCATTGGTGGTATCAGATGACTAAAAGTCTGATTAAATGGGATCTGCTGAATTTGGTACCCAGTGGAACAAAAAAACAAAAACAGATAAGACTGTTGAGCAAGTGGACTTCGAGGCCTCAAGCTTAGCTACCTGGTATGAAGAAGGCACCATTAGTGGGCACAGAAAGTTAAGATGGGGGTGGTAGTGGTGAGGGCATCCTTACACCTGAAACTCCAGTAGGCCAGCCAGAGCCCTGCAGGGGGAAGTTGGAAACATCAGTTTTGGGCTTTTAAGAAAGACCTAAGATGTGGCATTATCTCCTTAGATATGGTTATCTGAGTTCCAGAGCAATGCCACTTCAAGTGTGATCCACAAAACAGTACCACCATCTTGAAAAATATTAGAAATTCACTTTCTTGATCTCCACCCCAGATCTACTGAGTCAGAATCTCTGAAGTGGAATGCATGGTTTGTGTTTTAGTAAACTTTCCTGATGATTTTATGGGCACTAAAGTTTGAGAAGCACTGGGCTAGAGAACAGATAAGATCATGAAAAAAGAAAGTATGTACCCTAAAGAAAAGAAGTTTATGCACTGGATAATTCCTTTAGAAGTTGAAAAGCACAATGAAAGCAACATCATAGAAAGACTCTTGCAGAGTATAAAAAAAAATATGGTGTACTTCAATGTAAATATCAAGGAAAGATATAATACGTGTGTACTTATTTTAAGCTGCCTGATAAATTGTTAAATTCTTCCAGTGGTGGGACCAGTTAGGGATTTAGGTAAGAGTTAGAGTCAGTATCTCTAAGAATGGTCTCTTATTTATTGTTGACAAATCACAACTGTCCTATACAAAATAGGACTTTTGTCACCTCTGGATAAAATACACACACTAATGGTGGCAATATCCTAGCAGAGTGGCACATCTTTTGGTTGCATTTTGGCTCTTTTGCCAGAAACATGTGTCTTTAATCCCACACTCAAACAGCTAAATCATTCATGTAAGAAGCCACAACACAGTAAACACCGGAAATCTGCAGTGAGTCCCAGAAGGAATAAGCAAAAGAGCTCACTGGTATTACTCACCTGTAATTTATCAACTTTATTATTTTGCACACAAATATTGAATTAGAGTGTTTTAATAACTTTCCTCCAGCAAATGAATTCTCTCCAATGTAGACTAATAACAGGCACAGAACAAGTTTTCCGTGGTCCCTGCTGCGGAGAGAAAATCACTTCCGGCCATTAGAGCTCAGTAATGACAGCCTTTAGAGTACACCCTATCATCAAAGCCATCACAAAATCATCCACAAAGTCCCAATTTTCACGAAGTCCTGAACTAGGCTCATAATCCTGGAGTGAAGGTGCCTGGCTTTCATGCAAGGCAGTGGCTGGCTAACTTGTCGAGGCAGACTAATTGCTTTTCTAAACTGATGTGGGTAAGAGATGTGTCATTAGAGTGGAAGGCCACTCCCAGTTTATTTTTACTACACCACAGAAACTTGTAAACTCCATTTTAAGGGCTAAGGAGGTCTTTGTTCAGTGAGCATGTTCTTTCTAGCAGCTTCTGTGCTCACTGGCTCAATATCATAGCTAGAAAAACCGAGGTTGGTGAAAACTCCATTTAAGTATGTAGAATGTTGGCTCTAATTAAGGAAAGAGTGGACATGCATATTTTAAATGTATACAAAAATTATATACTGATAAATAAACTCTCTGGTTATTTACTTTCTTCCCCACAAAATGCTGTCCTTTTTCCTACCTTGTTCAATACTCTACAACAAAAAGGAAGTATAAAATACAACAAAAAAGAAATAATCAAAATTAAAATACAAAATTTTAGCTGTGCAAAAAAGACTACAACAGAATGTCAGGAAGATGAGGTCAGGGGTCAGAGGGACCTGGTTTGCAATGCCAACTCTGACACTACTGTGTGACCTTGACTAAGTCACTTACCTAGAGAAGCCTAAATATCGTGATCTAAAAGAAGGGAATAAAAATCCCATCATCCAACAAGAGTATTTTGTGCATTAAATGAGATGAGGTATGTGTGTGTGTGTATATATATATATATATATTTCTTATGTGTGTGTGTGTATAAGATGAATTTCTCTTATTGTCTAGTGCAGGTTCCATATGTTACCACACAGGTGGCAAAGTGAAAAAATATGGACCTGGGTTCGGATTCTGCCTCTACTATGTTTTAGCTGGGATGTCTTGATTAAGTCACCTCTCAGGTTCTCCTCTTTTCCACTAGCTAAATGAAGGGGAAGGGTTTTAATATTCTTTCATTCCTTTTATATTAAATATTTCATATATCTGTATACTTTTACTAATTGCTCTGAGACTTTCCTGCCTTCAGAAGGAGTAATAAATAAGATGTTATGTAAATTACATAAAGGGATTTTATAGATCTATCTCCATTATTCTGACTTTTTAAAGTAAGCTATTTTATTAAAGTAAGACATTCAAAAAGAAAAATTACAAATTAAAATTCAGTAGTTTGAATGGTTACTGGTGTAATCACCATCCAAATCAAAGGCTAGATCCTGACCAGCAGCCCAGAGCCTCAGATCATTAAATTCTCTTTTACATACATGGATATTATCTGTTAAATATGTATGAGAAACTGTTAACCTAGAGGTTTTGTTTCTAATTAAAACAACAATAAAAACTAAGATTGAAGAAGAGCCAATTAAATAAAAAGCATTCTGGATGGGAAAAATAAAAAGATGGATCAAGATAAGTAATTTTCACATTGAAACCTACTACAAAGCTAATATCTATGATCCTTTTATGTCCATACTAATTTGGCCACCTAGATAAAAACCCAAAGGCAAAATACCATTCAGAATAAGGCCCATTTCTTTAAATGACTGTCACCTCTGCTGGCTTCATGAGTTCCCCACACTGAGCCTTAAACTGCTTGCACTTTTACAGTTTGCCTCTCAGATTTGCAGCTTTTTCTCCTGGCTGTTGGTGGAATGGTTTTCTCTACAGACGGGCCTGCATGCACTTGGATATGTCAGTCAGCACACTGAAGGAGAGCGTCTTTTCTGGCCGCATCATTATATTTTCAACATATCTATATGCTGAGTTCCAAAGAATGGTTTCAAAGTATGCATACTTTTCCCACTATCATATACTAGCTTTAAACATAAATAGGCTCCATTAAAATCACATAATATTCTCCCAAGTTTGATATCTAGATTCATGTATAAGAAAAATGTTTTTTGGAAAATGCAAGCTTTTGCTTTAGCTTAAAAAATTAAAAAGAAAAACATGAGAAACTTTTAGATGCTATTGACACTTGAGCAAAACTAAATAAATAAATAACTAGGAGTTCTCTGAGCATGGTATTTTTTTTTATTTGGGGGGAAAGAAGAAGGTGAAATATCTGTGACTTTATTTATCTCACTTAATCCCATTGCCCCTGCTGCCAGAGCTATAGGATAAAGGAGGAGATGGAAGAATAAGAAAAAGGAGAGTGAGAGGAGGAGGAAGAGCAAACGGGGGTGTGCATAGGGGCTAGTGCAGGAGTTACATGGGTTCACGGGCTGTCAGAGTGCACTGGCCATGATAGATTGAAACATTATCTGATAAGTTTCCATTCCTAGTGATTCTCAGCAGCCCCCTTGATCAACTTCCTTCCCACTGATTCTGCCTCAGGAATCCGTTGCTGGGGGGTGGCGCTGAATCCAAGGAAGAGGAGAGGACTCAGTGCTCAAATCATGTTTCCAAAGTTGCCTCTGGAAGCCCATTCTAGGAAGAGAAAAGAATAGTTGTTAAAACCAAAGCTTTCATTTGCAAAACCAGAAAGGTTAAAAAAAAAAGTTTGGAGGGTTCAAAGGAGAAAAGGAATATTTTTATTTTTGTTTGTTTGGCTAACTGAAAGTTGCACAGAAGGAATGGTTCAGGACAGGGTGTGACTTGGGGGCATTTCCTGAACCACACGTTCTGAAAGGAGCCTTCCTGGGCTGGGGCTGACGGGAAGAACCGGAGGGAATTTGACAGTGAGGGATACTCAGTCTGACAGTGTGGGTTCCCGTTTGGATGTCACAGGAGAATCTCCTATGAGACCTCACCGACCCTAGAGCAACCTCAGGGATGGCAGGCAGGCCCTGTTTAGGCAAAGGTCATGATCTCCCACCTCAACATACCTTTCTCTCCACTACCCATGGTGCAGGGAGATCCAGGCAGCCCCGAGAGAATGGATTGAGAGCCTGATGCTCAACCAGGTAGAGAAGGCGGAACTTCCAACTGGAAGCCATGGCCCAGGACCATAGAAATGAGAGGTAAATACCAGAGTGTACCCAATGGAAGCTGATGTAAATGGAGATGAAGGCAGTCCCTGGCCCCGCACAACCCCCTCCCCCAACCAAACAAGGCAGAGAAGACTAAAAGATAAGCATGTATTTGATCCCTCCCTCTCATTCCAGATGGAAAGCCTCTGAACCCAGCTATCCTACTTGAGTAGGAGGGGAGGAAGGATCCCTAGAGAAGGGGGGAATGGCCCTGCTTAGAAAGGAAGGCTTAGAAACCTGAATCACCTGAATGTTTACATTTTAGCATTTTAAACCAGAGGATCTGAATTGCCATAAAAGGAGGGCTGATGAGCAAGCTTAGTTTAGTTACTGATAAAATGAGAAGTTGTGCTTCTACATATCAGCATCCTAATGTGTCTATGTCACAGCAACTTTAAGAGCCTTTAAGTTTCTAGGGGATAGAATTCTTCTCCATATCCCCACTTGCCTAGGAAAGGCATGCTCTGGGAGGCAAGAAGTTCAGTGGTTGTAACTAAGCAGTCTTTCTAGTCTAATCAGCCCTCCAGCAAGGGGAGGGGGCAGACCTGATAGAAACAGGAGAACACTCTTCCAACTGTCAACCAGTTGTCCTTTCCCCCACCATCCTCATTCAAAGAGCTGAAGATTTCCAGGAGTCCCCTCTTCCAAGTCACCTGAGGACTCCTACAAACTTAATTTCACAATTTGTAGGCCAATATTTGGATTTTTTGCAGCTTGAACTCTGAAGCTGCTTACATAGCATAACTTTGCCCTTTTGGGCTTCAAAACTACCTGCAGAGCAGGCAGGCCTCTCATGCTGATTGTACTATTTGATAAATTGTACTCCTTGCATCATTGTTCAATAATACTTCCTGTACTGAGATTGTGTGATCAAAGACTGCTTTTTTTGTTGTACAGGCCTGGGCTGAAACCAGGATGTTGAAAGATGCTTAATCATGTATTACCCATTGTTCTCACCTCACAACCGCATCTGTTGATCACTGAGTCAGCCAACCATTGAAAGTCCAGTTGCCTCCATCAATCAGAAAACAAATGAGAAAGTTTATGGTCCTGTTTCCTCTAGCAACCCATGTCTTTGATCAAAAGCTTCTTGAAACTTTTCCCTTTATAAACGCTGCCCTATCCACTCCATTTTGGAACATATTCTCGTTTATACCAAGAGCTGTTTCCTGGTGTGCAAATCATTATCTGAATAAACCCTCTTTAAATTTCTTTTAAAGAGTTAGCTCCAGACTTTTGTTTACACACACCTGCAACAGAATATCCTGCAGAGTCATATCAATTCTGCTCTGCATTTCACCTGGGGCCTGAACGGAAAGAAATGACCTGACCCTCCCCATGGCTGATCCACCCCTTTACATTTTTCCAAAAGAGATTTGAAGTATTTTATGCAGTTTATGGAGCAGCTCCCACTTGAATGGTCCTTTGCTGGCTTTTAGAAGAGTTCTTCCCATGATATGGTCAAGCCCAGCAATATCACATGGGAGCTGGTTAGAATGCATATTATTGAGACCCTGCCCAAACCTACTGACCAGTAAACTCTAGGGTAGAGTTGGAACAACTACCCAGCTCCCATCCCCAACCTATGCATATTCTCTCTGAGATGCACTTCAGAGACCTGAGTGGTACTCTGCATTGAGTTCCACTGGAGGTTCAATGTATCTTCTGATATAAGCCTTACCATCCTCTGGTGCCTGAGCCTCCAGCAGCATCTCAGCATGCCTAATTTAGGCCTCCAGCAGGAACTTTTGTTCACCTAGCAGTCATTGAGGATCTGCCAGACTTCAACTCTTTTTCTTCTTGTGGCCTCAAACCTCACTACTTACTATGGCTTAGTGATATGAAGAAATAGAGGTGGCAAAATATGTGGGGCATTTCAAAGTCCACTTACCTAGACTTTTATTCCAGAAAGGGGGTAGGTAGCCCTCTGGGGCTTAAGAAGCTGATCCAGCTGCCTCTTCCTTATTCCAAACAATGTTCCTGTCCACAGGTAATCCTATCCCCTAGCTCACTACTCTTGCTACATCAAGTGTGGTCCATGGACCAGCAGCATCAGTATCACCTGGGAACTTGCCAGAAATTCAATATCAGACTTCACCCGAGACCTGTAAAATAAAAATCTGAATTTTAGCTGGGAATCCAAGGGATTTGTATGCTCATTAAAGTTTGTGCAGCAATAGTCTAGCTTGGTAGTTCTAGATCCAGGCTACACATTGCAGTCACCTACGAATATGTTACAAAAGCACTAATACACTCCGAAGATTTTTATTTAACTGGTCTGGAGTGATTCCTGAGCATCAGTATTTTTTTTTTTTAATTCACCCAGGTGATCCTAATGTGTAGCTTGGGTTGGAGACCTTGTGGCCTGGCTAAATCAACAGACTTAGAAAGGCCAGATCTCCCTGATCGAAAAGCTGCATGTGACTCAAAGGCATAAAGGAGGAGGAGAGGTGAATGGATGTGCTACACACATTACAAATATTAGTTCATTTGATTCTGTGAATAACATTGAGAATGTGCTATCAGTTGATTCTTTTAACCAATAAAGGAAACCAGCTTGAGAGTTTAACTTAGACAAGATTCTAAAATTAGCAAGTTGTAAAGCCAGTTTTTAAAAGTCTGAATAGAAAACCTTTGTCTTGCCCTGGCCAGTGTTGTCCTGTTGGTTGGAGTGTTGTCCTATAAACTGAAAGGTCACAGGTTAGAGTCCTGGCCAGGACACATGCCTGGGTTGTTGGTTCGGTCCCCAGTTTGGGCGTGTATGAGAGGCAACCAATCGATGTTTCTCTCCCTCTCTCTCCCTCCCTCCTTACCTTCTCTCTAAAATCAATGAGCAAGTCCTCAGGTGAGGATGAAAAAATAAATAAATATAATTATTTTAAAAAGAAAGAAAATCTGTGCCTCATTTGCTAAACATAGAAACTGAGTGACATAAAATGAAACAACATGCAGTAGAATATCTGTTCTAACACTTCCCAGTACACAGAATTCCAAAATTGTTTACTCTATATTCAAAGACAAAATATCAGACCAAAGGGGTTTCCTTGGATTCTTTGTACAAAATTTTCAAGATTTGCATTCTTTCTCCAACACTCCTTCTCAGGCATAGCTCTGGGGATACCCTAAAGGGTCATGGATGTACAGGCTTTGGGCTTACAGTAGCACTCTGTAGGAAACTTGCAGTGGAAGGAATGCTAAGCAGTAAGACTTCTCCACGCAAACTGGTGATGGGTCTTTCATGTCACCTTCTTGAACCCTGATTCTCAGAGTTGAGTGTCTCCCTGGAGGCAATGGGAAGCCTATATAGTTAGCAAAAAGAACTCTACCTCAAATCTTCTTGAAGTTCAATGCCAACTCTTTCACTTACTATGTGACTTTGGACAGTGTGCTTAACCTCCCCACACCTCAGATAACTCATCTGTAAAATGGAGAAAAGGAGCTTGCAACACCACCCTCCTTGCCTGGCTGTTTTTAAAGATTGTGATGATGTATATCATGGAATATAATGTAAATGGTAGAAATTATTATTATTTAATTACTTGGAATGGTCTTCTGCCCTTTTCTTTCTTCACTAACATTGAAACCTCTGCACCACCAACATAGACACTTTCTGACAACCCCTCTTCCTCACACAGCAACAGGTGTCAGGCTCACCACTAGCACACCATAGAACATATTACTGAAATAACCTAATAAACCTAACTGAATAAAGCTGTCTATGCATACCTGCCTCCGTCACTTGACCATGAGCTCCCTGAACACAGGAACTATAATGTTCCCAATAAACTCGGCCCCTAGATCAGTGCCTGCTCTTACATATCAAGGTCCCAGTGTACAGTTGGAAAATAAATAAATGAAATGTAAATATTTTGGGCTGATCATTTTGGAATTGGCTGGTACATTACCTGTACTTCAAAAATTTCACTGTTGAGTCCCTGGGTAGAACTGGGGCATTACCATTCATCATCTTCTATATAGCTCCTTATCTATCCCTGGCCCACCAGTCTGGATCCTCACATGGCTGTTTTCTTCTCATAACTAAGGTAAGACAAAGTCTCAGGCTCTCGCCCCAAAGGCCTTGGCCAAGGTGATGCCCATCCCCCTGGTGTAATGGAAAAACATCTGGAGGGTATTCTCGGTTGTTCAAAACAGCTTCTATGTCACAAATCACATGATGAATGCACACAACTTCATTCCCTGAGAAACATTCCCTTGGATCGCCTTCAAATGATCTATTATTGATAACAAAATATATGCCACCTACCTCATTTCATTTCCATACTACCCCATCAGAATAAGTACTTTATATGATTTAAGGATGGGGAAGATACTCCTGGGAGCCTTCCCAAAGGATGAGGAAGATGCTCCTGGGAGCCTTCCCAAATTACCTTGTCCTATTCCTCCAAAAATAAGCTAAAAAAAAATGCTAGTCACTTTCCCAGCCCTTTCTTTAAACTAAGACTTGGGAATACGTCACAATTTTGGCCAATGGAGCCTGAAGGGAAGTCTGCTAGGAGAGGGGTAAGTGATAGGGAAAACTTTTCCTCCTTGATAAAACAAGAGACAAAGAAGGAACAACATTCTTCTTCAGCTAGATGTTGTCATGCATACAGGTGATGCATGGTATGGTAGTAACAATCTTGCAACCATGAGGAGAAAGAACTAAAGGACCAACCCAATATAATAAAGCTAGAGAGCAGAGAGATCCTTGATGATGACAGTAGGCTTGTTGGCTTGTTGCTGTGTGGTATAATAAACATTCTCATTGTTCAAGCTACTTTTAGGTGGGTATTAAGTTTAATTATAGCTGAAACATCCTTCAGGGGTGTGTGACTTTTTGGCATCTCTGGGCCAACTAGAGGAAGAAGAGTTGTCTTGGGCCACATATTAAATACACAATCACTAATGAAAATTGATGAGCAAAAAAAAAGATTTTAAGTAAATTTACAGTTTTGTGTTGGGCCACATTTGTAGCCACCATGAGCTGTATGCAGCCCATAGGCCACAAGTTGGACACTGGAAGTGGACATGAGAAGTTAATTACCTTGGCTGAGAAACCGCATTGCAGTTAGTAAAAGAAAAGAACTAACATAATAGCAGAGGAAAGAAACAAATATTATCAATGCAACATGAGCAACACACTCTATCAGGAAGAATATATAAAATGTATCACCTAATCCTGGCCAAAATCCTAAGAGAATTTTATAAAATAAAACTCAGAGAGAGAGGTTAAGTAACTTCCCATGGTCAAGTAGGAAGTGGCAATTTTGGTATTACAATCTAAGCTGGTATGACTCCAATGTCAGGGGGAATCTTCTGTGCTACATGCATGCCGACTTGGTTTCCATTAGTTCATGTTTAGGTTGTATGACTCTTCCTCAGATATTTTCTGGTGAAATAATTTTGTTAGGAAGAATTTAAGGCATAAGAGGAGACAATGATATTCTCAGGAAGATAGGGAGGGTCGGGGGTTATGGAACAATAGTAGAATACTGAAAGCTACCTGGGAAGACTTCAAATTTTATGCAGAACAAACCCAGATAAACACTGTGCTTTGACTGTAAAATACACATATGCACATACATGCACACATACAATCAATATTTTGCAATAGTCTTTATTAACTATATGTTATTTGACACAGTTATGGCATAATTAAGGAACACTTTCACAAATGAATTGGATCTAGTTTTGGTTGGATAATAATATATCTATTTACTTTTGTTAGTCCTTCGAAATTCCAATACACTGTAATTGTATTTTTAATGACAGAAGATTCATCTCAGCTCATAGAAGATGCATTTCATTATTCACCACACATTTATATTTGAATAAATGAACTTTTTCATTATACATTGTAATCTTTTTGTTGCATAATGCTTCCATTTTTGAAAGCCATGTAATCACTTCAGTGTTGTGTTGGCAATTGTCACTATATAAGGTATAAAATTTTGAAAGGATGTAATCTGAGGATTTTGATCTTGCAGCATAAATATATGCATGACACGTAATACAAATATACTTACTCCAGATGGTTGCTTAAAACAGATAAATCAAATTTCCCAGTAGTAACAAACTAAATTTTCAACCAAAAATAGTTTTTTTTCACTGATTACAGTGGCCAAACATTGATGTCACTCCAAACATAAATGTGACAAAACAGGGAAAGGTCATGATAAAACTAAATTAGATTTTTCTGGTCATTTTGAGTGTTTCATGGAAGCTCCTGAAGATGAAGACTTTCCCATCTGAAAAAGTCCAGGTTTTAGTTCAATTCTGCCATATTTCAAAAGACAACAAGTTCAGCATGTTTGGGTTTCATGGGAAAAGAAGTGGATGCAGAAACTCTAATCCACCCATATGAAATTGGCAATACTTTTCCATAACACCTTCAAGCTGTATTTACAAGCCTTTCAGACATAGGCAAAAACAGAACACTACAGAAATGTTAACTAGAAAAAAACATATTGGTTCAGTAAAACAAATAACCCTCAAAGCCAGGGAACTGCATGTTTATTGACTCCAGCCCTGCCCTGCGTAGTTACATTGCAGCTCATGTGCATTAACAAACAGCCTAGCTCTTTCTGCTCTGTCGCTAGCAACCCTACTGCTTTCAGCAGCTAGTAAAATTAAACCTCTTTCAAATAATTCTCATGTGCACAGACTGTAAAGTGAATGTAAATTAAAGTAATGCATTACCAAAAACTTGAACTTCTTCAGAGAGCTGCCTGCTAGTCCTGGTTTTACAGTTTCTTCATTTAATTCTCATGCAAACAGAGAGCCACATATGCCTCCCAACCCCCATTGTATAAGCAACTTACCTGGCCCTAAACACCCTCAGTACGCCTTCAGCTGACATCATTCAAGGACTGAGGCTCAGTACATTTTGTACATAAAATCTGTCTAATAAATAAGAAAGAATGGCAAAAGTACCAATGGAGAAAGAGTTAATGGTCATGAACAGGTCAGAAAGACAGAGAGAGAAGCAAATACCCAATTAACATAAGACAAAAATATGTTGGTTCTGTTGTGATCAAATAAGTGTAAATAAAAAGTAAATAGGTATGATTTTTACTTTTTTTAATATATAGATAGGTGTGAGTTTTAAGGAGTATGAGATTTAACTAAGATTTTTATGAAACTGAAAAACATCGATTTGATGTAAGATATCTTACTTGAGTAAGATATTGATCTTTACATTCTAAAGATCAAACCACTATTATAGATATTAAATTTTTAACAGAATGTTTCTAAGAAGATTCTACATGTAGAAAATAATGGAATTTTGACAGTAATTTTAATACTCTTCCACCTTGAAAATGATGAAGAAAAATGGGTGAACCTCAAATATTGCTGCTTGTGGTACTGTAAATTGGCATCCCAATTGAAAATAAGCGACATTCACTAAATGACCCAATAGCTCCCCTTCCATAAATAAATTCTCTCTTTACCAGTCAGAGTTACACAGAGCCATGACCACCCACCCTAAGCCTCAGGGTCCATTAATGCAAAAGCCCTGGCTAAATTTTGATCATCAATCAATTAGTCCAAACCAGAAACACTGGGGACATTAAAAATTCTCAGTTCACCAATAACTTTAGTCAATGCCAAATTATACCATCTGGTACTTACTATATTCATTAATCCTCATATAGGATTATATTACAAGGAGCATATTCAATCAATTTCTCATATCATATCTAATAGGTATTGTAATAGCATGAATATTCTGCATAGGAGGAGCCTATTCACCCACTGATGCTTGACAAATGTTTGCCTATGACTTTCATTAATGCTTAACAAGGTCATGTTTAAACTCCAGCACACAGTGGAAGACTATAATCCTATGGCTTTTCATGCAGAGATATATAAAGCAAATTCAGAGCACACCCATCACTGATGTAGGATATAAATACTCATTAGATTATCTCCAATAACAATTCCAGAAGTAAATATGATTACTGTATCATTTCCAAAACATCTGCAGAGATGCACCAGTGGCCAACATAGGCCCAGATATACTAAGAAAATGTGTAACACTGTCATTTGCAAGCCATTATCCTTTCTCACCAGCATCTCTGCCTAGGTGAGTTCTGTAAATTGAACAGAAGCAAGATGTGTGAGTTGCTTTGTTACATGAAATCAGCCTGCACAGGGTCCCACCTGTGTCTGACTGGGACTCATCACCACCTTTTAGGAAACTTGTCATTTTTTAAGAAAAGGGAGCTGCTATCGCTGGGCAGCCATGACTGTTATCTGCACGGCAGGTCATGGCTGAGCCATGTTTTCTGCTAATTAAATTCACTGTGGGAGATTCCTAACGTGCATCTCCATGGGAAATGGATCTGAAAATCTGGATGATGCCCCTAATTGCTTCTGGTAACAAGGTTATGAAACCTGGGCTGTCATACCTAGAGAAAACAGAACTCAGATAAGTGGGCCTACTCTCAGGCCATATGGGCTTCTTCAGCCTGCAGCTGGAAAAGCTTAAATTGGGCTCAGCTGCAACTGGGCACTTCCCGAACAAGGCCTGTCACTTTGCATTTCTCAATTACTTACCTAGAAATGCAGCAAGCAGGCAATTGTGATGAAGCACAATGGTGAACCAGCACATGTTATTTGCCTAACCTGTGCTGAGAAATTAGCTCTGCTCTCACCTAAGGCAGGGCTACTCAAAGTGTAGTCTACAGATTGGCAGCATGGACATCATCTGAGAACTTCTTAGACTTGCAAATTCTCAGACCTATTGAATCAGGGCATCTGAAGGTGAAGCCCCAAAATCTGAGCCTTAGAAACCTCCCCAGGAGATTCTGATGCCTATTGAAGTCTGGGAAGCCCCAGTCATAAATACACTGAATCACAAATCTGGTGAGGAACATGGCTCTCTTTCTCGCCATTGGGGATCTGATTTAGACTCTATGATCTCAGTTTCCTTGTTGTTCTGGTTACCTACTGCTGTGTGGCTCACCACTCCAAAACACAGAGGCTCAAAAAAAGTAACAGTGGTTCTGTGAGATGGCTGAACTCAGCTGGGAAGTTTACATTTGGGGTCTCTCATGTAGTTGAAATCAGGCGGTGGTGGCTAAGGTTGGCGTCATCTAAATAATCAATTCAGCTGGAAGTCCAAGATTTTTGCTTCACTCCCATGGCTGGCATATAAACTGAAATGGCTAAGAGCTGACTTGGTATCTCTCTATATGGCCTCCCAACTTGGTCACCTCAGAGTAGTTGGGCCTCTTACATGGTGCCTGGCTTTTCCCCAGATGGCACATTCTGAAAAACCAGGGCAGAAGCTGCCAGTCTTTTAAGCCTTAGGCCTGTGACTAATACAATACCACTTCTGCCACATTTTTGGGGTAAAAACCAAGCCACAGGGTCAGCCTAGAATCAAGCAGAGGGTCTTTCATAAGAGAGGGATTACAAAAGATTGGAAGTGTGGAGGCAAGGGGAGGGAGAAATCTTTAGAGACAAGTTTTTATACTCATAAAATGAAGGAGGTGGCCTATATCCCTGAAGGCCTTCATGATTTTTTCAAATGATTTTATGCTGCAGGCAATACCCATATTTCTTAGAGTCCATTATATCTATCTCCAGGAGGCCCATTTCTCCATAATATCACCACCACTCATTTAGCACGAAGCACATGCAGTCTTGCATTAAGATTTGCCTTACAAATGTAGTTGCTCCGACTTCCTAACTTGATTATAAAATCCTCAAGGCCTTTATGCCTTCTTGAAACTCCATTACCTGGTGCAGTGACCTATACATCATTTTAGGCTCTCAATGAAGATGTGATGATGATGATGATGATGATGATGATGATGATGATACAATCACTGCTGTTAAATTATCCTGTCTACTTGCATGAGTACAAAATAACCATTTACAAAGTTGAAAAATAATACCACATGACTTTTGTCATTTTTACAGGTCTTTTTAGGGTAGATTTCTTATGATAGTCAAAATGGAGCTGCAAATATTATTTCCATTAAACCACCATTTGTTTTAAATGCATACCCTCCCTTTTTTTATTCCCCACTACAGAGTGGACAGTATTCTGCAGTCATAAAAACACTTCATTTTCCTCCTAGTCATACAGGAAGGCTACATTTCTTAACCTCCTTGAACCTAGGTAGGACCACAAAACTGAATTCTGATCCATAATCCTTGCCAGTCATGCCCTACCAAAGGAATACAGAGAGTGAAGGTCCCATGTGAATTGTGATGTTCTTACCATGTTGGCTCCCAGCTAGGTTTTAACAAGGTGACCTTGAAACTACAAGATAGAAACAACCTGATCCCAGATTCACTCCTTAAAACAGATCCACTCAACCAAGAATATCCTCATTGCATTTTGCATGAGCAATATTTAAACTCCCATTGGGTTGGGATATTGGACTTGAAGTGTCTGTTAAAGCAGTTAACCCACACTGACTGATATATCTAGCTTATTCCAGAGTCAACCTTGTGAGTCATTGTCCTACATAAATACTTAAATTGATATTTAAATTGGATATTTTTAATCTATAAGTAAATTTCTACAATATCATTTTTAATGGGAACCTATGAGTGTATTTGTTTCGATATTTCATATTTTATTCAATCAAATTCATAATACTGGGGTGGGTAGGGCAGGGGAGAATAAGAGGGGGAAAGGGGTAACTAATTGAATTGAACAACAATAAAAAGATTAAAAATTCATAATATTGTACATTTAGAGCAATGTGTCACTACTAAAATAAAGATGACCTCTTCTATCTATCTTCTCATTGTATTTTCCATCACATCCCCAACAAGATCTTGCAAGCAAGCCATATATTTGACTCACTAGGTTTGTTATCTTTGCTCATGCTATTCCTCATCTCATTCAAGTGTTTTTTAAAAACCATTTGTGAGCACCTGCTCTGAGCCAGACATTATTTCATGTCCTTGGGATTCCAAGATAAGTAGCATCCGGTCAAGAGAAAGACAACCACAGCAACACATTGAGCTCTAGAAGAAGGAGTATACAAATACAATGAGAGTAAAAAAAAAAAAAAAAAAAAAAAAAAAAAATCCAGTTTTATTAATGACAATGAAAGAGCAGAGACATTTTTACAAATGTGGTTCTATCCATATTGAGTTTTGAGAGGTGAGTAGCAGCAGTTTTCCAGGTAGAGAAGGAGGGAAAGGGTAGATCAGAAATAGGGAACATTCAAAGACCCAGAGGTGGAAACCACTGTATCTTGCAGCGTGGTCCTTATAGCTGGTCTAAGGATCTGGTTAGCATGACTCCTGAAGGGACTGAGTAACCAGTGCAAGTTCTGGAGTAACTCTGAGCCCCCAGGCAGCATTAACCTTGGAAGCACAGGAGAGACTTAGGAGGTTTCTGTCCATGACTGAGTGTTCTAAATTTTACATTGTTTAACCCCAAGATTTATGTGAGTTACCTGGCCCAGGTGAGGTGATTCCTGACACATTTTTAGGTAATCTTAGAGGAAGTACCTCTCTAATCTTCTATAAGTAACAATGGACCTGACGAGGGACAGTTCGGCTTCCTGAAGGTCTGCCATGAAGGTCTTCCCTATTCATAACATTAGCCTCCATTGTGCAACCTCTTGGTGAGAATTTTATAACCCAAAGATTGTACCTCTATCTGTGTTAGAGAAGGTGGCTAGTATCTCTTCCTTGAGTACTGATTGTTTGACTTCTTTTTGTATCCCAAATTTACCCAAATGCCACTAGTGCCTGATATCTCTGCCCATCTAAGCCAAAAACTACTATTTGTCAATTCGGTAGTTGTGCAGATACATTGTGTTTGAGAAATTACAATTAGCTTGATATGGCTGGGAATATAATGGTGATTTGCAAATGATGATGCAAGAATAAGAATTTATGGGCCAGATCATGAAAAGTGTTATACACCATGCCAATGAAAGTGGATATAATCTTAGGCAAATGAGAACCCAAGATGTGGTTACCTTATAAATATGAATTTGGGGGGGAAACAAAACAAAACTTCTGACAGAAAGGCTAGTTAGCTAAGAAATGCTGGAAAAAATCTGCAGGTATATTTGCCTAAAGGCTGAGTAATGGAGAGGAGGGTAGAGATTTCCAAGATAATGAAGGAGTAGAATTAATCAAATATGATAATTTTTTAGTTTAAAGAGGGAAGAACCTGGAATGATCCTGCCCCTAGGGTTTATTCCTTGATATGGAAAATACAGCATCCTAGTGTCATTAGCCACAATTAGGATTAAAACCTGGAAGAGAGGAAGGAGATAAGAATGGGGAAGGTGGAGCTTAAATTTAGTCTGTTAAGTCTGACAGGGTTCTTTCTGAGCCTTCGAGGTGAAAATTATTACCAGTTGGAAATGCGGTCTAGAATTCAAAATTGATGTCTTGGTAGAAGAAATGGATTTGGGAATCATTTACACACAGAGGTGGTAATCAAAAACTATGGCTGTTGATTGGAAAGCTAGAGAGTATGAGAGGAAATTATCCAAGCAAAGAATCCTGAGAAAAGGGAGCATTAAAAGATCAATACAGAACCAAAATGTATCAGGAGATAGAGTAGGAGGAAGAAACACTCATATGAGGACCTTCTCTGGCTCTCCAAATCCTCTTAATCCATGCCCTCTATAATGTGAAGCCTTCACAGATATCCCTCATCTTCCACCATACATCTGTTTCAGTCGCCTCATAGGTCAAACATGACCTATGCATTATTCTCTCTACATACTCGCTCTTGGAGGAGAGGAGTAAGTCTCTTTCAGTTGCAAATGATAGAAAACTCAAATTGACCTAAAGAAAAATGAAGGCAAGGCCAAGACTAGATTATGCCATTAGGTATGGTGACCCAGAAATTCAAAGTGGGCCTCTTTCCCCATTTCTTGATTCTGATTTTCCCCAAGGTGGCTTCATTTTTAAGCAGGCTATCCCCATAGATGGACACTCACTGTTTCAGGTCTGTAGTTTATATCTTAGCAACTCCAGTGGGAAAAGAGGTCCTTATTCATGGTCATTCTTGGCTCTGGTTATCAGGTCAAGTATGTACATATGTTTAACCGATCACTGAGGCCAGGAATGTGCTAAACTCCAGTCCGGATCATATGACCAGGAAGTGGAAGCAGAGTCCACTTCACCTTAGGGAGACATTGACATAAACCAACTGACAAGCACCAAGAAAAAACAATTACAGAAAAACTGGATGTTGATACCAAGTAAACAAATAAGAGTTGCATGTAGGGAGGACTGTGCATGCAATGGGCATTCAACAACTATGTCTTGTTGTCTGGTCATAAGCCACAATTACCCACTTTACTCTCATCATTAAATGACAGAAAAATGTGTTAATATCAAGAGAAGTGAGTTCTTTATGTGATAAGGAGAAATCAGATAGAAAAAGAAACAGTTAATATTAGCACCCAATGGCATCCTGACTGGTAGAGCTAGAGAGAATTCAGAGTCGGGGAGAAGGAAAGAGGAGCCAAAATGCAAAGAAGGATAGTGAGGGAGGCTCCGGACTTCCTGGGAGGCTATGGGCATTTGAGGGTGAGTGGGGAAGTGTTCCATTGTTTGAAAGCCACCTAATTCTGAGGCTTCTCAGTAACAAGAATAACAAACTTAGCTGTATGAATCAAGTCTACATTATTAGAAAAGTTTGACATTTGCTAAATTACCTGTAAAAACTTACCCTGGTTATCAAGATGAAAGAAAAACAAGTTTACTCATTTCAAAGGTAAATGTCAGTCTCTCTTAAAGATCTCCTAACACCTACAGATTGGAGGGGGTGGGGATGAGAAATGCTATGCAAATTAACTTTCCAGACATATTCATCTCTATAACTACTCAGAAATGGTTCCTGGTATTCTTAACTGGGTAAGTGTGTCTTTTTGTTGCATTTATTTATTGGTCACTAATTTTTTAAACGTATGCTCACCGAGCAGCATTTGACAACCAAATTGAAACACTGAAATATATACACAGCTAAATTGACTCAAATTAATTTTATTCACAGATGTAGCCAGGGGTATGTTAACAGGAAATCTCAACAAACAAATGATTTCAGAGTACTAAACTATCAGTTCTGGAAGTGGGGGACTCCTGCAAACAACCAAAATAACTCTACAAAACTAGAATTAAGAAGCCCCTGTCCCTATATGCTTCAGTGAATCAATTATCTGTTACTAAAATATATCATCTATTAGGAATAAAGTGAGTAAATTAAATATACTTGAAATATTTTGATGAAATGGATCATGTAAAAATTTCCTAGTCAATAACTTTTAAGAAAATTTTGCCTACTAAAATATTTTCAAATCAAGTATACCAATTTTACATAAGGATGGTTATTCTTGAATACTTACAGTTGACATCCATACTATGTTTTAATTATATTTATTTAAAACCCCCAAAATACATATACAGGTAATACTGTACATGTAAGTAAACATACATACAAGTATGCTTTATGCAAACACGTCAAGTTGCCCCAAAGTACAACAGACTTTGGCACCAACCTTAGATTTAGATGCTTGCTTCTGTTTATTTCCTAAATTTTGGAAAGCTAATATAGTGATAACCTGGTGTTTACTAGGGAGAGAGGGGGGAGGTCCAAATGCTCAGAAAAACTGAAAGAGGAAAGAGGAGCCTGAGTGCCTCCAAGAGGTGATGCAATGCCTCCAAATACACTTTATGCATGAATGCTCACCCTTCCAAACCATGTGTGTGTGACTTCACAGTTTTGGGGCATTGTTTAAAATTCTATCTTTTAAATATTTATAATTTAGATTCTGTATAAGATAGAAACCATATGAACACATATCCATACCCACGCAGGTATCTACATCTCCTGTATTCCTTCTTTTTCTTGAAAATCATATTCTTCAGTTGAAAACAATCCTACTTAACTATCTGTGGGACTTCTATATTCTTCAGTTGAAAAACAATCCTTCTTAACTATCTGTGGGACTTCTATAATCTAGAAATATATAACTAAAATGCTTTAGTAGAACTGTTAGGTTACACATAAAAGTGAGATCATATGGTATTTGCCTTTCACTGACTGGTTGTTTCACTTAACATAGTAATCTCCATGTCCCTCCATGCTGTAGCAAAAAGTAACAGTTCTTTCTTTTTTACTGCTGCATAGTATTCCATTGTGTAGATGTATCACAGCTGTTTTTGTCCATTCATCTACTGATGGGCATTTAGGCTATTCTAATGAACAAAATGAACTAATGAACAAAACTGAAACAGAGACATAGATACATGGAACAGACTGACAGCTGTCAGAGGTGGGGAGGTACTGAATGAAATGAGGTGTAGAGATTAACCAAAGGACATATATGCATGACCCATGGACACAGACAATGTTATGGGAATTGCCCAGGGGAAAGGTGGGGCTGGATAGAGGTGGGCAAAAGGGGAAAAAGTGGGGACAGCTGTAATAGCATAAACAATAAAATATAATTAAAAATAAAAATAACAATAAAAATAAAATACTTCAGTGGAACCAAAAGTAGGTGCCTTCCACAAGGAGAAGGTATGGGTTTCTAAACCAGTGGTGCAGAGATATTTGCACAGACACCCCAGAAAAAGGGCAGCATAAGGTTACTGAAAGCTGGGCCTCACCAACCATGGGGGCATCCAGTGAATGTGCATGGAATTAACATCATTCCACTGCCCCTATTTGAATTACCTCCCTACTGAGATATTGTCTTTATTAGGATGGCAATGCTTTTTTAGATTCAACTGTTTATACTTGTGAATTTATTGCCATTTTAATGTTCATAGTTTTGATCTTTTTCTTAAATAAGCCCCTTTAACATTTCATATAAAAATGGCTTGGTGATGATGAAAATCATAAATATGGAGATCATTTGGAGGATTATGAGTTTGGAGGGGGAGGGGGAAAAAAGGGGGAAAGAGGCAAGGGATTAAGAAGTGCAAATGGGTAGGTGCAGAATAGACAGGAGGATGCTAAGAACAATATGGAAAATGGAGTAGCCAAAGAACTTACATGCATGACCCATGGACATGAAATAAGGAGGGGGACACTGATGGAGGGAATGGGTACTAGTTGGAGGGGACAAAAGGGGAAAAACTGGGACAAATGTAATAGCATAATCAATTGAATATATTTTTAAAAAACGACAGCAATTCTTGACAACAGAAGGGGTGTGCCTTCCATCCATTCCCTCCAAACCCTTTCAAAAAAGGACCTTGGTTAAAAGGAGACAAAGAAAATTATACTGTTTTATGGTAGGGTCTTCTGTCCGCATAGCAATGTAGCTATAGAGGCCTCCGAGGGAGCATAGGGATTCCCAAGCCTTGTCGTCCAGCTGCCCACACTCTTGGGCATATCTGTTACCTCCCCGGCATTTCAAGGATTTAGGAGTTCTAATGCCATGATATATATGATTATTGAGTTCCTCAGAACAACTGTCTCTAATAAAGAACAAGGACTATGGGACAAAACAATTGCTATCATTAGGGCTACAGGAATCTTGATTGGAAAGGACCAAGCTAACAAAGGGCCAAGAAAGCTTGGAGAATAGCCCATCAGATTCCAACACTCAGGTTGTGACAATTGTCTCTGGCTTTTACCTCCTTAGGCCATCTTCTTTGGGGGGGATTCCAAGTATAGTTGGATGGTCACTAATTGTGATGATCTTTTATTTTTTTTATTTCAATTTTTTTTTGCATTATGTGGAAAACTAGGAAGAACTAGGAAAAGGAATCCACTTTATTTTCAACATACTTTTATGACTTATGAAAAATTGATCTACTCCCTTCAGTAAGATAACCATGAGTCAGAGAAATACAGTTACAATAAAGTGGCAGTGTCATTTCTAAAGGAGACTATGCTCCAGTTCACGAATGATGGCCAATTAAAATAAGTTATTTCTGTGTGGGGCGGTGTGAGATGAACTACACCCAAGATGAATTAAAGCCTGAGCTTGGAACACTTCCTATTGACTAGCCTGCAGTATAATTTATAATTATTTCTGTTTATGCGAGAGGTGGGGCCGAAGTGCCAGGAAGAAAACTGTCTTGGAACTCACCTGGTATGAATAAGAGCAATGAAAGAGGCATCTGCTTATTCATGTTTGGATCCATAAATATTTTTGCAGTCATCACACTGTGAGGTACCTACATGAATATAGATATAGATATAGATCTACCCTCTTAGCAAATTTTTAAGTGCACAATACAGCATTGTTAATTATAGATACAATGTTGCACAATAGACCTCTAGAACTTACTCCTATAACTGAAACTTCATACCCTTTGAACACAGTCTCCCAGTCCTGAGCCTAGCTCCTGAAAACCATCATTCTTTTCTCTGTTTCTGTAAGTTTGACTACTTTAGATTTTTCACATAGGGGGAATTACACAGCATTTGTCCTTCTGTGACTGGCTTATTTCGCTTAGTATAATGTCCTCCAGATTCACCCATGTTATTGCATATGGCAAGAATTTCCTTCTTTTTTAAGACTGAATACTGTTCCATTGTTTGTATATACCACATTTTCTTTATCCATTCATCCCATCAATGGACACTTAAGTTGTTTTCACAACTTGGCTGTTGTGAATAATGCTGCATTGAACGTGAGGGTACAGATGTTTCCTCCAGTCCCTGATTTAAATTCTTTTGGATATATAGCACAGAATCTAAGCACATTAAATTAAGATTCATGCCTCGTTCCAAAAATACATTATTGCCTTGCCTGGGGCCAGCAGTAATACAATGCCCCTGCTCTACCAATAATAACCCTGTTTTATTCCCTGGTTCTTCCTAATATGCCCTGATATATTATAGAGTTCTTCCAGTTTCTACTCCATTCATTTATTCATTCATTCAGTTAATTAAGATTTACTGAGTATCAACTATATGCTGGACTTTGGCTAAGGTGAGATCAGAGAGAAAAGTGGTAATATCATCCACTCTCTTAGAGGCTGCTGAGTAGTTAAGCAACTCAAATTCTACCTCCAATCCATGCTATAGTCCCTGTGGTCTGTCCCTTCTCCCAACCTCTCTAATCCTGACCGATTTTGACGTAGTTCTCTGCACCTCCAGCTTTAAATTGTGATGGCCCAAACTACTTCCTCCTCCTGTGACTATTCCATCCTCCATATATGACCATTTCTCAGATGTTTCCCTATCTTGCCACTTGTCTTCTAAAGGACACTGACATAAAGTAGAAGTGGAGGGTTAAATTCTCTTAGCATGAAGTTCATTTCTTTCTCTTAGAAAGAATAGTCTGCATTCCTGAATTTAATTATAAATGAGGAAACTCGTTCAGTATGGATGTGTTGTGGCTCTCTGTGCAAAGTGGAGAATTCTGTGTTAGATTTTCTTCACACATCATAATAGTGGCAAGGGGGCTCCAAGCTTGGCTGTGCAAAGAGATGCTGCCCTTAATTCCCAAAGCCTCATAAATAATCAGTTTCCATGAAGGCTGGGTAGAGAGCCTCATAAGTCCACGTAGCTGCTTGGTCTTCTGAGTAACACCTCTTCTCACTGTAAAAAGAGATCAGCTATTAACTTATTGATGTCAAAATTGTCTCTGTGTGTGTCTGTGTGTGTTTACATGGCACCACCCATTTCCTTCCACCTCCTTGAAAGCTGAAATCTTTACTCTTCATGTCATTGTATGTCCCTAACACAAGTCATCAGGAGCCTCAGGATTCACAAAATTCCTTGCACCCTACGTTGTGACATCTGTTTCAAGCAGGTCTTTATATAGTCCCATTGTGTAGCAATGGGAAAAGATCTCTAACTCCCCTGGGAAGCTTATCATGAAATCATACTCATAAATCTGTTCATTCTTTCCATCACTTTGTTTTTTACTAGAATTCTTGTAAATGTGTTCTCTGTCTTACAGTTAATAAATTAAAGGAATAAGTAACAAAGGAAAAATGAGGACTGGATCTCAGAACACATCACAGAGACTTAAGGGTGAGATGGTTGCAGTGATGACTTGTGTTTGCCCTGCTGGACTCTGGGGCACAGCTGTAGCAGCTGTGGGGGTGGATAGAATGTTCAAATGGGCTCCATGCCCTCCCTGGGGTCTTGATTCCCCACGCAAAGCCTTCCAGCAAAGCGAGGGAATGTCACATGTGTCAGCTACCAACTCTGAGGCTTATGTTTCATACCGTCCAACTCAAAGCAAATATTTCAGCACAAGAAATGATTCTTGATATATGTGAACATCACTGAATTAAGAAAGCCACTAAATTCAGTGCAGTTACAAAGAAGTGGAGAAAAAGACAGGACAAATAGGCTGATTCATTCCCTCCTTGGCACTTCCAAGATCTTGGCTTTCCCCTTATGTTTCCTCTTGTACTTCTCCTTGCCTCTCCTCACATGTTTTCCTTGATTTTTATCATCATTGATCTTATTTTCCTTATACAGACTCTGAAACAGAAATGAGCAACAAGAATGAGAATTTGTGCACTCTTCTTTCAAGGGAAAACCCTGGGCTCGGAACAATAAACATTTTTCCCTGCCTCTCCCTCTCAGATACCCTCCCACCTCCACCTGAAGGTTTCAAATGCCTCAGGGACTGCAGAAAGCTTTAGTTTATTTAAGCAGAGGTAGGCAGGGCACTGTGACTGGAAATCAGTAGTAAATTCCACAATTAGAAGGCAGAGCAGCTAAAAGCTCTTTTTCAAAGGGACCCAGGATTATACTGTGAACAAATTAAATTGCCTGCTGCTTCCATTCTCACCAGGTGACTGGGGACATATGGTGACAAAAGATTGAACAAATATATTCATTCTGGATCCTGGTTTAAAAAAAAAAATAAAATGTTGAAAGAGCTTAGAATCCAATATAGAATTTTTAAAAATTGGAAGGGAGGAAGTCTTTGACATCTAATGTTTTTTCAGAGTGTGCAGACTTGTTCTTTGGGTAACAATAATCTGGTAGTTTCACCAGTAGGGAGTTTCAGCCCTCAAGCTTCCAAATAAATAAAACCTTACTTAATCTTTCCAAATTTTTGTGATGAGGCTAAACTCTCACCATTCAGTATTCTTTAAATGATACAAATTGAGTGAAAGGGTTAAGTGAAAACATCAGATGACAATGGGATACTAAAGGTGGTTGTCATGGATGGAAGGTGTTCTCCAGACATTTTAATCATGTTGAATAGCCAAAAAAATCTCAGGCCAAGCAACAAAATTCCCACATTATCAAATTAAGAGATCTTTATGCAGGGAATTAATAAGCTAAAAGGCAGCTCAGAATGAAATCTAATCATTTAATTAAGGAGTTATATCACCTTTGCCTGGATAAAAACAGACAACTCCAGCATTGTATCCACCAAGCAAAACCACCCAAGGGAACCTGCCAAAACACAATGTTATGTGGACAAGGTCACGCAATAACATAACAGTAAGAGATAAAGTACGCAGACCAATTGGACCAGCACAATGATGGAAGCAGGTCGATTCACAGTAATAGATGAGAGTTTTACAATATGGTTTCTAGCCAGAGCCTCTAGGAGCCAAAGACACCATCCCTCCATCAGCCTGTTGACCATGAATTCCTAAGGTCACACAGGCTGATTCCCACATCTGGTTCCCTTTCTGTTGCAAGGTACTTGTCCCACAGAGTGTCTTTCCAGGCCCCAGAATGCAAGACAGTTTTTCCAGAGGACCCCACCCCTACCTCCACCCTACTGGAAGGCTTAATTACTTCTTACAGATCACTCCAGAGAAAATAGAGAGTACAACAAACCAAGATATATAAGTGAGCAATTTATACAACTCCTAAATTCCTAACACCACCATCCCTAATGTAATCCATTCTCAGCTTCTCCTCCAAAAACTTTTTGAAATTTGCATTTTCCTTTCTCGTTTAGAAGGTCCCTGACCTGCACCCCTTTATACACATGATGTGTGGGTGATCACAGCAATCATTGTTGTTATTGTTCGTGCAGGACCTGGTCTAAAGAGTGCCTTCTTCCTGGGGAAAGGCCTGCATAAGTACTCAGGATGGTACAATAAGCATTCATTGATGTGATTGGGCCCTTCTGCTCAAGAGGGTAATTAAATTTGGGGGACACCCCATGCTGAATATACCTTTCAAAATGGCATTTAGGTCACTCTCTTACATGCCAATAAGCAAAGTACATCTTTGTTGTATATAGGTATAAATGGTTGGGACACTATACATAGGTAAAAATTCACTCTAAATTTTAGGAGTGGTCTATGGACATCCATTATATTTCATCATGTAATCTTAAGCAAACATTTCTAAACCATAAAAATAATGTGAATTTACACATGAAGCTTTTCTATAATCTAGCAATTTTACTCAGGTTTTATTCAAGAGAAGTATAAATATATACCCACAAAAGTCTTGTATAAGGATATTTATAGCAGCTTTATTCACACTAGTCAAAACTTGGAAACAATCCAAATATCCATCAGCAGAAGATCTGAGAAAAATAATGCTTATATATTCATACAATAGAATACTATTCAGTAGTAAAAAGAAACAAATTTGATATATGCAACCACACAGATGAATCTCAAAAAATAAACAATACTGTGTAAAAGCAGCTAGGAAAAAAAAGGTACACCCAATATGATTCTATTTATATGAAATTTAACAACAAGCAAAACTTCTGTTACAATAGGAAACAACAGTGATTGACTGAGGATAGGAGGAACTGACTGGAACAAGGAGGAAAGGCATTTCTCGGATGATGAAAATGTTCTGTATCTTAACTGGGGTGTATGTTACATGGATCATTTATATTTATTGATCCATACACTTACTATCTATGCATTATACTCTCTGTAAATGATACCTCAATTATAAGAAAGATTTTACTTAAAAACATAATATTAGCATATCTGGAAAATATATTCCATAACCCAAAAGGGTTTTTATACACTTAATGTAAACTTTGTGTTGTCAAATATGTTTACCATCAACTTAGTTCCTCTAAGTGTCCCTGTCAGCTCCAGTTAAGAGAGCATTCCAACATCTTGGCAGTGGATTCTAAATTTCTGGACCCTAGAAAACTGTAGGTGGTACCTGAGGCCTTTTCTATCTATGTTCACTAGCAGAGAAAACACCTAATCAAATCAACTGCAAGAAAAAGGAAAGCAGCTGTGTGTGGGTTGTGTTCCAGGATCTACGAAATATCTCCAGAGCAATGAGTGTTTCTGAAACACTCCCCAAATGTGCACCTAAGAGCAAAAGGAGAGAAAGAGCTAGAGTTGACAGCATTCAATAAATCATTAAACACTATCAGCATAGTTGTCTGCCTGAGATAAGTGCCAAACCTTGATTGAAATTTCTCCAATAAATTAAATACAGCAAGGTGATTTTGTAATTACTCATAAATAACATTTCCACCCTTATATCTTAAACAGAAAACTAGGATTTGAGACCTACTGGCATCAAGACAAGCCTCAGAAGACAATGTAGCAAGCACATTATGGTGCCAGCCTTAATAATTTAAGAGGAAGTTCAGATTTGAAGAAAATCACATTTAAAAAAAAAAAAAAAGGGAGTACAAAATAAACAGACTCCTAGACACAGAAATCAGACTGATGGATGTCAGAGGGGAAGGACAGAGGGGGCTGGGTGAAAAAGGTGAAGGGATTAAGAAGTACAAATTGGTGGTTACCGAATAGTCATGGGTATGTAAAGTATGACATAAGGAATATAGTCAATAATGTTGTAGTAACTATGTATGGTGGCAGGTTAGTATTGGAAATATTTGGAAGAACACTTTGTAAAGTATATAATTGTCTAACTGCTATATTATATACCTGAAAATAATACAAAATAATATTTATATTGAAATATATATATACACACACATATATATACACACACACACATATACATACAGGTTGGGCAAAAGGAAGTTTACGGTTGTTCATATGGAAAGTAATACAATAATGAATAAATAATGATATAAGAATAAATTCTGTGTTTCACATACTCACAACTGTAAACCTACTTTTGCCCTACCTTGCATACGTGTATAAAAGGAGGAATACTGTCATTGCCCAAGCATATTCTAACATAAGGCAAAACAGGATTGATTTTAATGCCTCCATCCTTAGGTTTAACCTCTGGAAAGTTAAAAAGTACAGAGGACAGGCCTAGAGAAAATTCTAGAGAAGCACATACCCGAGGGACCACGTCCAGCCCCATTAAACATATCTTGTGAGCAGGATAACTATGGTGATTTTTAATTCCAATGCAAATGCACTGAATATTTTAATTCATAGGTCTTTGTCAGCTCTAATTGCTCCTCAGTTAGAAAGCAAATGTTTATGGGAGCCTCATTTCCTGCCAATGAGATAATATAGGCTTAAAATGTCCTAATTGGAATGAACTGCATGGGTCTTTAACTTCTTGGTTAGGACCCAATCACTCTCAATATTTTCAGGTCATAGCAAAAAAGATTTAGAATCTTAATTTAAAATATTGTTTCCCTTCACATTATAACTAAAAACATAATGCTAATAATGAATGACTATATTATCTGCACTTTTCTTAAGAATATAGGCTAAATTATCTTTGTGAAGTCAAGTTAGAAGCCCCCACCCTACCTATTTATGAAATAAAGTTGTTGACAATTAAAATGTGAACTATCTTTCTTAAATGTCATTGTGGCAGAAGGTGTTAGTGCCCCAGTAATGGCGACCTGCTGCAAACAGCTGCCGCCTCCTTGTCTGAGGGCCTTCTCCCTGTACTAGCACAAAGGGCTGTTCTCAAGTGCTGGAGAGTTTCTCACCACTTAGCTGTGTTCAACACTGTCCCCTAGAGGCACCTGCCTTATGGAAGCAATCCATGGTTGTCTTTGGATAACCTACTGTTAACGTGTAAAGGCTAGGATTCCTTCCCTTCCTTGTCTCAACTCTTCACTCCCCTGTAGGTACTTCCTGCAATCACAACAAACATAACTGATTTGTACCTTACCCCAATCCTAGTCCCAAGGTTAGCTTCTAGAGGAACACAAGCTTACCCATAAACGTGATTTTGGTTAAACCCAAGCCTAGAGGCCCAAATCTTGATAAAAGCTCTCTGTGATTCAGGCAGAGTAAAAAGACTTCACCACTGACCTCTAGGAAGTATAAACTGCTTCTGTGATAGGCAAAAGAAGGGAGAAGTCTGGACTAACATTCTAATGACAGACCACGGGGAACTCTCTGATTGTCTAATATTAAATTCAGAAAGTTTAAGGAAATTATTTTTCCTTACCTGTGTGTGGAAAGAAAAAAAATTACTAGTGTTAACCCTACTTAACAAGCATATGGCATGCCAGCATGAAGTCAGTTGTTTGCTCTATGTCTTTTAGAAGTGATCTTTACACAAGCAAACCTCTGTCAGGATATTTTCTCCCACTCTTCTCCCTCTTAGCCAGCCTATCAGCTCTGGTTTCCTCTCTAAGATTCTTTATCAGTATTTGTAGAAGTGTTTGGAACTTTTTGTGATGCCCATGGAATTCAGACTGGAAAGAATCACAGTAGAGTGTTGGAGGTGGATAATGGGGTTCTGGAACTTTGTATTCAACTTCAAAGAAGAAAACAGTTACCATTAAAAGGCTCCAAGAGGTCAGGACAGTAGACCATTTTGGGCATACTAGAGAAGACCCAGTTCTCAGTCCTTAGTCAGGGCCATTCCTGTGGGAAGGATACTGGACTGGCAGTTAGGAGATGTGTGTTGTCCCCATTCAACAATAGCAAGCAGTGTGACATTCGTAGGTCAGCCTGATCTTTGCTTGGTCTTGGTTCTATCATTTCTAAAATTAGAGGGAGTAAACTAAAGAATTACTCAACTCTTTAATTCTATTCTCAAAGAATGATGCTAATTCAAGTAAGCAATGGTAACATGATAATCTCCTAGATTTGAATATGCCCTAACTTATGAATATTGGTTTGGAAAATTGTGGTTTTTGTGATTCAAAGCACCCTAACCTAAATTCTATAAAAATTACAAACAGCCTTACTGGTAGAATTCAGAAAATACTTTTTTTCCAGCAAGATAAGTCCAGAACCTAGGAACATAAAATGTAAAGGGACAAATGTTCAAGACATTATAAAGGATTTAAGATGTGATGATAAAGTTAGAAATCCTCATTTTGAAAGAGTATTCTAATCACTATGTCAGCTGGAAGTAGAAACCCTAACTTTTTTTTTTTTTTGAGCTCCAGTCACTCCTGGTGGCAGCAAGAAATGGAGCTTTGGGTCCACCCTTAACCTCAGGTTTCCTCATTATCAGTGTGAATGCACAAATTCCTAGGTTTCTTAGTTGTATATAAATTGCTTTTCAAATCAACTACAAGATACATACCCTAGCACTTATCCCCACCTCTCGTTTCCCCACAATTTGTTGTACCAACAACTCCTCTACATAGAAATTCGGAAACTATATAATTACCTCAATGTACAGAGGTACATGTTACAGCCCTTTCACAGATAAAGAAAGAAGGCAACGTTCAGAAATATTAAGTAACAAGTGGTAGCTGAGACTCTAACCCATGTCATTATGGCTCCAAAATATTGGCAATATTTTTGTCCTTTTAGTATTATTTATTTTATTTTTTATTGCATATATAACAGTGCTCTTTGTAACACAAAAAATAGAAATATGGCCCTGGCCAGGTGGCTCAGCTGTTTGGAGCATTTTCCTGTACACAAAAAAGGATTTGATTCCCAATCAGGCAACCCACCGATCGAATCAAGGTTGCCTCTCTCTCTCTGTCTCTTTCTCCCCTCCCCCTCCTCTCTGTTAACACATCCTCAGGTGAGTATTAAAAAAACAGAAAGATGTAAAACATGAAAATTGTTTAGCTTTAGGCTCTTAACCTTTAGAAAGGCATTTAAAGTCTTAATTTTATAAAGTAATATATGTCTGTCTCTTACTGGCCAAACTTATATTGATATTTCTCCAGAGTTTCTACTGATTTTTCTTCTTCACAAGTGTATATTTTATAAACTTAGGGCTAATTTTTATATGATAATAAGATATGGATTTAATTTTATTCTGTAGATAACCATTTATCATATAAATTATCTTTTCCTGGAGAACTGAAATCCCATCTTTGCAATATATCTAGTTCCCATATTTATGTGGTTCTACTTCTTCACTATTCTGTGTATTCATCTATTTGCCTGCTCTATTAGCAATAGGTTTCAATCACAATCATGATGATAGACTGAAAAACAGCCTTCCAAAAATAGCCACAAGTTCCTTAATCACCAGAACTTGTAGATGTTACCTTTACTGGAAAAAGAAGCTTTGCAGATATAGTTCAGTTAAGAATTTGAAAAAGGGGAGACTATCTTGGATTGTTAAGATGGACCTTACATGCCATCCACAGGTGTCCTTGTAAGACAGAGAAGAAAGTTATTGAATATGAAGACAAAAGAAGAGGAGGCACTGTAACCACGGGTACAGTATAGGAAATGGAGCAGACCAAGAACTTACACGCATGATTCATGGACATGAACAATGGTGGGGGTATTGCCTGAGGGAGTAGGGGGTGCTGGGTGGAGAGGGGCAAAAGGGGAAAAACCAGGACACCTGTAATAGCATAATCAATAAAATATAATTTAATAAAAAAAATAAGAAGTCAAGGAATGCTGGCAGCCACAAGAAGCTGGAAGAGTCAAGGCACGGATTCTCCCCTAGAGCCTCCAGAGGGAGCAGCATCCTGATCATGCCTTGATTTCAGATTTCTGGCTTCCAGAATTGTGAAAAAAAAATTCTGTTGTTCTAAGCTATCAAGTTTGTGGTAATTTATTACAACACTAATAAGAAATAAACACAGTAACTTTTTGCATTTTTAATAAATGCTCAGTCAAATCCCTAGCTATTACTCTTTTCTTTTATTTTCTCAGCTTCCTTAAACATTTCGTCTTCCAATAGAATTTAATTATTTTAAACAGGCCAAATTCAGATTGAAATTGCATTTAAATATGTATATGCTAAATTGGGACAAATCGGTATTTTTATGATATTCATCCTCCCATCCAGTAATATATTTTTTCTCATTTTGTATTGTTTTATACCCTCAAGTGAGATCTTGTAGTTTTCTCCATTTCAGACCTATATTTTTCTCATTTTATTTATTCCTATATATTTTATTTTTTGTTAATGTTAAGAATAATAATTTCTCCCTATTTCTAACTTGATATTTAAGTTATGTAGTAAGGTTATTAATTTTGTATATTTATCTAATCCCTTTAAGACCCAATTTTCATGTTCTCTTAATGATATTAATACTTATTTTAGTGTGGTCTCTTAAATTTTATAGGAATACAATAATTGATCTCTTACTCTGCTGTGTTTAGGCTGATTATTTTCTTTACTAGTTTTATTACATTAGTGCTTGTGAAACACTGTTCAATTTTAATAGTAATAGAAGTTATCCCTAATTTTCCGTATTTTAATGCAATTAGTTTCAGGGTTTTACCATTTATTTTCATGTTTTCTATTAAGTAATTAGTCTTCATCATGAGTATTGACTTCCTTCTCTTCATATTTTATTTAGAATGCTTAAGAGGAGTAGATGCTGAATTTTATGAAATATTCTTTCAATATGTAATGGTGACATCATATGGTTTTTCCACTCTTTAATTTATTGAGGTAAGGAACTAGGTTGACAAATTTCAAATTTGAAATCTCCTGGAATTCTCTGAAAATGTAGCATTTGGGTGTGTCCTTCTTATTCTTCTACTGTTTAGCTGAAACCTCTTTGTTAACACTTTACTTCAGAAAATCTGCGCCTATTGCAACCACTCAGAAACTCCATTTCTTTGGCATAACCCATCCTCCCTTCTATCCATCCACTCCTTTCCATAATCACTTAACTCTTAGTACATCAGATTCTGGTCAGTATCACACTGTCTTAAGAACAAAGCCTCAAGTCTGTTGACCACAGAATCGGAATTCCAGTCAAGCTAAAGATAGCATCTTCACTTCAGTTGTGACAGAAGGACTTTATTGACTACACCCTCACAAAAGCAGACAGAACAATGTCATCACTGACAGAGGACCTGAGGCAATGACCAACTACTCCCCATCTTGGCCCCAACTGATTAGTAGAGTCCATGACTCAAACTCCTTTAGCCACAGTGATTAATGATTTTCCCCCTACATAACCTCTCTTGAAGACATGGAGGACCAGGTGTTTAGCACTAGCTTACCAGTTTTTCTAGGCTTTGCTCCATTTTTTTTCAATTAATAAACCTCTACAATCTTTAATCCTGTTCCTGTTTGATTGGGTTTTTTGTTGCTCACAGGTGAACGAACGCCTTAAATGTGGTAACACTATGTCCACAAGTAAATTTATTCAGAGCTTTACTTTGTATATGAACCATACCAGATTTTAACCTTAAGAGTATATCAATTTAATAGCATAACTTTTCCTCAATTTCCTGCATTCTCTAATAATTTAAATTACAGAGAAATTTTTATAAGTTTAAAAATTAAATCAGTTTTGACTATAAAACTATCTGGAACTGGTGATTTTTAATATGATGGATATTTAATTATTTTACCATCAATCTACTGGTTATTAGCCTAACCAAATTATTTTGATTCTTATTGGACCTAACCAAATATTTTAATTCTTGTTGCAATATACTTATATATAATGTTCTCCAGTAAATTTTTAAAACTCCCATGGACCTGTGGTTTCTCTTTTTCCTTATAACATACACTGCCCATTTTGGTCTTTTTTTTTCACCAATCATGCTCATCAATTTCTCTTATTTATCTCTTCATTGAAACTGCCTTAGTTTGGTTTCCTTTCTACTATATTATTTTTTTCTAATTCTGTTTTATTTGAGCATTTATATTGCATCTTTCTTCTTCTTTTCTTTCGGTTTATTTTATTTGTCCTCTTAATTTCTTATTTGTACTCCTTTATAAATAATAAAAGCAATAAAGACATATTTTTGCATAATATTGCTTTAATTACATCCTATACTTTTTTGTACAGTGTTCTTTTTCCACTATTTTTTTAGTACTTTGAATGGTGTGTAATTTCAGTTTAATTTCCTCATTGATCCAATAATTACTTAGAAGAATATTTGTAACTCACATGTAGTTAATGTTCTTTCTGACCTTTTTATTACTAATTTCTAGCTTAATTGTATCTAATCAGTAAATATAGTCTATGAAATCTCTATTTAAAATGTTTTATTTAGATTTTCTTTATGGCTAAATACATGATCAATACTAGTAGTTGCTCTATTAAAAGAGGAAAAAAATGTGTATTTTCTGTTTCTAGTTTACAAAGAGAAGGGTCTATATTCATTGTTTGTAGTGTCCATATCCTAACATGTTTCTACTACATTGAGTTTAATAATTATATTCTTCAATATATTGTTTCTTATATTTTATTTGATATTTGGAATTCAGAAAGCTACTATCAACAACTGTATTATTATTGTACTTTGTCAAATTTTTAACTTGCTAGAGTATTTTTGGTTGCAACTATGGTATCCTTTTTGTTGAATAAAACTTCTACGATTATGTATTCTTCTCTTCACTGTTTAATGTTTTCTCCTTGTATTTTATCTTGTTTGATTTGATTTCCTAGTATATTTTTGATAAACCATTTATTATCCATATTTTATTATCACTTGGTTTTATGTATGGTCATTCTAAACAGCATGTAGTTGGTTATTTTTGATTTGCACAATTTGATAATTTATATATTCTGAAAGGAGAATTTAGCTGACTTATATTAATAACTGTTGTATTTTTTTTTGTCCCTGTTCAGGCGCCATTTGAGGGTTACTGTCCGGAGCTAGCTAAGGAGGGAATGGGGCTCTAAATCCCGCAGAGCCTAACCCAGGGTTTTCATGGATGGGGGGAATAAACATGAGTTGTCACAAACTTCTCTGCTTGCCAGGAGAGGGGATGTGATACATCCCTCTTGGGGCAGAAGGCCCCTAGCCCCCTGTCCAAAAGCTTTTATTGAGAACCATATGCACAGGGGTATGCATGCAAAGCTCATCAATCAATGTCAAAAAGCTATGTTTACAGAAAACAAATAGAGACCATAGATAACAACCGAAGGAACACAAGAGATCTGCCTCAGGTCAGGGCCTAGGGATAATGTAAATCTTCCCAGTATGAACCAGTTAGCATAGCTTTTGAAGGAAGAACAAAGAATGCTTAGAGGAACTTACTTCTAGGCCTGATTTCCCCCTGGGAACTGCATGATCCAGTTTAGGGCTGTACCTGCCTTTAGTGTTGTTTCAAGTTTGAGCCAGTTGGGTCGGGCAGAACCACCAAGAGATAAGGAGACTTCTTTCAGATAGAACGAGGACTCTGGCCACATCAAAGCCGGGGGTGAGGGTCTTTTGTCCTTTCTGCATGTCCCCCAAATCCTTGACCTGCTGCCCATACCGACCGTGTCTTAGGTCATCCCTCCTTGTGAGAGATCTTACCTGTCTTTGATTAACCGACCATCACAGGGCCAAGCAGGGTGATGTAAGGGAGGCAGGGGCTGTGCCCCTGCCCGGGGAACAGGTTTCATCTCCTCAGTGGCCTGTTTCCCTAAGGCCTCCTTGATTATGTCCAGCCTTGGGGCCCTCTTGCCTATTAGTGAGGCTACAGTCCCTGAAACCAGGCAGGGCATTTCCCAACATCTTTTATTTGTCCAAATTATTTTGTTTGCTCTCTCTTGTATTATATTTTGCCTTTTTCCTTGTAGTTATAAATATATAAAAACAGAGGCCATTTTTGTACTTGGCACATTCACCTATCTTGAGATTCATGTTGTAAATCAATTCTTATTTATTAGACTATATACTTGGATATTTTCCTCAAAGTTTATGAAGTTTATTTTCTAGATACATTCTCTCTACACTATTCTCTGGGACTTGGTAACCCCAAAAATAGATGGCTATTGCTGGCCCTGGGATATGATACCTTAGTTGGGTATAGGATTACAGAGCTCTAGTACTTTCTTCTAATTGGATTGGGGATACAGAGAGGAATTTGATACAGAGCCCTGGGCCACCATTTTTCCAGTATGCTTCATATTTGTGTGACTTTTATATACATTTTGTCATTTTGTCCTCACAATGACTTTCTAAGAAGAGAGGGAGACTGCAACCCCTTTTTACAGAGGAGGGCATAGTGGACCAGGAAGTGGTTGACTTATCCAGAGTCACACAGCTAGTGAGTCACAAAGACAGAACAGAACAAGGATTCAAGTGTTCTGATATGCATTCCAATAATTTCATTACCTGAGGGTTCTTCAAAAGTGCAGTTTGCTTTATTCATTTTCAAAACACATCAAACAAAATATACCACCAGAAATGGGGAATGGGGGGATGGTGTGTGTGTGTGCATGTGCATATGTATGTCTCTATGTGTGTAAATCTCTTCTATTATCTTAGCAGGAAAAAAAGTAAATGCAATTCTCATATAGTCAATAGCCACTCTTTTTTAAAAACTCACTATATATATTTTTCCATTATATTCTATATTCCTAATCAGGTAGGTATTCCTTTTCTATACCCAAACCTGTGAACAGTTTGAGAGCCCGCAGGAATCTCCCGAATTGTGGCCAATTTCTGCTAGATCAAAGGGAACAGTGGAAAACTATCTCTTGCATCACTCATATATATCATTAATAAGATCTGTCTCAAAAGTTGCTCTTTGGTAGCACTGCAAGAACGGGGAACACTAGACCACAGGGAGAGAGAACTAACATTATTTCCTAGTGTAAGTTTTCAGTGCAAACATTGTAAGTGCAGTGAGTGATGGGGTACACACTCACTAAAATCTTCCTATGTGTTTTACTTTATAAAACCATAGTATTGCTTCTTCTGCAGGAAAGTTGAGAAAAAATAGGTCTGAATTGGTGACTTAAATCAGTGCATCTCCCTGAGGGGAGTTGATGAAACACAGATTTCTGGAGCCCACCACCACAGATTCTGACTGAACAGTTCTGGGGTGGCCTGAGATTCTGCATTTCTACAAAATCCCCAGGTGGTATTGAAGCTGCAGCTAGTTTGACCATACTGTAAGGACCACTGGCTTCAAGAATGTGCAGCTGGCCAGCCTGGAGTGTGGTAATGTGCAGCTGAGGTTTGTCTTTCAAGGCTTTTCTGTTCTTTCCTGCTCTCTGTCTCCCATCTCTAAGCTCTGAAGTCTTTCTACTCTTTACTATCCCTTAACAATTCCTGGCTGAAGTGAGAACTGCTGAAGTTTGCGCCATTTTCCAGAATGCTTTCATTTTAATAGGATTCACTTGAATATCAAAACCCTCAACAACTAAAAGATCCTGGAGAAACTTTTGCATAAATGGAGAGTATGCCTGCTTTGCACCTTCTAAACTGTTCTGTGAAGGTAACTGCATCTCTCATGTGCAATTCAAGCTGAATCTTACTTGTTTTAGGATGGCTTAGCATACTGGAGACAGGGAAGAAAGAATGGCCAGACCTTAATTATATATATAGTTTTTATAGTTGGATCTTCCTGGAAGTGTTCTCTGAGTTGTAGCATTAATAATGCATATTTCATAAAAGTGAAAAAGAGACTATCTTGGGGTAGGGGTGGGGTAAGTGTTGGGGAGGAAAGTAAGAAAGTACAAATATATGAAAAAACACTCAATGTATTGCCCTCAAAATATCCAAATCCAAAAAGATTCCACAAAGGCCTTTGCAAACCTCAGCAGGAGATCTCTTTTGTTTTGTAGAGTGAAGGTTCTGGAACAGTTTATAATTTAGAGACACTGGGTAACAATAGGGCTGCCCTCATCCAAAAATAATCAAAATTTTAACAACCATGAGGGGTTAGACCTTGGCTTTATTCTTTAGCTGGCAGAGATATCAAACCTTAAGGTGAAAAGCTCTGTAATATCTGGCTGCATCATTTACTTTGAACTAAAGCTGAGAAAGGCCATGCAACTGCCCACTCATCTTGCGAGTGCACTAGGGTTTGATTCTGAAAGCCCAGAGGCTGGGAGATGTTTGACCCCATTTGTAAAGCCTGTAGTTAAAAATGTTTCTCTTCATCAATTTATCTTTCAAATTCTGTGGCTACTAGCAAAATTCCTAGTTTTTGCCATCCCATAATAATTTGGCTGTATATTTCACTCACCCACTGATTTCTGAACTTGCTGAAGGTTGTAGGTGTGGCTGACTTCGCCTTTCACCCACTTAGTCTCCAGCATAGCCCCTGGAACCACAGGTGAATTAACACTTGTTGTGTTTCTGCTGAATCAAGATAATATCCACATATTAAATTATCTCTGATAAATGCAACTGAGAAGGAACATTCTTCTATTTTACCCAGGAATGAGAAAATGGAAATGCGTTATGTTAATACCCCTCATCTTCAGAATGCTTGCCTTGGGCCAGACACATTGCATCCATCATCTTACTCCATTTGGACAACTCTGTGAAGCAGAAGTGTTACTGCCATGTTATAGATGTAGTAACTGAGGCTTGAGCATGGCTTGTCCAGGGTTACACAGCTAGAAAATGGAAGATTAGAGTTTGTCAACAGAGCTTTCAGTTCTTGAGCTCTTGCTGGATTTACTCTGCCATCCTTCCCTCTTACTCCATGATGATGTGAGGATCTGGGGAAAACAGCAGAAAAGTACTACAGGGATGTTATTTGGTACTCAGCAGTTTTAACACTATGCCTATAACTAACAGCAAAGCAAGCCAAAAGCATGGAACAAGTTGTCCCCTCCCTAACCTGAGCCAGTCTGTCCTATCAGTTCAGACTTTATTCAATCCATACTTAGCAAGTAATTTCTCCATGCCAGACACTGTACCAGAAACTGGAGGAACCCCTACACCAAATTGACACTTTCCCCCACCTTTTAGAAGTTCACAATAATCAAAGAAAACACCTGAATTATGTTTTTAAGTGCAAAAAAGTGCAAGGGTCGAGGTTTCAGAACTGGGCTTTTCAAATAAAAAACAGAAAATGACATATGCTCCAAACCCTTCACATTTCTCAAATAATATACACAGAAGGTCAAAAAGCTCTGGACAAGCCAGAAGGAGTCACTCCCCCTCCACCTGCATCCCCAGTCCACACGTATCCTGGCTCATTCATACAATGGTCATGCAGGCCATTCTTCTCTGAGAAGGTGGCAGTTTTTGGTCCTTGTCATTTTTAATTCTCTAAATTTTTGTATACATTTACTTCCTTTGGTGGCAGATATGTTGGATTAAGTAGCCTTGTATTGCTCACAGGTGACAGATTCCTATAATCTGAATCTTCACGAGTACTTACCACCCTCTCCCCTCTTGGCCAGGCAAAGAAAGGAGTAACAATTAGCACCAGACCACTCATTGTCAAAGGCAACTGTATTTCCTCAGTAAAAAGAAGTGGCAGTGGTGTACTGGAGCCACCTGATACCAGCTTGGGGGAGCCAATTGTTAAATTTTCAGGAATTCTGTGAGCCAGTTGTTAAACACAGCTGTTTTTAAAATTGTAATTATATAAACTTAAAGTTAAAGAAACAATAATAATAAATGTAACAAAGACTCAAAACTCATTAGCTAGTTTGTCACATTTTACTATCACCATGCTCTGGAGGTTACTTGCAGCTATTGCATCTGTCCAGTGGGGAAACTTCCCAGCTCTCTGCTCCTTGATATCAGGATGAAAACTTGAAATCAGCCATAGTGGAAGTATTTGCACTATGATATTTAGCAAATATTACAAATCAGGTCTATTTGAACCCAGAGAGCCAGATGTTAAATATTTACCAGCACATAACTGGGGAAGAGGTTTTCCTCCCAGAGAAATAAATGCAAGCAGTATGGGTTTAACCACAGGTTAAACCACAGCAAACATAGGCACAGACACAGCTATGAAAAACCGTAAGACAACTTGAGGATGACAGTAATGCTGTAGTGTGGGACATAAGTCAGGGTAACCTTCTCAACCATGCTGTCCACATTGGCCTCCACTCCTGAGGTTAGGTCCCCCTGACGGAGAAGGAACCTGGTTCTCTGATCTCTCCCAGGTTTACAAAGACATGCAACCCAGAACAGGCTGGCTGGGGCCCTTCAACATTTGCCACCAGTACAAAAGTCCAGATGATTTTCAGGAAGGAAATAAAGCAGATTGTCCATGAGCCAGAAATAATCCAGACACAGCATCGGTGAGTGCACAATTTCTATCATCACAGAGTCACCCGGGGAGCTGAGAAAGCTGGCCTAGAAGCTAGGGTACATGAGGTGAACTTTATTGTCTAGGGTGAAATGTCTTTATTCAGTTGGCAGTTAGGAACCATGTTAGGTTTTGGGTTTTGAGGGAATAACCTCCAAAACAGCACTGTCCAACAGGACCTCCTGCAGAGATGGAATTATCCCATCCACCCATACGCACTGCTCAAACAACAGCCACGTTATCAGGCTATGGAACACTTGAAATGTGACTAATGAAACTTAGGTACTGAGTTTTAAATGGTGCTTACCTTCAGTGATTATAAATTTAACTTTACATGACCATGAGTGGCTAATGGTTCTCATATTGGATTATGCAGCTCTAGTGAATTTGAAGTTTGGAAACAGTCAGCATTTAATCAGGGTGAATATAAGTAATGAAGCTGGGATGCTAATTAATAGAACATAGTGTAGTTTCTTGATGTGGTTAGGTTTATAAAGTATATTTGGCTCACTTGGCTAACATCTGTGACTAAGAATTCCAGAAGGGCCCACTTTCAATACTAAATTTCTGTTAGATTTCTGAAAAATCCAATCTTGTCACTTAAACAGGGCACCTCAATCAGCATCCCAGGCGATAGTCCTCCCAAAGTAGGCTAGCCACCTGTGTGGGCTTGTCTCTCTTGGCTCCTTTCCCTAGTTTCATCAGCAATTGGATGTAATCTAGACCCATTCTTGAGTCCATTCTGACCACGGCAGGCAGAAAATCATATTCTCCAACTGGTCAAATCACAGGGTTCACCAGGTACCTACTGAATTTTGGCCTCCGAATGGTTCCTGTTGTGTTCACACTGAGTGTGGGGCTAAGCACTACCTAAGTCCCTTGGTGGTCGCTCCTGTCTTCTCTGCTTTGAGCAGCAGCCTGCATTTTATGGCCATGATAAAGCCTCACCATCAGCCTCTGGCAGCCTCTCCACCCAACTCTACAAATACAACGCCTTGAGAATTACAGTGGCATGGCCCACTCTCCAGGCCCTTATGTTCTCAGGCCATCCAACTTGTGTTTTGGATGCCCATTTGCACTGGTGAAACTGGACCTTTGGCCACCCCTCTGGAAGGAGAGAAGGGGCCCCTTGAGGTACCCTTCCTGGCCAGTGTGACAGAGTTGGCTCCAGGGAGAGAATTCTCATGCTTATTTTAGGGGACTTTCATATAAACTTTCCAAGTTAACTCGGACAATATTTGAGACTAAGTGAAGTCCT
This sequence comes from Pteronotus mesoamericanus, assembly GCF_021234165.1. Lineage (NCBI taxonomy): Eukaryota > Metazoa > Chordata > Mammalia > Chiroptera > Mormoopidae > Pteronotus > Pteronotus mesoamericanus. The sequence goes on along the minus strand of NW_026555105.1, from coordinate 30,775,319 downwards.
ATGTCTAATAAAGCATAATAACTGGGTTCACAGAATAAAAAAAGCTATATTTATTTCACTTGTTATTAACTGAGAGTTTGCAATTTTGACTGGTTTGTAACTTCTTTCAGAGTTGCTATCTTCGTGTCTTTGTTTATTTCTTTGTAATCATATTTACTGAGATAAATTACATACAATAAAATTCACCTTTTTTTGCATACAGTTCTATAAGTATTGACAAACTCATACTGTAACTACCACCACAATCAAGATATAGACCAGTTCCATCACAACAAACATTTCATCCTGTCCCTTTGTAGTCAACTCTCTGTTTTCCCCCAAGCAATCATTGATCTGTTTTCTGTCCCTGTGGCCCTGCCTTTCCCAGAATGTCATATAAATGGAATCATACAGTAACTAGCTTTTTAGTGTGATATCTTTCACTTAGAATAATGTATTTAAGAGTGAAATTTCCAATTTTGTTTTTTCACAGTCCAGCTAACAATTGCAGGGCACTGTGACAAGTGCTATACTAGGTAAGTCTAGGGAGCAATAGAGACATCCACCAATACTGCATATAGGTCATCAGAGTCTTCTAAGAGGCGGAAAAATTTGACTCAGGTCAAAAAGAAGCCAAGCATCCACTGCTAAGGTAAAGAAAGAACCTTACAGTCACAGGAGCCAATGCCCAAAGCTGAGGAAACATTAAAACAAGCAAACAAGCTTCCTACCTTAAAGAAGGAGGTTCTAAAAAGCACACGTTCCTATACTCTAGCCTGGAGACCAAGGCAAACATAACCCTGAAACTCTAGACTCAGGTAAAAAGAATGCATGGATCTAAAAACTTGCAACCCTGGACCCAAATACTATAAAAATGATGCTTGCTTCTAACTAGCTAAGTTTCTAACTTCATCCCACATACCTGCCTCCATTTGATTCAAGAGTGATAAAGAGGCAGAAATCTTTCAAGTCAGGAATTCATCCACTGAACAAACTCTACAGCAAACCTCACCATGGACTGAGGGTTTGGGGTGTGAGAGAAGAGACTGGAGAAGAGTTCTGAGATGCAGCTCTAAAATCTTCCCTCACACATAATGAGAAGAAATTACTTATCATGTGATGGGATTACATGTCCATTTGCTTTCCCATGGGAATATTAACAAGACAAAATTGAAAAAAAAAAATGTGCAGAGTTTTGGCCAAGTGTTTCTAGATGTGGGGGCAGCAGATCAGCTCTGCAGCCAAACAACTGCTTTATCTTGGGCAAGTCTCTCGACTTTTCTGGTTCTATTGCCTTTTCTATTACAAGAATAAATAAAGTAAAAATTTTTTAAAAAGGAATGAGGTTGGAGCAGACCATTTTAGAAATTCCTTCTAGCTCCTCTTATGATTTTATAAGCTGACGTCAAAACCAATGCACTTAGGGAAACTAGCAGCACACTCAGAAATGGGGCTGGGATAAAGACTCCATTCATGGTACCAGGGTTCAGTGAGCACAATGAGGCTCTTTGTTGGGGTGGGGAGTGGAACAGTAGAGAATCTGGGAGGTCTGGTGTTCACTCTCTCCACCACAGAGTCCCAATGAGTCACTAACATTATGGTAGCAATGGTGAGAGTGAAAAGAAATTAGAAAATAGAGTACTCATTGACTAATGATGTTCTTGTACCTCTGCTGGGGCTCTAAGAAACAGTTTTGGAGGTCACTGTATCTGATCAAACTCTATCTTTATTAAAAGTCAAACTCAGCCACATCCATTCTCATCAGCTCAAATATTGCTCTAGTCTGTTTACTTGTGAACTCTTGGAAACACTGCTACACATGGGACTAGAATCATTTGTCTCAGGCTTCAGGAGACACAGAGATGTTCCCAAACAGAAAATCACTCTCCACTTTTACCACTGCCTGTCTGCTGCCCTCTCCCTTGACTCTGCCCCCTACCCTACAGATACACCAGCACTGGGAGCAATTCTAGGAGCACTGCGCTCTGCCCTGGGTGGTGAGACAGGGCCTCTTCCCAGCTCCTTTGGCACATGCACAGTACTCTGGTGTGTCGCAGATCTCCAGGAGGGTGGAGGCTGTGGTCTCAGCATGAGCCACAGATGCCTGGCATGTCAGAGCTAGAGGAAACTCCAGAGAAACTAAGTTCACTAGTGTTCAAACCTATTTTTAAAGTAGAGCAAAGCCTCTTCTCAAGTAGACCTTGCATGAAAGACCAAAGTAAAAAAGTGATAAAATCTGCAGAAATGAGACTTAGAGGTAGAATGGAGGGGTAAGATGGAAATCTTAACATGCTAAGTACTTCACCATCAACACAGGCTTGCTCAAGCACATACGTGCACGTATACGTGCATGCACATGCACACACACACACTGTCAAAGAAACACAATTTTAAAAAAATCTTATCCCAATTCAGAAATTCTCTCCACAAAGTCAGTAGGAAAGAAAGCAGTTTTATTGGTGGATAAACATTAAAACAGAATGTGATGCACATCACAGCACCCTCTAAGAGACTGCAAAGGCATAAAGAAATCACACTCACCCTTTATTCAGCCAAGCAGACACGACCAAGTACATGCACATTTTCAAGATGAATAATAACCAGTCCTCACGTAAGAGGACTTGACAAAACTAGTGGTCACACATAGCTCACTTAACTTTACTGGGAAGTTGGGACGACCATCTGTGTTAGCTCATTGACTTTACCCAGAGAAAAAAATAATACCACCTTTCTTCTTCAGGACAGGAAGTGGTTTCACAACCTCTGAGCTGGGTACCCAGAGATGTTAGACTCCTTCCCTCCCACAGAGTCTGGGAGGTAGGGTATTCAGATTCCAAAGAGATGGTTTCCAGGTTCTTAAGAAAGACATTCCTGAATCTTAGAGCTCACAAACGAAAGGCTTATTTAGTTTCTAAAGGAAAATGTTCTGATATTTCCTAAAGTAAATGTTCTGACAAAAAAGGAAGAGAAGGGAAATCTTTTGCCTTATTTTCAACGGGGAAATTAAGCCTATTTTTAATTCACAATTGTCCTTATAACCTACGTACACACACACACATTCATCCACAGCACTCCTTTAAATCATCGATAATCCTAAACTAAACTGTCTGACTCCTTCTGTTGTGATACAATCCAGATCCATTCCGAATGAGGACTTTATAGGCAGCCATAAGGTCATAGTCAGGGCCATATTAAAAACCCAACTTGTCTACCAGCTCTGCTCTCAGCAGAGTTAAGAATGAGAGCTGTGCTTCTCACACTGGCTTCACATTGGAACACTGTGGTGTTTGGACCCCACCCCAGATGGGAAAAGGTCCCTGGCCACTGGTTTGGTTTAAAGAGGATACACGTGATTCTAATTTGTATCCAGGGTTTAGAACCATTTAGCTACAGATTTGGTAAGACCCTCAGTCCTGGCTTCATGCTAGAATCTCAGGAGAGTTTATAAAATCCTGACACTCAGATTTGTGCCCCAGAGCTAATATACCACAATCTTTGGGGTTGGGACTCAAGTATCTATATCTCTTAAAGCTCCTTGGGTGAGGCCAGAACACAGCCAAGGCCAAGAACGACTGGGATGAGAATTTGCCTCTGCAGAGCAGCCTGTTCCAAGCATTTTTCCATGGCTACAAGCTCTTGGATAAGCCTTACCCCATCACTTACATGGGCATCTCTGTAGCACCTACTGAGTAGTGTTACCCTTAACAAATGGCATAAATTTGAATAATGTTTAGTACAGGAAATGTCATTTGTTAATAATAAATAGCAGCCATTAGTCTTACAGGTCTATGTAATATTTAAATAAAAATTTTAAACTATTTTAACTAATTTTTGCTTTGGACATAAAATTTACCATCTAATGGGAATTCTCTTTTCTGTATGACTCCGTTGGCTTTGTATGGTTTATTTCTGTGTTCTCCTTCTGTTCTTACCTATCCTGGTCCTTTTTTTGTCATCCAACTACATAAAAAGATATCCCAGGTAGAAAAGACCCCTCCTCCTACCGTGTCTTGACAGTCCAGCCCTGCACATCTGGGCATCCATGTACCCTACACAGCAGTGCTTGGCAACAGAGATCAAGTTTTCTTATTGAGAGTGAAAAAATAAAACTGTCCTAGTGGTTCTCAAACTTTAGCATACACTGGGCTTGTTAAAACACAGGGCCCGCTCTGAGTTTCTGAGTTAGAAAGTCCGGAATGGGACCTGAGGTTCTGCATTCTAATAGCAACATAAGAAACATCCAAACCTGTAGAGAATTTTTATGAGTTTGTTTGAGTCAAACTGACAATGGCTGAGAAGCAAGATCTCAACAGACTGAGAAACTGCTCTGGAGAATAGCAGTTTTGCAGCTTGTCTTATATATTAGAATCCAAGGAGGAGGCGTGAGGAAGGTTATATGAAATCTACTGATGGTAGATTAAGAAGGAAGGGGAAAGCAAAGCGGGGAATTCTCCGGAATCAGATAAAAAGTAAAATGGAGAAACACATTTGTTTTCATTGGTGGGTACAAAATAGTTAAAAGTTAACATTTACAGCTCATAGATATGGCGCGCAGGAAACAGGTTAACAATGAGGGTTTCTGTATCTCATGCTCTGATGCCTGTGGTTGTGCCTTGAGGGGCTGGAAAAAAGTTAATCTAACATTTCAAAGGTATGTTACCTTAGATGCAAAAAGACAATATACAGGCTCACTTAGGATAAAAATTGACCTTTACCTTGAAGCTACAGGCTGAGGACATGACTACCCACCAAAACCTGTTCTTAGGAATTTTTCTGTTCAGATCATCAAGTGTGCTTGTTCTGGGTCTCTGCGTATGTGAGGCCTCCATGCAGACCTCCCCTGAGCTCCTCTGGGTTGGTATGTGATCTCTCTCTTGTCCGCACTGACAAATTGACAGGTCATGCTGATGTTGCTGCTGTAAAGATGACACTTTGAGAACCACTGGTCTATCCCATTCTTCCCTCTGTCATGTAGGCAAGCAGAGGACTTTCAGAGCTCTTGAGAGCAGGCAGTTCTGAAAAGAAAATAGTATCTACATGAACAGACTTAGTGGTTTTGAGGAAGGGCTCCGCCTGTGCACCACTCCATCTGAAAAGCTCTTTGTAGCCAGCACAGGGAGAGGGGGCTGCTGGTGGGGGCCAGTGTCGGATGAAATCCTTGTTTTTATTTTGCTGATGTTTTTCCCTCTACCCCCAGGTGTTTCGCACCACACCCTGAGCTGACAGCATATATTGCCCCAGGAAATTGTCTATCACAAAGAGAGAAGAATGGGAGCACTTTAAAAATGCAAATTTATGGACATATTTCTAATTCTGTGGTGCACTAGAAGATGATAAAGACATAAGAGCCATTCCAAAAATACCAACAAATTTGAATTAACTTCAAGAGCTTTTCTTTTGTGAGAACTGGAGGTCCCTGGGAAAACAACAGACACCAAGTCAAGGAAAAGTTCACTTAAAAAAAATAAACAAAGGGGAGGCAAATGACAATGGGGGAGGGGATGAGAGGAGAGAGCCAAGAGAATTGGAAAATAGAGAATGAAGAAAAAGTAGCTCTGATTCAAACGATATGTAGGTAAGATGCCTCCACACACTTTAAGTACAATATCTTTGCCAGGATTTTTGCCAGCTCAACACTAACATTCTTTTATGATGGCCTCAGGACCTCAGCTCCTGCTTCTCATCAACCACATTAGGGCTCATCATAAGGTTGCTGGATTAAGCAAATAAAGCCACATGGTACCCAGTTTAATTTAAGTTTCGGGTAGTTGAAATATCATATAGTATATGCTTATACTAAAAATGTTTTCATTGTTTGCTTGAAATTAAAATTTAATCAGATATCCTGTATTTTATCTGGTAACCTATATCATCACTTCATTTTTAATGTACATTTTCTATATAAACTCAGGCATTAGGATCAGCCCTTATTCATTTTTTTAACCTTTACTCAAAGATTTTTTTTAAACGTTGATTTTAGAGAAAGAAGTGAGAGGGGTAGAGGAAAGAGAGAAACATCAGTGTGAAAGAGAAACATCAATCGTTACCTCCTATACATGTCCTGACAGGGGATGGAATCTACAACCCACGTATGTACCCTGACTGGGAATTGAACCCATGACCTTTTGGTATATTGGATAGTGCTCCAACCAAATGAGCCACCTGACCAGGGCTCAGCCCACATTCTTTTTTTTCCATAAAGTAAGCAGGCTACCAGTTATCTTTACTTCAGTTTTGGGAAGATGGAAGTTTTTGTATCACAGAAGCACATAGAAGAACTTCATGTTCAATGTGTGCTCTTGCTTTTCCCAAAAGCTCCTCAAGCCCCTCAACCATTTCCATAATTGAGATTCCATTTCACTCATCTTTCTTTCTCTGTCATTGTTCTTTTCTTCTATTCCTCTCACACTCAAACTCCATTTCAATGCCAAATTTTTCTAAGACTTTTTCAATTTGATTCTTCTTGTCCTTTTTTTGGGTCTCGCCTTGCATGTCCAAACAGAATATCAAAGTATCATCTAGGAGCTTTAAAAATACAGTTGATCCTTAAACAACATGGGGGTTAAAGGTACCAACCCTAATGCACTTGAGAACCTACATATAACTTTGACTCTCCAAAACAACTAATAGCCTGCTGTTGACCAGAGCCTTACTGATAACATAAGCAGTTGATTAACATAGTTTGCATGTTATATGTATTATATACTGTATTTTACAAAAAAGTAAGCTAGAGAAAAGAAAATGTTATCAAAAAATCATAAGAGAAAACACATTTATAGTACAGTGTGTATTTATTGAAAAAAAAAAATCCATGTATAAGTGGACCTGCGCAGTTCAAACCATGTTGCTCAAGGGTCAACTGGATACAGATGCCTGAAGTCACTCCCAAAGATTCCCATTTAATTGGCTTAGCGTGGGGCCTATGCATTGGTATTTTTAAAGTCCTCTCAGGAATTCTAATGAGCAGCCAAGATTGAGAAATACTTATTTAGATCAGTGCCTCTGAAACATTAATTTGCATAAGAATCAAGGAGGATCTTATTCAAAATGCAGGTTCTAGTTTAGAATGGAGCTCGGGCTAAAAGTCTTGCACTGCCAACAGTCCCCAGGAGATGCCAATACTCTGGTCAGAGGACATTTCCAGCAACAAAATCTTAGAAGGAATCAAGTGCCAGGTTTTGAAAGCCTCCTTTGAAGTGAGGGATCATCATTCACAGATGGAACAGATTTGCAGATGCCACAATTTGCTAGAATGCCATCTATCCTGGGTGGATGGGTAGAAGTTTATAATAGCATGAAGGTAGGACAGCACTTCTTGACCTCATTACCTTCCTTGTTTAGGACTTGTTCTTAGCTAAATTGTTTAAATCCAACAGATAACCAGATCCAGTACTTACTGATCTCTTCATTTGATTCAGAGCACTTTATTATAGCTACAGCTTGATTGCCTCAACTCCTCTGAAAAGCTTGTGAGAGAGTTATGAGTCCCCATTCAACAGATGCAAACACTGAGGCCCAAAGATGATAATACATTCAGGAACATTATTAAAGTGGTCTACAAATAATTTGTAGTATCAATATTTCTATTAAATCCTGAGGGTCATAATATTGTATTATATACTTGAAAGTTACTGAGAGTAGATCTTAAGCATTCTAAACACACACACACACACAAAGTTAATTATGTGAGGTGATGGATGTGTTCATTATCAAAAAAAAAAAAAATCCAGATGTAGCCTCTAATTTACAACACGATTAATTATAAACCAGTGCTTCTCAAGTGCTAATATGCATACAAATCTCTGGGGTTTTGATAAAATGCAGACTGATTTCATAGGTCCAGGTAGAGCCAAGGTTGGGTGAAGGCAAGCTTCTGGGTGCTGCCTGTGCCTGGACCACACTTGGGGCACCAGGGGACTTAATATCACCTCAGCGGACTCAGCTTTCTCAGCTCTGACATTTAGTGATTCATCTCTCTCAGCTGTGGAATTCTTCTCATTATTCTCTGTGTTACTAGACACTGAATAAAGTGTAGTGGCTGTAAGAACATACTGAAAGTTCTGTGCTTTGGTGTCATTTCCATTAAAATTTTGGCAACAGTGCTTTGGGAAAATATGGGTTTTTTTCTCATTGTACTCTAAATTGTCTTCTAAAAGTAGATGGAAGTGATATGGAGTCTCCACATTTCAGCTTTCCATTTCATCTCAGACGCTTACTTACAAGTCTTCACTGGCAACACTTGTATGTAAAAGGAAAGATTTAGCAAATCAGTATTGGTTCATATCTATTACTATCTTTACTTTCACATGAGTCTATGGAAAACTCACAATTTTTACTTTGTAAAAATAGCCAATCCATGTTTTGGTGGTGGTCGTACATGTTTTGTTTTGTTTGTTTTCTGTTGTTGTTATTCACGCTACCTTTAAAATAAATCCTTTTTTTTCTTTGTTTTTTTTTCCTTTTCCTTGTGTCATTAAAAAATATGACCAACTTTCCAAAGAGGAATTCCAACCTAACAATGTAGGCAGCTCTTGACGTCGAAACTGAGATGTCTAAAAGGAGAACAAATGTTTGTTTGGAAAAAAGATTGCCTAGATGACCCTGGCCTGGTAGCTCAGTTGGTTGGACTGTTGACCAAGTATGCTAAAGTGGTTTGATTTTGATCCTTGGTCAGGGCATGTGCAAGAAGCAACCAACTTCTCATTCCCAACTTCATATTCCCAACTTCATTTGTTGTTCCATGGATGGGTGGAACAACAAATCTCTCTCTCTCCCCCCCCCCCCCCCCGCCTTCTGCTTTCTCTAAAATCAATGAATTATTTTTTTTTAATTTTAGAAAGGATTACCTAGTTGATAATGTCTTTAATAGCACCCACTTACAGTTCCCAAGAGAACTGGTAAGTTTTCAAAGGTTTCCAAATCTCTCTTTGCTCTTGGATTAAAAGAAAAAAGAAAAGAATGAGAAACATCACCCCTTCCACACATAAATATACTGAAACACACCTATACTCACTACTACCTGAGCATGTTCCCATTCTGTGTTTTTAACATTTACTATATTTTTCGTCAATGACAAAGAAAATAATGGTGTCTCCATTACCCTCATACGAACCATCACTTTAATGTTTGTGATAGATTTGTTGCGTTAAGAGCACTGATTTTCCATTTCTCCTCCCTGTGCCTTCAGAAGTGATCTCCCACACAGACTCTGGACTAAACTGTGTGACTTATTTTGGCCAACAGGAGAGCAGCAAACTTGATACAAGCAAAAACTTGTAAAAGCATGGTATCTTCTTTCTCACTTGGTGTCTGTGAGTACATGCCTTAGTAGTCCTGTTAAAGGCTTATGACAGACTCAGGGAGTACATTGGAGATATCTCAGCTGAGGCATACCTATACCACTCATTCTCCAGCTGATAACTGTTGGACTAAAAGTTATTTTAACCAGCAAATAAAAATAAAAGTTATTTTACCAGCAAATTCATTCAGAAATAGCAGAGTAATGCAAGGAATTGCAGGGAATTGCAATTTAGGACAAGCAGGGTATGAAAAAGCCATAGACAAGTCTAGGAAACAAAGAAAGGAAATGCTCTATAAAATGCTCTTTTATAGAGGAAAGTAGAAGTTGAGAGGAGGTCTTATAAACATAAGAGTCCACTGGAGGAAATTATCAATTGGAAATGTAATGGCTTTTCATTGGCTGGGTTGTGACAGTCTCTCATTGGCCAGGCTGTTTTTGGGGAATTAGAAGACTTTCTTGTTGTTGTTGGGGGACCTTCCTTCCTCCTGCTGGGGTAGGAGAGTAGATGTTTAATTCTCTAGTACCCCAACACCCCATCTGTTGCTGTTTGGGGCAACTGATGATGAGTGGTAGGACATAAGAATTCCTCTATAGTCCCTTGCTATTCTAGTCTTGGTTGTGGCCTCCTATATTAATTTTCATACAACAAATACATGAGAAAGCCCAGCAAGGTCAGCAGGTCCCAGTCTGTATCAGCAGAATAGCCTGGCCAACTCCTGGACGCAAGAGAAATAATATATGATTTTTCTTTAAGCCACTATGTTTTGGATGGCTTGTTCTTCAGAAATATAGACAGAAACCATGCTTGGCATCATTCTCTGAGAATGGCAGAGTCACATTCTTTCTGAGTTGGAGGAGTCTTCAGAGTTGTTCCAATCAAGGAGTCACAAACTTAAATGCCTATAGACTCCAGGCAGTAAATTTTAAAAAGTGAAGCTGTCTAGCCATAAGACAATAGAATAGTAGTGACAGGTGAATGAAAAACATACAAATATATCTAAAACCATTTCATATTCACTGTTAACAAAGGACTTTAAAATACCATGTGAGCCAAATAAAACTTATCGGTTAACTGAATGTGGGTCATGAGTCCCAGCATCTGAATCTGATTTCTAATTTAGTCTATAGATTCAGTGATGTACATGCCTTGGCCAGATTCCCACAAGTGGTTAAAGATTAATCTAGGACTTGAACCAGACGTCTTTCCATCACAGCTACAATGTGGTGATTGTATTACCATTTTATTGCTGGAACCATTAAGGTTCACAGAGTTTCAGTTAATGACTCCAAGGTCATATAGGTAGTTAATGGACAATGCACGATTCACACTCAGACCTGTCTGGTGATCACACTTACTATGCTGCACCTCTGTAGGTTAACCATGAACATCCCACATGTCCTAGACCAGAGGTCAGCAAACTATGGCCCATAGGCGAAATCCAACCCAGACACCTTTTTCTGTAAATAAAGTTTTATTGAAACAAGGCCACACTCCTTTGTTTATGGCTGCTTTCACAGTACTATGGCAGACCTGAGTAATTGTGACAGAGGCCAACAACAAGGCTAAAGATATGTGTTATCTGGATATTTATGGAAAAAGTGTGCCAACTCCTGCCTAGAGGCTTCCTTCTGCAACTAGTACTCACAAGGTTTTCAAGATAGACAGGGTCTCCAACCAGCCCATTGTTGGGACCTCTAATTCAGGCTCATCATAACCGAAGGACCATGGCCTGCTTAAGGTCCAAAGTGGGCAAAGTTGGAAAGATGAGAAGACAGTAGAAGATCGTTTTGACCTACTATTAGCTTAAAGTTTCACAATCTTAAAGTTTGCAATGAAGAAACCCATTCTCTAACAGCAAAATAAACAGCAGCTATAGATAGCATCAATATAAACACACCTGCCTACTCCTTGGCACTTGGAATCTTTGTTTTGCATATCATTCAAACAGCATCCGTCAGCAGGGCTCCTAAAAGTTTCCAGAGCCTTTAATCAAACAAATGATGAGGAAAATCTGTCAGTCTTACTAACAGTGAAGTCCCTTTTTTATTAGAACAGGAGACAAAATATTGTGATGTGAGCTTATATTAGAGAGCAGAGGTTAAATGAAATGGTGAAGTATGAAAACCATATTCTACAATAAGACAACAAGCAAAGTCACAGCACTGCTCATCCCTGACAGAAACATGTTCTAGCCTATTGTTCCATTTTCATTATTGAATTAGAGGTGCTGGAAGACTGCTTACCAGGTCTCAAATCTATCTCCACCCAAACTGGCAAACTCCTGTGAAGATAAGCATTCCATTTGTTCATTTGAGAGCAGAAAAATGAATTTGCTCTGGAAGGAAGAAGTGATCTGAATCCTGTGAGTAAATTTCCTATTTTCTCTTCCACCTTGCGTTCCCTCCAGGTCCCAGATTGTCCGAGGCTTTGTCAAACCCAGAACCCAACATTTGGCTGCCTTGAGATATACCTGGATAACAATTTACAATTACTGTTCCCTAGGCCCTACCCCAAACTTGATGAATCAGAACTTGCAAAGGGTGAAATGTGACATTTGGTGTTTTGCAAACATCCTTCAAGTAATCCTATCCATAGGTTGGGTTTACAATCACTCTGAAAATGATTCCCCCAAGCTCATGATGACTTTAATGCAAACCCACCTACTTTTGCCTATTTTAAATGAAGGAAAAAGGGGGATTAGGTGCAATGAAAGCGTGGTTCTCCCTTGAATTAATAAATAGAACATTTTTGAGGTTCTACTTAATGCAAGTACTCAATTATCCTGATTCATTACCTATTAGCTCTTAGGCTTTAGAAAATCAATTAATCTCTCTGGGCTTTATCCTTCAGCTGTTAATTGGCAAGTTTAGTTCAGGGGGCTTGAAAACCTTCTGAGTTGTATATACTATCTCTCATGTACCCATTCATGGAATAAACACTGGAATTTATCTTCGTTTATCTCCCAGCTCTTACCCAAAGTCCTGCCACTTTTAAAATACTCTTTTTGAAAATGTACAAGTCGCCTCATCTCTATGGCTCACCTGGTACCTAATGCAGGCAGAAAAAAAAGCAGTAAAATGGAGAAGAGAAAGGAGAGCAAGTAGGAGGTAGAAAATTTTTCACTTTTGATTCAAATTATTTCCTCAAGTTCCTCTATCCCAATGGGTCAGTAACTCAACGTTCTATGTTTTACACTGCACAGGTACAAGTCAAACAAAATGTATTCAGAGAAGACTTGTAGATAATATTTGTTTGACTATAACTAGTGAACAACTGCATTCAAATATATTAAAGAAAAACCTAAGCCTGAAAATGGTCTCTGAGGAGGCTGAACTTAGAGGATGGACAAAGAAAGCTGTATCCTTCTGAGGGAGTCCATGCATCTCCCAGTGGGTGGTGTGTGAGCCACAGAGAGGACAAGAGGGAGGAAGTCATTTCCAAATAAGAGAGGATCCAAAAGGTACTATATAATTGGTTACAGGTGGGAATTAAAAAGTCGCCCATTAGGATTGGTCATTATCCTTGTATTATGTCAGATATATGACACTATGACACGATCTGCATCTGGAGTTTAATACGTAAGTATAGTTCTGAACCCGGTCCCGTGTGAGTTGTTAGAGACTCAAGCAGGCTTTGGGTTATGCAGGGATCAAGCCTTTATATGTGTGGACAAGATTCTAGCAGAAATTTCCTTAACTACAAAAGTGAAATAAATAAGATCTGTATTTATTGCCTCATAATTTGCCTTTTGCACCTTATAATACACTACAAACATCTTCTATAAAAATATATTACTCTTTAACATTATTTTTAATGACTACAAAGTATTCCATTTTATGAGTGTGCTATCAGTTTCACATATTCTGTTGTTGATATTCAGGATGTTTCCATTTCTCTGTCATTATAAATAGAGCTTCAATGCAAATTCTAAGAGTCAAATTCTACACAGACCCTCATTTGTTTTCTTTAAGTACATCTAGAAATGCAACCACTAAACCAAAAATGATAGACATCTTCAAAACTATATTTGCTGCCAAAATTGCCCTCTAGAAACAGAGTATCATTTTATACTTCCATTGACAAAAGACACGTGCTACATACAGCATTGTTGTGTAAGATCACAGGGAAGGATAAGCAGAGAATTAAGGACTCATTAAGTTGTGGATACCTACCTCTTCTCCAGTGGGGAATAGCTGACCATGGGGAAGCCTGCTATGTTTTGGGTAAAGTTGGTTGCTATCTCAGTTAGAGATCCTGCAGAAGCAGCCCCCGAGACAAGGATTCAGTTACAAGTGGCTTATTTGGGAGTTGATCCCAGGAAATACTATTTGCAGGGTTGGGTGGGGTTTGAGGGGAGAGGAGGGAAGACGTAAGACAGGGTATGAAAGGTAGTGAATTAAGGGTATGCTATCAAGCAAGTTACCAGTGTGAGCAGCTGGAGATTGATCTTGCTGGGTTAATCTGGAAATGGTGTAGAACACACTTCTCAGAGGTATCTCTTTGAAGGATGAAGTAGCTGGAGTATCTCTACATCAACTCCTACCCGTCATTGGTTGAAGGCTGCTCTGAGAGGGAGATGAATGTCCAGCACCTCCAACCTGCTGTGCCACAGGCAGGCAAAGGGATGCAGAGCCAGCTAACTCTTCAATGGTAAGAGTCTCAGGACTACAGTAACATCATGGGGGAGGCATGCATGAAAGGGCAAGGTGGGGCAATTATACACAGTCCCCTGTCACTTTTCAGCCCCTACACAACATGGCAAAGGTGTTTTAGAAAGCTATCACGAGTGTCTAGGCTATGGTGCAAAGTTATGGATGATAATGCATCATGCCATCTTTTGGAGTATAATTTACATGAAGGAATATGCACAAATTTGGAACTTTCCCTTCCAGCTATGACAGAGCAACAAGGATCCACTAGCTATGCACCGCACCCCAAACCTTAACTAAAGAGCTGGACAAAATAATGAAACAAGGGTTTTCAAAGATTGGACAACAAACAGAGCAGGACAGTGGTCCCTAATAGAACAAAAACAAACAAGGTGAACCTATGATTACCCCACCTTACTATCTGGAGAGAGTTTTCAGCCTTCAGCATGGGGAGGGGGAATCACACAGAGACAGTGGGGAGGGGAAGACAAAGAAGCTAGAGTTTTCAGGGAAGAATACCAGAGAAGGAGGAGGAGGAGGAGGAGAAGGAGGAGAGAGAGAGAGAGAGACAGAGACAGAGACAAAGACAGAGACAGAGACAGAGAGACAGAGAGAGACGAACTCCAGAGTTCTGTAGGGAGTTCTCATTGATTCTTTACCTTAATACTGATCAGTCTACTCGTGAGGAAACCATGCAAAGCCCAGAAAGAACCCCAGGGAAGGAATAGGTGGGAAATTACTCAGAGCTTATTCAGAATTGAAAATAATTACCATTTTCAACCGCAAAATAGAGAAACCTCACAATTCACATTTGGTTAAGCACTGAGTTCTCACCCCCCAAATTTCCCTTGTGTCCCTTCGCAATCATCCTGCCTAAACCTTTGGTTCTAGGCACCTCCTGATCTGCTTTCCACCAGTGTGTATTAGATTTGTCTTTCCTTATGTTTTATATAAATGAAATCATACAGCAAGTGCACTGAGTCTGGCTCCTTTTATTTAAGTAGTATTCAGTTGTATGGATGTGTCATTACTAGTTTATTCATTCACCAGTTGAGGAACATTTGGGATGTTTCCAGTTTTTTGTTTGTTCGTTTTAAAGAATTATTTCTTTTCAGAGAGAGAGAGAAAGAGGAGAGAAACATCGATTGGTTGCCTCTCGCACACCCCCTACCAGGGACCAGGTCCGCATCCCAGGCACGTGCCCTGACCAGGAATCAAATCCACAACCTTTTGGTTTGCAGGACGATGCCCAACCCACTGAGCCACACCAAAGTGGAGGCACTTTGTTTTCAGTTTTGAGTAATTATGAATGAAGTTGTTCTGTACATTCACATACGGGCCTTTGTTTCATGTTTCTTGAATAAATACCTTGGATGAAAGGCTGAGTCACATGGTAAGTGAGTATTTAACATTATAAGAAGGTGTTTTCCAAAGTAGCTGCTTCATTTTACATCCCACCGGCAAGCACGAGAGTTTCAGTAGTTCCACATCACTGTCAGCACTTGGGATTTGTCAGTCTTTTTTTCTTTTCTGTTTTGTAAAATTTTAGACATTCTAATAATTATATAATAATATCTCATGAATTTAATTTGTTATTTTGTGACTATGAATGATGTTGAGTATTTTTATATACTTATTAGCCATTCACATATATATATATGTATATATATAAGTGTCTATGCAAAGCTCTTACCCATTTTTAATTTTCATATATTTCTTCTCATTGAGCTGGAAGTGTTATTTCTGTATTCTAGATACAAGTCATTTGCTAGATGTTTAACAAATATGAAAGTTTCTTTTAGTTTGTGATTTACTTTTTTATTTTCTTAAAGGTGTCTTTCAAAGGACAAAATTGTGCTTTGCTTTAACATTTACAATTTCATTTTACTCTCAGAACAGTTACCTAGATGGGTGTGGTATTGTTTTAACATCTTAGAGATAGGAAACCTTATATGTTCATTGCCTTGCTCTAAGTCATATAGCCAGTCAGAGGCAATACCAATAGGAGACCTTCAGCTTTCTGCTTCTAGATCTATACCGAATTTCAGTGTATCAACTTAGGAGCAATTCCAAGGTTTACCCCCTTGAATGACAACTAAAAGAGGCCTGTTTTATGTGGAATCTACTCCCCTGGCAGATGGAGGATTTCCAGCCTTTAGTTTACATTTGTATTCCAGCTGCAGCTGTATCTTCCCACCCATGAAGTGAGACATGGAGAAAGAGCAGGAGCTACCAGCAGTTTCAAACTCCTTCAAGCTGAAAACTATTTATTAAACATGACAGATGATGGCAGAGCAAGATCATGGGCCCTCTCATCGCCTCTGACCTCCCATCAACTTCCGTTCCTTCTTGGACTTTTAAAAGATTGCTTTTTAATGATATCCATAATTCATGAAAAGAAACAATAAAATCAAAACATATTACCACTGGCTTATCAACGCCAGTGCTATTAATTATTAACAGACCAAGAGGGAAGTCAGTAATGATCCCAAAGGTGAGAGAGATAAAGGCAATAGTGGGAGGAGAAAAAAGTTGATCAGAAACCTTTGTGCCCAAGGTTTCCAATTTATACCAAGCATACTAAGTGGAATTTAATTTCGTTTCTCGAGGAGCAAGCAGAAGCTTAGCTAAAATAGGGGCCTTAGCAAATGTTGGATAAAATGCTTTTACGCCACAAATGGAAAAAAACCTGAAGCCCGAAGCAGGGCTTGCCTTTGTTATAAGAGAGCGATGATAGAGCAGCAAAATGTGTTTGTTTTTACTGCCAGTCCTGTTCTCTTACTGTGCCTCTTTCAATGCCACACTTGACATCAGCGGAGGATGACAAGTATATTCCAAAATAAAGGGTTTTGCTGTTTGCAGAGCCTAAGAATCAGTCCTCACTTTTACTGTTCCTAAGCTCATCATCATGCCTCCAAGGCAAACAGACTCACTCCCTCCTCCACTAGAAGGAGCCTGTGCAGGTGGGGCCCCAAGAAACAATGACCTACCTAAAGAACATCAGTGTCCTCTGACCCTTCGATGCACCTGGAACTTCTCCAATGGAGACGTACACCTTACGGTCAGAAGTTGCTCCGCATTCAGAAAATTCCAACTAGGATGTGAGTGCTGTGGGAATTTGGGAGAGTGATTTCTCTAAAGCTCACTTTATTTATCTATAAAATGGGGCAAATGATAGTACATGCTTCATCAAGTTATTCTGAAAATTAAATGAGATGATGCACTGAAGAGCTGAACTCAAGTAGAAAATTAGTTGAGAATGGCGAGGAACTAAATGAGAGGCTGCAAGGAAAGAGAGGCATCCAAAAGACTTGGTGAGCTATGGGACTAAACCAAACCCCACTACAGCTTCCTATAAAATTTTGCCCAGGACTGTGGTCTTGGAGGAGAGAATAGAACCTGGGTTAAAAGACAATCCTTCCATGGAGGGAAATGTCTGTGCTCCTTCTGACGACAGGACCAGGAAGGGCTGTGTGATGGGGCTGAGCTCACATTTCCTACTGCAGCTCTAAGCTTTACAGGGGACATTGACTGTCTCCTTGCCAGGACCCTTGGGTCAGCCAAATCTCACAATTTATCCCTTATTTTAAATAAAAGGGCTTATTTTAATGGTTTCTATCATTTTACTCCCTCAATATCTGATTTCCACCATAATTCTGGAGAAGAACTTATTATTCAACCTAAGGCCATATGTTTTCACTTGAGAGTAGAGGAAAATAGAAATTTCAGGGAAGTTAGACATGAGTGGCCCTTTTACTTAGAGAGCAAGAAAAGGTCCTTTGGGGAAAATACCTGTTCTCCTCAGAGGCTAATATTCTTCCCCATCTGCTTCTAGTTTTCTCTACAGGAACCTCAGGCAGACCTCACATGTCTTCTCATGCAAATCCTGCTCCACGGGTGTCCACAAGATGCTGGTATCCTGCTTAGCTGTGTTTCAACTGTGTAAAAAGTTTAGGAGGTTGGTCTGTAACCCAGACACAATTTACTACTCTTCTTTTCTTCACTTCCAACCTAAAGGAAAGATTAACCCCAGGACTTTCCAACAGGATCCAGCTCTCATACGCAGAACAGGAAGATGTCCGAAGGACTTCCTAGCCACATGGAACTGGGCTTTCACTTCTGTCGTTGTGATGCCCTCTTACTTTCATTTTAAAATCAAAACGTATTAGATTTTTTTCTTTTTATGGACTCTATTTTGATCTTGAAAAGTACACTTAAAAAGTACATTTAAAATATAAAGTATTAATATATTTAATAGCACTTGTTTCTTATTCCTTTCATGCACAGGTTATATTTTAAGAAAAAAAGGCAATTGCAACAATTACCAATAAATGAACATAAGTGTCTTTGGGACCAGACTTTCCCAACCCTGCCGGAGTCTTTGTGGAAGGTCTGGAATCAGTGAAAAAGGCATTTACATTGTATGTGTGGGGGGTGGGGCCGGTGTGGAGGTGGGGGGGAAGGTTGTGGGGTGGGGTCTGTGTTGGGCTTTGGATCTCAGTGATTTCTACAGTAACTCCAAGAAAGATCTGCCTTCTATTTTTGGATTCACACTGGGAAGCCAATTAAATTAAAAGGCTATTCATTTCTCTATATTTGTCTCCAGGCTGCTCAAATAGAAATGCAAACGACTTCTATTGAATGAGTTTTCTGCCTCAAAGAACATAAGATTGTAACACCAAGCCCTGTGCTGTCCAGAATCCAATCTGCACTGAGGCAATAAACACCGACCCCAACCTGTGATTCCACTTCCAGGCTTCTTTTGCAAACTGGCTTTGAAGTTATCCTTTATGAAGGCATAGTCAGCTTCCATGGCCACTCAGAGGTCCTTAGTACGGTTGTCCAAAATGGGCCTGTGTTATTGAAATGGACACAACTGAAAGGAAGGATGAAGAAACTTTTTTCCAGTTTTCCTCAGAGAAGTAGAGAAATGACAGAGCCTAAATATGAAAACACTGCTTCTTTGATGTTGCTCCTGTTCACAAAAGGCCTTGCTGCAGAGCAGATAGCTGTCAGTCACCCCTGGGCTCCAACCTTCAGTTCCAAATCCTTCAAAATGTAGACAAACCGAAGGTCCAGAAATGAGCTGTGCTGGACTGATTGGCCTGACTTATAATGTGTGGCCAGTGATCATCAGATCACAGGCTAAAGCAAAGCGGACTTTCCCCACGTGGGTCCACTGTGAAGTAGTGGGTGGGGATCAACCTGACTGTGTCATTAGGGTTTTTGAGAAAGAATAAATGGGAGGGGACACTGGAGACATGTCAACTACAGGCCTTCGTGGGTAGAAAGGACTTTTCAAAAATGGGTTACCTAGTAGCTTTTCCAAGAAAAGAACTAGAAGAAACTTGAATTTGCAATTTTTTCCCCTTAAAACACATGTGGTATATGGGACATAGGAAGACTAGCCTCTAGTCTCCTGGTATAAAAGGAATTTCAATGTTGGACAGATGACCTTCCTTAGAAGGAACAGGACTTTCAAACTAGCCCATAGACTATAAAATAACAGTCCGCAACCTGCCATTTGCAGACCATTTTGTAACCTGGCCAATGCAAATTGAAACTTGCCCATGAACAATGGAAGATGAAATGTGAGGTTGTCTTGAATGGCTGGGCTACCAGGGTCTCAGTGATGGAGAGGATGTGGCTGATGATGGCTGTCCTGTCTTTCACCACTGATTATTGAGACCTGTCTGACAGGATGTAATAAGCAGAACAAAATCTGAAACAACAATAATGACTAAATGTTTATGAAAGCCCGAAAGTATTTCCCAGAAAAAGAAACCATTTAAAGCAAATTTAAAAATCACCTGACTTTATCTTTGCTTTCATGAAAAAAAAATCCCCATCTGAGAGCAATTTAACTCAGTCTTTGAAATTCATATTCATTTTAAAATGATTGGAAGGGAGGAAAGGAGAGAAGAAAGGGGAAAAGGGAGGGAACGTGGGAGGTAGGAAGGGAGGAATGGTTGATACGTGGTGCTCAGATGTGAAGAACAATTTGACCAACTCAGTAAACTGCCTCTCAAATTTAAAATACAGTCTTTTTTTTTTTCCATAAAATGGAGCAAATACAAAACTGAGACCTAATTTTCTATCTGGTAAAATCTCCTCTGAAAACTCTTTTTTTTTTTTTTTGGCCCAAATAGTTCATTGAATCAAGATAAATGGCCAGTTTTTTATTCTTCATATTCCTACTATCACCTATGAAAAGCAAAGCCATCAAAAAAGGCAAGCAAACATGTACCTGCATGTTCATAGCAGGTCTGTTCATGATAACTCCAAATTGGAAAGGACCCAAATGTTCATCAGGAATACAATAAATATACAGTTGCATATTCATACAGTAGGGTGACTAGCAATGAGAATAAATAAACTACACTAGATGCAACAATATGAGAAAATCTCACAAGCATAAGGTTTAACAAAAGAAACCAGATGCAATGGAATACTTACTATGTGATTCTATCTATATTAACATTCAAAAGCAGGCAACTAATTGATGGTGATGAAAGCCAGATTAGTGGTTACCATTGGGAAAGAGGGACACGGGGGAACTCCTGGAGTTTTGCTTCTTGATTTGAATGATGGACACATTTTATGAAAATTCAAGTATGGCTTGTGCTTTTTCTGCATTATGTTTTACTTCAATAAAAATTTCTCTTATAAGTATATATGATATAAGCAAACTTGGGAGTGATGGAAACATGCTATGTTTCAACTGTGATGGTAATTACATGACTACATACATTCATTAAAACTCACCAAACTGTAAACTTAAAATTGATGAATATTATTATATGCAAACTATAGCTAATAATACCAAAATTTTTTACATTTAAAGAATTTGGGAAAAATAATTAATTCTACTCTCTACACACCAAGGAACTTTGAGAATAATTCAGAACAAAAAACAACTGCATACATTTATTCCAGAGCTTTATTTTGCTTGAGAAACAAATAAATCAATGACTCAAGTGCTTAAATGTGTATAAATTATTAGACTGTAAGTCCTCAAAGGCAGAGATCCTCTTTATATATGAATCTTAGTATTATCCTATTGGAAAATTGAGGCTGGGATTTCTTGTTTCAATTCTAATTCATAATCCTCTAAATTTCTCCCAGTGTCACTAATGTGCTTGTATCAGCACATTATTGTGGCTGTGCATAATAACGCTGCCACACAAGTAACCACAAAACCTCACTTATTGCTCACACATCTGGAGTCAGCAGGGGGCAGGGAGGGGCTGGGTAGTTCTGTTGATCTTCCAGGGCTTGCTCTCATGCTAGGGGTTACGTTAGCTACTGGGTGATGAAAGTTGGTCTTAACTGTGATGACTGGGTCACTGTGGTTGTGATCCTCCAAGATGGTCCCCAGTGATACCTGCCTCCTGATATCCATGCCCTTGTGCAGTACACACCATGTAAAACAGAGCTGTCCTGTGTGACTAATATGATATTCCAAAGACTACACAGTCAGTCCAAGGCTTGGTCACAAAAGACATTGTAGCTTCTCCTTGCTCATTTGGATCACTCAGCTAAGAGGAAGCCAGACAGCATGTCATGGAGTCACATAATCAGCTCTATAGAGATTCACATGATGAAGAAGCAAGGCCTCAACATCTAGTATCAACTTGCCAGACACACATAGGAGCCATCCTACAAGTAGAATCTCCAACCCCAGCCAAGATGGTCAGATCCCTGCCAGAACCAACTAGCTAAATGACTCCTGAATTCCTAAACCACAGAAACTCAGAAAAATAATAAATGCTTATTGCCTTCTGCTAAGTTTTGGGATAATTTGTCACACAGTCATAAACAACTAATATACTTGACTCTGTACCATGTAGCTCTCATTATTCAATAGGCTACATTCCCATTGAGGCATCCATATGGTGATAGCAGAGACACAAGAGAGCAAGTAAAGGCATGCAAGAACTTTTCAAATCTCTACCTTACATCATGTCTCCTAAGATCAGCGTGACCAAATCAGCCCAGAGAGGTGGAGCAGGGCAGGTTAGCTGACCTACTCTCAGATGATACTGCAAATTTATATGGCAAAGAACATGGTTGGTGGTTTCAAAATATGTCCACAAATTCTTTGACACTGTCCCATTAAAAAGGTAGGACCTATTTCCCCTCCACTAAATGTGGGCTGGACTTGGTGGCTCACTCCAAATGAATAGAACATGGTAGAAGCGATGGTATGTGATCACCCAGGCTGTCCTAACAAGAACAGCTCATGCTCTCTCGCTCTCATTCTCTCTCTCCCTCTCTCTCATGGATTTCTTGCTCTGAGGAAGGCCACCTATTCCTCATAAGGACAGTCAAGCTGAGAAATCCATATGATAAAGAACTGAGGCCAGCTACCAAAAACCAGCACCAACTTGCCACCATGTTGGAGGTGAATCCTCCAACCCTAGTCAAGCCTTCAGATGACTGCCACCTCAGCCACATCTCATAGGCAACTGAGGCCCTAAGCTAAGCTACTCCTGAATATTCCTGACCCACAGAAGCTAGGAGAGATAATGAAGTGTTATTGTTATGAAAAAAAAGCGTTGTTATAAGCCACTAAGTTATTACAGAAATAAATAACTAATACAAGAAAAGATGAAAAAATTAGAGCTTTCTTTGTTTAAGCACAGGTTCAAGATTCTAAGTTGCAAACAACAGGACCCAATCTAGTTAGGTGAGGTAGAAAAGATACACTTTGAAGTGTACTGAAGAATCTCCAAGAGTGCCAGATCATCAGGTCTAGAGGCTACAAAGGCAACAACAATGTCCAAAGTACAGAGCACCTGTGCTCCAGCCAGGAACCAATTCCTATTGAAGCTGAATTAATACACCTCAGCTTGCACCACTGAAGTTGGTAGCTGGATGCCTGAATATCCACCATTAACATTCTAGATAGCTGGATGCGTTCACTATCCCCTTCACCCAAAATGGAATCTGTGAAGTGCCAGCTTCATCTTGTTGCTCTCTTCCAATCAGAAGCCTTTCACAGGTTCATATGATTGGTGGAGTCTATCTGCAAGGGAGGATGGAAACAATGAGTTGTGGGCTGCATACCTGGGGAGGTGTTATTCATTAGATAAGAAATATTCTAGTGACTTGAAGGGTGTTCAAATGGTGGCGAGGATCTAGAAAAACTGACAAATGTTCACTTCTTGTTTCCATGTTAAATCATTATTATATTACTAAAATGCAGATAATTAGAGAAATGGACATGTCTTCTTACTATCTGGAACCCAAATTTGTAAGTTAATTTCATCTCCAGTATTGTTTCTAATCAACTGTTAATGACTGCCTAGATTTATGTGCTATGATGAACTCCAGGCTCAGCTGAGTAAAGATCTGGGGTCAAGCTGCAATGACGCCCTGTGTGCTGAATATTTGGGTTAAATAATAGGTACCTACAAAAATAAAAATAAATGTCCTCAGTCTCTGCATTTTCTCTGTTTTCTTCCAAGAAGGGTATGAAAATACCCCATGATCTTTTTAAATTGTTTAGGTTAAAATTATTCCCACTGACCAAACTCTCTTTTAGTCAACTATCTCAAATGGCATACAAGCCAATACATATTCCAATTGTACCACTCCAGTACTTAGTAGAACCCAGATATATGAAACAACTCTATGGCTGAATATGGCCTCCTGTTCAGTTTCCTCCTCACTTTCCTCACTCTCATGTCACCTCCTGAGGGACCCCTCAAATAACCTCAAATTCCACAATACACTGTTTGAACATCACTGACCTGCCATTGATATATTCTCCAGCTCCCCTCCCAGGGCTCATTGGTTCCTGCTCAATTCCTCTTTGCTTTTCCTCAAATTCAGTCAATTGGTATGGATAAATTATTCACAAACAGTCCCTACACTTTAGCCTTTCCATTTCCATGTTTGGATGGTGTAATTTTCCCATGTGAGTCAATAATGTTTATAGCCCTAGAACTTGTCATGCTTTGCTGTCTTTCAGTCACTGAAGGACTCAGACCAACTTCAGAACTGGCTATGATAAGTTTGCATTAAGTTGATTCACCTTCTTCCTTTTGCTAATAGCAAGAGACTTTCCTACCTAAAGATGGGACATCACATTATTGTGTAATGGTTTCAGTGGGGAGATTCCTGACCTTTCCTCCATCCTCCTTTTCAACTGTTTCTCAGAGTGCCTGCAGCAGTCCCCCCATTGCTTGAGAAAACAAGATATTTGCTCATACTATAAAGCAGTGCTTCTCAGAATTTAATGTGTACACAAATCACCTGGACATCTGCTTAAATACAGATTCTGTTTCAGCAGCTGGGACCAAGATCTTCCACTCCCATCAATCTCCCAAGGGATGCTGATGCTTCTAGTCTAGGGGCCACCATTTACCTAGCAAAGTTTTAGAAGACCCAGTCTCTCCCTCAAAGGAGAAACTTACTGCTTTTCTTTGAACTCAAACTGTGCATAGTATCTTCTTACCTCTTTCCTTTGGATCACATTTCTTCACCACCCATCCCTTAGATGTGAGTGTTCATTTCTGCTATACCTTTGATCAAACTAATTCAATGAACCAATGATCACTGAGCACCTACCATGACCTAGACACCATGCTGGGCACTAAGGATATATCTATGAACAAGATTATCCCCATTCACTTGGTACCTATAGTCTAAAGAGAAAGACATTTAACAAATAGTTACTTAAAAATCAGTTGTGATTGTAAGGAGTGCTAGGAATGAAAATTAAAGGATGCTTTGAGAACAAATAATGGAAAAGAAAGTAACCAAGCCTCTAGGGTCCTTGGGGTTTCCACTTCACAAGAGTTCCTTCAGTCTGGTGTAAACTCAGCCTTTTCTATGGTGGGGAGGAGCATTAGAAATGTCCCTCATGGCCCATTACTTTCATCTTTACTGTGGGAACCTGTGTGCATTTGGTGTTTCACGGCCACACTCACCTTTGGCAAGATGATTTTGGCATGGAGCTTATGGTTGGCAGGCACATCCTGGGCTTTCATAACTCCAAATTAATATTGGATTGCCTCATGTCATGATTGCCCCTTGGCTCCCCTTGATAATAGCTCTGGCCATCTGCAAAGGCAAGCTGTTCCCTCCCAAATTCTGGTCAACACTTCCCCTTCCCTCAAAAATGACAGCAAATATAGTATCCTAATTTTTTCCCTCTCATGACCTCTTTTGCTGATCTATTAACCTAGAACTATGATTCAGCTATTGCTAGAAAATTATACCAATCAACACCAAAGTTTTTAATATTCATTGATTAAGAATGACAAGGTCCAAATTTAGTTACTATATCAGATTTTCTGGGCTCTTAGATTCAGAAAGCTTCTCTAGCTGCAATAGTTGTCCCCTTCAGTTTCACTGGGTATTAGTTTGGCAAGAAGAAAAAGTCAGAGTGGTTGCAGAACAATTGTAACCTACGTAAAATAAGGTCTACCATGCCTTCTGCCCTAAAATTCATTCCTCTATGATGTCATAGTTGAGGAAATAATAATCCATTAGCCAAACCACATCTACCATTCAAATTGAATCTTTTCAGAAATCTCTTGAAAGGGAATTTCATTTGTCCATTTTAACTTTAAAGGCAACTTTAAATGCTGTTTGATAATTTGTCTTTTTATTTTTTGTTCCTTTCAATATTTCACATCTGCAGTAACTTCTGCAATGTCTTCTCTCTTCTCCCCTTTTAAAAACTTCTGCAAAGGCAACTCTCCATCCAACCAGACATCGCTTTTCAGAAACTTCGTCACCGACACTTTCCCTTCCTGGATTTGTCCTTCCAAAGTCTTAAGATAAGAGCTTTCCTCTCTCTGGTGTGGACCAGGCCAGCAAGATGAGCCCTCTGAGTCCTGTCACTCTGGTCAATGGCTTGTTTCAGGCCAGGATCTCATGGCAGATCTAGAATTCTTCCACCTAGGGTTTTCCCAACCAGGAGAAAGGGAGTGTGGGTGTACATTCTCCCACATTGTCTGTACTTTGTTTTGTAGCTTACAGACACATTATTAACCCAAGAATTAATTCCTTTTACTTCAGAGAAAAGGACCGGGGCAGTTATTACTAACATTCTAGTGTTTGTTGGTTAAGAAAATAGAAAATAACAAAAATGTAATGTAAAATCAGTAAACATTTTTATCCAACTGACTAGCATCTACATTCAATTAAAAACATGTTTGAATATACAGAAACATGTGCCACATAACATTTCCATCAAGAACGAACCTCATATACAAGAACAGCATATCATATAGCCTAAGTGTGCAGAAAGCTATACCATCTAGGTTTGTGTAAATGCACTTCATGATGTTCACATGGGGATGAAATACCCTTACGATGCATTTCTCAGAATGTATCCCTATCATTAAGCAGCACGTGGATATACACACATGCACAGATTTGGACTCCCTGCAATAGATGCCCGGCTCCTCCAATTCTGCCAAGAGTGCAAATCCTCCCATGGTCCCATTCACCATAATCTCTTCTCCACAGCCCACAGGCCAGAACCCATAAATATCTGTCATTTAATTAACTTAGTTAATATCAATACTTACCATATAGCACCAACATTTTAAAATTTTACCTTAACATATTACTTTTTATGAAATTTCCAAAGTGTTTGAAGTTAGGAGCAAATAAATCTCATCTTGCTGCCACTTATGTCATAATTTGAGGACTCTTGGAGGAACTGACTCTAATCAAGTGTCTTTGACACATATCTGACTTTTTGCTCCATGGAAAGCCCCATAAATCCTTACACTCAGAGTCAGCTGTGAGCCATTACTTATGAACGCTAATTGTATACAACATGAATGAAGAATATGGATGACACTGGCTTCCTAACTTGCAGCTTTGTTTCATAATCCCTAGTTCGCCAGCTGGGACTTTGATGGGGCATTTTACAGTGCAGTCATTGCTACCCTTGTGAAATATTATAATCACATAAAATATTATGCTGTAGGATTGTAAGTAATATAGAGCCTGCTTTTGGCATCTGTGTCTTAATCACCTCTTTTCATCGCTTCACTGCCCATTTAGGAGTCCTTGGAAGGCTTCCTTCCACATGAATAGGGGTGTGGAGTTTAATCAGACATGCCTGGCAGAGACACCCTTATTTCCAATTCCAGTTCCAATTCCAGTTCAACAACTCACCAAAGGTAGTGTCAAGAAGTTCCCTCAACTTCCCTGTGCTCTTATTTAATTGTCATTTCTTCAGCCTCCAGAGCAGTCATGTCCCTCTCTCAGGCATGGGACACTCTGGAAGGCCTGTTGCAGATGCTCCAACCAGCTTATTCACACCCTGGTCAAAACTGGAGCCAAAGGCCCACAGTGACCACTTATCATGCTCTGAGTTTTACCAAGCAGAATCTTGATACCAGGAAAATACCTTAGTTCCCATCTTGAAGAGATGTTAGAGATGGGTCTGGGGCCAAGTATCAGAGTCAATGGCATAATTATTGTTCCTATCCAGTTCCATAGTGCCTATAGACAAAATAAATGCCCTTGTATCTCTCTAGGTTTCCATGCTGACTGTGATCCAGATGCAGACATAATGTAGACTTTCTCCCACTGTCAGAAGTCAAGCACTAGCTGGTTTCATCCAACTTTTTGGTGAATGGAACAGCAATTTGTAGCATGAGCACAAATCAACCAATTGGTGGTGTGAAGAAGAACCAGGATCAACTTTGAGTACCAACTTATATAGAAAATAGTAAAAGGACTCACTCAAAGATGATGGGCTGATGTCACTGGATTCAGGGACTAGTTCTTCCTGCCCCTGCTCCTACCAAAGGCATCTGATAGTCTTTGTGGGGTGCTTTCCTAATGTTGGGCAGCAAGGTGGCTGTGCAGCTGGCATAAAGAACCAAGGATGCACTGCTGATATGAATAATATTACTGATGTAACCAGAGTCCCCTTGATTCAAAACAAACCATGGTTTCTTTATGTGGATGCCTTTGATTTGATAAAGGCATAAAAAGGCAAAAGTCAACCATAGGGGCAGGAGGGAAGGGAAAGCTACCCCTTCCCTTGTTCATTAAGCCTAGGCACTCGTGTGTTCTTCCAGATTCTCAAATGCTCAAATGCTAAATGGCACAGCCCAGTGTCCTTAGTCTCTGAATCGACTACACATTCCAATGATCTGGGAGCTTTCAAATATCCCAAAGCCCAACTATCAGTCCACCCCAATTACAGCCAAACAGTTGAGAGAGGAAGCCAGTTATCAGTCAGTAGTTTATAAAGGTACACAACATGGAAGGACATAAAGGGTATTATGCTAAGTAAAATAAGTCAAATAGAAAAAGACAAATATCGTATGATTTCACTTATATGTAGATGGGTGGAAGAGATTAAGAAGTACAAAATTGCCATTTATAAAAACAGTAATGGGGATGTAAAGTACAGCATAGGCAATATAGTCAATAATATTGTAATAATTATACATGATGTTAAGTGGATACTAGACTTATCAGGGTGATCACTTCATAAGTTATATAAAAGCCTAATCATTATGTTGTACACCTGAAACTAATATAATAATGTATGTCAATTGTAATTAAAAAATAGATCCTCAAAGTATTCCAACGTGTAGCAGTTTGGAAACTACCAGCAAAAGGGTTATAAACACAGACCCTAGGATTAGATTTGGATTTGAATCCTGGGTCCACAATTTACCAGCTTTGTCACTTTGGCCAAGCTACTTCAGCTGTCTGTGCCTCAAGATTCTCATCTGCAAAATGTGACATCTTACCAAAAAATGTTAGTAATTATCATAGTGTTCCTATGATAATTAAATGATGCATTATTTCCAAAGTGCTTAGATCAGTTCCTGGTACTATGCTAAGAGCTATAAAAGTTTGTTAAAAAAAAATACACATGCCAAATTCATTCTTGCCTCAGGACCTTTGCTCTTGCTGTTCTTGTTATCTAGACCTCATCCTCCTTGATTGTCATGGCCAATAGGTAGTTCACCTACCCTAGTTATACGTTATCTTAGTAACCCCTTTTATTCTCATGTCTTCAGATGTGTATTTACTGAATGTATTTTTGTTGTCTCCTCCTAGAATATAAACCCAGAGAGAGCAGGATCTACATTATCTCTAGAATAGTGCCTGAGTAAATGAGTGAATGAGGATGGGAACATGGGGTGAGCTAATTCCTTGGTAATGTGAAGGGCAGCCATTAAAGGAAAGACTCCCAGGCTTTTGGACAGTAACCTTTCCATGGGCCCCCAAGTGTTCATGATTCAGATACAACTTGTGGGTTTATCATGGGTGAGCCATCATGGCTGAGAAGAGGTATATATGTTGAACTTTGTGCAATAAGAACCTTGCCTGTAAACAAGAGAAATGGCCTCTTCCTGAAAGTCTAGACCTGATGAAATTGCCCGCCAAATAACTAACCTCATTTGAATTTTCTCATTTCATTTCAGTAAATAGCTCATATCTATTTCATTTAATTTAAAATGTAATTATTTTCATTTTTATAAATCATTGCCCCCCTCCAGGGTCTCTAGTTCTCGGTCACTATGTTGGTATGGGAGAATAGTTCTCAAAAGTTTGACACAGGGTGAAATACAGGACAAAACACAGAGGGCCTGTTTCAAAGGTGGTGAAGAGATATATTATCTTCTATAGATATCATGGCGGACATCAGTAATGCAATTTCATAGGTACTAGAGCAGTCTCTGTGTATATCATTAGGATTCCACATTTCTATTTATGTTAATCATCTTCTGAAATGGTGTGTTCCATTTCATGGAAGATGATAAGCCCTAACCTGGCTTATCAGGTCAGGTTATTTCGGGAACAAGTTATCCTGAGGATGAGTTTAATTACAAAGTCACTTCCGTTTACAGCGGGATGCACTGTGGACTCCCACGAACTAGAGACCCCGTTCCTGCACATTTCAGTTCGTACCTATGAAGTAGCTGACTATGAAGTTGGTACCAGAGAACCTATGGTAAATCAGTTGAAAGGTCACTGGACATGACCAAGCCTCTCTGAATGTATGTCTGTGAGATTTCACTGAAATTACTAAAATATTGATTTATGGTAATATTTCGGGAACAAGAATATAACTTAATTCAAACCTTTATCTCCAACTCTGTGCAATGGCCCATATAAACTTGTTCCTTCTCAAGGGTTTCTAGCAGGCTTGACTGAATTAATCAGAAGAAATTCCACAGAGATCTCAGTACAGGGTCTTCTAGCCTTGCCCTTCTACATATACCTCCTCAGCTATGGTGCCCAGAACAATGATTCTTCTCTACCTTTAGACTCAAGAACCCTGAGACTCTTAGGCCCTCAGCAATCAAGGTAAGGCTCCAGGAAGCTCACAGTCTTGTTCTAAAGCCAGCTCCTCATGAATAACATTCAACAGGAGCTGCAAATCAAAATGTGCTCTGGGTAGATGCCATGATGACTGACAATTTGTCAGAGCATCACAATTTGAAGTTTTCTGTTAATCAGCATTTTGCTGTAGAAGATTGCCTAGGCAATATCATCTTTACATTCATTATTGTCCACCAGAGGTCCAGAGTTCTGTCTCCATGAGGCCACCAAGAGATGTTGCTCTTGACCTAAAAGTTGACCCATGGTTAAAGATTAGGCTTTCATCTTTCAGCTGCTTCCTGTTCTACAAACAGTTTAAAGACTTTGCCTACATTTCTAGATCACATGTGTCCACCAGGCTGAATTCTCTCTCCCTTAGGCCCTTTTCCCTTCCCCCACATAGCTGCTATTGGCCCCATTTTTGTCTCAGACATTTAGATCAATGTTTCTCAAAATTTAATATGTACACAAATCTGGGGATGTTTTAAAATGCACATTCTGATTTAGTAGTTCTGAGACACTGCCCGAGACTCTACATTTCTAACAGGTGCCCAGGAAGTTCAATGCTGCTGACCTGGAACCACACACTAAACAGTAAAAGTCTGCAATTTTTGTTTTTCCCTTCCTCAAAACCATCAAATCAAATTTGCTGAAAGTGACTTTTGACCATGAAAGTTCAACTAAGAAGGGAAGCATGGTATGTTTTCATATTCAGGAGTATTTACAAGACTAAGGATGTTTTGCCAAAGGAGTGATGGTGTTCTTGTGGTATTCAGGTGCTCCTGAAGATGGTTTTAGTTGAACCCAAGGGTCATCCTTCTCAAATCATCTAAAATCCTGACCATTGGCTATACAGGCAAACCTCAGACATATTGCAGATTGGGTCCCAGAGCACTGCAATAAAGAAGTATCACAATAAAGCAAGTTGTAATTTTTTTGTTGGTGGAGGTCCTTGCCTTCAATTTGTAAAAAATATCACATCTGTGAAGTACAATAAAGCAAAATGCAATAAAACTAGCTGTGGCTGTATTGTAAGGCCCCACTTGCATTAGCAAAGTCTATGCATGAAGCCAGAGTAAGATACACGCATCTGTGTGGCTGAAGCAGATGCAAAGGCGAGGTAAGGACCCCAGTGGTATGAGATATAAGGACTCTCTCTCCACACAATCAACTATCTGGGTCTGTGCTGCTGGTTTCTTGTATTGGGTTGACCAAAAATTTCATTTGTTTTCTTTTTTTTCCCATAAGATGGCTCTAGCAGAACTTAGTTGTCTTTAACTTCATTTAAAACAATTTTGTTAGATTGTATTGTGACAGCTGTCATATCAGCATGCATTAAAAAAACATCAAAATTGATAAATTTTTGTGTAGCCATTGTAATATTGAAGATGGAAAAAATAAGCAACATTTTTGGCATATGCTTTATTATTTCAAGAAAAGTAAAAACACAACTGAAATGAAAAAAAAAAGGTTTATGCAGTGTATAGAGGTGCTGTGACTGAAGGAGTATGTCAAAAGTGGTTTGTGAAGTTTATTTTGCTGGAGATTTCTCATTGGACCATACTCCAAGGTCAGGTAGACCAACTGAAGTTGGTAGCAATCAAATCAAGACATTCGTTGAGAAAAATCAACGTTATATCATATGGGAGATAGCCGACATACTCAAAATATCCAAATCAATAAAATTATTGGTGAAAGTGAGAAATCTGTCTTTTATTTTACAGAAAAAAACTAAATGGACTTTTTGGCCAACCCAATACATTAAATCCACAGAGTAGGAAGATAGGTATTGTCATCTCTTCTGCAAGCTCAGCTGACCAAAAATTCTTGAAGACCTGTTCCCTGTAGCAACACCACCATCAGAAAAGGCAACAGGGAGAGGGAAGTTAAAACCAACTCCTTGCTTTGTCATCCAGAGCAGCTGAGGTTGGGGATGAGGGGTGGGGGTGGGCGGAGAGAGGGCAAACAGGAGTGAGGCTCCCCCAATTGCTTTTCTTCTTTGTTTTTCTTAGGATTATTTTATTTATAGCCAGGAAAAAGTAATTATCTACAGCTGCATTTCTCAGTTGCAGGGCACTTAAGGCAGCATTTCCACCCACCAGGTCATTCCTCCCTGAGCATTCTCCTGGGAGGAACTGCCAGCTTCCCTTCTCCGCAGCCCAGTGACCTCCCAGCATCTTTGAGTCTCGAGAGGACTCAGGTTATCAGCCAGTGACCTTCCACACAGACTCTCTATGGCTTGTCTGGGATCATTAGATTAATTTCTTTATCTCATTCCATTATCCAAAGAGTAGATTTGAAGACAAATAGCCCCCTTTTGGGTCCCTCTTGGATTTATGTGAGTTATGATTAATTTAGCAGATTGTTTAGTAGCTAAAGCTCTAAAATGACTCAGGTTAAAATCCTAGTCTGCCTTATTCAACTTCTGTTTCCTCATCTGTAGAGTGTGGATGGTAATAGTACCAGCCCCACTCGTACATGATTAAATGAATGCATGCAAAGTATTTACTCACATGTTTGAGCAGAAGTATTCAACAAATGGTAGCAATTACTAGATGTGTTGTGGTGAGGGAAGGTTAACAGGAGCCATAGAATTAAAGCTTGGAGCATCCCTGGAGGTCACCTAGGACAGTGTACTGCAAGGTTTATAGCATATGAGGATCGCCTGAAAGCAAGATTACTATGCTCCACCCCAAGATGACTGAATTCTGTAGGTTGAGGGTAGAGCCCATGAATTTGCATATCTAACAAGCTCTCAGGTGATGTTTTTAATACCAGGTATCTAAGCTAACCCTTTTCTGGCACACCCCACCCCTCCTATTTGTAAATGTCTTGTAAACTCATGTTAGGCAACTCCTGTGATGGTAGAAGAAAGGAAATGAATCCTTGGTGGTGATCTATAATGGATCATGAACTTTAAATATATTACTTTACCCTCACAACAATTTATGGAGTTACTTATAGTTGTTTCTTTTTTGTTGTTTTATTTATTTTTTTTCTTTTTAAGATGATGAAATGGAGGTTAAAGATAACTTAGGTGTCTACACAATTTCACACGGTAAGAAATTGAAGAGCCAGGATTTGAACCTAGTCTCTGAGACCTAAGTGCTTGTGTCAGTAATGTTCAGTTTATATTTGGGGGCCTTCACAACACATTTAATTGTCGGACAAGTCTTAAAAGTTGAAATATGTTTTTGTCTTTATAAAGAGCTGTATTCTGCCTCTGTCTATTCACTGGTTTTAGTCATGGTTTCTGAATCTTTGGTAGAATTGAAAAGGACTTAATACCATTTGGGTAGAAAGAGGACAGTCATTTGCTTTATTGCAAATTTGATAATGGTTAAGTGTATAGCTCCCAACCTAGGGTTCCTTAGTTCAAATCCTGACTCTCACTCATACCTCTTAGTTCTGCTACTTTGGGTAAGTTTATAATTTCTCTGTGTCTCCATTTTCCTAAATCTATGACATAAGAATAGAATTAGTATCTTTATCAGAATGTTGAGAGGAGAAAACAGTGTAATGCATGTACTGAATCACATGACAATTTTAGCTTTTATTATTTCAATCCCTAAAGCCTCTGTAAAGTCTCCATAAAGCCCTACCTAACTGAGGTCTTAAAAACTGGAGAAACCAGACTTTTTTCTCCTCTTTATGATGGGACTACAGTGCATTTAGCAGTGCCTTCTTTAAAGCCTTTACTGATGATTAGCGGTGCTGGATAAAAAGAATATCAAGAGGAGCTGTATTTTTCATCAGCAAGCAGTCCCTGAGTTAAACCAAGTAGTTACATAGTTACTTTGCCTTCTTGTAGAGGTGATTCTGCTACTTGTATATTAATGTAGACAAATGGAATCCTCAAGATGCTAAAAAAGGCCGGCCATGCATACCCCAGCCAGAGCCTCCTAAAACTGAGAGCCAAGAAGAGGAAGATGAAAACACCTAACAATCAAAGGCTGGAGATTTTTTGAGCTGCTCAAAAACCATTCTTTAAGTTAAAGAAATAGTATAAATGATGAGGCATAGGAACACAATTATTATTTGTACTTCCTGCTTTAGATTAATTATCTTTTTAAAAAAACAAACACAGCATGAATTCGCCTCCCTTCCCTGTATGCTTGACCTTGGGAATGTGACTTTTCAGCCCCTCCTATTAAAGGGTGGAGTCTATTTCCTCAACTTCTGAATCTGGGTTGGGCCATGTGATTTGTTTTGGCCAAAAGACTTCAGCAGAAGTGGAGCTATCCCAGTGCCAAGCCTGGGCTCAAGAGGTCTTGCACTTGTATTGGAACTGAGCCATCAGCTCATGAGTAAGATCAGGCTAGCTGGCTAGATGAGACACATGGCCCGGTCATCCCCATTGCCCCACATAAGTGAGTAAGGCCATGGCCCTATTCCTTCTATCAGATGATTACAGATTGATAAGCAAGCCCAGTCAGGATTAGCCAGGTCTGGTGTAGAAGAACAGAACAACCCGGCTGATCTACAGACTCATTAAAAAATAATAAGCACATTGTTTTATCCTTCTGAGTTTTGAGAGATTTTTTTCACAGCAATAACTAACTGATATAACCCCTGTGGAGATGACAGTTCTACAATAGCAACAACCAAATTATTTTTTATTGTGCAATTACAGTTGTCCCCATTTTACCCCATTACTCTCCCCTGCCCTACTCACACCCGCTTCCCACATTCAATCCTCCACCCAGCCCCCTCTGTCGTTGTCAATGGGTCCTTTATACATATTCTTTGATGACACTTCCCATTCTTTGCCCTGTTATCCCCCTCCCCCCACCCATCTGGTTACTGTCAGTTTGTTCTTTATTTTCATATCTCTGGTCCTATTTTGCTTGCTTGTTTGTTTTGTTGATTAGATTCCACTCATAGGTGAGATTATATGGTATTTGTCTTTTATTGCCTGGCTTTTTTCATTTAGCATACTGCTCTCCAGTTCTATCCATACTGTCTGAATGGTAGGAGTTCCTCCTTTCTGCTGTGTAGTATTCCATTGTGTAAATGTACCACAGTTTTTTGATCCACTCATTTACCGATGGGCACATAGGCTGTTTCCAGCACTTGGCTATTGAAAATTGCACTGCTATGAACACTGGGGTGCATAGGTTCTTTTGAATTGTTGTTTCAGGATTCTTAGGGTATAATCCCACCAGTGGAATTTCTAGGTCAAAGGGCAATTCCATTTTTAGTTTTTTGAGGAAATTCCTTATTGTTTTCCACAGTGGCTGTTGCAGTCTGCATTCCCACCAAGAGTATACTAGAGTTCCCTTTTCTCCACAACCTCGCCAGCACTTATTGTTTGTCAATTTGTTTAGAATGGCCATTTTAATCAGTGTGAAGTGGTATCTCATTGTGGTTTTAATTTGCATTTTCTGATGGCTAGTGATGTTGAGGATCCTTTCATATGTCTCTGGGCCCTGTTTATGTCCTCCTAGGAGAAGTGTATGATCAGTGTTTGCCCATTTTTTAATTGGACTGTTTGTCTTCCTACAGTGGAGTCGTGTGAGTTCTTTATATGTTTTGGAGATCAAACCCTTGTCCGAGGTATCATTGGCAAGTATATTTTCCCATATGGCTGGCTCCCTTTTCATTTTGATTTTATTTTTAGCCATGCAGAAGCTTTTTAATTTGATAAAGTCCAATTTGTTTATTCTTTCCTTTATGTCCCTTGCTCTAGGAGACATATTGGTGAAAATATTACTGTGTGAAATATCTGAAATTCTTCTGCCTATGTTCTCCTCTAGGACTTTTACGGTATCATGGCTTATATTTAGGTCTTTCACCCATCTTGAGTTTATTGTTGTATATGGTGTAAATTGGTGGTTGAGTTTCAATTTTTGCATGTAGCTGTCCTGCTCTCCCAACATCATTTGTTTAAGAGGATATTTTTACTCCATTTTATGCTTTTGTCCCCTTTGTTGAATACTGACAAAGAGACATGGGTTCATTTCTAGGTTCTCTATTCTGTTCCAATGATCTTTGTGTCTGTTCTTATATCAGTCCCGGACTGTTTTGATTACCGTGGCCTTGTAATATAGTTTAATATCAGGTATTGTGTTCCTTCCTACTTTGTTCTTCTTTCTCATAATTGCTGAGGCTATTTAGAGTTGTTTATTGTTCCATATAAAATTTTTAAAATGTTTTTTATATATCTGTGAAATATGTCCTTGGTATTTTAATAGGGATTGTATTGAATCTATAAATTATTTTGGGTAGTATGGACATTTGGATGATGTTAATTCTCCCAATCCATGAATATGGTATATGCTTCCATTTATTTGTGTCTTCCTTAATTTCTTTCTTGAGTGTTGTGTAGTTTTCTGAGTACAGGTTTTTTACTTCCTTGGTTAGGTTTATTCCTAGGTACTTTATTTTTCTTGTTGCTACAGCAAATGAGATTTTTTTCCTAATTTCTCTTTCTGATATATCATGGTTGGTGTATAAAAATGCCTTCAATTTCTGAATATTGACTTTGTATCCTGCTGTTTTGCCAAATTCATTTATTAGGTCAAGTAGTTTTTTGATAAAGTTTATTTGGTTTTCTAGGTACACTATCATGTCATCTGTAAACCATGACAGTTTTACTTCCTCCTTTCCAATTTGGATGACTTTTACTTCTTTTTCTTGTCTGATCACTGTGGCTTGTACTTCTAATACTGTGTTGAATAGAAGTGGTGAATGCAGACACTCTTGTTTTGTTCCTGATCTTAGTGGAAAAGCTTTTAGTTTTTGCCCATTGAGTATGATGTTGGCTTAGGTTTCTCATGTATGGCCTTTATTATGTTGAGGTATGTTCCCTTTATTCCCACTTTGCTGAGTGTTTTTATCATAAATGGGTGCTGTACCTTATCAAATGCTTTTTCTGCATCTATTAATACAATCATGTGATTTTTGTCTTTTCTTTTGTTTATGTGATGTATAACATTTATTGATTTGCAAATATTATACCATCCTTGCAATCCTGGGATGAATCCCACTTGATTATGGTGAATGATCTTTTTAATGTATTGCTGGATGTGGTTTGCCAATATTTTGTTACGGATTTTAGTGCTGATGTTCATTAGTGATATTAGACTGTAGTTTTCTTTCTTTGTTGTGTCTTTATCTAGTTTTGGGATTACAGTGATGCCGGCCTCATTAAAAAAGTTTGAGTCTTCCCTGCTCTGGATTTTTTGGAATAGTCTGAGATGGATACAGGTTAGCTCTTTCTTAAATGTTTTGTAAAATTCTCCTGTGAAACTATCTGGTCCAGGGCTTTTGTGTGCTGAGAGTTTTCTGATTACTGCTTCAATTTTACCAACTGTTATCAGTCTGTTCAGGCTTCCTGCTTCTTCTTCATTCAGTTTTAGAAGATTATATGTTTCTAGAAATTTGTCCATTTCACCCAGGTTTTCAAATTTCTTGGCCTATAGTTGTTCATAGTAATTGCTTACAGTCATTTGTATTTCTGTGATGTCAGTTGTAATCTCTCTTCTTTTATTTCTGATTTTATTTATTTGGGTCCTCTCACTTATTTTCTTGATGAGTCTGGTTAAAGGCTTGTCAATTTTGTTTATCTTTTCAAAGAACCAGCTCCTGGATTTATTGATCTTTTCAATTATTCTTTTAATTTCTATGTCATTTAATTTTGCTTTCAGCTTGATTATTTTCTTCCTTCTGTTCACTCTGGGCTTTGTTTGTTGTTGTTCCTCCAGTGTCTGTACATGTAGGGCTAGGTTGTTTATTTGAAATGTTTCTATCTTTTTTAGATAGGCCTGTATTGTTATGAACTTCCTTCTCAAGACTGCCTTAAGTCTGTTCCATAGGTTTAAGATTCTTGTGTGTTCATTTTCATTGGTTTTCAGAAACTTTTTGATTTCTTCCTAAATTTCATTATCAATTCATTCATTGTTTAATAGCATGCTATTCAATCTCCATGAATTTGAATGTTTTTGAGTTTTTTCCTTGAGGTTGTTTTCTCGTTTCTGGCCCTTGTGGTCTGAGAAAATGCTTGATATAATTTCAATTTTCTTGAATTTGTTGAGGCTTGTTTTGTGTCCTATCATGTAGTCTATTTTTTAAAATGTTTTATGTTCATTTGAAAAGAATGTATATTTTGCTTCTTTGTGATAAAATGTTACATATATATATTCAGTTAAGTCCATCTGATCTAGGGCATTGTTCAATGCTACAATATCTTTCCTGATATTTTGTTTGGAAGATCTATCCATTGGTGACAGTAGCATGTTAAATTTTCTTACTATCAGTGTGTTGCCGTCCATCTCGTTCTTGAAGTCTTCCAAGATTTTCTTTATGTATTTGGGTGCTCCTTGTTGGGTGCATATACATTTACAATGTTTATGTCTTCTTGATGGATTCTTCTCTTGAGTATTTTGAAGTGTCCTTCTATGTCCCTTTTTATGGCCTTTTCTTGAAGTTTATTTTGTCTGATTTCAGTATTGCTACCCAGGCTTTTTTTTTTTCTGTCCATTTTCTTGGAATATTTGTTTCCAACCCTTCACTTTCAGTCTGTGTATGTCTTTTGTTCTGACGTGGTTCTCTTGGCAGCATATGTGTGGGTCATGGTTTTTCATTTTCTAAAAGATTTTATTCATTTGTTTTTAGAGGGGAAGGGAGAAAGAGAGGGAGAGAAACATGAATGTGTGGTTGCACCTTGCACACCCCCTACTGGGGACTGGCTCTCAACCCAGGCATGTGCTCTGACTGGAAATCGAACTGGAGACCCTTTGGTTCACAGGCCATCATTCAATACACTGCCATATTAGCCAGGGCAGGGTCATATTTTC
Source organism: Pteronotus mesoamericanus (assembly GCF_021234165.1). Classification (NCBI taxonomy): domain Eukaryota; kingdom Metazoa; phylum Chordata; class Mammalia; order Chiroptera; family Mormoopidae; genus Pteronotus; species Pteronotus mesoamericanus. The sequence continues at coordinate 30,736,265 of NW_026555105.1, read as the reverse complement.
TTGTCCATTCAGCTACCATATGTCTTTTGACTGGAGCATTTAATCCATTTACATTTGAGGTTATTATTGATAGGTACTTAATCATTGCTATTTTTCCCCTTTGTACCTGTGTTCCCCTGTCTCTCACTCTTTTCATTCATCTTCTTTTTTTAAATTTGTAGCTAGTTTGTTTTTTTTAGATTTTATTTATTTATTTTTAGAGAAGGGAATGGAGGGAGAGAGGGAGAGAAACATCAATGTGTGATTGCATCTCACGCGGCCCCTACTGGGGACCTGGCCTGCAACCCAGGCATGTGCCCTACACTGGGAATTGAACCAGTGAACCTTTGGCTCACAGGCCAGTGTTTAATCCACTGAGCCACACCAGCTAGGGCTCACTCATCTTCTTAAAGCAGTTCCTTTAGTATGTCCTGCATTGTTAGTTTGGTGGAGGTGTATTCTTTTAGCCTTCTTTTGTCTGGGAAATTCTTTATTTCACTTTCCATTTTAATTGATAGCCTTCCTGGGTTGAGTAGTCTTGGTTGCAGTCTATTGTTTTTCATTACGTGGAATATTTCTTGCCATTCCCTTCTACCTTGTGGTGTCTCTGTTGAGAAGTCAGCTGCTAGCCTTATCAGAGCTCCCTTGCATGTTACTTCCTGTTTCTCCCTTGCTGCTTTTAAGATTCTCTCTTTGTCTTTAAAATTTGACATTTTAATTATTATGTGTCTTGGAGTAGTCTCTTTGGGTTCCTCTTGATTGGGACTCTCTGTGCTTCCTGGACTTGCATGGCTTTTCCCCTCTCCAGGTTAGGGAAGTTTTCTGTCATTATTTTTTGAAACAGGATTTCTATCACTTGCTCCTTTTCTTTTCCCTCTGGTATTCCTATGATTCAAATGTTGTTGTGTTTCATGTTGTCCTGAAGTTCCCTTAAGCTACCTTCATATTTCTGAGTCTTTTTTTGTGCTGCTACTTTACTTGGGTATTTCTTTCTACCTTGTCTTCCAGCTTAGTAATTCGGTCCTCTGCTTCATCCAGCCTGCTCTTAATTTTTTCAAGTGTATTCTTTTTTTTTTTAATTTCAGATATTGTTTCAGATATTCATTTTTTCCTGGTTCTTGTTTATAGTTTCTATTTCTTTTTTTCATGCTGTTGTTGTTCCCACTCAGTTCCTTGTAGTTGTCACTTATAAAGTTCCTTGAGCCACCTTATAACCATTCTTTTGAATTCTATGTCTGACAGTTTGCTTGCCTCCATTTCATTTAGCTCTTTTACTGGGGAGTCTTCTATTCCTTTCAATTGCAGGTTCTTTCTTTGTCCCCCGATTTTAGATAATTATTTTTGTTTTGTCCTGTGTTTCAGGATACTCTGTTTTGCCAGCTGTTTTCATGGGGTGAACTTCTGTGGTAGGGGTTCTGTGGGACTCAGTGGTACAAAATCTTTGATCTTCTTGTCTGGATGCTCTCGGGCTGCCCTTCTGTTCATGTGGGCTTTCTTGTTGTCCTTGGGCTTTACTTGTCAGTAGCTTCTTTGTTGGTGGGTTCTCCCCTACAGTGGGTTTACTGGAAGTTGCAACTCTCACCTTATGTTGTATGCTATTGTATAGGTGTTGGTTAACAAAGCAGTGTTACCAGACAACCAAACCTATGCCAACAAAAAGAACCCCCACTACCACATCAGCAATCTCAACTGCAACTGCACTAAGATTAATAAATTTGAAGAGAGATTGCAGATATTATAAGATATGTCAAAAGGAACATGAGATGACTAAAAGAGGGGGAAATGTTATTGCATGGTAAGAGGGAGGAGAAATGATAAGAGTCAGGAAAGAACTGAGGCAAAGAAAGGGGGGGAACAACATTTAAAACATAAATAAAACATGAAAGGGTGGTAGGAACATTGGGGTAAGAAAGAGAAAAAGTACACTATAAGGTTTTAAGTAAATTTGAAAAGGTACTGGACCAACAGGAGCAAAATTGCAGAAAAAACACAGCAGAGGCAATAGCAATGATGACTGAATGAACTTTAATAAAGGTGGAATGGGAATAAGAATATTGTAGAAAAGCAAATAGCAAATATGAGATGTCTATGGTAAAGAAAAATGATTTTGAGTGGATGGGGAAGCAAACTAATGAGAGTAAGGAGTAAACCCAGGTTGAGAGAGGGGGGGAAAAGGGGGAGAGATAAAATAATGAAATAAAATTCCTCATCCAATTGATCTGGGACAGGGGGAAGGCAAAATGGAGTAAGATAGTAGAAAGTATTCTATGGGATTTAAAGCACAAACAAATAATGAACAAATAGGAGTCATTTTGGAGAAGTACAACAATAACTGTGGTATTTCACCCAATCAGCCACTCTTTATAAAAGGTGAAAAAGAAATAAGACTCTTATTAGAGAGGGAAAAAAATGTAAGCTGACTTAAGAAACAAGAGCACTTATGCAAGGTTAGATGGAGGAGAAATAGTGAGAGTAAGGGATAGAAACTTGGCGTAATGTGAGAGAAAATAAAGTTTATGCAACAGTCACAAAGCTCAGGAAGATGGCAAAGTGGCTTAAGACCAGGGAAGGGTGCTGTGTGGGATTTGAAATAACAATAGTATAATAAGAAATATATAATATGAATAAAAACAATAAAAAGTAAAAGATCAAGAGTAGTGAGTTATTTAGAATACAAGTGAAGTGAAAGAAGAAAAATTAAAATGCAATTATGAAAGGGAGATTTAAAAAAAACAAATAAAAAAACTAAATTAACAGAAAGAAGAAAGAGAAATTTAAAAAAACATGCAAGTTCTGCTGAAGAGCAAAGTTAAATTTGTCTCAGCTGTTGGTGTTTGTCTTCTGACTTCTTTCTGGATCTGTCCTAGATTTTCTCTCAGCTCCCAATCTTACTGCCTTACTCTTGAGAAAAGATTTAAAAAAAACAACAAAAACCCCCACCCAGCTGGTTTTGTAGATCTTCCTGGTTCCTGCAGGGAGAGGGGGACTGGGCTACATTTTTTCCTTTCCTGTGTTTCTGCAAGGATGGGAGCTCAGATGGGGCTACAATCATCACAGGTGCCCAATTTCCAGCCCAGGCCCTCAGAGCACTGTGTGGCTGCACTCTCCCCTCTGTGTATTTGCATCTGGCCAGTGCCAATAAGTCACCTTGTTTTGCACCCCTTTGATCAGTCCATGAGGGGCACTGAGTGGGAGCAAATTGTGTCTACACTCCGTTGGCTAGGCCACTGCATTGTGTGAGGTCCCTGAGTTGCGCACCTCAGTTCCCCTTTTGAAAAAAGTCCCTTTGTGCATCGCTGCCATTCCACGCCTCCACCTGGCTTTCCATACAGTCCAACCCTCTGGCAAGTCCAGAGTCTATCTGGGTCATGGCCAGTGGTGACTAACCTCCTCTCCCAGTTCCAGGTGTCACCAGGATCCCCCAAATTTTCTGGCAATGTCCTGGCCAGCAACTACAGCCCCAGCCCGGGTACTCCACCAACTGTGTGTCACTTGTTGCTTTTTATCCCCCCAGCGACTTTATGTGTCCAGGTCTCTCCTGGTGCAGGTGGGATTTCCCCACCCTGGGATGGCAGGGAGCTGCTGGGCTGCTGCGACTGACCCGGCTCTCCTCCAATGTACCTGGGGCAGCCACAGTCCCCAGTGCCAGGCCCGGGGACCTTCCCGTTGGCCTATAAAATCTCCTTAGCACCCATTTTGAAGTGTCCTCTGCACTCTTTGGCTTCCAAACTTCAGATCAGCTGAGATTCTGTTTGATGTTCACTTTGTTTTTCAGAAGATCATCTAAATGTGCAAAAACAACTGGGCTCAGCTCCCACCTACATAGCCGCGATCTTTGACTCTAGTTCAGCCACTTCACTTACAAAACTAGCAATTTCATGTCAACAAACCTAACATTATTAAGTACTTTTCACACAGAAAACACTATTTTATATGGATTATCTCATTTAATCTTTACAGTATTCTAAGGTAGACACTATCATCTTCATTTTACCAACATGGAAATATAGATTCAAAAAATATATGTTAAAGGAATGAATAAAAGAAAGGATAACATTCCTCAAAGTCACATGGTCAAATCGTGATAGGGTATGAATTTGAGCTTAAATTGGCTTAATTCCTCAGCCAAAGCACTTTCTACAATGGGAAGCAGACAGCAAGACCACTCATCAAGTAGTCACTAGGCATCATGCTGTGCTACAGTCTTTACATGCCTTATCTCACTTATTCATCAAATATAACCCCATGAGGTTGGTGTGATTTACTTTGGAGTACTTTTGCATAAAAGTACTCCAATGCCAAAGTACTCCAATGCTCAGTAATTTCGCCAAAGTAATACAGAAAGTAAATTGCCAGGCCAGAATTTGAACCTAAGCAATACTCCAGAAACTGTAGTCAAGTATAGATGGCACCTTTCAAAGAATTGAGAAAAGAGAAATGGAAGGAGGAAATGGAGTTTTCCACAAGCAGAACCCTAGCAAACATTTTTTATCTCTGAATATGTCTCTATTAACCCAGATACATTATGTAAAACACCCTGGTATTAAAAAGGCTCTTCCTTCCCAGGAGGGCAGGCATAGCCTTTTTTCATCTATCTCCACATTATTACATGTCAACTGCTGGAAAACCAGGATAACCTCCATATGGAGACATGGGAAGTGACCATTCTGTGAGGTCCTTGGAGAGGCCCATGACTCTCTGCAGAAGCTAACCACTATAGCCTGAGATTTTCACCATCGGAGTCACACCTCTGAATTAAGGCATTATAACCTGAAAGCCCTTGTAAAATTGTGCACATTTTACCTGTAAAGTTTAATACTATGCAACCTTAAATTAGGGTACACAAACTTAGGGGCAAACAAAAGTCAAGATATTAAGAAAATAATAGAAGTGGGTTAGGTGTGGTATGAGAGAGGGTGGTAGGGACTATGGCAAATGGAAGAACACATTTCCCCCTCTAAGTGGGGATTCTGGTACTATTGTCAAGACAATCAGTGCCATTGACAATGACACATGTTTTTATTTTACAAAAGAAGAAAAAATGCCTAGATATTTTTGAGTAATTTTCACTTTAAAACATTACCAGGAAAAACAAAACTGATCTGTGGGCTATAATTGCCATGTAAGAAACCAATCTGAAACGCTGTGCTTAGATCACTGTATCACTTCCTTAAAGCAGAGCTACTCCAAGTGAGGTCTTTGCACCATGGACATCAGCCTCACCTGGGAGCTGGTTAGGAATGCAAGATGTTGGGACCCAACCCAGATGCCTGAATCTAAACATCTTGGGAGTATGACCCTACTTTCTGGATTTAACAAGCCCTTCAGGTGATTCTTTTACATATTAAGATATGAGTGGTCCAGATGCAACAAGAACCAGATAGGCATCTGGTATTTGCAAGGAGTCAAGGACAGGGTTTAGGGCTGACAGGACAGAAAATCTCCAGTCCTCAAGGTCAGAGAGAAGAAAAAGAAGGGTGCTGACAAGACTCGAGAAAGCATTCTGGGAGCTCTTCAAATAGGACTGTCACATGTGAAGCCCTAAGGGGCCTTGCACCGACTCTTCATTGCTCCTCTTCTAAAGCCAAGATATCAGACTTCTGAGCCTGGTAGCTCCACCCCTCCAACTCCCAGGAAATTGACACCGTGTTCCCATATTTACAGATCATTGTCAGCACTAAATCTGTTCCAGAGCATGTTGCCAAAGTTGTCACTGTTCTCAACTAATTAATCAAAGACTTATATCTGCCTAGAGGCTCACCACACTTTTCATGTTATTTTTTAAATGCAAATGTGGTGATTCTGGGGAACAGTGAAGCCAAGAAGAGTATTAGGTACCTCACTTCAGCCAAATTAGGATACATTCTTAATGCACACAATCTACAAAATCTCCACAAAGACCATGTTGAAATAAACTTTTGTATTTGGAATCTTCTGACACTTAAAAATGACTTCTTTTAAAGTCATTGGAGATGTCCAAGATTTTATATGCTATTGACCTAACCTACCTACTTGGAATCTTAACTGTATAAGGAAGCTGGTCACCAAGTCAATCATTCAAAATAAAATTCAATTAATTTCTTCTTCCTTCTTTTACTCCCTTTATTTTTTAGTTTATCCATGTAATTTCATTTTATTTCATTCTTTATATTATTTTATGCCCTCTTTTCAAAGAAGCTGAGTTATCTTTCAAAAACAAATTCCACTGTAGCAGTGACCTCCAGGATGATAGGCAGTAGATTAAAACCCAGTAGTAACATAAAATGTCAAGGATGATTTGAAAGAAAGGGTCAGTTGTCTAGTATTAATTCAGTAATAACTATAGAGACACTATTCTTGTTGCCTCCTTCCAGACAGAACTCTCTCGTGTCTCATGAAGTTCAGTGCCACTACAAGGGAAGTAAAATAAAAACTGAATAAAAGCCAATTCTGATTCCAACACTGACCCCATATTCAGATTCTCCCTACAGGTATTTGTTATGATAACCATTAGACTGAGGGTTTAGATAATTTCCTTCCACCTGTATTAGGTAGGTTTTTCTGTATACAAAGCATGCCAACACTCAGTGGTTTAAAACAATAACCATTTACTTAGCTAACAATTCCATAGGCCTATACCATGGTTCAGCTGATTTGGGCTGGGCTCTATCAGGTGACTCCATAATGTGGTCAGTTGGTGGGTTGCCTAGGGATGCATGCGCCTGATTGGCCTCATTTTCTGAATACCACAGCTGCCTACACAGACCCTAGTCTCCTTGGGGAGACTCATAAAGATCATATAGAGACATCATTGATGTCCTGACCAAATTCCCAAGGATCCTTCTGCTGGTTGCTTGTGCCAGTCTCCCAAGTGATCAGGACTTTGCTGCTAAGGAGTGGCCTCTGTGACCCTTCCCTGGGGGTTGCCCTGGGGCACCTGAAGCTTCCTCATCAATAAGGAGAGATGGAATGCGATGAGCTTTATGTCCTCCTTGAGGGCTTCTAGCCAAGAACATAAAAACCAGCTCCTTTACTTCAATGGAGATAAACTCTGGGATGTAATTAATGTTCCAGAATGACCACAGAATCAGGCTGAAGCTGGGAATTTGCCTGAAAAATGCACCTTTGCTTGGCCTCTCCCCAACATAGTTCTGCTTTCCTAACACCTTTCTGGCAACACCTTCGGAAGAGATGATTGGCTCATGACCCTCCTCTCAGCATCTGTTTCCAGAGATTCCAACCTAAGCAGTGTTGTGCCTCTGTAGGATAGGTTTCTTCATAAGATTTCACATGAAGATAGAATTTCTTAGCCAAAAGGAGAAGAAAGAAAGAAAGAAAGAAAGAAAGAAAGAAAGAAAGAAAGAAAGAAAGAAAGGAAGGAAGGAAGGAAGGAAGGAAGGAAGGAAGGAAGGAAGGAAGGAAAGAAAGAAAGAAAGAAAGAAAGAAAGAAAGGAAGGAAGGAAGGAAGGAAGGAAGGAAGGAAGGAAGGAAGGAAGGAAGAAGAAAGGAAGAAAGGAAGGAAGGAAGGAAGGAAGGAAGGAAGGAAGGAAGGAAGGAAGGAAGGAAGGAAGAAAAAGACTAACTTCTATAGTCCAGACTTTTTCTACAGGTAAAAAGACAAACATACAAAGTAAAGCGGCATCACTTGGTCCTAGAGGACAGAACAAATTCAGGGCTTCTTCCACCTGGGTCACGTTCAATTCTGGCCCTTCCTTCTCCTCCTCCTTCACTCTTCATCCTCCCCCTCTTCGTTCACCTTTCCTCCGTCTCCCTCCTCCCCTCCTTTCTCCCTCTCCATCTTCCTTCTTTTTCCTTTGCACTCCTCCCTTTCGCCCACCCCCCTCTTCCTCCCCCCTCCTCCTCTTTCTTCCCCTTCTCTCCCTCTCTCTCCAGATCATCATCTTCAACATCATCTTTATGATTATCACTATCTTCTCCAAGGTCACTTTCCTCTGAAGAATTTCCCTTCTACTAATTTCTGTGTAATTTCACATGTAAACACTTGTGAGCCAGTGATTTGGCACAACACACCAATCTGCACTGACAGTTGTGGGGTAGCTGCTCCAAGGCATTGCCATCAGCAGGAATGCCATTGCGGAGATTCACAGGAACTGGAAATGCCAAAGCAGCAACCTTTCTTCACCAGAGGAATTTTATTAACGTTGCAGTTCACAGATCTGCAAGGCTTGATTTATCGAATGGGAGATCAATGTGAAAATACTGTCAAGCCTCTGGAACTAGGAAGATATTTAGATGACTCCACTCACGTACATCATATTTATGAAAGGAAAAGGAAGTGGGTGGATTATAAATTAGAAAAACCTGGAAGAAAAAATGCCATCCTTTCCAAACTCGACCTTTTATAAACTTCTTTCCAAAATGCTGAACTCAACAGCAAATACCTTTGCTTATTGAGTATTTCCGGCTTTCAAACAGCCCTTTGGCAAAGAGGCAGCTTTCCCAAATTCCCTGTCCTCCTCCAAATCTGCCCTCACCCATGTTTCTGCCCCTCCCTGAGACGCCCCCCCCACCCCAAAGACCAACCACCATTCAACACTTACATGAAGTGAAAGCTGAAGGAAGTCAGAGAAATCATTGTGTCTCTCCATCTTTTTGTAGATAAAACTGAGAGGTAAGGGTTATACAGAGAATTCAAGAAATAAACTAAGGGCCACCCCGATCTGAGAGTCATTTACTAAAAGTTGCCTTTGTGACCTCAGGCCCTCACTATATCCTGTGGGCCTCAGTGTGGCTGATTATAAAAATGGTCATTAGAGGGAGGGGGCAAGGGAAAGTGGTGGGGGGGTAGGCAGAGACAAATGTATTTGAAAAAATAAATTAAAATAAAAAAATAAAAGTTCTTAAAAAAATAAAAAAATAAAATAAAAATGGTCATTATTCTTGCTTCCCCATATCCACACTTTTTGCATGTGTCTTTGTTGCAGCTCCCACCAAGAGGCAGACCCTATTTCCAGACCCCCTAATTTTAGCTCGCCTTGGGATTCACTTTGGCCAATAGAATGCAGCAGAAGTGAAAGGCTTCAGGAGCCTTGCACACTATGGCTCTCTTTCTTGGACCCTTGTCCAGCCTTCATGTGCAAAAACTCAGGGGAGGCTTTGAGAGGATGAGGGACCACATAGAGCTGAGATGAGCCCTCCCAGCTAACACCATCCTAGACCAGCCAGTTCCCAGCTGAGGGGGAGGTGCCCACAAATGCACAAATTTAGCACAGGAGACAATAAAAACTGTCCAGCTATGCCCATGCCAAATTTGTGATGCATGAGCTAAATAAATGATTGTTATTTCAAGCCACTATCTGGGGGTGGCTTGTTATGCTGCAAAATTTAACTGACTCACTTGGTTTTTTTTTATCAGCACAAAAAGGGACATAGAGATCTCATTTTCTAGGTGCTTTCTGAAATACCAAGTCCACAAAAGGTGGAGGCCTAAAGCTGAGCTGTCCAATCCGATCAGGTACCCACTAGCCACAATTTCAACTGTATGAATTGAAATTAAACAAAAGTAAAAATTCAGTTCCTTAGTTGCACTAGCCATATTTCAAGTGCTTAACAGTCACATGTGGCTAGTTGTCATGGTATAGGATAGCACAAGTACAGGACATTTCTGTAGTCACAGACGGGCACACTATTTGGGGCTGGTCTGGAGTCTCCATGGAGAAAGCGTCAAAGCTGAACCTGCAAGGACAGCCAGACCTCCTGACTCACCACGTCTGCACTCTCCCTCCAGGGCATCCTGCTCCATGGCAAGTACCCTCAATCCCCTTGAAAGTTTCATATCTATATTTTAAGACTTCTGCTTTCCCTAAAATATCTAAATCATCAAGGAGTCTTTGAATTGACCACAAACAAATTCGGTATTTCAGTAAGATAGTGGGCATAAGGGCTCTTAACAAGGTAGAAAAGTCTTCAGACAGATGGAAGCTTTCCCTCCTTCAGGGGACTGCCCCAGTTTTTATTTTAAGTATCTCCTTTCCATGCTGATAAAACTGATAGCTGAGTTTATCTGCATTCAACTCTTAAAGAGGATTGACGATTGATTTTTTTCCCTGTATACATAGGAGGCTTCCTCCTAATTCTCTTTCCACTTTCTTCCCCTTTCCAACGCCCAGGGCTTTCACTGACTTCAAAGAACTAGAAAAGACTCAGAGGAAAATAGATATCTGACCTAATTAAGCATATAGATTGAGATTTTTGTCTCTTGGTTGATAAAAAATTCCCTTTTCTTCACAAGCGTCATTCTGATTTCCTAGATAAAGGAGACTTAGAGAACCACCCTCTTACTGCCCCTTGAGGAAGCATTGACCCTGCAAGGAGCCCAAGGCAGGGGGCGCAGGAGGACCCCGGAGGACAGCTGAGGCAAGAGGGAACCGTTAACAGTGGTTACTGGGGACCGTACTGCCAGGGTTTGAATCCCATTTCAGCCACCTCCTACCTCTGGTGGGTCCTTGGTCTAATTATTTAATCTTCCTATGCCTCAAGTATCACATTCATAAAGTGAGGATGCCAACTGTACTTACCTTGTATTTATTTGATGAATAAAAACAATGGAAACCCTGAGAATAGTGCCCGTGCCCGGCATGGAACAAGAGCTCTTGGTAACCAAAGGGACTTTCCAGTGCCATGTCCAGGTCCTCTGAGACCCAGGGTACTGGTTCTGGTCACCCACCCACCAGGTATTGTGTGATTTTGCTGCTAACAGCTTGCACCTGAAACCTTCTTCAGGGGCCTGTCCCTGGGCAACTGGAGCCACTTTTCCTGCAGAGGTAGGGAGCCTACCTGCCAGGTGTCATCCCAAGCAGACATTTTGGGGTCAGCAGTCATAAAGCCTGGCTCCCTTGCCTTTAGTCTGACAAACATTGAGTGTAATTCACTCCAGAGCTGCCCTCGAGATCAGGCTGAGGCTGGGGTTTTGCCTATAATTGCCACCTTGCTTGGCTTCTTCCCCTCTTCTGTCCTGCTTCCTCTGATCCCAGGTTCCTCTTGAGAACATATCCTCAATAAACCTTTCTCACATAAATCCTTATCTCGGGTTGTGCTTCTACAGAACCAGATCTAAGATTGTAATTATTATAACTACAATAACTACTATTAATACAACTATTTGTATTATTGCAGTTATGCCACAAAAAATGATTTTGATTCTTAAATGATCATACTTTCCAAGTTTACAGAATTCAGCACTTTTCAAAGCATATTCCCTTTACCAGCTCATTGCTTTGACTAGATACTTCTGGAAACGAGATTAAATACAAAATCCAGTCCAACTTCTCTTGCCTCCCCTTGCTCCTTCCTTTCAACTCAGCCAGGGCCTCCTGTGCAATGATAAAGACACATCAGTACATATAACTAAGCTTGATCATCCCCTAACCTTCTTCCAATAAGCTGTCTTCCAGGCTCCAGGCAGTGTACATTAGCATGTATGGTCCACTCCTAGCAGGAGAACCACTGGAAAAAGACCCTACATACCCTGGATAGCAGTGGTTCTCAATATTAAGCCAACTTTAGAATCTTTGGAGTGTGTGTTAAAACAGATCCCTGGGCTTCATTCCTAGGGGTTCTGATTCAGTAGGGCTAGGGTGGGAGTTATGACTTGGCATACCCAACGGACACCTAGGTGATGCTACACCTGGAGTAGTGCTCTCCTGGAAGACCCCTGGCTCTATGGGGAGGAGTGCAGCTGGAGGCGGGGCCAGAGAGGGACTGCCTCTGAGGTGCAGGGTCCAAAGCAGGGCCGACTTGCCTGGCTCTTGTGTGGTAATGCAAGAACATTCACAGTCATCCCAGGGACTTAGGCAGAGTCTGCAAAGTGGCAAGAGCATGGCATATCAGTTTACTATTGCTGCTATTACAAATTACCACAAACTGTTTGCAGCTTAAAGCAACGCAAATTTATATTACAGTCGTGGAGGTCCCAAGTCTCAAATGGGTCTTATGGAGCTAACATCCTTCTGGGGGCTCAAGGGGAGAATCCACTCCTTGCCTTTTCCAGATTCGAGAGGCTTCCCACAGTCCTTGGTTTATGAGCACATCAACCTAATCTGTTTCCACCGTCATATCTCCTTCTCTGACGCTGACCTTCCTACTTCCTTCCTGCCTCTAAGTATAGGCTTCAGACTTTGTGCAGCAACCATGTAAACAAGCCTGGGCTAGCCAGCTGGAGGATGAGACACAATGTGGAGCAGAGATGAGCCACACAGCTGAGGTCATCCCAGACCACTTGGCCCCCAGATGACCTTCAAGATGTTTACAAAGGCTTGTGTGAGCCTAGCCAGACTTCAGGGTAATAATAAATACCTGTTGTATTAAGCCACTACATTTTTTGGTGGCTTGTTATGTACAAGAAATGACAGACACCAACCTGAGTGGAGGGAGGGACTTTCAGGCAGCTTGTTTGCCTTACACCAGGCCTAGCCTACAAATGTCTCTTATATGACTACCACACAATACCTTAAAAATCAGGAAAAATTATTTTAAATTTCTAGCTTATTTTGAAATAAGAGAAGATCTGACTAGAAAGGAGTATTAGGAAGCCTTCTGGGATACTGAGATGGTCTCTTTCTTGATCTGGGTGCTGGTTGTACTACATGTGTATACTTTGTAAAAATTCATCAAGCTGTGTGCTTAGTTTTACTTTGTTCTGTAGGTATGTTATACTCTAATTAAAAGCAAAAACAAGATGAAATAAATTAAAATGGGGCTCACTCAGTCTGGACCTATGACATGAATGAAGGAGTTTGATGAATTTAACTATCTACCTGCTCCAGAGCCTGTGATAGAGAGTTAAGCACTTGCCAATAAGCCACAGTTCTCCCTTTACCCCACTGACCTGCATTTGACTCATTATATTAGTTGCCTGTTTCCTATAGGCACGTGAGTTTGCTAATTATTAAATGAAGCCTCTTGTTAAAGAGTGTTATAGAAGTAACTGCTACTCAAATTATTATCTGTTCACCCATCTCTAATTTTCTGGCTCCTTTTTTAAAAAAAAACTATTTTGGCAATAACAATTAGCTCCCTCTTTCCTAGCTGTACAATTGAAAAGCAGATGCCTAATGAGGGATTTTATCTTCCAGCCTTCCTTGCATCCCAGTGTGACCATATGACCAGGTCTGTCCAGTGGAATGTGAGTGGAAGTGGTGAAGTGTCCATTCTATTCCAGGCCTGGGGTTAAGAAGCATTTGTGCCTGATCTACAGAGACAGCAAGGCCCAAGGTACATCAGCTGGATAGAGCCTGGATCCACAAATCAACATATGGTGGAAAGCCATCTGATGATTGGAAGACCAAATTGGACTCTTTGTTGAGTAAGCAATTACATTCTATTCTGATAACCCACTGAAATATATTTGTTTCTGCTGTTCAAGTTACCCTGATTAATACACTATTGCATCCCATGGTTATTCATGCATTCACTCATTCAATAAATATTCATAAAATCTTCTCATATGCAAGGCTCTCTGCCAGCCTTCTGTCTTCAAGGATCTTACACGCTAGCTTAAAAATAAGGACAGGCTACTAATGTTTGTTTGCCTTACTCTGTGGCAGGCCATGTGTAAGTTCCTTTATAGACATTGTAACCTGTGGTCTTCACACTTATTCCACAGTAAGTAGATAGTCACTAGCTTATAAATAAGGAACGGAGCTTATAAAGGCTGGAGAACAGAACTTTCTGACTTAAACACCTGTGTTTTCTTCAAGACATTACACGGCTTGACAGGAGGGAGAAGGAGGCGCACATGAGAACTGTTAGGCATGTTATTGAGGATTAAATGGCACGAGAGAGCAATGCTGAGGATGTTCAGAGATCACTACCTTGATATTCACACTTTCCCCAAGAGATGTTGTCCAGTGACTCACCCTCTGTCTGTGCTCTGGCTGGGCACCATCTTTAACTTCTCTGATGTCAATACTTTTGGGGTCAGAAAGATCCAGAAAAGTCCATGTAGTCAACAAAGTGCAATATGGCAAAAAGGCACCATGAATAAGGACTCAGTAATTTAGTGACTGCTGTCTCTGTTGTGCTGAGTGACTGCTCATGTGTTGCTTTTTTAAAACTCCCTTTCTGCCATGACATCATCATGGTAAAGTTTGGCTGAATGAGACTGCATTTGAAATGCAAAAAACCATAGAAAGCGTAAAGCAACCTTATGAGTTATTCTCATTCATTCTTTCAACAAATAATAATTCAACATGTCCTCTGTTCCTGGTGATAGGCCCCAATTTTCTCCATATTACAATTAATTTGAGGCACATTATGCTCAAGAACATTCTCAGCATCTTAACTTGGCTGTAAAATCAGAGGCTTTTCCTTGCCTTGGATGTAAATACCAGGGGAAAAAGCTGCGTGCAGTTAACAGCCCACAAAGTCTTCAGATCTGACGCCTTTCCTGCCATTGGGTTGGGACCTACGGGAGTGGACAAACCATAGACTTCAAGGCTTCCCTGTTTTTGTTTAAAGAGATACATACAAACTGCTTTCCCAGTGCATCTTCTCAGGGGAGCAGCCCAGATAAAAATGCTGAGACTGCATGAATCTATCTCCAAGCAGAAACCTGAGGCAGATGCCATTATTTTTTCATGTCATTTTAATGGGCTTGCTTAAAAAAAAAAAAAAAAAAAAAAAAAAGCAGCATGTTTGTGCCAAGCTCCTTGGTATTTTAAATTGGTTTCTGTAATGACTCTTTATGGGGGCAGAATAAGCCAAGTGAGAACAAAATGTTACTTAGACATTTAACAAGACTTCCCTTTTGCATAGTCACCCTTATCTTCTGACGCACATCTTTGCTTTTTGCCTGGTTCAGGATAATCTCTGTTTCCTCCATTCAAGAGTCAACAAATATTTCCTGAGCACCTGCTTTGTGCCAGTCTCTGAGTGGAGCTCTGGTGATATGGTGGTGTGCGGACAGCAGTCGCTGCCCTACCTTTGAAGGGGCTGCTTCTGAGGCCAAGTTCTGCTAAAGATGCTTCCCCATCCTCTAATTTGTCCATGCCCCTCCTAGAAAATGAATCTTTGAGCACTGACTAAGTCTTCTCTACCTCAGTGTCCAGAGTAAGAATTACAGTGCCTAGCTTGTGGGGTGAGCTCAGCCCATATCACTGAATAAGTAATTGAATGTTTGACAGGATAGTTCGCCTAGATATTAGAAAAGGAACAGTCTATTTTGTATTTCACACAAACAGCCTCAGTTTTATTGCCTAGGGCCTGGAGATGAAGAGTAAGAAAATTGAAATACTCTCTCAGAAACTCTTATTTCTGTTCTACAAGGGAAAAGACATTTGTTCATTCCTTCATTCAACAAGCATTTATTGACTCCCTGCTCTGTGCCACACTGTTCTAGGTCTAAGACAGACAAGTCCCTGCACTAGCAGAGCTAACCTACATTTGAGTAGGGATGATAGGCTATCTATCAATCCATCAATCAATAAACAATATGGTTTGTGACAGTGATAAATAGTAATATGAAAAACATTATAAATAAGGTACTCCAATTGCTATCATATCATAACAAACTAACCCCAAATCTAATGGAATTAAACAAACCATCTAATTATGCTCATGGACTCAGTATTTGGGGAATTTGACAGAGCACTATGGAGATAGGTTGCCTCTGTCATGGTATCTAGAGCCTTATCTAGGAAGATTATGAAACTGGGGTACTTGATGGCTGTGGGTTAAAATCATGAGGAAGTGTCTCATGTGCATGTCTGGTGGCTAATGCTTGTTGTCACCTGGAGCATGAGCTGTGAATGCTGACTGGAACATCTGTCTGTGGCCTTTCCATATGGCTTGGGGTCCCTCCCAGCTTGGCACCCTCAGCACAGCCGGCCTTTGTACTTGCTGGCTCAGGGCTCTGAAAGCAAGTTCCCAGGAGGCAACATGGAAACTACCATCTTTAATAACTTTACATCACAAGTTATGTGAGTTACACAGTCATTTCTGGTGTGTTTTGTTGGTTTTAATAGTCTTCAAGGTTGGCCCAGATTCAATGAGTGGGAACTTGGGCCCTATGTCAGGATGAGAGGAGTGCCAAAGAATTTGTAGACATGTTTTAAAACTGCCACACTGGATAACATGATAGTGGCCAGAAAGTTGGAGAAGACCACTATCAGAAGGTCAGTTATGAGCTAAGATATATGGGACAAAAAAGCCATCCATAAAACAATGTGAAGGAAATACTCTCCAGAAATAGGAAGTGCTGATTAAGAGAGGCAAGTCGTTTGTTCAGTCCTTTGAGTAGGTAGCCTACTTAGTGCATCCCACCATACCTGGGTGATTAAGTCTGCCCAAGCTTGAGGCTCAGTATTCAGGAACCCACTTTCTCACAGATATGTGCCACCTTCTCCCATATCAACTCTAATTTTAAAATTCTACTTTCATTTGCAATTTTTAAAATCTTCTCAGTTGATTCAAAACTTGGATGGGGAGGAAAGATACTCTTTGTTGCCCTCACCCCCAGAAAAGCTGTAGTAATTGGTCCAGGAACCTCCAGGAACCTACAGGAACATCAAGGGAGTGTAACTGGTGGGTCACAGTAACAGATGGAGAAGCTTAGGATGGGTCTGTGATTTAGGTATCACAGCAAGTTACAGATATCTAAGTTGGTCATGGGCCTTGGTTTTATCATTTTGTAGTTGGGTTCTTAAGTGCTATAATCCAGATAGATGGCTTTAAGGCTAAGGTGACAGCCTCACAAGGCTTTTTTACCTTGGCTCAGGCTTAGCCTGCAGATGAATAGATGTATTCATGGAGGCAAGGTTGTGAGCAAAAGTGAGTACCTCAGCAAAGATGTTGACCTTTGCTCTGAGGCAAAACTTTAACATAAGCTGGGTGGACAGTATCAGCCAATGGTCAGGGGCTGGAGAAGCAAATACTACCCTGGAATAAACAAAGAGCAGCCTCAGTAAAGGCATGGGCTGTATGACTGGCCTCAGGTGAATGTTGAATACACAACTTGTTTCCATATAATATCTGTGCAATCAATTGCTACTTGGGGAAGATACTTCAATGCTTATAGTCCATTTCAACCCATGATAACTGCATCAGTTATCTATTGCTATATAACCAACCTGAAAAACCAGTGGATTAAAATAGATATTTATTATTTTTCATGAGTTTATGCATGGTTCTCTCAATTTGGGTTCAGCTAACCTCATGATAGCTTCCTCACATGTCCACAGTCATCTGGGCGGCTTTATGGTGGCCTCAGCTATGATGACTTGCTTCTATCCCATGGGTTTCTCAGGTGTCTCCAATAGGGCAGCCTGGGTTTTTTCTCTGAGCAATAGTAGGGATCAAAGAGAGGAGTAGAAATGTACACATACTTTTCTAGTTTCTACTGGTATCCCATTTGCTACAGTCCCATTGGCTAAATTAGATTTCATGGCCAAGTGCAGAGGCAGTGTGAGTACTTACTGGAATCAAATCCATCCCTGTCACCGACCTTCCCTCTAAGGCAGTAGGACCTATGAGGGAAGAGTTGGGACTTACAGTGAGTAATTTAACTCAACAAAGGAGAGATTGAGAACTTTCACCAGTGGCCACTCACTCTGCCCTTTTTCTTACAAAAGACTCTCTTTTAAATAAACATTGACCCAATATTTAAAAAATACCATGTTGAAGGAAAAACATGAGGTTGCCCTGCTGCCCATGTGTCTTTGTCAAGAGTTGGTTCTCCTCTCTCCACAGGCCAAGACAGAGTCATGAAATCCCCAGTGAAAAGACTGAGAGCAAAGGCTTTGGAGACAATTTCTGGGTCCTGTGCCAGTTCTGACCTAACCAACTTAGTGTTTTCAAGTTCAGTTCCCTCATAATGGGGAGCACTAAGTAAGTGCTCAGTAAGTGATAACATTTTCCATTATTATTATTATCTGGGAGGACAATGTAAATGTTCCTTAAGAGTGGGTAGAATGAAAAGAGTGGGACAAAGAAACTACACGAACAGTGACAGGTATTAGTCAAACTAATTGATAATGGGAGAGTCTATATGAATATTTAAACTCTCCTTACTGGAATGAAGAAACACTGATCTCAGGAAGAACAGGAGTTGCATGAATTTGGCTGATGACAACCCAAAAAAGGAATGGCTGATTGGTTATTTTGAGTTGTTTGTTGGCCCTTCTGTATTCCAGCTCTCTATTGTCATACCTCCTGGGGAAAGCTTTATGAAAAAGAACTCAGGTATTTGTCCTTAGACTCGGAGCACCTAAGGGTAATGATGTTCCAGGCCCAATTTTCCCTTAATGTGGAAAAGCTTATGCTGGAAGGCTGAAGAGCCAGGGCAAGTAGATGTACATCTTCTGAAACTGGAAAACTGGATAGGACTTGTGTCAACCCAATTAACAGATGACACAAGGTACTTGAGAGGAAGGAAGCTACATACAGGTATATTGTGTATGCATAAGGCATAAGGGAGCCATTCACATCAGAGACTGCGGAAACAGTACTCTGTGTGTTGTGCAGTATACAAACTGCACAGATGTACATGGTTGACCTGCTCAGATGGAAACTTCTAAATTATTAAGCTAAAGTGAAAATTATCTAACATCCCTTGTATTAATTCTTTGTCTTTGAAACATTGACAACTTTCTCTAGGGTAGGCCTAACATATTTGATGCAAAATTTGGGGTTAGTTTTCCTATCACACTGATTTTTCCTTCTGAAAATTGGGGTAGAGATTGGGTATGATCTCCCATGCTCCTTTAGAGTGTTTCCATCCATGTTTGATTTTCCATCACAGTAGAGTGAAAAAGACAACCCTGTGTCTTCAGAGTTGTATCACATGACTTTACTGTTGCTATTGATGTTAATGCTGTACTATAAACTTCTTGAATCTTGAATTCAAATCAATCAAAAGTGCTTCTTCTGACTTTTTACTTGGAGTTGCTGAGGTCTGTGAATAAATTAAAGTGATAAGTGATTCTGATATTTAATAAGAAAATTGTCCTAGGGAGTCCTTATGTGACTTCCTTAATGCTTCACAGCCACTCAGTAGCACAACTAGGTTTAGAAACTATGTATTTGGACTTCTTCCCAGGGTTCTTTCCACTGAAAATTGAAACTATTAATACATTTCTTGACCGAAGGTGACTGCATTAAGTTTTATATATCTATTCATTGTTTAAATGAATGGTGAATAAAGTAGACACTCCACATTTGGGAAAGATATGTTCCAAGGTCCTTTATGAGTCTACTAATTTTAAAATACTATTAAAGTTATAATCTTCAAACTGGGTGAGAGGGGTATGAGTTCCATGCGCCCTAGAAATTTTTGTTGGAATCATGAAGGATTGTATATAGTTTAAGTAAAGCATATTCAACATACCAGTAGTATTTTTAATATAAGCCATAGAACACAAAGATCAACAAAATCTTCACTAGTGGGAATAAAGAGAAATAAACTGAGAGAAAATTTCAAAAGACATAATTTAAAAAAAAATAGCTTGAGAGACTGTCTACTGAAACATGTAATTTTTTCCACAAGAGACAGTAAATTATAACTAAAAATTTTAAGTGACCCTTTCAGACCCTTGAATATTCCATAAATATAGGATCAGAGTCACAGATGTGAATTTCTGTTGAATAAGATATTTCACTCTTTAATTTATATGAAAATTTGACTTTCTTCTAGGAAAGGCTGTAACCAACCTGCACATTATTTTCATTTCCATAGAATTTCTTGGGGGAGCGACCATTTTAAGGGGGAATAAAAGGATATTGTTTTGATGAATTGCAATATCATTTAGGTGTCTTTTTTGTTTCAAAGAGAAAATGCCAATCACACAGGCTGGAATGATATCAGAATTTACAGGCATAAATATCTATAAGTCTAGGGGAAGTCTTTGCATGATCCAGATGTCCACATCATCATGAGGGTTGTGTCACTTTTCTTCTGTGATTCATGTAATTCTGTTTTCCCCTATAGGTTGTCCTTGTCCTCAGGTGGGCTTCCCTCGTTAAGGCTTTCAGAAGCTCTGAGGATTTCCATCTACATCCTTGCTCATGTCCAGAAGTAAGACAGATGGAGAGAGTCAATCTTGACCTTGACATTTTGCTCTGACTCCGGTAGACTGATTATAAAAATGGTCCTGATTATCCACCTGTCCCTGAAACCATGCCCTTTGCAATGTGAACTTGTACTTCCTCTGATCATGCTGTGGAGTCTATTTTTCCACCCCTTAGATCTGGGCTGGACTTAAGTTTGCCAAAAGAATAAAGTGGAAGTGACAAGGTGCTCAATCTGAGCCGAGACCTCAAGAGGATCGCACATTTTCATTCTCACTTGAAATCCTATCTCCAGGGTAAGAACAAATTTTGACTCCTCTAATAGGCAATGAGAAACCACAGGGAGCGAAGACAAGCCACTCCAGTTGAGCCCAACCTAGACCAAGCTGAAGCTAACCAACCTCTATACACATGAAAGAATTCAGCTTGGAGCAGCAGTACCACTTCTTAACCTGCAGCTGAGCATAGACACATAGGCTGACTTGCAGAGTTAAAACAAATGCTAATTATTTAAGGAAATGAGTTTTGGGTGGTTCATTACATAACAATAGCTAAATAATATACAGACCTTCTAAGGTTACCTTGATTGGACTGTTTAAAGTCACCAGTCACCCCTAAACCAATCACTATGGTTGGATCTAATTCAGTCCACCTTGAACTGTAATGGGGAATAGAAATGGATAGCTAAAAGAACATCAAGGATTATTAGGAAGGGGATAGGAGAAAGGTAAGTATTGAGGATGGATACAGCCATTGTGGACAAACAATCTACCTACTACCATGACGGCAAAAGAGGTCCCAGGTGAGTGATGATGGAGTGAGATGAGGATGATGAGGTGCCCCCCTGGTTTGAGTGACTCTTACCCAAAAGTGAGCTCCACAGTAGATTCAGGTTAAATGTCCTGTCTCAACAAAATTACAAATTACTAACAGTTCTGAAGTTTCAGGTTGCTTGAAAATTCTTAAAACCACAATGTCAAATCCACCAATGTCAATGTTATAAGTAGTAATGGATCTTCACACTCCACATAAAACATACTGAGACCAAATCCCAAGCCTTTAAGCTCAGAAAGCCTTCAAAGAAGAGAGGTGACTGCACTAAGTAGGGCACATTTTCCCACAAGCATCCAATGTAGACTTTCAAGGCCTGTAACTTGCAGTGTTTTCTCAAGGTGGTTTCTGTAACAAGGGATTCCTCCTGAATATGTATTGGTGTGATGAAACCAAGTTGTAACTGTGGTTGCAGTTAAAACACCATCAAGTGTTGATTAAATATGCTTTTCAAATTTTGTATTCTAAATTTTTTGAAGTACAATTGTAAAGGAATTAAAATCATCCATAAATTTTTTTTTAAAAAGAAAAGAAATCACATGTAACATAAAGCATGCTAACCCAACAGGTATTAATGCTGCAAAGGAATCATTCAGTGCAAAAATTGGTAATGGTAGTGGGGCTTCAAAGGGCATAGAGTTACCTCTCCTTAGGGGAAGGGGGAAAGTAGAGCATTTCTTTCCAATTGGGGGAAGAGATAATCTTGGGGTTTCTGCTAGCAAACATTCTGCATTTTCATTTTTGAATCTTTCTTCTGCTTTTGGAAGAACAAGAGCTAAGCAATGTGTGTGCTAGAGGAAGAAATCTGAAGTCCTAAGAAAATAACTTAATGGCATTATTAAAAATTGTATTTTTAAGCAGTCAAGATTTTATTAGCAGACAGCATATCAAAGGTTAGGGACCTCTGACAACTGATTTTGGTGTGAAAACTGCCCAAATATTTTTCAGAGGATTTAACATGAAAAATTCTGTTACATTCAAGGAGTCACTCATTAAAACATAAGGAAAATTGGATTAGATTAAACAGTGGTGGAAAACAGGGACACGGGAATAAGAGGTTTGTCACCCTGAACATTTTTCTACAACTTGACATATTTAAAACGACCTCAGTAGGTTGTTGTGGTACATTAACTGTATTAATAACCCCAATTTATCACAACTGCCTTCTCCATACTGCTGGATATTAACCTTCCAGACGATTCTGTGCTTGGACATATGATTCTCTCTCACCAACTGGGCAGTAGCAAATTTGACCTAAGTGGAGGCTTAAAAGATGCTCATGTGTTTTATCTCCCTCTTGGATTCCCGTCACTCTCATGTTTACAAGCCCAGGCTACCCTGCTGGAGTCACTTTGAGCACCGTGAGTCCTCTCATTCTAAGGGAGTTCAAACCCATGAAAATACTGAATCCATAGACTCTGTGAGGAGACACATTTAAAAAATCTTTTGTCTGACTTCATTTCTGGGGCCAAAATCTGTATAAGTTATCTCTTGATACATTAAAATTTCCCTTAAGAAACAATTATTATTATAACATTTATTATTCCATGCACTTTTTGTGGGTCAGAAATCTGGGGACAGCTTCATAGGGTGGTTCTGGTTTAGAGTCTCTCTAATGAGGTTGAAGTTAAAACGTGAGGAAGGCGTGAGTGGGGCTGGAGGACTGGTTTGCAATACGGATCACTCACACAGCTGCCAGATGCCTCATTCCTTACCACTTGGACCTCTCCATGGGATGGCTCAGGTGTCCTCACCACATGACCACTGGCTCCCAGTGAGTGCCCCAAAAAGCAGCTCAGAAACTATGATGCCTTGTATGACCTGGCCACTAAAATCATACTTTTATTTGTGTGATATCCTATTGGTTTCACAATCAGCTCATTCAACTTACGTGGAACCCCACAGACATGGAGATCATTGGAGGCCATTTTGGAGGCTGAAAACCACACAAGATTTTACAGATTTAGATCTCCACGTTAGTGCTCAGAGAACTCTGTGTTTTACTCCAGATCAATCGTTTGTGTTACCTGAATGTATTCTTGGCCTCATCAGCTTACCACTCTCAAGTAATACTACTTCAAAATTTGTCATGAAGTCCACAGTCATTGGCTACCACAACCAACTGGTATGATCTCAGCCCATCCCTTCCTTTTATCTCTCTAGCTGTATCAGAGTTGGCAGAGGCTAGTCTTCTTTGTCTTGATGTTTAATTCTTTCTAATCTCAGCTTCTGTCACCTGCAGTTGCCCCTCTCATCTCACTGATCCATGCAGCTGTTTCTGCACAGATATATCCTGGGTTCCTTCTCTTTCTGATGTTACTGCTTTTGCTGCTGCCACCACCTGCACCTCCACCCCCAGATGCCTTGTGTTGAACAGGCTTCCAGTGGGTCATGTTCTCAGAGAACCAGCCCCTTCTTGTACCGTGGTGCTCACCTCTCTGGTTGAATGAAAGGAACTTCCTTTCGTTCATGTGCATACATGCATCAGTGCGTGTGTGTAGAAAATGCTGCATGGTCCCTTAGTGAAATATATTTACCCACTTTAGCCTACATCTCCCTCCTAAACATGGTACAGAGGATCCCCCACCAGTTGGAGCTTTCATACTAAACCTACCATTTCTGCTCTCCTCTCTCAGCCCAGTTACTGAGAATGACCAATAGCGCTTTTTTTTTTTTTTTACTTATGATCACTTTACTTTCCCTTCTTGACCCCAAAGACAATTTTTGCAGTCTGACTTCAATTGTCCAACCCTCCAAGTCTGTCTGTTGTTTCTCTATACATCTGAAACTTGATTGTGATTCATAAATTCTTACTTGCTTTCCAGTGCAAATAAGATAATTCTGTTTGACTGATAGATCTTAATAATATTGAAAGTCCTTGTTGGAATATTTTATAAATCTAATTGCTTAAAACCATTGTGATTGGGGTGATTTGTTACATAGCAATAGCTAACTGATACACAGATCTTCTAAGAGTGAATTTACATTCTGATTTTTTTATTATCTTTTTTAGCATTAAATTATTTTATGTATATGGGACTTTCAGTTTACAGGCTTATTTTAAATGGCAGATCCTCTCCTAGTGCATACCAGCTTCCTATTGTATGTACCCTTCCCTATCTAATACTTTTACAGTTGCCTCACCGGGACCTCCTTTCTCACAATTCAGAAATAGATCTCAGATTGTGGTATAGACTGAGTTGGGGCTTCGCTCAGCTCTCGGTCTCGGGCTGTGTGTGTTCCATCCATTTCCCTGTGCGTGCACATTCCAGGAGCTATAATGAAAGGCAGTAGCAGCATGGTTTTTTTCCACCTCCTTTATGAGTTTGGGAAACCACTTCCAGCCTATGACTTCAGGCAGAAGGCTCTGCAGAAGAACTCTCTCATAGAGCACTTATATCTCTCCAAGACCTACTGCTTGTTTAGAAACCTGAAGGCAACAACATTGGAACTGTTGTTCCACTCACCATGCGTGTATGTGTGTGTGTGTGTGTGTGTGTGTCATTTCATTCAGTTTCCTTTTCCTGTACATGATTATTCTATATTTAATCCTAGATTTTTCTTTTTCAATTTTTCACTTCTAATATATAACCTTCATTACTATTTGTTTAGAGAATTGGGAAAGGGGATTGAAATATTGAAGTATTCACTCATGGCACCATCCTGACCTGAAGCTCTGATTTATATTTTTGCAGTATCTCTCTGGCTGCTATTTACAAAACAGACTAGAGTAGGTAGGTTTCAATGCAAAGAAATGTGTTGGAGCTGTTTCAAGTAGGAGATAATGGTGGTTAGGGCTAATATTCAGGTAGTGGAGTTGAGGAGAAATGGAAAGATCAGAGAATATTTTCAAAGTCAAAACAGCAGAGTTTTGGATTAGGTATGGAAACAATGGAAGAAGAAGCCAGGATAGGATGACACTGCCATAAGCATTTACGTTGGAAGTTGTGACTTTTACTAAGATTGGGAAGATGAGCAAGTTGGTTGTGTTTTTGTTGTGGTTGGGAGGTGTGTTGATAATCAGGACCTTCATTTTGGAAGTGAACATTTGAGCTTCCCACTTAGACATCCAAATGGAGTTGTGAAAAGTCAGTTGAATATACAAACCTGGAACTCAGGTATGGGCTGGAGACATAAGTGTAGTAGTCAGTATACATATTTCCCAAAAACATAGTGAACAATAATCATTTCACTCTGTTCACAGATTCTGTGAATCACTTTTGGAAAAGACTCAGTGAGCACCAGTTCTCTCTGTTCCCTGATGTCTGGGGCCTTGGTTGGGAGTAATATGAATAACTGGGGCTAGGATAGCAATTTCCAAATGGCTTCTCACTCCCATGTCTTGTGCCTGGGCTAAAGGACTGACTCAGCTGGGAATGTTGACCAGACCGCCAACGTGTGGCCTCTATAGTATGGTGTCCTGGGGTAGCCTATTTCTTACATGACCATGTAGGGCACCAGGAGTGGCATTTCCAGTGACCAAGTTCATGGCCTTTGATGACCTAGCCTTAGGAAGTCACACAGCATCACTTCCACTGGGCTCTGTGGACCACTCAAGTTCAAGTTCAGACCTACCTTGGTTTGTATGGAGTATCAAAGAATTTAGGATCATGCTTAAAACTGCCATATCTTACTTGTCCTCAGTCTTCCCACTTGAAAGTACACTCTGTGACATAGTAACTTTTATCTTCTGTATCACTAGTACCTAGAAATATGAATATTTGTTTAATGAATGAATGAGGCATATAAAACCATGGAACCAGATGAAATCACTGAGTAAAAAAGTGCAAAAGGAATGATTACAGGCCTCAATACCTAGCCCTGGGGGACACTCCAACATTTAGGTCCTAATAGAGAAAGTAACAAGATTTTTTTCTGTGGGTCCCCTTAAACCCTTGTCAAGGAGACATGTCTACCTGGAATGCATGCCTTCAAGAGGACAGGCCATGCCACTAGTGTGTCCTCCTTTAGACCCCAGGGGTGGTCAAGATGGGGTAGATTTTTGGTGTTGTATTGGAATGGAGAAAATTGAATGTATGGGTATGAGCTACAGGAAGGGGCCCAGTAGCCAGGCACTACCTCTCCTCAACCACCATATTCCCTGGTGCAGAACCCTGAGGGGCTGAGAATTTGAAATTTGAATGTGGTCTTCTAGATTCTATGAAATCATGTTTATCAAGGTAAAATGCTAGAACATATTTTATTTAGTACTTTGTTAGCTTGATTTATAAGTTTTAGTATGTATACATAGAGTAAGTAAGCAGCCATTAGTATGATTGCTCTAGGCCCTGTAACTGTTAGGGTCGGGCATGGCTAAATGGAAGGTCTGAGGTGGAGGATGGTGGTGTTACTTCCAGAAGCCAGATTATCTCAGATTCATCTCCAGACCTCACAAATCATCACTATACTTGCAATTAAAATTTGCTAAAATTAGATTATGTTTCCACCAGGGGAACTGTAAGAATGCCCTAATGAAATCATGATCTAAACATCCAGGCTTCTCCAAGATATAATTAACAAAGATCAAGAATTTAGAATGCTTTTCCCATTTAATTAGGAATTTTATGAAGTAGAGTCTTCATTTAAGCAAGTAAGCATAAATGGCAATCCCTGTATTTAGGAGGATGCATAATTTAAGATTTAGAAACCGGCCCTGGCTGGTGTGGCTTAGTGGATTGAGTTCCAGTCTGTTCGATTCCCAGTCAGGGTACATGCCTGGGTTGCAGGCCAAGCCCTCAGTAGGGGATGCACTAGAGACAACCACACATTGATGTTTTTCTCCCTCTCTTTCTCGCTACTTTCCCCTCTCTCTCTAAAAATAAATAAATAAAATCTTAAAAAAATAATTAGGATTTAAAACTCAAAAGTCTAGCATTTGTGAAAACCTTAGTTCTATTATGATGCCAGAGATGGGCTGATCCCAGAGAACCCTTTGTCTACATGTGTGTCTAAAACAGGCCAGTTTTACTTTCACACATGCTTTCAGCTGTAAATTATTAGAATGGGCCCTGCTTGTATTGCAAATTAAATTTAGGGGAAAATTGGTCTCTGCCTAGGAACTACATGACATGTATAAGCTCTGATCCAATTCCTGCCACAATTTAAACTATTATTTCATTATGGAAATTTTCAAACATACAAAAACATAGTTTCTACAATGAGACTCATGTATGCCTCATCCAGTTCAACAATTATCAATATTCCCTTCAATTGTGTGTCTGGTGGTAATTCTACAATAGTCTTAAATCAAAACCACTTCTTGACTAAAGGCAGTGGTTTTCTATTTGATTTGGGCTTGCTTTTCTTTTCTTTATTTATCTTGTTACTTGAATGAGATTCATTCTTCTTCTTTGTGTCGTTCTGAAGGATGAGGACCTGCTGATAAATGAATGCCTTCATCCCAGTTAGGAATTTTCAAAGCATTCATGTTTGGCTACTCTTCTCCCCCGATTATTGCAAATGTTTCCATTGTTACCTAGAAAAGAAAATGCTTCTGGGATGAAATTGGAAAGATGACATCAATTTAACACTGCCTTTTCAGGTTAGCACAAAATGACAGGAAGGCGGGAAACAGTTAAAAAGCTTCCCCTGACAAGAGAAACTAAATGATTCTGAGAACTGCTCCCAATCAGGCATGGTATTGACAAGAGACCCACTCTGATAATGACCTAGGAAAGATTGCCTTCTGGCTGCACATGGTAATTTGTTTTTCTAACCAGGATGTCTTCGTGGGAGTTTGGGAAGACTGCATGGCTCCCGTGTAAATGGTTGTCACACGATGAAGCCTGACAACTGGCTTATTTTATTTATTTAGGCTTAAGAAGCCACTTGTCTTTTCTAGTCTATAAGTCAGGGATCAGGTTTCTGCCCACATTCACCAATTTGTTCTCACCCATCATCATCACTGTGACAACAAGGCATCCACTGGCTCTTCCACTTTCTTTGTCCCTCCCTATTCAGCCATTTTGAAGTGGTCTTTTAGTTGTAAGGTGAACGCAGTTCTACAAGAGAAAAGCTTATTCACTTTCAACATCTTTGCTAATGAATCTATGGGGATAGGGGTGGTATGGGAAGTGAATGGATTATCCAAGTTCAAGGGCTATAGCTGGAGGCCACTGAGCAGCAGTAGGATGACTGCACTGAGACAGCAGGGTGGAAAAGGAGTAAGGGATGTGTACACGCCAGGAGGACCTCTGGCTCTCTATGTGAGATGGACTTCGTCTAGACTGAGGGGTGGGCATAGTAATGAAACTTAGACACGGTCTCCTGGATTGCAGGTATGTCTGAGGCCACCATAAGCAAGATTTTGTTCTTTCTGGCAAAGGGAAAAGCCCATTCATCTTTTCAGCTGCTACAAGGCCTAAGGGCAATACGTCATGGAGAGAAGTCTAGGATGACTTCGTTTCCTACTTCATTCCTCAAGCCTGAATGACTGGTGGGTCTGTCCTGCTCTCTGGGGTTTATTTGGAGGTTCAGAACCTGAAAAGCCCACAAGGAACAGCCTTGAGAAGGTCTTTCACGGGACTCTCATAAAAGGCTTAAGAAACCTACAAAGGCCCCTTGGAGAGTACAGGTGGTAGATCAGAGAGATCTAACAGACCTACCTTCCCTACCCCAGTGGCTTGTCACTATTGAACATCACTTTCTCACCCAAAGGAAGCACACTCTGTTCCTGCACCCTTCTTCCATAAGCTTTGCACCTCAGATGAAATGGTGAGGCAGGCTCTCTCTCTCTCTCTTTTCCTTCACTTCCCTTCCCTTCTGTTCCCTTCCCTTCTATCCTTTATATTCCCTTCCCTTCCCTTATTTATTCTGCTTGCACTATCCTATTTCTATTTACCTCCACAGTCATTTGTGAAGCTTTCTTGAGTTAGAGTTGGAGGCCAAGGTGACTTGCATATTTGGAAATTTGGTTTTATCAATCTGCTACAGGAGAAACTTTTAGAAACTTGGTTCCTCTTGTCAACGCAGTAAAGAATTACAGATCAGCAAATATATTAGTGTACAAGCAGGGTTTACTGGTGATCCATTCTTATGGAGGATAATAGGCCTAGCTAAGGTCGGGAGTGAAAGGCATGGTCATAGCAGGGTAAGGGCGGCCAAAGGCTGGGGTGGCAAGCACCCCAGGTCGTTTGTTCTAAGGGCTTATATAGCTGGCAGGATGGCAGTGAAGAAGTTACATATTGATTGATGGGTAAAGGTGGTGCCCGCTTTTCCAGGGGGATGTGACTACCCAAACTTGGGTATGTGTGGGGGTCTATTAGCCTGAATCCTTATCTTGTTCCAGACTCCATTTGTTCATCTTGTTGTAAAACAGATACGTGACAGGAGGCAGTTAATTAAAGTTGGGGCAGTTACCCAAAGTTATTTATGGGCTCTTTCTATAAGCATTAGGGACTCCCTCGTAAAACAGATAGTGACCAGAGGTAGGTAATTAATCAAAGTTGTTTTATGGGCACTGTGGCCCTTCTCCTGCCTTTCAGGCCTTGGGGTGAAAACACAATTTCAAAGGCTTACTTTCCCAGATAGTGGAGACAATACATAGAATTTCAAGGTCTTCCCTCCTCCTGTGTTAGCATAGTGTTCCCTGTGATGCTGGAACACCTGACAATACTATCAGACCAGGCTCAGGACTTCTGAGTTAGTGGGTAAGACATGCCTCCCTCCTCCTCCCTGCCTTGGTTTGCTGTCTATTCTACCTAACAAATCTAATAAATGAACATGAAAACCTGGGTGTTTCTTTGCAATTACAGGGAATAACCTAGTTCATTTCCTTCTTGACTTCTAAACTCTGTCTGAATAAATGTAATATTAATGAATGGCAATAAAACCCACCACAAACATCTACAAACACCCCCAAATAGACTTTTTATATATATAGTCAGTACACTGGACTTTTATTATAAATGGATGCCGTTCCCTCTGCTTGCTTACAGCATCCTGGGGAGCTGCCTATATATAGGGAGGGGCTTCCTCCTACTGCAGTGGGAGGTGGGAAGGAAAGGGGGTGAGAAACTTTTACATTCTGTACCTGGGAAGAGGATTGGCCGGGGAGATGCTCTCATTCAGCCCAAGGTTTCTGATTTGGGTGGATGACAGAACCAATATCTAAGATGCCACCATGTCACATGGTTCCCATTCACACTGAATGTTACCTCCAACCCAAACTACACCTATAATCATGGAATTTTTTTAAGGAGTAACAACACTAATTGGCGAACAAGAAAATATTCAAAGTATATCGCAACTGTTCTATTTTTGGCATTTCTTTATTTAAGGAAAAGAAGTGCCAGAAGCCTAAACAAATGAAACGGCTTGAGCTGTTTCTCTCTTGATTTCTGACAAAAACATGTGGCAAATAAGTCAGAAATTTGGGGAAGGAGTGGAGTGATAAAGCAGCAGTTTCAGCAGTCAGGATTCTGATTGGTTACCAACATTTATCAAGTGTGGTTCCTCAATAAGGAGTGCAGGATCTGGGACACTAAAAACTTTCTATGCTGCAGGAGAAAAGGATGGTCAAGGACACTTCCATATTTACTCCAAAGGCCAGAGAGTACAGAGCTGACGCATAATGCATGTGTGATGTAACAAAGCAGCACTGGAAAGGTCTCAGGAAACCTCTTCTGTTGATGAGACCTTGAAGGTACAGTTGCAAAATAGAGTCCTTGTCAAACAGGCCTTAGGAGTTGAACTGATGTGCTCAGGCCACCAGCTGGTGGTCTCTCCCTACACTTGCCCACCTGCTCAGCTTCCTTAGGTCAGACACGGGTCAGTCCCAGGTCAGGGATTCATGGAGAAATGAGGAAGTGGGACAGACATTCCTTGAAGAGAAGCTGCAGAGGCTTGCTGCTTACCTGAGACCCCATCATCTCTCCCTGCTTCAGCCAACCCTCTTTCTTCAGTTTCTCTGGGCCCCAGGGGTTGGCTGGGCTGTTATATCAAAGTCCACCTCCCTCTTCCTTTCCAAACCTATTGAAAGCCAACACAGTCTCTTCCTACCTTCCTGTATATGGAAGAAGCTTGTGGACCACCTAAGGTTTTCCTAGGGGTGTTGCCTTTAATAATGATGAAGAAACATGGGGTGGGGAGGTTCCATCCTATCCACTTCCACCATCTTCTCCTGCTTTTACTAGGGCCTGCTTTTCTGAGTAAAAGTGTACAAGCATGCTAACAGACACGTATGTGACAGTGCGGTGATGTAAAAGACAAGACAAGAATATCACACTGACAAGGTGTTCACTAACTACAGGTTGAGGGCTCTAGTTTGAAGAGCTGGAGCTTAGGGGTGAGATATGCTCTGATGAGAAGATACAGCTGTGCCTGTGTGCTTGGGGCCAAGAGGAAATACCTGTCAGCCGAACAAACAAGTTACATGAGAAGGCGATCTGCTAAAGCGGTATTTGGGTAGTTTATGCTGCATGATTGATTCTTCCTTCTCTCCCCTATAAACTCTTCAGTGACGTTTTCATGTTCTCTAATACTTTGGGGGCAAGTAGATCCTCTGTGGGTCACTTTAAGTGGTACTGACTGTGGTGTCCAAGTTCATAAGGAGCAAAGTGTCTGTATGTAGTTGTTTCCAACATTCAGGTGGAATCCTGTCGAATACGACACCCCTCTTTATCCTCAGCCCTTGCCACATGACTTTGCTATGCTTCTTGGTAAAAAGGTCCCGTCTTATTCCCTATCCCTTGCAACTGGGTGGACTGTGACTTGTTTTGGCCAACATAAAACAGTGTAAGTGATGGCATGCAAGTTCTGAGGCTTGCAGGTTTCTTGCTGTTGCAGGTGATTTTCTTGGGCCTTGGCCATCGCCATGAGACCATGCCTAGTCTGAGAGACAATCAGAGCAAAGTCACCCCAACCAAAGACAGACAACTCGCACACCTGAATGAGCCCAGGCAAGTCCGTAGGGCTGCCAAGAAAACCTACAGCTGTTCCTCGATGTCGGAACTTAAACATATTGCTGAATTCTACTGAGGTTTTATGTGTTTGTTATATGTTATTGGGGCAACAGAGGGCTGTCATAAATGTATTTTAAGCATGCCATTCTGGGGGTGAGGTCGGAGGTAAGAAGAACAGGGAGTGGGGTCTACAGAACAGGCTGGGTAGGGGCTCCATCAAGACTAGTGGGCAGAAATATCAGCCTGGGTCTCCTGAAGGCCTACTGGACATGGTCAGCACATATGTGAAGGAGGAGGAATGGTTAGAGACAGGGCTCAGAACCAGAGTCCTAAACATGGGCAGGCCCTGAGATGAGCATTAATAATGATCAGGACTTAAACATGGTCAAGGGGACTCAAGTTGGGAAGAGGACACTGCTCTGTAAGGACTGGATTTATGAGCTTTTGAGGTGCAGATGGAGGGCAGGAGTACAGGGAGACTGACAAGAGCAAGATCGACAAGCACATGTCAGGGTCGAGAAGTTAGTGAGTTAGAGGCTGGGTCTTCAGATACCCCTGGTTTATTTCATCTATTAATGCAGACTGTGATTTTGTCTGGGGTCCACTCCAGGGATTATGGGTTCAGGGCATAAGCACTGAACTGATGTCCGGGAATATGTGGTGCCAGGATCTCCAGCAGAGAACAAGGAGCTGAAGCTAGGTGCCCCTGTGGGTGTGAGGAAAGGTCCCAGGAGGTTTGCCTCCTCCTGGGGTTCTCAGCCTTTTTTGTTCTTCAGAATCCCCGCACACCCACTCTGAGCTTCATACACAGGTGACTGGCTCCTGAAAGTTTATTTTGCAAAAACAGAGCATTCAGAACAAGGGACCAGGAATTAACTTTCAGGAAATCAGGACCTTTGTCAAATGAGGCCCCAGCGCTAGCTCAGGACAAGATGAGCCTGGAAATGAAGGACATTTGTGGGCAGCGCAGCAGAAGGAAGGTAAAGTACCACCAACTGTGGGGGCACACGGACTCAGAGTTGCCAACATTTCTGGCACAGTTGTTTCTACTTGAATAAAACAACCATTTAATATTCACATCACTTATAATAAAGTTCAAACCTACTTTTCATTCCCAAAATGATTTTATTCCCAACATATTTTGAGAAGGGGTTATATACAAAATTGTGTAGGACTCTGGGCCAAGAAAAAAAAGAGCCTATTTTGACTTTAGCAGAACTAGAACTAGTAAAGGGACTATTCTTTTACTTGCAGAATAGACTCTTCTTGGAAAATGTCTTCAAGGGTCTCTCAAACACTTGCTATGTGCTCTCACGGTCAGCTTTTACAGGATAATTTTCTGAGAAAATTTCAGTAATATCCTAGCACAGAAGGCATTTGATATATTAAAACTGAGCTACATCATTTGTCTCTTATTAACACTGCAGCATCAAAATACTTCTTAGGAATTCAGTTAAAATATGAGAATCCCCCAACAATACAGCTCTTTGTAGCTTTACATACTCCTTAACTACTGACTATAGTGATTTAAAGGAACAGCAACAAAATTAGTGTTCCTTAATGTTTGTCTACATTGATAGTTTGTTAAAAAGTATGTGCAAACTAAGAATAAACTGGTTTTCTCTTTTTCCAATTTAATTCTTGTATTTTTTCCGTCACCATTTATCCCCCCATCCCCTCTCCATCTCCACCCTCTCTCTTCCCCACCTCAATCACCACACTGTTGTCCGTGTCCAGGAGTTTTTTTCTTTTTTTGTCCAACCCCTCTACTATCTCCAAACCTCCTCCCACCCTCAGAGCTGTCAGCCTGCTCTCTATCTACGAGTCTGTCTCTATTTTGTTTGTGAGTTCAGTGTGTTCATTAGATTCCACATGAGTGAAATCATATTGTAACTGTTTTTCTCTGACTGGCTTATTTCACTTAGCTTAGTGTTCTCCAGGTCCATCCATGCTGTTGCAGAGGGTAAACTTTTTTTCCTTTTTATGGACAAGTAGCACCCCATTATGTAAAAGTACCAGAGTTGTTTTATCCACTGATGGACATCTGGGCTACTTCCAAATCGTGGCTCTTCTAAATATTGCTGCAATGAACATAGGGGTGTTTATAGTCTTTCAAATCAGTATTTTGGGTTTCTTCATATGTATTCTTAGAAGTGGAATTGCTGGGTCATAAGGACAAGTAAACTGGTTTTCACAAGGACATATACAAAGAAAGCACATGGGTGTAATTTGTGGCCTTCTGTATTGATTCACTTAACACTTACGTGGCTTGTCCTGTCTGCCAGGTATTGTTACAAATGCTTCAGATACACTGATTTAACTGTCATAATAATCTTGTGAAAAAGGCACTACTATTACTATTGCCTTTCTTGAGAGAACTGTGGCTCAGAGAGATTAAGTAACTTGCTAAACTTCGAATCCAGGCAGTCTTGCTCCAGTCTGTTACTAACGAGTGCATTATGCCAACTCGCTTGTTTTTCCTTCTTCCTAAGAGAATCTTAAAATCAAGTGTGTGTACTTATATGCCAATTACCTACAGAAGATAGAAGAGTAAAAACAGATTCTTTCTCTTTCATAAATGTAAGGCAAGAGGTTTCACTCCAACTTTAGCAAGCCCCCTTTCAGCTGGATGTTACAGCCAGTGCACCCTGGGATTTTCCCTCCTCATTTCTAGAATCTTCATTCTTCTCCCTCCTCTCTATTCCCTGGTCCTTTGGTCTTTGTTTGCATTAATTCACAACCCTAACCTTTCCTCCTGCTTCTAAGCTGATCCAGTCTGTTTTTCAGAGTTCAAAAAGATGTTTCTAAAACATCTAAAAGATGTCTCATTGGTCTCAAATCTCTTCAATGTCACTGCTTTATTTTGTGGACAAAAGCCAGATAATTGAGCCTAAGAGATGAAGCATTTCATGTTCCTGCCCAGTTCATTATCTTGCTCCATACTTGCACACAGTAGATGGCCTTCTTCTTACACACGTACCTTTTACTTGAGCCATCTTGAACTGTTTGTCATTTTATCCCACCTGCCACTTCCCTCTGGCAATTCCCTACCCCCCTGCCCCCGCTCCCTTCCTCAAACCGGCATCACCAATCTTCACTAGATAATTCTAATGCATCCTTCAAAACCCAGCTCAAGCATCATTTCTTCTTTGACACAAGACTGATCTAATTGCCCCTTTTCCATGCTCGTGTAGTAGCAAAGGCATTTCTGAACGAACCCCTTAACAATACAAGTTTCTGTACAGGTTCCTTCCCCACACATCACTCAGACACCAGGGCTACTCACTGTCGTCTGCAGGTGGCAGCATCAGTGTCAAGTGGAAGCTCATTCAATATGCAATTTCTCAAACCCCACCCAAATCAGAATTTTTTGGGGGGTGGAGGCCAGCAATCCATGATCCTGTGTGCTATGAGCAGAGCAGCACTGTACTGGACCATAAGCTTCTAAAAGCACACACTGTGTCTTTCCTACTGGTCTCTGGCTCCCTAGCATAGTCTTAACACCTGGGATAAAGCAAAGGATCAATGCATAAACATTGGGTTAACCTTCTGATTGATTCAGTAGATATGTTACCCCTTGCCCTGTCCCAGAGCTCAATTACCCAGGAAACACTAAATATTCTTTAGTTCATTAATGTCTCCAAACATTCTCAGAATTGGAATTTTTCTTTAATTTTGAATTGGTTAACAGTCAAGTATACTGTTTGTTCCAGCACTAGAAGGAGTACTGCAATAATTCAGAGTTTAGAGGTGGTTTAGACAAGCACAAAATGAAAATTCCGTAAGATGCACAGAATGTCTCTCAAAAGTACATTTTTATGTCTTCTACTATATAGTAGAAACTGATGTCCTCTGCTTCAGGCTTTGAAAGATTATTTGCAGTTTCTTTAAATAGTAATTTTCTTCAAATATATTTTGAATATAGTAGTTTAGGGAGGAAAATGCAAATTGCACAGCCACAGTAAAGACTGCTGTGTATCAAAATATTATCTCATAGACTTTTCTGGTTTCTCACAGAAGTCTTTATGCTATATGCTGCTCATAAATATTATTTGCAACACTTCAAGTTAGAATTAACAAGACCACTAGTATGACTTATTTTAGAAATTATTTCAGGTATAATTTCACTCCTCTAAAACAAATTGACATAAAAGAGATAGACTATTAAGTATAAACTATTCACAGGTCATAAAAACAAAAAGCATGCCTTAATTTTGAAATAACTTTAGGTACTGTTGTTACTTTAAGTAAAAAAGGACATTGCCTTTGAAGTGAAACATAGCTCCTCCTCTATACCACTTTGACTGGTTACTACCAAGAACAGTTTAAATGAGAAGTCAGTAGGAATAAACTAGTGTTTAAGTACTAGTCGTCTAATAAGAAACTTTAATTATATCCTGAACACAGACGTATAGATTTGGCAAAATAAAGAGTGGGTGTTTTAACTATGTATCTTGAGTTTCAGGATTTTTTAGATGGTAGAATATAAAATGGCAGCATCTGCTGTGAATACTGCTGTCCAATGGATGTTTAATAGACAAACAGAAAACAATTATAAAGATAGTTAGGGTCCACATAAATAGGAATCACACCCTCCCCACTGCCCTCCTTCAAAAAAAGTTCAGAAGAGGAAAGAGAGGCAAGATGCCCAAGTTAGGGAAATGCACCCAAATATTCTTCAGAAGTGGATCTACAGCTGTTGGTGTCTTACAGTGGTGTGTGTGTGAGACAGTCAACCTTTCATTATCTTCCTCTCTCTCTCATAGATATTTACCTCCCAATGTGTTGGTTGAGAAGCTCTTTTCCCTAGTGCTTATGTTGGTTGGTTATGGTTAAATAAACAGAAAATTCTATTTTAAAAAATTTGCCTTATTTTCGTCTTG
Organism: Pteronotus mesoamericanus; assembly: GCF_021234165.1. Classification (NCBI taxonomy): domain Eukaryota; kingdom Metazoa; phylum Chordata; class Mammalia; order Chiroptera; family Mormoopidae; genus Pteronotus; species Pteronotus mesoamericanus. The sequence goes on along the minus strand of NW_026555105.1, from coordinate 30,699,670 downwards.
TGAGATGACATATTCTAAAAAGTGAGGGTGACAGGAAATGTTGAGCAAAGGGCAGAGATAGTCAATAAATATAAATAGCTCAGAAAAGAAGACTGAAATGTATAAATTAGAAATCAAAAGTGCAGTCATCTTTTACTGAATAATCTTAAAGGCAGGCAAAGCTCTGTTCTAACACTCAACATAAAACACAGGTTTTCAGGCCACTTGCTCTTGTTTTGGTCTCTAAGTTTAATACTATTTAGTTGGCCAGGAATGCTTTTCTTCTTTCTGTTCCCCTGCCCCACACCCCAAGTTTAAGTCCATGATTTCTGTAGGCTTGCCATAGTCAACTGGGGAGAAGGTGTTACTTCAATGACATCTTGGTCCTGAGTGCCAAAAAAGGAGGAAGTTAATTTCCAATTGTTTTGGGATTTTGAAAACAAACATATATGGATTAAGTTTAAATAGCAACAGAGAGATAATAGCTAAAACATTCTTGGATTAAAGATCTTTGCAATTAAGGTTGTATTTGTAACTAAGCTGGCGAGAACATATACTTTCAGTTCACTTATTCTTTGAAATAAATCCAAAAATCCTTTGAACAGGCATGCTATAGAAACTTGAGTGGTATAGTGGTTAAGCAACTATACAAGATTTCACAATAAATTCTAGTATGACAGCAATAGAAAGCTACAGAGAAATAGTATGTGTACATATGTATATAATTATGTATAAATGTATGCGTATTAATGTACTTGACATGGAGAAATGTAAAACTAGTTGAGCACATAAAAATTATACTGAAAATTCTCATATAGCATTTATTTATTTATTTTTAATCCTGGACTGACGCTATTATGAACCGGCAGTAACAAGCAACACTGGTCACATCTAAAACTAGATGTAATTCAGTATCACCCCCTTAGCACAGCCAGATTCACAGACATCTGAGCAACTACAGCGTCAGAATGCCAATCACAAATTCCATAAGGGGAATATAAATGCATCCACTGACTCCCTCTCCTTAACTTAAGAGTCAGGCTTTGAACAATGCAATTGATTAACATATTCATTGTTTTCTTACGCTTTCTGCCTCAAATTTTTACTTCTTTAGGGATCCGAGATATCTGAACACTGAGCAAACAAATGCTCCTGCAAAACCATCTCTGTAAAAGGTAGTGGCATCAAAAGTGTCAGAATGAAATTTTTTACTATGTCAAGAGACCTACAAAAATGCTAAGAAAACAAATATATAAATCAGTTTTACTTTTATTTGCATTTAACATGATTATACACATTCATGTGTCTAACAAGATCTGCACTTTTACATTAAAAATACAGTACAATAACATTCAACATGAGGTACTTCATATTTATATATTTTCCTTCATAAATAATGCTGTAAGCTACTAAATTCAAGCACTCTGATGCACAAGTGGCTAGTGTCTTGAATTAGCCAAGCTTATTTCAACACCTTAAAAAACAAAAGACAGTTCAGTGCAATAATTATGTAGAAATGAGACCATTTACTTAAATACTATATTAAGATATGCTCAAAGAATGTTACATTAGAACTGCTAGCCTAGTTCCCCTTTATCCCCTGTATGAATAACGACAAAGACTGCCAGAAACATTGGGAAAAGCATCTACAGAGTATTTTGTTTAATAAAGTTGTGTTTACATACTAGAGTTGCCTGCCTCGTCAGAACAATAGTTCCTAGTTTTAAAAGTTACAAAATTTGAGATTACAAAAAAATAAAATAAAATAAAGCAAGCACATTAGCCTTCATTCCATGTTGTTGAAAATGCAGAAGGGAGAATAGGATTTAAAACACAATCTTCAAGCTTAACCCACAGCTCTCAGCACCAGCCAATCAGGTGGTAAATGTGTCTTTTTTCTTTAATAGTAATTAATGTAAAATTAGGTTCTCCCACACCCAGTGTAAAGGATCTCATGCAGCTTCCACCAGCAGGTCCCTGGCCATGCGGAGGGCAGCTAGCTAACAGGAGCACGGACAGTGAGTGTTTCCGAATGAACGATCTCCACTTTAGGGTTATCACACCCACCTCACAATCTGGTATGATGAAGCTAGTGCTAAATAAAAGTTTCTTCTCCTCTGGCTTAGAAATGAGTGCCTTCCAATCAGGTACACAGCCTACCAATTTGCATGGTAGCTATGAATTCCTGAAATGTTTAATCATAATTTTAAAACAAAATCATTTGTAGAAGCATTTTTTTAATTGAAAACGTATCCTTATTTCACAGGTACACTGCCAAAACTACTATCTGTCATTTCCCTAATAAGAAATAGTTCTTAGGTAATTTTGGAAAGTTGTCCTGGGAGTACTTATTTATAATCACCAGTACCAGCTTTTGATCATCTATGCTAACAGACAGAGGTAATGCAAAGATGATTAAAACATTTCCCATAATCCAGTGTTCTCCTCCATCGGGGAAGCTGGCCAAAAGCAACAAGCCCTTGTCCACAAGGGAATAGCCCAGAAACGCAGTGAATATAAGGGCAGTCACTCCCTGGGGCCTTGCTGGGGCCAGCAGGGGGAACATTTCTGTCCCACCTCTCATGGCCAGGCGGGGAGGAGACAATTCCTGAGTTGGCAAACATACTTGTGTGCACATGGGTGCCCACGCACACACACCCACCCCAGGACTAACCCCTGGCTCCTGACAAGCCAACTTCAGGCTTACAGAGCAGGAGAAGGAGGCGGCCAGGGACCACACTCTGGGTGGCGAGGGAAGCCATCTCAGGATCACACTGAGCAGAAAAGCTGCCCAGGAACACTTGGATTCTTCAACTGGAAGTGAACACACTGGACACTACCAGGGTCACGGGCACTCAACCATCACAAGCCATCACGGAAGGAGAATTTTTTGATAAGCTTTTCCCTCCTTTGTTTATATTATCCATGGGCAAATAAGGAGCTGGAAGTGATGCTGATGCAGTGAATATTAGGTATAATCAGGTGTATTGCTCCAGGTCACTTTTTAAAAAACCCTGCAGGCATATATTGGCACTTTAAGATGGCCAGAGGCCAGATTCTAGCAGTCCAAGAACAAGACAGAATTATAATTAACTAAGAAGATAATATGTGATCAAAGTAAAACACATAAAGTATATTTATTTTAAAAAAAATCAATGAATAAAGGTATCTTATTATATTAACATGTAGTGCTACAAAACTAATTGTTTTTCCATTCATCTAAAGAATTGTTTGGTCCTCTTTTCATAAAAATACAAAAAAGGGAATAGGAATTCTATACAGTATGATTTATGAAAACAAGCAATGGTGGGGATAAGACACTAAGTGGGGAGAAATGAGTTTGACTTTTTCAAACTGTGCATTTTATTGTGCCATCAATTAATCCATTTGTAGTATGGGACTTTCTTAGGTTTCTTTTTTGAACGAAGTTTAAAATAATAGGCCTGAAACTTTTTTCTAATGACAAAATTTTATAGTTTAGTTACTTCTAAGACAAGTGTCTGTACTGTAATATTTTGTCTTCTAATCTAAGGAATATAAATCTGCTGTAGCAGAAGTCATGGCCTAAACAAACTTTCAATTTCTTATTTCCCCCTTTATATAGACATTTTGCAATGTTTAATATTTAACAATCTTATGAATTTAGGATTTAAGAAAAAGTCATGCCCAGAAGTAAAACTTAAATAAGAGCTAAATATGACTACTGTCTCCTCTCTAAATTATTATTTAGTAGAAAGCAAAACATCTTTCAAATGGTACACTGAGGTTTATCTGTTTTTGTTTTTTGAGGGGAGGGGTTCTGTTTAAAAATAATTCTTGTCATTATTATTTTAGACTATTTCTATTTGTCAAAATAAAGCCCTAAAGGAAATTTGAGGTGATCCAAAAATTTTTTAGGAGGGACGAAGCTGGGAGGTCAGTGGGGCAGTTAGAAAAGAGCACAAATTCTCCCCAGCTGTAGAGACGGACGCAATTCTAAAAACTACAAAGGCCTAATAAGAACTTGGCTCTTTTAAGCATATAGTTAAAAGCTTGAATGCTGCATTTTTGCCTGTACATAATTAAAAGGTTGAAAGAAATTAGAAACTGCCTACAGCTTCATTCATTACAAATTACCTGCGCTGATCACATATCTGCAGATGAGCTAAGCATCAAGCAAGTAGGAACCAGATGTGTACTTCAGAGCTCACACTGCTTCGGGAAGTGTTTTCAAGCATAGAATATAAGTTCGGGAATCTGCCCTCCCTGTACCCCAGTGCCATTGGTGCTGTCTGAGGAACACTGAAACTGGACCGTCACTTTGCCACACTGAACCTCCGTCATGCCTTCCTGCCCGAAGTAACTGAGTTCATTGCCGTCCAGTATCACGCTGGCTGTGTAGAAAGTGTCTGGCTCTATCTGCACCGGGTACTCAAACCACACAGGGAAGGTATTGCTGGAGCCATCAGAGAAGTACTTGCTCAAGTTCTGCTCCAGGACAACGCCCTGACGCTTGAGTTCGATCTTGGCGCTGTACTCCGCAGAGCCACAGCTGGAGCCATACAGGCCAAAGCCAGCGATGAACACTCTCTTATCCACTGCAAACTGAATGCTGTCACAGCGGCCCCGATAGCGCCACTGGTTGCTCCGATAGGCACACGACTGGAAACGGTGACAGCGCTGGGGGACAAGGCCTTTGCGGGCTTTACTCACAAACTGCAGCTCGGGCTTTTTGGCTGCAGTGTACCAGAGGAAGATGTCATTGGTCTCATTGAGAGTTAGAACTCCAGATTGTGCAGCACCATTTGCAAAATCATCCAGGGCCATTGTAGGTATGCGGATCAAGTAAAGTGCCTTTCCAAGGACCTTGCGTTTATTTTCAATGCTCAGAGCTAGACCTTGCCTCTGGCATTCTACTTCAGCCCAGTTGAGAGCTGCCTCAAAAACAACAATTTCTTTGGCATTCAGTGTTTCCCTGCGGAGGATACTTTCTAGTGTCTGGAAGTCAATATCGCAGAATCCCTCAGACTTAAGAGCTAACTCAGCCTGGGCGTCGATCACCTCCCAGCAACGCTGGGTCAGGTCTGGCTCCTCGAACAAGCAGCTCTGGGAGAGGAGCACACAGGCGTTCTTGGCACTCAGGCTGGTCTCCAGGAAATTAACGCAGGCTCTGGCTAGGTGAGGAACAATATACTTTTTGGCAGCATAAAGAGTAGCCAGCACTGTGTCAGCAGCCAAGTCAATTTCATCACAATAGATATATCTGAAAGAAAATACACAGCATGTAAATGGGATTTTCACAAAATCAGTGTGTCCAGCAAGAAAAGATGCAACTACTTTCAAGCTAGTTCCTCCCTTCTGCAAAAATAAATAAATAAATAAATAAATAAAAAATGTTACGTGACAATTATTACAAAAATAATAGGGATTAAAAAACATCTGAAATATGTTCATAAATTACTCTTTCAACTCAGTAGTTAAATTTGTGTAACTAAAGACATTAGCTTTGTATTGTTATTCTAGCCTCTATGTTATAAACTGAATTTAATGTCATTTGAAAAGAATAAAAAATACTAGAATGATATATCAGAGACAGTTAATATTAGGGGAAAAAACTCAAAACTCTAGTGCATATACTATTTTATATTTAATGAAAAAAATAACTCCCTCATGTTTTAGAAGCAATATATATACATGTTTTACTTCAAAATTTTTCTGTACATTCAGATAGAATAAAATGTTTTTAATATTATAATGTTAGCAATGATTATATCCTGATGCTTTTAACTAAGCACGGCTTGGATTTCTTCTAAACACAAAATAAAACCTGAGATTAAATAATATACTTTTCAAGTAGTTTCAAGTTTAGTGGGTTATCAAATTTGGACTTTAATGCTTTCTTCCAGTTACCTTTACAGAGAATCCCATACAGGCTTTATAGTTGGCTGTATTTTTTTAAATGTTAATTCCTTCTTTTCCCCCTACACATTCTCCCACCTTCAGAATTAAAGAATATATTGTTTCCAGATATATTTAATTAAAAGACAAAGTAAGAAAGCCTCGATATGCATTTTTCTGTGATTCTATAAAGCATCCCTATGTCATGAGATAAAACACTTCTTGGTGTTTTGGGGGACAGTGCAGGCTCCCAGAATGGCATGTAAAGGCAGGAATCACGCTTCTTTTAGAGCGCTATGGTTCACCAAGGAAGTCGGTGAGAACTACATACGGGGGAAAAATACATGTTGATAATGATAATGCTTAATCTTTAAATCTTTCTAGTGAAAGTGTTTAGCTGCTTGCCTGTGAAGTTTTCCTTTAGTTATTATACTTCAACTTAGTGAAATACACATACAATAAATTAGCAGTGGCTTCTGTAAAAAAGTAAAACACACACACACACACACACACACACACTGATTGAAATAAGAAAGTGTCCACAATCACAAATGGAGCCGGCATTTTTGCTCCCAGGAAGCTCTTTATCTTCTCTGACTGGCAAGACCTCGTGACAAAACAGGCTGCAGCTTCGAGATGCTCTAACTGGAGATCGAGGACATTGGGGAGGATTCCGAAGCATAGACAGCACTCTGGCTCTTACCCTGGAGCTATCAACTGAGCAGTCTTACCTTTTTCTTGACAACCCCTTTCCAGGCATCCTGGCTACTCCCCTACCATGCAGGGGTGAGGTAAGGAAAACCTGGCCTCTGCTCTCCCTCGGACAATGCAGTACTGATCAGCTATGGCACAACAGCAAATGGCACCTTACCATTCTTCAAATTTTTACCTCTTTATGTGGATGGCACGTCTAATTTTAAAGAGCTATATCAAGATATATTCTAGGTAATACATTTGCGAGAACAGATGCTTGTCAAATGATCAATAAAATGACTTAGGTGAAACATATTAATAATACATTTAATACTGTGACTCTCACTCACATTTCCTAATTATGTATATATCTGGAATGACACAACACTCCACTCAATTGCAGTGAAGTCAAAATGCTAAACTAGCTTTAGCATTCCCCTCTGCAAAAGATAATGTCTAATATACAAATCTGGCATGACTGGGGAAAAAAGAAAAAAAAGTCTTACAGGTAAAATTGGTTCCTGGATTTATATCTCTAAAAGATTACAAAGGTCATAAAGTATTGATTGGTTAAAAAGTGGTAGATTAGTTTACATTTTGTACTTCACACATTCACTTCCCTTTAATTTCTCTAGCTTCTACTATAAAAGTTTAAGCCATCAGCAGTTAGACTTCAAAACTGTAATTCAAATAAATAATTAGCTCTAGAACTGTAACACCGAAATGCTTGGCCTCCTGACTCCATCTTGCTTAAGCCTGCTTTGTTCCCATGGCCTTTAGGTTAATAGCTTCGGCTTAGTCTTGCATACAGACATGCTAATTGCTAGAGGAATTCTGCTGGTGGTCTGAGTTTTACAAAAACAGCCTCTTACCTGAAACTGACTCTCCTGAGGAGATAAAGAAAGTATATACAAAAATAATGTTTACCACAGATTTTAAGGAACCTAACTTCATGACTGGACTCACATTAACTAAAGTTAACAGATTAAGAACAAATGAGTTTCACAATCTTTCTCAAGCCACTGCTGGTGCCCAGGTGTCTACAGTCATCAATCACCTCTTGTCTCTCCTGTTTCCCTCTTCCTTACATATAAAAGAAGCCCTAATTCTACCCCTTCTTAAGATGGTTCTTTAGGATGCTAGTCTGCAAACCTCCTGGCTTTCTGAATAAAGTTGCTTTCTTTGATCCAACTCTTTTGTCACTCAACTCACTGGCTGTCATGCAGTGAGCTTGGATTTGGTTACAAAACTAATTATATTCCTTATTTTCCAGTAGGCAACAGAAGATACATAGCAACATTTTTTACCATTTGTGGGATTACTGTTCAACTTGATGACCCACTGAAAAATTTTTCCAACAAAGATTTTATTTATTCTAGTGAATCGAAATTCCTACAGCAGCTGATAACCTTGAACTATGATATACCTAGTGTGCTAAAGTATTTAACAAAAAAATTATATAAATATGATTCAGAATAATCATTAGATTTTAATACATGGTAGACTATTACTGCCTAGCACCAGTACATGTAATGAAGCAGATCCTATTGATCTCATTAACAAGTTCTGGATTCTGAAAGACCCATGAAATATAAAACTATTTTAAAAAATATATACACCTTATAGCTTTATATTGCTATATTATTAAAGTTATTCTGTACAAATACATATAAAACTGTAGGAAACAAAACACATCTCTCAAAAATTTCTCTACTATCAAATGCAAATATTTCTTATCCTTGAGGAAGGGTATCTAATTTTATGTAAGAGTATGTATATGTGTGTGTTTGTGTGCAAAGAACAGATTATTTCAACACATAGTAAGTTTTATTTATTTGCTGGTAGGAAGCAATAACTACTAAAAAACTTAGAAATTTCTTAACTGGTGGTATTTAAACAAGATATCTATTTCTAGAACTGTGAAGCGAAAACATAATTTGTCTTTTAAGAGTTTTTCACACATGATACTTTCCAAGAGGACATCCTCTATTAGATAATGCCTAATCTGGAAAGTTATTTTTCTTTAATTCTAAGTTGTTAAAAATCAAATCAAAAGCCACCTGCCCCTAAATCCCATGCCAAGGTGTCATTACAAATGACTGCATCACTCCACATGCTTTCTACTGAACGATGCACAGTTTTCTCCAAAAGAGGTAAGCAGCACCCTCTTTCTTCATCAGTCTCCCCTTTCTGTTATACAGAACTTATATTTAACTGTGTAACCAGCAGTACACAAATACAGCTTAAACAAACTCATTCCAAACATACAAATGATGCTTACTTCAGCATAGCGAGAAACGCAGCAGGTTCGACATCTGGTATATGGATTTCATCTTTGTCCTCAGCAAGTTCTCCGTAAAACATTGCATGGAACACAGAGCTCCCAACAGCTAAAACATACTGTGGAGAAAGGGAATCATGCTCTAAATTGAAGCATTTTTCAGCATATCAATCTAGAAAAACAACTCTAAGCGATCATGTATAGTGGACACAGAGCACCTAAACCTGCTCTTTTGTCAAAGCCAAGGTACAGTGTATCCTGCTGTGATAGTATAAGATAGATGTTCATGCAAATCAGTCTCTATGCTGTTAATTATCTGAAGGCTTTAACAGATTAATGCGCAAGTTCCCTCGTTACAAAATAAATAAATAAAAGGTTATTTAACTGATTTCTAGGGAAAGAGTGAACAAACGACTTTCCTAACCTGTCACAACAAGTCCCCATGACTGGAGAGTTAAAAGGGCATGTTTTTGTGTTGAGATATAAAGCAGGATAAAAGGAACAAAGAAAAAAATTAAGCGTGGCCAAAGCCCTTTGGAGAGGCTGAGCTTTCACGGTGACTGGGTGAAATGCGCACTGCCTGACATCAACAAGCTGCCCACCCCAATTCCAGGCTTACAGAGAGGGTCCCTTTCTGTAAATCTCAGGACTAAACCGGTAATGCGGCTGTTGCTTACTTTGTGTCCTGGCAACCGCTGAGTCCCACCTGGTGGCCCAACCACAAAATGTACATCTGCCATCAAATCATTATTGAACATCACCGCATTTCTATAAACAGAGGCAATTCATTAATTCACAGCAGCCAGCGTTTTAAATACCCCCACCCCAATATTCAAAACCCACAGAAGATTCTTAAGCTACGCAACAGTTTCATAACTTCAGGGTAAAACTACAAATAAAGGTTCCAACTGAACAACTGTGTTTGTAATCATTGCAAGCACATGGGAAGTAGCTAAAGTTAAAAAAAAAAAAAAGTTATCCAAACTTCTCATCAGACCAAGGATAAATAAAAGCTTTCTATCTTCTGTGGCCCCTAGACATACCCCTGTCACTTAAATGTTACAGCTTGCAAAAACATTTTTATCTAAGAGGAAAACAGCTGTACTGTTTTGGAAAAGGCACAAGGCAGTTTTCCATTACCAATATAAAGCTGCTGGGAAAAGAGGAAACAGAGATTTATGTTAAAATACAGTATGGGTTGTGCTAAAGCAGAAACTTCAACACAGGAAAACTTTTAAAGTAAACACGCTGGCCTGGCACTTACCTTTCTCTGATGGTAGGATAAAGACCTTGCCAATTCGGGGCTGGGATCAGGTTATTGTTACTGAGATTCTGCTGGTGGTACTGCTGGACAGTGGTGCTGCTGGAGTTTGCTGGTTTTTTGCGGGGAAATATGTCAGCAGCCATCTTTTTCTTCTTTTTAGTCTTTAAGGTAATTATTTCATAACAAACTGGAGGCAACTTGCTGATGCTGCTGCTGCTGCTGCTGCTGCTGCTGCTGCTGCTACTGCCACTGCTGGTATTTGTTTTCTTCGAGCTTTTCTTGGATCTGTTCTTTACCGTCTCTGGAAGCATCAAGAAGAAGGTGAGACATTTCATGTTCTTTTCCTTGTCATCTACCATGAGTACAGCGTGTCTCTCTTTAGAGCTAGATATCCCAAGTTGGTACGAACATCAAGGAAAAGAGGCTGGCACGAGCTGAGATGTTAACAGAAACCAACAAGCTGCTATTTTGCTTCTTTTTTCAGTCAGGCAAGGTGACCTTTTCACTATGTTGAATAGTAACTGGCTTTAAGTTTTATCCAGTACTGGGTCTGTTAAATACATGCCCACCATGATTCCTGTTTCTCTTATTTGCTCATGAAAATAACCCAGTTTCCAGAATAACCTGAAAATGCTACAGAGAGCGAAGATGACAGGCAGAGAGCTGTAGCACTTGTTTTCTGAATTAGGTTAGCAAGATGTGCTGGAGCCGTGCGAGTGTGTTCAGCCGGCTGGAGTTGTGTGGTGAATGGATCTGAGGAGAGTAGGTATTACAGCCCTGCAGATGGAGTCAGACAGCCAGTGCTTGGAGCCAATAGCTGAAGTCACCAATCATGATTGGACCAAGCAAAACAGTGACACCTATTGTAACGTGCACAGTTCTAATATTAAAGGAACAGCAAGCAGTTGCACTCTCTTTTCTACTGTATTATTGTATATTCAAATAAGATAAACAATGTATGAAATACACTTGATAACAGGAAGAGTTTATGCTCCCAGATTTCTCTTCAGTAGATGTACATTTTTACTTCCTTAAACAGGCAATTAACAAATGATAGGAATTTATGTCTACTTTACATTACTAGTAAAATCTTTATCCCAGAAGCATTTAGTTTCAAATACTTCAAACAATATGCTCCATTCACCAGCTAAGAGGAATTATTAATAACAAAACCATACTGAACATTTTTATCACAGCTTAATGGAAAAAATGTTATTTTCTTTTTTCAGTCTCTTTGAATATGTTATATCTCGTACAAAATAAGAGATGAGGTCATTTATTTATTTTACCTCCCAATGTTTTCTAGCCCCTATAATGATTTTTGACAGGAGTCCCAGATCACAAAATACTGCTAAGTATACTAAGATTATACCAGTAGGCTTAATTGCACTGAGGCATAGACAAATTCTACATGTAAAAATAAGATTTAAGTGAGAGAAATCTAACTTTGGTAATCAGTATTTAAAGGTTATAATTCACTAAAAAATATGTCAAATGGGGCCTTGTTCAAGATTTCAAAATAAAACCAAAATGTTATGGTCACATTTATCCTTCTAACAATTTTAAAGAATATAATCCACAATTTCTAACATAAAACCAATAATAAGGCTATTCAAATGATAAATGTTCTGATGCTGCCTAGTTAAAATGCAAACAGGTTCTCTTTGCTTTGAGTCAGAAGAATATAAACTACTATGTAGTTTTTATAGACAAGAATCCTCCAACAATTTCTAGCTTTAGTGAGTTAACAAAAAACAAAAACACCTGCTGTAGGTTCCACACATGCTTATTATTTCCTAAAGAGGGACTAATGAGGAGATTTAATCTCATCCCTATATATTTGCTCCCAGTGTAGCAGCCACTTCTACCCTTCATGACCACAGCCCTGCTTGTTGCACATTTATCTGAATAAGGTGTTCATGACAGAGGGAGGGCTCAACAAATGGGAGCTTCAGTTCTTATTGTAACTGATAATCTGCCAAAGATAACACACCAGAAATCAGACTTTAGATGCCTAGGTCCCTAAATCATTCACTGATCCAAGGAACACCCTCTTGTCATTGTATTTTTAAAACTGTTGGCAAAGCCACTGCAAGATAGCCTGTATGTAAAAGAACCACAGTCTTTAGCAGGTTATTCATCTCCATTTTACACGGATCCTAAAAAGCTGCTTATTTATTACAATTATCATGTTCAACCTCAGGGCTACCTACCACACACATAAATATATGCACACTTCCAAGCCACCTTTGTATACATTTTAACACACAATGCGTGTGTGTGTGTGTTTGTGTGTGTTTGTGTATGTGTGTGTGTGTGTGTGTGTGTAAGAGAGAGGGAGGGAGGGAGGGAGGGAGGGAGGGAGGGAAGGAAGGAGAGAGGGAGGGAGGGGGAGGGAGAAGAAGAGAGGGAGACAGAAGAGAGAGAAACCAAAAATTAACTTATAAAAGCACATAGTAAAAGACATAAAAAAAACCAAAAAAGTTCCTATTTGAGCTAGCTGTTCAGGATACCATTTGAAAAACAAAACAAAAAAAGAAATCAAAGGATTTCTCTACTGCTCAACTACTAGTAAACTTTTTGACAACTACTTTCCTAGGCAAGCCACCATGATGGAGGAAGAACTTCTGACAGATCAGACAGGAATCAATCAGAATGGAAAGGGAAATGAGCTGCTTTGAGATAGACATACTAATAATTTGTCCATACAGAACAGAAAAAGCATAGAAAAGCAGACACAAGAACTTAGAAGGCTGTGGTTTTTATTCATTCTGTATTTAGTTCAACACTCTACTAGGAAAAACTCCAACAAATGCTGCTCTTACACAAGTAAAATAAAGAAAAATGTGTGTGTAACCAGTTAAGAAAGAAAATTACATATTTTAGAAAATGTTCTTTCTGAAATTAAAGGTTTCAGTTATTTGGAAAATTAAGTTTTGTGGAAAAGCTTGAATCTACTAGTTAAAGGAAATACTGCTAGATCTGAATCACCTAGAACAGTGCTGCAAAGAGGGGTGCATTACTCATGGATGTAGGGACTGACGAGCATGCTCATTTATAAAGATATGGTTTTGACTACAAAAAGTAATCCAATTAAAGAAATAAGAATGGCATTTAAATTTTTGTAGCCAATTTGAAAAGCATGAAAATATTAATGAAACTGAGACAATGGAAAACTTATGGAGAGCTACCTTTCCTTACCAAGGTCCTTGCTGCTGAAAGTAAGGATCAAGGAGCAGGCAGCAGGAGCACTGGCTGTGAAGCTGTTAGAAACACAGAATCTCAGCCAAGCTCTGGGGCAGAATCTGCATTTTAACAAGACCCTCTAGGTAATCTGTATGACATTCAAGTTTGAGAAAACCTTACAGAGGTAACTAAGGAACGTTGCAGGGGCTACCCAATTATTCAGTATCAACCTCTGGCATCACATTATGCATTCACTATCAAGTAAATGAAGAAATAATTCAAAATAATTTAATTTGATTTGAACATGAAACTTCACAACCTTTATACCTGTTCTAAAATTCTGATTAAGCCCCAAATGTCAAAAATCAGGTGTGTACACAGCCAACTGAGAGGCCCCTGAACATTTTTCAATCCTCTGAGAAAAACATTCAAGCCCATATTATTTTAAAGGACAATGACAGAGATGATTTTAGTGAAGAAAATAAAAGGATTTAAAAAAATGTCAAGTGTGAAAGTGATGCACTACATAATATTTTTAAACGCTCTACTTGACAATTTTATTTCAAAAAATTATTACAGTGGCACAGCAAAATTGTCAGTTAAGTAATCTGGTTCAGCCCTGGCTCAACCACTGAAAATTAAAGTATGTATGTTGATGGGTGGGGGTCCTGAACAAATCATTTGGTCTTAAAGGGCCTCAGTTTCCTCTGCTGCTAAGAATAGATGAGTGTCTCTCAAACTTCACCCTTTATATTGCACTTTATATTTGGACTTTGTACTAAGGCAGAGACACACAAATGTACAAACGGAAAGACAGTTCCACAAACTTAATATGTTATGATATACTCTGATATTTTCTATTTTATTCTTCTTCCTTTTCTTTTTAATGTTGGTCTTGGTTCATTCCATTGATTTCCTGGGCACAGCAGAGTCTTACATTGGTCTACATTGTTTCTAAAGTTTTTAAGGTTTAACATTCCAGTGTACTTTCCTATCAGGAATTTGGACGAGGGGCAACCAGATGAGGAGTAAAGCAAGACTGCATCAGCTTAATGGAGCACACGGAGCCCCTCAAACTGCAGAAAGTGTGCATTTATTTTTCTGGAAAGAAAAGCCATAGCTGTCTTACACAGTAACCCATGACCACGAACACAATAAAATGTTATAAAAACATCTAAGATGGATTTGAATATACAAAATAATCACGTCACTTTATTCTCTTCCACATATCTGTAATTTTATCTCACTAAACACAAATTATGGCATCTTCTCCCTCCCCTTGAAATTAAATATAAAAAGTTAAAACCCCATTTATTAAATCTGTAACCTAGAAACACCATACTGGATTAAAGGGTAATAAAGGATACCAGACTTATCTTCTCAAATTTCACCTCTAATATTCTTTACCCTCTATCATTGTATCACTTGTTTCTACACCTTCTGAATTTTAAAGCTGTTGAGAAACATGGATAATCTGCTCTAATGAAGTAAATAGGTCAAGAGGTCCATCAATCTTTTATAAGAGTATTCGCAAAATACAACACGCTGATCATGCAGTGTATTAGGTGTTGGGCACACAATGGTGCACAAGATTAGGAACCGAGTTTAAAAGGTTTTAGCTCATAAAGTGTATCAGATTATTTTCATAACTGTCAGGAAGTTCAATCGCCTTTATGTCTTTTCATTCAATTCCCAATATCAAAATTATTAATTTAAGCTCATTAGATCATCCTCTTCATGGAGGTTTGCCAGATGTCCCACCTTTATTTAGCAGAACCTTGTATGTTCAGTTTGGGGACTTGAATGGGAACTAAAAGGGACTCTAGAAATCATTTAATGCAACTCTGCCCCCCACAGATAAGGTAACCGGGTATCCAAACAAGAGATTTGTGAAAAGCCCACAGTTTAGTAGTTGTGCAATGTCTGGACTAGAATGCAGATTTCTTCACTGTTTGCCTAATTTTGTCTGTTCTACTCACTCTAATGTTCACTCACAGCGATTATTCTACCTCTTTACATTATGCTTTATCTTCATATTTCTATTCTATTTTAAAATAAAAATATATGTGCAAAATTTATAGACATGAAAACCATGAATATGCATACTCTGCACCCTGCAGAGGCACCCTGTAGGAAGAATGCTAGAAAGACATTTTCTGGAAAGAAATGGAGAGGAACTGTAACAAGAAGGACCATAAAAGTGTTAACAGCTATGAGCAAGCTTCTCAAAAACAGAAGAGGCTCTCCAGATAAAATGAAAGTTTGAAAACCAGCCATTCACAGTTAACACCAACAAATCCTGTGTTGACAATGCTGGCAACTCTTGTTTAACCTGTTCTGACTCTGGACTCTGTCTGGACTTGTGTTTGGTGGTTTACTACAAGACACTACAACTACAGCTGAGAGGTTTACCAAGGTTTAAACAAGGTAGTATGGACTGAAGAAATGAGTTTTCACTCCCACAAATTATTAATAGTACATAACAGAGGAGGGTAATTTAACCTAGTAAGTCATGATGAAATAAGTGTTTTGATTTTGTTTCTTTTGTGCTTTAATATTGCCTGAAAGTTATGCTTCCGATCTGGGAGGTAAAAAAGATAAGCAACAAAATGTTGGCAGTCCCTAAAGATAGCAGCAGCTGCTGGAAAACACACTATATGCTTTCTAAATTTGGAAATAAATATGGAGTCAAGCACTGGCTGCGTGGTGTGGTGAGAAAAAGCTAGAACCAATAACAAGTTACTTCATTTTCTCATCTGTCAAATGGGGTATTTAGACTCAGTCCATCCCCTCTCAGGTTTATGTGGTAGGGAAGATTACATGTCTATGAAAGCACTTTGATAAAACCTTAAAACACTCTGCAAAGGTAAGCTTTCACTATCAGCAACAACTGTACCCACAGCAGGAAAACATTCATATACAAGTTTCCAAAACACAAAAACCCAAAGATTAATCTGACTCCCAGCCTTGCAATCTTCCAGGCTTCACAGCTACTGACATTTCATCCCATTTGCAGGCTTGTTCCAGGTTGCTCGGATTTTGCAGATAAATTTCAATAATCAAGATTCGTGTTGTACATTGGCAGATGCCCTGGTGTATCCACCTCCTCCGAGAGCCTGAAGCTTCAAGTAGTCCATCTAGCCATCCAGCAATGTCTACACTAGCAACTCAGTTTGGCCCCTCTCAACAATGACCCAGTTTGAATTCTCGCACCAAGGGTAGTGGTATCTAAGATAAGCATTTGGCCAAGGCATACCTCAGTGCTGGCTGGAAGGAGGATGCTCATAGTTAGTTTAACTAAGTTATTTCCTTTTCAGCACACAGAGACAAAGCTGACCTTGAATTGTACTTTAAATTGGGGGGGGGGGGGGGGGGAATGCCCAAAGGTAGAATGTGACAATTATTTAAAAGCAGGAATGATTTTTTAAAAATTCCATATAGTATTTAACATATCTAAAAATATATTTTATTTATTTATTTTTAGAAAGAGGAGGGAGGGAGAGGAGAGGAAGAGAAACACCAATGGGCTGCCTACCACAGGCCCCCAACTGGGGACCTGGCTGCAAGCCAGGCATGTGCCCTGATTGGGAATTGAACAGGTAACCTTTTCAGTTTGCAGGCAGGCACTCAATCCACTGAGCCACACCAGCCAGGGCTAAACATGATATTTGATTTTTATGGCTGTGTCTGTGTGTACCTTGTTTGGAATACTAAACAACTCATTTAAATCCCAAATCATTCTCTATCATACATTAAAGGAGGTTATATATAAAATTTATCATATGAGATCTTTTAATGATAGGTATCTAAAGGAATGCTACAATGAATTGTTTTGTAGAGTTTAAGATACTTTGATAAACAAGGTAATCAACTGCTATTTTTTATATTCTCTAAAGGATCTCATACTAAGTTACCTAATGTGTAAGTGCTGATTAATCTCTTAGCTTTTCCAGTTCTAGATTTCTAGGATTAAAGAACCTGTACAATGTTCAGCAGACATAATTATTTATTTAAAATAGTTTTCTTTACATTTTCTTTTTAAAATTGTATGTATTTATTTTTAGATAGAGGAGAAAGAGGGAGAGAAACATCAAAGTGCAGCTGCCCCTTGGGCACCCCCTACTGGAGACCTGGCCTGCAACCCAGGCATGTGCCCTGACCAGAAATGGAACCTGGCTCTTTGGTTCTCAGGTCAGCACTCAGTCCACTGAGCCACACCAGCCAGGGCTAAAATACTTTTCTTTACATTTAAATACTGTGATTATGACCAATATCCAACTGAAATTCTATGTGTACATATGTGTCATTTTTCAAACATATCTGAAATTGGATTGTCTCTTAAAACTGATGGCATCTCATGAGTGTAACTATTAGGCTTTCATCCTTTCTTGTTGGTACATAAAATAATGGCATGTCTTACAACTGATGGCACCTCACAATCAGTAAAACTGATATAATTCAAGAGATAGAAAGGACTCTCTTCCTTAGGTTGGTTAATTACTCCTCTAACCAGGCAAGATGATGGCTCAAAATTCAGACTGAATTACAATATAATAACTGAGCTTTCATCAAGTAGTCATTTGATAAAGTATGTAATCACAATTCTCAGTTGAGACTGCTACTATGACAACCAATGATATAGTAGAAAATCTAGATGAAAATTCCAAAATGAGAATTTTCATTGCCAGAACTGGTAAGAATTTCAGCATTACTACAATGCATTTCTATATTTTCTCATGGTACACAACTATATATGTACATAAAACTGATTAATGGAAGCATATTAACTCTCTGGGTAATGTTTGCTAAAGATATTTTATCCAGCAATCCATCAATTTATTAACTTACAACAACACTACACATAGGTTAAACTTGAGCTAAATGACTCCTTAGAAATTATTCTTTTCAACCAAATAGAATCTATATTAAAATGTTAGTTTAAGAGGGAGAAATCAATAATTATTCTATATATGACTTTCTCCTAGGTACCTGAAAACAATTTATCCAAAGAAAAGTAGAATCAGGCCTCAGGAAGCCTCTTCTGAGAAAGTACGAAGGGAGACTTCTGATCTAACAGGGGCCATTAATCCTATTGGAAATACTAGACTGGAACAACTTTGCCCAGCATCTGCTGTGGCTTTCTCCAGGTTGTTTGTTAGCTTTAGTTGATAGAGGAAAATAATGTGTTTTAGTCAAAGAAAATTTTTTTCATAGACATTTTTTACTTTGGCTGGAGATAGATTTTTTTTGTGATATTAGGAGGATGATAACCAAAAACATTTCTACAATCAGATTAAAATCCAAAGCCCCTCTTCACTTACATACTTAATTAAACAATGTATTGCTTTATTTGAGAAAGCTGTCCTTTTCCACTGAGCACATGGAATGGGAAGAAAAAATCCAGGTAGCTCTTAACCCACCAGATACTCTGTATCAATCCTGATTATTAATGGAGTGTCACAGATCGCTTTCTCCAACATACACAGTTCTTAGTGAAAAAGCTCTACAAGAATAAGAAAGAAAGAAAAGATTTCTAAGTACAAGTCATCTAAAGGTTTGTTGTTTTCTTGCTCACGCCTTAGAAATGAATACTGCCCTTCTATCATTTAATTCTCTACCGCACCCCCTCCCAAACACTTGAAGTTATGACATAAATTGTTTTATATTTAAAATTTTTATCACTGTAGAACAAAATAGGTTGGAAAAAGGCAAAGTCAGAAAGAAAAAACCTTTCATTTCTTATTTTAGCAAAACCACATAGAAAAGATCAGTTATCAGTTATGCAATTTGACCATCATTACACACACACACACACGCACAAAAGAGCCTTGGTTAATTACTATTTAATGAAATGCGTTCCTTCATTTTTATAATGTGACTAAAATAAAACATAGTTATTTTAAGCAGACACTATAAGATCTGAGAATAAGAGATCTGCAACAGTGAGAAAAATTGTGCTGTAGGAAAACACAAACACATGAAGTTACAAAGCACCTTTATACCCAACTTCTAACACCCTTTTCTGGAGTAGAGAGCCACCAAATGAAAATAAAAAGGCACATGCATTTATTTCTAAACAGAGTCACAAAAATATTGCCTAACAAAAATATTCAACTAAAAGTATAAGCCTGTGACAGAGAGTTATTATAGAAACCAGCTTCTGGCAAAAACTCAAAGTAAAATCTGTTCTAAGTCAAAATGTAAAAATATGTTTTATGCTACTTTTAATTAGTTTTAAAGTATATAATTCCCTGTGACTGTTGTGAAAGACACAATATAAAGGCACACTGTCCTGTAAATGTTGGCATAACCTTAACTATATCAACACCATGTAACATTCAGAGACTGCCTCCATTTGCTGCAGAAAATAATTTGGCACTAATAAAGTACTCCATTGTTGCTTCCATCCCTCATGCTGGTGCAATCGAAATAAAAGTTGAGGGGTTTCTACACTTAGCTTCAATGCTTATGTCAGAATATAAATACTTTATTTTCTTTTATGTTAAGAAAATAAAGTATTTCAAACAAAAATTCAATTCTTTTTTTAAAGATTTTATTTATTTTTAGAGAGGGGGAAGGGAGGGAGGGAGACAGAAAGGGGGAGAAACACTGGTGTTAGAGATGTGATCCATTGCTTCTTACACGCCCCAAATTGG
This sequence comes from Pteronotus mesoamericanus, assembly GCF_021234165.1. Lineage (NCBI taxonomy): Eukaryota > Metazoa > Chordata > Mammalia > Chiroptera > Mormoopidae > Pteronotus > Pteronotus mesoamericanus. The sequence goes on along the minus strand of NW_026555105.1, from coordinate 30,679,734 downwards.
GGACTGGCCCAAAACCCAGGTGTGTGCCCTGACTGGGTGTCAAACCAGAACCTTTTGGTTTGCAGGCCAGTTCTCAATCCACTAAGCCACACCAGACAGGGATCAATTATAATCATATATTCAGCAAGTCTTTTATTTTTTTTTAAATTAAGAGCTACTATATAAGTGGGCGAGGACTTGAACTGCCCAGATGTACAGAGTAATTTAATTGCTCATAAAATGTTAAAATAGGCCTCACTTAGAAAATCAAGAGAATTCACGGAAATAAGTTCTTAAATTAGGTTTCCCCAAACTCTGCATCATATAACAAACAATAGGTATACTGTATTTACATGCACATGTACCTTAACTCTAATGAGCAGAATAAAAGTATTCAGGTCAAAATGTATCTTCAAAAAGTGGCAACTGAGCTGTTAGTACTTTGAAAAAAAAGTAACACAGAGAAGCAACCATTTCACCATAGTCATGAGCTACGTGGACTCATACAAAACCCACTGTAATGATGATGGGTAGATCAAGGCAAGAACAATCTCTAAAAATGGTGATCAGAATACAAGCATTTTTAACAGCAAACAGTAACGATGCCATAACCCACTAAAAATTTTCATACAGGAGACCTGGTTGACGTCAGTATTTCTTAAGGTAACATTTTCTCATAAAATTTAAAATATCAAAACAAAAAAGGGAATGAAAGGCAATATTTATTAAGGGGCATGTGGCCAAGTCTTAACCAACTACTATTCTTTAATGCTCTTCCTAAAGGGATTACCACGTTAAGTGAGGATGGGTCTCTTCTGCTTCTAATAGAAGCATGCCAGGACTGCAGAGCAAGCGTCTACCTAGGAAGAGAAGAAATTGTGCTTCACCTTCTCAGGGAGAAGACACATGGTACGGTTTCAGTGCATTTTAGACCTCCCTGATCTAACTCCAAGTTCTTTGATTTCATCCTCTTCATTCACTCACAATGCAAACAAGACTAGAGTTTGAACCTTGAACAACACAGGTTTGAAAAATATGAGTCCACTTATATGTGGACTTTTTCAACAACTACTGTATATTACTTTCTCTTCCTTATGATTTTCTTAATATTTTGTTTTCTCTAGCTTACTTTATTGTAAGAATACAGTATATATTTAACATATATGTGTTAACTGACTGTTATTGGTAAGGCTCCCAGTCAATAGTAGTTAAAATTTGGGGAATTCAAAGGTGATATGCAGATTTTCAAATCTGCAGGGGGCCAGTGCCCAACCAGTCCTTGTTCAAGGGTCAACTGCACTCCAATACTGTAAATGAGACCACTGCTTCCTGCCATCCTCATTGTCCTTCCTTCCCTACAACCCTATCTATCAGAAGCCTATGAATCCTCCACAATGCACTCCAAAGACACCTCAAGGAAGGTTTCCCTGCACTTCCAGGCTTCCTGTAGCACTTTCTCACATTTCATCTTGTTTTACGTTGTCTGATCAGACTGAGCTCTCTGAGGGTTGCATCTCCATATCTCCCGACAAGCGCTGCTAACAGTACCGCACTCACATCTGGCTTTCAATCAATAAGTAACAGGAAGAATCAAATCCAATACTTCCAAGTCCAGCTAGAACCTTAGGTCGCATTTGTGGAGTGCAACTGATCTGAGCTAAAATAGTATGTAACTGAGGTCTATGATGTTTCTAGCTGTTTGAGATACAGGTCTATACAAGGTACTGTACAGTGGTAAAGAATCTAGACATCTATTCAATGTGTCTCGAGGCTCTCCTGAACATGTCTAAACACAAATGTGGTTGTGTAATATTGCACTCAACTGGCAGCTAAGCCAACTGAAAACACTAAAGCTAGACTTTGAGCAAGCCGTCACATGTAGTCAAAGCATGGCTTTGCTTCATCAGAAGTCTAAATTTTAATGTAACATGTTCACATATTCAAAGAGAAGTGTGGGTAAAACAGGAGCAAGACTTCATTACTGGACAAAGCTGCCTTTATCAACTTGCCTCAATTCATGGTCTGGCATATTTATTTATAGCACCAGTAGAGAATGTTAGTGATTTAATGAATTGGAAAGGATAATAAATGCTCAGCAATTCACATAAAGGAAGAAAGCAGTCATATGAATAATATTTAAAAAACAGATAATTAAATGTGGCTTTGAAATGTTTCGTTTGTATATAACATTGAATGGATGAATTTCCACTACATTAGACACATCCCATCTTCAAAGTAATAAAACAGGCTTGTATATACAGAGCTGAATAGTATGAACAGTCCAGAAACTCACTCCTACCCTGCAAACAAACTTCACTGCTAGGGATGTATCACCTCACCTTTCAAATTACTGTAGAGCATGGGCACAAGTAGAAAAGCACACATCATGCTCTACTAAGAACCAGAGTGTGAGGTTACCAAAAGAAGGAATTCTCAACTTCCAGCTATATATTCTCTTACAATATTAAGAGTAAGAATAAATGGAGATGGTAATACCAATAATGGGATAGCTAAGTGCTGGCCAATGTGGCTCAGTTGGTAGGAGCATCATCACATAGACAGAAAGGTCACAGTTTCAATTCCCAATTGGGGCGCATACAAGAAAGCAATCAATTGATGGCTCTCTCTCTCCCCCCCTCTTCCTCTCTCTCTAAAAGCAATGAAAAATGTCCTCCAGCAGAGAATAAAACAAAATTTTTTTTTTTGGTGCCCAACCACTCCTTGTTCAAGGGTCAACTGTACTCCAATACTGTAAATACTCAAAAAAGTGAGATAGCCGAATATCCTAGCCATTACTGGATGGTCTCTTGCTTGGCTGGTATGTTTATGAAAGAAAATTTTTACCACCAGCAATGATTGGAAAACATTTTAGTGAGGTTGATAATGTAAACAAACTACTATAAGCAATGGCTTGAATTATGTGTCGGCAAAAAATAAAAGATAACTTGAATTTCCAGATAAGTTCAACTGATTTTTTATAAAAGTTTATGTTTTAGAAGGTGCGATGAGGTAAATACATCTGTTCTGTGCCTGCTGTTTAAAACTCTGAATGATTTTAATGTAATAAGCATTTTAAGCAGTTCTGAATCGCATTGGTTAAGGAGATATTTGAGGCTGGTACCAGTGACTGATGAAGCCCTGTGAAATCTCCCAGTGACATCTGGCAGTGGTGAAGAATAACCAAAAGCCCTCATGGGAAGAGCCCTTTGCTACCACAGAAAAGGGAGGGTTTACCCAGGGGCTCCAAACTTTAAGAACTGGTCCATAGCCTGGCTCTCTGTTTTCCTTTTTATTATTAATGCCACTGGTTCCTAAGGCTCTTGAAGGTCACTCCAGTGGATCCTGAGCAATCAAAGGGAACAGGAAATGAAGGACCTGTCAAGTTGCCTTTTCTTCCCCATTCACACCTGGGGGATTTAGAAGCAGTAGTGAAACAGCTAAGGTGAGTGCAGATTAGGTCTGTGCATTCCTCTGCCATAATCAATGTATTGTTTCATGAGGATTCTCTGGGAGATAAGCAGTAAAAATTGTTGATTTCATTAAATCTTGACCCTTGAGTATACATCTATTGAATATTCTGTGTGATGAAATGGGAAGTAATTTTAAAGCATTTCTGGTGAAAATGAAATAGAATCACTGCCTTCAGAAAAAAATATGTATGTGTGCAACTGTTTGTGTTAGATCTTAACCAGCAAGTTTTTTTTTCATGGAATACCACTGTACTTGAATCATATATGAAGTGTTTATTCACACTTAGGTATTTAGCAATCATTTTCTTAAAATGAATGAAGTGAGCATGTCACTTATAAAAAACCCCAAAAACCAAAACAAAACCAACCATTGCCAATGATAACATTAAAACCTTCGAGCAAAAAACAGAACTTTGAAAATATTGATTATGCCACCAGGAGCTTGATAGCGTCCCAATGGTCTAAGACTGTTTCTGATGAGATTGATGACATTAAATAAATGTAATTTGTGTGATATTTTATAATGAAACATGAACATCTGAAAGACTTGCATAACTCAGTGAACCAAGATTTTCTAATAGCAATGCAATTATATTACAGAATCACGCATGGGTCAAAGGTCCATTCAGAGTACAAGACAGACCAATCGATTCTAGTAAACAGGAGCAAAGTGAACTGATGGTTTTAGATGCCACATGGCAATTAACATTTAAGAAACTACTATTCGACTTTTGATGAGGTCTCAAATAATAACCATCATTATCTAATAAGGCTATTAAAATACCCTTCCCCTTTCCAGCTATTTATTTGGGGGAAGATGAATTTTCTTCATATGCTTCAAGGAACATGTTTATTTCTAAACAAATAAATATTTAAAATTTTTGCTTCATTTCTACTCCAATAAATAGCAGTAGATACAACAAAAGTGCTCTGGGCTTCTTAAAATATTTAAGTATAAGAGTCCCAAGAACAAAAAGTATGAGAACCACCACAAAAAAATATGAGAATCACTCACACAGGAGTTTGGATTTTATTCTAAATGTGATTGATTGGTAGTTAGTCACTAGAGGTTTTCAACAAAGATGCTTTAAAAAAAAAAAGTGTAAGTAATCAGCACCAGGTTTCTACACATACCTGCTTTTTGGTTTTATTCTTCCAGAAAATAACTAATTCTCAAAGTATAATTCTCAACCATTCACTCCAAAAAAAAGGTTTTTGTACATTAGGTAGAGAGAATGAAGAAACAACACTGAGTAGACAACTATCCCTAGAAACTTCACATAATCTTGCAAAGAAGATAATCTTTGCATAAACTAGCAAAGAAGAAGTATGTCTGATAATTTCCTTTCTCCTGTATCACATTTCCATAGCAACCTCTGCTGTTCCCCCAAGCATGGCTGCCAACATTTAAAAAATCTGTTATTCACTTTTCCCTCATTTAAGAGGCACATTAGGTAGAATCTGCCTTCAGTGTTTGATATTATATAACATCCAAATCTCCGTATATATTAAATAGTAGAAAACAGTTTGTTGGAAAACAGGACTTTGCAGAAGTTTAGGCAAAGGAAGTATTTAATCTACCTATAATAACTTTTCATTCTAAAACAGCCTTTTACTAAAGAACTGGTGTTCAAACACATTCTCAGCATCATTCTTAAGATTTTAGAGGTTGTATATGTCAGGACTGTTATCCTCATAATTACTTCATACTCAATAATTATATATTATTTTAGAAAGAGGTACGGTCAAAATACAGGTTGTGCTTATCTTGAGCACCTGATTTTCCTATAACCCAACCAAACACCAATGTTCACATCCCGAACCAACACCCACCTGGTAAGAGTGTATTATTGCCTGGTGATGATTTTAAGTACATGCCAGGAGAGGTATGGTAACCAAGAGTTCAGGATCAATTTTGGCACTTTGAGGAAGGTTTCACACCTCTGACAAGAGAAGGTAAAGTAACCAAGACTTCAAGTAAGCATGGCCTAATCCTTTAGGTCTCATAGAAATACGTGTTGAATAATGAAATTAACTAGAAAATCTCCTAATTCATATAAAGAAATTCTACAATATTTATGAAAATGTGCTGAAACCAGCTGAGGAGTGGGAAGTCTGCCATGAGAGACTATGTAGGCATTAGAAGTGACTGTACTTACGCACTCTTCCTCCACTGCTGCCGCGCACTCTCCAGCAGACGGGCGCCAGCTTCTAGCACTTACTGTCTCCTAAGGCCATAGGAGAGGGTGCCGGGTAAAAACACAGGAAGGGTGGGAGGGAGCACTTTGGACGTAACCCTGCCACAGAGTGGGGGTGGGCGGAAGAACTGTGCAGTAAAAAGGGGGTATGTGCAGTAGCTAGCAACAGCTGTCTGGAGCCTGAACCTGCATCTTGAGCAGAAGGTGCTACTGGGTAGCTTCTCACCATTTTTAATGCTGACAATAAGATTATTTTGGAAAGAGATGACTGCTGTAACCTTAGTTAAGAATTTTATCATTTTCTAGACTTTCTAGGGATGTCATTCCCAAATAAGCCTCCCAAATACATCTAAAAGTAGTCTGACTATTACACTCAACTTTACTCTCTATTTTCCATGAACAAAAAGTATGGAAATAGGTGGTGGTCTACGAATATGTACGCCCTAGTCTATCCAGGCACCTGAAATATAATAATAGTCGAAAGCCAAAGTTACTCCTTCTCTGAAGAGCAGGTATACTTGCTGGTGCAGGATAGACAAGATCACCACTTCCAAAAAACCAGACGAATATAAGAAAGGTGTCAATTAAAAAAAAACCTACATACAAAACAAATACATAGGTCCCCAAACCAGGTATAATACTATAGGTGGTATTCTAACTAGGTATGTATTCTAACTAGGCTATGTATTAATAGCCTAAACTAAGGGATATTTTTGTGATTCAGTGGCAGAAATTCAGGTCAGTGATTTCCATTCAGCTTTGGCCATTAGGACTGACTGTTAAGAGTTCAAAATAAAATAGACTGTAACAGTGATATTTGCAAAAGAATGAGTTTTCACAATAACAAAACCCAGAACAGTGCTAATCAGAATTTCAAAGGCAAGGCAAACTCATAGTATAGATGCATTCAGAATAATGGAACTGGTGAAATTTTATTTCTAATATGATGGTAATCATGACTAAAATGTTTATAACCCCTAAATGAATGTGGGACCACTCTTGCTCATATACAGGGTGGGGCAAAAGTAGGTTTACAGTTGTGAGAATGCCAGTTTTTTCTTGTATTATTATTCTCCATATAAACTGTAAACCTACTTTGCCCCACCCTATTCTATTACAGAAAAATTAAGTAGATTTTAAAAAAAGAAACTAGATATGCCTTGGGGCGGGGGGAGAGCAAACCTGAAGGAAATTTTCATATTTTTGTGCTTTTAGGTATCAGCTATTATTGGGTTTATGTATTTATAGATACATATTTGTTTTACCGTATATTCTATGCTTACATGATCTCTAATAATTGTCTTTTTCTTGCACACCAAAGCTTGCAATTACAAACAGGACAGACTTTACTGACAAGTTGCTATTCAGTGAATACTCAAAGGAGGTGAAGAAGTTGGCCCTAACTATTATCTGAAGAGAAAATACAAGATTTGTCCAGAAGGTATCTAGCCATGTAATATAAAAAAATAGAGACATTTATTGAAGAAGATACGAGATACAAGAAACACTGCACGTAGGACATGACGCCTCAGTCCCCTTCAAAGTTGGCATCTTGGGACCTCACACAGTTCTCCCAATCGCCATCAGCTGCCCTGCTACATTTTCCTGAATTTCAATGGTCTGAAATACCTTCCCTTTCAAAGGTGAATTTAGTTTTGGGAAAAGCTAAAAAGTCCCAGGGTGCCAATTCTGAGCTGTTGCTTAGTCACCTGGGTGATTTGATGTTTCGCCAAGAAACTGCATGAGACATGGTGCATGAGTGGGTGCGCTGTTGTGATGAAGCTGTCAAACACCAGTTGCCCATAGCTGAGGCCTTCTGAATCATCTGAACAATTTCTGCAAAGGAATGTTCAAGCTTAATGCAAAATGGGATGCAGATTCCTTGTTCTACTCAGTCATTTTGAATGCGATGGCCACACAGTAAGCATGCTCACTCAATGGCATCTACCGCCCCCCGCTGACTAATACAGAGAAGTCATCGTTGTTCATGCATGTGCATTCCAGTCCACTCTCCTTGGCTGCCAGGTTACATGGATGTTGCACAAGCCATTCTCATTATATTAACGATGGCTGGATTTTTTTCCAGACAGACCTCATACTACAGGCAGAGGGAAAACCAAAGACAGAGACCAAAAAGTGGTAATGTGCCTGACCTGTTTCAAGATGAACAAGGACATAAGGATAACTGGAATGGAAAATATGAGAGGGGCAGAAGAGGGAAAGAGGTCTGAGGTAGTGATAACCAGATTGTATTGGGCGTTGTGAATCTTTATGAGACATCTGAGTTTTATTCTGAGTGACATAGAAAGCCACTAGAGGATTTTAAGTGTAATCTTTTTTTTTTAATCACTCTGGTTGTTACGCTGATGATAAATTAAAGGGAAGTCATAAAAGGAGAAAGAAGAGGCTACTGTAGTAATCCAGGCAAGAGGTCTTGGAGACTTGGGTGGGAAAAGGGGTTGAACTGAATTTATTTGAAAGCAAGATTTTGGACAGATAAGATGAAGCAGCAGGATTTGCCAAAAGCCTCGATGTATTATAGAATGAGCAAGGAAAAGAATCATGATGATTCCAAGGTCGTTGGCTGAATAAACTGAAAAATGGATCAAGATAGAGCAGGTTGTAGGGAAAGCAGGTTTGCAGAGGACAATCAGAAGTATTCAGTTTTAGTCCTGTTACAATTGATGTAACTTTTACATACTCAAGTGAAGAAGCCAAAAAAGTCATTAAGTATGTGGAAGAGAAGTTTAAGAGAGGTACCCCAACTGGAAATACACACTTGAGAGTCTCAAACAGCTACATACATTTTATTAAAGTCTTACAACTGTGACAAGGGTCCTACAAGAACCGAGCCTTGAAACATTCCCAAATAATAGTTTGGTGAGAAAAGAAAACCCACACAGTTTTTAAGAAACTGAACAGAAACCAGTGGGCCAGTGGTATAGGGGAAAATGCAGGAGAGTGTGGTGTCCTCAAAATCAAAGGAAGAAAGCATGTCAAAAAAGAGGGAATGGCCCATTATATCTAATGCTGCTAACAGGTACAGATAAGGAATTGACAGGGATTTGTTTATGTAGGTAGCTAGATAATGAAGCAAGGGAGCAAAGAGAATCAGATATTATTAGCCCTACAGAGGTCGCAGTAAAAAAAATTTACAGTGTAGGTTGCGAGTATCCAAGATACATTTATTACTATTATATGCTGAAATAAGGGGGAAAAAACCCACTGAAAATTTGCACTCATATTTATATAATAAAATATATGATTGTTTATTTTCAGTAACAATCTAGAAATTATTAAACAAGGCAATATAAAAACATAAAGAATAAAACTTTTCAAATATTTGGAACATGGATATTACTAAACAATACAACCAAAAAAAATCTTTAACATTAAATAATCAGAATCTTCAATAGCTGACTTTGTAAAACATTTAAAAGTCATCACAAACAATATTGCTACGCTCAAGGCATGCATACTTTTACGACACTTGCAAAAATATTTTGATAGGTGACTTGTTTTGGTTGCATAGCATCTAACACATCTTTTTCTGCTTGTCAAGGGAGCTGTAACTTTGTTGTCAGTCAGATTTCCTTCAATTTGTGTTTGAAACTGATGAAGTTTCAGGTGTAAAGGCTTATGCACACCTGAAGAGGCTTATGCCTTTTTATTTGTTCTGACACTAACTGCGTTACAAGATTTCTAAAAAATATTCTGTGCCTTATTTTCACATTGCTGTTGAGCATATGAATAGCCTGAGCATTTATTTCTGCAATATTCAAAATTGTGTAGAATATAGCCGTAAGCCATCTTCTGATGTTCCTGGCCCCATTATATGTACCTATCGTTTGGTCCACAGTGTCAACAATTGACTTCATTTGGTTGTAATATTTTTTTATGTCAGGCTTTTGCAAATCTAAATTTATGGCATCATCAAAATGCATACTTGAAACTAAAATTACATTTCTTCCCCTTTTTGGATATATGAGAAAAAAGTGTGCAATCTGCACCAAAAGCAAGTAAGTTGGATATTTTTAGCCTGTTTTTAGAAGACACAAATTCAGGGGGTAGCTGAGGTTTATTCTTACCAACAGTACCTGTATATAAAAGTAACTTCTCTTTCAAGTTGGAGATAAGATTTATATCAATGAACCAGTTATCTGCTGTAATATTACATCCTGATGAGTAAATGGGTTCTGCAAGTCTCTTGATTACATCTGCAGGTTTATTACTAATCAAGTAAGGACCTTCAGATTGCTTACTGGCATATATTTCAAGATTTCCCATGTAAAAATACTTTTCAATAGACCATAGCAAAAATTTTATACCGTATTTACTGGGCTTGGATGGAATACATTGTCTAAATGCACATTTGCCTCTAAATCCAGGTAACATTTTGTCTATTTCTACATTCTGTCCCATAGAGTAACATACTTTGCAATTTTCTTCAAATGCTGAGAAAATATCTCTCACAGCAACTATCTGTCCACTTTCAGGCATTCTAAGCAATTAAGTTTGTCATCAAACCCAACACAAATATGAATAAATCTAAATTTCCATAAAGATATCATAAGCCCAAAAAGCTCAATCCCACTACCATCTGTAACCCCTAAATCCTGCAAATTTAGCCAATTGTTGTGATGTAAACCAACTAGACATGAGGTCTAAAAATGCTTTCAGTTTGTTTTTGTCAGACTTTCTCGTGAAAACCAGCTCAAGATAGAATCGATGTATTTACTTCTATACAATAAGTTTAGACCTAAAATATCATTTGTGATAAAGCAGTTCCAGGTTTCAAGTTCTGTCTTGGCATTTTTTGCATTTGGCCAAACTAACGGAAGTTGACACAAAATATTCCGCGGCTGTTTTCTCATTTGTCTTCTTACTGGATTTTTCCTCCATTTGATTTTTTCTTTTCCCCCAAAATACTTCCATTGATGTCTAATTATCTTCACTTTCCCACTACAAATATCTTGCTCAGTACCTGAATCTTATGAACGAACTATCACATAATCTTCATCTTCTAAATCACTTTCATTTTCACAATTGACTCTTATCATCCTCATCATTGGACTTAAGTAGCATTTGCTGAAGTTCTTCAACATCTCTTGGATAATCGACTCGATATATTTTTCCAGCCATTTTCAATGGTAAATGAAAAAGAACAACAACAACACTGGCTTTCAAATTTGTAGAACCAAAACAACTACACCAACATGACTTTAGAGTTCACCGGTATCTCTCAGGTACCTTTTACTACCGAGTATAACACACTCTTACAAAACATGTCTTATAATCAAACTTACGGATAAAATGTTATGGCTTAACATTAATCATGTACATATGTGCAGCTAGTAATGACCTTGAACCTATGTACAGATATATGTAACAGTATTTAAGAAAAGAGTCTGTAACTCTCAGATCAGCCACGACCTCCGTAGGGTTAAGGATAATCAACTAGGGAGCATAAACCTGCTTCACTACTGAGTAGCAGCATTCACAGGCACCTCAGCAGATTACAGTGTTACCCCACCAAGGAGATTAACATTTCTCAGTCCTCCATGTAGGGAGGAAGGACCACTTTTCAATCCTCAGGGTATAACCAGTCCAGTTGCCAAGGCTATGAGGAAAATGAATGAGCAGTAAAGAAACGAACTCCTCTGCTGGGCGCATGCCCAGTAGAAGTCAGGATGGCACAAGGTGAAGGTCCTCCTGCTATGAGGCATGTGCAGTAGGAACTAAGATGGTGACCACAAGAAGGGAGTGTCTAGCCTGGAAAAAGGGTCAATTAAATAAGGGACACAGGACCCCAGAAGATCTAGGAAATGGATTGGTTAGGGAGAGGATCCAATGCAAGCCTGAAAAAGATTGGGAAGTAGATTGGTTAGTTTAAAGAAGAGCCTGGTCCTTCATAAACCCGAGATAATATAACCCAGGCTAAACAAAACTAGTGCATGCCTGCTCCGTGCTCTCTCTACCTCCCTCTCTCTCTTCCCCTCCCCCGGGGTAACCCGTGCGAGCCTTGTACATTCACACATTTTCTCTCTATAGCAGCCAGCCACACAGCGCACCACAACTGCACAGACAACAAATGCGGGCCTAGACACAGCACCAGCAGGAGCACAGCTGGGAAGGGCTGCTAGGCTAGCCAGACAGAAACAAAGGCAGAACTAGACTAAGCTTTCATATAGACCGAACCAATGGCACAGAATTTCTGGACCTTGGCCTTTGTACTTGGCTTGATGAAGACAACACTGAATTTTTCCACAGTGGGACAGACGGAGGTAGGACACTGGAAGATGAGGACAGCCTTCTATTTCCAGCCCAATAAATTTTACTGCAAGACCTCAACGCTCCATGTGTAGGTTTCCCAAAATCCTTTTCTCATGACTCCATGGAAGGATACTATTTCCACAGCCAAAAAATTTAACAACTTGAAATATTTTCATTTGAAAAATCCCACTGACTATCCCACCCCACTCCAGAAGACATGATTATGCATTGAATATGTTATCTTTCAATTTCCTCATGAAATGCATTTGCTTTTCTAAAGAATTATCCAAAGGAAAGGATTTACTCCAGTTGATATTTGAGGCTCAAATCAGCAGTTTGTTAGGAAATACCAGTGATAAACTTCAGATGTTAACAATAATTTGCTAATATTCAATTCCTGTCCTTTAAAAAATTAAAAATACCTCTAAGTAAGTTGGAAATAAAAGGATAGACTTCCTTTGTCCTCATGAGGACATATGATAAAACCAAAAGCCAATATTGTACCACCGTTTTTCCTAGTAAAATAAAGAACAGAATTTTGTGCATTACCAACATTACTATTTGATTATGTTCCAAAATACTAACAGCAGTGCAGGATGCCATAAACCCAAAATAAAAGGTATAATTATCAGAAAGAAGTAGACATGAGTGTCATTATCTGCAATTGATTATATAACTACAAATCCAAGAGAATAAACTGCAAAGCTCTTAGAATAAAAGCCAGCTATAAAATAAATATACAGAAATTAACAACCATCTTATACCTGCAACAGCCAATATGAAGAACCCATCACAACAACAACAAAAACATAAATACCTAAGAACTCTAGCCCTAACAGGAAATACTAGGGCCTACCTTAAAAAAAAAAAAAAAAAAGGTATATATACCTCTGCCAGGATGATAGTATTGAATACCTTTATGCCCCTTAGGAGAAACACAGATCACTCTACACTGTAGATGATGGTCCTTGACAAAGAATAAATATGCAACATAACTGGCTATTTCTTAGTTCTATGGACTCAGTGGTGGAGTCTTCCGGATAAAGATGGCAGGTTTAACAAAATATTCAAGCACATGCTCTCCCTCTAAACTCCAATAAATGGTAGTAAGGAGATCTTTCTATAAATCATAGACCCAAGGACTTAAAGAACTGGAGTGGAAAGTACAACACAATCATGGGAGTGGAAAGCAGAAGGGCAAGTAGCAACTCAGCAGACCTGAAAGAGTGAAATACTACACTGTCAGTAATAAAAGCTAAGGAGCACTCCACATTATTCAAAAACTGTACATGAAAGGGTGGCAGGCTAACAAAAGGTTAGTAAAAGCTGTTTGAGAAGCCCTAGACCACTAGATGCCCTTTCCACCTTGTCACTGTTGAGCTCTGGCTAACAGCTCCAGGGCCCAGCATGATTGAGGACTAATTCTTGGCAGAAGAGATAAAACAGGTAAGTCTTTGAATGGTGAGAGAACAGGAACCTTCCGAAAGTGACTATACAAAGGGGCCACTAACATTCCAGACAGATTCCTCCTGGTACACTGCCAGCTAGACCCTCTCCACAGTGCAGGGTGCTGGAAGATCACTCTCTGACCAGCCTAAGAGGAAAGATCTTACAAATGGCCCCAGTGAAAAACTCAGAAGAAACAGTAAACAATCAAAAGGCTGCCACTAGGGAGGGACACTAAAGGTGTTGCAGTGAGAGGGGAAACAGAGAAAGTAGGGGGCCACTTATTTTACAATAAGCCTTAATCTTCACCTAAGGATAAATGCATGTAATTATGATTTTTTTTTTTTTTTTTTTTTTTTTTTTAAGAATAGTGTTCTCTACCAGGTATTTCTATGTATTCTAAATCTACCTTAAAAAGATCTGGCATTGATCAAGATCAGATGAATAAGGTCTAAAACAGAATTAGACCCCAAACTAGTTAAGATCTTAAAATATAACAAAGGAAAGATTACTAACCAGTGAGGAAAGGATGGACTATTATACTGGGTTGGCAAAAAAGGCCATTACGGTTTTTTCCGTAAATCATAAGACACACTTGCCATTCTCACCAATAATTTAATTGATTCGGCTATTTTGAGTATGTGGGCTATCTTCCACATGGCATAACATTGACTGTTCTCAAGTAATGTCTTGATTTGATTGCTATTAACTTCAACTGGTCTATCTGCCTGTGGGGCATCACCCAGCGAGAAATCTCCAGCATGAAACTTCACAAACCACTTTTGACATGTTCAATCAGTCACAGCACCTTCTCTATACATTACACAAATCTTTTTTTGCATTTCAGTTGTGTTTTTACCTTTCTTGAATTAATAAAGCATAATATGCTGAAAATGTTGCATAATTTCTTCCTTCTTCAATGTTAAAATGCCTACACATAAATACACCAATTTTGGTACGTTTTGTAAATTCATGCTGATATGACAGCTGTCACAATACAATTTAACAAAATTGTTTTGAATGAAGTTAAAGACAACTAAGTACTACTAGAGCCATCTTACAGGAAAAAACCAAAAAACTTTTCGTCCAGTCCAATATTTAACAAATGGTGCTGTAGAGTTGGCTAGTTGGGGAGGAGAAGGTGGTATAAGACAACCCATACCCATACACTAATACAGAATTAAACATAAAAACCTATATATTTCCAAAATTTTATTTCATTTACTTCACCTCTGTGAACATAAATGTTCACAAGGAAAAATCATAATGATATATAAATCAAGATACAGAGAGCTGTCTATGTAAAAAGGAAAATATTTTGTTGCTTCAAAAACACCAAAGACAAATAATGATGGGGGGGTTGGATGAGGAAGAATCCTACAAATATGCTAAAGGCACAATACTCTTTATATAAAATAGGTATTTAAAATAATTACTAAAAATTATCAACTAATAGTAAAATTGGCAAAGTATTTGTACAGATGAAAGGTAAAACAAAAAGCTAATTACTAATTTCACTAGCTACCAAAAACTATAAATTAAGACCACATTTTCACAGAAAATTAGATAAGATTTAACATTGGAATGCTGACATGGGAAGACTATTCTACACTTAAGGAAATCAGTTTGTCTAGGCAGGAGCAAATTGGCAACATGCCTCAAGAGTCATAAAAGACTTCACAGACTTCCCCTCTGCCTATGGAATTCTCTTTATATCTAGCCCAAACAGATCAGACATACTGAGACTTTTACACCAGGACATTTACCCCAGCTCTGCCTGCTTGTCCACAACTCTCTGAGCCTACTTCCTTTGCCAGACTGTTTAGTACCGTCTTTTGTTTGGTTCATTCCACCTCTCCAAAACTCTGTGTTGCAGCCACCATTATTGTCCTCTCTGTTCTACACAATCATAAGGAAATGCAAGGGGGAAAAAACAGCTAATTAAGGTCACTTAGATCGGAAGTAGCCAAGCTAGGAGTTGCCAAAACCACTTAATACTATATTCTCAACTACTAAAAATGGAAATATGTGAAACAATAGAAAACAACTTAACCTCAGGCAAGTCCATCATTAAAAATTTGTACTTCCAAGGAAGATTTAAGGGCATAGGAAATCTGTGATCTCTTAAGTGAAAGGGCAATATTTAAAACTACAGATGAAATTAAAATGCCAATTTTATTTTAAAAATGTCTGTATTGACAAATAAAAAGTGACAAATGGAAGAACTTCATCCCATGAGCAGTTGTTTATGGACAATGTGATTTCTATTTTCTTAATTTTTTTTTATAATTCTGAAAAATATCTACAACAAGGAAAATTGCTTTTTATTTTTTAATGTTTATAAACCATAGAAACAATAGAAATTCTTAACTGTACCTGCTTAGAAGGCCTCAGGTTTTAAATAAACAATAACAGGAAAGATTAGGTGAGAGATGAGATTACTATCTTTGCAACGTGGCATTACTGTTGAAATACAAGATTCATCAAAAGAAAATGTTTTCCATAATTATATTCTCAGAGTGAAATGGGAAAATTTAGCTTTATAGAATTTGCTCGATAGTGCAATTAGCTGAAATTTAAACTAGCACATAAAACAAGAAATATCAGCAAGAAAAAAAACTCGACACGCAATACATGCTCCAAATCACTGGCCTACTAAAAGCATTTTGGAATTTACTGTTTGAATTCACAGTAAAGTTAGAAAGGTTTCAAAAAACAAAAAGCCTGAGACAAGTAAGTGACATATTTCTATACTATTTTGTTCAGAACAGTTTTAACAATTTCTTTCAAAGCAAACTTAAATTAAATGACTACCAAGTATCTATTTTGAGCATTAAAAAATTAACATTTTTAAAAAGAATCTGTGGATATGTGTGCTTGGGAAAGAAGAGTGGGCAAATTAGCAAACTGTGCCTTTCTTTTGTTACTTTAAAGTGTAACGTTACAAGCGGTTTAACTTTTTGTAAAGAATCACGGCAAAGTACTTTCTAGGAACAAACAACTTAAAAGCTGATACTTATATTTCTTTTGGCCACAAATTACCAAAAGTTTTTTTGCATGGCTGTAGGATTATACACTTTTTAAGGTTTTAGGACTTTAGAGAAATGATGAAACAGTTGTTAAGGTTTGTGTGCCACAGAGAAAAACTTTTCTTTTTAATTGTTTCCACTTCATTTTGGATCTTTGTTAAACAAGTTCTTAGAGCAAAGACTGGGGGGAAAACGAATATTCAGAAAAGAACAATATAACCGCCAGCAGTGTCATCTCACACAAGAGCATTATTAAATTATTTCGTAATTACTTAGAAAAACTGGAACTATATGAGCTCACCCTTACCTAGGCTGAGACCAAGAACTGAAAACGTGATTCAAAAATCTTCAGAAAAGGTAGTCCTATTCAGAAACCCTAAAATACGGACCCGCCCACTCTCCCTGGAGAACCGGTTGCTAGGGGAACCCGCAATAACCCTTTAGAGTCAGTACATTTTGGGAGAGGAGGATCCTCCCAGTGGCTGCGATGGTTAGGAGCGTAGGAGGGAGAAAAGAGGATATGGAAAGGGTTAAGAGACGAGATCCTTTGGCTGTGGCAGGGGCCGGAGAAAGTGGGTTTAGTAATCCCAAAAGAAATTCAAAACACCAGTTAGAACAATGTTCTGGGCACTGGAGTCATATTGTAGTTAAGCTAAAGTTTGAAACAGACGCTTCCCTCCGCCCCCAATGGGAACAAACCACCCTTTGTGAGCTTCTGTCTATGGAAAATGAAGCTGTAGAGTTTCATCTCACCGACTACCAACTAAATGATACTTTGTAAAACTAAAATTTTGACTTTCTTATATTAAATTTGTTCCCAAACTCTGCAGCATTCAGGAGTCACCTACGGATCTTTAAAATATACATTGAGTTTTAATTGAACTGGGGTGTGGCTTGAGCATAGCTTTAAAACTCCCCAGCGATTCTCCTGTGCAGCCAACGCTGGAACTACAGTTTTTTCACGATTTGGCGAAATGGGTGAGAGTATTTTTAAAAAGAAAAGAAAGCACAATTACCTCCCTTTGTCTTTTTAAAGCTAATAATAGAATTAGCCGGCTTTTGCCAAGCACACACAGGACAATAGGTTGCTTCATTATAAATAGGAATCCCCAGCTCGCCCTAACAATACCTTCTTTGAGATAAAAAGACGGGGCAGTTTAAGTCTTTTCTTCCCTAGAGAACGAACATCCTTCTACCAAAACACCAAACTTGTATCTCTATTTTAACAGCGAATGCGCGTTTTAATACCGCTAAGAACCTGGTGAACCAGCTCCAGGACCAGAAGGACACTGAACCCTCAGTATCCCACCATCATTCCTGAGGGTCCTGCGACGACCAGGGTTGGAGTGTCGGTCCCTGGAGCCCCCTCAATAAAGTTACTTGAAAGAAGTTTGCTCACGCTTCCTCCCCGGGCGAGGGGCCCTGCCCGCGCCACCTGCTCGGCGCCAAGGTTCCCTGGCCGCGCCCCCTCGCTGGACCTCCGCCATCACCGAGGGGTCGCGCACTCCGCGGGCGCCCGTCTGACCAGCTAAAGCTCGCGGGGCTCGCGCCTTCCCTCCCCTGGGTACCTGGGCTGCAGCTGGCCCAGTTCCTGGGGCTGGGGCCCCGCGCGGGCCCTGCACCGTCCCGCCTGAACCCTCACGGGAAGCACGCCTGCGCGGCCAGAGCCACTAAAGCCCGGACAGGGTTTCCAAGCATCCCCACAGCACCAGTCCCAACGCCGGCCCGCGGCCACGTTCTGGCCCATCAGCGCTGTGCCCCTCCGGCCCGCGGCCGGGAGCGCGCCCCTGGCCGGGCAGTCGGGAGCTGCGCACGCGCGGACGCACCCGCCCGCTAGCTCTCGGCGGCCTGACTCACCGTCCGCTCTCCTCTTCTCCTCGAGCACCGCTGCCGCCTTCGCTGCGCCCCGCCGGCCGCTCCGGCCCGGTGCCCACTCCTGAGGCCCCGGTCCGGGCACTCGGGAATCTAGCGCCCGGCGGGCTTTGGCGGGCACCCGCACGTAGGGCACGCTCCGCGAGGCCGCGCGCGCGCGCCCGAGAGCTAGTAGGGGGAGGGGCCAAGCGGACAGCGTTCCCGAAGTCAGTAGACACGGACACGGGGCATGCGCACTCCCTGTCCCTTCTGGGGTCCTGTTGCAGGATGGGCGGTGGCTCTGGACCAGTTTAACGCAGGAAAGTAGAAGAGAGCCAGAGTGCCCCTAACTAAAAGAAAGTTTGCCTTTGTACCACTAACTGAAGTTTCCTAATCTGGTTCATTCATTAATTACTGTGTTAAACATTTGTTGAACATCTGGCAGACCTCTGTGCAGGGTACAGGGCATCCTTTGGTATTGAAGAACCGATTACATTGGGTTGGGGATTCTATTTCCGGAAGTGATTCCAGCCTTCCCTTTGCACAGGTAAGGAGAGTGTATTAATAGAGATCACGCCGTACCAAAAACTGCAAACCTAACTACACTCTTAAGCAATTGAGGGTTTTGTTGCTGGCTGCGGCAAGAGGAAAACTTTTTGAGAAGTCTGGAAAAATAAGAGCTAGAATCAGAAGGTAAGTTCACCTGGCAAGAAAGACGAATAGGAAGGCATAAGCTGCAAAAATAAAAATTAAATCAAATGATATGTGAGCTCATGAACCTAGCTGGGAACAAGTTTAACCTGAGTGCATCTTTCATAGTAAATGGCACAAATGTCAGCTGTAAGTGTAGTTAAGGCTCATTTGGAAATGATTGTTAACCTCAAAAGTTTAGCTTTTATTCACTGGCTAATTGGAGAAATACTAAATTTGGGTGGAGAGGGGCTGGTGGTGGTCTGATTAAACGAAGAATTTAGGCATATAAAGACGAGAGACATGAAATACTGTAGTGTGTACTCCAGGTTTTGAAATTTAATTGTTGGCACCAGGAACAGAAAGCGTGGAAAAGGTTTCAATAATTGTACAGGGCAGGAGGATTCCCTAGCTTTATGACAGACATCTATTTCTTGATTATCATCCTTGGTAAATATTTATTAGTGGATAAATTGGACCTCAAAATATACAGCTACAGTTGCTAAGCGATTCTTTTAACATGGATTTGGCCCAGGGATTTCTAATCAGTCAAAATGCTTAATGTGAGAGGCAGTATATGTTGTGAAGAAGACACATGAGCTTTGGAAGACAGAAACCCCTTTTATAAAGTCTAGATGATCCAAAATAAATGTTTGATATTGTGCAAATTACTTAGTATCTCTGAGCCTTACTGTGCTCATTTGTACCATGGACTCATAATGCTTACTTCGTTGATAGTTAATTTTATGTGTCAGTTTGGCCAACCATACTACTCAGTTATTTTGTCAAACATATTGTAGGTTTTACTGTGAAGGTAGTTTTTAAAGATGAGACTAACTTTTAAATCAGTGGACTTTGGGCTACTGAAGGCCCTAGTAGAGAAAGACTGACCTACCATTGATAGGGGACTCAAGAGTGAGAACATTTTAGTTTAGGTAATAGCTAATAAGCTTAGTAACTAATGCATGTAAAAACCTATTGTTTCAGGAACTGAAGGTATGCCCACCTTAACTCCAGGAGACCTTAAGGGCCTCAGGAGGACTGTAGGCCAGCAAGATGATATCTGAGCCATTGTACTCCAGGGTGACCCAACATAGATGAAAAAATGCTGCAGCTTTTATCTGATTAACTTTTAACTTTTCCCCTGAATTCCAAACACCTTACCTACACTTTTCTTCTCCTTGTAAAAAGGGTAGGTTTAAAATAGTGTTTAAGATGGTCTGTTAGGGTACATACCCGTCATCTTTTCAGATCACCGGCCATCTGAATAAAGCGCCCATAAATATTCAGTCCCTGTCTCTGCTTATTGATTCTGGTAGTGACAGGCAGCACAAATGCCGGCTTTTCCAATTTCACCATGAACAAAAAAGAATTCTGCCAATGGACTGCTTTTGGACTTGAACTGCAACTCTTCTGTGGTTCTCTAACCTGCCAGCCCACCCTTCAGGTTTTTAGCTTGCCAGCCTCCATAATCACGAGTTAAACTTAAGTATCAATCTTTATATAGAGATATAAAAAGATAGTATCCGTCTATATCTCTATAGTATATATCTCTATATAAAGATAGATGGATAGATAGTTGTTGGTTCTGTTTCTCTGGAGAACACTAATGTAGTTTGCAAACTTATAAAGATTACATAAATTACCATCTGAATCTGAAAAATGGGGATTATAATCTTTAACTTGTAAGGTCATAAAATAAATAAATAAATACATACATAAAATTTAATTAATTAATTAATTAAATGTGTTGGGTAGAGCACCCAACACATAGTACAGTCTGAATAAATGGCAACAACTATTATGTGTGAACCAATGCCAAAGGCAAAAACAAAAAGGAGAAAGGGTGGATAGTAGCACTGTGAAAGCCTCTTTTCAGTTTGCTGGATAATAACATTAAATCAAAAAACAGATTTAAGAGATAACAAAATATTTTGATCTCCCTTGCTCTGACATGCTAAAAAAGGTAATACATACGAATATTTTAGTTATTTTAAAATATATTCCAAATGAGCTATTAAGTAAATACAGATCTAGCTGTACTCTTAAAACACCAAACATGCAAAGCAGAGCCAGGTATTCACATTCAAACATTTTATTCCAAGGTAAGTGCAGTTCAATTCACACTACTTGCTACTAGGAAGAGGAAACCTAAGGAAAGCCTACTTTTAAAATAATTCCCACTCTCAGAGTAGGTGCATGATAATAGCACTCAATGTATTTATTGAATTCCTTCTGGGACATGCCTATAGCTATTGGGAGCATGTAAAAATGAGTAAAATATTCGATTTAATCTACAAATGTTGCCATTTATTATGTCCTAAGCAATATCTCTGCCCACAAGGAATTTATCAAATAGCCTAGAAAAAAATGAATGACCAACTACAATTTTAGGCAGAATGTGGCAAGGGCCTAAGGAGGAACATAAATGATTGGACCAGCTGTATCTTGTTTAGGGAGGTACTGATAGGGGTTCATTCTCCCAATCTTGCCTCCATTGTTGCCCCCAGCTTTGCAGTTTGGTATAGTGCAAAACAGTGGAGCAAAACAGCATATTTTAAATATATTTTGAGCAAAGTTGATAAATATCAATTAAAATAACATGTTCATTCCACTGACTCATTTGCTGTAGAGCTGATAGGATACACTAAGAAAGGGGCAGGAGAGGCATTTACAACCCACTGAGATGTAAAAACTTTTTTCTTTCTTTTCTCTTTATTGTCCCGGCTGTTTTGTTGTCGTTGTTGTTGTTGTTTTGCAACTTTATAGTTTACAAAAAACTGAAATTCCCCTGACCTAATGAATATTTATAAGGAAAATACGTAAAAACTAACATGAACACAACAAAAGGCAGTGGGTTGGGTTTATAAAAGGACAAGGAATGATTTAGTTGGAAACTATTAACCAGGTGGACAAAAATGACTGTCATGTTTGTTCTGTAATCAGTGTCGTCATAATGTGACCTTTTTCATTTTGTCTGAGAATGAAATATTCTGTCGGGTAAGAGTAAACCAACTCTAGATTGACAAAAGCAAGTGATTTGGGGAAATACACAGCATTTTAGTAATCTTTAAATAATCAGGATATTATTATGAAAATGTGTGAAGATACTCAATTCAGGATCTTCGGCATAGTGAATGAGAAATAATATATAGGGATTAAAGGAGACCCTATACCAGAGTAGGAAGAGTTTTAATAAAAACAAAAGGAGTGGTCTCTAGCTATGGACATTAATTACCATCTGATGAATAATGATGTGAAATAAGTTAAAATACATCCTAGGCCAGATTTTTTTTTTTAATTACAAACACGAGAATAGTGCCTTGTAAATTTAACCAGTGTACTAACATTAAATGCTTTAAAATTAGACTTACAACACAATTAGGTCTACACTATTCATATGCATCATTTTCCTTTCCATGATTTTTTTAAATTACTGTTATTCAAAAGAATTCAACCCGAGCAGTAAGTATCAGAAGTAGAATGCCGCCCGCTCCATAAATAATATGACAATATATATGTTTCTTATTATAAGAATATATGATCAGGAAAAATGAAAATTTAAGGAGATGGTTAGCAGGCACAATATTGGTTATTCTTTATAGGTTCTAACTCACTCTCACCTTTAATATTTTATCCTACAGACAAAATGTGATTTACACAAATTTTCAATAAACTGACTTTTCCATACTTTAGTTATACCTGTAATTTTGAATCCTAAATAAACTTCATTAGGACATTTAAAGTAGAAAATAGAATAATCATAAAATTAAGTGCCTATGTTATTTTGCATTAGAAATAACAAAAATAATTCAACAAGCTCACTATTGGGTTACAGAGTGTTTTTTCTTTAAAAATGAACCTCTTACGGAACATTATATCCAGTTTTCTAGAATGAATACACACTTCATTAAGCAAGGTTTTGTGAAGTCACATAGTATTAAAATAATTATTTACATACCTTATATTTTAGTTTAATGGAACAGTGCTATCTGATAGAAATGTTAGCCACAAACACAAGGAACATATGTACTTTAAAATTTTCTAGTAGTCACATTAAAAAGTAAAACAAAACAGGTGAAATGAATACAGCGATGTGTTTTATTTAATCCAAATACGCAAAATATTAGTATAACATGTAACAAATACATATGTAAATTATTAATGAAATATTTAACATGTATTTTAATACCACATCTTCTGAACCTGGTGTGTATTTTTCACTTACAGCTCATCTCAATTTGGTCAAAGCGAAAAGTTGCTGGCCAGGGCACATTCCTGGGTTGCAGGTTCAGTCCCTGGTTGGGGGCCATACGAGAGGCAACATTTCTCACATCGATGTTTCTCTCCCTCTCTTTCTTCCACCATTTCCCCTCTCTCTAAAAACAAATAAACAAAATATTTAAAAACAATAAAAAATAAAATGGCTATATCACACTGGACAGCACAGATCTAGGTCATTGGCTCTCAAACTTGGCTGCACATTGGAATCACCTGAGAAACTTGAAAAAATTTTGATGCCTAGGTCATGATTCCATGATTCCTGTGCAATCACTCTGGGGTGTCACCTAGGTATTGGAATTTTTTTTTTTAACTCTTCAGGTGATTCCAATATTCAGCAAAGTTTGAGAATCACTAGTCTCACTTATTTTTATTTTTTAAAAAAAGCACTATCAAAACTTTAATATTATGAGACCAGTGGCAACTGTTTTTTATTTGATACCAATAGCATTTAAAAATCATGTTGAAACATACTAATGGTGTAGCATATTTAGTATACATGGCATATGCACATCACTAGTATTTTTAATATAATTGATAATTGCTAGTAAAATTCCAAAGCCTTGATTTATCTGACCATGAGTTCAAATATAACATGGATCATTCTAGGTAAGGATTTAATATTGGTCCATGGTGAGTACTGTTGAATAGTGGCACTTCTGTGTATGTTCTCTAGATTTTTAAATTTGTTTGCTTAATAGATCTCCTAATAAAGAAACCACTTTTTTATGTAATAAATATTTATGACTTCAGACATAATGCCAACCAATTTTTTTTTCAAATTTTTCCTTTTTATTGAATTTATTTGGGGAGAAATCACCTTCAACATTGGGGTGATGAAACCTTTCTATGATGCCTACATTTATTCGATATATTTAACTCTTTTGCCCAGTAACCTATTCCAAATATAAGAGCTAATGCACATTCATGACAGGTATTTCCCAATTTTTTTCTAATTTGGTGATTATTGGGCATATCTAATATTGCACAACAACAAACCTATCGATTCTAAAGTCATCGATTCTAAGACTTCAGTTGCTTTAAAATAACAACCTTTGTTACTTCCATCAAGTATGGGACTGCTCTGCAGTTTTCCTTCTGGACCAGACTTGGCCAATCTTGCTCGAAGCTCTCTCAAGCATCTACACTTAGCTGAAGGGGTGCCTGAAGGTGGACTGGTCTAAGATAGTGTATAGAGCAAGAGCAGAGAGGACTTTTCGGACATCCTTTGACAATCCAATATGGAGTCACTGTCAGACATGACAATAATGTCAAGTGGTGATATGCCCAAGACTGAGGTAATGGAGGAACCCTGACCCAGAACCACAAGACTGGGCACTTGGATGAGGACTCCATCTGAGCACTGAAATAAGTGGGACCACCAACCATTGTGAGCTATAAGAATTCAGAGTTCCAATCTTTGGATGCTGGAGCTTAGCTGTACCACACGTCACACTTGGAGCCTAACAGGACTTCAACTCCACAGGACCCATCCTGCCACTCTAGCTGCCTGGCTTGAGACTGACACCCACCCCGACCTGCGGACTCACCAATGACTGGAGACTTGGACTTGGCACCCCACATTTGCTCTATCACATAAGCTCCTCCTCTCTTTGTGTGACTTACATTTAAATCTATTGGCTTATTGGTGAGGTCTCCCCTAATATACCTGGCATTGCAGAAAAACACAAATGTGTGTGAGTGACTTTTTTCAGGGATGTTCCTTTGCTCATGACAGACAGTCTCACCTGGAACAACTCAGGTCTGGTCTTCGTGATTGCTAACTTCTAGCAAGCTAGCCTAGGTTTGCTCTCAGAGCAGTGGTGGCCTTCCAGAGGTGATGTAAAAATATGAAAGCACGTTTTCAAGCTTCTGCATGCATCAAGTTAACACTATTTCATTGGCCAAAGCTAGCCCCATAGGCAAGTGCACAGTGCAGAAGGTATTACCAAAGATTAAGGATACAGGCATGATGCATTCAATCTGCCATGCACAGTGTTTTGACTAGTCTTATCATGTTTTATTCTATTTGTTTTTGAGTTGTTCTTACTCTGCCACTCTTTAAAAACCTATCTTAGCTATTACAGTGTTGAATCTCTTTCTCTGTTGTAAATGCAATCTCTAAGTTTTATTAGTATCCTATTTTTTTTAGAATGTTTCTTTGTGGTGTAGTGACTTTATGCTGTTAAAACTTATTTTTAAACTTAATTATATGGATAAATAATAAAAATGAATATAATCAGTGATTGACTAATCAGTAAGCAGATACAGTGCTTTTAAATATTATGAATTGAGTTCTGAGAAGGTTTTTAAATGCTACACATTTTGTCAAAATTCTATACTTGATTTCAAAAAATTAAGTAAATAAGTGCTTATATGCTTGAAATATTGATAAACACTCACTTCCTGCTTGTCCACTGTCCATTGGACATTCGTAGTTCACATGTGCATTTTTCACTGCATTCCTTTACTGTTGATGGTTCAATTCATCATGTAAAACCATTCCAAGTTGAATTTTGAGGAAAACATACTAAAAAGTTACATATGGAGAAATTCTTAAACCCAGACGTTAAAAGCTATTGTATTTTATCTGTTGGGTATAGAACTAAGCTATGTTTTAAGAAATAAGACAAGAATATTTTCTGAGATTACTTATTTTTTTGTCTGTGGAGGTTCAGAGTCCTATAGAAACCTTTTTTTCTTTGCCACTTTAAACAGGCATTGTAAATTGCTTGTTACTAGATTATAACCTTGTAAGAGCAAATTACGGTTCATAGAGCTTTGAATTACCATGAAACATTTTGTGCCTACATGAGTAAATGACAAAAATAGGCTAATAAATACTACCTACTTATATTATGATGTTTGCCCTTTTAAAAAGGGTTATTACTGTGTAACTCCCCAGAAAGCTGGATAAGGTATTACTTCTGATCAAACAACTTGGACCAGGAGAAGGCCTGGGGGTTCTAATTCTCCCAAGGTTAGCTCGGTGGGTTTGTAATATTCTGGAACCTAAAGTGACAGCATAAAGCCTCATCCTACCAGACGCTCTTGCTTTGATTTTCTGCAGAACCAAACCTCCAAACAGAATTTAAGTGCAAGTAGTTTATTTGAAAGTGATCTGAGGAAACACTGCTGGTGAAGTGGGGAAGTGAAACAATGAAGGGGAACCAGCCAAGTTAATAAGCTGCAGGGGAACTCTCGGAGTGAGTGCAGAATGCATACCTCAGGGAAGGCCCTGGGAGCTGGCATCATTATCCCCTCACTCCCATTCATCAAGGGACAAGAGAACTGGAATCATTATCTACCGATTCCCATCTAGTCCCTCAAAGACGGAGGGCTGCTCACAGGGAAACTGATTTCCCTGCACTTTCATTCAGTTCTTGCTTAGTGAGTTGAATGTGGTTGTGTGGCCACAAAGAAAGTCAAAGAATCTCCATTGCTGGCAGCTGGAAGTCAGGCTTCTTGAACCAGTTAAGTGTAAGGGAATATGAGCAGGGCAGCACAAGTATGTACCAGGTACGTAAGGGCATGGAGTAACATCAAGAAGTTAGTTCATTCTCAGGCAGACATGAATATTATCTTTATTCCACTTAATGATGGGTTCTTTTTACATGTTACAAGTCAGATAAGTGTTTCCATTAGGATGGTGGAAAATTCAGTGGAAATCTGTGTAACCCTTACATGGTGCATTAACTCACTGCATTTCAGCATTAGGTCACCTGTTTCGGTAGGTAATCAGAAAGAACTTAACAATATTAAAGAAAAAATAATTTCGTTAAATAAAATGTATAAATTGTAAACTTATTTACTGTCCCTTTCAAGTATAATTGATAGGCTAATCAGAATCCATAAAAGTTTTAATTTCCCCTAATATAAATTTATAAGAAAATTTAAGATTGATTTCCTTTCTTGGGCAAAAGATAGGCAGGCAATATAAATGAATATAGCAGGTGAGCTAGAGACTATGAAGTTTCCCCCTTTACAAAGGAAGCAGCTACTTTTCAGTCCCTGTCTATAGTTACTATGTAGGGATGAAAGGTCTTGTGTTATCAGAACTTCTGAGGATTCAAGAAAAGTTGGAATCTGAACACTTAAGTATTAGCATTTTGTCAATTATTAAAAAATTACTATGCTAGTCTAACCTCATAAACATCAAGAACATCATTTCTCAACAGAATAAACTATGAAGTTATTTCTTAACTTTGAACTGATCTATTAAAATTTATGATTAACCTTTTGATGTTGAAATTTGACTTATTGTTTAGCTTTAACTTATATTGACTTTTTTCTCATACCTGTCTATTCTCAGTGTTATATTAATATTCTTGGTATAAAACTCATGCCTTAACCAGTATCTGTTAATCCCTGCTTTGTTTTCTGGGGACTCCAATGTTAGAGTATCCTATGCATACAGACGCATTCATGTGGATGACTATGAACATCTAGGTATCTGTGGCCAACAGGCCAGTGAAAAGAACAATAAACAGAATCACGAACTTGTATTTTGTTTCTTTGTAGCCTCATTTTCTAGTCTGTGAAGATGGAGGTAACATTGATTACTATAAAACAATAGTTAAAGGCTTTGGAAAACTACCAAATGCGTTTTTTGAATATGACTATCTCTTAAGTTTCTGATCTAAAATTTTATAGTACTTTGTAATATAAAATAGAAATTTGCCGTAATTGTTTAATTTGCATCAATAAAAATTCAATTCAGTTCAACTACTTAACAAAAATATGCAAAGGACTATTTTACTTACTGGATTAGCAAAGATTAGAAAGATTAAAAATACCCACTTTAATGTGGATCTGAGTATTGGGTTCCCTTTCACTCCAGGAGGAAGTGTAAATTAGTGTAACTTTCAGAAACTCAGTTCAAATTAAATGTATTTAATGTTATCAAATTAAAATTTAAATGTTATCAAATTAAAAAGTACAGATGTGCCCTTTTATTTAGCAATTCAACTTTTAGGAAGTGCATTGTAACATTGTTCATACCATAAAGAAAAAGAAACAACCTACGTGTTTTTAAAAAAAATATGAATAATTTTGTGAATGTTGACACAGCTGGTCAGTGGAATATTTTCCATTCAATAAATGCAAAATGGTGTATAATTATGTTTGTTTACATGGAAATAATATATGTGAAGCCAAAAAGTAGAATTCAAAACATTTCTTTTTTTTCATTATTATTAAATTTTTCAGGGTAATACAGGATTATATGTTTCAAGTATACATTTCCTTGAAACTAGATTTGTATATTGCACCTGTGTGGCTCAGTTGGTTGGAATGTTGCCCAGTACACCAAAACAATGTTTCTATTGTACCATTTTTGTTAAAGTGCAAGTGATGATAAAAAAGAAGAGAAGAGAGAAAGAATGAATGAGAGAGAAGTACAATCGGCCCTCCCTTTGCATGCTAGTGTGGAACTATAAAACTGAATGTACAAGTTGTTTCTTACTACCTGTGATAAGTGTGTACAGAAATGAAAAAAAATTATAACATTAATATCTATTTTGTGCACAGTAATATAAATTATTAGAAGACTTGGGAACTAAGGTGTTTTATTTCTCAATAAAAAATTATCAAGAGTAGTTGAATAGTGTTTGCCTTCTTGTCATATAACATACAATATGGAGCAAACATCTTTTGTATGTCTTGGCAAATTGTCATACTCCTTATTAAGTTTGGGTCATCATCTAACTATCTTTTGCGCTGTCAAAGTCATGCAATATCTCTGAGAGTTTCTTTAATGGCAAGATTTTTGGTAGCATCACTTCACCAGGGACCTTTTCATCCTTTCATCACAACTACATTCCTCATTTATGCACATAAATTTGACTTCACTAAGTTCCTCTCCAATGACAGCACTGTCAACATCGCCATGGTCAGCTCTTTCTTCTATTACTCCATCTACATTCTGTTTGAACTCCACTTCTGACATTATCACTTCTTTTTATGCTCAACTTTCATTTGGCTGGCCAATTTCTTCTTTCCATTATTCTTTTTTCTAAAATGTCACCTGGGTTTATAACTGCGGAACAAGGAGGCAGCACAGACATGAACTTTGCTGTGTGTGCGTGAACAGAATAACAGTGTCCAATCACAGACAGACTTTGAAAGAGATAATACCATTGGTCACTGATGATGTTGCACTGGTGTTATTTGTAAAGTGATTGGTGGACCAAAGAGTAAGCAAATTTTGTACTTTATGCAATTAATAACTCACAGTCAATATGACACAGAAACTGAAATGTGAACCACTTTGTTGTGGGATGAAGTTATAACTGAACTGTGGTAACTGAGTTGTGCATATCTGCACCACGCAGATCTAGGACTGTAAACAGAAAAAGCCTTGAAGAGCGTGAAACAGAATATTAAAAGAGTAAGTGGCTGTCCTGGGTCTTGCAATCGCTAATAGTTTTATTTTTTTTTTATTAAAAAATCCTAATATATATTCTATGTAGTCCTGCTATTAATATACAGTTGACTTTTGAACAACATGGGCTTGAACTGTGTGGGGTCACTTATACATGGATTTTTTCAATAAACATGTATATTTTTCAAGCCTCAGTTGGGAGTGCATCAGATAGAGAAGGACAGCTGTATGCATTGATCGATGCCATGCTATGTAGGGGCCTTGAGCATTCCTGGACCTTGTTGCCTGCTGGGTGTCCTAGAAACAATTTCCCATGGGCACCAGGACAATTTAAGTTTTGGGGGGGGTCAGAAGTTATATGTCGATTTTCTAAAGTATATTTTATTGATTATGCTATTACAGTTGTCCCATTTTTTTCTCTCCTTTAGCCCCCTCTACCTTGCACCCCCCTACCAGAATTCCCCTCGCCTTTTTTCATGTCCATGGGTCGGTTTTACATATAAGTTCTTTGGCTTCTCCATTTCCTCTACTATTCTTAACCTCCCCCTGTCTATTTTGTACCTACCAGTTATGTTTCTTATTCCTTGTACCTTTCTTCCTATTCTCTGCCATCCCTCTCCCTGCTGATAACCCTCCATGTGATCTCCATTTCCATGATTCTGTTCCTGTTCTAGTTGTTTGCTTCGTTTGGTTTGGTTTTTGTTTTTTAGGTTCAGTTGTTCATAGCTGTGCATTTGTTGTCATTTTACTGTTCATAGTTTTGAACTTCTTTTTCTTAGATAAATCCCTTTAACATTTAATATAATAAGGGCTTGGTGATGATGAATTCCTTTAACTTGACCTTATCTGGGAAGCACTTTATCTGCCCTTCCATTCGAAATGATAGTTTTGATGGATATAGTATTCTTGGATGTAGGTCCTTGCCTTTCATGACTTTGAATGCTTCTTTCCAGCCCCTTCTTGCCTGCAAGTGTTTTTTTTGTTTTTGGGTGTTTTTCTTAGAAATCAGAAGATAGTCTTACGGGAACTTCTTTGTAGGTAACTCTCTCCTTTTCTCGTACTGCTTTTAAGACTCCCTGTTTATCTTTAATCTTGGGTAATTTAATTATGATGTGTCTTCTTGTGTCCTTCCTTGGGTCAGCTTCTTTTGGGATTCTCTGAGCTTCCTGAACTTCCTGGAAGTCTATTTCTTTTACCAGATTGGGGAAGTTCTCCTTCATTATTTGTTCAAATAAGTTTTCAATTTCTTGCTCTTCCTTGTCTCCTTCTGGTACCCCTATGATTCAGATGCTGGAACATTTAAAGTTGCCCTGGAGGTTCCTAAGCCTCTCTTCATTGTTTTGAATTCTTGTTTCTTCATTTTGTTCTGGTTGAATGTTTATTTCTTCCTTCTGCTCCAAATCTCTGATTTGAGTCCCAGTTTCCTTCCCTTCACTGTTGGTTCCCTGTGTGTTTTTCTTTATTTCACTTTGCATAGCCTTCACTTTTTCCTCTATTTTGTAACCATACTCAACCATTTCTGTGAGCATCCTGATTACCAGTGTTTTGAACTCTGCATCTGATACGTTGGCTCTCTTCATCGCTTAGTTATATTTTTTCTGGAGTTTTAACCTGTTCTTTCATTTGGGCCATATTTCTTTGTCTTGGTGCTCCTATTATGATGTAAGTGGCGGTGCCTTAGGTATTCACCAGGCTGGGGCAACCTACAACCCTGAGTTGTGAACTGTATGTGGGGGAGGGGTCAGAGAGAGAACAGTGCCAATTGCTCAGCTCTTGGCAGGCTTTCAGTCACTTGCCTGCTACCCACAAGCAAATTAGGCGCTTCTGGTGCCGATTCCCAGGTTAGTGGGTTTGAATACATTTTAGGACCCCATGGGTCTCTCCAACAAACACTCCTATGAGGCTGGGAATTTCTTCCTGAGCCTTACCCCCACAGGTTTTTACAGCCAGAAGTTTAGAGGCAATTTTTCCCCACGCTGGGACCCTGGGTTGTGCAGTTGGTTTCACTCCCCTGTTGTTCCTCCTGGTTTTTCTGCAAGCGAATGTGGGGCCGCCAGCCGCCATCTCACCCACCCTGACCTCCAGCCACTGCCTTGCTGCGTGTCCTCTCCTCCCTGGCTGCCTGTCTCTGCCCCTCCTACCAGCCTGGATGAATGTTTCTTCTTTAACTCCTTGGTTGTTGGACTTCCATACAGTTTTATTTTCTGGCATTTCTGGTTGTTCTTTTTTAATTTGTTGTTACCCTTCTTTTGGTTGTGGGAGGAGGCAAAGTGTATCTGCCTACACCTCCATCTTGGCCAGAAGTCTATGTGTCGATTTTTGACTATGTAGGGGTCAGTGCTCCTCTCCTCACCTCCAGGTTGTTCAAGGGTCAGCTGACTATTGTTTGTTTAATATAAAAAGAAAGCAAGAAAATGTGTATTACTTAATACTTACTTCCATAAAATCCAATTAGGCTTTGTGTGAATCAAAATCAATTGGATTCAGACAACTTAAGAATAATTCCGGTAATAAAACATTTAAAAATTATTCTTTTAAATTACTTCCTTCTGAAATTGGTTTTGATTTGAATGACTAAATTTGATTAAATTAATGTGAGGAGAAAATACTCTATTACAACATTTAGTCTTTCTTTCCAAAAATATTGATTGATACATCTCACCATATATTCTTCATTTTTATGTGCTTCAGTAACATTTTATAGTGTTTTTCATAAAGTCCATCCTATATTCTATCTATTTCTATCTGGATGTATTTTTCCTATTATTTCTGAGAATGGAGGTTTCATTACAAAATTTTTTAAATAAGATATCTATTGATTTTGTATATTATGTAAATTGTCATCATGCTGAATTCTCTTGTAAATAAAATTTACAACTAAGGAAGGCATAGTTAGTATGTCAATCAACAATCATAATCACTCATAAAATGAGTGAACTTTCCGTGTCCCAATGTTCAATTCTGAGCTGAATCTCATTCTTTCCCACTCAAGTGTCCCTTTTTCTTCTGTATCATCAAATTTTATCTCCTTACTGGATCATTCTCTTTAGCATTCAAACATCCTGTAACCTCACCTATGAAAGATGAAAGCAAATCCTTCGATATTCTATATTCTCTCCAGCTTCCAGGTGATTTATTCTCTTTTCCACAAGTTCATGAAAGGAATTCTCTCCTTGTGAAGAAGAGTGTTAAAATAGCAAGTGTAACTTTAAAAGGCCTATTTAAAAGGGAGCTTGGTTTTTGGAGAGTTACTGCCACCATTAATTATGAGTGGCTTACTGTATCTAAACAGTTTGCATAAACAATATGTTTTTTGCCAAATACCTGCTTTCACACTGGAAGTGTGGAATTTTGATACATGATAAGCCTCTAATAACAATTTATGCTGTCTGTGGCCATACCACCTTGAACGCACCTGATCTCTTCTCATATCAGGAACTAAGTAGTGTTGGGCCTGGTTAGTACTTGGATTGGAGGCAACTGTGAGTTCTGAGTCTCTGATGGGCTTCTCTTGCTGGCACAATTCCACATGTGTCATCACAATTCGTTGATGGGGGAATTAAACATGTTCTGTGTGACTCCACTGGGAGAGGACCCTCGGAAGATTTTGCCTGGTTTCACCCAGACTTCACCCCTTGCACCTTTTCCCTTTGTTGATTTTTTTTATCCATTCACTGCAATATACCAGCTATGAGTACAACTGCTGAGTTCTACTCTCAGCAAATTGTTGAAACATTGGGTGGTCTTGAAGACTCTGCTATTCTCGTCACTTCCCATTCCCTTTTGAAACCCCTCCCTTAAGTGTGTCATTTCAGTTTCTCCGTGGAATTCACTATTGTCAGAGTCACCATGACTTCCAAGTTGCACAGGCCAATGGTCATTTCTACCTCTCAGCAGCTTTTGAATCAAGTCATCATACTCTCCTGTTTGAATTGCTTTATTTCCTTGGTTTCTAGGACAGCACATGGTCCAGCTTTTTATTCTACTTCACTGGCATGTCCTTCTCATTCTCCTTCAATGGATATTGCTGTGATTTCTAAACTTTACATTAGAGGTGACTTTTATAATGCCAATATTTTTGGCATGTTGAATGAGTTGGTTCAAGAGAGAAAGGAGAAACTGGAGGCAGTATTAAAAAAAGAGTAGAAATTTTTTTTTCATAGAGTTTTGCTATATACAGGAACAAAACTGAGGTGCTACATGGAGAGAGAAATGGGGCCATGAAAATGTTTTTAAGGTGGCAGAAGTTATATGTTTCAATGCTGAAGAGAGTGATTCAGTAAAAAGGAGGGGAAAGACAGAATACAGGAGAGAGTGAAAATGATGGGCCCAGTGAACAAGCAGAGCATGTACCACAGAGAGAAATAGGAGAAATGCCACCCATAATTAACAGAAAGAAAGCAGGATACATGGGCCCTTTTGCTTCTAGATTTGTTGACATGGTAGGAACTTGAAGAGTGCTTCAGGGTCTTTCAGTTTTGTCACTGAAAGAAGTGAATTATGGACTGTATACTTGAGGAGCAAGGAGACAATGGGAGTAGAACAAGCTATAGAACTTGGCGGCAGATGAAACACGGGGAGTGAGGGTTACATAGACTCCCACTGACCTTCCCATGCTCCTGATGGAGGTACTTCCCAAACTTAATGTCAGTGGGATCGTCTTTGTTACTAAGAAATCTGTTAATACTAGTTTATCAATACCACTAATATCAATTCAGTTTTCTCTAACTGAACTGTGCTATCTGCAGTACGCAATACTTTGTGGGAAAATTGCAATATACTCTAAGAAGGGTTACACTCTTCTACTTTTACTGTATATTATCTGATTTAGAACTGACTTGGCTAAGACAAAATTCTCAAAGATTTTGTAGTTTGAAGGGATTTGGAGATATCCTGATGGATGCAAGAAATAAGGAAGATATTGACATATACATGTGTGGGGGGTCAGAGTACTGACCTGAGCTGCTACTAAAACTCTCTATGAGTCATTTACTTGTAAGGAGTCATTAAGACTGTGAGTGTAAGGCTTGAGTAACACTACAGTGGAACTGGCTAAAGCCTTGTGGACCACCACATTTACTGACTGAAGAGGAGGGAATAAACTTGTAATAAAGTCAGAAAAGAAGAATCTGAATAAGTAAGTGGAAACCCAGAAAAGTGCAGAAAGGATAGTATTTTAAGAGGAAGGAAACAGTCAAGGGCTTGGAATAGGTTTCAGTTGTTAAAAAATATCATTTGATTTGTGCTCAAGTAGGCCATCCCTGGCAGAAGAACAGTATCAGCAAAGTTATAGCAAAGAAAACCAAACTGCAGTGGGTGAAGGCTGTGATCTTCAAAATGAGATGCTAGTACCACTTGGGTGGATAGAGACTCTCTAAAGCATATGGAGGTAAATGTAAGCAATGTTAGCAGTTCTTTAAGAATTCTATGAAGCAGACAAGATGGAGAAAGATGAAAGCTGGAGGAGAGATGTCAGCTTAAGGAGAGTTGTTTTGAGTGGGACAGACTTTAGCACTGTTCAAAGCTTTTGGAAGAATATGGTTTAGAGTATGAAAAAGAAAAAGAGTAACTGATAATGTAAGACTCCTGAAAAACTGGCAGAGGATAGGAATTCAAGCATGGGCTGAAGTCTTTGTCTGAGTTGGAAAGAGGGACACTGCTGCCATTGAATCAGAAGAGGAGGAGAGAGAGTGAATGCAGATGGGTGTAGATGTGTCAGTAGTCCCACCTTAATGTAGGGGATATGTTCCAAGACCCCTAGTGGATGCCTGAAACTGAGGATCATACCAAACCATATATATATATAGTCTTTTTCTATACATACATACATACCGATTAAACAGTATAATATGTAAATTAGGTACAATAAGAGATTAACAACAATAATAAAATGGAACAGTTAATATACTATAATAAAAGTTATATGAATGTGGCATTATTAAGTAAAATAAGGGTTACTTGAACACAAGCACTGCAATACTGAGACAGTCCATCTGATAACAGATGACTGTTCAGTGACTAAGGGGTAGGAAGCATGGAAGCACTAGAGAAGGGGATGATTCACATCCCAGGCTGGATGGAGTGGGATGGCACAGGATTTCATCACAATACTCAGAATGGTGGACAATTTAAAACTTAAGAATTATTTCTAGAATTTCCTATTTAATATTTTCAGGCTGTCGTTAACCACTGGCAGCAGAAACTTGGAAAGCAGGGACTAGGGGGGACTCCTGTATATCTGGCATACATATGCTTTTGAGCTAGACACTCTCAGGTGCTTGAGATGCATCAATGAATGACACAAAGATCTTACAGATTTTATGTGTTAATTTTCACATTTTTGTGACCAATTTTCAATGGTCGCAGGCTATTGATAGGAGGAAGCTGGCAGGGAGTTGGAGATGCCTAAAGGAAAATCAGCAATTTCTGTAACTCATGCAAAGGTGGTCCCTGAGAGGGAGGGAGGTGACGGGAGATTGAGAAAGAGACAACACAACACAGACAACACAAGACAGTTTAAGGAAAAGTGGGGGCCAGGTAGGAAATTGTCCTCTGATGGAGAGACAACACTGAATGCGGTTTCTGTGTTTATTTTATAGAGGTTGGTTAGATAAAGCTCAAGGGAGTTTTGCAGACTTAAGGGAACACTGGGCACAGATTGTTCCGTTCCCAGGCTATGATACATGCGGTCAAGCGTGACCTTGCCAAGTGCTTAACCTGGGCTTTGATGCCAGCTGTCACTGTCCCCCATAAACAATGTTAGAGAATTTCCAGATTCTTAAAGAACATTAGAGAATTTAACATGTCTCTGAGAGTTCAACAAATCAATCAGGTTAATTAAAATATAGAGAATCTGATACTGCATACAGTAAGCTTGTCACTGAGAGCAGGACAGAGAAACTTGGGGAGTATTGTTGAGGCCCTTTTGAAGTTGACACCTATAGTTTTATGGGAAAACCATTGTGTGAACTGTTGTGCACCTCTCCCCTGCTGTCCTTGGCTCCTATGCATAGGCCTAGAGAAAGGATAGGAAGATTCATCTAGAAGAAGTCTCTCTTACAATTAGACTCGTTTTCCTCCACGTGTATATGTACCCAATTTTATTTCTAATACTTGCTTATATTTTATTTCTCTTTTTTCTTGAGTGTATTTGACAAAAGGTTATCTTATTGATATGTTCAAGTAATATTCTTTCTTTCTCTTTTACCTCATTATATTTTTGGCTTCATCACATATGGTGAAGAGTGTAGGTAGTATAATTTCTACATTATAGAATTAAGGTTATATTTATGTCCTTACATGTGATTAAATTGTGTAATCATTCCATAAACAGACATTTGAAAATAATTTATATTGTTTATAAGGTAAAAATTTTGTGTATATTAGAAATTCAATAAGCACTTGCTGTACAAAAGATCACATTAGGTACTAAGAATGTAGAACAAGAGAGTTAGAATACCTGTCCTGA
This sequence comes from Pteronotus mesoamericanus, assembly GCF_021234165.1. NCBI lineage: Eukaryota > Metazoa > Chordata > Mammalia > Chiroptera > Mormoopidae > Pteronotus > Pteronotus mesoamericanus. Next base: position 30,642,667 of record NW_026555105.1, on the reverse strand, counting down.
TGGAACTTGATGTTCTAGTGAAAGAGATAAGGGGAAAAAAGTACCAGTACCTATCAAACAAAAATGCTCATAAGTTGCTCTAAGCATTATGAGAGAAGCAAGGAATTGAGATAGAGATACCAGGTTGCACTCAGTTTGGACAGGGAGGTCAAGAAAGCCATCCGGAACTAATACTCAGACAGAGTCCTAAGGATTACAAGCTGCTCATCAATGAAGGTTTCAAAGGAAAGTATTCCCTTTTGAGAGAATGGGAGTTAAAAAAAAATAGACAGGGGTACTTGTGAGGGAGTGATTATAATGAGAAGTTATGGACATAAGGTTGGACTGGGAAGAGAGAAAAAAATAAGCAGAGAGTTATCGTGCCAGTATTTTCGCAGTCTCTAAAAAGCTGTAGGGGTTTATGAGTTAGCGGGCTAGGTAGAACAGTGCTGGCAGACAGAGAGTGGGCTGTTTAAACTCAAGATTTTAGAGACAGTGCAGTTTTTGGTGATAACAATATCTAAGATGTGACCAGGGAAGTGGGTGAATAAGTTGGACTGCAGAAGACATTGGCAATAAAGAGGTAAGGATCCAGGACTCTGGAGCACTGACAAGTTTATCTATGTGAATGTTATTATAGGACTTTGGACTCAGAGGAAAATTGAAGGCCCAAATAAGTTTATTGCACATATTATCAGAATGTCTGTCTTTTAATTAATTTTAACCTAATTTGTTCAATTTTTGGAGACATGTTTAGTTCTCCTACTGTGATTGTGATTTTGTCCTTTATGCAGCCAATTCTAATTATTTTTGGTAGTTAGGTTCTGAAAATCATCGTGAACACTGAATTAGCAAATGCTGAGTTACTGCTCCTAGGGGAAATGATAAGTTAGGTTCCTGCAAGCCTCTGGTCACTTATCCATCAATGTACAATCTTGTTTTATGTGTGTTTGTTTTTAAAGACACCTTATCCAATATCTATTGTTGATTCATTAACATTGAACTCATGACCAACAGGACAATAACTCAGGTCCTAATAAAACTTATCTAACTCACATATTTTCTTCATAAGGCATATTAACCCTTCTTGAACTCATGAACATTAGTGCAACGTCAGCACTATGCTTGAGGGTTATTTTAAATAGTAAACTCACCAACAAAAAGCATGAAAATGTGGGTAAACATAGCACTAAGTCATAAAAAAGAAACTTTTTTACAGTAAGAGAGTTGAAAAAAGAAGGCAGAGCAGAGCTATGCTAGACTTCAGCTGATAATTGCACATCTGGTGACTCAAATTTTTTGCCACCCTGTGCATGTCTGTGAATGACTGCAAAAGTGCCAGAAGTGTTGATTTGGGGTTACAAATAAATTTTAGCAAGTAGGCAAATGTACAAATATGGACTCTGTAAATAATAAGGAACAATTATATATTCTGAGATTATTGTTTGGTTCATGACTATACTATTTTCAATGAGGTTTTATAATTTTGAAAAATAAAAGATTAACAGCTGAAAGAGACAGCCACAGACAGTAGATTCCTGGAAGTCTCGAACAGATTGCCTAAAATCAGACAGGGTCAACATCTAACATCATCAGAGACAAATCCAGAAGGAAAAACAGTGGTCTCCTACCATAGAAGTTCACACCACAAAGGAAATCAAGACAGATCAACTTAAGAAGCAGAAGCAAAAAAGAAGAGTCACAAATAATAGGAAAACAAAAAAAATACCTCCTACTCAAAGGGAAAGGAGGAATCCCCAGAAAGAGAGCTAAATGAAATAGAGGCAAGTAAACTATCAGATATTGAATTCAGAACAACAGTTCTAAGGAAGCTCAATGAACTCAGTGAACTCAGAAAGAACTACAAAAATCTACAGGGAAACTACGAGGAACTTACTGCAAACTATATCAGCATGAAAGAGGACACAGAAACTGTCAATAAAGAACAAGAGGAAATGAAGAATACAATTTCTGAATTGAAGAACACAGTAGAAGGAACCAAAAGTAAGCTAGATGAAGCAGAGGAATGAATCAATGAGCTGGATGATAAGGTAGAAAAAGCTCCTAAAAAAGAGCAAGAAAATGAAAAAAGACTCAAAAACAATGAAGAGACATTTAGGGAAATGCAGGACAACATGAAACATAATAATATCCATGTACTAGGGATACCAGAAGGAGAAGAGGAGGAGGAAGGGATAGAGAACCTGTTTGAAAAAGTAATGATGGAAAATTTCCCTAATTTGAGGAGAGAAAAAGTCACACAATTCCAGGAAGCAGAGAGGGGCCCATTCAAGAGGAACCCAATGAGGCCTACTCCAAGACACATCATCATTAAAATGGCAAATATCAAAGACAAACAGAGAATCCTAAAGCAAGCAAGGGAGAAACAGGTAGTAACATATAGAGGAGCCCTGGTATGGCTAGCAGCTGACTTCTCAGCAGAAACACTGCAAGCCAGAAGGGAATGGCAAGAAATAATCCAAGGAATGAAAAGCAAAAGCCTGCAACCAAGACTGCTCTACCCCCAATTAAAATGAAAGGCGAAATACAGAGTTTCCCAGACAAAAGAAGGCTAAAGGAATACACCTCCACCAAACCAGCACTGCAAGGTATGCTAAAGAGACTGCTTTAAGATGAGGAAAAGGAGTCTATGAATACCCAATTGCTTTCAGTCACCAATACTTGATATTACCAATATTTTTAATATGTATTAATCTAATTGTGACAATGATGTGTTATTTTAAATGTTACTTTATTATTTGTTGAAACTAAACCTGTTTGTACGTTTCTTGCCTATTTCTATTATTTTTTTAAAAAGCTTTAAAGGACTTTTTGTTATTCTTTATCCAGTTTTTGATTAAATGTTTGTAGAATTTTTTTCCTAAAAAACCACAAACTATTAACCCTTTTTCAAATGTGTTGCAAATACTTTCTTATTCAATTACTTGTCCTTTAACTTTTTATATATGTATATAATATGTTCTTAAATGTTTAATATAGTCATATTGTAAATATTTTACATCATAGCTTCTGGGTTTGAATATTGTACTTCAGGGTAAGAAAAATAATTTGTATTTTCTCCTAAAACTCCTTAGATTTTACATATTGATTTTTAACTCACCTGAATAGTTTATATAATGTGTGAAACAGGCCTCTATATTTGTTTTATTTCAAGTAATAGTGGTCCATGAACCTTATTTTTTGAATAAGACCTTTTTTCCCCTATTGATTTGAAATATCAATTTAATCATCTATTACATTGTTAGACAGATATGTATGTTTGTTTCTAGAATGCTCATTTTATTTCATTGATCTACTTGATTATTTCTGTGCTGGTGTCATGTTGTTTTAATTGCTGAGACTTTATAATGGATTAAAATTTTTTAATATTTTATAATCAATTTTGACATTTAAAAAAATAAAATCAATCTGCATTCAAAAAAAAAGAAAAAGAAAGAAGGAACTCTTACCTTTTGTAACAACATGGGTGGAACTGGAGAATATTATGCTAAGTGAAATAAGCCAGTTGGCGAAAGACAAATACCATATTATCTCACCTCTAAGTGGAATCTATTCAACAAAGTAAACTAACCAAGAAAGCAAACCAGAGGCATGAAAATATGGAGCAGATTGAAAGTGACCAGAGAGATGGGAAAGGAAGACAAAAAAGTAACAATAAAATAAATAAAATGAACCCCTCTGCCCAAATTAAAACTTTATTTTGAATTTTATTTGGCTAGTGCTTATATTACTTTGTTTTGTTCTGTTTGTTTGCTTATTTGTACTTTGCATTTATCTGGAACACACTTCTCTCTATATAGCTGAATTTGTTTTATTTTGTTTCTTGAAACGATCTGAGAATCATTGCCATAAAATAAACAAATTCAACTAACATTTAATTTTATTTATGCCACCTTCTATTTTGACTTTAGAGCTTCTGGTGTTTTAAATGTTTTTTCTGTTTTCTTCTTCTCTCCCTTTACTGCATTGATCAAAATTTATTTGTTTGCTTTTTCTTTCTGTAGTCACTTGAAAGTTGTAAATCATAATTCCCTTCTACTAGTGATGACTTTAGCATTTGATTGCTGTTGGTTTGTCAAACATTGAGTAGATACAAATAAAACCTGTATAAAACATGAGAAAAAGAATAATAATACAATGAAACTCTAATACCAGTCACGAAATTTAATAGATAGAACATTTCTATTAAAACCGAATTGCCCTATGTTCTGTGCCCTGTTCTAATTTCTCTCCTGTCATTCCCTCAGAGGTAACTAGCTTGAATGTTGTGTTATATCATTACTCTGTTTTTTATTTTCATTTTACCACGTATATTTATATGCCTAAACAACATGTTGTTTCTTGCTGTGTGTTTTTAATTTTATATCAATGCAATTAAACTGGCTATATTTTTCTATGACTTGCTTTTTTGGGGCTTACCATTATGTTTTTGAGACTCATCCAAGTTGATCTATTTAACTTGGCTCTATCAACTTAAATATCTAGCTAGCTAGATATTTGAACACTTTCGGTCAGTTAAGTGTGTTGCAAATATCTTCCAGCTTTCATCTTGGCTTTTCACTCTTACTGATTTCTTTTTAAAAATACATAACTCTTACAATCCTACTCTATTTAATTATCATATTAACTCTATGATGGAGATACCCTTATCAACCTCACCTTCTTTTAAGTAAGTAGAGGCTGAGAGTATAAGTAATTTGTTCAAATTCACACTGGTAGCAGGTAGCAGTTGCAGGATTCAAACCTAGAAAATTAGTCTTTAGAATGTGAGATCCCATCTCTGTTCTAAGCTGCTTCTCTGTGATCAGCAGGAAAAAATTAATTTTAATATATCCAAACTTACAACCCTTTTTCTTCATTGATTAAAATTTCTGTATCTTGTTTAAGAACTTCTTCCTTATCTTAATATCATACATATGGTTTTCTGGACTGTCGCTAGAGAGTTTTATAGTTTTGTATTCCACAATGAAGTTTTTAATTCATTGACAACTATGTGTATGAATCTGTGTGCATGTATGTAGCAAAATATCTAATTTATTTTTTCATAAAGATAACTAGTTTTTAAAATATTAATCATTCTCACTGATGTATAATGTCATTTATATAATAAACATAGAATAAAAGCTACTAGATACAAATGAATTTATGATGAAACTGGAACGTGAAATTGAAAAGTCTACCATGTACAATAGCACAAAAACATGAAATACTTAAGAATAACTTTAACAAAATAATATGTGGTAGAACTATATGATGAAATCTCCAAACACTGTTGAGGGAAATTAGAGAAGACCTAAATAAAGAGAAGACATACATTATTTTTAAGTATCAGGTGATTCAATGGTGTTAAAAATTTAATTCTTCACAAATAGATCCACAGATTCAAAATGAAGTCAGTCATTATTGCAGCTATCCATTTTGTGGAAAATCAGAAGTCATTACTAAATTTTATTTTCAATTCTTTTTGGCTAATCATGACTTCTGTCTACTGTTGATGGTGTATAGAAGTACAATTAAATTCTCTGTTTTGATTTTGTTTCAGCAAACTTGCTAAACTTTCTTATTTATCCTAATAACATGCTTATAGATTTCGGTGGGGGGGTTCTATAAACAAACATACAAGGTTAGACTGAAGTGGGTTTATAGTTTGTATGGAAAATAATAATTAATAAATAATAACACAAGAATAAACTCCCTGTGTTTCATGTATTCACAACTGCAAAACTACTTTTACTCTACGTTGGGAAACACCCTGTCTGGTTTCAGGAATTGTAACGCTGCCCACAGGCGGAAGGGCCCGAAGGCTGGAAATAATCAGGGAGTCCTTGGAGAAACAGGCTCCTGAGGAGACAACCAGTTCCCCCTGGCAGGGGCATAGCTCCTGCCTCTGCTTTGCCATGTGATAATTGGTAATCCATGATGGGTAAGTTATCTCGTGCAGATATACCAACCTAAGCCAGGTATTGATCGGGTATCGGCAGCAGACAAGAAATAGGGGGACACGGGGAAAGGGCAAAAAGGCCCACACCCCTTGGCTCAGCTTGGACATAGCTGGAGTCCTCATACTATCTGAAAGAAGCCTCTCAAGTTTCTGGGTTGCGCACCCCACCCCCACACCTCGCCGCCCCCGCTCCACCAAACAAAAAGACCTGTGGGGCGAGGTGCCCAGATGCTATTACCGAAATGACACCCTCCTTCCCCGGGACCCCTCAGTTGTGGGTCCTTTGCCTGCCACCCTTGGAATTATGGCCCTTGGAATTATGGCTCTGAATGGCAGAGTTTGGTGAAAAGGAAAGGAACTATTTATTCAAAAGTTATACATGTTTGATTAATGGCTAAATGTCACCCTTAAACCTCAAAATCCCTTCAAAACAACCACCAGCACACACACTGTCCTGCCTTCCCCTCTTTGCCCAGTTAGGCCAGTCAGGCCAGTCAAGGGTACCGTCCTTCAGAAGAAAAAGAACGGAAGTCCGGCGCTCGGCTAGGCAGGCCCCTCGCGGGCCTCAGCACCATCCACTGCGTCGCCGCGATCTCCAGCTCTTAATCCATAACCATGTGGCACCTTCTCATGGCCCACTAGCAAGAGTCCTTTCTCTCCTCTTTCTTCCTGCGTGGTCTTCACACTGTTCCCCAGAGTCCGTGTCCCTTTCTCTCCTGCAGGCCCCTGTCTCCTCTCTCTCTCCCAGTTACATTCTATATTAAGTCTTTTAAACCTTCCTGATTAGTTTTGGTGATATCCGAAATAATCCTCTTTGCAAATGAGGAACGAAACTATCCTGTTATTGACATGCAAACTGACTTCTAAATGGCCTTGCTCAAAGCCCCCTTCCCCATGGTGGCCCACCCTGGGATGGGGAGAATATATTTTTCTTGGACACCCCAATCTCTGGACCCTGTTACAAATATCCTTTCTGGGGGGCCCTGGCTGTGCCTCCGTACACCCCAACACCTGGCTCAGGCTTGAAACAATACCGGAGTCAGTCCTAAACCAGATCTGGTGATTCCCAGGGAAATCAGGTCTAAATGTAAATTCTTTAAAGTGTGTTTTGTTCTTCCCTCAGAAGCTAAAGCCAGCTTATACTGGGAAGGAAATTTACATTATTCACAGACCCAAACCCTATACCCTTAGTCACTCTTGTGTTTACTACACTCTCATGTTTAGTCATCTCTCTTGTTTACTAGTCTCCTCTCAGACCCTTGTAAAGTCAGTGTGTTCCTGCCATTTGGTTTTCTTCAAAACATCATCCATTTTCTGTGAACATTAACATACTGATGTAATGAGATAACCTGTGCATTCCTGTTACCTAGCCCCATGATAATCTTTTCAATAAAAGCCTTTGAACAAAGGGACTCTGGGCCTTCCCCACCAGTGGGATGTGCCACATCCCCTCTCTTGGCAAACAGAGAAGGGTTTGCGACGACTCGTGTTTATTCCCCCTCCTCTGTGACAATGCTGGGTCTGAATCCCACAGAGCCCTGCTCCCATCTCAGCTGGCCTGGGACAGTAACTCTCAGATCCAGGAGCACTGGGCTCCATCCCCCGACTCAGCAGCTGCGGTGCGACCCAGGATGAGCAGTGTTCCCCTCGGTGGAGCTCTCCTCAAACGTGACTTACTCACCTCCAAGCTACAGCCCTACTCTCTATTAGCTCTAAATTATGACAGCTTCATTTCCTTTCTTCCAATCCTTATGCTTTATAATTTTGTTTGTTGCCTTAGTTCACTGGACAACATTTTCTTGTTCTTAAATACTGTACACTTTTTACATGAAAGCAAGTAAACTACCAGATATTTAGTTCAAAACAACAGTAATAGGGAAGTTCAACAAGCTCAGTGAGAACCATCATATACTACAGGGAAACTATAAGGAACTTACTGCAAACTATATGAGCATGAAAAAGGACACAGACACTATCAATAAGAGAAAAGAAGAAATGAAGAATACAATTTCTGAATTGAAGAACACAGTAGAAGAAAGCAAAAGCTGGCTAGAGGAAGCACAGGATCAAATCAGTGCGCTGGAGGACAAGGCAGGAAAAAACTCCCAGAAAGAGCAAGAAAAGGAAAAAAGACTCACAAAGAATGAAGAGGGGTTAAGGGAACTGCAGGACAACATGAAACAATAATATCTGTATCATAGGGATACCAGAAGGAGAAGAGGAGGAGCAATAGATAGAAAACCTGTTAGAAAAAATGACTGAAAACTTCCCTAATTTGAATATAGAAAAGGTCACACAAGTCCAGGAAGCACAGAGGGACCCAATCAAGAGGAAACCAAAGACACCCACTCCAAGACACATCATAATTAAAATGGCAAATATCAAAGAAAAAGAGAGACTCATAAAGGCAGTGAGGGAGAAACAAGAAGTAACATACAAGGGATCCCCGATAAGGCTAGGAGCTGAGCTCTCAACAGGAACACTGCAAGCCAGAAGAGAATGGCAAGAAATATTCTAAGCAATGAAAACCAAAGGCCTGCAGCCAAGACTACTCTACCTAGAAAGACTGTCAATTAAAATGGAAGGCGAAATAAGGAGTTTTCCAGACAAAAGAAGGCTAAATGAATACATCTCTACCAAACCAGTATTGCAAGATATGCTAAGGGGACTGCTTTAAGAAGATGAAGAAGAAGAGTGAGAGAGGAATACAGGTCCAAAGGGGGTAAAATGGCAATGAATAAGTACCTATTAATAACAACCTTAAATGTAAATGGATTAAATGCACCAATCAAAAGACATATGGAAGCTGAATGAATTAGAAAACATGACCCACACATATGCTGCCTACAAGAGACACATGTCAGAACAAAAGATCTCCAGAGACTGAAAGTGGAGGGTTGGAAAAAAATATTCCAAGAAAAAAAAAAAAGCCAAGGTAGCAATATCTATATCAGACAAAATAGACTTCAAAACAAAGGTTACAAAAAGAAACACAGAAGGTCACTTCATAATATTCAAGGGAAGAATCCATCAAGAAGACATAAACATTGTAAACATATATGCACCCAACATGGGAGTACCCAAATATATAAGGAAAAACTTGGAGGACTTCAGGAAAGATATAGACAACAACACAATTATAGTAGGGGATTTTAACACCCCACTGTCAACAATGGATAAATCTTCCAAACAAAATAACAACAAAGATATTGTGGAACTGAATGATGCATTAGATCAAATGGACTTAACTGAGATATACATCTATATATATCTATATCTATATCTATAGATATAGACATATATATATATAGAACATTTTATCCCAAAGAAGCAAAATACACATTCTTTTCAAATGCACATGGAGTATTTTCAAAGATAGATCACATGATAAGACACACGAAAAGCATCAACAAATTCAAGAAAATTGAAATCATAACAAGCATTTTCTCAGACCACAAGGCCTTGAAACTAGAAACCAACCTCAAAGAAAAAAGTTAAAAATATTCAAATTCATAGAGACTAAATAGCATGCTATTAAACAATGAGTGGATCATTAATGAGATCAAAGAAGAAATAAAAATGTTTCTGGAAACAAATAAAAATGAACACACAACAGTCTGAAACCTATAGGACACAGTGAAGGCAGTCCTGATAGGGAAGTTCATAGCAATACAGGCTTACCTAAAAAAGATAGAAACGTTTCAAATAAACAGCCTAATACTACATCTACAAGAACTGGAGGAACAACAACAAACAAAGCCCAGAGCAAGCAAAAGGAAGGAAATAATCAAGATGAGAGCAGATTTAAATAACATAGAGACTAAAAGAACAATTCAAAGGATCAATAAATCCAGGAGCTGGTTCTTAGAAAGATAAACAAAATCAACAAGCCTTTAACCAGATTCATCAAGAAAATAAGAGAGAGGACCCAAATAAATGTCAGAAATGAAAAGTGGAGAATTACAACTGATACCACAAAAATACAAATGATTGTAAGAAATTACTATGAACAACTATATGCCAACAAATCTGAAAACCTGGGTGAAATGGACAAATTTCTAGAAACATATAATCTTCCAAAACTGAATCAAGAAGCAGAAAGCGTGAACAGACCGATAACAGTTGATGAAATTGAAGCAGTAATCAAAAAACTCTCAACACACAAAAGCCCTGAACCAGGTGGTTTCACAGGAGAATTTTATAAAACATTTAAGGAGAGCTAACCCCTAGCCATGTCAGACTATTCCAAAAATTCTAAGAAGATGGAAGACTCCCAGACTCTTTTTATGAAGTCAGCATCATCCTAATCCCAAAACCAGATAAAGACACAAGAAAGAAAACTACAGACTGCTGATGAACAAAGATGCTAAAATCCTCAGCAAAATATTGGTAAATCACATCCAGCAAACATTAAAAAGATCATACATCATGATCAAGTGGGATTCACTCCAGGAATGCATGGATGGTGCAATATTCGCAAAGCAATAAATGTAATACATCACATAAACAAAAAGAAATATCAATAGATGCAAAAAAGCATTTGATAAATTCCAGCACCCATTTATGATAAAAACACTCAGCAAAGTAGGAGTAAACGGACACACTTCAACATAATAAAGGCCAAATATGAGAAGCCTACAGCCAACATTGTACTCAATGGGCAAAAACTAAAGCCTTTCCTACCAAGATCAGGAACAAGACAAGGATATCGACTTCTACCACTTCTATTCAACATAGTATTGGAAGTCCTAGCCACAGTGATCAGACAAGAAAAATAAATAAAAGGCATCCAAATTGGAAAGGAGGAAGTAAAACTGTCATTGTTTGCAGATGACATGATAGTGTATAGGAAACCCTATAGACTCCACCAGAAAACTACTTGACCTAATAAATGACTTTGGCAAAACAGCAGGATACAAATTCAATATTCAGAAATTGAATGCATTTTTGTACACCAACAATGAAATATCAGAAACAGAAATTAGGAAAAAATCCCATTTACTATAGCAACAAGAAAAATAAAGTACCTAGGAATAAACCTAACAAAGGAGGTAAAAGACCTGTACTCAGAGAATTACACAACACTGAAGAAAGAAATTAAGGAAGACATAAATGGAAGCATATACCGTGTTCATGGAGTGGAAGAAATAACTCATCAAAATCTCCATACTACCCAAAACAATTTATAGATTCAACTCAATCTCTCTTAAAATATCTATGTCTAAAATATCTATTTTACAGATATAGAACAAACATTTCAAAAATTTATATGGAATCATAAACTATCCTGAATAGCTGCAGCAATTTTGAGAAAGAAGAACCAAGTAGAAGGGATCACAATACCTGACATCAAACTATATTACAAGGCCACTGTAATCAAAACAGTCTGGTACTGGCATAAGAACAGATACATAGATCAATGGAGCAGAATAGAGAGCCCAGAAATAAACCCATGTCTCTAACGTCAATTAATATTTAACAAAGGGGGCAGAAGCATAAAATGGAGTAAAAATAGCCTCTTCAACAAACGATGTTGGGAGAGCTGGACAGCTGCATGCAAAAATAATTAAATTCAACCACCAACTTATACCATACACAAAAATCAACTCAAGATGGATAAAAGACTTAAGTATAGGTCATGACACCATAAAAATCCTAGAGGAGAACATAGGCAGGAAAATTTCATATATTCCATCCAGCAATATTTTCACTGATACGTCCCCTAAAACAAGGGACATAAAGGAAAGAACAAACAAATGGGACTTCATCAAATTAAAAAGCTTCTGTGTGGCTAAAGAAAACATCAGCAAAAAGGAAAGAGAACCAACCATATGGGAAAATATATTTGCCAATGATAACTTCGACAAGGGTTTGATTTCCAAAATCCATAAAGAATTCCCATGACTCAACATTAGAAAGACAAACAATCCAAGTAAATGGGTAAAGGACCTGATCAGACCCTTCTCCAATGAGGACATACTGAGGGCCGAGAGACATGTGAAAGGATGCTCAGTATCACTAGCCAGTAGAGAGATGAAAATTAAAACCGCAATGAAATACCACTTCACACTGATCAAAATGGCAATTCTAAACAAATCAACAAACAATAAGTGCTGGTGAGGTTGTGGAGAAAAGAGAACCCTAGTACGCTGTTAGTGGGAATGCAGACTGATGCAGCCACTGTGGAAAACAGTATGGAATTTTGACAAAAAACTAAAAACAGAAATACCTTTTGATCTGGAAATTCCACTGTTGGCATTATACCCTAAGAATCCTGAAACACCAATTCAAAAGAACCTATGCACCCCAGTGTTTGTAGTAGTTCGATTTACAATATCCAGGTGCTCAACAAAGCAACCTAAGTGCTCATCAGTAGATGAATGGATCAAAAAACCATGGTACATTTACACAATGGAATACTATGCAGCAGAAAGAAAGAAGGAGCACTTCCCCTTAACGGCAGCATGGATGGAACTGGAGAGCATTATGCTAAGTGAAATAAACTAGGTGGTGAATGGCAAATACCATATGATCTCACCTGTACGTGGAACCTAATCAGCAAAACAAGCAAGCAAAATATAACCAGAGACATTGAAATAAAGAACAAACTGACAGTAACTAGAGTGGTGGAAGGGGTATAACATGGGAAAGAAGGAGAAAGGTTGTCAAGGTACATATATAAAGGACCCATGGACAAAGGCAAAGAGGGATAGGATTGAGCATGGAAGACATGGGTGGGTGGGTATGGGGAAGTTGTGGCGGGAAAATGGAGACAACTGTACTCAAACAACAATAAAAAACTAAAAAAATTTTTACATGAAATTATATGTTTGTTACCATCTGTCTTTCCTTTCTTCCCTCCTTCTTTCCTTTCCCTTAAGATACTGTTTATGAAATTAACATAATTTATCTCAATTCCTAACTTGTCCAGAAATGCTTCAGCAAATATAGTAAATGTAAACTAAATTGTAAATAATATCCTTTCTAAATATATTGAGACTATTTTAATATTTTTTCTTTTTATATGGTTTTCCTTTACTTATTCCTTTTCTGGTGCTCTTCCCTGCTACGTGTAGATCTAAGTTTCCAATCCATATTATTTTTCTTCTCTCTAAACAACTTCTTTTAACATTTACTGCATGGCAGTTCTATACTCTGCTCAAATTGGTTTGCTAAAATTTTCTTTCAGATTTTTATACATATGTTCATAAGTGAAAATATCTTGTAAATTTTCATTTTCTGAATATCTTGTTTGGTTTTATGACATGATTATACTTACTTCATAAAATGTTTAAAAATATTCATTATTTTGCTGTTCTTTATAAAAGTGTGAGTAATGTTTAAATCATAGTTTCTTCAAATGTTTGTTAGAACTTGTCCATAAATATGTCTGGATCTGGAATTTTCTTTGTGGAGAAGCTTTTAAGTACTACTATTCCTTATCTTTATAAATGCAGGGCGACTCAAATTTCCTAGTACTCTTGAGTCAGTGTTGATGCATCAAATTTAGAGGAATTGGTTTTGTTTTCTTTTTTGCATAAAATCCTCTCATATTCTTTTTAACTATCTGTAATAGCTAGAGTTATGTCTCTTTCTTTATCTTTAGGCCTGAGGTAAAGGTAAATTTTTTCAAACACTATCTCTGCCTATTCTAACTGCCTGGGAACTATGGAATAGGGACCATTTTTGTGGCAGAAACAGACGAATTATCCACCTTAACTTTAATGTACAACAACCATTTTATTGTTTTCATGAAACTGTCAGTTGACTGGAGGCAGTATTTTGCCAGCCTTGCCTCGACTCAGTTATGCAACTACATTAAACTTGTAAACTGGATTAAGCTGGAAAGTCCAAGATGGTCTCTTTCACATATCCAGGATCTTGTTACTCACTGTGAGCTGAATGCCATTATTTTCCCCAGTATGGCCTGTCTGTCCATGTGACATCCCAGCCCTCATTGCCTCTACATGGCCTTTCTGTTTAGTAAGCTTGCCTGGACACCCTTAAAACATGGCAGTTGGGCCCCAAAAGGAAAAATGTGGATGCTGTCTGGTTGCTTAAGGCTTGAGCTCAGAAACCCCAGAAGGTTGCTTTCATCATATTCTGTAAACTAACATAATCTTAAACTCAATCTAGATTCAAGGAGTTGGGAAGTAGACTTCACCTTTTCATGGGGGGACCTTGAAAGTGACAGTGCTCAGGGCACAGAGAGACATGATTCATTGGAGGTCATCTTTAATATCCTACCACTTTGGCCCTGAATGTCTTCACACAGAATCCTCTTCCTATTCCCCTGACAGGTAGATACAGGTGCTCAGGCAGGCCTTCTGAGCCATGTAATAAAGATAGAAGTTCCTGTTGGAGAACTCCTCACCAGCAGCCTCTGCCCTCTAGCAGCCGGATGAGGTATAAGCAAGAAATAAACATGGGGTGTGTTAAACCACTTATATTTCAAGGTTTATTTATTAAAGTAGCTAATGTTACCCTAAAAATACATCTTTAAACTAAATTCTCAGCTTCAGGTTATTCAGAGTGTACTGGTAATATGAATTGGATTGTAAATCTATGGGAGTAATATTTTGTGATTATAGTCTCTCAGAGGATATTTTTTCTTTTTCACCCAGTGCCAAGGTCTGAGATGATCAAATTTCCTTATTGATTCATGTGATGTGAAGCATGGGAGGATTTGGTGAGGGTAGACAGTGAGGACAATTTTTCTTCATTTATCTTTACCCTGAAAATAGCCCTTTGCAGACCCCACTTTATATGGGTGAGTGCTGGCATTGTCCCCTAATCCCAGCCAACCCTATCCCTAAAGCAAGCTGTGAAAGCCACCACCAACCCACAAGTTCCCTTGGACTCGCAAGTGCTCTTAGCCTGACGCTGTCTAGATTACTGCTCTCAATTAGTATTTATCGTCTAAGAATTCCACAATTTTTTACCCACTCTTTCTCACATGTAAAAATATGTTATTTATATTTTAGCTAGCATTTTAAATTGGTTTTGATAAGAAGGTCAGTTTGGTTTTATAAATTTCAATACTACCAGAAAAAGAATTAGGCATTTGTTTTTAAAGGCATTTAAATTTATGGTAAATTTATGTGTTTCTCATGACTTCTCCAGATGAATTCATCTCATTCTGCTTTTGTAATTTCCTATTCACATTCTCATTCTCTGTCTTTTTTTTTTTTAATTTGTCAATAGTACCAAGTGTACTCCAAAAAAAGTCCTGATGATATTTCCACTCATTGTGATCTCTGGTGGCTAGTTTACATCTCAGAACTACTTGTAAGATAAAAATTGATATTACCCCTACCTTTCTCTGAAAACAGGAACTTACTGAACAAAACTGTTCTTGCCTTCAAGTTCTGTTTTTCAAGTTAAGTAATATCTGTTTCATTCCAGTGAACTCTCTTCTATTTTCTAAAGAGTTGCTATGAATTTTAGGTTTTTCTGGGTTTTCTTCAATTTAGTGTTCTCAGCTTTAAATATATGAGTTAATCTGAGATCTCCCAAAGCAGAACCTGAGACAAGGATTCAGACATGTATGCATTTATTTGGGAGGTGATTCCAGAAAGCTGGATTATTCATCAAACCAAATGTAGCAGTAAGAGAAGAATATTAATGTGAATGTCCAGGAGGCAGAGAACATACTAAGTAAGAATTATGATTCTACATTATGATATGATATTTGCCAAGGACAAAGAGGATTCAACACATAGTGGTTCAACACTATTTTATAATCACCAAAGTAACAAAAATTGTGGTGATGATGATTAATACTTTTTGAGCATTTTCCACTAAATGTGATTAATTTGAGCTTTCTCTAAATTTGATGAATTCAATCCTAAAAAAATCCAGTCAAGTATGATGCTTCTTTTATTCCTACTTTACAGAGTGACAAATTAAGGCCTGGGTAGATTATTTAGTTGCCCTGTGTTATACAATTAATAAACACTGGAGCAAAATTCGATCTCAGGCACTCTGAAGAAGGCCACACTCCTAAATACTATACTGTATACTGCTTCTCAAGTTTATTCTAGAAATGTATGTCCATTGAAGGAAATCTGGAAAATGTAGAAAAGCAGAAAGAAAATTGCTTCAGTCAAACCATGATCCCGAAAGAGATTGTAAGGTAGAAATTTTCAATCCGTTTTAAAAATGAAAGAAATATAACTTTAATAAATTTGGGAAATCTACTGAAGAAATTGCACCAAAAAGAAAGAAAGGGAGGAAAGAAGGAAAGGAGGAAGGGAGGGAGGAAGAAAGGAAAGAAAGGAAAGAAAGGAAAGAAAGAAAGAAAGAAAGAAAGGAAAGAAAGAAAAGAAAGAAAAAAAAAAGAAAGGGAGGGAAGGAGGGAGGGAGGAAGAGGGAGAGAGAGAGAGGTAGAATCAGACTGTAAACCAGATTTTTCTACATCCACAGCATTTCTTCATTATCCTAATACCTTAGTTGGCAGGGAGAATTTATTTCAGGAACAGGTTATGAGATGTAAGCACAATTCTGTTAGAACATGTGGGTGTGTGTTTAGTTGTAAGAGCTCATAAATCTTTGGATCTGCACATGGAGCATGTAGGATTTTTGTTCCAGGTCTCTCCTCTCTGGTCCCACATGACAGAAGCTAGCATTTACTTTTAACCTTATTCCTTTGCACTGGAAGTAATTGCAAACTCTCCCATGCCATTTAAGTGTTTCTTGCTCTTTGAGGCTTATTTCACTTTTAAAATAGACTCAGAATAATATTCATGTTAGCCTTCTGCTAATAACCTGAGTATGATCTAAATGATCATGATAAAATGGAGGCACATTATGTAATTTTGAAAGGAAGTGCTTTGCACTTTTTATTTTAAGCACTGAAGTAGAAACATCAGTAGAAGAAAGAAATCATTGAAGGAAATTAAATTAGGATCAAGGAAGGGCAGACTAACAACCAGCTTAATTATAATAATTTATACAGGCTCTTTATAGGATGATTTTCAAATATCATTCCTTGGATCACAACAGATCTGACCTGATGCATCCTAAGTTAGCTGCTTTGTTTGTGATCAGTCTAAAATCTTGAGGACTGCCAAGAGAGCATCTGCAAACTGTTATTAGTAGGGAAAATATAAATTATTTTGATCTATGGAATATGTGATTGTCACTGGCTGTACTATTATTAGATATTCTAGAGAGAATTGGAAAAATGGCACAATCAAGGGGAGCAAAGCCTAATTTAAGAAAACCTTGAGATGGAGTTTTCATTTTGTACATAGGCTAATAAATATAGCTTAATGTATATTCTTTATTTTGTTTTTATGTTTTTTTTAAAAATTTAATTTATTTACTTTTTAAATACATTTGTCTCTGCCTACCCCCCACGTCTTTCCCTTGCCCCCTCCCACCTTTCTGTTTTTATGTTTTGATTTCTAACTTTGGCTGGTGGTCTTTGACCTAGATTAACTTTTTCCTCCTGTATATAAATATAAATTATCTATAAGGAACCTTGTTGTACTTAAAATTACTTGCAGTTATTAAGTTGTCAGTTCCTAAGGGACAGTTTTGAATTTTTTCACAAAGTGGCTTTAATTCGTATGGGTTTTTAATTTATTAATACCTTGCTATTTTAAAAATAAGGATTCGGTACAATTAAGTTACTTCAGATGGTTAGAGCAGTGCTACTTAGAAGGGTGGTCCTTAAACGGCCAACATCAACATAACTTGGGTGTTTATTAGAAATGCATCTCCTTGAGCCTCACCCAGATCTATTGATTCAGAATCTGTTGCAGGCAGTACTCAAGAATCTGTGCTAGCCATGAAGTTCAGGAGTGGTTTTATTATGGCACAAAAATTAACAGATATAGATGTCATATATTCATAATTACCACCATCTTATTCTGCTTCTTTTTTTTATGGATGATGAGGTGAGTAGTATTTAATATTTCATTTCAATTTGAATTGCAAAAAGTTGTCTAAGTGTCACTGTGGATCCTCTAGCTTATCTGTGACTACTCTTAATTTAATAAATATCTTAGGAGAAACTATGAGAAATCTTCAAGACAATCTCATCTACAAGGAATTCGTAGTCCTTTGGGTGAGGCAGCTCTGTAACCAGATACCTGTCAGTGAAGTGTGATTCATGCTAACACAGGGCTCAGGAAGCACAAGGCTATCAAAGAGGGTGGGATTTACTCTGGAGAAACTGAGGGTGGCTTTCTAGAGCTGTTTCCTGTGAAAGGGGAATGGAACTCCAGATAGAGTCAATAACATGTTCAAAGGTTTCTAAAAAACCTGATAGGTTTACAAAATAATGTAGCTGGAATTTAGGATATTTAGGAGCCTGTCCAAGCTTTGGGTCCTGGGATTCTCACTTTACTCCTCTGTTTATCCTAGCCTTCAGGGTAGCAACTGCATCTTTCAGGTGTCAATGATCTAGATTACCTCAACCCTAGAAGTGACAATGGCTTTGAAATTGCTAATATGTGGTTTTACCTGAGTGCCCCCTTTATGCCCCGAGTAAAAAGTGCTCTTTATTAAATCCTCTGTGACAATACTTAATGCAGATCTTTTTTTTCTAACCAGATCTTGACTAATCTAATTTTTAAGGGAAAAATTCTGTGATTAATGGGATAACATAGAGGATAATTTTGAAGATGATTGTGTGGGGGCAATGGAAGACAAAAATAAAAATAAAAATGGAGATCGCGACACTACTGCAATTTTGTCCAGGCTAGAGTTATCAAGAACCTTAACTAAAGCATGTGCAGTTGGGGAGAGAAACATTTGCTCAGGCCCAAAATGAAGGAATCATCTGTAATTCTCCCTTTTCTCTCTATTAATCCCTACTCCCCCTCAACACACATGCATGCACACACACACAACAATTCCATTAATAAGTACTCTTAGTTCTCCATGCAGGCATGTTCCAAATCTGACAACATTTTACTACACCTGCTACAGAATTTCTAGTCTAAGCCAATACCATCCTTGTCTTGATGATCAAAGTAGCCTCCAGTTTTCTCCCATTCTTATTCTTCCCAGAAAAGGCAAATCCATAGAAATGGAGTGTATATTAGTGATTGCATTATCCAGAAAGCAGCTGGTGTCATTCTTGAAAAAATATAATACAGACCAGATTGCTCCCTGCTTAAAGCTCTGTAATAGATTTCTTTGGAAATAGAGATTGAATTGGGGCTCTCCATGATCCGACTCCACCTCCTCCTGTGGTGTCATCCTACACTCTCCATTAGTCACAGTTTGCCATCCACACTGGTTGTCCTGTTCCCTGAACTCACTGAGCAACACCCTCTTTCTGAGTTTTGTACTGGCTGTTCCCTCTGCTTAGAACTACAATAAGCAAACAGTTCGTATTTTGTTCCTTTGGTTTTATGTCTATTTCTTGGCCCTTCTGAGAATCTGTAGTAGTATGCTAGAGAAATTAGAATACGATTAGTTCAGTTATCCCACTATTCTCTGCTGGTTTTCCTACAAAATAAATCTCAGCATATTTTATGTAAATTGATGAAAAGTCCAAAATGAAATGTGTATAAATGTTCTATTGAATGCTTTTCTGGTTGAGAGAAATGTGTTCACTCTATGTAATGACCTTGAGTGTTAGAAAAGGAAACTTTCTTGATTTCACTGCCTGGAAAACACACTGAATTTATAAAATAACCACTCTATCATTAAAGAAAACACTTTATTACAAGCCTTTACTGTATTTTGATATTTCCAATGTAACCTAAGTTTCTTCCTGAAAAGCTTGTTATAAGAAGGTACCACAGCATGTATTAAAGACATGAAAGAGCCTTTTAGCTTGTGCACATTCTGTGTCAATAGGATGCTTGTTAATGTTTGAAAGTAATTAATTTTTAAAGTACACTGAGTATTTCCTCTGAGATATATTTTATATAGCTAATTTGTTTAGAAAACCCCCACTTTCTACATTGAATTCATCAAGTGTTAATTGCCTGTATGAGAAACAGTGCATAAATATGGCAGGGGGTAGAAAGGGAAGTAACACCAGACCCCAGACTGCTATACTTAGAATAGAAGTCTGAGTCACCACCATATAAGGTATGCCATGAACACATTATATCACACTTACAATATCTCCATGAATGTTGAGTTTGCCCAATAATTCTAGAAATATCATTATCAGAAAAGAAAAATAAAAGGAATAACATTGCAGTTAAGGGTACAGACTGTAGAACCAGATTTCCTAGGCTTGACATTTGGTGTATTCATCAAAGTAAGTGACATGAGCTGTTGTAACATATCCTTTAAATCCCAGTGACTAACACGATGTGACATAACTTGCATGCCACTGTCCAGTGTGAGTTAGGAGGACCTCCAATCTATCTCTCTTATGAGAGGTGACTCAGAGGTCCAGGATCTTTTCATCTTGGGGTCATTTGCTTCCACTCAGAGAGAAAGAATGAGCATAGAAAACCATGCTGCATATTGGAGGTGCCAGGCTGGGAAAATGTCCTACATCAATTTCTATTGTTCAGAATCAGTCACATGGACCTACCTTAATACAGTGGCAGTTCAAAGTAAATTCTTCCTGTAGCATTGGAAGGAAAATTAAACAGTAGACACACAGCCTCATTTCGCCAAACCTGGCTCTACTACCTATTAGCTTTAATGCTATAAAACTCTCCATGTTACTGTTTCCTCATCTGCAAAATGGAGATAGTAATAGTACTGACCTCACAGATTTGTAATGAAGATTAAGTGAGTCAATATATGTAAAATACTTAGAACAGTGCCTGGAACATATTACAGTAGGTTAGCTATTTCTAGTTTGTATGTGAGGAAAATTACTTTAAGGGAGATATGAAGGGCTATCGAATTTCAGAACAGGAAGAAAGCATTTTTATTTAGGGGGCTCTGGTAGGCAGATTTGCCCCTAAATATGTCCATATTCTAAACCATGTAACCTATGAATATGTTATTATGAATATGTTACATGGCAAAGGGATTTTGCAGATGTGGTTAAGATTATGGGCCTTGAGATGAGGAGATTGTCCTGGATTATCTGGGTGAGCTCAGTCCAATTGCATGATCCTCTAAGAATGGAGAACTGTCAAAGGCAGAGAGGATACCACAGAGGGGAAGTCAAAGAGAAACAAAGCTCTCGATGGACTGGCTTTGGCAGTAGAGGGGGTGGGGGAGGCCTCAGTACTACGGCCACAAGGAACTGAACTCTGCCAACAACCCAAAGGAGCTTTAAAGTAGGTTAAAAAAATGTAAAGTAATTTTGTTTCCAGCAGCCTCTAGATAAGAGCCCATTGGGTCTACACCTTGAATCCATTTTCATGAATCCTCAGTAAAGGACATAGATAAGGTTGCCTGGATTTCTAAACTACAGAACTATGAGGTAATAAATATATAGTGTTTTAAGTCATTAAGTTTATAGCAGCTGTAGGAAATAATAAAAATGATCAATAAAATATTCATAATAGAAAATGTACTTGAGATGGGCTTGATTGACAGTCAGGGTTTTGTTCCTTGGATAAAATGGGAGGAAAATTCACATGGAAGTGAGGGAGGAGACAGCATAGGGAGAACTCTGAGGCTGCACTGCTGTTACTGGCCAGCTCCTAGCATCCTGGTTGCCAGGAAACGCCTTTTAGCACCTAGGTAGAATGAATAGAAAACCAAGGCAGGGAGGAGGAGGGAGACTTTTCTCACCCACTAACTCAGCAGTCCTGAGCCTGGTCCGATAATATTGCCAGGTGTTCCAGTATCACAGGAAACACTATGTTAGCAAGGAAGGAGGGAAGTTTTTGAAATTCTATGTAGCATTTCCACTATCTGGGAAAGAAGGCCTTGAAATTGTGCTTTCACCCCAAGTCCTGGAATGTGGGAGAGGTTCCACAGTGCCCAAAAAAGAAGCCCATAAATAACTTTGGGTAACTGCTCCATCTTTAATGAACTTCCTCCTGTCACATATCTGTTTTACAATAAGAGGAACAAATTGAGTCTGGAGCAAGATAAGGATTTAGGCTAATAGACCCCCACACATACCTAAGTTTGGGTAGTCACATCCCCCCGGGGAGGCTGGCACCACATTTACCTGTCAATCAATATATAACTTTTTACTCCCATCCTGCCAACCATGTAAGTCTTCAGAACAAAGCACTGCCTTTACTTGGTGCTCCTGACTCTCTGGCTGCCCGACCTCTGGCCACCCCAGGGGCTTGCCACACCGACCTTCAGCAGCCCTTACTTTTACCTCCCTGCTTTTTGCTGAACCTCTGCCTTTTGCCCCTCTACCTTAGCTAGGCCCATACTCTTCCATGGAACGGATCACTAATAAGCTCCAATTGTATGCTAATAGACTTGCTGATCTGTAATTTTTTACATGTGTCAGTAAGAATAACCAGGTCTCTCCCACCAACAAGAGGGACAGCTTTGAGCAAAGGAGGCAGCTGGAAATGTAGACAGGAGGGGTTTCAGAGTCATGTTCCTTACAACATTAGGAATTTATTTGCAGGGTTTAATGACAGGTAGATTAGAGCAATGGTATGGCAGGCTTTAAATTTCTAGACAAGGAGTTTGTCCTTAATTCCACAGCAAATGAGGAACAACTGCTAGATTTTGATCTGATAAGTGATGTGGTCAGGTAGGTAGGTAAATGGGAAGAATCACAAACCCAGATGGAGAAAAGTGCTTACACAGTAGGTAGTGAACTAAGGAAGTAGTTTTGGGAATAAAAAGGTAGGCACTGATGTGAAACTGTCTTAGGACAGCTTCTCTAGATAAGTAATTTACAGAGGAATTGTTCCCTTGTGAAAACCAGAAAGGGTGTGGAAGGAAGCAGGACAGGGAAGGAGAAGATACTAAGCAAGAGTGAGCTTTCAGGGCAAATCCCAGCCTTAGCCTGATCCCATGAGGAGCTGGATCATAAACGTCACCTCAGAGTTGGTTTTGGTTAAAGTCAAGGGAACTGGGCTTTCAGACTTCTGCATGATCACCCATTAGATATAGGCCACACAAAGTGATAAAAACTCCTAGGCATTGGGGGTAAAGAGTTTCAATAGTGTCAGGGCAGCTCTCTGAAGAAGCCTCAGGTACAACCAGTAGAAGCCAAGTGGGCACAGCTGGGAGATGGACACAGGGAACTTGTAAAAGGGACATGGCAGACCTGGGAGCTCAGCATTAGCATGAGTACAGGGAGCAAAGAGCTTGTGTCCAGGGCAGCTGATGTGAGGTGAGGGAGTTGGAAGTGAAGTGAGGGTAAACCAATTTCTGAGCCCTTTTTCTTGGGAGAATTATGCTATCATGGATACAAATAGGAGTACCAGGAGGGAAGTTAGGTCAAATGATGAAAATCAGGGAAGATGGTGGGTCAGTTTTGCATATTCTATATTTTCCATAAACTCATTATTTAGAACATTTTCCAAGTGATGCAAAAACCATAAAGTTGTATGAACTTAAAGCTCCTGGGTGGTGGGGCTCCATTTTCTACTACAATATATGCATTGATTTTTTTTCCAAAATGTCTGCCTACTTTTCACACATGAGGGTAATCAAACCAAAACATTATTAAATGCTTTCACTTACTCTGAGGAAACATATAATTAGACAGCAATGTTTTATTGATACTAACAATGAAAGTTGAACTAGATATTGATCACATTAGTATATTGTTCAAGTTAAACAAGAATGAACAAGAAACTGCTATGCATTTTCTCTGGCCTCTGGGGTTGGCTAAAATGAAAACAATAACTGTTGTCAATTAAAATATACACAAGAGCAAACTCTACAAACAAACTGAATTGTGATAGATGAGAGAAAGGACTATGAACTTCAAGAGAACAAACAAGTATTTTTTTAATCTAACATAGTTACTGGAATCTTAAATCAAGGGAAAGTGAGGGGAGGGTATTGTGTTCTAACTTCTGTTCAATTTAACAAATGCTTCCTGGGTGCTCTTTAAGTGCAGAAAGCTTTTATAGATCTTGTGGGAAATGGAGAATGCATGAGTTTTGGCTCCCAGGTTGGCCTGCTTGTCTAGTATGTGAGAGGTACATTCTTGAAAAGCAAACTGTAAAATTCTTATAAGATTTATCTCATAAATAATCCAGTGTAAATGTAAATCCTTGAAGTGCCATTACCTTATGTGATCTTGTGCAGGTCATGTCATGGCTTTATTCAAAATCCATCGATTGAGACCTACTAGATAATGTAACCTTTGAGCCTCTCTTGAAAATAAGGAGGTGATAGCATCTTCCTCAGGGAAATTTGAGAATAAAATGACCACTCCTTAAAGTGTGGTGCTTGGACTAGCAATATCTGAAAAACCTGGATGCTTGCTAGAATTGCAGAGTCTTGATTCCAACCCACATATCCAAAGTTTTAGGGATGGGATCCTGAGATCTGTTTAAGAAGCCCGGTGTGTGATTCCTCTGCAGGCATGTTTGAGAAGTACTGGATTAAATGATACAACATTTAAGAGCTGACATAGTGTGGTGATTAGGACTTTGGGTGCAGGAGCCAGGCTGCTTCCTCGTTTGTAAGTTGGACAACCTTAAGACATTCTCTGAACCTTAGTCTCTCTTCTCATCTGTGCAATGATGAATATTGATGTAGAACACATGTAAGCATGTAGAACAGGGTCTGGCCCCTTATACATGCTCAAGAAATATTATCGCCTGCTATTATTAAAGTACTTGGTGAACATAGGTTTCTTTCTTGTCAATACTCCTTGCCCTTTGTACTCTGGTTGCAGCCTGTTCCATATCTTCTGCACCCTGAGGTACAGGCTGACTAAGAATCCTCAGTCTGGGTACTGATTATCTCTTGCTACACTTATGCTGGAATTTCAAATCACCATAAAACTTCAGCAGTGTTCATGAATAAACATTTAATTTTTCTCCTGAGTCTATATAACTACTGGACAGTTCTGCTGATCTAGGTTAGAATCAGTTGATCTCAGCTCGGCTCACTCATATATTTTGTGGTTGACTTGCAATAGGCTGGTCTGGAATGACCTCAGTTAGGAAAACATCCATGGTTCACTTATTCTTCATTCTCATCCTTCCTTCTTATTACTTCTTTGTTCTCATTCTTCAATAGGCTAATCCAGGCTTGTTCATATGACACTATCAGGGTTCCCAAACTGTGAATTAGATTTAGCAAATTAAATTTTAAACTAGCCCATTATTGTTGCTACCACATTCAATTGGCCAAATCATGTTACAGGCCAGCTTAGGTTCTAGGGATGAGGAATTCCACCTTTGATGGGAGTTGTTACAAAGTCATATTATGAAGGAAAAGGTGAAGATTTGAAGTCATGTTTGCAATCAGTTCCCTAAAATCAAGAATGTTGCTTGTCGAGAAAGGAAAAGTAAACATGGAACATGGGATTTTTTTTTTTTTTTTTTTTTTTTTTTGGTCAGAGAAAGTTATATGGCAAAGACAGATGTCAACAGGGATAGGGAAATAAAATCCCCTATCACAAGAAGGGCAATGAATATTTCTAAAAATAATACTCCACAAATAATTAAAAAGAGAGAGAAAAATATGGGTTTCTTCAAGTGTGTTAGTTCCTGTGATAGACATTTTCCTGGCATGGGATTGTTTCCTAGATGTTAGACAAGATATAAGAAGTTCATGTTTCAAAGGGTTAAAATTGCCTGGAGCATTTAGCAACCCTTGCTGTAATAATCTCTAATTGAATCAATACAACCTATTATAAATATGATCTTTGGCAACAATGGGCATAATCTTTGTGCCTGATATGGCAAAGAGTACAACAAACCCAAAAAGAGCCATGAAAATAGTTATATTTTTAAAACTTGATTTCCTGTCTAGTCAAGATATAGTGGATACCCATCCAAGGTCACAGATTGAAGTGTGTAATAAATTTAGCTATGTTTATTTTCTGGAATGCTAGTTAGTTTCTATTATGAGACCCTATGCAACACAAAGCATTAATTTGATTTTAGTTAATTCAGGGTTTCCACATGCTTTTCCTGGGATGTCAGCTCTGGGGTTTTCATTGTTTCATGGCTTTAGTGTTGTGGGATCATGGATATGGAGTCCTCCATCATGTTGATATTTGTGCCATCATGTTGATTTTGTGCCATAATTTTGAGGTCCAAGTTGTCGGTCTTTGGTCCTACAGATGATTGTTGCATAGTCCTAAGGTTCTGTCTGAAAAGTCCCAGATGGGCCTGCCTGTCTTCTACCTTTGGCATGCTGGATACACAGACACAATCTGTTTCCATTTCCATCCTGGGGTCTTGCTGATCATTGGGGATTTTACCAAAGAAGGTCTAATCCCTTCCTTACTTCACTCCTCGAAATCTATCCTTCTCTCTCTCTCTTTTTTTTTTTTTAAATCTTGGGTTTAAAAAAGGAGTTGAGTGTAAGATCTCATGGTTTTCCTCTCTTATACGGCCACCCTCATGATTCTCCTTCAGGTCAAATCCCTTATTTTGTATAAAAGGAGGGTAAACTGGTAGACTTTGCTTTTTGCACATCTTACCTTTTTTCAGATTATCTGTGCACATGAACTCCCCATCCCACCACACCAGCCTAATGTTTTAAAACTCAAAATCCAAGAGGGCAGTTGTTATTTCTTTCCATTTATCACAGCTTGCATTCATTGAGGCAATGAATATAAACATGCTGCTGTTGAAATGAGGGTGGGGGAAGAGATAGGACTTAACAGGAAGTAGCAGAAATGAAATGATGTAAGTACTCTTACCATGGCTGATTTCAAATTACCAATGTGACTACTGAACAGAGAATTGGGAAGAGATGGGCTGTAGTGTATCATTATGTAATATTTTTGCCATATAGATATCAATGGCATAACTAATCTCAAGAGCATATGTAAACTAATTAAAATCATGAATTATGAGTGCTTATTAACTTTGTTTTGAACACAATTTACATAACTTGTTCATGTAATTTAATTTTTAATAATGGTTTTGTTTAACCAACTCATAAAATTCCTGAACATTTAGCAATAGGCCCTCAGTATACCACAGTTGTTAATGTTTTGACTGCAATTGTTAATGTTTTATAACTACATCCTGACACACAGGAACACGGCCTTTTATTCTTGAGTACAGAACAGGTTGTTTAGCATTATTAAGTGTTTTGGATGCCTCTAAGCCCTACCTCACACCCTTTCAGACGCACTTGTGATGCAGCTGCTGACATCGAGATCATAACATTTTTTTTTCGTCTTTTGATTTACACTCAGGGCCTTTTTTGGACTACTGTGGAAGTATGGGGCAGTTTACACCCACTGGATTAAACCCTTAACTAATAGGGAAAGAATATGATGGAGCATCACCTCTCTCTATTGATCCGAATTTACAACAGGATTCAATTTTCCACAGCTGTGGCAACTCCATATTGGGCAGTTGGGTTGAATGTCCTCATATCCCTGTTACATTCTCTGTTCCCTGCACTTGTGATATCTGAGAGAACCTCTCAGTAAACTACTTATACCCACACCACACTCCTGTCTCAGGTTCCATTTTCAAGAAGACTCTTGGTTAAGTCACTGGCCATCCATATGTTCTTGCACAACTATACTAGAAAAGCTTATGTCATTCAAGAGTATCTGTAGTATTCTGGACAATGCATATGCACTTTTTAAATAGAAATATTCTTGTATTTGGAGTAGAATTTAGAAGTATATAAACAAAGCTGATCAAAAAGCAGTGGTTTAGGTATTCTATGGTATTGAGACCAATAACTATGTCATTCTGTAAATGTTCTGACTTCAGTGACTAGGAATAGGTCTTAGATTTCTGAGGCTTCTTCTAAGAGAAACAACCCTATGAGCTCAATTGTACTCACTTGGTTTTAAAAGTGTATTTAGGAAGATGTGACAGATTGTTGTTTTCAAGGTACAGTAGCCATAAGATCTCTCATCCCACATGCTTTTCTTAGAATGTGAGTTAGACACTCCTGCCATCAAAAGATGAAGTCTGTGTTTCCTTTCTTAATTCTGGGTGGGCTTGGATATGTCAGTAGAGTGAATGTTATGAATTTCTGAGGCTTTTTAAAAGGTGACATAGGTTCCATTTGGTTCTCTTAAGACAGTTTCTTAGAATCCTGGGCCACCACATTAGCAGTCCAACAGCTTTGAGGCCACAATGTTGTGAGGAAGTGCAATCTAGCCCAAGTGGAGAGATTACATGGAAAGTCCCACAAACTACTTTAAGAGAGAGAGCTCCAACCAGCCCCCAGCTGCTCCAGGCTGTTGCGGTTCCACAGACCTCAATCCAGAAATATGTAGGTGAACCCATTCTGAATTCCTGTCTATAGGAACCATGAGATAATACATTAATTGTTGTTTTAAAACACTAAATTTTAAGGTGATTTGTTATGATCAATAGTAACTGTAACAAAAAAGTTGTTCAGGTCATGTACCTCCTCAGCTGGGGAGAAGTTCATTACTTTAAAATATATATATGAAATATTTAAATTTGGAGATAATAATTGCTGCCCCTGACAACTGGAATAACTAATAGATAAGTGTATAATGCTGAAGATGTTTGAGTTATCCTTTTATAAATTAGAGATAATCTTATTTTAATTCTATAATTTTCATATAATTACAAACAGAGAAAGTAGCAAGAATAGTACAAAGAAATCTTGTATACCCTTCATTTAGATTTAGCAATTAGTAATATTTTGCCACAGTTGCTTTACTATTCTGTCTCCCTCCACATGTGCACATATGCATGCACACACATGCTTTTTTCTGCACTACTGAGAACAAGTTACAGAACCTATACCCATTTGCTTCTAAATCATCAGTGTATATTTCATAAGAATAAGGTCATTCACTTCAGTAACAACAGTACAATATCAAATACAGGGAACTTTATTGATAGAATACGAATATCCAGTCAACAGGTATTATCCAAATTTATCCAATCACATCAATAATTTCCTTTATACTATTATTTTCCCTGTTCTAGGATCCAATCCTGATTCACACATTGCATTTAGTTTTTGTGTTTCTTCATTTTCAAAAAAGAAGTTACTCTTTTTTCAGCTTTCTAGAAAAATCTGTCACTTTGATTTTACTGTTAAAGAGCTGTAAAAGTGAATCTGGCCTTCTTATGCTTTTGAAAGCCTGTTTCAGAGACTGCTTCCCACTACTCTCTAGCTCTGGCTTTAAAATGTTAGGAGATATAAAAACGTTTGCTCAGCCAAGGGAAAGTCTAAATGTGGTTGCTGCACAGTTAGCATCTATTCAAGTAGACACAGTTTTTCTCTTGAACTGAAAACCACCTGCCAGTTGACATTTAAGGATCTAAAGAATGAGTCAGAAGCTTAAGGGTTTGTATTTCTTTAGAATAAATAATTAGTTATTACTACTGCTCCTAGAAATTGGAAATATTTGTGTTATGGGGCTATTAGGAGAATTGTGTCACTTGCTTGGGTTTAAAAACAAAGATATAAAGGATTCCTATTCTTCCTCCATCCACCTGACTCTTGGAGGTCCCAGCCTGTTTTATTTCTGACTTCTCAATCAAGAGTGGTATTAAGGTTATTTGTTTTTTTAACTTTTTAAAAAACTTAAGGAAGAAGTGAAAAAGATCACTGTACATATTTAAAGTATACAACATGATGGGTTGATATACATATATAGTGGAATGAATGCCAAAATCATGATGTCTAACTCATCCATTATATAGTTAACTCTGTGGGTGGGTATGTGCGTATGGTGAGAATGATTAAGATTTACTCTCAGCAACTTTCAAGCATATAACACTGTAATACTAATTATAGTCATAATGTTATACATTAGACCCTGAGAATTTATTCTTCTTACAGCTGAAGGTTTGTATTGTTTGACCTATATAATCTCATTTCCCCCTCCCTCCAGACCCTGGCAGCCACTATTCTATTCTATGTTTCTATGAAATCAGCTTTAAAAAAAGATTCCCCATATAAGTAATATCATATAGTATTTGTCTTTGTCTGGCTTATTGCACTTAGCATAATGCCCTCCAGGTTTATCTATGTTGTCACAAATGACAGGATTTCCTTCATTTTAAAGGCTAAATAACATTACATTATATGTGTATGAGTAAACACACACACACACACACACACACACACTACATTTTCATTATTCATTCACTCGTCAAAGAACGTTGGTTGCTTCTATAACTTGACTATTGTGAATAATGTTGCAATGAACATGGGACTGCAGGTATCTCTTCAAGGTAGTGATTTAAATCCCTTCAAATATATACCCAGAAATGGGATTGCTTGATTATATTGTAGTTCCGTTTTTAATCACTTGCTTCTTCTAAACTTAGCAATTTCCACATTTTTACTGTGTCTATGTCTACAGTAATATATCTGAGTCATACACTGGGATGGATCCTCTACAGGATGAGCAAAGAAAATGTTCAGCATGTTTGCAAAAGTTGAATACTTGAGTACCACAAACATTATTTGTGAAATGAATGAATACTACTTGCATATTAGGTTGCAAGATTATGCTTTTGTGATCAATAAATACAAATTATTTTGTTGAATGAATTGAGTATCTTTTTTTGTCATTCTAAATTTTATAAATCAATAAATGTTAAAGTATAAAACTATCATGTACAAGGCACTCAATATATTTTTCTTTAAAAGGAGATTCTTATGCTAAAAATAATTATTGACATTAAGTTGTTAATAAACTATCTCCATTGCATGAGTCACAGTCAATATTCCACTTCCCAACTGCTTCATTTAAAAGCAGCACATGCCTTGAGTTTGAACACTTCAGTTATATAGAAAAATATACTAAAAATGCTTTTGACATGTAGTTTGGTGATAAACTTAGTAAAGAAATATCATGAATGCTTAAAAAGCAAGTATAAATTATGAAATACCTTTAAATGTTAATAATACTTTTACAGTACACTAAAAGGCTGAGGCATAAAATCTTGACTTCAATTCAATTTCACATATTGTTACTGTCCTAGCATAAACTCCAGAAAAGAGACCTCAAATCCAATGTCACACAGCCAAAAAGAAGCAAGAATGTTTGCAAAATCCTGTAAAAAATAAGATAAACTTGTATATATAGTCTAAAGCAGAACAACAAATGTCTATAGAGCAAACAGTTAATGTGTTTGGTTGTTAACCGATAGATTGGTGGTTCGTGTCAACCCAAGGATGCCTCTCACATTCTTAGCAAAATCTTTGTGCCTCATTGTGGACTTGATACAATATACTTGCACTTCCAGGTACCTCATGTATTTACTTGAGCCTACCGGTTGTAGGGGGAGATGCCTCAGTGAGAACTGGAGGGAAGAAAGGGAGTTAGGAAAAATAGTGAAGTTGCAGTAAAGAAGGTAACAGAGCCAGTCTTTGTTCTTTTTTGGAAAAACTCAAAGAAAGGAAGAAATCAGCACCTGTTGATGGTACCCATCTTTTACCTGGTGTCTGGACATCATCAGACTAAGTACTGATACAAACATATGCGCATCCCATGATTAAGTTCCTTAGAATGCTGGAGACAAAGTTCCTTTGTTTGTCCCTTTTGTTATCTGATCTTTATCCAGTCCTTGAAAATAGTGAACTTTGGATTATGTAGTGATATATGTTTGGTAGATATCTCTGCATTGCACCAGAACAGAATATAGGATTGGGGTAGGGTGTTTTGGGCACTGGGAATTGGAACTGGGAGTGGGTGTTCCTTCTCAGCCAGACAATCCTGTAATTCTGTAATGACTTTGAAGTAAAAACGGAGCCATTAGTAGTACCTTACTAAAAGGATGTTGTGAGGCAATGATGTTTGTTAGGTGCTTAATGAGCCACCAATGTACAGTAACCTTCAAGTCCCACACACTGGAGACTGACCAAAGCCTCTTGTCTCCCATAATTCCGGGCTTTAGACTACTGTCTTTTATGATGGAATATTCCTCTAATGTTGGATGCCAACCGGCAAGTTCCTTGCTCTTGCTGCCCAAATGCCAGAATGAGGAGAGTGGTGAAGCAAGTCCAAGGAACAAATATCGTCACTGCTCTGTGTCTGCAACTATGATTTATGTGCTGCCTTGGGGATGGAAAAAGGGGTGACTAGTTTTCAAATCATTCCTTGTTTTATGAACCCACTGGCTCTTTGGTTCAAGGGTCTTTGGCCCAGAGTTTTGTTATTGCATCTCATTTCTCTGCTCCTCTTTGTTCAACAAAGCCAAATTGGAAGACATTAGTTCTTGCCCCCATTTACCACTTCTCGGCTAGGAGGGAATAAGATGTGAATCCTGTCAGTAGTTCCAGTCCACCAAGCGACTCCTCTTCATTCTTTGTGGAGAGGGGGCCCCCATGGTCTCTTCTGTGTCCTTCTTCTGGACTCTCCATCGCCCCAGTGTCTAAGCCACTAACACATCAATAAACCACCAAAAGGCTTTCTGGTGGAGTGCAGCCTACAGCTTAATCCAAACCATGCTGGCTCTGGAAAGGGCTCGGTGATATGACACAGGGACTATTCTTCCTTTGCTCATTTTCTACTTTATGTCATTTTGTTAGGTTGTAGCCATCTTTCTTCAAAGTGGCCAACTAATAGATATAGCATAAACTGAAGAATGCCCCCTTGCCACTGAGTGACACGTTGAACCGAGTTCTTACTCTTCCATCCAAGAAAAAGACAGGAAGGCTGGGTCACTGTTAGGGGAGGAATTGTACATACCAGAGACAAAAGCAGGGTTATTCTGAAAATGTTTCTGAATTTCCATGAAGATGCCACAATGTCTCCCTGTAGGACAAGGCTGAGATGGCATAAGGATCCTACAGAGTAACAAATTTGAGTTGCTTTCTCTCCACTCAGGTTCCCTTGCCTTTGTGGTCATGGCCAAGATCAGACCTTGAACCTGGGGATCGAGCCTCTGTGATGGAAATAGTGGCCTCCCTTTTCCCTATTTTTCTCTTTCCTCAGAGACTTTACCTTGATGTTGGCAGGTGCTTACTACATGGAAGATGGTGACAGGAAACAGATCCTGCTCTCTGCTCCTTCTCCTTGGATCTGTTGGCTCTTTCCATTGATGTTAAACAGGATTACCCTCCATTTAGCCCCTTGGACATCCAGGCCACTGCTGGGGCTGAGTAGATGTCCCAGATATCCTCATATGTTATTTCTAAGAGGCTTTGGTGGATGCTTTTAACTTTACATCCTGTAGTATCCTGAGGATCTGGTAGTGATGGTGATGATGATATGGTGGGGATGATATCTTACATTTGCATGACTCTGAATAATGCTAGCCTTTCCTCTTTACCACTGTAAAATTATGTTATTTTCCTTCTATATTTGCTGGTAGAGAAGAGGAAATGCTTAAAGACAAAGATTCAAGTGAAGAAAAATTAAAAAGCTGCTTGGATAATGGCTGAATCAGGTGCCGGGATCTGAGACCTGCAGAAGATGGGTCTGTTCCCCATTCTGCTTTTGCTCTCTCACCTCAGGCTTGTCTCTTCCCCTCTCAGATTTCTTTCCTGTAAAAGCTGCTGTCACCTGCTTCCCTCACAAAGGCAATAAGAGTAAGTATCAGCAGGTCAGTGAAGAACATAGTTCCGGGGAAGGCGGGACTAGGATTAGCTGCTGAAGCTGAAAGTGTGGTTCTCATCTACTTTACTTCTAGAGGACTCACCTACCATTTTCTTCTTTGTCTTGTGGAAGGAGAGTAACTAGGACTTGGCTTTGCATGACTGATAGGACCATGGTCAGGCTGCATTTAGGTAGCACCTGATGTTTATGAGCATCCTTCCAAATTCCCCCACTAACTTGTCAGGCTCATCATCTCTGTCACTAGTGTCTTACAGAGGAGGAAGTGGCTGCAGGTAGCATCAGAATGACAGTTTGGGGTCTCTGATTTCCTGGAGTCATTCCCAGAGTCTTAGACCAATTCCTGGAAGAATCTTTGGGAGAGAGTCTACTGGACTTTGGGACATGGATCATGGTGTGGGCTTCTTCACAAAGCCTTTTTCCCTCAGCCCATGCTTGCTCATTGACAGGGTTAGACACCATAAGGGCTGCTAGGCCTGATTTCTTGTCAGTGCTCTTGCTCCACAGTCTCCACACTGGGAACCCCTTCACCCTCATGCTACAAGGAGGGGGATGTCCCCTGAGTATTCCTAACTCTTCAAGCTCACTTTTAACAAAGTACAGAATAGTGGATACTGAAGACTGGATGGCTGTGAATGGTATCTTTCAGGGGTGAGATGTCCATCCAGGAAGTCCCTCTGCCTGTGCCTTTGACACAGGTGTGTGAGGCCTCGTCAGGAGGGCCAGAATCACTCCAGTATCTCAAAGTACTGGGGGAAGAAGCAAGTGTTCAGTTTTCTGTAGTACCAGGCTTTTCCTGAGGCCTTTGCCAGAGACCACCGACCTGGGTCAGAGAACAGTCCACAGTGCACTGTGATGAAAGTGAACGTGGCAGCAGCAGTGGCAGGAATCTGGTGATCTATGTGGCCACACACTAGTTGTGTGAAGTTGCAAATGTCTTAAAAATTAAAAAAAAATTTAAAAATTATAAAATTAATAAAAATAGAAGAATTATTTTAAGCTAAGCTATGTGTCACAAATTTCAATATTTTGATTTCCTTTCATGTTACTAAATGTGACCATCCAATAATGAAGGGTGAAATGCAGGGCAAGAGGAAAGGAAAGTTGAAAAGTTACCAAAACAATAATGCTTCTGAGACTTCAAAATGTGGTAGTTTTTACAAAGAGGAGTAGACTTTCAGGGCTTTGTGACAAGGTCAAGGCTTTCTTCTTTCTATATAAGAAGAGCCACCGTTGCATCCAGTTATTTTTATTGTGGTTCTTTTGTTCTCACAGCTCTGCATAAGGAAGAAAAATTGTTCTTAAGAACTGTAAATAAGCCACTTTGAGATGAAGCCTTGAGGACTAAACATGTTATCCAAAAATGTACTAATTTTCCTTATAAAATGTTTATACACATTAACTTTCTCTCTCTCTCTCTCCCTCTCACACACACAAACTTTTAAGTGATGACTACATTAACATAAAATATTTCTTCAGATTCTTATAAAAATTGAAACTTTTGAAAGGTCATTTGAACTTATACTTTAAAAAGATACCTAATGAAACAAAAACATCTGCCAAACATGCTGTAAAGCGCACTAATTGAATCTGAAATGAAACCAAATATATTTAACTGGACTGAAAATGCTGGAACAAATATACACTCTCCATATATATTGAACAGAAACAAAACTACATCATCAACATCTTTTTTGATTCAAACCCATAATTCATATGGAATTCCTCTTCTTGCACTTAATTGAAAATATGTCCTGAAAGTGTCTTGGATTTTATGTGTATTTTTGATCAGGTTGCTTAGTCCTTATAAGGGCCCCCAATATTCCTAATAGCTTATTAGAGGGAAAAAACCCCAGTGAAGAACATGGAGAAGATGTGGGATTTTTTTTTTTTACAAAACAATGATATTATATATAATAATAATAAATAATGATAGTAGTAATAACTATTACTGTTTTTATCAATTATTATTATATTTTCTCAATTAGAAAACCTTTTGAATCTACAAATATTCATTCTATTAACCATGATTTTTATGGGAATTTAGGAGATGGCTAATATTGTACACAATAATAGATCTAAATGAAATCAATGGTCCTAAAAATCCAACTTGTCTTTGACACTGTTCCAATTAAAGTGCAGCAGTAAAAGCAGAACGGACATTGATTTTTCTTTTTTTTTTTTGAAAATAGATTTTTTTCCTTGATAAGCAATGAAAAAAATGTATTCTACAGGACCATTTTTCTTTGTGCTAAAAAAAGTTGCTGCTAATGTACTCTTGGTTATCTACTTGATAATGAGAAAAGTTTTGTACCAATTAATCTATTGCTATGGTGTTTCTTTTTGCTTGTTTTCATTCAATTTATTTCAAAATATCAAGGAGAAAAAGTAAGAAAACAGCAAAGACAGTAGTCTAGGCTTGTCAACTGCATAGAATGTCACCCAAAGACAAATAAACCACAGCGATTTTTCACATGGTGGCAGGAGGGGGTGTGTAAAATTACATCAGAACCATTAATGAAATATACTAAGCTGTTAAATAATTTAAAAGAGACTGTAAGTTACAAAAGGGAAGTATTAATTATTTTACATGAGTATATCACACCAAAGTGATAACCTAAAAATTAAAGTAAAAATATAAATTTGATTCTGGAGTATTCCTTTTCAGCACTGTTATATACAAATACATGGATGTATAACATGAGTGCTATGGGGCCAGGGAGAGGAAGTGAATCATCAAAGATGTTTTGATTTCATGACTAAGCTTCAATTGGAAGCTAATCTCCCTGATGCTTGTACTATACCATTTGTATGCATACCTCGAGTTACAATTTCCTGTTATTCTTTACTCCTGTGAAACAAATGCAGCCCAAATATAGAAGAGAGTTATCATGGGTATAAATGTCCCTCCCATTACAGGCTATGACAGAAAAAGCCATAAAAACCCCCATTCTGTGTCACTAGTATCTATTTGCATATGTCAATGAAATACATTATTCTTTGTGAAAACCTTAAATGGACTTGGAAATGTTTTATGATCATAAAAATCCCACCTTATTTAATATTAGCTCTGGGGGAAAGGATCTTTTCTGCTGAATGGCAGCAGTTTTCAGGATCCTTGGAGGGTCTTTTTTCTCAAAATGAGTTACACCTGGACTCCGTGAAGGCTGTCAGGGGAGACCTAGCCAAGGCTGTTTACAACTTGGGTTACTGGGTCACACAGGGACCACACCATTAGCCTCCATTTCCTTGCCCTTTGGTAGGTACACTGAACATTCCCTCCTGTCAAGTTGGAGAACTTTGATTAGTAGTCATTTCTCAAAAAGGAATTATGTCTACATTTAGAATCTACACATTACCAAGATGAGCTTGAAATTGGATTTTTTTAAGGCAATCAAAACAGCTTTTTTGATTTACTTTCCATCACTGAACTAAAAAAGTGAAGCCACAGATAACCACACTTCACACATAATTATGTTGAAAAACAGATTTTCACTGATTTGAAAGTCATTTGTAGAACCCTGCTTCATAGAATTTCTTGCTCATCCTTCCACAATGGTGGGATCCTCTATCCACCCTCCCCCACACCGCTCATGCGAGAAGTATACAGAATGCACTTGTGCATTTGTGCATTTGGGGATGCAAACAACTTTCATGTCTTTAACTGTAATTGACTCAATACTTAATCCTACTGTAGGCATCTTCTCTTTTTAAAAAAAGGGTTTATCATGTGGTAGGTATTAATTGTTTTAGTGCAAAAATACAATAGGTATGAATTGGAATCCTCATGAAGAATAAATTTGTTCATTTATACAAAATAAAAAATAGTAAAATAATAAACATTTATCTATGCTGTTAGAAGTAAGGAGAGTGGTATTCCTGGTGGGAATGGAGAATAGTCACAGGAAGACAGCAAATAACACTGTTTTTTCATCTGGGTTCTGCTTACAGGGATATGCTTTGTGAAGATTCAGCAAGCTCTGTACTCATGTGCACATTTAGAAATTTTCTTTTTATTGAATAATGAGAGTATAAAATTTACAGGCATGTTTGAACAACGCTGTTCACTTTTAGATAAAATTGTAGGAACTAGCTGATAACACTTGGTATTATCTTTTTCTTTAAAACCTATTTTGAAATAATTATAAATTCACAGCAGGTGACAAAAGAGAGTACAGAGGTCCAGTGTAACTTTCATCCAGTTTCCCTGAGTGGTTACATTTTACATAATTGTGTTATAATATCACAACTAGGAAATGCACATGGGTACAATGTATGTGTATAGTTGTATGTCATTTTAATTTCATATGTAGATTTCCATAACCACCACCACCACACATACACAGAACTATTCCACTATGACAAAGATGCCTCCTGCTACCCAGTTGAGTTCAATTCCTTCCTCCTCACCATTCTTAACCTCTGGTAGTCACTAATCTATTCCCTATCTCTACAAATTTGTCTTTATGAAAATGTTGTAAAGGGAATCATACAGTATGTGACCTTTTCAGATTGGCTTTTTAAACTGAGCATAATGTCCTTGATAGATCCATTAAAGTCATATGTATCAATAGTTCATTCCTTTTTGTTGCTAGAAATTATTCAACAGTATCATGTACCTCAGTTTGTTTAACTATTTACTTTTTGAGGGACATTTTGATTCTTTCTGGTTTGGGGATATTACAAATAGAGGTTTATAAACAACCACATGAAAATTTTCTGTGCAGAAATAAGTCTTCATTTCTAATGGAAAAATGTTCAAGAACATAATTTCTAGATTGTATGGTAAATACAGTTTTAATTTTTTTAAAAGAAATTGCCAAGATGGTGGCATGAGTAAACACAGGTCACCTTCTTGTACAACCACATCAAAATCACAACTAAACTATAAAACAATCATCATTCAGAACTGTCAGAAATCGAGCCAAATGGAAGTCCTACAGCTACAGAATTAAAGAAGAAATCAACTACACAATTAAAGAAGAAACCACATTGGGACTGGTAGGAGGGGCAGAGACACAGAATGGACTGGTCCCACCTCCACGTGTAG
The DNA here is from genome assembly GCF_021234165.1 of Pteronotus mesoamericanus. NCBI lineage: Eukaryota > Metazoa > Chordata > Mammalia > Chiroptera > Mormoopidae > Pteronotus > Pteronotus mesoamericanus. Next base: position 30,604,147 of record NW_026555105.1, on the reverse strand, counting down.
CAGATAAAAATCAGGAGGGATATCTCAGGAAGGAAGGATCCCAGTCCCACACTAAGCTCCATAGCCCAGTGTTCCATTGCCAGGACAGTAAGTCCCTATAATATCTGGCTATAAAAACCAGAGGAATTGAGGCTGTGGAAGACAGAAACTGTTGAAGTCTCAGGCAGTCCCTCTTAAATGGCCTGCACACAGACTTACTTGGACTCACTCTCTGAACTCCAGCATAGAGGCATCAGATTGAAAGGCATCAGAGACATATGGAAAGGAACTGAATTGTCTAGCATTAGGGTGAGAGTAGGGGAGCAGCTTTCTCCCAGACAGAAGTGCTGGCAGATGCCATTATTTCTTTTCTGAGTGCTACCCACACAGAGCCACAGAGCTCACAGGTGGGCGTCTTTTCTGAGACTCTATCTACTTGGATCACATGGTTTGCCCTACACTGGGGATATCTGAGGTCCTGCCCCACCCAACTTTCAGGCCCACGCTACCTGTTTCCAGTGGCTTTTCCATACTAATGGTCTGTCTTGGCCTGTGCCTCAGATTTTCCTAAATTCTCTCAAATAGCATCTGGCCTCATCAAACCCTGTACCTCTTGCTAAGTTGCCCTAGACCCAGAACTAGCAGCAGTTGGCCTTGGTTCACAGCTTGGCTTTGCCTGGACACATCCAAGCCCAGCATTAGTAGAAGCCGCCTGCAGATCAATTTGTAGGTTATGCTGTGTGACCACAGACAAAACACTGTTGGTGGCTGATCTTGGATGTGCCAACAGCAATCAAAGATTAACTACAACAGGAGGGTGTAGCAACTCACATGGTGGGTACACTTTGAGTACCTAGCTTGGGTCATAGGGGAGGCTGTGCTACTGGACTCTACAGGACATCTACTAAATTAAGCCATTCTACCAAGTCTGGAAGACATAGCAGCTTTACTTAATACATAGAAACTAACACAGGAAGGCTGTCAAAATGAAGAGACAAAAGAAACGTGGCCCAAGTGAAAGGAAAGACCAAAACTCCAGAAAAAGAATTTAAAAAAATGGAGGCCAAAAATCTATTAGAATTTAAAACATTGATTATAAGTATGCTAAAGGAAATTAGTGAGGACCTCAAAAGCATTAAAAAAGTTGAGCCAGAAATGACGGATGCATTAATTGAAATAAAAAACAATCTACAGAGAATTAGCAGTGGAATGGATGAAGCCAAAAATCAAATCAGTGATTTAGAATATAAGGGAATATAAGAAAGCAAAAAACAACCAATTAGAACAGCAGAAAGAGGAAGATGGCAGAGGAGTGAATGGGAGTCACGCTGACCTCCTCCCAAGAACAAACTGGAATTGTGACTAAATAGTGGAGAAATCACCTGGAAAACAATGGAACAATAGAGGGAGAGGAGACTTGGAGCCTGGACAGACAGTGGATTCAACTCTTACACATCCCAAAGGATAAGAAGTGCGGTGGAGGCTCAAGAGGGTGGGCTGGGAACCCACGGGCACCAGCACCAGAGGGACATTGAAACAGCCAGTTAGCTCTCCTTGAGAAGAACAGGGTCTGAATCATAAACAGGGACCCTAGATTACAGCAGCTGAAACCAGGAAAACATAGACAAAACACAACCCCGAAAAGCTTAGGGGTGCTCTCTGCCAGAAACAGGCGGCTGGGGATGCAAAGAGACATTTAAAGGGCCAACGCAAAAATTTGCAGTGGCAGCCACCCTCCTTGATCTCTGGGTAGAGGCGGCAGCAGAGTGGGCTGGTGCCTGGGAAAAGATTGGTGAGGAAAACTTTGTGAAGAGAACTGAGACGGCGGCTGGTGGAGCCTGGGTGATAACTCACCGCCCACTCTGCAGCTACCATCTCCCTCAGGCATAAGGGAATCAATTAACCTGACTTTTGTGTGCTCCACATACAGCTTGTGTGCATGTGAGCTGGGGGGCTAAGTGCAGACTGACTGGAAGAAAGAGAGGATCCGTGGCCCAAGGGGTCACACAGCTGCCCAGAGACCCCTTGAGGAGAGCCTTGAGAAGAAACCGGAGACAGAAGAGTAGGGGAAAGAACGGGAGGACAAACTGAAGAGTCCCAACTCCTTCCCCATTCCATAGTTTCCATTTTGCACAGGCAAGGGGTGCCCCCAAGAGGCAGAAGCAGGCTCCCGGGAGCCAGATGGCCTTCGAATACAATGCGGTCCACAGAAATAGTGGATCCCTGGCCGAAGGGATCACAGAACTGCCCAGAGACCCCTGAGGAGAGACCGCAAATGGAGGTGTTGGAGAAAGAACGGGAGGAGGAACCGGGGAATCCCAACTCCTTCTCGTTTCTGTAGGCTCCATTGTGCCCAGGCAGGCCACGCCCTGAAGAGCCAAAAGCGGGGAAAGCACAAAATAGAAGACCCTAAACGGACCAGTGCCAGGGTGCCTACCCGGTGGGGGCGCCAGACGAATGTGGGAGGTCAGCGAATAAGCGCCCCTGGGCTAGAGCAAGTGCGCCATGCCCAGGTGGGTGGGAGATCCTGCTGGGCTGGGGAGCATGCTCAAGGAGCCTGCGTGAGAGTACAGAGCGATCCACAGAAATAGTGGATCCCTGGTCGAAGGGGTCACAGAGCTGCCCAAAGCAGGAGTCAGACACAGACAAAAGACTCCTGGAAAGCTCAAACCAATGACCCAAGGTGATATAGGGTCAACAACTGACATCATCAGAGGCAGGCCCGGAAAGAAAAGTAAATAAATAAATAAATAAATAAAAGACCCGCCTACGACCATAGAAGTTTAATACACAAACTCAGGAAATCTAGACGGCACAATGGAAGCAGAAGCAAAAATAAATAAATAAATAAATAAACAAACAAACAAATAAATAAATAACTTAACAGACTCTCACAAAAATGGGAAGAAAAAGAGTTCCCCCCAAATGAGTGGAAAAGGGGACTCCCCACAGAGAGAGCTAAATGAAATAGAGGCAAGGGAACTATCAGATATTGAATTAAAAATAATGGCTCTAAGGAAGCTCAATGAGCTCAGCCAGCTCAAAGAGAACTATGAGAAACTGCAGAGAAACTATCAGGATCTTACAGCAAACTATATCAGCCTGGAAAAGGACATACAAACTATCAAGAAGACACAAGAAGATATGAAGAATACCCTTTCTGAATTAAAGAACACAGTAGAAGGAATCCAAAGCAGGCTGGATGAAGCCGAGGATCAAATCAGTGATATGGAGGATAAGGTAGGAAAAAGCTCCCAGAAAGAACAAGAAATGGAAAAAAGACTCAAAAAGAATGAAGAGGCATTTAGGGAAATGCAGGAAAACCTGAAACGCAATAATATCCATACAATAGGGATACCAGAAGGAGAAGAAGAGAAGCAAGAGATAGAGAACCTCCTCAAAGAAGTAATGATGGAAAATTTCCCTAATTTGAGGAGAGAAAGGGTCTCATGGATCCAGGAGGCTAAGAGGACCCCACTCAAGGGAGACCCAAGGAGGCCCACTCCAAAACACGTCATCATTAAAATGGCAACTATCAAAGACAAAGAGAGAATACTCAAAGCAGCAAGGGAGAAGGAGACAGTAATATACAAGGGGGCCCTACACCAAGAAGCTGACTGCTCAAGAGAAACCCTACAAACCAGAAGGGAATGGCAACAAATATTCCAAATAATGAAAAGCAAGAGCCTACAACCAAGGCTGCTCTATCCAGCGAGGCTTTCCATTAAAATAGAAGGGGAAAAAGGAGTTTCCCAGACAAAAGAAGGCTAAAAGAATACATCTCTACCAAATCAGCACTCCAAGATAAGCTAAAGGGACTGGTTTAAGATGAAGGGAAAGAATGATAAAGAGAAAAACACAGGTACAAAGAGAAAAAACGAATAAGTTTCTATCAGTAATAACTCTCAATGGAAATGGACTAAATGCCCCAGGAAAAGACACAGGGTAGCTGAATGGATAAGAAAATATGACCCACATATATGCTGCCTGCAAGAGACTCATCTCAGAGCAAAAGACCTACACAGATTGAAAGTAAAGGGTTGGAAAAAAATATTCCAAGCAAATGGGCAAGAGAAGAAAGCAGGGGTTGCAGTACTTGTATAAGACAAATAGATTTCAAAACAAAGGCCATAAAAAGAGACCCAGAGGGGCACTTTATAATACTTAAAGGAAGACTCTATCAAGAAGACATAAACATTATAAACTTATATGCACACAACAGAGAGACTCCCAAGTTTATAAGGAAAATCTTGGACGACTTCAAAAAAGATATGGACAGCACCAAACTGCTAGTAGGGGATTTCAACACCCCACTGTCAAAAATGGACAGATCTTCCAAACAAAACATCAACAAAGATATTGTGGAGCTGAATGACACACTGAATCAAAGAGACTTAACTGACATATATAGAACCTTACATCCCAAAGAAGAAAAATACACATTCTTTTCAAATGCTCATGGCAGTTTTTCAAAGATAGACCACATGAGAGGACACAAAGCAAACCTCAGCACATTCAGGAAAATTGAAATAATACCAAACTTTTTCTCGGACCACAAGGGCTTGAAATTGGAAATCAACCTCAACGAGAAAGTTCAAAAATGTGCAAACTCATGGAGACTGAACAGTAGACTATTAAACAATGAATGGGTCAATCATGAGATAAGAGAAGAAATAAAAAAATTTCTGGAAACAAAGGAAAATGAACAGACAACAGTCCAAAACCTATGAGACACAGCAAAGGCAGTCCTGAGAGGGAAATTCATAGCAATACAAGCTTACCTAAAAAAGATAGAAACAGTTCAAATAAAAGACCTAACACTACAACTTCAAGAACTGGAGAAACAACAACAAATAAATCCCAGAACAAGTAGAAGGAAGGAAGTAGTCAAGATCAGAGCAGAACTGAAAGACATAGAGACAAAAAGAACAGTTCAGAGGATCAACCAATCCAGAAGCTGGTTCTTTGAAAAGATAAATAAAATTGACAAGCCTTTAAGCAGACTCATCAAGAAGAAAAGGGAGAGGACCCAAATTAATAATATCAGAAATGAAAGAGGAGAAATAACAACTGATACCACAGAAATACAAATGATCATCAGAAACTACTATCAACAATGACACACCAAGAAATTTGAAAACCTTGATGAAATGGACACATTTCTAGAAAAGTATAATCTTCCAACACTGAAGGAGGAAGAAACAGAAAGCTTGAACAGACCGATAACAGCTGGGGAAATTGAAGCAGTAGTCAAGAAACTCCCAGCACACAAAAGCCCAGGGCCGGATGGTTTCCCAGGAGAATTTTACAAAACGTTTAAGGAAGAGCTAACCCCTGTCCTTCTCAGACTATTCCAAAAAATCCAAGAGGAGGGAAGACTCCCAGACTCCTTCTATGAGGCCAGCATCACCCTGATCCCCCAAACCAGATAAAGACCCTACAAAGAAAGAAAACTACAGGCCAATTTCGCTGATGAACATAGATGCTAAAATCCTCAGCAAAATATTGGCAAACTGCATCCAGCAATGCATTAAAAAGATTATCCACCACGATCGAGTGGGATTCATCCCAAGCATGCAGGGATGGTTCAATATACACAAACCAGTAAACGTGATACATCACATAAATAAAAGAAAAGACAAAAACCACATGATCATCTCGATAGATGCAGAAAAAGCATTCGATAAAGTACAACACCCATTTATGATCAAAATACTCAGCAAAATGGGAATAAATGGGGCATTCCTCAACGTAAGAAAGGCCATACATGAAAAACCTACAGCCAACATCATACTTAACGGGCAAAAATGAAAGCTTTCCCATAAGATCGGGACCACGACAAGGATGTCCGCTCTCACTGCTTCTTTTCTACATCGCATTGGAAGACCTAGCCACAGGGGTAAGACAAGAGAAAGAGATAAAAGGCATCCAAATAGGAAAGGAGGAAGTAAAGCTATCATTGTTTGCAGATGACATGATAGTGTACGTAGAAAACCCTGTAGACTCTACCAAAAAACTTCTGAACCTAATAAGTGAATTTGGCAAAACAGCAGGTTACAAAGTCAATATTCAGAAATCAAAGGCAGTTTTGTATACCAGGATCGAAATAGAAGGAGAAATCAGAAAAAAAAAAAAAAACAATCAATATAGCAAGAAGAAAAATAAAGAACTTAGGAATAAATTTAACCATGGAGGTAAAAGACCTGTAAGCAGAAAACTATACAACATTGAAGAAAGAAATTAAGGAAGACACAAATAGATGGAAGCATATACCATGCTCATGGATTGGAAGAATTAATATCATCAATATATCCCTACTACCAAAGCAATTTATAGATTCAATGCAATCCCTGTTGGGATACCAATGACGTATTTCACAGAAGTAAATCAGACATTTCAAAAATTTATATGGAATCATAAATGACCCTGAATAGTCGCATTAATTTTGAGAAAGAAAAACAAAGTAGGAGGGATCACAATACCAGACATCAAACTGTACTACAAAGCCACTATACTCAAAACAATCTGGTACTGCCACAAGAATAGACCCATAGACCAGTAGAACAGAATATAAATCTCAGAAATAAGCCCAGGTCTATATGGGCAACTATATTTGACAAAGAGGGCAGAAGCATAAAATGGAGCCATAATAGTCTCTTCAACAAACGTTGTTGAGAGAGCTGGACGGCTACATGCAAAAAATTGAAATTGGATCATCAGCTGAGACCATACACAAAAATAAACTGAAGATGGATAAAAGACTTAAATATAAGTTGCAACACCATAAAAGTCCTAGAGGAGAACTTTGGCAGGAAACTCTCAGGTATCCCACGCAGCAATTTTTTCACTGATATGTCTCCTAAAGCAAAGGACCAAAAGGAAAGAATAAACAAGTGGGACCTCATCAAAATAAGAAGCTTGTGCACGGCTAAAGAAAACATCAGCAAAATGAATAGGGAGCCAACCGTATGGGAAAATATATTCGCTAATGATACATCAGATAGAGGTTTGATCTCCAAGATATATAAAGAACTCACTCGACTCCACTCCAAGAAGACAAATGATCCAATTAAAAAATGTTCAAAGGACCTGGGCAGACGCTTCTCCAAGAAAGAGATACAGAGGGCCCAGAGACATTTGAGAGGATGCTCGACATCACTAGCAATCAGAGAAATGCAGATCAAAACCACCATGAGGTACCACCTCACACCGGTCAGAATGGCCATCACAAACAGATCCACAAACAACAGGTGCTGGCGAGGCTGTGGAGAAAAGGGAACACTAGTCCACTGTTGGTGGGAATGCAGACTGGTGCAGCCATTGTGGAAAGCAGTGTGGAATTTCCTCAAAAAGCTAAAAATGGAACTACCTTTTGATCCAGTGATTCCCCTGCTGGGACTATACCCTAGGAATCCCGAAACGCCAATTCGATAGAACCTATGCACCCCAATGTTCATAGCAGCACAATTGACAATAGCTAAGTGTTGGAAGCAACCTAAATGTCCATCAGTAGATGATTGGATCAAAAAATAATGGTACATATACACAATGGAATACTATGTAGAAGAAAAAAAGAACTACTAAACTTTGCAACAGCATGGATGGAACTAGAGAACATTATGTTAAGTGAAATAAGCCAGGGGGCAAAAGCCAAATACCATATGATCTCACCTATAAGTGGAACCTAACCAACAGTACATAGATGCAAGGAAAATAAGACCAGCAACGCTGAAAGGAAAAGAAACCAACAGAGACAAGAGAGAAGTCGGGGGAGCAGGCGAAAAGGAAGGGGAGGGGAAAGTCAAGGAACATATAGCACGGTCTCATGGAGAAAACCAAAGGGGAAGGGTTGAGGGAAGGAGCGAGGTTGGGACAAGGGAAAGTGGTGGGGGGAAGGCAGAAAAAAATATATTTGAAAAAAATAAATAAATAAATGAACGTGGAAAAAAAAGAATACAAAAAGAAATGAGGATAGTGTAAGGATCCTCTAGGACTACTTCAAGCACATCAACATTTGCATCATTGGGATGCTGGAAGAAGAGAGAGAGCAATAAATTAGAAACCTATATGAAAAAATCATGACATAAAACTTCCCTGACTTGAAGGAAATAGACATAGAAGTCCAGGAAGGTCAGAGTCCCAAACAAGATGAACCCAAAGAGGCCTGCACCAAGACATGACATAATTAAAACAGAAAAAGTTAAAGACAGAGTATCTTAAAAGCAGCAAGAGAAAAGCAGTTAGTTACCTACAAGGGGGCTCCTATAAGACTGTCAGTTGATTTTTCAAAAGAAGCTTTGCAGGCAAAAAAATATCTAAAGCGATGAAAAGCAAGGACCTACTACCAAAATTACTGTACCCAGGAAAGCTATCATTTAGAATCAAAGGACTGGTAAAGATCTTCCAAGACAAGAAAAATATAAAGGAGTTCATCACCACCAAACCAGTATTATATGAAATGTTAAAAGGTTTTCTTTAAGAGGAAGAAGATCAAAATATGAACAATAAAATGGCAATAAATATATATCTATTAACAATTGATTATAAAAAAATAAACAAATAAGCAGAACAGAAACAGAATAACCATAGATACAGAGAACATTTTGTTGGTTGCCAGATAGGTAGGGGGGAGGTTTGGGATAATGGGGGAAAAAGGTGAAGTGATCAAGAATTACAAATTGATAGTTACAGAATAGTCAGGAGTTGTAAAGTGCAGTATAGGGAATAGAGTAGCAAAAAACATATATGCATGATCCATGGACAAGGGCAATGGTGTGGGGATTGTCTGAGATAATGCAGCGTGCTGGGCAGAGGTGGACAAATGGGGAACAACTGGGACAACTGTAATAGCATAAACAATAAAATCTAATTTAAAAAATAAATAAAAGAAAAGAAAAATAAAAAATAAAATAAATTGCCAATTTCCCAGAATGGTTGTTCCAGTTACATTTCATCAGCATTGTATGAGAGATCCAGCTTATCTGCTTTCTTGTCAGCATTTATATTACCATTATTGTTAAATTTTTACTCCTCTAATGGGTGTGTAGTGAAATCACATTGCAGTCTTAATTTTAATTTCCCAAATGGCTAGAGATGTTGAGTAAATTTTCATGTGTTTATTTGCTGTTCCTATAACCTCTTCAGTGAAATGTCTTTTCATATTTTTTCTCTAATTTTGTTTCCTTTATTTCTGCGATTTTGCTTAATTAATTCCCTCTATATTTTTAGCTTGTCCTGAAATAACTAAAAATATTTCCCCCATCTCAGTATGTGTAGGTTGTGATTTCTGCTAATGATGAGTGATTCTTCTTGCTTGCAGACTCTCTCTGGTTTCTTACCCTCCTCTACATTGCTCATCCTCTTTTGCCTGCAAAGCCACTTTTTAGATTTATTGTTTACTGTGATTGCTGATGGAACTTCAACGTCCTAATGAACTCAGACCAAATGACAGCTTTTCCAGGAAGCCTTAACTTTTCCTACCAAATCTACATAATCACTAGTCCTTTAAACTGACACAATACTTTTAAAAATATTTCCCAGTGGCACTCTGGCAGATGCTGTTGGTGCCCTGTCCATACGGCACTTGGCATTTCCTTACACACTGACTTCCGTGCCAACAGCCACTCCTCCCCAACTGAGGCTTTCTCTAGCTTCCAGAGTCTGCTCTGCCTGGGCAAAAGTACTGGGAATGACTGTCAATCTGGGGTGAATAAATACCCCAGCTTCCTCACTCCTCACTTGGGATTGTTGATTGCCCACAATTCCAAAGTGGAATTAAACCTGAGTTGTCCACAGTGCTAACTGGTGTGATAACACATCTTTTATTGGCTGCTTTCCCTTGCTCACTCTCCTACTTTCCTGCTGATATTCCTGAGGTCTCCTCCTGAATAAATTCAAGTAATTTTCTCAAGTTCTGCTTCTGGGGTACCCAAAAATAGACAGTAAATATTATCTTCTACCATGCACATGTGATCTTTTTTATTAAACTGAAAACTTTGCAGATAGGAAACTATGAAGAGGATATCCTGCAGACAGAACAGCAAGTACAAAGGTCACAAAGCCAACATGTTCTTGGTGTGTTTAAGGGACAATAATATATCAGCAGGGCTGTTGTGAAGTGAGCAAGGATAAAAATGACTCGAGTTGGAGATGAGCTCATGTAGGAAAGTTCCACCTTCCCCTTCTTCAAATAGGGAGTAAGGGTGAAAATAAGAATAAATGGCTGAAGAGAATTTTTATAGCCCAACGGCTTTGAAAATGTAATATTTCTCATTAATGTCATCAATGTCTAATGGACCTTAAATATATTATCAGTGCATACAGGTCATTTTTTCCTTGTATTTCATTGTAATTAATATACATAGTCAAACTAATTAGAAACCTTAGGATATTTTGTTAAATAGAAAATTGGATATATAGACAAGTTTCCAGGTTATATATTTATTCGTTAAACAGATACAAAGACAGCATATATCATTGGGGTAGGTATTATGGAGGGAACAAAATGACAGTCTGTGAAATGGGCAGAAGTGCTAGCCATTTTCAACGTGGGATGTAGCAGTGACTGAATTTTGGTTAGATCTTATTTGTGCTGCATTCTCATGTAACTAATCTTAAAGATGAAACAACCTAAATCTTTATATAGATCTTCCCCAAACCAGAGAGTAAGAGCATGAACTTCAATAAGATATATCTGTTACCAGAGGCCATGACCTTTTCTGCAGAGCTAAAAAAAATAGATTTCATTCTTAAAAAAAAAATTATAATAGTTGAATTACTGTTGTCTCCATTTTCCCCCCATTGCTCTCCCCTGCCCTGCACCCCCCACCACATTCAATATTTCCCCCTGTTGTCCTTGTCCATGGGTCCTTAATACATGTTCCTTGACTTGACCTTTCCCCTATTTTCCCCCATTATCCCTCTTCATCCTCCCCTTTGGTTACTGTCAGTTTGTTCTTTATTTCCATGTCTCTGGTTCTATTTTGCTCACTTGTTTGTTTTATTGATTAGGTTCCACTTATAGGCGAGATCATATGGTATTTGTCTTTCACCGCCTGGCTTATTTTATTTAGCATAATACTCTCCAGTTCCATCCATGCTGTCATGAAAGGTAGAAGTTCCTTCTTTCCTTCTGCTGTGTAGTATTGCATTGTGTAAATGTACCACATTTTTTGATCCACTCATTTACTTATGGGCACTTAGGCCATTTCTAGCACTTGGCTATTGTAAATAATGAAACTATGAATATTGGGGTGCACAGGTTCTTTTGAATTGGTGTTTCAGGATTGTAGGATATGATATCAGCAGTGGAATCTCCAGGTCAAAAGGCAGTTCCATTTTTAGCTTTTTGAGGAAATTTCATACTGTTTTCCACAGTGGCTGCACCAGTCTGCATTCCAACTAATGGTGTAATAGGGTTGTCTTTTCTCCACAACCTTGCCAGGACTTGTTTGTCAACTTGTGATGGCCATTCTGATCAGTGTGAAGTGGTGTCTCATTGTGGTTTTAATTTGCATCTCTCTGATGGCTAGTGATACTGAGTATCCTTTCATATAACTTGGTGCCCTCTGTATGTCCTCCGTAGAGGAGTGTTTGTTCAGGTCATTTGCCTATTTTTAATTGGATTGTTTGTTTTCCTAGTGTTGAGTCATGTGAATTCTTTATAAATTTTGGAGGTCAAGCCTTGTCCAAGGTAACATTGGCAACTAGATTTCATTCTTGACCTGAGATGTTGTGATTTATCTCAGAATGGGTCAAAGTCTGTAAGGCTCAGCGACTGTGAGAAGTATGTCCCCCGAAGACCAAGTTGAGAGGTCTCCAAATCCATTTTACTTTTGATTAAAGGAAGACTTTAAGGATTTAAGATATGCCAGGAATGTGAAAATGTGCTCAACATCAGTAATCACCAGGGAAATGCAAATCAAAACCTCAATGAGATAATACCTCATACCTGTTAGAATAGCTATCATGAAAAAGACAAGAGATAAATGCTGTTGAGGATTTGGAGGAAAGGGAACACTTGTGCACTATTACTGGGAATGAAAATTGGTACAGCCACCAGGGAAAACAGTATAGAGTTTCCTCAGAAAATTAAAAATAGAATGAATATATGATCAGAAATTTTACTTCTTGGTATACATCCAGAGGAAATGAAAACAGGACCTCAAAGAGATAGATGTGCTCTTATGTTTTTGGAGCATTGTTTCCAATAGCCAGGATATGGAAACAAATAGTTTGTCAAAAGGTGAATGGATAAAGAAGATGTGATATCTCTATCTCTATCTCTTATCTCTTACCTCTATCTCTATAGCTATATGTGTATTTATTTACCTCGCTGCACACAATAGAACATTATTCAACCATAAAAAGAAGAAAATCCTGCAATTTGCAATATGGATGTACTTTGTGGGCATTATGTTAAGTGAGGTAAGCCAGGCAGAGAAAGACAGACAGTGTATGTGTTGAATCAAAAAACATTGAACTCATAGAAACAGAGTAGAATGTTAGTTACCAGGGGCAGGGGAAAGGGGAATGGGGAAAATGGGGAGATGTGTAGTCAATGGATAAAAACTTTCAGTTATAATATAAGTTCTGAGAATCTAATATACAGAATGGTACTTCTAGTTAACAGTACTGTATTTTATACTTAAAAGTTGCTACGAGAATAGAGCTTTAATGTTCTCACCATAACAACAACAACATGATAATTAGGTGAAGGTTGTGTTAACTAACTTTATTGTGGTAAACATTTTTCAATACATACATGTATCAAATCATCACATTGTATGCCTTAAACTTGCACAATGTTATATGTCAGTTATGTCTCAATAAAGTAGAAAAAGTTGTGCCATGAGCAGAGAAAAGAAATATAAATGCCATAAATCAGTCTTGACATTTTTCTTCTATGCATTTTCAGGAATAAAATATTTAAGAGGGATAATTTGTTTGTATTAAACTAGCTTTCTCTTAGTTATGTATCTTTGTATTGTGTTCCTGTTATCATGTCTGCATAACAAATTACCCCCAAAACATAATGGCTTAAAAGAGTAGAAGGATTTATTTTGCTTGCAAATCTCTGCTTTGCATGGCTTCTGATGGGAAGTAAACTGGATTCTGAAGTTTAAGGTCTGTTCCCTAATGTGTCCAGTGGTTGATGTTGGGAAGAAGCAGATAGCTGAGCCTGGCAAGGCCAGGGCTCCTTGGGCATTGCTCCCTGTCTCTATGGGAGGTCTCTTTGTGGTCTCCCTTACATTTCAACTTCAGTGTAGCTGAACTTCTTACTTACTGGCTCAGGATTTTCAAAGAACATACCTCAAAGGATTGTCAGGCAAAGCCATATTGCCTTTATTACCTGGCATAAGAAATCCCAGAGGAAGTCTGCTAAAGTCTATTGATCGAGGCAGTTACATATGTCCACCAGGATCAAGGTGAGGAGACATAGGTCCCAAATCTCAGTGAAAGAGTATTAATGTCACATTGTATGTACAGCATGTGGGAGGTGATATACCTTGGTTTGCCTTTCTTTAATAAATACTATCTGCTATATTTTCCTTTCTCTAATATGTGCTGAACTGCAGACCTGTGAATTTTCTCTCATTGTCTAAAAAACAAAATAACTCACAGTGTTCAAGGCCTGAGACTGACTCCTTGAACAGAACAATTGAAAATGATAAAAAAAGATTAAGAAAACACCCACATTACATATCATCCCCAACATTTTTGCAGATGGGAATTGCATTGGAATCAGAACAGAACTGAGTCTGAATATTGACTCTGTCATTTCCAACTTAGGTGTCATCTGTAAAAAAACATGAATTCCTTTCTCAGGGTAGTTATGGTGATTGAATGAGATAGTTCATGTAAACCCTGAGCAGAATACTCGCCCATATGGCTGCTGGGTTTCAGAGTGGAGTGGTAGTCATGGAGATCGAAATTAATAGTAGTAATATCAGTGAAGTACTTTAAAAATGCCTCTTTTGAATCATCTCTATAGATTTTTTTTCCTGCTATTCACCTAAATTCCATAGGAAGCATGTTTCTTTTAGTTTTATGCAACCTGAGCTCATAAACATTAGTGCTTGAAAACTCATGCATACCTGATGAATGCGCATTGGCTTAAATTAAACAGAATCAAACCAAGTTTTCTCTAAAAATAATACCTCAGTTCTGTTCTTTGTTCAGTCAGTGAATCACTGTAGAACTTGGCCCTGTGAGTTTTGTGCAATTAGTACAATTATAATATTGTGCCTCTTCCACAGCAGAATATTTATTGCTTAGGATTATTAGCAAAAGTCTTTTTCACTAGTGGTGTGCATGTGTCCAATGCCCTCCAAAAGGAGACTTCTGCCTTCAGTGAAGCCTGTGAGTCCATCGGTGGCCCCTGCACTTTGTCCTTCCATTCATTGCCCTGATGGTGCCTGCTGTTGTTTGTGCTCCCCGTTTTGCACAAAACTTCAAACTCTCTCATGGGCTCTCTTGTACTGCTATCTTCAACTGTTCACCTGCTCTTATGCTCAAGCTCTCCATTTCATTGAAAGTTTTTTGAAGGCAAGTGGTATGTGTTCTACTCCACTAATTCTTTCATCCACAAATGTATATTTAACACCCACTCCTGGCCAGACACTGTTCTCAGCTCTGGGAATTCACAGTGAGCCGCACAAATGCCCCTAGGCTGGACTGCCCCAGAAGCAAACTTGAAATATGGATTCATGTGCAAGTCATATACTTGGGAGGTGGTATCAGAAATCACAGTAAGGGATCAAGGAAGTGGGACAATGAAGTATGAAGTCAGTAAAGGGGGTGTTTTCCAGCAAGTTAAATACTGTGGGCAATTGGAGTTTGATCCTGTTGAGAAACCTGGGAAACAGTGCAGACCACATTTCTCAGAGTTATCCCACTCAAGGGGTCAAGGAGCTCGAGTGCTATACTCCTATCAGCTCCCATCAGGGCTGCTTGCAGGAAGAAGGTCCTGTTAATTCCTAGGCCCCTCTATAAAAGTGGTTTCCAGCAGCTGGAGAAAGCTCTTGGGCAAATAATTGTATGTGATAAAAAGTGGACCAGTGTTGATTGAAATGCTGAGTTAAGGGGGTGTATTAGTTCCTGGGGCTACTGTAATAAAATACCACAAAGTGGATGGCTGAGAACAACAGAAATTTATTGTCCTAAAGTTCTGGAGGCTTGAAGTCTGAAATCAAGGTGTTGGTAAGGCCATGCTCTCTCTGAAACCTGTAGGGGCATCCTTATTTGCCTCTTACTAGCTCCTGGTGGTTTTCTGGCAATCATTGGCATTTCTTGCAGTATAGGTGCTTCAGTCTAATCCTCTGATGGCACATAGTGTTCTCCCATGTTCTCACTTCGTCTTTCTTCTGTGCGTATCTGTCTCTGTGTCCAAATTGGATTAGAGCCCACCCTAATTACCTCATTTTTACTTGATCATCTTGGTAAGGACCCTATTTCCAAATAAGGATACATTCTAACTTACAAGAGGATAGAACTTCATGTTTTTTGGGAGACACAATTCAACTTGTAACAGAGGATATAAGTGGGATTCTGGAAGTATCTGATGTAATCACTGATTTAAAGAGTCTATATTCTAGTGGGGAAACACTGATAATATAAAGAAAATAAAAACAGTAGAGAGTATATATGGTGGTCATAGATGCAATAGGGAAAAATAAAGAAGGGAAATAAGATATTTCTTTGTAGTCCCCAAAAGCAATTCTACACACAAAGTTAGGGTCAATAAATGTTTGTGAACATAATTACTAAATGTATAACTTTAGAGTACATCACTATTCATATTATTATTTGCTGGATATTTAATATCCATCAATGACCATTCACTTAGTGTACTGGGTCTCTGTGGAGCATTTGTCTCTTGTTATTTAAACAGGTTTGTTTATTTACTCACTAATGACTTTTAGCAGCTCTGTATGTTGAAAGCTGAGATCAGTGAAGTGATCAATTAAAAGTACATTGTAATTCCTCTGAAGAATGATTTTGAGGAAGAAGGGTTAACATTTTAATATATATGTATATATAAGGTACCTCCCAAAAAGCAATTTTTAAAAACATTAGCCTGAAAATGGAATGTCAACACAGAAACAGTCTACTGGTTTACTTAAGGTAGACAGCAGTGATACCCCTTTCTGTCTCATGAGGCTCTCAACTGATGCATTCAGTTTTATTTTTTCAATGCATAATACCTCTTTAGTAACTCAGAAATTGACATTCTAATCAATGGAAGTATAATTATATAAAATGCACTGGCTTTGTTTCAGTGGTAGAAATTATAGCGATATAAACCTTCTATCTCTCTGCATTACAGGGAGGAAAACGACATTAATTCTAAACAATGGGTAGTAATTGAGAGGTGTTGTCAAAAAAAGATGACAGAAAAATACCCTTGCTTGTCTTCTTTGTTTCTTTGAATAATTACCAGTTATTTTAAAAAGGAACAAGTTTGCTATAATCCCTTTCTACTGTTAATTGGAAGAGAGGCTGTTTTAATCTGATGTGATGGCCCCTAACCTAAACAAATGTTAACAGTTTCTTTGCTCTACATTATTAGGTTAAGTCACCCACTGTAGTTGCTGATGCCTGAGCATCCTTTCTCAACTCTTTCAAATCTTGCTCTGTGGGCTCTATGCCCTGAGACCCATGGGATTCCACTCAATACTGGTGTTAAATGTACAGTTGTTTGGTGTTTTTATTGTTGTTATTTTAATTTAATTTAATTTATTTTGCCTGAATGCTACTAAGCACAGTCTCAATGCCAGGGCTTTCAATTAAACCTTCTAGGTTTTGTGCTGGTGTTAAATAGGCCACCACTTGGGTTGGTTGCTTCTGTCAAATATAGAACTAAGGGAAGTTGTGGGGTATAGAGAGAGATGATCTTCTTAACCAATACAATGGAGAAAAAAGATTGTGCAAACTGCTATTTATCTTGCTTGAGTTAGAATAGAAATGTTGTAAATGATACTCTTAAACAACTGAACCACAGTAAATCTATCCACTGACAAAGGAAAAAGAAAGAAAAAGGACCTTTAATTAAGTGTGTTAGTTACTGGCAGTACATATATGAAAACAGAAAAGACAAGCAATCCAATCTTCAGAGTTTATTTCATACTTAACACGATTTTGGAGTCAAGTCATTTAAATGATTGTTCTTCCTCCCCTTCTAGCATTCTCTAATTTTCATGGTCACTGAAAGACCTGGAGAATAGCAGCAAAGCTCCATGTGCTGCCCATATCCCTTGGCCCTCATCGTCCTCTCTGTGCTGACTGTAGGCATCCATAACTTTCTTTCCAAGTGCTTTCTCTGGCCATGGATATAGGGCTCAGCTTATCCAAAGAAAGGTGAGTGTTCTGAGAAGTCACTGTCTGTGGGTTCAGTCCTCAGTCCTCTCTCTTTCATGACATGATTCTCAGTGAGGTGTATTTTACACTCTTTCCCTGATGTCCTCAGCTGGATGGAGCTCCAGTTGTTCACAATAACAACCTGCCTATAATGCATCTGGGTTTGGTTTCCATCCTTGCTTTGTCTTCCCATCCACTATCTCACTAGTTTTTCCTGACTACCAAAAAACAAAACAAAACAAACAAACAAACAAATGAACAAACAAAAAAACCCTACTGGTTCCTACATACTATATCATCACTATAACACTAGTTATAAATATAAAGGAGCTCTTTGACTTCTACAATTGAAATTTTCTTCTTTCCTCAAAGCAATATTCACAGCAAGTCCAGATTTTTCTTGGAAACATTTTAATATCACTTAAAAAGGAGACAGATAAGGTTGATTATGTCAGCATGGTTCTAATCCCATATGGTGTTTTCATACTTTGTCTTTTATAAGACTAAGTAAACCACTTGCTTCGCAATTCACAGGTTAAGAAGCCAGGTCATACAGGATTCAAGTTAAGGTTGTACTGCACAAAATTTCCTTCTCAGCCCCTAAAACATACAGTCTCCCAACAGGTTAGGGTTTTAGGTAGCACAATGGCAACTGGTTGGGGTGGAGGTTAGGTTCTTCTTTTCTCTTAAGAAGCACAGAGGAAAAGAAAAAGTAGTGTCAGGGTCTAGGATATTGCCCAAGAACATCATGCATGAATTTCTTATGGGGAATATCGGTCAATTTATTACTCTGTGTGGTTAATAATCTCTCTGCAAGGCTTACTCAAAAGAGGACAATATTAAAGTTATATTTTGGTAATTCAAGGAAGGAGTCTCCATATAGTTTTCTCAATCTTAGAGGTGAAAGTATCACATCTTCCAGAAATTCAGTAAGCTTTTTGTGGTCTAAAATATTCAAGTATTGATATACATACTCTGGTTAAAAGAATGCATGAATAATTACTAAACAATTGGTCGATGAACAGTGAAAGCATAATGGTTTTCTGTTTTCCTTCATAGAAATAATTGTTGAGATCCTATTGTATACAAGTTTGAAAACTTGTCACCCATTCATTATGAGGCCTCAACAAAGCTAAAGAATGGGGGTATTACTGCATCCTGGAGAAGAGTTTGTTCTCTTACGCTGTAAATTTCCTTGCATTATGAAATATGCAGAAGTGATTGTTATACTCAACTAAGACAAGCTTGTAGGATGAATATGGAAGCTAAGTTCTTATCCAAATGCAGCTCATTTTTTGTTCTCCTTTTATGGCCACTGTCCCAGACAGGTTTGCCCAAAAAGTATCCCAAAATGCTTCTTGATGATTAGCTATCATATGTAAGAGGAGGTAAGGCAACCCTTTATAGAAATGCTTCAATAATAGAACTATGACTTATATCTCCTACAGAATCCAAAGATTAGGTTTTTTTCTTCCTTCTACCACATTATCCATGGCCACCAAAGCCATGGAGATGGAATTTTCAAGTACTAGAGATTGGCATCTACAGAAACCATTTCTCTAAATTGTCCCATCAGGAGTGGTTTATATGGGATAGAAAGGAACAAAACTGAGTACTTGTGGCTAGTACCACAGTAGCATGTTCCCCTTGTGGTTAAGTCCTTGTGGTAGATAGAAGTTTCATATTATCGGGGGGAAATTATGTAGAAACAGAACCCTAATATAGGCTATATCCTACATACCTCTCTAGGTATCTGGAATATAAAATTAGTTTAAGAAGTAGGAGAGAGAAGATAGCAGAGGAGTGAATGAGAGTGACGCTGACCTCCTCCCAAGACCAAACTGGAATTGCAATTAATAGTGGAGTAATCACCTGGAAAGCAGTGGAGCGATAGTGGGAGAGGAGCCCTGGTGCCGCGGACAGTGGATTCTACTCTCACACATCCCAACCGGGGAGAACTGCGGTGGAGGCTCGAGAGGGAGGGCTGGGTGCCCTCGGGCACTGGCACCAGAGGGACATTGAAATAGCCAGTTAGCTTCCCCCGAGAAGAACGGGGTCTGAATCATAAACAGGAACCCCTAAACTACAGCAGCTAAAACCAAGAAAATTCAGACAAAGCTCAACCCCAAAAAGCTTAGGGGTGGTCTCTGCCAGAGACAGGTGGCTGGGGATGCAAAGAGACATTTAAAGGGCCAACACAAAAGTTGCAGTGGCAGGCACCCTCTTTGATCTCTGGGCAGAGGCAGAGCAGGGTGGGCTGGTGACTGGGAGAAGACTGGTGAGGAAAACTTTGTGAATAGAACTGACACCGCGGCCGGTGGAGCCCCGGTGATGGCACGCCTCCCACTCTGCAGCTTCCATCTTGCTCAGGCATAAGGAAATCAATTAACTGCCTTTTGTGCGCTCCAAACACACCTTGTATGCATGTGAGCAGTGGGGCTGAATGCAGACTGGCTGGGAGAGCCTTGAGGAGAGTCTGGAAACGGAGGCATTGGGGAAAGAACGGGAGGAGGAACCGGGGAGCCCCGACTGCCTCCCCTTTCCATAGTCTCCATTGTGGGCTGGAAAGGCGCGCCCCCAAAAAGGCAGAAGAGGGGTGTGCATGAACCAGACTGCCGGCGATTGAAACGCAGTACGCACAGGGGGTGGATCCTTGGCTGAAGGCATCACAGAACTGTCCAGAGACCCCTGAGGAGAGACTAGAAATGGAGGCGTTGGAGAAAGAACGGGAGGAGGAACCGAGGAGTCCCGACTCCTTCTCCTCGCCATAGTCTCCATTGCGCGGGAAGAGGCCACACCCCCAAAAAGCCAAAAGCTGAAAAGCACACATAGACACCCCCAAAACACCGAGTGAGGCGCACACACTTGCGCCTAGTGACCGGCGAGGTTTGGCGAGCGTGTGTGTGACCCGCGCGGACTGGCGAACGCTTGCACCAGCCGGCAAGGCCTCCCACAGATCGGCACCGATATGGCCTGCGAGGGAGTGCACAGAGCGGCAAGGGCCCGCGTAAATTGACCTGCAAGCCCGCGATTGCGGAGCGGCCCACAAAATTAGTTGAGCTGCCAGATGAGTACGCGAGGTCGCAAATAAGCCCCCTGGTCTGGGGCAAGCACAGGCGAGCCCAGGCAGGCGGGGGATCCTGCTGTGCTGGGAGCGTGCTCAAGGAGTCCACGTGAGAGTGCAGAGAGATCCCAAAAAATAGCCCAGCCCTGACCGAAGGGGTCACAGAGCTGCTCCAAGCAGGAGTCAGACATAGACATTAGACTCCTGGAAGGCTCAAACAAACAACCCAAGATCCTATAGGGTCAGCAACTGACATCATCAGAGGCAGGCCCAGAAAGAAAAGTAAAGGACAAAAATACTTAACAGACTCTCACAAAAATGGGAAGAAAAAGAAGTTCCCCCCAAATGAGTGGAAAAGGGGACTCCCCACAAAGAGAGCTAAATGAAATATAGGCAAGGGAACTATCAGATACTGAATTCAAAACAATAGTTCTAAGGAAGCTCAATGAGCTCAGCCAGCTCAAAGAGAACTATGAGAAACTGCAGAGAAACTATCAGGATCTTACAGCAAACTATATCAGCCCAGAAAAGGACATAGAAACTATCAAGAAGACACAAGAGGATATGAAGAATACTATTTCTGACTTGAAGAACACAGTAGAAGGAATCCAAAGCAGGCTGGATGAAGCCGAGGATTGAATCAGTGAGATGGAGGATAAGGTAGAAAAAAGCTCCCAGAAAGAACAAGAAATGGAAAAAAGACTCAAAAATAATGAAGAGGCATTTAGGGAAATGCAGGACAACCTGAAACGCAATAATACCCATATAATAAGGATACCAAAGGAAAAGAAGAGGAGCAAGGGATAGAGAACCTCCTCAAAAAAGTAATGATGGAAAATTTCCCTAATTTGAGGAGAGAAAGGGTCTCATGGATCCAGGAGGCACAGAGGACCCCACTCAAGAAGGACTCAAAGAGGTCCACTCCAAGACACATCATCATTAAAATGGCAACTATCAAAGACAAAGAGAGAATCCCCAAGGCAGCAAGGGAGAAGGAGAAAGTAACATACAAGGGGGCCCCGATACACCTAGGAGCTGACTTCTCAACAGAAACACTACAAGCCAAAAGGGAATGGCAACAAATATTCCAAGCAATGAAAAGCAAGGGCCTACAGCAAAGGCTGCTCTACCCAGCTAGGCTCTCCATTAAAATAGAAGGGGAAAAAGGAGTTTCCCAGACAAAAGAAGGTTAAAAGAATACATCTCTACCAAATCAGCACTCCAAGATATGCTAAAGGGACTGGTTTAAGAAGATGAAGGGAAAGAATGATAAAGAGAAAAACACAGGTACAAAGAGAAAAAACGAATAGGTTTCTATCAGTAATAACTCTCAATGGAAATGGACTAAATGCCCCAGGGAAAGACACAGGGTAGCTGAATGGATAAGAAAATATGACCCACATATATGCTGCCTGCAAGAGACTCATCTCAGAGCAAAAGACCTACACAGATTGAAAGTAAAGGGTTGGAAAAAAATATTCCAAGCAAATGGGCAAGAGAAGAAAGCAGGGGTTGCAGTACTTGTATAAGACAAATAGATTTCAAAACAAAGGCCATAAAAAGAGACCCAGAGGGGCACTTTATAATACTTAAAGGAAGACTCTATCAAGAAGACATAAACATTATAAACTTATATGCACACAACAGAGAGACTCCCAAGTTTATAAGGAAAATCTTGGACGACTTCAAAAAAGATATGGACAGCACCAAACTGCTAGTAGGGGATTTCAACACCCCACTGTCAAAAATGGACAGATCTTCCAAACAAAACATCAACAAAGATATTGTGGAGCTGAATGACACACTGAATCAAAGAGACTTAACTGACATATATAGAACCTTACATCCCAAAGAAGAAAAATACACATTCTTTTCAAATGCTCATGGCAGTTTTTCAAAGATAGACCACATGAGAGGACACAAAGCAAACCTCAGCACATTCAGGAAAATTGAAATAATACCAAACTTTTTCTCGGACCACAAGGGCTTGAAATTGGAAATCAACCTGAAAGAGAAAGTTCAAAAATGTGCAAACTCATGGAGACTGAACAGTACACTATTAAACAATGAATGGGCCAATCATGAGATAAGAGAAGAAATCAAAAAATTTCTGGAAACAAAGGAAAATGATCAGACAACAGTCCAAAACCTATGAGACACAGCAAAGGCAGTCCTGAGAGGGAAATTCATAGCAATACAAGCTTACCTAAAAAAGATAGAAACAGTTCAAATAAAAGACCTAACACTACAACTTCAAGAACTGGAGAAACAACAACAAATAAATCCCAGAACAAGTAGAAGGAAGGAAATAGTCAAGATCAGAGCAGAACTGAAAGACATAGAGACAAAAAGAACAGTTCAGAGGATCAACCAATCCAGAAGCTGGTTCTTTGAAAAGATAAATAAAATTGACAAGCCTTTAAGCAGACTCATCAAGAAGAAAAGGGAGAGGACCCAAATTAATAATATCAGAAATGAAAGAGGAGAAATAACAACTGATACCACAGAAATACAAATGATCATCAGAAACTACTATCAACAACGACACACCAAGAAATTTGAAAACCTTGATGAAATGGACACATTTCTAGAAAAGTATAATCTTCCAACACTGAAGGAGGAAGAAACAGAAAGCTTGAACAGACCGATAACAGCTGGGGAAATTGAAGCAGTAGTCAAGAAACTCCCAGCACACAAAAGCCCAAGGCCGGATGGTTTCCCAGGAGAATTTTACAAAACGTTTAAGGAAGAGCTAACTCCTATCCGTCTCAGACTATTCCAAAAAATCCAAGAGGAGGGAAGACTCCCAGACTCCTTCTATGAGGCCAGCATCACCCTGAACCCCCAAACCAGATAAAGACCCTACAAAGAAAGAAAACTACAGGCCAATTTCGCTGATGAACATAGATGCTAAAATCCTCAACAAAATATTGGCAAACCGCATCCAGCAATGCATTAAAAAGATTATCCACCACGATCGAGTGGGATTCATCCCAAGCATGCAGGGATGGTTCAATATACACAAACCAGTAAACGTGATACATCACATAAATAAAAGAAAAGGCAAAAACCACATGATCATCTCGATAGATGCAGAAAAAGCATTCGATAAAGTACAGCACCCATTTATGATCAAAATACTCAGCAAAATGGGAATAAATGGGGCATTCCTCAACGTAAGAAAGGCCATACATGAAAAACCTACAGCCAACATCATACTTAACGGGCAAAAATGAAAGCTTTCCCATAAGATCGGGAACACGACAAGGATGTCCGCTCTCACCGCTTCTTTTCTACAAGTATTGGAAGACCTAGCCACAGCGGTCAGACAAGAGAAAGAGATAAAAGGCATCCAAATAGGAAAGGAGGAAGTAAAGCTATCATTGTTTGCAGATGACATGATAGTGTACGTAGAAAACCCTGTAGACTCTACCAAAAAACTCCTCAACCTAATAAGTGAATTTGGCAAAACAGCAGGATACAAAGTCAACACTCAGAAATCAAAGCATTTTTTACACCAGCAATGCAATAGAAGAAGAAGAAATCAGAAAAAAAATACCATTCAATATAGCAAGAAGAAAAATAAAGTACCTAGGCATAAATTTAACCAAAGACATAAAAGATCTGTAAGCAGAAAACTATACAACATTGAAAAAAGAAATTAAGGAAGACACAAATAAATGGAAGCATATACCATGCTCATGGATTGGAAGAATTCATATCCTCAAAATGTCCATACTACCCAAAGCAATTTATAGATTCAACGCAATCCCTATTAAGATACCAATGACGTATTTCACAGAAATAGAACAGACATTTCAAAAATTTATATGGAACCATAAACGACCCCGAATAGCCGCAGCAATTTTGAGAAAGAAAAACAAAGTAGGAGAGATCACAATATCGGACATCAAACTCTACTACGAAGCCAGTGTACTCAAAACAATCTGGTACTGGCACAACAACAGACCCACAGACCAGTGGAACAAAATAGAAAGCCCAGAAATAAGCCCAGGTCTCTATGGGCATCTAATATTTGACCAAGGGGGCAGAAGCATAAATTGAGCAATAATAGCCTCTTCAACAAATGGTGTTGGGGGAGCTGGACGGCTACATGCGAAAAATTGAAATTGGATCATCAGCTGACACCATACACAAAAATAAACTCAAGATGGATAAAAGACTTAAATATAAGTTGCAACACCATAAAAGTCCTAGAGGAGAACATTGGCAGGAAATTCTCAGATATCCCAAGCAGCAATTTTTTCACTGATATGTCTCCTAAAGCAAGGGACATAAAGGAAAGAATAAACAAGTGGGACCTCATCAAAATAAGAAGCTTCTGCACGACAAAAAACATCAGCAAAATGAAAAGGGAGCCAACCGTATGGGAAAATATATTTGCTAATGATACATCAGATAGAGGTTTGATCTCCAAGATATATAAAGAACTCACTCGACTCCACTCCAAGAAGACAAATGATCCAGTCTCAAAATAGGCAAAGGACCTGGGCAGATGCTTTTCCAAGGGCTCAGAGGGCTCAGAGACATTTGAAAGGATGTTCAGCATCACTAGCCATCAGAGAAATGCAGATCAAAACCACCATGAGGTAC
The DNA here is from genome assembly GCF_021234165.1 of Pteronotus mesoamericanus. Taxonomy (NCBI): domain Eukaryota; kingdom Metazoa; phylum Chordata; class Mammalia; order Chiroptera; family Mormoopidae; genus Pteronotus; species Pteronotus mesoamericanus. The sequence goes on along the minus strand of NW_026555105.1, from coordinate 30,579,132 downwards.
CACCTCACACCGGTCAGAATGGCCACCACAAACAGATCCACAAACAACAGGTGCTGGCAAGGCTGTGGAGAAAAGGGAACCCTAGTACACTGTTGGTGGGAATGCAGACTGGTGCAGCCATTGTGGAAAGCAGTGTGGAATGTCCTCAAAAAGCTGAAAATGGAACTGCTTATTGATCCAGTGATTCCCCTGCTGGGACTATACCCTAAGAACACCAAAACGCCAATACAAAAGAACCTATGCACCCCAATGTTCATAGCAGCACAATTGACAATAGCCAAGTGTTGGAAGCAACCTAAATGTCCATCAGTAGATGATTGGATCAAAAAATAATGGTACATATACACAATGGAATACTGCGCAGCAGAAAGTAAAAATGAACTACTAAACTTCGCGACAGCTTGGATGGAACTGGAGAGCATTATGCTAAGCGAAATAAGCCAGGGGGCGAAAGACAAATACCGTATGATCTCACCTATAAGTGGAACCTAACCAACAATACAAAGATGCAAGGAAAATAAGACCAGCAACACTGAAAGGAAAAGAAATCAACAGAGACAAGAGGGAAAGAGGGCGGGGGGGGGGCAGGGAAAAGGAACAGAAGGGGAAAGTCAAGGAACATATAGCAAGGACTCATGGACAAAACCAAAGGGGAAGAGCTCAGGGAGGGAAGGAGGAAGGGGCAAGGGAAAGTGGTCGGGGGGAGGCAGAGACAAATGTATTTGAAAAAATAAATTACAATAAAATAAAATAAAAAGAAGTAACAAATTTGGCTCTTGTGCCTTTTGACTCAAATGTGCAATGAGCCATATTAGAATCAGCTGGCTCTGTCCCCAGATCTACTGAATCCTGTGTTGAATTTTAACAAGATGCCCTATGTATCCTAAAGTCTGAAAAGCATTGTGCTAGCAGGAGTGTCCAATCCACAGCTTGCAGGCCACATGTGGCCCAGGATGACTATGAATGCGGCCCAACACAACACTGTAAATTTATTTAAAATCTCTTTTTTAAAAAAACTTTCCTCCTCATCAGTTTCCGCTAATGTTTGTGTATTTAATGTGTAACCCAAGACAGCTCTTCTTCCAGTGTGGCCCAGAGATGCCAAAAGTTTGTATATCCCTGCCTAGAGTCTAGACCTGTGCTGTCCAACACAGTAGCCAGTAGTCACCTGTGGCTATTAGCACTTGAATAGTGTCTAGTCTAAACTGAAATTCAGTGTGTATTTGTTTCTCATATTCAGCCCAGAGTTTTTGGTTGTAATCAGTAGGAGAAACAGGCTCTATGGTGAGCTTATTTTCTTTGAACACCCAAGGCATGTAATTATAAATTTTCTAGTAGACACATTATATATTCAAATGATAGTATTCTGAATATATTCAGATCTCTGAAAAGTAACAATAGCAAATGGATTGTGGTTTGAAGTCAAAACATGAGTAATATAGGGGTAGAGCTATATTATTTATTTTTTTGTTCTATTTGGCCTCCCAGCTTGACCTGAAAGAGGGCCAAATCTCATAATTACATGACAAACACTGAAGGTAAAAACTTAAGGTATTATTCTCCCTGTTTTAACTAAAGAACTAGTAATAGGGACCCCTGCATGCTGGAGATTGTTGGTGGAATCCTTCAATCTTTTGTCACTTCTCTCCTATCCTGCCCAGAGCCTGGTGACTGAGCTGTAAATACAGGGTGGTGATATAAGGACCTAAAATCTTGAGACACATTATCTCTTTATCAGAAAAAAACAGAAAAAGATATCTCTGTAATCCAATGAGTGTGCACAGTACATGTTATTTTTCTCTTTTCTTTTACCACTTAACGTCAATTTAACCCCAATTCAAATAACTATAAAGCATTGTGGGCTGGGGGGACTAAATATCTTAGAAGGCTCTACCTTCCTGGCTATATGAACCAGGAAAAGGAACCTCTGGGAATTGGAGAAGTCCTAGGAGGACAGGGCTGAAAAAAATGATCTTTAAATACTGGGTATGTACTGACATAACTCTTGGAATCACCCCTGAGTTGGTTATTGTGGAATATCTCCATCAAAGCATAGAAAAGACTTTGAGGACTGAACTACAATATAAAAAAAATGGACAAATTAAAGAAAAAACAGTTCTCAGATGCATAATAATCAAACTATTGAAAAAAAAGTAAGAAAAAACTTGATAGCAGCTAGAGAAAAGCAACCCATAGGTTCCTTGTCATTGGTCTAGGCAATGATTTTTTTTTTTAATTTGGCATCAGAAGCAAAGGTAACAAAAGTAAAAACAACCAAGTGGAGTGAATCAACCTAAAAAGCTTTTGCACAGCAAAGGAAACAATCAGCACAATGAAAGGGCTACCTGCCAAAGGGGAGAACATGTTTGTATATCATGTATCTGATAAGAGGTTAATACCCAATATATAGAAAGACTTACACAATTTAATGGAAAAAAAATCTGATTTAAATCTAAATAGATATTTTTTTCTAAAGAAGACATACAGATTGCCAACAGGTACACGAAAAGGTCCTCAACATCACTGTTCTTAGAGAAATGCAAATCAAAACCACAATGAGATATCACCTCACACCTGTTTGAATGGCAATTCTCAAAAGGAGAGAATTTAAATCGGTGCAACCACTGTGAGAAGCAGTATGGAGGTTTCTCACAAAATTAAAAATAGAACTACCATATGACCCAGCAATTTCACTTCTGGGTATTTATCCAGAGGAAATGAGAACACTAACTCAAAAAGATATATGTACTTGCTGGTTCATTGTAGCATTTTTTACATATATGAAAACAACCTTTGTGTTTATCAATGGATTCAATGAATGAATGACTGAAGAAGTTGTGTTCATACACACATATATGTATATAAAGTTGTGGCCAGAAAAAAGAAAGAAACCCTGACACCCTGCAATTTGCAACAACAAATTAAGGCCTTATGCTAAGAAAGACAAATACCATATGACCTCACTTATATGTGGAATCTCAAAAAAAGAGAAAAAAAACCACCCCAAGCCAAACTAAACAAATGGAAAAAGCTGAGCTCATGCATATGGAAAATAGACTGGTGGGTGCCAGTGGTAGGATAAAGGGGGAGTGATAGAAGAGGAACGAAATGAGTGAAGGAGGTTAAAAAGTACTCATTCCCAGTTATAAAATAAATAAGACATGGTGATTTAATGTCCAGCATAGTGACTATAGTTATTAATACTGTATTTCATATTTGAAAATTGCTGAGTAGAGCTGAAAATATTTAATCATAATAAAAAATCTGTAAGTATGTATGGTAATAGGTGTTAACTAGACTTTTGTGGTGATCATTTTATAATGTATACAAATACCAAATCATTATATTTGTATATCTGAAACTAATATAGTTACATGTCAACTATATCTATTAAAAGAAGTAAATATAACAACAAAAAGAGATACCACCTTTTGACCATGTGGAGTGTATTCCAGGAAACAAGAGTGATTTAACATTTAAAAGTTGGTCAACTTAATTCACTACATTAAAAAACAAAAAAACAAAAATCTTTGTGACTTTTGGTTAAGCAACAAAAGCACAATCCATAAGAGAAAAAATTGACAAATACTTTATCCAAATTAAAATTTTTGTTTTTTTGGAAGACCTTATTAGAGAATAAGAATTTATAGACTAGGAGAAAATATTTGCAGACTGAGTGTGTGTGTGTGTGTGTGTGTGTGTGTGTGCGCGCGCGCGCGCGTATAAATATGTAAAAAATACTCAATATGTAAATTGTATGAAAAGAACACTCCACAACATGTAAAGAACACTCAAAACACATTAGTAAGATAACAAACAACTAAATAAAATTTGCAAAATATTTTAGTAGAAATTTAACTAAAAAAGATACCTGAATGGCACATAAGAACATGAAAAGATGTACAGCATCATTAGCCATTATAGATATGCAAATTAAAACCAAAATAGGTACCACTCCATACCTATTAGAATGGCCACAATAAATAAAAACAACAACACTAAGTGCTGATGAAGATGTTTCACAACTGGAACCAATACGTTGCTTCTGGGAATGCAAAATGGTGCAACTACTTTGAAAAACAGTCTGGAAAGTTAACCATACATTTACTCTATGACCTCCCCTCCCCTTCTCACAACTGGTGTTTACTGAAGAGAAATGAAAGGTTATGTTCACATATAAACCTTTATACAAATGTTTATAAGAAGATTTATTCATAATTTCCAAAATTAGACACAACCAAATATCCTTCAACTGGTGAAAAAATAAACGGCATGCCCCTAAAAAAAGGGGGCAGATTATTGATACTTGGATAAAAACTTTACTATGCTAATTTTAAAAAACCAGACTCAAAGAGCTACCACTATTTGATTCCATGTATATGGCATCTGGAAAAGACAAACAAGAAGGATGATTTCACACATTAGTGTTACACAAAGGTCAGAGTTGGGGTACAACTCTATAAGTACAAAGGATGAGAAAGAGTGGCTTGTTTGGGGGGATGGAATTGTTTAGTGTCTTGACTGTGGTGTTGGTTACATGGTTCTATAAACTTGTGATAGGCAGAATAATAGATCTCAAAGATGTTCATTTCTGAAACCACAGAACCAATAAATATGTTAGGTTACATGGTGAAGGGGAGTTAATTTTGTCGATATAATTAGAGTCTCTAATTAGTTGACCTTAAAATAGGGAGATTATCTTGGATTATTTAGGTGGCTCAGTATAGTCACAGCATCCTTAAAAGAGGAAGAGGGAGGTGGAGAAGGAGGTCACAGTGACATGATTGGAGAAGGACTCAGCTTGCCTTCCTGGCTTTGTAGATGAAGCAAGAGAGTCAAAGCCAACAAATGTGGGGAGGTGGAAAATGCAAGGAAAGGGATCCCACTCAGAACCTTCAGATAATAATACAGCTCTGTCAGTGCCTTGATTTTAGCACAGTGTGAATTCTGTCAGACTTCTGAGATACACAACTTTAAGATTTGTAAAATTTGTAAATTTGTAAAACTGTAAAATTTGTGTTTCAACCACTAAATTTGTGTATTTTGTTATGAGGGCAATAAACGAAACAGAATTGATTTGCCAAAACTTATAGAATTGTCTATCAAAAGAAGTGAACTTTATGTAAGTGAAAAAAATAAATTGAACGGATTTAAAATCATATCTGTGGCTCACAGTGTGTTTCTATTGAACAACACTGGTCTTCTAGACCAGCTCACAAGTAAGAACCATCTTTTTATCCTGAGTATTTAGTACAGAGGCTGATGTAAAACATCACTATCAAACATTTTCTAGGCTCATATGTGAATTAGAAAAGTTTACTGGCATTGTACCCTGCTTCTCTTTTTAAGCTTATGCTCCAGCACCCTAGAAAGATGAGGCTACCTCAACAACTTCTCTGACACATTCTCCTCTTTTTGACTTCTTCCTATTTTTTTGTTAAAGCCAAGGAAGATGCATGTAGATTAATCCATGTTCTGAAAATGAATGTGAACACTGGAACATCATTTTACAAACAAAAGCTTAGTACATATGGACAAATACAAGTGCACTTTGGTTATAAAACATCTAAAATAATGATGGTCATGGGAATTGCAAGACTTAAGTTATCTTCAAAGAGTATGTGAGCACCTTGGATGTAGGGCACTATAGATTCAAAATGTAATTACTTTGCATTGTTTTCTGAACTCAGACACCTCAGTGTTTCTTAGGGTGTTATTTTTGATCTAGAAATTTTCAGTGTTTTAAATTCTTTACAAGATCCTTAAGAATTCCATATTTCTTATTTTCAAAAGAGGAGGAAAAAACTGCTTTTACTCAGCAACATTGTATGTAAAACTTTCATCTTTAATGTCTAGAATACAGAAAATCAGAAGGAATCATGCAGGTTAATTTCCATGGCAAAAGTTAGCCCACATGCTTCAAGGAAATTCTTTGCTTTTCAGGTGATTTAAAAGCAAATAGTGTCCCTTAAAGAGGGGCTATAGATATCCTGAAATTGCAGGTATAATTTATGTGTGTTTCTGCCTGGAGAGAAGGAACAAACCTTTTGTCAGCATCATGAAGATATAACAGCTGCTACCTTAAAAGATGCATAAAAGTCCACTGGAGGAGAAGAGAGTTATTTCATAGATATTGTTCACATACCACTTTCCCAAAATGTATTTTTTAGGACAATAGTCCCAAAATATTCGTCAAGAGGAAAAGGATTCCATGGCAAAATCATGGAAAACATATTTTACTAGATTACTTTTGGAGATTCTTAATACACATCACTTTAATTTTTATATTACAAGTCAAACAGAGGGCAATATTTTAGCTTGTGAATGATTTTTGGTTAAATATCAGCCTTTAATATCTACTAAAGGGAGATACTTTCTTATTTAAGAGGGAACTATCACTTTAATTAATTCCAATTTTGAATAACAAAACATACCCACTATATTGTTTCTTCTTTTAATATTTCCTAGGAAGCTGGTAAAAAACATGCTGGTCAAATTACTTATTACATCCTGGGCTGTTTCAGACACCTTATAGATGATCTCATTTAATCCTCGCTACACAATGTAGTATTATACAGTTAAGGGATCTCAGGTTCAGGGAAGTTAAGTAAATTTTTTATTCAGCTTTATTGAGATACAGTTTGTATATAATAAAACTATCATATTGAAAGCATACATACAATTCAGCTGGTTCTAGTATATTCACAGTGTTGCACAAGTACCGCCAGAATTGAATTTGAGAACATCTTTACAACCCGTCATTGTCTCTCTGTCCCTGTGGATTTGCTTAGTCTGGACATTTCATATAAATAGAGTCACACAATATGTGATCTTTTGTGATTGACTTATTAACATAATGTTTTGAAAGTATCAATGTCATGGCATGTTTGAGCACTTCATTAATCTTTGTAACTGATTAATATTACATTGTGTAGATTGCCACATTTTATTTATCCATTCATCAGTTGATGAACATTTGGGTTGTGTCTACTCTGGCTATTATGAATAATACTACCGTGAACATTCATGTACACATTTCAGTGTGGACACATGTTCAATTCATTTGGGTATTTACCTAGCAGTAGAATTGTTGGGTCATATCGTAACTCTGTGTTTGACTTTTGAGGAACTGCCAGATTGTTTTTCTTATCCTGAATACTCTCCATTGATCTCAAATCCGCTGTTAAGGCCTATTTCATTTACTTAATTTTTCAACTCCAGAGTTTTTATTTGGCTTCTTTTTATAATTCTATCTCTTTATTGATATAATTTATTTGGAGAGACACCATTATCATACTTTAATTCTTTAGACATGATTTATTTTAGTTCTTTGAATATGTTTATAATAGTTGACAAAGTTCTTACCTGCTAAACCAACATTTGGGCCATTTCGGAGATATTTTCTATAGACTGTTTTCTTTTGTATAAGCAGTACTTTTGAGGCAGGTTAGTAAGAAGCTAGAAAAATTCCCTAGCAAGTGGAATAGGGAAACTGAGACAGAAAGCTTAACACAATGGCTGAACTATTTACAGTGAGATACAAAAGGTGACCTCCTTAGAGATAACATCTAGGCCTCAGTTATATTTCAGCTCCAGGCCCAGAAAAGCACCAAAACCAGGTGGGCTAGTCCAGAACCAAACACAATGAGTAAAGACCCCCTTTCCTATCATAACCAATCAGTGGAGACCACAACCCTGAAAGGGCACACCAGGAAAACTGATGAATATTCTCCTGAAACCCTCCGCTAAGATTCCTGCCTGCAAGAAAGAGATAAAAACCTCAAAACAAAGGGCACAGCGTGTGTGTTCTTCCTCTGGGGAATAGCCCACACCATCTCCTTTCTCTTATTCCCCATTTTCTTTCCCCATAGGTATGCGTATGATCTGAGGCAATGGGCAGCTGGCACCTTGTCCCAGGCTAATCACCCGAACCTGTCCCCAAATCCTCCTTTTCTCTGACTTCCCAGCGACCTAAGGCAGCTCAGCTTAGGCTCTCCTGTTTCTTCCTCTGTGCTAAGCACGTCCTTGTTTCATAGTCCCCAGCTTTAATAAATGTATCCACATAGCCACCTGGACTCATGTTGTGAAATCTTTCCTGCACTAAATCAGACACCCACGCACTACAGCTGGCCCCAGGCAGACCCACTCAGAGCCAGGCCGCTGTCTGGTAACGCTCTGTTTGTTTGCATGTCTCATAATTTCTTGTTGAAATCTGGTGTAGATAATATATTGTAACAACTCTATATCACATTTCTCCTCTCTCTCTTCCACTCTTATTTGTTGTTGTTGCTATTTTTTGTTTGTTTTTTCTTTTCTTATTGCTGCTTATTTGTTCAGTAACTTTCCTAGACCAAATCTGTAGATTCTACATTCCCCACAGTGTGTTCTTTGAGTTTGCAGCTGGCTTAAAAAAAATCTTGTTTTTATTTTTAAGACTGGGACTTACATGTCACCTCTGAGTCAGAATATTTTAGTGGTCAGATGGATCATTGATGGCCAGATTTCCTTAATTGCCTTGAGCCAGTCTTCCTTCCACCTTTTGCCAAGGGAATCTCTTTTTAAACACATCCTCAAACCTCAGACAGATTAGGAGTTAGCCTGAGCTTTCACTTTGCCCTTGCTTAAGGCTTCAAGGTCAGTCAGAGTTGAATTACTGAGCTTTTTTCTTCCTGAGGTCTTTCCTGAGCTCAGGGACATCCCTAGTCATGGGTGCAGCCCTGCACATGTGTACAGCCTCAGGAATATGCCAGAACTTTTCAAAGTTCCCTATGGATACCTAGTTCTCCAAATCTTCCTTTTAAACTTTTATCTGACCTGAAGAATATTATGCTAAGCAAAATAAGTCGGTCATAAAACACTAAGAACCATATGATTTCACCCATATGTGGGACATAAGATTGAAATTCACAGACAGACAACAGCATGGTGGTTACTAGAGGGAAGGGAGTGGCGGGTAGTAAAGGAAAAAGAGGGCCAATTATATGGTGACAGATGATTTGACTTTGGGGGGTGGGCACACAATGCAATACACAGATCATGTATCACAGAAATGTACATCTGAAACATATATGACTCTATGAACCAATGTCACCCCAATAAATTATTTTAAAAGGAATATGGAATAAAGTGTAGAAACACACACACACACAAATTAAGCAAATGAATGAATGAATGAATAAGTAAATAAACAAACTTTTATTTGGGCTCTGCTTGCCTCAACTGAATTTATAAGCTTAAGTAGCTTTGAAATTGCAGAGTTACCAGTGGATTGCTATTTTCACTAAAGTCCTGAGGATAGGACTTTTCTTCATATGATTTGAGTGTCAAGTCAAATCAAACAGAAATAATCACCTGAGCATGAGGACTTTCCAGGGAGCTACTAATTTTATAAGAGATTGACTGCCCTCCGGAGGTGGAGCTTGCTCTTACAGGAGCTCCAAAAGGGGTCAGTGGGGAGGCTGTAGGCATTTCATGACCACCTCACCCTTGAGCAGGGGAGGGAGAGGGATGGGAATATTCACAGTTGAAAATATGCAGACTCCACTGTTTTTTACTGAGATTCAGTGTCGTTTCTTGAATAGGTTTTTTTTTTTTTTTTCATTCTGTGTCTTTGGTTAACTTCAAGAGTTATGAAATGATTAAGTTTGATTGTTTTGCTTGTATTTTCATTGTGGCAGAGTAGGTTCATTGAGGTCCCTGCTTCACCATTCCAGCTAGATCATCTTAAACTCAGATCTCTCAGAGTAAAACACTCATGTTGTTAACCCTTGTGCTTAGTCAATAAACGATTTAATGAATATAGAATGCTTAGAAGAGTTTAAGGCATACCTTAGTTGATAAATGATTTAATGAATATAAAGTGCTTAGAAGTGTTGTGGGCATATTTTGTGTTATGAACATTTAAGTCTATGAGTGTTTGCTATTATTATCATTATTCTCCTCTCCTCTCCTCCCCAAGATGGCTTCTTTTGTGCTTCAATGTTTGGAGCACAATGAGTAGTAGACAATTTGCTGCTGCAGCTGTATGAAGCCATTGATAACTGAGGACAGCATTTAGGATGTATTTTATAAGATTTAACACAATCACTAAGTAGTGCAAAGAGCTTAAAACCCCAAGCTAGCACATTGCAGAAGGATAGCTTCAAATGAAGCCTGGGAATAAAACGAGGGTTAAATTAAGCAGTCACTGAGAAGAAATTTAGTGGAATAACAAAGGTACTAAAGCATTCTTAGGATCTCCATTCTTCAATTAACATTTTTAAATTAAAAAAACTTATTTTATTTTTAAAAATTTAATTGAATGGAAAAATACTACTTCTCTTTTTCTTTCTAAATTCTAATTCTGAGGATTGTGGCTATCCATAATCAAATTGCTAATGGGAGCTTGTTTTAGTTAGAAGAGAGAAAGATAGGAAATTAGAAGCCTCCTGAATTACATCATTTTACCCACATCTTAAAAAATGTAAAACGACTCCTCATTCTATATACTATTTTTAACTGGGTAGGATGATCTCTATGAGGGGAAACACCTGTAGAGATGTGGCTAGAAGAGTTTTTTGTTTGTTTGTTTTTAGCAAATTAAATTCTATGTTCAATTAAAACATAGAAACAGAACATTTTAATTTTTAAAAGAATAAAAAGTTACTTAAAATAACAAAAGCTCTTAATAATACATGATATAATACTGACCTAAGAAAGATTTAGTAGTCTTAAAGATTAAATAAGACAAGGCTAGGTATCTAAATTTATCAGTGAAGTGGAAGTCCCCGTTTTGGCTGACAGTGGAATTTTAGACAGGAAGAGACAATTCTGAGAAAATGGTGCGCTGTAGTGCCAGGAGCTGATTTGCATAATGGGTTATTATTTTCTTTTTGTTTGGAGAGAAGCAAAAATGGATGGATTTTTACAAGGATGTCTGGAGAAAAGGGAACAGGTCATGCTGCTCCTTTGACTCAGGTGCCTTGCATATGTGCCCAAGTGGCAAAGTTTGGAAAAGGATCATCCCCTCCTCTCTGCAGGTTGTAGGGGCTCCCGAAAATGCTGAGTACTCCTTGGTTTGAACCTTTTGAAGTTTAAGGAGGCAGCTCAGCTGGTAAAGTTGTCACTGTACCGCAGAGAATTATGACAGATGGAGGCCATCAACCAGGGGGTTTAGCAGGGAAGACTAAAAGGAGTGGTGTGTGAATTCGAGTGAGATCTACCTGCAGGGAATCCTAAGATTAGCTATTTGAGGCTCAGAGGAGGAACTGAGAATCTACAATATGCCATCCTGCTCCAAACTGGGAGATCTGAGATATTACTATGGATACAACTGCTTTAATATCTACGCACTGATGAGGATTGAAGACACTGTAGTAATCCCCTTTTGTCGAGCCTTTCCTCTATGCCCAAAAAGGTGTTATATATTGTTTTATGTACAGTATATACAGCAATTCTCCAAAGCTGCTTTTATTCTCTATATTTAGTAGATGAGGAAAGTAAGACACAAAAAGGTAAGTAGTTCCCAAAGGCACACACCTGGTATTTGGCAGAACCAGAATCAGAACTCAGATCTTCTTCACCCAAGATGTTATTATCATTCCAGTACACCATCTCTCATGCATCTCTTAAACACATTTCTTTTGTTTTTTTAAAGAGTGACTACTTTTTATTTTTAAAATTTTAATTAAATTCTATTTTCAAGTATAGCTTACATTCAATATTTGTTTGTCTTAGTTTCAGGTGTAAAATATAGCAGTTAGACAATCATGTACTTTACAAAGTGTTCTTCCCAGTATTTCCAGTACCCATCTGGCACTACACATAGTTATTACAATGCTATTGACTATATTCCCTATGTTGTACTTTATATCCCTGTGACTAACTACCAATTGGTGCTTCTTAATCCTTTTACCTTTTTCACCCAGTCCCCCAACCCACATCCTCTCTGTCAGTCATCAGTCTGCTCTATGTATCTATGAGTCTGTTTCAGCTTTGTTCATTTATTTTGTTCTTTAGACTCCACATATAAGCAAAATCATATGATACTTGTCTTTCTCTGACTGACTTATTTTACTTAGCAAAATACCCACCAGGTCCATATGCACTGCTGCAAATGGTAAGATTTCATTCTTTTTTTTTTTTCACAGCCAAGTAATATTTCATTATATATAGGCATGACTACTTTTTTTATCCACTTATCTCCAAATGGGCATTTTGGGTTGCTTCCATAGCTTGGCTATTGTAAATAATGTTGCAATGAACATAGGGTGCATATATTATTTCAAATTAGTGTTTTGAGTTTCTTTGGATATGCACCCAGAAGTGGAATTGCTGGGTCATAAGGCAATTTCATTTTTAATTTTTGAGGAAACTGCATACTGTTTTCCGTAGTGGCTGCACCAATCTGCATTCCTACCAACAGGTAGCATACCTTCAAAAATGCATGGATATCAGATTAGAGTGAGCAAAGAAGTCCCATGAACATCAAAATCAACGGAAAAATTATAAAATTTCACAGTTAGTATACTGTCAGGTACTACAAAGTCACAATGATAAAAACTGCGATGATGGAAATTTTTCTGCAGGAAAAGAGCACAAAAGAAACCTGACCCAGAAGGCCATTACTGTGACAATTTAGTGTACAATAGCCAAAGTAACAATTGTTTGCTATTCATTTACCTAAGTTGGGAAAAGAAAGTTACTTTCAAAAGCTAATATTCTGATAGATTGTCTCTGTGAACTTCCATTTTAGAGAACAAGCACTGCTGAGGCTGGAATTGATCCAGTGCAAGGGTCATCAACATTGGAACAATTTAGGTGAATTTTACAAATTGGAAGATGATGACCAAGAAACCCAATTATGTCTAAATATGAATTAAACCAATTCTGGATAGATGCAATAAATATGGAATTACCCAACAAATTAGCCAAAAGGATGGTACCTTTCTAATGAAATCATGCTGGTGCACGAGAGAGGCTGACTTTTGGATTAACAATTTTTATTGAAAGTTTTTTCCCTCAAGGATCCAGGCCCAGGAACCTAGGCTAATTTTTGAAGTTGATTTTCTAAGATATATATTAAAGATTTCAGTGCTGAGGTTGATTGTGAACCCCACTTTTATGGGCTCAATTGCATGCCCCCAAATCCATGTGTTAAAGCCTTAACCCCTCAATGTGGCTATATTGGAAATAGAGTGTTTAAGTAATTAAGTTTAAATGAGGTCATAAGAGTGAGGCCCTAATCCAATGAAACTGGTGACATTGTAAGATGAGGAAGAAATTCCAGGAGTGCACCTGCACAGAGGAAAGACAAGGTCATAACTCAGTGAGAGGGTAGCCGTCTTTGAGGCAGGAAGAGGCCTCACAGGAAACCAGCCCTCCTGGCACCTTGAACTTGGACTTTGAGCCTCCAAAACTGTGAGAAAAATAAATGCCTGTTCTTTCAACAATCCAGCCTGTGGTATTTTGTTATGGTGGTCTGAGCAGATTTATATACCACTACAGAAAAATTCTCAAGTTTGGGTATAACTATTTTAGGTACTTTAGCATATGTTGGTATCATTTATCATTCTGCTTTCAATCAATAGGACATTTTTCAAGATAAGTGAGCAATGGCAAAGATTCCCAAATTGTAACTATGAATTTTAAAATGATTGATATTAATTATGTCTGGCAAGTATCTTTCTCCTCTCAATTTAATTTCACTGCATATTATTACATTGATCTAAATGAATTTTCCTTGCCTTACTTTTTTTTCAACTGTAAATAATTTTCTTACCTTTTACATTGCCATTTAACTACCACTTAGAAGTATTTTTACAAGGACTTGCAATATCACAGGAAAACTTAGGCGTTTAATTCCAGAATGTTTTTAACATGCATCCAAGAAAAAGAGGTGATCTGAGAAAAATGCAAGTGAGACGTATAATTTTTAGGTTTTCTAGCACTCACTAAAGGCACAGGTGAAGTAAAGGTATCTATTATGAGGATAATTCATTCTTTCACCATAGTTTTTTAGCACTGACATTGAACTATGTTAACAGAAATGCAGTAGGCAACTTAATGCAATTTCCAAAGTACACATTTAATCAGTCTTAAGCCAATCTTTGATGACCTTTTAGCTTCTCTAAGTAGGTTTCAAAAATAACCCCGCTCTTTTGTGAGCTCTTTTAGAAACAAATCCTTTATACTTTATTTCAGTGTCTCCAGGGCATCATACTTATTACACACTCCAAAATATATATTGAATTATATTGAAGGCTACCTGAACTAATTAATATCTTTGTCTCTTAAAAATCTGATTCCATAATAAAACTGCAACAGAATTATAGCTATTTTGTCTAAGTACATTTTAAGTCGCATTTCTTTCATTCTCTGAGACCCAAAGAGTACATGTATATCCCTGCAAATTGGAGCAACTCTACAACTTCATGATGACTCCTTCAAACAAAAGAAAAGTGGATCAATTTAGCCAGACAATAAAAATTAAGTTACTTCTATTTTGACTAAAGAAAACATCTTCTTTTATGAGAGAATTTCAAAACTGCAAATTACAATTTAAAATGATAGCTGAAGGGCATAATCTACAGGAAGGCAATTTTTGTAAGATATATTAAACTTGAACTTTTCTATTATATTTGATGAGATTTAGAATCATAGCACTTTGAAACTTAAAATAAGGATGGGGCCTGGGAGAGCTCCCATTGAAAAGCAAATCACAAAAAAGAAACTTTTTCTATGCATAAAAATGCAAATTTGCCTTTGAATGATGGAGCAACATTTCCCTAGAGGTCCTTGTACCGAGTGATTTTCAAATAAAGACATGGATAATAAAAAATTTTGTTCTCTTAATATGTTTTTTTAAAGCAAACACCATAGACCAAAAAACGTGGGCATCCATTGTCTAAGGTGCCTCTGCTAAGACACTACATGTTGCTATGGCACCACAACTGGGTTGCTAACTGGCTGGTCTACCTGTGAGAAACCTTGCATTGCATCCTCGTACCTGCTCAGTCTTGAGAGTTTCAACATTTAGGTAACACTTTGGTTTTTTTCTGTCCTGATAATAAATAAATAATTCTGGGGAATGGAAATACAACACAAATAACAAGAGTTTTGGAATCAAACATGCCCATCCACGTTTGCATTCAGCTCTGTCATTTTACTAACTAGGTGGTCTTGGTCAGCCATTTTGTCCCCCTCATGTTCAGTTCATTGACTAGAAAAATGATGCCTGGGTGTGGTATTACTGTTGTAAGAGTCAGAGACAGTGCATCTGATCTAAGTACTATATCTAACACACAGTGGATTTTCATTTATAATTTTTCAGTTTGTACATGGAATTGACTAATTTGTCATGGAGCTATAGTTTCTCAATTTTGGTTTAGATTCAGTTGTGACACTGGTTTGATTCATGTCCTGTGTAGATCCAAACTGGTTTGTGTCAGGTCATGTGAAAAGTAACAATAGACATGTACACACACACCCCCCTCCTTTTTTAAACAGCTTATCTACCCATCCACCCCTAAGAACCAGGCCCTAAGTGCCTAACTTATATACTCTGATGAATATCATGACCTACTTAGTTCAAAATGTTTACTGAAAACTACTCTGTGGTAGGCAGCAGCTAGTCAAATTCCTGGACTTCTTGGTACCACAGAGAAAACAAAAATTTAAAAATAATTATAAGCCCCTTTCTACAATATTTTTTTTACTCCTCTTCCTTCCCAAGAAAATTTAACAATCAGTTTCCTCAGCTTTGTTCTCAATTATAGGACACTAGCTCTTTCCTGCTGATGTAACAAAGCTCCAAGATCATATATTTGTATTAGTGTGTAATGCTTTATTGCCAAAAAGTAGTTCAACAACTGTAGTGAAGATGTTTAAGTAAAGGAGAAAAAGAGAAGGGAATAGATATTGGTGTCACTTGGTTGACCCAAGGTAAATATATTTAGTAAATAATTTACCATAAAATGTATTCTCATCCTTCATGTTGATAAATTTACCTTTAGTGATAGAGAGCCCAAGCATGGACATTTTGTGTCTTACATACTTGGTCATCCAGACTGGTTCTCTTAGCAGAAATGCACTATTTGATCTGCACAATGGAATTCTGGATTTTAAAAATTCAGCTTCGGAAACATCAGATTTGGTTACCAGAGGTGGGGAATGCAGAGGAGATGGGGAAGGGAATTGGAGGATAGTGGTCAAAGACACAAACTTACAGTTATAAAAACAAGTAAGTAGTAGAGATATAATGTACAACATAACAATAGTTAGCACTGTTGTATGATATAAAGTTGTTAATACAGTAGATCTCTAGAGTTTTCATCAAAAGGTGAAATTTTTTCTCTCTTTTGTTTTATCTATATGAGGTGATAAGTATTAACTAAACCCACTATAGTATTCCTTTCACAACATATGTAAATCAAACCATCATTTTGTACACCTTAAACTTATACAGTGTTGTGTGTCAATTATTTCTCAACAGAAATGGGGAAAAAAATCTAGTTTGAAGTGGTATTACTACTTAGGAAAACTTTGGCAGTTTCTAGAAAAGCTAAATGTTTACACACCCTCTAATCTGGTAATTCTGTTCCTAGATAAGGGTTCAACAGAAATGTATACTATTTTTTTTTATTTTTTTATTTTTTAGATTCCTATTTTTGGTACTAGTTGAATTACTTTCTCTATTCCCAAATGTGCATGAATTTTATATCTACTTGGGAATACTTGTTGAAGGTTTCTGATCACATGGAAGCACATGTTTTAAACTTTAATTTCAAAAATAAATCAGATATGCAAAAAATGAGAATGAATCATATAAATCCCATATGCCTATATATCTGAATCAGTTTTTTTTCAAAATTTGCTTATGTTTAATTCATGTATCTAAATTTTGCTTTCTTTTTTTAATATGTTTACTTGTTTTACTGTCAATGATTTTATTTTCTACCTAACAATTTAGTAATTTGGCAAAGAGAGATGACCATGAGACAAATACATTTATATGCATTAACTTAATGAATTCAACAGAAATGCATATTATATTTACTAGGTAGTGTATATAAGAATTTTTATGACTCAATTTTTTAATAACCCCAAGCTGAAAACAAACCAAATGTTCATCAATAAATAGTGAAGTGGTAAATTGGTTGTGGCATATTCTTAATGGCTTATGATCCAGTGATGACCATGAATGATCTACAGTTACACACACGTCATGAATGAAACTCATGAATATAATGTTGAGTGAAAGAACCCAGACAGAAAATGTTCCACTACATGATTCTCCTTACTCCTAAGCAGACTGGACTAATAGATGCTGTTAGAAGCAATTATACTAGTAACTGTTGTATCCCTTGGGAAGGCAGTGACTGGAAGGGAACACAGGAAGTGTCTGGGCTGCTGCTATGTTTTACTTCTTGGCCTGGGTGCTGGTTTCATAGATATGCTCACCTTGTAAAAATTAATTTATGAGTCATTATTTATGGATTAATTATGATTTGTACACGTTTTGTATACATGTTATACTTCTATAAAAATATCCAAATAAAAATAGATCTCTCTCATAACAGGTAGAAATGGGGAGACCTGGTCAAAAAAGAAAATCTATGAGAAGATCAAGCCCTGGCTGGTGTGGCTTAGTGGATTGAAAGCCGATCTGTGAAACAAAGTATCTCTGATTCGATTCCCAGTCAGAGCACATGCCTGGGTTGCAGGCTAGGTCCCCAGTAAGGGGTGTGTGAGAGGCAACCACACATTGATGTTTCTTTTCCTCTCTCCCTCCCTTCCCCTCTGTCTAAAAATAAATGAATAAAATCTTTAAAAAAAAATCTGTTAGAAGATCATTAAGTATGATCATTTTCTCTAAAAAGATCTAAGAGGCAAAGATGAGTCTGATCTCTATGCTTCAGTATCAGAAACTTCCTTTAACTCCATGATTTTCAGCTTTTTCTTATTTTATTTTCTTATTTATTTTAAAATCATGTTTATTCTATTACAGTTGTCTCAATTTCCCCCCCTTTGACCTTCTTCACCCATCCCACCCCTCCCCGCTCTCCCACAGTCAGTTCCCACTCTCTTGTCCATGTCCATGGGTAATTCACACATGTTCTTCATTTAGTCTCTTCTCTTTCCACCATTGTCCTCCTACCCCCATCCTCTCTGGTCACTGTCAATCTGCTCCATGCTTCCATACCTCTGGTTTATTTTGTTTGTTAGTTAATTTTGTTGAATAGATTCCACTTAGAGGTGAGATCATATGCTATTTGTCTTTCACTGACTGGCTTATTTCACTTAGCATAATATTCTCCAGTTCCATCGATGCTATCGCAGAAAAGTAGGAGTTCCTTCTATCTTTTTTTTTTTTAAATGCAGGTTGATTTTATTTATTTTTTTAAAAGTCAAAATCAATTATATAATATTAAAAAATTTAAATCCATTATAAAGTCTCAGCAATTAAAACAATATGAGGCAAGCCCAGAAATAATCAAGTAGATCAATGAAATAAAATGAGCATTCTAGAAAAAAATGTATATACCTGTGTAATAATGTAATATTTGATTAAATTGATATTTCAAATCAATGGGGAAAATATGGCTTATTCAACAAATAAGGTGCATGGACCTCTATTACTTGAAATAAAACAAATATAGAGTCCTATTTCACACATTATACAAAAAATATTCATGTGAGTTAAAAATCAATATGTAAAATCTAAGGAGTTTTAGGAGAAAATACAAAATAATATTTTTCTTACCCCGAAGTGAAATATTCAAACCCAGAAGTTATAAAGTAAATATTAACAATATGACTATATTAAACATTAAAAAAGTTAATAGTTTTTTTTAAGGGAAAAAATTCTAAAAACGTTTAATTGAAAAATGGATAAAGAATACCAAGTAGTCATTTAAAACTTTAAAAAAAATAATAGAAATAGGCAAGAAATCATACAAACACAGGTTTAGTTTCAAAAAATAATAAAGTAATTAAAATAACATCACTGTTACAATCATATTAATAAGTTTTAAAAATATTAGTAATATTAAGTATTGGTGACTGTGAAAGGAACTGGGTATGCATAGACTCTTTTTCTTCATCTTCTTAAAGCAGTCTCTTTAGCATATCTTGCAACGCTGGTTTGGTGGGGGTGTATCCTTTTAGCCTTCTTTTGTCAGGGAAACCCCTTATTTCACCTTCCATTTTAATTGAGAGCCTTGTTGGGCAGAGCAGTCTTGGTTGCAAGTCTTTGCTTTTCATGATTTAGAATATTTCTTGCCATTCCCTTCTGTCTTGTAGTGTTTCTGTTGAGAAGTCAGCTGCTAGCTGTATCAGGGCTCCCTTATATGTTACTACTTGTTTCTCCCTTGCTTCCTTTAGGATTCTGTTTGTCTTTGATATTTGCCATTTTAATGATGATATGTCTTGGAGTGGGCCTCATTGGGTAGATTTGTGTGACATTTTCTCTCCTCAAATTAAGGAAATTTTTCCATCACTACTTTTTCAAACAGGTTCTCTATCCCTTCCTCCTCGTCTCTTCCTTCTGCTATCCCTATTATATGGATATTATTTTGTTTCAGGTTGTCCTGCATTTCCCTCAATGCCTCTTCCTTCTTTCTGAGTCTTTTTTCATTTTCTTGATCTTTCTGGGAGCCTTTTTCTACCTTGTCCTCCAGCTCGCCAGTTTGGTCCTCAGCTTCATCTAGCCTGCTCTTGGTTCCTTCTACTGTGTTCTTCAATTCAGAAATTCTATTCTTCATTTTCTTTTGTGTCGTATTGATATTTTTTATGTTCTTTTTCATGCTGATATAGTTTGCAGTAAGTTCCTCATAGTTTCCTTGTAGTTTTTTGTAATTCTCTCTGAGCTCACTGAACTCACTGAGCTTCCCTAGAACTATTGTTTTGAACTCAGTATCTTATAGTTTACTTGCCTCTGTTTCATTTAGTTCTGTTTCTGGGAATTCCTCCTTCCCCTTTGACTAGGGGGTGTTTCTATGTCTTCCCATTATTTGTGAGGCTCTTCTCTTTTGCTTCTGCTTAAATTGACCTATCTTGATTTCCTGACCTTGTGGTGTGAACTTCTATGGTAGGAGACTGCTGTTTTATCTTTTTGGATCTGCCTCTGATTATGTCAGAAGTTGACCCTGTCTGAATTTAGGCAGTCTGTTCGAGACTTCCAGGAATCTACTGTCTGTGGCTGTCTCCTTCAGCTGTTAATCTAGATGCTGTGCACTCATAAGGCTGGCATAGACACCACAGGGTGGGGAGCAGTCCCTCCTGGGGGTGGAGTTATTGGGTACTCTCATGCTGCTGCTGCTCAGGGAGGTGGTTTGCCTGAGCTAGGTGGCTGCTGCCTTATAGGGGATGAGTCATCACCAAGATCCCGCCAGCTACTCTCTCTGTTCTCTCCCTAAAGCCTCCTTCCCCAGTCTCTCCTCAAGTGTCTCTAGCCCACTCTGTCCCCTCCTTTGGTGGAGACCAGGGTAAGTGGCTGCAAAGAAAAATTTATGCATTGGCCCTTTAAATGGCTCTTTGTGTCTCCAGGGGCCTGCCTCTGGCAGAGAGAAACCCAGTTGCTTTTCGCAGCTGGCTGTTATCTGTGTACTTTTTGGGCTCTAGTGCTGTGGTCTAGAGATCCCCACTTATGGTTTAGACCCCTCTCTTCTCAGGGGGCTCTGACTGGCTGTTTCAATATCCTTCTGGTGCTGCTGCCTGTGGGTGCCCTGCCCGCCTTCTTGAGTCTCTACCGCACTCATTACCAGTTAGGTTGTGTTAAAGCTGATTCTTCTGTTGTCTGAGGTTAATAGGCTCCTCTTTTGCTATTGTTCAGTTGTTTGTTCCAGGTGATTTCTCCACAATTTAGTTGTAATTACAGATTGGTCCTGGGAGAAGGTCAGTGTGACTTCCATTCACTCATCTGCCATCTTGATTCTCCTCTGGTTTTCAGCTTTTTCTTTTGGAGATAATTGAATCCATTGGCTGATTCCAGGAAGCCCCAGTAATTGAATCAGCATTTTTTGAACAAGGTCATTTTATTGTCCTAATTTAATTGTTTATATTCTCTATGTCACTGAAATGGACAATGTAGTATTTTAGTCAAAAGCCTCCCAGGTTTTGAGTAAACAGGTTAATTATACAAGGTATTTCAGTGACATGGCTCAGTGGGATTGTCTAGTTTAAACAGAAAGTAGAATCTGAATGAGCGACTTTGTTCTTCCCTAAAGAAGACCATTATTTTCATGTAGTCATTGATTAAGTAATCAATCAATCAGTCAGAGAGCATCTTCTGTACTCCAGGCCTTTTATTTAAATATTGGGAATGAGAAAAAGCAACATGCAATCCCTATCTTCATGGAACTGATTATCTTGCCAGGGGGTTAACTCATTGAACAGATATCTAAAATGATGGGCTATTGCATAAGAGTGAAGTATGTTTAGGGCTTTGAAATAAAGTGAGTAACTGATTCTTTTTAGGCATAAAAAGAGACTTGGAGCTTTCAAAAAAGAAAAAAAAAGGGAGTACAGCCTAATGGAACAGATTTTGCAAAGTCATCACTGCAGAAGTGTATGCTATGTGATGTGCTTGAGGGCAGGAGGGGGAGTTAAGGACAGCAACAATGTCTGGGGCTAGATTATAAAAGCATAGAAGAAGTTGCTGGTACCCTACCCAGATCTACTTTGCCTGGCCAGTATGTTCTTCCTCCATCTGCTGTGAGTCTTGCCTCATTTCTTTCTCATTCTTCAGAAGATTTCCCTGGGTCTGAAGGAATCATCTCACCCAGAAATACCTGAGAGATACAGACCTCGTTTTCTGGGTAAAACTGTGGCCAATAGCTGACTGATCTGGGGCTATAAGAGCTTGCTCCTTTCTTCAAGATGAACAACTCTGGGTTGCTGTGTCCGTGCTTCAGAGCTCCTGGGAGATCAGGTTGAGCCTAGACACTAGCTGAGACCACATCCTTGCTTAGGTCCTTCCACCTGTCTTATCCTGCTTCCCTGACTCATATTCTTCTGAGGCCATACTTCTTTATATCGCAGGCACAAGATTCCTGTCTCAGACTCTGCTTTTAGGGAACCTGATCTAAGACTCCAACTTTGATTCTGTAAATAACTGGGAGCCACTGAAAATCTTAATTCAGCGGAGTGACTCAATCAGAATTGCATTTTGTAAATTTAACACTGTTATAACTTTGAATCTGAATTTGAGAATAATTCCATTTGTTTATTTTTAATGTAAGAATATATTGCTCTTAAACACTGTTCTCATGTAACTCCTTGATACACAATTTGAAGAGCAGTGTGTGTGTGTGCGTGTGTGCATGCAATTCTAATTCTGTGAGCAGAATGTGATTATGTGACTGCATCTGGGAAAAATAAAATTTTCTCTTCCATGTGTTTATTATTTTATTGTAATTGCATTCCAGAATTTTCCCCTTTATTTAATTGTTTGATGATTGTGGTTTTATCATGTTTCTTGTAGCAATAATTGTGATTTCCATGTCCTTTGGAAAATATTCTTATCCTATAGTTTGTTATTTCACAGTATTATTAGAATTAGAGCATTGATAATAATGAGAAAGTTTACCAACTCTCATTGGTGACCTTCTAAAAATCTCTTGAACAATGTTATAAGGTTCCTCCCTCCCTCCCTCCCTCCCTCCCTGCCCGCTTCCTTTCTTCCTTCCTCTCTCCCTCTCGTCCCCTCTTCCTTTCCCTCCCCGCCTCTCTTCCTTTCTTCTTGGCTGGCTAAGTCAGTATGCTAAGAATTTAACAGTAAGGCATCTGTCATGTAGAATAATTGCCCTTTAAATTCTCTTTCATAAAAATTTACTCTTGCTAATTAGTTGACCTCAATGAATAAAATATTCATATTTTCATTCAACAGGTGCTAGGGTGATCTATGTATTTGCCATAGGGTGTTACCCTATTCACTGGAAATATAATTGGCTTTCCAAGCTGTAACTCTAGTTTCAATTCTTGCCATGTGAGGAGGAGAAATTTATGTATCTATATAATTTTTTCTCAGTCAGAGAGGAAGACAATAAACCTCTATTTAACCATTCAAAACTTCAAATGAACAGTTACTCATATTAAAAATAAAGATGTTAAACTCTCCTTTTATTTTTACCTGAGGAAATTCTATTTAACCTTAAAACTAAGTCAGAATATAACTTCCTCTATGAGAGAGGAGATGATAGAGAGAAATTTTATTCCTGTTTTACTAATCTAGAGCTAACTCTCCCTTTAATATTGACTTTCTTCTGGTCTCATCTGGGCTCACAGATGTGTTTTTGATCAGCTGTAAATTTGTACATGGCTCTGGTCTTTTTTGCTGGGCTCTCACATGTTTGGGCCTCAGCAGGCTTTAGGTAGCCCAGGATAGTAGCACTGGCTCAGACAACTGGGCTGTCTTCTATGATCCATCCATCAGGTTATTCCACACAGGTTCACGTGGCAGCTGAGTAGGTTCTGAGAGAGACAGTCAGGGTGTGTAAAGCCTTTTTTAGGCCTAGGCTTTGAACTGCTAATATACATTTTATTAGTTGAATTAAATCACACTGCAGACCAGATGCAAGGAGTGAGAAGTTGGCTCTGCCTCTTGATGGAAGGCATTATAAACCACATAACAAAGACTACAGTTGAGGGGAGGGTGAAGAACTGAGGACTTTTTGGAATGAATATATCATACACAGGGTGGTACAAAAATAAGTTTATAGTTGTGAGGACATGAAACAGAGTTTATTCTTCTATTATTTATTATATTATTTTCCATACAAACAACTGTAAATCTACTTTTTCCCTACCCAGTATACCCATTTGAATACATATTTTCTGTCTATCAGTCTAAAATCTTGAAGTTAAGGCAACATTTTATCATCTGTACTGCAACATTCATGGTCTCCTTCAGAGTGAATATATTTTGGATTTTAGTTTATAGACTCTCTCCTTTTCTTTTTTAACTGATAGTAGCTCTTTGTCTAGCCTTTGGCATGCTCCCCCACCCCTATCCAATGTGGTACTAGAGGACTGATGGAATTCTCAATTGGGTGCACTAGCCCAAATAGCTGGCCGAGTGATCCCAATAGAACAGGCTGGAATACTGAGAGTCTGTCTTTAGGAAATTTGTTCTGGTAGACCCATTAAATGGGAGAATGCAGTTAAAGCTGAGGTTCCTTGCCTTCTTGAAGCCTGGCTCATTAAATTTCCCCTCCATTTTCAAGTCTCCTGGCAAAAAGCCTTTGTTTTTCTTCTTAAGGCAAAACATCTGTCATATGGACCTTCTACATGCTCTCAAAAGTTTGTTGAGTGACTGAAAGTGACTATAATGTGACTGTAATTGCTGACTATCTGTCACATTAAAGTATTTAGCATATGCTGTCCTAGGCATGGACACTATTGATTTGTTCCACCCTACAGCCCTTTCTCTAGGCTTCTCTCATCTACATGGTTAGGGAGGACCCCACAAGTTACAGCAAGGGCACCTTAACTTGCAGCCAAAGTAGATTTGAACAGGGTGGCCAGTAGATCATCAAAAATTGAGAATGGGGGACAAAGACAGACAATCTGAAAATATGATATGCTAACTGAGGCAGGATAGTAAGAAGCTACAAAAATTCCTGGGCAGGTGGAGTGGGGAAATTAAGACTAGAAAATCAAACAAGGTCCAACAGTTTGAGCAATTTACAGCCAGCTGGTGAACTGCAAGAACTTATCTTCCCTAACCAAGGACACTTGAGAGTGAATGGCTTGAAACTTTCCTCCCTAACCAAAGAATACATAGCTTAAATCTCCCCAGCTTGAGAAATAAAGAACAAAGACCCAATTAATGTCATTTGTGCCAGCTAAACCCAAGGACAAATGAAGTCAGGGAAAGAAATAATAAAAATCCCATTAAAAGCCGGACAGGCCCAAGATAAAAGTAAAACAGTATAATGGACCAAAGAATATTCCCCAAACCTTCTCTGTCCTCATTTTGATGCACCAGCATATTAATATGCAACTTTAAAACTAATGAATATTCTGCTGAAACTCTCCCTTAAGATTCTTACCTGCAGAAAAAAGATAAAAACCTCCAGAACAAAGATGCATCATGGGCTCACTCTAGAGCATGTGCATGTCCCTTCTCAGTCATGAACTTTTTATTTCCTAAATTTTAAGGGTCCCAGAGAGACTTGAAGCCAGGGATCAGTGGGCAGTGGCAACTGGATCTGGGCTTACCCCTTCATCCTATCTCCAGGGTCCCCTGAGCTAACAGCAGTGCTTTGTTGGCCTACTCCTTTCTTATAACATTTCTAGGAAGCAAAAGGAGCTCTACCTAGGCTCTCTCTTGTTACTTCTTCCACCCTCCATCTTTACTTTGTTTCACTGTACCCAGCCTTAATAAACGCATTCTCAAAACCACCTGGACTTGTGTTGTGAAATCTTTCCTACATGAAGTCAAGAACTCACATACTACAGGACTGCCTGAGACAGACCTGCTCTAGGCCAGTACCTGTCCCATAACACTAACTTGACATTCTGTGCACCTGATTTCCAGCCATAGGCAGAGATCTTTTCTGTGAATGCATGACTTTGGGCAAGTTATTTGACCTTCCTGAGCTTCAGTTTTCACATTTGTGAAATGGAGACCACAATATCTTCCACTTGTTCTTCTGTGTACATCTCTTTTATGAAATATCTGACTTTTGGGTTACTGAATTATTTTTACAGCAAATCCCATACAAACTCCTACTATTATAACAGGGGGACCATCACTTCTGGAAATTAGGGAGGGTTGGGAAAATGCCAAGGATGGTGCATAAGTGGCAGCCATAGCACAGCTGCCAAACAAGCCGACATTGTCCTTACCACCAGGGCGATGATGCAGCTACTTCCAGTGCACAAGGGGTTTTGGGGGAAGCCTATAAAATGGGAGCACATGGAAATACCATATTCTTTGTTCTCCACTTTTTCTTGGCCTCCAAGGGCTAGAGTTCCTGGGCCCTGAGCCTTGAGGACCTCATGGTCTGAGAATGTTCCCAGTGCCCGTCACTTCAAGGACTGCTTGGAGCACAGTGGACACTAGGCTGGTAAGAAAGGAAGGGAAGAGGCTTGGGCTGACAGACCCTGTGAGCTGTGTGGCTGAGAGACAAGCTCTGTGCCCCTCCCCTGCATGGGAAGCTGCCTTTGCAGCAGAAGCTGCCTGCTAGCCTCCAACATGCTCCTCCAGTGGGGTCTCCATCAGTGGCAGCTCCTACCATAGCAGCAGCTCCCCTGCTCCAGCCTTAGCACAGCCTCAGTCAGACCCACTGCACCAATGTGCAAGATGGGGCCTCATGGACCATTTAGTGCTGATCTTGGAAGCCATGTAATCAGGTGATGAGCCCTACACCCCACCCCTGCATGGGAATCTGCAGGCTGATGACTGCAACTGTCCTACACAGGTCCTGCCCTTCCAGACACAGGGATGCACAGGAGGACAACAACCAGAGGAAGAGGACAGTGTACTGTGAGTGGGACACCTGGATGTCCAGACTCTGAAAGATATCTGGAGCCAGATAGCAAGTGGAAACCAGCTAAGTCACCTACTTTTCTTAAAGGATGATGCCTTTGGCTGGGAGAAGAGATTCCTGGCATGACCTTGAACTGAGCGGCAGAAGGTGGCAAGGTGATTTTCTTTTGGGTGTCTTATAGGTAACAGGCTTTGAGGCAGAAACCTGCCATTATTTCAAACTATATATACTTTAAATAAAAGATTACTTTTCCTCTCCACTGAACTCTGTCTCCAGAGTTTTTTCTTATTGCGCTGTAGGACTCCACTGGTTGTATGATTACAGTAAGTTCCATGTATTTTATTAAGATTCTTATTTAGTAAGAAAATCATGAATTCTTATATACCACCATACTACATGATTTGTATATTTTAACTGATTTCCTTCTCATAGCAATAACCTGGATAGATATTTCTACCATTTTACAAGTGAAGAAACCAAATGAAGACACTGGGTCAAGATGCATTTGATCCAGTCTCTTACATTTTCTTCCTCTATAGTCCTTGTCCAATGATTTCTCAATCTTGTGCACCCTGGATTACAGCAAAAATAATGCTTTTTCTATGGCTGTTGGTGGTGAATGGATGAAGCTGCTCACAGCTGGAGGTAATTGGACTTTCGTGTTCTGCTTGGCTCAAATCCCACCTAGTACCCCCTTCTGGCTTAGTATAAATATTCCAACTGTCCATTTGCAGATGTGCAAAGGTACACAGTTTGGGGTGATTTTAGAATGACTTTTGACAATAAAATTTGGTGGAGAAAAATAGTTTTCCGGAAAATACTTTCTCTCAGGTAACCAGAACACACAAACTTCCACTGTTGCCATAGAAAATGGACAGAGGAAAAGTACGAAGCTGATCTTTAACATTAAGACATTGTATAAATCAAGGCTGATACTACTTGTTAAATTACTTCATCGTGCTGTCAACATGTTCCACTGTGTCCTTTTCTAATGTAGTGATCAAATACCTGGATCTCTAGGTTTCTACATTAGCAATAAATATAAAATTGCTTTAGGTTCCATCCCCCCATTCCCTCACCTAATTTTTCTCTTCTTTGACTTTAGTCAGAATTCTTATAAGAAAACAAAATATTTTTGATAAACAGCAGATGTTTGATTCTGGAACTAAAGTGTTCTGTCCAGCATTGGTGGGAGAGCACTCTGCTAACCTTTGTTTTTGCTGTGCCTGTGAAAGAGAAACATGCTCATAGCTTCCTTACTGAAGATAATGGCCATGTTTTTAAATATGTAAATAATTAGCTCTATAAAGAAATTCTAGTGGAAGGGTGCAGCAATAGATCTGTGTGCAATCAGTAGCAAAACCAGCAAGCCATTCATTGAAAAGAGAGGAAGGAGTACACCTGTCAGTAAATCTTCAGAATTGACATAAAGCTATAATGAGGGAAGAACAGAATTTTTCACAAAAGACCTACTATGTACATGGCAGTCACAATATTCCCCTAAATTCCACAACTAACTTGAATGATATTTATTATTACCCCTATGTAAGAGACGCGACTGGTTCCCTTGCCTCAAAGTGAAACCAACTCTACCATAATTCCAGCACAAGACCTGCCCATGGTATTGAGTTGAAGCTTGACTTTAGCTGAACCACAGCCTTTCCTCCCCCTTCTACTGCTCTATGCTGCTTTCTCCACTTCCTTTTTCCTCACACAAAAGTTCCCATCTCAGGCTCTGCTTCTTGGGAATATGACTCAAGAGGCTTTATTGATTGGATAATGGAATTATCTAACATTAATTTTATAATATATAATATAAAATTAATATAATAATATTAATTTCTGACAGAGATTAGAAACTGGGTAAGGGTAACCAGTATATGAAAGGACTGGGATTCAAATCTCAGCTTTTATAACTTTACCAAGCTATGTTTTAATGTAGTTTTTATGCAGAGTTGGTAGCTAGATAAATAAAATATTCTTCTTTCTTTCTGTGTTTCAGTACCAACACTATACTGGTGTCCAGGGAGCAAGTCTTATATTTAAATTGCTGCTTCCAGGTTGTCAGTAACTTCTTGGATGTCCACGACAGCTCAAACTCAGCATATCTAGATCAGAGCACCTGATTTTCCCTCAGAGATGCCCTTTTTGTAGCCTGCATCAACTCAGTTAATGGCAGCTCCATCCTTCCAGCTGCCTAGCCCAAATCCTTTTAGGCACCCTTGATTGCTGTTGTTCTCTCCTGCCCTACCCCCAGTAAATCAGAAAATCAGTCCTGTTTCGTCTACATTCAAGGTGCAGCCAGAGTCTGACCATTTCTCTCAACCTGCAACGTTATCACCATGATCTGAGCTGCCATTATCTCTTCTCTGGATTGGGACAAGAGCACATTAATTGGATTCTCCCCACTTTTTTCTTCACATAGCTAATTTTCACAATAGCCATAGGATCCTTTTAATGTGTAAGTTTGTCACATCACTCTGCTGGTTCTCATTATCTTCAGAGTACAAGCCAAGGCTTAAATTGATTTATGAGACCCCATATAATACACCTCGTGACCTCCCATTACCTCTCTTGTATCTCTTCCACTACTCTTTCCCCTCATTCAGTCCACTCCTGGCACACTGGCTTCCTGTCTGTTCTTCAAATACACTGGACATGATTCTGCTATAGAGCCTATGCACTAGCTATTCCCTCTGCCTGGGACAATGTTCCTTAGGGTATTTACATGGGTCCTTCTCTCACCTTCATTGTTTTTTTTATTTTTCAAATATCACTTTTTTATTTAAAATTGTACTTCAACCTTAACTAAAAGTCAATTTCC
This sequence comes from Pteronotus mesoamericanus, assembly GCF_021234165.1. NCBI lineage: Eukaryota > Metazoa > Chordata > Mammalia > Chiroptera > Mormoopidae > Pteronotus > Pteronotus mesoamericanus. The sequence goes on along the minus strand of NW_026555105.1, from coordinate 30,549,834 downwards.
TTTTTCCTACTTTACTTTTTAAAAAATAGCACTTCTAATATGCAATGATATTGATTATTGACTAACATTTTTGTTTTCTTCTTTCTCTATCTCCAACAGGATGTGACCACATAAAGGGAGACCTTGTTTCTAATCAACTGTGTATCCCGTGTGCCTACAACAGACTGACATGTAATAACACTCAATAAATATATGTTAAATGAATAAAGGAAACAACTCTTTCAGTTTGAACATCTGTCTTTTGTACAATATGGGGGCTGTACAGAATAATATTTTGGAGTTGAATGACTAGTAAAATAACTTAAGGAAAGTATTTCTGAGTATTTCATTGAAATGGAGCACACACTCACAAGTTTCATGGCTGTTATCAAGTTGGTTTTTTTGTCCCTTTTACATGAGAATTTCTATTTAAGATTTGTACTTCATCATTGAAGCATTGAAGAATTTATCAATCAAGTACTTTGGCAAATTCTCTTTTGTTTGATTACCAACTAAATGACTGCATGGTAAAATATGAGCTATTTATGAAATTTTAAATGAAACAATTCAGATAATATATTTTAAGATGTTTTCTTCCCTAAGTTAGCAGTTGTCACTCTGTCAAAGGACATCTTACTTTTCCTACATCAAATGGGGATATTTCCTAGGTCCAAGGCATGCTACAAAATTCATATTCCCACATGACTAAAATGTTATACTATTTCCATTTTGCTTGCTCATTGATCTAGTCCCAAGTGTTGAAGGAAGGAATTATATTATCACAAATGTCTTACAAGAAAACATGTAAACATACACATTATATGCGTAAAACAGAATGGAGAGAAACATCTCAAAATACTATACTGTTCTCTCCGAGGGGCAAGTCTGGGGAACTGATAGCAATTTCCTGTACACTCCACATCTAAGGATCTCTACAGGCTCTGGAACACTTTGTGTTCAGTTGAACAGAAGTTACAATCCCCTTCACAGGTCCTCCCTCCATTTTTATAATTAGGATGCTTGGTCCAAACTTTCATATTCTTTCATCTTAAAGAAGGAAGTAACAACCTGAATATTCTTAAAGTATCCTCTGTAGACATTCATTCTTCTTCAGTTATATATTTTTTCCACCTAATTATATAGTTGAGAAGTTTGTCTTTTATATTTTTCCAAAGACCATATATTTACAAGTGACGTAATTATTATTATTTTTGGTAGTACAAACTCTGTTGTTGGAGGGTTGCAAAGTTTTGGTAGCCTCAAGACTTTGTAACAAATTCTGAGTGGTCCATTGGTGATCAACAGTAATGACTGTCCTCTTGAAGATGAAATCTCAGTCTATCACAACATTGAATCAGGAGTTTAATATGTTCCTGGCTCCTCAGGCAGTTAGCATTTGCTTCAGGACAGCTGTGTGAAAAGTAAGTGATCATTGACAGTCAGAGATCTTGCCCCATAAATATTAAAAGTTCTGCGTCACAGGCATGTTTCAAAGTAGAGCCTGAAACTCCTCAGTTATTGACAACATCTTTCAAACTGCCAAGGAAGGCCTTTCAAGCTAATAAAGTTTAGGACAAATAAGGTAGTTTCTTTTTTTGCATCATTTTTCTTTGTGGATGCAGCATTTTGCAAATTCAAATAGCAAGCACAGTGAGGGTGACCTTGAAAATATTGCTGAAATTGTTATTTACTTAAGTAGAGAGCATCCCTCCTCCTTCCCCTCCCCCCCAAAATAACCAATGGCTTCGACAAGAAATATTAAATAGATAGTGTTGATAATAGGAGGGGAGAGAGAATGAACTTTAGTTGTTAATATGAAAATTTGAAAGATGTAACCATATTTTGAAGTGACTCACAAGTGCACTGCAAACCAAAACCCTTATCAATTTTTTTCTTTTGCTTTGTTTTGTTGAAAGGAAAACATAAACCTTGAAGATCTATTATGTTGAGCTATATTTAGAAACAATCAACTTGAAGAGAGAAGTTTATTCCTTGTATATGAACTGGAATTTTTCCTGTCTGAAAACAGGTGCAGAAATGGCTACATCTACTTGATATGCATAAATGTAATATATTTCTTGATAGGTGTTTTTCTTCCCTCTCAGATACTTGTTTTTATTTGAGGTTGTAATATTGTCAATTAACTGCTAACTTCTGTTCTATTCTTTGCTGGAAGGAAGTGCTTATTCATTAATTGGAAAGAAAAAGAAAGAACCCACAGCTGTCCAACTGGTTAAACAGTTTCTGTTTTCAACATCAGCTGCCAAACATGTTTGACATTATGAGAGGAAAAAAATACATTTGGATTTGAGAAAAATCAATTCATTTTAACCATTACATTACTTTTGTGAGGAAAAAAACTCCAAAGACATGCTTGTGAATCACAACCATGGGTATTAAAATATAAAATGTTTGCTTATCTAAGTTCCTCAGTCCTGCCTTAGACAAAAATTAGTTTTTCTTGAAGATGTATAATATAAAGACCCTTGGGTTTTTAGAAAACTCTTTATAGTGAATGTGTCAGTACCCTTAACAGGACTCTGATAATTCTCTAGAAGTTACAGCTACTTCCCTAAATTACTGTTTTTACATTTGTAAGAACATCATTTATGCATTAAAAAAGTGTGCTTTCAAATTCTTTCTTGATTAATAGCTTTCTTCTCTACTTTTTGTAACTTAACTGAGGAACAAAGTTTTGAAATTCTATTAACATAAAACTGTTTTTTAGGTTATTTAAGAGCTATGTCTAGTTAATATTAATCTAATTAATTAATACTGATTATATACAAGATTCTTCCACAAAATAAGAACAAAATATTTTAAAAGTTATCCATTTATATTTAACTGTTCAGTAGGTTGTTCAAAACTAGAAGGATGTTTCTTTTCCTAAAAATAAAATTTCTAATTTCATCTCTTCCCTGGATGTTTTGGTGGAAAGGAATTAATCCCTAGAATTCAAGTTCACCTTCTTCCTTGGTCATCATCACTGTGGGATAATGCTAATAAAATGGTTCCTAGGACAGAAGTTAATTTTTTATTGACCTTCTTCCATGACTCTTTAAAAACTTCTTCCCTTTTCATAGAATGCTGCATCACAATGTCATATTGCCAAAATCTTCTCATCTTCCAATTTTAGCTCAAAAGCAACTTTTTCTCAGCAGCTACTCTCAGCCACCCATTCCTTCCCCAATGCGAAAATGACTTCTCTCTCCTTCATAGTTAAAATAACAGAATTTGCTTTTTGTATACCTTCAACTTTCTCCTTTACTTTTTAGTTCCATTTCAATATGTATATGTTCTTACATATTACATGCTTTTTGAAGGCAGAGCACATTTCATGCATTTCTGTATTCTCCAGTCCACTCATTGTATTGGGTGGGCCAAAAAGTCTGCTTAGTTTTTTCCATAAAATATCTGACACATTTTTCATTTTAACCAACAACGTTATTGCTTTGGATATTTTGAGTATGGCATCTACCTCCCACTGTTGGCTTCTAGTGGTAGATGCCAGGGATGCTGCTAAACATCCTCCAATATATAACACAGCCCCACAGCAAAAATTTGTTTGGCCAAAATGTCAGTAGTACCAAGAAACTTCACAAACCACTTTTGAAATATTTGCTCAGTCACAGAACCTTCCCCATACACTGTACAAATCTGTTTTCATGTTTCAGTTGTGCTTTTACCTTTCTTGAAATACTAAAAAGTAATATGCCAAAAATGTTGTATATTTTTGTCCATCTTTAATATTAAAATAGCTACAAAAAAGTTCATCAATCTTGATAATTTTTTATTAAAATGCACACTGATATGACAGCTGTCACAATACAATCTAATAATATTGCTTTGAATTAAGTTAAAGACAACTAAACACTACTAGAACCATCATATGGAAAAAACTAAACAAATTTTTTGGCCAACCCAATATAAAGGAACCCCTCCATATATGGATGAAAAATTAACATCATATTTAGAACAATTTTGATATATTTTTATTTTCTGTATACTAATACATCCGGGATAAGGGCAGGTTAGATATCAGCTAGTTTTTAATTGAAACTGTAATAAAGCCTTAATGTTCTGTATTTCTCAGGTTTAAAAGAAAGACACAAAAGTCATCGTGACATAGAAAAAGTAAGTTCAGGATACACAAAGAAAAGAAAGAAACTCCTCAATGCTGTAAATGTCAATTGAGTTTTATTTGTTTGAAATTTCCTACTCCATAGTAACAGGAAAAGGACTAGAGGCCAGAGTCCTTTTAGAGATAGAATGGCTTCCCAATTAATAGGAAAATGTACTCTTAACTTTTTTGGAATAGTTCTCTATGAATAATGAATGCCCTTGAAGGAATATGTTGCAGTTTGTTTCAGGCAAAACTGAAATAGAAGAAAAAACAAAGGTAATGTGTTCCTTCTGTACCTCTTTTTTTTCTTTTTATTCTTAAAATAAGAGAAAGGGAGATGTGGGATGTCAGGAATTATTTATAAGATTAGCATATGTTCTTCCCATTAACATGTTGTCCAGTTTGTTAAATGCTGTGGATATGCTATGGATAAAGAATCTGTTCTTCCACAGCCTCCTGGCTGCATGGCAGTCTGGGTAAGCAAAGTTGGATGGTTTTCAAGACTGTCATCCTTAGTAGATTTACAGACACAAAAAGACTGTCATTAAAATTTAGTCTGTGACCCTGAGCTTGGAATAGTTTCAAACTGGTACTCTCATCCAGGGGTGGACTAAAGTCTAAAGAGCAATTAGGGGCAAATAACAAGATTGGATTCTGAAAAGTGGGGTGAGAGGTGAGTAGAAAACAATTGGAATACTGATTGGGTGATGTTAGATAATTTAAATCTAACTAAAGAATGATTTCTTCTTTGCTGGGCAGTCATAGAGTTACTCAGCAAGGTCAGCTGCCAGCAACATTACCATAGTCAGTGCTTCTCAGACTTGGTTGTCCATAGAAATCATCTGAGGATCTTATTAAAATGCAGATTCTGATGCAGCAGTTCTGGGCTGGGGCCTGAGATATCACATCTCTAACTGGCTCCCAGGCCATGCTGATGCTGCTGGTTCTCAGAACACACTCCAATCAGAATAACAATGGTCTACAGTTGTACTATCTAGTGCAGCATATGATGGTTACATGTAGATATTAAACACTGAATTGAGATGTGCTGTAAATGTTCAATACACATCAGGCATTTTTATTGAAATACAATTTAAAAACCATACAATTACCCCATTTAAAGTGTGTAATTCTGTGGTTTTTGGTACATTCACAAGGTTGTGTAACCATCACCGCTACTTAATTCCAGAACATTTTCATCTCCCCAAAAAGAAATTGCGTATGCCTTGGCTATTATCCACCTCCCATTCCCACTTCCTCCCAGCCCCTGACAACTCACTTTCTAGGCTTTCTTTCTGTATGGATTTTCCTATTTTGGACATTTCATATAAATATAATCATTTAGTATGTGTTTTCTTTCATTTATGATACTTTTTTCAAGGTTCTTCCATGTAAGGATATATCACGTTTGTTTATTTATTTTGTTGATGGACATTTGGGTTGTTTTTACTTTTTCGCAATTATGAATAAGGCTGCTGTTGACATTCTTATACAAGTACTTGAATCAATATTTATTTGTAGTTCTCTTGAGTGTATACCTAAAAGTGAAATTATTGGGTTATAAGGTAATTCTATATTTCAATTTTTAAACTGTTTTCCAAAGTGGCTGAACCATTTCACACTCCTTCCAGAAGTTCAAGAAGGTTCCAATTTCTCTACATCCTTCCAGATACTCTAACCAATATTAATATGTTATTATTAAGTAAATTCAGTATTACATTGAGATTTCCTTGTTTTTGACTAATACATTTTTTAATGTGTCACTACCCCATTCAGGATTACATTTTGTTGTCATATCTCTTCAGGCTCCCCATGACTGTTATGGTTTCTCAAACTTTTCTTGTTTTTGGTGACTTTAACAGTTTGAAGAGTCCTGGTAAACTTTATTTGAAGATGCCCTTCTGTTGGGATTTGACTAAAAATTTTCTGATAAGCATGGAATTATGGGTTTGTGGGAAGGAGAATATCATACAGAAAGATAATCACACAATATCAAGGGTGGACACTATTAACATGATTTAACACTGTTGATTTTGACTTGAATCACTTGGTTGAAGCAGTGTTTCTCAGCTTTCTTCACAGTGAAGTTATTTCTTTTTAAAAAATTATATTGATAAACATTCATATATTTATTTTATACTTTGGGTTATAATTCAACACCATTGTGTTTTATTTTTTGCTCAAATTATTCCAGGCTTGACCATTGAAGACTTTTTCAGTTTGACATTTTCCCATTATTGTGAAGTTTGTTGTTATTTTGGGCATTATATTTTCTGGCGCTGCAAGATGTCTGGGCTCCTCTTGTTTATTTCCTTCCATAGTTGTATAATCAATCACTTTTCCAAGGAGATCTGGGTGCTTTTACTAGATAACAGTATTCAAAACAAGATAGGCATTAGGTTGCTTATTTGAGATCTTTCTTGTTTCTTAATTTGGCATTTATTGCTGTGAACTTTCCTCTTAGAAATACTTTTGCCACATCTTTTAAATTCTATATGTTGTATTTCCATTTTCATTTATCTCTAGATATTTTTTATTTTTCTTTTGATTTCTTTTTGACCCATTGGTTGCATGGTAGAATGTCATTTAATCTCTACATATTTGTGAATCTACAAGCTTTCGTTTTGTAAATTGATTCCTAGTTTCATACCACTATTGTCAGAAAAGATGTCTGATATGATTTCAGCATTCTTAAATTTTCTGAGAACTTTTTTGTAATCCAGCACATGATCTGTCCTTGAGAGTGTTCCATGTGAGCTTGAGAAGAATCTTCATTCCACTGCTTTTGGATGGAGTGTTCCATAAATGCCTAAGTGCATCTGATCTAATATGAAGTTGAAATCTAATGATTCCTTACTGATATTTTCTGTTTGGGTAACCTATTCATTGACGAAAGTGGGATACTGATGTCTCCTACTATTGTTATATTGCTGTCTGTTTCTTCCTTTGTATATGTTAATATTTGCTTTGTATATTTAGGTGTTTCTATGTTATTTGCATAAATAATTACAAAATCTTATCTTCTTGTCAGACTGACCCCTTTGGGACTGTGAATTATATTCCAAGTATGATGGGAAGCATATGGAAGATTGTATTTTCCAAAGCTGGCAATAAACATATCAACTATCCCATGTGTTCTTCCAGAATGTGACATTGCCACTCTCCCATCAAGAGGTGGTGTTGCATAGATCAGTGGAATAGGATAGAGCCCAGAAATAAACCCATATCTCTATGGTCAATTAATATTCAAAAAAGGAGGCAAAAGTATAAAGTGGAATAAAAATAGCCTCTTCAACAAATGGTGTTGGGAGATCTGGACAGCTACATGCAAAAAAGTGAAATTCGATCACCAACTTACACCATACATAAAAATAAACTCAAATGGATAAAAGACTTAAATATAAGTTGCAACACCATAAAAGTCCTAGAGGAGAACATAGGCAGGAAAGTCTCAGATATTCCAGACAGCAATATTTTCACTGATATGTCCCCTACAGCAAGGGACATAAAGGAAAGAATAAACAAATGGGATTTCATCAAAATAAGAAGCTTCTGCACAGCTAAAGAAAACATCAGCAGAATGAAAAGGGAACCTACCACATGGGAAAATATATCTCTTGCCAATGATACCTCAGACAAGGGTCTGACCTCCAAAATATATAAAGAACTCACACAGTTCCACTCCAGGAAGACGAACAATCCACTTAAAATATGGGCAAAGGACCTGAACAGACACTTCCCCAAGGAGGACATACACAGGGCCCAAAAACATGAAAAGATTCTCAGCATCACTAGCCATCAGAGAAATGCAAATTAAAACCACAATGAGATACCACTTCACACCAGTCATCATGAACATAATAAACAAATCAACAAACAACTAGTATTGGTGAGGTTGTGGAGAAAAGGGAACCCTAGTATACTGTTGGTGGGATGCAGACTGGTGCAGCTGCTGTGGAAAACAGTATGGAATTTCCTCAAAAAGCTAAAAATGGAACTGCCTTTTGACCCCGCAATTCCACTGCTGGGATTTTACCCTAAGGATCCCAAAACACCAATTCAAAAGAACCTATGCACCCCAATGTTCATAGCTGCATAATTTACACTAGCCAAGTATTGGAAGGAACCTAAGTGTCCATCAATAAATGAATGGATCAAAAACCTATGGTACATTTACACAATGGAATACTACACAGCAGAAAGAAAGAAAGAACTCCTACCTTTCAAGACAGCATGGATAGAACTGGAGAGCATTATACTAAGTGAAATAAGGCAGGCAGTGGAAGACAAATACCATATGATCTCACCTATAAGTGGAACCTAATCAACAAAACAAACAAGCAAGAAAAATATGGCCAGCAACATTGAAAAAAAAAAACCAACAGTAACCAGAGGAGAGGAGGGAAGAGGGTAACAGGGAAAAGGAGGGGAGGGTCAAGTCAAGGAACATGTATAAAGGACCTGTGGAGAAAGCCAAAGTGGGGAAGGATTGGGGGTGGGAGGTGAGAGTGGGTGGGACAGGGGAAAGTGGTGGTGGGAAAATGGAGACAGCTGTACTTGAACAATAAAAAAAATTAAAAAATCTAAAAAAGTTGTCACATTTCTAGTCCCTTGATTCTGTGCTAGCTTTGACTGCTTCAATGAATGCAGTGTGGAGAAAGCAATGCTGTATGATTTTTGTGACTGAGTAATAAAAGATAATATACATTCTGCCTTGTTTGTAGGAGTACTTGTGCACTTATAGGGAAGAAAAGTTATATGGAGAGACCATAAACAGGTACTTTGCTCAGCATTCCTAGTCTTTTTTCTTTTTTAATTTTGTTTATTTATTTTTAGAGATAGGAGAAGGGATGGAGAAAGATAGGGAGAGAAGCATCAATATGTGCTTGTCTCCCACGTGCCCCCTGCTGAGGACCTGGCCCACAGCCCACGCATGTGCCCTGTCTGGGATTTGAACCAGCAACCCTTTGCTTCAGAGTCCAACGCTCAATCCACTGAGCCACACCAGCCAGGGCAGCATTCCTAGTCTTTATGTCATACCAGCTCGCCTAAGTGAATAGGTCTTCTAATAATAAAAGCCACCAGACATTAAATCATGTCAGCCTTTGAATTTTTCCAGTTGAGGCTCAAGACATCATGAAACAGATACTCCATTCCATTTGTTCCCTGTCTGAATTTCTGAGCCATAGAATCTTGATTTGGAATGTAATATGATAGTATTTATAATTTAGAAGGACCACTCTGAATGTTCTATAGTCTTATAGGATATGGGGTGACAAGTTAGGAGACTGTTGCCCAGGAGAGGCATGATGGTAGCTTGGGTAGGGCGTTATCTGCACAAGAGAGGAGACATGGTGGGATTCTGGACATATGCTGAGCCTGAAGATGAGGTCAGCAAGTCCTGCAGAGAGTTTAGGCAAGAAGCACGAGAGAAGTAGACAAGTCAAGGATGACCCTTAGGGTGCTGGACTGAGCATCTGGGTGACTGGAGATGAAGCAGATGCAGAGAGAAGCAGGTTTTGAACACTAACTTTACAATAACTTAGAAGTGTCCCAGTGAAGATGGTAGTGTTGAGAGATACTTTTATGTGTTTGCAGTTTAGGATAAAAGTGAAACTGCATAAGTGAGACATCAAAACATAAATGATACTTAAAGTGATATGCTTGGATGACATAATTTAAGTAATAACTATAATTATGGAAAAAAAAAGATATCTTCAGGTTGGGCCTTTAGATGCTCCAACATGGAAAAGAGGAATGGAAATCAAATGATATAACAAAGTAGGAGGAAAACCAGAATTCAATATCCCAGAATTCATGTGAAGAAAACAATTTACATAGCACTGAATCATAGAATGATTCAAGGGCTGCTCATTAATCCAGTGAGTTTAGGAATGAAAATTGGCCACTTTGTTTGGCAACCTGGAAGTCAGTCAGTGATGTTGACAAGTGTGATTTAGTGGATTGGCAGAAATCAGTGCCTGAACAAAAGAGAGGAAGTAAGAATAAAGAGTAGGTAACTTTCGGAGGAGATTTACTGTAGAAGGACAGAGTCATAGTAGTGCAGTTGAAGAGACATATGAGTTAAAGAAGATATCATTGATATTGAGAGATGGTATTGATAGGGGAACTCAAGAGTTAAAGATTTAAGCCTTAGCTATACTTAATAGGCTTAAATGATTAATACATGTGGAAAGCTGTTATTCCAGGGGTTGGAATGCATGACCTATATGACTCCAGGAGGTCTACAAGCAATTAAACCTTTGTGTCCCAGGGGTCTGCATGCAATGGAGATGGTATCTGAGCCATTGTGTTCCAGGGAAGGAATGCCCATCATGCGCATAAAGAATTGTTGGCCAACAAATAAAGAAGTACTAGGAAAAGCACCACCAGACTGCAACTCTTATCCCATTAACCTTTAAAAAATTTTTTTTATTTATTTATTTTTAGAGAAGGGAAGGGAGGGGGAAAGAGGGAAAGAAACATCAATGTGTGGTTGCCTCTCGCGCACCCCCTGCTGGGGACCTGGCCTGCAGCCCTGCACTTGGAATCAAACTGGTGACCCTTTGATTCTCAAGTTAGTGCTCAATCCATTGAGCCACACCAGCTAGGGCCCAATAACCTTTTTTTTTTTTTTTCCTCAAACGCCTCACTTACCCTTTCTCCTCCTTATAAAAAGGTCAGCTGGAGGTGAAATGTTAAGACGGTTTTTAAGGGTACATAATCTGATGTCTTCTCATATCACTGGTAACTGAATAAAATGTCTGTAAAGATTCAATCCTTGTCTCTACTTATTGGTCCTCATAGTGACAGGCAGCATAAACACTGACTTTTCCAGGTTCAGTATGGTATTATACAGAATGTTTGTATGTTACTAACAAGGATTTAATAAAAAGGGAGAAGACTGATGATGCAGAAAAGAGAGAAATACACAGAAGAACAAAATCCTTGGGTGAGCCAGTGTTGATTAGATTTAGAATCCATGTGGATCATAAAGAATGGAAGCATCTTCCAGTAGGGGAGGCAGAGCACATAGGTTCTGAGCAGAAAGTTCGGTAAATTGGAACTGCAGAAGACAGTTCTTTTTGATTTAAAAATTTTTTTTTGGTGAAATAAGAAATTACTCATTGATAGAGAGAATGGGGCTCAGTGCTGGGCATGACAGAACTAAGGAGGTATGAAATAGTTATCTCCCAAAAAGAAGAACAAATTGGCCAGGGAATTGTAGTATTTCTCACCATCACTTAGGTAGCACTTGAGAGCAGTGATCATGAGTATAAGGCAAGATCAGTAAAAGTGAGCAGGGTTGGAATTTTTCTCCAGCCATGTTCAGCTATTTGAGAGCGGATTCAGTGAATTTAAATGGAAATTGGAGGTTTTTGCTTTGTTTGCTTTTTTATTTTAATAGAGGGAGAAAAAGAGATAATGGAGTTGAGATGGGGTTGGTTGTATCATTGTTCTTAATTTTTACTTTCTCCAATAAAGATTATACATCAATACCCCTTGTCATGTGACTTGCAGTGCCTGCCACTAACCATTTTCTCCTCCCTCTTGGCTCCATCATGTGACTTGTTTTGGCCAATGAAATGTGAGCAGATATCAAGCAAGCAGACACTTGAAACATGCTTTCATGGTTTGGTTGATCCTGTTAAACTTTTGACAGTACCATGAGAAAACCTGTTCCAGGCAACTGCCTGTCCCAGAATAAGGACATGTAGAGTGATCCGAACCAAACTGTAGCTTAACACAGAGCTCCCCAAACTGCCCTGGAAATGCATGATCCAGAAATATATATATCTATTGCCTCTTTTCTTTTCTTCTTCCTCCTCCTCCTCCTCCTCCCCCCCTTCCCCTTCTTCCCCTCTTCTTCTTCTTCCTCTTCTTCTTCTTCCTCTTCCTTCTTCTTCTTCTCCTTCTCCTCCTCCTTATCTTCCTTCTCCTTTTCCTTCCTTTTCTTTTTTTTTTTGCCAGCCTTAGAAATTTTGGGTCACTTGTAATGTTATTTCAGCAGAATTCTGATTTATACATGAAAGTATGATCATGTGTATGATAATATGAGGGCCATTATAATGATGAATAGAATATAAGCCAAAGGAGGAGAAAAGTGAAGTTATGAAGAGGAGATAGACAGTGACAAGAGGAGACAGTCAATGGATTAGAAGTTGAGAGAGTTAGGTCTTTAGAAGCAGTAAGCTAGAAAGACAGGGGGTAGTGGTTACAGAATGGGATGCTTGAAATTGAGATTTAGAGGAGGGAAAGTTATTGGTAATGTCAAGGAAATTACAGGGTCCAGAGATGGCCATGGTAATGTGTGGTTGATGTAGGGGAGAGGGCAGAGGGGAAACTATGGAGGATGAAGAGGAAAAAGTTCTGGGAGCTAAGGGTGATGAATAAATCAGATTCATGGCCATCAAAATGACCAAGAATGGTGATTGGGATCCTGTCTGAGCTCAGGAAAGTAAAGAAATTGATATAAATCTTTAATAAATGAGAAAACTTCTGGCAGAGCTGTTGATGGCTGCAACAAGGAGAGTGAGCACCTGGTGTAGCCTAATGGCAAGAGATTCAAAAAAAGTGGCCTTGTTTAAGGAGGAGAGAAGGCCAATTATTTGGAAGCAGTGATAAGGAATGAGTTTCTTCCAGACTCAGTAGTAAATGGAGCAAAAATTAAACAACTATAGCTACTCCTTGAGGTGGCCATAGAGTGTTGCATCCTTGGGGACATCCTGGTTCTAATTATAGCTAAATGGAAAAGGGTGCATTTCAGAAAGATGAGGATATTGGAGGTTTTGCTGATAAGGCACTGTGTGGGTTAAGGATAGTAGAGAATACGTTCAAGGGGTTATATTGGTTAGGTATGAGGATAAACTTGGTTAGTTAAAGATGAAAGCTAGGACATGTAGGATAACCCAGACACTTGTGGCAACTGGAGAATAGAGGAAAGCAAGGCATGATGAGATTGTTTCTGATGTTTTTAGGTTTCTGGTCTCTCAGGAGGTTTTTAGTGGGGCATGACGAGTGACTTGTCAATCAATGAAGATCTGTGGGGTCTCCTTAAATCCTATTATATGTGGTATTGAGGCAGGGGGAGATAGACTTACCAGTTTTCTTAGCTTTCTTGCAACACATCTGAAATCATGTAAAATATGTCCGCATCAGTCCTTCAATTCTGTGTTCACTTCTCCCTTCTGCCTCCTGCTTCCACTTTGACTCTACTTCTGCAATCATTTAGAATTTACTTTTTTTCTATACCCTGATCAAAGAAATGCTCTCAGAAAAGGATCTGAAGATTAGGTATTAATGTTATTTTTTTATTATTAACTATGATAAACTATCAATTACATGTTAACATTTATTGAATATTTATTATGCATTAGGCATTGAGCTTATTGCTTTGCTTAAACTGTCTCATTTAAGTCTCATAACAACTCTGTGAGTGGAAAACAAATATTGCTCTCATATTACAACTGAGGAAATTGAAGCTTTGAGGACATAAACCACGTATCTAGGATCATTCTTTGGGCACGAGGTTGAACAAGGACTCACATCTGGGATTCTGGGATCTGAGTCATGAGTGATTAATTTATCCAGCCTGTGACTGATTGCTCAGTGGAAGTCTGTGGGTAATTCTGAATAAGTTGGGGCATTGGTAACAATGGAAGGGTATGCTTTCTTTGTTGTCCTAAATCTTTTTCACCGATGATTTCATACTAGATTTGTCTTTATGATGATTCAACTGTGGTGGCTTCAATTGCATAAGCATCTTTTGTCTCCTTCAGACCAAGTGGCCCACTTCTTGATCACAGCATCTGGCAAAATGTTCTGTACACAACAGATGCATAAACAATATATTGGTTGCATGAGTCAAGAATTATCCAGGCATCTATCTAAGTCTTCAAATTAGGCATATATTAAAACTAACTAGGGAGTTTTAAAAAATTTTTCCAGTGTTCAAGTCATGCTCTGGACTGATTAAATTAGAATCACTGAGGCCAGAGGCAGACCTCAGTATTTTCAAAGCTTTCCAGAGGATTTCATTGGGCCACCAAAGTTGTGAGTCATTGCTTTGAGAGAGGTAGGGCCTAATTTTTGGTGGTTCTGTTTAAGATATAATTGCATTTTTGTGATATGAGATTTGGGATTCAGGAAGTAGCAAGAACTATAGGAACATTGATGCCTGAAGACTTGACATGTCAACAATGGCTCTTTTCTCTTTCCACACTGTTTCCTCGAACAAAGCTGTCATACAAAGTTCTTTATTCCCTTTGAATTTGCAACTCTTTCCTAAATTTTTCTTTCTGTTTTCCTCCCATACCTGCATCGAGTCTTCACTTGATTTGCCTCCAGTTCCGCCTCTGCTGAAATAAGCTTAATTGACTACTTGATATACACAGCAATTACTCCCAAGAATTGCATTTGAAAGCAGAATGAAATCTTCATAATTTGCACTATTTCAAGATGTATTCTTCTTAATGGAGGTGACTGGGTCACGCAGGCTGAATTTGAGAAGAATCTTTGGCTTGTATACTTAAGTCCTTCTAAGCCATCTGGCAGTTAGGGACTCTTTAGCAGTGCTTGCTGATGTAAGCGGTCTTGGTGCCTTGCACAAAAATGGAACTGGCAATCTTTGCCTTTGATATTCTCAGGTGTTTGTCCAATGGAAGCTGGAAAGAACCTATATTTATAACCTGTGAAAAGAGATCTTTAGTGTGGATGGTAGGAGATCACTCAACATAAATCAAATCATCTGTTTCTGTGCTACCTTGAGTTTTATCTAACTCTTCCTAGGCCTCTGGTAGATCGATTATAACAACTTACCATAATGATTCACACCTCTCTGTAGCCACAGCACTTGTAAGACTGCAGCTTGTCTTCTCCAAAATGGAGTCTATTTCTCCACATCTTGAATCTAGGTTGGCCTGTGACCTACTATGACCAGTAGAATACAGTGGATATAAAATGTGCCAGTTCTTTACTTTTTGTCACGAGGCCTTGTATACTTCTGCTCTTCTTTCTTAGAGCCTGGAGATGCCTTCTGGATCATGAGAAACCACGCAGCAGAGAGCTGAGTTGTCCAAGCTCAGACCATTCTAGATTAGCCACCCTGTCAACCCCAAACGTGTGAGAGAGCGCAGTTATGACAGCAGAGTGCCTATGTGACCTCATAGGAATATGTGGATCCAGCCAAGATAAGAAAAGCTGCTCAGGGGGCCTAGTAGAGTCATGAACAAAAATTGTTATTATTTTAAGTCATTGAGTTTGAAGTTGTTTGTCACATGGCAATAGTTAACTAATAATAGCCTCAAATTTTTTTTTTTTGAAGGAAGGTTGATGGATCGATTCCTGAAACACTATAGTTTTAACTAAGCCTGTGCACAGTTACCAACACTGGACATAAATCTAGTGGCTCTGTCTCCATTCCAAAATTATTAAAGTAGAGGACAGGGCCCCAATTTCTATGCTTTTGTACATTTTACAAGTAGCGCTGATGCACAGGTAGAATGAAAATAATTCCTTCAAAGTTTTGTTCTGGCACTAAAAGTGATTTTCCCATAGAAGGGTCCTCTTATAGGGTTGTAATCTATTATAAGAAGTAAATGCTCAGGTAAGTCAGAATGACATTAGGCCATCCTAAGAATGAAGGAACCCAGATTCTATAGTAAAATGTTGAAAAAGTAATAATCCCTGGGCTTTGAAAATATTTGCTGGCCTCTTCTTTCCTTGAAGATCATAATTTAATTGGCTAGAGATTATGTGCTTATAAGAAATAGAAACTTATTAAACATGTAAGGGAATTTATTATATAGATTTACAGAATTCTCTTGGAATGTAAGACGGAAAACATAGCCAACTTTTACCAGGTGTAGACTTGGAAATGAATGGCATCAGGACCCAAGGATGTCTTGGTTTCTCTTATATACTTCTTTACTTTGTCTCTCCCAAAACAAGAATGCCCTGATTCTCCTGTATGTCTTTTTTTCCCTACTCTTCTTTTTTGCAGACTGCCTTTCTCTGATTGCTCAGTAGCCTACTGGCTAAATTCCAGGGAAATTTAGTCCTGGAATTTACCTGACCTCCCAGTTGCATACTTTGTGTCCTAATTACAAACTGCTAGGATGAGGACTCTGCTCCAGGTCAAATCAGAGGTCCAAACTGGGTCTAACCACCCATGAAAGGGAGAAGCACCATGTTCTACAGGGCTGCCCCATTTGGTGCAGAGAATGGGTTCACAAAAGAAAATGTGGACTTGGGGAAAATGATTCCTGAATTTTGTGAGTAATTCTTCTAGGACAATCTATTATATTTACACTGGCTCATCAAATCAACACAACCAAATTTCTGAAATACTTAAAGTTCAATTATACCAATTCACTATTAAATACTATTACATTCATATGTTTTCACAGTTATTATATTTCAGGTTTTTGTAAAAGAAGGAATATTGTATTTATGTTGAATATGTAGGTAGTTCTTCTCAGTTGTCAGAATACAAATCTAATACTCGTTTTATACTTCTCAACATAGACTTGAATTTATGCTTTCCCCTCACAGATAATGTAGGCAATCATTTAAGAAATGACCAAAAAAAAAAAAAAAAAACCAAAAAAAAAAAAAAAACAAACCTTTAAGAATAATTTTATCAGCAATCTGGCTAATCTGTTTTATGGTTGTAGTCCCAGGGGCAAAACATATGTGCTCAATTTAAAGAAAGGATTTGGCTGGAAAATTTGGAAGGTAGAGAAATGATTGATATCTTGCTGCATTTATTTGGGATGCCTTTTTAAGGAGCTTAATTATACAGAATCTTTGCACATATTTTATTTAGGTTCAAGACATGAGATATCTTACATACAAAATTAAATAAAGTATGTTATTATTTTTTAATAGTTTTGTAACTATTTTAGGAAACCACATTGAATTTATAAACATGACCTCTGACATTATGGAATTTTATAGTTTAGTGGAGAGGTTGATATTAATCAAATAATGACACAGATAATTGTTCATTATAAACTGTGCTAAGGATAGTAATAGAAAATTATGTCTCTTTGAGAGCATAAAACTAGGACACCATGTTATATTATCAGAGGAATTGAGGAAGTGATGTTTGAATGGAAGCTGATGGATGCATGGAGCTGAAATAGGCAAAGACTATTTGAGGTGGGAGACCCGCATGTGTACAGACCTTGCAGTGGGGGGAGGTGTAGCATTAGAGAAAGTGAAGGAAATCCAGTGAGATTGGAGCAGATGGTATAGGGGAGCTAAATAAGGTTGAAGACAGAGGCAGACTCTATGTCTACATGAAGCAGGGTTTCCTTAGTCAGAATTTTCACCTTTGATCTGAGAATAATAGGGAAGATTTTGTTGGACTTAAGTAAACATGTAGCCAGAGCAAGTTTCTTTTTAAGTTCATGACCACTGATGTGTTGAGAATGGGCTAAGGAGCAATGGACAAGAAAAATTTGGACAGAACAGTCAGGTGGTGATAGGCCAGAGGTCATGGGGCCTGGAAGTGGTGGTAGCAATAAGCTAGAGAGACCACTGGAGAGATGCAAAACATATTTCTAAGGTGGTATTGACAGGTCTTGCTTATGAGTTGGATTAGGGGGTGTGGCATATCACTTGCAAACACAATCCTGATTTTCTACCCTCTCTGCATCCACCCCTTTTGGCACATTAACTTTGAAGTGTCCTCTGCCTCTGTGTTTGGACTTGACCATGTGCATGGCTTTGGGTAATAGAATGAAGCAGAAGTGGAAGTGTGGTGATTCTACATGTGCAACTCAAGAGGCCTTGCTCTTTCTTGTGTCTCTGTCATCTCCATGAGGACATGCCTGTGGTAGCCTGCTGGAATGTGACAGATATGTAGAGAAGATGTGAAGTGCCTAGTCAATCCAGTTGAGACTGGTCTAGACCAATAGACAACCAGTGGGCACATAGACAAGTGTCTGAGCCCCAGGCATGTCCCCTGCTGACACCATGGGATCAATAAATGCTATTGTATTATGCCATTGAAGTCTTTTGGTTGTTTGTTACATAGCATTATTATGATCTTAGATAACTGGTAACAGGAACAAGGGAGGAAAATATTTGGAACATACCATATTTTGCCTTGTACAATAAGCACCCATGTTTTCGGCCAAAACTTTCAGGAAAAAAAACTTTCATTTTAATTTTTTAATTCAATTTGTTATTTATTTATATTTAGAAACAAAACTGATTATAATATTCCAGGGTATTATTTTGCATACAGACATCATTATTGCTTTCTAGAGTTACACTTTTAACACACAAACAAAAATAAAAGAATTAAAAATGTTTATATAGATAGAATTACTACTACACATGTATAATGCACATCCTTATTTTCCCTCAAAAGTTTGGGCAAAAAAGTGCATTATACATACAGCAAAATATGGTAGGCATTCATATAATATTACTATTGTAGTAGTGTTTAATATATTATTCTAATGCAGTGTTCTAAGGGAATGGGAAGAGGAGAGATAAGTTTTGATGTGAGGAAATTGTTACCCTGAAGCCTTGCTAACATGTGGTAAACAACGAAGAAACATTTTTCAATAGTTAGATTGATAAGAATAATTGATTCTTAGTAGTGAATTACACTAAGAAAGACATTTCCAAAGGCATAGTTCAGATATTTCACTTATTTTCTAGAGTATTTCATATACTTGTTTCAAGTCTTTTTTTCCTGTGTTCAATAAATCGTGATTCTATAAAGAAAGGTAGAAAATCAAATAGCATGGCAATGCATAAGGATTAAGAAAGCAAAAAAAAAAAATTGAGCTGGCAAATTTCTGCATTTTAGAGAGTTTCCTTGAATTTTTTGTTGGTTTTGTCCTTATTTTTGCACTGGTTCACTAAAGAGAGTCACAGAAAGATGCAATTTATGGAAGGCACAAAACATTCCCAACAGCGACACTGTTAGTTCAAAGTTGCATCTCTTCAAAGAGGATAAAAGGAGACATTGAACAAAAAGTTCACTCCTGGGGTTTGATGGTGAAAGGCAACCAGTTATGGACCAGGCTGCTTAAATGCAGCTGTGACCTTTGTTTATTGATGTGTATAAAGTTTCCACACTTAATTGTAGCTACTAGGGTGACAGTTTATAGCAAGTTTTCCTCTCAGATGATAGAGAAATTGAGATAGTCATAGGAATAAAATTGTCTCTTTTTCTTTTCAATTTTAACTGGGATGCCTCATATTATTTTTGCATGCTCTCAAGTGGTTTTGAACGGGTAGTGTGTATAAGAATCATTAGCGAGGCTGTTAAACCACAGCTCCCTGGAGATTCTGATTCAATGGGTCTGGGTTGGGGCCCAGGATTCTGCATTACCAGCAAACTCCCAGGTGATGCTGATGGCACTGGTCTGTGTACCATATTTTTGAGTGGCAAGACTGCAGGGAATGAGATACCCCTATTCATAACTCCAAAGAGAGGATCATAAAAACATTCTTAGGCAAATGATTTCCATCTTTTAATTTTTTAAAACCATGTCCTAAAAATGGTCTTAAATAACTGGTCCTATTTTCTATTTACTGTCCAAAAAGCATAACTTCAGAGCAACCATGCTAGGTTGAAGAAATAAGCGCAGTTCTTTCTAATAATTTATTTGCAAATAACATGAATTGGTAAAAAGGTACTATAGCACATCCCTCCTTCCCTGAACTCCCATGACTTCCAGTATTTCATAAAGTCAATCAAGCTGAAAAACCAAAAAAAAAAAAAAAAAAAAAAAAAAAAAAAGAGAGAGAGAGATTTTAATGAAAGGAGATGGAGAATTTTGTTACATCCCTTCTGGACCTGATTGTGCTGCTGGGAGAAAGGCAGCTTAATGCCACAACATAAAAGGAAACCCATGGGTGGAAAAAGTCAAAAGCTTCCTCCTCCATGGAGGTGCATTTTCCATTTGATGGCAATCAGCATGTGTGGAAGGCAGAGCAGGTTGTGCCGGCTTCACTGCAGATTTCTCTTGTGAAGCATTATTGGGGCTATTCAATTTTTTCATTTCTCTCATGTTGCTGACATAGTCTGAGTGTGTGACAAGGAGTGCAGGTGGGTGGGAAAAGTGTTTTCAAGCTCCTGCTCCTTCTTAATTCTTTTTTTTTTGTTTATATTATAAAATGTGGATGTGTAACATACATAAAATACAGAAAAACATAAAAGAATGCATGGGTCCTTTCCCCAGAAAAAAATTGCAGTAAATAATTTAATTTCTTTCCTGTATTTTTAGATCTGTACAAACACATTAAGTGATTTTGCAAATTTGGGATCACATTTTATAAGTTTGAATCACTATATTCTTTTTAGCAATATCATTGGCAATATTTTTTCATAATATTAAATATTTTCTAAAAAGCAAGATTTTTACTGCTGTAGATATTTTATCTTTATCATTTATGATAATTTGTTGAATTAATTCCTTTCTTGCTGGTTTACATGTAAAAATTGATGTTTTTCCCTTCCTTTCTTCCTTCTTCCTTCCTCTTTTTCTCCCCTCTCCTTTCCTCTCTTCTCTTCCTCTCTTTCATACATTTTTGAAATGTGGGAAAATAAGGTTAGAATTAAGAGAAGAGCATAACTTTGGAAAATATTAAAGTACTAGAAACAATATTTATCCTGGGGATATTTACACATCCCTTATTGCCTAGCACCCGAGTTTATATTGGCCATTCTCAAAACGGACAGAGGACAAAGCCTTGGACCCAATGAGTGAGAAAGCAGAACCAAGCCCACCAAAGGTGGTATTCACCCACAGAGGAGACTTTAAGGGCATCTGGTGAACTCAGACTTTGCTCTGAGTACCAAGTGGTCAGGACAAGACAAAACAAAACAAACTATACAGGCCCTGGAGTTCATGGCCTGTGGTGGTCTTTCACTTCTTAGTGCTGTGTACCTGTAACATTCTGTTTCTTGATTAGGTGCTGACCTCACAAATATTCTTAGTTTGTGAAAATATATCATACCCTTCACTTTTGATAAGTGCACATTTTTTAGTATTATCTTATATTCTAATAATAAAGTAAAAAAAAATATATCATACTGTCTATGTGACTTTCCCCCAAACTCATTAGGTGAACATTCGTTTTAATTTGTGTGAGGTGGTATAGTTACACATCCCTGGCATAAGAAAATGCAAATTTGCTTTAGAAAAATGTAAATTAAACCTAGAATTTTCACAAATGAAGATCCAAGAATTAACAAATACAAAAGGAAATGGGCCACCATGAGAGAGTAGAAATAACATATTTCAGAATCACACCTATAGTTACAGTCAATACTAAAATTATCAGATAATGAATATAAAATAAGTGTAATGGATATGTTCAAAAACATAAAGGTGTATTGAAAATGTGACTAAGAAGTAGGAAATATGAATATTACACTTATTAGTAAAAGATACAAATAGTAGTTCTAGAGATGTAAAATAAATTTTAAATTAGAAAATCAACAGCTTTTAAAAATAATGTGTAATTTTTAAGTGTCTACTAGACAGAAGAAAAAGTGAAAATAAACAAGGGAAATTAATTTTAGCAACATATTTAGCTCAACAAATTTAAAATATGTCTATTTCAACATCCAATCAATATGAGATTATTGAGATAATTTACATTTTTCATACAAATCTTTGAAATTTAGAATCTGTTTTACATTAATAGCATATCAATTTGGAATAGTCACTTTTAGACCATTCTCTACACACACACACTGTAACTTAAAGATTTTTCTACTGTATACCAATGGGCATTCATCCAAGATGAAGTAAAACTGCTGATTTAGATATTTTGCAGTGTTAATTTAATTGAACAGATGTGTATAATTTATTCAACCATTTGCTTACTGAGAGGTATTTAGTTTTATATCTCATAGTTCAAATATATATAAAACCTAGTTACACTTGTGTATTTCTGAGGCAGAGTTTAGACATGGACTTGCTGTGCAATGGATGGTTTTAACAGCAGATTAGACACAGCTGAAGTGCTACTTAGTGAACTGGAAAAGAGACCAGAAGAAATTACCCAGAATTCAGTACAGAAAGACAAGGGAATGGAAAATATGAAAGAGTGATTAAGATACATGAAGGATAGAGTTACCTAAGTCCAAACAAAGACAAAAGAAAGGAGTAGGAATGTTCTTAAATGTAATGCCTGTCTTTAGAATTAATTGAAAACACGTCTCCAGATTAAAAAGTCCCAATGAATCCCAAGAAAAAAATAAATAAAAAGAAACTCATCTATACCCATGGTAGTGAACTTGTAGTACAATGAAGACAGGATGGAAGATTTTTACAATCAGTTATAAAAAAAAGAAGACAAAAATCACTTACAAAGGGATAAATATTAGACTGATACCTGGCTTCTGGCAGCCACAGTGGAAGGCAGGAGTCAAAGAGTAAGATATATAAAGTGCTGATAGAAAATACCTGTCAATCTATAAGTGCGTACCATGAGAAAGCAAGAGTGAAATAAAGACATTTTTAGACAAAAATTGAAAGAGTTTACAAGTAGCAGACCCCCCACAAAGGGAGAGTATCTGGAATTTATTCAGGTAAAGAGAAAATGATTCCAGAATTTATGTCTGACATGGAAATAAATCAAAATTACAATAATGAATATGTTGGTAAATATAATTAGATATAACAAAAATAATATCTACTTTGGGAAGTTAAATAAATCAAGACAGGCCAGAATTCTGGACAACAAACAAATGTCATTTGAAAGGAGGAATGACAGCAGCTAAGTGTTTTTAAGTTCATCTTGTACTTAGAAGAGCTAAGATACTAATTAATTTTAAATATCTTAACCTAAGAGTGCAGGTTAAAATTCCCAGAGGAATCCCTAAAAGAAATAGAAATTGAATGCAGAACTTCCAAACTAGTAGATATTAAAAAAATAGATCTAAGTTGAAATGTATAAATCTAAGTTGAAATGTCATAGAGAAAGGGCAAATAAACACATAATAGGAAAAAAAAACTATGTAGAAAATAAGCTAAGAAACAAAAATACATGTATTAGTAATCACAATTAATAAATCACTAAACTGCTCCCCAAAAAGTTCAATGAGTTTTTCCCTTTCTGAACTAACTAAATAAATGAATGAATGAAAGCTTTTAAAAAGACAGAGTTCATAGAAAAGTTGAAAAGTAACAGTATAGGACAAACACATATCATATACTAATTAAAAGAAAGTTAATAAAATAAAGTTATTACTTTAATTCAATACAACACAAAATTGAATGAAAGTAAAAAAATTATAAAAGAGAAAGACGACCATGTACATAGTGACGAAAGATTTATTCATTGGGAAGATATGCTATTTTGCATCTTGTAAAATAGGCCTAAAACAAATAACTAAAAAATTCATAAAACTACATAGAGGAAGCTAAAAAAAATCCATCAGCATATTGGGAGATTTCAACACACCTCTCTAAGTGATTGATAGATTAGTCAAGCAAAATTAAGACTACAGAAGTTTTGAACAACATAATTAACAAGTTTGAAATAACAGATATATTTAAAACATTGTTCTTGGCAAGACTAGAAGATTTATGAAAATTAATGATATGCTAGAAAGTCTTTACTTTAAAAGGTATGCAGTCATACTCACCACATATTCCGATTTCATAATTTTTTAAAAAAATGACACCAATAAAAAAAGGGATGTGGAGTGAAAGGGAAGGATTAATATGTCCAAGACTGGTACCTTAAAGACTGGCCTTCTAGAAAAGAAATTGGCCTCTTTCAAACTTCCATGGAAACTCACTGAGGCCTAGCACTTTAGGTGTCAAGTGAAGGCTTAGACGCCAGCCTTCAGATCACGCCAGGCTACAGGTAGCTGCTGCACCCCCGGCTATCAATGCTGAGCTGACGAGGTACGTCTGGGACCAAGACTCTGTAACCTCTTACTGTGTTGTGTTGGAGTCTCTGATCATATGAGGGGAACATTCTCAATTGTGTTTCTTAAAAATCTTCAGACCAAATACAGGAGTTCCTTTTGCAAAATGTGACTTCTGGCCATGTCAGTTATTGTGTGCTGCTTCACAAAGGCCCAGTCACCTATCCAAGTCCCATCTCTGAGTTTCCCTGTAATATAAACTAGGTGACCAGGCTTGATGCATGCACTGCTAGGTCAATGGCCCTTGTTTGCACATCATGGAACAAAAGATCTCTCAGACATCAATGGATGGAGTGGAAATTGGCAAAACCACTTTGGAAAATAAGTTAGCACTGCTAATCCAGACATACAACACATGCATCCAGGAAATTTCACTCCAGAGAAATTTGCACACAGATTCACTGGAGGTGTAGTTGCTCTGTCACCGAGGTGGCAACACATAAAAAACTGTCATTCTCAGCTTGTAGAGGAGCAACCCTCGCAGGCAAATTGAGATCTGGGAAGGGCCCTTTTATTGCTCCTGACAATAGTCCCAGAGAATCAACTTTGGGGTATAAAATTCACAAAATATCAGCCAAATATAGAGTCTATGCAAATAACCAGGCAACATTTTCCCTGTTGACATTGTGGTTTCCAACATTATTGAGACATGGAAATAAAAAATTAAAGGTGTATAAGTACAACCCATTAATTTTATAGAATGTGCAAAGTGTGGCATTTTCCTCATCATGACAACAAATAACTTGCTGCTTGGCATTGTTTTTCAATTTTCAATCATTTGCTTTACTTTTGTGGTTGTTTAACCATTCCTGGGGTTTGAAAATTCAAACTTTGCAAGTTTTTAAAAAATTCCAGTTATTTTTTCTTCCAAATTGTCCTGTGAGGTTATGGCTTCGACATAACGGAGCTGAAGTAGGCATAGTACTTTGGACAGTTTTTTAAAGACCCCTTTAAAAATTATTCAGGATGATAACTTGCCAATGCCAGCATTCTAACAACAACAAAAAAAAGACATACACAAATATTTAACTAGATATTGAAACTGGAAAATCGGTAATCTTTACAGGTAAACTAGGATTTTATTTTGCTGAGGTAAATGTATTTCATGTTTATTTGACATAATGTAATAAAATGTACCCTACTCTTGATTTGAAACTTACTTTTCCCTTTACTGAATTTCCCTTTGAGCTATGTACCATATGGAGCAGTAGGGAAATACAGCTTTACCAATTATTCAAATTCTTATGGACGACAATCCCCTAGGGATCACATAAAAACCACACAGACTTTTGGCCTCCAGAAATCATCAGCAGGACACACTCACAGGTGTCTATCAGAGATTTGTCATTTGGAACATACTCATCTTTACTGCCTTTTAAATCTTATTGCATCTGTAATTGTTGATAGCATTATGATCGTTCACCGGCATCTCCTCTTCCAGGTTTGAAGGAAGATTAATACTACTCCTTTCCTTTGAAATTGGCATAGCTATGTGACTTCCTTTAGCCAAAGAAACGTGAGTGGATCAGGATCCTTGCAGTGTTAACATTCCTAGGTGTAGGATAGCTGCCCTTGAAAGTCACCTCTACCCTTAAGTGTAATTTTTGAAAGAAGGAGATAGGCTTTTGTTGTGTTAAATTGCTGAGATTTTAGGGGTCCTTGTTGCTGCGGGCTAATTTAGTCTGTCCTGACTAATCTGCCATCTAGTGGATTTAGGAGTAAAATGCCTTACTAATAAAGATCTATTACTTTTTTGCCCTGGCTGGTGTGGCTCAGTGGATTGAGTGCCAACCTGCCTGCGAACCAAAAGGTTGCTGTTAGATTCCTAGTCGGAGAACATGCCTGGGTTGTGGGCCAGGTCCCCAGGTGCGGGAGAGGCAACCACACATTGATGTTTCTCTTCCTCTCTCCTTCCCTTCCCGTCTCTCTAAAAATAAATAAATAAATAATTAAAAAAAAATTTTTTTTTAAATTTTAATTTATTTTTTCAAATACATTTGTCTCTGCCTCCCCCCCCACCACTTTCCCTTGCCCCCTCCCTCCTTCCCTCCCTCAGCTCCTCCCCTTTGGTTTTGTTCATGAGTCCTTACTATAAGTTCCTTGACTTTCCCCTTCCCTTCCTTTTCCCCGCCCCCCCCTTCCCTCTTGTCTCTGTTGATTTATTTTCCTTTCAGTGTTGCTGGTCTTATTTTCCTTGCATCTTTGTATTGTTGGTTAGGTTTCGCTTATAGGTGAGATCATATGGTATTTGTCTTTTGCTCCCTGGCTTATTTTGCTTAGCATGATGCTCTCCAGTTCCATCCATGCTGTCGCGAAGTTTAATAGTTCTTTTTTTCTTTGTGCTGCGTAGTATTCCATTGTGTATATGTACCATTATTTTTTGATCCAATCATCTACTGATGGGCATTTAGGTTGCTTCCAACACTTGGCTATTGTAAATTGTGCTGCTATGAACATTGGGGTGCAAATGTTCTTTTGTATTGGCGTTTTGGTATTCTTAGGGTATAATAATTTTAAAAATTTTTAAAGATTTCTGTTTCTGTTTAAAAAAGATACACTTTTTATTAAATTTATTAGGGTGAAATTGGTTAATAAGATTATATAAGTTTCAAGTGCTCACCACCCAAAGTCAAGTCTCAGTCAATTACCATATATTTGGCCCCCTTTACCCTCCTCATCCTCCCCTATCCCTTTCCCCTCTGGTAACCTCCATACTATTATTTGTGTCTATGGGTTTATTTGTTTGTTGCTTTCTGTTTTATATACTACATATGAATGAAATCATATGGTTCTTGACTTTTTCCATCTGACTAATTTTGTACAGCATGATACTCTTAAGATTCATCCATGTTGTTGCAAATGTCAGCACTGCATCCTTTCTTATGGCTAAGTAGTATTCCATTGTATATATGCGCCATATCCAATCACCCATCAAAGGAAACTTACGTTGTTTCCATGTCTTGACAATCGTGTCTGGTGCTGCAATGAATATAGGGGTACATACATGTTTACAAATAAAATGTTTTCACATTTTTGGGGGTAGATACCCAGAAGAAGGATTTCTGGGTCATATGGTAGCTCTATTCTTAAGGCTCTATGTTTTAATGGCCTATTTCATTGATAAATAATTTGTTATCAAAATTAAAATTAAAGGTACTCTATTAGCAGTAAATGTATTATTCTCCCAGTAATTTAATCTTGAAATTGTTGGTGATTCTTCAGTCTTGATCTTCACATTTAATGATTAATTCAGACATGGAGAATGGGAAAGCTGGGAAACAAGAGGCTGTGGTTTTAATTCCTGTTCCTTAAATTGCAAACAGATGTTTTGGGTAAATGAGTTTAACACCTAGGTCTCTGTGTTTTTATATTTTTAAAATGAAAGTGGGCTATGGTATGTTAATTTACAGCTAATATTCTATGACTTTTACAAATGTTTCTCAAACGAGATTTTTGTTTTATTTTGTTGTACTTTTTTTTGTTGTTTTTACAACCCTCCATCAAGTCATGTTCTGGGCTCTTGCCCAATTTTCACCTAGTGCAGAGCTTTCCACCTCTTATCTCACTATTATGTCCTTGAAAGTCTTTAATTCTTCTCCACCATATATGTTAGGGTAGGTAGCTAGTTAGACTTGAGCTCTGGGCAGACAAAGAAAAGGAAAGGAGCTAGATTATCCTCGTGCACTCCTGCAGGTCCACAGGGCCTAATGTAAATCTTTCAGCTGGAACAGGCCTCACCACACCCAGATTTACGGTCACCAAATCTCTGAATCACTCTGGGGACCTTGTTTAGCCGCATAGGTCACCCACTCCAGTCACAGAGTGTGTGTGCAGACAGCTACAGGAAAGCAGGGAGCCAAAGAGACAGAAACAAAGTCCAGGAAGAAGAGCCGATAAATACCAGAGCTTTGTAACTGATGAAGGCACTCTAGTTGGGGGTGCCCCTTCAGTCTCTTCTGAGTGTATTTCAGCATTGCCAATAAGTTCTTGCCTACCTTCCTATACTTTGTCTCTTGACTGAAATCTTTTCTTCAAGAAGACAAGAACCAAAGATCTTGTTTCTCTGGTAACATATAGACCAGCTAAATGATGTGAGGTTTGTAGAGCTGAATTTCTAAAACCCCATTCGTTTATTTTCAACTTTCAGGAAGGTTTGGAAAACATAGTTATGGGGAGAAAATAATAAATGCCATTGCTTCCCTAGTATATGCCTGTGGCAGACATAAGTAATCCATTAAAATACTTTTCCTCTTTGATTGTGGGTACAACTTCCGCTTCCGCATTGAGCTTTAGGAAGTTAGTGCTTGTCAAGCAGAGATTTCAACATTTATGTTGAAAATATTTTGCAGTTCCAGGTATAATGGATAAAAGTCCACCTTTTGCTAATGTTTCAAGTCCTTCACAATCAAGCTACATATTTTCTTCTCAACCAACTTATACCCACAACCTATTTCATTTTCTCTAGGAAAGTTTGTTATGGCTTTATGGCCTCACTTCTGTTATTCCCTCTATCTAAACTGACACCTATGAGAAAAAGTCACACCCATTCCTCCAGCACAAACTCAGATTTCCATTATACCCAGTGCTTTTCCTCAACCACATTAGCTCTTCTCGTTGCTATCTCTCCTTTAAAAACGTTTACCAGTGTTTCCTCATTTATGAGTGCCACCCACTACAAATGTAGTTGTCTCTCTAGAATTTGTTGGAAGAGTATATACATTGATGTCATATAGTTACTATTAATTTAGGCAGCATTTTGAGATGAACAAACATTTATTAATGACAGCTGCACCCATTGACTGGAATGTGGGGAAATTCGTGTACGCAAAGCATTTATTCAGTCTGCTGACATTATTTACTGTGCATGGGAATTGCCCCTTGAAAAAAGTCTCTGACACCCCACTTATCTACGACCTCAGTGGAGAAACACTTCAATAAGGAGTTCACGATGGTTTCCTTTCTTAATGGGTTATATTTCTTTGGGGAAAGGACCACTTTACATTTTTTTTTGCATTATGCCCTCTTCCTAGCCTCCTGGCATCATCCCCAGCAACCAGATAGGCAGACATAGGGAAAAAAAGTACCTGTTTTCACTAAAATGCCTGCTAGTGCACCACTTGGAAATGCTGAGATATATACCAAATACCAAATAAATAAGGAGAAAGGCAAGGCAAGAATATTTGTTCTACCTCAGTGCTTCTCAAAATATGGTCCATCAACTGGTGCCAATGTGTGATGACAAAGTATAGAAGTTAAGAGTAAGCACTTAGAAGCTTCTGTACCAACTTTCTTCCGTTATTCTTTTTCTAGTCATATGCATTACAATGTAATTTCTTTGACTGTTGAATTTAATAATGGAAGTCAGGTCTTGTAGTTTGTGTGACTTTGCTTATTTTTTATTTCATTTTTTATTAATCATTTTTGTTATATTTTTACAAAAGTATGCACCCTTGACAGGTTGGAAATTAAAAACAAAATAAACTGATCCTTTACTATACAGTATTTGATAACTTATCTGTCTATCTTGATATTTTTTCCTAGATTTCTTTCCTATGTGATTAGGGCACTTATAGAGTATTTGATAACTTATCTGTCTATCTTGATATTTTTTCCTAGATTTCTTTCCTATGTGATTAGGGCACTAGGCCAGTGTTAAAATCCATATTTTCATTCTTTTATGAAAAAAGGAAAAATTATATCTTGCAGATTTTTCTTACAGATAATATCAGTTCGATAATTATGCTATGGTTCTTCAGCTTTTAAGTCAAGGAACTGAAGCAATCTCGTCTTCCCTGCTCTGGGTATAACTGTATTTAGAAACATGAAGAAAACTGAATATGTGCTGAATACAAAATACTGTCCAAATGAATTTTTGAATTTCCTGCATTTAGCTACTTCTAACTTTAAACAATAAATATGATTAAACCATGGATTCTTGTCCAAGATGAATGAATAATAACTGTTATATCCTAGGAACAGATGATATATTGTACTTACAAATAGGTTTCCATCACTGATGTTGACATTTAGAAGTTACCAGCTGTATTTGGGGTATAGGAGGTATAAAACACATTACACGAATAGTATAATTTTAGAGCTGCTGAGGTCATGTGGGGATTTGGTTTGCCTACATTTTCAATTCAATTATATTCACAAGTAATGCCATTGTGAATGAAGTTATATCATTAAAAATGTCAGGTACTTTAGACTCCATTTCCATATGCCCTATTATATGAAGACTTGCAACTTGAAATTCTCTCCCGATTAATCTGAGAGGAAAATATAGCTCTCATTCTGGATATATCCCAGAAGGGATTAAATGGCCTGATTTCAAGAAAAAAAAATGGAACAGCCTACTCAATGACTAATTTGCCTTCTGGTAAAATAAAAGTGACAAACAACAATTTTATTCATAATAGAAGATTTCCCAAAAGCAGACTTTTCTGCTAACTCTGACTTATTCTATTTGCAAAATATTTTTTAGTGTATCCTATGTCATGTGCCTCTATCTGTCTTTGCAGGAGCCTAAAACCCAACATCTATTTTAAAGAAAAATTAAAGATTTGTGAAAGGTATAAGAAACATTATAACACATACATAATTTTCTTGGAGAGTAGTTACTCTGAATCTCTCACCCATAAGGAGAAAAATCATAGTTTTCTAATGTATAGTTTTAGTAGATTTGTATTTATTATAATATGCAATCAATTTGTTTTATTGAACATCCTCTGATTTAGTAATGAAATGAAAACAAATAAGTGTGGCATCTTTCCCACTGGAGAAAAGTTTTCAACATACAGATGACTTGTTTAGGAAACTTATTAATTGAAAAAATAAATGTATGCCTACATTGTCTCCTCTTTATAGTCCTATCATCTGAGACTTCTTAAAGTAAATTTATTGATGTAAAATGTTGAGATACCTTACTAATGGTTTTGTGTCAGTGTAATAAATTGAATGGAGTGCTAATCAGTTCAGGTTGAATAGGTTTAAAAATAAATCCTTTTAATCTTTTGATCCAGAAAATGATTTCTCTTTCCCAAGACTTTCCCCCAGATTAAGAAAGTTTATATCATTACTTTTTGTGAGAACTTTGAAGACTGGTCATCTTTTTAAAAATTTAAATAACACTTTTCAAGAAAAAGAGAAGGGAACACACAAAAATGAGAAAGAACAGATCAAAATAGGGCGTTCAGGTCATACTTGAGTCTGACATATTATTTCTGAATATATTGAGAAATTGTCTCGTCATTCAGGTACTGGTATCGGGAATGGGGTAATAACTTTTGACAGGCTCACTAAAATCTGGATTTATCATTGTATGAAGTTTTCAAATGCTTTCAAATATTTCCTAATTACACAATAAATATTTTAAAAGTGGTACTGATTAAAGACTGAATCTCAGCTGAACCTAATGTCTTGTTGGTCAGCACCTCTAATATTTCTCAAGATCAAGCAGGAATTTCTAATATGGCATCTGACATAATAGAGGAAAGGAATGCCAAACTATAAGAGAGAAGCTGAGACAGGGGAAAGAAGTGCAAACACATCAGAATTTTACTTACTCTGTCCTGTCAGGGGCAGTGAAATGTTTTGAAAGTAATCTCTAGGAGAAGACAAATTCTGAGTGTAACAGTGAGGCTTCAGTAATGCAGAGAGACTGAAGAGATGGCCAGAATCCACAGAATGTGAGTTCTCACTGAGTCAGTGTTCCTTAGACATATTGTAAGAGGAATTCACAGCTGGGTCTTGGGAGTATTGTCACACGTGTGCTTATGCCTAGAGAAATATATGTGCTTCTATGCCACACATCGTATGTAAACATGGAATTAGATATCTTACATTTCAAACTTCAAAACAGAGCACAGCAATTCATGTATACATCTGAAATCATAAGAAGGGTTTTCTATTTTATTGTTGCTTATGTTGAATTATGACTTCTTTACCCAGACTTTCAACAGTCTCGTGTCCCCTCTCCTGGAATACTACATGTATCATGATAGTATGTGTGGTCATATTCTAAAAAAAAAGAAAAGAAAAAAAAGAAAAAACCCCAAAAAATGTCACTTAAAATACCTTGTTTTATTGTCTTTTGGATAATTGTTCAAATGGAAGAGTTTAAAATGAAATATATTTCTCATTTCTTTTTTCTCTTTTCCTTGTTAGTTCCTGGGGAGCTATTCCATGAAATCACTAGTTTAAACTGAGAGTAATTTCACCTTTCATTTTAGAACTTCTGAACCAAGCATATATTTTGGTCCCATAATGCCTAAAGTAAATTTCATAAGGATATACCCCACCTCCACCCCAAAAAAGAATAACCAGGTGAAAAAAAGAGTTGAAGACCTACGACAGTCCATTTTTAGGTTACCAGTTTCTAAGGCTGAGGTAGCAGCAAGGAGATAGGAAAGAAAGTGTGGGATTTCCCTGGGATGAAACCCATTCAGGTATCTCAACTACACAGTGGAAGTGCCTTCTATAATGGGGCTAAGAATCAGATATTGACAAATATAGGAAATAGACATTTTTTTTGTCTTCAATATTTTAACCTTTTGGGTTTATGACTTCTCCTCACATTTCCCTCTGGAATTAAGCATTCCTTTCCTCCTCCTTCCCTCATGCAAATCTCTAAACATAAAGCTTAAAAGTCTGTTTATAAATCTCTCCCACTCTCCCATTCTAGAGAAGATATGAATACTTATTCAGAAGTATCTCTTGCAGGAAGAAGAGGCTGTGGAGTTGTGTCACCCACCATTGTTTGGCAGGGAGGAACGCTGGCTGGGCTGAAGTCGGGGGAGTTTCATAGTCCCTTCAGTTCAGTCTGTTAGCTCTTCTAGTTTTGACTTAGAGTTTTTCTGCTAGATGTTATTACTAGCACTGGCTAAAAGAAGTAACCTAGTTCATTCTGCTTCAGAAAATAGTATACATTAGCAACAATGAATATTCCCATCAACCCACTTAAATAGCTCTTTTTCCCCCACTGAACACAGAGGAAAAGAAAAGGAAAGTGGAAATAAGAAATTAGAAACTTCAGAGTTCATACTCTATGCAAGGCCTCTTACATGTTAGCTCACTTAAGTTTCATTAAAACTTTATAAGAGTAACAGCAACCATTATTTACTAATCTTCTCCTACATGACAATTCATTTCCAGTTTATTGCCTTATATAATTCTCACATCAACCTTGTGAAATTGGTATTATTAATGGCCCTGTTTTCTAGATGAGGAAATTCAGGCTCAGAACAGTAACCTGTTCAGATGTAAATACAGATCGAAGATTATAGGTCCAGTTGCATTTTCCATAGAATTAAACAATGGTTATATATTCGGGAAATGGTTAAGCTGAGAAGAGAACTAAGGTTTGCATGAACTCCAAGCCAATGACAATGTTATTTTATTTATATTAAGTATGAGCATTATGTGTGTAGGGGTGTGTGTTTGAGAGAGATCTCTTTTTTTCAATCCTTTCTGACTTTCCAAAATATTATCACTTTTCTCTGAACAAATAAATGACTAATTTATAAATAAAGGAATAAAAGGACAAAAGAAAGGAAAGTATGGGAGCAAATATTTCCACAATCGAAACCAGAAGACCACTAGTACATAAAAGGAATAGAACATAAGGAGCTTGGATAAAGATGATCAATAATACCTATTTATAGAGTGTTGACCAACTGTTAGCTATTGCGTTAAATTTGATAGATTTTCTCACTTAAGCCTCCAGCAAGAGAGGGAGTTATTAGTCATCCAAGCTGGTCTTGATGCCAGCTGTGGTGTTATCCGACCTGGCCTTGGTGCTGCCTGGAGCTGAAACACCACTGAGGCTTAGATGTTATTTGCAGTTTGACCAAAACTCTGCCTCTGTTGTCAATAAATTCAGGCTTTATTCCTAGGATTATTTGATGGTAATCAGGACCTTCTTGTCTTACAGGTTTAATGCTTAAAGGAGTGGTTGTACAAGGGCATGTATGGGAGTCAGAAGAGGCTATTATCTGGTCCCTTGTTCCTTCTCTAAAGGGCTCTACCATATCACTAGCGACATAACAGGGAAGGAACAGTCAGGGGAGGGTTTGAACCTCATGATCAGTGATATGAAAGGTCAGGAGGCCTAAACCACATGTCTAGTGACATGCAATGGTGTTACTGAACAAATGGATCGATGGCAGGGAGTGCCCAGATGCTATTACTGAAACAACAACCACCCCCTTCCCTGGGGTCCCTTGGTTGTAGGTCCTTTGCCTGCCGCCTTTGGAATTATGGCTCTGAATGGCAGAGTTTGGTGGAAAGGAAAGGAACTATTTATTCAAAAGTTATACAGGTTTGATTAATGGCTAAATGTTGCTCTGAAACTTCAAAATCCCCTTAAAACACCCACCGACATATATAGTCCTGCCTTCCCTGACTTTGCCCAGTTAAGCCAGTCAGGGGTACTGTCCTTCAGAAGAAAAAGAACAGAAGTCTGGGACTCAGCTAGGCAGGCCTCTGACGGTTCTCAGCACCATCCACTGGGTCACCAAGATCTCTAGCTCTTAATCCATAACCATGTGGCACCTTCTCATTGCCCATTAGCAAGAGACTTTTCTCCCCTCTTTCTTCCCACGTGGTCTTCACACTGTTCCCCAGAGTCTTTATCCCTTTGTCTCCCCTGCAGGCCCCTGTCTCTCCTCTTCCCTCTCCCAGTTACATTCTGTATTAAGTCTTTTAAACCAAAAAATATTCCAAGCCATGAAAAGCAAGGGCCCACAGCCAAGGCTGCTCTACCCAGCTAGGCTCTCCATTAAAAGAGAAGGAGAAATACGGAGTCTCCCAGACAAAAGAAAGCTAAAAGAATACATCTCTACCAAACCAGCACTCCAAGATATGCTAAGGGGACTGGTTTAAGCAGATGAAGGAAAAGAATGAGACAGAGAAGAACACAGGTACAAAGAGAAAAGATTAGTAAGTTTCTATCAGTAATCTCTCTCAGTGTGAATGGACTAAATGCCCCAATCAAAAGACACAGGGTAGCTGAATGGATAAGAGAACATGACCCACACATATGCTGCCTACAAGAGACCCACCTCAGAGCAAGAGACCTACACAGATTGAAAGTAAAGGGATGGAAAATAATATTCCAAGCAAATGGGTATGAGAAAAAGGCCAGGGTTGCCATACTTGTATCAGACAAAGTAGATTTCAAAACAAAGGCCATAAGGAGAGACCCAGAGGGGCACTTTATCATACTTAAAGGAAGAATCTATCAAGAAGACATCAACATTGTAAACTTATATGCTCCCAATATAGGAGCCCCCAAGTTTATAAGGAAATTGTTGGATGACTTCAAAAAAGATATAGACAGCAACACACTGATAGTAGGGGATTTCCACACCCCACTGTCAAAAATGGACAGATCTTCCAAATAAAATATTAATAAACATATTGTGGCGCTGAATGACACACTGAATCAAAGAGACTTAACTGACATATATAGAACCTTACATCCCAAAGAAGAAAAATACACATTCTTTTCAAATGCTCATGGCAATTTTTCAAAGATAGACCACATGATAGGACACAAAGCAAGCCTCAGCAAATTCAGGAAAATTGAAATAATACCAAACATTTTCTCAGACCACAAGGCCTTGAAACTCGAAATCAACCTCAAAGAGAAAGTTCAAAAACTTGCAAACTCATGGAGACTGAACAGTAGGCTATTAAACAATGAATGGGTCTATAATGAGATAAGAGAAGAAATCAAAAAATTTCTGGAAACAAATGAAAATGATCAGACAACTGTCTAAAACCTATGGGACACAGCAAAGGCGGTCCTGAGAGGGAAGTTCATAGCAATACAGGCTTACCCAAAAAAGATAGAAACATTTCAAATAAAGGACCTAACACTACAACTTCAAGAACTGGAGTAACAACAACAAATAAATCCCAGAGCAAGTAGAA
Source organism: Pteronotus mesoamericanus (assembly GCF_021234165.1). NCBI lineage: Eukaryota > Metazoa > Chordata > Mammalia > Chiroptera > Mormoopidae > Pteronotus > Pteronotus mesoamericanus. The sequence goes on along the minus strand of NW_026555105.1, from coordinate 30,513,883 downwards.
GGAAGGAAATAGTCAAGATCAGAGCAGAACTGAATGACATAGAGACAAAAAGAACAGTTCAGAGGATCAAGCAATCCAGAAGCTGGTTCTTTGAAAAGATAAATAAAATTGACAAGCCTTTAAGCAGACTCATCAAGAAGAAAAGGGAGAGGACCCAAATTAATAATATCAGAAATGAAAGAGGAGAAATAACAACGGACACTACAGAAATACAAATGATCATCAGAAACTATTATGAACAATTATATGCCAAGAAATTTGAAAATCTTGATGAAATGGACAAATTTTTAGAAAAGTATAATCTTCCAACACTGAAGGAGGAAGAAACAGAAAGCTTGAACAGACCGATAACAGCTGGGGAAATTGAAGCAGTAATCAAGAAACTCCCAGCACACAAAAGCCCAGGGCCAGAAGGTTTCATAGGAGAATTTTACAAAACGTTTAAGGAAGAGCTAACCCCTGTCCTTCTCAGACTATTCCAAAAAATCCAAGAGGAGGGAAGACTCCCAGACTCCTTCTATGAGGCCAGCATCACCCTGATCCCAAAACCAAATAAAGACACTACAAAGAAAGAAAACTACAGGCCAATTTCGCTGATGAACATAGATGCTAAAGTCCTCAACAAAATATTGGCAAACTGCATCCAGCAATACATTCAAAAGATTATCCACCACGATCAAGTGGGATTCATCCCAGGGATGCAGGGATGGTTCAATATACACAAATCAGTAAACGTGATACATCACATAAATAAAAGAAAAGACAAAAACCACATGATCATCTCCATAGATGCAGAAAAAGCATTTGACAAGGTACAGCACCCATTTATGATCAAAACACTCAGCAAAATGGGAATCAATGGGGCATTCCTCAACGTAATAAAGGCCATATATGAAAAACCTACAGCCAATATCATACTCAACGGGCAAAAACTGAAAGCTTTCCCACTAAGATCGGGAACACGACAAGGATGTCCGCTCTCACCGCTTCTTTTCTACATCGTATTGGAAGTCCTAGCCACAGCGGTCAGACAAGAGAAAGAGATAAAAGGCATCTAAATAGGAAAGGAGGAAGTAAAGCTATCATTGTTTGCAGATGACATGATAGTGTACATAGAGAACCCTGTAGACTCTACCAAAAAACTCCTCAACCTAATAAGTGAATTTGGCAAAACAGCAGGATACAAAGTCAACATTCAGAAATCAAAGGCGTTTCTGTACACCAGCAATGCACTAGAAGAAGAAGAAATCAGAAAAAAAATACCATTCGATATAGCAAGAAAAAAGATAAAGTACCTAGGCATAAATTTAACCAAAGACACAAAAGACCTGTATGCAGAAAACTATACAACATTGAAAAAAGAAATTAAGGAAGACACAAATAAATGGAAGCATATACCATGCTCATGGATTGGAAGAATTCATATCCTCAAAATGTCCATACTACCCAAAGCAATTTATAGATTCAACGCAATCCCTATTAAGATACCAATGACGTATTTCACAGAAATAGAACAGACATTTCAAAAATTTATATGGAACCATAAACGACCCCGAATAGCCGCAGCAATTTTGAGAAAGAAACACAAAGTAGGAGGGATCACAATACCGGACATCAAACTACTACAAAGCCACTATACTCAAAACAATCTGGTACTGGCACAAGAACAGACCCATAGACCAGTGGAACAGAATAGAAAGCCCAGAAATAAGCCCAGGTCTCTATGGACATCTAATATTTGACAAAGAGGGCAGAAGCATAAAATGGAGCAATAACAGCCTCTTCAACAAATGGTGTTGGGAGAGCTGGACGGCTACATGCAGAAAATTGAAATTGGATCATCAGCTGACACCATACACAAAAATAAACTCAAGATGGATAAAAGACTTAAATATAACTCGCAACACCATCAAAGTCCTAGAGGAGAACATTGGCAGGAAACTCTCAGATATCCCACGCAGCAGTTTTTTCACTCATATGTCTCCTAAAGCAAGGGACATAAAGGAAAGAATAAACAAGTGGGACCTCATCAAAATAAGAAGCTTCTGCACGACAAAAGAAAACATCAGCAAAATGAAAAGGGAGCCAACCGTATGGGAAAATATATTTGCTAATGATAACGATAATGGAGAGGTTTGATCTCCAAGATATACAAAGAACTCACTCGACTCGACTCCAAGAAGACAAACGATCCAATCAAAAAATGGGCAAAGGACCTGGGCAGATGCTTTTCTAAGGAGGCGATACAGAGGGCCCAGAGGCATTTGAAAGGATGCTCAGCATCACTAGCCATCAGAAAAATGCAGATCAAAACCACCATGACGTACCACCTCACACCGGTTAGAATGTCCATCATAAACAGATCCACAAACAACAGGTGCTGGCGAGGCTGTGGAGAAAAGGGAACCCTAGTCCACTGTTGGTGGGAATGCAGACTGGTGCAGCCACTATGGAAAGCAGTGTGGAATTTCCTCAGAAAGCTGAAAATGGACCTGCCTTTTGATCCAGTGATTCCCCTGCTGGGAATATACCCTGAAAACACCAAAACGCCAATACAAAAGACCCTATTCACCCCAATGTTCATAGCAGCACAATTGACAATAGCCAAGTGTTGGAAGCAACCTAAATGCCCATCAGTAGATGATTGGATCAAAAAACTATGGTACATATACACAATGGAATACTACGCAGCACAAAGCAAAAAAGAACTATTAAACTTCGCGACAGCATGGATGGAACTGGAGAGCATCATGCTAAGCGAAATAAGCCAGGGGGCGAAAGACAAATACCATATGATCTCACCTATAAGCGGAACCTAACCAACACAACAAAGATGCAAGGGAAATATGACCAGCAACACTGAAAGGAAAAGAAATCAACAGAGACAAGAGGGAAGGGGGGGGGCAGGGAAAGGGAAGAGAAGGGGAAAGCCAAGGAACATATAGCAAGGACTCTTTTGGTTTGGACAAAACCAAAGGGGAAGAGCTGAGGGAGGGAAGGAGGGAGGGGGCAAGGGAAAGAGGTGGGAGGGGGAGGCAGAGACAAATGTATTTAAAAAGTAAATAAATTAAAAAAAAAAAGAAGTCTTTTAAACCTTCCTGATTTTGTGATATCACATAGCTTTGGTGATATGCAAAATCACTCTCTTTTCATATGAGAAATGAAGCTATCCTGTTATTCACATGCAAAATAACTCTAAATGGCCCTGCTCAAGGCTCCCAACCCCCACAGTGGCTCGCCCTGGGGTAGAAAGAATATATTTTTTCTTGGACACCCCATTTTCTGGACCCTGTTACAAATACCCTTTTGGGGGGCCTGGGTTTTGCCCCATTACAATGGGAGGAAAGGTTAGGGGAAGATCTGAACTGCATGACCAGTGACATGCAAGGGGAAGAAAGGTCAGTTTAATGGGGAGGTCTTGTTCTCCCAGTTTTACCTATTGCTAGGCACCCGGGGTTTTCCTTCCTGGTGACATTTCATACCTGGCCTATCATTCCTACTCTGCTCATGCTTGTCTAACTGCTTACTACAACAGAAAGATGTTAAGTAATTTACCCACAGTCAAATTTCTGGAAAGATTCTGGATGTACACACTAGTCTATGTTCCTTTCTAAGGGTTCCTGATACCATCTCTTCTAACCTTTCTTCCTGTGCTCAGATATCAATTCTCTCTTCTAAGGAAAGAAGGCAATGTCAAGAAGGAGTTCTGCTGCTCTGGAATCTGGTTAGTTCAGATAATACCATTCTCCTTTTGGCCACAGTAGGAGGGGAGGAGAGGGCCTGGCTTTCCTTTGAGATAAGTGAGAGAGCTCAGAGACTCTAGGCTGCCAAAGAAACAGAAAGGAATTTAAAATTTACTGCCCTGTCACCTAGAACCATACAAAGCAGAACTAATCAGGTCATCTGAATATTATTGGTTGGTGGGAAGAATGAGAAATAGAAATTAAAAATATGTAGGAAAAAATTATCATAACATATATAAAATTTCAGAAGGTAAAATGAAATGTTGATGGGATTTTAAGTTTATAAGAGATATTCTGCATTTAATCTTTGATGCGTGTACTTCTGTAGCTTGAGTCTCTAAGGAGTCCTTCACATACTGGTTGTTTTTACTTACTCTAGAGTGAAGAGACTCTTCCCTTTAAGAGAGTGGGATTATAACCATGTCTTATTTATAAGAGACCTAATTTGGAAAGCAAAGAGCTATACAGAATATCTAAAAATAAAAATATGGAAACATATATATTAGGAAAACAAAAGGGAAGTAAGAAATATAAACAATATTAATACTAAAGAAGATATTAAAAGTGAAAAGTATACATTATGGTTAAGGGAGATAGATATAATCAATAGTAATTAGTGACAAAGACATAGCTCCCAGTAATGCTATAATACATGAGAGATAGCCCAATACAATAGATTTTATTGTAATATATAGAAAATAATTTAGTACTGTAACAAAATAAACAAAAAATATACAGTGAATGATTTTATATAGCAGTCAGTTTTTCTCTGATTAACGAGACAAAAAAGTGAATCTGAATACAGAGGATTTGAATTAACTCATGGATATAATTGAATTAATAAATACTGACTTGAATCTTGAATCTAGCAATGCATAGAGTAGGTTGAATGCAGCAATAAGTGTGGCTGTAGAAACATCCAGAAAAAAAATGTGGGGATGATAAGCTCTTACAGTTCATGCACTAAAGCAGATCCCTGATTCTAAAGCCTTATTAAAAACATAACACACATTACAGTGTCACCATACTTAATAGTGTGAAAACTACCTGAGATATGTATTAACAGTCCAGAAGATCATAATTATAATACAAATTGACTAAGTACATCTTATTCTAGAAATATGAATTATTTCACTATAAAGAAACTGATTAATGTAATCTACTTTCTCAATCAGACAATGAAAACAAAATTTTATGGTTTTTTGTTAATTAACAACATTCACTTGAGAAATTTCAGCATATGCCTTAATTTAAAAAATAAACTAGGCTATTATTAGAAGAACCTCCTTTAAAATGAGTTTTAAAAATCAGTGTCAAACCATTGATGTTGGTGCTCATTTCTCTTTATGGTAAATCACTAGGAGCATCGCCTGTAAAATCAGGGAAAAGACAAGTAATATGGTTTCCTTTATTGTTGTCATAACATACCTTTTAAAAAAGACATTTCAGTCAGTGTAATTAGGTTAGTAAACATAAGTCATTGATGAAGGGGAGACCCAATTATTATTTGTAGATGGTTTGATTGTTGATCTCAGAAATCCAAGAACACTGACAAAATATTAAACTTATAAAAGAAGTCAGTAATTTTCATAGGTACAAAATCAATTGTTTTCTTCTATAGCAAAAATAACTCATTAGGAAATGAAAACAATAAAACCTAAGGTACATAACAAATGAAAATTCAATAAATGGAGACATACACCTGATTTTTAAAAGGACTCAGTATTGTAAAATTTTGATTAATTAAAAAATAATTCTAAAGCCCAAAGAAAGAAGGAGATCCTATCCTTTGTGACAGCATGGATGGAACTGGAGAGCATTATGCTAAGTGAACTAAGCCAGGCAGTGAAAGACAAATACCATATGATCTCACCTATAATTGGAACCTAATCAACAAACAAACAAGCAAGCAAAATATAACCAGAGACATTGAAATAAAGAACAAACTGACAGTAATCAGAGGGAAAGATGAAGAGGGATAATGGGCAAAAAGAGGGGAAGAGTCATCAAGGAACATGTATAAAGGACCCATGGGCAAAACCAAAGGAAGTAGGTTCAAGGGTGGGAGGTGGAGATAGGTTGGGTGGGGTGGAGTCATTGGGGAAAATGGGGAAAACTGTACTTGAACAACAATAAAAGAGAAAAAAGAAAAAATAATTTTAAAGTTAATATAATTGCAAAAAATACCAAATTAGGTTAGAATATGATTAAAAATTCTAAAGTTTACTTGCAAAAATGAAACATATTAATTCCAAAAATATCTTAGAAAGGCTGAATAATAAATGTACTTACAGAAATAGTCAAAGTTAAAAAATATCAAAATGGTGTGGATACTGGTTTCATGAATGTGCATACCAAATAAGTGAAATATAAACTGTAGGATAGACTTCTAAATGGAAACTGTAAAAGATCAAATGACTTTTTATAGGCTGAGAATGACTCATTAGTTATATACTTAGTATGAAATCAAAGCCCTCATTCAAAATGAAGGGCTACTGTGTTGACATTTGTTTTCCTTTTCACATTTATTTTCTCTGGAGAAACAAACGCATAAATCATTATCATCATCATATTGTTATTATTATAGCTAACATTTATTTTATGTTTCTGTTGTGTCAGGAATTATTCTAAGCTCATTACATGTATTGCCTCGTCTAATTGACATAACTTTATGAAGTTGGTATATTTATCACAATTTACAGATAAAGATACCAAGACTTAAAAATTTACAATAAATGCCTAAAGTTAGTGATGGTTAGGCCAAGATGCAAACACAGGCCATCTCTTATCAGAGCCCAGGTTCTTGAAGATTAAACTGTAAATTCACATGTACACATATGCTTATATTTTAGAAGGATTACTAGGTAGAAGGACAAAATATTGACATAGATGCATTAAAATATTAATACCAATTTTCTTTTGTCAGTGATAATTTTATTTTTCTATACCTGAACGTTTTAAAACAGCACGTACTGAAAGTTACTTTTACAATGACATATATGTACATTTAAAAGGTGACTTTAGCTTGGTGACTTCTTGAATGAATAATTCAGACTAGCTTATCAAATCTGTACAATTCTTTACAATTGTACAAATCTGCACAATTTCTTTAGCTCTTTAGCCCCACAACTCATGCCATCTTTTTTACATAGTGACTACTAGAGAAGCTGCTGCTGTTGAGTGGCAATAACATTATTATTGCTGCCATCACCTGAATTGCAAAAATATCCCCTCTACCCCTGACTGGGTGGCTCTGTTGGTTGGAGTGTCGTCCCCTACACAAAAAGGTTGAGGACTCCATTCACAGTCAGGGCACATACCTAAGTTGCAGATTTGATCCCTGGTTGGGGTGCATATGTACAGGAGGCAACTAATAAAGGTTTCTCTCTCTCTCTCTTTCTGTCTCCCTCTTTCTCTTTCTCCCTCTCAAATCAATAAACACATCCTCCAGTGAAAATTTAAAAAAAAAAGTTTCCTCTCTGGTAAATGCTTTACATATATTACATTAAGCACTTTTACAATATTCCCATTTTACAGAAAATGAACTGAAGCTTGGAGTGGCAATAGGTCTTATCTAGGGTATCTCAGCCCATACTTGGAATAGACAACATCATATTCTGGTTTGCTCTGCTCTATAGCCTCTACTCCTTCTATTCTATAATACTATCTCATAGAAGTTTCTATTTGGGCCAGCTGGAAACCCTTGAGGCTAAAACTAGTATTTTAATACCTTGTTTGTGGTCATTAAATTTAGATGTACATGCAATTACCTTGTTTAAGTACATCAAAAATTAAGAATGAATCACTTATTATGTGAAAATTCAGTCTCTATTTCGTACCTGTGTGCATCTTTTTTTTTCTCTGAAGATAATCTTAGGAAAAAGACATTGATCTTGTGGACACTAAGAATGAAGATACCTACCAAGAAGGGCTACTGATAGCTACCTGGGCCCCCCAAAACTCACAAAACCTAAAAACAAACAAACAGAAAACAGAGCCTAACAACCATTTCTACACAGGGGCCTCTCACACAAACTGTAATCCAGGGAGAAGTAGCCTGAACTGAAATGTCTGCCTCTGCACTGAACTGCCTACCTGCACTGTTTTTGCCAGCTGAGCCAGCCCTTATAAAGGAGATCCTGGAATCCTATTTTAACCTGTATGACTGAGGCTTTCCCAATTCAACTGGAGCTGCTCAGCTATATCCATGTCAACATCTTCACTGACCAGTTAGGGCAGCTCATTTTTCACCAGGCAGAACATTGCCTTTTGGACCAATCAAACTGTGAGGATTTGGAGTCCTCATTTGCATGAGGATGGGTCAATCAGGAACCAAGGGTGGGATCTTCTGTCTATATAAGCTATCTTGGAGAATGCATTTTTCCTTTCCACCAACGTGTGATTAGTGTGTTTCCCTGGCTAAGCTGAAATACCAAAGATGTCTCACTGGAGTAGACCAATGCATGCCAGAGCAGACTGACACAGAACAAAGCACACCAGTGCAGCACAAAGCAGATTGGCACACAGCAGAGCTGTCTAGCCAGAGAGGGGCCTGGTCCTATAGCTGCCCCACAGCTGTGCTGTTTTCATAACTGTGCTGTATCACAATTGAGCTGTTTTGCACTGAATACAGTTTTCTTCTTCACCACATACCAAATAAGGGTTTTCTGTTGGTGTTAAAATGCTGCAGCTGACCACTGGGTTGATAATCTCAAAAGTATTGATCAAGTTGTTAGAGAAGGTAATTCAGAGGATGTGATGAACCATTGAATTGCTAGATGGACCCGGCAATTGGAACCTCCTTAGTCTCTCCCCTGTTCTTGGAATATAAGTTCTGATCACCATCTCCACAATGAGGGCTGCTTTCAAGGACACAACCTTGAGAAAGAAATGTGCTGTTGAGAAAATCGAGATGGTATACATTGACTGAACCTAGTTAAGGTCTCTACATAAACTTTCAGGATCCTGGTGGGTGGGTGTGGAAATATAATCATGTTGCAGTCAACCCAGGTAAACCTCACATATTAGTTCCCTTCTTTATTAAACCTACCACATATCAATCTGGAGTGGCATGCCTCTTTCTTCAGTCTCTTCTTGCCCTCTGTACATAGGGGCCAATGTGTGAATCAAACAAATGCAGATACTCCATCCTCTCTATTAACTCCAAAAGATGTTCATATACCAAGAAGCAACACTTTTCATTTAATCGATAGAACTTACTGAATATCGACTATGTGTTAGATACTGTGCTAAGCATGAGGAATACAATTGTGTTTTATTAGAGCAACGCTAGCTATTATAAAAAATAAACTCTCAAATTTCCATGACTTAACACAAAGAGAAGCCATTGTGGGTGTTCTGGATCAAATAAATTTCCTTGTTTTTAACTCAGATTCTCAACATCTTTAGTTTATGGCTTTTAAGTTCTTTTTTCTGTACAATTCAAGGAAAAATACCGAGCATTACACTATAATTGTATATTGGTCTGTTCTTAAAATGGTCCATTTCTCTTTTGCCCACATTTCTTTGGTCAGAACTCAGTCCTATGGCTACACCCAACTAAAAACACATGTAGGCTAGCTATGTGCTCAAATAATTAATAAAACATACTTTCTTCCTGCTCATTTACCCCTCACAATATAGTTGGGGAGATGGGCATTAATTACATATCAAACCAATGGACAATTTCAACTGTGGCAGTTATTTTTAAGGAGAGGAATATTACTTAAGAGCTGGTGTTGACATAATTAGAAAGGCCAGGAAGCCTTCACTGAAGACGTGAGACTTGGATTTCAAAGACGAGCAGGTGAAGAAAGGTGGGAAGATTGCAAAAATACCGGGAAGGAGAGTTTATGATGAGCAGGTGGGACAAGGAAGCACAATGCTAGAGAAAAAAACAGAATGAGGCTGCAGGAGCCCGAAATTGTAGAGCCTGTTGACCATTTAGGAATCTAAATGCTAACTCATGGACAATGAAAAACCATTGAAGAGTTTCAAGTAGTGAGCTGACCTAGTCAGATTTACATGTTGAACAAAATTGCTCTAGCTGCATTGTGAAAATGAGTTGGAGTTGGGAGAAACAAACCTGGCGAGGTCTTTTGGGAGGCTGCTGCAGAGTCATAATGACTTAAATGTGGCTGGTGGAGCTAGAGGTGGGAGGAAGTAGAAGTAGAGAGATATTTAGAAGGTGAATTAAACAGACTTGATACACTAGATTTTCTTATTTATTTCTTAAGTCTTTTTGCTGGATGGTTTGCATATTCATAGCTTCTATGTTTATTGATGAATTTTAAAACTGAACAGTGTTCCTGGGGAGCAACAAGCCAGCTCAAATAGCCTTGGACCAGACTTAAGCAGAACTGACACAGAGCTGTAATTGCTATTGACCCAATATTCTTATCATCTTTCTCTGTCAAAACCTTCATTTTCTCCCTATGATTCCATTCTTCCATCTTGACTTCCAGGACGGAAAAAGTGTATAATTTGTTCCATAACATACAATGTCTCCCTATGGACATTTACATTTCAAAAGAAGATTTAAATACCTATTTAAAGAAAAAAATGGTGTTTCGAATAGTTGAGGGAAGGTGGTCTTCAAATCATTCAACACAGATACCATTTTCAGTACCTTTAATAAGCCATTAATTCTGATTGTACTTAGGATGTCCTAAATCTGCTAGGAGAAGTTCCTTAAGGCAGCCAACACTTTGACCTAGAGTTTTCCCATTATAACTGAGACATGTGCTTGTTCTTCTGGGTTGAACTAAGATCTGTAGCTTCAGTCTTCTACAACTTGACACAACAGGGGAGAACTTGAAAGCCAGAGTAAAATTTTATTCCTTGCTGAAAATATACATATGCTAGAATTATAAAATATTTTTGTATGTACATAAAAATTAAAAAAACAGAAATATGCATTCTATTTTTGTGTATGTATACTTACAGAAGCCACAAACCACTCTCAAAAGCTTTATTTGCAAATGCTCTTCCACTGTGGTTAAGAATTTGCTTCTTTATTTGAAAGCAGATTACAGGAAGCCATGCTTCTTTTCTTTTACTCCCCTCTTCTACAGCTAAAAATATGGGAGCAGGACCAAGGTCCTATGAGGTGACATCTGATATATCTATAGATGTCTCTGCATGGGTGTGTGTCTATGTGAGTCAGTCTTTTCAACCAGCCATCTCACCAGAACAGATCCCAAGACACACACACTCACTTTTGAGTCTAGATTCAACAAACACAATCCTGCCAGCTAGAACTGTGGTAGAGAACAAAACTGTGTTGCTGACAGATCTATCCCAGTGACAGGAAAACTCCATATGCACCTGTTCTAATAGATCTCAGGTGAGTTTTTAATCTTTCAGCATTTGGAGAGTGTAATGTGACTCTTCATTTATTTTACAATTCAGTGAGCACCAAAAGTAAGATTAATAACCATGATGTACATACACAAACACACATACATTCCCATTCCCAATTAAATTTTTTAAATCACATTCTTGTTTATAATAAGCACTTGATTTCAGCTTTTTTTTAACACAATGAAACTATTTTAGGATATTTAATTATTTACTTATTTAATCAGGATTTGGAGCACTCCCCCCCCCCTCCAAGAAACATTGTAATATTTCATCTATGGCCTGTGAATGTTGCTGATATTTATATTTAGGAGAATATGTAGTGATGCTCAATAATCTTGAATGTGAAGTTGGGGGGGGGTGGTAAAAATGCCACATATCTTATAGAGTATATTAAAGCAGGACATTAAGAGGTTGATGTTTAGGTGCTTGGGTTCTTGTATTTAGGATGGGTTTTGAGAGACTCTGACCACATATGTCAGCCCACCAGCCACCAACTACCGACAGCCACTTTGAACTTTAGGCTAAAGCTGGAACAAAGCTGATTTTAATTATGATTTTGACAAACTGCTACCAATGTATTCATTGAGTGATAGGAGTGAGCACTCCCATTCAGCCCTTGTGATCATAGCTGGAAAATACCCCATCTATCCTCGGTTCCCTTCAATCTAATTCTATGTCTAAAAGAAGGTTTAGAACTGGCACCCAAATTCTGGGGGAAAGAGAGGAACCATTAGTTTTACCTCTGTATTAATGGAAAGAATGGATGGAAATATGAAATTAAATTACATTATTGAATATCCCAACCATTATTAATTGCAAAGTATTTAATAAAAATATAGATTTCTAGGTTAAGAGTTTTGTGGTGTAGAAGACTGATGTATCAGCATCATCTGTTACAGAAGTTTTCAAACATTTTTTATCAGTAGAATTTTTCTTTTTTATCACCATTATGTAAGGAATTTCATATATAGACCAGATAAAAACAGAATTCCACTGGTTGACCTGATGGTGAAGAGTCTAGAAGCTCAGATTCTCAGCTTTCCCCTCAGTATGCCTTGTTTCCCATGAAGCATCTTTATGGGACCTTAGTGCTCAATGGAGCCCAGTTTGAGAAACAACTTTTAACTTGAACTCTTTGCTTAAAAATACCCTAGTGGCCAGCAGGCAGCAGTGAACATCCAACTATATGTGGAAGTGGAGGCAGAGAGGGCAGAGGGAGTATGTCCACATGCAGCCATGGCCATTGACTATAGCAGGAGGTTGGTATACATACATGCAATATTGGGCCCATTTATATATTTGATCGTCATCAGACAAAGGATATTTCTCAAGGCACAGGATCATATATTGACAAATTGGCTCCAGGAGGGGACAAAAGAAGTTGTACTTCCAAAATTCAACAGCACAATTTTCTAGCTTCCTGTTTAAACTTTCGAATGGGTCCATGATTTGTGGTTTCCTCTAGTTTCTCCCTCCAATCTCTGAGTTGGTGTGAGTGAATGAGTATTTGCACCATAAGAACAAATATGAACAGGTAAGGGTAATAATTAAAACAAAGAATAACTCCACAGAATTTCAAATCTTAGAAGCCACCAATCAACCATTTCTGAGGTACTGGTTTAAGAGTTGTACGAAGGACATGGCTGAGGATAACAGAATACTAACTCTATCTTCCTTTGAAAATAGGTTATGAAATGCTTTTATTTAATGATTTGCTCTTCCTATTATTTAGCAAGGGAAATTAAATTCAGTTGTGATATGAGAACATTTATGTTAAAGCATCTTAGTAATTAAAAAGGCATTTTAAAATATAGGATAAGACTTCTAGGGACAGGTGGTAGAATAATAAGTGCTTTCCATTTTCCCCCCTGAGACTTGCTGACTGGAGGGGGCAACAATAGAATTGAAAAGAGACCCTACCTGGATACACTGATGATTTCTGAAGTTCATGGCCACAGACAATAAAGAACATTAACTAAATATAGATAATTTTGTATAAAATGGATTAATTCAAGGGAAGATGCCACAAATACAGAACCATTCAGAGTTAAAGTAGGATGCAGTATTCTCTGCAAATAAGTTGAAATATTCTGTGAGAATGATAAAGAAATGGCATAGTGAGGGAGTCAGAAAGGGAGAATAAGGTAGATTCCTGAAATGAGCTATTTGGCTTGACATAGCGGTGGGAGTGGGGAGCCAAAGAAAAAATGGTTTGAACATGTTCTCTTTATTGTTGTTGTTGTTGTTTTTTTAAATCACCTGAATTTTTACTCTAGGGAACTAGCCTAGAAGTGAGGCAGAATGGATTCATGAGAGGAAGTGGCCAACACCATCGTAACTATTCATCACTGTTGACTGTACAGAATGATGCTTACTGGCTATGTGTATAGTGGTGTATTTGTGTGGGGAAAACAAGAGGAACTAACAGTTGATAGATTCCTAGGGCAGAAGTTAGAAATTTAAACAGGAAACTACTACAATAAAACATAGGTATTTTCACAATACCAGCTGGTCCAGATTGCTATGTGTTGTAATCATACACACTCATTTCTGCCCTATACACTCAGTAGATATTTTTCAGTATATTCAATATTGGAAGAGAGTTGCTCCCATTCAACTATTAGGAATAAGGCAAAAGTCTTCAACATAGAAAGCAGGCAGAGATTCACTCCACATTTACTGAGCAAATATTTGCACATAGTCAATGTGCCAAGTTCTGTTGTAAGCACTGGGGATAGAACAAGAAGCAAGCAGACAGAGAAATCTTGACACATAATCTTCAAAAGGGTGAGATGAATGTCGTATGCAAAGAACAGGTGAAGAATGCTCATTGGAAACTTTGTGAAACATAGTGAATTACTCTCTGTTCATTCAAAAGAATTACAGAGCACAAGGAAATTCATGTAAGAGGAGATAAAACAATAGATAATAAAGACCAATTAAGGAGCTAAAAAATAAGCAGGTAGCACTCAAAAACTGAAAATAAAAATAATACCATGGCTGGAGGGATAAGCAGAATAAAGGCTTATCTGTTATCTGCCTTCCATAGGCAGTGAGGGCCTGGGGGTTTTCACAGCCTGGATGTGGACAATCATGGGGAAAGAGCCTTAGTGGGGTTGTCACAGGTCCTGGTGGAAGAGTAAGGTGCCCCCTGTTGAAGGCTAGAGGTACACCATTGTCTTCCCGAGGGCTGAGGAAGGAGCCCTTGCTATACACGCATGTTCATTTATGAATATTTGTCGAGCTGCGTACTATGACTTTTCCAATTTTTCCTTGGGTATTTTACTTCAATAGAAAGTTTACTAAAAAAACAATTGCTGTGTATGGGTGATGGTGAGAGTGGAATAAAATCCTTGACAGAGAACAATGAACAGAGAAAAACATAATTCAAGGTTATGTGTTTGTGTGGCAAAGAGAGAGAGGGAGAGATGGAACCAGGAGAAGGGAGAGAAGGGGTGAAGGGAGAGGGAGAGAGAAATGCAGTTCTTTATTCTTAGAGCATCATGCATAAAATTGATGGTAATATATGCTTACAAAATGAAAAGTGATAGACATAGACCTTCAGAAGAGTTTTTAAAAGTTGCAGGAAATAGAATGACTATGACAAATGGGAGGTGTCAGGTTAAGTTTCTTCCATGATAAACCGCTGGTTAAAAGTAATATAAACTTTCAGGTAACGAAAAGCTGCACTTCTCAAGGGAGTCACGAAGAGGGAATACAAGAATATTTTGTATCTGGTATTGTCATAGAAAATATTTTAGATGCCTGATTGCAAACAATAATGAATCTCATTTATTAATTCATTTATTCTGGAAATACTTGTTGAGTCTCCTCTATGGGCCAGACCCTATAGTAGATGCAGGACGTATATCTAAGAAGATATTGGCAGGACAGAATTGATGGTAATAGAAAATTGATAAGTAGATAAAAAGGGATGGGACAATGAATCTTAACCTTAGAATTAAAAGGCTTTCTGAAGAACAGACATGGAAATATGTATTAAAGTGGTAGAGGCTGGCTGGAAGAAAAAAAATACTTTTGAAAAGAGATGAGACTAAGAGAATGACATTTTGAGAATATTTGCCTGTGCAATAGAATACTAAATCAACATTTCCTGTTATACTGGAGTCTGATGGAATTGCTATACCATCTATATAGGGCAAATATAACAGCCAGGAGCTGTCACTTGACCCTCACTCTTACTGCTACAGGATAAAAAGGCCAGACTTCATAAACACCAGCGCCTGCCTTTCTTGCTGAATGGTTTTCTCTGGCTGCTGGTGCCTGCTCTGTCTGCACATATTCAAAGCAGGCTGGAAGTGCCAGGAAGTTCACTACTCACCTCACAGCTTCAATCTCTGATGTGGTGACTGTATAAATGGTGCATCTGTACAGAGATCGATTGGGGCATAAATGCCCTAGCTCCCTTACCCTGGGTGGGATAACTCTGAGGTCCATGCCATACACTGACTACCAGAGGTTTTGCCCATAGTATAACTGGATTGAAAAACGTACCCTGTACTGGCTTCACGCTCCTTTCTGTCTCTCCTCCTTGCCTCCTATTTTGTTTCTTGGGATCTTCCCCTTAATCAGTCTTTTTGCACTCACATTTTCCATTGCCTTTAGAGGAACCTAAGGTAAGGAAGACATAAAACCAGTTTTTCATCTCTTAGCACGTCACTCATGCATAAAACAAGGAGATGGAAAGGCAGAGAAACACTGATAGTGAGGATTGCTAAGGAGGGACTTGCTGGATAGTGTACATCTCCCTCCACCACATGGGAGAGGTAAGGGTGACATTAAGCGAGGAGGCTGTGGAACACCACTTGGAAAACCTCACGTGTGTCCATGGCATTTAAAGGAAGGGGACACAGGGGTTGATGTATGACTCCTGGCTGGAGAAGCAAAAGGGTGAGCAACTAATGGAACTGGGCTAAATGGAAGCATGCAGCAATAGACACAAAAGGTGTTTCCCATGGGCCAACCATGCATCCACAGTAAGGAAACAAGATTTAAGTAGTTGGGGTTGCAAAGTGGCCATGAACTTCCCCTCCTTGTAGGCATCTTTGCAGTGGGTCTACACAGTTTTTCCTGTAGAGAAGTAGAGTCTGTTTCCCCACCCACTACACCTGGGCAGGCCTTGCGACTCCCTACATTTAACAGAATTTAGTGGGAGTGACACTACACCAGTTCCAAGTCTGTACTTCAAGGGTCTCTGAACACTTTGACTCTCTTAAGGATACCTCTCCGTGGGCCACATGAAGAAGAATGAGCTAGCCTACTGGAAAACTGGAGACTTTCTAGACCAGAGTTTAGTCAGCCCCATTGCCTCAGTCAAATCCCTGGACATGTGAGAACAGAGCCAAACATAGACAAATGACAGAGCCCAGGGAGAGCAGCAGGACCACCTGACCCAGTCAAACCCAGCCAAAACTGCTGATCTGCAGGACTGTAGGCTAAATAATTAGCTGTTGTTCTAAGCTACCAATTTGGGTATGGTTTTTTACATAGCAAATACTGATAGTTACAAGGAGTGAACATTTAATATTGATTATATTGGATTTTTTTTCTATTTGGAAAATGAGACTGTTTAACCCTCTGAAAGTGAGCTGCAAAGTATGTGATTTGTTTAAGAGAGTGTTTGGGAAAAAGGGTACCTCAGAGCAAGACACTCACCCCTTCAATTATGTCCCTACTAGTTATATAAACTGTTATGAAATTTCTACAGTCTTACTGAGTTGTAAGTACTTTTACTTCATTGCAAGTCTCTTGAGGCTGCGAATCATGGTTGATCTATTTCCTGATGAGATACTATAACTATATTATGTATGTCTATGTGTGGGCAGGTGTGTGTATGTGTGTGTGGAATACATTCG
Organism: Pteronotus mesoamericanus; assembly: GCF_021234165.1. Taxonomy (NCBI): domain Eukaryota; kingdom Metazoa; phylum Chordata; class Mammalia; order Chiroptera; family Mormoopidae; genus Pteronotus; species Pteronotus mesoamericanus. The sequence continues at coordinate 30,496,902 of NW_026555105.1, read as the reverse complement.
ATAATTAAGAATTAGTGAAAATCTTTCTCTCAGCTTGTGAGAGCAATTTGTTTCGTTTTGTTTTGTTTTTTATATAAAAACTATTGCCTGGAGTGGTAGCATTTTCTTTATGTTCTAAAATTTTTTTAAATATTGTTACTGTAAGTAATGTGAAAGTACTTTGAAATATTAAATGAAACAAGAGAACTACCATGTATGGGCTAAATGGGGTGTTTGAGAGATGTTCCAAGAATGTGGAAAGAAGGTATTAAAATTAAAGTACAAAATCCACTCTTATTGAATCTGAGCTGGAATAAACAAAGTTTTCTCCCAGACTCACACTAGGCCAATACAACTACAATTTGACCCTTGACTGAAGAGAAAAATGTCTATCAAAGTGTGAAGCTGGACATGAAAGAGAAGACAGTTGATCAAAATGAGATATATAAAAAGTAGAGTAAAATGATGAAATTTGATAGTAATTATGAAAAGTTGGTGAACTAGAGATGTTTTTGCTTAAAAAAAACAACAAACTATTCATTTTCATCTGTAGCCATAGTGTTGTATGCACATAGTGATTTTTCATGATGACATGAATCTCTTTTATGTCGTGGCTGTGTCTCAAGCCCATTCTTTGTCCCATTTACTTTTGTTTTTGCCCTTTTCTTTTATCAGTATCATAGGATATTTTATGTACTTTATCAGTATTTTCAAAGAAAGAGCTTTGGAATAAATTTTACTTTCTTCTATATTTTACCCATTCAAAAATACTTTTAAAATTCCTTTTCTTAACTGTGTTTAATTTTGCTTTTCATGAAGAATTACTTTATTCACCAGCTTTCTTTTTCAATATTGGAGGCAATTATGTTTATAAGTTTTCCTCTGAACATAGCTTTTGATGTGTTCTTCAGTTTTGTTATGGAGTGCTTTTTTCTCTTGCCCTCTAGGCAAGTTTTAATTTTGTTTTTGATCAACGATTATCTAGAAGCAAGCTACTTTGTTGTCAAGTCACTAATATATATTTTGTTACCATTTAATTATTTATTTCTACTTTTATTAGCTTCTAATCAGAGAATGTAGCTTATAAAAGCTGTCCACTTTCACATTTTTTAAGTTTTTTTCTTCAGTGGCCACATATATGACCAACCTTTACAAATGTTCATGATTATTTGAAAAAGTACATTCAAAGATAAGGTGATAAACATATCAATTTGTTTGTTAATTGTATTGTTAATTTTTTTAGTTTTTGAACTGGCTTTTCAGTTCTGAAAGAAGTGTATTGATGTTTCCACCATAATTATATTTCTAGGAAGTTCTTCTTGCTTTTAAAATAAATTTAAGTATTGAGTTGCTATAGTGATTGACCGATACCAGTTATGACTGCTGCTTCTTTTATAATTGTGCCGTTTATCACTCTATGATGTGCCTTTTGATCTTATTTGGTTCTTTTACCCTTACATTGCACTTCACTGATATTAATATTTCCACTTTTGCTTTCCTTTCTTTTAATTTTCTTGGTATTTCTTTGCTTACTTCATTTATCTTTATGTTATTTTAAAATTGTTTTAAGAGTGTTCCTTATGTGTAAATCTGACTATGTTTTGTATTATAAAGAGATATGTTGTATTGTTTCTGCCTTTTTGATAGAATTCATCTATTCTTTTAGATTGTATGCAGTGACTGATATACTTGGTGTATTACATTTATCTTAGTTTATGTTTACTAGGGGATATATCACTGTTTCTTATTTTCTTTTGTTTTATTTTTCCTGTTTATTCTCCATTCCCCTTTAATAATTTTGAAATTATACTGTATTCTTCTTGTTATTTATGGTTACTTTTTATTCTCTTGACCTAACAGATCAGCAAGCAATGTCTACTACTCTTTAAAAAAATATTCACCCTCCGTTGCCAGAAAACAAAACACTTTTTTCTTCCTACTTTTCTCCATTCCAATAAATTAATATTTTAAAAACCTATTTTCATTCTCCCCCCCCTTCCTTTTTATCTTCCCCTAAGGAGTTGTTGAAGTCTTTTTACTGCCTTCTTGGTAACCATTTTTCCTGGGCTTGACAGATAGTGTAGTATTTCAGAACTTCTTAAAGATTAATTTTTCCTTAAATATGTCCTTCTGTATTTAGTGTCATTAATTTCTGATAATACACATTGCTATGGAGTAACCTATCTTTACTCATTTTGAATCTTGTTTATATGTGTCTATATAGCTTAATAACTGTATATAAACTTGAATATATATTATATATACAGATGTATGTATATGGCAACATGCACATTATATATAATCACTGTTTACTCTTTGTTATTTTTTCAGGTTTTTGAATTTTCTCATTTGTTGTTGAAAAGAGTTTTCTAAGTGGTTTTCTTAGATGAGGTTCTTACTTGATATTATCCCCAAATTCTTTCCTCTTCTCAAATAGCTTTTGTTTACCTTGAGAGATTAATCATATTTTAGATGGGCAAATTTGATGCCCCACCATTCTCTTTTACCCAATATTTGTATAAAACATTCTTTTATGAAGGATTTTTTTTCTTCCTTAAATAGTCTTAGATTCTTTCTTTTCTTTAGAGATCAGGATTTTTTTCCCATGACATACCTATGGATGTTTATTCTTTATTCAGCTTTAAACTTAATAAGTATGGTAAATATGCAGGCAGGGGAAAGCAAAAGGGTCTCACCCTCCATGATTAGTCTGTGGCATGGCCTAAGTACAGTATCAGGTTTTCATGAAACTTCCCACAAATGATTTTAATGTGCAGCCAAATTCAGAAAACCCCTTTCCTAGACCTCTACAGACACTAACCTAGTACAATCAAGCAGTGGGACTGTGGCCTCAGCTTGGCCAGCTAGACTCCCTCCCAGAACCCTGAACCTTGATAGCAAGTGGAAGAATAATTCTGCAGCAACACCCAACAAGGCCATGCAGCATTCTCTACTCTGTGTTCTGTGTTTGTCATTCTAATCCTTTGAGCTCCCATGGACCTTAGCAATAAACACCCTGTTTGCTTAAGTAGGGCAGTCATTTTCTGTTGCTCACAGCCAAAGAATCTCAGCAGAGATAATCCATGAGCTTTTCATCACTCCACATATCTGCTGAGGTCCCTCGACTTGCTATGTTGATCATAGTCTCAGTACCTGGTATCATGCTTCTTACTACACATGAGTAAAACTCTGGAGACAGAAGTCAGAAAAACCACCCAAGTCCTATTAAAGGAGTTGGCAACTCACAATTCACATTTGTAACTTCACCTTTGTTTCTTTGCTTAGTCAGTCATTACCACACCTAAAAATCTTTTTTTGTTTGTTTATTTATGTTTAAGAAAAATGTAAAGATAACAAATAGGCTGCTCTGTAATTGGATGGACATGTCAGAAAGCATGCCACTAAGCAACAAACCTGGGAAACATTCCATGTTACGAGATGAGGAGAGCACAGGCATCTGGTTGCAGCAGAAACATGCAGAACTCTGCCTCAAACACACTTTTGCATGGAGACCAGTGTGGAAATGGATGAAAAAGTCATCGGATATTACAAGTTGCTATCGGGCATTTATTATCTTCCCTACATACTCATTTGGTATTTTAGGTCAGTTTCCCTGAAAGCACTGTATTTACTGAAGGTGGGCTCCCAGGACAAACTTCAGGTGGTGAAGGAAGCACGTAAGGGAAGGAGCTGAATAAGGATGTGGTTAAAGTTGGATTTTGTCCTCAGCCTGATCTCACAGAGAGCTCTGGAGTGAATAAAACCACAAATTTGAGAGAAGGAGGGTGGCCTTTTAAACCCCATATAAATTTATCATTGGTAGTTCTCAGACATTTTCAGGAGAGCAGGCAAATTTGTAATCAAAATGGTGGGGTCCCACTGTCTGCTGCCCATTGGCAATAACTCTGAAAACAGAGTCTGGTGGAAAGGAAAATGGAATTTTTATTTACTTATAGATATAGACAGTAGATATTTTGATGCTCCCATCAAAATCTGCCGCCAGAAGTGTGAGCAGGCTACTGTGGGTGACCCCTGCAGTGGTTTCCCACAGCTCTGTACATGAGAGAGGGGCATGGGACTTACCACCCCGTTGTGCCACCTGCCAGGAACTGCCTCCTAGGACCTACCAGACCAAATCGCTTCTCCCCCCACCAGGCCCCCTTCTTATTGGCCTTGATCCCAGCACTGGCAATGCTTCTGGTCAGGCCCAAAGCACTCAGGGAGGGGTGCGGGGCATGGCCCTGGCTGCAATGGGGCCATAGCCAATAGGCCTGCACAGGTGTGGGCCACGGGTGGCTAGCAGCCATTATAGCTTCCTGCCTGGGAAGGGGTGCAGGGCTTGCAAGATCCATGTTGGAGGCATGGGTGAAGGGTGAGCAGCAGCCACTGAAGCTTTCCACCTGAGGAAGAGGCACAGGGTTTGTTGACCTGAGCCTTCCCCCTCTTTTTCTCCCAAGCTGTTCTCTGCTCTCCTACCCAAAATCTGCTGTGTTCCTAGATAGGGAGTTCCTGGAGAACCATGGCAGGGGGCACTCTGAATCACTCTGGCTAGGTCTCTGACTCAGGAAACTCAGGCCCCAGCCATGGACCCATGAGGGTATGGGGGAATGGAATCATGGCATTTGGGCATGCTCCACCTTTTAGAGACCACTGCTGTAATTGCCCAATGCAGCAGAAGGAGATGGGACGGTATGTCCCTTCCATCCAACCACCTTCCTAGATTTTGGTGCCAGCATTGCATGTCTGTTTTTTCTGTATCAGGCATGCAACATCCCAGTTGCCAGAGCAACACACACATGCACGGTCTTCAGTGATTCTTCACTCCTCCCCACATCTGGTGGGAAGTGCCCCCCATTACAATTTCTCCCTTTAACACTCTGGATGTTTGTAATCTTACAAGGGCAGGTGAACAAAGGTCTTATTCTTCTGTAACTACTTCCTGCTGGCCAAGGTAGTCAGTCCTAGGTATTCCCTGGTCCAGAGGTCCCTAACAAAGATTGTCTGGAGTGGAGGGGAGACTTCACATAAAGTAGAAAGTTCTTGCAAAGTCCAGGTTGTTTGGTTGTCCCTGGAAAGTAGTGTGCATGATGTCAAAAGGATGGCATTATTGGACGAGTTGTCATCCTTGTTGTATTCTGGAGGCAACAAATTTGGCACAAATAGGACATTTACACAATGGAATTCTACTCAGTTCTAAACAAGAGGAAAACTTTACTCTTTGCAACAGTATGGATGGACCTGGAGAACATTATATGTGAAATAAACCAGTCATAAAAAGACAAATACCATATTATTTCATTCATATGTGGAATCTAATGAACAAATTGAACTAACAAGCAAAATAGAGACAGACACAGATAGTGGTGGGGGGAGGAAGTTAGGGGGTAGAAGGATTGAGCCAAAAAGAAAAAAGACTCATGGAAATGGACAACAAGGTGTTGATGGCTGGAGAGAGGGTGATATAAGAGGAGTAAATAGTAATGGTAAAAATATAATAAAGATTATATATTTAAATAAAGATACAATAAGAACCATAACAAATAAATGACAAAAATAGGGATTAATTCTATTGTGTCTCCAATTGTGGCTTCCTCGGAGAAAGGTATGCAAAGTACATCACATCTGTCTGAAAACTTACTGCCTAGTATATTCAACTTAAATTAGGCTGAAGGGAATATCCTGAGATTTCCCCCTTTAACAAAACTATAATGGCAGGAAAAAAAGCAGTTTCAAAATGAAGTCAATAGGCCACCTCAGACTTCACCAACTCAACTATTTAGTCCAGCCAAATTGTTGAGTCTCAGAAGGTGGCAATGCAGATGGGTTTCTTAAGTGAGGCCTATACCAGTTCAGCCAAGATGGAGGTGTAGGTAGATACACTTCACCTCCTCACACAACCAAAAGAAGGATAACAACAAATTTAAAAACAAAAAACAACCAGAACTGCCAGAAAATTGAACTGTATGGAAGTCCAACAACCAAGGAGTTAAAGAAGAAACATTCATCCATACTGGTAGGAGGGGCAGAGACAGGTAGCTGGGGCATAGAGGCCTTGTGGCATAGCTGTGGCTGGAGGACTGGGTGAATGAGATAGTGGCCGGGGGTCCAACATTTGCATGCAGATATACCAGGAGGAACAATAGGAAAGTGAAACAGGCTGCACAGCCCACGGTTCCAGCACAGGAAAAGAAAGTCTCAAAACCTTTGGCTGTAAAAACTTGTAAGGGTTGCAGTGGTGGGAGAAACTCCCAGCCTCACAAGAGTGTTCACTGGAGAGACCCACAGGGTCCTAGAATGTACACAAACCTACCTACTCAGGAATCAGTGCCAGAAGGGCCCAACTTGATTGTGGATCAAGAGCCAATCAAGCAGCATTGTTCCCTCTCTGACCCCTCCCCCACATACAGCACCATAACACAGCAATGTGAGTTATTCACCCTGCCCTGGTGAATACCTATGTCTCCGCCCCTTATAACATAACAGGTGTGCTGAGACAAGGAAATACTGCCCAAATGAAAGAACAGGTCAAAACTCCAAAAAAAGGATTAAACGATGAAGACATAGCCAGCCTATCAGATGTAGAGTTCAAAACACCGGTCATCGGGATGCTCACAGAAATAGTTGAGTATGGTCACAAAAGAGAGGAAAAGTGAAGGCTATGTAGAGTGAAATAAAGGAAAATATACAGAGAACCAACAGTGAAGGGAAGGAAACTGGGACTCAAATCAAAGATTTGGAGCAGGAGGAAGAAATAAACATTCAATCAGAACAGAATGAAGAAACAAGAAATTGAAAAAATGAGGAGAGGCTTACAAACCTCCGGGACAACTTTAACCATAACAACATCTGAATCATAGGGGTGCCAGAAGGAGAAGAAGAGCAAGAAATTGAAAACTTATTTGAAAAAATAATGCAGAACTTCCCCAAACTGGCAAAGGAAATAAACTTCCAGGAAGTCCAGGAAGCTCAGAGAGTCAGTCCCAAAGAAGTTGGACCCAAGGAAGCACACACCAAGTCACATCATAATTGCATTACCCAAGATTAAAGGTAAAGAGAGAATCTTAAAAGCGGCAAGAGAAAAGGAGATAGTTACATAGAAGTTCCCATAAGACTACCAGCTGATTTCTCAAAAGAATCTTACAGGGAAGAAGGGGGTGGAAAGAAGTATTCAAAGTCATGGAAGGCAGGGATCTACATCCAAGATTACTTTATCCAGCAAAGCTATCATTTAGAATGGAAGGGCAGATACAGTGCTTCCCAGATAAGGTAAAGTGAGAGGAGTTCATCATCACCAAAACCTTATTATATGAAATGTTAAAGGAACTTATCTAAGAAAAAGAAGATCAAACTATGAACAGTAAAATGAAAACAAACTCAGAACTATAAACAACTAAACCTAAAAATAAAAACAAAAAGAAACTAAGCAAACAACTAGAATAGGAACAGAGTAACAGAAATGGAGATCATATGGAGGGTTATCACATGGAGGGGAGGATAGGGTCAAAGGTAGAGGAAATAAGCAGCATAAATAGTAGGTACAAAATAGACAGGGGGAGGTTAAGACTAGTATAAGAAATGGAGAAGCCAAAGAACTTATATGTAAGATCCATGGACATGAACTAAGGAGGGGGGAATGCTGGTGGGAGAGGAGAAGAGAGTAGAGGGGAATAAAGAGGAGAAAAGAATGGGATAACTGTAATAACATAATCAATAAAACATACTTTAAAAATTATAATACCCATTTCTTAATAAACCAGTATAACTATGCTTTTTTTTAAGAAAAATGAGGCCTATACCATTTCTGAGTCCACAAGACTGTCTTTTGAGAAGACGTTCAGCTGCAAGTCTTTTGCTAGAATGATACTAAGCATTGACAATTTAACATCATTAGGTGAAACTAACTCAACTTCCAAGTGAAAACAAACTTTGAAGGCAGTCAGTGGCACTAGAATCTGATGTTCAAACTGAGCATTGTGCTTTTTCTTAAAACCTGTTCCTCTCCCCAAGATCACCCTCATTGGCCTCAAAAAGACTGCTGGTTTTCAATCTTACCTCTTTGCTTGCATAGAAACAAGAGCAGCACTGAATCACTAGGTTTTTTTAAGTTTGCTTTGCTGCAGCTTCCACAAGGAACCTTCAGACTGACACTTAGATAGCTCTTCAGGGCATAGAAGCTAAGCCCGATGCCTGCCATCTAGCTTTGCCTGTAGTGCCAGTATTCCTCAAGTCCTTAAGGTTCCTCCTTGCCATCTTTCAGGAAAACAATCTTTGTTCCTTTCCTGGAAAGACTACCATGAACCACACAACCAAACAATGTACCAGGCCATTTCTCCAGTAGGCTTCCATTAGTTCAAAAGTCATTCTCAGCTCTTTGAGGCTTTCTAGTAACAACCAGAGCCCAGGCATGCCTCCTTCAAGCATGACATTCCAAAGGCTTGGCTATTAAAACCATAATTTGAAATCAGTCTTCTTGGTGTTATGCAAAAGAAATTTTATATCATTATTCATTAAGAATGCTGAATTCTAGAGGGAGAAAAATACAAAGCAAAAAGGAAAATCCTTGTCCTTCCAATATCCATCAAAATTGCCTTTCCATGCCTTATATCTTTCCTTACTTTACTTCCTAATCTAATGTGAAGTTTTAATCATTAGGAACCTCAATTTCTTTTAAAACAAAAACAAAACAAAAATCTAAAGCAAAACAGAGTTCCAAAAAAAAAATACATATATAAGAGGGGACTAAAACTAGCCTTAGAATCTTGTCTCCCACCAACTGGTCACACAAAGATCTTTCTCAGGTCCCAAATGGCATGAAGCCCCAATGGCAGAGACATTCTCTCACCTCAGTGGGCTCCAACTGGCAACAGATGACCTTTCTGTTTCCTTTGTTAGTTCCAAATGGCACAAAGTCCTGAGTGGCAAAGACACGTTCTCATACTGACCAGTACCATGAATGACCTTTATGAGGTCCAAATGGCATGAAGCCCCAAATGGCAGAGACAGAGGATTCCCAGTGTAAATAAAATAGCTAAGTTCCCCAAGTCCCCAAAAGAACAGAAAGGAAAAAACAAAACAAAATCTAAAGCAAAGAATAACTCCAAGCACTGAGGTTTCTTTCTTTTTGGGGGAAAAATAGTTCACACCCTTCTAGGGTCTCTACAACCTTCACAAACCTTTTTACTCACTCAGGGATAACCATAACTCACTTTCAATCCTTGTCCTTTTTAACAATGGAATGGACCACACTTAAACTCAGTATCTGGCAGCTAAAAGTCCTTAAATCTGTGAACACGTAAGTAAAGGAACATTGTCACTGTGCACTGGGGCTTGCTATCTTCTTCTGAAAGAAATTTCAAATCTCCTTCTGGAGTGCAGGTCCAGCTTTCCTTTTCAGCATCAACCACAACAGCAGGGTTCAAATGCACCTCAGGTGGTACCCATTTTATTCGTGTGTGATGGATCCAAGTCATAACTCCTGCAGGCTTTAAAGATCATTATGTTATCAGTAGGCCATCACAGGGACCAGCCCATTACTTGGCTAACTGCTGTTTAAGTTCTGGAGTCTTCCAAGTCTTTAGTAAGGCTCCATCCCCTGGCTGGAATAGGTGTAAGGGCTCGTCAGATGGATAGGCAGAACTGCGATGAGCATACTTGTACAGAATGATTAGTTTTTGCGCTAAATGTTGTATGTATTGATTAATTTTCCATGAAGGCTGCAAATCTGGAGTGGGGGCACTCCCAGAACTGAGGTTTGGAAGGGTATCCTATAAACTATTTCAAAAGAGCTTAACTTAAGCCCACTTCTAGGTGCTACCCTAACCCAGAGCAAAGCAATGGGAAGTGCCTGGTCCCATTTCCAATACATTTCCTGGCAGACTCTTCTTTATTGCGTGATTCACTTTCTCAGTCTTTCTCATAGATTGAAGTCTCCAAGATTCATGTAGTTTCCATCTTATTTTCAATGCCTGTCCAAGCTTCTGGGAGATCTGCAAAGTGAAAGATGGTCCATTGTCACTCAATACTCTGAAGAAGTCCAAACTCAGGAATTATTTCATTAAGTAGAAGTTTTGCTGCCTCAGTCACCTTCTCAGTTCTAGTGGGGTGTCTGCAAACACTAATAAAATTTGAAATTCCCCCTGATTTTAGGCATTTGTGTAAAGTCTATTTGCCAGTCCTCAAATGGGCATAACCCTTTATATTGTACTCCTTTTTTCACTGGGGTAAGTTCTACCTTAGGACTGCTTTTGGCACATATTTGACAGGCTTGGGTACTCCTCTGGAGGGTCCTTTGCAAATGGGGACCCTTCGAATTTGGCCTAATGAAGTCCATCAAATCATCCCCTTCCATAATGGGTCCTTTCATGGAGGTGTATGAGGGTGGGATAGACTAGAGCCTTGCATTCCACGGGTGCTGAACTTCCACATGGAATTGTGATCAGTGTTAGTGAATTCCCAATCATGGGCCCGTTCCTCATCTCATTTTGTATAACAAGGTTTACATTTTGTCAAGTCCAATCAGGGAATCAAAACCCCTAGGCATGGTGGCCCTCTGGCTGCTTGTCTTTCTGCTTTACCAGAAATTTGGTTTCCCTGGCTCATTTGGGAACCATCCCTCTGGTGTCCTGGGCAGTGCATTATGACAACCTGGTCCATTAGATTCACAGTCTCTAGCAATTGTAAAATCTCCTCTGCATGTTTAACATCCTTGTTCCCCAAGGTTAAGAGCTCTCTCTCCTTCCATATTGCTCCATGGGCATGGACTATCATGAAGACATATTTGGGGTGTAGATGCTAACCTTCTTTCCCTGGAACAGTACTAATGCTCTCCTGAAGGCTACCAGTTCAGCCTTCCGTGCTGAGGTCCCCAGTGCAAGGGCTTGTGCTTCTATTACCTTGTTTACAGTGACTACTGCAAACACAGCTCATCATTGGCCTTTGTCCATGAAGCTACTCCTGTCTGTGTATAGCTCCCAGTCTGGTGCCACCAACAGTTGGTCCAGTAGATTCATCTTGCTAGAATAAACTTGATCAATAATTTCCAAGCAGTCATGCTGGAGGGCTGAGTTTCCCTGCATATCTGGAAGCAGAGGAACCGGATTCAAAGTTGTGGTAGTCTACAAAGTAACATTTGGGTTGTCCAAAAGAATGTCCTGGTGTTTCCCCATGCACCCTGCCATCAGCCAACACCCTTCTTTTTGTTCCAATAGAGTTAGTACCTAGTGTGGTACCAATGCCATAGTAGTCTGTCCCAAAGTGAACTTCTCAGCTTCCTGTAAGATGTCACAGGTAGCTGCCACTGCTTGAAGAGATAGCGGATATCCCTTTGTCATGTGATCTAACTTTGAGAGATAGGCTATGGGCCTGGGGATATTTCTCAGAGTCTGGATTAGTAACCCCAGTCCAGTCCCCTGCTTTAATGAACGTACAATTTGAAAAGCTTCTATAAATTGAGCAATCCTAGTGCAGGAGCTAAAACCAGCTTTTTCCTTTAAGGTGTCAAATGCTACCTGATAATCCCTTGTCCATTTGAAAGGTTCAGTGTCCAGTACTTTCATGGAATTATACAGTGGTTTTGTTATAAGTCCAAAGTTTGGAATCCAAATTCAGCAGAACACTGTAATCTTTAAGAACCCATGAAGCAGCCTTCAGTTTTCTGGGACTCTTAGGGTATCAATGGCTTGTTTTCTCTCCACCATCAAGCTCCTAGTGCCCTCTTTCATTTGAAATCCTAGGTATGCCACCTCCTGTTTGCAGATATGGGCCTTGTGAGGCAGTACTTTATATCCCCTTTTTGCCAAATGATTTAGGATTGTGATGCTGTTCAGCAGTCTTCATAGGTGCTGCTTGTTATCAATATATCATCTACATATTGCAGAAGAGCTCCTGATTTCAATTGAATACCTCTTAAGTCCTTAGCCAATACTTCACCAAATATAGTTGGGGAGTTCTTAAATCTTTGTGGCAGCACAGTCCAGCAACATTGGAACATGGCTTTTGTTTCTGAGTCTTGCCATTCAAAGGTGAACAGCAGCTGAGCCTGTTTGTCTATTGGGATGTAGACAAAGACATCCTTTAAGTCTAGGACCAAAAAATATTTGCTATCTTTTAGAGTATAGGAGTTGGGCACCATAGGATGAATGTCCTAAACAATGTCATTTATGGCTCTAAGATTCTGTATGAATCGATATTCATCCAAGTGAGGCTTTTTGACCAGCAAAATGGGAGTGTTATAGGGAGACTGGCATGACTGAATTAGTCCCAAATTTAAGAATTCTGCACTACTGGCTGAATCCCCTCTAAAGCCTCCTTTTTGAGGTGGTGCAGTTTCTACCACAGGATCTATATCCCCTATTTAAGTTAACTTTTATGGGTTGGATGTTAACCACTTTACCTGGATTCCATCAGCCCAAACAGTTTTGTCAACCTGTTCATAGATATCAGGTGGGAAGTGTTCACCTCTGGGACCTTCCAGGAAAGTCAGGAGCACCTGGAGCTGGAAAGTATGTTCCAGTGGGACCTCTACACATAGTTTCTGCTTTTCAGGAGAAAAAGTTATTTGGGCATACAATTTGGAAAGTAAATCTTGGCCAAGCAATGAAATAGGGCAGTCTGGCATATACAGTCTTTTTATACCCAAGCTGGCATTTAGGGGTTGAAGGAACATTTGTTTTTGTAACTGTCCAGTCACTCCAGTTAACTGTTACTTTGTCCAAACTTTCCTTGGTTACTCTTGTGTTCAGTATTGAGTACATAGCTCCTGTATCTACAAGAAAATCAGTTGGCTTGTTCCCTACCATCAACTGTACCTGGGGCTCCTGTGGGGATATAGTAATAGGTCGGGAGATGTCCAAGAGAGCCCCTGGGCATCTTCATTCATCATCAGACCTCCTTTACCTTTTTAGCATTTCCTGGCAAGGGTTTTCATCCCTAGTTTCCCTTTTGAATTTTGGGCATTCCTTTCTCCAATGGCCCTCCTCCTTACAATAGGTACATTGATTGGCGCCTAATGAGCCTCTCTTTTTCTCTTTAGGGTTCTGCTTCTTCTCCTGGTCTTCCCACCCTGTCCCTGCTTTATCTTCCTTGGTTCCCAGACATTGTAGACTTCAAAGGCCGTGTCTACCAGCTGAGAGGGATTCATTCCCAATGCTCCATCTAAACTCTGGAGTTTCTTTCTGATATCTGGGCACTTTGCTCAATTAAAGTCATGTTCGCCATCACAGTTTCTCTGGTGCCCGCAGATCAGCATCAGTGTGCTTTCTAGAAGCCTGGGAGAGCCTCTCTAAAAATTCAGAAGTGTCCTTATCTGGCTTTTGCTGAAGGGCCTGTATCATATTCAGGCTCTTTTGCTTGGACACCACTTTCTTAAACCCTCCCAGTATATACTTTCTGTAATGTTCTAGGAAGGCTAGGCCCCTACCATTTGGGTTCTAGTAAGGCTCTGTCAATGGAATTGCCCCAGCTGGGTTGGGGTCCTATTGGGATTCTTTTGGTGGAGACATTGGGCTTCCTCATTAGCCTTATTTATAATCAGCCATATCTCATCTGCTGTTAACAAGATATTGAGGAGAGCCTGTACATCTGCCCATGTTGGATGATGACTGGCAAAAATGGAGGTGAAAAGATCTACCATTCTCTAAGGGTCATCCTTATTTGAGGGGTTGGAATTCTTCTAATTCAGTAAGTCTAAAGTGGAGAACAGAGTATGAGTTCAATAGTACCCAGTGGCATAAACTTCCTGATTTACTCTCCCAATGGGATATTGCCTCAAAGGAAACTGCCTTGCTTCAGATAGGGAGGCTCCCTGGTCAAATTGGGTGCCCAGATGCGTATTTGAGGGGAAGGCCCATCTTTCATCATATAAGGATGGGGCTGTTGCCTCTTTGGGCTCTGTTTCAGGGGTAGCTTGTGATGCGATGACAATGGAAGTGATCCTCCTGCTATGAAGTTTGTGTCCCTTGAATTAAGGGCATTAATGAGGCCAACTTCTTCGAGGTTTCAAGGAGCCAGTCTGGTGGAAAGGAAAATGGAAGTTTTACTTATTTATAGATATAGACAGTAGATTTCTTAATGCCCACCCTCGGCCCTGCCACTGGAGGAGTGAGCAGGCTGTGGACAGGTGACCATCACAGTGGTGTTCTGCAGGCTTCACACATTGGGGAGGAGTGTGGGGCTTGTTGCTGGATGGTGGTTCCTCCCAGGATCTGCCAGCCCAAATCTACTCTCTGTCCCCAACTACGCGCTTCTTACCAGCCTTGCGTCCAGCACCAGCAGTGCTCCTGGTCAGGCCGGAAGCACTCAGGGAGGGGCGAGCACCCTGACCGTCCCAGGTTCCCAGGCACTGAGGCCATAGCTGGCAGGTCTGCACTGGCCATGGGCCGTGGGCAGGTAGCAGCCACCATGGGCTTCCTGCCTGAGAAGGGCCATGGGGCTTGTTGGCCTTAGCTTTCCCAAGTCTGCCAGCCTGAATGTCTCCCGCCCTCCTACCAGAAACCTGCTGCGCTCCCAGACAGGCCGGTCCTGGAGCGCTAAGGCAGGAAGCACTGGAAATCCTCTGGCTAGGTCTCCGGACCAGGAAACTCAGCCCCCAGCCGCTGACTCACTGTCCAGGGATAGGGAAGCGGAAGTGAGGCTCTGCGCGCTTTCTGCCTTTTAAATATACCCACCTAATCCCCCACTGGAGGAAGAAAATTGGAGGTCATGTCCCACCCATCCAATTATCTTCCTAGCATTGGGGCCAGCCTGGAACTCCTCTTTTATTATGTGTCATGCGCTGGTCATCCCGGTTGCTCTGGAGATGCATGCCTATGCTGTCGTAGGTGCTCACTCCTCCCCATTTCTGGGAGGGGGGTTTCCTCCCATTACAAATTCTCTGCAGAAGGGGACAGCCCTGAGTTGTTAGCAGCCAACAGGCCTAGTAGCTGGGATGTGGGGGCACATGCTGGTGAAGGTGATCCAACAGCTATTACACCTCGGTGAATAGTATTGGTTGTACTGTGACTCAATATTTACATCTGTGAAATGCAACACAGCCCCATAGTGCGTATAACTTTAACACTGAATTATTTTGTAGGTCAAGAAATTAAACCCTATTACTTTCTTTGCATGACTCTAGAAAATGCCTTCACCATGTACCAGGTACTGCTTGAGAAATTACTTTTCTCTTCGAACTTTGATTTTAGTGAAAATCCAAGGTCTCACAAAGAAGTACAACCTTGAACCCTTTAGTATATAGTATTTAGCAGAAGGGATTTTCTGCTAATTGATAAATAATATCAATTATTAATAATATCAATTAGCAGAAAATCCCTTCTGCTATACTATTATAGTATTTAGCTTATTGATAAGCTGAGAACTGAGCGATCGGAATTCCAGTTCGACCTGTGTACAACTCCAGCAATGTGATGTGGGAAAGGGCTTTACCCTTTCTCGGCTTCATCTTCTTCATTTATTAAGTCAGTCAGGGGTCAGGGTAAATGATTTCAGAGTTTTGAACTCTAAAATCTTGTCAGTGGCTGATTTGATTTCTCCTTTCCTGCAGGGAGGAGGCAGAGATAATTTTTTGTTTACAAGGAACAAGTTTTCATGTTGCAGCCTTAATATAAGAGCAAAAGAGAGAAATGTAATAGCGCCAGGGTAATGGCAGCTTTTCTTTGTTTGGATTCAGGGTCTCTGATACGACATATTGGATGTGTCAATGGAGTGTGATTTATTTTGCTTCATAACATTTGGGAACAGATATTTGGTATTTCATCCAAGGAAAGCAATTTGCAGAAACCTTTTAGAAGGTGGCTGGAGCATCAGTAATTGTTGCCATTTCTTTATGCCAACATTTCCTTAAAGCTGAACAATCTTTCATTTTAATCATCCCTCTCAGCAGGCTCCTTCTAGGGCTCTGGAGCAGGGCACCCACCCCTCAGAGATGAGGTTCTATTTTTAAAGTCCACTAGCCAACAAACTCCCTATTAATCCTGTGAAATCTGTTCAGATGGCTGCTCTTCTGGGTTCTCTGTGCACCTCCCGCTCTCAAAGCCCCATATGCACAGCCCTCCCCCAGGAGATATTTTTAGCTCTTAGCGACTACATCCTCAAGAATTACTAGGAGGATGCTACACTGCTCTTAAGTAAACATTTTAGAGATTTGTGTTTTCATTCCTAATATTTTTAGAATATATTAAGAATGCCACTCCCAATTATAGAATTAGAGGTGCTGAAGAATTAGTCTGGACTTTGAAGTCTTTAACTACCTTGGAATCTCTTATTCTTGGATAAATACCTTATTTATTCAAAGGTATTTAGCTTTCCTCTGGTGAGTTAGCAGGGACTTTGATCCATTGTTCCAGACAATCTCTCTACAAGGCAGTGTGAGAATTATATGGGGGGTGGGGGGAGGGGTGGGGAAGCCTGGGATCTCCCAGTGCATACATTTTCCGTGAGGGCTCAAATCTTAAATCAGTAAACACAGATATGTCTTTAAAACCACTGTGTTAGGACACTGAGATTATGGTTTAAGAGTATAACGTGTTACTCCAGGAAGCAACAATTACTGCAATATTTTCAAAGCATCTATGGGAATTCCAAAAAATAATGTATACATAATAAAAATTTGACTTAGCAAGTAAGAACAGCAGTACTTAACTACCCACCCTCACAAAAACCCATATTGTTTAGCACATTATCATCTGTTTTGGTTTGTGGATCATAATCTGTTTAAGTGTTTTTGAATAGGTTGTAGACGCATAAGGAAAAAAAAATCTAGGAAAAGGGTAAACAGTGAAAACATTCTCCCTCCTACATCTCTTTCACAACCTTCTTCCAAATGTATATGTGTGTTTGTATTTGTAATATTTTACATATATGCATTTATATACATGAACATATATAAAATGAATCTTCATTGTCTTGCCACAAATACTTTGCACATTTTTTTGCATCTTTTCTTTTCTTTATTAAACATTTTATCTTGGAGAGGATTTGTGTCAAAACATAGGATGTCTGCTTTTTCCATAAATGACTATACCTCATCCCATGACCTGAATGAACTAGAATTTATTTAATAAATCCTGGCAACTGGTTTCTAATAAGCAAAGGATAGTGACAGAGAATGAAGGGTTCTTGTTCTGTTCACAATATCAGCTTAGTTACTTATTGGTACTTGAGAAAACTTTTTTTAGTTTCTGGAAATTCTATTTTTGGTTTCATCACTGTCTCTTCCCATTCCTTCATTCTTTTCTCTCCTTTTTATCAACAAAACCTTTAGCAAATACTGATTGTTTCAGCCTGGTAATGTTGTAGAAAAACAAAAACAAAAACAAACCCTCTGAAATGCCTCCCCAAGATGAGCTCTCCATAAATAAATAAATAAATAAATAACCCCAAATGAAAGAGCCTGATTGTTTAGCTAAGGTATATTGTTTCTCTGGTATATGTTTCCCAGGGTCTATATTTGACTGGCACAGAAATCTTCCATTTGTTCTTGCTCAAAGACTATGGTGTTTTTTCTCTAGTTTGGACTCTGTTTCATGAACTACAGGAGAGATGAGTCCTCACAGAAACCTTGGCATTTGTCAAACAATGAGTAGCATGAGGTTACAGAACTAGACACCGCACAGGATCCCAGATAGGGGACCTGGTGATTTAGGGAGCTTGGGTATCTGTGCTGACCTCCTGCATTGTCTCCTTTCTGGGGATATAGTGAAAGGACTCCTCGATGAAAGGACACAGCTGGCTCCACGTGACATTTTCTGAAGTGGTCATGGCATTTAATTACATTCACCTGCTTTGGTTTACAGAGGGAAATAAAGCAGTTCCTTCTACCTCATTTCCCTCAATGCATTGTAGGTCTTGTGTCTTACATGAACTGATGTCTGGACTGACACATTTGGGAGAAGATCATCCTCAGCCCACCAACAGATGGCTGGCACACCTGTTTCCCTGAGTCTTGGTTCAGAAAACAATTCAACCTTTCACTTGTCCAGGATTTCTATGTCAGATTTTGTACTCTCCTAGAGACTATGTAAAAATATAAAACAACTGTCTGGACAGATAAATTATTGTAATTTTAAAATTATATATTTATATTAGTGTTTTTTATACTTTTTAAATGACAACTATCTTACGTTGGGTCCTTAGAAACAACCTGTGCCAGGGATTTTGGTATGAGTGACGGACTGACAGATGGTTCCCAGGAGGAACCTGCATAGGAGTGAAGGAAGCAGAATGAACAGAAACGAAGTCAGATATGGATACAGCCTCCAGTGGAGTCTAGCTTTGGCTAGATCTCACTAGAAAGTTTCAGACATGAAGGGTTTACAGATATTCTCCCGTGGAGTCTATCAGTGGATGACTGGACAAAGAAATTATAATAAATAACCATGAAAAAAGAATGAAATCTGGCTATTTGTGAAAATATAGATGAAACTTGGTGGCCTATATCTTTTCATATTGGTGTTTTTTTTCTTTAGATAAATACTCAGAATTGTTGGCTCATATGGTAGTTCTACTTTAATTTTTTTGAGGAAACTCAGTACTCTCTTTCGTAGTGGCTGCACCAGTCTGCGTTTCTACCAATAGTGCACAAGGGTTCCTTTTCCTCCACATCTTTACCAACACTTGTTTTTCTCTTGTCTTCTTGATAATAGCCATTCTAACAGGTGTGAGGTGATGTTTCATTGTAGTTTTGAGGTGAATTTCCCTGGAGGTTAATGATGTTAAGTGTCATGTACTTGTTTGCCTTCTGAATGTCTTCTTTGGAAAAATGTCTATTCACGTCTTCTGCCCATTTTAAATAGGATTGTTTGTTTCTGAGCTATTGAGTTACATGAGTTTTGTATGTTTTAAATATTAGTCTCTTATTAGATATATGCTTTGTAAATGTTTTCACTCATTCAGTAAGTTGCCTTTTTTATTTTGTTATGGTTTCCTTTGCTGTGCATAAGCTTTTTAGTTTGACGAAGTCCCACTTGTTTATTTTTGCTTGTGGTGTCAGGTTTCAAAAACCCATCACCAAGACCTATGTTAAAAAGTTTACTGCCTTTTTTTTTTTTTTTTTGGAGATTTATGGTATCAGGTCTTTTAAAGTCTTTAATTCATTTTGAACTAATTTTTGTGAATAGTGTAAGAAAGTGGTCCAGTTTCATTCTTTTGCATGTGATTGTCCAATTTTCCTAACACCATTTATTGAAGAGACTATCCTTTCCTCATATTTTTGACACCTTTTTTGAAAATTAGTTGTCCATGTAAGTGTGGGTTTATTTCTGGGCCTTCTGTTCTGTTGCATCAATTTATGTCTGTTTTTATGTCACTATCATACTGCTTTATTTTTTATTTTTATTTTTTGTTGCCCTATTACAGTTGTCCCAATTTCCCCCCCATTGCTGTTCCTGCCCCTCCCGCTCCCCACCCCCGCAGTCAATCCCCAACCTGTCGTCTGTTACCATGGGTCCTTTATATATGTTCCGTAACTAGGCCTTTACCCTTCTTTCTCTATGATCCCTCTCCCCGTTCCACTCTGGTCACTGTCAGTTTATTCCATGTCTCCGATTCTATTTTGCTCATTTGTATCTTTATTTTTGAGAAGTTATTTTTATTGCATTTTTTCCATTATCATTTATCCCCCTTATACCCTCTTCCACCTTCCCCTACCAACTCATCCCCTGAAATTACACTGTTATATTTGTCCATGAGTTCTTTTTATTTTTTCCTCAGTCCTGCCACCTCCCAAACTACCCCCTTAGAGCTGTCAGCCTGCCTTCCATGTATGAGTCTATGAGTCTATCTCTGTTTTGCCTGCTAGTGCAGTTTGTTCATTACACTGTTTTAATTATTATAGGTTTGTAATACAGTTTGAAATCAGTGAATGTGATGCCTTCTCCTGCTGTGTCTCTTTTTTTCTTTCCCAGCTATGGTCTTCTTTCTCAGGATTACTTTGGCTATTTGGGGTCTTTTGTGGTTACATACAAATTTTAGGATCAATTGTTCTATTTCTGTGAAAAATGCCATTGTAATTTTCATAGGGATTGCGTTTGAATCTGTATATTGCTTTGGGTAATATGGGCATTTTAACCATATTAATTCTTCCAATCCATGAGTACAAAAATCTTTCCACTTATTTTTATCTTCTTCATTTTCTTTAATAAATGTCTTATCAAGGATGTCCGCTCTCACCGCTTCTTTTCTACATCGTATTGGAAGTCCTAGCCACAGTGGTCAGACAAGAGAAAGAGATAAAAGGCATCCAAATAGGAAAGGAGGAAGTAAAACTATCATTGTTTGCAGATGACATGATAGTGTACATAGAGAACCCTGTAGACTCTACCAAAAAACTCTTCAACCTAATAAGTGAATTTGGCAAAACAGCAGGATACAAAGTCAACATTCAGAAATCAAAGGCGTTTCTGTACACCAGCAATGCACTAGAAGAAGAAGAAATCAGAAAATGTACCATTCAATATAGCAAGAAAAAAGATAAAGTACCTAGGGATAAATTTAACCAAAGACACAAAAGACCTGTAAGCAGAAAACTATACAACATTGAAAAAAGAAATTAAGGAAGACAGAAATAAATGGAAGCATATACCGTGCTCATGGATTGGAAGAATTCATATCCTCAAAATGTCCATACTACCAAAGCAATTTATAGATTCAACGCAATCCCTATTAAGATACGAATGACGTATTTCACAGAAATAGAAGAGACATTTCAAAAATTTATATGGAACCATAAATGACCCCGAATAGCCTCAGCAATTTTGAGAAAGAAACACAAAGTAGGAGGGATCACAATACCGGACATCAAACTCTACTACAAAGCCACCATACTCAAAACAATCTGGTACTGGCACAAGAACAGACCCATAGACCAGTGGAACAGAATAGAAAGCCCAGAAATAAGCCCAGGTCTCTATGGACATCTAATATTTGACAAAGAGGGCAGAAGAATAAAATGGAGCAATAACAGCCTCTTCAACAAATGGTGTTGGGAGAGCTGGACGGCTACATGCAAAACATTGAAATTGGATCATCAGCTGACACCATACACAAAAATAAACTGAAGATGGATCAAAGACTTAAATATAAGTTGCAACACCATCAAAGTCCTAGAGGAGAACATTGGCAGGAAACTCTCAGATATCCCACGCAGCAATTTTTTCACTGATATGTCTCCTAAAGCAAGGGACATAAAGGAAAGAATAAACAAGTGGGACCTCATCAAAATAAGAAGCTTCTGCACGACAAAAGAAAACATCAGCAAAATGAAAAGGGAGCCAACCGTATGGGAAAATATATTTGCTAATGATACATCGGATAGAGGTTTGATCTCCAAGATATATAAAGAACTCACTCGACTCCACTCCAAGAAGACAAATGATCCAATCAAAAAATGGGCAAAGGACCTGGGCAGATGCTTTTTTAAGGAGGCGCTACAGAGGGCCCAGAGGCATTTGAAAGGATGCTCAGCATCACTAGCCATCAGAGAAATGCAGATCAAAACCACCATGAGGTACCACCTCACACCGGTCAGAATGGCCATCATAAACAGATCCACAAACAACAGGTGCTGGCGAGGCTCTGGAGAAAAGGGAACCCTAGTCCACTGTTGGTGGGAATGCAGACTGGTGCAGCCACTATGGAAAGCAGTGTGGAATTTCCTCAGAAAGCTGAAAATGGAACTGCCTTTTGATCCAGCGATTCCCCTGCTGGGACTATACCCTGAGAACACCAAAACGCCAATACAAAAGACCCTATTCACCCCAATGTTCATAGCAGCACAATTGACAATAGCCAAGTGTTGGAAGCAACCTAAATGCCCATCAGTAGATGATTGGATCAAAAAATAATGGTACATATACACAATGGAATACTACGCAGCACAAAGAAAAAAAGAAGTACTAAACTTTGCGACAGCATGGATGGAACTGGAGAGCATCATGCTAAGCGAAATGACCCAGGGGGCGAAAGACAAATACCATATGATCTCACCTATAAGCGGAACCTAGCCAACAATGCAAAGATGCAAAGAAAATATGACCAGCAACACTGAAAGGAAAAGAAATCAACAGAGACAAGAGGGAAGCGGGGGGCAGGGAAAGGGAAGGGAAGGGGAAAGTCAAGGAACATATAGCAAGGACTCATGGACAAAACCAAAGGGGAAGAGCTGAGGGAGGTAAGGAGGGAGGGGGCAAGGGAAAGAGGTCGCGGGGAGACAGAGACAAATGTATTTAAAAAGTAAATAAATTTAAAAAAATAAAAATAAAATAAATAAATGTCTTAGATTTTCAATATACAGGTATTTCACTTCCCTGGTTAAATTTATTCCTAGGTATGTTTGTGCAATTATAAGTGGGATTGTTTTCTTATTTTCTCTTTCACATAGATTGTTATTAATGTATAGAAACACAACAGATTTTTAAATATTGATTTTGTATCCTGCAACTTTACTGAATTTGTTTGTTAGTTCTAATAGTTTTTGATACAGTCATTAAGATTTTCCATATGTAATATTATATAATCTGCACAGTGAGTTTACCTCTTTTTTTCCAATATGGGCGCCTGTTTTTCTTGTATAATTGATCTGGCTAGGACTTGCAATACTGTATTGAATAAAAATGGTGACAGTGGAAATCCTTGTCTTGTTCCTGATCTTAGAGGAAAAAGCTTTCAGCTTTTTATTGTTGAGAATGATCTTGGCTGTGAGCTTGTCATGTATGATCTTTATTGTGTTGAAGTATGTTCCCTCTATATTCACTGTGTTGAGAGTATTTATTATAAAAGGTTGATGCATTTGTCAAATGCTTTTTCTGCATCTATTAAGATAATCATATGTTTTTGATCCTTCATTTGTTAATGTGATGTTTCATATGGACTAACTTAGATGTTGAACAATTCTTGTATCCATGGAATAAATTTAACTTTATCATAGCATATGGTACTTTTAATGTCGTTGAATTAGTTCTGCTAATATTTTGTTGAGGATATTTGCATCTATGTTTATCAGGAATATTAGCTCTTAATTTTCTTTTCTTGTTATATTCTTGTCTGGTTTTGGTATGATGGTAAATATTACCTTGTAAAATAAGTTTGGAAGCATTCCCTCCTCTTATATTTATTAGAAAAGTTTGAGAGTGATTGGTATTTATTCTTTGAATGTTTGATAAAATTCACCAGTAAAGCTGTCTGGTCTTCAAATTTGTTTGTGGGGTAGTTTTGATTACCACCCCAATTTCCTTAATAATTGCTCTGTTCAGATTTTTTATTTCATCATAATTCAATATTGGTAGGTTTTCTGTTTCTAGGAATTTATTTTCTCTTGGTTGTCAAGTTTATTTGTTTATAATTGTGTATAGTAGTCTCTAATGATCCTTTGCATTTTGGTGGTATAATTATAATGTCTCCTCTTTCATTTCTGATTTTATTTAAGTCCTTACTCTTTTTCTTGGTGATTCTAGCTAAAGGATTGTTAATTTTGTTTATTGTTTTAATAACCCAGCACTTAGTTTCATTGATTTTTTTCTATTCTTTTTAGTCTCCATTTATTTCTGTTATAATCTTTGCTATCTCCTTCCTTTTACTAACTTTGGGCTTTGTTTATTCCTCTTTCTGTAGTTCTTTGAGGTGTAAAGTTAAGTTTTTTATTTCAGACTTTTCTTGTTTCTTAAGATAGGCATTAATCACTATGAACTTCCCTCTTAGAACTGATTGAGGGTGAGAGGTGGAGGTGGGTGGGGTGGGGGAAAATGGTGGCAGGGAAATGGAGACAATTGTACTTGAACAACAATAAAGAAAAAAAGAAAAGAAAAGGAAAAAGAACTGTTTTTGCTGCATCCCATATTTTTTAGTATGTTACATTTCCATTTTTGTTTGTCTTGAGGTATTTTTGGTTTCTCTTTTAGTTTCTTCTTTGACCCATTGGTTATTCAGTAGCACATAGTTTAATATCTGCATATTATTGAATATTCTAGTTTGCTTGATGTTTCTTACTGTTGTGGTTAGAAAGGATGCTTTATATGATTTAGATCCTCTTAACTTTATTAAGAAATGTTTTGTGGCCTAACATATGATCTCTTCTGGGGAATGTTTCCTATGCATTTGAGAAGAATGTGTATTCTTCTGTATTTGAATAGAATTTTCTATAAATATTTGTTCAGTTCATCTGGCCTAATGTGTCATTTAAGGCCAGTGTTTCCTTATTGATTTTCTGTCTGGATCATCCTTCCACCGATTTAAGTGGGGTACTAAAGTCCCCTACCATTATTGTATTGCTATCTATTTATGCCTTTAGGTTTGCTAATACTTGCTTTGCATATTTAGGTCCTTCTATATTAGAGACATAAATATTTACAAATGTTATATTCCCTTGTTGGATTGACCCTTTTATCCTTATGTAATGTTCATCTTTGTATCATTACTGATTTGTTTTAAAGATTTTATATTATATAAACGTAGCTACTCTAGCTTTCTTTTAGTTTCTATTTGCACTCAATATCTTTTTCTATTCCTTCACTTTCAGTTCCTGTGTGTCCTTACTTCTAAAGTAAAGTCTTGTAGGCAGCATATTGATGGATGTTGTTTCTTTCATCCATTCAGCCACTCTAAATCTTTTGTTTGGAGAATTTAGTCCATTTATATTTAAAGTAATTATTAATAGGTAAATTCTTGTTTCCATTTTGTTAATTGTTTCCTGGTTGTTTTTGTAGTTTCTTTTTGTTTCTTCTTTTCTAGCTCTATTCTTTTTGTAGTTTGGTGACATATATTCCTTTATCTTTTGTGTATTTACTACAGGTTTTGCTTTGTGATTACCGTGAGGCTCACATATAACAACCATGGTGCTTACGTATAGTAACAGCTCAAGTTAGATCCCAATTTCCCAGTTTTTAAAGTTCAACATTTTTACTTTCCCAATACTGATATTATGTTTTGATATTACATTTTACTTCTTTTTATCTTGTGTATCCTTTAACTAATGAAAGTTACAGTTAGTTTTACTACTTTTGTTTTTCAACCTCTAAACCTTTATTAATCTACTACATTTACTATAGAGTTACCTTTCCAATGAAATGTATTCTTTCATATGTGTTCTTGATACTAATTAGTGTTCTCTCTTTTTAGCTTAATGAAGTCCCTTTAACATTTCTTGTAAGACCAGTTTAATGGCAATGAACTCCTTTATCTTTCACTTGTATGGAAAACTTGATGTTTTCTTTAATTCTGAATGATAACTTTCCTGGATAGAATATTTTTGGTTAGAAGTTCTTTTTTTCCCCCAACACTTTGAATATGTAATGCCACACCCATCTGGCCTTCAAAGTTTCTGCTGAAAAACCTGATGATAGTCTTACAGGGGTTCTCTTGCATGTAATACATTGATTTTCTCTTATCTTCTTGTCTTTACCTTTGACATTGTAATTATAATATGTTTTGGTGTGGTCCTCTTTGTTCATGATCTTAAAATCTCTTTTTCCCTCTGGTATCTGTCTTCAGTTCTACAGGTACTCTGTTGCTGCAACATGCCAAGGAGCTCTTTTTAAATATGTTTCTCAACAATCTCCAGATGTATAAATTATGCCAGATTTCTACCAGTGTTCAGAGTTAGGCAAGATGGGAACTAGTCCTTCAGGGAGCCTCCAGCAAAGTGGAAAAGTCAGACATACATTTCATTCTTCTCCTTCCTATCCTTTGCTAATAGGAAAGCCATGAATTGGGCATTTAATTCTAATCATGCTAAGCTGTACTGGCTTGGGAAAGGTGCTACATGGGTAAGAAGAAATGGTTTTTTTAAACTGTTTCAGTGTAGCTGTTCTGGGCTTTAGTATACCTGGGTACTGCAATTTCTTTCTGGAGTTCTCATAAAGGCTTTTTGGCCAGTATCTTTGTGGGAAAACAAGGTCTGGGGCTTCCTATTTTTTATCTTGCTCTTAGACAATATTTTACAAGAAAGAATGCTGTGAGGGAGGCTAGAGAGGGAAGATAGCTGAAAGTTATGAAGACATGAGAGCATTTTTTTAATGTAGCAAGAATTAGAACATACTGTACACAGATGAGAATAAATCAGTTGAGACTGAGTTGCTGATGACACTGTCCTCTCCAGTGCTGGTTTTCAAACATTTTCTGTGCATTAGAAACACACTGCTAGCTTGTGAAGACACATTGCTGAGATCCATCCCAGAGTTCTGATTCAATAGGTCTAGGATGAAGCCCTAGAATTTATATTTTTAATAGGTGTCCAGATGATGCTGATGCAGATGGTCTAGTGACCACACTCTGAGGGCTACTGCTCTAGAGAAAGGAGGAAACGATGTTACTGAGAAGAGAGGACTTGGATGCAGACAAGTGGATTATTCTTTCTTGGATTTGCTATCTCAGACATATTGAGGGTCAGTGTTGGTCAATTAATGTTGGTCAATAAAACAACATAAATGGCATGTTTTGTTGCATGATTACAGAAACTGTAGGACTGATAGGAAGAGTACTCATTTCATTTTCGTCCATTGTCTTTATGTCTGTATTTGTTCTTCTCAGGTGCTTGTTCATGTAGATATAGAACATGAGGTCATTTATATTTTACACTTGCTCAATTTATCCTCAGCTATATGAAAGTCCTTTTTGCCCAGAATTCTCACCTTTTTTTCACAGCCTTCTCGGATGCCTGTAAAGTCCTAGTCTTCTCCTCAGGTAGCAATTAGGAGCAGGTGTAGTGATTTTTCTGACAGGATCAGTGAGACTTGAGAGGAACTTCAGGGATATGGGCCTCATCAGCTTGTCAACAAAGATTTCAGCATTGGCCACATTTAAATTTTTGCAGCAATTCACACATCAGGGAAACCAGGCCCCTGGTAAGCTCAGTGAAGTGCTAGAAGTCTCAAAAACATGCCAACATCCCAGGGTTTTTTAACAGAATCTGAATAATGCCTTCTCAACCCACTATAGGAGGATTACATTAGACACCACCCCCACACACTTTGGGATGATTAGATCAGACACACATAAATACAGTAAACCTGTGATGTGCAAAGAAAAATGTCAAAATTTTCACACTTTATAACTTAACAGGGAAGAGGTTTTTATAGAAGAAAAATCAGCAACTTTTGGTTAAAAAAATAATCTCTCTCTATACAAGATGCATCTGTTTAGGCATCTGTCTTCTCCTGTCAGATCTGCATGAATTAAAATTTTCAATGTATTAAAGTCAAATTCAAATTCTTTCAGGGTCCAAGAGTGTGCAATGTACTGAACAGCCAACCACAGTGAATGGAAGTGGAAATGAAAGGAAATCCATTGTGAGGATTTTCCCCCTCCTTCTCCTCTGCCCTTTGATGTAAAGAAAGAAGCTCAAATTCCAGGGTAGTGATAATGAAATTTCTTTTCCAGCCACATTCTTTATCATATAATCCAACTGTCTTAATCCTTTCCTCTTTCTTTATACCCTCTACTGTAGACCTGAAGCCCTAACTGTAGGGGCCCACACTAGGGAAGCAAGCATTAGAAAGAGAAAAGCAAAGCAAAATGTTTCACATCAAAATAAAAAGAAACAGAAGGATATGGGGTGAAGGTGAGTTTAGAGTAAAAACTATATTAAACCTTTTTTATGTGCATCTCATTGCTTCAACTACACTCTAAAAATCTATCTCAAAGAATTTTAGGAGAAATAAGCAAGGTATAAATAATAATTATTGTAAAAAAGTATTAAAGTATAATTATAAAATCTATTTGACTATTTTATATAATATTTATATTCAAATTATAAACTAATGGTATTATTTTATTATACTTTATATAAACCCTATTATAAATCAATTATATACCAATCATAAAATATGCTTAAGTGTATACAATAACATTAAATAAAATAACTAAAAGAAGTGTTTAAAATCAGCCTCAGAATGATGTGCATTAAGGTTGAATCCTAACAAATGATCTTGAAGTTATTTGAGACATTTTTTTCACCTCTTTTTTTTTTCCCAGTTTATACCCCTGGAATAATAAGATAGACTATAGTCTTTAAGGAGAAAAATAGGTGTTTTTAAAGTATAACTTGGAACACCATTTTTAATTCTTTCCAAAATATTAACATTAAAAACATTTTTAAGGTTAAAATTATCAGGGAAATTAAGGAGGTCATTTTAGAAAAAACAAGATTGAAAGCTCTTTGAAAATTACAATGCTCAAAGTCAACTCAGGTATTTATCATTAAGCATCTTGCTATGTACAACACTCTGCAAGGCACTGAGGATGAGAGAAATGTGATTCCTGGACTTTGCCCCCCAGGGAGCTTGCAGTCTAGTTCACCAGAATATACGGTGCCAACTGAATAGATGATTAATATTAAAATCAGTCAGTGGAGGGCGAGGCCAAAAAATAGCTTTGTAGTAGACATGGAGTTTGAAGGTGTTAAAAATAAGAATTAGGAGTGGCAATTCAGGTGCATAAGAGGGAAGGCAGAAAGTAATTTTAAAGATGTTACAAGTCAGAAAAGGAGTTACTAGGCCAGAACTAAAACTGATTTTGCTGGAGACCAGAATATAACTCTCTGTAGAACTGAGGAAATGGAGATGCAAAAGGCCAAGCGACTTGCAGTTTCTTGTCAGAACTGAAGTAGCCCTGCTTCTGTTATCAACTTCGTATTTCAAGGAGTTCCTCTACTTTTTAATTCTGATTTCTGTTATTTGACTGCTTTGCTACAGGAATAACAAATAGATTTTATGTCAGCTGTTTATTATGTTTGGGTGGTAGTAGAAAGCGGCTGCTTAGATTACTTGTTAAGAAGAATTATGAGGTGGCATTTGATCTTGAGCTAAGCAGCATGATCTACACTTGATTATCAATGTCTGTTGTGGATGAAAGAGGTAGTTGTGACACCTCTGCCCTGCATTTACTGTCTTGTCTGTGAAATCCTGAGTAAGATGCTGATGGCTCAGGGAGAATTATAGCTACTTGGAATAGTTCCAAGATATGAGAAAATACTTCAGTATTTTATTATCAGAATAGGAGAAAGTGGTATGATTGGGGGACAGGATCTGGGGAGGTAACCACTTCCTGTTTTCTTACACAAGTCCTGAGAGAGAAAAGGGGATAATATTAATAATAACATATATACATATCACTTGACAGTTTACAAGACAGTTATATTCATTATTTCATTTGATCCTCATAAGATATGAATGTGAGTATGACCATATTAAAATAAGGAAATTGGTGTTTAGAGAGAAAAAAATTATCCATTCACAGTGCAGCTACAAAGAGATGAGAAAATAGAATGAACTTCTGAGGCTCTGACCTGTTCATTCATGTTTATTTCCTATGTTTTCATCAAAATGTAGGTAGCTTGGACTCTAGAGCTTGATTGCTCATGTTCAAATCATTCTTCCCCATTAACAGATCTGTGGTCTTAAACAAGCTATATAATCCTTCTGTGTCATTGTTTCCTCATCTGTGAAGTGGAGATGAAGTAGTAGCGACCACATGAAAATGTGAGGATTCCTTTGGTCAGTGGCCTGGCATAATGCAGTGAGTATAACAATTGAGTTAGTTTTTATTATTACCTCATTTATCTCTTGTGTTTGTAGTGATATTTTTTTGCTGTTCATCAGGTAAATTTTCCTTCATTTAAACAAATTTTCTGATTATCAAGGGAATATATACGTACTGGGAAAAACTGGCAAGATGTGGAAAACTGTAGAAAAGAGATTTTTATAATACTCTTAATTCTCTAATACTTACATTTTTTAAATCTAAATTAATGAGCACATTTAGAGGAGCTGTAGACTGGATATCAGTCATTGTTTAATACTGTGAGTTTTATAAGAAATACATTTTTGGTCATCTGAATGAACAAATACTATCATCTATCTATCATCTATCCATAATCTATTCATCATCTATAAATATATATATAAACATAATATTTATATGGCCTTCATTCATAATTCCTGGCCCAAGGCTCCCAAAACTCTTAGAATTTTCTAAGTGTTGAGAGTGAAAACAATATCTTTTTTTATGTCAGTGAGGTAACTCTTGTGATAAGGGAGGGGCCAGAAGAGCCCACCATGCAATTCAAGGATTGGAACTTTCAGTTCTACCTCTACAATCTCTGGAGAAGGGAGAGGGTCTGGAAATCAATTACCAATGACCAGTGATTTAATCAATAGTGCCTATATAATGAGACTCCATAAAACACCAAAAGGATGGAGTTCAGGGAGTTTCCAGGTAGGTGAACATGTGGAAATTGGAGAAAGTGACACAACCAGAGAGGGCAAGGATGCTTTGAGCCCTTTCCCATGTCCCTTGTCCTATGCACCTCTTGCATCTGGCTGTTCCTGAGTTACATACAGCTTTTTACAATAAACAGGTAAAACTAGTAAGTAAACTGTTTCTCTGAGTTGTGTGAGCTGTTTTAGAATATTAATTGAACCCAAAGACAGGGTTATGGGAACCTTTGACTTATAGCCAATCTGTCAGAAGTACAGGTGAAAACCTGTAGCTGTAATTGGCATTATGAATTGGAGGAGGTCATTGGAATCTCCAGTCTGTAGGTGGTTGGTCAGAAGCAAAAGAGTGAGCCTGGCCTTGTGGCTGGCGTTCGAAAAATGTGTGTATTGGTGAGGGGGGCCGCCTTTTAGGACTGAGCGCTTAACTTGTAGAATCTGATGGAACCTGAAGCTACTCCGATAGTGTCAGAATTAAGTTGAATTCTCAGACATTCTCCTGGTGTCTGAAAATTGTTAGTCGGTATGGAGGGAGCCCCTGTCTCCACATGTTGAAATTGGGTTTGGGAACCCTTTTCACATGTTAAGGAGAAAAAATAATTTCAAATTGAGTATATGATACATGAACTTGAAGGGTAAAGTTGAAAATGTCAGATCTCAGTTAATTTCTATGAAATTTCCTTTACTCAGATTTGCAAGCCAAGAGAATTGTCATAATTTTATGCATCTAAGGCTGGTTTTGTCCCCCGCTCCCCATCTTTACTATATTTCCATTATTCATTTGAACAAGATCACAAAACATTTTGGTCAATTTCTTTTTCTAAATTTTTTTCCTTTGTATTGCATTTATTTGGGTGACACTGGTTAACAAAATTATACAGGTTTCAGATGCACAATTCTACAACACATCATCTGTACACTATATTGTATGTTTACCACCCCATCATATCTCCATCCATCACCATTTATACCCCCTATACCCTCCTCCACCTCTCCCCACCGCCCCCTCCCTGGCAATCACCACGTTGTTGCCTGTGTCTATGAGTTTTTTCTCTTTTTTGTTCAATCTACCCTCTACTCCCGCCCCACAGCTATCAGCCTGCTCTCTATTTCTAAGTCTGTCACTGTTGTGCTTGTTCATTCTGAGGCTACTTTTTGACAGTAAGCCAGTGACACTTTTTTACACAATGCAGCTAATTTTAAATTTAAGCTCATTATTGAGGCAGCCAGAATTTTTTTTCCCCTTTAACTCCAGAGTATTTGAGGATGATTCTCAAGGATTGCTCTGATGCTTGCTAGCATGGTCACCCTACCCCATGACAGACTCAACTTGGCTGAAGCAGGACTTTAATTTACTTATCATTTAAGAAGTGAAGCCTGTTAAATTACTGAGCAGTCATGTCAAAAGCTTTGCCTGTTACCCTGTAATAATCATGTGTGTTTTACAGGCCAGTGTTTTATGTGAGGAAACAACTACTTTTTCTCATTATCGTATATCACTAAATCTAAGACATTGGTTGTAAAATTCACCACTATTTTATAGGCCATTAAGAAAATGCTGCCAAATAATCTTAAGAGACTATCGATTTTAAGATGCATCTCAATTTCAGAGATGTTAAAATATGAAAAATGAGCATCTCAGAACTGATGAACTATGTATTGTCTTTTTTACCTTGTGTAGAAATTATTTGGGGATAGCATTTGATCATTTGAAGCTTGCAGAGATCTTTCTTCAGCCTCACACTCTATGGACAGCCTTCAATTATGAATTATCTTATTTAAAATGGATGCCTGAATGTGATCATACAAAGAACCTTTGCCTTTATCCAATTCACAAGTTAGAATTACTGGGAATGATCTCCTGACAAAATAGCTAAATGTGCCCAGTGGGTAAAAATAGAGATATGTTCTTCATTCCCTTTTGTGATTGTCAATCATCAGATGTCACATGGAGATAAACAAGATGCATGACACACTCACCCACACACAAAATGAACAGAAAATAAGCATTGTTGAATATATCTAGAGGGATGATGTCTGAGAGTAATTTCTGTCTTATCCCTGCTGCTAGGGGAAAGAGGAAATGAACCTAGCTCCTCTCCCTACTCTACATGCCTGTGTTGGTTTATTTTATGTGTCAACTTGATGGACTAAAGGATGCTCAGATAACTGGTAAACATTATTTCAGAGTGCTCCTGTGCGGGTGTTTCTAAAAGAGCCAGCTCCTCACAATAAATCTCTTTCTATATGTCTCTAGACATCCTATTCATTGTCTCTCTCTGGAGAATCTTGACTAGTACACTGCCCAATAAAAAAGAAGACCTTGCACCGGAGAGGGAGATAGCATCTTTGGTTGTCAGGAGACAAGAGGGAGAAAACTTCCACCTGGAACTCTGTTGGGAAGATTAAGTGCATCTTGGAATTAAGTTAATGTTTCTGGGGATAGGAGGGTTGTGAGTTGACAGGCTGTGGTATGTTGCAAAACATGTACACAATTCTTTACATCTGAATCCATGCTCTTTGCAATATGACTCTGCATCCAATTTCCACTTCCTGGCCTGGCTGTGAGTTGCTTTGATTAATAAAATGTGGCAGAAGTGATAGTGAGCTAATACTGGTCCTAGACCTCAGGAGACGTTACACAACTCTATTTGTTCTGTAGGTGTCCCTGTCACAGTTAAATGAATGAGTTTGCAATAGCTTGTTGAAGAAGGAGATAGCACATTCCACATGGAGGAGACATGAATCATTCCGCTTGTCCCAACTGAGGGATAAGATAGAACCTTCTGGTTCTCCTATGTGAATTGTAGCTGATCTTAGACACACGGGGGACTCCCAGCAAGACCAGAAGAATGAGAGGAACCACTCAGAGGGCCCAGGCCAACTTGCCAACCCATAGACTTCTACATGAAATAAATGGTTACTGTTTTAAGACACTTAAATTTTGTTTATGATGTGTTAGATAGCAGTAGCAGGGTTGAAGGAAGGGAAAACTTGATAGAAATACTGTTTCTGCCTTGAAAGTATAGGTAAATAGTAATTGTGGAGATCTGTGACCAAACATGCTAGTCCTTGTGGAGAAGTTCTGAGGGGCTAGAAAGAGTACAGCTGGAGGCTGTTTTCAAAACAGAAAAAAATTCTTAGGAGAAGCAACGATGCATTCTTGTAACTGACCTGATGGACAAGATGATCAATGAAAACACCATAGATCTACTTTTATACTGCTGCAGATGATTTGTCCAGACATATTGAGAGGCAAAAGTCCCTGGGAGGTTAATTTCCCCAGGAGTTACCAGTAGCCAGAGATTGGTAAGTATGAAAGCCCAGCTCCCTTGTCTCAAGGAGGGATAAACTCTGAAGTGTCATTTACACTTGGAGCTCCTCCCCAGATCAGGCAGAAGTTGAGACCTGAAATCATCCCCTTCATGGTCTTGCCCCCTTCCCTGTCCTTTCTCCCTTCTCCTACCAGTTTCCCCTGGACATTGTCCCTCATAAACAACTTACACTGGTCTCAGGATTTGCTTCTGGAGAACTCAACCTAAAAGAGGTAATTTGAGAGAACAAGGGAAGCTGGTGTATTGTTAACCTAACTTTGTATGTGGCCCTATATACTGGTATCAAATTATTCCATTAAGCTATAAATGATCAAGTTGAACTTACTTATTACCTAAGTCATTTATTAGCTGGGGATAAGAGTAGGTGGGAAAGCAACCTTATGTGCAGTTGGGAAATCACTTCTGTTCATTTTCTAAGCTCATTTAATAAATATTTTAATAAATGTATATTTAAAGTATAGTATATAGTTTTTACTTTTTTAAATTCATAATTTACACTATTTTTTTAGTTATTCCATGCTTTAGACTTTACTTATTTTTTTGTGACAAGAGGTATGGGAAGTTCTATGGGAAGATACCAAATTTATGATGTGAGGTTTGCAAATATAAGTTTGCAAATATTAAAAGTAAAAACACTGTTAAACTCCCAAGATATTCAGAGCAGTAACAATGAACATGGAAATCAGACTAAAATATGAAATTACATTATTTTGTTTGGAGTAGAATGGAGCTGTTACCTAGAAAATGGGATTGGACCCAGCTTCTGCTAGAACCATCCCAATTATCTATCCCTATTTAAATACACCAATAAAAATCTTAAGAACATTATACTATAAATAAGATGTTTAAATTAGAGCTCATGAAAAGTGAGACAATAATGGATTCAAGAAGCAGATTTAATTACCACCTCTGTGCTCCCCCCACATCTCCCTTAGTATCTTGTATGTCAAGATAATAAACAGGAAATAGCAGAATT
Organism: Pteronotus mesoamericanus; assembly: GCF_021234165.1. Classification (NCBI taxonomy): domain Eukaryota; kingdom Metazoa; phylum Chordata; class Mammalia; order Chiroptera; family Mormoopidae; genus Pteronotus; species Pteronotus mesoamericanus. The sequence goes on along the minus strand of NW_026555105.1, from coordinate 30,462,415 downwards.
GGGGTCAAGATTTTATTTTAGATTTAAAAAATAGCTCTTGTAAATGTTAATTCAAATTAAGATGAGGCTCAGTATTTACATGGTGCCACTGTCAAAAACTGTCATTATCTTATACCATTGCTCTTATATTAGACAAAATGCTTGGTTCATAGACTTATTTGGTGATAGTTTGCTTTTGATCTGGTAGAAATTTTATATCTTTCTGCTTTCTTCTCTACTGAAGATATGAGGATAAATCCCATTTTATCCCGTGGAAACCTAAGGAGTTAATTAAACAAATATTTCTAGTATTATCCTCTGAAGTGATACATGAAGAACTCTGGGGGACTTGGCTCTCCAGAGGGTGAAGTCAGTCAGATCAAGTGTAAGAGTTACTGGTATTTGTAACAATATTGTGTGTTTAATTAGAAAACAAACTGGTATTCCTCTGGTCTTACCATACACTTAAGACTACGTGAGATTCTGGAGGAGTACAGAGTATTTTAAGCCTTATCTCTCTCCTAAGTGAGCCTACAAGGCAGTGAATAACAATTAATAGATATCAGATGGTGGAACCCGGGTGGTTTGATTAATAATAGCCACAAAAGGATAGAATACTGAGATTTCATCTTCTGTGCACACTTTAATTTGCAGCAGTGGCCTCAACTGTTGTGTTAAGTAAGATCCAGAGGTGATATATGGTATCTCATCTTGAGTTACATGACTGATTAGTAATATGTGCTGTGGACAGGGAGAAGTGATAGCTGACGTGCAAACTGCAGTTGGAAATGGCACTTTCTCTGAGCCTAGAAGGACATGTAGGTTTTAGACAGGGAAGAAGAGCATTCCAAATAAAGACAGTAATAAGGAAGGAAAATGAATGTATCTGCATATGGCACAGTAAAGGGACTGATTTGGGCAAAGCAGAGGGAGTCGATGCATTAGATGAGTAATTGTAAAGAGAAATAAAATGACAGGCATTCTCGAAAACCAGCAGAAAGAGTTAGATTTGACATTGTAAGAACTAAAGACTCCTTGAAAGCTTTACAAACTTTATGCTTTGCAACGAAAGTGTGGCTTAGGGAAGGTGTATCTCATGATAACATAAAGAAAACAGAAAAATGGAATAGACTTGGAGGCAGAAAGGACCATCTTAGAGTAATAATCAACTTCAGAAGGCAAAGGATGAGTCTGAGAGAGATTTTGATGGAGATATGAAGAGACTTGTTGACGTCCTCTCCATAGAGAGTGGAGGAACTGGTCCTTAACAAACATTGAAGTAGCATACAAGAACCTTACATGTAATGGGAAAGCCAGACATGGATTGTTTTCCTTTTCTTCTGGCAATGCTCCCAACTCAAGTTTTTCTATCCAGAGAGAAAAAACAAACTGATGAATTTATCTGTGGATGTGCAGCAGTTCAGTAGTTCTCAGATTTTAGTTCCCAGACCAGAAGCATCAGCATCAGCATCACCTGGAAATTTATGAGAAATGTAGATCCTCTGGCCCAGCCCCAAGCCCATGGATCACAAACTTTATAGACTCTGGGAATGAAGCCTAAAGGTCTGTTTTAACAAGCCTCCAGGTGATTCTGATGCATGCTGAAGTCTGACAACCACTGCTGTAGCAAAGCACTTCTAAAACCTTAGTGTGCTTTAAAATCACATGGAGGGCTTGTTGCACACACACACTTGTGGGCCTCACTGCTGAGGTTCTGATTCTAGGGCTTGCTGTAGGTATGCGTTCCTCTCTAGTTCCCAAGCAATGCTACTGTGGCTGGTGGTCTAGGCTCCACACTTGGAGGACTGAGGATGCAGAGGCCACTGAAGCTTTCAATGGTGGCCCTGATATGCTGAAAGACTTCATTTGCAAAGTAGTGGTTTTATTGTCTCTTTTGCCTGGGAGGTTCATACATTAAATTTTGACAATTTGGTGGTGGTGGTGATGTAGGGTGAGGGTGTTAAGAAAATAGCTTGCTCTGTATGAAACACTGTTTTCCTTTAGAAATTTGTGTTTTATGGGTAATTGAAGAAAAGGGGAATATAAAAGTAAGGGAAACATTGATTGAGATGAAAAGAGAACACTTATATTATCAAAGTATCTGAGTTTCATCTTCCAAACTTGTGGAAAGGAAGGGAGCCAGCATGGAGGAGTGGGTGAAAGGTCTTTGTCAAGGATGAAAAAATGAAGAGATATGAAGTTATCCTGGGGGCCTTCTTGCTTGTGGTCTGCAAATACATAAGGAAGGATATAGGTGTGAGTGTGTACTGGATCTAGTGGAGGTGATTTTGCTTTTAGCACAATTACTTCTTAAACAAGTACATGAGCAACGTGGTTATATCCTAATTTAATGGATTAAGAATTGGGCTTAGAGAAATTTTGTGACTGCCCAAATTCTAGAAGCTAGTAAAAGTACACAGTGAAGGGACTCTAGCTACCTCTGTAAAACACAGAGCCCTCGTTCTTTCAATCACAGCACTCTAAAGTACATATGAGGGCCCATCCATGCCAGCCTGAACTCTTCTCAGTCTACTTTGCTCCTAAGAATATTACTATTTGACTTATGCTTAGAATAGTAACCCATAGATCAAAATGAATCCCTTCTTTTTGAAAATCCTTTTAATTCAAGATCTCACAGAGGAAAGATGCACAGTGGAGTTACCAAGTCTCAAATACTAAATGTGAAAAGTTAAAGCTCATCTCAGACTCATTTCCTTCAAGTGCAAAATCAGAAGAATAAGAGCTAACAGGGTATTTTTGGGACACAAGAAAAATGTGTTAATAGTTGTTATTTTTATTCTTATGTTATTCATCATGGTAATTAATAAGCTATTTAGTTGAAAGAACTAGATAGAATATAAATTGATATTTAAGCATAAGAAATATTACTATATAGAATTATGAATAAAAGGATTTGATGAGTACAGTGGACTGAATGGTAGCCACCCAACAGATGTGGCCATGCAGTAAATCCTGGAAATTGTGAGTATTTCCTTATTTAGAATAAGGGTCTTTGCAGATGTAAATATGTTAAGGATTTTGAAGTCATCTAGAGTATGTGGATGAACACTAAAGCGAGTATAAAGTGGATTTATATACACAGAGGAGAAAACAGATGCAGAGTAGAAGGTGGCATGAAGACAGAGGCAAAGATAGAGTGATGTGGCCACAAACCAAAGAAGCCAAGGACTGCCAGCAGCCACAAGAAACAAGGTGGTATTCTCTTACAGGGCACTCAGAAGGAGTATGGCTTTGTCACCACTTTGATTTTTGACATCAGGCCTCCATAACTATGAGAGAATAACTTTCTCTTCTTAGAAGCCACCCAGTTTGTGGTAATTTGTTAGAGTAGCCAAAGGAAACAAATACAGTGAGTAGAAGGAATTGAGAGCTGTTTGTTTCCTTCACAAAGAATTAGGAGCTGGCACCCAGACAACTCTTCAAAGTAGGAACAATTTGTCCTTGGCATATTTCCATCTCCCTAGGTGTGGCGATGGTAATGTGGATTAGATTTCTTTTAAAATCTTTCCACATCCATTTTTTTCTATCAGCACCTATATTCCAGATTTCTGTTAATTGTCTTCCTCTTTCAACAAAAATCACTCTGCCATGTCCCACTCTTTCAAATAGAAGAAAAGCTCTTAACAGGTCAGCAATAATGTATGTCATGCCTGCGGTTCTCACTTAGGTTGGCTCCTTAGTAGCAAAGCCTATGATGTGTATGTTTTGCCTAAGTGGTGTGTTAAGCGAATGATCTCAGGATAAAGAAGTTGGGAAGGTAGGATAAAGCAGGGGAATAAAGCAAAAGCGAGTTTACAGAAAGTCTAACTTCAGCCTGATCCCATGAGAATAAAGTACACCACACCTTTTTAAAAAAATAATAAACATGGTTTTTTAGAGCAGTTTCAGGTTCACAGCAAAATTGAGCATCAAGTACAGAGCAATCCCATAAAACCCTTACCCTCAAACACATATAACCTCCCCCACTATTGACATCCTGCACCACAGCAATACTTTTGTTAAAATCTACATACCTATACACTGACACATCATTATCACTCAAAGTGCATAGTTTACATTAAGGTTCACTCTTGGAGTTGTATATTCTATGGGTTTTGAGAAATGTATAGCGACAGCTATCTATCATTTTACTTCCATACAGAATGTCACTTCCTTAGAAATCCTCTGTGCTGTGCTTTTTTATCCCCACCCCCACCGTCAACTCTTGGCAACCACTAACTTTTTTACTATCTTCATAATTTTGACTTTTCCAGAATGCCATGTAGTTGGAATCATTGATTATATAACCTTTTCAGATTGGCTTCTTTCAATATGCATTTATGTTTCATCCATCTGTTTTCATGGCTTGATAGCTCTTGTCATTTTATTGCTGAATAATATTCCATTGCCTGAATGTATACAGTTTATTTATCCATTCTCCTACTGAAGGACATCATGCTTGCTTTCAAGTTTTAGCAGTTACAAATAAAGATACTATAAGCATCCATATGCATGTTTTTGTGTAAACATAAGTTTTTAACTCATTTGGGTAAATACCAAGGAGTGTAATTGCTGGATCATATGGTAAGAGTATGTTTAGATTCATAAGAAACTGCCTGTCTTGCAAAGTGGCTGTGCCATTTTTCATTCTCACTAGAAACAAATGGTAATTTCTGTTGTCCTACATCCTCGCCAGTATTTTTGGTGCGTCAGTGTTTTAGATCTTTGTCATTCTAATAAGCGTGTAGTGGTATCTCATTGTTTTTTTCATTTGCAATTCTTTAATGACATATTGTGCTGAACATTATTTCATATGCTTATTTGTCATCTGTATATTTTTTTTGGTGAAGTGACTGTTCAGGCCTTTTGCCTATATTTTAATCAGGTTGTTTGTTATTGTTGAGTTTCAAGAGTTCTTTGCATATTTTGGATAATAGTCCTTTATCAAATGTGCCATTTGAAAATATTTTGTCCCAGTGTGTGGCTTTTCTTCTTCTCTTGTGACACTAGAGTTATTTGCACCCAGAATTAAGGGGGCTGTACTGCTATACCAAGTCCTTTAGTGGGACACATGCAGTCAATTCTAACAGCCAGGGCTAATTCTCTGGAGAAGGGTACGCCTATGGACCCCAGCAGCCAATGCCAAGTGCATCTGGGAGATGGTGTTCTGGTCTACAAAGAAATCTTCAAAGAGATCTAAACGGGATCTCAAAAGAATTTTCTACCATATTCTGCTGGGAGAAATGATTCCATGTTGTTTCTAGTGCATGCGAAGTCAGTTTTGGCCTATGCTCTGCACCTCATTCCCTGTTATTTATACAGACCTGTTAGGTCACTAGCCTGTAGACTGGGCGATGGCCTGGTCAAAACTCTGTCTGAACAGGCTAAGTGTTCACTAACTGGTTCAATTAGATTTTGTCTCAGCAATCATTTGGCATCTAGAGGAGAACCAGTCAGATTCCGAGTGTCAGGTGTCAGATGGCACTTGCCTTACATTAATGGATGACTGCGAGACTGAAGTGCCATTGCTTGCTGCTGCCGAAAGGCAAACAAGGTGATCTCACCTCAAATAGCCCTTTGCTTCTGACCACTGGGCCCCATTAGACCCAGTCCTTTTATAATCTGGTTTGGGGGAAAATACTAAAAGTTTTACTTTCTTTGTTTCCATGTTATCCTTACAATTAATTCCTATTACTTGAGTTCATCTGAAAGGGTCTCTGCATCTTAGACCTAAAGGGACTGACAATGTAAATTGATGGCCAAATAATCAGGGAAAAAAGCTTTTGGACACAGAGTAAATAGATGGTGAAAGTTAGAACTCTCCAAATAATCTGTTTATTTAAACAAAAACATTAATACTTTAACTTCAAACACTGATTCACAATTGAATTGTCAGGTAATCCAGAGATTTGGTAGCTGCATTTTTCAAATTATCATTTCCGATGTGTCCATCCTTTTATTTATGGTAAACATTTTAACAGAGCACATTTGCCAGACATTGTATCACATGCTTAGGTTTTAGTAATTATCAAACCTAGACATATTAGAGGCTCTCAGATCCTCTAGTCCAGGTAGGGAGATAAACTATCAGATAATCCAACTCAGAGATTAATTACAAGCTGAAACAAGAACTCTGAAGCAAAACGAATTGGCTGGAGGTTTTTCTATAGAAGATGGAAATAAGAGAAGCTGACCCTTAGAAATTGACACTTGAGTTAATATGAATGGTAAATAGGAGATTATAAATTTGGATTTGCATTATGTCACTCTGTGGTGTAGAGGATGAATGGGGAGGAGCAGAGTAGTGGAGGCAAGTTAGCACAGAGTCAGGTGGCTCTTGTTTGTCTATAGCGGTAACATTCACCATAAAAAAAGAGAAGAATTGAGGAGTTATTAAAGTGATAAGAATATCCAGAGCTCCCAGGATGAGAGAGGTAGGTGTTCATGATTCCTAGGTTTCTGGTTTGTTTGACAGGAAGGATGGTGACACCTTTTCCTGAGATAGAAAACCCTAAAGGATGAACAGTTTTGGGTGGCAGGCATGAGAAGTCAGCATGGATCATGGATTTTAGCCTTTGTCATGTTAATTTTAAGAGGTCTCTGAGTGAGACTGCTGAGCTAGAGAAGAGATCTTGGAGAGAGATTAAATGTTGTGACACATCTGTGTATATACATTACCTGAAACTAAGGGTATGGATGGAAATGCATATGGAGATAATAGCAAGGACAATGTCTTTGGAAATGCCAATGATTAAGGGTCTCTGAATAAGGAGGCTCCTACCAATGTGACAGAAATGGAGAGATAAGAGAAGAAGGAAGAAGCCCAGGAAATCCTGGTATGGGATTTGAAAGGACTAAGGTGTCAAAAAAGGGAGCATTTTAGTCCAATGCTGATGAAAAGTAAATAAGGTAAGCCCTAAAATGTGTTCACTGGATTTAGAGACATGGAGGTTGATTGAGTGATGGTAAGAGAAGACAGACTGAACTAGATTGAGGAGTAGGCCAAGCACATTGAAATGAATAGAGAGAATTCCTCTGAAAAGTTTAGTACCATTTAAATTAATAGTAAATAATTCTGACCACTAGCCTCAATAAGCATTATGGAGGGTTTAAGTATAAGGTAGTATCTTTGTCCTCAAGAAAAATAAAATTTAGTTTTGGAAATGAAGGATATAGAAATAATTCATGAAGAAATGAAGGAAAATATTTAGTGAGCCTTTGCAAAATTTCAGACAAATCATTTTTTTCCTGCTAATATTTTTTTTATTGTTGTTCAAGTACAGTTGTCTCCATTTTACCCCCACCATTCCTTCCAACCCCACCCATCCCTCCATTCCACCCTCGATCCTACCCACTTTGGCTTTGTCCATGTGTCCTCTATACATGTTCTTTGATGACCCTTTCCCTATTTTCCCCCAATATCCCTCTTCTCCCTCCCCTCTGGTCACTGTAAGTTTGTTCTTTATTTCCATGTCTCTGGTATATTTTACTTGCTTGTTTGTTTTGTTGATTAGATTCCACTTACAAGTGAGATCATATGGTATTTGTCTTTCACTGCCTGGCTTATTTCACTTAGCATAATGCTGTCCAGACCCATCCATGTTGTCAAATATCAGGCATATCATTTTATTTAATACAAATAATGCTGTGGACTTGATAAGTAACATGATAAAAGGGATGCATATTTAATGTAAATAATTTTAGAGAATCTAGATAAGGAAAAAAAAGAGATATCACTTCCTACACAGATATAAACATATCTTGATGTATTTCTTTTTAATAATGTGTTCAGAAAATTTAAGTAGTTTTTACCATGCCACTCAACTATAAGTTGAAAAGTTAAGATTTAAACATTATTCTGTCTAATTTTAAAATTTCCAACCATACTGACTGATAGGTACATTCATAAATATAAAAATACCTTCTAGACAAATTGTATATATCAGACATTTCTAAAAGAGAGACAAATTTTGGATGAAGAATGTCAAATGTATTTTATACAGCAAATGGCATTTGAGCTGGGTATTGAAAGACAAACAGGATTTAGATTAGGGTCAGCAAACTACAGCCCTCAGGCCAAATCCAGACAAGCACCTATTTCTGTATTTATGGCTAATAATGGTTTTTACATTCTTAAATGTAAAATGTAAATAAATGGAAAGTAAACTGATGGGGGATACTGCGTCCTAACCAGAGTCACCCCCACGGGTCACCATGGATGGAGGAAAATAAAATAAGTCATTCCAGACACTCTCAGTCTGCCGGGAAAAGAGGGTGGTTTTTCTCTCTAGTGGAGAATGCCCCGAGCCCTTCTCTTGAAGTAGCTTTTATTGAGAATGATATGCATAGGGTATACAGCATGCATGCAAAACTCATCAATCAATGTCAAAAGGCTATGATTGAAGGAACACAGAGATTTGCCTCAAGTCAGGGTCAGGTAGACAGGGTGTCACCCATTGGGCTCTGAAACCTGGGAAACTGATCACAGTCTATGCTCTACCCAAAACATCAGTACTCATTAACTCAAGGGCATTCTTAGCAAAGTAAGTTTCATAGGATTTAATGCATTCCTTTCCTGACCTAATTGTCCCTGGGAACCGCCTGACCCAGTTTAGGGTTGTATCTGCCTTTAGTATTGTTTCAAGCCTGAGTCCAGTGGGTGGAACAGAGCAGCCAAGAGACAAGGAGACTTCTTTCAGATAGTTTGAAGACTCCTGCCATGACAAAGGCAAGGGGCAAGGGTCTTCTGCCTCTTCTCCATGTCCCCCAAGTCCTTCTTTGTAGCCTTCATGTGACTGTGCCTGTCTTAGGTTGCTCCTGCCATGAGGGGTCTTACCCGTCATTGACTAACGAGCCATCCTCCAGGGCCAAACAGGGTTATGTGAAGGAGGCAGGGGCTGCACCCCTGCCAGGGAGAGACAGGTTTTGTCTCCTCAGTGACCTATTTTCCCAAGGCCTCCTTGCTCAGCTCCAGCTTTGGGGCCCTCTTGCCTGTCGGCAAGGCTACAGTCCCTGAAACCAGACATGATGGTTCCCAACAGTAAATAAGGCTATTAACCTTTCAGCAAGAATTGTTGTTGGACTTAGACTCTTGGTTCACAATTTAACAAATAAATGTTTAAATAAAATATGTTGTATCTATCCTTCTATAGGAAAAGCGTGCTGGCCTCTGGTTTAGAGAAACATGTGAGGAATGGCCCCCAACTGAAGTAATTCATGAGCTCAAATGTAAAGGAATAAAAAAGGGGATATTCTGGAAAAGAGAGTGAACCAGCTGACAAGGCATGTGAGGACCCTCCTTCTGTGATCAAACTTGAACATGTGTTCATTACCTGGCAAAAAAATTTGGTTAATTTTTGCTACATAAATATTTGTATAATTCTGTCTCCAACTAGATTCATTCTTTTGGGCAGCAATCATATTCTTCTTATCTGTCTGCCCTCAGGGTCTTACACATGGCTGGTCATGGCATCCACCTTAATCAATGCCAACTGATATAGAGCCCTGTGCCATATGGGCAACCTGTTAGGACCAAGCTTTTAAACACCAGGATCTTTCTTCTCTTGCCTTTCCAGGAGAGGATCGACTGTCCATCAGTTAGACATAGTGTACTGATAGTCACAACCTTCCCTTAAACACAGAACTCTGAGGGGCAACATGCATCCTTCAATTGTATCTAATGGTAACATTAGCAGCAGAAAAATGGCACTACGTGTTAGCTCAGCAACCTCAGTTCTTGAGTTCTGGCTAAGAAAAGAGTTTAGAGCCAAGACTCAAATTATAAGAGAAAGTTTATTTAGAAAGTCACAGAGGTGAGCCATAGAAGAAATGGGGACTCAGGAGGAAAGTTACAGCAAAAACACCCTCCTTGAAGCTTAAGAGAAGGAGGATACACAAACCTTGAGAGACAAAGAGGGAGAAGAAGTTCCAAAGGGCTGGATGTGGGGGAGGAAGAGAAAGAGAGTCCTGGGGAAAGAAGAGGGTAGGGAGAGTGGCATTGGGTCCAAGAGCTTTTATATGAGATCTCAGGGGAGGATCTCAATAGAATATTCATCAGTTTTCCTGGTGTATCTCCACAGGGCTGTGTTCTCTACTGATTGTTCAGTGCCAGGGCTGGAGTTCATTAGTCATTGCAGTTGGTCCTGATGTCAGCCATGGCATCTCTTTGTTGCTTTTGCTGCCCCCATGGGCCTGGAGATGAAACACAGCTGAGGCCAACATGTCATCTCTAGATGTCAATGCTTAAGGGAGCGGTAGTTTTGCCCATTGCTAGGTGCCCAGGGCTTTCTGCCCTGGTAACCCTCTGCATCTGCCCATTGTTCCTGCTCTGCTCATGCCTATCTAACTGCCTACTATAGTGGGAGGATGGTGGTGAAATTTCCCAACAACTTCTTGTGACTGAGATGCACCTAAGAAATACTGACAAGAGAAAAAGTTGCTCAATTTGAGTGTGCAAGTGTGAGCTTCTCGCCACATTATGCTATTTTAAATAAGCCTGCCCTGCCCAAGTTGGAAATAAGGATGTTCAGCTAGCAATAAATTCTGTTTGAAGCCCAAAGTTGAGCCTGAATTCCCCAAGAGGCATAATCAAGGCTGTGATTGATGAGATGTCAGAGACTCAGAGACACAGTGTGTGATGCATCCAGTCATTGAGAGCCTGAGTGTTTGTCATAATGTCACAGCACCTGCTGCTGACTGATACCTAGGACACAGGCAGGAGCGTGCCTGGGAGAGGGATGCTTCTGACAAGGCCATCCTGTCCTCCTGTGCTCTGCAAGTACTAGGAGGAGGGCAGTGGTCCTCTGCCATCAGAAAAGACAAAATGGAGCCACACAGGGAAAAGCAGCATGGGGTGAGGGAAGATGGCACATTCCCGATGCAAGCAGGGGAAGAACAGGTGCTCCGAGGAAGGCTTCTGCTGCTCCTGGGGCCTGGCAGCATGCCACATTGCACAGCCCAGCACACGCCCGCCTGTTGGCATCCCCTAAGCACCACCGTGAAGCATTCCTTCCCCTCATAGCTCTGCTTTCTGAATGAGTAGAGGGCCCCCAGGAGGCCCAGATAAACTGACAGGCAACATTGTTTTCCAGGAGAGGGAAATGCATTTCCCCCCCCTGCACAAAATGACTTTTAGTATCCCTGCCCTATCCCTCCATCCTGCAGTTAGGGATTGACTTGCCAGCTAATTCCAGATTGCTTTTCCTCTTGGCATTTGCAAGGCATGGATTATTCTCTGTTCTCTCTCCTCTGCCAAGTTTGCCTCTGAGACTCTCTGGAAGGGTATCTATAATGCCATAGTTCAGTTTGACGAAGGAAGGAAAGAAGACAATTAATTCTCTAAAACAATCATGTATTTTACAAATATTATTTTGTAAATCAAGCTAATGTGTCTCTAAATTCATTAAGTGTGTTGGAGGGTTAGTCACCCAGGAAACCCTCATGGAAATTGGCAGAGACATTTTCCTGATCCATGCTGTGGTAATGACCTTAGCTGCTGTCCCTTATCATATGCCCATGTATTTTCCTTGGGAGGGGCGGTCAAGCAGGTCAAGGCTTAACAGAATAGCAGAGGGAGAGCTCCCATAGAAAATATGTACATTTTGGCATATACCTTCTTGTAATAGCACACCACACCCCTTTTCAACTCCTCCAAGCCCCAAGCTGAATCTCCAAATGTTGTTCAAACTAGTAGATAAACCAGGAAGGAAATCAACGCCACCCAAATAATGTTCAATGGGGAGTTTCAGTCATTTCTCAGGTCTGGGACTCAGGAAACAACACGGGAAGGGGCAAGACAAATTGTTTTCACCCTTGCTGCGTTTTGGAATTGGGAAACTTTTTAGTTTCATACAGAGAGCTGGAAAAGTGGGGCAGTAGGTCTTCAAAGGCATGTTCCCTTTCCAGCCCCTTCCTGTGCCAGAGGGGGCCAGCCAAAGAACCTGCAAGGATCGATGAACATCTGTGGAGGCCTGTGCCTTTGGAAACAGAGTCATCCTCTGAGCCTGTCAAGGAGGTACATACGTCATCTCGACTGTTTTGTTTTTCTCCCAGGACTCTAATGTATTAAGATATAATTTACATACAATAAACACGCAGATTTTTAAGTGTACTAATCAATGAGTTTGACAAGTACCTAGCACCTATCAAGATACAGAACAAGATACAGATGCACCCATAACACCCATAGTACCTACACCCATCAAGATAGAAAACAAGATGCAGATATACCCATCACTTTGTTGGGGCTCAAAAACAATGAAAATTTCCTTCTACTTTAAGTTCTTCTAGCTGGGCATATAATCAAATTGACAGAGACAGATTAACAGGACAAAATCAGATTTTAAGAATTTGGATACATGTGCATGAGGAATTCATACAAGCATGAAAATTTCAAAGACGGCAACATTGGCTACATATAACATTATGGGTAAAGGAGAAAAGAAGGGGATAGGGTATTAGATTTTAGAAGTGAAAATAGGCAATTTACAAACAAGTGAGGAAGAGTTCTTGCTAGGTAACTCAGAAACAATGGGACAGGAGGGTTATCTAGCTAACAAACCCCTGCCTGAAGCCCTCCTATTTACCAGACTTATTTCAAATTAGGTAAAGTTAAACATCCTAAAATTTCTTTCCTGAAGCAAGTTTTTCTGTCTGAATCTCTTGAGCAGGAAAGATGGGGGCAGGGAGAGGGGCAAAGATTCTTTCTGAGTCTTATTTCCTGATAAACAACTCAAATCAATATCCTAAAAAGGCAGCTTCAGGATGGAAAAACTTTAGTTCTCTTCAATTTCAGCAAATTCCTACCTGCACTTTTGCTTCAGCACTTGAACCATCAAAGGAACCTACTGACCTATCTTCTGCTACTATAGTTTGCATGTTAAGTGTCCTATAAATGAAACAATATGTAGTCTTTTTTGCCTGGCTTAATTTGCTCAGAACATTGTGTTTTATGTTCATCTTGTATGCAGTGGCCAATATTAGTGCCATGTATCAGTAGATTGTTTCCTTTTCCTAAGTAGCATTCCATTGTATGGTTGTACCATGATTTATTTATACATTCATGTGCTGATAGACATTTGTGTTGTGCCCAGTTTCTAGTGTTTATGAATAAAGCTGCAATGAAAATTCTCATACATTTCTTTGGATGGATATATGTTGTTATTTCTCTTGGGTACATACATAGGAGTGAAATTTATGAATCATAAGTTAAATGAATGAATTTACCATTATTAGGAATTTCCAAACTATTTTGCAGAGGAATTGTACCATTTTTCATTCTCTGTAGCAATATTTGAGAGTTCCAGTTGCTCCACATTCTTTCCAGTCCTTGGTATTTGCTAGGCTTTATTGTTTTAGCTGTTTTAGTAGGTAAGAAGTATCTCTTTGTAGATAAACATTTTCAAAAAAGTCATTTTCCTGAGACCTAGTGCTAAATTCTGAGTGTCTTTACTGAACATGGAAAGGTAGGAAATGCGATATGAGGAAGGTTATTGCTAGTTAGAGTCAATCTGCATATTTCCATGTTAAAAAGAAAACCTCCAAGTGACATTTTGAGCTTAAAGTTCTTCCTCAGAACTCTAGTTTCCTTAAAAGCTGTTTGTAAATATTTATCTTCACATTTTTAATGACAACAATGCATACTTCACAAATACTGGTGCTTTAAATTATAAATATTCATCACAGAGGTTGCCAGTTGCTTTTACGTAGGACACAGAGAACTCTGCCTGTCTCCACCTACAGGTCTATGGAAAGGTTTTCTGGATGTGTACATGATTAAGAACAGATGTACTGGAAAATAAACTTCCTTAGTTTGAGTCCCTTCTTTCCTGTGGGGTGTGTGTGGGGGAGTAATTAAAGCAAGTTATTTTGCCCCTCTAATGGACCATAGTACCTTCTTTCATACACTGTTCCAATAATGAATCTACCTCCTGAAGTTTTTATGAATATTAGGTGAATATCATGTCTAAAACATGAAGCCCTCTGTCTGGCACAGGGGAGATGTATAATAAACTCAAAAGATTCAAAAGAGCAAATTTTCAGAAAAGGTTTACCTTTCTCATCTTCCTTTTCTCCATCTAATACAACCACAAGGCTGGTTTGGTATTTTTATAGCCACTTACAATTAATATTAATATGCTGGGTCTAAGGGCCAATAGGCAGCCAGTACATGACAATATCAAGCTTCTAAAAAATATCTCTGAAGACATATATCTCTGGAGAATAGAACCTGGAAGGATTTGCTAAGCCCTTGACATGTCATGCAAAATTGTGTAAAGTTGTGTACAAAAGTGCATAGGAGTATTTCTTTTTCCTCTGGGATCTGTAGCTTGCAACAGAATCTCAAAAGGGACTGGGATTCCGGAACCCTCTGCAGCCATTGCAAAAGAAGGGATGGCCATTAGATGGTATGAAACAAACTTTGGGGAAAGAGAGGCTTAGGACTGAGTTTTAGCTGTGACACTAATTATAAAAATAATTATCAATTAATTATTTTTGATCAAGTTACTCAATCAATTTAAGCTTCAGTTCCACATCTTTAAAATAGAGATAATAGCATCTTGTATTGTACAGGGTTACTGGGAGGAATAAAAGAATGCTCTGCTTGATATCAAGGAACTGGCACCCAGTAAGTGGCAAACAAATGTTAGTTATCTTTCCCTCTGCTGATCTAGCTTCTTAATGATAGAAGTCTTTCCTTGATGCTCTTTTTCTTCTGTTTGGTACTAAGTGGGCTTAGCCTCTACTAAGTTGCAAATGACTTTGGGGATGATATATCAAGCTTCATTAGCCATTCTCATCTTAGTATGAATATATCAGATTGTTCCTTTAAAGCAGAATTTTTGCATAAGGTATCATCAGACCACAGAAGAGAAAATATAAGGTGAAATTATTAGACATTTTATTATTAGATATTTCCCTTTAACTAACAATGGATAAAGTCCAGGATACCTCTTTTGCATATGTTTATCTTCCTGCACCTCTAAAAATCTCTATCCATACTGTAGCACAAAGATTTTTTTTATTTTTAGAAATCAGAACCTCCTCCTTTTTTGACTCAGGGGTCAACAAATTAGAGCCATGAATCAAATCCAGTCTATGGCTTCCTTTATAAATAAAGTTTTATTGGAGCACAGACACATCCATTTGTTTACACATTGTCTATACCTGCTTTGCATCAAATTGCGTTTTCAGTAATTGCAATAGAGGCCTCATGGCTTAAAAAACCTAAATTTTTGCCATGCTACCCTTTAAAGAAAATAATTGACTTCTGATTTAAACCAACATCTAATCTCCTTTTGACACTTTTGGGCTATGGAAAAAGGCAAGGCCAATTCAAATATTCTTGAGACTGGGCAGAGGCTGTGATTCCCCATTAGAGCCAATCTGAGACCAAGATCAATTATTTCATCATGGCTGACCAATTAGACACCCTTGTGCTTATGTAAGATATCAAGATCTTACCCAAATATCTATTTTTTACAAAATGAAAAAAAGAAACTAGCTGGAAAAAGAAATCCAAAAACAGTGGCTTTCAGAGAATTTATTTCTTTTAATCCTTTATATTTTTTAATATAAATCTCCTAAAAGAGTTTGAGAACTATAAATCAGGGACTGAATATAAGAAAAAGATAAACATGCCAACATAAAGTATGTGGAAGGAATGGAATGGAATTTTAAATGGTGAAAAATCTTAAGGAATTATATATACAGTAATTTGAGCTGAACATCTATTAAATGACTGTGATGCAATGATAATTAAATCACAAGCAAAAAAGAGGGGATTATTTCACTGGGGAGGAAGATAAATAAACTAACTTTAGCAAACATTACCTCAAAGAAATTTCTAGGTCTCTGATTCAAAAGGATATTTCTTCTTTCTCCAAAACAGAGACATTTTGATTCAGATCCTTTGGGGGCTTTGTTTTCAGAACTGTCTGGAGAAACAGCAGCCTACATATCATTGCTGAATGTAGAAAAACAGGGGACTCAGGAAAATGAGCACTGTAAGGAGGGAAAAAGACAGAGAGGCAATTAAACTGTGGGCAAGTTAAGTCTGTCAGTCACAGCGCCCCTGGACTAAGGAAGGGACACTGCATAGAGAGATGGGGACCCAAAGACCTGTCATCTAAAACCATATATGAGTATGATGTGTAGTAAAAATATGGATGAATGCCAGGAAAGCCCAGGGTTTCAAAAGTGACTTTTCCTTAACACTCTATAAGCTCTGAAATTCTCTCTGGGCAGTGGCTGAGAAGTCTTCATCTTCTCATTTCCTTACTCGGGTAAATGGATGGAGGGTACAGGCTGAAGTTTCTCTTCCTCTTCCTATGAGACAAGAGTCAGAGCAGATGCAGAGTTAACTTAGCTACAGTGAAGCCAGGGTTGTCTAACTGACTTAGGTTCTGTAAGAACTACTGCACATGGAAAGAGAGAAAGTAACAGGTTAACGCAAAAATACAAAGACTCTTAGCGTTGGGTTCACCTTTATCTTAGATTCCCTTGGATCTAGAGCTAAAGATGGGGCTTGTTTGTGCAGGTGATTTATTGAGAGAGACTCTCAAGAGACACGTGGTCAGGGGAAGTGAAGGCAGCAAGTTAAGCCAGGGCCAAGGGTCACGTAGGATATGAGTCTAGCTTTAGACTCCATCTCACCGTGAGCTCTGGAGCATGAATTACACCTTCAGTAATTCCCACCTTGAGTCAAGAAACAGCCAATTGTTGCCTGTACCTAATGACATGGGCTGATGTCATTGGCTATAGGCCTTTCCAAGGGGAAGGGGGAATAAGCTACCTACCTACTTATCTCACTTCCTACCTACCTACAGGTGAAGAAACTTCAATTGTCTAAAGTCAACTATAACAGAAGGCTGCTCTGAGCCATTAGCAGCCAACTTACAGTAGCTAGGGGCATTAGTAGAATAGTCCATTAAAGGAGGTTTAAGAGAGACATTAATAGCACCTACCATATATGCTAAGTTTTTGTTGCTGATGGAAATTGTGTTCTTCTGTAGAATCATGACAAAAGCATTTCATGGACCCACACAAGGGGGACTGTAGTGTGACAAGGTTTATTCAGGTGAAAGTCTGCCCCTGGGTTTCCAATGTCTCATCTTCGTCTGTCCCACCATGGAAAAAGTACAACCATGTCTTCACATGGCCAAAACAAAGGCCAATGTTTGGAGTTTCTGCTTCATATTAAAGCTTAGTCTTTTGGAGCCTGCTTGGTCTGCTGCAGGCTCACATGGCTGCTAGACCCACATGGTTGCATGTTTTCCCAGATAAGAAAGAGTGAATGCATGAATGAATGGGGCAAACGTGGGCAAGAGAGAGAGAGAGAAAGCGAGTGAGGGAGTAAATGAGCACTTTTTTGTTCCCCTGGGATTATAACAATGAGGTTTTTCAATAATAGTCATATTTCCAAGCTTTTACGGGTTTCCAATGGGTCCATTACCTGACCAATAATCCCTTTCCCAGGTTAGACTGACAGGTCTAGTACCTCCCCCGTGTCATTTTAACTTCCACTGTGCATGTGCTTACCTCCTCTGCCCACTCCAGTTTAGTACCAGAGGGTGGGCAGTGCTCCTGGGCAGATTTCCTGTTTGCTCCAAGGGATTAAGTCTCCTTGGCAGCAGTCCCCTGGAGTGCGTGAATGAATCTACAGTTTCCTGGTGAGGTGAACAGGCTCAGTGTCTTGATTCCTTTTGCTCTCTTTCTTTTATCTAGCTTTGCCGTAATAGTTTGAACACTTAAAGAGATGAGTAGGTCAACCAGTATTTGGGATCACTAGGGTTTAGATGAGGGTGGGCAATGTCTTATAAACATTTGACTCCTGGCATGAGATGGGGTCAAGGAACATTCTCTACCATTTAAACCAAGCATCTCCCTTTCTCACCTATCTATGTACATAGAATAACTGTATTACATTATTTATCTGTAGTACATTGTTATTTTTTTTCTGATGACAAAACTGAATATGCATAAAATAGCATTACTAACATTACTATTTCAGGGTGGGCCCTAAGAATTTTTTGTCTCTAAAAAGGAAATATATATTTTTTTCCTAAAAGAAGTTAAACTATGGACCTTCTCATATTTCCTTTAGTTGAAAGAAAAGTTAACACCATTCTTTTTACTTCTGCTCTTTCTGAAAGTTTTTTTTTTTTTTGCCTATTTTACACCTAATTATAAAGTAGTACAATGAAAAATTCTATTCAAATAAAAACTAATTGCAACTACATTAATATATTTTCGATATTAAAAAAAGCATACTTTTCTGCATCTTAATATTGCCAAAATCATGATGCATCTGTTTCTTATAAGCCCTGTGGGTCAGGTAAAAGGTGGGACCTAGCAGCATTGACTGCGCCTGTGAAAATATGGTCATGTATCATATACATGTTTATATATCATGTTGGTACTTCATTCTGTTTAATCGTCCTCAGTAACGTGATACTAAAATGAAATATTTTGAAGGCAGAAATGCAGGAGAATAGAGCTCTATTATTTAAGCAAATATTTGATATTAGAGGAATGAATGCAATTCCATGTTTTCTTGCAAAGCCACACCAACTGCTTTAAGTGAATAAAGAAAGGAGGAAACTTACAAGTAAAGTAGTGAAGTTTTGTTAGTGAGGGCCAAGCAAAACATGCCAACCAGTGCAAATGAAGTCAGGAGAAATGGTCAAGTTTCTTGGATTATGTGAAAATAAGTAAACAAACAAAGCTACAGAAAGACGAAGTGACCTATCTGTGCACTGCAGAGGACTATCATAAAGGCATGTCATAATTTAATTGCCAGTGAGAGACGGTATGTGGCAAAACAGCTACAACTGATAAAAAAATTGATTGTAAGAAAGAAGACCTCCCCCCGACAGGGTTTATGGCTGGAAACCAGCAGAGACTAGCTTGATCCAACATGATGACTAAATTCACCTAATGTTCACCCCTAGCCTCATTATATGCTCATTGTGATACCTTAGTATGCTAAATGACATACCCTATGCTACCATGATTGGAAACGAAAAGCCCATATAAGGAATACCACATGGCCAGACAGAGCTCCTCTGAGAAATCGCCACCCCTTTCCCAAGAAGACCCTGAATGCTGAACACTCTATCCCGATTAAGTGAACCTCAATAAAGGAAGCAAACTCTGCTAAAGAGGGGCTGCTCTGACTGTGGAGCAACCCATTCTCTATCTCTTTGCCTGACTGCTTCACTAATAAAATCACTTTCACTTTAAACTCTATGCTGGCTCAATTTTGAATTATTTCCTGTGTGAAGCTAAGGACCCACAACAATTTGCAGACCCTCAGGTCCCTGGACCCCTGGAACCCCTGCATCAGCAGCGTGTTTTCTTCTTTTTATTGGTATATGTGCATTTTGTAGTTAATAGAGCCCAACATTTCGTGGTGCTGTTGATGGGAGAGACCTGGTTCTTCTTGCTGAGGCATGTAAAGAATTATATATCAACAAATCTATTAGCAAGCAATCAGAGTTTATTAGTGATCCATTTCATGGAAGAGAACAGGCCTAGCCAAGAAGGGGGCGGGGCGTGAAAGGCAGCGCTTCAGGGCAATGCAGGGCGCCAAAAGAAAGGACAGCTGAAGGCCAGGGTGGCAAGCCCCTGTTAGGCCTGAGGCCGGGTAGCCAGAGAGCTAAGAGCTCGCAGAGTGCTAAGAAAGCAAATCCTTTGTTCTGAGAACTTCCCTAGTTGGTGGGATGGAAGTAACAAAGTTACATATTGATTAGTGTGGTGCTAACGTTCCCAGGGGGATGTGACTACCCAAACTTAAGTATGTGTGGGGGGTCTGTTAGCCTGAATCCTTATCTTGCTCCAGACTCTATTTGTTCATCCTGTTGTAAAACAGATATGTGACAGGAGGCTGTTAATTAAAGTTGGGGCAATTACCCAAAGTTACTTATGGGCTGCTTCTCTGGGCACTGTGGACCCTCTCCCCCATTTCAGGACTTAGGATGAAAACATAATTTCAAGGCTTTCTTACTCAGATAGTAAAAATACTACATAGAATTTCAAGGACTTCCCTCCTTCTGTGCTAGCATAGAATTTCTTGTGATGTTGGAACACCTGGCAACACTATTGGACCAGGTTCAGAACTGCTGAGTTAGCAGGTGAGATGTGTCTCCCCCCTCCTCCCTGCCTTGGTTTGCTATTCATTCTACCTAAGTGCTAAAAGGCGTATCCTGGCAACCAGGATGCTAGGAGCTGGCCAGTAACAGCAGTGTAGCCTCTGAGTTCTTCCTATGCTGTCTCCTGCTTCCATGCTAGGAGATGGCATAACTATTCTTACAACTTAATTTGAAAAATAATAATGGGTGATGAGGTCTCGATGAAATCATAGGAACATACCTTAAAAAAATGAAGTTAGGCTTATTTAGGTGCTGCAGCAAAGGAGAATGGAAGCCTGGGAGTGACTCAGTTAGGGGGGAAAGGGGCAAGTCTCCTGACAGGGTTTGGACTTTGGATGAATCTAAGGAGGAATTAAAGAAGCAGAGGTTGATTCTAGATTAGATGCTATCAAGAAATTAGAGTATTTTACCTAGGAGGCAGGAAGACCAAAGTGAGGCTAGGATTGTCATGATAAAGAACGGCAGTTACTCATGTTACTCAAAAGGGAGGATGTTTAGTCATTACCTTGGTTATGGACAGGCCTCTGTCCTGCTACAGATGTGACAATGATGTGGCCTCATATGAGCATTGCTAATATTCAGTTGGGAATGTCATGTCCTATTTACCAGTGGAAGCACTGTAGTAAAGTGTGTGAAAACTTCACTGGACTTAGAGTTGAAATCTTGGGTTAAAGGCTTCACATTTTGAGGGACGTGTGAATTTGTTCAGTTTTATAACCTTTCTGAGCTTTGGTTTCCTTACCTATATAATGGATCTACTAACATGTTTTTGAAATGGTGAGGAGATAAAATGGAAGTATGTATATAGATGACGATAGTAAGTAATCAAAAAAATGTTGATTTCCTTTAAGCCGTTTTGAACCGAAGGCCCACGATGCTGGAAGATCCTGGGCCTTGGGTGGAGGTGAAGAAGGTTGGGAGGATATATATGTCGGGCTGCTAGGAGATTTTTCTGCTGTAGAGGAGCAAATTCACGAAGCTTGCATAGAACTGGAGAATCAAGAGCCTGCCTAAATTATTTGACATCAAGTTCTCCCAGAAGCAGACCCTGATGCAAACATTCCTGTGCAAGTGATTTATGATGGAAGAGTTTGCTGGAGAGGCCAGGAAGCAATGGTGGGAAGCAGGAAAGGGAGAGGAAGTGGAGTCCCAGCCACAGCTTGATCCTGCAAGGGGCTCTGGGGCATAAATTATACCTCTGGGTTTGTCCAGCCTCAAGGTGAAGGAGCTGAGCTTTTTTATGTCTGTACCAGTCAGTCATTGGCAATGGGCTCCTTTGTGGGGCAGGATCTGAGCAGCTGCAATGCTCATGGTAGCAGAGGCAGCATTAGTAGCAGAGCATGCAAAAGCTGGGAGAATGGGAATATACAATGCCAATAAAAGTGGTATGAGGGCTTCTGGATGCAGCACAACGTTGTCCATTTGAGCTGAGAAAACAACATCAAAGGGGCTTTCCTTGACATATTCATGGAAGCCCTCTGCACCACCCAGCCCAATACAGTTGTGACATCCCCCTATTATCCTACTCACCTGAAGAAGCAATTGTTACTTACACTCTGTCACTTCCTGGTGCATAGCACTAATGGAATGGCTAGCGTTCCAAATGAAATATGTCAGAGAAAATATTTAAAAGATGTCGTTTGTGTCTGGCATGTCACTGGAGTGTGGCATGACTACGGGAGCCCTGTTAGGAGTAATGAGGCAAGATGAGCCCTAGCAGATTCATTCTGCAGAGCACAGCTCACAGACTGAACTAATATTATTACTGATCATAAATGTTGTTAGGGAGATGTGGAGAGGATGTTAATGCTGCTAAGTATTACAATGAAATCTCAATAATGACCAATGAAGCAGGCTAATAAATTGTAGATTATGTATGCCATGCATATTCATTCCTTCAGAAACCTCAACTTTCTAGCTCTAAGAATCTCAAAGTCTTCTGCTACAAATATTGGGCTTAAAGCCACATGGGTAAAAAAAAATCAAAAGCTGGCAATTCTGTTAGAATAATCTGAGATTTTTGCTATTGTTTATCTCCTTCCTTCCCTCTCTTGCTTCCTTCCTTCCTTCCTTCCTTCCTGATGAAAATAGAAAAATAGAGTAAAGCTGTAGAATTGCTGCTAGGAAGAAAACTTCTGAGTGCTAATGCAACACATCCTTGTGGAATCAGGAAGCACCAGGAAAGCAGAACAGCTTTGGGTATCACTTGTAACTCACGGCGTAACATCAAGCCTCTCAATTTTGTTTCTCTGGCTCTGGGTCTCGCCAGGCACAATCTCAGGGGGAGAAAAAGCCCTTGTCATGAAAAAGAGGATGCCATGTGTGCACTTGTTAAAAAAATAAATCTGCTCTCACCAAAAATCCATCCAGGAAAATCTAAGGAAAACCTTTGAGGAGAAATATTGTCATTTCACCAATGATTTTTGTGTTCTCAGGATCTTCTTGGAGCCATAATTTCTTTAGAATGGGTGCAAGGTTTCTTAAAATTTTATGTTTCTTTATAAAAGTCCATTTTGGTGGACCTGTTTCCTTACATTAGGGTTTAAGAGATGGAAGATGTGTTGTTTAAGATATCCTTTATATGCTGTTTATTCCTCATTGACCTCTCTTTACTCAGGAAGCTACTGTCCCCTGGAGTCAGACAAAGGAATATACACATACTTCTACCCTGCTCCTCAAACCACTCTTCTTCCTGGTAAAATACGTAAATGTACTGGAAAATAATAACTCAGTAGGCTTCTTTTTGCCCAATAATAGAGAGTTCACCTACTAATGCTCTAACAAGTCATTTTTTTGTTCCCATTCACTTTTTCATGGAAGTGGAAATGCAAATTGAGACAGCAGACCTGTTTGCCATTAACCCTGCAAGTGGGCAGCATTGCTGGAGGAGTTACACCTTCCCAGAACAAAAGCCTAAAGTTTTAGCCAGAAGATACTGCTTCTTGCTTTGGCTCTTCCAACCACTGGAGTTTTTAAAGAACAGATTTGGAAATTTCTTTTGTGCCACAAAAGCAGTTTCACATATGGTCTAGTTTATCAACACAAGAGAAGAGAACCACATACTTGGAGACTGAGAATGGAGAACATGTCCTGCAGCCTCTCTTGGATTGTCTCCAAAGTCCAGGCTGACTTTCCCAGGTGCACGTTTTGTCCTCTTCAGGGAGGCCTCAGCCATCTGGGTTCATGTCCCAAGAGCTGAATTGTCTTGGCCTAGACCACTGATTCTCAACCATACATTTTCCTTTAAGAGCTATAACACCTTTTTAAAATTTAGTACCTACTATTTGCCCAAATCAATGCATATTTATTATGGTAACTATTTTGCATAAGGTCATGTGCCACAGGTTTTACAAAGGTGAGCAAGATACAGATTTACCATTAAGCAATTTACAGTCCAAGTCAATAGAAGGAATTGAACTCAATTCTTAAATTTATGCAATAGCTTCACTCCATTTATGGTATCTTGAAGAACTCTTCCAAAAATCTTGTAAAGAATTTAAAGATTTCTTCATTATTATTATTATTTCTTAATAATTGATGAATGAAACTGTGGCCCAGTAAATTTAAGTTACTAGCTCAAGTATACAACCGAAGAGTGGAAGGATTGCTGGGCTGCCTTCAGCCCCCTGTTTTCTTTAAATTATTCAGTTTCCCTTCATCAAGAATGCAAATGCAAAATTAACAAACATATTTATAAAGTCCTAAGGGTATTAAAAAAATCACTTGGTTCAGAAAACAATCTCATGTGTCGAAAGCAAGATAAGGGTTCACAAAAGAAAAGGCTGTAATATAAGGTTGAGCAATTTGCATAGAAACTATTTCTAAGCATTTACGAAATTTGAAGCTATAATGGGGGAGTCCATGTATCTCAGGGGTTTTGAACCAAACAATTTGAGTTTAAATCCTGACTTGAACTTAGTAGCTGAAAGACTTCAAGCTTGTTTTTCACTCTCTGTATTCCCATCATTCATATCACATATCATGTTGAAGATTAAATAAAACACTACATATAGAGCACCTAGCTATTACTAATCAGAATTATATATAACCCTCATTTTGAAAAACTGATGCTTTCATGCAAGGGAACATGAAAAGTTTTGGGGTTGTTTTTTCTTCCTTTGTCCATCTCTATCAATCAGATTCACATAGGTTAGTGTTTGATTGAATAAGGACTACAGCTTAGCTAAGATGGCATATAAAACTGACAATCACGGTCCACCACTTGTCAACTTGGTGTCCATACATAGCTCCTTAAACTATATTTAATATCCACATAAAGACACACTTTTGTCTAAAATAATGTAACTATTCTTTGTACAACTGAAAATTCTCTACCCCTTACCCAGAAGAAAATACAAAATACTTGAGCAATATTCACTCTTTATTCTTTTTGAAAAGATTTTATTTATTTATTTTTAGAGAGAGGGGAAGGGAAGGAGAAGTAGATAGAGAGAAACACAGATGTTTAAGAGAAACATTGATCAGTTGCCTCTTGTATGTGCCCCGAGTAGGGGACTGAGCCCACATCTAGGCATGTGTCTGACCAGGAATTGAACCGATGACCTTTCCCTTTGTAGGACAATGACCAACCAACTGAGCCACACAGGTCAGGCCTACTCTTTTTGTTAATGTTCTGTAAATTAAATACAGTGAGGTAAAGGTATCTACTACTAAATATATCATGTTATATGATAAGGTGATAAAAAATAAAGAATATCTGCTCTACATACAAATATGTACATAACAAAATAAGGAACATATTTATAACTATTAAAGTCTTAATTTCAGTAGTTGATCACACGGTTTTAACCATATAGCTAGTATTTATAAGTACCTTCTCCTATTATCCATTCCGTATTCCATATTATCTCTGCATGCACTTCAGCTAGTCATGGTTCTTTTCCTGGTGGGGTGACCCAGACCTTTGTTCCGGAAGGGTCTTGGCTATTAGTAGTCCTGCCATAATTGGATTGTTGTAGTTTTCTATTGACTTTAATCACAGGGCACAGTAACATTAAGATACATCTTAAGGGATCTCTGTGTTACAGACATATTTTTTAACTTCCATTGTATTATAGCAGTCCAGTTTCTATTTGCTAATCGAGTTCAAGCACCCCAGAAGTATAGTAACATATATCTTTGGCTGTTAATTCAGAGGCATAAGGAATCTAAAGTGGCCAGGTGGCAGCCTTAGCTTATGCTTCAATTGAATTGGGGTGCGTGCATGTGTGTGTGTGTGTGTGTGTGTGTGTGTGTGTGTGTGTGTGTGTGTGTCTCTCTCTCAATTATCACCTGAGGGTATGTTTACTGGTTTTAGAGACAGAGGAAGGGAGAGAGGGAGAAACTGAGGGAGAGAGAAAGAGACATTGATGTGAGAGTGAAACATCGCGTGGTGCCTCCCATACATGGTTTCTAAACCAAAGCCTGACTCTTGTCCTGAGAATGGCTGATTAGAATGCAAATTGAATTCTCAGCATAAGGATGTCCTCTTTTAAGATAAGGTATTGAGAAGGAAAGGGTCCTGAAAACTGGAATGGAGACATATAGGAAGGTTCTAGTGAAGCAGAACACATTGAACCTCTAAATTCAGTCCCAATTGGGGACTGAACCCACAGCCTAGGTACATGCCCTGATTGAGAATCGAACTTGCAACCTTTTTGATGTGTGAGATGACAATGCAACCAACTGAGCCACCCAGCCACAGTTATTATTTTATCTCTTGAAAGAAGAATTTCTCCCTATGGAAATCAGACTTCTAAGAGAGCATAACGTAAGGTCATGGAGATAGAAGGCAAATTTTTTCTACTGAGTCACTGAGGGTAATTGTGAAGGATGCCACTCCCATTTTCATGACTTGGTCTGTGGACCTGTCTGTTAACCCTAGCTATGAGAGAACCAGCACCATGTATTGGATGCTGATTTAGATGTTTCCCCAGCTCTGCAAAGTATTTCCACCTAGCTGAGATTGCTTTTCAAGGCCATTCCACTGTTCTTTCAAGTAGCTGCTTAAGAGGATGTTGGGGAACATGGCGAATTTCGTGAGCCTGGCTCAATTGCTATACTTCATTTTCTGGGAAGTGAGTTCCTCGATTAGAAGAAATGTTGTTTGGAATATCATAACAGTGAATAAGTCATTCTCTAAGTCCACAGTTTTAGCAGAAGTACTGTGTGCAGGAAAAGCAAATCCATATTGGCATGTTTATTCTGGTTAAGAATGTACACATTTTTGGCATTGCAGCAGGGTCTTTCCTCAAGGAGACGGGGCCTCCTCTTTATTCAAGGAGTTCTGGGTCTGTAAATTGATTCAAACCCGGGAATTGGTTGAGGAGATGCGACTGTTTTCATGATTCAAGTTAGACTTCTGTTCACTTCATCTAGAACCTTTCCACGTTTGATGTGCATTAAGTAAGAATTTAATAAATGTCCCATCTATTTCTTTTC
Organism: Pteronotus mesoamericanus; assembly: GCF_021234165.1. Classification (NCBI taxonomy): domain Eukaryota; kingdom Metazoa; phylum Chordata; class Mammalia; order Chiroptera; family Mormoopidae; genus Pteronotus; species Pteronotus mesoamericanus. The sequence continues at coordinate 30,435,845 of NW_026555105.1, read as the reverse complement.
TAGGGACACTGTAATCAATTAGCCAACACCCTAGGGGGCTGGCAGTCAGACTGTTCTGATTATTGCTCTAATTCCACTGCCCATTATGATAACCATACCGCCTTACCTTTGACAATTCAGTGGTGCTACCATAAAATCTAATTATTCCCATTGCATTTAGGGATCAGAGTTTGGTGGCAATCAGGAGATCCAAATACAATTTCTGACATACAGAGAAGAAGACTCACAGAGCTCCTTAAGGATGCCAGGGTTCCCTTACAAATTTATAGACTTTTTACACTCCTGGTGAAAGAAGTGTTCTCCGGACTGGCCCAGTGTGGGTGACCATGTTTTAAATGATAAATCAAATCTATTCTAATATTACAGTCTCTTTAAGACTTTGTATACAAAAGCATATCTGAAAATTAAACTTCATTTACTTCATTAAACTTCATTTACATGGACTAAAGTCACCTTTTGGTCCATGTGTCTGCAAATCAACCAAACAAACTGGTAGGGCCTTTTCCACCCCCTTAAGCCTCAACATTACATGGAGAATACCTGCTAAGAGGGCCCATATCAAAAAGTCTGGCTTATAGTCAACTTTATATTCCAGCTTTATGTTCCTCACACCATTATGCTGCATCCTTAATATTCATTCCCACACATTACCCAAATTTCAGTCTGTGTAATTTGAAAAAACAAATTTCTATCTGTGTAATTTGGAAAAAGTATAGTGTTCTTTTGGTGTATACCATACTTCATTGCAGGTCACACTTTGTATCTCGTTTCTGAGGTCTGTTGGGAATTGAGTTACAGGTCTAGAAGCAAAGAGGAATGGTGGGGTAGATCGTGAGGAGAATCAAAAGTGTCTTTCATGGCAACTACCTCAAGGAGAAGCCACTGTGGCTTCTTCAGGCCAGGCAGGTCTAACCTCCTCACATAGAAGTGGAATGTCCTTTTCTACTGGCAGAATTTAGAGGTTCATCATGTTCTGCTTCATTAGAACCTTCCTATATGTCTCCATTCCAGTTTTCAGGACCCTTTCCTTCTCAATAAATGACCTTACCTTAAAAGAGGACATCCTTATGCTGAGAATTCAATTTGCATTCTAACTCAGCCATTCTCAGAACAAGAGTCAGGCTTTGGTTTAGAAATCTCAGCCCTGCAGCTATATCACATAAAGGTTTCTTTCAGGGCAGACATAGCAACTGTCAAATCATTTATGCAGAACTTGAGCTCTGAGCTCATTATTTCCTTTCACTACTTTCTCCTGTGTAAGTAGGAGCAACCAGCAAATCTCATTATATTGCTTAGTTTGACTAAGTTGTTATATAAATAATTTAGCAGTATTCAATGGTAATATTTCCTCTATTTCTATTGCCACACCATACAGATTATAAGTGCTCTCTTTACCACTAGATATATTCATTGTCACATTTTAATCTAATCATACTAGAGAACCCTTTGCAGGAAACTCAAAATCAATTAAAAAAATGTATTCTTAAAATTCTGTCCCTCTCAAAACACATCTAACATAAAAATTTGTGGCAGTCTGGGTTCTGCAAGAGGAACAGAATCAGTAGGACAAATACATGGGCTCACACACATGCACATGCATAAACACACACTTATACATCAAGAGATTTATTGCAAGGAATTGGCCTATTAATTGTGGGGGATGCCTAGGCAACTTGGAAACCCATAGATTGGGTCATCAGAGAAGACTGGAAATTCTTGGGCACAGGCTTAGGCTGCAAGTCCACAGGTTGAATTTCTTTTTTTCATAGGGAAACAACAGCTCTGCTTGTTAGGCCCTTCAACTGTTTGGGTGAGGCACACTCAAATTTTTTAGGGTAATTTCTGTTACAGTCCACTGATGATAGATGTTAATGATATCTATAATGTATCTTCATAGCAACACCTTTAGTGTTTGACTAAATGACTGGGGAATATGTCCTAGCCAACTGACACATAAAACTGACCATCACACTATCTATTAAAGATGATTTTAAAAGGTGAAATTCTGTCCATGCTTTGCCTTAAGTTTTGTTGTCCCTAGTTCCACTGTACTTACTTTTTAAAATATGTATCAAGATAGAATTTTTTAAATTGAGTCCACAGTTACCGAGTAATCCATGTGCCCAGATCAGCCATGGGTACTGTATTGTGTGTATCTTGTTTCACAGGCATTAAAATCGACGTAGAATCTGGTTCACAGGAGCATTCAGTATGTCCTGGAAGAGAAGAGAGTTTCATAAAAGATTAGACAGAAGAGAATGGGAAATGAACAGATCTTGGCTGTAAGCAGAATGGCCAAATCAGAAAATGTATATTTTAGTATGTCAGGACATTTTTTAAAAAAGTTATTTACTTCCCTTACCTATTTGAGTGTTCCCTGTCTTTTGTTCAGGTATTATCTCTTTATTTAACCCCACAAAAGCCAAGAATTGGTCCTGTGTTCACAGTCCCCATGGGATAAATTCATTTTTATCATGTCTTCCTCCTCCCACTATGGCAAACACTTTTCCTCCCTGTTCCTCCTCCCTCCCTAGAGGCAGCAGGGCCTAAAGGATATGGCATTCTCCTCCTCATCTTTCTCAAGTTTCTGCAGTTGACACAGCAGATGGAATAGAAAATTCTGGAAGAAGTCAATAAGCCACATTTAATTCAGTCTTAGCAGTTGTTGGTAGAAAGACATATGTTTAATTCCATACACACATGAGTAACTTAAGCTGGGCTTTGAAGTATATACCTCATAAGGAACATATATGGGAAACATCTCAAAATAGCAATTTTTGAGATTTTACTTTTTAACATTTCCATTTTATCATTACCTACCCCCTCCTCAGTAAGTGGCGACTACATTGCCTTAAGGATACGTAGATCATTAGAGAAGAAATGAAAAAAAGAGTTGACATTCAGCTTTCTGACTTCCAAAACAGTCTTTTGAGAATCAAAAGGGATGACTGGAGGGAGAGGACAATGCTTAGGCCATAATCATAGAATTAGAAAGAGAATAGAGAGTCTTCAGGTCAAGATGGTATCTTTAACCAATCATATAACAGAGGAGAAAAATAGAATTCATAGAGAGACATAGCTGGGCTCAGCAAAAGATAAGCACTGCCACAGTCAAGGAACAGAACAGAAAAGTAACACGTTGAGCAGAGAAGAAGATAAGACTTCATTACACTTTGAATGTTAAGTAGGCAGTAGTTGAAAGAGGTTTTGGTAACTTCCTGGTAAAGAGGATTAAAAGTGCTCTTGTAGGAGATGGCAGATGCCTGGGTAGACACCCCCACTTATGATAGGAAGGTGAAATTCTTCTGCCAATCCTTTCTTGAGGACAGAGTTCCTAATAAGCTGAAACCTGAGAACATTGAGGACATAGACACCTGTGTATGGCCAGGAGCTGTGGCAACTGGGTCACTCATCTCAGTGTGATCTGCCACATCCCCAATTTAGCTGTTGGTAATAGAACCTAGCTACAGATTAAGGCCCTGGAGGGCCAGATGAGACAACTATGAAACCAAAAACAGACAAGCAAAAACAATTTATTGTAAAGCAAATTAAAAAGGGAAAATAGAACATTTAACTAAACCAACAGAAGACATAGAAAGAGTATTACAGTAATAAAGAAAAAGCAAGTTTATTGGAAACCAAAAACAAAATGATAGAAATAAGCTCCATTATGGTGTCAGGTGGGTACTAGACTTATTGGGGTGATCACTTTATAAGTTATATAAATATCTAATCATTTTATTGTATACCTGAAAATAATATAGTATTGTATGTCAACTGTAATTGAAAAAAATTTAGAAATAAAAAATAAGTACCACTAAACTCAGAGAAAATATAAATATTTTTTCTATTAAAAATCACAGTGTGTATAATTGAATTAGAAATAAATTTCTTCCATGAGACAAAAAGATATACCTAAGACACCTCCATATAGAAAGAATCAAAATAAAGATATGAAAAACAAAACATATACTAAGTAAAAAAAACAAAAAAAAAACAGTGTAACAAAAGTAGTATCAGTCAAAGTAAAATTTAAGATATGGCTACAATAAAAAACCACCATATAATTATGAAAAAGGAAAGCCCAGCCAATGGGGAACTATGCCAATCATAAACTTGCAGGCAACCAATAACATAAGCTTCAAGCTAATAAAGTCAAACTTGCAGAATTATAAGGCGAAATAACAAAGAGAACCATTGGAGATTTTAACAAAACTATCAAAAATGGATAAATTAAGCTGAAAAATATGAGAATACATGTAAATAATTTAAACAAAGTTTATAACATTGATTTTATATATGTATTTATTTACTCACTGATTGGTAATATGACTTCTGAAATATGACTGTTTTCCTGTTTCACATTCTACCTATAATATTTATAAATAAAAACATGTACTAAAATATTTAAAAATTTTAGTAGGATTTAGAAACACTGAATGTATTAGTATATGCTGGAATTTGCAAGGGAGAGATGACTTAACTCTTGAATAAACAAAAGCTTAGGAAAAGCCAAGCTAGAGGATCATTGGCTGGAGGAGGGGGTGTGGTGTCAGAGTGCTACCCCAAGGGAACTGCAAGGAGTGCTTGCAGTTGGCATTGGGAACGAGTCATACGTTGCTAGTGCCCAGCACTGAGAGCAAAGCCAAGCTACCATCTTGTGCTAACACTGTCTGTTTTCCAGATAAAAGAGCTATATTAGTTGCTCATCTCTCATTATGGATATTGAACTTCCATTGATAATCATCAGCACAACACTCATGGATGTCTCCTAGTAGTGGACTGTCACCTGTGTCTTGGGACTTTGCCTAACTCTGCTTGAATGGCCTCGTTTGGGCAATCCCCCACTGCCAATATTCAATTACAATATAAACATAGACACACTACCCTGTGACCTCAAGTAATGGATTCCTTAACAGCCAGAGAAACTGGAAGGGTGTGGAGGGCAGAGTCCAGAACTGGTCACTTGGGTAGTGAAAGCTCTCTCATTACAAAAGGAGCTGGACAGAATTTACTGCTTTTAGGATTCTATTGTCTGCTGGATATAAAACAAGCCTAATGTAAAAACCTTTATTTTCCACAGAAAAAATAAATTTCATTGTTAACTCCTTGAAGAGATTATCCTAAGAGATGTATCATTAAAAATCTTTCTCTTTGGGATAACGAACCAATTTCTACTTGTTCAATAAAAATGTATTTAAAAGAAGGATTTCTACTGGGGATTTGAAAAAGATATTCTTTTCTTTCACCCCTTCACTCTCCATGTTTTTACAAACTCCTTCACCCATTTTTTTTTTATCCACTATGCATAGCCTTCCCTAACTACTGATATGCCATATTCAGATATGAATGAGGACTTCTCTGGTAGAGCTCTTGGGACCCCACTTTAGATCCTTTGCCCAAACAGTCTACCTGGGGACTGAATGTTTGTGTCCCCCCAAAGTGCTCATGTTGAGACTCTCTCCTACAATGTGATGGTATTAAGGGATGGACTCTTTGGGCCGTAATTAGGATTGGATGAGGTCATGAGAGTAGAGGTCTCATTATTGTGGTTATTACATTTATAAGTCACTGAAGATCTTGCTTGCACTGCTGTGGGAGAAAACAACAAAAAGTGTACAGTCTGTGACCTGGAGGAAATCTCTCCCCAGAACCCAGCCCTGCTGGACCCTAGAAAAACTGCAAGAAGGGAATTTCTGTTGTTTATAAGGCACCTAGCTTATGGTATTTTGTTATAGCAACCCTCCCTAAGACCCTACCTTACTGCTTTTTACTGCTCTTTTCCTTTTGTCCCAGTGACCTGCCCCCCACCAATTTAAGTAAGAGGTATGACTCCCTTCTCTTCTCCCTTTCCCATCACATTTACTGAGTATGCTTTACCAGATGCTGTGCTACATGCTATGTGTACAGTGGTGAACAAAGTTGGAACTCTGCCTGTGTCCCACGAGTCTTCTAACCTGATATGGAAGACTGATTTTTAATGATGAACACAACTGGATATATCAATATAAACACAAATTCTGGAATGTGCAATGCAATAAAATGATTTTGTTCTTTGAAAGAGAAAATAACATGGCAATATGCTTTAGTGTGAGGACTCAGGGAAGCAACTGCCATTGAGCTGGTTCTGAAGGATGGTGAGCAAAAGAGTTGCCAAATGAGAAGTGTCAAATGTTATAGTCTGTGGAAATAGGTTCTTTTAGTTGTCAGAAAACTTTTTCCCCAATAGGAAGGGAGGAGAATATCTTTCTTTGGTTTAACATGTATGAACAAATAAACTTGGTTTACTTTAAATTATGAGTGTCTCAAACTTCTATTTATAACCTTTAGATGTTTCTCAGAGTGGTTCTAGTGTCTAAATTTCATTAAAGAAGTAAAAGCCAGCTTAATTTTCTTCTTTACATACCTTTTTTTTCACCTTTGTATTGCTTATATTAAGTGCTTGTGATACTCATATGTTATTTCTTCACATAAGATTTTCATCAGTATGTGTTAGAATCATTATTTTTAATTATAATTTCCCAGGTCAGATTTCTTATATCAAGATACATTTTCATTGTGCTTAATTAATTTGATTTGATAGCAACTGTTTGTAGTGTGCTCTTTTTCATTTTCTTCTTTTTAAGAAACATTGATTATTCACATATTTACTCTCCATTTTCTTCTATAAAATTACATTATATTGTCTCCAATCATTTTTACCTTGACATCTTCCATATTCTGGCAGACACTTCCAATTGCTTAATGCCGGATTGATTCTCCTCTTTATGGAATGGCTACCTTTCTGCTTCCAAGAATTGTTGGCCCTACATAGGGAAATTGATCTCCAAACTCCCTTTAATACCTTGTTCTTATCCTATCAGCATCATTGTTTAAACAATGAATGGACATCTGTCTCCCTTGAGCATTTATAATTGGGATTTAAAGTGATTTGGTCTCTTAACAGCCTATAGGTAATTTCCAACTTCTTCTTTTGGACCCTTCTCAAATCTAACAGGTCACAGGGTCCACAAAAACTCCTGTATCTTACTAATAAATTCTCTTTTCATGTATATATTTGCACAATTGTATTTTTGTTGCTTACAGTCTAAATAGTTTGCTTGAGACCAGGTATCACGAGGAATTATTTCAATCTTCTTAAATGGCTGCTCACTCAATTTAACCTACATGTAGAGGATTAGAAAATATTTAAAGAATTTAAAATTGATGAAAGACATTTTTCTGCTTGAACAGCAGAAATTTGAATGCAAGTTGCATAAAATGAATACTTACACACTACAGGTTTGAAAAAGAAAGATAAAGGACTTAAAAGACATTATGAGACTTTTCTTCAGCTCTGTATAGCCTTTGATGTTCATGAAGCCTGTTAAATCCCTGTCAGGCAGACATTGCAAAGCAGGAGAGGTCTGTTTTTCCCTACAACAATGGTCATTTCCACTTCGTACAGAGGACACTACTTTTAAATAAAAAGTTCAGGCATAAAATAAACTTTTTTTTTTCTTATGTGTGTGGATACAGAATCAAAAGGCATTTAGATTAAAGGATACTGATAATAGCATAAAGTGAGATGGAATAGCCAAGTTAAGATCAGCATTCTTAGTCCAGTAATTGTTAACTGTAAAGTTAATCTACTGAAGTTCAGGTGATCACTAAGCTTAAAAAGGAGTACTAAAAAAGATAAATCATTATTGCTTTTGTGGCCAAAATATCAATGACAGATTTCTTTAGTGAATTGGGAGCCTTTCGACCTATCATTAGTTTTATATGGAAGGTAAAGCCTTAACACAGAAGTAAAGCACAGAATAAAAAAAGCAGAACATGAGATAACCCCATTTTGGAGGTTCACATGTTTGCATAGACAAAGAGAGGAAGCAAAGGACTTTATTTATATTTAACAATTTATTAATATTAAATAATAATGAAACTACTACTAATTAAAATTTGTATGGCATAGGTAGTGCTTCATAGAGAGGAAATAACCACAAAGGTTTATGCCAAAAAAGTATTAAGAAAATTAATGAACTAAGATTTTAACTTAAGGAAAAGCAGAAAACAAAAACTAATCAAAATAAAAGAAAGCATTATAAACCTAAAGATATAAAAGTAAATAAGTAATAAAGGGCAGAAATTCATAAAAATAAAATTGTATCATAGATAACAACAGTGGTGCCAATCCTTATTTTGTTAAAAAGATTATAAAAATTGTCAATTCAGTAACAGAATACATGAAGAATAAGAACAAAACACATTCTTAATGATGCAGGTAATAAAATGATAATAGGGGTAGTTATAGAGAAATACATGCCAATATATTGAAAAATTCAATAAAATTGAAACATATTCCCAGAAATGTAAATAATTCCAGAAAAAAGAAAATTTTAGTTACCTTATTCTCATCTTACTTGAGTTTAAAGAAAAGTAATATTAAATATTCAAGGAGTAGTTAAGTCTAAATTTAAGAAAATTCTAGAGACTGAAAAAAGAGAATACTTTGAAACTCATGTCTTGAAGCTAATAAAATCTTGATACCAAAATCAGGGTAGGACAATAGGATAAATGGAAATTAAAATTCAATCACTCTTGGACATGAGTCCAAAATTTTCCATAAGAAAATTTGCAACAAAATGAATTCAACATTGTAAAACAAAACACAATGCATGTTATGTCATGACCAAGTTGAATTTACTACTTACCTATGAGATTATTATGTGTAGCTCTCCATATTAGCATATTGAAAAAGAAGTAATATAACAGTTTTATAATAATTGCAACAGATTAAGAAAACAATTGATAAAATTTAACAACCATGACAAGAGCAAACAAAACACCTTTTAAAAATAAGAATAGATGTTAACCTCCTCAACTGATAATGAATTTCTATTTTAAAAAGAAACAAACACATCTTTATTGTGGGGAACCTCATCTCACGAAGTTCCCTGGAGCCATGGATGAAATCAATCTACCAACATAAGATCTGCTTGGGGAGAAAAGGCTGGCCAATCTCTCTGAGGAAAGGGGCCATGATCTTCTTTTTCCCTAGGCTTTTATTAAGTTCAGCAAGTAAGGGAGCACATGGCATGCACATATAGCTCATCAATCAATGTCACATAGCATTGATCAAAGGAGAATAGATATTGTACAGAAATAACAATTACAAGAACATAGGGGTCTCCTTAAATCAGGGTCTGTTAGACAATATGACACTAGATAGTCAGAACAACCTTGTGCTTTGAACCTAAACATCTAGTGTACATTAGTAACTCAATTAACTAGAAGACATTATTCTTAGCAGAAGAGGCTTCAAAGGAAACAATGCATTCTTCTTCAGGCCTGATTTCCCCAGGGGGACACCTGTGCCCATATGGGTTCATGCCTGCTGGTCAGCTTTCCTGGTTTTCCAGTGGAGACTTACAGGTCAGACCTTGCTCACGCGGGGCTACAGTCCCTGATATCAGAGAGAGCGGTTCCCTATACTTTTTAATGATTGTATTAGTCAAGGTTCTCTAGAAAAACAGAACACATAAGATATTAGGTTATCTATCTCTATCTCCATCTCTATAGATCAATAGATAGATAGATATCTTAAGGGAGAATCATTTTAAGGAATTGGTTCACCCAATTATGTAAGCTGGCAATTCTGCAGGGTGGGCCAGCAGGCTGGAGACCCATGGAAAGACCAACATTGCAGTTCAAGTGTGAAGGCTTGTCTGCTCATAGAACTTCTTGCTTGGGGGACATCAGGTTTTTGCTCTATTCAGGCTTTTAACTGATTGGCTGAGAACTATCCACATTATGGAAGACACTCTGCTTCGCTCACAGGTCACTGATTTAAATGTTAATCTCATCCAAAAATACCTCCACAAAAATGTCTAGAATGTTTGACCAAATATCTGGGCACAGTGGCACAGACATGTTGACACATGGAATTAATCACTACATGATAAAACATTTAAAAGTATTTCCTTTAAAATTAGTAACATGGAAAGGATATTTGCTACTAGCATTTCTATCCAGCATGTGCCATAAGTTTTATTCATCTCAATAAGACAAGAAAAAAGAATATCAAAAGTAGAATGATTAGAAAGGCCGAAACCAAGTTTTCATGATCTCCCCGTGATGGGATTGTCCAAATAAAAGTTTCTGCAGGAAATTATTAGGTTTAATAAAAGTTTGGTGAATTCTTGGGATATAATATAAATATGCAAATATTCAATTTTATTTACATACGTTATCCAAAAATAATTACAAAAAATGCAATTGAAAAAGATGCCATATTCAATAGCAATAAATGTATTTGGTACATATGACAAATATTTTACAAAAGTATAGAAGATCATTCTATAAAACTTTAATAAATGACATTAAAGAATAACTGCATCTATGTAATACTGTTAAATGAGTAGAAAAACTCACCATTTTGTAGATGCCATTTGTTTTCAAATTGATTTATAGATTCAATATAACATAAATCAAATGTCGTTTAAAAATAAAATGTGATAAGCTCATTTTAAAATGAATGAGGGATAATTCCAAAATGGAATTATCTTCTGGAGAGTGGGCCCCTTGTAGTATAAGCTTTCCCCACTGAGTATTTTAGGAACCTATCCATATCAGTGTACTGACTGGCATTGTTGTGAGAGTTGATGTTCCACTTCAGTGAATTTTTTTGAAGACTCTTTCAATGCATTTGCCCATTTCATGGTGGGTGATTTATAGCACTCCTGCCCACACCATACTGAGTGTTCAGTAGTTTTTGACCAAAAGTTTCATGACTTCGGTGCCCCACACTCTCTACTCACTCAATCTCATCCCAAATAATGTTCTTCTGTTTGTTTGTTTCCCTAAATGAAAAAAGTCCTCAAAGGGAAACATTTTGCCAATGTGGAAGAGGTGAAACAAAAAAATGGTAGAAGCACTAAGAGGCATCAAAATCAACCAATTCAAAAACTGTCTTGAACATTGGAAAAAAATATCTTGATCGGTGTTTTGCATCAAATGGAGAGTACTTTGAAGGTGACTGAAGCTTAAATGTGCAAGAATAAATACACAATTTTTAACAGCACAATTTACAATAGCCAAGTGTTGGAAGCAACCTAAATGCCCATCAGTAGATGATTGGATCAAAAAATTATGGTACATTTACACAATGGAATAGTACGCAGCAGAAAGAAAAAGAGAACTACTAAACTTCGCGACAGCATGGATGGAACTGGAGAGCATTATGCTAAGCGAAATAAGCCAGGGGGCAAAAGACAAATATCATTTGATCTCACCTATAAGTGGAACCTAACCAACAATACAAAAATGCAAGGAAAATAAGACCAGCAACACTGAAAGGAAAAGAAACCAACAAAAACAAGAGGGAAGGGGGGCAGGGGAAAAGGAAGTGGAGGGGAAGTCAAGGAATCATGGACAAAACCAAAGGGGAAGAGTTGAGGAAGGGAGGGAAAGAGGGAGGGGGCACGGGAAAGTGGTGGGGGATAGGCAGAGACAAATGTATTTGAAAAAATAAATCAATTAATTAAAAAAAAATAATAATTCTGGGTTTTTCTGGGCAGCCCCCTCCTCATATTTGGAAGAACAAGGTCCCAAAGTTGCCATGAAAATACTTAGTAATAAAGGTAGCTAACTACACACAGACCCTTGCATCTGAAAGCTGATATGGTTCAAAATGGCTCAGCAGATTAGTGGGGAGATAATTTGACCATTCCTGTGAATCAATAAGAAAGATTCCCTTGAAAAGCATTTCACAAGAGAAAGAATACAGATGGCACATGAACATAAAAAGATGCTCATTGTCATTAATAATTCATTGAACTACAAATTAAAACCTACAAGAAATACAATTTCACAATCATTAGTCTGGCAAAACTTTAAATCCTGCCAATATCATATTCTGGGAAGGATGTGAAGCAAAGGAAACTTTCTTGATTGCTGGTCAAAAGATAAATGGAAATTATGTTAGAAAATAGTTTGACATAATTATCCAGTAATGTACATGACTTTCATTCTATTCTGTTCCTAGGTATGTGCCTTAAGTACCTGCACATGTGCTCCAGGGAACATGTACAAAAGTGTTCATAGCAGCATTGTCTCTAAAAGAACAATTCTGCAAATAACCCGCGTTGTTTCTACTGCTGCATAACAAATGACAACAGGCTGCATGGCTTAAAACAACACCCACTTGTTATCTCATAATTTTTATAGGTCAAAAGTCTGTGCTTGGACTAGCTGAATTTTCTGCTTAAGTTCTCAAAGTTGGAGTCAGTGTATTGGCTGTTGTCTGGTGGCCACTCTCAGCTCCAAAGGTTGCCAGTAGTTACTTGCCATGTAGCCCTCTCCTGCTTCAAATCTCTCTGATTTTTAAGGGATCATGTGACTAGATCAGGCTCACTCAAGAATCTATCCCCAATTTAAGGTTATCTGATTAGGGATTTAATTTAATTCAATTAATGTATTTATTTAAATTGTTTTCATTTTATTTTTTCCATTACTCTTTATCTTCTTTACCCTCCCTCACACAATCCCCACACTGTTGTTCATGCATATAAATCCTTTTTCATTTTTACTTGATACTTCCACCGTCTAACCAACCCCCACCCAGAGCTGTCAGCCTGCTCTCTACTTATGAGCCTGTCTCTATTTTGCTTGTTCAGTTTGTTCACTAGATTCCACATATGAGTGAAATCACATGGTATTTGTCTTTTTTTGACTGGCTCATTTCACTTAGCATAATATTCTCCAAATCTATCCATGCTGTCACAAAAGGCAAACTGTTCTGTAAATAAAATAATAAATAAATATTTTAATTATATCTGCAAAGTCCTCTCATAACAACACCTAGACTATTGTTTGAATGGATAAATATAAGAATGTATGCCTATACCAGGGGTTGGAAATCTTGGGGGTTATCCTAGAATACTGCCTGAGACACAGTTTAAATGTTCAACATCCTTGGAGTAGATCATAAGATTTTTTTCATAATAGTCATATGACAGGATAATTTATATCAGTGAAAACAAATAAAGTTGAGTTACATAGATATACTTGGATGAATGTCAAAAATACATTGATGGAAAAATTTAAATAATGGTATAGTATGATTTCACTTATATAAATGCCAAAATGTGTATTTAAAATGGGGAGGAACTCTAAACATAATGAAGAAAATTATTAGCATAAACTTAGGAGACGATATTTCTGGAGTGGAGGGAGAAAAGAGATATAATAATTAAAATTATTATTAATGTTCTATTTCTTAAGGTAAATGTTAAGTATTATAAATTTTATTAATACACTACATATAATATTCTCTATATTTTTTGTATGGTTGATTTCACATTAAATTATTTAAAAATAAAATTAAATATGTTGAAAGAAGAGATTCAATTTACAAAAGCAACAAAACTATAAGAAATGTGCAAATTCAACATAAAAATCTGTTGAATGGCATAAATCATGACTTAAATGAATAGAAATATGTCTTAAAAAAGAGGATTCCCATATTATAAGGATGTCAAAGATAAGGTTAAAACACCAAATTTGTCAGCATTTTCCATTAAATGTAAAGTGTATACCTTTCAACTTAATAGACACAGGAAAAAGATAGATCTTAAATCTTGTCATTATTTTCATGAAATTCCTCCTTTCATTTTCTAATCTTTCCTCAAATAATGAAACTGACTTTAGTAATTTGATACCATTTTATTGTCCACCAGGAGCAAATGTACACAGTGGTGTTCCTCATGTCACTGCCCCATGGGTCCATCTATGGCAGCACGTTCCACTACAACAGTGAATTTGAGGAGCGCGAAGAGGAACTTGCCCCCCACCTTCTTCACTCTAATTTTCCAAGTACTGTCTGTGAATACAGCCCTCACAACCTGATTTCCTAATTAAGAAAGTAACATGTTTGGAAAGGATTTTAAATGGCAGTGTTTGTTAAGCTGTTTGTTTAGTGAACTCTCTGGTTGTGCTCTTATGCAACAACTGTCTTAATTAAGGTTAATTGGTGAATAATTAGGGCCAATGCTGACTTAAAAGATTCCACTGGTGGTAAAGTGATAAGAATCTTTAGTGTCAAGATTGAAGGACAAAGCAACCACAATAAGCAAAACTTCAAGACACACTCTGTCTCCAGCTCTAGGGCCATATCCTTGATCTGACCTGGTTAGGAGAACACATTTTTTCCAAGTATTTGGGAACCTGTTATGAGCTTTGGATAAAACAAGTCTGATTTCAGCCTTATGGTAGTTTAAAAAAAAAAAGTAAAAGAAAAAAAATAAATGTAATGGTGGACTGTTTAGTATTTTAAACTCTTAAAATTTAGCTCAGGTAGAGATCAGCCATGTAACTATACTTTCTCTTTGTCATCTCCTTTCCTTTCATAAAAAGGGAAGGGGGGTGAGTGGGAAGATGGGCACAGAAAACAGAGGCAATGTTATTCTTAGTATTGGACAATAGACTAGGAAGAATATGGTAGCTTGTTCACCATGTCTATCCCAGGCACCACAGTGCAGCCTCCAGATTTATGTTAGCTACCAACCCAGGTTTCTGAAAAATGAGGGCAACAAACACCAAAAGGAACTCCAAGGAGGTTGTAAGATAACTTTTCCTTGGTATTTTTAAGAACAAGATGAAAGCACCTAGCAATGGCTAGCTTTAGTAAGAATTTATTTGGAATCTAGAGATTGACTAGAAGTTCTGTAAACAGAAACTATTTGTTTTTGTTTGCTGTTTATTTTTTAAAAATTTCCAATCCATTGTAGACCAAGATTTTTGTAAAACAATATAAAGGTTACCAAATAAATTTAAAAAGGTAAAATTCCAGTACAAATATATTAATATTATATTCCACAGAAACAAAATGATTCAATTGAATTGTAATAAAAACTTACTTGGATTTTTTGAAATTTTTGTACTAATCTCTGTGCAGAACATTAATAGTTTGGATTGGTGCCCCAGGGACCCGCTCCACACACCTGTGATGATAGGCCCTTTGTGCTTCCGGAAGATTATAGATTTGGCCCTGAGCATGTTCAATTCACACCAGGGTCTGGGTTCTGGTCTCAGGCGGTCCCTCTCTTCAGCAGCCTTTGGGCCAGAGCCCTTCCCTGCACCTGACCAGGCCTCTGGGGTGAGGCTCCCAGGTGCTGTGCCTGTGAAGGGTTCGGGGCTGGGGGGTGGGGGACGAAGCAGGGCGGTGGGAGGGGCGGGGGAAGGTGGATTGTTAGGGAGTCAAAGAATCCTCGAGTATTGGTATTTGCATGCTGGCAGGTGTGAGCCAGAGTGTTTACAAAGGAGTATGGAAGGAAGGGCCTCTGGTACCCCAGGCACTCAGAGGTTTCTATCCAATCATTCCCCTTCCGGCCCTCACAGAACTCCCGAGACCCGGCAATCTGGCGAGACTGGTCTTCTGGGAAGAGTGGTCAGGGATGCAGCCTCAGGGTTCTGATTCCGGCATTCTCTGATTGGCTCCTGAGGCTCAATTCAGCTCATCTCAGCCTTTCTCCTTCCCCTCCATCTGTCTCGCAGTTCCCCGAAGTCACTTGGCATATTATGCAGGCTCCAACTTCTCCCTGTTTGAAAAAAGAAAACGTGCTAAGCTATGAATCCCAGGTTGAACACAGCTAGACCAGGTATGTGTCAAATTATTTCCTTCTTGGAGGTTTTGAGCGAAGTTCACACTGAGTTCTCTCTTTTTACAGTTGGCTATTGCTTAATAATCGTTTTATAATATATCTTCCATCTTCATCATGAAGATTCGAAATGTCCATAAATTCATAAAGCCTTTTTCCAGGCCAGATCCACTTATTCTTCTGACACATTAGATATTCTTCCAAGAATAGTTTATTGCTTGTGAAAGATTATTTACAGCTGACTAAAGAAAGATTAATAGGTAATGAGACACCTTGCTTGCTTTTGTCTTCAGTTTGAATATGTTGGATTTTGGTCAGAAGTACCTTTGATAAATTCAGTTAATGTTTTTTCTTACAAGTGATAATGTTATGTTTCGATTGGTTTCCTCTAAGTGGTTGGGTGTTGCCTGTCTGCTGTGTTCACCTAGAAATTGAGCCTCAATAAGATCACTCAGTTAAGGGCTTTACTTAGGTGGTAACAGTGGTCACTGAATATAAGAAAACTTGCCTTCCCATTGCAGAGTGGGTTAAAAGAAGCTACCTAAATAATTAGAGTGAGCAGCGTCACAGGCTACCTCTGCGTCTGGCATGTGAGTCAATGTACTTTCTTATGGTGCATCCTAATTTGTAAGACATTGGATCACAGACACATGCTCTGAAGGCCAGGATATCATTTATCATCTGAAAGAGGAAGGATGTTATAAACCTCTTTTTAAAAGAATTTTTTGTTATTATTTAGAACAGTAGTACATATAGACTTCTGGTTAGTCCACATCAAAGTTAATTTTATATACCATCACTCTGTAAGAATCAGCAACTTAGAAGTTTTAAGGAAATTGAGAAGCAATGAAATACATAAATGTCTAATGCTTTACTGAACATGACTAAATCTCCTTAATGACTTTGAAGGCAGTTCAGGATTTTCCTATTCATCTGTATAATCATTAAAAACAACACTTTTCACAGTGCTGGACAGCAAACATGAAAAGGTGGATGCATGGCCTGATTCTGCTTTATTCTATGACACTCTACCTATTTATTGAGCAAAATTCTGGTACCTTTGTTCATCATTCACCATTAAAACTATAGTTGTAGAGTTTGGGATGTGAGTGATTATTCAACCTTTTCTATTATTGATCCATGTATACTTTTTGGTCAAAGCATTTACCTAAAGGGAACATTTTTTGAAGCCATTTTACTGTTAAAGTCTCCAGATGAAAGTTTTAAAAAAACAGCCTCGTTTCTTGTTTTCTCTTCCTCTAATTATAAGGGAGTGCTCAACCTCATGGCTGCTGACACAGCTACCAAGAATTAATCAGAACAGTCTAAGTCTGGTCTACTTACCAGGTGGTTTATATTTGCAAATTAAGGAATGCCAAAGATGGTGTCAGAAAGCAACTTAGGTTCTTGGCCATTTAAAAATCATTTTCCTAACTGACATTACACTAAATAGAAAATGCCTACTAAGAGTTTCTTTAGAGTGGAGAGAGGAAACTGCTAAGTTGAACAATATTAAAGTGCCATTATGATGTCTCAGCAATCATTAAATATTAGAAATATCATGTGGTTCAATCTATCAGATGATATGGCATGTGTTTTTAGACTATTTTTTAAAAGTTTGAATCTAAAAGAATCTTAGAAAGAACAACTTGGATATTGTACTTTTGTTAGATGGTCTGAGATTTCTCAAAGAGCAAGGCATATTTTAAATTAAAATGGATTTGCTTATTAAAAACAAAAGGAAACAAAGGCAGATTTAGCTCTACTATTCTGTTAGTATAGAGAAGGATATTGAGGGATAATTAATGAAATGGTTTAATGAATACTAGCTGTGGCATTTGAAAACAACATGATTCCTTTTCTCAATATTCAAAATAACATCCAAGAGAAAAATATTAAAGTTGGGGATTTTTCCCTTTATTGTTGATTAGAAGATACAAAAATATCTTTGTATTGATTTTTTTATGCACTAGAGTGAATAATCATGCTGAGCTTTTCCATTTATTGTTGATTTCAAGATACACAAACCCAGTTTTTTTGGCAGTTAATGTTGCTCAAGAACAACCAGTTTCAAAGGAGAACTACCTTTTTACAGGCACATAAATGGAGTTCCAAAGAAACATCAAACTCTAAGTAATTTTATTTATTCTAACTCTCCTTTGAGTTTCAATGCTTGGTAAGTAACTTCCGTTCAAAACCTTACCATTGTCAGCAACGATTTGGCTCTTTAACCATTTATATTCCATATTGGAATGATATGTTATGCTATGTTTACGAGCACAAAACAACCATATGAATTTTTGGACAATGGTAAAGCAAATGCATCTCTGAAATTACATCTGTAGCATTATTCAAGTTTTGGTAGCATTAATGTTCAAAATATATGGACTTACATGTTTTCTGAGTAACAAAAACTTATTGCATTACAAAATAATAAACAAACTCTTAAGAATTATACATACAGGAGTAGGCAAAATTAGATTTACAGTTGTGAATATGCCAAAAACACAGATTTTATTCTAGCATTATTATTGTATTATTTGTATTATAACTGTAAACCTACATTTGCCCACCCCTGTGTATTGCTCTGTGCTTATAAAGTACTACTTATCAAAGCCCAACTTTCTTGTCACACTTTATTCTTAAATGCATTAATCTCAATTTGGTATCTTTTAAAGTTTATCACAGTTATCTTTCCTTAAACAAAACAATTTATTTTTTTCCATACCACCAGTGAGCCTGGCACTGAGCAAAATATTTTTTATATATCTCAACTCATTTCATTGTCACAATCTAAGTAGATGTAATCCCTGTTATATATTATTCTCAGAGATAAAGGATGATGCACCTCATGGCTGGAAGTATTTAGTTTGAAGCCAGGTATTTTCTCTGTCATACTATAAGAATTGTGCTGAAATGCACACTGCAGGAATAGCTAGGTATTTTTAAATTTATTCACTAGAAGGGCTCAGATTTTAATTAAAGTCACCTAGGAATGTTGCTAAACTGAGGATTCTAAACTGAGGAGCTGGAGGTTCTGCATTTCTAACAAGCTCCTGGGTGAGAGTGCTGATCCTGAATCATACCTGGAGTATTGAGTCTACAATGTTAAATGCCTGGCCAGGTAGAGAGTTCATGCCTGAACTTTCAAATGCAATAGTGGCTTTGCGGAGAAGCAGGTGTTAGAAATCAACCATATCCTAACAGAACTGCCAGCAAATGTAGTATTAGGCATAGGGGCTCTTGGAACTCACAAAATGAGCTGTAAGTAGTAGTTGGGAGATTTGGGGAAATTGGCCAATGCTGGTTTAATTTGCAGGGGCTATACAAGGCAGGAACAAAGGAATAAGAGATGGTCACAAACAGGACAGTTAGGGATGAAATAAAACAAAGACAAATGGAGGGTATGGAGTTCATGGGGAGCCACTGTGATAGCCTGTTAAGAGTGAACTCTTGGTGAGTGAGTCCTGAAAAATAAAAGATGCTATACCTGAAAATACACCTTTATTGGCATATTCACCACAGAGAACTACCAAAGCTAGCCTGTTTCTTTGTTTCTTCTTAGAGAGCAAAGGCTATGATTTGCTTATGACTATGAAGGAATTTGGACAAGAAGACTTTATTGCTAACTGATATCAGGCCCTCTCTAACTCAGGTTATCCATTAACCAAACTTTGGTTTTCAGGCATTAGTTCATTAGTCATGTAGTAACTTAATATTTGAAAAGTTATACTGGGAGGAGCAGCATCAGCATTACCTGGGAACTTGTTAGAAATTCAAATTCTTGGTCCCCATGCAAGATGTTCTGAGTCAGAATCTGCATGTAACAATAGCCCTGGGTGATTCCTATGCATAGTAAAGCTTGAAATGCACCGATGTATCAGAAAGCAGGAGTCTGGAGAAAAGTCCAGTTGGCTGCTAGATTTTGATGGAAACACAAAAGGAGTCTGGGAAAGCTGGTCAGACTTTTCTTTATGGGTTTACCAAAGATAGAAAACTCAAAGAACATGAGGGTGCTGCCTTTTCTGAACCAGAGCTACAAATCCAAAGCTACTGCTAGAACAGAAAAGAACTATTTAGCTAATACTATTAACTTGGAAAACATCAGGCAATTCACAGAGTCTCCATAATAATTGCCTCTCACAGCCAGAATGCCTATGCACTTGCTTGCCTGGCAGCATCAATGATCACCCATAATCAGATACCCAAACAAGAAAATCTAAGTTCAAGAGCAGTCACCTTTGTCACCTTGGCAAACTTGCATCCTAGCCCAAGGAACCTACATATTAGAAATTAAAATTGTTTAAGGAAAAAAAAAAATCTCCTTTATCAGAACATTGTCACTCCTTTGTCGAAAGCTTCCTCTTCACACTCATTGCCTTAAACCATAATGTTAACAAGATCAAAAGGAGCTAAAGAAGAAATGGAAGGCAACTGTTTGCAGCTCCTTGCCTCTTCCTCTATTATGATACTAAGCACATTGCTGTTGTTGATTTACAGGCTCTATTAATTAGAATCTGTTGTGTTACAAAACATCCCAAACAACATTTATTTAGCTCAGGAGTCTGGAGAAGTTGGGTGGTTCATCTGGCCTTAGTTGGAATGTGTCCGTAGCCAACTGCTGGCATGGCTGAGAGGTGGCTGTTCAAGGTGACTTATATAGGTCACTTCATCTCTACTCTATGTGATATCTCCTCCTTCAGTAGGCTAGTATAGGCTTTTTCATATGTTAATAGCTGGGTTACAAGAAAGCAAGAAAGATGTGCAAAGTCCCAGAGTAACAGACTGAAACCAGCTGATAGTCACATATGATGCATTCTATGGGTAAAAGCAAGTCACATGGCCAGCCAACACTCAACGGGTAGGGAATGGACAGAAAATGCTTCAATGTCACACTGCCACTGATGTGAATATAGGGAGGGGAAGAACTCTGCCCATTTTTGCAACTGATCTATGACATAGGTCAAAAAGGGTCAGGAGACTCTCATAGGCAGGGAACATGTTTTATTCACCTTAGTTTCTTTAGCACAGTCTTGGTGTTCTCAGCACTGACACATTTGGGCATTTAACAGATGTCTTAGAAACAGCTTAATTCATTTTGTTTGCTCCTTATACAGGTTTTGAATCTCTGATTATATTGGAAATTCGGTTATAATGTGGTGATTACCATACTCATAAAAATTACCTGATTACTGTGACTAGGAGAAAAACTTTTTTTAATTGGATATTTTACAATTTATAGAAAGTCATGGTAAGAAAATTACAAAACATAAAATAGGTATAAATGACTGTTGAAAATAGGCCTTGGGTCACTTAATAAAAATTCTCACAAAAACATTTGCCCAGAGATATTTATTACAATATTATTTATAAGGGTAAATATTCTGAGAACAATAAAAATATAATTCTAAATTTAAAGGATGGCTATGGTATATCCCCATGGTAGAATATTAACCATCCATTATAAAGACATCTGTGGAAAATATTTTATAATACAAATATATTCTGTATGTTATATAACACATTCACTATGTATCATGCAAACATATATATTTATTATATGTATATTATGAAATACTTAAATATCATAATAAATGTGTGTATATTTATACATATTGTTAATATTTATATAACTATTACTTATGCAGTCATATTAATGTAAAATATATGCAATATTACATAATATAAGTTTGATTATGTAATAAGTTGGTCTATGACTAAATATATATGTGGGGTAACTGGTCAGATGGGCTACATTTATATTTTTACTTTTATATGTTTTTTTTTCTATTTTCCAAATATCCTACAATATAAATATATGTTATGCTTAAAATAAATTAATTAAAAGAAATACCAAAGAAAAAGAAGGAAGGATGAAAGGAAGGAAAACAATTTTTTATCTCTGCTATAAGGACTGTTTATAACATCACAGATTGCTGTATAGGTAATTTAATTTATGCCCATAATTTCCAGTAATACCACAGTAATTATATCTGGAAAGTTCCATCCAGAGAACAAGTTAAATGGTTTCACAATCTTTGCAGTCATGGAAATCCACTCTCCTAGAAATCCTCATGGGGAAGAGCATGTAAGTTTCAGCCATCAGGACAGCAGGTATGTGGGGACAAAGGCCAACTGTTGTGACTTTATGAGAAAAGGTGAATATCAAGGACAGTCTTAAAAAGAAAATTAATCACACAGGAGATGTGTGCCAGGAGACAGGACCAGTTCCTCCCAGTGTCTTGATGCAAGTGGAGGATTAGGGTGAGAAGGGTCACAGGAGGCCAGCCTTGTCTCCAGAAGCCATGTTTTGAATGCAAAAGGATGCAGATGTCCTAGGGTGGGAGGGAGAACAACATTAGCTTACTCAGTTGTACAGGTCAACCAGTAACGGAGTGGGGACTTGGAGATAACTGTTAGTGAGGATGGAATCAAGAGATAGTTTCAACTTGGAGTCATTATTGTGATATAATTGTTTCTTGGGCTGATGTGCAGTGAAATGCCAGTTTCATTAGCCTCATTACTTTTTTTTTTTATTGTTGTTCAGTTACAGTTGTCCCTATTTTTCCCCTGTTGTTCTCCCCTGCCTCACCCAGCCCATTGTTCCCACAGTCAATCTCCACCCTGTTGCCCATGTCCATTGGTCCTTTATACATGTTCCTTGACTTGCCGCTCCCCCTTCTTTCCCCTGTTATCCCCCTGCCCATCCCCTCTGGTAACTGTCAGTTTGTTCTTTCTTTCCATGTCTCTGGTTCGATTTTGCTTGCTTGTTTGTATGGTTGATTAGGTTCCACTTAGAGGTGAGATCATATGGCATTTGTCTTTCACCACCTGGCTTATTTCACTTAGCATAATGCTCTCCAGTTCCATCCATGCTGTTGTGAAATGTAGGAGCTCCTTTCCTTCTGCATAGGATTCCATTGTGTAAATGTAGCACAGTTTTTTGATCATCATTATTTTTAATCATAGTCAAAAGCTCACCTTTTATTTCCTCTTCTTTTTTTCCTTCCTCTTTTTTTCCCTTTGTTTTTCCTTTAGTGTTTCTTTTCTTCTGTCCCTCCCTCCCCTACATTTCACCTCCCAAGTGACTTTCCATCCCCAGCTCAAGGAAGAATCTCCAAATTGTTGAACATATGAACATCCAATCATGATTTTGGTCATCTCTAAGTGTAACTACACTCCTCTAATAGTCAACAATTATTCCTATTCACTTCTACCTCAATATTCTCTCCTAAATCATTTTAAATATCACCACTTCAAATTTCTGTCCTCCCTGATCTATAAGTATGAGAGATCAGAGACTGCAGGCTGGTTCATTTAAATGTTAAAACATTGCAGCAGTGTGCAACTGCCTTTAAATTTCAGCTTTCATGGCTTGTGCTTTTACTAAATTAATAGTCAGCACTTCCATAGCATTTGTGATTTTCAAAGCAGTCTACAAACATTAATTAATGCTAATGCTACCCTAAGAGAATGCTATAACTAGCTAACTGACTGAACTTTATCTTGAATTATTTTTAAATTGTTTTCAACTTGGGAGGGAAGTTGGAGAGAGTGCACAAGAGTATATAGCACGTTCTGTCATTTGCTGCCTCCTAAAAAAAGTAATGATGCAGCAAATTGAAATGAATCATCCTCAGAAGGATATTAAGATTTGATCTACCTGGAATTAGTCATCTCTAAGAACTACCTGTAGCCTAAACTGCATTGACCAAAGCAGTACTTGGAATAAACATCTGAAGACAAAAATAGTTTATAATCTGGGCATCTTTTCTTTTCTAGAATCTAATTATTCTTTCTTTGCTTTTTATCACTATTTGCAAAACAAAACAAAAACAAAAGATGAACAGAATGAAAATATGGTTTTCTCTGAGGCCAATAAATAAGCATTCATTTAATACCTAAGTTTCACATATACTGTTTGGTTCTGGGGTAGGGAGAGGGAAAAACAGTAAAAACAAAACAAAACAAAATAACAACCCACTGTTCTTGCCTTACAGTAGCCTTCAATGTAGTCATGAAATTAAGCTAATGTGAGAAAATGATAAACAATTACTGGACTTTGGATCTACAAATGCGATCATAAAAAAGAAAAATCCTTGTAGACTGGAGGAGCTGAGTGGGCATTCAAGGAAGAGTTAGTCATGGAGTTGGAATTTTTAGATAGTATATTAGATTTTGAACCACACTAATATTAAGGAAGCCATTGCAAGTTTTTGAGCAGGAGGTAGAAAGGTGAAAGAACTGTTTTAGGCTGAGAGTTATAAGCAGATGAAGGTTGGATAGATGAGACATCAGTTTAAGGAGCTAATGTGGGTGGTAGGTAGAGCAGAATGGTTGAGAATAGCAGTGTGATTAAAAGGTGAATCTTGAACTCAGATGAATATTGGTTCAAAAATCCTAATTTTTTTGTAGATGGATGACCTTGAGAAAATTTTATTCCTATTGAATTTTCATTTCCTCATCTGTAAAGGAGGATGAGGATAATTATAACTGAAATGTAGTGTTTTGAGATTTAAGTG
Source organism: Pteronotus mesoamericanus (assembly GCF_021234165.1). Taxonomy (NCBI): domain Eukaryota; kingdom Metazoa; phylum Chordata; class Mammalia; order Chiroptera; family Mormoopidae; genus Pteronotus; species Pteronotus mesoamericanus. Next base: position 30,411,685 of record NW_026555105.1, on the reverse strand, counting down.
AGTTACACAAAATGCAATGTCCAGTGGATAATTACTGGTAATGCAGAATGTAAAAGAGTTTTACAAACAGTGATACTTAATATTCCATATGATTTGTTTCCGTGGTTACATTATAACCCCCAAAATGTGTCATTCTAAATTCTAAATCAAGTAGGCTGCACAATGACATGAATTGTAGGTATATTGTATGTTTCTCAAATATTGATGAGAATGAATTCCACATGTAGGCTTATATAGGGGAATGTGTAGCTTAACAGGTGCTAAATTTATAGGATGTTAAGCCAATCTTCCTTGGCAGATGCAGGAGCCCTGAGGGGTATATTAAGAATGTAAGCATCCCTTACTCATCAGATATCTTGAGGGAAGACTTTGATATTCTATTGAGGGTAGACTTGAGCAAACTTAGCTCTAAAGAGTTAGAGGCAACCCAGGTGACATCTGGCCCCAGAATTCTTGTGCCAGTGTAAGTGTTGCTTTACCAAGTCTTGATCCTCATTTCCAAAAAGTACAGGATGGGGCAAAAGCAGATTTACAGTTGTGAGTACACAAAGCAGAGTTTATTCTTGTATTATTGTTTATTGTATTATTTTTTATAGGAACAACCGATTACTTTGCCCCACCATGTTTATGAGATTTTAGATTCAGGTATGTTACCCTGCCTGGTGTAGCTGAGTTTATAGAATGCTGGCCTGCAAACTGAAGGGTCACCAGTTTCATTCCCCGTCAGGGCTCATGCCTGGGTTGCATGCCTGGGTTGTGGGCCAGCTCTCTAGTAGGAGGTGTGCAAGAGGCAACCACACATTGATGTTGCTCTCCCTCTCTTTCTCCCTCCCTTCCCCCTCTCTAAAAATAAATAAAAATTTTTTTAAAAATTAAATAAATTTAAGCATGTTAATTCTCTGACAACAATCAGAATCATGCTTACTTTCTATGCATAACCAAGTTTGAGAACCTGTTCATAACCTTACAATGTATACCTTATCTCATATTACTGAGGCTGTGTTTATAACCATCTCAGAACCAACTGCATCTTTACTGTTATCCATCTTCAGGTTATTCAAGAATTCAAGTATAAAGCAAGACTTATACTATGTCCTAAATCTGTCAGCAGCAAGTGTTAAGCAATACAAAGTACCAGATAAACAACTTGGAGTAATAACTTAGATTTAAGATACTGTTGAAAAAACTTATGATGTAGTCAGGATGTACTCAGCCTATTTGCTGAGTAAAACCTCCTTTTTTTTTTTTCTGTGTGTGAATAAAATGAATTCAATTTTTCTCTTTTCTGGGATCCATTTTCTATACTGAAATATGAAAATCAAATAAAATTTGAATTTCAGATTTTCTACTTGAAGGATCTCAAATCCTTGGCAAAGCTAAATATGCTCATATATTACTAGGTGGTATCATAGGTAATAGTATACAAATTATAGAGGCACCTGCTGCTGTTTAATATTTAAGGGGCACTTATCCAGTGTTGGCCTTAAGGATAGAGCATATTTTATTGAGAATCAGTCAAAATCTAGAAGTTATACTTTACCATGGCTCAATATATGAACAAATAATAATTATGAAAATTAAGGAAAAATGGACATATGTGATTTTGTGCTTATTTTACTTAAGTTAGATATCTTGAGAATGTACGAAAGTACAAATCTCAATCTTATGTTCTTTGCCATTCCATATCCTGTGAAATCTTAAAGTTCACTGCATGATTTCTATGAACTCAGAAACTAACAGTTTCTTCTGTTTCTAAGCTTCTGTTTCCATCTATACCATTTACACCAGACACTGTGTTGACCTTAAAATAAAAGTCTGTTCTTGATCTCTATAAGACAGTAAAATGAAAAATAGAATCATACAAATATTCACTCATCAAAGTGTGGATACAGTTTTCCTTATGATTTAAGATCCTTGGAGAGGTTGTAATTCACACTGCCCATCATGAAAGCTGTAGATGATCACCATAATCTTCACTGTCTCACTGCAAACACTCTATGTCTCCTGGGATTATCTCTTAAAGAAATACTTGCTCCCAAATTCTTCTATGGCTTCTGCTTTTGGAAAAATCCAATTTAAGACAATAGTATTCTAGCTCATATATAGGTATTATATGTCAGGTGGTTATGAGAACTAAGTGTATAATTTATGTAAAATATAAGAACAATGTCTGGTGCTTAGTCCTCAGTGAAATATTTGGAATTCATGGAATCACTAAAGTGACTCAGTTCCTTTGCTTTCCATTCTGTGAATCTCCATTCAAGATTCAAATTTAGGTAATAAAATGTGATTGGATTAATGTGTGTCACTTGTCCCACTAAGGCCAGTGTTCTGGACCATGACTGGTAGCTTTGTGAGGATGGCATGGGGTAGAAACAAATTAGCATCACTAAGGAAGAGTTAGCTGGGAAGAAAAATGCCCCACAGCCCCGCCCACTTACCTGATTCTAAACCCTGTTCTATGTATGAGGGAATGAAGGCACAGGAAGATTCGGGGATTTGCCAAAGACACAGTCAAGAATTGGTGGAATAGATGTTGGATCCATCTCCTTTGATCCTCAATCCAGTATTCCTTCTTCTACAATGTTATTAAAAAAATAAAAAGAATACTGATCACAATTTGCTACTATCTGCATATGTGAGCCTGAAAATGTACTTAATGTACCTGTTCCTGAATTGCCAGCATCAGTGAAATTGTTTCTTATTTGCATTGTTTTGCTTCACATGAGTTGGAGAGAAATTAAGCTATTGATTTTCCAAATATTCAGCAAGTTATTGGTGAAAAATACATACTCAGGTTTCCGACTGGGCTCTAAAATATTGATAGTCAACAAACAATATAGTGTCACTTACCATTAATGAATTTCTTTGGGCATGGAGAACGGATATTAAAAAGTTACTAAAGTCTAAGTCAAAGCAAACTGACTGGACTGGAATCAAAAAGGAAAAGAAAAAGCTGAATTGTGAGGACAAAGAAAGATAATATAGCATTATAATAAAATGTGTTTAAATGACAGCTGAAAGAATGAAAATCTGGCATGTAGTGACTAGTTGCAGTCTACTTTATTAGTATTACTTTTGTATGGGAGACCATGTTCTACTTAAGACAAAGAAATAGTCCCAGTGAGAAATGGGAATCAGACATGGAGGCCCGATTATAACCCAGAAGCATAATTTGACAGTTATGTGCTGTGGCAAAAGACTTTTGAACCTCCATAAATCACCTCAAATATCCTCATTCTTGACAGAACCACCAGCCCAGGGGTTGTCTTTGAGTTCAAAGGATAGAATTACTAGTATGTAAAAGGTCTTTAACCTGTTTAGGGAATATACACTGTATATAAATCTAAAATAATATAGTCCCTGAGAAATAATCGAACTGCTAGCACATAAAAACTTCCTGATTCCAGAAGCAAATGCCACCAGTTAGGTGAAATTACATTATTTCTGTAAATCGGTTCAGTGTACGAAAGTTTTGTTTTATTTTTTAAGGCTATGGGGCTATGACCCCATTTCACAACCTTCCCACAATAAACTCACCCTATAAATTCTCCAAACAACAATAGCTACAAAACCTTTCAGAAAGACAGATAAAGTGACCTTTGGTAATCAGATACCATTATTTTTAGGACATATTTTACAGAAAAATTTTCTGTCTTTGCAATAAAGAAAATTATTTTGATCTTTGTGTACCTAACTTTGGAAATAAAGAAATCCTCCTATTTTTAGCCATAAACCAGACTTTGGGGGAACTTATGGCTGTAGTTATTGTTTTGTACTGACTTGGCAGTGAATAGATTGCTTTGACCCATGTTAGATCTCAACAGTCACAATGTTTGTGCATTTAGTTAGATTTCAGATATCATGTATACCCTTCTAGTACAAAGGATAGCTAACTACATCTACATTCCTTTTAAGATCAAGGGAAAAAACTACAAAAACAGTATAGTAAAACCTTAATTAACTCAACTATTGGGGACATGGCGAGGTTTATATTCAGATTTAGAGCTAAACAAAAGTCAGTCAGGGGTTCAATTTTTCCCCAAACTTTTTTAAATTAAAAATGCTCTAAAATGTGTTGATTTAATAAGTATATTGTGATGACCCACTAGATACTTTCTTTTAAATATAGTGCAGGATTGTCAGGTAAAATCATATGGAATTGGGCTTAATTTATACTTACCTAAAATCATTCCTCAGAAGATACTGAAACATTATAGTAATACATAGCTCACACGTACATGGTACTTTCTATGTTCCAGTTAGTTTTCTGAGTTTTGTATGGGTATCTATATGTATATGTATATATTAATGCATTTAATCCTTATACTACCCTGAGAGTCAGGTACTATTTGTAACATCTGCACTTTACAGAAAAACAAACTAAGGTATGGAGAAACTAACTTACCTGCCTCAGTCTACATTGCAAGGGAGAACCAGGGTGGGAATCTCAGCTTGCTGGCCTCTGTGCAGGTGCTCTTAACCAGCACACAGTTTCGCCCTGAGGGTCAAACTGGTCTGTTCTTATTCAGCTTTTTCTTCAAAGAGGGAAATACTTAAAATAACAACTCCTGAATAATTGAGGTGTAGTTTGCTGCTGTATGACAGAGTGGGCAGAGGTTAATTTCCCTTTTCTTCTGTAATAAGCTCCATGACCTTGGGCGAGTCACTTTGGGCCTTGTAATTTTTTTTGCCATGAATTAAAGGGATTAGTCTAGACCTGAGCTGTTCATTATGGTAGCCTCTAGCCTCAAGTGGCTACTAAGCACTTGAAACAAGACCAAACTGAGATTTTGCTAAGTATAAAACACATACCAGGTTTCAAAAGCATAGTATGGAAAAAATTTAAAATGACTAGTTTTTTTTTAATATAGGTTATGTGTTGAAATGATAATATTTTATATATACTGGGTGAAATATATTACTAAAATTAATCTTACCTGTTTCTTTTTACTTCTAATGTATGGAAACATTAAAAATCCATATATGTTTTAACTTTCTGGTTCACAAGATGTTTTTTATTGGATTGTGGTGGTTGTACTGATTGTTCTTCATGTACATGCCTGTTAATATTTCCAAGTGAAATACCACTTATAGGCATAGGCAGGGAGATGCACAATTCCCCACATTAACTTTAAAACATTAATGTTTAAAATATTAGCTTTAGTATCAAGATATTCTTCCTTGATCAAAAAGATTTTATAATGTAAGTGTATTACATTGACATTATAAAAGTAACTCAAGTCCATTCCAGGTCACTAAAATAAGTTATTTACAAATGTTACTGTTTGTTATTAGAAACAAATTATTTGGTCACACTTCAAAGTGAGGTGTCTTTCTGGTGTGTCAAGATATCAGAAATGTCCTAGATATTTTTAAAGTCCTTAGAATTCTTAGATTCTGCAGTTCTATTCTTACAGAAATCCAGCCATGGACTTTCTAAAGATAAAAATGGAGAAATGAAAATGCAAAGGTAGAACACAACATGTTTATAAGTCAGGGAATGTCAGGAGTACTGTCATCTCTTTTTCTCTTTCTTAAACAGGAGCTAATGATCTTGGAGGCTGCCAGCGGTGGATTCACTGTAGGAAAGCTAATTCAAAGTTATGGGGCTAAATGGCCCAACCAGGAGCACAGATCTCTTATACACCTCGTGGTTTTGCAGTTCTGCCCCCGGGGTTTGCTGGCCTTCACACCTGCAGCAGGGTGTGGCAGGAGCAGCTGTCTTCCCAGTTTACACTGTCAGTGCCTGTGGGAGGTGAGATGCCTCATGCAGCTGTCCCAGCAGGCTCTGCAGATAATCTGATAGTTTTCTTTTGCCCTGCATCATGAAACTTGGATGATAAAGACCAGGTTCAGGTTAAAAGTTAATGCTTCTTGATAATTCATCACCTTAAAGGTGTTGTGGAATTCATAAAATATAGAAGGTGTCAGCAGTCAGAAATGATAATATTAACTCAAAAAATAATTAAATTCTTAACTTTTCTTTAAATATTTGTGAATTATTTCACTAAATCCATGTAGCATGCTATAAAATTATCTCAGATAAAAGATTTATAAAATAAGGGGAAGTAGAAACCAAAGAGAATAAAAACCATTTGAAAAGTTCATTCCTTCCCCCATGCTTTCCCTCACATCCTTTAGATCATAATACAAAGCTTTCCGCATGCAAGGGATTAATATTGTAATACAGTGGTTCTCAAAGTGTGGTACCCTGGACTAGCTGCATTAGCATCGCCTGAGAACTTAGAAATGCAAATTCTTGGGTCTCAACCCAGACTTACCAGAACAAACATTTTGGTGATAAAGCCCAGCAATTGATGTTTTAACAAGCCCTTCAGGGAATTCTCATGCATTTGAAAATTTGAGAACCTGTGCTATATAGTAGACACTGCTGGTACCAGGCTAGATTCCTTTTACTGGTTGGGCGGTTATCCGTTGGCAGCTAACAGCCCACAACTGCGAACTTCAAGGTTGATTGAACAACCTCGCTCAGACAGGGAGACATCTCAGAGGTAATGCCATATCACCACTCAGAACCTTGGCCATCAGCCGACTGATAAGGGGAGACAACAGCCCAACCTCTTTAATTCCAGGCAGGATAACTCTGTAGTATGCTTTATGCACTACAGCTCCTTTGTGGGATCAGGCCAAGTTTAGAACTTTATCTCACATCTCATCCTTGCTCATGTCCTTGCCCTTCCCTGTCTTGTTTCCCTTATAAAGAGTCCTCCCTCAGTATAGCACATGAGTCTGAATCCTTGTCTTAAGCTCTGGTTCCAGGGGATCCGTTCACATCCAATCACAGTCAGAAAACTATGGCCTGCAGGCCAGTCACTAGTTTGTGCAAATAAATTTTTATTGGAAAATAGCTGTGCCCATCAGTTACACATTGTCTATGGCTGTTTTTGCATAACAACAGCAGACCTAAACAGTTGCAACAGAGACTGTATAGGTTACAAAACCTAAAATATTTACTATCTAGCTCTCTAAGAAAAAGTTTACCAATGTCTACCTTACATATTAGCCATGATAAGATGAACAAAAGCTAGAAGGGAACAAAATTCTCTACTATGTATTAAGCATGTATTATAAGCAGAGGTGTACTGGAGCCAATTGTGCATTTCCAACTTTGCATGTGACTTCATGTTGGCAGCTTGAAATCAGCCATGAGAGGAAAGTTTCCACTATGAAAATGGGAAAATTCTACAAGTCATATTTTTTTTTACCCTGGGGAGCCAAGTGTTAAGCATTTACAAGCACACTACTGATTATAAGCTAGGTGCCTTACACTCTTTAGCATGGTACAAAGAATCAAGACTCTAAAGGAAGACAAGAGGAAATTGTATTGAGATTGTCCATGTATATGTGGAAAGCACTCTTAAAACAGGGGTTTTAATTTTTTTTTTTTACAGAAGACTTTTCTTTTGTGGGCACATGATCTCTGAGGTCTGTTTCATGTTTTGTTTTAAATACTTGTCTATATTATTTACTAAATTTCCTCTGTGATGGGGCATTCCCTCAGCTCTCTGTTGCGGATTGCTTTTTTGTCTTAAGTTCAACCTAGTATTCTTTTTTTTCTAACAGGTTTTTCTAACAGATTCTCTTGGGCATCCCTTTGGTCTTGGGACTCCTATTATATGTATAAGTCTAAAATGTTGTTACCCCTTGGTAGTCCTATTCTCCACAATCTCTTCTTTATTCTTCCTACCAAGAGTGGCTAATGAGCTCTATCTTGCTAGTACTTTTAAGTTTCAGTGTGTTAGGGAGTTATTCTTCTAAAATACCAGAGGGATAGGAAAGGAGTAGGCTCCACAAAAAAATTTTTTGGTGGAATGTGGTTGCCAGCCTTTATGATGACCCCCAGTGGTCTCCAGTTTTTGTGATATATGCCTTATGTAATTCCCTCCCTTGTGAAAAGAGGTGCCCAGTGTAATCAGTGAGGTACTGCAGAAATAGCAGTGTGTGTCTTCCAAGGATAAGCCATAAAAGATACTGTGGCTTCTCCTTCCTTCCTTGGATCCTTTATTTGGAGGGCGGCTGGTCACCATGCTGTGAGAACACTCAAGCAGTCCTCATGAGCAATCAGAATTTGAAATCATCATCTAAATTTAAAAGCTAGTACATCCCAACAGTCGTTTGTGAGGCAGATCATTTCTAGTCTGGTATGCTTGCATAACTTAAAGTATTTTTAATCCAAAAGCCAAAGAAAGTGCCATGGCTAGGTGGCTCAGTTGGTTGGAGCATTGACTCATACTCCAAAATGTTTCAGGTTCAATTCCTGGTCAGGGCACATACCTAGGTTGCCCTGGGTTTGATCCTCAGTCAGGTGCATACAGGAGGCAATCAATCAATGTTTCTCTCTTACAAATATGTCTTTTTCTCTCTCTCCCCCTTCTCCTCTCTCTGAAAATCAGTAAACATATCTTTGGATGAGGACTTTTATTTGTTTTTTTAAACAAGTATCTGTTTGTTGTTTTTTTTTTTTTTAACATTTCATTTATTTATTTTTAGAGAGGAGAAGGGAAGGAGAAAGAGAGGGAGAGAAACATCCAATCTGTGGTTGTCTCTCATGTACCCCCTACTGGAGACCTGACCTGCCACCCAGGCATGTGACCTAGACTGGAAATGAAACTGGCGACCCTTTGGTCTGCAGGCCAGCACTCAATCCACTGAGCCACATCAGCCAGGGCTGGATGAGGACTTTTTAAATAAGCCAAGGAAAATCATGTTAACCTGTGAATCCTCAGATATCTTTTACTGCCTCCTTGCCAAACAGAGCTCAGTAATGTACCAACCTTGAGGTCAGAGATAGCAATTTTACTTAATTCTGGCTTGAAACTGATTTTATTCAATAATGATATATTATTTGCTATTGAATCATCTCTAAATACTCTTCCTAGCACTCGAATCATGACAGACATTGGTGACAATGCTAAAATGTCCCATGAGTTGGAAATGTTGCAGCAAGCCCTTTGCCCTCAAGGCCACTTCTTCAAATCTGGCCTAGATAATAAATTGCTCTGTTTTCCTGAGAATACCACAAGGTATATTCAAAGCCCGGTATGCTTGGGCTTCTACCTGAACTATTGAACACACAATTAATTTTCCACATTTACCGAGTTCCCGTGAGGTTACTATTTTTTTCCTATTTATGATATTCTGTATATTTTTCTCATCCTAATTTAAGTGTTTCCCTTAACGGGAAGTTTAAAGTAAATCTTCCTTTTCTTTTAAATAAAAACTGTACTGTGAGAAACTGAGGTTTCTTCAAAACAATGTTTAATGCATAGAAATTGCTATTAGCCATTTTAAATTTCCCATCGCGTTGGGAAAACTTCTAAGTTTGCTTCATAGGAGTCAGCTTTTCTTCACTCTGTAGTGATGTGGTCTAGGGTGCAATTTTCATATATGATTTTGTAGCCATAAAAAGCCTCCAATCACATATGATCCCTGAAGGAAAAAATTTCCTTACAGTGACATACCGATTTTGCATTTGCTCTGAAACTTCAATATATGACAGTTTCTGTCCTGGACAGAGATTTTTATCTAGTAGAAGTTTGTAGAAAAATCTATCTGTGCTATCTTCTTCTTTATGCCTCTCTTCAGACATCTCTTGCTCCCTCTTCAGGATCCTCTTCCTCTTATACATCACCCCACAGCCCTGGCCAGGACTGAACTGAACCCCTGCTCCATGTTCCCTGATCCCCTCACAATCAAATTCTTCCCATCTTAGCTTTGCAAAGTCTGTTTATATTAAGACCCTAACAAAGTCTTATATGCTCCAAGAGACACATAAAAGCAATGTTTTATGCATTTTTTAAACTCATTTTTCAGGGAGAGAGAGGAGTTGGGGGGAGAGAGAGAGAGACAGAGACATTGAGAACTTTGATTTGTTGTTCCATTTATTTATGTACTTCATTGATTTATTCCTATATGTGCTCTGACTGGGGATTGAACCCACAACCTTGGTATATTGGGGCAATGCTCTAACCAACTAAGCTACCTAGCCAGAGCCTTTTCCTTTACAAATTTATTTGCAATTTCCAGTTCATTAGATTTATTTATTATAAATTCAACCAGAAAACTATTTAAGGATGTTACCTGAGCACAAATACAAAATCAGGGCTTACTTGGGGCATTGGAGTCTGATGCCAACATTATCATATAATTTTTCTCATTTTTTAAATAGAGTTTAAAAAACTCTAATCCAAACAAATAAGCAGTGGCAAATGGTAACAAATTTGTAACAATTTACATTGAAATATTAAAATACACTTTAAGCATGTCCACAGATTTAAAAATGGGATAAAATAAACTTTCTTTCAAAAATAGAATTCAAAATAGAATTATTTTAAATATGTAACTATCTAATTATTCTAAATATCAATTTAATAAGCATTCATTTTGGAGCAAAAGAAAATACTTTCTCAAATATACTTAGTACCATAAGATTCAGCAATCTCATTTTAAAATATTCTATCTGCTTATCTCTTCAGTGATGTTCTAAAATTTTTTAGAAAGTTCAAATGTTATTTTTTTCTGACATTCTATGAAATGTTTCAAATATAAGATGATTTTCTATAAGGTCAAATAGAGTTCATTCAGCTCAGGGAAAAGAAAAATCCATCCAGCAAGGTGTGCAAGATTGGGCAACCATGTTAACTTAGAGGTTCAATTAGCTAATGGAATCTCTTTCTACTTCAGAAATTATTGACCCTATCTAATTAATCTCCTGGAATGTGTGTCTAAACACAGAGGTCTTCAAAGGAACTGCTTTCCCTTTACTCTCACTGAAGTATGCTTTTACCTTGGGGCAGCCAGTGCCCGACTCCAGGTCAAGGAAGAATAAGTGAGGTGGTGAGAATTCAACTTATATGCTCCCTGGGATTCAATACCCTCCTCTCTACAACTTTACTTTCCCTCTCTTCTGGCATTTTCCCTCTTCTCATGCAGGTTCACCAAGCTGTGGGCATATGGGCTCTACCTTCATTGCCTTCTCCCTTTTAATGTGTACAGTAGGTCGGCAATTTTTAGCACTTTTCACCTCATAGCACACATAGACTAATTGCTAATATTTCATGGCACACCAAAAGTATATGTTGTATTTTTTTCTGGTCTGATAAAAATAGATATAATTTTGATTCATTCACACATATGGCCTCAGTTGTGTTGGCTGTTGTCATTTTTTATTGGACAGTCTAAGGGAAAAGAGGTCAGTGTCCCAACTAAATAGTCAGGTGCTGCATGTTTTAAACATTCTGCAATACACTGGTTGAAAATTGTTGCAGTAGGTCATCCAGATAAACTTACTACAAGAAACAGAACATGTGTGTGCATGCACAAAGCCCTGTCTTTTTGTCCTCTATTCTTACTTTATGGATAAAGAGATACAGGATATATATTTCAATAGAAATAATTTTAGTAACCCTCCATCATAGGGGTACCTATAAATGCCTGCAGGTAATGATAAAATGTATATATCCTCATTCATATTATTTCAGAGAATACACACGAATATAATTGGGAAGTCACCCTGTTATAAAAATGACATCATTGATACTGTCATGCAACACTTTTAACACTTTGAACAGTTACCAGCATCAAAAGATAGTGCTAAACTCACCTGAACACATTTCAGCAACATTTTGATGAGAGCCTCCACTCCTGTCATACTTTGCGACATTGCATTTGCACCATCAGTTTAGGTAGTCTGACATGCAAGTGCTGATTTATGACAGCAAGTTGAAAATGGACATAAAGATTTAACAATATTTTCCCCACCTGTATGTCCAGCATTTTCCAACATTAATCTTCCTGATGTTCATGTGCAAAAACACACTTCTCAAAAAATAAAGCCAAGATGGCCACAAGGTCAGTCCTCTTTGTATTCAGTTGGATTAAATTTAAAATGATAAAGTCATCAATGGAATGGGTTAGACGAAGATTGTTCTGTGTTTCCTGTTAGAATAAGGTCAAGGTCCTGATGACGTTGCTGTTTGTCCATGCTACCTGTGTAGCATGTCCCTCTCACTCACATGGCAGTACTTCCTTTGAATGACATTATAGTATCTTATTTTTAAAGATTTAAACTGTATTTATAGTGTATTTTTAATCTTCATATCTAAACTTTGCTTGAATACTTTTTTATATAAAGCTGTATATTGGTTATGCTGAAAGCAGCTGAAATCCTTATTTTTATTCCTACTACGTTTGCTTTAGATATGGCATTGTAACTTGGGAAAGGCTATAGTAGAAGATGGAAAAATTTCACCACCTAAATTCAGTGAGCACTTTGGGCACTTGTTATTGCCTTTCAAAGGGAAAGTCAAATGCCTAATAACTATCCTTGTGTACTGTTTTCTCCTGAAGACTCATGAAGATTTTCACTATAAGACTCTCATTTCATTCTGTCACAGATGTGACCTGCTTTGGCTGAAAAACCCATTGCCAGTCATGTAAGGTAGTGTGTCATTTCCTCATGTGATGGCATAACCTCTCAATTCTATCAACGCATTTCTTCTGGTTTTTTTTTCTTTATGCTGCGATCCATTTCCAGTTTTAAGAGTAATTTTATCACTGTCACTTGAAATTTGATAACATTTTAAATATAAATGATAGACCAAAACACTTGAAATTTGTAAGCCTAAAACTCTGACATCATCATGGAGAATGTGTGTGTATTCACTTAGTGCATAATTTCCTGTTCTGGGAGCAGAGACTGCGCCATGCCTTGCCCTCCCCAGCATGTAAGGGAACAGAGTGAGCATGAGCTGCTGTTGGAACTGAAGTACAAGTTATATGCACAGACATGTTTATTCCGGCAAAAACTTTTAGGGCAGAATTTAAACCTTCTCATCTGTGACTCCCTTACAAGTTGAATATATACAGAAGGGTAGTAGGAAACTGTTAGAACTCAGCATAAAATCTATTTGAACTGGTAGTATGGCTTAAAATGGTGCCCTCCAAAGTGTTAAAAATTTGGATTCTAACATATTTGAATATATAGGTTATTAAATTAGATCTTTAAAATATTTTAAAATAGAATTTGAATCAAACATGTGCTAGGGCCATACAGCATATTCTGTAAGTAGTCTGATAACCATTGCTCTAGTGTAACTATATGAACTCCCTTTAGCTAAATTTAATATTGATGTATAAATGACTGAAAATATATTAAATTGCTCATGTATAAAAGAATGCTTGATAATCCAAATAAAACTCTAATTGGTAGCGTTGCAAGAAGTATTGGGTTGGCCAAAAAATACATTGTGTTTTTTCTGTAAAATAAAAGATATGCTTTTCATTTTCACCAATAACTTTATTGATTTGGATATTTTGAGTAGTCGGCTATCTCCTGCTATTGGCTTCTAGTGGGTAGAGTCCAGGGGTGCTGCTAAACATTTTTCAGTGCATAAGACAGCCCCACTGCAAAAATTATTGGGCCAAAATGTCAATAGTACCAAGAAACTTCACAAACCACTTTTGACACCTTCGATAAATCACAGCATCTGTTCCATATACTGCACACATCTTTTTTTTTTGCGTATTTCAGTTGTGTTTTTTACTTTTCTTGAAAAAATAAAGCATAGTATGTCAAAAATGTGTATTTTCTTCCATCTTCAATATTAAAATGGCTACACAAAAATTCACCAATTTTGAAAGTTTTTTAAAAATTCACACTGATATGACAGCTGTCACAACACAATCTAACAAAATTGTTTCTAATGAAGTTAAAGACAACTAAGTGCTAGTAGAGCCATCGCATGGATAAAACTAAACAAACTTTTGGCCAACCCAATACAAAGGATTCTAAGAAGAATTATCCAAATGCAGAGACTGGGGTCCCATCCATGCTTATTGATTCAGATAAAATAAATCTGGGTTTGATCTCAATATTACATGTTTTCAGAGGATCCACTAGGGGTTCTGATGCAAACTGTATATCTGTCATATTTTGAAAATACTGTTCTAGAAGCTCCAGTGATCTGAAAGATAGCCGTTGATGATCTTTTTCCCCTGAGAGCTGTTTGAACTGTGTAATTGTTGTTCCTTCTAGTGCCACATGTTCATTCCAGGCTTTGCTGTGAAATAGGAAGGTTGAGCTACTGTTGCAGAGCTCATTACTTTGTTGTGCCAAGATAGCTGGCAGTGGCCTTTAAAAAAGACAGGTATTGTAAAATCCAGAGAAACCTCATAAAGTTAATTAACTTTATCACCATGAATTTTTTTATTTTATTTTATTTTATTTATTCTTTTTTAGCTGTCAACTAACAGTGTTTCCACAAGGAAAAATTTTTTCCTTCATGGTAGTAATTCTTTTAAATCAGAGTGATAACAACATAAATTTAACTTGTCATTTTGTTTTGTTAAGAAGATCTTACCAGGCACCTATAGTGTTGTCCCTGAACAACACAAACAAGAACACCCTTGTGAAGATTTTGTCAGTATTGGGGTGCAATACTTATAACTAGACAGGAACTTGCTGCCCACTCCTGTGTGAGCTATGTTGGGAGTCTTCATCATTTTCTAGCGTAGCTAGACAATACCTGGGCCAGACTGCTACTGGAATCGCCACCCCCACCTTCTCTCTCCATTCCACTACTCACCATCAATTTTGGAGATTTTTCTCACTTCATTTGAGTTTTCCTAGGAGAAGGCCTTAGGGGCTTGACTGCAAATGGTTTAACTGGGAGATACAGGAAATACCAGGGGTACAGGGAAATGAGATAGGCCAGGGAAGAAAGTCAATACAAGGTACAGGCTGTGTCATCAGGTGATTTAGCACTGTGAGCAACTGGAGCTCCAAATGAAGCTCTAGAGGACTGTGAGGTACAAGCCCCAGGGTTTACCAGCAAGGGGGAGAAGGGGCTGGGGTGGATAACTGCCAACTTCCCGTACTTCGTGGTTACTGGCTACTTCTGGAAGCTGTTTTGGCTTCCCTTTTATGCCAGTGGACCAGGCTCACTGGTCAGAAAATATCACCCCAGCTAATAATTAGCTAGAATCTCACCCTGAAACATCTGTAAAGCAAATCCAAGTGTGCTTAAAAGTGGCTTGTTAGGGATAACAAAAGATGTTACTCTCACTTCTGTCATTCAGAAAATTAATTACAAAGGTTGTAGGAGCCCTGTTTTAGGAAGCAGGAACAAATGCCAAATATATATATTTTTATCATATTATATCACAACCTTTTTTAAATTGGTTATGCAGATTGATTCTGCAAAATATCAGAACTCTATGCCAAAAAAACAAACAGCCCAATCAAAAAATGGGCAAGGGGCCGAATAGACATTTTTCCAAAGAGGACATACAGATGGCCAATACACATAGGAAAAGATGCTCAATGTGACTATTCATCAGAGAAATGCAAATTAAAACCACAATAAGATATCATCTCACACCTGTCAAAATGGCTATCATCAGTAAACAAACAACAAGTACTGCTGAAGATGTGAAGAGGAACTCTTTTGCACTGTTGATGGGAATGCAGGTTTGTGCAGCCACTGTGGAAAGCAGTATGGAAATAACCCCCCAAAATTAAAACTGGATCTGCCTTTTGACCTAGCTATCCCACTTCTGGCAATATATCTGAAGGAACCCAAAACACTAATTTGAAAGAACATAAGCACACCTGTGCTCACTGCAGTGTTATTTACAAATGTCAAGATATGAAAGCCGCCCAAGTATCCATTAGTAGATGAGGGGATAAAACAACTATGGGACATTTACACAATGGAATACTACACTGCAGTAAAAAAGGAGAAAAATTTTACACTTCGCAACAGTATTCGTGGTCCTGTAGAACATTATGCTAAGTGAAATAAGCCAGAAAGAGAAGGACAAATACCGTATGATTTCATTCATATGTGGAATCTAATGAACAAACTGAACTAAGGGGGAAAATAGGAACAGATTCATAGACAGAGAATAGATGATGTAGAGGGAGGCAGTTTAGGAGTGGCGGAATTGAGTAATAAGGAAAAAGGACTAATGGACATGGGCAACAGTGTGATGATGAGGAGAGGAGGGTATAAAGGGACTAGGGGAACTAAACGGTAGTGGAAAAAAATACAATAAAGATTAATAAAAAATAAAATAAAATCTCTTTCACAGAACCTCCCTCTTTTTTCTGTTGTCCTAGTTCTTTCTGGGTCTCTTTATCTTTCCTTACATTAAATCTTCATTCCTGGGTAGAATGAGGCAATGGTTGTTTAGATGGGTGGTTCCGTTAATAAGCTTCCCTGCCCCCACCCAGAAAAATTCTCCAAAATATCTTTGGAATACCCTTCCATTCCTATTCTTCCCTGCCTATTCTTGCCCCTTCTGAATATTTCTCCATATTCCTCGCAGTGATATTTTTCTTATAAAACTATAAACATACAAAGTATATAAAATATACTTTAAAACAACAAAGTATATAAGTATTCATTTATTTTTTGTACTCATTTATTTTTTTAAAATATAATAATGAAGCTGAGTTCTCTTCATACTCCCATTTCTTTATAAATTTTTACATATTGATAATTTTATACATGAGTACAAAATCGTATATTATAAAATTATAAGTCTTTATAATTTTTCTACATATAATTATATTACTAAACAGTATGTAGATTATATGTGAAAACCTTGTAGAATTAATAGTGTTCTGAGTATCTTCTGTGGTTTTATTTTTCCAC
This sequence comes from Pteronotus mesoamericanus, assembly GCF_021234165.1. Lineage (NCBI taxonomy): Eukaryota > Metazoa > Chordata > Mammalia > Chiroptera > Mormoopidae > Pteronotus > Pteronotus mesoamericanus. The sequence continues at coordinate 30,395,003 of NW_026555105.1, read as the reverse complement.
TTAATATCTTTTGAGATCCTGCTATGTTGATGCATATATTAATATTTCTAGTTCTTACATTTTTACTGCTGTGTAAGGTTCTGTTATGTGGACAAAACAAAATATTTATCCATTCTCTTCTTGGTGTACATTTATTTCTCCTATTTTGCCATTGCAGCTGTAACAAGTTGTACATGTTTGTTTTTGTGCATGGGAGTTTCTCACAGAGGCTTACAAAGAAGTGAAGTTGCTGGATTGAGGGATAAGGGTCTTTAATTTGACAAGTATTAACAAGATGCCCTTCTGAGTTTTTTCCCACATTTAATGTTCTATCAATAAGATATGAAAGTTTCTATCATTTCCCTTCTTTACCAACACTAGGTTTTGTCAGGTAAAATAATATACATTCTAATATTTATTTCCTTCATTACTAGTGATGTGAGAAATCTTTTTGAATTTATTATGAATTTGAGCTTCTTTCTTGCTCATATCTTTCATCCATGTTTTATGAACACAGACACACACACAAACACACACACACGCATAATAATGACTCCCAAAAATGTCTGTCCTAATGCCCAGAAACTGTGAATATGTTACCTTGTGTGGAAAAAAAAATGATTGCCAATGTGATTAAGAACCTTGAAATGGGGAGATTATCCTGGATTATCTGGGTAGAAGCCCTTAAAAGCAGGAGAACTTCTGCTTCTGCAGAGGTAGGTCAGAGAGATGAGATGGAAAAAGGAGAAATTCAAAGCACGAGAGGGACTCAAAACACTTGTGTTCGCTGGAAGGATGGAGGAAGGAACAAGGGTAAAAACTGGGAATAACCCTGAGCTGACAGCCAGCAAGGAAAGGATGACCTCAGTCTTACAAATACAAGGACCTGAATTCTGTCAGTAATCCTAATGAGCAAAGAGTGATCTCTAGAGCCTCTGAAATGGCACACACCTGTCAATACCTTGATTTTAGCCTGGAAAGACCTGCATCGTACCTCTAACTACAAAACTCTGAGATAATTTATGTCCTGGAAACCGCCATGTTTTTAATAATTTGTGCTGGCAGCAATGAAAAACTAATCAGGCATCCAGAGGGTGCGACTACTTTCTTGTGTATATACCTTGCATATATTTTCTCCCTATGCATAGGTATTATTGCACTTTAAAATCATGTCTTTTAATGCACAGAAAGAAGCTTTTAAATACAATGTAAGGTTAGAGTCACCATTTCTTTTTTCTCTGTTGTTTGTGCATTATAAAAATAAATCCTTCCTAAATGCCAAGGTTATAAAGATATTTTCTGCCCTTAACATTGAGGTGTTTAATCCAACTGAAAGGTTTTCTTTCTTTTTTTTATATGGTTTGTGTTAGAATTTCACAATGGATAATAATTACCCCAATATCATTTACTGTCTGATTCATCATTTCTTCACGAACCTGCACCTCCATCATAGATCAAGTTGACTTGTATGAGATTCTCTTTCTGAGCTCTCTATTTGGTCTCTTTGTCTATTCGTATACCAGTGTAATATGTTAATTGTAATACTTATATTTTAATAATTGTTGTGTAGGCTGATACACCCTACTGTATTCTTCAATTATCATGACTATTCTTCATTCTTAATTCTTTCTTATGAATTTCAAAATAGTTTTTTCACATTCCATAAAAGCCTGTTGGTATTTTGATTGGAATGCATTGAATTTGTAGAATAGTTTTAGGAGAACTGACATTTTTACAATATTGAGTTTGTTCATCCATGAGCTTGGTTTATATCTCAATTACTGAAGTCTTTTATGTTTTTGAATACTGCATTATAATTTTATCTGTCTTGAATAAGATTTATGAACACTTTACATAATGCTTTTTAAAAGTATATTCTTAACTGTTAATTCCTAGTATCTAGAGGTACATTTTTAGAAAGATTTTGTACCTATTAATATTTTTGAACTATTCTACTCTACTAATTTGTGTTGAGTTTCTTATGTTGATAATTATAACAGTTGCAGCATTTATTAACAATGAATATTTTGTTTATAGTATTTATATTTTAAAATTCCCTTTCTCCTCTTAATAAGCTCCTTTTAGGACTTCTTGTACAATACTAAAAGGAATGTTCACAGCAAGTGTCTTTATCTTGATTCAGTCTTTTAAAGGAAATGCTCCCATCATTTACCTAGAAAAGTATATTTGCTCAGTCAAGATTTAATGAGTTTCTTTCTATTCTTAGCTTGCAAGTATTTATTTTTAAATAAATGAATGCTGGTTTCATTAAATGACTTTATATATATATATTTTTTATTGTTCAAACACATTTGTGTCCATTTTCATGCCGCCACCTGCCCCCTTCACCCCCAAATCCTTTCCCACTTTGGCTTTGTCCATGGGTCCTTTATACATGTTCCTTGACTTGACCCTTCCCTTTCCTTTCCCTGCCACACCCCTCCCTCCTTCTCTCTTGATTCTGTTGGTTTCTTTTTTCTTTCAACATTGCTGGTTATATTTTCCTTGCTTGTTTGTTTTGTTGATTAGGTTCCACTTATAGGTGAGACCATATGGTATTTGTCTTTTGCCCCTGGGCTTATTTCACTTAGCATAACGCTCTCCAGTTCCATCCATTAGGTTGCGAAAAGTAGTAGCTCTTTCTTTCTTTCTGCTGTGTAGTATTCCATTGTCTAAATATACCATTGTTTTTGGATCCACTCATTTACTGATAGGCACTTAGGTTGCTTTCAGCACTTGGCTATTGTAAATTGTGCTGCTATGAACATTGGGGTGCATAGGTTCTTCTGAATTGGTGTTTTGGGATTCTTAGGGTATAATCCCAGCATTGGAATCGCTGGGTCAAAAGGCAGTTCCATTTTCAGCTTTCTGAGGAAATTCCACACTGCTTTCCATAGTGCCTGCATCAGCCTGCATTCTCACCAACAGTATACTAGGGTTCCCTTTTCTCCACAGCCTCACCAGCACCTGTTGTTTGTTGATCTGTTTGTGATGGTCATTATGACTGGTGTGAAGTAGTATCTCATTATGGTTTTGATCTGCATTTCTCTGGTGGCTAGTGATGCTGAGCATCCTTCCATATATCTCTGGGCCCTCTGTATCTCTTCCTTGGAGAAATGTCTGTTCAAGTCCTTTGCCCATATTTTAATTGGATTGTTTGTCTTCATGGAGTGGAATCTTGTGAGTTCTTTATATATTTTGGAGCTCAAACCCCTTTCTGATGTATCATTGGCAAATATATTTTCCCATAAGGTTGGCTCCTTTTTTATGTTTCTGATGTTTTCTTTAGCCATGCAGAAGATTCTTATTTTGATGAGGTCCCACTTGTTTATTCTTCCTTTATGTCCCTTGCTTTAGGGGACATATCGGTGAAAATATTGCTACATGGGATATCTGAGAGTTTCCTCCCTATGTTCTCCTCTAGGACTTTTATGATGTCTTGGCTTATATTTAAGTCTTTTATCCATGTTGAGTTTATTTCATTAAATGATTTGCTTTAGCATCTGTAGAAAATGATTTTTTTCTTTTAATCATCTTATATCATTACATTAATATATTTTTAATGAAAAAAAAACCTCTGCATTCCTAAAATAAACCCAACTTTCCCTAATGGTATTTTCATGTGTTTATATAAGTCTCTGTTTATGAAAAAGCAGAACTTATTTTGCTTATAACGTATTTGGAACTTTTTATGCCTATGGTCATTAGTGATATTGGTCTGAGTTTTATTTCTTTGTACTATGATCTTTAAATTTGCATGTTGGGATTATATCAGCCTTAAAAGAAAAGTAAAGAGGAAAGTAAAGAGAGACCAAAAGGAGGAAAGGGAGAGAAGAGAAAGAACATAGTGAAATAAGAATGTAAAATATTAATAATTATTGAATATGCATTATGGGCATATGGGACATCATTGTAGTATTCTTTCCACTTTTGGGGAAATAAAAACAAATGAATTTTCAATTGAGAGATTTCTAGAGTCGTTTTTATCTGTATACTTGCCATAGAATACAATTTCTAAAGAACATTTAAAGACTATTTAATTTCTTAAATATTTCTTTCATCTTTTATAAATGGTCAACTCTTCCATGGAAATAGACTCAACTTCACTAGATATTTGAAGATATTTGTACTTGGATCACACATTTACAAAAAATAGTTGTATAACTATAATAAATCTTAATAATTTCTATAACAGTTCAAATATTTCTTCTGGGGTTGCATCCTGCTAGTTGCCAGCCTCAGTTACTTCTGATTTGAACTCCTGCTTTTGCATGATTTGACCTCTTTTGTTTTTCCAGCTTCCATTTCCTCCTCAAATGGTGCATCAAAAGAAGAGTTTTGTGGAATATTGGTGAAACCCTTAAAGACACTTACTGCCCTCAAATCATAAATAATCTTTGCCATGGGTGACTATCTTCTGGTTCCTTTGCTGGTATTTGATGAGGTGCTACTGATCCTGCTTTGCATTCTGAATTGTTTTTTCAGGCATCCACTGCAGACTGGGTCCAACCTCTTGCCTCTGCTGTAGGGCATACTATGGTTTCTTGTCATATAATCAGACCATTGTCACACATCTGTCCCCCTACCCCTCATCCCAAGGCATAATTCCTCTAAGTACCTACAGAAGACTATGAGAAAATGGGAGCTCTCAAGATCTCAGGCTTAGCTTGTGCATATGTTCTTTTCCAGGAAAAAAAAACATGCATTTTCCCAGTAAATGTTGATAAGACACCAATGAGTGCATGGGGCTTCTCTTAAAGAAGTGCTCTCCCCGTAAGTCAGCACCTGTGAATTGGGTTCATTCACCCTTCTCCTGATATTATCAGGTTCTCTTATATTTCTGTAGGAGCTGATATATTTAGTAGGTTCCTTTCCCTACTTCCCAACTTGAGAGCTTGTGTTCTACTTTGAGAAGGGCAGCACAAACGGTGCTTCTAGCCTCTTCATCTTCTCTCCTTCTCATCCTAAAAATCCTCTCAATGCCTCAGGAATCTCTGTATTCATACCCCTGTATTCTATCCTTATATCACATCTCTGTACTATGATTTATCATGGAATTGTCGTGCTCTGACTCCCTGCTAGATCTGGCTTGTTATATATATGAGAACTTTAGAACTGATATTTTTTAAATGATAAAATAAGTCTTTGAACATAAAGCATATAAATTCTCTTATAAGTGTTGGAAATTTGAATAGTCAAGAAGGTTGACAAATACTCTATTTCTTTTAAAAATATGGTAGGTTTCCACTTGCCAAAACCTCCAGAATTTAGTGTGGCTTACATTTGGTGGGCAAAAGTGAGCAGAAGTAACCCCTGTCACCTGCTGCAGAAGTTTTAAGGTAGAATGCCTAATATGCTTTGTTTCCTATTATAGTCTTGGCAATTTTGGAAATATGTTTTCAAGGAAAAATACTGTTCACTTTGGTTTCCTGAGTGGTTACAATGAAAAAAGTCCCTTTCCCAACCACATAGGACTTTTACGGTGAATAAAAACAACAAAAATATTTGTTGAATTAAGCCACTGAGATCTGTGGGTTATTTGTTAAAGCTGCAGAAGCTTAGACTATCCTGATTGATACACAGATCTATATTTATTAACATAGGAAAATGGTCATCACATATGTTTGTACAACAAACGCTAGTGTCTCAGCTATGTAAACCTGAGTATGTTACTCAATTACTACTTGGGATTAATAGTTAAAAAGAGTGAATTCTTCCTTTGAGAAGTTTTGAGAAACCAGGAATTTGGAAAAAGTAATTATATCCATGGTTACTTTGTGTCTTTTGAATAATATTTCTGTATTTGGGAAAATTTTCTTCTGAGTTCTGTCTTTCCAAAGCAGAAATCAGAACTGTGTTCCTAGTTTCTTTTGGAGCTAGTATGTTGGTGTTGGACTTACATTACTTGTGGAAGACATTAATTTGGAAGTAGGGAACAGGAAGAAATCATTTTCAGTAAGAGTCTATTTTGCTGAGAGTCAGTCTGTGGATTTGGGGATGGTAGTGGTTTCGAAGTCAGATTTTTTTGTCACAGAATGGTGTGGCAGTCAGGATTCTGTTTCTGTATATCTCATATACCTATCTCTGTATATTTCTAATTGTCTAGAGAAATTTATTACAAGGAATTGACGTATGCAGTTCTGCAAGTTGACTGAACAAGTTCAGAATCTTCAGGACAGGAAGCCAGGAAAGGAAGGTGCTGAGCAGGATGTTACTGCACGGGCATGGACCAAAACTGGTAACGGGCAGAATTTCTTCCCACTGTTTCAGGAAAGCCTCACCCCTGCTTTTTAGGTCTTCTGATTCAATAAAGCCTACTCATGTTATTCAGGATAATCTCCATTACTTAAAATCAACCAATTACAACTTCAATTACACCTCCTATTTCCCTTTATAGCAAAACTTAGATTAGTGTTTAATTAAATAATAGGGGACTAGAGCCTAACCTAGCTGACATATTTAAAAAGCCACAGAAAGTCACAAGTGGCATCAATGCACACACAGAAATACTTGTAGATTGGCCAAGTTCCCTCCTTTCAGTGGCATTGATATTTTTCCCCCATGATTCAAGCTCATTTTGTAGCATGGTTTGTATTTTGTTTTGGAAGTTCAGTCTTTCCGCTCCTCCAGCTAACCACTAATTCTGATAGCTACTAAAATATTTTAATAAATACACCCCTTTCTTATTAATCTAGTCAAGCAGGTTTTGTTTAAAGTACCTGAGCAATGCCAAAGCTGATTTTCATGGGAGGAAAAATCACCTTTTTTTATGACTACCATCCTTGGTGAAAGTGACATCATAGAGATTTCTGGCTTCTGTCTACAAAGCTAGCTTTTCTATAGGCCATATATGTTTGCTTTAGACTGGTAAAATATGGAAGTCATGCTTTCTCTGTGGAATGATACTTCCTTGCTCTGCTACTCTACTTTTCTCTGTGGTTGTCTGCAACAGAAACAGTTAGTGAAATTACTGGAGATTTTCAAAACTTTTTGGTCAATGGAAATGTCAGTAGCTCCCTTTCACTTTTTGGTGTGCTTATAGCAGAGGCTCTAACTATAGATTATTTGGAAAATAAGAGGGAGAAGGGGTAGAAGAATATAATTGAATAGAAAAGGTGAAGTTAGACTAGGGGATTAAGTTTCTGTTTTAATTGAGAAAAAATTGAATGATAGATTATAACTGTTTCTTCAAAAATATGTATGTACTCTTTTTCTCTTGGCCAGGATCTGGTTACTTTATGAAATATAAGACAGTCATACGCAAATGCTCTTACCCACCTAACTTTAAAGTAATGATGCTTTATATATCTAAGTATCTGTGTATATTTATACAAGTATATGTTGGTGAAAGTATTCCCCTATCATTCCTTACAACAAAATAGTGAAGAATACAACTTATGAAATAAACTGCTTAGTTTTGTTTTGTTATTAAATTATTTTTATTTTTTATCACGGTAAAATATATATAACATTTACCATTTTAACCATTTTAAGGGTACAGTTCAGTGGTATTATGTACATTCACACTGTTGTGCAAACATCACCACTATTCATCTCCAGGACTTTTTCATTGTCTTGTAATGAATGAACCCTCTATACTCATTAAAGAGCAACTCCCCATTTTCCCCTATCCCCAGTTCCTGGAAACCACCATTATACTTTATGTCTCTATGACTTTGACTACTATAAGTACTTCATATAAGTAGAATCATACACTATCATTTTGTGTCTGACTTATTTCATTCAGCTTGATATTTTCTTTTTTTTTAATCATGTTTATTTTACTATAGTTGTCTCAATTTTTCCCCCTTTGCCCTCCTCCACCCATCCCACCCTGACCCCCTCTCCTACAGTCAATTCCCACTCTGTTATCCATGGCCATGGGTCATTCATACATGTTCTTTGTTTAGTCCCTTCTCCTTCCTTCCTCTATTGTCCTCCCTAATCCCCTCTGGTCACTTTCAGTCTGCTCCATGTTTCCATGCCTCTGTTTTACTTGTTCATTAGTTTACTTTGTTGAATAGATTCCAACTATAGTTGAGATCATATGGTATTTTTCTTTCACTGACTGGCTTATTTCACTTAGCATAATGTTCTCCAGGTCCATCCATGTTGCCGCAAAAGGTAGGAGTTCCTTCTTTCTTTTTTCTTTTTAAAATGTAGGTTGATTTTATTTATTTATATTTTTAAATGTCAAGATCCATTATAAAATATTTCAAAATTTAAATTCATTATAAAGTCTCAGCAACTAAAACAACATGACATCAGCACAGAAAAAATCAACTAGATCAATGAAATAAAATGAACATTCTAGAAACAAACATATATATTTGTCTAACAATATAATACATAATTACATTGATATTTCAAATCAATAGGGAAAATAAGGCTTATTCAACAAAAAAGGTACATGCACCACTATTACTTGAAATGAAACAAATAGAGAACACTGTTTCACACATTATACAAGAAATATTCATGTGAGTTAAAAATCAATATGTATAATCTAAGGAGTTTTAGGAGGAAACACAAACGAATATTTTTGTTACCCTGAAATAAAATATTCAAACCCAGAAGCTATAAAGTGAAATCCTGACAATAGACTATATTAAACATTTAAGACAATATAGTAATATAAATATAAAAAAATTAAAGGACAAGTAATTGAATAGGAAAATATTTGCAACACATCTAAAAAAAGTTAATTAATTATGACTTTCTTATTTAATATCCCTTGAAATCATTTGTGAAAAACCTTAGTTAAAATATATAAAGAGAAATTAACTGTTCAAAAATATTATATATAAATAATGTATATGAGGGGATCTGTCAGCATTCATTAGGAGGCCGGTAGTTTTTATAGGCCATAGTCAGTTATACTAATGGTTAGGTAATGGGCACCTAATCCAAAAAAAAAAAAAAAAAAAAAATGGTTAATCGTATTTTTGTTTAGGGCAAAAATTATATAAACCTTTAATCACAAAATGGATAAAGAATAGCAAAAATTCATTTGAAGCTTTTTAAAAATAATAGAAATAGGCAAGAAATATACAAACACAAGTTTAGTTTTAACAAAGAATAAAGTAATAACTAAAATAACAACTCATTGTCTCAATCAGATTAATAAGTATTAAAAATATTGGTAATATCAAGTATTGGTGACTGAAAAAGGAACTGGGTATTCATAGACTCATTTTCTTCATCTTATTAAAGCAGTCCCTTTAGCATATTTTGCAATGCTGGTTTGGTGGAGGTTTATTTTTTTAGCCTTCCTTTGTCTGGGAAACTCCTTATTTCGTCTTTCATTTTAATTGAGAGGCTTGCTGGGTAGAGCAATCTTGGTTGCAGGCCTTTGCTTTTCATGACTTGGAAGATTTCTTGCCATTCCCTTCTGGCTTGTAGTGTTTCTGTTGAGAAGTCAGCTGCTAGCCATATCGGACCTCCCTTATATGCTACTACCTCTTTCTCCCTTGCTTCCTTTAGGATTCTCTGTTTGTCTTTGATATTTGCCATTTTAATGATGCTGTGTCTTGGAGTAGGCCTCACTGGGTTCCTCTTGAATGGGACCCTCTGTGCTTCCTGGACTTATGTGACTTTTTCCTCTCTTCCAATTAGGGAAGTTCTCCATCATTACTTTTTTGAACAGGTTCTCTATCCCTTCCTCCTCCTCTTCTCCTTCTGCTATCCCTGGTATTCAGATATTATTATGTTTCAGGTTGTCCTGCATTTCCCTAAACTCCTTTTCATTCTTTTTGAGTCTTTTTTTATTTTCTTGCTCTTTCTGGGAACTTTTCTCTACCTTATCCTCTAGCTCAGTGACTCATTCCTCTGCTTCATCTAGTCTGCTTTTTGATACCTTCTACTATGTTCAATTTAGAAATTGTATTCTTCATTTCCTCTTGTGTTGTATTGCTAGTTTCTATGTCCTTTTTCATGCTGATTTAGTTTGCAGTAAGTTCCTAATAGTTTCCCTGGAGTTTTTTGTAATTCTCTCTGAGCTCACTGAGCTCACTGAGCTTCCTTAGAACTGTTGTTTTGAACTCAATATCTTATAGTTTACTTGCCTCTATTTCACTTTGTTCTCTTTGTTGGGATTCTTCCTTTTCCTTCTATTGGGAGCTGTTTCTTTGTCTTCCCATTATTTGTGAGACTTCTTTTTTTATCTTCTGCTTCTTAAATTGATCTGTCTTGATTTCCTGACTTTGTGATGTGAACTTCTATGGTTGGAGACTGCTGTTTATCTTTTTTGATCTGCCTCTGATGATGGCAGAGGTTGACCCTGTCTGAATTTAGGCAGTCTGTTCAAGACTTCTAGGATTCTACTGTCTGTGGCTGTCTCTTTCAGTTGTTAATCCAGTCACTTTGCACTCAGCAGTCAGGCTTAGTCACCACAGAGCGGGGCAGAGTCCCTCCAGAGGGCAGGCCTATTGTGTCCTCTCACACTGTTGCCACTCAATGGAGTGTTCTGCCTGAGCAAGATGGCTGCTGCCACATTGGGGATGAGTCAGCATTGGGATCCCGTCAGCCAGTCCCTCAGCTCTTGCCCCAAAGCCTCTCGCCACAGTCTCTCCCCAGGCATCTCCAGCCCACTCTGCCCCTGCCCTTGCCAGAGACCAGGGTAAGTGGCTGTAAAGAAAAATTTCTGCGTTGGCCCTTTAAACGGCTCTTTGCATCTAGATGCCTGTCTCTGGTAGAGAGCAACCCTGCTGTTTTTCACAGCTAGCTGTTATCTGTGTACTTTTTGGGCTCAGGTGCTGTAGGTTGGAGATCCTCGCTTATGGTTTAGACCCTGCTCTTCTGAGGGGGATCCAACTGGCTTTTCCAAAATCCTTGTGGTGCTGCCGCCTGCGGGTACCCCACCCACCTTCTCAAATCTATATTGTACTCCTTACCAGTTAGGTTGTGCTAAAGCTGATTCTTCTGTCTGTTTGAGGTTATACGGATCCTCTCTCACTATTGTTCGGTTGTTTGTTTCAGGTGATTTCTCCACAATTTAGTTGTAATTCCAGATTGATCCTGGGAGCAGGTCAGTGTGACGTCCACTCACTTCTCCACCATCTTGATTCTCCCTGCAGCTTGATATTTTCAAGGCCATACATGTTACAACGTGTATGAGAAGTTTGTTCCTTTTTAGGCTGAATAATATTCCATTGTATGTATATAGTATTTTTCTATCCATTCATTTGTTGATAGACATTGGGTTATTTCCATATATTTGCTATTGTGAATAAATAATGCTGCCGTGAACATGGGTGTACAACTTTTTCTTGAGGTCATGCTTTCAATTCTTTTTTTAATATATATTCAGAAGTGGAATTGTTGAATTATGTTAATTCTGCTTAATTTGTTAAGGAACTACCATATTGCTTTCCCTAACAGTTGTGCCATTCTACATTTCCACCAGCAGTGCAAAAGGGTACCAATTTTCTCACATTCTCACGAACACTTGTTTTCCGTATTTTGGGCAGTAGCATCTTAATGGGTGTGAATTTGTACTGAGAATATTTTCTGTATTCTTGATGCATTTTCCATCTGATCCTGGAAAGACTGCCCCTCCAAGAACTAGCTAATTCATAGAGATAACAAATGATTCCCTTGTGAAAATACTACTGACATACAGACCAACCAATCCAAAGCCCACATCTCCAAGTATCTCTTTTAGCAAACTCTCATGCACCACAATAATATTCTTCCTGCTCTAAATTACCCAGGGTCCAGGAACTGGATATCTAGGGATCATCCATATAGTGTAGAACCTCCTGAAATCATTCAAACTATCCATTTCCTTAACTTAATATGTCTTAACTTAAGTTAACTTAAAACTTAAGACATTTTAACTGTCCCAACCTTTCCTCCCCAGGAGAACGCCATTAAAGAGTCTAGGCCTTCACTCCTCCCCTTCCTCCTGCCTCTGACTCACCTTGGTGCTTTGCAAGGTGGCCCAGAATGGCATTATGTGCTTCCTATTTCTAGAAGTCTGAGTATAAACTTCTTCATTACAGTCATTCCCATGTCTGTGTGTTTTATTGCATCTGATTAAAACAAGTCCTAGGCATATTTTTAGAATGGAAGTATTATTTCATTATGGTTTTAGTATGTGTTTCCCTAATAATTAGTGTTGTTGAGCATTTTTCATAAGCTTATTGGTCATTTGTATATATTCTTTGGAGAAATGTCTATACAAGTTCTTTGGTTATTTTTGAATTAATTATTGTACTTGTTCTTGTTGTTGAGTTGTAATTCTTTTTATATTTTGGATATTATTCCCTTATCAGAGATTTACAAATATTTTCCTTCATTCTGTGTTGCCATTTTGCCTTTGATGCACACAACTTTTATTTTTGATAGAGTTCAATTTGTCCATTTTTTTCTGTTGTTATTTGTGTTTTGTTATATACAAGAAACCACTGCCAACTCCCATGTTATTAAACATTTCCCCTATGTTTTAGTCTAATAATTTCATAGTGTTTCTATGTATAGCTCTTTGATCCATTTTAAGTTCATTTTGTCTATGGTATTAGGTTAAAGTCCAACTTCATTCTTTGGAATGTGAATATCCAGTTTTCCCAGCACCATTTGTTGAAAAGATGGTCCTTTCTTCACTAGATGGTCTTGGAATACTTGTCAAAAATCATTTGACCTTATATGCAAGGGTTTATATCTGGGATCTCTATTTTATTCTATTGGTCTATATGTCTGTCTCTATGCCACTGTTTTGATTACTGCCAGGAAATGTAAGACCTCCACCTTTGTCCTTCTTTTGAGGACTGTTTAGGGTTCCTTGATATTCACTATTAATTTTAAGATAGATTTTTTTTTATTTCTGAAAAAATATTGGGATTTTAATGGGAGTTAGATTTAATTTGTGGATTGCTTATGTAGTATCAGCATCTTAACAATACAGTATCCTCCCTTATCTGCCAGGAATATGTTCCAAGACTCCCAGTGGATGCCCGAAACCACAGATGGTACCAAGTCCTACATAACTTTTCACTTCAGACTGGGGGATGAATGATGTAGGTCAAATGCTTCCTATGCTTTTCTCTGTGGCCATCCTCAGATTTTGTTCACAGAGTTTCTGATGCTGCTTTATGTAGTCTAGAGTTTTTCCAGAGCTACTTTCATAAGTTTACAGTTGTTTATTCATTGTTTTTGTTGTTTTTTGGGGTAAGGCAAGCATCAGAACATCTTAGTCTGTCATCTTCCTGTTGTCACTGAGCTTGTCTTCTTTTACTTGCTAGGGCCTCCACCATGATGTTGAATGTAAGTCTTAAGAGTGAACACCTTTTTTCATGTTAATGATCTTAGTGGGAACACAGTCTATCTTTCTTCATTAAGCATGTTATCTGTGGGTTTTGTAGATGTACCTAATCTAGTTTAAGAAGTCCTCTTCTATTCCTCATATGCTGAGTGTTTTTATTAAGAATGTTTGTTATGTTTTGTAAAATGATTTTTTCTATGTCTATGAAGATGATCCTTAGATTTTATTTTTCTGATTTTTTTAATATGGTGAGTTATATTAACTATTTTTGAATATTAAACCCATCTTGAATTTTTGGTATAAATGCCATTTGGCCATGATGTATTATTTTTCACATATTGTTGAATTCATTTTCTTAAAATATTATTTATAATTTCTTAAAATATTCATGCCTCTATGTTCATGAATGATACTTGTTTATAGTTTTCTTTACTTGTAATACCTCACTCTGATTTTAGTGTCAGGGTAATGCTGACTTTATAAAGTAATTTTTTTCATAGAATGTGTTTTAAAGTATTTTTCATTTTCAATGTTCTGGAATTTTCTGCAGAATTAGAATATAGCATTTTTTTAATGTAGGTGTAAGAATTAACCATGTAGAGTCATCTGTGACTGAATTTTTCTAGTTGGGAAAGTTTTTAGCTTTAAATTTCATTTCAGCAGTAAATATAAGGGTATTTAGGTCATCTATTCCCTTTTTGTTAAATTTCAATAGTTTGTGTCTTTTAAAGAATTTTTTAGAAATAATTTTTCAATTACAGATGGCATACAATATCATATTAGTATCAAGTGTACAACATAGTGATTAGGCATTTATATATCTTATGAAGTGATCACCATGATGAACCAGCACCCATATGATACCATATACTGTTATTACAATATTATTGACTATATTCCCTATGTTATACTTTACATCCCTATCCTATGACTATCTTATATCTACCAATTTGTACTTCTTATTCCCTTCCCAGTTTTCACTCATCCCCTCTCACCTGCTCCAATCTAGCAACCATCAAAATAAAATGTTCTCTGTTTTGTTTATTTCACATATAAGTGAAATCATATGGTATTTGTCTTTCTCTATATGACTTAATTTACTCAGCACAGTACTGATTAGATCCAGCTATGTTGTTGCAATGACAATAATTCTTTTTTTATGACTGAATCATATTCCATTGTTTATATGCCCCACTTCTTTATCCATTCGTCTATTGATTGGCACTTGGGTTCCTTTTCTATTTGGCTATTTTAAGTAATGCTGCAGTGAATATATGGATGTATATGCCTTTTCAAATTAACATACTAGTTTGCTAGTATGTATAATTGCTAGGCCCTTCTAAGTTGTTTAACTTATTGGCATGCTGTTTTTATATAATATTCTATTTTTTATTTTTCTTATTTCTAGAAACTGTATGGTATAACTCCTCTCATTTTTATCTTGGTAAATTGTGCCTTCACTCTTTTTGCATCAGTATGCCTAGAGGTTTATTACTCTTACTGGTGTTTTCAAAAGACCAGCTTTTGATTACATTGATTTGTCTATATTGCTTTGTTTTTATTTCTTTTATTTATGTCTTTATTTTTATTATTTTCTTTCTCCTGCTTAATTCAGCCCTTTGACTCTTCTTTTTTTCTAAGTTATTTATGTAGAAGCTGTAGTCATTCATTTGAGACCTTCCATTTTTCTAATATGGATATTCATTTCTGTAAATTTATTTCTAATTACTGCTTGCATAAATTTTGTTTTTTTTTTTTTTATTTTTTATTTTTTTTTTTTCTTTTTTTTTTTTATTAATTTATTTACTTTTTAAATACATTTGTCTCTGCCTTCCCCCCCCTTTCCCTTGCCCCCTCCCACCTTCCCTCCCTCAGCTCTTCCCCTTTGGTTTTGTCCATGAGTCCTTGCTATATGTTCCTTGACTTTCCCCTTCCCTTCCCTTTCCCTGCCCCCCCTTCCCTCTTGTCTCTGTTGATTTCTTTTCCTTTCAGTGTTGCTGGCCATATTTGCCTTGCTTCTTTGCATTGTTGGTTAGGTTCCGCTTATAGGTGAGATCATATGGTATTTGTCTTTCGCCCCCTGGCTTATTTCGCTTAGCATGATGCTCTCCAGTTCCATCCATGCTGTTGCGAAGTTTAGTACTTCTTTTTTCTTTCTGCTACGTAGTATTCCATTGTGTATATGTACCATAATTTTTTGATCCAATCATCTACTGATGGGCATTTAGGTTGCTTCCAACACTTGGCTATTGTAAATTGTGCTGCTATGAACATTGGGGTGCATAGGTTCTTTTGTATTGGCGTTTTGGTGTTCTCAGGGTGATATTTTTGCTTTTGTTTTTATGTGGTTCAAAATACTTTATAATTTTCTTTTTAAATTCTCCTCTAGGGATTACATACAAGTGTATTATTTAGTTTCTAAATATTTGGGTTATTTTCCAAGTCTTTGTTATTAAATTCCAATTTAATTCTTTATTGATGAAAGAAAATATTTTTGTGACTTTAATTCTTTTAAATGCATTTAAATTTGTTTTATGACCCAGAATATGATCCATTTAATATGTTCCATGTGCCCTTGAAAAGGATATGCATTCTGCTATTTTTGGGTGATATGCTTAATTAGGTTAAGATTGTTGATTATGCTGTTGAAATATTCTATGTCTTATTGATTTTGCATCTAATTTTTCTCATTATTGATTGAGAGGTGAAATCTTTAAGTACAATTGTAGTTTTGTCTGCTAGAGAGTTCCATTTAATATCCTATTAACAACAGCAATATTATCTCTACATGTTTGTAAATGATATATATTAGTTTTTCATTGATGCCAAAACAAATTGCCACACATTTAGTTAAAACAACATTATTTTATTATCACAGTTCTCCAAGTCATAAATCTGGGCATGGCATTACTGGGTTCTGTACCCAGCATCTTACAAGGTGAAAATCAAAGGGTTAGCTGGGCTCAGCTAAGGTCCTCTTCCAAGTTTAGTCAGGTTTCTAGTATTCAGTTCCTTGCAACTATTGGGCTGATGTCCTATTTTTTTCTCCTACTTATCCACTAAGGGTTACTCTCAGCTATGAAAGACTACCCTCAGATTCTAGCCAGAAAGTCCTCTCACAACTTGGTGATTTATTTCTTCAAAGCCAGCAGGAGAATTTCCCTCCTTTTAGAAATGGCTCAGTATTACTTTTATGGCCTTATGTGATTAGGTCAGGTCCCTCAGGACAAACTCATTTTGATTAACCTAAAGTCAGTTGGTTAAGAACTATACTTATATCAGCAAAATCCCTTCAAATTGCCATATAATGTAATCTAATCACTAGTAATATCACATTCACAATCTCGCCTATCCATAAGGACTGAGAATATATAAGGGCATGGTTCATTGGGGGTTAGAATTCTACAAACCATAGACTGAAAAAAATAATCTGAAAAGACACACACTGATATAATATTGGTAACGTTTGTTACATTAGAAATGTGATGGGGTGGGCAGAGGTGATAGGAAAGAGAGGGAGAGGTAAACCAAACCAAGCCAAACCAAACCAAACATGTAGGAAAATGGGGAAAGAGCCACATTATAAAATTAAGTGAAGATATAGATTACAAAATCCAGTATATGATGGTATAAAAATATCTTTGAATATGTTCATGGACTAAGAATGGAATTTGTATTTGTAAAAAATATTAACTTCGGGGTGGAATTTTAGCTGATTTCTGCCTTGAATTTTAGTTTAGTAAAAAGTTTTCAGTAAAGCAAAAAATAAATAACATAAAACTTTTTTTTACACTCTGCATCAATCTTGAAATGTCAGTTTCTACAAGAAATGATAGAAGTTCATAGGTAGAACTGTTTTTTGTGTTTTTTCTTTCCAAGTGTTTTCCTTATCTAGGGGCTTAAAGTTTAAGGTAGGTAAGGGATAGTTTCATGATGGCAGGGAGGTAAAGGATCCTTGTGAGAACTCTATTTCTAAACGGTAATAGCCCAAAATACCTTTCATTTTTCATAAGATATGATCCCTTTGACATAATCTAATTCATCTCATCAATTAATACTTGACGGAGGATAGATGCAAAAACACCTTAAATTGGAGTTTAAGAGTTGTTTGAAGCCCTGACCTAGTGGTTCATTTGGTTTCCATGGTCAGGGCTTGTATGAAAGGCAACTGATCAATGTTTCTCTCTCTCTTTCTCCCCAACCCCCTTCCTCTCTCTCTAAAGTCAATAAAATTTATCCTTGGGTGAAGAGTTTTTTTAAAAGGAGTTATTTAAAGATGCATTTGTTCTTTGTAGCTATTTTTAAGCCCATGGAAGCCATAATTTTGAGCAAGAATTTCTTCCATTTTTCCCTCCTCCACAAACGTTTATTAAGCTATCATTCACAACTACAACCAGAATACAAAACTGTCTTGGAATAACTTAGATGACAGAAGTTCTCTCATGGTATGTGGCTCTCAGAAAAAATCACATCACAACAGATCTTTCTTTTGATGTGTTCAGTATTTCCAGATCCATCTTAAAATGACAAATTAAGACATTTGTGCAATGAACTCTGACACTGGTGTGAATGGAACTGTCTCTGGTTCTATATAGTTTTTATTTTTATTTTTTCTGGCCTCTACATTTGATAATCTCAGAATGCCTTGAATGCCTTAAATTTCTTCAAAAGCAACTCACCAACTACTGGTAGTTGAGAATAATTTCTACATTTTTCAGCTCAGCCATTATACCTGCCTCCCTGTTGAAATAGGCTTAGGTATGGAGCTGAACTCTGATGAGTGCAATTGGAAAATCATATTCTGGAATTACTAATTTTAAAAACTTACTAATTATGTAATAGACTTGAAACACTGTGTAATTGAACATAAACAATAGCTTAATAATAAATAATCAACTATGAAATTTTTTCCCATGAACACAAACACTTGTTCACTTATTATTTTGCTGTATTTAAAAACCTGTGATTTTTTTATAACAATAATATATCGACATGATGTTTACAAATTTTCATCAAGTACAATTTATAGTTGGGCCTAGATAATCTATAAATTGTACAGAACCCATCCAAAATGCAAATTAATTACTATGTCCAATGAAACATAATGTATAGAAAAACTTAAATAATATGTATCTGTTATTTTGAAATTCTCACTAGAGTTTTATATTTCAAAAATTATTTTTTTCTTTTACTGAACAGTATTTTTTTTGGTTTCTAATTTACTTTACAATAAATATATTTTGCATAGTATTATGGTGCTAAAGTGAATTCTATGTATAAACAGTATCTTTGTCTTCCTGGAGCACATAACATTCCTGCTGAGATATTTAGCAATCATGAGGCATACATAAGTTATGATAATGTTTTTCTATTAGCATTTGTTGAGTGCCCATTGGTGCATTTCATTGGTCAGAAAGTCAGCATTCACTGACAGATAGATGCCAGACACCATGCTAAAACTACATAAAAGCATAAGGAAATTTAAAAAATAGCAGGAAAGAGACCCTCTAAATGTAATTATACTTCCCCATGGTAAAATATATCAAATGTAGAGTTACTGAATGAAATAGAGCACACTCTTTCCTGTTTAATGTCTGTATCTATGTGTGTGTTTATGTATGTATGTATGTATTTATGTAGTTATCTATCTACCTACCTATATATTTATTGGTGGGGAAAGCAAGACAAGATTGCATAAGGAAGATCCCACAAAGAAACTAAGCCTTCAACTCTATCGAGGGAGTGAAAATGGGGCCCATTTTATACACTGGAAGTTGGGAAAAAATCAATTAATTTCTGAAAGAGAAAAATATTTAGGTCAGAAATAGACTATATATGCAAAGATTAATTGCAGTTTTGGCATATCCCAGCTGTGAGACAAAATCATGTGGCAGATGCTATTGTTGCTCTTCTATTTCCTCTCAGTCCTTACCATTCCCAGCCCAACTGACCTCTTCCAGCACTCCTTTCTCTTTGCCTGAAGCCTTCTCTATTTACCAGAGCCCACTCTGGACATTATGTGGCTGGAGGTACTGGAAAATAAACTACCTTCAAAATTAGCTTGCAACCAATGATAGAGGTTGGTGGGATAAATACCATAGTTCCCTTACCCCTGAGGTAGGATAAATTTAAGGTTTGTATTGAAACAGTTTTCCAGAATTCTTCAACAGGATATAAATCTAATTGTTCACAGTGATAACCTATTTGATGATGCACCTGTGTGGCTGCCTTCCCTTCTCTGTCACTTCCATATTCACTAAGGGGTCCCGGATCATTTCCAGAATAAACTACTTGCACTTGAATCACTGCATGTGGGAAGACACACTGCCCATTCCTCATAAGCCACAGTTTCTGCCTTTAAACAGCTTCCAGCCAAGTGAAGCCTCCCAATCACCTCATCATTGTGGTGGTACCCAGACCAAATTAACTGTTTAGAATCAACACATAAACTGTACACTCATTATAAGATTAAAATACCCACAAACATATAGCTGAACAGTACTTCAAAGTGGTTTTCCCAATTTTTAAATTTTTTTCTACCATTACAAGAACTTGAATTCAAATTTGTTGACTTCCAGTCTGTTTGCTTCACATAATGAAGCTGCACCAGGAAAGAAAGTTAGCAGAGGGTAAGCAAGTGCAATTGCGATTTCTGATATGGCTATAGCCATTGTTGCAGACAAATGTATTTGAAAAAATAAATTAAAATTAAATTAAAAAAAAAAAGAACTAACTAGAAATGTGGAAAAAAAAAGTCACCTTGAGATTTAGTATCTAAAAACAATTATAATTTATTATTGTCATCAAACCTGTGAGTCATGTGGGTGGTTCTGCTAACCTGGGTGAGGCTCAGCTGACCTTGGCAAGTCTTCTTTATATATCTTTGGTCAGTTGGTGGTAGGATAAAGGCAAGCAATTGACTGGCTGGGTCACTGGGAATAACCGACCCATGTAGCCTTTGATCTTCCAGGAGGTACAAACTCAAGCTTGTTCACATGACATAGGCAGGGGTTCAAGGGAAAAAGTGGGACTGTACAAGGACCTTTGAGTACTAAGTTTAGAACTAGGAAAGAATCATTTATGCTGCTTTATGCTGCTTCCTACTGGTAAAATCAGGCCATAAAACCAAGCAACCTAAATTCAACAGGTGAAGAAATATCCACCATTCCTTAATGGGAATTGCTGTGAAATAACTTTGCAAAAGGATGTGAATGCATGGAGCGAAATACTTGCAGCCATTTTGTTGCGAATAACCTATCAATTTCTGGCTAGTGTGGATGTAAGTGAGTTCTATGCTTATCCCATGCCCAGAACATTTTGTTAAGGGGAGGAGAAGGGTTCCATATCAGGCACATTGTAACTTTACTCAACCATCCAGCCACCTATTTTCAGTTGTATCCCCTTGGCCATTTCTTGTGCTAGCTTTCTTGAGTTCAGAAACTCAAGTTCAGAATACATACATCAAGTTTCTGGTGTATGTATTTTTTATTTTATTTAATTTGTGTTCTTAAACTGTAGATTAGTCTCCTAAGTTACGTGAATTATGTAACATTCATTAGAGATATTATTGCATGTAGCTCAGTGTGTTGGGCATTGTCCAGCAAACTGAAACGTCACTGGTTTGATTCCCAGTCAGGGCACATGCCAAGATTGTGGGTTTGGTTCCTGTTTGGGGATGTGTGAGAGGCAACCAATCGATGTTTCTCTCCCCTTCTTTCTCCCTCCCTTTCTTTCTTTTATTTATTATTTAAATAAATAAAATCTTTAAAGAAAAAAAGAAATATTATGGCATATAAAAGTGTATTCTCCAATTTTTATAATAACTACTAATAAGGAAACATGCACATTTTGGAAGGGATTGGGGGAAAAAAGGAGAAAGGCTGTAACTGTATAAAGATTATCAAGAAATAGCATCTTTGCCACCCTATGGAAGTTTCTGAAATTGCATTATTCCAAAGCACTGAACATATGGCTACTTTTGCACCTCTTTGTGTAAATTTCTGTGCTGGGTGCAGTGAAGGTAAAAAGAACTGTCAAGTAAAGAGACATTTTCATGTGACAGAACTGATGATAGCCGGCCTATTCCCCTAGTTTTGTCAAGTGTTCCAATCTATATTGGCTCCAACTCAGTAGTAAGGGGGTAATATCTGAGCCTAATCTCAGGATCAGGATTTTAGAGCCAGAAAAAACCTTTGAATTCATCTAACTCAACTCTCAGAACTTTTGTAAGGTAAACTTTAAAAAAAATTACAATGTACATACAGAAAAATACACAGGTCATAATGCAATTGGTCTATGAGTATACAAAGTGAGCGCACGAAGTAATCACTCAGAACAAACAATAGAAAATCACCAACATTCCAGAAGCCCCATCATGCTCCCTTCCAGTCACTGCCCCCTCCCCCTTCAGCGAGACTTCTAACAGCATAGATGAGTTTTGCCTGTTTGTGAATGTTTTTAAAAGTGGAATTTTATCATCCTCTTTTACATTCAGTTTGCCCACTGAATGTGATATCTGTGAGATTCATTCTTATTGTTATGTATTCCTGTATAATTCATTTTTATTTTATAATATTCCAATACATGAACAGAACACAATTTATTCATATCTATAGCTTATGGTCACTTAGGTTGTTTGCAGGTTTTGACTGTCAGAAATTTCCTGCTGTGAACATTCTAATAAACATCTTTTGGTGCATAAAAGCTCTATATCTATTATGTATCTATCCATGAGTAGAATCCCTGGGTCACATGTATGCATATGTTTGACTTTAGTAAATTCTACCCAACAGTCTTCCAAAATGGTTGTACCAGATACAGTCACATTGAAAGTATTAACTTTGGGGAGACAATTCAGTCTATAACATTATGGACTTACTGTTTTATTTTTTAACTTTTATTTTCAAGTTAAATCAAGTTCCTATAGATTTATAGGAAGTTGCAAAGACATGCTAATGGAGGTGCTGTGCACCCTTCATCCATCTTGCATAATCTTTAAAAAAATAAGAAGAATACATACTAAAAAAGGCACATGATCTGGTTGAAGCCTAATGGGTGATGAATTACAAGGTTTTAACTAAAATACAGGCTTCCTGATGACTAATGAAAAACTGTACAAAGATCTCTTTAACACCATCTTATAGTTTACAGAATCCCTTTAGGTTTTTTTTTAAAATTATGCAGTCTATATGCCCTCTCATTAAAAGTTACATGCAAAGAATATATAATTATTTTCCATTATTGGGGGAGAAATTAGCACTGAGCTTGGTATAGGATCAGTGTTCAGGAGATACAGGCCTGTATCATCAGTAGCAACAGCATCATCCCAAGTAGTGGGCATTTCTATCTCCATTTCTTAAAAGAGGAATGTGTATTTGATATATTTGGTATGATTTTTCAAGGGACCAAATGGATAAGCCACAGAGCCTGGACTTGACCATCTGATTCCAAAATTCAATTACTGATAGTGATAACTTGCTTGATAATACAAACTGTATCGTCCTCCTTCTGCTCTTGTCTCAGTTTCTCACTCTTTACCAATATTTCTGGGCAGCACATCCCAAATGAAGCACTTGCATTAAAATTCTTGCTCAAGATCTCCCTCTGGAGGATCCAAACTAAAACACTCATCTGCACTGTTATTTCTCCTTTCACCCTCCTCCCTCGTTTCTGTTCTGATCCAAAAAGAACAATTTCCAAAGAGTGGTTTCTATACCACTCTTTCAAGACTCCACCAGTGTTCCTGAAAAGTTTGCATATGCATGATCAGTTCTTTCTGCAGAGTTGATATTATCTGTGGCCACCAGCTTCATCTCATGGGTTTTATCTGATTAATTGCCTGAAGGACTCTGGCTTGGAAAGATTTATTTTTTCACTTAATCTTCTTATGAGGTACATTTGTGTATTACAGGTAAGTCCTCTCTCATTCCCTGACTTCAACTACTTCAAAACAAAAGACCTTGCATATTATAATAAAGGTGAGGCCTTCTTCCATTATAGCTAATATTGAAGCATGAAAGTTTAAATAATGGTTAAAGCTATATTAAGTTTAATTACAAACAGATGAGTATATAACATTATAATCCATGCCCTAATGAATTCCAGAATACAAACATGTTGGAATATTGTTGTTTAAATCCAAAGCAGGAAAAGAGACTCAAAAATTATGAGAACAAGTTTAGGACAAAAACCATTGCTGAATATTATTAGTTAGCTAATTAAGATTAACATGGGATAGCACAACCTTCCATTAGTTAATCATCAGCAAACACAGAAAAAAAATGAGAAGCTCTATTATAGCTCTTTGGTGTATTTTTAAAAATGAGAAAATAGAAAAGTACAGAGGCTGAGCAAAGACCCAGTGTTATGCATCCAGCTAAGTTACTGGGCTGTCACACACTAAGTCCTTTCAGTTTTAATCTGTTGTACCAAAAGACATCACAAGGAATGTGAAGACACAAGATACTAATTCAGTCATTTCGAACTTTAGCATGCACCAGAACACCTAAGAGCTTCTTAAAACGGATTGTTGTGCTCAGTCTCCCAGAATTTTTGACTCAGAATTCTGAGATGGGGGCCCTGAGAACTTGCATTTCTAACCAGTTCCCATATTAACACTGAGGTTGTTAGTCCAGGGAGCACGTCTTAAGAATGATTGCACTTAAGGTATAGATTTTTTTCTAAAGTGGATCTCAGCTGATAACTCCTGCAAAAGACCCTGCCTGGCCTATCCCACTGGCAGACATTGGGGGATGCTTTTCATCCATGGTCTGGGTAGAGGATGTTAGAGGTGGAATGCCAAGAAATTAGGTCTTTAAAGTTAGGCTGCCAGGAAGAGTTCAGATTTGCAAAGATCAGAAAGAAGCACAGGCAGAAAATAAGACTGAAGTTTCTAATGCTGAGCCCAGAAAGACCAAGGTTGAGAATCACAACTCTTGTTCATCCAAACGGTTTGCTTTCCATTTGGCTCCTGACAACAGAAACATTTGTCACCCTAGGTAAATGCTGAATTATGAGGAGTAATTCAGCACTTATGGACTTAAGGGCATAAATTCAAATAACCTCATCCCTTTTCCCTCTAATATCTATATCTGGTTGTTCCTCCTAATGGGGATATTCCGATGAGGGCTGAGATAGGACCCCAGCCCAGAAGGGCCTTTGGCTGTGCTCTCCCCATCCCCCATCATCTTCTGCCACCCCTTTCGTCCTCTTGTTTTCTGCTCCAGACTTCTGTCGACTTAATTGTGAGAAGTTCTTTTCCAGCTCTTTTGTTTAAATATAACATCTTCATTCAAAAATACTAAGTGGGAGATTGTATATAATGCAACTATCTTAGACTTCATAATTTTACATAACTGATTTTCAAATCCTACCTCTGCAATTTACTGGTTTTCATATCTTGACCAAGTTATTAAACCTCCTTGAGCTTGGCTTTTCTCATCTTCTTTTTACTCATATTTAGTTGCAATAACTCTATTACAGACTGGTGGCTCAAACAACAGAAATTAATTTTATCACAGTTCTTGAGGCTTGAAGTCCAAGAACAGGGTGCTGGCAAAGTCAGCGTCTGGTTCAGGCTCTCTTCTGGCTTGCAGATGGCCACCTCCTTACTGTGTCCTCACATGGCCTTCACTCTGTGCTTGAGTGGAAAGGGTGAGAGAAAACCTATGAGGTTAGGGAAATGTATTTCACTTGACGGATTGGGAAACTTAAAGAATGGACCCTGTGTGTGTTTTAAAAGTATTTGGTATTATCTGGAACAGAACCAAAAAAGAAAATGAAAACATTAGTGGAAAATATATGGAAATCTATAATAACGTTGTGCCAATGTAATTTTTAAATTTTTGTAAGTGAATATAAGATTTAAACTTTACACCCTGCACCCAGCTTCTCCTGAAGAACTCACTGTACTATCTTTGCAGCTCTTCTGCAAAAATATCTTAACAAAGAGTTTTCTAAAAGCATAGCTTTAATCAGGAGAGATCTAGATCTAGGAGAGATCTAGAGAGGTTGTGACATAGTTTTTAATAGCCTTGCATGGTACAAACACTTGTTTCTGTGAAGACAGGTTTGTTTTTTCTGGGAACAGCTGAAATGCATCTAGAAACAAGTTGTAGCAGAGGAATGCTGTGTGTTCCCCAAGGTCAATTTCCTCTTCCTTCTGGGCTCAACCTTACACTTCATCTCCTTGCCTCCCTTGCAGTTATTTGCAGTCATGTGACCCAATCTGGTATGAGAAAAGTGACTAGCAGTAATATACAATTCTTCCAGACCTGGACTATGAAAACATCCAACAATGGATCCTCTGTGTTCTCCCTTCCCCATCTAACACCCTAGGAGAAGGAGACTGAAGAAAACAGAGGGAAACTGGTGCCTGAGTGAGCATGCAAGGCTGCCATCCAATAGAACATTTATTTTGGGTTTTCAGGAAGTGAGAGACTTTGAGGGGAGTTGAATCACTGAAATTGGCCATTTACCCAAATAATGCAGAAGTCTGGGCACCATCCTATGGAATTTAACCGGGAAGTATTGTTTTTGGTTAAGCATATTTTGACTCTTGAAAAAAATCTCAAAGGAGGTAGTATTCCCAATATACAATTTTGTGGTGGATATTTTGAAATGAGGTATTATTTGAATGGGTACATTCTTGTATTTGTACTTTAATGGTTTATATTCACATATAATTTAAAGACTGTAAGCATCATGAAGGCAGGGACCATGACTGTCTTATTTTTGGCTGTATTCCTAGAATTTAACACAGTGTCATTTATTCCATGAAATTTAATTGAATCAGGAAAATATGGAAATAACTGAATGACTGATTTATTAGTTCATGCAGAATGAGGAGAGGGTTTTCCTTTTTCAGTTGCAGATTATATTCAATATTATTTTATATTTGTTTCAGATATACAGCATAGTGGTTAGAAACTTGTATAATTCGTGAAGTGATCTCCCTGATAAGTCTATAGTACCTACCTGGCACCATGCTTAGTTACTACAATATTATTGACTATGTTCTCTATGCTATACTTTTTATTGCATATTTTTAAGCAAACACAGCAGTGAATCTGGCACTTTTGTAGTTGAAATATATTATTTTAAACCTCAAATGTCTTTGATTTAATAAGAGTGAAACCACATAATGCTTTTTCTCCCATGACCTGTATTATCTTGAGTTTAAAAGCTTTTGTCTGGCATCTAATAAGTACTAGGTAAGTACTTGTTTAATGAATAAATTTTACAAATACTAGCCAACAGTTTTATTAGATTTGGTTTGTGTGTAAATGAGGATTACATCTTACATTGTTGTAAATAATTGTTGATAGCTGAAGTTACAGTTAAATAGAGTGGAAACCATAATTGAGCATAAATACAAATATATATGTATATACACACAACATATATCACATATATAACTGAAATTTTATACACATACACATTCTACACATTCTACAGGCGCATAGTATAGGTTCTAGATAAAATGTAATTAGTGATTAACATAGGATAGCATTGGAGAAAAACTTAATTGTTGTTTTGAGTGAAGAAGAAAACATCCAGCATTTCATATATTGTATTAAAGTAATTAAAGGAAAAAGGATGAAAAAGTTAGCATGCAATTCTAAGAATGAATTAGAGTAAAAATATTTCTCTATAATAAATTCAGTTGTTTCAAAAAGATCTATACAACAAATTAAGCTGTGAAATGTCCCCTTGTGAGATATTGATATTCTAGTTTTTGCTGTGCAAAGGGTTTCCAGGAAGCTGCTAAAGTTGTTTTGAACTGTACTCTTTAAATTATAACTGTCAAAAGAAAAAATAAAGGAAATTGACAATAGTAGTACATATTACAACCAATGAATTAAGAATGTCTCCATATTAATAAAGTCTTCTAATTAACAGTTCCATTGAATAAAGTAATGTAGCACAGAATACATGGAAACACGTGAAGTAATTTCATTGGGAAACTGACATAAAATAATAGCAAAATAAACATCTTTGTGGCAGGATAATCACAGATTTATTAATTTGTGTTTTTAATTCACTGCTCTGTAATAAGCAAACCGAATGAGGGCTATAGTGTTTTGTCCTCTGTGTTTCTACCTCAACTTAATACACACCCACTCCAGTAAAGAAGATGTCTTTTCCATTTGTTCTCTTGCCTCAGTTGAAACTTGCCTTAGAGAGAAAAGTAAATCTCTTGAAAGTACCTTTTCTTGTCTTATATTGTAAAAGCTAAAAGTCAGAAAGATTATGCAAAGCACCTCTAAGAAGCTAGATAGGTATTTCAATTGGAAGAGAGGGAAATAAATGCTTGTCGAAGAGGAGAGTCATAAATAAGTGAAGGAAAATGAAATTTCCCAAAGAACTGGAAGGATAGTGAAGTCTGTGTGTCCAGCCAGAAGCAGTAAATCAGGATTCCCCGCCCTTATCCCTAAACACTCCAGAAATTATTAGGACTACTGAGAGGATAGCTGTGTGCATCAAGGACTTTGGACAGATTAAAGGACTTTTAATAGCATGTGAAAATTATTGTCCCAATTGTCTGGACTACTGCAGAGCTGTCAGGCTTGAGGGACCAGGTTAGCTGAAAGATAAAGAATTTACTGGTCACTAGTATGTGCTGGAGATCGTATGTCCTTATGAAATGTTCTGTTGTGCCTGAGATCCCATTCAAATGCCATTCAAGGCACTGCCAAATATAGGGGTGGAGGGACTGACGCAGGATCAAGGGAGAGTCATGGGGTAGTCCTAATAATGAGTAAGATTTAGTTTCCTTCTAAACTTGAAGTTAGATTTAATGTGATTGAAAGAATATAAAGAAATATGCTATTTCTTTGACTTTGAATCACAGTGGTAGCAAATTTATATATCCTACATATTTTTAAGGTTATCTATACTATATAGTATATTAGCCAATAATACATTTTACTTTAACTAAATAAAGACTGTATTTGATATCAGAGGCAATCTTAAAGAAGAAAACGCATGCATGAACAGAAATGTTTCTTTGAGTAATAAATTGATATCAAAGCTTTTCCAGTTACTGGTATCATTTCCAAATTAAACTTTTTTGGTGATTACAATTCAGCTGAACAGATGAGAAAAGGGCAGAAATGTATTTTCCATTTTGCCATGTAAAATGCATACTACTAATGAATTTAATTACAGTGCCACATTCTTTTCAATTACCCTATAGTCTAGAATGTATATAAAATAATAGATTTGAGTATATTCAGTAATGAAGCAGCATCTTGGAATTGAGATACTTCTGTTAGATCTTGCGAACTGCAAATACATCTATTTGCCATTCATTAATTTTCCAATCACAAGTGTTATATTATTGTACACAATTATGGACCCCTTTCTAGAATCGTAGTCACTGAGCATTCATGGCTACTCCTACTAGAGGAGTTAGAGTTTATTCCCCCAACCCACTGATGTTGAGCTTGATCATATGAAATGCTTTGGCCAGTGGAATGTTTGTGGATCTGCTGCATGAAGAGATTTAAATCTTCTCTGTGGCTGAACTTGACTTCTTATGCTTCTTTTGTCTTTTATCATGATAATCTGTGTCTAGTAGCCACTGGTCTAAGAATGGTAAGAGAGCCGTCTAGGTCAGATCTGGATCCAGGCTGCAGCCTGGCTCCAAGCCTGGCTGAATGCTACCTAACGAGCAGGCAATGCCAGCACACAAATCATTTCACTCATGGACACCAGAAGATCTGGGGGGGGGAGGGGGGGGGGGGGGGGGGGGGGGGGAGAAAAAAAAAAAAAAAAAAAAAAAAAAGAAATAAATGTGCTTTTAGATACTAAATTTGTTATACAGTATTATACTATATGCAGCAGACTGAGGTATCTGTCTAATCCTTTTACTTCAGTAGATATACAAGGTGCTTGTGGTGTCTTGAATATTTAGGTTAGCCTTTTCTATTTAGTTTTTCTTATTTAGGACCAAGGGGAATTTATATACTATGGTTCCAATTCAGCATGGAATGCAGTTTTATTTGAGACTTTGATTCAGAATTTAAATTCAGTCTATTTCAAGAAAGAGTTTATGACACTGTAGGAAAGAGTAAGGTTTAAATATTAATTAGATATTATTCCAAAGGTCAGACAGATAGACAATTAACTATGAAAATACAGAAAGGTAATATGCTCCTGGAGAGTTACAAACAATGTCTTCTGATTGTTACTTAAGCTGGCCCTTACAAAAATTTTTTTAAAAAGTTAATAAATAAAAAAGGGGAGAAATGTTTTCAGTGGGAAGAGCATTAATTTTTCAAGTTTTTATTTTCTCATAGCACATGTTCCTGAAAAGCACCTTCCATGAATCTGATATTAGTGATATAGAGGTAAAGGATACAATCCTGATGCCACAGTGTTCATTAGAGTGGGAGGGAGAAATAAGCTGGGACAGAAACCAACTTCTCTGGATGAGACAGAGCACAGTATAGAATCCAGGAGCTGGGCAATGGACAACATTGTGTCTGCAGATCTTTGCAGCTTTCCAGAGAATCAGGAAACCATTGCTCTCAAGTGATCTGTCTGTCCCAGACAGTGTTTCAGACAATTATCTAACTCACAAGTCAGGCTAGACATAAACTAGTAATCAATATTAAGAGAACTGTTCATGAGCCATATCCCCTGGAAAAAGGTATGGGGAAGAACACTTGTTCCCAGGGTAGAAAATTTCCCAGGAGATCCTCAAGATACCAGCATTCAAATCACTAGGATGATTTGAATTGGTGACTAATTAGCTTTGTATTGAGGTACAGGGAGAGGAAGGGGTTAAAGTGAACAAAGACATTTCTAGTTTTGGTTTTGATGAATAGTATTGAACATAAAGGAATTGGGGGAAAAGACTATAAAGTTTATCAGAAAGATAGAAATCTACTATAATGGTGTAAAGCAAACCACCCCAAAAGTTAGTAGTTTAAAATAATAACCACTTAATGTTTTTCAAGAGTTTATAGGTCAGCAAGTTGATTCTGCTGATCTGAATGAGGTGAGCTGATCTTGACTGGGCTCACACACACCTCTTATGTCAGCTACAGCCCAACAAGGGTAGTTTGCCGATTTACTCTGGGTTCACTCTTATATCTGAGGACTTGGCCAAGATAACCAGGCTGACTCATCTCTGCTGCACAAGGTCTCTGCCATCCACCAGGTGGGTTCACACTTATTCATATGGCAACTATACAGGAATATGAAAGATTAAGATGAAGTTGACAGAGCTTCTTAAGGCCAAGATTCAGAGCTGGTTTTCATCACATTTACTACATTCTTTTGGCCAAACCAACTCTCATGCTGTCCAGATTCCAGAGTTGGAGGAACAGATTTGGCTTCTTGGTGGAGGAACTGCACAATTACATTTTATAGGGTAGATTGAATTGTGCCTCACCCCAAATCATATGTTGAAGGCCTAACTCCTGGTGTGCTGTTATTTGAAAATGTGGCCTTTGGGAGATAACTAAATTTAGATGACATCAAGAGGCTTGGGCCCCTATGAAGGGATTAGTGCCCATAGAAGTAGAGACACCAGAGAGCTTGCTCTTTTTCTCTCTGCCATGTGAGGACACAGCAAGAAGGCAGCCATCTGCAAGCCAGGAAGAGTGCTTTCACCAGATTCTCACCTTGTTGATACCTTCATTTCAGATTTCCAGTTTGTATAACTGTGACTAAGTTAATTTTTATTGTTTAAACCATCCAGTCTATGGTGTTTTGTTATGGCAGCCTGAGCTGACTGGTGTAACAGGCATAGAAACAGGGACGACTGTAGAGCTAGAGTTCCTTTTGTAGTCACCTACTACAATGGCCAACCAATTTCAGTCCCTTATTTCATGGCTGGCACTGTGATAGAGACTTTACCAACTTGATGACAGTAATTCTGCTAAATGAAGGGAACAAATGTCGAAGATGTTAAACTGGTATACAATGAACCAGATATTAGGCAGTAGAATTAGGGTGGTAGTTCTGACTCTCTAAAGCATAAGCTCTTTAAGCTGTTCCTCACACTGCCTCCCTGAATCACTGGCTCCCAACTGCCCCCCAAATAGTTGATCATTTGAAACAATCGATTCTGCATCAGCAGGAATCTGAAGAGGGAAACGAGAAGGCTATGTGGTCTGAGATTGCCATAGATGGTCTGGCCAATGCTGGGAATGCTTGACAGGAACGAAGAGTGACTTAAGGCTGACTCAGTGAAATGAACCTTTTACAAGGAGGTAATTATCATCTGAGGGGGTCAGATTCCAAATCTTCATGCCCAAGGAAGTTTAATAAATTCTGGTTCCCAGGGGTAAATATTTGCAAGAGAATGGAAGATGAGAGTGTGTCTTCTAGGTAGGGACAATCTTTGCCCTCTAATGGGATGTCTGTATCATGTCATAAAGCCATCTGGTTGATGTCAGGGATGCTGAAAATAGGATCTTCTGCAGGGGAAGGGGTTGCAGGCTTGAAGCTAGAGGTTTGAAGTTTCCCAGATAACTGGGGTCCTGGAATGGAGCTGGGAAGAGAATTATAAGTTGATGCAAGCATGGGCATTTTCTATTTTGTTCTTTGCTGTGCTATCAACACCTTGAACAATATCTGGTACATGCAGACATGAAATAAGTGTTGGTTGAGTCATGAAGATGAGGGTATAACCTGATACAAGGGGCATCCAAAGGACTGAATTTTCATAAGTTCATGAGACAGTAAGTAAGGATACATCAGATATTTTTTAGACCTTCATTGGTAAAGGAGGGGATGCTTCAACTATGTATACATCAAGGTTTTCACTAGCTGATTCACAGACCCACGCTACTTCTCAAGGTGTGGCCTCCAAACTACCAGATAAATACGAATTTATGATGGGGGCATTCTACAGCTCCTGTTTCAAGCAAGCTCTCCAGTAATGGCCTCTTAAGATTTTGACCTTTTTTTTTTTTTTGAAACATTGAACTTGCAGGTAGGAGGTTATTATTGCTGTCAGCTAAACAGTGTTCATCAAAGTGGAGTTGCAGACAAGCAGCATCAGTATCAGCATCAGCTGGTTCCTTAGTAGAAATTCAAATTTTCAGGCTCCCCTCCAGGACTATTGAATCAGCATCTCTGAGGGTGAGGCCCAGGAATACAATTTTTAGTGAGCCATCTAGTTAATTCTTCTGTGTGCTAATGACTAAGAAACACTCAGCTCAAAGAGACTAGAGATCTCATTGATGTCATTAGCAGTGTATGAGGTACTTTGGAATTTTCTCTGCTATTGTTGTGTCATATAACTTGAAATTGACCATCTATGGCACAAACATTAATGATTTTGACTAAAGAGTAAAGAGAAATTGGCATATATTTAAACTGATTGTGAACATGTTCATCTTGGTCACTTTCCTTGTTACTTTCTTTGTATAAACTTTTTTGAATTACTGTGAGAAAATTCAAAAACATTCACTGAGTTATGTTAAATAACAGTATGGGTTTCTGGTTTACAAGTCAGGACTCCTTGGGCAAGTTTATCTCTTTAGTGCCAGTTTATTTACCTACAAAATATGCAGTATTTACCTCAAATGCTTATTGAAGATTTAAAAAGTGATGCATATAATGCACATAGTACCATGTACTTCCCATGCTGAGTGCTCAATAAATGCTACTTGCTTTCATTATTACTATTGTAACTGTAATAAATACTGATATGTGATGTACTGCCCCAAGAGACTTCTCAGTTATATCATGGGTCAGTGTGAGTCTATGGCACAATATACATATTGTAAAAATAGGATCACAGATATTGATGAATAAAATATAAAAATCACATCTTTCATTCTGCTCATCAAATTTTGCTTTTGCCATGTAGTTTGAATTTAGGTCTTTTTGGATTCAAACACTTGTGGGCAGGAATTTCTTTCTGATGTACCTCCAACATGACACAGGAGATCAAACAGAAATGACTAATAAAAAAACTCACTGCATGAAAAGTGACACAGGATACATTTGCTAATGAGTCGATGAGTGTTGTTCAGCTCTGAGAAGAAACAGTGCAGGGAGCAAAGAAATAGCTTTTGTAAAACCCAGCATATCCCTTTAACCTATCTTCTTTCAGCTCCCAGGTTCTAAAGGGGCAATTTGTGTGCACAGTGAAAGAAAAGGAATGAGCTGAGTAGGGTAAGGGTGAACCGCCCAATGGCCCCTCTTTTCCCTCTCCTGCCCACCCTCATCTCACTGATGGCTCAAGAAAGAAGGCAGGCCTGTCCTGGGAAATAGAATCCTTTCAGATCCCAGGTAATCCTTCTGTTAGGAAATGGTGAGGTCAGATGCCGTGAACATCAAAGTGGAGAGAGGTCTTTGGGGTAAGGAAAGATTGCATTCCCATGAAGAATAAAAAGGAAAGAAACGAAAATCCATATTCTGTTGTTTTCTCATCAGAAACACACTGCAGATTTTGCCAGAAATGTGATTGACTGTTTTACTTCTAATTCATATGATCTGAGGTCACTATCTTTTTATTGTTGAGGACTTACATTAATATAGGAAGTACACCTCTGAGCATGTTTACAAACATTTATACTTCACTATTTTAGAAGTTTCACAAAACTACCAAAATGGAGTCATTCAAATTCATATTTCTGTCTTTCTGAATTAAAAAAAATAAGTTTATTGGTGTTCAATTACAGCTGTCCTTATTTCTCCCCCACTACTCTCCCCTGTTCTACCAACCCCCCACCTCCCACATTCAATCCTCCCCATTCCCCATTGTCTTTGTCTTCGGGTCCTTTATACATATATCTTGACTTGGCCCTTCCCCTTCTTTCCCTTTTTATCCCCCTCCTTCCACCTCTCTGGTTACTGTCAGTTTGTTCTTTATTTCCATGTCTCTGTTTCTATTTTGTTCACTTGTTTTTTTTTTTTTGTTGTTGTTGATTAGGTTCTACTTACAGGTGAGATCATGTGGCATTTGTCTTTCACTGCGTGGCTCATTTCACTTAGTATAATACTCTCCAGTCCCATCTATGCTGTGGCAAAGGGTAGGAGTTCCTTCTTTCCTTCTTTCAGCTGCATAGTATTCCATTGTGTAAATGTACCAGAATTTTTTGATCCACTCATTTACTTATGGGTCCTTAGGCTGTTTCCAGTACTTGGCTATTGTAAATAGCACTACTATGAACATTGGGGTGCAGAGGTTCTTTCGAATTGGTATTTCAGGATTCTTAGTGTATAATCTGAGCAGTGGAATTGCTGGGTCAAAAATGCAGTACTGTTTTTAGGTTTCTGAGGAAATTCCATACTATTCTCTGAATTAAAATAAATGCACCTCAAAACAACATTTTAAACTATTTGGTTTAGCAGTGTGGTTTATGAAGTGGGTATGTAACTGGTTATGGTCTTCAAATTAAGTTGAGATTTTTCGTGACAGGGTAGATATAGAATAAACCCACTTGGTCCTTTTAGAGTTTAGAATGGGAGAAAGAAATACCAGAAAATATGGCCTAAACATCTTGTAACATCTCTTGCCAAATTTTTTTTTTTAACACAGTGAGGCTTTTTGACAGTGGTCAATCCCTGGGTACCATGTGTTCAGAACATTCAGCATTTTATTTCTCTGTAGTTCTTTTCTTGACAAACTATCCTTTTGATCTTTTTCCAGTTATGGGAGAGGAGAAGGTTTTTGTTTATTTGTTTGTTTGTTTGTTTGTTTTAATATATGTGGATTTGTCTGTTGGATGCTTTATTTAAGAAACTCCCTCGATTCTTGGGGGGAAATGGCTTTATATACAGCTAGAATTTAGAATTTGAATGATTTCTTCCTAGAATTATGAAAAATAATAGCCATCACTGATGTCACACTAGTATGTAACCTTTTGGTTTTGACAGATTGAATGTATTTCTTATGATGTAGCAGATATAGCATTTAAGCAGGTTTATTTATATACAACAGCCTATATCAGATCCAGGTTCTTTTGGAATCAACATATTTTTGCATTCCCATACAGAGAATGGAAACCTGCCTTGAAGAGACCCCCACAACTGCCTTCCAAGGCCTATGCTCTCTCGTGTTGGAGGAAGATCATTTCAAAGCTCTTTGTCTATGGAGTACTCAGGGAGCAGCTGAGGATGAGCCAATTACATGGTAACCAGGATTTCAGTTAATTTTCAATGTTGTTAGGAATTGCCGTTGGTGGAAGAAGCCAGAATTGGGTTCATGGGCAGGGGCTAGACTTTTCTCCTACTTTTCCACAATTCTTTTTTCAGTCTCCACAATTTTTTTTTCAGTTTGCCATTCTGAGTAACTAGTTATTAAGTAGAATAGGACAAAATTTAGCCAGTTTTATAAGATTCCAGAATAAGAAATATGTGCAGGCCCCAAAACAGAGTATTCAGGGAAAAAAAAGTTAGATATCAAAACATAGAGGTCAGAAAGAAAGAAAGAAAATTTTTCACTGGCACTGTATCCTTATATAAGGTATACAGTCTCTTTCTGTCTTCATTTTTTCTACTTGCTTCATTTGGCAGCCATGAAAATGAGCCTTCAGATTTCTGTCTATGTTCAATGAGACCTCCTCCAGCCAGTGCATGAAAACAGCAGGGATATTAAGAGAAGCTCACTCTAGAAATATGCAAAGTTACTCTAATGAGTGATTTAGCTGAAAAGCTCTGTGGTAGGCAGAATAATAGCCCCTTCCTAAGGTGTCCACGTCCTAATCTTCAGGATTTGTGAAGATGTCACCATACATGGTAATAGGAGTCTTGCAGATGTGATTAAGGATATTGAGATAGGGGGGTTATCCTGATGGGCCTAATGTAATCGCAAGGTTCCTCATAAGAAGCAGACAAGAGGGGCAAAGTCAGAAAAAGGAGATGTGGTGATAGAACAGAAGTCAAATACAGTGGCCAAGAAGGGTGGGTTTGAAGATGCTGTGCTGCTGACCTTGAACATGGAGAGCCACAATCCAAAGAATATAAATGACCTTTAGAAACCAGAAAAAGCAAGGAAAGAATTCTCCCCTAGATCCTCCCAAACTTGCCAACAACTTGTGTTTAGGGCTTCTGACCTACAGAATTCATGGTGACTTGTTATAGCCACAGTAGAAATTCAATATTGACTCTCTTACTGACCTTGAGACAATACCTTGGACTTGGCGTTTCAGACAAAGACCCTTCCACCAAAGCTTATTTCTTCCCCCTATTCTTTACCTGGGGTTTGATGGCTCTCTCAGGCTCTTCTGACTCCTAATTTTCTTTCACAGAAATTTCCCCTAATAGATCTCTTGTACATCTAATCCCAATTTGGTGTATGCTTTTTTGAAGACTTGGATTAAATCACCTCATAAACTTAATTTGATGATTAAAGCAATGTAAATGTAAAGTGCCTACCACATGGTTTAAGTGTTCAAAACTTAGATATTGTGATTATTAGTTGCCATAGTATCAATAACACAGGGTAAAATATAGTTAGCCTGTTCCACAGACAAAATCTTGGAAACGCTCACAGTTTACTTCCTTGCACTCAAGCAATTAAATTTTCTTCAGTCATTTTGGTCCCTTCCACTGCCTCAGTTCAGTGTTAGCATGCTCGGTCCAGGATGAGAGTAAACTCCAAACCTTACTCCCAGTTAACACTATAGTTGTTCAGGGCTGCTCTGGATAGGTTGGCAGCTTGAGTTTTGGGTCTCAGAGTGAAGGGAGCTTGTTGTTGCTAGATATCTAGATCATGCCCTTAAATCCAGCTTTTATCCAGCAAAAAAGCTGGTATTTTGAGATCTACCTGCTTAAGTTCTTGATATCTCTATAGTTGATTCCAAACTCAGGCAGGGAGGAGAATGTGCTTGAATGAGCATTAGGGAGAAATAAAGTTTGTGTCTGCTGTTGCCTGATGAGTTTCACTTATTCAATGTAACTACTGAATATGACAGAAGTAGCATCACAAATAAGCACTGAAATGATGGAAGAGTCAATTAATGTTATTGCAAAACTTGCTTTTATATATATATATTTATATATATATATATATATATATGAAATTAGTCATACCATACACCAAAATCAGTTTCAGCAGGATTAGATGCCTTAAATATAAAATGCAAAACTCTTAATAAATTTAGAAGAAAATATGGGTAAATATCTTTATAAAATCAGAGTGGGAGAATTTCTTATTCAAGACATAAAAAATACAGAATTTGAGTTAAAAGATTGGTAAATGTGTTATAAATGTAACATAGGTAAGACTATAAATTCCTCCTACCCTGGCATGACTCCTCTGAGCAGCATACTGTTGATGCTTTGCCCATCAAGAGTCTATGGCTTCATTATTTTGAATTTGGGCTGGCCTTGTGTATTGCTTTGAACAATAAAAATCAGTGGGGCTGTTATTGATGACTTTCAAGCTGAGACCTCAAGAGACATGAAACTTGTATCTTCACTCTCTTTGACTTATCATATGAGGGAGAAAGCCTGAGTAGCTGAGTGGAGATACTATATATGTGGAGGAGGGCCAAAGTGCCCCATCCAAAAGCCCCAGCCTCCTGCTAGGCATATGAGTGAGGCCATATGGGACCAGCTATTTTCTAGCACGCTTGCCAAATGGCCCCAAACACATGAGCAAGACCAGCTAAAACCACAGAGAGCAAAGATGAGCCCTGCTCAAATTGCAGATTTACAGAATTTTAGCAAACAAATGATTATGGTTTCATGTTAATGAATTCTGGGGTGATTTGTTTATAACTGGTACAATAAATAAAAACTTCTATGCTTCATAATACACTCTACACAAAGTAAAAGGTAAGCCGCAGACTGAGACAACATTTGAATGAATATAAATTTTATGTCAAAGGCTTACTACTAAAGACATATAAAAAATGTTGACAACTCAATAAGCAAAAGATTAACAAATTAAGCATCAGGGAAGGATATGATCAAGACATCTACAGACAAGAAAAAAGTAATGTTCAGTAAATAGATGAACAGATGTCCAATCTTAGACATAACCTAGGAAACTGAAATTAGAAAAGAGATGAAAAACAACCTCTTACCAATTAATTCAGTAAAAAGTAGAGTGTGCTAAATTTTGCTAAGAAGATGGAGTAATGACAGTCTCTATACTCATTGTGGTACGATAAAATGGTACCATCACTTTGGAAAACTTTGTCAATAAAGTAAAATTGACAATGCATACTCTAGAAAATCTATTGACCCCCATGAATGCAAGGAGGTAGATATAAGAATTATCATTGCTGCATTATTTACAAAAGCCAAAAATGGAAATACTTTCAATGTGTTCACCAAGAGAACAAATGTTATGATGAAGCACTGTACAGAAGAAGAAATGACTAAATGAGTGCTAGGTCTAGCAATGTGGAAATGATCACAAGATTGTAATGTAGAAGGAAAATGATATATGTAGATGCCACTTAAATTTAAATCACAAAATAGAATTTTACATTTTATTAATATATACATGGGTAGAAAAATATTTTTTAAATGAGTGGGAATGATAAACATCACAGCTAATAGTTGCTCTGGAAGAAGGAACACATAGAGGAAATGGGATGAAGAGTAAACATTTAATCCTGTAATATTAAGTTGGATTGTTGGGCACACAAGACTCCATCATCTTATTCTTTATAAGTTCTCTCTCCCTGAGTTATTTAATAAATCAGGATACAGAAAAATGAACAAATGACCAAAGTCAGAAATAAAGATTTGCCTTAGTTTTCTGAAATCTACTGACACCCAAGAACATGTGGAGATAACAGTATTGAAAATGCTGCTAACGTTCCCCTCCACTGATCTCAGGCTGTATCAGGCATTTTTGTGATTATGCATCAGTAAGATTGAACCTGATATCAAGGCTGGGGCCATTTAAATTTTTTAATAGAGTTAAGAATCAAATAAATTTTTACTAATATCTGAAGAGCTGTCAACATCAGTTAACTCATTTGACCTTGGCCCAGGAAATCACATCCTTAACTTTTATCTGTTACTGTGTGGATGTAAATATGCAGAAAAATAATTTAAAGATGTTTATTTCTATGACTGACAGACATAACTAATAGCTATGAAACCTGACAGTGTGGAAAATATATCTCTTTTTCCTATTTTCCATACCAATAATAAAAAAAAATCAATATTTTTTTCACTTGAATATGAGCAAGAGATCTCATAAAGAAGATGGATCATTTGATGTAAGTACATGAGATTATCTTTTGTGCATTTCAACCAGAGTCAAAAGAAATAGATTTTCATAAATTAGAGCAGTTCTCTGATTTTAAGCAAGCATTCTTATTCAAGGGAACAGAGAGTTGGGAGAGAGAAAGAGTAATGAACTTGACAGGCAGATACTGACTCAGCAACTCATGTAACTTGCCATTGTTAATGGAATGGGGCCTGGGAAGAACTTGGGGATTTCAGAAGGTGGAGGGTGGGAGTGCAAGGGAGTGAAGGAAGAAGCAATTAGGAGAAAAGAAAGCTAAAAGTAAAAACCAGAAAAGATATGGTGTAATTTCAGCTGAAGTCTGGCCTCATTGTCTTTTTGACCACAGGAGTTGCTGTGTGAAGTAAATGGAGTCACAACCTTTTTTCAGCTTCAGGCAAAGGCGTTGAGTTGTTCCCTTCATCAGTCAGTAATTGGCTGTAAGCTGCTTCCTGGTGGCGATGGTAGAGGAGTGTGATATTCCAGAAGAGGCAACTGGCATCAGATGAAGGCAGTTCTCTGACAAGGGGAGGGTAGCTCTGAGTTTAGCAAACAACAGGTAGCAGAGCTATAAAAGAGGGGTACCTGCTGGTGAAGGGGATCTGAGCAGGGCACTCCAGCATCTCATATGATTTGAGAAATCAGTTAAGTTTTTCTTTCCATTCTCAAAATGTCACCATAGGTAAGGAAAAGTTTAGAGGCCTTGCGAAGATTAATACTCAACTCTCTTGTTTCCTTTTCTCAATTCTCATTCCTCCATGGATGATTTCCATTATTTCTAGTTCAGGAAGTTACTTTTATGTTCTTGTGCATCCCTTCCTCTGCTTATGATGTAAATGTCATGCTTTGAGTTCTATAGCCTCTTTGATTCTTAAAACCAGGCTTTGGCCTCAAAAGATCTATTTTCTGTTTTTTTCTCAAAAACATGGTTCTTGCAATCAGCTGTGTCCACTTCCAATACTATAATCTCCACAATCCATTTTTTTAAAAGTTCTAGTCAGAAACTCACTGATTTTTAAAAAACAATACCTCAACTCTTTCTTTTCCTTTTGAGGCAATAAACACCATTCCTTGAATGAGTGATGAACAACCAGGAAGGTATAGATAGATGGCAGCAATTAGTAATGGTATTTCCAGAAAGTAATTTACATGATGAAAAAATTTGAGTTTTAATTGTTATACTTTAGCATTGTCTGAATGAATTTACAAAAAGTACAGTTTAAAAAAAAAGGTTTGGGGAAAGAGAAAGTATCAGGATTTCCAGAAAAAACTTGATACAAAGGATATCCTGGGCCATGTGAATTCAGTATCACAGTTGCAGTGAGATCTTTAGATTACTTCATGCTGACTTGTATAAGTTGGCAGCTATTCACCATCGCCCAAACCAGAAGATGGATGTGGCATGGAAAGGAAGAATCCTCAAGGCTGGACAGGCAGGATTTATGGTCAGCAGTAGCTGGTGTCATGAAGCCATTCCCCAAAGCCAAACTGTGCCAGATAGGAAAACAACTCAGTCAACTGATGACCCATAGGACAGCACATGGACCATAGGACAGTCCATAGGATTGCAACTGAACTATACCCACAATCTTCTCTCTTAGAAAAGAGAGAGCAAAACAGTTGTAATAGGGACTATGGACTTTAAATTCACAGAAAGTTTCCATAGAAAACACTAAACACCCTCTTTAAACAAGAAAATCGATTCCTATGAAATTGGAATTATAGAATAAGTGGTCAGTTATAGGTAATAAAGAATAAGATACCTTCATATTGATTGTTGAAATTGCAGCTTTGTTATAAGGAGAAACAGTCAAAATTGCCAGTTGCTTATGTGGAAGGTTCATTTTTTCCCCAGCTTTATTAAGATACTATTGACATATAACATATGTAAGTTAAAATGTACAGTGTGATGACTTGGTAAATGTATCTATTGCAAAATGATTGTCACAATAAGGTTAGTTAACTCCTCCATCCCTTCATACAGTTACCATTTGTGTGTGTGTGCGTGTGTGTGTGTATGTGTGTGTGGTGATAACATTTAATATGTACTCTCAGCTTTCAAATATATAATACAGAATTTCTAATTATAGTTACTATGCTGTACATTAAATCCCCAGAGCTGATTCATCTTATAGCTGGAAGTTTGTACCCTTTGATCAACCTCTGGATTTCTCCTGCCTCTGTAGCCCCTGGCAACCACTATTCTACTTTCCATTTCTATGAATTTGGCTTTTTAAGAGATTCCTCACATACATGAGAATATATGATATTTGTCTTTCTCTGTGTTATTTCACTTAGCAAAATCCCCTCAGGTTCCATCCTTTTTTTTTCCCCCAAAAGGCAGGGTTACTTTTTCATGGCTGAATAATACTCTACTCTTCATACACCACATTTTCTTTATGTGTTCGCTATCAATAGACCTTTAAATTATCTTGGCTATTCTGAACAATGCTGCAATGAACATAAAGGTGTAGATATCTCTTCAAGATAGTGATTTCATTTTCTTTGGATATATAAACAGAGTGGAATTGCTGGATCATCTGGTAGTTTTATTTTTAATTTATTGAGGAACTCCATATTGTTTTCCATAGTGGATGCACCATTTTACATTCCCACCAGTGGTGCACAGGGTCCCCTTTTCTCTATATCATAGCCAACACTTGTCTGTTGTCTATTTGATAATAGCCACTTTACCAGGCATGAGGTGATATTTTATTGTGGTTTTGACTTATATTTCCCCAATGATTGGTGGTATTAAATGTCTTTTCATTTACCTTTTGCCAACTTCTATGTCTTTTGAAACATGTCTGTTCATATCCTCTGCCTATTTTTAATTACATTATTTGTTTTATTCCTATTGAGTTGTGTGAATGCCTTATATATTTTGGAGATTAACCCCTTATCAGATAGATGGCTTACAAATATATTCTCCCATTCTTTAGATTATCTGTTCATTTTGTTGATTGTTTCTTTTGCTGTGTAGACCTTCTACTTTGATAAAGTCTCACTTGATGATTTTAACTTTTATTGCACTTTTGGTGTCATATCAAAAAAAAAAATCCTTGTCAAGACCAATGTCAAGGAGTTTTTTCACCTATGTTTACTCCTAGAAGTTTTAAAGTTTAGAGTCTCACATTTAAGCCTTTAATCCTTTTTGAGTTAATTTTTGTGAGTTTTATAACATAAATGTACAATGTTATTCTTTTGCATGTGAATATCCAGTTTCCCCAACAACATTGATCGAAGGGACTCTCCTTTTTCCATTGAATATTTTAGGCTCCCTTGTTAAAAATTAGTTGACTGTGTATACATAGGTTTATTTCTAGTCTCTCAACTCTTATTTTATTGGTATATGTCTCCAATTTTATGACAGTACCATACTGTTTTGAGTACTGTAGCTTTATAATAAAGTTGGAAATCAGGGATTTTGATGCCTCCATAGCTGTTCTTTCTCAGAATTGTTTTGGCTATTGTGGTTCCATATAAATATTAGATTTTTTTCCATTTTTGTGAAATGTACTATTGGAGTTTTGATAGATATTATTTTGAATCTGTAGATTGTGTTGGGTAGTATGGACAATTTAAAAATATTCTTTCAATCCCTGAACAGGGAATGTCTTTCTATTTATCTGTTTTAAAAAAACTTTAGTAAATGTCTTACCATTTTCAGTGTATAAATCTTTCATATACTTGCTTAATGTTTTCCTATTTTATTATTTTTATGCTGTTGTAAATGGGAGTTGTTTTTTTTTTCAGATAATTTATTGTTAGTCTATAAAAACAACTGATTTTTGTATCCTGCAGCTTTACTGAATTAGCTTATTAATTCTAAGAGTTTTTTCATAGAATCATTAGGATTTTCTTTTTATAAGATCATAAATTTATCTGCAGAGAGAGTTTTACTTTTTCATTTTAGATTAGGATGTGTATCTCTCTTTTTATCTTTTTTTAACCTATCTTTGGCTAGAACTTCCAGTACTATGATGAATAGGAATGGTGAGAGTGAGTATCCTTATCTTTTTCCTGATATCAGGAAATCCTTAAACCTTTTCTCATTGAGTAGGCTATTAGCTGTGGATTTATCATTTATGGCCTTTATTCTGTTGAGGTACATTTCCTCTATACCCAATTTGTTTAAACTTGTTAAGTCAAGAAATCATTTTTAATTTT
The DNA here is from genome assembly GCF_021234165.1 of Pteronotus mesoamericanus. Taxonomy (NCBI): domain Eukaryota; kingdom Metazoa; phylum Chordata; class Mammalia; order Chiroptera; family Mormoopidae; genus Pteronotus; species Pteronotus mesoamericanus. The sequence continues at coordinate 30,351,432 of NW_026555105.1, read as the reverse complement.
GTCAATGTTTTCTCTGCATCTACTGAGATCATATGACTTGTATCTTTCATTCTATTAATATGGTATTCATTTGCATATATTGAATGATCCTTGTATCCAGGAATGCAAGGGGATAAGTCTACCTTGATCATGGCATATGATCCTTTTAATGTGATGTTGAATTTTGTTCCTAGTATTTTGTTGAGAATTTTTGCATCTGTATTCATCATGAATGTTGGTCTGTAGTTTTCTTGTAGTGTCCTTATCTAGCTTTGGTATCGGTGTAATTCTGGCTTTATAAAATGAGCTTGGGGATATTTTGTTTTCAATATTTTAGAAGAGTTTGAGGAACATTGGTGTTGATTCTTCTATAAATGTGTGGTAAAATTCACTAGTGTAGCCACCTGGTCCTTGGCTTTTCTTTGACCATCTCAGGGACTTCATCCCAGGACATATCCAGTTACTCTGAGGGCTATGGGCAGCACAATGTCTGGGAAGCTCTTTAATTGATTATTGGTCTTATTTTGTAAATTGCTGTGTTGAAGTCCCCTGTTGTCTTCACATTAAAAATAGTAGCTGTTGCCCATCAAAGCTGTCACTAATTCTGATCCCTGGAGGATTCCTCACTGCGGCTGTATGCACCCATAAATGTCTGTCCCATACTGTGTATCTTCCATTTTTAGAGTGGATTCTGTGTGAGACCCTCTCTCCTATCACTCATGGACCATTAACATGGTGTTTGCAGAAGAGACTGCTGGGAACAATGCAACTGATGCCTTTGAATGATTCCAGGGTTAAGTGTTACTTTGGCTTGTTGCTTTAATTGGCTACTTTGATTTGGATCAAGAGAAGTAGGACATAGGAAAGATAGCCAGATCAACTTGCACTCTATAAAGCGACTCTTTTAAAAAATGCACATACACAGAGAGGTTTATGTACCATTTCAAGGGACCTCAACTGGGATGGATTGGCTCAGATCCACCTGTCTCATCCTGCAATAGGCTAGGATAAGAATGTTCTTATGGCATTGTAGAGATACAAGAGAGGAGGGAAAAATGTTTAAGGACTTATTCAAGTCTCTGCTCATGTCAAGTTTGTTAATTTTCTATTGGCAATTCAAATAGCCAAGGCCAGAGTCTGGGAGAGCACTGCCAAAGGGCATGGATGCAGAGAGGCCATTATTTGAGGTCATTAAACTATGTAGACATGTACACACATTATAAACATGCCCATACAAATATATTAAACAGGCATGCATGTGTGCACATATTATGAACATGCATGGACACACATGCATATGCATATACATACATGCACCCACACTATAAACAAAAGTCGAATACTTTTGAAAGCTGAAAAAGGTCACTTTCTTCTTGGGAATACCATACCATCTTTCTGTTCACAACCCCCTCTTAGTTTTTCAAAGACTTACCCAGTATACCCTTGTCTTATGTCTAGATGCAAAACTGGAGGCTTTTAATTGACTTATATATTAAAATTTTGAATCAAAGAATGTGACAAGTGAAAGACATCTTTTAGAGGTGGGCTAGCCCAAATTCTTCACTTTACAGATGCAATCTCTGGCCCAGAGAAGCTAGTTGATGTTCTCAAGCTCACACAGCTTGTTAGATGTGGGGATGAGACTAGACCCCTTGTCCCCTAGTCCTAATTTTGTGACTGGTTGTACCACAAAACTTCCCATGAGGGAATTTCTAAACTTTTGATGTGGCATATAACTTAATATACCATTTTTTATTACCACTACTACAGTACACAGGCTTTGTTACATTGCTCCTTTTAAAGAAGTGGTTAATATTTATGTGTAAATTTGAAAAGTGCTTTCTGTTGAGCATACTCAATGAAGTAAAATGTGTCCAGCCATCAAGAACTTGCCCAATGTTGATAACACAATTTTAGGAAGGTAGAAGTAAGAGGGAAGGTCCTGTAATCAGGAGTTCAAAAACTGTATAGAACAGTGTGACTGCTGAACAGAAATGACTTTCCAGAATTCAGATCCTGTTATATAGTAATTCTTAATTTTGTGAAAGATATTGTCCCCTTTGAGAAATGTAATACAAATCTTGAAACTTCTTTTCTTAAAAATTCAAACACACACAGCATTTTGCAAACAATTTTAAGTACTTCATGCTCTCCCTAAATCGGTTAATTTCTGGTTGGGAAAACAAAAACCTACTTATTTATTTATTTATTTATTTATTTATCTATTTATTTAAAAAATGTTATTTATTTTTTTTTTAGAGAGGGGAAAGGAGGGAGAAAGTGAGGGAGAGAAACATCAATGTGTGGTTGCCTCTCACATGCCCCCTACTGGGGACCTGGACTGTAACCCAGGCTTGTGCCCCAATTGGGAATTGAACCAACAACCCTTTGGTTCACAAGCTGGCACTCAATCCACTGAGCTATACCAGGTGGAGCAAAAAATCTCTCTATTTAAAATAGAGGGAATTTAATAAAAAGAATTCGTTGCAAAGATTCTGGAAAAGATACAAGCAAAACAAAAAAGAGGTGCTCGATCAGCTGAAAGGAGTGATAGAACATGAAATTGCTAAGGCCCCTGGGTGGGACCCAGTGAGCTTCACATGTCAGTGCGTGGTTCAAAACCCTGGGCTCTCTTGCCTCTGTTGCTAATGGAGACACATGCAGAAATCAGAAACCAGAGGATATTCATTTTTTCCTTCCTCTCAACTTTATATACCTTACAAAGTTCTCCCATAAGTACAAACTAATCAGATACCACTTTCAAGGAGGCTTGGCAAATGTGGTTTGAAGACTCTCGGTCACCTACAACTGAGCACAGCAGAAATGGGTGAAAATGGGGATTGAGTGCAAACAGGCAAGTGAACATCACAGTAGCTAAGGCACAAACAGCAGATTCAAATAAGGATTTGTGAGTATTTCACAAAACTCAAGGGCATGATTAATACTGAAACAGTGTGTATGCATGTGTGTTTGTCTAAATTTCAACAATAAGCTCCCTTTGGCTGTTGTTAGAATATTAACATTTACTGAATTCCTACTAAGTGCCAGATACAGACTTCAGTACATTGCTAATGTATATTCAAAACTGTTGCATCCTAATGACTTTTATTTATTTATTTTATTTTACTGAAAATATAAATACTAATGTCTTTGCTATCAGATCCATTTGTTTGCATTCCCAAGTCAGTTACTTACTTAGAGAAGTTACTTGACATCTCTAAGTCTCAGTTTTATTCCTTGGACAATACTATCCACCCATAGCTTTTTTAGACTGCTTACAGTATAAATAAACTATGTAGCACAGCTTATGGTGCATATTGGTATAATAATTATTGATTCTCCTTTAATATTAGGTTTGGTAAATTTAAAATCTTGATTGTAACACTGGTTATGGTTTTATTCTTCCTTGAATACATGTTCTTTGCAATGTGAATTTTCAGCATCTATTATAAAGAGGTGGGACCTATTTCTCTATATTTTGAATGCTTGACTTGCTTTGGCCATATAGAATGTGGCAGAGGCACTATGTGCCATTTTGAGTCTGGCATGTTTCCATTCATATTTTTGGAACTTTCCTTAGGCACCATGAGAACCAGGATAGACCTAGGTTAGAGTGTTAAAAGTTAAGAGACTACCATGGAGCTGAGATGAGTCAACTGATGCAACCAATTAAGATCACTGACATGTGAGAGAACCCAGCCAAGAGCATAAATACAACACTCAATTTACCAGTCAATTGACCACAGTTTTATGAGCAAGATTGTCATAGGACAGCCAAACTCCAGCCAACTCATATGTTGCTTAGCTAAACAAATGTTCATTGTTTTAAGCTATTAAATTTTGATGTGGTTTGTTATGTGGCAATCATAGTTCACTGATACATTGAAACTGCTTCCAATGTGGTAGATGATATACTTTTAATTAAAGAACCAAAGGAACTTCACAGTATATTTCCTCTCCTCTTTATCCTTCTCAGACCATGCGCCAAGCAGAAGTAGTTCCCAGGCAACTTGTGAGTGGAACTTGCTATATGTGAAGTGATAAGCAGGACTTTTAGAATGACTCCAGGAGCTTTCTGATTGCTTGACAATGGCTTTCTGCCTAGACTTTAATTTAACCCAAATTCAGCTTCCTGCGCTATCCTCCCATTAGGATTTGCTGAAGCTTCTCCTAAGCCCCTAAGATTTCCAGGAGCAGATGGTTATCTTTCCTAGAACTCATAATACTATTTATACTATTAGTTATCTGACGGCTTGATTAGGACTGGATGATCCACTTCCAAAGTGGCTCACTCACATAGCTGGCAGATTGGGGCTGGTTGTTGTCAGGAGGCCTCAGCTCCTTTCTGTGTGTACCTTCCCACTGCTTAAATGTTCTCACATTATGGGAGCTGATTTCCCTAGGATGGGTGAGGGACAGAAAGGCAAAAACTACAATGCCTTCTATGCCCTAACCTCGAGAGTCATGAATCCCCACTTTTACCACATTCTTTTTGCTGCGAGTGACTTATTCTTTGTGAGAATTCTAAGAGAGGATCATAAGGCTTCACATTTTGAAAGGATATATGTATTTTAAAACTATTACATCCTGAAAATTTAGATGGCTTCTTTCATGAATTCCCCATATTTCTCCCACTCTCATGTTTTTAGTATAAGAAGGTGGAGTAGCAGGAGTGCACAGTGTCCCTCCTTATGAGTAATAGGATGACAAAGATCATACACTTTTTCTTGTGGACCCCTTAGCTTTGACATGTACCCAGGATAGTCTGTCCTTTATTCCATAATGTGTATAATGCCATAGTAATCCTTGCCTCTTCTCACCATGTATGCAAAATTACTTTAAAAACATACACGTTCTCAACAATTTCTTTTTTTTTTTTAATTAATTTATTTACTTTTTAAATACATTTGTCTCTGCCTTCCCCCCCCTCTTTCCCTTGCCCCCTCCCACCTTCCCTCCCTCAGCTCTTCCCCTTTGGTTTTGTCCATGAGTCCTTGCTATATGTTCCTTGACTTTCCCCTTCCCTTCCCTTTCCCTGCCCCCCCCCCTTCCCTCTTGTCTCTGTTGATTTCTTTTCCTTTCAGTGTTGCTGGTCATATTTGCCTTGCTTCTTTGCATTGTTGGTTAGGTTCCGCTTATAGGTGAGATCATATGGTATTTGTCTTTCGCCCCCTGGCTTATTTCGCTTAGCATGATGCTCTCCAGTTGTTACATTTGCCTATAGCTCTAAATAAGTTGTCTGAAAGCAAATTTGTGTAAAAATCAACATTTACAATATCCAGTTCATTTTTATCATTTCTGTGCTACCTAGGATAATTGCACAAATTTTAAACACTCTAATAAATATAATTTTGTCTTTCTCAAAAAAAAAAAAAAAAACATACACGTTCTCAAGAGCTATTTGTTACCTGTTCTAGTAGGACTTAATAATTTAGCAGTGGACACGCAACAAGTGAGGACACTGATACTTTCCAGTCTTGAGAGCCTAGCAATGGCATGATATGCAGCTATTTCTCTTTTCCTATTTACCTCTGTCATTACCCCAAGCCTTTTTTCTTCCTCCATCAGTCAGTTCTTGAGCAGTAGCTCTGTGCCACATGCTGGGAAGGTAGAGTAGCAGCTCAGTCACTGCTTTTTAGATGCATACTGTCTGAAGTTTTGACTCTGAAATCTTCCAGGTTGTTTATTTAAAAGGTAGAATCATAGAAGCTATTCCAGATCTACTGACTTCCCTTTCTTGGGTGGCCACTGGAAAGCACATTTAGTAATTTTGAGGACCACTGCCTGTTGTGTAGTAAAATTAAATAATTGTTACCATCATGATGGTTTTTTGAGTTGAATTTCATGAATCAGTGGGTCTCAAACTTCGGCAGACATCATATAGCTGGGCCCCATCCCTAGAGTTCCTTATTAAGTAGATCCGGGGCCAATAATATGGAGCTCTAGCAAGTCCTCACTTGATGCTGATTTGCTGATTCAAGGATCACACCATGAGAACTATAACAGTGTAAATAACTAATTCATTCTGTTTTTCAAAGGTTGATGTGTATTTAGTCTAATCTGGCCTAACTAAAACTCCTAGAGTCATAGGACTTTGGAGATAAAGTAGACTTTGTTGGCAATGATGCCAAATCCTTCCTTTGATACTTGAGTTAAAGGTTCACTGACTTAGTTATGGTTAGTAGGCAAGTCAAAGCCGATACAGAAAGATAGCTGGGGCTTTCTTCCTTGTAGTTCAGTATGTCTTTCATTGATCATTCTATTTAGGAATATGTATCTTTATGTCCTTCTGGAACCAAGTTATCATTAAGTTATAAAGAGTAACCATCTCAGCTTAAATCAATAAAGGTCGTAAAGGATGCTGAAATTAGAGGTTTTCATAAAACAGAGTACAAAACAAGAAGCCCTGTTCCTCAAAGTTAAACAGCATGTTGAAGGACTTGTTTTGCTTTTTTGGGTATCTTAGTTAAATCATCAGAGGGGCAATTTCTTTTTATGAAAGGTATTAAGAAAACTACTAAAATGTGAATCTATTGTAATTAAAGTCTGCAGTTTTGGTTGCAGAGCCCGTGACCAACTGCCAAGAAAAATATTAACATAGAAACAGATAGTCTGAGAATATATGAGTAGTGACATTTCAGATAAATATTCAGCATATAACCCCATGAAGCAAGAATATAGAACAGCTTTCTAAAATGTGTGGCTGCATAGACCCAAGGGCAATGTAATGACTGTGTCTGGCTTGTTGTTGACTAAATTAAAAAAAATTGATCCATCACAGATGAGCAATAATTGTCTTGATAACTAATTATTTATATCATAAGGCCATCTGTGATGTTTTCATGATTTCCAAAAGAATATGCACTCAACTTGAAGGGAGGGGATCTTGCCAGTTTAAAAATGACATCTGGAAGGGTTCAGAATTAAAAGGCTTAGCAAGAAGAAGTAGACCTGCTTTTAGATGCCAAAATTCAAGCAGACCTCTAAGTAACTGCATCTGTTTTAGATGCCTGAGTTAGGTTGGGTTTCTCAGAAGTAAACCCTGGAGGCAGGGATGTATGCACAAGCATTGTAAATTGGTGATGTTCCCAGGGGGAAGCCAATGAGGGACTTGGGGAAGCAGAAAAGAGACAGAAGAAAGTCAGGCAAGAGTAAAGTCCCAAGGAGGAAAGGTTTGCTTATCCCCACAGGGGAACTAGAGGCTGTAAGTTGTCCTTCAAAGTTATTGGCCAAAGGCTGCCTCAAGAACTTCTACCTCTGTGTGAATATGGGGAGTACTCCAGTAACCCCCAAAGTCCTCTGTAGGGGAACCACAGGCTCAGGAGTTAGAGTTAAAGTGACCAAAGCTGGGAGAGGGACACACAAAACATGTTACAAGTCTTTCTAAGAGAACTTGGCATGGTCACACCAAGACCTAAACTCTCCTTTGGCATTAGGGTTGTCCAAAGAAATAAACTTCAGGAGAATTATTAGGAAGTTCATTCACTCACACATAAATGATGTTTTTCCAATACAGCCTTACATAGTAATAGAACTGATGTTTTTATCTTTATCTGGTGGATCTGGTTGATCCCTACATCTTTTCTTTTAACCTTATTAAATTCTTCTAAATATGTATTAGGGCTTCTCTTATCTTTTTGGATTGCTATAGTGGAATATGTCTTCTTAAAAAATGTCTTTAGATTGCACTGGTAAGTACACAGCACTTGGGTGTCTCTTAGACAACTTTACCTGCTTATCATAGAGTCACACCTCAATTCCACACATTCAGAAATCATAAACAAGGATCAGTACAGCTGTGCATCACACTCTGTAATATGCTTCCCTTCTCACTTGTTTAGTGTTGAATTCTGTCATCAAGATGTAATGACCTGATGCCCCAGGGAAGCAGGATGAGAAAAAAAATTTTTTTTTTTTTACATTATGGCACATGGATTTATCAATTTACTTAAGTCATACATCAATGTGTTGTGTCAGTGTAAGCTTGCAATTATTTTTCCAACCAAGATGGAAATAGGAAGGAAAGAAAATGTATGAGAGCCATCTTCTGGAGAGATCTGTTAACAACCATACAGGACTGTGCACCTCGCCTACTATATTCCTCCTCCTGCACTTTGGACAAAACTGAACCAACAATCCTTTTCACCAAGCCTGCTCTGTTATGTATGGCCTACTTTGATGAAAGGATGACCATTCATGCAGTTACGCCATTCAGAATTCTCTGTCATCCATCATCTATCTAATACGTCTTTAATTTCTCCCATTTATACGTTTGGCTACTTTCCTTCTTCCCACCACCAATGCCTTTATATAATTTTTCACCATCAACCATCTGAACTATTGACCAAGCCTCCTATAAGTTCTCCCACCTCTAGTATTAACTCCATCTAATCTATATTTATAATGCTGTAGAGTTCTTGTTTTCTCTAAGCATGTATCTGATTATGTGCTGATCCTCTGATTTAAGTGATTCCATGCATCTCATTGTGGAAGGCTGATAATGGCTTCCACATCCTAATCTCTGGAGCCTGTTGATGTTACTTTACTTGGGAAAAGGATCTTTGCAGATATAATTAAATTAAGGATCATGAGATGAGGTTATTCCAGATTAGCTGGGTGGGCCCTAAGTGCCATCACCACTGTATTTGTAAGAAAGGAGAAGAGGGAGCCAGATTCATAGAGGAGAAACCCCTGAGAAGACAGCAGAGAGATGGGACCACAGGCAAGGGTTGCTACCAGCTACCAGCAGCTAGAATAGACAAGGTGACCCTGCTGACACCTTGATCTCAGACTTCTAGTGTCCACAACTGTGAGAGAATATGTTATTGTTTTAAGTCACCCAGTCTGTGGTAACATGTTACACTCAGGAAACTAACAGATCTATTGTCATTAAGATAATGGTCAAATTGTTTTTATATTATGCAAGGCTTTCTGCGATCTGAGCTCTGCCTTCATTTCCAAACCTAATCTCTCATCATTTCTCCAAATGAACACTGTGCTCTAGTGATTGGGAATGACTGGAAGACCTTGAATTGTGCCATTTCCTTCCTTAACTTCCTGCAGTTAATTACATATGCTCTTACATTCCTCTAGAAATCCCAAAATCTTCTTGATATAACAATTAGTTTAAGTGTTCTAGAAAAATCTATCTGTGAAATGTGACCTTTCTCTTGAGCTGGAGGTGGGAGGGGAACATGGATATAACAACGTAAACTTTTAAAAATGAAACTAAGTATAATGGCAATTTGTATAAAAATGAATTGGCGCGTGTGTAACTTGTCATGCAAACATAAATGAAAATGTATCCTAAATTTAGCTTATACTTAGCAGATTTATAATTATTGTAGTAAGTTGTTTGAAGGTTAATGGTTGATGTTTCATAAAGGTTTTTTTTTTTCACCTTTTTAAGGATTAATCCCTACACAAACATGGGCAGTGTGAACAATTATGTTGGTGTCCAACCTACATCTGGTACCATTTACTGGGCTATGTAACCAGGCCTCAGCTGCTGAGAGTGCTGGCTGTTATCCCCCCACACCCCAACTTTATTGAATATAATGGACATATAATATTGTGTAACTAACTATAAGGTGTAAAACATTTTTATTTAATACACTTATATATTATATGATTACCACCATCCTCTTAGCTAACATCTATTTCATATGACATAATTACTATTTCTTTTTTGTAGTGAAAATATTTAAGATCTATTCTCTTAGCAACTTTCAAGTACATGTACAGTATTTTTATTTGTATTAACAATAAGTTAATACAGGTTAATTTATACATGTAAATTAACACATAACAATATATATTACATTGCAATAAGTATTGTGTTATGCGTAATCATAATGCTGGGCACTAGATCTCCAGAACTTATTTATTTTCTAACCAGATGTTTGTACTTTTTGGCCAACATCTCTTTCATTTCTCCCACCCCCCCAAGCCCCTGGTAACCACAATTCTACTCTCTGTTTTTATGGATTTGGTTTTTTAAGATCCACATATAAGTGACACCATGGAGTAATTGTATTTCTCTAACTTATTTCACGTAGCATAATGTACTTAGGGACCATCCATGTTATCACAAGTGGCAGGATTTGATTCCTTCTCATGGCTGAATAACTTTCTGTTGTGCATATGTGTACACACCCCACATCTTCTAAATTCATTCTTTCTTTGGCTGATGGACACTTAGGTTGTTTTCATATCTTGGCTATTATAAATAATGCAACAATACACATTGGAGTGCAGATATCTCTTTGATATTTTATTTTTATTTCCTTACCAATTAAAAAAAAGGGCAAAGGGTCTGAATAGAAATTTTTCTAAAGAAGACATAAAAAATTACCAATAGGCACATGAAAAGATACTCAATATCACTAATAATCAGGGAAATGCAAATAAACATCACAATGAGTTATTACTTCCAACTGCTAGGATGACTCTTATCAAGAAGATGAGAGACAAGTGTTGGGAAGGATGTGGAGAAAAGAGAACATTTGTGTCCTCTTGGTGGTAATGTAAATTGGTAAAACTACTATGGAAAACAGTGTGGAGGTTCCTCAAAAAATTTAAAATAGAGTACTAGCTATTAAAGGCTCACAGCTGTCCTCTGTGGCCACCAGCATCTAAAGACTTGACTGACAAGGAGGTACAAAAGACCAGCCCTTGTACCTCAGGCAGAATCAACTCTGGTGCAGTGTGGTCCATGGCTTCTTTGGGGATCAGCTGAAGCCTTCTGGCTGAGGCCACAGCTTTGCTCAGCTCTTTCTCTGTCTCATCTGCTCCCTTCACTCTTCTTCTCCTGAGAGCACTGCCTCAATAAATCACTTAAACACTCATTCCCACCTCAGACTCTGCTTCTAGAAAATGTGGCCTGAGATAGGCAGAATTCCAAACTTTATTAGTTCTGGGCCTTATGGCCCAAGTCCAAAATCAGTCAAGAATTGCAGCAAAATCTCAGTTATTTAATACACTTTTATATATACTATGGTAATAAATCCAGAGGTAGTTTCAAGGAGTTTGAATCTCTTAACAAGTAAAAAGTCCTTGCTACAGAGCATTTTGTGAAATTTGAATGTGTGAATGAATGCATGTTCTAAAAATATAAATGGTCTGTAATAATCTGCAGGGGTCATTTTCCCAAGAGTAAACACAAGTGCTGCTGCTCCTTGGAGAAAGTGCATCATGAAGCAGAGTTTGAAACTCAACCTCTTCTTCACCTGAGCCTCCCACTACAGCATCAAGGCTGAATTCTAATTGCTCTCTCATGAAGCTGCTTCTAGAAGTTGGAGAAACCCATGGAAGGAATTTTGCTCTAAGAGGTCCAGGTTACTGCTGCTGAAACGAGGGTTTGTACGTTGCAGACACATCAAATGACTGATAATAACATGGGAATAATTTCATTATTAAAGGTAAAATTGTGTTGGGGAAATGTAGCTTCAGAATTTAAATTGAGGAAGGGGAAGGTAGAAGAGTTCAGAGTATGAGTACTGACCTAGAAAAGAGAACAGTGTTCCCTTCCTCCCATGTCCAGTTTGAGTAACCTTGAGGGAGGTACTTGCTGACATCACAATGTCTTTGGGAGAAATATAAGTTATAATGCTTTGCATTGTGAAAGCATTACAAAATGCTGAGAGCTCTACAAATGTTTGTTGTTATTATTGATATGTTCCATGGCTCAGAGGATAATTCATCTGCCCTTTTTACATTATTCTTATATAAATCAAACTTCAGGAAAGCAGGTGAGTATTGTAGAAGTATTAAAAATTAATTTCTATAATAGTTTTTAGATTCAATACAAATCCATCTACTATTCTACAATAACCAATAAAGATTCCATGTTAATAACCTTATCTTTAACTTGAAAACAAAATTCTATTTATCGATTTATAATTCATTGCATATAGAGAAATTATTACCTCCTAAGTGCCAAGCACTTTCCCAAAATGTGTCTTACTGCTGAGAGGGAAAGAAAGGCATTATACTTATATACTCAGAAAAGACTATGTATTTACAAATCACACAGCTTCTGGAAAAGAGGAGAATGGATGACATGTGAAAAGCAGAAGGACCTTCTGATACACGGTGGTCAGAGAAGGCCTCTCTATTATTAGCTGAGATCTGAGAGAGGAGGCTCTACACAGAGAGAACAGCTTCTGAGACAGCCCAGAGTCATGAAGAGCTGTGTGCAGTGGACTAATGGAGAGGCATGGCAGAATCAATATCTATTTTAGGGTAGGGAATTGAGGTATAACTTTGTAGAAGAGTAATCGAATCATTTTGCGCAAGATATTAGAGCTCTCTTTGTCCCAGTTTCTTTATCTGTAAAATCAAGCTAGTAATAATAATGTCTATTAAGTTGACTTCAGTTAATGTACGTGAAAAATTTAAAATTTTGCCCTGTACACAGTGAATTACTGTACAAGTTGATTCTTATCATATTCATATAAACACAACTTGTTATTTTCAAGTTGTTGACTCAGTCATTTGTAACAACTTAGAATATTTGATTATATTTAAGTGTGTAATACAAATATTTTAAACCTTGGAACACAGCCCAGCTGACAGTAATTGGTAGCAAAGAAGAGGGAAGGAATGCAGAGGAAGTAGCTTCTTAATAACCCATCTCACAAAGTAAGACTCAGAGGATAACAACTGACAGGAAAAGAAAGGGAAAGGTAAGAAAGCTACCTAAAGTTACCAAAATAACCACAAAGGCCATGAAAAAAAAAATGATAGAACTGTTGGGAAGAGGTTGGAAGGCAGATAGCAGTGGGCTGAATATTCAGGGAGCTGAGCAGTGACTGACCACCTGCATCAGTATTACCAACTATTGGGACAAAGAGCTAAGACCACCTGTGTCAACATGGCTTAGCTGTTTTCACCAGAAAAACTTTTCCTGAGAAAGATAAGGTTATTCATCAATAAATAACTTTACTGTTGCTTTCAGGAAATTCCAGCAGATCAATTTTTCTGAGAAAACATTAGCTCACTTGGGAAAACATTTTGCTTGTCAAACATTTTCTTATCCAGGCTCATTTTAAAGTGACAATTAGTGTCCAGTCCCAACTGCTTAAACCAGTTAAGTGTAGACCTAAGGTTCTGACCATCCCCTCTGAGGCGCTGCTGAAACTAGGGAGGTGCTGTCCTCCCTGCTGCGCTGATTTTTAGTAACATTAGCTTTTCTTTGTTTTCAGGTTGTCTGGTAATATCCTGGAGGAATTCAACAAATCTGAAAGTCAAAAGATAAGAGCAAGTTGATAATTCAACAGACATTGAAAGAAACAGTACTTTGGAGATTTGAATGAAGCACCAGTAAATGTACAAAAGAAATGTATAAAAATAGTCACCTCAGAAATGAAGCTTAGGAACAGTCACCTCAAGAATGAAATTACAGCAGAAGAGGATTACTTTTTGTCCAAGACAGTATGCTTTATTTCAACTTGACATATGGATTTTGCTTTGAAAAAGTTAAAAATCTACACTAAATGGAAAGATTAGTATTCCAGGAGATCCAGGAAGCTCAGAGAGTCCCAAAGGAGTTGATCTCAAGGAAGCACACACCAAGGCACATCATAATTACATTACCCAAAATTAAAGATAAGGAGAGACTCTTAAAAGTACCAAGAGGAAAGGAGACAGTTACCTACAAAGTAATTCCCTTAAGACTATCAGCTGATTTCTCAAAAGAAACCTTGCAGGCAAGAAGGGGATGGCAAGAAGTATTCAAAGTCATGAAAGGCAAGGACCTACAACCTAGATTACTCTATCCCACAAAACCATCATTTAGAATGGAAGGGCAGAGAAAGTGCTTCCCAGATAAGATCAAGTTAAAGGAGTTCATCATCATCAAGCCCTTATTATATGAAATGTTAAAGGAACTTATCTAAGAAAAAAAGATAAAAACTATAAACAGTAAAATGACAACAAACTCACAAGTATTAACAACCAAACCTTAAAAAAACAAAAACAAAAACAAACTAAGCAAACAACTAGAACAGAATCACAGAATCACAGAAATGGAGATCAGAGGAGAGGGAGAGAGAGGAGAATGGAGGAAAGTGTACAGGGAATAAGAAGCACAAATAGTAGGTGTAAAATAGACAGGAGGAGGTTAAGAATAGGAAATGGAGAAGCCAAAGAATGTATATGTATGACCCATGGACATGAACTAAGGTGGCGGCAGAGGGAGGATGCTGATGACAGGGGGGTACAAGGCAGAGGGTAATAAAGGGGAGAAAAAATGGGGCAACTGTAACAGCATAATCAATTAAATAAATAAATAATTATTAGAAACACAAATCAGCACTAAAATATTATTCTTTGATTACCCAGAGTATGACACCCTAGTCTACAGCCATACCACTCTGAACATGCCCAATCTCATTAGAATATGACACCCTGTGGATCTTTCAAGATTTTGTCTGATTTACCAATAACTTAATTCCATTGAACCCGCAAGTTTCTGGCCTTAAGCAGGTATTCAGATTCGTTAAACAGTTGTGAAATTGAGCTTATATTTGAATCACACAGCAGTTAAAACACTTCAGTATTTCTTTTCTTGTTTTTAAATTGTTCCTTAACTTTCAACTGAATCGGCTGTCAATTTTGGGGGTGTGCTTGGAGACCCTCCATTGGGATCAGGACTAAAGTGGGTATGGAGGAGAAATGGAGGGGATTAACCTACTCATGTGTTTTTTTAGTTCACTCTGAGCCCATTTTTGAGGATTCGGTGCTGCCAGGTAAGCATGTGTAGCAGTTGAGGGAGTGTGTGGTTCCGATCTCCCTTCCAGAGAGAACCTTCCAGGAGGAGTGTATTAGCTGACAGCCTCTAGCTGATGCACTGTTTGACATCTACAGCATCCTTCATGTGGAGATACACTCTTTCTGGACTATCCCTAACCTATTACAGTGCGAAACAGAGTTTGGTTATTTCTGCCTGAAGGACAGCTCTAAGGCGGCCCATCAGCCCAGCCAAGACTTTTGCAGAGCCATGCTGTGGTCTGAGACTCATCCTGCCCTCACCTTCTACCTCCTCTCTCCTCTTTCACAGGTAGCAGACTTGCATTGTGGACAAAAGGCTTTCCCCCTCTACTGCTGTTACTTCTTATTCTCCGCCCCCCCCCCGCTCCCCGCCCTAGAAATTTCCGCCAACAAATGTTTTGCATATCTGTTTTCTAGGCATCTGCTTCTCAGAAGGCCTGACCTGACACATGTATAGGGAGCCAAAGGGTTAGCTTACAGTAGTGAAGGGAAGGCATATGCTTGCCCTGTCCTTTGAGAGGCATGGAAATGTGTCCTAGGACCACTCCACCTTTCACTTCTTAGAAGGAACTTAAGCAACATTTGGAAGCCCTTTTGAAATTCTACTGGAGAAACAGAAAGGTAGGGCTCTTACTTTGCCGTGCCTCCTTCTCTGGTCCTCTGAGGATCAGATTCCGTCATAGATTATGTACATTGGGCAATGCTCTGTATTTAGTAAATTTTCTAAGGAGAGAGAGAAAGTAGGTAGGTGAGCCCTGGTTTCATGCAAAAGCATAGCCTGTGTGACATAGATTTTAAGAAAGACACAGCCCTGTGTGTGAGGTGCAGGCAGGGTTCATGCCATCCTGGTCGACAGGGACATGAGACACCCAGATGTCCCATCAGAAAGGGCTTGCTGCCCAGCTGCAAGGAGTGCAGTCAGCAGGTGACCACAGCAATCAGCTCCTTCAGGATCTGCCAGTCTGAGTTCGTGCCTTCCTGGGGTTCCTCATAACCTGAGACTGAGTGAGGCAAGCGTTCAAAGGCCTGGCTGTGTTTGCCTTCTGGGCACAACTCATATGGACAGTACTTACTCCAGAGCTGCTGGTTGGGTTGGTGATACTTCTTAAATCTTCCTTATACTTTAGCTTGCCCTCAGCCTTCCGCAGGTGTTGATCATGAACCCTGAACTCTGTTTTGGCATCAGATTCCAGAAAATCCAACCTGCAACAGTTGCTGAGTGTAGATGTGAAAGAAAGACAAATGAAAGAGAAAATGCAAATGAATTTTGAGGAAAAGAATTTCCCTGTGTGTGGGGAAATAAAAGTAATATAGATGTGTTGGTTTCTTAGGGAACATTTCCTTGGGAAGTTTCTTTGCATTATTAGTGCCTACAGAATAGAAAAAGGTCGCTGGCCTGCAGCGACCGGTAACATAAATACACACATGAGACCTTTACCTAAACTGGGAACATATTCCAATGTATGGGAGAGGCCTGTGGGGACTTCATTTACCATTTATGTAGAAGCATCAGAAGAAAAATAATTGCTTTCTGTCTCTGGAAAGTGCACTCTGATAATGAAGGAATGTTAGATATGGTTTTCGTGAACATCAGAGGGATACAAAGCAGACAAGCTGCCAAATGAAATTTCACAGGACGAGCATATTTCAAGTAGTCAGAAAGAAAGGAGAATTCAGAGCTTTTGGAATAAGTCATTTTGGAGACAAATTCTCCAAATTTCAGAAGAGATACATTGGGAGTGGGAGATCAGTTCTGTCTCCAAGCTGAGAAAGGGGAATTCTGTTTGCTGCAGGTTGTACCCGTGCAAACATGTTTACCTGGAGATCCGTGGTTAAGAGGGTGCTCAGGGCACTGGCTTGCAGTGTAGTCTCTGTCCTGGCTCTCTCACTTAGCTTCCCTGGGCTTCAATGTCTTTATGGAACCGGATTTTAGTAGCTACTTTTTAATGTTATTATGAGGCTTAAATACACATATTCAGGTAAAGTGCTCCAAATAGGTTGGCTAATAGTTGATTAGCCAAGGCATGACCCCATGGGAGGAGTACACTGGTTTAGATCTACTGTGTTAACTACAAAACATCAGGAAGCCCTGGACACTTAGAAGAGTGGATTCTAGAGGAAGATGGTTACCTTCGTGAGGTTCAATCATCTGCAATATACCAAGGAAGAGAATTACACTGAGCCCTCAGAGGAGGCCACTTCCCGTTGCAGCACGCTTGCTTATGCCCTGTCCTTTCATAGCTCTCCTTCATTCATGCAGTTACTCAGTCTCCACTTCATATTGTCTGTGATGATTCTGTAATTATAATTTCCCCTCGAAATTATAGACTATGGGGGCTCCAATAATTATAGGTACTTAGTATATACTAATGTAGAATACTGCAAAATTTACTGCCCTTCTTTTGCACACACAGCTGATGTAAACATTTCCACCACAGCGTCTCAATTTTCTTTTGAAGAATCCCCAAGTGCAGCCAGCAGATGGCGACAGACGATCATATTTGACAGGAAGGAAAACCAGGTTTTCTGTAGTTTTTGGAGGCACCACTCTCCTCAGTTATTTTTTGTTTGTTGTTTTATCTTCCTTTCCCTTTCAATGAAGTCAAGTATCTTCAGGCAGAATTAAAAGCAGTCGTGAAGGTTAATTCTGAGGAAAAATACCAACTCAAACTAGGGCTTAAAATCTTAGAAGCGCTCTCCCTCTTGGGAGCCCGCTTGGCCTTTCCCCACCCTCCTCCCTCCAGGCCAGGTTTCCCTGCCCCTTTCTCTCTCCTAAGCTCCAAGGGCCCCTTCTTTTACTTCTGTAACCTATTTTCTGAGGTCACTTCTTCTACTGCTCACTTCTACCTCTGTGACTTTCTAAATAAACTTTCTCTCCTAGTTTGAAAAGAAAAATCTTCAAAAAACATTATATTTACTTTCAAGCATTTTGGAAGAAGGCAGGCTTTACAAATGGGGAGGAGTACAAAGGTAAATATTTTGGGCACTTGCCTTAAGAATATAGCTTGAGTACTCAGAGATACTACTTTGAACAGGTGGCGTTTGTATTTTCTATCACATATAATTAGTCAAAAATTGTGGGTTCAGCCTTTAGAAGATTCATTTTACAGATCATAAATGTTCTAAATGTTTAATTCATAAACTCAGAAAGCAGCATGAATTCCAGGGCTCACTTTGGCTTCAGGTTATCTATCCTCCATCTCCAACTGTGTGCCTGCAGATGAGATGCCAAGGGGTCACTCTGTGTCTGGGCTTGGTAAGAAGAGCTTTTGGAATGCTTCATTTCTTTCTGGACATAAAGCTGCTTTGTGCACAAGTGTATTGCAATGCTGGGACACACTGTTATCCATGGGGCAGAGAAAGGACAATGAGGAACACAGTAAAAACACTGTAAGCCAAATATACAGTTATTTGTGAAAGGATTAGGGAAGATGACAAAATATGTCGATGGCAGAAAATAAAATTTGTTTATATTTTATTTCCTCACTTATAAAAATGACACTAAAATGGAAAAGACTTAGCTGTTCTCTGTGTTAAATTTTAAAGTATTTTATTGCTTCAGAATTGTGACACCATAGGAAGGAGGAGATGCCTATATTTCCAAATAAACAAGGTCAAGTTGGAAGGCCAGAGGAAGTGTGTAAAGAATATCTCTGTCTTTTCTTTTTGACCGAGGTCCTAGGCATAGCTATTTTTATAGTAATGGCTGCATTATAAGCCTCACTGTTATTGCTATACCTAAATGTCCCTACAAAAAATCCTTCTAGTGACCTGGCTAGTTGTACTTATTCAGTTAGCCAAGGTATTGAAAAGCAAAACATAGACAAATATATATGAAAAAAACAATGTAATTTTTTTTAAATTACAGTTGACATTTGGTATTATTTTATATTAGTTTCAGATGTACAGCATAGTGGTTAGACATTTATATAATTTATGAAGCGATCCCCCAGTCATAAAGTGCTCACCTGATACCATACATAGTTTTTACAATATTATTCCCTGCATTCCCTATGCTGTACTTTACCTCCCCGTGAGTTTTCTATCACTACCAATTTTTATTTCTTAATCTCTTCACCTTTTTTACCCACCTCCCCAGATCCTCTTCCATCTGGCAACCATCAACTTGTTTTTTGTAAGTCTGTTTCTGTTTTGTTTGTTTGTTTTTTCCTTTAGATTCCACACATAAGTAAAACCATGTGGTATTTGTCTTTCTCTGTCTGACTTATTTTGATTAACATCATACCCTCTAGGTCCATCCACATTGACAGTAATGGGCAGATATTCTTTTTTATCACTGAGTAATATTCTGTTGTATATACATCACTTGTCTTCTTACTCCAGTAAAAATAAATAAAGAAAAGCTTCAGAATTAAATTTAGTTTGCAATTTTATTCCAACTGATGTCTTCACTGAATATCCTGGACAAAATTTTAAAAAGTCAACAATAAAAAAATGCACCTCTTAACATCTGTTTATTTGTGGAAGTATAAAAACGTAGCTTCAACTACGAAAGGTAAAAAAAAAACCTAAAAGTCACTGTAAAACAGAATTTTCAAGCAACTCATTTAAAGAAGTAACTTTCAAATATTTTTTAAAAATCTGAATCTAAAAGTTCTCCAGAGCATTGGTTGAATTTAACCAGTACTTTGATTATTTATTTTATTTTATTTTATTTAATCCTCACTTGAGGATGTTTTTATTTATTTGAGAGAGAGAGAGAAAAGAGAAAGAGCAAGAGAGAGAAATATCAATGTGACAGAAAAACACTGATCAGTTGCCCCCTGTATGCACCCTGACTGGGGTCAAACCCACAACCCAGGTATGTGGGCTGACTGGGGATAGACCCACAATGTTTCGATGGACAGGACAATGCTCAAAACCAACTGAACCACCCGGCCAGGACTAACAAATTTTTTTAAAGCAAAACAAAAACAAAAACAACAACAACAATAGCAAAAAACCCCCAAAGATTTGAACATAGTACGATTCATTACCTTGGTGTGACACTAGAAACCATCTAAAAGTGAAAAATCAGGAAAATCATTTAGCAAATGAAGGCATGTTCATTCATTAAATATTTTACTGTTAAAATAAGTAAAAAATTGTTTTTTACATCATCTGAAAGTGTAAATTCAAACAAATGTGAAAACAGTATGAGTGCATAAAATACCATAAATTTAAAAAGTAATTGCATAGAAAATAATACTAGCAGCAAAAAATCACTAATTTGTCCATAGTAGAAATACTTAGGGATGATATTATGGTTACTTTTTTTTTCTGAATTTCCTTCTGATTTCCCCCCACATTTAATGGCTTGATGTACATATGTGCATTTTCTTTTGTACCCTTCTGTTTCCAGCCTCAGTATATTCTTTTGCAAAATGAAGTCATTCTCGCATCCCTGGGGGTCTATATGTATCATAACAACCCTCTGAGTGTTAAAAAAGAAAAATATACTAGAAAAGATTGATTAGTTATATGAATTTTGGCTTAGGATGGCTTAGTAGTGATAAATTTGTTATAAAGACTCTTGTTTAGGGAGAGAACGTGTGTCCTTGGTGATGTGAGAGGAGCACTAATAAGCAACTCACATTCTTTTCTTATAAGATTTTCCCCTCCCACGAGATAGCACAGTGTCTTACTTGGGACACAGAATTAAAACACTTGCCTCTAGAATCCTCCTTGAAAGTAAAAGTACAACCAGCTACAGTGCCAGCTTTGTGAGTTTTCTTTCCTTTGTGAATATTTGAATCCTAAAGGGCAGCATGTGAATATTCTGAGCAAAGATTGAGGTGGCAGGAAGGTCCAGGGTTTGGTTGGAGTAGGGAGGCGTCCTGCTTATGGTTCTGACCCAGGCAGTTTCCAAATAACATTGTTTGATCACAACCTTTACCTAATCCCAAGTCCATATGTGTCTGACGCTTTGAAAAGACAAATCTCAAAACATCAGTGTTTGGGGTAAGAAAGGTTTATTGACAGAGAAGACACCAACTGAGAAGATGGGAGAACCAGTGGTGTCTGAGATCCATCTTGCTCACTGGAACAGGTCAAGAGTTTTAAGTGCCTGGGGAGAACACGTATGTGGGAGTGCTGGTCGGACAAGTTTTAACTTAGATTTTGGAACTTAGCTATTTTATGGTAAAGGGGCATCAATGCTAGATCTTCCTAAACAATAGACCCTTGGATGCTGAAAGAGTTGAACACTTCTAGTTATGATCTGGTACTTTGATTCTGTGGGATAAGGGTGGGGGAACTTTTGTTCTCAATGAACCTGGAAGTCAAAAGTTCTTTTCCTGGCACATGCTTTGGCTGAATGACTTACACTTTTGGTCTGTTGTCTCTGAAAAACCACTCAGTACCATGTTGGCTGGTTCTACTTTTGCAAACTCACTCAACCTGCTCACAAATTCAAATACAAATTTACCCAGGTCCATCCAACCTGGGCCTCAGGGGAAACAGGGCTGCCTAATGAGACTCAGGCACCCTGGTCCTCCGCAGGGCCAAGCAGCATGCCTTTTCTTCCCATGCCCTGCTGTCTGTTCTGCTGTGTGGAGAAGCTACCCCCTGGCCTTTTTTCATAGCAGGAGTTTGGTCTGTGATTGCTGTTGGAGAAAGTGGTTGAGCCACAGCAGCTAAGAGAGGGGGAAAACTTTGATAAGAGCAGCTGGGCTACAAGGATACCTTACCTGGGTTTTGGATCATATGCTTATTGCCTATAGCATTGGTGCAGAAAATCAACAGTGGACTATATTCCACCACATGAATGAAGATCCACTAATTTTCATTAAATTTCCCAGGGTCCTCCCTTCTCCTAGTAAACCCTTTTTTGTGTACTTTCCCTCCTGCCTGTATTCACAGTCTGTGAGAAGGTAAGGGACAGGGCGCCTCAAGCTCATTCAGAAGGTTTTCTATGCAAACCCAAGAAAGAGAGACCTATTTGCAATTCTGGCAAATTGTGCTCCAAGCCTGTCATTCTTTGTTCAGTTTCCTGGGCTTTTGTGGGGGTCTATACAACTATTTGTCTATTTTTCATAGAGGAAGGGGGCAGGAGGAGGAACAGGGTGAGGGAGAGGAGAAGCAAAACACAGTTGTGGCTTCTAGAGAATATGTTTAGGACCTGGTCATCTTGGTTATGGGCTTGTGGAGTACTTGCTCTAATTCCTACAAATTCCAGGTGATTTTACAATTCAAGTAAATTATTTGTGCTACAGAATAGTCACAGAATAGACAACTCTTATGCTCAAAGTAGAAGCATAATCATTTAGAGAAATATAATTCAGCATTAATATAATGTTTAATAAAGCCAGTGCCCATTGTGTGACCCCAAAACTAGTGAAATTACATTTCCCCCCTTTTTATCTAATGTATATTTTATTTTATAGGATCACAATGATGACACAAATGTCTAGTAATTGCTAAAACTTACAGAGTATTTGCTAGAGGGCAGAGAGAATTCCAAGTATCTACACACATTTTTTTTTAACTTTATTCATTTGAATCTCTTGCAATCAGGTACAGAGCCAAGAATTAAAATCTTCAGAAACAATCCTAAATTGGAATCACATGTGTTTGTGTATAAAGCACTTCTATGTGCTATTGAAACCTTTTTGTCTTAAATGCACACACAAAGACAATCTTAAAGATGTGTATTTATAATACTTATAAACATGTTTAGATATTTATGCTGCACAAAAGCACCAATACTTTCATATGGCTTGCTGTGTATGTGTTGTGTGTATTATTTTTTAATTAGTTTTGGTTGCTTATTAGGTCTGTTTTCCAATCTCTCCCCCAATCTCTGTCTCCTTAAGACAAAGCAGCTAAATTGCCCTTGAACCAGTTTCAGACTTGAAAGATTTAGTAAACAAAAACGCTTTATAACATTTTTGGTGGGAGTTCTGAACAGATGTATTCTTCCTCTTGAGGTTTTCTCTGCTGTTTGATCTTTTCCTCCAAAGTGATTCGTTATAATATGATGGGCAAAAACCCAGGCGGGATAATTATGCTGAAATGGGCCAGCAGCCAGGACTATGCATCTGTCCTTTGGGACGATAGCTGTCATCCCTGTGAGGCTGCTCTAGCCATTGTGGCTGAGGGCTGCCAAGAGACCCAGGGAATGGACAGGAGGGGATGGCTGTCTCGATTAGGCGATGGGTCAGAAGCTTGTAATTGAGCTGCGTTTCTTTAAAGCTGCTGGAATAAGCTTTCTCCATGATCTTTAGGGAACAAAGCATGGAGTGAGGTGGAGGACCCAGAGATATTATTATAGAGTCAGGATGTTTGGTCAAGCAGAAATTTTGTTTTGTTTTTAGTTAGCTAAAGTGGCCAGCTGCTACTCTTTCTAGGGTGAAGTCACTAAGTCAACACAGAGAACACAAGTCTTCCAGGAATAAGCCCCACATTTGCTCCTTTAAGCCATGCTACTGTAAGACGAAAGAGGATATTTGTTCCTCTGGGCAGTCATAGAAAGGGACTGATGTGGGGGAGTTTCTGGTGAACATAGGCACAGAAAGTCCTGCTATCTCTCTCGGATAGCCTCTGTCCCAGGAAGGTGGAAACACCTTATATCTCCAGTTTCTGTGTTCCTCTCAAACCCCCATCCCTGCCCCTCATCACTAAGAGCTGCAGTAAAGAGAGCCCAGGCCTCATTCAGTCAACCCCATGGTTAGTTATTGAAGATAATACAATGTTCCTCAGTCAACCAGGACTTCTGACATTGAACAGTGCCCAGTGGATTGAAGGGGAGTGGAACTGAGAAGGCTTCCTTCAGTAACCCTGTTCATTGTTCTACAAAATCTGACTATAGTCATTTTCTATCACTCTTTAACAAATTTAGTTGCTTAAAACAACATGAATGTATTATCTCAGTTTCCATGGATCAGGAGTTCAGATATGGATTAGCTTAGCCCTCTGCTCAGGCTCTCACCTGGCTGAAATCAAGGTGTCAGACAGGGCTGCAATCTCAGCTAGGGTTCTCTCTCAAGTTCACAGGCTGTTGGCCAAATTCAGGCCTTACAGTTGTGGAATTGAGTCTCTCAGCTTCTAGAGGGCTCCCACTATTCCCTACCAGGTGGCCTTCTCCACAATATAGTCATTTTGTGTCTTCAAAGCCAACAGAAGAGTGTCTCCGCTGACTCATTTGTTTTGTGACCTGTACATTCTCTTTTGAGGGCCCTAACTAATTAGAACAAGTCTAACCAGAACAAACTCTCTCTTTATTAATTTAGAGTCAAATAATTAGGGACTTTAATTAATTATATCTACAAAATACCTTTGATTTTGCCAGATAACATAATTAACCACAGAGTAGTATCCTATCTTATTTACAGGTCCTGCCCACATTCAAGGGGAGAGGATTACATTTATACTCCAGAGGGTCGAGGTCTTGAAAGAATTCTGTTTGCCACATTTACGAGAACATTTCCTTTATTTCCAAGTTAAAAATTTAATGTTCTAGACAGCAGATTGCCACTTGGTTTAGTTATTCTAACTAAGTACTATAAACATTTCATTATCTGTGCAATAATTAAAGAAATTCAACTAGAAACTTCTCAACTAGCATAATATCAACTTCACTGAGAATACTTAAAACTCTATACTTAATTTCAAGTTTTATTAATATCACATCACCTTTATTCAGTCCAACTTGTGTATATCAGAGAAGCCTAAAGGCATGAATTAGAGATGAAAGTAACCTTAGGTACATTTAGTTTTAGGCATATAAGAATGGATACACACATGTCATCCACTCAAAAATACATCTACTAAAAAAATAAAAAGTACAAATTTACAATAAATTAAGTAACATTTTAATAACTTTGTATTTAATCACAAAATCTATAGACATTGAATAGTTGTGTGTATATATCTCCTAATTTATTATAGTATCAAATATTTATTTTACATATATAAAATCTTACTTAGTCCCTTTATCATCAGTTCTTAGAACACACAGATATTTTATACCTCAAACAATAAATCTGTACCTGCCTAGAGAAGAAATGATCTGTTTTCATTTACAGATGAAGAGTGTAGCATTAAATATAAGTGTAAGGAAAACTAGATAGGTGAGTATGTCATGGTCCCAAGGGTCATGAAAAACTGAAGCTAGAATAAATATCTCCGAGCTTTGTAACACGTTGAATATGTCATGCTGCTTAAACTTTGAACCATGGATCTCTGCTCAAAGTCTACAAATTAATGGATCCTCTTTGAGTGCTGTGTTTGAGAAACAACACTCTGCGCAGTCAAGTCCTCACTTTAACATTGTTGATAAGTCTTGGAAACTATTACTGTAAGCAGAATGACATGTAAGAAAACCAATTTTATGTCGGGCTAATTGATATAAACAAGAGTTAAGTTTCTATGACATATTTCTCATGAAATCACCAAACTTATAAATGAAAACCAAAAACACTTCTAACACTGATCATTGAAATAAATGTGAGTAACATTACATTTAAGAAAGATGGATAAAAACAAGAGAATGATTTTCCAACCTGCTTATTCTAGTTGAGGGTTGTGGATGGCTGAAGCCTCTCCCAGCAGCTCAGGGTGTAAGGCAGGACTCACCCTGGACAGGATGCCCTCCCATCACAGGGCCACTCACGCATACCCCCACTCACACGGGGACACACTCACTCAGACTGGGACAATGTAGACACTCCAATTCACCTTATGTTCACATTGTGGAAATGTGGGCGAAAACCAGACTTTCTGGAGAAAACCAATGCAGACATGGGGAGGCCATGCAAACTTCACAAACAGTGGCCCCGGCCAAGAATTGATTTTTTTCTCTCATTAATGTTATAACTTAATAACATTGAACATATTGTTATTTGAGAACCTGCTGTGGTTGGAAGTAGAGGACAACTGAGTAGACAATATAGAAATATAATTCCAAGTTCCTCATGAATGAGGTTTTCCTTCATCATTATTTTGTTGGAAAGTGAATTAACTGAATCTAAGGCAAATTCAGGTTCAATTATATGTTGGAAAACATGCTTTAAAGCAAAATGCATTGACAAATCTTGGATAATCTAGAATTTGAGATTTTGCATATGACTGTTCTCTTAAATCAAAATGAAAATAGAGATTCAATTATAATTCTTAATGCATTTTTAAACAATTTTATTGAGATATATATTATACCATGAAATCCACCTAGATGATGGTTTTTTTCAGTGAATTTACAGAATTTTTCAACAATTGCCCTAATCCATTTTTAGAACATTCCTATCACCCCGATGAAATCATATTCATTTACAGTTAATCCTAGCTCTATTTCAAAGGACTCTCTCTGCCTTAGCCCTAGACAATTACAAATTTACTTTCTGCTTTTATAGCTTTGCCTGTTCTCAACATTTCATATAAATGAAATCACATAATATTTATTCTTTTGCATCTGTTTTCTTTCATTTTGTATCATGTTTTTGGGTTTTATCCATGTAGAAATTACCAAAACTACATGCCTTTTTATTGCTGAATGGTATTCCATTGTAATGTTATACACAATCTGTTTAATCCCATTCACCAGTTGGTAGCCAACAGGTTTGGTTCCATTCTATTATGATAATCCTATTATGAACATTAGAGTGTATGTCTTAGAGTGGGCATAAGTTTTTACTTTTCTTGGGTATATACATAGGGATGGAATTGCTGGACTATGTGGTAAATTAAGGTTTTTCACTTAAGAAACTGTCAAACTGTTATCCAAAGTGACTGTTTCATTTTATTTTCTGTTCTAATTGATAATATTTAAGGTGTTGGTTTCTCTACATCCTCAATAATTTGCTATTTGTTTATTTATAATCATAGCTATTCCAGTATATGTAAAAGGGCATCTCATTATGGTTTTGTTGCATTTCCTTAATGACTAATGATATCAAGCATCTTTTCATGTGCTATTAGATATTTGTGTACCTTCTTTGATAAAATTTGTATTTAAATATTTTGCCTATACTATAATTGAGTTTTTTACTTTATATATCGATCTGTAAGACTTCTTTGTATATTCTGAATATAAATTTTTTATCTGATGTGATTTGAAGATATTTTCTCCCAGTCTATGGCTTGTCTTTATATTTTATTAATGGTATTTTTGATGTACAAAATTTTTTAATTTTAGTGACGTCCAATTTGTTAACTTTTTTATTTTATGTATTTTGTTTTTAGTGTCATATTATATAAAAAATATTTCTCTAACTCAATATCTTGAATACTTTTTCCTATGTTTTCTTCTAAAAGTTGTACAGTTTTAGCTCATACTTCAGGTCTCTTGCCTTTGAACATAGGAGATGTTCTAGGATCTGAGCCCAACAATAACACAGTGCCATCAGGAACTGTAGGTTTCCGAGCTTCTATGAGTTTATGTCCTGCCTCACCCCCTTTAGTATTGGGATAATCACTGGCACCACTCAAACCGGTGCAGATGACCAGCATGATTGTATATTTTGGTCGGTCCAGTAAAAGTCCAGCCATTGTTAATATAATGAGAACAGTGTGTGTGACATCGATGTAACCTGACAGCCAAGAAGAATGGACTGGAATATGCGTGCATGAATAATGATGACTTCACTGTACTCATCAGTGGGGGTGGTAGACACTGCTGAGTGAACGTGTGTACTGGGTGGCCATCGCATTCAAAATGACTGACTGAAAAGAGCAATGACTTTGCATCAAATTTTGCATTAAGCTTGAAAATCCCCCCATGGAAACTATTCAGATGATTCAGAAGGCCACAGCTATGGGCAACTGGTGATTGGCAGTTTCATCATGAAAATGCACCCACTCATGCATCACATTTTATTGGTAAAAAATGAAATCAACCAAGTAACTCAGCCCCTCTACAGCCCAGATTTGGTGCCCTATAACTTCTGGCTTTTCCCAAAACTTAAATCACCTTTGAAAGGGAAGAGATTTCAGACTGTGGATGAGATTCAGGAAAATACGACAGGGTAGCTGATGGCTGTTGGGAAAACTATGTGAGGTTCCAAGACGCCTAATTTGAAAAGGACTGAGGTGTCATTGTCCTATATACAATGTTTATTGTACCTTGTATCTTCTCCAATAAATGTCTCTACTTTTCATATTACATGGCTGGATATTTTCTGTATATATATATGATGTTTTGCTTTGCCTTTTTGTTTTGTTTCTGAATCAGCTTCCAACATGTTAGCATATACCATTCCAAGGGGGGGAAATGATGACAAAATGTTATTATTTCAAAGATTTCCCCTCTAACTTTGGATCAGTTAGAAGCTATATCAAATAAGATAATGCATGTGATAATGTTTCAAAAACCATAAAATGCCAAACAAATGTTATGAATTATCACTATTGCATGCAGGGAATAAGAGTAAACAGAAGCAACAGTAATGCTTTTAGAGGGTTTAAACAGACAAGCTGAATGACAATGTCAACATAAGAAGGTAAAAACCAGATTTGTAGATAATCCACCCATGGGTTGTTGAAAGTTGGCTTTATCTGGCATTACCTAAAATATTAAGGAGTTGAGTCAGGATCAAAGAGATTCCTATTGCTTGGTTGGATATGGGGGATAAAGCTGTCTTAGTAATCAGTATGTCCTCTTGAACTGAGGTAGAAATTTTGCCCTGAGATATTGATTTCTCTTGTTAATGGATGGCCCTCTTCCATGGATGTAGGTGGAATTAACAACTGCTCTCATAATGCTGAAAACCCCGATAACCTAAAATCTTTCCTCTACATAGTGATATAGTTATATTGTTTGAAATTTCCAGGATTAATGAACACTTACGGGCAATTTATGAAAGTGTACATATTTGTACTGAGTCAAGGAATTACTACTTAGCTCTAACAAAACACTTTGCTAGAATTATAGCCCTTATTAATCCCCTTGCTATCTACTGTCATCCAGCAGACAATGAAGGCCTACAGGTTTGCTCATAGGCCAGATCAAACTTGGAGAAAAGGAATTAAAGGAAAGTGGTAGAACACTGCAGATTGCTGGTGGAGTGGGGAATACAGAGATGGACAGGTCCTGACAATTAGCAGGACTAGAAAAAGCACCACTGCCCTGGATGCTGGGAAAGAGATCCCAAATGAAGGAAGGGTGAGGCAATAGTAGTACTGTGTTCCTATAGAAGAATTTTGTCTCTGTGAAGCCCTGGCTCTGTATTAATGGTGGACATTAGTATTTGCAATGGGCAAACAGCTTTGAGATCTCAATTCTTAGACTGTTCACTAAATCATTTTATTTAGTGTTTTTTCAGGGACCCCACTTCTGTATCCAAGTCCTAGAGCTTTATGGCAGTATTTATTAGTGTATATTGATCACAGTTATTCAAGGATGGTTACTTTGGTGCTCCATATTTTATAGAACAGAGAGGTTTAGTTATAGATAGACCCATGATTTTAATTATAACTCAGAGATCTGTAAGCTACACAGCTTAAGACAATCCATCTAAAAAGCTTGAATATCAGAAAGTTATGAGGAAACTAAAGCCATTGGGATTTCACAATGGCCCCAAATTCACTCCCTAAATTTACTTTCTGTGAATACTTAGGTAGTTGATGCCTAGAACCTATGGGCTCAGGAAGATTGGGAGAATGTAGCAATCATTTTTTAGCTTAGTTCTAAGGCTCCCTGTAGATCTGTTAATAAATCAAAGCACATATGAAGAGTAAAATGGCTAATGGAGATAGGGAAAGAATCAAGCTCAGAGATTAAAATTGCCAAGAAAGAGCCTGCTCTTATAGTTGGGGGAAACAAGGAGCAAGAAGGCAGAGGAGAGAAATTATAAACAAGAGGAGTCTTCAAGGTGCTCTGGTGTGACACACAACAGGAGTTGGAAAACATTCAACATTTGAAATTGGAGATCAGAAGGCAGGAAACACATCTTGGGAATAACTTTTGCACCTATTGCAAAGGCCTTCATGCAAGGCTCATAGACAAATGCAAAAGAGTTCTCAGCAACCAATACCATACTCCCCAAACGTCTTCTCACCAATATCAGTGGGCTACTCATGGCAGAGCAGGCTTTGCACTAGTCCCTTCCACACTTCCTGTCCACGCCTGCCACTCTGCATACTTCTGTTTATCATTCCATTAAGATCTCTTTATGCTGACAGTTCAATAGGAAGCTTTCATATTTCCCAAGTATACATGTATATAAAAACTGAAATTAGAATGAGCTATGCTCTTTGACTTGGCCCAAACATCCTGACTGGCCTCTTTGGGTGATCCTGATTCTGTCTTGGCCCCAAGTGTTTAGTCAGGTACATTTTAATGGCTGACTTGGATTTCCTTCTATTGTACCATCCCCAGTGTTTTTCTCATGATGGTTTCCTTTGGCAGCAATTTTTTTATTGAATTTATTTGGGTGACATTAATTAATAAAACCATGCAGATTTCAAGTGTACAACTCTATAACATATCACCTACATACTTCACTGTGTGCTCACCACCCAAAGTCATCTCTTTCAGTCCCCATTTATTCCCTCTTTACCCTCTTCCAGCTCACCCACCCTCCTTTCCCTCTGGAAATCACTGAACTGCCGTTGTTTTTTTAATCCTTCACCATTTTCATCTAGCCCCCCTAATTCACATCCCCTCTGACAACTGACAGTAATTCTTAATCTCATCTAGCTTGCTTTCATAGTGATGCCAGGTTCTTCGGCTGGTCAGGCCTGGTAACCAAATTCAGCAAAGAAAAGAGACAAAGTAAGATTAAGAAATGCTTAGAAAGGCACTGTTGACTTTTATTACCTATGGTTCCTTATGCTCCTACCTTTAGGCATTCTCCCTTCTCTGAGGTCTCCCTGTGTAGCTAAAGTACCCCATCATTCTTCAAGCTTTGGTGTGTGGTTTCATGTCTTCCTTTTTATACCTCTATGATCAACCATCATCCTGGTTGTCTTCATCATCCATGTGGAGAGATTCTTCTTACATCCAACAATTTCTATCCCATCCTGTGAACCACTCTACTAGGATTACACTCAGGACCTTGGCATAGGTTGGGAAAGCTTAAATTCCATAACTCAATTTCTGAACATAATTATTCCTGCATTTTTCTCCTCCTCTTGTTTCCTATATGCAGGTTTTCTGGATACCCTAAGACTTCTAATTACTTAACTCCTTTTATTTCTTTAAGTCCACTATTTCCTTCCTTCTGCAGCCCACCTCTTCACAATGAAACATTTGTGTTCCACTCACTTGTTATGTGTTCTTCCAAATGAGTATCCATCCATCTTAAAAAGTAGGTGATATATACCTACCCCCAACTATCATTCAGCTATGTAGACCTCTGTTACTACAAATTATTGTCTGCAATCTCCAATGAAGTTTCATTTTGGTTCAAAAAAATTTTTTTACACAAGTCTAGTTTGCTTGCTTCTTTAATTACCCACAAGGATATTCTATGTTATTAGCACTCTTCTTAATCTCACCCATCCATTTGTCTTTCACTGATGTCACTTGCAGGTGGCCATGTTTTTCTTTACTAAGAAAATGAGAGCCATCAGGCAAAAACTCCATCAGTGTTCCACTCTTTCAGCAGGGAGACTAGAATAGCATATCTACTTTCTGATTTTAAGAAGTCATGTGAGTAGATTGGACCATAACCTTAACTGAATTTCTAAAGTCCCTTTTGTTATGTAAAGTTAAATATTCACGGGATTCAGGGACCAAGTTGTGGGCATTCTTGAAGGCCATTCTGCCTATCACAGCAAACTAGAAATTCTTCATTTAGCAAAAACCGTCACAATCTGGAACTTCATGAAGTTTACACAGTAGGAGTATGTTTACTCGAATGATTAGATTTAAACCAAAGAATTATATAATAATATAGTATGTTGAAATCTCTGAAGGAACATCAGAGTGTAAAATGTATAGTGAAGAAAAGTGCCAACTGCTTTGGTCAGTAGGGAGAAGGATTTTTTTCACCCAGGGCATGAAAACTCAGTTGAGATCTGAATGATGGATGGGAGCTACTTAGATAACCAGGGTTGAGGGAAGGACATTTCAATCCATTCTTAATTCTTATGATTCTATCTCACTAGCACTCTCATATAGCACTTGTTCTCTATCCCACTGCTATCCAAAATAATTCCTATATTAATGACTTGACCATCTGTATCAGTAACAGTTAAACTATGGCCATGGTCTAAACCTGACTACTGTCTGTTTTTGTAAATAAAGTTTTATTGAAACACCAATATACCCATTTGTTTAGGTATTGCCTCTAGCTTCTTGGTATTATAATAGCAGAGCTGAGTAGTCATAACAGAAACAGCATGAACTGCAAAGCCTAAAATATTTATTCTGGCCCTTTACAGATCCTGATCTGTAAAGTTTCCCAAATCCTGATCTAGGTGGACAGATGTGTCTTTTAAGAGAAGGACCAAGTTTGAAAGAAAGAACATACATGTGGTTTTGGATATGTTGAATTTAAGTGCTTTTGAGATATTCAAGCTAGAATAGCAAATACATGTTTGGATATTTGAAGTGCAGTTTTTAAAAAATGGCTCGATGAGGAATTTAATAGTTTCCCAAACTCTTTTGAAAGACTTATTATTTTGTAGCCATGGTAACAACTTACCATTACAACCAATTTTAAATCAGCTTAATTAATCAATTATAATACACTCAGAGAACAGGTTTTTGAAAGCCAGCCAATGAGCAACAGTGCCCTTCTTTAGAAAGACAGCCAGTTGGCAAGAGCTTTACAATGGTGAACATACTAAAATGTCAACCGACTCACAGCAGTCTTACCTAAATAACCAAGCTTCTACAGTTCATGCCAACCTATTCTCTGAACTGTATACTTCCTAAAAACCCAGTGTAAAATCAATATTCTGCTTTGCTTGGAGACGCTGTGTCTACAAATCATAACTTTCTCTTACTTCAGTAATAAATTCAGCTTTCCATTTCATTTAATAAATGATGGCTCCTTCCTTCAACTTAGCCTGAGATTTTTAAAAATGTAAATGGATTAAATGTATAGATAGTTATCTCGGGAGAAGTGATTGTTTAGGGAGAACGTACTCAGTAGTGTCAAAAGGGGCTAGGATGGGGTAATACAAACTCCAACATGTAATAATTATGTAGAGGAGAAGGAGATAAAGGAGACAAAGAAGATGGGCTATGATGAAGAATATATGTTACCATGAAGCTGAGGCCAGAAATCATTTTAAGAATTAAAGAAGAGTCAAGAGAGTCCATTGTCACTGAGAACCTTCCTAAGACAGAAATTAAAATTTGTCTACTGGGTTTGGTGACAAGGAGGTCATTGTGACTTTTGTGAGATCTGCTTTTTTGCACCAATGACACTGAAATTAAGGTTGGATATTGAGATGTGAGTGGGAGTGAGGAAATGGGAACAAAATGTGTAAATAATTCTTCAGTGGAGAAAGAAAAATATTGTTTGGTGTTTTTTGTTTTGTTTTAAAGATGGGAAAGTTTTGGCCATGTTAGCATGCTGATGTCAGAAATTCACTAACTCGGTTAAAAATATAAGAGAAAAAATATAATCAATAGTCTGGTAAACACCAAGACAGTGATAGGAGAAGGGTCCTGAATGGCAGTGAAGAAATTGAGTTTAGGTAGGAACATGGGTACCCATAAAAAATTAAACATAACAAAAAGATGGAAGCAAGAATGGATAGAAATCAGATCCGATTATAGGGTGTGTAGCCTAAAGATGCAGGAGTTCCCATTTTGTTGTTTCTTTTATATGTTGGAGGAAGGAAAACAAAGTTACCTTTTGAATGTGAAAAAACAAAATGGAAGAGGTTGGTTGGAGCATAAAAAAAACTATGACATTTAGAGCAAGAAAAGAGAGGGATCGAAGAGTAGGACATTGATAAAATCATATTTTAAGAAGTGGCCAATCGAAGAAGAACCAGCAACTTATATCAAGAATGACTGAAGAAACAGGGGCTTCTCTCTATATAAGCCAGTTCCCCTCTGGCTCAGGGAGCACACTTTTCCTTTCCACCTCAGATTGAAGAAAATATTTCCCCAACTGGGGCTGAAACACTGATGTCTCACCTGAGCAGTGTAGATGGAGTGAACCAGAGTTGTCTAGCCTGAAATAGGCCTTCATTCCTCCACAGGAGCGAGTTTCTGCCACTTGAATGAGCCTGGAAGCAGATTCATCCCCAGAGGCTGCAGAAAGTAACCCAGCCCTGTTGACACAGACGCCTTCCTTGTGAAATCTGTAGCAGAGGAAAAAGCCCAACCAACCCAGACCTCTAACCAAGGGAACTGTGAGATAATAAATGTGTGCTGTTTTAAAATTCTAAATTTGTGGTAATTTCCTAGCACAAAAATACTAATATACTCCTCATATGTGCCTGACATATACTAAGTTCTCAGCAAACATTTCATGTATTGATAAACAAATGGGCAATCTCATTTGCCTCTAAGAATTCAACTGCTGATAAGACAAAGTTTAGTATTTCTGGCCCAAATCTATCCCCTTGTATATTCAATTGCCTTATAATAGAGAGATGTACCTCTGAGCCCCACAGAACTCAAATTTAACATGTCTAGGGACAAACTAATTTCATTACCCCATCTGTCCTGATCTTCCATCATTGATGGTCTCTTTTCACTCCCCTCATTCAATCTATTCTTAATTCCTATGATTCTATCTCATTAACACTCTCATATTCCTTCTATCCTGTATCCCACTACTTCTTTTAGTGTTCATGTTCTAACTGTCTTGACTATATAAGACTATTTAAGTCTTATGTCTATTCTCCACCCTTCTCTCTCTGAGAAATCATGCTATATGTCCCTGGAGATGTACATGTAATATTCTACTACAGTTTCAGACCACTGTGCATGGTGATGCCCTGGCTGGTGATTCTGGATTCCCCTTTCAAGATGCAGTCCAAATATCATCCTTTCTTCACAATTTTCATGCCAGCTTCTGGTTCTACCCACACATCCATATAGACTTGAGCCTTGTCTCCTTCACACCCAATCTTTTCTGATCATATTTCTATTAATATCACCCATAACATATTATTATACTTATGTGCCTGTCTTACTGCCCTGGGCTTTATTTAAGTGTGTATCACAAAGCCTGGAAGAGGGCCTGAGATTTAGCCACATGTGACTAATACAAGAGGAATGAATACATGAACCAATCATTTCTCTTATTGCCTGGCATCATGCCCCTGAACAACTCTAGACAAGTGAGCTCCTCAGAATAGCAACAGAAGCAGCCCCCCAGGGAGTTTATTAGAAATTTAAATTCTCACTCTTCCTCCCTTTTTCCTACCCTTCATCAACCAGAATCTCTGAAAGGGGGGTTCCAGAATCTGTTTGAGCAATCCCTCTAGGTGACTCTGATGCATCCTAGTTTGAGGACCACAGGTCTAGAATGTTCATCTGCTTTTACTTTTAAAGAATTCAGTTGAAGGCTTCTAAAAGAGATGAGCTTCCAATTGCATCCAACCAGAATTAGTGACTAGAGAAAAAGAGGGCAAAGCAGACACCCCAGTCATGGACAGAAGAGCACCATTACCTTCCACAATGAGGAATCAAATAGGCCAAAGCTCAGATATAGCAAAGGTCTGAAGGTAAATTGAGAATCACTTTTATGTTCAGGAATGCAAATTGAGGCAGCACATTTTTGTGGCTTTGCTTTTATGTTTAAATGGCACCACTGGAATGTTGCTCTGCCACAAAGCATATTAGAATAAAGGACAAAAGGGTGGAGATCTGTTTTAAGAACTCCAAAGGGTAAGCTGAAGTATTTGCATGATTTTCCCTCCAACGGTAGACTCTAGCCACAGAGAAAAGTAGAAAAATCCAGAACTAGTTTCTCTTTTTCTCAAAATTTGGCTTTTCTCAGCCAATAATTGACTTCTGGACCCTGAACCTGTCTTGTGTGGTCCTGGTATTCTTACAAGCATAGTTTTTCATGACTCAATATGATTATCATTGGGTCACATTGAAATAGTACAAATTGGGATGTGGCTTTGCTGTGGGGAGAAAAGAGAATATCTAACCCCTTTCCCAAAATCCTGCATGTGACAAAACACAAGATCAGATGTAGCCAAGAGAATTACCACATGCATCTCACTTAGCTTTTCCTTACAAATATTGGCACACACATATGTTTTGCTAGGACCATATATTTTTGTTTGGCTTTTGCTATAGACAGTAGAGACAGAAGCACATACTTTTGTTTTACCTATAATTTCATAACTAAGTAATCGCAAATGGTAAAAATAAAATCTCTGAAAGTTTTCCCAATTACTGATTTATCTGTTCAACTTTCTTTCTTCTAAGCAGTATTTATATAACACTCTCTGAAAAGCAATGTTTGTAATTGTACCCAAGTGAATCCTTGTAGTTTTCAGCAATTCCAGGAGGCAATGGAGAAGTATCAAGCCTTTGAAAAGAGACTGGATTCTTAAAAGTTATTACACACACTTGGCCCAATTGAGGTTGCAGTGGAAAGAACACTAGCATTCCTCAGACCAAGGCATGCTATTTTCCATTCTTTGGGACTTAAACATATTCTTCTAGTCAAAATATTAAGATTTAAGAAATATCTGTTGTGTTCTTTTAAGTGAGGTTTTTAGGCATTTATTTTCTTGAGAGATTTGTGCACAACTATTTGAATATAAAATTAGGGTAAAGCTTTATATGATTCTAGAAAACCAACGATTTCCCAACCACCTAACATAAGTCCATAAAACTGCCACTTGCAGTTAAAATTGTACTAATTATCTTCATGACAGTTGATAATTATGCTGGTCATTGCCTTTAGTTGGCCCACAGATTAAACAACACCACAAATGATCAGACATTCATTTTACTAAGATCTGGATAGCTAATGAATTAACTTTAGATTCAAGATTATTTTTAAGGAGATAACTGCTTTTGCTTTCTCTGCAAAAATCAAATATACCAGAGAAACATGAGCAGATTGCCTTATAGTACTCTGTATGTTACCAGAAATAAATGAAGAAACACTCTCTTTGGAATTTTGTAGAGTAATCAGGCTTATGGATTTTAGGCTATTCTCATTCAGGACTCCAAGTTAGACTGGTTCAGTGTACCATTATACAAAGAGAGATGGTCTCTGTCCTACACCCCAGCTAGTCATGACACACAGAGGAAGACCAGAATGCAGCAGTAATTCTATTCAGAAGGAAATTCTATGGCCAAGAAAATTTTCCCATTTTTTTCTTCTTTCCAATGTGTTCTAGAAGTTATATTTTCTTTCTTCTTTTAGTTAATGTTCAGCCAAGTTTTCTTTTACTCACTTAGGAAGTTGTGACTATTAGGCCACAATAAAAATAATTTCTCAAGGAAGAATTTCCCTAAAACATAAAATGGCATTTTCCCAATTAAAAGAAAAAAGCTAAATTCAGGGCTACTTCTCAGTTCTCAAGATGGCTTTTTTAATAACACAAACCTCCAACATCTTTGGTTTCTGTCATCATTGATATTTTCCTTTCATTAACTTCTGGACTCTTATTCTTTTTGAGCAATTCCTGCAAGCTCTTCTTCCTCCATTTTTTTTTTTTTTTTGTATTTTTGTCACCATTCCTGCTGTTGTCCCTACCTTCTCCCTATTCTCCTGCACAGATCCACAGTGAAGAAAGTCCACCCTACTGCTCCTTTGGCCTCATTTCTGGATTAAACAGGACTGAGAAGAATCTATGCAAAGGTATTCCACTGGAAAGCTCCTAGCTAGGGAACACAATGAATCTATCAAGCCCTAGAAGCATACAGACTGTTGTGAATATTGGCCAAATATGTAAAAACAACTTGGTGATAATGCTCCAAATTAACCTGATTCCTTAAGGAAAGTTCTTAGGAAGATTGGAGCATAAATCAGAAAACTTACACTTTTTTTTTTCCATTTAGGAAAAGTAATGTTCATAAGACTGAAGTTTAGAAACATAACATTTTAAAGTAGAGCCTTTCTGGGGCAATGGGTTAATATAAAGGAGCATCCCTGGGGGGTGGGGATGGGATTCAGGCTCTGTGGGAGGCAGTTGAAGGAGGGGTTATTGGCAAGGAGGGCCTTCGTTTCAGCCTATGTAGAGCTTCTCATTTGTCCAGCCCCACATATACCAGAATTTCTGGAGAAGAAAACTTACTTCACATTTAGCTGTGTTAGAAATGTATGTCTGACCAAATAAGATCTCCTGTGCTTTTCAGGCTGTTTGATGGCACTTTTGTTTCAGGCTGTAGGCTCTGCCATGTAGAGGAGAGGCTCTTTTCCTTTTTCTCTCTAGTGTGCTCATTGTGGTCTTTCTGTCTCCTAAAGCAACATTTCTCCGCATTATCACTGGAATAAATGACATTTGGGTTATGTTTTGAACTTAAAACACTTGAACTTCTTACAATGCATTGTGTCATATACTCCTAATATTTTGGATTTCCCAAGATTCACTTTGTGGATTTCTTTTTTGAAATATGAACAAAGAAGAGATTTATTGTTTTATCTTTTCAGTATGTCAGCAAGCCAAACAGATGTGATACACTCTGTCTTTCCTACTATAGGTGAAAGATTGTTGTGCCACGTAGCATCCTGTACTTGGTCAGTAAGCCTAGGCATGGAAGAATGCCCATTACAGGGTATATTGGGCTTGTTAGCCAATGATTCTGTGGCCAGAAACCCCACATTTCTTCAGCTCTTGAAATTCCAGCCATCTTCTTGATCTAATTAGTTGGATTGGTATCCAGGAATTACAGTTCTCTCTTAATGTTGGAAAGTTGGAGACTTTCTTGATGGCCCCAGAGGCTCAAGTGAGGACAGATATAGAGCTCTTTTTGACGAAAAATGAACAAATGACTCCTTAAGAACATCAAGTGGATAATCTTTTTTCTTTTTTGCTTCCCTAATGAATTAGTTGAGCCTGTTTCTTGGTAGTTCAAAATAAATCCTGAAGACCAGTGGTATCTTTTATTTTTGGGTTTATTGATTTACAATGTTATTTGTAAAATACAGTTAAATAGCCATATTTTGATATACTTTATATGTAATTTATATCTAATTGATGAACATAAAATATCTAATGTGTACACTTTTAACCCCTGGGGAACTTTAAGAAAAAGTTTTACTCTAGGATTACCTTAAGTTGTTGATATTTAAGTTTTCTGTATACTTTTCATACATGAAAAATAATCTTTTCATCCAACAGATCTAGTAGAAATGTTGTCAAATTAATTTTACCTGGTACCTGCATTTTTTTTTCAGGGTTCCTGTCATACTGTGATGTTGTGATTTATAAAAATATATATTTGGTCATAGTCCTTATTTCTGGCACAGAGCCTCTAAAACTCTTGCTATTTTATATGATGACAACAATAGAGGTGTCTTTTGTCATATTAGGGGGAACCCCGCAAAAAAAAGAATTATTTTCTGGAGGGTGGGCCCCTTGTAGTACAGGTTTCCCCTGCTGAGTGTTCTAGGAACACATATGTATCAGTGTGCCAGCTGGTGTTGTCATGAGAGGCTGCTTTTGACTTCAGTTACTTTTTTCTTGAAGATTCTTTCAACACATTTGCCCATTTCATGATGGGTGATTTACAAGTATACATGTCCACACTACGCTGAGTGTGCAGCAGTTTTTGACCAAAAATGCCATGACCCCTGTGCCCCATTCTCCCTAGTCATAGGATCTCGCTACAAGCAACTTTTTGTTTGTTTCACTGGAATATAGCAGTACTCAAAGGGAAACATTTTGCTGATGTGGAAAAGGTGAAACAAAAAAACAGCAGAAGCACCAAAAGCAGATTCATCAAAATCGATGAATTCAAAAACAGCTTTGAGCAGTGGATAAAACATCTTGATATGCATATTACATCAAATCAAGAGTACTTTGAAGGTGACTGAAAATTAACTGTGTAAGAATAAATACATAATTTTTTAAATAAATTCCGTTTGTTGGGGGGTCTCTCCTTGTGTTAATGAAATGACTTTTGAAAAGAGACTAAGGATAGAAGCTGATTACCAACCTTATGATCAGATAGCTGGAATTTTCAACTCCACTCACAAACCTCCTGGGAGGGAGAGGGACTGAAGGTAGAGCTCAGTCACCAATGATTAATAAGTTAATAAACTGCACCTATATTACAAAACCTACATAAAAAAATAATTACGAAGCCTACATAGAAATCCAAAATAAGGTTCAGAGAGCTCCCACATGGAGATTCCAGGAGAGTGGTATGCTCAAAGAGCATGGGAACTCGATGGTCCTTCCTTTATCCCTGCCCTATGCATCTTTTCCACCTGGTTGTTCCTGAGTCCCTCTTATAGGAAACCAGTAATACAGTAAATAAAATGTTTTTATGAATTTTGTGAGTCTCTTTGGCAAATTAATAGAATCCATGAAAAGGGTCACTGGAACTTCCCATTGATAGCCAGTCTGTCAGAAGCATAGTTAACAACCTGAACTTACCATTGGTGTCTGAAATTGTGAAAGGGGGAACCTTATAGTACTGAGTCCTTAACCTGTGGCATCTGAAGCTATCCTCCTGGTTGGAAGGGTCAGAATTGAGTTTAATTGTAGGATACAAGCTGGTATAGGGAGAAATGTTGGATGTAGAATTGTAGTTCCTATTGACATATGCCAGCTCAAGTAATAACTTTCTACTACTTTCCCTCATTAAGTATCCACTTATAATCTATTTCCCATTGGAATTCTCTATATCTTTTATCTGTTTGTTTGCTGTCTTTTACTTCTTCACCAGATTTCACTGCTTTTCTCTCACTACTCTGTTTAGGCTGGTGCCTATCTTCTATTTTCGAGCTCCTCTTCTTTGGTCAGTTGATTGGGCCATCAATGGTGGATTGAGAGTCAGTGGAGAGGCACTTTGGTGTCTTTGCACCCTGCAGGGCTTTCCATGCTGGGCCCATTTCTCTTCATCCAAACTCTTATTGGCTAATATTATTTTTTAATTTTTATTTATTTTTTTAAAGATTTTGTTTATTTATTTTTAGAAAGAGGAGACAGGAAGAAGAAAGAGTGGGAGAGAACATCAGTGTGTGATTGGCTCTCACATGTTCCCTACCAGGGACCTGGCCCACAACCCAGGAATATGCCCTGATGGGAATCGAACCAGTGACCCTTTGGTTCACAGGTCAGCATTCAATCCACTGAGCCACACTAGCCTTTGCTCATTTTCTTTTTTTAAAGAAGGCCCTCAGCTGGGGGTGCTAATTACTCCCACCTGGCATTCAACTACTATCTCACCTCACCTCTCTAATGCTTTATGTTTGTTGTTGAAAAATCATGTTCCCAAGGAAGCCTTCTATGACCTCTTAAAACTAAACTGAGAGCCTTTTCTGTGTTACCAACACATCCGTATTAGCCTTATAATAACATTTCATTCTATATATATTTTAGTGCCTGATCAACCAGTATCTTTCCCCTGTTATATTATGAGCTGTCCTAGAATAAGCACAATGCCTTAATTAATAAATATTGAATAAATAAATGAAGAAATGAGGGAGTGAATAATAGTGTTAGAAAGAAGAATCAAAGGTGATTCTATATCTGAGCATGACTCCTCTTAAACTTAGAAACTAATCTAAGATATAGCTCAATGGCAATTAATCAACCTCAATAGCCCTTTCCAATTTAGTCACAGCCAAATTCTAGGAGAATTTTGGGAGTGCATGGAACATATGGATGAAGGTTTCCATCAGAGGAGTTGAGAGCAAGATACAGCCATAGGTGATATCTGCCTACAGCACTGAGATGGGTGATGTTTTTCTCTTATTTTCTTTCATCTTTTATTGAGGTGGGTGATTCTTAAGAGGCTCCTGAGAAGGCACAGAAAAGCTACATCTGCTATCTGCTGAAGCCAACATTTCTGTCTACTGGTACTAGACCCTTCTATTGCACATTTCAAACTTCACCTAAGAGCTCCTCATTGGTAGAATATAAGCTGTCACTCTGTAGGCAAATTAGTCTGAAAAATGCAGTTCTAACTCCTATGATACAAGGGGGAAAGTTGAAGAGAACTAGCAAGGTCCTTAGATGACAAACAATTCCACCAGGGATGCTGGGTATCCTGCAATGCTTCCATGCCAAGTGAACATTCCGTCTTTCCCAATGGAGACTTAAAGGTGTGGGTATCCATCATGCCAGCCTTTAAGGAGGCAAGGGTATCATTTTAGGCTCTTTCTCTGCCTAAAAATGACACACAGTCACATTTTTTTTCTAATATGACTCACAGAATTTCAAGGAGAAAACACAGTCCAATGTTTGAATATTTCTTCTTACTTATGTTTCTATCATCTCAAAGAATTTCAAGAAGGGCCTCACAAAATTTCAAGGAGGATATATAGTACAATATTTGAATTCTTTTTCTTATTTAGGTTTCCATCATCTCCCTACAGCTAGGCCATGGGGGCTAAGCTCCTTCTTAAGTTGAGCCCCTCTGAATGACTCTGTTCTTCCCCTTAGCCTAAGAAAAGCTTTTATGCATATATGCTTTTATGGTGGGTGACAGGGAACTGTACCACAGCATATTTTACATCTTTCTCCTCTTAAGGTTAAAAGTAAAACACAGCTTGGGGAGTTCTAACAAAACATTCTTCCAGCCCAGGTGCATGTATGCATCACTTCCTAACATTGTATTTAAAGATGTCACATTGGTGAATTTAAATCAGGCTTGAAGTGAGTATTTTCACCACAAAAATCATTAGGGTTCTTTTTTATAAAAAGGACTTTTAAAAAAAAGAGCTGCTTGATAGCTAAATATTTACCAGCACACCACACAACTTTCTACAGTTGACTCTTGAAAAATGTGGAAGTATAGGGCTGGGATAGGAGCACCGACTGCCTACACAGTTGGAAATCCTCATATAACTTAAGTTGGCCCTCCACGTATGTGCATCCCCAACTGCCAGTTGACACT
The DNA here is from genome assembly GCF_021234165.1 of Pteronotus mesoamericanus. Lineage (NCBI taxonomy): Eukaryota > Metazoa > Chordata > Mammalia > Chiroptera > Mormoopidae > Pteronotus > Pteronotus mesoamericanus. The sequence goes on along the minus strand of NW_026555105.1, from coordinate 30,308,792 downwards.
TGAACAACACGTGGGTTTGAACTGCATGGGTGAACCGAACATTTTGAACCTACAGTATTCAAGAGTCAACTATATTTGGAAATACAAACCTAAGCAATGAAAGGAATGACCTTTTTGTTCTTGTGGGGATCTGCTTTCTTGTTGAGGCAATGGCTACTTCAGTTGCCATGGCCAGAACAGTAAATGTTACCGGGAATGAACAATATATTGGATATCATTTCAAATATTTATTCTAAAACTACTTTCCATTTGTTATCATGTTGAAATCTCATACCAATATCCATCTATCAATCTCCAATTTATTTTATGAATGAAGAGGTAGATGACAGAGATAAGACAGTTGCTCAAGGTTCAGTTTATTAATTATTGTCATTACCAAGAATCCAGCCAAGCTGATTTAAACCCTGTGATTATGCCACTTCTTCAGCTTCCCTGAACACTGGTGAAAAAGACATTTAATTTCTGCAGGGGTAGGATTCCCAGGGTCTTCAGCAACTCTTTTCTCAATTTAGCATGCCATATTTTTCCTATTGGAAAGCCTAGATCTGAGAATCATTGAGTTTGGGGATAAAGCTAAAGAAAATACTTGAGCAGTAGTTCAAATCTGAAATAAACCCATTGGAAAAAATTGATTTAGAGGTTTTCAGCATTAAGGATTGTTGAATTTAGAGTGTGGAGAGTTTTGAGAAACCCAAGGAGTAACACAGGCATCCGTCTATGCCTTTGCCAAAGAAAATGAGAAAAAAAAAAGCTATTGACATGTTCTTTCTTTTTTTAAGAAATAGTATTTTGTTTTTATTGTATTTACTTAAAAAATTTTATTGTTGTTCAATTACAGTTGTCTCCATTTTCCCCTCACCACTTATGAGTGATGAGAAAGTAAAATTTGAGAATGGTTTTACTATCAAATGCTCTGCATCCCGGTAGTATAGAGTTGCCAGACTTGGTAAATAAAAGTTCTGGACACCAAGTTATATTTGAATTTTTAGATACAAACTGGATATAATTTTTGTATAACTATGGTCCAAATATTGCATGAATAATACCTGACAATAATAGAGCAGGATGGAGTGACAATAAATATCCTAAAGTCATAGGATGTATACTTTCTGCTTTTTGCAGTCAACTGGATGATAGTTTTGGATGTGTAAAATTTTTCATCATCTGTGATATCTAGATATCCTAAAGATTATTTGGTTTATGTGTTTTAGGTGAAATGTAAGGCCAGTACTGACACAAATGTCTGAAGATCCAATTGTTCTTTATTATAATGTTGACATCTCTACTTTTGTCTTCATTAAAAACCACGGATTAGGAAAAAATGTTATTTTATTATAAAAAGTTAAAACATTATCAATCATCAGGAATGGAGAGTGGAGAGAGCAGGGTTAGGAACAAAGGAGGAGAAGGAAACTTATAAAATGTAAACTACATATTGTTAAAATGGTGGGCAAGAACTGCTTTCAAGGAGAATGCCTTAGTTTGGCTACTAAAACAGAGTACCATAGACTTGGTGGCTTATAACGAACAAGAATTTATTTCTCACAATTCTGGAGGCTGGATGTCTGAGATCAGATGCCAGTATGGTTGGCTTCCAGTGAGGGACTTCTTGGTTTCACACTGCTGTTTTCTCACTGCTTTGTCCTCACATGGAGAAAGAGCGAGGTAGCTCTCTATGGGCCCTTCTATAAGGGCACTAATCCCATTGATGAGGACTCAACCCTCATGACCTAATCACCTCTCAAGGGCCACGCCTCCAAATACTATCACATTGGGAGTTAGTATTTCAACCTGTGTCTTTTGGAGAGAACACAGACATGCAGGCCAAAACAGAAAACACACTTGTCATAAGCCAAAAATGAACTAATGCAGATAAAAATGAGATATAATGAAATATCAATACAGAGCACATAACATTAACACACATAATTTCTTCTATTTAGTTATTCAAATAGATAAACAATTTGCCACACAGATTTGGTATAAGTATCTTAGACCTGGGGCAGCAATTCAGGAAAAAATGGCAATTCATATGTTACAAAAGCCATACATACTAACACTTGAGAATGGGGCATATTGAGAATAGTCACAGATGCTGATATCCTCAAGATAAAAGCACATTCCAGTGCAAACAGGATAAAAACACAGAGCAGGTGTTGCTGATCTCTCATGGTAATCAGGCCTCCCTATACCTGCAAGACACAACAGGCCCAAAGGAGCTGTCATATGTCAGTTCACTATGATCCTGGGCTGAACTTTCTCAAGTTCAAGATGACCATATAGGGGTAAGCTACTGGCAATTCGCATGGGTTCTTCTTGATCTGACATGGCAAACTCAGTTTTGGAGGAGATTTTCCATTTCAATATGAGTGCTGCCTGAAGTATATATGCTTTTCTTTTTTTAAAAAATAATGTTATTTATTTTTTGAAAGAGGTGAAGGGAGGGAGAAAGAGAAGGAGAGAAACATTAATGTGAGAGAGATACATCAATCGCTTGCCTCTCACATGCCCTCAGTTGGGGACCTGGCCTGCAACTGAGGCATGTGCCCTGACTGGGAATCAAACACTTGACATTTTGGTTTGCACTCAATCCACTGAGCCACATTAGCCAGGTCATGATGTATGCTTTTTACCATATTGACTTCCTACAGAATCATGCTCTGGCAGAGAACAGTAAATTCTCTGTTTTTAGGCAACTGATTATTAAAACTACAACTGCATTTATGGGTTCTGTGTAACATCTACTTTTACTTTGCTCTTTTCCACCCCATTCATGACCACCAAGATCTAAGATATCAGGAAATGATGACAGGCTTCTCTTACTTCTTAGTCTCCTCTTGGGTTGCCCAACGGCATCTCCCATGAAACAAAGCTACATAACAACAGGACCAGCTACCTAAAGAAATACAAAGCTAACTATAGCAAAAGCTGCTATGCTGAATTGGAATTAAAAGGCATACACTCTGGCTGGTGTGGCTCAGTGGATTGAGTGCCAGCCTGTGAACCAAAGGGTTGCCAGTTCAATTTTCAGTTTAGGGCAACATGCCTGGGTTGCTCGCCAGGTACCCGGTAGGGAGCATGCAAGAGGCAACCATGCATGGATGTTTCTCTCTCTCTCTTTCTCCCTCCCTTCCCCTCTCCAAAAATGAATAAATAAAATCTTAAAAAAAAAAAGTTGGTGTGTGTGTATTTTAAGTGACTACCTACTTAGCTGATTTGAAAAATCATTTAATGATGAATCACATAAACAATTTGGGTGAGAAAGTTTTCATTTTCTTTCTTGAATCCCTTAAAATTTTAGGCCAAGAGTACCTGCAAATAAATAGTTTTTGTCTGTTTGTGGTTTTTTTGGCTGGGTCCTTTAGTGGATTCAGCTGCTTGCATTTTATCTGAGTCATGGTTTGAGAAGCATGATAACACTTTGTAATTTTATGGAACCCCTCATCTATGATTTGAAAAGTCAACTATAAACACATATTAAACATTGAACATACATGGGGGGCACATGCATGCTTTTCTTTTAAATCAATTTCTGAATAAATTCACACTGAAGTGAAAGGCTAAGGCTATGTGACAAAGCTGGATCTGTCAAAGCTGAGTCTTAAATGGGGGCATTGTATTAGGATTAAATGGAGGGGTGGTGCTGGCTTTGAGCTTGTAAAGCCATCAAAAAGCATCCTTGCTTTAGCATATTTAACTGATTTTCTTTTTGCCTGTGTCCTCTGTCCTATGTGTCAGGCTCTTTCCTAAAATGTTTTAATTCTTTTACTCTGCATGGTACAATCTTATCTGGGTTCTTAGTTTCTTAGTTACAGTGGTCTCAATCTTTATTGTGCATTAGAATCACCTGGAGAGTTGTTTAGTTCTGGTGACCTGAGCCCTACCTCCTGAAAACTCTGAATTGGGTAAGTGGTGCTGAGCATCTATATACTAATAAGTTTTCCAGGTGATTTAAAGTTTTATAGTTTTAGAGCTCAGTAAAAGGGACAAATTTCCTAACCCAGTATTATAGGTTTCCAGGATGTGATTTTGTTCTCTCCAGGTAAGTTCTTCTGATGACCTTCAATTTTTTTACCTTCTTGTTTTTCAAAGTGTGTCCCAGGCCAGCAGTGTCTACATCACCTGAAAATTGGTGAAAATTCAGAATTCTAGGACACATATCAGGCCTACTGAGTCGCAATCTTCATTTTAACAAGATCCCAGCTGAGGAGCACTGCCTTAGAACGAGGCTGCTTGGAGTCTCTCTCTCTGCATCCATTATGCCCATTTCCAAACTTGACTTTTAATTCTCTTCTACTCTTTGCAATACCCACTCCACCCCACCCCTTAATTTCTTCCAAGGATAGCTTACCACCCCCTCTTATCTGGGATTATTTCCAAAATAATTCTAGCTCATATTACTCTTTTATATTTCTGGCAGCTCCACAGCAGGTAAGATCACTAAGTATCTCCCAGAATGTTTGCACATAACTTAGAAGAGCTCAACCAAAGTGGAAAAGTAAATTAATTCCTCATGCTTGTCATTTTCCTACTAGCCACAGAGCACTTGTATATGTGGCTTTTGCTACCCAAGACTCTGCCTCTTCACTTTTTTTTTTAAACCTAATTAACTCCTAATTTTTCATCAGAGACCAGCCCAAAACTCAATTCATCAGAGAACATTCTCTGACTTCACAAAGTAACACTTCCCAAATACAGATCCTTCAAAGTTCCATACCTCTTTACCATTTTTCCCAGTTGCAAATGTATGCTGCTTAAACAAAGATAAAAGGTGGGCCTCCCCTGAAGGCAGATGCCCATATTAGTGCTGTAGTCAGGAGACCAGGCATTGGACTTGCCTTCAAAACCAAGAGCCAGGAATTAATCCTTGGGGACCTGGAAGGGGGACTGGAAAGGCTACCAACTGGAACAAGCTTTCTTAATTTAACTCCTAGTTTTCTACAGATCAAGACTGTAAGATTAAATAAAGAACCAAATTACCATGTAAGTTAGCAGAAACAACAAATTAGATATTTGGGCACCTAAATAATTGAGATATTGAAACTATCAGTTGGAAAATATAGAAAAAAATATATAATGTTTAAATATCTAAAATATAGAATCATTAAAAAGAGTAAGCAACAATATATCATCAATAGTAACCAGATAGATTTAAAAAATAACTACTATTTAAAAATGAGAATATATAATTGCTAATTTAAAAACATGAGTGCATAGTTTAAACATTAGACAGTGCTAAACAGATAAGTACCATGAGAAAGCCAAGATGTGATGAAATTGCATAGACTACAACACAGGAAAGGAGACAAAAGAGTAGAAGGATGTCAAGGGTATAGGTGATGGGGGAAAAAATATAATGGGTACGTCTAACCTGTGTTACAGGGAAATAAATGAAAAATAGAAGATGGCGGAGGAGTAAATGGGAGTCATGCTGACCTCCTCGCAAAACCAAACTGGAATTGCAACTAAATAATGGAGTAATCACCTGGAAAGCAGTGGAGCGGTAGTGAGAGAGGAGCCTTGGTGCTGCGGACAGTGGATTCTACTCTCACACATCCCAATGGGTGAGAAGTGCGGTGGAAGCTCAACAGGGTGGGCTGGGTGCCATGGGCACTGGCACCAGAGGGACATTGAAACAGCCAGTTAGCTTCCCCCGAGAAGAACAGGGTCTGAATCATAAACAGGAACCTCTAAGCTACAGCAGCTAAAGCCAAGAAAATACAGACAAAACGCAACCCCAAAAAGCTTAGGGGCACTCTCTGCCAGAGACAGGTGGCTGGGGATGCAAAGAGACATTTAAAGGGCAAACGCAAAAGTTGCAGTGGCTGCCATCCTCCTTGATCGCTGGGTAGAGGCGGCAGCAGGGTGGGCTGGTGCCTGGGAAAAGACTGGTGAGGAAAACTTTGTGAAGAGAACTGACATGGCAGCCGGTGGAGCCCCGGTGATGGCACGCCTCCCACTCTGCAGCTACCATCTTGCTCAGGCATAAGGGAATCAATTAACCTGCCTTTTGTGCGCTCCGCACACAGCTTGTTTGCATGTGAGCTGCGGGACTGAGTGCAGATTGGCTGGGAGAGCCTTGAGGAGAGACTGGAGAGGGAGGCGTTGGGGAAAGAAGGGAGAAGGAACCAGGAGTCCCGACTCCCTCCCTCCCCGTTCCGTAGTCCCCATTGTGGGATGGAAAGGCTCGACCCCAAAGAGGCAGAAGCGGGGCGTGCATGAACCAGACTGCCTGAAATTGAAAAGCAGTCCACACAGGGGGTGGATCCTTGGCCAAAGGGGTCACAGAACTGCCCAGAGACCCCTGAGGAGAGACTAGAAATGGAGGCGTTGGGGAAAGAACGGGAGGAGGAACCGGGGAGTCCCGACTCCTTCTCCTTGCCATAGTCTCCATTGCGCGGGAAGAGGCCACACCCCCAAAGAGCCAAAAGATGAAAAGCACACACAGACACCCCCAAAACATCCAGTGCAGGCGTGCACACTTGTGCCAAGTGACCGGCGAGGGTTGGCGAGCGTGTGTGTGACCCGCGAGCGCTGGCGAATGCTTGCACCTGCCGGCAAGGCCTCCCACAGACTGGCACCTATACAGCCTGTGAGGGAGTGCACAGAGAAGCAAGGGCAGGCATAAATTGACCCACCCGCCCGTGATTGCGGAGCGGCCCACAAAATTAGTAGAGCTGCTCAGAATACCTGGAGGAGAGACCAGAGACAGGGTTAACCGGAGAGTCCTGGAGCTGACTTCCTCCCATTTCCGTAGTCCGCATTTGGTGAGGGCAAGCAACGCACCCAAAGAGACAAAAGTGGGGAAAATACACAATAGAAGACCCTAAAATGACCAGTGCCACAGAGCTCGCCAGCCAGGGGGGCCAGATGAGAACGCGAGGTCGCGAATAAGCCCCCTGGTCTGGGGCAAGCACATGCGAGCCCAGGCAGGCGGGGGATCCTGCCGCAATGGGAGCCCGTTCAAGGAGCCCACGTGAGAGTGCAGAGAGATCCCCAAAAATAGCCCAGCCCTGACTGAAGGGGTCACAGAGTTGACTGACTCCAAGCAGGAGTCAGACACAGACATTAGACTCCTGGAAGAATCAAACAAACAACCCAAGGCCCTATAGGGTCAACAACTGACATCAACAGAGGCAGGCCCAGAAAGAAAAGTAAAGGACAAAAATACTTAGCAGACTCTCACAAAAATGGGGAAAAAAAGAAGTTCCCCCCAAATGAGTGGAAAAGGGGACTCCCCACAGAGAGAGCTAAATGAAATAGAGGCAAGGGAACTATCAGATACTGAATTCAAAACAGTGGTTCTAAGGAAGAACAATGAGCTCAGCCAGCTCAACGGGAACTATGAGAAACTGCACAGAAACTATCAGGATCTTACAGCAAACTATATCATCCTGGAAAAGGACATAGAAACTATCAAGAAGACACAAGAGGATATGAAGAATACCATTTCTGAATTGAAGAACACAGTAGAAGGAATCCAAAGCAGGCTGGATGAAGCCGAGGATCGAATCAGTGAGATGGAGGACAAGGTAGAAAAAAGCTCCCAGAAAAAACAAGAAATGGAAAAATGGCTCAAAAAGAATGAAGAGGCATTTAGGGAAATGCAAGACAACCTGAAACACAATAATATCCATATAATAGGGATACCAGAAGGAGAAGAAGAGGAGCAAGGGATAGAGAACCTCTTCGAAAAAGTAATGATGGAAAATTTCCCTAATATGAGGAGAGAAAGGCTCTCATGGATCCAGGAGGCACAGAGGACCCCACTCAAGAGGGGCTCAAAGAGGTCCACTCCAAGACACATCATCATTAAAATGGCAAATGTCAAAGACAGAAAGAATCCTCAAGGCAGCAAGGGAGAAGGAGAAAGTAACATACAAGGGGGCCCCGATACGCCTAGGAGCTGACTTCTCAACAGAAACACTACAAGCCAGAAGGGAATGGCAACAAATATTCCAAGCCATGAAAAGCAAGGGCCTACAGCCAAGGCTGCTCTACCCAGCTAGGCTCTCCATTAAAATAGAAGGGGAAATACGCAGTTTCCCAGACAAGAGAAGACTAAAACAATACATCTCTACCAAACCAGCATTCCAAGATATGCTAAGGGGACTGGTTTAAGCAGATGAAGGAAAAGAAAGGGAGAGAGAGGAACACAGGTACAAAGAGAAAAGATGAGTAAGTTTCTATCAGTAATATCTCTCAATGTGAATGGACTAAATGCCCCAATCAAAAGACACAGGGTAGCTGAATGGATAAGAAAACATGACCCACACATATGCTGCCTACAAGAGACCCACCTCAGACCAAGAGACCTACACAGATTGAAAGTAAAGAGATGGAAAAAAATATTCCAAGCAAATGGGCATGAGAAAAAGGCCAGGGTTGCCATACTTGTATCAGATAAAGTAGATTTCAAAACAAAGGCCATAAAGAGAGACTCAGAGGGGCACTTTATAATATTAAAGGAAGAATCTATCAGGAAGACATCAACATTGTAAACTTATATGCTCCCAATATAGGAGCCCCCAAGTTTATAAGGAAATTGTTGGATGACTTCAAAAAAGATATAGACAGCAACACACTGATAGTAGGGGATTTCCACACCCCACTGTCAAAAATGGACAGATCTTCCAAACAAAACATTAATAAACATATTGTGGGGCTGAATGACACGCTGAATCAAAGAGTCTTAACTGACATATATAGAACCTTACATCCCAAAGAAGAAAAATACACATTCTTTTCAAATGCTCATGGCAGTTTTTCAAAGATAGGCCACATGATAGGACACAAAGCAAGCCTCAGCAAATTCAGGAAAATTGAAATAATACCAAACTTTTTCTCGGACCACAAGGCCTTGAAACTCAAAATCAACCTCAAAGAGAAATTTCAAAAATTTGCAAACTCGTGGAGACTGAACAGTACACTATTAAACAATGAATGGGTCAATAATGAGATAAGAGAAGATATCAAAAAATTTCTGGAAACAAATGAAAATGAACAGACAACAGTCCAAAACCTATGGGACACAGCAAAGGTGGTCCTGAGAGGGAAGTTCATAGCAATACAGGCTTCCCTAAAAAAGATAGAAACATTTCAAATAAAAGACCTAACACTACCACTTCAAGAACTGGAGAAACAACAAATAAATCCCAGAACAAGTAGAAGGAAGCAAATAGTCAAGATTAGAGCAGAACTGAATGACATAGAGACAAAAAGAACAATTCAAAGGATCACCCAATCCAGATGCTGGTTCTTTGAAAAGATAAATAAAATTGACAAGCCTTTAAGCAGACTCATCAAGAAAAAAAAGGGAGAGGACCCAAATTAATATATCAGAAATGAAAGAGGAGAAATAACAACTGATACCACAGAAATACAAATGATCATCAGAAACTATTATGAAGAATTATATGCCAAGAAATTTGAAAATCTTGATGAAATGGACAAATTTTTAGAAAAGTATAATCTTCCAACACTGAAGGAGGAAGAAACAGAAAGTTTGAACAGACCGATAACAGCTGGGGAAATTGAAGCAGTAATCAAGAAACTCCCGGCACACAAAAGCCCAGGGCCAGACGGTTTCCCAGGAGAATTTTACAAAACATTTAAGGAAGAGCTAATCCCTGTCCTTCTCAGACTATTCTAAAAAATCCAAGGGGAGGGAAGACTCCCAGACTCTTTCTATGAGGCCAGCATCACCCTGATCCCAAAACCACATAAAGACCCTACAAAGAAAGAAAACTACAGGCCAATTTCACTGATGAACATAGATGCTAAAATCCTCAACAAAATATTGGCAAACCGCATCCAGCAAGGCATTAAAAAGATTATCCACCACGATCAAGTGGGATTCATCCCAGGGATGCAGAGATGGTTCAATATACGCAAATCAGTAAACGTGATACATCACATAAATAAAAGAAAAGGCAAAAACCACATGATCATCTCGATAGATGCAGAAAAAGCATTTGATAAGGTACAGCGCCCATTTATGATCAAAACACTCAGCAAAATGGGAATAAATGGGGCATTCCTCAACATAATAAAGGCCATATATGAAAAACCTACAGCCAATATCATACTCAATGGGCAAAAACTGAAAGCTTTCCCACTAAGATCGGGAACACGCCAAGGATGTCCGCTCTCACCGCTTCTTTTCAACATCGTATTGGAAGTCCTAGCCACAGCGGTCAGACAAGAGAAAGAGATAAAAGGCATCCAAATAGGAAAGGAGGAAGTAAAGCTATCATTGTTTGCAGATGACATTTTAGTGTACATAGAGAACGCTCTAGACTCTACCAAAAAACTCCTCAACCTAATAACTGAATTTGGCAAAACAGCAGGATACAAGTCAACATTCAAAAATCAAAGGCATTTTTGTACACCAGCAATGCAATAGAAGAAGAAGAAATCAGAGAAAAAATACCATTCGATATAGCAAAAAGAAAAATAAAGTACTTAGGCATAAATTTAACCAAAGATGTAAAAGACCTGTATGCAGAAAACTATACAACTTTGAAAAAAGAAATTAAGGAAGACACAAATAAATGGAAGCATATACCGTGCACATGGATTGGAAGAATTAATATCCTTAAAATGTCCGTACTACCAAAAGCAATTTATAGATTCAACACAATCCCTATTAAGATACCAATGATGTATTTCACAGAAATAGAACAGACATTTCAAAAATTTATATGGAACCATAAACGACCTCGAATAGCCGTGGCAATTTTGAGAAAGAAACACAAAGTAGGAGGGATCACAATACCGGACATCAAACTCTACTACAAAGCCACTATACTCAAAACAATCTGGTACTGGCACAAGAACAGACCCATAGACCAGTGGAACAGAATAGAAAGCCCAGAAATAAGCCCAGGTCTCTATGGACATCTAATATTTGACAAAGGGGGCAGAAGCATAAAATGGAGCAACAACAGCCTCTTCAACAAATGGTGTTGGGAGAGCTGGACGGCTACATGCAAAACATTGAAATTGGATCATCAGCTGGCACCATACACAAAAATAAACTCAAGATGGATAAAAGACTTAAATATAAGTCGCAACACCATCAAAGTCCTAGAGGAGAACATTGGCAGGAAACTCTCAGATATCCCACGCAGCAATTTTTTCACTGATATGTCTCCTAAAGCAAGGGACATAAAGGAAAGAATAAACAAGTGGGACCTCATAAAAATAAGAAGCTTCTGCACAGCAAAAGGAAACATCAGCAAAATGAAAAGGGAGCCAACCGTATGGGAAAATATATTCGCTAATGATACATCAGATAGAAGTTTGATCTCCAAGATATATAAAGAACTCACTCAACTCCACTCCAAGAAGACAAACGATCCAATCAAAAAATGGACAAAGGACCTGGGCAGATGCTTTTCCAAGGAGGAGATACAGAGGGCCTAGAGGCATTTGAAAGGATGTCTGCATCACTAGCCATCAGAGAAATGCAGATCAAAACCACCATGAGGTACCACCTCACACCAGTCAGAATGGCCATCATAAACAGATCCACAAACAACAGGTGCTGGCGAGGCTGTGGAGAAAAGGGAACCCTAGTCCACTGTTGGTGGGAATGCAGACTGGTGCAGCCACTGTGGAAAGCAGTGTGGAATTTCCTCCAAAAGCTGAAAATGGAACTGCCTTTTGATCCAGGGATTCCCCTGCTGGGACTATACCGTAAGAACACCAAAACGCCAATACAAAAGAACCTATGCACCCCAATGTTCATAGCAGCACAATTTACAATAGCCAAGTGTTGGAAGCAACCTAAATGCCCATCAGTAGATGATTGGATCAAAAAGTCATGGTACATATACACAATGGAATACTATGCAGCAGAAAGAAAAAAAGAACTACTAAACTTCGCGACAGCATGGATGGAACTGGAGAGCATCATGCTAAGCGAAATAAGCCAGGGGGCGAAAGACAAATACCATATGATCTCACCTATAAGCGGAACCTAACCAACAATGCAAAGATGCAAGGAAAATATGACCAGCAACACTGAAAGGAAAAGAAATCAACAGAGACAAGAGGGAAGGAGGGGGAGGCAGGGAAAGGGAAGGGAAGGGGAAAGTCAAGGAACATATAGCAAGGACTCATGGACAAAACCAAAGGGGAAGAGCTGAGGGAGGGAAGGAGGAGGGGTCAACGGAAAGTGGTGGGGGGGAGGCAGAGACAAATGTATTTAATAAATAAATAAATAAATAAATAAGAAAAATAAAGGAGACAAAATTTGAAAAGATATGCTGAAAGCTTTCAGAATTAATGAAACATACAAATAGGGGAATCAGGATTTATACAAATGGGATAACAAAAGTAAATTCATACAAATATTGAAACTGCAAAAAGAAAGGACTGTTAGAAGACATTAAAAGTCAGAGAGAAAATATGTATATATTATACATATAGGGTGTCCAGAGGAGGTAAGGCCTGTTTGTGTGTGGTTGGTCAGGTAATAATATGGGTGTAATAGTTTATAGTTCTAACTTGAACATTTCACTTAAAATGTCACATGGTATGCTTAAGTGTGACATTGTTATCTTATAGAATTTCATGTTTCTGATTTTGTAATAAAAGATTTTGTAATAAAAAGGGGCATCATTTATGCCAGACCCTGTATATTAAAATATATAAAGATATATAAAATTGTGTAATATATAAAATATAAATTTACAATATATAATACATAACATATAATAAAATTTGTAAATTATATTAAAGTATATAGAATATACATAAAATCAAGAAATACACAATTTTTTCAAGAACACATGAAACTTAAAAAAAATTGACCACATACTACATTTATAGCATCAACAAATATCAAAGACTTAGCATCATAGAGATCTTCAAATTTGATGCAACTAAAGTAGAAATCAACAATGGACATGTAAATCAAAAATTCCCATAGGCTTAAAAATATAAAAATGTACTTTTAATTATTTCTTGTGATGAGGAAGAAATACCAACAGAAATTTAAAATATTTAGAATCTATGCATTCTTTAGTTTGCAGGCTGGCACTCAATCCACTGAGCCATGCCAGCCAGGGCTTGCATTCTTTTTTATAGTTTACAATTTGTTACTAAAGTTTCAAGTGCAGTGTTAATTTCTGTGACCATTGTGTCATCAATTACTATTCTGTGCTTAGATATGACATTCTTCCTCTGGATCTTTCTCTGTTATATGTTATATCTGCTTGTTCAATGAGCCTGTTTCTTTTTTTTTCCTGGTAGTTTATTTCTCAATGATTGACTTTATTTAAAATACTATTTGCAGGAATATTTTGAGGCCTAGAATAATGATTACTTCTGCAAGGAAAGAAGGAACAAAGGAAGAGAGGAAGGAAGAAAGAGAGGGAGGAGAAGGGAAAGGAAGAAGAGGGGAGGGAAGGAAGGGAAAATGAAGCCTGGATGTCCATTAGCCCCTTATTCACTTAAGACCTGAGGTCTCCTGGATCATCAGATAAAAGGAAATACTTAAGGGAGGTTATGACCATTTGAGGGAATAGAGATCATAGATGTTTCCTCAAGAGTGGGGGGTGGTTTATCAGTTTTCCAACCCTCGGTGGAGTCAAGGTTTTGAAATTTGCTGCTAACCCTGGGGTGGGTGGTGTGTGAGAAGGTCAGTTCAGATTTATGGCTGGGTGTTTTCTTATGATAAAAAAAGTTGTGCTCAAGACATAAGGAGCTTTGATTACCTATGCTTATATCCCTAGATTTTGTCCTCTCCAAAAATTGGACAGGCAGTTTTTTTCTGTCTTCTGAGATCTTTGATGATTTTAAGTCATTTTTGTTTATATGTTTGTTTTTGGTAATTCAACTAACTTTTTTAATGGTCCTCAGTGGAATTTATATGAATCTGATTTAGCACTACTGGAACTTAAAGTTCAGCATTCTTTTTCTTTAAATAAATAAATATATTAAAATATAATAGTTGAAATTAAAAATGCATACATAGATTAGATTAGATTTTCCCTTTGTAGAGGTACCTCTTGTGCCTTCTGTCTTATCTTCGTAGCCTCTATTTTATTACAGACATTGCCATGGCTATATGCTTCACCCAGTTGTAATGGCAGAACTTCACTTTAACGACATTGCTAATCTCTTGCTTTCTTCTTTAGTGTCAACATAGTTTCCAATCTGAGATGTACAAGGAGAAGAGACTATTCAGGTGAAAGTTTTGTCAATTGCGGAAACACAGTCTGCTGTGAAAGCCTAAACTGAGATGCCGCCTTTTATAGAGAATGTTTCTACCCAGATTTATTTTATATAAATGAGAAATTAAAATTCATACAGTTCTGATGCATCCAAAGTGTACAGTCCTGATTTGTCAACATCATGCATTCTGATTGGTCATTATGGGAAAGTTTTCATTGGTCAGTAGAGATGAAAATGAAGATATATTTACATGGTTTTAATTGAATGGGACAAGTCTCAGTCCATTGGTTGAAAGATGAAACCAGGAACGTCCTTATAAAAGTTGATTCAGACTGCAGAAGGTTGAAAGCTCAGTCTGTGCTTTCCAATGAAATGTGGAGTGCTCGACAGGCCTCTCTCAAGGATGGCTGCTGACTCTGGTTATGAATTTGTTCTCAATTAACCATAAGGAGTCCTTGACAGATACATTTCTTCTCAAGGTTCACACGGGGGTCACATCCTATGGGGTAATATTTGTTGAATTGAGACATTTGTTGAATGTTCCCCTCTTCTATTCCTGAGATGGACAATTCAGAGATGCATTCTTCATGGCTCCTTAGATTATTCCAGTGGTGCCAAACTCTAGTTGCCCACTGGCTGTCATCTTTCTTGTTTTACTCTTCCCGGTCCTTACCTTGGTACTCTGGGATTTCCTGTAGCATAGTCTACTTGCATGAAGTAGGAAGCAGGCTTCTTTAGAAAGGTTCCATCAACTTCTGTGTGGTTTCTTTTAGAAGATGCTAAACATATTCTATCAGAAATCATCTTCAGGGGGAGTAAATCTCTAATATACATCTAATGTTACATCTACAAAATTTTTAAATGACTGTTGACTGTTTTATCAGATGTTAAATTGGAACCTGAGAAAATAAAATTTAAAAATGTTCTAGAGAAAAAGGAAGCCTCAACTTGGGTGTGATACTACAATGTAGACTCCGGAGTACCTGAGCACCAAGTAAAGAGAAACAAAAGACAACCTCCATTCATGTCTTGTCCACTAACATTTCAAGCTGTTTATCCTAATGTCTCATCCACAATCTATATCCTAAATAAATCCAAGGCATAAAAATTCTGTTCTCTTCCCTTTCTATCATTAGCTTGTAGCAAGCTGAAAAAAGGTTTAATCATTGTCATAAGAATTCCTTTTAGGAAAGAGCTATCCTTTTTATAAAAATGTCTTAATAAATTGCTTCATGAAGAAGGTGGCTTCATAGAGGTCAGAGATTTACAGTAAAGGACAGAGTATACATAAATAAAACCTAAAGAATAAAATGAGTTACATTTGGAAAAAAATTAAAGAAGGAAGGTATGTTGGTTTATCAACAGCAAAACAAATTTACCAAAGGATTTTTTCAGAGCAGGTATCTCTAAAATTTAACTTAAGGTCATTTCTTTCATGAATTATCTCCTTAAACTTCTGTGGGTGACTATAAAATTATACAAACCCTGGTACCTGTGGCTCACAATATGGACATGTCAAGGTGACTGAAGGCCACAGTAAAGTAGGAGTTCAGAGTAAGGGGCAACTAAGAAAATATGTCTTCCTGCTTCCTAGGAGCACTTATAATGGGACCTCTTCTATACAAAGAGCTGGAATTGGATGCACACTTATTTGTATCTAAAAAGTGGCTGCCTTGGGAGAGGAGCAATGTGGTGGAGGGGTGAATAGAAGTCACACTAACTTTCTCCCCTGAAAAATCTGGAATTACAACTAAATTGTGGAGAAATCACCTGGACCAAATAACTGAACAATAATGAGAGAAAAGGCATAACCTCAGACAGACAGAAGAGTAAACTTTAGCACAATCTGACTGGTAAGGACTGTGGTGGAGGACCAAGAAGGCGGGCTGGGCACCCATGGGCAGAAGCACCAGAAGGGTATTTAAATGGCCAGTTGGATGCCCCTGATAAGAGTGGGTTCTAACCATAAGGTTGGATCCCCAGCCTATAGAACCAGAGCCAAAAAAGTACACAGATTACAGCCAGTTATGGAAAGCGGGAGAGTTGCTCTCTGCCAGACATGGGTTGCTGGAGATGCAAAGAGCCATTTAAAGGAACAGTGCATAAATTTTTATTTTCAGCTACTTACCCTGGGCTCTGGCAAAGGCAGGGGCAGAGTGGGCTATAGACACCTGAGGAGAGATTGAGGAAACCAGGCAAACCACTTCCCTGAGTGACAGCAGCCTGAGAGGGAACAACCCTGCCACCAGGAGGGACTCTGCCCTATACTTTGGTACCTAAGACTGACTGATGAGTGCAGGGTGACTAGATTAACAGCTGAAGGAGAAAGCTACAGACAGTAAATACCTGGAAGTCTCAAACAGACTGCCTAAGGTCAAACTGGGTCAACATCTGACATCATCAGAGGCAGATCCAGAAAGAAAAAACAGTGGTAAATACAAGAGGCTACCTAGACAAAATTCACTGTAGTCTTCTCCATGATTTGAATATTTTCTTTAGTACATAATTTTGTAACTTTCTTTTTGGGTCCATCAAGTTTGTGCATATTGCCATTAGATTTTATACTAATAGTTTAATTCTCTGCTTTCTTATACTAGTCTTAATCTCTTTGTTGTCTTATTAATACTGGTTCATTTGCTCTTGGTTCTGGAATTTCAGGGTGGAGTTATTTTTTGCAGCTGTGCATTTGATTCCTGGGCTTTGCGGCTTTGCTCCAGCAGCACTTGCACAAAAACACACAAGACAAGGTGGGCAGAATGACCCTCAGTCAACCAGCTGGAGGGAAGGACCCAACAAAAGATGACCAAACAATAATCAAAATCTTCCAGAGAGCCAACATAAATGGCAAAAAAACACATCCAAAGAGCAGAAAGTACAGAGATCAAGAAGACTGCATTGCTGAATCTAACAGGTGTCCTACAATAGAAGTTGACACCACAAAGTCAAGAAGTCAAGACAGGTAAATTGAACAGGCAGAAGCAAAAAAAGAAGAGTCTCACAAAAAAATGAGAACACAAAGAAATATCCCCCAACTGAAGGGAAAGGAGGAATGCCCAAAAAGAAAACTAAGTGAAATAAAGGCAAGTAAGCTATCAGATATTGAGTTCAAAACAAAAGTTCTAAGGAAGCTCAATGAGCTCAGTGAGCATAGAGAGAATTACCAAAACATAAAGGGAAACTATGAGGAACTTACTGCAAAGTATATCAGCATGAAAAGGACATAGAAACTATCAATAAGAAGCAATAGGAAATGAAGAATACAATTTCTGAATTGAAGAACACAGTAGAAAGAATGAAAATCATGCTAGATGAAGCAGAGGATTGAATCAGCGAGCCTGGAGGACAAGGTAGGAAAAACTCCAAGAAAGAGCAAGAAAATGAAAAAAAGACTCAAAAAGAATGAAGATGTGTTAAAGGAAATGCAGGACAACCTGAAACATAATAATACCATACAATAGGGATATCATAAGGAGAAGAAGAGGAATAAAGGAGGAGAAGAAGAGGAATAAGGGAAGAGAACCTGTTTGAAAAAGAATTGATGGAAAACTTTCTGAACTGGAGGAGAGAAAAAGTCACACAAGTCCTGGAAGCACAGAGGGTCCTATTCAAGAGAAACCAAATGAGGCCGACTCTAGACACATCATCATCAAAATGGCAAATATCAAAGACAAACAGAGAATCGTAAAGGCAGCAAGGGAGAAAGAGGTAGTAACATACAAGGGAGTCCCTATACGCCTAGCAGCTGACTTCTCAACAGAAACACTATAAGCCAGAAGGGAATGGCAAGATATATTCCAAGTCATGAAAAGCAAAGGCCTGAAACCAAGACTGCTCTACCTAGTAAGGCTCTCAATTAAAATGGAAGGCAAAATAAGGAGTTTCGCAGACAAAAGAAGGCTAAAAGAATATAACCCCACCAAACCAGCACTGCAAAGTATGCTAAAGGTACTATTTAAGAAGATGAAGAAAAAGAGTGAGAAAGAGAGGAATACAGGTACAAAGGGAAAAAAAAGTACGTACCTATAAATAATAACTTTATATGTAAATGTATTAAATGCTACAATCAAAAGACATAGGGTAGCTGAATAGATAAGAAGACATGACCTGAGCATATGCTGCCTACAAGAGACCCACCTCAGAACAAAGGACCTACACATACTGAAAGTAGAGGGATGGAAGAAATATTCTAAACAAATGAACAGGAAAACAAAACAGGGATAGCAATAGTTATATCTGGTCAGATAGATTTCAAAACAAAGGTCATAAAAAGAGACACAGAAGGACACTTCATAATACTCAAATGAAGAATCCATCAGGAAGACATAAACATTGTAAACCTATATGCACCCAAATTAAGAGCACCCAAATATATAAGGAAAGTTGTGGGGGACTTCAAGAAAGACATAGACAACAACATATTGATAGTAGGGGATTTAACACCCCAGTGTCAAAAATGGATAGATTTTCCAAACAAAACATCAACAAGGAGATTGTGGAACTGAATGACGTATTAGATCAAATGGACTTAACTGACATATATCAAACCTTTCAGCCCAAAGAAGCAAAATACACAGTCTTTTCAAATACACATGGAACATTTTCAAAGATAGACCACATGATAGGACACAAAACAAGCCTCAACAAATTCAGAAAAATTGAAATAATAACAAGCATTTTCTCAGACCACAAGGGCTTGAAACTAGAAAGCAACCTCAAGTAAAAACCTCAAAAACTTTCAAATTCCTGGAGACTGAGTAGCATGCTACTAAACAATGAATGGGTCAATAATGAGATCAAAGAAGAAATAAAAGTTTCTGAAAACAAATGAAAATGAACACACAACAGTCCAAAACCTATGGGACACAATGAAGGCAGTCCTGAGAGGGAAATTCCTAGCAACACAGGCCTACCTAAAAAATATAAAAACATTTCAAATAAATGGACTAACCCTACATCTTCAAGAACTGGAGAAACAAGAGCAAACAAATCCCAGAGCAAGTAGAAGGAAAGAAATAATCAAGACCAGAGCAGACCTGAATGACAGAGAGACTAAAACAACAAATTAAAAGATCGATAAGTCCAGGAGCTGGTTCTTTGAAAAGATAAACAAAATTGACAAGCCTTCAAGCAGACTCACCAAGAAAAAAATGGAGAGGGCCCAAATAAATAATATCAGAAATGAAGAGGAGAAATTACAACTGATACCTCCGAAATACAAAGGACTATAAGAAATTACTATGAACAATTATATGCCAAGAAATTTGAAAATGTGGGTGAAATGGACAAATTTCTAGAAAAATATAGCCTTCCAATACTGAATGAAGAAGGAGCAGAAAACCTGAAAAGACTGATAACAGCAGGGGAAATTGAAGAAATAAACAAAAAAGTCCCAGCACACAAAAGCCCTGGACTGGAAGGTTTCACAGAAGAATTTTACAAAACATTTAAGGAAGAGTTAACCCCTGTCCTTTTCAGGCTGTTCCAAAAAACTCAAGAAGAGGGGAGACTCCCAAACTCTTTTTATGAGGCCAGCACCACCCTAATCCCAAAACCAGATAAAGACACAACCAAGCAAGAAAACTACAGGCCAACATCACTGATGAACTTAGACGCTAAACTCCTCAACAAAATATTGGCAATCCTCATCCAGCAATAAATTAAAAAGGTCATCCACCATGATCAAGTGGGATTCATCCCAGAGATGCAAGGATGGTTCAATATTCACAAATCAACAAATATAGTACATCATAGAAACAAAAGGAAAGGCAAAAAACATATGTCATATCCATAGATGGGGAAAAAGCATTTGATAAAGTACAGCACTCATTTATGATAAAAACACTCAACAAAATGGGAATAAAGAGGGCGTACCTCAACATAATAAAGGTCATACATGAAAACCTATAGCCAACATCTTACTCAATGGGCAAAAACTAGAAGCTTTCCCACTAAGATCGGGAATAAGGCAAGGATGTCCACTTTCACCACTTCTATTCAACATAGTTTTGGAAGTCCTAGCCATAGCAGTCAGACAAGAAAAGGAAATAAAAGGCATCCATTTTGGAAAGGAGGAAGTAAAACTGTCACTGTTTGCAGATGTCATGATAGTGTACAAGAAAACCCCATAGAGTCCATCAAAAACTACTTGACCTAATAAGTGAATTTGGCAAAACATCAGGATACAAAGTCAAGGTTCAGAAATCAAAGGCCTTTTTTTTATACCAACAATGAAATATCAGAAGCAAAAATCAGGAAAAATATATCATTTGCTATAGCAACAAGAAAAATAAAGTACCTAGGAATAAATTTAAGGAGGTAAATGACCTGTATGCAGAAAATTATACAACAGTGAAGGAAGAAATTAAGGAATACACAAATAAATGGAAAGACATACTGTGTTCGTAGATTGGAAGAATTAACAGCATCAAAATGTGCATATTACCCAAAGCAATATATAGATTCAATGCAATCCCTATTACAATGCCAATGATGTATTTCACAGATATAGAACAAACATTTCAAAAATTTATATAGAACCAGAAATGACCCCAAATAGCCTCAGCAATTCTGAGAAAGAAAAACAAGGCAGGAGGGACGACATACTGGACATAAAACTATATTACAAGGCCACTATAATCAAAACACTGGCACAAGAACAGACACATAGATCAGTGGAACAGAATAGAGAGCCTAGAAATAAACCCATGTCTCTATGGTCAATTAATATTCAGCAAAGGGGGGAAGAATCTTAAAATGGAGTAAAAATAGCCTTTTCAAAAAATGGTGTTGGGGGATCTGGATAGCCACATGCAAAAACTGAAATTCAATCACCAACTTACACCATACACAAAAATAAACTCAAGATGGATAAAAGGCTTAAATATAAGTCGCAACACCATAAAAGTCCTAGAGGAAAACATAGGCAGGAAACTCGCTGATATTCCATGCAGGAACATTTTCACCAAAATGTCCCCTAGAGCATGGGATATAAAGGAAAGAATAAACAAATGGGACTTCATCAAAATAAGAAGTTTCTGAATGGGTAAAGAAAAAACATCAGCGAAATGAAAAGGAAACCAACTATATGGGAAAATATATTTGCCAATGGTAACTTGGGCAAGGGTCTGATCTCCAAAATATAGAAAGAACTCACATGACTCCACTCCAGGGAGACAAACAATCGAATTAAAATATGGGCAAAGAATCTGAACAGACACTTTCCCAAGGAGAACATACACAGGGCCCAGAGATATATGAAAGGATGCTCAGTATCACTAGCCATCAGAGAAATGCAAATTAAAACCACAGTGAGACACCACTTCACACCAGTCAGAATGGCCATCATAAACAAATAAACAAACAAGTGCTGGTGAGGCTGTGGAGAAAAGGGAACCCTAGTACACTGTTGGTGGGAATGCAAACTGGTGCAGCCACTGTGGAAAATAGTTTGGAATTTCCGCAGAAAGCGAAAAATGGAACTACCTTTTGACCCAGAGATTCCACTGCTGGGTTTATACCCCAAGAATCCCAAAACACTGATTTAAAAGAACCTATGCACCCCAATGTTCATAGCAGCACAATTTACAATAGCCAACCGCTGGAAGGAACCTAAGTGCCTGTCAGCAAATGAGTGGATCAAAAAACTATGGTACATTTAAACAGTGGAATACTCCACAGCAGAAAGAAAGAGCTACTACCCTTCGTGACAGCATGGAAAGAACTGGAGAGCGTTATGGTAAGTGAATTAAGTCAGGGAGCAAAAGACAAATACCATATGATCTCACCTATAAGTGGAACCTAACCAACAAAACAAACAAGCAAGGAAAATATAACCAGCAACATTGAAAGAAAAAACAAACTGACAGTAAGGAGAGGGGAGGAGGGATGCCGGTAACAGGAAAAAGAATAGGAAGGGTCGGATCAAGGAATATGTGTATAAAGGACCCATGGACAGAGCAAAAGTGGGGTAGGGGCAAGTGGTGGCAGGAAAATGGAGACAAATGTATTTTAGCAATAAATATGAAAAAAAAGAAGTGGATGCCTAAAGCTGACCCTGGAGGTCTCATACACGTTTATTGATCTCAGCAGTCAGCCTTGTGCTGGAAATGCAGCAGGTGATTGCTGGTTACTTAATATCAGCTCTGATAGCAACATCATGAAATTTATTCATTAAACAAATATTCATACAGAGCATATTTTGTGTCACATCTTGTTCTAGGTAACTGTGAATGGAGCAAATAAAAATCTTTACCTTCACAGGGCTTATAACTTAGTGGGGGAGACAGAAACAAGGTAAATAAATGAAATTTATAATATGTTTGATAGTTATGGTATATAAGGAGAAACAATAAAGCTGGAATAGGAGATAAAAAAACAACATGCTATTGTTAAAAGAGATATGCATCCCACATGAAAGGAACAGAGTAAAATATTTTATTATTTTAATACCAAAAGGAATGGTTATGTTGGACTAAGGGAGATAGTATGCTAGCATATTAATTCCTCTTATTTTTGTCTTTTGCCTGACGGTCTTAGAAATAGAGGATTTTATTGAAAAGAGACCCTGGGAAGACCTGGAAGAAAAGTGTATAGATGTTTCTTAGAGTGGCTGTTTTTGAGAGGAGACCTTGGGGAATTTCTTGCAGCTCTACAATTTGGAAGCAGAATGAAAAGTCTTTCCTCCACCTCCAGAAAAGGAGACATATGGGGAAAAAAAGCTCTAACGATACCAAAAGTATAATTAGGACTTGCAGGTCATCAGAAGCCAAAAGAAAATAGAAAATCTCAGAATCGTTAGGCAGGCCCTTACATGTGTTCATTGCAAAATATAATTGCAGAAGAAAGGAAAAATAATTTGAACACTTCCCAAACCCAGAAGGCTTTAGGAGGTAATAATTGACACATTGACCCATTCAAAGAAAGGACAAGGCAGAGTCCAGATTGAATTTTAACCATGTACATATTATGAGTATAAAACCTTTCCCATTAATGGAAGGCATACCTGCTGAAATTAACAAAAGGGCATGGAGTCAAACTTTGTACCATCCTTTTACTGGGAGAACTTCAGCCTCATTGACTTCTATACTACAAGTGAAATTGTCTAGGCTAGGGGATTGGGTGTACAGATATCTTCATGGTTTTCTCACTTACATTTGGAAAAACAACTGGAATACCGGTTTGTTTTCTTTTTATGTGAAATATAAATCAAGGCTATTCTTTATACACAAGCTATAACTAAAGCATTATTTGCTTGAACTCAACAACTTGGCTAACTAATGGATGACTACTAGAAATGCCTAAGAAATTGTGGTCTCATATTGCTTTTAGGAAATTCCACATTGACTCCTTATGATTACATGCTTTTCCAACACACCAAACAGCAAATTTCACCCCAGATTACTGCAATGCAGTATGGAAAGATCAACGAGAAACTTTGTTTCAGAAGCAGCCTCATTGGAGATGATGGCTTGTTTTAAAAAGGCAGAACTCCCTTCCCTCATCCAACATCAGGATGCCATGAAATAAATATTAGCTCATACCCTCTATCTGAAGACAAGTAGAAAAAAGAGATTTCAATAGCATTTTGTTCATGCTGGAGATGAGGTTGCAGCAATCCCATCTGTATCAGTTATCATCTCAATTGTGAAATATCATTGGGAAATCTGCTTGCTGATAGGGGATATTTGAATTTCTTTAGCTCTTAGAAATTCTAAGAGGTTTCCTAATCAGCATTGGGTGACTTTGGCTCTTTCTTATTCTCTGAGTTCAAGATGAAATGGGAAGGGAACATGAGAGAGAAGTATGATTAAGGAATTGTTTAGTCTACATTGAGCCTGCTACTGAAGACTGAACTGATATGGTCAGGAAGAGGGGGTCACCCACATCTGCAGGTCTCAAGTGATAGTGCTTCAAGTCCCACAGGTCTGGTGGTACAATATTTCTGAAAAGAAGCAGTGAGCCCTCAAAGCTGGTACTAATTATTTAACACTTCACCACATGTGAAGCTGTAAAAAAGGTCTCTTGAGATATTGATCAAAACTGGCCTTCTAGGGAGATCAAGGCAGGAATCTTCTTTATGATTTGATTTATATGATTTAAGATTCTGCATCTGGCATAGCCTGCCATCCTACGTTAAAGATTCACCTGACTTAAAAGCTTTCTCTTCTTAAATGCAGGTCTGGGTGGAGGTAATTAAGCCTTTAAGCCAGCTTCAATGCCTTCCTGTAATGACTCAGCTTTTTCTTCTCCTGACCTAATCCTCACTGAACACCAGCTCTTTATAAACCTTGGAATTTTGATCAGTAGGGTGGAGGCCTAAGTTAGATGGAAAATGTGTGGAAGCTAAAGGCAAACATCCGTCACTTCATGTTCTGCTCATGGGCTGCCCCATTTTCCATATTACTTCTCAGAGTCTCCTAAAGGCAGACCTGGATTACATTAGCAAACAGCAATACTCCATCCAAGGAATCGTGGCCCTGGGATGCTAATGAAAATGTGTGTGTCCTTTGCAGGCTGTTGAAGGGAAAACTGAATAAGTTTAACAGTATATGTTTCTTTTAGACAGTAGAGAATGGGCTTCTCTTTTGTTCCCTTATGCCTGTTTCAGTCTAGCTTTTATACAAGGACACTCCAGCAGTCATGTGTTAGGGGTCTCCTTGGCCAAGATGAGTCCTCTGCCCAAGAGCCCCTAAGTGGCTCCTGGCTTCCCATACATGTCATTCCATGAAAAGGGAATTGACAGAGGGCAATACAAAAACATGACTTTCTAATCCCACTGTTAAAGTAGTATAAATCTACCCAAAAGAATGGCAGAGCTTTCTCTGAATGGTTCTTCAGGATAAAGACTCCAGGACAAATAGCATCAAAGCACATGGGCTAACAAGCAGCAGGCCAAGTTTCCAAGATTCTCTGCTACAAAGTGGACTAGTTTGAAGCAGTGAGTCTGAGCAAAATACTTCCTTATCTGCTTTCACATAGAGGCAGCGAGAAAGAATCTAGAGGAATTTAGTTTCTCAGAAATGAATAGGAAGTAATATCTTGCTGAATGATCCTGGTACCCAGAGAAGATACAAGGTCGGGCTGAAACAAATAATTTATGAAGTATTTTTCCCCTTTTTTGCCCAGCTGGCAGTCTTCCCTTCAGATAATCAATTGGAACAGAATGGAACTCATTGTCTGGGCAGAGAAAGTAAGAACACAGATGAATTCCTAAAGATTAATATTTGGCATAAAGAATTCTATTCCTCTCTCCTCCTCTTCAATTCTTTTCCCTTCCCTTTCCTTTCCTTCGCTTCCCCTCTTGTTCCCTCTTGTCTTGAGACTGTTCAGGGCAGGACAGATTCATGGGATTCGTGCATATGAAAGAATAGTCAAGGAGCCATTGAGATGTCTGCCATGCCTTTATTCAAGGGAGGATGATCCACGCACACTGCAAGCTGTGTGTTACACTGCATGTCACCTGTCCCCTCTGTGTGGCACCCAGTGTAGGCCCTTCATCCCTCCTGCATGTATATGTCTATGCCCCCAGAGAGAAGCCCCTATCTCCTTAAGTACTAAAACAAACAAAGTAGGCAGGGGGCCAACAGACCTTAAGCAACAGAGCTTCATACCATGTATGTGAGCCCACTCAAGGCTATGGGAATGGCTTATTAGACCCAGACTCAAGGCTGTGAGACCCAACCTCAAGGCTATGAGAACACTACTTTATCAGACCCCTTCAAGGTTGTGAAAAACTGTTTCCCTTAGTTACCCAGGCACCTGGACGAGGAAGCCAGACTGCCTCCATTTACCCTACACCTCTCCTCTCCCCTACTTTCTACTGTCTCTACTCCTTTTCTTTCTTCTCTCTCTGTTTTTGGCTAGAAAAAAATATCCAAGAGAAGCAGGCCACTTTTCAAAATACCAACATGATTCAGGGATGGTGGACACTGCTCTCATTCCCAAAACCCCCTAAGGAAGTTACTGCATGTTTAAGGTCTTCCAGGGATGTGTGCCCCTCAGTAAACACCCTTTTTTACATGGAAGAGCCCTTGGACTAAATTAAGATTAAGTAAAGATTTGCACTGAAAACTTGCACATGGGGAATGCAGGATGTGTTTCCTATTAAGGTATTTTGAAGAGAGCAGAGAAAGAAAGCCTATTGTTTTTGTTCGTTGAAGCTGCCATCAAATATTGAAAGATCAACAATGGCAACCCAATTCAGTTCAAGAAGAACAGACTCATTAAAATATTCTTCATTTTCTTGATCCAAAAAAGCTAACCAAAAAGATGAGCAAGAATATCAGAATTAGGTTGTAAAAATAATTGGAAAATGTATTCTGAAATAATTAGAAAGAGGACCCTTGTGTTTTACCTCCAGGATCAAGACTGAAACTAAAGTAAGACAACATTATAGTCCTGGCTAAAAGCTCAAGATGACTAACATGGCATCAGTTTGCAAACCCTCCTGAGTATACAGAGCTACCAATATCCTGCCCTTATGATCTGCATTTTTCTTAGCAAAGATTAACACACAGGTAACATTCTGTGCACCATGCATACATCCAAACTCATCTTAACACAATTTTGTTGAACCTCTTTAAATTACCTGAACTATTTTCATCATCTGTTATAAGAAAACTGGGAAAGAGGAATTCTCATCTTCCTTTATCCCTCTGCGCTTTCATTCATCCTTCATCCTCCTCCCGTCCTTCCTTTTCATTTTTCACTCTTCTCTTTCTCTTCTGTTTTCTTTTTCTCTGTGCCTCTGTATTTCTAGGATTGAAATTAAGCATGTTGTCTCTAAAATAGGTGCTGTTAATGGGAATCAGTCACCTTCAGTTGAATGACCCTCGAGTTTATGGTTTCATTATAAACTAATATCAGCCTTTTTTCCTGTCTCATAAAAGCAGCTTTTGTTTTAGAAATTCCTCAAGCAACTCAGCTTTTCAGTTTCCCATAAAATGACCAGCTTTTATTTATTTTCTGTGAAGTGGGCAGGCAATGCTTTGTCTGATTGCCAAGAAGACAGTGAAACTCAACAACAACAAAAAATCTTAATTAGAAGTCATTTGGTTCAGAAAAAGTGATGGAGAAATATGTTCTGTTCCAGAGATCTGAAGATCCAGGCAGGTGGTCACTTCTTACAAAGAAAGCAACCTGTCTCTATGGCAGGTGAGATCATAGGTCACTTTGATGAATAACATTCTGCGGGTCCCTGATATAAGGGGAATTTATGTGAGGTGATGAGGTAACAGGATAGTAAACCTGTGAGGAACCTAGAGAGAAGTTGCCATCAGCTAACAGATGCCAGCTCACAACCATCACAGGGCGCTGGAATGTTGACTGTACCCACAGGGAACTTCAATCACAGTGTCGACTGAAGAATGAGCCTTCAATGTACAAACAGGCTGACCTTGTGTCAGTTGGAAGAGAAGGTGGAATCACAATTCTTAGAACTGAAGGTGAAGTCCCAGCCAGGAAGGGATCTGCACTTCCAGGAATAAGGCCATAATACTTATGCCTATATTCATGAGGCCAGTTAAGAGATTAAAGTCATGCATGTGCCAAATGACAATGCTTATAGAGGCCCAAGGAGAGGAATGCTAAGCCCACACCACAGAAACATGAAGGGACATCTGTACTCTAGGCCAAAGCATTGTTCCAGGGTTTACAATTAATTATATGAACACTTTGTTGGAAAATTTCACCTAAAAGTGATTCACATGATTATTGAACCAGTGCTGCAGCTATCTTTTCCAAGTTTTATTACAGACTGTTGCAAATCATGTAATGTTTCCTAAGGGAACAAAGCCTTTAGAAGGTCATGTAACAGGGTTATTAAGCAAAGGAGGGAAAAAGGGAGCAGAATTTTGTACTGTTATTACAATGCCAATTTCCCAAACTCAAAGATCTTTAGTATATCACAAATCCTTACAAAAACTCTATAAGGTTTTTACATAATACTTCAAAGACAAGACTTTTGTGGGGGGGGGGGGTGGAGCTTATGTTCTTATGAAAAGTAGTTCTGTTCTTACTTATTGGGTGCATACAACGTCCTGGTCCCAATCCCAGATATACACTGGACTCATTGGCCTTGAACAGAAAATGAATTCTCCATCTATGGGCATTGCATGGAAATCAATTTGGTTAATTCCTAAAATCCGAGACCGAGAATTGTAGGAAGAAACATATAGGCGACATGCCTTAAGGCCGGTCGGTCCTTGATAGATTTGGAAAACAGAAGCACAGCGTTTTGAATCATGCCCAGATGAAACGCGGCAGTTTTGATTACTGGATCCAAAGGTGTGGCCAGCCCTGAATCTCCCAGTTTCTGAGCCAAGGCGAATATATGTTTGCTCCAGGTGAAACTATTCCAAATGGAGCAAATCTAGCATTTTCTGGCTGTGTTTACACAAAGAAAGATAAAGAGGAAAAATGCAGTCAGGCAAGCTATTGGCATCTTTCATACAAAAACTCTCTCACTTGAACACAAGCTATTAGATTAGGGAAGGTAGTCAAACTGGTTATATGGGTCTAAATGAGGGTTAAGAGAAAACAAATTTTCTCCCATTTACCTAAAAGAATGGAGTTTTGGAGCATGGAGGCAATGCTTTTTCTATTTGACCTTAAGAGATAAATATTAACACATACTTTTCCTATCTTCCCCCTCTTTATTTGCCTATCAGTCAGAAACCCTACACACGTACTCTTTTGTCCTTGCTTGTTTATATATCACTGTGTTCCAAGCCACCCCCTCAGAAGACTTTCAAAAGTGCTTGAAAACAGGTAAGAAGTGAATCAGAAATCTTTGTTTCCATTTTCTGAAAGGAAAATGAAGGGTTTCTGTCTCTCAATTTGCTTTTTTTCTGGATATTTTATATAAATGGAATTATACAATATATAGTCATTTACATCTGGCTTCTTTCATTTAGCATAATGTCTTTGTTGCTCATCCATGTTGCCGCATATACTGGTACTTTGTTCCTTTTTATTGTTGAATTGTATTCCATTTTATGAATATAATACATATGCACGAGTTTGTAGATATTTATTTGAATTTTGTCTATTTTAGAGTATTAAGAATTGTCTCATATATTTTGCCCATCATCTATTAGTTCTATGCCCATCATGTTTTGTATTCATCTGTTCTTCATTCTTATATTTCTTCATTCATATTCACTTTAAATATTTTTAAAAATATGAGTGTACTTTTCTCACTCTATCCCTCAGATCTAAATATACTTTTAAAATTTTTTTTTAATCTTCACCTGAGGATATATCTATTGATTTGAGAGAGAAAGCGATCGATGTGAGAGAGAAACATTGATCAGTTGCCTCCAGTGTGTCCCCTGACCGGAAATCAAACATACAACCCAGGGATGTGTGCTGACCAGGGATCTAACCTGAAACGTGTTGGTGTACAAAATGACACTCTAACAACTTAATCACCCGGCCAGGGCTAAGTATACATTTAAGAGTTATTTTGAGAATGCTTTCTCATTTTCACTTTTTCCAAGAATTGTTTTATCTCTTACTTGTACTACTTTTTTGTGTGTTAGTTTTGTCATTTACTTTGAAATTCTATCTTGTAGACTTAGGTTTGTTTGTTTCTTTCTTTGTTTGTTTGTTTTCCCCTCTATGTTTTTCTGGCTCAGTTCTCTCTGGTGGTTTGGCAGTTGCCTCCACCTGCGTCCCCACAGATTCTCAGTCTGGAAGCAGCACTTATATTGAGACTCAGAGCTTCTGGTACATGGTGATGAGGGAAGTAAGGATTCAACCACTGTGCCAGACTTAGGTTTCCCCAGATTCTATATATAGCTGTTTCATGTCACCCCTTGAACCAGTGAAATTTACAGTCATCATTTCAGGAGGGGACTTCAGCTTTCTTCTACCTCCCATCCTGAGAACTGAACAATCCAGCCCCCTCTCCCCCCTAGTTTTACAGACTCCCATTAGTGAGCCTCATTTTGGTACTTTGACACTTCTGAAGTGCTTTAGGTCCCACCTGACCCATAAAACCCAACTCTTAAAAACCTCCAGATGCTTCTAGGGTCTAGCAGTGTGATGGTCTCTGCTCTATTTAGTAATGTGTGGGTTATTTTTATGTTGATTCAACTAGATTTTAACTTATTTAGAGCATTAATTCTTTTACAAAAACATAAACTATAATATACACACAGAAAAACACACGTATAATGAAAGAGCCAGATAAATTTTTATAAACTGAACACATTTTCTTTAAATTCAGAGCATTAAAAATACCTAGAACCTTCCTTCATGTCCCCTTCCAGTCATTCACCACCAAAGGTATCCATTATCTTGATTTGTACATGCATAGATATGGTTTAGTTCCCATTTAGGACCATTATCAATAGTGCTATCATACATATTTTAGTACATGTTGGTGAACATATGTGCTTATTTTTTTTGGAAATATTCCTAGAAATGGAGTTTTGAGATTGTAATGAAGGCATGTGTTCAAATTTAGTAGATAATATTAATAATTTTTTACAAAGTGAGTGAATCAATTTACACTTCCACCAACAATAAATAACTTGCAATGTCATTATTCCCTTGCTAAGTTTGGTATTATTTGTTCTTTTTCCTTGTAACATGGCTATTTTAAAATGAAAGGAAAAATATCATTTCTCATTTCTTTTTTCTGAAGGGAAAGAGAAGTGGGAGCTCTCAACACAATGTCCCTGCTCTATCTAGACCTAGTCAGATTAACATCTTTTCTTTATTTTTTTTCTAATCAGAATCTAATCTCTGATTTTATTTGAAATTAAGTTTTTATACACTGTACCAATCACCCTCCCTGAAATCAGTAATACATACTTCTGAATTTGGATACATAGTTCTTCCTATCCTAATCACCAGTTCTACTTACATTTAGAGTTTAACATGAAGAGTGTTAAGGGTAGTGATACTTTTTTTTTTTTTTCAAATACATTTGTCTACACCTTCAAACCATGACTTTCTCCTGCCCCCTCCCCCACCTACCTCCCTTAATCATTTACCACTTTGCCTTTGTCCATGGGTCCTTTACATGTTCCTTGACTTGATCCTTCTCTTCCCCGTCCCCACTCCCTCCTTTCCTCTTGACATTGTTGGTTTCCTTTTTCTTTCAATGTTGCTGGTTATATTTTCCTTGCTTGTTTGTTTTGTTGGTTAGGTTCCACTTATAGGTGAGATCATATGGTATTTGTCTTTTGCTCCCTGACTTAATTCACTTACCATAATGCTCTCCAGTTCTTTCCATGCTGTCACGAAGGGTAGTAGCTCTTTCTTTCTGCTGTGGAGTATTCCACTGTTTAAATGTACCATAGTTTTTTGATCCACTCATTTGCTGACAGGCACTTAGGTTCCTTCCAGCGGTTGGCTATTGTAAATTGTGCTGCTATGAACATTGGGGTGCATAGGTTCTTTTAAATCAGTGTTTTGGGATTCTTGGGGTATAAACCCAGCAGTGGAATCTCTGGGTCAAAAGGTAGTTCCATTTTTCGCTTTCTGCGGAAATTCCAAACTATTTTCCACAGTGGCTGCACCAGTTTGCATTCCCACCAACAGTGTACTAGGGTTCCCTTTTCTCCACAGCCTCACCAGCACTTGTTTGTTTATTTGTTTATGATGGCCATTCTGACTGGTGTGAAGTGGTGTCTCACTGTGGTTTTAATTTGCATTTCTCTGATGGCTAGTGATACTGAGCATCCTTTCATATATCTCTGGGCCCTGTGTATGTTCTCCTTGGGAAAGTGTCTGTTCAGATTCTTTGCTCATATTTTAATTCGATTGTTTGTCTCCCTGGAGTGGAGTCATGTGAGTTCTTTCTATATTTTGGAGATCAGACCCTTGCCCAAGTTACCATTGGCAAATATATTTTCCCATATAGTTGGTTTCCTTTTCATTTCGCTGATGTTTTTTCTTTACCCATTCAGAAACTTCTTATTTTGATGAAGTCCCATTTGTTTATTCTTTCCTTTATATCCCATGCTCTAGGGGACATTTTGGTGAAAATGTTCCTGCATGGAATATCAGCGAGTTTCCTGCCTATGTTTTCCTCTAGGACTTTTATGGTGTTGCGACTTATATTTAAGCCTTTTATCCATCTTGAGTTTATTTTTGTGTATGGTGTAAGTTGGTGATTGAATTTCAGTTTTTGCATGTGGCTATCCAGATCCCCCAACACCATTTTTTGAAAAGGCTATTTTTACTCCATTTTAAGATTCTTCCCCCTTTGCTGAATATTAATTGACCATAGAGACATGGGTTTATTTCTAGGCTCTCTATTCTGTTCCACTGATCTATGTGTCTGTTCTTGTGCCAGTGTTTTGATTATAGTGGCCTTGTAATATAGTTTTATGTCCAGTATGTCGTCCTTCCTGCCTTGTTTTTCTTTCTCAGAATTGCTGAGGCTATTTGGGGTCATTTCTGGTTCTATATAAATTTTTGAAATGTTTGTTCTATATCTGTGAAATACATCACTGGCATTGTAATAGGGATTGCATTGAATCTATATATTGCTTTGGGTAATATGCACATTTTGATGCTGTTAATTCTTCCAATCTACGAACACAGTATGTCTTTCCATTTATTTGTGTATTCCTTAATTTCTTCCTTCACTGTTGTATAATTTTCTGCATACAGGTCATTTACCTCCTTAAATTTATTCCTAGGTACTTTATTTTTCTTGTTGCTATAGCAAATGATATATTTTTCCTGATTTTTGCTTCTGATATTTCATTGTTGGTATAAAAAAAAGGCCTTTGATTTCTGAACCTTGACTTTGTATCCTGATGTTTTGCCAAATTCACTTATTAGGTCAAGTAGTTTTTGATGGACTCTATGGGGTTTTCTTGTACACTATCATGACATCTGCAAACAGTGACAGTTTTACTTCCTCCTTTCCAAAATGGATGCCTTTTATTTCCTTTTCTTGTCTGACTGCTATGGCTAGGACTTCCAAAACTATGTTGAATAGAAGTGGTGAAAGTGGACATCCTTGCCTTATTCCCGATCTTAGTGGGAAAGCTTCTAGTTTTTGCCCGTTGAGTAAGATGTTGGCTATAGGTTTTCATGTATGACCTTTATTATGTTGAGGTACGCCCTCTTTATTCCCATTTTGTTGAGTGTTTTTATCATAAATGAGTGCTGTACTTTATCAAATGCTTTTTCCCCGTCTATGGATATGACATATGTTTTTTGCCTTTCCTTTTGTTTCTATGATGTACTATATTTGTTGATTTGTGAATATTGAACCATCCTTGCATCTCTGGGATGAATCCCACTTGATCATGGTGGATGACCTTTTTAATTTATTGCTGGATGAGGATTGCCAATATTTTGTTGAGGAGTTTAGCGTCTAAGTTCATCAGTGATGTTGGCCTGTAGTTTTCTTGCTTGGTTGTGTCTTTATCTGGTTTTGGGATTAGGGTGGTGCTGGCCTCATAAAAAGAGTTTGGGAGTCTCCCCTCTTCTTGAGTTTTTTGGAACAGCCTGAAAAGGACAGGGGTTAACTCTTCCTTAAATGTTTTGTAAAATTCTTCTGTGAAACCTTCCAGTCCAGGGCTTTTGTGTGCTGGGACTTTTTTGTTTATTTCTTCAATTTCCCCTGCTGTTATCAGTCTTTTCAGGTTTTCTGCTCCTTCTTCATTCAGTATTGGAAGGCTATATTTTTCTAGAAATTTGTCCATTTCACCCACATTTTCAAATTTCTTGGCATATAATTGTTCATAGTAATTTCTTATAGTCCTTTGTATTTCGGAGGTATCAGTTGTAATTTCTCCTCTTCATTTCTGATATTATTTATTTGGGCCCTCTCCATTTTTTTCTTGGTGAGTCTGCTTGAAGGCTTGTTGATTTTGTTTATCTTTTCAAAGAACCAGCTCCTGGACTTATCGATCTTTTAATTTGTTGTTTTAGTCTCTCTGTCATTCAGGTCTGCTCTGGTCTTGATTATTTCTTTCCTTCTACTTGCTCTGGGATTTGTTTGCTCTTGTTTCTCCAGTTCTTGAAGATGTAGGGTTAGTCCATTTATTTGAAATGTTTTTATATTTTTTAGGTAGGCCTGTGTTGCTAGGAATTTCCCTCTCAGGACTGCCTTCATTGTGTCCCATAGGTTTTGGACTGTTGTGTGTTCATTTTCATTTGTTTTCAGAAACTTTTATTTCTTCTTTGATCTCATTATTGACCCATTCATTGTTTAGTAGCATGCTACTCAGTCTCCAGGAATTTGAAAGTTTTTGAGGTTTTTACTTGAGGTTGCTTTCTAGTTTCAAGCCCTTGTGGTCTGAGAAAATGCTTGTTATTATTTCAATTTTTCTGAATTTGTTGAGGCTTGTTTTGTGTCCTATCATGTGGTCTATCTTTGAAAATGTTCCATGTGTATTTGAAAAGACTGTGTATTTTGCTTCTTTGGGCTGAAAGGTTTGATATATGTCAGTTAAGTCCATTTGATCTAATACGTCATTCAGTTCCACAATCTCCTTGTTGATGTTTTGTTTGGAAAATCTATCCATTTTTGACACTGGGGTGTTAAATCCCCTACTATCAATATGTTGTTGTCTATGTCTTTCTTGAAGTCCCCCACAACTTTCCTTATATATTTGGGTGCTCTTAATTTGGGTGCATATAGGTTTACAATGTTTATGTCTTCCTGATGGATTCTTCATTTGAGTATTATGAAGTGTCCTTCTGTGTCTCTTTTTATGACCTTTGTTTTGAAATCTATCTGACCAGATATAACTATTGCTATCCCTGTTTTGTTTTCCTGTTCATTTGTTTAGAATATTTCTTCCATCCCTCTACTTTCAGTATGTGTAGGTCCTTTGTTCTGAGGTGGGTCTCTTGTAGGCAGCATATGCTCAGGTCATGTCTTCTTATCTATTCAGCTACCCTATGTCTTTTGATTGTAGCATTTAATACATTTACATATAAAGTTATTATTTATAGGTACGTACTTTTTTTCCCTTTGTACCTGTATTCCTCTCTTTCTCACTCTTTTTCTTCATCTTCTTAAATAGTACCTTTAGCATACTTTGCAGTGCTGGTTTGGTGGGGTTATATTCTTTTAGCCTTCTTTTGTCTGCGAAACTCCTTATTTTGCCTTCCATTTTAATTGAGAGCCTTACTAGGTAGAGCAGTCTTGGTTTCAGGCCTTTGCTTTTCATGACTTGGAATATATCTTGCCATTCCCTTCTGGCTTATAGTGTTTCTGTTGAGAAGTCAGCTGCTAGGCGTATAGGGACTCCCTTGTATGTTACTACCTCTTTCTCCCTTGCTGCCTTTACGATTCTCTGTTTGTCTTTGATATTTGCCATTTTGATGATGATGTGTCTAGAGTCGGCCTCATTTGGTTTCTCTTGAATAGGACCCTCTGTGCTTCCAGGACTTGTGTGACTTTTTCTCTCCTCCAGTTCAGAAAGTTTTCCATCAATTCTTTTTCAAACAGGTTCTCTTCCCTTATTCCTCTTCTTCTCCTCCTTTATTCCTCTTCTTCTCCTTATGATATCCCTATTGTATGGTATTATTATGTTTCAGGTTGTCCTGCATTTCCTTTAACACATCTTCATTCTTTTTGATTCTTTTTTCATTTTCTTGCTCTTCCTGGGAGCTTTTTTCTACCTCATCCCCCCGCTTGCTGATTCGATCCTCTGCTTCATCTAGTGTGCTTTTGATTTCTTCTACTGTGTTCTGCAATTCAGAAATTGCATTTTTCATTTCCTCTTGTCTCTAATTGATAGTTTCTATGTGCTTTTTCATACTGATATAGGTTGCAGTAAGTTCTTCATAGTTCCCCTGTAGTTTTTCATAATTCTCTTTGAGTTTGCTGATCTCATTAACCTTCCTTAGAACCATTGTTTTGACTTCAATATCTGATAGTTTACTTGCCTGTATTTCATTTAGTTCTCTCTGTGGGATTACTCCTTGCCCCTTTTTTGGGGGGGATGTTTCTTTTCCTTCCTTTTATTTGTGAGACTCTTCTTTTTTGCTTATGCATCTTAAATTGATCTGCCTTGATTTCCTGACTTTGTGGTGTGAACTTCTATGGTAGCAGAACCAGTCTTTGTTTTTTTTTTTCTTTTCTTTCTGGGTCTGACTTTGATGAAGTTAGATGTTGACCTCGTCTGACCTTCGGCAGTCTGTTTGAGACTTCCAGGAATCTACTCTCTGTCTCTGTCTCCTGCAATTGTTAATCTAGTCACTCTGCCCTCAGCCATCAGACTTAGACCGCACAGGAGTGGGGTAGTGTCTCCTGAATGTGGGGCTATTGTGTCCTTATAGGCTGCTGCCACTCAGGGGAGTGGTCTGCCTGAGGAAGATGGAAGCTGAGGAGTCGGGGAGGAGTCAGTACTGATATCCCCCTGGCTACTCCCTCAGTTCTCTCCACAATGCTTCTATCTCCAATCTCTCCTCAAGCATCTCTAGGCAGCTCTGTGTCCCCTTTAGCCAGGTATCGACTTTCTGTGCTGGACGCTCTGCACTCAGCACCCAGGCCCGTGCACAACTCCTGGCTGAAGCAGAGCATCCTCAGGGCAGGGCTATTATTTCTTTTCTCACTGCAGCCTCTCTGGGGTATGGCCTGCCTGAGCAAGATGGAGACTGCGGAATGGGGGAAGAGTGAGCACCGGGATATCACTGGCTATTCCTTCAGTTCTCTCCCCAGTGCCTCCGTCTCTAGTCTCTCCTCAAGCATCTCTAGACAGCTCTGTGTCCCCTTTGGCCAGTGATCTACTATCTGTGCCAGCCACTCTGCACTCAGCACCCAGGCTGGTATGCAACTCCTGGCCAGGGCAGAGCCTCCTGAAGGTGAGGCTAATGTATCTTTTCTGCCTGAGCAAGATGGAAGCTGCAGAGTGGAAGGTGAGTCATCACCAGGGCCCCACTAGCCACCATTGCAGTTCTCTCCCCAAAGCTTTCCTCACCAATCTCTCCTCAGGCAGCTCCAGCCCACTCTGCCCTCACCTCTGCCCAGAGACCAAGGTAGGTGGCTGCCACTGCAAATTTTTGCGTTCATCCTTTAAATGTCTCTGCATCTCTAGCCACCTGTCTCTGGCAGAAAGCACCACAATGCTTTTCGCAGCTGTCTTTTGTCTGTGTGCTTTAATGGGTTCTGGTGCTGTAGGCTTTAAGTCCCCACTTATGATTCAGACCTTGTTCTTTTTAGGGGGATCCAACTGGCCATTTCAATATCCTTCTGGTGCTGGTGCCTGTAGGCACCCAGCCCACCCTCTCAAGCCTCTACCGCACTTCTCACCCATTAGATTGCATGAAAGCTGATTCCACTGTCTGTCCAAGGCTCCAAGGCTCCTCTTTCACTATCGTTCTGTTGTTTTCCAGGTGATTTCTCTACAATGTAGTTGCAATTCCAGTTTGGTCCTGGGAGGAGGTCAGTGTGACGTCCACTCATTCCTCCACCAGATTGTCCTTAACATTTTCTGAGGCAGCGTAAATGCCAAATACAACTACCTTCTCCTAGTTCAGTTGCCTTTCTCAGACTCTCTAGGAAGTCTTCCAACAACAACAGCTTTGCAGGTGGTTGATACTCTTCAAGACATGAGGAATCAGGTGGAAGCACCTTATTTTTGTTGATGTCTTATACCTCCTTTTTTTTTTTTTTTAAGAAAACCTTTGATATTTCCTTTCCAAGCTCTAATTTTGACATTCCCTCAAACTGGTTATTCTGTTCTGCTCTCAGGAAGGCAGTACAACAAAAATAATAGAAAAAGAAAAACAAACAAACAAAAAACCTCCCTTATTCACAGAAGGCTGCATCAACAGATTTAAAGCTTTAAGTAAGAATTTTGTCTTCCCCATTCAATTGTAGGATTTTGGAGAAAAGGAATTTTGTCTTATTCTTAGATTTTGAGGTATAGTGACAGTTACTTGAGGTATATATTTAAAAAAAACAGTTATTAATTAGTCTCAGAAATGCCACTTGTGGCTGCTGTAAGTGGACACATAATGGCTTAAATCTTCCTGTGATATTTTTACTTTGTAAAATGCAAATTTTCACAAGATAGTAACACATCAAGTGCCATCATTCACTTACACCTTAGTGAGAACAAACAACTCATTTTTATGAGAGCATTGTGGTAGGTATTTTCCTGAGCAGCAGGAGGGGGGAGGAATTCTCTACTCCTTTGCAAT
Source organism: Pteronotus mesoamericanus (assembly GCF_021234165.1). NCBI lineage: Eukaryota > Metazoa > Chordata > Mammalia > Chiroptera > Mormoopidae > Pteronotus > Pteronotus mesoamericanus. Next base: position 30,270,479 of record NW_026555105.1, on the reverse strand, counting down.
GTGGTATTGTACAATACCTCCTCATATTAAGAAGTGGATTCTATTTGTCACCTGGTTTTTTTTTAATTTTTATTTATTTATTTATTTATTTATTTGTTTGTTTATTTATTTTTACTTTTCTTTTTTCCAAATACATTTGTCTCTGCCTACCCCCCGCCACTTTCCCTTGCCCCCTTCCTCATTCCCTCCCTCGGCTCTTCCCCTTTGGTTTTGTCCATGAGCCCTTGCTATATGTTCCTTGTATTTGTCACCTGTTTTAATCTAGAATGTCCTAGTTCTAAGCTTTGGCCTTATGAATCCTTGTTGCTCTTTTGGGACTCTCCTGCCTCCATGTGACAAACCTAGGCAGGCTGTAGAATAAGAGACCAACAAGAGGAAACACAAAGTGTACCAGCCAACAGCTGACTGACCCAAGTATGGGAGAAATCAGTCACAGCTGTTTCCAACCTGAAACTGATGACAGATATTGTACCTAACTCAGCAGCCAAAGCCAGATGATGTGCTCAAAAGAACACTAGACTCCTGAACCACATTGAATGTTTATTGTTTTAAGCCACTGACGTTGGGGTGTTTTGTTGTATTATAAATAGGTAACTGATACGGACAGATGAGGTACAGGTCAACTAAAGGATGGGCACACACCTGCAGAAAATTAGTCTATCACAAGCTTACCTCATGTCTCTCCTTTTTTAATTTTTTTTTCTCTTGGCTGGTTGTTATTTTCTTCTACAAAGTAGATGATTTTACTCCTTCAAAGGGAAATTCAACTTATCATGTTAATACTCCAAAGCTAGAAAAATAGCAAAAATAAATGTTTTTTGTGACCCAATTTTAACCCAGATTTACATTTGGATCCAAAATTTGGCTGTTATTAGTTTGGGGCAAGTCTTTTATGCTCTCTAAACCTTGTTTTCATCTCAGGAAAATGAAGACAATGACAATATAACTTTGCAGGGTCATTGTAAAAAGAGTAGAACCGTAGCCAAGAGCCTAATCTTAGGGGAGGGATGTGGATTTCACTCCTGGTTCCATAATAGATCAGTTCTGAGTTTGGCCAAGTGTTTCAGTCTTTCAGAATCTAATTTTTACAGCTATAAATTGGTCATAATAAGAATTCCTATCTCAGCATTGATTTGCGATTAAATGAAAGAGGCATATAAAAACCAATATCTGGTCTGATAAATAGTGCCATCATTTTATTGCTCATCACAGTATTTTCCTTTATTCATGTCCTGGACTATGTAAATCCTCTTGATCTCTCTCCACTCCATCCCAAAACACATTTCTAATTACGTTGTCCTTCACTGTTACTTACTCATCACATTAGGCATAAAACTAGTTCTTCACACACAGAACAGTTGTCGTAGTTGCCTTTCACCTTATTTTTCTTGTTCCTTGTTCAAATTATAGTGTGTGATTTTGAGTTGGGGAGCTGAGTGTGCACAATAAATGGACCCTTACAAAAGACAAAAAAAGTATTCCTAAAAGTATTTACTTGTAAAAGAAAACCCTTGAACAAAACAACAGGTGTTAATTAAGCTACATTTTCACTTGCTAGATAATGATTAGTATAAAACAGAAACCAGCATCAGAAATGGTATACTAAAGGACGATAGCCAGAGAGGAGTAACCAAATAGAGCTGAATACATTTGGTCTCAATTTCTTAGCTTTTATCAGTGATACAGCATGAAGAAAAAAATTTGACTTTGATAGCAGACATGAGGAAGAATTATATCAAATTTTATTGTAATAAGTAGAACAGACCTTTTTAAAAATTGGAAACACTTATTAGAAGGATAGCTATGAATAAGCTCTATACATGTATACATACATAGATAATGAAATGTTACTCACATACATTGTTATAATCTATGGGCAGCATTATTTCTATAATAATATGTATTATTTACTGAGAACCTTTTAAGTGCTAACCATTTGATTTTAATTATCTTTTGGAGCCCTCACCACATTCCATGTGGTAGAAAATGTAATTTCCTATTTTATATGAGAGGAAACTGAGGCACAAGGCTATGATCTAACTTCCCCAACATTACATAGTATGTGGTAGATTAAAGAATCAAATGGGAATCATCTAAGCCCAGTGCTCATGTTCTTGAGATTATGCAGCATTGTTGCTTGACATATCTGTATTCATAGCATCACATGCATATTTATATGTTTCAGTTTATCCCCATACTTAATTCAGACAGGGAAAAATAGGTCATGAAAATTAAATTTGTGGCTACAATGTATGAGACATAGATGATAGAAAAGCACTTTAAATATATCAGTACATTTAACTATTAAAGCAGTTTAAGAAGTGGATTACAACTTCACTTTTCAGTTGGGAGAATCCAAGGCTTTAAGAACTGAGTATTTGCCTAAAGTCACATAGCAAATTACTGGAAGAGGTGAAATTTGGATACTATTGTGACTCTAAAATGCCCCCTAAATCACTTTTTCCATGAACACATTTCATTCAACATTTTGGGAGTATATGTTGCACCTAAATTTTCTTGGTTCATGCAGAAGTGTCTATTCTGATTTTGCCTTCTCTTACAAGCTATTTCACCTTGGTTTTCCTGCTTCTCTGTAAATCCTCCCTAAGTACATTTTTTCTTGCTGAGTTTCAATTTCATTTGTTGGGATTTCTCTCCTCTAGCTAGAGGGTTAGTCAGTGATTTAAAAAGAAGTGTTAAGTGCATGCTTTTGCTTTTTCAAGTTTCTGAATGCCTCCAAAAGTTCACTTCTGAATTTTGAAAGCCCAGAGGGGCAGAGGCTATAAATATTTAAAATAGGAGTATATTGTTTTAGTTAAAATTTATGGAGTGATTCATGATTCCAATTCAATTTTCATAAATCGACATCATAAGGTTTGGATGGGAAATCTGCCTTTAAATTATCATGGGGTTCTCTGGAAGATGAGCCTTTTAGAAATGCCATTTGACTTGTTAGCAAGTTCGTGACTTCACAATCAAGCAGATCCAAGAACTGAACAGCCCTCTCCTTGTTTTCATTATCTTTCTGATCTGCCCCCCCCACCCCCCCTTAAGCAGATTTGATGGAGCTTTGTGTCATTGCCTCCACCCTGTCAGTTATGCAGGCTGGCAAGGCAAACAACATAATGTAGCTGAGCAAAAATTTTATTCCAGTTTTAGAAAAATCTCACTTACTTTTTACAAAACCCTCAGGAAATCTAGGAGAGAATCAGAAAAAATTTAGGATGCAGGATATTTCCTGTTGTTTGTGAATTTGAGCGTCGTCTCCTAGTGATGCTATCATTGAATTAATTCATTAGTTTTCATTATCAACTTGGAGGTTTGGGAGTTTGATTAAAGTATCACTGACAGTTTCTAGGAGTAAATAAATCTGACTAATCCGACTGTAGCCTGAGTAACAGAATAAGCATTAATGAGGCAGGGACTACGTACTGTGACTAACATGGTGCTTGGCACATACCAGTACCAAATAACCATTTGTTGAAAATGATTTAAGTGCCCCTGAAAAGCTCTCCACATGCAGGAAAATAAATTTATGCTTTTAGGTTTTCTCCAGAGGCTCTCTTTGTGATCCAGAACCTTGCCTTACGGCACTGATTCTCAGTCTTGGTAGATTTTGTCTTTCAGAGGACATTTAGTAGTGTCTGGAGACATTTTTGTTTGTTGCAATTGGAGGATGGATGATACTGGGCATCTAGTGGGTAGAAGCCAGGGATGTTGCTAAGCATCTTACAATGCACAGGACAGTGCCCCACAAGACAGAATTATATGGCCTCAAATGTTGAGAAACTGTGTTGTAGTTTGCCTTTAATTGGAGCTAGACTGGATATCCCAAGATTTAAAATTTTAGAGGTGAAGGTACATGGCAGTGAATTTTTCTTGTGCTTTAAAATATTACTACCTCAAGAGTTGCAGAGAAAGCAGGCATAACTTGACTATTCTAAGAACTCCTAGAGGAACTGTGAACTTTAAGGCCATTTGCTGAACTCAGAAGGAAGAACCCAAAATTTATATTCTCTGCTTCATTCTCTTGGCAGTTTGCCTCTTAACACTCTTTCCTCACTCTAAATCACAGCCTCTACATACATACTCTAATTCATAACTTATAAAAGCTGAAAACTACTGGGAACTCCTTGGGTAAAATGAAGATCACACCCCAAGTATAAGTGAGATGATACTATAAATCACTTAGGGAAGTGTGCAATTAGTCTGTATACCCTTATAAATCATCTTTAAAACATCTTATTATGCTTTTTCCCTTTATTTTTAATGGAAAAATTAAAGAACTGCCTCCTCAGATCTTAATTTCCTGTTTCTACTGGTATTAAGTAGTTTTAGTGTATACTTTTAAAAATATATTTATTGCTACTACTTCTGATAAAGTCCAGAAGGAAGCACAACGTATTCTTACTTGTCAGTCAAATATCAAATGGAGTGACTGGACCGACTTTAAGTTACTGGTCAAACAGCACAGTTAAACTCATATAATGGGGCAAATGTTGGTATGGAATTTGGAATACTTGGGTTCCCCTTCTGGCTCTTGCACTGACTGTGTGGCTGTGGGAACATTCCATAATCTCTTTGGGCTTCAGTTTCTTCATCCACAGAACAAGGACATTGGATTAGAGGACCCAGATCTCTTTGATTCTAATTTACTCAGTGGAATGATTTCTATCTGATACTATGACTAATGGAGGGAAAAACAAATGACTTATATTGGTATGTTGATACCTTTCAAAGGATTACTGTGAATACTTATTTAAGAAGATAATCTTCTGGAAATATGAGAGATTAGGAAGTTATGTGGACACATGCCATGGATTTAAAAAATGTGATCTTGGGTCTAGTCTCACCATCATTAAAGTTTGTAGAGTGTTATTAAAAGTTCCCAGGATTTGGAGACATCATTACAATTAGAAATTTTATAATTGCCATAATCAAAGTTGAATGTCAGGAATATATAACCTGATAAAAATATATATTGTCCAAGTGGTACTGCCAAATTCTTGTGACCTTTTCTCTCAGAAGTTAATTTTTTTTTTATACTTTTTAGAATTGTCCTTAAGGTATATATAAGCAACCTGTACTTTTCAACCAAATCAGGTATACCAACTGGGTTTTTGTGGTTGTAAGAAACAGAAATTAACCCTATGTGGTCATTAGTCTCCAAGTGGCCCCCAAATAATCTTTGCCTTTGGATGTTCACACCTTTGTATATACATACCCTTCCCACACTGAATCAAGGCTGACACTGTGTGACCAATAGAATATGACATAAGTAACAATATGTAACTCCTGAAGCTAGGTCATTTCAGCTTCCACCTTGGTCTCTTGTATGCTTTTTCTGGGAGGAGCCTGATAACATGCCATGAAGACACCCAAGAAAGCCCACAAGGAGCAGAGCAGAGGCCTCCTGGCAAAGTCCAGCAACAACGGGTCAATCATTTGAGTGAGCCTCTGCTCTGGAAGGAGACTCTTTTCCTCTCTGGTCAAACTCTGAGACGATTTCTGGTTTGTCTGACATCTGATTGCAACTTCATGTGAGAGACTCTAAAACAAAATCACCCAGCTAAACCACTGCTGAATCCTTTACCCACAGAAATTGTGAGAGATAATAAAATATTTATTGGTGTTTTAAGCTACTTAGTTTTAGGATACCTTGTTTTGTAGCAATAAATGACAACTATATAATGATGACATTAAAATGTAAATAAAAAGCATTGCATTGAAAGGAAATTTAGCAGTTCAGAAAACTGAAGGAAACGCCAGAAAACACTCAAGGGCTGAGCATAACTCTCGGGATCTAAGAAGCAGAAAATAATGATTTGCAGAGTTCAGCTATCAAAATTAATTGGCAATGACCATTATTAGTTCCTTTTACACTTTATACTCTATTAGAGATTCCAGGTACAGAGGGTCTGGTCAACTTAGATATGTTTTTGCTCAACTATTGACCAAGAATGAATGGAGTACCATGATTGGCATTTACACTAAGAATGCATGCAATGGGAGTTCTGTAGTTCTCCAAAAGTACCAAGAAAGCAGTTACAGATGCTTTGTAGGTAAATAAATAAATAAATAAATAAATAAATAAATAAATAAATAAATCAAAGGAAAAAGAAAAGAGAGAGAGAGAGATGTCAACCACCAATAGATTGACAGTTCTGGAAATTGCCAAATGGCTTGGTAAAATCTGAGTTTATCCAACTCTGTAGAATAGCCATAGTCCCACATAGTGATTCAAAAATCACTTCAATCACTATGTGTCCTCAAAAGTGTGATACCATTAAAAGTATAAGAAAAAAAAAGCAGTAAGTAAAATTTTTCTATTTAATTTGGGAAACATTAGGGGTTGTCTTAATCTTCAGTGATTTTCACCATTGCATTTTATATTAATTAGAATAGGCTCTAATGAGTAAACTAAGACATAATAGGTTCTTCTTTCTTGCTGAAATGCAAGTAATAGATGGGTAAACAGGGTACCAGGTAGCTGATATCACTGTGGACCAAGGCTAATGGAAGATCTGCCATCTTTAACACATGGCCTCCAAGAATTTTTCTGTGAAATATTTAACTTCAGCCAGTCAGAAGAGGTAAAGATCATAGAGAAGTACACATACATTTTTTTGAAGATTTCATTTTTTAGAAGTGGTGTTCGTTTCTGCTAACATTCCACTGGCTAGAACACCATCATATTGCTTTACCTAACCTGCAAGGGGGCGCTCAGAAATGTAGTCCCCGGCAGCCACTTTCTAACTCACATTTATATTAAGTAAAGAATAGCATGTTTTTTTGTTTTGTGATCTATTTCCTAGCCATTTCTGCTGCATATAAATCCCTTGGCCACTTTTTGTTTGTTAGCCTGGTATGTATTACATTACTAGTTTCCTTGGAGAATAATCAAAGCGCTTGCTCAACACAATGTACATACAAATGAAATCCAGGGTCATCTCAGTATATTTATAAATTAACAGTTGGTTTCAGGACATGCCTTTGGAAACACTGCTGAGAACTTATGGTGCTTCTGATTCCATCATCATTTTAAGAATCTCAGAATGATTGTCAGCCCTATACAATGAAGCATGTGTAACAGGAGCCTGTCCTCATGTCTTCTGCTTTGGGAAAAGTGACATCTGGTTGCCACAGCACTTCCAGCTGATGACAGATTCACTTCCTTCAGCTGCAGGCTTGAGGCCACTGAACCTAAGGTCATTTCAGTTCTTAGAATCCATGAAGGCATCTTGGCTCAAGATACAAAATTGGCTAAAGATGCAAAAAAGTATAAATAGAATCTACTTAAGGCCAACTATTGCACATGCTGAAATATAGAAGAAAGCGTTCTAGGCAAATGCATGAGTTTCAGGCCAGGGAATGCCAAGTTCTTTAAAAGTCATGACTACTCAAATAAAGTGATTTGAGTGAGTCCACTACCTAAAAGTTGAACACTTGGGCTGAAGTTTGTGCAGCAAGTGTGCATGTGGGAACAGTAGAGAGAAGTGGCTGGGTCATTTAGGGACCAGCTTTTTACCTGTTATTTCTCTATGCCTGCTCCATTTATTTACCACATGAGAATAAACCATGGTACAAAAAGTTTTGTCACCAAAACTAGTACTTTAGGAAAAAGTTAGTAGGGAATACCTAAAAAATAAGTTATGTATGACCCTGACCAGTGTGGTTCAGTTGGTTAGATGTCATTCTGCAAAGTGAAAGACTGCTAGTTCAGTCACCAGCCAGGGCACATGCCTGGGTTGTGGGTTCTGCTCCTGGACAGGGCGTGTGCCAGAGACAACCAAATGATGGTTCTCTTTCACATTGATATTTCTCTCCCACATTGATATTTCCCCCTCTCTCTCTTTCTCCCCACTTCCCCTCTCTCTAAAAATAAATAAAATCTAAAAAAAAACTACGTATGCCTATGTTGCATTTTGTGATTGTGTTCTGAGATGGTTTATAGAGTCTTATTATGTGACTGTAATGATTGTGGTAGGTAATTCATCTAATAGAGTTTAGAAGACTGATTAACATGTAATTATATTTCTGAGAAGCTCCTAGCACCTGAAATGCAAATGACTTTTTTTTTACCATATTAAGTTTCTGAACCCCAATTTCCCTGTAATTGTCCTACTTAGGTTGTGGTATCAAAATTTCATTTCAAAAATAACACCTACAGAATAGAAAGACTCTAATTTCCCCACAGAATCTGTTCTAATCTCCTGTATTTCTCATATCAGCTATAAAATCTTGATCTACACAGTATCTCAGACCACAAATTCAGGAGGATTCTGCTTCTCCATCTATACCAGTATACATACATCCTGTTTGGCTCCTGACTCCAAAATTCTGATCTGACCACTTCAACCATCTCAGCTGCCATCATCTGTCCCTAGATACCTGCAATAGCTTTCTATTTGGTCTCCCTACTTCCACTATTACTTCCCTACAATTCTTTCTCTGGTAGCTGCTAGAGTGACTGTTTATACAACATGCAAACCATATCAGATCACTTCTCTGCTTGAGACCTGTCAGTCCTATCAATTGACATTAGAATAAAATAGAAATTTCTTAGTCCAACTTATAAGACTTTAAACAATGTGGCCCCTGACTCTTTGATCTCATCTGATACTTCTCTCCCCTTTGTTTGCTATGCTCATCATGCACTGATTACTTAATTCTTCAAAATCTCAAACTGTGTTCCTGATTTATGGTCTTTGTGCTTGTTTTTATGGTGCCTGGGATACCCTTCCCTCAAATCATTCTATGTTGCTAGGCTTCTTTCAAAAGTCTTTCTCTGGCTACCCTACATTTTATCCCCATAACTCTTTATTGCATCACACTGTTCTCATTGCTTTATTACACTTGACACTATCTGAAACTATTGCTTTCCATGTTAATTCTTTGTATTTCATCTCCTACTACTAAAATGAAGCTTCATAAGAACAAAGATGCTTATGTGGATTAATCTCACTTATATAGTGTGTCCCCAGCACCTACAAGAGAGACTGCCATGTTGTAGTAGCAGGTGCTCACCTTGATAAACTGCTTTCCTAGTTTTCCCTAGAATGTAGAGCTGAGTTTTAGCCTAGAAATGTCCTAAGGGATGGAGAGCAGATCGGGGCAAAACCCTTGGAAAGACCTCGCTAAAGGAAAGACATATTCCTATCAGAAATTGCCTTTATGTAGGTTTATCGGTATATGCTTAAGTGTCCCCCAAGCCTAAAAGCAGTCTCCTTCTCTTCACTATTCTTCCCCAAGAAGAAGTGACAACATCCCCTGAACAAGCTGGGAGTCATTGGACCCATTTATTCTCCTTCATTACTTCCATATCTACAACACATAAATGTTTAAGGGAGTTGATGAAAAATGGTTTACTGTTTCCTACTGATTGCAGCAGAATTATTGTAGTCATACTATTACACTGAACTATTGTAGTCAAGGGAGTTATTGAAGAAATGCTTTGTAAAGTGAGCTGCCTGAAAATTCCTTGACAGAAGTTCTGTCACACTTTGGGACAGCAATGTAAACTTAAAAACAAACAGTAATGTCTGTCCCTGTCTGACTTGTGTCACTTAACATAACACCTTCTAGGTTCATTCATACTATTACAAATGGTAAGATTTCATTCAATTTATGGCCAAGTAATATTCCATTGTATAGATGTACCACAGCTTTTTAATTTAACTCATCTATTGATGGGCCCTTGGGTTGTTTCCATATCTTGGCTCTTGTAAATAATGCTTCAATGAACATGGGGGTTCATATATTCTAAGGAACCAATCAAACAAACAAACAAACAAGAAAAAGACTCATAGATGCAGAGAACAGGCTGGTTGTTGCCAGAAGAGAGAGGGGGTAGGGGGAAGAGGTGAAAAGTAAAGGGATTAAGAACTACATATTGGTAGTCACAAAATAGTCCTGGGGATTTAAAGTACAGCATGGGGAATATAGTCAATAACATTGTAATAACTGCATACAGTGTGAGGCGAGTATTTGAACTATCAGGGGATCATTTCATAGAGTAATGATTGTCTAATCACTATACTGTACACCTAATACTAATACAAAATAATATTGAATGTAAACTATAATTGAAAAATAAAATTTAAATAAGTAAATAAACAGTAGTGGGGAGATACATCCCTGATTTCAACATGAATGCTTTAATGGAGACTGATGATAACATATTCAGATAAAGTATTTTTAACATACCAGAAAACTGAGCATAATATTTTAAGTAGTATTACATTCATGATAGTTAATCATTTATCCTCACCAATATCTGTGGATTGGCTAAGTGTTGGTATGCCCAGGATGGCCTCAGTTGTCAGTTCTGCTTTGAGCTAAAGGTCTGGCTTAATGTAGTGTCTCCATTAGGGCTGGGCTCTGGCCTGCTCTATGTGTATTCACCTTGAAGTCCAGAGCTGAGAGGCAGCATTGCCTGGGGGAAGTTTGTCATGTTGCTGACAACACTGGTAGAAATCAAGCAGGCTCCCTTAAGACCTAGACTCAGAGTTGTCATACTCTTAATTCTAACCACATTCCATTGGTGTTTGAAGTACATGGTCAAGCTGCCCTAAATAAAGGGTGGAAAAGTGTATACTCCATCCATGATAAGGACACAGAAAGGATGTGGCTACAGGGAGGAAGGAAGAATTAGAGCAAAAAATTCAACATAAATTAGTATATAATCTAATAAATAATCCCTTGAAAAGTCCTACCTAGTAGTGGAATATATTTACATGTATGTGTAAACACATACTTCCTATTTAAATACATATCAACAGTTAAGACCATTCTAACAAGGTAACCTAATCTCCTTCAGAACCAGGTTTCAATGGTGAGCAACACTGTAAGATTAAATTATGATGGATTTTATGTAATCATTTCTAATTATGAGTACCAGTGGGAAGACCTCTTTTTGAAGAGTTGGCACATGACTAGTTCTCCTGCATAATTTTAATAACACCCAGCTATTGAGATATTTTTAAAATTTATTTGGTTTAGGAAATAGGCCTTCAAAACACTTAATACTCTTTCTTGAAATGTATTTCCTTTTCTTCATTCTTGCCATTCAAAAGTAGACCTCACATATATTGAGGAGGCTCAGTATGGGTTGTCAGATAAAAAAGTTTTTGGAAACATTTGGCAGGAGCACTTACGTTTCACTTACGTGGACTTTCCCTGGTATGAGCTGCTAGGTTGGGGTTTGGAGCTCAGGCTCCCATTCTAGATAAATTGTGGTTTGTTTTCCTCCCTCTGAAAAACTGAGTCATTATTTATGCTCTCTGTCAGAGTCAGTAGATGAGCGACATCTTCCTCGAATCTCAGAGCAACCATCCCACGAATGGTAGTGACAGGAGAGACTTGACAGCCCTCACACATGCATTTTCCCTCACTTCATGTCTCATTCCCTAGTGTGCATTCACCTGTGGAGTCTTGTTTCAGGGCCAGGTGTCAGTCATTTATGCACAACAGTGAATCATTACAGGATATTAACTTTTAAGTTTCCTTAAGAAATTATAAAATGGAAAACTTTACCTGCAGCAGTTAGAAGTAACTCCACTACATGTAAACAAAGAAACATGGGTGGACTTAAAATTTGTATCAGAGAGTAGAGGCAAACATAAATGAAAGAGACTATATCAATCTAAAAAGTATCTGCACAGCAAAAGAAACTGACAACAAAACTAAAAGGCAGCAAACCAAAGGGGCGATGTTATTTGCAAACAACAGCTCCAAGGGGTTAATATCAAAAATATATTATAAAACTAATACAACTCAACACCAAACAAACAATCCAATTAAAAAATGGGCAGAGGACCTGAATAGACACCACTCTCAAGAAGACATACAAACAGCCAACAGATGCATGAAAAGATGTTCAACATCACTAGCTATTAGGGAAGTGCAAATCAAAACTAACTGAGATGCCACCTTAAACCTGTTAGACTGGCTATTATCAACAAGACAGGTAAGTTGAAGTTGGTGTGGACATAAAGGAACTCATTTACTGCTGGTGGGAATGTAAACTGGTACAGCCACTATAGAAAAGAGAATGGTGGTCTCCCAAATAATTAAGAACAGAATTATCATATGATCCAGTGATCCCTCTTCTGAGCATCTTCCTGAAAACTCAAAAATATTTATTCACAAAGATATATACACCCCAATGTTCATTGCAGCATTATTCACAGTGGTCAAGACACGGAGACAACAAAAGTGTACTTAGATGGAGGACTAGATAAAGAAGATGTGGTACATATATGCAGTTGAATACTACTCAGCCACAAGAAAAGATAAAATACTACCATTTTCAACAACATCAGTGGACCTTGATAGTATTACGCTAAGTGAAATAAGTCAGTCAGAAAAAGCTAAGAATCATATGATTTCTCTCATATGTGGTATATAAAATGGAAACTCATAGACAGGCAACAGTTGGGTGGTTACCAGAGGGAAGGGGATAGGGAATAGTGGGGGGCAAAAAGGGCCAAATATATGGTGACAGAAGATGGTTTGACTTTGGATGGTGGAAATGCAATGCAGTATACAGAGCATGTACCATAGAAATGTCCACCTGACGCCTATAGGATCTATTAACCAATATCACCCCCAATAAATTAAATAAATAAATAATATAATATAATAAAAAGAAAATAAAATCTATACCAGAGAGATGTAGTGCAATAATAAACCCAAACTATATGTATATGATATATAAACTGATAAATGTAATATAAAATATACAAGTATATTATATATACATATATAACTTATACAAAGTAAATTAAAATGCAATATGTAATAATATATCTTTATAAGAGAACATACAAACAAAAAAACACTAATTTAACACAGTCATGTTGCCTATGGGGATGAATGGAATAAGATGGAGAATGGAGATATAATGAGAAATAATTAAGGATGTGGGACAATGATGATAATATGCTTGGAAATGAAGAAAATAATTAACTCCACCTCCTGCAGCTGAATTCAAAATTAAAAGAGAGAAAATGAGGGAAGGAAGACAGGCAGAAAGGAAAAAGGAGATTTTGTATACCTTTTGCAGCATTTTCAGGTGGTGGCCTAGCTGGAGGGAAAGTATTGTTTTGCAGTTGTCTGGCAGATGGGTCCAAAGCACTTAGAACAGCTCATTGTAATCACTCAGTGAGTACTTATTGAATTGAGCTGAGTTGAACTTTATTGCCTTGGGAAGGCTTGGTAACCCTGAATCCTGAATTCACATCATTTAGGCTGACCTCATTTTTTCTGTGAAGAATGGTTGAAACAACATGTGAGAAAGGAGCATGAAGATCTTTGGTCTAACTGCATCCAATAGAAGACATGTTCTGTTTTTATTTGCTGAGAACCCATTCCTATTGTTTTCTGGCAAAGGTTTTCACCTTTACTTTGGGGGGAGCACCTTGCCCCATTCTTATCTTATATAATTTGGATGAGGTTGGATTTTCCTTACTCAGTCATCTCTGGCAATGAACACATGACCCAAGCCCCACCATTTCAGTGGGCATTTTTTTGGTTTAAGGTATGACCCAGTTCAGGGTAATGTGGGCTCAATAACTTTTAGAGGTAGAAAATATTTGAGAAAAAACATTTTTTTTAAATCCTGACCAGAGGATGTGTTTATTGATTTGAGAGAGAAAAGAAGGAAGTAAGAAAGACAGAGAGACCTTGATTGGTTGTCTCTCATATGTGTCCTGACTGGGGATCAAACCTGTAACCTAGGTATGTGCCTTGATGGGGAGTCGAACTTGCAACCTTTTGGTGTATGGGTTGACATTCCAACCAACTGATTTACCCAGCCAGGGAAACTTTGGGATTTTATGGGGATCTGTATAGCACATACAGGGTTTGGGAGCCCAGGACAACCATACATGAAGAAAGCTTGACTGAAAATTAGCCAACACAGAGAAAAAAGAGAGATTTAGAGATAAAGAGGGATGGAGGAAAGGCAAAGTGGGGTGGAGAGAGAAGTGTCTGTCTATCTATCTATCTCTATCATCTATCTATTATGTATATCTATCTATCTATCTATCTATCTATCTATCTCTCTATCATCTATCTATCATCTATATAAACTACTTATCTGTGTATCTTGGATTTCTTTTGCCTAAACAGGTTTAAGTTGGGCTTTTTTTTTTTAACACTTAACCTTAGGAGTAGTGACTAACATCTCACAGAGTGATTATATTCCCTTGAAGATTCCACTCTTCAACTGAACTTCATTGAACTCATGGTGACAAGAGCCTCCCCTACATTTCCACCTCACCAATCTCTATACAGCTTGGACTATTGGGAAATTTTATCCAATATCTGTCTTCCTAAAATTTTATGGTGTTGGTAGCCATTCTTATAGATTTTATTACCTTTCTTTCTTTCTTTCTTTCTTTCTTTCTTTCTTTCTTTCTTTCTTTCTTTCTTTCTTAGAGTGGGGAGGAAGTAAGAAAGAGAAGGAGAAAAACATCAGTATGTGAGAAAACATTGATCAGTTGCATCTTGCAGGCCCCCAGCTGGGGACCTGGCCAGAAACCCAGACATGGGCCCTGACTGGGAATCATACCTGTGACTTTTCAGTTCACAGGCCAGCTCACTGAGCCACACCACTTTATGGCCGCATAGAGCAATTAATACCTCCTTCAGCTATTATGTACCCCCAACCTCATTCCCAAGTTAAATCTCCAGCATCCAAACTAAATGCTACCAAGAACTTTTTTCAATAGTAAACCAGTCTTACATTCCCTGCCTCAGTTATATTACCTGTATATATAATTAGCAATAATTATTGCTGCATAACAAAACACAGACTTGATTTCTTCAAAATCAGTACACACATATTGTGGTTTACAGGACTATTGGTCAGCTGGCAGTTTTTCTGTCTTGACTGACTGAGCTCAATGATGCATGCCTGATCAGCTGTGGATTGAGCAGACAGCTTTGCTGATCTCAAATTGACTACCTAATATATTTAGGGGACAAGTGTCCATCTACAGCCTGGTCCAGTAGGATTTCAGTTCTCTTCCACATGGTCTCTCACTCTCCAGAAAGCAACCCTAGCCTTGCTAATAAGATGGAGGGAGTTATCTTAAGGAGCAAAACATGCATGGCCTGGGGAGACCTGGGCTTAAAAAGCCCATTAGTTTTCCACTTTCTATTGGTCAGAGCACATCACAAGACAAGTCCAAATTCCAGAGATAGGGAAATAGACTCTACCTGATGTTGAAGTTGCTGCAAAGTCTCATTACAAAGGATATGGGTTTAGGGTGGACTGGATCATTGTGGCCAATTTTACAGTCAGTGTAGCAGAGACTAAAACAACGAAAAGCATATCCCTTACAAGTTTGATCTCATTTAATGACTTCTTTGCATTTAATTCCAAGATTTTAATCAGGATCAAGAGCAAATCAAGCAAATTTGGCAAATTAAAACTTATATTCTATCTCTTTTAATAGTAACTGAGAAGAAACAGAAAACAGAAAGATATAACGTCTATTTGAAATTCACACTTGAAATCCAACTGTTGTTTGAATCATGGTTGGGATGGGGGAAAAGAATTACTTTAGAGCATGTAAAGATGCAGTGAATGAATACTTTCTGTTTACTTCCCAATAGGAGCAAATTATCAGAATTAAACCTTTGGAGATAGCAGATTAGTAAATAATCAAAACCTATTCTAGTGTTAAAAAATTGCCCTCACTGGCATAACCTTAAGTCCTCACTGGATGGTGATTTAATACTTAACAGATTACCTCAACTATAGTCATCCCTCTTATCAGAAAGAGTTGGATCTTCTATAAAACATTCACTCATCCATCCATCAAACAAACATTTACAAAGTACATCTTGTATAGAATAACATCAGTAAGCCACATAATACAATAAATTAATATTTGTGACATCAACAGAAGGTAGACTAGGTTTTCGCTTTTATGTTTTTCCTCAGGAAAAAAAAAATCAAGTGTTAATGTGACTTTGGAGTTGGAAAGAACCTGCTAGGTATATGATGACTGGATATAAACAGCATGGCAGGTCCTCACCTAATGTTTCCTGGGGATATGGTCTTGGTGTGACTTTCAGTCTTGCCCGGTATAGTGTTACCTGGACTAGAGCATGGAGCTTATTTTTTGTCCTGTAGCCATCCAGCATTTGACTCTGAAACACTTTTAACTTATAGAATAATATTCCAGAGCCTGGTAGGAAGGTTCAAAAAATATTTCCATCAGTTTCTGAAATAATCAAAATGGGAGACGTATCTGCTACAAACTGCTGAAATCGGTTCCTGTGGAGTGTGTCAAAGTAAATGCACAGAGCTTGGCACTCCATAAATTTAAGACTTTTGTACTGGTAATTTTGACTATATATGATTTTTGCCCTTACATCATAAGTTTTGAATAATTCTGCTTCATTTAAAAATGCCAGAATTAGGGGACCTGCCCACATTACAGATTGATCCCTCGTTGTTAACTCTAGACAATTCTATTAACTGCTCTGAACTTATATGTCAATAAGTTAAATGAGAATACTGAATAAGTCAATCATTAATATTGCTCTTAGATTGACAAAACTATATATTTGTGCTATTCATATGAACCTCATAGCCGTTCCGCCATTCTGGGAAGGTGGGGTATCAGTGGCTTAATTTTACACATGAGAATGTCAAAGTTATAACCAAGGTAAAATTTATGAGTAGAGCCTTATAGAGGAACTTGGAGAGCTGTTAAAAAGTCTTTCACAGATTGCATCCAACTCTTCCGCAGATTTCATCAGCATGTTTCTGCATGGAGCTAATGACTTCCAAAGATGCTTTGATCATAGCAAGATATTTAGTCAAGTTACCGCCACCCTAGGGGGATCAATTCCCTTCTGATGCGCTGTCCAGATGCATGGACTCTTTCAAATGTGTGTAAGTGAACTAAGCAAAGCTGTTTGGCCTGGTCATTAATACAGTTGCCATTATAGAGAGAAGAAAACACACAAACCCACAGCCTATAAGACCTTGACCTCCATGGATCCTGGTTTCCTTATCTTTAAAATAAGAGAGTCAGACTAGATGACGCCCAAGATCCTTTCCTGTTCTGAAGTTTTGTGATCTCCTTTCCTAATAAAATAGAAATTCAAGTCATAAATAACAGTAGATAGATTAGATTTTCTTCCCTTTTTTACTCAAATTCAAATCAAATCTTGATAAGGAGTAAAGAGAGCTATTGTAAACAAATTCATTTTTCTTTTCTGCTCTAATATTTTAATTAAATGTTTATCTATTAAGTGTCTATTCTGTGGGAGATACTATGACTACATAACTTCATCTAAGCACATCAATATGAAATGCGGGCACTCCAGGACCATTAAACCATATTATTTAGGCTTCTCCTAAGGCTTACTAGAGCTACATTAGGGAGCTACATCTTAGGAATGAAATGAGCCCAACAAAGGCTCATCTCTGGAAAGGTCCCCTTATGGGAAAGGATGGCTATGTTCTTCTGAACTGTGTAGTGAACACTCTTGGTCCACAATCAAATCCTCTTTACCAAACCAGTGCACCCATCCTCCAGCTACTGTGCATGTTGAATGCTAAATGTACATGCTCTGTTTCTCATATATTTCCTGAAGGTTTGCTCTTGACCAAAGGTAACAACTTTCCCAAAAGTTTATTCCTTCAAACTGAGGCATCTTGAAGCTAATATCTAATTGATGGGGATAAACAAAGGCCAGCTCCTTGTTTCTAGGAGAGACGACCTCTGGTATATCCCACCTCCAAAAATCTCCATTGGACCAGGTGGAGGCTAGAAAGCAAGACCACATCCTAGCTCCTGCTTCAGCCCTCTCTGCTACTCTCACTCCCTTTTTCCTCAGAAACTTCCCTCAAATCACATACGCTCAAACTCCTTTCTTAGGCTCTGCTTCTGGGGAACTTGACTTCAGGCCCCAGAGACACTTAGCTCTTCACTATGACTTGGGCATTGCTTCCTGAGAATATTTTCAGGTTTTAACAAGTCTTCATAATTATTCAAGCCTCTACACATTCAGGATGTTTTATGGAGTATAGGGAGTCAGTGTGCCACTGTTTCAAGAACATGAGGATACTTTGGGATGTATTCCAGACCTACACAGAAATTTACCTCAGGCTAAAATCTGATAAAACAAGACTTTGATGCTAAGTTATGTCTCAAGACCTCAGAGTTGCAGAGCAAATCAAACCAGAGATCTTCTTTAAGATAGTAAGACTCTGGCCTGGCTGAAAGTGGGGCTCCGTCCCGTGGTGTCCTCCAGCGTCGCAGATGAAATGAAAATACCCATTACAAGATCATCTTGGGGAGGAAAGGCTGGCTAATCTCTCAGAGAAGAGCCCTGAGCACTTTTCTCTTTGGACTTTTATTGAGTTTAGCTCATATAAGGATACCAAGCATGCATATCAAACTCATCAATCATTGTTAAACAGTCATGATTAAAGGAAGGAGATATGGTTCAAGGATAACAGTAAAGGGATTACAAGAGGTTTTCTGAGTGAGGGTCAGGTAGACAGAGTGATGCCCATTTGGGTCCTGACACCTGGGAAAATAAACTCATCCTATCCTCGGACCCCAAACACCAGTACTCATTAACTCGAGGGCATTCTTAGCAAACCAGGTTTCGTAGGATTTAATGCATTCCTTTTCCAGGCCTAATTGCCTCTGGGAACCGCCTGATCTAGTTTAGGGTTGTACCTGCCTCTAGCATTGTTTCAAGCCTGAGTCAGGTGAGGGGACCAGAGCAGCCATGAGATGAGGAGACTTATTTCAGATAGAACGAGGACTCTGGCCATGACAAAGCCAAAGGCTGAGGGTCTTTTGCCCCTTCTCCATGTCCCCCAAGTCCTTCCTTGATGGCCCCTATGCAACCATCTCTGTCTTAGGCTGTCCTTGGCATTGAGGGTTCTTACCCATCATTGACTAACCAGCCATCCTCCAGGGCCAAGCAGGGTGATGTGAGGGAGGCAGGGGCTGCACCCCTGCCAGGGGGACAGGTTTTGTCTCCTCAGTGGCCTATTTTCCCAAGGCCTCCTTGCTCAGCTCCAGCATTGGGACCCTCTTGCCTGTTAGCGAGGCTACAGTTCCTGAAACCAGACGGGATGGTTCCCAACACCTAGCCAACACCAGAGGGTAGGAATATCTGGTGATAGAGTGATGGGCCACCAACCTAGGATATCTACATGTGGAACGTACTGGTGGCTGAAATCCAGTTTGAGTCCTTCATCTTCTTTTCACCTAAGATAATATCTATGGCAGTTGGGGCTGTAGCAGGATGGGAAGCAGAAAGGGCCTTTGAGGGAGATAGGATTCTGTTTGAAAATCCAAAGCACCTTGGAGGAGAGATAAGTGAGGTTTTTAGATACAGATTTTATTTTATTTTATATTATTTTATTTTATTAAGTTTTGGAGACATTTTAAACAGAGTAAAATTAACTCCTATTCAGATGAACTAAATCATATCCACCACAACAATTTTCTACCAAAGTTGTATTCACCTAAACTATTTCTTGTTTCTTAAAAAGAAGTATAAATGTATTTAGGTTTTTATTCTCTAACTTATCACCTTTCATATGTTATTTGTATATTTGCCTTTGAACCCTGAAGATGGTTGAAGAGAGAGAAGAGCAAAGCTTCAACTTCTCAATGAAAACTCATGAGTTAATTTATTCTAAAATAATGCTGTTTGCTGTCCAGCAAGAAAGTTGTTTACCACAAGGAAGTTACAGAGGCGAGTAGGAAGCAAGAAACTGAAAAGAGGAAATGGTTTACAAGCCCCCAGAAAATACACAGATGTAAGTTGATGAAAAGTGATAGGGGAGAAGGATGTTCCATGTAATTCTTTTCTTCCAAAAGTTAAAGCATATAATTCAGTACTTATCTTTGCTGTTTCACATTCTTAATGTGATTTTGCAAATTTTTAAAGGGCAAATCTAACTGCTTTAGAATCCTCAAAACCCTACTAGTCAACAAGTAAATGACTCATGTAAATTTGAATTCTGTAAAGGATAAAAATCAACAGAAATTCAGAAACATGTAAGGAAAGAAAACTCCAAGGAATTATTAGAGATTTTACAAGCTGAAGCTAGACTCCTTTTTTATTTTTTCCTTTTTCCTTTTGCATGATCACAAATTGGCCCAGTGCAGGGAGCAAGGCCCAAGGTTCACACATATATTTATTTAGTTAGCAAGACATTCCTATTTTTATAGCTCAAAGTTCTTAACTTTCTTGTTAGCAAATGTTAACAAGGTTTAAACTGCATAAAGTGAGCTGTGGCATGTAAAAAATTTTGGCCTATCCTGGCTCCTTCTTTTTTTATACCTATGTTCAATGAAAACGTCCTACTGACAGGCAGAATGTCTGGGCAACTTTATAGATAGTGTTCCCACCTCAGGGCCACAAGGTCAGAGATTTGTTCCTGATTCTATTTAAAAAACACTCAACAGTGGTAAGTTTGTGTGTGTTTTTATGAGAGGGAGCTGTTTTATGTGATCCCAGATCTTAAAGATACTCCAAGGAATCTTGCATGTATGCTGGGCTATGAACTGGGAAGGCTGCTACAGAGCTTGCTGTGAAATTGGGAAGCTTCGTTGACTCATAAGTGAAGGCTGACTATAAGAATTTTCAGGTATTGTGTCTATACAAGGCCAAAAAGCACTTTGTTTTCATGGTGGTAATCAAAGTGCTTGAAAAGTATTTCAACCTGCTGTTCCAGCATCAGTTTGCCAGTTGTCATAAAATGAAACAAGGCAGAGGGAAAAAAAAAAAAAAAAAAAACCAGAGAAAAGCAGACCCCACTAGAATCTCACAGACATTTTGTAACTATTTTAGACACTGCAGGCCTTTCCTTATTGGGTTATGTGTCAATATAACTTCTGAGAAGTAGATCTCAAAGTCCCTGAAGGCCCTCTAACTGTGAAAGTGAAATAAGCTATCAACACCATAATGAGCAAACACAGGGACACTCCTAACAGGAGGGCATTAGAAAATAGCCCAGTTGGGTGGTTACCATGATTTTCTGAGGCATGTTGACAAAAGAATCAAACAATCCAAATTTGATTTCTGGGTTCGATTACTGTGTGATCTTAGAAAATGTATCCCTTCTGAGTGATCTGTCCCTTCTAAAGTGAGGAATAGAGTGAAGGTTTCTTACAAGTCAACAAGTTTTCAATTAAAAAGCTTTAAATGAAATGGGTAACTTAAAATGTGGCAATTAATCCATCATTCTGTGTAGATATGCACATACAAGTGTCTGTCTCAAGCTAGTCTACTCCACAAAGTCTCTGGTATGGATGGTTCCCTGGAACTGTGGACCATGGTGGCCCTGCTCCCATCTTGGACCAAAAATCCCAGGTTCCCTACCCCTGTAGTAACCTCTATTACCTGTGGTTTGTGAAATCTAGGGATAGTGCATACATATGCAAATATATACGCTCTGTCTCACAACTTGCTTTTCATATTATATTCTGGATAATAATTTGTGTGTGTGTGTGTGTGTGTGTGTTCACAAAGCCGACAGGATGAAAAACCTCAATCTATTTCCTCTTCAAGTTGTTCCATCAACCAAATCCAACCTCTCTATGGAAAGCAACCATTAAAGCAATTTCTAGTTCTACAGCCCTTCTCCCACAGTGAACATGTAAATTATCAGCTTTCCTTCCTCTAAAATTCTGTTTTTCATACATGCTTATATATAACCACCACAAGTAATTATTAGATCTTTCTGCCAAATAACCACAAAGCCAAATTCCTGTGTAAAGTAATATACTCTCTGTGACATGGTAACAGCAAATGGCCCCTTAATGTCAGCTTTGACCCTGTGTCCAGCTACTCAGCATGATTTCAATTTTACAGGAATGCATGTGTATTAAGGAAGAGCAATTAATTAGCCAGATTTGGAAAGTCTCATCCAGAGAGGCCATAGGAAAGGTAGATGACTGAAACATGTCAGGAAGCAAGAAGATTAACTTTTAGACTCTTTTATATGGAATGCTCTAGACTATATTGCAGAGCTTTTGTGTAATTAAGGGAGTAGTTAATGGTAACTATTCCTCCCAGCTGTTTAAAGTTTTACAGCTCACAGAGCATTTTATTTTCCTCAAAATCATCCTGTTTGATCCTTTGAGATGAGAGAGTTATGATGATCCCTATTTTACATATGAGTAAACTGAGGCTCCCAGAGGTCAAGTGATTTATACTAGGTCTCAGAGCTATAACATGTTATAACTTGTATTAAAACACAGTTCTGATTATAATGCTATAATAATTTTGCCTTATCAAAGGAATTTGAACAACTCAATGATATCACTATGGCAAATATTCTTAACTGGGGGACAAGAGAAGGAAAGGCATATTAGAATCATTGAGAGGTTGTTTGAAACACAGATGCTTGTCTCCATCTTTCTTCCCCTGGAAATTAAAATATGCCTCAGAATCAGAGTAGTTAAATAATTTCAAAAACACTTCTCAGATAAAGTCTAATACACCACCTGGTTTAAAAGTACAGCATCAGGTTTTTCTTGTCTGAAATGGCTTCCAAGATTTTTGCTTTGTGCAGTACTGTTTTGAGTAATATATTCACTATACTTATTATAAGATGGATAATAAATTTTATTCAAGTTTGTCATGAGAGTTAAGAGATTGATGGTGTAGATAGACAATGTCAACTTTTGGCTGATTCATCTGAAAAGGTCATGGGTTTAGGCTATGAATAAGCATGGACAAAATTGTGTGTGGTATCTCAAGCTATTGAACAAAGAGGTGACATGTGGATTTATTTTTTACTGGTTTATTTTTTACTTTCCTAAAAGATGGAATGTATATCCTTATAGTCACTTCAAACCCACGGAGAACACAGTTCTTGTATTTCTTCTCTTTGCAATGTGGTTTTGCAGCTCCTCCCATCAACGGTAGAGTTTTTGCACACTCCTTAAATCTGGGCTGGCCATTATGAACTTCTTCATCTGATAGAACATAGAAATATTCTTATGCCAGCTCTGAGCCTAGACCTCAAGAAGGTCTTGCATTTCCACTTGTTCTCTAGGCCCTGCCTAGCCACATGAACAGTCTAGGATAGTCCACTGAAACGTGAGAGACCACATGGAGACAAGGAGCCATCCCTGATGGGACCATCCTAAACCAGTCAGCTCCTAGCTCACTTGGCTAGCTCACCTAGCTCAGATCCACGAGGGAGTGAGTCCAGATCCAGAAGGTAAGGATATTGATTGTACCTCCTAACACACAGTCACAAAGTTGGAAAGTCACATTGTAAAGGAGTGAAGATACAGGGGGTGTAGATTGCACTTATTTTGCACAAACTACCACATCTATTGCATGGGCTAGTATGCACATTAAACAATAAAATATATGTAAAGCATTTAGAACATGGTCTGGAACTAAATAGGTGCTCAATAAATATGAACTATTTTTACTGTTTCTAAAAACACATACCATAATGTGTAGATGGTTTAATTAATGACACCATGTCCCTTAGTCTTAGGAATTGATACTGATAATTCTCATAAACCCATGGCTCAATCTAGCATCACACATTAGTACTCAAGTGAGAGAAAATGCCATCAGACCACATATTGAGTGTTAATACCCTGAAACCATCTTTCTTTCCTGAATGGAAATACCACCTTTGATATCCCTCTCTCTGCTCCTCTGCGCCCCCCCCAAAAAAAACATGTTGTCTTCTCTATTCAAGCTTTGGCCAAAAATTTCAATGTTAAAGATGACTCATACCTTAAATAACTGAAATATTTTTTTTATTGTTTCTCCATCCATTGTCTTGCTCTCATGAAATTTCTGAATGACACCAGAGACTATGAAACCTTGCCAAATAAATAAGCACTGAAGGACATATGGCAGGGTTTCCAACCCATCAGGAAAGAAAAAAAAATGTTTCTCTGGAGACAATTCACATCCGGGCTATCCATGTTCCCTGAGTCTCATAAATCTCCTATCTCCAGGGCACAGGTGAGACCTTCACATTCTTTGAGAACAGCCTGTTCATTTCCTCCATGGCTATAAAGTGACTTTATTGAACTTCAGTATCTAAAGGAAACAGAGCTCTAGGTCAGAGGGTGCCTTTAGAGAGTCATTTGCCCCCATTTAGAGCCCCAAATCTCAGAGATGTGTGATTGGGAGATGCTCTTGAATGCTTTGAAATATAAGTTAAAGTTCAAACAAAGCTCCCTGGCTTGATCATTGTTATTGAGAGCAAGACACATTTATATGTAGTTAAAATGATCTTAGAATATTAGCTGTAGAGCATCAGCTATTACACTAATCAATGTTTCCCTTTAATTCAGCAATATGTATATTATATTTTTCCAGGGGAAAAATCAGTTCTGATATTAAAGAAACCCTCTTCCAATTACAGTGGGATTCTGTATTTAACAAGCCCAAGCAGGGGTCGGCTTCAACATCCTTCCCATACACTAACCTGTATATAAATTTGGGCACTGGAGTCTCAATTGAGGTGATAAGCATTCATTTATGTGATCAGAGAAGCACATCTTCTGCTCAAAGTATGATTCAACCTACTGTCTTAATTCTATGTCTGTGTTTCCTAAGGTCTGCTCTACAGCACACATGTCTCTAGGAAGTCTCTGGTAACAAATAGGTCTCAGTGGGAAGAAACTGGAGGAACACTGCATACTATGTTTCACCCTTGTGCCTTCACAGTACCTTTAAGCGTATTAAAGATTCAGAGAAGTCATGCAATATAGAAACATGGTTAATACCAACCCAATTGTTCTAGAAGGCATATAACCAAGGAATCTCCCTTTGTTTTCTCTCAAAGCTTTGTAACATAAACATTTTTAGTGATTAAGGAGCCTTTGAGAGATCACTAGAGTCTGAGTAAATCAAATTACCATAACATACTTTTGAGGATTGAACCCACTTCAACATCTTTAGAAAATGGTAGGCACAAGTGTTAGGGGACTTTTAGCTTCAGACTTTGAGTTGTAAGTTGTTTTATAATTTGGACCTTCTGTTTGAATATGAAGAAGTCTAAACAATGCACTGGAAATAAATCTAATTGAGAAAAAAGGAAAAGAGACTCATGGGCATGGAAAACTGTGGTGATTGCTAGGGGGAGGAAGGAACTAAATGATAATAAAAAATAAAATAATGATTATATATTAAAAAAATAAATAAATCTACGTTAAAAATATCTGAAAGAAATTATCAATAAGATTAAGGTACACATATTTAGTGCACACGATTGTTAATGTGGAAGGTTGGTAAACTATGACATTGGGGTCACCAGTAGTTCTAGAAATATCTGTGAAGAGTAGGGAATTATTTCTCATGATCTCCCTTGTTCCTTACTATACTTCTTCTATTTGCTTTCTTGCTGGACTCTGCTACTCCAACCATCTACTTTGCCATTATTCAGCATGGGTATATGCAGTCAATATGGATGGGTACCAGTCAGTGTTCAAAGTCCTTGTCAATGGGTTCATCATGTCCTTTCTTCCTGGTAGTCTTTGTCTTGCATTGTGGAAGTCCACAAGGCAGATGTTGCCTTTTCTGGTTTTTTTTTTTAGCATTTAAAAGAAAAAAAATACCCTGAAGGGACTCACACATTTGTCTATGATGTGGCTGAAAAGATTTCAATCAGGTTTCTTTGCTTTGGGTTGGAATTTTATCACCTCATCTCATTTTGATTATAAGACCTGATTGAGATTTACATTTTTTAAATAAAAATTAATAGACAAAAGTTTAAAAAAATGTGATCTGTTTTGATGAGAAGGGTTTGGAAATGATAAAGGGAGGTTTAAGGTTAGAAATCAACACTCCCACCGCTTTTCTCTTTTATCTTCTTCTCTCTCTAGCTCATTTCCCCCTTTGGTTTCCTAGAGTATAAAGAACAATTTAGCCTTATTTGTTGCTTTCTGAAAATACAATTGACTTAAATTTTATTTAACATGACTGACATTTATTTTCTGGAACTGAAGTCGGGCCATGAACCTAGTTACTATTATATAATGGTGTAAACAATGAGACCAACTCAAAAATGGAAAAAAATCCATTTTTAAATAGCTAGTATTTCTGAGGTTTTTTTTTTTTAATTTCTAAAGATGTTTAATAGAAATATCACCTTGAATTCAGGACCAGATTCTGACTGGTTTCTCCTCTACCCATCAAAATGAACAACAAAGATGATAGCATCAGTCACATGAATATATCTAGTTTTCTGTTGGGTTAGTTAAATTGAGGCCTTTATTATGCTGTGGAGATTGGCAAGGCTTATGTATGAAATTTACTTTCTTTTAAATGAAAGAAGAAATAGTAGTAGTTAGAAGAGTGGTCGTATTCAGATTTCTTGAATTTTATCTGCAACAGTTGTAAACCCCAAATCAGCTCTGCTGTGTACTGTGGGAAATCTAACAAGTTTCACCAGCTTGTTAAAGGGCTTTGCATACATTGTGTGTGTGTGTGTGTCTGTGTGTGTATGTGTGTGTGTGTGTGAGAGAGAGATTTCATGTTCCTTTACTCTTGTAAGTACTTCCAATGTAGGTAAATTCTGTGGAATGTTTTTTTCTCTCCTTTAAATAATCCATTCCCAATGACTCAGCAATAAACACTTCAATGCAGTGCCACCTCTTACTCAGTGTGAATCTCTTTCATTCCACTGCTGGATCCACTTACTGAGAAGATTAACTTTATAACTAGGGGCAGGTGTGGGGGTAGAAAAGGGCTTGCATCTGCTCATCTTATTTGAGTGGTAAGATAAAGCCCAAGCTGATTGAACTCTTGGTTATGAGAGAGAGAGAGAGAGAGAGAGAGAGAGAGAGAGATTTCATTTTCTTGATATGCTTTTTAATTGAAGCTGTTTGATTACTAAGAAACAAATTTAAAACTCAATCAGCTGGTTTAGCATAGCTCTCTTGATGCTAAATTTAGAGTCAAACTTTCAGTCTGTAGTGACATCTGCCATAGACCTATGGTTACCAAAACTTTCTGATCATCACAAAATATGTAATTTGCCTGAAGAACTTTTCAAGGAAGTTAGGGTAGGGGTGATGGAGAACTTTTAAAAATACAGAAAATCCCTGAGAATAAAGTGTCTACAGCAAGAATTGATAATTCAGCTTCTCAAATGTTCAGCAACTATTATCTGAAAGCTGCTATGTAGCAGTGTCAATTTTAGATAGCAGTGAAATAAAACAAAACTCCAGCCTTCTAGGAGCTGATACCCTAGAGGAGAAGAAGGAAAATATAGGAAGCTGATAGATAACATAATAACATAATAGATAACATAAATAATAGGTGATAGAATAACATAACTATATTGTTTTCATTGCATTGCATCTTGCTTTTTTCATTCACCTTTAGGATTTCTATATTTACCAGTGTTGATTTATGTAGTTGACTCCCGTTAACTGATACATGGTATTCTATGGAATGACTACATCACAACTTATTTTGCTATTTCCCCATTGGGCAGTCTTTAGGGTGTTTTTGTTTTTCACTATCACAAGCAGTATTTCAACATACTTCTTTGGGGTTAGTCTTGTGTACATGTGGAAGATTTTCCCTAGAACTACTAGGTTATGGGGAGGGAAATTTTTTTAATGCAGACTTCCAAATCTCATCCCAGATTCCCTGAATTACAGTATCTGAAAGCAAAATGTGAGCATCTATGTTTTTTCAAAAGCTCTTTGAGAGAGTCAGATGCAACCTTTCAAGGGACCAGTGTTTTGGAGCCCATTGCTCTAGCCCACATGAATTTATCCCACACATGATTTAATGAAGGACTGAGAGATGAATAGGCATTTCTTGGCAATGAGAAAAATTTTGGCTAACTCTCCTTTTGGCCTCAGAAGTGGATACTGTTGGTGTCCTCCCAGATACCCTTTACACACCCATTTGCCAACTTCTGTGAGTGTTGGCTGCTGAGGACTCACAGCTGCCCCATTTCCAGAGAACTGCTCTCAGCAGGAATCATCGGCCTGAAGGTTATGACCTCTATTGCCCCATTCCAGTAAGCTCAGTCAGTGACTTACCAATGCTGAGATATAAAGAGCTTGTCCTTCTGTCTCAAGGGGAGACCAATTCTGTGGTTCAAGTGCTGCTGCAGAGCTCCCACTGGGATCAGGCTGAGGACAGACTCAATCTCAGTCCACTTCCTTGCCTCTTCCTTTTCCCCGCACTCTGCTTCTTTAGGGATCCTACCTCAATATATTATATGCACCTTAAGCCCTTTTCTAAGCCATGCTTCCAGAGAACCTACACCAAGACATTCCTTTGCTCTTTTTGCCCATTTCATATTTTTCTCTATTTTCTATTCTATTGCCCTTGCTTGGCCTCTTTCTTTTATGCTGCTCATTAGCTCATAATTACCGGTTTTATTTCACCTGTGAAGAAAACAAGACAATCAGGAAATGATTTCCATTTTCACTTACTTTTAAGAAATGTACTGAGCTCATTTGGCCCCAAGGACCTGCAGACCCATCACCCTGGAATTTCACCCTGCCATCTAATAGTTTTGTGGGCTCATGAAGTCCTGAGCTCTTGGTTTGGTTAACATTAACATCAAGCTCCCTTTTCTAGCTCCTTGAAACTTCCTTTGAGCCCTCTGAATCACAAGTTTGTGCTGTATTCTCAAAATGCGTTGACATGGCAGAGGCATGTGGTCAGTGACCATTTCCTACTAAACAAATGCACTGCTCACCAGAGATAAGGAAATGCTGCTGCCCCTCATATGCTCAGGAGACATTTTCCTCCATGGGATTGAATCAGACCCCTTGGGATTGGAACCCTGTGGCAAAGCACTCCCACCCTCTCCTGTGCAAGAATACCCTCATGTTATATCCACAAGCCAGTGAAATTTGCTGTCATGGGACATTTATAAACACGTGGCTAACTTGCTCTTATGTAATGATCATGATGATGATGATGATGATGATGATGATGATGATGATAGACATGTAGGCCTTAGAGCTCTAAATCAAGCATTCATTTAAGCTTTGAAGTCAGAGCCAGGAAGTTACTCCTGAGGCCCTTCCAATCCAGCCCTGTTTCAAAGGGAGTGGCAGAAACACTTGGAAGATGAGCCTCTTCCTTTCCCGAAGGTTAAGCTGGGGGTGTGTTGGGCACACTTAAATCCAAATCTTTCCCCAAACAACAAAAGCTTGTAACTTCCAAGGACATGGACTAGTGGAGAGAGAAGCTGGGAAACCGTATGTTCAGTTATGCCCTGGAGAGCATTTTGTCTAATAGGAAATGTGATTCCTGAGCCTGAAGCTGTTAGAGTTCTCTGGCCTGCCTGGCAACTCATATCTAATCCTCCCATGGCTGTATCCCCACAGTTGCAGCCTGGCAACCACCTCAAATTGACAGGCACAGATGTGCTTTCACAGGTTGAAAGGGATTATCTCAGTCCTACTGCCTTTGTTCATATCTTCACTCAAAATTTTCCATTGTGCAGACTTTGACAGAAAGTTCATTGCAATCCTGCCTCCAAGTTCCCACCTCAACTAGGGGGAGGATTTATCTCAGGCCCCCAATATCTTTTCCACTACAATAAACTCCTGGGGCCCCATGCAGGGAAACATTAGATGGCTCATCTTCCATGCCAGAATCCAATTCGATTGTACTTCCAAGTACAGAATTTACAAATCTATGGTCTTCTGGAATCTGGATTCTTAACTGACAAGCCAATTTTTTAAGTTTGTTCTTACTGGCCAAATTTCAGCTCCCTGAATTTAATATTTGCTTTTATGGCCCTTCCTTCCGTATTTGCTGAAAATCTAAATAACTGGACTTCTAATTATAAGCCTTCTGTATAAAACTTGCTTTATAGCCACAAAACTCTCAGTATAACATATTTAAAATTTATCTTTTCTGCACTCTTAGACTTTGAAATGGAAATATATTAACATCTCTAAGAAAATTTGGTATCAAATTCCTGTTTTACTAAAGCATCCATTCTTGGATAAAATTGCCATGAGTTTTCCATCAACCCAATTAAGTCCTCACTCTTCCCCTGTGGTGTCCCTCCAGGCCCTGGGGGCCTGTTCTTTTCTTACCCACCATTAATATTCCCTTTCAGGCAAGCAGCAACAATTGGTCATTCCCTACTGATAATAGATTTAAGTCATTGCATTATTTCACCCAGGGGCCCGGTGCTCACTGTGAAATGAAAGACATTTTTGGAGAATTTTTATTAGGCATCAAGAAAGAGGTATAGAATATATGTGAGGGTAGGATATTGCAAGGGGCCTTTCTGAACCCCTGAGATGAAATGGGTTTTTTGGGTATAAGTCAGACTGACTTGTGACAATAGAAATAAATGGGAGATCTCAGAAGCAGAAAGGAATTAGAAGTGCCAAAGCACCCTTTTCCCATTATTACTCATTTAGGTCTCTTCTAAACATTTATGATGAAGTCGTATCATTACCTCACATTATGGGAAGCTGTCATTTTTAAAATAACAAAAATAACAATAGAATAACACAATAGAATAGCTTCTGGGCTTTTCAAACACTCTATATTAATCATCATGCTAACCATTTGAGATACATAGACACATAAATTTCACGTTCTCACTTTTTATATCACAACATTGATATTTAGCAACCAGGACAACATACTGCAAGGAACAAGTTGAGACAGAAACTTCAGTTCCTAGATCTATAGTTCAGTGCTGTCTCTGCTGTATCAGTCAGACTCCACTTAAGCTAATCATTTAAAATCAAATTTTTTTCTAGGAGAGGACAATAAAATGCTCTCTTTCCCAAGAACTGGTAATATACAAGAAGATGCATTGATCATAAGAAACACTGAATCTATGAATCTATGATGCCTATGACTATTTTTTTTTTTTTCTAATACATTCACTTAAGTAACTGTGCCTAGCTAGTGTGGACATATGGGCTTATCTTCAGCCTTACACTCTGTCTCACCTCTACCCTTCCAAGGACAAAAGAAGGCATAATGAGCAAGAGCAAACTATATGATTTCTTATAGGCCATGATGAAAATTCTGAGGAGATAACAGATGATATAAATAAAATTATTCTAACTTTAGAGATGATAGGTTCACCAAATATAGTGTATTTATCTGAGTTTCTAATTCTTTTTCAAGATTATCTCTGTCTTAACATGTAGACAAATCCACATATGAGCAAAGTCATATTGCCTATGAAGTGGACCTTAATTTTTCTCTAGTTCAGCTTCTTAAGAACTATAACCACCATGAAGTCAGACCACACCTGTTGCAAATCATGTATGCTGCTCTTACAGCATTTAATCCTCTCTTATCTTTAATGTGTGGTTTAGTTTTGGCCAAAGTCAGCTGAAGAAGGTGAAAGACATGATTTTTAATTTAAACAATATGGAATAAGGAATATAAATTTTTTAATCAACATTAGCTCAGATTATATAAATCAGATGGATGAGCAAAGCAATCCCACTTCTGGCCTGTAGGTCTTCCTTCAACTCACATCTTCGGGGAAGCAAGGTTGTTTTCCCTGCTTTTCTGAATCCAAACCCTCAGCATCCTCATTGTCACACATAAACTTTTCTCTTAAAAGCTTTTATTTCCTGTCCACTCAATCAGAATAGATGAGTATAAATGCTCATCATTTATACTCATCTATAAAGTGATTGTAGTGGTTTGTTGGACACTGTAATGCAAACTGTCATGTCCAGCAGACTAATTAAATAGTTTAGATAGTTAAAGACCCACTGATCCTGATAAAAAGCTCAAATGTTTCTTTGAATTATTCCAGAACCCCAGTTCTTCTGTTGTTTTCTGACCATGGTCTGAACATATGGAGTTTGCCTCCTCTGGGTCCATGCATCTTAGCTTTTTTTAAAGAAACCATTGCATCATTTTTCTTTACTTTTATATGATTTTTATAGGAAAAGTAGTATTTCTCTCTTTTTGAAATGCTGATAATTGTTGAAATAACTACATAATTTTATAATGTGGATGGTGTTTTGGAAGCCATGAATAGACTAAAGGAATGGAGAAAATATTTCAGCTATTAAGTGGGTCCTGGCTCCAGAGAAGCAGGCTGGTCAGCCAGCACACCATGGCACACCATGGCACACCCCAGGGCAAAGGTTTGAAAGTGTGATTATTTGGCTGAAGAAGCAGTAGAAGAAATGTTTGCCAAAAAAGAACTTCAGAATCTCTGCTTGAATATGAATTTGAAGGAGTGAAAATACTTTAGATGGGATTTCTGTTACCAGAGCTGACAATGGACTGGCTAGCTCCTTGCTGGCAGATGGTGCCAGGGTGTTCTGATTGAAGAAATAGACTGGGACAGCTGTGAACCATTTGTGAAGCTCCACTGTTGCTGACAAGAAAATGGCAAATAGGAGAGCATGAAGTAAGAGTTCCTCTTAGAAGACTAAGCCACTCCTAGTAAAATTGGGTGTCAGACTGATGACTTTGGTGGAGATTTATTTTTATATTGCTGCTTAACAAATTGCAGCTTAAAACAATGTTTATTATCTCACAGTTTCTCTGGGGTCAAAAATCTGGGTACAGCTTAACTGAATGTTTCTGGCTCAGAGTCTCGCCCAGGCTGCGATGAAAGTGTGCTCTGAGGCTGCCATCAGCTCCAGACTCCACTTTTGGAGGATCTGCTTCTAAGATCACTCATATGGCTATTGGCAGACCAGAGATCCTTGCTCCCTGTTCCTGGACTCATCAGCTCATTGATAAGTTGGCCTTTCCATAAGGCTATTCACAAAAATTGGAGCTTTCTATCTTCAGAACAAGGGCTCCAAGACAGAGAGAGATAAGAGAGAGAATGAGGGGCAGAAGCCACAGTTCTATAACCTAACCTTGTAACTGACATCCTATCAATTCTTCCCATACCGTTTTCCCCATACCATTTATTGAAGAGATTGTCTTTGCTCCATTGTATGCTCTTGCCTCCTTTGTCAAATATTAATTGATCATAAAGTTGTGAGCTTATTTCTGGCTCCATGTTCTCCTCCCTTATCTGTAAGCCTGTTCTTATGCCAGTACCAGGCTGCTTTAATTACAATGGATTTATAGTATAGTTTGAATTGATATCAAGTAGTGTGATCCAACTCCAACTTTGTTTTTCTTTCTCAACATTGCTGAGGCTATTTGTGGCCCTTTGTGTTTCCATATAAATTTGGGGGATATTTGTTCTATATCTGTGAAATATGACATTAGTATTTTAATAGGAATTATGTTGAATCTATAGATTGCTATGGGTAGCATGGACATTTTATTTTATTTCTAAAGATCTTATGTACTTATTGTAGAGAGGGGGGAGGGAGAAAGAGAGGGAGAGAAACATCGATGTGAGAAACATTGATTAATTGCCTCTCATAAACACCCCAACTGAGGACTGAATCTGCAGCCCAGGCATGTGCTCTGACTGGGAAGCAAACCAGCGACCTTTCACTTGCTGAACGATGCCCAACCAACTAAGCCACAGGGCTCAAGTTGTTAGTATGGACATTTTAATGATGTTAATTTTTCCAATCCATGAAAACAGGTATGCAAGTTCTTTCCAGGAAGTATCTGCCCATGTAATATGAAAAATAGAGACATTTATTGAAGAAGGTACAAGATACAAGAAACATTGTACATAGGACAATGACACCTCAGTCCCCTTCAAAGTAGGCGCCTTGGGACCTCACACAGTTCTCAGAGTTGCCATCAGCTGCCCTGCCATATTTCCCTGTATCTCATCCATGGTCTGAAATCTCTTCCCTTTCAAAGGTGATTTTAGTTTTGGGAAAAGTCAGAAGTGGACACCAAATCTTGGCTGTACAGGGACTGAATCACCTGAATAATTTGATGATTCACCAAAAATCTCTGTGAGAGATGTGGTGCATGAGTGGGTGCATTGTCCTGTGATGAAGCTGCTAATCACCAGTTACCCATGGCTGCAGCCTCTGAAATATCTGAATAGTTCCTGTGGAGGAATGTCAAGCTTAACACAAAATTTCATGCAGATTTGTTGCTCTACTTGCTTGGTCATTTTGAACACAACAGCTACACAGTACACATGCTCATTCTATGGTGTCTATCACTCCCACTGACTAGTACAGTGAAGTCATCATTGTTTATGCATGCATATTCCAGTCCACTCTCCTTGGGTGCCAGTTTACATTGATGTCATGCAAACCATTCTTGTTATATTAACAATGGCTAGTCTGTTTCTGGACAGACCTCATGTGCTTCCACTTATTTGTGTCTTGCTCAGTTTCTTTTTTACAGTATCCTATAATTTTCTGAGAGCATTTCTTTTACTCATTGCTTACATTTATTCCTAGGTACCTTTTTTTTTGTTGCAATAATAAATGGGATTGTTTTCTTAATTTCTTTTTCTAATAGTTTATTACTTTTGTATAAAAATGCCACCAATTTCTAAGTATTAGTTTTGTACCATGCTACTTTAGTGAATTCCTTTATCAGGTTAGGCAGTTTTTTAATGAAGTCTTTAGGGTCTTTTATGTACAGTATCTATTATATCATCTGCAAATAATGAGCTTTACTACTTGTTCCCAATTTGGATGCATTTTATTTCTTCTTATCTGATTTCTGTGGCTAGAACTTCCAGTACAATGTTGAACAAAAGTGGATACCCCTGTCTTGTTCCTGACCTTAGCGGAAACACTTGTAGTTTTTGTCCACTGAGTGTAATGTTTTCTGTGTGTTTGTCATATATGGCCTTTATAATGAGGTATGATCCCACTATTCCCACTTTGCTGAGAGTTTTTACTATAAATGGATGCAGGGTTTAGAAAATTCTTTTTCTGCATCTATTGATATGACCAAGTAATTTTTATCTTTCATTTTCTTCATATGTTGCATCACACTTATTGATTTGTGAACGTTGTACCAACTTTTCATCCCTGGAATAAATCCCATTTAATCATGGTGTATGATGTTTTAATGTATTTCTGGATCCAATATGCTAATATTTTGTTGAAGATTTTAGCATATATGTTCATCAGAAATATTGGCCTGTAATTTTCTATCTTTGTTAGTATCTTTGCTTTTGGAATTATCGTAATGTTGGCCTCATAGAGTGAGCTTGATAGTTTTCTCTTCTCTTGAATTTCTTGAATGATTGGAAGAATTCTCTTGTGAAGCCATCCAGTCCAGGACTTGATTGTTGGGAGTTTTTAGATTACTGCTTTGATTTCATTAGTTGTAATTGATCTCTTTAGGTTTTCTGATTTTATGTGATTCAGTTTTGTGAGAGTGTGTGTTTCTGGGAATTTATCCACTCCACCCAGGTTGTCCAATTTGTATATAACTGCTTTTAGTATTTTATTTTTTTCTTAAATTTTTTTATTGTTCCAATACATTTGTCTTCACCTTCCCCTCACCACTTTCCCCTGCCCACCTGTCCCACTTCCATCCCTCCATCTTTCCCCACTTTGGCTTTGTCCATGGGTCCTTTATACATGTTCCTTGATTTGATCCTTCCCTTTCCTTCCCCCGTTCCCTCTTGACTCTGTTGGTTTCTTTTTCCTTTCAGTTTGCTGGTTATATTTTCCTTGCTTCTTTATTTTCTTGGTTATGTTCCACTTAGAGGTGAGATCATATGGTACTTGTCTTTCGCCCCCTGGCTTATTTCACTGAGCATAATGCTCTCCAGTTCCATTCATGCTGTTGTGAAAGGTGGTAGCTCTTTCTTTTTTTCTGCTGTGTAGTATTCCATTGTGTAAAAGTACCGTAGTGTTTTGATCCACTCATTTACTGATGTGCACTTAGGTTGCTTCCAACACTTGGCTATTGTAAATTGTGCTGCTATGAACATTGGGGTGCATAGGTTCTTTTGAATTGGTGTTAGAGATACTTAGGGTATAATCCCAACAGTGGAATTGCTGGGTCAAAAGGCAGTTCCATTTTTCCCTTTCTGAAGAAATTCCAAACTGTTTTCCACAGTGGCTGCACCAGTCTGCATTCCAACCAACACTGTGCTAGGTTTCCCTTTTCTCCACAGCCTCCCCAGCACCTGTTATTTGTTGATCTGTTTATGGAGGCGATTCTGACAGGTGTGAAGTGGTATCTCATTGTAGTTTTAATTTACATTTCTCTTATGGCTAGTGATGCTGAGCATCCTTTCATATGTCTCTGCGCCCTCTGTATCTCCTCCTTGGAGAAATGTCTGTCCAGGTCCTTTGCTCATTTTTTAATTGGATTGTTTGTCTTCTTAGAGTGAAGTTCTTGTGTGAGTTCTTTATGTATTTTGGAAATCAAACCTCTATCTGATGTATCATTGGCAAATATACTTTCCCATATGCTTGGATCCCTTTTCATTTTGCTGATGTTTTCTTTAGCCATGCAGAAGCTTCTTATTTTGATGAGGTTCCAATTGTTTATTCTTTCCTTTATGTCCCTTGCTTTAGGGGACGTATCGGTGAAAATATTGCTGTGCAGGATATCTGAGTTTCCTGCCTATGTTCTCCTCTAGGATTTTTATGGTGTCGTGATTTATATTTAAGTCTTTTATCCATCTTGAATTTATTTTTGTGTATGGTGTCAGTTGGTGATCAAATTTCAATATTTTGCATGTAGCTGTCCAGCTCTCTCAACACTATTTGTTGAAAAGGTTATTTTTACTCCATTTTAAGATTCTTCCCCTTTGCTGAATATTAATTGACCATAGAGACATGGGTTTATTCCTGGGCTTTCTATTCTGTTCCACTGATCTATGTGTTCTTGTGCCAGTACCAGACTCTTTTGATTACAGTGGCCTTGTAATATAGTTTGTTATCAGGTATTGTGATCCCTGCTACTTTGTTTTTCTTTCTCATAATTGCTGTAGCTCTTCAGGGTTGTTTATGGTTCCATATAAATTTTTGAAATGTCTGTTCTATCTTGCTCAGGCAGGCCATGACCCAGAGAGGGAGCAACAGGAAAGGAAACAATAGCCCTGCCCCGAGGACATCCTATTAATATTTTCTTATGGTCCTTTGTATTCCTATCAGTTGTTACTTCTCTTTTATTTCTGATTTTACTTACTTGGTTACTCTCTCTCTCTTTTTATTGAAGAGTCTGGTTAAATGTTTGTCAATCTTGTTTATCTTTTCAAAAAAGCTGCTCTTGGTCTCATTGATCTTTTGAATTTTTTTAGTCTCTATGTCTTTTATTTCTATCCTAATCTTTATTATTCCCTTTCTTCTATTTACTCTCTACTTCATTTATTGTTCTTTTTCTAGTTTTTTGGGTATAGCATTAGATTGTATATTTGAGATTTTTCTTGCTTCTTGAGATAGGACTGTAATGCTATGATTTCCCTCTCAAGACTGCTTTCACTGTTTCCCATAGATTTGGGGTTGTTGTTGGGTTGGGTTGATTTTCATTTGTTTCCAGGTAGCTTTTTATTTTTCCTTGAGCTCATTGTAAATTCATTCATTGTTTAATATCATGTTATTTAACCTCCATGTGTTGGACTAATTTTCAGGGGATTTTTGTAATTAATTTCTACTTTACAGCATTATGGTCACAGAATATGCTTAATATAATTTCAATCTTATGCTTATTGAGACTTGTTTTGTGTACTAATATGTGGTTTGCACTAGAAAATGTTTTATGTGCACTTGAAAAGAATGTATATTCTGCTGCTTTGGATGCAATGCTCTGAAGATATCGATTAAATCCATCTCATCTAGGTGGCAATTAAGGCTTATGTTCCCTGTTGATTTTCTGTCAGGAAATATCAATGGGGTGTTAAAATCCCCTACTATGACTGCATTACTATTAATGTCTCCCTTTATGTTCATCAGGATTTTAAAAATATATTTAGGTGCTCCTATGTTGGGTGAATAAAGTTTTACAAGGGTAATATCTTTTTGTTAGACTGCTTTCTTTTTCATTATGCAGTGTCCTTTGTCTCTTGCTATAGACTTTGTTTTGAAGTCTATTCTTTCTCTTATAAGTATTGCTACCCCAGTTTTTTCCATTTACATTTGTGTAGAATATATTTTTTACACTATCATTTTCAGTCTGAGTGCATCTTTTGTTCTGAGATGGGTCTCTTGTAGACAGTATATATGGGTCATATTTTCTTATCCATTTATCTACCCAATATCTTTTGTTTGGGGAGTTTAATCCATTTACACTTAAAGTTATTACTGAGAGGTACTTATTTATGGCCATTTTATTCTTTATATCTATGTTCCTCTCCATATATGTATATTTCTTTTTTCTTTCTTTTTCTTAAAGCAGGCCCTTTAACATTTCTTGCAATACAAGTTTGGTGATAATGAACTCCCTTAGCATTTTTTAATTTTTTTGGTCTGGGAAGCTCTATATTTCACCTGCAAATTTAAATATGTTGTATTTATTGATTTTTACAGAGAGAAAGGAATGGGGAGGGGCAGAGAGAGAGAAAGAGAAACATTGATTTGTTGTTTCACTTTTATATACATTTATCAGTTCTTTCTTGTATGTGCCCTGACAGGAGAGAGAACCCACCACCTTGGTATATTAGGATGATTTTCTAGCCAACAAAGCAATCCAACCAGGGTGTCACCTTCGATTTAAATGATAACCTTAGAGTTGCTAAGTGAAATAATCCAGTCAGAGAAAGACAAATACCATATGATTTCACTCATATGTATAATCTAATGGACAAACTGTACTAACAAGGAAAATGCAGACAGACTCACAGATGGAGAGCAGGATGACAATTAGTGGAGGGGGGACAATTAGGGGATGGAGAGATTGAGTAAAAAGGAAAAAGGACTCATGGACATGGACAACAGTGTGGTAATTTCTGGGGGTAGGGGGGTACAAAGAGACCAATGGTAATGTAAAAATAGTACAATAAACATTAAATAAATAAATGATAGCCTTGGGGGATAGAGTAGTCTTTGTTGTAGGTTCTTGTTTTTCATCACTTTTAATTTTTCATGCCAGTCCCTTCTGGCTTAAAGTGTTTCTGTTGAGAAATCAGCTGATAGCCTTATGGGCACTCCCTATTATGTAACTCTCTCCCCCTTGGCAGCTTTTAAGATTCTCTCCTTTTTTTTTTTAAACCTTTATCATTTTAATAATGATGTGTCTTAGTGTGAGCATCTTTGGGTTCATCTTGATGGGACTCTCTGAGCTTCCTGAGTTTATGTGACTTTTTCTTTCATCAGATTAGAGAAGCTTTCAGCCACTTTTTTTTTTTCAAACAGGTCCTTGATCACTTGGTCAGTTTCTTCTCTTTATGATGCCTCTATGATATGGATGTTGTTACTCTTGATGTTGTCTCAGAGGTTCCTTAGACTTTTCTCATTGTTTTTTAATTTTCTTTCTTGTTTTTGTTGCTCTGCTTGGTTGCTTACTATTATCTTGTATTCTAAATTGCTGATTAGATTGTTTCATCTAATCTGCTATTGATTTCTTCTAGTGTATTCTTCATTTCAGATCCTGTATTCTTAATTTCTGACTGTTTTATTGTTTCTACATCCCTTTTAATGCTTATTATCTCTTTATTTAAGTTCACACGGATACCATCCATTCTTCCTCTAAGGTCCTCGAACATCCTCATAACCATTGTTTTAAGCTCTGCAACTGGTTCTTTGTTGCTTCCACTTCATTTAATTATTTTCTGGGAATTCCTCTTGTTTTTTCCTCTTGTTATTTGGGACATATTTCTTTGTCTCCCCTTTTTATCTGCCTTTTTGTGTTTGTCTCTGTGTAGTAGGTAAATCTGCTAACTCCCAAACTTGTTGAGGGCTATCTGATGTAGGTGCCTTGTGAGTCTCAGTGACACAGTCTTCTAGGTCACCTGAGCTATATGCTCCAGAAATTATTCTTGTGTGAGTTATGTGCGCTCTTCAATGCTGTGGACCCATTCATTGGCAGAGTTAACCCTGAGGCTGGTTGACTGACTATAAGAATAGGCCTTATTTATTATGTATGAGTTACTATTGGGGGCTGCCTCTCAAGGCAGAGTGTTCCCAGCAGGATCTGGTGTCTGTTTGAGGGTCCCTTTTTGGCTGTGCCCTTTGTGTGGCTAGTCAGGTCAAGCTGTGGTATGGTTTGAAGCCCACCACCAGTTCTGTTGGTTCTGGGTCCCCTTTGCTGGGGTCTGTTGCAGGTCAATGTCAGACATTCGGTGTAACAGACTTGGGCTACCTGTCTGAGCTATCACACTACTCACTGTTTGTGGCTTTATCTACTGGGCCTGGGTTTGTGCAGGTGGAGGCAGGCTGTGTACTAAGACTTGCTTCCTAACTCTCTGGGCTGAGAACACATTAATAAAAGTCCAAAACTCTCTGTGGTTGGAGTCTACCTGTCTGCCTCTCTGCCCATGCCCCACTGAGGTTGCCTGGACATTTTCTATAGTTTTATGAAGTAAAGCTGTAGAGTGAGACCAAGATGGCTGTGCCCCACTGACCCTTCCACGTGTCTCAAGCTCAATAGGATGGGGTAATCCTGTCAGTAGTTGGGGCCTAGTGGGTCCCCTATTTGGGGGCACAGTGATTAGGCTCTCAATTGGGAGAATGTTACCCTTACTCCAGAGCCACACCACACAGTCTCTGCTAGAGTCTCCAACTCCAGCTCCCACAAAAGTAGTGTCCCATAGGTTTAAGTTGGGAGCAGCTAGCTGTCCTCACAGCAGGAGCAAGCTCATCAAGGTGGGACCACTGGGATTTGAATAAAAATCAAAAAAGTCTTCTGTTTTGGTGGCACCAGCTGGGCCACAGGAGGAGTGTGAGCTGCACACCTGCCTTTAGCTTGTCAGCCATGCTATTAGAGACCTGGACAAAGCTGCACTCCAAAGGTCCCAGTTCCAAGATATGTTCCCTTCTCCCTGCTAAACTGAGCTCAGCAGGATGGGGACATCCAGTGGGACTTGTAAATAAGATCAGGGCAGTCTTCTGTTGGGGGTGGTGCTGGCCTGCAGGAGGGCAGCAAACTGCATGCCTCCATAGCCACACCAGAGACCCGAACAAGGGAGTCTTCCATTAGGGGTGATGTCTACTGAACCCCCGAGGGCATGGAAAGATTGGTGCCCATTCCAAAGCCACACACTTCAATGACTTTCTAAGACTGCCTATAGTTTCTCCAGAAAAAGTGTGCACCACAGGTCTCTGTTGGCTACAAGTAACAGTCCTTTCCGCTGTACTGAAGGTGAAAGGATGGTGTTGCCAGTATTTAGAGGACAGACTTAGTGTACTCTCCCAGCTGGTGCAATAAGAATAGGAGTGCCCAGCCCTGACTGGTGTGGCTTAGTTGGTTGGGCATCACTCCACAAAGAAAAAAGTTCATCAGTTGGATACCTGGTCAGGGCACATGCCTGAGTTGCAGGTTCAGTCCCTGGTTGAGGTGTGTACAAGAGGCAACTGATTAATGTTTCTCTGCCTCTCTTTCTCGATATCTTTTCCTCCCTTAAAAAAAAAAAAAAAAAAAGGAGTGCTCAACCCTGAGAGATGATGGTATCTGAGGGTGGTGTGGGATGTTGACTTAGACCAGGACCTCATTAGCTAATCTAGATCTTTTTATGATGCCTGTGTGCTCTGAGTCACCTTCCTTCTACCAGAGTCTCAAGTGAGTGTCTGAGAGTGAGCTCCTGTGAATGGCCATTTACGAGAGCACCCGGTGCTCTAGGAGACTCCCTCCTCTTCCCAGCAGAGTCCCCACTGATTTTCACTGTCAGAAATCATGCAGGCTCCTCTTCCTGGCCCTGATGCTCTGGTTTCAGGGTTCTGGTATGGTATTGAGAGCCCACACTCTTCAGGGGGTACTCTTGAAGCCAAGATATCCCTCCAGCTTCCCAGCTGCTGCACCTGGGTGCAGAGGCCAGCCCTTTCCATGCCTCCCCTGTTTCTTACCAGTCTCTGTGCAGCTTCTTCTATAAATTCTTGTATATAATACTCTTTATCAGTTGTCCTTCAGTGGTGATTCATGTTGATCGCTCTATAATTTAGCTGTAAATCCAGTTTGGCACCAAGAGATGATGTGTGTAGCTTCTACCTACTCCACAGCCATCTCATCTTGGGTTCTTTGGGTGCTGTACTAAATGGTATCTGATCACTGGTGAACTGCATGTAAAAAGTGCTGAGTGAAAACATGCTTATCTTAATGGTTTCCAAACACTGGTGGATTGCCTACTCAATCATTGTCATTCTGGTTTGGAAACCCCTTACAGGGGCTAGATTGTCTTCTGTAGTCACTATTATGTGGTCCAGTGGTTGGAAGGTGGTTTGAAGGGGGGATTAAGTTGTAGATTTTGGAGGCAGTATTTAAGCATAGCATGGACAAATTGAACTAGAAGTAAAAAGGCCTGGGTTTTGGGCTCAGTTTTATTTCAGAGGTCCAGGTTTGAAATTAAAAAAACAAAACAAAACAAAACACAAAACAAAACCCAGGTTTCAGTTCTGTACTTTTCATAAGCAGTAGTTTAATCTTGGGCAAGTTACAAACTTTGGGCCATTTTTTTTAATATATAAAATTAGAGAATTGAATTTTATCAATGATTAACAATCAGCATTGATAGCATATAATTTTGGAAGGAGAGTGTATAACAGAATTTCTGAGGTGTATTAGAAAAAAAACAGAGATATAAAGAAAAATCTTTAATTCTAGTAGTCAGAAAAAACAACCTTCTTAAAGGGAGATAGGGCATATTGGCATCAATGGATGGTATGCATGTTTATTAAAAGGGGTTCAACTAGAAAGAAAGTGGTAAACTCTGGCTAGATGATTTCCAGTCCCAAAGTTTGAAGAGTCAGTAAATAGAGTGACAAGGTCACTCAAAGAAGCAATGTTAGAAACAAAGAAAGTACTGAGGAAGGAAAAATCTAACCCCAGCAAAGAGTGTCATGATATGGTGTCAAGACTGGACACTGGCAAGCAAAAACAAAGTATTCAAATAATGAGTAGTGTTATTGGAAGCT
The DNA here is from genome assembly GCF_021234165.1 of Pteronotus mesoamericanus. Taxonomy (NCBI): domain Eukaryota; kingdom Metazoa; phylum Chordata; class Mammalia; order Chiroptera; family Mormoopidae; genus Pteronotus; species Pteronotus mesoamericanus. Next base: position 30,227,592 of record NW_026555105.1, on the reverse strand, counting down.
TCCATCTACCTGAGTTCAAAGAAAAAAAATCAAGATCCTAACTTCAACTACTTTCTGTAGCAGGTCTACTCTTGTCCACTGGTGCAATTCTAGGAACAAATGTCATTTGTTAAGTTCCAAAGTTTATAGCCCAAAGGAGTTCAAACTTAGGAAAATGTTTCAAGTATGTATTGGACCCCAATGTAAAGCCAAACTGAATTGTTATTGACCTCAGTGTGAAATGACAAAAAAAATCACTGCAGTTATTAAATCTGTTACTTCAATTAATTATATTAATACATCCATATCTTTTGAATGGTGAACAAATTGAACATTTTAAAATTACTTCTAGTTTACTTGGATTGACACAATCTTATTATAACCCCAGTAACATTTTATAAAAATCTAAAATAATTTTATTTATTTATTTATTTATTTATTTATTTATTTATTTATAGTTTTTTATTCTAAACTGAAATCTAAATTCTAGGGCAATCCCTCCAACACATTAGAACTTTAGCTTAAGAAGAGAAGAAGATTTCAACTAATTGTGCTGCCATAAAAATATGGAGATGCTGTTCTATGACCAGAGAATGAGTTTGAAGCAATTTTTTTCAACCTATAGCTGACATATGAGGAAAAAAAGACAACAAAATCTAATAAAGGAATAAGATATTTATAATGGAAAGTGAAGGAAGAGAGTGTAGAAGAGAAAACTGGCCTTTAAGTAAAAGTGAGCAGGCTTGGTTTCCAAGGTGATTCTTCTAAAATACAGAGTCTGGAAAAATTAATGCCATTGAGTGTAGTTAGTAGGGCATGTGACTGTCTTGCACAAGATGGGCAGCAATTTGAACATTTCACCTAAAGTGTCATCTGGTGTTCTTGAATATGATATTGTTATGTTATAGAATTACATGCTTATGATTTTGTAATAAAATATTTTACATAATAAAAAGAGGCATTATTTGTGCCAGACTCTGTACTGGCTAGATCACTCACTTGGTGTTGGCCATAACTCTAAGTCATTTTTATGGCTGAATAACATTTTATTGCATATATGTACCACTTCTTCTTTATCTATTCATCTATCAGTAGACACCTGAGTTGCTTTCATTTCTTGGTTATTGTAAATAATGCTGTAGTGAACATAGGGGTGAATATGTCTTTTCAAATTCATGTTTTGTGAGGGTTTTTTTTTATAAATACCCAGAAATGGAATTGCTGGGTCCTTCTTTGTCTCTTGTTACAGCATTTGTTTTAAAGTCTATTTTGTCTGAGTTAAGTATGACTTCTCCAGCTTTTTTGTTGTTTCCATTTTCATGAAACACGTTTTTCCATTCCTTTACTTTCAGTCTGCATGAGTTTTTCAATCAGAAATGAGTCTCTCGTGGGCAGCATATGTTTGCATCTCTCGTTTTCTTATTCAACCATCCTATGCCTTTTGATTGGAACATTTAATCCATTTACATTTAAAGTAATTTTTGATAGGTGTGTAGTTATTGCCATTTTATTATTTATGTTTTATGTTACTTTCTTCTTTTTGAATAAGTCCCTTTATCATTTCCTGTGATATTGGTTTGGTGTTGATGAACTCTTTTAGCTTTTCCTTGTCTGGGAGGCTTTTTATGTGTCCTTTGATTTTAAATGATAGCTTTGCTGGGTAGAGTAATCTTGCTTTTCATCACTTTGTAGTTCCTTAGTTCTCATCACTTTGAATATTTAGTGCCAATCCCCTCTGGCCCGAAAAGTTTTTATTGAGAAATCATCTGACAGTCTTATGGGAGCTCTCTTATAGGTAACTAACTGCTTTTCTCTTTGTGCTTTTAAGCTTCTCTGTTTGTCTTTAACCTTTTGCATTTTATGATGATGTGTCTTGGTGTGGGCCTCTTTGGGTTCATCTTGTTTGAGACTCCACTTCCTGGACTTGTATGACTATTGTCTTTGCTAGGTTAGGGAAGTTTTTCATCATTAATACTTTACATGTGTTTTCAATTCCTTGCTTTCTCTCTTCTCCTTTTGGTACTCTTATGATGGAAATGTTGGTATGCTTTATGTTATCCCAGAAACCCCTTAAACTATACTCATCTGTTTTTTTTTCTTTTTTCTGTTCTGAATGGTTGTTTTCTGATACTTTATCTTCCAAATCATTGACTCATTCATCTGTATCACCTACTCTATTGTTGATTCCCTCTAATGTAGTCCTCTGATCAGTTAGTGTATTTTTCATTACTGACTGGTTCTTTTTTGTTTTATAACTCCCTTTTTTTGTGTTTTATACCGCTTTGTTGAAGTTCTCACTGAGATCATCTATTCTACCCCTAAGTTCATTGAGCATCCTGCAATGAGTGTTTTTAACTCTGCATCTGGTAGATGGCTTGTCTCTATTTTTTTTTAAATGTTTTGTTCTATTCTTTCATTTGGGACATGTTTCTTTGTCTTTTCATTTTGACTGCCTCCCTGTTTTTTCCCTACAAATTAGGTAGAGCTGCTATGTCTCCTGGTCTTGGTGAAATGGCTTTATTTAGTATGTGTCTTATGGGGCCTAGTGGCACAGTCTCCCTGGGCCCCTGACCTGAGTACTCCTGTTGTGTCCCTTGTGTGGATGAGTCAGCCCTCCTCTTGTAGTTGAGCCTTGGCATGTCAGTTGGAGGCACTCACTCTCAAGCTATTTGATTGTGAAGATTAACTGTGACTGCAGCATAGGAGCTTTTGTGCAGAGAGTGACTCCATGGAGCAGAATTCACTTTAGTAGGGCTCTGGTGCCTGCCAGGTTTGTTCTTTGGGTACGTAACTTGTATAGGTGGTTAGGTGATGCTCTGGTGTGATCTGAAGCCAGCCACTGTGTACATTGGTTCTGAGGCCTCTTGGGAGGGACTCTGGTGCAAACCAAGTTCAGCTACTGACTATGCCCTGCTGAGGGCAACTTGTTGTGAACTACAAAGTAATCAGTAGATGGTTGCTTTTTGTGATGTGTTTGAAGATGCCTAGGAGAGGCTAAGCTGTAAATTGTGGCTGGCTTCTGCTAGTGCTGGGCTTGGAGCTGCATAGTAAGTGGGATGGGGCATGATTAGGCCAGATTCTGCTTGTTTAAGGTTTGTCAGTCTGTGAGAGATTTTAGGAAAGTCCACAGCATGAGCCAAGATAGGCCATTCATATGGAAAAGCCCTAGAAGGGGCTTGAGTTGGCCTGCAAGTTGTGTAAGACAGGGTCTCAGGGAATCTCAGGGTGGGGTGAATAATGTTAGCCAGGTTGATGGAGACACAGATATGGTGGTGGGATGGGGTGAGGCCTCAACAAAAGAACCATGGCTTCTGCCTGTACTTCTGTCAGGTAGAAAGCTGTCTTTCCAGCCTTCACCCTAAAGACATACAATTCATTCCTTACTTTATGTTCCTGGTGCTTTCATCATGCTGCCCCAGTGCTGGAGCTCAGAGCATATGAGTTTGTCAGCTTGTGAGTCTGGGCTTTGGCTCTTTAAGAGGAGCCATTGGGACTCCCAAAATCCTCCACTGCACCCAGAGGGAATCCTCTCAGCCACAATGACCAGTGGCTTTTATAGGCAGAGTTATGGGGACTTCTCTTCCAGGCACTGGAACCTTGGGCTGGTATATAGAGCAAGAGCAGAGAGGACTTTTTCAAAACTTTTGACAATCCAATATGGATTCACTGTCAGTCATGACAACTATGTTAAATTATATGTCAAGACTGAATTAATGAGGTGTAAAAGGAATGCCTTTAGGAGGGGCCCACATCATGCAAAATCACAAGTCTAGATAGTTGGATAAACATTCCATCTGAACACTGATATGAGTGAGACTTCTGCCCCAGTGAGCTATAAGAACTCAGAGCTCCAGTCACCCAATGTTTAACCTTGGATGTACCACTCATCATACTTGGATGCCTGCAAGACTTCCACTCCACCAGAAGTGTGCCTCTGATGCAGCTGTTTGGCTTGAGATCGACACCCACCTTTCCATCCTTGGTTGCCACCAGTGACAGGGACTTCATGTTTGATGCTCACTCTGCTCACTTCTGTTGTGTAAGCTCCTTCTCTCTGTGAATAACCTGAATGCGACTCTATTGGGTTATTGGGGGAGTCCTCTCATAATTAACCTGGCATTGTGGAAAGACACAAACCTATGTGATTGATGTCTTTCAGGGACTCTTCCTTGCTGACAACAGTTGGGAGCCTGCTAGGAGGATGGTACCCCTTAATCTTTAGGAGGACCTTGGCATCCAAGATATCCCTCCTAATTCTTAATATGTGAGTATGAGACCAACCTGTCCCGCATCTCCACCACTCCTACCAATCTCCGAGTAGCTTCTTCTATGTATCCTTAGTTACAGAACTTCTTTTCAGCTAGATTTCAGGCAGTTCTCCATGATGTTTAGTTGCAATTTCGGTGTGGTCATGGGGGGAGGTAAGCACAGTGTTTACATACTCTGCCATCTTGACCATAAGTCCCATAGTTTTCTACCTTCTAGCTTTTTCCTCTGTTGTATAGTTGAGGATGTGTATGTGTGAGAAACACTTTCTAGAAGCAAAATTAGGAGAAAACAGGTTCTTATTATAACTCATTCAATTACATTTACATAATAAATAATTTCATGTCTTTTTACATTATTAAAAAAACTGATTTAAATATATATTAAATATGACTTAATGAGCTTATGTTTATGAGTTTATCTATACGAGTTTATTGTAATATATGATGTGTTATGTATGGTGATGATTGAATATATATGTTCTCCTCAGTTTGATTCTAATTCTCCACAAAATTAAAAACATTTCAGGGACTGTCTTTGCAACTAAATTTCTGTGGATGGTCCAGTAAGGAAGGAGAGAAATGGGGAGATGTGTAGAACTATGGGTATATATACCTAATGCATGTACTTTGATTTTTTCACAATTAAATCTTAAAATGAAGAGTATAGAAATTGCATTTCATTGGATTCAGAGAAGAGTTGGGCTGAATAATGCAGGAACAGTTAGTAATAAGAATGATTTGATTTGGTTTTCATAGAATTAGGAAGGTTTTCACTTAAGAGAACCATACTCCTGGGCTGGAAAACGCACTTCCCATGGAGAAAAAATGGCATTATAGAAAAGCATAAAAGATCCAGAAACCTCCTACTGTAAGGTTGTAACACTGACAAACTGACAACTAATCCTTGGTAAAGGAATTAGAAAAATATGCAAAAGAATGAAGAGCTTCCCAGGAAGGTTAGAGAGCCAGAGAAAAACTTCAAATAGAATTACTACATTTGCCGTTTTATCAAGTAACAAGGTGCACTGGTCTGTCTGGCTTCACCTGTTTGTAACTCCTTGCCCTGACTTTATGGTCTGGTTTAAATTACCTACTTATGATTATCCCCCTCTTCATTCATAGGACATACCTTTCTCATATTGCTTGGCCTGTTCAGTTTCTTTTTTTCTTCCTAAATAAATTCTTTAAGAAGTACCTGAAGCTCCATTCTTTTAAAGGAACTTATCCCTCACCTTTCATGCTAAAGTAAGTTACATTCTTCTGTTCTCCCACCACACCCTGTGTCTGCTTCTGTTAATTTACCTGATAATCAAATTGGATATTTACTTATCTTTCTCCTTGAATTGAACTTCTTGAAGGAGAGGTTTAGCCTAATTTATTTTCATAATTCTAACATCTAGGAAAATAGAATATTGTAGAGACTTGTTTATTTAGCTGGGCACATGGGAATAAATAAGAAAATACTCATGTGTAACTGAGTCAATTTCGGTTATTCAAATGAATCAACTACCATAACACAGGATGAGGAAAGACTGCCATCAAGTATATTTGATAGTTATTTGCTTATGCTTTTTGATGTCCCGTAGGATAAGTTGGCTTGGTTAGTTAACTCGACACTGCATTAGTTGAATGTCAAGAATAATTTGTAGTTGACAGAGCTGGCCCAGGACCCTGGAAAGGGTAGGTCAGTGCAAAAAGGAGGCTTCATGTAATGGCTGAAGCACATGCCAATACTGAACGCTCACCTTTCCAAAAAGTGCAACTTTTCAATCCCCTGAGACAGAGCTCAAGATGTTTTATTTCATTTTCCTTGTACCATTGACTATGTTTAACTTTTAGAGAGTCCCTCAACTACTTTCTCTTTTGAAAAGTGATATTTTATCTACCATAATGAATGAAGGAATAAAAAGATAGGTGAGTGTACCCAGAGAGATAAGGTTAATAAACAGGCTGCCATTGATATTTTTTCCTAAATGACATTTCAAACAGAATTTGAGGGTCAATAGTCAAAGAGTCTTGTGAAAATTTCTATTAGAATTGCTACACAGTAGTTATTATTTGAATAACATAATAAAATGGGCATTTCCAAGAGAAATGCTTTCTTATTTCATGTAAATTGTCTTATAGAAATAAGGAAGATATCTGTGGTCATGGTGACAGTTCAGCTGTTCTAGATGTGAAATGTCCAAGGAAACTTTGCTCTTCAGTTTGAATCATTGGATAATTCAGTTTAGAAAGCTGAAGCTCCAACTTGCTTATGGGTCTACATTCTATATATTGTGTTTTAATCACTATTATTAAGATCAGTGAATATTTTAAATTATATAAACAGAAGAGATGTATTAAATAAAAAAGATGGAAATTTCTGGAAAAGTCCAAATGTGCAATAATTATTACTCTTTCACTAACGGGCTTTACCTATAAAAATAAATACATGGACATGATCTAAATATCATATCATTATAAATTGTTTCGTTTTTCTCAAGCCTAAAGGTTATTCATGATCCTGTTAAGAAAGTAAGCCATGTGACATTATTAAATAAAAGTGTGCAAATGTGCCCTGACCTGTGTGGCTGAGTTAGTTGGGCATTGTCCCACAAAGCAAAAGGTCACCAGTTTGATTTCTAGTCAGGGCACATCCTGGGTTCTAGGTTCAATCCTCAGTTGGGGCTAATAACAATCGATGTTTCTGTCTCATGTTCATGTCCCTCCCCGTCTCTCTAAAAATAAATAAATAAAATATTTTTAAAAGTGTGTGCAGATGCTTAGGGTATGTTCACCAAGGCATGCAAAAATATTGCTAAAGTGACCTAATTTTTTAAAACTATTTTCTTACATATCCTTTCTATTATTTTTGCCTAGGGAGAGAAAAAGAACTTTTTATGTGTTGTACTGTGCTAATTTTTTAAAGCTCCTAGACAAAACCTGACTAACAAGTCCAGGAGTAAAGGTACTACCCATTTGTTTTGTGGAACCTTTGGATTGTTATCACATCAGTCTCCAAAGGCAGAGGTGTTGGAGTCTACCATCATTTTTCTTCTTAGCCTATCACCTCCAGGGCCCCCTGATGACGTCCTTGCCAGGCCATGCTACCAAGTTTGCTCTATGGCCTCACAGTGTGAGCTTTTACCTTCTTCCCTAAGATTGGAAAGTCCTTTCCTCCTCCACTTTTCATAGCCTCCATGGAGTCACAAATTTAGTGTAGCAAAATGGAACTTTAGAAAGGTGCTTCTTGGGTTCTTGCAATACTTGTACGAACATGCAGGCCTGATTTCCCCACAGTTCTCTTGAATTCTTATGTCCATTATACTCTCAAGTCTGTCATAGTGTTTTACAAAGTCTGAGAAGACCGTCACTGTATCTTCATCCAGATTTAAGTCCTTTAGTATAATATGATAAAATATGACATGACATATAACCCTTGATCACCTCAAAAAATGGACCAAGCTCTTTCTCAACAGGTTGCTTCTATAAAATGGAGAAAATTACAAATAATCTATATGGACAGAGGAAATTTCAGTTAGTTGATGGTAAGACTATTTTGAGGCTAATGAAGGGCTCAAGATAAAGTAATGTGTGCAAGTGTTTTTGGCTATTATTCTAGAAGAAAATATAGAGGTAAGCTTCCTGACATTGGTTCTGGCAAAGATTTTTGTATTTGAAACTAAAGGCAAAGGCAATGAAAACAAAAATAAACAAGCAGAACTACATCAATCTAAAAAGTTATGCTCAGCAAGAGACCATGAACAAAATAAAAAGGCAACTTGTGGAATGGGAGAAAATATTTGCAAATTGCATATGTGATAAGGGGTTAATTTGAGAAAAAAATACAAGGAACTCATACAACTCATTAGCAAAAAAACCAACCCAATTAACAAATGGACATAAAAAGCCATTAGACATTTTTCCAAAGAAGACATATAAATGGTCAACAAGGACCTAAAAAGTGCTAAACATCACTAATCATCAGGGAAATGCAAATTAAAACCACTGTGGGATATCACTTCACAAATGTGGCGAAGATGTGGAGAAAAGGGAACCCTTGTGCATTATTGGTGGGAGTGTACATTGGTTGCAGCTACTATGGAAACGGTATGAAGGTTTCACAAAAAAAAAAAAATGAAAAATAAAAGCACCATATATGGTCCCAAAAGTCTGCTTCTGGGTATTTATTTTTTATTTTGCTTATAATTTTATAACTTTGGGGACATGAAAAGAATGAGGGAAAGAATTGAAGTGTGTTTTCCATTATGAAGATGGCAGAAGAGGAAGAGCATTTTTCTTTCTGTTTTTTTTGAACAATGTTTAAGAACAGACCAACGGGCTTCAGTGATTACTTTGGACCAGCAAATGTTCCATGATATTCACTGACACTTGTTATCTCCCCCTAGTACTTCAGCCAGTTCCTCATCTCTTTGTATCTTTACCTGTTGTCATACAGACATAGTATCACAATTCAAATTTTCCCAAGTGTTGCTGTAAATTTAATGAGCTAATCCTCACTCCATCTCAGTCAGCTAGGTTATATTTTTAGGCTAGCCATTTTACAGAAAGAAAAAGAGAGGCAACAGAAATTATAGGAACTTTTGAGTCATTGTGTAAATCTGCATTAAAACAGACAATCCTCCCCACCCCCATTGAAGCTTCTAGTGAGGATTAATATAGAAATGTAATTTCAAATGTTATAGTATAATGATTTAAGAAACTGAAAGTTAATAATCATAGTTATCATGTAACACTTTTTTGCAATTAATCTTTTATGTCTTTTCACATTTCCTAAGAATGACTTAACTATTATGATCTATTTAGCTATGTAGATTTACCAGCATAGTGTGTGAATGAGTCATTAAACAATAATATGGGATAAAGTTTTCTTTCTTTTCTTTTCTTTTTTTTTTTTTTTTTTTACCTGACAGAGTGCATTGGGATCCAATGCATCTGAAATGCTAAAACAAAAAACAAAAAAAACAAAAAAACCTGTGAAGTCTCAGTATTTTCAGTATTAATAGCAAGCCCTACAGGATTACAGTGGGGTCAGTTGTGATCCTAAACTGAAAAAATGTTTTGGAGCTCATCTAATCCACGTCTTTCATTAAAGAAAACAAACAAACAAACAAACAAAAAAACAAAAAAAAACTACTCCAATTCATTTGAAGATGGTGCTAGGTTATTCTTTGGAGACTAGTCCTGTTTCAAACTCGGTAAGACTGAAGATCTGTACTAAGTTCATCATTGATTTCACCTTAGTTTATTCTTAAAGCATAAATAACTAAAGAACCTATAAGTCAAGGATGAAGGATCCAGTCTTTAATTGTAGCTTTTAGAAGCACTCCCCAAATTTGGCTATCCTGGCAGCATTTGCAAGGTAAGATATTTTCTAGGTCTAAAAGATCTAGAATACAGTTTTGTTGTCACTTAAATGCTGTAATAAATATGTTGCTTTACTTTGAAAAATACCTGAAGCTTGCTATGTACAGGAATGTTGAAGCTTAGGAGCTTTTGCGAAGGGTGAAGGAAGTTCTTTGAAGTCAGAAATTTGTAACACTTGATGTAGATGGATGTGGCTCACACATGAGGTGAAATGAGGTAATCAGTAAATATTTGAGGTATATGGTTGTGTGCATTTTGTGTATTCCTACACAGTTTGATTTCCTTGGGTGCAATTTTCTGTACTCACATAATGTTTCTGGAGAATGAAATACTACATATGCAAATATAGTACTTGCATATGTATATGTAGTACTTGGCATATATAGTACTTGCATATACATATGCAGTATTATGCTCAAATTACTTAATTCATTGACACAAAGTTATGTCTTAAAAACAACCAGCACTGACTGTGTATTTTTTAGTGCCTATTCATGGATAGGCCAAATCATGAGCCTTTATATTATTCCAACTCACACAGCTGGCTATTGTCAGAGAAAGGGCTATAACAGCTCTCTAGACCAATAGTTGAACTATCTTACCAGGTCAACAAGATATCTTATCTTACCAAGGAATAAAGTAAAGAGCATGAACACGCTTTAAAAGGTGTAAAGTGCTCAGTGTAATGTGTTACTAGAAATGCCATAAATCCTTTATTCTGTTCTCTGTGACAAGAGGGCAATGTCTCTGCCCTATTCCTCTTTAAAAATAACTTTGCTTAATCTTCTAGGAATCAAGTGGGTGGAGACAGATTAACCAAACCTTAGCTCAAGAGAGAAATAAAAAGAACTAGCCAAAGAAAATAATAATCCCTAGGGATGGAAGCACCTACTCAACTAAAAGTGTACAAAAAAAAAAAAAGAAAGTGCAAAATGGAAAAGATTGATGATATGTATCCAATCTCCTGCAAATTAACTTGTGTCTTTGTGAAGAAAGCATGTCTGGGTCCAGAGTTCTTGCCTTTTGGAACTCATCAACATCCCTAAGGAAATTTTGTAAAAACACAGATGCCTGGGGCCTACTAGTCCCACTGATTTAGAATTTCTGGCAGTGGGACCCATGTGTGTATATTTCTTAAGGACAAGTAATTTTGATGAGCCATTTGGATAAGAGCCATGAGAAGTAAACGTTGTATAACCAGAGGCCTCTCAGAACCTTGGTTTCTGAATCCATAACCTACCTTGCTAACCACACAGCATTTGTTATGGGAATTAGATGAGTTAAAACATATGACAATTATTTACAATCTATGAAGCACTATATAATGTAAAGTTTAAAAATAGAAAAAAAATCTTCAGAATTTATAAATGTTTTATTGGAAAGATAGCCTTATAGTCATAAAATTCCTAAATTAAATAATTTGTTTTGATTTCCACTGTTACGATGGAAAATAATCCAAAAACATGGTATCTTTTGAGTAAGGATTGTCTCTTTTATCGACCTAAAATCCGACTTGACCTGTAAGTCATGACTGCAAATGCTTCTTCAAAATCGTAGTTCCTTGTATAACTGCCATAACACCTCATCCCCCTTTCTCCACAGATAACCCTTTTAGTATGCTTAGTAGATTTATATTTATTTGAACATGTTAGTGTTTGAGCACCTGCATTTTTGATTTTTATAAATGGGGTTGTTATATTTTCTATTCTTCTTCCAGTGCTTTAACTAAGTACTATATTGTTAAGATCCATTCATGTTTCTTTATATTCAGTTAGTTCATTGCTTTTACTAACAATTTCAATAGTATGTATATATGGTAAGTTGGTCCAAATCTTTATTCCTCCTCGTATCTATGCTCTTTGCTATGCAAGTTTGACATAGACAAACTTGCATAGCAAACTTTTGCATAGAGGGTGACCTGCCGCACCCCTTGACCCTAGAGTCAGCCATGTAACTTCTTAAAAAATATTTGCTGACTTGATATAAGCAAAAGTTTTTTTTAAAAAAAGTGTTTATGTATTTTCACTTTCTGCTGTGCCTCTGCCATTACAATAAAAAGACATGCTCAAGTTAACCTGCTGGTCCTAGGAAGAAATGTGGAGCAGAGCCAACCTGGAAATACATGAGTAAGCCAGCTGTACTGTAGATGTATGAGAAAGTTCAACTTATATCAAATGGGCCCACAAATGGACAAGAAGTAAATGTATGCTGCTGAAATTGTGTGGTTCTTATGGGACATTGTGGTGGCAATACCTGAGTGATACAGTGTACTGGGAGAATCTGCACTCTCATCGATTTTGAGTTCTGGATTTCAATTATGGAAAAACCAACCATTTGATTTAAAGATAAAACAACTTACAATATTCATGTTTATTTTAAAATGTAATTTAAAATGTACTTATGTATCTATCTATCTATCTATATACACATATACATGTATATATAGCCTTTCATTTACAAAGTGTTTCCTTTTTTATCTTATTTGATCCCCTCAACTCAAAGCAGCAGGCAGAGTAGTTTTTAAGTCACTTCCCTTATGTGCTCTGACAGGAGATCAAACCTGCAACCTTTTGGCGTAAGGGGCAACACTGCAAGCAGCTGAACCACTGGGCCAGGGTGCTCTTATTTCTTAATAAGGAGTATCATTACAGCATAGTAAGTTCATAGTCCCTTATACCAACATTAAAATGGTCACTATGGATACTTCAATAGCAAAAACATTCTTGGTAGTTGGATGACATAAATTTGGATATGAGAAAATTACTTGGGTTATAAATTGACAATGTAAAACTTGGGGGAGTTATCCAACTGCAGAAACAAAATGAAGCAAAACCCCAACTCTCCAGAACTGAATATTAAAAGGAAATTTCTGTGAGACACTCTGTGAGTCTCACTGGAAAGTGACCAAGAGAATCAACAATGGTCCTGGTTTTTGTTTTGTTTTGTTCTTTGTTTTTTTTTACTTTGAACTTGCACAGGGGACAATTAAACACCCCCAAAATGCACCTATTTCAAATGTGATAGAGGCAGGACCATAGGCTACTGATCAGGAGACTAGCTTGCAACCAGTAGTCTAAGAAACTGGCAGCCACAAAATTCCTGGAGAAAATGGGATTCAAGAGGGACTTTCTAGAAAGGCCATATCAGCAGCAGTGAAAATACTGGGTAAAAAGTTAAGAGACCTGTTACTAGTTATGGCTCCATCACAATTCCTATGGGGTTATTCCACTTCCCTGTCTATCTCTTTTCTTGACTTTAAAATGAGAACATTGATTAGGAACAGGAATGATAAACAGGCTTTTCCTACGGTGCTGATTTCTATTGCTTTAGAAAAACCTGGGGAAACGCCTATATGGGTGTCTTGCTTTTGCTATGCCTATAGACTGATTTGGGAGATATATTCCTAGTTCTGTGGTGAACTATCTTCTCTGAAAAGTAGCCTGTTAATTGTACAAATATGCAAGCAAACTTAAAAAGCCAGCGTTTCTCCCAACATGCCACTAAGAAGATCAAAGCCAGGTGGGAAAAATGCAAAGAAAGTATTTTCCTGTGCTGATGGATTACACAATGAAAAGAAAGTCAAAGTAATCCATCTCCATCAGCTTCTCAGGCTTCCTTTCACATTGTTTGTTTAAAACTCTGCTGACCTACCACAAAGAGCTGCTTTAAGCATCAGGAACTACTGACCACTAGAGATCCCCGGAGGAAATGCCAGAAACCCGATTTGTTCCTCTACATTTCCAGTTAGAGCAGATTGTATGTGTTTTAAAAGTGATGAGTTGTGTTGGGGCCACTGCTTTGATATGGTCCTCAGTGGCCCTTGTGTCAAACAGTAGCCTTGAACACCACTCCAGGGAGGAGAAGGAGCAGAGAGGTCAACACATGGTAATGTCCAGGGTAATGTGTCAGCTCATAAGTCTTCAGAACCTCCGGCCACGAAAAACAGCTGTGGCTTGCAAATGTCTGAACCCTGAGCTTTTTCTGTCTCCTTGTTTGTTCCTTGTGTGAAAAACTGTAACTGGATCTATTCCTGCTTGGCCTCAAAGGCAACTCATTTAACATGTAGAGACCCTGGGCCTGCCAGGTATCTGAGAAGAAATGCAGAGTATCAGCACCCTGCAGTATTTCATCTTATAGAAGCTCAGGTTGGCCTGTTTTCAGCCTTGCTTTCTCTGCTTCTGGCACTGGGTGTGCTGCCCTGTCCCCATTAGTGTATCATTAGTGCCACTAATGAAAATCTGGTTTTACACACTGAAAAGTGATCTGAAGCAGTCTTGAGGAAATGCTATAAAGGCTGGCCCTGCTGTGAGCAGGAGTCTTGGGCACACCTGCAGTTTTGACAGAGCTCTTAAAAAGTTCCCAGCCCTGGATGGAAGGAGGTGCAGCAAGTATAAACAGTATAATAAATAGTACAAATCAGTTCATTCTGGGACTGTGAAATCCCTCCTCTGCATCTTTATAAAGCCCATGCACTCTGTGATGGAGAAGTAAAGCCTTAAGGTTTTGTAGAATGAGGAAACTGGTCATTAACTCTAGGAACAGGAATTGTGTGCCAAACCCAACAGTCTTAAACAATCCTCTATGGTATTTTCCTCAAAGAAAACTAAAGAAGTACAAGCTGTTAATTTAAAATAATCATCTGTTTAGTAATAAACTCAAGTATTAACTCAGGTATCAGGGAATCAGTTTTATACTATGCAGTAAGTGGAAAGGAGGCGGAGCCTTAGTTTTAATCCAAAAACTTGACAGAGAATGGCTCATGAAATTAGAAAGTTGAAAGAAAAAAAAATAGGTGATTTCATTAAAAAAGATATTCCTGTATTGAAAAATAGAAAGAAGGGGAGGTGGTCCCTGAACATTCATATATATACTCATATATGCAAAGCCCTGCCACTTCTTAGAACAGCATCTTAGCAAAAGGCACTTAAACTGTGGCCATGAGAATGGAGAAAATGGGCCGAATGAATGAGACTGATAACAACAACCAAATGACAGGAATAGAATTGTTTCTTTTTGTTTCTTTTCTACCCAAGGGATTTTGGATCAACTCTAAGTCTGCCAGAAAACCAAGGAACCAGAATGACAAGTCACTGAGATCAGGAATTAACAAAGTGAAGCAAGGATACAAGGAAGACAAAAGATTGCTGATGTGGCTGAACTTTTCAGCACCTTCACCCTGATTTGAAGCTTTAGTGTTTTTCTGTCTGTGAATCTATGCAGTTACTCCTGTTTCTATATCCCTGCTGAATTGCTTAGTTGTGGGTCCTTAGGCAAATAGTTTAACCTCCCTGACCTCCCTTGTTTCATCCATGGTGGGAATAGTAAACTACTTATCTCACGGGATTGTTGTGATGATTAAACAATGAGACAGATGTGACAGTTTATTTGCCATAGTTAATGTTAGTAGAGAACTTTCTAATGACAGCTTTGCCAGATTGGTGGGGAAAATGACAATATGTTTAATACTTTGTATGTATATATATCTAGGAAAAAATATTGGGACTGGTTAGACACTATGATGTGGTGGTTAAGAATCTTAGCTCTAAAATCAGATGAGCATGAGTCTGAATCAAATTCTAAATCTTACCTGCTGGGTAACTTTGAACATGAGAATAAATATAAAAGCCTCAGGTTCCTTCTCTGTAAAATGTGATAATGATAATACTTGATAGGACTAAGTAAGATGTTGCATACACTATGTAAATTTCAGCCTAGTGTTTTACAATAGGAAATGCTCAATAACTTTGTTTTATATTCAATAAAAAATTTAGGTATGTAATATACATAAAACTTTACTTTTGAAAAATGGCTGAAAATGGATATAACCACAGCTTTAGAGCTCTATTGAACATTGAAAGGGTATTGAAAAATTAAGCCTAAAACTACAGAGGAAAGAAAAAAGTGACAGTAATAGATCCATAAGGAATACCTTGAAGAAAGAAAACCCAATCAATCATAATGGAGAGTTGGTGTTTTGATCCCTCCTGAACTGGTAGTCCCTATGTAAAGACCTCTTCCTAGTAGATAGTTATCTGTTCTTTGGCTGGATATTTTCATTGAGATGGAATGCATTGCATCTCAAGCCAATGGGTTTTATTTTTCAGTAATTCTTATTTTAAAGTTGATTAACATCTTATCCTCTCCAAATAAACATACCTCTTACTCCCAACCTTCTGACCCAGTTTCTCCTTCTTTTTTAAATTAATTAATTTATTTTTTCAAATACATTTGTCTCTGCCTCCACCCCACCACTTTCCCTTGCCCCTCCCCCCTTCCTCCCTCAACCCTTCCCCTTTGGTTTTGTCCATGAGTCCTTGCTATATGTTCCTTGACTTTCCCCCTCCCTTCCTTTTCCCCCCGCCTGTCCCCCCCTTCCCTCTTGTCTCTGTTGGTTTCTTTTCCTTTCAGTGTTGCTGGTCTTATTTTCCTTGCATCTTTGTATTGTTGGTTAGGTTCCAACCAACATATAGGTGAGATCATATGGTATTTGTCTTTCGCCCCCTGGCTTATCTTGCTTAGCATAATGCTTTCGAGTTCCATCCATGCTGTCACGAAGTTTAGTAGTTCTTTTTTTCTTTCTGCTGCGGAGTATTCCATTGTGTAAATGTACCACAATTTTTTGATCCAGTCATCTACTGATGGGCATTTAGGTTGCTTCCAACACTTGGCTATTGTCAATTGTGCTGCTATGAACATTGGGGTGCATAGGTTCTTTTGAATTGGCGTTTTGGGATTCTTAAGGTATAGTCCCAGCAGGGGAATCACTGGATCCAAAGGCAGTTCCATTTTCAGCTTTTGGAGGAAATTCCACACTGCTTTCCACAGTGGCTGCACCAGTCTGCATTCCCACCAAACAGTGGACTAGGGTTCCCTTTTCTCCACAGCCTCGCCAGCACCTGTTGTTTGTGGATCTGTTTATGATGGCCATTCTGACCGGTGTGAGGTGGTACCTCATGGTGGTTTTGATCTGCGTTTCTCTGATGGCTAGTGATGCTGAGCATCCTCTCAAATGTCTCTGGGCCCTCTGTATCTCTTCCTTGGAAAAGCATCTGCCCAAGTCCTTTGCCCATTTTTTGATTGGATCATTTGTGTTCTTGGAGTGGAGTTAAGTGAGTTCTTTATATATTTTGGAGATCAAACCTCTATCTGATGTGTCATTAGCGAATATATTTTCCCATACGGTTGGCTCCGTTTTCATTTTGCTGATGTTTTCTTTAGCCATTCAGTAGCTTTTTATTTTGTTGAGGTCCCACTTGTTTATTCTTTCCTTTATGTCCCTTACTTTAGGAGACATATCAGTGAAAAAATTGTTGTGTGGAATATCTGAGAGTTTCCTGCCAATGTTCTCCTCTAGGACTTTTATGGTGTCGCGACTTATATTTAAGTCTTTTATCCATCTTGAGTTTATTTTTGTGTATGGTGTCAGCTGATGATCCAACTTCAATGTTTTGCATGTAGCCATCCAGCTCTCCCAACACCATTTGTTGAAGAGGCTATTATTGTTCCATTTTATGCTTCTTCCCCCTTTGTCAAATATTAGTTGCCCATATAGACCTGGGCTTATTTCTGGGCTTTCTATTCTGTTCCACTGGTCTATGTGACCCAGTTTCATACCTATTACAGTCCTGAATAATCTAAGCTCTTTTCCACTGACTATCCTTCACATATTTTAAGTGATAGGGAAAACATTTTTCTACCTCTTTAGGAAGTCATAACTTAGCTCATAAAGCAGTGGGATAGGGCAATGATGCTCTTACCACCAGTTTCCTCTCCTGTCTAAACACACCTAGAGGTTAACGGGGAGGCCCCATTCTCTTTGTCTTGATACTGCGGCTTGGTGGGAATGGGGGAATAATACCATTTCAGTTGATGAGTAAAGGTTAGCTCTGCATATTCCTTTCTAGGGGTGTCATTCCAAGGTCTATAATTAAAAAGAGATCTAGTAGGACTCTAGCTATGACTACTGGCAGGGCCAGCTTATAATCTGCAGGGCTCCTTTTTCAAAAATGATTAATCATTTGGAAATGTTGATGGCCTAGCATCAAGGCCTTTTGCACTTGCACAGGTCTTATGGACATGAGAAGTGTGCCCTGGTACTAGTTAAAATGATTCTTTTACACTTAGTTTTATAAGTTGTAAAGTTAATATTTCTATTTCCATCTGTCTTATACTTATTTGTATTTCTTAATTGACTATGTACTCAAAGTATGGTTTATTAAGCCACTTGTACTCCTAATAGAAGACACTGATTATCTCTCCAGAATGCTGTGTGATATGTAAAATATATATATTTATATGTGTATACACCCACATATATAACATATAATGAGATAAAAGCATACAATAAATGTATAATCATTTAAATTATTTTAAAATTTCATAGACATGGCTTATAAGATAGGTTGACACAGTAATGATAATAGTTGATATATCTGGGGACAGAGTTATGGAGGATTTATTTTCTCTTATAAATATCCTTAAATATATTACCAAATTAGTAAGAAGCCTGAAGCTGCAAAAACATTAAACCCATAGACTAAAATTCTCAAACCAGTGAAAGAAAGTGTCTCAGGATTAAATAAGCCATAACTTATCAGGATGAATGGGTCCACTGAGTAGGATGAATTGTAAAAGATGCATTCATTAACACATTGTGGTGAAATTTCAGAAAAATGGAATCAGATAAAATTATGAAAGCTTCTAGTGTTTGGAAGTTTGGAGGAGATTTGTGCAAAGAGGTAATGGAAGGGAAGTAAATAGATTGCTATATTTCACAGCTATATAATTCAAATGTGAAAATGAAGAAATGCATCAGTTCAGATATGCATCAATTCAGAAATCTTATCATATCTAGACTTTCTCTAAAATGTATATGGTGCTGGATATGATCCAATAAAGAGACAAATAAATCCAGTGTATGAGGAAAATAGTGAGTGAGGAAATTGGAAAATCATGTTGAAAACTCCAAATAAGTTGTTGCAAAATATTTGGAAGTATAATCTCTGCTGAAATACACAGTGTAACAATATGGTAGAGTTACTGAAGAGACCAGTTCTGGGACCAGATTGCCAGGAACAAAACTCAGTTGGGGATGAACTTGGGCACACTACTTAATCTCTCCATGCTTCAATTTTCTCTTCTATAAAAATCAGGATAGTATTTTTTCACATTTTCTCTATAGGGTTAAATATGTTAATGTAGATTAAACATCTAGAAGAATATCTAACATATGGCGAACTATCAAAATATATTATTATTTAGGTGGTAGTATAGACAGAGGATAGAATGCTAAATGTTTTCATCTTATTTGCAGGGAGGGCATTAAAATGATTAACTCTAGATTTTTTGTTTTTTTGTAAATCATCAGTGATACATAACTAGGATAATATATCATGATAATATTGATTTTATTCCAGAAATACAAGGTTGGCCTAACACTCAACCAAGGCTATTCACCACAATAACAGAAAAAAATAATAATAATTAACTCAATTAATGCAGCCCTCCTGACAGTAGGGCACTGTGCTGGGAGAGGAGTTTATGGTGAGTGTGTGTCTCAGCCTTTTCAATATATCCTGGGACTCCATTCCTGGGTTCTCCTCAGGAGGTGGTACCAATATATAAGGATTCCTAAGCTCTTAAAAACTGGATAATAAATGAATGAATTGCAAATAGCTCCTTCCAAACAAGCTGACACAATCAGTAAGTGAAGAAACCAGGATTCAGACACAGATGTATTTTTAAAAATTGAAGACAACACTTCCAACAGCAAAAAGAGGACAACTCACTTTACCGAGATGCTTGCTTTATTGCAGTAGCGTGGAACCGAACCTACTATATCTGTGACGTACCCCTTTATTCTCCTCCAAATATGCAGAGAGATCCAAGGTGGCACAGGGGTAAGTGGAAACTACAATAACCTCCTCCCAGGACCAATCTGGAATTACAAGTAAATTTTAGAGAAATCATCCTGAATAACCAACTGAACACTAGCTGGAGAGAAGCCTTATAACCATGGACAGAAGAAACCATTTCACCAGAACAAGACTGGTAGGGAGTACAGAGATGGTGTAAGAGAGCTGGCTGGGCTCCCATGGGTGGCAGCTGAAGTTCTAGAGGGATATTTCAGCATCCAGGGGCTTTCCCCTGAGAAGCGTGTGTTCTAAACCCTAAGCTGAGCTCCCCAGCCTATAGTACCAGTGCCAGAAAGGAAACCACATAACATGCAGCTGTGAAAAGCAGCAGGGTTTCTGTCTGCCAGGGAGAGATGGCTGGGGATTCAGGAAGCCTCTTAAAGGGCCACGACATAAAATTTTGTTTGCAGTCACTTAACCTGGGCTCCAGAACAGGGAGGGCAGAGTGAACTAGAGATGCTTGAAAAGAATCTGGGGTTGGTGGCCCTGGGGAGACAACTGAAGGAGTAGCTTCCAGGATCCCTGCACTGAGTCATTCCACATACTGCAGGCTCCATCATTCTCAGGTAGAGCACTCCTTTCTGAATGGCCTCAGACTGAGGGGAAGCAATAGCCCTGCCTACAGGAATTATCTGCCCTACCCTGTGGAGCTTAAGCAGGGCTGCAGATTATAGCTTGAGGCTATATCATTGATTAGTTTAAAAACTAATGAATATCTCTGGGAGCTCTATGACATTTCAGCTGACCCTCCCCAAAGCCTTGTGCTGATGAAAGCTGGTTTTGGTACATAGCCTGGTTCTTTCTGCACACAAACAGGCCCAGCAGAGGGACCCACACACTGTGGATCGCTGATAGCTCCAAACAGGATGCCCAGGGCTAGTCACAGGCAGAGTTTGACTCAGATGCACCAGAGTCTATTTAATACATAAAAACAAATACAGAGAAGCAGCCAAAATGGTAAGACAAAGGAACAGACCTCAGATGAAAGAATGAGAGAATTCTCCAGAAGAAGAGCTTCATGAAATGGAGGCAAGATATTCATCAGATAGATAGTTTGGAGTAATAATTATAAACATACTGAACAACATGAAAAAAGACATAGAAACCATAAGAAAGGACCAGTCAGAAATAAATAATGAAATGTCTGAAATAAATAATACACTCGAAGGAATAAATAATAGGTTCAATGAAGCAGAGGATTGAATCAGTGATTTAGAAGACAAGGTAAGAAAAAGACCCAAGCAGAGCAGCAAAAAGAAAAAAGAATCAATTAATGCACAAAAAACTTAAAAAAAAAAAGAGTTTTACATCCATTCATGATTTAAAAAAATAACAAACTAAGAATAGAAAAGAACTCTTCCCCTTAGTTTTATAGGGACATAACTGACATATAATGTGATGTAAGTTTAAGACATATTTGTAACTTATAAGGCAAATACCGAATTTGATGCTGACAGACAATTGAAAACTATACACAGACCATGGATATTATAGGTTTCCTTATGCCATTTCTACTGTGGACTTTTTGAAATTAGTTTTTAATTTAGTGTGTAAGAGAACAAATATTTTTGAACTCAGCTATATGGTAATCAATGTGGTATCTATTAAATAGATATATGTTTCTGGATATAAAAATAATAAAGTATATAATGTGATGATTTGATATACATATACAGTAATCCCCTCATTCATGATTTTGCTTTATACAGTTTCAGTAACCCGTGGTCAACCATAGTAAAAAATATTAAGTGGAAAATTCCAGTCATAAACAATTCATAAGGTTTAAATTGCATGGCATCCTAAATAACGTGATAAAATCTCACACCATCCTGCTTCATTTTGGCCCAGGATGTGAATCATAACTTTGTCCACCATAACCATGTTGTATACATTATCTGCCAATTAGTCACTTAGTAGCTGCCTCAGTTATCAGATAAACTGACATAGTATCACAGCATTTGTGTTTAGTAACCCTTGTTTTACTCATAACAGCCCCAACGTACAAGGGTAATGATGTAGCAATTCTTATGTGCATTACATTCTTATGTAGTGTCCTTCCTTTAAGAGAAAATATATGTATGTATAAGAAAAAGCATAGTATAAATATGATTCATTACTCTCTGCAGTTTCAGGCATCCCCTGGGGGTCTTGGAATGTATCCCCCATGCATATAGGGAGACTACTATATATTGTGTAATGATTGACACAGGTGAGCTAACACATACATCATTTCACATACTTACCATTTTGTGTGTGTGTGTGCTGATAACATTTAAGGTTCACCCTCTTAGCAACCTTCAAGATGTATAACACAATATTGTTAACCATAGTCACTATGTTGTATATTAGACCTCCAGAACTTATTAATCTTTTTTATTGTATTTTTCCTTTACCATTTATCTCCCTTATGCTTTCTTCCACCTCCATCCACCCCTGTC
This sequence comes from Pteronotus mesoamericanus, assembly GCF_021234165.1. Lineage (NCBI taxonomy): Eukaryota > Metazoa > Chordata > Mammalia > Chiroptera > Mormoopidae > Pteronotus > Pteronotus mesoamericanus. The sequence goes on along the minus strand of NW_026555105.1, from coordinate 30,205,623 downwards.
CCCCTGCAATCACCACGCTTTTGTCCATGTGCATGAGTTCTTTTTCTTTTTTGCTCAATCCCTTTACTTCCCAACCCACCCACTGAGCTGTCAGCCTGCTTTCGTCTTATAACTGAAATTTTTGTCCTTTTTGACTAACATCTCCCCATTTACCTCACCCCCCAACCATTGGAAACCACAAACTTATTCTGCTACTTTGAGTTTAACTTTTTCAGATTTCACACATAACTGAGATCATACAATATTTGTTTTCTCTACCTGACTTACTTTGCTTAGAATAATGCTCTCTGGGTTTATCTATGTTGTCACAAATGACGGGATTTTGAAAGAAACTTTGAAAATCTGATAATGGTATCTACACAAAACCTACAAATAAAAGCATACTTGATGATAAAAATTGTTGGTTGTCCTCTTAAAAACTGGAACAGAACAAGAGTACAATCATGGACTAAAGGTTATAGCTATTCGAATAACACAAGAAAAATAGATAAAATGTATCAGAATTTGAAAGAAAAAATTAATATTTGCAAGTAACATAATTTTATGCATAGAAATTTCACAATACTCTACTGGCACACTTGATTTAGTGAATGAATTTAATAAGATCACCGTGATGAAAGATGATTTGACTTTGAATGGTGGGCACACAATGCAATATACAGATCATGTATCATAGAAATGTATACTTGAAACCTATATATTTTATTAACCAATGTCACCCCAATACATTAATAAAAAAAATAAGGTCACTGAATTAAAGGCAAATATAAAAGTTAATATTACTTCTTGTCTCAGCAATAAATAACTGGAAAATTACATTTTAATAAAATGGCATTAAAATATCATCAAAAACATCAAATACCTCCAAGTTTATCTAATGATAAGCATGAAAGACTTTTACATTGAAAAGTATAACATATTATTGAGAGAAATTTTTAAAGACCAAAATAGACCATGCCTATGGAAATCTCAATATTTTAAAAGTACCCAATTTTACCAATTTGATTTATAAATACATCCAATTTTAAGTCAAATTTTATCAGAGTTTTGCGTGCAAATTGATAAGCTGATTATAAAAATTACATGGAAATGCAAAGGAACTGAAATAACCAAATGATTTTATACAAGTTAGAGTATGTTGCTATCAGATATTAAGGCTGAATATAAAATTATAGCAATTAAGATATTGTGATGTTTGTATCAGGTAAATCAAGCAATCAAGCAAATAAATAAATGAAAAAGAATAAAGAGACCTGATTTATATCAAAAGTGAAGAATGAATGGTGTTTTTAATATATGGTGTCATATCTTTTGTTTGGTCATACAGAGGAAAAAGTATTGTGATCTCTACCTCACACCATACCTGAAACAAATCTTCAACAAAGATTGAAGATTTAAATATGAAAGGTAAAATATAAAAATTTCAGAAAAAAATGCCAGTATATCTTTATGACATTATAGACAGTAAAGATTTCTTAAATAAGGTTCAAATAGGTTATTCATAAAAAATTGATAAATTGTATTAAAATTAAAGCTATTTCTTAATGAGAGTGAAATGGCAAAGCAACAATTGACATAAATTATTTTTAGGATCTATTTCTAACAAGGATCTCATGTCTAAATTATATAAAGAACATCTCCAAATTAATAAGAAATTGGTGGACAACCAATGTACAAATGGGCTAAAGACTCAAACAGTCCCTTTCCTGAAAAAATTAGTCAAGTGGTTAGAAAATAAACAAATCTAAATCTCATTAATCATAGAGACATCCTATTAAAACCAAATTATGTAAAACTTCCAATGTTTGTGAGGATGTTGATCAATCAGAATGTACACCCTGTGAATGTAAGTTGATAAAAATCACTTTGTAAAACTGACAGTTTTTAACAATGATAAAAATATGAAATGTTATAACAATTCCACTACTATGTCTATACAAAAAGAATTGTATATATACTTTCAAAAATATATGTACATCATGCTTAATACTGCACTATTTGGAATAGTAAAAAATTGGAAACTATCCATTTCCAATCAATAGTAAGAGAATATATAAAAAGGATACATAAATCGTGGTATATTCACAGGACTGAATATTATATAGCAATGAAATTCCATGAATTAAAGTATATACAAAAACATGGTAGAATCTCAAAAGTATAATCTTCATAGAAAAATATCCAGGAAAAAATGAATATTTGTAGTACAGTTTCATTAATAAAAATTATAAAAACAGTTTAGAAAACCACAATGTTAAAAGGCAAAAAAGTGGGGATATCAATATGGTGAAGGAGTGAAGGGAAATCACACTGACCTCCTCCCAGAACCAACCTGGAATTACAACTAACTTGTGGAGAAATCACCTGGAACAAACAACTGAACAATAGTAAGAAAGGAACCTTATAACCTCAAACAGTCAGAGAATTGGCTTTGGCACAACCTAAGTGGTAAGGAATGTGGTAGAGACTCAAGAAGGCAGTCTGGGCACCCATGGGCAGTAGCACCAGAAGGATATTTAAATAGTCAGTTGGATCCCCATGAGAAGAGTGGGATCTAAACCATAGGCGGGGATCTTTAGCCTATAGAATCAGACCAAAAAGAACACAGAAAGCAGCCACCTGTGAATAGTGGCAGGGTTTTTATCAGCTAGAAAAAGACGATAGAGAGGCAAAGAGCCATTTAAAGGGCCAATGCATAATTTTTTATTGTAGCCACTTACCCTGGACTCAAGCAAAGGCGGAGGCAGAGTAGGCTGGAGTCGCCTGAGGAGATAAGGGGAAGGGGGCTTTAGGGAGAGAACTGAGAGAGTAGCTGGTGGGGTTCTGGTACTGAGTTATCCCATATAGGGCAACCCCATCTTGCTCAGGCAGACCACTACCCTGAGTGGCAGCAGCATGAAAGGACACAATAACCCCACTGCAGGAGGGACTCTATGCAACCCTGTGGTGCCTAATCCTGATTGCTGAGTGCAGGGTGACTAGATTTACAACTGAATGAGACAGCCAAAGACAGTAGATTCCTGGAAGACTTGAAAAGACTGCCTAAGGTCAGATGGGGTCAACAGCTAACATGGTCAGAGGCAGATACAGAGAGAAAAAACAGCGGTCTCATAATACAGAAGTACACCCTGCAAAGTGAGGAATTCAACAAAGATCAATTGAAGAAGCAGAAGCAAAAAAGAAGTCTCACAAAAAGTGGGAAGACAAAAAACAACCCCCAGTTGAAGGGAAAGGATGAATCCCCAGAAAGAGAACTAAATGAAGTAAAGGCAAGTAAACTATCAGATAGTGAGTTCAAAACAATGGTTCTAAAGAAGCTTAATGAACTCAGTGAGCTCAGAGAGAATAAGAAAAAACTACAGGGAAACTATGAGGAACTTACTGCAAGCTATATCAGCATGAAAAAGGATATAGAAACTATCAATAAGAGGCAAGAAGAGATGAGGAATATGTTTTCTCAATTGAAGAATGTATTAGAAGGAATCAAAAGAAGGCTAGATGAAACAGATGATTGAATCAGTGAGCTGAAGGACAAGATAGGAGAAAGCTCCCAGAGAGAGAAAGAACGTGAAAAAAGACTCAAAAAGAATGAAGAGGCATTTAGAGAAACACAGCACAACCTGAAACATACTAATATCCATATAAGAGGAATAGCAGAAGGAGATGAAGAGGAGAAAGAGATAGAGAACCTGTTTGAAAAAGTAATGATGGAAAACTTCTCTAATTTGAGGGGAGAAGAAGTCATACAAGTCCAGGAAGCACAAAGGGTCCCATTCAAGAGGAACCCAATGAGACCCACTCGAAGACACATCTTCATTAAAAGGGCAAATGGCAAAGACAAAGAGAGAATACTAAAGGCAGCAAGGGAGAAATGGATAGTAACATAAAAGGTGGTCCCCCATACAGCTTCTCAAAAGAAACATAACAAGACAGAAGGGAATGGCAAGAAATATTTCAAATCATGAAAAGCAAAGTCTTGAAACCAAGACTGCTCTACCCAGTAAGGCTCTCAATTAAAATGGAAGGCAAAATAAGGAGTTTCCCAGTCAAAAGAAGGCTAAAAGAATACACCTCTACCAAACCAGCACTGTAAGATATGCTAAAGAGACTGCTTTAAGAAGATGAATAAAGAGAGTGAGAAAGAGAGGAACACAGGTACAAAGGGGAAAAAAATAAATAATAACCTATCAATAATAATTTTAAATGTAAATGCATTAAATGCTCCAATCAAAAGACATAGGGTAGCTGAATGGATAAGAAGACATGACCCACACATACGCTGCCTACAAGAGACTGACCTCAGAACAAAGAACGAAAACAGACTGAAAGTAAAGGGATAGAAAAAAAAATATTCCAAGCAAATGGACAGGGAAAGTAAGCAGGAGTAACAATACTTACATCAGACAAGATACATTTCAAGACAAAGTCCATAAAAAGAGACATAGGTGAACACTTCCTAATACTCAAAGGAAGAATCCATCAAGAAGATATAAACATTGTAAACATATATGCACCCAATGTAAGAACACCGAAATATATAAGGAAAATCTTTGAGGGCTTCAAGAAGGAGATAGAAAGCAACACACAGATAATGGTGGATTTTAACACCCCACTGTCAAAAATGAATAGATCTTCCAAGCATAACATCAACAAGGATATTGTGGAACTGAACGACACATTAGATCAAATGGACTTAACTGACATATACAGAACCTTTCATCCCGAAGAAGCAAAATACACAGTCTTTTCAGATGCACATGGAACATTTTCAAAGATAGACCACATGATAGGACAGAAAACAAGCCTCAACAAATTTTAAAAAATGAAAACAACAAGGATTTTCTTGGATCACAAGGCCTTGAAACTAGAAACGAACCTCAAAGAAAAACCTCAAAAGCATTCAAACTCATGGAGACTGAATAGCATGATGTAAAACAATGAATGGGTTAATAATGAGATCAAAGAAGACGTCAGAAAGTTTCTGGAAACAATTGAAAATGAATACACAGCAGTCCAAAACCTCTGGGACACAGCAGTCCCAGTTCTGAGAGGGAAATTCCTAGCAATACAGGCCTACCTAAAAAAGAAACAGTTCAAATAAATGACCTAACCCTACAACTTGAATAACTGGAGAAACAACAACAAACAAAGCCCACAGCAAATAGAGGGAAGGAAATAATCAGGATAAGAGCATAACTGAATGATATAGAGACTAAAAGAACAATTCAAAGGATCAACAAATCCATGAGCTGGTTCATTGAAAAAATAAACAAAATTGACAAACCTATAAGCAGACTCATCAAGAAAAAAAGGGAGAGGACCCAAATAAATAATATCAGAAATGAAAGAGGAGAAATAACAACTGATACCACAGAAATACAAAGGATTGTAGGAAATTACTATGAAGAATTACATGCCAAGAAATTAGAAAACCTGGGTGAAACAGACAAATTTCTAGAAAAGTATAAACTTCCAACACTGAATGAAGAAGGAGAAAGCCTGAACAGACCGATAACAGCTGCTGAAATTGAATTGGTAATCAAAAATCTCCTTGCACACAAAAGCCCTGAACTGGACTGTTTCACAGGAGAATTTTACAAAACATTTAAGGAAGAGCTAACCCCTGTCCTTCTCAGACTATTCCAAAAAATTCAAGACGGAAGACTCCCAAACTCTTTTTATGAAGTTAGCATCACCATAATCCCAAAACCAGATAAAGACACAACTGGGCAAGAAAACTACAGGCCAATATCACTGATGAACATAGACACTAAACTCCTCAACAAAATATTGGCAAACTTCATGCAGCAATACATTAAAAGAATCATCCACCACGATCAAATGGGATTCATCCCAGGGATGCAAGGATGGTTCAATATACACATGTCAATAAACATAATACATCACATAAACAAAAGAAAAGACAAAAACCACATGATCATCTCGACAGACGCAGAAAGAGCATTCGATAAGGTACAGCACCCATTTATGATCAAAACACTCAGCAAAATGGGAATAAATGGGGCGTTCCTCAATGTAATTAAGGCCATATATGAAAAACCTACAGCCAACATCATACTCAACGGGCAAAAACTAAAAGCTTTCCCACTAAGATCAGGAACACAAGGATGTCTGCTTTCACCACTTCTTTTCAACATCATATTGGAAGTCCTAGCCAGAGCGGTCAGACAAGAAAAAGAAATAGAAGACATTTAAATTGGAAAGGAAAAGGTAAATATCAATTTTTGCAGATGACTTGATAGTGTACGTAGAAAACCCCATAGAGTCCTCCAAAAACTGCTTGACCTGTTACGTGAATTTGGCAAAAGAGCAGATACAAAGCCAATATTCAGAAATTGAAGGCATTTTTGTACACCAACAATGAAATATCAAAATCCAAAGTCAGATAAAGAATCCCATTTCCTAGTGCAATATGAAAAAACAAGTACCTAGAAATAAAAACTTAACCAAGGAAGTAGAGATCTGTACACAGAAAACTATACAACACTGAAGATGGAAATTAAGGAAGACACAAATAAATGAAAGTGTATACTGTGTCCATGGATTGGAAGAATTAACATCATCAAAATGTCCATATTACCCAAAGCAATTTATAGATTCAACTCAATCCCTATTAAAATACCAATGATATTTTTCATAGGTATAGAACAACCATTTAAAAAAAATTTAATGGAACCATAAATTATCCCGAATAGCTACAGGAATTATGAGAATGAAGAACAATATAGGAGGGATCACAATACCTGAGATCAAACTATATTACAAGGCCACTGTGATCAAAACAGTCTGGTACTGGCATAAGAACAGACACATGGATCAATGGAACAGAACAGAGAGCCCAGAAATGAACTCATGTCTCTATGGTCAACTGATATTCAACAAAGGGGGCAGGGGCAATAAAATTAAATAAAAATATCCTCTTCAACAAATGGTCTTGGGAGATTTGGACAGCTATATGCAAAAAGTTGAACTTTGACCACCAACTTCCACCATACAAAAATTAAATTCGAGATAGATGAAAGACTTAAATACAAATTGTGATGCCATGAAATTCCTAGAGGAGAGCATAGGACGGAAACTCTCAGATATCCTGCACAGCAATATTTTCACCAATGTACCCTAGAACAAGGGACATAAAGGAAAGAAGAATCAAATGGGACTACATTAAATTAAAAAGTTTCTTCATGGCTAAAGAAAACATTAGAAAAATAAAAAGTGAACCAAACATATGGGAAAATATATTTGCCAATGTAACTTGGGCAAGGGTTTGATCTCCAAAATATATAAAGAACTCACTCGACTCCACTCCAAGAACACAAATGATCCAATCAAAAAATGGGCGAAAGACCTGGGCAGACGCTTTTCCAAGGAGGAGATACAGAGGGCCCAGAGGCATTTGAGAGGATGCTCAGCATCACTAGCCATCAGAGAAATGCAGATCAAAACCACCATGAGGTACCACCTCACACCGGTCAGAATGGCCATCAGAAACAGATCCACAAACAACAGGGGCTGGCGTGGCTGTGGAGAAAAGGGAACCCTAGTCCACTGTTGGTGGGAATGCAGACTGGTGCAGCCACTGTGGAAAGCAGTGTGGAATTTCCTCCAAAAGCTGAAAATGGAACTGCCTTTGGATCCAGTGATTCCCCTGCTGGGACTATACCTTAAGAATCCCAAAACGCCAATTCAAAAGAACCTATGCACCCCAATGTTCATAGCAGCACAATTTACAATAGCCACGTGTTGGAAGCAACCTAAGTGTCCATCAGTAGATGATTGGATCAAAAAAGTATGGTACATTTACACAATGGAATACCACGCAGCAGAAAGGAAAAAAGAACTACTGAACTTCGTGACAGCATGGATGGAACTCGAGAGCATTATGCTAAGTGAAATAAGCCAGGGGGCGAAAGACAAATACCATATGATCTCACCTATATGTTGGTTGGAACCTAACCAACAATACAAAGATGCAAGGAAAATAAGACCAGCAACACTGAAAGGAAAAGAAACCAACAGAGACAAGAGGGAAGGAGGGGACAGGGCGGGGTGAGGGGGAAGAAAGGGAGGGGGAAAGTCAAGAAACATATAGCAAGGACTCATGGACAAAACCAAAGGGGAAGGGTTGAGGGAGGGAGGGGGGAGGGGCAAGAGAAAGTGGTGGGGGGAAGGCAGAGACAAATGTATTTGAAAAAATAAATTTAAAAAAAGTATAAAACTAAAAAAAAAGAAAAAATGAAAAAACAAACCGACAGTAAGTAGAGGGGAGGAGGAAGAGGGGTAACAAGGAAAAGCAGGGGAAGAGTCAAATCAAAGAACATCTATAAAGCCAAAGTTGGGAAGGATTGAGGGTGGGGGGTGGGGTGGGTGGGGCAGGAGAAATGGTGGCGGGAAAATGGAGACAAATATATTTGAACATTAAAAAAAAGTAAAAAAAGTGGTTACTTTTGACTGGGTATAGTGAGTAAATGATGGCAGAGAATTATGCTACTGGAATATCGATTAAATAAGTAGTTTGTGAAGCTTCATCAAGCTGTGCATGTATTATTTGTATATTTTTTATAAGTATAGAAATACTTCAATTAAAATTTATGAAAATAGCAAATTCATTTTATACGTACATATATACCCAAAAAAGCTGAGAAAATATTTTAATGTGCCATTTATATAATAGCATCAAAAGAAATGAAATAATTATGATAAATCAAAGATGTACAGAATTCTACCCAGCAAATTACAGAATATAATTTAAGAATTTATTGAGACGTGCTGTCATTACTATAAATATCAGGGTGAACACTGTAAGGCATATGATTACCTAACCAGTGTGCTGTACACTTAACAGTAATACAAAATAATATTGAAAGTAAACTGTAATTCAAAAAGATAAAAACAAATAAAAATAAGGTATTTATTGGAATGCCTTATCTCCATAGATTTACATATGATCAACAGGCCTTTTTTTATTCATTTTTTAAATTTAATTTTATTTTTTATTTTTAATCATGTTTATTCTATTAAAGTTGTCTCAGTTCTTTCCCCTTCGCCCTCCTCCACCCATCCCACCTTACCCCCTTCTCTCACAGTCAATTCCCATTCTGTTGTCCATGTCCATGGGTCATTCATACATGTTCTTTGTCTAGTGCCTTCTCCTTCTTTCCACCATTATTCTCCTTCTGCATCCCCTCTGGTCACTTTCAGTCTGCTCCATGTTTCCATGCCTGTGCTTTATTTTGTTCATTAGTTTATTTTGTTGAATAGATTCTGCTTATAGATGAGATCATATGGTATTTCTCTTTTACTGACTGGCTTATTTCATTTAGCATAATATTCTCCAGTTCCATCCATGTTGTTGCAAAAGGTAGAAGTTCCTCCTTTCTTTTTTTTTAAATGAGATTTATTTTATTTATCTATTTTTTTAAAATGTCAAAATTCATTATAAAATATTAAAAAATCTAAATCCATTTTAAAATCTAAGCAACTAAAACATGACAGCAGCACAGAAATAATCAAGTAGATCAATGAAATAAAATGAGCATTCTAGAAACAAATGTATATATTTGTCTAACAATGTAATATATGATTAACTTGATATTTCAAATCAATGGAGAAAATAAGACTTATTCAACAAATAAGGTTCATGGACCACTATTACTTGAAATAAAACACACACAGAGTCCTAATTCACACATTATACAAAATATATACATGTGAATTAAAAATCAATATGTAAAACCAAAGAGTTTTAGGAGAAAATACAAGATAATATTTTTCTTACCCTGAAGTAAAATATTCAAACCCAGAAGCTCTAAAGTAATATATTGACCATATCACTATATTAAACATTTAAGACTATGCAGTAATCTACATATAAAAAAAATTTAAAGGACAAGTAATAGAATAGGAAAGTATTTGCAACACATCTAAGAAAGGATTAATTTTTTTTTTTAGGTAAAGAATTCTACAAACATTTAATCAAAAAATGGATAAAGGAGACCATTTAAAGCCTCTTAAGAATATTATAAATAGGCAAGAAATATACAAAACAGGTTTAGTTTCAATGAATAATAAATTATCACTTAAAATAATATTATTGTCACAATCAGAAAAATAAGTATTAAAAATATTGATAACATCAAGTATTAGTGACAGTGAAAGGAACTGGGTATTCACAGATTCTTTTTCATCTTCTTAAAGCAGTCCCTTTAGCATATTTTGCAATGCTGGCTTGCTAGAAGTGTGTTCTGGTAGCCTTCTTTTGTCTGGGAAATTCCTTATTTTGCCTTCCATTTTAATTGAGAGCCTTCCTGGGTAGAGCAGTCTTGGTTGCAGGCCTTTGCTTTTCATGACTTGGAATATTTCCTGCCATTCCCTTCTGGCTTGTAGTGTTTCTGTTGAGAAGTCAGCTGCTAGACATACTGGGACTCCCTATATGTTACTACACATTTCTCCCTTGCTTCCTTTAAGATTCTGTTTGTTTTTGATATTTGCCATTTTAATGATGATGTGTCTTGGAATGGGCCTCGTTGGGCTCCTCTTCAATGTGACCCTCTGTGCTTCCTAGACTTGTGTGACTTTTTCTCTCCTTGAATTAGGGAAGTTTTCCATCATTACTTTGTCAAACAGGTTCTCTATCCCTTTCTCCTCTTCTCCTCCTTCCGGTATCCCTATTATATGGATATTATTATGTTTCAGTTTGTCCTGCATTTCTGTGAATGCCTCTTCATTCTCTTTGAGTCTTTTTTCATTTTCTTGCTCTTTCTGGAGCTTTATTCTACCTTGTCCTCCAGCTCGCTTATTCGATCCTCGGCTTCATCTAGTCTGCTTTTGATTCCTTCTACTGTTTTCTTCAATTGAGAAAGCGTATTCTTCATCTCTTCTTGCCTCTTATTGATTTTTTTATGTCCTTTTTAATGCTGATATAGTTTGCAGTAAGTCCCTTGTATTTTCCATGTAGTTTTTGGTAATTCTCTCTGAACTCACTGAGCCCATTGAGCTTCCTTAGAACCGTTGTTTGGAACTCAATATCTGCTTACTTGTCTTTACTTCATTTAGTTCTCTTCCTGGGGATTTATCCTTTCTCTTTGACTGGGGGTTGTTTTATTTTTGTCTTCCCATTATTTGTGAGACTCTTCTTTTTTGCTTTTGCTTCTTAAATTGGTCTGTCTTTACTTCCTGACTTTGTGGTGTCTTATATCCATAGATTTAATTGAAACAAAAACATTGTAAAGATGTCAATTCTCCTCATAATGTCTATGTATTCAATGCAATATCAGTTAAAAATCTGTGTGTGTGTGTGTGTGAGAGAGAGAGAGAGATTTTTCATCCTGATTCAAAAACTTTTACGAAAATGTGTCAACCAGTTATTTTACTTAATATTGCTTGTATGAAGTTATCCAAGCATTTAGAGTCTTATAAGATCAAGCAAGTGTTTCTGTTTCAGCTCAGTCATATGAAGAGTATAGAAGTCTTCACCCCCGATTCTGATAAAGAGTTGGATAAACTGAAAATCAAAGATTTTTCTTGGACCCATCAGTGAGCTGAGATCTCAGGAAAGAATAGTACCCTGAAATTTGTAGAGACAAGTGCATCTGGGGTCATACGTGAGATCTGTTAACCTGAAGCAGAATGTTCTAGAGCTGTAACTTGTAGAAACATTTAAATAATGATTTTAAAGTATTTCTGAAAACAGAGTGGATTGGCATAGTGAGAGAAACTGCTGGTGGCCACAGCTTTGAGGATTCCACACTTTTGTGGGTTTTACTTTCAAGAACTCCATCATGTTCTCATAGTGAAGAACCAAAACAAATAATTCTCCCATGGCCCTGATGAGGGAGAGGAAAAGTAGTGATTATAAAATGCTCTCAGCACTTTCCATTTTCCATAACAAATGCCTACTCTCAGAAAGAAAAACTTTGTCAGAGCCTTATTTCAGCTGGGGGAGGGATGCAATAGAGATTCTTTGAGCTTATCTGTCTTATCTATGGTGGTAGGAAAGGAGCACAGTCAACAGCAGAAGGGCTTCAGGGAACCAGATTAGAAACACTACTGCCAAGGAATAGAGTAAGGACTAGGGGTAGTAAAAAACAATTATACTGCTACAGAAAGACTTGTGAAGGTCAGAGTTCTGTGACACAGGTGCCCCCTCCCCAATGATATTTATTGGAAGATTATAGAATACTCCCCAACCCCCACACCAACAGGGTTCCAAATACCTCAATATATCAGGGGATTAAAGCTGGAAGAGCTGCAAGACAGATTCTCTGAGAGGAGTGATTAGGAAAGTTGAAAGTCAAGAGAGGAGGAAAAAACAAGGATATTAGAGGAATTTTAAAACTGGCATTTCTAGCTATAGCAAGCATTAAACAAAAGCGAACTCCTAACCAGAACAACATATATAACATCCTCTCACTAACAGTCTGTTTACTTCAGCCTCTATTGCTGAACAAACATGTCTGGTTTTCACCGAAAAGTACAAGGTGTGATGAAAGACAAGAAAAAAATCTCACATTTTGAAGAGGCAAAGCAGTCATGGCAAGAAGATTCTGATGTAACAGAGATCTCAGGTTTATCAGAATTGGAATTTTAAATGTCTATAATTAATATGCTATAGAAGCAAAAGGATAAGAATTACAGCAGACTCTTGAGTAGAAACTATGAAGGCAAGAAGAGAGAGAGGAGAATAGACTGTTGAAAGAAGAAAGCAACTCTGATCTAGAATTAACACCAATGATATTATGCTTTAAAAAAAAATTAAGACAAATAAAATAACAACTGTCAAACAAACAAAAACTGAGAGAATCAATTACCAGCAAACCTTCTTTGAAAAGAATGTTGAAAACAATTCTTTAGTCAGAAAGTAAACTAAGCCCAGGAAATTTGTTCTGCATAAAGAAAGAAAGACTTTTGGAGAAGAAATAACAGTGAAATAAAATATTTTATTTTTATTCTTAGATGATGTAAAAGATAACTATCTAAAGCAATAACAGTAGCTGTATATGAGTGATAAACAACAAAAATGACAGCAATGTCACAAAGGATGAGAATATAGAATTGGAAATACTCTAAGTTACCTGCACTACATATGAAGTGGTATGGTATTTGAAGTTGAACTTATATTGGATAAAAGTATATATTGTAACACTTGGTCAACTACTAAATAAGGTTTTTAAAGGAAGTATAATTGACATGCTAAGAGAAAATAAAGTGGAATCATAAAATGCTCAATTAAAATCAGACAGGGCAGAAAAATAAGGAAAGATCAAATGGAATAATTACAGGAAATAGAAAACAGTCATAAACATGGTAGATAGTATTTTAACTATTTTAAATGTGAATGGTCTAAAACTGTATTAAAAGATAGAGATTGCTAAGTGTATAAAAAACAACAGGACAAAACTCTATGTGGTCTACAAGAAATTTACTTTAAATATAAAGACTCAGAGAAGCTAAATGTAAAGATATAGAAAAAGATAAACTGTGCTAAACCTAATCAAAAGAAATTTGTAGTTGCCCTGGCTGGTGTGGCTCAGTGGATTAAATGCTGGCCTGCAACCAAAAAGTCACCTGTTTGGTTGATTGCCAGTCAGGGCACATGCTTGGGTTTTGGGCCAGGTCCTCCATGGGGGGCACGCGAGAAGCAACCATACATTGATGTTTCTCTCCTTCTCTTTCTCCCTCTTATCCCCTCTCTCTAATAAATAACTAAATAAAATATTTTAAAAATAAATTTGAAGTAGTTATATTAATTTCAGACACAGAAGTTTTCAGAGGCAAGGAAGATAATGAAGAATAAAGAAGGGCATTATATAGTGGTAAATGGGTCAATTCTCCAAAAAGACATGCCAATTCTAACTATATATACACCTAACTACAGAGCCTCAAAATACATGAAACAAAACTGATAGAAGTAAAGGAGAAATAGAAAAATCCACTATAAAGGGACTTCAACATACTATTTTAAGTAATTGATAGGTTATGGAAGCAGAACAACAGTAAGAACATAAATGTTTTGATTAATGCTATTGATCAGCTTGATCTAACTGAGTTTTATAGACTATTCCAACCAACAATGTCAGAATTTATATTCTTCTCAAGCTTTCATGGAACATTTATAAAGATAGACTACATTCTGAGCCATAGAATACACCTTAATAAATTGAAAAAATGGAAATCATACAAAGTATGATTTTAGACCACGATGGAATTCAACTAGAAATCAATAATAAAAAGATAACTGGAAAATCTAAACCATTTGAAATTCATACAAATCTAAATAATCCATGATCAAAGGAATGGTGTGAAGAGAAATAAAAATATTTTTAACTAAATGAAATGAAAATATAACATCAAAATCTTTGGAATGCAGTAAATATAATGCTGAGGGAAACGTGCAGCATTAAAAAAACTATACATAAGCACTGTACCTGACTAAATACATGTGTCTTCAATGACAATATGGTTTAACAATTTGGAGATAAATATTTATATATAAATACTGGAATTGATAAATTAAGTGAAAGGCAGAAGGAGGGTTTTTCATTGTTCAGCTGGGGGATTACTGATAATAGAAGAAGTGTAAACCTATTCATGTGCTTCTGGGTTTGATTTGGCCATGATACATGCATTCATGTTGAGCTTAATATAAATATAGGTGCTCTCACAAAGAAATATTTATACTTAAGTTGGTATACACACATATTTTCAGGCTCTGTCAGCTGAGTAGACCTAGAAACAATGACACCCCAGCTTCAATGAACACATTACATTTTGTATTTTATAACATCATAAAGTAAGGAAGTGCTACAAACACAAAACAAAAACAAAAACCCATGATGATGAGGCTATGTCATTGTGATACAGCAGCAAAATGAAAGAGTTCCTAATGTCCAAAGCTGTAACAAGTTGAGCTATATAATACGTAATAGTGTTGCTCTAAAATTAAAAAAAAATACTTTACTTAAACAAAGCTAAAGTAGTAAAAATGTATTTAAGAGATGAAAAAACTGGTGTAGAAAACCAAGCATTAATTATAGATTATATCTCTTTGTTTCAGGTAGGAGATTTTTCTAGTTTTGTGTGGTTTCACTCATGTGTTTACCATATTAATGTAAAATGTTAATAGTAGGGAAAACTGGATGTATGGGAACTCTCTAAATGTTTCTAGTTTTATAATTTTTCTGTAAATATAAAACTATTTAAAAATAAAGTTTATTAAAAATAAATAAAATTGGAAATAAACATGTTTTTAAAAAGAGCAGACATTTACTCACACTGATGGTCCTGTAGTTTGTCTGGGGTGAATATAATTTAGGCTCAGCTTTGTGAGTCAGCTAGGCAGCTTTTATCCACTTGTTTTGATCGATCTAGATTCAAACAGTGGCTGGAAGGCAAAATCTATCTAGAATGTGGTCTTTTCATGACAATATTAGGATTGCAAGAGAAAGAAGCCAACTAAGCAAGTGTGCCTGAAGGCTTTGTTCATCTTATATCTGTCAATGTCCTATCAATAAAGTTAAGTCATATAACCAAACACAAAGTCAACAAAAATATACACTGTCAGACTTGAGGCCAGGCAAGATTATGGTTGTATAATCCTACTACAAGGGAGAGAAGAAAAGGGACACGTAATTTGGTTGACTGCAAAATACAAAGAACCAGAAATACTCATGGTAGTTTTCAACAAGAGCCAAGCTGAAGGCCTTACACCATTAGATATCAAGATATAATATAAAATCACACTTATTAAAACCATGTCATGTTGGCATGAGGAAAAATAAATATTCCACTGGAGTAGAATAGAGTCCAGAAACACACTTAGTTATTACAGCAAAAGTGACAGCAAAGGGCCTTGGGAGAAAGACCTATCATGTTAACATTCACAATTACAGGTGGATTGTTGATATAATATAAATGGTAAATTAATAAAACATCCAGAAGATACCATATGCAACATCTTTATAATTTTTGGTAAATAAAATATTTAATAAATAGGACTTCAAAAACACAAAACATAAAGGTTGAGTGTGGTGAGAATGCAGTATTTTGGAGCCACATTTGCATTTACTATTTGTATAGATAAAATTAAATATAACTATCAAATTTTAAAGTAAGCATTTAAATTATATTGACTTTATTCCAATTTTCTGCTTAGTTTATAATATTTAAAATTTTGAATGTTATTATTTGAGGTTCAGAGTGTAAATATGGCTATGAATGTGGCATGTTAACTTTGGAATAATTTTTAGTTAGCTTCAAGAAGTGTTTAGTTAAAATTTAATCTTGAAAAATTAACTAATAATGAAAAATTAGGGGAAATTTTAGAAATGTGATATATGTTTACTAAATACTGGATAATTTATAGTTGTTCAAGAAATAACTTTTGGTGCTACCATATAACACAATTCTCAGAAGGCCTATGGCTTTGAACCTATAGTGACATTTCCCATGCTCTAAGAAATGCTGATGTCAACAAATGCCTGTGATTTCTTAATTTCTTTAAATAATTCTATTTTTTTATTTCCAAAAAAAGCTTCCTATCTCCCTTGAAAAAACACAATGGAATGTTTTATAAGCATAATGAGGTCTCCATAGCAAAAGACTAACTGCTAATACATCTTTGTTCAGAAGAAACCAGACTGCCAAATTTCTGAGATGAAAGAATTACAGTATTTGATTTCTAGATTAGCAAGGAATGAAATTGTTCTCTTATTTCTCTCCCTATTTGAACAACTGCAGCTTAGGAATTTAAGTTTTACTGTTATTATTGTTGATTTTGTATTCATCACCCATCTCACAAGAAAATCATGAATGTTAAAAAGCAATGGTTAGTTATCTAATCATATTTCTTATCACTATTGGCAGCACTTTCTTCAAACCACCAATCATCTGACCTGTCTCCTAACAATTTCTTAAACTAGAAAGCTTTGTTAAATTGTGGACCAATACCTACTACCATACCTTTGAAGAAGTAAAGACAGCATGACCAGCTAATGATTCAAAGCCCTTTAATCATCTGATTTTCATTTGAAAACAGAGGTTTTTATTTTTTATTTTTTACAATGGTCCTGACAAAACACCTTTAGTGTGTCCCTGTGATTGAGAGGTTTTGTCCTGGTACAAATTCTCAGTGAAGGTTATAGTAATTCACTAATGAAACATAATATTCATTATGGGTTCACATGGGTATTTATTCAATTAGATGCTATAATTAATAAATGCTAATGGAAGTACAAGGTCATACCAAGTTACATAGACTTTACATTTTAGTGCATAAACATTGATAAAAATAAAGTTAGTTAACTTTAAAGTCAATAGTAAATGAAATTATATATATTTCATTACTTTGCAGACATTTTCACAAATAAAATATTGGGAAAGATTTCTAATCCATATATATATGTGTGTGTGTGTGTGTGTGTGTGTGTGTGTATTTCTCTATCTTGGGTACAAGAAATATTGTATTTCCAGGCCCCCTGCAGTTGGTTGGCCATATGACTAGTTCTAGCCAGTGATATGTTAATAGTGATGCATACACTTCTGGGCAAACCCAGTGTATTAGTTACGCTTTGCTGCATAACAAATTACCACAAACTTAGTGGCTTAAACAACACATATTCATCATCTCACAGTTTCTGAGAATCAGGCATGTGGGCACAGTTTAACTGGGGACTCTGCTTCAGAGTGTCACAGAGTTACAATCAAGGTATCAGCACAACTGAGGAAAGATTGGCTTCCAAGTTCACATGATTGTTGGCAGCCTTCAGTTCCTTGCAGCCTGCCAGACAGAGACTTAGTTTCTTGCTGCCCATTGGCCAGGAGCCACCCTCAGCTCCTTGCTGCATAACTTGTTTCATATGAGAGCTTATCGTGTGGCCACTTTTTCTTTAAAACCATCAGGAGAGGGAAAGCCTTCTACCAAGCTGAGTTAAATATCTTACACAATGATGTCACATACATAAAATGATGTGCATCCCTCCACCTTTTCTGTATTCTGTTGGTTAATAGCACATCACAATCTTCCCACACTCAAAGGGAGAGGGTCACAAAAGAGTGTGAAACAGGAGGTAGGAATCATGGGACCACCTTAGACACTGTCCACCACAGGCAGTAGGGTTCCCTGAGTGATTCCCCCACTCCCTCTACTCTTTCCTTGGCAACACTGCAAGATTGCTGAAGAAATGGTAGAAACAAAGATGGACACACACTGGTTGCTTAAATTACCACTTGGTATGGAAGTGTCTTCAAGAGTCACTTCAGGCACAGTGGATCTTGACTAAACAAGAAATTTGAGAAGTGTTATGGGCTGATTTTTTAAAAAGAGGGAGAGAGGAGAAAACCCTGACCTGATCCATGAAAGAAAAGGAAAAGAAGAAATATGTGGGCAGTCAAGATGAGTTTAAAGAGAAAATAAAAGTGAAGAATATAAAAACAAACACTGAGTCAAAGTTGTGAAATGTTCATGGAGAATTTTGATGGAGAAAAAATGAAGCTAATTGAAAGTAGTGAGAAAGAATGAATATCAAAGCAAAAAAAGTTTATGTAATGTTATTTGTAGAAATAATATAAGGAATTATCTAAAAACCTATAAAATAGGTTAAACAGAGTGACATTAACAATTTAAAAGCAAGTAATAATGATGGATTTTTATACTTTAATGGTATATCAAGGTCAAAGTCAAATCTTTGTTTCTTTTACTCAAAAGCTATTGCATAACAAGCAGAACAAAATACAAGTTTTTGAGGGGAAAAAAACTAGCAAAACAAAAACATAATATTCAGACTACACTAAGACAAGAATAAGTTTTCGATTTAAAAATGTAACTGATACAAGCACATACAATGAGCTAAAGATAGTTTATTCAATAAATGGTGTTGGAAAAATTGGACATCTACATGCAGAAAAATAAAACTAGATCACCTACTGATGCCACACGCAAGAATAAATTCAAAATGGATTAAAGACTTAAATGTTAGACTCAAAACTGTAAAAATCCTAAAAAAAAATAGGCAATAAAATCTTGACAATGCTTGTAGCAATATTTTTTCTGATGTATCTCCCCAGGGAAAGGAAACAAAAGAAAAAAATAAACAAAAGGGAATACATCAAACTGAAAAGCTTTTGCACAGCAAAGGAAACCGTCAGCAAAATAAAAGACAACCCACTGAATGGAAGAACATACTTGCAGATATATCTAATAAAAGATTAATATCCAAAATTTATAAAGAATTTATAACATACACACACACACACACACACACACAAATAACCCAATTAAAAAATGGGCAAAGGGCCCGAATAGACAGACTTTTCTGAAGAGGACAAACACATAGGAAAAGATGCTCAAAGTTACTAATCATCAGAGAAATGCAAATTAAAACTACAAGAAATATCATCTCACACCTGTCAGAATGGTTATCTTCAATAAATCAACAAACAACAAGTGCTGGTGAGGATATGGAGAAAAGGGACCCCTTTTACACTGTTGGTGAGAATGAAGATAGGTACAGCCACTGTGGAAGGCAGTAGGGAATTACCTCAAAAATTAAAAATGAAACTGCCTTTTGACCGAGTGATCCCACTTCTGGATATATAACTGAAGAAACCCAAAACACTGATCCAAAGCAATATAAACACTATGTACATTGCTGCTTTATTTATAATAGCCAAGATTTGGAAGCAGCCAAAGTGCCCATCAGTAGATGCGTGGATAAAACAACTATGGTACTTTTACTCAATGGAACACTACTCAACCATAAAAAAGAAGAAAGTTTTATCCTTTGCAACAGCTAAGTGAAATAAGCCAGTCAGAGAAAGGTATATACCATGTGATTTCACTCATATGTGGAATCTAATGAACAAACTGAACTAACAAGCAAAATAGAGACAGACTCATAGATAGAGGGCAGACTGACAGCTTTGGGGTCGGGAGATTGTGGGGTAGAGAATACAAACATAAAGGACTCATGGACAAGGACAACAGTGTGGGGATTGCAGTGAAGTGGTGGGTGGTGGTACACGAAGTGTAAGGGGGACAAATGGTAATGGAAAAATTACAATAAAAATTTATAAACAAGAGGAAAGGAGGGGGGCAGGGAAAAGGAAGGGAAAGGGAAAGTCAAGGAACATATAGCAAGGACTCATGGACAAAACCAAAGGGGAAGAGCTGAGGGAGGTTAGGAGGGAGGGCACAAGAGAAAGTGGTGGGAGGTAGGCAGAGACAAATGTATTTGAAAAAATAAATAAATAAAAATAAAAAATAAAAATGTAACTGATACAATTGTATCAAAATCATTACTTAATTCCTATACAAAATTGTGAAACTCCTTTTATTTTTAATGGTGAAAAAGCCTTGAAAACTGAACTCTAAATCACTAATTCACAAACTTTGACTCATCATTACTGGAAAACTAGGAAACATGAAAATTCCTGAGCCCCACTGCCAGAGATTCCGATTCAGTGGATCTGGTTCAGGGTCTGACATTCTGCATTTTTAACAAGCTTCTAGGTAATAGTAATGTTTTATAATGCAGTATTGTTGACTATAATCAATATGCTGCCCATAGCTCTCCAGAATTTATTATGTGCTAGTTTAAAGTTTTTTACCTGTATAAAAACATGTTCCTGATTCCTCTACCCTCATCCTCTTGGTAATCACCACTCTTCTCACTTTTTTATAAGTTTGGCTTTTTGAGATTTGACATATAAGTGATATCATATAGTATTTGTCTTTGTCACAATTATTTCATTTACGTCAATCTGTATTGTTGTAAATGGCAGGATTTCCTTCTTTTTCAAAGTAGTATTCCATTATAAATATACACACCACTGAACAGTATTTCACTATAAATTGTGTGAGTGTGTGTATACCACTATTATCACTTTTTTGTTCATTTATGTGTTAACAGACTTAGGTTGTTTCCATGTGTTAGCTACTGTGAATAATGCTGCAATAAACATGGAATTGTATATACCACTTTAAACCCCTGTTTTCATTTCCTTTGAATATATACCCCAAAATGGAATTGCTGGATCATTTGGTAGTTTTATTTTTAATTTTTTGAGAAACATTCATACTGTTTTCCATAGTGTCTGCATCAATTTACATTTCTGTCAACAGTGCTCAAGGGTGACCCTTTCTCCACATCTTCAATACTTATCTCTTATCTTTTTAATGACAGCCATTCTAACAGGTGTGAGGTGATAGCTCATTGTGGTTTGATTTACTTTTTCACCTTTCCAACAGGTCATTTGTATGTCTTCTTTGGTAAAATGTCTACTTAGTTCCTCTGCCCATTTTATAAAATCAGATTTCTTTTGTTATTGAGTTGCATGAGTTCTTTATGTATAAAATGGAAGTTTTAAAGTATTAAAATGATTAGGGATGGGTCCTGGGTACAATATAATATAATTATGTATCATTCAAATATCTGAAAACAAGCAACTACGTCATCAGTTCTGTGATTGAAAACTTTCCAATCCCACCTCCATCAATGGAGAAGAAATTTATAGACTCAACAGTCTTAATTCCCTGGCTGTCTTTCATGGTTTTTGTTGTTGTTGTTGTTGTTGTTTTTGTTTGTTTGTTTGGTTTGTTATCACAAGGTTCCTAACTCTTACCACACTCAGTACAAAATCAATTTTGTGTCACCGTGACTCTTAAAATATTTTTTCTTTAAAAAAATGCTGTTTTAAAAATGTAATAGCTAAATTAAATGTAATTTGAATGAAAAAATATTTCTCAATGTGTTATCTCTGATTGACTAAAAGAGCATGGAAATGAGAGTCATTCAGTCACTGAGTAAATTCAAATGAACTAAACAGCTAAATATAATATTCAGTTTTTTTTTGTACTTCCTTAAAATGTTGAAAACTTTGTGTTTTCATGCATTTTAGAATTAACTATAAAATTGTGGAACATAACTTAAAGGAGTTGAAAAAGACTATAAACAAAACATGAAATTACATATGTTATTAAAAAGAAACTGAAATTCTAGAAATGAAAGTTAAAACAACTAAAATTAAAAACTCAGTTTAACAACATTAGCACCTAGCTGAACAAAGAGTTAGCAAACTGGAAGCTAGGTTAAAAGAAAAAAATGTAGAAATGAAGCAGGGACAGGAAATAAGGAAAGTGTGGAAAATAAAGAAAAGAGATTAAGAGATAAAGAGGATACATTGAAAAAGCCTAAGATGTAGTAAATTGGAGTCCTAGAAGGAAGGAGGTGAGAGGATGGGACTCAGAATCTAATTTTAACAAATAATAGTTAAAAATTTAAAATATCAATCCACATTTACAAGAAGTTTAACAAATTGCAGACAAGGTAGATAAGACTATCTCCTCATATATACTTAATAAAACCAACCAACCAACCAAACAAACCACAACAATAACCAAAAGCAAGAGTAAAATAGTATGATGAAATAGAAAGGGGAAAAGCTATCTCCTTTAAAGAAAAAGCAGTTAAACTTTTAGCTGACTCTCCAACACCAACGTTTAGCCAGAAGATAAGAAAATGACTATCATCATAGAGTTTAATATGCAAGAAAATTATGCATCAATAAGTAAAGCAGTATTAAAATATTTTTAGACAAACAACAACTGAGTTTCCTACCAGCAGACCTACATTAAGGAAATTCAATCTTTAATGTACTTCAGGGGGAAAAAAAGATCCTAGAGAAAAGGAATGAAAAGCAAAGAAAGTGGTAAATATGTTGGTAAATCCAAATAAATGTCTCCTGAAAAGAATAATAATGGGATTTAATATATATGTAATAAAAATTCCCAATAATAGAATTTAAGTAATTAGAATATGTAGCATTATAATGTCTTCATATTTTTTGAATGAGAGTAAATATCTTGGTAAAAATTAAATTTGCTAAGTTAAATATTCATGCTTCAATTTTTATGATGACCACTGAAAAATTTAAAAAATAAAATAGTGCATTTTAGTTATCTATCACTGTATAATGACATTACCACATACTTAGTAGCTGATAGTTTATGTGTGTCAGGAGTTCAGGCATGGTGTAGCTTGGATCTCTGCTTCAAAATTGATGGACAGTTTGGGTTTTTAAAATGAATTAACCAATATTATGCTACTTACAAGAGACATTTCTAAGATATGATGACACAAAGATGAAAACAAAAGATGAAAGAAGTATACCATACAATCATTTTCTAAAAATTAGTTGGTGCAGCTCTATTAATATCAGGAAAATACGAACCAAAAACATTTTTAGAAATCAAAAGTACCTTGTTAATGATAAAAATACTTGATTCAAACAGAAGATAAAACAATGGTAAAATTTCAAAATATATATGGCATTATTTGACAAAATCACAGAAGAAAATAAATTCACAATCATTATTTACAGAATAAAATACTCTTCTCTAAGAAATTCGTAGAAGAACAGGCAAAGAAATCAGTGATAATATGAAAGATTGGTATGAAGGATGAATACCCTTGGCTTCATAAATACAGAACATTGTAGTCAACAGCTGCAGAAGACTGCTTATTTTCTAGCACAAATGAAATGATTATACAAACTGGCCATATCCTAAAGCATAAAACATTTCAATAAATTTCAAAGTATATAAATTGAAGAATGTTCTCTAGCAAGAGTAGAATTAGGCAAGAAATCACTAACAGGATATAAATAGAAAATAATTCAGAAAATAATTCACTCTACATGTGGATTTAAGAAAAACAACTTCCTTTATTTTCATTAATTTCTAACTAAATCTAACCATTTCCTTTGAGTTTGGATATAGGTTGACAAACAACTGCAGAATTTGCAGTCCCCATGATGGTCACATATAGAAAATCATAGATTTTTCTTGTCATATTACTGTCACAAATCTCTCCAAATAACCTTCATACTCATCACTACTTTGAAATTATGAATTAGATTTTGTTTTCCATCCTGTCCTTTAAATTAATAATAAAGAAGCACATACATGACTTGATCTCAAAATTGTTATTTTAAAATGAATTTAGTTAAATATATTTTAGTATAATTGGTTTTCCTTATAATCTTACCTATTTTACTTTATACATTGGAAACATTATTCTGAGAAAGGGTCTATGCCACATAAAATATACAAGACCTCTTTATATGAATGAGACTTTATGCTTTTTCTTGTAGAGTTTTCTCTCCCCCTGCTGCCCCTCCCTTTCTATAGTCTTATTACACAAAAGGAGAGAGAGAGAGAGGGAGAGAGGAAGAAAGAGAGAGAGATTTGCTGTTCCACACCATCCATACATCCATTCATTGGTTCCCACATGCGCCATCATCAGGGATCGAATCCACAACCCCAGTGTATCAGAAAGAACTCCAATCAACTGAGCTACCTGGCCAGGGTGAAAATTCCTTTTTTTATGCTTACAGTATGTACTGTTTTTATTATTTAACCTTTAGGTTAGAGTTTTAAGAAAGCTACAGAGAAAAATGACTTTCTCAATGATAAAGTTAATATGTTAAACTCCTGCTTCATTTTTCTGCCTCTGTTTATTTTTTTAATGCTCTTGGGAGTAAGGAAGTTTAAGACAACTTGGAGAACTAAAATAAATTCAGGGAGAAGTCCTTTGGAAGAAAAAGGCAGAATTATTACCTTCAAGTAAAATAATCACCACACACAAATTAATTAAGTGAAACATATTTATTGAGCACTTACTAAGTTCCAGGCATTGTTCTGGGTACTTAAGATAGACTTGAGAATGAGTCTGACAATTAGCCTGCCCACATAGAGTTTAAACTGTAATAGGGTATAAATCATCTTTTAAAAGATAATCACTACTTCATAAAAAAGTGATCAAGGGTATTGAAGGAGAACTGGTTTATAAGTTTTTAAAAGTGGTGAAAATACAGCATTTGAACAAAGACTTGATGACAATAATAAACAATCTCTAGTCCTTTGGTCATTTGTGTACCATGGAAACAAAATTATTTCCTGACTCTTGGGAATGTTTATTGCCCTCATCTGGCCTCTGAATGATGAATGCATACACTATTTAGCTTTACAACATCACCCAAGCACATATGACTCAAATCCTGGAGTCCTGAATAACAATAAAAAATGCCCACAACATAGATCCTTGTTATTTTATCTGCTTTGTTATGGTTTGTTTCCCACTCTTGCTTTTGTCTGTAACTGGATTCTCTCAAGTATTTCTTAATATATGGCAAAACAGGAAGAAGACTTGATTGTCAGTGTTTTTCTTTCTTTTTTTAAAAGAAGATTTTATTTATTTATTTATAGAGAGAGAAGAAGGGAGGAAGAAAGAAAGAGAAGATGGAAACATCAGTGTGTTGTTGCCTCTTGCATGCACCCAACTGGGAAGCTGGCCTGCAACCCAGGCATATGCC
Source organism: Pteronotus mesoamericanus (assembly GCF_021234165.1). Classification (NCBI taxonomy): domain Eukaryota; kingdom Metazoa; phylum Chordata; class Mammalia; order Chiroptera; family Mormoopidae; genus Pteronotus; species Pteronotus mesoamericanus. The sequence goes on along the minus strand of NW_026555105.1, from coordinate 30,180,234 downwards.
CTGAGCGGGAATCAAACCAGTGACCTTTTTGCAGGCTGGCATTCAATCCACCAAGCCACACCAGCCAGGGCTATTGCCAGTGTTTTTCATTGTATTTTTTTTTTTACTTATTAACAGGTTACTTGATTTGTTTATTTGTTCATTTATCTGTTTATTTTAATAGGCTTTATTACTTAGAGAAATTTTATGTTCACAACAAAATTGAGCAGAATGCATACAGTACTGTGTTACACACACACAGAGCCTTCCTCACTGTCTACATCACATTCATCAGAGTGGTACATTTGTAACAATAGATGAATATATATTGATACATTATTACCACCCAAAGTCCATAGATTATATTAGGATTCACTCTTGGTGTTGTACATTCTATGAGGTTTGACAATATATAATGACAGGTATCCTCCATAGTGTCATGCAGAATAATTTCACTGCCCTAAAAATTCCCTGTGCTTTGTCTATTCATCACTCACTCCTTACTTACTGTTTTGATAGTTTTGCCTTTGCCAGAATGTCAGGTAGTTGGAATCATTCAGTATGAAGCCTTTTTAGGCTGACTTCTTTTACTTAGTAATACATATATTTAAGTTTCCTCCATGGCTTTTTGTGGCTTGATAGTTCATATCTTTTTATCGCTGAATGGCATTCCATTCTTTGGATGTACCACAGTTATTCAGTTACCTACTGAAAGACATCTTGGTTGTTTCTAAGTTTTGGCAATTATGAATAAAGCTGCTATAAACATCAATGTGTAAATTTTTGAGTGGACATATTCATTGGGGTAATATCAAGGAAAATGGTTGCTGGATTGTATGGTAACAGTATGTGTAGTTTTGCAAGGAACCACCAAACTGCCTTCAAAAAATGCTGTACCAGCAGCAATGAATGAAAGCTCCTGTTAATCTAGATAATTGTCAGTATTTAGTTTTGTCAGTGTTCCAGGTTTGGGCTATTCTAATAAGTGTATAGTAGTCTCTAATTATTTTAATTTGTATTTCCATGATGAAATATGATGTGGAGCATCTTTTCATATGCTGATTTACAGCCTGTATATCTCCTTTGGTGAGGTGTTTGTTCAGTATTATGCCCATTTAAAAAATGAAGATATTAGTTTCCTTATGTTCAGTTTTAAGAGTTTTTAATATATATTTTAAATAAGTCCTTTATTACATGTGTCTTTTCAAATATTTTCTCTCTGTCTGCAACCTGTCCTCTCATTCTCTTGACATTATTTTTTTGCAGACAAGTTTTTATTTTTAATAAATCTAAATTATCTATTATTTCTTTCATGGCTCTCGACTTTGATGTTGTATCTAAAAAGTCATCACCATACCTAAGGTCTTCTAAGTTTTCTCCTTTGTTATATTCTAAGAGTTGTATAGATTTCCATTTTACATTTAAGTCTGTAATTCATTTTCAGTGAATTTTTGTGTTTGGATTTAATTTTTACATGTGCATATCCAGTTGTTTAGAACCATTTGTTGAAAAAAAAACTATACTTTTCCATTATACAGTGATAAGAAAAAGTAGATTTATAGTTGATTATATGGAAAAGTATATAATACAAGAATAAATAATAATTCAAGAATAGACTCTGTTTTGCATACTCATAACTGTAAACCCATTTTGCCCACCCCTATATTGCCTTTGCTTTTTTGTCAAAAGTCAATTGACTATATTTGTGTCAATCTATATCTAGGTTCTTCTCTATTCTGTTCTACTAATTTATTTATCTGTTCTTTCACCGATACTATACTGTCTTGATTACTGTAGCTTCAGAATCAGTTTTGAGATCAGGTAGTTTTATGTTGACTATATTCTGTGTCTTTGCCTCACTGTACAAACTTTAGAATCAGTTTGTAAATGTTCACGAAATAACTTCCTGGGCTGTTGATTAGGCCTGTGTTGAATCTATAGAACAAGTTGGGAAGAACTGACATCTTGACAGTATTGAGTCTTCCTATTCATAAACATGGGATATCTTTTATTTAGTTTAACTCTTTAATTATTTCTTCAGAGTTTTGTACTTTTCCTGTATAGACTTTACACATATTTTGTTAGGCTTTTACCTAAGTATTTCTTTTGTTTAAATAATAATGTTAATAGTAGTGTGTTTCATATTTCAAATTTTCTTGTTCATTGCTGGTGTATAGAAAAATTATTGACTTTTATATATTAATATTGTATCCTGCAAATTTGATATCTCACTAATTAGTTCTAGGAGTTTTGTGGTTTTGTTGCTATTGCTGATGATTTTGAATTCTCTACACAATCATGTCATCTGTGAACAAAGACAGTTTTATTTCTTTGTTTCTAATTTGTATACTTGTTTTTATGCAGTCATTCCAATAGTGAATAACAAGAAGGGAAAGCTAATCCCCCAAAAAGATTTCCTAAGGTTCCAGAGATTATTTCAATCCTAATATTTAATCAGCTTCCTATAAATACTAATTGATAGACTGAATTTACCACAAGCTTACAACTCAATGCTTTGAATTTGATTCAACTTGTTTTTGCTTACCAAAGGAAAATGTATCTTGTAACAAGATGTACAATTGGAAATTTCGTCTAATGCAGAAAGATTTGATAGATAATGACATTCCAGTGTAGATCCTGGACTATAGGCCAAAAAAAAAGAAAGAAAAAAAAGAAAACTTAAGAAAATATTGAGAACCATTTTAACAACTTTTGAATATATCACAAAAGTATAGGATAAACAGTCCAGTGATTTGGGATTAGTGAGAAGATTTCTTTAATGAGAGGTGGTGTTGTGCTGTAAGATCCAAATCCTGTAGGGGAAGGACAATGATACACCTTTCCAGCTCCTCAAATTTAGTAAAAGTGGCTTCACCAGATACTCTTGAAGAACTTGGTAAGCTCTTGTCCTTATGGTAGTAAAAACACAATGACTTAAATATGATCTCCATCTAAGTATTCTAAGGTTAAGAGTCTGTGGCTTTCAGCTCAAGTTGCAATGCAAGAAGGAGTGAGAGTTAAGGTTCAGTTTTAGGAAATAATCATATTCCCAATGAAGGTAGGATGAATGATGCATATGTCTAACCCATATGTGGGTCAAATGAAAGGATATCCACCTAAAGATACCTTGCTTCTTGCCTAAGATGAATGAGTTACAGGCTGTTGGAAATCTAAGAGTGTCTGTGTTGCAAATAATCAGAAATCTAATGGCTGAGAGCAGAGTGGCAGTTAGAATAGAATGAATCATCCATATCATAGGAGGTAGGTTAATGAAGTCCAGCAGGGAACCAACAATAACCTATGAGAGAGTCCATTACAGCACATTTTAAATTTCCACCAGACTCAGAAGATATGAATTTATGATATTTATCAGTCAAGTAATAAATATCTACTCCCGTTGACCTCTTCCTGCCTCCTCATCCTTATTCCAGTAGATGTCCATTACATGGCTAGGGAGGGGAGAGGGACAGGGAAAGGGGAAGGAAGACAATCATAGCTTCTTTCCAAAAGCAAGTGGCTAGCCTGCAGCCAAATTCAGCAAGGGAGAAAATACAAGTTAATGTTAAATCTAGTTCAAGTCGTGGTCATTTTCTAGAGGGAGACATTTTCAAGTACTCAGTTGTGACTAAGTGGATTAAAATGATATATGACTTGCTATTAATTTACTATAAAACCATGATGACCACCTGGATTTTCATCTAAAAGCAGAAGTATCCACCACCACCCACCACAAAGCAGGTTTAAAAGGACAGTAGGAAAGAAAAATAAAACTCCTTTGATGATCATATACTATGAGTCATACATAATTAATGTGTTGACCCATGAGTAAGGCTTTCTGGGCCCACACATGAAGACCAATGTGTGGTAGGTATAGTAGCAAAAATAAAAGTCCATAATGAGTTTCCAACTGTAGTCCATGTTTGAATATATGAGGCCAATAATCCATCTCACAGTGTTTTACCCTGTGATGTTACAGACCAACTTCTCAGAGCAACCTGAGCAAATGTTCACCAAACCAATTCTAGATCTAGAATTCTCAAGCTTTAGTAGTTGTGTATAAGAGTCAATAGTTGATCTTGTTAAACATGAAGATTTTCAGGCCCCACTCAAGAGATTCTGATTAATAATGTTTGGAGTAGACCATTATATTTTTTTCTTTAAGATTTTATTTATTTATTTTTATAGAGAGGGGAAAGGAGTGAGAAAGAGAGGGAGAGAAACATCAATGTGTAGTTGCCTTTTGAGCACCCTTTACTGGGGACCTGGCCTGCAACCAGGCATATGTCCTGACTGGAAATTAATCCAGTGACTCTTTGGTTCACAGACTGGCAGTCAATCCACTGAGCCATACCAGCCACAGGGCTGGAAAAGACCATTATTAATTAGTGCCCCAAGTTGTTATGATGTAGGTTGTCTAGAAACTCTCTTTGGGAAACGTTGTTTTAGGGTAGTGCTTTTCAAACTTTAAGAGTCACCTAGGGATTGTATTAAAATATATTCTGGTTCTTGGGTCTAGAATGTGTGAGATTCTGCATTTCTTACCAGCTTCTAGGTGATGTATTTATTGCTGGTCCAAGTACCACATTTTGAATAACAATGGTTAGGATGTTGTTTCCCAAACTTGCTTTGTCTTCAGAATCACAGGTAGTGCCTGTTCAATTACAAACAGATTTAAATTCTCCATCCTTATCTTACTGATTCACAACCTTAAGAGAAAAATCAAGGAAGACAGGAGGAGAATCTTCAGATGTTAGCTGGAATCTGGAGCAAACCCAAAGCCCTTAGGCCATGTCTAGTGAGAGACATCAGGGACAGGCTAAGACAGTATGAACAAAGGAATTGTTCTTCTGTTCTTCCTGATCACTGGGCTACAACAGAGAGAAAGAAAATAAACTTAAAGCCATTGGATCTGTTCCAGGATTCATAGTCCTGGACTATGGGAGATAATTCTGACTCTCCCAGAAAGACTTAAGAACAGAGCTTGTCCTTACATAAAGGTTCTCACTCTAGACCAGTGTTCTCAATTTTGAATGCAAACCAGATCATCTGGGGGCTTGAAAAGATATCAATATCTAGTCCCTACCCTCTAGAAATTTTAATATAATTGACCTGGATGTTGGGATTCTGATTTAACTGGCTATTTATTGGCATTTTTAGAAGTTTGCTGGGTAATTCTAATGGTCAGTAAAAGTTGAGAACAAGTGACTTAAAAGATGTGGTCTGGAAGTCCTGCATAAAGAAATTACAATCATTATTTTGTAACAATGTCTAAAATCTGGTACTTAGAATCATTTGAGGTTAATTTATTACTTCCAAAAGTTTCCTGTCAGAAATATATGGCCCAGAATTATATCACTTGCACTCATTAAAATGCTGGCATGGTTTAATTAATCAAACAAGGCAACAGCCACTGGCAGAGAGCTTGATGCTATTTTTGTGCTACTATAACAACTACTACTATGCCCTCTATTGCATTTTGCATGCCCTTGCAAAACATTTTCTATCCTCAGAAAGATCTGTTTAAGTAATATTTTGTTATTCCTACAAAAGAATGAAGATACTGTAGTCCAGATTGGTTACATAATCTTTTTCAAGCCCTAGTCCAATAGAACTAATTGACTAGTTAAAACCAAAGACGTCAAAGACACTTAAATTCAATATGACCATAAATCAAGATCTTCCTCACCTGGACTTCACCCAGTTCCTTGTCTCCATTAATTTCAGGGCCCTTCCTCCAGTTTTATAATCCAGAATATTAGATTTACCCCTGAAACCACCATATCTTTTCCATCATCTCCCACATCCAATCCTTCACAAAATTCATTTGATTTTACTTCCTGACATCTCCAGAATGTACTAATTTTTTTTTTCATATTCTCCACTATTATCATCACTTAAGTCCAATGTGTGATCATCTTTCTTTGGTTCAAACCATCTAATTGGTTTCCTGGAATCAACTCCTCATGCTTTTTTTACCAACCATAACTCCTTTTCAGACAACATTCTTTAAAAATGCCAGGTCTCTTAGGATAAAGGCTATTTCTCTTAAGGATAACAAATCCTTCCTTGATAATAACTCTCCTTGCCTCTCTAGGATCACCTCTAGTCTCCCCTATACTTTTTGTTGTTGTTGCAGCCACACTAATCTTCATACTTCTGTTCTCTCTTGCCACAGAACACTGCACATGCACCTGCTTTGTATGGAACACCATTCTTTCTTCTAGTCATATTGTTAACTTCTATTCATTCTCCAACTTATTTTGATTACCACTTTCTAAGAAAACCTCTCTATATAATTAAATTACCACAGTTTTCATAGCACCATGAATTGCCAGATTGTACATATCACACTCACAGTTTGCATTTATTTATGATCATTTGATTGATGGTTATGTCTCCCAGGAGACTACAAGCCCCATGGCAAAGGGAACCACATCTTCTTTCTCCATATTAAATCTTCTGCTTAGCACATGACTGGCACACAGTAGATACAAAATTAATAAAAGAAAAAAAGAATGAATGAGTGGATGAATAAAGAAAAAAATGCAAGAGCTGGATGTAATAGAAAAACATGTATTATGAAAAAAGATCATCTGTGGTTTTAAATATTTTTAAACAAAGGAAATCTTTTTTTAAGTGCAACCTTATGTAGAGCCTGACCACACAAAGCAAATAGATGCAGAGCTGAGCTCTGATTAAACTGAGACTGAGGGCCTCAGAGAATGTCATTCAGCTGACTGGACTCTTTCACTAGCCCTTGGTGTATACTAGGCCACTCCCCTCAAAACCCTTAGGGTCCATAGGTACTATCTGTTAAACATTGAACTAGTTCATCCTATGCCCCTAACAGTGGAGAAAGCTGTATATGAGAGAGGTTAAGGGACTTGATCAAGTAACCAGCTAGTTTTGAACCCAGCTTTGTTTACTTTGATTGCCCTGTGAATCACTGGGCATATATTTCATGCTGGTGTATACCCTATATATTCTACACTGCTTTCTACCTCAGAAAATTTGAGAACTTAAACATGTCTTGATTTAAAAAAACAACAACAAAAAAAAAAACGCCATGCATTTTAAAACATTGTATTCCCTCCTTGAAATACTCTTTTGCCATTTTTTTGGTGCCCTGTGCCTCAACTTGGAAATATTTTATTTGTATTTTAAGACTCCATCAAACACTGTCCCTGTCTTTCAGCCTTCTCCATGAATGGACTTTGGTGCATTCTCTTCATTGCTCCTGCAGCACATTGCTAAACTTCTATATGTTGAGTAGAATTCTAAGATGGGCTGCAAGATCCCAGCCTCCTGGTTTACACATCCTGTATAATTCCCAGGACTGTGCATATGATGGATTTTACTCCTATGATGAGGTCCTGACACAGTTAACTTTCAGAAAGGGATATTATTCAGGTAGACCTGACCTATCGCATAAGTCCTTTAAATTTGGATTTAGAGGTCAGAGACAGAGGAAGACACATAGGAAGTTCTGAAGATCCAGGGGGCCAAGTGACAAGAACCTGAGAGTGGCTTCTGAAATCTGAAATTAATACCAGCCAACAGTCAGCAAGAAAATAGGAACTCAACTCTATAACTACAATAAATGAATTCTACCAATATCCTTGAATGAGCTTGGAAGAGGGACCTGAACTCCAGACGAGTACACAGCCCAGCTGACATCTGGATGGCAGCCTTGGGAGGCCCTGAACAGAGGGCCCAATCAAGCCCACCACATTTCTAACTTAGAAAACTGAGACAAATAATCAGTGTACCTTTAAGGCTGCTGTTTGTAAGTAATTTGTAATGGCAGAAATTAATATACTATATCATCCATCTCAATTTCTTGTGCTGTCATTTATTCCACATTTACTTCACCTACTAGGTTTTGAGTCTCTCAAATCTTGTCCTATTTATTATTTTAAATTCATACCCTAGCATGCATTGTTCTTTCTAGCTCCCTCCTACTAAATTGTTCCTTGTTACTCAAAGTATGGTCTCAGCCAGAAGTATCTCAGTTACTTGGGAGCTTGTTTGAAATAACAGAATCTCGAGTCCATTGAATACTTAATAAAAAATGCTGGCCAGGGTCTCTGAATTTGTGTTTGAAGAAGTACTTCAGCTGACTTTATACAAGGTAAGGTTTGAGAATCCCTAGTTTGGAGAAATATTGATACCTAGAATACTATATATGGAGGTGGTAGGCATAGTGAGGGAGAATGGGGGAAGGTAGGAGGGAGAGACAGAAAGAGGACAAACAGCAGAGAGCTTGGAATCCTTTCTGTATCTCTCATCAACATTTCCAAGTTCTATTTTGAGGTGGAAAATTGAAATTATTACGGAAGGAAAGAGGTCCCTAGGTCACAGAAACTTAATTTATAGTGATATTGATAGTTTGAAATAAAACAATTTACTAATTAGGGAGTCAATATACTTCTATTGTGAAAAGTAGATATCACAATTATGAAAGTTTAACAAAACAAATCGCTTAAATATGATCAGGTGGGATAAAGCAGAGTTTTGCTTTAAAAAAAATTTGCTAACCATAAATACAGTAGTATTTGAATGGGTGGGGCCTTGTTCCAGGGACTGGAGAAATCGAAGAAATTCAAACTTTTTAACCCATCACCTCACAAATTCTTCATAGTAGGGACTAGAAGAAGGATAAGAAAAAACACAAACAATTACACATAATGAAGATGTTTCAAACATATCAGTGTCTGTAAGTAAAATAATTTTTTGAAACATGCTACACCTATTTGTTTATATATTGTCTGTGACTGCTTTCTTCTAAAAAGGCAGAACTGAATAGTTGTGACAGAGACTATCCTATAGCCCACAAAGCTGAAAATATTTACAGTTGGGCCATTTACAGGAAAAAAAAATTGCAGGAACCTGTGCTATTTTATCTTAAAGCAGTGCTCTCAGATGTTAACGAGAATATGAATCACTCAAGAATCTGGTTTGCTTGCAGATTCCATTTCAGTCATTCTAGGATGGAGTTTGAGATTCTGCATTTCTAACAAACTCCTAGATATAGATGCTGCTGATCCATGGTATCTCACCTTGAGTGTAAGGAGATGAAGGATCCTTCTATGCTTTTAAAAAACAAAAGAACATGGCTGACAAACACTGCCTCAGCCACGTGATTAAAGTCAGTGTTAACAGTGAATAATGTTAACAGCACTTACCCTTGATATAATATGATGGGAATGGCACTTTACTTCCGTAATATTTCTCCTCAAAACCCATAAACCTGGTCTAATCATGAAAAAAAAATTATATAACTTCCAATGAGAGACATTCTGCAGAGGACCTGAGCTATATTACTCAAACTGTCTGTGTCACAAGGAAAATCTGAGAACTGTCACAGCCAAAGGAGATATGATGAGTAACTGGCATTCTGGATGGTATCTTGGAAGAGGTAAAAGACATTCTGTAAAAAACTAAGGAAATCTGAATAAACTATGGACCTTAATTAACAACAGAGCATCAATACCAGTTGTGACAAATGTGTCATACTATTGTAAAATATTAATAATATGGAAATCTGAGTATGAGGCTTATGGAAATTCTGTACTACCTTTCAACATTTTGTTTGTAAATATCAAACTTCATAAAAAATAAAGCCTACTTATAAAACAAAAAATAAAATAACAAAAAATATAACATTTTACTAAATACTGAAGGACAAGTCCGATCACAAATTTCATAAACTGCTAATTCCAATGTCACTAAAACTCTTTCAGAATATGTTAGCATGATCTTGATACTGAAACCAGACAAGGATAATACAAAAAAGAAAAAATACAATACAATATCATTCATGAACATAGATATAAAAATATTAAATAATATCTTATCAAACCAAATTCTATAGTGAATTAGAAAGTAAATAATTTTTTATCAAATCAGATTTATTGAAAGATTTCATTTCATTTAACATTACAAAGTAAGATTATATTATTTACTTCATTAGCATATTAAAGGTGAAAAATTATGTGATCATCTAGGTAGATATAGAAAAGAATATTAAATAAAATTCAACATCCATTTGTGGTTAAAAAATGTGTTGGTAGCAACTAATAATAACAAAAACAATTTATTTAACCAGATAAATGATATCTTTACATAAATCAACCTATAGGAAATAGTGAAAAGTTAAAAGATCAATTTCTGAAAAAAGATGAATGTATTTAACTACATCTGTTGACCACTGTATTAAATGTCATACATGATGTATTAATACAAGAAAAATAAAGAAAAAAAGAATTAAGTCTTGAACAGGTTAAACAAAACATGTGTCTTGATTTGAAAATGGTATAAATACCTACTTAGAAAATTGAAAAGATTGAGGGCACATTTTCAGAATAAATAAAAGAGTATGGTATTCTTTGCTATTAAATCAATATCAAGGGTAAATTAGATTTTTATATGCCAGAAACAATTAGTTAAAAGTATAATTTAAAAAATTATACCACATATAATAGTCTTATGTCTATAGAGGTATAGCTTATATAGATATTTCTGTTTTTCCAAAATCAATAAATTTTATACCTATGCTTTTACATTTTACTATATGTATATTTTACCTGAAAATGGAACTGTAAGCAAATATTTAAAACACAAAAGTGTTTTTAAAAAGAGTATAGTTCATTTTTAAAAATATGGAGCACTTGTGTTTATGTGTTTATTAGTAAACATTAGTTTGGCAAAGCTGATCGTCATATATATTTGGTTGGGAATGGTGTATAAGAGTATGTGGTTTTATCTGTTGTAGTTTCTTTTTATATTTTATGTAGGGGGCTGCTTTGAGCAGTATTGGGAACTGTAGTCCCACACAAACTGGGGCCTGGGAGAGGACCCATAAAACTTGTCCAGAACACTGGTAATGTCATAGATGGGCAAGACCCAATAATAACTCCAAGGGCCCCTGGGAGAAAGCAGGCCTAGAAGTAAATTACCCTCCTTGAAGCATGTTTTGTTTCTCCCTCAAGCTCTGTTAAGCTTATATCAGATAACCAGCTCAAGACTGAGAAAGAAATTTACAAGACTCCTGAACCCTGACCCAAATCCCACCTGGCACTAAAATGTTTGCTGAACTCAGACCCAAGCAGTTTGGTGTGTTCCTGTCATTGTCATATTTGAACAACACCTATTCTCTGTAAGCTTAAATTACTGATGCAATTAGATTACCTATACATTCCTGCTACCTATCTCCCCCTTGTAACCCTCTCAACAAAAGCCATTGAGCACCGGGGCTCAGGGCATTCTCCTTTAGAGAGAATACCTTCACCTTTCCTTGACCGGCAAATGGTGTCTGGAATGGCTCATTCCTTCATCAGCGGTGAACCGGGGGACATTGCGGGCTGTAATCCCCCATAATTCTAAACCCTTTTTTTATGGCCAAGGATTCCATTCCCACTGAAATTACCTGACACCTTGACTAATTTTTCATCCCTCACTTAGACCGATCCACTGAAGAGTTGACATGGGAAAACTGCTCACATGGGGCAAGGAGGAGAATGAGCACTGATTTAATATGATTAAACCTCAAACAAGACTAACTGCTATAGGAGATAACAGGGGGCGATGAGCTCATTCATGTTCATTCACAATTATCATCTGAGAAAACCCAGGTTTTATTTGCTCACTTCAGTCTCTCCCAAGAATGGCTGGCTGCCAGCAAGCCTGTTAGCCAAGGGTATCTCCAGTATGATGACTGGGCTTTAAAATGAAAGCATTTTTTAATCTGAGATGAAGGCTTAGTTTCATCTCCTGCAGTATATTGAAGAGATTCTTTTCCAAGTGTGCTCCTTGCTATTAAGGAATCATTATTTAAGCCTATCATTATCATAGTATACTACAGTACATTTTTATCGTTTGTTAAGATATAATTAAGCACAAACTGTACCTATTCAAATGATACTATCTGATGTTTTGACAAATGGACAAACCTTCTACTAACCCCAATCAAGATTCAGAACAATTTCATTAACCCCAAAATTTTCCTCTGCCCTTTTCAAAGCCACTCTCCCTCCATTCCTGACACTGGACCACCACTGATCTTTTTTTCTGTCACTACATATTAATTTGTGTATTCTAGAATATCATACAAATAGAACCACACAGCATGTATACTTTTTGTGTCAAGCTTTTATCATATCATAGTATATTTTTAAGTGATAGCTCCCATACATGCCAATTAAACATTTACTGCCCAAAATAAATTATGAAGAGCGTTAAAAAAAAAGAGGCCAATTCTAATCAATAGTTGCAGAATTTTTAAATAACATTTTAGTCATAAAGTGAAGTTGCTTTTAAGCAAACAAAGATCATATTTAAAAACAGCTCATAATGGTAGTTATTGATAATAATTATATGGACAGTTAGAAGACTTTTCCTTCAAAGAACATAAGTTACTCTCAGAGAATTTTGAAGTACTGATTGATTATAGCAGAAGTGTTACACTAAAATGTGTTAGGAGAAGTAATAAAAGAAAATTAAACCAGCCTAAAGTAAAAATGCAAACTTCACAAGGGAAAAGAAGAACATAGAACTTATAGAAGAGACAAAAATGCATTGTTTTATGTAATTGAAGAAAAGATCAGTCAATTGAAGTTATGTACCTTTTTATTAAAGAAATTAAGCTGCATTATTTTCAGAGGCCCTCCATTAATTCTGCTGGCAGACACAGAGGAAGATCTCCTCTTATTATTCTGAGTTCATTTTTAAATAGTAGAAATAAACATTTTATTTCTAAATAAATAGTTAGTATTTCTGTTTTCTTGGAAGAAAATCTCAGAGATGATAGCAGAACATTTTCTTAAGAAAGACACATCCTCAATGGCCTTGGAGACCCAAAGGACCATATTGTTTAGAAAAATATGGGCATCGACATTCTGTTTTGAAACATCTCTTTCTGACTCTGGATGTAAAGATGTCTCAAGAACATCTTAACTAATCAATTTTGCTTATATCTTCGTTTTCTTTTTTTAATTCTTTTTTTATTGTGCAATTACAGTAGTCCCCATTTTCCCTCCACTAGTCTCCCCCACCCTATCTACCTCTACCTCCTACATTCAATCCCCCCCATTGTCTTTGTCCATGGGTCCTTTGGTGACACTTCCCCCTCCTCATTTTTATGTATATGCAAGAGTGGTTGATACATGATAAATGCATACTTCTAAGTAAGTTTTAAAAGAAGACTTTCAGAAAGTATAAAATAAGAAATTGATTCTTGTTTCTTATCAAAGATAAGAAATCAGTATGTTTAATGATTAATTTGCAGCAGTTTTTCTAGTGGTATGTAAAATAATAGCACATTTTATGAAGGCACCTTAGATACTATGAAATATAGTAATAAAGTTATAATAACTGCACCAGGAGGGATCATTGAGAGGCACAGACAACTGGTAACCTCTTTCTCTGAATAAAATGACAGAATGATCTTTGCTTTTCCCTTAGTTTGGGGCAGTTTAGGGGTTGGGGAAGGGATGAGAAATACATGGAAAGCAGGAGAATATACTCACTACTTCTACCAATTATGGTTCATTTTGATTAGTTTATTCCCTATCTGATATGTAAATGCCCTACTAGAAGATTTAAATTAGTCAATTATTCACACTTTAGGAAGTTATTTCTTTAAAGTAACTTAACACTAAAGCTTAGCAGACATAATCCAAACTGAGAGAATGGGATTTCTATCAAAAGAGGTAGAGAATAGGATGTATGGAAATTTGATTTAGGGGCAAAATTTTACAGAAAATTTATAAAATTGAAAGGCACTGGGTACCTAGGAAAAAAAGAGAGGAGGAGAGACTATCAAGCAAGGGAGGAAGGAGAACACCTACTCATTGTGGAGTCAATGTGAGTAGTGGTTATCAAACATGACCTTCAACTTCTTTGACATTCCTCCCCACAATAAGGCATATTTATGGGCCAGAATTTGGGTGGGCTCATTAATGCTTCAACCAATTAAGATGTTTATGTGATTTCTGAGGATAACTAGTAAAAGGCCCTGCCCCTCCCTTCCTTTCAGTTTTCTTAAAATAGTTGTTCTCTGGATGTTTCTTAAAATATTTGCTCTTGGCTCTATCTTGCATCCTACCAAATGAAGAAACCATGCTTAAAAACTTCAAGAGAGTGTCAGATCTGTTTGGTTTCAAGGAACAAAATTACATAGCTTTATATGCAAGTGCAACCAAAGCCCAGCTGAGCCCATCTTTGAAGTTATCTCAGCCCAGGTTACAGACATGTGAGTGTAGGGGTTAGATATTTCTAAACCCCTTTCTAGCTAAACAGATCTTCTCCACTCTGCTCCTCTCTGGTTTCCTTCCATCTCCTCTTTCTCTGTCTGCTTTGTTTTGCTCTGCTCTTCTACTGCCTGCTCCACTCTCACCCACTCTGGTCCCACAAGAAGTCTTTGATGTTTCAGCTCCAGCAAAACAAATGCAATTTGCAGTCTCCAAAGTGTGCTCTCCAAGCTGGAGCAGAGCTGACTGATATAGCCAGAAGTCCAGATCTCTAGACCCTTATTGGTCTGCCCTCATGCAAATGAGGACTCCTAATACCTACAGTTTGATTGGTTCAAAAAGCATTGTCCTGATTACTTGGAATGAATCTGTTCTGACTAGTCAGTGGAAATGCAAATGAGGATATAGCTGTACAGCTTTGATTGGAAAGAAAAAGTGTCAGTTCTGTTGGTTGAAATAGGATTCCAGGAATTCTTTTGTTAAGTGTTGGCTTAACCATCACAAACAAAATGTAGGCTGGCAGTTCAGTGCAGACTTTTCCCTAAAACGTGGCCTTAATGAGAGACCCTTATTTAGAAATGCTGCTAGTCTCTGTTTTTAAATTTTGAGCTCAGTTAGCCATTAGGTACCCTTCTCGGTAGGTATTTTCTTTCATGGGTTGACATAGGATACCAATGTCTTCACTTCCTTATTTTTCATGGATGTTACATGATTCCAAAAATATCTTCTTTAATATATGTGTCAGTTAAGTGTAAGTATATAACAAACCACCTCAAAATTCAAGTCCTCAGAACAGTAAGCATCTTATATTGTTCATGAATTTATAGGTAAGGATTCTGATCTCTAATTCCAGTGTGTAGATTTTTTTCCACACCACCAAGTAATTTTCATACAACAGTTGGGTGTCCTACAATTCAAGTCAATTCTGAAACTATCTACCCAGAAATAGCATCAGGTTCCTCAGTTTAAGGGCTCAGTATCACAACATGCCAGCACATGGTCAACTGGGGGTTGGGAGACAGCTATGCCAATCTGGGCTGGGCTCTCTCAGCTGTCTGAAGGTCAGCCAACTCTAGGCTATGTTAGCTTTGGCCGATTACTGAAATCTTGTCCGCATGCCTCTTACCCTCAAAAAGGCTAGCCTGCATTAGCTCACATGGAGGCTGCCAAAGCTTCTAATTGAGAGAAGGAAAGGATGCAAGGCCTCCTTCTGCAATATTCTATTAACAGAAACAAGTTGCCAGGCAGTCCAGATTTAAGAGGAAGAAAAAGAGTCTCCTTTTCTTGGTGGACAGTTTCATGGTCTTAGTGTGAAGGTCTGGAATGCAGGGAAGTCATGAATAGGACCAGAAATGCTGTCGATCCACCACAACCTCTAAGGCAAATTCACCTAAGTCATCTCCTCATATTCCAGCCTTAGGAGAATTGTTAATGTCTAATTGAAAAGTGAGCTGAATTCTGCTCATTCATTCTGTTAGCTTTAGCAATTAAGTAAATGTAATGCTCATAGGAATTAATGTCAAATGTTTGAAAGCTGAAGAGATGCAAATACCTAAGAAAAATAAAATTTTAGTTGTTTTTGATATTTGTTTTTAAGAATAGGTTATAAATTCTTAGTGGGAAACTTAGAGCAATGCACATGACAAATGACCCACCACCAAACTTAGCAGAGGTTACAACATACAAAAGGGAAAAATCTAAGAAATCAAAAAAAGTACACTCTAAAAGTCTCCTTTAGTTTAATAAGCTGACACTTACTCTCCTTTGTCCTTACCTTCCTTATTAATGCATATATGAAAAGGGGGTTGCGATAGGGAGCCTGAAAAAGGACCTTCTAATTCCCAAAGAAAATGATTACATATAAACCTGAGGCCAAACCCTGGATTTCTTTCTCTATTGTCCAGATTGGTGTGCTCTCTTTAGGAGTCAGAATACCATCTTCCATGCTGGAGACCTTTCTTGACCGCCAAGAATTCTTTTCACCACTGCAAGAGACCTCTGGGTAAGAAATTTAACACTTATGCTCCTGGAAGACATTGTTTCTGGGATACATAAGAGCAAACCATGTGGGTTCAAAGGCCTGTCCTTGTACAGCAGTAAACATTTGATCAACTGGTTTTACAAGAGACATCCCACTCTGCCCTCAGGGTTTCTCATCAATAGGCTATCTGGCTTCAGGGTAACCAGGCTCTTCTAAGTTTACACTGTTTGTCCTTATTCCTTATTACCTATATTTCAACTTGTTTTGAAATTGTTTCCAGACAATGAAGAGTTGTTTATTTTCTTAATTTTCCTTCTACCAACTCCCCTACCCTCATAACCAACACTCAGCAAAGCACAGAGATGAAACCAAAGTGGACTTCTAAAAGTGGAAAGAAGTGGGCCTGGGGCAGTGGTTTGCTCCTCCTGAAGGGCCTGAACATACCAGCTGGAGCTGACAAAAAATCCTTCTTACAAGGAAGCAAAGAAGCCAGTTCATTTGTTTCCAAAGGCCTTGTTTATGTAACTTTAATTATAGCATAACCAAATCACAAGTATTTTGCCATGGGAAAATGTAAAGTCATTAAGCAACTTAAATACCACCCCACCCTTTCCAAGCAGACAACACAAGCATTAAGCAATTAATGCATGTTAAGACATTTCCAATTTTTTGGCACTAATGCCAGTTCAATCATTTGGGGCTGGAGAGCATAGGTGAAACCTAGTCATTATACTTCTTGATGGAAAGAGGAGTATTTTATATGTTTCATTTTTTTATGTAATCCCAATCTCCAGCCCCCACATTACACAGAACATTAACATGGTTGCACAACAAGACTGAATACTGTTTGACGTGGCCTCGCATTTCCAATAGATATATGTCATATTTGGACTTTAATCTCTGTTAATTGGGTGTCTTCCCGAGTTTGTGGATTTTAGGCCTTCTAACTCCTTGAGTTCTGCTGATGTTTTGGGCTGCGGTTTGCTGTGGGACCTATGAAATGAAAAACTTCATCTGAAATGAAAAACAGAAACCAGCTTTACTTACTTGAGAAAATGCAGCTATATTAGTGATAATGAGACATGTTGTCTCAGTGTAATAGTAAAACTATGGACATATACAAAGATAAAAAATAGACAGGAACCTTTGTAAAATTTGTTCATTGAAAGTGTTGTCACTAAAAATCTTATACTCTTGCTTTTTTTTCACTTGCTCAAAAATCAATGGCTCCAATTCAGTCATTGATATGGCTATTTTGTAGATAAAATTTTATCCCTATGAGAGTCAAGAATAGACCATTTATTTAAGAAATACTAATCAAGATTTACCATCTTAGTGCTAGGCACTAAGTACTGGGGATGTAATAAAGGAAAGGAAGCATGACATTCCTAATCTTTCATGAAACATATTCCTGTAGGAAAAGACAAACTACAAAGAAGAAAACACACAAATAAATAAGAGTGTTATATAGCAAAAATACTACAAAGAAAATAAAATATGGTAATGTGATAGATAGATCTTAGGGTGATATTGTAAATTGGTTCATTGAGGAGGGCCTTGATGAAGAGTTGACACTTAACTAAGAACCAATACAGTGAGTCTTTACTCAACGTCAACTATGTGCCATAAAACTGATTTTACTGTAGGTTAATTGATACAAACAAAAGTTAAGTTCCAATAGCATCTCATCAATGTTATAACAAAATGATGTTGAACAAAATCTTATCTGAAGACCTAAAATACTTCATAAAATGCCTGCCCTTTAGGCAGAAGGAATATTTAATGCATAGGTGGAGTACTAGTTTGACAAATCCTAGTGGATTTTAAAAAAATAATAATAATAATTTTTTACCCAAGAAAGCTATCAGAAAGTATTTATATGTGAATCTTATGCAGTTTATTATTTTTTTCTATTTTTAAAAAATTTGTATTTTTTATTACCATTTAATCCCTTACACCCCAGGAATCACCACAGTGTTATCAATGTCTATGAGTCCTTTTTCATTTTTGCTCAATCCTTCCATCCTCTAACCCCAAATAGCTGTCATATTTGAAAGCCAAATCTTTGTTTTTGTGTCTGTTTTCTTACTGTTTGGTAAAAGCACCATAGAATAATCATGTTTTTTTGTTTCTAGAGGTAGTTCCCTTCTTCTGTTTTCAGATTGGGGTTTGTGGACAAGATTGAGGTATTCTGGCTTTGAAAAGAGAGAGAAAAGGGAAGAAAATCCTACTACAGGACTTTCAGGCTTAAGTCTTAATGATAGGTGTATCTGTTAGCTTTTACTGTACAACACATCACTCCAAAATGTAGTGGGTTAGAACATCAAAGGTTTGATTAATCTATGAATGTACAGATTGGTTATTTGTGCTGTGCTAACCTGGGTACTTCTCTATTTTTGGATTTTATGTATTTATTTTTTAAAATTTATAAATCATGTTTATTCTATTACAGTTGTCTCAATAATTACCGCTTTATTCCCCTCCACCTATCTCACCCCCACCCCCCACTCCATAGTCAATTCCCGCTCTGTTATCCATGTCCATGGGTCATTCATACATGTTCTTTGTCTAGTCCCTTCCCCTTCTTTCAACCATTGTCCTTTATCTCCAGCCCCTCTGGTCACTTTCACTCTGCTCCATTTTTCCATGCCTGTGGTCTATTTTGTTCATTAGTTTCTTTTGTTGAATAGAGTCCACTTACAGGTGAGATCATATGGTATTTGTCTTTCATCTACTGGCCTATTTCACTTAGCTTAATATTTTCCAGTTCCATCCATGTTGTCACAAAAAGTAGGAGTTTCATCTCTCTTTCTTTCTTTCTTAAATGCAGATTGATTTTATTTTTTTAAATGTAAAAGTTAATTATAAAATTAAAAACATATTTAAAACCGCTATAAAGTCTCAGCAATTAAACCAACATGACACCAGCACAGAAATAATCAAGTAGATCAATGAAATATAATTAGCATTCTAGAGACAAATGTATATATCTGTCTAACAATGTGTGATTAAGTTGATATTTCAAATCAATGGCTAAAATAAGGCTTATTCAACAAATAAAGTGCATGAACCACTATTACTTGAAATAAAACAAATATAGAGCCCTATTTCACACATTATACAAGAAATATTCAGGTGAGTTAAAAATAAATATGTAGACCCTAAGGAGTTTTAGGAGAAAATAGAACTAATATTTTTCATGACCTGAAGTAAAATATTCAAACCCAGAAGCTATAAAGTAAATATTAACAATATGACTATATTAAACACTTAACTATATAGTAATATACATATAAAAAAGTTAAAGGACAAGTAATAGAATAGAAAAGTATTTGCAACACATCTAAAACATGGTTAATAGGCTTTTTTGTTTTTTGCTTTTTTTTTGGAAAAAAGTTCTATAAACCTTTAATCAATAAATGGATAAATACCAAAAAGTCATTTAAAGCTTTTTTTTAATAACATAAATAGGCAAGAAATATACAAAAACACATTTAGTTTCAACAAATAGTAAAGGAACAATTAAATAACATCATTGTCACAATCAGATTAATAAGAATTAAAAATATTGGTAATATCAAGTATTGGCAACTCTGAAAGGAACTGGGTATTCATAGTAACTTTTTCTTCATCTTAAAGCAGTCCCTTTAGCATATTTTGCAGTGCTTATTGGGTGGAGGTGTAGTATTTTAGCCTTCTTTTGTCTGGGAAACTCCTTATTTTGCCTTCCATTTTAATGGAGAGCCTTGCCGGGTAGTACACTCTTGGTTGCAGGCCTTTGCTTTTCGTGACTTGGAATATTTCTTGCCATTCCCTTCTGGCTTGTAGTCTTTCTGTTGAGAAGTCAGCTGCTAACCGTATAGGGGCTCCCTTAAATGTTACTACCTCTTTCTCCCTTGCTTGCTTTAGGATTCTCTGTCTGTCTTTGATATTTGCCATTTTAATGATGATGTGTCTTGGAGTAGGCCTCATTGGGTTCCTCTTGAATGGGACCCTCTGTGCTTCCTGGATTTGTGGGACTTTTTCTCTCCTCCAATTAGGGAAGTTTTCCACCATTACTTTTTCAAACAGGTTCTTTATTCCTTGCTTCTCTTCTTCTCCTTCTGGTATCTCTATTATATGGATATTATTACATTTCAGGTTGTCCTACATTTCCCTAAATGCCTCTTCATTCTTTTTGAGTCTTGTTTCATTTTCTTGCTCTTTCTGGGAGTTTTTTTCTACCTTGTCCTCCAGCTTGCTGATTTGGTCCTCAGCTTCATCTAGCCTGCTTTTGCTTCTTTCTACTGTGTTCTTCAATTCAGAAATTGTATTCTTCATTTCCTCTTGTCTCTTATGGATAGTTTCTATGTCCTTTTTCATGCTGATATAGTTTGCAGTAAGTCCCTAGTAGTTTCCCTGCAGTTTTTTGTAATTTTCTCTGAGCTCACTGAGCTCATTGAGCTTCCTTAGAACCATTGTTTGGAACTCAATATCTGATAGTTTACTTGCCTCTATTTCTTTTAGTTCTTTTTCTGGCGTCCTCCTTTCTCTTTGAGTGGGATGTATTTCTTTGTTTTCCCATTATTTGTGAGACTTCTTTTTTGCTTCTGCTTCTTCAATTGATCTATCTTGATTTCCTGACTTCGTGGTGTGAACTTCTATGGTTGGAGACTGCTGTTTTTACTTTCTGGATCTGCCCTCTGGTGATGTCAGATGTTGACCCTGTCTGACCTTAGGCAGTCTATTTGAGGCTACCAGTAATCTACTGTCTGTGACTATCTCCTTCAGCTGTTAATCTAGTCACTCCGCACTCAGCAGGCCACATTAGAGGGCTCAGAACGGGGCGAAGTCCCTCCTGGGGAAGGGGTTATTGGGTCCTCTGATGCAGGTGCATATGGGGAAGGAGTCCACACTGGGATCCTGTGGGCTACTCTCCCCGTTCTCTCCCCAAAGCCTCCATCCCTGGTCTCTCTTTGAGTGTCGCCAGACTTCTCTGTGCCCCCTTTAGCCAGGGATCTATTGTCTGTGGCTGCCACTCTGCACTCAGCAGCCAGCTTAGACAGCACAGAGCAGGGTGGAATCCCACCTGGGCGTGGGGCTATTGGGTCCTTTACACTCGTGCTTCTCAGGGGCGTGGTCTCTGTCCTAGATGGCCGCTGCCACAAGGGAGATGAGTCAGCACCGAGATCCCACCGGCTATTTCCTCAGTACTCTCCCCAAAGCCTCCTTCCTCAGTCTCTCCTCAGGCATCTCTAGCCCACTCTGTGCCTAACTTAGCCAGAGACCAAGGTAAGTGGCTGCAAATAAAAATTTATGTGTTGGCCCTTTAAACAGTTCTTTGCATCTCCAGCTGCCTGTCTCTGGCAGAGAGCAACCCTGCTGCTTTTCACAGGTGGCTATTATCTATGTACTTTCTGGACTCTGGTATTGTAGGCTAGAGATCCCCACTTTTGGTTTAGACCCCGTTCTTTTCAGGGGGATCCAACTGGCTGTTTCAATATCCTTCTGGTGCTGCCACCCATGGGTGCCCCACCCACCTTCTCAGATCTGTACCACACTCCTTACCAGTTAGGTTGCACTAAAGCCGATTCTTCTGTCTCTGAGGTTACAAGGCTCCTCTCTCGCTCTTGTTTGGCTGTATGTTCCAGGTGATTTCTCCGCAATTTAATTGTAATTTCAGGATAGTCCTGGGAGGATGTCAGTGTGTGAATCCTCTCACTCCTCCACCATCTTAATTCTTCCCTGGATACTTCTTTTGATCTTGAGCTGGAAGAGTCATACATTGGTGTCCAGTCACAGTTTTGCAGGACAACTCTGCTTCTGGAGGTTGGCTCGCTGTTAGCTGAGGCAATTACATAACCTGGTCTACATGTGCCTCCTGCCATCCAGCAAGTTTATCCACAGAGGTAGGAGCCCCAGAGAGCAAGCAGAAGTGGACAAAGGGTCTTCAAGTCTAGGCCCAGGATGGTTACAGTGTCACTTCCTCAGCATGGGATCAAAACAACTCACAAGACAAGCCCAGATTCAATGGCTGGTGAAATGAGTTCCACATTTGATAGAGAAAGCTGCAATCACGTTGATAAGAAGGTGCGCTTAGGAAAATGGCCATATTTTTAAAAATCAATCTACCACAGTTGGCTAATGCCGTCACTAGAAATGCCTATATTACTGGAGTTGTCGAACATTATTTGTAAAGGAACAGATTGTAAACATTTTTGGCTTTTCAGGTCATACAGTCTCTGTCACAACTCCTCATCTCTGTTGTAGTGCAAAAACACCCACAGACAGTAAGCAACTAAAAAGGAATGGCTGTGTCCAATAAAACTTTATGAACAAATCAAGTAGTTTGATTTGGCTCATGGAACTGTAGTTTGCTTGATTTGGCTCATGGAGCGGTAGTTAGATTTGGCTCGTGGAGCTGTAGTTTGCTGACTCCTCGTCTATTATTCTAGAGTGAGATAATTTTGTTATAAAAGCTTATCTTTCAAGCAAATAGTCTAGAATATTATGTGGTCCCTAGTGGCTTCCATCAGACACTAACAAACAGAGGAATGAAGTTGACTCACACATCAAACTACAGGCCAACGTAAAGATGAGTTTTGTTGTCATTGTTGTCATGGTGGCAGGAGGACATATTTTTGCTTTTAATACAACTTTTGTTTATGGAGCTACTTACATAAACTAAGATATCTATCATTTGTAATGGTTGGTTGCTGGCTGAATATAATAATTGCTTATTTTCTTTTGTTTGTTGTGGTTAATTTAGTTTCAAGGAAGAAAAACAAAAATTTCTAATTAAAACATGCTAAGAGTCAGGAGAAGGGATGTAGAAAACAATTAGAGAGCTCCTCAAGGGCAGGGATGGGCCCCATCCAGAAAGCCAAAATCTCCATCTGGAAGTGATCCTGGTACATGTTAGAGTCACCTGGAGAGCTTTGCAAAATCCTGACGCCCAGGCTACACCCCAGGGCAATTAATCAGACTCCCTGAAGGCAAGAGCTAAGCACCAGTATATTTTAGACCTCTGTACGTAAATCCAATGAGCAGCCAAGTTTGAAAATCAGGTTCTACAGTCTTGGCACCTCTTCTAGACTCCATCTGTGGTCTGGACCATCCCCCATGCACCTGAATGAATAGCCTTCTGAGAACTCATCAGCTGCAGGTCTATCCTTTCTTGGAAATCAATAGTGTGTAATAAATTATGTAATAATCTCTCTGAATCCTGACTTAGCCCTTTGCCCTGTACTTTAATATTTGTCAACTTAAAAGTTCATTTCTCTTTTAAAAGTCTCATTTTCCTTTTCAGCATTCAACTCTATGTTTATCATCTTTCCCCAGAGTACTTACTATGTAGTCTATACTCTACTTACTCTGTTCTCTTTATCCTATTTTGGAAAATCAATGCTATTTCAACTGAAGTGTTCCTTTTGCTCAGGATAAAAAATGAAGAGCCAGGATTATCTTAAGGCAGACTTCACAAAGAACATATATAAGTTTCTCATAGATAAAATAACCTTATAATTACATGTTTTCTGGACATGGCACTAAAGTCAATATTTTATTAATTTTCATTTAAATTGCTCACAGAAGCATGGCAAACAGCCTCAGGCACCCTAATGGATCAGTTATATTGCCTTAATAATGAGTGAAAATATAGGCCAAAAACAAGTTTAGAGATCATGTGGTTTCATGCCTTCTTTCCCTTTCATAAATAAACTGAAGGTTCAGAAGTTAAGTGCCTTCTCTATGTATTGGGAAAACACATTTCTGATAATATGCACTTTAGAGAGACAAGACTCTTGTTTTCTGATGAAAACTCTATAAAGCTCTTAGGAAAAAGTTTGCAGGGTACACAAATAGTGTTTTCAGTTTTATTCTCTAAGTCTCTTACCTTTTGCTGCACCCACTTCAGCAACGGTGGCTTCTGAATGACAGTAGCTCCTCTTCAGAAGTGATCCAGTCCAGGCATCTCCTCAAATCTGTCCCTGTGGAGTCCTAGATTTCCAGTTTAGTCCTCTTACTGTCCCCTTTGCCTACCTCATTTTTGGCCCTCATCTGCTTGTCTTGAGTTACAGAATATTCAGACTCTACCCTTCTCTAGGGCTCCCACACAGGGACTGCCTGAGAATAACAGATTGGAGGGTACACAGCTAGAAGATTTCTTATGGAGGAGGAAACTCACTTCTGGAACAGGGCAACTGTTTTCTACTTTCTTTTTTGTGTGTGAATCATAACAGTACTCAATTTTATTTTAACCTTCAATATTTTTAGTTCAGCTTGACTCCCTTTGTTTTTCCCCATTTTTACTATATTTTTTTTATTATTCTGTTACAGCTGTCCTGATTTTCCCCCTTTACCCACCCTCCATCCAGCACCCCCGGACTCCCTCAGGCAATCCCCCCACCATTGTTCATGTTCATGGGTCATGCATATAAGTTCTTTGGCTACTCTATTTGCTATACTGTGCTTAACATCCCCATAGCTATTCTGTAACTACCTATTTGCACTTCTTAATCCCCTCACATCATCACCCATTCTCCTCCTTCCCTTTCCCATCTGGCAACCTTCTGGTAACTAACTTCTTTTCTCTTGCTTTTAATAGTTTCTCTTTAACTTTTGGCCTTTTAATAATGATGTGTCTTATAGTGGAACTCTGAAACCATCATAAATGAGACTCTCTGAACTTCCTGGGCTTGCATGTCTATTTCCTTCACCAAATTAGGGAAATTCTCTTTCACTATTTTTTCAGATAAATTTCCAATTTCTTGCTTTCTCTTCTTCTTCTGGCACCCCTATGGGGCAAACATTGGACATCTTAAAGTTGTCCCAGAGACTATTTATAACAACCTCATTTTTGGGGGGGTTCTCTTCTCTTCCTGTTGTTCTGAATGGTTGTTTTTTGGTTCCTTGTGTTCCAAATCATTTATTTGATCCTCAGCTTCATCCATTCTACTGTTGTTTCCCTGTAAATTGTTCTTTATTTCAGTTAGTGTATACTTTATTTCTGACTAGGTCTTTTTTATGCTGCTGAGATCCTCATTAAGTTCCTTGAGCATCTTTATAACCAGTGTTTTGAACTATGTATCTGATAGATTGTTTATCTCATTTCATTTAGCTCTTTTATCTGGAATTTTCATCTGTTCTTTCATTTGGGTCATGTTTCCTAGTCTCCTTGTTTTAGCAGCCTCATGTCTTGGTAGTGTGGCCTAATGTAGTAGGTATCCTGTAGGGTCCAGTGGCACAGCTTCTCTTATGACTCAAGCTGGGTCCTTGAGATGTACCCTTTGTGTGGACTGAGTATTCTCTCCTCTTGTAGTTGAGCCTTGGTTGCTGTTGTCAGATCAATGGGAGTGATTTATCCAGGCCAGTTAGCTACAAGGACTGGCTGTGACCACTGACCACTGACCACCACATCTGCCCTCCATGGAAGATCAGATGTGCAGGAGCAGGGTAGTGGTGCTCTGATGTGGTCTGTAGCTGTCCACTGGAAGCACTGGTCCTGGGGTTTCCCAGGTGTTGCAGGCCAAGTTCAGCCCCCACCTGTGTTTTGACTGGGGAACACTGCCTGAAACCTGAGCTGTAAAGCAATCTGAGATGGCTGCTATTTGTGCTGGGCTTGGAGATTTCCAGGTTAAGTCAAGCTGTGACTCTAATCTGGCTGTTGCTAGGGCTCACTGAAGCCAGCTGTTGCTTGTTTGATAGGATTTCAGAGCCACCACCAGCCATTCCTATGGAAAAGCAGTTTGAGTGGGTCCATAAACTGGGTGGGTGAAGCCTCTGTGGATCTCCATGGTGGATCACACAGTGTTAGCCAGGATGATGGAGTCTCAGATATGGCACCAGCCTACCAGCTCTGTGTGTGGGGAGGAGAGGGGGGTGCTCAGCAAAGGGACAATAGCTCCTGCTCTCCCCAATGCCAGACACTTCAGTCTCTCCCTGTATACCACTGGTGCCATTCAATCTGCCACCCCAGTGCTGGAGCTCAGAAGGAGTGAGTCTGAATATGTGAGTCTGTGTCTGGGTTCCCCAAGAGGAACTGCTTAGGGCTCCAGTAGCCTCCTCCACTTACTCAATATGTGCTGGTTTTTGCAGCCAGAAGTTGTGGGGACTTACCTTCCTGGCACTGGAATCCTGGGCTAGGGGACCTGGTATGAGTCTGGGACTTCTTGCTCCTGAGATATCCCTCCAGAATTTTTATGCACATGGGTGTGGGGCCAGTCCATTCCTCATCCATGCCCCTCCTACCATTCTGGGTGAATGTAGTTCCTTCAATTCTATAGTTGTCAGAGTTCCATTAAACTCAATTTCTGATGTTCCTGAGTGATGGTCGTTCTATATTTTAGTTGTAATTTTGATATGACTATGCACAGAGGTGAGCCTTGTCTGCCTACATTGCCATCTTGACCTGAAGCCTCTACTAACTTTCCTATGTCCAAGTGTCTGTCTCTCATGATGTGTCTCTAAAGCCTCCCAAGTAAAGTCATCAGTATCTGGGAGACCAGCAGAGAGACAATCAGGCCAAACATCTGTCCCAAACGTGATCCTGCACCTGGAAAGAAATTCTCACTGACGCTTTCATGTCCAGGTCCCAAAAAGGTTCCTGTGCAGTGCCATTGGGCTAATAAAATGAGACTTATGCCAGTAAAGCAGAGCAGAAACTTCATTCTTTGATCAATAAATGGAGAAGTGTGAGCTCATGCCCTAATGGCACTTTCTCCTTTACTGGGAGGTCATCTTCTGTTTTTATGGGCTGTGGCATGGAGTGATTATATTCTTTTAGACACATGTACTGATTCTTCTGTTTCACACAGCCCTCTTCCACATGATCCTTTTTGCACAGATGTCATATTTCCATCTTGGTCTTTGTGCTCAGCCCTTCTGCTTTTGTGGTGAGGAATTCTTTTCAGTTTCTGTAAGCAAGCATAGATATTAAAATTTTTTAGGTATTGAGAAACACTAGTGTCTTTTTAATGGTAGCTCAGTGACAGAATTAGCATCCAGCTTTTTATAGCCACCTGAAGTTTACAGCCAGCAAGACTATGCTGAAACCTTCTCATTCTTGCTGCTGCTGAAAGATCAAAAAATCACAACTGCCAGAATTCTAGGTGCAAAGAACACCTTTCACAAGAGAGCATTTGAAGGTATGTTCTAGAAGTTGTCATTTTCATGCTGAATATGGACTCTGCCCATCCAAGACTTGGAGAAGGAGCAGCTATGAGGCAAGCCCATTCAGGTTCCAGTGAAAGATATGCACCACCCCCCAAGAGGGGTAACAGACCAACTATTAAGTCTAGGCTAGATAACAAGTCAAATGCAAAATCACATTAGCCAATACTCTTAAAATCACCTATAAATAATGATGTTTACACATAGTTGTTTTAATGAGTATTCAGAAAAAAAATAAGACCATAGATCATCAAATTCTTGATCTCAGTAGACTATTACTTTTATTTTCTCATTTACTGTTTAATCTGAAAGTTTTTTAAGTGTACACAGAAATAGAGTATAATATAGTGAAAACTCACACACTCATAACATTGTTTTAATACTTTTTAACACTTTGTAGCATTTGCATCATCTCTTTTTTTGATATAGTAACTTGGAGAAAGACATCATGACATTTACCACTGCCCCTCCAAAACTAGTACATTTTCTACATAACCATATTGTCATGATCTTATTCAGCAAAGTTAATAATTCCTTACCATCAGCTCACACCCCAATCCCATTTCTCTATCTGTTCCCATAATATATTGAGAGCTAGTTCATTCAAATCCATATTCAAGCAGAACATGTCTTGGATTGGGATATTATAAATAGACAAGTATCCCATCCTTTGTTGGTCTGTGATGGGAGAGAGTTATGGAGTATCACATCATTCAGAAAAGACTGAGTAGAGGACAGTGAGACAGGCAGTAGAGGACCGTGAGACAGGCAAAGTAGGAAATGTAGACAATTGGGGAGAGATTTTCAGGTAAAGATAGCAAGAAGGATGATACATAGGCAAGGAGATGCCAGTGGATCATTGTCTACAAATATTGTTAGGAATTATTTACATGTGAATGCTGTGTGGAGAATGTGGGTAGAAAGCCAACTGCTGAACATATCATGGTTGAGAGGAGAAGGAGACATGAAGAGATGGTATAGGAAATGAGGCTGGAAAATTACAACAGCATAGTAATTCTAGAAATCCAAGAGGAGAGTTCCGGGTGTCTTTAAGCTGAATGCTACAGACAAAAGGAAATTTAAGGTACTGTAACAGAGCTGTGATGGGTCCACCAAATCAGCATTGCTTATTAAAAATGCAAATTCTTGAGCTAGCCCTAGACTGACTTAGCAAAAATCTCCAGGGATGGAAGCCTGGGAATCTGTGTTTTAACATGTTCTCTCAGAGATTCTAATGCACACTCAAATTTAAGAAACACTGGTCTATAATTAATCTTGTCAGGTTCTCATCTCAGCAAGTACCCTGATTCTACAAACAGCACCTCCATCTTTCCTTTTGCTTTCTGTCTATAGCACAGATTTTTCCTATTCTAAAAAACAAAAGAAAGCAAGAAAGAAAGGCACACATCAACCAAATTTTTAAGAAAACCTTCAGTTTTCTACCTTACAATTCTTCCAATTATCTTTAATGTCTCCAATTATACAGGGGTAGGTAAAAGTAAGTTTACAGTTTATTCTTGCATTATTTATTAATTATTGCATTATTTTTCATACAAACATCTGTAAGTCTACTTCTGCACTCCCCTGTATATGATCTCTGGCCATAAACTCCATAGTCTCACAAAATATCACTATTTAAGAACTTGAAATCCAATCTGTGTTCTACAGAACCCTGCTCCACAGCCTCAAGCAGCACAATCAGCAAATGACCAGCAAATCGATAATTCTCCATCTTTATTATTATTATTATTTTGCTTATTTTATTTTATTTTTAAATCATGCTTACTTTATTACAATTATCTCAATTTTCCCCCTTTGCCCTCCTCCATCTATCCAAACCCCCAACTTTGCTCCCACAGTCAATTCCCATTCTGTTGTCTATGTCTATGGGTTATTCATACCTGTTCTTTGTTTAGTTTCTTCTTCTTTCAACAATTGTCCTCCTTCCCGATCCCCTCTGGTCACTTTCAGTCTGCTCCATGTTTCCATGCCTGTGGTTTATTGTGGTTCATTAGTTTATTTTGCTGAATAGATTCCACTTATAGGTGAGATCATATGGTATTTGTTTTTCAAAGACTGGCTTATTTCACTTAGCATAATATTCTCCAGTTCCATCCATGATGTTGCAAAAGGCAGGAGTTCCCTCTTTCATTTTTTTTTTAACGCGGAATGATTTTATTTATTTTTTTAAATATCAAAATCCATTATAAAACATTTAAAAATTTAAATCCATTATAAAGTTTCAGCAATTAAAGCAACATGATGCTAACACAGAAATAATCAATTAGATCAATGAAATAAAATTACCATTCTAGAATCATGTATATATCTAACAATGTATATATGATTAAATTAATGTTTCAAATCAATGGGGAAAATAAGGCTTATTTAACAAATAAGGTACATGGACCACTATTACTTGAACTAAAACAAATATAGAGACCTATTTCACACATTATACAAAACAAAAAAAATCATGTGAGTTAAAAGTCAATATGTAAAATCTAAGGAGTTTTCAGAGAAAATTCAAAATAATATTTTTCTTACCCTGAAGTAACATATTCAAACACATAAACTATGAAGTAAAATATTGACAATATGGCTGTATTAAACATTTAAGACTATAGAGTAATATGCATATAAAAAAAGTTAAAGGACAAGTAATAGAATAGGAAAGTATTTGCAACACATCTATAAAGGGTTAATAGTTTTCTTTAGTGTAAAAATTCTACAAATGTTTAATCAAAAAATGGATAAAGAATATCAAAAGGTCATTTATAGTGTTTTAAAAATAATAGAAATAGGCAAGAAATATACAAAAACAGATTTAGTTTCAACAAAAATACATTAACACTTAAAATAACACATCATTGTCACAGTCAGAATAAGAAATATTAAAAATATTGATAATATCAAGTATTGGTGACTGTGAAAGGAACTGGGTATTCGTAGACTCTTTTTCTTCATCTTCTTAAAGCAGTCCCTTTAGCATATCACACAATGCTGGTTTGGTGGAGGTGCTTTCTTTTAGTCTTTTGTCTGGGAAACCCCTTATTTTGCCTTCCATTTTAATGGACAGCCTTGCTGGGTAGAGCAGTCTTGGTTGCAGGCCTTTGCTTCTTGTGACTTGGAATATTTCTTGCCATTCCCTTCTGGCTTATAGTGTTCCAGTTGAGAAGTCAGTGGCTAGCCACCTCAGGGCTTACTTATATATTACTATCTCTTTCTCCCTTGCTTCCTTTAGGATAATCTCTTTATCTTTGATATTTGCCATTTTAATTATGATGTGTCTTGGGGTGGGCCTCTTTGGGTTCCTCTTGAATGGGACCCTCTGTGCTTCCAGGACTTGTGTAACTTTTCCTCTCCTCCAGTGAGGGAAGTTTTCCATTATTATTTTTTCAAACAGGTCTTCTATCCCTTGGTCCTCTTCTCCTTCTGGTATCTCTACTACATGGATTTTATTACATTTCAGTTTGTCCTGCATTTCCCTCAATGCCTCTATACCCTTTTTGAGTCTTTTTTCATTTTCTTGCTCTTTCTGGGAGCTTTTTTCTACCTTGTCCTCCTGCTTGCTCATTTGATCCTTGGCTTCATCTAGCCTGCTTTTGCTTCCTTCTACTGTGTTCTTCAATTCAGAAATTGTATTCTTCATTTCCTCTTGTCTCTTATGGATAGTTTCTATATCCTTTTTCATGCTGAAAGAGTTTGCAGTAAGTTCCTAGTAGTTTTCCTTTAGTTTTTTGTAATTCTCTCTGAGCTCACTGAGTTCCTTGAGCTTCCTTAGAACCGTTGTTTTGAACTCAATATCTGATAGTTTACTTGCCTCTATTTCATTTAGTTCTCTTTGTGGAGATTTCTACTTTCCCTTTGACTGGAGTTTGTTTCTTTGTCTTCCCATTATTTGTAAAACTCTCCTTTTTTGCTTCTGCTTCTTAAATTGATTGGTCTTGACCTCCGTTTTTGTGGTGTGAACTTGTATGTTAGGAAACCACTGTTTTTTCTTTCTGGATCTGCCTCTGATGATGTTAGATGTTGACTCTAGCTGACCATAGGCAGTCTGTTCGAGGTTTACAGGAATCTGCTGTCTGTGGCTGTCTCCTTCAGCTGTAAATCTAGTCACTGCACTCAGCAGGCTGGCTTAGAGACACCCCAGGGGCAGGGGAGGAGAGTCCCTCCTATGGGTGGGGTCATTTGGTCCTCTCACACTGCTGCAATTTAAGGGGAGGAGTCAGCACCAGGATTCCACCAGCTACCCTCTCTGTTCTCTCCCCAAAGCCTCTCTCTCCAGTCTCTCCTCAAGTGTCTCTAGGCCACTTTGCGAATCCTTTAGTCAGGGATCTACTATCTGTGGCTGCCACTCTGCACTCAGCAGGCCAGCTTAGAGACACCGGAGGGCAGGATGGAATCCCACCCAGGGGTGGGGCTATTGTATCCTCTCACACTGTTGCCAATCATGGGAGTGGTCTGTCAGAGCAAGATTGCTGCTGTTGTCTGGGGGATGAGTTAGTATTGGGATCCTATCAGCTACTCTCTTGGTTGACTCCCGAAAGCCTCCTTCGCCTGCCTCTCCTCAGGTGTCTCTAGATCACTCTGCCCCCACCTTTGCCAAAGCCCAGGGTAAGTGGCTGAAAATAAAAATTTATGTGTTGACCCTTTAAAAGGTTCTCTGCATCTCTAGCTGCCTATCTCTGTCAGAGAGCAACCCTGCCATTTTTTCTGGCTGACTGTTAACCTGTGTACTTTTTGCGCTCTTGTGATGTAGGCTGGGGATCCCCACTTATTATTTAGACCCCACTCTTCTCAGGGGTATCCAAATGGCTGTTCCAGTATCCATATGGTGCTGCTGCCCATGGGCACCCTGCTTGCCTTCTCCAGTCTCTACAGCATTCCTTACCAGTTGGGTTGTGCTAAAGCTGATTCTTCTCTCTGTCTGGGGTTATAAGGCACCTCTCTCACTATTGTTCAGTTGTTTGTTCCAGGTGATGTCTCCACAATTTAGTTTTAATTCCAGATTGGCCCTAAGAGGAGATCAGCATGACTTCCATTCACTCTACGCCATCTTGATTCTTTACATCCTTATCATTGACTATAAGCATCATTCTTGAAATTTAACTCTTTGGATTTCATAATATACCAATGTTACCACTTAACTTCTCATTTACTATTCCTCAGACCCTCCTATTCTACACACTCATAAGGTCAAGTGCATTTTACCAAATTCAACCCTCATCATATGCTCATTATATTTTAATTTTCTCTCCCATAGAAATAACATCCAGTGTTTCAATATCAGCAGTTGCCTGCTAGTGAATGATTATGATATCTAAGAACTATTAGGCTCAAATGTCGTATATCAATTCACCAATAGAACAAGTTAGATATTCTGTCACCTGACATCCATATATTTTCTCCAAATCCTCAATTCCTCCCAACCAGTTTTTTCTCACTTCTTTTTATCTGTGAATATCCTTCCACAACTCAAGCCTTAAATCTCATGTCACTTCAATCTAGAATTACTTTTTATTTCATGATTTATCAAACCTTAGGTTCATTACATATATGTTTCTTTTCTAACTTACTTCTATGATTCTTGCCCAAGTCCTATTATACCCATTAAAATATTAAACATATTGTAACAATAAAACTTTTTTAATGAAGTTAAATAAAATGTAGAATAAAAACATCTGAGATTAGATCTATAAACTTGAGGTTTTTTTTGTCCACCTCTCAGAGGCTCAGTTTCCCTCCTGTAAAATAATGGTTTAAAAACTGCTTACTTTATGGATGGGAGGGCGATCTAGCTGCAACATCTGTCACCCCATTGATCGCCAGGGTTGATTTGGCTGATCTGGCTGGCTAGGCAGGTGTCCCCTTCCTTCCTCACCAATCCATGTGCATCCCTCCTGAAGCTGCACGCTTGGTTGAAGAGGACGACCTTCCCAACTAGAGGAAAAGACCAGTCTTCGGTCAAGGGTATACGAGTAGCTGCGCTCCCCTGCTAGAACCTCCAAACAAGCTCTCAAAAACTGCTTACTTTATAAGGTTTTTGTGAAGAATAAAAGCTTAATATAGGACTTTCAGGTTACAGTTATTATTTTCTATTCTAGTCTTTCCCAAAATGACTTTTTTCTTTTCTTTTTCCCAGTTAGTTTATTTATTTATTTATATTGTTCAAATACATTTGTCTCCATTTACCCTCCATCATTGACCCCTGCCCCTCCCACCTCCACCTCCCTTCTTCAATTCCTCCCCACCTTGGCTCCATACATGTGTCTTTCATACATGTTCATTTATTTGACCTTTCCCCTTCCTTTCCCCACTACTCTCCTCCCTCCTTTTCTCTCATTTCTGTTGGTTTCTTTTTTCTTTCAGTGTTGTTGATTATATTTTCCTTGCTTGTTTGTTTTGTTGATTAGGTTCCACTTATAGGTGAGATCATATGGTACTTGTCTTTCACCCTCTGGCTTATTTCACTTAGTATAATGCTCTCCAGTTCCATCCATGATGTTGTGAAAGGTAGTAGCTCTCTCTTTCTTTCTGCTGCTTAGCATTCCATTGTGTAAGTGTACCATAGTTTTTTGATCCATTCATTTATTGATGGGCACTTAGGTTGTTTCCAGCACTTGGCTATGGTAAGTTGTGCTGCTATGAACATTGGGGTGCATGGGTTCTTTAGAATTGGTGTTTTGGGATTCTTAGGGTATAATCCCAGCAGTGGAATTGCTGGGTCAAAAGGCACTTCCATCCAAAATGACTTTTCATACTCTTTTAGATCAGGATATGAAAGATCAGGATTGAGGTCTAAGTAAAATTGTGAAATAGATGAATTCAGCTTCACCATCTCATTAAGCCCACTGAGTATTTTTCATCCTATTAAAGTCTTGGTTTCAAAATGTCTTTTTTTTTTTTAATTAATTTATTTACTTTTTAAATACATTTGTCTCTGCCTTCCCCCCACCTCTTTCCCTTGCCCCCTCCCACCTTCCCTCCCTCAGCTCTTCCCCTTTGGTTTTGTCCATGAGTCCTTGCTATATGTTCCTTGACTTTCCCCTTCCCTTCCCTTTCCCTGCCCCCCCTTCCCTCTTATCTCTGTTGATTTCTTTTCCTTTCAGTGTTGCTGGTCATATTTGCCTTGCTTCTTTGCATTGTTGGTTAGGTTTCGCTTATAGGTGTGATCATATGGTATTTGTCTTTCGCCCCTGGCTTATTTCGCTTAGCATGATGCTCTCCAGTTCCATCCATGCTGTTGCGAAGTTTAGTACTTCTTTTTTTCTTTCTGCTGCGTAGTATTCCATTGGGTATATGTACCATAATTTTTTGATCCAATCATCTACTGATGGGCATTTAGGTTGCTTCTAACACTTGGCTATTGTAAATTGTGCTGCTATGAACATTGGGGTGCATAGGTTCTTTTGTATTGGCGTTTTGGTGTTCTCAGGGTATAGTCCCAGCAGGGGAATCCCTGGATCAAAAGGCAGTTCCATTTTCAGCTTTCTGAGGAAATTCCACACTGCTTTCCATAGTGGCTGCACCAGTCTGCATTCCCACCAACAGTGGACTAGAGTTTCCTTTTCTCCACAGCCTCGCCAGCACCTGTTGTTTGTGGATCTGTTTATGATGGCCATTCTGACCGGTGTGAGGTGGTACCTCATGGTGGTTTTGATCTGCATTTCTCTAATGGCTAGTGATGCAGAGCATCCTTTCAAATGCCTCTGGGCCCTCTGTATCTCCTCCTTAGAAAAGCATCTGCCCAGGTCCTTTGCCCATTTTTTGATTGGATCGTTTGTCTTCTTGGAGTCAAGTCGAGTGAGTTCTTTGTATATCTTGGAGATCAAACCTCTATCTGATGTATCATTAGCAAATATATTTTCCCAAATGGTTGGCTCCCTTTTCATTTTGCTGATGTTTTCTTTAGCCGTGCAGAAGCTTCTTATTTTGATGAGGTCCCACTTGTTTATTCTTTCCTTTATGTCCCTTGCTTTAGGAGACATATCAGTGAAAAAATTGCTGCGTGGGATATCTGAGAGTTTCCTGCCAATGTTCTCCTCTAGGACTTTGATGGTGTTGCGACTTATATTTAAGTCTTTTATCCATCTTGAGTTTATTTTTGTGTATGGTGTCAGCTGATGATCCAATTTCAATTTTTTGCATGTAGCCGTCCAGCTCTCCCAACACCATTTGTTGAAGAGGCTGTTATTGCTCCATTTTATGCTTCTGCCCCCTTTGTCAAATATTAGATGTCCATAGAGACCTGGGCTTATTTCTGGGCTTTCTATTCTGTTCCACTGGTCTATGGGTCTGTTCTTGTGCCAGTACCAGATTGTTTTGAGTATAGTGGCTTTGTAGTAGAGTTTGATGTCCGGTATTGTGATCCCTCCTACTTTGTGTTTCTTTCTCAAAATTGCTGCAGCTATTCGAGGTCGTTTATGGTTCCATATAAATTTTTGAAATGTCTGTTCTATTTCTGTGAAATACGTCATTGGTATCTTAATATGGATTGCGTTGAATCTATAAATTGCTTTTGGTAGTATGGACATTTTAAGGATATTAATTCTTCCAATCCATGTGCACGGTATATGCTTCCATTTATTTGTGTCTTCCTTAATTTCTTTTTTCAATGTTGTATAGTTTTCTGCATACAGGTCTTTTGTGTCTTTGGTTAAATTTATCCCTAGGTACTTTATCTTTTTTCGTGCTATATCGAATGGTATATTTTTCCTGATTTCTTCTTCTTCTATTGCATTGCTGGTGTACAAAAACGCCTTTGATTTCTGAATGTTGACTTTGTATCCTGCTGTTTTGCCAAATTCACTTATTAGGTTGAGGAGTTTTTTGGTAGAGTCTACAGGGTTCTCTATGTACACTATCATGTCATCTGCAAACACTGATAGTTTTACTTCCTCCTTTCCTATTTGGATGCCTTTTATCTCTTTCTCTTGTCTGACCGCTATGGCTAGGACTTCCAATACGATGTTGAAAAGAAGCGGTGAGAGCGGACATCCTTGGCGTGTTCCCAATCTTAGTGGGAAAGCTTTCAGTTTTTGCCCGTTGAGTATGATATTGGCTGTAGGTTTTTCATATATGGCCTTTATTATGTTGAGGAATGCCCCATTGATTCCCATTTTGCTGAGTGTTTTGATCATAAATGGGTGCTGTACCTTGTCAAATGCTTTTTCTGCATCTATCGAGATGATCATGTGGTTTTTGTCTTTTCTTTGATTTATGTGGTGTATCACGTTTACTGATTTGCGTATATTGAACCATCCCTGCATCCCTGGGATGAGTCCCACTTGATCGTGGTGGATAATCTTTTGAATGTATTGCTGGATGCGGTTTGCCAATATTTTGTTGAGGATTTTAGCATCTATGTTCATCAGCGAAATTGGCCTGTAGTTTTCTTTCTTTGTAGGGTCTTTATCTGGTTTTGGGATCAGGGTGATGCTGGCCTCATAGAAGGAGTCTGGCAGTCTTCCCTCCTCTTGGATATTTTGGAATAGTCTGAGAAGGACAGGGGTTAGCTCTTCCTTAAATGTTTTGTAAAATTCTCCTGGGAAACCGTCTGGCCCTGGACTTTTGTGTGCTGGGAGTTTCTTGATTACTGCTTCAATTTCCCCAACTGTTATCGGTCTGTTCAAGCTTTCTGTTTCTTCCTCCTTCAGTGTTGGAAGATTATACTTTTCTAAAAATTTGTCCATTTCATCAAGATTTTCAAATTCCTTGGCATATAATTGTTCATAATAGTTTCTGATGATCATTTGTATTTCTGTGGTATCAGTTGTTATTTCTCCTCTTTCATTTCTGATATTATTAATTTGGGTCCTCTCCCTTTTTTTCTTGATGAGTCTGCTTAAAGGCTTGTCAATTTTATTTATATTTTCAAAGAACCAGCTTCTGGATTGGTTGATCCTCTGAATTGTTCTTTTTGTCTCTATGTCATTCAGTTCTGCTCTACTCTTAACTATTTCCTTCCTTCTACTTGCTTTGGGATTTATTTGTTGTTGTTTCTCCAGTTCTTGAAGTTGTAGGGTTAGGGATTTTATTTGAAATGTTTCTATCTTTTTTAGGTAAGTTTGTATTGCTATGAACTTCCCTCTCAGGACCGCCTTTGCTGTGTCCCATAGGTTTTGGACAGTTGTCTCTTCATTTTCATTTGTTTCCAGAAATTTTTTGATTTCTTCTCTTATCTCATTATTGACCCATTCATTGTTTAATAGTGTACTGTTCAGTCTCCATGAGTTTGCAAGTTTTTGAAGTTTCTCTTGGAGGTTGATTTCGAGTTTCAAGGCCTTGTGGTCTGAGAAAAAGTTTGGTATTATTTCAATTTTCCTGAATGTGCTGAGGCTTGCTTTGTGTCCTATCATGTGGTCTATCTTTGAAAAACTGCCATGAGCATTTGAAAAGAATGTGTATTTTTCTTCTTTGGGATGTAAGATTCTATATATGTCAGTTAAGTCTCTTTGATTCAGTGTTTCATTCAGCGCCACGATATGTTTATTAATGTTTTGTTTGGAAGATCTGTCCATTTTTGACAGTGGGGTGTTGAAATCCCCTACTATCAGTGTGTTGCTATCTATATCTTTTTTGAAGTCATCCAACAATTTCCTTATAAACTTGGGGGCTCCTATATTGGGAGCATATAAGTTTACAATGTTGATGTCTTCTTGATAGATTCTTCCTTTAAGTATGATAAAGTGCCCCTCTGGGTCTCTCTTTATGGCCTTTGCTTTGAAATCGACTTTGTCTGATATAAGTATGGCAACGCCAGCCTTTTTCTCATGTCCATTTGCTTGGAATATTATTTTCCATCCCTTTACTTTCAATCTGTGTAGGTCTTTTGCTCTGAGGTGGGTCTCTTGTAGGCAGCATATGTGTGGGTCATGTTTTCTTATCCATTCAGCTACCCTGTGTCTTTTGATTGGGGCATTTAGTCCATTCACATTGAGAGATATTACTGATAGAAACTTACTCATCTTTTCTCTTTGTACTTGTGTTCCTCTCTGTCTCATTCTTTTCCTTCATCTGCTTAAACCAGTCCCCTTAGCATATCTTGGAGTGCTGGTTTGGTAGAGATGTATTCTTTTAGCTTTCTTTTGTCTGGGAAACTGCGTATTTCTCCTTCTATTTTAATGGAGAGCCTAGCTGGGTAGAGCAGCCTTGGCTGTAGGCCCTTGCTTTTCATGGCTTGGAATATTTGTTGCCATTCCCTTCTGGCTTGGAGTGTTTCTGTTGAGAAGTCAGCTCCTAGGCGTATCGGGGCCCCCCTTGTATGTTACTTTCTCCTTCTCCCTTGCTGCCTTCAGGATTCTCTCTTTGTCTTTGACATTTGCCATTTTAATGGTGATGTGTCTTGGAGTGGACCTCCTTGGGTCCTTCTTGAGTGGGGTCCTCTGTGCCTCCTGGATCCATGAGAGCCTTTCTCTCCTCAAATTAGGGAAATTTTCCATCATTACTTTTTCGAGGAGGTTCTCTATTCCTTGCTCCTCTTCTTCTCCTTCTGGTATCCCTATTATACGGATATTATTGCATTTCAGGTTGTCCTGCATTTCCCTAAATGCTTCTTCATTCTTTTTGAGCCGTTTTTCCATTTCTTGTTCTTTCTGGGAGCTTTTTTCTACCTTGTCCTCCATCTCACTGATTCGATCCTCAGCTTCATCCAGCCTGCTTTGGATTCCTTCTACTGTGTTCTTCAATTCAGAAATGGTATTCTTCATATCCTCTTGTGTCTTCTTGATAGTTTCTATGTCCTTTTCCAGGCTGATATAGTTTGCTGTAAGATCCTGATAGTTTCTCTGCAGTTTCTCATAGTTCTCTTTGAGCTGGCTGAGCTCATTGAGCTTCCTTAGAACCATTGTTTTAAATTCCATATCTGATAGTTCCCTTGCCTCTATTTCATTGAGCTCTCTCTGTGGGGAGTCCCCTTTTCCACTCATTTGGGGAGAACTTCTTTTTCTTCCCATTTTTTTGAGAGTCTGTTAAGTATTTTTGTCCTTTACTTTTCTTTCTGGGCTTGCCTCTGATGATGTCAGTTGTTGACCCTATAAGGCCTTGGGTTGTTTGTTTCAGCCTTTCAGGAGTCTAATGCCTGTGTCTGACTCCTGCTTGGAGCAGCTCTGTGACCCCTTCGGTCAGGGCTGGGCTATTTTTGGGATCTCTCTGCGCTCTCACGAGAGCTCCTTGAGCGCGTTCCCAGCGCGGCAGGGTCCCCCACCTGCCTGGGCTCGCATGTGTTTGCCCCACCCCAGGGGGCTTATTCGCGACCTCCCGTGCTCATCTGACCTCCCTGGCACGCGAGCTTCGCGGCACTGGTCAGTTTAGGGTCTTCTATTGTGTGTTTTCCCCGCTTTTGGCTCTTTGGGTGCGTTGCTTGCCCTCGCCAAATGGGGACTACGGAAATGGGAGGAAATCAGCTCTCCGGTTAATCCTGTGTCTGGTCTCTCCTCCAGGGACTCTGGGCAGCTCTACTTATTTTGTGGGCTGCTCCGCAATCGCGGCGGGTAGGTCAATTTATGCCTGCCCTTGCCCCTCTGTGCAATCCCTCGCAGGCCGTATGGGTGCCAGTCTATGTGAGGCCTTGCCGGCAGGTGCAAGCGTTCGCCAGCCCGCGTGGGTCACACACACGCTCGCCAACCCTCGCCAGTCACTCGGCGCAAGTGTGCGCGCCTGCTCTGGGTGTTTTGGGGGTGTCTATGTTTGCTTTTCTGCTTTTGGCTCTTTGGGGGTGTGGCCTCTTCCCGCGCAATGGAGACTTCGGCAAGGAGAAGGAGTCAGGACTCCCCGGTTCCTCCTCCCGTTCTTTCCCCAATGCCTCCGTTTCTAGTCTCCCCTCAGGGGCCTCTCGGCAGTTCTGTGACCCCTTCTGCCGAAGATCAACCCCTGTGCGGACTTCGTTTCAATCGCAGGCAGTCTGGTTCATGCGCGCCCCGCTTCTGCCTCTTTGGGGTCGCGCCTTTCCAGCCCACAATGGAGACTACCGAACAGGGAGGGAGTCAGTACTCCCCAGTTCCTCTTCCCGTTCTTTCCCCAACGCCACTGTCTCCAGTCTCTCCTCAAGGCTCTCCCAGACAGTCTGCACTCAGCCCTGCAGCTCTAACGCGCACAAGCTGTGTGCAGAGCGCACAAAAGGCAGGTTAATTGATTCCCTTATGCCTGAGCGAGATGGTAGCTGCAGAGTGGGAAGTGCGTTATCACCCGGGCTCCACCGGCCGCAGAGTCAGTTCTCTTCACAAAGTTTTCCTCACCAGTCTTTTCCCAGGCACCAGCCCACCCTGCTGCCGCCTGTACCCAGCGATCAAGGAGGGTGGCTGCCGCTGCAACTTTTGCGTTTGCCCTTTAAATGTCTTTTTGCATCCCCAGCCACTTGTCTCTGCAGAGAGTGCCCCTAAGCTTTTTGGGGTTGCGTTTTGTCTGTATTTTCTCGGCTTTAGCTGCTGTAGTTTAGGGGTTCCTGTTTATGATTCAGAGCCCGTTCTTCCCGGGGGGATGCTAACTGGCCATTTCAATGTCCCTCTGGTGCCAGTGCCCATGCGCATTCAGCCCACCCTCTTGAGCCTCCACCGCAATTCTCACCCGTTGGGATGTGTGAGAGTCGAATCCGCTGTCCGCGGCACCAAGGCTCCTCTCTCACTATCGCTCCACTGCTTTCCAGGTGATTACTCCATTATTTAGTTGCAATTCCAGTTTGGTTTTGGGAGGAGGTCAGCGTGACTCCCTTTCACTCCTCCGCCATCTTTTTCCCGCTCTCTCAAAATGTCTTAATAGTGGCTGGCTAACAAAGACTGGTCTTAGTAACACAGGATTTTAGACATGGGTTTGTGTGTGTGTGTGTATGTGTATGTATATACACATGTATACTAGAGAATAGTTTTGGGGAGCAGCTAGATTTCCCAGTATCTTTGAAGTCTCCTCCAAGCTTTTCTCTCTTCTCTACTTTCTAAATATGTGAACCCAAATAGCTTGAGAACATAAACAGAGGAAGCTGGAATAAGGATTTCTTATTGCCTCATGCTACCCATGGACACTATTCCCTCTCTTCTGGACCAAATAGTCAGAAACCAAGACAGGCTGTTCTTACATGATTCACTCATTTATGCCTCAGGATTAGTTTGAACCTCAAAGCTGAAGCCTAAATGGCTCTAAGTCTTTAGATTGGACAGAGTAAAGTTTTATACTATTCATTCATTAAAATAATAACTTTATTATTATAAAATTCCTTGAGGAACTCATTATTTCAAATGCTGTTAATACTTAAAATTTAGATATGCTGTAACAGCAAAACTTCAAAACCAAAAGGGAAGAGTAAGCACTATAAATGATGACAGACTGACATATGAAGTTATAACCTCTTTTAGATATAACACACAAAACTCAGAGTGTTCACATTCATAATTAATGAAATATGAAGAGTCCAGAAATGTATTCATCCTTTCTCTTCACACTCACCCCCACTTTTGGAAG
This sequence comes from Pteronotus mesoamericanus, assembly GCF_021234165.1. Classification (NCBI taxonomy): domain Eukaryota; kingdom Metazoa; phylum Chordata; class Mammalia; order Chiroptera; family Mormoopidae; genus Pteronotus; species Pteronotus mesoamericanus. The sequence continues at coordinate 30,138,423 of NW_026555105.1, read as the reverse complement.
CAAAACTGAGAAATGATTTTGTAAAAGTATAATGAAAACATTGTACTTTGCACATCTGGGACAGTACATATAATTTTAGCCATTTTTCACAGAAAGTACGAGAAGTAACTAATATTTGTTGGGCACCAAGAGCTTTATACACATCTTAAAATTTAATACTCATAAAGAATGTGATAATAATATATTATCATTATTGTGAAGATGAAGAAATTGGAGCTGAGTGAATTAAAAAACGTTGTGCAAGTCCATGGAGTAATACTGGGTTTGAACTCAGGCTTTCCTCCTTGCAAAGCTCTTCTCCATTTCTTTTCTTAAAACATTTTTATTGAAACATAATATTCATACCCAAATAATGCTAATTCTACATGAAAAGTACTGAAATTTTTACTTAGTAAACTTTTCATTTAAGAAGTACCCAAATGAAGAAACTGCGCATTACCAACACCTCAGGAATCCATTACATTCCTTCCCCAACACTTACCCCAACATAGAAAAACACTATAATTTCTTCCAATACCATAGATTAGTTTTGCCTATTTTTTAACTTAAATAAATATAATCATATAGCAAGTTCTCCTTTGACTTCTTTTGCCCAACTTTAAGTTTGTAATATTTATCATATTGTTATAAGTAGTTGCAAACCATTGATTCTCAATGCTTTATAGTATTCCATTATAAAAATACAAAATAATATCTTTACCCACTCTATGGTGAGTAAACATATAAGCCTTCCTGTTTGGTGGTACTACAAACAATCCTGCTGTGAACATTCCTGGTGAAGTTATTTAACATCTGCTGGGTCAATAATCCAGGACTGCAATCACGGGATCATTAAATATGCATAGCTTTATTGAATAATACCAGAAAGTTATACAATGTGGCTCTACCAATACACCTTTATAGCAGTTGAACATGAGAGTTCAGGTATTCTTCATCTTTGTCAACACTTGCAATTGTCTTTTTCATTCAGCACATTTTAGGAGTATTGGTATTAAAATTATGTTCTCTCTTGACTTTCTATTCCACATGCCTTCATTGTCTTTGATAGCTTGCATTTCTGAGGTAGAAAACCAGAGTCCCTAATTGCTTATGTGGCACCCAACTATGTAGCCAGGAGAAGCAATAAGCCCATGAACAAGACAATGGAATCTTTAGGTGAGAACCAGTGTCTTGATAACTGCTTCAAAAAAGGAACAGATGAAATGCAGTCAGTAGGAATGCAACAGGTTAAGAAATAATCCCTGATTCTCCACTGTGTATTCACTCCCTTTTGGAAATATGACCTTGCTGCTCTTCCAATCAAGAGGAAGAGTGTGTTTCCCCAGCCTTGAAAAGTGGATTTGTCTTACAATTCACTTTGGTCAGTAAAATGCAGAAGTAACAGTATGCCAGGTTGGCTTAAGCCTCAAGATATTTTGAAAGTTTCCACTCATTATTTTGTCTCCTGTTGAACTATCAAATGAATAGCTCATGCTAGGTTGCAGGAGGATAAAAGACACATGGACCAGAGAAGAGTAGTCTGAGCTAAAACCATCCTCATGGGATGAAAGGAGGCTCATGAGAATTTCATTGAGATCAACTAAACCTAGGTCAGGTCAACAGACTTTTGCTCAGGTACAGATTTATAAACTTATTTAAAAAAATAAAACCTGCCCTGTGTGGGTAACTCAGTTATAGTGTTGTCCAGGTATGACAAGATAGCAGGTTTGACCTCTAATCAAGGCATATACAAGAATCAACAAATGAATGCATAAATTGGTGGAACAACAAACTGATGTTTCTCAGCCTATCTCTCTCTCTTCTCTTTCTACCCCTCTTCCTCTCTCCCTCTAAAGTCAATAAATATTTTTTTAAATAAATCATTCCTTACCTCCACTAAATACAAGGAGATTGACAAAATCTTCTATTTTACAGTTTCCAAAAATGACCCCCTGCAGTTCAATACTGAATTTCTCTGTCCCATAGTATCTTCTTTTTCAAAGTCAACAAACTACTCTTGACTTTGTAGTGTTTCCCAAAAGGTAAGTGAGATATGATTCTTATTTAGATTGCCTCCACCATCCTGAAGACCCTTGTAGAAGACATTTGGAACAATTCCTTGGTAAAAAGCAGTCTCCAAGAATGAAACCTTGCTGCATAATCTAATTTACTTCTGGACAATGATTGCACATCAGTTTCAAGTCCAGCCCAAGAAAGCTCAGAATTACCTGTGTCAGCACATGCAGCTCCCCTGAACTCTGATGTGCTGCCAAACAGTCCTCCTTCCAAAGCAATCAAACCATCTCTTTGCTGGTGATGAAAATGACTGCCTTTGATGTCTCACCAGGTCTGTGCTAAAGCATTTCCAATAAAGAAAATGACTCTGCAAAAATCCTTGCTTGGTAGAGAAATAATGTGGCAGAGTAGGCCCAAGATCGAAGGCACAGAAATTGTCTGGCATTTTGTTAAAATGAAGACTTTGGTCAAGTAGGTTAGGGGTGTGGACTGAGATTCAGCATGTTGAAATAAATTTTAAGTGATGTTGATTCTGCTGGTCCATAGGCCACATTTTCAGTAGCAAGGATTTGGAGCACAGGTTTTAGGCCAGTAGACCTGTGATCCAGTGGCGTGTAGCCTCAGCTTTCTCATCTGCTAGTTGGATTGGTGTAAGATTATGTGAGAATATGTGTGTAAAAGAATAATCACAGCCAAACACATAAGACATGGAGACGTTGTAGAGTTACTATTTTACACAGATGTGTAGAGTTGCCCAATATTTAGCACACAGACATAGTCTCTCTCCAAGAATGGGTCTTAATTCTTATTGGGATTTCTAATGGCCCAGTATTAGGCCACCTCTGATGTTTTCTGAGTCCCATCTTTATGTCCTGGCATCCTTGGAAACAGGAAAGCAGAGGTAAAATACAAGGAATTTAGGTATTGCTGAGGGACTCCTATTTATAATGAGAAATGTTAAAAGTGGAGATTATAAAGAGGTTATGGTGAGTCAGCATCCCCTGATTTAGAGCCTATGCTATTTACTCTCTTTCATGATTCTTGTCTATATCCCAGAACTATGTAGCTTTTAATCCTATACATTTATCCTTATATTATAAAGTTAAATTAATAGCAGAATGGATCTGCCATAAGCAAAAATTCTGAGCAGTTTCCAAGTGCACTTTTTCAAATCAAATAATTGGGCAGTAGAAAGAATCAGATTTTACAAAACTTTTCCTTTGGGTATATTCACTGAATGCTTGCTGTTCAAAGTATGATTCAAGGACAAACAGTATTGACATCATTTGGGTGTTTATTACAAATGCAGAATCTCAGGTACCCCATCAGACCACTGAATCAAGATTTTTGGTATAGGACCCTCGGATCTGTGTATTAACAAATGATTCTGAGGCATAATAAAGTTTGAGAAGCATGGCTTTAGGAGTTTGGACAAACAACACCAATTAGTAACACTTTCTTTTGTAGAAATATAGGATCCTAGCCTTTGACCAAAAACCTACTGAACTACAATCTGTATTTTAACAAGATCTTCACAAAATAAGTATGCTCATTGAAGTTTAGGAAATAATGTTCAAGCCTAGAGCATACATTTACACCTTTCTGTCCTCTGGGTAACAAATTCAGATGGGTTGTAGAAGCAGGCAAAGTGCAAATAAATTATCAGAAAAATAGAAAAGTCCAGACAGCACTGCCATTTTATTACATTGAAGCAAAGAAGGAATGAAAGCTTCAGGTATTAATGTTCTGGCATTAACAGAGCTGCTTAACCAAGGTGTGAGATGTACTGGGCTTAAGTGAAGTGAGTTACAGTGTTCTTGCTGGAAGACAATTATAAACAATTCCCATCTTGGCAACAACAAGGAAAAAAAGGTCCCGGATTCTCTGTTCCCTCCCTCTTCCTTTTGGATCAGAGGCTAGCAGAAAGGGAAGATTTTGTTCTTTGGTGTGGGTAATGTATTGTTTCCCAATTTTTTACTCAGGGCTTTGGATTTAAAACTATTTTTGTTAGTTTCAGTTTGTTTGCAGCCTAGATATAGAAAAAGACTTCTATTATTTTTCTTTTTATAAAAGCTTTGCCCAGGTCAGTAGCTGTGCCTAGGCATGCTCTTGTTGTTATTATTGTTATTGATGTTGTTTTGTTTAATGATCTGGAGATAAATATGGGGAAAGTAAAATCTTGGTATCTGTTCAAAATCTACTGACAGTACCAATATCAGGGGATGTAATAACTTTTCAATTTATTCTATGAACAATTGTATGCCAACAAATTGGATAACCTAGAAGAAAAGAATAAATTCCTAGAAACATGTAATCTACCAGGACTGCATCATAATGAGAGAGAAAATCTGAGCAAACCAATTGCTAGTAAGGACATTGAATCAGTAATCAAAACCTCCCAACAAACAAAAGTCTAGAACGAGACTGCTTTGCTGATGAATTCTACCAAACATTCAAAGAATAATTAATGCCAATCTTGATCAAACTCTTTAAAAAATAAAATAGGAGGAAACTTTTTCAAATTTAATTCATAAAAACAGTATTGCCAGATACCAAAACTGACAAGGGTGCCATAAGAAAAAGAAATTGCAGCTCATATCCCTGATAAACATAAATGAAAAAAAATCCAAAACAAAATATTAGCAAACTGACTCAACAGTACTTTAAAAGGATTATACATAATGATAAAGCAGGACTTATTCCAGAGGTGTGAGGATGGCCCAACATTTCCAAATCATTCAATGAGATATACCATATTAATAAAATGAAGGGTAACAATCATATGATCATCTCAGTAGGAGCATAAAAAAGGTTTCAGCAAACTTTAACATCTATTTATGATAAAAACTCTCAACAAAGTAGATCTAGAGAAAACATACTTCAACATAATAGGGACCCTGTATAACCAACTTGCAGGTAACATCATACTCAACGGTAAAAAGCTGAAAGTGTTCATCTATTTCTTCAATAAGTTGTACTGGGAAAACTGGATAACCACAACCATAGGCACAAAACTGGACCACTGATTTTGTTCTTTGGTGTGGGTAATGTATTGTTTCCCAATTTTTTACTCAGGGCTTTGGATTTAAAACTATTTTTGTTAGTTTCAGTTTGTTTGCAGCCTAGATATAGAAAAAGACTTCTATTGTTAGTTTCAGTTTGTTTGCAGCCTAGATATAGAAAAAGACTTCTATTATTTTTCTTTTTATAAAAGCTTTGCCCAGGTCAGTAGCTGTGCCTAGGCATGCTCTTGTTGTTATTATTGTTATTGATGTTGTTTTGTTTAATGATCTGGAGATAAATATGGGGAAAGTAAAATCTTGGTATCTGTTCAAAATCTACTGACAGTACCAATATCAGGGGATGTAATAACTTTTCAATTTATTCTATGAACAATTGTCTTACACCATCCACAAAAAATTAACTTAAAATGGACTAAAGAGTTGAACATAAAACCTGAAACCATAAAACTCCTAGAAGAAAATATAGGTGGCAAACTCCTTGACATGTCTTGGTGATGATTTATTAAATCTAGAACCAAGAGCAACAAAAACATTAAATAAATAAACAAACAAGTGGAACATTATCAAAATAAAAACCTCTGCATAGCAAAGAAAACCATCAAAAAATACAAAGACAACATATTGAATGCGAGAAAATATTTGAAAATCATTTATCTGACAAGAGGCCAATATCCAAAAGGAAACAAAGAACCCATACAATTCAATAACAAAAATCAAGACAATCCTAATTAAAAAGGGGGCTGAAGATCTGAATACATAGTTCTCCAATGCAGACACACAGATGCCAACAGATACATTTAAAGATGCTTTACATCATTAATTACTAGAGAAATGCAAATCAAAAGCACAAGATATTATCTCACACTTCTTAGAATGGCTATTATCAAGTAAAAAATAAAATATTAATAATTGTGATAAAAAAGGACTGGAAATAACTGGTGTTGGTGAGGATGGGAAGAAAAGGAAATCATTGTCCAGTCTTTGTGGGAATGTAGACAGGTGCAGCCTCTATGGAAAACACTGTGGACAGTCCTCAAAAAATTAAAAATTGAACTACTATATAATCCAGCAATTCTGGGTATTTATCTATAAAAAAATAAAAACACCAATGTGAAAAGATATATGCACCTTCATGTTTATTGCAGTATTATTTACAGTAACCAAGATATGGAAACAACCTAAATGTCCATGAATGAATGAATGAAATCCTCGTATACACACACATACCCCAAATGTGATATTCAGCCATAAAAAAATGAAATCTTGCCATCAGTGACAATATTGATTAGTCAAGAGTATTATGCTAACTCAAATTATTCAGAAAGAGAAAGACACATACTGTATAGTCTCTCTTATGTGTGGAATCTATAAATGAATGAATGAATGAATGAATGAATGAATGAATAACAAGTTCATAGATACAGAGAACACATTGGTGTTGCCAGAGGTGGTGGGTGAAAGGAATGGGTGAACTATCATTTTTCTTTCCTAATATACCTAGCTACAGATGTTATGTCCTGAGATGTCTGCCTTCTGTAGCCCTTATTTCAGCTCTCTTTTTCATTGTATTTTTTCCATTACCATTTATCTCCGTTTAACCCCTATCCCTTCTACCCCTGCAATCACACTATTCTCCATGTCCATGAGTCCTTTTTCCATTTTGCCCAATTCCTCCTTGCAGCATTATTTACAATCACCAAGACATGGAAGCAGCCCAAGTGTCCATCAGTATCTACATAAAATAGCTATGGTACTTTTACACAATGGAGTATTACTCAGCCATAAAAAAGAAGAAAATCTTACACTTTGTGACAGCATGGATGGACCAGGAGAACATCATGCTAAGAGTGAACTTAGTGTTTTTGTTTTTAGTTTAAATTTATTGAATAGAAAGATTGAAATGTGTTTTTAGTTTTAAGGATATAACATACACGTACATATAGCACCTGCTGACTTAGCATATAAAATTCACCTGCCTCCTTGTCCAAATTTTCCAAGAAACAGATATTAAAATGTGATTAACCATGCAAAGGTGTTACTGAAAAAAATGGGAATGAAAACTGGGAAAGCTTTTAGACCATGATGTGTGGTGACTCCTACAGAGGAGAGAGGGAAGGAAGGAAGGTAGGGAAGAAGCATCCAAGATCATTGTGCACTCTAAAGAAGGTTTGGCAGTGTTGTCAGAGAGCCCCTGAGCCATTGTTGGCTGTGAGAGGAGTTGTATGTCTCCAAGAAATGGGCATACCTGTGGTGGATGTCTGTGGCAGCTGGGACCCTCAGTCAACATCTCCCTTCAGATGTAGGTCTGCAATGCACTTTTTCAAAGCCAAATTTTTCTCCTCATCCTTCTCATCAAAAACTCAGTAGTGCCTAGTATTTAAAGAACCATATTCTAGTCTGTTTGGCATCTCATAGAGGGTTACATAAATATGAAATACAACTAATCTGCACTCCATACTATAAAATTGTCAACTGTGTGTTTGCAGGAAGGTTCTATTTTCTCTTTGGAGAATTAACAATAAGAACTTTGGCACTCTTACATAAATCTTGGACAATGGAATCATGATTCTTAACTAAAGTACTGAATGTCATTTGATAGCCTTCAAGAAGGAAAGAGACCAATGTGATTTTGAAAATGTGAAGTGGTATGTATCCTGCCTTGAAACATCAACACACTTGTTGGCAGGAGGGATTTTTTGAGCAGTTCTATGAGTTCCCTTAAACTCTCCTCTGACATACTCTTGTTGCACATTTTTCAGTAAAGGGGATTGAAAGAGACATACTGTGTAGCACACTTAAGATGTCCAATTTCAATTTTTAAAAAACCCTAGAACCAAGAAACAAGAGCACTGGGTTTAAATTTTGTTGCCTTGTTGTTTGAACTTGAGCAAGTCACTTAACCTCTCTTCAAAGCTGTAACTTTTGTCCTTGGGAAATGGAGATAATAATACTTAAACACAATTCACTTGATAGATTAGTTTTGCTTATTAAATGGCATCATTATTTTGAAAAAATTAAAATATCATACAAAATAAAATGATTGTGTAAGTTGGACTCAAGTCCTAGGAGGAAAAAGAGTTTAATTTAAGAACACAAGTGGATTAGAACTGGAAACAAAGTCCCAAGGAACCAGAGTAGAACATGGGGTTGACCTTTATCTCTCTGCATAGACTTACCTCTCTCTTTAGATTGGCAGATTCCTCTCTCCTCCATATTTCTTAATTTAAATCCTGGCCACTTGAAGAGCTAAAGGGAAGAGTCCTGGACTTGAGATCATTTACCAGCACACAGCCTGCCCTCGCCATGGAAGACCCATCTGCCAACAAAAACATGGAGTTATTTCTTTAGGAAGCAGTTTGGACTAGGATATTTCAGTAAGAAAGGGGAAACTGGGCATGAATCTTACCTAGATAGACCCAACAGGTGCAGATTATAAATTGGCAAAGAGGCATCACTGGTCATGTTGTTAAATAGAAACCTAGAGGTATGACCTTGCCCTTCTCATTCCAATCCACATGACTTGATACAAATCACAAAACTGGTTTTAGCCTCAGTGTTCTTGCTGCGAATAAAAATTGGATTATTGGAAAATTCAAATCAGATAATTTACATTAAAATATCTTGTAAACTTGGAGATGAAAAGAATGACTGCCAGTATTTAAAAAAGAATAGAAGCAAGCAAGCTGAGGTACTAACTCGTCAGGGAAGTGAATACAAACCAGTGGAGAAATTCACTCAATGGTGACCTGAAAACTTATTGCATTCAAGAAGGCTTGTTTTAACATGCAACATTTTTGACAATTATAAATAGAAATAATAGTTGATTAAACAAGCAGTGTTATGGTGACAGTAAAGACAATCCACTAATCTTTTCATAGAAGAAAAATGGTAAAATTGGGATTTCTAACAAAGAATTGAGAAGGCCTTTAGAAAGCAAAGAATTAGATTGTAAAATTGAAAGCCTTGGTCTCTGTAAATGTAATCTCCTTTCTAAAAGCTGTTTTTCCAAAGGCTTCCTAGTTGGCAGACAAACAAAACTCAGAGCATATTCATGAACGAATATACTGAGGATTTGCAGACCTGCATCCTGTGCTGCTCCTAGATGGCTGTCTAATGCAAGATTATTTATTTCCCTTATCTAGGCTTCTGTTTCCTCAGCTGTAAAACTGTCCATAGCCAAGGACTAATGCTTATATCCCTTCCATCTGTAATAGATTCTGATTTTGAAGAACTTAATCAGATCATAGCCTTAGAAAGATGTTTTTCCCCTTCATAAATGTTAAGTAACATTAAACATGTTAAATATGATGACATTAGCATAGCTGTTTTCTACTATCATGGCAATATTGCATCAAATCATCCTCCAAACTTGGTTGCTTAAAATAACCAGCAATTATTATCTTCACAAGTCTACAATAGACTTGACAAGTTAGCTGATGTAGCCTGCACTTGGTCGATCTTGACTGGGTTCACTCACATGTCTGTAGTCAACTAATATGTCGCTGGAGTTGGCTGGCCTGTTTTGGCATCAACTGGGGCAGGTAGAATTCCCAGGTTCTCTCACCAATGACTGCTGTCTCTAATCTTCCAGCAGCCTTGACTGGGCTTATTCACATGTCAGTGTCAGGTTCCATGAACAAGAATGGAAGAACTGAAGACCTCTTGAGCCTAGGCTAAAAGCTGACATATTGTTACTTCCATTACATTACACTGATCAAAGTAAATCATCAAATCAAATAGACATACAGGTAAGGAAGTAGACTTCACCTTTTTATAGGAGAGCTAAAAAATTGTATTGCAGAAGTTCATGGAACAACAGTGATGAAGAATTGGGAAATTTTGGCCATGAATCGCACAACTAAATGGTAGCTAGACAGGTCTATATGATTTTTTAAAAACATTTTGCAAGATGTATTTTAAAGTCAAACAATTTAAAGCTTTACTCACTCATAGCCAGGAGAATCACAAGTAGTATCAGACTTCATCTTCTTCTGGAAAATCCTAAGAACAAACACAAAAACAGGAACATGGCATTTACCTATGGAATAGAAAGTTACTGGCTTATTTATATGCATTCAGAAGAACTGGTAGATTCCCAGGTGAGTCTAAAGGCTCATTGCTCTTTCTCCCAGTTCATAAATGACAATCTAGAGTTTTTTCCAATGTAGTCTTCCTGAAAAGATGCAAATTGCTTTACAAGAATATGAGCTGAAAAACTGCCACCATGCAAGTTATTCAAACAAAAACCGTGAAACTCCTCTTTCCATGTTAAAGTTGAGTGGTTATTATGTCCTAGAGATGAAGATGTCACTTTTCTCCCAGTTGTTCTCCTTCAGCTCTCCAGTTGCCCCATTTCAAGTGATCAGTAGGCACAAGCAGGCTGTGAACAACACAGATACAGAACACTTTTGTACTGCAGAAAGTCATGATGAAGAAGAAAGTGATTTGGAAATGTCTAAAAAGCTATCTGGAGAGGGCTGGCCCAAGTGGGGCACTGGCCAACCCTGGGACATTAATGTAGGAACCAGACACCTGTGAAAAAAATGAAATGGTTGTCCAGAATGGATATCATGACTTATGTAGTGTGACCCTAGTTGCCCTAACTACAAATTCACCTGGCAACCTTGGACAACACATTTTCTTTCTTTGAAAATTAGTTTTCTCTGAAGGAAAATAAAGGGGTTAGGGTAGATCAGGGCTTCTCAAACTTGCATATACACATGAATCATCTGAAGATTTTGTTAAAATGTAAATTCTGATAGAGCAGTTAAGTGCTGCATTTCTAAACAGCTCTCAGCTTATGCCAGTAATACTGTTTGCTACCCCTAGTCCATGGACTGTCCTTTGAGTAACAAATGATTAAGTAGGTCATAGAGTCATTGAATATTGCCTCAGTAAGAATCATTACAAATTCATTATTTTAATTCTGTCTTTAAGGTCCTATCCAGCTAGAATGGCTGAGTTCTAGAAAAAGGCCCATCTGTATTCTTAAAAGGGCCAAGTGCCTATGGCTCTTTAAGAAGTTAATGCTCATTTGAACTATTCTATAAAACAGCAAAAATGACCTACAGAGCAATGCACAGTTTCCTTATAAGGAAAAGCTTGATTCTTGTCTAATTCTTGCCTATATAAGGTAAAGAACTCTTATATCCCACTTAGTAGAGACAGGGTGATCTCTACATTTGCTTTAAATAACCTCCCCAAGGCCACTCAAGGATTAATTGTATACAGTGTAATGTGGCTATTCCTAATAGTATGGCTATTCTTACTTAAAATCAGCAAACAGAGCAGTAGAGAAGCAGCACAAAATCATACACCAAGTGAGAACTGTCCAGAGGCAATGGTTGGCAGAGTATTTCAGATTTCTCCATGTGGGTAAGTACAGTGGCTGGTAGAAAAATATGCTTGCTCTCTCTCTCTTTCTATATATATATTTTTTTCATTCTACTACTATACAGCTCACTTCCACCAAGTCCCACAGTGTGCTCTCATGCTCATAGCTCATTAGTCTTGAATCTAAGATCTGCCTCTTTCTCATGAACCAAGTGATGAGTGCTTTTAATGAATAGTGCCAGCAGATGCAGTGCTATGGCCTTTGTATGGGAGCCATTCAGTTTGTCCTAAATGGGTGGGCATGTTTTCTGCATCTGCAACTTGAATTTCAAGGGTGGGAATAATAATGCTGAAGAAGTTGGAGTACAGAAGAAAAGGATAAAGGGCAAAGGACTAAAACCAACAAGAAAAGGCAATTACAAGGTGTATTAATGTACACTATGCAGAGAGAAGGATTTATTACACTTTCAGGGTTTTTTGTTTTGTTTTGTTTTTCTTTTTTTTTTGCATGAAATGTAAGGGGGAATGAACTGATATTTGTCAATCTGAATTGGATAAGTGCAGTTGCAAAGAATAAAGGGAGCTTTTAGAAAGTGGGCAGCTGCGGCAGAGCCTGAAGCCATGGTACTTGATACTGCAATATACCCTCTTAGTGATTCTGAGCAGCTTTTAAGAACAGCAGGGGAGGCATTCAAAGTGGAGAACAATGGCACATGTCAAGAATGAAAGGAAGAATATAGAGTTGAAAGACTGTTGATTGACAAGTAGGACAGATCAAAAAGAGAAATTCATATCAAGTATTTACAATTATAATGTTAGTAGAGATCAATAATTATAAGAAGAAACTATAGCAGAAAAATACAGTAACATTAAATCTTTAAAATGAATAAATAAGAACAGAAAAAGAAGAAACTGAAGACACTGGTTTAAGACTCAGTCACCATTTCATTAATCTGATTTTTTTCACTGTGTATTTTGTTATTCAACTTACCAATAAAAGGAAGTTTTGTAAGTGTGTTTGAATCTCTTTGCCTTAAAACTTATGCAGTGAAAATATTTTAGGGGAAGCACAAGATGGGGCTCGTGTATTACACACCGCAAATCCAACCTGAGAGACTATATCCAAGTATGAGCTTTTGCACTCTCTCTGCAGGAAATGTTTTGTAGATTCTGAATCTACATCATCTGAGTCCCTGGGCTTGTTTTCATTTCCCTCTCACTTCCATTCTGTGTCCCACACAGGTATGGATACGCAAAGCTTCCTTATGGCAGATTGGGAGGTCTGGCTTGAAAGAAAAAACCTGTTTTTGGAAACTTGCTCAGGCTTGCTCAGGATTGCTCAGGACCAGGGGGGTTTAGGAGTTCAAGGAGAAATGTTGAAATCAGCCATTGCAAAATTTCTTTTGCAATAATAATGAATAAAAATTGAAGGAAAATCTTTTTTCTCCCCAAAGTAAAAATCTACCATAGCACTTGTCTAAACAGCTCCTCATAATAGAGCTTTAAGGACAACATAAATTAAGTATTTCCCATGGCCAAGACCAGAACTTCCAGCTATCTTCGATTGATTCGTTCCTTCAGTAAATTATCTGTCAAGACATGGTATGTGGCAATTCGGACCTCAACAGTGCCAAAGAACAGGAACATGATGACTCCATTCACAGCACTTAGACATCAACTCAGATGTCACATCCTCAGACAGTTGTTGTCTGACAATTTGTTTTTCCTAGCTACTCCTCAATTGTTTTCTATCCTGTGGCCCTTGCTATTTCCATTATAGCTCTCCAAATATCTGAATTCTGTTATTTTAAAAAATTGAGTCTGTCTCCACCCACTAGAGTATGATTGTGAAGATCCATGTGAATTGTTAATTCCTGTATCCCCGACATTTAGAATAGTGCCCATGTATAGTGGTATCTTTAAAAATGTTTATTAAAGAAGTGAATGAAGATGATACAAACCACCCAACAACCTTCCAGTCTATATATGATACAGGGGTGGGCAAAAGTGGGTTTACAGTTGTGGGCATGAGAAACACAAAATTTATTCTTGTATTTTATTTATTCATTATTGTACTATTTATTTACACTACAAGTGTAAACCTACTTTTGCCTACCCTTGTATTATCTACAAAGAGAAAACTATAAAAAAGTAAGTGTAAGTAAAACAACAAAAAATCAGTACATTTCTATAGTAGTTAAGTTTTGAAAAGATCTTTTTGAATAAGACCATCAGTGAAGACTATACCCAGCACCTAATCAACTTCCACTTGTGGATTTAAATCACTGTGAAACAACAAATCATTGTGAAAACAATAACTAACTCTTTTTTCAAAGTGACATTCTGTCAATAATGTGTTCTGATCATAAGAAAATGATAAAGTCTAGAAATTATTCAAAAATGTAAATGGGAATTGAATATGTGTCAAAAGAAGTGTTTGAAATCAGCAAAAAAGTGTAGAATTGTTTAATAAAAAGTACTGAAAAAACTAGTTTGTGTTTTTAAAATCTCTCTTTATTCCAATATTTTTGCACAATTATTTTTTTATTTTTTTATTCTTGTTTATTCTATTACAGTTGTCTCCATTTTTCCCCCTTCTCTCTCCTTCGTCCTGCACCATGCCCCACTTCCACAGTCCATCCTCACCCTGTTGTCCAAGTCCATGGGTCATTCATACATGTTTTTGGACTATTCCTTTCCCCCTTTTCTATCATTCTCCTCCACCACTTTTCCTCTGGCAGCTGTCAGTCTGTTCCCTGTTTCCATGTCTCTGGTTCTATTTTGCTCATTAGTTTATTTTGTTCATTAGATTCCACTTATACATGAGATTATATGGTATTTGTCTTTTGCAGACTGGCTTATTTCACTTAGCATAATAGGCTCCAGTTCCATCCATGCTGTAGCAAAATGTAGGATTTCCTTCTTCTTTCTTTCACCTGCATAGTATTCCATTGTGTAGATGAATCAGAGCTTTTTAATCCATTCATCTACTGATGGGCACTTTGGCAGTTTCCAACACTTGGCTATTGTAAATAGCACTGTTAAGAACACAGTGGTGCCTAAGTTTTTTGAATTGGTGTTTCAGGATTCTTAGTCAAAAAACAGTTCCATTTTTAATTTTTTGAGGAAATTTCATACTATTTTCTACAGTGGCTAAACCAGTCTTCATTCCCACCAACAGTGAATTAGGGTTCCCTTTTCTCCACATCCTCCCCAGCACTTGTTGTTTATTGATTTATTAATGATAGCCCTTTGACAGATGTGAGGTGATAGCTCATTGTGTTTTTTAAATAATTGATGTATATTATATTGACATAAGTTTATGACAGAAATGTTCCTTTCCAGAAACAAATGTTTCTGAAAATATTTCCTGAATTGACTTCTTATTTATTTTTTTAAAAAATTTAAAATTATTGTTCAATTATAGTTTTCCCAATTTTCTCCCATTACTCTCCCCTGCCTTACCTACCACCCACCTCCCATATTCAAAACTACCCACCCCACATTGTCTTTGTGGTTTTAATTTGCATCTCTCTGATGGCTAGTGATATTGAACATCTTTTGATATGTCTATGACCATCTCTATGTTCTTTTTGGAGAGGTGTCTATTCAGGCCATCTGCCAATTTTTTATTGGATTGTTTGTCTTTCTGGTGTTGAGTCATGTGATTACTTTATATGTTTTGGAGATTAACTCTTGTCAAATATACCATTAGCAAATATATTCTTCCATATGGTTGGTTCCCTTTTCATTTTGGTGATGGATTTATCCATTACTCTTCAATGTAATTAAAAATAAAATTCTAAAAAAAGACTATTGGAAAATTGTAATATAACTAACAGTGGGAAAGTTATCTAATTTTCTAATTAAGATTTTAATATCAAAAGAAAAAATCAAAAGATGATAAACAGAAAATATTTGTAATGGACGTTAAAGAGTTAATGCCTTCAATATGTAAGAAGATTTTATTAATCAATACAAAAAATATCAACTGAATAGAAAAGGGAAAGCAGGGACTTAAAATGGAAAACTATGAATCTGTTTCATGATGACTTCAAAATGGCAGAGGAGTGAATGGAAGTCACCCTGACCTCTTCCAAGGACCAACCTGGAATGACAACTAAATTGTGGAGAAATCACCTGGAACAAACAACTGAACAATACTGAAAAAGGAGCCTTATAACCTCAGACAGACAGAGGAATGTCTGAATATCAGTTAAGTTGACTTTACCTCAACTTGACTGATAAGCAATATAGTAAAGACTCAAGAAAGTGGGCTGGGTGCTGATGGGCATCAGTGCCAGAGGGATACTTAAATGGTCAATTGAATCCTGCTGAGAAGAGTGAGGTCTAACCATAGATGAGGATTACCAGCATACAGCACCAGAGCCCAAAACATACACAGATAACAGCAAGCTGCAAAAAGCGTCAGCGTTGCTCTCTTCCGGAGATAGGTGGTTAGAGACTCAAAGAGCCACTTAAAGGGACAATGCATAAATTTTTATTTGTAGCCACTTGTCCTGGGCTCCAGCACATGTGGGGGCAGAGTGGGCTGGAGATGCCTGAGGAAAGACTGGGAAAGGAGGCTTTGGGGAGACAATTGAGAAAGTAGCCTATAGGGTCCTGGTACTGACTCATCCAACATATGGCAGCAGCCATCTTGCCGAGACAGACCACTCTCCTGAGTGGCAGCAATATAAGAGGACACAACAGCCCCACTCCAAAGAAGCTCTGCCCTGTCCCAGTGGTGCACACGCCTGGTTGCTGAATTCAGAGTAGCAGCCACAAATAGCATATCTCTGGCTAAAGGGAGCACAAAGAGGTCTAGAAACACATGAGGAGAGTCTGGAGATGGAGGCTTTAGGACAGAACTGATAGAGCAGCTGGCAGGATCTTGGTGCTAACTCCTCCCACATATGGCATCAGCCATTTTCCTCAGGCAGACCATTTCCACTGAGTGGCAGTGTGAAAGGACAAAATAACCCCACAGCCAGGAGGGACTCTGCCCAGCCCTGTGATGCCTAAGCCTGATTGCTGAGTGCAGAGTGACTAGATTAACAATTGAAGGAGAAAGCCACAAACAGTAGATCCCTGGAAGTCTCAAAAAAACTGCCTAAGGTCAGATGGGGTCAATAACTGACATCATCAGAGGCAGACCCAGAGAGAAAAAACAGTGGTCTCCTACCATACAAGTTCACACCACAAAAACAGGAAGTCGAGACAGATCAATTTATGAAGCAGAAGCAAAAAAAGACTTTCACAAATAATGGAAAGACAAAGAAACCCCCGCAGTTGAAGGGAAAGGAAGTATCCCCAGAAAGAGAACTAAATGAAATAGAGACAAGGAAACTATCAGATACTGAGTTCAAAACAACAGTTCTAAGAAAGTTCAATGAGCTCAGAGAGAATTACCAAACACTACAGGGAAACTACGAGGAACTAACTGCAAACTGTACCAACATGAAAAAGGACATAAAAACATTAATAAGAGGCAAGAGGAAATGAAGAATACAATTTCTGAATTGAAGAACACAGTAGAAGGAATCAAAAGCAGGCTAGATGAAGCAGAGGATCAAATCAGTGAGCTGGTGAATAAGGTAGAAAAAAGCTCCCAGAAAGAGCAAGAAAATGAAAAAAAGACTCAAAAGAATGAAGAGGCGTTGAAGGAAATGCAGGACAACTTGAAATATTAAAATATCCATATAATAGGGATACCAGAAGGAGAAGAAGAGGCACAAGGGATAGAGAACATGTTTGAAAAAGTAATGATGGGAAACTTCCCTAATTTGAGGAGAAAAGTCACACAAGTCCAGAAAACACAGATGGTCCCATTCAAGAGGAACCCAATGAGATCCACTCCCAGACACATTATAATTAAAAAGACAAATGTCAAAGACAAAGAGAGAATCCTAAAGACAGCAAGGGAGAAACAGGTCGTAACATACAAGGGGACACTGCTATGGCTAGCAGTTGACTTCTCAACAGAAACACTACAAAACAGAAGGGAATGGCAAGAAATATTCCAAGGAATGAAAAGCAAAGGCCTGCATCCTAGACTGCTCTACCCAGCAAGACTCTCAATTAAAATGGAAGGTGAAATAAGGACTTTCCCAGCCAAAAGAGGGCTAAAAGAATGCACCTATACCAAACCAGTAATGCAAGATATGCTAAAGGAGTTGCTTTAAGAAGATGAAAGAGAGAGAGATAGAAACACAGGTACAAAGGGAAAAAACGAATAACTACCTATCAATAATAACTTTATATGAAAATGGATTAAATCCTCCAATAGAAAACATAAGGGTAGCTGAATGGATAAGAAAACATGACTCACACATATGCTGCCTAAAAGAGACACGTCTTAGAACAAAGAACCTAAAAAGACAAAGTAAAGGGATGGGAAAAAATATTCCAACAAAAGGGAGAGGGAAAAAAAAGCCAGGGTAGCAATACTTTTGTATCAGACATAATAGATATCAAAAGAAAATCCACTAAAAGAGACATAGAAGGACGTTTCATAATACTCAAAGGAAGAATCAATTAGGAAGGCATAAACATTAAAAACCAATATGCACCCAACATAGGGGCACCCAAATATATAAGGAAAATCTTGGAGGGCTTCAAGAAAGATACAGACAGCAATGCACTGATAGTAGGAGATTTTAACATCCCACTGTCAAAAATAGATAAATCTTCCAAACTAAACATCAACAAGGATATTGTGGAACTGAACAACACATTACATCAAATGGACTTAACTGAAGCATATAGAATCTTTCAGCCCAAAGAAACAAAATACACATTCTTTTCAAATACACATGGAACATTTTCAAAGATAGACCACATGATAGGACACAAAACAAACTTCAATAAATTCAAGAAAATTGAAATCATAACAAGCATTTTCTCAGACCACAAGCCTTGAAACTAGAAACAAACCTCAAGGAAAAAAAAAATCAGACACATGGAGACTGAATAGCATACTATAAAACAAGAATGAGTCAATAATTGAATCAAAGAAGAAATAAAAATATTTCTAGAAACAAATGAAAATAAACACAAAACAGCCCAAAATCTCTGGGACACAGCAAAGGCAGTTCTGAGTGGGAAGTTCATAGCAATACGGGCCTACCTAAAAAAGATAGAAGCATTTCAAATAAACCACCTAATCCTACAGCTTCAAGAACTGGAGAAACAACAACAAACCTAGAGCTAGTAGAAAGAAGCCCAGAGCGAGTAGAAGAAAGGAAATAATCAGGATCAGAGCAGAAATGATGACATAGAGACTCAAAGAACAATTCAAAGGATGAACCAATCCAGAAACTGGTTCTTGGAAAAGATAAACAAATTGACAAGTCCTTAAGTAGTCTCATAAAAAAAAAAAATAGGGAGAGGACCCAAATAAATAATATCAGAAATAAAAGAGGAGGAATAATAACTGATACCACAGAAATACAAAGAATGTAAGAAATTACTATGACCAATTATATGCCAGGAAATTTGAAAACCTGAGTGAAATGGACAAATTTCTAGAAAAATATAAGCTTTCAGTACTGAATGAAGAAGAAGCAGAAAGCCTGAACAGACTGATAATAGCTGCTGTAATTAAAGCAGTAATCCAAAACTCCTGGCACACAAAAGCCCTGGACTGGTTGGTTTCACAGGAGATTTTTACAAAACATTTAAGGAAGAGCTAACCCCTGTCCTTCTCAGACTATCCCAAAAATCCAAAAAGAGGGAAGACTCCCAGACTCTTTTTATGAGGCCAGCATCACTCTAATCCCAAAACCAAATAAAGACACACCAAGCAAGAAAACTACAGGCCAACATCATTGATGAACTTAGACACTAAACTCCTCAACAAAATATTGGCAAACCACATCCAGCAATACATTAAAATAATCATCCACCATGATTAAGTGGGATTCATCCCAGAGATGCAAGGATGGTTCAATATTCACAAATCAATAAACATAATACATCACATAAACAAAAGGAAAGACCAAAACCACATGATCATATCCATGGATGCGGAAAAAGCATTTGATAAGGTACAGCATACATTTATGATAAAAACACTCAGCAAAGTGGGAATAAAGGGGCATACCTCAACATAATAAAGGCCATGTATGAAAAACCTATAGCCAGCATCATAGTCAATGGGTAAAACTAAGTTTTCCCATAAAGATCGGGAACAAGACAAGGATGTCTGTTTTCACCACTTCTATTCAACATACTATTGGAAGTCCTAGCCACAGCAATCTGACAAGAAAAAATCAAACAAAAGGCATCCAAATTAAAAAGAAAGAAGTAAAACTATCATTTTTTGCAGATGTCATGATAGTGTACATAGAAAACCCCATAGACTCCATGAAAAAACTACTTGACCTAATAAGTGAATTTGGCAAAACAGCAGGATACAAAGTCAATAATCAGAAATTGAAGGCATTTTTGTACACCAACAATGAAATATCAAAATCCAAAATCAGGAAAACAATCCCATTTGCTAGTGCACAAAGAAAAAATAAATATTTCGGAATAAAAACTTAACCAAAGAAGTAAAAGACCTGTATGCAGAAAACTGTACAACAATGAAGAAAGGAATTAAGGAAGACACAAATAAATGAAAGTGTATACCGCATTAATGGATTGAAAGAATTAACATAATCAAAATGTCCATACTACCCAAAGCAATTTATGGATTTAACACAATCCCTATTAAAAGGCCAATCATGTATTTCACAGATACAGAACAAACATTTCAAAAATTTATATTGAACCATAAATGACCATGAATAGCTGCAGCAATTTTGAATAAGAACAAAATGGGAGGGATCACAATACTGGACATCAAACTATATTACAAGGCCACTGTGATCCAAACAGCCTGGTACTGACATAAAAACAGACACATGGATCAATGGAACAGAATAGAGGGCCCAGAAATAAACCCATGTCTCTATGGTCAATTAATATTCCACAAAGTGGGGCAGAAGCATAAAATGGCATAAAAATATTCACTTCAACAAATGGTGTCAGGAGATCTGGATAGCTACATGAAAAATATTGAAATTTGATCACCAACTGACACCATACACAAAAATAAACTCAAGATGGATAAAAGACCTAAATATAAGTTGCAACACCATAAAAGTCCTAGAGGAGAGCATAGACAGGAAACTCTCGGATATCCCATGAAGCAATACTTTCACCAATATGTCCCCTAGAACAAGGGACATAATGAAAGAATAACCAAATGGGACTTCATCAAATTAAAAATCTGCATGGCTAAAGAAAACATCAGCAAAATGAAAAGGGAACCAAACATATGGGAAAAATATATTTGCCAGTGATATGTCGGACAGGGGTTTCGTCTCCAAAATATATAAAGAACTCATACCACTCCAGGAAGACAAATAATCCAATTAAAATATGGACAAAGGACCTGAACAGACACTTCCCCAAGGAGGACATACAAAGGGCCCAAAGACATATGAAAGGATGTTCAGCATCACTAGCTATCAGATAAATGCAAGTTAAAGCCACAATAAGATAACACTTCACACCAGTCAGGATGGCTACCATAAACAAATCAACAAACAACAGGTGCTAGCAAAGTTGTGGAGAAAAGGGATCACTAGTACACTGTTGGTGGGAATGCAGACTGGTGCTGCCATTGTGGAAAGCAGTGTGGAATTTCCTCAAAAAGCAAAAAATGGAACTGCCTTTTGATCCAGTGATTCCACTGTTGGGATTATACCCTAAGAATCCCAAAACACCAATTCAAAAGAACCTATGCACCCCAATGTTCATAGCAGCACAGTTTACAATAAAAACAAAAGCTGGAAGCAACTTAAGTGCCCATCAGTGAATGAGTGGATCAAAAAACTATGGTGCATTTACACAATGGAATACTATGCTCCAGAAAGAAGAAAAGAGCTGCTACTATTTATGACAACATGGATGGAACTAGAGAGCATTATGCTAAGTGAAATAAGCCAGGGGGTGAAAAACAAATATCATATGATCTCACCTATAAGTGGAACCTAATCAACAAAACAAAGAAGCAAGGAAAATATAACCAACAACACTGAAAGAAGAAACAAACTGACAGTAATGAGAGGGGAGAAGGGAGGAGGGTAACAGGGAAAAGAAAGGAAAGGGTCAAATCAAAGAACATGTATAAAGGACCCAAGTATAAAGCCAAAGTTGGGAAGGATTGAGGGTGGGAAGTGGGGGTGGGTGGGGCAGGAGAAAGTGATAGTGGGAAAATGGAGACAAATGTTTGAACATTAAAAAAATTAAAATAAAATAAAATGGAAAAGAAATACAAAAGTTTTTACAATAAATGATATTTCATTTTATTCATAATTAAAAATGCAAAGTAAATTAACAATGAGATATGATATCCTACCTTAAAAATGGCAAAAAATAATTTTTGAAGGTTATTTACTATAGTGTTAATGAGTCTATGACAAAAATATGTGTTCCAATATTAAGTGTAAAATTAATTGTGATCTTGAAGGGTAACTTAGCAACATCTATGAAAATTAAAACAGGTGTCCTTATTCCCACCAAACTGCTCTAAATTGTTTTCAGGTATACTACCATATAAACAAAATATGGTAATGATGAGAGAAAAAACAGATGAGAAGTGGGAAAAGGAAGAGAAAGAAGAAGAAAAAGGAGATGAAGGAGAAGAGAAAGCAGCAGTAGCTGCTGCTAAATATTTATTTATAGACTTAATCTACATAGTGGAATACTATGCAATAGTAAAAGAAAGGAAGTAGATTTGGGTATGTTGATAAAGAAAGATTTCCAAAATAATAGAAATAGGTAAGATGGATATAGTGTTTAAAAACATACTTAAAAAGAAAAGCAAATACCTATGTATACTAGAAGAATGTACAAGGCTTTATTCTGGTTATTACGTTGGTTGTTGAGTTATTGTCATTCAGTTTGAAACCTATCCTTCCATATTCTGTTTTGCTGGAGCTGGGACTCTACAAACATGCTTCTTCTGTACCGTTTGACTCCTCGTTAAATTCTGGTGATAAATCACTGATTATGGTTTTCTATAAGAAATAATATTGGAACTTACAATAGAAGGGAAATGCTTCTTTCAAAACATGTCTTATGCCCTAGCCATGTAGCTCAGTTAGTTAGAGCATCATCTCAATATGCCAAAGTTGCAGTTCAATACCTGGTCAGGACATAAACAAGAATCAACCAATAAGTGAATAAATAAGTGGAACATCAAAGTGATACCTCTTTCTCCACTGTCCCCTTTCCTCTCTCACAAAAAAATCAATAAATAAAACAAATTTAAAAAATATATATCAATCAGCAAGAGTTCAGAATGCCAGAAATTTAGGAAACCCCAGTGGAAGCTTGAAATGCATGTGTGTGCAACACCACTATTTCTAGTTCCTAAACCTGGTAAGTATCTGTGGTATCCTCTTCCTCAGCTTTGCTCATGTTTGATATCAGCACAGACATGACAGATGGATGAAGTAATAAATACGCTGAACTAGTGCAAAAACAAATTTCCAATTTCAGAAAATGACAATTTAAGAATGTCAAAAATATTTCCTAGTCATTAGAAGACAAATAATAGATAGTATAGCAGTGTTTTCATTTTCTTTTATTGAATTTATTGGGGTGACACTGGTTTAAAAATATTATACAAGTTTCAGGTGTACAATTCTATAACACATCATCTGTACACTGTATTGAATGTTCACCAACCCAAGTCAAATTTCAATCCATCACCATTTAGGTTCCCTATACCCTCCACCACTGCCCCTCACCCCCCTCTCTTTTGGCAATCACCACATTTTTGTCCACATCCATGAGTATTTTCTTTTATTTTTTTTGCTCAATCCCTCTACCCCACCCACTCAGCATCCCCCCACCAACCAACAACTGCCAGCCTGCTTTCTATCTATGAGTCTGTCTCTATTTTGCCTGTTAGTTCATTTCGTTTATTAGATTTCACATATGAGTGAAATGATATGGTGGTTGTCTTTCTCTGACTGACTTATTTCACATACCATAATGTTTTCCATGCCTATCCATACTGTCACAGTGTAAAATTTCTTTCCTTTATACAGCTGAGTAGTATTCTATTATATAAACCTACCACCACTTCTTTATCTACTTATCAACTGATGGACACTTGGGCTGCTTCCAAATATTAGCTATTGTAAATAACGCTGCAATGAACATAAGGATGCATATATTCTTTCAAATTAGTGTTTCATATTTCTTCAGGTAAATTCCCAAAAGTGGAATTGCTGGTTCATAAGGCATTTCCATTTTTAATAATTTGAAATAACAACATACTGCTTTCCACAGTGGCTGCACCAATCTGCATTCCCAGCAACAGTACCCTAGGGTTGCCTTTACTCCACATCTTCACCAGCATTGTTGTTTGTTGATTTATTGATGATAATCATTCTCACAAGTATTAAGTTATATTTCATTTTGATTTTAATTTGAATTGCTCTGGTGATAAGTGACATTGAATACATTTTCATTTGTCTCTTGGTCATCTTATGTCTTATTTGAAGAAGTGTCTATTATTCAGGTCTTTTACCCATTATTTAATTGAATTGTTTGTTATTTTGGTGTAGAATTTTTTAAGTTCTTTATAAATTTTGAATAAAGCCCTTATCAGATGTATCAATGGCAAATATGTTCTTCATTCAGTGGATTGTATTTTCATTTTTTTATGGTTTCCTTTGCTGTGTGAATATGTTTTAGTTTGATGTAGTCCCATTTATTTATTTTTTCTTTTATTTCCTTTGCCTGAGGAGATATATGAAAAAATATATTGCTACAACAAAAGTTCACAATTTTTCAACGTATGTTTTCTTTTGGGATTTTTATGATTTTGAGACTAACATTTAAGTCTTTTATCCATTTTGAGTTTACTCTTATGTATGGTATAAGAGGGTGGTCTAGTTTTTATTTTGTTAAGTTTCTGTACAATTTTCCCAACACCGATTTTTGAATACACTACCTTTACCCCATTGTATGTTTTTGACTCTGTTGTCAAATATTAACTGCCTATAAAAGTGTGGGTTTATTTCTGTGCTCTCTGTTCTTTTCTATTGATCCTTATGTCAGTTTATTTGCCACTAACATGCTGTTTTGATTATTATAGCCCTGTAGTATAGTTCATATCAGATAGGATGATTCCTCCAATTTTATTTTTCTTTCTCAAGGTTGCTTTTGCTATTCAGGGTCTCTTTTGGTTCCATTTAAATTTTTGGAATGTTAGTTCTAGTTATGTGAAATATGCTATTGATAGAGGTATTAAGTTAAATCTATAGATTGTTTTGGGTAGTATGCACATTTTAATGGTGTTAATTCTTCTAGTCCATGAACACAGTATATGCTTCCACTTATTTGTATCTTCCTCAGTTTCTTTCTTCAGTGTCTTATAATTTTGTGAGTACAGGTCTTTAACATTCTTGGTTAAATTTACTCCTAGATATTTTATTCCTTTTGAAATAAATGTGAATGAGATTTTTTTCTTAGTTTCCTTTTTTGATAGTTCATTTTTAATATATAAATATGCAACTGACTTCTGGATATTTATTTTGTATCCTGCAACTTAATTCATTTATCAGTTCCAGCAGCGTTTTGGTAGAATACTTAAGGTTTTCTATATACAGTATCACATAATCCACAAATAATGATGGTTTTACTAATTTCTTTCCAGTTTGTATGTCTTTTATTTCTTCTTCTTGTCTGATTGCTGTGTCTAGGACCTCTACTACCATGATGAATACAAATAGTGAAAGTGGAGGACTTCTGGTGAAGATGGAGGTGTAGGTAGTTATGCTTTGCTTTCTCATACAACCAAAAGAAGGACAACAACAAATTTAAAAACAAATAAAAACCAGAAATGCCAGAAAATCAAACTCTATGGAAGTCCAACAACCAAGAAGTTAAATAAACATTCATCTAAACTGGTAAAAGGGGCAGATACAGGCAGCGAGGACAGAGAAAATGTGCCATAAGGCAGAGGTCCAGATGGGTTAGGTGTCAGCTGGTGGACTGGGTGGTCCCACATTTGTGTGCAGATAATCCAGGAGGAACAACTGGAGAATGAGACTACATAACCAATGGTTCCAGCAGAGGAATCTAAAGCCTCAAAACCTCTGGCTGTAAAAATCTATAGGGGTTGCAGTAGCAGAAGAAATTCCCAGCCTCACAGGAGTTTGTTGGAGAGAACTATGGGGTCCTAGAATACACACAAACCCACTGACCCAAGAATCAGCACCAGAAAGGCCCAATTTGCTTGTGGCTGTGGGAGAACTGACTGAAAGTGGGGTGAGAGCCGAGCAAGTGGCAATGTTCCCTATCTGACAGCCCCCACATACAGTGGCACAATTGCAGTGAAGTTGGTTGCCCCTCCCTGGGGAATACCTAAGGCTCTGTCCCTCACAAAAAATGAAAGAACAGATCAAAATTCTATAAAAATAACTAAGGGATGAGGAGACAGCCAACTTATCAGATGCAGAGTTCAAAGCACTGGTAACCAGGATGCTCACAGAAATGATTGAGTATGGACACAAAGTACAGGAAAAAGTGAAGGCTATGCAAAGTGAAATAAATAAAAATATGCAGGGAACCAACAGTGAAGGGAAAGAAACTGGGACTCAAATCAACAATTTGGAGCAGAAGAAAGAGATAAACATTCAACCAGAACAGAATGAAGAAACAAGAATTCAAGATAATTAGGAGAGGCTTAAGAACCTCTGGGACAACTTTAAACATTCCAACATCTGAATCCTAGGGGTGCCAGAAGGAGAAGAGGAAGAGCAAAACATTGAAAACTTAATTGAAAAAATAATGAAGGAGAACTTCCCCAATCTGGTAAAGGAAACAGACTTCTAAGAAGTCCAATATGCTCAGAGAGTCCCAAAGAATTTGGACCCAAGGAAGCATACACCAAGGCACATCATAATTAAATTATCCAAGATTAAAGATAAGGAGAGAATCTTAAAAGCAGCAAGGAAAAAGAAGAGAGTTACCTACAAAGGAGCACCCATAAGACTATCAGCTGATTTCTCAAAAGAAACCTTACAGGCAAGAAGGGGCTGGAAAGAAGTATTCAAAATCATGAAAGGCAAGGACCTCCATCCAAGATTACTCTATTCAGCAAAACTATCAATTAGAATGGAAGAACAGATAAAGTACTTCCCAGAGAAGGTCAAGTTAAAGAAGTTCATCATCATCATCAAACCCTTATTATATGAAATGTTAAAGGGACTTACCTAAAAAAAAAGAAGAAGACCAAAACTAGGAACAGTAAAATGACAAGAAACTCACAACTTTCAACCACTGAACCTAAAACAAAAGAAAAACAAACACAAACTAAGCAAACAACTAGAACAGGAACAGCATCACAGAAATGGAGATCACATGGAGGATTATCAGTGGGGAAGGGGAAGAGGGAGAATGGGGGAAAAGGTACAGGGAATAATTAGTATAATTGGTAAGTACAAAATGGACAGGGGGAGGTTAAAAATAGTATAGGAAGTGGAGAAGCCAAAGAACTTACATGTATGACCCATGGACTAACTAACAGTGTGAGGACTACTGGTGGGAGGGGGACACAGAGCAGAGGAAGAGAAAAGGGAGAAAAAATGGGAAACTGTAATAACATAGTCAATAAAATATACTTTAAAAAAAAGAGTAGTGAAAGTGAATATCCCTGTCTTATTTTTAAGGGAAACGCTTGTAGTTTTTTTTGCCCACTGAGTATGATGTGGGTTTGTCATATATGGCTTTTATTACATTAAGGTATGTTCCCTCTGTTCCCACTGTGCTGAGATTTTTTTTATCATAAATAAGTTCTGGATTTTATCAAGTGTTTTTTTTTTTCCATTTATTTATATGATCATGTGTTTTTTATCCTTTTTTATGTGGTATATCATATTTATTGATTTGTGGATATTGTACCAACCTTGTACCTCTGGAATAAATCCCACTTGGTCATGTATATAATCTTTTTAATATATTACTGGATTAGGTTCGTTAACATTTTGTTGAGACCTTGGGCATCTATGTTCATCATGGGTATTTGCCTATCATTTTCTCTCTTTGTAATGTTTTTATCTGGTTTTGGAATTCAACAATACTGGCCTCATAAAATTAGTTTCATAGTTTTCCCTCCTCTTGAATTTTTTGGAATAGTTTGAGAAGGAAAGGTGTTAGTTCTTTGAATGTTCAGTAAAATGCTTGTGAAGCCTACTGGTCAATGAGTTTTGACTTTTGTTTGCTGGGAGTGTTTTGATTATTGCTTCAATTTCACTAGTTGTAATCTGTCTATTAAGATTCTCTGATTTTTTCTGATTTAGATTTGGAAGATTGTACATTTCTAGGAATTTATGCATTTTATCCTGATTGTCCAATTTGTTGGCATATAGTTAGTCATAATATTTTCTTATACTCTTTGTATTTTTTTTTTGTCAGTTGTTACTTCTCTTTCATTTCTGCTTTTATTTATTTGGGTTCTCTCTTTTTTTCTTCTTGATGAGTCTGGTTAAAGGTTTGTGAATCTTGTTTATTTTTTCAGAGAACCAACTCTTAGTATCATTGATCTTTCATACTGTATTTTTAAACTCTATTTCATTTATTTATGTTCTTATCTGTATTATTTCCTTCTTTCTACTCACTTTGGGCTTTGTTTATTGTACATTTTCTAGTTGCTTTAAGTGTAAATTTAGATTATTTGATTTTTTTTTGTTTGTTTCTTGAGATTGCTCTGTAATGCTATGAATTTTCCTCTTAGGAATGCTTTCTCTGTGTCCCATGGATTTTGAATTATTGTGGTCTTGCCTTCATTGTATATTTTCATTTTTCAAGGTATCTTTTGATTTCTTCTTTGAAATCATTATTAATCCTTTTATTATTTAGTAAAATGTTATATAGCTTCCATCAAGATTTGCTTCACATATTTAGATGCACCTATGATGGGTGTGTAAATGTTTACAATGGTTATATTCTGTTGTTGGATTAATCCCTTTATCATTATGTAGTGTCCTTTGTCTCTTATTATTTCCCTTGTTTTAAAGTCTATCTTGTCAGGTATAAGTATTGTTATCCCAGCTAATTTTTCTTTTCCATATGCATAAAATATCTCCATTCCTTAACTTTTAGCCTGTTGGTATCTGTCATTCTGAGGTGGGTCTCTTGTGAACAGTCTATATATGGGTCTTGTTTTCTAATCCACTCAGCTATCCTATGTTTTTTGATTGGGACATATAAGCCATTTACATTTATAGTTATTATTGTCTCTGGGCCCTCTGTACCTCTTCCTTGGAAAAGTGTCTGCCCAGGTCCTTTCCCCATTTTTTAATTGGATTGTTTGTCTTCTTGGAGTAGAGTCATGTGAGTTCTTTATATATTTTGGAGATCAGACCTCTATCTGATGTATCATTCAGGGCAAAAGACAAATACCATATGATCTCACCTATAAGTGGAACCTAGCCAACAAAACAAATAAGCAAGGAAAATATGACCAGCAACATTGAGAGAAAAAAATAAACCAAAAGAGTCAAGAGGGAAGGAGGGCGGGGTGGGCAGGGAAAGGGAAGGGAAGGGTCAAGTTAAGGAACATATATTAAGGACTCATGGACAAAGCCAAAGTGGGGAAGGATTGGGGGAGGGAGGTGTGGGAGGAGGGCAGGGGAAAGTGGTGGTGGGAAGGTGGAGGCAAATGTATTTGAATAAAAAATAAAAATTAAAAAAAACATGATCTTTGAAAAAATATAAAAAAATAAAGTTATTATTGATAGGTATATATTTATTGGCATTTTATTTTTTTAACTTTGTTCCTCTGTTGTCTTCATTGATGTCTTCTCCTTCTTCTCCTTCTTCTTTTCCCCTCCATATTCTCACTCTTTTTTTCCTTAAAGTAGGCCCTTAACAATTATTATAATATTCATTAAGTAGTAACAACTTCCTTTAGCTTTTTCTTGTTTGGGAAAGTCTTTATTTCTCCTTCAATTTTAAGTGTTAGCCTTACTTAGTAAGGTACTCTTGGTTGTTGATCCCTGCTTTTCATCACTTTAAATAAGTCATGCTAATTTATTCTGGCCTGAAATTTTTCTGTTCAGAAATCAGCTGACAGTCTTATAGGAGTTCCCTTGTATGTAACTGTCTTTCTCTTGTGTCTCTTAAGATTCACTCGTTGTCTTTAATCTTTGCAATTTTAATTATGTTTTGTCTTAGTGTGGGCCTCTTTGGGTCTATCTTTTTTGGGACTATCTGTGCTCCCTGGACTTCTTTTTCCTTTACCAGGTTAAAAAAAGTTTTCAGTCATTATTTCTTCAAAAAGTTCTCAATCCTTTTGTTTTTCCCTCTCTCTTTTTCCTTCTGGTTCCCTGTGATGTGGATGTTGTTGTGCTTCATATTGTTCCAAAGATTTCTTAAACAATCTTCATTTTATAAAGATTCTTTTTTCTTTTTGCTGCTTTAATTGAGTGGGTTTTTCTACATTATCTTCCATATGCTGATTCAGTCTTATTTATTTAACCTACTGTTTATTCCTTCAAGTGTTTTCTCAATTTCAGATATTGTATTCTTTATTTCTGATTGGCCCTTTTTTTTTTTTTTTGTCCCTTTTCATGCTGGTGAGCATCCTTATAACCATTACTTCAAACTCTATATCATATAAATTGCTTGCCTCTATTTCACTTAGCTCTTTTTTTTTTTAGGAGTTCTGGTCTGTTTTGAGATTTTATTTACTTATTTATTTTCAGAGAGGGGAAGGAAAGGAGGAAGAAAGGGAGAGAAACATCTATGTGTGGTTGCCTCTCGCATGCCCTCCTACTGGGGACTTGGCCTGCAACCCAGGCACATGCCCTAGACCGGGAATCGAGCCTGCCACCCTTTGATTTGCAGGCCGGGGCTTACTACTGAGACACACCAGCCAGCGCTCACCTAGCTCTTTTTCTGGAGATTTCTCCTGTCCTTTTATTTGGGGTCTGTTTCTTTGTCTCCCCATTTTGACTGCTTCTTTGTGTTTGTTTCTAGGTATAAGGTAGATCTGCTATAACCCCTAGTCTTGGTAGGGTGACCTTATTTAGTTTGTGTCTCCTGGGGTTTGTGGCACAGTCTCCTTGATCTCCTGAGCTGAGTGTGCTGAGAATGTCCCTCGTGTCAGTTATGTGGGCCCTCCTGTTGTAATTTTGTCTAGATTGCTATTGGTCCCTTCATGTATGAGATCAACCCTCAGGCTAGCTGTGAGGCACACCCTTACTATGGTATGCAAGCTGCTGTGCAGGTGGTGACCACATGCAGTAGAATTCCCCTCAGCAGGGTTTATTGCCTGCCAAGATCTTCCTTTTGGTATGCTTCTTGTGAAACTTATTTGATCCTGGTCTGTTCTTTTCTAAAGCTGGTCACTGGGTATATAAGTTCTGGGAATCTTGGGAAGGACTCTGGTACAGACTGAAATCAGACACTGCCTGTGACTGGCCCTGGTCAATGCTTGTAGCTATCGACAATCCACAGTTTGTGACTTTTCAAATATTTCCAACCCATAGGGAAAATGGAAAATGTGTATTTTGCATTATGAACTATCTACTAAAACACACACACACAGTGAAACAAAAGTTTTATCAAATAATACCTTAACCATAATACATGTAATTCACTTTGATATTTTTTAAAGTATCATTTTGTTTATATATTTTTAATTACAGTTAATATTTAATACTATTTGGTATTTTCTTTCCCTTTTAATTTCATTTTACTCTATATCATTAGAAAGAAAAATGCTAGTTTTGCCATACACACAAACTTTATTTCATAATTCAATAAAGTTATGAAACTGTAATTTAAACAACACTGGCACAAAAAGTTAAGTATAGATTGCTCTCTAATCAGATTGACCTGGGGCCTAAGTGTAGGCTGACCTGCTTATAATTATTGTTATAATTATAACACAGGTGATTTTGTCCTCCAGGGGATATTTTTGGTTATCACAAGTGGGTAGGAGCTGCTACTGGCACCAAGGGGTAAAGGCCAGTAATGCTGCTAAACATCCTACAGCACACAGGTTAGGCCCCACGACCAAGAATTATCCAGCCCCAATTGTCAATAGTGCCAAAGGTAAAAAGTCTGTGTATAGAAACTGAACAATTATGGTTACTGGTGATTATACGCATCTTCAGAGTCTTGGTGTGGGGCTCATTCTCACCTGCTTGGGCAAGTCTCCAAAGTCCCAGTTTCAATTTACTCTACTGCAAATGGGTATAATAATATCTGCTTACATCCACAATTGGTTGAGAAGTGCAAATCAATCCAAAAATGAAAAATCTTTAAGAAGTGATGAGCTGGTCAATTCAAATAGGTAACTTATTATTATTATTATTGACCTTTTCATAAAATTAAAAAATTGCCAGGAAAAAATCAAAGATTCTGTTAATTAAAAGGGATATATCAAAAACACAACGTTGGCAAAATGATGGCACCAGCTCCTTATTTTCATGACTGGGCTCATTTGGTAAGGGAGGGTGTTACAAAATCACAGGTTGAAAAGGGAATCAAAATTAAATTAATTTTTAATGGTGCCAACATTCCAAACATCTGATATAAAAATAAACATAAAATTTATTATTATACATTATTCATTCTGTTTACAGATACTTTCCTTTTCAATACTGTCCCAGACCCAGGGAGCTAATAATACAAACTGTGCCAAGAATTAGAAATCATCTGCTCAGTAATTGACTGTTTTTTTAAGTTATCGAGGTTCACTTAAAAACCAGCTTGCCAGTAGTTATTACAGAACATGAGAGGATGAGTCAGTAAATATTTCCTTTGCATGCTCACAG
This sequence comes from Pteronotus mesoamericanus, assembly GCF_021234165.1. NCBI lineage: Eukaryota > Metazoa > Chordata > Mammalia > Chiroptera > Mormoopidae > Pteronotus > Pteronotus mesoamericanus. The sequence goes on along the minus strand of NW_026555105.1, from coordinate 30,106,214 downwards.
CGTGGTATTGGTATCTCTTTTAGAGGACCATTTTTTCCTGCAGCTTCTTTCAGTGTGCTGGTCTGTTCATCTTCTTTGTTTCACTAGCACACACTCTGATTGTGAATCCAGATGAAAAGATATTGCCTTATCCAAGTAGTAGCCTTGTAAAGAGTCGGTATGCAATGTAATCAAATGAATTGAGTTCTGTGAATATTTCTTGAGAGAATTCCCCTTGTTACTTTCTGTCTTTCCTTACCTTCCTACATATCTGCAGAGACTCTTGGTAAACACTTATGGAAGAAAACAAAAGCTGTCCCTGTCCCCATATTGCTGCCATTCTCACTGTACAGTAAGTAAGTTAAAAAAATGCTGCTGGATTATGCCATCAGGCCATAATCAAAGCAACTTCACTATAACTATGTGCAATTTTGGGGAAAAATAAGGACCCTATTAGCCTTTTCACTGTAACATCACGGAATCAGCACAAACAGCATGATGCGGAGCCAGTTGGGCAGGAGTATCTGCTAGGTGGGTGTCACAAGGACCAGGATGGCATTAGGGAGGAATGAAGATAAGGGCTGACAGATTGCTGACTTTTCAACTGTGTTTAAGCCAAAGGACAGTATACATAGTAGAGTTAAACCTTTCAAAAAAGTCAATTCAAATATAAACAAGGATGGTCTTGATCAACAGAACCAAGATTTCCTTTAGTACTTACTAAGAACTAAATCCTTCAATCTAGTTGATTCTGGGATTATAGGGGTGGGAAAACAAAAACAAAAACCTTAGCTACTTTCTTCAAAAAATTCAAGAACTAGTGAGGAATTAAGGATGTCTACAAATAATAGCCTAAAGTGGGATATATGTTAATGGAGGGGTATAAGTGCACTCACTGTGCCTGGGAGTACCATTAAATGGTAATGTTTGATAGGAAGCTTAAAGGAGAGATAGCACAAGGCATAGAAAATAACTGGCACATGGAATGTTATCATGAATTGCAATGATACATACTAAGAAGTATGATTAATATCAGGGAATGTCTGTAGATAAGCCTGGAGATATTTACAAGGTCAGAGCTTGAAGAATAATATATTCCAAGCTATGATGTTTGGGTTTCATAGAATGCATTTCATTTACTTTGGCATTTATGCACTGATTGATTTTCCCAGATTAAGTGATTTCTTCACATAGGGTGTCATATTTTTCTTTTGCCATTGCATGGCATTAAAAAATTAATTTACCATCTATCACCATAATTTGTAATAGAAATTCCCACTGAAAAATATTTTCTATGTTGCTCTTGCCTTCCTGGACACATCTAAAACTATACTTCCCTAAACTAATGTAGATTAGGCCATGTGACTTGTTCTAGCCAGTAGCCTGGTATATGGGTGACTTTAAGGTTAAGACAGGGAACACCTCCAGTGTGTCTTTCAGATCTCACCATCGTAACTCTTGAGGGCTACATGTTTCAGGTGGTATTGCTGAAATAAGTAAGCAAGTATTCTGAAATCCTGCATCACTGTTTGCAAAAGTGATTCCTGGGAATGCTACAAGATCAGCAGTAAACTTTGTATGAGTCAGAGATCAACTTTCGGATTAAGCCTCTGAGATACAATGGTCTGTTACTGTACTTGAACAAGCATATCCTGACTAATACACAATCATTTCAAAAAGTGAATATACTTGCAAATTTTAAAAGCAGAAAAAAATGATCCCAGAATAATGTATAATCTTTAAAATTCAACAAGTGTAGTCTAATAAAGAAGTACTTGTATTTTATTTATTACTTATTCTATTTTGACTTAAAAAAAACTAATTTAAGACCACTATTTTTTTCATTAAAATAGAATAAATGACTGCTACAAGAGGGCCACTGAAGGCCATGAGGAGGGACATGGCTGTACCATAATTAGATTTATATTTTTCAGAAGACCAATCTGCCGCCCATTGAAGGTGAGCGGCAGATGTCAGTGAGAAATAACTGTGCCAAAGACGAAATATCTCAGAAGAACTATGGATAAAATGAATGTTGCATGTAGAAAGAAAAAATGTGGTTTACTGCCAGGAAAGATCAGCTGTAAGTGTATCTGTGCTAGCATCTTGAGGATGATTTTTTAAAGGATTATTTCTAGAAGATGCTGGTTTTTTTTTTTTTTTTTTTTAATTACTAGGTGATGTGCTCCCTTTACCACATGTTCCCACAGGACACCTTCTCAATTCATTGCATTGTTAGGGCCCTCTGTCATCCTGAACTCCAATCCTCTCAAACAATCCTCCTGCTATACATTGGGTTGACTAAACAGTTCATTCAATTTTTTCAATGAGATGGCTCTAGTAGCTTTTAGTTGTCTTTAACTTCATTCAAAACAATTTTGTTAGATTGTATTGTGACAGCTGTCATATCAACAAACATTTAAAAAGACATCAAAATTGGTAAATTTTTGTGTAACCATTTTAATATTGAAGATGGAAGAAAATATACATTTTCAGCATATTATATTTTATTATTTCAAGGAAAGCAAAAATACAAATGAAACACAAAAAGAAATTTGTGCAGTGTATGGAGAAGATGCTGTGACTAATAGACATGTCAAAAGTGGTTTGCAAAGTTTCATGCTGGAGATTTCTCACTGGACGATGCCCCACAGTGCGATAGACCAGTTGAAGTTGATAGTGATCAAATAGAGACATTAATTGAGAACAATTAATGTTTTATCACCTGGGAGATAGTAGACATACTCAAAATATCCAAATTAATAAAGTTATTAGTGAAAATGAAATATGTGTCTTTTATTTTATGGAAGGAACCTAAATTGACTTTTTGACCAACTCAATATATTGTGTTATGGATCATTCTAAACCAAAAGATTACTATGGAGGCACTGTAAGAGAAATATACTCAGAGTCTATGTTTCATTAGTGATTATAAATTCTGTCATATATAGACAATCTAGTTTTGAAAAATCTTTTGAAAGCATACACATAAATATACATAGATGTTTTTAATTTTTAATTTTATGTTTTATTCTTATTCTATTACAGTTGTCCCCATTTTTCCCCCTTTGCCCTCCTTCATGCAGCCCACTCCTCCCCACCCCTGCTCCCTCAGTCCATCCCCACACTGTTGTCCATGTCCATGGGTTATTCATACATATCTGTTCTTTGACTAATCCCTTCACCTTCTTTCTACCATTCTCCCCCTCTCCCCTTTCCTCTGGCAGCTGTCAGTCTGTTTCCTGTTTCCATGTCTGGTTCTATTTTGCTCATTAGTTTATTTTGTTCATTAGATTCTTCTTATAAGTGAAATAATATGGTATTTGTCTTTCACTGACTGGCTTATTTCTCTTAGCATAATAGTCTCCAGTTCCATCCATGCTGTTGCAAAGTGTAGGAATTTCTTCTTTCTTTTTTTCTCTTGCATAGTGTTCCATTGTGTAAATGAACCATAATGTTTTTAATCCATTCACCTACTGATAGGCACTCAGGCAGTTTCCAACACTTGGCTATTGTATATAGTGTTGCTATGAACATTGGAGTGCATATATTATTTTGAATTGGTGTTTCAGGATTCTTAGGGTATATTTCCAGCAGTGGAATCTCTGGTTCAAAAGGCAGTTCCATTTTTAATTTTTTGAGGAAATTTTCCACAGTGGCTGCACCATTCCCCCCAACTGTGAATAAGGGTTGTGAATTCCCACCTACAGTGAATTAGGGTTCCCTTTTCTCCACATCCTCATTAGCACTGGTTTGTTGATTTATTAATGATAGCCATTCTGACAGGTGTGAGGTAATAGCTCATTGGGATCTTAATTTGCATTTCTCTGATGACTATTGATATTGAGCATTTTTTCATATGTCTATGGGCCCTCTGTATGTCCTCCTTGGAGAAGTATCTATTTAGGTCATTTGCCCATTTTTTAATTGGGTTGTTTGTCTTCCTGGCCTTGAGTCATGTGAGTTCTTTCTATGTTTTGGAGATTAAATCCTTGTCAGATATATCATTGGTGAATATGTTTTCCCATATAGCCAGTTCCCTTTTCATTTTGCTGATGTTTTCTTTAGCTATGCAGAAGCTTTTTAACTTGATACAGTCCAATTTATTTATTTTTTCCTTTATTTCCCTAGCCCTAGGAGATATATCAGCAAAAATATCACTAGGTGGGATATCTGAAATTTTACTGCTTATGTTTTTCATTAGGACTTTTATGGAATCATGACATATTTAAGTTTTTTGTCTATTTTTAGTTTATTCTGGTGTGTGTTGTAAGTTGGTGGTCTAATTTCATTTTTCTGCATGTACCAGTCCAATTTTCTAACACCATTTATTGAAGAGGCTATTTTTACTCCATTCTATGCTCCTACCCCCTTTGTCAAATATTAATTGACCATAGAGACATGGGTTTATTTCCAGGTTCTGTATTATGTTCTATTGATCTATGTGTCTGTTCTTATGCCAGTACCAGACTATTTTGATTACAGTGGTCTTGTAGTAAAGTTTTATATCAGGGATTGTCATCTTTCCAACTTTGTTCTCCTTTCTCAAGAGTGCTGTGATATTCAGAGCCTTTTATTTGTTCCATATAAATTTTTGAAGTATTTGTTCTAGATCTGCAAAATATGCCCTTAGTATTTGAATAGGAATTGCATTGAACCTGTAGATTGTTTTGTCTAGTATGGATATTTTAATGATGTTAATTCCTCCAGTCCAAGAACAGGGTATAAGCTTCCATTTTTCTGTATCTTCCTTAATTTCTTTCTTCTGTGTTTTATAGTTTTCTGAGTGCAGGTCTTTTACCTCCTTGGTTAAATTTATTCCTAGGTACTTTTTTTTCTTTATTTTTTGCTGCTATAGTAAATGGGAATTTTTTCTTAGTTTCTCTTTCTCTTTTTTTTTCTCTTTATTTTCATATTTTTATTTTTTTTTAATTAATTTATTTACTTTTTAAATACATTTGTCTCTGCCTTCCCCCCACCTCTTTCCCTTGCCCCCTCCCATCTTCCCTCCCTCAGCTCTTCCCCTTTGGTTTTGTCCATGAGTCCTTGCTATATGTTCCTTGACTTTCCCCTTCCCTTCCCTTTCCCTGCCCCCCCCCCCTTCCCTCTTGTCTCTGTTGATTTCTTTTCCTTTCAGTGTTGCTGGTCATATTTTCCTTGCTTCTTTGCATTGTTGGTTAGGTTCCGCTTATAGGTGAGATCATATGGTATTTGTCTTTCACCCCCTGGCTTATTTCGCTTAGCATGATGCTCTCCAGTTCCATCCATGCTGTCGCAAAGTTTAGTACTTCTTTTTTCTTTCTGCTGCGTAGTATTCCATTGTGTATATGTACCATAATTTTTTGATCCAGTCATCTACTGAGGGGCATTTAGGTTGCTTCCAACACTTGGCTATTGTAAATTGTGCTGCTATGAACATTGGGGTGCATAGGTTCTTTTGTAGTTTCTCTTTCTTATAGTTCATTGTTGGTGTACAAAAATTGACTTCTGAATATTTACTTTGTATCCATCCCACTACTTTGCCAAATTCATTTATTAGCCTGAAAAATTTTTTGGTGGAGCTATAGGATTTTCTATGTAGATTATCAAGTGGGAATACAGGGAGCATACCTGAACATAATACAAGCTGTATATGAAATACCTATTGTCAATATCATACTCAGTGGGCAAAAACTAAAAGCATTTCCCTTAAAATTGGGAACAAGACAAGTGTGTCTTCTTTCACCACTCTTATTCAACAATAGTATTGGGGTTTCTAGCCACTGTGATCAGACAAGAAGAAGAAATAAAAGGCATCCAAATTGGAAAGGAAGAAGTAAATATACAGAGTTTTAATTGCAGAATTTGTTTGAATAAATTTAAATAAATATTCCACAAGTAGGAAAGTGATTAATACTGATCTCATGCCTTAGAACACTTTCTAATTGCTATCAAATGACAAATAGCTTATTGGATCTAGACCCTAGTCTACTCTCTAGATTTTAGGGCATACTGAGGCTTAAGTGATAAAAAGCATGTGTAGCATAGGACAATAGGAATCCATATTTAAGTGGACATAACCAGATTGCCTTCATTACCCACAGTACTCTTATCATTTCAGATGAGTTCAAGAGAGAAGCAAAATGTCAGACATACAATGAATTTGTCTTTTTCTGTTGTCACTTTGCCAGACAGAATTCTCTGCAGAAAGGGAGAGGGGTGTGGATGGGAAATCTGTCTCACCAATTCTAGCTCCATTCTTTCATTTTAAGGAGGAATACCAACATTTTGCCAGCACTGCCATGAAGAGATGTTATTCTTAATCTCACTGGGGAAATAAGGAACTGTTAGACAAATTTCACTAGTTGAAAATGTTCTTTTAATGCATCCTTATTACTTAATTTCTCTTATATCCTTTCATGTATACTTTGCTCTGGCTATACTGTTCTTCTCTCAGCTTGGAAGTTCTTTTTCACCTGTATATCATTACTTGTGTGTGCATGTATACATACTCACACACACTCTGGAGATTCACCTCATAACCCTTGCCATTTTATGCTTAGGGGCTCATCTGCCAATTGTTAGCACTTGCCTCTATTTGTCTAAGGGCTTTCTCCGGTCATGAAGCCAGTTCTGACGTTGCAGAGACAGTCAGAATGTGCCAAAGAATTAATACCTCCTTCTTTCAGAGCAATCGTAACCTATGGCTGTCAGGAATAGCATAAGGAAACTGCAGCTTCCTTATCTTTTGGAGAGAACTTGTCTAACATGCTTGTTCAACACTACTTCTCACAGCTTCCCACTGGGGAATGTTGCCCATTGTGCTGACATTCAAATTATCTAAACTCTCTTGATTGCCCTCTTTTCTGTCTCACTTCTCTGTTTTCCTTTTGGTTCTTTTTTTACCTCCCAAATAAGCTACTTGCAATTGACCCCACATACATATTGGGGGCTATTTCTGTGACAAGACAAATGAACACACACACACACTTATTCATACTCTCAATGTAATTATAACCTCTGAGAGGAAACTTTCTCTGATGACTCATGCAGAAGTAATTCTATTCACCATTTTGAACCTCAAAGTATAGGACCTTCACTTTTTTATCTAATGTTTTATACAGTTTTACCCATACCAATTTCTCTGTAAGACTGCAAGTTTTAAAGGCATTATCCACACTACTTCCAATATGTGTGTTCCATAACACCTGCTGAACATTGGCACAAAAAAAGATATTTGATGAAATATAAACTCTACCCATGTGGACATTGAAACCCAGTTGGGAAAAAAAGCCATTTTAAACAAATTTATTATTTCTTGGTGGGGGGAGCTTCTTTTTAAAACAAAGTATCTTGATTTCTTTAAAGGCATTTGACAAAGTTGTACATGACGTACTTATCGGAGATTCAGTGAAACCTGGGGCAAGTGATTTTTTTTTTTTTTTGCATTAACATAGTAAGTTGAACAGTATATACTGGTAAATGCTCAGTGCCAACCTAAAAATTCCTAAGGATGCTTCATGTCTCTAATATCAATCTTTGTCTATTAACATTTTCTGAGAAAAAAATCATTTATTTGTTTGGGATTTGGCTAGTTTTGGTTGAGTTAGACTAAGTTTGGCTCTAAGCTAAAGCCTCTTACTGTTTATATCAAAATTAATATAAACATTTAGTAAGAATATTTATTATAAGACATCAGAATTCCCTTAATAGATTAGAATAAATGACTTAAACCAGCTAGATATCTTTAAGAGAGACCAATGTAAAGGTCTGGGGATCAAATAATCATTTATATTGGTGTACAGCAGCCATGACTGACTGTCTAATCATATATATAAATGTCTAATCATATATATAAAGATTTTACATGGTTAACAGAGTCAATATTATTCAATAAGAACCAAAATATAGTGTTCAAAAAGAAAAACTAATATAATCTTAGAAGGCATTAATAAATATGAACCCACTCTTTTGAGAACCATGTTCTAGGAAATGCTTAAACAAGCATTTCTTTAGCTCTTTCCAACTCCTCCAAGTTTCACACAAATAGACTGGGGATCCTCAGAGAGTTCCTCACAGACATTCACAGTAGTGAGTTGTTCACTTTTCCATGTTCCTGGGGAGTCCATACTATATCCCACCAGTGGCAGAATGATAATGTGCTGAGCCCTCTCCTGTTCCTTCTCTTCTTGTGATGCAGCTCTCTAGAGTTCAGCTCCAGCATAGCTCTAGAGCTTGGCTTCAATTGTATCTCACCTGAAGAAAGCACTCCATATGCTTGGCTACACAGACCTAGAACAAGGTTACCTTTTTCTCTCCGTGATTTAGGGATTATAACCTCCTGTGCAAAATAGTTACTCAGGTTTGAAGACAATGAATTAGAGTTCATGAGTGGCAGGTGGTTGTCTAAAACCACAGACACTGGCCTCTTTTACTTCTCTAAAGCTTCATGTGACCATCTCTTCCTTTAGACTTTTTCATGCATATCAATCCATCAAGGATGTTCCCTCAGACCTGGCTAGTAGGCCTGATTTCTAGAATAGGCTTTGTGAAGGTTCAAACTAGGATTCTCTGCTGGAGTCAGCCACAGCAGGTTTAAATCCTAGCTCCAGCATTTAATTGCCTCACTTTGACAAAGCTGATTTATCTTTCAAAGTCTCAACTCTCTTATCTGTGAAATGGGGATTCCAGTAGCTATCAGTGGTAGTAAATACTTTTCATAAGGAGTAAATGAGATAATACCCAGAAAGTTACTTAGCATAACACTGGGTACAAACTAAGTTATTAATGGGTGGTAACTGCTATTATTATTACAATTATTGCTATTATACATTCCTAGGTTATTCTGCATTGACTGAACTGACCACAGAGGAGTCTGTGCTATCTTAAAAAAAATCTATATCTAAGGATACTTACCTACAGAATGGTGTCTCTACCAACCATTCAGGAGTCTATGCTGGCAGACTTTTAAGCCATGTATGCTATTTTGTAATCTTTAAAGCCAATACCATAGAAAACAATGGATTATTCTACATAAGCCACTTGAACCAAATGTAAATGACAGAATTTAACTTGACTTTCATAATATACAGTTTTATGTTTATTATGCTTCTCAAAGCAAGCTTTATTTACTGTGTGAGGGGAGAATAGGAACAAGAAGGGAAAAGATATCTAGCTAACTCCACCAAATAAAACATTTATACCTGAAGTTTGGTCACCAAAGTAAATGAAAAACTGGAACACTAAGTTTGTGAAGCAATATAAAGTATAGAAATATTTTTTTATTGGTTACAGATATTTTATTTTAACCCTTATTGTTCATATATTTATTGAATCATATTTAGGACCTAAGGTCTGAAACATAATCAAGAGAATAGTTGCTTTTTAGTTAGAGATGAACTATTTTTGTTATAGCAGGTTTTGTGACATTGTACCTTAATATTACATAGTTTTTCGCTTTAAAACCAACCTGGTAAATCCATTAGACTGTCTCCACCTTTGAATTTGTCTATCTTGCTTTTTTGACCAAGAGAGGAAGTGCTGTGAGCTGAAGAAACATAACCAACTTCACCCTTTTTAAGCAAGAAGTATGGTCTGCATTACATACAAATATGTATCTCTGAAATTTAAGTGTTTGTTTTTCCTTTTTTTTAAATTTTATTTTAATTTATTTTTTCAAATACATTTGTCTCTGCCTATCCCCCACCACTTCCCCTTGCCCCCTCCCTCCTTCCCTCCCTTAGCTCTTCCCCTTTGGTTTTGTCCATGAGTCCTTGCTATATGTTCTTTGACTTTCCCCTTCCCTTCCTTTTGCCCACCCACCCCTCCCCCCTCCCCTCTTGTCTGTGTTGGTTTCTTTCTTTTTTTTTTTTTCAGTGTTGCTGGTCTTATTTTCCCTGCATTTTTGTTTTGTTGGTTAGGTTCTGCTTGTAGGTGAGATCATATGGTATTTGTCTTTCATCCCCTGGCTTGTTTCGCTTAGCATAATGCTCTCCAGTTCCATCCATGCTGTCGCAAAGTTTAGTACTTCTTTTTTTCTTTCTGCTGCGTAGTATTCCATTGTGTATATGTACCATGACTTTTTGATCCAATCATCTACTGATGGGCATTTAGGTTGCTTCCAACACTTGGCTATTGTAAATTGTGCTGCTATGAACATTGGGGTGCACAGGTTCTTTTGTATTGGCGTTTTGGTGTTCTCAGGGTATAGTCCCAGCAGGGGAATCACTGGATCAAAAGGCAATTCCGTTTTCAGCTTTTTGAAGAAATAGAAATATTTTTGAACTAAGTATTTTGAAAAGTTGTTGTCATTTTATTAAAACTATATATCTTTCAGAAAAAAAGCATTGTTGGTATTGTTATTATGAAGATGGCCATCACTCTGTTTTCTCTGTTGGTCAGTACAGACCTTACCAAATTGTCTCTGGAGCCACCAAAGAAGCCTTGATAAGGTAGAAAATGTCTATAAGATCTCAACCTTGGAATGTGTGCCCAACCTGAAGGATCTGAGCATTTTCTCAAGTAGTCCAAGTGGATGTACTCTTTTTATGTAAGTGAACTTAGATGGACACTATGCAACTGCAGATGGTAGATTCTTCATGAAAGTGTAGAAATCATGGGGAAAATTACTAATTATTTTGTTTGCCTAAAAATAGAATGGACTGCTCTATAGATTAATGTCCTTTAGACTTCAAAGGAACCTCCCAGTTGCTCTTTTTTGCATATTAGGAAATAAATCTAGGGAGGTTAAGTGATCTCTAGTTTCTCTTGGGAAATATCAGAGGTGAAACAAAGACCAAAGTCCCTGACTTGCTCTCTCATCCTCCCCACAACCTCACATATTCCTTTTCCCCAGTAGTGGCTCATTTGGCAAGGGTGTTACATCATCATTCTCTACAGAAGGCTCCTCAAATTCTGTAGTGAAGGAACAGCTTATCTCCCAAAATCCCTCATGTTTATTTTGATCTAATTATTTTTATTCAAAATATATTTATTTCAGTATTTTTGTTCTATACCTCATTAATGAGGTAAGTCCAGTGATCACACACTTGGATGTCAAGCAACATTAAATTTCTTAAAGCTGGCTTTCAATTGCTATACTAACCTCATGCAGACCAGTAGTAGTTGTGTTTTATTTTTTTAAGTCTGAATGTCTACGAGATGAATGTCATTTTAGTACAAGTACAGTGTGTTCTACTGTGATTTTATTCTTTAAATTTCTATAGGTTTATCTAATTGATTGTGTTTTGGGAAAGTTCTATTTCCCTTCAAAAATGTTTTTAATCCTCCACATGATAGGCAGCAATTAAAATGACCCCCAATGATGCTCCTGAGCTGTTCTTAGACTTCTAGTTATATTTTGAAGAGGGAGGCTAGATCAAAAAAGCCCCCCACCAAATTGAACATGGCAGGGAGGAGTTTATATCGGGTAAGAAAGAAAAATAGTTGTAGACAAGTTGTTTTTTAATTCCCTTAGTCTCTTGCTGTTTAAGTCAGTTAGTCTCTGCCTCCAAATTAAGCAAGCTGCCTTGTTTTCTCAAATAGCTTTTGTGAGAGACAATGTAAAATTATCTCTGGCTTTTTTGACTGAGAATAAAAATATGATGTAGGTTAGAATAAATATCTTTTGAATACTAGCCAACTGAGTGCTTATAATTATTCCTGCAAATTCCCCCCCACCAAATTCCTAAAAATTATTCCCATTCAATAAATGAAGAAATGAAAGCTTAAAAAATTAGTAACTTGAGTAAGGTCACAGTATCTTTGGAAATAATACAAAGGATCACTGCTTATCCTTTCAAATTCCTCCTGGAGCATTGCCAAATGGGTCCACCCAGGATTGTTCTCTAAGTCAGGGGTTGGCAAACTCTGGCCTGTCAGCCAAACCTGGTTTATAACATGTTTTTGTAAATAAAGTTTTATTGGAACACAGCCTTGTTTTTTGTTTATGTATTGTTTGTGACTGCTCTTGTACCATAATAATAAAGTTGAGTAAATGCAATAAGCACCATTTGGCCCACAGAGCCTCACATATTTAGTATTTGGTACTCTACAGAAAAAGCTTGTTGACCTCTGTTTGAATTACTGTTTACTACAAATTAGGAACAAGACTGTAAGTTAGTTGTTGACCCACAACTTTGTCTGAGAAAGATGTAAATTGTTTGTGTCATTAAAATAAATAATAAATACCCTGGCTGGTGTTGCTCAGTGGATTGAGTGCTCCCTGCAAACCAAAGGGCTGCCATTTCAATTCCCAGTCAGGGTACATGCCTGGGTTGCAGTGGATGGCGCATGAAAGGCAACCACACATTAATGTTTCTCTCCCTCTCTTTCTCTCTCTCTTGCCCTCTCTCTGAAAATAAATAAATAAAATCTTTTAAAAAATAAAATAAATAATGGAGACAAATGTATTTGAACAATACAAAAATAAAAAATAATTTTAAATAATAAATATCACAAAGTTTTCAATCATTTTTACATGTGAGACACTAGCTAGCATCTAACTCAACAATTATTTCAGCATTCATTCTGTGTATGTATATACTCTAAATTTTTTTGAACCAGTTTTACCACCTTGTTGGTTTCCTCATTAGTGAAATAAATAAATTTTGATTCATGCTCAGTAGATATCAGATCAGTGTTCTTAAGTTTGTCAAAATTATACTTTAAGATAGAAGTGTAATTGGGGGAAAATATTGTCTGATTTTAGAGCCCATTTTAATTTTTCTGCCTCCTCATCTGTGGAAATTAAAAATTAGACATGATGTTAAGTGGGTAGAGCCAGAGGTCATGAAGGTTGTTTCCCCCTCACTTGAGTTTGAGTTCTTTGGGCAAGAGCTCTTATGTAAGCCTAATAAACACATCTTAACAAATAGCTGCATTCTGTGACAGTGAAAAAATTAGCAAGTTTCCTTTCAAGCCTCAGCGAGCAGAAATCAATTTGAAATACAAATCAGATGGCCCAGCTCTTTTTGTTGTTTAATTTTCCATGCTCAGAACACTACCAGGATCTAATATCCTTCCAGTCTCCAGGGTTCACCTGGAGAAAAAAAACACCTTTTCTCAGAAGGTGGCTTGTGCAAGCTGCTTACTGAACAATGTAAGGACCATGGGTAACGGCTGACCAAGCAGTCTCATAGCCAAAGCTCTTCTTTAATCTACCTTAGACTGGCATCAAGTGAGATATAATTGTCCCCTTCTGTAAAATCAGCATTATAACTCTCACATTGCAGATTTGTGAGAGATTGAACAATATACTTAAATTGCCTGCAGCTTAGTAGATATGTTCAATAAATTGAACTACTACAGATTATTCCTTCCTATTCAATTGAGTCTCATCAAGTATGTACCATCTTTCTGTTCTATCAGAGTTAGGGAACAAACATAAATTTAGTAGGAGGTCTTAAATATACTTAAACAGAGGACTTGGATACAGTCCATAGTTTCTCCTCTTCTTCCAGGAAGGTCTCTTAGGCTGAAGTATTCTTGCTCTATCAATTCTAAGATATTATTCATGCCTTAGCATATTGATGGTTAATGTGATCATTTCTATATCTGTGTTTTGGAAAGACTGAAGTCTTAAGATGAATCATGAAAATTCTCTCATTCTCCCCTTTCATCTTTGGGATGAAGTTTTATGTTCTTTGTTAGCAAATATTCACCTATAATGATTGTTGTTCCCAAGTGATCCACTAAATTAAAATGCTTACAAATAGCCCACAACCTTTAGCACATGCTCACTTATGTTTTTCTGAAATGAGGAAGTCATCTGTAAAAATTTTTTTAAAAACTCTCTTCCTTTCTTCCTGGGCCATTTTCTTGTGTATTTTGTTGACTCTTCAGTTGCTGAAAGGACTCCCTCACACCTACCTTCTGCTTGACAGAAACCTGGCAGCCAGCATAATAGGCAAATACAGGTATTTACATATGCTTCCTGTTGTCCGTTTCAGATTTCCTGTCAAATACACTGTGTTAATATATATCCCACTCTAGAACATGGCCCCTAAACCACTCCACAGGAGACAAGTGTTACAGAGATGCCTTTGGAGGACATGCCCACAAGGCCCTGTGAGAGGTGAAGATGCCTCGGATATGTGTTCTCCTTGGGTGGGTACTTTTTATCCTCCAAAACCTCTTGACTTTTGTATCCCTAAAGTTTATAAAATCCATATTCCAGAAAGAATACTTATGAATTCCTTCTTAAAATTACTACTCAATGAAATTGTTTCATTTTTTAATTGAGGTACAATCAACAGATTATATTAGTTACAGGTATACAACATAATGATTAGATATTAGTTTATATTGCAAAATGATCACCACAATAAATCTAATTAACATCCACCATCATACAGGGTTGTAGCTTGTTTTCTTGTGATGAGAACTTTAAAGATCTAGTCTCTAAGCAGCTTTCAAATATGCAATATAGTATTATTAACTATAATTTCCATGCTGTACATTATATCCCCATGGCTTATTTTATAACTGGAAATTTCTAGCTTTTGATCCCCTTCATCCATTTCATGCAACCCGACCCTTTATCTCTGACAACCACCAATTTGTTCTCTGTATCTATAAGCTCTTTTTTTTTTTGCTTGTTTATTTTTTAGTTTCCGCATATGGGTGATATCATAAGGTAATTTCTCTTTGATTTATTTCACTTAGCATAATGCCCTCAAGACCTAGCCATGTTGTCACAAATGGCAAGATTTCATTCTTTTTATGGTTGAATAATATGACATTGTGTGTGTGTGATGTTTTCTTTATCCATTTATTTGTTGGACACATAGGTTGTGCCCACGTCTTGGCTAGCATAAATAAGGCTGCAATTAACATGAGTATTTCTTCGAGATATTTATTTCATTTTTCTTTGAATGTATATGCAGAAGTGAGATTATTGGATCATGTGATAGTTCTACTTTTAATTTTTTTTAAGAACCTTATACCGTTCTTCATGTTGGTTTCACCAATTTACATTTTTAAGTATCCCTCAATGGCAGAAGGGAGCTAAACTTTCTTGATTGTAAGTCAGTTGTTTAACACATGTTATTTTATCCCCACACAACTCTGTAAGGTAAGTTATTATTATATTACTTAGAAGGTAAAGAAACAGAAATTAAGAGGGGTTAAGGAACTTATCATGGATCCTGGCTAGTAAGAGGCAGAGCTGCTGTTCAAATCTAGGTTGGAGTTCAAAGTTGATATTTTCACTACATCTCATAACACCGTTTTGCAAATTTTAGTGTGCATAAAAATCACTTGGAAAACTTGTTATAATACATAATCCTGAAGACCAACACCCAAGTTTTTGATTTAGTGGGTCTGGAATGAATATTTGCTACCCAGTGTTTTGATGCTGCTCATCTGTGGACCACACTTTGAAAAACACTGAGCTAAACTGTTGTTTTAGCAAATTCACTTTCAGTAATCTAATGGCTGGCCTCCACACCTGAACTGAATCCTTCTTAAAGTTCCATAATTTGAATTATAGTTGATTATAGATTCAGTAGCATGAATACTCATTAAGGGATATGGATGTTTTCCGGTTACTTGATGTAATGTTAATGGCCATGTTTTAGAGCTTGAAAGGACCTTGGGGATTGTCTCATTCAACCTCTTCAAGTATGACTTGCTCAAATTTATTGGAGAAATAATTTTTTGGTCAATAAAGTTGTCAGGAATACAGTTGATGATTGTTCAACTTATGTATTTCTGGCCAACTGAATTCTTTCAAAACCAGAGCAGAAAAATTTGGACTGATTTGTGATTAGATCCCGTCTTCCTATATAGTTTCAGAAAACAGATGTTTATAAATCTAGTCTTATTATTTATATACCAAGCAGAGAGTGTATGTGGCCTGCGATGGCAGTTCTTTCAGAATTTGGGCATGGAATCTGATTAGTGTGTGTGGGAAGAGGCATCTGTATTCATACAAGCTACAGGGTGTTTTATTGTGTTTTTCCTAGACCTGGTCCAGAGATCCTGACTCAGAATTTCCCATCACTGATTGTTTTAAGGTAATCCTAATCTAGACTTAGATTTTTCCTTGCTCCCCTTGTTCCTGTCTTTTTATGTTTTACTTAGACCTTCTAAATTATTTATAAGCAGGTCATGTTAATCTATTCATATTTCTTTGTTTGTAAATACAGTATAAAAAACTATTCTGTTTTTCATGGATGAGCTCATTTTAAAGGGGTTTTCTCTTGTCAGTTGTCCAAATTCCACTTCAACATTCTAGTGCCAAAAGGTCTCTTCTGGGTGTTTGAGGAGTGATGGGACTGACCTGAGCAGTAGAAGGGAATCGAGTCTAACTAAAGAGCTAGCAGGGCCCATTTTCAAATGTCTAAAACTGGAGGGAAGCCTGAGAGGATGCCTGGGAGGGGAGTATTTTTATGGGATGCCAGTAATTCTTGTGAATGGGAAGGAGGGTATAAGGTCTGCCTAGATGATTTGGAAAAATAGAGAAATAAAACAGAAGTTTAGAACAGAATGAAAGCTTTACATTCAGAGTCAAATTATCATTGTAAGAAATTAACTAAGAAGTTTGTAAGAGCGGTGGCCTTTAAGCATAACTAACATGTAAGAGCTTTGGAATAAGAAGGACAGTTGTTTTACTCTATAACTTCTACAAACTACTTGAATTTTGACTATATATAAATACATTACTTTTTCCACCATGGCTGATGTGGCTCAGTGGATTGAGCACCAGACTGCAAATGAAAGGCCACTGGTTTGATTCCCAGTTAGGACGCATGCCTGGATTGTGGGCCAGGTCCCCAGTTGGTGGCATGCAAGTATCTCTCACACATTGATGTTTCTCTCTCTCTCTCTTTCTCCTTCCCTTCCCCTCTCTCTAAAAGTAAATAAATAAAATCTTAAAAATAAAAAAATACATTACTTTTTCTAATACAATAATACCAAATTTTATCTTCACAGTCATGTAACCACAGTTAGAGTTGCATGTGACAAGGGACAGAATACAGTTATCCCCAAAAAGATATTGTTGGTCACAAATGGACATTAAACTGCCCAGGAGTGATACTCATGCCCTGCAAATCTGCAGAGTATCTTAAAAATTGCCTTATGGGAACACATTAGTTCCAGGAATATCTGCTACTGTGATTAAATTCAGAATATGTATGAGGCTCCAATTCTGGGCCTTATAAGGTATAGAAGTATTAATTTAAGTTTTAGAAAGTATGGTACATTTCCATACGAAAATATCTCTGGGGTAATCTAGAGTATATTCTAGGTCAAAGAAAAGGGATCTAAAATATAAGAGAGAGTTGCATAATGATTGTGGAACCAACATGTAGGAGACAGAATTTAAACAAGTCCTTGAAGGCGGGACTGGGTGTCAGAGCACATGGGTGAAGGGCCTGAATCCCTACCTTAGATGTATAAGAATAAAATGGTGGCATGGATTCCCATTTGGCTATGTTGGTCAACACTGATTAACAAAGTCAGAAAGATTTCTTGGAGCTAAATTTGGAATTTGTGGGAGGCAGTTGAATGTTGGTGAGGAAATTTGAAAGGAAATGTATGTGCGTGGTTTGGGTCAGGGTTGACATATTACCATGGTGGCATTTTTAGGTTGATTGTATCTTCTGTGTACAGAAAAGCCTGGAGGAAAGGCAAGTGGAAGCTAGGAAGGTAATTCCTCTCTCTTTAGGAGTGATCGGGGCTCACTTACTCAGGGAACATCTGGGGAATACGAGAGGGAAGAGCTAAGCCCAGTAGGGACTAACTGAGGCTGGAATAGAGGGAAGAACAAAGAGATGGGTCTGAAAGGCACTGAAAAAATGTGAAAGGAATATGTAGAGGAGAAGGATCAGCAACGATAATTACAGTATTTGCAACAAATTGAACATATGTATGCCATGCATTATAAATGGTTTATTTGATCACCTGACAGTTTAGGATGTGCATATTATTATCTTCATTTTATAGCTCAGAAACTGTAGCACAGAGAAGTGCTACAAAATCACAGAGACATTAAATTGAAGTCCTGGATTCAAACTCAGCAGTCTGGCTCCAGAGCATGTATTCTCTCAGAAAGTGGGTGAGAGAATTTTAAAATGGCACAGGTTAAAGTGGTCAAGAAGGACCAAGAACTTGGGCAATATTAGTGATGCAGAAGACAATCAAGGCATTCTGGGACTTTTATAGTAGTGCTGTTTACCATAGTAAGAAACTGGACACAAACTGTGTTTATCAGTTAGGGTAGTAAAATAAAACATGATTAAAACATTCAAAGGAGTACTATGTAGTACTAATAAAAATATCAGATATGTCTGTAATTTTGATCTAGATAGCTGCATTTGGCATACCGATGAGTGAAAGAACAAGTAATAAATCCTCTACTTTGTGTAATATCATTTGGTAAAATACCATAATGTCAGGCTTGTTTAAGCACTGAATGATATCTGGGAAGATAATCTTTAAAATATTGAAAATGGGTAACAAGTTTCATAGAGTGATGATTAGAGGAATTTGTATACTTTTTACTTTTTTATTTTTTCTGTATTGTATGAATTTTCTTAAATTATTACAAATAAGAAAATAATAAAAGTAAATAAGTGATAAAGCTAGTTTTACTTTGAACCAGAAATAAGAATGATCACATATGTTAAATGTTGCAGAGAGAGCAAGGAACATGACAACCAAAGGGAAAAATTAAATTTGGTTTCACTTCAGTGTCATTCATCTTTCCCCAGCGAGATAGGACCAGTCAATTAGCACTGATTTTTTCTATTTTCCACTTCTTTAATTAAAAAAATAGCAATAAAATTTAAAACACAATTCTATTCATGAGAAGGCCAGAATATAAACCCTCTCACTACTTAAAGGACATTTAGGGTAGAATTCAGGGGTCAGAGAATATGACCTGTCCCCATTCAGATAATTCAACTTTCTAGACTTAAACTTGTGTTTTTGTTGCATGTGTGTATATGTGTGTTTCAATTTGATTTGCACTTGGTCAGAGTTCAGATAACGACAGAATTTTCCATTATCTTGTTATCATCATATATGTCTTTTTGTCTCAAAATTGATTTTAGCATCTGTTTACCAAAATAAATCTGTGAACAAAGGGCACTCACACATTTCTCTTCTAAGCCAAATGCTATTTTATGCTTGGATTCCTATTTAAGTTAGAGTTTAGATATCTGAAGAACTCATGGATAAATATCATCAGAGAAAATCTAAGAAATTCCTTCAACTGTGATTTAAGTCAGAATATTTATACAGAGTAAAATTTAGACATATACCTTCAAACCCATGTACTACCTCTCCCCCCCAAAAAATTTAGCAATTAGAGATCATTAGATAAAAGCCCTTAACATTTCAAAGAAGTGTCATCATTGAAAGCTAGGACAAAAAAACACAATAGAACACCACAGACAAAATTTATAGGATAATGAATTCCCATTGGTTTTATTTTTCTTGTTTTTGTGTTTTGACATCAAAAGCTATCATTACCTGTTCAACTGAATCTAAGTATTTCATGAGTTTCTTTTGTATAAATGTGTTCAAAGGAGGCTGACTTAATAACCAGCTTTCTAGACTTAGGGGAATCAGAGGTCATTCCATAACTGCAGGGAGGTATTTGTCTCAGGAGGAAAAACATTTGAGTATTTGAGTCTGATATTCTCTGAGGCCAAAAAGTGAAAGGATTTTCTGCAGATGTAGAGCCATCACTTGTTTTGAAGGGCTTTGTAATAATGGGAAAACTGTTCCTCTATCAGTCTCACTGTCCTACTTGACAACCTTTTGCTATATTTAATACATAATATAATGTTGCAATTGCTCATAAATAAACTGTGTTAAAGCTCCCTGGAGAATGGAACTTTTTCTTATATATAACTTGATTTCCAGAATCTTTTCTATTAGGCTCAATGAGCTTTGAAGTCATCTTAATTGACCCTGTGGGGAATGGCAGATAGGCTGACAAGCTAGACTAATTCATCTAGTAGTTTCTCTAACATCATTGACACCTAAAGTAAAGTCTCTGTTTATATTCACCTGTTGATCTCTGCCTTTATATTTTTGGTATCCTGCTTGCTTTTATAAAAGTTGGCTATCCCTGAACACATTTAAAATACCATTGAAAAGATATCGAGGTATAACTTATGTCTGATTTGTGATTAATCCTGATGATATGAAAGGAAAAAGAAACGAACCAAATTTTGAACATGCTATCATTTTTAAAAGACTTTCATCTTTAAAGGAATTTGGCATTGGAATTGAAGTTGCAGAACCAGGTGGCCGTATTTCAGATATCTACATGAGGTTACCTGTAACCTCATGTAGATAGGGCCTGTGTTGCCTTGGTAACCTGTGGCCTATGTTGCTGGATGTGGTATTTTGGGGGAAAGAACTCATGTTCCAGGCTTCCTTGATCCAACATGGTTAACTTGCCTTTCTTAGCTCTAGTAATCACAGTTCTTTCTTGGGTGTGGTGATGATGGTCAGAGACGACTCTCCTCAGTCATGGGCTATGCCACTGTGTCCTCCTTATTCTTCTCAACTGCCAAACAACGCTGGGTGTTTCCATGACTTTATTAATACCCAGATTGAATCCATCTTCATTCTTCTTCTGTATTCATGACAGTTTATTTTTTATTCCATGTTCTACTGTAAATAGACAAAAACACTCACATGCAAATACTTACAGGCACATGTTCCATCATCCTTTAATAGGTGATGATTTTTTTTTCCTTTGGGAATTTTATTTTTTTTATTTATTTTTTTTAATTTATTTACTTTTTAAATACATTTGTCTCTGCCTCCCCCCCACCTCTTTCCCTTGCCCCCTCCCACCTTCCCTCCCTCAGCTCTTCCCCTTTGGTTTTGTCCATGAGTCCTTGCTATATGTTCCTTGACTTTCCCCTTCCCTTCCCTTTCCCTGTCCCCCCTTCCCTCTTGTATCTGTTGATTTCTTTTCCTTTCAGTGTTGCTGGTCATATTTTCCTTGCATCTTTGCATTGTTGGTTAGGTTCCGCTTATAGGTGAGATCATATGGTATTTGTCTTTCGCCTCCTGGCTTATTTCGCTTAGCATGATGCTCTCCAGTTCCATCCATGCTGTCGCAAAGTTTAGTACTTCTTTTTTTCTTTCTGCTGCGTAGTATTCCATTGTATATATGTACCATGACTTTTTGATCCAGTCACCTACTGATGGGCATTTAGGTTGCTTCCAACACTTGGCTATTGTAAATTGTGCTGCTATGAACATTGGGGTGCATAGGTTCTTTTGTATTGGCGTTTTGGTGTTCTCAGGGTATAGTCCCAGCAGGGGAAACGCTGGATCAAAAGGCAGTTCCATTTTCAGCTTTCTGAGGAAATTCCACACTGCTTTCCACAGTGGCTGCACCAGTCTGCATTCCCACCAACAGTGGACTAGGGTTCCCTTTTCTCCACAGCCTCGCCAGCACCTGTTGTTTGTGGATCTGTTTATGATGGCCATTCTGACCGGTGTGAGGTGGTACCTCATGGTGGTTTTGATCTGCATTTCTCTGATGGCTAGTGATGCTGAGCATCCTTTCAAATGCCTCTGGGCCCTCTGTATCTCCTCCTTAGAAAAGCATCTGCCCAGGTCCTTCGCCCATTTCTTGATTGGATCGTTTGTCTTCTTGGAGTAGAGTCGAGTTAGTTCTTTATATATCTTGGAGATCAAACCTCTATCTGATGTATCATTAGCAAATATATTTTCCCATACGGTTGGCTCCCTTTTCATTTTGCTGATGTTTTCTTTCGCCGTGCAGAAGCTTCTTATTTTGATGAGGTCCCACTTGTTTATTCTTTCCTTTATGTCCCTTGCTTTAGGAGACATATCAGTGAAAAAATTGCTGCGTGGGATATCTGAGAGTTTCCTGCCAATGTTCTCCTCTAGGACTTTGATGGTGTTGTGACTTATATTTAAATCTTTTATCCATCTTGAGTTTATTTTTGTGTATGGTGTCAGCTGATGATCCAATTTCAATGTTTTGCATATAGCCGTCCAGCTCTCCCAACACCATTTGTTGAGAGGCTGTTATTGCTCCATTTTATGCTTCTGCCCCCTTTGTCGAATATTAGATGTCCATAGAGACCTGGGCTTATTTCTGGGCTTTCTATTCTGTTCCACTGGTCTATGGGTCTGTTCTTGTGCCAGTACCAGATTGTTTTGAGTATGGTAGCTTTGTAGTAGAGTTTGATGTGCGGTATTGTGATCCCTCCTACTTTGTGTTTCTTTCTCAAAATTGCTGCGGCTATTCGGGGTCGTTTATGGTTCCATATAGATTTTTGAAATGTCTGTTCTATTTCTGTGAAATACGTCATTGGTATCTTAATAGGGATTGCGGTGAATCTATAAATTGCTTTGGGTAGTATGGACATTTTGAGGATATTAATTCTTCCAATCCATGAGCACGGTATATGCTTCCATTTATTTGTGTCTTCCTTAATTTCTTTTTTCAATGTTGTATAGTTTTCTGCATACAGGTCTTTTGTGTCTTTGGTTAAATTTATCCCTAGGTACTTTATCTTTTTTAATGCTATATCGAATGGTATATTTTTTCTGATTTCTTCTTCTTCTATTGCATTGCTGGTGTACAAAAACGCCTTTGATTTCTGAATGTTGACTTTGTATCCTGCTGTTTTGCCAAATTCACTTATTAGGTTGAGGAGTTTTTTGGTAGAGTCTACAGGGTTCTCTATGTACACTATCATGTCATCTGCAAACAATGATAGTTTTACTTCCTCCTTTCCTATTTGGATGCCTTTTATCTCTTTCTCTTGTCTGACCGCTGTGGCTAGGACTTCCAATACAATGTTGAAAAGAAGCGGTAAGAGCGGACATCCTTGTCGTGTTCCCGATCTTAGTGGGAAAGCTTTCAGTTTTTTCCCGTTGAGTATGATATTAGCCGTAGGTTTTTCATATATGGCCCTTATTACGTTGAGGAATGCCCCATTTATTCCCATTTTGCTGAGTGTTTTGATCATATATGGGTGCTGTACCTTGTCAAATGCTTTTTCTGCATCTATCGAGATGATCATGTAGTTTTTCTCTTTTCTTTTATTTATGTGATGTATCACGTTTACTGATTTGCGTATATTGAACCATCCCTGCATCCCTGGGATGAATCCCACTCGATCGTGGTGGATAATCTTTTGAATGTATTGCTGGATGCGGTTTGCCAATATTTTGTTGAGGATTTTAGCATCTATGTTCATCAGCGAAATTGGCCTGTAGTTTTCTTTCTTTGTAGGGTCTTTATCTGGTTTTGGGATCAGGGTGATGCTGGCCTCATAGAAGGAGTCTGGCAGTCTTCCTCTTGGATTTTTTGGAATAGTCTGAGAAGGACAGGGGTTAGCTCTTCCTTAAATGTTTTGTAAAATTCTCCTGGGAAACTGTCTGGCCCAGGGCTTTTGTGTGCCGGGAGTTTCTTGATTACTGCTTCAATTTCCCCAGCTGTTACCAGTCTGTTCAAGCTTTCTGTTTCTTCCTCCTTCAGTGTTGGAAGATTATACTTTTCTAAAAATTTGTCCATTTCATCAAGATTTTCAAATTCCTTGGCATATAATTGTTCATAATAGTTTCTGATGATCATTTGTATTTCTGTGGTATCAGTTGTTATTTCTCCTCTTTCATTTCTGATATTATTAATTTGGGTCCTCTCCCTTTTTTTCTTGATGAGTCTGCTTAAAGGCTTGTCAATTTTATTTATCTTTTCAAAGAACCAGCTTCTGGATTGGTTGATCCTCTGAATTGTTCTTTTTGTCTCTATGTCATTCAGTTCTGCTCTAATCTTGACTATTTCCTTCCTTCTACTTGCTCTGGGATTTATTTGTTGTTGTTTCTCCAGTTCTTGAAGTTGTAGTGTTAGGTCTTTTATTTGAAATGTTTCTATCTTTTTAAGGTAAGCCTGTATTGCTATGAACTTCCCTCTCAGGACCGCCTTTGCTGTGTCCCATAGGTTTTGGACAGTTGTCTCTTCATTTTCATTTGTTTCCAGAAATTTTTTGATTTCTTCTCTTATCTCATTATTGACCCATTCATTGTTTAATAGTGTACTGTTCAGTCTCCATGAGTTTGCAAGTTTTTGAAGTTTCTCTTTGAGGTTGATTTCGAGTTTCAAGGCCTTATGGTCTGAGAAAAAGTTTGGTATTATTTCAATTTTCCTGAATGTGCTGAGGCTTGCTTTGTGTCCTATCATGTGGTCTATCTTTGAAAAACTGCCATGAGCATTTGAAAAGAATGTGTATTTTTCTTCTTTGGGATGTAAGGTTCTATATATGTCAGTTAAGTCTCTTTGATTCAGTGTGTCATTCAGTGCCACGATATGTTTATTAATGTTTTGTTTGGAAGATCTGTCCATTTTTGACAGTGGGGTGTTGAAATCCCCTAGTATCAGTGTGTTGCTGTCTATATCTTTTTTGAAGTCATCCAACAATTTCCTTATAAACTTGGGGGCTCCTATATTGGGAGCATATAAGTTTACAATGTTGATGTCTTCGTGATAGATTCTTCCTTTCAGTATGATAAAGTGCCCCTCTGAGTCTCTCTTTATGGCCTTTGCTTTGAAATCTACTTTATCTGATACAAGTATGGCAACGCCAGACTTTTTCTCATGTCCATTTGCTTGGATTATTATTTTCCATCCCTTTGCTTTCAATCTGTGTAGGTCTTTTGCTCTGAGGTGGGTCTCTTGTAGGCAGCATATGTGTGGGTCATGTTCTCTTATCCATTCAGCTACCCTGTGTCTTTTGATTGGGGCATTTAGTCCATTCACATTGAGAGATATTACTGATAGAAACTTACTCATCTTTTCTCTTTGTACTTGTGTTTCTCTCTGTCTCATTCTTTTCCTTCATCTGCTTAAACCAGTCCCCTTAAGCATATCTTGGAGTGCTGGTTTGGTAGAGATGTATTCTTTTAGCTTTCTTTTTTCTGGGAAACTGCGTATTTCTCCTTCTATTTTAATGGAGAGCCTAGCTGGGTAGAGCAACCTTGGCTGTAGGCCCTTGCTTTTCATGGCTTGGAATATTTGTTGCCATTCCCTTCTGGCTTGTAGTGTTTCTGTTGAGAAGTCAGCTCCTAGGCGTATCGGGGCCCCCTTGTATGTTACTTTCTCCTTCTCCCTTGCTGCCTTCAGGATTCTCTCTTTGTCTTTGACATTTGCCATTTTAATGATGATGTGTCTTGGAGTGGACCTCCTTGGGTCCCTCTTGAGTGGGGTCCTCTGTGACTCCTGGATCCATGAGAGCCTTTCTCTCCTCAAATTAGGGAAATTTTCCATCATTACTTTTTCGAGGAGGTTCTCTATTCCTTGCTCCTCTTCTTCTCCTTCTGGTATCCCTATTATACGGATATTATTGCGTTTCACGTTGTCCTGCATTTCCCTAAATGCCTCTTCATTCTTTTTGAGCCGTTTTTCCATTTCTTGTTCTTTCTGGGAGCTTTTTTCTACCTTGTCCTCCATCTCACTGATTCGATCCTCGGCTTCATCCAGCCTGCTTTGGATTCCTTCTACTGTGTTCTTCAATTCAGAAATGGTATTCTTCATATCCTCTTGTGTCTTCTTGATAGTTTCTATGTCCTTTTCCAGGATGATATAGTTTGCTGTCAGATCCTGATAGTTTCTCTGCAGTTTCTCATAGTTCTCTTTGAGCTGGCTGAGCTCATTGAGCTTCCTTAGAACCATTGTTTGGAATTCCATATCTGATAGTTCCCTTGCCTCTATTTCATTTAGCTCTCTCTGCGGGGAGTCCCCTTTTTCACTCATTTGAGGGGAACTTCTTTTTCTTCCCATTTTTTTGAGAGTCTGTTAAGTATTTTTGTCCTTTACTTTTCTTTCTGGGCTTGCCTCTGATGATGTCAGTTGTTGACCCTATAGGGCCTTGGGTTGTTTGTTTGAGCCTTTCAGGAATAATGCCTGTGTCTGACTCCTGCTTGGAGGAGCCCTGTGACCCGTTAGGTCAGGGCTGGGCTATTTTTGGGGATCTCTCTGCGCTCTCACGCGGGCTCCTTGAGCGCATTCCCAGCGCTTCAGGGTCCCCCACCTGCCTGGGCTCGCATGTGCTTGCCCCAGACCAGGGGGCTTATTCGCGACCTCCCGTACTCATCTGGCCTCCCTGGCACGCGAGCTTCGCGGCACTGGTCAGTTTAGGGTCCTCTATTGTGTGTTTTCCCCGCTTTTGGCTCTTTGGGTGCGTTGCTTGCCCTCGCCAAATGGGGACTACGGAAATGGGAGGAAATCAGCTCTAGGACTCTCCAGTTAATCCTGTTTCTGGTCTCTCCTCCAGTGACTCTGGGCAGCTCTACTTATTTTGTGGGCCGCTCCGCAATCGCGGGGTAGGCCAATTTACGCCTGCCCTTGCCCCTCTGTGTACTCCCTCGCAGGCTGTATGGGTGCCAGTCTATGTGAGGCCTTGCCGGCAGGTGCAAGCGTTCGCCAGCCCGCGTGGGTCACACACACGCTCGCCAACCCTCACCGGTCACTCGGCGCAAGTGTACGCACCTTCTCTGGGTGTTTTGGGGGTGTCTATGTTTGCTTTTCTGCTTTTGGCTCTTTGGGGGTGTGGCCTCTTCCCGCGCAATGGAGACTACGGCAAGGAGAAGGAGTCGGGACTCCCCGGTTCTACCTCCCGTTCTTTCCCCAATGCCTCCGTTTCTAGTCTCCCCTCAGGGGCCTCTGGGCAGTTCTGTGACCTCTTTGGCCAAGGATCCAACCCCTGTGCAGACTGCGTTTCAATTGCAGGCAGTCTGGTTCATGCGCACCCCGTTTCTGCCTCTTTGGTGTCGCGCCTTTCAAACCCACAATGGAGACTACCGAACGGGGAGGGAGTCGGGACTCCCTGGTTCCTCCTCCCGTTCTTTCCCCAACGCCTCCATCTCCAGTCTCTCCTCAAGGCTCTCCCAGACAGTCTGCACTCAGCCCCGTAGCTCACACGCGTACAACCTGTGTGCGGAGCGCACAAAAGGCAGGTTAATTGATTCCCTTATGCCTGAGCGAGATGGTAGCTGCAGAGTGGGAAGTGTGTTATCACCCGGGCTCCACTGGCTGCCGTGTCAGTTCTCTTCACAAAGTTTTCCTCACCAGTCTTTTCCCAGGCACCAGCCCACCCTGCTGCCTCCTCTACCCAGCGATCAAGGAGGGTGGCTGCCGCTGCAACTTTTGCGTTTGCCCTTTAAATGTCTTTTTGCATCCCCAGCCACCTGTCTCTGGCAGAGAGAGCCCCTAAGCTTTTTGGGGTTGCGTTTTGTCTGTATTTTCTCGGCTTTAGCGGCTGTAGTTTAGGGGTTCCTGTTTATGATTCAGACCCCGTTCTTCTCGGGGGGACGCTAACTGGCCGTTTCAATGTCCCTCTGGTGCCAGTGCCCGTGTGCACCCAGCCCACCCTCTCGAGCCTCCACCGCAATTCTCACCCGTTGGGATGTGTGAGAGTAGAATCCACTGTCCGCGGAACCAAGGCTCCTCTCCCACTATCGCTACACTGCTTTCCAGGTGATTACTCCATTATTTAGTTGCAATTCCAGTTTGGTTTTGGGAGGAGGTCAGCGTGACTCCCTTTCACTCCTCTGCCATCTTTCCAATCCTGATGATTTTTTTTTATCACATGCTCATGTTTACACTGACTAATTTTAAGACCAACAACATGTTAAGCCATTTCTAATAATCTCTTAGCTATTGTCTTGCAGCAACAATAAGAAAGGCATCATTTATCATTTCCTGAGAAATACTATGAGTCAGGACAAGAGATATATGCTTTATATACACTATCCTATTTAATTGCTGTACAGGCACTGAACATTAGATGTCACCAGATCTATTTTAAATAAATGGTTCAGAGAGGATTTTGTCCCAGAGTATAGAGCTAAAGACTGATAGAACCAGGACTGACTCCAAATCCTGGCTTACTTGTCCTTCATAACATTATAGCCTATCTCCACCCTGTTTTTAACTTTCAAAACTGAATTCTCAAAGGGATCAGAGGTTGTCAAAAAGGAATGGAGAACCATATCCCCAGTAAATTCTACCATACTCTTCATCATTCAATCCACATAACCTTCTAAACCTTCCTTAGTCCCTACTTTCCCACCTCCGTGTCTCCTCCCTTTCCTCCCTCCCAAAGATCCTTTCCTCCCTCCATCAACCCTCCTTTCATCCATCACTCCTTTTTCTTCCTTTTCCTCCTTTATCCTTCCCTCCATCCCATGTTTCCTCTACCCTCCAATGCTCCAACACTCCAGCACCACACACTTAATTTACAGAAGACTTAAAATGTTCTGAGTAGCATGTTTTTTTTTACATAAATAAACTTGTTTAATTATCACAATACCCTTTGCTATATTACATGTGTAGAAACTGACCCTCAAAGAGATTAGCCCAAAGCCATAAAATGTGTAAGTGGTGAAACCAGAATTTGAATCTTTATCCAAAGATGGGGTGAAGATTCACCCCATCATTTTGAATCTTCATCCTGCAATCTAAACAATATTAAATATCAAACAGTGTTACTATGAATATTCGTGAACTGACATTCAGTTCACAATTTTGTATCTGCATTGTTATCTATATCTATAACATTACTTGGTCACAGGCTCTGTATATCTTCAACTAGGCTAATACTGACTTTTTAATTTCTAAAGTCACTGCAACAATTTGTTCTCTTACCCAAGGTGTTTAAAAGTTTCTATTGCTCCATTTTCTCAAAAAATATGCAAAATGTTATTATGGATCTATTTCAATTTTCAGTTTATTGGATTGTCTTTCTTTTCCTTTTTAGCTTATATGTCCATTATATATTCTCAAGGCAAGTCACTGTGGCTCTGTGTCTTTAAACGTCTTCTCCCCAGTGTGATTTACCTTTCCACTGCCTTAATGATGACTTTTGACTAATCACAAGTCCTTCAAGTTAACAATACAATTTATCAATATACTTTAAAGTTAAAAACTCTTTCTTTTTCTCATTTTAAGGGAAAGTTTTTTATACTGATTTTTAAAATCTCTGGTCTGTGCATTTTTTTTCATTGATGACTATTCTCCACTTTAAATTGATTTTTGAGAGTAACATGAGGTAGAGATCTTAAATAATAATTTTGCCCTGTGTAGATACTCACTCACCCCATAAACTCTATTGAAAAAAATACCTATTTTCTAACTACTCTATAGAGTCACTGTGTCATAGCCAGAGGGCTGGGGAGCCTTCCCCTTTGACCAAGGTGCTGACAGGGGGAGGTTCATACACTGAGCTTCCCTGGGAATCAGTGGATATGAATGGATAAGGCCAAGTATGCCAAAAGTTAGAAATGTGAATGGATAGAGGGACAAGATGTTGGAGGAGTGAATGGAAGTTGTCCTGACTTCATCCCAAGGCTAATCTGGAATCACAATAAATTGTGGAGAAATCACGTGGAACACACAACTGAATAATAGCAAGAGAGAAGCCTTATAACCTCGGACAGACAGAGGAATCAGCTTTAGCACAAACTGACTGGCAGAAATGTGGTAGAGACTCGAGAAGGCTGGCTGGGTGCCCACCGGCAGCTGTGCCAGAAGGATATTTAAATGGCCAGTTGGATCCCCCTGAGTGAGGTCTAAACCATAAGCAGGGATATCCAACCTAGAGTACCAGAGCCAAAGAATACCCAGATAACAGCCAGCTGCAAAAAGCTGT
Organism: Pteronotus mesoamericanus; assembly: GCF_021234165.1. Lineage (NCBI taxonomy): Eukaryota > Metazoa > Chordata > Mammalia > Chiroptera > Mormoopidae > Pteronotus > Pteronotus mesoamericanus. The sequence goes on along the minus strand of NW_026555105.1, from coordinate 30,076,596 downwards.
AGTATTGCTCTCTGCCAGACACTGGCAGCAGGAGATGCAAAGAGTAATTTAAAGGGCCAATGCATAAATTTTTATTTGTAGCCACTTACCCTGGTCTCCAGCAAAGGTGGGGGCAGAATGGACTGGAGATGCCTGAGGAGATACCGAGGATGGGGGCTTTGGGGAGAGAACTGAGAGAGTAGCTGGCAGGATCCTTATGCTGACTCATTCCCCATACAGCAGGAGCCATCTTGCTCAGGCAGACCATTCTCCTGAGTGGCAGCAATGTGAGAGGACACAATAGCCATGCCCCCAGGAGGGACCCTACCCTGTGGTGTCTCAGCCTGATTGTTGAGTGCAGAGAGACTAGATTAACAACCAAAGGAGACAGACACAGACAGTAGATTCCTGGAAGTCTCATACAGACTGCCTAAGATCAGACAGGGTCACCATCTGACATCATCAGAGGCAAATCCAGAAAGAAAAAACAGTGTTAGTCAACATTATGGCTTAAAAGGCTTGCAAAGAGCAGCAATTTCAGGAGATCAAGGAGACTGAACCATTGAATCTCACAGGTCTTCTACCATAGAAGTTCACATCACAGAGTCAGGTAGTCAAGGCATCAATTTAAGAAGCAGAAGCAAAAAAGAAGAGCCTCACAAATAATGGGAAGACAAAGAAACAACCCCCAGGAGGGAAAGGAGGAATCCCCACAAAGAGAACTCAATGAAATAGAGGTAAGTAAACTATCAGATACTGAGTTCGAAACAACAGTTCTAAGGAAGCTCAATGAGCTCAGTGAAGTCAGAGAGAATTACCAAAAACTACAGGGAAACTATGAGGAACTTACTGCAAACTATATCAGCATAAAAAAGGACATGGAAACTGTCAATAAGAGACAAAATGAAATGAAGAATACAATTTCTGAATTGAAGAACACAGTAGAAGAAATCAAAAGCAGGCTAGATGAAGTAGAGGAACGAATGAGCGAGCTGGCAAATAAGGTAGAAAAAAGCTCCCAGAAAGAGCAAGAAAATGAAAAAAGATTCAAAAAGAATGGAGAGGTATTTAGGGAAATGCAGGACAACCTGAAATGTAATAATATCCATATAATAGAGATACCAGAAGGAGAAGAAGAGAAGCAAGGAATAAAGAACCTGTTTGAAAAAGCAGTGATGGAAAACTTCCCTAATTTGAGGAGAGAAGAGGTCACAGAAGTCAGGGAAGCACAGAGGGTCCCATTCAAGAGGAATCCAATGAGACCCACTCCAAGACACATCATCATTAAGATGGCAAATATCAAAAACAAACAGAGAATCTTAAAGGAAGCAAGGGAGAAACATGTAGTAACATATAGGGAGTCCCAGTATGTCTAGCAGCTGACTTCTCAACAGAAATACTGCAAGCCAGAAGGGAATGGCAAGAAATATTCCAAGTCATGAAAAGCAAAGGCCTGCAACCAAGACTGCTCTACCCAGGAAGGCTCCCAATTAAAATGGAAGGTGAAGTAAGGAGTTTCCCAGAGAAAAGAAGGCTAAAAGAATACACCTCCACCAAACCAGCATTGCATGATATGCTAAAGGGACTGCTTTAGGAAGATGAAGAAAAAGAGTATGAATACCCACTTCCTTTCACAGTCATCAATACTTGATATTACCAATATTTTTAATACTTATTAAGCTGATTGTGACATTGATGTGTTATTTTAATTGTTACTTTATAATTTGTTGAAACTAAACCTGTTTTTGTATATTTCTTGCCTATTTCTATTATTTTTAAAAAGCTGTAAATGACTTTTTGGTATTTTTTATCTATTTTTTGACTAAATGTTTGTAAAATTTTTGCCCTAAAAAAACCTATTAACCCTTCTTTAGATGTATTGTAAATACTTTCCTATTCTATTACTTGTCCATTAACTTTTTTATATGTATATTACTCTATAGTCTTAAATGTTTAATATAGTCATATTGTCAACATTTTACTTTATAGCTTCTGGGTTTGAATATGTTACTTCAGGGTAAGAAATACATTATTTTGTATTTCCTCTTAAAACTCCTTAGATTTTACATATTTATTTTTAACTCACCTGAATAATTTTTGTATAATGTGTGAAATAGGTCTCTATATTTGTTTTAGTTCAAGTAATAGTGATCCATGCACCTTATTTGTTGAATAAGCTTTATTTTCCCCCACTGATTTGAAATACCAAGTTAATCATATATTACCTTGTTAGACATATATATACATTTGTTTCTAGAATGCTCATTTTATTTCATTGATCTACTTGATGATTTCTGTGCTGGTGTCATGTTGTTTTAGTTGCTGAGACTTTATAACAGATATGAATTTTTTAATATTTTATAATGGATTTTGACAATTAAAAAATAAATAAATAGCATTAATCTGCATTTAAAAAGAAAAAGAAAGAACTCCTACCTTTTGAAACAACATGGATGGAACTGGAGAATATTATGCTAAGTGAAATAAGCCAGTCAGTGAAAGAGAAATACCATTTGATCTCACCTATAGGTAGAATCTATTCAACAAAATAAACTAAAGAACAAAACAAACCACAGGCATGGGAACATGGAGCAGACTGAAAGTGACCAGTGGGGATGGGAAAGGAGGACAATGGTGAAAAGAAGGAGAAGGGACTAAACAAAGAACATATATAAATGACCCATGGACATGGACAACAGAGTGGGAATTGACTGTGGGAGAGGGGGGCAGGGTGGGATGGGTGGAGAAGGGCAAAGGGGAAAATTGACAACTGTAATAGAAGAAACGTGATTTTAAAAAAATGTTCAAAAAATAAATAAAGTCAATCTGCATTTCAAAAATAAAAAGACAGAAGAAACTCCTACCTTTTTCAATAACATGGTTGGAACTGGAGAATATTATGCTAAGTGAAATAAGCTAGATGGTGAAAGACAAATACCATACGATCTCATCTATAAGTGGAACCTAATCAACAAAACAAACAGGCAAGAAAAATCTAACTAGCAACTTCGAAAGAAAAAACAAACTGACCGTAACCGGAGGGAAGGAGGGAGATTGGTAACAGGGAAAAGATAAGGAAAGGTTAAGTCAAGGAGCATCTATAAAGGACCCATGGACAAAGTGGGGAAGTATTGAGGGTGGGAAGTGGGCGAGGGTGGGGTAGGGGAAAGTGGTGATGGGAAAATGGAGACAAATGTGGGAAAAAAAATAAAAAAATTAAAAAAGATAAAGAAAGGAAATATGAATGGATAAGGTCCAAGCACATGTAGAAAGCTAGAAAGATGAATGAATAGGGGAGAAAAGTCCTCCTCTCCCTATCTCTCTAAGAACCGCAGGTTTAAGCAGGACAGGGAATGGTCTTTGAGGTGGAAATCCACCATTTTCCCAGGTTATGCAGCACCTGAATAAACCTATTTCCTTTTGCACCAGCACCTGTCTCATGAGTTTGGCTTTTGTGGCAGCAGGCAGCCAAACCTCCATTTTTGTTCAATTACATTATCTTTTGAAAATCAAGTGTATTTTCAGTTTTATAACATTGGTTTATTTATCCTAATAGAAATACTACCTTTAACTCTACTGTAAACCCTACTGTAAGCCAAACCCTAAATCTAACCCTAATCTCAACAGTAATATTCACCTTTAACCTAATTAGTTCTAGTTCTAACTCTAACACTAAAACTAATACTAACCATAAAGATGCAAAATAATAACCCTAATCTTAAATCTAACACTAATCCAAATTAACCCTAACTAAATATTAACCTTACATCTAAAGTTAACCTTCAAATTAAAGATAAGTATAGACCCTACTTCTAAATTCCAGACTAAACTTAACACCTTAACCCTAAATCTTACCATAAACTTAACCCTAGCTTTCTGAAATTATTGAAAATTTCATTGTGTTACTGTATATGGTCAACCTTTGTAAATTCCTCATGTATTTTGAGAGGAGTGTGTATCTTACAATTGTTGGATGCTGTGTTCCAAACATGGCTATTAAATGATCGAGTTTGTTTAAAAAAATTGTTCAAATACTCTTAATTTTATTAATGTTTGCCTGATTTTTTTAAGAAAGATGTGTTAAAATTGCCCAAAGGTAAGTTTTATTCTAGAGTATCCATTTGCCCTATGTTAGTAAAAAATTTGTTTACTCAAACCTCCCTAATTTTCAGTCAGCATGTGAATGTGTGGGTGCATGTGCATACATGTGTGCTTGTGTATGTGTGGTTGAGTGAGGGCAGTGTAGGAGAGGAAGGAAGAGTTGCTCACTCTCTTGGAACCATCATCCACCACATAAACAAGCATGGGCTAGCCAAATGAAAGATGAGACATTATTGTGTAGCAAAGTTAAGGCTCTCTGTGACCACCCAGCCTCAAGCCAACTATCAAACAGTTAGAGAGCCCAACCAGTATCAGCAGAATTATCTTTCTGGGCCAGAGCTGACTGCACCCACATAACAAAACTCAGGTGAGTTTAGCCCAAACTGATGATCAATCCATTTGTGAGCAATGATAAATGCTTATTGTTTTTAGCCACAAAATTTTGAGGTGCTTTGTGAGGCATGGCTAGGTAACTGGTATAACATTCATATCTTCACAGGATTTTATGGTATTTAAAAATAGGATTCAAAAATTTCATGAGTGGGTGAACTCCTCAAAAATGTCTTCATAGTTTAAATCCTTCCTATTTAATGGTGTGCATCAAAGTTTAGACTTTTGCTGATTTTATCCTGAGAATTGGAGGCCATTTGACCACCCACTTCAGAAAACAATGACACAATAAGTGAGGTCATTGTTACTATACCGCCTACATCTTTTCAAAGTCCTAACTTAAAACAATCCTACCCAATGGTAGAGGAGTTGAAGGCTATTTTCCACAGATCTCAAAAATATTTAAGGTGGGTTCCAAATCTCAGCTTTCACCTGTGTCATAGTCAGATATTGCATGTTTTCTTGAGACTAATTTCTCCCTTTTAAATTCATGAAATACTCCTGCAACTCAGGAACCATATGTCTTATTGTGTGATAGTAACATTTTAAAATAGGTGTTAATGAAAATGTTAAGAAAAAGAAGAAACAAAACCTCAAATATTTAGTGTCACTTCTAACTATTGTTTCCATTTCTTGAAAAAACTCCTAGTATAGTAAATGAAACAAACATTTCCATTATAAATACATTTATTATTTCCACATGGTGTGTATACGTAGTATGTGCAATTAAGTTAACTTTCAAATTAGAAATGCTTTAAATCTTGCACAGATTCATTTCATGTTCATCAAGGGGTCCTGCCAGCTGGGATTTTCTCATGGAAACTGAAGAAATCCAAAGCAATTCTACAGCTATGCTTCTTTCTACCTTTATAGCTCCTTTTATTTTTTTTAAACCATGAAGGAATGCATATGCCTGATTCAATGGGTTTCCATGGCCTTGGCCATCTATCTTTCATTCTTTCTATTTCCCAAATTGCCTTACTCCTAGGGTACTGCTCTTGTTTCTGTGGTGTTTATGAACCTACAACCTATCTGTGCAAGATTACTTTAAACAAAGCCCCAGTGGACCTTACCAGGATAAATGGCATTGCCTTATCTTCCTGCATCTGAGGGAGTAAGTAGATCTAAGGATCATCACTGTAGTTATGCGCTGGAGTTCAGGAACACTAATTTCAAATTACATAGGCTTCATTCAGACACTTGCTTTGTGACCACGGAGTTCTTCAACCTAATCATACCTGTCAAAGGAGATAATAATGCTTTCATGACAAGGTCATTCTGAGAATGAAAAATAATATTTTTAATAGTAGAACTTAATAAAATGTTATTAATAAAATATAATGCTGTTAGTGTAGCAAAACCTTTCTTTTTTTAAAATAGTAACATATCAAATAGTCTTAAATTGCCTAGGCTATGCTTTGAAACCTGTTACTTAGTTGACTAATACGGTATCTAGGGAAAGAAAGTGCATTGAAGAGCAGATACACCTGGGATTCTGGGAAAATTTTACCATTGTAGAAACTCTCTCTTTAACATCTTTGCCAAATTTCTCAACAGAGATGCCTGTTCTCTCTGTCACTGCTTTTTCATTTTATTCTGCATTTGAATGTTTCCATTGCTCCATTTAACTTGCAAACATTATCTGTCATCCAAATTGCCAAGCCCAATGGATGTGTTCTATTTTCCTACCTAAACTCACCATATTAGACAATTGGCCATCAGTATTTTTCATTATTTTAACCATTTAAAATGATGCATTTATTGGCATTAAGTATCTTTACATTGTTTTGCAACTTTCACCACTACTTATCTCCAGACCTTTTTTTTTCATCTTGCAATATTGAAATGTTGTACTTATTAAACAATAGCTCCCTTTTACCCTGTCCTTCAGTCCCTGGCAACCACCCTTCTAATTTCTGACTCTGAATTTGTCCCCTGTAGTTACCTCACACAAGCAGGATCACTCAGTATCGGTCCTTTTGTGACTAGCTCATTTCACTTAGCATAATGTCTTCAAGCTTCCTCCATGCTGTAGCATGTGTCAAAATTTTATTCCTTTCTTAAAGCTAAATAATACTGCATTGTAGTACATTTATTTTATGCATTCATTTGTTGATGGACACTTGCGTCGTTTCTACTTTTTGGCTACTGTGAATAATGCTGCAATGAACATGATTCTACTAATACCTACTTAATTGTTTTGAGAATATACATAATAGTGGAATTGCTGTACAGTTTTCAATAACATCTACATCATTTTACATTCCCACTGGCAGCACTCTAGGATTCTAATTTCTCCACATCCTTGCCAACAGTTGTTAATTTCTTTTTGGGGTTTGTTTGTTTGTTTGTTTATAGTTGTAATCCTAATGGGGATGAAGTAATATCTCATTGTGATTTTTATTTGCGTTTTCCTAATGATTAGTTATGTTGAGCATCTTTTCATATGGCTTTTGATCATTTATTTACCTTCTTTGGAGAAATATCTATTCAAGTCCTTTTTTTAATTGAGTTTTTGTTTGAATTTTTGTTGTTGACTTGTCAGAGTTTTTCATATACTCAAAATATTATTATTCCCTTATCAGTTATACCATTTTAAAACAGTTTCTTCCATTCTGTGGGTTGCTTTTATATCTTGTTGATAGTATCTTTTTATTCACAAAACATTTTAATTTTTTTAAAAATTATCTATTTTTACTTTTATTCCCTGTGTTTTTAGGGTTATATCCAAGAAATCATTGTCAAATCCAATGTCATGATACTTTCCCCTTATGTTTTTTTCTAAGAATTTTATAGTTTTAATTCTTACATTTAATTCTTTGATCCTTTGTTTTAATATTTGCATTTGGTATGACATAAGGGCCCAACTTCATTATTTTGAATGTGGATATTCAATTTTGTTGAAAAGATTTCCTCATTTAGTAGTCTTGTCATTCTTGTTAAAAATCATTTGACTACATATTTGGAGGTTTATTTCTGGACTCTCCATTCTACATCCTTAGTCTATGTATTTATGACAGTACCACACTCTTTTGAATACTATAGCTTTTTATTAAATATTGAAATAAAATTGTGATCTCTACTACTTTATTATTCATTTTCAACACAATTTTTGCTATTTAGGACATTCTGAGATTCCACATAACTTTTAGGGCATGTTTTTCTATTTTTTAAAAAAAGTCATGGGGATTTTGATAGGGATTGTATTAAATCTCTAGATTACTTTGTGTAGTATTGTCATCTTAACAATAATAAGTTTTTGAGGCCGTGAACATATGATGTCTTTCCTTTTATTGGCATTTTCTTTAATTCCTTTTGTAAAATATGCTCTCCCCACCCCAGGGCAGGCCACCATGGGAGATGGGAGCCTGGAGCAGGGCCATTGAGAGTTATTTTGCATGTCAATAACAGGATAGCTTCATTCCTCATATGCAAAGAAGGTTATTTTGCATACCACCAAAGCTAATCAGGAAGGTTTAAATGATTTAATACAGAATGTAACTAGAGAGGGAAGAGGAGAGACTGGGGCCTGCAGGAGAGACAATGGGACACAGACTCTGGGGAACAGTGAAGATCATGAAGGAAGAAAGAGGAGAAAGGTCTCTTGCTAGTGGGCCAAGAGAAGGTGCCACATGGTTATGGATTAGGAGCTAGAGATCTTGGCTACACAGCGGATGGTGCTGAGAAGCATCAGAGGCCTGCCTAGCTGAACCCTGGACTTCTGCTCTTTTTCTCTGAAGGACTGCACCCCTGACAGGCCTGACTGACCTAACTGGGCAAAGAGGGGGAAGGCAGGACTGTCTGTGTGCAGGTGATTGCTTTAAAGGGATTTTGTGGTTTAAGGGCGACATTTAGCCATTAATCAAACCTGTATAACTTTTGAATAAATAGTTCCTTTCCTTTTCACCAAACTCTGCCATTCAGAGCCATAATTTCAAGGGTAGTGGGCAAAAGGACCTACAACCGAGGGACCCCTGGGAAGGGGGGTGCCGTTTCGGTAATAGCATCTGGGCACCCCCCACCACGGGTCCATTCGTTCAGTAACACTTTAAGTTAATATTTTGTAGTTTTTAGCGCATGTCTTTCATCTCCTTGGTTAAGTTTGGTGTTAGAAACTTTAGTTTTTTGATGCAATTGTAAATGGAATTGTTTTCTTAATTTCCTTTCCAGATCATTCATTATTAAGTGAGTAGAAACACAGCTGATTTTTGTATGTTGATTGTTTATCTTGCAAGTTTGCTCGAGTCACTTATTCTAACAGTTCTGTTTTGTAGAATTTGTAGGATTTTCTACATGCAAGACCATGTCATTGTGAGCAAAGACAATTTTACTTATTTCCTTTCCATTTGGATGCATTTCTTTATTTTTTTTTGCACAATTACTCTGTCTAGGATGTTCAGTGCTATGAGGAATGAGAGAGAGAAGTAGGCACCCTTGTCTTGTTCCTGATCTTAAAGGAAAAGTTTTCAGACTTTCACTATTGAGTATAATGTTAGTGTGGGCTTTTTATATATGTGCTTTATTATGTTCAGATAGTTTCCTTCGATTCCTAGTTCATCGAGTGCTTTTATCATGGAAGAGTGTTAAATTTTTCAAAAGCTTTTTCTGCCTCAATTGAGTTGATTGTGTAGTTTTCCCCTTCTTTATTTTGTTAATGTGGTATATTATATTGATTGATTTTCATATTGAACTGTTCTTGAATTCCAAGAATAAATCTCACTTGATATTAATGTCTAAATATTTTAATGTGTTGTACAAGTCTGTTTGCTAGTATTTTGTTAAAGATTTTTGCATTAATAATCTTCAGGAGTATTGGTCTGTAATTGTCTTTACATAGGGCCATTGTCTGGCTTTGGTATCGTGTTAATGCTGGCCTCATAGAATGAGTTATGAAATGTTCTTTCCTTGTTAATTTTTTGGAAAAGTCTGATAAAGATAAATTTAATTTTTTTAAGGATTATTAGAATCTACCAGTGAATCATCTGTTCCTTAGCTTTTATTTTAGGTTGTTTTTCATTATTGAATCAATCTCCTTATTAGTTATATCTGTTCAAATTTTCTGTTTCTTTAGAATTTCATCTTGGTAGGTTATGTGCATCTAGGAATTTGTCAACTTCATCTAAGTTATAGATTTTGGAGTTATAAAATTGTCTGTTGTGCTGTTTTACAATGTTTTTTTCTGTAAAATGATAGTAATGTCTCCCTCATTTCTGACGTTAGCCATGTAAGCTATCTTTCGTATTCAATGTAGCTAAAGTTTTGTTAACTTTGTTGATCTTTTCTGAATAACCAACACTTTGCTGTGTTGACTTTTTCCATTGCTTTTCTATGTCCTGTTGTGTTTATCCATGTTTTAATATTTTATTCCTCCTAGGTTTAATCTGTTTTTTTTTCTATTTTTTTAATGCATAAAGTTAGGTTGAAAATTTAAAATATGTCTTTGTTTTAATGTATTTACAACCATAAATTTACTTTTTAATATGCTTTTCTTGTTTCCTGTAATAGTGTACTTTCATTTTCATTTGTCTCAAGATATTTTTTAATATTTTGTGATTTCTTTTTTAAGCTTATTGGTTGTTTGAGTGTGTTGTTTATTTTTCAGATATTTGTGAATATCCAGTTTTCTTCAATAAATTTCTAGTTTTATTTTATTGTGATTAGAAACGATATTTGTATAATTTTGACCTTTTTAAAATTTACCAAAACTAGTTAAGTGGCTTCAAATATGGTCTAACTTGGTGAATTTCCATGTGCACTTGAGAAAAATGTGTATTCTTGTATTGTTGGGTAGAATGTTCTATAAATTTGTTTGATTCATTGGTCCATAGTGTTGTCAAAGTCCTCTATTTATGTATCTTCTATCTGTTAGTATATCTGTTTTTTAACAGTAAGATATTGAAGTCTCTTTATTATTATTAGAGAGCTGTTGATTTCTCCCTTCAGTTCTATCAATGTTTGATGTATTTTGGTACTCTGATGTTTGGTACATATGTTTCATATTCTTAAGTTTTAAGACTTGTTTTGTGACCTAACATATATCCTGAAAAATGTCCCATGTGTGTTTAAGAAAAATGTGTATTCTGCTAGTGTTAAATGAAAAATTCTTTATAAATCTATTAGGTTTATTTGACCTAAATCATAATATAAATCCAATGTTTCCTTACTAATTGTCTATATAGATGACATATCCATTGATGAAAGTGGGATATTGAAGCCCCCTCGTATTATTGTAATGTTCTCTGTTTCTCCTTCAGATACATTAATATTTATGTAATATATTTAAGTACTCTGATGTTGGGTACAATTTTTATATATTCTTGATGGATTGGGACCTCTATAATTATAATTATAATTAGCCATTCTATGCTTCTTGATTAGAAAAATTAATCTGTTCATATTTAAAGTAATTATTGGTAGATAAGGACTTGCTAATGACATCTTATTTTCTGACTGTTTTGTAGTTCTTTTGTTCCTTCCTTCTCCTACTGTCTTTCTGTATGAACTGATAGTTTTCTGTTCTGGTATGCTTTCTATATCTTTTTCTATATCTTCTGTGCGTATATTGTAGATGTTTACTTTGTGATTACCATAAGGCTTACAATAAAATGTACTTGTAACAGTCTATTTTGAGCTGATAATAACTTAGCTTCAATTACATACATAAACGCTATCATTTTACTACTTCCACATACATTTTTTTGCTTTTGATGCCACAATATCCATTTTTTTTATATTGTCTATCCATTAACAAAATTTAACTGTAATTATTCTTAATATTGTTGTCCTTTAACCTTTATATTAGAATTAAATGACTAACATACCACCATATTACAATACTAGAATATTCTGGATTTGACTGTATAATTACATTTACCAGTGTGATTTATATTTTCATATGGTCTCGTGTTACTAATTAACATTCTTTCATTTCACCTGAAGAACTCCTTTTAACATTGCTTGTAAGGTAGGACTAACAGTGATGAACTCCTTCAGCTCTTGTTTGGGAAAGTCTTTCTCTCTCCTTCATAAATGTTAAGTATTCTTTGTTGGCAGTTTTTATTCTTTGAGCATCTTCAATGTATAATCTCACTCTCTCCTGAACTGCAAGATTTTTGTTGAAAAACAACTGACAGCCTTATGGAAGTTCCCTTTTATGAGAGGAATTTTTTTCTTTTGCTGCTTTTAAGATTCTCTTTTTGTCTTTGGTTTTTGACAGTTTTACTGTAATATATACTAGAGAAGATATTTTTTAGATGAATCATTTGGGGGACTTATGACCTTTATGAACTTTGATTTTTCAAATATCTCCCCAGATTCAGGAAGTTCTCAGGCATTTTTCTTTTCCTTAAATATGATTGTCTTTTTCTCTCTTTCATCTTCTTCTGGGAATCCAATAATACATAGACTTATCCTCTTCATGTACCCATAACCCACATATGCTTTCTTCACTCTATTTATTCTTTTTCTTTTTTTCTGGACTGGCAAATGACAGGCCTTCGAGTCACTCTTGAACCCTCTCATTCTCATTCTTGACAGATAATCCATTAAAAAACCCCAATGACTTTATCTCACAAAAAGATTCAAAATGTAGTCACTTTTGACCACTGCCATTTCTACCACTCTGATCTAAAGTAGATGATTTCTCATCTTGGCTACTAAGACAATCTCTAAGATAGTTGACTTGCTTTCATCCTCTTCTACTCTCAACAGAGTAGCCAGAATATGCCTTTTAAAACATTAGTCAAATGATGTCAATCTCGGTTCAAAATCATCCAATGGATCTGTATTTTACTTAAAGCAAAGTGAAAAGTATTAAGTTGCTCTACCCACTCCTCTCCTATAATTATTCCTCTAAACACATCTCTTACTACTCTCCCTCTCACTTTTTCTATTCCTGTCACATTGATTCCCATTCTTGGAAAAAAAGAGACATGTCTCTTGTCTTTGGGCCTTAACACAGGTTTTTCATTCAGATAGAAATGCTTTTTCTGCAAGGCTAACTTCCTCCTCCCTTGGTGCATCTGTCCAAAACTTACTGCTCAATGAAGCCTACTATTTAAAATTAGTCTGTATCTTTCCAGATCTGCCTCCCAAAATTCCTTACTGACTGCTTTTTTTTTTTTTCTTTTTTTAATCCAGAGCACCATGCTTTTATATCTATATCTGAACTAGTCAGTGTGTGGCCCTCTGACCAGAAACATCAGCATCACCTGGGAACTTGTTAGTAATACCAATTCTCAGGGTCCACCCAAAACCTGCTGAATAAGAATCACCAGGGCGGGGCACAAGGATCTATGCTGCCATAAGCTTTCTAGATACTTATGTATGGTAAAATCTGAGAAGCATTGTTTTATGTTCCTAACTTATTTATCATACTTATTGTTCACTGCCTGTCCTAATAGAAAGTAAGCTCAAAAAAAAAAAAAAAAAATCAGGGTTTCCTATTTATTTTTTTCACTATGTTTTTAAGCATTCACAACAAATCTGGCACACCACAGGGGCTTAGTAAATGGTTTTCAAATGAACAAATTATCCTGTATTTAATTTAAGAGCAAATATTTTACTCAATATTTTTAAAGTGAGGTTTGAGTATAATTTATTATTTTAAAGATTTTATTTTTAGATAGAAAAGGAGCCAGAGAGGGAGAGAAATATCAATGTGTGGTTGCCTCTCATGCACCCCTTACTGGGGACCTGGCCCACAACCCAGGCATAGGTCCTGACTGGGAATAGAACTTGCAACCCTTTGGTTCACAGGCCGGCATTCAATCCACTAAGTCACACCAGCCAGAGCTGAATATAATTTATATACAGTAAAATTTACTCTGTTAGGGAACTCATTTACTATTAGTTTTGACAAATGCTTACATTTGAGTAACCACCACCACAATTAACACACTGAGTTGTTCATCACCCCCAAATATTCTCTTGAGACCCTCTGTAGTCAAATACTACACACACACATATACACACATCCAGCTCCTGGGGAGACTGCTGATGTTTTCTGTTTCTATACTTTTCCTTTTACAAAATGTAATACAGATGGAATCACACACCTCTCTGGGTCTGGATTTTTTCCTTAGTAACTTCGTATGCAGCAACTATGATGCTTCCTGTTTGTAATAATAATTTCTGCTTATGGCTATGTAGTATTCCATTATAGGAATGTAATACAAAGTGTATTTAAACTTTCACCAGTTGAAAAACATTTACTGTATTTTGCCGTGTATAATGTGCCCTTGCTTGTCCAAATTTTTGATGGAAAAATAAGGATGCACATTATACATTATACATGGGTAGTATTAATTCCATATCTATATAAATGATTTTAATTCTTTTATTTATGATTATGTGTTAAAAGTGTAACTCTAGAAAGTAATAACTATATCCATATGTTCAAAAATAAATGCTAAAATTCTTTTATAATACAAAGTCAAGTATCTAAATATAAATAAGTAAAAAAAATGGAACTAAAAATTAAAATGGAAGATTTTTTTCCTGAAAGTTTGGGCCAAAAACACAGATGCACATTATACACAGAACATTACACAGCAAAATATGGTAAATTGTTCCAGATTTTACAGATTATGAATTAAGGTACTACAGTAATTAATATATAAGCACTTGTGTGAACATAAATTTTTATTTTTCTTGGGTAAATACCTTGGGGTCAGATTTTTAGTCATATGATAAATATATGTTTAACTTTGTAAAAAAAAAAACCCACCAATCTTTTCAATTTGCAGTTTTACCATCAATGTGTGAGAATCCCAATTGTTCTGGATTCTTGCCAGCATCTGACATTGTCAGTTTCATGATAAAGGATGATGGCAACAACAGTGATAGTAACAACTATGTAGCTATTCTAACAGGTGTGAAGTAGTATCTTTTTTATGGTTTAATTTCCATTTCCTTAAGGCTAATGATGCTGAGACCATTTTGTGGCTTAAGGGATATCTGTTTATTGAGATGTGTGTTCAAATCTATCATTCATTTTTAAAAGTTAGTTGTTTTAATTTAAATTTTATTTTCAATTACAGTTTGCATTCAATATTATTTTGTTTTAGTTTCAAGTTTACAGTATAGTGGTTAGACAATCATGCACTTTATAAAGTGGTCCCCCGATATATCTAGTACCCACCCGGAATCATACATAGATAGTTATTACAACATTATTGACTATATTCCCTCTGCTGTACTTGACATCCCCATGACTATTTTGTAACTAGTAATTTGTACTTCTTAATCCCTTCAGCTTTTTAACCAAGTCCCCTAAACCCTCTCCCCTGTGGAATCCAATAGCCTATTCTCTGTATCTATGAGTTTATTTTGTTTGTTCATTTATTTTGTTCTTTAGATTCCACATATAAGTGCAATCATATGGTATTATTTGTTTTCTGACTAACTTATTTCACATATCACAACGGCCACTAGCTCCATCCATGTTGTTGCAAATGGTAAAATTTCATTCTTTTCTTCGGCCGAGTAATATTCCATTGCATATATGTACCACAACTTTTTCATCCATTTGTCTATTGATGAGCACTTGGGTTGCTTCCATATTTTGGCTATTGTAAATAACACTGCAATGAACGTGCAAGTACATATATTCTTTCAAATTAGTGTTCTGGGTTTCTTCAGATACATACCAAGAAGTGGAATATCTGAGTCATAAGGCAGTTCCCTTTTTAATTTTTCTGAGGAAACTCCATAATGTTTTTCATAGTGGTTGCATGAATCTGCTCTTCCCACTAATAAATGCATGATGGTTCCCTTATCTCCAAACAATCCCCAACAGGTGTTGTTTCTTGCTTTATTGATCATAGCCATTCTGACAAGTGTGAGGTGATATCTCATTGTGTTTTTAATTTGTATTTCTCTGTTGATAAGAGACATTTATCGTCTTTTTATAAGTCTATTGGACACCTCTATGTCCTCTTCAGAGAAATGTCTTCTCAGGTCCTCTGCCCATTTTCTAATTAAATTGTTTTTGTATTTTTTTGTTTTTGTTTTTTGGTGTTGAGTTGCATGCCTTTTGTGTACATTTGGGATATTAACCCCTTATGAGACATATCATTGGCAAATACATTATCCCATTCAATAAGTTGTTGTTTCGTTTTGTTGATGGTTTCTTTTGCTGCACAAAAATTTTTAGTTCTTTTGCTTTCCATGCCAAAGAAATACAGCATATCAGGGGGAAAAAAAGTATTATTAAGGGGAATGTCAGAAATTTCAATGCCTATATTTTCCTCTAATAATTTTATGGTTTTGATTCTTCCATTGAAGTTTTTATACACTTTGAATTTATTCTTGTAAATGGTATAAAAAGGTTGTTTAAATTTTACTTTTTGCCTATATCTAGTTTTCCCAATATCCTTTGTTGAATAGACTCTCTTTATCCCATTGTATACTCTTTCCTGTTTTGTCATATATTAATTGATCATATAGGCATGGGCTTATTTCTGGGCTTTTTATTCCATTCCATGGATATACTTCTCTGTTTTTATGCCAGTTTCAAGCTGTTTTTATTACTACAGCCCTGTAGCATAGTTTGAAATCAGGTTGTATGATATCTTCAACTTTGTTCTTCATTCTCAATCTGTTGTGGCTATTTAGGGTGCTATGTGGTTCCATATAAGTTTCTGGATTATTTGTTCTAGGTCTTTGGAAAATGCCATTGGTATTTTGATAGAAATTATGTTGAAACTATATATTGCTTTGGATAGTATGACTATTTTAATGATGCTAATTATTTCTATTCGTGAGCACAATATATGCTTTTATTTATTTGCATCTTCTTCAACTTCTTTTTTTTCAGTGTCTTAATTTTCTAAATAGAGTTTTTTTTGCCTCCTTAGTTTAATTTATTCATAGTGGGTTTCTTAATGCAATTGTAAATGGGATTATTTTCTTAGTTTTTTTTCTGATAGGTTATTTGGAGTTTAAATGCAACCAATTTCTGAATATTTATTTTGTATTATGTTACATTACTGAATTCATTTATCATTTTTAGTAGTTTTTGTTTTGTGTGTGGGACCTTTAGGTTTCTTTAGATACAGTGTCATGTCATTGGTGTATAGTAACAGTTTTACTTCTTCCTTCCTTTCCAGTTTATATGCTTCTTATTTTTTCTTCTGTTTGATTGCTCTGGCTAGTACTTCTATTACCATGTTGATTAAGAACAGTGAAAGTGGACTTCCTTATCTTGTTCCTGATCATAAAGAAAATGCTTTTAGTTTTTTCTCAATGGGTTTGAGACTAGCTGTGGGTTTATTTTATATGGCCTTTATTATGTTGTAGGGTGTTCTCACTATTCCCAATTTGATGAGAGGTTTTCTCATCAGTGGGTGCTGTATTTTGTCAAGTGTTTTTTTCCATTTAATGATATGATCATATGTTTTTTATCCTTCGTTTTGTTTACATGGTGTATCTCATTAATTGATTTGCATATACTGTGCCAACTTTGTATCACAGCAATAAATCTCACTTGATCATGGTGTGTGATCATTTTACTGTATTGCTGAATTGGGTTTGCTAATGTTTCATTGAGGATTTTTACATCTATGTTCATCAAAAATATTGGCTTATAATTTTCTCTCTCTGTAGTGACTTTATCTGGTTTTGGAATTAGGATAATGCTGGCCTCGTAAAATGAGCTTGGGAGTCTTTCCTCCTCTTGAATTTTTTGAAATAGTTTGAGAAGGATAGGTGTTAATTCTGTGAATGTTTGGTAAAATTCATGTGGGAAGCCATCCCAACTAGGACTTTTTTGTATTTATTGATAATTTTTATTTTTATTTTTTAAATAATTTGTTGTAATTTTTCAATTGTACTTGACACACAATGTTATATTACTTTTAGGTATACAACCCAGTCATTAGACATTTACGTAGCTTACAAAATGATCATCCCAATAAATCTAGTACTCATCTGATACCACTCATAGGTATTACAATATTATTGACTCTATTCCTATGCTGTACTTTACATCCTCTTGAGTATTCTGTAGCTACCAATTTGTACTTCCTAATCTCTTCACCTTTTTCACCCAATGCTCCTAACCCCCTCCCATCTAGCAACTGTCACAATGTTCTCCGTCTCTACAAGTTTGTGTGTTCTGCTTGTTCAATTATTGTGTTCCTTAGTTTCCACATATAAGTGAAATCATATGGCATTTGTCTTTTTCTGTCTGACTTATTTCATTCAGTACAATATCCTCTAGGCCCATTCTTGTTTTTGCAGATGGCAAAATTTCATTCTTTTTTATGGCTGGGTCATATTTCATTGTATATATACACCACTTCTTTTTTATCCATTCACCTACTGATGGACACAGGTTGCTTCCATATCTTGGCTATTGAAAATAATAAACATATGCATGTGTATTTCTTTTCAATGTAGTATTTTTGGTTTATTGAGATACATATCCAGAAAGGAAATTGTTGGGTTCTTCATTGTCTCTTTTTATAGTCTTTGTTTAAAAGTCTATTTTGTCTGGTATAAGTAAAAACTACATACATGGTAGAGTTTTTTTGTTTGTTTTCATTTTCATGAAATACCTTTTTCCATCCTTTTACTTACAGTCTCCATGTGTCTTTCTATCTGAAATCTCTTGTAGATACCATATATAAGGTCTTTTTCTTGTTATCCATGGAGCCAATGTATGTCTTTTGATTAGAGCATATAATCCATTTACATTTCTTGTAATTGTTAATAGATATGTATTTACTGCCATTTTGTTATTCATTTTTTAATCTTTTTTTCATCTTAAAAAAATACCTTTTAATATTTCTTGTAATACTGGATTAGTGGTGATGAACTCCTTTTGCTCTTTCTTGTCTGGGAAGCACTTTATCTGTCCTTCCATTCTAAATGATACCTTTTCTGGGTAAATAATCTTGGTTATAGTTCTTTGCTTTTCATCACTTTGAATATTTCTTGCTATTCCCTTCTGGCCTGCAAATTTTCTGTTGAAAAATCATCTGTCTTATGAGAACTCCCTTGTAGGTAATGTATTGTTTTCTCTTGCTGCTTTTAAGATTCTCTCTTTGTCTTTAACCTTCTCCATGTTAATTAGGATGTGTCTTCATGAGGACCTCCTTCGGTTTATCTTGTTTGGTACTACCTGCACTTTCTAGACTTGTGTGACTTTTTTTTAATCAGGTTAGGGAATTTTTCAGTAGTTATTTTTTAAAATAACTTCTTAATTTCTTGATGTCTTTACTTTCCTTCCAGTGCCCTTATGTTACAGTTGTTATCCCAGGTGTCCCTTAAATTATCCTCATTTTTTTTCTTTTTGCTGCTCTCATTGGGTGTTGCTGCTGTCTTTCCTCCTAAAAATCGGTGATTCAATCTTCTGCTTTATTTAATATGCTATTGATTCCTTGCGGTGTATTTTTCATTTTAAATATTGTATTATTTCTGACTGGGTTGTTTTAAGGTTTCTGTGTCCTTTTTTATGCTTACAATCTCTTTGATGAAGTTTTTTCACTGAGTTCATCCATTCTTTCCCTAAGTTCCTTGAGCATCCTTATAACCATTGTTGTGAACTCTGTGTCTGGTGGATTGCTTGCCTCCATTTCATTTAGTTATTTTTCTCTGGATTTCATCCATTCTCTCACTTGAGGCATGTTTCTTTGTTTCCCCATTTTGTCTGCCTCTCTGTATTTGTTTCTGTTTATTAGGTGGATCTGCTCTGTCTCCCAGTCTGGGTATGGTAACATTATATATTAGATTCTCGATGGGTCCCAGTGGTGCAGTTTCCCTGATCACTTGATCTAGATGCTCCAGAAATGTCTCTTGCATGGTTTGTGAGCCCTCCTGTTGTTGAGTACTGGTTGCTCTTGTCCCATCTGTGAGTGGGGTTAACCCACAGGCTAGTTTACTGTGAAGTTTGATCCTGAACACAGTTTCCGAGATTCTGTGCTAAGCTGACCCTTCAAAATAGATTTTTTTCTGACAAGGTCAAGTGCCTGATGAGATCTTTCCTTGGGTGTGCAGCTTGTGGAGCTAACTGGGTCATGCTCTATTGTGGTGTGAAACTTGCTTTTGGGTATGCTTGTTATGAGCTCCCTTTGGAGGGACTCCAGTGCAGAGCAGTGTCAGATGCTGCCTGTGACTGGCCCTAGGCAACCTGTTAGGAGCTACAAAGTGATCCACAGTTTGTGGCTGCTGCTGCTGGGCCTGGGTATGCACTGGAGGGCCCAAGCTATATATCAAGGCTGGCTTCTACCAGTATGGTAGTGAGAAGTGGGTAGGTCATCAAAAGACTAAAGACATCTCAAGGTCTGCCTTTGCTGACCAACTGACTATTAGTCTGTCACTAAAAGAGCCTCTGATGCTATGCATGTTGTATGGAGTAGGTTTTCTTGAGTCACTGGGTAGGGGTGAGTGGTGTTCACCAGGTTGATACAGATTCAAACTTGTTTCCAGTGCTGGGTTCAAGTCTACTCAACAAAAGTCTCAGAGTACACCAAGTACAGCTGCCACCTGCCTGAGGCTGTTAACCTTTATGATGGGGCAAGATCCAGGAAGTCATCAGGGTAAGGCCAGGAGAGTTCATCAGGGTAAAACAGATTGATATTTAGTTGTGTGGAAGGAGGGTTCTGCATAGGAATGGTGGTACTGGTCAGGGTACACATGGAAATATGGCCCTTTCCTTGGAGCTGTATAATTCAGTCTCTCTCTGTGCATCTCTGACAATCCTTGAGTTTTTCTGGATCTCCTCAACAGCCTTCCAAGAAAGACTGCACTGTGTGTCCAGCCTGGCCATAGCTAGCTGATTTCTCTATAGAGCACAGGGCATGAGCTTGTGAGGCAGGGTCACAGGGAGTTGGGAGAGTGGGGCTTGTGTATTTCTGCAGGCTGATGCCTTAAAGAGGGGAGTGTTCATCCCACAAAAGGTGGCATTTGTGGGCAGAATGGGAAAGGGACTCAGCAACAGGGACATTGGCTGCTGTATCTCTAGCCCTCTTCCTGAAGCCACACAACCCATTCTCCTTGCATAACTCTGGTTGTAAACCATACTTATTACTTACCAATTCTGAGCTTCAGTTACTTCATATGTAAAGTGAATATTAACTACCATTATGTCATAGGATAGTCACAAGTGTAATGTATCAGGTAGCGTACCTGTCTCGTAGAAAGTTTCCAATAAATGATAACTACTTTCATTAATACTATCCAGCTCATAAGGTAGATGCAGCAAATAGTAAATTTCTCATCTCTTCAGAATGGG
Organism: Pteronotus mesoamericanus; assembly: GCF_021234165.1. Lineage (NCBI taxonomy): Eukaryota > Metazoa > Chordata > Mammalia > Chiroptera > Mormoopidae > Pteronotus > Pteronotus mesoamericanus. The sequence goes on along the minus strand of NW_026555105.1, from coordinate 30,055,889 downwards.
CAATTAAGCAGGGCAAAGTTAAGGGTCTTTATTCAGTTTTGCACAGAAAATTAGTGTCTGGGTCAGAGTTGGAACCCTAGTCTCTCATCTTCTGTCCTTAACCATATTCTTGCAAAATTATGTAGTAACAGTCATGCAATGGTAAAAGACAAAAATAAACCTTAATTAACTCAGTGTTCCCATAGCTAATATTTATGGAGTACCTCCATTGTGTGAAGTATCATGCTAGGTATCCTGAAGGCTGTACAATAACTTAGACAATATTGTAGGGTGGACAAACACAGAGACAATACACCTGGACTTTGACTCCTTGTTCTTCTCACAAACTATGAATTTTAAAAAATTTACTTTCTCAAGCCTTGAATTTCTCATACTTGAATAAGTATGCTTGTTTCTCATCACAGCTCTTTGAGGTAGAACAATATAAAGTGAATAAAGTCATAGCAAGATTTATGAATCATATTTGGTAATATTATCTTTTATGCTTGCTATTTATCATGATCTCAAAGAGCTTATAGTCTGGTAGGGGATATAAGGCATTAACATTAAATCTATCATAAGGAAAAAATAAATAATGTGGACAGAACAGATTAAGTATTATGGGGTTTGAGGGGGAGGACGTATAACTTCTAGTTGGAAGTATCTGACAAATCTTTCTGGAAGAAATATTTGACCTGAACCCTATAATATACATGGGTTTGATGGATTTGAGGCATGTGCAGACTCTTAATAGACTCTTTTTTGTAAGTAATTATGTTTCATATTAGGCATGGGTTAGATCTTAAAGAGTTCTATACAGTAATATTTATAATAGATGTTTTGCAAATGGGTGAACTGAGACATCAGGAAGCTAAAAAAATTGTTCATGGTTATGTTTTTAAAATATGTAAAAACTGGAAAACAAGTTGCAGTTGTCCTCTTCTGCTATATTTTCTGACCAAACTTCTTCACTGAGCACTGATCTGAAAGATGTATTTACTGGTACAAAGAGTAATGAGATACTATGTTTGCTTCTTAGAGTATTCTAGTATCTTAAAAGATAATAAAATAAAACACATGCTAGGAATCAGGTTTTGCCATTTCTCACTGTAAAGTCAAACATGCTATGAGCAGAGAGTGAGATTTTCCCAACTTTGCCCAATGTAATTACTTCTATTCCAGTAACCAGCAGGGTGGGACCGTGATCACCTTTCAGTCTCCAGCAAAGCCCCTGCTAACAAGTGAAATGAAATAGCTTTTTCTCCCCTCCATGCATCTGAATCCATATGTGCAGGCCAAATAGATTAGCCTCTAATATCTCAAAACAGATGTTTGCTGTTGGATTTGTCATACGTGTGCAGCATGTTCCACAAGTTTGTGGGGAGATTCTGGGCTGCAGGGTGTGTAGAGACATTATCCTGGGTGGGGCTTTTCAAACAATCAGTGTGGGTGAGAGAGTGATGCTGGCAAGGATTTGCTCTCTATAGCAATTTCCTCCTTAGGAGAGCAGCATGGAGGAAAGTGGAGCTTAATGTGTACATTCATCAAGATCTGGTCAGGTAAACCAAAGCCTCACCAGCTATGTTAACCTAAAGTGTTTAACATGGGAAATTGAGTGAGTGGGAAAAGGCAAAACAGGAAAACTAATGTAAGAGAGTAATTGCAGGAAGAACTTTCATCCCTAGGGTTGTGGGAAGAGAGAGAAGAAATTAGCATTATTAAAATGTAGAAAGATTGCAGCAAAGGTCCTGCAAAGCTGCAACCCGGACCCCTGAGACTGGGGTGCTTCCTAACTGAAGTGGACACCTCAGAAACACAAGTGAGTGACTGCGGAGCTATCAGAACTGTGACTGGCTGATGTTGGAAACTGGAAGGGGCTATGCAGTTAGTGCTCCTGCAAGTGCAAGGAAAACAAAAACTGAAACCAACTGGCTGTCCCAATTTTGCATGCCCAGGCCACACTCCAACTTAAAATCTTAGTGTGGGCAGCCCATGCATGTATACTATTTTACAGTCTTTTCAACTGCTGATTGATAGTCTCAGAACAGGGGGGGACTACTGTACCCTCAGCCTCTTTCCTAAAGCATCTTAAAGATACCCTGAATTGTCTAATATGTCTATGCATTATTTTTGGCTCTCCTGACATTTCCAGCAATGGGTGGCAGAGATATTTGAGCTGTCATCAATTCATAACTTGTCTCGTTGTACATCACATAGTCATTTGCTAGACATATGTGGGTCATCTTGCCAACAATTTATTCCCAGTGCTTGCATCAACCTGGTGGATTAGCCAGGGTGAGGGGGCGGACTAATTATTCATTCACTAAGTGCTTATTATAAGCCAAAAAATATGCTAGGACTAAACATTCAACTTAAAAACCAACATAATCTTTGCCCCTATGTACCTTTCATCTTCTAGGAGTTAGACATTTACAAATAAATACATTAATCAATGTGTAATTGCGCATCTAAGTAAATCCTATGAAGAAGCTGAAGAATAGAATGATGTAAAAAAGTACTGTGGTGATTTGCTGTTAAAATGGCCCTAATAATTCCATTCATTATTACCATACAATTTACAGCATGACTTTAGAGCTCCTCCCAAAATGGTTTGTTTTTTCAACACTTTGAATCTGAGCTTGCCTGGTGACTTCCTTTAGCCAATAACATGTGGAGGTGACAGTATATCTGTTTCAAGTCTAGACCTCACTCCTGCAAATATCTGCTATCATCATGTGACCTATTGTGCCAGAAAATAAGTGACCATGTGAGCTGGGATGATTTGTTTTATGTGAATGAGAGACCTTGTGGAGCAGAGGTGAGATGTCTCAGCTGTAGCCATTCCAACCCAGACCCCTGAGCAGATGATTACAAATACATAAATGGGCCAGCACTGTAAGAACTGCCCAATTGAGACCAAATCACCGATCTGATACATCATGAGGTTAAAAAGAGTATTTATGATTTTTAAACCATTAGATTTTAGAGTGGTGTGTTACACAACAAAAGGAATTGATAAAAGTAATCAAATGTAGGAAAAAAGTCTGGATCGTCTTATGTACAGGGCTTCTGAACTTTTCATTGCTTTGAGCTATTTTATAACTTTGCATGCTATACAGAACTGATAGAAATGCAAATGATTTTTCTCTGTGAATATAAAAAAATTATATAAATTGTAAACCCTCATCCCTGTGGAAAAACCAATTTTGAGCTCACTGCAACTTTATTTTAATATTCTTCATCTATAAATGTGCATGTTGTTTGATTTGCACACTGTCTCTTTTTTTCACAGCTTTATTGAGATATAATTTACATAGCACAAAGTTCACCCATTTTTAAGTACACAACTCAATATTTTATATGTTTATAGAGTTGTGAAATTATAAAGAAAGCCTACTTTTGAAACATTTGCATCATCTTGAAAAGACTTGTACCCATTTGCAAGCATTTGTCAACTACCTTGCCACCCTCCCAGGTCTTAGCCAACATTAATCTACTTTCTTTCTTTACAAATGTGTGTATTATAGACAATTCACATACAAAGAATCATACACTATATTTTCATTTTTGGCTGGCATCCTTCATTTGGCATAATAATATTCAGATTCCATTCATGCTGCAGCACGTATCAATATTTCATTACTTTTTATGGCTAAATATTATATCATTGTATAGATAGTACCACACTTTGTTTACCCATTTACTTTTTGGCTATAATGAATAATGTTGCTATGAACTTGAGTGTACAAAATTCTGTGTTGACATACATTCTCATTTCTCTTGGGTATATACTTCGAAGTGAAATTGCTAGGTGCAATGGTAAATTCATTTTTGACATTTCTAGGACTTGCCATTTTTCTCATGTACCTGTACCATATGACATTCCTACAGCAATTTTGGGGGATTTCAACTTTCCACATCTATGGTCAACACTTGCTATTGATTACCTTTTTCATTGTAGCCAATCTGATGGGTATAAAGTAGCATCTTATGGTTTTGATTTGTAATTTACTAATGATTAATGATGTTAAGCATTCTTTCAAGTGCTTATTAATCATTTATATATCCTCTTATGAGATTTATTAAAATCCTTTGCCCATTTTATAATTGGATTATTTGTCTTTTTTATTAAATTTTAAAAGCTATTTATATATCCTGGATACAAGTCGTAAATGAGATACATGATTTGCAATGATTTTCTCACAGACTACTTATTGTGTTTTTAATCCCTTGATTGTATAACTTGAAACACAAAAGTTTTTAATTTTAATGAAATCCAATTTATTTCTCTTGTCAATTATGTTTTTAGTGTCATATGTAAGAAACAATGACCTAACGTAACCTCACAAAGATGTGTTATTCTAACAGTTTTATAGTTTTAGATCTTATGTTTAAGTGTATGATCTGCTTGACATATTTTTATGTATGATGTGGAATAGGGGTCCAAATTTCTTCCTTTAGTATGGATAAATCCAGTTGTTCCAGTACCATTTGCTGAGAATACTATTCTTTCCTTATTGAACAATTTGTCTATTTTTTAAAAATTAGTTGACTGTAAATGTTGAAATTTATTTCTGGACTCTCAGTTCTGTTTCATTGATCCATATGCCTACTCTTATACTTGGGCCACAATGTCTTTATTACTCTAGCTTTGCAGTAAGATTTAAAATTGGATAATGTGTGTCTTCCCACTTTCTTTTATTTTTCAAGATTTTAAAAAATATCTTGGGTCTTTTGAATTTCTATATACATTTTCAGATCTGCTTGTTGATTTAACAAAATGCCAGAAGAAATTTTTGCAGGGACTCTGTTGAATTTGTAGATCAATATAAAGATTGAACCAAGTTGTAAGATCTGCCTGTTTACATTAAAAATGAGTTTAGTAAAACATTTAACATATGCTAATTTAAAAAGTTTATGAAAGTTAAGATACTATATCTCCTTAAAAATTATTTTTAACAAGTATTACATTTTGGAGCATCTCATCTCAGACCTAACTTCCCAGCATTCCTTACTCTACACTGTTTTTCTTAAGCAATGGCAGCCAACTTACAGCTTCAATTAGTCTCAGTCTATATACATTAGTGCATCCCAGATTTTTTTTCCCTGTATCTAAAACCTCATGTCTAAGCTGCAGACATGGACTCTTAATTCTACCTGCCTACTCTACAGTCCACTTATATATCTCAAGAGCATGTCTAACTCAACAGGATTGAGCTTAAATTCATTTTTTTTCAACTCCCTCACCTAGGCTCTATTCCATTATTGGTCTGTCTGTCATTAAAGAAAAACATCTCCCATTAGGTTACACAAAGCCTAGGAATCAGTTCACCTCTCCTCCTCTCTGCTTTTTCTTCTATCAAATTTACCTTGGAAATATATTGCGCACCCAAAACTAGTCCAGTCAGTCCCTAGCTGCTAACACCACTTCCCAAAATAAGCTACCATTATGTCTTCTGAGACTACTGTACTAGTCTTCAGATTGGTTTACTTATGCCTACTGTGGCTACCTTTGCTCTATTCTCTTCATTATAGGCAGGTTTCAAAAATCAAGTCTGATCATGTCAGCATACTTAAAATCCTGTAATGGGTTCTTGCTTCTCTTGTATCTTGTATTTCTTGGAACAATTCTTCCTACAGTACAGGGCCATGATGGTTTGCCTCTTGCTTACCTTTCTTCCTCTCTAATGTCACTCTCTCCTTCTACCAACTACTTTAACTTTTGTTTATCTTAATGGATATTCAGTTATCCCTTTTGCACCTTCTGTTCCTTCACCCTAAATCATATCCAAATTTCCATCTACTTAAATCCTATGTATCTCTTAGATATTTGGTAATTTCTATAGAAAAGGATTCTCTGATTCTTCAGCCAGGTAAATTTTGAATCTATGTTTTTATAGAAAAATGTCTCTTTTTGTAGAGCATCTATCAATCTTTACAATAGTTTTTTCAATTATTACCTGTCTCTCTGTTAAGCAAATATTTTTGTTAAATCAAAGGCTATGTTGGTCTACGTTGGTTAATCTTGTGTAATGGCCAGGCACCTTTCTCTTGTAAATAGACATGAAACATTATATATATATATATATATATATATATATATATATATATACACACACACACACACACACACACACATATATATATATATATATACACACACACACACACACACATATACACACACATATATATTTAAAGGTAAAGAAATAAAAGAAAGAAAAGAAATTGAGTACTAAAGTAACTGAAAAGTTCAATTCCCAGTTTCAGGTAAATCAGGATTCCAATACACAAATATTGTTTTCTCCTCATCTCTTGGCTTAACTTTCTTCTACACAAACTTCATTTTCAGAAAATCTTTAGCCAACTATGGTCCAGGCTTACATTTTACCACCTTAGCTTCCCCAAAAGGAAATGTTTCTCTTTCCTAATAGTTCCAGAGAAAAGTCTCAGTCTGATTTCCAGTGATACAGATTGGAATGCACCCACTCCTGAACAAATTACTGTGTCCATGGATGCTTGATTACTTTCATTGTCACAAGATGGGATCATGCTTACTCAAATCGTATGAGCAACAGTTTAGGAAAGAGTGTTCCCCAAAGAAAGAAAATAAAGGAAAAAGGAAATAAATGCTGGATAAAAAAGCATCAGTGACTCTTTAGTGCCTAGTACATAGTATCTGGCATATAAGTTTTGCCCAGAAAATGTAACCAAATGAATAAAGTAAATCAGGCACAGTTGATGTCAGGAGAGAGCAGGTGATGAAAAGAAAGAGGACAGTAGTATAGCTTGGTTGAATGAATGAACTTGGCCTTGAATTCCATTTCCATCACTTATTATGTGGGTAACTATAGGCAAGTTACATAAAAACCTTGATCTTCAGTTTTTTCATCTGTTTCCACAATTCAGATGTTTTTGCATCTGAATCATAAAAATAATTCTTAACAACCATGTATTTCATAAAGACAAATATACTAATAAACATAAAGCACTTATATATGGGCTGGCACAAAACAAGACCACAAATTTTTTTATTCCTTCCTGTTGCTCCTTGCTTCCATACTTTATCATTGCTTCAGTGTCATTTTTTACTTTTCCATTCTTTGAAGTGAGAGCTGCAGTTGTCTGGATCTAGAATACTTTTTTTTTTTAAGGTTTTTCTAATGAAATCTTAGCACCTTCCAATTATTAGGAAGGAAATAAAGGAGAGAAAGGAAAAAGGACTGAATTTAAGAAAAATGGAGAAAATAATAGTTATGAGTCAGATGAGGTTGACAGGTATACCCTCCTTTCTATACAATCCAGCAGAACCTTGAGCCAATAATATTCTCTCTATTCAATTCACACCTGGTTCTCAGGGAGATATAGCTCAGAGTTAGCTCGATGAACTTGGCTGTATTGTTCTGTGCTATTTCCTCCTGCCCTAGCCTGAAACCGCATTTCAATCAATTGCTAATGTCAGCGTGGGAGTCATAATCCTGGTTTAGCTCTGCTGCAAGTTACTACATCTCCGTGGGTCAGGGAAAGGAGTTTGACTGTCTAAGGGTGTATACTTGAAAACTAAACAAAGCTTACTGTTTTTCCCAGACAGTGAGTGATAACAAAATCCAATTCAATCAGTCTCATAAAATACCTACTTTCCTGCCAAGGATGGAGTTAATGCTGCAACTAGAATGCCTGCCAGATTGAGAAGGTTTCCAAAAATTAATGTACCCTAAGTTCTATGTAACTTGTCTTTACATACCTAAGAATATAGCCTCATATCCATACCCTACAATAGATTTATACCTAAAACTTGTCATTTTGTGTGACTTTTGAGGCTCTCTCAAGCATAGAAGTTGTTGTTTTCTTTTTTTCTTACACTGTGTTATCAAACATGTCACCATAGAGATAGTGATATGACAAAGAGCTCAGAGGAAAGACATAAACAATGTTTGGAGTTGGGCTAAGGGAAGGTCTGATTTCCAACTGACATAGAATTACCATCTCTATGAGATGCATCAGAGTGCATCACCACAGTCAGTGTGGCATCATGTGCTTGTCTGTTAATTTCAGCTTTACTGGTAGTCAATTACCTTCATCAAAAATGCACAATCCATGGGTGATAAGTTGGCATCAATTAGAGAGTGCCATATTGCAAGACAGCTGTCACAAGCTCTTCTCTTATTGCAGTCTTGATTATGGCCTTTCCAATTAGTGTCCTGAATGTAAGAAATGTGATGAAAATGAGTGCCTTGATGACAAGCATGATGAATGCTGAAAGTTAAAGGCTAGAAATGTCTTAGAGACATTCCCAATCATACATAAATAGGGCATTAAACCCAACTGGTGCAAATGCCTTTTAACCAATTCCTAAGTGATGCTATGTCTAGCAAGTGATTTTAGAGAATAGTTGGTTGCCTGAGTCCAGCTCCAAAAGAAACAAACTATCTAGCATTTTGTGTACACCTTAAGTAAACTGTCTATCATGAAAGGAGTCATCAGGCACCTACAAAGAGAGAGAGCTGTAATGTTATCAAATTTATAGACAAATTATATGAATTTTTATGCTAAATTAATGTCTAAATGTGTTGTGGAATTTGATTTGAGTTGATGTCATTATAACTTAGCAGTGAAGTTTTGGGAGAGTAACTCAAATTCTTTTTAGTAGCTGCCATGATCTACCCAGAAGAACCTGAAGTAGGGAATAACTTAGTTTGGTTAATAATACATGGATTTCAAGAAATTCACACCATTTTTATAGTTTATCAGTCTTTATCAGATTGCATCAGCCATTCCTGAGTTTCTGAATAGTAATTCAGTAGTGTAGAGGGCCCAGACATGATAATTGTCAGAATAAATAATTATAATTAAATAAACAATTGACATTTGTACAAAGCTGCGTAGATCACAAAGCACTTTGTTTATATACACATTAGCACACACAAGAAAGAGAACTGAAGTAATAATGGACATTTATTCTTCTCATAGCACACAGTGTTCAAGTATTGGAAAGTCAGGACGTTGTTATCAGGGGGCAGAGGTGCAAGGATGAACAAGGCCAAGTGTGCAATGCTTTCTTAAGCCTCTGTTTGTGCCACATTTGATAACATCTTATTGCAAGTCACCTAGTTGAGTCAAGAGTCAAAGTGATAGGTATATACAAAGTTCTAACTGCTGTTTGGGGGATGGCATGGTAACCTCACAGCCATAAGAAGGTATGGACCCAAGATGGAAACACCTTGGGCCTTGAATTACTGGGGAAAGACAGACACACACAAATGCCACCCAAACTGTCCTAGACTGAAGTAAGCGAAAAGTAACCTCTTACTATAATTTCTGAGATATTGTTTTTTAAATTATTGTGGTTGTTTCTTTGAAACCCCAACCTAGCCAAGCTTACTTTGGCATATAAAGAAATCATAACATTCCTCTTTTAAACTGCTCTTTTATGTTGCTTCATAGTATATTATATTTTCTGATCTTTAATTGTGTGTTTATTTATAGTTATACTTTATAAGTAAGTTCACATCTTATTGTAGACAACCGTTAAGATTCAAAATCAGAAAATATGTACTTGAATCTTAGGTCTAGTACTTAATAAACTGTATAAGTTATTTGGCTTTTTGAAGAAATTTCTTCCTCTACAAAGTTAAGGCAATAACACATCTACCTAGTGTGGTTACTATGCGACCATGATTAGAATATGTGATAATAGCTTTGAATAACTGTTATCAGTATTCATTTGAAGCTTGAAAAATCAAATGAGAAATAAACACTTAAATGTTATAATCCTAGAAATACATCTTTTGTATTTTCCCAATTCAATGGTATTGGACTTGAACAACAATTTGTATCCAGGATTCTGGGTTCTTTTGGGTCCACAGACAGATGAAAAATTCCTGCATTAAGTTCTCATCTCTTATAGGCAATGTCCGGAGGTCTCCTTACAGGTTCTTTCTTATTGAGACTAATTTCCTACGTCATCCCCAGCCACCCTATCACCAACCCCCTCTGTATTCTATGCCATATTGATCCTCCCAGTGTTACAGGCCAGTGTTGCTACACAGAGCTTCTCCTAAGCCTTGGATCTTCCTACTTTCTTGCCAGGCCACCTGCACCTCTCCATACCAGGGAGGCAAGCTCCTCCTCAACACCAAAGTTTGGCTTCCAACTTGCATTTTTGGGAAAACCTCTGCCACCTATCCTCCCACCCTCCAGGCAGAGTTAATCATTCTCTTCCTGAGCTGGAATGAGGCCTCATACATTCTTCTTATAACACTTCATTTGTTTTGTTTATGGGTCTGTCTCCCCAAAACTGTGCTGAGCCTTGGGAACAAGTCTGGGTTATTCATCTTCACCCCTAGCACCTAGCCCAGTGCCTAAAGCACTAACAAAGGCATTTGGGTCCCCAGAGAAAGTCCTCTGAATTTTATGTCCTGTATTCTGAGAATCTGTAGGTTAGATTTACTGAAAATAACCTCAATTCTTTGAGGGTTTTTGATGAACATTAGAAATTAAAGGATAACTATAATATAAACAAAATATATTTTCCCCCAGCATGGCTTCCCCCTCCCTCTGAATTGGTGGTAAATCCTAAAACTGAGACAGAGGTTCTTAAAGTCTATGGGCATCTAAACCAGCTGGGAGAACTTGGTAAAAATACAGAGCTGAAATGCGCACCTCACACTGAAGGAATTACAATCTGTGGGGGAGTAGCTCAAGTGTCCGTATTTCCAGAAACTTCCCAAGTAGTTCTGATGCATATCAATTTTGAGAACCATTGCGTTTAGGCCAATCTGGCCTATAAATTGCTAGTTCCAATTGCTTCAAATGTTTCCTGTTGTCAAAAGAAGTAGACAAAAGTGCCCATTCAGAGTACTGGGCGCCCTCTCTCCACCTGGCTACAGGTGCCTGAGCTCTCCCTGGAGAGTTGCTGTCGCCTTTCTTATCGCCCAGCAGCCTTTGATCGGGAGCTTCTTCACTCTGGCTCATTCTTCACTTCAAAGCAGGGAAATCTGATCAGCTCCTGTCTGGTGCCTTCACACAGAGCCCAGCCAGCCCCACAGGTGGGCTGGCCACTCGGGAAAACTGTGCAGACAGCCTTCAGCATTCTGCTAGAGGCCAGAGGCCAATCTTTTGTGTGACACTCCTCTCTGATTCTTCCTTTCCACAGTTGGTGCCAAAGAGAAACCAGGAGAGGAAATATGACCTTGTTTTAAGCCTGCCGCTGTGGGTGTGGAATAACCACATTTAGGGAGCAGTATTAGGAACAGTTTCACAGTGTTCCATCACCTAAGCCTGGAGGCAAGCCTTCCTGAGATAAACAGCAAAGGTTTTTTTTGTTTGTTTGTTTGTTTTTCTTTTTTTTTAAATAGAAAAGAATTGCTTGGAGCTTCCAGAATAAATCTCCTTTATCTGAACTGCCTAAATTATGTCCAAAGTGAAACTTCATATTAAAAAAAAATAGTGATTTAGCTTTGTGAATATAAGAGTAGTGTTAGTTCAGTTTCTTTGGTAAATAGCTTTGGTAAATTATCAGAAGAGTGGTATGTGCTATTGGAAGACACCATTTTAAACCCAAATTATCAACCCACCACTCCCAAATCCCCACCTTCACACACTAGCCAAGGGATGAACCAAACCTTACTTTCAAATGAATATAAATAAATCATAAGGTCATTTTAAAAACCTGCTTGATTGAGATATAATCCACATAAAAAAGTATCCATTTAAAGGATGCACCTCAATAATATTTAGCGTAGTCACAGAGTAATGCAATGATCACCACAATCTAAGTTAGATCATCATCATAACCCGAAGATAAACCTTTGATTCCTTAGCAGTCACTACCCATCTTCCTCACCTTGCACAGCACTGGGCAACTCTACATTGTTACTGTCTGTATAAACTTGCCTCCTTTGGTCTCCTTATATAAATAGAATGATACATTTCAATCAAAATGTGTTTTGTGTTTTTTGTGTGTGTGTGTGTGAATGACTTCTTTTAAGATAATGTTTTTAAGGTCCATCCATGTTGTAGCATTTATCAATACTTAATTTCATTTAATAGCTGAATAATATTTCACTGTATGAATAAACCACATTTATTTCTCCATTCATTCATCAACCTTTGCATTGGTTTCTATTTTTTGGCTAATATGTATAATGCTACTAAAAATATTCATATATAACTTTTGTGTGTACACATGTTTTAAATTTATTCCTAGGAATGGAATTTCTGGGTCACATAGTAACTCTACATTTAATGTTTTAAGGAACTGGCAAATTGTTTTTCAAGACTGCTGCACTTTTTTATATATATACTAGCAACATTTGAATTCCTCTGTTCCAATTCCTCTGTATTTACACTAATACTTGGTGCTATCTATCTTTTTAATTGTAGCCATTCTATTGAGTGGCTACAATTAGTACATTAGTATTTTGTAGCAGTGTTGATTTGTTTTTCACTAAAAGGTAATGACTTCAGCATCCTTTCATGTTCTTATTGTCCATTTGTATATCTTCTTTGATGTAATGTCTATTCAAATTCTTCCTCTAAGGAACATGTACAAAGGACCCGTGGACAAAAGCCAAAAGAGGGTAAGATTGAGGGTGGGAGGTGGGGATGGATGTGGAGAGGGGATATGATGGTGGGAAAATGGAGACAACTATACTCAAAGAACACTAAAAAATAGTTTTAAAAATATCCAAAAATCAAATTCTTCATCTATTTTTAAATTGTACTACTTGTCTTTTCATTACTGAGTGGTTAAGAATTCTTTATATATTTTGTATATGAGGCTCTTAACAAATATATCATTTGTAAATATTTTCTCCAAAACTGTTGATTGTTTTTTCACTTTTTTAATGGTGTCCTTTGAAGCACAAAGCTTTTCAATTCTATAAAGTCCAATTTATCTTTTTTAAGTATGGCATGGGGTAGGGGCCCAAGTAAATTTTTTGCATGTTGTCCCAGCTGGATTTGTTTGAAAAATTATCTTTTCCTTATTGAATTTTCTTGATACTTTTTTCAAAAACCAATTAACCATAAGTTTTAGATGTCACAGTTGTACTTTTACTTCTATTTATTTACTTGTGTATACTTATGTTAGTACTGTTTGGTCTTTATTACTGTATCTGTATAGTAAGATTTCAGATCAAGAAGTGTGAGCCTTTAAACTTTGTTCTTTTTATTTCATGATTGTTTTTGCTATAACAAATACTTTGCATTCCCATATGAATTTTAGTTTCATCTTGTCAAAACCATATCTTTTTTTACAATTACAAATCAAGGTATTTATATCTTTTAAATTTTTTTTTTCAATTACAAATGGCATACAATATTAGTTTCAGGTATACAACAGTGATCAAACATTCATGAAACTTATGAAGTGATCAGCCTAATGAGTTTAATAATCATCTCACACCATACACAGTTATTGTAATATTATTAACTATATTACCTATGTTGTACTTTTCATTTCTGTGACTGTTTTTATAACTGGTAGTTTGAATAACTTAATCCCTTTTTCTTTTTCACTCATTCCCCCCAACACCCTCCCATTAGACAAGCATACAAATGTTCTCTATATCTGAGTTTATTTCTGTTTTGTTTGTATGTTTATTATTTATTTATTTATTTTATTATTTCAAATTTTTATAATATTATTTTATTATAACTGAATTATTGGGATAACATTGGTTAATAATATTATATAGGTTTCCACCCTGGCCAGGAAGTTCAGTTGGTTAGAGCATCATCCAAATTCATCAAGGTTACAAGTTTGATCTCCAGTAAAAGCACATATGAGAATCAACCAATAAATGCATAATTAAGTGGAACAATAAATTGATGTCTAATTGATGTGTGTGTCTCTCTCTCAAATTAATAAATAAAAATTTGAAGAAGCAAAAAGCCTGAACAGAATGATAATAGCTAGTTAAATTAAATCAGCAATCAAAAAACTCCCAGCAAACAAAAGAGAGACTTCCAGCTAAGATGGAGGCATAGGTAGATATACTCTGCCTCCTCACATGACCAAAAGAACAACATTTAAAAACAAAAAATAACCAGACTGCCAGAAAATCAAACTGTATGGAAGTCCAACAACCAAGGAGCTAAAGAAGAAACATCCAAACCAACAGGATGGATGGAGAGGCCTTGCAGCAGGTGGAAGCTGGTGGACCAGGCAGTCCCACATTTGCATGCAGATACATGGTGAGGAATAGCTGGAATGTGAAACAGACCACGCAGGGTTCCAGGTTTCCAGGGTTCCGATACAGGAAAAGAAAGCTTCAGAACCTCTGGCTGTAAAAATCTGTGGGGGTCGTGACAGCAGGAGAAACTCCCAGCCTTATAGGAGAGTTCGTTGGAGAGACCCACAGGATCCTAGAATGTAAACAAACCCACCCACCTGGGAATCAGCACCAGAAGGGCCCAATTTGCTTGTGGGTATCAGGGGAAGTGACTGAAAGCTGGCTGGGAGCTGAGCAAGTGGCATCGTTCCCTTTCAGACGCCTCCCTCACGTAGAGTTTCATGACACAGCAACCTGGGTTGCCCCGCCCTGGTGGATACCTCAGGCTCCACCCCTTCCAATGTAACAGGCATGCTGAGACAAAGAAATATGGCCCAAACGAAAGGACAGATCAAAACTCCAAAAACAGAACTAAGCAATGAAGAGATAGCCAACCTATCAGGTGTACACTTCAAAACACTGGTAGTCAGGATGCTCACAGAGCTGGTTGACTATGATAGCAAAATGGAGGAAAAAGTGAAGGCTAGGCAAAGTGAAATTAAGAAAAATTTACAAAGAACCGAAAGCAAAGGGAACTCACATCAATGATTTGGAGCAGAATAAAAAGATAAACCTTCAACCGGAACAGAATGAAGAAACAAGAATTAAAAATAATGAGGAGAGGCTTAGGAACCTCCAGGGCAACTTTAAGTGTTCCAACATCTGAATCCTAGTGGGTGCCAGAGAGGGAAGAGGAAGAGTAAGAAATTGAAAACTTATTTGAAAAAATAATGAAGGAGAACTTCCCCAATCTGGTGAAGGAAATAGACTTCCAAGAAATCCAGGAAGCTCAGAGAGTCCAAAAGGAGTTGGACCCAAGGAAGCAAACACCAAAGCACATCATAATTACATACCCCAAGATTAAAGATAAGGAGATAATCTTAAAAGCAGTAAAAGAAAAAGAAACAGTTACCTACAAAGGAGTTCCAATAAGACTATGAGCTGATTTCTCAAAAGAAACTTTGCAGGCAAGAAGGGGCTGGCAAGAAATTTTAAAAGTCATGAAAAGCAAGGACCTACAACCAAGATTACTCTATCCAACAAAGTTATTATTTAGAATGGAAAGGCAGAAAAAGTGCTTCCAGATAAGGTCAAGTTAAAGGAGTTCATCATCACCAAGACTTTATTATATGAAATGTTAAAGGGACTTTTCTAAGAAAAAGATCAAAAACTATGAACAGTAAGACAGAGGGTAGAAGGAGGGGGAACAGTAGGGGAAAAGGTACAGGGAATAAGCAGCATAAATAGTAAGTACAAAATAGTCAGGGGGAGGTTAAGAGTAGTATAGGAAATGGAGAAGCCAAAGAACTTATATGTACAACCCATGGACATGAACTAAAGCAGGGAGGAAGTGCTGGAGGGTGTGGTGGGATAGGGTGGAGGGGAATAAAGGAGAGAGAAAAATGGGACAACTGTAATAACATGATCAATAAAATATAATTAAAGTACTCCCAGCCCACAAAAGTCTTGGACTGGATGGTTTCACAGGAGAATTTTATAAAACATTTAAGGAAGAGTTAAGCCCTGTCCTCAGACTATTACAAAAAAAATTCAACACATGGGGAGACTCCCAAACTCTTTTTATGAGTCCAACATCATCCTAATCCCAAAATCAGATAAAGGTATGACAAGGAAAGAAATTACAGGCCAATATCACTGATGAACATAGACGCTAAAATTCTCAGCAAAATATTGGCAAACCACATCGAGCAACACAGTGAAAGGATCATCCACCATAATCAAGTGTGATTCATCCCACGGATGCAAGGATAGTGCAATATTTGCAAATCAATAAATGTAATAAATTGCATAAACAAGGAAAGGCAAATCATATGATCATATCAATAGATGCAGAAAGAGCATTTGATAAGGTACATCACCCATTTCTAATAAAAACATTCAACAAAGTGGGAGTAGATGGAGCATAACTCAACGTAATAAACGCCTTATACAAGAAACCTACAGTCAACATCATACTCAAGGAGCAAAAAACTAAAATCTTTCCCAATAAGATCAAGAATGAGATAAGGTTGTCCACTTTCAACACTTCTGTTCAATGTAGTATTGGAAGTTTTAGCCACAGCAATTAGACAAGAAAAAGAAATAAACTGGAAAGAAGGAAGTAAAACTATCATTGTTTTCAGATGACATGATAGTGTACATAGAAAACCCTATAGACTCCAACAAAAAACTACTCAATAAGTGAATTTGGTAAAACAGCAGGATACAAAGTCAATATTCAGAAATGGAGGGCATTTTTTACACTGACAATGATATATCAGAAAGATAAATCAGGAAAAAATTACATTTGTTATAACAAGAAAAAAAAAAGTACCTAGGAATAAACCTAACCAAGGAGATAAAAGACCTGTACTCAGAAAACTTCACAAGACTGAGGAAAGAAATTAAGGAAGACAGAAATAAATAAATGTTCATAGATCAGAATAATTAACATCATCAAAATGTCCATACTACCGAAAGCAAATTATAGATTTAAAACAATCCCTATTAAAATATCAATGATATATTTCACAGATATTGAACAGACATTTCAAAAATTTATATGGAAAATAAGTGACCCTGAATGGCTGCAGCAATTTTGAATAAGAACAAAGTATGAGGAATCACAATACCTGACATCAAACTATATTACAGGCCACTGCAATCAAAACTGTCTGGTACTTGCATAAGAACAGACACACAGATAATAGAACAGAACAGAGAGACCAGAAATAAACCCATGTCTCTATGATTAATTAATATTCAACAAAGGGGGCGGGGCATTAAAATGGAGTAAAAATATCCTCTTCAAAAAGTGGTATTGGAAGTTCTGGACAGCTACATGCAAAAGAAATGAAATTCAACCACCAACTTACACCATACACAAAAATAAACTCGAGATTGATAAAAGACTTAAATATAAGTTGTAACACCATAAAAAGAGGAGAATGTAGACAGGAAACTCTCAGATATCCCACACAGCAATAATTTCACCAATATGTCCCCTAGCAAAGGACATAAAGGAAAGAATAACAAAATGGGACTACATCAAATTAAAAAGCTTCTGCATGGCTAAAGAAAACATCAGCAAAATGAAAAGGGAACCAACCATATTGGAAAATATATTTGCTAATAATACCTCGGACAAGGGTTTGATCTCCAAAATATATAAAGAACTCACACTACTCCACTTCAGGAAAACAAACAGTCCAATTAAAAAATGGGCAAAGAACCTGGACACTCCTCCAAGGAAGACATACCTAGGGTCCAGAGATATATGAAAGGATACTCAGCAACACCAGGCATCGGAAAAATGCAGATTAAATCCACAGTGAGATACCACTTCACACTGGTCAGAATGGCCATCATAAACAAATCAACAAAAAACAAGTGTTGGCAAGGCTGTGGGGAAAAAAGGGAACACCCCTAGTACACTGTTTGCGGGAATGCAGACTGGTGCAGCCACAATGGAAAACAGTTTGGAATTTCCTCAAAAAGCTAAAAATGGAACTGCCTTTTGACCCAGCGATCCCACTGCTGGAACTATACCCTAAGAATCCCAAGACACCAATTCAAAAGAACCTGTGTGTCCCAATGTTCATAGCAGCACAATTTACAATAGCCAAGTATTGGGAACAACCTAAGTGCCCATCAATAAATGAGTGAATCAAAAAACTATGGTACATTTACACAATGGAATACTATGCAGCAGAAAGAAAGAAGGAACTCCTACCCTTTGAGACAGCATGGATGGAACTGGAGAGCATTATGTTAAGTGAAATAAGCCAGGATGTGAGAGACAAACACCATATGATCTCACCTATTAATGGAACCTAATCAACAAAACAAGTAATTCAGCAAAATATAACCAGGGACATTGAAATAAAGAACAAACTGACAGTCACCAGAGGGAGAAGGGGAATGGGGGAAGGAAGAAATGGGGAAAGAAAAGGAAGGGTTGTCAAGGAACATATATAAAGGACCCATGGACAAAGACATGGGTGGGGGAGGATTGAGTGTGGGAGGTGGGGTGTTGGTGGGGCAGGGGAAAGTGGTGGGAGTAAAATGGGGAAAACTGTAATTGAACAACCATAAAAAATAAAAAATTTAAACAAATAAATATAGGCTTAAGGTGTACAATTCTATAACATATCATCTGTATATTGTATTGTGTGTTCACCACCACAGGCCATGTCTCCTTCCATCACCATTTATCTCCCTTTGTTTACTCTCTCCAGTGTCCCCCAATCTCCTCTTCTGGTAATCACAATACTGTTTTCTATGAATTTGTTGATGATGTTGTTGTTGTTGTTGTTTTGAGGTTTTTTGGTTAATCCCTTCACCTTTTTCACAGAGCACCCAAACACTTCCCCTCTGACAGCTGTCAGTCTGTTTTGTGTATCTATGAATCTGTTTCTATCTTGTTTGTTAGCTTATTTTGTCCATTAAATATCACATATAAGTGAAATTATATCATATTTGTATTTCTCTGACTGGCTTATTTCACTTAATATAATATTCACCATGTCCATCCATGGTGTCTTGAAAGCTAAGATTTTCTTCTTCTTTCTTCTTTCTCCTTCCTCCCCCTCCTCCTCCTCCTCTCCCTTCCCCCTTCTCCTTCTACTCCTCCTCCTCCTCCTCCTCCTTCTTCTTTTTCTTATTCTCTTCCTCCTCCTCATTCTTCTTACAGCCAAGTAGTACTCCATTGTATAAATGTACCACAGCTTTTTTTATCCGTTCATCTACTGATGAACACTTGAGCTGATTCCAAATCTTAACTATTATAAATAAAGCTGCAATTAACATAAGGGTGTATATATTCTTTCTGATTAGTGTTTTGGGCTTTATTGGCTATATTCTCAGAATTGAAATTGCTGAGTTGTAAAGCAGTTCCATTTTCAATTTTCTGAGGTAACTCCATATTGCTTTCCACAATGGTCACACCAATCTGCATTCCCACCAACAGTGCAAAAAGGTTCTCTATTCTCCACATCCTCACCAGCACTTGCTGTTTATTGATTTATTGATGATAGTCATTTCGACAGGCATGATGTGATATATGGTTTTGGCTTTAATTTGCATTTCTCTGATGGTTAGTGATATTGAACACCTTTTCATATGTCTATTGGCCAGCTATATGTCTTCTTTGGATAAGCGTCTTTTCAGGTCCTTTGACCATTTTTAATAGGATTTATTTGGGATTTTTGGTGTTGAGTTGTATATATTCTTTATAATTTATATATTATAACGTATATAATATATAATGTATACAATTAATGCCTTATGTATCCTTGACAAATACATTCTCTCATTCAGCGGGTTGTTTTTTCTTTTTTCTTTTTTAAAACATCAATGTGTGGGAGAAACATCAATCAGTTGCCTCTCTCATACCCCCAACCAGTGACCTGGCTGGCAACCCAGGTTTGTGTCCTGACAGGGAATAAAACCGGTGACCCTTCAGTTCCCAGGCTTGTGTTCAACCCACTGAGCCATACCAGACAGGACTGTCTTTTCATCTGTTGATGATTTCCTTTACTGTGCAAAAACTTTTTAGTTTGCTGTAGACCCATTTATTTATTTTTTGTCCTTTTGTTTCCGTTGCCTAAGGTGTTATATGAATTTTTTTTTTTTTTTTTTTTTTTTTTTTACAAAAAGCATGAGATTTTTCTGCCTATATTCTCTGGTAGAATTTGTAGGCTTTCAAGTGTCATATTTAAGTCTTTAATCTATTTTGAGTTTATTCTTGTGTATGATATAAGAATTTAGCCTGTTTTGTTTTGTTTTGTTTTGCATATATCTGTTCAATTTTCCCAACACCATTTATTGAATAGACTATCTTTATCCCATGGTATGTTCTTGACTCCCTTGTCCAATATTAATTGACCATAAAGGTGTGAGTTTATATCTGGGCTCTCTATTCTGTTCCATTTATTTATATGCCTGTTTATATGTCAGTACCATGCTGTTTTGATTACTATGACCTTGTAATATAGTTTGATATCAGATAACATGATTCCCCCATTTTGTTCTTCTTTCTCAGATTGCTGTTACTATTCAGGGTCTTTTGTGGTTCCATACAAATTTTTGAAATATTTGTTCTAGTTCTGTGAGATATGTCATTGTCCTCTTGATAGGAATTCTGTAGAATCTATAGATTGCTTTGGGTAATGTGGAAAGTTTAAAGTTGTTAATTCTCACAATTCATGAACATGGTATATGCATCCACTTATTTGTATCTTGGTTTCTTTCTTCAGTGTCTTATAATTTTCCCAGTAAAGGTCTTTTACCAGGGTAAGTGGCTGAAAATAAAAATTTATATGTTGGCCCTTTAAACAGCTCTTTGCATCTCCAGCCACCCATCTCTAGCAGAGAGCAACCGTCCCCCTTTTCTCAGCTAGCTGTTATCTGTGTGCTTTTTGGGCTCTGGTGCTATAGGTTGGGGATCCCCATTTATGTTTTAGACCCCACTCTTATTAGGGGGATCTAAGTGGCTGCTTAAGTATCCCTCTGGCACTGCTGCCCATGGGCACCCTGCCAGCCTTTTCAAGTCTCCACTGCACTCCTTACCATTCAGGTTGTGCTAAAACTGGTTCTTCTGTT
The DNA here is from genome assembly GCF_021234165.1 of Pteronotus mesoamericanus. NCBI lineage: Eukaryota > Metazoa > Chordata > Mammalia > Chiroptera > Mormoopidae > Pteronotus > Pteronotus mesoamericanus. The sequence continues at coordinate 30,035,031 of NW_026555105.1, read as the reverse complement.
TGTCCGAGGTTATAAGGCTTCTCTCTCACTATTGTTCAGTTGTTTGTTCCAGGTGATTTCTCCACTATTTAGTTGTAATTCGTCCTGAGAGGAGGTCAGTGTGACTTCCATTCACTCCTCTGCTATCTTGCCCGTCTCTCTCATCTTAACCAATATTAAGCCTTCCTCTCATTGAACATGGAATATCTTTCCATTTACTTAGATATTTTTTAATTTTTATAATGTTTTGTAAATCTTAGTGTACAAGTCTAGTACTTCTTTTGTTAAATTAATCACTATTGTTATGCTATTTTAAGTGGGATTGCTTTGGTTTTACAATTTAATTTTGAATTGGTAATTAGTATTATATAAAGTAATTTTTATACTAATTACACATCAAAAAAACTTGCTGAACTCATCTATTAGTTACATTAATATTTGATGGATTCCTTAGAATTTCTATAGACATGATTATATAGTATGAAAATAGAAATAATTTTATTTCCTTTCCAACCTGAGGTCTTTTATTCCTTTTTCTTGCCTAAGTGACTGGCTAGATATTCAGTATATATCATTCTTTCAATCACCACTTCTAGATTTCAAATTATTCCCATTGTCTGGGATTTCTGTTGCCCTAACCCAACTCATTTTATATAATATATACATATAAAAATTTATAAATTATATATAAATTATATATATATTATATTATATATATATAATATATACTCCTATATATGTTATGTATTATATATAATTTATACTATGTAATATTATATATTTATAATTAAATATATAACATATTTATATATTATACTTACATGTTTTATTAATGTATAATATATACTATAATTTATATGTAAATAATATATAATGTATACATAATATATAATGTATTTATATAAACAACATGTATATCACATATATATAGTATACTGTCTGTGATTTTGTTGTTTATCAAAAGTAATCTTCATTATCCTTTTTTCACTACTTTCATTCTACATATCTAGGATAATTGTTTAAACTTCCATTTCTGTACCACTATTCTCCAGCAATGCCCCATCTTATCTTGGGGCTATTTCTCTCCTCACTATATTACCTCAATAAGTGAGATCAAGTTTCACTATAATCTTTTATATTCAAACTAGATCTAGATGATCGGATTTAGTTCTGAGCGCTATGTTTTACAAGAGACATTCAGTAAAGTAAAGGTAAATCAGGTTGTCCTAGAACTAGAAGCTATGCAGTCTGAGAAGTAGCTTTTATGGGAAAGCATTGAAGGAAACAAAATTCTACTACCCTGAAGCTGCTTTTTGGGATAAGTTGTTTTTTAAGATTTTAAGTTGTTTATTAAGAAACAAAATACCCAGAAAAAACATTTGACCATTCTCCACCCACCCATTTCCTGCTCAAGAAATTCAGACAGAGAAACCTGTTTCTGAAAGGATGTCACTTTATCCTAATTTGAATTAAGTATGATAAATCAGAGGATTTCAGGCAGGGTCCTATTAGCAAGAATCCCCCTGTGTTCCATTGTTTCTGAGTGGCTTAGCAAGGATTTTCCTGCCGTATGTGTTTTGCTCTTCCTTAACAACCTGTAGATCACCCGTTCCCACTTCTGAAATCAAATACCCCATTCCCTTCTCTGACCTTTGTCCAAAATGTCATATACCCAATGTCACCTCATTGTCTTTGGAATTTTCAAGGAATTGTTATGTCCATATGAATTTGCCATGCACATATATTAAACTTAATTTTCTCCTGTTAATCTGTCTCTGTTATTTTGATTACTAGCCCAGGCTAGAAGAACTAAAATGGTAGAAGGAAAATTACTGATATTTTTAGCCCCTACCCCCGCAGAGCATCATCCCTTTCAAGGGATTTATATAATAGATACACTGGGTTCCCCACACCGATCTCATTACCATACCCAAACATTTATCTCCCTACTGCTGTGTGTTGGTTGTTAATGGTTGGCCATAGCTCCCTATCCAGGGAATTGCCATCTGCTGAAAGGAGCCAGCCAATTCTCCCAGAAAGTTGATCAGTGCCCCTGAAGACAGACCACAACAAATGACTGCCAGCTGCTTTGCCTCAAGGTGAGGTAATTCTGGCTACTATTCATGCTGCAGATCTCCTCATGGATAGGACTGAAGCTAGACTGTAGCTGAGAACACATTTCTGTCTCAGCTCCCTGCTCTAGCCCATCCTACATTCTTCACTCTCTCTCCTAAAAGACTTCCCTCAATAAATCATCTGTACCAGAGTCTCTCTCAGGTGCTGCTTCTAGACAACCCAACCTAAGACAACCTGTTACCTCCTCCTCAAGGAAAGTAGGTGGAGCTGTGATCATTGTTTGTTACAAAACTATACTAAAGTCTTTAGTCCCCTTCACATTAATAATTCACATATATAAAATATCTACTAATTAGCTGCTACAATTTCCTCTTTGCTTAGAAATTTTTCTCCTATTGACTTTTTAATTTCCCATAGTAGAAGAAAGAGAAATCTGTTCCTCAAATGAAGTAATAAAGTTTTGACTGGATATCTCCATGAGGCCACAGAGTAACAGAGTTTTAATCAGATGTCACCATAAGCCTATAATGTATTTGCTGAGGAAAGTAATGAAGAGGATCAGAAAATCTCATCCACCTTCATTTAGTGCTCAAGGAGCTCACAGTGGACCAGGCCTCTCCTGGATAATGACTTTGTTGGAGAGCTGCATGGCTGTGTGAGTCTCACCAACTTGAATCCAGATATGCTCAGGTACTTGTAAAATTCCTTCAGGCAGAAGGTAGGTTCAGTGAGGGTAGATGTTACCAGACCTCTTTCACACTAGGGGCTGGCTCTGCCCCAGCTTTGTCTGGGGACCTCTTGCATGTGGGTGACCTCTAGTTTCCTGACTCACCTGGGAAAATTTTCAATGAGGACTTGGAGTGAGAACAAAGCAAGTTTCATTCAAGTAGAGAAAAAGAAAGAGGTCAGGACATGGACTCCTAGAGACAGGATCAGGTTTTAGCCTGGCTCTGGCTGCTGCTGCCTGCTGCCCCCTTGCAAGTCTCACAGATTACTACTGTGAAGGAAGCAAAAGCACACATCCAAGAGGATACAGTCAGTCCACTCCTGGGATTTTATTCCTTCCAGCTTTTTGAACTTTGTGAAACCAAGTTCAGTCTCTGCCTTCTGGTTGGGATGAGCCTTGTCCCTAATATGTTCTGTTTGGAAGTATGGTATTCATTGCCCTTGGTTGGGGAGAGGGGGTCCTTTACTTATGGTGTCAGTTTTCATTATTATGAAGGTATAATGAGCTTTGGGTCACTCTCTGGTCACTTTCTCCTCCATCATAGAATGATCTGGCTTTAGCTAGTTCCTGTTGTTCACCTCTACCACCAGTGCAGGGGTTTCCTGCCCTAAACTTTTTCCTTTGATTATGTGTGGAGGTAGGGGTTCTAGTGAGAGGACCTAGAGCTTTTTCTTAGTCCTGTGGTACTCCTACTTCCTCATTGCACTTGTTGGGATTTTTCCCTATCTTCTTTCTATTCTGCCTCACTAGTGCCTGACCATTGTCCAGTATCACATTTCCTGTGGATGGCTCTGCCTTTTAAGTCCTATAAATTTCATTCTACTGACATGAGAAAGAATCAAAGTATGATCGTGGCCAAGGAGGAGAAGGCTTGCTAATTCTGTGAGTTTTTAGATAGCTCAGATACTGGAGAATAAATGATCAAGGGCAGTCAGAAAACTATCTACAAACATCTGAAGTTTAGTCACATTAGCAAATCAGAGTTAAATTATTTTAGTGGTATTTTCAAGATGGTACCATTAAAACAATGGTTGGAAGAACTGGAGTTATGTACTGGTTACCATGGGAGAACTGTGCAAAAAAGTATTATTTATATCAGCGTGAGAACCAGAAATGGAGGAGGAAGTAACACAGGCTGAGTATTGAAGGGTGAGTAGGATTCATAAAGAGAATAAGGGGGTAGTGACATTCCAAGCAGAGATATGTGTGAAGGCATCAAGACAGGACAGCATGTTTTGCATGAAGGTTACTTCTCTCCAAGTAGAAGGTCATTCAGTGTGGCTGCATAAATGGTATATGGTAGTAGGGGGAGGTATAGGAGATAAAACCTGGAAGGGTGGCAAAGTCAGGACACTTAAGTCCTTTTATTTTGAACTAGAATTTGAATTTCAAACAGGAAGTGAATGTAGATCCATTGAAGGATGTTAAAGGGAGTGATAAAATAATAAGGTTTTTAATTTTATTTACTCAAATGCATATAAGGAGACTAGGCTGGTAAGGAGAAAAATGGTAAAGGCATCAAGAGTGAGAAAGTGCTCCAATGAGGAAACAAATGAAGAAATCCAGATAAGAGAGGGGAGGACTTGAATGCAGGTCTATAAGTGAGTAGGGAGTAGAAGGTGAAATCTCTAAGACTTGAGCACTGATTGGGTGAAAGTATTAGTAAAAAAAAAAAAAAAAAAAAAAAAAAGGAGTGTAGGATGATACACAATTATTGAGAAATAAAATAATAAATATATCGACAGAGAAAGAAAAGAGAATAGAGGGGAAGATGAACAAAAAGAAAGAAAAAAGCATGAAGAGGAAAAAAAAGATTAAAGGAACAAGAAATAGGACACACTTATTAAGGACTTTTTCTGCAGTTTTTAGAGACTTGATTCAATGAGTAATCCAGTTATGGTGAAATTAAGCGCTTCAGGGCCACTGCCTAGACTTGTATTATTGAACAGAAATATGAGACATATATGTATATATAAATTTAAAATAAATTTTAACAACATATCATTAACTCAGTATATTCAAAATATTTAAAAATGTGACCTGAGTATCACAGTGTTAGAATGTCCTAGAAGCTTGTTCGTGAATTCAGAATCTCAGGCCTACCTGCATACTCAAATCTGCATTTTAGCAAAACCCTCAGGTGATACATGTGCACATTAAAGTTCAAAAAGCTCTACCTCAGAACACAGTAAAGACTATACAGACTTCAGGGACGCTGAGGTATGGTGCAATCAAGTGACTAACCCAGTATCTCACAGTGAAGGGATTAATTATACATAAAATCTAGAAATGTAGAATTTCCTTCTTGTCTGACCACCCATAGTATTGCTTCATCTAGACCAATTTATTTTTCCTTTTGGCCTTCCCACTCATAAATTCATCATCACACAGGAAAATCCATTAGTTTAAGAGTATACAACAATGAGATAGGCATTCTGATGGAAAAAATATGGGAAAGGGTCCTCCAATTGATTACTTCAGAACCCCACTTAATAAAAACCAGAGTCAGTTCTGTGGGACAAGACCAGAATTTACGATGAGGCCTAAGAAATAGGATTTCATTACTCCTACAATGACCCTGGTTTAGTTTACCTCGTTCTCTAGATTTTCTGTCTTCTAATTGCTTGTCAGGACAAAAAGACATCTTTTCCACAATAAGTAGAGATAAAACAAGATGCAGGATGGACAATAATCCAAGGAGGCTTCATGTTGAACTAGCTTGTGCTGGTGAACCCTGATGAATGACAGGTGCAATTTCATGCTGAAAACTGCCTTGAATGCTCTAAGTTCAACTATCTGCCTGAATATCGGTGATTATAGAAATTTAGGTACTTAATTTTATTATGGGAAGTGGTGGGTTTACAGAACTCAATATGGGCACATTTAAAAATAGTTCAATAGTTTCAAAAAATGATTCCCAAATTATTTAAAATAATTCACAATTTTATATTTCATGTTGACATAATAGATTCCTAATCTTTCTATCTAAACAACAAAATATCTTAAAGTTTAGAATTCTCAGGAATCTGAGAAGACTAGAAGAGAGTGTTCTTCTCTTCAAACTAGGACTTTAGCAGCTACATTATCCAAGTTATAATTGCTTATTAAATCCAAATATTAAAAAAATGTTAACACTGCCTTTTTACTTAAAGTGACCAGGAACATTTAAAGCTTAATTAAATTTACTTCTAAGATTATTTTTGGCAGTTTAGCCATTATAATTAAAACATTAGTTAAAATAACTACTATAGGTAATCATAAAATTGCAGAAATGCAGTGAGATTGAAAGATGTCATTTAGGTGGTATTGAAACTTTCGGGCAGTGATCCCCAACCTTTTTGGCACCAGGGACTGCTTTCATGGAAGACTTTCCATGGAATTTTTCCATGGACCAGAGGTATGGGTGTGGTATTGGGATAATTCACATGCATTACATTTATTGTATACTTTATTTTTATTGTTATCAAATTGTAATATATAATTAAATAATTATATAACTCACCATAATGCAATATCAGTGGAAGACCTGAGCTTGTTTTCCTGCAACTAGATGGTCCTATGTGGGGGTAATAGGAGACAGTGACACCCAAAGTGTGTTGCTTATGTCCAGTCTACTCCATAATCTTGTTTTGGTTGCTGTCTCTACAGAAAACGCTGCTTCTCAAAGATAGGATGTTGAAAATGGAAGAAGGCTTTTCAGTACTTTTATGGTGATCTCAAGGTATTCTGCCTTGACTTTAACCCAGAACATATGGAGATTTGAAGGAGACTCATACATACTTTTAAGGCCACTGTCATTTGTGATCTCAACAGTTGATTCTCTTCTACCACAGACAAAGTCAATTCACCTTGCTTTTTCACAAATGGGTCATGGATCCATTTCTTCCCAGTTTGGGGGTCTTTTATAGTTGGGAAGTAATGCTCAAACTCTTTTGAAAGCTGAGTTAGGTGATCATGCACCAGCTGAGAGAAAGGACACACTGGCTCAGCCTCTTTCAAAATATCTGCTAATGTTTGGAACATGTCAAAAATCCTAATGTTCATTCGTCACCCCCATAATCTAGTTTGGCTTTGAATGCAGCCACTTTATCCGCTGACTTGAACACAGTTGTCCTTCTCCCCTGATGTGACAGATTGAGTTCATTGAGCAGGTTGAATATGTCATAAGTAAACAAGTTTTGCGACCTATTGTGTCACTAAAATGTGCTGTTACTAGTGACTGTTTTTCTAAAAGAAATTTATGGAGCACTCTAGTAACTCAAAAAGTCTGGCCAGTGATCTACCTTTAGAAAGCCATCTCACTTCTGTGTATAAGAGAAGACATGTGTGCTCTGCATCTATCTCCTCACAGAGCTGTGCAAACAGACATGAATTAAGGGCATGTACTTTAATGTGGTTGATAATTTTAATCACATCCTACAAAATGTTGTTAAGTTCAGGTGACATTTTTCAGCTAGCCAGAATTTCTCTATGGATGAAAAATGGACTCACATTCAGAAACAAACTCTCTGACCTGCCTGAGTAGTGAAACCAGAAAGCTGTCCAGTCATGGCAGCCACTCCATCCATGCATATACCAACACAAAATGACCAGTTCAGGTTTCCTGATGTGTAGTCATTCAAAGACTTGAGTACTTCTGCAGCTGTGGTGTTGGTTGGCAACAAAAGTGCACATAACATGTCCTGATGCATATCCTCCTGAAAAATGTATTGCACAAAAGCAAGCATTGTTGCCTTGTTGTCAACATTGGTAGACTTGTCAACCTGGATTGTGTACCACTGTGACTCAATAATCCTCTCTAACAATTGTGCCTCAATATCCTCTGCTATTTTATCAATTCATCTAGTTATGGTGCTAGCTGAAAGAGGAACACATGAACCTTTTAAATTACAGTCTCTCCTAAAAGTTCAAGGGCCCTTTGCTAAGACAGGAAGGATCAACTCTTCACCAATAGTAAAGGGCTTCTTAGTTTTAGCAATGCAGTTAGCCAGTTAAGAATGATGCTTTCAGTGCAGACACATTTGATGAAATGATGGTCTTCAATAATTGCTTCTGATCTTCATGTTCATGCTTTTTTTTTCTTTTGAAAAATTCCACAGGCTTATCTTTTAATGCAGGGTGCTTGGTCTCCATGTGGCGAAGCAGTTTTGAAGGTTTCATAGCTTTGTCAGATAGCTGGTCACCACATATTATATGAAAAGAGCATGGAGAATGTGGATCACCTGTTGCAATGAACCCATAATTTAAGTAAGACTCATGGTATTTCCTTTTAAATGCAGCTTTCTTTTTGTTGGAAGTCTTAGAGTCTTCTGCTGTCTCATTATTGAGTCTCCCCTTTTCAAAGAAGCTCTCCAGCGACATTTGGTTTTTACTCATTTTGGCTAGGGTTAGCATGTGGGCTTACAAAAACTGACTGGGACAAGTGCACAGTGAGAGAAAGATGCATGGATGGAAGTAGTAAATAAAATAATGGTCTGGCCACACATGGACCAAAATAAATGTCAGATTCTAACTTAAAGCCTGCCACCAGATGCAGCTGTATAATTGAAGTACATCAACTTACTTACCACTATAAAACCTGCAACCAATTGCAGTTTGTCACTTGCCACTCACCAATAGGGTTTTGATATAAGCCTGCAAGTAATTGATTCATTATGGTCTCTGTGCAGCCAAACCTCTCTGCTAATGATAACCTGAATTTGCAGCTGCTCCCCAGTGCTAACATCACCATCTCAGCTTCACCTCAGGTCAGTAGGCATTAGATTCTCATAAGTAGCACCTAATCTAAATCCCTCACATATGCAGTTCACAGTAGGGTTTGCACTCCTATGAGAATCTAATGCTACTGCTGATCTGAAAGGAGGTGGAGCTCAGGCAGTAATGAGAGTGATGGGGAGCACCTATAAATACAGAATAAGCTTCACTTGCTCACCCACTTCTCATCTCTTTCTGTGTGGCCCATTTCCTAACAGGCCATGGACTGGTATAGTTGAGATGAAATTATGGAATAAATCATTTAAAAGTTAAATTAGGTATTATTCTATGTAACTTCTAACATTACAGAACCTAATCCCAAATGCTGAGCCCAGAGACTTCCAGCATCATCTCATGAGTGTTAACTAGGTAGATTTCAGCTAAAAATGCCTTGATTGAGGCATCTCCACTCCTCTCTTCTTTATGAAATTAGCATCAATATAATAATAATAATAATAATATAAGAACAACAATAATAATAGAAAAATATGTCTACAAAGAAAGTAGAAGGCACCAAAATTCCAGACCACAATCTATATCAAAGGGTTGAAAAATGTCAAGAAAAGAAAAGCTGGTTGAGGGAGAAAGCCAAGAGTTCATAAATAGCTTTTCAAATACGATTACCCAAAAGAGTACATACAAACAGGAAGTCCAAACCAGAGATCCCTATACCATAAGAGGCAGCAAGATTTGGGTACAATTGTGTCACATCTGTTAGCATCAAGTGGCAGAGAAGATACGTATGTATGAATATACCATATATATACAAAACAATCAACGAGCACCTATAGTAATAAAGAGGGAATTGTATGACAAAGTGGCGGAGAAAAAGTAGGTGACTAAAAGCTCTGGGGAATGATACTGTAAAAATTATTCCTTTTTATGTTTGTTTGTTATCAAATGGTACTTTTTATAGTATTTTTTCTCTTATGATTTATCCCCCTTATATCCCATCCCCCTGGCAGTCTCCACACTTTTATCCATGTCTATGAGCTCTTTTTCCTTTTCCCTTGATCCGTCTTCCGCTTAACCCTCTACCCAGAGCTGTCTGCCACTATTCTCTATCTATGAGGCTGTCTCTATTTTTCTTGTTAGTTCAGTTTATTCATTAGATTTCACATAAAAGTGAAATTATATGGTATTTGTCTATCTCTGATTGGCTTATTTCACTTAGTATAATGTTCTCCAGGTGCATCCATGCTGTCTCAAAGGGTAAAATTTTCTTTTTTTTATGGCCAAGTAGTATTCCATTGTGTAAATGTTGCACAGTTGTTTTACCCACTCATCTGCTAATTGGTATTTTGGCTGCTTCCAAATCTTGGTGATTGTAAATAATGCTGTAATGAACATAGGGGTAGTTACGTTCTTTTGAATTAGTATTTCGGGTTTCTTTGGGTAAATTCCTAGAAGTGGAATCACTGGATCATAAGGCAGTTTCATTTTTAAATTTTTGAAGTATCTCCATATTGTTCTCCACAGTGGCTGCACCAATCTGCATTCCCACCAAGAGCAAAACGATTTCCCTTTCTCCATATCCTTGCCAGTACTTTTTGTTTGTTGATTTATTGATGATAGCCATTCTGACAGGTATAAGGTGATATCTCATTGTGCTTTTAATTTGCATTTCTCTGATGATTAGTGATATTGAGCCTTATTTCATATGCATATTGGCCATCTGTATGTCCTCTTTGGAGAAGTGTCTACTCAGGTCCTTTGACCATTTTTAATTGTATTCTTTGGTTTAGTTTGGTGTTGCATTTTATAAGTTCTTTGTAAATTTTTGATATTAACCCCTTATAGATGTATTGACAAATATGTTTTCCCATTCAGTGGGCTGTCTTTTTATTTTGTTGGTGGTTTCCTTTGCTGTGCAAAACTTTTAAGTTTGTTGTAGTCCCATTCATTTATTTTCTCTTTTATTTCCCTTGCCTGAGGATAGAGCTAAAAAAAAAATATTACTCTTAGCAATGTCTGAGATTTTACTGCCTATGATTTCTTCCAGGAATTTTATGGTTTTGGGTCTAACATTTGAATCTTTAATCCACTTTGAATTTCTTCTTATGTGTGGTGTAATAAGGTTGTCTAATTTCATTTTTCTGCACTTACCTAATTAAGGCACTACAGGTGGCAGAGATAGGTGATAGACAGAGTTGTAATCTAAAGTGTTTATAACAACTCAATGTCTCCCAGGTGTTAGGTCAGTAAATACAAATATTTTCTCAAAGGATTTTCAGAGAAATTTCCCATTCTCTCTCTCTCTTTCTCTCTCTCTCTCTCACTCAAACACACACACACACACGCACATACACACCCCATCACAAAGCATCCCACAGAAACAAGATCTGCCAGAAAGAGATATAAAAAACTGTAGAATCAGAACCACTAATAGACAGATATTTGATTTAACAAACATTAGGTACAGAATACAAAATATTTGTATTTAAATAAATGAAAAAAAAACATTTAAAACATGAGTAAACAATGAGAACTTGCTTAAAATGACCTGATAAATTTGAAAATAATGCAAATAGAGCTTTAAGAAATATCTAGTGTCTTCAAAGCACACATGTAGAATACAAAGTAAAAGGATATTTTGGAAGTTCTCTTAAGTTGCATGCCACAGAGAATGTCTTTCTCTCTTTGCAGCCTGGCTCTTATAACTCTGTTTCTCTGAAGGACTTTTCATATATTCATATAATTACTCAGGTAAACACTGCAGAACAAAAAATAAGTTAACAAACCAAAACAATGAGGCCAAGAGGAGAGAGATAAATTGGGAGGAAGTAAAATATAAAAATGTTCCATCTCTTACATTGGGAATTTATAAAAGAATGTAGGAACAAAATACAAAAATCTTAAAAATACATATTTAAATTTAATTGAGAAGGATGTAATATTAATTTACAGGAACAAATGGGAATGCGTATAATTTTTAATATTAGGTATCATTTGGTATAACATGAATTAATGATTGGAGAGAAGATGTCTTCTCAATAACCGCTAAAAAAAGATTTAATAAGTTTTAATATCTGTTTTTATAAAAAATGCTATACTACAAACTAGAATTTTTCTTCAGCTTGATTAAAACTATAATTCTAAATTATAGAGCCAGCTCAACATGTAATAGTTAAAATGAGGAACAACAGCAGAATGTGCCCACTCTTGCCATTATTGTTAAATATTTTTATAACTGTTAGTGTTCTAGGAGTCTCTCAGTCAAAAATCTATATAGGCCTGAAACTTCCTGAAGTTCAACATATATTTACTAATCTTTTAATCCCTCATTTTACATAATTGTGAGAAAAGGGCACGGGTTCTGTTAAATGTTACTTGCAAGTAAATCACACCAAAAATCTTGTGCAATTTTTTCAGAAAGATATATTTCACATTATGAGTGGAGTGTATGATGTTTATGAGCAATTATGAGAGATTTTAGTTCAAGAACTGTTCTATGTTGTATTTAATGTTGTTACTAAGATGGTGGGGGAAGAGAGATGAGAGAGAGGGACTCCAGGAGCCCTTGTCCCATTAATTCATCCATTGGGTTGCTAGCCAGATGGTGGCTAGAATGACAAACTGTCCTGGTTTGTCTGGAACTGAGGGAATTTTAGGGGCAAGATTTTTACTGCTAAAATTTGAATGGTTCAGAGCAAAACAAACTCAACCAGTGGAACTCTTCAAACTGCAATCCATGAAGCAAGAGCTTTCAGATCAATTGCTGTGATCGCCAGTTCACCAGAATTCATCTAATTTGCCAGGAATCACCTTGTTTGCTTTTCCTAAGTCACCACTAGTTACCTTCGGAATGCAGATCCCTGGTTGTGTGTGTGTGTGTGTGTGTGTGTGTCTGTTTTCCAAAGCTGGGCTTCTCAAACTTTAGTGCGTATCAGAATCATGTGGAAAGCTGTTAAAAAAAAAGACTCTAATGATCCAACCCCAGAGATTCTGACTTAACACATCAAGTGTGGGTCCATGACTCTGCATTTTTAACAAGCTCTGAGGATGCTAATGCTGGTGATTCAAGGAGCTATAATTTTTGGAGTATTTATTGGTGATCAAACAAACCAATAAATTAACATGAAAGGGAAAAAGGGTCATTTATCAGTGCAGCTTTATTTTCAGCCATTGCAACTTGGCACACTGATTTATCCCTAGTGAAAGTGTTTATCACACTTGGAAACTGGAAATTTCTGCCCAGACCTTGATATTCATTAGAATTATCATGTCCATTTGAGCATCTAAAAATCTTGGTTTCTCAGCTCTGAAAGAAAAACAACACTGTCAATAAAAAATTTTGCCCTTACATGCTACAAAAAAAAATGAGTGTGACTATTTCTTTTTTATTTGTTTTTATTTTTAAAAATTGTTATTGTATTTTTCTTTTCCCATTTCATCCCCTTATACTCCCTCCTGCCTACAGTCACCACATTGTTGACCATGTCCATGAGCCCTTTTCCTTTTTTGCTCAATTCCCCCATCCCCTAACCTCTGCCTCCCCCTGCCCCTTAGCTGTCACTGTTTCATTGATGGTAAACATTGATTCAACCTATTTCATCCTAATCCTAACCCTATAGCAATGTCTTTTCTGATGAATATAAGAATTGCATTTTTTTTTCATTCAAGTGAAAAGAGATTGAAACTTATGACTCAGAAAATTCAGTGCAGTCTTACTATTTAGCAAAATTCCAATGATGCTGAGCAGAATTACTCAATGAGAGCAGCTGCCATCACAATTTTAACAGGTATCCCAGAACGTTATTTGCACTCACTCATAATATTGGGCTAACTTTAACAGTGTAACTGATTGTCAGCTATCTTCTGTAAAACATGGTGTATGTAATAGGATAGCTAGCACCTGTAAGAGAAGATGGCCACTTTTTTTTTGCCAGGTTCATTGAGCCTACTATCAAGACTATATTACCTCATTCTCTTGAATAGCAAATGGTTCTATGTGAAAGAGATACACTGTCCTAGAAGAGAATCAAACTGCTGTGGCACTAGTGTAAATACAAACATTTCACAATAACTGCTATCTTAATTTGGTTTTTACATTTAGCTTTGAGAAAAGTCTTCTTTACACTTAGCATTGACAAACTGTCCTTTCCCCATGATTCCATGCTCCGCATAACACCCTCTCATGGCCTCCAACCAGGTAGGGTCCACCTGCAATGCTTCTGGCTATAGTTAGTCAACCCCAGTCCCCTCAGCAGCAAATAGTCTTTCCCTCCTCACAGCCTCCATAGTGCTTTCCAAGTCCTGCCTTATCATAATATAATAAACAAAATCAAGTAAATAACAATAATGAAAATAATAATAGCTAAACAATTACCAAGTACTTTATGAATGCCAAGCACTGAAGATGCTGATGCATCTTTGCCTTTTACATAGTACCTTGGATACAATAGAGACACGTGACTCTATTTTTCATGAAAGCACTAATGAAACCTCGCCCCAAAAATCAGTAGACAAATATTGAGAAACAAATTAACAAACTAAAATCAATAGCTTGTGTATACACAAGTCAGAACTAGAACATAATGATACAAAAGATGTCATTTACAATAGTAGCAAAAAGTTAAAATATTTAGGCATAAATGAACAAAAATGTGGAAAATTTATATGAGTAAAGTGAAAAGGCATATCTTATTATTTGATGGTTATATTCAATGTAATATAGAGGTCATATGGAAAATTAATATGATAAAAATGGCAACAAATGATACTTTGGAGGAGTAAACAAAATGAAGGTAAAATTTATACTGAAAAATAAACAAAAATGGCCAGATAAATACTAAAGCAAATGCGCAAATATGTAGGGGTCTTACATATGAATAGTAAAGCACATTATATATCCTGTATAACTAACAGTGTGATAGACAGGGCTAGGAAAACTAAAGGGACTGAATAGAACATTCAGAAGCAGAGCTAGATATGTATAAAATTGAAAACCTGATAAAAATTGAGATTCAAACCAGTAGGGAAAATATTAACTTCTTAAAAATGACATTGAGAAAACTGGCTAGCCACTACAAAAAGATGAAATTCAACTCGTGCCAGTACTATAAGCCAAAGTAAATTGCACACAATTCAGAGATCTAAACCTAAAAAAATTGAAATCTTCTTTAACCTGCCAGTGGGAAAAAATCTTTTTAACTCTGACAAAATTCAGAGTTAAAAATTCAGAGAGAATATAAATTTAACTTATTTAAAATATTGATTATATTATAAGAAAAAATATCTGATGAAAAGTAAAATGAAAATGATACATTGGAAAAAAATGCAGTTTATATCATGACAGAGATCTTTTACACCTTCAACCTGTAAAATCACTGTCTATTGAAAAGGCCCAGAAGAGAAGACAAAAACAATATGCACATCTAGAGCATAGAGGAGAGTTTCTAAATATTATTCACAGCTGAAGGAAACTGGGACTTCTTTGAGAAATGTCAGGAAAGGCACAACATAATTATGGGTCATGTCGTGTCAGAAAGCAGGTTATACCTGTGGCATATCAAAAAGATAGAGATTCCAATAAGATGACCAAAAATGGGACAATTTAGAACAAAACAAATATTGATTGTAGTGTATTAAAACACTGAAAAATATATGTATTTATTATTTAAATACTAAAAAAATAGAAAGAGAACATTGTTGTCTTCACACCCACATACTTCCTCTCCTCCTGCCCCCCAATATAAACAAATTTTTATACTATAGGTCATCAGGCCACTATTTCTTTACCCAAAAAAGAGCAATTAGAAAAAAATTATCTTGATTTTCCTGTTTAAGCTACATTTCATGGTAAGCAAATATTCCCAGTCAATAGGAAATATTGTTTATTTTACAATTCTATCTATTGAAATATGGAAAGAAAGATAGGATTAGAAAAACAAATCTTTTCAATCCCTATTGAAATAATTGATCAAGAATGATCATTATTGTTGGATGAAATGTTGATGGAAATGTTAGCAATGGAAGTACGAGATCATTAATCACCTGAACCTAATACCAATAATCCCACTTAGCATCACTGAATGTAGAGCTGATGAGTATGCCTTCTGACATGCTTAATGTTTATGAAGCACACAAAATCAAAAAGAGGAATATTTTATTAAAAAAACTAAACCTAATCAAATCTCTAGTGCTAAAACCTGTGAAATACAGACACAAGTCAGATAACCCATAAGGAAACAGTAAGCAGACATTTCCAAAATGCAATAAAATCTATAGTGCAATGATCCAATGTCTGTAAGACAAAAGTATAGAAGTATTCAAGACAAAATAGAAGAATAGAAGCTGCTACTTGATTAAGAGAGAATCTGCTACTTGATTAAGGTCCATGAGTACATGAACCTTGCTGGGACCCTGATTTAATCAGGCAGACTGCAAAATTACATTTTTAACTGAGAGAAAATTATTCTAGCCTCAGTATTAGATAATAGCAAGAAATTAGTTAATTTTGTTAGGTTTGGTGATTTCACAGTATGGTATTTAAAGAAAAAGTCCATCATTTTTTGGGAAACATAATCAAATATGTAACAGGAATGCAAAATGAATGGAAGTTGATTTAAAATATTTTTCATTATAAATCATATATTAAATTCTTAATAATTTTTGAATCTGGATTAATGTACTATTTTTTCTATAGTTATGTATGTTTAAAATATTTTTAAAGAAGTATATTTTTAAAAACTTAAAAGGACATTAAGATCATTGATAAAATTAAAGGCTGTGCTAATGGCCAATGGGACAAACCTTCAGAATAGCTTGTAACATTACCTTCCATTAATATTTGTGTGAAAACTGTTCCCAGGCAACTGTTCATCTCCTCACTGTTCCCACACTGTGGGAGAGTGTATGATGTTTTGCCTCTGCAGAGCCCCCTTGTTTGACTATTTGTGTTGGAGTACTGAGCAAACCCTTGTTAAGTACAAAGTATGTAACAGTTCAAGGATGGTGACATTCTGTCACATTAAAGAAGTGTTTATCTGAGTAAAGGTTGGTGAGTTGAGGGGATTCCAAGAAAGAAAGCACAGTATGAGCTTTTCATTGCATATCCAGATCTACTAAATGAGAGGTACAATAAGGATAATCAATAGACAAAGCAAAACTGAGAGTTGCCATTGTGTGATGTCAAAGCCACAAGTGGAAAGCAATTCATTACAACCTAATAGAAATGTGTCCTCAGAATAGCACCAGTGTCTTCACGTGTAACAAAGCATATGCTATTTTGGAACAGGATGAGGAGATACAAAAAGTACCCCAAGAGCAGCCCCTGGCCCAAAAATAGAAAAGAGAAGTTGTACAAGTTGAAAATTGACATGTTGGTAAATACAATCAATATTTCAACATGTGGAAAGAGCCCATGAGATGTGACTATTAAGGTGGCATGACTTACTTTTATAATCGATCATTATAGAGTTGATCTAGGCACATGCAGGCTGTCCTTCAAAAAGGTCTCCTTGGAACCTCTGATCCCATTACTAAAAGTGACTGCTGCTTAAGAAATGTTTGGAATTCATGAGTCTTCTACCTGCTACAAAGGAAATTTGATAATAATATTCTTGATAAGAATATTATTTCTATCTTCATTCTTGTATGTCTGAAATAGGTTTATTGAAAATAATCTACTTACAATAAAATGTATAGATTTTAAGATTGATGACAAATGTAAACACCTCAATAAAAATGTGAAACATTTTCATTACTCCAGAAGGTCTCCTCATGCCCTCTCCCAGTCACATCTTCCCCCGGTAACCATTGATCTGTTTTCTAGCACTATAGATCACAGGCAAATAACCACTTGTCTATCTAGAACTTCATATAAATGGAATAATTTGTCGTATGTTCTTATGCGTGACTTCTTTCACTCATCATATCTTTTAGATTCATCCATGATGTAGCATATATGAGTAGTTGGTTCATTTTATTCCATTGTTCAATACTTTTGAATCACTATATAGTATTATTTTGTTTCTTACATTTTATATAAATGCTATAATACTGTACTTTTACAACTTCTTGAGAGACCTAATTTATTCATTTTAATTGTTATGTATAACATTACATTATATGAATATGCCACAGTTATCTTTATAATTTTTGAAACCATTAGTATACTAAAATCTGGGACATCATTTTCTTTTTTTATTGTTATTCTATGACAGTTGTCCCAGTTTTAACTCCCTTTGCTCTCCTCTACCCAGGCCACCCCCCACTCCTACAGTCAATCCCCACACCATTGTCTATGTCTGTGGGTCATTTATACCTGTTCTTTGACTAGTCCCTTCCACTTCTGGGAATGGGACATCATTTTAAATCTACTTTATAGTATCATCACTGTCATCAATATCATTATGTTCATATATGCAATATCCAACTTTTTAATTAATGACCAATTATTTCTCTATATATTGACATACAATCTACACAATATTATTTATTCAACAAATTTGTTCCCCAAAGTTATAAGTGTTGATTGGTATGCACTATTCATAAGTTTAACCTATTCAATTCAGTTTCAAGTATCTTACTCAGACAAAACAGTCTGGGCACTTATTCTAAAACCAGTAACTAAACTCTAAAAATATGAATTTTAAATTGTTTAGCATGTTTATTTGTAATTTTATCTTCTTTTTCAGGTAAAATTTTACACCTAACTAAAAAGTCAAGAACTTTCTCCAACTACCTTATTCTTTTTCCAAAGTAAGTTTTCCTAAGTTGAATATTTCCTGTAGTGGATAGAGAGGTATATAGATATATAGATAATAGATGATGATAAATGATAGATTAGATAGATGATAGAGAGAGAGAGAGAGAGAGAGAGAGAGAGATAGGTAGATGATAGATAGATACTACAGAATAAATTTACTTATACTTTTTGAACAAATTTGACCTTGGGATAACTTTTTACCTCTGTTCTCTTGGAAATCAGATAAAGGTATAATGTCAGTGCTGACACCAAGCAACCTTGTTTATGGTAAAAATGACTCTTGATTGGTAAATTGCATTTAGAATGTCAGACTATAAATAAACTATAAATAGCTGGTGGGAAGCTATAGCTTTAGTTGAATCTTACGGGTTTATTTAATTGAGCTGATGATTTCCACAGGGATCATTGAATAAAGTCAGATCATTTCTCTGCAACTCCAGCATGCTACTCCTTTTGTCAGCTATGCCTGACATACCCCAGTTCCGGGGCCTCTCTTTTATTCCTACTAAACTTTTGCTGGAGTGGAAGAATTGGGGCAGGATCTAAGAAAATGCTTTAAAAAGTTTTCATGCCATCCTTTTATTTTGCCAATACCCCCTTCACCCCGGCTCAACAGCATTTAATGTATCATGTTCCTAAATATTTTTATGATTCTAGGAACCCTGTGAGATTGGTTCTCTGTTTTACCCTATGACAAAAAATTCTGAAGTCTGTTATCTCTTAAAATTATAGAGCTCTTGTCTCTTCTGTTGTTCTCGCCATTCTTGGGGGGTGGGGTCTTTTGTGTTAAATCCATGTCTGCTCTTTTTCTAGAGGTTTTCTTTGCTTTGGTTTGGTGTGCTTTATTATTTGTTTGTTTTTTTGTTTGTTTATTTTTTATTGTTCAAATACATTTGTCTCCACCTTCCCACCACCACTTTCCCTTGCTCCCCTCCCCTACCTTCTTCCTTCAATCCTTTCCCACTTTGGCTTTGTCCATGGGTCCTTTATACACATTGCTTGACTTGATCCTTCCCTTCCCCTTCCCCACCCCACCACTTCCCTCTTGATTCTGTTGGTTTCTTTTTTCTTTCAATGTTGCTGGTTATACTTTCCTTGCTTGTTTGTTTTGTTGGTTAGGTTCCACTTATAGGTGAGATGATATGGTATTTGTCTTTCACCCCCTGGCTTATTTCACTTAGCATAATGCTCTCCAGTTCCTTCCATGCTGTTGCAAAGGATAGTAGCCCCTTCTTTCTCCTGCGTAGTATTCCATTGTGTAAATATACCATGGTTTTTTGACCCAATCATTTACTGATGGGCACTTAGGTTGTTTCCAGCACTTGGCTATTGTAAATTGTGCTGCTATGAACATTGGGGTACATATGTTCTTTTGAATTGGCATTTTGGGATTCTTAGGGTATAATCCCAGCAGTGGAATTGCTGGGTCAAAAGGCAGTTCCATTTTTTGCTTTTTGAGGAAATTCCAAACTATTTTCCACAGTGGCTGCACCAGTCTGCATTCTCACCAACAATGTACTAGGGTTCCCTTTTCTCCACAGCCTCCCCAGCACCTGTTATTTGTTGATCTGTTCATGATGGCCATTCTGACTGGTGTGAGGTGGTATCTCACTGTGGTTTTAATTTGCATTTCTCTGATGGCTAGTGATGCTGAGCATCCTTTCATATGTCTCTGGGCCCTCTGTATCTCTTCCTTGGAGAAGTGTCTGTCCAGGTCCTTTGCCTATTTTTTAATTGGATTGTTTGTCTTCTTGTTGTGGAGTCAGGATAGAGTTTTTGAAGAAAACAAAATTAGAAGGCTATATTACATCCACCATTGTGTCCTAGGAACCAAGTCACTTTTAATTATAAATTCAGTTATGTTTTACATTATGTTCTTTCATTTTATTCATTAGATTCGTCTCTGAACAGATTTTTTACTATTGGTAAAATATCAAATCTTGGTTTCCACTATTACAGATATTTAAATACATGAGTTAAATATACTATTAGAATTCCTTAAAGTCTTTGAAGAATGTTTCCGTTCTTGGCAAGACCATTGGACAAACCTCTTAATGTACCAAATATGAAGAAGAAAATCTTCACATATCTGTTGTGTAATTAATCTTGTTGCTGTATAATTATGATTACATTAAATCAAACATTAGAGATGCAAATAAAAGTAACTTTGAATTAATACAGAAAAGCTATTCAAGGAAGTAAATGTTGAAATTTTAAGGAAATTGATAGAAATTATTTAAAAGTTTTTAGAAATAATTTGAATAAAATATTAGTTGATGAAGGCTCATACTTAATAAAAATTCCTATGCAATCTCTCCATGTTTTTTACTCATTCCCTTATCGTATACCAGAAATATAGATACAACTGTCATATCTCTGATCCCACCTGTGTAATTCTTCAGCTCTGTCTTCATATATGGCAACATTAAAGTAGCGAAAAGTCTTCACTTTATGGCTTTCTCTTGATCCAGTTAATTCTCCATCAGTGGGATCTACAAATATAAACAACCCTACAGGTGTGGAGATAAGGAACAGAGCAGCATGAATGCTTCTCTATGTATGTGTGTGTGTGTGTGTATGTGTGTGTGTGTGTGTATACATTCTGCTAAACACAGATAGTCTTCAAGATTTTTTCCAAGAACATGATTAAAATCACAATGAAAAATCAGAGAAACCTCACTGAGGGGCTATGAAGAGGTACCACCTCTGAACTAATCTGAGGACTACCCCGATCTCTGCTTAGAAGAGCACTTCCTGCTCTATTATCACTGCCCATTCCACACACTCCTATCTACACATCACCTTCCCCTACCCTTCAAGACTACTTTTACTATTCATTTTTACCTGCTTCTACTTGAATAATGGAACAAGGGGCAAGGATCAATGTTATTCATATTCTGCCTTCATCTATGAAAGAGACTTGACTTTGGGTGGTGAACACAAAATACAACATACAGATTATCTATTATAGAATAGTACACTTGAAACCTATATAATTTTATTAACCAATGTCACCCCAATATTCAACTATGAAACAAGCATAAAGCCTTGGGAATAGAACAGTATACAGGATTTTTTATACCAGTCATTTCACATTGAGCTTTAAAATGTTTAAAGGGAGCTGACAAAGTATCCCTAGCAATGTGATTGTGGCTTCTAGGAAATACCTACTGCCAAAAACTTACTTTTCTCTTTACAGTTGATTTTTCTCTATTATGAGAAGAATAGTTGTATTCCCCTCATTTCACAGAGCACCACACCAATTTTATTCCAGCTAAACACAGTCAGTGAAATAAAATTACAATTGCATTTGATTTTCTGTAGGAAGTGAAATTTTTTTTTCTTCTAAGGGATTAAGGGATAACAGTGTTCAGTGGAAGCAAATATTCTAGCCATTCTATCGAACAATTTGTTTCAGAATTCCAGAATGCTTCCCCTTCAACAGATTGGCTTAGAAAGGTGTAATAGTTACGTGAGCAGTGCCCGGGAAATGTACCAGTGAGTCGTGTCACCTCAGCCAGAATGTATTTTTTTAAAAAGGTAAAGTAGATCGGTATAACCCCAATATATATCATATGTCACATACTCATATTAAAAGTAACGACTCTAAACCCCCAGAATAGTTTGAAATTTGAAATGATCATTTGCTCTGTGACTGACTGACTTGTGTGTTATGGTATTTTAGCAATTTTCTAATTCAAAGTTAATCCACACATTTCTCTGCCATCCAAAAAATGATTATATCAGATGATAAGAAATCAAAGAGAAATCACTAATAAACAATTTATCATATAGCTAAATGATTTTAAGTATATTTTATTTTAATTATAAAAACACTTTAGACTTTTTCCAAATAAATTATTTGTTTTTATATTTCTAAAATGCTCCAAAACAGTTAAAGTAGGAATAAAAATGTGGATGTTTCTGTCAACAAAATTTTCAGAAATATATTTTTATAATTAAAATATATTTAAAATTACTTGTCTACATGATAATTGGTTTATTAATGATTTCTCTTTGGTTTCTAATATGTTTTCTAATATGGTTTCATGTATATATTTCTAATACATAAATATTAGATTCAAATAACTTTTAGTTGCCCCAAATCCCAATGAACTAGAAATTATACCATAATCTAGATTTAGTTTTACCTCTTTGTAAGAGGTTCTCAGAATTGTAGGCTCCTTTTCTCATAAATACAATCCCAAGGGTAAAAGGACTATGGTGAGGAGTAAATGACATCTCTCTGTTGTCCTTAGGTTCCTGTAACAGAAATCTAGCTTTGCAAATATTACCTAATATATTTATGCATTTCATATGTTGGAAAACATATGCATCTCATTCTTTTTTGTTTCACTGCATTTTCTTTTTTGATTCTATCCAGTACAATTGATCTCCATGATTTAGACAGTTTCAACCTAAAGCCTCCTCTTGGCTGTTCTTAAAAGTCACTAGAAGATAATCAACAGAAAATGAAATATCAAGTTACTTTGTTCTTTTTTTTAAAATTTTTTTGGCATTTTTAGTGGAGCTGTTTATAACTGCTTTTTAAAAAATTTTTATTGTTAATTATATTACAGTTGTCCCAATTTTTCCCCCCTTTGCCCCCATCCGCCTAGTCCAACCCCCACTCCCACAGTCAATCCCCACACCATTGTCCATGCCCATGGGTCATTCAGACATGTTCTTTGGCTAGTCCCTTCCCCTTCTTTCCACCATTGTCTCCCTCCCCTCTCCCCATTGTCAGCCTGTTCCATGTTTCTACGCCTCTGGTTCTATTTTGCTCATTAGTTTATTTTATTCATTAGGTTATTCATTATAGGTGAAACCATATGATATTTGTTTTTGTTTTTGTTTTTAAGTGGAATATCCCAAAATGTATTGCTTGGACTATATAAACTTTAATGCCAGTGGAGGCATGCATTCCAAAGAAGTATATGCTTGTTGCACAACAAAAGCCTAACTGATTATAATCTTACCTTGCCCTGACCTCTGAACAGAGAAGGATATTTTCAAATATTTGAATAAAGGCTTCAACTTCTCTCCTGACAGATTGTACATCTATCTATGGTTTAAGTGAGATCCTATACCCCATTCTGAAGAGTATATCTTATTCTAAAAGAGTAGATGCATACATTTGTCATTTTAGGAGTGGGAACTTTTGAAGTGTTAAGAGAGACACAATTTGGGTAGCAGCTGCTTACCTTTCCTCCTCCTATAAAAACTTGGAAGAGTATTAAAAATCCAAATGAGGAATAAAAAAAAAATCCACAAGTAATTTGAAGTTTATCATTTTCACTGAATCTAAAATACTTAAATGTTATGCTATCATGAAATGTTTTTCTATGAAACAGCTGTAGTTGTCATATCCCAAATGCAAAAGATATTAAAGAGAAATATTAACATTTTGAAAAGTAATCAGCCAGAATGCCAAAGATGCTAATTCAATATGAAACACCTGTCTGCCCAAGAATTTATCTCTTATATTGGACTAGCGTGGCTCTCTACCAAGTTCAGGATCTATCATAACTGTGGACAGTTTTAGTAGAGGCTTCTTACCCCCACCTGTGTGGATTCGAGAGAGCCCTTTTGAGCTTCTCAACCAGTGGAATTCAGTAGTTGCATCAATTTTAACTACATATAACCAAGCTGCAGGACATGCTCTGAAATTCTCACATCCAGATTCAATGGGTGGACCCAAGATCCTGAAACTATCTCCCATCTTCTTACTATAAAAAGTTATCACTCTGTAATATAATTAGTTGTTTATCTGTCTCTTATGCAAACAACATGCTTTTTGAGAGCAAGAAATCAATCTTATTCCACCTACTACATTGAAAGTGTTCAATTAATATACTTGAATGAACAAATGGGAGAAACAGAATGATGCGTTAAACCTAGGGTTATATATTAAGTTTGCAAAGCATTTTCCAATTATGCATTCTCCTTTAAACCTTTAAACATCCCATGGAATTATTATCCCATTTTGCTGATGAAGAAACTAAGGGTTAGGGGATTTAGTACTTGATGATGGCAAAATTGTTAAGGGTGTGGACTATAGAATCACCCAGTGTGCATTTGAATCCTAACACTGCTACTACTAGTTATGTGACCACAAGCAAGTTACTTAACTTCTCTGTGCCTTAGTTTCCTCATCTATAAAATTAGTATAGTAACAATGTTGCCCTCATGGTATTGCTCTGAAAATTAATATAAGAAAAACTTAAAGCAGTCACTGGCACATAAGAATTACTACAGTGTTGTGGATAGGGCTTCCGTGACTACGAAGCCAGTGCTCTTTGTATATAGTGGCTGAACTACAACTGAATCCTTTTTTATGAAGTAAATATTTTTTTCAATTATCATTTAAATTTAATATTATTTTGTATTAGTTTCATGTGTACAGCATAGTGGTTAGACAATAATAATCAATAATGTTGTAATAACTATGTATAGTTGTAGATGGGCAGTGGAAATATCAGGGGAACACACTTTGTAAAGTATATGATTGTCTACAACTGAATCTTAACCACTACTTCTAAAAGTGCTCCCAGAGGAAAGCATATTCTGAATTTAAAACAACCAATTAAAAAGATCTTTTGAAACAGGTCTGTCCATAGACATCGATTAAAAATGACTCAATTATGTAGAAACCCTAGCATTTACAAAGAACATACTGAATATATTAATTTTGTAGACAATAATAACGTACCTTGTGTTCCCATGCTTTGCAATGTTGTGAGAGAAGCTGATGGGGACAGTGACCTTAACAGGAGAAATTCAAATAGAGACAGAGAATTCACCCATTCCACAGACAGGCAGAGTTCCCTGCTCTGAGGGATTTACATCTAAGAGCAGGTGTGGCAGCTGGTCTCCAAAGATGACCTCCAAAAGAACACTACCTCCCAGTATTCATACCTTCTGTAGTCCTCTAATATACAACAATTTACAACTGACTTTATTATTTTTTTTCTTTTCATTGTGTTGAAATTTATATAACATGAAATTAACCATTTAAAAAATAGTTTCATCTTCCAAAAGGAAACTCTGTATGCATTGAGCAGTTACTCCTATTCTCTCTTCTCTTCAGCCCCTGACACTCACCAATCTACTTTTGCCAAAAGGTGGAAACCAGGAAAGGCGGACCACCCAGACACTACCACGCCATTAAGAGACACAAATAGCCACATGGAGAAGTAGTGTGAAGAGAGAGGTACCCAGCAAGTCCCTGGTAGTTCAGCCATGCCAACTGAGGTGTCAGAGATGAGCAATGCAGACTTCTTGGACATTCTTGCCCCAGAAGACACTGTGGAGAAAAAAGAAGGAACCTGGTTAACAGTCACAACCAAGGCTCAAGACATGTTCCTGAGGGAGCCATCCCAGCATCTGCAGTTGCTTAGCCACCCCAACTCAGGGCCCTGCAATGATAAATAGATAGATGGATGGATAAATAAATAAATACATATATGCAAATATATTGGGGAGTAATAAAGTGATTTGAAAACAAGCAAGGGCAGAATAAGAAGTATCAGGAGGGCTGTGTTGTGGGTGGGGCAAATTGCGGTGCTACCTAAGGTAATCTGACAAAGCCTCTCATTTCTGCTTGGGGAGGAGCCAATAAGAGATTTTGAAAAGGGAAATTGCATGATCTAGCTAATCTCTAAAAAGCACTTCCTTGTTGCAGGGATAAATGCAGGGAGTGGAATGAATGGCCTGCTAGCGTCTAGACACTTGCCTTTAAAATGAAAGGAAAAAAAAGGGTACAGGCAGTACATGGAAGCCCACAGAATGTGGACAAGCAGTCAGTTCAGTTGAATACAAAATAGTACTGGGTTCAGTTGTTCCGGTTTCCACACACAGTGTCTGGATTTTCATATTGCATAGATCTATGAAGTCTTAACAATTAAATGGTTATGGGACAAAAGGAAGTTAGTAAAGGAAGAAGTAGTAGAGAAAGGAGGAGGAAAACATTTTCCAAGGAAATCTCTGAATTAATATTTTTCAACCTTGCATGAAATGAAAGAAGCTTTTTATCCCCATAAAATGTCAGGAATAAATCCCACAGCTCTGCTGACGGGAACTCTGGTAATCTCCACCTCGCCCCACCCCACCCCCATCCCCACCCCCAACCCCTGCAGGCCCAGGAGCAGATCCCAGATCCTTGAGGCTCTGCAGGCCGAAGATCAAACTGATATCCCAGAGAAAATCAACTTCAAAGGGTTTTTCCCAGATCCTTCAGATAGTGGGATTACATGTGACAAAATCACCAGGCAAAGTTTGTTCATAATCAGAACTTGGAAGGAAAGACAGTTGAAAACCAATTCAACTGAGAAAGAAAATCTTAAAAAACAAACAAACAAAAAAAAAGCCCTAACTATGAACATTAGCAGTAAGCACTTTAAAATATACTTTGAATATAACTGAATGCCTAAAACAAACAAAAAATACAGTATATTTGCTTTTATCATAAATGTCCACATGGTGCCAACTTTAAATAAACATAATGGTGTGTATGTGTATCCCACTTTATCGCTATATACTTAGTTGACTGCAAGATTTACTCTAGAGTTCCATTAAGCAGCAGACTCCCTTGCTGTGTCAATGACTATTCAGTTTACAAGCGTGTAATTCATAATCAACAATCAGAAGAACGGAGCATGCCTTTATCAGTCCCCAGCCATTCCATATAGTTTTTTAAAAAATGTAATTTGCTTCAAAGGTTTATTTGCTTATAGACTTTATTTTCCCATCAGGCAAACAAGGAAAGAGAGCCCCCAAAATAGAAGTGGTAATTACAACAAAAAGAAAAAGGAAAGAAGAAAACCCAGTTATGTGTTTTGGCCATCTTGCAACTCGAGACTATTTTGGCAGTTACACAATTAATTTTTTTTAAAATGTTGTAACAAAAAGTTAACAGTCTGGTTCATAATGCTACACTTTTATAGACCCAGCCTCCATGTCTCCAGTGGCAGTCCCCCTTTTTCACTGGGGCATATATGACAGGAGTGGACTGGCACATAATTACATAAGAGTCACCAGGGTGTTTGATGAAAATTCAGACTTGGGGGCCCCACTGCCGGTCCCAGAAACTCTGTAGAGGAACAAGACCCCCAAGCAAGTGGGACAGTGGAATACATCATCATTGCTACCTTAAATGTAAGATACCCAGAGCTTAGGCACTGAGGCCTGGGTGGGATAGAACTAACCAGCCACTGTGTGGATGAAGTAAGACAGTGGACATTCTGAGATTTCATTTTCCTATAGCTCTACCAATACAAGACCCCAAATCCTTGTTATATGTAGAAAGTTGTGATCATACATATGAGATATATACATATTTATGATATATACCTTATATATGTCTATGTAGGTATCATATATAAATATAAAAGATATAGTCTATTAATTTTGTTTAAAATCCTACAATCAGACAAAATAAAAGGAGAAATCTTTTATTATGGCCTATCCCAAATAATCTAGAATGTATTTCAGAAAGATTAAGACCAATTTGAGTTTCAGTGATTTATATATTTTTCTAAAATTATAAATATGAATATCTGACAGAATGTTCTATTAACCAGAATGTATTCTTTTCTTGGAATGTGCCAATAGACCTTCATCACATTCCACACTGTGTGTCAGCAGTATGAACACAGGTTTTCACTGTGTGGGCAGATGGAAAGAAACTATAAATGCCTGTTTGGATTCTGATGCCAGGGCAGCTTGCCAAACCTCATTGATACTTCTTTTTATTATCCTCTATGAATATATTTGGTGTAGAAACTGGCATGTCTGTTTAGTAGTAGAAACCACTGTGCATACATTTATAGCGATGAGAAGGTAGTAATTTCTGGGGAGCCACTCAAGTGAAGAAAGTATCTCTGGAGTTGATTTTATTGTCTTTGTCACTAGATGTCACTGCATACACAAGTGTGCTACTGTGACTGAGGGTAATGGGCTGCTGAGAAAGAGACAAAATAGAATCTGGAAGCCTTCCCTGTGACCATACTTGGAAGATATCTGCACTTTGGATCTCTCTGAGGCAGCCTCACAATCTTGTTTAATTAGGCTAATCCTCCTTAATACTCTGTCATTTTACAGATTGTGTGAAATCCAATTTCAATGTGCGCAAATCTTTTGCCATTCAACAACATTTTGGAGTGTCATATGTAGTAAATGTATCTTATTCAAAGTTTCTTTTTGACTTGGAATTATGAACAGAATGAAAAGTCACCACTCATATGCTACTTCTAATTCAGGGTTATATCATTAAATCACCAATTTTTTCTCAATCAGAATGAAACATTGAATAGGTACTTAAAATTGGCTCCAAACCTAGCCTGTTTGCTAAATATAGTAGCATGCATTTGCTACTAAGAGACTTTATTTAAAATTTACAATCCCTCTATCCAATGTTCTCCCAAATTCCAAGGTCATATCTGCATCCTTTGGGGGAAGAAGTGTGCTTGGTTAGAACCTTGTCCAAGATTTCTTCTTGCGAGGTTTGCTGTATTTGTAATATGTGCTTCAGAGATTAATTCAAGTTGACATTATAGCCTTCTAGGGAGACAGTAATTTATATATTTCCCCTTCTTATTCCCAACCCCCAAAGGGATTTGTGACAATCCTATCAGGAAGATCCTGCTGGATCATTAGTGGAATTACACCTTCATATTTTTATTCGCCAAGATCCTATTGCCAGCAGGAATTTTACTAAAGGCAACTATCATTTAGACTTCCTGTCATCTCTTTAGCTGCTGAGCCAGATGTGAATAGTTATCTTACCGGAATTTGGACAGACAGGTTCCTAAGTTTAGGTCCTATAACACTGCCAGTGATCTGGTCTAATAAAATAAGTACAGATAAGATATGAAAGACACAGGTTATGATCTTAAATCTTTTGTATGACTATGGAAAATCTGGGCCTCAGTTTCCTCATCTATAAAAGGAAACTAAGAAAATCTATCTTTATCTCACAATGGTTTTAGGAGAATCAAGCTAGATAATATATTTGAAAAAAAATCAAAAGTGTTGTATAGATTCAAGACATTATCTTCATCTCCATAATAATCTAATTCCACAAGTGTATTTTTAAATAAGATTAAAGAGATGCAGTCATAAAACTTTCAAAAGTTATCTATGGTTTTCATCTCTTTTTAAAAATTTATGTAAGATTTTAGCCGATAACCAAACATGAATAGCACCTTTATGCCTAGATATTCATTTGCTTGCTCTCAGCCACAGTCGGTGTAGGACAAATTCAAATAGGTGACATCACGGAACATGGTGGCATGTTTCTGGGCACGCGTGGGTTAAATTCACACAGCAGGGTACAAATCACCTTTATTTCAGTGCAGACCTTGAGATGCCTGGATGGGGTCAGGGAGTGTAAAAAGAGAAGACAGAGAACAATCACATAGCTAAAGCCATATCAAGCCTTAAAAGGGGCAGACCTGTTAGTTTAGGGCCCAAATTTTAGCTCTTATTTCTTAGAAATATAGCCCCAAATAAAATTACATAAATCTTGTCGGATACGAAATGGTTCTTTCAAAACAACATTTTGATGAATCTAAGGTAAACAGATCTGACTCATGCAGATCAAATTTCCGTTAAAGTGCACAAGATTTTAAGAATGGTTTAGGGACAAAAAAAGTGAGAAAACTAGGGTGAGTTTGATTAATCTTAAATGCAGTTAGTTTTTGTCACAAATCTAGTCTTCAGACTTACTCTTCTGACTCTCTTTTTAAAAAGTTGAGTCCCATGAAATGAGCGAATTATGCTGATGACAGCATATTTGGTAAATGGTGGGCTACGGACCTGGGACGGCTCCTCTCTGCCTTAGTTCAGATTTCTACGGCACCGCAGGCCTGAAAGGGATCCTCTAATTTATGGGCGGGATTAGTGCTCTACAGCCAATGTGTGTTGTTCTTCGTGGCTTTCAGCCCTCGTGGTTTCTCGGCTCCTTATGGTCACTGTGGCCACCTAGAAATTCTTTTCAGGAGCATAAATAACCAGATCAGCTGCTGCAGGCTGGAGTTGGGCAGAACAAAGGGAGGTAAAGGGCACTCCCTCAGACCCGTGTCTGTTCACAGATCCCAGCGGACGCCCTGGGGTCACGTCTGACAAAACCTCCTTCCAGCCCCATTTGATAAGTCTCTGTCCTGCACAACCGGGTTGCCTCTACTTAAGGTCTGGGGGACACGCTCCAATAATGTAAACTCTGCCAATAGAAATACTAGCGGTGGAAAAAAACACACCCAGGCCCTGCAACAAGCAGGAAGCCTCCTCTTTTTTGTTTTTCCTCTTTAGAATACTTCTCTATGGAAATCCTTAAGGTAAATATGGGAGTTCATGTCTCAGAATCTGTTGGCAATATTAATCTTTTGATATGAATCTTTTTAACTTAGGGATAACCCCAAGTGGGGAAAAACAGGGCAGTTGAGGGTTACTTTAAAGTGAGGCAGCACAGCTTCTGGTTCCTTGCTTTGTTCACTGTTGCCTGATGCTACAGTGTGAACAGGTTTTCCCTAAGCAGCATCTGGTCCCTCTTGGAAGATTCCACAGGCGTTTAGTCTCTTTCAGGTTTTCAATAGTGGCCTCAGGGGCAGTTGACCATCTGGCAGGGTGTCACCTGGCCAGTGGGGCCTGTCTGACACACGCTGCTCCACATTCCCCTGCATAGAATGGCCCCAGTGCCTACCAAGGACCTGGCTGAGTGCTGGACAATTGGCCATGGTGCTTAGCACTGAGCCAGAAACCCAGTACTAATAAAAGCATGTTTTATTAACAGTAAGGCAAGATTCTATAGTTTCAGAATGTGTGTTTGTAGACAGCAAAATTAAGTTTCAATTTTGATTTGTTTATATCCTAGCCTGCATAGCCTTGGGCAACTACCTATGAGGTTTTAAATCTGCAAAAGAAGCAAAATAATAACAATTGGATTCTTGTGATTATCAATAAGGCTACCCAACAAGATGAGAGGTGAGGAGGGAAAGAAGGGGAAGGGTCAAGTCAATGAACTTTTATAAAGGATCCATGGACAGAGACAATGGGGGAAGAGGGGAGAATGGAATCTGAAAGGCAGAGGGTGGGTTCTGCAGGGAAGAGCAATGAGGGAAAAACGGGGACAACTGTACTTGAACAACAATAAAAAAATAAAGGTGTATTTTTTTCCTTTTTTAAAATCCTCATTTAAGGGCATGCTTATTGCTTTTAGAGAGGGGGAGGGAGAGAGAAAGGGAGAGAAGCATCGATGTGAGAGAGAAATATCAGTTGGTTACCTGTAGTAAGCATCCCAACAGGGACTAACCCAAAACCTACGCATGTGCCCTGACTAGGAATCAAACCCATGTTCTTTTGGTTTACAGGACTAGTCTTCAACCAACTGAGCCACAACAACCCAGGCTAAAGGTATACTTTATATCAGGTAACAAAGCATACATTTTAATAGGCCGGTAAAGGAGTGTTTAAAAAGGAACGTTTTGTGAAGTTGCAAGCACAATTTAAGAAAAAGAAAGAAAGGATCTAGGCAGTTCCATAGGGTTTGTGACATGTCAGAGCTGTTACTATGTTAGGGCTGCAGGGGCAAAGTCAGAGTGAAGTTCCTGGAAACCAGAGAGGGAATTGTAGAGAGAGAAAGAGTCTGACACAGCTGTTGATTTTGTCAGAGGGGTTGGTGCCACCAAAGCATAACAAGGAGTGGAGGGGGATAGGTACTCAGCCAACAATCTTTGGACTTCGTTCTCCTCCCATTCTCTGAATATCCACCTATTTCCCAAACTAAGTAGCAGCCCGAACCACAACCCCTTGGCACTCACATATGTGTGGCAAGCTTCTTACTCTTGAGACATTTAGCCTGATGTTTTTTTCCTAGCAGACGAGCATGAGTGTCCCATGCACACAGCAAACATGCTGGAAAGCCTATGTACCCCAAAGCAGCACTAAATCAATCACTGACAGGAGTTAAGGTGATTTAGCTTCCTCACTCTTCACTGTCTCCTTAGAATTCTCCCAGGCTCCAGCACCAGTTGCCTACAATGAACAGTTGCATGATAACATACCCATTATTGGATTTATTCCTTTCCTTGTCTCACTTTTCTGCATCTAGGGATCACCACCCAAATCAATCAATGACATTATATTCTCTGTCACAGAGTCTTTTGGGGAAACGCCAAGTTAAGACAAAACCCCACTGGCATAGTTATTGGGTCAGCCTCATAAACTACAGGACACAGAGCAAGATGCAGAAAAGTAGAGAGTGGATTTGGGGAGGAAAATGGAAGCCGCTCACATAAGCACTTAGCACAGGACCTTGTCTCCTTCACAGCACCTTAGCTAGCACTTAGCTTGACAATGACGGCAGCACTTGTACAATTGTTTTCTCATTCTACTCTTCCACTATGCCACTCAATCAGTTACCATACCTCCTGGGTTCCCCCGCTATCCTTAATGTTTGACTTCATAGTGGTGTTGGCTGGGTTTTAGCTCAGAACATATATACATATACATACATATATGTGTATACACACACAAACACACACACACACACACATGAAGGGGGGCACAGAAAAATCCAGAATTACCTTCTAGGGCAGGGCCTTTGTAGTACAGGCTTCCCCTGTTAAGTGAGTGTTCTATGAATTTATCTGTATTGATAGTGTACCAGCTGGCATTGTTGTGAGAGGCTGCTTTCAACTTCAGTAAATTTTTCTGAAGACTCTTTAAACACATTTGCCCAATTCATGATATGTGATTTACAAGCTCACCTGACCACACTGCATGGAGTGTTCAGCAGTTTTTGACCAAAAAAGGCATGAACCTCATGCCCCACCCTCCCTATTGACTGGCTATTGCCCTGAGCAACTTTGTTTGTTTGTTTCCCTGGATGAAAAAAGTCTTCAAAGGGAAGTGTTTTGCCAATGTGAAAGAGCTGAAACAAAAAATGGCAAGGGCACTAACAGCCATCACAATAGAAGAGTTCAAAAGCTGTTTTGAGCAGTGGAAAAAAATGTCTCGATAAGTGTATTGCATCAAATGGAGAGTACTTTGAAGGTGACTAAAGTTTAAACATGTAAGAATAAATACACATTTTTTAATAAATACATTCCAGTTTTGGGAGGCCACCCCTCCTATATATGTCTTGTGTAAGAAATAAATGAGAATAATTCAAGGGGGCTGAGCAGTAGATGGGGGTGAGAGAAAAGGTGAAAACTAGATGGTATGCCTAATAAAGAACAAAGCCTTAAAACTTAAATGAACATATATGCATTTCATTTCATCAACAATCAATTAAAAGAGGAAGGCTGGGAGGATAGTATTAGCAGATACAGAAAGACAACCAACCAAATATCCCCTAAATTAAAGTATATAGTGGCTGGGTGGCTCAGTTGGTTGGAATATCATCCTGAATACCAAAAGTTTGTGGGTTTGATCCCTGATCAGACAAACCTAGGTTGTGGGTTCAGTCCCCAATCAGAGCATGTACGGCAGGCAACCGATCGATGTTTCTCTCACATCAATATTTCTCTCTCTCTCTCTCTCTCTCTCTCTCTCTTTGTCTCTCTTTCATTCCCTCTCTCTTTCTCTCTCTCTCTTTCTACCTTCCCCTCTCTCTAAAATAATCAACAAATGCATCCTTGGGTAAGGATAAAGTATGCAGGCACTAAATCCTACCATTTGTACAAGAGTCCTGATCTGATGTAAAAAGTAGAACCAAGTATCCACTATGAAGTGCCATAAAACCTTATTTATTATAGTACAGTATGTATCAGCATTTTCAGTCCACTAAAAGTCTCAGCATATGTATTGAGTGAAAATGTTTAGGTAAAGGATAGAGGGCTTCAATCAAATCAGCTATTGGAGCATGGTTACCACTAGGGCCAATAATAGAGATTGGCATATAGTTGATGCTTGGTAAATATTTGATGGATAGGTTGATGATTGGATGGGTTAGCCTAATAGTAGAAAATAAAGGAAGTCAACAGTTATCAAAATACTAATTAATATTCATCCACAGAACTCCTTGTCTAGAACAACCTTAACACTTTCCTCATGATGTGTGTGTGTTTGCACATGCACGTGCATGCAAGAATGAAAGTGTCAGTACACACGGGTGTTGTAAAGGGCCCTGATATAAGGAAGCACAATACAAAAGGCCATTACTGCAATCAGCCCTTCCCATAATTTCTCCTTCCAATGCAGAAGGTGTTTCTTTCCTTCTTGTGTTTTGAATGCTCTGAGTTCTAACCTACCAGCTCAGTGCTCTTCATCTTTTGAGAGGCAGGATGGATTTTATCTTGATGGAGATTTGAATCCCTGCCAGAATCCCCTGGTGTGTTTGAATGATAAGTGAGTTTCTGGAAACCACCCCAAATCCCCTAAAGCAGACTTTCTGTGAGAAAAAGCACCCAATTCTATAATTTAATTAAGCATATGCAAGTTAGGGGGGCGGTGTGTGTATGTGTGTGTGTTTCATAGATTTCCATTTTAACAGAGCCATAAGGCTCAATGATTGGAGGTTGACACCAAGTTTTCCAATCTATTTGATCATTTAGTTTTGTTAACTGATGTATGTGGCTATTAAGGGAAAGTGTATTTGGCAAACCACTATAATCCCCATCATCCTTCTTCCTTTTGGAGGAAATCATGGTTTATTTATTTTGGGATGGGAGAGAGGTAAAGGAAGTTGTTCTTTCATGTGCACAGACACAAAGATCACATTTCAATCATATTCATGATCTCAATAGCATATTGCATATTTCTTGGGGAAATATGTTTGTTGTTTTGAATTAAAAATATGTTCCTAGCCCTGACTGATGTGGCTTAGAGTTGGTTGGGTGTCATCCTGTGAAGCAAATGGTTGTCAGTTCAATTCTCAGTCAGGGCACATGCCTGGGTTGTGGGTTCAGTCCCCGGTTGGGGCACGCATGAGACACAACTGATCAATGTCTCTCTCTCATATAGATGTTTCTCTCCCTTTCTTTCTCCCTCTCTTCCTAAATCTTTAAAAAGATCAGTAAATAATATCTTTTTGAAGAAGTCTCCTATTTGAGTCCCTCAAGTCACATAGAGTTTTGGACATTTCAGTTAAACTCCTAGTATGTTATTTAATTGAATAGTGTAAGCATGTGAATCCTAAGGAGTGGACTGATGTCAATTTTCAACATGGCACCAGAGTCTCTAGAATTCCCCATGGCAATTTCAAGGGCTGCCTCAGCTGTGAAAAAATGAATTCCACATCAGACCTTAAATGAATTTTTCAAGATATGTAATTGGATAGGATATTCAGGTCTGAAATATAAACAAAAAATAACAAAGTAAACATTTCAGTCTCCACTGAGGATGACTATTTATCTTCAATGGTTCTTTGAGGACAAAAACTATAAAGAACTTCTTTTCTGAACAGACTGACAGCTGTCAGAGGAGAGGGGATTTATGGGGCTGGATGAAAAAGGTGAAAGGATTAAAAAAAACAACAAAGCTCATAGATGCACACAACAGTATGGCAACTTCCAGAATGAAAGGGGAGGAGAGAGAGGTAGAATTAGATAAAGGAGGGAATAAATGGTGATGGAAGGAGACTTGACTTGGGGTGGTGAACACACTATACAATATACAAGTGATGTATTACTATTATAGAATTATATACCTGAAGTTTATATAATTTTATGAATCAGTGTCACCTCAGTAATAAAAAGAGCCTCTCTTCTGATATCAAGCATTTCTTCCTTCCTTGTGAGATATAATTAACCTTTATTAAAAAATTAAGGATGGCATATTTTGTGAGAAACAGCTTAATTGTGTATAACATCTAAGTGAAAAATAAATACATATTTATTTTAATGCATATGTATACATTTCAATAGAAAATTATTTTTAAACCACCAATCAGATAAATTCTACTTTATTATTTACATGTATAGGATAAAAATGTAGTTAAGGTTTATTATCAAAGTAAATCATATTTAATAAATGCCACTGAGTTTGCAAAATCATAGTGAGTAGGAATCATTTATTTTTAAGTATTCTTAATCTAATGTTGTTTAATATGGGGGGTTTATTCTAAGAGTTCTTTATGATGACAGAAACAGACCCAAACAAATCACCTATATAGAGATTACCTGCACCTACACATCACATATAATTTATTATTCAAACTCAGGCCACATTTGACAGAGAAATTGGATGCTGTTTATAATTAAGCTGCAATGATAAGTATGAACTGTGACTGTCTTTGGAAAATTTGATGCATGATCACCCTACCTCTACACTTTTTCCTAGGAGTGTAAATTCCCCATATATTTTGTGTAGCTTTTTAACATGGAAACTGTTTTTTGACTTAAGAGAAATTAAGCCTCCCTCAAAAGAAAAAAAAATATGAACTCTTAGGAGATAAAATAAGTAAAAATAAATTTCAAAAAGAAAGTAACTGCACTACCAAATAAATGCTAGATAGATGGATGGATGGACGAATGGATAATGGTAAACATTTATTGAGTGCTTCCTATATCCCAAGCATTGCATGGAGTATTTTCCTACTTTGATCTCTTTTATGCAGGTGAAAAACTGAGTTCTAGAAAAAGAGGTATGTCCACGTTACAATAAGTAAGTGCTGAAGCCAAGTTCTTAACTCTCAACTGCCACAGCAGAGAAGATAAAGGAGCAAGAGTAATTGATTCATATCTGACTTCTAGAGTTTTGACCCTTAAAGGCATAATATCGACATATATAGAGAAGTTAGGAGTAAAAATCACTAAAGAGTGGGAAGTGGAGGTGATAAATTAAATTTTGATGTAAAACCAAAGCAACAGAATTGGAAGTATTAGTTAGAAACCATCTGTCCCAAAGTCCTCTCTTAAAGAAGCATCTAAGTCCCCAAAAGCCTAAAACATTAAATGCACCAGTGTGGTTGGAGGTTTAACCTCTCATTTTCCCACCTGACACTCTTTCCATGAACAGTACCTGGGTGGCAAATAAGAAGGGCCCAGGAGGCAACTGGAGAAATGAAATGGAAACTTGAGAGGGAAATGACAGATAAAGATGCACATGGGAGTGCCCTCCTTTAAGAAAGATTAATGTTGAAGCCATGAAGATGAGGAAGCTCTTTCAAAATGGAGTGCCTAAAAGGGGTGTAGTGAAGTAAATCATGTGAGGCCTGTATGAGTAAGGGCTGAAGGGAGGACACAGAGGCAGCAAAGCAGACAGGTTACAAATGGTCAGCAGCAAGGGAAGGAAATGAAGACCAGGGAGAATTTCAGAGACTGAAGAAGAGGACTCCATTGCCTATGTAATATTGAAGAAATTCAGGATCTAGATTCCATCATGTGCAAAGGCTGCAGTTATGATTTCTGCATATATTAGCGTATTTGCTTTTTATAATAGCCCTGGGAAGCTGACATTATTGTTTTTAGTCTATCGATGCCAAACAAGAGACAGAGATGCCACCAAAAAGAGAAAAATCTGGAAGCTGCTTTCACCCAAGGGCTAGTGGGACAATAGGATGCATAGTATTGTTACCAAAGTCCAAGAATTTTGAATATCCAACAGGAGCAAGATTCATAGTAGGACCTTGTCCATGGACTTGGAACCAGGCTGCTAATGGCAATACTAAAGGAAATAGAGAGAGAGAGAATATGCATCTTGCCTTCCCATTCCTTTCATCTCCAATTTTCAGCCAGTTTCTTCTATTGGCTGAGCTTAAAGGAAGGAAACTTGGGAAAATGAGTAATACATAGCAGAAGAAAAGGACACTAGATATAGCTAAGAGTAAACAGGAAATTGACTGGCATATGCACACACAGGAGATTTGTCATACATTACTTCTGCACATATCCTACTGGCCAAAACTCATTCACATGTCCCCATTCAGCCACAACAAGGCTGTGTGCCCAAGAAGACGATAATGGGGAAAATGGTGACCATAGTAGTTTCTACAACAGTACCTACAATATGAAAAGCACTGCAGTGGCCTCTGTAAGAAATGCAAAACTGAATTAAACTATAACTCCAGCTCACATGGGCAACCAATATAGTCATAATACAGAAAGACTATTTAAAAAGTGCAGTAATAAAGGTGTCATGTGATGCCAGAATACCTGGAAGAGATTCAGTAATCTGATTAGAGTACTAAACTGAAAGGATTTTTTGGAGATTATAGAATCAGAAAGGATTTTGACAAGCAATGGGAAAAGCCATTCCAGACTTAGAGAAGAGCTGGATGAGAGACACAGAAATGGGAGAATGGGTATGTGTGTTTAGGAATCCGAAAGTAGACTAGAGTGGCAATGTGTAGTTATGATGGTATTAATAAGAAAGAAAGATAGAAAAGAATCAAGTTTGGAGTAGCTTTGAATTTTGGGCCAAGATAATGGTGGAAATGGAGAGGTCAGTATAGAAAACAATGGATCTTTATTCTATTCTTTATACAAGGGTAGAAAAAAGTAGGATTATAGTTCCAATACAAATAAATAATACAATAATTGATAAATAGTAATACAAGAATAAAATCTGTTTTGCATACTCACAACTATAAACCTGATTTGCCCATCCCTGTATAATTCAGAACCTTAGAAAAAATTTGAGCAAGGTGGTAACATAATCAGAGCTGTGTTTTAGGAATATAACAACAAG
The DNA here is from genome assembly GCF_021234165.1 of Pteronotus mesoamericanus. Taxonomy (NCBI): domain Eukaryota; kingdom Metazoa; phylum Chordata; class Mammalia; order Chiroptera; family Mormoopidae; genus Pteronotus; species Pteronotus mesoamericanus. The sequence goes on along the minus strand of NW_026555105.1, from coordinate 29,996,155 downwards.
CAGCACATAAATAGACCTTAACGGGCGGAACTGTGTCCCTCCAAGCTCACATGTTGAAGTGCTAATTCCCAATATCTCAGAATGTGACTGTATTAGAGATAGGGTCTTTAAAAAAAGTAATTAAATTAAAATGAGGTCATTAGGGTGGGCCTAATAAAATAAAACTGGTGTCTTTATAAGAAGAGGAGATTAGGATATAGCACAGACATGTACAGAGGGAAGACCATGTAAAGACACAAGGAGAAGACAGCTATCTGCAAGCCACAGAGAGAGAGTCCAGAGAAGAAACTAACTCTGCTGAGACCTTGTTCTTGGATTTCTAGCCTCCAGAATTATGAGGAAAGGATTTATGCTGTTTAAGTCTGAGATATTTTGTACTTTACAGCTCTAGCAAATGAATACAATGGGTCTAGCACTGATTTCACCTAGGTTTGATCACCAATGTACAGCCAGAATAAAGGTAAAATTTCCACTTAATGAATTAATGTGACATACTTTAAGAGCTTAAGTTTTTCAACTTAAGAGGGTCTTTGAACAACAATATTTCAAAAACTGAAAGCACTCATAGTCTACTAAAACCCACGTGGCTTGAGTTCTTAATCCAAAAATGTCAGTCCATATTGTTGAGTTAAAATGAACCAGGGTAGTATGTCAGTTATCTACTGCCAAAATAAACTGCCATAAATCTTAGTGGCTTAATACAGCAAATTTTGTTTGTTTGTTTGTTTTTCTCATGAGACTATAGATCAGCTGAGAGATTCTGTTAACTTGGACCAAGGTTAGCTGAATTTACTCATTTGGCTGTAGCCATGTGGCAGGTAGGCTGGGCTCAGCTTGGATGAATGACTGAGTTCCCCTGCACATGGTCATCCTCCAGCAGGCTAGTCTGGGTTTGTTATCACAGGAAAACAGGCGAGTAAAAGAGAAAGCCAGAGAATGTATGGTATCTAGAGGTCCAGATTTGACATTGGAGCAATATCATTTCTCCAACATTCTATCCACTAAAGCAAGTCACATGTTCAAACCCAGATTTGAAAGGTGGGAATAAAAGACTTCACCCTTTCATAGAAGTAGCTGTAAATTTACATTGCAAATGGCATGGATGCAGGGATTAGTAAAAAAGTGGGGCCATTTTCACAGTCAATCATAGGTTATTTCTTACAGTGGAAGTTTGAACCACAGTACCATTGAGTTACCTTAAAAGGGAACATGCAGCTGAATCTCTTATCCAATGTAGGAATTCCCCCAATTTAAACACAAAAAGATTAAAAAAAAATAATAACAGTCAAAGAAGCTTCCTACCACCTGACCATTTGACCTAACTTTTCTCACTAGGCAAAAAAAAAAAAAAAAGGAAAAAACATTGTAGTTCTCCCACTGCTGCCTGCAGGGTTCGGTTTATCTGACTTCTGCTATGAGTCACAGCTGACTGAGGGGTGGGGGTGGGTGATGAGTCATGGCCTAAGACAAAGATAGAATTTGATGGGGGTGGACTGGAAGGTGGGACAGAAGACATTGCAAGTTCAGGCATTATGTCAGCATTTAGGGTGATTTCTTCTTTCCTGCAGCTGTGAAATTTGGGCAGTGTGCCCCCTTCTGAAATCCAGAAGAGAAGATTCCACATAGACCTTGTGCAGCTGGGTTTAGGGGATGTATACCTTTGTGTCTCAGAGAGTTGAGCTGCTGATTTCAGAAGTGATTGTGTCACTGCCCTGAATGTGCTACAGTTCTCCTTTGTCCCCATGTGCCTGTTCAACAGACCATTTCATCCTGCTATCCCCAGGAATCAATTACCTGGTCAGTTTGAGAGTTAATATTTAGAGAGTCTAATGGTTGCATGTAATTTACTGCAAGAAAAAAAAAATAAGCCAATGTTATCTATTGACCTACTCACACATGTATTTGCATTTGACAGCTTTTTAAAATACCCTTTGGCTCAATGACAGTTTAAGCTTAAATCGCTATGGTAGAGATTTTTTTCCAGCTATTGCTCTGTATTTTAATTTTGGCTGCACAGTCACCTGTCTCAAGCACACAAATATTTGTGCATCTGGCTTCCAGCAATTAACATGTCTCCTCCCCAGAGGTAAAGATTAGATGAAAATTGTCACCCCAAAATAAATCTGGAAACAGAACTCCTGAGAGTTTGCCAAATAAGGTGACTACCAACCTTAAGATGCTGAACTTTGACATGACTGTCATAGAAACACAGGCAAGGCATGGTTGGCTCACATTCAATGTGCTCGACAACATCCTTCGTGGCAGGACGTGCCATCATTTTGATTTGCAACAGAATAAAAGGAATCTATTTGTATATTTGGAAGTTGGAGTGAGGATTTCCTGAGTTCCTGATGAAGTCATTCCTGCCTACAACAGCCTTGCTAGTATCACTAGAGTTAAAACCGGGTCACCATTTCCATGCAAGTGTGTGGTGTATGCACTGCATTTCAGAGTCTAATTAAAATTCAATCATGTATTATTTTTTCCCACATTAAAGTTGGGATCAAACCAAAATTTCAGCACACAAGGAAAATGCTTTAAACATAATATATTATGTTTGCATTGCCTGTCGAAGAGAGAGTGCCTTTAGCACAGTACCCTGGACATATTGATGGGAAAAAGGGAAAAATATTGGCTGCTGGTATCTAGAAAAGATGCCTTGGCTTCACAAGCTTCTCCCTGCAGATATAAATATAAATAGATAATAACTTGGCTTTGGGCTATAAAACCCTTGCTTATTTTGCTTAAGTTCCCCAAAAAACTTCTTATGGTGTTATCTCTGATCTGTGAAGAGCTCAGCATAGCTCTCCCTGCTGTTGATACCATCTGCCCTGAAGAGACTATGATTTCTCCAGAGGATGGTGTGCAAGCTATGACACAGGAGCATGTACTCCTCCTGTGCTGAGACACTAGGCTTAGGGAAGTCAGAATGATCAAGAGGCTGGCTGCCAAACCCCAGGGAGCACCACTCATATGTAGCCCTGAGGGGTGATTGCAGTAGATGCTGTAGGAACCTTACCCATGCTTCTTTTCTTTCCCTATGCCTTCAGGGCACAGCAGCTCTACCCCCTCTGAGAAATGCCTTTCTCTGGCTCTTAATGCCCCAACCATATCCACTCAAGTGGGGGAAAGAACTGAAGGAGGGTTAACACCCACTGGGAGCAGCCCTCAATGGATGACAGATAGGACTTGGTGTATACATACCCCAGTTCTCTTGCCACTTGGTGGGGAATAAATCTTAGCTATACTTCATACCATTTTCCAGCAGTCCTAAGCAGGACTAAATTCCAGTTGCTCACAGCAGAAGTTGGTTCAGTGAAACACCCTATATGAGCTGCTTTCATTTTCCTGTCTTACTTTCACTCTCCCACATCTATATTTATTTTATTTCCCCCAAAAGTCATTTGCCTTTGAGATATGATCTCAGGGACTGTTTTGGGGGAGTTGTGTCTAAGAGAGGGGGAAAACTCACTTGAGACCCCATGTTTTATGTGGTTTTGAGAAATGGACAGAACAGCATAATGTCCCTTTCTGGACAGCAGTTTATCCCATGATATTTTTGGATCCTGCCTTTGAGGAGATGGAACTCATCCCAACACAATTAGCTGTTCCTCATCCCATGGGGTTCATCCTCATCACTGTACTGTTTGCTCCTCTAGACACATGCCAAAGCGTGTGAAGTCTGATTTTTCCAACATAGAGGAGACTCACCTCTGCTCTTTTTTCCTTGAGGCTTATTGCTGCTTTCCAGATAGAGTTTAGCACCATATTTCCCTCTCGTTTTCACATAGTATGCCTCCTATCTTACATTCTCACCACCAGAGTTAAAACAGCCTTTTGGAAATGTAGATCAGATCATGTCACTCAATGGAGAAGTGATCATGTCAGTTCCAGCTGGCAGAGGCTCCCTTGCCTCTAAGAATATAGCTGTTAAGCCTTGACTGTGGTCTGCAAAGCTCAATGATGACTTGACTCCTGGAGACCACACCATTTTCTGCCAGACTCTTCATGTTTTGCTTTTCTTTGAGCATGCCCACATGTTCCTGTTGCAGGATTTTGCATTAGCGGTTCCCTTTGTTTAGCATGCTCTTCGTGCTGGTGTGTGTGAGTCACTCCCTCACTTTACTTAAGTCTTTGTGCAAATGTCACCACCTCAGATAGGCCTTTGCTCACCATCCCAGTACCCCTTTAGTTTTTTATCCCTTACCCTACTGTTTTTTCTTTACAACTCTCAACACCAGTTGGCATCATATGTACTTGTTTGGCTGTTTTCTGTTGGTCTTCCCACTACAATCCTTATATCACTGCCACTGTGTGCCTGCCACGCAGAAGGTGCTCAACTAATGTTTGTTTGGCTGACTGAATTATTATATGTCATTAACTCTAAAGACAGTTTAAAGTGGTCTATCAAATACTTTTACTAGAGTAATGGTTTACACACATAGTCTATATTTTTATATTGTATATTTCTCTCTATAGATTTCATTTTTTAAAAAAGTATTTGTTTTATTTTTACAGAAAGGGGAAGTGATGGAGAAAAAGAGGGAGAGAAACATCAATGTGAAACAGAAACATTGATCAGTTGCCTTTCTGACATGCCCCGACCAGGAGCTGAACCCACAACCCAGCCATGTGCCCTAACCAGCAATTGAACCAGTCAGTAGCCTTCTGCTCTGCAGGATGCTGCCCAACCAACTGAGTCACATCAGTCAGGGCAGATTCATTTCTTTTTAAAGGACTGAGTCTTTATTCTCCAAGTACACATTTGCCAAGTTTTCCAATTTGCTTTTTCTTTTTATATTCATTTCCAAGTTAGGAGAATGTCCATAACTGGAGAGATTGATGAATTAACTAACAGAAAATAAAATGTGTTCCTCAAACTGGGCTTCTAGCTTCTATGCCCATTCTTCTGGTTAACAGATATTAATTGAAGATTTACTATATGCCTGGAACTATGGTACATGCCAAAGATGTATCAGGAAATACAATAGCCAAAAATCCCTAATCTCATAGGATTTATATTCTGAAAGGAAAGACATGCAAGAAAATGTAAACATAATAAACAAGAAAATATTTAGTATGTTTGAGGGATACTGTAGGTGGCCAGAGAAGGCCTCATTGAGAATTTGACTCCTGGGAAAAATTTAAGTGAGGATGGAGCCACGCTTATGTATGTGGGAGGAGCATTCTAGGTAGGGGCTGAGGTGGGAGCAGTGTTCCAAGACTGTACAGAGACAGGAGCCACAGGGGACTGAGCAAGAATAGGGGGTAGGAGATCATGCACAGAAGAAGCAGAAAGCAGGTCAGGTAAGTCTGTGCAGGCATTAAATGGACTTTGATTTTCACATATGTCAATAATTTTTTAAAAAACAATAGATTGTAGCTGTTGCCAACCCATTCGACTAAACAGTACTTCCAGATTCCTCCATATGAAAAGCTATTCCATGAAAAAAGAGCACGTTATCACTATCGATGAGTATTATTTTATTATATTGTTTCTTAATGTCTAGTTATACTTTTCCTTAATTGCATAGTGATTATTAATATAATAATTATTTTAACATTACTATTTTATATTACTATATTAATGTTAATATTTTTATAAATAATAAATATGAAAAGAAAAAGATAATTTATGAAATAAAAAATTAGAGATTTAATAGGTTGGCTCTTTAACTTTTTATTATAATAGTTTTATAGAGATATAGTACACATACCATTTAATTCATCCAATTAAAGTGCACAATCCAATGGTTTTTAGCATATGCATACAGTTGTACAACCATTATCATGATCAATTTCAGAACCTTTCCACAACCCCAAAAAGAAACTGTACCCACGAAGTTAGTCCTCATTTCTCCTCAACCCCTCCTCCTAGTCCCTGGGCAACCACTAATCTACTTTCTAGCTCTATGGATTTGTATATTCTGGACATTTCATATAAATGGAATATGTGGCCTTGAGTTTGGCTTCTTTGCCCATATACTGTTTTCAAGATTCATCCATGCTGTAGCATGTGTCAATACTTCACTATTTTTGTGGCTGAATAATATTCCATTGTGCAGATATATCTTATTTTGTTTATCTCTTCATCAGTTGATAGACATTTGGGTTGTTTTCTGCTTTTTGGCCATTATGACTATGCTCTTATGAACAATTATGTGGAAGATTTCGTGTAGATGTATGTTTACATTTCTCTTTGGTATATACCTAGGAATAGAATATATTGACTCTTAAAATCCATGGTAAGAGACTACTAATATAGCCTCCATTAACTGAAAACAATTTACTTTTAAATCTGTATCGATGAATCAATTGATAAAGAACTATTAAAACAAATTAATTATAATTTAGGGAAAAAATCTAAGAATAAGAGAAACCCTCAAAATTGATTTATATATCAAAACCATTGATTAACTAATTTTGCCTTTCAGAACTAAGTTTTCTGCAAAATTGTGCAAAAATGTTGAAAAATCATATATACATGTACATATGTGTGTGTGTGTGTATATATGTATAAAAATACATATGTGAATATGTTTCACCATAGAGTAAAGGGTTTATCTTGGCCAGTAAAGAATTTTGTTTTGTCAAATAAGTTTATAGAAGAGTAGCTCTCATTAGTGGCGGGGAGCTGAGCTGGCAGCCCTGACCTGTGCTGCCAGTTGCTAGTCAGGTGATGGCCATCTCTGGCTCAGTCACGAGTTGTAACAACAGAGCTCCACAGGGAAACATTTACCAAATCCTAAATTCCCACCAGGTGCTCCTTTGTGACAGGCACTGACAGAAGCATGAACCAAGGAGGCTTTGAAGACTTACAATCTAGTTGGGAAACAAAATTTAATTTAAGAGGTCAAAGCCTGCAGATGTCAGGAATTGTTAACAACAACTTAATCTGAGCTTGTTCTTAAAGCGTAGTTTATTCTGTCCCAAACTGCTTCTTTCTCTCAAAATCCTCCCAGGGTCCTGAGGTTTCCCACCACCAGGAGTACTCATAGGATGGGTGGACTGACACCCAGGGGATTTGGGAACTAAGGAGGTGAGGGGCTCTTGGCCACAAAAGTCTGACTGTCCTGCTTTTGTGGCCTTGAGTCAGACTCCAGTGTGCGTGTGGTGAGAGTTCTGTGGTCTAATAGGTCATACCCTCCAGCTTGTCTGACTCAGGATGATGAGTGTCCCTTCCCTGCTCAGCGGCAGTGGGAGCCCAGGCCCAGCTCAGCCAAGCGGAGGTAGAGGCAGAGGTGGCAGCTGGCCTCAGAGCAAGAAGGTGGAACAGTGGAAGAGGCCAGGATGCCCTGGGGACCTCTGGTGCTGATCAGTTCCAAAGAAGCTGTTTACCCAAAGACTCAAAGCCCCTGTCTGTCATTTCTGCCACTCATACCCTGCTGGGGTGTATTTCCAGGGACCAAAAATCTCAGCCTTTTTCTGGTCATCTGCTACAGCACAGCTTGTGCACTTTTTGAAAATTTTACAGGGACAGGAAGGGCACAAGTTTTCTCTTCATGTGCCCTGTAACAAAATCAGAAGCTGTGACGTATGGGCCACAATCTCCCTAGGAAAAAAATCTTCCTTTCTTATTCATTAAATTATTATTATTTATTTTTTTTGGAAGAGCTCTACTTAGGCTGGACAAATCCCTGAAATTGTCTTTGTCACCAAAGATTTATTTTTAAAAAATGGAGTAAATGAAACAGACACTCTTTCAGAAATGTTCCCATCTTCCTTTTTTAACTTCTTTTTAAATGGAATGTCATAAAGCCTGAGAACTAAATACAGTCTTCTAGATGATCTAATGCAATCATCTTATTTTTCTGGATATGTAAAATTGAGGCCCAAGAGAGTGAAAGTGGATGGAACAAAGCTACACATACAGTAGGCAATGATCAGGGCTTGGAACTCTCCTCTCTTGCCTCCAAAGTCAATATTCATTCCACACAATATAGTCTGCCAAGAAGTCAGATAAATGGAAGAAGTCTCAGAAAATATTTTCTGGGTTTCCAAGGTTGCCTCATTCTTGCTATACTTCTCTCATTCTATCTTTTGCCAGACCATGAGGTAGCTAAGAATGACAATGACCACATTCAGTAGTTAATTCTGATGGCTATTTTAAAGTTTGTTTGACTCTTCAGTACATTGTTGAAAAATATTATCTTTGCAGGCATATTGACAGCTATAGGCTACTTCCTAACATCATAACCTGGCAAAGTAGGCAGGGGATAATGTTATTTTAAACAAATGCAAAAACAACAGTGTCTTCTGAGTGCAATTGATGGCATCACCCAAATCTGTGCTGCTACACATTGAACAATTGGTTTGCCAAAATGAAAGGCTCTAATCTGTAGAATTTGCTGATTTCTATGGTGTCTACACTCCCACTATGGCCAAATCCAATGGATTAGTGCGGTATCACTGAACTTGGAGTTGGGAAAAGATGTGCAGCAGCATAACATCATGAAATATTTCCACTACCCAAGCACAATCAACATAAGTAATTTTAAGAGTATAGATAATAGTAAAATTTGATAAAATAATTCAGAAGTGAAAATAGTAACTGTATATAACAGCTGACTTTAAAAAATCCTGAAAATTTAACAATTGAATTTTATCAGTAAGTACAGTCTGGCTTCAGCATATCATTAGAATTACCTGCTCCAAACTTTGTTGGTTTAATTAATAACCTAAAATGCTGCCCTCATGGGAATAAGTAAATGCTAAGCATTAAAAAAGTGAAAAAAGTGGCTAGTGGTCACTTTGCTTTTATTTATAAAGTTACTGGTATTCATTAAAACTGTTATTCCCTTAAAGAGATGCAATAAAAAGTAGGCAGAAATAAACATTATAATTATAAATACAGTCTATCTCATCCCCTTCATCTAGTTTTGTTATTTACATGCCACACCTCATCCTCAAGGGTAATAATAACAAGAAATAATTTGGTCTTTTCCCTTGTGACTAATTCTTATATGTGAGTGAAAGCATGGGCACTGTGCTAAAATTTTCACATATTACCTCATTTAGTTCTCTCAACAGTTTGTTCTCATTTTACAAAGAGGAGTTTGAGGTTTAGCAACTTTAATTAATCTCCCAAGGTTGTCACTGTTAAAAAAGCAAAGCTAGAACTTAAACCCAGAACTGGGTGATTCTAGAGCCTGGATTTAATTAATGCTAAAGCATAATTAAAGAGCTTGAGTATGAATAAGAAACAATTCTTATAAAAACTGAAGAAAAAAGTATTGTGAATATCACTGTTCATGAAAGTTGGATCTCAAGCTCTTATGCAGTCAAAGCTGTTGTTAAAGTAGAATAATAGCCTTATGAAGCTGTAATTTATTGTGGTTGGAGAGGAATGAGAGAGTGTATCGGTTATCTATTGCTGTAGCAATGCAGTAATAAACAACCAGAAAACTTCAATAGCATGTAATAATAAGGTTCACACATCTTAAATCAATTGCAGGCAGATGAACCTCTAGTCATCTTGCCTGGGATTGCTCCCATGTGTGGGGTTCAGCTGGCTTTTGCCTAACCTGTGTTGACTTTGGCTCATGTGGCTAGGCTCTGCTTTGGATATTTTTCTTATCTTCCAGCAGGTTAAGATATGTTCTCATGGTGATAGCAGAGGCACAAGAGCATAGACATGGAAGACCTCTTGGCTTGAAACTGGTATAGTATCACTTGCAACTCTTTCTACTGGCTAAGGTATATCACAAGCACAACCTATATTCATGGGGCAGTAAAAACAGACTTCATCTGTTCAGTGAAAGAAACTGCAAAATCACATGGTAAAAGGCATGAGCATAGAGATTGGTAAAAAAATGGCACCACTAATACAATGAACCAATCAGGAAGTGAGCAGGGTGGTCAGTGGAGAATGTGGAGTGATTCCTTCTGTTACTCATTCATGGTCATACTTTAAGAACTCTATTCCCTGCTACTTACTTTTAACCAGGCCATGACTCATCCTGGGCCAGCAACATAATACGTAGGAGGGAGTCATGAACTTTGAGTTCTGGCCTAGATCAACCCCTTACTAACTGAACCTATATGTAACTGGTTCTCTTCTGAAGCTCTGATCTACCTCACCTGCAACATACATAATGAGATCTTTGTCCATCACAGCATGTATTTATTTTTTGCTGAAAACTCTAAATTGTGAATACGTGAAAGGGTTTGTGTGTAGGATTACATGCCTGCATTGTCTATGATGGTCAGTCAGTAACCCCTTTTTCTTTCTTTTCCATTCCACATATCATTTGTTTGCCCTTCCACATCTGCTCTCCTCCTCGACTACCCAGCTCCCCACCCACAGAAGCTTATGTATATGGACATCAAAAGGCTTCCATCCCCACTGGCTTCCAGTTGGAATTACTAAAGAAAAAGGCCCAGGAGACCTAAGAGGAAGGGGAGGATGAGATCAGGGTACTGATGCCCTTGATTCTCTCCCTGTGAAGTCACCTTGGCTTTCAGAGCCTTTTGAACTGACCTAAATGTTTCAGCCTCACTCTCCTTCCAGGTCCTGGAAACAATTCACTCTTCTCCTTCTGCTGGGCGTGGGGATAACCATGCCCATGTTTTGGCACTATTATTATTTCCTCAACACTCTACCCGCACCTTTATAACTAACTCTTTTATCAACAAACTTTCCTCAATGTATTCTAACTTAAAAGTGCCTTCTGTATCCTAAAGGAATCCCACCCGATACACTCTCATATATAGAAAACTCTCAGGGGCTCCCCAAGAGAAATGACCTAAGATTTTATACTATCATGATATCCTGCTCAAAAATCCTAACTATCTATGATACTCACTAATTGTTCAATTGTTTCCAGAAATGTATTAACTAAACACATTTTATGCTCACTTCCCATTATACAATGATGGAAGAGAAGTGAGATTAAGCAGAATAATTGGAAATAATGGAAGACATACAGCAGCTATATGTTCACTCTCTCTGGGCAGACATTTAAGGACCTGGGCATGCAGAGTGTTACTTGATTATACACTGGTCCTGTTGTCCAGATTTCTTACCCATTGTTCTCCAAGGTCCTTAGATCCCTTTCCAGGATATTCTTATTTGTCCATTATACTCCTTGGCCACATTTAATGGGCACTGGGGAATATGATGTCCTTTGAGACCGTACCACTTCTCAGCCTGCTTCCTGCTCATGAATGATTGGGGGACTAAGACTTGGTTTAGACCTCAGTAATCACAGATGTTTTTAGACAGGATTTATAGCTTCTTTGGCAATAAATTTTTCTCAAAAGCTCAATAGGCCTCTAATTTACTTGCTTCCAGTAAGTTCTATAAGTCTGTAATCACACTATAGTTCTTTTAAATATAATCTAAATGTTTATTTCCTCACCTTCTCACCATATACCTCTAGCTTTTAATTTATAAGGCTATTGGCTCTAGTGAAAAGTTCATACTAAAAAAAAAACAACAACAACTTTGCTTTGAAAGATCTTATTGGTAAAATTGGCAATAAAAACTCTTTTAAATCCTAACCCCAGTGGTTTGGGGTCTTAAAGCCAGCTTTTCCCACAGTGCCGGCCCCACACTTCTGCACCATTTCTATTTTCTTTTAGTTCTGCATATGTACCAGCCAATTCTCACTGAAATCACCCCTTTCAAATCTTTGACCCCTTGTCAATTCTAGCTATGAAAAAGCAATAGCAAAACTAAGGTTCTGTTTTTCAATGTGTTTCTGAGAGTTTCTGGCTTAGAACCTACATTGTCTGATACCAAATAAATTCCTTCAGATGATAGCTTCACAAAACATTTTTTTTCTGCAAAAACATGGATTACCATGCTTTTAGACTCCAATATATTTCATCACTGCATCACTGGTACCAGTCACTAAACCAAAGCTACGTATTTTAGGTTTTTGGTATGTATCTTAGTCAGTTTGGGCTGCCGTAATAAAATACCATAGATTGACTGGCGTATAAACAACAGAAATGTATTTCTCACTGTTCTATAGGGTGGAAGTCTAAGATAAAGGTGTCAGCATGGTCACGTTCTTGTGAGTGCCCTCTTCCAGGCCACAGACTTTGGACTTCTCATTGTATTCTAACATGGGGACAGAGTGTAGACAAAGGAAGTAAACACTCTCATCACTCTTTGAAGGGCATTAATCACATTGATGAGGGTTCAACTCTCATGATCTCGGGTAATTTTAATTATTTCCCAAATGTCCCACCTCCTAAAACTATCATTCTGGAAGGTAGAATTTTAACATATGAATTGGAAGTGGGAGATACAAACGTTTCGTCCATTTCAGCATTTAAACTCCACTTCCGGTAACAGTTCTGCCATCAGTCAAGGTAATGCTGGCCTAGGTCAGAATTAATAAACTGCAGACACAGTCTATTCACATGATAAAGCTTTATTTATCGTTCATATTACATGTTCAACAAAGTGTTGATCCCACATGATTCCATGGTGGCAGAGAAGAGGAAGAAAATACACAGAGAACACATTTCAGCTCTTAATACTTGAGCAGAAGTGATACTTAAACCACTTTCATTCACATATCATCTGTGAGAACAAATCCTATATGGGCTGGAAAAGTGGGGGAGTATATGGAAATTCCATGAGCACATCTACTTTTATCACACTTGTATAAGACACATTGACATCCTTCAAATTACATGTGACTTAGTTTAGAACTTTCTGTAGCATATCAGCAATACATATATGTTTTTTATGACAATTGTTTATCTAATATCAATTTGATGTTATTGAAAACTTTACACAAGAACATCACCGATAATAAGGAGAAACAGAGAACTTTGGCAGTTGTCTCTGTGAAGTAGGTGTCTGATTTTCAGGGAGTGGTGAACTAACAGGGTTTATTCCTGATTCTTTAACTAAGTTTACAGAGCCTATGTTGACATTTCCTACATCATCTCCCACACCATTTGGGGGGGGGGGTTGCAGATAATATTAAAAAAGATAGCCAGTTCAGCATAGATATCAACCAATCAGAACAGATCAAGATGGGGTCCTATCAGAATGAATGCTAATTGTAAACAATTGCTATGTTTATAGTGTTTGCCAGTAGATATCATCCTGGCTATCCCTTCAAGCATGACTGACATTTCCCAGCATGCCAAGATTTAGTCCACCCACCTTGCCTTTGTACAAGCTGTGCCCCTGCATAGAATTCTATTGTTTACCTGAAGAAACACCTCTGGTTTCTTTTTAAGTCTAAATTCTAATATAATTTCTTTTTATTTCAGTTTTTCTTTTTTTCTTTTTTGTGTGTGTATGTGTGTGTGTGTGTGTGTTGATAACTCATTTATTTTTAGCTCATTACTTTTCATCACTGAATAATATTCCATTGATTGGATGCAGCATTTTCCCCCCAAGCATTTCTTTCTTTCTTTATTTATTTTTAAATACATTTGTCTCTGCCTCCCCCCCACCACTTTCCCTTGCCCCCTCCCTCATTCCCTCCCTCAGCTCTTTCCCTTTGGTTTTGTCCATGAGTCCTTGCTATATGTTCCTTGACTTTCCCCTTCCCTTCCCTTTCCCTGCCCGCCCCTCCCTCCTTCCCTCTTGTCTCTGTTGATTTCTTTTCCTTTCTGTGTTGCTGGTCATATTTTCCTTGCATCTTTGTACTGTTGGTTAGTTTTTCTTTATTGTTGTTCAATTGGCTTCTTTTGGGAAGGCTATTCACAAATGCCTCTTCCTAAATCTTAGTTTTCCTTTCCCATGTTCTCTGAGTGTTGCATCTATATCTCTATTATATAAATCATTACATGTGCTGTCACTAAGAATATTAACATATTGTCATCCTCACTAGACTTTGAGCTCTTCTAAAATAATATCAACAATAATGATAACATATCTACTGAGTATAACTATGTACCAGGCAGCGTTCTAAGTGCTTTGAATGCAGTAACAAATTTAGTCCTAAATAGAACTCTATTATTATCTCCATTTTTAAGAGAAGGAAACTAAAGTACCGTGAACTAAATTTATTTGTGCAAGGTTAAGTTTGTCATCCGAAACACCTAGCATAGCCTTGCACTCATGAGGCTATTAAATAAATGGAAAGATACTGCCTCTACACTTTAGCTATATTTTTCCCCATATATGTTATGAACCTTCTGTATCACATCATCATGTCTCCCTCTCTTTGTGAAAACACTCCTAGCAATTGTAACCCACCCCGAGTTTCCCACCTTAGAAACTATTGCAGCAAGTTACATCAAGTTTCAATTACTTTCAGTGCCCAGCTTGTCATCTGGCTTTCCTAATAAAACTCTTTCAGTACAGAAGCCATGTCTTCTATGTATTCTCAAGCCTGCTTAACACAATGCTCACCAGAAACCAGGGGTCCCAAACAGGGCTTGTTAATTAAGCAGTTAGTAAGGACTAATTGGGACTTCTGCCATTTCTGTGTGGTAGCACCAATATTAAATATCTGAACACTAAGCAAAAGAACTCCTGGTCACAGTGGAATTTTATAGCTGGAAAGCATAGGGTAATGGATTCATACCTCCTTGTACTTCCTATTATCTTCCTAAAAATAATGTTGGGGAGGGCCCTGGATATTGCACAGAGGGGCAGCAGATATACCCCCATAAAATCACTGCTTGACATGCTGCAGGAAGGTTTTAGCAATCATTTGAATTTTGAAAGAATGCTGAATGTGGATATATAAATTAAGATGTAACCTGTAAAAGAACAGACAAGCTTAATAACAGTAGTTTATAAAAAAGAAGTGTATATTTTTTTGACATTTCAATATTTTGAATATAAATAAGTTGTAAAATTATAATGTTCCATGGTGTCAGGGCTCAAGATTTTTCTGTTTTGTTGTTCTGTTGTATGTGGATGCCATTCTCAAGGTCAAAAATGGCTATGGGAACTATGGGAGCCCCCTTTTTTTCTATCACATTCCAGCTAGCATGCAAGAAAGCAAGTCAACAGAAGCTCCAGAAACTGGCACAAACTTCATGTTATGGGCATAACTTGGTCACTTAGCCACCTAGCCACAAGGGACGGTGGGAAGTATAGTCTTTGTTCAGGAAGTCATTTATCTAGCTACATTAGAGATTCTATTACTGAGGAAGAAGATAAAAGAAGGTGGAAACAGATTGTAAGGAAAAACTGGCCAAGTTTTGATTCAGCAGGAAAAGCATCTCTTTTTCTTCAAGCCTAATTGTGTGATTTGCCATTTGAGGACGGGGCTATGTCTCAGAGAAATGTGATTAAAGTAGAACAGAGCTATATCTCAGGCTTCTCTTTGGTAAACTTTGCCACTCCAGTTGTTATAAACATTTTGTTGGTATTTGCCTCACTCCATGGAAAGATACATTGGAAAATATGGTATTTAAATGAACAAGTAAGAGAGTCAAATTTCAAAGTAGATTAGTCCTTGTTGCATAATTGATAAAGAAATAAACTGAATTAACACCCTTGCTTTTTAACCAGTTGAATTCATTCTGCTGTGTCACTCTCAAGTGATTTGAATCTTCTTTTATTTATTTTTATGTGGGTTCAGTAAATGTATATACTCTCTCAGTTCCACAATGAGACTGGCATTACACTGAATACTGAAGATTATTATCTATTCTCCATATGTTACAGCCTCAATCTGTGTTTTTAATAATGCTCCAATGCAAATCTTTCTTTCTAAAACAAAAATTAGCACTTAAATGCCACTACATATGTCCTCTGAAATGCCTATAGAGATAGCATATCCAGACTCAGGCAGACTCCAGTCATTGATTTGTAAGGAACATGTGCATAAAATTTTATCAACCACTTTTCTACCCCAGCAGGACAGATGGCTTTTATTACCATTCTCCCAAAGGCCCTTGAAGCAGTGTGTCGGGCGGGTCCCTGGGTTGTATACAGAGGGGGGCAAATGTATCTTCACAATGGAAACTGATCAGCTGGTCCCCTCCCAAACTACCAGTGAGATTTAGACTATACTAACACACCACCAGAGGCATGAGACTCCATACCAGAGGTGAATTCCATAAGATTTCACAAGTATCTTCACTAGGCTCCTACTCTTGGAGAAACTCTTCCTCTTTTGTCAGTCATTGTACATGGCTAAAATACATTACCCTAAGTCATTACAACAACTAAGAGAGTCAAATTTCAATCTTAAAAAAGAAGCATTGTTACCTATCTTTTACACATACACACACACACACACACACACACACACAAAGATGATGTGGAGAGCAAATTTCCTAAACTTTCAGATATTGTCAAGAATGGGGTCAAGATTTGAAAGCTTGTGCTTTTCATTTAGTTCAAGTCTATCTTACATATATCCTATGGATTCTTGCATCCAGAAAACACAAAAGAGGGAAGCATTTGACTTTCTAACTTAACTGATTATATAACTGAGCACTTCTCTATAATAACTGTTCTCAATTTCTTTTGCACTCAAACCTGTCATTACATGTGAAATTATTATTATTCACCTTCTTTCATGGGACTTGCTAGCTACTTATTACCAGTTATGTAAACAGTACTTCTTAGAGCCATTATATGTACCATATAGTATTTGTTTTTAAAAAACTACCAAAAAAATGGAAAGAAGTATTTGGCCCTGAAACATATAGTTAAGAATATAATGTTAGTGTATTTAAAAAAGCAAAAGACATACATAACAACACATTAATATTGATCAAATAATTAAAAATGGTGAGGAATTTCCATCCGTTCTATGATGAGTGTATATTAAGTTAACAATTGGAGAAAATAAATGCATCATTTAAATATATAAGGACCTAGAAAATAATTGTGATCATCTAAAAACTTACAAAACTTACAAAAACTTAAAGAATTTCATGGTATCACTAAATAAGGAAGTTGGATGGAATTTCAGCCATTATCTAGCAGGCTCTTTGCCCATCAATTTGATAGTTTTTCTAATCATTTTGTTGACTTACAGAAGATTTGAGGACTTGCCCATCATAGTCCATAGTGCGTAGAGGAGAACAGGGAAGCCTGTAAAGCTAGGATTTCAAGGTGTACCTGAATCACCACCTAACCAGGAAACAAGGCAGAAAGCAGACAAAATGAGAATTACCAGCTTCATAAGCAGAGAATTAGGGAGAATGAATCCTGGATTCAAGAATCAGAGTGGAGGTAATGAGGGGTCCAGGAGTAAGAAAGCCTTATGAAGGAAGTGATTATTTTATTAGCTAGGACATGTCAAAATGAAATGGATTGATTTATGTATTTATTGTACTATACTTTTCATCAGCTTGGGAAACTGAGATATAGTAAAATGCACCAGTATGTGTATCTTTCTATAAGCTCACTCAGCTAGTTGGTGTTCTTTCCTAGACCTTTATGTAAGATGGGTTAATTCATAGCCTTTGTGACTTTGGACAAATAACTTCACCTTCTGGGCCCTTCCCTTGTTTTGAAAATTATCAGCCAGATCCTTTCCAAACATATTATGCTACAAGCCCACTGTTTCTTCCCTGAAAGCTTATTTTCCTTATATCACATTGAGGAATGGCTTCTGTGATGAGAAAGCATTTACTTTTCCCTGGAGAAAACATCTATGTAACACTACTTATTCTGACCAAGCTAAATCATCTCTTCATTCAATTTTAAAATGTAAACACCTCATGCATGTTCCTTTGCTTACCCCTTCCCCTTCTTCTCCCATTACCTCCCTCCTCCCTCTCCTCTAGTTGCTGTCAGTATGTTCTTTATTTCCAAGTCTTTGGTTCTATTTTTCTCACTTATTTTGTTGATTAATTCCACTTATAGGTGAGATCATATGGTATTTGTCTTTCACCGTCTGGCTTATTTCACTTAGCATAATGTTCTCCAGTTCTATACATGCTGTCGCGAAGGGTAGGAGTTCCTTCTTTCTTTCTGCTGTGTAGTATTCCATTCTGTTAATGTACCAGAGTTTTTTGATTCACTCATTTACTGATGGGCATTTAGACATTTTCCAGCACTTGGTTTCCTGGGGGAAAAGGCAGGACAACTGTAAACAATAAATTTTTAATAAGATAAACACCTCAGCTGAAAATATAGATGTTTGAGCACACAACTTCAGAATACTCAGCTTTTGAAGGATACTGAAGTACAGTCATATACCACATAAACAAATGGACCACATGTACAATGTATAATGGAACTGAAAAATTCTATCACCTAGTGAAGATATAGCTGTTGTAAAGTTGTAGTGGAATGCATTACTCACATGTTTGTGGTGATGCTGGTGTAGACAAACCTACTGCACTGCCAATCATATAAAAGTATAGCACATACAATTATGTATGGTACGTAATATTTGATAATGAAAATAAATGACTGTTATTGGTTGATATATTTATTGTACTATACTTTTTATCATTATTTTACAGTGTATTTTTTCTACTTATTAAAAAAGTTTGCTGTAAAACACTGTCATTTTATGCCAGCAGCAGCCTCATACATCTTGTGTTTACAGCATCACTTGATTGCATCTTTTTTTCTTGTACTTGATTTACTCGTGTTGTTTTATAAATTTAATGTAGCCTAAGTTACAGTGTTTATAAAGTCTACAGTGGTGTACAGTCATGTTCTAGGCTTTCACATTCACTCACCACTCACTCACTGACTCATCAAGAACAACTTCAAGTCCTGCAGACTCCCTATACCATATTTTTACTGTACCGTTTCTATGTTTAGATATGTTTAGATACACAAATACTTACCATTGTGTTACAATTGCCTGGGGTATTCAGTACAGTAACATGCTGCACAGGTTTGTATCTTAGGACCAGTAAGCTATATACCACACATGATGTTTGCACAATGATGAACTCCCCTAATGATGCATTTCTCAAAACATATCCTACTGTTAAGCAACATGTGACTGTACTGTATTTTTGTAACTTCCCTAAATGGCATTCACACCTTGATGGTGTACTCAGTAACAACTCTGCCTGGTGACAGTGGCTGAATGTTTCCGACAGAAGGTGGCTGGGCTCTACAATGCAAAAGAGAATATTTGAGAATCCCGTGGGTGGAGGGGCCAACTGCTCCAGGGACAATGCTCTACCGCTTTTCTCAGTGAATTGCACAGTAAAAGAAAACCTCTAGCATTTCATAGGATAAGAAGGGAAGATAATTATGGTGACTAAAATAGCACAAGGCTGACCTGACGATTTGGAAGATGGTGCCCATTCAAAGTGAAAAGGAGGTAAAAGACACTGGCTAGAAAGAGTAGTGAGGCAGTTTCCTTGAAAGACCTGAAAATGAGCAGCAGGGAGGATAAAAGGATAGCGGCTGTGCACAATAGCATATTCTTCTCTAAACCACCTAATTCTCTTGCTCTGTATTCATCACTGTCAGGCTCTGCTGAGCCCTCAATGAGGGCTTTATGTTGAGCCTCATTATCTGCTCAAAGATAGAGGGAACGCCATGCAAATGAGGCCAAGCCCACAGATAGGCTGTTAAAATACCGCAATTTGTCAGCATTTAGATAAACAAATGAAGGGCATACTGTGTGTGGGAGGTAGACCCCTGGGAGCATTCTGAGTATTTTGACACTTGTTGTGAGAAATATCTTTAAAGCCCTTACACTAGCTCCCTCCTTATCATTTAAAGGGAGGAAAAAGAGTTGCTAATTTACTTACTGACTAAGATAGTTAGGAGGCTGGGGGAATCTCTGCTTTCATCCATTGGTACTTAAGTTGTTGATTAATGTCCTTCTCATTAGGCTCAGCTTTCCTTTCCGTCTGATGCTCCAGCAGCCTCTAGGAGGAAGGAATTTTTTAATCTCTAGGAGTAGTTTAAGAGAGAAAGCACGCACACACTAGCAAGCAAACCTTTTAGTAGTGAAGCTTATAGTCAACCATAGGAATGTGGAATCATTCTCATGGCAAGAAGATGGTGAAGCAGAGGTAAAACTCCTGTCTTCCAAAGAGCATTGCCTTGATTCTCCCAGGAACTTTGTCTTGTTGATTAAAGAAAAATAAAATGAGCCATGCTAACTGTTCATAGCTTACAGCCTGTGCCCTTCTGTCAGTTGGAAGGGAAAGCGTGTCAAAGCAAGGCAGAGAGGAGCAGACAAAGCTGCCTTTGGTGATCTAGTCTATTCTCCAGTTTCTTAAAGGACTTTTAATGATGCACTGGTGACAGCACCTTAGAAATCAGATCAAATCAATTGTAGCACATTTTCAAAAGCAAGATTATGCAACAATGGGGTCGCCATCCCCTCTCTGAACACGCCTGGCCACAAGGCCGCCTGCCTAAGCTTATCCACAGCTGTTGCCCAGCCTAAAGCTGTCACGGTGCATCCCCACCCCACCCTTCCCTAGAGCCAGACCTTGGTGGCATGAGCAGCCCATCCGTCTCAATCCCTCCCACAAGACAAGAGTCACTAAAATCTCATTTATGCTTCTCTGCCACTCGGGCCTCCACACAAACCTTTCTGTTCTTTGAGCAGAATGATGTGGACTTAATTAAGTGTGGTAACTTATGTGTAAGGCTGTATTGATGGAGGAAATGTGGTACAGATGTGGTGTGAAATGATGGTGAATTACTCTTGTGAAGAATACAAATCAGGGTGAGTGCCCATTATCTGAGACCAAAAGAAGTTACTGGGCACTCAATTATCGCTGTCTTTGTTACAGCAGCACACCAGATGGTTACAACACTGAAGAGTTTTCTATTATCATAACATTTTCCTAGAGTGCCTTTTCTTCTTCTCCAATTCACCATTAAATGATTACCTTCTTATGGGGAGTTGATTGTTAGGAAGGGTGCTGGAGGGTCACACACGGATTTTGTGGGGAGTAGCAGAGAAGGGGGCAGCAGGGGGTATCTTTAGCACCTAAGCCTGTTGATAGACTCTGCTGTGATTCAGGACACCCCATAATCACTCATGTGAAATGACTGTTTGGTCCCCTCCTCCCTTAGAATCCACCACTCCCCTTTTGTACCCAAATCCAGAAGACACAGTGTTTGAGTATGACCGGCTGCTCTGCCTTCTGTCAAAGCATTTCCAGCCAAGTGAGCAGTTTTTCTTTTAAGAAACTGAGCAGTCCTCAATAAAATTAATTCCCACTCATTGGCAGCATTGAGGTGTCTGGTGAGGACAAAAGTAAACGCCCTTGTGAATATAGGGCTAGTCATTAACTCGGGGCACCCAACTCTATCATCTGCCCATTCCTCCCTGGCTCCAGGGAGGGGGAAAACACAACACCTCTATGGTAAATAAATAAATAAAACTCCACACCGTGAAAATCTCTGAAGCAGCAAACCCAGACTTGAGGCTCACAGTGCTTGATGTGATCAGAATGACCCCAGGCCTTGTAAAGTCTTCCTTACAAAAGAAAGACAAAATGGTGACTTGTGGAAACCACAGGCTGCTGTGTTGTTCATTGTTGGATCATCATTTGGAAAAAATGAATTTCCAGGGAATTCCAGGTGATACTTCCTGACATGGATTCCAGATTGATTGACTCTAGAACTTAGAGGAGGATGAGAGTAAAATCTCACCATTTCTTTTCCCACCAGCCTGTACCCTGGGCTTCCACTCTCTCTTCCATTCCTTCAAAAATTCTCCTTCTCTCTGCAGAGTTGTAATATGTTAAGATTACATAGTCTTTGCTTAATGGGAAAAGGAACCTACAGGCCTCTCTGAAGTTAACTGTTGTTATGGCTGCCTCTGTTTGCTAAACATAATGACTGTGCTATGAGGAGTAATGCCTTTATGACTTTCCTGCTTAAAACAAAAGCACAGTGCTAGTGGTGTCTACTTGAAACATGAGCATGTGGTTTTCAAGGCTGGCACCCACATCCTACTTTGGGGTTAGCCAAATAAAACTATATTTTGGTTTGGTGTTGCTAGCACTGAGGAAATGATGGGTATGATATCTGGTTCAGAGTTTGTGTTTACTTAAACTGTGGCCACCGTGAGACACACGTCCATTTTCCGTGACTGAACAAAAGCCTCTCCTTCCTCCCCCTCCCCTACTGTTTCCAAAGGCAACATTTGCCCCTCTCTTCCTTTAAGTGTTTTCCTATTTAAAGCTAAAATCTTCATAATGACAGTGGCTCATCAAAAGAGAAATCAAAATGATGTCAAGTTGTAGCCTTGAAAGTTAGCACTGAGCACCAAAGGCTATTTATTATTCACAAATACATGAAGCCACTGACATGCATTGCATAGATCCAATTTCATCCTTGTCTTTCCTTTAATAAATGAAGCAAGCTGTGCTAGCAAATGCATAATCAAGTGGTGATAATGTCTGTTTTTTTAAACATGTAGCAGAAAGATCCATTTTTCTGTAACAACAACCACCAAAAAGAGCTCATCATAAACCCACAAACCTGATTTTGGCTGCAACTAAAAAAAAATGTATGTTCATGATCTCAGGCCCATTTACCACATTTTCATAATCACATGCTTCTTTCACTTAGAGGAGTCTAAATGTCTTTGAGTGTCTTTTGTGCAACATGTACCCAATCACCCTGCATAATCTATCAAGGAATGGAAGAAGTTAGCCCAAAAAAGACAAAGGTAATTAAAGACTGCATTGATCTCTATTGCTAGATAAATTTTTGAAATTGCAGTCTGAGATACATGTCATTATGTTCTCTATTGTAGCTATACTCTTTATTGTATATAAAAGTAAGAGATTTTCAAAACTGGCAATAAAGAAGAATGTTCCCTGCCATTGAACAAGCCCATGATTTCCACTTTTCAACAGGTGGTTATTATCTTGGCTATCATTTGTAGGTTTTTTTCCTAAAATCATTCATGGATAAAACAAGAGAACTGTTTGCTGCTAATACAAGCTTACAGCAAAAATCCAGAGATCTAGAGTTATAGCAGAGACATCATGCATCAATAGCTCAGTGAAGAGCTTCAGCAGGGGCTACAGGCTGAAAAGACCACAAGAACTATTGGAAAGTCAACTAAGAATTCTCAAACACACTCCCTACATTTTAAACTTTTGAACTATTTGTGATTCAAGGAAAAAAACTCATAAATATCTCCATAGCATCTGTGATAAATTAGATTATTGTCCAGGAATACTCACTTTCTTTTTCTACTTCCATGGGTATACAGGCAGTCTCTGATTTACAGTAGTTTGACTTAAGTTTTTTGACTTTACAATGATATAAACGTGATACATATTTGATAGAAACATACTTCAAATTTTGATTTTTTATTTTTTCCCAGGCTAGCGATACGTGGTTAGATACTTTCTCTTGATAGTATGTTGGGCAGCAGCAGTCAGATACAGCGTCCAGTCAAGCACACAATTGTGAAGATAACCAATACTCTGTACTATAATGTTAAATACAATTTCAGCTTATGATATTTTCAATTCACTGAGTTTTGGGACATAACCCTAATCCTATCATAAGTCAAAGGGCATTTATAATATAGTTCATTGCTCCACTGATGTTGGTTTTGCTATGTGATTTACTTTGACCAATAGAATGTTAAAAGACAGGACACAGCAAAGACTTGAAATGTACACACAGGTTCCCTCTTGTTTATTTGTGTCTCAAAATCATGAGCAATGCATACCCAGACTTGCTTTCTAGTCCCTAGAAGAGAGGAGACGCAGAAACAAAGCTGAGTTGCACCAGCTATGTCCAGGCTAGATCAGCCAACTCTCAGCCAACCCCAAACATGTGAAGAAGCCAAACCAATATCTGTAGAGCTACCCTGCTGAGCTTACCCAACCTTCAGACACATGACTAATAAATTTATTTTTAGGGGGAGTCCCCAAGATTTTGTAGTTATCTGTTATACAGATTACTTCAGTAATACGTAACTGATATATGTTCTTAGAAATATTCTTATTATTAGACTGAACAATTTACTGCTGTAGTTCTTAAACTTAGCTTAACAGGGATTCTGTCTTAATTAATTTAATTGATCTAATTGTGCCCCAAACCTCCATATTTTGAAAAGTCCTCAAGTGATTCTAATGCACAGCCAGAGTTAAGAGTCACTAAAACATACAAAGTGATTATTTACAAGATGTCAAAGGCAGTGGGATGGTCCTGGAAGTAAAGACAGAAACTGTAACTAACAAATTCATGGAAGAAAGAAGATAATCCACATTAATTTCCCAGAGTAGATTTCAACCTTGGCTATACATTGGAAATCTGTGAAGAATTTCTAAAAATGCTATATATAGGGGCCTTCCCTCAAAGATTCTGATTTAATTGGTTTGCATTGTAACTTGAACATCAATTTTTTTTCCTGAAGTTCCTCAAGTGATTCTAATTGGCAGCCAAGGTTGAACTATTGTCGTAGGTGGAGCAAATTGTTTTCAGAATAATTCCAGTAATGGAGATTCACTTGTAAGGGCTGGATTTCAAGGCAAGACCCTAGTAAAAGAGCAGTCAAAATACAAAGAAATGTCCACAGTCCAAAAGAAGCAAAGTTCACAGTGCTGAATAGATCTAGGCCACTCATTTTTTGTATATAAATTGAGGTATAATAACAAGAAAAGATAACATTCTTACTAAAATAGTAGCAAAAGCCAGGATTGGAAAAGAAAATGTACTGAAGACACCAAGTTATGGACCTAGGGCATTTGGGGGGAACTTTGCTGAAAATGGGATCATTTTAAGCATTTGAGTCTGGGTGGAAATTACTGGTGAGGGTTTAGGTAAGTATTGGTAACTCATATGTGTACAGAGGTTACTTTCATTAGTACAAGTGAATCCACTGAGGGAATGTGGCATAGCGGGAATTGCAGCATCCTGGGGGCACATACCTAGTAAAATGCATAACCCAAGCCTAAATAATTCTTGCCATCAGGACAATTTTTAAAAAGAGGCTGAGAATCTGGATTTTTTAAAAAATTGTCTAGTTTTTAAGTACTGGCAATGAAAAAAAATGCTTTATAAATATTACCAAGATTAATTAAAAATGATCTTGAAATAAATTTGAGCTACCAGCTACTGGTTTATGATATCTAGGTTACATGGTTCCAGCTGTTCTATGCAGTTTTTATTTCAACCATAACCTCTCAGCACAGCAGCCCTAGCAGGTCAGAAGTGAAAACACTAAGTGAAGGGGTAATCACAGAGACTAGCATTAGAGCTTGAATAAGTCTTGTGTCCTGTCAGAATCCGTGCAATACCAGGCAGAAAGCTTTCAAGATGTGTGGTCCTAAAGCAGAGAAAGATTGTAGTCTGAGTTTAGCTCAAGCATACGGCTTCACTACCTTTCTACGTGTTAAAAATGCTTTCTGTGTATTGACATGCTCCTATTTAACACATTGGACTGCTTTCAATTTGTTATGATTAAGAATACCAAGGCTGTTTTTTATCTAAAGCTTGAAAATACAGTGTATACAATGACTTTATATTTTGAGCCAAAAATCAGAGCACATGGTCGACAAGAGACTTCTTACATCACTTCTGAATATGAGAAATAGTGTGGGAGAGCTCACTGAATGTCAACAATTTGGTGATTCTGCGATGGTTTTATATGAATGGCAGAGGTTATTTAAAATCCAGGATCATGGTGGCCGTATGTATTATGTGCTTACAGGGAATTTATACATTAGGTACTAACATTTTGTAAAAATTATTTTTCCCATTTCCTTTTATGAAGTGCTTTTTCTCCTCCAGTTTTCAGATATAGGGGCTGATTTTTCTTATAACATTCAGTTTCCTTCTTCTTTACCTATTTTCTCATTCTCCATCATACCACCAAACTATACACTTCCTGCTTTAAAACTATAACCATTGCCCTCAGAAGAACAGAAACTTTTATTAGAGAATGCTCTTTATCCAAACAGGCAGATTAATAGTATTGATTCCTGATAAAGTAGGGTGGAAAGAGTTGGGCAACATTCCTCTTAAATTCCCTTGCCTTCTGATCCTTCACTCCTTTTCATCCAGAGTCTCCTGATTGGAACTGCAGAGTATCTTGATGTTAAGAGATTAGAGCCACTAACTCCAGGCTGCAGGCATTGCCTGGATTTTTATTTCCTTTTAAGAACCCAAAGGTATGCACACATCCCAAATCTGACTGTTGACAAATTCAAAGATAAGCACCACTTCTCAATTCCTTTTATTTCTTCATTCAACGAATATTAATGATGTGCTTTTTACATGATAGGCACAGTACTGGACAGTAAACATATAATGGTGGACAAACTAAATATGGTTTCTGTTTATGAAGCTTGCAGCCTACATGAACAGCAGACATTAGTAAATAATTAATAAATGAGAAACAATAAGTAAAAATTAATAAATACTAACATAAATAATTATAAAATTGCTTTCAAGTTAAGTGCTGAAAGGAAGGGGATTAAGAGATTTGATCTGTCAGGAATATAAGGAAAAATTTCATTGAGGATACAGCCACTAAACTGAAATTTGAGGGAGGTATAAGAATCTCAATAGGTAAAGAGGAGAAAGAGTGGAATATCATATGGAAGACTTTGTGATAGGACTTTGTGATAAGACTTTGCACTAGGGAACAGGCAAAGAGATCCATTGGTATGGCCAGTCCATGTGGAGGGAAACATAATTCACAGTGTCCTATGAAGCCTGAGGGGTGGGTTGAGATTAGACAGAGAAGTGCTCTGTGTCCTGTTAATATGTGCTGTTTGCCCATAAACAAATGGAAAGCCATGTACGAGTTCCAACTTAGTGGTGATGGATCTATTCTGTACAACCCTGAGAGGATAGGTTGAGTGGTAAGGTTAAAATGGTTGTGGGAAGAACAATTTGGAGGGGTTTTCAGAAAAAAATAAAATAATAATTTAGAGAAATAGCTATAGTTTTTTTTTTAATGAACCAATTTGAGATATATTAGCAAATAAAATTGGGGTCGGTTTGACGAGGGGATCAAAGAGAGAAAGTTCAAGGGTGATTTGCATAATAGGATGAATATTGCTATCTTAATCTGGGAAGTAAAACCCAATAGAAAATCAGATAATGAGATCAGGAGC
This sequence comes from Pteronotus mesoamericanus, assembly GCF_021234165.1. NCBI lineage: Eukaryota > Metazoa > Chordata > Mammalia > Chiroptera > Mormoopidae > Pteronotus > Pteronotus mesoamericanus. The sequence continues at coordinate 29,969,230 of NW_026555105.1, read as the reverse complement.
TTAATTCTGGACCTGTTAGATTTAGGATGTCTTTGAGACATTTAATAGAAGTTAGCAAGTGGATGGTTGTCTAAAAGTTTAAGGATATGGACTGGAGGTTAGACTCCAGCTCATACAGTGGGTAATTGAAGGGAGGCATGTAGCTGAGATCCTCTAAAAATATGGAAGTGAAGAGAGATAGGACTGTTTCTTGGAACAACTAACTTTTAGTGATGGGAAGAACAAAAACTTCCCATATTGAAGGTACAGAAAGGGTTCCATGAAGGCAGGAGGAAAACTAGAATATTGTGTCATGGAAGCCATAGGGGGATAGTGTGTCAGAAAGAAGAGAGGGCCACTAGTGTCAAATATTGCTAAGAGAGAGAACAATTTGGGAATATTCTTTGGATTTGGTGATGAAGTCTGGTCACACTAATAAGAGTTCAGTAGAATATTTGGGCCAATCACATACTGGAAAGAATTGACAATATTTTTTGTATATTTTCCAGTTGCACTTCTCACATAAACACTGGGGAAGTCACTTAAAGCAAAAGTATCTAGTTGCATTCTTCAGTAAATGGATATTGGAACCAAAGATCAATATAATTTGACTATCTGCAATTGCCCTCTGATTCCACTCATCCTACCACCACCTCTCTGCACTGTGTTAGGATGCAATATTCACTTTTAAAAATTTATTTTTGTATGGGAAATAAAGTGAAGGGAATAATATACTTGGTTTTCTTTTTATATAGCCAAACTGTCTTAAAGTAACATTAAAGCTTGGAATGCCAGCTTTAGCAAGTGCCTAAATAGAGACACATAGTTCTCCTTGGTTTGTTAATGTGCTTTCAAAAATATCTCTGTTATCAAAGAGAAAGAGAAATAACTTGAATTTGTGTTGAAAGCAGTCCAGTGAGTGAGTAAAATAAATAATACAAAAATTTGAAATGTCAGTATAAGAAATTGATGGGTCATACAGATAGGAAGCTGATCCAATATCAAAGCTATTATTTTCCAACTAATAACCAAAGCCTGCAAATTTATCTTTTCTTGTAGATATACTTATCTATGAAAAGAAATATTATTTAATCCATGTACACTTAAACAATCTAATTTAAGGAAAATCTTTTGGTGGTCCAAGTATATTTCAAGTAATTTAGAGAAAAATGTTTTGTCTTTCTATATATGGGCAACATCATTTTTTTACCAGAAGCAGCTGAATCAAAATGACAGTATTTGAGATTTTCAAAAGGTGTATTTAAAATTTTTCCAGTAGAATACAGATCTGGGAGAGTGCATATGTTCATTGCTGACATCAAATGTAATACCAGAAAAAATGATTCCTGGAGATACCCAGTCAGGGTCTGTTTAGCTCAAAGTACTTCTAGTCTTGGTGTGTAAATCACAAATCATTTATTCACTCAATGAGAATATACTTTGAGTATGCACATAGTTCCACATACTGTTCTGAGCATTAGACAACAGTAGCAAATTTGTGGACAAATTCCTGCCATCACTGAGTTTATATTGTAGTGGAGAAGTAATAAACAAATGTATAGTAAGAGATTTTACAAAGTAAACCAGAGTCAGTGACAGAAAGAAGAGAAATGGTGGTTGGTATTGCAGACAAGCTGGTAAAGAGAGCTCTTTATGAGGAAGTTATGTGGAGATCTGAAAAACCTAAAGGAGTTAGTTTTTATAATTATGAGAGTAAAAGAGCATTTTATATATAAAATACAAAAGCCCTGAAGCATGTGTGGTGTGTGCCCCACAAAGCAGAGCCCTGCCAGCTCCATATTCCCCCAGACCTTGAGGACACAGAGAATGTGTTTACTCCACTGCCTCCCTGAAGGTGCTCTCATCAGTTACAGCATCCAAAGAAGAAAAATCTGTTTTCTATTATTGTCTTGTCTTGGTGAGTTTAGTTTGCAAATTTTCTGTGGTTTCATTAAACTGAACCAGAAGGGGTCTCTGAATAAATCTATTGCTTTGGGAAACTGAATTAGAAACTAGCCCAATGTCTGGCTCCTTGGGGTATTGTCTTCCCTCACTAAAGGCAAACCCAGGAACCTTCCATTTCCAGAGGCACGTTGAGAGGGCTCAACCCAGGGAACACAGGTAGTCTGGCCAGGAAGAGCAAGCAAGGTGCATGCATTTTCTCATCAAACCCAAAGGCCTCAATAAAAGTCATAACATGCAGGGCAGGGGCAAGAGAAGATTTTTGGCATATTAATATCTGTGCCTCAGGGATGGTTTGCTTGTTCCTCCATAGATTCGTGTAAACTGCTCGTAAAATTACAGGGAGTCTTCTTTGGATTTTGAACTTTGAAAGAGGGACCTTATTGTCACATTTGAAGTAATTGATTTGAAGAGGAAGATACAGAGGCATTCTCTCAATATAATTTTATATTCCCTGTTCTAGAGATGCAACTGGCTTCCCTGAAGCCACATTCTACTCAATGCCATGTTGTGCATAGCCCACACATTATTTAAAAGAAAAAAAACATTGATTGCAAAGTTGAGAGTATTCCCATCAAATCTGGGTTTCTGCATGCTCTTGAAAAACTCTGACAGTAATAAAACCACAATCCCTTATGGCAACAATTGGAACATAACATCTGATTTCTTTACATGGGGCATTTGCCCTCCATTGCACCCTAATCCTCATCATACCCTATTATAGCTCAACTACTTACATCACTTAGTTCATTTCCTTTTTGGCCTCTGTAGGCATTGATTCTAATGACATCTCTTTTAATCTAGTATCATATTCTTGTCACCCAGCTCTTTTTCCTCCAGTATTGAGCACAGCAAAGGGAATGACATCATTATGATGGATACATCCAGTGGCCACTACAATCTGGTACCATAAGATGAAAGTGAGGCAATGACTTCTTTGTTTCTTTATTCTAACAATGTAGTAATTTGATCGAATTATGATAAGGATAAAAGCAGTTAGCAATGGGAGAAAATGTTAGATTGTGTGGATCTAGATAGGGAGACACAGTATCCTAGAAAAGAAAATAGGTGGAGCTTTCTCAACATCTGAGATTCTAAAAAGAAGAGGCTTATTTTCATGTATATTCAGGATAATGAATTTTTAAACTATATATGCAAAAGAAATGTTCAGACAAAAGGTTCAACCACTTGTGTCCTTCCTAGGCTTTAAGCTCTTGAGTTCAATAGGCAGATGTCTTTAGTTTAATAGTGTTTGCCCAGTTGTTAGTCCATGGCACATGGTAGACACTTCGTAGAAATGTTTCTGAAAGAATAAGAGTCACAGTGCCATCAGGTGTGAGCTCTCCTTGCAACATATGTCCCCAGCCAGGTCAGCCTAGAGGACTCCCAGACCCTAAATCAGACAACATCTTACGACTTCTTGAGTGGCTACAGAAATTCCATTTCGATTGAAGTTGCCAAAAATGGCTATGGCACACGAGAAAAGAAAGAAGAAGAAAGATTTTACAATAGAGGCCAACTAATTCATGCATCAAAACACCATTCCTCTCTTGTTCAGCCTGGCAACATCTTTCATTAATTAGTTATTTCTGTATTTGTTTCCTAAGGCTGATGAACAGCTGGCTTGTACTTGAAGTTACAAAAAGAGCTAGGTTTAGGAGTGCATTTTAGTATCCACTACTTCATCTAATAGCTCTGGGACATATTTCAAACATCTTGTTATGAGCTTGCCTATATTATTACCGTCTGTGACCTTCCCTTTTGGAGCTGCCAACACTAATGGGAACTCATCTGCTTCTTTCTGAGCAGGATTATGGGAGGAAGGAAGTTGGGGAGATGTGAACAAGATCTCGATCTAATGCACACTTTGAAGAATACCCAAAGTTTCTTTGAAAATGTAAGCCATGCAGGGAATTTGATATAGTAATTTTGTTATTTTTCTTCCTATATTTTGTCCTTCTTACATTTAAGCAGGTAGCTATGCTGTGTAGGTGTGTGCTTCCACAGTTTTTGGCAGAATAAATGCAGAATCTACAGGAAGGTTGTGGCTCTTCCTGTCTTTGAGCTCGGTGTTCTGGGTTGAGAGGGACAGGAGAGGGTTCAGTTCTTTGAGGATGACAAGGTTCAGAACTGGCATATTCTCACTTCCATTGTAATCTATTTGTTAAAATGAATCACAAGGCCAGTCCAGGTTCAACAGATATTGAAATAGACCCAGCCTTTTCTCCAGAGCATTGCAAATGCTCTGAACACAGGGTGGTTTGGAATATTGGGGCCATTTTTGCATTCAGTTTATTACATGGAACCTTTGCAAATTTGTTGAGGCCAGAACCCTTATATTAGTTTGATTTGCAAGTGCCACTTGTTTTAATTATTTCTAATTAATGATTATTAATTAGAGTATGATAATGCCAAATTAAACAAATATCTTGTGGACAAGAGCATTTTTAAAATTCTTGCACAATTTCTAGAACTTAACATCATACTAATCATTTTCTTGGTAATCCTTTTATTTGATTAGAGATAGAAAAGTGATACCTGCAAACCTGGGACATTATGTATCCAGAGACACTATTTTTCTAGAATTTAGAATTACCTCTTTTTTGGACTATTTGGTACTTGGGCTTAAGAAATATGTCACTTGGTTTCTTAGACTTAGAAACTATAAATAGCCTCATAGATACAGAAAACAACTGATGGTTACCAGGTACGAAAGGGGGTGGGGGGGGGCTGGGGTAAAAAGGTGAAGGAATTCAGAAGTACAAATTGGTAGTTACAAAATAGTCACAGGAACATAAAGTATAGGCAACATAATCAATAATATTGTAATACCCCTCAACCAACTAGCTCACACCAGTCAGGCCTCCACTCAGTTGCATGTGCTGACTCCTGCTCCAGCCACATGCAACCCTATAGCCTCTCAGTGACCCACATGGGTGCAGGACACCAATGTCAGCTCCACTCTCAGATGGAGAAAAGGGAAAAGCCTCCAAGGCCAGATGCTGTGCGCTCCCGGGCATCTGACTCAGAAAATCACAAGATAGAGGTGTAGGTAAACATAGCTTGCCTCCTAGCTCACCTCCTCGCACAATGGCAGCAAAAATTACAATGAAACTACAAAGGAACTATCACCCAGAATTGTCAGAAAATTGAGCTGTATGGAAATCCGACAGCCAAAGAATAAAGAAATCACACCCATCCACACAGGTAGGAGGGGCAGAGACACAAAGACGCAGAGATGTGGAGATGTGCAGACATGGAGACGTGGAACAAGCAGTCCCACACCCATGAATAGTGGATAAAAATCAGGAGGGACATTAGGAACAACGCATCCCAGTCCTAGGCCGGACCACTCAGCCCAGGCATCCAGTGCCAGAAAAATAAGTCCCCATAACTTCTGGTTGTAAAAATCAGTGGGGGTTAGGACAGGAGAAGAAACTGTGAGATTCTCAGGTGTCTCCTCTTAATGGTCCCACAATGGACCTAAGACTTAATGAGGAATCACACCATCTGGGCTCCAGTACCAGAGCAGCAGCTGGAAGTGTACCAGTGACATACAGGGAGAAACTAAAGTATATAGCACCATGGCAAGTGCCAGGGGACAGCCTCCTTCCAGACAAAATTCCAGAATCCAGGCAGCAGCCATTGTCTCTTTTTGAGCCCTTCCCCACACAGAACCACAGAGCAGTGACACCACATCTGAGACTCCATCGACGTGGTTCACCCAGGTTGCCTTGCCCTGGTACTTATCTAAGGCTCCACTCATCCAACTTACAAGTGTGATTTTCTAAAATAGGCCACACTACTAAGACAGGGAGTCAAAACAGCTCTATCTAATACATAGAAACAAACACAGGGAGGCTGCCAAAATAAGGAGACAAAGAAACATGGCCCCAAAGAAAGGATAGATCAAAACTCCAGAAAAAGAACTAAACAAAATGGAGAAGAGCAATCTATAAGATGCAGAGTTCAAACTACTAGTTATTAGGATGCTCAAGGAACTCATTTGGTACTTCAACAGCATAAAAAAGACCCAAACAGAAATAAAGGTTACGCTAAGTGAAATAAAGAAAAAATTTATAAGGAATTGACAGTGGAGTAGATAAAGCTAATAATCATATCAATAATTTGGAACATAAGGAACAAAAATATTCAATTAGAACAAGAAGAAAAAAGAATTAAAAAAAAAGAAAACCCAGATAGGGTAAGGAGCCTCTGAGACAACTTCAAAGATACCAAAATTCTAATCATAGAAGTACTAGAAGAAGAAGAGAAAGAACTAGAAATTGAAAACTTATTTGAAAATATAATGAAAAGAAACTTCCCTAATTTGGTGAAGGAAATAGACATACAAGTCCAGGAAGCACAGAGTCTCAAACAAGATGGACACAAAGAGGACCATCTTGTGGATGATCCCACACCAAGACACATCATAATTAAAATGCCAAAGGGTAAATCTAAAGAGAGAATCTTAAAAGGAGCAGAGAAAAGCAAAGCATTACCTACAAAGGAATTCCCATATGATTGTCAGCTGATTTCTCAAAAGAAATTTTTCAGGCTAGAAGGGACTGGCAAGAAGTATTCAAAGTGATGAAAAGCCAGGACCTACAACTTAGATTACTCTACCCAACAAAACTATCATTTAGAATGTAAGGGCAGATAAAATGCTTCTCACAGAAAGGTAAAGCTAAAGAAGTTCATCATCACCAAGCTGTTACAAAACCCTGCCAATGGTGTTCTGGAACAGCTGTGGGGTTTGATTGCCTGCCACCAAAGAAACATGACTCCTAATGCAAGAGTATGGTGAAAAAGGAAAGAGGTTGTTTTTTTAAAGGTTATAGAGATTTAGAATAATGGTAGATTTCTGCTGTTAGGTTCCACTCCCTTTAAAACTACCCTAAAACACATAGTACTGCCTCCCTTTGCCAAACCAGGCCAGTTTCAGAATATACCACTTAGAGGTATCATCTTTCTGAAAAGCAGAGGTCTGCAGCTCAGCATTTCTGGTCACAGTTCAACTCCAAACATCTCTCACAAATCTAGGTGGCTAGGCAGGTGCCCCGCAGCACCACCAGCTCTGCCACTGTCTTCTCTAGGCAGACTCCCTGACCTCATGGCAGACTCACTGACTTTCAGACCTCCCACAAGATCCCTCTCACTGCAGACCTCATGGCTCTCTGTCCTTCTGACCTTCAACCTGCTCTAATTTAAGTGCTCGGTCTACAACTTCCTCTGTAATCTCATGTTTGGCTGTTCCTGTAATGGGTTTGTGTCTGCCATTTTTTGTCAGTTTCCCTGGGTCTTTTACACTCTTTGAGCAGCCATCTTTAGCCAGGGCACAAATTTCCAGTGACACAGGGACATCCAGGGTGGGCACCTGTCCCCTTGACTCTTGTGCAGGTGTTGCGTGAATCCCTGCCAGCTATGTAATGAGTCACTGCACTTATGCAATGTATCTTTAATGCTGTACCATCCACTCTGTGAGCACCCCTTCTCACGTCAATCCCACCTGAAGGCAGGATTGTGGGGGTGTTGCCCTGTTATCAGGGGACCCATACTCTGTGCTCCATTACAAAGCCATTATTATATGAAATGTTAAAGGAGCTTATTTAAGAAAAAGAAGATGAAAAATATGAACATTAAAATGGTAATAAATTCACAACTATCAGCAATTGAATCTAAAAAGACAAACTAAGCAAACAAGCAGAACAGAAACAGAATCATAGATATGGAGATCACATGGAAGGTTATCAGCTGCGATGGAGAAGGGGGAGGATGGGGGAAAAGTTACGGGGGTTAAGAGTACAAATTGGTATGTATAGAATAGACAGGGAGATGTTAAGAATGTATAGGAAATGGAGTAACCAACAAACTTATATGCCTGACTCATGGATAAGAGCTAAGGTGGGAGATTGCCAGAGGGAATGCGGGGTACTGGGTGGAGGTGGGCAAAGGGAGAAAATTGGGACAACTGTAATAGCATAATCAATAAAATATATTTTAAAAGAGAAACACTTAAAATAATATTTTAATAATTATATGTAGTATCGGGTGGGTACTAGACTTACTGGGGGGATCACTTCATAAGTTATATAAATGCCTAACCACTATGCTGTACACCTGAAACTAATATAATGTTGAATGTCAACTATAATTGGAAAATAAAAACATTTAAAAAATAAACCATGGCCTAATGAAAAAATTTTGCTCTGTAAAACTCAGCAGTACATTTGTTTATAATTTTCTTTAACACAATCTCAATCTCTGGGTCCCTGTCCTGCTGAGATGTTGAAATTCAATCACAGCCATTATTGGGGCTCTGATACCCTCCTGTGGGAACTCAAATATCTGTGGAAAGTGAAGGAAAGTTCTCTGGACTCTACTTTGTGACAACTCAAGTCTATGTGGTCCCTTGAAGTTGAGCAGAGTTTAGTTTCTGAGCCAGATATTGGGAGTGAATATCTTCAAGAGTTCCAGCCTGCTTGTGCTCTCTCTGGGAGTGGGTACCACCGCCATGAGAACAAACCTGGGCAAGGCTGAGGGAGGATGAGAGAGCACATGAAGCAGAGCTGAGTTCTTTTCTATTAGGCCACCCCAGACCAGCTGGCACCCAGCCCACTGTCTGCAGGAGTTCGGCTACAATCATCCAAGCCAGGCCCAAATCAACAGAACTCCCCAGCCTCCACAGACTTGGGAAAGTAATAGACAGTGATTGTTTTAAACCACTTAATCTTGTGGCAATTTGTTACATAGGATTATCATATGAATGGATTAGTGCTGGAGTAGTCAACATGTAAGATTCCTATAGGAGAAGGGGCTTCAAAGATTAGTCAAGAAGGGAGGACAGAGGAAATGATTGCAGTCAGGGGAAGAGATTTCCTGACTTGGTTGCAGCCTTTCCAATTTATCAATGAGAATCCCAGTTTTCTTAGGCATGTCTCATCTTCTCTCAGGCACATTTTCTTGCTTTTCCCAACCTCCCTCTGGGTTCCAAGGAAGTCAGGGCACCTGAAAGTAAGTATGGGGCTCTGGGCTCCACAAGAACCCTGAGCCTCCCATTTGATCTCTGTTCCATCTCTGCTGGGCCAACCTCAAGAGCTCTCCTTCCCTTCATCTACACTCCGGTGATCAGAGTACTTGGACCCTTTCAGCAGATTTACATAGGGCTCTCCAGGCCCAGGAATTTCCTTTTGTGCCCAATAAAACAAGGTATTTTTGCTGTTGTTTTATTCCCAGGACCTAGACTTTCATTGTGGAATAAAATTTAGAAATAAAAATAAAACTTTCTTCACTCCTGGGGCTTCCACCCTCTTTGACTATGAGCTGCCCTGCCCTTCTGGTTCTCAGGCTCTTGGGTTGTGACGCTCAGGATTTCCAACTTCCTGTCTCTTTCCAAAACTGACTGATGCCACTTTCCCAGGCACTGGGAGTCAAGTTTGAAAGGGTCAGTCCCTGGAATTCCTTGTGGTAACAGTGGGGAGACAACCACTCCTGTCTGTTAATTGGCACAGGAAATGAGCAAAGTTGAATGTGGTTCCCCTGTGATTAGAAACCTTTTAAAACAACAAGCATGGCTGAATCTTTCCTTAAAAGAGGGGTAGGAGTGAGTTGAGAAACCCAAGAACTAGCTAGGTGATTGAATGAAAAAAAGTAGATTAAAGTCTTTTTATTTTTTAGAATAAAAAAGAAAAACAAAACAAGGGTAAAACATTCTTAGATGTTTGAGACTCATGAGTCTCCCTCAAACTGTTTCTCTCTAGTGTTGCTAAAATAAATCATACAAAATACTAGTTTCCTTTCCCATTTATCTTTTTTTCCCCTATGCCTTCACAGCAGTCCTTTTAAGGATGAAAGAGTCTTTTTTAAGTCCTGACTTCTCCTGTTTGGGCTTTTTCTGACAGACGTTGATTTTTTATGACTCCTCCTTCTTAGGTTTCAAAACAAAACAACTAATCTGGAGTAAAACTTTTTTGGGGGGGGGTTCTTGTGTTTTGTTTGAGAGGTCTAAGGAGGTATCTAGAAGATCCACCTGCAATACTATTAAGATATGAGGAAAATAATATATATACAGAGGCATGGCTCCATCTTGCTTGAACCTGACATGTCAAGTAGCAACTTCTACTTAGTCTTGCACTTAGTTATGCTAACCATTAAAGCACTCTAACTTGTAGTCTAGAAATTTCAGAAATAACCTGCCTGCTCAAAACTACCTTCCCAAGGAGATCAAAAAGGGATGTATAGAAGTAAGGATTGTTTATTAAAAGATTTATAGAAGCCATGTGACTGAGACCATGGCAACTAGAGTTTGAAGTTTCACCATCCCCCTTGGACCCTTGCTCACATCCAGATGTTTGCAGTTATCAATTACTTCTTGACCTCAAATCCCTTCCATTCCCCTCTTCCCCTGACATAAAAGAAGTCTGAATTCTGTACTTTCTCAGGGTAGTTTTTTAGGATACTAGTCTGCCATCTTCTTGGCTTGCTGGCTTTCTAAATAAAGTCACTTTCCTTGTCCCAACTCCTTGTTACTCAACTTATAGGCTGTTTTGTGGCAAGCAGAATGAGCTTTCACTTGACTACAACACTTTCTGTCTCCTTCAATAAAATCTACTCACACTTTTGCTTATCAAGTAGTACACTTATATTTTCTTTGTGTTCCCCAAAGTGTTCAACTCAGTCCTGAGCACAGAGTAAGCATTTAATACATATTTGCTGATGTGAGTTGAAGGCCTGGGGTAATTCCTACAGATTAAGCAATTTTGACACCATAATCCCTAAATAATTCCCAGGAAGTGCCTCTTACAATGGTTTCTATTGCGGGCACATTAGAGCTCTTGAGTCCTGTCTTTTGCTGTTTGTTTCTGGTTCATGTGTCAAGCCACTCACTCACTTGGTTCAGCTCTTTAAAGAGCCAGAGGAAAATGAGTGAGAATGCCAAAGCAGGGCATTTTTAATCTCCACATCTCAGAAATTAGACTCCAACAAAGAAAAATTATTTTCCCACTTTTCTGAATAATATAATGATTATGGCCTGCAAATAATTGGAGAGAGGTGCTAAAATGTAGCAAGGAGAAATGAAGGTGCTTTCAATAGAAATAAAGCAGGTCCATTTCTGAGACCTACTCTGAGCATGGGGAAATGTGGGTGAAATATTATAGCAGCAATAGGAATGGTTATTGAACTGCGAAAAGCATTTGCTACATAAAGAGGGCCTTAATTCCTTTGATGTTATCAGGGAGGGGTGTATTAGGTTCTGCAAAGCAAGTGGCAGTGATCAGCAAATGCATTTTAAAAATGTTCTTTCCCTTTAATATCAGATGACTATAATTTAATCTCCAGTTTGTGTGTTATGCTCCTTACACCCCCAAAAGAGGGTGTGGTTGGGCAATTAAGAGGACCAATTAAAAGAGTTCTTTTAATTTCTGGAATGAGTCACCTCCACATTCACTTTTCTGTTGCTTTTGTATTTATTAGAAACATAAATTATGACATTGGGATCTCTGAGATAGTAAAACGTTACTAATCTATTAATTAAAATAGAAGGCTATGACAACCCCTGAAATATTTGATAATTATATACAAAAATATTCACATGAATTTGTATAACTTCCTACACTAACAGTTCTATAGAACTAAATTAGAAATCTCTTAAGAAATTATGTTATTAAATAAAGGTATAGAAAATCACAATATTTGATTTTGAAACAACATCAACTTTTTAAAAGTAAATAATTACTGAATTTCTTGCATTTTAACTTGGACTAAATAGTCAATAAAAAACCTAACATCTTATTTCTTCCAAGTTATTTTAATTAATAAAATTCAAAATGGTGCTTTTTTTTTTACAGGAACGATAGCAGTTGCTTATTTTAATTCTTAATGTTATATTGTTCATTTTCTTACATAGCATAGTAAAACCTCTAGCTATATAAAGTAATTTTTTAAATTAATTTATTTTTCAAATACATTTGTCTCTGCCTTCCCCCCACCACTTTCCCTTGCTCAAAATGCTGTTTAGTGTGGCAGCTAAAATGGAAATACACTTAATAAGTTAAAATTAGAAGTTGTACTGAGAACTTGCAACATGAGCAGTCTAGAAACAGAATGACAATATCAAGATAGTTGGTTCCAGGCAGTGCATTTGTTCTCAAAAAGAGTATCTGACCCCTGTCTTCACCTTGATAGGTGGGCACGAGAAGGATGCTGGGAATGTGCTTCTGCTGAAATGTTAAAAATGTTAAGACATTTGCCTAACTAGGGGATATATAGAGAGAGAGAGGGGAAAAGAGCAATTTTTATTTTTGTTCCTTTCTTTTACAACTGTTCACAAAGTGCATGGAGCTGTGACTCTGTATGTCTTACTGACGAGGCATCTGACACAGATTCTGTCAGTAAATCCACACCCAGCCCTAGAAACCCTGTTGTTTAAATCAGAGCCTGATTCTTGTCCAATCTATCATTGCTGCTCATTGGAAATTGAAACAAAAAAATATCCCAAACATAGGTGTTTGTCTGGAATCCCCTTGATAACATAAACTGTATCTGCTTACACTGGGGCTTAGCATCCCATCAGTTTCTGCTGGAAGTTTCAACGCACCTCTGTTTCTGACCCGTCCACTCTAATGCTTGATCCCCCTTCCCCAAAGCCTGGGAGAATGAGCAAAGACATGCATTTGATAAAAGCCCATTACCATTCAGGGGAAGGGAAAAAGGGATAGAACAGATCTAGAGGCACCCCATACCACGACCAGCAGTTGTTGGGTTTAAAATTTCACGTTGGCCTCTTTCTTATTAGACAGCATAAGCTGGCATCAAGGGGCTATCGACTGTCAAAACAGCAGCTAGAGAAACAATCGACAAAGCCGTCCCTTGAGAATGTTGAGTAAACTGGCGAAAATACCGTCAAAGGAGTTAATGTGCGAGCTGGCACCCAATGCCAGACCCAGCGTGAGAACCACTTACGTGGTGATTGTCCCTCCCAGTGTCCCAGGCTCTGTCAAACACTGCCCCAGGCTTGCCTTTCAGCACAGGAACTGATCTCTTTTTGACAAACTGAAATGCACACCCAACCTAAAACCCTACCAGGGTGGGGAATTCAGGTGGGAAAGCAGGCAATTCTCTAGCAATTGCTGGCCGGTTCAGTTTCGCCAGACTCTCCTAGGGCTGGGCAAGCTGGGCCGACTGTTTCTTGGGAATGCTGGACGATATTTATGTGCAGCCCTGAACTCAAAGGGAGTTAAAGCCAGACACCAGCTTGAGTCTCCCAAAACCCTTACGTCCAGTCCATCCACCGTAGAAACTCTTCCTTCCCAAAGTCCTGCAGCAGCTCCCTCCTTTGTGGCATTTAGAATACATACCCACAAAAGGAGACTGCGGTCAGACCAAGAAGCCCTCTTCCGTGCAGTCATATTAGGGGCGCAACGCAACGTCGCAACACCAACACTAACACCCTATGGGAGGGCTTGCTGAAACAGTGTGAAGTGCTCTCACAAAATCACCGAGGAAAAAGATAGTGTTTTTATAATTACACAGGTCAGAAACATGCAATTTGAAATAACAGGATGGAATAGAAACATAGTAATTCCAACAGAGGGTTTTGTTGTTTTTTTTTTTTCCCTTGACATCAGGAGACACCTGTCGCACATTTGACCTGAGGCCTAAACAGCAGAACTTTTAACATTCTGGAAATCCTACCAGTCTCCTGCCCTGCCAACTTTTCCAGTCACCCCAAAAAATTAAAAATCATGGTTTATAAATATAAGTAAATGAAACTATTGTGGAATAAAAAGCCATCTGGGAATAATTTTTAGCAAATAGCATGTGAATAAACATAAAAATATAATTAAGACAACCTAAACAAAAATAAGTACAGGTTACAAATAGGTCAATAAAAAAGGAAAAATATATATAAATGTCTAATAAATGTGTATAATTAATTAAATCCATCACTAGTTTTGAAAAAGAAAAGCCTATAAATTAAAAGAACAATGACATATTTTTTTACCCTAATCAGCAAATTTAAAGAAGGATAACACTAATTGCAATTTATAAAATATGACTAGTGGAAATATATATTGTATTGCTGCAAACCATCTGGGAAGCAATTTGACAGTAGGAATCAAAGTGTAGAAAATATTTGTATACTTTCACACAGTAATTCTGCTATAAATAAGTGTTTGCCATTCAATTCCTCCACCCCCTGACATTGGGCAATGTGGAACCATCTGTACAGGAAGGCCGTCTGTGGATGGACCCCTCACAACTTTATCCTTCCATCAGAGACATGGGTATGTAATTTGGGAACCTCTCTCTTGTTCCTATAAAAATCTAGATTTCTGTGCAGGGTTGTGCAGGGAGGGGCTTATAATGCTGTCTTTTATCCTCCCTAGATTTTGCCCAACTATCATTCTACTGACCAAAAATTTTAAAAATTTTTTTCTCATTTTGTGTTAAGAACTCTTGATATCATGGCAAATTCAGATATGTATGTATGTATGTATGTATGTATGTATTCTTAGGGAAGGGAGGGAGAAAGAGAGGGGGAGAAACATTGATGTGAGAGAGAGAAACATTAATTGATTGCCTCTCACACGTGCCCCAGCTGGGAATGAACCTGAAATCCAGGCATCTGCCCTAACAGGAATCAAACTAGTAACCTTTCATTCAAGGGATGATGCCTGCACAGCTGAGCTACACCAGCCAGGGCTCTTTCCTTTCTTTTCTTTCTTTTGAATGTGTGTCTGTATGAGAGAGAAAGAGAGAGAACCAAAGAGCAGTAAAAAGAAAAACACCTTTATTCTATCAAAAATGTTTTCATATTATTGTTGTTTTCCAGATTTTCTAAATTGTCGACACAGATCATTACTTCTGTCATTAGGAGAAAAGTTGCAACTTGAGTTATTTCACAATATAAATAAATTTACAATTTATATTTAGGGAAAAAATAAAGTAGTAGCTACATTCATTTTTAAAGTTTTACCCAAATAACAATCACAAAAGATATACATTTTCTCAAAACATGCTATGATAAAGTTATTTTAAAAGTTCAGTCAAAATGTTTTTCTAGGAGCTTAAGTTTGAAATGCCATTGGGGCTCACAGTACTGTTTTCTTATTCATGTAATATAAGGGTTCTAAAGAAAGCCTTTCTCAAATAAAAAGGTGCCTCATAGATAAAATCAACTAGAACTGATTTTCAACAGATTGTCTTCTATAAAACACAGCACCATGCAGTCTTTCTATTCAGAAATGCTTTTCACCTCCAGTGAATGTACAAAATCCCCTGGTGGCCCTAGGGTAGTTTTCCAGAAATGAAATCACTTCAACCTTGTTCATTTTCGCTTTAGTACAAAATAACAAGGATAATCACCATATATATTAAAGGTGACTTTCCTGGTTTGAACACTGGCATTCTTGCACCCTAGGAAACTCTTCAGCCTTGGTCACACTGTGTCCTGAGTATGTGCTGTGTGCAAATTGTTCCTAACTACCCCAAAGTTGAGTGGCTGAAAATAATAGCTGTCTTGCTATATTTGATCTCTCTGTAATCAGGAATTCAAGCAGGGTGCCTCTGGCTAATTTTTCTGTCCCTCATGATGTCACCTGGGGTCACCTTTGGTTTTTAGCAGGCAATTGGGGTGGTCTGGAGGGTCCAGTATGACTTCACATGCATGCATAACATGTCAGTGGGATGTCTGCAAGGCTGATCTCAACTAGACCCTTATTGCTCTCTTTTGTCTCTGGGCCTCTCCAAATACTCTCTTTAGCAGCATAGTCCTACTCTGTACCTGCTGACTCAGGGCTCTGACAGTGAGAAATCCAACAGACAAGAAGTAGATGCTGATAGTCTCTTAACATCTAACCCTGAAAACTGGTGGAATATCACTTCCACCATATTCTATTAGTCAAAACAGCTACAAGCCTGGCCAGATTGAAGGGAATGGGACATAGACTATGAGGTCTTTCTGGAAAAAAGTCCAACCCTTGTTAATATAACAAGAATGGTTTGCGTGATATTGATGGCAGCTAAGGAGAGTGGACTGGAATGCTCATGTGTGAACAATGATAACTTCACTATAAGGGTCGGGGGATGGTAGATGCTGTTGAGTGTGCATGTGTACTGTGTGGCCATTGCATTCAAAATAACTGAGTCAGTAGAGCAACAAATCTGCATCAAATTTTGCATTAAGCTTGAACATTCCTCTGTGGAAACTATTTGGATGATTCAAAAGGCTTCAATTATGGGCTATTGGTGATTGGCAGCTTCATCATGACAATGCGCCCACTCATGTACCACATCTTGTGCAGAGTGTTTTTGAGAAACTTCAAATCACCCAGGTGACTCAACCCCCTACAGCCCAGATGTGACACCCTGCAACTTCTGGCTTTTCCTCAAACTAAAATCACCTTTGAAAAGGAAGAGATTTCAGACCATGGACGAGAATCAGGAAAATATGACAGGGCAACTGATGGTAATTGGGAGAAGTGTGTGAGGTTCCAATGTGCCTATTTTAAGGGTACTGAAGTGTCATTGGCCTATGTACAATGTTTCTTGTATCTTGTATCTTCTTCAGTCAATGTCTCTATTTTTTCATAGTTTGTGGCTGGATACTTCCTGGACAGACCTCATATACTTCTCAGTGAGCATGAACCTGGAAAAGTTAGCGTTTGTGCTGCCTATCACCACCAGAACCAGAAAGTAAACAAGGGCTGAAATTTATGGGTGCTTTATTCAGGTATTGGCAATCTGAGAAGATGGCAGGTTATGTACCCTAAAAACCACTTTAACATCTCATCTCAAACTGACCTATTTTATAAAGAGAAGAAAAATGTAGGTAAAGGATTCGGAATTCAGGAAAAAAGTAGGTGAGTGGTTTGGAATTCAGGGAAAAATGTTAATCAAATAAAAGTTGCAGTCCAGCGATTTTCCTACCATCCCATCACCTGCCGACCAGAGATTCTTGATCTGCAGTGTGGTGGGTAGACATAAGCCTCCTGGAGTTAGTGTAGGTCTGGTCATGCATTCCAGTTCCTGGAACAACAGTTTTCTGTATGCATTAATCACTAAGCCTATTAAATATAACTAAAGCTAAAAAGATTTAACCCTTGAATTCCCCCATCAGGAAGAGTATGAAAATAAATTTGAGTTAGACTTTTAACCACCACATATCAAAACCTGTTCCTTGTGTTTTAATAATTTAATAAAATAGGATTCATATTTGAACTTAATGAGTGAAGAATATCTATTGAGTGCATTCTAGGGGACAAGTACTACACTGGACACTTGATATACTTCATATGATTTAATCCTCATTGCAAATTTATAATTCAGGAATGACTATTAGCATCTCCATTATTTATGTAAAAAAAAAACTTAAAATATGTGATAGAGTTTTTCAAGATTTCTCCTGTTGAAAAGCAGGCAGAGTTTATTTCATTATCTCTTGAATCATGACTCCACCATGTGACTTGCTTTGATAAAAGAACATTAGCAAATGTGATGCAGACTGAGGACTGAAACACACTTGTATATTAAGGCTTGCTTTCCAGCTATATTTGAGGTCCTGAAATGACTATATAAATGAGCCCAAGCTGCTGTGCTAGAAGATGGGAAGCTACAAGGCAGAGATCCAAAGTGGACCATTTGAGAGTCAGCCAGCCCTTGGCCAATTACCTCTCAACTTCTAAACACGTGAGTGAAGTCATCCTAGATCATATATCCCCCAGCAAATCCTCCAGCTGTCCCAATCTAAGGGGAGCAGAGCTGGGAGTCAAGCCCATGCTGTCACATTCCAAAGCTTATATCCTTAATAGTAACACTGTGCTGACTTCTGCAAAATGTTCTTCAGAGTATTGATGAGACTAACAGCTCTTACAGTACCTATAAAGACTACCTAGCATACAGGGAAGGGGAGGCAAAAATTTGCCTTGCTAATGAAACCAAAGTGACTTTACATACACTAGGGGCCTAAGGAGTAATCTTCAGGACACTAGAAACATATGAAGATTTTAAATAAAGACTAACTTTTAAACAAAGTCAAGGAAATGTAGACTTGAAGGTCACAGGGATGTAGGCCAAAGAAAGGTGAAGAGCAGAGGCAAGGTAACCAGAGGCAGAAATCTAGGGGTGAATTAATGAAGTCATGAGTTAAGATAGCAACAGTGAGGCTGACAGGAGGTGAGATCATTGGGAGGCCCTGGGAAGGAGGGTGATCTATAGGACATGATTATTTAATCCTATGTCCCTCTCCTTAGGTAGTCATGCCATTCAAGTCCTCTTCACTTGAACTCCCCTGGTGATCCTGACTAATACAAATGCTAAGATACAATTTAGTTGAAAATGGGGAAGAGAGAGAGACAGAGACAGAAAGAGACTGAAATATAGGGGTCATGTGGTCTCATTTGAAAATCCTTGATTTGAAGTCAGGAATGTTAATCTTTCTCTGACATCACTTACTTTAGAGCTTGAATAGGTCACTTTACTGCCACCCGCTGACCTCAGTTTTCATCTCTGTCCAAAGGAAATTCTTTGAAGGATGGGGCCTGTTAAGGTGAAAAATATTAATAAATATAGTGCATCACTTATTTGTAAAATGGTTTTCTCCACAAGCACTTCTCATGCCATGGTACATACAAAAACAGAAAACATTAAATGGAATTTACCAGAACACTTTTCATAAATAAATTTCACACATAGTGCCAATTCTTAGATTAATTAGAAATCCAGATTGTCTTTAATATCTTTTGGTAATTTGGCGTAAAGCTGTCAATAGCCTGATCTTATGGGAACAGACATCCACGATACATATGTCTGGCTTCATAATATATTGCCAAGAGATTTAGAAGGGAATAATCCCAGTGTTGTCTCATGCCAGTTGAATCAAGACATGAATTCTTGGTTTCAAATCCTAGATCCATCTCTTAATAGTTGCATAATCATCAGCCCACTATTTAACTAATCAGTTTCCTCATCTGCAAATGGGGATAAAAGAATACCTGTTTTATAGAGCTGCTGTGAAAATTGAGTACATTATATATATGGTGCTTAGAACATTTTCTGGCAGACTGTGCCATATAAAAAGTTTATCCCTTAGTATTACTGCTTGTTAGTTAGTATGAACTGTAACCTATTCCTTTCCCTAAGCATATACATCAAATCCATCATCTCTAGTCTCAGTTTCTCTCTCTCTCACTGGCTAGCACTGCTGGTCCTCAGTCATCCCTGTGCTTGATCCTCTTGCTTCTATCATAACAGCAATACATCAAGGGCTATGGTCAGCCTGATTATTACAGGAAACTGATCTCCAATGACCTAGAGAATATGGCCAAGTACAACTTCAGTCAAAGTAATAGAATTACTTGGGCTACTTAAGGGTTTGGCAAAGTCGCTCCAGATCTTTGATTTTCAAATATTTTCATGTACTTTTCTTTCCTAAACAGCAGAATCTGTCAAATATAACATATAACCTATATTGAAGGAATCTTCGATTCCTTCATTGCATTAGGCCAATACCCTGATTTCTAGATGAGGTTCAAATATATTAAGTGACTCTTGTGGTCCTACGGTTTTCAGTGGCAAAACCATGAAGATACACAGATACTGGCCAGTTAGTTAGAAGCCAAACCATCAGGTGTAGAGTTTCACAGGAAATGGTTATGAGAACCCATTCCCCATTACAGGGACCACTTAGCTAGATGCAGAACATGAAGAGCATCAGGGAGTAGAAAGAAAGTGACAGTGAAGGGAATTCCTTTTGGAGAGCGATTGGGCATGTGTCCCCAGCCCCACCTCTGGATGTGTAGCAGCCCCTCTGATTGCTGCTTCCTTCCTCTGCATGTGGTTTTCTCATTCCTAGGCCATTATGATCACTGAAATGGACATCATTTCAAAAGAGTGGACATCAACAGTCCACTCTTGACTTGGGCACTCCCCTCTGTTTACTCAGATTCATACTATGTTCTTGGCACCCTTTATTATTGTGGCTCACAAATGCAAAGTAGCCCACTATTCTGCTTTTTGTCCCTTCTATAGTGGGCAGCCTCTCCACAAAGTCTGATTGACTTCTGAATTTACTAATTTCATTTTTTAAAGATTCCTACTAACTGAATATTATACCTTTTCTTTGCTTCAACACAATAAATGCTCACTCTAAGTTTCCTTTTCTGATCAATATTTACCACTCAACACTTTCCACACACAAATGCTCCTCCACAACATGCTCCTCTACATGTTGTCAATGTCACATACTTTTGAGTATTGCTTCTTTTAAAATGCTAACCCCTGTCAGATTGAGCCACAGGCACTCTACATAGAATAAATCACCCAAATCCTTTCCAAGAAATTTCTGACTGGTGGGTCTTATTGGGAGTGTGTGTGTGTCTGGGTGTGTGTCCTGATGGTAAGAATGATGGATGAGAAAAGAATGGGTCCATTATTTGTTAAGTGACCTGGGAGTGCTGCCCCAGGTAGAAAGTTCAAAATCCCAGGGGAAGGTAAATATCCTATATTTTTCAGGGAAAGGCCATAAGAGAGGAGGGACCATAAAAAAGTATAAGATCCCTGAGAAGTGAAATTAATACTTGAAAAAAGACCTTCACTGGGATTTCACAGTCTGTTTATGTATAGCTCACTGTTGAGCTACCCATGACTTCTCCCATCACTGAATATGGGTGCAGCCAAGAACATCTTTTTCCCAATATTAATAAAAGGCAGGTCATTATTCCTAACCAATCATATGAAAAACAATAGGAAAATAAATAAAGTAATAAACAAACAGGGAAGAAAGCCAAGGTGAGTTTCCTTGAAGGTAAAATCAAATCTGTCTCCCAGGAGTAAGGAGGTTATTATTGATGGAGGGCTAGGATTTTATTATATTTTAGATTAACTTGATTTCAATAAAGATGGAATATTTGGAGCCAGATATCTCCAAATGCAGGTACACCTGATAGGTTCATTCTCTTTGGATATTACCTCCAGTTTCTGAGAACACTGTGCTGCGTGAGTGTAACTTGAAATCAAAGTCTCCATCAATATTTAATCTGACTAGCTCTGAGAGACAGTAATCTGAGGCATCAAATAAATGAATCACTGGATTTTAAAGGAGAAGTTTCTTTACTATTCTAAGGTCTATGGGATGCCATATGAGAAATTACATGACACAGCTAACAGTGGAGGTGAATTTAAGTAGAAGAAGAGAAGATTTATAGGAAATATGATCTTGCAAAGCTCCTCTCCTCTGTTTTTCAAGGAAGTCATCCTCATGCCCAGTCACCTAGGATAGGATTCTCTCCTTCCTGCCCACTGTTGCATCTACTCTTCATTTTGAAATTAACCTCTTAACATCTTCCCAATGAAGAAAGCAAGTTCAAAATGTAATAGAAAGCATGGCTTAAAAATGGCCTTTAAGGCTAGTGTAGCATTTTCATAGCTACTTTTTAAAGGCTACCTCTCCCTTCTGTTCATTGTTTACACATGTCTCTTCAACTCTATTAATGCCTGGCTGGCTGAAGTGCCTCTTTATTGCTCAGAGTGCTCTGTTCTGGTTCAGGGTCATGCAGTTTTTATCAATGAACAACATTTCCTGTGAAATGATCAGGCAGGAACATCAAAAAGGCCTGTGTTGCCACAGCAGCAAAGCTCTGTCAGCCTAGCTACCCATCCACATGTCTCAGAGTGAGGTTGGACTTAATTCAGTAACCCCTCCCCCACTTTTCCATGGAGGATACACTCCAAGACTACCAGACAAGAATTTTCACCTTTTCACGGAAAGAAAGGACTTTATGGTTTCTCTTTGGTATATTCTAATTGTCAACATATTACTCTTTTCTTTTTAAATTACAGTTTACACTCAATATTATATTAGTTTCAGGTGTATGGCATAAGTTAGATGTTTATATAATTTATGAAGTGTCTGCACAATTATTCTAGTGCTTTGGGGCCATTATTAGATAAAATAAGGGCCACTTGAATACAGCACCAAGATGCCTCAACAACTGATCTGATAACTCAGAAGGCTGCTAAATGACTAATGGGTGGGGAGCTTATTCAGTGTGGAGACGTGGAACAAAAGAATGATTCATGTCCCTGAAAGGGTGGGGCAGTTTGAGATTTCCTCATGCTACTCAGAATGGCACACAATTGTAAAACTCACAAATTGCTTACTTCTCCTTTACTATTTAATAGTTTCAGAACTCTTTTTCCCATGGGTAACTAAAACTGTGGAGAATAAAACCATGATGGCAGTTGGGGATGGAGGGCTACTGTAACATCAGTGCAAACTCAAGGTCAGACATCTATCCTTCCCAATGGTGGACTCCCTCATGTGCCATGTTACCTGGTGGTTACCATCTCTTTCAATCATACATAGGGATGCTGAGCATTGAATGATATGGTACATGCAAATCATTAAGAATAGAGACACTCAGTAATAATAGTAGTGATAGCTTTTTCTGTGCCAGATTCTCTACTTATCACTTTTCATGGATCATGGCAATATTTACAACTACACAATGAGGTGAGGTGATATCATTATACCCATTATACACACTGAGAAAGTTGAGGCTTAGTATGGTCAAATGATTTGCCCTTGGCTGTAAAACTAGGAAGCAGTAGATTTCAATGCAGTAGCATAATGCCAGGACCCTGTTTGTTTAATATTTTGACCTTCATCATCTGATGCACCCAGGCGCATTTACTCATTTCTGCTTTGCCCTGCCACTTTGGACTTCAGTGATTTCAAACCACACGTTCTCTTAACTTTATGTTGTTGTTTTCTTCCTCAAGCTTTTCCTTCCTCCTCTACTCCTCACTCCCAAATCCTCCTGGAAGGAGCAATAGTCAATATTCAATAGGAGATTATGCTCGGGCAAAAACCAATTAGGCTGAGTGCACACAGGTGGTCCTCAACGACCTCTGCAACTCCAGTAATGAACCCCTAAATAACTGTTTTGTGGAGGTGTGGCTCCATGGGAGAGACTGGGTGGGCAGGGTGCAGTGACTGTGACCAACTGGTATGGAAGTACCAATATAGTAGACATCAGTACATTCATGCTGCATGTTTGTATGTTATGAATTATAGTCCTGCCTCCTGTAAGTTCCTGATCTGAGTTTTTATTCAAGTATCATTTGCCTTGGCTTCCCGGAACAGATTCAAACACTTTGGGCTTAGTCTTCACTCTTTACTTCGCTCTCTTCTTGTCCTCATCTCTCTGCCTCGTAACTATTTGTCCATGCTCATATTTTGCACCAGACTCTGTGCTATGTAAGGGCAGGTTCCAAGTAGAATCTATTTTTACATCCCCCTTGCCTAATATACTGCTGAGCGAATAAATGAATCTCTGCATCTAGTATATTACTTTCTCCTGCATGTTTTTGATTCCCAAATGGATTGAAGAACCTTGAGTGTGAGAGCTAGAATTCACATCTCCACTTTCTAGTGCCCACAGTTCTCCAACCCAGGCTCCACCCTCAATATTGATGTTTGTGGTTGGTGGGGAAGCCATAATAACAATCAACCAATTATAACTTTCATGTCATGGTTCATTTTCTATGTGACACATCATATAGGAGTTGAAATCAGATGTGTATATAAACATATACAATACATATTTAATCATACAGACACACACTGTCTTTTAATCTTTAAAAAGTAAAAGGCTGAGGGCAGACATTTTTATCTCCACTTTTAAGGAAAACTTGTGATTAAAGAGAAACACATTTTTAAATTTATTTCAATAATTATATGCACACCTTTGATGTGCTGCTCATTGTTGTGGTTTGTCACCAACACTGGATATCCAGTGCTGAACAATTAGGAATTCTTTACACCTTTTTTTGAGCTTTCAGTAAGAGGCTACAAATTGTAATAATGTTATTAAGGGAAATGAAATGTTATGAGGGAGAATAACAAAGAGGCTATAATTTAAATTTAGAGAGGTTGGGGACTACTTATGTGAAATGATGTCCTACCTAGAACGGAGGTGGGCTAGAGTTTGGGTCTAAATCTGTTGGATGATTATGGACAAAATAACATCTCTGTGCTTCATTTTATAAAAGAGATGTGCTTTAAAAGTCTTTATAAATTAAAAAAAATATTTTGATTCTGTTTTATTATTATTTTACTATTTGCAGAATTATTAGATTAGGAAATAACTCTCAAGTGTTCCTCATCTCAAGTAGGGATCACTTGGTTAGTAGCCATTTTATGTGGTTATCCCAAAATTACTTGAATGCCATCAGTGGTCAGGAGCTCACTACCTCAAAATATAGCCTATTCCACTTTCAGTAATAAACATGACTATTGCAATCTTGGAGTGTGCTCAAAGTTGCTTCCTCATTATTTCTATTCAGTTGACCTGGAAAAATACTACAGAAAGAATTCACTTCTTCACCATGATTTGCCCACTTATTGATTTCAAAGACCACTTTCTCAACACTTCCCTGGTAAAGTATCACCAATGCCACTACGATCATCTTAAGCTAACCGGGTGCCCCTCTTAAAATGGTACTACCAGAAATGAACAAAGTGGCATCTGACCAGCACATAGATTGTCAGAATCTTTCCTCCTTTAATCTGGCGATTTTCCTTTCTCCAGGACCATACTCTGTTAACAAATGCACCACAACCCACTATGTTCAGCCATGTCAAAGTAGTTTACATTCTTATTTCTTATTCACATATTCTATTTTTTAATCATTTTATTATAAACAGGTTGAGGGAAGCTCCTATCTCAGGGTATGGCACATAGCATTTGTCAATGTAAAAAATATTCAAGCGCGTAAAGAATTTGTATGTTTATTTGAACCAAACTAACAACATATACCAGGAAGGAAGATCTCAAATGCTTTGAAGAAAAAGTTTTGCAACTTCTTTTTATGCATATGAAATTAAAGGGCAGACATAATGAAGATTGGAGAAAGCAAGGTGGGAATTGAATTACAGGATAGTTAACAAGGTTATATACTCTCTTGACGGTTAAAACTCCCTTTGAAGAGCATTCTGATACTTCAAAGGTGTGCTAACTTAGATGCACAAGAACAATGGACAACTTGCTCAAGGCAAAGATATGCTTCTTACTAAAAATTATATGCCAGAGGCATGACTACTAGCCATGACCTGCCCAGTTAAAAATTTATGATCAGATCAACCTGTGAGGTTACTTTTCATAACTCCCCCGTTTGTCCACAAAATCACACAATAAATATTTTCCAAAAGAAATTTCTGAAATTGAGAAAGCTCTTCTGTTTACATCAGAAGATAGGTCTGACTTCATAAATATTCAGATTATCTAATACTGCTATCCGGATTGGAACCACTCAGAAGTCTAGCTTGATTGGGGAATCTTCTTATTTTCTACTGAAGATGTTTAACAGTCATTCATTAGTGATTCCTAAACTTTTTTTAAAATTCAATGTCAGTTTTTAAAGTCCTTTTATTTTTAAGTCAGGTAAAAATCTCTCTTTCCATCTTTATATCTCTTTTACCATCTTGTCCTGCCTTCAACCAATTTCTCCATATATACTATGTTCTCAAATTTTTGCTCATTTGTCATCATTTTGCCCTACAGAAACAAATGTTGTTTGGGGTTCTTTGCTTAAATATTCACCTTTAAGAAATACAATCTATTTTGATTTTGTTCTGGAAAAAAGATGAGATTTTCTTTGTCACACACCTTTGCCAATATGTGGAGAAGAGTACGATCTTGTGTACTGTGTAAATGCTATTTTCTAAAATCCAGCTAAAATAGCTTTAGGGTGAGAATGAAAAGAGAAATGGAACCATCAGAGAGGTGGGCAGGCCAACAACAGCATCTTGCATTTATGCAATGCTAATGCTGTTCCAGGCACTCTAAGGGCTTTCCTTCATTCATTCAATCTTCAAAATAACTCAGTGAGAGAAGCCCAGTATCTCCATTAAACAGATCAGGAAACTGAAGATCAAAGAAGTTAAATAATTTACCCAATATGACACAAATAATAAAGGGTGGAGACGGGAAACCAAATCCTAGCAGCTCTGGCACCATAGGCATGCTTCCTCTTGCTAAGGCTATTTTGATGCTATTTGCCAAGATTCCTCCTGCTGTTCTCAAAAGCCATCCAGTCCTATTATCAAATACATTTCACTCAGACTAGACCCATCAACCCAGAAATAATATCTAATGAAAAGAAAATAAAGCTACCTTTAACTCTGCTAAGAGAAGCCATAGTTAGAAGTCATAAATTCTAATCTCTGTCCCTATGTCATATATCTTAACCTTTTTCTCCAAAGTCTTATATTAGAAGCTTGCCAAAGTCTCTTTCATCTCTAGCATGATATTCTTATAATAACAAGAATGTTAACTCTGGCTGGGTGGCTCAGTTTGTTAGTGTTATCTTGAACACCAAAAAGGTCACGGGTTCGATTCCCGGTCAGGGCACATACCGAGTTGTGGTTTCAGCACCCAGTTGAGACGTTTATGGGAGGCAACCGATCTGTTTCTCTCTCACATCAATGTTTCTCTCTCTCTCTCCCCCCTCCTTCCTCTCTCACTAAAATCATTAGAAATATATGCTAAAGTAAGAATATATATATATATCATATATCATATAAAATAAAATAACATAAACAAGATATATTAGATATATGGATATATTAAATATAACATATTAGAATATATATCTATTCTAATATATATTAGAATACCCTATTTGCTTGTATGTATGTGTGTGTGTTTGTGCGTGTGTATTAGCAAAATAGGGTGTTAGCCATCATCTATCTAGCTCTATGTTTCTCAACATGTGGAACAAATGTGCTATTAAAAAAAATAGAATCACTTAGTGAGATGGTTACTCACTTTTTATTCTTGGTCAGTAACCCTGCTAATGTCATGAGGAAAGTCTCAATGTGGTGCTAGGATGTTCTTGACACCTCTTTAACACTTGCTACAAGAGAGCAGACTCCAGATTGAGAGCCTTTGGTAGGCAAAGAATTGATTATAATTGTTTTATGCTGACTCCTAGAATAGACTTCAAGCAAATCTAAAACCTAAGTTTAATAAGAACATGATCCATCTAGGAAAAGGACCTTGGATTTAGCTTGTCCAGAAAGAAGACGTTTTCAGTGACGGACACCTGAATATGAAGCAAGTGTGCTCTTCCAGCAGGGAGTTTTTCTGTGCTTCCTTCTGCAAAGCTGAGTCTAGTAAACTATATGCTTTACCAACACTACAGGTGTTATCTTGGCTTGATAGAAAGAAATAGTGGTTCTCTATTTATAAATATGGCATAAAGATTCTTTGTAAAATTAACTTCTTTGAGTAAAATAAAAGATATCTTTGTTCTCATTAGGTTCATCATCTAGTGAAAAAGATAGACAATGTTGATTTTCGTCCAGTAGAGAAGCAAGAGTCTTCTGTCTGGTAGAAGAGATAACCTCTAAAGTGACTGTTTGAATGAAATATTAGCAATATCATTGTTCCACTGGGAATGGAACCTAGAATCTTCTGCATGTAAACCAAACATGATAACCACTATACCATGAAACCTTAAGGTGACTGCCTGATTACATGTGGAACATTAAGCAGTTTTGGGTCTAACCTAGACACTTTAGTCCATCTTTGTCAAATGTCTGCAATAACTCCTGGTCTTCTATTTCTCTTTGGATCTAGTTTCCCATGGCCCTGATCCCCCTCATAAGGGATTTGAAATCATTGACACATGTTCATTCTATATTTGTAGGTGAGCAATATTTGAATTGTAGAAAAACAAAACAAAATAATTAGCCTTTGACAACTCTACACAAGCAAAATTCAGCAGTTATTTCTTGATCATATCCAGTATGCCAGGCACAGAAATAAACATAATTTAAAACTGTGGTAAATTCATTGAAGGAAAAAATGGGTATGGATTGAGCTGAGTTCTTATTTCAGAGTCAATGAAGTAAAAGAAAAAGAAGAAAAAATGTCTATATGATTATACATGCAGTTCGTAAATATAGTATAATTGTGATGGGAACATAATTGGCTAAAATTCCAAAGAATATTAATAACTCACCTTACAAATAGATTCCCAGAGACTCAAGAAGGCCAAACCACTTATCTTAAGCTTATATCTCCTGAATCCTCACAGCCTGATCTATCCACTATACAGCTGCAGCATTGCCCTTCTCTGAGAAAAGACCCAGGTTTCCCTCATGCCCAGGGGCAACTCATTCTAATCTTTGGTTATATAGTAGCACATATGTGGTGGGAGAAGGAGACATGTGGACTGGAAAGAGGGGTAGAGCTGCCCATGGAAGAGATAGTAGACAAAAAAAGACTATTATAGTACCCCTTTCTGTCCTTTCAGAGGTACAGAGATAGGGGAACACTTCACCTGGTCCCAGAAAACAATGTTTCACTGGGGCTCAAATTATTTTCATGACAGACAAATGGATAAGTTTGACGAGTGATCCTCAAATTTTCTTCTGCCTTCTCCTTACACATGTGCACAATTCTATCAAGAACATCTTTTTAATAACTAAACCAGGGTTGACTTCTGAAATTGTGGGTAAAGAGGAAGCCCAAGTAATTGGGAAAAGCTGCCATATTCCATGATTCTTTTATGCCCAATTTCTACTCTGAGAATCTCAGGATAAGGTTTAACTGCACAGATCCATGGCCTAAAACATACATCCCTCAAAGTATAAGGAGGATGTTGACTTTTGTCTCTAACACCTTCCTACCTTCACTGTCAGTCCTTCCCACCACTATCTTGACACCCCTTCCCACTTGGAAATCAGTGGCTTCACAAGAAAAACACATCCCAGTTAGTTATCACATTTGATTAAACACCTAACCCTGAAGTGTAAATATTTCAGTGGCTCCTCCTTTCACAGAGATATTTGCACCCCTTGGCTTTATAGCAGCCCTCTCAAACAGTGGAATTTCAGCTATCAGGAGAACCCAGATAAGGTGGATATTTTGGGAAGGAGGATTTCCCCAAAGTCTATTCCTCAAATCAGATCACTTTGGAACAATTGTAACAGTGATTTATTGAATTAAAAAGGCTATTACTTTGTTCTTGCTCCATAAAATGTCTGTGTTTGCTTAGCTTAACTGATTTCCCGGTATAACTGAAATATACTGACAGAACTCCATAGAAGAATGCTTGTCTTTTTTTTTCCTTTCTTTCTTTTTCTGTATTGCTTAGATTAAGTTTCTTCCCCTGGGAAGAAATATTTTAAATATTTTGCAGCTGCTTTGAAAACAGCTGTATAAATGCAAGACATTATTAGAAAAAGTCAAAATATGCAACAGGGCAAAATAAGACCAAAGATATTAAGCCACAACCTAAAGACAGTCGAAGTAAAATATACATAGATGTTGATTTAATTAAGGTTCTAGTTTGTGTTTTAAAAGAATGGTAAGCACCCTAGCTGGTGTGGCTCAGTGGATTGAATGCCGGCCTGCAAACCGAAGGGTTACTAGTTCCATTCCAGGCAGAGCACATGCCTGGGTTGCCAGCCAGGTCCCCAGTAGGGGAGCATGAGAGGAAACCACACATTGATGTTTCTTTCCCCTTTTTTTCCCTACCTCCTCCTGTCTCTGAAAATAAATAAATAAATAAAATCTTTAAAAAAAAAAAAGAATGGTTAAGCAAAACAGTAAATCTGACATTTGAAAAAAATCTTCACATTCACACAGACACACACAGGCACACACATATGTGCCCACACAATCATTTCCTGAACCTAAAGCTAAGGTGGCCTGAATGTGAAAATAGGAAAGTTTGTGGCACAGAAAGCTGGTCAGTTGAATTAGAGCATTTTATGACAATCCTTGCCTACCTACCTTGTACATGTAACATGTCATTTATTCATCGTGATATTAATTATTCATCTTGTTCCAATCTGTGTATGAAGATTATTTATTTTATCACCATGAGCATATAACTTAGTAGAGCTCTCAATGGCTTACTGCATCCATTTGTTTTTTATTCATTCCTGGGACAGGAGAATTAGATGGCTGTGTGTAGGAAATGCAGTATTTGCCCTGCCCAGACTTCTTTATCTTTATTTGCCCTATTGTTGGCTACAGTTTTATAATCTACTGGCAGCCAAGGGTCACATTGCTATGAAGATAAATTTCATATTGGACCGACTAGGAGCTGATGTCAGTGTAAATCTGTGCCAGGAGATTCAAAATGATGGCAAAGAGGAAGTTTCTGTATTTTATTTCTGCATTATATTGTCCTGTTTTCCTGATAATGGAGCCAGGGAAGACTTGGAAACCAGGTCTATTTTTCTGCCTTGCTCATCTCTCAACAATGGATAAATACACTGGGCCCTCCCTGTTGGCCAGACTTCAGTCTGATTATCTGTGAGATGTCCCGAGATCCTCAAGCACGTTGATCCTGCAGCCCTACCTGCAGCCCCAGCTTTGCTCCTGCCCTGGGTTTCATCCAGGGTTTTGCTGCCAGTGAAGGTCAGGCTCGCTCTGTCGACACCAGTGCTTCCTGTCCATTATCAGCCTGTTTGACTTTGGATGTGTGTCCATTTTTTTGTGTCCACTGGAAGTCAAATGTCATAGCTCAGAGATAACATTTTCCCCTGTTTTCCTCCCATTTCAAAATGAATTCAGGTTTTCTGTGTGGGTGAGCCCTGTTCAGAGTCTGGGGGGAATTCCAAATTCAAGAGCGCTCTGTTTATGAAGTAATCCTAGTAATGTGTGGAATTTTCATCATCTTTTTTTAAAATTTTTTCTTGCAAAGCTATATGTTTAAGAAAAATGCAGGAAACTGGCAATTAGAATCAATTCCCTTCGTAACTACAGAAGGATATCAGCTTAAAAATATGTTCTTTAACTGGTGTAATAATTATAGTAATGGAAATCTGGAGAGTGTTCATGGAATACAGAGCTTGACTGGGGACTGAAGTGAGGTAGGCTTCTAACATGTTAAGAAGTCATAGTTCAAGGGCTGCTTCACACATTGGTGTTTGGAATTCAAAACATGAGTTTTGATTAAATACATGGAATAAACAAAGATGCCAGGTTGTGTTCCACAACCCTTACCATTCAAAATGCATTGTGTTTGCAGCAATTAATAAATAACAGTTAAAAGTATTATGGGGCAAGATAAAATAGATCATTTAGCCACAGGCCATTTGTAACAAATGTTCACTATGTCAAAGACTGGCTTTGAATATCAGTTTCTACTTCCACCTCTCTCCTTTTAGTTATTCAATAAATTCAGCAGAAGTATAGTGAGCAGCTATTATGTACCATGCTCTGTGGTAAGCGCAGTGAACAAAACTGACAAAAAATCCCTGTCATTGTGCAGCTGAGATTCATTGTGAGAGAGAGAGAGAGGGAATTGAGTATAATTTGTAAGTGCTAAGAAGAAAATCAAACAGAGAAATAACTTAGAAAATGTCAAGAAAGACATGGTAGCTATTTGAGAATTTAGCCACCATGAGAATTGAGCACACTGAGAAAGTGTGCTGTGGATCAGGTTTTGAAGTAAGTGAGTAAGGAACTATTCAGCTCCCAGTAACAGCAGAGTCTTAGACATAGGCCACAACAAGTGCAAAGGCCCTGTGACATACCAGACTTGTTTAAATTTGGAGAAAATACTTGTTGGCACCTATTTCCAAGGAGATGAAATCTGTGTGATTAGAGGGGCCTAAGTTATGAAACATTCTAAGATACAGAATTTTTAAATTCAGCTCTTTCTACCTTCTGGGTAACTGCTGAGCACTTATTGTTCTCTTAAAGAAAATCAGCAGAGCAGAAGCCTTGGGGGAGGGGGATAATACAGGATTTATGTTCATCTCTTTCTTGTGTTCTCTAATTTATGCACAAAACAACACCTCGGAATGGTTATGCTGTAAAATCCTTTAGTTAATTTATATGCATATATTTTTATACATGTACTTCATAGTGGGTTTTTTTGGTGCAAAAATTTGAAAAACTTTTATTCTGAAATGTAACATATATACAGAAAACAATGCTATATACATAGCTCAGTGATTTAGCACAAAGAAAATACCCATGTAACCATCCCCCAGGTCAAGAAACAGATAAGAGCTCCCATGAGCCTCTCTGCTCAGACCGCCTCCTTCCCTGTAAAAGTAGTCTTCTGACTTGAAAATAACCACTTCCTTGCCTTTTTTTTAAAGAAAAAATGGTAAATGGACCCCTATGTACTCACCATCATTCACTTTTAACAGTTATCAATGACAGGTCAATTGCGTTTCATCTAACCCCCATTCTTTCCTTTCATCACCCCTACACAGCTAAGTTATTTAATTAATTTATTTATTTTCATTGAGATATAATTTATATGTGGTAAAAAGCACAGATCTAAGATATACAGTTCCATGAGCGTTGACAATTGTTTATCTATGTATAGATTGATATAAACACAGAGCATTACAAGTTTGTGTTGCATCTGTGCAAGCTTTCTTTAATAACTGGGAACTCAGAAGCACAACATATGATTTCAGTCTCCCACTGTGTATACATTAAAATCCCGAGCAGCTAGTTGCCCGCCGGATGAGGTCCCTGAGGTATGCTTAGATCAATCTTTGTAAACTCTTTCTAAATGCAGACTGTTATCAGCTTCCCCAGTCCTCTCCCCTGCCCCCTCCCTCTTTTTTCTTCTGTCGGCAAAATAGTTTGTTATGGATTGGTGATAAAAATCAGTGTCCACTGAAAGACACGTCAAGACCACCGCCATGTGAAGCCTTCAAAGCATACTGGGCCACATTATGCCACAGTGTGAAGGGACATGCCTGTCAGGGGGTCGCAGCCCGTGTCCACCAACTCACTTCTCCTATTTCCCATGAGTGGACAGGTTTTGCCCCTGACCTAAAGAGATTGCTCACCTTTTCAAATTTTTCTGGGTGACAGAACATACACGTTTGTAATGCATCAGCTCAGGAAGGTCAGGACGGCATGGACAGTAGGCCAAACCTCTGGTAGGTAACTCTGCTGGGTGGTACATTCAGTGATAAAGTCCTACCTAGAATTCTGCTCTCCTTCTTCCACATCCCTTCCTTTTTGTATTTCTCTCTTGAGGAATGTGTAATGATGAGCCCTAAACATACTCATCCCTTCTGGTCACAAGAATCTAATTTCTTTATTTCATATTCCTTGAGAAACGTTATAATGTAATTTGCATATTGCCAAAGCTCATCATCTATTTGCCAATAACTAATGTTAACATATGAGTCAGAAAATCCATGACTTCATGATAAAATTATACTTACACATTACCTGCAGATTTTGCACACGCAACTACATTTTATTAATCCACATTGTTGTCTTTGTTTAAAAAATAACAAGCAAATGAAAATTTAAACAAACAAACCAACCTTGGAGTTTTCCAAGATATCCCTAACACTTGACTGTGTTTAAATTATATTTGGATTTTTTTACCCTTTGATTATCTTGATATAGTTTAGGTCTGCCACCAGTATCTACTTTACCCGCAGCCCTACATAAAAAAAAACAATAATAAAATATGATTTTCAAAACTGGCTTGTGTTACTCACAAGTGATATAATCCCCATTGGACAATGACATCATTAAGCCAAAAATGCCATTGCACATAAAAGCAGATTTTCAAGG
The DNA here is from genome assembly GCF_021234165.1 of Pteronotus mesoamericanus. NCBI lineage: Eukaryota > Metazoa > Chordata > Mammalia > Chiroptera > Mormoopidae > Pteronotus > Pteronotus mesoamericanus. The sequence goes on along the minus strand of NW_026555105.1, from coordinate 29,935,703 downwards.
GGCCTAAATATCACATACATATCACAAGCAACGCATAGTTCTAAAAGTCTCAGAGTTTAAATTTTTCTGCATGAAGGTTTGATGTTATGGTGTTCCTTTGTGCTAAATATTCTTTTACAACAGGAAGATAGACACAAAAGACCCACAATAAACAAGTCTTTGATTAGCATTTCCAAGAGTAAGAAATACAGTTTTACGTGTCCCCTGTACATGGGTGTCAATTAAAGGCCTGCTCCCCAATCTCCAGAATGCATGAGAATCCCCGAGGATCTTGTGAAAATGCAGACTCTGAATCAGTAGGTTTAAGTGGGATGCAATACTCTGCATTTGTAACAAGCTCCCAGGTGAAGCCGAAGTTACCACTCCAGGGACCGCTTTGAGTAGCACTGAGTTAAAGCAAGTTACCTCCTAAAGCAAGAATGTTTCAGGTAGCAGACAAGAGTAAGAGAGAGGAGATTGGGGGAGGGTTGGTTAGGGTAAAGGTAGTTTGCTTTTTGTATCTTGCAGTAACTCCTGAGCCTTTCATGGGAAAATGAATTCAAGGTATGGGATTCCTGTCTTTTAGGCACGGTCTCCCAGACATAAGTGTCCCAAGTGGATTTTCAAAGACTTGCCCTGAGTTTTGCTCTTTTGACTCTCATGGAAATTAACTATGGTCTTGCCAGTTTATGCTTTGATAAAGCATCTCTTTTTATTTTTGTGGGAACCTGCATCCCATAATAATAGTGGTTCTCAGTGGGAGCAACATGAAAGCAAATTAACCCTTTAAATTACAGGGAGCAGTGAGCAGTAAATTTACTCTGGTCTTAAGCAGTATCCCTTTCTCCTTTTTATGCTACACAGAGCTCCTTTTAAGGTAATGAAATGTCTGTTGTCAGGTAAAAGCCAATGGATCTTGCTTCTAAGAGACTTGAATCTCTCTGCATGGCTTTTATTGACCAAAGTAAGGTCAGATGGAGGGACATGAAAGTGGCTTCTTTCAATCAGGGGATAAAAGACTCATCATGGTAAGAAAAAAAAGAACTAGCTTCCGTTAAAAGATCTAGTTTGTTCCAAATCCTCTAAATGTAGTATGTCATTCATACTTCACTCTGTCACTGCAAGGTAGGCACTATTCTTCTTTACTTTCTCAATAAGAAAATTAAGATCTATTGAAATTAAGTCCATTGCTTAGGGTGCCACAATAATTAAATGGCAGAACTGGGGGATGTGAACTCAGCTCTCTGTGATTCCAGAAATATTGGAATTGTTTCCCAGACTCTTAGACTGAGGGCGTCCTGCTAATTTTCACACAGAGCTATTCTTTGTATACTACACCTGGCACAGAGGACATCAATCATTAATTATTGCATAAAGGAACAACCACATTCATATCATTTAAATTCATAGACCCCAGAAAGAAGCCAAATAATTTTTAATAGCTGTTTCCCATATCATGCAGGGATATATATTACAAATAACATGCGCATGGGGATCTGTAATCAAAGCAGACAGTGATACATGTGGGTTAGATCCTCTTGTCCTCAGAGAATCGCCCAGTGGTTTTGCTGTATCTCTTGTGAAAGTTAAGGGGAGTTGATCCCTCCATCCAAATCAGAGCCACAGTAAAAGGAGCTAGACAGGTTCCCAGTATTGTCAGTTCTCAGGTACCACATTTTATAAGAGGAGCTTCAGTGAGTTCCCTTGTAGCAAAGGAGAGAAAGAAGGGAACTGTGTATGGGAGAAAAGCTGGACATTAGTCCAAAGCACAATATGGGCTCAGCTGTTATTGTGCCTTCCATAGGAGGGTCCCTACCCTACCTAGACCCAACAGGAAAAAAAATTAAATAAAAAGTGAAGTCATGATTCTCTGACCCAGAATTATTAGAAAACATAACATGGAATGTGCCTTCTACAATAAGAAGTAATGTCACCATCCCTGCTTTGTTAACTTCAGTATGAATTTCTCTCACTGAAATCTCTGAAAACAGGTGATGTTCCTACCCCAGATGATAAAGGGAAATAAAATTCTAGACAGGTAAGCTAGGAAAACACACACACACACACGTGTGAACATACAAACAACAGAAAATAAGTGCCACCAGCCTCATAGAGAGTGACAAATCAGTATTTTCAGGCAGCATGTCGATAATAATGTTACAAAGAGATATTCCAATGTCCTCATTTACTCAGTCATGTTCTTCATGCCCACCAAAGAAAATGGCTCAAAAACTTTTCAGGGAAGCAACTGTCTTAAAAATCTTGACATGATTTTCTAAAACAAGGAGTGTACATGTTCTTTAAAACAAGGAGCAGAGGTGTTTGAGTCGTTTATTTGTAAAGATAAGTCTCATGATTTCATTTTCACCTCTCATATTGCTTGGCACTTGGTAATCCCTCAATTTCTATTTGTGAGATTTAGAAATAAGAGACTGCCCTGAAAACCAAAGGACAGGGTCAATAAAGGAAGAACTAGTGCCATTATGAAATAAAATCCCAAAACACTGAAGACATATTTTATAGCTACTGGCAGACCTAGCAAAATCAATAGACTATGTGGCTCCAATGTGGTGGTAGAACTATCACTTGAAAATTCTTTGGTTTCTTTGTTTTCTCAATGTGGGCATCTCAGTCTTTCTCCCTCCATCCTGTTCTTTTCCATTTCATCCACAAGAATACAATGGCTGTTCATTTTTGTTAACATTGGCCTAAGAATGGTATTCCAGAATTTGAAGTATCTGAGAACATATGGTTTCTAAGATCAATATCTAATGAACATAGGATGAAAATACCCAGTGGCCACATATATGCCCTGGGGTATCCCATTTAGATGTGGGGTGTCCACATCTAAAAATTGGAGGTTTTATAAATGTAAATGCTGGCTCAAGTCTCAGAAAAGCAAACACTGGGCCATGCTGGGAAGGAGTGGAGTTATTGTCAGTCATTTTCCTTTTCTCCCGATGGACAGCACATCTCCCCTCCTGTCCTCTCCTGATTGAAGTGACTCTCTTTGGGACAGTTCTTCCTATGGTCACTTTCCCAGGATTTTCAAGTGGTATTTCTACCCCCACAATGGAACACCGTGGTCTGTTTATTTTGATAGGTCTGTCACTAAGACAAAGGAAGAGAATGTCAATGCTTTGAGATTTTCTCTTTACCAAGGCTCTAGCTCTTTGCCTTATTGACTCAGTCTTTCAGTTTTCAGAGCAAGCATTTTTTGGCTCTCCTTTCCAAATTCCACAAAATAATTTCCTACAGAAAGCAAGATTTTTTAAATATAAGAGTGAGGAGTTAGACTTTATTTTCCTTTAGATTCCTAAATTCTATAGGACAGAATATGCTGAGGGGTGACTGGGTGGGTACTCACTTAGCTCCTCCCACAATCTCTTAAAGTCACCCCAGTTAAACACTATCTAGGTAAGAATAGTTTGCTCACAATGCGGCTTCAAGTCACTGGGAACAGAATACATTTGACTGTGTTGGGACAGTTAATTGGTTTTAGATAAATAGCTCTAAACAGTTCTGATGTAGGGGCTCCTGCTACTCTACCTTAATTCTGGAAGGATAGAGCTTATCAGGGGATGAGAGGATGAGCCTCAAGTAAATGAGCTAGAGCCAAAAGTGTGGAGACAAGTAGTGAAAACTGACATGAGCCAGGGGGCAAGGACCAGGGAGCTCATCTTGACTTTTAAAAGGTGAACAAATTCTAAAAGACATCAACACTAAAATCCTGAAACAGCTACCTGAAATACATACCTGGAATTTCATTCAGATTGAAACATTTAATGGTATATCATAATCTTTCACCTTAGTTTATTATACCAAAGCCCTACCCAGCTAAGATTGATAAGGGAAGATTTGATACAGACAAATCAATAAAAGCTTATATACGATATTTTAGTAGGATATGGTGATGTGCTTTATATACAAAAGCATCAAGTTAAAGGAAGCAACTCAGTCATGACATATCCTCCATCTTCTTCGATTTACTACATCTGCAAAATAACTTTAAATTTTAAAATATAGTATAAACATAATTTCTTGTTTTAATGGTTTTTGGGTTTTATTTCTAAAGTAAGCACAAATATATTCCCTCGTATAAAGCATGAATGAACCCAAACTACTGCTATCATCTTTGAACAGCATCTATAATGAAGCTTTCTGAAAGCCAGAGCAGATGGGCTGCTAAGTTAAAACCCTACAACAGATAGACTCCCATCAAAATGTTATCATAGAACTACAATATGAGAAATATCAGGAGATACATTAACTTCAGACCTACTTTCAAAACTTAAGTAATTTCTAAATAATTCTTCCAAGTAAATAATTATATAAAATGACATTTGCAGCTAATTGAAATGTGTCTTCTAAGAGAAAATAGCATTGTATGATATAACTTCATTGGTTTCCTAGAGAATTTTCATCTATATTGACTCATTTGTTCTTTAGAACTGTGCCTGTGTGTGTGTGTGTGTGTGTGTGTGTATGAGGCAGTGTCCCCTTTTGATAAAGGTTATTCCATTTCTTCTGATGTATCCAAATAATTTTCTTTCTACAATGGATTACGAGTCTTTCTAAATGAGGTATAACATAAGAATATATCACTTGTCCCAGTGGTTCCCAAATTTTACTGCACATTGAAATCACCTGGGAAACAAAAAATATTGTGTCTATGCCTTCTCCACAGAGTTTGTGATTTATTGGTTTGGTTGGGGCATATGCTAGATGAGGCATAGATTTTTTTAATAAAGATCCCTAGGTAATTCTAACATACACAAAATCAGGAGCCATCAGCCTAAGCTTTTTGGATCTCATTTTCCTCATCTGCAAAGTGGATGGGTAGTTGGAGCTGAATGTGCTTCAAGGTATGCAGTAATAATCACAACATTTCCTGAAATAAGTTCTAGAGAATGCTGGTCTTCTCTGATCCTGTGAAAAAACAAAAATGTATTCTCTGATAAAATCACTTTGGGAAACAAATGTGTGAACTACATTCGTTAAATGAAAAACAATTGTCTTAATGAATGAACCAATGAATCTATCAACCCAGAATTAAGAGTGCTAATACAAGTTCTGCCTTCATATCCCACTAGCTATGAATCATCAGACATCACTTACCTCACCAAGGCTCAGTATTCTCATCTGTAAATAAAAGAGTTGACCAGATCTCCAGTGTGATGTCTTCTACTTCTAATATCCCATAACCCTATGACCAGAAGATCTCTAAGATCCCTTTTATTTCAGAATTCCATGAGTCAAAGGGAACCAATGATCTTATCTAACTCTCTCAAAACTACAAAATTGGGGGAGGGTGCTTAATTGGTCTAATTTTACAGTGAATCATCATTAGGCCCCGAGGCAGTGTAGCTGCAGACTGTGATTCTTCTCTCTAGCGGTTAAGATTCATTTTATTCCTAAAAGTTTTTTAAATTATTATTTTCTTTATTGCTGCAAATAAAGACAGCTGAGCCTCAGACAGGCTGATTCATAGCTACTGTTTTTCAGGCTCATGACTACAGATGACAATCGACACAGACCTTCCTTTGCTTTTTGCTTTCTTCCTGCCAGCAGGCTGTCTGGACCTTGCCTGGCTGTCTCTGGGTATTAATGAATGCTGCATTCACCCCACTGGAAATCCGAAGTGACTAACGGGTAGACTATTTGGGCTGCCTGTAGTCATATTCAATGTCCTCTTATGCCATGTACCCTCTTTTCCTTGTTTAGCCTGGAAATAGGAACAACACATGCAATGTAGATAAGCCAATAGGAATTCAGTGAGAGGGAGAAGAGAAAGTACAAAAATCTGGCTGGCCCTATATGCTTTTTATGTATGAATGGCTTACCAATAGAACAATTTAGATGAGTATCGTTTCCTCTGAACTGACCCTCTCTAATAGTCTTGCAAATCATCAGTACCTATAATTTAATCAGTTATTTTTGAGAAGAAAGGATTGCCGCTTGATGCTTTGCATCAGCAACTGACAAACTATGGCTTATTGGCTAAATTCAATCCACAAACTGTTCTGTGAATTAAGTTTTATTCAAACACAGCCACACTCAAACTTATTTTATTTTATTTATTTTAATTTTTAATTAAATTTTTTTCAATTGCAGTTTGCATTCAGTATTATTTTGTATTACTTTCTGTTGTCCAGCATAGTGACAACACACTTATTTGTTTATACAATGTCTATATCTGGTTTTGCTCTAAATTATCAAAATCGATTAGTTTCAACAGACTATGTGAATTGCAGAACCTAAAATATTTATTTGACTGATCCCTCTTCCACATGTATATATGATATTTGATGTGAATACATTTTTCATTCACTTATTCCTTTTTTAATCATTGTATACAATAGATATTTAATAATCAAAGCAATGAAATAACTCTAAGAAATATAAAAAAAGTATAAAATAATTTCCTGATCTTTCAAAACATACCCAGACATCAATGATCATCTTGTTGCAATGATTTATGTACAGAATACTTTAGAAGCTCACCATAATATATGTTCACACAGATGGCCTTCAGAGGGAAAAGAAAAGTATGCACAAGACTTCTCATTTATTCTATCTTATTAAGTCAATCAGATACAACATATATAAATTATAAACTCATACAATCTAGTTAAAGAGAATGGTTACTTCTAGTACACACTCTCTTGTGAATGTCACAAAACTAGAGATGGTGACAAATCCAAGTTTTACAATATGTAGGATTCTTGGCACTTATGTTATTATTATAACATAAACATATATATGTATATGCAGATATAAACAACCCATAATACATAAATATTTGTGGTATATTTCTAAATGTTTCAACATGCCAGTTTATTTTGCAACTTCTCCCTCTCAGGACAACTGTTGCCAGAATATGATTTCTCTTTTTGTTGTTCTGGAATAGACAAAACAAGTAAATACAAGAGCAGTTTTGTCTGGGATTTCTTCACTTGAGGGGGAGGAGAAGATTTTAATAAGAACTCAGTTTTAAAGAATTATTAGAACATATACTAACTCAATCCTGTGTACTTCTATCCTGAAGCTCTATGGTACATTGGAATCAGGGATGGAATTGATTTTGATTTTGAATCCAACCTTTTTTCCCCAAGACAACATCAGATCTGGCACCTAAATGTGTGAAAAATAAAAGCCAGAACAAATTCAGAATTAAATATGAATTGCTGACAGTTAAAGACTGGCTTAAGTAATGCTGTTTCTACAGATCATTCCCAAAGAGTATTTAAGTGTGTTCATGGAGCATGTAATTCCACTAACAACTAACACAGTGGATAATTTCTTAGTCTCAATGCAACAAACCAAATACTACTGCTACTACTACTACTAATAATAATAATTCTATCCCTGGGACACTGCTTCTCTACTTTTGAGATCTAAAACTCCCAAGTGGATGTGCTGAGGACCAATCCTTTCACTTTTCTAAGTCATTCCATATTAGGATTTCATGAACTAGTATATCAGATTACTGCTGTTTATGGAAAGCTGTTAGAAAGTGCAAACTAAAGTGCTGGAATTTTAATGCCATATTTCAGTGGAGTGACTGCATGGCAGAGGATGATTAATTAGATTTAAGATAGAAGGAGGGTCCAATTTAATTTTGCCCCATTACTCCACATGCCTGGAAATTATACTTAATGTGTTAGGTTCCTCCCTCAAGGGGAATAGTACCAGTGCCTCCTCCCATCCTGTCAAGCACTGGGAGATGTGCACAGCTTTCCCTCTGCTCATCCTGCTCTGTGCCCTCAGGGGTCTCTTTGTGCCAGAACCGCTCAGCAAGTCAGTGGAAGTTCTTTTCTGGCACAAGATTTTCAAGATAAGAAATAAGTTACTATGGTTAAGACACATTGGCATGAAGCTCTCCCTGGCTCTGAAAGTTCTCAGAGGTTTAGGCTCCAATTCTGTCAGGAGGGAAAAGTAGAGAGAAGCATGTGGTCACATTTTAGCCATTTGCAAGTATATTCTTGCCTTTGCAAATTGATCCATATTAACCAAATAAGGACTTAGAGTGCTGAATCAGGAAATGTTCCAGGCAAGGCAATGGGCCAGGAATGCACCTTTTTATTTTCCCTCTCAAGAGTGTCACATTTATTAGACTTTGAAAAGGCTTTCTTTTACCTATTGAAATTCTTTAAGCACCAACTCCAACTCACTAGCCACTTGCTAGTCCTTTTCAATTTTGATCTTCTAAATTTTTAGACCATCTAGTGTGTTCCACAGAATTTGACAGTGAAACTCCACAACTTTCCACCTTTCAATTTACAGACTGAAAGACGTAAGCAAAACTCTGTGCTAAAGCAGGGACTTATCAACTCTGTCTACCACCAACAGAGGGCGTGAGCAATTGAAAAAGTGGTTTGAAGAACCTACCATTACTTTGTGTTTTCTGGGTAATATTCTCAGAAATCTTTCTGTTTCTCATTGTAAAACATGAGCTTTGAGAACTAGAAGGAGTAGTTTTCAATATATTGATTGTGTTATGATCTATCATTTCAGTTCTGGTCTCCTTTTCCTAAGTCCTCACAGATAATTAATGCCAGGTCTCACTCACAGGCCGAGCTCAGGGACAAGACTCGGGAACACTGGAAAAAACACTTCTGTGAATCTAAGGTGTCACAAATTTTAAGATGGACCATCAATTTAGTAATAATTAAAAAGAACAGTAATTAATATGCTCATTGATTATAAAATACATTGCAATTTCAAAAATATTGTGGTTTAAAAAACAATGGTCTCTGTAGAACTAATAAATAGAAGCATACCATCCTTGTAAAAACCCCAAATCCAGAGGAACTTGGAAATGAGTTGCCCTAATCATGGACTGAATTTTGCTCATGTGTAAGCAGAGTGGCAATAATGCTGCATGCTGGAATAGAAAGCCCTGTCTTAAGCATTACAACAGATAATCATTCATTTGTTATTACTAACCCTGCTTCTCTACAAAGCTGGCTTTCTCTCTGAAACCTGGCCTGATTTACTGAGACATTGTGCCTTGTCAGCTTATCTTAATCTTGTCCTTTTTTTCTCTATTGAGCCTGTATTTTCCTCTCATACAATCAAGAGAACTTATACACAAGGTTAGAGCTCCCCCAAATAACTGCTTCCCAGGAGTATCCAAGGCCCTAATTCATCAATAAGGCCTAGGTCCTTCAGGATTTCACAATGTTTCTATCAGTAGTTCTCAACACTGGGCTGTGCATGAGTCATTGAAAGAGCTTATGAACATATAACTACCTGAACCCCGATTCTCCAGATTTTGATTTTTTTCTTTTAGAGTAAAGCCCATGACTCCGGCTCAACATTGTTAAAGTATTCCAGACAATTCTACATACCACACAATTCCTTTCTTTTGATAATATTTGTAGATAAGACACAATGCATATAAAGTTTATGTTCTTAAAATTGATCCCAGCAACTTAATGCAATGGATAAAAAATACTGCAATGGATAAATATGATATAGGTAAAAGAATATTTTCTCTTCTGCAAAATATTCCCATTCTATAGACAAAATACCATATCTGTAATTTCAAGGTTTTATATCTAATTCCTTCACAGAAGATTCAGGGACTCAAAATTCTTCGTCTTTCTTCTATATCTGATCCTTAGACAGAAAATTTTAGTGCATGGGAGAGTTTTGTATAGTTATTTAGCAATGTTAGTGCATATTTATTGAGTAATTGCCACATGTTGAGAATTTTTCATAAATCTAGATTTAAGAGTACGTTATTGACACTTCATTTCATTTAGGATTTCCTTTTAAAAACCAGTTAGTAAAGAAATATGGATCAAGAAATTGGAAAACATTACCGAAAGTTATAAATTATATTAATTTGAAAATATAGACTTAAACTGTGGTCACTGTAGTGAACTAAAGAGTTGATCGGCACTAACTTTGAGTAATGAAGGATTGGTGGCTACAACTAACTTTTTATTAAAAATTATCTTCTTGAAGGACTCACACAATTTTAATAATTTTAAAATTTAGCTATCAACATGTTGACCTTCAAAGAATCTCATAAGAAGTCAGAACTCAGGGTTTAAGGCATGAAACCTCTCAATGATAAGACAGATTTATGATGGGAACCATTTATTATATCAATGCTTGAATTCCCTTGAATAGCTTCCAAGAACAATGCTACAGCTTGCTGTAGCATTGTTCTTGAGGATTAGAAAAGAATTCTCTACTACCTTCTTGATTCATACTTTTTTCTCCCATTGAAAGATAGACTCTATTTCCCTACTCCTTGAATCTAGGCCAGCCTTGTGATTTGCTTTAGCCCACAAGTAAAGCAGAAATTACCCAGAAATATCTCTTTGTTGTTATTATTGTTTACCTGCTTAGATTTTTTTCCTATATTTATAGGAATGTGTCTTTTCCCATATAGACCCAGAACATATATTTTTACAAATGACAGAATACTGTACATACTGTTAATAAGGTTTCTTTTTTATACATTTTTACATATAACAAGGTATTGTAAAACACTTTCCATTTTAATACATTTACCTCAACATGATTATTTCCAAAAACTTCACTATATTACTATGATTTATTAAACTAATGTCTCTATTGCTGGACATTTATAGTGTATACTCAAATAAAATATAAAATTAAACATAAAAATGTCTCCCATATTTCCAATGACAAAGTTAATAAAATAAGTATTTTGGCCCACTTAACTCTATCTCCTTATATGTTCAGCAACAGTTCATTAGATTTTATTCAATTTTCTTTTTTGTATAAATAACCATGTGGAATATGTTTGTTCCACAAGATTGTGCATTTAGGCACAATTTTTTAGGGAAATTTCCAAAAACTGAGACTACTGAGTGAAAGTGTATGAACAATTTTAAGACATTTTACAATTGCCTCTTTTTAAAAAATTTTTTATTGTTGTTCTATTACAGTTGTCTGCATTTTCCCCCCATTACTCTTCCCTGCCCAAGCCTCCCGCTCCCACCTTTTATTTTCAATTGCTTCTACAATTTAAAACATTCTAGGCTTCCATTAAAAGTTGTTAGATGAATCACATTTTATATTTCTTCTTGAAATATTTTATTTATTTTACATTTTTTAAGATTTTGTGATTTTTATCTAAAATTTCCATTTCTTAGCAAGAATATTCATATCTTAAGAAGAATATTCATAATATCTTAATGATTCTATATCACGAGTGATATCTTCTTATTCTTTCATGATGTTGATTATGTCTTTTCTTTCTCTCTTTTAATTTTTTCATTAACTTGCCAATGTTTTAAAATAATATTTGTCTTATCAAGGAACCAAATTTCAGCAATGTAGATCTCTATCCTGTTCTTATCAGTTTTATTACTTTCTTCTACTTAGTGAAGTAGAAGAGTTCACAGGACTATTAATGGGAACATTTGCAAGTTAATGGATGTTTAACACCATTTGAAGTCTCTATTATTTCTCTTATTAAATTATTTTTCCAGTAGTTCTATCAATAATTGAGAGAAATACTATAAAATCCTAAGTAGTTATGTTGGGGTGGCTTTGTTTTCCAATTTCCAAGAATGGTGTTTTAAAATCTTCTATGCAAGCATAGTTTTGTCTATATCTTCTTCCCATTCTTTTGCTATGTCTTACTGTGTTTCTATCAATTTCTGATTTTTGTATTTTGAATTTCTATCATTATATGCAAGAATATTTAAAATCATTATATCTTCCTGTGAATTTAACTTGTTATATTTAGAAAGTGACTCTCTAACTACACCTTTTGCTTTAAATCTATAGTATTTAACATTAATGCAACGATACCAGCTATCTTTTGATTCATACTCCTGCAATATGTGTTTCTATCCTTTTACTTTCAGCTTCTGTAGAGTTAGATCCAGGGACACATAGAATATATATTGTACAACTTCAGGGGACACCATCTTCATAAATTAATATGAATATCCTCCTCCAGGAATTATGCTATACACCTCCTTTCATTAGAATATTCTTTAATTCAGGCTAAAACTACTTACCTGTAATTATTTAATCAATCAATTACAAATATATTTGTATTTAAAATGTACTATCTTACATTTTATTTTTTTCTACCTCTTCTGTGTTATTTCCTTCCATTTTGAAATATTTGAGTCTATTTTTAATTCTAACTTTTCTTGCTTACACTGATTTGGGTATTAAATCCCAGAAGTCAAAACATGAATATTTACTAATGTATATTTTTTAAAAATCATGTTTATTCTAGTACAGTTGTCTCAATTTTTTCCCCCTTTGCCCTCCTCCACCCACCCCCCTCTGCCCTCCTCTCCCACAGTCATTTCCCACTCTGTTGTCCATGTCCAGGGGTGATTCATGCATGTTCTTTGTCTAGTCCCTTCCCTTTTCTTCCACCATTGTGCTCCTTCCCTATCTCCTCTGGTCACTTTAAGTCTGCTCCATGTTTCCATGCGTGTGCTTTATTTTGTTCATTAGTTTATTTCGTTGAATAAATTCCACTTATAGGGGAGATCATATGCTATTTGTCTTTGACCGACTGGCTTATTTCACTTAGCGTAATATTCTCCAGTTCCATCCATGTTGTCGTAGAAGGTAGAAGTTCTTTCTTCCTCTCTCTCTCTCTCTCTCTCTCTTTCTTTCTTCCTTTCTCTCTTGTTTAAAATGCAGATTGATTTTATCTATTTTTTAAATGTCAAGATCCATTATAAAATATTTAAAAACTTAAATCAATTATAAAGTCTCAGCAATTAAAACAACATGGCACCAGCAGAGAAATAATCAAGTAGATCAATGAAATAAAATGAGCATTCTAGAATCAAACGTATATATCTAACAATGGAATATATGATTAACTTGATATTTCTCATCAATGGGGAAAATAAGGCTTATTCAACAAATAAGGTGCATGGACCACTATTACTTGAAATAAAACAAATATAGAGCCCTATTTCACACATTATACAAAAAATATTCAGGTGAGTTAAAAATCAGTATGTAAAATCTAAGGAGTTTTAGGAGAAAATACAAAGTAATATTTTTCTTACCCTGAAGTAAATTCACACCCAGAAGCTATAAAGAAAAATATTGACAATATGACTATATTAAACATTTAAGACTATATAGTCACATACATATAAAGAAAGTTAAAGGACAAGTAATAGAATGGGAAAGGATTTGCAACACATCTAAAAAAGGGTTAATAGGTATTTTTAGGGCGAAAATTCTGCAAACATTTAATCAAAAAATGGATAAAGAATACCAAAAAGTCATTTACAGCTTTTTAAAAATAATAGAAATAAGCAAGAAATATTAAAAAAACAGGTTTAGTTTCAACAAATAATAAAGGAACAATTAAAATAACACATCGTTGTCACAATCAGATTAATAAGTATTAAAAATATTGGTAATATCAAGTATTGGTGACTGTGAAAGCAACTGGGTATTCATAGACTCTTTTTCTTCATCTTCTTAAAGCAACCCCTTTAGCATATTTTGCAATGCTGGTCTGGCGGAGGTGCATTCTTTTAGTCTTCTTTTGTCTGGGAGACTCCTCATTTCACCTTCCATTTTCATTGAGAGCCTTGCTGGGTAGAGCAGTCTTGATTGCAGGCCTTTGCTCTTCATTATTTGGAGTATTTCTTGCCACTCCTTTCTGGCTGGTAGTGTTTCTGTTGAGAAGTCGGCTGCTAGCCATACTGGGGCTCCCTTATATGTTGCTACCTGTTTCTCCCTTGCTGCCTTCAGGATTCTCAGTTTGTCTTTGATATTTGCCGGTTTAATGATGATGTGTCTTGGAGTGGGCATCACTGAGTTCTTCTTGAATGGGACCCTCTGTGCTTCCTGGATTTGTGTCACTTTTTCTCTCCTCAAGTTAGGGAAGTTTTCCATCGTCACTTTTTCAAACAGGTTCTCTATCCCTTCCTCCTCTTCTCCTTCTGGTATCCCTATTATATGGATATTGTTACATTTCAGGTTGTCCTGCATTTCCCTCAACGCCTCTTCATTCCTTTTTAGTCTTTTTTCATTTTCTTGCTCTTTTGGGGAGCTTTTTTGTACCTTATCATCCAGCTCGCTGATTTGATCCTCGGCTTCATCTAGCCTGCTTTTGATTCCTTCTACTGTGTTCTTCAATTCAGAAATTGTATTCTTCATTTCCTCTTGTGTTGTATTGATAGTTTCCATGTCCTTTTTCATGATGATAGAGTTTGCAGTAAGTTCCTCGTAGTTTCCCTGTAGCTTTTGGTAATTCTCTCTGAGCTCACTGAGCTCATTGAGCTTCCTTAGAACCGTTGTTTTGACCTCAATATCTGATCGTTTACTTGCCTCCATTTCATTTACTTCTCTTTCTGGGGATTCCTCCTTTCCCTTCCACTGAGGGGTGTTTCTTTGTCTTCCCATTATTTGTGAGGCTCTTCGTTTTTGCTTCTGCTTCTTAAATTGATCTGTCTTATTTCCTGACTTTGTGGTGTGGACGTCTATGGTAGGAGATTGTTGGTTTTTTGTTTTTGTTTTGTTTTTTGTTTTCTGGAACTGCCTCTGATGATGTCAGATATTGACCCTGTCTGACCTTAGACAGTCTGTTCGAGACTTCCAGGAATCTACTGTCTGTAGCTGTCTCCTTCAGCTGTTAATCTAGTCACTCTGCACTCAGCAAGCTGGTTTAAGCACCACAGGGTGGGACAGAGTCCTTCCTGGGGGCAGGGTTATTGGGTCCTCTCATGGTGCTGCCGCTCAGGGAAGCGTTCTGCCTGAGCCAGATGGCTGCTGCCATATGGGGGAGGAGTCAGTACCAGGATCCTGCCAGCTGCTCTCTCCATTCTCTCCCAAAAGCCCCTGTGTCCAGTCTCTCCTCAAGTGTCTCTAGACCACTCTGTGCCCCCTTTAGTCAGGGACCTACTATCTGTGGCTGCCACTTTGTATTCAGCTGTCAACCTTTAGCACTACCGGGCCAGGGCCGAGTCCCTCCAGGGGGTGGGGCTATTGTGTCCTCTCATGCTTTCTGCCTAAGCAAGATGGTTGCTGCTGTATGGGAGATGAGTCAGCATGGGATCCTGCCTTCTACTCTCTCAGTCTTCTCCCCAAAGCCTCCTTCCCCAGTCTCCCGTCAGGCACCTCTAGCTCATTCTGCCCCTGCCTTTGCCAGAGATAAGTTTCCTCCTTTTCTTTAATTTGGAGGTTATTCTTTGTATCCCCATCTCAGCTGTCTGTTTTTGGTTGTTTCTATATTTTAGATAGATCTGCTTCAACTCCCTGTCTTGTGGGGTAGCCTTATGTATAGGAGTTCTGTGTTATATAGTGGTATTGACTCTGAAATCCTGATCTGGATGCTCAAAAAATGCTCTTCGTGTGAGGTACATGGGTTATCTGGTTATTTGGGTCATGGCTGTTGTTGGCTTTTTTGTTGGTGAGGCCTTCCTCTGGCTGGCTGACTGAGAGGCCTGACCTTCACAGTGTCTTGTATCCTATTGTACAGGTACTGGCAGAAGAAAGCAAAACAACAAAATGAAACTGAAGCAAGCACCCTCCCAAACTACATTAACAATTTTAATAATAAAAGATTAAAGAATAATAAAAGTAGATAATAAATTGAATATTAGGGAAAAGGGTCTATAAAAGAAAAATAAGAAAAAAAGGGTAAAAAAGTGATTATGGGAGGAGAAAAGAGGGTAGAATTATAAAATAATGAGTTGAAGGATGAAAACAGGAAAAAGGGACAAAGAGAAAGAATAACAAAAATAGGGGAAAAAGGATAAGGGAACAATTGGGGTAATCAATAGTAAGGGAAAAATGAGATATGACAGAAAAAATAGAGCAATAAAAATAGAAGAAAAAGGGGAGAATTAAGATGGCAGAGGAGTGAATGGAAGTCACACTGACCTCTTCCCAGGACCAATATGAAATTACAACTAAATTGTGGAGGAATCACCTGAAACAAACAACTGAACAATAGTGAGAGAAGAGCCTTATAACCTTGGACAGACAGTGGAATCAGTTTCAGCACGACCTACCTGGTGAGAAGTATGGTAGAGACTTGAGAAGATGGATGGGGCACCCACGGGTGACAGCAACAGAAGGATATTGAAATGGTCAGTTGGATACCCTTGGGAAGAGTGGGGTCTAAACCATAAGTGGGGGTCTCTGGCCTACAGAACAAGAGTCCAAAAAGTGCACAGATAACAGCCAGCTGTGAAAGGTGGTAGGGTTGCTCTCTGCCAAGACAGGTGGCTAGAGAGGCAAAGAGCTGTTTAAAGGGCCAATGCATACATTTTTATTTGCAGTCACTTACCCTGGACTCTGGCAAAGGTGGGGGAAGATTTGGCTGGAAGTGTCTGTGGGTAGATTGGGAAAGGAGGCTTTGGGGAGAGGACTGAGAGAGTGGCAGGCAGGATCATGGCACTGACTCATCACCCAGTGGCAGCTCCCGTCGTCACAGACCACTACCCTAAGTGGCAACAGCATGAGAGGACACAATAGCCCCACCCCCTGGAGGGACTCGGCCCTGGCCCGGTAGTGCTAAAGGTTGACAGCTGAATACAAAGTGGCAGCCACAGATAGTAGGTCCCTGACTAAAGGGGGCACAGAGTGGTCTAGAGACACTTGAGGAGAGACTGGACACAGGGGCTTTTGGGAGAGAATGGAGAGAGCAGCTGGCAGGATCCTGGTACTGACTCCTCCCCCATATGGCAGCAGCCATCTGGCTCAGGCAGAACGCTTCCCTGAGCGGCAGCACCATGAGAGGACCCAATAACCCTGCCCCCAGGAAGGACTCTGTCCCACCCTGTGGTGCTTAAACCAGCTTGCTGAGTGCAGAGTGACTAGATTAACAGCTGAAGGAGACAGCTACAGACAGTAGATTCCTGGAAGTCTCGAACAGACTGTCTAAGGTCAGACAGGGTCAATATCTGACATCATCAGAGGCAGTTCCAGAAAACAAAAAACAAAACAAAAACAAAAAACCAACAATCTCCTACCATAGACGTCCACACCACAAAGTCAGGAAATAAGACAGATCAATTTAAGAAGCAGAAGCAAAAACGAAGAGCCTCACAAATAATGGGAAGACAAAGAAACACCCCTCAGTGGAAGGGAAAGGAGGAATCCCCAGAAAGAGAAGTAAATGAAATGGAGGCAAGTAAACGATCAGATATTGAGGTCAAAACAACGGTTCTAAGGAAGCTCAATGAGCTCAGTGAGCTCAGAGAGAATTACCAAAAGCTACAGGGAAACTACGAGGAACTTACTGCAAACTCTATCATCATGAAAAAGGACATGGAAACTATCAATACAACACAAGAGGAAATGAAGAATACAATTTCTGAATTGAAGAACACAGTAGAAGGAATCAAAAGCAGGCTAGATGAAGCCGAGGATCAAATCAGCGAGCTGGATGATAAGGTACAAAAAAGCTCCCCAAAAGAGCAAGAAAATGAAAAAAGACTAAAAAGGAATGAAGAGGCGTTGAGGGAAATGCAGGACAACCTGAAATGTAACAATATCCATATAATAGGGATACCAGAAGGAGAAGAGGAGGAAGGGATAGAGAACCTGTTTGAAAAAGTGACGATGGAAAACTTCCCTAACTTGAGGAGAGAAAAAGTGACACAAATCCAGGAAGCACAGAGGGTCCCATTCAAGAAGAACTCAGTGATGCCCACTCCAAGACACATCATCATTAAACCGGCAAATATCAAAGACAAACTGAGAATCCTGAAGGCAGCAAGGGAGAAACAGGTAGCAACATATAAGGGAGCCCCAGTATGGCTAGCAGCCGACTTCTCAACAGAAACACTACCAGCCAGAAAGGAGTGGCAAGAAATACTCCAAATAATGAAGAGCAAAGGCCTGCAATCAAGACTGCTCTACCCAGCAAGGCTCTCAATGAAAATGGAAGGTGAAATGAGGAGTCTCCCAGACAAAAGAAGACTAAAAGAATGCACCTCCGCCAGACCAGCATTGCAAAATATGCTAAAGGGGTTGCTTTAAGAAGATGAAGAAAAAGAGTCTATGAATACCCAGTTGCTTTCACAGTCACCAATACTTGATATTACCAATATTTTTAATACTTATTAATCTGATTGTGACAACGATGTGTTATTTTAATTGTTCCTTTATTATTTGTTGAAACTAAACCTGTTTTTTTTAATATTTCTTGCTTATTTCTATTATTTTTAAAAAGCTGTAAATGACTTTTTGGTATTCTTTATCCATTTTTTGATTAAATGTTTGCAGAATTTTCGCCCTAAAAATACCTATTAACCCTTTTTTAGATGTGTTGCAAATCCTTTCCCATTCTATTACTTGTCCTTTAACTTTCTTTATATGTATGTGACTATATAGTCTTAAATGTTTAATATAGTCATATTGTCAATATTTTTCTTTATAGCTTCTGGGTGTGAATTTACTTCAGGGTAAGAAAAATATTACTTTGTATTTTCTCCTAAAACTCCTTAGATTTTACATACTGATTTTTAACTCACCTGAATATTTTTTGTATAATGTGTGAAATAGGGCTCTATATTTGTTTTATTTCAAGTAATAGTGGTCCATGCACCTTATTTGTTGAATAAGCCTTATTTTCCCCATTGATGAGAAATATCAAGTTAATCATATATTCCATTGTTAGATATATACGTTTGATTCTAGAATGCTCATTTTATTTCATTGATCTACTTGATTATTTCTCTGCTGGTGCCATGTTGTTTTAATTGCTGAGACTTTATAATTGATTTAAGTTTTTAAATATTTTATAATGGATCTTGACATTTAAAAAATAGATAAAATCAATCTGCATTTTAAACAAGAGAGAAAGGAAGAAAGAAAGAGAGAGAGAGAGAGAGAGAAGAAGAAAGAACTTCTACCTTCTACGACAACATGGATGGAACTGGAGAATATTACGCTAAGTGAAATAAGCCAGTCGGTCAAAGACAAATAGCATATGATCTCCCCTATAAGTGGAATTTATTCAACGAAATAAACTAATGAACAAAATAAAGCACACGCATGGAAACATGGAGCAGACTTAAAGTGACCAGAGGAGATAGGGAAGGAGCACAATGGTGGAAGAAAAGGGAAGGGACTAGACAAAGAACATGCATGAATCACCCCTGGACATGGACAACAGAGTGGGAAATGACTGTGGGAGAGGAGGGCAGAGGGGGGGGGTGGAGGAGGGCAAAGGGGGAAAAAATTGAGACAACTGTACTAGAATAAACATGATTTTTAAATTTTAAGAAAAGAACTCCAATAATCCCACACTAAAAATATAATAATAATAAACAAAGATTATTTTTAAATAAATAGAAGATAGTTTGAGATAAGAAAAATGGGGGAAAAGAAAAGATAGAAATATATAATGAAAAAGCTATGAAAAAGAAAACGTAATGAAAACAATGAAAAAGGACAAAGTGGAATTCATCTCAACATAGTTTATTGCTTGCCTGCTGGGCTCTCCCTATGGATATAGCTCTACTGTTTCTGAGGCTGGTGTATGCCAGTGTCAGGTGCTGTCCACATCTAGCTCTCAATAACCTATTTGGAGCTACCACTGACTCATAGTTTGTTGCTGATTTTTCCAAAGTTGGCTCTGCCCAGATGGTTCAAGCTGCTCTGCACCTAGCTGGGTTTTAACAGTAGTGGGTCCAGGGGTATGTCAACTAATAACTCAAATCACTGCCAGACTCACCTCTCTCTGCCTCTGCCTGCCAGGTTACTGTCAGCCTTAGACTAGTCATAGACCTGGCTGTTTCTGATAGGGCTTCTGGTGGGACCAGAGGGATAGGTCTCCTGGACCTCCCATAGCAGGTACCTTCCAGACTTCAAGAGAGATGGAGATATGATTCTCTGCTCCTAAGCCACTAGTTCGATGAATCTATTTTTCCCCTGTGCCCAGCAGGGTGGGGCCACTAGTAGGCTATTGGGTGAGTCCTCCAGAATCCAGGTTTTGGGTCTGCTGGACTGTTGGGAGGGAGTTTGTATGGCTCTCCCATGGAGGGGAAGCACCAGTCTATTTTCTGGGAGTGTATGTGTTATGACTGCGCCCTACAGCTAGCTTCTGACACTCCCTGAGTCTGTGTATGCTGCTATCTCCTTAGCAGGGGTTAAGATGCAGGATAAGAAAAAATAAAGAATAAAAGTGAAAAAAACCCACAAAAAACCAAACAAGAAACTGAACACACTACATATTAGGAAAATAAAAGATGCAGGGTAGAGGGAGAGGATTGCAGAGGGGAGGCTGGAGCTAGCAATATTCCACAGGGTAAGGTCATTGTTTTCCCCTGAGAGGGCCTTGCTGTTCTCAAGCAAGATAGCTGCTGCAGAATGCAAGTATACTCAAGCACATAAAGCCCCACAGCTGCTCTCCCACATCCCTCCTCCGTGCCTCCCACACTAGATTCTCCTCGCAAGACTACACTCGGCACTTCTATCCCTTCGCCGGGACCAATGTGAGTGGTTGCAAACACAAAACCTGTGCTTTGATTCCCTTAAGAATTAAGGAGGAAAGAAATAGTGGCTTTGTCTCCAGAGGGTCTCTACTTTCCTCAGCAGATACAAACTGCGCAGCCTTTCACTGCTGGGTGCTATGTGGCCTGCTGATTCTGGCTCTGGCGTTCAGTGTTTGGGAGCCCAGTTTGTGTTCCTCGCTTCTCTCCTTTCAAAGGGAAGTTCCAACAGCTGTGCTACCACCTTGGCCCACTGCCCTTGTCAATAGGACAGCCCCTTTAATTATTTCACCCTTCCTACCAGTCGGGTCATGGTTTTTTTATTTTTTATTTTTTGTCCTCAGAAGCCTGTTTTTTGGATAGTCTTTGGTTTATTTCAGGTGTCTAGTCCTCCCTTTAGTTTTATTTCCAATTTACTTTTGAGAGGAGGTGTGTGATATATCCACATATTCTGCCACATCTTTTTTTCCCAGTGAATATTTTGTTTTTAAACATTGGCTTATTTCGTGTGAAAGAAATCCATCTACATAACTCTAGAGGGCATTCTTATTATTTTTTCCTTTAATTTTAGAAAAATATTCTGTTTAATGCAGTCTGTTTTATTATGCAGGATTATTCAACCCCCCTTCTTGTAACATAATTATAAATCCCTACTTCTTGCCATGTGTATTGCAGTGATTTTCCATGGAATGACTTCCCTAGCTCAATGACATCATCCTGCCTATGTTACTTGCTTTCATCAATGGAATGTGAACAAAGTAACACACACCATGTCAGAAGTTTAAAGAGGTATATTTGCTTCAACTGTCTCCATTTTTCTTCTACTATGAGAAAGGTATATCCCAAGAAAGGCTTCTGCTTCCCTTTGAATTCTGGGATAGAAAATGTATATGGAACAGAGTCATTGGCAATGTGCAGCCAATACCACAGACCAAATATAGGGTAAACAAGATATAAATCTTTTTAAACCTCCGTATGTTGCTGGTTTTCAGAAGCTATTAGTCATTGCATCATAATGTAATAAATACTGGCTCACACCTTTAGCAAAGATTCTGAACATAGAAAAAAATTATTTCAGGAACTTACAGCAAATATCTTCTCAAGCCAGATTTCTTCTCCTTTTATTGCAAACATACAAGACATTTCTACTTGGTGGAACCTACTCCTTCAAAAAATAATATTTATCACACATACACTGATACCCAGTCTGTATCATATAAGATATCACATCATTATAAATATTTTTCAAGTCTTCAAAATAATAGTCTCATGAGAAATTACTCTGTAGCTGTATGTTACAGAGAAAGAAATTGGGGCTCAGAGGTTGATATTATTACACAGACTACAAAAAACACAGTCACGATTTCAACCCAAGCCAACAATCCCCATTCAGGCTTTTTTTTTTTTTTTTTTTTTAATGATCATACCTCTGTTGCTTGATCATCTTTCAAATTAAATGATGTTTTTGAAGAAAGCAGACAAAATAGGATAGAGACATGTGTGACTCAACAGAGAAGATGTACTCAACCAAAGCCCACCCGTGCCTTTCCTAGAGTTCCATTTGAGAGACAAGTTGGTATTTAATAACTTTTCTCAATGATAGCATCTTCGTAGTATACTGCCTTTTTCCCATTTACCTTAGACATTGCAGCATTCCAGTGTAACCAGGCAGATTTCAAGGACATGATTTAGACAACTAAGACCAAAATTTTAACAGGATGGAATTTCCTTGTACTAACATTTGCATTTCTGTTACTTTTTAATAGCAAAAATAATTCATGGTTTTTTTGGTAGACAAATTTAAAAACGTACAAATCTTTAAAAATAAAATGAAAACCATGCCATGATACATTTCTCTGAGTGTAAGCTATATTTCTACTAAAAACTTGCATACAGTTAAAAAAATCACACCACAGGATTAGTTTATATTTTTTAATTAATAGATTCATTCATTAGGTCATTTATTCAATTCTTACATAGTTTCTGTGTGCTAGACTGAGACTTTGGATAGAGTGAATTCAATAGACAAGAATCTATCCTCACATCATTTGCATTCTATATGGAAGACAAATAATTACCAGGTTTAAAAAAAGTAATAAAAACTTTCACATATTGGGATACAAAGGAAACCATCAAGGCAAAACAGATGGAAATGTCTACTTTGGATAAAGTGATCAGTTGAGGAGGTAATAATTAAGTTGAAGCTTAAAGAGTTAGAATGACTCAGCTATGAAAAAAAAGACCACCACAGTCTTAAAGTGTGAGGAAAAGGTGTGGAGCCAGGAAAGGGTGAAGTATGCAGCAGAACACAACGACCAGATGGGCTAAAGAGTAATGAACAAAGAGGAGATTAGAGAGAGGTGGTGAAGAAATGGAGGTAAAGGTAGAGTCTATCTCAGGGAGAGCCTCAGAGAATTAAATTAAGAGCTTGGATTGTTTTTTCAGGGCAAAAGAAAGCCATCAGCATGATTTTATGACTAATGCTTTAGCAAGTTCACTTCAGATGCCATACACAAAATGCACTGAGAGAGGGTAGGAGTGGAAACTTCTACTTTACCTCGTCATATTGTCAGTGTGATCACACAGTTTATGTATATCTCAAAAGCAATGAGAGTAACTCATTTTGCAAAGACTTAGCTAATAGAAAAGGCAGTAAAGGGGAGACTTTAGCTAGGAAGTTATTATAGGAATACAGTTAATAGATGAGAATAGCTTAGGCCAGATGGAGAGAATTAAGCATATTTTAGGTGTGTTTTGGAAGTATAATGCATAGAAGGTAGTGATGGATTGAACGTGGAATATGATAAAAGAGCACTCAGAATGATTATCAATCTTCTAGCTGTTACAACTATGTGGAAAATGTGAAAGTATTTTTTCCAAGGCAGGGAAAACCAGGCAAAAAAAAAGCAATGAGAGAAGAAAATTGCAACTTCCATTTTGGACACTGAAGGTGCTTGAGAGATGAACAAATAAAGACATCATAATCAATTGTGGGTTCCCAAATATATGTATTGGTTTGAGACATAAATTTCAAGAATGGGTCATTTAGACCAGGAATTAACAGATGATTACATGTGGACCTAATTTAGCCACTGGTCTGTTTTTGTATGGCCCCACAAGCTACAAATGCTTCTTTATGCTTAAATTGTTGGGGAAATTTTAAAACAAGAAGAATATTTTATGATACATAAAATTTATAGAAAACTAAAATTTTAATGTCCATAAATAAAGACTTATTGGAACCCAGCCACATTTATTTGTTTATTATCTATGGCTACTTTCATGCTAGAATTGCAGAGTTGAGTAATGTGGTAAAGACCATATGGACTGCAAAGCCAAAAACTTTTATTATCTCGTAATTTACAGAAAACATTTGCCTACCGCTAATTTAGATGATATTAAAGTTATGGGGTTGGGTGGTATAAATTGTAGAAAGTTTTTCTTTGCCTTTGCATCCAGCTACACAGATGTCCCAGAAGAATGTGGGAACCTGGAGCGAGGACCATCCATTCACTTGCCTGCTGTGAGTTCCACTTGCAGACTCTCTAAGGAAGGAATAACATCAGAAGAGAATGATGAATTAGAAGAGCCAGACAGGGGTCCTGAATTGCAAGCTCCAAATTAACTGTACAGTGAACAGATTTGTGAAGAAAAAACAACACACTTGGGAAAAGGGCCTTATGTTTATTTTTTCTTCTTATTAATTTACCACAACCATCATCAAGTGTCCCAGTTCCTGTCTGGGAAGAGAGGCTGGCAGGCCCAGTAATCAAAGAGTAGCTGAAAAACCCCAAGAAATTATGAAACTCTCATAAAAGAATCAAAGACAATGTTTTTCAAACCACTTGAAAAACTGAAGAGTCCACTCTGGTCATGTTATTGTGTTTTTCGTGATGTGCTAACAACTGCTATAAAGGACATCACCAGCTGTGGACTCAGTGGAATATTTTCCAAAAAATTTCAGGCTCCTACATGACAGGATTCACAGATATTTTAGGGAAGTCCATGCTTTAACATGAAAATAATTGCCATGATGCATCTTGACTAAAATCCCAGGCAGGTAATTCTTTCATAGAATTTCAAACAAATGAATGTTTATATTAAAGTAATGGAGTATAAAACATATTGCTTATTAAATATACTTACACTTATCCTCTATGTGATCTACACACATTTTCAGTATTATGTAGTTTCTTTTTAAAAAAAATTTATTTATTTACTTTCAGAGAGAGAGAAAGGGAGAGAGAGAGGGGAATATTAATGTGTGGTTGCCTCTTGAGTGCCTCCCACTGGGGACCTGACCTGCGACCCAGGCATGTGCCCTGACTGGGAATCAAACTGCCGACCCTTTGGTTTGCAGGCCAGCAGTCAATCCACTGAGTCACATCAGCCAGGGCTAATTATGTAGTTTCTGTACATGTCAGAAGCAATGACAATAACTTTTTCTGGAAAGGTTTTGCTAATAGAAGAGAGAAAAGAGGAGGTTTCAGTTATTTACTTCAGGATTGTAACTTGAGAGTGAGTGGCAAGGAAAACGCTAAATCTTTAAAAATATATACTTATTTCAATTTATCCAACAGGCATTTGAGCAAGGTGGTATTTTATTCGTGTTTTGAAATATCGACTGTGACGCAAGGAAGGATAGAAGATGCTGTATCCATTCATATATTTTTCTAGAATTCTTGCTGCTTCTAATTGTGGTGAACCAACCTCATTCTACCAGTCATGCTTGCTTACAATGACTTGTCAGCTTTTCCATTTGCTGGTCACTTAAGTTAAGTGTATCCATCTATTTACTTACTTCCAATATTGCCAAAAACTACAATGAAGAAAAACATTATCCAAGCCATTATACATTAAACTATTACTATGAAAAACTTGGCATTTATGTATAAATAGTTCCAGGTGTAGAACTATATATTAAAGGCATATATTTAATTTTATGGAATCTCCCTTCCAGGAATTTTTGTCATTAAATAAATTCATAAAATTATTTTGTCATAATATATATGACAATGTAATAATCTACTTATTTGTGTTTATATGCACACATGCGTGCACATGTGCATGCACACAAACACACATATATCATCCATTCTATAAAATGATTAAGGCAGTGGATACTCAATAATGTTGGAAGAAAGAAATACAGATGTACTCACACATATATGGTAGCTTTGCCATGGATCGAGTGGACCTCAAAATAGTCATAACCATGTCATATTTTATTTAGAGGGCACTAATGTTAATAAAACACCTTGCATATGCTAAACACTCAATAAATTGTGGTTGAATGAAGAATAAAGTAAATGGTGCCATTTTTCAATTCCTAAGGGCATGGCACAATGTTCAATAAATACCAGGTTGTTTTTAGATTAAAATAATAGCATTTTAAAGTTTGCAAAGTACTCTTATGCCTAGCTTATCATTTAATCTTTTTAACAGCTACACAAACTAAATATTCTTATTCACAATTTAAGATGAGAAAATTAAGGACAGGAAGGTTAAATGACTTGCTTTGGGTCATCAAAAAACAAGTCATCACTTTGGGAATCATACAAAACCTTGATCTCTTTGCACCATCAATTTTCTGTGTAGTGTTGTTAAATCAAAAGCCTGACTGTCTGGCATTTGAAAGTGGGTGTGTTAGGATACACTCTTGAATGTTGAACTTCAGGTACTTAATGGACAATTTGTATTGTCACCGTATTAGATCAGCACTTATCTACAAAACTACCCCCTTTAATCTTTGTAAGCATTATGGCTATTTTCCTTGTGAAAATTCACTAAAATGAGAAATGTCCCAGACATTGTGTTTCATCTGACATCATGCTTAGATTCCTTGCTTTGTAGATTCTTAGATTGTTACCTGATTAAGTCTTTTTTGATAACAAATTTAAAGAGTTTCTCAAGTCCCAAAATATTTTAAGTCAGACCTTTACCTTTCTCATTTTGTATAGAGTTTGTTTGAGAGTCCAGCTTATTCAATTGAAAATTTCGATAATTGTTTGTATTGATACTTTCATGCTACCAGCCATTTATCTTCCTTTCTTCTTTTATTTATTTATTTATTTCTATTAGCTCCTTTTAAAAAAGATCTAATTTTAAGAGAGGATTTCTTTTTCTCACTCGGGCCTTGTTATTGAGTTTTAGTGCCAGTTCTGTGAGGATTTAGACTAAAAGGCATACGTGTATAAAAATATAACCCACACTCCCAAAGCTACAATTAACAAAAACACTTTTGAAGAGGAAAAAGTAGGGAAAATTTTAGTTAAGTAAAGGATGCATGTTTTGGGGGTTTTGGAACTCAGCCATAAGTAGCACTTTTTATCCCTTTATTTTGACCCAAGCCAAATCACCTAGACTAGGTCCATCATGGTTTCTTTAGCCTCGATTATAGGCATGATGATGAGTGGCTTTGAGGGTCCTGAGAGGATGGACAAGAGCATAATTTAAGCTCTGGATCATTTCGTAATTGTCAGGTAGCATTATTCACCCCAACATAAAAATAGATTATTAAACGTCATCAAAGAGAAAAGTAAATGTCCAGAGTTCACCTCTGCTCCACTGTTGCTGGGGAAAAAGGCTCTTTGTTCCTTTAAGAGCTCTCAGACACATCTCCAATCACATCTTAAAAGCCTTCCTGGTTGTGTAGCTTAGGTGCATCCGGTAGTTCACCATGTTCCGATCTTTCTGGCAGATGTCATAATTTACTGTCACCCTCATGCAGGAATGCAGTGCAAGGGGCCCCTACTCTGGCTCTGTGATCCATTGC
This sequence comes from Pteronotus mesoamericanus, assembly GCF_021234165.1. NCBI lineage: Eukaryota > Metazoa > Chordata > Mammalia > Chiroptera > Mormoopidae > Pteronotus > Pteronotus mesoamericanus. Next base: position 29,908,517 of record NW_026555105.1, on the reverse strand, counting down.
CTGACAAGTCCTGGGTGTCAACCTTAGGCAGGCTCAGTGGAGGTGGAACACCATTTACCTGATAGTGCTTGTGATAAAGTGGGCAATTAGATGCACTTGGAAAATCCTGGCTGGAATCTGGCTGGCATTAAGAAACATTACAGCCAAGTCAGGCTTCATAAAAACTAATGGGGAAAGATTAAGTCTTTCAAGATCTAGCTTGGTATCTAAGGAAACCAGGAACACAGGACTCTGTAGCTTTATCTTTCTTTGGGTCTCCTCCACTTTTTCATTCTATCTTCTGAGATGGAAGTAAGAGGGAGAGAGAGTTAAGGTTTTAAGTTTTTGATCTCAGAGCCATGTTATTTGTTTAGTCTTCAATCCTCTCTCTCACACATGCATGCACACAAGCACACATGCACATACACATGGGCAGTGCTAGGATTTAGACTGACATATTAGCTTACATTTTGTCTCTTACTGGAGTTATTTGAGTTTGGTGTCAACTCAAGAGCATGATTTGTTTGACATTTGACAAACCCCTCTTCATTTCCTCCTAACTGGATGACTTCAGCTTGTCAATGATTAATGAGTCTGGAAGGTGAGTGACAGTTATCTTAAAGGCTCTCAAAAGTTTGCTTCAAGAGGATAGCCAAAATCTCCCACTGCATTACCTATAGTTAGATTTCCTGTTGATAACAGTCCATGGAAAATAACCACTTGCCCTCCCCCCTCACCAAGCTGCCATAAGCAAAACTCTCTTTATCAGCCAGCAGTGTGCACATTCTCTCTGTCGCCCTGTGCATTTGTCATTTCCCTTCAGGCCGATAAACATTTTACCTGTGAAAAGTAGGAAGTGCATTGTAAGTCTGGTCTAGCACTGGGACTCATTTGGATGTGGAAGCTCTCTGAAATGTTGGGAGTGATCTGGAAAATGTGCTTACAGACAGTGGAACAGGAAAACAATTTCCTCCCCAAGGCTAGTTCCTCCTCCTCTGTTGAGTGGAAAAGGTGGGAGGAAAGAACAGGGTGTTCTCTATGTGATTGGAATTCCCCTCTAAAGTTACAGAGGATGAGCAAGCCTTTGGTTTTCATTTTTTAGATTTTATTTTGCACCTTGAATAATACACTTGCAGAAATGAGACAGAGGTACCCACATAAAGTTTATTCCTCTCTAAATAATGATGAGCTCTATGCCAAACTGAGAGCTATAAAGGGATGTTGGCAGCTAGGTGGTGGAGACTTTTGGGGTTTTGGTCCAATTATAAGGAGGCCATAGGATGTGCCCTAATGCCCACTTCTAGGATGTACTCTAATGTCAGCCACCTGACATTGGGTGGGGACAAAAATGATTCGGTCTTCTCCCCAAGATCTGAGAGGATGTTTGGAATTCTGGGAAAATACAGTTATAATTTATTTAATGAATTAATAAGCTTGTTTTAGCTATTGAGGTTAGGGATGGGGATGCCACATAGGAAAGCAAATGCTTTTAGACTCCAGCAGAGTTCTGGAGACTGAGGTAGGGAGATGATGGAATGCTCTTTACCCATGTGTATATCTGTTTGTCCTCTCTTCATGTGATGGTGCCAAAGTACGCCAAGTTACATTTTCCTTATGATGTCATTTCACTGGTTTGAAGCCCACTTCATTCATCATCTTTGAAAAGTACATTGGCATGACCTGTCTGCAATACAGTGTCATATGTATATGTAAAGGAAGTATATGTATAAAATGACACACAGGTAGTTTGCATATGAGCTTGTGGAAACAGTTTCCAAAAATCCAGGTCCCATGAGGAACATTCTCACCTTCATGACTCTCTCTCTGATCATAGAGAGTCAGAGATTCTCCTTCTAGGTACCACAAGACCGCTAGAATTGCTGTGGCAGATTGCAATTATAACATAATTCCTTATGCCTCCCTCTGTGCACACTGTCTGAATTTCCATCCACCAAGAGGTGGGGTCTATTTCCCATTCTTTGAATCTGTCCCTGTGATTTGCCTGCATCAATATTGGAGGTTATGCTGTGTTGGTTCTGCCTAAACCCCAAGACATCTTGTGTGTTCCCTCTTGCTCAATCAGTGCTCCTCTGTCACAGCCATGCCATGCCTTCAGTAGCTTGCTGGAGGTGGTTGAGACATGAGGGACAGAGCCATGTCATCCCAGTTATCCTAACTGAAGTCATCCTTAATCAGCCAACAGCTAACCAACCTTCAGAAATGTGAATGGGAACATCTCAGCCCATGCTCAATAAATCATTGTTTTGAGGCTGTTTTGGGATGTTTTGTTATGTAGTATGATTGCAGCAATAGATAGCTGATACAGTTGCCTACTGTTTAATGTTCTGTTTCCAGTCTCAGTTCTATGGTTTCCCATTGAGATCTTTGCTGGTGAGCCAGTCTGATGGCTTCTTTTACCTTAAATTTTTTATTCCCTGTTCTTGCTTTACCTTCATTCTCTCTTTGTTTCCCTACACCTACCTACTTCTCATCAAGACTCTGTTTTGTTTTTCCACAGTATTTTAAGTCAACACCAGACAACCTTAGCATCGGTGGGAAATCTTCTCAGTTCTTTATGAGCATCTTCTCCATTTTTGGTTCTTTCTGATGTTTGAGAGGGAAGAAAAAAGAAAAATAAATAAATCTATAACACAGCTGGTGGTATATGGTGCTATGGAGAAAAATCAAGCTACATAAGCCAATTATTGAATGTCGAGGGGAAGAGGGCAGGTGGGAAAGAGCACTCCTACTTTATAAGGGTCATTGGATAAGCCTTCCTTGAGGACGAGACATTTGAAAAAATATTGGATAGGCCTAATTTCTCCAGAACATATTGAAGTGGGAAGGACACAAAGCATCGCCCACTTTGAGGTTTGATGTGGAGATTCATGAAGTACACCATGGCTGATCATGTAAAAGTGCTATTCATCCATGGTCTCTATGGAAATGAGACAGCATTTCAGGGCCAGCAGCCCTTCACAAGCTTAACCCTTCTAGTATCGACCTATAACAAGTACCTTTTGAGCCTGCAGTCTAGAGAGTTCGATTCTCATATCCATTTTGCCATAGAAAATCACATGACCTTGGTAAAGTCATTTATTTTCTCTGGGCTGGATTTTTTCTTTGTAAGTTGGGGTGTTGAATTGGATGCACCCTAAGGAAACTACAACCAGGTCCGACATTCTAGGGTTTTATGAGGTTGTGTGGCTGGTGCTGTATCGGGCTGTTCAGGAGAAAGAAAAGCAGAACTAACAATAATATTGCTCTCCCTGCAGTTCTCTGTGAACCCAGTTACTTCTACCTGGGTGGAACCTTTATTACTTTTTCTAATTGGGGTATGGAAAAATAAAGCTATACAGTTTTGTTTCCTAAAATTCACTTATAATCTTCTTGAATTTTTCATAAAGATGAAACAGAGAATGGATAATGCAAGGTGGTAGAAAACAATGCATGCTATAGGGAACTGAGCAATAACTTTCTGTCTCCCATCAAGTTTTCCTACCTTCTGTCCAAATCCAGAAGTAGCTAGTCTTCTTTTTTATGCACCATCCTTAATCTACCAGGTATAATCCTTTGGGCATCACCCAGTCTCAACCTCAAACAATGGTATAGAACTTGGGCATCAAAATTGCTACACTGTCCTCAGTTTGGGCTTTGGATTGTCCCTGAATGATAGGGGTACCACTTGTGGAAAAGTGACATTTTATTAGTTTTATGCCCAACCAGAGCATCACTGAAATGTGCTGGTATTAAAAAAAAAAAGTCATGGCAAAACTTAGCTTCTGTGCATGCAACAAAATGGTACTCTGATATTTGTAAAGAGAGGCAAGGCTGCTTCTTTACCTTCTAAGAGTGGCATGTCTTGATATGAATGATGATTATGCAGATGACAAGAACATCCAAAGCTTATAAGGTTCACATGAAGTGTGAGCAGAGGGGAAGGGTGGCTGGCAAGGAGAAATGAAGCCAGGAATGGGAAAGAGTGCCTAAGCCAGAAAGAGGCCAGCTTCTAGAGGAAGTGCTTGTAGCCAAAGCCACCCTACTTGGGTCTGGCAGAGTAAATTGTCTCAATTGTTGACGTCAGTGCTGTCAAGGTTAGAATATGCTGAAGGGCTGGAATTGCACTGAAAAACGTCATGTGTGAGACAAGGAGGGAGAGGAAGTGGAACTTTAGCAGCCAGGAGGGGCATCGGATTTTCCTGCAGGGTTATTTTCACAGCATGGTGAAGACAAAGGGAATGAGGAGATACAATTTTCCAGAGAAAAATTGTTAAAACAGACAAGATGTCACTATCAAATACACACAGAAACACCACAACACACACAAAGAACAGAGTATTGACCACAAAGAATAAATGCTTCTGTTTTCATACTATTGCCAAAGATGGCTGGTTTTCTCCAGCTTTTGACTCCTCACAGTCTTTTTAGTGTTTTTTAAATTATTATCCTGAGAATATCTGTAAGCTGTTCACTTAATCACTTTTGACTATTTTGCATAGTGAAGTGAGTTACAAATGGGAGTTCTGAAGCCATTGATTTCTGAGGCAAAACCTCAGATTCCACCACTTTCTGCCTTTCGTCTTGGTTATTTAAAGGAGACAAAACAGATAATAAATATAATAAAATAGAGATATTGATTAAATAGAGGGGTAATAGGTAGATCGTCTTTCAGAATACATAACAAAAACACATAGGGCAAAAAGAGAATCTCTATGTTCTTTGATTTAGGCAGCACTTCAGATGTCATTTAGTTAAATTTTTGTTTGTTATAAAAATTGGTTTTATAATCTGACAGCTTACCAGTCAATGAGTGATTATTTCATGAGCCTCATAGTTTAATCAATCATGAGACAATCTATTCCACTGCTAAACAGTTATAAAAAGAAAAAAGGGCAAAAAGCTACCTGGAAAAAATATTATAGCAAAAAAGGATTAATACTGTTAACTTATAAGGAGCTTAATAGTAATACTTCTATTTACACTAATAGCTTGTAAAGTTAATCATACATTTCTTTTAGCTGAAAACAATAAAAATCATAGGTAAAGTGTTTTTAAAGACTTCTTTCAAAGTTTCAAAGAATTGATAAAATAGTAAAAATTCACCAGATCAAAATTGTAGGGACAGATGCAAACCAAGAAACAAACAAAAAACAAACTTTTATTTTGTCCTGAAGGTGATTGCAAGAACTGATAAATGTGAACCTTGGTTTTAAGAACTTCAGCCTTGCAAGAAGGGAGAGGGGAAGATCAAACCCAGAGCTTTCTGAGGCTGTGGAATCATCAACTTTAGTTAGGCACCGAAGTAGTGCAGCATTAGAAAAGGGTAAAGCAAAAATAAGGTAGTCTTTGCATAAATTTGCCAACCAATCTATAATTGTTGGATACCTCCTTATTAAAAAAAAAGAAAACAACCCTCCCCCCCACCACACACACACATTTAAGTTTATTGCAGAAGTACTAAACGTGGTAAAAATAGTAGCAAATAATGCTTCAATGATCATAGGAGTGGATATCAAATCAGTGGTCTCACTTTCTTTGAGTAAATACTCAGAAGTAGAATTGGTGAGTTTTATGGTATATCTATTTTTAGTTTTTTTTGAGGAATCTACACACTGTTTTTCATAGGGGCTGCACCAGTTTTCAGTCCCACGAAAAGTGCTGAAAGGTTCCTTTTTCTACACATTCTTGATCACATGTTATTTGTTGACATTTTTTGATAATAGCTATTCTGACTAGTGGGAGGTGATATTTCATTGTGGTTTCAATTTGCACTTTTCTGATGAATAACTAAGAAATTGAAGCAACCTAAGTGTTTACTAACAGATTAATGGATAAAGAAGATTTTGTATATGCATATGTGTATGTGTGTGTATGTATATACCCATACACACACTCAATGAATATTATACAGCAGTAAAAAAAATCTTGCCATTTGTGACAACATGGATAAATCTAAAGAGAATTATAAGTGAAATATGTCAGAGAAAGACAAATACCATAAGTTTTCACTTAAATGTGAAATCTAAAATCAAAACAAAACAAAACAAAAACAGATGTATAGAAACAGAGACAAAAAAGATGGTTATGAAAAAGGAGGGAGCAGGTGGATGGTATAAACAACACGAGAAAAGGAAGGGAAGGGGCAAGTCAAGGAACATATAGCAAGGACTCATGGACAAAACCAAAGTGGGGAAGGATTGAGGGAGGGAGAGGATGGAGTGGGCAGGGGAAAGTGATGAGGGGAAGGCAGAGACAAATGTATTTGGAAAAATAAATAAATTAATTAAAAAAACAAGAAGGGAATATAATCAATGATATTATGAAATACACAGTGACATATAATTACTAGATTTAGTGAAGTGATCACATTGTAAGTTATAAAAACCTTGAATCACTATACAATACAACTGAAAAAAAGTCTAAATAAAATTGATGTAAACAAATTATCAGACACTGAGTTCAACTAATGGATATAAGGATGTTAAAGGAACTTAGAACTACAAGGTACTTATTTAAAACTACATCAGCATGAAAAATGACATATAAAATATGAATAAGAAAAAGATGAAAATGAAGAATCAATACCTGAAATGAAGAATACACTAGAAGGAATTAAAAGGAGGCTAGATGAGGCAGAGGATTGAATCAGCGATTTGGAAGACAACGCAGGGAAAAATAAAACAGAGCAACAAAATAAAAAAGACTTAAAAAGAATGAGGATAGTTTAAGGGAGCTTTGGGACAACATAAAACATAACAATATTCACATAATAGGGATACCAGAATAGAAGAAAGGGAACAAGGGGTAGAAAAGCTGTTTGAAAAAATAATGAAAGAAAGCTTTCCTAACTTAGTGCAGGAACAGTCAACATAAATTCAGGAAGCACAGAGAGTCCCAATCAGGAGGAATTCAAATATTCCTACACCGAGACACATGACAATTAAAATGGCAAAGTTTAAAGACAAAGAGAGAATCTTAAAAGCAGAAAGAAAGAAGCAATTAGTTACCTACAAGAGGGCTGTAATAAGGCTGTCAGCTGATTTCTCAACAGAAACAATACAGGCCAGGAAGGATTGGCATGAAATTTTCCAAGTAATGAAAAACAAGATCTTGCAACCAAGACTACTCTATCGAGCAATGCTCTCATTTAAAATGGAAGGCAAAATAAAGAACTTCCCAGGCAAGAAAAAAAGGTTGAAGGAGTACAAAAAAGCATTGCAAGAGATGCTAAAGGGACTGCTTTAAGAAGAAGAAATAGAGAAAGAGAGAGGAACACAAGTACGGGGGGAAAATTTGCAGTGAATAAGTTCCTATCAATAATAACCTTAAATATAAATGGATTAAATGCTCCAACTGAATAGATAAGAAAACATGACCCACATATACGCTTTCTACAAGAGACCCAAGTAGGAACAAAAGATTTACAGAATCTAAAAGTGAAGGGATAGAAAAAAAAATATTCCATGCAAATGGAGATTAAAAAAAAAAAATCTGGGGTAGCAATACTCTATCTGACAAAATATACTTCAAAACAAAGGCCATAGTGAAAGACAAAGAAGGACACCAAATAATACTTAAGGGTTCAGTCCCACAGAGGATATTATCCTTGTAAACATGCATGCACCCAATATAGGAGCATCTAAATATATAAATAAAATCTTGGAAGACTTTAAGAAATAGATTGACAGAAATTCAGTAAAAGTAGGGAATTTGAACTCCCCACTGTCAACAATGGATAGACCTTCCAAACAAAACATCAGCAAGGATATAATGGCATTAAATGATACATTAGATTAAATGGATTTAATTGATATCTACAGATCATTTCACCCCAAAGAAACAAAATATATATTCTTCTCAAAGATAGACTACATAGTAGGACACAAAATAAGCCTTAACAAATTCAAGAAAATTGAAGTCACATCAAGTATTTTCTCAGAACACAATGGCCTTAAACTAGCAATCAACCTCAAGAAAAAACCCAAAACTCTCAAATACATGGAGGCTAAACAGCATGTTATTAAATAATGAATAGGTTAATAATGAGATCAAAGAAGAAGTCAAAAATTACCTGGGAAAAATTAAAATGAACACATAACAACCCAAAACCTATGGGACACAGCTAAAACAGTCCTGAGAGGGAAGATCATAGCATTACAAGCCTACCAAAAGAAGTTGGGAAAATTGCAAATAAACAACCTAAAGCTATATCTAAATGTCTAGAGAAACAACAAGTACGACAAAAAGCCCAGAGCAAGTAGAAGGAAGGAAATAATCAAGATAAGAGCAAAAATAAATGACATAAAGACCAAAAAAAAAAAAAAAATTGAAAGATCAATGAATCCAGGAGCTGGTTCTCTGAAAATATAAACAAAATTCACAAACTTTTAACCAGGCTCATCAAGAAAAAAAGAGAGGACCCAAATAAATAAAATCAGTAATGGAAGGGGACAAATAACAACTGATACCACAGAGGTACAAAGGATTTGTAAGAAATTACTCTCAACAACTATATGCCAAGAAATTGGACAACCTGGGCAAAATGGGTAAGTTTCTACTAACAAACAATCTTCCAAAACTGAATCAGGAAGAAGCAGAAAACCTGCATAGACCTATAATAACTAGTGAAATTGAAGTAGTAATCCAAAAACTCCTGGCACACAAGAGGCCTGGACCAGGTAGCTTCGAGGCAAATTTTACCAATCATTAAAAGAAGAACTAACACCTATCCTTCTCAAATGCTTTTTAAAAACTTCAAGAAGAAGAAAGACTTCTAAACTCTTTTTACAAGGCCAGTATTTATCCGAATTCTGAAACCAGGTAAAGACATAATAAAGAAAAAAAAATTACAGGCCAATAACTTGGATGAATATAGATGCTAAAATACTAAAAAAAAAAAAAAAAAATACCAAACCAGATCCAGCAGTACATCAAAAAGATTATAAACCATGATCACATGGGTTTTATTCCAGGGAAGCAAAGATGGAAAAATATCTGCAAATCAATAAAAGTGACATATCACAAAAACAAAATGAAAGACAAAAATCACATGATCATACCAATAGGTGCAAAAAAAGCATTTCATAAAATCCAGCACCCATTTATGATTAAAAAAATTGAGCAAAGTGGGAAAAGAGGGAGAGTACCTCAACATAATAAAGGCCATATATGACAAACCCACTGTCAACATCATACTAAATAGGCAAAAGCCACAGTGATCAGACAAGAAAAAGAAAAAAGCTATCCAAATTGGAAAAGAGTAAGTAAAGCTGTCATTATTAGCAGATGACATGCTATTATACATAGAAAACCATATAGGCCCCACCAAAAAACCATTTCACCTAATAAATGAATTCAACAAAGCAGTGGGATGCAAAATCAATATTCAGATATTGATGACATCTTTATACTAATAATGAATTACCAGAAAGAGAACCTAAAAAAACAATTCCATTTACTATTGCAACAAGAAAAATAAAATACCTAGGAATAAACTTAACCAAGAAGGTAAAAGATCTGTACTTGGAAAACTATAAAACACTGAAGAAAGAACATGAGGAAGATACAAATAAGTAGAATCATTTACCATGTTAATGCATTGGCAAAATTAAAATATCCATACTACCCAAACTAATCTATAAATTCAGTGCAATTCCTATTAATATTCTAATGGTATATTTCACAGATCTAGAGCAAATATTCCAAAAATTTATATGGAACCAAAAACGACCCCAAATAACCTCAGCAATCTTGAGAAAGAAGAACAAAGTTGGAAGGATCACAATACCTAATATCAAACATACTACAAGTCCACTGTAATCAAAACAGGCTGGTTCTGGCATAAGAACAGACATGTAGATCAATGGAATAGTATAGAGATCCCAGAAATAAGCCCATGTCTTTATGTTCAATCTATGTTTGACAAAGAAGGCAGGAGCATACAATGGTGTAAAGCCAGTCTCTTCAATAAATGATGTTGGGACAACTGGACTGGTACATGAAAAAAAATGAAAATAGACCATCATCTTATACCATACACCAGAATAAACTCAAAATAGATTAAAATACTTAAATATGTCATGATACCATAAAAATACTAGAGGAAAACACAGGCAGTAAAATTTTTGCTATCTCACATAGCAATATTTTTGCTGATATATCTCCTAGGGCAAGGGAAATAAAGGAAAATAAACAAATGGGACTACATCAAATTAAAAAGTTTCTGCACAGCTAAAAAATACAGCATCAAAGTGAAAAGGGAACTGAAAGTACGGGAGAACATATTTGCCAATGATATGTCACACAAAGGTTTAATCTCCAACACATATAAAGAACTCATATGACTCAACACCAAGAAGACAAACAATCTAATTAAAAAATGGGCAAAGGTCTCGAATAGACACTTTCTCCAAGAAGAACATACAAGTGGTTCATAGACATATTAAAAAATGATCAAAATCACTAGCCATCAGAAAGATGCAAATTAAAACCACAATGAGATATCACCTCATCTGTAAGAATGACTATCATTAATAAATCAACAAACAAGTGCTGGTGAGGGTGTGGAGAAAGGGAACATTAGTGCACTATTGGTGAGAATGTAAACTGGTATATCTACTGGGAAAAACATTATGGAATTTCTTCAAAAAATTAAAAATGTAACTGCTTTTTGACCCAGAAATTCCACTGCTGAGAATATACCTGAAGAATCCTAAAATACCAATTCAAAAGAATTTATGCACCCCCATGTTCATAACAGTGCTATTTACAATAGCCAAGATTTGGAAATAGCCTAAGTGCCCATCAGTAGGTGAGTGGATAAAAAAAAGTAATACATCTACACAGTGGATCCCTATGCAGCAGAAAGAAAGAAGGAATTCCTACATTTTGTGACAGCATAGATGGAACTGAAGACTATTATGCTAAGTGAAATAAGCCTGTCAGTGAAATTCAAATACCATATGATCTCACTTTCTAGAGGGATCTGATGAACAAAATAAACTAATGAGCAAAAATATAACTAGGGGCATAGAGTCATGGAACAGACTGACAGCTGTAAGAGGGGAGGAGAGTGGTGGGGACTGATTGAAAGAAGGTGAAGGGATTAGCCAAAGAACATATATGCAGTACCCATGGCCATGGACAACAGTGAGAGGACTGATTATGGAGAGGGCAAAGGGGGGAAGGTGGGACAACTTTAATAATATAAACAATACAATATTTTTTAAAATTCTTTGTGGAACCAATGGGTAGAGATGTTTAGCATAATGGAAAAGACTGATTTGTTAAGTAGCAAATTAAATAGCAGAATCTTGGAATACAGTTTACGGTGGTTGCTGCGGTTTTAGTAGGTCTGGTCAAAAAGGTGGATTTAGTGTTACACGGATAGGTCTGGGAAAAACTGACCATAGTTCTTGTAAGATAGCAGGCCTGTTCTCAGAACTGTGTTAAGCATTAATACACTGAACCATAAGCTAAAGGATTTATAGTCTCCTTTATTAAACCACAGTATATTGATTAAATATCCACCCACTTTTTATTAGATTTGGGCTACCCGGATTTGTCTGTATTAATAGCCATCATATTGAATATTCTGTTTATGCACTCAATTATTGGTAAGGCATGGAAAATTCCCTTTTCCTCTTATATTACTATTGTTTTTGCCACAATAAAAATTAAATAAAATATTTCAGCTCTACAAATAGTACCTGTCTCATTGGTCAATATTTGAGTCCAACTTTGTCCCATTTAGAAATAAATAAAAGAGGTACATTTCATTTTTAAATTGAGAAACTGACACTGAGGGGAGTGAGCCTTGCCCTCTGATCTTGAGCTCGATTCTTCATGAAGATCAGTGCACTGGCATGACGTGGTGTTTCTGTTTCCCCAGAATTCCATGGTGGTGGACATCTAAACACTTCTTTTATAAAAATTAACAAATCTTTGCACAGAGAATGCATCAAAATAGTTCCCTCTCCCACCCCCCAACAGAGTCAATCTTAACAGACTCTTTTGTTGCTGGTATCCATATTATATGTCTGTTTTTTAAAAAGTACTTTTACCTCTGTAGACAATGCATTCAAATTAGGCCAAGCTGATTCAAACCTATAGTTTAAAATGGTCAATTTTTGAAATAGATTATTGAAAAATAACAGATTTCTTAATCAAGTTTAGTAGTAGTTTACTGGGCAAATTAATGATTCAAGAAAACATTTAAGTCAGTTGTGCATGTGGATGCAATGTTAAAAAAAGAACTTTACACAAGAACACATTTTCAGGCTTGAACTACTAGAAAAGCATGGTAACACATGTAGAATATTTATTTATTTTTTTTTGTGAAGACAGAAAAAAAAGAAAAGATACCAAATATTATACATGAAAACTAAAGATCTCACTTCCCTATTTCTAGCCTCCCAGTTTTCTTCCCTCAAGTCACTAATTTCTCATGTAGACTCTCAGAAATAAATTTATACATTAATATAAGTTATTGTTACATCAGTTAAAGCATGTTTAAAAAAAGGTAGGAAAAAAGTAAAAATTTATGTTCTTTTCAATTTTTCTAAGTATTGCTTTCAAGGTCTGGGAAAGGGAAGAGGGAACAAGAGTGAGAGGGAAACAACCTTAAGAGATGGAGCAGCGTTCCTAGGCCTTCCTATGTCATCTGGATCTCCTGGCACATTAATTGATGTTTTAATTATTTAAATATTTTTTCAAAATGTCACAGAGCTAAAACTAAAGAAAGGGAGCTTGATAGTCTTCATGAAGAGAACAAGGAATAGATAAAGATACCTTTTAGTTGAGAATCCAGCATAAGAGTATTTTTCTAAAATTAAAAAAAAAAACTTCTTTCAATATCAGATGAATAGGAATGACTTTAACCTTATCCATTTATTCATAAGAGTAGTTATTGAGTACCTTGTATATGTTAGTTGCTGAGGATGTAAAAGTAAACAATGTAAATATGACCCCTATGACCTTAGATGTCCCTAAAATTTAGTCAACAGAGACATAATGAATAGCTCATTTTCTGAAAGATTATTGAAAAGTAATCTTGAAGAAAGAGAATCAGTCCAAATTATGAATTCATCAACTACTTTTCATTATAATTTCTATGTAGAATGTGGTAGATTGACTATGAAAATAACAAAAAAGGAAAATGCAAATAAAAATAACAATGAGATACTCCTACACACTTATTTGAATAGGTAAAAGAAAACATTATCAAAAACTTGCAAGACTGTGGAGCAGCAGGAACTCTCATTCATTGGTGATGTGAATGCAAAGTGGTATAACTACTTTGGAAGACAGTGTGACATTTTACAAAGCAAAATGTACTTTCCTGCTCCATGATGTTGGACCAAGTCATGTTACTTGCTTTTTTCAGTGAATATAAACATCATATCTAAACAAGCATTAGGAGCCACTGCATGGTTTGTTTTTATTCTCTTTGTGACTCCATGAGAATGACATAACCCAAAGTGGGCTTCTCCTTCAGCCATGGTCCCAGATTGAGAAGATACAGGGAACAACATCAAATCAGTTAAAATGAAATGTGAGCAAAGCATAAATGGTTGTGGTTGTGAGCACTGACCTCTAGGGATCATTTGTTACCTAAACAACTTCCCATTTACATATAAAATGGTGACCGATTGAGAAGGGTCTGTGAATCCAAAATATAAAATACTGAATAAATTTACATTCAACTGAGCTGCACTTTCATCTATTAAAGATATGTAAAAAGTCAATTAATTGGTTTTAAAATCCCGTGTGCATGCGCATGTGTGTGTAAGATACTTATTGTATAATTTTAGTGATTCTTTGGAAAACTGACTTATTTACTACTCATTGGAAGGATTTTTTTATTTACTTACTTACTTGTGTATTAATGAACTTATCTAATGATTTCCTTTCTATTTTTTAATGATATACAAATCACATAATAATGGAGAATTAGAAGTAAAAAAGACAGTGTGGTAAATATTGTTTATTCTTTGCAACAAATAAAGTACAATTAAATTGCTTTGACCTGGCTGGTGTGGCTCAGTGGATTGAGTGCTGGCCTGCAAACCAAAGGGTCACTGGTTCAATTCCCAGTCAGGACAGATGCCTGGGTTGTGGGCCAGGTCTCTAGTAAAGGGCACATGAGAAGCAACCACACATTGATGTTTCTCACTTTCTCTTTCTTCCTCCTTTCCTCTCTGTCTAAAAATAAATAAAATCTTTTTAAAAATTTGCTTTGCTATATTAGATGATACCAGATAAAAATTGTTTTCTCTTGTTGAGAGCCCTAGATACCACTTGAATGATCATTGTTAATAGGCAAATGACAGCCAAACTGGTTTTTTCATGAGTGGTATTTTTTAGTCCATTGGTATCCTTCCCCATCTTTGCGACCCTGGAGCATGCATTCTAGATTCAGGAAGGACTTAGCTTAGTCCAAATATTTCAGGCAACAAGGAATTGTTGATTGTCAAATTGTGTATTTTTATTCATATAATCTTTAGCACTATCTCCAAGAGAAACTAACTTGCATTACCAAAGAGAGTGACTGTAAGCAATGGAAATATCAGTTAAATGTGAATGACTATACTAAAAAATTATTTCAAACTAAATCACCAAGACTTCTGCATGAGGAGCCTGTCTGATATGATAATGCTGGGAGGATGAATTTGCCTTCCCCTCCCATGAATTTAGTAATGTGACAACAAAGTGGAAGAAGTCCAGGACCACAGTGGGAAACGGATTGAAGTAAGCCTGAATCATCCATGTGAACCCCATAATGTTGTCAATGCAAGAAATGCTGTTGGTAAGACTGAGATGCTTAAGGTTGTATTGCAGGGGATCCACAACTAGTCTTTAATGTTTCTATCAGGCATATTGTCTAGTGATATTCTGCCTTCACTCTAAACTTCAGAAGAGGGGAAACTTGAGATATGGTTTAAGTTATTGTAAGCTGTATGTCTTTCACAGGTCAGTATGAATTCTATATAAATATGTGATCACTGCACACTTCCCAAAATCCATAGTCAGGCCAGTGGTCCAGAAATAGACACCACAAACCTTTGAGGAAGATGACTTGAGAGAAACATGGGATTTTCTTCAATTAACTTTTAAGGACCTAATATGTCTTTGTTGTAGGGATAGACTCAGAGGTATGTTATGTAAATAGAAGTTTCAAGAAGTCAAGACCTAACCAGAGTGTTTGAAATCTTACACAGACAAGGCAGTCTTCTATTTTCTTGGGAAGTCTGAAGAGCTATGGAAAATGGGCCACTTCACAACCCCACTGGCCAATAAATGATAAGCTTAAAAACTACATTAGAAATTTATCATCCTGGAGAACCTATCTGGGAATGTATACATTTCTCCTAATATCAAGGTCCACTAAGTGCTTAATTCAAACTCTCAAAATGATTTGAGATTTGAGCATTACCTTGGACAAACTGAGAGTGACTAGTGAGCATAAAATTGTTCCCAGGACATATAAGCATGTTGACATTGCTCCTCTGATTCAATTACTAATGGGTTTATGGTCAGTGTTTAAGCAACATATGAAGACAGGAAAGGTTTAGATTAAGAACATTCAGAAGCCACAAGTTCCAATTAGAATTTGGTGTATCCCTACCTCTCTTGATATATGTCAAAATAAAGACAAATAAATGTAAGGACATATATGAGTGTTTTGAAACTTCTAATAATGATGTCTTCAATATAGCTCTTGGAAACTACAAGTATTAAATTCTTCCAAAAAACATTTGGGGTAATCTCTGTCTAACTGGTACAGTAAGCCTGGCATTAGTCCACCCATGTGATCATCTCACAGTGAGAGAGACTCATTAATCTTAGCCACTTGTAACATTTGCTGTGAATTTTGTTTCCATAAGTCACTGAGATTGTTTTTCCTAAGTTGCAGAATGAGG
The DNA here is from genome assembly GCF_021234165.1 of Pteronotus mesoamericanus. NCBI lineage: Eukaryota > Metazoa > Chordata > Mammalia > Chiroptera > Mormoopidae > Pteronotus > Pteronotus mesoamericanus. The sequence goes on along the minus strand of NW_026555105.1, from coordinate 29,892,618 downwards.
CTAAATCTACCCAATAATTTCAGAAGTTTTTAGAAAGACACTGGAAAGAAGAACCCATGATGCATAAAGTTTGTCAAGTCTATTTCTGTAATATCTTTAATAAATTTCTACACCAGAGAGGAATAGCAAGGTTATAGACTACCTGAGAGAAAGAGCCAGTCAAGACTAAATCACAATGACTTAGAGATGAGAATGAGCTCAGGCAGATTACATAATACTCACTATTGTGCTCTGGCTTAGTCAGAGCCAAATTCAGGAAGCACATTCCATTAGACTAAATAAAGCTTCGATCATGTGTAAACTTTCCAGCTTGAATAGGCAGCCATCCTATCACTCATCGGGCTAGATGCATTTAATGGGTGTAATTTCTTCCTCATATTTCTATGTGTTTATTGTTTCATTTTTATTATAGGAATTTAGGCATCTTATAAAGCTTATTATTTTCTGTTAAGCCTAGGCTTAAGAAAATAGTGTTCTACAGGGTGTACATGAAAATATGTTTCCTTTAGATTGTCAAAAGAATAGGGCAATCTGATTCAATTTAACCATGAGATTAGAAGAAAGGAAAAGTGAAAAAAAAAGAAAATCTATTCAGCACCAAGCCAGTGTAACTTGAGTGTATAGAAATTATTTGAGGAGGGGGATTGTAAAGTATACATCTCTCAATTTCATAAGTTCTAATTCTGTAGATTCAAGATGGAATTTTAAAACATGTATTTTAAGAAAGTTTCACAAATGAACATTGCCTTGAGCCCCTGTAAATTGTGTTAAACTTGCTTTTAAATATCTTTGAGGAAAAGGAAAGAAAATGGAAGCTGAATGTTATTTTAATACTTTTCAGGCCAATTATTTGAAAAGCTGAATGTCAAATATTGTTCCTGCAACATTTTAATTTCAAGCTTAAACTTTGTTTATGAGAGCAGCTGAGCCACACAACTAGCTCTATTTTTAAAGATTTTATTTATTTATTTTTAGAGAAAGGGGAAGGGAGGGAGAAACAGCAGGAGAAAAACACTGGTGTGAGAAACATCACACACACACCAATGGGGGAACGACCTGCAACCCAGGAATGTGCTCTGACTGAGAATTAAACCAGGGACATTTTACTTTGCAGAATGACACTCAACCAACTGAGCCATGCCAGTCAAGGCCACATAGCTTGATAATTGTATGATCTAGGTTCCATTCAGTGGGCTGCTTACAGAGCTTCAGTCTGAAACAGTTATTCATTAAGCACAATGCAAGTGAGCAAGGTGAAATACATACATATATATGTATTTTCTGGCAGATTTTCCAAGGTGATGATATACCCCAAACAAACAAAAAAAACCTAGAAAAAAGTAGAGATTTATCCCCTAAATATTTGAGGATAAGAGGTGGTTTATTTAGTAGTTTTTTTTTGGGGGGGGGAGGGTATAGTGGTCTAAAGGTTTTTCTATTAAAATTTTCTCAGAATTCCTCCAGATATAGACCCAGAGACAAAGATTTACAAGTAAATTGTTTGGGAGGTTATTTTAGGAAACACTGGTAGAAAAGTGAGGGAGCAGTGAAACTGGCATTGGAAGGCAACCAATAAAGATGCTTGATCAAACGAGTTATCACCATGGACAAATGGAGCTAAGTCCTCTTTGAGGAACTCCGGGATGACAGTGGAGAACACGAGCTTCAAAGTTAGCTTCCCCAAAGGCAGCAGGAGCTGTAGTATTGAGCATGGCCCCCAGTGAGTCATTGGTTGAAGGCCAATGGTTGAAGGGGAACATTCATTCCCTGGTACTTCCAGCCTGCCTCTTGCATGGGCAGATCTGGTTTCAGGGGCCAGAGCAAGACAAAGGTACAGGCTCTTGCAGTTAGGATTCAGGCAAATGTGTACTGAAATGGTAGAGGCCAAGAATGTGGGTAGAGCACTGAAAGCGTCAGCTAGAGGAATTCAGAAAAATTAAGTCTTTGAAGCCAGTATTACTCCCTCAGATAAAGGACCATAGAAGAAAGGACTTGCTAGGCAAAAGCCAAGCCTCATTATATTTAATATGTTTCTTCTCTGAAAACACCAAGCCAGGTTAAAGATCAGGGAACTGGCCAGCTTCCCTGATTACCAATGCATGAGTGGTATTAAATTATCACAATAATAAATTGGATCTATACTACTAGTTCACTTGAATTTCATCTTGAGAGTCCTTCTCTAACTGGTAACATGTAAAATTTTCCTTATATCCCAAAGAAGAGAATGCCCTCAGTAGAAATATTAAAAGTACCTCTTGCTTGCATGTCTTAGCTCTTTTGAAGGTCTTTGCCTCATCTAAGTGTAGGTTTGATGGCACAGTCTCAGGTAGCTGAGTGTCACCAGGAAAGAACAGAATAAAAGTAAGCAAAAATTCTAAAGCTGAATGACACATGTACAAAAGCTGTTTTTCTGGAATTCATAATTTGTTTTCTAAATGTAAAAGGTTTTATCTGCCTCCCATTGAGTTGTTCAGTTCAAAAAATATATTTAGAATTTCTCATTTTAAACATAAAGAATGAAATTTATATTTTAATAATTGAAAAGATTTTTCCCTGGCTCCACAAAGTACATAATGATTAAATATGTAGAGTGTCATATTGAAGCAACACCATTTTTTTTTTTTTAGCCCATTAGGAAAAATTTCACGTGGCTTCATATAGTATTTTAAATATGGTAAAGAAAGTGAATAAGAATCTGGTGTTATTTTAAATGTGCTCAGTACCTTTATCCAAAATGTTGAAGAGTGTCCAACAGCTGCGGAAACTACAACTTTGCAAAGAATTAAAACTACCCCCTATTCATGAAGGTTACAGTGCTTCTGGACACAAAACCCTAAAGCCATATGAATAGAATCACAGAGGCATTTTTTTTCCACTGAAGATTTTGCAAACTCATCAGATGCAGACACTGTAGCAAGTAGCATGCCAGATTTAGATTTCTCTCTGCCTCTGGTCAATTCTGAAATTCAGAAGACTTCCTCTTGTGTGCTCTGTGGATTCAAGCAAGCTATGTTTAAATTTGGCACACAGAGACAAACATCCAAGGTACAACTGTTTAATTGTGTCTTTAAATTCAATTTATTCCAACTTCTAGCAATATTTACAAATTGTAAGAGGATTTCCTGGCTACAGTCATGCCTGAGAATGCTTTCCATAGTAGCTTAGCTTAAAGTTACCATCGCAGCACTGAGACAATTAATATCAAAAGATATTCTACATTTAGTGTCAATTTATTGGTTTTTGTATGTTGTAGTCTCTGCCACATATAAGGAAATTTGCTTCTATTGCAAACTATTGTCAAAAAACTTTTTTTCTAAAAGAAAAGGGATTCAACTATTAATATTTAATTTGAATACAAGTATAATTTTGCAACATGGATTTATTCTGCTGGCTTGGGTACATTCTGCACTGTTTTATCATTGTGACAGAAAAGCCAATAATTTCAACTTTGAAATCCCTCAAACCACCACTGGCTATTGAAATCTTTGTGCTTCCTAAATGATAAAGCCATGTTAAAAGTGTCTAAATTAATAGAATGAGTTAATAAGTTAAGTGAAGGTAGAATGAGTTAAAAGAGATGCTGATTAAAAGACATGACAGAAGAATATATGTACACCCTCCACATTTAAGTTACGCTCTTTCAAATGTGTGTCATTTGGGCTACCAAAGTGGGGAATGCTAAGGGAAATCCAGAAGAGAGCAAGGAAGGGAAAGATGGATAGAAGGTAAAGCAAGAAAGACAGGCATCATTTGATGTTTGAGTGATTGAGTAAAAGAACCAGCAATTTTCTTGGTCTTAGTTCTCTCATTTATGAAATGCTGTTGTTGATGAGGATGGTCTCTGATGATTCAAATAAGTCTGAAATTCTTCAGTTTTTTGCTCTTACAGTGATAATATTATTTTATGCACCAGCCAATGAAACAACTCAGAATGACTGTTCCTCATGTCCTTGGATAAAAATAGCTCTTTGTAAAATGATTTGTGAGAGAAAATTGTGATCCAGCTTTTTTTTCTTTTTTGTATTTCTTTTTTGTATACAAAGATAAAATCATCAGATGGTTCAAACTTCAAAATGACTTCAGAAAAATTACTAAGTCGCAGAAACAGGCTCCAGGTCAACCTGGTTATGAGGAGCTACATGGACCATTATGCCAGCTGGCCCTGTCACTGAACTCAGTAGTGCAGGTGTTAATTGCACATAGGCAATCAAACTCTAGGTTGAGTTTGCTGGAACACTGCCCATTGTTTAAAGGATGAGTGTTGCTTTTGGAGCAGATGTTTCCCCGTGGAAATAACAAACACTAGCTATCAGTAAGGTATTTTAGTTCCAGAACTGATATCAGTGCAAATGTAGAGTCATCTTTGCCTCTTGTCTTTCACTTCTGAGTCAGAGTGAGGCACTGGTGCATCTCACTCTGTTTTGGGCCATAAGACAGCATGATTATTATAGCTATTTTCATTTTGGTGGTGGCAGAGTCCATTGTTGAGAAATAAGGATCTGTACCAAGGGGTGAAGACTTGGCCCAGAGGCTAGCTCCACCTCAGCTCCTTGTCCCCGCATAAGTACTTGAACAATAATGTCTGGTTTCTGGCTTCTTTCCCCAAAGCCCTTGCTTGTCACTGGAACATGGAGGATGCTGCATGGCCACAGAGCTTGTCTTCAATCAGCTTACCAAGTTATGTCAGATACTTGGCCTAACTGAGGTCATACATGGTTCTACTGCTGAATTTTGGATCAATGATCACCACTTGTATAGAGGTTTCTAAATCTAGTTGGTCCAAATATGAAAAGACTAAGAATATAGAGTAGTCTCTTTGGCAGTAAGTCCCTTAAACATCAATCTAATCATTGAGGACAAAAGCTAAATAATTTTTTTTTTATGTCCAGAAGATTCCACCAAACTAGTTAACTAGTAAAAACCATTGTTAGAGTAAGGAGACCAAGGCTCCATGATAAGCCATGCATCATGAGTGTATGGCTTGGCAAACTCTCACACACAGAGGTCATTCTCATAATAACTGACACCTAAATCCAGACACAGGGCATTGCCAGCACCTTGAAAACAGTGCTTGTGACAGCTCCTCATCATTACCACAGCCCTTTTAAGTAACCACTGTCCTGACTTCTGACACCACAGATTTCTTTTGCCTGCTTTTGAACTTTTTGCAAATGGTATCGTATGTTATATATGCTTGTGATTGGGCATTTCTGCTCAACATAATGTTTGTGTAATTCATTGATGTTGTTTTGTATTGTTGTATTTCATTAAATCTTGTTATTACATAGTTTTCCATTATGTGAAAATAGCACAATTTATTTATCCATGAAACAAGTGAATGATTTCAGGGTAGTCTTGGATTTTGGGCTATTGTGAATAAAATTTCTATGAACATTCTTGCAAGGTGTGCATATATATGTATTTCTGAGGGGATATTTGTTCCTAGTGGTAGAATTTCTAGTTTCTACGGAATGCATATGTTTACTTGTAGAAGACATTCCCCAGTCTTTAAGAGTTTTGCTAGCTCATCATCCTCATCAACACTTGATACTGCTTGTCTTTTTAATTTTATATATTGTGTATGTCATCAAGCCACATGTTTTATAATATATAGATAAAATGCATGCAAGCTCCATAAACATAAGCAAAACATTGATCAAGATAACAAAATAAAAGCATGTAAGTAGCATGTAGAATTCACTCATTCAATTATTTCTTCATTTAATAAGTACGAACATTCAAAGAAGTTTTATAAAAGATGAAAAACTAGGAAATGGAAATTTCAAGGGAAAGATTTAAAGAGGGGTGTTTTTATGCAGATGCAATTATGCTTTTCCTGAACACTCTGTTTCCATGCGCTTCTCAGATGGATCCTAAGTGTCTCTCAAACTTCTAGCCCCATGATGATTTCACCATTTTATTTCTCAGCAATAATAATAAATATAACAATACCCACAGCAACAGTAGTTTAAGTAAGTGAGCTCATTGACTTTCACAACATGCATTTATTTATGAATTTTAATCTTATTCTCATCATTGTGAGATAATAGTATAATTTAGTCTCTTCAGTGTACAGTCCAGAGGACAAGGGTCCTGAGATAATAAAAGAGTTGCCCAGGTGATCAGAACCAATAATAAGAGGTGTGGTGGATCTGCAATTTGAACCAAGCAAGGGCTTTAGACTTCTTAGCCTCATAGGGTCCTTGTTTAGTCTCAACATAGCTCTGCTAGTAAAGGCATTTTATTGATAGAAATTCTTTGTACAATAATCTACTTAGTTTACATTTTGTTTAATCATTGCTTTAGAGACCAGACCCAGTCATGTTATTCCCATTTCACAGATGAAGAAAAACAAACCCTGGAGGAAATTTAATAATCTTCCATTTTTTAAAATGATCAGTTAACCAGTGGGGAAACCCATAGAGAACACTAGCATATTGATTAATTTCTTAAATTATGCCTACTGATGAAAAAGTGCTCAGGAAACAGGGAGCAGATACAGCCATATGTTATCAGGATGTTTCTGACGGAATTGTAATTGTTGCTGTAATCTTAGAAGTTCACATTTCTCTGCCTTTGCTTGGACTCACAAAGAAAAGAAAGATCCTATAATATGAGTTTATAAAATTTAGAGGCTCAGGTTTAGAGCAATTCCATACTCAAAATTCTAGGAGCTTACCTGATTTAAATTAAGCAAATAAATCTTCATTGTTGCCCAGGTACCTACTTCTATAGTTCACATTCCATAGTAGATAAAAATGTAAAACTGTACAATGTAAATTAATGGCCTCTTGATGAGTCCAGGCTTTCACAACACAGAGACAAGAAAAAAAAAATAGATCACCGATTTTGATATGATAAAAATGTCAACATCAGGTGATTTAAAATGAGATCTTAAGCCTTTCTTGTTCCCTCTGGATTTTGTTGTTTAGGGATAGGGTGGGTAACAGGAAAGGAGTTTATGAAATACATCCCATGGGCCTTTCCGTAAAAAAGAAATAGGAGAAAAAACATCCCAGTGTTTTCTAATTTCAAGGCCAAATAACAACAAAAAGCTTTATTGTTTCTTTTGTTAATCCTTCCAATTGTGCTGGAAGTCCAAAAGGGTGAATCAGCCCAAGTAAATTAAGCTGGTGTATCTAATACTTCATAGAGTCCAAGATGGAGTAGCATCCTGCCAAGTGGATGTCTAGTTAGAGGTGTTTGTGTTAATGTACATTCTTCATGTGGTTTGGGTCACCTCAGGGACCAAACTCCACTCATTTGTACTGGCAAGGTACCAATACCCACTAGACCAGATCATTATATCCCCTGGACAATTAAAGAATAAAAGAACATACCAAGAAAATACATCAGAGCTATACATTTTGGATAACTCATTGAGTAAAGTAAATTTATTGCTCATAAATATATCAAAAATGGGAAAACATTTATTCGTAGTCATATCTCATTCTCAGACTACCTGCTGAAAATCAAATTAAAAGATGAAAAATGTAAAAACTTGCTCAAATAATAACTGAATATTAATTTTAAAAGAATTATTTGTAGACAGGATAAATTTCATATATGATGAACCATTCCTGTATCTTTAATATAGGAATTGATTTGTCCAGATCTGGTTTATATGCATTCTTTACTAAAAAAGTCTATAACACAAATTTATTTGGGGTCTTGGAACAAATAAATTAACTTATATTTAAGTCATAAGTAAAGCTCCAGTTAATTGCAGTGCAGTAAAATTTGTTCCCATTCCAAAATATGTCTGGAAAACCAGAGGCAACAGTAGATTTCAACCTAGTATATTGTCAAAAACAAAATAACTTGATATGGACTGAGACAAATTCTCTCATTTTTTGGTTGTTGAATAATGAATTCTTCATTATCTGCAAAGGTTCAGTATATCTGTCAAAGGCAGAACAGGATAAATACTATAAGAATGACTAAAGCAGTATCCTGGGCAGCAATCCCACAAGAAATCAACCAATGTCTGCAGCATTTCATCATAGGTGGAAAGAGCATCATTAGATGGGAAAAGGCATTCCACTTGGGGTATTCTAGAGAAATGCAATATTTGCATTGTTTACACTGACTAGAGACTACAAAAACAAAACAAAACAAAACAAAACAAAAACTACAAGAACAAGCTGTGGTTATATTTTATAAATGTTCCTTGTAGGGAGCAGTAATATATATAAACTTTAAATAGTTTAAATTGTGTTTGTAGCACAGTGGGTGCTTTTATTTTTTGTGGGAACAAGATGGTGGAGAATAGAAAATAAGTGAGGAAAGTTTCTCCTAAAGGAGATAGTCCAAGCAAAGCAAAAGAAGGAAAACAATATCCAAAACAATACATTAAGCATGTTACATGTGGTAATAAGATTGACTCTGGAAATCTGGGAAATATAGACTGTTGGGGCTTGGCGTTGTGTCTGTGATGGGCAAAGTGATGTTCATGTTAGAAGAAGCAGGGAAAAAGTAATGAGGGTCAGACTTATTATATGTGAAAGGAAATTGGTAATAATTAGATTACTTAGAGAATGAAAGTTTGATGGTTAATTTAGGAAACTAGGAGTCTGATAAAAGAAAATTAATTGGACATTGTTAAAAAAAAAAAAAGAACATAATGTAGCATCCAAATGATGAGCAGAGGGAAGGGGACATATCTTCCTTTCCTTTACTTCCTCGTTAAGCTAGTATCCTCTCCAAGTTGCCTAGAATGACAATCCTGTTGAAAATTATCACTCACTCCAGCCTCTTCCCCTACATTCCTTATCCCTCTTGTCTGGCCCTATTTTTTTCTGTAGCATTATACCTTCTAAATGTCCTATATTAGTTTTTCATTTATTTTCTCTATTGAATGACAGCATTTCTGTAGCTGGTATGGAAACCCATGAGGGCATAGAGTTGCTTATTCATTGATGTGCCTCAAGCATGTAGAACTACCTGGCATATAACAGGCACTTGAAAAACATTTGTTGAATGAATGAAAAAAATGGGAAACATAATATTCAAGGAGGCAAAGTCATATGCTGAACTTGAACTGTGAGATTTCCCATTATAAAATAGGTACACTTGAAGCCCAACATTATATCATCTCTTAGAGCCAACTTACTTTACAGGAATGTGACAAACATTAGAGAAAGAATAGAACATTCTCTTAAATGTCCCTGAGGAAAAAGAGTAGGATAACTATAAGAGTGTGACATGACAACTAGAGGTTGAATTTAGGAATCTGCCTTTGTGCCATGTGTTCTAATCTGAAAAGCATTCTAATATCACTTTCACCAAAAAAAAATAGATAAATAAAACTTAACAAAACAATAGATTTGTGTATCCAGTTCACAAGTCAGACTCATCAAATTCATGAAACTTCTTAATAGCATCTGGTAAACCCAACAACTTTTATCAATTGGTGTAGCACACATATGATAGTATTTAACCTTTGTAAAATGTTGTTTTAGGTATATCAGCTGATTATTGCCTTAGGCTTCTCAAATTTTACAAAACCTGTAATATAAATACATGTTTAATGATCTCATTTACACAACTCCTTAGTGTTTAGCAACCAAGAGATCAGTGAAACCAATGCAGATATTACCGCATATTCCCTGTAAACCGGAACAGAGGATTTAGATGCATGTAGGATCCCTGTCTTCCAGGAAAACTCAGGGCAGACGCTGGCAGTACCCCACCCTTATCTCCTTAGCACTCACAGTCCCCATAGGGCTTCTTACTGCAAGCATCTTTAGGACATTCTTTGGTAGAAAAAGCATGCAATGTCTTTACATACCAGAAATGCGAAGAAGTGAGCTGTTCTACATGAAACCCTCAGTAACAACAGACAACATTTGGAAGATAAATGTCCCATTTCCTCACCCTTTGTGTGGAAAAATGCTGAGATGTGCTCTGAGATCCTCCTGGAGGTCCTCAGTGGCATTTCACTACAGTTGCTGACAGTGGTAACCTTCGAAGCAATGCACCTTAATTTGCCTGCCTCCCATTCTCCAACCGACTTTCCCATTGGCTATCGGTGCTCCCTGGAATCACACCCTTACACTCAAATCCTCATCTCAGGTTCTGCATCTGGGGAATCACAACCTATGACAAACTTATGGTCTATCTATAAAGATAACGCAATATACCTAGAAAGCAAACAACACAAGAAATTAAATGCCCAACTTTGAGACAGGAGGCAACTACCATAAAGAAGAGATAAATTAGGGTGAAGATGACAGATAGACTTCATACTTTAGAGAGAAAGTGGGATATTTTGCCTGAGCCTGAGAGATACAGTGGATATGAGAGATGAGAGACGTTAGGTGTCAGGAAAAGAGCAGAGAGATCTATGGAATTAAAAGGAGGAACAGATTGTTTCAGGAACGAATCTGACAAAAATTGGCCAGCTACCAATTGGCAAAGAGAAGAGGATATCATAAAGTGTTTCTGTTATTTCCCATATGACCAAACAAAAGTTTAATGTTTAGGAATAAATGATCTCTCTTCTTCCACCCTGTATGTTAAATCTCCCGTAATCACAGTTCGTGTGTAGTGGATGCTATTGGAGTCCTCATCTGGGTCACTGTTACTGGCCACTGTATACATTTCCCAGTTCCTGTTGGCTACTGATGGCTTTCAGGTGCCCTCTTCTCTGAAGAAGTACATTTGGCTGAATGGCAGCCTCCTTGCCTGGAAGATTGCTCACTGCCCCTCCCAATGGCAGCCTGCAACGGAGGACTGGGTGATACGAATGACAAAGAGTACAAACTGCTGGGCCCCCAAGCCTCTAGGTGGTGGAACTCTTATTCCAGAGCTCCCATAGAATCAGGCAAGATGATACACTTGTTTAGCATCTTTTATTGTCCTACCCTGCTTCTCTCACCCCTTTCTCATGAAAGTACACCCTCAATAAATCACACGCACCCAAATCACAGACTTAGATTCTCCTTCCAGAGAGCCTGACCCCAGGTCCCACATGTTTGACAGGAGTGAGTCTTCTTCATAAGCCTTCAGGGACCTTTACCTCAGAGCTCTACAAACTCCCTGAAAAAAATTAATAAGGACTTTTCACCTCCCCAAAGCTGCCCACTTAGTTACCTGTAGACTTTCTCATAATCTGCTATTAATCTAAACAGAATGCATGGCCTAAAGTGGCCCCATTCATTTAAGGGCCAGCACGCTACTAACTGATAAGGTGGACGTGACCTCAGGCAGAAACAAATCTTTAATAATAGTAGCACAAAGACATGGGAACTGCCCTTCGGGCCAAAGTGCCCCACCCACACACAGTGGAAATAATGAGCAGGTGACTTTCTGAGAGTCCTAAAAATGGATCCAGCAGGAAGGCTTGGAAGGAAAAGGACCATATAACTTTATGTACCAAATCTCAGGATCAATTTAAGGGATTGATGTGTGGGAGGCCCTTGTTTCAGGTTCTCAGTGCAATTCTGGAACCCTCAGTTAAACTAAAAACAAAGCATAACAGCACAGTCCCATAATGCCTAATACTCCCCAGATGACTTTAAATGAATACACAGAGACCATTAGCAGAACATGATGTTTTCCTTTCTTTTCTGTTTTTATTTTTTTCTTTTAAAGGGACATTCTTCAAATTCACTGTGATATTGCATTGCCTGCTGATACTATGAGGTATAACGGAGTCTCTCTCCCTCTCTACTGTTACAGAATAGAAAGAATTTGTCCACCTGGCAGGGCCTAACTAACACTAGACACTGAGAACTGCAGTGCAGAAATATTGGCTATTTTGTTAGAAATGGTGCAGTCCAGGAGAAGGGGAAACTAATGCTCATAAACCCAAACTCCCTGATAGTGTGTAAGTTGCAGATTATATAGGGAAAAATCACAAAACACAATGGGTTAGGAGTTTGTAGCTGTTCTGGGAGCTGACTGGTCAGAGGAGACATAAAGGTGATGAATTGCTGTACTTCTTTAGATCTTGAGGGCAACTCTGAGGTTTTTTCCAGTGCCCCTCTACACAGTCTCATAGGAAAGTAGCCAGGGGATGGTTTCAACTTAGGGCTCCTGAACTGAAGCATAACTTAGGTCAAGATGTTGTCTTTATCCTGCCAGAGGTCCAGACCCTGTTACTATTACTCAGGCATAGGCTACTATCTTCTGTTGCTTTGGGGGTTAGTTGCTGATCATTTAAGAAAATGGTCAGCTCTCTGAGGCATATACTCCTTTAGTTGGGGATAGAGAGAGAAAGGAAGAGAGAGAGAAAGAGAGAGATTATTTCTAGAGATAAGATTTAAACTAAATTCTTATACTCCTGTAGTCACACAGAGAGAAATTACTTCTAGAGCTAAGATTTAAACTAAATTTAATCACAGTCATTAGGACCTTTGGTTTCACTCCTGTGCCGTTTCTGCTCGATGAACAAAAATGTGCTTCAACATTAGCCCAAGTAGGCTTAAGGAGAAAGTTTATTTGTAGCTCTGATATGCATGTGTGGTTTGTTAATGCAGTCCTAATCAAAGAAGCAATAGTCTGGGCCTTTGAATGTTGGAATATATTTGGGACCTCCACACCAGTCAATGGGCAGTTACATATGGAGCTCAAAAAGCAGTGTACTATACAACATAACCCAACAATTCCATTCTTAGGAGTAGAGCTGTCAGAAATGTGAATATATGTTATCAAAAGACTTGTGTCAGAGCCTTCATAACAGCATTATTTGTAAAAGCCCCAAACTGGAAACTCTTCAAATACTGATCAACATCAAATTCTGATGTTTGCATAGATTAGTATATAGAGAGCCAAGAATGAACAATCTCCCCATAAATACTACTGTCTGAATGAATTTCAAAACACACTGTTCACCAAAAAAAATGACACAAATAAGCATAAATATAGGCAAAACAAACCTGTAGTGTCGCAAGTCAGGACAGTGGTTTACTATTGAGGGGGTGGGAAACCGTGAGTGGAAGGGTGTATGATGGGTGGCACCAGGGCACCAGTAATGTTCTGTCTCTTAATTTGGGTATTGGTTATATGGACGTGTCACCTTGGAAAAAAAAATCATCAAACTGTACAGGTATGATTTTTGGACCTCTCTGCATGTTAATCTTAAAATACATTTCAAAAGAATAAGTTTGCTCAACTGAACTGAAAGCTCCAATATTTGAGGTCATTTGGTCTTATCTTTCTTCCATAAATATCAATAATCAAATGCTAAGTGGTTAAGCTAAATATGGGATGTTAACAAGACTCCTGTTTTGGTTTACATTAGGAAGCACTAAAGCGCCAACACAAACTATCTTGATTCATAAGATTCAGGGAAAAATATAACAGCAAAAATTTCTCTTTTTATTCTTGGCAGGGAGAATATTATCTAATTAAGAATTTAAAATTATTAAGAAATTCTAAAAATTCTACTAAATTATATAATTTTAAGTTGGGAAGGGACTTGCAGAATAACTTGTATTACCCACACATTTCACAGATAAGAAAACTGACCTCAAGAGATTAAATCATAACCCAAGGTCACATGTGTGGTCAGAAGCAGCCCTGGGAGCAGGTCCAAGGTCCAAGGTCCTTCTCCTCTAGACCACACAGCATCCTTGTTTTCCAGACCTTCTGAGAAAGTTCATGAATACATTTAAAATGTCTGTTTCAGAATTTTTAAAAACCTACTCACTTACCCCCTATTGCTACAACACATAGGATGTGAACTGGCTCAACTTCCTCCACCCCAATCTGTCAGCAATCAGCACTTCAGTAGACTGCTGGCATTTCTGCTTCAACTTAATGGTTCATTTTAATTAACTCACAGTTTCTGTGCTCACTTAAACCCTTTATTTAACTTATACAAACAGGCTTAAAATTAAGAAATATTCTCACCAACTAAGACAATTGAGGCCCTAAGAGTCAGTTTTTCCATAAGCAATAACTTTTGCACATCTCTTGAGGACATCCCAAAGTCTTTGGGGCAAATATCTCTTAACTCTCTGAAGTTTACTGTACAGATTCCCAACCCTGACTTCTTTCCAGTGCAGTCTGCATAAGGTTTTAAGCACAGGATGCTGGATGCTGTGGCTCCACCCCAGACCTCCCAAGTTATATTCTCTAGGGACAGGGCCTGGACATCTGGATGCTTTAAAAGCCCACAGGTGATTTTGACATAGTCATGGTTGGAAAAGCAGATTTATTGCTCTTCCATGGCACAGCTCTTACCACTCCCTCTGTGATCATTCAAACAGGTGAATATTCAACAAGTAAAGCAGTAACTGGCCAATGGTTGTCTCCACTATATCAAACCTGAATGTTTGCTTTTTTCCAAAGGCTCACTGATTACAGACCATGTGTTTGTCCATTGTCCACCTGATTGGCTACATCGAGCCAATAGAGCAATTAGTTTTTTATGGATGGGTGCTATAAATGTCTTAGAGATCCATTAAACTATACTTTTTTTTTTTTTTTTTGGAGGGAGGCTCACAATAGCATCAGTAAGGATCATACACAAGTTAAAAGAAAAGAGAAAATCAAAGCAGGATATGTAAAGGGTCAAATAAAAGTAAAATATTCAGCCAGGGCTCTGAGTCCAAAGTCAGAGGAGCTTTGGGAAGATGAGGGAAGGCTGAATGGATAAAATAAAAATGGACTGTCAAACTGAAACTTGTAATATTTGAACTTTTGCTACACAGTAGAGACACTTCTCCTGTAGCATTCTACCTTGTATAACTAAATAAGTGTTACTGACAACATTGCTACAGAATACTTTGAACTCTGTTAACAGGGACATACGAGATATAAAGTACTGAAATTGTCAAACATCAATAGTTAATTAATTATTGACCCTTATTAGTTTGTTCATGAACTAACTAATTCATAGGTATTTTGTTCACTATGAAATAGTTTTAAGTATAATTGAAATTTAAAAAATAACTACTTTATAACTAGTGGGATGGCACATGACTAAACAGATTCTGTAATATGTTGCTAAGATAATATTCAAGGACAAGGACTATGGTGTGCAGGGAAGAACTGCTGCCGCAGACAGACCTTGTCATGTGAATTAATTCCTTAGGTGAGTCACAAATGATAAGCAGGAAAAGGTAAAAAGAGAAGAGTCACACACACATTGGCAGAGACCCCAAAGCATAGGATGAAACAGATGTTGCTGATTTTGTACAATGTCAGATAGTTTAATATGATACGAACACAGAGCTTATGACTCTGGGAAACTCCCATCTTCTTAGTTTACAAGTTACCATTTCGTGCTAACTGTCATCTACCTTGGACACACACGTGTCTTAAGAGCTCCTTTTAGGATAAGGAACATGCCTACCTTGTTTGCAAATATATCCTATGGCCTACCATGTGGTAGATTCTCAATACATACTTCTGAATAAATAATTTTTTTCTAGTTCTTTCCTACTCTAACTGAGGAAACTGAGGTTAAGGGAAATACAGTAACAGTATAAAATCACAGACAATTTAGTGGATGAATCAGTTATTAAAACAAGATTTTGGGATCCATGCTGTGTCAAAAATCTCTGCTTCAAAAAACACCATGTTAATCCTAAATTATAAGACTCATCCTCACTTTCTGTGAATGTACTCAAAGAATGCTGAAAATGGAAAACTTACTTGAGTCTCGATTTCTTAAAGTAGGTGTTGGTTGCTGGAATTATGAATTTAACATAGAGAATGAGTCTAAACCAATAGCTCTGTGATTCAGGAAAATTATAACTAAACCCATTTTTAAAAGTTGGCCACTTATAAAAATAAGTGGTTTTAATAAAATTTTAAATTTTATGAACACAAACAAGCAATTTAATCAGACTGTAATGGAAAAAATGAGTCCAAATACACCCTTAAAGTGGTGAATCATTGCACATTGGGTTCTAAGGACTGCATCAAAGACAAAAAAATGAAAGGAATTTAAAATCATGTGTAAGCATCATCATACAGCCACGAAGATAAAATCAGTAAGATCTTATCAACCCTCAAACACTAATACCAAGACATCAATGGTACATTTCTGTCAGATCTATGTTATCATAGAAACAATACTATTTTCAAGCAGTAGCTGTCTGCACCAAAGAAAGACAATAGGAATCTTCAACTGGTGTTTAGAGTTCTCAGTGTTGAGGCTTACTTAGCCTCATTATCCTCTCAGTTCTGAATCTCCTCTGCATAGTCTTATTATTTATAGCTGCCCCTTCCTCATTTTTTAAAAAGTGATTTACAACAAAACCATCCATCACAGTCATTCTGTTGGCTCGATCACAGTGGCCACGCCCTGGTTACTCAGAATCTAACACAGTTCACATGACCAAGCACTTAGTGAATGCTGGCTAAACCCTGGCTTTGTGCTTAGAGAAGGACTGCAAAAATGGACCCTCAAAGAGCTCTTCAGAGCAAAGGGATGAACTAACTCCTACTATCTGTGAATGAAAAGGAACAAAAGCTTATCAGGGATAAATGGAAATCTGTGGGTGAAGAGATGACTAAGGCCAACAGGAAAGGAGGAGATTTGGGGAGGAGGAGAGTTGTTCTTTAGCTGCTCTTTGAATATTTACCAGGATTTCAGGTAGGCTCCTTGAGTGTTCCACAAACATGTTTGCATTTTTTCTATAAGCCATAGGGAGTCATTATGGGTAAATTAGCAGGACTGTTTAAGGGAACAGCTCTGGTTGCAGGGACGATTGGAGAAGCCAGGAAGAGTTAAGAGGTTCTTTAGGAGATGTACAGCCTTGCTCCTCAAAGCAACCTCTGTGTCACCTGGTAGTTGGTAAGAAATACACAATTTCAGTTTCCATCCCTGACCTACTAACTTACAATATCTATTTTAGTGAGATTTCTCAGTGTGAAAAGCACTAGTCTAATTGAAAATGTTGTATATCCCCAGCTTGGCAAGCCTGGAACTCAAAGAGCTGGGACTGGCCCAAAGCTTTGAGTGAGGAGTAAAGGAAACGAAAGTTACTATACTGGTCAGGGCTAAGCTTTGGAAGTGGTGGGTAATTTAAAGATTCAAAATCCCCAAGTATAGACGGAATATAAAAACTTGTTCACAAATGAAAGGGCCACAGAAATAAGCAGGCAAAACCAGGTCATGGCTGGTGTTAAGGTATTTGGAGAGATTCCAAAAGGCAACTGATGGGGAAAAGGAACCTTCTATGGAACAGCTAGCTATCAGAGAGGTTGTGAGTGAGGAGTGGGTGCAGGAAGGGGTAGGAGTTTGGGGTACTGATATGCACAGGGTATCGAGGAGTTCTAATTTGGGGAATAGAAAACAGGTAACTTCAGAGTCATAAAAGGGGGACAATCTGTAAGCATGACAAATTTTATGTATGGAGTGAGACAGAGATGCTGAAGATCATTTATGACTCCAACCTGCTGGATGGCAGGAAGGTGATATCATGTGAAATTCAATGCCTGGAATTTACACAATTGTATATCACCAATGAACAAACCTCTACGATATTTTGTTTGTAAAGTGCATACAATTTGCATCAGGTAACTTTATATAGGAGCTTTCAAGAATGAGTAAAAATATCCAATGTTTATTGTGCACTTTGTGATATACAGCACATGATTTTCAAGCTTAAAATCCTCATTATGAGACACATATTGACTCCACAAAGTAGGTTCTGTTATTATTCCTATTTTAAAGGTGAAAATACTTGCCCAAGGCAAAAATCAAGGCCAGGATTTGGACCTGGTAGTGATGCTACAAACTATAATCATCATAACTATGCTGGGCTACACTTCCTCCTTCCTCACACATCTTTATCCTGTGGTCAACATGCAGGGCATTTCAAACAGGTATACCCAATTTTCACTCACTGTGCTAAAAAAATAAAGAAATAAAGTGTTAGACAAGATTTTTCAGTTCCTTGGAACACAGTACATCTCTAAATTCCAAGAATTATTTCTATGGATTAAAAAAACATTAAAAGGAAATATTTCTGAGAAATAACTAAAGAGTTGGACAAATTGGGATAGCTCAATTTCTGATTATCTGTTAAATAGTGACATGTTAACAGGGGTCATTGACATTTTGCAATATCCCACACACTTTACGATGATCAGCCAGATCCATAGCTGATCTCTTACCACTCTAATTTAGATTTCCACTTTCCACGAGCAAATCATACTGTCTGTGCATCAATTTCCCCATCTGTAAACAGGTTAGTGATAATACTTCAAAGTATTGTTGGAAGAAACAGAATGACAACTTATGAGGAGCATATGGTAAACAGCGAATGGTACAACCACCATCAGATCAGTAATCAAACCAAAACATAAAAATTAAATTGAAAATGGTGACTCCTCTTTTACAAACTGTCTGCCAAACTGCAGTGTATCTGTCTCTGTCTCCATGTCTTTCAGTTGTGGGCTGAAAGATGAAGCCCAGGTTGGCAGGAAAAATCTCCTTTTAGTTTTCTTTAAATGAGATCCAGAGGGTTTTTTCCCCCAGCCACTGTTATTTACTCTGGCACTCAAAGTTAGCAGAAAGAACTATTAGCAAAAACCCCCAAATCACATGGATATCAATAGAATAGAAACCTTCCAAGATTCCATATCCTGCTTATGCCTCAAATCCAGAAACACGTACTGACCTCCTTTTAGCCCTGACTGATGACAATGCAGATATTTCAAGCTACAGTTCCCTGTTCACTGCAGTCTGTCTGAGGCTGTTTTGCCCCTGGACTATTTTTGCTCACATGGTTGTGCTCAGCCGCAGACATTCAAATGGAAACCAGAAAGATCCAAATACCAGGGAGGAACCTATAAACAAATGTAGGAAGAAGCATCCAGTCTGACCATGGCGCCCACAAAAGACAGAATATAAGGAGCTGAATTCCCAACATCTACTACTTGAGAACTTGCCTAAATCTTTCTTAGACACTTAGCTACTTCATAGGGATGGAGGGATAGAAATTCAGAAGAGCAGGTTGGGAAAAGCCTATTCAGTGTGTGTATGTGTGTGTGTGTATCTGAAGATTTCCCTTTTGATCTCAGAAGAGCTGGATGCCTGCCATTTTACCCTTATAGAGAAAATACAAATTGGACCATGTTTATTTATTTTTTAAGTAAAAATAAATCCAACAAAATAGGTCCCTAGGTTTAGAAACATACAGAAAAATATCAAGCCATAGAAGTATCATTTAATTAAGAAAAGAAAATGATTAAAATCGATTCTAAACATTGTATGAGTAGTATCCATTTGAGGATCAGTAAGTGACCCCAAGCCCAGTTTATAAATATACAAATACCATTCACCACAAAAGAACTCCCTAAACTATAGAACTCATAAATGCAGCACTGCAGTTGTCACAGGGACTTCCAAATTTCTATTCTTTTCTCCCATTGTCAGACTCTTTCTTCTCTCTTCCCCAACCATCATGACTGCACCACTATCAGCCAATAAATTGAAGGGAAAAAAAGAAAAAGGAAAGAATGGAACCTAAACCAGGAAGCTGCTCTGGCAAAGTCTTCTATTTGGAGCATAAACTGAACTTACCATCAGTTTCATTCATCATAGTCCTGGGTCTTAATAACTCAACAACTTGTTATCACCTTTGAAGGATTTTCATCCACAAGCCCACACTGTTTGCATCCTAGAAAGAAATAAAACAATGTTATGTGGGACCTTACTGCCCTTACTTCATGAGAATATTGGGCCATTGGATCTAAATACATAAAAGCAAAAAGAGAAAAACTCACCCAAAAGCAATAATAAAACTGGAAGGAATTCTTGCTTTCACAAGTGGCCAAATCTTTAAACATGTGTCTATTAAATACATCTTTTAAGACTACCTGGAAAATGACGTGCAGCCTGCCAAAACAATATCAGCTTATAGAACATTTTCACCTTTTCGCCTTCCAACAAATTGCCTGTTTTCCCATTCAAACAATAACCTCATTGTTTATCCTGAAGTACAGTATATGACTAGTCATGTTAGGAAGTGCATGAATTGTTGTGTTTTCAACAAGATTTCCCCCCCACATACCTATTATTTCTAGGAATTCCTTCCAAAGTTAGAAACTTTGAAGAAAATTCACGCTGCTTTCATCTACTTTCATTATTCTGATTTCTCTTGGCAGTTAAACTAGGGTTGCTTAGCAATGTGAAATTAGTAGTAGTAGTATTTGTACAAGTTTCTGAGTATATACTGCAGTTCCTTTGTACAAGTCTGATCAGAATGTTGATCCATGATACTTTTTGTATTTTATTTAAGCCCAGTTTAAACACAGGTGACCCTCAGTAAGGGTTGTTTACCTACTGGTACAGAAGTATATGGAAACATGGTAAAGGCTTAGGCCTGGAGTGAGACACCCTAAATCCTTCCCTTTCTTCCCTCTCTCACAGCCCTTAGAAACTCAGAAGTTTATTGTCCAAATGAGGAGCTATCAGTCTTCAAGCTTTGCCTGGTCTGTATGATTCTCCCTTTATAATTAAAAACATCAGGTCTTTTAATTGCAAGTCAGAAAAAACATTCAGTGTAAAAACACGTGGATCTGAGACAACTACTCAATATTTTTTCAAGCATGTTCCAAACAGAAAAACACTCATATGTTCCTGCTCTGTACATCAAAGTAAAGAACAAGTCAGACACAGAGATACTCATGCATGAAATAAACTCCATGCAGTACCTGTTTCTAGCCTCAGCCAAAGCCATGGCCACCCTAATGAACACCTGAACTTTATCTTCACATATCCCACAGAATAATCACCAATGTGGGCCAGCTAGCCTTCGGCACTCACCCTTCATTTTTATTTGCTTTTTACCCATAGTCCTTTCTTTATTTTCTTTAAACTTGGAAGGAATGATGCAATATGAAAAGTAAAGTGTATCCCTAGGTGCTTGTTATGCTCAGAATTCTAGGGCAAGATCAGATTTTGCTTAATACTCCAATAGGCATGTATGAATATGTTTTCTTGAAACCTTGCCGATATCTACATACAAATGATGAGTAATGATTCTCAGAGAAAAGCAAAATCCTTCCATCTGTTTATTTCCACTTCTGAAAGAGAAACTGGAATGCATAGAGGGTAAATGTTCTCCACTTCACCCTTCCAAGCCCTTCCCAGGCTAGCCCAGGCACATTCTCACGGTGAAGGCAAAGGTGCGCTAGAGGAAGCAGAAATGTGCAAGTGCAATTGGTTTTCAAGCTTCTATGTGTGTCTCATATGCTAACATCTCAGTGGCCAAAATTGGTCACAAGGCCACATTTGGAATCAGTAGACACAGAAGTAGACTTCACTACTTTGTATATCACAAGGTGTGGTTACAAGAAGAAGAAAAATAATTGGAGTCACTAATGCAATGAATCTATGAAGTCATAGATGTACTCACATCACAGATGATAATATCAAAATTGTGTCAGAGATGAAACTAGAACTCTAAACTTATGGTTGGCTCCTCTTTTTATGATATCCACTGCCTTTATTTTACGAAAGAGTAATGATATGACTGAAAAGGTATACCTTAATCATTTCAGTATTATCAAATAAAACCCATACTCTCTAAAATACTGCCTAAGAACAGTATACCTATAAAATATATGTGAAGAGCTTTGAACCAAACATGAAAAACTTTATTCCTCATTTGATGTTTTAGAAGCTAAGACATTATGCAATTAGAGAGCACAGTGCAGACCAGTCAACTATCAGTAAAAAAGAAACATGAACCATGAAGCCTAGAAACACAATCCGCTTTCAGTTGCCAGATTTAGCAAATAAGAATACATTATTCCATGTGATTAGAGCTTCATAAATAATGACTGTTTGGTGTATCTTGTGCATTTTTTTATAATACACTTATGCTAAAAAAGTGTTTTGTTATTTATTGGAGATTCAAATTTAACTGAGCATCCTTTATTTTATCTGGCAATCATAAATTTACTATGAGTTTTAAGAAACATACAAACCATAGCCAACAATATATGATATATATACATATATAATATTAATAATAATCTATGCCTAATTTTTTTCCAGAGGAATTGCTGAAAATATTCATAATAAAGACACTGATTTTATTATAAAAAGTATTGTCATATTTGGCATAGTAATTATCTTTCAATATGAACTTTTTCACAAAATTACATAAATAAAAAAGTATAATAGGATTTCATATGCATATATGAAAATTAATTCCATATAGAGTTTGAGTGCATTGGAATTGAACCCCATAAATGCACAATAAATCTGTTAAGATTCTGGGGAATTTATTGGGCCTTCGATGAGCTAGAAAATTGAAAGCACAGAGTAGGAACCTTCTGGATTCCATAAGCCACAGAGTAAATGTGATAAAAGATTGTGGATTCAGCGGTCTCACTAATGTCTTCTCAGTGTCTTCAGTGCTCCACTAGCAAGGAGACAATACCCAGTGGATTCAATTCTGTGTTCCCTCTCTATGAACTCTAGCCACAGAGCCCATGACCCCCAAGTCAGAGCCCAGTGTTTGAAGGGAACAGGCAAATGGGTAGTTGAAAGAATCCAAAATTTTAAAAATAAATAACAAATTTAAATTAAAAAATAAAATAAATAGAAAAAATTTGAGTTCTTATGACTTGGTAAATGAGGTCAATAGTTAAAAACCATCTGGTTCTATCAACAGTTGTCAGTGGGAGATGATTAAAAACAACCAATACTAACAAGTTTCTCTTAAATATGGCCAAGCTATCTGTTAAAGTTGGTTCCCATTAAATATTTGTTAATATAATTTATAGAGCCAAAGCCCAATGGCTGCTGTCTACTGCACAGGCTGGCTCTCTGCGAGTATGTAGCATCAGACTCACACACGTATCTTGCATATAAACTTGTTTGAATCTCTAATAATCTAAATTTGAAAAAAAAATTTTATGGCTCTAATATCCTTATAATACAAAACAAATATTGAACTTCCTGTGTTCAATTCCTATGTTCAGACTCTGGGCTTTCTTGTCAGCAAATAGACTTGAGCAGGGGTTTATTTCACCATTTTCATTAGGTTAAAATTTTCACTTCCACTGGAGAGAATGAGGACGTTGACTCTGTGTTATATGAATTATTGTCATTGAACTGGGGTATTATATTTTAGACATTTTTTATATTACAGAAGTTACAGAAATTGTTTCTAAGTTAAACATTAAATATGTGTAACTTATGGACATATAAGTATCTTACATATGCGTTGGATATTACATATAATGTGTGCTATAATTATATAGAGAGTGAATTAAAAAATAGTGGTAAAGAAAAACAGTGGTATAAATTACAGTATATTCCAATACAAATAATGATTAGCATAATTAATAATACAGGTTTCCCATTCTATCTGAAAATAAAATGTTTCTGTGAAAGCATTCAAAAGTCAAAATGTCATAAAACAGCAATTAACATTAATTTACATAGAAAAATGTTTGGGCATTCCTAGACCCCCAAAATAACCTACCAAATTATACCAAATAACACATAAAACCTAAAATAACACTAATATTAGAAAAGCTGGAATATGATAAATACACAGGCTATAAGCAAAAATAATGTATATACAGTGAGTATATAGAAGGCTGAGAGGTGGTGATGATGGTGTGTTAGGCCAAGTTGTCTGAGGTTGGGGTGTTGATAGTTTTGGGAGATTGGAGTGTAAGAGAAAGAGGCAGAGGTCACCCGTTAACATCTCATCATAGTCTGAATCCATCAGGGCAGGCAGGTCACTAATATCTCTATACTTGTTTTATGTCTGTCTTCCTTGGTGTAGAAGGCCAGGGTTCTTTGCCTGCTGTGGTCATGTGGCGGGGCTTGAAATAGGATGTATGTTTGACTGCTTAACCTCAGACATTTTTCTATCTTACAATTCTTTTTGAGTAGTCAAAGGATCCTGCAAACCTGCCCTAAATCTACATGTCATTTCAAAATTTAAGTCATACTTTTCTAATACTTTAGGACACATCTTGCTAGTAAAAGCACAGAACAAATTGAGATAAAGCACAGACGCTCACAGACAGTTCAAAGCCATGGCTGCTTGATGCTGAGATGCTCAGTGTGGTGGCTGCGGAAGGCGATTGGCAGTGCCACCCTCACTGCTGGGGATTAGTCTGCCTCTCTAAGGGCTGCTGCAGAACAAATGCTGAATGCAAATTTCAGTTTTCACCTTTTTTCACAAAAATGAAAGTACTCTTTGGGTTTCTTTTGGTTAGCAAAAATAGGTACTAACCAATAGGTAGGTCTTTTGTAAAAGTGAAGAGGCTAAACAAACTTTTAAAAAGTAGGGTCTACCTGTGTATGATAAAATAAAAAAATGAAGGGAATGAGAATATTTATTCTCTTCCTCTGGTTTCTATTCATTTCATGAATTCTCCTACAAACTTTTCTCTACTTCCCAACCCAAAATCAGGCAATGAGAGAAGCAAATATTGGTTTTTTCATTCCACCAATCAGAAAGCCTTTGGGGGCATTTTCTAGGTGTTCTGCACCATGCTACATAAAGTGGAGGATAAAGAGTGCATGTGAGATATGTTGCTGGTCTCCAGTAGCTAATGGTCCACTTATAACATCCCCAGAATGGCTTTGCTCTGTGGTTTGTCATTTGTATTAAAATCTCCATCTATTGGCTACATAGTGGTCAACAGTGAATACGGATCCCATTTGAGTAGCTAAGGTAAAAACTACTGAGATGATGACCAATCTCATCTATCTTTTACTATTGAGAATTATCACATACTTACCACTTTCCATTGCAAACATGAATATTTGTTTCTGAGTGTGGGTGTATGTGTGCACATACACACACATATATAACAAAGAAAGAGGGAAAAGTTTAACTTAAATAGCTTCAACATGAATTTTAATCATAGTAATCTGAAAAGATCAAAGTAGCACCCATGTGGTCCACAACTGGGTGTCTACCCACCAAGGGAAGAGACAGTTAAGGGATTAAAATCAAAGTAAATATTTGATATAATGTGAAACAGAAAACATGTTAATTGACTGTTTAGTGTTGTTACTTGTTTGTTTCATTTGGTTTTCCAGTGTTAACTAGTTGCCATGATATTCTGTGGATATCATTTAATTCCCAGTTCAGGACATCACAGGCACAGGGAGAATGTGGTTTGTTGATGAAAAACTTATCTGTGTGTAATACTCATGTGGACTTCATTCCTATTAAAATAAGCTGCCTTATTTAGCCAATGAGTTGGAATTTTTTAAAAATTCCTTTATGCTAAAGTCATCCCTGTTTCTCATTTCAAAAACAACCCAAATATCTTAGAACCAAAGAGAGGATTCAATCAGCATTTTGTCAAACCATAGAATGTCGATTTGTTAAACTAGCATGTTTTCCTTTGTTTTCTTATGCATAACTTTTACTTAGTTATTATCCAGCCAAGTACTTTTCCATCTGAACAGATGGCAGAGCTAAGAGGTTGTGACAAATGGGGCTATTTCCACCTACTATATGATATCAAGTGAGCAAAAGTTGACAGCTGAGGTCTACGAAGAACATCGTGAGTTTGGTATCTGAAGACCAAGTTCCAATGTCAGTTCTGCATCCTGCTTGATGGACAGTAGATAGGTTCTTCAATGTCTTCTGTGTCCAACCCTTAGTCTTAAAGATAATGCAGGTCTTACAGTGTTAGGAAGAGGGTTGTATGACAAAGGTATATAAAAATACTTCAAAGGATAGCAACTAAATGATGTTAGATGAGTATTCTAACAGTATGGCATCTGCAACCTCCATAAAGGGTAGAACTACCCCAGAAGTCTTCTGGAGATATCTTTCCTGAACCATTCTGAGTTTTTCTAATTCCTTAACAATTGTCTGATGAACTACAATAAAATTGAAGATAATTTCTGATTAAAAAACAATGACAAGAAGATATTGATGGTTGAAAGAATTTGTCAATAATAAAAATGCATTAATTTATTCTTTACCAGCCTAAAATACATAAGGTGGCTTAGTTTTAAAATCAAATCTATAATAAGAAAATTAACATGAAAAGTTAAATATATATAGAAACATTGGAAATTTTAAGGAAATATACTAAACAACTAGAATAATAAAAATCATTGTAACTAAGTATTTAATTCTGTACTGAACTTTCTATGAACCAAGTTAAAATTTAAAAAAAAAGTAAATGATATAATTCTTGTTATAGAATATCTCAATATAAAATATTAATACAAGACAACCTTTATTTCTGGGAATAAATTACAAAGATGATTTATCTGTTTTTATTGAGATATAATTGACATATAATATTATATTAGTTTCAGGTGTACAACAAAATCATGAATTGCAGTAACTTTTAAATATGAATTGCAGTACTTTTAAATATGAATTGCAACTTTTAAATATGAATTGCAGTACTATTAACTCTTGTCACCATGCTATATATGCTATATATTAACATCATTAGGATTTAAGGATCTTATGAGTGGAAATGTGTACCTTTTGATGACTGTCATCCATTTATTTATGTATTCTTTATTTCTGAGATCTTACAAAAGATGTAATGGTACAATTCTCAAGCTGTGGAATAAATACCCCCAGGATTATGGTGATATGCCTAGGGTATGCTTAAAGGCACAAATGACTTAAAGCATTAACTTAATTTGGGGTAAAAGTCACATGTTTACATGTTTATGTTAATGCAAACATATGCCTTATGAAATAGATGTGAAATTTTCATTGGCTTTTACAATAAAACCTGTATAGAAATATTTTGTTGTGCTGAGCCTGAACTTCAATTCTCAGGGGCAAGTTTGTACTCCTTTGCTGAGGGTGTCCTTTTGCAGAATTTCCTGACAATATTACGTAATGACAGTATCTTTAGTAACAGTTTTACAGAAAATGCTAATGTTTCACCATGAAGTTATATATGTCCTCCATAAAAAATCCAGGGCAGAACACTAAATCTTGAATCACAATGGTAAATATTCAAAGAGCCACAACAAGGAAGCTTGTTTTGGAACAGGTTGCTTGTATTCTAACAATTAGGAAACAGAACTTTATCTCAAAGCATGGTCTTCAGAGTACCTGCATTAGAAAACCCTGAAAATGATTATTACTGTGAAGACATTTAGAGTATATCCATGGCCCAAAGGGTGATTGGTTCTGGAGCAGAAACACAGGAATTTCCATGGTAACTTACATGAGGAGTGATGTATAGACACACTGAAGTTTTCAAACAATTTAAGATGGTTGAGGGATTGAAATTCCCCTAGTCTAACTTTCCTCTATATTACTTTTCTAAGCTGGCCTTTTCATAAACCACAGTGGCTGCTGAACTTCTAACAGTTTTTAGAGCTGAAGGGAGCACTGTAAATTTTGAATACCAAAACTCCAGGTGGACAATTTATTGTTCTACTGAAGATATTGAGAGCCTGACTTAGCCTCATTCACTTGGAGAACGAGTAACAGTCTTCTGAGAAGGGATACAAGGGTCTCTGCAAAAAGAGACCCATATTTCTAAATTGCTCCCTTGATCTGTTTAAGTGCCTGAACAAATATTTCAATGAACACCATATTTCTGACTATCCTTTCACAAAAATCCAATTCCCCAGATTGTTATGAGATTGCATACTAAAATGAGGTCTTACTGTCCATTAGTTTTGTATCAGACTTTCTCAGAGTACATCTTCTTAGAGCCTTAAATGTATTAATTTACAGTTTTGAATCGGAAGATAAAAATGAAGTTTTTTTTTAAACTTCTTTTGAACTTATTGGACCAGAGAATCTATGTGTCAGGCAGCACCTTGGAACACCAAGTTCTGTAGCCCCTTGCTATTCAAAGTAGGATTCAGAAATCAATGTGGATCCACATAAACATCCCGCAGGAGCTTGTCAGAAATGTAGCCTCCCAAGCCTTCACCACAGAACTACTAAAACAGAGTCTGAAGTTTAACGAAATTGCCAGGAGATTTGCACATTAAACTCTAAGAAGCAAAGCTATAGAACACATTTTGAGGACCAAGGCCAAGGACAATGACAGAAGTGGTTATAACCTGGAAAATGTCAAGAATCTATCTCATAGTTCATTCACCCTGGCTCCTGAGAGGCTTCAGTGTTGTTTTCAAGGGACAGCTGTCCGGTGCAGGGAATTTTTACTAGTAAAATTACATTTGAAGACTGCATGCAAAGCAACACTTTATGTCATGGAGAAAAGTGCAGATCTGGGCTATGGTTTGTAGGCTTCTTGGTCTAGGGACAGTTTGATTTGTACTAAATGTGTCCCGTGGAGACAGAGATGCTGAAAGAAATAGAACTTTGCCTGCCATTTGAATCAGCAGAGAAAGAGCCCATTTCCCAGCTGCAGCTGAGAACACATCATCTCTTCATAGCTGACAAATAATCAGAGATTTTCCAAATTACTATTCCCAAGCCTCTCTGAGTTCCAATCATAGATTCTGAATCAGGTGCTTAAGAAATACAAACAGGGCTTGGGTTGGGAAGGAAAAGATGAAGCTTGAGCCTTAACAAGCAAAATGTACATGTTAATAAAAGCCATGCACAGCCTCAAGTCCATGTAAGGTATGGATCAACCAGCAAGAGCAAAGTTCCCATCGGAACCTTCCCAGCGTATAGCCATGACTCATGCCCAGAGCCATCTTGTTCCTGCAAGAAAAGCATAAATCATCATCCATTCTTGAAAGTGATGCCAAAAGTGCATTTTATTCAAATGCATTCCTTAAAATAATTGCTGAGAAAATAATACAAGAGTATTCAACTGACAACTGACTCTTTAGTGTTCACATCTGGAGGGAAAAATGTGTCATGGAGTGATTAAGTGGATTCTAGAGATGCTGGGAATTCCTAAACGCACAAAAGTCCAAGAACAGCAGAGTTTGATTCATGATTTTGAGGAGAAAACTGTTGTGTCTTGGTTGCACTTACAAAGAGGTCTCCTAAGTTTTATAATGCTAACTTTATTGTATTTTTCTTTCTTTGTTTTCTTCTGCTTTCATATTTTAACCAAGAGCATCAGGAAAAAAATTTGTCATGGATTCCTATAAGATTTCTCTCTCCTCTATCTCTCTCCTATGACATTTCAACCAGCATTCATGCAAGCGAAAGACCCTTTCACAGTCATAAAAAACCATGTTTGACTTTGTTTCTCCTACTATATCCCCTCTTAAGTTATCCTCATTAAGAATCATACTAATTTTAGCAACCATTTATTGAGCTCTATAGTGGATACTCTTGGTGTCCCACTCTATGCCAGTCTAAAACCAGACTGGTATACCTGCCCTCCAAAAAGCTACAAGTGTTGGCTGTTAATAGACCACAACTGCCCCCTTTTCCAGAGAATTCCTTTTGGCAAAATGGCAGCCTTTTGCTCAGGAAGCCCCATCCTTGGAACAGACCCCTGCCAATGACTGGCTGACATGAAGAAAGCAAAAGGCCAGCCAGCCAGTCACATCCAGGTTGGAACAACTCCATGGTGCAATTCCCATTCCAGAGCCTTCCCTGGATCAAGCTAAAATCAGAGTCCAGTACAGACTATATCCTGGCTTGGCTCCTCCCTCTACCTCATCAGCTTCCTTCATGCTACTTTCTCCTGAGAACCTTACTCTAATAAGTTACTTCTACCTGAATCCTTTTCACAGGATCTGTATCTAGAAATGAAGACTTAAGTCACAGTTCTATATGTATTACAGATACAATGTATCTTCACATATTTTTTTTTCATTTAACATTCAGACATACCCTATTTGGAAAGGCTATGTGACTGAGATGACTAGAGACCAGGGTTGACAGGTTTTGTTCTGCTTTCTAAACATGGTTTATTTTTATTGTGCTAGACTGCTGTCTTAGACATTTGTATTAAGTTAATCACATACCACCAATGAAATTAATAGTTACAAATTTCATAATTTTAATGAATGTGTCCTCTTCATATTAACATGCCCAACAACAAACAAATGTTGCACAGTGTTTCCTTGACATTGTTATATTTTTCCATTAGGAAAAAAGGAGGAGAAAGAAGATAACAACAGGAAAGTAAAAGAAATAAATGAAAGAAGGAAGGAAGCATAGAAGGGAGGGAGGGAGAGTGGGAAGGAGGGAACATAGACATACAAAGAGAAAGGGCCGCAATAGATACTTGTTTTAATAGGTTTTTAGCCTCTTAGGTGACCCTGGTCTTGTTTCTTGGCTGGAAATGCACTGCTGGTCATTTCTTTTTTCTTTCTACTTCTTTTCAACATGGAGCAGTTGGAAGTGTTTTAATCATGGGCTGAGCTTCAGTGCAGGGCTTGGCTAAGAATCACTTTTCTACTAAGAACTGTGAGGAGTTTCCAGGGAGGGCTTGTAAACTAGTTATCTCTGTTGATGACCACATCTGTGTGCACATCTGTGGTACAGAAACATTCCATGTAATAAAGTGTATCTTGTGTTCTGTGACTTTCTGCCATGTGGGCTTGTCTTTCCCACCACATTCAAGACGCCCTTTTTTTATTAAAAAGAATCAGAATGTAGAGAGTGATACCACGCCCATAGGGTGAGGAGGCTTTTCTGTTTTTCATTTTGTGTCCAAGCAAGGAAAAGACCATAAAATTCATTTTATGATTTTTTAAAACTTTCAGAATGATCTCACTCCAAAGCCATCAAGGATGCAGAATGCCTACTATGTGCCAGACATAGCAACAGCACTGACTATTTTATATCACCTTAGTGGAATTTCACAACATTGAATTAGGCATTCTGGTCCCCATTTCCCAGAGGGGAAAACTGAAAGCCAAAGGGATAAAATTTAAGAACAGGCATGGCATCTAAGAAATAGAGAAACTCAGCTACAGAGTTAAGTCTGAGGGATTTCTGAGCTTGAAGTCTACTTTGACAAAAGCACAGTGACTCTTCAGGTGCCTATCACCATCTGGATAAGGGAACACTTTTTCACCTTGAAGAAGTGACCATTGCAATGGTTATTTGCCTTTAAAATGTTCACTCTGACCAGTTCTTCGAATTCTATAGAGATCTACCAGCCTTCCAAAGAACATGAAAAGAATCATCATGTAATACAGTATATTCCCAAACCACAAGACGAGGTAAGTAAGGCTGGAAGAATGAGAAGCATGGAAAATGGCCTGCTAGAACAAGGATTACTCAAGATGACTACAAGGAAAAAAAAAAAAAAGAATGCCTTTGGAAGAAAATTTTGTTTGAGCTCTTGGATCTGAAGAAACTGGAAATAAATGCATTCATTCCCAAGGAATTTGGGCCCCCAAAGCTGTAACTTGGTCTTCCTAGGAATCTGATATCCACAGGCATCTGCCCAGAATGGTGACCTTTGACTTCATCATTGTTTTTAGTAAATATGGGAAGATGATTTAAAGGAGCTTGAAAAAAATAGTTTATTTTTAAAGAAGAGCAGGAAGCATATCGATCAGTCAAAAAGGTATCAGGTTTGAAATTTAATCATCAAATGGGGTAGGACTAAATGATTTCAAAGTTTACTTTTAATGATAATTTAGAATTTTAGGACATATTAGCTAGAAAATGTACCTGATAGATGGCAATAGATTTTAATGGGGTTACAAGCATTCACAGAGAAGCTCACTGGTCCTCTAAACCTAGTATTGGCAAATCCTATTTATGTTATCTTTTGAACATAAATTGTTTCACATTCCTTGATATAAATTATACTGTAAATAATATAACTTTCTCTCTTCTAGTTCCAAAAATAAGCAATATGATTTACAGGCTAAAGTAGCCTAGTTAATAAGTAAATGAAAATAAAGAATAGTGAATACATTTTTAAGACATTCAGAGTCAGCACAGACATTGTTACAAAGATGATAGGTGGTCATTTTGGAAGATGCCTGTATAAAACCTTCCATTGTTACAGGTACAGGTAGATTATATTTAGAAGATATTCCTCTGATATATTCTAGAAACAGATGAGTGCTTTTTTATTAGGACATCTATATTCAAAGCTTTTTGAATTAAATAATTAAGTACAATTGTAGCATCTGTAGCTTTTTGCTCTATTATTCTGTATCTAATTTTAAGTAAGTATTAAATCAGGACATTTGAAATTGCTGAAAACTTTTATCCATCAACAAAGTAATAAGTATGAAAACTGTGGAACATTTACCAGCTACTTGCAAGCTCTCTAGCTCATCTGGCTAACCATACAATGAACAGTCAGCAGAAACTCTTGGCTTTATTTAGGAGGCTAATATGGAACTGGCTTTAGGAAGCACTGGAACACTAAAAAACAGATTTTAGAGAAATGACCAAGAAGGGTTTCCCTGGCTTTCTTCTAGGAATATCTTAGATGCTCCATACATACCCCTGGGCTTCCATAGCCAGAGGAGTTCATAGACTTAGTGAGGCTACAATTTTAAGGCCCAAAGCACAGAAGGATTAGAGAATACATCCATGGTGGTATAAGAGAGACATGACAGAACCAGGATTTGAACTAGTCTGTATGACTTTATGGTCCATACTCTTTATCGGTTTCTCTTCACTGGTTAGAATCTACAGTCTTGGATGTTTCCAGGGCCAGGGGAATGGAATATCTCCTCATCAAATCATAGCAGTTGCCAACTAGAGGAGATGGATGCACTAACTATAGGGTAGTGCACTAACAAGAGGATGCCTTTGGGATTACAGGGAAACATCCAGGTCAAATTGAAGGAGACAATGAAATAAGTATGCAAAGTGAAATATGAGGTTATGTTCCTTCCAGGAAAATTTAGGAGCATTAGTGAGAACTACATTTCAGAAAGAAGATAGATGCCTTGAAATTGACTTACATCTCTTTAAAATTATGTGTTCAGAAGCACCTCGGTGTCCCCCAACAATTCAAATAAATACACTAACAATTCCTCTTAAAAATGTTTCTACCTGTACCTTGGGACTAAATCATAATTACTGAAATGTCTTCAAAATGTTTTTCTATCCCTTGGTTCAGATCTCATTTGCATCAGTTGAGGAGGGAGAGAGAATGCAGGGAAATTTTCCACCCTGAGCCCTTACTGGGCGAGGATGGCTAGTCAATTCTGGTGTGGGTTTCGTGGCAACGGAAGCACAAAGATAAGGTTGCCAGCTCTCGGCTGACACAATGAATGTAAGGGAGGAAACTTAACTGACGATATGAGAGTTGGATCCCAGATGCAGAGTTTCTATAACGAGTTTCTATTTTTCCTCTGGGAAAATTGAGCACTGTCAGAAAACACTAGAACAAATGCAGTGTGTTTTTCTGTTGGAAATATAAACATTTCTTCATTCATTTATAGGAACAAAATAGATTAATTTTCAGAGAAGCCCATAAGGATTTTTTTCTAGTACTCTTGTTCTCCATACCTGTTAACAGTATATAGAGTTGTAGTCCTGAATGAGAAGGAACAAATCAAAATCAAAACAAAACTAAGGGTGAAAACACAAGCATTAAAAGACAAAACAATAGTAAACATTCCCTCTTGTTTCTTTCTCTCTCTCTTTCTTCTTCCATCCTTCCTTGCATTCCTCTCTCACTCCTATCTTCTCCCCCACCTCCTCCCTCACACTTTTTTTTTTAATCACATGCCTTTCTGATACACAAAGGAATGCCTGCCTTCATTTTGTCCCAGATCCAACAGGTTTATGCAAAGATAAAGAGAATTTCCATTTTATTCAGGTTTTTCAAGATATATATCTTGTATCCAACTATGTAATATGATAAATAGAGACATTTATTAAAGAAGATACAAGATACGAGACCCATTGTGCATGGAACAATGATGCTTCAGTCCCCTTCAAAGTAGGCACTTTGGGACCTCACACAGTTCTTCCAATCGCCATCGGCTGCCCTGTTGTATTTTCCTCAATCTCATCAATGGTTTGAAACCTCTTCCGTTTTAAAGGTGGTTTTAGTTTTAGGAAAAGCCAGAAGTCACAGGGCACAAAATCTGGGCTGTAGAGGGGCTGAGTCATCACCTGGGTGATTTGATGTATTGCTAAAAAACTCTGCACAAGACATAATGTATGAGCTGGCATGTTGTGGTGATGAAGCTGCCAATTACCAGTTGCCCATAGCTGCAGCCTTCTGAATCATCTGAATAGTTTCTGTGGAGGAATAGTCAAGCTCAACGAAAAATTTGATGTAGATTTGTTGCTCTCCTCACTCACACATTCTCATTCAACGGCATTTACCGCCCCCACTGACTAGTACAGTGAAGTCGTCATTGCTCACACATGTACATTCCAGTCCACTCTCCTTGACTGTCAATTTATATCTATGTGATGTAAACCATTCTTGTTATATTAACAATGGTTTGACTTTTTCCAGATAAACTATATATGTCACATCTTTTTTATTCAAATACTTAGGATTTTTTACGCAAATACTTTGACTATTGTGAATAGTGCTGCAATCAACATAGATATATAGATATCTTTTTAGGAAAATGACTTCACTTTATTTTGCTATATATCCACAAGTGGGATTTCTATAAGAACAACCTTATTTAGAGGAGGGCAGATAATTCCCATGATGCCCAAGTCATTCCTGCCATTGTCCATTCTACACAAAGTTCAATGGATGTCTCTGTTTCCATAACATTTGCCTTCCAAAAATTTGGCCATTCTCCAACTTTCTGAATTAATGCACCTTTTTTCTGCCTTGTTTTTCAAATACTTGATTATAAACAACATAGAACCATATAGCTCTCTACTCATCACAAGAGAAATAATGTTATTTGGTCATTCCTTATTTTTCTTGGTCCAGACAAGTTTTAAATGAGTCAAACCATAGGTTTTTATTGTATATTTCATTAGAAATAATCTCTGTACCATAGAACTTTTTATCACTTGTTATTGTTTTGTAATTTTTAAATTGAGAGAGAATGTGCCCTGACCTGTGATTGAACACACTACTTCAGTGTATGGAGAATATACTCTAAGCAGCTGAGCTACCCGGCCAGGGCTTTTCCACTTGATATTTAGCCTATGTTTTCATTTTCTTTATTTCATACATAATTCTTAAATTTTGTCTAACATCAGCACAATGAAAGAATAAATTATTCTTGATAATTACTGTTTCACTTTCAGGTGCAGGCAAACTTCTTTTACATCCAGTCTAGTTACATTACATAATTTGTCTCTATCCTTAAAACACATCTATTTCCAGGTCTCCCCCAATCACCATTTTGATCTTCCAGTAGTTGTCTCAGTTTTCATTCTTAGCAAAGCTTTGAAAAAGTTGTGAAATATCACAAACAAAAGATTTAATTATTTCAGTTCTACTGGGAATGCCCATGAATTCCATGCAGATATATAAATATTACCCAGATCATGAGATTCCTTTCCATGTGTTTACCTGCTAAACCAAGCCCTTATTTGATAATCATTTGTTTGTCTCTATGTATTGGGAAAACCATGAAGCTCCATTTACCTTCAAATTAGAAAAATCAGAATGCTTTATACCTGGGGAAAAACATAGTGAATTTTGCAAAGCTTCAGTGATTTTCCCCTAGCTTGTGAATTTTAAGTAACATGTAAAGCGTTTCTTATATGTATCATGGCTCACATTGCTCCCTGTATCTCTCAATACAGCAAGTAGGGAGGTAAATTAAATAACATGTTGACTTAAAGCCAAGCAGATATTACTTGTCCATTGCATGAGAAAAGAAAACAAATTTCTAATGGGAAGTTTAAAAAGCCCCACAGTGCTATTGAATAAAATTTCCTGCCATGAGGACAAATATAGAATGAAAATAAGAATAAATTCCTTAGTTGACAGGTTGGCAGTTCCAGAATTGAATGAAAAAATTAACAAACACTGAAAGACAGTGTTGATGCCTATATAGAAAAAAAATCATATATATACCCACACGCAATTTTAGCTATCTGTTGGCTCAATCAGGAATCAGTGTGTGCACCTAAAATAAGTGAGGACAGGTGGGTGGTTGGCACACAAATGAAAGAATATTAAGTAAAGCCAGGAGCCACTGAAAGCAAGATGGATGGTGCAGTAAGTGAGTTCTGTTCTGGGGACCATATGAGAGTTGTTATTTATATTCAGAATCCAGGTAGAAATATAGAATATGAAATGGCAGGCTGGGAATCTGGGGATTCAAACTCTGGTGCATTTAAAAAAAAACAAAAATTACAATCCTTTTATGTAATCTGATTCCAATTCAAACAAACTCACCAACTTTTTTAGTTAAAGAAATCACCTTTAACAAAGATGGCACCTTTTTATTGGTCATTCTATCCTGCTTATTGCTAATAATGAGAAAAGTTTGTTTTATGTGGAAAGACCATTTACCAGCTGTGCATCTTTGGCAAGACATATAACTATTCTGAATGTTTCCCTATTAATAATCACTGGAAGATAAAAAATATATAAGGATGTAAAATTAATTAAAAACTGTTATAGGAGATTTTATTACTATATGTATTGTCATTATTTATTAAATACAAAATGGAAATTCTGTTATTTGTTTAATAAAAACAACTCACTTTAAAAAAAAAAGAGCAGAGTAAAATAGTGTGAAGGCGAGTGTCTAAAGCTTAAGAATTATTTTCATTTTCCCCTAATCGGAAGTGCACTTTAAACCTCCCTTGCCCATCAAACTCCTTACCTTAGATGAGACATGGATATGAATGTCTTCAAAGATAAAGTACTGAGGGTAGGTCAGCAAAAGAACTTGTTGGATTCACAGACAACAAGGAAGATCTTACTCCAGACAGAGCCCGAGGAAATACGAGAACTGTGAAGGATAGGCCTGGGCCCAGCCAAAAGAAGGAGCAGAGGAAACAGAAAGGCATGTTGGTGGAGTTTCAGTGGTTACTCATTCTACTGGGGACCCATGTGAATGAAGGTCCATCCTCACCTTCACGCAGCCTCTGATGGTCAAGTGCTGCCTATGTACAGGGTTCCTACCTACCATGAAAGGTTTCCATAATAACAGAAGTTATTTCAACACATGGGGTCTCATGCTTTCCTTGGTCCTTTCACAGCCCTGAGAGCATTTGCAGATCATTCTTCCATTACAGATATACTTAGTCATATCCAACAAAGTTTTTGTTCAAGAAAAGAAGTGTCTTCCAGCTGCTTGCAGGGAGTTTGCCCTTGTGTACAAAGATAACAAAACAAACAAACAAACAAAAATGCCTGAAGTTCCAGAAGCAGGGATTCTGAAAGAGAACAAAGGACCATAGAAATGGCTGCATTTCCAATTGTGATTAAAATTCCCAAGATTTATACACATATAGTTCATCACTTGAGCAGAGTTTAGCAGTCACTGCAGACCCAACCAGCATGATTTCTAAACACATTCCCACACTCAGGCTGGATTGCACCCCTGAGGTCCCTCACTCTTTTACTTTCAATCCATTGTATCCATATTAACCACTTTCAGAAAAACTAGAGGGTGTAGAAGAAGTGAAAAACACTCTCCCAAGGTCTCTTACTACCAGAACCTGCCCCTCCCCCAACCTTCTCTTCCCTGATAAGGGGAAAGAAGATGCAATTTCCTGATGTCCTAGGCAGAGGCAGGCAATGAGTCTTACTTCCACATAGTCACAGGAAACACATTAATAGTCATTTGGCTCTCACCATATCCCCTTGGAAATCCCCATGTGTGCCTTTTGCACATCTAAAAATAGATGAAATAAAGGTACTTTTCTTTTGAAATAAACAGGTCATTATTCTGCTTTGTCTCATAGGTGATTCCAGGGTATATGTCTGTCCACAGGCATGACTGCAGTCCCCAAAAACCTACCCATGAGCACAGTCATCTCATTTCTGAGTAATGATTACCTTACGGTAAATATCTCCTGCCAAGGGTCTCTGCATGGTACCATCATTTAGCTCTCACGTTTGTCTTCTCTTTCAACAGTCATGTAAAAGTAAGTCTTTCTCTTGTGATATTTTTATTCCTATTTTTTCCTAGAATTTTTGTTCTAGGGCATAAGTATCAGTAGAGCAAATTAGGAGACATTAGTAAGGGAGTGTTATATTATTTTGCCAAGTGTATTTCTCCCTTTCTTATGGAAACAAGATTCTAATAATGCTGTGTGAAACTATCTCAACCTTATTCACATTCCACGGACTTGAAGAAGGTATATGACCTAGGTCTGGCCAATCAGCATCTTCCGCACATAGTTACTATTATTGGTTCAGGAAAAGCATGTGACTCCAGTCGTGCAATCAATTCAGTCTCACCAGTTTTGTTGCAAAAGAAAAAAAAAATTTGAGAACAATTCCTTATTTTATTGAAGGGATAAAATGTACACATGAAAGTTCTGGAATCCATTTAGACACCTGAGAGAGAGTCCTTTTGAAAATGAAAGCAGCACAAAAGAAAGCAGAGGGACAATGGCATAGTATTAGTCCTTAGATCCAGCCATGTTGGAAGCCAAGCTACTTCTGATCTTTGTAATTCTACAGTGCATCTTCTTTTTGGCTTCATTCTCATTAGGTTTTCACCCAATCTATTCGATTTTTCTGTCACTTGCTACCAAATATGTTCTGTTTTAAAATCTTCCCTTCTGTGATAATGCCTCACCTCCACCTAAGACTTTATCAGCAATGTTCTCACTTAGTCACTTAAAGTTATGCCTGGATATCAGGTGACAGTAATGAAAATGATCCACAAGCTATGACATTCATCACTAGCTGAACTTCAGCTTCCAATAAATAGAGGAAGTTGGATCACAATTAAAGCACACAAAATCATTTCTAATATGAAGAATCTTTGGGACAACTTCATTCTTTTTCACTCGAGACAGAGAAGAGTTTCTTCTCATTTGCTCTGATCGGTTAGACAAAAACACAACAGAAACTATGAAGTCGAGATTACTATAGAAAATACTACTAATAAATTAGAGCAGAATGATAAAATGAATATGTTATTAGTTGGGTCTTTGTAAATCACCACTTGAGTGTTTATTAAGTGTTGGAGTTAAGTTTGATTACATTGGGTGAAGAATTTCCATGTGGTAAAACTGGGACTAGTGTAGCCAAGAAGCAGTTGGAAGTCACACAGATTTGTTCTTGGCTTTCCAATGGGTGTGGAAAGAGTAGACAGACTAAAAACACAACTGGAACTCTGGCCCAGTTCCTAAATATTAGCATAGAGGGGTGTGCTCTCCTTGCAGAGGGTGTCATCAAGTAACCAGAAGAAGAAATACTTGGGGAAAAAAAGAGGGGAGGGGAGGAGTCCCTTTCACTCTAGTTCTCCAATGTCAAGGAGGCTGGCTGGGGATCAACAAAGATCCTCTAAGAATGCTTCTATTTCTTGGTTTTTGGCTAGTTACCCAGAGCAGATGTGAAACGTTTGCTATGATTAGGAAATATTTTGCATGTGAGAATGTGAATGCTACAATCCTCAACTCAGCCAAGAAAACTTAATAAAGGGTGAAATTTTACTTCTTTAGGGAGGAGCAACAAATGTTTTAAAAAGTGTTGGTTAAAATAAATACCAAATTCCAAAGGAGAGACTCTCAACTCTGATGATGTGCAGCATTGATCATTTTATTACTGTGGAAAAATTTACTCAGGCAGTGAAGCCCACCTCATCCTTTTGTTAATGTTTTCAAATCTATTATCAATGGCATACACATACTCATCTCTTACTCTCCAACTTTCCTTTTGTTATTTGATGAAACAGAAATTAATGGCATAATACATCATTTGTTAGCAAATAATAAATTAGAAAGTGATTTGATGTCACTAAAAATTACAAGCCTTTTATTTTACAAATGAAACCGAGTTGTCAATGGCTAAAAAATTATGGAAATTGGAAAGTACACTTGCATTCTGATTCTCCATTATAGCCAGCAGTCTGACTTTTGTTAAGTCATTTTACTTCTCTAAGCTTCAGTTTCCTGTTGTGTCCAGGAGAGAACTGGATGATATCAGCATTTCCCAGAGTGTGTATTGCAGAAATTAGTTCTGTGGGATGTAAATTAACTGTCAAAGCAAAGGTAGGAATTAGCTGATCAAACAAGACAAAGAAAGATATTCAATACAGAAGAAATAATGTGTGTAAAATACACAGATATGAAAAACTTTTTACTCATCTGTTCAACAAATATTTATTAAAAACATACTAGGTGCCAGGTGTTGAGTTTGTTAGATTTTGAGGATTCAGTGGTAAAAAAGAATGACAAGAAACTTGCCTTCAAAAATTTATATTCTTGTGGGATTTGAGATTAAAGAAACAATTGAAATAAAATCAATTATTCTTAGTATGATAGAAAAAGAACAGAGGTTCCTATCGAATAGGGGGATAAGGGAAGTAAGAAAGGGGTTTTGGAAGAAGTTATTTTTAAAGCCAGACCTAAAGGACATATAAGAGTGATCCAAATAAAGAGTGTAGATGAACATTCCAAGCAAAAGGGACACTATGGGTAAAGAGCATGGGGCTGTAAAAGAAAATGATGAGTTTGAAAAACTTGAGCTTAAAATCCAGAATTAGTGAATTTGGTGTGAGAAGGTGAAAGTAGAAAGAAATAAGCTTTATGGGGTAAATGGAATATCATGTATCTTAGAAACAATGCACAGTGGTTTGGATTACATCATGCAGAAAACAAGGAATACTGAAAGTTTTAAGCACCTAAGTGAAATGACCATATTTTTTATTTTAGAATGGTGGCAGTAGCAGCTGTAAGACTCGTTTATGGAAGGGGAACAAGATTAGAACAAATTATACTAATTGGGAGGTTCTTGCCTTCTGGCTGTGGCAGTAGAGATGGAGAAAAAAAGAAGAATGTGGAAGTTATTTGAGGTACAGTTGGAAGGTTTGTGTCTGATTAACTGTTGGCAGCAAATCAGATGGAAGAATCTTGGCTAACACCTGTATATTTCATTTGGGTCACAAGGTGGATCACGGTACCATAAACCAGAATCGAGATTATAGAACAAGGAAGAGAAGAAGAGAGAGGAAACTGAGAAATAAAGTTTAGTTCTCTTTGGGGTGTGTCCATCTTTTTATTCCAATGCACATTTAAAATAGAAGTATTTAGATACAACAAGGATGTAGAATGAAGTCTGAATATAAATTTGAATGTCTTTAGTATATGGATAACCATGAAGTCTTGGAGTGGCCGAGAGGAGTCAAAGAGCACAAGAGGAGTAAAATACAAGGAAAGATAAGGCTGAAACAAACATGGAGGAAACAAGCAACCTGGAAGCTGGCTGAACAACGAAGAAATCATAATTGACCCAAAGAACAAATAAATACATGCAGAAATAAAAAATAAGCACACACACACACAAACCCACAAAGACTTCCTCCACCCAAGAGTTTTATGTACTCAGTTTCACTTGGGTCATAGCAGCGAGTTTCCGAACTTTGGAACCCGCTGGACCCTCAGACCATCTGATTTTCTGACTAAGCTACAGTTTCTGGAGTTGATTTAATCAGTGGCTAGTGAAGCATGACTTTTTTTTTTAAATAATCTTTTCTTCTTAAAACATTTTGATGAGGTAAGCATAAATTAATCAGAAACATATGGATTGTATTGACTCCAAAATACATATGGGTTTAAAAAATAAAGAAACTACTTAGGACAAAAACACATTTAGG
The DNA here is from genome assembly GCF_021234165.1 of Pteronotus mesoamericanus. Taxonomy (NCBI): domain Eukaryota; kingdom Metazoa; phylum Chordata; class Mammalia; order Chiroptera; family Mormoopidae; genus Pteronotus; species Pteronotus mesoamericanus. Next base: position 29,851,139 of record NW_026555105.1, on the reverse strand, counting down.
GTTTTATAAGCCCAATATGTCAGAAAACCATAGCAAGAAGATTCTAAAATATTACCTCTCCTTATCTCTGTCATGATCAGCAAAATCGTTGCTATCTTCTCACAGAAAAAGGGCGTCATGAAATAGATGAGCACCATGAGATTACTTGGTTTTACAACCTACTTTCTAAGACCAGACATTGCAGTTTCAGCCTGTCTGCTGCTTACTTTTTGAGGGAAAGCAGGCGTTCTAAGAGCATATCTCTTAACTTCTGAGACATTGGCATCTATGACCATACCTCAGGGTTATCCTCTTCTTCTAAGACAAATGTCCTCATTTTCCATTTCTTCTAAGGCAATTCTTTTCTTGCATACTCTGTTGTTACCTTCAAATCAACATATTAATACAATGAATTTATTATCTCTTCCTTTCACTTCCCTACCTCCCAGTCTTCTGGGCACAAAAATCTTGGGAGCAACTTTGACTTTGTTCTCTTAATTTCCTATATCCCATCTGTCATCAAGTCCTGCTAAATTGTCCTTTGAAATTCATACCCTCTAAATCCTGACTGCTATTACCCGCATCCAGCCCCTCATCACCTCACACCTGGATCACAAAGAATAGCCCCTAAGCTGACCTTAGGGATTCCTTCTACCCTCTAGGCCTCCCCACATAGTACTGGCAACCTAATCTTCCTTAACCTTTGCTTTCATCATATCACTGGCCCCTTTCTCTTCTTTTGCTTTTACTCTATGTCAAATTTAAATTCTGTTGGTCTCTCAAGTTTCTTCAAAATAGCATGGATATACTCTACTGCTGCAAGCTTGTTTTCCATTACTGCTCAATTCTGCCTGTCTCCTGAAGCTTGGCATCAGCGCTATGCTTATGTTCGGTTTCCGTTCCAGTTTATGTCCTCCTAAATCATTCCCTGACTACTCTTTTCCTCACTTTTAGTTACCTTTCTTCTACATTTTTATGGTATGATATCTATATCACATAATGTTGGAAATTTACTAATGTAATAGCAAGTGACAACTAGAAGGATAAAAAGGACATAGCTCACAAAGATTATCAGAGAAACAGCTTGTGCAAACACCCTGTGATGGCATGTGGGTGGAGAAAGAGAGAATAACAACTGTGTTTTTGAGAAATTGCAAAGACAAAAATTATGAGTAAAGAAATTGTGTTTAAAAATGTAAAAGGCTGTTGTAGCTAATGTAGCTTAAAAGGAGGAAAGGATTATGAGATCACATTAGACAATAGTCATAGGCCAGATCATAGAAGGCCTTGACAGCCATGCTAAGGAGTGAATTTTATTCCAAATTAAATACTCTGAGGTCATTACACTAAGGGGGTCATTTACTAGAAGATAACTCTTGTTTCTCAATGAAGAATTAGTAATAACAGGACAGAAATGGCAGTAAGGACACCTGTATAAATGTTATTTTAACAAAATAGAGAAAGGTGGCTCAGATTTTGTGGTAACAGTCAAAGAATTTCAAAAAACATTCTGGAAGAAGAATTGACAGCAAACACTTGAGGATTGGATATGAGGCATATGTGGAAATGACCAATCAAGGATGATTCCTATATTTCAGGATTGAATAATTGAATATAGTTCTTAAAATAGAGATGATTGTGAGTATAAGAGACTAGGTACATTCAATCAAATTTTAGTTTTTGGTTTTGTCCCAAACAACAGTGGTTTAAGTAGTTTTCTACATCTACACTTCCTTGAAAATGACAATGACTGAAGAAAGCAGTTTTAAATCCACTTAAAGGCATTAGGACAGTGAAGATCTGAAGGGTGCACGCCCAGAAGAAGGAGGAGAACAAGGGAGAGAGAAGAAGAAATAGAGGGGGAGAGGCAAAGAGAAGGGAGTCCAAAGATGTGATCCAGGCCTTTGGTTTTCACTTTTCTCCTCAATGTTTTTTGCCCATTTTGAATGTGAAAGTTAAAAGAGGCTGAAAATCTGATCAACAATTTTGCTACATTTTTACTGCTAGGAGGACAAAAACTGGAGTACGTTGCATGCCAAGAAAGAGGATCCTTGGTAAATGCTCTGGTCTTTCGGTTAATACTTCAATGGCCACACCTAAGAAAGAAGGTAAAACTGGAAGTAGCCCAGGCATGATAGAGACTGAACCTAGATTCAAATCATCTCAGCACCCAATTGGATTAGAGTGATGTGAGACTGTTAGTGACCTAATTTGGCTGCCTACCAAAAACAAAGAGAAATCTAGGGAGGAAGATAAGAATGAAACAGGTTTCCAAATACCTCTAGAAATTATGAAACACAATATCGTGTATTCAATAAAAGTAAACAGATATACCAAAGATGACCAAAAAATAAGATAAAATATACAGATAACAGAAACAGAACTATAGGATATTTTGAATTTGAAGATATCAGACATGAAAATAACTGTGTGTAATATGCTCAATAATTTTTGTAGGAAGAAAAATTTTAGAATAAAACAAATTTATTTCTGAAATAAAATGAAAAGTATGGAACTGAAAATATATATAACAATATAAGAACACAATGAATAATTTTTAACATTGTAAAGAGCCAAAGATAAATTTAATGAAACATAAATATATCAGGAATAAATAAACATATTGAAACTTGAAAACTTAGTGATGAGTACAGAAAAGAATATGAGTGTAGGAGATGCTGAAAGCATCTAAAGAACAAGTATTTTCAGTCCCAGGAGGAAGACAGAAAGTGATAAAACAATATTGGAAAGATAACAGCTAGGGGTTTCACCAAATTACAAAAGCTATCAAGCCACAAATTCAAGAGACTCAAAATACTAGCAAACAAATATATACATATATACACATGTATACACATATATACACAGATATACAAATTTATCAGAACTAACAATTGAAAGTTTAACTTTTAAAAAAATCAATGTATATAATTTACCATATTAATTAGAACCATAAGAAAGTAACATAGCATCTTAATAGATTTAGAAATAGCATTTGATAAAAATAACAGAAGTTTATGATAAAAATTTTCAGTTAACAAGCAGAACAAAATATTTGAACTTAAGAGAGTAAACTTATACAACCTGATTAGTAAGACTGACCTCATTCTATCAGAAAATTCCTCCCCCAAAACTACAGAAATCACTTTTCTCAAATGTTTACAGAACATTGCCAAAATTACATATAAGGAGCTATATAGTCTCGCCGAATTTCAAAGCATTTCTATAATATAAAGGATATACTGTAATTACAGTGGAACTAAGCAGATAATAACATAAAGGTAACCAGAAAGCCTTTATTTTCATTTTTTCCTATATCTCCTCTTTTGTTTTTTTACTGTTGTTCGATTACAGTAGTCCCCATTTTCCCCCCATTACTCTCCCACCCTACCAACCCCCACCTCCCACATTCAATCCTCCCTATTTTTAAATTAAGCAGTACAAGGTATATCTTTAAGTAACCCATGGTTCAAAGAAGAAACAATTAAAATTAGAAAATACTTGAATTAAATTATAATGAAAATAACTACCTATCAAAACGTATGGGATGTAGCTAAAATTGTATTTAAAAGAAACTTTCCAGCTTAAAATGAATCTATTAGAAAAGAAAAATGACTGAAATTCAATACTGTGTCCATACCAAGAAATAAGAAAAAGAAAAAGAAAATATATTGACAAAAAAGGAAATAAGCAAAACAATAAAAATTAAAGAGGACAACAAAGCCAATGGTCATTTTTTAGAGTAAAACAAACAAATAAGCACACAAACAACCCTGACAGGACTGACTGAGAGAGAGGGACAGGGAGAATCAGAGAGGGGCAAGGGAGGGGGGTAGATAAAGGCAGAGATAATTAATTTCAAGAATGAAAAATAGAACATCATTAAAGATCCATCTTAAGACATTAATAAAGTACTAAAAGAAGATAAGAACTTCATGCCAGTAAACTTTTAAATTGAGGTGATGTGAATATATATCCAGAAGTATAGAATTTAAAACCAACTCAAGGAAAAATAGAAAATACATTTGTAAATGTATAAATGTTTATAAGGAATTTACCTTGCTTTCTATAAAGCATGATGTTTCTAGTTTCCTGATTACCTACAAACAGGATCCAAAACCTTTCTATGGACTGTAAACTCTGAGTGATTCCATCTAGAGCTTCCTCTTTACTTTTCAGAAACGACACCATGGCCATGAGCAGTAACATTTGTTTTTATTTGTTTGTTTTTTTCATCGAAAATGCTTCTTCATTACTCACAGGTGGAAAGACATTGAAACCAGGGCCCTTAGGACTTATGAGAAGGACTGAATGCTGTATTCATGAGCAAATGTCAATATTGGGTTCCTAGAACATTCCAGAGGACCTCACCCAATTCTCAAAGTGTGGGATGGACCTAAGTATGCCAAGAACTCAGAGTTCTCTCTCTGAATATAATAGTGAAGTCATCAGAATGTCGTGCACAAAGAATCCCAGGGGTTATTATCTGGAAACCAACAGATGATAAGTAACATCTAAAATATATAACTTCTGGAATTCCAATCAACTTTAAGTTATATTTGTATCCCCAACATCTAGCAAAGTACCTGATGCATATAGGCCCTTAATTAATCCCAATTGAATAAATATCAAATATCAGTGAACAGGAAATGTAACCTAAGAAATCTTGAGGATAACTCAATAAACCCAAATAAATTAATGCTTCAACTTCTAAGGACATAACATTGTTTACTAAGTTTGAACAAAATGTAACTAGTCATGTCATCACTGCCAGAGGTAATAAGTCTGTTGCCCCATAAAGAACTAACTTGTCTTCTAGTTTATGTTCTATCAATTCATGAGAGTCAGGTTAGTCTAGTTTCACTTAAACTGCTGAATATACTCAACTGAGCTCAGAATTCTTTCAAACCCCATTTTCCCCAGACCTCAGGATACACTTCAAGCTCAGGGCTGACTGTCATGCTTTCTTGCTCCACCCAGTCTAATGAGCCAATCCTTCCCATAGTAATGAAAAAGAAGAAAAAAGAGAGGGAGAAGGAGAATAAAATGGAAAGAAGTAAAATAATCCATGACAGTTAGCACAATTAGATAGAAATGTAGACATAAATAAAATTGGCAGTGGGATGATTAGTATAAATTTTAACACCACAACTTTTGGAGAAACCGCACAACTTTATCATAGCCTCACCACTTATGAACGATGTAGTCATTGCTGGTCTGTGGCAATGAATAAGCTTCATAGCACCCAAATACCATCAGAAGTTCTATATTTACCATACATCTGCCAACAACCCATGTTCTCGCATTTTCTGTGTAAAAGAACTCCATGTAGGCCAGCTTTAATTTGATGCAGAAACACTATATGTCACTTCCAATAAAAGCAAAAAAGAAAGAGAGATTCACACACTTACTTATCAAGGATGGCAGCTCATGCTGGTGTTTGGAATATTTTGGAGGTATTGTTTTGTTTACTGAGCCATCAAGTTCAAAGGAAGGTGCACAAGCCTGATCAGAATGGCCTCTGCAGATAATAGAAAACATATGCACTTGTGAGGTGAGCTCTTTATTTCCAGCTACAAGTGAATTTGAAAACAGTTTGACTCAGGGAGAAGGAGAATAAAATATAGTCTTTTCTTACATAGTACAGTGTAAGGTAGGTCCACGATAAATTTCTGATCTAAGGTAAAATGCATACCAAATCTCCCTAATGCAAGAGCCAAGGGGAGCCTTAGGCACCATTACCGTCTCATTGCACCCTCTCCCCCATAGATTCCTCTAGGTGCAGATACTAAAACATAAAAAGATGACATGATTAAACCTAAAACCACACAGCAAATCCATGGCCGAGTTGAAGCCCCACTCTTTGTTTCTTGATTATAACTCAACACTCAATATTATGTCATGTTAGACATCAAAATAAATTTTTAAAGCTTTATTTAGAGAAAAAAGTAGAATAAATAAATTACCATAGTTGATATCATGACAAGACTAAGATGTATAAAGATATTTCTTATTTAGTTCAGAGAAAATCCTTATATATGAGTCAAATAACCTTTTTTTCTATGATTCATGTAAGATGTCAGGTACAAAAGGAATTGTCTCTTATTTTCCAACAGAACATCTTTATTCTTTTCTGTTTAAACATGTGGAAAGAGATATTCAGAATTAACTAAGTTATTCTGTTCTGGCTAAATGCAGGAATGTCATCTCATATAAATATATATTATAACATGAAAAATACAAAAAATAATGATAAAATAGTGAGCATGAGCTTTTTTATGTATGTACTCAACTTAAAAACACACAACAGCATTTTATGAAGTGTGATTTTTTTTTTTAATGAAAAACAACAATTTGGACTTGTTTAAATGTTCCCATTCTGAAAAGCACAAAAAACTTTCTATGGTAGTTTTAGGAATTAGAAAAGCAAGTCCATCGTTTACAACCCATCTTTTTGTAAGTTAACTTCAAGGTTTGAGGAAAGTCTGCTGATAAACATCCTAAGATTTATTTTATTGCATCATCACAAAAAGTCATAATGAGGCAAAATAGACATTTAAAATAAAGCTTTGTTCTAGAAAACAAACAGCCTCCATCCTTATCCAGAGTAATGTCTGCCTCTATTCAGTACAACAGCCCACCACGGAAGTCATAGACAAAAACATGCCAGATCAAAAACATCACACTCCAAAATCATACCTTGTGAAGAAACCCAGAAATTGCCCAAAAATTGGCTTCTGCAAATATGGTGGGAGATGGAGTACTATTTTATTTCTACTTGAAATTTTCATAAGAGTCTATTTATTTAATTAAAATTTTATACTCTCATCAAAATTTTATTTGCTTGGCTTTTGCTACATAGACACTTTGGGCATTCCCCAGTTTAGATACTTTGGAGATTAATGTTGACTCAAAAGGCAACTTTCTTTGGCCTTTCCTCTACTGGGTTTAGTCTTTGCTTCTGCCAGTATCCCCCCTGACCGATACTAATGATATCACACACTGAGTCACTAAAAGGCCTGCACACACATGGCTCAGACACAATAATGATGTTGCTGATGACAACACCACTGTTAATTATCTGACCACAGAGTGATATGAAGTGTTATCTGGCTCTATGCTTTAACAATTAAGCCTTGTTTTATTCTTCCCTAGCATAGACCATCTAGGATTAGACCATGCCTGCTTTTGTTTTTATTTTTTTTAACCTTATCTCTATCCTTGTACATTCTTGGCCAACATAGAAGGAGAAAACATTTGAACCATCTCATGGCCTTTGGTTGACCTCTTTTGGCTAAATGAACCTGTCTAGGACAAACACAGCTTATGTTTGACACCATTTCCCCTTGAGGCATGAAGTTGTATCCCAATGCTGAAAGATAAAAACTAACCTTCACAAGCTTTCTCTTGGAGATGTGTTGAATCGCTTTAAAATTTATGTTTAATTTTTGCTAAATAATTATATTGCTAAAATACTTTCCTGAGAAGTTTCAAAGGAAGAACTGAGCTCTACAAATGATATTTCTTCATTATTGTGTTCCCAAACTAGAAATTACTCTGGCATTTTACAAAAGTCTGCATGAGTAAATGCATGGAGGTACAAGGATGATGACTACATACAGTGTTTGTTTTATTTTTTGCATTAAATAAATCAAAAATACAAGAAATTAATCTTATGTCAATGTTTTAACATAGCATCAATTGAGAAAGTAGCATTACAGAAAGCCCGAAAACTTAAGCCAATGATCAAATCAGGTAAGCTAAAAAATATGTTTGTTGAGCGTTGGTTAGTTAGTTAGTGAAACTGGGGCTAACACAGGGCAAGTCACAGGCCCAGTCCCTTTGAGAATTAACTGGCTCTGTGTATAAAAAACTCTGTTGCTTGGACAGAGCTAAATATTAATCTAGCAAGTATAATTGCAACTCAATAGATCGAGGTCTTCAATCCATAAACTAATACATTTCAATAAACACATATTATATGGGAATATACACCTAAAAAGCAGAAGAAACAATTAAAAGAGTTGAAAATGGAAAAATGACTAAGGAGTGAAGAACTGGTGTTTTTCTTTATTATCCATTAATATTTTTTATCTGTGTACATATATTGCCCTAATAAAATATAAATTAAAAATTAAAAACAAATACATGTGTGCTGTTGCTCGCTGAAGGAAATAAAGGAAAAATGTGAAGCATTTCATATAAACAATTCATTAGCACAATTAAATGAGAGAGACCATTAATTATTTTTATATATTGATCAAATAATTAAGGAGCAATTACTATGTATCATGTATGGTCTGGATGCTATGAGAGCTGTAGATGAGTTTGTCACAGCCTCTCCTCTCAAAAACCTCATAATCAAGTAAGAAAGGAAGGATATGTAAAGAGCTAATTATAATATTTTAAAAATTAATGTTCTATAGTAGAGATTTATTTATAATGTAGAGGAAAGACCCATTAATAATCATTGGCAAAATCGAGACAAACTCCACAGAGAAAATAATCATTTGAATTCAGCCTTTAACAATAACATAGTCTATATAACCAAGGTAACAGAGTTTAGATTAGTGGAGAAGACAGAAGGCACTTCAAATTGAGAGAGAAGCATGAGGAAAGGTGAGAAGGTATGCAAGCTCTTAATACTGTGTGTATGTATGGGATGGAAAAAAGGAAGAAGAAAGGTTGGGAGAAAACCAGCGGGAGAGGAATTAAAATCACATAAGGACACTTATTCTTTATTCTTAATGTTTTTTTGAAAAGGGCAATGACAATTGCAAGGTTAACTCCAATGACCCTGTGACGGGGGACTGGAGAGTTAGAGGCTGCCAGTATCAGTGAGAAGCTGCAGTATAACTGGGAGCACAAGGGACATGAACCAGACATCGGCAGTGGGAATGGAAGGAAAGGAATACATTAAGTGGCAGTGGAAAAATCAATTAAACTTAGCAACCAATTAAATGTGGGAGGTAAAAATAATAAGGGACCCAATATGGGAGGTTTTGGTTTGGACAGTTAAATTAATGGTAGTATCAGTAACTGGGACAGAAAACATAGAAAGATATGGGATCATGGAGGGACTATAATTAATTCCATTCATGACATCTGGGCTTCAGACATTATCAAAACAAGCAATGCAAAGGCTGACATTGACAAGTGGCAAATATTCCTGTTGACATAGAACAAAAACTTGAATCATGGACAGGCATTTATGAAATTCCTACTATATGCAAAGTATTGAGAAAAGTTCTATGGGGTGGGTAAAGCAGCTGATAATATAGTCTCTGACCACATAAGCTTTATAATATAGGTAAAAAAGAAAGAAAACATAAATGTATAGAAATATATCTAAGAACTGTTCGGAGGAAATTTTATGGGAAAGAGAGAAAAGAAATTAGGCTTTAAAAGATGGATAGGGTAAAACAAAGAGGAAAATAGAAATTTCCAGTGAAAGGCATGGGAAAGGCTGAAAAAGCAGCTTTGGTGAGACCAAGAATAGTTGGTCTAAAGGAAGCATGTCAAAAAGGAAAGGAAAGAAGCATAGGTGGTAAGTTGCAGTTAGCTATTGAGCTTTTTTAGTAGCAAACTCAGTTGCTTAAATTTGAAGCAACAAATGGAACTTTTGGAAGATTTTCTAACAAGTGAGTAAAATGAGTACAAGATTCCTGGCCTGCCCTTTTGAAATACATTTGCATTGCTTCTTCCTTTCCCCTTTCATTAAACAAATGTTTAATGAGTGGCTATTATGTGTGAGATGCTCTGGAGAATACAAAATGGATGAGAGTTGCACACTGTTTTCTAGGACTAAACATTCAAATAAGACAATGTGTAGTCATGGAAATGGAGATGAGATTAGAATCAGAATTTGTCTTTCCATTCAGACTCTGTCACTTAATAACTACGTGACTTTGGACAAATCACTATTGTGTCCTAAATAATTTTCCCATTGTTATTTTTTATTTGTTTTGGTTTTTCTGTTATAAAGTCTTCCTAATAGTCTTCTTTTTTTCTATTTGCCATCTCCTTTCTCCTGCTAACATATCTGTTATAATTTTTATTATTGCTTGACAAAATTGGATTGTATTGATAGATTTCTATGTAACTTGCTTTTCTCTGTGGAAAAATTTGATGAAAGTGCTGCTAATGTACAATGAATTTATATTTTAAGTCTTTTTTCTAATGTTTAATATATTTATTCAATAATCTATCATGCATTTATCTTTCCTCAGGTTTTGACCTTTAACATGAAGCTTCAATAAACATCCTTGTCCATATATATTTATTTCCCAGTGTTTTTTTATTTCCTAGTGATGGAAAAGATATTCAGAGTTAGCAGTACTAGATATATGTATTTTTAAGTTCATTAAGTTTTATTGATTTGGAGAATCAAGATGGCAGAGGAGTGAGTGGAAGTCACACTGACCTCCTCCCAGGACTGACCTGGAATTACAAATAAATTATGGAGAAACCACCTGGAACAAACAACTGAATGATAGCAAGAGAGGAGCCTTATTACCTTGAACAGACAGAAGAATCAGCTTAAGCACAACCTAACTGGTAAGGAGTGCAGTACAGACTCGAGAAGGTAGGCAGGGCACCTACAGGCAGCAGAATCAGGATACTGAAACAGCCAGTTGGATCCCCCTGAGAAGAGTGGGGTCTAAACCATAAGCTGAGATCTGAAGTATACAGCACCAGAGCCAAAACGTACACAGATAACTATTAGCTGCAAAAAGCAGCAGGGTTGCTGTCTGCCAGGGACAGGTGGCTGGAGACCCAAAGAGCCATTTAAAAGGCCAAAACATAAATTTTTCTTTGTAGCCACCTACCCTGGGACCCAGCAAAGGTGGGGGCAGAGTGGGCTAGAGTCACCTAAGGAGAGACTAGGGAAGGACTTTGGGGAGAGAACTGAGAGAGTAGCTGGTGGGATCTCGGTGCTGACTCATTCTGCATGCAGCAGCAACCATCTTGCTCCAGCAGATCACTCCCCCTGAGCAGCAGCAACGTCAGAGGACCCAATAGTCCCATCCCCAGGAGGGCCTCAGCTCTGCCCTGTGGTGTCTCTAAACTGCCTTGCTGAATGCAGAGTGGCAGCCACAGATAGTAGGTCCCTGGCTAAAGGGGGTGCAGAGTGGTCTAGAGATACTTGAGGAGAGACTGGAGATGGAGGCTTGGGGAGAGAACTGAGAGAGTAGCCAGCAGGATCCCGATGCTGTCTCATTCCGCATGTAGCAGACCACTTCCCTGAACAGCAGCACTATGAGGGGACCCAATAACCTTCCCCCAGGAGGGACTCAGTCCCTCCCTGAGCTGTCTAAGCTGGCCTGGTGAGTACAAAGTAACTAGAGTAACAGCTGAAGGAGACAGCCACAAACAGTAGATCACTGGAAGTCTCGAACAGACTGCCTAAGATCAGAGAGTGACAACATCTGATATCATCATAGGCATATACATAAAGAAAAAAACTAGTCTCCTACCATAGAAGTTCACACGACAAAGTCAGGAAATCAATACCCATCAATCTAAGACACAGAAGCAAAAAAGAAGAGTCTCACAAAAAAAGGGAAAACAAAGAAACACCCCTCAGTCAAAGGGAAAGGAGGAATCCCCAGAAAGAGAACTAAATGAAATAGAGGCAAGTAAACTATCAGTCATTGAGTTCAAAACAATGGTTCTAAGGAAGCTCAATGAGCTCAGTGAGCTCAGAGAGGTTTACAAAAAACTACAGGGAAACTACAAGGAACTTACTGCAAACTATATCAACATGAAAAAGGACGTAGAAAATATCAAAAAGAGGCAAGAGGAAATGAAGAATACAATTTCTGAATTAAAGAACACAGTAGAAGGAATCAAAAGCAGGCTAGGTGAAGACAAGGATTGAATCAGCGAGCTGGAGGACAAGGTAGAAAAAAGCTCCCAGAAAGGGCAAGAAAATGAAAAAAGGCTCAAAAAGAATGAAGAGGTGTTGAGGGAAATGCAGGACAACCTGAAATGTAATAATATCTGTATAATAGAGATACCAGAAGGAGAAGAGAATGAGGAAGGGATAGAGAACCTGTTTGAAAATGTAATGATGGAAAACTTCCCTAATTGGAGGAGAGAAAAAGTCACACAAGTCCAGAAAGCACAGAGGGTCCCATTCAAGAGGAACCCAATGAGGCCCACTCCAAGACACATCATAATTAAAATGACAAATATCAAAGGCAAAAAGAGAATCCTGAAGGCAGCAAGGGAGAAACAGGTAGCAACCTATAGGGGAGCCCCAGTATAGCTAGCAGCTGACTTCTCAACAGAAACACTACATGCCAGAAGGGAGTGGGAAAGAAATATTCCAAGGAGTGAAAAGCAAAGGCCTGTAACCAAGACTGGTCTACTCAGCAAGACTCTCAATTAAAACTGAAGGCAAAATAAGGAGTTTCCCAGACAAAAGAAGGCTAAAAGATATACCTCCACCAAACCAGCATTGCAAAATATGTTAAAGGGACTGTTTTAAGAAGATGAAGAAAAAGAATTTATAAATACTCAGTTCATTTCACAGTTGCCAATACCTGATATTACCAATATTTTTAATACTTATTAATCTGATTGTGACAATGATGTGTTATTTTAATTGTTCCTTTATTATTTGTTGAAACTAAATCTGTTTTTGTATATTTCTTGCTTATTTCTATTATTTTTAAAAAGCTTTAAATGGCTTTTTGGTAATCTTTATTCATTTTTTTGATTAAATATTTGTAGAATGTTTTTCTCTAAAAAAAGTATTAACCATTATTTAGAAGTGTGGCAAATACTTCCCTATTCTATTATTTGTCCTTTAACTTTCTTATATGTATATTACTCTATAGTCTTAAATGTTTAATAAAGTCATATTGTCAATATTTGACTTTAAAGCTTCTTGGTTTGAATATTTTATTTCAAGGTAAGAAAAATATTAATTTGTATTTTCTCCTAAAACTCTTTAGATTTTACATAATTGATTTTTAACTCACTTGATTATTTCTTGTACAATGTGTGAAATAGGGCTGTATATTTGCTTTATTTAAGTAATAGTTGTCCATGCACCTCATTCATTGAATAAGCCTCATTTTCCCCATTGATTTGAAATATCAATTTAATCATATATTATATTGTTAGACAGATATATACATTTGTTTCTAAATGTTCATTTTATTTCATTGATCTACGTGATTATTTCTGTGCTGGTGTCATGTTGTTTTAAATGTTGAGACTTTGTAATGGATTTAAATTTTTTAATATTTTATCATGGATTTTTACATTTAAAAAATAAATAAAATCAATCTGCATTTAGAAAGAAAGAAAGAAAGAAAGAAAGAAAGAAAGAAAGAAAGAAAGAAAGAAAGAAAGAAAGAAAGAAAGAAACTCCTACCTTTTGCAACAGCATGGATGGAAATGGAGAATATTATGTTAAGTGAAATAAGCCAGTCAGTGAAAGAGAAATACCATATGATCTCACCCCTAAGTGGAATCTATTCAACGAAATAAACTAACAAACAAAATAAACCACAGGCATTGAAACATGGAGCAGATTGAAAGTGACCAGAGGGGATGGGGAAAGAGGACAATGGTGGAAAGAAGGGGAAGAGACTAGACAAAGAACATGTATGAATGACCCATGGACATGGACAGCACAGTGGGAGTTGTCTGTGGGAGCACAGGGTAGGGATGGAATGGGTGGAGGGGGACAATGGGGTAAACATTGAGACAACTGTAAATAATAAACATGATTCAAAAATTAAAAAAAAGTTTTACCAGTCTGATTTGAAAAAACCTGCAACAATTCATAAGTCTATACAAGAATAATGATTCCCAGAGGTTCACATACATCATAATCACCTGTCTATTTGTTAAAACACAGCATCCCAGGCCTCACCTCTAGCAATTATTTGCATGACTACCTATATTTGGTGATAATGTTATTTTTAATTATTGAAAATATAGGAGATATAAAGTCCTTTTGTACTTTAATTTGCATTGCATTGACTACTAATATGAGTGAGTGTATTTTCAAACATTTGTGGATTCCTAGAGTTCACTCTTCTGAGTAATATTCCTTAGGTTTTTTGTCTGTTTTTTGCTATTAAGTATTTTTTCCTGAAATTATCACACACTGAACATCTGCTATCCACAGTCTTCTTATGAGCTCAAGCATTTGAAGAAGCTTGTCTTTCTCCCTTCCTACTAATCCAAGTATGGAAGGAGATGTGGATTCAAAGCTCATTTCCATAAGAGGAATGGGCAGGTTTCACTTTGAAGTAGAAATTCAGCACTCATTTCAATGTTATGACTGAGGTATCTATCATTCTCCAGGTGTCTTGCCATGTCATTTCATAATAGGAAAACAGTAAGCAAAGATCTATCTGAAGATCTTCCATCTTAGATTAAGAAGTAAGTGATGAAATAAGGCGTTTCTCTATTTATTAGATTCAGTTAAAATACTTGTGACAAGAGAAAACACTATTTAAGTTTCCTGAGTGAGTCATGTCAAGAAAAATTCTTTCATAAGGACTCACAGCTCAAACAGCTGCTATCACTGACTGATTCTGAGAGCAGGGACATTTTCTTATATGTATTTCTAGTCATTACAGTATCTAAGACAATATTTTAAATGTAGTATACATGTCCAGCTAATGAATGGGTGTGGTATAATCTGTCTTTATAACTTTACATACATACATAAAGGTTATAATTGAACCCATAACATGTCAAATCTGTGCTTTATAAAATGGAGTTTACCACATTTGTATTTTAGAAATGAACAGTCTTTCATTTTACATTGTGCATGAAAGATGGTTAGTCAGCTCTCCAATCTGAAGGAAATTTCCCCAAATCATTATTGCAAACTAAGAACATTCTGGGAAAAGTCAAAGCAAGGCATCTGGAAGCTGAGTTCCAAACCTCTAAAGTGATTCAGATTGTGTTTTGTCTTCAGGGACATACAGAGACACAGTTGGAGGTTTTTGTTGTCTCAGTTAGAATTCCCACCCCCGAGTCTGACCATCATTGAATGGTGGCTCCATATTATGACGAGGGCATAACCCAAGTTCAGAAACTGCCAGCAGTTTGTGGCACAAATGTCTGGTCACCCAAGCAGAAATCCCCAACCATCTGGGGACTTGTGGTTCAACAGGCTACATTCTAACCAATACTGCTCTAAAATGATTTTTGCTTTGAACAACTTGTTGAGTACTATGAGTATGTGCCTGGTATAGAAGTCAAAGTGTCCGTTTTGTTTATTTTTGGTTGTTATTTGCTTTATTTTTAGTCTGGGAATGAACTCAAGGTCATGCAGCCCACAGTTTGCCAGATCCAATGCTTGCAGACAGGTTGTAGAAGATTGCAAAAATGGCCAAAATATTTCTCCCTTCAAGAGATAAATCCTATTTCCTTACTGAGTTGTTCTCATTACTTGCTTTGGACAACAGAATACAACAGAAGAAACATTGTGCAAGTTCCAGGCCTAGAGCAAAAGAGGCCTTGCAGCTTCCATTCTTGTGTCCTTAAAACCCAAAGACTGCCATGGGAAGTCGCTCAAGTTAGTCTTAGTCTTCTGGATGATGAGTTGGCTCATAAATATGTATAGCACCAGGTGACAGCCACCTAACCTCAGATATGATCACCTTGCTAAATATGGCAGTTGACCGCAGATGAGTGAGCTCAGGCAAAACCAACAGAGATAAGTACCCAACTAAGTGCATCAAATTACTGACTTCCAGGATATTGAACTAAGTAAATAGCTGTACTTTTAAACCATGGCATTTTGGGGTTGTTTGTTATATGACAAAAGCTAACTGATACACAGGTACATACAAAATTAGAAAAAGAGTAACAAGGAGTGGTGAGGGCTGTGGTGAACTGATAGTAACTGTCTATCTAAAGGAATTCAAATACAAATTTTTCAAAACTCTGCTTGCCATAGGAAACACATCTGGAAGCTGCTGCCAGCCAAGAGTGTTTGCCTTCTGAATTAGCCAGCTCTCTCATTCTTACACATGAGAAAATTGGTCCAGAAAGTGACTTACTTAAATTGTTATGGCTAGTTCATGCCAGAACAAATACAGAGACCAGGTCTTCTGATATCCTAAGCAGGACCTTTTCTTTAAAAAAAAAAAAAGATTTTTTAAAGTCTGGCTTTTTTGTATCTGTAATAGTCATAAATTGAAGATAAGAAAGGACAGCATAGAACCAAAATTGTTCTGATGGAGCCTTTAAATTATTTTTTATGGAAATTGTTTCAATGAGAAAGAATGGCTCTTATGATTTAACTTTAAGAAAAAATATTCTTAGAAATGTTTATTGAGCTTACAATTTTCTGTCCAATGAACACATCACCCTCACTCATTAATTATATTTTTGTGTGTTCTGGAAACCAGAAAGAATAACAAAGTTCTCAGATCTTAAAATGGAGGAAAAAATGTTCCTGTTGCATAACTTTTTGAGGAACTAACTCTATCAGGTTACATAAGAAGATAATAACATCCACGTTGCATGTCCTCTGAAAGCATAACGCTGCCTTTTTGTAGATGTGCAAATGACTACCCTTAAAATGAATTTCATCATTGATGACATAAATTGTAATGTAGAAGATAAACAGATGTTTCAACAGGTATCTGGCGTTTGACTACAAAAAATGAGTTGGAGGGTCAATTTTCATCCAGTTCTCTTTCTGTGAAGTTAACATAAACCAAATGATTTTTCCCACAGTGTGTTTATTTGGCATTTCTGCATGGAGGTTTACCCTTTACTTATGATAAAAGCCTCTCCTGTACAAAGCCACCATGTAAGGGTTAGGAAATGGATAGGTTTCATATAAACCCCCCCCTTTTCCCATCTGGTTTTGCCCATCCTGCCAAGATAATGCTCTTCTTATCAATGCAGCCAAAGAGTAAATAATAATGAATAATAATAATAAAATTTTTAAAAATCAATGCACTATTGACATTCTTCCCTGCATTTTGTGTCTGTGTATTGTGAAGATATTTTAAAATGTCTTTTGGAATGTATATGTGAACAAGTGTACCTAAGTTTATAATGGATACATGGGAAGAACCTTGAGGGAAAATGGGGTGGGAGGCATGAAGCAGAGAAAAAGAGAACAGCCCAATTCCCATTACTTAATAGAACACATTGTGAGGCGAGAGCCTTGTGGGAGCCAATCACCAGCTGACAAAATTAGATTCTGAATCATGCTTTGTAATTCTTTCTAATGCCAGCCAAGGATGAGAGCCTTCCTTGGGAACTGGTTCCTCCCAGGGCCTACCCCCCACCCTGCATTCCTTATCAGGCTTTAGCCAGCTGCCAGCTCTTAAGGTTACTGAACAGAGAATTTAATTCTCAAGGTTGTATATTAATATTCAAATGCTTTCTTATCCATAGACTGTGACTTAAGTCTGAACTCTTTTTTTCCATCTCCACCCTCTTTCCTGCATGATTTCCTTCCATAGATTTTACCCAGAAAACTTCAAATTGAATGGACATAGAAAAGAGAGTCACTTACAAAACTTGTACTAAATCAGATCTGTTGCAGCATAAGCATATCCACAGAGCAAGACTTTTTATTTCCCAATTATAAAAACTAATCTTATAAAGTATAGTTTAAAACACATCTCCACCCTCAAATCTTTTTTTCCCCTCTAGCAAGTGTTCAGCTGATGTCTGAAGAAGTTGGCAAGTAAATTGGAATTAGTTACAGTGGAAAATAGAGTTATCAGAATGTAGCCAGATATCTCATATTGCTTAGGATGACCTTGCTTTTCACATGAATGCCTTAGAAAATATGAGGTTCCAGGGATTTACCAAGCAAAACATTTCCAATGATCCTGATACTGAAAACATACCTGCAGTTTTATCAGGAATCATATAACTAAAAACTATACATTGTGAAAGATGTTAAGGCATGTACTATTCCATGTCAGAAAGCATTTTGACTCCAAATATCAGACTAAATAAAGAAAACATAATGGAATTTTAGTTTGGTCTTAATTAATTCAGTGTTCATTTTCCTTGCAAAGCATCTTAATGTTCCATTGTACTTTGCATTTGTGAGTTAAGTCATGGCCTAATGTAGGGAAGTCCCATCCACTGAACTGAATAAACATTTATCAGTGGCAAACTGTGCACAAGTCACTTTGATAGCTACAAGGAAGGTGCTTGCTCTCATAGATATTTTTTACTATTATCAGGAGTCAGGTAGAGGTTTTTCAAATTATCTTCTAGATTATCCACTAATTTTATGACTTCGGCTAAGTTAATTAAACCTTCTATCCTTCATTTTCTTCATCTTTAAGACAATAACCTCAGATTATTTTCAGGCTTAAAAAAACCAATACATATGAAAAAGGCTTTTACTTCCTGTCTGGTCACAGCCATCAAGTAAGCCAGATGGGTGCCTACAAGTACACCCAGGAGCTAGGGAAGATGAAACAGTCTAGTGTAATGTGCTTGCTTCTCAGGGTGAACTGCTGGCTCCGGATGAAGTACTGCCAGCTCTCTGTGCTCCACAGAGGCCCCCTACACCACCCAAAATTGCCCTATAAAATGTGAGGCTGGGATACGAAGTCAAACAAGGTTATATCATATATTGAATTTGTGTGAGCCATGGTGGCCATAAATGCCCCAATGTTAAGGGAAGACTTACAGCAAGCCTGTCCATTATGATGTTAATGAGCTAAAGTTTGTGTAAAGCCTTCAGTCGGTTATTGAGGAGTGAGCTGAACACCAATGTGGGGGCTCTGTGGGTTGGTGAAAATTCCATGTACAAACTCTTTAAGGTTATCCTTATTGATCCATTCCATAAAGCTATCATAAGGAATCTTGACACTCAATGGATCACCAAACCAGTCCACAAGCACAGGGAGAGGTGAGGGCTACCATCTGCAGGCAACAAGAGCCTTGGCCTTGGAAAGGGCCACAGTTTCACCACACTATTGATGGTTCTCGCTGTGCAACTTGGAGAAAGCACAATACTCTCCAGTTCCACCACTACCATTAATATAAGTAATGTTTCTAAAGTTCATACCTAATAAACAGTTTAGAACAAAAAAATAACCAATGCATATACACCAGCCTGAATATATTATCCAAAGCACAATAAACAATAAATAAATGTTATATATTATTAGCTATTCATATGTGGAATAGCTTTCATAAATCTAACAGTTTTAGATGGGATCATTATAAAGCCAATAGGATCAATGATCAGTTTATCCTCAAGTGCCCTTTTTCTTGATTGAAAGACACAACTCAAGTAACCATGTCCTCAGGGTTATAAGAAATTGACCAAGACATGGTCTAGACAAACTCGTTCTCAATTACCTACCTTTGATCAAAACTCACCTGACACGTGAGCCATAGACTCAAGGTTCCACTCTCTTTTGTGTTAATGTAATAAAATAAACCAGAAAGAATAATGAATGGGACTAATGGGTTTTGCGTTACCCCTCACAAATAACAGGTGACATCTTAAATATCCTCCAAGGGTAGAATACATCTACCTCTTGAGTGTAATTCTTCTCTTCAAGGGATACAATGCTTCAATACTAAGCACAGAATAATGGAAGGAAATGTAGGCACCTGTATGATCTCTAAAAAAGGAATTTTAGAGTAAGGAAGATTGGGCACCCTTAAAACCACACTGAAGGGCAGAATATACATTTGTCTATTCCACTTGTGTAATGCAAACTGATATCTCATTGTCTAAAATAGAAGCTAACACACAAACCTAATGGTCTAAAACCAGAATGGATAAAACTTTCTCACTTTTCTTAAGTGTAATCTTTTTCTAACTTGGTGAGAAATTATGGCTAAAGCTAATCATTAGGATGGATTAGCACCCTATAGCTAATACAGAATCAGAACAATATTTTATAAAGTTAACTAATTTTCCTCTTTTATCATTATATAATAAAATGTGCCTAGATGTGACCTTCTGGTTTCTTAACAGTATTAGCATATGAAAATGCTAATTGAATTTAATTGTGTGGCTTGAAATGCCTGATATATTAAAGTTAACCTTGAAAAAAAATGACTATATTCCACACTGAAGCTTATGGATTAATAATTACCTTTGGTAAAAATGTTAGAAACAATGAAATTTTCTTCTTGTCACTCAAGTTTAACATAAGAAGACATTTAATCTTTAGACTACTTCAAACTTGCTAGCTAAACTATAATCTTTGTTGAATACAATTATTGTTCTACTCTCATGCCTGCACCTACATAACTAAATGAGAATGGAGAAAAACACATGTTTGTTGACTGCTTTTCCTTTGATGATTAGTAACTTTGTGTGGTGTATCAACGCTGTCCAGAAAATACACTATATTTCCCTATCTTTCACTTTCCCACACTTTGGAAGACTATTTGATTCCTTCTCCTTTCTCCTCAAACATCCAACACTTCTTCCATCTTCTCTATTATCTGATAACCTTGCCTATTTCACAGAGAGTATAGAAGTATTCAGATTAGTTCCCCCACATTCTTACCACAATGTCTACTCTCCTTCCTTCCAATGAGCTCATAGTCTATCTTCTGTCCCAGTGCTACAGCAAATTGTCATGTACCTATCTAAGGCCAATTCTTTTATTCTCACCTATTCAAGGATATTGCTCCAGCAATTCACCCCTCTTTCTGATGTATTGTCAATTTGTTCCTCTTTTATATATAATTCACTCATAAAATCAGCTTTGTAATTTATGTAATCACTAATGTTAGCAAAATGACAAAGTACTAGAGCTACCTAATGTCCCAATGCCTTGCCTTCCACTTGCACTGCATCCCATGCTATGTGGAATTAAGCATGCACCCACTTGTTTTGCATATTTCCTGTCCCATTTTCTCCATATGTGCAACCTAATCACAGAGTCTCACTTTGAAGGTGAGTTTCTTGAGCTACTTCTGATCACAGTTACTATCATTCAGGTTTTCAATTAGGAAACAGTACCATATTCAAAGCAGGATAAATAAAGGAAGGCTTATGTACAAATGACTATTTACAAAAGTGTAAGTGGAGTACAGGGAAACTACAAGGGACAGTGTGATGACCAAAGACGGTATTGCTACTACCAGTGCAGACTGTGGCCAACAACAGAGACAAATGCTCATAATTTAATATTGCACCACCCCCTGTAGATCCTAATCAATGACCTGGTGGCAGTTGACTCTACTGGACATCTTCTATCTCAAAAGAATGCATATATATGCAGAATACTGATTTGCCTTCCCTGAGCACAGGCATTTTAGAGTGACAGAAAGCCTTACCTTTTAACATGCTATCCTGTACAACATTGCTTCCAAAAAGGAGATTTATTTTACAGTAAAGATCACACTCGTGGAGTGACCAACTCCAAAAGGTTGACTTGATAGAAAAGTATATGCCTTAAACAAATGCTCAAAACATATTGCTCTTAAAAAACTTCTCTTAAATGTATACTTCCAGGAACCAAGTGGTGAAATAAACCATCTCACTAATATGTCATTGACCCACTTGACAAAATGTTTTCTTCCTATTCCCACAACCTAAGGTTTACTCTATTTGGAGATACTGGTGTCCAAGAGAAGAATGCTTCCACCAGGAAATAAGATCATGGATTCAATAATTTGGAAACCACAACTTTACCCTGGTCATTTTGGCTCCTGTACTAGCCAAGGTGATTGATCCTGATGACATAAGGCAAGCTAAACTCCTGCTGCATAACGAGGGCAGAATTATTTTAGAATTCCATGGATTTGGTAGAGTGTCTATTAGGATGTCTTTAACCAAAAGCCTTTGACCAGTGGAAGACTGTGCCAATCCAAAAAAGACAAGCTAGAAAGATGGCAGAGGAGTGAATGGGAGTAACGCTGACCTCCTCCTCCCAAGACCAAACTGGAATTGCGACTAAATAGTGGAGTAATCACCTGGAAAACAATGGAACAATAGTGGGAGAGGAGCCTTGGGGCTGCAGATAGGCAGTGGATTCAACTCTCACACATCCCAAAGGGTGAGAAGTGTGGTGGAGGCTCTAGAGGGTGGGCTGGATGCCCACGGGCACTAGCACCAGAGGGACATTGAAATGGCTAGTTAGCTCCCCCTGAGCACAGGGTCTGAATCATAAACAGGGACCTCTAAACTACAGCAGCTAAAACCAGGAAAATACAGACAAAATGCAACCCCGAAAAGCTTAGGGGCGCTCTCTGCCAGAGACAGGTGGCTGGGCATGCAAAGAGACATTTAAAGGGCCAACACAAAAATTGCAGTGGCAGCCACCCTCCTTGATCTCTGGGTAGAGGTGGCAGCAGAGTGGGCTGGTGCCTGGGAAAAGATTGGTGAGGAAGACTTTGTGAAGAGAACTGAGACGGCGGCCAGTGGAGCCCCGGTGATAACACACCTCCCCCTCTGCAGCTACCATCTCATTCAAGCATAAGGGAATCAATTAACCTGCCTTTTGTGTGCTCCTCACACAGCTTGTGCACATGTGAGCTGGAGGGCTAAGTGCAGACTGGCTGGAAGAAATAGAGGATCCCTGGCCAAAAGGGTCACACAGCTGCATTGAGAGCCTTGAGGAGAGACTGGAAACGGGGGCGTTGGGGAAAGAACAGGAGGAGGAACCAGGAGTCCCGGACTCCGTCCCCATCCCGTAGTCTCTGTTTTGGGCAGACAAGGCATGCCCCCAAAGAGGCAGAAGTGGGGCACGCACAAACCAGACTACCCACGATTGAAATGCAGTTTGCACAAATAGTGGATCCTTGGCCGAAGGGGTCACAGACTGCCCAGAGACCCCTGAGGAGAGACTGGAGACAAAGGTGTTGGAGAAAGAACGGGAGGAGGAACCTGGGAGTCCCGACTCCTTCTCCTTTCCATAGTCTCCATTGTGCGGGAAGAGGCCACACCCCCAAAGAGCCAAAAGCCGAGAAGCACACAATAGGCAGCTCAAAATTGTCCAGTGTAGGTGCACACACTCGCGCCGAGTGGCAAGCGAGGGTTGGCGAGCCTGTGTGTGGACCTTCGCAGGCAGGCGAGGGCTCGTGCAAACTAGCAAGACCTCCCACAGGTTGGCACCAATAGGGCCTATGAGGGAGGGCGCAGATCGGCGAGGGCAGGTGTAATTCGACTGGCGCTGGCCGTTTGCAGAAATAGTGGATCCCGGGCTGAAGGGGTCACAGAGCTGCCCAGAGTCCCTGGAGGAGAGACTGTAGACAGGATTACCCAGAGAGTCCTGGAGCTGACTTCCTCCCATTTCCGTAGTCTCCATTTGGCGAGGGCAAGCAACACATCCAAAGAGCCAAAAGTGGGGAAAGCACACAATAGAATACCTTAAACTGACAAGTGCTGGGGTGCCCGCTGGCCTGGGGGGGCCAGACGAGTACGTGAAGTCGCAAATAAGCCCCCTGGGCTGGGGCAAGCAAGCGTGAGCCCAGGCATGCGGGGGATCTTGCCGGGCCGGGGAAAGCAATCAAGGGGCCGGCATGAGAGTGCAGAGCTATCCACAGAAATAGTGGATCCCTGGCCAAAGGGGTCACAGAGATGCCCAAAGCAGGAGTCAGATACAGACAGCAGACTCCTGGAAGGCTCAAACAAATGACCCAAGGTCACATAGGGTCAAAAACTGACATCATCAGAGGCAGGCCCAGAAAGAAAAGTAAAGGGAAAAAAAAAATTTTAAAAATAAATAAATAAATAAAAAGACTCGCCTACTACCATAGAAGTTTACTCCACTAAGTCAGGAAATCAAGACGGCCCAATTGAAGCAGAAGCAAAAATAAATGAATAAATAAATTCATTAATTACTTAGACTCTCACAAAAATGGGAAGAAAAAGAAGTTCCCCCCAAATGAGTAGAAAAGGGGACTCCCCACAGAGAGAGCTAAATAAAATAGAGGCAAGGGAACTATCAGATACTGAATTCAAAACAATGGCTCTAAGGAAGCTCAATGAGCTCAGCCTGCTCAAAGAGAACTATGAGAAACTGCAGAGAAACTATCAGGATCTTACAACAAACTATATCAACCTGGAAAAGGACATAGAAACTATCAAGAAGACACAAGAGGATATGAAGAATACCATTTCTGAATTGAAGAACACAGTAGAAGGAATACAAAGCAGGCTGGATGAAGCTGAGGATCGAATCAGTGAGATGGAGGACAAGGTAGAAAGAAGCTCCCAGAAAGAACAAGAAATGGAAAAACGGCTCAAAAAGAATGAAGAGGCATTTAGGGAAATGCAGGACAACCTGAAACGCAATAATATCCATATAATAGGGATACCAGAAGGAGAACAAGAGGAGCAAGGGATAGAGAATCTCCTTGAAAAATTAATGATGGGGAATTTCCCCAATTTGGGGAGAGAAAAGGTCTCATGGATCCATGAGGCACACAGGACCCCACTCAAGAGGGAGCCAAGGAGGTCCTCTCCAAGACACATCATCATTAAAATAGCAACTATCAAAGACAAAGAGAGAATCCTCAAGGCAGCAAGGGAGAAGGAGAAAGTAACATACAAGGGGGCCCCGATACGCCTAGGAGCTGACTTCTCAACAGAAACACTACAAGCCAGAAAGGAATGGCAACAAATATTCCAAGTCATGAAAAGCAAGGGCCTACAGCCAAGGCTGCTTTACCCAGCTAGCCTCTCAATTAAAACAGAAAGGGAAATAAGGACCTTCCCAGACAAAAGAAGGCTAAAACAATACATCTCTACCAAACCAGCACTCCAAGATATGCTAAAGGGACTGGTTTAAGAAGATGAAGGAAAAGAGTGAGAAAGAGAAAAACACAGGTACAAAGAGAAAAAATGAATAAGTTTTTATCAGTAATAAGTCTCAATGTAAAAAACTAAATGCCCCAATCAAGAGAAACAGGGTAACTGAATGGATAAGAAAACATGACCCACACATATGCTGCCTACAAGAGACCCACCTCAGAGCAAGAGACCTACACAGATTGAAAGTAAATGGATGGAAAAAAATATTCCAAGCAAATGGGCAAGAGAAAAAAGGCCAGGGTTGCCATACTTGTATCAGACAAAGTAGATTTCAAAACAAAGGCCATAAAGAGAGACCCAGAGGGGCACTTTATAATACTTAAAGGAAGACTCAATCAAGAAGACATCAACATTGTAAACTTATATGCTCCCAATATAGGAGCCCCCAAGTATATTAGGAAATTGTTGGATGACTTCAAAAAAGATATAGACAGCAACACACTGATAGTAGGGGATTTCAACACCCCACTGTCAAAAATGGACAGATCTTCCAAACAAAACATTAATAAAGATATTGTGCAGCTGAATGACACACTGAATCAAAGAGACTTAACTGACATATATAGAACTTTACATCCCAAAGAAGAAAAATACACATTCTTTTCAAATGCTCATGGCAGTTTTTCAAAGATAGACCACATGATAGGACACAAAGCAAACCTCAGCAAATTCAGGAAAATTGAAATAATACCAAACTTTTTCTCGGACCACAATGGCTTGAAACTGGAAATCATCCTCAAAGAGAAACTTCAAAAACTTGCAAACTCATAGAGACTGAACAGTAGGCTATTAAACAATGAGTGGGTCAATAATGAGATAAGAGAATAAATCAAAACATTTCTGGAAACAAATGAAAATGAACAGACAACAGTCCAAAACCTATGGGACACAGCAAAGGTAAAGCCATAGCAATACAGGCTTACCTTAAAAAGATAGAAACATTTCAAATAAAAGACCTAACACTACAACTTCAAGAACTGGAGAAACAACAACAAATAAATCCCAGAGCAAGTAGAAGGAAGGAAATAGTCAAGATTAGAGCAGAACTGAATGACATAGAGACAAAAGAACAATTGAGAGGATCAACCAATCCAGAAGCTGGTTCTTTGAAAAGATAAATAAAATTGACAAGTCTTTAAGCACACTCATCAAGAAAAAAAGGGAGAGGACCCAAATTAATAATATCAGAAACGAAAGAGGAGAAATAACAACTGATACCACAGAAATACAAAGGATTGTCAGAAACTACTATGAACAATTATATGCCAAGAAATTTGAAAATCTTGATGAAATGGGCAAATTTTCAGAAAAGTATAATGTCCCAACACTGAAGGAGGAAGAAACAGAAAGTTTGAACAGACCAATAACAGCTAGGGAAATGGAAGCAGTAATTAAGAAACTCCCGGCACACAAAAGCCCAGCGCGGGATGGTTTCACAAGAGAATTTTACAAAACATTTAAGGAAGAGCTAACGCCTGTCCTTCTCAGACTATTCCAAAAAATCCAAGAGGAGGGAAGACTCCCAGACTCTTTTTATGAGGCCAGCATCACCCTAATCCCAAAACCAGATACAGACCCTACAAAGAAAGAAAACTACAGGCCAATTTCACTGATGAACATAGATGCTAAAATCCTCAAGAAAATATTGGCAAACCACATCCAGCAATACATTAAAAAGATTTTCCACCAGATTAAGTGGGATCCATCCCAGGGATGCTGCGATTGTTTAATATACACAAGTCAATAAACGTAATATATCACATAAATGAAAGAAAAGACAAAAACCACATGATCATCTCGATAGATGCAGAAAAAGCATTCAATAAGTTACAGCACCCATTTATGATCAAAACAATCAGCAAAAGGGGAATAAATGGGGCATTCCTCAATGTAATAAAGGCCATATACGAAAAACCTACAGCCAACATCATACTCAACGGGCAAAAACTAAAAGTTTTCCCACTAAGATCGGGAACACGACAAGGATGTCCGCTTTCACCGCTTCTTTTCAACATCGTATTGGAAGCCCTAGCCACAGCAGTCAGACAAGAAAAAGAAATAAAAGGCATCCAAATAGGAAAGGAGGAAGTAAAACTATCCTTGTTTGCAGATGACATGATAGTGTACATAGAAAACCCAGTAGACTCTACCAAAAAACTCCTCAACCTAATAAGTAAATTTGGCAAAAGAGCAGGATATTAAGTCAATACTCAAAATACAAAGACATTTTTGCACACCAGCAATGAAATAGAAGAAGAAGAAATAAGAAAAAAAATACCATTCGATATAGCAACAAGAAAAATAAGGTACCTAGGAATAAATTTAACCAAAGAGGTAAAACACCTGTACGCAGAAAACTATACAATTTTGAAGAAAGAAATTAAGGAAGACACAAATAAATGGAAGCATATACCGTGCTCATGGATTGGTAGAATTAATATCATCAAAATGTCCATACTACTCAAAGCAACTTATAGATTCAATGCAACCCTTATTAAGATACCAATGACATATTTCACAGAAATAGAACAGACATTTCAAAAATTTATATGGAACCATAAACAACCCCGAATAGCTGCAGCAATTTTGAGAAAGAAACACAAAGTAGGAGGGATCACAATACCGCACATCAAACTATACTACAAAGCCACTATACTCAAAACAATCTGGTACTGGCATAAGAACAGATCCATAGACCAGTGGAACAGAATAGAAAGCCCAGAAATAAACCCAGGTCTCTAGGGGCATCTAATATTTGACAAAGGGGGCAGAAGCATAAAATGGAGCCATAATAGCCTCTTCAACAAATGGTGTTGGGAGAGCTGGATGGCTACATGCAAAAAATTGAAATTGGATCATCAGCTGACACCATACACAAAAATAAACTCAAGATGGATAAAAGACTTAAATATAAGTTGCGACACCATAAAAGTCCTAGAGGAGAACATTGGCAGGAAACTCTCAGATATCCCACGCAGCAATTTTTTCACTGATATGTCTCCTAAAGCAAGGGACATAAAGGAAAGAATAAACAAGTGGGACCTCATCAAAATAAGAAGCTTCTGCACAGTGAAAGAAAACATCAGCAAAATGAAAAGGGAGCCAACCATACGGGAAAATATATTCGCTAGTGATACATCAGATAGAGGTTTGATCTCCAAGATATATAAAGAACTCACTTGACTCCACTCCAAGAAGACAAACGATCCAATCCAAAAATGGGCATAGGACCTGGGCCGACGCTTTCCCAAGGAGGAAATACAGAGGGCCCAGAGGCATTCAAAAGGATGCTCAGCATCACTAGCCATCAGAGAAATGCAGATCAAAACCAAAATGAGGTACCACCTCACACCGGTCAGAATGGCCATCACAAACAGATCCACAAACAACAGGTGCTGGTGAGGCTGTGGAGAAAAGGGAACACTAGTACACTGTTGGTGGGAATGCAGACTGGTGCAGCCACTATGGAAAGCAGTGTGGAATTTCCTCAAAAAGCTGAAAATGAAACTGCTTTTTGATCCAGTGATTCCCCTGCTGGGACTATACCCTAAGAATCCCAAAACGCCACTTCAAAAGACCCTATGCACCCCAATGTTCATAGCATCACAACTTATAATAGCCAAGTGTTGGAAGCAACCTAAATGCCCATCAGGAGACGATTGGATCTAAAAAGTATGGTACATTTACACAATGGAATACTACGCAGCAGAAAGAAAAAAAGAACTACTAAACTTCGCGACAGCATGGATGGAACTGGAGAGCATTATGCTAAGCGAAATAAGCCAGGGGGCCAAAGACAAATACCATATGATCTCACCTATAAGTGGAACCTATCCAACAATACAGAGATGCAAGGAAAATAAGACCAGCAACACTGAAAGGAAAAGAAACCAAGAGAGACAAGAGGGAAGAAGATGGGCGGGGGGCGGGGGAAAAGGAAGGGAAGGGGAAAGTCAAGGAACATATAGCAAAGACTCATGGACAAAACCAAAGGGCAAGAGTTGAGGGAGGGAGGGAGGAGGCAAGGGAAAGTGTTGAGGGGTAGGCAGAGACAAATGTATTTGAAAAAACAAATTAATTAATTAAAAAAAACAGAAAAGACAAAGCTATCAAAGGCTCAGATCTTGCATGAATGAAGTTTTGTGTCATCCTATCAGATAAAGAATACTGACTTCATAGAACTGGTCAGAAGAAAGAGAAATAGACAATGATTTGTAGAAAGAAATCACGGTTAGCAATATTAGCTAATGACCAAATACAGAAGGAAATACTGCAGTGATTAGATTCTATATCATTGAATACTGTTTTCTTTTTCTTTACCATCTTAAAATAATGATAAAAGCAGTACTTATCATTATAGATTGTAGGTAGGTGGATTCCTGCACAGACAACATCAACAGAAATAAGGTATCTAATGGGATTTCATACATCGCTATGTTGAAGATACAAGCCTTTCACCCAGAAGAAAGAAAAGAGAAAAAGCTAAGGGCAAGAGAAATAGTTTGTGCTGCATAACATCTGTTTGTCTCTCCAGAGCTACTTTTCATTATATTCGAGCTTACTTTCTGCTCTGTTGGGCTAACCTTGTAATTACATCAATGTTTCCTTACCTTCTTTCCCCTGATTGTGTTTACCTAATGAAGAGCTTGTTACAGGAGATTGAATGAATGGAAGAGAGAGAAGTCATGGTGTCAATTGTTCTGGCTCACTCTGTGAAGTCACCTAAGACAACAGTGTCCCTGTTCATCTCAAGAAGACTTTGTCTATACAACATTCTCCTGTCTTGTTCTGGAATTATTTTTTCCCCTTATCCCATTTTGGCCTACACACAGAAAGAGTTATTATATACCATCTCTTTTGGTTCCTCTATGCCATCCACATATTCTAATTAACTGCCTTACAAAACAAACAAAATTCTCTTTTTGAATGATCAAAGTTTAATTATGCCACCTGTTCCTGTTGGGACTCTGAAAGATACCTCTTGCTAGTCTAATTTACCATCATTGCTACCAGAATTAATATAATAACTTCATAACTAGTCTGACTTTCTTTGCCCTTTTTGTCTGTCCCTAGTCTATTCTAACACAACAGTCAGAGTGATCCTTTTAAACCAAAATGAGATTGAGACACATAGATATTAAAAATCTTCTAAAGGCTTCCTGATTCACTCAGAGTAAAAGTCAGTCTTTTGTTGACCCAAAAGCCCCTACATGATTTGCTTCCTCCTTCTCTCCTATTCTCACCTTCATTTATTTCATTCACTTTTCCCAGCCAGTAAGAGCTCTGCTGACAGTTTCTATCATATACCAGTTGCTTCTGCATAGAATGCTTATCCCACAGACATTAGCATTCCTTCTTCCTCACTTCCTTCATGCCCTTGCTCAAATAGCATCATTTCAGAGTGAACTTTGACCAAAATATACAAAAATTGTAACTCTCTCCCAACATGACCTATTCTCCCTTCTTTCTTTAACTTTCTCCTAATCTGCTTTGATTCTCATTTACTTATCTTTTTTTCTCTTATTTCCTGTCAGGATGTAAACAATGGGAGAATAAGGATTTTTGTTCAGGACTGTTACTCAACATCTAGAAGTGTGCTTGTCACATATTAGATAATCAGTATTCATTGAACTCATTCATTCATTCAGACGTTCATTTCCAGTTCACTCAAGAGTAAAAGTCAATTTTTTTTGGCTCAAATATTGATTGAGTTCCTAATCAATCTGGATTAAATTGTCAAGCATCTCCATTTATGAGGCATAGAAGAATATGCAGGCATTTACCTCTTTAAAAAAATATGGCATACTATATGACTTTTCATTTCTCATCTATAACATGGGTATAATAATATCTATTTCATTAGACTATTGGAGGAGTAAATAAGATAAATTATACCCATCTTTAGTAGAATACCTGACACAGTATATAATCAATAAATAATAACCACTATAACAAAAAAAAAAAAGAATTACCCCATTTGGTCACCTACATTATGTGCCAGACTTTTCACACAATTACCTGATTATTTTCCAAAGGTCAGAGCTCCCTTCCAGGAGACAATCTAAACTAGAGTTTAGGCTGACAAAGTTATTATGCCTGAGACAAATATAATTTTATAAAAGGAAGTAAAGATTGTTTTAAGTAATAGCAGCATTCTTAAAATTTGTGTAAAGTTCTCAAATTGACAACTTGAAATGATGACACACACTGAGAAGTGAAATAGAAAATTAAGCTGCATTATTTGACTATAACAGTATTATAAGTATCTAAATCATGTAATTTAATTTAAAGTAGACATCCTTAGTTTACATTTGAACTGAATTTGGAAGCTTTGAAGTGAGAGAACAAGTCTTTTATGATCATCAAGCCTTGTCCTGTTCTAAAAATAAAATGCAAGAAATGCTCACAAAAAAAAATATTGTCAGAAGATGTGCAGCTCACAAATATACCAAAATGGATGTTTTAATTTTAAAACACCAGTTTATAGTCTACTCAGTTCATTCCCATTCACCAAAAGCCTATCATTATTGAGAGGTAACTCTATAACACCTGTGTTTACTAATGGCAAAATAATTATGGCATTGGGGTTGCCTAAATATTTGAAATTTGGATTTGACTAACTGCAGAAGCATGCATATGCTTATGCAGAGAGTTAGATAGTCAGGCAGTTGGCCCTTGATTTCATGCATACATCACAACTTAAATAGAGTGAAGGTTACAACTCTACCTACCACTTTCTCCCTTTTTTACTGAGTTCACATTATTGGGACAAGTTTTTTTCTTAAAAAAAAGAATAACTTTTATTTTTACTTAAAAGAAAAACCATGAAGTGAAATACATCAGTCCAACAAACACTTCCTGCAAGTGTAATACATCAGGAATAGTGAATATTTTAAAGACTGAACTCATGACTTTTACTCAATTATGTGGCCATGTCCTTTTTTTGTTGTTTAGTGTTTTCCTGGCATTATAAAAGTTGTGTATATTTTCAATGGCCTTTCTCAGCTAAATAGCTTTATTTATAAGGTGACCTTCAGAATAGGGAAATGAACCACCGTGTTTTGATCCACTCATTTACTGGTGGGCATTTAGGCTGTTTCCAGCACTTGACTATTGTAAATAGCACTGCTGTGAATATACAGGTGCATAGGTTCTTTTGAATTGGTATTTCAGGATTCTTAGGGTATATTCCCAGTAGTGGAATTGCTAGGTCAAAAGGTAGTTCCATTTTTAGTTTTTTTAGGAAATTTCATGCTGTTTTCCACAGTGGCTGCAGCAGTCTCCATTCCCACCAACAGTGGACTAGGCTTCCCTTTTCTCCACATCCTCACCAGTACGTGTTGTTTGCTGACTTGTTAATAATGGCCAGTATGACTGGTATGAGGTGATATCTCATTATGGTTTTAATCTGCATCTCTCTGAAGGTTAGTGCCATAGCAGAAAGAAAGAGGGAACTCCTTCCTACCTTTCATGACAGTATGGAAGGAATTGGAGAATATTATGCTAAATGAAATAAGCCAGTTAGTGAAAGACAAATATATGATCTCACCTATAAGAGGAACCTAATGAACAAAATAAACTAATGAGAATAACAGAAGCAGAAACACAGAAACAAGGAACAAACGACAGCGACCAGAGGGGAGGAAGGAGGAGAATATGGGTGGTAAGAAGGGGAAGGGACTAGTCAAGGAATATGTATGAATGACCCATGGACATGGACAACAGGGTGGGGAATGACTGTGGGAGTGGGGAGTGGGCTGGGCAGAGGAAGTTAAAGGGGGAAAAATGAGACAACTGTAATAAAATAATAAAATATTTTTAAAAGAATAACGATCAAAAGGCAGTTCCATTTTTAGCTTTTTGAGGAAATCCCAAACTGTTTTCCACATATATCAAGGACTCAGGGACAAAGCCAAAGTGGGGAAGGATTGAGGGAAGGAGGTGGGAGAGGGGGGCCGGGGAAGGTGGTGGTGGGAAGGTGGAGACAAATGTATTTAAACAAAAAATTAAAATTAAAAAAAAAGAGGCAACTAATGAATGCATAGATCAGTGGAACAACAACAAACAACAACAACAACAACAACAAGGAATAAAGAAATGACCATGCTGCTCAGTGAACTATTCACATGTCACAGATACACACTGAGCCTAGGAGGGTTGACCATTATCTTGAGGCTCCAAGGAAGAATTTCAATCCAGCAACCTAAAATGCATTCTCATTTACTAAAACTTCATCAGAGCACATATCAGAAATTCCATCAGTATATGAGAAGCACAAATGTCTGAGATTATGTATTAATTGATTATAAATCATAGCAAATTGCCAGCTTAAAAAGATCCCAGTAATCAATGAAGTATATTTATTAATATGCATAAAATTTTAATTTTTTGATTCAGAAAGATATGATGATTTTATGTAGAGGAGGCTGTGTAAACACCTGATGCATTAATTTAATGGTTCTCAACATATCACTGTAATAAAGGCATATACTCATATTTTTAATATACCTATAAAGAAAAAAGAGACATGTAACAGTGCTCCATTGAGGAATGTACAATGAATTTTTTTATTTTATATTGCCATGTGTTTATCTTTGACTTTATAACTAGTTATACTATTTGCCAAATGTAACCATATGTGATGATGGGTCAGGTACCAGAGCATTCTTTCATTCCCATTGAACTACTCTACCAGTTCATTAGCACAGGCACTTTAATGAGAGAGTTTATGGGTAAGGACTTTGGAAATCTAGTACTTTAGAAACATAAGACATTTCTCTGTTCTTTCATCTTCTTCCTTAACAAAAAATGTGAACTTATAATTTCTGATTTTCCCTTTTTAGATAATTTGTGATATCTAATCCAAACCCTTTCTATCTCTTGGTTGTGGGTTAACCTTTGGGATAGGAGGGCTGAGAAGTATTGGGGGGAGGAGGTGATTCCCTAGAGGATTCTACTGTGGAATTCATCCAAAAAAAAAAGGTGGAGAAAAGAAAGAAATACTTTCTTTGAAAACTAAAGATAGGAAAAGAAACTTAATGTTGTGACTGGGCAGAGCTCCATTTTAAATTACCTACTGTCAATACCTTATACAAAGATGAAACAATGCTTAGGCGTTCTCAGGAAGCTGGATAAAGGGGTTTTCCCAACTCCTTCCCCATGTTCCTGCCTCATGTTTAGATGTTAACAATACCTTAGTTTCCAAGGTTCAAAATACAGACCTTAATATTTACATTTTATTTACTATCAATTCTTGGTTCAAAGGTCTTTTTAACTTTCTCATAAAAAAATGCTTAAGAATCCCATGGTCACTAAAACAATTCTTTAAAATGGTAATTTTATTAGTGTAGTACACAGAAATAAGAAACAGATGGATTCATTTTTCTTTAAAATATATCTGGTTTAAAAATACTCAAGGATTAAATATTTGGTCAAATGTGTTTAAGTTTTGCTAAGTGATTAACACCTGTAAAACATTTGAAGGTGTTAGCCAGTTTGAAAATCCAAGGTTCTACCACAACAGAGCATTTTCTCTGATGAAGAAGTAAAGCTGTCAATATTTGCAGATAAGATACCACATATAGAAAACACTAAGGAATCCACCAAAAGTTTACAAAAAAAATTCTCAAAGTTTACAAAATGAATAAAAGAATTCTGTCAAGTAGAAGGATACAAAATTAATAGAAAGAAATCTGTTGCATTCCTATATATTAATAATGAAGAATCAGAAGGAAAATGAAGAAAACAATCCCATTCACAATTGATTAAAAAAAATACCTGGGAATAAACTTAATCAAGGAAGTGAATGACTGCTATTTTGAAAGCTATAAGACATTAAAGAAAGAAATTGAAAAGGACATAAGTAAATGGAAGAATACAGTTTCCAGCACAAATAATGCCCCTTTTTAATTATAAAATCTTTAACTCAAAATCATAAGCATGTAATTCTGTAACATAACAATATCACACTCAAGCACACCACATGACATTTTAGGTGACATTTTTCTAATTAAAACTATAAATTATTACACCCATATTATTACCCTACCGACCACACTCAAGCAGGCCTTAACTTCTGCCAGACCCTATATATCATGCTCATGGACATGAAGGATTAATACTGTTAAAAAGACCACACTACCCAAAGCAATTTACAGAGTCAATAAAATTCCTATCAAAAGACCAATATCATTCTCCTCAGAACTATAACAAATAATCCTAAAATTCATGTGGAACCACAAAGGACCTTGAATAGCCAAAGAAATCTTGAGAAAGAATAACAAAATTGGAGGTATTGTGGTGCCTGATCTCAAACTATACTACACACTATAATAATCAAAATAGTATGGTAATGGCACAAAAAAAGAAAAAAAGATACATAGATCAACGGAACAGGATAGAAAATCCAGAAATAAACCCTTGTTTATATGGTCAGCTAATCTATCACCAAGGAGGTAAAAATATATGCTGGAGTAATTACAGTATTTTGAACAAGTAATATTGGAAAAACTGGACAAAAAATGAAGGAGAGAAAAAACTCCACAAAGCTCGGCCACTCTCTTACCCCATGTACAAAAATAAACTCAAAATGGGTTAAAGACTTAAATGGAAGTCTTGAAATCATAAAACATCTGGAGGAAAAATAGGAAGTAAACTATCTGACATTAGTCTAATATCTTTGTGGACACATCCTCTCAATCAAGAGAAACAAAAGAAAACTATAAACAAATAAGACTACATCAAACTAAAAAGTTTCTGCAAGTAGAAAAAGACCTTCAACAAAACAAAAAGGCCACCTACTAAGAATGTATTCATAAATTACATAGTAAAAGATTGATATCCAACATATATAAGAAATTCATACAACTCAATAACAAAAAAATAAACAATCTAATTGAAAATGGGCAAAGGGTATGAAAAGACATTTCTCCAAAGAGGACATACAAATGACCAGCAGACACATGTAAAGATGCTCAATATCACTAATCATAAGGGAAATGCAAATCAAAACCACAGTGAGATACCACCTCACACCAGTCAGAATGGCTATTATCAAAATTCAACAAATAACATGTTAGCAAGGATGTGGAGAAAAGGGAACCCCTCATGCACTGTAAGTGGGACTGCAAGCTGGTACAGCTCCTAAGGAAAAAAGTATGGAGATTCCTCAAAGAAACTAAGAATAGATACATCAATTTAACCCAGCAATTCCACTAATGGGTATTTATCAAAAAAAAAATGCAAACACTGATTCTAAAAGATATATGCTCTCCTATGTTCTTTGCAGCACTATTTACAATAGGCAGGATATGGAAGTTACCTAGGTGTCCACCAATATATAAATGGATAAAGAAGACATGGTATATATACCCTATGGAATATTACACAGCAATAACAATAAAATCTTTCCATTAGCAACAACATGGATGCATCTAGAGGATATTATGATATGTGAAATAAGTCAGGCAGAGAAAGACAAATACTGTATGGTGTCACTTATGTGTGAAATCATAAAACAAAACAAAACATACAAACAAAACAAAAATAGATTCTCAGAACAGAGATCAAAAGGATACTTACCAGAAGGCAGGGGTGGGAATTTAGTGGTTAGTTTATATGGTAACGAATGATTACTAAAATTGGGAGGCCAATCGCATTGTAAGGCATAATAATGATGGGTCATTATAGTGTATACCTGAAACTAATATAATCAACACAAATTTCTATACCAATTACATTTAAATAAAAAAGTAAATTTTAAAAAATTCTCAAAGTCAAATATTCTTCCATCACCATATATTTGATCCCTTTTACCCTTTACTACCCTCTCACTCCTCTTCCCTCTGGTAACCACCATATCGTTGCCTGTGTGTATGAGCTTTTGTTTTTCTTGATTGTGCCTTTGTTGCTTTCAGTTTTATATCCCACATATGAGTAAAATCATACGGTTCTTGAAGTTTTTCTGACTTATTTTGCTTAGCATGAAGAATAAACTTTGGATGGTGGGCATACAATGAAATACATAGATGATGTATCAGAAACGTGCACTTGAAACCTGTGTAAATTTATTAACTAATATCACCACAATAAATTTAATTTAAAATTCCTCCCCATAGAAAATAATTTTTTTCTTCTTCCTTTCTTTCTTTCTTTCTTTCTTCTTTCTTTTCTTTCTATATCTGTGAAATATGTAATTGGTGTTTTAATAGGGATTTCACTGAATATATAAAATGCTTTGGGGAGTATGGACATTTTGATGATGTTAATTCTTCCAACCCATGAACACGGTATATGCTTCCATTTATTTGTGTCTTCCTTAATTACTTTCTTCAGTGTTGTGGAGTTTTCTGAGTATAGGTCTCTTATCTCTTTAGTTAAGTTTATTCATAGGTACTTTATTTTCCTTGTTGCTAAAGCAAATGGGATTTTTTTTCCTGATTTCTGATTTTGGCATTTTGTTGTTGGTATACAAAAATGCCTTCAATTTATGAATATTGACTTTATATCCTGCTGTTTTGCCAAATTCACTTATTAAGTAAAGTAGTTTTTTGGTGGAGTCTATGGAGTTTTCTATGTACATTATCATGCCATCTGCAAACAATGACAGTTTTATTTCTTCCTTTCCAATTTGGATGCTTTTGTTTCTTTTCTTGTCTGATCAGTGTGGCTAAGACTTCGAATACAATGTTGAATAGAAGTGGTAAAAGTGGACAACCTTGTCTTGTTCCCATTCTTAGTGGGAAAGCTTTTAGTTTTTGCCCGTTGAGTATGATGTTGGCTGTAAGTTTCTCATATAAGGCCTTTATTATATATTTGTAATTATAAAATTATATTTACATATATATATTATATACTTATGTTTATAATCAATATCTACATTTATGTCCATGTAAATATATGAATTCAATAAGAGAGATCTTCCTTGATAGAATTGGTTTGAGGACTACTTGAGGATTTAATTGATCATAAACTTAATAGGAGGTAATACTAGTGGCTCTCTTCAGAAAAAAAACATAATGCAGTTGTCTAATGCATTAGAAGACATGCAGAGTACACAAGAACTTAATATGTAATGGAGAAAGTGGCTCATAACATTGAGTAAGAGATAATCAATAACAACCTTAAGAAAACTGTCTGTTGGGGGAAGAACATATCACTTTAGAGCCATTCTTCCCAGTATCCCCTGAAATAAACTCCAGATGTATTTTTTAAATGTAAAAAAGAAGGAAAAAATGTCAATGTAATAGAAAATATTGGAATGTATGTGAGTAGTTTCACAGTGAAAAATCATAAAAATTCAAACGATTTTCCTATTTAAAAAGTTAAGGCTTCAGTAAATAAAAAACACCATCAAGAGAACTAAAAGTTGTCAGTAAGTAAAATATATGATGGGTTTATGTTTTCACAATCTCACCTCCTCACCCAAATTCCATCTTCTCTTTTTCTTCTTTTCCATGTCATACTTCTTAAAAGGGCAATTTTTCTGCCCCTATTTCTATAAACCCTGAAGTCACAAAGTCCATCTTTTTAGTACACTCCAGCGGTGATTCTTAAATTTCAGCTTGCATCAGAATCCCCTAGAGGGGTTCTAAAACACAGAGAGAGAGGTCCCATCCCTGAGTTTCTGATTCAGCATGTCTAGGTCAAGCTTGAGATGCTGCATTTCTAACAAGTATCTAGATGATGTTGATGCTACTGATTTTTGGTCCACACATGAAAATCCTTATTCCACAGAATATTCTCTTCCTGTGCTTAAAGAGCTTTAGTAATTGACAAATTTGGTAGTCCAATTTCAGTCCTCATTTTACTTAATATTTTGGCATCATTTGTCATATTTTTCTACTCCTACTTCTTTGAAAATCTCTCTTTACTAGGTTTCCATGACATTGATTTTGAATTTTGTTTGCAACTCAGAACTCTTATTTGTATGCCTGGTATATAATGTCTCCTATAACCTAAGTTCTATTTGTCATATAGCTTTAGTTTTATTATTCTCTTTCCCCAATCTGATAGCGCACTTACCCTGGGTTCCCATCCAAACTTACAGTTAATGTATTATTATACTTCTATGCTTGTACACAGGTTTCTTTTTTCCCTTCTTTGCCTGACAAAGTCCTTATTTACCCTTCAAGACTCAGCTCAAATGACACTCTCTTTGAGAAGGATTCTGCCAGATGTAATTGTCTCTTGAAATTTTCCCAGAATTTTATAGATAATGTATTAGAGCATCTAAGGCATTTAAGTCTAATTATTTGCTCATACAATCATGTGCCACATAACCACATTCCCATAAACAACAGACCACGTATATGACAGTGATCCCATAAGATTATAATGGAGCTGAAAAATTCCTATCACCTACTGACATCATAACTGTTAAAATGTTATAGTGCAATGCATTACTGACATGATTGAGGTGATGCTGGTATAAACAAACTTACTGTGCTGCCAGTCATATAAAAGCATAACACATACAATTATGTACAGTCCATAATACCTGATAATGATAATAAATGACTGTTTATGCTTTATGTATTTGCTATATTATACTATGTATTTATTATTATTTAAGAATGTACTCTTTTACTCATTAAAAAAAACAGTTTGCTGTAAAATAGTATGCTATGTTATGCTGGCAGCAACCTTATACATCTCTTGTTTACCAGGTCTCTTGATTGCATTATTTTCTCTTGCACTTGATTTAATCTTGGGTTGTTTTGTACAATAGCAGCTGTACCAGCTTGTAGCCTAGGAGCAACAGGCTATACCATATAGCCTAGGAGTGTAGTAGGCTATACCATCTCAATGTTTGTGTAAGTGCACTCTATGATGTTTGCACAAAGATGAAGTTGCCTAACTTATATTTCAGAAAGAATCCCCCTTGTTAAGTGGTTCATGGCTCTATATCAATTTCACTGAAATATGAGCTCATCACCAGGACTGTTTCATATGTGAGGCCTAGCACAATGTTGACTCAGGGAGACTGGAAGTGTTTAATGAATTAATCAATGGGCCAAAAGTACAAAGCAGTAGTGGTAAACACTGCTTAGATACAATGTTTGGGGCAGGACTGTTTTCAGAGGCATCCTGTTTTCTCTCTAGAGAACACATTCCTATCAGCTGATTCTAAGATCTGATCAGGTGGTGAATGACTAACTTATTTTGCAATGTACCTGGGACAGCAATGCCAACAAGAAGGTGTTTAATAAATTCATTTGAGATGAAAATGATGAAACAGATAACCTTGCCCTCTTAACATGTTAGAATATACACTATTAATTTTACCTCAAAGTTAATTTCTAACTGACCAAAATGAGAAATTAGGAGGCTAGATAAATAAAGAGATATTTGTAATTCAAATATATTGCACATTTTGAAAAAAGCAATTAATCTGAGCAATTTTCCAAAAGAGTAATTCAAGTTAATTTTACAAAAGTTTCAGTTTTTATAAACATCCCAGCCTTGGGAGCATTTAAACATACTTCATGGTTCTACAGAATTAGATACATGAATATAAATCTCAAAATCCCCCATTGCTGATCTAAATTTTTTTAAGTTTTCTGGAGGTATAAGATTAAAAT
Source organism: Pteronotus mesoamericanus (assembly GCF_021234165.1). NCBI lineage: Eukaryota > Metazoa > Chordata > Mammalia > Chiroptera > Mormoopidae > Pteronotus > Pteronotus mesoamericanus. The sequence goes on along the minus strand of NW_026555105.1, from coordinate 29,810,822 downwards.
ACATGATACTTAATAATACAAGAAGTTAATGATAATTGTCACACTGAAAATAAATCACAAATTTCCAGAAAAACAGTAAGATAAAAATTTGTTATATTTTATACAGAGAAATAAATGATTATTTAGTTTTTTAAATTTGAGGTGTTCCAAACTGGAGTTTAGAAAGACCTCTTGGACAGCAGTGTGAGGATTTGTGTTTGAGGGTATAGGAGATAGAAGACAAGAAGGCCAGTTAGGAAGATGTGATAATCTAAGTGAACGATGGGGATAGATCAGAGGGACTGAAACCTGAGGTATGTGTGATCAAAGTACAAACATCTTGGTGGCTGATTTGATGTTGGAAGGTGAAAGAAAAAACAGTAGGATGATCCTCTGATTTTTGCTTGGGTTACTTGGTTGATAATGACAAGGAAGGGGAGGGGGGGAGGCTCTAAAGGGCTTAGTTTCAATAATGTCAGTGTGACATGTCAAAGGGATTACCTAGGAATAGATGGCTAATAAAGAGTTAGATAACAAGGTATAACCTAAGAGAGAGTTTTTAGAAATGTTTTAGAAGAGTTTTTAGAAATTTTAGAAATGTGGAATTTAGGTTTCTATGAATTAAGATCTTTTTCACATCTAATAATATAAAATCCCTAATTCTAAATTACTATTTGCTTTCATTAGAGGTTCAGTCAATCTAGGAGTTGGTCATAGAAATAGAACCCACTTAGATGATTACTATCATTTCTCAAATGAAAGTATTTCCTCAAAGTATCTCAATATACTTAGAGAACATTTTATCCTGCTGAATTGAAAAATAGCAGCTTCAGCTACTGTATATCAAAGATAAATACATCCTCCTCTAAATATTGGAGTCTGATACAAATTAAAAATATTTTACAATGGTTTACATTTTGTTAGCGGGTCCACAAATTGATGATTCAATCCTTCTGTTACTCTCAATCATGCTATATGCAGTATAAACCCTTCTCAAAGTCTGATATATGCAAAAATCATGTGGGGATCTTAGTAAAATTCAGGTTCTGATTCAGTGGGATTGGGATGGGTCCTGATATTTTGCATTTCTAACAAGCTCCCATGTGATGCTCACACTCCTGATTCATAAGGTTCACAGCATAGAAAAGAGACAAAATGAAACAGTCCTGCAGTCAGATTTTATATGGATAAAAGTCCAATTTTCTGGTCTCAGGCAATTCATTTTCCTGAATTCATTTTCTCTTACTATAGAATGAAGCGATTATCACCAGCTTTCATGGAACCTACTGAGAATAACATTGTAACCATGTGCAACTGGAAGATCAGAGAGAAATTCACAGAAAATTATGAGGAGAAAGTTGATACATGAATGTATGGAACAAAGTGATAAAAGGAAAGCTGAGAATTAAAAGAGAGAAGAAGTAGGAACAGATGGGTGATGCGCTGAAGAAAATGAACAAGGTATGGAACTTTTTATCTACTCAAAATTTAAAAAATAAGTGAATTTTTTTTCTGTGAGTTGAGGGGGAAAAGAGAAAGGATGGAAGAATTGGGGAACAAGAGAGTGACAACTGCCTAGGAAAGGCAATTCCTGATATGCTGTCTCTTGATTTTCTGAATGTAGTTTTTAGCAAATATTAATGTGTGTGAGATTCACCCACCCTGTTTGTTAAAATGCAGATTCCTCAGCCTTATCTTTAAAGATATTAAATCTAGGTCACTGGGATGGACCAAGGTCTATGCATTTTAAATAAGCACCTTAAATATGTGTTAACTTAGAGAGATAGTTTGAGAGGCACTGTTAAGACCCTAGGTGAAAAAGAAAAATGTAGAGTATTTGAAAGCCAACAAAATGTTGTAGAATCAGTAAAAAGATACCTTAGGAAGTATAAGTTTAAAAGCATTTGCAGAAGACAATGTTCCAACAGCTGCAAGTAGTGATACTTTGGAAAAGCCAGTGATTAAATGCTTCCATAGTTAAACTTCAACAAATGAGAGATGTGAGTCAATGAAAAGAACCCCAGTACTCCTAGACCTCAGTGAGCAATTCTGGGGTGCAATCACATTTTTTTACATGGATTCAGTCCCCTACTGAATTGAGCACTAGCTGTCCACTGTGCCCACATTCTTTGTTGGTATTTCTCCCTTCTCTGTTTCTCTTCCTCACCCTCTCGTATATTCATCCTGAAATTGCCTCTCAGGGCAAATTACTTGCCCTAGTCCCTGTCTTAGAGTTTGGTAATGGCTGGCAGGGAGGGGAACTATAGCATGTGTCAACAACACATTTATATTTGTGTATATGTATACATGTATATATATGTGTATATTTGTTTATAAACTATATACATGGTACTGTACTAATATACTATATTTCTGGTAAAAACAGTCAAGAAATACTTGACATATGAAAAGAAATATGAAATAATATGCTATATCTAAATAGCTTGCTATCTAAAGTGGTTTTACACTGTGAATATCTAGCATCTCAAGAAACAGTGTCCTTTGAAGATATGGCCTCCACTACAGTTAGTGAAGAGAGGCTTTAAGCCTGTGCTTCAAATAGCCTTCCTAATTATTTGTATTTTTTCTGCTTTTTTGCACATATTTCTTGCCATACTTGAGCATTTTATTGTCTATAACCTCATGATAGGATGGATGAAGCAGTCATTCTAAGAGTAGGATATAAGTCAATGCTACTGGCAGTGCTGTTTACTTATCATCATTTAACTGGTTTTATCTTCAAGGTGGTAGTTCCTTTCAGGAATCCTTTTCAACACATTTCTCCATTTTGTGAGAAATTAAATGAAAACATAATAATTAAATCCATAATTCCTCCTAACCAGGTCATTTAACTAACAACACTTTGCAACAAGGACCAGAACAAATGGGAGGGTGTCACTATCGTCCAAATGGCTCTGGGGAACTTGCGCCCTTTCCACAAGCTTCCTCCTAGATCATATGTTGCTCTAGACTCTCATACCTGGACTGAATTTAGGTGCTGTATGTTAAATAGTTGTTGATTTCAATTTCTGTCCTTCCTAAGATCAAAACTATAAAGTTAAGAAACTCAGGGGTCTATAAAGATAAAGCTTAAACTTCATAGAATTACTTTTAGCTCTTTATAATCTGTCCTTTGCTTAGAATATCTTTCATCTTCACTTACACTTCACATTCTGTGCTTCAACATTACAGACTTCCTTAAATTTGTAAAATCAGTCTCACTCTTTTACATTATTGAGCCTTTGTAAATGTTCTTGTCCACATCTGACTTTTTATTCTTTTACCAGCCTAAAGAGTCACAGTACCCACTGCCTTCTACAGCAATTATCTCTGGTGCTTCATGACCACCACCATGGTTCAACACCAACATGGTTTTTGAATTGGCATTGGAGACTTCCAAGTGAGTTCATATCTATCTCACCCCATAGAGTCCCACCTAAAGCATGTCTGCAGGCATCTTTTAGCTCTCTGTTCCAAGAACATCTCCATGCTAACTCCCATGAGCATGCACAGTCCCTGGAGGAAACTCTCCACCAGTGAATAAGAGTCCAGTTTCCTGTCTTTCAAGTGACAGTTTTGGAAAACATTGTATTTGTTTCTCAGGAAGTCCTAGTAGAACCAAGCCCCACTGCCCACAGGGGAACCCTTGATAAAACATCTTTATAATTACCCTCCCTCTTCCCCATCTCACTTACCCTCACTAATGCTTCCTGGGACCTACTCCCAAACCATTTGCACCAAAATCCCTGTCACAGGTTCTGCTTTCAGTAGAAAACAAAATAAGACATGTTGTTTTATCAAACTGCCCCTGAAACCCTAAAATTTTCCCCTAAGTAGATGTATTTCTATTATCTTTGAAACTCTCCAACTGTGTATATATCTTAGCTGTTTCATGTCTTACAAACTGACAGTATTGCTGGATATCACACATGTTCTCAGGTGTCTCTTCTAGTCCCCTGCAAAGGGGTCATCCAACCAGATAGAATGTCCCTGGCATGCTCCCTGGTACTCATACATGCCTGTTCACCCTGGTTATTTTGTTGCTCATCTGATGTGGCATTCTGGGGTTCTTGATGTCGCTCTGCTCCATGGACACTGTAGTTTCCCCTGACACTGACATTTGCCTAAGTTTACTCCTCCAGTCCTCTTAAAAACTGTGACTTTAAGTGAAATGGCCCATGATAAAACCAATTTTACTGTAGGCAAATTGATATAAACAAGAGTTAAGTTCCCATGACATAAATCTGGTCACAAAAACACCAAACTTCTAAATAAAGACCAAATGCAATTGTAATATTAAACACTGAAATATATGTGAGCTATGCATACATTTTTAAAGGACTGATAAAAACAACCTGCTGATTCCAGTTCAGGATTGCAGGTGGCCAGAGCTTAACCATGAAGTGGAGACCAACAATGGACAGGACACCCTTCCATTGCAGTGCACTCACAGAAACTCTCACAACTCCCATTGGCACAAAGTAGCAATAACAATTCACCTCATGTGCAGATCTTCTGGATATGGGAGAAAACCAGAATTCCTTGAGGAAACCCAAGAAGACATGCGGAAAATGTCCCAACTCCACAAAGAGTGGCCCCAACCAGGAATCTTTTTTTTTCCCCTCATCAATGTTATAACAAAAAGCCATTGAACAAAATTATGTTATTTAAGGACCTGTTGTACAGTTATCCTTACCAGACTCAACTCTCCTTCATGTTTGTCCACTAGGTAGGCAGTCCTGGCTAGTACTCATGGTTGATTCTTCAAGTCCCCCTGCTCATGTCTTGACTACCACAGCTCCAAGAGGCCTATGGGAGATTACTTAAGCCCCAGAGATTTTTCAATTCAGTGAAACAGTTGTTCAGTTTTCATTCTCTAAGACATTTTCATTCATTCAAAAGGTTAAACAGGGATGCATTTAATCAATACTTAACATTTTTGATTTAAAAATACTACTCTCTTTAATCTCCTTAAATGACTGACACTTCCTAAATAAGATAAATTCAATATGCTCCACATAATCCTACCTCCAATAACCTGTGTGGCTTATTCAAGTTATTTAACTTCTCCAGGTTTTAGAATTTTCATTTATGAAATGGAAATAATAGTTCCTTTCCTACTGAATGACATTGGACAAAACAAGATTATCTCTTGAGTTTTCTTAGATCTCTAGACTAGGGCTTATGGTCATTACCATCTAACTATATGATATGAAGATATTATTTCAATTTCCTATCAAACATATATACACAGAAACACAAACACACAGTATCTCCCCTCCTCCTTCACTGATATGTCATCCTTTGAACGATATTTCAGCTATACACCTAAAATGGATGCATAAATATAATTGCTGACATCGATTTCTTCCCAAAAAAACCCTATCACAATGGAGCAAGTGTGTAGCTCTCAATAAAGGATGTGACAATTATGGATATAAATTCAGCCTTTGGCGTGCCAGAGTTACAGCATCCTCATATTTAGACATCAAACAAGACTTCCCTGTTGTACAAAGCAAAGGAACAGGAAAACGTAGACACTCAGCATGACTGCACTGGCTCCAGCGGGTCAGGAGTTTGCTTCTTCAGAGGATGAAAATACTCTACGCTTCCTGTGTTTCAGGAAGAAGCCGGGTCCATCTTGGCAACATAAAGCTTCATGGTGCTTAAAAACAAGCATGCCTCATATCCACCCTCATATCACTGGTTTTGAGAGTGAGGGTGAGAAAAAAAACCCTGGATTCCACTGGGAGAAAGAAACATCAAAAGAATTGTCATTAAACTATTAAAACATTAAAAAGTTAGGGAACAGAAATTAGGATGACTTTTTCGCTTATTTATCCTGGATTACTTAATCATCCCAGTTTATTTACTCATGCCATTTTGGGGTCCTTTTGCTCTGAAATCATGGGGGAGAGAAAGGCTAAATCTAACCTTGAGCTCAGAGCAAAATTATTTATTTGCTAGAATGACCATATGTGTAAAATGTATTGTAAAGGAGACTACCAGCATATAACTCTTTCATATAAAGAAAATAAAATTTAAAAAAAAGAATGAGATAGGATAGGATAGTATGATCATTAGTTATTTAATCAGTTAATCATTTTTATTGTGAACATTTGAAATATACAAAAAACAAAAAAAACCCACAGATATAATGAGCAACCATTCCCACGTCTACACAGCTTCAACAATCATAATCCTAGTATGGACATTTTAGAGTTCTATATGCTTAGGCCATTCAAGGCTTGGTCAAGCCTGACAGAAATACATTTGGCATTTTTAGCACATGATTCTCTTTTTCTTCTTCTGTTGTTAGTAGCCACTATAAATGTACCACAGGAAAAATGAGCCAAACTACATGAGTGTGTGGGAGTTTTCCCATGCAGTGTATTTGTTTAATTCACATATTCAGTCCCCAGGGAAATTTTTAAAAAGTTAATTTCACTCTAGTAGATCCAAAGAACTCATCATTTTACAAGCTCTGGGTTATTAATTGTTATAGTTACTTCCCTGTGACGTCAGTAAGTGGAAAGTGTTATTATGCCCATTTCACAGATGAAGAAACTGAGGGCTTTTATGATTATATGTCTCATCTGGAGCCAAACTGCGCTGGCAAGACAATCAAGGACTTCCAATAAAGTCTATTTATTTAACCTCTATACCGTCACTAGAAATACAATGTGAGCAATGTATACGATTTAAAATTTTCCAGTAACCACATAAAGTTGAAATTATTTTTAATATTATAGTTTATTTAACCAATATGTCCAAAATACTATCATTCCAAAGAGCAATGTGTTTGAAAAAAATAGTTACATTCTTATTTTCATACTAAATCTTCAAAATAGTGTGTATTCAGCATGTAAAGAACACCTCACTTTGGATTTGCCACATTTCAAGTGCACAATTGCCATGGGGCTGGTAGTGGCTCTGAAAACAGATAGCAGAGCACTAGTATAGGTTTTTCTCTCACAAGGCCACCCTTCCTCCCACTAGAGAGCTTAGCCAAGACATTGCATATCTTTGGTTGACAGTTTGGAATGCCTTAAATTTTGTTTTAATATCGCTTTTGGTTTGGGCCAAATTGTAGACATGAATTAAGGCCCCTGGAAAATAATATGCAGTCCAACTTCATGAGAAAAAGAGAGAAACCCACCCTCACAAATTTAGAAGAGGATATAATATATTTTGAATTCTAGTTCCTGCAATTGAACTGGTTTAATAAAATTAGGAATGAGCCTGTGGTGGGCAAGCAAATAAATTTCTTATTGAAGGGGCATGAAGCTGTAATTTGTTGAGCTATCATTTAACAGATAAATACTGAAAATATTTTTTTTTCTGTTCACAACTTAATAAATTCCACAAACTACAATAGTGTACTAGTTACTGAATAGTATGTGTTTTTTGAGGGGATGGTGGAGGATGACCTATATTTAGCTCAGTGCTTAATGATATTCAGGTAGAGAGAGCTTTTCCTCTTCTAATTAAAGCACACTTTCATTCCCCATGGTAGGGGGTTGCCCTTTGAACATTGACCTTCATGTACCCCACAAAACCATAAGTAGATTCATCCAAACTTTTCATTTATTTCACTGGAGGTCCTTGATTTTGGTGGTAACATCAAACAAAATGGCTTAAATCTCAAAAATATTTTACAAAGTCAAAAATCCATGACAACCCAAAGAAAGTTTAGCATCTGGGTTAGAGGTAAACAATGCAACATTTTCAAAGGCAAAAAATGTAACTATAGCCAGTATTCCACATGTGGGTGCCACTATGATGAATGATAGCCTAAAGTTAAACAAATCAGGTGTTCAGTCATTGAAAACACAATGACTTATCAGCTAGTGACGCTGGGGTAAAGAAAAAACATTACATAATATTAAAAGCTAATAAGGTAATGTTAATTGCAGGTTTAGAACTATGTACGATGGCTAGCCATAAAATGCTCAGTAATCTCACTTATACTGAGAATCTTAATACTAGGATACACATAGAATCTGCAGTTATTTTAGAGGCTTATTTTGAAGTAGATAGTTTAGAAGAGTTGGACCCTATAAATGTTTAATAATGAAAACCAATAAAATAATTTCATTATATTTATATGTCTACCACTCCATCCATCCATCTTTTTCTGTACGTATGTACCATCTATGTACGTTCATCCCCAAGAAAATAAATAATAAAATCATACTAGAAGGCAGATGATTAAATTAGAAAATATTAGTACGCATGCATAAGACAGGGGTGGGGGGTGGGAAAAGCCCCATTCACTGAATAAAGACTCGTTTAACGGATTTAAAAAAAATGTGATGGGGCCCTGGCCAGTGTGGCTTAGTTGGTTGGGGCATCATTCCATACATCAAAATGTTGGGGTTTCAGTACCCAGTCACGGCACATATCTGGGTTGCCGGTTAAATACCCAGTTAGGGCCGGTATCAGAGGCCACTAATCAATGTTTCTCTATCTCTCTCTCTCCCTTCTTCCTCTCTCCCTAAAAATCAATAAACATATTAAATGTTTTAAAAATGTGATGGATAGATATATAAATAGATAGGTAAATAAATGATAAATAATTATTTCTCAATTTAAAAGAAGAACATTCTGTCATTTGCAACAAGAGGATGAACCTTGTGGACATTATTCTAAGTAAAATACGACAGAAAAAGGTAAATAGTCCATAATCTCACTTATACAGGGAATCTTAAAAAGCTGAACTCAAGGAACAGAGTAGATTCATAGTTTCCAGGGTCTGGGGGCCAAGGGAAATAGGTAAACATTGGTCAGGGGTACAAATTCTGAGTTTGAAGATGAATAAATTCTGGGGTGACTATGATTAACAGCACTCTATTGTATACGTGAAAATTGCAAAGATAGTAGATCTTAAATGTTATCACCACCACAACAAAAACAAATGGTAATTAATGTATATGCTAACTAACCATATTGTGATCATCAGTTAGCAAAATATACATGTATTAAATCATCACATTGTATGCCTTAAACTTTCACAATGTTACAAGGTTGGGGAGGTGGGAAGGTCCATTCAAGAGGTAAGTTTTCAAAATAGCCTTCTTCAGTGCAAGGCTATCTCCTAAATTCTTCAAATATTCCTTTTATTCAAATCACTTCAAGAAAAATAGCTCAAAAATTCACACCTATTTGGAAGGGCTGGTAATAATTTATGTAACAACTTAAAAGCTCACATTAAAAAGTAACGAAGCAAAGATTTTGTTTTTGCTCACAGGATTCAATTTAACATCACTGCTTTAGCCCTCGTTCTCCAGACTTTTCTCTCACACCTTCTACCTAGTTGAAGACTCTCTTGTTTTAAAGAAATTTGTTTGACTTTACAAGAATTCTGGCATGAAGTGAAATACATGCACATGCAAGAAGCATGCGAAATGCATTTACACATATTGCACATGAACCTGGATAGATCGTGAAGCTAAATGGTGAATGAACCCAACGCAACCTCAACTTTCCTATTAGGGAATTAGTTAGTGAGACAAGGAATAAATGATTCTTGCCCATACAATTCTTGCTTTCTTCCCAGAGAATCAGATCTTCCAAGCTTTAGAGCAGCCTCTTGGGAATTTCCCTTATTCCCACTTGGACAAACTGTGGTCTCTCAGAAACCGTCTAGAAGTCACAATGATAAATAAATAGCTAAACAACTAAAAATTGCTTTTTCCTTAGATTAATACACTGCAAATAGTAGTAAATTACCACATCATCAGGTTATTTAATATGCTGCTTTTATGTTTGTGTCTTGTTTTATTTTATTTTATTTTTAAAGAAAGAGAGAGAGAGCGTGTGGCTCAGTTGGTTGGAGAATTGTCCTGTAGACAAAAGTGTTGACGGTTTGATTCCCGGTTAGGGCTTGTACCTAGGTTGCAGGTTAGATCCTTCAGCAGAGGTGCATGTGGGAAGCAGCTGATCAATGCTTCTCTCTCTCTCTCCCCCTCATTCTCTCTTCCTCTCTCTCTAAAATCAATAAACATATTTAATGTTTTTTAAAGAAAAGGAAAAGAAAGAAGCATTTATTTCCTCTTTCTCTTGGATAATACATGCTTATTTTGTGTTTTATGATAAAGCAATTCATCATTTCCTTTGAACACACATATTACTAAAAAGCTGTCCAAAATTTAAAGCCTCGTGCATTAATTAGATATATGGAGTCTGACAATAGCAAATAAAAATTCCTAAATCCTAAAGAAATTTTCCATCAATAAAATCTTTGCAGTCATAACAGCTTCCTTTTATTCCACAGACATTTCAAAATCTGAGGATGGGAAATCAAGGGCCCGTTTGATGAGGCTGAGTATCAAACACACAGGCTTTCCAACCCTTAGGCAGTTTACTTGGTGACTTCACATCACATCTGGATTGCAAAGCTCCCTGCAGCCCAGGCCTTATATTCAGGCCACCAGGTTTACACAAAGAGACCGCCCAGCTGCTAGCTGGTAAAAGGTTCCTGGGGTGGCTCCTGGGGTCTCAAGCAGTCCCTGAGAGGTGCGTAATTCAGTGCAAGATTTCAGTGCAGAAGCCGTCCCTGCAATTACATGTCCCTGTAGATTACAGTGTAATTACATTGAGGAGACTGGAAAAATAATTGCTTGTAACTTACCCGGTGGTTGAGAAGGCATAAATAATCACGTGTGCACTGTGTAATGATGTGTGATCATTTTGCCACTATTGTGTCATAGCTACCACCTATTTAGATGATCAGCAGTGACTTTTGGAGAAAAAAAGCACTTGCAGGTTATTTGTAAACTGAAATGTAAAGAACTAATGCTTTGACAGCAACACCTTGCCTTCCAAAGAATTGCCTCAGGAAAAATTTTATAAGACATCCCGACCCCAACTTGCATTCACAAGGCGAGTGAAAAGGAGCAGTGTAAGTGTTGCTTGATTTTCACTTTTCAATTTGGCTTCTACCATCTGGCCCTTATTTCCCAGGCTCTGACATTTGATCTCTAGGAAGGTTTAGATAAAACTATTCAAGTTGTTAAAAATTCAACTTAATGCAGAATTGATATTGAGAGATTATTCTTAATTTTAAAATCATTTTACATGTTTAATTTATAACAACTTAGATGATATTTCCTAAGATTTAGTCCTAATTCCCTTCAGAAACAATTCCTCAGTCTCATTTATTGTTTTAAATAAAGAAAAGAAACATTCTATGTCCAAACAACATGTAATTTTAAGGAACTTTGCTGTATATGGGTAATTTATGCATAATTCACAAACACAAATTACTTAATCTGTTCGTGGCTAAAGTAAAAAAATGTGTGTGCCTTTTCATAATTTCTTCCAGATTTGAGAGTAGTGTTGTTTGACCTCTTTGCTTCATCACATCTTGGCTCAATAATTGATGAAGCATGGGAATAAACCTAGTATTAAATTAGAGGCTTTGGAATCCCATTTTTTAAATCCTATTTGATTAGATGTTAAATTATTTTTAAAAAATAATTTTTCCATTGTAAGGTACAAAATTTTAATTATTTTTAAAATGCAATAAAAATTGATTTAAGCTTAATCTCTAATAGCAGCTGCCATAGAAAACCAATGTTAGTGAGCATAGTAGTTTGAATTATGAAGAAAACATTGTTAAACTAATTTCAAAGCTAGATTGTTGGAAAGAAATAAAAATTAAATTCTAAAAAAAAAAACCTAAACATTTGAAGGTATTATTTAGTATAGAGGTCACAACCCTTTTGGGCCATGAGTTTTTTGGCAATTTGGTGAAACTTATGAACTCTTCTCAAAATAGTGTTTATGAAAACATAAGTTAAAATACATAGGAATGCAAATGAGAACTGTATGAATGCAGTTTAAGAAAGGTCTGTGATGTAGTAAAACAAAGTTTTTTATTGATGATTATATGTCTATTAAATTTAAAGGATTTACTAACTACTGCATTTTCAAAGTAGTGAGAAACATGAGATTTGAAGATATCATAACTACTATCATGCAATATAAAAATATCTATGTCATGGTACTGTGATTTGTTACTCACATTCATTACCAAAAAAAATGCTCTACTTAGGATAGAGCTTAGTAAAAACAAAAATGCAATTTTTCCCATCCTAGTTCACAGATCCTCCGATAGACCTTTTCTTGGGAGATGGGGAGGGACAAATGGAGTCTTGTGGTTGCTAGGTTAAGGGTGTCTGATTTTGCACTAGTTTCTAAAAGAGGTATTAAACACACTGTTGTTCAGTGGTGTCATTTCATTCCTAATGTCAACTGATTGTCTTTGATGCCAATTCAACACCAACAGGAATCCCCAATGTGGGGTGCAATGAGGAAGGAAACTTCATTCAATGCCAATGGTGATATGTCATGGCTGTGAAAACAGCGCAGCTGTGAGGCTGCCCCAGGGCTAGGCCCGTCTTAGGCTAGCCAGCTCCACTCTGCTTCACTCAGCATTGGTCCCATCCCTTCTGCTGTGGGGAGACAGCTTCTCAGTCTCTTCCACTCTGCACCAGCAAGGCTGTAGCCAAGGAAATGCATTCTTTAGTGTGTGATGAAAAGTACACTCCCTTGGCAAGAGGGGAGCTGATTTATATGGACAGAAGTCCCTGCCACCAGTCCCTGATTGGTTTGCCCTCATGGAAATGAGGACTCCAAATCCTCACAGTTTTATTGGTCCAAAAACACTGTCCTGATTGGTTAGAACACAGACACTCTGATTGGTCAAAGCTGCACAGATCCAATTGGATGGGAAAAGCCTCAGTCCTATTGCTTGAAATAGGACTCCAGGAACTCCTTTAAGGGTTAACTCAGATGTCAGAAACGTAGCATAGGCTGGCAGGCAGTTTAACACACAGCAGAGGCTTTTCCACTTGAAGTGCAGTTTGCAAGATGCCCCTATGAAGAAATGTTTGCTAAACTGTTTTTCTCTCTTTTTTTTTCCCCTCGAGCCTAGTTAGCTACTAGGAAGCCTTCCAAGTTGGTGCCTTATTTTTTTCTTTTCAGTGTCCATACTGCTGTCCCTGAAATTAAAAGAAAGGGCAGAACTAATTATTTGTTTTACAAAGATAATGGTGATAGAAAAAAATTTAATGTTGGATCCACCAATAAAATCCTTCTGTTATTCAAAGCAATGGAGTATCCAGTATATAAAGCCTATTTTTACTAATATAAATTGTATACAGGGTGATAAAATAGTACAAGGAGTAACTTAATTTCCCCATACCTTCATTTCCTTTTCTACCAAATAAAGCAAGTCGGGTGGCTAATCCTCACTTGATCTGCTAATCTTAAATCTGTGCTAATCTGAAATTAAGACTACAAGGAAACAATTTACCCCTTTCTATCTTCCCTATACCACGAGTCTGCTTATTTAACCACCTTAGTGTTTTTCTTACCTTCCAATACTTGACAATTTCTGAAATTGTGACAGATATTCTTGATCTCATTTTCATTATTGTGGGTATACAATGGCAATGCCAATGTTTGAAATGCTATCTGCTCATACAGCCAAGCCATGTTGGCAGGTAAGGGGAAATTCCCATTGCCATATACAAATACCCCCTCCCATGGGGATTTTCTCTTGAAACTTCTAAGTGCCTATCTCCTGATGATTATGTCATTATTATTTATTGAGCTGTGAGAAGTGGTTCTCAGTACACAGAACAGAGAGGAACAAGCTTCCAACTTTAATAAGGCCCACAAGATAATTAAGACATCCAATTTCTTCTTCTAATGCCAGGCCAGGAGAACTTTTCAGCCTGTAATATGAATGACTAAATGCTTTCATGTTTGAATTTATACATAGCTATAAAATATATTTTGATATTTTTAGTCAGCCCTTTCATTTAATTTTCCCAGGCAAAAATGAAACATCCCACACCATGCTCCGCCAAAAATGGGGACATTCAATCCAGATGAAGTGTCGTCTATTTCTATATTCAAATGCATCTTGAACATTGTGTACATAGCCACTCATCTACTCATGAAAAAATAAAACTAAATTGCTTTTTAGAATAGCTCTATATATTTGTGCAATCCTTCCTCCAAATAAGGTAGTTTGGCTCCATGAGGTAAACAAGGGTGAGAATGAGTAATTCATTTTATAGATTCAGTCTTGTACTCAACATATTTCTGGAGTTCCTACAATATTTTCATTGAGGAGCATAGAATATGCACAGAACACCCCTTTTCTCGAAGATGCATCTAGTTTGGGGGTTAACTGTGCAAGAGGTGCAGTTAAAAGAACTGATTTTAAGGGAGTGTGAGAAGAAGGCATGGAAAAGCAGACACAATTTCAGCTCTGAAGCATCAGAGAAACTCCATGGAGGTAATTAAATTTGAAAAAGTCTTTAAAAATAAAGAGAACTCATTAGGCAGAGACTGGAAATGGGCATTCCATTAAGAGAGAGAATCAAAAATAAGGTTGACGAGGGGAAAAGGCAATGCATATTCAAAAACAAAATTATTATTATTGAGAGATAAGTTAAGGCTTATAATTTACTTAGGGGATTTGGGAATATGTGGTTAGGTCATAGAAAATCTACCTTCTGGAGTTAGGAAGTTTGAAGCTTAGTTGCTAGATTCTATAGAGCCATTAAAGAGTGAGGGAATGTGCTAGAGTGGGTTTATAGTGGGACAGAAAGCAGGAGGACCCTCACTCTAACCCCAGTCATAATTCTAGAGAAGACAGAAGGGCTAGAGCCAAAGTGATATTTGGAATGGAAATGAATAAATACCAGGAAGATACATAAAAGATAAGAAAAAGGAGTCCAGGAGATATTAAGGGACATGAGCAAAATTACATAGAGAGTAGCGGGTGAAGGTATCTGTTATTGACCCAAGAAATACATCTGGAATTGATGAACCAATAATTTCATTAATATATTTTTTGTGGGTTTTCTGTACATAGGATACAAATGACTATAGCTTAATTCAAGATCTAATTTAGAAGCTGCATTATCAACTAATGTAAATTATCATCTATAGGAAACTTTGGACTATTGCAAGAAGTGCAGTAGAAGAAAGAATAGGTAGTGCAAGAGGTGAAAAAAAATATTACTCAAATGCATTATTATACTACCTGAGGAAATGTAAAATCTAATTCTGAAAAACTAGTGATGGCTTTAAGTATTCAGTGTTAATCATAAGCAATGCACGAATTTATGATAGTAACAATGGACAAATTAACCTCGTATCAAGATATCTTCAATAGTGTCACAGTGAACATGCCTTATGAAGAATACAGGTTTTAACTTCAGTCTTCAAAATGATTGAGTGGCAGGAAGATAATTACCTCAATGAGAAAACAAAGGCAAATAATAACTGTAGGACAAAATGCAAGAAAGTATGTCTTATATATGAAAGCAGACTATAATGTTTCATGTTGAAGCACCCAATTTGACATACAAAGGGAGGGGAGCTCTATTCCCTCTTGGCACTAGAAACATTTTCCAAATAGCAATTCCAAATGAATTTCAGATCTTGCAGCTGGTAGAGACACAACTGTAATTATAACTCGCTATTTGGCTCTACATTATAATCATGTGTTATTGGTTTTCACCTGTGAGACTCAATTTACATAAAAAGCAGAGAAGATGTGACTATAGATATAAACTTGACAACTATTTATCAGGACATAGGAAATGTTGTCAAACTTGACAACTATTTATCAGGACATAGGAAATAGAAATTGTGAAAACAGGTGGGAAAAAGAGTAAGCACAAAAGGTAGCATATATATTTTACATAAAGAAAATGAAAACTTTCATAATGATGGGAAAAGAAAAAAGTTAAGTGTATCAAAGATATATAAAGTTGGCCAATGGAATTAAATAAGGACTAAATAGCAATCAATATCAAAAAGAAGTGAGGTGGGGAGAAAAGGATGATATATAGGAGCTATACCTCATCTCTCATATAACAAATTAGAGAAATTAAAGTTAATAATTCAAAAAATAGTGGCATGACTATATTATTTAAAATTATGGAAGTAACCACCAGGAACACTTGAACATAAATGTTAAGAGATTACCCCTGGGAAATAAAACTAGGAAGGGTTTAATTACAGGGGCGAAAGCATTTTCTTTTCATGGTAAACCTTTCTATTCCATTTGATTATTTTATGTAATATGACAAAATTAATTATAAATTACTACAGTTGACATTTAAACATTACAGAATGGACAGAGATGAGGGAAGGAAACTCCAAGGAGAGAAAAATATCTATTCAGCTTTCGTAGCACAGCAGGTCATTTGGGAAGAGAGTAAATAAAAGAAATACAGGAAGGCCAGATAATTTTCTGTCAGTGAAATTACCTTTTCTACTAAGAGAAAGGAAATCAGAGACAAATGTATTTAAAAAGTAAATAAATTAATTAAAAAAAAAAAAAAATAAAACTTCTTGAGAGTAAAAGAATGAATGCCAATAAACTTCCATGGTTTAAACTTAAAAAAAAAAAAAAAAAAGAGAAAGGAAATCAAATTGAGACCATGAAGGGAGGTGGTAGAAGGGAGAAGTGTAATGAAAATAATCTGAGTATGAATCTCAGAGAAAGAACTTGAAATTTCAGGGTTTGTAGGTCTAAAATGACTTGATAGAAGAATAAATCTGTATCTGATGGGAGCACATGAATAAAAAACTCTAAACATGACTCAAGAGTTTTAAGAAGATTGGTAGCTGAATAATAGATTTTTTAAAATGGCTGAGAGGATGGGTGCAGAAGAAAGAACGAGACTTTTACTATATATCATTACTTTGTCTTTTGAATCTTACGAATATAATACCAATTTTAAAAAATGACTTAAAAAGAAAAATATTTATAAAAAATAATATGTTATTAAGCTATATATTTTATATAGTAGATAATATATTTAGTGTTTCTGCTCATGCAATACAGTAAAACAAATAAACACAAGAAAAGACTGTTACGACTTAATAAAAATATCATCTAAATGATCTTTCAAACACAGACAAGCTTTCAAAAGTCAAATGCCATGACTGCATATATATGGTTATATACCAAGTCAGATTTTTTAAAAAGATATCAAAAATTTTAATAAATCTGTAATTACTACAAAGCATCATAATAATAGTTCTAAAAATAAAAATTTAGTAAAAATTTACAAAAATTCAAAGTCCCTTCTGATGAACACACCAAAATGGTAACATTTTTCTACCCTAACAAGATATATTATCTCAGTCCATAAGACAGCATCATACTTAACAGCGAAACACTAGAGGAATTCCCAGGAATGTCAGGATAATGCAATGATGTTCATTATCACCATTGGCATTTAACATTTACTGGAGGTACTAGCCAATATAACTACAAGAGAAAAATCAGCAGCATAAAAATTGGAACAAAAAGAGGAGAATAAAATCATCACTATTTTCAGATTATTTGACTAAGTGACAAATTCAAAAACTCTTTTGAAAAGGTACTTGAGTAAAGTAGTAACTTTTTATAGAAACCAATACTTTCATATTCACAGATTGCAACTCCTTAGAAAATCTGATAGAAAGATCAAATGAACAATAACACAAAAAAAAGTAAGGTAAGTTAGCTAGAAGAAATTCTTTTAAAAATGTACAAGATCTTTAATGAAGAATTAGTTTTTGTATCCATTTTTTAAATTTTAGGCATTATTTATTTTATTTATAAATCAGTGACAATAATATGGATATGAAAATGAAAAATAAAAATCAATACATCGATGACAATTATTATTCAGATATAAAGGCACTCATATTAAAAGAATAAAAACATAGATCTTGAAAAAATAGCCTTATTTGAGAAAGCGAAAATCATTTAAGCGCAATAGGATCAAAAAACTTTCCTGAAATTTGAATGGCAGGGTTTCATATTAGAAAGAACATATTTTTCCTTATCCATGAAGTTTCAAGCTGTTTTAGTGAAATTTGTCTTCTTTGTCAACATCCTAAGAGTTTCTTATCTGTGACTAAACTAAATTGATGGACAGCAATATCAATAGCAATTATCATCTATGAAGCCAGTGTTATTCATAAAGATTTTACATACATTTTCTTATAAGATACTTGTAATACATAATATAAATATCAAGAAGTCATTATATTGATTTTGTAAATAAGACACATAAGCCTCAGACAGGTAAATCTCTTGGCCAAGGTCATACACGATTCCCAGTTCAGATCTCAGCCTCACAGTGTACACCTGTGTTCTTTCTATTTTAGTGTGTTGCTTTCTAATTTAGGAAATTCCTAATCAATCCTTCACATATCCACTTTTTTTAAAAAAAACCCAGAACTAAGGTAAGCAGTTTTATGATTCCTTCCCATAACTTTCTAAGCAATAGTATTAATGAGGAGCATAATAGACATCAAAGATATAAAATGCCAATGAACCCTGCAACCCTGATAGTAATTCCCCTGTAACGACATTTTTGTGAATCTCCTCATAATAACAATAAAAAAACAGAGGAAATTACATACCCTGACAGCTTCAATCTTATGAAAAGTATCAGAAACTTTGAGGGCATACTAGAACCATTGAGATAGGTACATTTCTGTTGACAGATTCTCTCTCTCTCTTTTGCGTAATTTTGTGTTCTTAGGGCAATACTATTTCTATTGCAAGCATTACTGTTATTCAAAATATAAGCAGTGATCTAAAAAATCACTATATTTTTCCCCATTGTGAAAGACAAAATCTACATCATGTCAATTACATGACAGGCATATCTTAACCCAAAGGAGCTTTTTGGATTGGAGCCAAAAGCACCTTTCCAAGCAAAACTCTTTGATCAATTAGGAAATGATAATTTGTTCTTTTCTATTTTTCTTGTACTAAATTGTCTCAGATGGAGCTGAACTCTGTAAAGAATTTACAGACTATGTTTTAGGTAGTCTATTTAATATGCAATATTTGATTTGCTTTTATTCTCTTCAGCCCCTTTTAACCTCTAGAGTGTAATGACTTCCATATGGCTGGCCAAGTCTATTTTTAGATTGTTAATTATTCATCCCTATTTTTAGCTCTCTTCTTTCTTTTGGTTGCTGAGTATTATAAGATTTAAAGTGCCTTCTCAAATTTTGACCATGTTGTTTTTCTGCCAGCTCAGAGGCCAGATCTATCACTGAACGCTAGCTTTTCCCTCCCAAATATCAATCTTTGCCACTTTAATTTTTCTCCTAAAACATTAGTTAGGACATTGAGATTCAACATATTTATCAAAGAGCTCTAAGTTATATAATATTTAGATAAATATCAAGCAAAGATACACATTTTCAAAGGGATCTTGGCCATGTGGCTACCATTAAGTTGGAGAAGAGTACAGCTGCCTGTTAAAATACTTTGTAAAATTTGGGCTGAAAAATCAGATTTTGCACATGTAAAACAAACTATTTAGGATTCTCATTCCTTGCCCTAGACAGATTTTTCTTATTTTAGAATATAAATATGCAGTAAGAGTTTCATTTGAGATCAATAAGATGCTCCAATTTCAGTTCTTTAGAGACCTTGGCTCATGCCTTTGAAAATTCTCAAGTATAGTAACATCCCAAATTGGTGAGCTTTAATCTGTTCTTCATCACATGATATTGTCAGGTCATTTTCTTTCCCTTTCTTGGGGGTGGGTTGGGGGTGTGTGTGTGTGTGTGTGTGTGTGTGTGTGTGTGTGTGTGTGTGTGTGTGTGTGTGTGTGTTTAAAGAACAATCTAAACTAAAATACTGAGGATTTTTGCAAAGAGTTGAGGTTGAAATCCAGAATTTCTTCTTTCATATGCCATTATATAGAAAATTAAGATACAAAAATTTTGTTCTAACAATTATGTTGTGCCTTAGTCAAGTAGTTTTTTAGAAATTAGTCTATATCCAAATAGGAAAACAGCAAGGAATGAGCTCTGTCCTAAGAGTACCCTGTCACTTTATAACCTTAAATCTCTCCTGTCAAAGCTGATTCCAATTGTCCATAATGCCATTTGTTTTGTGTACATGGGATAGCGGTTTGGAGGGGGGTGCATTGAGAACAACTGTGAAAGTGGGGAAATTGGCACCACTGTGGTTTATAACAGACTTGTGTTGACTGTTTCAGTTATTGGATTTGATATTTTAAGCTAACCACCATATCCCCTGAAATGTGAAGGTAATTCACCAGACTCCTCAATAAGGATGAAGTTTATGAAAACATTTCATAAACTGAAAATTATGTTAAGTGAAATAACCAGTCAGAGAAAGACAAAAACTATAAGATTTCACTCACATGTGAAATCTAATGAAGAATTAGATGTGGACTAACAAACGAAACAGCAGAAACAGGCTCATAGATGGAGAGCAGGATGATAGCTCTGGGGGAGGGCATGGTTAGGGACTGGAGGGACCAAGCTGAAAAGAAAAAGGACTCATGGGCAAGGGTGCGGTGATTGCAGGGCTAGGGGATGATGCAAGGGGAATAGATGGTAGTGGGAAAAGTATAACAAATTTTAATAAAAAATAACTCACAAATAGAAGGAATTACTTTTCACCTTTTATCTCTTCAGGGCTGTAAGAATTCAGAATTCCAGTACATTGACAATAAATTTTAAAGCTAAGGACACACACATGCCAAATTATAAAACAAGAATATGTTTGCTTCTGCAGTTGGCTAAAAATCATCCTCAGCTTCTTAAAGAAATACGTTTCAATGAAATAAAATAATCATGTGTCTCTGTGTCCTTTCTATAAAATATTCATCCTATAAGAAGATGCCCCTTTAAGAAAGCTATTGAGTACGCACATGGTCCTATGTGCCCTGACACTTCAGATGGCATTATCTACAATATAAACCTTAAGTGTTTCTTTAAAAAACATTCTCCATATGGCTTCATATGAAAGAGCATATAACACGCAACAGGATCACAGGTTACATGTCATCTAGCAAAACAATTTTTCCAGATTGGCCGGAATTAAAACCAGGTAAGATATTAATACAAAAAAAAAGAAGGAAAATACAAGAGGATTTGGGAATTCTATCTTTGTTGTTTAACATTGATATGGGAAAAACAGTTCTTATTTTGTAAATTTAAGATTTCCAGTGAAAAATGTTATAGAATAAAATACCTTATGACATTTTTTTAAAAATTAAAACTCAAATTTTTTCCTTAACAAAATCCCTAGGAGATGATATAGATACCAAAGAGAAAAGTTTAGTAGTGTATTTCTATTCTATCTGTTCCTTAGAGAATAATAAAAAATATGAGAAATAGTGGGTTTAAGCCTAAATCTAATCTGCAAGAATAAAATGCCTAGACATGACTTTTAACTTTCTTAGATTTTTTAACTCCTCTGACTATACAACAAAGATAAAATAGACCCATTTCATTTTGGCAGCACAGAGTACAAGTTCTTATGTTAATCATTGTCTAAAATTTGCAAATAAATATTAATTCATTCATTTGTTTAGCAAAATTTTAGTTAAGCTCCATAATTCAAAAATCAGCACAAGCGTTTCCTTCAGACTAGCAGAACTCATTGGAAGAAACCTCAGGTGATTTCAGAAAAGGACTGGGCAGCTTCCAGAGCAATATATTATTCCCAATAAGAAATAGAAGAATACTGCAGAATCACAACAATAATTATTCCAGAGACTATTTGTTGAGCAGCATCTATGTCCTTGATATTTTATAATATCTCTAATGCTCCCAATAACCCAGTGAGACATGTGTTATTATTTTTTTTATGTAAATAACAATCATGAGTAGGACTACACATTATTTGGTAAACCTATTTAAAAGGACAATGACAAGATTTGAACTTAGGACTGTGTGTCCCTGAGTCTGTGCTTTTTTCATTATACATTAAAATATCTTTTAAAATAAATGTTTTTTTCTTTTTGGTCACATGCTCTATGTTAGACACTCTGCTAAGTGCTTTAGTTGTTTTATATCATCTAATCCTTCCCCAAAACTTCTGAGTTAGGCACTATTATCATCATGTCCATATTTATTATAGATGATGAAACAAAAGCAGAGGGACATAGAATAAGGTCACACAGGAAGCAGGGAAGTCAGGATTTGAAAACAGTCTTCTGCCTATGAAATCCTCCATTATACTGCCTTTCCAACAATGGCCATGATAACTCTAATGGAATGATAACATAAATAAGAAGTTCAAAGTGAGCTTTTGGTAAGCTAACTTATAAGAAACCATCTTTCCTTGTTCCAGAAGGGAGCCAGTAGTGTCTGATTGCTTGACATGTCAAACCCAAACATATCGATCCAGTATGAGATGTTCAGTGTCATACACACACCCCACCTCTTATTTCCTCAGCTTCATTTCTCAGCACTGCTCCCTTCCAGAATTTTCCAAGATCCACTTTGTGGAACATCAATGCACCTTGAAGTGAATGACAGTATCCTAGTGGCAAAAGATTTCATGATCACAGAAGTTTGGGAAATGTTTCATTCCACAAACTTGTTTTTTGGGGGTGATTTTATTGTAATTTTTATAGATACCAGTACTTCTTAGAATCAATATGCCATGTGTGCTATGAACCTACAAATTCTAGAAGTAATAAACACATTTCTCTAATTTATTTAATCCCACAAATTTATTTGTATTGGAATACCTATTGACCCTACACAGCATATAAATTTCTGCAGGACCATAGTTAGGTAAAAGTTGCTCTATGTGTTTACACTTACCTACTCATGCTCTTAAACACAGCTCCCTCTCCCCTCATTCTCTCCCACAAATGCCTTTGTCTTTCCTCTCCTTCAGCCTAAACCTCTCACCTCTTGTTAAATCTCACTCAAAAGATCTCACAGAGTAAACCTTCTTCTCTAATGTACTTTTTAATCTCTTAGCTTCTTTTTTCATTCCCACAGCACCCAGATTTTTTTCCTCTGTAAATGTTATTTATAGTGTCCTGTGACTAACACAGGTATAAATATCTTTAAACAAAGGAGTTCTACATAAATTTAAGAAACATCACTTGGTTATTTTTAAAAACAATTTGTTGTGCCTCTGTAGTGAAATATCCAAAGCGGGTATACTCTAGACTGCAGATTTTTTTCCAGGAGTGGTATCTTCTCTTCCAGTGCAGTATCCCCAGGCCCCAATAGATCTCTCTTTAGAAGAGAGGAGGGTAATATTTGTCACAGCTATGAAGTTGCAAGCTATTTTCTTAGAAGAGATAGAACTGCACTTAAATAACCATTATGCAATACAGCAAATCCCATTAGAAGGAAGATCTCTTAGATTTTTATTTTGTTTTGTTTTGCATTGTGTTGTATTGTTTTGTTTTAGGATGGGTTTCCCTGGAAAGCAGAGCCTGAGATAAGAACCTGTGTGCAAATAGCTTATTTGGGGGTTGGGGGAGGATGATATCAAGAATAGGAGCGAGTGATTGGAAAATTTCCATACACAGTGCATTGATCACTGTTATGACCACCTGGGGCTCAACACCCCTGGGAATGTTGAAGAATCCAATAGGATGAACTTCAGAATTGTCTTCCTAAGGGATGTACTAGCTCTTGGCCTCCACTAGGCTAAGGGTTGCCCTGTAGGGTGTGACCATCTGGCATGTCCAGGCAATGTATGTTTGGGTACCATGAGTCTCCTGTACCAGGACAAAAAGCAAAAAATATGTGGTGTAGCTGAGGTGGACACTATCAGATTAAACCTGCACAAAGCCAGATGCTTCAGAACTGATCAGAGAAAAAGATGGGCAAAGAGTATGAGAGCCCTGTCCGGTGTGGCTAAGTTGGTTGGAGCATTGTCCCATGCACCAAAAGGCTATAGGTTTGACTCCCTGTCAGGGCACATACCTGGGTTGTGGGCTCAATCCCCAGTGAGGGTGTGCACAAGAGGCAGCCGATCAATGTTTCTCTCTAACATCGACTTCTCTCTCTTTCTCTCTCCCTCTCTTTCTTTCTCTTCCTTCCTCTCTCAATGGAAAAAGAATGAGTGTGAGTGAAACAAAAATGAGAAAGGGCACAAGAGGTAGTTGGCTTTGTGTTGGATCTATTTTCACTCACCAAAGTGTTGCCCTTTCACAAGCCCTGTCTCCAGAACAACATGGGGAACAGGAAGAGTCTTAACTAGACCTACAAAGGTAGAAGAGCACTGGATGAAAACCACTGAAAAAAAAATACAGTATTGCAGAACACTTGGCAAACAATTTCAGCAAACAAATTGGCAGATGCAAGTACTTATACTCATATATCACTGATTCCATTTTGGTTAGCAACCCATGTATTATTTTTTAAATGTGCATGATCTTATAAGAACCTGCTATTTTATACCCAAGGAAGCTCTTAAAAGAAAATGTAGTCTTCATGGACATTTATATAAAATCATAAACATCAACTATTCTTTTCCAAAGGCTGAAAAATAAGTTTACCTGAGAAAGACCCAAGCAGGTGGAAAAATCATCATAAACTTGATTACAGATTTCTAGTGACTTCTCTTAACAAAGAGGAAAATAGCAGACTCCTGTCTTCAGTTTACCCTCTGTCTTCATGTCATAAAACACATGGTATGTAGTAAAAGTTTTGGTTGAAATATCAATGTTTGTAATTTGAGTGAAATAAAATGATAAATTGTCTCCCAGTCCATATCTCCAAGGCGGAAAGATGGAGGAAAGAAATGTGAACATTTTCCATGGAAAAGGCAAGAGAGAATAAGAGAGAGAAACCCTCAAGAAGGGGAGAAACATCAGAGAAACAGATGAGAACCTGCAAGGACCCAAAAGTGAGAAAGAAAAGAAAACTTGCTGCTTATCCTTAATCACAAGTGACTTATTTAAATAGACAAAATGACAGGCTGACCTCCATCTATTTTAACTGCCAAATCCTATCAGCAGGGTTTGATTACCTCCCAAGAGCACCTTCTGGGGCAGGGAGGGGCTCTCAAGCAGGTCCTGAGACTCCCTGACAATCCTTTCTCCATACAGAAACCTGAATTCTTCTCAGGAAGTATTTGTGACCATTAAACCAATTGGAGTTGAACCCACACCCTAAAGGTTGACAGGACAATTTATTGATGTGCTATATAACCAAGTCTGGATTAAAAAAAATTTGCACATACTTTTTCTCTTTCCTTTTATTAAAGTTGTACCACAGATTAGTACAGTTGAGATCTATATCTGAAGGAAAAAAAATAGCAGTTTCTGGCCTAGAATTTCCTGTTCTTAATTTAAAGAAATTCACTTTTTATTTCAAACACAAAATTATAAGGCGTGGAGCCCCCAGGAAAGTTAACTAAAATTATGTCTCTGAATTAAAAGGGAAGAGAGTTAGAATCAGTATAAAACAGCAGACATATTTTTTGCAACCATGTAATTAAAAAATGCTAAATGAAGTAGTTCCTTCAAATTAAAAAAGTCACACTCTCATATTCCAGCTTTTTAGGAAGAGATAAGTAGATAATTAAACTTTTGATTGTGTAATGGAATAGTTTTCCAGGTAAAATGAAGCGTGTGTTTGTGTATGTGTGTGTTTTGTATCTGGAAGAACAGAATTTATTGCAATGCCTCTTCATTTTTCCAAAAATTAGAATTGGGAAGGCAAACATAAATATCTATGAAGACTTAAAAAGTAAATAAATCTGCTACCCATTGATTATATAAAATTGTGTTCTATCAATTTTTAGTACAAAACACAAACCAAGACAAATTATTTTATGTATCAATGAACATTTTTAAAGACATATGTCTTTGCATGTCAACCTAAGAGGTGTTTTGAGTTTAATTTTCAAGAAGCTTGCTCTGAAAATCAGAAATTCATTTTCTGAATTATTCAAATATGTGGGCTTAAACTTTTCTGTAACTTCAATTCTAGAAATCCCAGGCATTAATTGGATAATTGAAATCTCTTAAATCAGCAGCTTAGGCTGCACATTATATTTCCAGCTGTTCTCCAGAGCAAGGAAAATCTCTTAGACTATGATATAATACCATCCTATTGCTTTAGTCTTGCCTAACATATATTATCCATGGACCATCATGATTTTTTCCTTATGCATACAATTTAACATTCTAGGCATTAATCTCTATTGGATTAACAAAGAAAACACTTCATATTAAAGCAATGAAAAGTTGTTTATGTTCTAAATGATGAAAAGGAAATTCTCCCATATTTTAACTTTTCATGTCCCTGGCCAGTAAAGAAAACATCCCAAGATAAAATGACATTTCAATTATCCTAAGTAAAAAGAGAGGAGAGAAAACAGACTCTCTCTCTCCCTCTTTCTCTCTCTCTGTCTCTCTCTCTCTGTCTCTCTCTCTCTCTCTCTCTCACACACACACACACACACACACACACACACACACACACACACACACACACACACACGGGAAACCACAATATATCCTATGTGGACCTGAGGGTGTTTTCTTTGTTCTTTTTGGTTCAAGATGAAACAGCTGTTCATTGTTTAAAATAGCATCTCACATTTAGATCTTTTTCGCGTCAAAAGGAAGCCATCTTATCCTTCCAGTTTGCTAACATTAGAGAGGAGTAAACATTCATTTCCTACATATATTATTTATATTGCAGACTTGTGAACTTTTGCATCCAGTGTCAGACTGACCCTCTCCTACTAGGTTTTGAACCTTCCTTCCGCTGACCCCATCAACAGATCAGAGTAACCTGAAGGTCATCTTTTCCTTTTCATTTTTTAAAAATACATTTCCTTATTACAATCCAGCAGCACTACCCAAGGGCTGCTCCTATAAAAGGTGAAGATGGCAGTTATTTTATGACATTTTATCAGTGGGCTGATATGAATGTCTCAAAAGAAACTTAATGGTAGTAAAATCTTTACAAGGGTCTTATGTTTCTACTTCTTCCCTATCTGAGCCCAAGATTCTGTATGTATCTGCCAGTTTGATTCGAAAACCACTTCTGCGTTTTTTTAAAAAAGAAAACATGTCATAACTAGCAGTTCTCAAACTGTTTTATCTAAGTGGCTTGAAACATTCTTGCAGACCCTTAAAACAAAAAGTCGTAAAGATATATCTCTTTCAAATGGATCCTTTAAAATAAATCCTCTGCCTTTAATTTAAGGAAGATTTTGAACCCTACTCCATTAAAACTGAATGATTGACTTAAGTTCAACTCAGTCTCCACCCAACCCAAGTGTTCTACTGGTACAAAGGTGCCAATTAAATTAAAATGCAAAAAAAATCCTATAATATAATTAGCAGGTAATAAGGAGAAACTCTGGGATCCTTCTCTCACATTTTCAGGTGGGATTGCAGAAAGACCATAACAAGGTTACTACATACATATTATTATTAATAGAAATACAAATAGTTTCAAGACTTACATCCACATTCTAAACCCTTTTACTGAAATGTTAAAATCTAGAAAACAATTATACAATTTAAAGAACAAAATTTGGAAATAAACTAGTCATAATTCATCAGTTTACAAATAATGAAACTGAGGCTCATAGAGATTAAAGGTCTGTCCATTCTGGGTTAATAAGATTTTATTTGTTTAATTAAATACATGATTGCTCTACCATTTTCCTGAATATGAGAGACTGGGACACTGAGAAAAGGCCAGCATAACTAGAATTATTAACTTAATTTTTAAAAAGTTAACATTGAGGTTGAGGTTGAACTGATTATTTGTCCTAGCTTAGTTAAAACTAGAACAGCTAAATGATGAGGGTTTTTTCTTTGTTTTTCAATTAGTTATTTCAATTCATGTAGGACACCCTTAAACCTCATACAATTCTCCCAATATGGTATAGGAAAAGATCTTGTTCATTATTCCATATTTCCTGCCTGCTTTTGAATATGTATTCATTCAAATATAGTTTTCATGTCCTCTAAGCATCTCTATAAAGCCATTTTTTTCCACAACAAATGATCTGGATTTTATCTCCAGACATTTTAGGAGTTTGTGAAACATGAATATGACAATAGTCAAAAGAGAATGGGAAATTCATTTCAAAAATTATTTGTAACCTTTCCCTCTTCCCCATCTCTAAATATCACTGTTTTCTTCTGGCTACTAGTGCTGGGTTCTCTATTTCTCAAGTTGCCCACTAAGAAAATGGTGAAGGATCTAAAAGAATGAGCCATGTCTAAGATTCGGCTGGTTCCCACCCTTTGGAGACCTTGTCTCGCCCACGCAAGTGGCACTTCATAACCTCATTTCCACTGACATTTTTTTTGAATCTTAGAAAAACTGAACACTAGGAAGTATATATCCCCCCCTTACCCCCAAGATCTTGAATTTACCCAATCAGGCCTTACTCAGCAGCTCAGTGTCTTAATGACCCTGGCAAAATGACATGGGTCATATTTTCACATGGATGAACTATTCCTGAACAATTTCTCCAGTGTGTGAGGCACAAACAGGCTTTTCTTCAACATCAGGCATGCATGTCTTCCCCGCCTCTTGCTTTTTAACAAACATATGTATTGTGGCCAGTGCAGGGGAAATTCTATTACCCATTAATATTTGAGTTTCTCTCCTGCTACCCCCTTTCCCCACCTCCTTCAGATGCCTCTCTCTCTTTCTTTCTCTCCATCTTTCCCAATATTTCAAAATATCAAAGAAGTGGAAGACCTCTACCTTAATTCTTTTTTTAAACTATAGAATTGGATAAAATTATGTATCCAATTTCATTTTCTCTTACATTCTTTCTTCTACATAGGAATTTAGGGGAAGAAGTATCAGTTACTACAATCATTTTGGCCCTTAAAAATATGCACCTCCCTCAACCCTGGACGAGATCCTTTCTGTTTGGGGCTACTTTGTTTCATTAGATACCAAGTT
Source organism: Pteronotus mesoamericanus (assembly GCF_021234165.1). Classification (NCBI taxonomy): domain Eukaryota; kingdom Metazoa; phylum Chordata; class Mammalia; order Chiroptera; family Mormoopidae; genus Pteronotus; species Pteronotus mesoamericanus. The sequence continues at coordinate 29,782,106 of NW_026555105.1, read as the reverse complement.
TGGGGCTGAAAGTAGGGACGTTACAAGTGAAAATCCCAGATATACCTATGCCATAACTATTGCTAGTTCTCTGTTTTTTTAAGAGTGGCATCCCCAAATAATTTCTGTATCTACCACTTATTTTCTAAGTAATATAACATCCTATATTGTACTATCATGCATGGCAGATAATCTGTAAACATTGTTGAATGAATGAATAAGTGAATGAGGGAATCAGACAAGCAGGAATTCCACTTTTTTCTTACTTGTTTTTTCATATTCTTTGTTTATTCTTCATAATTTAACTAACTAGAAAATATTTCTCTCTGAAAAAAATGTTTAGTTCTTTAGAGGGAAATCTAGTGTAAAATATGTCACTGAAAGTCAGATTGTCTACTCCTAAAAGCAATTTAAAAGAAATATTTCCCATGATGTCAGAGAAAATTTGTTCCATCAGTCAGGAGCTACCTAGTGCATGTTCTTGATGGTTTGACTTTGCTGTCATTCAGTAGGTCTGTTCACAAACTCTTTGACCTTGAGATTCCTCCTAATGTCAGCATGATCAATAATAGGAAACTGGCCCACCAAATCATTGATATAAGTGAAAAAAAAAATAGTTGTCAGCTCTATGAGAAATTATCAATTCCTCCCCAAAGGCAATTTTTATGAAAAGTTTAAAGGATCACGTGGGACTATTTCTTGAAAAAAAATTACAATATGTGAAATCCAAGTGATGATACTGAAAAAAGAACCTCAAGAAATCTATTCTTTCCAGAGAGGAGAGCGTTTGGGAGACTGAATGAAAGAAGTGAAGAGATTAAGAAGTACAAATTGGTAGTTACAAAATATTCATGGGGATGTAAAGTAAAGCAAACAAAATATAGTCAATAATAGTCCAATAAATATGTATGGTGCCAGTTGGGAACTGGAAATATCTAAGGAAACACTATGTAAAGTATGTGATTGTCTAAACACTAAGCTGTATACCTGAAACCATTGAAAGTAACATTGAAAGTAAACTGAAAAAAATAGATCTATTTCTTTGTTTTCCAATTATACTACAATCATTAGTGTGTTCTGTTTCATTGTGTCTGGAGTTTATTTCCTGAATATAGGCATTTGCATCTTTTTAAAAACAATCCCCTGATAGGTTTCACATCATCAGTTTAATGATCCAAAGTTTATGACTTTCTGGAAGCCCAGAACATTGGGAGGTGCTTTTATATCAGTGGTATAAAAGAAGGAAAGATCACATTTCTCTTGGCTAAAAACAAAGATATTCTTTAATGGCACATCCTGTTTTCTCAGTACCAACCTTGTCAATGAGAGCCTTTCTGACTTTTCCAGAACAGGTATGAGTACAATCTAATTCTTTCTCAATGATAAAAACAAAATGATTGTTGGAACACAAGATAAACTGGATTGTTTAAGAAGCCAATTAACTCTTTACCACATTTTTCATGACAAAAGGGTATAGTCTGTCTGAAGAATCATTTAAAATAATCTAAGAATCCTTAAGGTGCCTGCTCTAACATATGCAGATCAAGAAAAAAGTCCATTTTAATGATTATTTCAATTCTAGTAGTTTGCTACTGCTTTCTTTTTTACTAATAACATAAATTTGAGGCTCAACTTCACTCCTCCAGGTAGATATAAACTGCCACAGGAGTTCAGAAGTTGGTGTGATGGAAACAACTGTTTATGCATATCTCTAAACTATACATCTCTAGCCAAAATGATCAGAAGGTTGACATTGATTCAATGAAAGTACAAAGAAGTAGTTTTGTAAGTGAAACAAAAGGTGGTTAACACAGTTGCCTTGTGTTACACTGCACTTCCACCCAACATCTACATCAAAATGTCCCCCAGAACACTCATTATCAAGTGTTCTGCTCACTACCTGTGGTTGCCATCATCCAATTCTAGACAGTTACAAAGAACATCACACTGTGGCTTTCTAGAGTTTTACATGGTGGTAAGCAAAATACCTAGATTCTACAGATATGTCTTCTGAAGACAGATTACAGCAAGGAAGTTCTGGGACCCTTCTTCCATAATACATGCAGTTAGGCACTCACTGTGATGATAGAATAACTCAGAAGACCCTCTTGAGAAAGTGACTTTGTGTTCCTGTCTCCTCATCTATAAAGTGATGACAAGGCTACTAGGTTATAAATGCACAGTAACTTATATATGAAGTCATCAGGAAACAGGAATTTGTGTACCATACAGTTTCATTTTCTTTCAAAAGTCATGAATAAGTATACAAGGTCTGTTCAGAAAAAGTCCAGCCATTGTTAATATAACGAGAATGGTTTGCATGACATTGATGTAATCTGGCAGCCAGGAAGAGTAGATTGGAATACACATGCATGAACAATGATGACTTCACTGTACTAAACAGTGGGGGCAGCAGACACCATTGAGTGCGCAAGTGTTCTGTGTGAAATGAATGACTGAGTAGAGCAACAAATCTGTATCAAATTTTGTGTTAAACTTGAACATTCCTCTGCAGAAACTATCTGGATGATTCAGAAGGCCACAGCTATGGGCAGCTTCATCACAACAACATGCTTGATCATGGATCATGTCTAATGCAGAGTGTTTTTATGAAACACCAAATCACCCAGGTGACTCAGCCCTCCTACAGCTCAGATTTGGCACTCTGTGACTGCTGGCTTTTCCCAAAACTAAAATTCCCTTTGAAGGGAAGAGATTTCAGGCTGTGGATGAGACTCAGAAAAACATGACGGGGCAGATGATGGCTATTGGGAGAACTGTGTGAGGTCACAAGGTGCCTACTCTGAGTGGACCGACGCATCATTGTCCTCTGTACAATGTGCCTTGTATCTTGCATCTTTTTCAGTAAGTGTGTCTATTTTTCATATTATATGGCTGGATACCTTCTGAACAGACCTCATATAAAGCAAATCTGGAAAATGATCTGTCAGAATCCTTTAAAATATTGACTACCTTAAACAGTTTTTCAAGCCTTATTTATTTAAAATCATCACTCTGGGAGATTCCAGCATAATATGTCTATTGATTAAAAAATTGGAGAAACTCCTTTTCAGGTGTCATATATTCTTTATAATATTCTGCGCATTGGTCAATCTTCAAACATGGATTTGGCTTTTGAAAAGTGACCAAATATCATTAAGTATCAATTGTGTAAATAGGTGGGTGATAAAATTAGGCATTACAAATTTAGATTAAAAAATGTAATATATACATATATTACATTATATATATGAAGACTGATATCTTCTGCCCATCACAAGTCAAGCTTAAGAGCAATTTCAAGGCTCAAAGCTGTGGATGAGAGGGTGATCTGACAAGGACAGCTGTCATCTGTCATCCTGTTGACCTTCAGGGTTAATTCACCTGATCTGGCTGGCTGACTAAGGGTCAACTTACTCGCCCTCACCACCCCATTGGCATCCCTTTTGAAACTCCTTGAATGATAATTTTAAAAAAGTAAAAGAGAGCCCTTCTTTCATCAGAAATGGCTCTTCATCCTTTCATCAAATGTTTATTGAGCTTCTTTTATATATAAAATACTGTCTAATATATGCTGGCAAATAAGACAGATTAGACTCCTATGCTTATAGTAAAGATTCAGTGAATAAAAAGGAAACAAAATCAACAAAAAATTTAAATGGCAATAAATGTAATGAAAAACATGGGAACATCAGAAAAAGAAAGCTATTACAGGGCATCCTCACTTAATGTTGTTGACAGATACTGTGACTTTAAGTGAAGCAATGTATAACAAAACCACTTCTATGATAGGTGAATTTATATAAACAAAGGTTAAATACCTATAGCATTTTATCAACATTATAACAAAATGAGGTTGGGCAAAACAGCGTTATTTTAAAACCTGTTGTACATTAGGAGGTTAGAACAGGCAATCTTTCTCCTAAGACCTGAATGATGAAAAGGAGACATCCATAGGAAACCATCGGGGAAGATTTCCAGGCTGGGGGAATGGCAAGCCTAGAAGTTATAAGATAGGGTGAGCTGGGTGGTTTCTTTGAACTTAGTAGTCAAGTCCATGTTCCTGACTATAATGAGCAAAGTCCATTATACATTTAAGTACTAATTGTAGCCTGCCAATCAAGTTATTGGCATCCTCAAAATATTTTGACTAAAAGTAGCATCTGAGCAATAGGTATGAACCTTTCCAATGTGACCACTGAAAAGACTCAAAACTCTCATGGATAGAAATGTTCTCAGGTGTTAGAATTCAAACAAAATACTCCTTTAGAGTCGTACCAGTGGAAGTTTAACTTTTTTTTTTTTTACAATGATAATGGCCTGTATTTAATTTGGGATTTTTTCCCAGTCCTAAACATTATTTCCTGCTTAGGCAAGCTTGAGAAGATGGGATCAAGGGAGTTTTGTGGTCCAGTGAGCAAAGGATGGGAAAATCAGAAAGATTCTGAGTTATAATCCCAGTTGAGCTACTGGGTGACCTTTAGGCAAGTCATTTGACCTCACTGTGCCTCATGCTCCCAGCTGGAAAATTGGATAAGACCAGCAGGATATCACTGAAAACCAGATGCTACACCAAACCCAAGCTTTCCCAGCTAAATAAATTACCACCAAAGAGACAGGAGGGTGGAGGGAGTCCAATCTATCAGCCCATGTGAAATGCCTAATTAATGACATTTGGTCCCTCTTTATATTGAAAGATTGTTCATTTCTCCCACATTCATCAAGTCAAATTAATAAAATGAGTAGTTCAAATGAAAGTACTATTTGCTGATATACTTACAAGTGTCACTGTAGCTTACATTTACTTTGCCATAGCATATTTGCAGGTTAATAATTGTTACAATCCCAGTCTTGCCTCATTACACCTTCCCATGACAAGTCACGCCAGTGTCAATGACACACAGCTAGAACAACAAAGAAAAGGTTGAAACAGGAGTTTATTTCCCCATTTTTCAAAGAAAATAAACTTGCAGTTTCTATCTGAAACAGAACAGTGGTGTTTTATGTCTAGGTATTAGGAAGATATTTGAATAGAGTACAAAAATTCCATCATTCATTAGAATGTTTTGTCTATATCAATAATTAACAAATATTTTCTTAAAAGACCAATTTAAGAAATTCAAGAGTATTTTAAAATGGGGATTTTTTTCAGTTTAAGTTAAAGACCTTACTTAAATCTCATGGGAAAAAGTATACACACACACACACACACACACACACACATGCATGCACACACACATATTCACTTATCTACAAGTTCAATTATCTACATTACTGAATGAAAGAATGTAAATGAGAAAATTGTACAATAAAGTTAATATTTTAGTATATTTGAGAACAGCATTGTAACTCTGAAACTTGAAATTACACCACAGATGGTAAAGCAAGGCTTTGAGTATCGTCTACATGGAGACCTGATCAACACAGGTGTGTATCGTTCCAAACCTATGCATATTTAGTAATACTTGGGTGTCTGGTTTAATTTTTCATTTTCCACTTGGATATTTTTAAAAGGTGAAAGATTTATATGACCTGAAGAGAAACCAGAGTATCCACTTGGATATTTTTGATGTCATGTGAACATACATCAAAAGAAAATTAAGTAAACTGAAGATATTATTAATATGACTGTGGATGCTAGTATATGCCTAACATTACTCAAAAGGTTTATATACATAGAACATATGTAGAATAAACTATCATTTATAAAACCTCATTAAGTATTATCTTTTCTACTATAAAATTTAGCAAGCAATAACCCCTTTCCTCTAGGAGACTTGGGTAGCGGGGAGCAATGAGGACTCCTTGGGTTGGACTGCCTGTGAATAAAGCAACTTGTGTTTGGTTGTTTTCCTTTTAGCTGCCAAGTGATGCACCAGATGATGTCAAGGTTGCTTTGCTTTGTTTTTTAATTAAATGGTGTACTCTATTCTTTGATTTTAATTCTGATAAAAGTATTTTCTCACCTAAAATCCAGGTTCAATTTCCTTAAAAGTGTAGGGATAATATAGATGTTGGATGAGAGGCTGAAATACAGTTGAGTGACCATGATAAATTTGCCTAATAGCTCAGGTTTATTTTTTCAGTCACCTATAAAATAGAGAAGGTAATAGTAATCTTCTTGAAAGACTATGATAAGGATCACCAAAATAAATGTGTTTTGTCAACTACACCATGCTATAGGAATGTTATGTCTTATTGTTCTAGAATATTGTTTATTCTCATGAGTTTGCCTTGAAGGGCTTACGCAAATAGGTAGTTCTTTATCTCCTTCTACGTACAACCAAGTATGCATCTGACTGGACCCGGATAAGTTACTCTAGATGAACCAGCCAAGCATTTCCCGAGAGCCTGTGCAGGACCACATGGAAGGAATCATAGCAGCCTGTGCATGTACCGGCAACATCCTATGACTTCTCAATCTTTAATTATTAGTTATAAGCCTCACATTCAGGAAACCACAGAAATAAGTAATTGGCATTATTTAATATGCACAAAATCAATCTGTGCATATCTTTTCCCTGTTAATTTTCAGTGAGGCATTATCTGTTTTGTTCTTAAGCATGCATAAAAATTTGGAACAAGTCTGGCTACAAAAAAAATGTTAAAAATAAAAGAGGGTTGGTGGGGAAAGGGCTGAAGGGAGGGAGGGAAGGATAGAGAGAGAGAGAGAGAAAGGTGGAAGTTGAGAAAAGTAACTTTTGGAAAAAGAAAGGTTAGGGAAAGAGCCCTGGCTAGGTAGCTCAGCTGGTTACAACATTGTCCTGATACACCATGATTGTCAGTTCTATCCCCAGTCAGGGCACATATAAGAGTCAACCAAGGAATGCATAAATAAGTGGAACAACAAATTGATATCTCTCTCTCTCTGTCTCTCTCTGTCTCCCCCCAATCACCAAAACAAATTTTAATTAAATGCAAATAAATTTTTTAAAAAAGAAAGTTTAGGGAAAGAGAAGAGTCAATCCCTGCAAAATGACAAGCAGATACAGGAAGTATACATTTGGAAGTTTGTGTAGAAATATATAAATAAGCCCTGGCTGGTGTGGTTCAATGGATTGATTGCTGGCCTGAGAACAAAAGGGTTGCTGGTTTGATTCCCAGGCAGGGCACATGCCTGGATTGTGGGTCAGGTCCCCAGGATGGGGTATGCGAGAGGCAGCCACATTGATGTTTCCCTCTCTTTCTTCCTGCCTGCCCCTCTCTAAAATTAAACAAATAAAATCTTTTAAAAAATATATAAATCAATATCAGTCATCTTTAGATATCAAAGACACGCACTGTCATTAGTTATCATATAACACTCTTGACAGTGCTTTTGGACAGAGAGGTGTTATGATATAACCAACACTCTTATAGCAAGATACATTTTATAGGTATTTTGAATGGAGGTTCCGAACACTAGTATATCTAAGTTTTTAATAGCCAGAAATTATGTAAGGCTGTGAGGAATAAATGATCATATTTAACCATATAGCTAGATGGTCTTTTATGCCATTTTTTATTCTCCTATACTGAGGTGCTTTTTTTTAATTTTCATAACTCTATTTTCTTAGTTCCAAACTCAATATCACAACAGTTATATATGCTACCCATGCCTAGAGCTATGGTAAATAATACTAAACACATAATTCATTTTTTTAAAGATTTCATTTTATTTTTATTTTTAGAGAGGGGAAGGGAAGGAGATAGAGAATAAGAGAAACATCAATGTGTGGTTGCCTCTCATATGTCCCCTATCGGGGACCTGGCCTGCAACCAAGGCATGTGCCCTGACTGGTAGTTGAACCAGCAACCCTTTCATTCACAGGCCAGCACTCAGTCTACTAAACCACACTAGCCATGGCCATTTTTAATAAATAATTGTTAAAAATAAATGAAATGTGAACATGTCATCAAAATGGAAATCTCTGTGCAACACATGGATTTTAAAATCTCAACCTGGCAACATTTGATAGGACATAACCTCAAAAGAGTGAAGAGATGCGGTTATTTTATTTTATTTATTTATTTTTTGCAATATATGAGTGTGGATATGGATGCATGACATATTTTTTTTTGACTATTATGTTCATTCATATGCTACCCAAACAACTGGCTTAAAATATCATTAAACCAACTATTTAAAATCACTTAGAAAATAAAGTCAATCTTTTCTTTTTCCTTTATAGTTAATAATTCTTGAAACTCTTTTGTACATATGGATCACCTTAGTCATAGGGTTACCCATATAAAAATATGATAGAATTTGGGAAATTCCCATCATGCTTAATTTGGTTAGTATCAAGAGCCTTGAAGTGTTCACCCACCTGCATAGCCATGGTGTTGGTAAAGAGCAACATGTTCCAGTTGGCATGTTTACAAACATCTGGTAATTAGCTGAAAGCAAATAATGTTTTTTTCCAAACATTTTATACTATATAAAGATTTTAATGAGACAGTATCAAGTATTTGGTGGCACCCAGTACAGCTTCTTAGGCTAATAATATGCATTTTAAAGCCTTCCAAAATATTAGACATTATATGTGATAAATTGTAATGGCTCTTAAAGTCTGCCTGACCTTTTCTGTTAATATGAAGGATATTTGCAAAATAAAAGCAACTGCGAGTGGCATCAGGGGAATGGTGGTATGAGAGGTCCATTTGGTCTTTCCCCCTGAAGTTAAAACAATTTGAACAGCTATGATTCAACAAAGAATTCCCTACAAGCAACTGGTTTTCGTTAGTAAGAATTTGTATTAGCTGCTTTATATCCAATCTATCTTTAATTCTTAATGTGAGCCTACAATAACAAGTTGACCATTCATTAACTCAAAATAAGTATTAAACTAAGTCATGTAAAGTTCATAAATGCAAGACACTTAGAATTAAAATGCATGGTGGAAGTCTTTGGGAAAGGACAAAGCATTAGCCTGAAAAATTTGGTCTGTTTCACTGGAAAAATCTTCTAAAGTTAGTTTATTTCACAGTCAGGCTACTAAGTAGGTAACTAGAATCAAAAGCACGTAGTAACTGATATAATATGATTCCCAAAACTCAACCTCAAATATCACCTTTGATATATTATGGCATTCTGCATTTTCTAAAGCAGCTCATTTTGTATTTGGATGCTTGTCAAGTTCTCTGAACTTTATAGTACTCAAATATGGCTTTTAACCATTCCTATACTCCTAATGTATAGTGCAAAGTTTACTTTCTGCCTTCTACTCTCATTTGTGTTGACTCATATTTAAAATACTTCATCTATGATAGCTATTATCTTTTCACCTATTCAAACAAAACCCAGTTATTCATCATCTTACATTAGTAAATTTTCTAATTTCTAAAATTTTAAGATAATATGATATTCTAGATTTTCATTTTTATTCCTGGTTCCATCGGCCAAGATGATGAAATATCCATTTTTCTCCACCACATCCCCTCATCCCTGATCCACACTTCTACCAATGCAGTTGGAAAGCTTTCTATTTGGGATGCAAGAAAACACAATATTTTGGTGACTTGGATCCTGCCACCACCAAAAGATGCATTACCTACCTCAGGGTATAATGCCATTAATTTTCAGCCATTCATGCATAACAATGAAAAATGAAGTCCACTGTGCAGTCTATATCCCTAATCTCATACCCAGACCCAGCTATCTATCATCCTGGACATCTTCACCTGGATGTCCCAATAGTATCTCAAACCTAAATGTCTGAAAGTGATCCTGGTGTCCTGGGCATACTTATCTCACTTTCTGTTTCCCACACCTCAGTGAATGGCACCACAAGCTACCAGTTGCACTAAATGAAAATAGGACAGAATCACCTGTCTTCTGACATTCAACCAACAGTGATTCCCAATGAATTATAACTGTATAAAATCTCTTGAATTTCTCTCTTCATCTCTATGCCTCACCCTACAGCTTGTCTACTCTTGCCCTCCATAGATCTGCTGAATTCCAGTCAATCTCCCCATAGCTGCCAAAATGAACTATTAATATAAAAATTCATGTACATCACTCATTCTATGGATCTATTAGTGACTTCCTATTGCTGCCATCATAAAAACCAAGCTCTTAGTAAATAAATGAATGAGTGAATAAATAAATATTATTTTAATATATTTTATTGATTATGCTATTACAATTGTCCTAATTTTTCTCCATTTGACTTCCTCCACCCATTACCCCCCATCCCTCTGACAACACCTCCCTTAGTTCATGTCCATGGGTAATGCATATAAGTTCTTTGGCTACTTCATTTCCTATACTGTTCTTAACATCCCCCTGCTTCCCCTGTATCTACCAATTTGTACTTCTTAATCCTTGTACCTTTTCCCCCATTCTCCACCTTCCCACTGCCAACTGGTAACCATCCAAATTATCTCCATATCTATGCTTCTGTTTCTGTTCTGCTTGTTTGTTCAGTTCGTTTGTTTTTTTAATTTGTTTAAATTTTTAATTTAAACTTTATTTTATTTTTCCATTACCATTTAGTCCCCTTACACCCCCCTACCCCAAGCAGTCACCATGCTGTTGTCTATGTCCATGAGTCCTTTTTCTTTTTTGCTTAACCCCTACACCCCTTAACCTCCCCGCCATACTACCTATATCTGTTCTCCATCTATGAGTCTGTCTCTGTTTTGCTTGTTAATTCAGTTTGTTCATTAGATTCCACATATGAGTGAAATCATATGGTATTTGTCTTTCTCTGATTGGCTTATTTCACTTAGCATAATGTTCTTTAAGTCCATCCATACTGTTGCAAAGGGTAAATTTACACAATGGAATTCTGCTAAATAATTATTTTTAAAAATCCCTGGCAAGTGTAGCTCAGTTGGTTAGAATGTCGGACCATCATCCCACACCAAAAGACTGCAGGTTCAATTCCCAGTCAGGGGACATACCTAGGTTGTGTGTTCCATCCCCAGTCTGGCTGCATAAGATTCTCATCCAGACATATGATCCCTCAATCTGGGCCATGCCCAAGAGACAACCAATCAATGTTTTTCTCTCACATGATGTTTTTCTTTCTCCCTTCCTCTGTCTCTAAAAGCAATGAAAAAAATGTCCTTGGGTGAGGATAAAAAAAAACCAAAAAACAAAAAAAACAACATCTTTGGCAAGCCACCAAAGACTCAACAAGTTGGTTTTTATCTGCCTCCCCTGTCTAATCTATAAACAATCCCTACCCCTATCCAATCCTTTACAGCCTTCACTCTAACCCTATCCATCTTTATATTCATAATCTATTCTCACACCTCTTTGCTGTCCCTGATGGTATTTTTATCTTGGAATATTCATATGCTCTTTCAACTACTTAATTCTATTTGCCTTTAGAAATTCATTTCAGACATTCATTCCTTTGGAAATCTCTAATTACTTGGCCCCAATCTGGAACAATGGTACTTCCAGAGTTCCTTCTGCTTACTTTCTAACATTTTCATTCACTCTTTGCAACTAGAATTGTATGACAACTGTTTCACCTGTTTGAATTATATCTCCACTTACCTGTCCTCACTCATCTCCATTATAATCAAACTATAAGCTCTTTAAGGTCTGTGACACTGGCCACCAATTCTTTACCTGTAATATACCTAGCACAGTTTCTTGTACATGGTAGATATTCAGTAAATATTTGTTATAGGGACAAATGAAGTTAATAAGTTAATATTTAACTACACACAAACTTCCTTTTTCCCATGAAGATTTGTCAAAGGAGTTTTTAATGACCGGTCACATTAGCAAAACTAATTTAGGTTCACTCTCTACTTTATTTGGCCAATTTTGCAAGAGCAGCAGACAATAGGGAGAAGCTAAGATAGAATATGAGAGAGAGAGAACACTCAGGTAAGCCACAAATTGACTAATAGTTTTTTGTGCATTAAGAACTAACTGAGCTTCGTAGACTGTGTAAAGTTAAAAGTCATAACCTCACTTTCCAAAATCTGTGACATTGGGGTGAGCTTCCAGGATAGAAGAGATTGCCGGGGCCTATGCCATATCACTCGAAAGGTTCTGTCAAAGTTTCTACCTGTTGGCAATTGTCTTCTGTTTGTCCATCCAGGCCCATGTTTTGCCCTTTTTCATGTGGCATTATATATAGTCCCTAGTCCACTCAGCTCCAGCTTAGTTCATCCAGTGAGGAGCCCCAAGAGGAAATAGGGGGAAGAAGGGTATAGGAGATGTTTAATCTCCTGGCTTCCTCCTTACACCTTGTAAGGAGGTGTTCTTGTAGTCTGAAGGTCACTGTCTCTGTAAGAGCAGCCCCTCCTAAGTGACCCTCTCCTATGATCATGATAACATCTCTTTCTCTTTATCCATCCAAGAATAAGATGGGTAGTTACAATGTAGTATCATATTACTAACCTCAGGTTACCTCACTCTACCTTGTGGTTATCCTCCACCTCATCTACACTTTTGCAAATAAACCTTCCTCAAATTATTGTTCATTCGAATATGAGTTGTTTCCCACTGGGACTTGGACTGATACACACCCCTCCCACTACTCTTTAAATGATTTCTTCCCTTATTGATGTCATCATTTGAATTATGCTTCTGAATTAAGGCAATAATTTTTTGTTGTTGTTGGGGGAGAAGGCAAAATATGGAAGAAGTGCATATTAACCCACTAGGATCCACTGATTATGTTAACAGCTGTGTTATATTTCCTGGGAGTATATACAATGAAGAAGGAAGCATTCAGATTGCTAGATTATCAAGTAGCTACAGAGTGAGGCTGGGAGTTTAGAATGCAAAAGGGTAAGATGACAGGCAAAAAAACCCAAAGTAATTATCCCTTGTGTGTATGGTGTGGGCAATGCTATTATCTCAGAGAAAAAAAATAAAAAAAGATTATTTTAAAGACATAAAAGCTTTAGGCTAAGCATTTCCCATTTTATGTCTGACTGAGTCCACCTCCCCTACACAGTGCAAGTCACCCCCATTCCAGCTTACAGCAGGTACTGTCATTTCTGTGTCACCATTGTCCTACACACACCCAGTGAGCCCACCCGAGGCCTCAGATGGGTCCATGTACCCTAAAATGGACAGGTCCTAGGAGAACTGCAGAGTTTTTCATATTGTAGAAACCTCATTTGCTTTGGCCAGTCACAGTAGTTTAAATGTAAACTTTTTCTTCTGTCTTTCCAAGGATAAAAAGTAGTCTGATTTTAGGATCTAACCCAAAGCTCCTGGTGGCAAGTGTCAGACAGGTGTAGCTATACTTTTCTAGAGAATGCTTTTGTACTAACAAACACCCCAGGAATCTTGGCCAAATAAATTATGATCTAAATGGTTTAATCGTTTATGTTTTTTTCCCTATAAAATTGCCTTTATTTTTAATGGAGGGGAAGAAAGAAGGTAAGGAGGATAGTTTGATGAAGGAAGCACCCTTAATACAAGCATTTTAAAAACTGAATTATAGACTTAGCTCTGCTTTTTACATGAAATGAGTCAAATGTACCTTTGTTCTTTCTCTGTGAAATCAAACAGTAACTCCCTTACAGTTGTATTATATGTAGTTTCTTCTTTTCCATTTCAATTATCCCTCCAATTCTAAAATTCAAAATAATCTTCTTAAAACAGACTCTTTCTCATTCTTGCTTATCTAGGAACCTGCAATGTTATTTGTACCACCCACACCCAATACCTGATAATTTCTAAAAACCAAAGTGGTATATAGTCATGTAAAACTGAGCTCTGACTAGTCTACTTATATAAATTTCTATAGGCTAAAGAATTGCATTGTTAACCATATTTGGTTTAATTAAGTTCTTCTGACAATTGACTTTTGGAAGTGAGCATTTTTATTTCTTCTGAGCAGGGTTCTCACAGTCAGTCAAAAAGTAAATTTTCCTATGTGAGCCCCACAAGAAAAATCAGAGTAGAGGGTAACCATTCAGTCTCTTGGCATGAAGTCACACTCTTGAAGATACTGCCAACAAGGTTTAAATTGTATCAGTGGTTTTTGTGAGTTGGACTCTGGTCAACTGAGCTCTTGAATCAAACCACCAACTCCTTTCACGTAATTGCACAGCCCTCAGTCTGCAGCAACATTTTTTCAGGACTCGCCTCCTAGGTATGGGCAGAATTTGAATCAGTGCCTTCAGGCCAAAAGGCTTCAAAGTACTTTATTAATAACCATTGCATTCCATTAACACTAGATAAGGTTTTGTGGGCTGGAAAAAAATTCATAGGTTTTTATCTATATTTGGGTTGGCACCACTGATCAGTTAAACTTAAGCTAGCCAGTTTTATTCATCCCAAACCATGAATCTACCTTTGGGAAAAAAAATTCTGGAGAACTAAACATGAGGGGAAATGTTATATATCAGGAAGCTGTCAGTATCCCAGAAAAGGTAAAAATGAGTAAAGCAAGAATCTATACATTAAATAACTTTTCACTGTTTTCATATCTAAGGCATATTTGCTCTGTTGAACCAAAAAGTATATATTAAAATATCACTTTTTAATTTAAAATTGGTGTAGGGATCAATCAAATTATTTTTTTCTCTTAATCTCTGAAGTTATCAGGACAACAAGATCTTTGTACATGTTTGAGTGGATTGAATGCACTTTATTTTTATTATATAAGAAATAACCAGGATTTCAAGATGATGGCAGTGTACATGAAAGCTGCACTCACCTCCTTCTAAGAACAAACTGAAAATACAACTAAAATAGAGAACAATCATCCTGAATAATGAACTGAAGACTAACTGAAGAGGAGTTCTATAACCAAGGATTTACAGAAGAAGCCACATTGAGACTGGTAAGAAGGACAGAGACTGGAAAAGGGCTGTTTCCATTCCCATGGGTGTTTGCTAAGGTTTCAGAGAGATATTTAAGATCTAGGGAGTTTCCTCTAAGACATGTGGAACTTAAACCCCAAACCAGGCTCCCCATCCCAGAGCCACAGAGGTGGGAAGAGGAGCCCACATAACAGGCTATGAAAAACAATAGGATTTCTGTCCACCAGGGAGAGACAAAGCCTGCTGGAGACAGAGGCACATGCTTAAAGGACTAATGTACAAAATTTTGTTGTGCAGCCACTCACCTTGGGCTTCTGCAGAGGGAGGGTGGAGCAGGCTAGAGTCACCTGAGGAGAGTCTTAAGTTTGAGGCTCTGGGAAGGGAGCTGGTGGGACAGCCACCATGATCCTTGTGTTGAGTCATTCTTCCAAACTCAGATACCATCTTTCTTGGTGGGGCACTCCCCTTAGTGTGGCATCAACTTGGAGGAAAGCAATTGCCCCACCCTCTGCATTCCTTCTCATATATATGTAGAATACATCTATATCTATAGGCCTTGCAGAGATTAGGCCTTGTTGAGGAGTCAGTTGTCTTGACCAGTGTGTAGAGGTCTAGGGAGACTAAGTTTTGGCTTGGGGGCCATTTCACCCACTTTCCTGTGAACATGAATGGCACTTGGCCCTCATGGGAGATCCAATAGAACCACCCTCCTGGTTTCCAGCAAACCTAATCATCAGGCTCCAGAAGTCCCACTTCCTCGACTCTTAGTGACTCAGAAGAACAAAATCTAGGATAGACAGAGTCATGTGAGTTTGAAGCAGAAACCATACCCACCATCTTCCCTGAAGCCTGACTGGTACCTCCCACTCACTGCAGATCCACTAGTCCCATTCTCCAGACTCCACCAGAAGATCATTCAGTTACTGAGCCTAACAGGCAGCCTGTAGGTGGAGGCAAGTGGAGGCGGATATCAGGGTGTCTTGGGGTATTTGCTGACCTGCCCCTGGGCATAGCACTAGAAAAAGCTGGCCTTGATGCACAGCTTGGTCCTTCCTGTGAGTACACAAACTGAGAAGAGGCAGCTACAAACTATGGATCTCTTTTTTCCAAACAGGTTGTCAAAGGCCAGGCACAGACATTGTCTGACATTGGCCTATACCAGAGTCCCTCCCAAGGGGCCCAGAAACACCACAAACAGTGGCTGGCTTCAGGCAACATCAGAGCAGGATCCAATAAGCTTCACATGTGGTACATCCAAAGAGAGGTCTTGGCAGCCAACAGATATTGCTGAAGCAAATTCTGCCTTGTGTGGTCAGCACCTATACAGCAGCTCACACACTGTGCTTAGGACCGAGCCTCATAGCCAGACTGAGGGTTGATCCCACTCATGAATGTCCCAGTAGCAATCAAGACTCAATTATAACAGAAGGGCCCTCATAACATACACAAGGGACATTCATACAACATCTGGCTCAGGCGATCAAAAAGACTGCCACTAGGTCTCACAGGACATCTAAAACAAAAGGCTACCTTATGAACACTGGGAGTCATAGCAGATCTACCCAATACATAGAAACAATCACAAAGAGGCAACCAAAATGAAGAGACAAAGAAACAAGCCCCAAATGAAAGAAAATGAGAATTCTCCAGAAAAAGAGCTAAATGAAATGCAGGCAAACAACTTATAAGATATAGAATTTAAAGAAATGGTTATAAAGATGCTCAAGGAACTTAGTGAGAACTACAATAACATGAAAAAGGACATATAAATTTTGAAAAAAAGACAAGTTAGAAATGAAGAATGCAATATCTGGCATTAAGAATACACAGGAAGAAATAAACAATAGAGTGGAAGAAGCAGAGGATCAAATCAATAATTTGGAAAACAAAATAGAAACGAAACACTCAGTCAGAGCAGAAAAATAAAAAACAATTTAAACATAGTGTACTTTTGAGAGAACATGAAGCATAACAACATCAGAATCATAGTGGTAGCAGAAGGAGAAGAGAGACAGCAAGGGATCAAGAACTTATTTGAAAAAATGATGACTGTAAACCTGAGGAAGGAAAAAGGCACACAAGTCAAGGAAGCTAATAAAGTCCCAAACAAGATGAATCCAAAGATACCCACACCAAGACACATCATAATTAAAATGGCAAAGGTTAAAAACAAAGAGAGAATCTTAAAAGCCACAAGAAAATAACAGCTGCCTACAAGGGAGCTCCCAAAACACTGTCAGTCAACGTCTCAACAGAAACATTTGAGGCTGGAAGAAATTAGTATGAAATATTCAAAGTGATGAAAAGAAAGGACCTAAAACAAAGACCACTTTACCCAGCAAGACTATCATTTAAAATTGAAGAAGAAATGAAAATCATCACAGACAAGAAAAAAAAAACAAAAAGAGTTTAACACAAAACCAATATTACAAAAAATGTTAAAGGGCCGGCTTTAAGAAGTAGAAGAAGAAAAACACAGAGGAATATAATTAAGAGAATAAAATACCAATAAATACATACTTATTAATAACCACTTTACATGTAAATGGCTTAAATGCTCCAACTAAAAGACATAGGGCAGCTGGATGGATAACAAAGCAACACCCATAAAGATAGATAGATGATAGATAGATATACATACATATATGTATATATGTACATATATGTACATATACACATCTATATATGTAGAATATATATAAATTCTGCATAAGATGCACCTCAGAACAAAAAAATGCACACAGTCTAAAAAAATGCAAAAATATATTTCATGCATATGAGAATGTAAAGAAAGCTGGGAGAGCGATACTCACTGTATTTTGCTATGTATAACGCACATTTTTGTGTGCATTATATATGGGATTATTATACCCATGGTATGAATCATTATACCCATGTATAATGTGCATATTTATTTTTCCCTCAAAAATTTGGGTAAATGAGTGCACATTATACATAGCAAAATATGGTATATCTTACAGAATAGACTTTAAAACAAAGGCTACAATGAGAGACCGAAAAAGACACGACATAACGATAAAGGGAGCAATCCACAAAGAGAATGTAAACCTTGTAAACATTTATGCACCCAACATCGGAGCACCTAAATATGTAAAGCAAATCTTGATGGACATAAAAAAAGAGATTGATAGTAATGTAGTCAGAGTAGGGGATTTTAACAACCCACTGACATCAATGGATAGACCTTCCAGACAGAAAATCAACAAGGAAACAGTAGTCTTAAATGACACACTAGATCAGATGGATTTAATTAATAACTACAGGGCACTTCACCCCAAAGCAGTAGAATATATATTTGTTTTCAAGTGCACATGAATCATTTTCTGGGATAGACCACATGTTAAAACACAAAACAAGTCTCATTAAATTTAAGAAGTTTGAAATCATATCAAGCATCTTCTCTGACCATAATAGAATCAAAGTAGAAATCAATCACAAGAAAAAAGAACTGAAAACCACGCAAAGATGTGGAGGCTAAATAACATGTAACTAGACAATGTATGGGTTAACAGGATCAAAGAAGAAATGAAAAGATAACTTGAAACAAATGAAAATGAGAATACAAAAACCCAAAATGTATGGCATACAGGGAAAGAAATCCTAAGTAAGAAACTCACAGCATTCCGGGCTTATCTCAAAAAAAAAAAAAAAAAAAAAAAAAAAGGAAAAAAATGTAAAAAGCAAAAACTCAAACAAAGAATCTAACTTTACACTAAAAGAACTAGAAAAAGAACAACAAACAAATCCCACAATGAGTAGAAGAAAAGGAATATTAAAAGTAGCAGCAGAAATAAAGTAAAACCTAATAAAACAATATAAAAATCAATAAAATAAGTGCTTGTTCTTTGAAAAGATAAAAAACTAAGATTTTTTTGAGATTGAGAAACTAAGACTTATCAAGAAAAAAAAGACAGAGTTCCCAGGTAAATAAAATCAGAAATTAAAGAAAAGGAGAAATAATGGACACCACAGAAGTGCAAAATATTGTAAGGAAATGTTATAAATAACTATATTCCAACAAATTGGATAATCTAGAAGAAATGGAAAATGTCTAGAAACATGCAATCTTCCAAAACTGAAGCAGGAAGAATCAGAGAATCTAAATAGACAGATTATAACTGGCGAAGTTGAAGCAGTAATAAAAAAAAAACTCCCAACAAACAAAAGTCTTCAACTGGATGGGTCACAGGTGAATTTTACCAAACATTCAAATAAAATCTAACACCTATCCTTCTTGAACTATTTTAAAAAATTCAAGAGGAGGAAAGACTCCCAAGTTCATTTTATGGGGCCAACATTATGCTAATTCCAAAACCAGATAAACACTCTACAAAGAATGAAGATTATGAGTTATTTTTTCTGATGAACATAGATGCTGAAATCCTCAACAAAAAATTAGCAAACCAGATCCAGCAATACATTTAAAAGGTTATAGACCATGGTCAATTACAAGGATGCAAAGTTGATACAACATTTACAAACCAATAAATATAATACACCACATAAACAAAATGAAGGATAAAAACCACATGATCATATTAACAGATGTAGAATTTTTTTTAAAAATTCAGGAACCATATATGATAAAAAAAATTTTAGCAATGTAGTAATAGAGGGAACATACTTCAACATAATAAAAGCCATATATAACAAACCCACACTCAACATCATACTCAATAGGCAAAAACTAAAATATTTCCCTTCAGATCAGGAACAAGATAGGGATGTTCCCTTTCAACCCTTTCAACACTCTTATTCAGCATAGTACAGGAAGTCCTAGTCTCAGAGAACAGACAAGAAGAAGAAATAAAACTGTCATTATTTGCAGTTGACATGATATTTTATGGAGAGAACTGTGAAGATTCCACTAAAAAAAAAAAAAGAGAGAGAACTGATAAATGAATTCAGTAAAGTAGCAGGACACAAAATAAATATCCAGGAATCTGGTGCATTTTATACACCAATAATGAATTATCAAAAAGAGAAACTAAGAAAACACTCCCATTCACAACTTTTAAAAAAAATACCTAGGAATAAATTTAACTAAGGATTTAAAAGGCCTATGCTGAGAAAATTATAAGATTCTGAAGGAAGAAATCAAACAAAATCAAATAAATGGAAGCATATACCTTGTTCATGAATAAGAAGAATTAACATCATTAAAATGTCCACACTACCCAAAGCAAACCACAGATTCAATGCAATTTCTGTCAAGATACCAATGGAGTATTTCACAGAACTAGAACAAATATTCCAAAAATTTATATGGACCACAAAAAACTCTGAATAGACACAGCAATTCTGAAAAAGAACAAAGTTGGAAGAATCACACCATTTGATATCAAATTACATTACAAAACCATAGTAATAATCAAAATAGCATGGCACTGACATAAAAACAAACATATAAATCAATGGAACACAATAGAGAGCCCAGAAATAAACCAATGCTTTTATTGTCCATTAATATTTGACATAGGAGGCAAAAACATACAAGGGGTAAAGATAATTTATTCAATAAATTATGTTTGAAATTTGGACAGGTGTATGCAGAAAAATGAAATTAGATCACTTTATTTTACCATACTTGAGAATAAACTTTAAAATGGATTTAAGACCTAAATGTAAAACTCAAAACCATAAATATCCTAGAAAAAACATAGGCAGTAAAATCTAAGACATTTCTTGTAGCAATATATTTTCTGATTATTGCCTCAGACAAGAGAAACAAAAGAGAAAAAACTAAATGGGACCACATCAAATTAAAATTTTTTGCACAGTAAAGGAAGCCATCAACAAAATGAAAAGACGACCCACTGAATAGGAGAATATTTTCCCGGATACATCTGATAAGGGCTTAATAACCGATGTTTACAAGGAACTTATAAAACTCAACACCAAAGGAACAAACAATCCAATTAAAAAATGGGCAAAGGACCTGAACAGACACTTTTCCAATGAGGTCATACAGGTGGCCAAAAAACATGAAAGTATGGTCAATGTCACCATTCATCAGAGAAACATGCAAATTAAAACCACAGTGAGGTATCACCTCACACCCGTCAAAATAGCTATCATTAATAAATCAACAGACAACTAGTGTTGGTCAGGATGTGTTGAAAAGAGAACCATAAAATGTTGTTTGTGGGAATGCAGATTGATGTAGCCACTGTGGAAAACAGTATGGAGTTATCTCAAAAAATTAAAAATGGATATGCCTTATGATCCAGTGATTCTACTTCTGGAAATATATCCAAAGAAACCTGAAACACCAATTCAAAGAATATTTGCATCCTTATGTTCATTGCAGCATTAAATACAATAGCCAAGATTTGGAAGCAGCCCAAATGCCCTTCCACAGATGAGTGGGTAAAACAACTATGGGACATTTATGCAATAGAATACTGTTCAGCCATTAAAAGAAGGAAATCTTACCTTTTGTGATAACATGGATAGACCTGCCCAATATTATGCTAAGTGAAATAAGTCTGTCAGAGAAAAACAAGTACCATGAGATTTCAGTTATACGTGGAGATTAATGAACAAAATAAACTAACAAAGTAGAGAAAGACTCATGGATACAGAGAACATACTGACAGCAGTCAGAGAGGAAAGGGTAGGGGGCTGGGTGAAGAAATTAAGCAAAGGAAAAAAAGAGGACTCATGGACACAGACAATAGTATGGTGATCACCAGAGGTGAGGGAGTTGGGGGAAGGTAGAAGAGGGTAAAGGAAGGGTAAAAGGTGATAGAAGGAGACTTGATTTCAAGTGGTGAACACAAAATACAATATACAAATGATGTATTGTAGGATTGTATACCTGAAACCTGTATAATTTTATTAACTAATGTCACCCCAATAAATTCAATAAAAGTATTTTAAAAATTATTTGTAAAAGGTAATTAATCAGGCAAACTCATAAAAAAGTCATTAATAAAAGAAATGGTCTTTATTGTTTTTGATAGCATCTAGCCCTTGAGTAATCTGTCAGCTAGAAAACACAGCAAGTCAATCTTAAATGACAGGATCTGCCTTTTATTTATTATAGATTTTCTTATGTTTACATGATTTAAATTGACTAATCATTTACATTTTTTTCAAATTTGAGTACATCTAGCAGTAGTCAACAGCTATGAGCACTTTTTCCTTGGTGAATCTTTGAATTATTCTAACTTGGATTTAATTTCACATTTAGCTCTACTGTAACTAACCAAAGATATGCCAAAGGTCTTTCATGAGTCTCTTTTTAAAATTTCTTCATTAAAAATGTATAAAACTACATCTCAATCAGATTTTGGTCTTTTTTGATGATTGAGATGTCCTCTCAGCAACTATATACGCATAAAGGCAAAACACAGCATAATTTTTTAGTCACCCTGCATTGTCTGGAAAAAACATCTTGTTTTTAAAGTAAGATTTACAGCCATATTAACTAAAAATGAGAATTATCAAAAAAAGTGATCAAGAATAAAAAGAATTTTTTAAAAATTAACTTTAAGAATATTCCCCAGTTATCTGTTCTGTTAATTGTATTTAATCCTTGGCTTTGGAGACTTTAGAAATTCTCTACAATCTGTAGCCTTTTTGATTTACAAACCTAGTATTTTTATCTTCTAAATTCAAATCTTGCATAAACTGCCCACATTTCTATGCTTAGAATGTTCAATTGGTAATATTCTTACAAAACATTCAATTGCTAAGAGAGAAGAAATAGATTTGACTCATTCCCTTTGCTTTCAACCAATAACATATAGTAGGTTTGAATTATTAACAGATTTTATAATCTTGGACTATTATAGTGCTATTAGCTACCTAATGAAGTACTCAATTTGGGACTCCTCATTAGATTAATCCAACTGTGATACTTAAGATTAGGTTAGAGAAATGTCAGCACATATTAATTTATTTAATTTTAGAATTATATATCAGAGAACAAAGCAATTTGCGGGGTTAAATTGTCTTTCTGCATATCAGATTCATGATCTTCTGGGTTCACAGATCAAGCTCCCTTCTTCCCATGTACCATGTGAAAACCGCCAAACACTGTTTAGCTTACACAATGTGTTATACACAGCAAAGCCTGCTCCTTCAGCGGGTACAAAGAAGGTAATTCAATCTTAAAGTTCTAGTACTGTCATAACTGTTTATGACATCACCAAGACCTAGCAGATGAATTGAAGCTTTGTCTTCCTTCTGCTAACATGCATTATTAGAGATGGACTGTCAATGTCTAAGAAGTCATTTTAACCCCTCCTTTAAAAAATTGCTGCTTATAAAAATTCCCTGAATTGTCAGGACAGTAGAACAAATGACTGCTAGTCTTCTGATAATGCCACCAATGGAGGAAGGCACAACCCTTACTGTTAATTCTCCGAGTTCACACACAATCACATACAATTGTGCTTTTCATTCCCAGACCTCAAAAGCTCTTACAAGTTAGTGAATATTTTAAGATCACCTCCTATGTTCAACCCTGAAGGCTCAATTCAAGTCTTACTTCCTAGATGAAGACAGGGTTGGCGTAAGGAAAAGAATATTGGGTTGGACTTGGATAAAAAAATAGTTCCCATGCTGTTTCCATCACTTACTAGGCAAGTTACTGGCTTCTGTTCCTTTCTTTTGCCATTTGTGTGAAAGCTGAAGGTTTTAAATGAGAATAGCCCTGATCATTGTCCAATTAAAGTAGTACATATAACCTGTTGCCATTGTATCTTTTAGGAGTAGAGATAAACCAGCATAAGCCAATAAGCACATGGCTTTTTTACAGACATAGTGATTTCTTCAGAAGTATTTGTGTGACCCTAACTTTGTCCCAGCCTAATAAAGCTGAACTCTTTTATACACTGATTGTTTCCTCTTTGTAAGGATGATGTGGTATATAATTCAAAGGCTTGGAGCTGATGCAGCTACCATAAAGTAAGGCACCTGGAAGGCAAAGCCACCACAAGAAGAAAGATTGAATGTAAAGAATCTGAAAGCAAAGAAGTTGAAGGCCTGATCAAACCATACCTGCAGCTTGCCTTACCTTGCCACTTTTCAATTACAAGAGCTAATTACTTATATCATTTAAGACTGTCAGAATTGGGCTCTCAGTTCCTTGTGGTCAAAATACCCTGATTCACAATCCCCATAATCTTCAGTTTTAATGCCCTTAGCTGTAACCAGCAACTACCTTTCAGAGCATTTTTTGAGGAATAAATGAGATGAAACACAAAATATTTGGCACATGGTAGTGCTCTTTCTATCAGTGGTCCAAAAGAGGTACCCATGTTTTCTAAATCCTTAAAGTGCTTGTCTACACTCTACATCTGTATCATTCTACACAGGCACTTTGCATTTTGTTGTTAGTCTTTTAGGATTTTGAATTCTTAACTTGGGGTGTGAATTGTCCTTCAATATCCCTTTGAGAAACAAACGAACATTACAGACTCTATAAGGTTAAAAAAAAAGTTACATATGGATGTCTTGTAGAGAGAAGATTAACAGATTGTACATATTGATGAAACTCTTTCATTTGGTATCCACCCCCAACAAATATTATGACCATTTTAAAGGTTAGTGTTCCTTTTTACATAACTCTGAAGTTTACTAACCTAATGCTATAGTCTCTACTCTCCTGTTCAGAGCTGAGTTTTCTGCTAAGTGATCCTCGTCCTGCTTCTCTATGAATCAAAAATCTCTCACTCCCTTGTTGACAAAAATAATTTTTGTGAATAATCTTAAATGAATTTTTTAAATTATTTAATTTTGATACGCTAAGATGTCAGAGGAGTTGTCTAATTTCAGACGATATACAATTTCTTTCTCTACATTCAGTTGTTAATACAGCATTAAATTTTATGTTAATGCTCATTGGTTCAGGTTTAAAACATCTGGATAATTTTTTTAATTATTTTTATTTTTAAATCATGTTTATTCTATTACAGTTGTCTCATTTTTCCCCCTTTGCCCTCCTCCACCCATCCCACCCCGCCCCCCTCTCCCACAGTCAATTTCCATTCTGTTGTCCATGTCCATGGGTCATTCATACATGTTCTTTGTTCAGTCTCTTCTTCTTTTCACCATTGTCCTCCTTCCCCATCACCTCTGGTCACTTTCAGTCTGCTCCATGTTTTCTTGCCTGTGGTTTATTTTGTTTGTTAGTTTATTTTGTTGAATATATTCCACTTAGAGGTGATATCATATGGTAATTGTCTTTCACCAACTGGTTTATTTCACTTAGAATAATATTCTCCAGTTTCATCCATGATGGTGCAAAAGGTAGGAGATCCTTCTTTCTCAAACATCTGGATAAATTTTATACTATCCATATCATTTAAGATATGCTGCTTCAAAAACTACCCAAAGTTTAATGGCTTAAAACAATAATTATTTATTTACCTCATGGTTCTATAGGTCAGGAATTTGGGCTAAGCTCAGCTGGTTGGTTCTCTTGTTTTCCACTGGGCTCCCCCAAGCACCCATGTCAGCTGTCGGACTGAATAAGGATTCCTGTCCTAGGATAGCCTCAGCTCTGTTCCATGAGGTCTTTCATTCTCCAGCAGTCTAGGCTGAGCTTGTTCTCATAATGGCAGTGGGGTCCAAGAGAGAACACTGATGTGCACAAGACTTCTGGAAATCTGGTCTGAGGACTGGCACAGCATCATTTATGCCATATCCTGTTGATCCATTCAAGGCAGACAGCCTGCTCAGATACAGGGATTAGGAAATAAAGACCTCTTGATATGTGGAGCTGGAGAGGCACATTGCAAAGAGGTTTGGACCCAATGAGGGGCATAATTGTGGCCATTTTTGCAATTAATCTGTCACACCTTCACTCCCTTCCTAGACTTTAAATCCCCAAGAGTTATGTCATGTTACTTGTATCCTCAGTGTTTATCACTGTACTTCCACATACTTTACCCCAAGACTCCCATAAGACTTAGTGATGGTGGCTGTCTTAGTCCATTTGGGCTGCTATAACCAATTATCATAGACTGAGTGGCTTATAACCAAGATAAATTTATTTCTCAGAGCTCTGGGGGCTGAGAATTCCATGGTCAAGAAGCAGATTTGGTGTCAGGTGAGCATAGCCTGCTTCCTGGTTCTTAGAGGTTGTCACCTTTTTGTAACTTCACATGACAGACAAGTCAAAGAAACTCTCCAGGGTCTCTTATAAGGCCACTAATCTCTTTCATAGGGCTTCTGCCCTCATGACCTAGTCACCTGCCAAAGGCCCCACCTTCTAACACCATCATGTTGGGGGTTGGGATTTCGATATATAAATTTTGAGGGGACAAAAACATTCAGTCTATAGCAGTAACTTTGACCATTTGTAACAGCATATCCATTTATAACAAATGTGGTCAGCCAGAATATCTATTCATTCATATGAAAATAGAGCCACAGCCACTGTAAAGGTTTAGGTTAATGAGTTATAAAGTAATATTTGTCTGTCATTGTACACCCCAGACTATACAATAAATCAATTGTGGTGCTTTGAAAACTATGGATGCCCACCAGGGACAATTAAATTATAAAACCTGAGGCAGGGTCTGTACATATATAAAAGCTCCCCAGGCCCTGGCTGAGTAGCTCAGTTGGTTAGAGCTTCATCCTATGGTTGTGGGTTTGATTCCCAGTCAGGGCACAAGGGTCAACTAACAAACACATAAATAAGTAGAACGGCAAATTGATGTTCATTTCTCCATCTGATTTTTAAAAATTCACCCATTATTACAAAAAAAAACTAATAAAAATTTTAAAAATATAAGCTCCCCAGGTGATTCTATGGCTAGCAATGGTTAAGAATGACGGATTTAACTATTAAACCATCTACCCATCTAATGGGGCTCTCGTTCTCCAGACGGAGTGTACATCAAAATCACCTGGAGACCCTTAAATACAGATTGCTGGGTTCCACAATCCAACATTCTGTCTCAGTAGATCTATATGGCATGGAGCCTAAAAAATGCTGAAGGTACAGGTTGAGGAGACACATTTTGAGAACTTATGTTGTAAAGAAATATGGTCTATTGGCACTTTTACAATACACCACCTCAGAGATGTGTTTGTCCCTAGTAGTTCCAAGAAGGTTGAAGTTTCTATGTTATTGACAGGTAGTAATTCAAGTAGAGAAAAAAGATGGTTTCTCCTACACATAGCAATGTGTAGGTCTCATATCTAGTGATTCTGATTAAAATGGGATCTAGGCATCACACAGATTAGAATTTTCCCTGGGTTATTCCAGTGTGCATCCAGAATAAAGAAATTCTAGACCAGTCGTTTTCAAAGTATTGTCCCAGAATCATCAATGTCACCTGAGTAGTTGTTCAAGCTGCAAATTTTTAGGCTCCACCCCAGACCTACTGAATCAGAATCTCTTGGAGTGGTGCCTAGAAATGTGTTTTAACAAGCCCTTCTGGTGATTCTGGTAAATGCTAAAGTTTGAGAACCTTTGCATTAATGTATCCTAACCATGCAAGGAAGCAATTAGTGCCAAATGAGTGATACACATTCCAAGCCGTGTACGTGTTCTGAGAAAGTCATGCTAGGGAGTTCTCTGAAGTTAGGACACAGGAGGGGTAAAATTTAGATGAGTAGAAAGAAAATGGAGCTTCAGTTCTTCCAGCCAAAGAAGTATGTGACCTAGTGTGCATGAGGGCCAGAATCCGTAGGTGATCCTGGGGCAGGGAGTTAACCACACTGGAGGCTGTAGGTGCCTTATGCAGTGAAGTAGAGGGTCATAATTCCACAGCCTGTTCTAGAATTTCAAGAAGAGATGGAAAGCTGCACAATGGGACTGTTCCAAATTCCAGGCAAAGCAGCAAATGACTTTCAGAACCCTGCTACCTCCCGAGAGTTGGAAATAAAATCATTGGTGGAAAGGTGAACTTGCCTGCTATGGGAAAAAGGAGTCAGGAATGGCTCATTGTGAAAACATAATACTGCCTTCTTTCAGAGAAAATAGATAATGCCTGGGGCACTATTTCCTTTCCTCATTCAACAAATCTTATTGAGTGCTTCCCATATGTCAGGGATCGTGTTAGTCACTGGGAATCCGCCTGGGAACAAAATACAGCCCTTGCCCTGAAGGAACTAGTCTAATCAGGGAGGAAGAGTCAAAGGCACCCACAAAATGCACATTACTTCAAGGTGTTTTGTCATATCCAGGAAACCACAATTTGCTAGCAGAATCTTTAAGGAAAATAAAAGGATTCTGTTCAGATTTAGATACATGAACCCTACCTCTCAAATCCCTCCTCCACTCTGAGGGTTCCCCCAAGGAAGAACACACAATGAACAATTGCTAAAATGGGGGGTAAAAAAGGACAATGAGTATGCAGCTGTGGCTGCCTGATGCAGGGCTCCCTGTTGAAAAATTGATTCAGGGACCTAGGTCGTTGGCCTAAATAAGTCTTCTTATTCTGCTTACTTAAATCCAAGTACACCGATTTTGTAAAGAAAACATCCAGCCAGCTAGCCAACCAACTGGGGGACAAAGGTGGCTAAAAGCCTTCACTACTTAGGGTGAAAGGCTAGAAAAGTAAACATCACCAGACTGCCTTAGGCTACCTTTCTGAAGGTTAAGTAAGCTCCAAGGAATGAAACCATCTTTCCAAATCAGTCATTTGGAAGAGAGGTGGTGGAATAGGAGGTTGAAATATGGTATATGATTTTAAAGCAGAGTAACCCTCTCCCACAGTGAAAAGAATTCTGGTCAATATCTGAGGGTGTGAAGAAATCACCTTTACTCCTTTTCCTTCCTTAGAAAGAATATATAGGAGTATGAAGGGAGCTGGATCTTCCACAAGAAATGAGGGTGGTGACCATTCCAACACTTTAAACTATTTAACCCATGATACATAGGTTATTAACCCTGAGCTCTTATCAAGAATAGGCAAATATCTCTTTCATTCATTACTTTATTATTTACTTGATCTTGGTTTTAGTTGTTATTTTCACAGTGTGTCCATTTATAGCCCCATATTTCTTCTCTGAACTCCAAACTTACATAATAAATTTCCTCTTTAATACTTCAGTTTTAAGTGTACCAGCACTTCAGACTTACCCAGTCCAAAAGTGATCTCAGGATCCCTCCCTGTGAGGCTGGCTCCATGAAAAATGGCAGTTCTAATCATTGAGTGACTCCAGTGGCTTCCCATTGCATTTCCATAGAAACCTACATGGCTCTACATGAGCTGGACCCCATACCCACACTGATCTCACCTCTACCCATCTTCCCCCCTGCTTTGGCCAATCCAGACAGTAGCATCTTTGCTGTGCCTGGGGTATGTGAACATCCCCATATCACATCATTACTTTGGTTCGTTTTCCTCCTCCCACAAGCCCACATGGCTTCCTCCTTTACTACAGTAGGTCTCAGCTCAAATGTCAACTCAGTAGGAAAAGCCTTTCCTTGAAGTCCTTTCTTTTGATCTCAGTTCTTTATCTCGATAGGGTTTTTTTTTTCATTATAATTGTCACCATGTGTTACATTTATTTATTTATTGACCTGCAGAATATTTCACCCAACAAGAATATAGACTTCATGACAAGGTAGCTTTGTCTGGTTTGTTCTTATATCTTCAAGTGCCTTGAAGAGTAGCTGGCACACAGTAGTTGAACTGGAGCAGTTCTCCCATGTGTACATAGCCTCCATGTTTATATAGGAGGGAACACATGACAATTGAAGAGCTCTTGAGCTTTTATAGGTCTTATAAACTTTGAACTCTGTTCACCATTTACTTGAGTTTTCATCACACACTCACCTCCTTCTAACCACCCCAGTTATGTGATCTAAGAATGGTACCCATATCTTTGAGTACTTTCCAATCCCGATGAAATGTGTGGTCTTGGAAATTACTGCCCTGTTGTTTCCAGATGTGATTCAAGACTCTTCCACATACATGAGAATGCGTGAATGAAAAAAAATATACAATCTAGGAAATTTTTATGGTTGATGGGAAAACCATAGCATAATGGTTAAATCTGGAACAGCCAAGGGAGCCGATTGAATGGTCATAATTCAATGGAATAAATGTTTATTTTTACTTAAAGCAAATTAAATAAACTATTTGAAAACAACATTACTAAAAACAGCTAACAAACGAGAAATCATGGATTTAAACACAATTTGCTAATCATGGATTGCTGAAGGATAACACTTTAGTCCTTTTATGGCTGCTTATTTGAAGCTTATTTTAGCTTCTTATTGGAGTAGTTGGTAATATTTATTACCAGTCTTCTCAAAATTCTTTTTTTGAATTTCAGAAGATCTAGACTGTGTTCAAGTCTAATTTGACAATCCAAGTTTCTAAATAAGTTAGAAAATTATTTTAAAAACTGCCAGAAATAAACATCTAAATTCATGGCTCACACATGAAAATGAAACTTCTCTGGTAATAAACAAAAATAGTAAACTCAAAAGCACTTTCTTTTTGCCAAACCCTCTTAATGCATATCTTGTCAGCCTGCATAGGGTGATTGTAATCTCACTTTTAAGACTCTACCTTCCCTGTACTTTCATCATTTGCTCAGTGTCCCATACATAAAGAATGAGTACCAATGACACTAATCTCTGTTGGGAGGGGAAAAGAATCCTAGCAGCCTTCATTAGGTTTCCTTTCCCTTTTGACTGTCAAGTCTAATCACCTCCTCCCTTCATTACTACCTGTCAGAACAGTAAATGAGAACAAGTTTGATTTTCACCAAATATATTCTAATTTCACACTCTGAAATTTTAGTAGCAAAGCAGAGGCCACACTTTTATCTACTAACACACTCAAAACATGAAGTCTCAACTGCAGTAAGAGCTGAAGACATGTATGCTGTAAAGCTTTTTCCCTTATATAGAGACACTCCATTTGCTCCCTGAATTTCTTTTAGCTGAGTCACATACAGGGTGACTCGGATTGTTACCTGAGTCCCACCCCTAAGTTTCATAAGACCTTTAACCCATTATTCTTTTATTCTAACTCCCAAAACTAAAAAGAACTTTTTCATGGACAATTTTTTTCTCTACTATAATAACTTTTCCAGCACATTATCACACAATCTATTTGACATTTTGAATTTCTAGGTGGCAAAACATCACAAAACTACCCAAAAGTATGGCCAGAAATTTATGAGACCACGTATTATGTGTCCTCTAATTATTACTTACTATGGCCAGGTTCCTGGGAAAGGTAGTGATGGATATTAAACGTTGTGGAGAATCATAAAGCAGAAAGCTAGCATTTTCATATCTTCTGATAGTACTGACCTCAGGCCGAAAATAAGCAAGTGTGTCATTTAGGAGGTGTGACTAAGCACCAGGGAAAAAAGCACTATATGCAAAATCACCTTCCTTACCCAGGTAGCACAAATTGGGGAATGCCAGGAAATTAGTCAGGCTTCAAATTCAAAGCACTAGTCTCCCTGTGCAGCAGATTTAAAGAAGCTAAATCACTCTAATGTCCTTGTCAATCGGCAACATACATTTCCCTAATGAGAGACATCCAAAAAAGTCCTAAGACCTTGGAAACAGCAGGGAGGCCAATCCCTTCCTCTCCTTGCCTGCAAAGGGGGAGAAAGTAAAGGTAGCCACTACTGTGGGAATTTCAGCCATGTAAATGCAGTCACATTTATATCAAATTATTACCTTCCCACTGTGGCTTCCTGTTAGAGCCACATCCTGCAAACATACATCCAACTCAGGCAGCCTCAAATCTGCTACTGTTTCAGATTTCTTCCTTCTTCTTTTATTTTTTTTCTTTCTCTCTCTTTTTTTACCTGAAAAAAAAAAAGAAAAAAAAAACAGGATAGAGGGTATTTCAAATTGCACACTCTCTCTAGCTAGAGACACAAATAGTATATTTTTCAATGATCGTAAAACCTAGCTCTCAGTTGGCTCTTTTGTGTCTTGTTTTTTTCACAAACTTTTGATGTGCTCTCTTATCTTGAGAATAGCTCCACCTTTTCCTGGTTCACACAAGCTTATTGAGGTCACCCAACTTCAAAGTTCCTCTCTGTGGCTCAAATGGTGAAGTTCTCCTGTGTGTGAATGTCTAGGGGACGCCTATGGAAGGAGGAATAATACTCTTCTGTAAGGCGATCTGGACCAATGACAATGCTGCACTCTTTTTGCCATGAATACCAATGGTGATTTCGGCATCACAGGCCGCCCAGATAATGTCTCAAAAAGGCATCAGTGTTCTCTGAGATGCTTCCCAGGTATCCTGTTGCAAGATCTAAAGGGTCTCCGAACTGAATACAGTTGCCCAGTTTGTCATAGGTGGTGCCAGAAATGCTAATCAATTTCAGATATATTCCCTGGACAGTAGTGGAAATTTTCTGTTTCAAATTCATCCAACAAGAAGTTAGATGCAAGAATGCCTGTCTGCTGTACTGACTTTTCTTCCCTTCCCATCCCTTTCTTTCTCTTTTCCTGGTTGAGATAACAACACACAACCTCCTGCCTTTAACTGCTCAATGTAAAAACACCTATTTGTGCTTGCAAATAAATCAATGCACGTGCAGCCACCCCAGGCTAAGGATTTTAACAATAATTCCTTTTTCTTGGATCTCACAGAGTCATCTTTAAAGTGATTCAAGAAACCAATTTCTCTGTTGCCCATGCCCCACTTCCTTTAAACTAGACAAGTCTAAACATACAGGGCATGAAAGAGAGAAGGCAGGAAAGCCTCCTAGGAACAGGCTGTAAATCTTTAATGGGAGAAAAAGCATAGCAGAATCAGGCAACACAAGAAGCACTGCCTTTAAGCAGAAAGGAGTCATCTGGGCTCCTGCAGGCCTGGCGCTATAGCATCGTCTCACGTCATAGCCAGAAAAGATCTTTTACAAGTCTTCTTAAAGAGACAAGCCGAGGAAATCTCCTATTTTATTTCTCAAAAAATGTGTTTCTTTGTCTGAAAGGCCAAGAGATATCCTTTCACTCATATAATCAAACTTTCACTTCTATTTGACTATAGTCACGTTAGCCTGTTTTCTCGTGTTTTGTCAACAACCTCAGAAGATGTTCTGATGTAGTGGGTAAGTAGATTCAAGCCCAAATCCATCAACTACCACTTTTGTGACCTTAAGAAAGTCACTTAATAGCTGTATGTCTCAGTGCCTCATCTATAAAACAGAATAATAAGCCTATTCATTATCTCACGCCATGGTTTGAGGGCTAAATGTGATGATCTGGGTGAAGCATTTAGCCTGTTCCCTGGCATATAGTAAATGCTCAATAAATATTAGCTGCTAGGATTATTTCTAAGGGAAATTCAGAAGTAGTCAAAGCATATAAGAGACAAATCATTTTAGATGTTATTACTATACGGAGCTCCTTGCCTTGGTCCAAAGTATTTTTTTAAGAACAAAAATATCTACTTTGATTATTTTAAGTTTCAATCTGCCAGTTTCTAAAATGTATTTAGAAATTTACATAACAATTATTTCATTTCAATCTGTCTCTTTTAGAGGCCAAACACAGTAACAGAGAAAGCTTCATCCTAGGCAAAGGACACTTAGAGAAGGGCTAGGGGACAGTGTGTATTTTCATTAACATGTTGCTAACTAGCCAAACCTCTAGAAAGTATTTGCTTTATTGAAAATATCTTAGTAGTATAATAAATAAAATGTATTTTGTTTCCATAGTTTGAACTTGTAATTCTGTTGGCTAACAGCTGTCAGAGAGAGATTAGTGATCACAATAATACTTAACAAAGTTGGGCTGATGAAAGAAGAGCTTTGCAAGTATTCCATTTCTGAACAATAAAACATTTTTAATTGGGACAAAGCAGACGCTTCCCAAAAGGTCCTAGGTCCTGGCACAGTACACTTCCCACAGTTTTGTACTAGAAATGTTTTCCAGAGTCACCCACACACTGAAGAAACACCACAGGTCTCAGTATGTTTTGTGGCTGTGCAAGATGGATCAACAATGGTAGAAATTCTCAAACGTGCCAGCCTGTGAGGCATGCACAGACACTAGCTTGTATAAAATTGGAAGTCTGGCAAGTCCTAAGGATTAACGTAAGATTGTGGTGCTGGGCTGTGGAGCCATGGCCTTCTGAACTGGCAAAGGCAGTAGAGTGCAAGAAAGAAGTAGGTCCGTCTGATTCCAGCCACATAGCCCGTGGCTGTCGGGCACAGATCAAAAATGCTAATTTGAAAGTGGTGAAGGAAAGGATACATGTGGCTTAACTGAGTGAAATTTATCACTGGCCTAGAAATTAGTGCCTCATGCAGCCAGGAAGAAACAGTTTCAAGAGCAAAAGAAAGCAATTAAATATGAAGAATGAGAGACAAGGATATGTAATTGTAGTCTGGGTTTCCTATGGATTCATATACAGGGAAGGACAATAATAGGACACACTGCAAGTTCCACATCTACACTGGGTTAGTTTGGCAAACCATCGTGAAAATGCAAAGTCCAGAAAAGTACCACATTCACAGTTAATCAGTCATCTTACCACAGGAATTTATGCATTAAAAGCCAGGTAAGCAGACAAGTGGCTACAAGAGGGATTTGAGTTTATCATGACCTGTAATCATAAGTTCACAGACATATACAAAATTGTCTAACCAACAGTGGATTTGAAGAAAGGAAAATTAAATGGAGAAGGTAGCAGCAGATCATGGAAGTAAAAGGAATTTAGTCTTGAATCTCAGATGATATCAGTTTTTAAGGTTAAAAATAGGTAGGGGGACCCATTTTTTTTTCCAGCCAAGGTCACCTGAATCTCTCTTGGTTAGACCAAAGCTGTTATGAAGTTATACCAGAGCTGTTCATCTTTCATTTTCAGTGTCTTAGGGTAGGACATTAACAATGTGTTCCAGCCACCCTGCTTCCTATAAACATTGATATATGGCTTTGCCACCTCTACCTTCTCTACTCCCACCGACACGTCCATCTTCACTGTCACTATTTCCAACAGCACTACCTTTACTTCTACCTCTACTATTATCACAGCAGCTCTTAAAACTCCTCCACTACTACACCCACTTTAATTTCCACCATAATGTCTACGTCTGTCATCAAAATTTTTCCATCACTTCCACCCTATCACCACCACCGCTGCCACCACTGCTATCCCCATCCCCACCAAGACCACCGCCGCTGTCACTTCTGCCGCAGCTGCCTTATGCCCCTACCTCCTCTTCCACTACCACCTCCGCCGCCGGTATCTTTACCTCCACCTTCACCATTGCAACCTCCACTTTCATAAAATATATCACTATGGCCACCTCCTCACCTCTACCACTTTCTCCCAAACCAACTCTACTACCTCCACCTCCACTGCCACCATCTCTATCTTCACCTCCACCACAATTATCTCCCAATTATCTCCATTACAATCATCACTAATTGCAGCAACACCTTTACTTCCATCAGAACCATTTCTACAACACTTATCACCTCCACCACAATAGTCATCACCTCTACCATCCCCACCTCCATTACCACATCACCACTACTACCACTGGTGTATTTATAAACCAGGAGCTAAGTATTTTCTAACTATTACCTTATTTTTCATAGAATGTCTATGAGATAGGTATTCTTATTCCCATTTTATAGATGAAAGTCAGAGAACTTATAATGTGTGCTCCAAATCACACATATACAAAAAAAGGAAATCTAAATTTCTATTTCAGGTGTGTCTAATTTTATGTTTCTATGTTCTATTGAATTGTGGCACTTTCTCTAAAGAAAAGAACAAACAGCTATAAACAGAATTAGTATACTTTCTCTGCACATCTATAAGGACACAAAAGTATGCAGTAAGTGTTAAAAGCAGAGGTATAAGTATGTGACTCATGGATATCCATTCCCTTCCTGTGCCTAGTACAGACCTTGCCTGTGACTAAGGCAGACCTATCAATATGAGATGAGACAAATATGTCACCAGAGGTTTTAAAATCCCTCATTTTACAATAGTTTGTGTAAGTCTTTTCATTTCTTTTTTAAAATATTTTTAATCTTTTATTTTTTATTAAATTTATTAAGGTGACATTGATTAATAAAATTATATAGGTTTCAAGTGTACAATTCTATAATATATCATCTGTATATTGTATTGTGTGTTTCCCACCCAATCAAATCTCTTTTTATCACTATATATTTGACCCTTTTTACCATTTGCTACCTCTCCCCAACCCCCTTGCTTTCTAACAACCACCACACTGTTGTCTGTGTCTATGAATTCTTGTCTGTTTCTCTTTTTCGTACATTTGTTGCTTTCAGTTTTACATCCCACATAAGAGTGAAATCATATGGTTCTTGACATTTTCCATCTGACTTATTTTGCTTAGAAAGATTTCTCAAAATTAATCCATGTTGTCGCAAATGGCAGTATTTCATCTTTTCTTATGACTAAGTAGTATTCCATTGCATATATTTACATCTACTTTACATCTATCGAAGGACACTTTGGTTATTTCCATGTTCAGGCCATAATAAATAGTGCTGCAAGAATAAGTGTACATATATCTTTATGAATAAATGTTTTCATATTTTTTGCATAGATAACCAGAAGAGGAGTTGCTAAGTCATGTAGTAATTCTATTTTTAATTTTTTGAGGAACTTCCATACTCTTTTCCATAGTGGCAGTATCAGTTTACATTCTTACCAGCAGTAAATGAGGGGTCCTTTTTTCTCCACAACCTCTGCAACATTTGATAATAGCCATTCTAACAGTTGTGAGATGGTATCTCATTGTAGTTTTGATTAGCATTTCCCTAATAACTAGTGAAGTTGAGTCTCTCCATTTCCCTAAAACAAGATTTCTTATTACAATTAAAATAATGGACGCTTTTGAAATGGAAACCATATTTTAGAAACAAAACCTCAAAATATACATCCTGGATGTTGAGATATTTCTACCAGTCCATATACTGAATAGTGACAATGAATGGCTCATTTCCTTAATGCGATGTGGTCTTAGTTACTATCATTTTATAATATCTATATAAATTAGCTACTATCATTTTAAAATATCTATATAAATTAAAAAGGGACTAATCCTCATTTTTTTTGTTTATCTCATAATATTGAAGCAACTTAGAAATTAAAAACAAAAGACTACATATAGCTTGATTTAAGGTTTCAAGATATCTTTCAAATAATAAACCATTCCCATTGTCTTAACAGCCAGAGTCACTGCATGAAGTAGTAGAAACAGTCTATACTTCAGAATCAAGAAGAACTGAATTCTTATCACAATATTGCTACCTATTAGCTCTGCTACTTTGGGCAGTTTATTCAGG
Organism: Pteronotus mesoamericanus; assembly: GCF_021234165.1. Lineage (NCBI taxonomy): Eukaryota > Metazoa > Chordata > Mammalia > Chiroptera > Mormoopidae > Pteronotus > Pteronotus mesoamericanus. The sequence continues at coordinate 29,745,133 of NW_026555105.1, read as the reverse complement.
CCATAATTTCCCAAATGGTAGGCTGGGGCCCACTTTCATGTCACATATTGCTTAAGGTGTGTCAGATATTGATGCCCTCCTCCACAGAGGCAGGTGGCTGGGTCTCGGTGGCTCTAGCCCATAGTCACTTCCTTTAGAAGTGGTGAAGGAGTGGTGAGGACAAGTACTACCATGTTCCCTGTGTGCCATGACCTAGAAAATGCTCAGAAACAATGACAACCTCTAAACTTCAGGCCTGTGGGGTGAAACAAGAGCACCCCATTTAAAAGGCTACTGTTCAGATTTGTGAGAAAAACTGCATGTTTTAATAACCTACACATAGTTGAGGCTCAGAAATTTATTGCCAATATAATAATCTTTGCTTCTAGTTGACTTATTACAATTTCTTATTTTACAATTTGCTTATCTAGAAATGGAATGAATTGACTTTGAGTGTTGAAGGTGGCCAGTGGATTCCATTTGGCTACTGGCTACACAATAATCAATTTGGCATCTCTGCACAAAGCACGGCTTGGCTGGAGGTAAAAGGAAATTTTCCTTTTGCTCAATCTCCATGCCCATGCATGAAAGTTCTTACTAGAATATAAATGATTCTCACATTTACATCTCTATTCTTGATTTTATGACTTAGCTCTAGATTCAATTTTCAAATTTTCTTCTGGACAGAGAGACATAGATAACACATTATTCTCTCAACTCAATCACCTACTACAAATCTCAGCCAAGCCTGCTTTCCTCTTGTCTCACATCTTGACTCATGTCATCCCATTGGTTGTTCAGGAGCACAACTTCTAACCTTACTTTTCAACATGCCATACTTATATGTCCCTTTATCATGCCACCATGGAAAATCTTGAGACTCTCCTTTTATAACACCCCAAACATCCTTTACACCCCCACTGCCCTAGTTCAGTCTCACATTATTTTTCCCTGACCTTCTCAATGGTCAACATGCCTCAGATCCTACTTGATCCCAATTAATTCTGTAGTTTGTTCGGTATTTAAAGGCTTGTAATAAAGGAATCATCCTAAAATATAAAGCAAATAGTGTGTTGTGTTTAAACACAACCCTTTACTGTTCCTTACATCCACACCCTCCACACCCTTTAAAATGTGACTTTGTAGCTCCTCCATCAAGAAGGAGGGGCTAGCAAAAATAAACAAGACTACATCAAACTAAGAAACTCTGCACAGCAAAGAAAACAATCAACAAAATGAAAAGACAACACATGGAATGAGAAAAATATTTTCAAACCATATATCTGAAAAGAGGTTTATTTCCAAAATATATAAGGATCTCATAAAACTCAATAACAAAAAGAAAATTCAATTAAAAATGGGCAAAAGACCTGAATAGATATTTTTCCAAAGAGGACAGACAAATGGTCAGCAGATACATGAAAAGGTGCACCATATCACTAATCCTTAAGGAAATGCAAATCAAAACCTCCATGAGATATCACTTTGAACTTATGAGGATTGCTTTTACCAAAAAGACAAGAGACAATAAATATTGGAGAGAATGTGGAGTTCACTGTTGGTAGGATTGTAAGTTGGTACAGCTGCTATGAAAAACAGTATGACAGTTCCTCAAAAAATCATAAACAGATCAACAAACAACAGGTGCTGGCGAGGCTGTGGAGAAAAGGGAACCCTAGTACACTGTTGGTGGGAATGCAGACTGGTGCAGCCACTGTGGAAAGCAGTGTGGCATTTCCTCAAAAAGCTGAAAATGGAACTGCCTTTTGATCCAGTGATTCCCCTGCTGGGACTATACCCTAAGAATCCCAAAACGCCAATTCAAAAGAACCTATGCACCCCAATGTTCATAGCAGCACAATTTTACAATAACCAAGTGTTGGAAGCAACTTAAATGCCCATCAGTAGATAATTGGATCAAAAAATTATGGTACATATACACAATGGAATACTACACAGCAGAAAGAAAAAAAGAACTACTAAACTTCGCAACAGCATAGATGGAACTGGAGAGCATTATGCTAAGCGAAATAAGCCAGGGGGCGAAAGACAAATACCATATGATCTCACCTATAAGCGGAACCTAACCAACAATACAAAGATGCAAGGAAAATAAGACCAGCAACATTGAAAGGAAAAGAAATCAACAGAGACAAGAGGGAAGGAGGGAAGGGGGGCGGGGAAAAGGAAGGGAAGGGGAAAGTCAAGGAACATATAGCAAGGACTCATGGACAAAACCAAAGGGGAAGAGTTGAGGGAGGAAGGGAGGGGGAGGGGGCAAGGGAAAGTGGTGGGGGGTAGGCAGAGACAAATGTATTTGAAAAAATAAATTAAAATTAAATTCAAATAAATAAATAAATAAATAAATAAATAAAACATAGAATTACCATATGATCCCAATTTTTGATATACATCTGAAGAAAATAGAATCAATATTACAAGGATATCTAAATTCTCATGCTCATTGCATCATTATTCATAATAATCAGGATATGGAAATAACCTAAGTGTCTATAAATTAATAAAGAAAGAAAGAAAAAGTGATACACACACAATAGAATACTATTCAGCTATAAGAAAGAAGGAATTCTTGCCATTTACAACAACATTGATGAATCTGGAGGACATTATACTAAGTAAAATAAGCTAGACAGAGAAAAACAAATGCTGTATGATCTCATTTATAATGTGGAATTAAAAAAGAAGTTGAACTAATAAACACAGACAGTAGAAGAGTGGTTATCAAAGGTTAGGAGGTGAGGGAAATAGGGAGATAAGGGTCAGAGGGTATAAGCCTTCAGTTACAACATGAATAAGTTGTGACTCTAAAAATTAATAACATTGTATTGTGTATTTTGTATACTTTAAATTTACTAAGAGTAAAACTTAAGCATTCTCAACAACAACAACAAAAGATAATTGTGTAGTATACTAATGGATTTGTTGGTTAACCTGATTGTACTAATATTTCACAACATTTAAGTATATCAAATCATCACATTGTGTACTTTAAATACATACAATTTTATGTGTTAATTATACTTCAATAAAACTGAGAGAAAAAAATTAGGAAAAGGATGTTTTGCCATCCTAGGAATAGTGAGACCTTGTGACTTGGTTTAGCAAAAGAAAAAATGTGACAAAAACATCAGTGTGTGAACTCTAAGCCTGAGTATTAAGAGTTCTTATTTGCTTCCAGTCTCCCTTCTGAAACCCTTTACTCTTCAAGTGAATAAGCCCAAACTGCCCTGCTGGAAGATAAGGGACCACAGAAAATAGAGATAAGCTTCCCCAGCTGATGCCATCCTAGAGCACCCTGTGTTTAGCCAACCCATCACTGAGCACAGACAGATGAGGAAGGCCAGCCAAGACCAGAATAACCATCCTGCAGAGCCCAAACCAAACCACTGACCCTCAGAAACTAAATAATAATTGGCTGTTTTTTAAAGACACTAGTTTTAGGAGACTGTTTATTAATCAGCAAAAATTGATGGGTACATCATCAGTTTTGTACTCTCTTGGCTATGAACCTGTGATGTACCTCCATTGATGAAGAAACAAACAAAAATCAGTCTGATATAAAAGTACCTCACCCCCAGACAAAATATGTCCCAACTTATCTTTTGAGATTTATCTCCCATTTTTCCATTACCACTTCCACATAGTCATGACTGAGCAATTGCTTAATTTTAATCATAGTCACATCACTTTATAAATTCTTGCATATTTGTTTATCCTTATTATTATTAATTTAGTATTTTTCTTTAAATATTCATACCTAGCATTGCTCCTTCCTTAAGCTTCTTTCTGGGCAATGTTATCTAAGCAACCATAATTTTAAGATCCTAATCACTCTTTTGCAAAGAATATATTTAAAACAATTCATAACTATTAAAATGAATATATAAACATTAAAATAAAAAATTCATCAAAAGTCCTACATAAGATATTCACTAGAACATAATAAGCATTCTACTTTCTCTCAGACTTATTTTTTTATGTGTCTGGCTTCTCTTTTAGATTATGACCCAGTGTATGACAGAGACCATTTTTAATTTGTGCCCAGTCAGTTATTAAATGGTTCTGAAACTCAGGTGGAGTCAGAGTTTTAAGAACACTGGAATAAAAACCAAGGAATCTGACTCCTGTGGGAAGTCTTGCATCATGGGTATAACAGCTGAACATTAGGGGAGGGTGGAAACAAAGGGACCAGTTAAGACACAATTTCATTTGTCTAAGAAAGAGCTAGTGTGAGAGATACATTAGAAAAGATTAAAAAGATTTTTTAAGTGACCTAAACTGAACTGAACTGGGTAGGTTTTGATAATTTTTAGAAAGGGTCAGGGGAGGGAATCATGTATAAAAGATGACGAGGATAACTCTATATATTGTTGAGTTAGAGAAATAAAAATCATGAAGAAGGTGGAGATCACTCTACAGCTTTGGTTGTGATGTAAATACATTAATGAGGTTAACGGAAACAACCAATAGTAGACATTGAGGAGTTAAAGAGGCAGACAATGGTAAAAAATGCTGAGTTTTATTTTAGATGAGATTTTTGTGCTGGGATTTAAACCTAGTATTTGACAAACAAGAAGACAGAGACAATGGTTCTAGAAACACTGATAGGGCAACTCTAAAGTGATAAATAAAGCTAGCATGGAACCCAGTGATTTTGGTCTGATTTTGTTATCTTGTCATATGATTTTATATTTTTTTCTTCAGCATCATCAACTTTTGAATGAAAGACAAGTTTTGTTTCTTATTTCATTTTTATTTCTATCTCCAATCCATCTCTGGTCCCTGAGCAGAAATACGTGTATATGTTTGTTAGTATAAGCTGCTCAGAATCTGAGGTTGTATGTTACATGGGATTATTACAGCAAAATCTGATTAATACACTGATTTCCTGAAGAAATTAACAGTTGATTGAGAATGGGCATAAGAAACAGCAGAGAGTCAAATTGTATTTTGAAATTTAGAAACTAAGTGACTGACAATAGAAGTTTCGCTTGTACATTTACTGACATGCTAGCTAAAATTAATGTCTTTCTTTTCACTTATTCCCCATGTACAGTTTTTTATGAATCCAAAACAGTAAATAATACTATAATTTTTGGAGAGTTCTGAACATTTGTGGTACACGTACCTTGCTGAGAACTTAGTAAAAACAATGGATGCTTTCCTGGAAAAAAAGAAAAAACAAACGTTCATAGATCATCTCAGAACCCCTAATATCTGAAGTGTGTTAAAAGGGTGATAAAAAAGAAGGCTTTTGTTGATATTTTTCTTATTGAATATTTGAACTTTCTTTACCTTTCCTGATGTCATTTGACTAGTATTAAGATTGTGGTAAGGACAGAGTGGGTCTCTTGTACTATGAACAGGCCTATAAAAAGTGTCTTCACTACAGTTTTAAAATGACTAACTAAGAGTATTGTTTAGGAAAATGAGTTAAGATGTAAAAAGCATTACACCTAAAATTAGTAGTTTTTAGATAGTGTCACTTATTAATTTTTAATTTATTCACTGGAAAATATACTGGAAGATAAAAGAAATGAGAATACTAAGTTACTTAAGTATCTTTCCACATAAAATGAAATATAGGAAAATATTTTAATGAGAAAATTTTATATGGTATAAATTTACAGAAGTATTTGCAGATTAGTAATTGTCTCTCCAAGACTATCTCTAAATGGAGACAGCTGTTGTCAGTATAAAAGATATGAAAACTTGTCTCTTTAAACTAAGGAGACAATAGACCCTCCCAGCGAGAGAAGACTTCTTCAGTCTTCTCACTTGCATCCTTTCAGAGTAGATGTTTAATATTAGACACACCTGAAAGGGACAGGAAGCCTGAGCTAAACCAAGAGAATGTGGTCCTCTATGCAAATGTCTCCTCAACTCATTCTAATCTGACCCCATCTAACACGTTTCCACTTGTTCTTTTGACTTTGGGAATTTACACAGAACAATTTTTACTCAAAAATTGACAAATTTACTTGAAAGGTGGAAGTTGCATTTGAAACAAAATAAGGAATTTCTCAAAGTAGCAAAAATAAAATTGTTTGTTTCCTTGGTCTGCTACAATTACTTCATTGCTATGACATATGACATCATAGTTCTCAGACTCGGGGGTGTATCTAATGAGCTGCAGTTGGAAGGGTCCCAGTGGAATGCAGTGAACCAAAAGGCCCACTGTTCTTTCAAATTCCATCATAATATTAGGAGGGAAAACAAAGGGCTCTTCAAGAGCCAGAGGTCAACCTGTTAAGTGGTATCTCCACTTAACACCAAAAGGTGGACATACTGAAAGGGAATGATCAGACAGTTTCAGAGCATAGCAACAAATAATTGTCACCTGCCTCTACTATATTTATTACCCCTATTTCATCAATGGTAGTAATAAATATAATGTGTTAAAAACATTCTGATAAATTGGTACGGTATCACATGAGACCCTTGACGTAGGATTATGTCAAAGGACAAATGATTGCAGTTTCCAGTGTATATTTATTATTATTATAAATACAGTTTTTAATTTTAAAACCTACCTATAGGAAATAAATGAAAGGAAAGACACAAACATTTACCCAGAACATGAGTTAGGTCTCTTTCTGCTCCTAGACACAAAAGACCCTTAAAGGTGCAGCCAATGCCCCTAGGGCCCATGTAAGCCATTAACTACATACTGCCCTCTAGGAGTGTATCTAATTATTTAGCCAATTTATCACCAAGACAGCCCCCGTGGCCTACCCTAACATCAAAATATCAGAGGTCACAGAAACTAACAGGAGCCTCTTCCATAAACCAAAAGTGACAGAAATGGATATAGGTATCTCATTCATAGTCCTAACACAAACTCCTAATGCTCAGCTAGTTCAAAGAACTTAGACAAGCTTCTTCTCTTAGAAATAAAAATAAAAAATTTAAAAAAACCCATTAATACAAAGTTTCCAGATACATTCACACATTTCAGGACAGACCCATTCAACACATACCCTTCTATGAGACGGTTGGGGCAAGAGGGTTGTACATTACTTCTAAGTTTCTCAAATAGTCTTCAAAAATGTTTTCTTAGGTAAGCCCATGATGAGTACACAGTGCAGTGGGAGAGTTTAGTTCAATTATGTAAAAATTATAGAACAAGGAGGGAAACAACTAGGATTACATAGAATTTGAGTAAAACAACAGCTTTCATATCCTGGAACTAGATAAAGATATTTATAGTCAATTAACAAAGAATATACCTTATTTTAATTTTTTATTATTTAAAATTTCCAAAAATGCATAAAATATAGAGTATAGTGAACTTAAATGTGTCCATTAAGCAGCTTTGACAGTTACTAATACCATGCAAGCTTGATTTTCTCTCTTTCTCACCAATGACTTTTATTCTCTTCACTTCCTCTTCCTCTTTTATCTTATGAAGTCATAGAATACACACTTTCTAAACTCCTGTGGTAGATTTATTGGCCCCAAAATATGGCCCCAATTCTTCACATCCCTATTCATGCACTTGCCCTTTTCCATGTTACTGTTCAATGCCCTCCAACATGAGCAGCACAGACAAAGGCATGCAACTTACTTAAGCCAAAGTTATCTTAGCAGAAATAACAGAGAATTGTGTTTCTGCCTCCTCTTTTGTTTCCGCCATCCCCATGAGAAAACGCTTGAGCTAGCTGGCTGGAGGTTGAAAATCCCAGTCATCCTTGCTGAGGCTAGCCTAAATTAGCCAACAGTCAGCCAATTTCCAGATCATCAAATAAGCCTAGCCAAAATCAGCATAACTTTCTAGCCAACCATCCCTGGACTGTGTGCTCTTAGAAATCTCCAAAAAAAATTACCAATAATATGCAGTTTCCAGATATTGTATGCAACTGAGAATTTGGAGTTGTTTCACAGCATTATTTTGACAATAAGTACCTGACAAAGAACCTATGGATTCTTTATATATATTATGTATTTTTGGTCAAGATGCAAAAAGAAGTACACAAAAGACATCAGCTTCCTCCCCCAGCATATATCCACACATGCACACATATATACACAAAAAAGCAGATTTTTAAACAGTTGAAAAAAATACCAGCTAACAAATTATTCATTGTTATCAAAAGAAAAAATAAGTGAAAACCAGAGAGAACATTTTAAGCTTTGGGCCGGACAGAGATGCTAGTAATCTGAATTCAGCTTCTGCAGGGAAACGAGGCCTATTCACACTCAAAGCTCAGAGCCAGAGACATCATGTGAGCCAGGGAGTTGGTGCAGGAGTATGAACATTGGCTAAGAAAAGCAGCCACCATCACCCATGCATTTATAGTCAATCGATTCCAATGAGAGTACCAAGAAAATTCAATGAGAAAAGAGAATATTCTTTTTAACAAACATGCTGAGAAAACTGAATATCCACATGAACAAGAATAAAATTGGACTCCCACATCACACATATGAAATAATTTATTCAAAATGAATCAAATATCTGAATGTAAGATCTAAAACTATAAAACACCTACAAGAAAATATTGGGCAAATCTGAATGACATTTTCAGATATGACACAAAACTCATAAGCAATAAAAAATAAACTAGATAAATTGTACTTTATCAAAATTAAATACTTTTGTGCTTCAAAAGATATCATCAAGGAAGTGAAAAGGCAACCCACAGAATGGCAGAAAATATTTACAAATCCAGAGGACAGAATAAAGAATTCTTGCAACTCAACAATAAAAGAGAATCCAATTTAAAAATTAGCAAAGGACTTCAATAGACACTTCTTCAAAGAAGATATACAAATATTTATAAGATCATGAAAAGATAGTCAACATCATAGTTATTAGAAAAACTGCAAATTAAAATAACAATAGGATACATTTTCACACCCACTTAGATGGTTATAATAAAAAAGACAGACAGTAACAAGTTTTATCTAGGGTGTAAAGAAATTTGTGTCCTCGTGCATTGTTGGTAAGAAGGTAAAATAGGGCAGCAACTTTGGAAAAGAGTTTGTCAGTTTCTCAAAAAGTTAAATATAAAGTTACACTATGACCCAGGAATCCTATTCGAAGAGAATTAGAAATATATGTTCATACACAAATGTTCATAGTGGTATTAGTCACAATAGCCAAAAAAGTATAAATAACTCTAATGCCCATAAACAAATCAATTAATAAATGAAATACAGTGTATTCATATAATAGAATATTATTCAGGCATAAAAAGTAATGAAATACTGATTTATGTTATGACATGGATGAATCTTGAAAGCGTTATGCTAAGTAAAAGAAGCAAGACCAAAAAAAGACATATGTTGTATGACTCTATTTATATGACTTGTCCAGAATAGAAAAATCCATAGAAATAGAAAGTAAATTAGTGGTTTCCAGGGGTTGAGAGAGTGAGGAATAGGGAGTGATTCCTAATGAGTGCATGGTTTCTTTGGGGAGTAAGGAAAATGTTCTGGAATTAGACGGTGGTGATGGTTGCACAACCTTGGAAATATGTTAAGAAACACTGAATTGTAGACTTTAATAGAGTGTGTTTTATGATATGTGGATTATATTTCAATAACAACAATAATAAAGCTATATAGAAGATAGAATGAGTAGATTTACCAATATCTAATGGGAGTTCCAGAAGGATACTGTAGTAGAAAAAGCCATGTCAATATTTAAACAGGTGAGAACTTTTCAGATTGCAAGATTACATGAGACTTTAAATTAAAATAACATGTAAGTGTGGAACAGGATTAATAAATCCATACATAAACATACCTTTGTGAGAATGCAAAAAAGTAATAAGCTAAACTTAAAGCTGCCAGAGAAACTATAGATTACCTTAAAAAGAATAACAAAGACACCAATATCAGCCTCTCAAAAGCTCCAATAGCTTATTAGAAAATAATAGAACGTTATATTTTATTCAGGGAAAATCACTATTGATTAGAACTCTATATTCATCTAAGCTATGGCTCAATAATAATGTTCTAAAAAATAGCACATGTAATTTCAAAGAAAAACTAATGATTCCTTAAAAGTTAATATATAGGCACATTATTTAGCCACATTGCAGTAAATTATATATTCACAAGAAACATAAGTTTTTCAAGGAAACTACTTTAAAATTGACTTTAAAATCATTTTTGTAATTAAGAGGAAATGGTGACTGAAATTAAGCATTATTTAAGATGAATGACAAGAAGAATATGTAACACATATAATACTTTTAATTATTTGTTATTTTATCCTTTCTAAATATTCCCCATGTAACTCAAAATAGTTATACCTACCTTTGATTATATCTACTTTATTTCCATATTATTTATTTTTTCTATTTTTATATAGAGAAAATATACTTTTATATTTTTATATTTATTCTTTATTTCTATTTTACTTTTTTCCATTTTTTAATTTCTTTATGTAGCAAATGTCTATTCTATATTTCTATTTCTATCCTGTCACCTATATATCTTCTCTATCCCTGTTTCTATTCTGTATTTCTATTTGCATGCTATATCATCTCTATTTCTTTATGTATTAACTTTACACACCATACATTGATTGGTCAGATATAACTAAGGAGAATTGTTTATTTACAATTCCTTGTTCTCCTTTGTCTCCCATTCTCCTGTCAGTATTCAATATTCCTGTTGTTGTGATTCAGTTCCTCATCTGATGTCTCAAAACACTCCCCTTGCCCCCTGCCTTAAACACCACTCCCCATGTCTTACTGGGGTTTTCTCCTGCCTCAAGTATCTCAGTCCATTCCTAGACTTGTCAGATTTCCAGCCTTGTCCCAGCCAAGTTTCTTGTCAAGGTTCTAAGTTTATTCCACTCTGGTCATCTGCTTCTCCCATTCCTTAAGCCAGGACTCTGTGCACATCTCTATGGTAGAAGCTCAGGCTGCAGCTTCTTACCTGGGCTTCCTCTTGCCCTGGGGCTGCCATCACAGCTGCCATTGCAGAGCTACTAGTGCTTGTTCCTAGTGCTGTTCCCTCTTTGGCTTCTCATCCCATGGAGGGGGCCATTGAATGGTTATGATATTTCATTTGCCTCAACACTCTTCTTCACAACCTTGTGTGCCCTGCCAGGATAGCCAGGGCTGGCTCTGTGGTGTAATGCCCCTTTTAATTCCCATTAAAAGGAATTTAATTTCCATTAATTAGCCTAGCTAACTTTGTCACAATTAAGAAGAAATTATCTCTATTGCAAGGCTAAAGTAGGAGTTCTGTAGAAGGTGTCATCTGATGATTTTTAAAAAGTAAATGTTGTAAAGAGTTGATATAATTAATGACTGAGCATTCAACTTAAGAAATTCATTAAGCTATATACTTATGATTTATGCAAATACATGCATATATATTATACTTCAATAAAATAATTATTATTTTAATAGTTTTAAAGTATATTATGACTTTTAGAGTTCAAAAATAAAAAGTGGGAAAAGCTTGACAAAAAGCTAAATGAAAAGCTTAACATATCCATAGATAAAAAAATAACAGAATTTCTGCTTGGATGGGGGGGCATATTAGGGTTCTATGTGATAATTATTCTTCTTTCTGCTTTTGTGAATTTTCTAAATTTTCTGTGGTGTGAAGACATTGCTTTATGTTTATGAGTATTCTGTCTGAATTGCATTTGGGGACAGAATGCTTAGGTGTAATAATATGAGAAAAGAAATAAAAAGGATCCCTGACACACAAGCCACTGGTTCATCTATACTTATTCTCTATATTTTCTCGTCCACGTTATTACTTTTCCTTCTTCATATGGATCTTCATCTTTGTCTTCACATCCTTCTATTTCACTATTTTACTGAAATGAACTCTTTAACTCTTGTGTGCTGTTTTAAGAATTCCTGATTTTAGTCACTAAATAAATCTCTAAAATAAAAGATACCTAAAAATTATTTTTTAAAGTTTTTATAACAGCTAAGTGAAGCTATTAAATAGAAGATGTCTCCAGGTTTGTCATGATAATGAATTGAGACCCTTTGAACAGGGAGAACTCTCAAAACATTTTTCATTTTGATTCAGTCTTAATATTTTCCTTTTATCAAATATCAACTTTGAGATAAACCTTTTAGAAGTTGGTCCATTGCTTACAACAAAACCAGAATAGTTTTAAAAATTCCTCTTTATCTGATGGAGTAAGGATTGTGAGAGATGAGCCCCAGCTGGAGCCTAAATTAGAGTAATTAAGAAGCACAAAGTCAAAGTACTTTTCCATAATTTGTTTATTTTATTAAAAGATTAAACAGTATTACTGATGCAGAATTTGTCATACTTATAGAAACAGAAAGAGATGGCATTGTTTAAGTGCTATGTGTAGCAGATACGAAAGTTAGAGACTCACAAAACAAGACTGGGTCATCAAACAGTAAGAGATATGCTAAAAAAATGGCATATAATTTTACTTTTATGATAAGAATAAAGCCATTACTAAATAAGGAAATGGCTCATTGTAACTATCACAAAATATTCCTCTGTGGTTCAGAGAAATAGAGAGAGAGACCTGCAATTTGGAATCAATACCAACTTCTCTGAAGTTTTGATACACTCATAAACCCTAACTATACTTGGGGGGAAAAGAGAAACTTTTATACAATAGCATGAACTAAAATGTTTTGGGGACTTAACGTCATTCAATCCCCCTCTTTCACTCCCATTCCCACTCTCCCAAGGAAACATTATCATTTCTAATTCTGATCTTTCTAAACTGTCTTAAATTTATGCTTATGCCCCTATTCATGTATGTTATTAGTTGACTTTCTGATAATTTGGCTCATTTATAATGTCTCCCATCTCCCTCTCTCTTCCTACAGTTGAAATATCAATATATGTGATTATTACTATAGCCGATACTGTTGTGCTTATTTAGCTGCTCTTTTGGAGGAACCTCTAGAGTAAGAGGAGAGAAGAAGGATATGGTGCAGGTAGATAAAGGAAAATTGGCTACTTAGTATCAGGAAGATGAAGAAATTCTTGTCTTAAAGTTTCCATATTTCTTTTAAATTAGAAGACAAAATCAAGAGATGTGAGTGTGGACAGAAGCTTAAAAAGAGTTCAAAAAACCATGTATTAAGTTCTTGTTGAGGATGTTGTGATAGTCACTCTTAGACTTGATTGGAGGTTTGGGGAAGACTTTGGGGAAGTTTGGGGAAAATAAAGGTATTTTCAAGGTGGCGTTTGAAAAATAGATATGACTGTGGCAGATGGAGGTAGGGAAAGGGGAAAAAGAGGTTACCAAGAAAAGAAGAAGAGCTTAAACAAGGGTTTAAAGCATGGAAAATGTAGAAGTGAGGAGGTTTCAGACTGTAAATGGTAGATATAACTCGAGGGGTAGTCAGGGGTCAGGCTAGGAGAGTTCCTTTAGTCCTTGCTATGCATCTATAATTTTATGTTTATGAGGTGACACCATGTAAGAATTGTAAGCAGGAAAGATACCTGTTCACTTTTTTATATTTTACATAGTTCACTGTGGTAAGAATAAACGTAATAGAAAAGAGAAATGAAGTCAGAGATTCAGTTTAATGGTTTCTGTTAATGCTCCTAGTATTTGTAGATAAAATAATCACAACTAGCAGACTGATTGACTTTATGGGATGAGATAAAACCTATATGTTTGGAAAGAGAATGATTTATGATTAATTCCTTGATTTTTAGTTCATGTAGCCACACAAACGGTGATACCATTCCTGAGAAAGGAATTACAGACAGAAAAGCAAGTCTAAAAGGGATTGAAAAGAGGCAGAGAAGTTAAAGAATCTATTGAACATTCAAGATGAAATGTCAAAAAATTACTAGCATATATAAATCTAAAGCTCAGAAGAGGAGGCTGCTATAATTTCACTACATAAAGAAGGTTAAGGCCAAAATTTTGAGGTCCATCCGTTACCATCAGTATTTAGCTGGAAAAGGGAAGCAAAGGGAATGAGACATTGAGCTTAATAAAATGGGAAGCACGCAGCTGTTTACTTCACCAGAAAACTATAGCTTTTCACAGTCCAGGGGACCTAGCATTGTGCTCTGCCAAGGAAATTAACACTCCTCCCTTCCTCCCCTTGAATACCAGATTGCCAGGCAGGAGCAAGGGAAGGTAGGCACAGGTGCAACAGAAATCAAAATGACAGAGGGTGAGGTGCTTGACCAAAGTGGCCTGTCAGTCTAGCCTGGGTAAATGAGGGATTGATTTGGGTGTAAACCCATCCAAAACCTGTGAAAGTCTGGGCAGTTCTTTTAAAAGGCACTTGGTCTGTCCCAAGCACAAACTAATATAATTCCAGGAAACAAAAAAAGCTCTTGCTTTTGCCCACGCAGTGACTCACTCAGCCCCTGAGCTCACACAATCTCTCTCTGAAGTGATGTGGCCTCAGCGGCCACGTGGCCAGCAGCCCCAAAGACTCAGCCACCAGAGCATCCTGAAATAAAATAAGCTACCTCGATGGGGACTGAGACTGCTTAGCAGCCACCTGCAGGCTCCAAAAAACTAAATTTTAATATGAAACAGAAACTCTGGACATTGGCTTTTGTGTTGGCCCTACTGAAGGCAAGATTGGGCCTTTTCCATGGCTGGGCAGAGGGAGATGAGACTTTGGAAATCCAGAGGGGAACTTCCATTTCCACATGAACCAACCATGCCACACCGTGATCTCCTATGCATGGGTCCTTGGTATGCTTTCCTCATGATCCCACGGAAAAGACTAATTTCTACCTACAACACATCAACTATTAGGGGTTGGGTAGCAGATGATAAAATTGAAAAGTTACAAAAATGGAATGGTCAGTAATATCAAGTGTCACAGAAGAATGAAGGGGAGCACATGGAGGCTGATGGTAATCTTTATTATGGTATGTTCAGGAGCATTGAAGAGTCAAAGCCAGACCAATTTTAAAGTGCGGAGGCAAGGTGAGGATTACCCACAAGGTGAAAATATAACTGAGGCTCTTCAGCAAGTAACTTGGTTTGGAATTAAAAGAGAATGATGGTCAGTGTGGCCAGATCAATGGAGGCCTTCAGTGCTTTTTCTGAGAGTCAGATATACACCTGATATTTCTTTATTTTTACAGTGGAATATGAGGTAAGGTCAGTTCTTGCAAATGGGAAGGGTTATGTTGTGTAGAAGATTTGAATGGAGTAGCAAAATTTTGGTATATATTTATTGGAAATTGAAAGAGAATGTAACAATATAGAGTGGTTTTGAGGGCCCTGCAGAGATTGAAGGAAAATCAGAAATTTAGTCTTTGTTTCTCTTTTATATCTTTCCCTGCCATATTAGCCTTTCCAATTCTAACTTTTTCACTTACCCACTTCCTAACTAAATTAATGAGAACAAAGATGGTACTGTGGCTATCAAAATAACAAAGAGGGTATTGCACACTTTGTGTATCACTAGGTACCAGGGAACAACCCAGGATTTGGCTGTTGCAGCTACAATGGGTAAATATGTGCAAGTTAGTTGACAACACTGTATCTCTGCTTTATAATCTGAAAAACAGAAATAATATTACTTATCTGATAAAACTGTATGAATTAATACAGATAATAAATAAATAAGCCTAGAACACTGCTTGGTCTATAGTAGAATATCTATAAATTTAAATTCTTCCATAAGGAGGGAAAATAATGATTATTGTATTAAAATTAATGGAAGAGAAAGGAATCATAGCAGATGATGAAACAACAGGAAGTAGAGCAAAGGAATGGGAAAAAGGCTTGCTAACATTTTCACTGCAAAGAAAAATGCATGAGAAAGCAAGACATAGATGGAGATGGATGTTTCTAAAGAAAGATGCTCAAATACAAAAGTGTGGGGGAAGGCAAGGAAATTACTCAAGCATTATTAATCAAAGTCTTTTATGTCAATCCCTCTGGAGTTCAGGAGCAAAGAAAGAGGCAGAAAAGCATGTGCAGTCCTGTATATCATTCAAAAAAGCAGCTGCTACTCAAATCTGGAAAGTCAAACCTCTTTGAAAAAAATAAAAAACTGGAGCCAAACAAGATCCCAGAATAGCATACTTGTAGAAAACCACTCACTACTTCTGGGAAAATAGATTTAGGGTTGAATCGAGGATAACATTGCACAACATGGACATGAAAAAAATAAAAATAAAAAGCAGAACTTGATTGGGTTTATCTGAAGGTTCCTGTCTTTGATACATTCAACACATAATTATTGAATGCCTTGTGTGTGCCAAGCACTGTGTCCGCTTTAGGAAAACAATTTCTCCTTTAAAATATTAAAATTCATCAGAAGAGTTGGCTCTATGGACCTGGGAACCACATAATTTTTAGAGCAGAGAAACTCAGGCTAATGTGAAGTAATATTGAACTGGAAACCCTGGAGAGGTATAAAGATAATGTTATCTCTGCCACCAACTAGTTGTACCATCTTAATTATGCCTCTATGTCTCTATACCTTGAACTAGAGCTCCCTTCCTGAGTCATAAATGCAGATCATTGTCTATTAACATCTGTAGTATATATTGTAGATACATAAATAGGCTTCTCATTGGCCAACATTATTGATAATCTATAAGATATTTTCTAAATTTTTTATGAGGACAGTTAAATAAACCTTAGAGTGAGGGAAAAATTGGTCATTAAACATCATATTTTCTTCAGGATACTAATTATGAAACTCATCTCTTCCCCACTCCACCTAACATAGCACTGTTGACAGAACAAATACCATTAATTACATGATGAACAAAAGATCATGATTGTCATTTAAAAGAAAGGAAGTTCCTATGACACCAAAATTTAATCTACCATATACATTATTTAGCATCATCTCTCCTAATAAGGTTTCTTATTGGGTATTTAGAATGGAAACCACATTCTCAATCTTGGTTGAGATTCTTGGTTCTAATCATATTTTTTTAAAAACATGGAACAAGTGAGGAAAGTTTGCTGATGGTTTTGATTCACCATTGTAGATAGTAAGTGAAAAGAAGCAGCAGAGGAAGTCTAGATGATTTAGCCACATTAGGGACGGAAAGTGCATTGACCCCTGAAGTTTGATTTGCTGGAACATAATGTCCCATTGGGCATTTAAACAGTAAGGGGATGGTGAGACCATGGAGATGACCCATGCAGACTGAGTATATTAGTAGCAAAATGAGTGAATAAGAACAGTAGATAGGAAAAGAAGAAGAAAGATCAAGAGAAGGACTTGTCAGTACAAAACCAAAAGAAAGGGAGAAGATACAAATTCTCTCATTAATTCACTGAATAGACTATTTGGCTAATAAAATCCTCCTTGGCTTCTCTTAAAGAATTGAAGCTCTTCGACTAATGCAGTTCTCTCTTTGACAATTCACAAAAAAAGAGACTTGTGGAATGTTGAAGGTGGCAGTGCCCTTACTAAAGCCAGAGATAAAATGTGGATTTTACACATTTGTGGATTACAAGACATATCTTGTTAAAAGATTGCTTCTCCTCACATGAATTTCCTGTTAATAAAACATAATTTTCCCAGTATCTTTGTTTGTTAAAGGTCAACTCATCCTCTGATGTTTGGATTTGGCCAATAGATAACAAGAAGCTAATGAGTCAGAGACTTGAAAGAGAAGAAGAGTCAATTTGGGGTGTTATTCCCCCACCCCCTGTCATCTCCCTGAGATACTGTTTTGGGTTGGGGATAGTCCTCAACCAAAGGTCACTGCTTCTCTCAAGGTAGACTTCTCTTCACAGTTCCATGATTCCAAGGACTAGGAATGGTAGCAGCCTGGTTAGTAGAAACTCTAACATACTGTATCATCTCTTATTATTATCCTTAGCCTGTGCACAGCTTTTCAAATAGACCCTTTATTAAACACTCTGTTTAGTTATCTATATGTATCACAGCTAAATCATAGTAGCTTAAAATAACAATCATGTGTTAGCTCTCCTAGTTCTTGCTGGTCAAGTATTTGGAGAGAGCTTGGCAAGGCTATTCTTGCATAGGGTCTCTCATGTGGTTGCAGTTATATGTTGGCTGAGGCTTCAGTCATTTGTATCTATACAATGCACCTCCATGGTGTCTTACCCACATAGTGAGCAAGTTGGTGTTGACTATGGAGAGTTTCAGTTCATCCCCACATGGGTCTCTCTACTGGGCTTTATGAGTATGGCACCTGGATTTTCCCATAACAAGTGTGTGTGTATGCATGTGCATGTTCATGAGAGAGAAAGAGAGAGAGAGAGAGCCATGTTTCCATGTATGTCCTCATATCCTGATTTATGAAGCATTACTTCTACAATCTGCATTCTGTTAATGAAAGTAGTTTAAAAGGTCCACTCAAGACCACGGGGAGAGAAGAAGATAGACCTTATCTCATGGTGGAGACATGTCAACTTCACATTTTAAGGGGAGTATGTGGGATGGAATATGTATATACATATCACTGTAGCCATCTTTGCTAAATACAATCTGCCAACTTCCCCTTGAATTATCTTGTTTTGACTCTGCCATCTCTTTTCTAATTGTCTTATGACAGTTACAGTTAAGATAATTCTAGGATCACTCCAGAATAGGAATTACAGAAATCTTCTGAAGAATCATATAATTACCTAAACACCAGTAGATACAGGTAGTTAATATCCTGAATGAAGATGAGGACATAGATAAATTCTCTGGGTACAGCCAGTTTCTAGAAGGAAACTCAGTGAGGGGTATATTTTCAGATTATAATGGTCATTCAAATATGTGACTAGTTTCAGACAGGCCTGTGAGGTTTACAAAAGTGTGCAGTTAAGGGAATAGAATTTAAGTCTGTTGAATTAAACAGACTTAAACTTTAATTCTTTTTCTGTCCCTTTTTTGTTGTAAGATTCTGGGCACCTTGCTAAGCTTATCAAGTCTCAATTTTCTCACCCTTTAAATAAGGATGTGGTTGAGACATCTACTTGTGTTAGGCAGGATCTAACCAGGAAAACAGAAACTACTTTACATATTTACAGCAGGAAGAATTTAATACAGAGCTGTGGTCAACAGAGGATGGAGATACTTAGAGTCAATAGAAGGTATTGAGGAAACTCAGATATTAGCAACTACTGGAAGCCATTTCCATTCCAGGCTGAAAGGACAAAAGAAAGAGGTTCCCCCAGGGTAGCTGGAAACTCTGTGGATCTATCTCCAAGAGAAAGGGCTTCAGGAGGGAAACAGCCATTCTTAATATATGTCAACTTTAAATTCACTCTCTCTTCTCCTTTACTTTTGCCCAAACAATAAATTTCACAAAATCACAGATCTGAAATGACATATATTTTTATAAACCAATTATATATGTTTATAACTTTTTATTTTTAATAGTTTATTTGTATTGTATTTTTTCATTACCATTTATCGCTCTTATACCCTCTTCTATCTCTACCCTCCCCCCTGCATTTGCCACACTGTTGTCCGTGTCCATGGGTTCTTTCTCCTTTTTTTTTCTTTTTTGCTTGATCCCTCCACCCCTCAATGAAGTGCCCCCCACAGCTGTCAGCTTGCTCTCCATTTATGAGTCTGTCTCTTTTTTGCTTGTCAGCTCAGTTTGTTCATTAGATTCCATATATGAGTGATATCATATGGTATTTGTCTTTCTCTAATTGGCTTATTTCACCTAACATAACATTCTTCAAGTCCATTCATGCTGTTGTAAATGGTAAAATTTTCTCTTCTATTTTCTCTCTTTTTTTTTATGGTGAGTAGTTTTCATTCTGCTGGGTAAATGTCCCCATGGTTGTTTTATCCACTCACCTACTGACGGACACTTGGGCTGCTTCCATATTGTGGCAATTGTAAATAACACTGCAATAAACACAGTAGTGCTTATATTATTTTTGAATTAGTGTTTTGGGTTTCTTCAGATATAAGTTAATAACTTTTTTAAGTAAAAATATTTCTAATGCATATTTTTAAAAATTACATAATTTTTAATATGAAAATGTTCTTTGGGAAGCATTGATGCATTTAACAAACTTAGTACTGGGTCCTAATAGTAAGTACACACCCATTAATAGGCAGCCACTAATATTATTATTATTATTAGAAATTATGTAGACTGAGAGTAGGGAATCAGGCTGATTATGGATCTGGAGTAGAAATCAAATACTGACACTAGGCATTTGTTAAAACAAGGATTTGAGTACAAAATGTGTTAAGAGAGAACCCCAAAACAGAAAATGAAACAAAGATTTAGGCTGGGACTAAAAAAACAGCAGAGAAGCCCACTTCCTTGAACTGAGTAATATGATTGTATTAATACTATTCCCCCAGGGTACTGAAGTCCTAGGAACTACATCGATTCTGGTTCTTGAAAGAAACATTAACCTGAAGATTGGGATCAGGAGACTATCCAAAAAGAAAGAAATCCAGCCAGAGAATCAAGTAAGTTATTACATGACATTAACCACATTGGTGGATAATAATCATGAACAAAGTTGACTCTGTGTTGTAGCCAAATCATATCAACTCTGAGAGGATAAAGAAACAAGCATTAGAATGTGGACCTCGCATGGCCTGGCTCAGTTCTGCAGATCCAGCACCTCTCTGAACTTCGTCTGCTTGTTCAACAGTATGCACACAAAAGCTATGAGAAAGGCCCGTGTCCTTGGCATATGTGTTAAAACTGGCAAAGAAGCAGAATCTGACACCCCACCAATAGTTGTTACCAAATCCATTTCATTTTCTGTTGACTAGATGTCATTTATCTAACGAAGTAGATGTTTTAACATAATTCTTGGTTATTTTGTGTCAGTTTTTATTAGAATGCCAGTGCCCATTATTATATTTCAAACAAGCACAAATATATTGATGAGACCCCATCATGTTACATACAGTACAAAGTAACATCCAACTACTTAAATGACATAGAAAAGGTGATACTTCAGAAAGGAATAAAAGTACACAGAGGCATAAAAACCTGAATGCCATTCTGAGACAGGAATGACTTCAAGATTATATTCACCAAAAAGTAAAAAAAGGTCAACATTACATAGAATAAAAAGTGGCCTTTCCACGGAGACTTCTGAACCTAATTTATCTTACTTCACTAACAGGAAATGCACTACAATGTTCAGGATGGGGGAAGATGACAATTTAATGATTATGGAACATCTTTCACTTTCCAGGATAATTGAACAATCTCAACATCAAAGGCAGAGCTGGTAGCCTTTTGGAAAATGGAATGTCATTTGCTTTCCTTTTCACTTTTTACTACATCAATGAACTTTAGCATCTTCTCCGACTTTATTTATCCATTTTCATTTAGCACTGATACAAAACAGACCTGACTTTAAGTGTACTACA
This sequence comes from Pteronotus mesoamericanus, assembly GCF_021234165.1. NCBI lineage: Eukaryota > Metazoa > Chordata > Mammalia > Chiroptera > Mormoopidae > Pteronotus > Pteronotus mesoamericanus. The sequence goes on along the minus strand of NW_026555105.1, from coordinate 29,723,882 downwards.
CTAAGTAATAATTTATGTTGGAAATCTTAAATGGATGAGACAGAACCACTTTTGTATCTGTTACATTTTAATGGCTATAAATATATCCAGCTGAACAAATTTCAGACCTTCACTCTTACAGGTGAGGGTACCTTGACATAATAGATATTCTACTCCACCAGCTACTTCATCAAGGAAAACATACAAACTGGCATCTCTAAGACACATCATTCTCCCAACTCACAAACTCTTATATCTGTAGATGCTATCAGCTTTATCAAATTTTAGAGCTGTCTTTTCTCAGGAGTTCTTCATATTTTTCTCCAAGCATCATTTTCTAATTTTAGAGAAAAGGGGGTATAACTCCTAATACTGAACTCATAGAGGGAATTTAAGACAACTATGAATTTTCAATATTTTTGCTTTTCTAATATTGAACTGAAAAACTTTTTTAAAAATTCTCATAGAATGGAATTTTAGGGGCAGTAAGTATTTCTCTAGGTTAAAAGCTTGGCTATAGCTTGCTACCAATAATACTAACAAGAAAAGTATATACAGAAAACTGGTATTGATTAAGTAATAGTTAACAGATAAAATTTGAGGGAGGAATATTATTCGGTTTTCTCTTTTACCTAATTAAGCTCAAATCCACACAGGTTTTACAATGAAATTTTGCCTAGAATGAAACCGAAATGCAATGAATATTGTAGAATTCATGAGGGAAGCATGGTAATTACCTATTTTATAAATTTTCAAGCTCACTTCATCTCATTTTGTTATGTCCCAAAATCAACAACTAATAAAAATATAGAGTTAGGGAAGATGAATGTTTCCCCAGATTCCAAGAAAATGACAACAGACGTCCTCTCCCTTCCTTTGTCCCTAGGTATTGTGAAGTTGGTATTCATTTTTAAGGGAGAGGAGAGAATTGCTTATTTTGCTCATTTTTCTTTTTTGAGTTAAAAGCCATTTGATGTTGAGGCCATTTAAAGTATCATGATTTGGCACTTTCTTTTGGGACTAGAATGCTTTTGGTTTAGGAAGCTCTTTTGACTCATTTCCTAAGGGCAGCAAGAAAGAGGAAACAGGGAGCTGGCTGCTTAACTGGTGCTCTAGGATTTTGGAGAGGAAAAAATAATGAACACTAAGATTTTCCTCTACACTGTCCAAGACAGCTTACCAGACTGGAAAAATAGATAGAGATTTAAATATGGTATATCAATCAGCTTTTGCTGTGAGAATGCTACTTAACAATTCAAAAACCTCAGTGGCTTATAACAACATACATTCAATTCATGGTCATAGATCTTCAGGTCAGCTGTGATTAGAAGGAGTTAGCTGGGCTACTTTGGGTCAGGCTTTGGGGTCAGGTTCATGTTTGCCCTGCAAGTCCTCCCCCCAGGACCCAAGCAGAAGGAACAATGACCACGTGAAGCAAGGTCTTTTCATGGAGAAGACTAGTGCTCAAGAAGGCTGACGGAAGTTTGACAAGACTCTTAAAGCCCCAATTTGGAACTATGTGCTATCACTTCTGTTCACATCCCATTACCTAATGCAAGCTATATGGCCAAAACCAACTCAATAGGGGAAGGACACTCTGTCTACAGGACATCCATAAGAAGGAAGAATTATGAATAAATAATGCAGTCTGCTGACCCTGGGGTTGGGGCTCCCTTTCTCCATATCAGGGCATTTTATTCTTCATAATCATAGATGTACTCCAGAGGGTTTAAGAACTTGTAAGAATTATTCATGAAATTTGTGTACTCATATTTTTTTCTTATTCATTGAGCCATCTTTTACCCCTGTTCTTCAAAAGAGATCAGAAATTTCAGCTTTAGACCTTCAGCTTTAAAGTTGAATGTCTGTGGTAGGCTGAAAAAAATCCATCTCCTCCCTCCCTCCCCTGAAGTCCCTGCCAAGATATCAGGTCCTAATCTTTGGAAACTGTAGATACTATCTTATTTGAAAAAGGGGACTTTGCAGGTTAATTAAATTGAAGATTTTGAGATGAGATTATCCAGCCTGGATTATCCAGATGGGCCCTAATGCAATCACATGTGTTCTTATAAGTAAGAGAGTCAGAGGAAGCATTACACACACAGAGGAGGTAGAAATGTGAATATGGAGATAGATTACAGTGATGTGGCCATGAGCCAAGGAATGGCAGCAGCCTACAGAATCTGACAAGGAACAGATTCTCCCCTAGAATGTTCAGAGGGCTTATGGTCCTATTGGCACCTTGATTTGGACCCAAGGAAGCTGATTTTAGATTTCTGGTCTCTAGAACTGTGAGAGAATATATTTCTGTTGTTTTAAGCCACCAAGTCTATGATAATTTGTTATAGCACTGTAGGAAAATAATACAATGCCTTCCTTCAATTTTTGCCTTCCTTAAGAGATTTTATTGTCAAAAGCAAAAGTATTTGGTAGATGAAATTTCCAAAAAAGGAGGTAAATACAACCCTAAAATTCCCAGTTTGATCACAGGCTGCGTTAATGAGCAGCAAAAATAAACTTATGATCTCTGTGTATTTCATACTGGGAAATTTTCTACATCTTCAAATTATTTTAAAGTCATTGGTCCCCTTCTTGTAATGACCAGTAAGAAAATCCAAGGAAAATTTAAACAAATTGACCATCCCACAATGAGATGTCACTTAAACCTACTAGAATGCCTAAAGTTAAAAAGGCTGGTGATAAAAAATTATTGACAAGGTGCAGAACAACTCAAACCCTCCAAGACTGTCCATGCAACCATTTTTGGAAACAATTTGGCAGTTGCTTACAAAGTTAAACATGACCAAGAAATTCAAAGCATGTCTATAAAAATACTTATACAGGAGAATCAAGATGGCAGAGGAGTGAGTGGAAGTCACACTGACCTCCTCCCAGGACCAACCTTGAATTACAACTAAACTGTGGAGAAATCACCTGGAACAAAAAACTGAACAATAGTGAGAGAGGAGCCTTGTAACCTCAGAGACAGAAGAATCCGCTTTAACGAAGAGTGGGGTATAAACCATGAGCAGGGATCTCTAGTCCACAACACCAGAGTCCAAAAAGTACACAGAAAAGAGCCAGCTGTGAAAAGCAGTAGGGTTGCTCTCTGCCAGAGACAGGTGGCTGGAGACTCAAAGAACTGTTTAAAGAGCCATACATAAATTTTTATGTGCAGCCACTTACCCTGGTCTCCAGCAAAGACAGGGGCAGAGTGGGCTAGAGATGCCTGAGGAGAGACTAGGGAAGGAAACTTTGGGGAGAGAACTGAGAGTAACTGGTGGGATCTTGGTGCTGATTCCCACCCCATGTGGCAGCAGCCATCTTGTTCAGGCAGAGACCACTCCCTTGAGTGGCACCAGCGTCAAAGGACCCAATAGCCCCGCCCCCATGTGGGATTCCACCCCGCCCTGTAATGTCTAAGCTGCCTGCTGAGTGCAGAGTGGCAGCCACAGACAGTAGGTCCCTGGCTAAAGGGGGCACGGAGACATCTGGTGACACTTGAGGAGAGGTTGGGGATGGAGGCTTTGGGGAGGGAACAGAGAGAGTAGCTGGCAGGATCCCAGTGCGGACTCCTCCCCCATATGGCAGCAGCATGAGTGGACCCAATAACCCCACCCCCAGGAGTGACTACACCCTGCCCTGAGCCGTCTAAGGCAGCCTACTGAGTACAGAGTGAATAGATTAGCAGCTGAAGGAGAATGCCACAAACAATAGATTGCTGAAAGTCTCGAAAGGACTGTCTAAGGTCATACAGGGTCAACATCCGACATCATCAGAGGCAGATCCATAAAGTAAAAACAGCAGTTTCCAAACTAGAAGTTCACACCACAAAGTCAGAAAATCAAGACAGATCAACTTAAGAATCAGAAACAAAAGACAAGAGTCTCACAAATAATGGGAAGACAAAGAAATTTGCCCCACTCACAGGGAAAGGAGGAATCCCCAGAAAGAGAATTAAATGAAATAGAGGCAAGTAAATATCAGATATTGAGTGCCAAACAATGGTCCTAAGGAAGCTCAATGAGCTCAGTGAGCTCAGAGAGGATTACAAGAAACTACAGGGAAACTATGAAGAACTTACTGCAAACAATATCAGCATGAAAAAGGACATAGAAACTGTCAATAAGAGACAAAAGGAAATGAAGAATACAATTTCTGAATTGGAGAACACAGTAGAAGGAATCAAAAGCAGGCTCAATGAAGCTGAGGACAGAATAGGAGAGCTGGAGGATAAGGAAAAAAAAAAGCTCCTAGAAAGAGCAAGAAAATGAAAAAAGACTCAAAAAGTACAAAGAGGCACTAAGGGAAATGCAGGACAACCTGAAACGTAGTAATATTTTTATAATAGAGATACCAGAAGGAGAAGAGGATGAGGAAGGGATAGAGAGCCTGTTTGAAAAAGTCATGATGGAAAACTTCCCTAATTGGAGGAGAGAAAAAGTCATGTAAGTCCAGGAAGCACAGAGGGTCCCATTCAAGAGGAGGAACACAATGAGTCCCACTCCAAGACACATCATCATTAAAATGGCAAATAACAAAGACAAACGGAAAATTCTAAAACAAACAAGGGAGAAAGAGGTAGTAACTTATAGGGGAGCCCCAATACAGCTAGCAGCTGTCTTCTCAACAGAAACCCTGCAAGTCAGAAGTGAATGGCAAGAAATAATCCAAGTAATGAAAAGCAAAGGTCTGCAACAAAGACTACTCTACCCAGCAAGGCTCTCAATTAAAATGGAAGGTGAAATAAGGGGTTTCCCAGACAAAAGAAAGCTAAAAGATTACACATCCACCCAACCAGCACTGCAAAATATGCTAAAGGAACTCCTTTAAGATGAAGAAAAAGAGTCTGTGAATACTCAGTTCCTTTCAGAGTTGCCAATACTTGATACTACCAATATTTTTAATACTCATTAATCTGATTGTGAGTAAAATGATGTTACTTTAATTGTTCCTTTACTATTTGTTGAAACTAAACCTATTTTTGTAAATTTCTTGCCTATTTCTATTCTTTTTAAAAAGCTTTAAGTGACTTTTTGGTATTCTGTGTCCATTTATTGATTAAAGATGGTAGAACTCTTTCCCTGAAACAAACAAAAAAAAAAACCCTATTAATCATGTTTTAGATGTGTTGCAAATACTTTCCTATTATATTACTTGTTCTTTTAACTTTTTGCATTCGAATATTACTGTACAGTGTTAAATGTTTAATATAGTCATATTGTCAATATTTACTTTATACCTCCTGGGTTTGAATATAGTCATATTGTCAATATTTACTTTATACCTCCTGGGTTTGGGTCATGAAAAATATTAGTTCTATTTTTTTCTAAAACTCCTTATATTCTACATATTGATTTTTAACTCACCTGAATATTTCTTGTTTAATGTGCAAAATAGAGCTCTATATTTGTTTTATTTCAAGTAATAGTGGTCCATGCATTTTATTTGTTGAATAAGCCTTATTTTAGCCATTGATTTGAATGTCAAATTAATCATATATTACATTGTTAGACAGATATATACATTTGTCTCTAGAATGCTCATTATATTTCATCGATCTACTTGGTTATTTCTGTGCTGGTGTCATGTTGGTTTAATTGCTGAGACATTATAATTGTTTTAAATTTTTTAATATTATATAATTAACTTTGACATAAAAACATAAGTAAAATCAGTCTGCATTTAAGAAAGAAGGAAAGAAAGAAAGAGAGAGAGAGAGAGATGAAACTCCTACCTTTTGCAACAACATGGAAGAAGTGGAGAATATTAAACTAAGTGAAATAAGACAGTTGATGAAAGACAAGTACCATATGATCTCACCTATAAGTGGACTCTATTCAACAAAATAAACTAATGAACAAAATAAACCACAGGCATGGAAACATAGAGCAGACTGAAAGTGACCAGCAAGGATAGGGATAGAAGACAATGGTGGAAAGAAGGGGAGGGACTAGACAAAGAATTTGTATGAATGACCCATGGACATGGACAAGAGAGTGGGAATTGACTGTGGGAGAGAGGGTGGGGTAGGATGGGCAGAGGGGGTTAAAGAGGTAAAAGTTGAGATAATTGTAATAGAATAAACATGATTCATAAATTTTAAAAATATGTAAAGAAAATAAAATGAATACAAGTGAACAAAAAAAATACTTATACATAAATGATCATAGAAGCTTAATTTATAATATCCCCAAAATGGAAACAACGCAAATATCTATTAAGAGAGTTCTGGATTGGATGTATTCACAAAACAGTATACGACACAGTAACACAAAAGAGCAAATTACTGATGCATGCAACAAAACAGGTGAGTTGTCTTCTTTTCCTGAAAGATTTCCAAAGCTTTTCTTGGTTTTTCTTTCAAAGACAGTATTAGGCCAGGGTGTATGTTTGGATGTTACATTATGTTCAGTGAAAAAAATGCAAAAAAGTGCATATGATTCTATTTCATGTGAAGTTGTAGGATAGGAACAGCGATAGATCAGATCACTTGTTTCCTAAGACAGAGGTGGGGAGTGACTGCAAAGGGACAAAAGGAAACTTACTGGACTGATCAAAATGTTATGTATCTTAATTGGTAGGACAGTCTCATACATTAGCCTAATTCATCAAACTCTATACTTACTATCTTACATTTTATTGTATGTAAATTACATTTCAATAAAGTGATTAAACAATAAGTACCTTTTTTAAATTTATTTATTTTTTCAAATACATTTCTCTCCGCCTACCTCCCACAACTTTCCCCTGCTCCCCTCCCCCCTCTCCCTCCCTCAGTCCTTCCCCACTTTGGTTTGTCCATGAGTCCTTGCTATATGTTCTTTGACTTGCTCCTTCCCTTCCTTTTTCCCACCCACCCCTCCCTCCCCTCCTCTTGTCTCTGTTGGTTTCTTTTTTTTTAGTGTTGCTGGTCTTATTTTCCTTGCATCTTTGCATTGTTGGTTAGGTTCCGCTTGTAGGTGAGATCATATGGTATTTGTCTTTCGCCCCCTGGCTTTTATTTCGCTTAGCATAATGCTCTCCAGTTCCATCTATGCTATCGCAAAGTTTAGTAGTTCTTTTTTTCTTTCTGCTGTGTAGTATTCCATTGTGTATATGTACCATACTTTTTTGATCCAATCATCTACTGATGGACACTTAGGTTGCTTCCAACACTTGGCTATTGTCAATTGTGCTGCTATGAACATTGGGGTACATAGGGTCTTTTGAATTGGCGTTTTGGAATTCTTAGGGTATAGTCCCAGCAGGGGAATCACTGGATCAAAAGGCAGTTCCATTTTCAGCTTTTTGAGGAAACTCCACACCGCCTTCCACAGTGGCTGCACCAGTCTGCATTCCCACCAACAGTGTACTAGGGTTCCCTTTTCTCCACAGCCTCGCCAGCACCTGTTGTTTGTGGATCTGTTTATGATGGCCATTCTGACCTGTGTGAGGTGGTACCTCATTGTGGTTTTGATCTGCATTTCTCTGATGGCTAGTGATGCTGAGCATCCTTTCAAATGTCTCTGGGCCCTCTGTATCTCTTCTTTAGAAAAGTGTCTGCCCAGGTCCTTTGTCCATTTTTTGGATTGGATCATTTGTCTTCTTGGAGTAGAGTCATGTTCTTTATATATTTTGGATATTAAACCTCTATCTGATGTATCATTAGCAAATATATTTTCCCATACGGTTGGCTCCCTTTTCATTTTGCTGATGTTTTCTTTAGCCATGCAGAAGTTCTTATTTTGATGAGGTCCTACTTGTTTATTCTTTCCTTTATGTCCCTTGCTTTGGGAGACATATCGGTGAAAAAATTGCTGTGTGGGATCTGAGAATTCCTGCCAATGTTCTCCTCTAGGACTTTGATGGTGTTGTGACTTATATTTAAGTCTTTTATCCATCTTGAGTTTATTTTAGTGTATGGTGTCAGCTGATGATCCAATTTCAATTTTTTGCATGTAGCTATCCAGCTCTCCCAACAGCATTTGTTGAAGAGGCTATTTTTACTCCACTTTATGCTTCTGCCCCCTTTGTCAAATATTAGTTACCCATATAGACCTGAGCTTATTTTTTGGGGTTTTCTATTCTGTTCCACTGATCTATAGATCTGTTTCTGACTAAATTAACACTAATATTAATCAAACATGTTTGAAAGCAGAGCTCTCAGATTCTAGCAGTTGGATTTGCTTCAAAGGTCCTAATGAAATGCTCAATCAGACCAGCAGGAAGAAAATAAACAAATCATATGGAGGCCTCTGTGGGTTCAGAGCATTCAGGTTTTAGCTAACTCTAGGGTTGGCCTGTGGAAAGAACTGGGCATGGTGGGTTAAATGAGGAAGGTAAAGCAGAGTTACAAGACACCTGAGGCTCCCTCAGCTCCACCTCACCACCCAGCCTCAGCCAGTCATTATCCCACTCTCCCTGGCATGGAATGCCTTTGAAGACAGCAGAGGGGAGTGAAGCTTTCAACTCCCAAAGAGAAAAACAGTTTTAATACAGAGCCAGTCTTGCTCACCAATGTATAATTGCATTGCCTTCTTTTCCTGAAGGATTTGCAAGGTCTCCTGTGGTTTTCTCTTTTAGAGAAAATGTTCATCTGAGGCATAAGTTTGGATGCTTACATTTGCTACTACATATAGTTTGACTATTTCAGATACAATTAACCACCTTCATCTTCATCCTGAAATATTTGAGACATTGCTTTTAACCAATTACAGCTGTCTATGTTAGGCTATTATCCTTTATAAAAGCTCAATTCCAAAAGTTTCAATTCATTTGATTACATATTGGGTACTTTCCTAACATCTAGTTTTCTAATGGGATCCACTATTCTTTTCATCTGATGCTCTTTGACCAGGGGGCGGGGGTTGAGGGGGCAGCAGGATAAAATTTTATCCCATGCTTTCTTAAAGAAGAAAAGAAGTTCTACAAGTTGCCAGCCAATAATATAACCTAGTCAAGAAATATACTGCCCCTTTAAAAAATTCTTGTACATATTTAACATACAGATAGACTATTGTACCTCAGTGAGAAGCCTGATAGACACATGGGGTTAATCCATCAGTAATTAAAATGGCAGTTGTCAAAGCTTTTCATAAATTTGACATAGAAATTACCACATGGTGATTTGTTGCTCCATGATTTCTCTTCCCCAATCATACTACGTGACACATCAATTTTATGCTTCAGAAAGTGAGCCTTCCAATTCCTTATTTATCCCACAGCAGACATGTGGAATAGCTATCATGACTTGTTGACAGAGCAGCAGTAAGGCAGACTTCTTCTGAATTCTCTTCTTTCCAGTTGTAACACAAGAGCTCTATGTTGTCATATATACCCAAGAGAAGACCATAATTAAGGATGCTATGGGAGAAATTGAAAGAAATAGAAAATCAAAACACTGTTTTGAAGCAACCATGAGAAAAGCATCAAAAAAGATAGAAACTTTATTCAGAAAATCAAGAGGGAGAGCTGGTCTAGCAGACATTTGGGTTACAAGCCTAAGAGTAGAGGCTTAATTACATTTTTCATATACACAATGGGATAGAAAGTCAGTATAATTCATAGTGGTTCTCCTATATCCATTCCCCTGGAGAAAAGAGAGCCCAGGCTTAAGGAAATTGCAGCTAATATTTTATGTTTGTTTATATTATATCTGTCATCTTACTCACAGGACAAATTACCACCACTGAAAAACAAAAGCAAATGGAGAGGGAGGTGGGAAAGAGAAAGAGAGAGAACGAAAAACAGAAGTACTTCTCCCAAAGTCTACAATGTCTTAATATTTTAGACCAGCAAAGAACATCTTTTATGAAAGAAGTTGATCCCAAACTTTAGCCTATTTCAGGCTTACTTGTTAAAACACAGATTGCTGAGCCCAGCCCCAGAATTTCTGATTCAGCAGGTTTGCCTCTGGAGGAAGTTCCCAAGTGATTGCTGATGCTGCATGCAGGTGCAGGGACTACACTTGGGAAACCATTGTGGTCAAGGTTAATGATACCTCTTTTCCTAACACTAACTCTTCCATCTCTACTCTTTTTTTTCATCAGAGATGGCAATAGGCCCTTCTTTGTAACAATAATCAGTCAATAGCAACCCAAAGTTTAAGAGACATAATTCATTACTGCATGTAGAGATGCAGCCTGCCATTGTTGGATCTCTCCAGTTCTATAGGAAATAACCTTCACCTCTGGAGACAGGTTGCAGATCTGTAAAGAGGAAACCTACCAACCTCCATCAGTGACATAAGGGATATAAAGCATACCCCCAGATAATGAAAAAAATGCAGCAGAATTCTGAGCATCGCTGAGAAAATTGTGCAAGAAGAGAGAGATTATCTGGGAAACTTTCAGATAAAATTCCGAGGGGCTCTGTGCCAGAATAAATAATCCATTACAATTAGAAACAAGTTAAATCAAACTGCTTGGGCTTAATTGACCCCACTCTGAAAGGTGGTTGTTTTTTTTTCCAATAAACATGGAGCTTTCAACAGGTGAGAATGAGATTGTCCATTCTCTTGAAACTAAGCTAAACCCCCATCTCTTCTGTCCTTCAAACAAGAGAAAGCAAGGCTTTCTCTGATTAGCGCAGAAAGATGTTGCAAAGTGAGGAGGGCAATTCCAACTCACACACAAGGAAATACGTACTTGTAGTCAACCAGTATCAAATGTTCTTTTATAATTATAAGGGCTGGTTCTATGAAGATGCTGTAAAATCCACAACATAAAGGTGATTACACAACCAGGTGTTGAAGTTTTCCTAACACTCATGTACACACAACTCTTGAGCAATGTTGGAGAAAAGCCAAGTTGGGATAATTGGGAAAATGGTTTCCAAGAAAATCTAAGGAGACTTGAAACACGTATGCAGATAATTAGTATGTATCACGCAAAGACCCTGATTGCTCCTCCTCACATTTCATTTTTCTTCAATGCTTTCAAGACCCCCATCATTTTGATCCAATGACACCTGTACAAAGAAGAGAAGAGAGACAGAAGGAATAAAAAGATGTGCCAGAGGAAAACAGTAGTCAATTACCACTGAGAATAATCTGACACCACATATCCCTCAAGGTTTCCATTCACGCCCACCCTCGCTGGATTCTGAGCACATGCAGAAACAGGCCAACAAAAAGGAGGGACCATAAATAAGCTAATACAACTTATTTGAGGAAATGCAGGGCATTGAAAGAAAGCTATGCATATTCAAAATCAGAGAAGCAAATAAAAATAACTATTCTGCCAATGCCTGCTTTCCCTGCTGGTTGTCAGAAGGTGAACCTCAGGCCTGAACTTGCCTGGACAAGGGTGGCTCTTGGTGGCTCATCCTGTGTCCAGAAGATTTACCTATTAGTCACAAACTTGGTCTCAGTGTGTGTCTGAGAAAGAACCATGATTCATCTAGACAACTGTCAGTACATTACCTCAAATGGGAAGGAGGAGAGATGAGCAACCTGGTGCCGGAAAAGAACACAAAAGAGCGGATGCCGCTTCCCGTAACACTTTCAAGGTTTGGGCTAGAAAAGTTTATGTGGCAAAAACACTAGGACAGAAGCAACCCAGCAGAAAACAGCTATGTCAGCACTCTTTCGAAGTCCTGCCTTTCAAATGTAAGAACTGACAATGTTAGCTCAGACAATCTGACATGTATTCTCATGAATAAAAATATGTTCCTTCACATTATTCTTTCTTCCCTAAACAGCATTTACTTCAGGTTTTAAGCATATTAATTTTTAGTTTCATAATTTAGTCAATTCTGCATACCCAGCTCTAATATCGTACTTGGGAAAAAAATGTATACCTATAACTTACAAATTTATATTCAGGCATATTTGCAATAAAAATGAGCATATGTGTTCACTAGAAGATAATAATGCAATCAAATGTTCATAGCAGTATTATTCCTAATAGCTCCAAAGAGGAAATTGCTCAAATACACATCAACAGAGCAGTGGAAGAGTTGTGTATGTTCACACAGCAATGAGGATGATATAATAAATCACATAAACACAATATTGAGAGCAAAAAAAAAAACAACCCAGACTCTAAAGATTAATACTGTATGGTCCATTTAATATAAAGACAAAAGTAATCAAAATCAAACTCTGCTGTTAGGCGTTGGAAAAGCATTTACACTTGCTCAGGGCAGGAGCAGGAGAAAGATCCCCAAAAGTTGGAAAAGAGCTCTTCTTGATCTGGACATTGGTTACATGTGTGTTCAATTTGTAAACTGCATCAAACTGTCTGCTTAAGACGTGTTCACTTTTATGTGTGTGAATTATACATCAATATAAAGTTAATTAATACACACAAAAAATCACTAAAATATCTACTAGGCTGTCACTATAAAGATTTTTAAACTTTACAGTGTGAATGTAGTGAACAGTGCAAATAAATACTGTAAGTATTTGTCATATAAACCATCCTGTCCCAGTTGTCATGTCAGTATTACATGTCATGTCATATAATAGAATAAAATGGCATATAGCATAAAAGGTTAGTCCCCTGCATTATTGTTCTTATAAGTGTCTTATACAGGTGAAGGGACATCTGATCACACAAATTTCAGGATGTGACACATCAGTTTACCATCCATGAAACAAGAAAGGACCATGTGCTATAAGATGCCTTTCTCCCAAGCTTTCACAGAGAAAAGAAGATACATTTCTCATCATCTCTTTCTTTCATCCTTAGATCCTACTCCAGAGATAAAATGTAATCAGAGGAGACAACCAATCAATAGAAAACTCATTTTGTCTGAATAAATAACAAATGGGTCAACTGAAACCCATAAATCATTTCTTAGGCCTTAGCCAAAGTTAATCAGAAATACAGTATTTTCCTGAAAAGAAAAGCATTCTTCTCTTAAAAGGGTAGCATCCTGTGGATAACAATAAAACTCCTTAACTGAGCTTTTGCATTAGAATGCGTTTCTGAGGAGATAGCTTAAAGGAGTTGCTAAAAAGCCTATAACTTGTCTGATAAGTAGTTCCAGAACCAGTGAAGCTCATGCATTATTCCATGTTCATAGGAGTAGAAACTTCAAAAAAATAGAAATATACCATTTTAAACATCAAATTTTTTACTTTAAATGTGTTAAATGAAAATACCTCTAATTATTTTAAAATGAACATTCAATTGCAGATACTACCTGGACATGGGCACTAAGGCTTTAAGGTTCATAGCCTGTCCATTAAAGCCAAATTGTGTGTGTGCATGGGGAGGGGGCACCTTAAAGTTCTTTAGTCTAATATTTTAGGTCTTGTGGCAAAACAGAAGCCATAGGTATTATGCTCATGTTAGTGAGTACTAACATGGTACTAACAATTGCTGTCATAATAGCTATAAAGGAACTTGAGACATTGTCAACTCCAACTTGTTTTCTAGATGAAATGGGAATGAGTTGATGGCTAAATGACTTACCAAAGGTCACTCAGGAAAGAGTGGCAGTACAAGAATTAGAGCTGAGTTTCCCAACCTCCAAATCAGTGTCAATTCCACTGCAGGACATTGTCTTGCCCATGAGCCTCTGAACTATTCCTGTGACTAGTGATCCATGACAGATGATTCTCTCAGTCCCTACTTAAGGAAAAATGGAGAATGATGCTGGCAGAACTGGACAGGGAGAATAGCTACCCCCACAGTCAGCAACCCAAAGTACTTCTAAGAAATAGCACAGACCCCTTCATTTACTGAAAATGGATATTTCAGGAATTTAGCAAAGAACTGACCTTCACAAATTAAAAGAGTTTAACATGTTTTAAAATTTTCATTTCTCAGCTTTGCTATTCTGAGATTGTATGTACATACAAGTATCTTCAAAGGTATAAAACATATACAGATATCAGTAAGATGGCATAACCAGGAATATATAACCATACATCAGGACCCCTCAGCCAGCTGTAGTTGTAAGCATTTTTCTCATGCTCTTTTATCTCCTTCTGATGTATGTCCAACACATAACTCAGTTTACTTACTCATGGAAAAAGGCCCATTAGCAAATGGCAATCAGACATGGGAGCCTGACATAAATCCCACACTCTGGAAGATGTGTTGGAGACATTTCATGACAAGATCAAGTGGTTTACCCCCATCTTTCTCTTCCAGAGACTATCAAGACTGACAACAAAGCAAATGCAACATCACACACACACACACACACACACACACACACATACACACACACACGAATGAGCACCACGTTGTAGAGTGAAGGAACTTGCTTATGCCTGTGTCTTGTTTTATATACTTTAATTAAATTATTTGTGGCCTTGGGATAGGGAGGCAGGATTATATGATTAGTTTTTAAGAGAACAAAAATCCATGTTGGAGCCTCTTCCTCCCAAATCATTGCTGCCAAGAAATAGCATGTCACACAATTACAGACTCAACATATTCCTTTAATGTTCTCATTTTTACCAAGACAGACAAATCATTGCCACTTAGAAACCTTCCCATCTTAGGCTTGAACCAAGTTAATTTGATAATTATATTACAGTAAAAGAGCAGAGCCTGACAGCTGCAATAGAGAAAGTATAATTAGCATTTATAACTTTTATTTTTAGTTAGCATTGTTCTCACAAGAGTTATTGTTCGGAAGGAATCTCCTGACTCATTTCATGAAATGTATTATGGAAAATTATTTTAAAGCTTCCTAAAGTTTATTTTATCAGTTAGCTATTGCTGTACAACAAATCACAACAAACCATAATGATTTTAAATAATAATCATTTATTTAGCTTATAATTCCACTTATTTAGCTTATGTTCTTCTAGGTCATCTAGGTAGTTCTGAGTCTGGGAATTGACTAGGTATTGGCTGAGGCAATGGGATGATTGAACCATGGGCCTCTCTTGTTCTCTAGTGGGATAGCTGAGCATGAAAGACTACTGTGCAAGACTTGTTGAGGCTGAGGTTTAACAGTGGTATATCATCAATTTCTCTGCTCTGTTGGTCAAAGTAAATCACAAGGCCAGCCAGAGTTAAGGGCTAGGGAAATGGACTTTACTCTTGAAGGGAGGAGCTGCGAAGTCTCATTGGCCAGAGTGTGGACACAGGGGAGCTATTAATTGAGGCCAGCAGTATATTAATCTTTCATATTCTAGTCTAATATACTTTCTTCAACTGGTTTTATTCAGTTGTTAATTCTCCTTCAGTTAGTCTTGAAAATAAAATGTTGAATAGAACAATAGTTCATGTAGTTTCTAATTGGATTGGCAAAAATGTTCATTTAGTTTTTTTAGGGGTTTTTTCATTTGTTTTTTGTACAACTGCTCTAATAGCACTTAGTTGTCTTTAACTTCCTTCCAAACAATTTTGTTAGATTGTATTGTGACAGTTATCATATCAGTATGCATTAAAAAAAAGTCAAAGTTGGTGAATTTTTGTGCAGCTGTTTTAATATTGAAGATGGAGACAAATACACAAAATTTTGGCATATTATGCTTTATTATTTCAAGAAAGGTAAAAATGCAACTGAAATAAAAAAAAATCTGTGCAGTGTAGGGAGAAGGTGCTATGACTGATCAAACATGTCAAAAGTGGTCTGTAAAGTTTATTGGTATTATTGACATTTTGGCCAGATAATTCTTTGTTTGGGGCTGTCTTATGCATTGGAAGATCCTTAGCAGCACTCATGTCCTCTACCCACTAGAAGCCAATTAAAAGAGATAGCCAACATAATATTAAAATATCCAAATGAATAAAGTCATTGGTAAAAATGACAAATGTATCTTTTATTTTATGGAAAAAACTAAACAGACTTTTTGGTCAACCCAATATTTTCCACCTAAATCAGCACATAACTTTAGTCATGTTACAATTTTATATTAAAATGAAATCTGGGGAGATCCAAGATGGTAGCAGAGTAGCTGACAGCTCCATTCATCTGCTCACAGACATGGACCAGATTTGAAGTGAGAACACAAACTAGAGAGTGAGTGAAAGCCTCTGTGAGTATCATCAGGTATGCAGATGAGAGCATGGGGAGTGTGCAGGAATATGCAGGAAAAGGCCAGCCTGCTGGGTGCCTGGGAGCCAATGGCCCAGGCTTTTTAGACAGACTGCCATTGCTGCCCAGCCCAGAACTGCTGGCTGCACAGAGTCAAGGCAGCTATAGATTGGCTCAGGACCCATGAACTACTGGGGCAGCAAAAGAATGTGCTATAGCATGGAGGCCATACAAAAACTCTTTTAAAGGGGAGCTGTGGCAAGTCCTGAGGCTGGGCAGGGACCTGGGCTCACTAGTCTGGGTGCATGGGCAGGGCACAGTGGCTTTACTAACCCAAAACTCAAAGGCAGAGAATACACTGAAGGAATGGGAGGACCCAATCCAGCATGGCTCATGAATAGAGTGCAGATCAAAGTGGAGAATTCGGGATGAACCTCTTGTGAGAGAGTGGCAGGATCTGGTCTGAAAGGCAGGAGCTGAATGCTGAGATTTGCTTCAGTCAGACTGAGCCTTTCACAGATAGGAGAACCCAGTCCCCATCTTAAGGATTACAGGCTCAGGGGATTGGCTGGGCCAGCCTCAGGAATTTCCTGTTGCATACATTTCCTTAGGGAAAAGAAGAAAAAGTACTGATAAGGCCCTTCTCCGGACACTACGTGCTACACAGCTCTGATTTACTAAACCCAGCAGAGCAGAGAAAATAGACAGGAACTACAGGGTATTATCTTCTCTCTGGCATGACTATTTAACATTCATTTTTTATCCTTCAAATTTGGGCATAATATGGCACCAGGTTTTATAACATGGTTTATTTCAAACTTTGTATATTGCTCTTCCTTTCTCTTACTCTATATTACCTCCTTCCTCCCTCTTCATATTTTTGTTTTAAATTCTATTTTCTCTCTTGCTACAACTTGTTTCCATTCCACATTCTTACTATTGCTCTTCTCTCCAGCCACTCAAAACCATTTGTGATTGGCATTAATCATCTTACATTCTTTCTCCCATTCTTAAAATATCCTTATTCTCTCTCCACCTTTATCAGCCTTTGCTCATAGGTTGTGAATAAAGTGGTTGTTGTTACAGTTCTTCAATCTTATTTCTAGATAGTGATTATCTTTGTATTTCAAACCTCAAATTTCACTTGTCCTCTCTTCTACTCCATTTTGCCTTCCTCCTGCCCTATCCTTTACTTATTTTAAATATTAATTTTTCCCTGTCTTAGCTGGGTTTTCATCCCATACTCATAGTATTCCTTCTCCCTATATCCTCTTAAAATAACTTCTCTTTCTTCTAGACATCTCTCAAGATGTTCTGTCTTTCCTTTCATCCTCTTATTCCCATCCCACCTATATAAACCTTTGCTCATTGGTTGTTGACATTTCTGTTGTGGAGCTTTTACTGCAAATGAGGTATATATATACACACACATATATATATTCATTCTTTAAATTACAGTTTTAACCTAATATTATACACTTCCACTTTCTTATTCTATTCTACATTCTGTCCTCCCTTTTTTTTATTATGAAGCAAATTTATTTTCTTTCCCACTTTGCCTTGTTTCTATTCCCTACTTTTATAATTGTTCCTTTCTCTACTCTCACAATATACCTTTTCTTTCAATTAGTCATCTCATTCATTTTTTCTTGCTTATAATAGTCTTAATCTCTTTACACGTTTATTAATATTGTCTTATCTGCTGTTGATACTGAATTGTGGGTGGGGATTATTTTTGCACGTGTGGGTCTGTTTCCTGGTCTGTTTGGTTTTTGTTCTGGCAGCACCTGTACAATAGTATACAAGATGAGGAGGTGGAGTGACTCTCAGTCAATGAGAAGGAAGAATCCATCAAAGAATGACCCAACAACAACCAAAACCCAATTACAGCCAGAGAGCCCACATAAAAGGCATAAAGGGAAGAGAAAGAGCATCAAGCTCAGGTGATCAAGGAGACTGCACCACTGAGTCCCACAGATCTCCTACCACAGAAGGTCATACCACAAAGACAAGGAGTCAAAGCACATGAATCTAACACACAGAAACAAACAAGAAGAGTCACCTAAAATTGTGAGACAAAGAAACAACCCCCAATCAAAAGGAAGGGAGGAATCCTCAGAAAGACTGCTAAATGAAATTGAGGCAACCAAACTATCAGACATACAGTTCAAAATAATGGTTATAAGGATGCTCAAGGAGCTCAGTGAAAACTTCAAAGAACTCCAGGGAAGCTACAAGAAACTTACTGTGAACTATATCAGCATGAAAAAGGACATAGAAACTATCAATTAGAGTGAGAGGGAAATGAAAAACACAACATCTGAAATGAAGAACACAGTAGAAAGAAGTAAAAGCAGGTTTTAGATGAAGTAGAGGGTCAAATGAGAGAACTAAAGGACAATGTAGAAAAAAATTCCCAGTCAGAGTGACAAAACAAAACAAAACAAAAAATACTCAAAAGAACAAAGAGGGATAAAAGGAGTTGTAGAACAACATGAAACATAATAATTTCCATGATAATAGGGATACCAGAAGGCAAAGAAGAGAAGCAAGGGATAGAAAACCTATTTGAAAAACTAATGACAGAAAACTTCCCTAACTTGATGAGAGAAAAAGTCATGCAAGTCCAGGAAGCACAGAGAATCCCAATCAAAATGAACCCAAAGAGGCCCACTTCAAAACATACACTTACAATGGCAAAATTCAAAGACAAAGAGAGAATCTAAAGGCAGCAAGGGAGAAACAGAAAGTAACATACAAATGCGCTCCAATAAGGCTAGAGGCTGATTTCTCAACAGAAATAGTACAAGCCAGAAGGGAATGGCAAGAAATATTCCAAGTAATGAAAAGCAAAAGCCTATGACTAAGACTACTATACCCAGCAAGGCTCTCACTTAAAATGGAAAGGAAAATAAAGATTTACTTAGACAAAGAAGGCTAAAAGAATATACCTCCACCAAACCAGCATTGCAACACATACCAAAAGGACTGCTTTAAGAAAATGAAGAAAAAGCTCTGGGTGGTGTGGCTCAGTGGACTGAGCACTGGCCTGTCAGCCAAAGGGTTCCGGTTCAATTCTCAGTCAGGGTACATCCCTGGGTTGCAGGCCAGGTCCCCAGTAGGGGGTGCTCAAGAGGCAAACACACATTGACGTTTCTCTCCCTCTCTTTCTCCCTCCCTTCCCCTCTCTAAAAATAAATAAAAGCATTAGAAAAAAAAGATTAAAAAAAAGAGTGAGAGAGACGAACACAGGTAAAAAAGGGGGAAATGGTAGTGAATAAGTACCTATCAATAATAAATTTAAATGTAATTGGATTAAATGATCTGCTCAAAAGACATAAGGTAGCCGAATGGATAAGAAAACATGACCCACATATATGCTGTCTACAGGAGATCCACCTCAAAACAAAGAACTTACACAGACTGAAAGTGAAGGGCCAGAAAAAGTATTCCAAACAAATGGACAGGAAAAAAAGCCAGGGCAACAATACTCATATCAGAAAAAATGGATTTCTAAACAAAGGCCATAAAAAGAGACAGAAAAGGACACTGCATAATACTCAAGGGTAGAATCCTTCAAGAAGCTATAAACATTGCAAACATATATGCACCCAACATAGGAGCACCCAAATATATAAAGAAAATCTTAGAATACTTCCAGAAAGATATAGACAGCAACACACTGTTAGCAGGGGATTTTAACACCCCACTTTCAACAATGTATAGATCTTCCAAACAAAGAATTAACAAGAATATTGTGTCCCTGAATGGCACTTTAGATCAAATGGACTGAACTGATATTTACAGAACATTTCACCCCAAAGAAGCTAAATATACATTCTTTTCATATGCACAAGGAACATTTTCAAAGATAGACCACATTATAGGACACAAAATAAACATCAACCAATTCAAGAAAATTGAAATTACATCAAGCATTTTCTCAGATACCAATGGCTTGAAACTAGAAATATCCAAAACAGAAATTGGGGAGGTGGGGACATTTAATCCAGCAACAAGAAAAACAAATTACCTATGAATAAACTTAACCAAGGAGGTAAAAGAGCTATACTCCGAAAACTACAGAATACTAAAGAAATTAAGGAAGACACAAATAAATGGAAGCATATACCAAGTTTATGGATTGGAAGAATTAACATCATTAAAAAGTCCATATTTCCCAAAGCAATATATAGATTCATTGCAATCCCTGTTAAAATACCAATGATATATTTCACATATCTAGAACAAATATTTCAAAAATTTATATGGAACCATAAGTGACCCCAAATAGCCTCAGCAATTTTTAGAAAGAAGGATAAAGTAGGAGGGATCACAATATCTGATATCAAACTATATTATAAGGCTGCTGTAATCAAAACAGCCTGGTACTGGCATAAGAACAGACACATGTATCCATTAAACAGAATAGAGAGCCCAGAAATAAACCCATGTCCCTGTGGTCAATTAATATTTGACAGAGGAGGCACAAACATTAAATAGAGAAATAGCCTTTTCAATAAATGGTGTTGGGAGATCTGACAGGTATGTGCAAAAAAATGAAACGACCACCGACTTACACCATATGCCAAAATAAACTCAAGATGGATAAAAGACTTATATATAAGTCATGACACCATAAAAGTCCTAGAGGAGAATATAAGCAGGAAAATTTCAGATATCCCATGCAGCTATATTTTCACTGATACATCTCCTACGGCAAGGGATATATAGGAAAGAATAAACAAATGGGGCTACATCAAACTAAAAAGCTTCTGCACAGCTAAAGAAAATGTCAACAAAGTGGACAGGGATACAACCATATGGGAAAACATATTTGCCAATGATACCTCAGATAACAGTTTGATCTCCACACAACTCTACACCAGGGAAACAAACAATCCAATTAAAAAATAGGCAAAGGACCTGAACAGACACTTGTCCAAGGGCCCAGAGACATATGAAAGGATGCTCAACATCACTAGCCATCAGAGAAATGCAAATTAAAACCACAATGAGATACCACGTCACACTGGTCAGAATGGCCATCATTAACAAATCAACAAGCTACAAGTGAGGGCTGGAGAGGCTGTGGAGAAAAGGGAACCCTAGTCCACTGTTGGTTGGAAAGGAGACCGGTACAGCCACTGTGGAAAACAGTATAGAATTTCCTCAGAAAACTAAAAGTGGAACTGCTCTTTCATCCAGTGATTCCACTGATGGGAGTATACCCTAAGAATTCTGAAACACCAATTCCAAAGAAGAACCTATGCATCTCAATGTTCATAGTGGGGTTAATTACAATAACCAAGTGCTAGAAACAACCTAAGTGCCCATCGTTAAATGAGTGGATCAAAAAAACTGTGGTACATTTACACAACAGAAAGAGAAAAGGAACTCCTGCCCTTTGAGACAGCATGGATGGAACTGGAGAGTATTAGGCTTAGTGAAACAAACCAGGCAGTGAAAGACAAGTACCATATGATCTCACCTATAAGTGGAATCTAATCAACAAAAAAACAAACAAAATAGAACCAGAGACATGGAAACAAAGAACAAAATGACAGTAACCTGAAGGGAGGTGGGAAGGTTATAATGGGGAAAAAGAGGAAGGACCAAGTCAAGGAACGTGTATAAAAGACCCATGGACAGGGACAATGGGGTGGGGATCGACTGTGGGAGTGGCAGATGGGCAGGGCAGGGGAGAGCAATGGGGAAATAATTGGGACAACTGTGAACAACAATAAAAAAAGATTTGATAAAACAATGTTACAGTAGACATATTTTGCAGACACTTCCATATAATCCCTTACCTTAAGTTTCTAGGAGTTACCAAATATGTGTGTGTATGCATATATATATACACACATACATATATATAAAAATATATGAAATATGTATATTTCTAGAAAGCATTCTAAGAAGTCATATACCAAAACAACATTATCTCTAGTGGAAAAAAATAATAAAATAAAAACTGCCTTTCCTGGAAACATTACATCAGTACACCCTGAGATTCCTGGGGGTAAGAAAAGCTTTGCAAACGCAGATTTATATTCACAGCTTCTAGAAAAGAGCACTTATTAGTCACCTCATAAATACTTACTGAAGTTTTTTAATGTGAAATAAAAAAAATTATCTATTATTTCATACTCTTTTCCACTTGTATCTTCCTAATATCTCCTCTAATCTAAATACATGTACTAATAACTTGTAATTAGAAGCTAATCTGTTTTATGCATCAATGGACTGAATGCATTATATTAAGTGGGGCATTCTGCATAGACAAATATGCCTTTACTAGTTTTTGTTCTATCAAATCCTCCTTGTTTTTTTTTAATGTTCTGTATAAGTTAGATTGGATATTTTTAAAATTTGTATTGTTGACACTATCATACATGTCTCCCATTTTCCCCCTCTTTGCCCACCTCCACCCAGCCCCCGCCCCCCGCCTTCCCTGGCCTTCACCACACTGTTATCTGTGTCCATGGGCTATGCATATATGTTATTCGGCTAATCTTTTCACCTTTTATCCAGACCTTCCCATCCCCCTCCCCACTGACATCCATCAGTTTGTTTCATGTATCCATGACTCTGGTTCCATTTGTCAGTTTATTTTGCTCTTTAGATTCTACATATAAGTGAGATCATATGACATTTGTCTTTCTCTGACACTAAGTTCACACTCCCCATTCTTTCGTCATGTCTAAATATTTTTTATGCAACCTTTAACACAGGGGAGCTTTAAAAACACTGATGCCTGGGCCCCTCCCCTGACTTTTTGATTTGGCTGATCTGGGATATAGCTTGAAAACTGGCATTTTTAAGGCTCTCTAGGTGATTACACTATACAGCCAAATTGGAGATCCATTTGTTTCACAGGTCTTTGCACATCACTTACTTAAAAAAGACTCCTGTGACATCACCACCACCTCCCACTCCTTGTCATATTGTCTAGTATCCCATTTTTCCTTACCTTCTTGGAAATTATCAGAGCTGATAGTAAGAGTCTTGTATTTATTTATGTCTTTATTTGACTGTTTGTTTCCCAAGGAACGTTTCTGATTTTTCTCTGAATGGCAATAACTACAAGTGTAATTGTAGCTAGAACATAGAAGCATTCCAAAATCACTTGTTAAATGCATTACTCTAATGCACTAGAAGCACCCACTTTGTGAATCATAACTTAAATGTAATGACTGCAGTCAGGAAGATGGTGGAGGAGTGAATGGGAATCACACTGACCTCCTCCCAAAACCAAACTGGAATTGCAACTAAATAAGGGAGTAATCACCTGGAAAGCAGTGGAGCGATAGTGGGAGAGGAGCCTTGGTTCCGTGGACAGTGGATTCTACTCTCACACATCCCAACGGGTGAGAATTGCGGTGGAGGCTCAAGAGGGTGGGCTGGGTGCCCACGGGCACTGGCACCAGAGGGACATTGAAACGGCCAGTTAGCGTCCCCCCGAGAAGAACAGGGTCTGAATCATAAACAGAAACCCCTAAACTACAGCAGCTAAAACCAAGAAAATACAGACAAAACACAACCCTGAAAAGCGTAGGGGCGCTCTCTGCCAGGGACAGATGGCTGGGGATACAAAGAGACATTTAAAGGGCCAACGCAAAAGTTGCAGTGGCAGCCATACTCCTTGATCTCTGGGTAGAGGCGGCAGCAGGGTGGGCTGGTGCCTGGGAAAAGACTGGTGAGGAAAACTTTGTGAAGAGAACTGACACCACGGCCGGTGGAGTCCAGGTGATGGCACGCCTGCCACTCTGCAGCTACCATCTCGCTCAGGCATAAGGGAATCAATTAACCTGCCTTTTGTGCGCTCCACACACAGCTTGCATGTGTGTGTGCTGCGGGGCTGAGGGCAGACTGGTTGGGAGAGCCTTGAGGAGAGACTGGAGACGGAGGTGTTGGGGAAAGAACAGGAGGAGGAACCGGGGAGCCCCGACTCCCTCCCCTTTCCGTAGTCTCCATTGCGGGTGGGAAAGGCGCACTCCCAAAGAGGCAGAAGAGGGCCACGCAGGAACCAGACTGCCTGCGATTGAAACGCAGTCGGCACAGGTGGTGAATCCTTGGCCGAACGGGTCACAGAACTGTCCAGAGATCCCTGAGGAGAGACTAGAAACTGAGGCATTGGAGAAAGAACGGGAGGAGGAACCAGGGAGTCCCAACTCCTTTTCCTTTGCCCTAGGCTCCATTGCGCGGGAAGAGGCCACACCCCCAAAGAGCCAAAAGCTGAAAAGCACACATAGACACCCCCAAAACACCCAGTGCAGGCGCGCACACTTGCACCTAGTGACCGGCGAGGGTTGGCAAGCGTGTGTATAACCTACGTGGGCTGGTGAATGCTTCCACCAGCCGGCAAGGCCTCCCACAGATTGGCACCGATAGGGCCTGCAAGGGAGTGCGCAGAGCGGCAAGGGCAGGTGTAAATTGACCCGCCCGCCCTCAATTGAGAAGCGGCCCACAAAATTAGTAGAGCTGCCCAGAGTCCCTGGAGGAGAGACCAGAGACAGGATTAACGGGAGAGTCCTGGAGCTGACTTCCTCCCATTTCCGTAGTCCCCATTTGGCGAGGGCAAGCAACGCACCCAAAGAGCCAAAAGCGGGGAAAATACACAATAGAAGACCCTAAACTGACCAGTGCCACAGAGCTCGCCAGCCAGGGGTGCCAGATGAGTATGTGAGGTCACAAATTAGCCCCCTGGTCTGGGGCAAGCACATGCGAGCCCAGACAGGTGGGGGATCCTGCCGTGCTGGGAGCGTGCTCAAGGAGCCCGCGTGAGAGGGCAGAGAGATCCCAAAAAATAGCCCAGCCCTGACCGAAGGGGTCACAGAGCTGCTCCAAGCAGGAGTCAGACACAGGCATTAGACTTCTGGAAGGCTCAAACAAACAACCCAAGGCCCTATAGGGTCAACAACTGACATCATCAGAGGCAGGCCCAGAAAGAAAAGTAAAGGACAAAAATACTTAACAGACTCTCACAAAAATGGGAAGAAAAAGAAGTTCCCCCCAAATGAGTGGAAAAGGGGACTCCCCACAGAGAGAGCTAAATGAAATAGAGGCAAGGGAACTACCACATATTGAATTCAAAACAATGGTTCTAAGGAAGCTCAATGAGCTCAGCCAGCTCAAAGATAACTATGAGAAACTGCAGAGAAACTATCAGGATCTTACAACAAACTATATCAGCCTGGAAAAGGACATAGAAACTATCAAGAAGACACAAGAGGATATGAAGAATACCATTTCTGAATTGAAGAACACAGTAGAAGGAATCCAAAGCAGGCTGGATGAAGCCGAGGATCGAATCAGTGAGGTGGAGGACAAGGTAGAAAGAAGCTCCCAGAAAGAACAAGAAATGGAAAAATGGCTCAAAAAGAATGAAGAGGCATTGAGGGAAATGCAGGACAACCTGAAACGCAATAATATCCATATAATAGGGACACCAGAAGGAGAAGAAGAAGAGCAAGGGATAGAGAACCTCATCGAAAAAGTAATGATGGAAAATTTCCCTAATTTGAGGAGAGAAAGGCTCTCATGGATCCAGGAGGCACAGAGGACCCCATTCAAGAGGGACCCAAGGAGGTCCACTCCAAGACACATCATCATTAAAATGGCAAATGTCAAAGACAAAGAGAGAATCCTCAAGGCAGCAACGGAGAAGGAGAAAGTAACATACAAGGGGGCCCCGATACGCCTAGGAGCTGACTTCTCAACAGAAACACTCCAAGCCAGAAGGGAATGGCAACAAATATTCCAAGCCATGAAAAGCAAGGGCCTACAGCCAAGGCTGCTCTACCCAGCTAGGCTCTCCATTAAAATAGAAGGGGAAATACGGAGTTTCCCAGACAAGAGAAGACTAAAAGAATATATCTCTACCAAACCAGCACTCCAAGAAATGCTAAGGGGACTGGTTTAAGCAGATGAAGGAAAAGAAAGGGAGCGAGAGGAACACAGGTACAAAGAGAAAAGATGAGTAAGTTTCTATCAGTAATATCTCTCAGTGTGAATGGACTAAATGCCCCAATCAAAAGACACAGGATAGCTGAATGGATAAGAAAACATGACCCACACACATGCTGCCTACAAGAGACCTGCCTCAGAGCAAGAGACCTACACAGATTGAAAGTAAAGGGATGGAAAAAAATATTCCAAGCAAGTGGGCAAGAGAAAAAGGCCGGGGTTGCCATACTTGTATCAGACAAAGTAGATTTCAAAGCAAAGGCCATAAAGAGAGACCCAGAGGAGCACTTTATAATACTTAAAGGAAGACTCAACAATCGAGAAGACATCAACATTGTAAACTTATATGCTCCCAATATAGGAGCTCCCAAGTTTATAAGGAAATTGTTGGATGACTTCAAAAAAAGATATAGACAGCCTCACACTGATAGTAGGGGATTTCAACACCCCACTGTCAAAAATGGACAGATCTTCCAAACAAAACATTAATAAACATATTGTGCAGCTGAATGACACACTGAATCAAAGGGACTTAACTGACATATATAGAACCTTACATCCCAAAGAAGAAAAATACACATTCTTTTCAAATGCTCATGGCAGTTTTTCAAAGATAGACCACATGATAGGACACAAAGCAAGCCTCAGCAAATTCATGAAAATTGAAATAATACCAAACTTTTTCTTGGACCACAAGGCCTTGAAACTCGAAATGAACCTCAAAGAGAAACTTCAAAAACTTGCAAACTCATGGAGACTGAACAGTACACTATTAAACATTGGGTCAATAATGAGATAAGAGAAGATATCAAAAAATTTCTGGAAACAAATGAAAATGAACAGACAACAGTCCAAAACCTATGGGACACAGCAAAAGCAGTCCTGAGAGGGAAGTTCATAGCAATACAGGCTTACCTAAAAAGATAGAAACAGTTCAAATAAAAGACCTAACACTACAACTTCAAGAACTGGAGAAATAACAACAAATAAATCCCAGAGCAAGTAGAAGGAAGGAAATAGTCAAGATTAGAGCAGAACTGAATGACATAGAGACAAAAAGAACAATTCAGAGGATCAACCAATCCAGAAGCTGGTTCTTTGAAAAGATAAATAAAATTGACAAGCCTTTAAGCAGACTCATCAGAAGAAAAGGGAGAGGACCCAAATTAATAATATCAGCAATGGAAGAGGAGAAATAACAACTGATACCACAGAAATACAAATGATCATCAGAAACTATTATGAACAATTATATGCCAAGGAATTTGAAAACCTTGATGAAATGGGCAAATTTTCAGAAAAGTATAATCTTCCAACACTGAAAGAGGAAGAAACAGAAAGCTTGAACAGACCGATGACAGCTGGGGAAATTGAAGCAGTCATCAAGAAGCTCCCAGCACACAAAAGCCCAGGGCCGGATGGTTTCACAGGAGAATTTTACAAAACATTTAAGGAAGAGCTAACCCCGGTCCTTCTCAGACTGTTCCAAAAAGTCCAAGAGGAGGGAAGACTCCCAGACTCTTTCTATGAGGCCAGCATCACCCTGATCCCAAAACCAGATAAAAACCCTACAAAGAAAGAAAACTACAGACCAATTTCGCTGATGAACATAGATGCTAAAATCCTCAACAAAATATTGGCAAACCGCATCCAGCAATACATTAAAAAGATTATCCACCACAATCAAGTGGGATTCATCCCAGGGATGCAGGGATGGTTCAATATATGCAAATCAGTAAACGTGATACATCGCATAAGTAAAAGAAAAGACAAAAACCACATGATCATCTCGATAGATGCAGAAAAAGCATTCGATAAGGTACAGCACCCATTTATGATCAAAACACTCAGCAAAATGGGAATAAATGGGCATTCCTCAACATAATAAAGGCCATATATGAAAAACCTACAGCCAATATCATACTCAACGGGGAAAAAACTGAAAGCTTTCCCACTAAGATCGGGAACACGACAAGGATGTCCGCTCTCACCGCTTCTTTTCAACATTGTATTGGAAGTCCTAGCCACAGCGGTCAGACAAGAGAAAGAGATAAAAGGCATGCAAATAGGAAAGGAGGAAGTAAAGCTCTCATTATTTGCAGATGACATGATAGTGTACATAGAAAACCCTGTAGACTCTATCAAAAAACTCCTCAACCTAATAAGTGAATTTGGCAAAAGAGCAGGATTCAAAGTCAATATTCAGAAATCAAAGGCATTTTTGCACACCAGCAATGAATAGAAGAAGAAGAAATAAGAAAAAAAAATACTATTCGATATAGCAAGAAGAAAAATAAAGTACCTAGGAATAAATTTAACCAAGGTGGTAAAAGACCTGTACGTAGAAAACTATACAACATTGAAGAAAGGAATTAAGGAAGACACAAATAAATGGAAGCATATACAGTGCTCATGGATTGGAAGAATTAATATCATCAAAATGTCCATATTACCCAAAGCAATTTATAGATTCAACGCAATCCCTATTAAGATACCAATGACGTATTTCACAGAAATAGAACAGACATTTCAAAAATTTATATGGAACCATAAACGACCCCGAATAGCCTCAGCAATTTTGAGAATGAAACACAAAGTAGGAGAGATCACAGTACCGGACATCAAACTCTACTACAAGGCCACTATTGTCAAAATAATCTGGTACTGGCACAAGAACAGATCCATAGACCAGTGGAACAGAATAGAAAGCCCAGAAATAAGCCCAGGTCTCTATGGGCATCTAATATTTGACAAAGGGTGCAAAAGCATAAAATGGAGCCATAATAGCCTCTTCAACAAATGGTGTTGGGAGAGCTGGACGGCTACATGCAAAACATTGAAATTGGATCATCAGCTGACACCATACACAAAAATAAATTCAAGATCGATAAAAGACTTAAATATAAGTCACAACACCATCAAAGTCCTAGAGGAGAACATTGGCAGGAAACTCTCAGATATCCCATGCAGCAATTTTTTCACTGATACGTCTCCTAAAGCAAGGGACGTAAAGGAAAGAAGAAAAAAGTGGGATCTCATCAAAATAAGAAGCTTCTGCATGGCTAAAGAAAACATCAAGAAAATGAAAAGGGGGCCAACCCTATGGGAAAATATATTCGCTAATGATACATCAGATAGAGGTTTGATCTCCAAGATATATAAAGAATTCACTCGACTCCACTCGAAGAAGACAAATGATCCAATAAAAAAATGGGCATAGGACCTGGGCAGATGCTTTTCCAAGGAGGAGGTACAGAGGGCCCAGATGCATTTGAAAGGATGCTCAGCATCACTAGCCATCAGAGAAATGCAGATCAAAACCACCATGAGGGACCACCTCACACCAGTCAGAATGGCCATCATAAACAGATCCACAAACAACAGGTGCTGGCGAGGCTGTGGAGAAAAGGGAACCCTAGTACACTGTTGGTGGGAATGCAGACTGGTGCAGCCACTGTGGAAGGCGGTGTGGAGTTTCCTCAAAAAGCTGAAAATGGAACTGCCTTTTGATCCAGTGATTCCCCTGCTGGGACTATACCCTAAGAATCCCAAAACGCCAATTCAAAAGACCCTATGCACCCCAATGTTCATAGCAGCACAATTGACAATAGCCAAGTGTTGGAAGCAACCTGAATGCCCATCAGGAGATGATTGGATCAAAAAAGTATGGTACATATACACAATGGAATACTAAGCAGCAGAAAGGAAAAAAGAACTACTAAACTTCGCGATAGCATGGATGGAACTAGAGAGCATTATGCTTTGCGAAATAAGCCAGGGGGGCGAAAGACAAATACCATATGATCTCACCTATAAGCGGAACCTAACCAACAATACAAAGATGCAAGGAAAATGTGACCAGCAACACTGAAATGAAAAGAAATCAACAGAGACAAGAGTGAAGGAGGGAGGGGGTGGCAGGGAAAGGGAAGGGAAGGGGAAAGTCAAGGAACATATAGCAAGGACTCATGGACAAAACCAAAGGGGAAGAGCTGAGGGAGGGAAGGAAGGAGGGGGCAAGGAAAAGTGGAGGGGTGAGGAGGCAGAGACAAATGTATTTAAAAATAAATAAAGAAAGAAAGAAATGCTTGGGAAAAAAAAACAATCTTGATGACCTTGGTCAAGACAGAAACTATAGGAGACTTGCTTTGATCATCTATAAGGAAGAAGGTTCTAATATTATATGAATAAAAATTAAAATTTGACAACAACAAGAATAAAATAAGCCAGTCAGTGAAAGACAAATACCATATGATCTCATATGTAAGTGGGATCTATTCAACAAAATAAACTAATGAACAAAAGAAACCACAAGCATGGAAACATGGAGCAGACTGAAAGTGACCACGGGGGATGGGGAAGGAAGACATGGTGGATAGAAGGAGACGGGACTAAACAAAGAACATGTATGAATGACCTATGGACATGGACAACAGAGTGGGAATTGACTCGGAGAGGGTGGAGGGGTGGGTTGGTGGAGGAAGGCAAAGGGTGAAAAATTAAGACAACTAATAGAATAAACATGGTTTAAAAATAAAAAAATAAAACATTTAACATTTTATTTTAAAAAAGAAAAAAGCTATAAAGCTAAACCTCTATATTTAGTTATGGTAATAATTATGTATTTTTAATGGAGGGAAGAATGTATTTTGTATGAGGAAATTTGATTTCTCCATATATATGGTAGTTGATTTACCAATTCTCTTCCTGTTTTTAATCTTTAGTTCCTAAAATAATTATCACATTTCTTGGCATAATATTGGTTAATACAATTATATAAATTTCAAGAAAAAGAAAAGAAGAAGAAGCTTCTGCATGGCCAAAGAAAATATCAGCAAAATCAAAAAGGAACCAATTAAAAAGGAATCATATGGGAAAACATTTGCCAATGAAACCTAGGAAAAGGGTTTGATCTCCAAAACATATAAAGAGATCACACAGTTCCACTCCAGGAAGACAAACCATCCAATTAAAAAATGGGCAAATGACCTGAATAGACACTTTTCCAAGGAGGACATACACAAGGCCCAGAGACATATGAAAATATGCTCAGCATCACTAGCCATCAGAGAAATGCTAATTAAAACCACAATGAGACAGCACTTCACATTGGTCAGAATGGCCGTCATAAACAAATCAACAAACAATAAGTACTGGCGAGATTGTGGAGAAAAGGGAACCCTAGTACACTGTTGGTGGGAATGCAGACTGGTGCAACCACTGTGGAAAACAGTATGGAATTTTTCTGAAAAAGCTAAAAATGGAACTGCCTTTTGACCCAGTGATTCCACTGCTGGGATTATACCCTAAGGATCCCGAAATAACAATTCAAAAGAACCTATGCACCCCAATGTTCATAGCAGCATAGTTTACAATAGCCAATTGCTGGAAGCAACCAAAGTGCCCATCAGTAAATGAGTGGATTGAAAAACTATGGTACATTTACTCAGTGGAATATTATGCAGCAGAAAGAGCAAGCTACTACCCTTCATGACAGCATGGATGGAACTGGAATGCATCATGCTAAATGAAATAAGTCAGGTTGTGAAAGACAAATACTGTATGATCTCACCTATAGGTGGAACCTAATCACCAAAGCAAGCAGGCAAGGAAAATATGACCAGCAGCATTGAAAGAAAGAATGTTCTTTCATTCTTTCAGGACAGGAGGGAGGGAAGGCGGGGGACTTGGAGAGGGGAAAGGGAAGGGTCAGATGAAGGAACAGGTGTGAAGGACACATGGATGAAGTCAAGTGGGGAAGGATTGAGGGGGAGCGGTGGGGGTGGGTAGGGCAGGGGAAAGTGGTGGTGGGTAAATGAAGACAAATGTATTTGAACAATAAAATAAAATTAATTAATTCTAAAAACTTACCAAAATTGGGGAATTTTTTTGTAGCCTTTTAATATTGAACATGGAAGAAAATATGCAACATTTTTGGCATGTTTTGCTTTATTATTTCAAGAATAGTAAAAATGCAACTGAAATGCAAGAAAAAAAAAGAGTTGTGCAGTGTATGGAGTAGGTGCAGTGTCTGATCAAGCATCTCAAAGGTGGTTTGGGAAGTTTTGCGCTGGATATTTCTCATTGGACAGTGCTCCATGGTCTGATAGAACACTTAAAGTTGATAGTGATCAAACTGAGACATTAACTGAGAACAATCGATGCTATACCATGCAGGAGATAGCTGACATACTCAATATATCCAAATCAATAAAGCTATTGGTGAAAATGAATTTTATTTAACAGAAAAAAAATAAACAGACTTTTTAGCCAACCCCAAAAATAAATAAATAAAAAATAAATGTAATGATCTACTACACAGGGGTTCCCAAACTTTAACCCAAATAAGAATCACCCAAAGAGCTTGTTTGCTGAGTTTCGCCTCCAGAATTTCTGATTCAGAGTTCTGGGGAATGTACCTGAGGATTTACATTTCTCACGAGTTTACAGTTGATGCTGCTGCTATAATCACAGGACCATGACCCATAAGCTTTTGTGAAGAGGCAGGAAAACACAATGTCAAAAATTATGGCTGGTTTATGCCCCAGCTCTTCTACTTACTAGCTATGTGGCATTGGAAAAGATGCTCAATCTTCTAACTGCTACTGATTAACTGTGACAATGGGAAAATTACTTAACCTCACAAGTGTCTCCATTTCTCCATCTGTGAAATGGAGATGATACCAGAGCTTACCTCCTCAATTTGTTAAAATGATTAAATGAGTTAATAGGTTTCTTCATTTAAAAAAATTTTTATTGTATTTTTATTACCATTAATCATCCTTATATGGCCACACCCCCATAATCACCACAGTATTGTCCATGTCCATGAATCCTTTTCCTTTTTCTATGATTCCTCCATCCTGTAATCCCCCAACCAGAGCTGTCCTCTTACTCTCTATCTATGAGCCTTTCTCTATTTTGCTTGTTAGCTCAGTTTGCCCATTAGATTCCACATGAGTGAAATCATAAGGTATTTGTCTTTCTCTGACTGGCTTATTTCACTTAGTATAATGTTGTCTAGGTTCATCCATTATTTTGCAAAGGGTAAAACGTTCTTTTCTACAGCCAAGTAATATTCCATTGTGTAAATGTCCCATAGTTGTTTTATCTGCTCATCTACTGATGGACCCGTGGGCTGCTTCCATAGCTTGACAATTGCAAATAATGCTGCAATGAACTTAGTGGTGCTCATGTTCTTTCAAATTAGTGTTTTGGGTTTCTTCAGATATATTCCCAGAAGTAGAATCACTGGATCATAGGGCAGATCCATTTTTAATTTTTGAGGTATCTCCATACTGCTTTCCACAGTGGCCGCACCAGTCTGCATTCCCACCAAGAGTGCCCAAGGTTCCTCTTTTTCCACATCCTTGCCAGCACTTGTTTGTTTATTTATTGATAATAGCCATTCCAAGATGTATGAGGTAATATCTCTTTGTGTTTTTACTTTGCACTTCTCTGATGATTAATGATGTTGAACGTCTTTTCATATGTCTATTGGCCATCTGCATGTCCTCTTTTGAAAAGTGTCTACTCAGGTCCTTTGCCCATTTTTTAATTGAATTGTATGTTTTTTTGTGTGCAAGTGTGTTGAGTTTTATAAATTCTTTATAAATTTTGGATATTAACCCCTTATCAAATGTGTCAGCAAATATGTCCTCCCATTAAGTGAGTTGTCTTTTTATTTGGATGATGGTTTCCTTTGTTGTGCAAAAACTTTTTAGTTTGATGCAGTCCCATTTTTTTTCTTTTGTTTCCCTTTACTGAGGAGAGATATTGGAAAAAACATTGCTACAAGAATTATCCAAGATTTTACTGCCTGTGTTTTCTCTAGGAATTTTATGGTTTCAGGTCCAACACTTAAGTCTTTAATCCATTTTGAATTTATTCTTGTGTGTGGTATAAGAACGTGGTCTAGTTTCATTTTTCTGTATCTATCTGTCCATTTTTTCCACACCATTTATTGAATAAACTATCTTTAACTCATTGTCTCTGCTTGCTTCCTCTGTCAAATATTAATTGACTATAAAAGTATGGGTTTATTTTGAGCTCTCTGTTCTGTTCCATTGATCTGTGTCCATTTTTATACCAGTGCCATGCTGTTTTGATTATTATGGTTTTATAGTATAGTTTGATATTAGGTTGCATGATTCCTCCAACTTTGTTTGTCTTTCTCAAGATCACTGTTGTTATTCAAAGCCTTTTGTGGGTCTATATAAATTTTTGAAATATTTGGTCTAATTCTGTGAAATACTTCATTGATACTGTGATAGGAATCACATTGAATCTATAGATTGCTTTGCATAGTATGGCATTTTAATGATGTTAATTCTTCCTATTCATGAGTACAGTATGTGCTTCCACTTATTTATATCTTCTTGAATTTCTTTCTTCAGTGTCTTATAATTTTCTAAGTCCAGGATTTTTACATCCTTGATTAGATTGATCCCTAGGTATTTTATTTTTTTTGAAGCAATTGTGAATGAGATTGTTTTCTTAGTTTTCCATTCTGATAGTTCATTATTGGCATATAAAAATGCAACTGATTTCTGGATATTAATTTTGTATGCTACTACTTTACTGAATTCATTTATCAGTTCTAGTATTTTCTTGGAATCTTTAGCATTCTCTATGTACAGTATGATGTCATCTGAAAATATGACAGTTTTACTTCTTCTTTTCCAATTTAGATGTCTTTTATTTCTTCTTGTCTAATTTCTATGGCTAGGACTTCCAGTACTATGTTGAATAAGAGAGGTAAAAGCAGATATCCTGCTTTGTTCCCAATCTTAAGAGGAATGCTCGAAGCTTTTGTCTGTTGAGTATGATGTTGGCAGTGGATTTGTCATATATGATTTTTATTATGTTTAGGTGTGTTCCTTCTATTTCCACTTTGCAGAGAGTTTTTGACATAAATAGATGCTGGACTTCATCAAATGCTTTTTCTGCATCTATTGATGTTATCATGTAGTTTTTATCCTTCATTTTGTTTATGTGGTGTACCACATTTATTGATTTGTGAAGGCTGTACCAACCTTTCATTCCTGGAATAAATCACACTTGATCATAGCGTATGATATTTTTCATGTGTTGCCATAATTGGTTTGCTAATAAATTGCTGTAGATTTTAGCATCTATGTTCATCAGGGATATTGGCCTATTAACAGGGTGTCCAGCTATTTGGCATCTCTTTGTCACACTGGAAGAAGAAGCATTGTCTAGGGCCACACAGTAAATACATTCAGACATGTAATCACAAAAAAATTCATAATGTTTTAAGTAAATTTATGATTTTGTGTTGGGCTGCATTCACAGCCATCTTGGGCAGCATGTGGCCCATGAGCCAGAGGTTGGACACCCCAGGATAGTTTCCTTTTTTATAGTGTCTTTGCTTTATTTTGGAAGAGTTAATAGTCACAAAATGATTCAGAGAGGGCTTGTCAGCTGGGGGCACAACATAAATAAATTCATTTGTTATGCTTTCAGTGGAAGCATATTGATAATACTCCTGCAAATTCACTTTAAAATATTAGTTTTATATTTAAAAATTAAAAACAACTTCCCCCCACCCCAACATATACACTAAGAATTACTATGGTATCCAAATCTCAAAGCATCATACATCAGATTAATAATCATCATAAGAAATACCATTAATTGATCATCTAGTCTGTGCTGATGCTTCACAAGTATATTTTGTTTTACATTTCCAAAAATGAAGCAGGCATCCTTGTTCTAGAAATGAGGCTTTAATAATCTCTCTAGAAGTGAGCAACAATCAAGAGTAAGAGAAGAGTCTTAATCAAATTGGATTAAGCAAAAAAGAAAATTACTGGCTCATATGCCTAAAAATTCCAAGTTATCCTCATTCAACTACCAGCTGGATTTAGGGGTTCAAATGACTGAAGTATAGTCACGCATCTCATAATGATATTTGGGTCAATGACAAACTACATACACACTTGTGGTCCCAAAAGATTATGAAGCTAAAGTTCCTGTAAGAAATAGAAAAATATGTAGTTCAAGAAGAACTTCTTCTCTGATGGGAGCAATACCTGTGGGGCTTGGCAATAGATTCCCTCTCACTCACAGCACCTCAATTTTCAGTGCAGCAATGGACGTGTTTTAGCAGAGAGGAGTCTGTCCCTTCAGTGCTACATATTTGGAAGGCACTGCAGCCCTTCTGGGTCTAGCCTCATTGTGTCCAGAGAATATTATTATAAAATTTTTTGGCTTTGAGGACCAAAAATCCTGAACAAAGACAAAGGTCCACAGGAGCTATTTTAACAAATATTAAATGCCACTCTCACATTAGTAAAGCTTTCTGTGGTAGTATGGATCTAAGCTGTTTCTGTACATTAAAAATATTTCTAGGTTGTAAAATTTTAAAACATATATAAGTTTTATGTCTTCCATTAGTTCAATGTCAGAAAGAACCCTTTGTGCCAGACACAGGGTCAATGGAATCAGTAACAAATTTCCAAAGTCAAAATATCAAATCCTCTCTTCTACAAACTCTTCATCTTCAACACCCTCTTTTCTTTTTATGAATACCACAAAATTCCTTAATCTGACCATCCTCTATGGCTATAGCCAAAACCACACTGAGATTACAGATGACAATTCCCTATGTTTCTTTATTCCTCCATCTTGATTTCTTATTCATACTGATCATCAGGCTGTCTTCCACTGTCTTCTGACAGTTACTGTTATGGTGATCTCTGCCTTACCCAGCAAGTTGCTCCTTAGTCTATCCAATCAGTCCAGCTCATATCCCTGTTCATGAAACAGCACTGACAGCTTCTATTCACATTAACTCACCACTCACTCACTGATTCACCCAGAGCAACCTCTTAGTCCTGAAAATTCCATTCCTGGTAAGTCACAGATGTACAGGTGTACTGTTTTTTATCTTTTGTAGTGTATTTTTTCTGTACATATGTTTGATATGTTTATACATTTTTTATTGTATTACAATTGCCTAAAATGTTCACTATAGTATCATGCTGTACAGTCTTACAATCTAGGAGCAATAGGTTATACTCTATAGCTTAGGTGTGTAGTATGTAGTAGGCTGTCTCATTTAGGTTCGTGTAAGTGGGCTCTATCATGTTTGCACAATGGTGAAACCCAATGCATTTCTCAGAAAATGTCACCATCATTAAGCAATGCATTACTGCATTTATTCTGGTTTCCATGGCCTCTATCATTCTCTCTTGTTCTCACTTTCTTCTTCCACTTCCCTCTTTCTTGGGCTCTCATTTTTCTGTGTTAGTCTCACTCTCTAATAAACCCTCCATAAGGTGAACACCAACAATTCAACACTAGCACCATCTTCATTTTTAAAAATTCCAGTGTCTTCTTCACAGGTCAAATAAAAGTTCTGGAATTGAGTCTCATTGAGCTAAGATGAATCACATGCCTGCCAAAAACCAATCATTGTAGCCAAGGGTATAGAACATGCTAATTCCTCCAGCCAGAGTCATAGGTCCACCCTCACGGCTGGGCAAGTGCCCCTCTCAGGGGACTAGAAGGACAGATAGTTGAAAAAATATGACTTGATTCCCCAAAGTAGAATAAAAAAACTGGTAGTAAATGAAGGGAGGTAAACGCTGATTTTTTTAAATCAATTGCTCACGAATGCTACTGTTGTCCTAGAAAGCCACTGGGCTGGAAGTGACAATCTGGGTCTCTTTTTCTCTGTATTACAAAGTAATGTTGACTTTTCGTCAAGCTTATCAATCTCTCTTGGCTTTATTTTCCTCACCTATTAGGTGAAGGAATAAGTTTGACACTCTAAGCTTTCTCTAATCAGCAAAGTTCAAAGATTTCTATTTGTATATGTCTTGTCAACCCAACTTGGATGTGACTACCAAAATGTGATCATTTTTAAAAATTCCAATTAAAAGAAAGAACCTAAAATGGACCTGGGAATCACAGGGCCAAAAAAGTAGAAAGTTATAGAGATAAATTAGTAAGAGGAATAATAGTAACTAGTGACATCATGTTTATATTTAGTGGATGAGAGCTAAGCAAAACAGGGATACTACGTAGCAGTATAAGCAAAGGCTAGAGGACATCAGGGAAAAGATGGATCTTTTGAGAAAAAGCTTCTGGTTGAAAGGGATGTTTGAGCTGAGTCTTAAAGGAAAAATTAGGAATTGCCATGTAAATGGAGTTGGAGAAGCATTTCTGGCAAAGGAAATGGCATGAGGCATGGAGGTGTATAGCATAACCTGAATTAGATGTCTGTGGGATTGAGGGGCTGGGGAGAGAGTGAGCTGGAAAGATAGGCTAAGGGAACACTGTAGAAGGCCTAGCATTCTATATTTGGAAGTTCAGGCTGTTTTCTGTAATGGAGGATGAGAAGGCAGAAAGGAAGAAAGACAGCAGGTAGCAAGCAAAGACGTCATGTCAACTACTTGGGATAGAGTAGTTGTCCAATATAATCTTGACCATTATCCTGTCGAAATATCTACTATCCTCATTTTGCAGAGGAGAAAACTGAGGTTGGGAGAGAATTCAATAATATGGACAATTACTGGTGCCCTAGAAGTGTGTTGTTGGAGTTGGAGCCCTTACAAGATCATCTGCTGAATTCAAAGCCACTATTCTTTCCAGTCTGACCTTTATCAATGGCACCTTCCATCTCAGAGGAGTCCTGAAAGGTTTGCATTTAGCTCTCCACAAGCAGGAATTTGGATATGATTGACTAAAATCTCAGCTCTCTTCTTAGTGTCCTCCATAACACTCCAATGTTTTTAGCAGTTGACTATGACTTTCTTCTCCAATCAGACCAACAGGACCTATTTTTAACTCAAGATAATGTGATGTTTGTGAAACTTGGTTAGTAACTAAGAGAGGAACCCTTGGTGATTTTACAAAGTATCTAACTGCTTGCTTCTGCAAACAAGTCATGGAGTGAGGTTTCTGGAAAGAAGGCAGCTGTCTCAGAGAACAAGTATAACTCCAAATATAGAAATATATTTAAATCAAGTAACTTTTGTGATGAGACCAATGGACATAGGCCACCATGTAAGTTTTCTACAAAACATTAGAGAAAAAATTTTCCAACTTTTTGTCAGACTTACAATTGCTTGGATTGTCCAAGAATTAGGAGTTTTAAATTTAGACTTATGGATGAAAACCCTTTCACAGCCCTGAACATAATACTGATTAACTATCAGTTTTGAAAATTAGCCTAACAACTCTTT
This sequence comes from Pteronotus mesoamericanus, assembly GCF_021234165.1. Lineage (NCBI taxonomy): Eukaryota > Metazoa > Chordata > Mammalia > Chiroptera > Mormoopidae > Pteronotus > Pteronotus mesoamericanus. Next base: position 29,684,787 of record NW_026555105.1, on the reverse strand, counting down.
GTTTAAAAACTAAAATTAGGAGAGAAAATAAAAGGTGATTCAATTTTCTCTGCACAGTGTCACCTATTCACCTTCATTTGTACTGTTAGGTTATGGAAATACACAGGTTCAGGAAATATCATGAGTTTAAATCTTTTCCATTGCAAAAGTCTCAGTGAACAGAGCCTGCTGAAGTCATTCTTCTAAAAGAGAGCCCTCCACTGAAGGTGGTGATTCTGTTTTTCTCAAAAGAATTGCAACTATTGCCACAGTAAAACTTGATGTCTTGGCTCCAACTATGTCATTTTGAAATTGCTCTTCAATTTGAAACATTTTATGAAACCACTGCAAAGTTTGCAATATAGTGAAAGTATAAGAACCTATAAAGAATTATGTAATCACTATGTCTTGTATACGAAGTGTTGGTTTTGGATTGCTAACAAATGTTCAAACTCCCTTAGGAGAAAAAAAGAAAAAGAAAAAGAAAAACAAATTGTGGGGCCAAGAGGATGAGTGGATTGAGTGTCAGCGTTTATGTTCAAGCAGCATGGATTGGCTCCAGCCTGAGGTTAACTTAGAATTAAAATGGAACTGGTGGTCTTGCCTTGGCAGACAAGAGGTTATAACAAATCTATGACCACATACATACAGACACCACGGTCGCCAGCTAAACCACACACATGTGGCACACTCAGAGAGCTTCAGTGAGGCAGTTACCAACAAAACTGGGATCCTTTTCCTTTCCCTTTCTAGAAGACAGAGAAAACATAATCGCTTCACACAGCAGTTAAAGGAACCTACATCGTTGTTGAGATTAGATGGTCTCCTACCCAGAATTTAAATTAACATCATTAATAGCTGGAGAAAGTTCATACTCAATAGAAAGTAAACTAGCTTCCTTCAACTAGTTACTTGTTGCCTACCAAAGCAAAAGTGAGTTTCAAAAAAATTACACTATCTTCCTGAATGTTTACAAAGAAGACCTCTCTGCTTTTCTTGAATCTAATGAATGAGCATCTGGTTTTGGAAGTCAGACTCATTGGCCACCCTTGAAGTAATCAGAACTTAAGACTCCACTAATTAAAGACTCAAAGAGGCAAGCCAAATGCAGTCATTGGCTGATTGCTGAGCATACCCCAGAAGACAAGAAGAGAAGGAGGAAGGCCCACTCTGAATGAGAGGCCATGGTGAGGGGTGAACACAAGATCCATCATGATGGGCTGCCAATATGTTCGCATGGTGGGTCTCAGTTTAGAGTGGCTTGAGAATTAGCCCTTGAATCCACTGAACAAACATCCGTGATGTGAAGAAGAAAGTGGGCTCCAAGTTCTTGACAAAGTTGAATGAGATATCACACCCTGCCAAGATAAGGATGAGGGACTTATGAAATGTTTGGAGCATGGTTTCACCTGTGTTGTTCTGTTAAATTCTGTAGGGTTTAAATGACTTCCCTTGAGTCATGTAAGGTATTAGTTATCTATTGCTACATAAAAAAACCATGTAGTGCCCTAAAACAGCAACCTAAATTATTCTTTCTAAGGGTATGGGTCATCTGGACAGGCTGGCTGATCTGGGCCAAGCTCAGCGGATCTAGGTGTGCTCCTTCATGGAGAGTTGGTTAGAGGCTTGCTTGCTAGAACTGCCTCAGTCTATAACAGATGGATGGTTGTAAGCTGGAACAAGAGGTTCTAAGCCATGTGATACCCATCATTCAGAAAGTTAGTCTTGAGTAGGTCTCATGGTGTTATCAGTGTTCCAAGAGAGTGTGCAAAAGCAGGCAATTCCCCTTGAGGCTCAGGCTTCACTTTTACCACATTTATTTGGCCAAATTCACAAAGCCATGGGCAGAGAAATAGACTCTACCTCTCGGTGGGAGATGCTGCAAAGTTTCATTACAAGGGATGGGTTACAGAAAAGAAAAGACTTGAAGCCTTTATGCAATCTACCATATCCATCTAGTCAGTGGCAAGTTAAGAGCAAACATTCCTATTCCAAATTTCCACTCTTTATGCTATACCATATTAAGTTACACAGACTCCAGCCCATATTTGACCTAATAGGCATCAAGATAAATTGAGCATGGGGGATTTTGAATTATACTCTCTGACTTATGGACAAGCTCCCAGCATTTTATTGTGGTATGACTTTGAACATCACTTAACCAATCAATCTACGATCTCTGTTTCCTCATTTATAAGAGGGAATTAATAATAAAGCCCAGATCACAAAGCTGTTGTAAAGACTAAACAATATACATGAAGCTTTGAAAAAGAGACTGACACTTTAAAATGGTCAAAATATATCATCATCATCATCATCATCATCATTGATATTTACAAAATAAACTCCTAATCTATGTTTTTCCTCTTATTCATACCCTTTCTCTATTAAAAGGTCCTAGAACAGAGATATTCTTGTTCACCTTCCAGTTGATTCTTTTCTCTTGCCCTGTACCTCTCTCACGTCAATGGAAGATTTGCCAGTCTTCTCCTACCATGACAATTTTCTGGACCAAGAAGTTTAAACATTTAAGTTCCCAAGTCAATTTTTAGGCTGGGGAGCTGCCTGCCAGGAGCTTCCTGACAGGAGCTTCCTGCAACTTCCTGTAGCCTGAACTCTAAGAGTCTGGGTTTTTTTCCCTTGTTAAACTGTGGTATAGGCTGGGAATTCCTCAGACCTGGGAGCTATACTGGGACCAAGACATTTATGGCCTACACTGGCTGGAGTATTTGTCCAGATTTGCTGCCACTAAGAAAATGTATGTGTCTAGTTACAAACAGTTAAGGGTGGGGTGGGTCTTGCACAAATACAAACTCCAAGAATTCATGATTTAAGGAAAGACTACTTACTATATACATTCTGTAACAGGGAGCAATGATAATCAGGAAGCCATTCCCTACATAGATTTTTCCAAAATAACCTTATCTCAAAACCATAAACACAACCTCTGATAAAGTAGGTACAGAAACAAAGTTTTCTTTATCTTTTGCTCCTTTCTAGGACAAGACAATTATTATGAAAAACAATTTCATAAACATGAATATCCACATTAGTATATATATACTGATACATTTATGTCTACCCTAATCTATTTTTCTCTTTAACTAAAATTCTTTCTCTCCTAATTTTCTTAGTTCCAAGGGAGATTAGACATCATTCCAGACCCTTGCTACTCAAAATGTCGTCCACTGACCAGTACTACCAGCTTTACCTGAGAGCTTCATAGACCTACCCCAAACCTACGGAATCAGAATATACATTTTTTACAAGCCTCTGATTCTGATGCACTTTAAAGTTTGAAAAACAATGAGGGAGGCCAGTACCTCTCACACATCAAAAAGCTACATAATCACCTACAACATTTGTTGACGCACAGATTTCTGGATCCTACCCCTAGAGATTCTGGTTTTGCAGCTCTGGGGAGAGGCCTAGATTCTGCATCCCTAACAAGCTCCCAGATGCTGCCTGTCCAAGAACCACATCTTGAGGAGTGAGGACACATACTCACTAAACTGCCCAGCACAAGGGAGACCCAAAAAATCTTGAATTTATTTATAAAAAATTGTGTATTTATTCTGACTTGTTTAAACTTCAGTTGTCTTCAAAGTACTTTCCATTTGATGCAATACACCTATCACGACTTTTTTTTACTGCTCAAAACAGTTTTTTAACTCATCAATTTTGATGCATTTTAGTGCTTTTGATTGCCATTTTTTTTTGTTTGACCTCTTCCACACTGGCACAACATTTCCCTTTGAGGACCTTTTATCATTGGGGAAACAAAAAATATAGTTGCTTGGAATGAGATTGGGTGAGTAGGGAGGGCAAAGCACAGGGGTCATGCCATTTTTGGTCAAAAATTGCTGAGCACTTAGCGTGGTATGGGGCAGGTGTGCTCATAAATCACCCATCATGAAATGGACAAACACATTGAAAAGAGTATTTTAAAAAAAATTCACTGAAGCCAAACACAGCCTCTCACAACAATGCCAGTTGGTACACTGGAACAGATGTGTACCTAGAACACTCACCTAGCAGGAGAAGCCTGTACTATGATGCACCCACCCTCTAGAAGATAATTCCAAGGTTTTTTGGGACCCCTTATATCTTATCAGTTATGTTGAAATTAAGACCAGACCCCAGTTATTTAGTTTCCTTCCCAGAGCACTTCTAATGTGTGATAATACATTCCACTGAATCCTCTTTTTTTCCCCCTTTTACATCAACTTCACATTCCCTTCTAAACCATGCGACCTACAGCATTCTCTTCCACTTCTAAGAGACAACTCTGTTTCTTTAGCCCATTTTAAACCTTTCCCACATCTGACTCTTTAAAATCTTGGCAGCGGACATGTTGCTCAAATAACGTTTATTAAATTAACACTCTTCTCATTCCTTTCTCTTTTTTGGTTCCCCAGTTTTAGCTTCCTTGTTCTGGGCAGCCATTGCCTTCCTCAGAATCAGCTCTATTGTCTCTATTTCTAGCATCCATCCTCCAATTTCTTCCTATCTTTTCCTCCTAGTACATTTCCCTTTTTGCACCAGCCACAGTAACAGATATTTTTCCTGTACTTTATATCCAAGCTTCCCAGTCCCTCAGTAAATATGAAGTGGTGAGTGGAAGGGAGGAAAAAAAGAACTTGACTTTGAGGAAAGTAGTTAAGAAGTCTGAGGAAAGTAAACAGAAGCAAGAGCTGAGACATTAAATCACTTTCTTTTTGGACCTTCACTTATACTGGCCACTGAATACTGACATGCCTGGTTCAGAATCATAGAGAGAAAAAGTCAAAACTGAATAGAACCCCAGCTATAAAATATTCTATTTGTCCTGTATTTATTATTTATAAATAGTTTAAGTTAAACCATAAAAACAGAATTTTAAAATCCTTCAATGTATGAGATATGTTGGGTGTGGCTCCAAAACTGACCAAGAGGCTCTAATTGGTTAAGCAAATGCCCCCTTCTCCCCTAGAGTTCTGTGTTTCCACCTCTAAAAATACTTGAGCCCCCTCCTCCACTAAAATAAACATATGAGTACAGTTGCCATGTTTAACAAATAAAAATATAGGACAACCAGTAGAATTTATATTTCAGATAAACAATGAATAAGTTTTACTATAAAGATATCCTTGTAAGTTTTAATAAAGACCTACTGAGAGTCTTTAGGGTATACTTATACCAGAAAATTGTTTTTTTTTATTTGAAATTGAAATGTCATGTATTTTTCTGGCTTGTAATTTCAGAAAATTCAAAGCCATGAAAAATTTTACCCAAGACAAAAACAGGAAAATCATGAGGTAGAAGAAGATATTTGAAATAAATATATCTGGAAAAGCAGTGATATCCAACACATATAAAGAATACCTCCAAATCAATAGGAAAAATACACCCCTTTTTTAATGGGAAAATGATTGTAATGTGCATTTCTCAAAAGAGGATATCTAAGTGGTCAGGTCAAAAGGTACTTAATTTCACTTCATCAGGGACATAGAAATTAAAACCCCCATGAGATTCCATGTACACCACCAGAATGGACCAAATATATCAAGTGTTGGTGAGATTCTAGAGCAAGTAGAACCTTCATCCCTTGCTAGTAAGAGCATAAATCTTTGCAGCCATGTTAGAAAACCATCTGGCAGTATGACTGAAACTGAACACATGCATATCATATGACCCAGCCATTCTAATCCATGCAGATATGTGCACATTTGTTCACCAAAGACATGTTCACAAATATTCATAAGTCATTAATCATAATAGTGAAAACTGAAAATAGTATCTACCAGGAATAAAATAGGTAAGTAAATTATAAAAATATTTAAACAATAAGATACTATTTAGCATTGAGAATGAACAATCTAAAATAATAGCTATACTATGTCAATCTCATACAAAATAATTTAGCACAAGTGCCTGGCTTAAACACAGAGAGGTACATACTTTGTGATTCATTTATATGAAGTTTCAAAAACAGGAAAAACTGGCCTTTGGGCCTAAAATCAGAATAATGGCTATCCTTGGAGATGGTGACTGGGTGGGGCCATGGGAATTTGGAGGCTGGTTGTATGCTATTTTTATATTTGACTACTAGGTTGTAACTACTTTGTGAAAGTTATGGGGTTGCTCACTTATGATCCATATCTTTTGCTAAATATATTATACTTCAATAAGATTTACATTAAAACCCTAGTAGGTTAAAAGAAGTTACCAAGGAAAAGATTGCTAACCTCTGATCCCAATCATGTTTATGTAACAGAACTCAGTATCATTACCATCATAACCATCATTGCAATAATCAAATGTCCCCATTACCTGAGAATTTGCCATGGTTAAACTAGACTCTAGGTATTTTGTTTATACCACTTCATTTGACCTTTCTAATCCTCACAAGAACGCTATTAGACAGCTATTATTCTTCTCCTTTTACAAATGAAGAAACAGAGGTGGACGGAGCATAGATAGCTTATCTAGGGAAACACAGATTTTAACAGGCAAAGCCAAGTTTTGGAACCAGGATCTAATTCTGAAGTAGGTGCCCTTTTCTCTGCAGAACTAAATCTACATGTAGAGAGAGGAAATTCCAAAAAGGAAGGAATTAAAATTTCTTCTTTATCACTTACTTTCTGAGTCCTGAAATAGCACAAAGTCCCAAATTTTCATCCCCTTTTGTGCTAAGAAATATCCATCTCAATTCTGGATTTAATTCAATTACCTAGAGTTATTTGATAATTTTTACAATAAATTCTCAGTTGACCAAAGAAAAAAAAGTAAATCCCCTTTTAGTATCCCAAGTATATAACCAAGTATATAAGAAAAACAAATCAAACTTTAAGCAACAGATCTTCCTATGTAGTCCCAACGAACACACCCATTTCACAAGGTTGCATTCACACATCCATAATACAAGTCCTTCTCACCAATGTTCATTAAAATTTAGGGTAAGTGTGCAAGAATCAGCTGGAGAACTTGTTTGAACAGATTTTCAGGCCCCATCCCTCAAAAGTTTATTTTTGCAGGTATGACATGAGCCTGAGAATTTGCATTCCTAACAAGCCCGCAGGTGACACTTATGCTATTGTCCTGGGACCACACTTGGAGTAGGACAGCTTCATGCCAAGAGAGACAATGTGGAAGAAGTGTCCACAACTGCTTTGTTTAGGGACTGATTCTTCTTTGTTGCTAATATTTATAGCCACTACCTCAGGCTACGTCCATGTGACAGAGAGCCTCCCCTCCCTTACAGCCAACTTCTGTCTTTATCATCATTAGTGTCGCTGTCACCCACCCTTTCTGTCAGAATGAGATTATTGGCCATGAAGCTTCCCCAGAGCCTTAGCTCTAAAAAATTTCAGATCTATAGGAACAAAACCCATGTTTTAGAATCGCTTTAATTTTGCTTTACTTTTTTCCTAATGTGGGTATTTTGAGAAGAGAACAAGCTCACTATATTATGTTTCAGATGAGGGATTTTGTGGGATCTTGAAGCAATCCTCAGCACCTCTCCTTTTCCACTCCTCTTCAGAAAACCCAAAGCAGTTTTTCTCCCCAGATGCGCAGCTCCAACACAGTACAGGTCTCCCTCCAACAGTTTTGAGGTGTTCTTTGTAAAGCACCAGCTCTGTTTAGGTATGTGTATAATCAGTTTCCTTATGTCAACTAGTCAATCACATCAAAACCTAGAAAGCTCTGGGCTATAGTTAGCAACACTTTGCCTCTGCTTTACTATCCCAGAGCCAGTTAAAAATTCAAGGTATTATATGGGGAGTGAGAATGAGGAATCTGTGGACCCTTGGTCTTGTTCCTAGTGGCTGTGTCACTCTTGGGAAGGCCACTTAACTTCCCTTCATTTTCAGTTGTAAAACAGAGACTATTTTAAGTGATCCCCAAGGTCCTTCCTTCTCCAAGAGTCTGTGAACCCATGAAGCTCCAGACAAGAACCAAAGAAAACACCTTCCTTTCCAACTTATTCTTGGCACAAGTGGTGGTTTTACTTTAGGGAAATAGGCCGTCGTGATGCATGGGTCACAGAGAGATGTCAAGCAAGTAAAAAGAGAGGGGGACAAAATCAAAGCTAGGAAAGGTAGGTACAATGAACCACCATGGTAGAGAGCGTTGTGTCTCTTTTTCGTCCATTGAAGTCAATGGAGAAAAAAGCAACAAAATCCAAAATCCAACTATGTCAACCAGGAATCACTTAGTCTGTTTTCAGATTCTGTTGCTACAGTAGCAAAAAAAAGTAGCCAGCTTCTTCCCAGGGGCTCCTGGGTAGGGAGCATCCATCAAATCACAGAGACACACCCGCTATTCAAACTCAATTTGGCTAAAATGACTTTTTTATGAGAACTCATGAGAAAATGGTTGACTTCCAGCCCTTATGTTATCAGAGTTGTTTGACATTGAATTACATGGGCCTGGACTATAAATCTTGACTTCAGCCTCACATGCAAGGCATTTGATGTGTCTGGGAACCTGCTGTAAGAAAGAAATTAGCTGTAAAACAAAGTAAAATGCCTGTTCCCATGGGAAGACTCAGCAGGACTGCTAATAGATCATGTGTTCATTTGGAAGACACTTGTTCCTTTGGTCAAACAGCAACTAATATTTTTGCTTTCCACTGCCTTGAACAGGAAATATGGTGCTAAGGGCCGATAGACAGGGCAAGGCATCATATTAATTACACGGTCAGTAAACATTTGCTCGCCCGTGTTTCCTACAGTCTGAATGCTTCCTGGTTGGAGATATGCGATGCCGCTGGCCTCTGTTAACTTTTTTACTCTTGTTTAAATGTTGAGAAAGATGGAGTGCATTTTCAGGGAACCCCAGAATGAAAGGAGGATGGGGACTCAGTGGACATAAGACTGCTGAGAGCAGCCTCTGTGCCACAGCGGCCACAGCCCACTGCCCCCACAAGGACAGCATGTCTGGGAACCAGGAGGGAGTGACTCTTAAATAGGGTGATTTGATTGCATTTGGAAATTCTCTTCCCACTTTGGCGAATGGACATTAAACAAAAGTTCAGGTTTATTGTAAAGAAGAGAAAAAGGAAAGTATCCTGAGAAAAATAGATAAATGAGAATCATGTCAAAACACCTGCCATCAAAACACCTCCACTTGGAAATCTCTTCTCTGAGGTAACTACAAAGGATGGACAAAAACCACAACCACCTGAAGCTGCTCTTTAAAGTTCTGCTCAAAATGTGACCTTGAAACCGGCAGCCTGGGCATGCCCTGGGTACACATTAGAAATGTAGAATCTCAGGCCTTAGCACATACCTATTGGGTTGGGCCAGCAATGTGAGTTGTAACAAATTCTTCAGGTGATTCTGATGCCTGCTAAAGTCTGAAGATTTAAGCTGCCATGGAAGTTGCCATAAAAGGATTCTCTTATACCTTCTGAACAGATGCCATCCAGGCCAAAGACCCAAGCCCTCTGATGTGACCCACACAGCCCTGATGACCTAGTCCAACCTACAAACTCCAGTCACCAATGCCACCTACACATACTTCTGTAGGCCTGGTTTATGCACTCCTAGAGGACTTTGCCAGGAACCTTCTCATGCCTGGCTCCTTAGCTCATTCAATTTCCTGTTCAAATGTCACACTTTTTATAAATAAAGTAGTCCCCCACCACAGGCATCCCTTTAAGGACCTGCCAACATCCCTTTAAGTATATTGTCCTTGTAGTGACTTTCCAAGACAGGAGATGACTGTGTCTATGAGTTTGTTTCTAAGTTTATGGCCCATTCTCCCTAAATAAAATGTAAAGTTCCATTTGAACAGGCACTAGATTCTTTATACCCGCTATTCCAATTCATACCCCCTATACTTCTAAAAAGTCTAGTGCTCATGTCCTTTCCTCTCACACCTTCTCAAACCTATTCTTATTTGTCAATTATGCTTCAATAAAGCTTGGGGAAGGGGGGAGCCTATTGTTATTCGCACTAAGTTATAAATTAACACAAATAAAAAGGCAAAATTTTATATTAACAAAAATGGAAAATAATTTAAATTTCAGGCATCATTCAATAAATACTGTGTAGTCTTTTAGATGCTGGGGAAGATCAAACAGGGCCCCTGAAATGGCAGCCCTTGGACATCTGAAGAAGGACCTGTAATGTTTTCCGACTGAGGAGCTCTGGTTTAGATGTAGGCTCTTAAGGGAAAATAAAAATTTTTTTTCTGTACCATAAGCCAAAGACTGCTTTTTCTCTAAGGAATTTTATCTGTTATGAACTGATAAGGAAGTCAAAGTGAAAATTCACTGCCTAAACTAACTTACTCTTCATCTAAATGTGGTATATGTCTTTATATTTTTCTCTCTCCATATTGTCATATATTTTTATTATTTTCATTAATAGTTGACATACAATATTACTGGTTTCAGGTGTACAATACAGTGATTAGACATTTGCATATCTTACAAAGTGATCACCCCGATAAGTCTAGTACCTATCTGACATCATCCATAGATATTACAATATTATTGACTATATTTCCTATCTGTACTTTACATACTCATGACTACTTTTATAACTGGTAATTTGTACTTCTAAATCCCTTTTTCTTTTTTCTCCCACCCTCCAAGTTCCCTCCTGAAAAGATATATGTACCCCCATGTTCACTGCAGCATTATTTACAATGCTCAGGATATGAGAGTAATCTCTCTCCATATTTTATCTTCATATTTTTTTTCAAAGCTCAACATAGAGGCAGAAACATGAATGTGAAGAAATGTGCATTGAAACAAGCCTTATGAATCCTGAAGATCCAGAAGTTTGTACACAATGAAGCAAGTTATTTTATTAGTCTTTCAACAAAACATGCTTGAATAGCATTACTTTTGCCTCCATGATGGCTTAAATGCTTCCAAGAGGCATGAGAATAACTCATTGCCTGCAGAAATGGAAGAATAACACAGATGACAGTGCATTTAGAAAGAGGCAGACAATGCCCACTATTGCTCCATTACTCTGTCATCGGAGATATCAGCGCTAGGTTGGGCGCTGAGCATTAGCCCATGTAGCCTGATATGAGTTCATGGGGCTGGAATTCAAAACACTAACCAGCTGTGGGAACCCAGTGAGAAGCCTGTCACACTGAATGGTATCCAGATTAGAGCTGTGAGAATTTGGGAAAACCCTCCTTGCTAAGTAAGTTTACTTCTTCGTCTCCTTTCTTTTTTAAGTTTTCAGTGCCTGGAAGAATCCTGAACCTAGAATCACACACAAGAACAATAAAAAAGACAACTCTAAAAATATTTTTGAGGCAATCAGGGAAATTGTAATACTGACTGGATCTTTGATGACCTTTAATTATAACTTTTAGGTGTGATAATAGCATTAGTTTTGTGTAGCAAAATATCCATAATTCTTTAGAGATGTGTACTGAGGAATATTGGGGTATAATGAGATAACATCTGTAATTTGCTGTAAAATAATTCAGAGGAAAAAAGGAGGGAGGGAAAGAAAAAGATTAAACAAGCATCACAAACCCTCAGTAACTACTGAATCTAGGCTGGGTTAAGGAGAATCGATAACATGCCCTCTCTACTTGTAAAGGTATGTTTGAAAATAAACACAGTAAGAGTTTATTATAAATAGGGAAAAAGAAACGATGACAGACCAAAGAGAAAATTGTTCCTTAAGTAATGTAAAAGCATCTTTTTAGTTTAGGATTTTCTCAAGGCCTGGTCATTGTCAAATAAATTATCTACAAGTCAAAAACATGAGAAATTCATGCTTTCAGGTACTCAGGTCTTAAGAACCTCCTTTTGTCATATGTACATTGGTGGGAGAAAACAGAAGCTTAAGTAAATGGACCAGAAATTGGAAATAGCACATTGTTTTATTTGGTACTTGACTGTTAATTACTGCTCTTAGCAGTGGCCATGTTGGGCATAGACCAAGATGGAGATTCTGAGGTCCCAGGTTCTATAGGAGTTTTTTTCCTCATAAATCCCTGTGTGACTTTCAGTTAACATCTCTATGCTTTCTATGCTTTCGTTTTCTCATCCACAAAATAACATGGTTGCATGATATCAGAGCTAAGGCCTTAATGTATAAATTCAAGATTACTTTAGCAAATCTGCTTCTGTAAAATGGGAGATAAAAAAGGTCAAAGTTCTAGATATAAATTGACAAATCAGTAGAGGGGAAATTTATTAAGCCCTTGTTGAATTCTCAACACAGGAAACCCAAGTGTAGCAACATTGGCTCTTAAGAAAATCTAATTGACAAATGAAATAATATAAAAAAACAAACAGATTCAAAAGAAAATGGCCTTAGCCACAGCATAATTATATTAAGGGGGGAAAAAATGCCTGCTCAAATATTTTGTGTATTTGTTTTTCCTAATACAAGAAAGAATGAAGATAAAGGACCCTTACTTATACATCAAGAAAGTTCTAAAATAATTTGTATTCCCTTCACAATTATTGAAGCCATGTACTTTCAGCGAAATTAAACTGTTTGAAGTGAGAGGGTTGGGAGAGCAGAGCTGGATTTACAAGACCACCCAAACCATTCATTTGCTTATATTCTTCTCTGGAAAGTTTAGCAAATGTTGGTGTTACAAATACATGACTGATTTCAGAAAGATATCCTACCTTGAGGCAGCATTTGATGTACAAAGCTAAAGTCCATTTAATTCTGGGGTTTTGCTTTCTACAACTTGGTGTGTCCAGATTTCTTTCACTTCTGGCTGCTTTATTGGAAACTTGAGGTCTGTGAACCACACATCACCAAGCAGGCAGAACTTCTCTAGTTTTCCCTGAAACAGTTACTGGTAAATCTTATTATGAAAATAATAGTTTTTTAAAAATTCATTGATTATCTTACCCTAAGCTTTATATTATAAAAATACTCAGGCCTCCTGGGGTCTCATGTTTCATTTTAGATTAACCTCTGCATTTCAAATCTTGTCCTTCTTTTCTCATTCAAATCATCCTATCCCTTCTTAAGAATCAGCTATGAAACAGTGAGAAATGGTGACTAAGCTAGGGGGAAAAAAACATATTCCTCTGAGAAATCTCAAAAAAAGGAAGGAGGATTTTACTCATTTTAGTGGGGTCTCTTAACTGTCATTAATATATTATCAAACATAACAAGATAAAATAATGATACTTATATTTGGCACCTATCATTTGCAATGTTAGTCAGAAAAATGGTCACTTTTTTCTTAAAAAAATTTTTTAAAGAATATTTTTGAATTCTATATTGCCACTTTCTGATCTTCTGAGATAACTTTTCTCCAGTCAGAAAATATATCTCCAATTTTATAATGAACATTAGTGAGATTCAACATCCATCCATTTATTTTAAGGTGCTCTTTTGAGAATGTGTACAATTCCATCAAGTACATCGTAATTATGCATAATCCCATGTCGTTTCTCTTTTGAGGCATTCCAAAAAAGTTGTTGAGCTTCAGAAAAATTATTTGTGCTGCCTGATAGAAGGTATTTATTGATTCTCAGCAGTCTTACTAATAACTGTAAAATAAAGAAATAGGGTTGGCTTTCTGTTATTTAAATCAAAGGTTTTCAATATTGAGGCTTTGTCTAAATCACCTAGAGAAATCATGAAAATGCACATTCCACCACTAGAATTTCTGATTTCAAAGTTCTGGGTTGGAACCTTAGAAACCACATTTCTAACAAGTTCCTGGATGATGCTGATACTGATACTGCTGGTCTGGGGATCACACTTTGAAAACAACTGAGCTAATACATGTGGTCAAAAGGTTTAAATAACAGAAAACTATAATTATTCCATTCTGTTCTATAGACCATCAAGCCATCTAAACATTTTGACCATCTACCCATTTTGGAAACCAAAAACTTAATGTAGATCGTCTTTGGTATAAACAGAATCACGATAGGTTTGAACTCATAGGTTCAGCTATAGTAGAGCACTATCAACTCAAAATTAGGGAAGGTATTGCTTAATTTTCAGTAGAAGGAAACTTGTTTGATTACCATGTAATCTTGGCCACTCAAGGTGCAAAAAGAATCAAGAATTTTTGTAGGGGGATAAGGAGGGAGAGTAGAGTATTCAGTTTGCCTCCTCACCCCAACTGTCATTGACTGACAAAGCATCTTTAAAAATCTGAAGTTTCAGAGTGTGATCTAAAGTCCCACCGATGTGACCCAAGGAAGTGAGGTTCACAACTTCAGCTACGACTGCTGACCTCTGTGGATGATCAGTTCTGTCTCTATCACCTCTGGGTCCTGGGACATTTTTGCTGGCCCAGGCCTCTACTTTCGTCACTGGACCCTTTCGTTGTCCCCCATACTGAGGTGATGATGACATCAAGCATAAAGAAGTCTTTCAATAGTGATTTCCTGTATCTCACTTATCCCAGCTCAGAAAAATCTTGCCATTCAAATGAACTGGCGTCACAGAGGGGGTGGAAGAGGGAAGAATTGGGGAGGCGATCTAGGACGGGGGAAGGGTATCCTTTCAAAAGCTCTCCCTGTGAGAAGAGGAGACAAGAGCAGGAAGAGGAGGAGCCCAAGGCTGGCTATTTTTAAATTGAAAGGCAAAGCCCTTTGGTCCCCTCCTCTTTCTCTCAAGCCCCCAAACAACTTTGCCAAAGGCATGAATTGCCTGGGCAATTCATTCTGTCTGCATTTCCTCTGTACTCAAATCAGCCAGCAAGTGCAGCCAAAGCCATGCTGAGAAATGGGGACCTTTCCTTCAAAATCTGCTACCTCCTTTCACAAAGCTGTCACCTCTCTAATGATGTCACTCAGGGAAGGATCCAGGACCAAAGAAGAAGGAAAACTTACAATGGCCTGGGGTGGAAGTTGAGTTTGACACAGAGAACAACTCTAGTTCGTGCCGGAAGGAGCAGCGTCACCACCGTTTGTGGTCCCATGATAAAGGGGCCAGTTCACTGAGGAGGCAGATGGTATTTTAGCAGCTCTCATCCCTGGGGGTGGCGGGAGGGAATCCCAGTAATGACTGTGCCAAGTGAATTGAAGGAAAGAGAAAATTAGCCCTGGTGGTGATATAGAAAAGTCTAGGACAGGACAAAAGCAACTCTCAATTTACCCTCTGGCCTACTTACTCTTGCATAAAAGGGGTGTTATCTGTACCAGGAAAGAGAACTGATGCCTGTGTTAACACTTGTTGCCTCTGTTTTATTTTTAGGCTCTTCCATCATAGAAAGGAGAGCAGGGCCAGTTGGACTTCAGGCGTCAGACCACACTTGGTTTTCTCAGGTTTCCCTGCACACAAAGGCCCCAAATAATTTTCCATCAAGACCTGGCCAGGAGGTACAGCCAGCTCTCAGGGTGGCTGCAGAGCTTGAGTATATGAGCTTGGTTTTCTGTCCCCAGTGGGGTCTATATCATCACCCCACTTGATTTTCCCATCCAGTTGGTGCTCTTTTTTTTTTCTTCCTGCAGAGGCAATGCTTAGGTATAAGGGGAAAAGAGAAATATAATCAAAATGATGTGACCAATCTAAGAAAAAATAAATAGTTCCAAGATCCAAGACATAGTCTCTGGTGAAAATGTTAACACAATGATAGGATATTAACACAGGCTTCCTGGGACATAGCACCTGTGTTTTCTTCATTTTTGTGGAGGAAATGCAGCTGTCAACCTGCAACACCTGGGAAGTCTGGGAATGCCCATGGTTATACATCTGATCAGTTTCATGAAGGGGCCTCCCATTGTGCTGGCCAAAGGGAAGTCCGCCAAATAGTCCTGAGTTCTAGAGAGGGTGACATAGCCAAGGACACTCAAGCACACTGGTTTCCAAATTCTTCAGTCAGTCCCCGGCCCGCTTCAACATTGTTTGCAAGAGATGAACCATTTACCATTTTCTTCTCAACAATTATTTGCTTAAATGAAGTCATTGAAAAATAAAGTCTTCTGGAACAACATGGCAATAGAAACATGTAAACTGAAATATGTGAGACGCTCCAATAGAACATAACAAAAGTCATCCCTGGACTCAGAGCCTGAGGCCTAACTATGTGCCATGGGCTGTGCTAAATTCTTGCATTTAACTTATTTAATCCAAGACTTAGAGAGCAGATGGCAATGTTTTAGGAAGAAATGGAGGTTGACTACCTAATATGAAGAAATAGAAGAGATTGAAAAGGAATATTGCCATGGTTATAATTCAAAGTTATTTATCTCTGTGTCAACATCCCAAATAATATCAAGGAATACCTAAGGCAGTGTTTCTCAACTGTTTTTTCAGCCATGACCTACTAAGAAAGTGAGCTGTATGTCCCAATGTATAAGTACACACTACCCCTCTATATAATTACCCTTACCAAAAGTGAAAGAGTAGTGCATTTTGATACTTTTTGTTCTACTTAATTTTTTAATATACTTGTTGAAACCTATAAGTGTGTTAGTAGCCAGGGTTTTAAAAATACTGCTTTAAATTTTGGGAAATAACAGTTTCCCAAACAGTTAAATATATTTGGGAACACACTCGTGTTCCTAACATTCACTGCAGAAATCTCCACAATCTATAGTTACCCAATAACTGCTCATTCAGGACACTCAATCAACTCTATTAAAATATTCTTCATCATATTCCTTTCTTTCCTGCTAACATCCATAACCTTTTCTCCTGAGCCAAAATCCTGGTACAGATAAACACCCCTTTTATGCTTTTAATCAATGCTTGTAGCTCAGAGAGAATATTCAATGTGCCTTATATTTTATTTCAAAAGATACACCATAAATGTAAAATGACTGAATTTAATTTTGACACATCTGGACATTTGAGAATTTAAATATTTATTTTCAACTTGTGGAAGATGGCGAAGAAGTGAATGGGAGTCACACTGACCTCCTCCTCCCAAGACCAAACTGGAATTGCGACTAAATAGTGGAGTAATCACCTGGAAAACAATGGAACGATAGTGGGAGAGGAGCCTTGGAGCCACGGATAGACAGTGGATTCAACTCTCACACATCCCAACGGGTGAGAAGTATGGTGGAGGCTCGAGAGGGTAGGCTGGGTGCCCACAGGCACCAGCACCAGAGGATCATTGAAACAGCTAGTCAGCTCCCCCCGAGAAGAATGAGGTCTGAATCATAAACAGGGACCTCTAAACTACAGCAGCTAAAACCAGGAAAATACAGACAAAATGCAACCCCAAAAAGCTTAGGGGTGCTCTCTGCCAGGGACACGTGGCTGGGTATGCAGAGACATTTAAAGGGCCAATGCAAAAAATGCAGTGGCAGCCGCCCCCCTTGATCTCTGGGTAGAGGCGGCAGCAGGGTGGGCTGGTGCCTGGGAAAAGATTGGTGAGGAAAACTTTGTAAAGAGACCTGAGACGGGGGCCGGTGGAGCCCCAATGATAACGCACCACCCACTCTGCAGCTACCATCTCGCTCAGGCATGAGGGAATCAATGAACCTGCCTTTTGTGCACTCCACGCACAGCTTACGTGTGTGTGAGCTGGGGTGCTAAGTGCAGACTGGCTGGGAGAGCCTTGAGGAGAGACTGGAGATGGAGGCATTGGTGAAAGAACGGGGAGGAGGAACTGGGGAGTACCGACTCCCTTCCGGGTCCATAGTCTCAATTCTGAGCAGGCAAGGCACGCCCCTAAAGAGGCAGAAGCGGGGGTGCAGGAACCAGATTGCTCACGTTTGAAACGCAGTTTGTACAAATAGTGGATCCTTGGCCGAAAGGATCACAGAGCTGCCCAGAGACCCCTGAGGAGAGACTGGAAATGGAGGCATTGGGGAAAGAACCGAGGAGGAACCGGGGAGTCTCGACTCCTTCTCCTTTCTGTAGTCTCCATTGTGTGGGAAAAGGACACACCCCCAAAAAGCCAAAAGCCGAAAAGCACACACTAGACAGCCCAAAACCACCCAGTGCAGGTGCGCACAATTGTGCCGAGTGGCTGGCGAGGGTTGGTGAGTGTGTATATGAACCTGCGCAGGCTGGCGAGGCCTCCCACAGGTTGGAACCGATGGGACCTTCCAGGGAGTGCACAGATCGGTGAGGGCAGGTGTAAATCGACCCATGTGGGCCCAGAAGTACAGAGCAATCCGCAGAAATAGTGGATCCCGGGCGGAAGGGGTGACAGAGCTGCCCAGAAACCCTGGAGACAGGATTAACCAGAGAGTCCTGGAGCTGACTTCCGGCCATTTCCATAGTCTCCATTTGGCGAGGGCAAGCAATGCACCCAAAGAGCCAAAAGCGGGGAAAATACACAATAGAAGACCCTAAACTGACCAGTGCTGGGGTGCCCGCCAGCCTAGGGGGCCAGACGAGTATGCGAGGTCACGAAGAAGCCCCCTGGGCTGGGGCAAGCATGCGCGAGCCCAGGCTGGTGGGGGATCCAGCCGGGCCAGGAGCACGATCTAGGAGCTGGCAGGAGAGTGCAGAGAAATTCACAGAAATAGTGGATCCCAGGCCCCAAGGAGTCACAAAGCTGCCCAAAGCAGGAGTCAGACACAGACAGTAGACCCCTGAAAAGCTCAAACCAATGACCCAAGGTCATACAGGGTCAACAACTGACATCATCAGAGGAAGGCCCAGAAAGAAAAGTAAAGAAAAAAATAAACAAAAAAACAAACAATTAAATAAATAAATAAAAAGACCCGCCTACTACCATAGAAGTTTAATCCACAAAGTCAGGAAATCTAGAAGGCCCAATTGAAGAGAAAGCAAAAATAAATAAATAAATAAATTACTTAACAGACTCTCACAAAAATGGGAAGAAAAAGAAGTTCCCCCTAAATGAGTGGAAAAGGGGATTCCCCACAGAGAGAGCTAAATAAAATAGAGGAAAGGGAACTATCAGATATTAAATTCAAAACAACGGTTCTAAGGAAGCTCAATGAGCTCAGCCAGCTCAAAGATAACTATGAGAAACTGCAGAGAAACTATCAGGATCTTACAACAAACTATATCAACCTGGAAAAGGACATAGAAACTATCAAGAAGACACAAGAGGATATGAAGAATACCATTTCTGAATTGAAGAACACAGTAGAAGGAATCCAAAGCAGGCAAGATGAAGCCGAGGATCAAATCAGTAAGATGGAGGACAAGGTAGAAAGAAGCTCCCAGAAAGAACAAGAAATGGAAAACGGCTCAAAAAGAATAAAGAGGCATTTAGGGAAATGTAGGACAACCTGAAACATATTAATATCCATATAATAGGGATACCAGAAGGAGAAGAAGAGGAGCAAGGGATAGAGAACCTCCTTGAAAAAGTAATGATGGAAAATTTCCCTAATTTGAGGAGAGAAATGCTCTCATGGATCCAGGAGGCACAGAGGACTCACTCAACAGGGACTCAAAGAGGTCCACTCCAAGATACATCATCATTAAAATGGCAACTATCAAAGACAAAAAGAGAATCCTCAATTAACAAGGGAGAAGGAGAAAGTAACATACAAGCGGGCCCTAATACTCCTAGGAGCTGACTTTTCAACAGAAACACTACAAGCTAGAAGGGAATGGCAACAAATATTCCAAGTAATGAAAAGCAAGGGCCTACAACCAAGGCTGCTCTATCCAGCAAGGCTCTCAATTAAAATAGAAGGGGAAATAAGTTTCCTAGACAAAGGAAGGCTAAAAGAATACATCTCTACCAAACCAGCACTCCAAGATATGCTAAAGGGACTGGATTAAGAAAATGAAGGAAAAGAGTGAGAAAGAGAAAAACACAGGTACAAAGAGAAAAAATGAATAAGTTTCTATCAGAAGTATCTCTCATGTGAATGGACTAAATGCCCCAATCAAAAGACACAGGATAGCTGAATGGATAAGAAAACATGACCCACACACATGCTGCCTACAAGAGACCTGCCTCAGAGCAAGAGACCTACACAGATTGAAAGTAAAGGGATGGAAAAAAATATTCCAAGCAAGTGGGCAAGAGAAAAAGGCCGGGGTTGCCATACTTGTATCAGACAAAGTAGATTTCAAAACAAAGCCCATAAAAAGAGACCCAGAGGGGCAATTTATAATACTTAAAGGAAGAATCTATCAGAAGACATCAACATTGTAAACTAATATGCTCCCAATATAGGAGCCCCCAAGTATACAAGGAAATTGTTGGACGGCTTCAAAAAAAGATATAGACAGCAACACACTGATAGTAGGGGATTTCAACACCCCACTGTCAAAAATGGACAGATCTTCCAAACAAAACATTAATAAACATATTGTGCAGCTGAATGACACACTGAATCAAAGGGACTTAACTGACATATATAGAACCTTACATCCCAAAGAAGAAAAATACACATTCTTTTCAAATGCTCATGGCAGTTTTTCAAAGATAGACCACATGATAGGACACAAAGCAAGCCTCAGCAAATTCAGGAAAATTGAAATAATACCAAACTTTTTCTCAGACCACAAGGCCTTGAAACTCGAAATCAACCTGAAAGAGAAACTTCAAAAACTTGCAAACTCATGGAGACTGAACAGTAAGCTATTAAACAATGAGTGGGTCAATAATGAGATAAGAGAAGAAATCAAAACATTTCTGGAAACAAATGAAAATGAACAGACAACAGTCCAAAACCTATGGGACACAGCAAAAGCAGTCCTGAGAGGGAAGTTCATAGCAATACAGGCTTACCTAAAAAGATAGAAACATTTCAAATAAAAGACCTAACACTACTACTTCAAGAACTAGAGAAACAACAACAAATAAATTCCAGAGCAAAGAGAAGGAAGGAAATAGTCAAGATTAGAGCAGAACTGAATGACATAGAGACAAAAGAACAATTGAGAGGATCAACCAATCCAGAAGCTGGTTCTTTGAAAAGATAAATAAAATTGACAAGCCTTTAAGCAGACTCATCGGAAGAAAAGGGAGAGGACCCGAATTAATAATAACAGAAATGAAAGAGGAGAAATAACAACCGATACCACAGAAATACAAATGATCATCAGAAACTATTATGAACAATTATATGCCAAGGAATTTGAAAACCTTGATGAAATGGGCAAATTTTCAGAAAAGTATAATCTCCCAACACTGAAGAAGGAAGAAACAGAAAGCTTGAACAGACCGATAACAGCTGAGGAAATTGAAGCAGTCATCAAGAAACTCCCGGCACACAAAAGCCCAGGGCCGGATGGTTTCACAGGAGAATTTTACAAAACATTTAAGGAAGAGCTAACCCCGGTCCTTCTCAGACTATTCCAAAAAGTCCAAGAGGAGGGAAAACTCCCAGACTCTTTTTATGAGGCCAGCATCACCCTGATTCCAAAACCAGATAAAGACCCTACAAAGAAAGAAAACTACAGGCCAATTTCACTGATGAACATAGATGCTAAAATCCTCAACAAAATATTGGCAAACCGCATCCAGCAATACATTAAAAAGATTATCCACCACAATCAAGTGGGATTCATCCCAGGGATGCAGGGATGGTTCAATATATGCAAGTGAATAAACGTAATACATCACATAAATAAAAGAAAATACAAAAACCACATGATTATCTCGATAGATGCAGAAAAAGCATTCGATAAGGTACAGCACCCATTTATGATCAAAACACTCAGCAAAATGGGAATAAATGGAGCATTCCTCAATGTAATAAAGGCCATATACGAAAAACCTACAGCCAACATCATACTCAACGGGCAAACACTAAAAGCTTTCCCACTAAGATCGGGAACACAACAAGGATGTCCGCTCTCAACACTTCTTTTCAACATTGTATTGGAAGTTCTAGCCACAGTGGTCAGACAAGAAAAAGAAATAAAAGGCATCCAAATAGGAAAGGAGAAAATAAAGCTCTCATTATTTGCAGATGACATGATAGTGTACATAGAAAACCCTGTAGACTCTATCAAAAAACTCCTCAACCTAATAAGTGAATTTGGCAAAACAGCAGGATACAAGTCAATATTCAGAAATCAAAGGCATTTTTGCACACCAGCAATGAAATAGAAGAAGAAATAAGAAAAAAAATACCATTCGATATAGCAAGAAGAAAAATAAAGTACCTAGGAATAAATTTAACCAAGGTGGTAAAAGACCTGTACGTAGAAAACTATACAACATTGAAGAAAGAAATTAAGGAAGATACAAATAAATGGAAGCATATACCATACTCATGGATTGGAGGAATTAATATCATCAAAATGTCCATACTACCCAAAGCAATTTATAGATTCAATGCAATCCCTATTAAGATACCAATGACGTATTTCACAGAAATAGAACAGACATTTCAAAAATTTATATGGAACCGTAAATGACCTCAAATAGCCGCAGCAATTTTGAGGAAGAAACACAAAGTAGGAGGGATCACAATACCGGACATCAAACTCTACTACAAGGCCACTATTCTCAAAACAATCTGGTACTGGAACAAGACCAGATCCATAGACCAGTGGAACAGAATAGAAAGCCCAGAAATAAGCCCAGGTCTCTATGGGCATCTAATATTTGACAAAGGGGGCAGAAGCATAAAATGGAGCCATAATAGCCTCTTCAACAAATGGTGTTGGGAGAGCTGGACGGCTACATGCAAAACATTGAAATTGGATCATCAGCTGACACCATACACAAAAATAAACTCAAGATGGATAAAAGACTTAAATATAAGTCACAACACCATCAAAGTCCTAGAGGAGAACATTGGCAGGAACCTCTCATATATCCCATGCAGCAATTTTTTCACTGACATGTCTCCTAAAGCAAGGGACATAAAGGAAAGAAGAAACAGGTGGGATCTCATCAAAATAAGAAGCTTCTGCATGGCTAAAGAAAACATCAGCAAAATGAAAAGGGAGCCAACCATATGGAAAAATATATTCGCTAATGATACATCAGATAGAGGTTTGATCTCCAAGATATATAAAAAACTCACTCGACTCCACTCCAAGAAGACAAATGATCCAATCCAAAAATGGGCATAGCACCTGGGCAGGCACTTTTCTAAGGAGGAGATACAGAGGGCCCAGATGCATTTGAAAGGATGCTCAGCATCACTAGCCATCAGAGAAATGCAGATCAAAACCACCATGAGGTACCACCTCACACCGGTCAGAATGGCCATCATAAACAGATCCACAAACAGGTGCTGGCGAGGCTGTGGAGAAAAGGGAACCCTAGTCCACTGTTGGTGGGAATGCAGACTGGTGCAGCCACTGTGGAAGGCGGTGTGGAGCTTCCTCAAAAAGCTGAAAATGAAACTGCCTTTTGATCCAGTGATTCCCCTGCTGGGACTATACCCTAAGAATCCCAAAATGCCAGTTCAAAGAACCTATGCACCCCAATGTTCATAGCAGCACAATTTACAATAGCCAAGTGTTGGAAGCAACCTGAATGCCCATCAGGAGATGATTGGATCTAAAAAGTATGGTAAATTTACGCAATGGAATACTATGCAGCAGAAAGAAAAAAAGAACTACTAAACTTCGCAACAGCATGGATGGCACTCAAGATCATTATGCTTAGTGAAATAAGCTAGGGGACGAAAGACAAATACCATATGATCTCATCTATAAGTGGAACCTAACCAACAATACAAAGATGCAAGGAAAATAAGACCAACAACACTGAAAGGAAAAGAAATCAACAGAGACAAGAGGGAAGGAGGGAAAGAGGGGCAGGGGAAAAGGAAGGGAAGGGGAAAGTCAAGGAACATATAGCAAGGACTCATGGACAAAACCAAAGGGGAAGAGTTGAGGGAGGGAGGGAGGGGAAGGGGGCAAGGGAAAGTGGTGGGGGGTAGGCAGAGACAAATGTATTTGAAAAAAATTAATTAATTAATTTTAAAAAATAAAAAAATAAAAATAAATAAATATTTATTTTCCTATGATTTGGTTCTCACAAATAAAAAAGATAATATAATCAGGGTAAATCCTTTACTTGTGTTTATGACGGACACAGAAGAAGAAATGGCAATTTCCCTTTTCTTACCAGGACATCTTAAATAGAAAGCTTGTCTGTGACAGTAAGTGGCATGATTCCAGATGCACACAGCAGACATTTTGGGTTAGAAGGAGCCATTTATGTAAAGCCAGTACTCTGACCACTTAGCCATATATGGAGAAATCACACCATTTCATAGAACCATTGCTAATAGGACTGAAACTGAGGTATATCCTGAAAAGCAATGACTTTCTTCTGACATAAAATCCTGAGATTAGATCATATCAGTTGTAGTTTTATCACTTGGAGAACAATGTCAGGGAGTTTCATCCGGGGACTCTGGTATTCTGCTTTGTGGAAAAACAAATGTAGTAGAATCTTATTTTTAGATCCTTTTGATCATACACCATTGTTCTTAATTCAGAACTCCAGCCATAAAAGTATATTATGTAAAGGGCAAGACAATGAAATTAATTACAATCCTGGGTTTTATCCCCAAAATAACTTCAAAAACAGTAACTTACATTTTGAAATCTAACTATAAGCCATGGGCTGTGCTAAATTCTTGCTTTTAACTTATTTAATCCTAACATTAACTTTATGAGGAGCTATAATTATTATCACCAGGTTATAGAAGAGGAAATTGAGCCTCAGGGATATGAAGTGAATTTCCAAAGTTCACGCAACACTGTGTCAGAACCACAGCTGGACTTAAAACCAATGCTTTTAAACTCTTTCTGTATTCTAATTCTCCCAAAGTAACTGAACTAAGACCATTATATTGGGATAGAAGAATAGTAACACAGCTCTCATATGAGAACTCAACTACATGGAAAATGCTTCAATAAGCACAGAAGTATAATGTTAAGTAACTGAAAAAGTTTTCATAAAAATCTCCATTTTCCGTATATCATCGCAGGACCCTCGACCAGCTTCTGCCCTCACTCTCCGTTCCCCACAAACAGACATAAACAAGGAAGCTTCCCAATGTTTTAGGAAAGTGGTTCTCAAATGGTGTCCCTAAGATGAATAGCATGAATGTCACCTAAAAAACATGTTAGAAATGAAAATTTTTATATCCCACTTGTTTTGATGGATGGAAGTTTGATAATTACTTAGGTGTGGTAAGACCAATAGATCAGGAGATCATTGCCATTGTAAAAATACTTTAGTATCCTCGTAGACCCTAGAAAAGAGGGGTAGACCAAGTCATTGGCGTACTAGGGTCAGTTAAGAGACAGGGGGAGGTAGAGACAAGAGTCAGTATAGTGGTTGCTGAGGGAAGGAACAGGCGAGGCAGGGGATGCAGGTATCGTATTAGCTAGTTTAAATAACTTCAGCCCTCTCTGGGGCACAAGAACTGTTCCTAGTTGTCAGGTACCTGTCCCCAGATGATTAGGGTAGATGTATAATAGCCCAGAGTGTAAATTCTTAATAAATAAAGTCATGGGGCTTGGTTTTTGGATTGAATCATTTGTATATATGCTCAGGGTTGAGCTATCTTCAGCAATTGGCTAGCACCTGGAGGAAAAGTTCCCCCAGAGTCAGCAAAATCCCAGATATCAAAGCATCAGAATACAGAAAATACAAGACATGTTTAGTACGTTATTCTACACCTAATGATTCAAAAACTCTGAGCATTAGGCCAGAAGTCTCTCTTTTCACAAGCCTTCCTAGTGACTGTGGTTCACATTATAGTGTAAAGTCCACAGTTTTAGGATTTATATGCCTATGTTCCACATAGCACAAGGATCAATAGCATGCGGTGCAGACTTGAATTTTTCCTCATTTCAAAACTTAGTCATTTTAAGTATGGATATTAAATGTATATCTATAGACTACTTGAAGAAACTACCTTTGAAGATATTAAATACACAGGAAGACTTCAAATAATACCATCTACTTTCTTATGACCCTGAAACAGCCATCTGTCCAAATTAGAATAAAGGCAACCATTTACAGCAACAAAAGCACAGAGACGCTCCAGAGATTCCTTTGAAACTTGATGTTTAATCTTTAGAATGATCTGAAAGACAGTTTGGGGGACAAGGGCATTAGTTAGCCTTTAGAGTTTCACCCTAGAAAACTCCTTGTAATTTATTTTTCTAGAATTTTTCATAAACATCTGAAGAAGTTTGACTACCTACAGTTTCTCTTGTGATCAAATATAGAAACTGTGTGTAGTTTAATGTACATTGGGAAGAATAAAGAACCCAACTTGTTACTCCCAAAACTTTTAAGTCTGCGTTTTGAAAACAGATTGATGCGGAAGAAGGGAAAAGGCAGAAGTTTCATGACCCAGACTCACCTATGTTTTTATTAGTCTTATGATCGCAGGCAAATGAATAAGCCTCTGTGGGTTTTCGTTTATCTCATCTGTGGTGCCAAGGTGCTGGATGAGAGGATATTTCAAAGCCATTGTGATGTCATCTATATTTAGAAGCAGAGAGAAACTTCTCAGGAAAAATCTGTGGGAGTTAAGAGAAGTAAAGATTTTTCTCCCACCTTCTAAATCATTCTAGCCAGGCTAATAATCAAATTAACAGACAGATTAACAGAAGAAAATAAAAATTTTTAATACATGCACACAGGGAATTCACATAAGCATGACATTACAAAGATAGTGAGGCAACATTAGGAATATATGACATTTTGGACAAAAGAGAAAGGAGAGTAAGGGTCTGAGATTTCGAAAGTGAGAATGGGCGATTCACAGGTAGTAAGAGTACATGGCAGGCAAATTTTTACTAGGCAGCCCAGAAACCATGAGAGACTGGAGTAATATAGTGAATAGTCCCCTGGTTGATGTCCTCCCATCCATCATACTCAATTCAAATTTGACTAAGGCAAACATTCTAAGGTTCCTTCTTGAAGCAAGTTTTTCCATCTGAATTTCTTAGGCAGGAAAGGAGGGAAAGGGGAGAGTAAAAAATTCTTTCTGAGTCTTTTGTCTCTTAATAACCAACTTAAATCAATATCCAAAAAGGCAAAACTTTTGGTCCCCTTCAGATCCTTTGAAGGCAATAACACTTTTACCATAGTCAAATAGGAATAAACTTTTTACCTACTCTGAGCTCCAAAATATTCACTGCAATTATTACTTGAGATACTCTGGTATACACATCTCTCTATAACAGAAGACCTTAATCTTAGCTACACATCAGAATCATCTGTGGGAAATTTGAAAATGCCAACATTCAGGTATTGTTCATGAGTGTGTGTCTCTTCTATGGCTTCTGTGCATCTTGGGCTCTTTCTGTCTCTAAAATGTGTGCACATATTCTCCATTCTAGCAGTAGAGAGATGCATACCCTATGATTGTAATGCATAAAGAAGAATTTCCAGGTTCAGCCTGCCCTGAAAAAGAATTTTATGATATGTAGAATAACAAATGTAGAATATTTTATACTAAAATATTCCATCTTCACCCAAATGCAGTTGTCCTTGGTATTAATCTAAATTGATTCAAGTCCTTCCTCCACAGGTTAAACTAGCCATCATCTACAGATGACTCCCATAATAGAATAGTTTCTTTAGTTTACAATAAAACACCAGTACTTGGAGTGGGGAGGAACTCTGTACCAATTTTAATGTTGTTGTTGATGGTGGTGAGGATGGTTTTCCCCCCACCACACACACACACCCATCAAAAGGGCTAAAATAAAACCACAGTCAAAATTAGGGCCTGGCAAGGATGTGGAGGAACAGGAATTCTCATACTCTGCTGGTTGACCTGTAAATGGTACAACAACTTTGGAAAACTATTTGTCAGCAAAAGCTGAATACATGCACACCTGAAAAACTAGCAATTATAACTGAGATTCATGTATATATTTACCACAGACTTGTGTAGGAATATTCATAGCAGCACTGTTCATAATAACCAAAACTAAGAAGAACCAAAATTTCCATGGCATTTGAATCAATAAATGTGGCTATTGTGGTTAATTTATTCAATGAAATACTATAGAGCAACTGGAATGAATGAATTTCAAACCACAGACATGACATGAGTGTACCTCATAAATATGTTAAGTAAATGAACCGGACACAAAAAACTATAACCTATATGATTCCATTTGTAGCAAATAAAAAAACACAGGTAAAATTAGTCTAGAAGTCAGGATAGTGGTTATCTTTGGAGAGAAAGGGGTGGTAGTGACTTGAGGGAAACATAAAGAAGTTCTGGGATCCTGGTAATGTTTTCAGTCTGAGTGTTGGCTGCATGAATGTTTAGTTTTTTTAAAATTTATCAAGCTATATATTTAGGCTATGTGTACTTTTCTGTATATGAGTTACATTTTAATAAAAATCTTGTATTTTTTAAAATCACTTTTAATGTGAGAAAGTATCTAATCAGCATAATCTGCTGTAGATCCCTCTTTGGTAACTTCAAGTCCATCTGATCTAAGACTGATGAATACGCTGCTACGGAGACACTACAAAGAAGCAGAGAAATCCTAGTTATATTTCTTCCTTTTCTCCAAATCAACTGCACCTAAATCAAAAGATTGCTGTCTTTGATGTTGAGATATTCACAGGTCACCCACAATACTGTCAGCAAAATTCATGAAAATAGCAGCTTTGATACTGAATTAAGGGTTGTAGGAAACTTTTCCTTATAATGTAATGAGTGGCTCTTTATCATGCCAACATCCCTGAGCAAGGCATTTCCCATTCAGTGTATCATAGCAGTCTGTCACCACCTTCAATGCTTAGACTAGGGAGCGGCATCACAGGCCAGAGTGTTATAGTAGGAAAAGAAAGCAAACCTGGACCTAGCGGAAGCAGTCAATGTGTCAGTGAGCACTTTCCATATTTGACAGCCTTTTGCTGTCCCAGCAACTCCATGAATCTGGAAAATAGTCATTTTTCCCATTTCTCAGTTGAGCAAATATGACCATGGATTTGGCCAGTTACACAGCTGAAGATTGGCATAACTTGGTTAAATACCCACACAATGACTTTCCATCCAATTCTCTTTCTCTTGCCAGACCTTCTCCTATGAGCCAAAGTAAGAATAATATCTACTTTGTTGGGGTCACTCTTGAATAAAAGAGATGATTTTTTTTACAGTATTCTATGACTAAATGTAGTTTACCTGTCCAAGTCACACTTTTATGTTTTCATTTTAGAACTTAAGAGCTAAGTACCTGGAAGCATATCTCCCCTGCCAACCTAAGCAAGGCCTTGCCTTTGCCCTTGGCATACATGAACACAGAACCAGTCATGAGAGGGGTTCCCAATGGTTTAGAATATAAACTTCCTGCATAAGAACTGCTCCAAAACCCAGAGACTTAAAGTTAACATACCAGATTCTATTAAAATGATCTACAATGGATATATTTGATAGGAAGAAGAGAGACCACCAAACAGAGGCTACTGAGGCCCATGGGAGGAAATATTCAATTACATATTAAAGAAGTAGTCCCTTCCCCAACCAGAAACAAAATCAGAAACTCTGGAAGTGGGGCTTGGCCATCTATATTTCAGCAACCCTTTCAGGTAACTCTGCTGTAGCTGAAGTTTGAAAATAACTGTGTTAAAATAGGAAAGCATTAGGAAATATATGAGAACTGTTTTAATCACAGTACAATATGACAACCCAAATTTAAAGAATAAAAGAAAGATGACCATTACCCTCTGAAGTAAAACACAACAAAGCAAAGAAAGCAAAATGTGGGCAATAATTCATGAGGAAGAAGAAATAAGTCCCAAAACCTGAAAGACAAGTTTTTTTTTCTTGAAAACACATTTTTGCTCTCATTTATATTATTGCTAGTTGTGAATACTTGATAACGTGAAAACAAGAATGGAATTATTTGTCAGGGAGATACCTTGAGGGGTAGCTGCAGCTGACATTAGGAGTTATGCACTGCTCCTCCTTCCATTGCATTCCAGATTTAAAAATTTTTTTTAATGTTGTTCAATTACATTTGTCCCCATTTTCTCCCCATTGCTCTCCCTTGCCCTACCCACACTCACCTGCCACATTCAACTCTCCCCCCCAGTTGTCTTTGTCCATGAGTGCTTTAAACATGTTACTTGATTTGGCCCTTTCCCTTTTTTCCCCATTACCCCCCTCCAGATTATATTTTTATTTCCTGCCTTTTAATCATCCTTTTCTTATTCCCCTTAGTGAGGACTAAGACCTGCCTATAGCACCCCAGACCTCATTGACTCCCTTCTAGAAGTCCTGACCTTTAAGGCATTGACATTCCAAATCCTTCAAACCCCATAAGTACAAAATTCCATTTTACTATAGCATTTTAAATAATAGATTTTAACTCAAAGAGTAAATTGCTTTCACACACACATTCTCTGTTTAGAAAGCTGCAATGCTGTCCTTATAATTCTGATGTGATATCTAGTACATGGGAGGCATTCAATAAATAAATCCTTATTCAATAAATATAGGTGATTCTCCCAATTACTCTATAAAGGAAGCACAACAACTATTCTCATTTTGAAGGTAGAAAACAGGGACTGAGAGGATGCAAGTCTTAACTTGTGCTCCAAAGGAATAGTTAACCTGAGCATCTGTGTTCAGGCCTGTGCTCATTACACATGCATCAACACACCACCAGTGACAGCAGTGAAAACCAAATCATTCACAGCAATATTGCGGGAAGTACCAAGCAACTGGTTTCAAATGCCTGAAATGGTTTCCTGAGGCCAGGGAGCAGCATGCTCTGCAATCCAGCTGGGGAGTCTATCTTGCTGACCTCTTGCACCAAGGAATTCCTCTGGTTTCTATTTCCAACTTTTCAATTATGTAACCCTGTCCCTGTGATGGGAGATTTGTTAACATGCTTGAGAATTTGTTGCCCTTCTCTTGAGTTAAATCATCAATCTTTGAACAAGTAACTTTTCACATCAGCAATCTAAGTCCTCTTAAGTCACAATCACAGGACTTAAGTCCTAAGTCACAATCAGTAATCTTTGGGTGGATAGTGAACAGAGGAGTAGGCTAGAACTTCAGAAGGAGAGCATCGCCCATTATCCAGGAGGGAAAAGGAGCAAAGCAAAGCTTGTTCAGGGAGTGATTATCCTGTTTTTAAATTCAAAAGGCTTTATAAACACAAACCTCAGTTACAACATAGAGAGGCATAGATAAACTAGTGGGTCCCACAGTGAAGGCAATGCATTTAGATTTGGTGTGACACCCAAGAATCAGCATGTTGAACTCGCAACACAGCTGTCTCTAATGCAAAGTTTCCACAGACTGCTATTTTAGACAGAGTAAAATTAATAGTATTTTACATGTAGGCCCAGACATAGAAACCAAGCCCAAATCCCCGATATGTGCGGCAAACATAAAGAAGACATTTGACAACTCAAGTTTCTCAGTGTCACCATCTTATTTGACCATGGGACAGTGGTTTTCTTTCTTCCTCACAGTATTGTGCCCATCATTTCATTGTCCTTAGGTCATTCCCAGCTCCATCTCCTGACCACTCTGTCTACCATAGAGAACTCTGCAATCTCTGTGTTCCAGGCTCCCATACCAGCTAGCATGCAGCCAGTTTCATCCAATGGGAGAGTTTGCAGGAGGTCAGTGAGCAGAAGGAAGGGAGAGGTCAGGGTAATTCTCCCATTCTTCTCCTTCATAGGCAGTATCTCAGACAGCAACTGTGCTTTGGTTCCTGCGAGAGAGGCCCACGGTGTCTTAGCTTTTTTAGGTGGCCTCAGCTCAGAGACACTACCTGCTTCCTTGTACTTCTAGCGCTGGAGGTGATAACGGCTTTCTGCTTTTGCTACTCTCTGCATTTCTTCACCAGTCCCTTTTTGGCATCTCAGATCTTTCGTCAGCTGTGTACAATTCCCTTCCTTGTTTTAATTTCCTCTGATTTCAAATTAGATCAATTTCTGTTCTTCTGACTGACCTCTGACTGCTTCCTAGAGTTGCTTTATACCATCCAGCTAGAACAGCAGCCTTGGGTGTCCCACCACAGCATCCCAAGAAGAAGTGGTGGGGCCCTCATCTTGACTTCCAACATCCACTTTTCACTCATTGACTCTAGCTTCCTGGTTGGTCATGCAGGGTCTTTGCCTTCTTTCAACATCTCATTCTTCTTATCTACCCAAAGCTCTGAAATCAGAGACAAAACAGAGCATTGAGTTTTGGCCTGTCTTCTTCCACTGTCTCTTTCTGTTCCTCTTACCTTCAGAATCTGATCTCTGATAGAAATCAGTAAATTAACTAAAATTAAGTAAGTACTAAAGCTGTTACACTTTAATAGGGACCTTCATCGTTCAATACAGAATAAGATTCAAAGGGAAATTTCAGCAGAGGCAAAGGGACAAATATTTTAAAACAATGAAACCCTTCTTAAGGCACCTCAAATCATACTTTGGAAGGAATTGCCTATTTTAATAAGGAAAGATGACCAGTTTAGTTTAGGATAGGGAGAAAGGGAATTTTGAAGGGGATGTGGTAGAAGAATAGAGAAAATTTTTCCAGCCACTTTATAGAAGCTGGCCTTCATTGACTACTTACCGGATACAAGACACTCTCCTAAATATTTTAATTCTGACACCATCCTCTGATATGTATTACTGATATTTTTAAACAAATAGTAGAACAGAGAATAAGAAGTTTAAGTTATTGACCCAAAATTATATAGTTGCTGAATAGAGGGGCCAAGATTCAGGATAACTATAGGAATTCCATGCTCCATCACCTAGTATATGTGAGTCAAACCAAGGAGAAATAAAGTAGACAGTAAGAAAAGCTATCACATTACAAATAATAGAACATAAAACAGGATCTCTCTTTTTTTCTTTCATTTTTTTCCTGAAGTTTTCCTGATTTTGCATTTTGTAGCACATGGTGTATGTGTTTATTCTAGGAAAAGCTAATCACTCAGTGAAGGGGACACTGCAGAGGTGAGTGGCTTTAAAGAGGAGGGGACAACATAATTAGCAACATGGAAGGAATCTGTTGTGTTATCACAGCCTGGTGGTGATTTTTTCAGGCATGATGACTTTGCAAGACTGGAGACATGCTTCCTCAGGAAGAGGGAGAGTGACAGAAACATTTCCTCTCCCTAGAGATGGGACTGAGCCAAAGCATGGTCAGGAGGGAAAGACTTCACCAACACAAAATTTAACCCATGGTCCTAACAATGAAAAACTAATAACTTAAAGTATAGCTGACAAGTTCTATTCTCAGAATGTGAGCAATGATCCATGGAGAAATTTCTGTAGCATTTATTTTTCATGAAAATACTAAGGAAGTTACCAAAAAAAAGTAGTAGTGATAGTAGAAATAAAGAAAATTATCTCAGAAACATTGCTGTGATTCTAGTTTATGTTCTCAAATAAGGATGTTGGAGTGTTTCTGAGGAAGATACATTTGTCCAAATCCATCTGGGAAATTGACCACAAACCCAACTCAACTGTTGTAAGAAAAATAAAAATTTTTATTAACTCAGTACACATGAATTGTTTCAAGAATTATTATACATATCTAAGAATTCAAATGATATCAACAGAACATTCAGGAATTACAGTCTTTCTTGGTAGACTATCAGTTGGGAAAATATGTGAAGTATTTTACAAATAGATTGGAGAAGAATCTATAAGAGCAAATTTTTTTAAATGGAAGTAAAGAGACTTGATGGAAAAGAACCAAGAAAGATTTGTTCATTTGTTCATTCATTCATTCATTCATTCATTCATGTGATAAGCATTTATTTGAGTCTCTAGCAACATCAGATTCCTTCTCCTATGCATGGAAATGCTTTACCTTTTAACTAATTCTAACCCAAAGTTTACATGCAATAAAATTTAATATTTTAAGTTAAAATTGTGAATAATAAACAGTTTAGAGAAGTGTTCTAGTGTGATACTAACTGATTTCAGTTCTCCACATTTCTTCCCCATACTTACACATAGATTTAACAATAGCTTTTGATAAGTATTCTTTTTTCCAGAACCATCCTCCAAATTAACTTATTTTTCTGCCAAGAAAAAAAATTTTTAAATCTGTGGAATTTTTAAAATACTGTTTCACAAGACATTAAAATATCTCAATCTTCTCAGTGTTATTCAATTAGTATCAGAAATATTTATATATATATATATATTTCAAGCATACTTTTCTTCATTGAGTCAAAGAGAGTAAAGTAGATGGCAAAAGAAACAGGGCAAAAAGGAAATACACAGTCTTTATTCTGCATTTTTCTTTTGCATCATATCATTTGTGTCTTCAAACATTAAGCAGCTCCAGACAGATGTGCATCTATTTATTTTGGCACTGCCAGAGTTATTGTATGAGCCACTTTTGCTTGGTAAGTTTAAGGAACAATAAATAATAATAATGGGAAAGAGCAGTTTGATAACGACACAGTGGAAGGTTGGAGGTCATGTGGCAGTTGACCCCCAATTGTAAAACTCACATTTCACATCAATTACAGAACTAGATGTAGATTAAACAAGAAGGGAGACCCCACTTCTTTTTTTAAATATAATTTGAATACATTGTGACGCCTCAAAAGAGAAAAGCACAGTGTTTTCTGTCTGCCCATATAGTGGGGATGGCAATGCCAAATTTGCCATAAGTTTCTGCTGTCAGAAAACTGTGCAGCCAGAATCAATCATAGGAAATTATGTTCAGCTGAAAACATGTTCCCTGTCATGTTACCTTAGCATCCTTCTGATTCATAAACAGCTAATTCTACCTATGATGCAGGATTTGAAATGACACTTTCCTGATAAAGAAAACTTGATATTGAGCAAGATTTACTAATTTTCTTAATAAATCCCCAGTCTTATGCAATTCCAAGTGAGAACCCCACTCCTTCAAAATAAAGCATCAAAAGTTATAAGAATTTTACCATCCCCCCCTTTAATAGACTTGCCTCACCCATCTCTGCTGCAGGTTTCTCTAATGAGGTCTTTTAGTGAGTAATAAGGATGTTAATGAAGAAGTTCGTTGCCCATACTGCTAAGGATTTGGCCTCTTTCAATAGACAATAGAAGTGATCAGTATTTCTTTATTATGTGGATAGTGATGGGGATGTTTAACTTGAGGAAGGTAGAAATTTAAGGTAGAAGTGCCACACTTCTGTTCCAGCTAAAGAAGGATTAGCCATTAGCCAGGGATCATGCCATTGCTAATGAGCTTTTAAACATGGTCAATTTTTTTTTAATCCTCGCCCAATGAAATGCCCATTGACTTTAGAGAGAGGGGCAGAAAGGGAGAGAGAGAGAAGGAGAGAAACATTGATTGGTTGCCTCTCACACATCCCCCAAGACCAGGGACCAAATCTGCAACTTAGGCATGTGCCCTGACTGGGAATTGAACCCACGAGCCTTCGATTTTCAGGATGATGCTCTAACCAGCTAAGCCACACTGACCAGAGATAAACTTGATCAGTTTAAAAATTAATTTTATATTTGATACCTCATTGGCAGGAGGGTGACTCAATGTCCAATGAGTTTCTAATATATGCAGAGTCCCATAATAATCAGCTATGGCTATAAATGGCTGCTTAGCAGAAAAGGCCCACGGTTTGATGCAGGTGATCATAGTTATACAGATATGTTATGACTGGACTGGTTCATGGGTTTTCTCCAGAGGTTCCCAGGTATCAAGGTATCCATCTTCTCAGCCAATATAGAAGACTCCAGGCCAGCTCAGAGACCAGTGCCCTGAGGTGTATCTTTTTGGAGCACAGGATGACTGAAGGAAGGGTCCAATCATGACACTTTCCTTCCAGATGGCCACGTTCCATCCCCCAATGGTGAGGATAATGTCCTTGTAAAAAGGTGACCTCTGAACAGTGTGGATGGAACCATCATGGACAGTGTAGAGGCTCACTGGCTTCTTTGAGTATCACCAGTAAATTAATCCAGCTCCTGTTCTCCTGCCAGAGTGGTTTTCTGATTATTTGGTTGGTCCAGGATAAAGTCACAACAATTAGTAGGACACTTAAGTCTCTTTGCCACTTGGATCTAAATGACCTTCCTGGCCCCTCTCCTGTTGTTGCCTTCTCTATTGCTATGGTTTGGCCATGAGATGTCCCTGTTTCCTCATTGTCCCCTGGTCTCTCAGGCTTCCATGACAGCACAAGAAAATTCTTGAGTAAGAAAAGAAAGAAATGGAGCCTAAGGTAGAGAAGTAAAAAGTTAAAACATATCAGAAGAACAACTGAAGGTTGAGTTGAAAATGGATTGCAAGAGTTATTTGGAACTGGAAAGGACCACCTTCATCAGCCTGGGTCTAATTAAAGCATCAGACATAATGCCATTCATGGAGATGATGTGGGAATCCTTCCTGTAGGGGCATTTTGGGAGCTTCATGGGACCTTATTCTCTTTTTATCCATTATTTTTTATGTAAGGTGAACTAGCAAATTTAACATCAAATAGGCTTATTTATACATAGTAGGCTTTTATTTCATTGTCATTAAATTTTTTTAATTATAACAATTAAAAAGTCATTTTATCCTTAGATGGTAGAATTCCAAGTGTTTTGACTTTGCCATTTTTTCATGGTAGAAATTAGGCAAAACAGAGGCTTGTTTCCCCCAGGTCCTCCTCTACTCCTGTGTTGGATCTGTAGTTCCACCTTAGAGATGTTTCTGATTCCTTCAGCTCTTCCAGATCATTCTATGCTGGCTTGGGGTTGAGTGATTCAGGACTCTTTCCTGAAGTTTTGGGTATATAACTTAGGTGAAGGGACAGTTTGATTTAATAATTTATTGGAGTAAAAATTTCTTAGAGACAGTGTGTTCAAGGAGAGAAGAACTATTGGAGGAAATGGGAAGTTTGCTGCAAAGGCAGTTGGAATTAAAAAGTTAGGAAGCCTTCTTTCAATAAATTAGACAGAAACATATAGCACAATTGTTCCCATATACATAATGCATTCAATAGAACACATTAATTGATTTCCCCTGAGCTAAGCTATGGGTTTAATAGTGCCATATGATAACCCCCAAGAATCAAAACTGTGTCAGAAACAGCTACATTTCAACAAAATCATTTCTTCTACCTCCTGGGTTTACAAACTACTTTTCCCAGCCTCTCCTGCAGTAAGAGTAGCCATGTGACCAAATTCTAGACAATGGAATGAAAGCAGAGATGCTGTATGTTATTTCCAGCCTGGCTGTAAAAGTCTGCCAAGCAATTCTCCAAATTCCTTCATTTCTCTTCTAACATCCAAAAGCAGAAAACTAGCCAATCAAGAGATCCTTTGCAGCAATTCACAAAATAAGAGCCTGGGCCCTTGAATGACTTTGCGAAAGGTCCACTAGTCAGGAATATTTACATTGTACAAAAAAAAAAATACAAAAATTAAATTGTATTATGTTAAGCTGTTGAGATTGTGATGTTGGTGATGTGTGTTATGACAAGCTAGTGCTTCTTACTCTTATCATTTTCCCACAAAAAATACCAGATTTCGAAAATAGAAAAAAAAGTCTACAAAAAGATATTTGCAAGACACAAAAAATAATATATTTCAATGTGAGAACTTCTTACAAAATTATAAGGTGCTAAGCAAATGACAGTGTTTGCTCTTATTATGCTTAACACTCAACTAGGGTGGAACTACTTCCAAAATTACAAAGATTTAATATGATCCCATAGAATTGTCTTAGTAATTTCTCTGAGGTACTAGTTATTTCCAAAGCAACCATGGTTTTATTGACCATACAGAAATTAGAGTCTAGTATTAAGAGTGCAAAAAATAGAATCAGTAGGCTCACAGTTGACAGTAGCAATTTACCAGTTCTAGTTCATGCTTCCTAAAAATTCATGTTCATTTTTCAGAAACAAGATTGAAGATTTAGTATATGACCATTTAACAATCACCATAGCAATAATTGTTTCAGTCAAGAATCTTCAATGGAAGCTAAAACTAGTGAGTAAAAGTTTGTTGAGAAATAGTTCATCAGATAAAATCACCATTAGACAAAGACCACAGTAATAACTATTGCAGGCAAAATCTACCAATGGGTGCTAAACTCAATAGTGAAAGTTTGAGGAGAAACAATATATTTTCACAGTCTCCAATATCTCCCCCAAAATACTGATCAGTTATAATAGGAAAAGTAGTAACTCTACATGAAGAAATCCAGCAGACACCATTTTAACAAGTGATCAAGGTTAACATCACCATCAATAAGACATCAATATGATGATGTTCCCCTGATATCATGCAGTAGGAAGGACACAGTGTCAATTCTGTGGCAGTCTTGACACAAATTAATAACACAATCTAATCAGGAAAATATGGCAGACAAACTGTAACTGAAAGAATCTTAAAATCAAATAACCAGCACTTACTAAAAGTGTTGAGGTCATGAAAGACAAGGGAAAAAAATTAGGAACAATCATACGTTAGAGGAGACTCAGAAGATACAAAAAAATAAAAGCAATATGGTATCCTGGATTGGATCCTGAAACAGAGAAAGAGCATTAGAATAAAAAGCAGGTGAAATTCTAGGAAGATCAATAGTTTAGTTAAGAGAGTTGTACTAATGTTAATTTCCTGATTTTGACCATTGAACTATATTTCTGTATGTTGCTAACATAAGGGGAGGCTGTATACAGGGTATACTGGAACTCTGTATGACTTTTGCAAATTTCTATAAAACTAAAATTATTTCAAAAAAGGGAAAATATATAGTCTCAAGTATTTCTCCATAAAATATTTAACTATAAAGGGAACAACAATAACTTTACAGTAAAGGAAACTGGTAGGTACCATGTGAAGGAAGTAAAGATAATATCACCATTAATGGGACAAATGGAAATTAAATACCTCCAGATGTGATACACTGTGGAGGATTTATCACAAGTTCTATGATATTCTTGCAAAAAAAATTATAACATGAATTTAATCATGAAGGAGCCTCAGAAAAATTCAAGTTGATAGACATTCTACAAAATGGCAGGCTTATACTCTAAAAATGTCAAATTGTGAAAGACAAGAAAAACTGAAGAACTGTTTCAGATTAAAGGGGGCATAAGAGGTATGGCAGCTACATGCATCAAGCAACCCTGAATTAGATCCTGAACAAGATTTCACTTTCTTTGGCTATAAAAGAAATGAATGGGACAATTGATTACATTGGAATAATGTTTGCAGATTAGACAATAGATCTTTATCACTCTCAATATTCTGATCTTGACCATTGTTCTATAGTTATATAAGAGAAAGTCCTTGTTTTTACAAACTCCAATACCTAGTGACATATATAGGAGTGAGATATCATGTAGCAGAGGCTAATTTTTATTACTTATTGGGGATGTACTGATAAATACTATTGTAGTGACATGAAGGGGAGCATATGGAATGGTGGCAAATTGCCTAAGAAATCTTCATGGAAGAAAGGACTTCCTGGGCATTGGATAATGAAGAAACATAACCAACCACAGAGGTAGGGTGTGCAGTTCCTAGGCAGGAACAATGTTTTGGGAGAAAAGAAATGATGGGAATGCCCATGTAAGTTCTCTGAACAAGGAAGGGAACAGGTCTACTAAATCTGTAGTGTTTCTAGGATGTCAGAAATCACATGCAGCTTATCTCTTTGAAGAACATGCTGTCAAAGTCTTTAGGTAAACTGATGAAGAGTCTTGGTTTTTAGGTTTCTTTATCCATAGAAAAATAACGAATGAATGCAAAGGTATTCTTTTTTTTAGATATTAAATGTATCAAGTATTCTATGGGGAATAAATCATCAGTCTACTAAGAATGATTTAAAAGTAGGAAAACTATAGGCACATTTTCACTTGTGTGAAGTACAAATGAGAACAATATATTACTAGAAATAGGGAGGTCATGGAATTAGCATGTATGGAGTGGCATAATAACCTATGGATAAGTCTAACTAAGAGAGCTATTTTCTTTCTATCATATTCAACAAAACTGTCCAGAAATTATTTT
Organism: Pteronotus mesoamericanus; assembly: GCF_021234165.1. NCBI lineage: Eukaryota > Metazoa > Chordata > Mammalia > Chiroptera > Mormoopidae > Pteronotus > Pteronotus mesoamericanus. The sequence continues at coordinate 29,645,076 of NW_026555105.1, read as the reverse complement.
AAAGCCTACTGCCTAGATAACTTCCTAGACTCTTATCATTGTGATTTACCTTTCCCAACCAGGAGAGAAGAAAATTTTCTCCAGTAAATGAATGGATAAATAAACATGCTACACCCAGACAATGGAATATTATTCAGTGCTAAAAAGAAATTAGCTATCAAGCTATGAAAAGAAATGGAGGAAATTTAAATGCATATTACAAAATGAAAGAAGACAATCTGAAAAATCTGTATAATTCCAATTCTATGACATTCTGGAAAAATCAAAACTATAAAGACAAAAAAAAGATCAATGATTGCAAGGGTAAGGAGAGAGGTATAAAAAGGAGGAACATGGAGGATGTTTAGGGCAGTAAAACTACTCTGTATGATACTAAAATGGTGGACACTTGTCATTATACCTTTGTCAAAACTCATAAAATGCACACTAAGAGTGAATTCTAATGGACTTTGGGGGATCATGATGAATCAGCTAATGTTCATCAGTTGTGACAAATGTACCACACTGATGGGGAATGTTGGTAACAGGGGAGACTCTGCATGTGTAGCTTGAGGGTTATATAGGAAATCTCTGTACCTTACTCTCAATTGTTTTGTAAACCTAAACTTTCTCTTAAAATTAAAGCCTATTAAAAAAATCGCAGGCACACTTACCCCCAAAAGAATATATTCTCTTAGAAAACATTTGTCTTTTATCACCAAACACTGTTGATTTTTTTTAAGTTATTTAATTATCCTGGATCTTTTGTAAATGCTACACAAGCTTCAAATTCTGAATTTGAAGATTATTTTTGTCATTCTGAAATAAGTTTCAACTATGAAATATGTAATTCTATATAGGAGACACATTGGGCACTTTTAAGACATTCATCTCTGGAAATGTACTCCAAATCCACAAGAGTAAGAAAAACAAGCCTTGACAGGAAGCACTCAAAATCAGAAGAGACCTAAATGATTTCTACTTACTTTTTAACACTTAACAAAGAGGATTGACTACCCAAAAAGGCAGCTCTTGCATTGCTGACACCACCAGTACCCTTCGCTGCTTCCCCTGGCAAGTGACTACAAGAGACCCTGGGCTGCTGGGTTCCAGGAACTCCTTCAGCCTCAGAGCACATGGTGGGACCCAACGGGAAGCTCAGTGAAGCTGGAGCAACAACAGCCATGCTGCAGGACACACCATGGCCCATTGCACAATTACATGGCTGCCCTGGGGTTTTCTCACTTCAGAATCATGGTGCATACCAATGAGGCTGAGCAGGAATGACAGCTAGAGTCCCAGTCTTTGTGTCTGGACCACCAAGCCCTTTGGGCTAAGGCCACAGTGGGCCATGGCCTGCCCCTTGTATCTCCCAGCTGTGCACCCTGGTGAACCAAGGAGCCTCAAACACTGTGCATACCACCCTTCTCTGCAGTGATCATGACAGAAATTCTCCAACCTAATGACACGTGGACTTGACTGAGACCCAGCCACGGCAGAGATGCTCCTGAACCCTGGGAGCTAAGGTCACTTTCCCAGTGAAAATATGGGTCCAAGGCCTCCTGGTTCCAGGGTTTCCCCCTGCTACTCTGTAGCAGTAAGGAACACAGACTGCCTGTCACTAGGCAGGCCAGCTAAGCCAGAAAGACCTGCCCTAGGGCCTAGAACCCAGATTTCGAGAGGACCTAAAATGCCTGCTCCTGGATGTCAGGGACAGAGGCCGGGCCTCCCATAAGAAACTCAGCACCCACGTCAATGTCGTACCTCCAGGCATCCAGTCTCTTTTTCTCTGTTTGAGTTCAAGGGCCTCCTGAATTCTTAGGCTGAACCCCATGCAGCTCTGAGGACAAAGACAAGACAGAGCTCAGACAGAATCACCTTAGTCATGTCTCCCTGTAGACTCCACAAGAACAACTTGATACCCAACACACAGCACTGGAAACTCAAAGTCCCCAGAGAGGCAAGTTTATGCCTCAAAGACCATTTCAACGTGCATTCAACACTTCTTGGTTCTGTCTGTTGTGGGCCCAGCCTCCCCTAGTGCAGTCTTGGCAGAATTTGGCAGGAACAGCATTGCAACCTGAACAAAGACCTGAGCACCACCCGGCCAGTCTCCTGGGCACAGTAAGGCTGAGTGGGCAGGCACAGGCCTGGGTGGGCTTGACAGCGACTCTCCTGAAATGGTGTCACCCAAGAGAGAGAAGCAGCCAGGAGTCAGTGCCAGGCCGCTGGGGGCTGTCAGCAGTTCAGAGTGAGTGGGACACAGCTGCTTCCCAAGTGAAGCAAATGACCACTTGAAGAAAAGTTTCCAAATGTTGCACAAGGACAAAGCAGCTTTCTGGATCCTATTTAATAATCATAGAAATCACAAAATAAAATTTAAAAAGTGCTGCTTTAAGATATGAACATTCTTTCTCCTCTAGGTCTCTTATGCCTTTGAGTAACAGAAGCACTTCCTTACAGTCATAAAACCAAGACTATGGAAACAAAAAGGAAGCCATGGAAGCCCCCCTCATCTGTCAGAAGGAATGTCAGGCATATCATCTTTAGGCTGAACTTTGCCCTCAAGATTCCGCATTCTGAGATTTAATTCCAAAATCACACTGCATCTCTAGGCATTTTCTGAGAAGACTTAGCTGTGTTGAAATTTTTATTCCTGAGGACACAGGTCATGCTATATTCATTTATTCTTTCCACAGATATTTACTGAATGGCTACTAAGTGTCAAGACTTAGTCTGAGGCTGAGAGTATAGCAACAAATAAGGTACATGAGATTTCCTTCACTTGAGATTACATTTGGGTGAGATCAGATCAATAACAAATAAGTAAATATATGTAAAAAATAATGAAGGATATTGTAATAAGTACTGGGAAGAAATTGAACAGTGATAAAATAGAGAGGAACTTGGTAAGGCGACTTTAACTTCAGGATCCAGGAAAGGTCTCTCTGAAGAGTAACATTTAGCTGAGACTTTGAGTAGGAGGTTGCCATGGGCAGGTTAAGCCTGACATGTTTTGAACTATCCAATGGGGAGTTGTCAAGTAGGCAGTCGTACATACATGGAGTTCAGAAGAATAGTAGTTAATGTCATGAAAACAAGATGAGATGATCTGGATTGGTTGTTCAGAGCCTTACGTTCACCTTGGATTCATCTGGTGAACTTTAAAAACAATTCTCAATGCCTCAGCTTTTTCTTAAACTAACTCCATCAGAATCTCTATGGTGAAACTAAGCATCAATACTGTTTAAGGCTCCCCAGTTTATTCCACAGTGCTTCCAAATTTGAGAACCATTGTCATGAATATTCATCTAGAAGAGTAGTCTTAACAGAGTATGATTTACCCTCAGGAGAGATTTGGCAATAGTTTCTGGAGATATTCCAGATTATCACAACTAGAGAGATCGAGTGGGGTATGATACTGGACTGGCATCAGAGAGGTAGAGACCAAGGACTCAAGGCACAGGACATTCCCTACAACAAAGAATTATCTATTCCAAAATGTCAGAGTATCAAGGTTGAGAAACCCAAATTATATTAGGTATAGAATAGTGGTTCTTAAACTTGAGTGTACATCATAAACATCTGAAGGGCTTGTTAATTGCTGGATCCTACCACAGAGTTTTTGATACAGTTATTCTGGAGAGGGACATAAAAATTTGCATTTCTTATAAGTTTCCAGGTGATGCTGATGCTGATGCTCCAAGTACCACACTTTGAGAATCATCGATGCAGGACATTGGTTCTCATACACAGCTACATATTAAAATCACTGGGTGATTTTTAAAAATACTGATGTCTGGGTCCCATCCCTAGAGGTGGTGGTATAATTTATCTGGGGCATGGTCCAGATACTAAGACTCATGTGTAACCAAGGTTGAAACCACTTATCTAGGAAAACAAGGTAGACACAAAAAGACAAAAAAGCCATGGTTGGGCCTCTTTTACTCAAGGATTAGATGAAAAAAGAGTTGGAAAAAACACAGCCAGTAAAGAGGGTGGAAAAGTAGGAGAGTGTGCTGTTGGAGAGCCAAAGGGAAACTCTTCAAGACGGAGAGAATTGCCTGCTTAATCTAATATTTTATATTCTTTTGAATGTCAGCCCTCAAGGTTGGTACTAGCTGTCAGCCTATGATTGGAATTAAAAACTTTCTAAAAAATATCTTTCTTGGCATGTGCCTCAGATTTCAGGTCTCTCACTTAACTCTATTCAAGGACCAACCTGAAAAACTACCCTTGACAGTACTGAATTTCATAGAATTGTGTGCTGTCAGCCCCCAACAAGATACTATAGTTCTGCTTCTTTATTTTACCAGTGATAAAATAAAGGCCTCAAAAAGACAGCACCTTGGCCACAGTCATGCAGTCATGGTGGTAAGAAGGATTCAGGCTTCCTGATTCTCCTCATTACGGCCTTTACAGTCTGCAAAGAAAATCTTAGAAGTAAATGTCTGGAACCAGTGCCTTAAAATCAAAAGATCTCTTCTGTTTGCAAGCTCGGTTCCATTGTTCTGTAGCTTGCTTGTGCCAAGAATTCTCTTAGGCAGAGCCAGGCCAACGTTGGGGTTCCCCTGCTGACTCTCCCAGGAGGAATGTGTTAGCTAACAAGTCAACACTGGTGTCAGGCAGGTAAAGGCCCACGTCCGATGGATCAAGGACCTGGAATCTTTTATTAAGTCATTTGTTTCCTTTGTATCAGGCCCAACTCTTCGACTAGAGTTCTGGACCACGCCTATTACGCCCTTGCTTTGCAGTGACCCTTTTCTTGGTGAGGTCACATCACTATCCAGCAGAGTCCCGCCTAGCGTGAGTTCTGTGACAGACAGGAGTGAGCAGAGCAAGTCTGATAGGAATCCCTCATATGGCCTTTATTTCTCAGGCGGAGCATGGAAAGTACCAGTGAGGGAGTTTTTTTCTTCACTAAGATCCATTTTATGGTGAGAGAATAAAGGAATAGGGGTTTGGCCGAGCACATAATGGTGCAAAGCAGGTACCTCGGTCTTTTTTCATAAATTTTGTCTCTAGTGGGGTGGCAGGCTTGCAAAGTCCTAAAGAATAAACTACCTGAAAAACCCTAGAGGCTCCCATTTACAGTAAAATAAAAATTCACCCAACTTTCTAGTAACCTGAGGATAAATCAATGCAGAATGACCTTAGAAATTATTTGGACTAGTGTCTTTGCAAGTCTATGTCACTTTTCTCTAAACCAGCCCAAAAGTTACAGGCTTAAAATGACAACAATTTATTTAGCTCATCATTCTTTAGGTCAGCTGACATTTCTGGTCTGGAACAGCTTAGCTGATGTGTTTGTTCTTTTGGTCAGCTGGTACATGGTGGATCTGGGATCACCTCGCTCACATGTCTGGCTATTGGCTACAGCAACAGGGATGATTGAGCCAAGTGTCTCTCCTCCTCCAGCAAAGTCCGGACTTCTTCACTGTGTGGTTTCAACATTCCAAAGAGCAGCAAGAAAAAGCCAATCTCAATGCTCAAGCATTTTCAAGTCTCTGTTTTCATCACTCTTGCTACCATCCCATTGGCTGAAGTAAGTCACACCGCTTATTAGAGTCAGAGGCAATTCTATAAGACAATCAGCCCTGCCCAACACGTTTCCCTACATCCTTGTCTTCTAGGATACTCAGATGGCATGAGTTGTTCAGTACTATTAGGAAAGTAGATACAGGTTCTAACTGCATGATTGTGGACACAGCATTCTGGAAAGGATGCAGGAATAGGTAAATCATACTTATGTCTTCGGTTTTTAAAAAAATGAACATGTCAAAAACACCTCATAAATCCAGGCCCCAAACAGAAACAGAATAATAACACATAAAATCAAAAGCTTAATCATATAAAAAATGTAATAAAAAGACTTAAATATTCAATAACTTAAGTAAATTAAGAAATCCACAATGAAGGAAGTCAGGTTGGGATGTTAATGTAACTGCCGTGTTCAGGTTGTATTGCTTTACCCAGTTCTGTGGCTTCTGTATCTCTTGTTGACCTGTTTATCAGGCAGGCTAATGACAGGGAGTTTTTTAATACAGCTGAAATATTTTTAAAATATTTTCCTCCACTTTGCTCTCATGTTCTCTTTTTCCAGATAATCAAAAGAAAATTTCTCTGGAAGTATAAAATAGTTTTAAAGAATACAAAATTGCGTGCCTATTTTCTTTTCTTTCCTATTTTTGTTTTTCTATCTTCTTTCCTTAAATTTATTTCTGGACCTAAAGTAAAATGCAAGCTGTTGGATAAATTTGGCTTTTTCCTCTTTAAATATCTCTACAATTAGTTCATTGCATTAAATATACATTTGAAATGAACAGAGGGGTACTACACTTATTTCTACTGTAAAATACAATATGTGTATTTACCAGATTTCCTTATCCATGCCATAAAACTTTTCTTGTTCACTGGAAATACTATAGCTAATCTGCCTTCATCTGAGATATAAATGCAGCAGTAGCTGATAATAAGCTACAAGCATGTAGGCCACTTGTCGATATCAGGGGCCACCTCACTCCTTAAACACTGGAATTTAAAATCGTGACAAACTGAACACACGGGATTCCATTTCCATTGGTCTTTCATCATAAACCCAAGTATAGGCTCCAAAAGGTCCTAGGAGTGAAACTCACATTAAGGGGAAGAGGTGGAACAGACCCAAGTTGACTGAATCCTCAGCCTGCCTTACCATGTATCAGAAAGGACAAAGAGAGGATTCTCTCTCTTTTCAGCTAATTCTAAGTCAGTAGAGAATGTCTCCTCCAGTCCATTTCCAAAGGTTCAATACAAACCTTCTCCCCATCTCCACTCCAAAGACAAGTCATTGCTCCCATTTCATTCCCTACAGTGAAGATGAATCAAAACCCTGTGGATTAAGCACTAAGGCTTTCAAACTAGGGCCAAATGAGGACCCAGGGTACATAGTTTCATACAGAATAGAAATCTGACACTCTTCAAAAATACAAATTCTTTCATAAACCTTTTTAATACAGTGGTACTTCAGTACCTGGCATTAATTCATTCTGGAACTAGTGACAAGTGCCTAAACCAATGAGTACCAAACGATGAGGTATTTCTTTTGCCAGGCAGCACTGTGACTCATACAAGTTCTAGCAAGTGGGAAGAGTCTGGAGCAAGCACATGGTGTTGAAACATTTTTTTTCTCATCAAAATGTGACAAATACAGGGTTTGATGAGTTCTGAAGCCAGCACATTCCGAGGTATGGCTGTACTCACAACTGGGCTCAAGATATATTTGCAACACATTTGTGATTCCTGGGAATAAGCTTATGTAAACATAATCCTAAATATCCAAGCTAAATATACACATATCCACATACATTCACATGTGTATAACCATATCACAATGCTTGTAGTAAGCACTCTTGACTCTGCACCCTAATTTTCTTTAACAGGCTGGTGTACTATCCAGCTGCTGTAGATATTTCACCATTGTCCCTATTTGGATAATTGCCCTTAGCCAAACCAGATCCACCTTGCCTGCAATGTTACTTTCCCTGCTCCTCAGGAATATGGAGAGGCAACGAAAGAGTTACTGAAAGTAAGTTTTTAAAAAATACCAGTTTTTTTGCTTCAAGATAGGACCAACTATAATGCAATTCATGAAATTGATGAGGCTGAAGCTCAGCTGCGGATGAGACCACTCACTTCCTCAATGCCTTTTCCTTCTCAATTCCTCAATTCCTGGCCCATCCTTCTTGCTTCACTCTCTTTCTCCTGAGAGCACTTCTTCAATAAGTCATGTGAATGAATTCCTGTTTTAGGCTCTGCCTCTAAGGAATCCAACACAAGATAACACCCAATTACTGACCTTGAAAATTTTCAGCATGGATGCTGCTCTTGGTATTAATCCACCTCTATCTTTTACTTTAAAAGCATTTGCTACTGACTATATTCTTGATAACATTTCCTCTCATCTCTCCACCTCAGCCTCTGTCACTCACATAGGCAGCAAAGTCGGTTCCCTTTGCTCCAGCTGCCTGACACACTCCTATAGAAACTCAAAGCTCATTGCTCTCTTTACAACAATGTATAGATCATATTACGTACACCCTGCCAGAAAATAAAAGTCTTTAAAAATGATGCTTTGGAGACAATAATCTCCCTTGAACTTGAAACCCACAGACAACTGTCACAGGAATGGCTGGCCCTGGAAAACTTTCCCATAACAAGACCATTTTGTGAAATCAATGAAGCTGACACAGTCTTTGATAAGCTATCTCTGAAGGGCATAATATGTCAAATATTTCCTTATCATCTTCCCCTGTATGCTTTCAGAGAACATTCAATACTCTTTTCTTTTCCTCCCTCACAAAATTTATTTTCTGCCTTTGTATAGAAGTGTGACCCCCTTAAGCACACTGGGTGTGGAAAAACTTTAAATAAAATAAAATGAAAAAAATTAAGTAACCATGCCCCATACTACATAACCTCAGCTAAACCTCAATACAGAAGGAAGTCTGTCTCTTGGAATTCAATGAATGTGCACAATCACTATGGCTCAATTTCCTGTTAACCCTTTCTCTCTTTTCATCAGACAAAGACATGAACAAATTAGACAATATGGATGTTGGCTCATTTCTTACTATAATGATTATACTTCTCAGAGCTAATGTTTACTGAACACTCTCTGTGTGCCAGAACTGTTCTGTTTGGCACCTATGATTTCAAGCAAATACCACAATTACATTATCAAGGGATACTGTTTGTACACTTTTTACAGATGAGAAAACATTGTATCCCAGGGTTTCATCTGGAAACCCTATGCTGTACTGATCTTTCTTCTCTTATATAATTTTGATGGAAAATGTCCCTTTAAAAATTCTTTCTGATTAGTAGAATACTGTGCTATTTTTATAGTCAGGTTGTACTTTAAGAGTACATTATACTGCTAAAACAAGAACCTTTAATAAGGGCTAACTATGTGCCTTTTAAGTGCATGATCTTTAGTCATAAGAGCAATAATGTATTTTTATTACCTTCATAGAGTTGGGGAAACTGAGGCTTGGAGAGGTTACATAACTTTCCCACTATTAGATTCAGGTCTCCTCCTAATATCTGTGAAGCCAGAGCAAGAGAACAAGTGAGGGCTCTCACCTTTTCTTTCAATCATCTTCAAGGCTACCACAAGGGGCTGAGCATGCAACAGGTAGAGAACTCAGGCCAGCTGTCCAAGCTTTATCCACACCTATTATGCTCTAAACAGTTGGCATGCCTCAGGTCTAAAGGTGCATGCAGTGCCATTCACTCTCAGGAGGACACACTAGGGGAACAGGCCCCTGCAGGCCCTAGAGAGAACTCAGGACAATTTGTCAGGGAATCCTAATACAGGTTACATGGAGCATGGTCTGAAAGAGAGAGTGTGGTCCTAGGTGGGCATATGCTCCAGATCTTTGGATTTCTTGCCTTATGGGAAGAAATGTAATCAAGGAAAACCAGGGTATGGCTTACTATAGCACAGTGCCTAGGGCAAGAATCCTGATGGCCTAACTCTGAGAATGGAACTTGCTCCACAGCTAAGAAATGATTGAGGCAGAGTTTGGCTCGGGATTCTTAGAAGCCCTAATTGTTCAATGGCACCTTTCTACAAGAGCTCCAATTTCTCTGGTCTATGTCTTAGTTCAGTACAAAATAGAATCATGGAGCCATCCCACAGCTTTTCATGATTTAGATAAGAATATCTGTATTTCTTGGATGATTACATGAGCAAATAAAGCTGGCCTTTTAAAAGTTTGAAAGGGTAAGTGATCAATAGGCGATTCTTAGTAGAATTCTTTCCATACTTAGAATGCCTCTCTCAAGAATTCAAGACCCAGGCAAATAATTAACATGATTATGCATGCCTGCCCAACTGTAGTAAAAAGGAGCAGGAAGCAGGGGTTCAAGGCCTTTACCTTAAGGTAAATTAGGAGAGTAGGAATAGCTATTGAGAGTTAGCACCTAGCATGGTGCTTGGAGCATACTAGGTGCTCAATGAATATGCCATAAAAGAATACACAAATTGATGCAGCATAAATTTATGAGTAAAATTTAAGTATTTGACTCTTCTCTTTCTTGGACCAGAATTTGTCTCTTCTTGGTACGATGCATTTAATATATGTTAGCAATGCAATCAATGTCAGTCGGTTTACTTGGTTTTCAATCAAAAATTTCACATCTCTATGTCTTAAAAGAGGCTTGAGTTTCTTTGAGTAAAGCTCCAGTATTTCTTGGAAATCTCAGGTACAAAATCTTTTACCTTAAAACTTTAGCTATTTAAAGACTAGCTGCCTCCCTTCATTACTGTGTGTGTGAGAAACTATCACAAGTCTTCCTCATCTTATTTCCCTCAGCAACCACCCAATCAGCAACTTAGATACAGATCCAGAGATCTAAGACTCACTTTCCTCTCTAAAATGCCTATTTTGTAATATGATGAGTAAAAAGCTGATTATGTGTTCTTAATTTCTGTGAAAAATTATGTTCAAGTACGTGGTATGTGTGTGTGTGTGTGTGTGTGTGTGTGTGTGTGTTTGTGTACATGCACACAGAAAGAGAGAGAGAGAGACAAAGTGAAAAACATCTTTATTTTTACATAATTATTTTTGAAAAATGTAAATAAGGGCAGCATTGCATAGGTCAAACGATACATAATCACAGGCTTCATTCCTCCCTTGGCATCAGGTATGACCTTTACAAATGAAGGCAGCAAGGGACTTGGGCTACCTGAAGGCCTGTCTTTGTTACAACCTACGAATTAAAATATTCTTCAAACTAGCCCATGCACTGACATAGAGTCATCCAGACCTCCCTCATTTGGTTTACTCAGAGGCAAGAACACCCAAGCTCATGGATATATTGCCCACCTCCAAAGGCCCATCTGGTCGTACCCCTTATATGAACAGGCCCTTAAAGGAAGTCCAAATAATTTTATTTTTAGCATCACTGCCCTACTAAACAAAAGTTTGCAGAGACTACAAATGTACCAGTTCCAGATTATCCATTTTGGGGTCATCTGTGTTTATTCCAAGGAAGAGTGAATGGCATCACCTACCCCAAACAGAGAGGACAGTTATGACCCTGGGCAAAAGCAAATATTCTTTCCATGAATATTTAACAAAAAGCTATTACTTACCAGTGTGTGGATCTTTGGGCCCTGGCCAGTGTGGCTCAGTTGGTCGCAATGTCATCTTATAAACCAAAAGGCCATAGGCTCTATTCCAGTCAGCGCCCATGCCTGAGTTGCGGGTTTGGTCCTAGGTTGGGGCATGTATGTGAGGCAACTGATCAATGTTTCTTTCTAACATTGATGTTTCTCTCCTTCTTTCTCTCCTTCCCTTCTTTTCTCTCTAAAATCAATAAGCATGTCCTCAAGTGAAGATGAAAGAACGGAGGAAGGGAGGAAAGGAGGAAAGGAGGAAAGAAGGGAGGCAGGGAGGAAGGGAGGGAGGGAGGAAAGGAGGAAGATCTTTGGGAATTTAAATGAAGGTCTGGTGGTGGTGAATATAGGGTATATTTATTTTAAAAAAAGGAAAAAGAAAGAAGAAAGATAGCATCCAATTGTATCTGCAAACCATACACCTTATACAAACATTTGAAGAATACGCATGCATTTAAAGAATCTTCAAATGTGTGTCTGCCTCTAGCAAAAAGTCCCTGGAAGACTTCTCTTTAGTAACTTGCATGGGTTGATTTATTATATGTAATAAATGTATTACATTATATAAATATATGTATATATATATGTGCACAAACACAAGGAGTTAACATAGTTGGTCAAGAGCTCACATCCCAGTTTCCATCAATGGTCCTGGACTATGTCTGTTGCCTTGGTGTATGATAGTGCCACTTTTCATTATCAAAAACGTTTTTCCAACTTAGACAATGAACTGAACCCTACATTCCCACCAGACATGTCATTCTAGTTCTCTGTATGATTCTACACGTCTTCCACTATGAGAGATCAATATGAAACTTCATTTTCTGAGGTCTAATTCCTTATCTGTAAAGTGAGGATGGTAACAGCTACCTCTCAAGACTGCTGCAAAGATAAAGTGTGATGATAAATTTTAAATGTTTAACCTGCTGCTAACCATTCTTTTTTAAAGGCATGTCGTCTGGGAAAGAGTTTTATAATGGGATTGAACGATTATCATGACAAATCATTTCATCCATCTTTGGATATTTTAAGTAAAATATCATTGACCCCAGAAATAACTTCATCACGGCTTCCACAGTACAACACAGGCACATTCAATGATGGATTTGATCCATGCTATAGTATCCCTCAAAGACCAGGCTGCCAGGAACTCACGAGGTGGGGCAAACCTGCCTCAGGTCTCAGGGAATAGAAGACAGGGAGATACTGCCCTCCAAACTGTGATCATATTTTTAAAATGTTCAAAGATAGATTCTGTTTGGCTCCTCTGCTTCTCTTCTGCCCCATCTCTCGCAGTTGTGAGGGATCAGCCTGTGCCTGACCTGTGGTCAGCGTGGACTTGTGCGTTGGCCACATGTGGAGTTCTGATCCTGCCCCAAACACAGTTAACTTTCCAGGGGACTTTTCCAGCTCCACATTTTTCAAAGTGAAGCTCCCATTTCTTCTCCAGCAGTGGAGGACATGACCAAAATTTAATTTCAATTATGGCAATAACAAATTTATGAGGACCCAGTCCTTGTATTCTGTCTGAGAGTTGTGTCAGACATTTTATTGGTCATGATGAATACATTTCACCAGCCATCTAAACAAATGAGAGAGACCATGGGTTTTCTGCAAAAGACAGAAGATCAAATGAAGATTGGAACTGTCTGACTCCTCAGCACATAGGCAGAGAAAACATATCAGTTGGCATTTGCATAATTCAGTGAGATTCCCCATTTAAAAACTGACAAGGACAACTGAAACAGAGTGTTGATTAGAAACTAGATGGAAGGTTTATAAATTTTAAATTATCAGTCAGTAATAATTCTCAAATTGTAGGGAGAATTACTTGGTATTAGCTGGAGATTGTGGATTTTGTGCGTATGGATAGGTAAATACAATAGCTAATATGTATTAAAGATGTCCCATGCACCAGGAATTATGATAAGCACTGTATTGCATTTAATTTTCTTATTCACTTAATGAATTGTGAATAAGATTTTACAAGTGAGTAAAATTGCACCTACTTTACAAGTGGGGATTTGAAGCTTAAGAGTAAAGAAGTAATTTTTCCAAGGTCATGCAGCTATAAAGCTCCAGTTATGAACTACAAATGTAACTCTAGAATCTATGGTTTAACCATTACTGTACCAGGGACCCTTGCATATACAAGGTCTTTCCAGAAGGTATCCAGCCATGTTATATGAAAAACAGAGATGTTTATTGAAAAGATACAAGATACAAGAAACATTTTACATAGGACAATTATACCTCAGTCCCCTTCAAAGTAGGTACTTTGGGACTTCAAATAGTTCTCTCAGTCCCCATCAGCTGCCCCGTCATATTTTCCTGAATCTCATCCACAGCCTGAAATCTCTTCCTTTTCAAAGGTGATTTTAGTTTTGGGAAAAGCTGGAAATTACAAGGTACCTTATATGGACAGTAGGGGGGCCAAGTCACCTGGGTGATTTGATGTTTCACAAAAGAACTCTATACAAGATATGGTGCATGATTACATGCTTTATGGTGATGAAGCTGCCAGTCACCAGTTGCCCACAGCTGCAGCCTTCTGAATCATCTGAATAGTTTCCATGGAGGAATGTTCAGTCTCAATGGAAATTTGATGTAGATTTGTTGCTCTACTCGCTCAGTCATTCTGAATGTGAAACCCATGCAGCACGCATGCTCACTCAACGGGGTCTACCACCCCCACTTACTAGTACAGTGAAGTCATCATTGTTCAGGCATATGCATTCCAGTCCACTCTCCTTGGCTGCAGGGTACATTGATGTCACAAAAACCATTCTCTTTATATTAACAATGGCTGGACTTTTTCCAGACAGGCCTCGTATACAAATGTACACATAGTGACGTCACATTTCTTATCCTGATGAGAACTGGCCTGTGGCAAATCACCAACCCTCCTCAATAGAAGCAGTGGGAATCTTTGCTGGTCTCAGGAAGAGAAGCCCACTGAGTATGGAGCATAGCAAAATCTGGAACAAACCTGAGTCAAGCAAACAAATAATCTGCTAAGGTATCAAACCACTGGACTAGTCCAGGAATTAAGCTGTGAAGCAGAAATGAAAAAACTAACCCCATTATCAATCTTAAATCTTTATAATAGAACCAATTAACACTATTGACTGCATAATGTGTGCAAGAAACTATCCTAACCATTTAGGCATGAAATCATTCATTTAATTTTCAACATCGTCTCTTATGACCATTTTGCAGATGAAGAAACTGAGACATGGGGATGTGAAGTAACCGGTCCAAGACCACAGAATAATAGGTAACAGAGTTGGTATTTGAACTCAGGAAGTCTAGCTTAGGAAAACAAACTCATAACCTTTCTGTACAGTTATGCTCAAAGCTCTCATTTTAGGGGGGAATATATATTTTTGGTTGAAATTTTGCATGAAATCCAAAAGAAAAGACAGCTCAGAGTCCAGACTATGAGTGCTTTTGATTATAAATAAATACCGTTTTTCTCTTTAGGTCATAAGGAACTCTCTGCAACACTGGGGAAGAACAAGCTTTATAGTCCATGGTAGCCAAATCGCTATCTCTGAGATTATGAGAGCCGTGAAGTGCTGCCAATATTGATGGCAATGAATCATATTCTCAGTCTACTTTCCAGTTGCCATCTGGAGCTCAAGTGAAGTCAAGATGGGTGGTATCTCATCGTTACATATCGATATAGCTCTTCTGAAAAACTGGGAACATTACCCGAGGCATAATAACCCTCATAAATAATCTATCAACTCGAGGACATTAAATGTAAAGAAAGAGTGACCTCTGACCTCCATTCCCTTTAATGGTGCTTCATTATGCTCACAAATGGAGGCAAATTCTTAATGGGGGAATCAATTCTGCCACTTGGAAATAATTAAGACACATACATCAAACAACAGCTTTTTTTATTCTTTCTAATTAAGTGATCCATCCCAGAGGAGTGCTGAATTGGTCAGTGCAAATATAAATTACACTAAGCATGAGTGTTTTAAGATCAATGTAGAAGTCTCAATGCTTCCCCTGCATTCTGGCTTTACTTTCCAGACATTAAACCACTGCCCTGACTATGCCATTAAGAAACTAAAAAGCTGAATTCAGTTTGTAAGAAGACACTCAGAATCCCCCCAGGTGGCCAAACTTTCTGCCTGTCCTATGGATGAAGGAAACAAGCACAGTTACAAGGCTGACATTGTGGGAAAACTCCTCAGCATTCCATCTGCAGCTCCACACCGTCACCTTGGACTTCAAAATATCAGTGGATATAATATCTGGCTTTGAGATTAGTGGCTCAAATTTTGAAGGATATGTTTATACATTTTGCTAAACTGCCTTATCCTTCCTGAGATATCACCCTTGATGTGAAGGATTTATCAAAAGCCCATGGATGGGTTTTTACCCATTGTCTAAGGTCTCAGCCATCAGTACAATGGAACTCTTGGCTGTTAGGAGGCCAAACCCATCTTGTCTAAAACCTTTGTCTAACTTCTGAATCAACTCAGAAATTACATACAATATTGACTAATCAAATTCACCATGTTTCTCTTAGGAAACTAAAGCAGACTGAAAAAGAAACTAAATATATACAATATACTTTATGTTATCTTTTTTAATGGCATAAAATATTAATACTATTTTACTTTAATATGACTTTGGAAGATTCTTACAATCAACAAATGACCTATCTTCAAAAAGCATCAGGGAAGTATACAGGAGCATCTTATTATATCTATGTATAGAAAGCAAATAAAAGAACACTGAATTAAAGGCAAGAGAATCTATTTAAACCCTGGCTCTGTCACTTTTACTTATGTGCTTTTATGTCCACAAAGGGAGGGACTTCCACTATTTATTTGCAGCCCAATGGCTATGGCATTGCCTGCCATGTAAATATGTACTCAATAAGTATGTAATTATAAGTATGTGCCTGAACAAATGAGTCAAAAAATGTCTTGATCTGTGGAAATCACATCTCTGAACAAGCTTGGAAGACTGCTGTCTTAGGCTGAGTTTTCCAGAGCAGACCTGAGGAGAAGGTATGTGTATGAGTAAATTGTTAAGAAAGTTCTTTAAAGAAAAATTGCTATGTGAGTGGGAGAAGCAGGTGGGGAAGAGAATGTACCAAGCAAGCATGCAATGTCAGGTGACATCCTAACCCCAGCCTGATCCCTTATCCCATGGGGAACTCTGGAGCACAGATCATGCCTCTCAGTCTAACCCTCTTCAGAAAGAAGACCTGAGATTTCAACCTCCCTTACCCATCAGTTAGAGGGCATGTGTTGCATTGAGAGGTTTAAGGAAGCAAGACTCTGAAGATCAAGGTACAAAAAACAAAGCCCCAGAAGCTGGGGGTGAGCACATAAAACTACTAAAAGTAACCCAAGGGAATCTGCTCAGTGTCCTGTAAAAGTCTTCTACAATTGGTTTGCAACATTTTGTGCTTCTATGGATCCAAACTGAGGTGTAAGACATCTGAAGATTAAACTTTGTAAAGGATGTTCTCTCACACTTTTACATTTCATTCTCAAAACACCACTACGTGATAGATGGAACATGAAGTATTATTATCCATTTATGAAAAATAAGGGATCTTGGTCCAGAAGAGAAAAATGACTTGTTATTGGTGAAACTAAATTAGTAAAAAATAAGATTATCTGTTATAGGACAGTAGCTAGGGGAGAGCTGAATTGTTTGCTCAAGGTTATAGGCACTGGGAAAGGTGGAGATTGGATGCTTGCGGTAGGCCTTGGAGAATGAGTGTGACATGAATTTGTGACAGAGAGAAAAGAAAACATTCTAGATGGGAGAAGACGAGAGGAGGGAAATGCACAGGATAACAATCACAGTAGCAAAGAGAGAGACCTCATGGGAATGGGGTAATTATAGACATTGAGCCAATACTATGGGGGTCTCAGAAATACCAGTCAGAGTAATTGAAAATTTAAAAACTACTACCAGAGAAAAGTCAAACAAAAGAAACAAATAAGTTGCTGAGAATGGAGTCCAAATATGATGAAAATCTTCCATAGTCTAAAAGTTCAGAGCAAATTGTCAATTTCCATGTGTGAGTTGATGAAGATCTGTCAATGGGGAAGACAATGTAGATATGAGAGTTGGGGGAAAACATCAGTAGAGACCCAACTGGTGAATGGGAAAGCTGAAGCAGAGGGACAATCTGACAAAAAACATCCCGTACTTTGGGCTGATGAATGAAATTTCTAGATTCATAAGTTGAATACTATCAAATTCTCTCTCAACAAACTCATGATTTTTCACTTTCTTTCCTGGTCCTATTTACCTCAGACTCAGAATGACTTGTCTAAAACCTAAAGTGGCAAGCCAGAATGAGAAGAAAGGTTTCCTGTCACCTGTCCCTGAAGGTGCTCCTTTCTCACCACAGACCTGGACATGAACTCCTCCATTGCTGTGGACAAAGAACAGCTGACAGCAGCTACTGTGGACATTTGATAAATCTGTAAGGTTATATTTCATTTTCTGGAAATACATTTTGCACCTTACAAAATTTCAAATGGGAAATGTAGGTGAGCCTGCTTTATAGATTGCAATGGAAAATGTTCTTGATTTGTTTGTGTTTTAGTAGTAATATCTCACCTACAAAACACTTTTAAATTACCCATTTTATTTTTAATATGTTTATTTTTGTATCTTCCTTTTGAGGGTTAATATTTCATCTTGTGCATCTCTTTATGCAAATTGTGTTTAAGCAGTGCATGAACAGCCATTATATGGATACACAATAATTGAATCATCATTCTTCTTACACAGAGAACAAGAAACTGCTGCCAGTAAAACTGTGACACTTAAATCTATATTGATTAATTATTAAAAGAACTATTTTATACATATTTTACATAGAACAATATGAACAGTAACCAAACTGAAGTTCAAACATGCAATAATAATCTAATAATTCCTCACTGCCATGTGACTGACAATTTTGAGATGCATACAATTATAATACTCATCTTAATTCTAATAATATTAACATGCAGTTATATATATCTTAGAATCAATGAAATACACTATCCATGGACTGAGACTGAATCCTTAATATAATCTGAAGTTTGAGAGATTATTGAAAGGAGAAAACAGTTACAAAATATGTTGTTTATTGAGTTGTCTATGAATTATCTGCAACCATTTCTTATAACAATAGTGATTCATAGCAATATTTGCTCAACTCTTATACTTAATTAATTAAAAATGATCATTGGTCTTATTATGAAGACAAATCCTTCAAAGAGAAGCTGTTGATGCAAGCCTAGATTGTTTCATATTTGTACACAAAGGAGCTAAGATCATCTGTCCACACTATTTCAACTGGTTACACACATAGAGAACAACTGTCATGAATTTTCTGGTTGGAAAATTCCTGTTGACAGTCTAAGCTTCTGGCTGAAGAAAGTTTGAGTCACCAAAAACAGTGGGAACTCTTCCTTCATAGTAAAGATGTACCCAAATAATACATAACCAGCTCAGTGTTACTCCTTTTAAAGAAATATCCAAGTCTTTTTGTCTTCAAATTCAGGTTCATCCTATCTAAACTTTTGTTGGAATATGATAATTGTTCAATTAAAAAAAAACTTTTAATCCTTATCCTGTTTGAAATCAAAACCATTGAATTCTAGAATAATTGGCATCCAGCCTTGTTTCTTTTTCCTTTATGAGACACTCAGCATCCTGTCTCAGGCTTATACCCACTACTTTGATCCTTTTCATAGACAAAATTGAGAAGTATCAGTGGGTCTAAGTGTCTCATTTCAAGTCAAATCTTTATAATAATAATAATAAGGGAAAGGAATAATCACACTGTATTCCCAAGTTCAAAAACATTCTGTCATTTTGAGGTTAAGTTAAAAATAGATAAGCCTTAACTATACTTTAGCAGAGTGACTCTATTACATACACCTTCAAAAGACAGTTTCTCTTAAAATGAAAAAAAAAACATAATAAATCATTATTTTCAAACACCTTTTCATATATATCCCAGGTCTACAGTTTGGAGGGAGGACTCAGAGAAGGTTACTGGATGTGTGTGGCCATTAAGTGTTGTATGCATCCAACTTCACAATCCAAGGTGGAAAAAGTGAGTAAAGGTGATGAAACCATCTCTTTTATTTATAGGCTTGGAATATTCCCAAATATATTTTAATTAAATTTACTCATGGTTTTTCAGTGAATCCTGCAGGGGAAAAGGATTTCTATAGGAGAAATCTGTCTAGCAAGAGCTAGGGCCTTACTGGCAGGATCAACCAATCCATGGTTAGGTGGCAGGAAGGGAGTCATTCTTCAGTCCTCCCATCTCTTCTTCATGTCTCCCATGGACTAACCCAAGTAGATTCAGAGGAGGTCCATATAAGTCAGAATAAGGTGAATAATATGGCAGTGAATCCAAAGGGGCAGAAGAAAGATGCCCAGTAAGTTGTGGAATGTCAGGTTCTTCCTTACGCTAAGGTGAAGTAAATGATTTGTCTCTTATGCCTCTTAAATCTTTTACTGATAGGCTCTTCTTAGTTTATGGCTGACCCATGACAACCACCAGGAGTTCACCATCATCCTTTGCTGCTTCCTCAACTGCCGTTGACCCTATATGGTCCCCACGCAGGTTTGCCTTTCTTGAGTCTCAGTCCATATTTCAGATGGGCTCAGTTCACACATTGCCACTTCACATCTTTCTATATCCTAATTCTTCAAAGAAAACTACTCTTTGCTAAGTAGTAAGCCAGCCAATCTAAAAACTAATTCCATGCAAATATCTAGTACCACTATTTGAATATAATCGTGGATACTAGAACTAGAAGAGCTCTCAGAAGTTATTTCTGGCTCTGTCAGAATATTTGATATAATAATGTGGATTTCTTTTTTATGTAGGAGGAAACAAAACCCTAACAATATAAGGTAACACATAAAATGCATTTTTGCTAATAAAGACCTTCAGAAAATGCAGTGTATCCCAAAATATAGACATTAGGTAACATTCTAATGAGGTGGCATTCACATAGCATCAAGAACATGAATCATACAGTAAAAAAAGTGATTCTTTTTACACCCATATAACAATTTATCATATCAGGAAGAAAGACTTGGTTCAGATTGTGACATCTTAATCCCTCTTTAAACACTTGTCACACTCCCTTTTTCACAAAGAGAAGCAAACGTCAAGCACAGACTCCAAGTTCAAGCAATGGTTGAGGGATTTAATTTGATAATGTCTTACTTTCCTTGAATTTGTATTTTGTGTCATGTGACTTACTTTATGACAAATGATAATGACCTTCAATTTATGTTCATGACATTATAATTCCCTTTTTAGCACAATTTTAAGTTTAAACAGTAGTCAATTTAAAGAAAAATATATGTAAACAGTAGTATGTTTTCTCTAGGTGACATAAAAATAAAAGTGATAAGCGAAGCAATTTAGTTTTGGATACTTGCTTTTATTGCAAAGCAGTGTTTTATCTATAATCCTATAATAATTTACATAGGCATGAATTTTAGATATTTATGTGTGTGTATATATGTATACATGTGAATGTTTGTGTATACACACACACATAAATATGACAGACAAAATTCTAACATGACTCCCAATATCCTCTGGTATACATGCTCTATATTATTATTTCCCCTTGATTGCAGGCAAAACTTGAAAATATTACAGAATATTACTTCCATAATTACATTACATTATGTAGTAAAAGTGATTTTGAAGATGCATTTAAGGTCACTTGATTATGATTTAATCAAAAAGGAGATTACCTTGGGTAGGTTTTACCTAATCAAGTGAGCCTGCTGAGGAGACAAGAAACAACAGGTTTCCTATAGGCTTTCCTGTAAGGCTAGAAGCAAGCAACCATGTTGCAGAAGGAGAGAACCACATAGCACAGACCTGAGAGCAGCATGTAGACATCAAGAATGATCTACAGCCAACAGATAGCAAGAACGCATAAACCTAAGTCCTACAGTCACAAGAAATAGACTACCAACAAACAGTGAGCTTGGAAGAGGAATCTGAGCATCTGATGAAATCAGTTCCAGCTGACACTTTCATTTTAGCCTCATAAGATCCTAAGCATAGAGCACAGTTAACTCACATCCAGACTTCTGACCCATGGAAACCGTCAGATAATAAATTTGTGTTGTTGGAAGCTGCTAAATGCATTGAATATTATAATTTGTTACACAATACTTGTAGATATAGGCGAGGTCTGTCCAGTAAGTATCCAGCCATGTACTATGAAAAACAGAGACATTTATTGAAAAAGATGCAAGATACAAGAAACGTTTTTACATAGGACAATGACACCTCGGTCCTCTTCAGAGCAGGCAGCTTGGAGCCTCACACAGTTCTTCCAATTGCCATTAGCTGCCCCTTCATATTTTTCCTGAATCTTATCTGCATTCTGAAATCTCTGCCCTTTCAAAGGTGATTTTAGTTTTGGGAAAAGCCAGAAGTCGCAGGGCACCAAATCTGGCCTTTAGTGGGGATGAGTCACCTGGGTGATTTGATGGTTCACAAAACACTCTGCATGAGACATGATGCATGAGTAGCTGCATTTGGTTATGAAGCTGCCAATTGCCCACAGCTGCAGCCTTCTTAATCATCTGAAACATTTCACGGAGAAATATTTAATCTCAACACAAATTTTGATGCAGATTCCTTGCTCTACTTGCTCAGTTTTTTTTAATGCTATGGCCAGACTATTCACATACTCACTCAATGGGGTCTACCACCCCCACTGACTAGTACAGTGAAGTTGTCATTGTTCATGCCATGAGCACTCCAGTCCACTCGCCTTGACTGCCAGCTTACATCAATGTCATGCAAATTGCTCTTGTTATATTAACAATGGTTGGACTTTTTCTGGACAGACCTCATATATTTATACATAAATAAATAAATAAATAAATAAATATATACACACACAAACACACACACACACACATACACACATATACTTACATATACATATCTACTCAAATCCTTGTAACAGTAAAAGAGTTTGAGAGAAGTAATTGCAGGAAAACCTTACAGGAGTCTTCAGGTTATACAAAAACTATAGCATTATGTATGCTATATAGGTAGTATTACATAACTATATAACTACCTATAAAAACTATTCATTATTCATGTGTGAAGTAGAAATCATTGAACTTTCAAAGAAGTATCAGGAGTCTTCCAGATCAGTGCTTGTCAAACTTCTCTGTGCATACAAATTCCTGGAATATGTTATGAAAACACAGGCTGTGATTCAGTGGAAGTGATTTGGAGACTGAAATTTTTCATTGCTACCAGGCTCACAGGTGATGCCATACTGTCACTGTGAATAGTAATTTCCAAATCGCTCTCCTTTTTCCTAATAATAAGGCTTTATGTAAGCCACAGAAAGTGGTTTCCTAACCAGCTTAAGAGAATCATCAAAGTGACACAATGTCCTTGCCATTACCCAACATAGCCAAAGTCGTTCTACTCATGGTCCATTCAAAAAGTGAAAGGGCATTGGAATAACCAAGACTGAATTTAGCAGTCACTTCTCTGACACAGAGCAGGTCACCGTGAGACCGGAAGTTCGGTTGAAATATACGCCCAAGATTTGCAGTCAAGCTTAACCTCTATCCAAACTTCTGAGACTGTGAAATTAGGCTGGAAGTCTGCATTTATTATAAGATTCCTGGTATTTCCTGTTTCCATTCGGGCTGACAGTTTGCCAGCACAGCCTCTCTCGTGGTTTTTGGTACTTCCACATTACCATCCCAGCTAGAATCAAAAGAGGAAAAGAGCACACAAAAGGAACAATGTGCAAAATGTGGGAAATTTTATTATGCAACCTTCAAAAATGTTTCATTTGATTTTCCATGCAGTGGTTAGAAGACAGGTAATTTATTCAATTACATAAAATCATGTGCCTGGTTTGGCTTCCCTCCCCTCTCACCTTCTAATATATTTTACTGCATAATATGGAAATGAATTCTAAATCTTGAGACTAGATGGGAATTTTTAGATATTATCTGTCTGGCTATTTGTAATAAACCAGCTACCACTTTATGTAAACATGCTCACAGATTTGCCTGAAGTTTGGAATAAACTGATAGTATCTCCAAAAGAGCCTGGATAGTTTTACTGATTAGTGATCAAGTATTCTTGCTCATGCTGAAAGAGGAGAAGCAGGAAAGACCTGGAGGAGGAAGAAATCTGGCCAAAGTTGGGAAAAAGGGAAACTGTGGTTAATGAAGAAGTTGAAGACTACAAAGATAATGGACTTCTCAGGCAGCCTAATAAACCTTCGAGTCCAGAAGCTGATTCAAGTAGTAGAGATTTTTCCAGACTAAAAGAGAAAACACAACAAAAGTTATCCTCAGAGAAGTACAAAGCCACACCCTATTCTGAAAATTACCAAATATTTCATTGTTAAGGGCTACATTATCCACATTGCTTATATTTGAAGTATTTGGCATTACACTTATGGAGAATGTCTTTACTCAATGGGTGGATTTTGTGGCAAGGAAGAGCTAAGAGATTAAAAGAAACTGATTTTGATATTTCGTAGTAGATGCAGAGAGGAGTTCCCTTGCCATTCACCAACCTTGGATGGCAGCAGCCTGGAATTGGATTCCAGGGTCTTCTACTCCATGCACCTCTTTCAAGGACATTTTCCATATTTGAGATCAAAGCTTTGGTAGCCTCAAACCAAGATAAGGCTATTCTTTCATGCCACTTTTTGAAAGGTCCCTCTTTTTCTTCTGAAACAGCTTTGGCACTATGTACCATGTTCACTATCAATGCCCAGTTTCCAGGTGTGGCTTAGGGAAACAGATCCCAGAAGGTCCTAATACTGAGGAATGTGTGGCAGGGAAAGTGGGGATAATCCCACCTGTAGTTCAGGAATATAAATAAATATACACCCAGACACACTTACACGATATACAAAAGATTCATAAAAGTATATATAATACTTAAAATATACATATATGTTTATATATCTCTTTATGAATGTATGATCACTCTGTGAGCCACTTAAGATAGACATGCCTAGAGGCTGAAGTGCTTCTCAGAGGAAATGGTCACAGTGCCAGGAAGGGCCAGTCATTGAAGCAGGAAAACCAAAGTATAGGGTGTCACTCTAGAGCATTTGGGATGATAGACCTCCTACTCTAGATGGAGGGTCTGACGCTTGAGACAAATAGTCCAAACACTTGGCTGTAATTTTTATGTGATAATTATAACCATTTACAAAAATTAAAGTTCCATTGACAGTGTCTAAACCAGAGTTCCCTGAGGAAGGTCCCCTATTACCCATCCATTTGGCACATGCCCAGGCTGCCATGTACCCTGTCCTGCTCCCTAGAGGAGACTTTCCCTCTGCATCACACTGGCTAGCACAAAATGAACTCCCCAAATCTCCACACCTGCCTGCTTCCAGCAGAGTGCAGAAGCAAGGAGAAACAAAAGCACTTAGACAAGCCACAGTCTCTGCCTCTAAATACTTTTGTTTCTACACCTCTGATTAACCTCAGTTTAAAACCAACAAGCTGTTGCAGTGAAAAGTCCACATACCTTGGTTAGCAATTTGAAATCCTACTGAAACTCCATAAAGATAGCCATAAAAGATTCATGGAAACAAAAACAAATAAGCAACAACAAAAAACAGTACCACTGTCAAGTAATTGTGACTGACTCTGTGTCAACCAATGATAAACAGACCTCAGAACTACAGGGCTTCTCTGGGATTCCAGCTGTGTGCCTCTGTACTTGCCTCTTTACCCTCAGATTTATCCCCTACTCTCATCCTGCTCTGTTTTGAACACAGAGCTGGCCCATGTAGGGTAAGTTTCCCAGGCCCCCTTGCCCATTTGGTTTCTAATTAGGTTGGGGCAGTGGGGAGCACTGGCTTTGGAGAATGAACAGGAAGAAGAAAGAAGCCAGAGTATTTCTTCTCCTTGCTTTTCTTTGACAGATTTCTCAGACAGAGGCTGCATCTCCTCCATGACTACAGCTCCTGCCTGATGAACTTTCCTGCTAGGATCCAGATCCCCACCTGCGGCAACCCCTGAGTTCTGCTGACACTGCCTCCCTGCTGTGTCCTGCATCCCTGGGAGTGCAAGTGGCTTTCTACATTGTTCACCTTTAGATTGTCTTGCCTTCCCTGCATTTCAGCTCCTCCAAAAGCAGTCTAGTTCAGTTCCTATATTAAATTCTATTAAACCAGTTGTTGGTTTGGTTTTCTTTTAAAAAAATACAAAAACAAAAACATAGTGGATACCATATACTTACTTGTTTTATGACTCTTCAAGAGAAGGGATGAGCATGCCCAAGATTTATTTCAGCATAGTTTCTTCATTTTTGTGATCATGTACTGAGATCCTGCAGAAAAGTTGGTAAACTTTAATAAGATATATTTGTCTATTTTCCCCAAGTTCTACCTCCTAAATGCAGAATATTTTTGCATAAAATGAAGGACACCTTCTAGGACATAACATAGCCTCTGAAGGCCAAAGATGACACAGCTAAGCCCATAATTCAACCTCCAACATGAAGAGGTGAGATTGTGCATACCAAAGTTGAGGCCAATCTCCAGAACCCAAGTGGCTCCCACAAAACAGCCACATGAGCCAATGACTTTGCTCCTCAAACGTCAATTTTGAGAAAAGTATATTGACCCCAGAATCAGGCCATCCAGGCCCAGCTCTGCTCTCAATACTACTTAGTATTTACACAGTAATTTCTATCTTCAAGGAACTATGCAGACATTAACCAATTATTCTGGTTTTGGCCCCATGCCGGGTAACACTATCAAGATTTGACAAACTCTTTGTACTCTCTGCAGTTCTGGAGAAATGAAGGTTTGTCTATTTCAATCAAAACTGAAGCCAAGTTAGGACTTTCAGCTGAAGGAAGCCTTGGCGATTTAATATTTAATACAAACATCCTGTTCTCATAAACTGATCTTGTTTAACAGAAAAAAAAATTGTCATTAGAACACAGCTGAGAAAAAGGGAAAAGGTTATAAACTTTGAAAAGAACAAAATAGTTAATGTTTGGTGCTATTAAAATGTTTTCAACAGACAGTGCTGCAGCTGTGGCTACTTGGGAGGGGGTCTTTTGCTTCATCTCCTTTCATCTGCCTATGGGTGCCTATTATTAAAGGTTTACATTTTGTTTATGCTCTCCATGATGTGCAGATATTTTCTTTCCCTTTTGAATTTCCTCCTTCTGGATTCCCCTTTGAGACCCCTTTGCCTTTCAGGCATTGAGCTGATGAAGAACAAGAGAGAAATTCGTCCTAAAAAATACAGCTTTTTGCTTAAAATAAGATCAGGCACTACGTAGGAAGCTGCAATGTGAACTTCCCAACCCTGTCCTTTCTCTAGCCTGATAGCTAACTGAAAGGACAACCCTCTCCCTCCAGGCCTTCCTCGCTGCTTCGTCTACAAGTCATGCTTCCGAATCAGCCTTCTGGGATGGAAATCAAGGCAACTGGCCACCAAAGCGAGAATTTCACTGTGGCAAGAATATCGTCACTTTTCATCAGACTTCAAAGCATTAGACAATTGGAGTATAACCAAGACCCACCAAATACTGTTGGCCATCTGATCTTGACTTAAAAGCCAACCACATGGCATTTGCACTTTTCCTTGACTGACAGGTTCTTTCACACACCAGTCTTGATTTTCCCGCCCTACTTGTCTGAGGGACTTTAAATAGGTAATTTTGACTTAAAAACATAAAACTACATGATCATCCCTAAAGTATAAGAGGTAGACCCTAAAAAAATTATGCCACAATCAAAGAAAGACAGAAAAAAATGGAGACAACTTATGTTTCAAATAGCATTAGCCGTCAACAAGTTGCTAAGCAGGCACTTAGTAATTAAAGTTTCCACCAGATACTCTAGCACTGTTGCTGGCTGATATTTATAAAAGTGAAAAAAAAAAAGAGGTTTATAAGAACCCTAGAATAATTCCCTCCCATGGATTCCTATGCCCAGGATTCCATTTAACAATGTTTAAAATCATATTCTCACTTAAAGGATGAATCTAGTGATCTCAGTTTTCAGTGATTTCCTCTTGCTTTTTACAACTCTTCTGTTATTTAGTCATTCTCTTTCTCTCTCACTCTCCGCCACCCTCCCTCCATCATATATATGTATATATATAATATGCTATAATATATAGTATATATTTGTCATATAACATATATACATTCATACTGCCTTATTGTATTATTTCACTACATCATTTATGACTTTGTGAGTACACGTTTTGCTTTTTTCACATAGAAAAGCAAGCAGAATCAAAGATAAGGATGGGATACCTCCTGAAACTGTCCAACTCCAAGGTGGGAGGATGGAGGTTTTACCCACCAGATCCTGTCCCCCACGGGTTGAATATTATGCAGGAATATTACTTCCCCAGCTCTTCTGAGTGGCACTTACAAACCAAACAAGCTCACCCTCCCATGGCTTGGCAGAAGGCCCTGGGGGAGAGCAGAAAAAGCTACACAGAACACCCTTGAAGTGAGATGCTGACAACCAAAGTTGAATCCTTAGTTCATGAAATCATCTCCCACATGTGGACTGAAATAAGAGGTGTGCTGTGGGTCTATGATGCCGATACCAGAGGTATTTTCTCCGTGTCTATCATGCCAACCTGGACTACAAGTTCTTCTGTGCAGAGGCAGTTTTCTCTGACTTGGTGCCACGCTGTGCCCCTAGCACACCACCAGGTACTAGAAGGAGGTGCAAAAAATATTTCTGATAGAAATAAATTCAGAATAAATCAATCATATATTCCCCAATGTGTCTTTCTTCTTTTCTTATCTTTCTCATTCCTAATTTCACCTACCATCCTTCTCATTTTTTTGTAACAAAAAAACAGTTGAACCATGAAATTTAGAAAAAGAACATTGAAACTTACAATGCAAAGATTTGGGTTTGAGTCTTGCCTCAGCCTTAAACTAACTAAGGAGATCAAAACATTGAGATCAAAAATCTCTAAGCTTTGATTTTTAAATTTATAAGGTGCTTTCCTCCTGAGGTTAATGTCTAAATGAAACGTCTGTGTGCATAGAAACCATGCAAATGTGTATATCCATAAGGGACCTTCCTCCTTCTCAACCCATAGAAAGCTGCTTCCTAAATATCTACTCTTAGTTTAAAAGTTCTGAGCAATTCTAACTTTCAGGGAGACACAGAACATAGGAAAGTGATATAGTCTGACCAGGGGCTCCTAATTGTTAATGAACTTTGATCCATTTCACAACTTCTGGTCAAGTATACATATTTTTAGAAGAGTAGACCTCACTTGTCTCTTTTGGTAAAAAAAAAAAAAAAAAAAAAACCCACTATCATTCAAAGAACCACAAATCAGCCACTTTTCTCAGAACCCTTGCTTACTTCCCTAGCTTAGCCTTCCTTTCCTATTATGTCCACTGTATCAGCTACATACTACCACAAATAATGATTACATAACAAACCATCACAAAATGTAGTGGCTAAAGGCAATAACTACCATAAAATAAGATATGTATCAATGGGTGAATAGAAGGATAGGTAGAAAAATAGGTGGTGAAACAGATATAGTAATATGTGAAGTGGTGGCTATATGGTGTTCACTGAAAAAATATTCTACTCTTACTATATGTTCAGAAGTTTTGATTTTAGAAAATGTTGAAAGAATAATCAAGAACTTGTCTAGTTCACAAGTATATGGGTTTATCTGCTCTGGGCTGGACTCTGATGATCTTGGTTGGGCTTGCTCATTCATCTGCCCCATCACATGGTAGATCCACTGGGGACTGTGTGGTCTATGATGGCCTCACCTGGAATGGCTCTTCCTTGTGTTTCATCTTCCAGCAGGCAGGTAGTAGGTTTGTTCACATAAAGGTTACAGGAATCCAGAGAAGTGTAAGTGTGAAAAGTTTCTTGAGTCCTTGGCTTGAAAATGTCACACTTTTACTTTCATGGCAGACTATTGGCCAAAACAAATTATAAGGCCAACCCAGAGTCAAGAGGTGGTAAACAGGAAGGGTAAAGATTTGGGGCCATTTTTGCAATCTACCATATAGCACTTGCTGGTTGCTAATCATTGTTATCACAAATCAATTGGGTCTCTATAGTCAGACTTACATACTTACTTAATTTTGATCATTTACCAGCAGTCACATGCATAGGACTTCCAAAATCTAGAAGACCTCAGACTCCAGAAGAGAGAAATGGTTCTTTAAGATCTGTAAATTGGTCATGTGAGGTTGCAGGCCAGGGAAAGTTAGTAATTGCACTAATGTAGCAATAATCAGTAAGTGAATGTGCTACTATTCATACCCAAGTTTGATGCCCTGCTACCCTCAGCCATCTCCACCTTTCAATCCTATGGTTTGCCCTAAACTCAAAGATCTCCCTGTGCAACCCCTTTCCTTGTGTTTCTTGAGGAACACACTCCTTCCTTACTTCCCTTCACTTGCTGCTTGTGGTCTATCCTTTGCAAACTAAGATGAGATCACTATCACATGTTTCCCAGAACTTGAACCTTCCCTCTGCTCAGCAGAGACTTCAGGGTTCATTCAGAGCCAGGCTTCTGCTGTCTTCTGGTCATCCTCCTATTCAAAGTAATTAGCCCAACATCAGCACTGCAGTCTTGGGTCAGAACATAAACTGCCTCTTTGTGCTGAGTCCTATGAACAAACATGCCTGGGGAGAAAAACTCCAACTTCATTATCATCATACTAACAGGCCACTGGTTCAGACAGTTAACTGGCTCAGACAGGCAAGGGCAAATACAACACTCTAAAAACTGGGAAACCTAGTAAAGCATTGTCCTCTTCAAAGCTCAGGCATGTGGAGGGTCTTTCAACAACCTTACATTACCAGTCTCAGTAAAGAGAAGCAGACAGTGAGATTACTTCCAAATAAGGAACACTGAGTTATTAGTAAGCAAGCTATGGAATTAAGCCTTTCTTGTTAGCCACTTGCCAAACTCAAAGACTATGAAATTTATTAGGTTTTAATTAACCTCGTCATTACATCATTAGTACCTTCCCCACTACTGCCTTTCAGAAAAAGCAGAAAGGTATAAAATATGGTGTTTACTGATTATATTACTTGATTAAAGATGACAACTAGACCTGCCTAGGATTCTTAAGAGCTGAGGAGAGGGTGAGTTAGAGCAAGGAATTAGGAGGGGTGAGAGGTTGGACATCAGAGAAAAAGCAAACACTTTAATTTCAACATAAATGAAATCACAGACTCTTTGCTCCATTCTGTTTGGAATAAAAGATATTAGCATGGCCTGTAATGGGAACTCCTTAGTTTATTAAAAAATAACAATAATAAGGGGGAGAGGGAAAACAGGGAGGTGAAATATTTGTAGCAATGATTCATTTATAGCAAATCATAGGTCAAAGTGATGTCAAAGATATAAACCACACCCACCCTAAGTATAAATCAGATGTCTATGTCCACTGAACCTCCATTTATACTCAACAGAAGAGGCTGGTATAGTTAGTGACTTATTGAGCTCAGGAGGCATGCTATCCTACACACACCTCCATTTTTTCTTCTGTTATACAAGGAGTTAAAAACTAAGTCCTTTCTCAGATGCCTTCCATCACTAACATCTCAAGATCCAGACGCCAACATCAAATATTTGCCTTCCCCATCTCAGGGCCCATACCAGATGCTCTTACCAGTGCTGGCTGAGACCTGACAATAATCCTGGAAGGTCAGCATCATTCTAGCTCTTGTTCTCCTAAAAAACCAGCTAAGACTTACATTGGTTTCAAGAGTTGCTGGATTCCTTGTTATTCACAGCTGGTGCAAAAAAGAGTAGCCAGCCATCTCTGGGAGCCTGTCAGATACCCAGAATCTCAGGACCCACCTGTACCTACTGGATCCAAATGTGCATTTTAACAAAACTCCCAGAGGATATGTATCCATGGATACCCATGTCAGGATGTAAGAAGTACCCTAGGTCACAAAGCCACTAAATGTTAAAGGCAGAATACAAATTCAAACCCTGTAATATTACATCTTGTTATTTTTCAACCCATGCCACACCCATGGTTCCTCCTTCCAGAAGGCACTGGTCCCTGTTTAGCTCTTCTTATCAGCCATGGTCATGATGCCAAAAAAGTCTCCAGATACTCTCTGCACTCTCTCTTGGAAGGGGTCTTTAAACTGTTACACACCACTAGAGTCATTCATTCATAAATTAATCTTAAATCCAAAATGACAGCATTGCCAATGGCCTTGAAAATGATAGATAAACCAACTTTCCAAGGACTTTAAGAATAAGATCTAAAGATGAAACCTAAAATAAAAGCAGTGTATTTATTTTTTCTGTCTCTTAAAAGATTTTAAAACACACACACACACACACACACACACATGCATGCATGCACTTTTGTTGACGATAAGGTGACAGAAGGCCATTACAGGCACCAGGAAGGACTTTCTTAAGGAGAGTTGGCATTGGCTTCTCTCTTGATGCTTCAGCTTAGAAGACATCAGAAGGGACCTCCTCTTAGCTGGGAACAGTGATGGTGTGGAGACCCCCAGGCAGACCAGTCCCCTATTAGTTGGGTTACTCTGGAGTTGTAAACACCATGCTCTCCCAATCTGTTTTCCGAGATGAACTGTATATAAAGCATGTGTGTGGCGAGAGATGATAGCTTGCTTGAGGCTTTCAGCGATCGATGTTTACAGACTATAATGGAAACCACAAGTTTCTTCTTTAACTCAAGTCAATATACATTCCCTCAACCACAGGCAAATAGGAGCAGGGAGGGGGTTGGGAGAGGTTCACAATGAGTCATCATTTCAGATGTTTTAAGAGCTTAATGAGCATCTAGAAATGCTGTATTAGCCAGCAAAAATACAGTCTTTTTTTCCCCCACCAAGTTCAGCCACGACCCTATTTAGACATGGAATTCCTTGAGCAACTACTTCAAGTGACTCCTCTCATGGAAGGTGAGTGACTAGTGTTTCTACCACAGAGTTACAAACAAAAACATATGAAACGCCCCACAACTAACTTGAAGTTAATAACCTTCCCTCATTTTACATCAAGCTTGAAAAGGGGAAAAACTTATTTCTCCTAGGTTTCATTAATCCTCTGGAAAACCCAACCCAGGGGTGCTTGGAAGAAATGACAGAATTTGCAGATCAACAAAGCATCTATCTCAGCCAAGATTCCCAGTGCTAACAGACAGATAGTAAATATAGCTGGGGTTCTAAAGCCACAGCTGTATGCCTCTGCATCTCTCAGATCTATGTGTGTGATCACTGAAATTTTTCAGATCATCTAAAATAGCAGTCTCTGTGTGATCTTGGCAACTTGGGTATTCCTGACCCACTCATATTTTACTTTCAGAGGCCACATGCATAATATGAGTAAAATAATGGGGAAAAGTTCAGAATTTCCCAGAGCTATCTGAATATATGTGTGTTTTTACATAGATATTTTAATGCTAAATTAAATAAGTCCTTAGTATTTCAATATCTCTTTGATAATGGAGAAGAAACAGTTTTTTCCAATTTTTGGCCTAAGTCCCAAATAAATAACACTTTGTCTTTTCACTTTTCTTTCCCCAGTCTTTTTAATGACATAGGTCATATTCTGGTTCCCAAGCCAACTATAAGAGCCGAAGGATCCCATTTGCCTTTAGACCAAAATTTACATCTTTTAGTTTACTGATGCCAATTCAGCATAAACCTAAAAGGTGATTTCAAGAGTCACTCAGTTTCATGAGAGATTTTCTTCTTGAATTTACAAAAAATAATCATTTCTGAAACTGTGCCAGAGTACATGACCTTGAGATCTCATGGCCACTTCTTTATGTCCCTAAAGATGAGCTTTAAACCTACAGACTGTTACAGAGCAGACATCCACTTAAAGATTGAATTGTAACTCATGTAGAATTTGTGGCAACTGAAAAAAAAATCCTAGTATATGGAATTCTTATGATGGATGCTGATAAAATAAAGGATTAAAGAAATAAATACATTTTTAATTCCTTTCTAAATTGGGTCTCCTTTTACTGAATAAACTCCTCTGAATAAAGCTAATCCACCTTTTAAAAATATCATTTCAGTATATTTATAATTCAGTCTTATCAGAATATATTACTATTTAGTATAGTCTTCTGAGTACTTCCTCAGGATAATTTTCTGACTATTAACTCAGTTTTCAGTCTTTTTATTTTCTTTTTCTTAAGCAGAAGGAAGAGAGAAATCAAGTCATGAGTCCTTTGGATAGTGATCCCTAAAAAGGAAGTTGTAAATATATACAAGTTGATGTGTGAAGAGAACAGTTTCCATACTTGTCCTTTCATTCATTCATTTGATCTTCAGTAGATATTTATTGAGAATCTATTGCTAAGCTAGATGCTGGGGACTCTGGTGTACAAAACTGACAGAGTCCATGCATTCATGAAGCTTCCAATTTAGTGGGGTTTTAATGGATGGGCAAAGATGATTAACTAGCTAATTAACAAGACAATAAACAAATTAACTAGTAGGAAAAAATATCAAATGGCACTACATTCTATGTAAAAAATTAAAAATGTGTAAACTCTATTTGGATTCTGATTGGAAAATTAATTGTAAAAGCAACTCTAATTGAAAAAATTGAACATAAACTATGCACTTGATGATGTTAAAGAATTAATGTTGACTTCTGGTCAAGATGGAGGCATAAGAAGATGCACTCCACCTCCTCACGCAACCATAGAAAGAATTACAACCAGATCTCAAAACTAAAAATACCCAGAACCATCAGAAAATTGACCTATATGGAAGTTCAACAACCAAGGATTTAAAGAAGACATATTCATCCAGACTGGAAGGAGGGACAGAGTTGTAGAGATGGGCAGAGAGGTGGTGCCCTACAAAAAGTTAGCTGCAACAACAGCAGGGGAACAGATGAAGGGTACCTTTGGGAGTTAGCGATCCCAGCTCCAGGTAAGAATGTACAGCCTAGGGTTGTAGCACCAGGAAGATAGATCCCCATTACCTCTGACTATAAAAACCTGCAGGGGTTACAACAGCAGAAGAAACTGCAGGTTTTTTGCTAGTTAAAGGGCTAGGATGGTCTTAAAACTTAAGAAAACTTACCTACTCTGGGATTCAACACCAGGGAAGCAGCTGGAAGGACACCAGTTATACATGGGAAGGGGGTGAAGTGACTGGAAATAGGATGAGTGCCAGGCAAACCACCAGAAGCAAGAAACATTGTCCCCTCTAAGAGCCCTCCCCAAAAGCACTGAAGTGGGTTGCCCCACTCTGGCAATTACCTAAAGTTCTTCCCTACACAATTTACAGGTGCCTTTTCTACAAAGGCCACACTACTAAGACAGAAGTAAAAGCAGCTCTACCTAAAACACGGAAACAAACATAGGGAGGCTGCCAGATTAAGGAGGCAAAGAAAAATGTCCCAAATGAAAGAACAGAACAAAGTCCCAGAAAAAAAAAAAAGCAAAATGAAGATATCAGAGTTCAAAACACTGGTTATCAGGATGCTCAGAAATCTTCTCAAGTACAGCAAAATATAAAGGAAGAAATGAAGGTCATACTAAGTGAAATAAAGAATAGACCATAGGAAACCAAAAGAGAAGGGAGGGAAGCTGGGATTCAAACCAACAATTTGTAACATAAGGAAGAAATAAACATTCAACCAGAACAAAAATAAGAAACAAGAATTTTAAAAAATGAGGATAGGCTGAAGAACCTCTGGAACATCTCCAAAAGTGCCTACATCTCAATCATAGGGATGCCAGAAGGAGAAGAAGAAGAGCAAGAGACTGAAAACTTATTTGATAAAAACAATGAAAGAAAACTTCCCTAATTCGGCAAAGGAAATAGACATACAAGTCCAGGAAGAACAGAGTCCCAAACAAGATGGACAAAAAGAGGGCCACACCAAGACATATCATATCTAAAATGCAAAAGGTTAAATCTAAAGCCCTGACTGATGTGGATCAGTGGGTTGAGTGCTGGCCTGTGAACCAATGGGTCGCCGGTACAATTCCCAGTCAGAGCACATACCTGGGTTGTGCGCCAGGTCCCCAGTTGGGGGTACATGAGAGGCAACCACACATTGATGCTTCTCTCCATCTCTTTCTCCCTCCTGTCCCCTCTGTCTAAAAATAAATAAATAAAATATTTTTTAAAAGTTAAAGCTAAAGAGAGAATCTTAAAAACATCAAGAGAAAAGCAAAGAGTACCTACAAAGGAGTTCCCATAAGACTATCAGAAGATTTCTCAAAAGAAACTTTGCAGGCTAGAAGGAACTGGCAAGAAGTATTCAAAGTGATGAAAAGCAAGGACCTACAACCTAGATAACTCTATCCAGCAAAGCTATCTTTAAAATGGAAGGGCAGATAAAGTACTTCCCAGACAAGGAAAAGCTATAGGAGTTCATCAACACCAAGCCATTATTATAGTAAATGTTAAAGGGGCTTTTTTAAGAAAAATAAGATCAAAACCATGAACATTAAAAAAGGCAACAAATTCACAACTATTGACTGAATCTAAAACAAACAAACAAAAAACAAACTAAGCAAACAACCAGAGCAGGAACAGAATCATTGGCTATGGAGATCATTTGGAGATTTATCAGCTGGGAGGGAGAAAGGGAAAAATGGAGAAATGGTACAGGGATTGGGAAGCATAATTGGTAGGAACAAAATAGGCAAGGGAAAATTGAGAATAGTGTAGGAAATGGAGAAGCCAAAGAACTTACGCACATGATCCATGGACATGAAATGTGGGGAGGTGGGATTGCTGGAGGAAAGGCGGGTACTTGGTGGATGGGCCAAGGGGAGAAAATATCAGGACAACTGAAATAGCATAATCAATTAAATATACTTAAAAAAGAATTAATGTTAATTTTTCAGGGTGATGGTGGTTTTTGTGTTAATGTTAAGAAAGATAAGAACAGTTTATAACTATTAGAGACACGTATGGATGTGCTTATAAGTGAACTTGCAAAAATATGCTTGAACAATCTCAGAAAAGGAGTTGGAATAGAGAAAACAAGAATGGCAGAAAGGCAGTGGTTGTTAGAGCTGGGTGATGGGCACAACAGAGTCACTATAGTGTTTCCTCTACATTCATGAGACAAATATATCCTCATAAGGTGATAATAATAATTATTATTAATAATAATAATTATTATTAATAATAATAATGCTATATGGCCTGGGTGTGAAGAGTTCACATTTCCTAAGCCCTTACAATATAAAAGCTACTTCGCATACATCATTATTATAGCCACTCCTTAGGAACAGACTAGAGCCCCACCCAAAATTTGGTTCGGATGTCTAGAATGATGATGGCACACACACACCAAATGACATGAAAAGATTTATTATTTTGTCATGAAACTTTTGGGAGAGAAACTTATCCTCAAGCCAGTCTGACGCTAGCTTGTGTCTTCATTGTGTTGGAGGAAGGGCAGAATAAGACTTCCCATGTGCAGGCAGGGAGCATGGCCAGAACCTCACATCAGCTTCAAAAGGAGCACCAGGCTGTCTCACCAGTGTTCCCAGATTTGGGTCTTAAGGGAAAGCGGAGGGTGATCAGCAATCACACATCAAAATTTAGAGTCAAACTATTATAAGTCCTTTATTTAATCAGCACCACAACCCTCTAGGTTAGCATAGTAGTTTACAGAGGACATTGAAGACTTAGCAAGGTTAAGAAACTTGCCAAAATCACCAGTGTAACAATATTAGAATCAGAACCCACCATCTGAAGCACCCACTCTGCTTTATTTTTTGCTTCCTTTTACATGGGGGACAAGGCACTTCCACACCCAAGGATCACATTTGAACCACACTTTAACCCAGAAAAATCTGTAGAGTCTGTAGAATTTATTATGCCCATATTCAATAAAGGAAATTAAGGCCCAGAATAAACAGATAAAATCAATAAAAATGGCAGAAGAAAGAAGCATAAAGCCTTCTCTGCTGACAAGCTATGTTTCCATTACATCAATTAGGTTTTAGTTGCAAGTAGCAAAATGGTTTAAACAGTAAGAACTGCATTGTAACCCCTAACAGATGTGGGGCAGGATCTGGGAAGAGTGGACTCAACAGTTCCGCAAGGCCCCCAAGGGCCTAGCTTCTCTCCAGGCTTCCACTCTGTAACCTTGATACTGGTCTCACCGACAGGTTGGAGGCAAGATGGGCACAGATGCACATCCACATAGACAACATCAGAAAGAAGAAGAAAAATTCCCTGAGATAGAAAAAACTTTTCTTAGAAGCCCTCCAGCAGATTTTCACCTGTGTAGTTGGCCAATGGTCTGGGTCCTATGCCCATCCCTGAACTACTCACTGAAAATCTTAAAGCCTTGTTATACCGCAACAGACATTTGACCTCAGGCTGAGAAAACAGTAGAACACACTGGAAGTCCACAAAAACCCAAGGGGGTAGGTTCTACTTCATTGAGGTAGGTTGGGCCACACAAGAGTGCAAGCCTAGTGATGCCAGAACTTTGGTTTTGTCACAAGAGAGAAATCTAGATTGTTTTACATCCAAATTTATAAATGTTGGCCACAAAATTAATTTTTAAAAATGAATTCAGGTGAACATTCTATTGCTCAAACAAAACAGGTCTATTGATTAAAAGGGGAGTTTGGCTTGCCAATGTGCAACTTCTAGGCAAAAGAATCACAGAGATTCCAGTTCAGAGTAACAGCTGAGATTTGCATTTGGCACAGGCTCTGAAGTGACACTGATGCTGCTGGCCCATGGATCACACTTGGAGCACAATGTCTAATCCTCTTACTCCATTTTGCTCTTTTCCACCCTATAGAGTGACTATTTAAGGTCCAATATTTCATAGTCCTGTTTGGAGCAACTTACGCCTCCTCTCTCGTCCTCTCATTGAGCATCCTATCTGCCTCCTGACACCTCTCCTTCCCTTTTCCGGCCTTCAGCATATTTTAGGGAACAAACTGGATTCTCAGGTTGGCCATCAATGCCTTTTTCCTACCCCTCTCTCCATATGAAATGAAATGAAATGAAATGAAATGAAATGAAATGAAATGAAATGGAATGAAATGAAATGAAATGAAATGAAACACACCATGATATAGAAAAGCAGAAAGAGCTTCAAACAAGCTGGCTCATTATTTCCCCCTACAAACTAGGGAAGGGCACAAACAAATAAACACAATGTTGCAGAGGGAAAGCCAATGCAGGCTGGGCCTGGTTTCCGCCAAGCAGTGACCTCTTCCTGTGAATTAAATGCCCAGAGCCTCACAGACTCATCTGGTCCTGATTTTCAATCGGCAGTAAACTGATATGTTTCTTTTTTCACTTTCATTATAGCTTGTTTTCATCTAGTTTATATTTCCAAATGCACTGGTTTTCAAGCCTGGACTGTCATATTTAAAAAAAAATACAACTTCAAAAAATGTAGGCTAGCCGACCCAAAGGCACCAGGGAGGGGGCCCAGCCTTCGGCTTGTGGGAACTCCTTGGAGAGTTTCTATTCTCTGAGCTAAGCCCGTTGGGAGTCACCAAGTGGGGCTCAAACTGCCTGTCTTACCCTTGTGTGGAGAGACATGCTGAGCAGAGAAAAAAGAGAATGGAGAAATCCAGGAAGGACTCCACCCCTTGCACACTCTGACCCATTCTAGGAGGGCAAAGAAAACTTTGAGAGGGTGAAAGGCTGGGTAAAAGGGTCACCAATCTTACAGCAGAGACTTGTAAACTTGCCAGATGATGGAGAAAAGGCCTAAGTCTTCTAGCCAGTGAGAGTAGCAACCCTTGGTTTGTGCACAGAAAGTAACTGCCAAAACCCTTCCCTCTGACTAAGTCTCAGAATTAGTCAGCAAATGGAATGAACAGAGTTGAGATGAGCTATGGACATTCTCAGCACCCATCCCAAGGTACATGGACAACACACCCTCCTGCTGGATGAAAACCATCCAGGGTGACCCTCACGGATGCCTGCCAAGCCTCCGGCTGCAGGCCATCAGTGGAGGGTCTGAGCTCATTCCCTTGGGCAGGTGCCTCCCTCCTCTGAGCTCTGGGCAGCTGGGTCAAGGCAGTCTTTCCTCCTCACTGCAGGAGGTATGACTTTGCCCATGGGAGAGTATAGTCAATGATTTGCAAGCTCTGCGGAGTAGAACTCAATATCTAATGGCTGTTTCCTCAAGATGCTCAGGCTGCACTCAAGCCTGGAAGAAGATATATATGGTGGTGAATTGGAATTCATTACCAGGCAGCCTCCATTTTCTGTACCTCCTTTGCACAGTTCCAAGATAGGCTTTCTCCTTTACAGAAATGATTCACAATATAAACTCAAACAGGCTTTTCTTCCAAGTTTAACTTTCATGTAGCAATGTATAAAAATAAATATTTGAAGTGTTGGCCTTCCCAGTCTCTCTGAAGTCTCTTTGCTCCTGGCTGATTCCAAGTCTCATCTTTCTTCTTCTCTCCATCTCTTCTGACAAGGTTCTTGTCTTCCCTGAGTGGTAGCCCTCTCCCTTTTGAGTATGCTTTAAATATTTTCTGTCTGATCTCTTTGTGAAGCTTCTGTTGGGTGTCAGGTTCAGGAAGTCAAAAAATTTCCCCCAGTTCTCATCTTTTAGTAAATTCCTGTCTCTCCCTTCTCTCTTACTCTGTTTTCTTTATTTTTACACACATGCTTCTTCTCACCATTATCTATCTTCCTCCCTCCCTCCTTCCCCACTTTTCTTCCTCTCTTGACTTTCAGAAATCCATATATATAATTGTAAAGAACTCTGTTTTATCAAAAAATGAGGAATTTTTTTAAATAAATACCATACATTAAGTATGAATTCTTCATAATCAGTAGTAAAACTGATTAACTTTTCAGGCTTTGCTGGATATTGTTTTAGAGAAATTATCTCACCTTTTCCTCAAATAATTTTATGAGGGAGGAACCACATTGTGCCCACTTGGAGGTTCAGAGATGGTTAGGCAATTAGGCTGAAGTTGCCCAGCTAGTGGGTCATGTAACCATGATTTCCACCCTGGCAGCAGGGCTCAAGGGCCCCTGCTTTAAAAACATTCTACATTAACTCCTCCTCCCCCTCAAAAGTTCAGGAAAAGATCTGACGACCTTTCCTCCAGAGTTGAGGATAAGGTACCTAAGCCCACAGGTTATAGCTCAGGTACCTGGGCTCTGGAAAACGTTCAGAATTCTGCCACACAGGGACACACTGTTCTATCTGGAATTGAGGTGTCTATCAGAAATTAAGATGTCTTAAACGATCCAATCAAAAAATGGGCAAAGGACCTGGAATGCAGACTGGTGCAGCCACTGTGAAAAGCAGTGTGGAATTTCCTCCAAAAGCTGAAAATGGAACTGCCTTTTGATCCAGGGATTCCCCTGCTGGGACTATACCCTAAGAACACCAAAACGCCAATACAAAAGAACCTATGCCCCCAATGTTCATAGCAGCACAATTTACAATAGCCAAGTGTTGGAAGCAACCTAAGTGTCCATCAGTAGATGATTGGATCAAAAAATTATGGTACATATATACAATGGAATACTACACAGCAGAAAGAAAAAAAGAACTACTAAACTTCATGACAGATGGATGGAACTGGAGAGCATTATGCTAAGCGAAATAAGCCAGGGAGCGAAAGACAAATACCATATGATCTCACCCATAAGCAGAACCTAACCAACAATACAAAGATGCAAGGAAAATAAGACCAGCAACACTGAAAGGAAAAGAAATCAACAGAGACAAGAGGGAAGGAGGGAGGGGGGGCGGGGAAAAGGAAGGGAAGGGGAAAGTCAAGGAACATATAGCAAGGACTCATGGACAAAACCAAAGGGGAAGAGTTGAGGGAGGGAAAGAGGGAGGGGGCAAGGGAAAGTGTTGGGGGGAGGCAGAGACAAATGTATTTGAAAAAATAAATTTAAATAAAATTAAAAAAAAATTAAGATGTCTTATAACAGAGCAATCATCCTCAATCTAGGCTGCATTCAGGCCTCAACCTTTTAAAAATCCCAATGCCCAGGTCACACTCCAGAGTTTGATTACATCAGAATACCTGAGGGGTGAAAACCAGGCATCAATAGTTCTAAAATCTCCCCTGGTGATTCCTATATGTTGTCAAGATGGAGAATCATTAAAATAGTGGAATGTCAGGCAACCTCAAGCAAATTAGTAGAGCTCTTTTTTTTTTTTTTTGAGTAGCAACGCTGTCCTACCATCTCTGAAGTCATGGTATTAAGCAACCAACTTCATGCTTTTCCTCTATATCAAGTCAGCTAGGGAGAAGCCTGCCTCACAGCATCCAAAATGCCAGATGGCTGTAAAGAAAAGCATTCTGAATTTGAAATTGATGAGACCTAAGTTTAGATTCTATCAATCTGTTGTGTGCTGATTGTGTAACTTTTTTTAAAAATTGTGGTAAAATACATATAACAAAACGACCATTTTAATTGCTCAGTTTAGTAGTATTAATTACATTAACCTTGTGCAGCCATCACCACCTGCCATCTGCAGAACTCTTAACTGTGCAAAACTACAACTACACTCATAAAGTGACAATTCCTCATTCCTACCTCCCTCCAGCTCCTTGCAGCCACCATTCTAATTTCCCTCTGTGTGAATGTGACAACTCTAGGCATATCGTGGAAGTGGAATCAAAGTATTTGACCTTTTGTGACTGGCTTATTTCACTTAGCATGATATCCTCAAGTTTCATCCATCTTGTAGCACATGTTAGAATTCCCTTCCTTTTGGGCTGCATAACATTGCATTATATGGTTCTACACTTTGTTTACCTATATCTCTTGATGGATACTTGGGTTGATGGACACTTACGACTATTATGAATCATGCCATTATAAATACGAGTATACAAATATCTTTTTGATACCTTGTTTTCAATGCCTTGTATTTTGCATATATACCCAGGGGTGGAATTGCAGGATCATTAACTCTGTGACTTTAAGCAACTCATTTTAATTTTTCCAAGCATCTATTATTCCTCACTGGTAGAATTTGTTTTTACTAACCATGGTTCTAGGTACTAGGGGTACTGCAGCAAACAGGATAGGTGAGGTCCCTATATAGAAGTAAAAACAATATCTACTACCAGCTACTCTAAAATGAAT
Source organism: Pteronotus mesoamericanus (assembly GCF_021234165.1). NCBI lineage: Eukaryota > Metazoa > Chordata > Mammalia > Chiroptera > Mormoopidae > Pteronotus > Pteronotus mesoamericanus. The sequence continues at coordinate 29,602,803 of NW_026555105.1, read as the reverse complement.
GAGATGACTGAGGTTTTCTCACTTTCATTAAAAATTTGATCTAAAAAAAGTTTTGAAATTCTCACTGGATATGAGAACTTTGTACCAAGAAATAACATGAGTTGAAGTGTGAGTCTGAAAATGATAAGTGAAAAAAGAGGAAGCTCCTATATTCTATCTTTGAAGGAAGAAAACCTGAGTCCTGGAATTTTAATTAGATAAGGAAATTATTAATCCAAGCTCCATCTTTCCCCTTGGGCGTGGCATTAGCAAGAACTCAGAACCAAATTAAACATTTCAAATATAGTTTCACAAAGAAAAAAGAAGCAAATCTATCCCAAAGCTCACACATGCATAAATATCCTGCATTTTTCGTGAATTTCAGGAAAACTTCTGAGACAACCTACAACTATACAAATCTATGAACTCTGCAAGTCAAAAATTACTATATAACCATAAGAGAAAGAGTCCCAAATGATTAAGAAATTGCTAGCACATCCAAATTCAAGAGTAATGAATGATTTAAAGACTTGTCCATAATTCTTTGTGAAGAATGAGTGGTGTATTAATTAATTAAATTCCCTTAATTAATGTGATGATTTCCTAAAGCAATAAGAAGGAAAGTAGAATATAATAATAAGAGTCATACATGGCCGTGTACTAGTAATTCTCTGTTCAGGAAACTTTTGAGAGAAAAATTATTTTTAAAAATATATTAAAAAATACAACAGATAATATAACAAACACTTGTGATTCAGTCTTTGGTTTTTGTTTTTGTTGTGAATTACCCTAGTTGAATGAAGTATAATTTACATGCAATAAAATATGCATTTTAATTTGCATTCAATTAATTCAAATTAATGTGTATACCTGTGTAGCAACCCACACCAATCAAGTTAGCAAACATTTTCATCCCCTGAGAAGTTCCCTCATGGCCCTTTGTAGCCAGCCCACTTCTAGACCCAGGCAAACACTAACCTGATTTCTATTACTGTAGATTAGCCTAGAAATTCAATTAAATGGAACCTACACTATGTACTTTTTATTTGGTCTGGCTTCTTTTTCTCAGTATTTACGCATGCTGTTGCATATATCAGAAGCTCATTCCTTTTATTGCTAAGTATATTCCTTTGTACAAAAGCATCACAATTTCATCTGTTCTCCTGGTTTGTTTCCAGTGTTTCACTATTACAAACAAAGCTGCCATAAACATGTACAAACCTTTTTGTGAACGTAGTTTTTATTTCTTTGGAAGAAATATCCAGGAGACAAATTGTAGATTCATAGAGTGGATGTTTAACTTTATAAGAACCTATGAAACTGTTTCCCTAAGAGGCTGTGAAACTTTATGCTCACATCAACAATGTATGAGATTTCCAGTTGCTCCATATCTTTGCTTACACTTGGTATTGTCAGTCTCTTTTAAACTTTATCATTCTGGTGGATGTGTAGTAATTGCTCATTGTGTTTTTTATATGCATTTCCCTCATGATGAATAATGTTGAACATCTGTTCATGAGCTCAGTGACTATATTAGTCAGCATGGGCTTCCATAACAAAACCATAGACTGGGTGGCTCAAACAACAGAAACAGATTTTCTCACAGTTTTTGAAGCTGGAAGTCTGAGATCAGGGTGCTAGCATGGTTGAGCATTCCTCCTGGCTGGCAGACAGCCATTTTCTGGCTATGTCCTAACAGTGGGAGATGGGGGTGATGAAGCTCTCTGGTGTTTCTTCTCATAAGGACATTAATCTGATCAGATAAGAGTTCCATCCTTATAGCCTCATTAATTCTTATTACGTCCCCAAAGCTCAATTTCCAAATACTATCATACTAAGTATTAGGACTTCAACATATGAATTTTAGAGGGACTCAAACATTCAGCCCATAACATTGGCTATTCCTTTAAGTTCTATTTTGAAGCATCTAGTCAAGCCTTTTGCCAATTTTTGCATTGGGTTATCTGCCTTCTCATTATTGAATTGTGTTACTTATATATTATATATAAAAGTCATTCATCAGACATACTTATTGTAAATACTTTGTCTTAGGACATGCCTGTCATTTTCTTAATAACACCATTTAAAGAGCAGAGGGCTTAAATTTTATCACATACATTTGATCTTTTCTTTTCTTTTAAAATACTGCCTTTGACACCTAAGAAATCTTTGCCTATGCCTGTTATGAATTTTTTCCCACATGTCTTCTAGAGATTTTATGTTTTGAGACTCTGTGTTGTTTTATATTTTTAAGTTTTTATGTTTAGGTGTAATGTTCAATTTGAGTTAATTTTTATCTATGTCATGGGATAAGGACTGAATTAAGTAAGTTAATGCATTTTACACTAGGTGGAATACTCAATAAATGTTATATTTCATAATATCTCTTTTATTAGCAATTAAGGATTTTAAAGGTCATAGTTACCCATTCATTGCAAAAGCTGAAAAGATTTACCTTGGAGGGGGGTCTTGAAGGGGACACATCAAAACTAAGAGCTTTTTCTTTGCAAGAAGCCTGCCGTAGCTGATACTCCAGGTCACCACCAAAATCCTCTTGGCCTATCTCTAAGGGCGCCTGCACAGAGTTCCCATAAAGATGGACCCAGTTCCCTTTGTCTGTCTGTGCCCAAGGCTATTCTCTGGGTGTGGCTCTATCAACACCCAGAAAGTCTTAGATGGAAGATAACAACTCAGGAGCAACCTTTGACACAAGAGGGACTATAGCTCATGAATGGATGCTTGGGCTGCCTCATCCCCCAAGGAACAATTTTCAGTTGTATTACTGTGACTCAGTGGGTCCCCAGCAGGATTGAGCCTTATGGAGATGTTCTATTCCTTTACAACCCTTTATTGGCTTTCATCCCTCCTCTTGGCACAATTTCCCCACTCCCTCAAAGTGCTTCCTGAGATCCACTCACACAAAAAATCTACTTATCCAAAATTCTCATCTATGGGTCTGCTCTTGAGGGAACCAAAACAAAATCAGAAGCTGGCCTTAGAAATGCAAAGCTCTGGACACATGTTGAGTACCTCCAGTAATAAGTAGAGAAAGAAGTGAGAAAGAGAGAAATGAGTCATTCCAAATCAAGAGCCCAGGTTAGAAATAAAGTAAAAAGACAGTTGCTCAAAGTAGTTTTTCTTCCGAAACCCTCTGTGGTATCACACCCATAAGGTTCAAAAGTGTTTGTTCTGGAAACTTCCAAGTATTTCAAAGGCCTTGGCAAAAAACACCTTGCTCAAGGTATCAGTCTCATGAGATAGCGGAGCAATGTCTGGTGTGGCGCCTGCTTCTTCTATGAGAAATAAGCCACAAACCATCAGCCAAAGCTGGGAGGACATTATCCCAAACACGACAATTTTGCAATACAGATGGTTTTCTTTGAAAGAGCTCTACAAATACATTTCTCTCACTTGGGAACTTCAATAGAAGATAATTATTCTTTTCTGCCCCATAATATATATTAAAAATGTTCAAATGTGGTTTTCCAGGGATTTCTGCCAAATATTTTTAGGCACTAGATCCAGCTTTACTTAATTTTATATGGCCTGCTTCGTCTATTATAAAATACCCTTTCATGCAGTATGAATTTTGTTAAAGAGGCTAAAATATATTCCTGTATATTAAAAACCCAATTTAAAAAGCTTTCAAAGGTAAGGAGTTTTGCCCTCAGGCTTGTCCTCCTGAAACAGACTCTTCTCCATGCTGTCACTGTCACCATGAAATAAAATTAAGACGATCACCTTCCAGGAAAGGCAATGCACATCACAAGAAGGCTATTTTCAGGCAAAGAGTATACTTTATTGCCACCAGGGTATACAGTATCTCAACCACTACGTTTCATGACCTTCTCTGTTTTTATGAGCTTCTGCCAACAACTAGTAATGAGCACAAAAGCCTGTGCGAAATTCTGCATTCGTTGGTGTGTTTGTGTTGGCTTCCTTCAAATAGGCTGATTTCCAATTCTCATTCTCCACCCCACCTTAGTTATATTTATACTGTTGTGCAGAACAAACTTGGATCCGTATTTAAATATGAAATGCTTTGTAGCCATTCCTGCAAATCTCTTTATCGGGGTCTCACACATTAACGCCCTTCACAATTGACCTACAGGCCGATTGTTTCACATAACGTTTCCACGGGGCTGCTTTCACGCACTCACTGCCCTGTTTTTACTTTTCTTAGCTTTCCTGGACAATCAAAAGGAAGTGGAACAGAGCCGGCTTGCTGAAAGCTGGAGCTGCCCCAGTGTCTCCTCCTACCTTCTGTCTCAGGTTTTGTTTTTCTGCTTCTTTTTATTTTTTTCCCCATTATTTTTGGTGGTAGAGAAGGCAGAGCCAGGCTATGTAGCTATACCCTCTTGATCCTGTGTCAAGTGCTTTTTGTCTCCTGGCTCAGAGTCAATTGAAGATTCACTGTGACCAGTCTCAGGAAGCCAAACTGAGCCACCTTACTTTCATAGAAATTGTGTTTCTGTTGAGTCACAAAAGCAAGGCAAAGGGAGTGCGTGTGAGTGGGGGGGTGGAAGGGGGCAGGGGCAGTAGTGTTGAGAGGGAGGATTTTTTAAAAAAACCTATTTTTAATGTAATGGAAACATACAACTTGGAAAATATAAATTTCTACACCTTCTTTAATTTGGGGGTTGCATTAACTTAGAAAGTCACAAGGTTCCACACTACTCTCTTCCCATTTTTTCCTTTGAAGAGAAGGTTTGCAAACTGCACAAACTGAAGCAGAGAGACTTAAGATGTCCAAGGCAATTTTTTTGAAAAAATGTTCCCACAAGATGCTATTGCTAGTTTTCTTTTCTGTGAGCTAGAGATTAATTGTTATTTATTGAGTGTTGACTGTAGTACTAAATATACAATGTATACACGTAACAGACAGTAATAATGTCTGTTTCATATGATGGTTGTGAAGACTTAAAAACTATCACAAGTAACGCACAGAGTCTGACAAGTAGTGACTGTGTAGAAATGTCAATGATCAGCATCATGAATCATGAATCATGATGAGATTTAAGGGGTTCACATAATAACAATGAGTGTGTCTACTATGGTTGATATAATGATCAAGTGTCCAGGTATTGGAGTTGAATACATCTGCCCACAAATCTTCACTCTGCCGTTTCCAGACATGTGATGGTGGGCAAGTTATCTAAACATTTTTAAAGTTTTTATTTATTAATTTTAGAAAGAGAGAGGAAGAAGGAGAGAGAGAGAAAGGAGAGAGAGATAGAAGGAGAGAGGGAGAGAGAGAGACATCGATTTGTTGTTCCACTTATTTATACATTCACTGGTTGATTCTTGTATGTTCCCTGACCAGAGATGGAAGCCACAACCTTAGTGTCTCAGGATGATGCTCTAACCAGCTGAGCTACCACTCAAGACAAACCTCTTTAAGCCTTAGGGTTCTCATCTATAATATGGGGCTAATAAATTATCTACCTTAAAGCATTGCTATAAGGATTGTACTTATAAATGTACTTAGCACAATGTTTTGTATATCAGTATATGGTTTACATATCAATATATGGTACATATTATTAATGGTACTTGCTTATTTAATATGTTTAATAAGGATATAATCCAAAATTGTCCCAAAAGACTAATGTATATCCAAATATTTACACACCTTAAAGACACAAATTACTTTTATAATAAATTGGTTTGATGGTGAGCACATTCTTTAGTTCTAGGAAAGCTTTCAAACCCAGGTGTTACCATGTCACATGGAAAGTGAACAGAAGGAGAGCCAATCTGCCAGAAAAACTAATTCTGGGGTGAATTTTCCCAGAAGAAAATTGGACTGGGGGAAATAAAGATGGCAGAGGAGTGAGTGGAAGTCACACTGACCTCCTCCCAGGAATAACCTGGAACAAACAACTGAACAATAGTGAGAGAGGAGCCGTATAACCTCGGAGACAGAAGAATCGGCTTTAGCGCAATCTAACTGGTAAGGAGTGCGGTACAGACTCCAGAAGGCAGGAGGGGCGCCCATGGGCAGCAACACCAGAAGGATATTGAAATGGCCAGTTGGATCCCTCTGAGAAGAGCGGGGTCTAAACCAAAAGCAGGGATCTCTAGCCCACAGCACCAGAGCCCAAAAAGTACACAGAAAACAGACAGCTGCAAAAAGCGGCAGGGTTGCTCTCTGCCAGAAACAGGCAACTGGAGATGCGAAGAGCCTTTTAAAGGGCCAACGCACAATTTTTATTTGCAGCCACTTACCCTGGTCTCCGGCAAAGGTAGGGGCAGAGTGGGCTACAGGTGCCTGAGGAGAGACTGGGGAAGGAGGCTTTAGTGAGAGAACTGAGAGTAGCCAGTGGGATCTCGGTGCTGACTCATCCCCCAGGCAGCAGCAGCCATCTTGCTCAGACAGAGACCACTCCCCTTGAACAGCACCAACATCAGAGGTCCCAATAGTCCCATCCCCAGGTGGGATTTCACCTCACTCTGTGCTGTCTAAACTGCCTGCTGAGTGCAGAGTAGCAGCCACAGACAGTAAATCCCTGGTTAAAGGGGGCACAGAGAGGTCTGGCGACACCTAAGGAGAGAGTGGGGACAGAGGCTTTAGGGAGAGAATGGAGAGAGTAGCCAGTGGGATCCCAGTGTGGACTCTTCCCCATACGGCTGCAGCAAGAGAGGACAGAATAATCTCACCCCCAGGAGGGACTCCACCCCACCCTGAGCTGTCTAAGGTGGCCTGCTTAGTGCAGAGTGACTAGATTAACAGCTGAAGGAGACGGCCACATATAGTAGATTACTGGAAGTCTCCAACAGACTACCTAAGGTCAGACAGGGAAGACATCTGACATCATCAGAGGCAGATCCAGAAAGAAAAAACAGCAGTCGCCTACCATAGAAGTTCACACCACAAAGTCAGGAAAGCAAGACCCATCAACTTAAGAAGTAGAAGCAAAAAATAAGAGTCTCACAAATAATGAGAAGACAAAGAAATATCCCCTACTCAAAGGGAAAGGAGAAATCCCCAGATAGAGAACTAAATGAAATGGAGGCAAGTAAACTATCAGATATTGAGTTCCAAACAACAGTTCTAAGGAAGCTCAATGAGCTCAGTGAGCTCAGAGAGAATTACCAAAAACTACAGGGAAACTATGAGGAACTTACTGCAAACAATATCAGCATGAAAAGGGACATAGAAACTGTCAATAAAAGACAAGAGGAAATGAAAAATACAATTTCTGAGTTGAAGAACACGGGAGAAGGAATCAAAAGCAGGCTGGATGAAGCCGAGGACCGAATCAGCAAGCTGGATGACAAGGTAGAAAAATGCTCCTAGAAAGAGCAAGAAAATGAAAAAAGACTCAAAAAGAATGAAGAGGCATTGATGGAAATGTAGGACAACCTGAAACATAATAATATTTGTATAAAAGAGATACCAGAAGGAGAAGAGGATGAGGAAGGGATAGAGAGCCTGTTTGAAAAAGTCATGATGGAAAACTTCCCTAATTGTAGGCGAGAAAAACTCACAAAAGTCCAGGAAGCACAGAGGGTGCCATTCAAGAAGAACTCAAAGAGGCCCACTCCAAGACACATCATTCATCATTAAAATGGCAAATATCAGAGACAAACAGAATCCTAAAGACAGCAATGGAGAAAGAGGTAGTAACATATAAGGGAGCCCGATTATGGATAGCAGCTGACTTCTCAGCAGAAACACAAGCCAGAGGGAATGGCAAGAAATATTCCAAGTTATGAAAAGCAAAGACCTGCAACCAAGACTGCTCTACAAAGCAAGGCTCTCGATTAAAATAGAAGGTGAAATAAGGAATTTCCCAGAAAAAAAGATGTTAAAAGAATACACCTCCACTAAATCAGCATTGCAAAATATGCTAAAGGGACTGCTTTAAGATGAAGTAAAAGAGTCTATGAACACCCAGTTCCTTCCACACTTGCCAATACTTGATACTACCAATATTTTTTAATACGTATTAATATGATTGTGACAATGATGCGTTATTTTAATTATTATTTTATTATTTGTTGAAACTAAACCTGTTTTTGTGTATTTCTTGTCTATTTCTATTGTTTTTCAAAAGCTTTCAATGACTTTTTGGTATTCGTTATCCATTTTTTGATTAAATGTTTGTAGAACTTTTTCCCAAAAAAACAAACAAACCATTAACCCTTTTTTAGATGTGTTGCAAATACTTTCCTATTATATTACTTGTCCTTTAAACTTTTTATATTCGTATATTACTATACAGTCTTAAATGTTTAATATAGTCATATTGTCAATATTTACTTTATACCTTCTGGTTTTGAATATTTTACTTCAGGTCATGTAAAATATTAGTTCTATTTTTTTCTAAAACTCATTATATTCTACATATTGATTTTTAACTCACCTGAATATTTCTTGTATAATGTGCTAAATAGAGCTCTATATTTGTTTTATTTCAGATATTAATGGTCTATGCACATTATTTGTTGAATAAGTCTTATTTTACCTATTGATTTATCAACAATCATATATTACATTGTTAGACAGATATATACTTTTGTCTCTTGAATTCTCGTTATATTTCACTGATCTACTTGATTATTTCAGTGCTGGTGTCATGTTGGTTTAATTGCTGAGACTCTATAATGGTTTTAAATTTGTTAATATTTTATAATTACTTTGACATTTAAAAAACAGATAAAATTAATATGCATTTAATAAAGAAGAAAAAGAAAGAGAGAGATGGAACTCCCCCCTTTTGAGACAACATGGATGGAGCTGGAGAATATTATGCTAAGTGAAAGAAGCCAGTCGGTGAAAGACAAATACCATATGATCTCACCTATGAATGGAATCTATTAAAAAAATAAACTAACAAACAAAATAAACCACAGGCAAGGAAACTGAAAATGACCAGAGGGGATGGGGAAGGAGGACAATGGTGGAAAGAAGGAGAAGGAACTAAACAAAGAACGTGTATGAATGACCCATGGACATGGACAACAGAGTGGGAATTGACTGTGGGAGCAGGGGGCAGGGTGGGATGGGTGGAGGAAGGCAAGGGGGAAAAATTGAGACAGCTGTAATAAAATAAACATGATTTAAAAATAAAATTAATTTTAAAATAAATAAATAAATAAGTAGAATTATAGTCATAGTTAAAATGTGAAAAATCCAGTCAAACAATAAGTGGTTTTATAAACACAATGTTAAATAATTAATAATATGTTTTAACATATTTTCTCTGAATTTTAATAACCTTTTATTTACATGCTTTAATACCATGTTTCTTTAATAATATGTTTTCTATAAAATTTTTCTATTTTTTTCTCCTTTGGATCATATACACATCCTAGGTTACCAAAATTCATCACGCAAGGCTAAATCATCATTTTTATCTATAATGCTTATATATTGGTTATTAATATCTGAATTATATTTAGCAAATACAAAAAGTGAAAATAAAAAGTGACTCCAGTGGGAGCTGTCATACTCAAGTTTTTGCTAGAAAATCTGGATTTGTAATAAAATGTCAAGGAATTTTGAGATGCCTCTGACCTGAAAAAAGTGAATTTAAAAATACAAAAACATAGAACTATTTTTGAGAAGAAAAATCTCCAATTGCCTGAGTTCATAAGCACAAACAGTCCTCACTAACCTTTTCTCTTACAATTCTTATTTATATTTTCTATTTCAACCTGATCTTAAGGGATTTTTTATCTTCCATAAAAATATGCCTGAATCTTTATCTCCATATCATATTTGAGATAAAATAAAAAACTATAATAGACTTTTAACTTTGTTCTAAAAACAAAAAAACTTATAGTTTGTATCTTACATTGTTAAAATTTCTGATATTTATTTTAATTAATTTCTCATATTAATATCTAATTTTGTTATGTAATTTAAATGACTTCTCTGGGTATTTTACAGAATGCTGTATTTTCTTTGTTTTTACCTAAAAAAGTTGAGAGTTCTTCCATTTTAATAATTATTTACGTGGATCTTGTAGCCAATGGTGGAATGTTATATCAGAGCACTGTATAACCCAAAACCAGATTATGGAACATGTGACCAAAATAAACTATAATAACTAAAAAAAAGAAAGAAAGAAAAAGAAAAAAGAAAGTTGGATGGAACATTATTGAACATATGCAATCTTCCAATTGTAAGAAACAGACCCACATTGGAGTGGTGTAACACAAAATATGGTTATTTACGGCCCACATCATAGTCCACAGGGAGAGTCTGCCTCTAGTCATTTAGGGACCTAGATCTTCCTGTCAATTGGCTCCATTGTCTTTTAAATTCTTCAAGTCTTGCCCTGGCTGGTGTGGTGTGGCACTCAGAGGAATGAGTGCCAGCCTGCGAATCAAAGGGTCCACTGGATCGATTCCCAGTCAGGGCACATGCCTGGGTTGCAGGCCAGGTCTCCAGTTGGGGGACATGTAGGAGGCAACCACATACTGATGTTTCTCTCCCTCTTTTTATCTCTCCCTTCCTCTCTGTATAAAAAACTAAAATAAATAAAATTTATAAAAAATTTTAAAAACTAAACAAACAAAATTAAACATTTTTTTAAAAAATTCTTCAATTCCAATTGAATTATTCCCATCCCTCCAGTAGAAAAGGAAAGAGGGAATATTGAAGGATCATATAAGACATATTAGGGGCCAGTCCTGGATATACAATACATCACTTCTGCCTGAATTTCATTGGCTAGAATCCAGTTATATACTGCTCTCTACCTCAAGGAATACTGAGAATTATAGCCTTTCTAGGTACCCAGAGATGTACCATATCTAGATACCCAAAGACATGGTACTGTCTTTGCCTCACGAGGGTTATAAGAGCTCAATTTGCAGCTGTCAACAAATTTTAATTAAAGGACATACCTATAAATCCCCATGAAAATTACTTATGCAGGCTGAATACTTTATCTTTCCAAAGGATGACCATATAATTTTTTTTGTCCCACCTGGGACAATTTTGAGAGTAAAACTGTGTTAAAAATACATAAAATAAAATAATATTTTGAAATGTTTTAAGTTAACCAACATTGGATTGAATTTATTAGTAGAACTAAAAATGTCGTTCTGCTCAAAACTCTTTTGAAAAATAAGATTTTTAAAAATTAACAGAGTATAACATTTATTTTTTTATTTAAATATAATATTTATTATCTGAACATTAAAAAGTAACACAGGAAAAATAATTTCCCTTGATATTTATTTCTATATGTTAATCAGTCTTTTATACCATACTTTTCAACATTATTTCATAATTTTTCTTGTTTTCATAAAATGCCTAAAATCTTTCTCAAAACTGATGACTAAAGTACATGGAATATTTTATTCTTTTAAAGAGAAAATGTCTTTACATTTGCTGTGTTACCTGCCAAGCTCACAGTAAATTCTGCTAAATAAAGACTGTCTTAGTTGTTCAGGCTACTTATATCAAAATACCACAGCCTAAGTAGCTTAAACAACAGATATTTATTTTTCACAATTCTGGAAGCTACATAGTCCAAGATCAAGATGCCACCCATTTCAGTTTTTGGTTAGGGCTCTCTTCCTTGCTTGTAAAGAGCTGGCTTTTTTCTGTGTCTTCACAAGGCAGAGAGAGAGAGTATCCTGGTATCTCTTCTTATAAGAACACTAATACTATTGGATAAGGGCCCACCCTTATGAATTCATTTAACTTTAATCATCTCCTTATAGACCCTATCTCCAAATACAGTCATAGTTGGAAGATAGGACTTCAACATAAGAGTGGGGCATGGGGTTACATAATTCAGTTCAAACCAAAAGTTATTTTCAATGCTACTACTTTTTATTGAAATATATAAATATTTCAGCACAAATAATTTCACATAGACTGACTTTTGCCTCTCTTTAGAGTACTTTTCTTAGGCAATATTTTTACAGCAATGCTTTTCAAAACTTAACTTAATATTATTTATAATACTTTTTAATGTTTTGCCAAACACAGATGCTACAGAATCATGGAATTTTTCTATTTCACTTTATTCCAGTAAATGAAATACAACTTTGCCCAGTTAAAAACTAGAAACTCTATCAATAGATTCATCCCACAAGGGTTTTTCCATAGCATAATCATAGTTTCAAATGGAAATCTTACACACCATTTGAGCTCTCATTTTTTAACATGTATAATGTATAAAAATAAACTTGAATGTCTTCCTGTCTGCAAGCTTTATTGTCAATAATTTCAGATCTCAGAAGAACAAATTGGGAGGTATCACAATACCTGATATCAAACTATACTACAAGGCCACTGTAATCAGAACAGCCTGGTGCTCATATAGGAAAAGGCATATAGATCTATGGAACAGAAGAGAGAGCCCAGAAATCAACCCATGCCTACCTGGTCAATAAATATTTAACAAAAGAGGCAAGAGCATACAATGGAGTAAAGACAGTCTTTTTTAATAAATGGTATAAAAATTGGACAGATACATGAAAAAAAAATGAAACTAGACCATCAACTTATACCATACACAAAAATAAACTCAAAATGGATAAGAGATTTAAATGTAAGTTGTGACACCATAAAAACCCTAGAAGAAAACATAAGCAGTAATGTTTCAAACATCTTTCATGGCATCATTTTTGCTGATACATCTCCTAAGGCAAGGAAAAAAAGGAAAAATAAACAAATGGGACTACATCAAACTAAAAAGCTTCTGCACAGTAAAAGAAACCATCAACAAAATGAAAAGGGAACTCACTGTATAGGAGAACATATTTGCCCATGATACATCTGATAAGGGGTTAATTTCCAAAATATATACAGAACTTAATACAACTCAACACCAGAAAGACAAACAATCCAATTAAAAAATGGGCAAAAGATCTGAATAAAAACTTCACAAAAGAGGACATACAGATGGCCAATAGACATATGATAAAATGCTCAACATCATTAATCATCAGGGAAATGCAAATTAAAACCACAATGAGATATCACCTCACAACTGTCAGAATGGCTATCAACAATAAATCAACAAACAACAACTACTGGCGAGGTTGGAGAGAAAAGGGAACCCTAGTACACTGTTGGTGGGAATGCAGACTGGTGCAGCCACTGTGGAAAACAATATGGAGTTTTCTCAAAAACTTAAATATGGAACTGCCTTTTGACCCAGTGATCTCACTGCTGGGGATATATCCTAAGAATCCCAAAATACTAATCCAAAAAAAAAATATGCACCCTTATGCTCTTTGCAGCATTATTTATAGTAACGAAGATGTGGAAATTGACTAAATGTCCTTCAGTAGATGAGTGGATAAAAAAAGCTGTGATACATTCATACAATGGAATACTACTTCACCATAATAAAGAAGAAAATCTTACCTTCTGTAACAGCATGGATAGACCTAGAGATTATTATGTTAAGTGATATAACCCAGTCAAAGAAAGACAAATACTATATGATCTCACTTATATAAAGAATCTAACCAACAAAATAGAAACAGAGGCATGGCTATGTGGAACAAACTGACAGCTATTAGAGGGGCGGGGGGTGGAGGGACTGAATGAAAGAAGGTGAAGGGATTAGCCAAAGAACATATATGCGTAACACATAGACACAGACAACAGATGGTGATGGCCAGAGAGAAAGGAGGGCGGGGGCAGAGAGGAGGGGTGCCAACGGGGAGAAAATGGTGACATCTGCAATAGTGTCAAAAATAAAATAAAGTTAAAAAACCTTTGAATGTCAAAGACACTCAGTTTATGAGTATATGCAGCAAAAAGGCATGAAAGAAATAAAATATAGCAAAATAAATAGACACATAAAAATTAATTTCAGGTCTCTAAAAGGTTCAACCCCTGGAATTTTCTTGACATTCTATTCATTGAATAATTTGAGTTAAAGATTCCCAACTGGTTTTGAACAAGATGTAACCAAATTGAGAAAAACCATTTACAAATAGTAGTTTGCCTTCTCCAGAATGAACTTGCAAAATATTGACTTAAATGCTGTGAACTAGGTGGGCAAAAAAACAATCAGACTGTGAATAGAACCACTTTCAGTAATCTCCTGTGTGAAGCATGCCCTGGAAGAATCAATGAGGACTGCCCCTGGGCCACGGTATAGTTAGCTGGTATACTGAGTGTCTGGAAGGGGCAGAGTCCTGAGGTCTTCTCCCAGCACCACATGCAGAGGAAGTTAGCCAATAGTACCACTCCTGCCAGCATGCATTGTACATACTGTCCTAGGAAGGGAGACGTTTATTTTGGTGCATCTGGAAAGAGTTCAGAAAGGAAAAATGGGTCATCTCTGTTCCATTCAGATGTGACAGCTTATTAAAAATGCTGTTTATTCCACATGTGAGATCACACACTGCTAAGCAAGACAATGGGAGAAGTGAAAGTATAATGTACAGGTCTTCCAAGTCTACCTCCTGCTGTTTTAATGTAAATATTGATAATAATTCTTCACTTAAGGGAAAACATCAGGGACAAATAGCCTAGATGAATAACAGAACAACATGTGTAAACCGGGAATGTCCCAGGTAAACCAGTACATACAGTCACCTAACTTCTGTGCCCCTTCACAGTTATAAAATATTCAAAGCTTTTTCCATTAAGATAAGAAAAGTATCCATCTTTCATGTACTTCATTGGAATCTACTTAGCAAAGAAAATACACTTTGAAACTCATTGCTCCATCCTCAAAAGGGGCTTTGCTGACCATCCACTGCAGTCTTCCAGAGCCATCCTCCCCCAAATTTCCAGTGGAGGGAGAAGACATGAAACAGGCTAAAATCCACTGGAGCCCTTGAGTCTGCAAAAACAACATAGAGACAGGTAATGAAAGTACTTTTAACACTTATAAAGCCTGAGAGTGTAGGGTGGGGCAGCAGGTGTATAATGGGGTATGGTGGCTCTGAGTGCAGTAGCTCCGTCACATAATCTCTGCCTATAAGTATCCCACATGCCGTTTGGATTCTAAAGTAGGCAAAGCCACGAAACACCTGTTCGCCAAAATCTAGTTTAAAACGTTAGAAGGTACACTCCCTGCACATGATCCCAAAAGCTCAGATCAGCTAGTTTTAGGATGAATTAATGAAATTCAACTTTAAGCCTCAGATAGCAAATCCAGATATTATTTATTTTAAGAGTAAGTTTAGACTGAAGAGAGAAGCAGTTTTTAGAAAAAGCTCTAAAGCAAGCATGCGACTGCTGTGGTTTACATTTGCAATTCTTTCCCTCAAATATACCTTCAAGCAGCTTTCAGGGCTAGGTCAATCATAGATTACATTTAATTAAGATGATTTTTTTTTTAAAGCTGTCATCAGGAAACTAGGAGATTTCACCAAGTCTTTCATTTACCTGTCTGTCCACTCAGCTATTCATTCACCACCCTTTTGGCAAGCGCCTTCAGGGACAAATGGCACCTCAGGCTCTGAAGAGCCACATTTTCCAGAAAAGAACCCTGTTAAGGCTGTGGGCCATTTCTTAGACATAACCTAGAGAACATTCGCAATACTTAACAATAGTAGAGCATGGTCACCCACCAATCAAAATGACACCCTTCTATAGACTATAGTATTTGTATTCCCCAAAATTCATATGTTGAAACCTAATCCCCAAGGTGATGGTATTTGGAAGTGAAGCCTTTGACACATGATTAGATTATGAGGATGGAGCCCTGGTAAATGGGATTCATGCCCTTATAACAAGAGACACAAGAGAGCTCCCTTGTCCTTTCCATCCTGTGATGACACAGTGAGAAGACAGCTAGCTGTCTATGAACAAAGAATTGGGTCCTCAACTGACATTAAATCTACAGAATTTGCAGGTGCTTTTAACTTGGACTTCCTATCCTCCAAAATTACAATAAATAAATGTTAGCTATTCAAGCCACACAATGTATAGTATTTTTGTTCCAGCAGTGGTGCACATGTCCAATGGAATATGACTCAGCTATAAAAAGAATAAAATCTTGCCATCTGCAACAGAATGGATGGACCTAGAAGGTATTATGCTAAGTGATATAAATCAGACAGAGAATGACAAATGTCAGACAATTTCACTTATATGTGGAATATATAAAACAAAACATATGGACAAGCAAAACAGAAACAGATTCATAGGTACAGAGAACATATGATGGTTGCTAGAGGGGATGGGGATTAGGGGAATGGGTGAAAAAGTTGAAGAGATTGGTAGTTACAGAATAGTCATGGGGATATAAAGTACAGCATAGGGAATATAGTCAATAATATCCTAATAATTATGTACAGTGTCAGATGAGTACTAGATATCTGGCAGTGAAAACTTCATAAGTTATATAAATGTATAATCACTATGTTGTACCCCTGAAACTAATACAATATCGTACATCAACTATAATTGATTTTTTTAGGGAGGTAGTCTTCCATGTGATCATTCAGGGACTTGGGCTCCTTCTATATTGCAGCTTGACCCTCCTCTAGGTCCTAGGGTTCCTCACCATTCAGCCAGCACATGGGAGAAAAGATAAAGAGATGGTTCTTTAGAGGATTTTATAAGCCAGGTCTGGATAGTACCTATTATTTTGGTCACATTCTGTTGGGGAGAGCTCAGGCACATGGCCACATCAGGCTGTAAGGGAAATATAGTCCACCTATGTCCCAAAGATGGAATGGGAGCACAGATATGAGCAAATCTTTGCCACAGACTCTTAACTGACCCTATACAGAAGCACATCACTGAGAGTTAGCTCTTTCTGTTCTTTAGTAAATCACTCCATTCCAAAATGTGGTCTGTAAAAGAACACACCCACTTTTTCTTTACTGTTAAAGAAGAAATAATAAAAAGGTATTGCCCATGCAGTGGAGTACCCAGAATCTGATTCTTACATTCACTGCAGCTTGCTAAAGAAAAGGCTCTGTTAGAGGCAGAAAACCTGGTTCAGAATAGACTATTGTCCCACCACAATATTCTGCACTATTTCCATTCCTTCTACAAAATTAGCCTGGAATTAGGGGGCAATGAGTCTACAAGTAATCATTTGTTGTCTTTTGTCTGATGAATAGCAAACTTAGCAGTTTACCAACTGCTAATTACTCTTACGATTTTGGCATCACAGATATACTGAGGGGGAAAACACTTCCCTGCTTCCTACCACCCCAATGGATTTTGTTTTCCCCTTTCAATTTCCTTAAAGAGCCCACAGGAAAATAGACTTATAAAAGTATCAAATTAATAGGTGAGTTTATCCTACATTTTTCTTTTCCTGTGATACATTTCAAATTTTAAAAAGACTAGACAGAAAGTGAGAGCAATCCACCCACATTCCAAGACATGCTTCAGTTACTAAATCATTTTAGAGCATTGCCAAGCTGCAGAGACCATGACTTGGACCAGAATCCACCTATTCCAATATGTTCCAGTTAGTTAGTTAGTTAATAGTGAAAACTGACCAGCCATTAAGTAGTCAATGGACTTTACCACGGAATCTGTATGGAGGGCACTGTGGCATCTTATTTGCTGTAAATTGCAGCTCTTTAAACCACAGACCACGCCTCTGAACAGCTGAGATTACAAAACAAAGCCCTGGAATGCAAATACTCTCATTCACTGTTTTCACATTTCTGTTTCCAAAATGTTTGGCTACATTTTCTTCCTTCCCCCCACCCCTAGCTCTTTCTTAAGGACAAAGAAACCTAATTCTCATAAAATGATTGGTTTTCAAAATATGCTAAGCATTTAGAGATTTATTAGAAACAGTTTTAGTTCATCATTAATCTAAAGCAAATTATTATTGATTTACAACGGACAGCTCATCTAATATCCTTCAGGCAGTCATAAAGAAATAGTCTGAGCATTAAAAATGGTTGATGTCTTTCTGGCAATAGCAGCTAAACTCAGTCAATGACAACCCCTTCCAACCAGATGAAAAATAGCCCATTCTCATTGTGTGTTCTGCTCACTTATGTGTGGTACAAATAGCCTGTATTCATATGCATTTATTCTCATATTGGACTCATTTATCAGAGAGCTCTAGATACCCCATTCACACCAGAGTGATTCCAAAAGAACACTTGCTAATAATACCATGTCCTCTTAAACTGGACATGTTTTGTTATTGAGTTTTTTACTAAAACTCATGAGGGTTTTATTACTTTTAAGCAATCTCAATAATTATAGTTTGAAGTCTGCCTTGCACTTACTGGCTAAGAGCAGCAATTCTTTCATCAAACTGCCCAGTTTCGGTCCTGGCTCTGCCATTTGAGCAAGTTATCTTCTCTTGGTAAACCTGTTTTTTCCTCTGCAAAATGGAAATGTCAAGAGCACCTACAGCAAAGACAAGATTTAGATGAGGTTTCTAATTTTGTCACAGTACCAGTTATATAGGATTTCTTTAATATAAGCTATTAAGTCAAATATTAACAGCTTTGTCTACCCCCTGCCTACTAAAGAGAATTATGCTTTGCCAGCTCACTTGCTGCTTCTCCCCTGGTCCTCCCAGAAGGGCCAGCCTTGCAAGATTAGAGCAAAGAGGAAAAACAAAAGGATGCAGACCAAGACAGACTTGGGACTTTTCTACAACAAGCTCTGAAGAGAAAGGTACTGATGTGGTGGTACATGAGGAAATTTGTTGAAAGGTAAAGCAAGATTTGAGGTTATGTTCTTAAGGTATGTTCTTACATTCTTCACGATGTTAAAAAATGCAAATAAAGGATATGATTATTTCCAGTTTTTTTGGATGCTGGATGTGTGTGTTTGTGTGTGTTTAATTGCTATCCAGATTAGACTAGACCACTTGGATTATGGAAGTATGTGTCATTACTACTACTTCTGCTATTACTATTCTTACTTAGAGTTATTACATATTCCAGTTTAAACTAGATGCCCTGCTTTTAATCATTAATAGCACTTGCTTCAACTTTCAAAGATATTCCAGTTTATACAATAAAGTTCCTGGTCACCCTCCTATTTTTATTACTGTTACTGCTGTCACTGCTATCACTTTTAAAATCTGCAATTGAAATAATATATGCAAAATTTTAATTATACATCATTCTGCTTGGAGAAATGATTTTCATAGATTTTATTAGCAAATTCCTCAGGCATCTGAAAATTTACTTGCCATAAAGTGTCAATTTTGGTGTGAAAAGTGAAATTTTGGATACCATCTAACCCTTACTTATCCAAAGAGTTCATTCTTATACCTAAATGGTACCTTCAAATATCTTCCACTTAAATACCCTTTCACCTTTAGATCCTGAGAAGACAAAGGGCAGATATCAAAATGAGGCTACATCAGGTTTCTTACATGGACACTTTATCCATTAGAACGTGAAATCTAACTTAATATAACAAAACCGTTTTCACTTCCAGATCTTCAGGGCAATAAGCATATGGGCAGCGGGAACAGACATCTTCCCTAAGCATAAATACCCATCAACCTCACATTACTCACTTACTGCCTTGTTCTTCAAATATTCCTCAGAATTACAGTAAGCAGAAACTGATCAACTAGTTCACTACAGAAAAAAATAAAAATAGTATTCTAAATTACCAATAACATTGCTTGTAAACTTAATGCTCTATATGTTAGTTTTTCCTTCCAAAAAAGACAATGTAGAAGAATAGGAAAAAATACAATAAAAAATAAACTATTAAAAATTTCAAGTGTCAGTATTTACATTTTATGTTAAACATCTTAGGACACAAGTTGAAGATTACTTATTTTCAGGCCCTGGAATTGAACGATCATCCTAAAACATATGAAGCACATGAAGATGACATTACAGAATTTAATTTTTAAGGAAAAAGAGAGGGAGGGAGGGAGAGGGAGAATTCACTATGAATCTCTAAAAGCAATTATAGTAAAATATTCATTACTCTCTACTTGGAAATTGTTATAAAAACTTTTTCAAGTATTTCCTCACAAAGGAAATGGTTTAAGATGTAATATGGACATATTTTCTAGCCAAATGAACACACTTCTCTCCCAGGAGAAGGGGAGAGTGTGAATAAACAGAAAAAAATCTTAATCTTGCTGAATGAGCAAGGTACAGCACACAAGCAATAAATTTTTGCAGCTGTTTCTACTCTTTTTAAGAGTTTATTTTATTTATTTTTAGAGCGAGGGAAAGGGAGGAAGAGAGACAGAGAAACATCCTTTTGAAAAACATCATTGCCTCTCGCACACCCACAGCTGGGGCCCCGGCCTGCAACCCAGACGTGTGCCCTGACCGAGGATGGAATCTGCAGCCTTTTGGAGTATGGGATGATGCTCCAACCAGCTGAGGCACTAGGCCAGGATGTTCTTTCTACTTTTCAAGATATCCTCCATCTTCTTTGAATATCTGTTACATCTCTCTCTCTCCCTGCCCACACCCTCCCTCTCTCTCTGCCTCTGTCTAGATTCCCAAAATAGCTTCCTTACTTCAGTCATCTAACTATCTTGGGATTATCTGTGGTTATGTAATTCCATAATCATAGTCCTAGTTGATATGTCACAATTCATTTAAAGTGGATCTAAAGCTCAGCAAGAACTCTCAAGAGGTGTTCATGAGAATGGTCAGTGATGGCTTCATTGTCTAAGGATGAATTTAACCAGTTTTTCAATGTTTTCAATGAAATAAACCTCCCATTTGCAGGTGAAATAGATCTGCAGATGGGAGGTATATTTCAATGACAACAGAAACTCAAGGTAAAAAAAAAAAATGCCCTAAGAAATCAAATGCCTCTAAAATCTAAAAATATCTCATTTCTCCCTGGCTGGGTAGCTCAGTTGGTTAGACCATCATCCCCATATGTCAAGATTGTAGGTTTGATCCCAGGTCAAGGAACAAAAAACAACCAATGAATGTATAAATAAGTGGAACTACAAACTGATATGTGTCTCTCTCCCAACCCCATTCTCTTTCTACCATCAATTAAAAATAAAATTATCTCATTTCATGGATAAGTATGGACTGGAGGCACTGAAAATGTTTCTTTGGCTTTCATGAAAAAACAAGAATCAGAACATTGCTTTCCCGAAGTTATAATGAAATACCTAGGCAACACATCAAAGTGAAAGCAATGTGTTGAACCTATGTGTGGGTAACTGCCACAAAGTTCCAAGTTCTGATCTGCAAATATTTTGATGAAAATATTTCTAGAAAAACACACAAATTATTAAAACTGACATAGAATAAATAGCAAATATGGGTAGTCCTATGTCTGTTAAAGAAGATAATTATATAATTAGAAATTTACCAAATAAAGTGAGCCTAAATCAAAGAGAATATTAAAACTTAGAAACACTTTTCTTATTAGTAGAATTAAGAAAGAAAAAGGTGAGGCAACTGTAACTGAACAAAAATTTTAAAAAGAATATAAACAAATATGATTGGATCTATTAAATACACAAATCTGTGTATATGTTTCCTATTCTATGACCACCTTTATCTCTATTTAAATTATACCCAACTCCTCTCTTTTTACGTCATTTCTAGAAAAGTTTCGTTAATTCATTATTCTTATATGCTATCTTTTTGTTGTCTACTCTGAACCCTCTAGTTTTATTTTAGACTCATCATGAGAACATTTGGAGGATGATTCCATTGTGCTAAGCTGTATTTTTCATTGTAAAGTTTTTAATGTCATAATTTGTCTATCAAGAACTTTCAAAATCATTCTCAGGCCATTGCCACAAAATCACAACATTTACCTAATAACCTCCAGTTCCTCTAATTCAGTTTAAAAAGACAGTTGAATCTTTCATACTAAATCTAGGAAAACATTGCAGAATCAAACTTTTGAAAAAAATTGTATTGGAAAATTATCTATTAGCCTTCAGGCTGTCTGTCAAAAGGGAAATGACATTTGATTTGGTTCTTTTTTCCTGCTTCCTGAAAGCTTATCTGGCAAGATACATATTGAAGAAAAGAAAGAAATCCAGATAATAAAAAGACAGACTCCAAGAGAAAAATTTCTAAGGTGATGTGGGACAATAGCTGTCTCAGACAGGAACTGGCCTAAAATTCAAGGTATGTAGATAAGCTGTCCTTGGGCTGGGTGGAGAAAAATAAAATTTGAATAAGAAAAAAATATTGTCAAAAGAAAAAAATTGTGGTACCACAGGGAGTAGGGTACTGGGAAAATTGCTGAGGGTGGAACCACAAATGGCAGATGAACAAAGTTAGGTGGAGCCCAGAAATAAAGTGAAAACTTTAATAGCAGACTTGCTGGTATATAGATCTCATTTTTATGTAAGACCCAAGGAATTTCTTTCATGACCCACACCCTTCCTAACAATCAACCTGACACCAGGTTAAGATGCAGGTCATTTCAGGTTCTTTGCATTTAGAAGCATGTCCACAATAGAAATAGCTATGTTGGAACCTTAGTCAATAACTCCCAGCTTCTGACACCCTCTCTGCAGTGGAAATTAAAACAGAATAAATATTCTTTTCAATAAGTATTTTAATAGAAAATTGGGCACTGGACTGTGAAACTTCACTAAAGTTCCCCCCAAAAAGTCCTCAACACCCTGTCCTTAATGAATTTTTCCTAAGTGATGCCTCTTCCGGAGGTAGAGAATTCTGAGATCAAATCAGAAGATTCCAAATAGTTGGAATGATTGAAAGTAAACCTATGTTTCTAAATCATGAGCTTTTGAGAAATCAGCAGATCTTGGTGTTTATCATTGAATATTTTCTGTAATAACCTATGCAGCTACTCTGTGATTTAAAAGCATGTCTTTCATGCAGAATACAAAAGCAACCATTACAAAAATCCCTATACTTGCAGAACCAGAGAAAATTCCATTCAATTAATCTATATTTTTTAAAAAATAGAAGGAAAAAGAAGTCAAATCAATACATCATGGCTGGCCTCATGTTGAGCTAAAATATAACCACATGTATCATATTAAGTTGTCTGAAATTTTTTTTAAGTTTAAGGAGAATAAAGTGAGATTAGAGCAAAAATGTGTGTTGTTCTCCTTTATATCCCTAGGCTCCAGGAGGGCAGGGTTACATGGAATATGAAAGCTGCAAATTAAAGACCTGGACTTTCCAAAGATAAATTCCAAAATGCATGTAGCAATAAATATTTGCTCAGCAAAGAATAAGCAGCAGAATTTCAGAGAAAACAGGCAGACTTGGCCAACAGCAGAGCAGCAAGGTAGTATAGAGCTTATCTTTTTTTCATTCCTGTCCTTTCTTTAAGTTTTTATTCTTAGAAAGCAATTGGCAATTCCTGACTCCCTTTCCAGAGGAGAATGGATTTCTTAGGTGAGAATGGTCTTTGAGCTACTCAAAATGTGTCTGTCAGTGTCTTAGATAAGTTCTTTGGAAGCAGAGCCTCAGTCAGGGTTCTCATGCAAATTATATATTGAGGGAGGGCTCATAGAAGAAACCTGTGGGGAAGCAATGGGAGTGAGCCGGAGCAGGGGAAGAAGTCAGGCAAAGATGTGCTTTCAGAAGTCCACACTTAACCTGATCCCCTTATGAAGCTCTAGAGAATGAATGGTGCCATGTAATTGGTCTAGTTCATTGGACAAGGAACCAACACTCACAGTAGCCCACCAGCCTGGTGATAGGGATCTGGATGGGCCATGTATAGCACTTTCTATAGCAGGCACGTGTGGTCATTGGATAAATGTAGACCATCTTCCAAGACAATTTTGCTCAGTATCTGAGGGGCCATGGTTTGATATTTTTTTTTCCTGTTGGCAAAAATGTATATAAATCTCTCTCTTTATGTTAGGGGAATATGATGTATATTTTACAGATAAAAGAGGTTTGTAGCACCAAATTAATATGCCACATCTTTCATCAAAATTTTCCAAAGTCTCTGCCCTGACCAGTGTGGCATATTTGGTTGGGTGTTGTTCTGCAAAGCGAAAGGTCTCTGGTTTGATTTCCGGTCAGGGCACGTGCTTGTGTTGCAGTTTGAGTGTCTGGTTGGGGTGTGTAGAAGAGGCAACCAATCAATATTTCTCTCCCTCTTTCTCCCTCCCTTTCCCTCCTCTAAAATAAATAAATAAAATCTTTTAATTTTTTTTTCCAAAATCTCTTCTCCTGGAAATATTTGTGGTCTGTCCAGAATCTCTTTAGGGAAATGTCCATGACATTTAGGTCGGTCCTACTCCTAGTTCTAGAAATGACCAGCTGACCTTTCTATTACCACCATATTATCCCCTGAGACTAGTTCAGACAAAGGAACATGAACCTAGCAGAACCACTAAGAATTCTCCCTAGGACTTTTAATGGGAGATATTACAAAAACATTACCCTCTTTTTGCAAAGATTGCCAGATGTAAGCCTAGACTTTTGGGTACCATTCGTGCCTAAGAATGAAGGTGACCCACAAGAACCAGAGTTAAGAAAACAGATACAATTACACCTGAAGTCAGATAAAACTCTGAACTTTCAGATGTCTGTAAATTACTGTGAGGGCTAAAATTAATAATAACACTTGTGCTGTCACCTTCTGAGTTGTTCCAGCTGGACTAATAATCAAATTAACAGAGACAGATTAACAAGAAACAATCAAACTTAATACATGCTCAGGGGAAATTCACATAAGCATGAAAATTCTAAAGACAACAAGGTAAAATTGGGTATATACAAGGTCTGTCCAGGAGGTATCCAGCCATATAATATGAAAAATAGAGACATTTATTGAAGAAGATACAAGACACAAGAAACATTGTATATCCAATAATGACACCTCG
Source organism: Pteronotus mesoamericanus (assembly GCF_021234165.1). Classification (NCBI taxonomy): domain Eukaryota; kingdom Metazoa; phylum Chordata; class Mammalia; order Chiroptera; family Mormoopidae; genus Pteronotus; species Pteronotus mesoamericanus. The sequence goes on along the minus strand of NW_026555105.1, from coordinate 29,578,165 downwards.
GTCCCCTTCAAAGTAGGCACCTGGGGACCTCACACAGTTCTCGCAGACACCATCAGCTACCCTGTCATATTTTCCTGAATCTCATCAATGGTCTGAAATCTCTTCTCTTTGAAAGGTGATTTTAATTTCGAGAAAAGCCAGAAGTCGCAGGGTGCCAAACCTGGGCGGTTCGGGGTGGAGGCTGAGTCTCCTGGGTAATTTGATGTTTTACCAAAACAGTTTGCACAAGATGTGATGTATAAGCAGGTGCATTGTGGTGATGAAGATGCCAATCATCAGTTGTTCATAGCTGCTGCCCTCTGAATCATCCAAATAGTTTCCACAGAAGAATGTTCAAGCTTAAGGAAAAATTTGATGCAGGTTCCTCTATTCAGTCATTATGAATGCGATGGCCACACAGTACACATACTCACTCAATGGTGTCTACCACCCCCACTAACTGGTACAGTGAAGTTGTCATTGTTCACACATGCACATTCCAGTACACACTCCCTGGATGCCAGGTTACATCAATGTTGCACAAACCGTTTTTGTTATATTAACAATGGTTGGACCTTTTCCAGACAGACCTCATATGTAATTTGCACAAAGGAGAAAGTGGGAGCAGGAGGTCTGAGATTTCAAAGTAAACAGACAATTTACAAGTAGATGAGGGAGAGCGGAACACACATGGCAGATAAATTTTTCCTAGGGAACCCAGAAACAATAAGACAGACTCAATCTAGTAAGAGTACCACTGCTTAAAGTCTTCTTGTCTAATACGAAGGTGAATATGTTAAGGTTTCCTTCCTGAAGCAAGTTTTTCATGTGAATCTCTTATGGAGGGAAATGGAGAAGGTCAAATGTTCTTTCTGAGATTTTGTTTCTTAATAACCAGCTTTAAAAAAAATCAATATCCCAAAAGGCAAAATTTTTGGTCCTCTACATTACCTTGTAGTTACTTTTAGTTGAAAGAATACTGATCAGTAGAGTTACTCATCAAATATAGGATAAAATCTAAACTCTTCTGTAGAAAAAATGTGGCTCTCAATTGACCCACATAAATTCTTCTCCTATTAATCCCCTGCCCATCTCAATTTATATTCTAAAATTAGTGAGCAGCTAACCATTATCCAGCTTCACAATGGTTTCATTTCATGTCACCAAGCCTTTGAAAAGCCTATCCCCATTGCCTGGAATGTTTGTCTCCTATTTTATCTATCCTTCAGACTTTTTCTAGATTACTCAATCCCCAACCTAGTATTTTCTAATGGTCTTGGCTTCCTATAAGGTGCTTTTCCTCACCTACCCCCAATGCTCTGCCTTTGATGGGTTTTGTGGTATTGTATAACTGGACATCCTGACCAGACTCTAAGAGTCTTCCAGGAGGGACATGTTTTTTCTTTTTGCATCCTCAACCTGAAGTGAAATACCACATATTAAACAAGGGCTCAATTAAGTGTTTGAGAAACACAGAAAAAGACACACGGAGGGAGGAGAGAAAAGAGTAAGGATTACAGAAAGTTCCAAACTATTCTTGAGCTCCAAGAAAAGTATTTTCACTTATGCAATTTCATGTATTTTTATTGAGCAATAAGAGAGGTATTGTGAAGTAGAGGCTTATGTTCTTCCCTCAAACATTGTGATCTTTAAAAACTTGTCTCACCTACTTAAGAATTAGACCATACCTTCCTAACAAATTACTTTTATGTTAATTTGATTTCTGCTCCATAAAAAATGCCTACAAGGCAAGCACTCGAAACTCCATATCACTTTTCCAAGAGCTCAGAATACATTGCATTCCACTGAAGTTAACAAAATCCCCTATCATAAAGGACATAGTCATGAACTGCTTAGCTTGGCTCTCAAGTAAGTTCCTTTGCAGTCTGGTCTGATCCATGAAATGAGAATTTTATAAATTCCCTGATAATATTATTAAGAGGAATTAAATCAGATGATTTAATAAATATTAACATTATTCTTACCTTAATTACTAGCACTTCTACCTATTGTGCTGTGAAAATTTCTTGCCTCCTCCTCCATGTTTCTTCTACCTGGGATATCTGCCCCAGCTTTTGCTCTCTCATCTCCTCTCCATCTCTCATACCAACCTTAAAACCTACCTCATTAAGATATCTTCATAACAATCAGCAAGGCTTCAAATATCTTTTTTAATCCTTGTAGACCTGAAAAAATAAAAAATAAAAATAAAAATTAGCCTTAAGTTCTCTGTCAACTGCGAATAAATAGAATCTTTTCATTGGTGAACTGGAGACTAAATTATTGCCTCATGTCTTAAGGTGGTTATGTTTTTTGTTTTTATTTAATCGTTATTATATTTTTTCCATTACCATCTAGTCCCTTACACCCCCTCTCCCCAGCAATCATCCCACTGTTATCCCTGTCCATAAGTCCTTTTTCCTTTTTGCTCAATCCTCCCCCAACCTCCCCTCCTAACTACCTGTCACCTGCTCTCCATCTATGAATCTGTCTCCATTTTGCTCATTATTTCAGTTGGTTCATTAGAGTCCACATATGAGTGAAATCATATGGTATATGTCTTTCTCTGCCTGGCTTATTTCACTTAGTATAATGTTCTCCAGGTCCATCCATACTGTTGCAAAAGATAAACTTTTCTTCCTTCTTTACAGCTGAGTATAATTCCATTGTGTAAATTTCCCATAGTTGTTTTATCCATTCATTTAGTGATGGACCCTTGGGCTGCTGCCAAATCTTGGTGATTATAAATAACACTGCGATGAACATAGGAGTGCTTATATTCTTTCTAATTAGTGTTTTTAGTTCCTTTATATATACTTTCAGACGTGGGATTGCTGGATCAAAGAGCAGATCCATTTTTAATTTTTTGAGGTATCTCCATACTGCTTTTCATAGTGGTCACATCAGTCTCCCTTCCCACCGAGAGTGCAAAAGGGTTCCCCTTTCTCCACATCCTCACCAGTACTTGTTGTTTTTGATTTATTGATGATAGCAATTCTGACAGGTGTGAGATGGTATCTCATTGTGGTTTTTATTTGTATTTCTCTGATGATTAGGGACACTGAGCATCTTCTTTTTTATGTCTATTGACCATCTGTGTGTCCTCTTTGGAAAAGTGTCTATTCAAGTCCTTTGCCCATTTTTTAATTGGCTTGGCTTTTTATATTCCAATAATGAACTAACAGAAAAGGAAATTAAGAAAACAGTCCCATTCACAATTGCTTCAAAAATAATAACATACCTAGGAATAAACATAACCAAGGATGTAAAAGCCCTGTACTCAGAAAATTATAAGACACTGAGGAAAGAGATTGAAGAAGATACAAATAAGTGGAAGCACCTGCTATGTTCATGGATAAGAAGAATTAACATCTTTACAATGTCTGTACTACCCAAAGCAATCTATAGATTCAACATAATTCCTATCAAGATTCCAATAACATATTTCCCAGAACTAGAACAGATATTTCAAAAATTTATGTGGCATGACGAAAGGCCCTGCATAGCAATAGCAATCCTGAGAAAGAAGGACAAAGTTGGAAGAATCATGCTACCTATATCAAACAATACTACAAGTCCATAGTAATCAAAACAGCCTGGTACTGGCATAAAAACAGACACATAGATAAATGGAACAGAATAGAGAACCCAGAGATAAACTGACACCTTTATAGTCAATATTTGACAGAGGAAGCACACAGAGACAAGGAGCTAAAGACAGTTTACTCAATAAATGGTGTTGGAAAAAATGGACAGATACGTGCAGAAAAATGAGATTAGATTACCTTCTTACACCACACACAAGAATAAATTCAAAATGGCTCAAAGACTTAAATGTTAGACCCAAAACCATAAAAATCCTAGAAGAAAACATAGGCAGCAAAATCTTGGACCTTGCTGATAGAAATTTTTTATTAGATATATCTCCCCAGGCAAGGGAAACAAAAGGAAAAAATAAACAAATAGAGTTCCAGCTGAGAAGAACACATCTTCTTGCTTCGCTTCCTTGTACAACAAAAAGAAGGATAACAAACAACTTAAAAACAACAGGAAAAAACAGAGCTGCCAGAAAAATCAAACTGCTTGGTAGTCTGACAACCAGGGAGTTAAAGAAATATTCATCCAGACCAGTAGGAAGGGCGGAGATGGGCAACCAGGGCAGAGAGGACCGTGGCAAGGTTGTGGACCATGCTGGCAAGGCAGGGGCCAGCTGTCTGTGCAGTTACACATTCAGGGGCAAATATAGCCAAGAGGAACAACCGGGGAGTGAGAAAGACCACAAAACCCACGGTTTCAGCATGGGAAACTAAGGAATCAAAACCTCTGTCTATAAAAATCTGTGGGAGTTGCAGCAGCAAGAGAAACTCCCAGTCTCACAGGAGAGTCTGCTAGAGAAGCTCACAAGGTCCTAGAACATACACAAACCCACTCACCTGGGAATCAGCAACTGAAAGGGCACAATCAGCTTGTGGGAAGTGAGGGAAGTGACAGAAACGAGCAAAGTCCAGCAAGTGGCATTGTTCCCTCTCTGACCCCTCATAGACATACAGCACTACAATGCAGTGAACTGGATTGCCCTGCCCTGGCAAATACCTGAGGCTCCACTCGTTACAATGTAACAGGCTCACTGCAACAAAGAAATATGGCCCAAATGAAAGAACAGATCAAAACTCCAGAAAAAGAACTAAGTGATGAGAGACAACCTGTCAGATGCAGAGTTCAAAACACTGGACCTCAGGATGCTCACAGAATGACTGAGTTTGGTCACAAAATGAAGGAAGAAATGAAGGCTATACAAAGTGAAATAAAGGAAAATATACAGGGAATCAAGAGTGAAGAGGAAACCAGGACTCAACTCAATGATTTGGAACAAAGAGAAGAAATAAACATCCAACCAGAACAGAATGAAGAAACAAAAAATCATAAAAATGAGGAGAGGCTGAGGAACCTCAGGGACAACTTTAAGCACTCCAACATCCAAATCCTATGGGTGCCAGAAGCAGAAGAGAGAGAGCAAGAAATTGAAAACTTATTTGGAAAAATAATGAAGGAAAATTTCCCCAATCTGGAGAAGGAAATAGATTTCCAAGAAGTTGAAGCTTAGAGAGTCCCCAAAAAATTGGATCAAGGAAACATACACCAAGGCACATCATAATTACATTACCCAAGATTAAAGATAAGGAGAGAATCCTGAAAGGAGATTCTTTATAAGAGAAATCCTTAAAAGGAGACAGTTACCTACAAAGGAGTTCCCATAAGACTATCAGCTGATTTCTCAAAAGAAACCTTATAGACAAGAAGGGGCTGGAAAGAAGTATTCAAAGTCATGAAAGACAAAGACCTACATCCAAGATTATTCTATCCAGCAAAGCTATCATCTAGAATGGAAGGGCAGATAAGTGAGTCCCAGATAAAGTCATCATCACGAAACTCATTATATTTTCTTAGATAAAGGGACTTATCTAAGAAAAACCTATGAACAATAAAATGGCAACAAACACAACTATCAACAACTGAACCTAAAAAACAAAAACTAAGAAAACAACTAGAACAGGAATAGGATCACAAAAATGGAGATCACATGGAGGGTTATCAGTGGGGGGGGTTACAATGGGGGAAATGGTACAGAGAATAAGAAGCGTAGTCGGTAGACACAAAATAGGCAGGGGGAGGTTAAGAAGAGTATAGGAAATGGAGAAGCCAAAGAACTCATATATACAACCCATGGACATGAACTAAGGGGGAATGAGGATACAGGAGGTTAGGGGATAAAGAAGAGGAAAGAAATGGGACAAATGTAAGAGCATAATCAATAAAATATAGTTTAAAATAACATAAAATAAAATTTGAACAGCTCATCCAAAAGTAAATAAACAAATGGGACTTCATCAATCTAAAGAGATTTTTCACAGCAAAGGAAATTGTCAACAAAATAAAAAGAAAACCCACAGAATGGGAGAACATATTCACCAATACATCTGAGTAGGGGCTAATATCCAATATTTATAAAGTACTTACAAAAGTCAACACCAGAAAAAACAAGGTGGTTGTGTTTTCTTATCAAGTCTCATCTGCTAGCGTTCCATAATATTTTCATATTGACGTCTAATTCAATAGGCTAGATACTCTTTTGTTTAAAAGCCAAGCCACCAAATTCCCCCCCACCAACTTTTATCAATTAGAATGGCTTCCCAAAGGCTTATAAAGGCCTTGGGAAAGGTCAGACAACTTAGTTTGCTAATATCACCTCAGCATATTTCAAGACTTTAAACTGGGAAATCCAGATGTAGTAACATGATGAATCCCAGTTAATCAAATGGTTAACAATTTACTACAATGTTCCTGTCCCCAGCCATCTGCAAGTGGAATTTTTCTGTAAATCGTACCTACTTTCTCCCTGGTTTAGTGAGAAAGTCATGATGCTCAAGTCATTGTGTGACAAATCCCTTTCTTTCACACCAGGAAATGTTAATTATCTGCCAGGTTTCTGTAATCCTTCTCCACACTCCTGGGAGTGGGGAATTTTAAAGTGACAAGTGAAGGTGAGGTGTGTCCCACAGTAACCTCAGGAGAAAGGCCCCTTTTCACTCACGTTGCTTCCTCTCACCCTTGGGGTAACAGGAGTGTCAGGGAGCTGTGGAGGAGATATTCCAGGCCTGGAAAGTTAGAGTCAAAGCCCACTGGGAAGAATTTGCTGAAAACTTCAACTCTTTTCTGCTGTTGCTGAATTTTCTCTCCCTGGAAATCATTGAATACTAAACAGGACACCCATATGGAAATTCTTTGTGCAATTCAAAGACTCTAACTGCCTTGCTTTGTGGGGAGAATAGAATGTGGTTTATAAGAGTAAACTGGTTGGTCCTCCCAACTCTGATCTTTGCTACCTCTCCCACTGGTTCTAAAACAGTACTAATTATTTACTTTCCAATTCCAAATACCTACTTTGTCTCCAAATACTATCAAATCGAAATTGGTCAGAAACATTTAAGAACTCTGTTATTACTGAACTCTCATACTCTTAGTATGAGATGATCATGTTGATGATTACTTACTGTGTTTATTTATTAAACACCCATTATATACCAGTCATTTTAGAAACTCTATATACATATTCTCTTTTTCAGTTTTTTTAAAATTTTACTGTAAAAGGTAACAATTACTAACTCCCCATTTTACTAATGAGGAAGCCAAGGTTCAGAGAAGTTCAGCAATTTACCTAAATACACAAAGTGCAAATAACAGCAGTGTTGAGTTTTAAAGAGCAGAATGAGTTGATTTTTTTTAAGACACTGTGGCGGCTGAATTGATAGGAGACTGGAGAACAAGAGTAGAAGCTGGGAAAGAATTGCAATAATGCAAGCAAGAGATGAGCCGTGGATGTAAAAGCATTTTATGGAGGTGTGGTCTAACAGTGCTTCTCAAATTTTAACATGCATGTGAATCACTGGGAGCTTGCTAAAGTGTTGATTCCAATTCTACAGGTCTGGGATAGGGCCTGAGATCTTAAATTTCTAACAAATTTCTAGGTGATGTTAATGTAGCTGATCCAAAGACCACAGCTAAGAAGCAAGAGTCTACAGAATCTGATAAATTGTATTTGGAATATGCTGCATGAAAAGAGAAGAATCAAACATTATTCTTGTTTTTTTTTCTTTGAAAAATTACAAAGATGATAGTGGCATTTGTTGGGATGGGAAAGTTTATCACCACTTCTGCTAAGTTACCTTTCTACTGTTTGACAGGTTGGGAAAACTTCTCAGGAGAACTGACTAACAACTTACTTTGGAAAATAGCCACATTTGGGATCACGATAATGTAGAAGCACATTTCTGGCCCAGTAGAAATCTGACACATGAGCTAGGATAAATCCAAGCTCCTAGTAAAATCACCATTTTCTGATGACTATGCATACATTGCCAAGTATTGGTTATAAAGGATGGTCTATGGGTCATTTTTCCCCAAAGACATCAGGTGCTTTACAAGAGTGGTTTTAAAAAAATAGGTCATAACACAGCTGAAGTCAACAGGACAAAAGAAGTGATTCTTATACTTTTGCACATACTGGCCAACAGTCATCCACTTGTCCCTAAAAAGCCCACAAGCTTTGTATTCCTGGCAGAGCCTGTTGAACTCCACAGTCAACAATTCATCTTCAGACTTTATCATGAATTCTGGAAAATGATGCCTGACCATTGACTTGATGAGCAACTGCTAAGTGTGCTTACAAATAAAGCGTTTTTATATTTACAAATCTGAAAACTATTTTGGAATTCTCTGTCCTTGTTTAGAGATGTTATAAAAAGGCAACTGAAAATTATCTGGCTCCAGATGTGCATCATAAATTGAATCTGACTGTATAGGTTGTGGGACATCCCTGGTTGTTCCTAGAAATGGAAAAACACAGCAGGTCCAAGAGTCCCTGTACTATTCAGGCTCTTTTTGTGTCCCTTCTCCTCTGCTTCTCCTGTCTCCCAGAGCTGGTCAACTGGATCTCGTTGCATAGCTAAAAACTGGAGCTATGTTTTGTTTGAGTTTAAGGCCTTCTCAAAGTAGTCTTTCCAGTAATCCCAAAGTATTTTTGATTTAGAGGGGCACTATGAGGTGGAAAATATGATTTTTCTAGCTTGAAGAAGAATTATAAAAGGCTTATAAAAAGCCCCAGGAGACTCCTTGGACATCAACCAGCTCTTACCAAAGAACATTGTGCGAATGAATCAGAAACATATGGATTAAGCTCCCCCTAAATTAAGCATGGGTTTAACACATGAAGGAGTTGGAGCAAGGGTTAAGTATGACAAAAAGACTTGGAGTCTTTGTTAAAGCATTTTGTTAAACCATTTTAAAAATCCATTTTTAGAACAATAAAAAAGTTACTTATATTTAAGTTCATCCCAATTTGAAGTGTTAAGTATGTTCTAGTGTACAGAGTTGTTCCTTGACCTGGGTCTTCAACAATGACCTGATAGATGAGATAGAAAATATTGTTTTCCTGGGCTTATTTTATACAATTTCATTGCATTCTATTCATCAGCTTTGGCAGAGGCTAATGGTTTATAAGTATTATCTCTCCTTAAGAGTAAAATCTAGGAAGCGTTTTCTACAATCATGATCTAGTGTCATTTTTTCTAACCACAGTACCTTTTCCAGTAGACTTTGAGAAAATTAAAGAAAACGCATCATTATTTGGCAATTGAAAAATAGGTCTGTGCTTAATTTTTATGGTCTCAGCATCAGCAGAATGTTGAGCAACAAAGAGATGGCCTCTACTAACTTCTTGATTCATTTTAATAGCAATTACAGTAAAAACAAACAAAAAAAAGTGACCTTGATAACTTTCCCTGCTTATATCCAAGGTCAAGTCCAACTTACATTCTTTTCTAAAAATGCTGCTTTGTCACACTGCCAAGGACAAAGGAAGGTTGGGTCCAACTATATATCTTTTAAAATCTTAGGAATGTTTTAACATGGAGGGAAAACGTTCTCACAGTAACCACATAAGATGTCTGAATTCAATGCCTGCTATATTCCTGGACTTTGAAAACAATGAGCTGTCTTTTAAGCCTAATTTTTTTTTTATTTAATCCATGAATCTGCTTAGCAAACACTTTTAATAAACAACATTAAGTCAAATCTAAGTTAAAATCTGACAAATTCCCATTTTTACTGTCTTAACACAGGCAGGAACTCATTTATACAATTAGAATGCAAAATCACCAAACTCCTTTTAATGCTGTCTTTCCCCACCCATTATGCCCATCTCTCTACTTTTTTTTTCAATTCTTCCAAGTCCACCACACCCACTGGCCTTCATTCTGTTTTTCAAACACATGATCTCATGCCAATCTTAGGACCTTGACAATGGCCATTCCCTTTGCCTAAATTAAATACTGGGTCCTCAGGTCCTCTTAAGTTTGTTCCTTCTCACCATTCTCGTCTCTGTTCTAGTGTCCATCCCTTGCCTAGATATCCAATAATCTATTGAACTGTTTATTTTCTCTGTTGAAAAATTATCACTCTCAAAAGTGATCTTGTTGTCACATTTATCGTCTAGTTTATTACTGTTTCTCTCTAAAGCTGTGCAGTTTCATGAAAGTAAGGATCTTAATCAGGCTTGTTCACTACTCTATCCATGGGCATCCAGAGCTCCTCACCTGTAGTGAGTTTATAATCCCGCTGAGGCATTCCAGTGAGGCAATGACTGTCTGGTACAAGGAGGACAAAAGTAGCCCAGCTCTCAGGTAAAACAATACATTGGAAGTGCCACTCACACTAGAGCTCCGTGCAGGATCAGACTTTACCTGCAATCTTATCTTTGCTATGCCTCGTCCCATTTCCTGTTCTGCTTCTCTCATTCCATTTCTTTCTCAATAAATAACTTTTCCCCAAATCCCTATCTCAGGCTCTGCTTCTAGGGAACCCCACCTAAGACAAGCAATAAATAGAAGTCCATAAAATCAGCATCTACCCCACCAATATTTGTATGCAGCATCCAGTTAACAGCCAGCCTGTGTTTATTAACAACTGCTACCATGTGTTCTGAATGACACAAGGGAGGGAAAAGGTGCAGTTTTTACAACAGTGGTCCCAGAGTCCTTGTAGTTATTGACAAGCACCGATGTATTCATTTACACACCAAGCTTCATTTGTAGACTATATTACTGACATGCTTCATACAAATATATGCCAACAATAACAAAGAGTTGTGGATATTATAATACTAAAATTCACTTTACTATAAAATGTTCAATTCAGGGTGATTTACTTGAATTAGTCATTTTATATTTAATCACTTTCAATACTCCTGGGTACATAAGATTGTTTAATGTTAAAGAAGGAATCTCATACTTTTAAAAGGTGAGTATTATTGATTTAGAAAATAAGCTCCCAAAATAAAAGAAAGGAAAAACACTCTGTCTAAAGAATCAACCTAAGGACCAAGAGTCAAAAACATGCCTTATCTGCCTCAGAATCTCTTTTCTTATCCACTTTACTAAGTATTTTCACCTAATTTCCTTATAACTTGGAAATTCATTTGGGCTAATGAGCATCTAATTAAAAATGCTAATTTATGCAAGAGAAGAAGAAGAAGGAAAAAAAGAAGAAAAAGGAGGAGGAGGAGGAGGAGGAGGAGAAGGGCTAGAGAGACAGAAACACAAGTACAGAAGGGGGAAATGAATAAGTAGCCATCAATAATAACCTTATATGTCAATGGATTAAATGCTCCAATCAAAAGACATAGGGTAGCTAAATGAATAAGAAAACATGGCCCACACTGATGCTGTCTACAAGAAACACACCTCAGGAAAAAAGACCCACACAGACTGAAAGTGAAGGGTTGGAAAAAGAAAATATTCCAAGCAAATGGACAGGAAAAAAAAGTCAGGGTAGCAATACTTTTATTAGAAAAAATTGATGTCAAAACAAAGGCCATAAAAAGAAACCCAGAAGGACATGTCATAATACTCAAGGGAAGAATCCATCAAGAAAACATAAAAATTGTAAACATATATGCACCCAACATAGGAGCACCCAAATATATAAGGAAAATCTTGGAGGACTTGGAGGAAAGATATAGACAGCAACACACTGATAGTAGGGGATGTTAACACCCCACTGTCAACAACTGATAGATCTTCCAAACAAAATATTAACAAGTATATGGAGGCATTGAACAATGCCCTAGATGAAATGGACTTAACTGATATATACAGAACCTTTCATCACAAAGAAGCAAAATACACATTCTTTTCACATGCACATGGAATATTTTCAAAGAGAGACCACATGATAGGGCACAAAACAAGCCTCAACAAATTCAAGAAAATTGAAATCATAACAAGCATTTGCTCAGTCCACAGGAGCCTGAAACTAGAAACCAACCTCAAGGAAAAAACTCAAAAACATTCAAAATCATGGAGACTGATAGCATGCTATTAAACAATGAATGGGTTAATAATGAGATCAAGGAAGAAATAAAAAACTTTCTGGAAGCAAATGAAAATGAACACACAACAGTCCAAAATTTAGGGGACACAGCACAGGCAGTCCTGAGAGGAAAGTTCCTAATGATACAGGCTTATCTGAAAAAGATAGAAACATTTCAAATAAACAACCTAACCCTACATCTACAAGGAACTGGAAAAACAACAACAAACAAAGCCCAGAGCAAGTAGAAGAAAGGAAACAACCAAGATTTGAGCAGAATTACAAGCATAGAGACTGAAAGGACAATTCAAAGAGTCAATAAAACCAGGAGTTGGTTCTTTGAAAAGATAAACAAAAGCAAAAAGTCTTTTAACCAGACTCATCAAGAAAAAAAGAGAGAGGACCTAAATGGATAAAATCAGAAATGAAAGAGGAGAGATTATAACTGATACAACAGAAATACAAAGGATTGTAAGAAATTACTATGAAAAATTATATGCCAAGAAATTTGAAAAAAGTGGATGAAATGGACAAATTTCTAGAAAAATATAACCTTCCAACACTGAATGAAGAAGAAGCAGAAAGTCTGAACAAACTGATAACAGCTGGTGAAATTGTAGCAGTAATCAAAACACTCCCAGCATACAAAAGCCATGGACTGGACAGTTTCACAGGAGGATTTTACAAAACATTTAATGAAGAGCTAACCCCTATCCTTCTCAGACCTTTCCAAAAAATCCAAGAGAAGACTCCCAAACTCTTTTAATGAGGCCAGCATCATCCTAATCCCAAAACCAGATAAACAGACAACAAAGAAAGAAAACTACAGGCCAATATTTCTGACGAACGTAGACGCTAAAATCCTTAAAAAAATATTGGCAAACCATATCCAGCAATACATTAAAAAGATCATACACCATGATCAAGTGCGATTCATCCCACAGATGCAAGGATGGTTCAATACTCACAAATCAATACATGTAATACATCACATAAACAAAAGGAAAGACAAAAATCACATGATCATAACAATAGATGCTGAAAAAGCATTTGATAAAATCCAGCACCCATTTATGATAAACACACTCAGCAAAGTGGGAGTAGAGGGAACATACCTCAACATAATAATAAAGGTCATATACGAGAAATCTACAGTCAACATCATATTCAACTGGCAAAAACTAGATTTCCCACTAAGGTCAGGAGCAAGACAAGGATGTTTGCTTCCACCACTTCTATTCAACATAGTATTGTAAGTCCTAGCCACAGTGATTAGACAAGATAAAGAAATAAAAGGCATCCAAACTGGAAAGGAGGAAGTAAAATTGTTACTGCTTGAGGATGATATGATAGTGTATGTAGAAAACCATATGGACTCCACCAAAAAACTACTTGACCTAATAAGTGAATTTAGCAAAACAGTGCGATACAAAGTCAATATTCAGAAATCAAAGGCATTTTTTGTACACCAACAATGAAATGTCAGAATCAGAAATCAGGAAAAAAATCTCACTTGATATAGCAACAAGAAAAATAAAGTACCTAGAAATAAACCTAACCAAGGAGGTAAAAGACCTGTACTCAGAAAACTACACAACACTGAAGAAATCAAGGAAGATGCAAATAAATGGAAGCATATACCATGTTCATGGAATGGAAGAATTAACATGATCAAAATGTCCATACTACCCAAAGCAATTTACAGATTCAATGCAATCCCTATTAAAATACTAATGACATATTTCAGAGATATAGAACCAATATTTCAAAAATGTACATGGAACCATAAATGACCCTGAATAGCCACAGCAATTTTGAGAAAGAAGGACAAAGTAGGAGGAATCCCAATACCTGATATCAAACTGTATTACAAGTCCACTAAAATCAAAACATTCTGGTACTGACATGAGAACAGACACATAATCGATGGAACAGAATAAGGATCCCAAAAATAAATGCATGTCTATAGTCAATTACTATTCAACAAAGAGGGCAGAAACATAAAATGGAGTAAAAATAGACTTTTCAACTAATGGTGTTGGGAGACCAGGACAGCTGCACACAAAGTTTGAAAATCAACCACCAACTTACACCATACACAAAAATAAATTCAAGGTGGATAAGAGACTTAAATATAAGTCATGACACCATAAAAGTCCTAGAGGAGAACATAGTCAGGAAACTCTCAGACATTCCATGCAGCAATATTTTCACCAATGTGTCCTCTAGAGCAAAGGACATAAAGGAAAGAAGAAATAAATAGAACCTTATAAAAATAAAAAAGCTTCTGCACAGCTGAAGAAAATATCAGTAAAATGGAAAGGGAACCATTTGGGAAAATATATTTGCCAATTATACCTTGGACAAGGGTTTGATCTCGAAAATATATACAGAACTCATGCAACTCCACTCCAGAAAAACAATCAACCTTATTAAAAAATAGGCAAAAGACCTGGACAGATACTTCTCCAAGGAGGACATACAGAGGGCCCAGAGATATATGAAAGGATGCTCAGCATCACTAGCCATCAGAGAAATGCAAATTAAAACCATAATGAGATACCACTTCACACTGGTCAGAATGGCCGTCATAAACAAATCAACAAACAAGTGCTGGAGAGGTTGTGGAGGAAAGGGAACCCTAGTACATTGGTGGGAATGCAGACTGGTACAGGCACTGTGGAAAACAGTATGGAATTTTCTCATAAAACTAAAAATGGAACTGCTTTTTGATCCACCAATTCCACTGCTGGGATTATACCCCAAGAACTCCAAAACAACCATCCAAAAGAATCTATGCACCGCAATGTTCATATCAGAACAATTTATAATAGCCAAGCGCTGAAAGCAACCTAAGTGCCCATCAGCAAATGCGTGGATCAAAAAACTATGGTACATTTACACAATGGAATATTATGCAGCACAAAGAAAGAAGGAGCTCCTACCCTTTGCAATAACATGGATGGAACTCGAAAACCTTATGCTAGGTAAAATAAGCCAGACTGAAAGACAAATACCATATGATCTCACCTGTAAGTGGAACATAATCAACAAAACAAACAAGCAAGCAAAATATAACCACACATGGAAATAGAAAACAAATTGACAGTAACCAGAGAGTAGGGGGGAGAGGGATAAAGGAGGAAAATAAGGGAAGGGCTATCAAGGAACATGTATAGAGGACACATGGACAAAGCCAAAGGGAGTAGGTTCGAGGGTGGGAGGTCGGGTTTGGTTGGACTGCGGGTGCTCAGAGGAGGGTGGGAATAGAGACAGCTGTACTCAAACAGCAATAAAAAAAGAAAATGTAAAAAAATGCTAATTTCTCTGGAAAGGTTAGGGTCATTAATAATTCACATTTTAGTAAAAAATTGGCAAGCCATTGTTTCAATAAATATTTATTTAGAGCACACTATGTAAAGAGCCCTAAGCTTATCCAACCAGGGATACAAAGTTTCATAAAGGACAAGTCTTTTAACAACAACAAAAAATTAACCTTTCTTCTTATCACCTGGCTAAAATAAGTTACAGCCATGAGGAAACAAAATTTGGGATTGAAGAAATTCAATGAGGCTGGAGCCAAGCTATTTGGAAGTATGAAACTCCAAGAGCACTGGGGGAGTTAGAACCTTATAAGAACTTGAGCTGGTGAGAAAGAGGTTCCAAAAAATGAAAAATGCAAAAGAAACCTTGCTATAGACAGCAATGTTGCCTAAGTCATGGTACATCAGAAATGAGCAAAACACTCTTTCCTCCCTCTCCTCGCTGTGCCAGAGCTCTGATTTTAAATTCAGGTAAATACTATTATTGAGCTCCCTTATTTGTTAAATACATGCTATAGACCTCCAACAGGACTCCAATCGTTCACTTCAGGTACTATTGTATAAGGTAATGCTGTTTTTTAGACCTACTTATTATGTATAGCTTAACTTGCCATTCAATTTATAGAGCACTAGGTCTCTGTCCACAAGCTTGTGGTGATACTATTCATTACAGATGAGCTATGGCTTGGGAAATAGGCCAGCATTTTCCCCTACGAAGTAACCTTTATATTGGCTAATAAACATTCCCATGTTCAACACAGGGATCCTTTGTTACCATATATACCTCATTGGTTTTAGATCCTATCTGGAGGTTTGAAGGGAAAGTTAGACATTCATCCAAAAAAGAAAACAAATATTAATCACCTATTAGGTTATCCAGAAAGTTCATGTGGTCTTTTTCCATAAAATAAAAGACACATTTTTCATTTTCACCAATAACCTAATTGATTTGGGTATTATGAGAATGCCGGCTCTCTCCCATGTGGTGTAACATTGATTGTTCTCATTTAATGTCTTGATTTGATCGCTATCAACTTCAACTGGTCTACCCAAACATGGAGCATCATCCAGCAAGAAATCTCCACCACAAAACTTTACAAACCACTTTTGACACATTTAATCAGTCATAGCACCTTCTCCATACACTGCACAAATTTATTTTTTTGCATTTTAGTTGTATTTTTACTTTTCTTGAAATAATAAAGTGTAATATGCCAAAAATATTGCATATTTTCTTCCATCTTCAATATTAAAATGGATACACAAAAATTCACCACTTTTGATAAGGTTTTTTTAATGCAAGCTGATATGACAGTTGTCATAATACAATCTAATAAAATTGTTTGAATGAAGTTAAAATATCTAAGCATTACTAGAGCCATCTTACAGGGAAAAACACAAAAACTTTTTGGCCAATACAATACTGTGCACCAAGTGCAATGCTACGTACTGACCACATGAAGACATATTACTTAAACATCTCACTTCCAGGAAATAAAACTTTGGGATTCCAAATATTTAATATTAATTCTTCTTAGTAGAACAGGAAAAGTGTCAAGAGGACCTGATGTCTATCTAGTCTTTAAAAGAAAAGTGAAAAAGGAGGTAAAGATAGCTCAGGTAGCCAGAAGAGCCTGTGCAAACATGTAAGTATGTGGCATAATGGAGAGTGGTGAAGAGATTAGTGAAGTTGAAAAGTATTGTCTGCCTACTTTTTCATGTGGTTAGGGCCACTGCATATTAGATATGCTCTTTTATGAAGTGCTTATTCAAGTCTTCTAACTATTTTACTACTGGGTCATTTGCCTTTTCTGGACTGATGTATGTGATCTCTTTATATATTCAATACGAGTCCTTTTCCCAGGATATATATTGCAAATATCTTCTACTCTACGGGTTTATTTTTGTCTCTCAATAATGTCTTTTGAAAAGACAGAGAATCTTAACCAATTCATCAACCTTTCCCTTTATGCTTATAATTTTTTAGGTCTTGTTTAGAAAAACTTTGTATAACTATTCTATTCATAATTGCCAAAAGTTGTAGGCAACTCAAATTATCATCAAGAGCAAATTGGTAAATAAAGATACCTTTGGTGGAATATTATAGAGCAAGGAACATGAATCAACCACAATCACATGAACAATATGGATGAAACAAACACAATGTTAACTGACATGGTAATATACATACTCCATGATTCCATCAGTGCAGGTTCAAAAAGAAAGACTGACTAATCTGTGAGCTTAGAAGTTAAGATAATGGTTAACCCTGGAAAGGACATTGAGGGGCTTTGGGTGTGCAGGTTCTATTCTGCTTCATGATATGGTTATGGTTGCCAATTTTGTTGGCATGCAAATTTTGTAAGACTTCATCAAGTAGCATTTACATATTTTTACATTTATGTTTTATGTTCATAAAAATATTTACATTTAAGACTGTAAGAAAAAGCCACCTGAGAGAGAAAAGTTAAAAAAAATGGCTGGAAAAAACAAAGAATTCAGAATGTGAAGAGCCTTACTAAGAAGCTTAGGGAGTTTAATAAGTATTTATGATCTTTGGAAAGACTCACTTGCTGTGTGGAAAACTAAGGTGAGTGTAGACATGATGGAAGGCAGGGAGAGCCATCTGCAAGATCTGCAACAGTTCAAGTAAGAGATGAGGAGGCCAGGTTGGAAGGAAAGACAAGGACAACAGAAAGAGACCTTTGGGTTTTCCCACTGAATGTTTCTTTAAACTCCAGTCACCAGTGCTCTAAGACCAGAAGCACCTGTCCAAAATGTGGGGGGCAAAGACCTTCAAGTCTTTGACAGATGTTGAGTTTTCAAACAATGAGAGATCTTGATAAACAAACGTGTCTCCTGGATTTATTAAATCCAAGCATTTTTGTCTGGCTCTCATCTTGAATTTTAAGACATGAGTGCTGATACAAGTCCACATATGGATTAGTGGAAAGTTATAAAATGGACACACTATTGTTTAGACACACTTTTTCTTTCTTCCTTTCCCCCTCCCTCCCCAGCACATTATTCAAGTCCTCTTGCTGGGTGGTTTCTACTTGTCTCATTAATTCCCTATTCTTTCTGCATGCTCGTTAGGAGAAAGAATAATTCCTTTTCTTGGAAATGAGGAACTCTTGAAGGCAGGAACTGCACAGGGAACTCAAATAGGCAGCCATGGTGCAAGACAGAGAGTGACCAGGGCCTCCAGGCTCACATAGTGCCATGAAATCTTCCACAGGCACAGGTTCAGGACCGCATGGGTGCTACCTCCCAGAGACAGAGTTGGGGGGTGGTATATATGGGGAAAAATACCTTGCTTCCATCAGTGTTTCCTCCAATATGTTCACCAGCAAATATTTCCTGGGTATCTCTGGTTGAGCCACCCATTCATTTGTATGCTCCGTGGGAAAGGACAGGAAGGAAGCATGGACTCTATCTTCATGCTTGAAGTGAAATCATAACCAAAAGACTTGGTATGCACCCCACTCTATGCTGCCTCAAGTCTTATGAAAGTAGACTCTGCTTACCCAATATTCCCCAAAGAAAAAAGAGTTAGCATGTAGAAACTTAAACATAGACTCTGCAAGAGCAGAACCATAAATTCAAGGAGACAAAGATTTTCTGGGCAAGCAATGGAATTTGTTTCCCTCTTTCCTTTATGGCATGTTTGTTTCTCAAGGTCTCTTTTTGGAGCTGATATCTTTATACTCTAGGTTTTATATGGGATGGTCTCTCTTTGAACATTTTTTCTACTTTCTTCTATGTTTTGTTTCTTGTCACCTTATGAAAATGCTGCAAATGTGGTCCAAAACCAAATCCAAATTTCAAAATTTCACCTCCCTGAGTCTGCTGTAAGGATTTTTCCTAGAAAACTGAGAATTCAAAATCAAAGTAACCCTGCCTAGAAGAAAAAAAAAAAAAAGCAACTTTGGCCCAAGAGTATAGGTTCTCCACCTGTCCTTTCTGAAGAACCATTGCTCAGCCTCAGAGGCTCCCACATATGCTGGAGAAAAATACCACTGCTTTCTTACATGGGGAAATATGGCCGTCTTCACTGACCTGGGACAGTTCCTAAGTCTAACTCAGGTCACATGCTGACAGTTTCAAAGTAGTACAAGGTAAGAGTGATTTAGAATCTTGAGAAGGAAGGCTTCTCTCGGGCCAGGTTAAGCCTGCAAAGTCCCCAGGATTGAACAGTGCCAACTCATTCATAAATTATATAACTCTCTCATTTCCTCACCCAAAAGTCATAGGGCCACCATTCATTTATTGGGCATCCACTTAATCACTTCTGAGAAGCAACCTCTGAGTGGTCTTATATCTTATTTATCACCAATGGGACCAACCAGGTCTGCTCCCCACCATAAGATATACCAAAACAAAACTGTGTTTCACTGAACTGAATTTTTCATTCCAGAGAAGGTGAAGATTGGTATTTTCACCTGGATCATGAACTAGCCATCTAAAGTTAGAATATTATTAGTATTTCCAGTCTTGGGTTGAAGTGGCACTCGAGGTTTTCCCATATTTTTCTTCCTTCTGTTGCAGCTATTTTGAAGGCTTATTTATATTATTTTATGAAGTGGTGGAAGTCATACATAAAAGTGTTTCTTAGACACATCCACCAAAGTTGTCCTTCTAGCATAAGGGAACATTGTACTATACAGGAGACGTGAGGGGCAAACACATTATAGTCAACTATCATTACAAATTTTTTTAAATATAATATTTATCTTTCAGGTTCATGTACTTATGTACTAGTCTAAATTATCTGTGCCCCCTTCCAATACAAAATGAGCACTACAAATTATGTAACATCACCTTCAGCATCATGTTCCATTCTGTAGATAATCTTGCACAGCTTTGTAAAACAAAGAGAAACTTCATTAGCTCCTTTCAAAGAGGGAAATAAAAACTCATTTTAGTCAATGTTAATTAGGTTTTTTAATTGAGTTTACAGAGACATTTTCATAAGATGTCACATATAAATTGAAGTAAAAGAGACAGAAAGAGACAGAGAAAGAGAAAAAGAATGAATGAAAGAAAAATGAATCTTGATTCCTTACCCAATTCTTTAAGAAAAAGAAGAAAATAATTCTGAAAAGATTCTGTATTTCATTCCTCCTTTGAAACATTAGGATGAAATAAGACTTTGAATTAAAGTAGGTGCCTGGTTTTTCAGCACTTGTAAACCCAAGTCTAATTCTGCAGGTAATTTTAACTCATATCTCTTTCTGGGACATTTTACAGTGTTCTTATCATGGGAAATCTGCCCTATGTTCCAGCTGAGCCCAGCACTTCATAAGGAGGCAGATTCATACTCACTATTCTAATTTATCCCCAGAGTCCTTTGAACAATTTTCTTTGTTAAGTACAGAAAAAAGCAATTGTCATAACGCAAAATGGATTTCTACATAGTCAAAAGACGTCAGCGTGAAATTTAGGATAAGGATCATTTAGGTCCTGGAAGATTCTAGGTCTAGTTGGTACTAATCATTATAAAAGTAACATGGTTTATGATAAACTGTGTGGAGGTTCATATGAGTCATCACAATCTATGTACATACCTCAATAGCACATAGCCCATCATCACTGGTTTACATATGCCATCAGCTGAGGTCCTGTTATCTCAACTTTTATTCAGCCCCTCCAGCCTCTTCTCCCAAACAAAGACTTGAACAGAATCAAAACTACACCTACCTGTACTGTTTGCTCTGCCAGAAAGTCAATTATAAGTTCTCAAGAGCTCTACAGTGGCACATGGCTTTGTTCTTCCTTTCTTCCTATCTTAAGTCAAGGTCTAGAGTCAGAACCCAATATGGAGATTCACATGGAAGCAATGTATTGAGAAAAGAGAAAGTAAGTGAGGGAAGCAGGACTGAGAAAGGGAACCAAAGCTAGGGTGTGGTCTAAACTGGATTCTAGTCTCAGTCTGATCCTACAGGGAGCTCTGTAGCTTGGATTGCATCACAGAGTTGTCCCCTTTCCCTTTTTGAGGCAAAGGGTCCTTTCACGCTCCTGAGTCAGTCAGTCTCTGGCTATGAGCCACATCCAGAGGCAAAAAAGTTGCTTAACTTCTCAAGCAATTCCAGGCTAAGCAACTCCCATTTGGCCAAGGGCAATTCTCCAGAGAAAGAGACAGCTGTAATCCATTAACAGCCAATGCTCATAGCACGAAGAATATGGGAACATCATCCTGGCAAAGGGGATCTGGGTGGGTCAGCTACAGCATCCCTATACTTACCATCCTAATTCATCTCAAAAGATACTCCTTTGGACAATGCTTGGACTCCTAATGCTTGATTTAAAACAATTCCAGTGGAACAGCATATAATAAGTTATTAATCCATAATGTTTACTAAGAGCCTACCATGTACAAGACACTTTTCTAAATGTATCATATGTACACAATAATCCTATGAGGTTACTATTACTATCCACATATTACATGTAAGAAAATGAAGGGACAGAGTAATTAAAGAAAGAGCTAGTAAATGGCAGAGCCAGGAATAGCACCTCATCCTTTCAATCTTGCATTAAACTAAATTCCACATGAAATTATACCAAAAAGTAGCAGCAGAAGAGAGAAAAATAAGCTCGGTACTAAAGTGGTAAATTTTATTTTTATAAGATACCACGCCCAGCTAGGTGAGAAGAAAACCTTTTGAATGATGGATATTAGAGCTTGAGGACAGTTAATACTCTTCTGTGTGTGTGTGAATTTCAAAAACATGTGGCAGTTTTATCTACTGGGTTGATGTTCACCATTTGAACTTTCATCATTTAAATCCCATGAGAGCACTGTTGCATAAGACAGGACTCTATGCCAAATGAAATAATAGCTAACATTTGTTAAGTACTTTCTGTAAGCCAGGCAGTGTCTTAAGCAGTTTACATGGATTATATCAGGTAATTCTCAGAACCACGCCATGAGGCAGTCCCATTTTTAGATAAGGAAACTGAGGCACAGTGAAATCACTAATATGCCCAAGGCACATAGCTAGAAAGGATCAGGGCCAGATTTCAGAACAAGTAGTCTGGTTGTGGATCTTATGTTTCTAACTACACTATATTATTTCCAGAAGAGCTATGGATGGTTAGAGCTAGAAGTCATATTAGAGAGTCCAATTTTTCCAATTTAAAGATGAGAAACTGAAGCCCAGAAAAAGTTGGTGACTTGTACAAGATCACACAGACCCACGACTCTCAATTTTCCTAACAGTGTTTTCCATATTTTGACAATATTTTTTTCTAAAGAAAAAATATATAAACCAGAGGCAGGATCTTACTTCCCAGTAGTTCAGGGGTATGATTTAAAATGTTTAAAGTATCTTTCTTTCCATTTGTCTCCTAGGAAGCAGATGATATAAAGACTTACTTCTTAGGAAGGTAAGAAAGAAATATCAATATCTGAATAGCCTAAGAAGAAATTGCTCCCTGACTCTGCAGACTATCATGAAATACCATCACTCATGTACATAAATGTGATATGACTTCCTAGTTGCTATTCTAAGCTAGAACCTGCAAACTCCAACCTGGCAGTACGTCTTTTAAGGGGAAGGAAAGGAAGCTAGGAAGCAATGTTTGTTAAATATCTATTAGATGCTAAACCCATTGCTAGTAGCTCTATGCATGCTTGGTAAATTATCCATCAAAATAATCTTTAGAATCAGAACATAAAGTTTGTTCAGAAGGTATCCTGCCATGTAATATGAAAAATAGAGATATTTATTGAAGAAGATACAAGATACAAGAAACATTGTACATCAGATAATGACACCTCAATCCTCTTCAAAGTAGGAACCTTGAGACCTCACACAGTTCTCCCAATTGCCATCAGCTGCCCTGTCATATTTTCCTGAATCTCATAGGTGGTCTGAAATGTCTTCCCTTTCAAAGATGATTTTGGTTTTTTGGGAAAAGCCAGAAGTCACAGGGTGCCAAGTCTGAGCTGTAGGGGGGCTGAGTCACCTGGGTGACTTGATGTTTTGCAAAAAATTCTGCACAAAACATGATGCATGAGCAAGCATGTTGTCATGATGAAGCTGCCAATCACCATCTTCCCATAGCTGCAGCCTTCTGAATCATCTGAATAGTTTCCACAGAGGAATGTTCAAGCTTAATGCAAAATTTGATGCAGATTCGTTGCTCTACTGGCTCAGTCATTTTGAATGCGACTGCCACACAGGACACATGCTCAGTCAACACCATTTACCGTCCCCACTGATCAGTACAGTGAAGTCATCATTGTTCACACATTGACCATTCCAGTCCAATCTCCTTGGCTGCCAGATTATATTGATGACATGCAAACTCTTCTCATTATATTAACAATGGCTGGACTTTTCCCAGATAGACCTCATATGTATCAGTTATCATTTACCATATAATAAACCAACCCAAAATTTAGTGGTTTAAAACAGAACCATATATTATAGCTGATGAGCATCCAGGTCAGCTGGGTGGTTCCGTAGATCCATGCCAGGCTCTGCTGATTTCATCTAAGTTCAGTCATTTTCCTGTGGGTAGCTGCTGTTTTGGCTGAGGGTTGGCTGATCCAGGATGCCCTAAGCTGGGTTGGCTTGTTTCTGTTCTATGTCCTACAAAAGGATATCTCATGCTTGTTCACATGGCAGTAGCAGAAGAGAGCAAGCAGATGTACATAAGACCTCTGAGACCCAGGCTCAGAATGGGCACACCAACTCCATTCTATTGACCGAAGCAAATCACAAGCTTGGCCCAGATTCAGTGGCAGGGGGACAGAGTCCACTTCTTGATGGGAAGAGTTGCAAGATCACAATGTCAATGGCATGGATATAGAAACTGATAGAAAATCCAATCAATCTACCACAAATATCCTAGAATATTATAGATTATTTAAATTGCATGTTTTCACCCAAAAACCTGTCTCCCTCACACAAATTGTCTATTCATGAAGATATTTAGGTTTGCTTCATTTTACTTACAGAAAAATTCAGGAGAGGTACCACTGAGTTTTAAGATGGCATATAGAATTTTCAGTTCACCCAAGTAAGACAAATGACCATCTAATCCCACCAAAGGTCTTTGCCTTTTCATTCTAAATAACAGGAGGACACAACTAAATCTATCTCCCCTCTCCCTACCCCCTATATCACTTACTGGTTGCAGGAAGAAGTAGCTAGTCAGGAGTTTTCTGCTCATGGGTTTTCAGCTGGGTTTGGTAAGAGATGAGCCCAACAGCTATCATCCTCAAGGGAAGGTCCATGGCCTCAACCAAAATAGAAGCACATCTTTCCCTGGTGTTTTGTTTTACAAATAGAAAAGACACAAGAGAAAAAAGAAAACTCTAAACGAGGGGTTGCAGATAGTTTTTATTCCATATGCCAGCTCCAATTGGTTAGTGGATGCTGCCAGAGTGCTATTTTGAGAAGGAATATTAGGCCTCAGGCAGTTCTAATACAATCAGTAAATTACAAGAATTTTCCAGCTGGTGGAGATAGTGGCGCCTTTATCCTAATCCACACTAAAATGAAATATAGTCGAGCACTGACAGATTCCCACCATAAGGTTAAACTCACAGGGTAAACTGACTCCCATCTCCTCGGCTTCTCTCCCAACACTTCTTTCTCTCCACTTCTAGCTGGGCTATTTTTGAGAAAGGCAAGTAAAGCCGGGTTTCAATCAGCTATTGGGTTTTATGCAGGTTAATCCAAAGATAAATAAATGGGCTCATACCAAATCCAACACCAAGGAGGAAAAATCAAAAACACAAAAATAACTCAAAGTCATCACAGCAGAATAAACCCACCTTATGCTCACGCCAAGGCTACACTTACATGTTTCTCAATATAACATCATCTAAATACAGAGACAAGAACCGCCTGAGGAACAATCCATAACAGGGGACATAAAAAGGTCTCCCAAAAACCTGGGGTTCGAATTCTGTTTTTGACCCTTGCCATTATGCAAGTCTTAACATCCCTCCCATAGGCTCAAAAAAAGACATAGTATTACTCCATGTTCTAATAACCCCCATCTCAGGCTTTATGGTGAGAATTAAACAGGCTAATATGTAAAGCACCCAGATTACTAATTGGCATGTAGTCAAAGGCCCTAAAATGTAGCTCTTATTAGCAACAGCAAGAATTTTGTTCCATTTCTATTATGTGCCAGTAACTGTCCCATGCTACGTGTAAACAATAAAGAAAAAAACAAAAACATGAAGACCTGCTGTGTACTTTTGGGAAATACAGAGACCATTTTGAAGGCAAGGTGAATACACATGAAATAAATAAGAACAGTGAAAACCAGTACATAAAATGATCAAGTAGACTTTGAAAATATGGGGAGCCTAGCTAGGATCATTGCTTCTATTTCCTGCCAAAACAACAAATTGGTTTCTCACACATGTTAACAGTTCCAACTTCTTAAAACAGTTGTTAGAGATGACTTTACTATCCAAACTTGTTTCATCTGATTTTGAACATTTTTATTTGTTACTTTGTGAACCACCAAATCATTTCATATGACAGATATAAAGGATCATCCATCATTAGGTAAAAGAATGAGGCCCTCACCTATCCCCCTAGTGCTCCATCTGATACTTTTCATGTCATCATCCACACATCATCTGGCATATCATGGGCCCTTGATGAGGTAGAATAGAAGTGACAACAGGCCAAGGCCTGACACTTTCCAAATTTTCCCCGAGATGCCAATGCTTCTGAATAATCATCCTTTCTTTCCATTACTGAGATGTCATTACGTAGGCGAAGCATGTTCTTAGTTGCCCACAGTAGGCTAGAGGCAAGAATACATTGTTCAAAGATAAATCATGTCTTGTTAAATGTCAGAATTCATGTGATTCAGCCAGTGCCTCACCCAGTTGCAGGCTGGAAAATTCATCTGAGCTAGCACCTCCGTGAATAGTGGGGAGGGAAGGTGATCACTGAGCCTCACTGAGGAACAGGAAACAATGACCGAACCATGGCGAAGAAGGCCTTTGTCATGTCATAAAGAAGCAGTGATTGCAATTAATTGCTGATAAAATATGAAAGAGTCTCTTGTTGCTGGAGGTCAGGTGCTAGGACAAAGTACAGCTCTTTCTGAGAAGCTTGGGAAAGGCATGCCTCTGAACTGTACTTGTCAGAAGATACATTAATTAATCCATGTTGTGGGCACCATGGAGGAGACAATAGTGTAGAGCCCTAGAGAACTGAGAGAAAACCCTAAATGTGGGCATCTCTCCCCAGGTTGATGTTAGCCCAGAGCAACCTCCCTGGGCTAACATGGCTCCTCAAACAGATGGCTGCTCTTGAATTATTTCTCCAGCCAGATTGCAATGGGACATTGACGGTGAGAGAGCAAACCTCACAATTGCTTGGTTGTCACAAGAGTGAGTAAATAGATGAGGATGATAGGTAGATGATAGATGATAGATAGATAGATGATAGATAGATAGATAGATAGATAGATAGATAGATAGATAGATGATAGATAAAGATAGATAACAAAAAGGAGAAAATCTTCCAGATGCTAGCATAAGTAAACATTCAAAAATCTTTGGAATATACTGTAGGTTTTTGGAAGAAGTCTAGGTGTTCTTCACTCTAAGATGTCATTTAGGTCTTGCTAATCCAGATATGTAAAGGAAAAGAAGTAGTAGTAAATATATTTCTAGGGTAGGTTTTCTAAGTGTCTTTGAAGTCTAGAGTATATCTTCCCTAACAGTTCACCTCAAGGCTCAGGATGTCTTTGTGCTATGCTTGTATGGATGTCTGTGTTTGTATTGTATACTGATGATTGGTAGTCATAAATAGGCATGATTTTTCTTCAGGACATTAATATTCTCGGTGATTAAGGAAGTGATGAAAATATATAAGGAATCAATATATAATAACAAAATAACAATTTAAAATAAAGTTTCAAATTTAAGTCATACCAAATATAATTTAATATTCTTAAATGACTAAGACAATGGTTTCCAAAAGTTGATCGTGAGCTGGATAAACCAAATTAATCAGGGGTTTTATTAAAATACTAATTCTCAGACCTCAGCCTGTATTAACTGAAAAGAAACTCTTAGAGAAAGGCCCAGACACCCAAAATTTTAAAAACAACTCCAACTGACTCTGACAGAAAACTCATGTGGGTGATAGCTTTAGGTCTTGAAACAACTGAATTAATCATTATGCCCACTGTAGGAGACAGCACTGGACAGTGACTGGGGGAAACTGGACCAAGTTAAGCCTTTGCTTCTAAGAAGCTCTTTGTCCTATAACTTTGGTCCCCCAAGTGCAGGCTGTGAAACAGCAGCATTGGCATCTCCTGGGACCTTGTTAGAAATGCAGAATCCCAGGCCAACCCTACTGCATCAAAATCTGCATTTAACAAAGTCTTCATATAATTCCTGTGCACCTTAAAGTTTGAAAAGAACTACCTAGTCCAAGTCATTCAACCTTCTCTGGGTTCCACTTGGAAACTGATACACTTGAACCAGATGGTTTCTACATCCTCTTATAACCCTGTTGTTGCATGATGACCATTGGAGTTAAAATACAAAGGAGGAATAAAATGGAAAGTTCTGCATAGGATGCCAGAAAAAAAAAGAATTTGAGATTAAATAGAAACACATACACATTTTTATAGAAATCACTTGTCTGAAAAAAAATCCAAATCCTATGATATCCATACCCTCTTCTGAGACCATGAGAACCTGGTCAAGGAGAAGCAGTTCCTTGCTGGGTATGGGAAACTGAGAAAGTGAGAAAGGGCAAGTCCAGAGGAGAGGAAGGACTAGAATCCAGGTGTCTCCACTCCCAGCTCTGGACCACCCTGTCTTGTTGTCTCAGCTGCATCAGGAAAAATTAAGAAAATAAGAGCAGGACATAATAACAAAGACAGCAGGTGATTATAGGAGGTAGTATATGGACATGGCTCTTCAACCCCATTCTAGAGCCACTCTAGTCCTTAGATTACTATTTCAATGTTATTAAAATTCACATGGTTAGAATTTAACACTAGGACCTCCATATTCTGACAACCATCTCTCTTAACTCCAGTGCTGTAGTTCTCTTTGGGGAGCTAATGTCAAAATAATATACTCTTCTAGTTCCCAAGTGTCAGATTTCCTTAATCCTGATTGGCACGCTTCCTTTCTAGATTCCAGACCTTAGTTTCCTGTCATTTATCTTTTTATGAGTTCAATAGGTAAGTTATATATATTCCTAATGAGAAGATTCCCATGACAGGAACTCAGATATTAATACACAAAGTTATATACAAATGTAAATTTATTTATCCCTTCTAGCTGCACAAGAAATTTATAAACATTCAAATATCACATAAATATGCAACACAAAATGTGAAATTACTTTTTCTCACAGGTCTCCTGAAATAATCACTACCAACAATGTGGCATATATTCTCCATTGTTTTTAATTTTTCTTATAACTTTTTTTTAAAAAACAGGATCATATCACACATGACATTTTTACAACCTGCTTTCTTCATTTTACATCTCTTGATTATCTTTTCAAGTCAATTTATAAAGTTTTCCCTTCTTCCTTGTAATATCTCCATGATTTTCTCACATTTTCCCAATCATGGACCTATCAAGGAACACTTGGATTATTTCTGATTTTTCTTTATTACAAACTATGCTGCAATTTGAATATGTAATACCAGGCATGCCTTCATTAAATGGCAGTCTGGTTTATTTTGATTACTGATTGCTGAATTTTGTCCCAATGCATCTTTGGTCTTCAGTTGCAGTAATGGTATGGTAGAAGATGATTTATTGGAGAGTTCTAATTATGGAATTATGGCTCTCACTGTCTAAGAACACTGCATATGCTCAAAGGGGATTCACCTTTGCTCCAGGGGCCATATACTACATGCCCTTTATCCCAATAAGGATGCTTTGTCTTACATGGCTCCAGGTGCTGGCACTGGGACAGTTTGCCCAGCCTCAAAAGATCTGGGAAGAATGTTAGAGAAAGAAACAGAGGAACAAGAATTGCAGATGGAGATATACAGCATGAAGAAATAATACCAGGTAATGAGCTAAAGAATAACTAGATGGGGTAAGGGAAGAAAATTTTTTGAAATTTTTTAAAATACATAACATAATCACATGGTTTAAAATACAAATATGTATAAAAGCTCATGAAAACTGACCTCCCACCCTGGGCCCTAATCACCCAGTCACTCTCACCTTTGACAACCAATGTTTCTTGTGTAATCTTTAGAGACAATTTTCATATAAGTGAAAAAATGTGTGTGTATGTATACAGATATGTATATATTTACATATAATATTTTCCCCACTTTTACACAAATGGTAGTACCCATCTTTTTACCTACCATAAATATATTTAATATAGTTGGAGATTATTCCATTTTAGCATATACTTTTTCATTATTCCATAATATTTCACTGTAAAAATATATTTTAAGTGTATAGCCAGTCCTTGATTGATAAACATTTAGTTCTTTTCCAATCTTTTGTCAACCAATGCTGTAGTGGATATTCTGGACATATTTTATTTCACATTTATACAAGTGTGTCTATAGGATAAGTCCCTGGTCTTCTGTTCACTAGGTCAAAGAGGACTTAAAATTTTGATAGATATTTTCAAGTTGTAGGGCAGAGGTCAGCAATTTTATCTATAGAAGGAGTAAAAATAAATATATTCAGCTTTACAATCTGTCACTACTAAAGCAACCATAGACATATATGAAAGAATCAGCATTTCTTCAATAAAACTTTAGTTAAAAACATAAAATTTGAATTTTATATAATTGTCACATGTCACAAAACATTATTTCTTTATTTTTGCCCACTATTTAAAAATGTAAAACCTCTTATTACCAGTGCATAAACAGGCATTAGGCTGAATTTGACTTGGGCCAGACTGCGCTGACCTTTCCCACTGACATTTCCCCTAACTACACATGAAAGTATATGTGTCCACACCACTGCCAACACCAGCAGATATCTAAATCTTGCCAATTTAACAGGTAAAATTGTGTCTCAATTTAGTTTTACTCTGCCCTTCTCTTTTTATAAGCAAAGTAAATCATCTTTTCTTATGAATTTCTTTTGTATCAACTGACTGTTCTATACTTTATTCATTATTTCTTTGATTAGTCCTTTTCTTATAGGTTAGTATGCCTTCTTTATAGAATAGAGAAATTAAAACTTTGACAAAATTGCAATATTTTCCCCAGTTTTTCATTTATCTTTTGACTTTGCTGTTGGTGGTTTAACAGGTAAAAATTCTTTATTTTTAATCAATCTTCTGTGTTATGTCTTACAAGTTTCCTGTTATTGTTAGAAAAACTTTTTCCATCTATACTTATAATTTTTATATTTTCTTGTATTTTTATGGGTTTTTTTAACGTTTAAATATTTTATTCATCTGGAATTTATTATGCTTATGTAAGGTGTAATGTGCTATTGAGTTGTCCTAACCTCATTCACTAAATATTTTTTTCCCTTATTTTAAATCCAAATTTCATCTTATATTAAATTCCCATGTGCATTTGAGTCTGTTTCTAAACTTCCTATTCTGTTCCAATGATGGGTGTATATTCATATGCAAGTACCATGCTATTTAATCAATGAATTTTTTAAAGTTTTATTTATTTATTTTTAGAGAGGGAAAGGCAGGGAGAAAGAGAGGGAAACATCAATGTGTGGTTGCCTCTCAAGCACTCCCTACTGGGGTCCTATCCCACAACCGAGGCATGAGCCCTGACTGGGAATTGAACCAACAACCTTTTGGTTCTCAGGCCGGTGCTCAATCCACTGAGCCACACCAGCCAGGGCTTAATTAATGAATTTTTATAAGATAAGGTAGTCATTCCTCATTGCCTTTCTTTTTCAGAATGTTATTAATTATTATTTTTTTAAATTTATTTACTTTTTAAATACATTTGTCTCTGCCTCCCCCCCACCACTTTCCCTTGCCCCCTCTCTCATTCCCTCCCTCAGCTCTTCCCCTTTGGTTTTGTCCATGAGTCCTTGCTATATGTTCCTTGACTTTCCCCTTCCCTTCCTTTTCCCTGCCCTCCCTTCCCTCTTGTTAATTAATTATTATTGATTATCTTTCTACATAACTTTAAAATAATTCTGTCTAGTTATTATTACAATTACATAAAATTTATAGATTAATTAAAGAAGAATTGGCATCCTCATCATATTTTCTTCTATGAAAATGGCTTCCTATTTTTAAGTTATCTTTTATGTTTCTCAGATTATTCATAACTACCCCAAAATTGTTCATCCATATCAAATATTTTTTTAACCTATGATCTTACATTAAGTAAATGTACACTACAAAGGGTAAGTGAAAATTATCCATGGAAAAAAACTAGTTCAAGACACCAAGACATGAACCCTCATTGGAGAGAGATGATCTAAATAATCTAACTCACACTGAAGTTTATAATACAATGAGATTTTTCCTCTTCATTTACTAAAAAAGAATTAGCACTGACAGTACTTGACATAGAATTTTCTAATGGTAAGAAGATGGATGGATGGATGGATGGATGGACGGACTGAACAAATACCAGATTATTGAGGGAGCTTGAATCTCTCTGCATGTCTTCTGTCTATTCCTCACATGAAACACAGCTTTAATTCAACTCAACCAATATTGATGAAAAAGTCAAGAACATCACAATGGCCTTTCAAGATTTCTTCTGATTCCAGGATTTCACAAAGGCATATGGAAACACAAAATATTGCTTGATTTTTCTTTATTTTTTCTTCCTTATTAACTGAAAAAACCCAAAGCAAATTTTAAAAATTAAAATTTAGTAAGAAAGAAAGAATGTTGTTCTTAAAAGCTTTCTCTTCTGTGGTTTCCCTTCATCTGATCTCTCTCCCACTGGATCATAACCCAACTGGCAGAGTGTTGCTGCAGATGAGAAGAAAAAAATAAATTACTGGGTTAAACTCCTGATTTAATTTATATTTCCTAACTAGTCTGTGGAAATGCTGCATGTCTTATAGGGCAGAGGACGGGATATGTGTTGGGGGCAGGGGTAGACAGTGGGTGGATATTTTGTTTGCAGATTTCTAGTAAGGCATCTTGGTTTCTCCATGAAAACTGAAACATGAGCTCAATTCAATAGCACGTTTTCCACAGAAAATCGAGGGCCCAATCCAGAATCATTACTCTGCTCCTTCAAATTTGAGCCATTATCATATTTATTAAACTCTCTCACAGCTGTGTTGGAAACTCCTTGGACTAGAAGCAAACCAGCCCAGGTGGAGTCCTATTATAACTAAAACCCTCCCTCATGTTTCCATTCACATCTTGAACTATACAATTTGTCTTCTAAAATTTCCTCTTCTTTAAAGCCAACTGTAGTAACACATGAAAAGAAAAAGGAAGAGACAAACAGGTAACCTCCCTGACCAGTATGGCTCAGATGGTTGGGCATCATCCCACAAAGCAAAAGTTTGCAGGTTTGATTCCAGGTCAGGGCACAGGCCCAGAGTTAAGGGTTTGGTCCCCTGTCTGAGTGTGTGTGTGAGAGGCAACCAATGAATGTTTCTCTCCCTCTCTTTCTCCATCCCTTTCCCCATCTCTAAATAAATAAATAAAATCTTTTAAAAAAACAGGTAGCCAAGGGTGACTTCCGGTGATTCGTCCTTCATTAGATGCTCTGAAACATAATGCACAGATTAAATGTTTATGATCCCCAACCAAAAAAAAAAAAATTATATGTTGAAAGCCTAATCCCAATGTGATGGTATTTGTAGGTTGTGGTTTTGGGGAGGTAATTAGGTCATGAAACTGGAAACTTCACTGTGAGATTAGTGCCCTTATAAACAGAATCAAAGATAGCTCTCTCATCCTTTGCTTTCCACCATGTGAGGATACAACAAGAAGCTGGCAATCTGTAGCCTGGAATAGGGCCCTCACCAGACCGTGACTGTGCTGGTACATTGACCTCAGATTTCCAGCCTCCAGACCCATAAGAACTAAGTTTCTGTTGTTTATAAATCACACAGTTTAAGATATTTCATTCTAGCAGCCCAAACTGAATAAGACATAGGGGCTCTAAGTTCCAGTATAAGAAATGCTGACATATTAGGACCAAGGCTGCCTATTGCAAACACCTGCAACTTCTGTTTGCGGACTTTTTTATGGAGAAAAAGCTAATGCTCTCAAAATCAGCCCTGAACCAATGACTAAAAGAATTTGGTGGATAAATATCCCAACTCCTTCACCCCTCAAGTGGGACTACTCTGAGACATCCTCTATACTGAGTTCCATTGTTCTCTTAGGAGGATTAAACCCCAGTTTCCCACATTGATAGATATTTTGATAACACACCACTTATTGCCCTCCTTTACCTCTCTGCCTCAGTTTCTACCCCCAATAGAATTTCCTGGGATCACCTCCCAAATAAACTATTTGCCCTGGACTCCTTGTATCAGGGTCTGTCTCTGGGGAAACACAAACTAAGGCAGATCATGTCACCCACTGCAGTGCCATGTACACAAATTACTCTTTCAAAAAATGACAATAAGCAAATGGACAAAACAGAGTGATCTAATGTAGAATTGTAATAATGCTGAAAGGAAGATAAATGCAAGATTTCAGAACAGATAATTCCTGTCTCCCTACCCTGGCCCTGTTCTCTTTCATCTTCTTGCTCGCTCTTCATTTGCCCAAACCTTCTAGTCTAGTCTTTGTTTTAGGTGTCACAGACATATATATATATATGCATTGTCACCTCTGTATCTTTGTGCATGCTGTTCTCCTAATTCAGGATGGGTTCTCCACTCCTTCTCTATCTGTTCAGATTGCACCAGTCCTTCAAAACTTGTTTCAATCTTTGTTGCTTCCATCTCACTACAACTAAGTAGTGAGCCTGTAATTCACAGCTCACTACTTAACCATATACTTTTTTTTTGTAGTCTCTAACTATTGCATACGTGATAGTCTTGTCTCCCTAATTAAACTGAACTTTCTTTGGGAATAATAATCACATTTTGTACCTCTCTAGTACTCCCAGGGTCTAAAATAGCATGGCACATACGATTAATAGTCAATGTGTGATTTATGCATTTAAGTAATAAAACACAACATGTATATAACCAATAGTAATGAATCATCTTTAATGGATTTTAGAAAAGCCTTTCTTCTCTTGCAAACTGCCTGGCAGACAGAGTTATCTGAAGCATCCTTCTTGATGATCCTTTCCAGGGATTCAAGAAAAGACAACAGGCCACAGCAACACCTTGGTTTATACACACAACCTCCCCTCATTGGTTTAAAGACATAATAAAAGAAAATGCTTCTCGCTCATATATAAAAAGTACTTAAGTGTAATTTTGACAAAATGTGTCCCAGGGGTGACTGAAGTCTTTTTCTCCCTGTTGTGATTGTTGCCATTATAAATAGACAATCATAAGAGAATCAAAAGGGGGAACCTTTTAAAGACTTACTCAAGGGCCTGATACCCTCCCCACTTTATTTTTCTTAGCCCTAATGCCAAAGAAAAACAAACAGTTATCAACGTACTAATGGTGTTTATTCGCCCATCTGCCTTGGAAGGGTGGCAGTGTGCCAAGCCCTGAGACAGTTCACTAAAGCACCAAGTCAACCAAGGTCAATTCCATCATCGACTGCACCCACGACTGACATTTTGAGGACAGAAGAAATGTTCAGGATTCTAAATTACTTTTTGCCACCTCTGTGCCTTTGCAATACCTGGGCAGTTTTACCCAGACCCAGTGAAGATTCAATCCCCCCCTTTTTTTTTCCTGCCTGTCAAGTCATGACCACTTTTATGTTTCTCAAAAAAACAAACAAACAAACAAACAAAAAATGGCTTAGGTGAAGATGGTCAAAAAAAAGCAGAATGTCTCTTTGCTTCTGCTTTGTTCAGGCTTCTGTCTCCCAACTGCTCACACTGGAGCTGCCCTAGTGGGGAAGCAAGCCATCAGTCACGTGGTTGGAATCACACAGGTCCCCATGTCTTTTCTACACCATCTCTCACCACATGGCAGCCAGGAGCTCCTCAGGAGCTGTGAAGAACTAGACTCGTGTTCCACTGTGAGGTCTTTCATCTTCAGACAAGTCATTTCCAACCAATGCAAAGATCAACTGTCCTGTGCAGGTGGGAGGTCCCTGAAAGATCCCAAGAGAAGAAATGAGCACT
This sequence comes from Pteronotus mesoamericanus, assembly GCF_021234165.1. Classification (NCBI taxonomy): domain Eukaryota; kingdom Metazoa; phylum Chordata; class Mammalia; order Chiroptera; family Mormoopidae; genus Pteronotus; species Pteronotus mesoamericanus. Next base: position 29,542,766 of record NW_026555105.1, on the reverse strand, counting down.
TCCTGATGTTTTTCTGTCTCTCTTCCAAACAGCAAGAGGAAGTAGCTCTGCTTTCTCCTCTCCTTTCTCCAAGTCTTAGCATTTTTGGCACCTACACTGGAAGACACGCCCAAAGCAATCTTGTCTGCAGCAAGATTATCCTTCACTGGTGATATAATTCTTAATGACACCTCAGTGTATCAGCTGCCCAGTGCTTCTTCCAATCCACTGCAATGAAACCTCCCTAGTGTTGACAATAGACTTCTTCATGATAGCTCCAAAAAACAAACAGTAATTAGAAAATGGAATTGAATATCTTTTCAGACTGAGTTCCACTCATTTAGAAGCAGCTTTCAGGTACTGGAGTGAATGTGGATCCAGCTTCTTCTTTTGCTAAAAATCCTCTTGACACATCAAAGGATGCATAGAAGGATGACGCTGGGAAGGTTTTAGTATCATCCCTCTTATTTATATAGAACTTCTTTTTTTCCTGTAACCCTCATGCTTATTATTTTATTTGATTCTCAAGGGGTAAATAGGATGGCTCAGTAGTTAGGAAAGCTGATTGCAGATGCCTGAGTTGGAGATCAAGCTCATAAACTTATTGGCTTTTGACACTGAGCGAATCACCTGCCCCTCCCCAAGACCCCATTCTCTGTTCTGCAAAATGTGGATAATCATCATACACACCTCACAGGGTTAATTTTATATATATCCATTTGGAACTATGCCTGGAACACTATGAGGGCTAAATAAATAATAATAATAATAATTCTTATCATCATCATTTGAATATTAGAGCTGAGGAAATAAAGGCTTCTACATCTGGATTCTATGTCTGGACTAAGCAATTCCATGGGTGAAGAGATCATATATTGTTTTAGTTTGGGTCTCCTCAGACACAAACCCTGAGACAAATATTTGGGTGCAAGTGGCTTACATGGGAAGTGAAGAACCAGTCGAGGCAGGAAAGGAAAGGAAACAATTAAGGGTGTGTTTATGGGCAGGTCTTTACTGTGGGCAACTGGGCACAATCCTACTAGGGACCCTCTAAATGACTTCACAAAACACATCACACACCTTGGAAATGTCCCTCCAAGGGTGGAGGCAACTGGAGAATATAACTGCCAACCTCATGCCACATTGTTTGGGGTGTGCTTCTGGGGCAGTCACCCCACAGTGAAGCCTTCCAACCCACCCTAGGCATAGGATGAAAAGCCGAAGAGGGCCAGATGACTTTGTGCTTAAAGATGCAGGAAGCCATGTGCATATCCTGGAGTCATCTGCAAGTGGCATCCTGGAGTGGCCAAGGGAACGAACAGGGCAATGACATCAGTGACTTGGGGATACAATGACAGTCACAGAGTTCCTTGACCATCCTATGCATTCAGACAGAACCAAAGTCAAATGAGCCCAGCCTAGGAGAACACATCCTGAATTACCTTCTGGAGAAGAACACTGGTGTTTCCCAGTAAGTTGTTCCAAAGCTTATCGAACTTTATGACACCCACACTCATCAAAATCCCTTTGGGTGAGTTTTTTCCTTCTACATTGATTTCCAACAGGTAGAAAAGAAAACAGTAAAGTTTACAACATATTTTAATTGGTAAAGTAAAGGACACTTTTAAAAAGTCACGACATGCTTTAGACCCACTTAGGTATGTGGAAAAACAAATGTTCTGTGAGCTACAGTACTCTACTCTGAAAAGGTGATAAAATATTTGAAAATGTCTATCTTCAAAAAAGGTTGACTGACCCCTCTGCATAGGAATAGCTCCTGGGTCATATTTCTGGAAAAAGTAAAGTTTTGAGCAACTATTTGTCAGGTTGACAAGCTAACATTTAAAAGACATGATATACACCTGAGTCCCTCAAGGCAGGTATCAAACTAAGTTCCTTTACTTTTGCCAAATGCCTCCCCTTCACTCCCTTCCTTCCTTCGGGCAGGGCTTTTATTTCATCTTATTACCCTTCTTTCCAAAGGAGGGAAAATCCAAATAAATTTATAAAAGCTAGAACTTTCATTCACCATCCATTTCTAAATAAAGAAGGAGCACTAAAGGAAAACAAGCAAACTTATCACAAACATTTTCTTTGATTTCCAGCCAAACCTCCTAAATGTGAACAAAATATAATTAGTGATGAAGAGATGGTAGAATCTGTTTTTTATTTAGAAGGTGAGTGAAGCCCATTTATAAACAGGCATCCTTGTGTCCTTTTGTGCGGAAAGACGTATTTTCTCTATATTTGGGCAGCGCTCACTGGAGTGACTGAAAACCACCACCTCTGTGGATGAACCTGATATAGACCAGAGAAGGTTTTAGTCAAGGTAACTGAGGCCAGAGATCCACAACGAAAATGTGCTGTATAACTTAATTTTTCAAACTTACACATTCATTCTCCTACAGCCCTTTCTTTGGGTGATTTATGTTCAGTTGATTTTGCTACAGGCCTGGAATGTTTACACAAAGGCTTAATAGACATTTACTTTGGAAGTTACATTGTGAGATAGAATCAAGGAATTGGCCCATTGCCAGAGTCAGAATGGTAGGCCACCTGGAAGTTAATGATCGTTTTGTGAAGACCAGAGGCATGTAACAGAAGGTTCCAGAGAAGTGGAGACTTCATGTAATAACCACATTGCCCTCAGACATACACCTTTGAAATGACTGAGGAGAAACTCATGTGTAAATAGAGACATCACAGATAGAAATGTCCAGGATTATAATTCCTCAGTACTTTAATACTTTAATATCATATTTTGTACTGCATCTTACAGTTTATATATGTTTTTATGTAACGTCCAAATCAATACTCTCCAAAAAGATACCGGTAACCTTAAGTGCTAGTCTATTTTATATTTGATTCATGCTAAATTCACGTCTGCAGCAAATGTAAAAGACTTATTACCCTCACTTTAAGATGCGGAAACTGAGCCTCAGAAAGGGCCAGCAACCCACTTGCTCAAGATTACATGACACATAACTGCTAAAAGCCACAGTCCCCTTAGTAACGTCTCCACTTCTCCACAGCTGCTTTAATTAAGCTATTCTTTTTTTCTGATTCAATCAAACCCCACTTATCAAACAGTATTAACATCACTGGGCCGAGCCCAGTGAAGAATAAACATAAATGTAATCTCCTTGAGAGTATAATCTAATTTGAGAGAAATGTGTTTCTTTAAACTTTGCTTGTTTTTACTGAAAATGGGTAATTCTTTGTAAGGAACTCTCTGTAAGAGACATCAACATATGGTACATCCTTCCATATGGCACAGAGTGAGGATGAGTTACAGCTTTAAAGAAGGTGCTCAGAGGCATTCTCCAAAATGGTATCTGACAGATACCTGCAGGAGTAAAAGGAGTAAGCTATGCATGTATCTCAAATACCATTACGGGTAGAGCAAACAACAAGGGTAAAGTTTCTGGAGATGCACTTGGCTTGTTCATAGAATGGCAAAGAAACTAACACGGCCAGACTAGGAAGAGGAGGCATACAGGACACAGGCCAGAATTCACATAGGGCCTTATAAGTCATAGTAAAATATTTGACTTTGCCAATGAGTAAGATGAAATGCCATTGGAGGATTCTGAGCAGGTAAGTGACCTGATTTGACTTCTGCTTAAAAAAAACAAACAAACAAAAAAAAAAACGGTTATTATGGCTTCTTTGTGAAAAAAAGACTGTAGAGGGGACAACAGCTGAGGCAGGATATCGGTATTAGGAGATGATGGATGTGGTGAAATGATTATTCAAGATATAATTCGAAGGTAGATTCCAAAGGATTTGCTGGTGAATTGGATGAGAGGTGGGAGAAAAAGAGAAGAGTCAATGATTGTTTCAAGTTTTTTAACTTGAGCCCCTGGAAGGATGGACTTGCCACAGCTGAAGTGGAGAAAGCCAGAGGTAGAACAGATCATGAGGGTTAGATTAGAAGGCCAGTGTCTATCCTATTAAGTTCAAGTTGCCCATTAAATGCCTAAGAATGGATGTTGAAAGACATTTGAATATATCATTTTGGAGTTTAAGTGAGACATCTGGAGTAAAGATATAAATACAGGCATCATGAGGATATCGAGGGTCTTTAAAGCCACAAGACTGAAGGAGATAACCCAGGATGTGGATCTAGATGGAAAAGAGGACCAAGACCTGAACTGGTGGGGTGGGAGAGCCCAACATGTAGAAGTTAAGGAAATAAGGAGAAAACAGCAGAGGATGTCAAGAAAAATAAACTAGTAGAATAGGAAGAGGATACCAAATGAAGAAAAATATTTAAAAGAAGGAGGTATAAAGAGAGAGAAGAGCATATGTCAACAAAAAAAGAAACTGCACAGTAGCTTTATTTATATATTCCCAAAATGGGAACAACCCAAATGCCTAAGTAGTAGAATGGATAAACAAATCATGGTATAGTCCTACAAATGAATATCAGCAATGCAAAAGAATGAACTACTGCTACCCCCAACAACATGGATGAATCTTCAGACATAATGATGAGCAGGATAAACCACACACAAAAGAGGACAAGCTCTCTGAGTCCATGTATATGAGTTCAAAGAGAGACAAATAGGTATTTAGTAGGAATGAGGTCCTAGCAAACTTGCTGGAGGAATAGAAATGTTCTCCACCTTGACCCCGGTGGTGGTTACACGGTTAAATACAAATGTAACAATTCATCAAGCTTAGTCTTCAAGTCTGTGAATTTTACTGTACCCAAATTATGCTTCAGTAATAAAATGGGGGTGGAGGAAGGAGGGCATAAGAATGGTAATAAGAATGTAGAATAGAAAGGCAAAAATAGAATAAATGATCTTTGCCCTGGAAGAGCTTATCTACCAGACCAAAAATAGAAAATGCAAAGATTTCCTCTTCAGAATGAGAGGACTGCATATTTATGTGTTTTTATGCTCTTTGCTACAGAACTTTCTCTTGCTCCACCTTTTATCATGCCCACTTCAGCCAATGGTCACTTCTGCTTGTCAACTGAACTTCACATACCTTGGAAGAAGCAGGAGAACTTGTTGAACAAGTGGACTTGGTAACCAAAGTTTTTGTATGGCTGGCCCTTTGCTCTGTCCTCCTTGTCCTGCCCTCCTAGTCCCCAACATGCCCCCAAATGCTGCTTGCCTGAACAAACACCTTTGCAGCACCTTTTTCTAGCACCTTTCTGTTAAGCCCTCCACAGACTGGGTTGCCCCTCCCCACCAATGCTCATTTTTGCCTTTTACTTCTGACCTACATTTTATTCTGAACTTCTGCAGTTGTTTGCATCTAATTTTAGCAGACTTCAGGGTTTCTAACCCATGGTCTTGCTTGAATCGCAAATCCCCGGCACTCCACTGTTATCTGATGGGACACCCTGGATAGGTTTCTCCCAGCAGCTACAAAATTTCCTTTAAGGTTTGAGAATTCATGGGGTTTTATGCTGCCTTAATGCCTCAGAACTTTGGTGTTTTCTACCTCAAACACCACTTTGCAGTCCCAAAATCCTACAGGTGGTGGTCTTCTGGATGGATTGCATGGAGTTGCTGTTGTCCAGGGTATTGCCAAGATCCAAGTCTTCCAAACAGAGAATCCTAAAGGAAGCAAGGGAGAAAGAAGTAGTAACATATAAGGGAGCCCCAATACAACTAGCAACTGACTTCTGAACAGAAACACTACCAGCTGGGAATGGCAAGAAATATTCCAAGTCCTGAAAAGCAAAGGCCTGCAACCAAGACTGCTCTACCCAGCAAGGCTCTCAATTAAAATGGAAGGAGAAATATGGAGTTTCCCAGACAAAAGAAGACTAAAAGAATACATCTGCACCAAACCAGCATTGCAAAATATGCTAAAGGGTCTGCTTTAAGAAGATGAGGAAAAAGAATCTATGAATACCCAGTTCTTTTCCCAGTCACCAAGACTTGATATTACCAATATTTTAATACTTATTAATCTGATTGTGACAATGATGTGTTATTTCAATCATTACGTTATTATTTGTTGAAACTAACCTGTTTTTGTACATTTCTTGCCTATTTCTATTCTTTTTAAAAAGCTTTAAATGACTTTTTGGTATTCTGTATCCATTTTTTTATTAAATGTTTATAGAACTTTTGCCCTAAAAAAACCCCCAAAAACTATTAATCCATTTTTAGATGTGTTGCAAATATTTTTCTATGCTATTACTTGTCCTTTCACTTTTTTTATATGTATATTAGTATATAGTCTTAAATGTTTAATATAGTCATATTGTCAATACTTTATAGCTTCTGGATTTGAATATGTTACTTCAGGGTAAGAAAAATAATATTACTTTGAATTTTCTCTGAAAACTCCTTAGATTTTACATATTGATTTTGAACTAACTTGAATATTTTTTGTATAATTTGTGAATAGGGCTCTATATTTGTTTTATTTCAAAAAATAGTGGTCCATGTAACTTACTTGTTGAATAAGCCTTATTTTCCCCATTGATTTTAAACATTAATTTAATCATATATTCCATTGTTAGACAGATATATGCATTTGTTTCTAGAATGCTCATTTTATTTCATTGATCTACTTGATTATTTCTGTGCTGGTGTCATGTTGTTTTAATTGCTGAGACTATAATGGATTTAAATTTTTTAATATTATCTAATGGATCTTGGCATTTTAAAAAATAAATAAATAAAATCAATCTGCATTTAGAAAAAAATAAAGAAGGATCTCCTACCTTTTGCAACATCATGGACGGGATTAGAGAATATTATGCTAAGTGAAATAAGCCAGTCAGTGAAAGACAAATACCATATGATCTCACCATATGGAATCTATTCAACAAAATAAACTAACAAACAAAATAAACCACAGGCAAGGAAACTGAAAGTGACCAGAGGGGATGGGGAAGGAGGACAATGGTGGAAAGAAGGAGAAGAGACTAAACAAAGAACATATATGAATGAATGACCCATGGACATGGACAGCAGAGTGGGAATTGAGTGGGAGAGGGGGTGGGGTGGGATGGGTGAAGGAGGGCAAAATGGGAAAAATTGAGACAACCATAATAGAATAAACATGATTTAAAAATAAAACTTTTTTAAAAAGACAAAAAAATCCAAGTCTTCCCCTTCTTCCAGCAGGTGGTAGTAGGTAGGGATCTCAGCCTCCAGTTTGACCTTGATGTTCCTCAGGGCCTTGTACTCCTGGGCCTGGACCTGCCACTCTACCCACATCTGACTCCAAGTGTAGCAGGATCCCATTGAACTATTCCACCTGCATGGCAAAGTGCATCTCCGCCTCTTTCAGGCTCTTCTCCTAAATGCCCTTCAGATTTTTCTTGGAGTCCAGGTTGACCTCCAAGGACTGGACTGTATATCTCCATTCCATGAGTGCAATCTGATTTGCTCCTATCTCAGCAGTCTGCTAGGTGACCACTGTGGTGTCCTCATTCTGCTGGGACAAGTACTTCTCCATCTTCTGTTGCCAGCTCATCATACTGGACCCAAGTGTGCACCAAGATTTTGCTGAGGTCCTGAGGCTTGGGGACACCCAACTCCACAGTCAATCCAAAATTGGCAATCTGGTTTTACAGACGACTGACTTACTCCTCTCGGTTCTTCATGAAGAGCAACTCCTTGTTGAGATCCTCAATCTCTATCTCCAGCTGCAGCTGAGTGATATTGGTGTCATAAAGGACCTTTCAGAGCCCACTGGTGTCACTCTCCACAGACTGACATATGGCCAGCTCCATTTCATACTTGACTCGGAAGTCATCAGCAGCAAGATGGGCATTGTCAGTCTGCAGAATGATACAGAACTTGTCCACAGACCTTGCAAAAATATGAGTGTCAGTCCCTTGATGGTCTTAAAATAATGTCCCCAGCCCCCAATCTCTTACCAGGGGTCCCTTCTTCTCCAGGTGTCCCTGGAATTTGCTAGCCAATCTATTATTGTTGGCCTCCAGGCTTCTCACTATATCCAGGTCGGAGGCCAAGTGGTCATTCAAGCACTGCATAGTCTCCTTACTTTGGTCGACCCTTATGCCACCAGACTGCTGACCATCCCCACAGCCAGGGCCCTGAAACCCCAGCAACCTTGCAAGCTGGTAAAGAGGGACATGGAGATCTAAGAGTCTGAGCCCCCAGTGCCTGCACAGATGCTGGCCTTGCTACTGGCTGGGTGACTGCAAGGAGCTTTAGGAAAAGCTGGAGGAGGCCCTGAAGCTTATGTTGTTTAGGAGGAAGGCAAGAGGCCAAAACTCAGGTTCGAGCTACCTGGATGAATAATTTTTCCCCTACTCCTAAACATTTTAAATTATATTAGATTATCAGACTGCTAATTATTGAAGTCAAAACTTCATAGTCAGGAATTAGAAATGTCTCTATCAGAAAGCTGAGAAGGAAAAAGTGTTTCTACTGCGAATAAGGTCACAAATTGGACACATAAAAAGTCTGTCCAGAAAAAGCCGCATCATTGTTAATATAATAAGAATGGTTTGTGCTACATTGATATATAACCTGGCAGCCAAGGAGAGTGGCCGAGAATGCTCGTGCATGAATAATGATGACTTCACTGTACTAGTCAGTGAGGGCAGTAGACACCATTGAGTGAGCATGTATGTGTTCTGTGTGGCCATCGCATTCAAAATGACTGAGTGAGTAGAAGAATGTATGTGCAACAAATTTTGCATTAAGCTTGAACACTCTTCCACGGAAACTATTTGGATGATTCAGAAGGCCACAGCTGTGAGCAACTGCTGATTGGCACCTTCATCACAACAATGTACCTGCTCATATATCACATCTCGGGCAGTTTTTTGGCAAAACATCAAATGACTTCAGTGACTCAACACCCCTACAGCCCATATTTGACACCCTGAAAATTCTGGCTTTTCCCAAAACTAAAATCACCTTTGAATGGGAAGACATTTCAGACCATTGATGAGATTCAGGAAAATACAACAGGGCCCTGATGGCAACTGGGAGAATTGCATGAGGTCCCAAGGTTCTTTGAAGGGGACTGAGGCATCATTTTCCTAGGTACAATGTTTCTTGTATCTTGTATCTTCTTCAATAAATGACTCTATTTTTCATATTATATGTCAGGATGCCTCCTGGACAGACCTCGAATCTTCTTCCATTTGGAAGCCTGTGCCCAGTGGCAAAGGGGGCTCCCCACCTCCACAAGGCTGTCCTAACTTGAACTGCCTGTTTTGGCTGCCTTTTAAGAAGTCCCTTCTAGGCAAGAATTAAAAATTACTTCAGAGCCAACATGCGATCCTATACCGAGACATGGCTTCCACAGTGACCCATGTATAGCTCTGTCTACCAGACCTCCCCATTATCACCTCCCCGTCCAGGTTCCTGGAGTGGCCACAGGGAAGTAGATCATAAGAGTGATGTGTGGAGCTGATTTCATATTTCCAAAAGTAAAGAGAGTTAAAGGAGAATGTGGCTCAGGGTTTAGAGCAAGTATCCAAAAATGAAGCTCAGTAGTGAGAGGCAGGGGATGAGAAAAGTTGATGAGGTTTCTACAACTTGTGTTACCATCCTTGTGGTATTTCCAGGACGAGCATCACAAACCTGTCACTCGAAGTTGCACAGGGCTTGTGTTTAGAAAGGTCCCACACTTGGTCTAAAGCTCTGTTTTTACCATCTTAAAATTGTTAATAATTTTCAAACAAACACCCCACATTTTCATTTTGCTCCAGGACCTGAAAATTATATAACCAGTCCTGATTGTTTCAGGTCAGTTATCGGCAAACTAAACATCACTAGTTATTTTAAAATACCCTACCTTGAGCCTTCTCTGCAGATGCAAGTTGGTAAACTGAGGGGCACAGATCACAAATGTCTATGGAGATGGCTGTTTTCAGTGTGTAATTATTGGATTTCCAGACTGGAATCTTCTTCACCAAAACTGGGAAAAAAATAAAATAAATAAGGAAGTCTCTACAAATTGAAGGTCATGGTCATGGTAAAGAAATTAAAACTTCAAATAAAATGTTCATCTCTGACTTGGATACTGCATTAAACATGTACTTACTGCTAGGAAAATATTTAATCAGTCATAACACCGATGGGTGAAAAACACATGTAACCTGAAAAATCCCTAATCCATTGTTTATAAGAGGTAAAATGTGGTAACATGGCTGAACTGAGTTACAAATCAACTTCTGGCAGTGATACAATGAAGGAAAAGGAGAAATTTGGGTAATCCAGTGAATATTACTGCTTCTCTCCGTTCTCCCAAAAACCTTAAAGATATGTTTCTATAGGGGCCTATGCAATCCCTTATTATTTCTCAAACTTTCTCTGTGTTCTCAGATCAAGCCCTTCTAAATTCTCTCCTCCTCTGTAAAGTCTTCTCTGGTTTAGGAGCAATTCAGAGGCTGTTTTTTGTTTTTGTTTTTGTTTTTTTCTTTACAATTTCTTCTCTTTCAATACATCTCTGAGCATGTAAAGGCTCTCTGGGCCCTTGTCAGCATCAGAGCCAAAGGGGGTTGGAGCAGAGTAAACAGAGAAGGTGGACCTTAGTAGCTGGGCTCAGCGCCTGGCTGCAACCCTTTTCATCACCCGCAGAGTACTCCCTGTCATGGAATTCACCACCACTGCCTTCCCCACTGCCTTCATTCTCCTCCAGGTCTATTTCCTCCCCTGCCCCTTCACTCTCAAAGATGACCTCTCCACCTACTTCCCTGGGAAAATTGAGAACATCTGATGAGAACTCCCACAAGTTTCCTCCCAACTCTTTGTTTTCTTTGGATCATCACCCAAACTTTCTTCCTTCCCGCCCATCTTGGAAGAAACTTTCCCTGCCACATGGGCAGGTTAACCCCTTCACCTGCCTCCTATGATGCTTGGGCTTCCTTCTCATGACTACGGTCTCTGTTTTTCCTTTTCACCAGCTACTTGTTCAATTCCTAAACATGTACTCAAATCTTCTCATCAAAACAGAAATAGACACACAAACACATATAATGCCCCCTCTTGATCTACCCTCCTTCTTTGTTGTACCACGTCTTGCTTTGAGTCTTCTGCTTCCTTTTCTCTCTTTACCCCTCATTAAAACCAGATATTGTCTGAATGCTGCCCAGTACAAAGTTTAGAAGTCACCAGATAAATGGGAGTCTCATTCCTCAGTCTCATGTGTCTTGGCTCTTTTGAAATTATATTCACAAAGGTCAAACAAAATCAAAGGCCTCCGTTTGCTGCCACGCTTTCTGCATTCCCAGTGGCACTCTCACCTCTCAACATGGACCCTTGTATTCCTTGGTTTCTGTGATGCCTGTGTCCTAATTTTTCCTACTGCTCATTTGAAGTGTCCTTTAGGGTTTTCCTCCCATTCTTTGGTCATCACTTAACAGCGATTACTCCCCAAAATATCAGCTTTGGCCTGTTCTCTACTCGCTGCACTACTTCATCCCATGAGGATTATCATTGTTTCCCATACTCACTGTGTGTTTCCCAAAAGCATATCACTACTTCAAACTCACTCCAAAATCCCAGACCACATCTCTAACACCTGCTAAACACCCCAGCCACCTGTCAAATATTCTTTTAAGTATGTCAAGCCCGAGGCAGCTAAAGCAGAACTGCTGCAACACAAGGAACTTTGTATAACTTTTAGGAAGCTTCTTATATGATTCTTGCTAGAGGTAGGGACTGGTGTCAGTCTAAGGCTCCACAGGCCTCCACATAAAAGCAAAAGCTCATTCTACCTGGCTGGAGGAAGAATGTGAGAGAGGGGACAAGGCCAGATCCTGACCCAAAGCAGCCAAGTTGAACCAACTTCTGTGCTTGGCACCAAATGTTGCCTCCTGGTCCTCCTAAAGTTTACATTGTGCAAGACACTGATAACAGATACAGACATCATCCAAAATTAGACAAACATTGCTTGTAAACCAAGAGATAGAAAATTAAGTACTTATTTTGGCTGGAAGTCAAAGCGCAGTGGCATTGCATGAAGCAGGAAGTGATGGGGGTGTCTGGCTTGGGCATAGTGGATTAAGAAAAGCTGTGACCTCTTTTCCACTTATTGTTCACACTGTAAATGCTTTACTTCCATCAGTTAAAAGATGCACGTGGACTCTGTCCTTCCAATTATTTGTGAGTTTGTTAAGCATCTGTCTGTAATCAAGATTCACTTATCTTTCTAGCATGTGGGCCTGGATCTGCTTTCCCAATCATGGCACCCCAACTCCCAAGGTGCTCTTGAGTGACACTCTCCTGGAAGACACTAATGCTAGTGTTTCCCTCCCTGAGTAAGGAAGGTTAAGAAGAGTTAATAAATTTTGGCTATGCATGTGTCCAACTCCCACAAGAGGGGGAAAAAAAAATCTCTCTTTTGAACAAAGGAGAATAAAGGAAAGCTCTCTTCTTCTGCCAGGAGCCTAGACTCCCCATCCAGGGCCTCCTGCTAATTCCAGGCCTCACCCTGAAATCAGGGAGGCCTGAGGGCTCAGGATGCTCACCAGCCCTCTGGGCATGAACTGCAGCATTCACAGCTTCCGAGTATCCTAATCTATTCCATATTCCAAGAGGCTCTCCAAAGGGAAAGGTAATCATTCTCATACAAACAGTCCTCCATGCTTTCTTTCCCACTCATATCCGCTTGGAACTGAGAGCAAGAGGGGAATGAAGTTGTGTCCTCCCTTGTGGTACCTGGCTTTGGCCTTTGCTTTACAGAGGCCATTGTACATGGCAGTAAGCCATGTATAAAGCAGCCTGTCCAGAAGAAAGCAGGGAGCTATGGAATTGCCTTCTCCCAGCTTAAAAGGAATGTCTCATCAAAGCTATGCCAGAACTGTTAAAGAAAGAGAAAGAACAAGGAGAAAGAGCTTTTTTCTTTTCTTTTTTAATTGATTTGAGAGAGAGAGAGAGACATTTATACCAATTGGCTGCCTCCCATATGCCATATGTGCCCTACTGGGGACCAAACCCACAACTTAGGTATGTGTCCTGACTGGGAATCAAACCTCCAAACTTTTGGTGTATGGGATGACTCTCCAACCAACCAAGCCACACCGGCCAGGGCATGAATACCTTTAAATATGAACAATTAAAAGAAAGCCTTCATGGAGAGAAACCCAAATGAATTCATTATGTTCCTCTAAATACCATTTCATATCAATTCAAAACTGCATTAGCTTCCAATGAGGAAGCTAGAATTAAAAGCAGATAACCCATTTGAGAGATTTCCAGGTCATAAGATAAAACAAGTACTGTTCCCACTACTCCTAACCATTTGTCTGACTACTAAACCTAGATTTTTTAACTCTGCCATATCCAATTTAACAGGAAGTACTTACTCTACTTCTAGAATATCTCCCAATCATGCCCCTGTTCACCTACTTCATTACTACCTTATTTTTTTTAATCCAAGGCACTATTATTTCTTGGCTGGAATATTACAATTTCTGGTCAAGTAGGCTTTCTACCTCATCTGTCCCATAGTTCATTCTCCACATCACAACTGGAGAGTATCAAAATACCTAAATTACTTTCCAAAGGTTTCCCATTGTTCTTTGAATGAAATCTAAGCTTTTCACCTAGCCTGCATAATTTTCCCTCAGTTGTTCCCTTCCCCCATATGTACCCTCACATCTTAACACTCTCTTCCTCCTTGTGTTTCAGCTATACTGGCCTCCCATGCTTCCTTCCATCACACCAGCCTCTTGACCTTGTCTTAAGTTTGGTTTCCTAGAAGCAGAGCCTGTGATGAAGATCCTTGTGCATGTGGTTTATTGAGGAAAGGATCTCAGGACCAAACTGAAAAAGAATGAGGGAAGCAGAACAGAAAATGAGAAAAAGCCAAGCAAATGTGGTCGCCACTGGAGACTAGGCTCAGCCCAGTGATCCCATGACTCCACTTGAGGCTAGAGGCCTGCATCTTATACCACACTATCAATCAGCCATTGGCTGTGGTCCACCCACAAGGGTGGACATAGTGTCAGCCATTCCCCCCCATTGAGGGCAGTGGCAGTTGTGAGCAGATAGCAGCCAACATTTAGAGCAGCAAGGGACTAGGTATCTTGGCCCACGGAGGGGGATCTAAGCAGGGTATTAACAGTTTTAAGAACTTGTTTCAGCTATTGCTACCACCTAAAACACTCTCCTTCCAAGTCTTCATGTGTCTAGCTTCTCATCATCATTTGTACCTCAGTTCAAGTGTCACCTTTTCTGCGTGACCATTCTGGGCCATTGAGCTGAAGTAGCCACACTGTCCTCCCACTTAGCCAATCTTATTATTCCATACTATTCTTTTTCATTATCTGAAATAATATATCCTATTTAATGTTTACTTACATGTTTATTGGCCGTCTCACCTACTATAATGTAAATTCTGTGAGAGCAGGGACCCAGTCTGTTCACCTATCTAGTGGTAAAGGCAAAAGATTCTGGAGTCAGACATCCTGGTTTAAGGTTTGATACCACCATTTACTAACTATGTAAGCTTGAAAAAATTAAGTTCTGATAGCGCCAGATTAATAGATCATTGGAGTATTTAATGATTTGATGCAAGTGCTTCAAATAGTATCTGATACATGTTAATCACTCAATAAATGCTAGCCTAGATGACTGGTGAATGAACGAATCAATCAGTCAACAAACAAAATAATTCCTTGGCAATTCAGGCTGCCACCTTGCTTTGCTCATATGATATGTATCAATGCACCATGGACAATGCTCTGATTTTCACCCTTTAAGGCTACACAAATTCTTGTTCTCTTTCTCAGCCATCAGCAGACATCCAAAATACCCAAATTATTTTCTGTTTCTTCATGATGGTCAAAACCAGCCAATACTCCCATTTTGACCTCCCTCATTGTAATCTATAGATCTAAAGCTTCAATTTCATGGGCCGCAGCATGCTAAATCTTGAAGGCAAGGCCCTCATCCCCCAACCGTAAGCAGTCACTGTTCCAACAACCCTTGCCCATTGTTACCCTCAGGCCAACTCTGCCATGTGATTAAATAAACTGACTGCATCAAGAGGAAAGGAAGCATTCAGTAAACTTCAGCCACCAAATGAGCTGTGGTTTTGTCTGTGGCCTGGATGAAATGGGTAAAGGAGCAATTAGTTCAACTCTCCTCTGAAAGAGAGGTTTTATGGGAAGTAGGAAATGGGGCAGTCATTAACCAAATATAAACTGACCACTTTCTGTAAGCAGGCACTGGAGGGAACATAAAGATGAGCTATGACATGAGGTGAAGAAGAATGAAAGACTCTGTTCAGAAAGCATTTGTGATGGGGCGGGGGGTAATTTTATTCAACTAAAAATTTTTTAAGGAGGCTATTGTATTTGTTTGGATAAAAATGTCTGACAGGACATTTAAGATTTATAGAAAGATGCCAAGAATCAGTTTAAGCTACCAAACTATTATGGGGAAACCAGACAACATGTTTGTCCCTGAAGAGAAAGAGAGCAATGCAAAAGAAATGAGGAGTGAGGGGTCAGAAAAAAGACAGAGAAATCATTAACTATTGTCCTCTTTGTCAATGACCCCAACCTTCTGTAAGGTGCCCAAATCCAACAATGCCTGGTATGAAGGAAGTTTTTATATAAAGCAGTGAAGGATCCAGGTTTTCAAACCAGCTGATTTAAAGCAACACAGAGGCATTACACACCCTGTAGGTTACAGGAGATGTTGGAGCTAAAGGAATCTCAGGAGAGCATTGGCCTTTGCAGGCCACAAGATGGGGTTTCTGTGAAGTGAACCCAGATCTCCAAGTGATCAGGAGGGCTCAGCCAAGAGCAGGGCTCCGCAAACATCTACATGCTCTTGTACTCAAGCAAAAGGTACAGGGTATATGCTCACATCTCAATGACAATCTCAGTGGCTCTGTTTTCAAACATGGCCTGAGATCTTCATCACATGCACAAATCTAAGACAGGGAACCATCATTATAAGCAGTGGCTGACATCTCAAAAGTAACACCAAAAGAGGCAGGCTCATGGAGGTCACCCATCATCTCTTCTCCTTCTATGCATTCTCCCAGAGTGATCTCACTTATTTTCTAGTTACAAATCCCATCTGTAGTCTAAATAGTCTTCAGCCTGGATCCTTCTCTGAAGCTCTAGAACTGCATTGGTGCACATAGCTGCCACTAGCCACATGTGGCTGTTAAGCACTTAAAATGCAGCAGTACAATTGAACAACTAAATTTTTAATTTAATTTAATTTAGATTTTTTAAGAATTATACTCATTTCTATTATTGGAATGATTTCATTTATGTTTGGAACAATTTAAGTATGTGAATCTACTAGAATCACCATGTTTTTCATTAGATCCTGGAACCTTACTCATCGGAGGAAGTTGTACCCTTTTAAAAAACCTCTCCCTATCCCCCACACTGACAACACTTGATAACCATTTTGCTACTTTCTGTTTCTGTGAGTTTGACTTTTTTTAGATTCCACATATAAGTGATATCATACATATCTTTTTCTGTCCGGTTTATTTCACTTGGCAGAATGCCCTCAAGTTCCATCCATGCTGTCACAAATGACAGGATTTCCTACATGCTAAAATGGTAATATTTTGGATACATTTTCTTAAATAGCATTAACATTTATTTCACCTGTTTCTTTTGACTTGTTTCACTGGCTACTAAAACACTTAAAATTACATAAGTGACTTACATTAAAATTATGTTGGAGAGCATCGCTCTAGAACCATATGGACACATCTCCTATTGGTCTTTCACAAGTATCTCAACCTAACATATCCAAAATTAATCATCTTTTATCTCCCCCACCCACCCATAACGCCTTTCTCCTCTAGAAATCCCTAAATGACTTCTTTCATCATATTACACCAGAAAATGTCTAGGAGTTACCCTTGATGCTGAGAAGTCAATACCTTCAATATTATATACTCTACTCACTCGTGAGGCCAGGGCCAATGTCTGTCTAGTTTATGACTGCATTCCCTCCCCTGCAAAGTGCAGCACTTGGTAGGCTCTAATAAAACTTTCTAAAGGAATGAATGAGCTGACGAATGAATGGATGATTCACCTCAGACACGATTGAGAACACAAAGCAAACAAACACATTTAAGCAGGGAAAAGACATTCCAATGTGCTTCTCTGGAGCTGCTACCATGAAGGACTAGAAGGAAGTCACAGTACCCCATATAAGGATATGGAGGGGAGACATGAAAACAAGGTTCCAGCAGCTCCCTGTGAGAGGCTGGGCAGAGGTGGGGGTGGGGGACAGCTGGAGATAACCAAGGCAAGGAAGAACTGCCCTAAGGATTAGGGAGGTTTGGAGATTTCATAGCTACCTCATTGAGCCATTTCCTACTCAGTTTTACTATGAAAATCTGCAAGAGAAGTTATAAAGACTGCATATCCATCAACAAATAACAAGTGCTGGTGAAAATGTAAAGAAAGGAAACTCTCGTGCCCTGGTGGTAGGACTGTAAATTGGTGTGGCCACTGATATGATTGGTATGGAAAGCAGTATAAAGATTCCTCAAAAAATTAAAAATAGAGTTGCCCTGCTACCCATTAATTATACTCCAGGGTATTTATTTGAAGAAAATGAAACATAATTCAGAAAGATAAATGCACTGATATGTTCATTGCAGCATTATTTACAATAATCAAGGTGGAAGCTATATATATATATATATATATATATATATATATAGTGACTATATATATAATGAAAGATTACTCAGCAAAAATAAAATAAAATCTTGCCATTTGAAACAACATGGATGAACCCTGAAGGTACAATGCTAAGTGAAATAAATCAGGCATAAAAAGGCAAATATAGTATGATTCCACTTATATATGGAAACTAAAAAGAAAAAAAAAAACATGAATAAAGAGATAGAAACAGACCCACAGATACAGAAAACTAGCTGGTGGTTGCCAAAGGGAGCTGGGAGGATGGGTGAAAGACAGATAGATAGATAGATAGATAGATAGATAGATAGATAGATAGATAGATAGATGATTGATAGATGATAGATAGAAGATAGTAGGTGATACTGACCCATAGATGATAGGTAAATGACAGATGATAGATTAGATAGATAGATAACAGACAGATAGAAAGATAGATGATAGAGCAAGCTATAATGCCATCTGGCATTCAGTAGAATGCAAAGAAAAATAAAGAAACATCTTTTTAAAAAAAGACAGAAATCTAGGTCTGCAGAAACCATAGATGAATTAAGTATAGCGTGTCAGTTGAACCACAGTAGCAATTTGTTAACAGGTGTAAGTGAAAAACAGGTGTAGAAAGTTGGGCTCATTCCAGAACAATTTAGGCATGTAAGTCTATTTTTTCATGAATAAGTTTTTCAACTATAAATGGAAATTCAGCATCCAAATTGAGATGTGTTATAAGTATAAAATATGACAGAGTTTAGAAGGTTGGGACCTTAACACTACCTAGGACAAGAACAATAGGCAGTGACAGTGACTAACATTTATACAGTTTTATATGGCACGTACTTTGTGCCATGAGCTACTTCAAGTATTCCTTCTACCTCTCATTCTCTTTTTGTAGACATATATATGAGTATATGAGGTCTGTCTGGAAAAAGGCTAACCATTATTAATAAAACGAGAATGGTTTATGTGACATCAATGTAACCCAGCAGCCTAGGAGAGTGGACTAGAATGTGCATGCATGAGCAATGACGACTTCACTCTACTAGTCATGGAGGGCAGTAGACACCATTGACTGAGCATGTGTACTGTGTGGCCATCGCATTCAAAATGACTGAGTGAGGAGCGCGAGAAATCCACATCAGATTTTGCATTAAGTTTGAGCATTCCTCTGCAGAAACTATTCAGATGATTCAGAAGGCCACAACTGTGGGCAACTGCTGATGGGCAGCTTCATCATGACAATGCACCCTCTCATGTATCACATCTCATGCAGACTTTTTTGGCAAAACATCAAATCACCCCAGTGACTCAGCCCCACTACAGCCCAGATTTGGTGTCCTATGACTTCTGGCTTTTCCCAAAACTAAAAATCACATTTGGAAAGGAAGAGATTTCAGAGATTCAGGAAAACATGAAGGGCAGCTGATAGAGATTAGGAGAACTCCCAAGTTGAAGATCCCAAGGTGCCTACTTTGAAGGGGACTGAGGGGTCACTGTACTATGAACAATGTTTCTTGTATTTTGTATCTTCAATAAATGCCTCTATTTTTCATATTACATGGCTGTTTGTATACTTTCTGGACAGATCTCATATGTGGGGTTTATATATTGGGTTAGATAAAAAATCTGTTTAGTTTTTTCCTTAAAATAAAGGACACGTTTCTCCTTTTCACCAACTTCATTGATTTAGATATTTTGAGTATGTCAGCTATGTCCCATGTGGTATAAAGTTGATTGCTCTCAATTAATATCTCAATTTGATCACTATCAGCTTCTTACCTAACCATGGAGCATCATCCAATGAGAAATCTCCAGCACTAAACTTCACAAAACACTTTTGACACATCCAATCTGTCACAGCGTCTTCCCCATACACAGCACAAATCTTTTTTTGAATTTCAGTTGCTTTTTTACCCTTCTTGAAATAATAAAACATAATATGTCAAAAATGTTATATATTCTTCCATCTTCAATATTAAAATGGCTACACAAACATTCACCAATTTGATGGGGTTTTTTTAAATGCACGCTGTTATGGCAGCTGTCACAATGCAATCTAACAAAATTGTTTTAAATGAACTTAAAGCACTTACTAGAGCCATCTTATGGGAAAAAACAGTTGAACTTTTGGCCAACCCAATATATTTGAGTGTTCATACATTTGTGTATATTAGCTCTAATCCTTATAGCAACCTTATAAAATTGTAATCATTATTATCTCCATTTAACAGATGAAGAAAATGGAGCATGAATTTGGGATTTGAACCCACGCTGTCAGTTTCTGAGTCTCCATATTTAACCAGCACGATGTCCATCAATAATAGTAGGTCAGTGAGGAGAGGAATGAATCCTAAGTTCAGGTGCAGTAAGTCAGACCTGGGGTCCCTCTGCCCAGTGTTCTGTATCTGAAAGTTTTATCCAAGATGCACATCTGTGACAAGGAAAAGAAACATAAATTCTTTTCTTCCCTGATTCTAACCACATCCATTCACTAGGACATTGGAACTGTGAATTTTTTAAGCCTCTTCCTCACCTGTATTTCTATGTATCCTAGCCTATTCTTGAGAAAAGGATTTCTCTTCTACTCTTCACTGCTATTGCAAATACAGAGGCCCTGAAGGGAATTTGGTGTCTTTTGGAGGACACAGATTCTGAGTTAACTGAGGGTGAAAGTTAGGTCTTCCATCTCTGCCTCCCTGTGCCTTCAACTGAAGAATGAATCCAGCTAAGCACAAGTTTGCAAGAGAACATGGTAGAGGTTCATCAATCAGCAATGTTAGAGAAACAAGAGGACTAGGAGCATTGGTGAGATCGCACAGTTGTAATCCATATAATCTTGCCAAAAATTAAATCTACAACAAATAAATAAACAGAGCTACTGTCACTTTCCATGATATTTCGCCAGTATCTTTTTATTCCTATTTCCTAACAAATATAATGTTGCAGTAGTTTCTTTTTTAAAAAAAATCTAAATAAATACCACAAAAAAGAAAGATACAAAATGAAACCTCTGGTAATGTCACTACCCCGAAATCAATTTTGGGAGAGACATAAAAGGGACATGATGTGCATCTTCAAATATGTATAGAAGGAGCGTGTAGCAGGGAGACTTCCTGTGTTTTGACCATTATACCAGAACAAGAATCAGTGGGCAATCCTTAAAGAATGTTTCACGTCAATAAAAAATACCTTTATCTAGCCATTAAAGCTGGCCAAAAATTGAATTGTCTCCCTTGAGTGGTTTTGAGCTACAGTTTAGAGATGTAAAGACATCAACCAAAGATACCTGACCATCTGAATTAGATTAAGTTTGAAATCAGTGACCTCTAAAATTCCTTCCAACTCTTAAGATTGTATGCTCTTAGTAACACTAATACTATTTTTGAGATATAATTTATATACCATAAAATTCACCACTTTAAAGTGTAGAGTTCAATTATTTCTAGTATACTTGCAAACATGTTCAAAGATCACTGTTATCCAATTCTAGAACATTTCAATCACTCCCTAAATAAACTTTATACCCATTAGCAGTGACTCCTAATTTCCCCTCCATCAGCCCCATAATCCAATAATCTACTTTCTGTCTCTATGAATTTTCCTATTCTGGGCATTTGATAAAAGTGGAAACATTCAATAGATGGCCTCTTGCATTTGTTTCTTTCACCTAAAATAATGTTTGGCCATGTTGTAGAATGACTCAGTACTTCATTCATTTTTAAGATTGAATAATATTCCATTGTACAAACATTGTACATTGTACAAACAATAAATAAGAGGATAAACAAACGTGTTTTGTTTATCCTCTTATTTATTGATGGACATGGGGTTATTTCCATTTTTGAGTAATAAATAATGCTGCTATAAATATTTGTGTACAAGTTTTGTTCAGATATTGTTTTCAATTCTCTTGGGTATATACCTATGGGTGGAATACCTGGGTCATATGATAATTCAATTTTTAACTTTTTGAGTAACTGTCAGACTATTTTCCAAAGTAGCTGCACCATTCTACATTCCGACTAGAAATACAGGAGGATTTTCATTTTTCCACATCTTAGCCAATAGTTACTATTGTCTATCTTTTTGATTATAGCCGTCCTAGTGGGTATAAAGTAGTGTATTTCTTTGTGGGTTTGATTTGCATTTTCCTAATGACTAATAATTTTCAGGGTTTTTATGTGTTTATTGACTACTTGTATCTCTTCTTTGGAAAAATATTTATTAATATTCATTGCTCATTTTTCAACTGAGTCTTTTTTATTGTTAAGTTGTAATAGTTCTTTATATATTCTGGAAGATCATTAATATATCTTTCACTATAAGTAATTCATTTGAAACCTAGGAAAATAAACTAACTTTCTAGTGACAAAATCAGCAAAGTTGAAGCAATCTGAGATAGAAAAATCGAACATGAATAGCCAAGGAAGAAATTATGAACATTTATATAGAGTTACCGCCATATCTTCCTTATGCCTCTGCCAACCTGCCCTACCTAAAATTCCAGAATTCACCAAGGTCAGCTGGATTCAAGAGTGGATTTTTCGAAAGAAATTTTTGAAAACAAAGAGTTTTTTTCATATACTATAAAACATGTTCTGGAATCTAAAGAAAGGATATTTCCTTTTTTTTAATGAAGGAACTTAAAACTGATATCAAAATCTGAGAAAAATAGCCTAAGAAAAAATATAAAACAAACTTATTTATAAGTATTGGTACCACTCATAAATTAAATATTAAATGCAATTTGGCAGTGCATTAAACGAATAACAAATTATAACCTATGGGAATCCTAAGGGGGTTCGCTTATGAAAAGTCAGCATCATTTAAAGGGCTAATGGCTAAAAAACTTCAATATATTTAGAAAAGGCATTGAATAGAAACAATATTTATTTCTATTTCTAAAAAAACTCTTTAAGATCTGTAAATTGAAAATACTATACCACCTCACATTATCACATAGGCCAACAATAAAACATCTGCAACTATAAAAAAGGTGGCAAGGATGTAGGAAAACAGAACCACCATAGACTCCTGATGTGATTTTAAATTGGCCTAATCAGTTGGAAGAACAATTTGGCATATCTAGCGAAACTGAAAGCCTACATACTGTGACTGGGCAGTTCAACTCTTATGTATAAATATTGTAGAGAAATCCTTGCATATGTTTGTAAACAGACATGTCCAATTGTATCCATTGCAAATCTTTTTAAAATGGGAAAAAAGCTAAATTATAACAATAAGAGAATAAATAACTAACATTTGATATTTGCTTATTCATACACTGGAATTCTGTACAAATGTTAAAATAATGTAACTCTCTCTTCTCTGTCATATAGAGTTCCACACAGAATGTTGAAAGATGCAAGTTTCAGATGACACACACCGTGATATTTGTGTCCAATTCTCAAACCAAAAATAAAAATTATATATTACTTATTGACATACATATGTGCTCAGTTCACATTTTTCCTCTGGATTTTGGACTCAAGAAACAAATTGTGGGTGGAGAACAAAGAAAACTTTCTCTGTAATGTTTTATTTCTTTTCTTTATATTAGGATGAAACAAAATGAAGTAAAGTATTTCCAAACCTTAGTTCTGGTTGGTGTTATATAAATATGTGTCATTATTCATCATATTTTGGGGGTATTTTTCAAATCTCTCAGAGCAAAAAGTTCCACAGTAAACTAAAACTAGAAAGTCCCTTAATATTATATATATATATCAAATCAAAAATCTAAACCATTCTTAATGGTAAAACACTAAAAGCAAGTACATCAAAATAATGTTTAAAATAAGGATACACTAATATTATTAAATAATATGTATCTAGAGGTTCTAGCTATTAAGTTAATTGACCAAAATATAAAAAGTATGAGCCTGTATATATCTCTGTATGTACATTTGTATGAGTGTGTGTATTTGTGACTGTGCATAGGTATGTGAGTGTATATGTGCCTGTGAGTATATATGTGCCTGTGCCTATGCATATATGTATAAATGTGTATATATATATGTATATATATATATGTTTGACTGGGTATATACATGTGAAGGTATGTATTTGTGTATGTGAATGTATATGTGTGTATGAGAAAATAAGTATGTGTGTATGAAAGTGTGTATGAGTGTATGTAGGTATATATAAATATGAATATATGCATGTGTACCTGTGTGTATCTATGCATAAGTACTACATATATTTTATATATGTGTTTAAATATGTATTTAATTATATATTTAAATGTATATTATTATATATACATCTTATACACAGGTATAAGTATTTATATATGTGTTTGTATGTGTATATACATGTGAGCATATGCATATATGTATGTACATATGCATCCACACACATCAAACAGGAGGAAATACATAACAGGTGTTTCATATACATTCGTTCTGCCTTGCGAGTAGATTTTATGCTTATTAAGGTCTGAAGCTGTGACTCATATTTCTCTTGGAATTTATACATAGTGAGTGCTCAACAACACTTGTAGAATTTCATTTGGCACCACTACCCCTCAATTTCTATGGACAAGCAAGAATTCACAGATCAAACTTCAGGGCTGTTTTTTGCTCAGAACAAGACAGTTTGTAGTCAGAATAAAAAGTTGAAAATAAGACCCTAGAGATGAGTTTATTTTAAAATTATACAAATATAGACATAGTTATTCCATTTTCTGGAACCCATAGCAAATATTAAGTATCAAGAGACTGTGGCCTCCTGTATATATTTTACAGTTTCTCAAAATCTCTAAAATTAGTTAAGGAAAGATAGAGAAGATGCTATGCTGCAGACGACCCACTTTTACTAGCCTGAAGAACAGAAGGGAATCCATTAAGTGGACTTTGCCTCCATTCTGGGCCAGAGGGTAACTCACTCATTTAGGTGAAGGTGGCATCAATAAGCCAGTGAAGGTGGAGGGATCCCCTTCATGAATCTTTTATAGCAGGAGAGGGAGACGGTGGTGGCAGTGATGGACGAGGCTTTCTGATCCTGTGTGGGAAAGCTATAAACTCACAGGTTCAGCCCCCAAAATAGGAGGGCGGGATCTGCAGAGGAGCGTCATAGTTCAGACCTGAGCAGACAAGCTTCACAATGGATCCCCTGACAAGGAGACAGCCACAGCTTTTCTTCTAGAGGGGAGGCATCCAGAAGTAAGAGGGACCATTTACTCACAAAAGGAGTGGTTAGTTTTATATTTTCTTTTCCCCTGGATATCAAGTCAGGCCAGGATAGGAACATCCTATGGTCAGATCTAAGTTGCAGAGGTGAGAACTCCATTTGGGTATATTTCAACAGACTGCAAGACATGCATAGCCCAGATGGGAAATAAACCAGGTGATTCACAGCAGCAAAAGGAATGCCTTATTCCCAAATATCACTCAAAGCCCAAGAAAAGTCTCTTACATTTCAGCTAAGACTCCCCACCCAGAAAACTAAGCTGTGTTCTTTCTGGGTGGCTAGCTTAAAGAATTGTACATTACAGTGGAAACTCCCACTTACTTCATTTACTGCCATTTATAATATTTTCCACTACTTGGAGATAATGAATTCATCCTTTTCTTTTTCTTTTTTTTCCAGACATTATGCAGGCCAGCATGAGAGCCAAATGTTCCAGAATCCTTCTCAAATGTGTTACCCTTTATTTTCTATGATAGCCTTCGTAATTTCTTTGGAAAGGCCCCAATATCAACCAAATTAACAATGCTGAGAATAAACTCAACTGTCACCTTCATTCCCTTTGAAGAGCTAGGGAAAAATGCCACCTTCAAAAACTTTTCCAGTGTGCAGGCTTTAAAAAGACAGATTAATTGAAGTCACTCTCAAAAAAATAACCACCCACCACAGAGAGTTTCTTCCTAGTCCAGTCAAACTCTGTATCACAGAGGAAGACAATCTCCAGTTTATCTGAAATTCATTTCACATACAAGACTGAAACCATTAATTTTGTCAATGGAATTACATCTCTGCAATTGCCCAGCTAAGGGGCTTTTTGGAGGGATGTTAAGCAGGAGTCATAACAGGAGGTCAGAGGGAGAGAGGGAGTATTCCAAGCTCTCTTTTTTTCACAAAGGCTTGGCAGTTTTCTAAACTCAAGAAGAGCCAAGTACACGTTGCATATGTGCTGCATGTGTAGAAAAGAACTCAGTACTCATAAAGCCTACTTTTTACCAAATAACAGCCTCACAGCAAAGCATGACAAACAAAGCCACAATGGCATCTCTTTCATTTTTACACCCTTCAATCCACCAGCAAAATTTGAGCAATAAATACGCTAACAGTTCATTACTCTTTTTTATATTCTGTCATTGTTTGCTTTGGCAACAGCCACTGTCATGGAGCCAGCAGGAAAAGAGGACATACTGAATCAGAAATAAAAGATGGCAGCCAGCTCACTTTATATCACCAACCCCCAACTGGTAAATGAAATTGGTACCCAAGTCATGTGATTGCTACTGCTCACAGACCAGACAGTGGGTGAAACTAAAGAGCCATCCTGGTGGAAGTGGCAAAAAAAAACTATTCCACACCACTAAACATGGTTACTTATTGGCAATTCTCTACAAAGAAGAAAGAGGACAATATTTTATTGTTTGCTAAACTTGCCGAATCTCTGGAGAATGGTATCAGCATATATCAGCACCAGCATTCCCTTGCTGCAAGGAATCATTTTTCTCATATTTCCTCCTTCTCTGTAAAGTCTTTGGACACCTATATAAGTACCCTATTCTTCCTGCTTCAGGCAAGACAGACATCTCCAGTTTATGTGGTCAGCCCCTTCCAGGTTATGTACTTTCTTGCCCTATTACTTGAACTCTTTGTGTCTTTATATAGAAAATGCCTCCTTTGTAAAGAATACATAGGTGGACTTTATTTTTTTCACTCAGTCTATCTATCTCTGTTTATTAATTTGACTGTTTAGTTCATTAACATTTAATGTAATTATTAATATGACTCGGTTTGAAACACTGCTTTCTTATTTGTTTGCTGTTCATGCTACTTTTCTTTGTTGTTTTCTGCTCTGCCTGTCTTCATTTAGATTTATCAAGTATCTTTTAGTATTTTTAATCTATTTTACTATCTTTTCAACTATTCCTCTGATTATTTTTATGGTAGTCATTCTAAGGATTAGAATATGCATTCTTAAGTTATCACAATCTACCATGAATGAATATTAGATAATGTCACATCTAATGTAGGAATCTTTTTACTTCCCTTTCATCTTTATGTGATTGTTATTGTATATGTTATAAATCCAAGAATACATTGTTTATTTTTTGAAATAATCAATGATATTTCTAAAAAAAAGGGAAAATTTTTAAAATTTTATATTTATCCATGCACTCATTGTTTCTGGAGCTCTTCATTTCTTCCTGTAGAACATTTCTTCCATTTGATTCGATTGAACTTTTCCTCCTTGAAAAGGAGCCCAAGACTGGGCATGATATAAACGTAATGTAAACTGGTACCTGGTGAAGAGCTATCGCCAGCAATGACCAGTAGAGATGTCCAGCAGCCTTCTAATGATCATGAATACATGCACTATACCAGTGACTTGCAAAAAGGATTTTAGGACCTATTTATTCTAGAGGAGAAAAAATTGATAAGGGATAGAGTAAGACTCAAAGTCTGTCAAGATAAAAATAACCTTTCCTGAAAGTTATAATCAGGATCAAAGGGTTTTTAAAACTTAAAGCTTCGGATATTCAACATGTAACAAAATGTATTGAAAAACATTGCTTCTTCATGACAGTGCTACTCAAGTTGCAGAGGCAGTATGGCCCAGAGGTTAAAAGTTTCTGCTCCAGCATCTGGTCTTTGGGTTTGACTCCTGCCTCACTACTTACTGGCAATGTAACTTAGGCAAGTTAATTAGTTTTTTGGCCTTGTTTTCTTATCTGTAAAATGGGCATGATGATAATAAGACAAACCTCAGAAGATTATTGTGGAGGGAGCATCTGCAAAGCACTTAGAATACTACCTGGGACATCCCTAATATTCAATAAACATTAACTATTACTATTATTATTACTGGCTAGCCCTTCATATTGTTTCTAACTCTCAGATTCTGTTTCACACTGTCTCCTCTCTTTCATTACGTTTGAATTTCAAAACAAAAATAAGACATTTGTTTTCATGTTGTACTTTTTTCTTTCACCCAACCCCAATACACATTTACTAAACACTCTGTGATTTTTGCTTAAAGTTCTGATTTGCAACACTGAAAGAAACTATTTCTTTTATTGAAATAACCTACCAAGACAGGAACTATGGCACAAATACATTATGTCACATTCCCATCAATGAAAAACCAAATACCATCAGTTTTCACCATTCTTAGGGAATAGCATTTCCCGTCAATAGAAAACCAAATACTACAGATAAAAACAAAATGACTCCTTAATGTGTGTTCTTGAAAAGTGGTCAGCCACTTTTCTGACAGGCCTTACAATCTGAAGGAGATAGACCTTAGTTGTAAGTGACCAGACCATGAAAAACATATGAACCAATTTATGCTGATGATCTATACTATCCACTAAAATCCCATAGGAAATTTAAAGTTCTAAACCATCTTTATTATGGGATCCACTAATATCATTTTACAGATATCATAACTGAAGTTGGAGAAGCCATGACCTTTTCAACCACAGCAAATGCTATATCATGTTCTCAGCAGAGAACAGGAACATTTAGAATATGTCAGGAACTAGAGAACTAGATATAAGTTTGAATAGACTCAGTTAATGAAGAATAGAACACTCAACCAAAAATAAAGTTGAGGAGAGAAATCGGAAACAGGTCTAGGTTGGTGTGGGTTCTCCAAAGTAGACAGTCAAGAGCTGATTTTAAATATTTGATCTGGAAGGCAAAGGGACCAGCAAGACAGCAGAAAAATCAAACAAAGAAGGGGAGACAGCCAATAAAATTTGCATTATCAAGCAAGTTACCACTGTCAAGAACCAGAGCTTAAACACACTGGACAACTCTGGAAGCCAGTGTAGAACCGCGAACCTCAGAGTTGTCCCACCCAGAGGGTACGTAAGATGAAGTCTTTATACACTAATTCAACCAAGTTTTTCTATGAGTCAGTGATTGAGAGCTGCTCCTGTTAGTGTTAATTCCATGGCACTTCAACCTGAACAGAATGACCTTTGATGACAAGAGAATGTTCTCACACAAAAAGAGGCAGGTGGCTGGAGGTTGAGAGTTGTGCCAGCATACATTGAAATGGTAAAGGCCAAAGTCAGGAATTTGGGTGGAAAACTATCAGAAATGATGATAGGTTGATAGCCCAAATTTTTGCAAGTAGCTAAGGGCTAAGAAACCATAAATCATTAATTCAGCTTTATAGAAACTACACATATTATCCATATCAACACCTTTATTTTTGTATTGATGTTGCAAGGATCAAAAAGAAAAAATGCCCTTGGATGCTCAGTGTACTAATGGCAAATTAGTTTTTCAATTCTATTCTCTCAAACTCCAGCATTCTGATCTATTGCACCATGCAGAGAACTATGATACAATTATTCCAAAACAGATCTGATCCAGGCAACAGTCTTTTTTAAACTACAAGGGAAGGCAAAAAGAAAATCAAAATGGGGTCTAGGATTCATATAAAGAAGTAAGTGGCAAACAGGAAAATAGAGATATTAAAAGTCACAGTAGGAATTCTTATACACTATTGGTAGGAATGCAAAATAGTGCATCCACTTTGGAAAATAATTTGGCTGTTTCTTAAAAGGTTGGTTTGGGTTCCAATATTCTATTAGAGAATTAGAATATTAAAATATACATTTTCCATATAATCCAGCAATCCTACATTAAGCATTTTCCCAAGAAAAATGAAAACTTACATTCACACAGAAACCTATATGCCAATATTTATAGGAGCTTTTTCATAACTGTCAAAACTGGAAACAAATTACCAAATGTCTGTCAACCACAGAAAGGATCAATGAAGTTTTGTATGTCCATACAATGAAATACTACCCAGAAACAGGAAGGAATGAGCTATTGATACACACAACAGCAAGATCAATCTCAAAGGCACCATGCTAATTAAAAGAAGCCAGACTCAAAAGACTAACTTGTATAATTCTAGAAAAATCTGGGCATGTTGGGAAAGACTGACTACCAAGGGGCAGCACAAGGGAATTTTGCGGATGATAGTTATATCTTGATTGTGCCAGTGGTTACATGAACCAAAACTTATAGAATTATACACACAAAAATAGAATTTTGCTGTATGTATTTTTAAGTGAACAGTTTTTTAAAAAAAATAGGCAATGGTAGGTTCTGATAGCAGCAAGGAACCTCAGTCAAAGTTGAAAAACCAAACCCAGGGCACTGGGACTGAAAGTTCCATTCTCTTGTGCTTTAGCCATTGGCAGCAGCATCCCAGGCCCTTAGTAACTGAGATGGGCCATGATTAAAGCAAAAATATTTGCAGACTAACAGATTCTTTGAACCTCTATGAGACTGTACCTCCAACTCTATGACAGAGCCAAATCATGTGGATTGAATTCAGTCCAGTACCACAAAAATGACAATCATTCAATGAGATAAATAACAAAATTTTTTAAAGCAGAATATCAGATTTTTTTGAAGGATGAAAATATAACATCTGCCCTGGAGACTAGGAGTCACATGGATGGTAAAACTGTCTTTGATTGTACTTAAAGAATTTAGAGTAGAGGAAGAAACATAGACTATGGAACTGGAAAAAATTAGAATGAACTCCAGATCTGACCTTGGTTTACCACATGACTATGGCAGATCGAATTTTAGACCTCAGTTCCTCACCTCTGCCTGAACTACGTTTTTTGCTATGTAACTTCATAGTTCTCCGCCTTGTGCTACAGGCACAGGGTACTTCAACATTTAACTTTGGGATTAGTGAGGAGATATGTATTGGCCAGCAGAATGTGGATGGAAGTGACACTGTAACAGTTCTGAGGACTCACCTTAAAAACTTAGAGGTTTCTGCTTGTCCTACTGTGTTTTTGCCATCTCCATGGAAAGAGCTTCTCTTGTGACCCTAAGGGAATTAACATGATGCAGGCTATTGCAGATGAACTATGCACCAGAATAAATGAATCCTGCTTTAGGTCACTGAGTTTTGGGGCAGCTTGTTATGCAGCATTATTATGGCAACGGCTAACCAATAGAATGCTTTCAGGTGAATATGTTTATATCCCATTTATCCATTCACTCATCCAATACAAACATTTATTAAACACATGCAAAATGGTAAGGACTAGAGGAGGTGTTGAGCACTCTGCAGAACAATAAGCCTAATTATCCCTTGTAATGACCAAAACCTCACTACCATGTGGGTCCAAATGAGGTCATTAATACACATAGTTTGCCAACTCTAAACTTCTCCCTGTTTATACAAGAAGTCCAGTACATAAGCTGATCCCTATCAGACTCTAAATTGGTTTGGGCCCCATCACTCTGACATCTCTCACTCCACACCATTCACTTTGCCCCTACGAACTTCCACATGTCTAACTTGGCTTTATTGAACTGTGCTTATAGTGGTGGGTCCCTTAGCTCTGTAGGTACTGAAGCATTTAACTGTGGTAAACACTTGACACATGTGACCTCTTAATAAAAATTCATTTCCTCTGCCCTATTTGCCTCAATTCAAGTGCTCAGTGGCCCCATGTGGCGAGCACATATGCAGAACATTTTCATCATCCCGGAAAGTTTTAATGGACAGCATCAACTACAGTTCTAGTAAGAAAAATTGCCCTTTTCTTCCAATGGTTCATATGTGTTGTCAGAGTGTCATGTGCCAGTTTCATTGCTAACCCAGGACCAACATCAATGCAATCCCTATTGCAGAATCTGCCTCATCATGCTGTTTCTTTCCACTGGAATTAATACTGATTGGGGTCTCCAGAATGCCTCCCTGAAGTTTGTCTTCTGTTGCAACCCCCTGCCAAATTCATCCCAATTCAAGTTATTTTCCCTCTGCAGGAAAATTTTGTAATCCCCTGAGAATCAGTCTGTACACATGATAACCTCTTAAAGGAAGAGATGTCATCCAACTTTTCCTGCCTGATGTTTCCACACCTCAGATCCCACTAGGCAGGAATGCACTTACATGGAAGTTATAATGCTCAGGTGTTGACACAATGAATAAATACAATAATATGTATAACATGTCCATTTAAAACCAGGAGCATAGTAGTTATTAAAAATAATGCTTTTCCTCTAATCATCTCAATTGTATTAGAATTGGGCATAATTTCCTGATGCTTGAGACTGGCTTATCTCATCACACTTTGCAATTAATGCCCACTCAGACAAGTTCACAGGTGACTGGTAATGAAAAACTATCAAAACTCCCAACTATGATCCATCATTATCTTCTTTCAACTGCATCAAAATGTTATCCTTTTTCACTAGAAGAGTAGAAAGAAGAGAGGTTTCTGATAGGAGGGTCCCAACTCCAACTGGATGGCCATTAAATGATTTGAAATGGCTATGAAGGAATCTCCAGTATTTCCCCTGACTACTGATAGCTATGTTCAGAAACATAACAACACAGCCATGAGAACCAATCTCAACATATTGAACACCTCTATACTGATCTTCCTCCTATAACCTTTGGGGTTCTTAAAAATTAAAGTAGTAGTAAGCTTAATTGGGAAGAATAAAGTTGACCTTGAAGGAAGAACAGTGAACTAAGAACAAAGCAACAAGAGGGTTTCCGTTGTGTTTTCTTCTAAGCTCTTTGGAATTTTTGGTCTTGGACGAACAGATCAGCACTGCACATCGCTCCCAAGTTTCCAACCCCAAAATATTTTTCTTAATTTTAAATCTTTGAAGGAGAAATGCTACATTTGCTTCATAATTTTTTACTATTGAATATGACGGAAAGAGAATACTGGCTCCTGCCTCCTGTCCCCCAAAAGAAGTTGGGCCAATGGAAAAAAGCTGAGTTCACTTTTTGTCTGTCCATCTATTGAGATTTTCAAAATATACCACTCAGAAAATATCCTTATTTGAAAAGGATTTCATACCTGGTACTTACAGCTTTGATGACTAGATTTGAAAAAAAAAAAGAAAAGGAAAAAGAACACTTATAATTCTTAAGTCAACTTTTAGTCCTTCCAAGATTCCAGAACCTAAATACCCCTAGACACTTCCTCTTGGAAGAACTGGAAGAATAAATCTGTGTTGCCATTCTCTGAAAATGCTGATTACTAGACTAAACTCCTTTGGACAGACCTTTCAAACTCCAAAGCATCTCATTGTACATCGAAGTTTCCAACCAGTACTATGAGACCTTTGTTTATTCTTGTTTACTTCATTTTCTTCTAATTTTATATTGTCTCCATTTTATTTTGTATGTTGGAGCATGTTCCTTTTTTTTTTTCATTTCACTTCCTATATCCTTTTCTTTATTAGCTTCCTTCTTTCTGTGATATACAAGATCCCTGCATTTTTCTTGGCTTTTCCCATCTCAGTAAAGAGCTTAACCATTTGCCAAGAGGCTCAAACTGTAAGTGGAGGGTTCATCATTGATTTCTCCTTTTCTCTCATGACCAACATCCAATCAGTCAACATGACCTACCGAATCTGCCTCCAAAACATTTCCCAAATCCAGTTACATCTATTTTCTTTGTTCTAATATCTTGCTCCAAGACAGTATCTTCATAATGACTTACTAATCATTCTCTCTGCTTCCACTTTTATTCTTCTATAATCCATTATTCACAAAGGAGTTGGAATTACCTTTATAGATAAATTAGATATATAGATAGATGATACAGATATATAGATATAGATAGATGATATGGATATAGATATATAGATGATATAGATATAGGTGATATAGATGATATAGATATAGATAAAGTTTATTTTACTCCCCTATGTAAACTTATCAATGGTTTCCTTTGAGACTTATGATAAAATGAAAATTTCTTGGAACACCTTGTTGTGGTTCTGAAAGGTCTAGCCTGTGTCTACCTTCCAACCTATCTTCTGGACTCATTTCCAATCACCATTCTCTCCTTGTTCTCTATACTCGAGCACACTGGGCTTTCCTCTGCACTTTGAATTGCTAACTTTTTTCTTGCCTTAGGACATTTGCATTAGATGATATCTCTGCCTGAAACAGATTTTTTCCATAATTCTGAATGGCCAACTCATTCTTTACCTTCAAGTCAGTAACATTTTAGAGAGGACTTTCCTTACCACTCAATTTAATGTAGCTCTCCAGTCCATTTTGGATTCCATCTCTCTACCATATATGATCTTAGCTAATATTTGTTAGTCTCTTTGCTATTGTCTATTCCTCTATAGTAGAATGTTAGTCCCATTAAAGTAAGGATCTTGCCTGTCTTATTTACAACTATATCCCCAAAACTTAGAATTGTGACTACCACACAGTACATGCTAAATAAATATTTTTAAAGGAAAAGTAAATAACCTCCTCAAATATTTTCTTCTAATCTGAAAGTTGTGGGCAGTGAATAAGCTGATTGTTTTGAGGAAATATTCTTCACTTCAACCAAAAGATAGAAAGGAAGGGAAACATAGTTAACATTGATTTAATGCTTATTCTGTGCCTGGCACTGTGTTTAAGCCTCTGAATGCATCATATCATTTAATCCTTATAATATCAGCTTTGAGTGGGCACTAGTATTTACATTTTATATATAAAAAAGCTGAAAGTGACTATATAGGAGCTGTACTGTCTTGCCCAAATCTCGTTGAGACCACTGTGAGTAACGGCAGCTAATGCTCAGAGCTGTCCCCATCGCCTGAGAATTGCCCTCTTACGAGAGAAACACATCACAGGGAGATTGTATCCCTCCATGGCAGCCCCTACACAAAAACTAAGAGAGTAGTCCAAAAGCTGCCCCCACCGTGGGACCAACTCCCTGGTACAATTCACACTCCAAAGCTCTCTGTGGGATCAAGCTGAAGGTAGATTCTAGCTGACCTGGATTCCACAGTTTTGCTCAGCGTTTTCCCCTTCTTTCTCCTGCTTCCCTCATTCTATTTCAGGTTTCTCCTGAGAACACTCTCCCCTTAATAAAACATTTGCCCAAAAACCCCCATCTCAGGCTCTAACTCTAAGGAATTTGACCTAAGACACTGAGAATTAATCATATACTCAAGGTCAGAGAGTTAATGAGTTGTAGAGCCAGAATTCAACCACAGGTCTGTGAGACCCACGTGCTCGCCCCACTGCACTGCACTAACTGTTTTGGAAGTTCATCTTCATGCCTCCAGGGAAGCCTGCCATGTGTTGTACCATTCTAGTGTGAGTATTTCTGAAATATGACTAAGTGTAAAAATAAATAAATAAATAAAAGCGCCTGTAAAAAGGGTTAGTGGCCCTTCTATTCCTATATCAGTGACAGGCCGAGGCATAATGGAAAAAAAACAAGTTGGTTAAGGGACTGGCTCTGTGTCTTCCTTATATCCAACAAGCTAACCATCTATGCTGAGACCTTGAACACAGTACTTGAGCTTTTCGTTTCACTTTCTTTATCTGTAAAATGGGGGTAATATGTACAGTGAAGAGTCATGTTGCAGTGTCTGGTAAATAGTAGGTGCTCAATAAATGAAGCTAATGCTCTCCAGAACCGCAGGTGTTGCTACCCAGCTTTGAAGCTTTCCTGTAATTGAAGTCTTACGTCTCCAGATATGTTTTCCTCATCTCCCACTCCTCATTATCTTCTTTTCATGAGGACTGTTTTTGTTACGTGTCTAATAAGTTGATTCCATCACTTAAGCAAAGACTGGCAGCAGCTAAGGAGCTGAGCATTGGAAAGTAAATCACCTCTCTGACCTTAGTCTGAGGCATCTTTTCCTATATAAGCACATTGCTAAAAAACAGTACTGGTAGTCACCTCTTCCAAATGATGCAATGAAAATTGAAATAAGTACTCATGTCCACTGTAAAGAAAGCTATGGATGTTTCTTTTGGTATATGCTCCTTTGTCATAAGAAAAGGAAGTGAGTATACCTCAACTCATTAAATACCTATTAAATGCCTAATTGAGTCATAGAATATATCTCTGTTATCATAATTAGTATCTCCTGCACCAAGTACATTATAATCATTATTTTTCATAATTCTAAGTATAGGCCTGTATTTGTTTTAATACTTCTGACCATTTTCAGGAAAAGCAAAGGCTGTGGTCCTCAAATTCTGGCATGCACGAGAATCACCTGGAAGGCTTTATAAAATCTGGAGTGCTGAGTTCCATCCCCAGACTCTCTGATTCAGTAGGTTTGGGGTGGAACCCTACAATTTGCCTGGACCACACTTTGAAAAGCACTAGCTTAGAAGAATTTCATAACATTTCTAATACTCCAGCCCTTCAAAGAGTCATTTACACTCTAAAGCTTAACTGTTCTACTCTGAAAGGGGAATTCTTACCTAGTCATAACCAGTGATGTGCTGGACCTGGTTTCTACTGGGTCACAAGAGTCAACTGTTCTCCTCTCTTCCCAGCTTCACATTCAGTGATGACATATTGGTAGCCTGAAATCAGCTATGGTAGAAATATTTACACCATGGAAATTGGGAAACACTACAGATCAGTGTTTGTTTCCAAGAAGCCAATTATTAAACTTTTACCAATATACCACTGGTCTACACCAAGCCTAGAGATCCCTCTGCTCACTCCCCATGCTCTCAGAAGGAATTTATCAGTGGCCAATGACCACTGTCCACAACTGTAACTAGGCTCTTTCAAAATAGTCATAACAGTTTTTAATAACACATTCTCAGGTAAGTCATTTTTTTTCCTCCATTTTTTTCTTTAAGAAGGAAAGTGATCAATTTCAATGTAAAATTACTCTCTTGGAAATCATAGTGGGCACAAACCAGCCCCACTGTGGATTCTTGGGAGGTGCAAGCTTCTATGTAAGGTAATCTTGTGCCTCTTAAGCCTTTTTTTATGTTTCCAACAAGAATTTTTGAGCCCCTACTCTCTGCCAGGCGCTAGATTAGGAAAAGGGGAGGGCAATGAGAGGCTCTGGTCTTGTGAAGTAAAGAGTCTCTCAGGTGGTTTTAAGGAAGAATAATTCCAAATTGCAGATGGAAGAAAATCTAAATGAAACTTTTATCTGAGAATTCTCATTAGGGCTCATATTTTTTATGACTAATATAGTCATATACATGGTAAAAATTTCCAAAGATACAAAAAGATACACAATAAAATATGTCTCCCTCACACCTTTGACTTGCAACCCTTTCTGGGAAAAAATGGTATTTCCATTTTTGTGTGTATATCCAAAGACATTTTATGCACATGCAAACAAATACAGTTTTTCTTTTTTACATTGATGATAGCTCACAACAGAAATTATTATGCACCTGCATTTTTCCATAATAATATACCTTAGACATTATTCCATAGCAGTACATAAAGAAAGATCTGTCTTATTGTTTTTAACCACTGCATAATACAGTATACTGCAGCATAATATGTTTATCCAATACTCTGTTGACAGATATTTGGAATTAACTTCAACCTTTTATACTTACAAAGAGTGTCACAATGAATAACTTCATATATTCATTATTTCATCCATATATGGGTATTTCTGTAGGATAAATTCCTAGAAGGAGAATTCTAGGTCAAAGGACACCTACCATTTTTCTAGCTGGTACTAAAATGTTGTTCAAATTGTTTGTATTAATTTACATGGCCACTAATAATGTATGAGAGTCCCAGTATCTTTACATCTCTTCAAACAAGTATATTATTAAAAATTTAGGTGTCTGCTAATCTAGGAAGTGAAAAATATCTTATTATTGTTTTTATATGCATGTTTATTATTATAGATGAGATTGAATATTTTTTAAATATGCAATATTAGTTTCTTTCTTTTATCTTCTTAATTTAACAGTTCTTTTATTCCACAGTTATCTAAAAAGTTCCAACAATACACATTAACTTGTTTCACTTTAATATTAATCACTCTCTTATGTTACTTGTTGTTTACCAGGCTTACAGGTTTTTTACTTCCCTCCCAATCTTCAAGTATTTTCTTTTCTCTTTAATTTTATTTTTAAATCATGTTTATTCTGTTACAGTTGTCTCAGTTTTTCCCCTTTAGCCCTTCTCTACCCATTCCACCCCACCCCCTCTCCCAGTCAATTCCCACTCTGTTGTCCATGCTCATGAGTCATTCATACATGTTCTCCGTTAGTCCCTTCTCTTTCTTTTCACCATTGTCCTCCTTCCCCATCGCCTCTGGTCACTTTCACTCTGCTCTATGTTTCCTTGCCTGTGGTTTATTTCGTTTGTTAGTTTATTTTTTTAATAGATTCCACTTATAGGTAAGATCACATGGCGTTTGTCTTTCACCAACTGGCTTATTTCACGTAGCATAATATTCTCCAGTTGGATACATGATGTCACAACAGGTTGGAGTCCCTTTTCTTTCTTTCTTTTTTAAATGCAGATTGATTTTATTTATTTTTTTAAATGGCATGATCTATTATAAAATATTTAAAAATTTAAATCCATTTTAATGTCTCAGCAATTAAAACATGACACCAGCACAGAAATAATAAAATAAATCAATGAAATAAAATGAGCATTCTAGAAACAAAAGTATATATCTGTCTACCAATATAATATATGATTAACTCGGTATTTCAAATCAATGAACAAAAAAGGCTTATTCAACAAATAAGGTGCATGGACCACTATTTCTTGAAATAAAATATATAGAGCTCTATTTCACACATTATACAAAAAATATTCAGGTAAGTTAAAAATCAATATGTAAAATCTAAGGCATTTTAGGAGGAAGTACAAAATAATATTTCTCTTACCTTGAAGTAAAGTATTCAAACCCAGAAGCTATAAAGTAAAATATTGACAATACAACTATATTAAACATTTAAGACTATATAGTAATATACATATAAAAAAGTGAAAGAACAAGTAATAGCATAGGAAAGTATTTGCAACACATCTATAAAAGGGTTAATAGTTTTCGGGGGGGGGGTGGTTGGGGAGGAAATTCAACAAACATTTAATCAAAAAGTGGATAAAGAATACCAAAAAGTCATTTAAAGCTTTTTAAAAATAATAGAAATGGGCAAGAAATAGACAAAAACAGGTTTAGTTTCAACAAATAATAAAGTAATAAAATAACACATCATTGTCACAATCAGATTAATAAGTATTAAAAATATTGGTCATATCAAGTATTGGTGACTGTGAAAGGAACTGGGTATCCATAGACTCTTTTTCTTCATCTCCTTAAAGCAGTCCCTTTAGCATATTTTGCAATGCTGGTTTGGTGGAGGTGTATTCTTTTAGTCTTCTTTTGTCTGGGAAACCCCTTATTTCACCTTTCATTTTAATGGAGAGCCTTCCTGGGTAGAGCAGTCTTGGTTGCAGGCCTTTGCTGTGCATGACTTGGAATATTTCCTCCATTCCTTTCTAGCTTGTAGTGTTTCTGCTGAGAAGTCAGCTGCTAGCCACACTGCGGATCCCTTATATGTTACTATGTGTTTATCCTTTGCTGCCTTTAGGATTCTCTGTTTGTCTTTAATATTTGCCATTTTAATGATGATGTGTCTTGGAGTGGGCCTGATTGGATTCCTCTTGAATGGGACCCTCTGTGTTTCCTGGACTTGTGTGATTTTTTTCTCTCCTTCAATTAGGGAAGTTTTCCATCATTACATTTTTCAAACAGGCTTTCTATCCCTTGCTCCTCTTCTTCTCCTTCTGGTATCACTATAATACAGATATTATTATGTTTCAGGTTGTCCTGCATTTCTCTAAATGCCTCTTCATTCTTTTTTAGCCTTTTTTTCATTTTCTTGCTCTTTCTGGGAGCTTTTTTCTACTTTATCCTCCAGTTCGCTGATTCGTTCCTCTGCTTCATCTAGCCTGCTTTCTATTCCTTCTACCATGTTCTTCAATTCAGAAATTGTATTCTTCATTTCTTCTTGCCCCTTATTGATAGTTTCTATGTCCCTTTTCATGTTGATATAATTTGCAGTAAGTTCCTCGTAGTTTCCCTGTAGTTTTGGTAATTCTCTCTGAGCTCACTGAGCTCACCGAACTTCTTTAGAACCATTATTTTGAAATCAATACCTGATAGTTTACCTGCCTCTATTTCATTTAGTTCTCTTTGTGGGGATTCCTCCTTTCCCTTCAATGGGAGAAGGAGGGTTCTTTATCTTTCCATTATTTGTGAGGCACTTCTCTTTTGCTTCTGTATCTTAAATTGATCTGTCTTGATTTCCTGACTTTGTGGTGTGAACTTCTATGGTAGGTGACTGCTGTTTTTTCCTTCCTGGATCTGCCTCTGATGATATCAGATGTCAACCCTGATATCAAATAGACCCTTAGGCAGTCTATTTGAGACTTTCAGCAATCTACTGTCTGGCTGTCTCTTCAGCTGTTAATCTCTGCACTCAGCAGGCCACCTTAGAGAAACCACAGGGTGGGTTGGAGTCCCTCCTGGGTCACGAGGTTATTGGATCCTCTCACACTGCTACTGCTCAGGGGCATGGTTTGCCTGAGATAGATGGTTGCTGCCATACTGGGGAGGAGTCAGCACTGGAATCCCACTGACTACTCTCAGTTCTCTCCCCAAAACCTCCTTCCCCAGTCTCTCCTCAAGCACCTTTGTCAAAGCCCAGGGTCAGTGGCTGCAGATAAAAATTTATGCATTGGCCCTTTAGATGGCTCTTTGCATCTCCAGCCACCTGTCTTTGGCAGAGAGCAACACTGCTGTTTTTCACAGCTGGCTGTTCTCTGTGTACTTTTTGAGCTCTGGTACTGTAGGCTAGAGATCCCAGCTTATGGTTTAGACCCCGCTCTTCTCAGAGAGATCCAACTGGCTGTTTCAGTATCCTTCTGATTCTGACACCCATGGGCGCCCCGCCTGCCTTCTCATCTGCTCCGCACCCCTTTCCAGTTAGGTTGTGCTAAAGCTGATTCTTCTGTCTGTCCAAAGTAATAAGGCTCCTCTCTCACTATTGTTCAGCTGTTTGTTCCAGGTGATTTCTCCACAATTTAATTGTAATTCCAGGTTGGTCCTGGGAGGAGGTCAGTGTGACTTTCACTCACTCCTCCGCCATCTTCATTCTCCTCTAAATATGCAATATTAGTTTCATTAATTTGCTTTTTAGTGAACTACATAATCAAATCATTTCTCAATTTTTCTATTGGGATTTTTGGTCTATTCTTATTGATATGTAGGTACTTTTTATGTATTACATAAATGTCCCCTTTATTTTATATAAATTTTTTTTTCTGAAATGTTATAGAAACTGGGAAGAAAACAATTACCACAGGAACTTTCTCCTTTAGTCCTATACTTAAATACATTTGAAGTGAGAAAAGAGGTCCAGAAACCATAGGTAATATTAAAAGTATATGTTTTCATGACTATATTTCTCTAGTATTATGGCAAAAGGCAAAAAATATGACCAGAGCATTTGACAGTAATGGGTAGAACCTCACTCCTGAACTAACAAGGAAAAGAAACTCAGAGTACTAGATCACAGAAGTGATAGAGAAGGACCAGCTTTGGCCCATCATCTCAGCAAGTGTCAGAGTAGATTACTAGGATGGTCTTGGGAAAATTTCTCACTTGTTTATTTTAAAATGCCTTTGAGAGCCCATGAGAGAAACCTAGATAAGAGAAGACAGGTTTAGAGAAGATGGTTCCACTAGCCATGAGGGCTCTTGTAAGTCTTTAAAAGGACTCCCTGCCCCCACTCCTCAACCCTGTCATTCCAAAGACATTTGCAAAGACATTTGATAAACAGCATGAATTATCTCCACATATGTCCCTGGATGTCTGGTCTTAATTTTGGTAGCACCCTTCTTTTATGATTTAACAAATATACTTCTCACAAATAAGCAATTTTCTGCTTCAGCACAGGTTTGCGAGATCTTAGCTAATGCCAGAGCTCCCTGGGAGGACCCTCACTCCAAACTAAAGTTTTCCTAAGCACTGTTTTTAGAAGGTGGGGGTTTCCCTTGTTTATTTCTGATAATCAAGTTTTACAAAGACTTCTGGCTAAGAAATACCATATAAGCTTCTAAATCCCAAGGAGGCTCAGTAAAAACCTCAAGGAGCAAAAATAAAGCTCTCAACAGATGCCAACATCCTGGGGCTCTAATCTTTGTCTCAGCATGAAATCCACACTTCAGGGGGCTGAGAAATGGAACTCCCCAGTCTCTGAAACATGGTCAGGAGACAACCTCTTTGGGAAAATCTGAAAACCAAACCCCTTGCTGCTATTGAGAACATCTAAAAGTATACTCATTGATCTACAATTTCATGCCTCCCCCCTGCACCCCAACAATGCAGATGGAAAGAAATGATAGGCTGGGCTTATGCTGTGCAAAAGCCAAGATGTAACTTTAAAGGAGCGTGGCACTCCAAAGGCAAAAATAACTCTCAAGTTCATGAAGATAAGATATGTCTCCTGCTTTTTTTCCTTTTTTCCCCATGGGCCCTCCCACAGGGTTTAGCACACAGTAGGAGTTCAATGGGCAGTAATGACTAAGTAAACTCTCCTACAAAATGTCCAAAAAGGTTCCAGGAACATACATCCTCTCTCATGTGCCCCTAGCTACATCCTATCCATTCTTCATCCCATCAAAATGAGCTTATCTTCCAAGGCTGTTTATTTAAGTCCTTATGGGATCTTTCTTTATGCTCTTTCCACTTCTTGCACCAGGATCTGAACAAATTCAGCAGTTAACATAATTCACTTTATGTAATAACAAACTTTATTTGCATGTGACTCAACATTACAGCCACATAAGAAGTTCCTTGGGCAAAAGAATGTTTATATTTGTGTCCCTGACAGCATGTAGAAAAAATAAATTTTGTTCTTCTCAGGTTTCTGATGTTGTTCCTCCTGCTTGAAACAGCTCCTTCCTTCACCTTCATCTTTTATGTCTCAGCTTAATAATGTCTTCCATTATGAAAGCTCCTCTGAAGTTCTGTATTTATCTCCATGACAATATGGTGATCACTGACACATCAATTGAATTGTCTGTATCAGTGAGTAATGGCTGCACACAAATACCCCCCAAAATTCCATGGCTTCAAACACGAGTCCAGGGGCTGTGCCTACCTGTGTTCACTCATGCATCTGTGATCATCTATGTGTGCACTAGCTGGTCTCGGATCATCTTAACTGGACTGCTTTGACTCTGCTCCATGTGTACATAGTCTCCCTCCTCCAGCAGGCTAGCTTGAGATTATTCACAAAGCAGCTGAACCAGGTTCTGAGAGAGAGAGAAAGGGGGAAGGGAGGGTCTTGCACAAGGCTTCTTGAGGTCTAGGCTGAGAATGGTCACCTTTATCACATTCAATTGATCAAATCAAGTCACACAGGTTGCCCACATTTAAAAGTGAGGAAATGGACTCTTCTTCTTCAGAGTGGTTGCAAAGTCACATAACAAAGTGTGTGCTACAGAGTGTTATGAAGAAGTGGGCCATATTTACATTCAATCTTCAGTAGTCTCTCTCACCTGATTATAAACTCCACAAGGACAGGTGTAATTTTTCTCTTCACAGTTATATATCCAGTCACTACATCCAAGAAATCAAGGGATGGCTGAAACTCAGAGGGCAGGAATTGAAGAATTAGAAAAGATCACCAGGAGCAAAAATATGTCACTAGAGACCAAGGCTGAGGTCATCCACACCCTTGTATTCCCAATTACTATATATGGATGTGGAAGTTGGACAGTAAAGAAGGCTGATAGGAAAGAAAACTGACTCATTTAAAATATGATATTGAAGAACTCAACAAATATCCTGGACCACCAAAAGACTAAAGTGGGTCCTAGAGCAAATTATGCCTGAAACATCCCTGGAGGCAAAAATGACAAAACTGAAGCTGCCCTACTTTGGGCACATCATGAGAAGGCAGGGTTCTTTGGAAACAACAATGATTCTGGGAAAAATAGAAAGAAGCTGGAAAAGAAA
The DNA here is from genome assembly GCF_021234165.1 of Pteronotus mesoamericanus. NCBI lineage: Eukaryota > Metazoa > Chordata > Mammalia > Chiroptera > Mormoopidae > Pteronotus > Pteronotus mesoamericanus. The sequence continues at coordinate 29,499,205 of NW_026555105.1, read as the reverse complement.
AAGACCAAATATGAGATAGATTGACCCCATAAAAGAAGCCATAGGCATAGGTTATATAAAAGTTGAACAAGGCAATTAAGGGCAGGACATTACTCAATCATTCATAGGGTTACCAGGAGTCAAAGCTGACTAAATTGGAGGTAACAACAACAGGACAAGACTGGCACAGAACAGTCTTATTTTTAGGTGAATCTATGAATTAATTAAATAATAGTGTGGAAAGAAAAGGAAAGGAAAGGAAAGAAAAAGAGACATGAAAACTCTCATGACTAAGCACCTATACATAGTTGAATGTTTTATTTCATCCTCTTAATTTATTTCATCAGTTTCCAGAGTGGAGTCTCAGGACACTTATGCTATTGGTATTGTCAACTTTTAAATCTGGCTTTCTATATGCCTGGCACTATACTAAGTGTTTTCTGTTAATTAGTCAATAAATTGTCACACAGACACTATGAGGTAGGTACTGTTATTGGTTTATCTCCTAATATACAAATAAGGAAGCTAAGGCACAGAGAATTGAAGTAACCACCACAACTTCATAGTTCAGTAAAGCAGAGGTGAGATTTGAACACACCCATTCTGGTTCAACTATCTCAATCATTACATTATACTGGATCTCAAGATTTGTGGTTCATGCCCTCTTTCTCTATTCTGACTACTAGAAAATGTCCTCACTTTACTAAATTTTTTCAGTACAGTGGCTGCTAGCTGCATGAGGCTATTTAGATTTTAATTAAGATTTAACAGAATTAAAGATTTAGTCCCTCAGTTACACTAGCCACATTTCAAATGCTCAATAGTCCCATGTGACTAATGTCTACTGAACAGGTTAGGGCAGAAAACATCTTCACCACAGAATGTTCTATTGGATAGCACTACTTTAGAGTATTTCATGCTCAGAGGATTCTCCTGGGGTCTCAAGGAGAAATAAACCCAATGAGGATGCAGTTAAGATCAAAATAGGATGTGCTGCCATATAGCCATAGCGAAGTGGGAAATTGGTAACTTAAGTCCTGGGAGCCTTGAAAGTAAATATGAGCATGTGGAGACCACTGAAACATCACAAGTTGTTTCTCTAATGAATATCCCTTGTGTTTACTGTTTTGTTGAAATTCACAACTCATACAAGCACCAAGACACTCTAGTTTTCCTAAATCCATGCAATTTGATTTCTTAGGTGCTCTATGCCCTGGTCCTCTGTTGTCTTTTTTCTCAAACATAAAGTCCTATATACTCAAGGTAAAGAAGTACATATTTTCTGAATAGGGGAGATCTCCACACAATTTTTTTTTTAAGCAGAGTATAAAAAATAACCATGAGAAACCTTCTCTAGATGAAGAATGGGAGGAGCCAGGTGGCAGGATCAAAGGGGACTCTCAGAACTTGACTTGCAGATTTACAGAGCTGGTCAAGCATTCTTACTTCTCTGAATTTTACTTTGAATTTAATGTTTAAATAATCCCAAACAGGTGAGAAATTTCAGCTATGCTATCTAAATATTGCTGGTTTTTATTCACTCATCTGCTTTATGCTTCTTTATTTAAAGCTTAGAGTCTGCTCTGCAAATTTGATTAGGGCTCTCCTGAAAGTCTGCATGGTATTGAAAGTTGATAACAACAGCTGGTACTCAGAAAGCTGCCTTTCTTTGCACCTCCATTTGCAACTTTCCATCAGCATTCTGAGAGAAAGTACCACCTAGACAACAAAAGAACCCTCCTTCGGTATCTGGGCACTTCCAAGATTCTTCAACTCCTGAGGAATTACAGTGAGAGCCCTTGAGGTCACCCTTGAAGAGGCTCCTTTCAGTGTCTCAAAATTAAATCCTTCATCTTTTGGGAAATAAAGATAATCAGTACAAAGGACTCAATGTCACCATCTTTTATTGTAAAGTCTGCTAAAAAGTGCTCTATATTTTATGGTTTGCAAAACATGGTTGAGTTTCTGAAACCTCAACCTCAACCTACTAATGGTGGATAGTTTTAATAATATGATGTATTTCTTTAGTGCAATTCAGCCCCTTGCTTTTTCTCCTTCTCTTAGAAGAATATACCTAGGCCTGAACTCAGATGGCAAGAATGTAAAATAAAGAATGGAATCTGTGGAGGAAATGTACTATTAAATTTAGAGCACTGATCAAATGGACAGGTTTACACAGTCTTTGTGGTTAGATTTCCCCACCTTTCCCATCAGAATGCTCATTTAATGCCTGTCATATTTTCACCTAATACTGTAAGCCTCATACACCCAGATGTATCTACAATATCAGCTTTATCAGAAAAGCTGGAGAGGACTATGATCATTGGCAAAGATTAAGGAAGATTTGCAAACAGAGGAAGGCATGTTCCATGTTAATTGCTAATCAGTTTCAGCCAATATGGTACCACGACAAGGCAGAAGGTCTTATCTAACAAGAAAGGGATAGTCATGCTTTTCTTGGGTACAATATGTCTAAACAGAAGAATCACCCAACAGCCCCAGGTGACTAATTTCTCTATAAATATATTATTGACATAATAGGCCTTCTAAATGGGATTATAACTACCCAGACAGCTGCTCTGCTAGTAGAGGAGAACATGGTTGACAAAAAGATTTAAAGGAAAGAATAGATGAAAATAACAAACCTCCAGCCAGACACACTTAAATGAGCTCATTGCTTCAAAATAATGGGATCACATTGCAGCTATGAAAGGAAAAGCCAATACGCTTAAAGCAATCACTTTCTGCATGCTTTTCAACCATTTCTCTCCTACTGCACAACTGTGAGACCCCACTTCCCTTGTGCCAGAGTGGGCCTTCCAAAGCAAAGGCCACATTGTCTGTTATAGTGTTCTTTAAAGGAATTATGTTTAGATTTAAAAGGCCTCTAAAGTGGATATGTTTTTTGCTTCTAAAACCAGGATAACTTATAATATATATAAAACATTCCAAGTTTTACTCAAAAAAGCAATTCTTTCAGGTGTCCACTCTTCAGAAAAAAAAATACATATAAAAATGATCAAAGAAAAAAATAGTCACTTTATTGTTGTCCATTAAGAAAAAAAACAATGAAAATAAAGACATGGTATTGTCTACATTAAGTTCATAAAAATAATGTTTTAGATAAGATATGAGAAAACAGAGTCAAATCCATGACTTATATTTTCTTATATTTATCCAAAACTATATTGACTTACACTTACAAAGCAGTTACACGTTCATTCATTCATTCATTGGATAACTAGAAATTCAGTGGACAACTAAACAAAGTACAAGTCTGCCCTTTGGAGCTCACATTCTAGTGGAGGGATGCCTTACGTTGGGACCCCATAGATCAGAGTCAGAAATGAGGATTCTTTTTGCATGTGATTTGTAAGGGAGGGCTCTCAGGTGAAACTAGTAAGACACTGAGGGACACAGTGCAGGGCAGGGGAAGGAACTAAGGAAGGCTGTGGTTGCAGCTGACCCTACAGGGAACTCTGGATGTAAGAGGCATCACCCCAACAAGCCACCAGTCTTCTTTCTATTCCTCCAAAGTTAGTTAAAGTAATAATTCAAGCAAACTTTTAAAATCTTAAAGGCTTGACAAAATAACAGAGTTTGGGTTTCTTGTTTTCTTGCTCATATAATTGTTTGATACAGGTTTTCTTGATCAGATATCTCTTCTTCAAGCCCTCATCCAGGAACCTAGACTCTTTCTCTCTTGTGGCTTCACTGTCTTTAAATACACAGCTTCCATGGTGGGAAGAATAGGCAGGGAAACCCCATAGAGGATGCCCCTGGGAGCCTTTGAGAGCCTGAAAGGAGCACATCCACTTTCTATTGGCCAGAACTCTATCTGTGGCCAAACAACTGCAATGAAAGCTGGGAAATGTGGTTCAGTTATGTTCCAGGAAGAAATTAAAGCACAATTTGAAGAACATCTAGGCTGTCTCTACCACTTCTCTCTGACTCTGCTCAAAGAAGCCTACAATAACGGATGTGCAAGTGCCAAGAAAATAGAGAAGACTTTGTGTTTTCATGACTGTTTAATTGTACCTGTGAAAGGGAATCTATTCCTCATAGGCATTTCCACTGGCCTAGAAGTGAGCAAGAAGGCAGAAAAATGGGAGTGGGGAAGAAGAACAATCTGCCATATCTACACAGAACTGGTCCTCTAATTCCCATTTCTCTCAGCTGAAACAACGTACCTCCCAACCCTTTGGATAATTTGCCAGGGTGGGGAAGTAGCCCTATGCTGGGCTAAGAGCTTAAGTGATGGGAGCCTGACTTTTATGAATCCCAAACTTTTGCTTATGCCTTGATGATTCACTTTCCCATTCATTACTTCTGTTTGCACATTGGTCAAAAGAGGCAAAGACCCAGTACACATTGCAATGGAATTCTTTCCAGAGAGCAAGTAAGGAAACAAAGTCTCGGAAAATTTAATAGCTATGGCCAAAGTCACAATAACTAATTAGTCATGTAAGTAAAACTCCAACTGAGATTTTTCAAGTCCTAATGAGGGACCCTTCGCTGTATTGCAATACTTCACTGCAATGTGAAAGCTTTTGGAAGAGCGTAAGACACTACCTAAACGTAAGGTAGAATTGTTCTTGTTGTACACCTATTCAGGCAACAAACATCTCTTCCTAAAGGAATGTTTGCAGGCTACAGCAGTCAAATGAAAAGAAATAGAGTCATAATAACAGTAGAATGAACTAGAAATCTTGCATAGAAGCCCTGTGATATATTGGCCTAGTGATTCTCACCCCAGCTTCACAGTAGCACCACATCGGAAACTTTTTAAAATGCTGATGCCTGAGCCCCACTCCAGATGAGGTAACTCACAATCTTTGGAATAGTGCCCAGGTATCAGTATTTTTTAAGTTTCTTAAGCATTTCTATCATGCAGCCAAATTTGAGAACCACTGGTTCTCACATTTGGACTTTCACTACAACATGTTAGAAAGGGAGGGGCTCCTGAAAGGAGATGGGGCCTAAAGCAGACAAATAAGAGGTTTGAGATAAGAGAACAGCTGGTCAATGATGGGAACACATGCATGAAACCCCCACTGAAAAGAAGGACAAGGCTATACCTTCATGTGCTTCCTCCTGTCATGTCCCACCTTCTAGATTCATCCCTAGAACCATCGCAGGACCAAGCCCCCCTTGGGAGTGTCATATAAATTGTTTCTAATTTGTCATCACCAGCCTGAGTGAGGACAGGAAGCTGGCACTCAAGAATATTATTAATTGCAGTGAATGGGAGATAAGTTCACAAAGTAAAATAAGAATCTCCCCCATTAAACACTTATCTCTCAAGCATGGGTTAAAGGGCTTCACATGCATTATTACCTTGTTTAGCCCCATAACAACATTGTAGGCAGGTATTGTGATGCCATTTCACAGAAAGGAAAACTGAAGCTAAAAATAATTAGATAACCTGCCTCAAGCTATCCAAATGATAAGCAGTAGAGCCTGATTTCAAATCTAGACTACTCACTTTCAAAGTCCCTGTAGCTTACCAGAAATGATAGCTAGATATAGGGACATGGTATTTTCATCCCAACGACCCATAAATGTTGGAATTCTATAAAAGACAGTGGAAAAAAAACAAAACCTGTTAGATTTGTTTTAAATAAAACTTCCAGGGATTAGAAAGACCAAACACTGCAGAAATCTATAACATCAGAAAACCAAAAGTAAAATTACAGTAGAGTCTTTAAAAAGCCAATTACAATCATTGTTCTGGTTCAATTATACCCAAAGCAATCAGGTCTTTTAAATATCTACATAAAATATGGAAGGAAGACATATTATAGTGCTGTAAGAATTTTGTTGGGTTTTCCTTCTTTCAAGAAGACAGTGGAAACCATAGGCCCAGAGCCGACCTTGGCAAAAAAAGACATACATAGTTTCCAGCTTAGGAAATTTAAGCTCCATAAAGGAAGGCAAGACATTCTAAGTCCAAGAGGCATTTTTCTTCTCTATAAAAAAAGACTCAAAATATTGTGTTCTTTCTATGGAGAAAAGGGAAAAATTCTCATGCTTGGAAGAGAGCTGACTTGACCAAGACTCACTGTGAAGAGCTTTATTATTCAAGCATCCCATAAACTCCATGGTCTACACTCCAACAAACCAAACCAATTATATACATATTTATTTTAATTAACTATTGAAAATATATATATAAGCCAACCAAGGTTGATAGACAAGTTATAAAAATGGCCTCAATTCTTCCCCTTTTCCTGGATCTTTGACCTTGGCTGTGTAATAGTGCAGTTCCTGCCTCTTGTCTCTGGGCTCAACCATATAATTTGTTTTGGTCAATTAAATACCAGAAGAAGTGATGTGATCAGACACTTCCATGTTTCTACTTAGTCTCTTGCTCTTCTGCCTTACATGTGAACATGACTTTGACTAGACCACTCTAGAGACAGACAAGTGGAGCAGACCCCACTTTTCCCAGTTAAAGTCTCAGACACATGAGGGAGTCCACCCAAGATCAGCAAAGCTATACAAATGAATCAAAACTGATAACAGGTATAGGAGTAAGCCCTACTGAGCCTAGATCAAATAAATAGAATAACAGAACGAAACTACAGACTTGTGAACAAAAAATGTTTATTGCCATATGTATCTCAGGCTCTGTGGCTACTTGTTATGCTTCATTATTGTGTCAATAGATAACTAATTCATCAAGTAATAAAAATTGCATGTGGTAACCATTATTAGATATTCTACAAATACTACCATCATAATAAATTTTCAATAAAATGTATCATTCCAACACATACAATTTCCCTTAGGCCTAATTCTCTCCCACCTCTAAGATTATTTTAAGAATAAAAAAAAAAAAACGTTGCTCTGTGAGTTCTAGCAATTCAGCTTTCACTCATAACCATACCTACTTAAAGATAGTATGTTCTGTATTCTAGGGATTACAGAAGACTTGAGCTTTAATGTAAATCTTTCGTCTCTACACAACTGGAAGCTGAACTTTTTCACAATACAGACCACAGAGTAGGCACTCAGTAAATATTAATGGAATAAATGAATAATAAAAGAATGAAGTTAAAAAGTAATATTGATCATAATTTGGGGTAAATTCAAGATGTATTGGTCTTCTGTGGTTGTAAATGACAGAAACCCTTGGGCTGACACCTGAGATACAGAAGGCATATCTGCCTTCCTAGAGAATAGAGATAATGTCATCTCATGACACTATCACTGCCCTTCCAGGTTGCCTAAATTTGCCACAGAATAAATGGATATAGTATCTACATTCACATTGCCTAACTCACAAAGCAGACTAAAACACTACTCTTTCAGAAATTACAGAAAATATAAAAAATCAAATATTAAGACATATTTTACATCTATAGCACATATAACATATAATTCAGATCAATATTTATTAAAGCACTGAGGCAGATCCAAGATGCAGTGAAGTAAGTGGGTGTTAAATCCCCCTCTTCCCAGGACCAAACTGGAATTACAACTAAAATATAGAGCAACTAACCTGAATTACCAACTGAAAACTAGCTGAAGTCTTAATACCAAGGATTTACAGAAGAAGCCACATTGAGACTGGTAGGAAGAGCAGAGACGTAAAAAGGGCTGGTTCTGCTCCCACAGGCTATAGCTAATATTCCAGAGGGCTATCTCAGTTGCAGGAAGTTCCCCCTGTGAAGTGTGAGGTCTCAACCTCAAGCTGGGATGCCCAGCCCAGAGCACCAGAGCCAGGAAGAGCTGCCCACATAATACCTGGCTATGAAAATCAGTGGGAATTCTGTTCAGCAGAGAGAGACAAAGTCTGCTAGAGACATGAGTCTGCTAGAACACAGTCACTCTTTTAAAGAGCATATATGCAATATCTCATTTGCAGCCACTCACTCTGGTCTCCAGCAGAGGGAAAACAGAGCATACTAGAGTCACATGAGAAGAGTCTGAGGTTTGTGGCTGTGGGGAGAGAGCTGAGAGAACAGCCAACAGGACCCCTGTGCTAAGTCACTCTCCCACAATGAAGATACCACTTTCTTGAGTGAAGTGCTCCCCTCCAGTTGACATCAACCTGGGAAAAAGCAATAGCTGCACAGACTGGACTCCCTCTTGTCCAACCCTGTAAAGCTTATGCCCTGCTAAGAAGCCACTTGCCTAGGCCAGGGTGTAGAGTCTGTACAGACTCAGGAGGTATCAGTTACTGAGTTGTGTGGCTTTGGGGCAGGGGCCATTCTGCCCACTTCCCCATGAATTTTACTGGCACCTCCCCTTCATGGAAGATCCACTAGCCCCATTCTCTACGCTCCTGGTAGCCCCACCCTCCTGACTCCTGGTGGCTTTGGCCTGCTGTGATCTGGGCAGAATCTGGAACACACTGAGTTGTATAGCTCTGGGGCAGGGCAACTTCCCCCTCATTCCCCCAAGCCTGACTGGTGCCTATCCCTCATAAGAGATCCACCAGCCCCATCCTCATGACTCCTAGTGGTCCTGCCCTGCTGAGCTTGGGCTCCTCCAGTAGAATCTGGGACAGACTAAGTTGTGTGGCTCCAGCACAGGGGCCATATTTTCCTTGTGTGCTTGACCACAAAAGAGCCCTCCCATCCCACAGCCAAATCTTGGTCTGTTTGGGCCTGATAAATGTGTCTGGCCTCACCCTGACAAATCCTGGAGACCCTGCCCAACCACCAAGGTGTGCAAGCACCCAGCAGATGGCAGCTAGACTTGGTATACCCTGGAACATTTGCTAAGTAGCCTCAGACCCACACTGTCACTATTTGTACCTGTATCAGTCAGGTAACTGCTACTCACCCCTACCTTGTGACTCACTGAGAACCTACATCATACAACTTGAGTACTACCAGTGGCTCTATTAGTGACCAAACCTAACAGTCAGCTTGCAGGCAGAGGCAGCTCTCAGGATGATTTGGGACTTCGCTGACCTGCCCCTGGGCCCAGTGCTAGTAAAAGCCAGCATTGGTACACCACTTGGTCCTCCCCAAGCACACCCAAACTTAGCAGAGGCAGCCACAAATTGTAGATTGATCATTTTGTAGCTCTGAACAGGTTTCCCAGGGGCAGTCACAGGCAGTTTCTGACATTGGTATGCACCAGAGTCCCTCCAAGAGGCCCCAGAATCAACTCACCCAGTGGACAGCAGGATCAGACAGTATCGGAGCAGAATTCAATAAGATTCACAGTGTCATATCCAAAAGGAGATAATGGCAAGCATCAGACACTGCTGAGGCAAGTCCTGCTTCACATGGTTAGCACCTGCACAACAGTTTGTACAACATAGTCAGGGTTGATCCTGACAGTCAGTGAGCCTGAAGTTTGAGCCCATGCACAAATGGGCCCGTAATAATTAAGACTCAAACACAACACAACAGTATACATAACTCACACAAGTGACATTCCTAGAGCACCCAGCTCAGATTATGAAGGTTCAGTGGAGTCAACCCACTGGATCCCACAGGATGCCTACTACATAAGGCCAGCCTATCAAGACAAGGAGTCATAGCATATATACCTAACACATAGAAACAAACATAAAAAGAGGCAGCCAAAATGGGGAGACACATGAACATGCCCCAAATGAAAGAACGGGAGAAATCTCCAGAAAAAAAAAGAGCTAAATGAAGTGGAGGCAAGCAATTCATCATACATAGAGTTAAAAAAATGGTTATGAGGGTGGTCAAGGAACTTAGTGAGAACTGCAAGAAAATGAGAAAGGACATGGAAACCATAAAAAGGAACCCATCAGAAATAAATACAATATCTGAAATGAAGAATACACTAGAAGAAATAAACAATAGGTTGGGTGAAGCAAAGGATTGAATCAGTAAAGTTGGAAGACAAAGTAGCAAAAAATACCTGATCAGAGGAGCAGAAAAAAAAAGATTTTTTAAAAATGAGGGTACTTTAAGAGCCTTTTGGGACAACATGAACTGCAACAATGTCCACATTATAAAAGTACCAGAAGAGAAAGAGAGAGAGAACAATGGAACAAGAATCTATTTGAAGAAATAATGACTGAAAACACCCCAAACCTGGTGAAGAAAAAAAGACACAAAAGTCCAGAAAGGCAGAAAGTCCCAAACAAGGAGAACTCAAAGAAGTCCACAACAGGACTCATAATAATTAAAGTGGCAAAGATTAAAGACAAACAGAGAATCATTTTTTAACAATTTTCTTTCCTTTTTTTACATTTTAATTTATTTTAGACAAAGGGGAAGGGAAGGAGAAAAAGAGGGAGAAACATCAATGAGTGGTTGCTTCTCATGCACCCCCCATTGGGGTCCTGGCCCACACTGCAGGTATGTGCCCTGCCTGGGAACTGAACCAGTGATCCTTTGGTTCACAGGCTGGTGCTCAGTCTACCGAGCCACACCAGCCAGGGCCAAAGAGAGAATCTTGAAAGAAGCAAGAGAAAGGCAGTTACCCACAAAAGAACTCCCATAAGACTGACAGCTGATTTCTCAACAGAAACATTTCAAGCCAAGAGGGGTTGGCATGTAATATTCAAAGTGATGAAAAGTAAGGACCTACAACCAAGACAATTTTAGCCAGCAAAGCTATCATTTAAAATTGAGAGGTAAAGAGCTTTCGAGACTAGAAAAACCAAGAGTTTTTTACAATCAAACCAGTATTACAAGAAATGTTAAAATGCCTTGGAGGAGGAGGAGGAGGAGGAGAAGGAAGAAAAAGGGGAGGAGAGGGAGGGAGGAGGAGAGGGAGGGGAAGATGAAAGTGGAGGGGAAGAAGGAAGAGGGGGAGGAGGAGAAGAAGAAGGGTTAAAAGAGTAAAATGGCAATAAATACATACTAACAAATAATCATTTTAAATGTAAATGGCTTAAATGCTTCAATCAAAAGACATAGAGTAGCCCTGGCTGGTGTGACTCAGTGTACTGAGTGCCAGCCTGCCAACCAAAGGGTCGCTGATTCGATTCCTACTCAGGGCACATGTTTGGGTTGCAGGCCAGGTCCCCAGCAAAGGACGCATGAGAGGCAACTACATATTGATGTTTCCCTCTCCTTCTCCCTCCTTTCCCCTCACTCTTAAAATAAATAAATAAATAAATAAATAAATCTTTAAAAAAAGAAAAAGACATCAAATAGCTGAATAGAGGGGGGAAAAAACAAGACCCATATATGTTACAAGAAACCCACCTCAGAACAAAAGTTACACACAGAATAAAAGTAAAGGGATGGGAAAAAATATTTCATGAGAATGGAAATTTTAAAAATCTGGGGCAGCAATACTTATACCTGACGAAATAAACTTTAAAACAAAGGCTATAGTAAGAGACAAAAGATATTACATAATGATAAAAGTAGAAACCCAACAAGAGGATATTACTCTGGTTAACATTTATGCTCCCAACATAGACACACCTAAATATATAAAGCCTACATTGGTGGACATAAAGAGAGAAATTGATAGTAACACAATCATAGTAGGGGACTTTAACACCCCCATTGACATCAATGGATAGATCTTCCAGACAGAACATCAACAAGAAAATGGTGGCCTTCAATGACTCATTAGGCCAGCCCTGGCTAGGTGACTCAGTTACACCAAAAGGTAAAGGTTCAATTCCCAGGTCCTCAGTCAGCAAGCCTACTGAGCCTAATAGTCACCTGGTGTATATGAGAAACAGCTTATCGATGTCTCTCTATTCCCCTGACCCCCACTTCCCTTCCTCTCTCTATAAAATCAATAATTAAAAAATGTCCTCAGATGAGAATTTAAAAATAAAATAAAATAAAAATGACACATTACATCAGGTGGGTTTAATTGGTATCTTCAGAGTATTTCACTCCAAAGCAGAAGAATATACATTCTTTCAAGAACACATGGAACATTTTCTAAGATAAATCACATGTTAGGACACAAAACAAGTCTTATTAAACTTAAAAAGACTGAAATCATATCAAGTATCTTTTCTGACCATAAGAGTATGAAACTAGAAATCAACCACAAAAAAAAAGAAAAGAAAAACATGTAAAGACATGGAGTCTAAATAACATGCTACTAAACAATGCATCGGTTAACAAGATTAATGAATAAATCAAAAGATAACTCAAAATGGATGAAAATGAGAACACAACAACCCAAAAACATATGGGACACAGCCAAAGCAGTGCTAAGAGGGAAATTCATAGCATTACAGACCTATCTCAAGGAACAAAAAAATTTTTAAATAACTGCCTAACTGTGCAAAAGATTAATGAAAGCAAGGGCTGGTTCTTTGAAAAGATAAATGAGATTGACAAACCTTCATGCAGAATCAACCAGAAAAAAAGTGACCCAAATAAATAAAATAAAAAATGAAATAGGAGAAGTAACAACTGACTCCACAGAAATAAAAAGGCTTGTAAGAACTTCCAGTCGGGATGGTGGCAAGGGTAAATATGGCTCACATCCCCGTATGAACCCATCAAAATTACAACTAAACTATAGAAAAAACATCATTCAAAACCACCAGAAATTGAACCGAATGGAAGTCTCAAACTACAGAATTAAAGAAGAAACCACATTGAGACTGGTTGGAGGAATGGAGATATGGAATGGGTTGGTCCAACATCCATGTGTGGTGGATAAAAATTTGAAGGGATATCTCAGGAGCCAGGTGTGCCAGCCCCACACCAAGTGACCCAGCCCAGGGTTCCAGTGCCACAGAGATGTCTCCATAAATTCTGGCTGTAAAAACCAGCAGGGATTGAGGCTGGGGAGACAGAAACTTCTAGAACCCAGGCAGTTCCTCTTAAAGGGCCCATAAACAAATTTATTCAGACTCACTCACTCTGAGCTCCAGCATGGGAGCAGCAGAGTGAAAGCCATCAGAGACATATGGGGAGGAGCTGAATTGTCCTGCATCAGGGCAAGAGCTGGCGGCAGCTTTCTCCCAAATAGAAGTTCTGGAAGAGGCCATTGTTCCTTTTCGGAGCCTTCCCTTCACAGAGCCAGCAGACAGGCACTATATCTGAGACTCCATCAACCTGGCTCACACAGTTTGCCCCAACTTCTTGATTTTCTGTGGCCCTACCACACACAACTTTCAGGCCCACCCAAGCTGTTTTCAGTGGATTTTCTATATGAATGGCATGTCTCGGCCCATGCTTCAGATATTCCTAAATTCTCTCAAACAGACAGCATCTGGCTTCAGCAAATGCCATATCTCTCATTAAGTTGCCCCAGGCCTGGCACTAACAGCAGCCAGCCTTAATTCATAGTTTGGCCTCTACTGAGCACCAAACCCAGAACAAGTGGCACCCATTTGCAGATTGTTTTTGTAGCTAATGCTATGTGACGCTGGAGAGAACACAGGTGGTAGATGACCTTGGATGTGCCAACAGTAATCAAAGCTCAACTGCAAGAGGAGCATGTACACAGACCACACAATGGGTGCACCTTGAGTACCCAGCTTACCTAACGGGGGAGGCTGTGCTACTGGAACCCAACTACATTAAGCCACTCTATCAAGCCTGGGAGACATAGTAGCTTTACCTAGTGCACAAAAACAACAGAGGGAGGCTGCCAAAATGAGGAGACAAAGGAACATGGCCCAAATGAAAGAACAGATCAACACTCCAGAAAAAGAATTAAATAAAATGGAGATAAACAGTCTACCAGATGTAGAGCTCAAAACACTGGTTATAAGGATGCTCAAGGAACTAAGTGAGGACTTCAACAGTGTAAAAAAGATCCAGTTAGAAATGAAGAATACACTAATTTAAAACAAAAACAATTTACAGGGAATCAACAGTAAAGTGAATGAAGTTGAGAATCAAACCAGAGAATTGGAACATAAAGAAGCAAAAAACAATCAATCAGAACAGCAAGAAGAAAAAAGAACCTCCAAAAAATGAGGGTTGTGTAAGGAGCCTCTGGGACAACTTCAAGCATACCAACATTCTAATCATGGTGTGCTGGAAGGAGAAGATAAAGAGCATGATATTGGAAAGCTATTTGGAAAAAAAAAAAATGAAAATTTCCCAAACTTGGTGAAGGAAATAGACGTACAAGTCCAGAAAGTACAGAGAGTCCCAAACAAGATGGACCCAAAGAGGCTCATTCCAAGATACATCATAATTAAAATGCCAAAGGTTAAATACAAAGAGAATCTTAAAATCAGGAAGAGAAAAGCAGTTAGTTACCTACAAGAAAGTTCCCATATGACTGTCAGCTGATTTCTCGAAAGAAAATTTGCAGGCTAGAAGGGATTGGCAAGAAATAGCCAAAGTCGTGAAAAGCACAGACCTACACTCAAGGTTACTCTATCCAACAATGCTGTTGTTTAGAATCAAAGGAAAGTTATGACAAGGAAAAGTCAGACATGAAAAAGCTAAAGGAGTTCATCATCACCAAACCAGTACTATATGAAATGTTAAAGGGTCTTCTTTAAGAAGAAGATCAAAAACATGAACAATAAAATGGTAATAAATACATACCTATTAATAATTAAATCTAAAAAAACAAAATAGGCAAAAAAGAAGAACAGAAACAAAATCACAGATACAGAGAATGTTTTAATGGTTGCCATATGGGAGAGGTGTCAGAGGAATGGGTAAGAAAGGTGAAGGGATTAAGGAGTACAGGAGTACAAATTGATAGTTACACAATGGTCACTGTGGATGTAAAGTACAGTATAGGCAATAAGGTAACCAAAGAACATAGATGCAGGATCATAGACATAGACAATGGTGTGGGGATGGCATGAGGTAGTTGGGCTGGGGGCTGGGTAGAAGAAGACAAACGGGGAAAATTTGGGGTATTTATTATAGCAAAACAATTAAAATGAAATATTGTAAGAAAATATTATGAACAATGATATGTATGTGCCCAAAAAACTGGCAATCTAGAAGAAATGGATAAATTTCTAGCAACATGTAATTTTCTAAAACTTACTTAGGAAGAATCAAAATCTGAATAGTCAGATTATAACTAATGAAACTGAAGAAGTAATCAAAAAATTCCAACAAACAATAGTCTTGGACCAGGTAACTTCACAGATAATTTTTACCAAACATTCAAAGAAGAACTAACACCTATCTTTTTTAAACTGTTACAAAAAATCCAAAAGCAGAAAAGACTCCTGAGCTCATTTTACAAAGCCTGCATTATCCTAATTTCAAAACCAGATGAAGACACTACAAAGAAAAAAAATGTAGGCCAATATCTCTGAAAAACCTAGATGCTAAAATCCTCGACAAAATATTAACAAATGGGTCTAGCAATACCTTAAAATCATCATACACCAAAATCAACAGGGATTTATTCCAGAGATGTAAGGTGGGTACAATATCTACAAATCAATTAACATGATACACCCCATAAAATAAATGAAGGGAAAAAACCACATGATCATATCAATAGATACAGGAAAAGCACATGATAAAATCAAACACCCAGTTATGATTAAAACTATCAATAAACTGGGAATACAGAGAACATACCTTAATGAAATAAAGGCCATACATGACAAACCAACAGCAAACATCAAATTTAATGAGAAAAACTAAGTGTTTCCTTTAAGATTGGCAACAAGACAGGGATGTTTCTTTCATCACTCTTATTCAACATAGTACTAGAAGTCCTAGCCATAGCAGTCAGACAAGAAGAAATAAAAATCATCCCAATTGGAAAGGAAGAAGTAAAACTGTCATTATTTGCAGATTAATCATACTATGTATAGAGACCCTAAGGATTCCACGAAAAGCTACTAGAACTGATAAATGATCTCAGTGAAGTAGCAGGATACGAAATAAATCCCCAGGAATCAATTGTGTTTTTTAAATATGCTTATTGATTTTAGAGAGCCAAAGGGAAAGAGAAAGACAGAGAAACACTGATGTGAGAGAGAAAGATCAATCATCTGACTCCCATACGGGTCTCAACCAGGAATCAAACCTGCAAACTAGGTGTGTGCCTTGACCAAGAATTGAAAACCCAAACTTTTTGTGTATGGGATGATGCTCCAACCAACTGAGCTACACTGGCCAGGGCAATCAGTTGCATTTTATGCACCAATAATGAATTGACAGATAAGAAAAAAATCTCATTTACAATAGTATCAAAAAATAAGATGCCCAAGAGTAAGTTTAACCAAGGATATAAAAGACCAGTACTTGAAAAATTATAAGACACTAAAAGAAATTGAAGAAGATACAAATAGACTTCTGGCCAAGATAGAGGCATATGTAGATACAATTCACCTCTTCACACAACCAAAAGAAGGACAACAAATTTAAAAACAAAAAAACAACCAGAACTGCCAGAAAATCTAACTGTATGGAAGTCCGATAACTAACGAGTTAGAAGAAACATTCATCCAGAGTGGTAGGAGGGGCGAAGATGGACAGCCAGGGCAGAGAGGATGCATGGCAATATGTACCTGGAGGACTGCATGGGCAAAATGGCAGCTGACAATCCCATATTTGCATGCTGATAAACTGGGAAGAACAGGGGAGCAAGAGAGACTGTGCGACCCAGGCCTCCAGGACAGGAAAAGAAAGCCTGAAAACCTCTGGCTGTAAAAATCTGTGGAGGTTGCGATGGCAGGAGAAACTCCCAACCTAACAGGAGTGTTCATTGCAGAGACCCACAGAGTCCTAGAATGTACACAAACCCACCCATCCAGGAATCAGCACTAGAAGGACCCAATTTGCTTGTGGATAGCAGAGGAACTGACTGAAAGCCAGTGAAGAGCAGAGTAAGTGACATTGTTCCCTCTCTGATCCCTCCACCACATATAACACCACAACGCAGTGACATGAGTAGTCCTTCCCTGGTGAATATCTAAGGCTCCATACCTTATAAAGTGACAGGTGTGCCGAGACAAAGAAATATGGCCCAAATGAAAGAACAGATCAAAATTCCCCTCCAAAAAATTAAGCAACTAGAAGATAGAAAAGCTATGAGGTGCAGAGTTAAAACACTGGTAATCAGGATGGTTGAATATAGTCACAAAATGGAAAAATGAAGGCTATACAAAGTGAAATAAAGAAAAATATATGGGGAACCAACAGTGAAGGGAAGGAAACTGGGCCTCAAATCAACAATTTGGAGCAGAAGGAAGAAATAAATACTCAACCAGAACAGAATGAAGAAACAAGAATTTTTAAAAAATAGGAGAATCTGAGGAACCTCTGGGACAACTTTAAGTGTTCCAACATCTGAATTATATGGGGTGCCAGAAGGAGAAGAGGAAGAGCAAGAAATTGAAAACTTATTTAAAAAAATAATGACAGAGAGCTTCCCCAGTGTGGCCAAGGAAATAGACTTCCAGGAGATCCAGGAAGCTCAGAGAGTTCCAAAGAAGTTGGACCCAAGGAAGTACACACTAAGGCACATCATAATTACATTACCCAAGATTAAAGATAAGGAGAGAATCTTCAAAGCAGCAAGAGAAAAGGAGACAGTTACCTACAAAGGAGTTTCCATAAGACTATGAGCTGATTTCTCCAAAGAAACCTTGTAGGCAAGAAGGGGCTGGAAGGAAGTATTTAAAGTCATGAAAGGCAAGAACATATATCCAAGATTACTCTATCCAGCAAAGCCATCATTGAAAATGGAAGGGCAGATAAAGTGCTTCCCAGGTAAGGCGGAGTTAAGGGAGTTCATCATAAACAAACCCTTGTTATATGAAATATTAAAGGGACTTATCTAAGAAAAAGAAGATGATCAAAAACTATAAATAAACAGTAAAATGACAACAAATTCACAACTATCAATGACTGAACCTAAAAAAATAAATAAATAAACTAAGCAAACAATTAGAACAGAAGCAGAATCACAGAAATGGAAATCACATGGAGGGTTATCAGTGGGGAGGGGGAGGAGGGAGAATGGGTGAAATGGTAGAGGGAATAAGAAGCATAAATGGTAGGTTTAAAATAGATAGGGGTGGTTAAGAATAGCATAGGAAATGGAGAAGCCAAAGAACATACATATACAACCAATGGACATGAATTAATGTGGGGGCAGGAGAATGTTAATGAAAGGGGGTTGCAGGGCAGAAGGGAATAAAGGAGAGAAAAAAATGGGACAACTGTAATAGCATAATCAATAAAATATACTGTAAAAAAGAGAAAATTAACAGATAGCCAAAACTGTTCTGCTAGAGCAAAAATATTAGGAAAAGGTTATGCTGTCAATAAATATATGTGTTTGCTGCTGCTAACAAAAAAATAAAAGAGACACAAATAAGTGGAAGGATATACCATGTTCATGAAAAGGAAGAATTAACATCATTAAAATGCCCATACTGCCCAAAGCAATCTGTGATCCAGTACAATTCTCTAGATTTCACTGGTGTATTTCAGAGAACTAGAAAGAATATTCCAAAAATGTATATGGAACTACAAAAAGACCCAGTATAGCCACAGTAATTTTAAAAAGAACAACAAATTTGGAGGAATCATGTTACCTGATATCAAACTATACTACAAGGCCATAGTAATCAAAACATCATGGAACTGGCATAAGAACAGACATAGAGAGCAGTGGAACAGAATAGAAACCCCAGAAATGAATCCATGCCTTTATGGTCAATTAATATTTGACAAGAGATGCAAGAATGTACTATTCAATAAATGGTGCTGAGAAGTTTGTATAGACATGTGCAGAAAACTGAAATTAGTTCACCTTCTTACACCATACACAAGAATAAATTTAAAATGGATTAAATACTTAAATATAAGACTCAAAACCATAAATATACTAGAATAAAACATAGGAAGTAAAATCTCAGGCAATTCTTGTTGTGATATCTTTTCTGATATATAGTCTCTGGGAATAGAAACAAAAGAAAAAATAAACAAATGAGACTACATAAAACTTAAAAAAAAATTGACAAGGCAAAGGCAACTGTTAATAGAATAGAAAAACAACACATTAGCCCTGACTGGTGGCTATCATTCCATAAAATGAAAGGTCACCAGTTGAATTCCTAGTCAGGGCACATGCCTGGATTGTGGGTTTCATCTCTGGTCTGGTCACTTACAGAAGGCAACCGGTAGATGTTTTCTCTCACATCCATGTTTTTCTCCCTCTCTTTCTTCCTCCCTTCCCCCACTCTAAAAATAAATAAATAAATAAATCTTAAAAAAAAAGACAACCCACTGAATGGAAAAATATATTCACCAATGATACATCTGTGAAGGGGTTAATATCCAAAATTTATAAAATCTTATACATCTCAACACCAAAAAACCCCACAAATAATCCAACTTAAAATATGGGTAAAGGACCTGAATAGACACTTCTCCATAGAGAGTATACTGATGGTCAATAGACATATGAAAAGATGCTCAACATCAGTAATTATCAGAGAGATGCAAATTAAAACCACAGTCAGATATCACCTCAAAGCTGTCAGAATGGCTATCATCAATAAATAAATAAAAAACAAGTATCGGCTAGGATATGGAGAAAATGGAACCATTGGGCACTTTTGGTGGGAATGTAGATTGGTGCAGCCACTGTGGAAAACAGTATTGAATTACCTCAAAAAAATTTAAAATGGAACTGCCTTATGACCGAGCAATTCCACTTCTGGGAATTTATCCAAAGAAACTTGAACACTAATTTGGAAGTATATATGCACCACTATGTTCATTGCAGCACTATTTACAATAGTAAAGATTTGGAAGCAGCCCGTGTGCCTCTCAGTAGATGAGAGGATAAAAACGTGATGATACACTTACACCCTGGAATACTTACTCAGCCATAAAAAAGAAGGGACTCTTACCTTTTGATACAGTATGTATGGTCCTGGAGAATATTGTGCTAAGTGAAATAAGCCAGTCAGAGAAAAACAAGTACCATATATTTTCACTCATATCTAGAATCTAATGAACAAAATAAACAGACAAACAAAATGGAAACAGACTCATAGATACACAGAACAGACTAACAGATCTCAGACGGGAGGGGGATTAGGGGCCAGAGTTAAAAAGGTGGGAGGGGGCTTAGGGGCCAGAGTTAAAAAGGTGAAGGGATTAAGCAAAAAAAAAAAAAATGCTAATAGACACAGAAAACAGTATGGTGAATACCAATGGGAAAGACATGTAAGGGCAGGTAGAAGAGGGTAAAGAAGGAGATAAATGGAGATGGAAGAAGACTTGACTTGAGTGGTGAATACACGATAAAATATACAGATGATGTACTATAAAAATGTACACCTGAAATCTATATAATTTTATTAACCAATGTCATCCCAATAAATTCAATACAAATTTAAAAAATAAAAATAAAACACTGAGATTCCAAAATTAAGTGAGCAAAGGATGAGAACAGAGGATTCACTTGAAAGGAGATAGAGTCAGACAACCTTGTTAGTCAAAAATATACAAATTAAACAAGATGCCATTTTTCTATCAAAATAATCAAAATCAAGAGTG
The DNA here is from genome assembly GCF_021234165.1 of Pteronotus mesoamericanus. Classification (NCBI taxonomy): domain Eukaryota; kingdom Metazoa; phylum Chordata; class Mammalia; order Chiroptera; family Mormoopidae; genus Pteronotus; species Pteronotus mesoamericanus. The sequence continues at coordinate 29,478,836 of NW_026555105.1, read as the reverse complement.
GTAGCCCTGTAAAAGTATAGATTAATACAATGCTTTGAAAAACTATTTGGTAATATTTCAAGAGCCTTAAATTCTTTCATTTCCTTTGATAACACAATTTTATTCTTAGAAATCTTTAAAGAAAGACAGTTATGCTAGACACAGAAAAAAACTGAATTTACAATTATCATGCTCATTTGTAGCAATATAATAGCAAGAAATTGGAAACATTATCTTCTGGAAAAAAGAGTGCTAAAGCAAATATAACTTGTATAATGGTTACTTGTTATAATGTAACCATTTAAATGATATTTTTCAAAAGTTTACAGTAATTAGATGCTTAAAATCATATGAAACAAAGAAGCAGAAAGCAAAATTAGATATATATGATTTGATCCAATTATGTAGGAAGAAAAGAAATGCAGGTACAAATTTTGAAGAAATAACACTGAAATATTAACAGGCATTGTCTTGGAGCAATTATACAATACTTTTCTGTATTTCTTCAGTGTTCTACAATAAGTACATACCTAATGGGAAATTTTTATTTTAATTATTATTTTCAAAAAACAGATTATTAGTTTAAAATTGCATCTATATGGTGAAAACTAAAGCCACATAAAAATATATCTCCATTTACATCTGCAAACTAGAGTGATTTTTATTTCTGTCAGGGTCCTCAAAACATTGTTTTATGACCCTTCCCTTCTATGCATACACATAAAGAGATAATGCTGGGGTTGATCTGAAGGTGGCTGGCTGTGCCCTCTGCTCTGCACAGATAAGCCCTAAGGCAAAAACCAAGTCATGGCCCTGAAAGCAGTAAATGCTCAGGAATGTAAAATCAAGCAGGTCTTTCCCCAAGTCTGAAAAGGTTGGTCCAGACAATTGGGAACTTCATTACTGACCACTCTCCAAAAATTTTAAAGCATCAGCTTTTTACTATCAGAACCTATTACTACACTGGCAGGACCCTCAATAAGCCAAACCAACTGAGAAAATTCCCAACACACATAAACACGTTCCTGTGCATAAACACGTGTTTTCAGATAATAGGGTCAAATGGGTTTGGCCGCAGTAAGGACATGACCATCTTAAAAAGCGCTGGCTTTCTACTTTTGGACCTCGCTGAACAGTAAGTAGTAGCTACTTTCAATTTCTGCATAATGAAGGGACCAAAGTTTTGCCAACCCAAAACTGCCTTTGATTTTTTAGCTGGTTATTAAGAAGCAAAAGATTCATAAAGAACATTTGACTCTCCTTTCCTGCTTAAGAGATTCAGATGGGAAGAAAGAAAAAAAAAACCAACAACAACAACCCTGCTTCAGGAAGGGAACGTTAACATAATCACCTTAGCATTAGGCAGGAAGCTCCAAGCAAGCAGAAGCATGTTTGCTAGATTCCCACTGTGTCTCGTTGTTCCTGAGTCACCTAGCAAGAATTTGCCTGCCCTGATTCTGCTCTTCCTCAACTACCTGCAAACTGCTTATTCTCACTTACGAAATCTGACCCCATCCCCCCACTTTTTCTCCTTTGTCCAAATGTGATACATACCTACTGCTGCCTCACTGTCTTTAAAATTTTCATGTTTATGTGAATTTTCCATGCACATATATTAAATATTTGATTTTCTCCTGTTAATCTGTATCCATGAATTGGGTTATTAGCTTAGCCAGAAGAAATTAAAAGGTAGGAGGAAAAGTATTATATTTTTTAAACCCCACAATAACAGACAAAGTTCAAGCACTAGCTCCAAAGTGAAGGGCTTAGGGGAAAGAAGGAGCTTGGGTTAAGCCAAACTGCTGTTCAATTTACTGAAAGCTTCAAAATATTACCAACTCTCTGTTTGAAATGCGTCAGCAACGGTTCATTTTTTTTCTTTTTATCAAAACACATTTAGACTGTGGTGAATGACAGCATAAATCTTAAATAGAAAAGATACAGGGGGGAAAAAAGACCACCCGGGTAGAATATAACTGTAAATGTGTCCATATATTTGAATTCTGATCTTATACACAGAAATGCATTTAACCTTCCCAGCAAGACGCTTTCACCAACTTCCAAAGAAAGTGTTACCAATTAAGCTAAAGAAACTTTAAGAGTCAATTTTAATTACACCAAGAGATGCTCCAATCACTTCCCAGCTCCAGTTGAAGTTTTTACTAGAGATGGCTGGAACCAATTTACATGCTTTTATGTTGCGTCTAGACTTTAATAAGCGGTTTAAGCATGAAGCAAGCCAATGCCAGCATCCAGCAGGCTGCAGAGTACCCTGCATGGAGAAATACAATAGTCCTCAGGTTCCCTCCCAGGCCCTTCTTGCTGCTATCAGAGAATCTTTCTCTGTTATGTGGTTTCAAAAGCAACAGGATCCTGTCTTTGTGATAAGATGCACAGCCCTTTAACCTACTTCAAGTTTTCCTCTGCCTCCTCAACACCAAATGCCTCAAAAGATCTTTCACCCTAGCCTTTCTCTTATTCTCAAGTAGAAACAGGGGAAATGAAGCTAAATGATTTGGAGACAGGTGCGCCTCCCAGGACAGGGCACCTAGAGCAGGTGCCCAGATGCTGTTACCTACTACTTGAGTGAACTTTGGGAAGTCAAGTAGCCCACCTGAGCCTTCATTCCCACATCTGTAAAATGGGGTTGCTACCTCAAAGGTTTTGTGTGGATGAAACACAATACTCTCCTAAGTGGGTCAGGTTCTACGAGGACACCTGAGGTGAGGATTCATGCACAAGTGATCTGTTCAAGTGAGTGCTGTCAGGAGAAACCAGGTTTTTGCTAGGCAGGAAAGGGGAAGAAGCTGAGCAAGAGTTGACATTTCCTGTAAATATCCAGTCTCTATCCAGTGACCCCAAGGGGAGCTCCAGAGGAAAAATTATACCTCAAGAGGTTGTCCTGAAATGAAGCAAAGATGCTAGACTTTCATGGTCCCACCCTTGTCTCTCCTTGGTTACAGAAGTCAGGCTGGGGCTTGCTGGGAATGCCAACTCTCAGGCCCTCATGGCTCTCCGTGTTGGTGAGGCAGCTCCAAATGCCCAGAGGCAACCTTCTGAAGGTCACAGGTTAAGCTGTTGGCAGAAGCTGCTGCAGGTGCACCTATAAACTAAAAAGGATCTGGGCTGGGTACCATATGCACCTCACTTTGCAAATTGTGTTGGGGAAACTATCATACCAATCACAACTGCAGCAGAAACTTGATTCATGTCATTTTGTTCACTATCCTTTCATTATAAATACATTGTTTCACTTAAAAGTTGCAGAGCCTAGAGAATCAAGATGGCAGAGGATTGAGTGAAAGTCACACTGACCTCCTCCCAGGACCAACCTGGAATTACAACTAAATTGTTGAGAAATCACACAGTACAAATACCTAACCAATAGTGAGAGAGGAGCCTTATAACCTTGGACAGACAGAAGACTCAGCTTTAGCACACTCTAACTGGTAAGGAGTGCGGTAGAGACTCGAGAAGACAGGGCGGGGGGGTGGGGGCGGGCACCCTTGGGCAGAAAGATATGGAAAAGACTAGTTGGATCCCCCTGAGAAAAATGGGGTCTAAATCATAAGTGGGGATCTCCAGCCTATAACACCAGAGCCCAAAAAGTACACAGATAACAGCCAGCTGTGAAAAGCAGCAGAGTTGCTCTCTGCCAGAGACAGGCTGCTGGAGGCGCAAAGAGCCTTTTAAAGAGCCAATGCGTAAATTTTTATTTGCAGCCATTTACCCTGGTCTCCGGCAATGGCGGGGTCAGAGAAGGCTGGAGGTGCCTGAGGAGAGACTGGGGAAGGAGGCGTTGGGGAGAGAACTGAGAGAGTAGCCAGCGGGATCCCAGAGCTGACTCATCCCCCATATGGCAGCAGACATCTAGCTCAGGCAGACCACCCCCTTGAGCGACAACAGTGTGCGAGAACATAATAGCCCCGCCCCCAGGAGGGACTCAGCCCTGGCCCAGTAGTGCTAAAGCCTGACTGCTGAGTACAGAGTGGAAGCCACAGATAGTAGATCCCTGGCTAAAGGGGGCACAGAGTGGTCTAGAGACACTTGAGGAGAGACTGGAGATGTAGGCTTTGGGAAGAGAATGGAGAGAGTAGCTGGCAGTAACCCAGTGTTGACTCCTCCCCCAAATGGCAGCAGCCATCTGGCTCAGCCAGACCACTATTCTGAGTGGCAACAGTGTGACAGGACCCAATAACCCTGCCCCCAGGAGGAACTCTGCCCTGCCCTGTGGTGTCTCTACACCGGCCTGCTGAGTGCAGAGTGACAAAATTAACAATTGAAGGAGATAGCCACAGACAGTAGATTCCTGGAAGTCTTGAACAGTCTGCCAAAGGACAGACAGGGTCAACATCTGATATCATCAGAGGCAGATCCAGAAAGAAAAAACAGCAGTCACCTACCATAGAAGTTCACACCACAAAGTCAGGAAATCAAGACCCATCAACTTAAGAAGCAGAAGCAAAAGAGAAGAGTCTCACAAATAATGGGAAGACAAAGAAACACCCCCCATCAAAGGGAAAGGAGGAATCTCCACAAAGAGAACTAAATTCAATAGAGGCAGATGAACTATCAGATATTGAGTTCAAAACAATCATTTTAAGGAAGCTCAATGAGCTCAGTGAGCTCAGAGAGAATTACAAAAAATAACAGGGAAACTATGAAGAACTTACTGCAAACTCTATCAGCATGAAAAGGGACATAGAAACTATCAATAAGAGGAAGGAGAAATGAAGAATGCAATTTCTGAATTGAAGAACATGGTAGAAGAAATAGAAAGCAGGCTAGATGAAGCCGAGGAATGAATCAGCGAGCTGGAGGACAAAGTAGTAAAAAGCTCCCAGAAAAAGCAAGAAAATGAAAAAAGACTCAAAAAGAATGAAGAGGCATTTAGAGAAATGCAGGACAACCTGAAACATAATAATACCCAAATAGTAGCAATACCAGAAGAAGAATCGAAGAGGAGCAAGGGATAGAAAATCTGTTTGAAATGTAATGATGGAAATGTTCTGTAATTGGAGGAGAGAAAAAGTCACACAAGTCCAGAAAGCACAGAGGGTCCCATGTTCAAGAGGAACCCAATGAGGCCCACTCCAAGACACATCATCATTAAAATGGCAAATATCAAAGACAAACAGAGAATCCTAAAGGCAGCAACGGAGAAACACATAGTAACATATAAGGGTGCCCCGGTATGGGTAGCAGCTGACTTCTCAACAGAAGCACTACAAGCCAGAAGGGAATGACAAGAAATATTCCAAGTCATGAAAAGCGAAGGCCTACAACCAAGACTGTCTACCCAGCAAGTCTCTTAATTAAGAGGGAAGGCGAACAAGGAGTTTCCCAGACAAAAGAAGGCTAAAAGAATACACCTCCACCAAGCCAGCATTGCAAGATATGCTAAAGGGAATGTTTTGAAAAGATGAAGAAAAAGGGCCTATGAATACCCACTTCCTTTCACAGTCACTAGTACTTGATATTACTAATATTTTTAACACTTAATCTGATTGTGACAATGATGTGTTATTTTATTACTTTATTATTTGTTGAAACTAAACCTGTTTTTGCATATTTCTTGTCTATTTCTATTCTTTTTTAAAAAGCTTTAAATGACTTGTTGGTATTCTTTATCCATTTTTTGATTAAATGTTTGTAGAATATTTTCTCTAAAAAACAAAAACAAAAACTATTAACCCTGTTTTAGATGTGTTGCAAATACTTCCCTATGCTTTTACTTGTCCTTTCATATATATATATATATATATATATATATATATACACACACATACATATATATGTGTATATATATATATTACTGTAGAGTCTTAAATGTTTACTAATGTCATATTGTCAATATTTTACTTTAGTTTCTGGGTTTGAATACTTTACTTCAGGGTAAGAAAAATATTATTTTGTCTTTTCTCCTAAAACTCCTTAGATTTTACATATTGATTTTTAACTTATCTGAATATTTTTTGTATAGTGTGTGAAATAGGGCTCATTATTTGTTTTATTTTAAGTAATACTGGTCCATGCACCTTATTTGTTGAATAAGCCTTGTTTTCCCCATTGATCCAAAATATCAATTTAATAATATATTCCATTGTTAGACAGATATATACGTTTGTTTCTAGAATGCTCATTTTATTTCATTGATCTACTTGATTATTTCTGTGCTGGTGTCACGTTGTTTTAATTGCTGAGACTTTATAATGGATTTAAATTTTTAAATATTTTATAATTGATTTTGACATTTAAAAAATAAATAAATAAAATCAATCTGCATTTAAGAAAAAAAAAGAAAGAAGGAAAGAAGGAAATCCTACCCTTTGCAACAACATAGATGGAACTGGAGGATGCTATGTGATGTAAGCCAGTCGGTGAAAGACAAATACCATATGATCTTACCTATAAGTGGAATCTATTCAGCAAAATAAACTAATAAACACAAGAAACCACAGGCATAGAAACATGGAGCAGACAGAAAGTGACCAGAGGGGATGAGCAAGGAGGACAATGGCGGAAAGAAGTAGAAGGAACTGGACAAAGAACATATATGAATGACCCATGATCATAGACAATAGAGTGGGAATTGACTGTGGAAGCGGGAGGTGGGGTGGAATGTTTGAGGAGGGCAAAGGGGGAAAAATTGAGACAACCATAATAGAATAAACATGATTTAAAAAAGGAAATCTGAAAAAAAAAAGTTGCAGAACCTATCAATGACATTAAATGAGGCCTCGCTGTACTACTAAAATTTCTTGGTATTAAACATTTCTTACAAGACTTACATGTATTAGGTAATTACTTACAGAGTATATCGTAATCAGTTCCTCTAACCATTGTACAATTGGTAAAACTGAGGCTGAGCAAGACAAAGTAAATTGCTTATACATAACCCTAGAGGAACAGAGCTGAGTTGAGAAAATCCTGTTCCTGTTAATTCCAGAGGCCAGAGCCCACGTTCCTAACTACTTGTATTATTACTATCTCACAAATCTATACGGTTAAAAGTCAAATGGCAACTCTCTTCACAGGGCCTGAGCATGTCATGGAACTGCACATAACAGACAGGTTTTAGACACATGGGTGAAACCAAACTCCAAACAAAACCCTTGACAAGGCTTATGTAGCCCACAGGCAGAGAGTTTGGGACTTGAATCTTCCTTATATCTGCCTTATTTCTCTCATTAACATCAGAGGCTCTGTAGAGAATCTGGCCAACATCAACTGAAGTTAACTTAAGTAGAGCCCATATTTCCAATATTTTCTGTACAGGATAGTAACTTATAGGAAGAAGATGATCTCCTTATTCCATGACAATCACACATGTTAACTGGAACGTGAAAAGTGCCTCCTGGAGTTCCAGGGCACCTGCTCTACATGGGTCTCGCCACCTTCACACAGAATAAGCTGACAGCTGAGCTTTGTGGGGGTGCGATCTCCTGATCTGACACTCACCTAATAAGGACACATATCTTTGGTCATTACTGTATGGCACATAATTGCTCTCAGACAAAAACAATCTTGCTAACTTCCAAAATTACCATTTGTGGTCATTGATTTTCAGGGATTTCTGTAAAGACTGCAAAGATGTAAGTGATGACTTTTCGATTGTACCATATGAAATTGCCACCTTTGATAGTTTAAACATAGCAGAATATCAATAAGTTTACATGGGTCAACTTCATAGGTCACTGAGAGGAAAAAAATTTTAAAAACACCACTTTAATTTTACTTGTAAATCTTCATGTTTTTTTTTTCAAATGGTTAAATAATGTGCCATATGAGTAAATGGGCACAGTTGTTTTTTAAAACCAATGCTGTCTTTCACCAGAGCAGTGGATAAACAACAATGAATAAAACTAGAAGCAAATAGTCTAGAATCCTCAGGCCACCCAAAGGTTTTGGCTAAAAAGGGGGGAAAAAAGGAGCTTCATTTGAGTTTTCTCTAATTGGCCTTATGTAGGTGGTCTTAATTGATGATAAATAGACCAAAGGGAAGTGGCAAAAGAAGAAAAAGAAAGGACCCGTAAGCCTGGGTAACTTTCAGATTAGGTGACAAATGCTGAATGTACTCTTAAGTATCCAACCCCTTTTCCTCTCACACATGCTACTGCATCTTGAGAGGAATTCCATGTGTCATTAGAAAGCTATATTTCAGTTAATCTGTGTAATTATGAAACTTGAAAACTCAAGATTTCAAAGACAAAATCCCAACCGTTCTGCTCTGTCACTAACAAGAGGTATAATCACTAATCCTTAAGGCTGAAAGTGACAGACAGCTTCTCTTCCAGGGAATGGCAAGTCGATTCCAAAGTGGTACCTGCCTAAGCACTGAGCGGAAGACTCTGAGGTCTTGTTTCAGCTGCGTGAGAACCACTGCTATAACCAACTATTGACTATGTTGAGGACTTGTTATCCATGTGACCTAGGCATTGCGCCTTCTAGGCCTCAGTTTACTTATCTGTAAAAGAAGATACTTGAACTATCCTATATCTGAGAAGCTCTCCATGTCTAACACTTTGGAATTTTTTTTTCCAAATTAGCTATCAATGTGATCTCTTTCTTGCTTTCTGTCACAAATGCTTGGTTACCCCAGACTTTTTATTGCAAAGGGAAAGAGGCAGCAATCCAATAATAGCCTCCCTATTTCTTATTTCTTCACAATTTGAGTTATCACCCCTGCACTCCTCATATCTTAGCTCAGACCAACTTTATGTTGCTTTAATAATGTAATAACAAGAGCTACCCCATATCATGCCCTTCCATAATATCCAACAACCACTTGTCACATTCCCATCTCTCTGAATCTGCTACAGGAAATTCAACATTGTGACTGCTACCGGTGAATCTATTATCATCATTCTTGATATCCAGGAAGTGATCACTTTTAGGTTATTGAAGAAACTAGATGGAACATGTAATGAGACTTCATGTCTCCTACCCACACAATATTGATTAGCTTCTTCACCACAAACTTGACAAAAGTAATAATGATAGAGACATCAAATTGTTGAGTCTTATGAGGCACTAGGCCCTTAGGAACATAAATAATTCTTACAACTATCCCTGAAGTCAAGTGTTTGTCCTGGACAGCACGTATTATGTTTAGATCCACAATACCTATACTCCCTGTATCAAGCAAGGTCCCAACAAGGACCTGGCCCACTCAAAGTGTTCACTAATGCTAGTTGAATGAAGGGACTATTTATAAAACTGTGGTCAAAGTTCAGGGAACTCCTCAGGGATGGTGAAGCTCCCAGGATCCAGCAAAAGAGCCATAACACTGTAGGCTGAAGAAGAGCACTGATATTAAAATGCTAGAGAGAGTTGTGGCTATGGTAGAGTGGCTGGTGGACAGAGATTAGGCTGAGCACTGTCTAAACCATAACCAGGCCCCCAGCTGGTATGGCTCAGTTGGTTGGGCATCATCCCACAAACTGAAAAGTTGCTAGGTCGTTTTCTGGTCAGGGCACCTGCCTGGGCTGCAGGTTCAGTCTCCAGTTGGGATGTGTGCAGAAGGCAAACAATCCATGTTTCTCTCTCATACTGATGTTTCTCACCCTCTTTCTCTCTCCCTTCCCCTCTCTCTAAAAAATAAAAAATAAAATTAATTTTTTAAAAAACCATCACCAGGTAGGGGAGACATGAAGAATAAATACCCCAACTTTTCTCTCCTCTAGCATCTGATCTCCTTCCAATGCTTACTATTAGCAAAACCAATTAGGAAATAAGACAACAATGGAACACAGGCAATACAATTTATAGAAGTCAGCCCTCAAGACACATAGCAAGGCAGAGAAGAATGGAGAATGGATCTGGAGGGGCAAATGAAGATTATCAAGCACAGTCCCCTACTGAGCAAAGTAACCGTGTTTGATGTCATGTGACCCTGTCGGACTGGCTCCTGAAGATGGTTCCAGAGATTGGATCCTAGATTGGAGCCAGCTTCAAGGAAGCCTGGCATGGGAACTCTGACCAATAGGGGACTTCCTGTTGGGTGGTGACCTCGAGATTCAATGGTAAGGTTTGAATGCAAGATAAGGACAGGGACAGAGACAGAAAGAATAAAAGCGAAGAAAAAGCCACGAATGCAAAGTGGAAACAGGCAGACGGAGAAAGGAGGAGATAAAAAAAAACTGTGCCACTAACATGGCAGGGCATTTTATGAAGGGGCTGCTGTGTTCTGCATGGTGATCATTGGCCACATTTCCTTAAGTGTCTTTGTCTCTCTTACTAATCCCTGATCGCCAGTGTAACCTGAGCTTGCCTTTGATCCTTACAACCTGAATAGCTCCAACCAGCAAAATGCAATTACCTTGGTTTTACAGTTGAGCTAATTGAGCAAGAAAAATTAAGAATATACCTGAAATGACACAGAAAATAAGTAGCTGCAAAGGAATGCAAATCTGGTTCCACCTGTCACAAGTCCATGGGCTCTCTGAGGAGCCAGCCACATTGCCAGTTGCAACCCAAAACAGAGCTGTCCCAATAACAAATTTGAAGGACCATTTTCCAATTTTCCCAAGAAAACCCCCAAATGATTGTAGATTTTCTGCCACTTCCAGTTGATAAATATCCATGATTTTTTGTTGTTGTTGTGGAGCTCACAGCCTTTTAAGATACATTCATGATGGTCTGTATAATTTAAGGACGTTGACAGCACCATCTCAGAGTGTTAGCAGATGTTCTTGGCTGAAAAGCCTTTCTGGAATATAAGAGAAAGACATTTCACACCAGTTTCCATTTTCTTTCCTAGATCCCTCGAGACCTGAATGTGACCAACACACAGAACAGCATGTGGCACTTCTTTCAAAACAAACAACACTTGAACTTAGGAAGGACAGAAAGTATTTCCATTACATGCATGATAAAAAAATAAAATAAAATAAAATAAAAAGTCCATCTTTCATTGCTTCAGCTGCTGGAAGTAATGGAACTATACTAAGCAATCAGAAGACTAGTGGGCTAACAAGAAGAGAGAAACATGTGGAGAAGGTGTCAAGTACTGCAGGTTTTCTAAAACCTCCTGCTTCAGGGAGACTTATATCCTAAGACAGTGTAAGCATGTGTTCTATAATCCCCAAATGGTCCCTTTATGGTCTTGTCATTAATTTGAAGGGAAAGTTCATTTCCACAGGTCAAACTTCCCAATGAATGTTGAGAACCCAGTTCAGCAGTGGAAAAAGCTCTAGAATGTTTTTCCACATTCAAACCAGGGGCTTCCTTATCAGATTCATCAAAGCATTTTTTTAAAAATATAAATGTCTTACCAATTTGCCCAGGAAGAATAAATCTTCACAGTCACCTCAAAGGCTTGACAACTTTATTTCCATTGTGTGGAGCTGGGTGGGTCCCCCTGAACTGGGCTTCCTAAAGAGACCCAGCCCTTCTCCGAACAGTCTCCAGGCCTGCCACTCCAGTGAGTGTGATCAAAGAGGGAATAAAGCTAAAATAACAGATTTGTTTCTTGGCTTCTCTCTTAAATGCGTTCTGCGTGTTTAAAGCCCTGTAAAGGAAACGCTCTGGGGCCCTGGATGTGAGAGAGGCACATCTAAACCCTTTCCCAAGAGGAAATCTCTCACCTCGGTGGGGTAAATTAGCTCATTAAGAGCAGCCAGAAACGGGCAGGAAACCTGGGAAGTAGGAGCTTTAATTCAAAGCACAGAAAATTATAGATTTCTTTACACATTAAAAAAGCATTTATCTTGGCTAAAAATGAAACAACTTTTCAATGATCAACACATGGTTTAAATCTGTTTGGCTAATTTATATCTATCCACCAGTCTGTCTAGTTACTCAGCTACCAGAAAATTCAATTATATTTAATAAACCTCTGTTGAAAACCTACTATGTGCCTACGGCACATTTGTGAATTACATAAATACAACAAAAATAGAAGGCAGGTGTCTATCTTCTTGTTCAGGACATTTATACTTCACTTCTCAACAAACACTTAGTATTTTTGATATACCAGGCATTGAGATCAAATGGGAATAATGCAAAATGGAATGTTAAAAAGTGCTGCATTCAGTGGAATCAAGTGCTAAGATGTACAGAGGGAGTAAAGGGTCAAAGGGAGGCAGGGGATTGAACAAAATAGGATGAGATTCCTCTGGAACGTTCTAAAACAGGACCTGAACTAACCTTGAAAGAAGTCAATATGGAATAGTAACAAGAGCAGCCTGTAGAAGATCTGTTTTTAGTCTCTGCTCTGCTGCTGGGACCTCAGACTATTCCAGTTTTCTAAGCCTTACTTTCCCCCCTTAAAATAGGTACATTGGACTTGAGTTATTCATTTGTTCACTCATTCTCTCATTATTCATTCAGAACCAACTATACATACCAGGCAGTGTTGACTTTTTAGGATGAAGCCTATGGGTTTGCTTTGACCCAAGGTATGAAAGAAGCCTCTGCTCTCCAGAAAATATTCAGATATGCATGATGCCATGACAACCCCTGTTCTTATCTCCTTTTCACTTATCAAGCCATTAAGGTTGGCTCTAGGGAAACAGAGCACTGGATTAGGTAAACCTTGTTGGGAGAAGGGGCCAAGAAAAGTGTAAAATACAGCAATGGCTTTGCATTGACTGGGTTTATGTGTGCTGACAGGATGAGGTGGGGGTGGAAATAAACCTAAATGTTTGGTGACAAGACTCAAAAGCAGTGGAGGGGCTCAGAAGAGAGCTGCAATTTGCAAAAAAAAAAAATTTTGACTGTTCACTTGAGTCTGGCATGGTGCCCTGAACACTGCAGCCAATTGACAAAAGGCCAGGAAAAGGAGTTGGGAAGCTTAGAACTTAGTTCCAGGGTCTGTTACTGGGTGACTTTATATACATTGCTTAAGTCTGTTGAATTCAGGTTCTACATTAGCAAAATAGGGTTTATCAAATGTATGTACATCTTTCCCCTTCACATCTCAAAAAAGAATTTGGAGAAATGAACATAATAATAATAATAATATCCAGAATACTCAGTATGCCAATTTTCTATCAGTTGTCATTGATTAGCTCTGGCCAAAGTCTTTGTGGCTAATTTTATTTCAACAAGGTACCAGCCTACCTCTTTGAAAATGGTACTGTGTGCAAGTAGGAATCAAAATTATTCTGTTTTAGAAAATTTCTGTATTTGAGAAATTTCACAGCAGCCATTGTATGTAGTAAGACCCGTACATCTGATGCTATTTATAAAAATACAATAGAATGGGCACATTTGAATAAAATATGCTTTGCTGGAATGATTTAAACCATAATTAAACATCTCACATTGTCAGCTATGGTTTAGATTAAACAGAATAAGGAGTGTGAACATCTGATGAGTTTAAGGCACTTGCCCCTCCTGTTTGACACTTCTATCCAGTCTGTTGACACCATTCTTGGATATAAAAGGAATTCTAATCAAATACATGCCCATTCCAATTTGAGACAAAAATCATGGTGGTTTATAGAAAAGTTCCTTTTTTCACTGACCCACAACCTAAACAAAAGGTCAAAATCATTTAAACTGCTTCAAAACGGACTGTTGTGATATAAGCCAGCAATGTGATATGGATGGAAGCCCATGCAATTCCTTTATAAGTTGCAGAGGTAAGTAAACACTATGAAAGCCTGCTATTGTTTACTCTGATATCATAGTCAACACTTTGGAATCATTAGCTTTGGGCCCTGCAGTAAGGCTGTTTTTTAAACTCTCTATTTCACAGTCAAGGTCGACTTCTACAGCCAGCAGATCCATATCCTCCCCTCAGATACACATGTTCAGCTCTCACAGGCATCAACAGGAGGGTCTCCTGAGATCCTGAGGATGGATGAAGGTTACCACCCTCTCTCCACTTTTACCTGAAGGGTAAATACTAAGGAGTCAGAGTTTGTGGTTATGAACTACTGAAGGCCAAAAGCATGAAATAATAAGTTCAAACTGAACAAAAACAATTCCCAATTTCTTGACCGCAGAAATTTTATTAATGTCAAACAAAATAACTAATTGTTATTATATATTGATACATTATGTATACATACACACATATATATATATATCATTGTTATTACATGTTAAATCAGCTTCTCTCCAAGTCACCCAACTGAGTTACAAAATCCTCTGCTTCAAACATCATCCATTTCTGAAGAATGCGGTGGCTATTTATTATCAGTGGAACTTAGCAAACCAATTACTATAATACATGACTCTCCTGCCTTTCATATTTGCATGAATATTATATGTAATATATTATGTAATATATTATATATTTTATATATATGATAGTAGGGTGACTTTTATGCATCAGTGAAACTCTTTGACATACATTCTCATTTCTTTTATTAAAAAAATGACCCAAAAAAGGACTTGATACTCTAAAATTCTGTGATGTCTAAGAACCAAATAAATCTAACTGCACAAGTCAATAAGCATTGCTAGAGGAAAGTATCAACTTAAAATAAAATAAAATCTCTGGGCCAGTATGATTATCTTCAATTTTGAAGGACAGGACATTAATCATTAACAGTGCACCACTGGCAAAGAGAGATAAATTAAATAAGTACTAAGGTGACTTTCTGGCCTATGCCTAAGGTACAGCCCCAAGCAGCTAGACTGGTACAACACCCACCCTTATAAATTAACTGAGCGTGGGACCAAGGCCAGCCAAAACTAAGCTGCCTGGGATTAAGGAAGGGAGAGAACATATAGACACATCATATCTAGAAAATTCTCCAAGGCCTGGACCTGCACCCCAGCCACTGTGATAAGACGACAAATATCACAGTTAAGGTATCTCTTCATTTTCAACAGACTGGGTTCATTTGCAAGTCATTCAGGAGGTATATTCTGCACAAAGTATTACCCAGGCTACAGAAGCCTCTTGAACAAAGAACACCCCCCCGACCCAAGTACAATAGTTATAGAATTGCTTCAATGAGCTTACAGGCTATATGTAAAATACTTCCAATGAGAAGTACCTTCCAAGTGCTAGGAAGAAAGCAATGCACTCTACCACCCCACCCCACCCCACACACATACAATAGGTAGGCAGATTTTTTTTATTCTCAAGAACTTGTTCGAAATGGGTGCTAATTGTTTAGCTATCCTGAATATCCCAGATGGACTCTGGTGGCAATGACCCTTCCCATGGGAGTAATAATTCTGTGGATTGGTCAAGGTCATCTGTCCAACCATAGCAGTCATCAATCAATTGATCCATCTCAAAAAAAAAAAAGTATGAGAAGAAATTCATACACAAAAGAATATGTGCTATATGATTCCAATTCTATGAAGTTCTAAAACAGGCAAATGAATCTACAGTGATAGAAATGAAAGTAGTTAGTTTTGGCAAAGGGAAGAGGACTGTCTGATAAGGAGCCCAAAGGAAATTTTTGGAGTAATGGAAATGTTCTGTGGGTTACATATGTGTATGAACTTGTCAAAAATGATTAAACTCACACTAAAGATTTGTGCATTGCACTGTAAGTAATTTATACATCAATTGAAATATAAGAAAAAAATGAATATATGAGCCTGGGGAGGGAGATGATGACATAAAGATGAAAATGACAATGCTCCAATCCTCAAGAAATTTCCAGTGATAAGGGAGACACTGTCTATCTGTGAAGGTCAAAGAGCATGGGGAAGGAAGGACAAGTTGCTGGACTCAATTTATAACATATATGTGGTCTCCTTTTTTTGAACCCCTGGTGGATGAAAAGTATTTTTTCTAAAAATCAGTTGAATGGGTAATCCTCAGTCTAAATTTACTATTGGGATGTTCACAAGACAATAAACATTAAGATTACAAATCTCATCACTATTTTGGTGTAAACCACTTTCTAGTGTTGCAAGGGCTTCAAGCTATGAAGCCCCGTTAATTGTTTCTGTAAGGCACAATCTGAATGGGGCCTGAGGACCATGAAAATATCTCCTCCACTGCCCTGATCCTATACCCAAAATGCCCACATCATACATTTCTTTTGTGTTAAAACAGAGATGGAATTAAAGAACCCAGTATTCCACATTTTACCCACAACCCACTCCTACCTGTGATATTTGAAAATTTGGTCCTCCCTTTGCAGAGATTCTCTCTCAAGAGACACTCTTCCTATTATCCCATGAGCTTTCTAGCTTTATTCCCTACATCCTTAAAAACACACCTTAGCTGATAAATTCATCCTTCTTCCCAGAGGCTGAATATGGACTATGAGATGACCCAAAGGCCCAGAGCCTAACAAGGGAGGAAAGAGCACTCTCACATCTGGACATCAGGCAGGAGAAACCAAAAGGCTAATCAGAGGCCTAAAACACTTCAATTCCTAAACTTTTAGCTTGCTCTCTGCAGCTGTTGTCTGTTGACCATAAAAACATCATGGCAGTGCCCTGTTTGCACTGTTCAGAGTCACTGGGCGCCCAGTCAAGCCACCCCCTTCACTACCCGACAGGTCACCCTGTCTCGATGCATACATAGCAACAAACCAGCCTGACCCATACAAACAAACACACTACAGCCGAAGAGATCTTAAATCTTTTCAAAAATAAGAAGTCATAAGCACTGAGAGGTAGAGTAGTATAATTATCCTTTTCATGAAAAAAAAGAAAAAGAAAAAAATCAAACCTGAGAATAAATCCACCTGTGAGTTCCTATCTCTGTTGAGGTCACTGAAAATCCCTCCTCTTTATTTGCAAACGGTTCAGAAGCTACTGAAGGAAGTCGGCCAATAAACGTTTTTCAAACCAAGATTAATGGCTGATTTGTCATCTGGGAAGGGAAAGGTGAGCCTGCAGCCTCCAAGAGGAAGCAAACCAGAGGAATGGGGGCAGCTGATTTATGGGGTTGTGAGGAGGCTAATTAGAGCTCATGGAGGGAGATAAGAGAGACCAAAGGCATTTGGCAACAGCGAAGTGAAAGGTGAGGGCACAGCAGAGGACAGAGAGCAAACAATGAGCTGTGGAGGGGAGGGGCTGCACAAACCAGCTCCAGGAGCTAAGCAGAGAAACTGCAGGCAGTGAAGGGACCCAAATTCTGCCATCCTGAAGCTGTTTTGGGGGGATATTGGTTTTAAGCTGTTTATAAAGAAATAAGACTCAGAAAGAACTTTTGACCCTCCCCCATTTCCTGCTCAAGAGATTCACAGAGAAAACTGCTTCAGGAAGCCAATCTTAGGATGCTGTCTTAGCCTAATTTGAATTAAATATGGTAAACTAGAGGGCTTCAGAAAGAATTTTCCTGCCCTGTATGTTCCTCGACCACCTATACATCGCCCATTCTCACTTCTGAAATCTAATTCCTCGTTCCCCACTTTCTCCTTTGTCCAAAATGTCTAATATACCCAATGGTGCCTCAGTGTCTTTGGTATTTTCATGGATTTGTCATGTATCAAACTTTTATTTTTCTCATGTTAATCTGTCTCTGTCAATTTGGTTATTAGCCCAGCCAGAAGAATTTAAAAGGTGGGAGGAAAAGTATTAGTATATTTTTAGCTCCACAGTGTTTTAAGAAAATTGCATGTCTAGAAAGTTCCTAGAAGCCACAAAGAAAAGGCCCATGTTTCTGAACCTCAGACAAGGTCTGAAAATAAAACCCTTGTGGCTTAATTTTGAACAGCTCATCAGCCCCCAGGATTGCCTACAAGCAGCCAGCATGCCCAGGGTCGTTCAGCACATCCGCCAGTTCCTTCCTATCTCAGCGACCCCATGAAACAGCTTGCTCAGTGGTCCAATAAGTTAGTTTGTGGTCACCCAAGATGTACTATCACTTGGGAGGTCTGCCCTCACACCAGCCATGTTTGTGTCAGAGACACAATGGGGCTGAATCCAGGCCTGCGAAGAACCACAACAAGGAGGGAAGACCCTCCAGGCAACACGCTCCTGAGACAAGCCCAGGCCAGAGAGTGCTGGGTGGCCCCTGCAGAAGACAGACACTGCGTCAGGGTAGGTTCTCAGGAGGTCAGGACCACTGTGTCTGTGGAGGACGGGTGATGGTGAGAAGGAGAGGACAAGGGACAACCTGCCTAACTTTCCTCAGTAGAGTTTCCTCTTTTCAGGACACCTGAATACCATTTGCTCTGTGTGTGTGTGTGTGTGTGTGTGTGCGTGCTTGCATATTTGCACGCAAGTGTTCAGTCTCCTCTCATAGCCTTCAAATGGTAAACCTTGGGGCCCGCCTACCTCTATTGCTGTGCTTGCATTTAGGTGTAGAAAAGCATCTGCCCAAAACGCAGCAGTCTTCTTCTCCTCTCTCATTTTAAAAATGAGAACAAAGAGAAGGCAAAGAAAGAAAGAGGGAAAGAAATGCAAGGAGAAAGGAGGGAGAGGGGAGGGAGGAAGAAATAGAGAAAGAGAGGAAGCAGAGACAGCGACAGAGGGGTAGATAGAGAATGAAAGAAAGCGAGCAGGCAGCTGGTACAAGAAAAAAGTAAGGGCCTTTTCTCCCATTTTCCTGTCTTTTAATAAATCACTGTAGCGGCCTGTGACAGCTTTCTGTTATGCCTAAATGCTCAAGCAAACAGCTTCCCATTGAGACTATTCAAGTGGCTGCCAGGGAGGCTGGAGCTGGGCAAGCCGTGCAAGCCTCAGACTGCCCCTGTGACTCAGTTAGAAAAGCAAGCATGAAGTCAATATTCATTGCGCAGGGTAAGAATTACCACAGCACAATGAAATGGTAATGAGCCAGCTCACAAAGGAGACAAGCCAGATTATCAGTTTTTAAGGAAGTGCTGGGCACACAAGGCTGCCAAGGCCTGAGCGGGCAGGCCAGGCATATGGGCCCCTACCTGAGGGGCTTGCCCTCAGCCCCCACCATCTGGGGGCATTGGCAAGAGGCCGGCTAGGAACCAAGGGAATCTCGCCAAGCCCTTACTCCAGCCGCCCCTCTCCATTTTGCCATTTTAGGACCTGAAGCACCTACTATGTGATGCAGACAAAAAGCCATTTCACAGCCACAGCCCCTCTACCTGCTTCCAGATACTAAAGACCAAGGCCAGCAAATGGGAAAATTGAAAACGCTGCCGCTGTCCCTGGCATATGTGTTCAATGCACTAAGGGGTCACTACCTAATGAAACCAGGATACTTAAGCAGGAAGTCACCAAAATAAAAATTGAGGGGTAGAATTAGACACCAGGTATTTATATATGCCAATAGTTTCAAATATACAAAGAAATGTATTTTTTCTAGAAAATTTCATTGAATATATCTTGCTTAGCAGTCAGACCTTTTAATCTCCTCAAGAAAGCTAGAATCTAAGAAGTGTCCAGTAAGATGAAGCCTTCAGATGAACAACCACATATGAGCTGCATTTAGCCACCCGTGATTGTGGAATTGTTCTAAGTGATCAGTGCCCCTGGGTTAGAAGAGAATTACTTCTTCAAGGCTTCCAATTTGATTTCATCCTGTGTTTCCTACCCATGTCTCTTTTGAGATTGGCCCATACTTCAGCAGCTGTAATTATCAACTGTTCTGATTTTTCTAAAGAAAGTCTTTCATCATCATCAAAATTATCATCATCATTTCTATTTATACCTCTGATTGCAAAAATTTTTTAGGTGACCTACAAAAATGCATATGGAAATAATGTACAATTTAAAATAAGAGGTGAAGAGAAAATAAGGATAGGAGACAAAATAAAACCTCCTTGCAGAGCTGAGCTAGGATCTGGTTCTTGGTCTTCTAGTAACAAACTCAAAGACAGAATCATGGTATTTTCAATCAGTGAATCCCAACCCAACCCCAAACATTCTGATAAATGTGGTCTAGTTGAGGGGGGGGTGGTGTCAGGTAGGTATATATTTAAAGCTCCCCTATGAAATAAAAACAGAGCAGTTGCTCAGGAGACAGTCATTCATGATGCTCATAGGAAGGACATTGTGTTGTATTGGGAGGAATACCTCTCAGCAACCCCTTTAGAGTAAAAGCAGTAAGAAAGATATATGAAGACATGAACAAAGCCCATGGAATACAGAGGAGATTGAGGAGGAAGGAAAGGTACTCCAGGGGGAGAAAAACAGCCTGAAGAAAGAAAAAGAAACACACAAGTCATGAAGTATTTAGAAGTTGGCAAGACTACAGATACATGTGGAGGGAATTTAGCATGTTGATAAAAGGGGGATTGTGAAGAATCCAGAAAGCCCTACTGAAGCATGAGATTAAGAGTATGAGGGGTTCAACTGCCTGGGTTTGAATTCCAGCTTCACTATTTACAAGCATATGAGAACTCAGGCTCGTTGCCTACCCACTTTGGGCCTCAACTTTCCCACCTGTAAAGTGGGAGCAAGAAGAGTACCTACCTTGTAGAAATAAATGAGACATTCTATGTAAAGTGTTGAACATAGCAACTGACACATTAGATACTACTATTATCATTATTATTGTTGGTACTACTTTCTACAAATGAGAATGAGGGAATAAAATTTTCAAGAAATACCTTCTGGATATATTGGTCTTTTCATATATTATCTTTTTTATTTAAGTATAATTGATATATAATCTTATATTGCTTCTATTAGTTTCATGTGTATAATATACTGACTCAGCATTTCTATAGCTTACAGTGTGATCACCCCGCTAGTTCTAGTAATCATCTGTCATGATGTAAAAATATCACAATATTATTGACTACATTCCCTTTCCCTTTTTCACCCTTTCCCATCCCCTCTCTTCTGGTAACCATCACTTTGGTCTCTGTTTCTATGAGTCTGTTTTTCTTTTGTTGGTTGGTTGGTTGGTTTGGTTTAGTTTTTAGGTTCTACAAATAAGTGAAACTGTATAGTATTTGTCTTTCTCTGCCTGGTTTATTTCACTCATCATAATACCCTCTGGGTCCATCTACATTGCAGAAAATGGCAAGGTTTCATTTTATTGTTGCATAATATTCCATTGTATATATGTGTATATGTGCATACACACACACATATAACTTCACATATATTCATTAGTCTATCAATGGACACATTTAATTTTGTAACAAGCCAGTTGAATAGGCATTATTATTTTTATCTTCAATAAACCAATTGACTCTCGGTATAGTTAAGTATCATGTTTGTGCAACAAGAATGTGACCAAACTGAAATTCAAACCCTGAAACTGTAAAAGATTCTAAAAATAAACTGAGGCCAATTTACAGTAAAGGGAACAAAGTTTACATTTCAGAGACACCCTCCCTCATTTGCCCAGGCCCCTCCAAAGCTCTGAATATAACTTTGCATTTACACTTTAATATTCTTTTTTCTTAAAGAGAGCTCCTAAATTTTCACAAGATTAGGATCCACCTCAGTGATAATACATAAATGGCATGGTATGATCAGACCTGTGCTCTAAAAAATGAACAAGGTGACCAAGGATAAAGTGATAGCAGGAAGGCCAGGAGAAAATGTGTTTTGTGGGCAAAGATAAAGAGTTAAATATTAACCACATCGATCTGAAGGAACCACAGACCAGCCAGGTGGGGATGTCATAGGTATTTATAAATATGGGTCAGGAGAACAGCCAGGGCAAGATACAGACTAGGAGAAATGGGATAGATAGTAACTGGCACTAAGAGAGAAATTCTTATCCAAAAAAGACTGTTCTAGAACTATGTTGTCCATCCTATAGGGAAGCCACCAACCACATGTGGCTATTGAAATTTAATTAAATATAAAATTCAGTTCCTTGGGAAAGTGTGTATGGTATTGAGCAGCATGAACATAGAACATTTCTACCACTGCAGAAAGTTCTATAGGACAATGCTGGTCCAGGAAATCAGGAGACGGTGAAGAACAGACTCATAGGGAAACATCCAAGGGATAAACGGAGGAAGAGGACAGTGAATAATACCAGGGAAAGTAGTCTGTAGAATCAGGAGGACCAGGAGACAGAGATCACAGCAAAGAGAATTTCAAAGGAAGCATTTATTCACCAGCTCAGCAGTTAGCAAAAGAAACAATAAACTCCCAGCACAGAACTAACACAAGTCTAAACCAGCTGCCTCCAACCCCTCTGTTTTGGTCCATCCAGGCTACTATCAGAAAATACCACAGACTAGGTGGCATATGAACAACAGAAATGTATTGCTTACAGCTCTGGAGGCTTAAAGTCTGAGATCAGGTGTCAGCATGGTCAAGTGAGGGCCTCTTATGGGTCATATACATTTCCTTGCATTTCCTTGTGTCCCCACATGGTATAAGGGGCTAGAGAGCTCTCTGAGGCCCCTTTTATAAAAGCACTAATCCCATTCAGGGCTTCAGGGCTTCAGGGCTTCATGACCTAAGTACTTTCCAAAGGCCCCACCTTCTAATACCATCACATTGGGTGGGCAGTAAGATCCCAACATGTAAATTTCAGGAACACAAACTTTCAGACCAGAGCACCTTGCATCGGTGCTCCCATAAAGACCTTGAAAAGGCGTTTTCTTACAGCCACAAATAACACACTCTGAACTTGGCCCTGCCCTGAAAGGAAACCTTGAGAAGGACAAACGACAGCTGTAGTCAGAGAAGCAGATGCCCAGAGGCCTGCTTTCTTTCCCTCCCTGCCCTCAGCAGAATTCTGCCTTTAAAATCGTACTCAAAGGGACAAGGCACACGCCAGCCCATGCCAACACACACCTCTCCAACAGGTGGCTGCCTGCATACCTACGCAACTTCCTGTTTGCTTGTGCAATTACCTACAGTTCACATAAGAATGCATGTTCCGAGCACAGCCTTTTCTGGCCCACACATGTATGTGCATATTTTGCAGGTGCAAATGAGACACCAAGCATAGTTTTTTAATGTAGCCCTAAGGGGTACATTATTCTGATCAGCACTAACATAGATCTCCTACATTAAGGCATCAACGTTAGGCCCAACTAGAGGCAACAATGTTAAACAAGCAAACAAATCCAGTTTCCCCTGCGGCTCAAAGCTTTCCCTTTGCCCTTCACTCCTCTCTCCTCCCATTAAAGTTCTACTGCCTCCAAAGTGCCCACTTCATCCAGAAACCTCTCCAAACCTTCCCCAGACTCCAGCTTCATATCCCAGATATTTATATAGGTATCCGAGTTTGTCTCCCCTTTCCGATTATGACCGTGTCTTTCAAAATTTTGTCTACCCCACAGTGTCATGCAATATTTTTTAATGTTCAGTGATCTCTGAACTTTGTATTGGCCACTGCCCCCGCAACGGGTGCCCCATTTCTGCTGTCTTAATGTCTTAGAACTTCGGTGGTGTTGACCCCAGACACTACTTTGCCGTCCACAGTCCTGCAGGTAGTGGTCTTTTGGATGGATTGCATGGAATGGCTCTTGTCCAGGATGTCACCAAGATCAAAGGCCTCCCTTCCTCCAGCAGGCGGCAGTACATGGTGATCTCAGCCTCCAGCTTGATCTTAATGTTCAGCAGGGCCTCATACTCCTGGGCTTGATCCTGCCCCTATGCTCTGGTCTGACCATTTGACTCTAGGTGCAGCAGAATCCCGCTGAGCTGCTCTACCTGCATAGCATAGCATATCTCCACCTTCCTCAGGCTATTCTCAAAACTTCCCTTCAGATTTCTCACAGAGTTCAGGTCAGTCTTTAAGGACCATACATCTCAGCTCCATGTCATCTCAGCTACTCCTATCTCAGTGGTCTCTGAGGTGGCCACTGTGGTGTTCTTCTCAATCTACTGGGACCAGTACTTGTCTAGATCTCTGTTCTTCCCAGCCAGCTCCTCATACTGGGCTAGATGAGTGCCATGAGCTTGGTGAGGTCCTGAGGTTTGAGACCATCCAACTCCATGGTCAAACCAGAGGCGGCAATCTGGTTTTGTAGACCATTTACTTCCTCCTTGCGGTTCTTCCTCATGAAGAGTAGTTCCTCCTTGAGAGCCTCAATCTCTTTCTCCAGCTTCAGCAGAGTAGTATTAGTGTCATCAGTGACTTTCAGATCCCATTGATGTCACTCTCCACATCAAATGCCATAAATGCCATAAATGGAGCTGATGGCCAGCTCCATTTAATACTTGACTCTGAAGTCATCAGCAGCAAGAAGGGCATTGTTAGTCTGCAGAATGATGAGGATATTGTCCACAGAACTTGCAAAGATATGAGTCCTCAGGTCCTCAATGGTCTTGAAATAACTCCTGACTTGGGGTCCCTTCTTTTCCAGGTGTCCCTGGGTTTTGTTGTCCACTCTCTGATTATCAGACTCCAGGCTTCCCACCTTCTCCAGGTAGGGTGCCAAGTGGTCATTCAAGCACTGTATTATTTTCTTCTGGCTCTAGATGCCCCCAGTGCCCTCCAGACCCCTGGCCATCCCCACGGCCAAGCCCCCCGACACCCAGCTGTCCAGCACACTGACAGAGCAGAATACAGAAATCCAGGAGCCCAAGCCAGCCACCAGTACCTATACCAGTGGCCAGTAGACACTGGCCACGCTGTTGACTGGCCGGCCCAGTGGTCAAGTAGCTGCATGGAGATGAGGGTCTGGAAGTTTGTGGAAAAGCAGGAGTGGGTGCTGAATGAAGCTCATGTTGTTTAGGGAGAAAGGTAAGAAGCCAAAACTCAGGCTCAAGCATCAGTCATTAACATTTTGAGATGCATTGGATATACCTTCTCCTAGAAAAAGTCATAGCCTGTAACTGTAGCAGAATCCAACTAGGTGCTCAGCAAACCATCTTCCCTTGTCTTCCTAACACAGCTAGACCACATGTCCCAACTTCCCTTGTGATTTGATTGGGTCATGTCACCAGGTTCTTGCCATTGGAAAAGAGGCTGAGCAATAAGTATGACACCTCCAGGCAGAGACAATTAGACGATCCTGCTACGTATTTGCTCTCTTTCCTCATCTACTGGCTAGAAACAGAGAACAAGGTAGAAGACTCCATGGCCTTGGATGGTACAGCAACTAGATAGAAGGAGCTTAGGTTTCTGAATCACTGGGTGGAACAAAGTCCATCCCCTACTCCCCCAACCATCCTTACTGAACTGCAATAAAGTCAAGAAGTAAAACTTTATTGTGTTAAAATCCTGAGACTTAGGGTTTGTTTTACTACAATAATCAGCCTACTCTGATGTGGTAAGGGATTACAAAATTCCTCCCAAGTATTTCCCTCCCATGCAATGTGATTTAGTAACTTTTCCGATCAAGTGCTAGGAGTTCATTTTCCATCACTTGAATCTAAGATTGACCATGTGACTTCTTTTGGCAAATGAAACATAGAAGTGACAATGTGCCATTGCCAAGCCTAGCCCTCAAGAAGCATTGCATGCATTGTATGGATATTAAGGAAATGGTTTGTAATTATTCTATTAAACCCTGCCAGTGAAAAGATGTTTCTCAAATCTTTAGTTTTCTTTAAAAATTTAAACATTTCTCCCAATGAAATGTATTTAGTCAAGATTTGTTTTGTAAATTATTCTTTCAATGGTCTTTAAAAAAGAAAAAGTCAACTTTAACACCCATACCTTACAAATATCTCATAGTTCCCTTGAATAAATGCTGATGATGTTTTAGAACTAAGACTGAGAATTATCTCTGTTTGTTCAAAGACAAGGAGGCAACTTGATGGTTTTGAGACCTTCTATTTCATGTACAGTCTGAAGACACTGAATGGAAATCACAATAGCCCTTGAACAGTGTCTGGTGTTTTTGTCTGCAATAATAACTGTTACGCTTAAAAGCAACATATCTTTATTCTGTTTGGAATGAACTAAGGTGTAACTATAAATAACATCTTCCCATACATTCACACCTGAAAAACACTAAAATAGGTTTTTCTTAAAAGTTGTGTGTTTGGTTTAACATTGTTTCAATATTAGTTCACAACAACACTAAGCATGACCTCATTGTATTAATTATTTGAATTACATTCAGTTTTTCCACTTGTTTGCAAGGTCTCCTTGAGAAGTTTATTTTTGGCTGAGGGTTTTTTTCAGTGATTCCACTCAAGGAAGTACCCACTTGTTTTAAGTAGCACTTCTTGTCAACGACAGTGCTTCTTAAATTTTAACATGCATACGTACTCCCAGGAGATCTTGTTAAAATACAGATTCCAGTGCAGTAGGTCTGGGGTTAGGAATGGTATTCTGCACTTCTAATGAGCTCCCAACTGATGTTGATGATGCTGATCCACAGACCACACAATAGACTACAGTGGACTTTTACTATGCTGAATTTCCCAACACTTAAAATTTTACTTAGATGGAACACTATAGAGCATAGGAAGACCATGCCAGATAACAGGCAGAAGTTTGTGCAATACCTATAATTCACCATGTAATCACCTGCCTTAACTCTTTACCTAGCTGGTCATTTGCTGAAGGAAATCAAGACATCAATTTGTGTTAACACAGGAAGCAGCAGTTCTGGGACATCTCCGCATTCTAAATTACTTTCACCTTCAAAAGAAGCAGGAATCCCCCAGTTCTTTCTGCAGTTCTGTTTCCTTTTTTTTTTTTTTTTTTTTTTGTCTTTCAATATCATCAGCCTACCATCTTGAATCTATTCCAACCAATGTCACAGGTGATAGCTACTGACCCAAGCACTCACGGTAAGATATATACAAGTTGGATATTTTTTGTTGTTGTTCAGTTGTTCAGTCTAGCTTTCCATTTGATAGCATTCCCTATGTAGGGGATTTAGAATTCTTTTGGGTGATACATAGAACCAATTCAGCAAAGAGTATTTTTAAGAAACTGTAGCCTCTGAGATTTGGTTTAAGCCATTAAATGTAAATGTCTTTTAAGACCATGATCACTTTGGATCAATGGGTCCTTCAGCCATTAGTTTACCCATTCAGAAGCCTTATTTTTTATAGCTTGTTACAAAAAGTGTGATTAATATATTAATAGAAAGATCCATCAATTGAACAATAGAAAACTAGGTCTGACTCCAATTCTGCCCCCTAATTAGCTGGGTAAGCTTGCACAAAACACGTTGCTTCCCTGACCTCATTGCTTTTAATTATAAAAATAAGTTTTCAGTTCTAACTTCTTTCAGCTCAGACATCCCTTGACCTGAAATGCCTCCAGACCAGAGGCTACTCATAGCAAGTGACCCACACAGCACAAATAACACTGACACCACACCCACTTCAGCACAAGGATCCTTGGCACTGCATTTCAGGCAGGAAGGCCCCCAGAGTATCTAATGCCAGCTCCTTCATTTAGCACAAGGAAATCAAGGTCCTGGGAGGCAAGATAACTCCTTCAGGGTCACATGGCTAGTTAAGGAGAGAGCCAAGACTAGAACACAAGCCTCCTAACTCTCAGTCCCATGGTCTGCATGACAACGTGTGAACTCAGGAAGCCAGACTTTAAGAAGTCACATTAGGATTAAAAGTTGTTCCTCCATTCTGGCTACCACAGAGATTTTATAGGGCAGAAACGTCCACACGCTGACAGTCTACTAAAAGCAACATGAACTCAATCTTTTCCACGTTTTTCTGTAGTACTGGAATATAGGAAGGGTCTTGGAAACAGTTATTGAACATGAGAACAAGTGACTCCTTTGCATTTTTCCTTCTTTCAGAGATAGATTTGTAGGTTTTTAGAGTCTCAGCATGTGTAGCAGGGGCAGTTTTGATGCCCTTCCCAAATTTTTCATCATTTATCTCTGTCCTCAAAGGCTGCTCACGGCAAACTGAGATGTTCTTCCTCAGGGCTTCTTTTCTGGCCACAGGGTCATGATCAGCCTGAATGCAATCATCCCAGGGGTGATGGGAAGTATACCTACAGTATCCCTCAATCCATTGCAGAATCAGAGTTGGTAGATCAGCAATCGGGCTTTCTCATCCCTTGGGCAGGGCAATCCCCAGGCATGTTTTACAGTTTTCCAGATGCCTCTTCAAGATTGGGCTCTAGCTGCCCACAGTAGTAACTGGCTTGATAACACCCCCTTTATTTTTCCCAGCCCTTCCCTCCCTCCCTTCCCTGGTCCCCTAATAACATTTTCTGTAATTACTTCCCAAATAAACAATTTGTAGTGAAATCCTTGTGTTAAGATTTGCTTATGGGGAATTCAAACCAAGGCATGAGGGTGCCAACTTGTAGAAAATAGAGCTTTTAAAGGGTCATTTAAATTCTTTTTGATATGACAACTGCATTTTTGTTGTAGTCTGGGTTTCCCCCAAAGCAGGTCCTGAGAAAAGGACTTGAACATGAGTCATTTATTTGAGAAAAGCCCCAGGAAGTAAAAGGGAGAGAATGGAATTGGGAGAAAAGGACGGAAAAGAAAACCAATATAAAGTATGTCCATGAGTCCGTTGCTGTGGGAGTCTGTGGACACAACCTCACCAAAGCCCCACTGAAAGGCTGTATGAAACACCTCAAAATTGCACAGTGAGGAGCAAGCAACTCAGTGCTGATTCACTTACACTCCTCCTGAAGTATTAGCTCCTGAGTTTCCCCGAATGCCTTCCAAACAGGCCAAGCACACCTGGGGATCATGGAATACCCTCAGACAGAGACACTAGAACCTCTCAGTGTTTAATGAAATTGCCTGCAAAGGGACCTGCAGACACTGTCTGCAGGACATCAAAATGCTGCCCTGCTCAACAGATTATCACCCTGCCATCCTCAGAGACTACTTTGAGCCTCCCTGGCTCTGAGCTGGACTTGTTTTGGCTTCCTTGAAAGGCACCCCTAAACTCCATCAGTGCCCAATGCAAAGCTTCTAGATAAACTGAAATGCGGGTGGGGTGAGAAATGCAACCAGTAGAAGAAAAATGAGCCAGAAATCTGCTTCCCCGAGTCATGCCACAAGCTGAACTAAAAATGCTGTGTCCACGTCAGTCCCATGCCTGCCCTGTCTTCAACACCCTCTCCTGGAGGCCGGGTGGCTGTCAGGCTCACAGGACCGCACAGGCCTTTTCTTTGATGCCTCCCTGTTCAGTGTCACCCAGACAGCCTGATCAGGGGGCCCTGAGGTCAAGGCACTATCAAGAGTAAGGTTTCTTAAGTGCCATGTGTGAGACACCATCTGACACTGTTTATAGATCGATTTAGCCCCTTATTGACCATGGGACAGAAGTTAAAAGCATTGCTTTTGGAACGCAAATGTGTTAACTTCTGAAGTGATGTTTGAATTAGGGTTAAGAAGGGCCCAAAGTTTTGCTCTGCTGATTGGAGAAGGGAAAAAAAGAAAGGAAATGGACTAGAAAAGTTTTTTTTTTTTTTCCAGAGAAGAAATCAGATTATTTTGACTAAAATAAAGAGCAAGCTTATAATGAATCTATCAACTGTGGGGGTGCCTTAAAATGGCTACAGAAGTGTCTGAGTTCTGCAGCTGCCAAATGTGGATGACCTATTTATATGCAACTACTAGTTCTTAAAGTTACTCCCAGAAAGAAAAATTAAGGCCAGAAAACAGAGCAACTATTGGATTCAGACCCAAAGCAGTCACATAAGAGTCAAGTAAAGAAACATCCCATGCCTAAAAGTTGCCCATTAGTGACAGAATAATTGCACAATAAAAAGACACAGGCACTCCACAACTCACGTTGTCGGAACTCAGCACTCATTCCCTAAAATGTCTTTGGATTCATAACACAAAAGATCTAGCAAGTAAATTTCCCATTCTTTAGTAAGCCACATGATAAAATGCCTGTGATCTATGTGTTACATAATGAAGTTGACAATTTTTAGCTGATGTGTTTCTTATCTACTTATGTGGCATAATAGGAAGCAGTGGTAATTAAGATAATTAGATATGAATAGGAAACAGCTTTTCTGATTAGAACCAAAGACTGGGCATCCTGGATACTCAACACAAGGAAATCAGTGTGTGTGGCTTGTTATAAGCTGGCACAGCCGTACTTCTGCAACACAGTGATTATTATTACATTAATGATGACCATGAGGCAAAACGAGGTACTGGAGTCCCCTTTGTACCATTCAGAAAAGAGCAGATAATGTTCAACAGGGCTTGAAAAGTTTAGTAAACTCTGTTGTGTTTTAATTCTTTTAAAATTAACAAAGTGAGTTAAACGTTAAGTTAACTCTCTATTAACCCTTATAGTGGATGAACCAAAGGCTTGCCAGAGAAGAGTTTGCTGTGGAGATTATCAGTCCAGTAATAAAGAGATAAGAATCCTAAGAAAATTAATGAAATGGTATCTGTAAGTGAAATATCCAGAAGGAAATAATATTGTGTTGATATGAACTAGGAGGTGTTTATAAGGAACTCAAAGGACATTTCAAAACCATTTTTTCTGGACTCTATTCAGAATATTAAGAAACAATAAAGAGCTAAGTCTTTAATAGTCTCTAAGTTAAATGTAATGTGGGCACAGATATTTCAGGGGATCAAGATGTTTGCTAAAGAAGCCTTTGTACAGTCTCAGTGCCCCTTATAAATCATGTCATATAGAACTTTTAGTTCCTGTTGAGCTGTGGAAATAAAAATTAAAATTTTCATAGTTTATGTAATTGTTTGATTAACATCTGTTGGACATCTGTTGACTTCTACCAAGATACCTATCTGGAGAAGTGCAAATGGCTCTGCTTTACCCAGAAGTCAAGGACACTATCCAAATGATCAGGTAAGGAGCATGCCCATATGGCCTAAGCATATTTAAGTGTGCATGCACATCTGTATGCGTGCATGCTGGGTGAGGAATAAGGTGGCATGTATACATATCATGATAGAAGGGGCTAGAACTGATCATCTTTCAGGCCCTAGAACAATGCTTATGGTTCAGTAGGACAAAAATTTATAATGTAGACTTTGATTGCTATCAGGCCTACATTCTCTGACAGCCATCAGAAAACCATTTATTCTTTAACTGTTTAGTCAAAAATTATTTATTGAGCATTTATTAAGTGCCAGGATCTATTTTAAATGCTAGGACCACATTAGAGAACAAAGACAAAGTTACTGCTACTTGGTGTTACAGTTACAATCAATGTAAGTCTAAAAATTTTTCAGAAACAAGTAGATTTTCTGATCCATATTTTTCCATTGTAAATTTATGATATACCAAGACTTGTTATTGAATAAAATGCTTCTATGCAATCCTATTTTAACTAGGAATTATATTCCTAGGAAAATATAAGGAAGTGAATTGTCTCACATATAGTGAGAAAAATTGTTCGTATAGGTGAAGTCTTGGCAACTCTTCTCTAGTGCCATATGGTATATTTATACAATGGAATACTACACAGCTATAAGAAAAAGGAAATCTTACCTTTTGTGACAGTATGGATGGACCTGGAGATTATTATACTAAGCTAAATAAACCAGTCAGAGAAAGACAAAAACCATATGATCTCATTTAAATGTGGAATCTAATAAAATAAGCTGATGAACAAAATAGGACCAGAGGCATGGATACACAGAACAGACTGACAGATCTCAGAAGGTAGGGAGGTGGAGAGGACTGGAAGAGATTGGCCAAAAAACATAAATGCATATACACATAGCTCACAGACACAGACAGCAATGTAATAAAAAAGGAGGGGGAAGGCTGGGTAGAAGGGGGCAAAAAGGAGGAATGTGGAACACCTGTAATATTGTCAAGATTAAAAAAGAGTGAAAGAGAGGCTGAATTAAAAGAAAGTAGCTCAAACCAACATGGAGAGAAGAAAAAGTGGTTTGGACTGAGCTCCCACCCATAAATTGCCATGATTCCTAAGGCTGCATGACTAGTTCTTCTACTTTAGGTATGCATAGGAAATCTGGTGGGTACCAGCAATGACACCCCAGCCTAGGTGACAATGGCATCTTCAGCTAGATGTTATTAACAGAAAAAGCCAACAGTTCCCAGCTCAAGCTCCTCCAATGACCCAGGCTCTTCACTCAGTTCACCTAGCTCTCCCTTCTGTGGGGTTTATGAAGAGCTGCAAAGAGAAGCAGACAGAGTACAGTCACTTCATTATCCCTCAACATTTAGTCCCTATGACTCTAATCA
Organism: Pteronotus mesoamericanus; assembly: GCF_021234165.1. Taxonomy (NCBI): domain Eukaryota; kingdom Metazoa; phylum Chordata; class Mammalia; order Chiroptera; family Mormoopidae; genus Pteronotus; species Pteronotus mesoamericanus. The sequence goes on along the minus strand of NW_026555105.1, from coordinate 29,447,030 downwards.
AGCTAATGTGCCAAATCCTGTCTAAAAATATATTCAGGGGTGGGCAAAAGTAAGTTTATGGTTGTGAGTACATGAAAAAGTTTATTCTTGTATTATTATTTATTAATTATTCTATTTTTCATACCAAAAATTATAAACCTAGAGGTTTTTTTTACCACCCCGTTTGTATTTTATGCCAAACTGCCTCTATGGAAACTACAACCAACTTAGACTCACACAAGAAAGCTGGCATTTGCTGAATCAAAAATGTAGGAAAAAATCCTGAATTACCAGTTTACTGGCATCAAATGATGCAAATACAGAATTTTTCTATTTTGACCTGCTTTGGTGTTGGCTACTAATGATACTAATTCACTCTTCCTTTGCTTAACTCATCATTTCTAAGGCAACTGTTAGTAATCCTGAAGGCCTGTCTTCCCCAGAAGAGATCAAAGAATTGGGCCAGAGCTAGCATAAATTTGTAAACCTGAAATCATGGTAAAGAGCAAAGGAGAATGGAGAAAGGCGGTAACATACTGAAAACATTTTACTCTTTAAGGAAGAATATGGAATGTCCATAGAGTGACTGGCTATCGATGGCTGGAAAGTTTTTAAGAGAAGAAGGTATTCAAAATATGCATTCATAGAAAATATTTTGATATAAACAAAAAGGAACAAACCCTTTAACTTGACAAGAAAAAAATAGAGGCCCCAGACTCCAGTTCTCCCAGTCACGTATCATTCTTCCCATCTGTTTGCTAATATCAATGCAAACATCGTCACAGTAAGGAAAGTGAGACTTCCTGATTCATTGCTCATGCATGCTACCCTACACCTGTCATTATTCAACTCTCAATTTATGAATAAGACACAGAACATTTAACAAGCACAGGGCAAGCCATTTTATTGATGGGAATGTTGAATTACTTTCCCTTATTAACTTTAAAGTGTAGGGTGACTCCATAAATAAGACTGACTTGGCACACATGCATATTTCCAATCAACACCTGTCTTTGAAAATTCACAGCATCTCTTGTCAACAGTCCAACTCACAGAGTATCAGGTTCCCACTCACCTTTTTTAACATCTAGTAATTAACCAGAAAGATAATCCATCAGGACTCTTACCACTGTGTAGTAAAGGAAGCACCAAGTGCAGGTAATTCTTTAATCTTACTCTTAAAGGCTATTGCGGATACTCCTGTTATACCCTCCAAAACATCTCTGGGCTGATGATTGTTCTACTGCAAAACAAACACCATTTAGCTTTCCTCATTCTGCTTTTGAACTATAATAGAAGATAGATTTTCCTGGTGTCTTGACTACTGCCAAAGAATAATGATGATCCTTATGTAATGTAATAACACCTTGTATTATATAACACCTCTGCCTTCCAAAAACTCAAAGCACTTTCATAAAGCCTAACTCTATCACTTTCATCCTCACTGAGGTAGATGGAGATATATATACAATCCTCATGTACAGGCCAGGAAAACAGAGACAATCAGAGGTTAAGCTGATCCTCTGAGATTGCACAATCCTGTTAATGATGAGGCCGGAACTCTCTGCATTCATTTCCTGAGCTGCTTTTTCTTCTCCTAAGATTCCAAAACACATAAATAATCTGACATTTCTCTGAAATTAAGAATGATAATGGCTACTTAAGGCAGAAAAAATATTTCACCCTCTTACTATCTCATAACCATGCGTACTTTTTAAGGGCCTTAAAAATTTATCCAGACACCTTATTTTTAGATCAGTAACAATTATAACTTGGAGGCTGACCATCAGTAGCCATGTAGAACAGAGACAAAGTGAAGATATTAGTTTCACTAGTAGAACACTAACATAACTAATACTGATTAGAATTCAGGCACCACATCAGGCACTGTATGCATGATTTCTCATTTAATCCTACATCAACCTGTAAGGAAGGTGATAGCATCCCCACTTTAAATAGGAGGTAAGTTAGACTTGGGGGTTACTTTTACAAGAACATTAGCCAGTGAGCGGCAAATTCTAGATGGTCTCACAAAGGAAATGATCTGCTGTGCCTAGAAGTCCTTAAAAATAATCTGCCTTCAATTGCAAGCAAGGCAGAATGATGGGTCCCAGATAAATGATCTTGAGTGCACTAAGTTAGTTGAAGCATCAAGAAATTGTTGCTATTCACCTGCTTTACACCTACAAAAATGGATATTTCGTAGGATTCAAACTATTACTGGGAGCAGGGGTTGTGATTGACTTTGGGGGGGAAAAATCTCGACAGTGTTAATACTGAGGGTAAATAAAGTCAGACGATGTCTTTGAAAGCACAGCCCAGGGCTTTAGATGAAAGAAGCCGGCTGGAAGGAGAACTGTGGTTCAAAAAATGCACCAATTCATAATAAGCTTAGTGAGAAAAGGGTGTGTTCCCACCACTGGAGCAGAAGTTTCCTTTCCCAAGCCCTTCTAGGATTTTGCCCTTCCCATTCATCCTTTCCAATCAAATTGATCCTTTAGGTAAACACAGGAGGGATTAGAGACCTTTAATTGGCTTTGAGGAAGAAATGGTAATCTGAGATGCCCCAGGCAGGAACTCTCTTGTGTCTTGTGGGAGAGAAGCAGGGAGAGGAAAGGAAATATCTGCTGCTTGACAAGCTGTTCCCAGCCAAAGAGAAGAATATTCAAGAACAGGCAAGGTTGTTAAACCATTCACCCAAATTAGGCCCAGAGCTATGAGCATGACATCTTGAATTTCTTTTTTCATTTCAGCGCTTCCTGTGTCAAGTAGGAAAGTTCAATGGCATCCCAGAGTCCCGATCAGTGTTTTTCACACTTTGGCATACATTAGTAGCACCTGGATGGAGCCTTGAGGGGTTGGGGTGGGGAGAGGCCACAGATCAGAGATTTTGATTGATTAGGTCCACAGTGGGTCCTAATAAGTTGCTGATGGTTCAAGAAACACACTAAAAACCACTAGCCTACTTCCAGTTATGTACAGTTGCACTGCATCTTCCTGCCATGCAGTGCTATTACCTGAGCCATTGCTGTACATACAGAAGCCATGCATGATCCAAGGAGGATAAACCAAAGAGATGATGCTCCCCCAAGGGATCGCGACAATAAGGGATCAGCTTTGGTACAACCAACTTGCAACACAGCTGGCTCTGTAGGATTTATATTAATAATAATAGTTAACAGTTATTGACTAGTTTCTTATGTGCCAGGCTGTATATTGTCACTATCAATCTTATCCTTGAGATAAGTGCACTGTTATTACCCCTGTTTCATAAATGTAGACTCTGAGCTTCATTGGGCTAAGTCCACGGTCACTCAGACAATGAAGGAACTAGATGTAGAATCCCTGACTCTCTGACTTAACTGCTGTACACTGTACTTCCTGAACTCCAGAAACACTAGATCAGGAAAACAGTGGTCCACCTACAGTGTTCTTTAATAAAGGAATAAATATAGGTGGATAGGAGGCCATAGCTTTTTCTTCACTCTGCTTTCTTATTTCTACTCTGGATAATGCAAACATTCTCCAGCCTCATTTCCTCCTCAGCCTTTTCCATACTAGCACATGGGGAAATGCTTTGTGTATTGAAGTACAGGAGATTGGAAAAGGGGTGCCCAGCTACCAGAGGTGGTGCCTTAGATTTATCTATCTTCCCTGTTGAAACAAACACCTCATTCCTTGTGGGAACATCACCTGATGCTTGGGGACTCTGGCCCGGAAATATGGTTTGAGGCTCCCAAGGAAGTTGATTGCAAGGGGTGAGACACATTAAACAGAAAAGCTTGTTAACTTTATGACACTAAATTCTTGCATTGTCCATACCATCTCTTTGATGTTGTGGGGCAGGAGGTAGGAGAATGGAGCTGCAGCGATACCAGGCTCTTATCTGAATGGAAAGTTTCTTTCATTGCTACTGCTCTGGCTTAGCTTTGCTACTTAAACTAGTCTCATAGCTTGCTTCTTCACCATGAAATTCCTACTTTATAGCTTAACCCAGAACCTGGCTTCCAGAGGCCACTTGCCTGGGACTACAAGCTTCTGGTGTAAGAGTTGATGAGGCCTCCCCTCTTGTTGGGACATGCTGAGCTTTTCCCAGGAGCTGGGTATCTGGCATACAAAGTTCAGATCCAACCTCTGGACCATGTCAGTTACTAGGAACAGATCTTCAGGAACACTTACCGCACAGTGACTAATCACCTTAGAATCACTAGCTCCAGAAGAGTGATGTTGCTTTGTACTTTTGTTCTAATTCACTCCTTTGCTTTACTGAACTAAAGTACGCAGATGTGTGGCCATATGTTTGCTTTTAGTGAAATATATCCACTTTCCCTAGTGATGCATTTAGCCAAAACCAATTACCCCTCATATTGACCATTTTCAAACCTATTCAAATATTTCCACATTAAAACTGCATATACCCTTTGACTTAGCAATAACATTTTTAGATATTTATTCTACAAATATACTTGCACATGTGCAAAATGAGGTATAACAGAATTGACTGTAATAGTAAAATATTGGAAACAATCCAATCCATCTGATCCATCAGTAAGAAGCCAGCTAACTAAGTTACAGGTAATCCATGCAACAGAATAATATGCAATCACTAAAAAGAATTAGGTGACACATGCTGGGACTGAGATGGTGAGCCACCATGAGTGATGAGCAGCTAAACTGTGCCTTGGACTTAATGAGGTACCTGCCTCCATAGCAAATTGAGAAAAATCTCAGTGACTTGATTGACTTGGTCCCCAGTCTATGTGAAGATCTCCTGTCTTCTGTTGACCAGCAACTAAAAATCGCCAAAGACAAGGTGCTGGGAAAGGACTAACTTTTGCGTGACTACAATAGAGATGGTGGCTCCTAGCGGTCATCAGGGAGTAACAAGTATGACCCTCCTTTGGAGGATGGGGCCGTACCTTCTGCTCGGCTGACAAACCTGGAAGTGGAAGCCAACAGTGCCTTTGACCAGGAGGGAGACCTGTATTTTGAAGGTGATATCTCATCTGTGGAAGCACAGGAGAAATCCAGTGATTGCATCGCCTATTACAAGCTGATCTCCACAGTGATGTTGTGGCTGCAAACCAACAACTCTGGCTCTGGCACCATGAACCTCAGAGGCAGTCTAATCAGAGAGATGGAGAAAGACAAACTGTGAACCACGGCTCCCAACACATAGCCAATATTGTGCACCCTGTAGAGGACGTGGAAAACAAAATCAGAAGTACGCTGAATGAGGCCTACTTTGGAAGACCAAGGCTGAGGTCTGTGCAAACTTTCGCAGACAAATCAGAACAAAAAGCTCTTAAGAACTGGCCTGGTGGAGACTTTGAAAAGAAAGCAACAATGTTAAATCTCTGCTTTACCTAACCACATGCCACCCACTCCTTAGACTCCTTTATTAAAAAACTCATTTTCTGCTCCATTCCCTTGTCCTTTCTTTCCCTGACAGGTCACACAACTTTTGTCACTGACCTGTACAGCGCCATCTCTCTCTGGGAATAAAGCCACTTAACACCCTTCCTCGTCTCTCCAAGGCCTGCTCCTCACCACTTTTTGCTATCAGAACTCAATGTTTCCATAGACACCATGTGTGTTTTGCTTTCTGCATCTCCCTGTCTCCCCAACACCCATTTATAGGCATAAAATACACTATCTGCCTCTCTTTCCCTTCCACCTTTTTGTTACACAGGCATAAAAAAATGTAAAATTAAAAAAATATGTAATAACTGTAGAATGTGAAAGATAGAAGAAAAACTGGAAATCCTGCATTTTTTTCAATCACCGAGTCTTAACACCTCCATCCCTGAAACATCTATACCATGTTCTTCATTCCCAGGGCCTTTATCGTAGTTTAGGTCATTATTACTGTTCAATATTCTATTACAGGAGTGCCCTTGCTGCTGTGCCTGCCTCCAATCTCTGTCCCTTCCAACCCCTGCTTTTTTTTGTTGAAATCTCTTTTTTTGCTGAAATCTCTCTGATGACTCTGAATGACTTTGAGATGACACTGCAAGCTTCTTATGTGATCTACAAGTTACTCCATGATCTTCCCTTTCCTACTTTTGGAGCTTTGTCTTCTTCTTTCCTACCTTCACCTATACTGAATTAATTATAGCCTCCCCAAGTCCCAGCCAGGAGCTTACCATCATGGACTATAGATGTTATTTACAGATGTTATTCCTTGTGCCTGTAATGCCCTTCTCTGCCTCATCCACCTATCTGACTTCTCTCCATTCTGTGAACTCAACTCAATTGTAACTTCTTCTGGGAGCTCTTTCATTTTTGTTGTTGTTGTTTTTGTCTTTTAAAAGACATTATTTATTTGTTTTTAGAGAGAGAGAAAGGGAGGGAGAAAGAGGAAACAAACATCGATGTGAGGGAGAAACATTGATTCGTTGCCTGTTGTACGTGCCCCACCTGGGGACCAGCAATGCCCTGACCTGCATCAAACCAGCAACCTTTCGCTTTACAGGACAGCGCCCAACTAACTGAGCCACACTAGTCAGGTCTGGGAACTCTTGTCTATAGTCTTTGTCTTCCAGTTCCAGCAGAGATAGCTACATCTAGGACCTTCCCCTAGCATCCTCTGTGCTTCCTTCAAATTTTAATGCTTCATGCTCTACTTAAAAAGAGAACTTACCATTTTTCAAGTGTACCTTTTCTTCTCTTACAGTTGTAGCTCCTTGAACATAAGGACTATGTTTTACCTCTGTTTCTTACCCTAGGTAGGTGCTAGGTGGTGTCTATTTTACAGTTCATGCTCGGTTCCTGATAAGTGATAAAAGATTAGGGTGCCATTCTTCTGGTTTCTAGAACAGCATTCTTTATAGCATACCTAAAATAATAATTGACTAATTGATTAAGAAGGATGTGTATCAACAATCAACAGTGATCTGTAAAACAGGAGATTTTTCTTCACACTATATAGAAATATAACTGTACACATTTCCCATGATTCCAAAGACCTGATAACTGCAACTGCATTCTAAGAACTGATTTAATGTATACTCAATTTTGCCCTAAGAATTAAGTTATTCATTCAAGTATTTATGTATATTGGCTTCTTATTACTGGTTAAAGCAGGAGCTGCCTCTTCTACCTAAATGAACTTGCTGAGGTTCACTTCAGAGATGACATTGTTAACAGTTCTCAGATTCTGCTGCAAGATTCCTTGATTCTCATCCAGAGTATTCCTCAGCTGGCTGGCAGGTTTGTCCATGAATGCCCAGTCCTCGACAACACCCTCAGTTGTCTGTCAGGCACAGATAAAACACTTTGAGTAGCTCCCTCATTTCACACCAGCGCATCTTCTCCCACCCTCCTTCCTTTGTCAATGAGCCTGGTAAGTTGTGGGTAGATACACTGGAAATCTGCAACATTTTTATTTCCAGGTTTCATGCCAGGGCCAACTTAGAGAGAAAACTATTTTAGAGTATAGAATATTTGGGGGCCTAAATAATGAAAGACATCCAAATACAGACCAAGATGGAATCATATTATAATGTTTAATTATAAAACAAATAGAAACCACCTGCAAAGAGCCCACTAAGCTCCAGAAATTAATTTGTGCATAAAATTGTCTAGAAATCAAAGTTTCTTTTCCCAAAGAAACTAAGTTAAAAATCATGAATCCTTTCACCGACCTGCTTTTAATGGGTATTTAATGCTCCTTTCATTTAACTCTGATAGACGTGAAGAATCCTTTTGCCACATCCAACAGTATGTGGGCAAAAAATAAGTCCAACTTCCAACGAGTAAAATGTCTGATTTTCCCACAACCCTTGCAGAGGGAGAAACTATGTTTGAGGAAGATTGGGAGGAAACCCCCAAGACAGGGCAAAGGGGAGTTTGCATGAGCCCTAGACTGCTGGCCTGGAGAAGCTGTTTCCTGCAGCCAGTCGCAGCCCAGCTGGGCATCTGTATTCCAGGAGGCAGTGCATAAAGCTAAAAGGAAATTCCACAGCATCAGACAGACACAAATTGAGGGACATTCCACAAGATAACTGGCCTGTATTCATTAAAAATATCATGAAAGACAAAGAAAGATTGAGAAACTCTTCCACATTAAAAAATACAAAAGACATGTTAACTGAATGCAACACAGATCCAGGATTTTCTTGTGCTATAAAGAAGATTATTAGGACAATTGAGGAAGAGAATGAGGTTTACAAACTAGATAATAGTACTTTGTCAATGTTAATTCTTGATTTTTGATAATGGTACTCAGTATATAAGGGCTTGTCCTTGGTTTTAGAAAATACACACTGAAATATTTAAGGGTAAAAAGGCATCATGTTTGCAACTAATCCTTAAACAGTTCTGAGGAAATTATACATATATATATGGAAGGAAGGAGAGGGGAGGGAGGGAGGAATTGAAAGAGATATGATTAGTAAAACACTGAATGTGAATGTGAAAGGTATACAGCAGTTTTTTGTACAATTTTGAAAATTTTTGTTAGGTTTGAAATTATGTTAAAAGAAAAATTTTGTTTGAGATTCCATCATGTCATTACAATTCTGTCCTGTGGTATAATTGGCAGTCACGTGGGCTTAGAAGCCTAACATGATCTTTAAAGTTTTTCACCTGAGCAGCAATAGAGAGATGCTACAAATAAGTCCTACAAGGTGTGAGGCCACCCCTTTGAAAGTGTCCTTGCCTCTGGTTCTTCTATACTGAGCTGGCTCCTAGTGGGAGGGTAGTGCCAGCCTATCAGCCTATAGCTGCCTCCAAAGGACCATTTTGAGTGTTCCGGACAGAGCTTCCTATTCTGAAGACATGAGCAACATTCAGTGATTTCACCCAGAACTTTGGTTGAGCCTGTTTGGTTTGGCTTTCCTTAGTTTTACTCTGCTATGCTTGGACAACTGTGTAGATCTATTTACAGCTTTCCCTATTGTCTGAGAATGTGGCTTTGAGACACTATCACAAGCCACATTTAATATGGGTACTAATGGTTTTTTTTTTTGGTTGTCGTTTTTTTTTGTTTTTGTTTTTGATACCTAGATGTACAACTGGGCCTTCATACCATCCTCTCTTCTGCAGGGTCATCGGTGTCCTGGAACTTAAGCTGGCCCTCTTCATTCCAAGCAGCTCCCCCAGACTGCCTCTCTTGGCCTTTTTTTCCAGCAGCTCTCATGGTGAAATGCTTGACATGGCCCTGCTCAGGCTTGTCCACATGCCAAAATCAACATTCAATACGTACTTCTGGGTTTTTTAGAGCTGACCCCAAAAGATCTATTTACCCAGACATTGACATTCTCATGAGTAATGGGCAAAACTCTGAGGACACACTGTTGGTGGCAAAATAGAATTCAGAATCCCACCCAGAATTTCAGATTTGTTCAGGGATGTAGAGATTGTCAATTCCAACCATCTCATTTTAGGATAAAGAAAATGGGGAGGCACTAAAAAACTTGCCTAAAAAAAAACCAAAAACAAAAACAAAACAAAAAAAAAAAAACCAGCATTAGAACCCAGGTACTCTGTCTCCTGGATGAGTTCCTTTTGACTCTACCAAAGGAATGAATGCACTTGGGTGAAACGACCCCAGGAGCCTGAATTATTAGGTGGGTAATGGCAAAGGCAGCCTCCCAAATACATACTTTGGGATTAGAAACAACATTTCCAAATCCTTTTTCAGAATCTTACATGAAGAAACCTCAAACCCAGGATTGCGGCCAAAAACAATGATTCTCAAGTCCCTCTGAAATCCTGGATGGATGTTTAACTGGGCAACATACTAACTGACTCCTGTGGCAGATGCGGGCCTCCGCAGAGCTCCAGCACTGACACTTCAAAGAGAGTGGATGTGTGTGTGCGTCTGAACCACACGCAGCAGGCCATTTGCTCTTATCAACAGGAGAGATGAGTGCAAGAAAATATGAGAGGAACTTCTGAAAAGTAATGCAGAACGATATGCCCCTTATTAACTTGATTCACACATTTCTCACAGAATCCAGAAAACTTTACTGAGAAACTTCATACAGAAACTTACAGAAAATATATACTGGAAAAAGATATTTTACTCTCCTCAGGTCCTAGTACTAAACATGACAGACAATACTCCTTTCATTCACTCCTTCATTTATTCATGCACATGACAAATAATTAATGATTCCAACTTTGCAATCAGTGTCATGATGGATTCCTGTGAGGTATTTATGACTATTCTTGAAAGTCATTGGTGAGAGATGCTTCCAGGGACCTTCAGCTCCTGGGTACTTCCCCATGTCTGGGCAGAGAGAGCTCTGGTGGTCAGAGAGGGAAAGCATGTCAGGTGCTGGCATTTGGAATTTGGGCCAGCATGTTTAAAATTATGAAATGTCAAGGGAATGTTCAAAAGGCACAAAGATAATTGCTTTTAGTGTATTCTTCCAGGACTGATAAAGAGCTCAGAACAGATGGTGTTGGAAATGGTAGAAGAAGAGACCTCTAAGAAGAGGGTAAGGATGGGGAATTGGGTCAGTGAGACAATCTTTTCTACCACACTAAGAACCTCTTGACAAGGGGAAGCTACCAGTGTGTGTAAGTATCAGAATGATAACATCAGATTCATAGAAATTCTTTTTTAGATCAACAGGTCTTATTGTGGAGATCTAGTTGCTTTCAAAACAATTATGTATAAAGATTCACTGTTATGTGTGTGTTTCACAAGTAACACTCATCCTCTCAACAAATATCTATTGAGCACCCACTACGAATATGTATTGGGCCCCAGGAAAATTCCTTTAACACTTTTTTAAATGCAGAGTTTGCAAGTGATTTTTTAAGTGAAATACAGATAATGCCAAACCATCATATAATATCCATTCTATATGCAGGCCCATGTGTTCTCTTAAGCGGCAGCACCTGGGAAAGAGTCGTAGCCACCGGGTGTTATTCCAGACCTGGGTAACCACCCCACCCCAGGATTTCTTATACCTGGGCACCATTTGTCAACATTAAAATCGTTTTAAAATTTTGTTTTTTTAAATAAAGTGAGATCACAACCTGGGGACAGTTAGGATAATTGGGAAAATTTTTTCCAGCCATCCAGAAAAGAAGTAATGGTCTAAAACTGAAGCTGAATTCTCAAATAGTAAGTAGAGGAGATGAATGTGGGCTTGTTATTCTCCACTTGCTGCTTATCCCACCAGATCCCTTTTGCTCCCATGGCTTTCCTTTCTACACGCAGGAGCCTGACCCCTGTGGCCTACCGCAATAAAGTTGGCCATCTCCTGATGCTTGGTTGGTCTTTGCTGATGGGAAGCCTGGTAGAAGGTCAGAGGATGGCAGGAGAGAGAGCAGTGAGGTTGATTATTTCCCCTGCTCCATTCCTGCTTCAACACAGTTCTGACGGTGGCTGCACTGCACCATTTCAGCTCCCATTTTGGTTCTAAGCTTACATTTAAGGTACTTTGGGGGAATTTCACAGCCACCTTTTCCCTTATTTCTTGTTGAAGAGGCTATTTTCACTCCATTTTATGTCCCCACCCCCTTTGTCAAATATTAATTGGCCATAGAGGCATGGGTTTGTTTCTGAGCTCTCTATTCTGTTCCATTGATCTACGTGTCTGTTCTCATGTCAGGACCAGACTGTTTTGATTACAGTGGCCTGGTAATATAGTTTGATATCAGGTATTGTAATGTCTCCTACTTTGTTCTTTCTCAAAATTGCTGAAGCTATTCTGGGTCATTTATGGTTTCATATAAATTTTTGAAATGTTTGTTCTATATCTGTGAAATATGTCACTGGTATTTTAATAGGGATCCTTTTTCTTATTTCTTAGGATGTTAACAGCATCCCACAGTTGTCCCTGGGTCTTTCATTATTTTTTCTTAAATCCCTCATCCCTACTCTGTAAGTAGACTCTTCATTAAACTTTCTGCCATTCATCTCTTTGAATGTTTCCTGTAGAAAACATAACTTATACAGAGAATAAAGATTATTTGCAAGGTTACTTGGTTGTGTTTTGTGGTCAATCTGAGGTGTATATGGGAAGTTGAGAAGAGATCAAAAACGAAGACTGCCCAGGTTCTGACCAGAGGAGTTAGGCCAGGCCAATAGTCGGCAGTGTCAGTAGGATGAGTCAAAGAGTCTAATAGGAAGAAGCAGATTGAGATGCAGCAGAAAGAAGGAGTGTGCAAAGTTACTCACAGGTGTGTTAGCACTGTGGATATGTTGACTTAAGTCTCCAGGTAGAGGTGCTGCCATTGGAATAGAGGTGAACGATGAAATTAAGCTGAGCAATGGAATTAAGCTTGGAGATAAATTTGGAATAATAGAAAACCATTAAGAAAACCTCAAGCAAAATTTGCCACTTACACCTCCATCCTTTTTCTTCTGCTCTTCCCTCAGCCCCACCACACTTCTGCCCTTTCAACCTCGACTCCCCGCACCTGACCCGAGGTTACCCTCCCAGGATAATGTCATATATTTTCAAGCCTCTCTCTGTTCATCACTAAAGACTTATAATTCCTAATTCCTCAGTGACCTGAGTACTGTTCTCCAAAGTGAGAAGGAACTCTTCTGACAAATTATCTTCTCCTAATATAAAAATGAACTCACATGTCACTGTTCCAAGAGAAGATTTGCAAATTTCAAAGGACAATGGTTGGATCACCGCTTGGGGAAGGACTGAAGTTCTAGTTCTCAAAGCAGGACCCTCCCCCTCTTGAGCGACAGACAGAGTCTGGAGTAGTGCTCAGGGTCGTGGGATAAACATGGTGCATCTTCCTTGAACATCAGTTTTATTCAAAGAGTTGGGAATGGGTGACATTTTTAAATTAAATAAAACAAGGATGTGTTATTGAAAGGATGTAAAGTTTCCAGCAATTTTTAAGATAAAATATAAGTCTCCAAAACATTCCCCGCCAAAAAGTTCACACTGAGTTTGACCTGCTCATGGGGGTACTTAGTGGGAAAGTTAAGCTAAGTCAGTGCTTCTCTGAGGACTGTGCCAAAGATGGGAATTTCTGGACATTGTATGGCAAATATTTGAGAGGCAGCAAGACGTATGATACCCTCATAAATCATGCATCTTTAGCCCACCCAGACACATATACCACAAGCCTGGGCCTTAAGTGAAAGTTCCTTGTTTAGCTGACTTCCCTAGCTTTGGAACTAGGTGCATAAAATATCTTTCAGATGATGTAAATCCATCCACTACAAGCCTTCTTTAGATTTTTCTGTCATACACTGTTTTGAGTATAACACATTTGCTTTCTTCCTGCAAAGAACATATCCTGATTCCAGAAAAATCTTCCAGGGGACAGGAAAAAAAATGCATACAACAACTTCTTGAAACATTCGGCACCTGCCACAATCACCAATAAATCTAAACTGGACAGCTTGACATTTCCTCAAACAAGACCCCACCTCTCAAAGAACATTTGTCCTAACATGAAAAACAATAAAAGCCCAGCTGATAGAATGCAAAACATTTTCCCTTGTCTAGCGGAGAAGCAAAAACAAAATATTTGCTTGCTTAGGCAGCAATTTGAACTGTTTCACAGTCCATGAATATTATAATCTTATTCAAATTTCATCAGCAATAATCTTTAAGAATCTTCAAATTGGAAGAATTTATATGCTGTCCCCACACTCAATTTTTTGAAACCTACCTGTCCAAAGAAAACTTCACTCTGATCTACTTAAGTATTGTATATGCCTGAATGAAGGCTGTGGAACTCATTGCATCCTTTTTTACTTTGTAAAAACACAGTTGTCAGTTCCGGCCTTAGAAACAATTCAACTTATAAACAATTTAATGGAGGTTTCCTGTCTCCTCCTTTCCCCTTTAACATGGAGCCTTCCTCCGTTTTTTCCAAAGGGGACCTTAGCTTCCCCACCAAACCCCCACTCCCACAGGCCCTCCTCCCTCTCACCACTCAAGGGCTGCCAAGTTCTCCCAAAAGGAGGAGGAAAGGACATGGCAGAGCCTCTACCAGTTTCCCAATCCATCGCGCTGCCTCGCGAAGGATTGAAAGCGTGGGCCTCCGCAGCCTCTGAGCACTTTCATTCCAACTTAGCCACTTGGGGAATCCAATAGGCTTTTATGATGGCTTGGGAAGATAACCATCCCTTGGAACATTGTTCTGTAAGAAAAATGCGTCCAAAGTTCCAAGGAACTTTTGGAACAGAACATTTTCACATGATAGGACTTCTGTGATCTACATAATGTTAGAAACTTACACATGGTTTCCATGGACCCGCAAGATTTCATGGGAGTTCCCTAACAATGTCACCAAAAATTAATCTAGAGGCTATTGGGAAGGGCTGGGAAAAATCATCTGTTTGCTTAAGCACTCACCAAAGAGGAGCAAAAAGTGTATTCTTTGAATTTGACTTTTGTTATTTTGTAAAGTATCAAAAATAGTCATAGTGAGGGAAATTAGAACTCTTTTGGACTTCACTTATTTAATGGTTTGATACTGTTATTTTGAATTCTATATGGGAAAAAAGAGTTTACAGCATTTTGACAATCTTAAACAGGCCTTGATACTAGATAGAGGAAAACATTAATATTTGCACAAATACCAGCCTTGGCTTCAGCCCTAAGTGCCTAACATCTGGGTGTCTATTCTGTAATAGTGGGGTGCTTAACAATCCCTTCCAGTTTAACATTTCATGGTGTCAGTCATTCTCTCCTGTCTTCATGAATGGATCTCCAATGGGACCTTCCTACCCTGGATGACTCAGTGCCCAGATTCCTCCTGCTTTAGCTATAAACACAGCAGTGCCTCCTGGATCCATGAGTTGGCATCCCCAGAACCTAATTAAGCAACAGATAACATGCAGGACATCAACAAATACTACCTAGAAACTTTAGTAGACAACATCTGCAAATCACCCTGTGAATATTCATGACCCAATATCAATATTCACAATATTTCAAGTTAGACAATCATTGAATTGCATCTACCAGAGGCCAAAGAGTTGTAAAATTCTCTGTGCACCACAGTGCAATAAATCCTAATGCTGACGTTACTTTAATTTACTTCCATTTTAGAAAACAAGTAGCAAGACATCCTAAGTTTTGAAAATGGAAAGGTCAATATCTGTCAATTGGTATAAGAGAAAACTGAGTTAATGCTTTTTGTTGTCTGTCCATTGTGCCTCCTCTCCCTCCCTTCCCCCCTATTTTCTCTCTTTCTTTCTCTCTCTCTCCCTCTCTCTTTCACTCACACACACACACAAACACACACACACACACACACACACACACACACACTCTCACCATCCCTTCAATGTGTGCCAAAGGTTTCAACAGTCAAAACGTTGAGAATAAAGCCAAGTCTTGCTTAGCAATGAGGTTTTGATTCCACGCAACTTGAGATAAAACAACCTGCTAAGTCAAAATGGCTTGTCTGAGCTCTGGAATCAGATAAAACAGGGGTCAGTTAACTGTGGCTTATGGGCCAAACCTGGCTCATCACCTGTTTGTGTACACCTACAACCCAAAAATCGCCTTTACATTTTTAAATAGTTGAACATATTTCAAAAAAGTATAATAGTTTGAGACATAAGAAAGTTTTATAAAATTTAGCTTCGGATGTCCCTAGGTAAAGTTGTATTGGAATACACCTACTACTTGCTTGCATATTGTCTATGACTGCTTCACACTACAAGAGAAGAATGGGGCAGTTGCAACAAAGATTCTATGGCCCACAATGCAAAATATTTACTATCTGATGCTTTACAGAAAAAAGTTTGCCAATCCATGAAATAGACGTACACTTTGATTCTGCCACTTAATATCTCTGTGGCATTAAACAAGTCTCTTGACCTCTATGATCTCAAGTTTCTCTTTCTAAATTAAGATTAATAATATCTAGCTTGCAGGTGTCTAGGATGATGCTTGGAACAACATAGATTGGTTTTTTTTGCCACATCTCTTTCCCACGCCCTTCTCTGCGTAGCTGTTGGAGGCATCAGGCCAACAGATGTTGGCAAAGTTTTAATTTACAAAGAAGGCAGACCACATCATATCTCAGTTGCAAGAATCAGAGCTGGGCTTCTGGGCTGATTATAGTAAAAGTTATTTTTGGCCAGTACCTGGACTTTTTATTATTTTTCTTTCAGCAGAGGTGAAAGTGGATATTAACAAATTTGCATCTACCACTTTTTCTATTATACTCCTGGGGAATTCTTAACCAAGAGGAAAGTGTGTTTTAGTTGTTAAACTGATAAACCATATAAAATAAGTCAATAAGTATTAAAAGTTGGAGGGTCCAGACAGCCCACTCCATGGAAATTGAAATTATTTATTCAATATGCAATTACTGCAAAGCATAACAACTCCCACAGTGAGAGCCCAAATCACATGGTCCTTTGAGACTTCCCTGCTGTTCTCCAGATCCCTCTGCCTACTTCATTCAAGAATTATTTTACCACTAAGTCACCTCAAAAAGGAAAATGGAACTCTAAAAGCAGCTGAGCAGATGATTCCTACCTCAGAAGGAAACTGCTATGTTTAGAGAAATTAAAGTACAACATGGGTAGTTTTCTACCTGATTAGAAGGCAGTGTGTTCTTATGGAATAAAGTTTGGAAGTAAGTAGGCCTGGGTTCAAATGTCATTGTGTTCCCTATTGTTCTGTGACATTGCCTTCTGGGTCTCTGAGTCTCAGTGGTCTTACTTGGACAATAGGGGAAATCATTTTTATCCCCTGAGTTGATATGGGATTAAATAAAATGACTTATAGAGCAGTTTATGAACTTATGGACAATGCCTGGCACATAACAGTTCATCAACAATTGTTTGTGCTTCCCTCACTCTGGATTCCAAAGTGAATCAGGGTGCAGGATAGCCACCATTCTGTGTGCCTGCCAGTCAGGAACTATGGCTATATGCAAGATCTCTGTTACCATAGCAGTATGTGAGTGATATTTCTAGCCTCAGATTTTAGATGGAGATATTGACTATGCCATCTTGAAAGAGTGATGAGAAGTGCTCTATTCTGCCTGAAAAGTATAAATTTAAGGACTAGGGGAATGATCTGTAGCTGGTTGGCTTAGCTGGCCAGCTTTGTTGTATAGATTACTAATGATGTCTAGGACTGTGAAGGTGGTATAAAGAATAAATCTTGACAACTTTAACAACTTTTTACTGAAATATACTGAAAATACACTTAACACATACAGGCCAATGAATTTTCACAAACTAAAGTCTTCCTTGCAACCAGCATGCAGACTGAGAAACAGAACAGGACATTCACCCAAGAAGCCCCTGGTCATGCTTTCTTCTGGTCACTAATCTCCCAAGGGTAACCACTCTCCTCACTTCGAACAGCATAAATTAGTGGTGCCTGTTTTTATATTTTACATAACTAAAATCGTACACTGTTTTCTTTTGCGTCTGGCTTTTTTGGTCAACATTTATGTTTATAACTTATAGTGATGGATGTAATTTAGATTAGATCATTCACTCTCAATACTATAGAGCACCTCATTCTGTGAACATGCCGTAATTTATTTATCCTTTCTAGGGCTGATGGGCATTTAGCTAATTCTAGTCTGAGGGTATTTGAGCACTCTATTACATGTCTTTTGGTGACTATTTTATGCACTTCTGTTGAGTATGTACCTAAAATTAACTTGCTGAGCCCTGGCCTAGCTTAGGTTCAGCTTTAGTAGGTATGATCAAGCCATTTCTCGAGGGGATATATCAGCTCATACTCCCACCAGCCATGTCCCACATCTCTACTAACCGTCAGACTCTTCCATCTTTTACACTTTCACCATTCTGGTGACTTCTCCTCACATTTTTAGTTCTTTCCCACTTACAAAATTATTCAACTACAAGAGTAAAAGACAAGAAGTGAAATAAGGACAGCTAATTGAAGGAGTATCACAAAGACACCATTAAAAACATGAAGGCTATGATGGACATGTAATTACAGACATGTAATTAGCATCATTATTATCGAATGTACATGGAACTCAGTTTAGCCCTCAATGACTCAGCCCCCTCCTCCATGGTGTATTTAAATGAAATTTCTGTAATAGGATTCTGTTTTTCCATCATCCCACATTTTGACTTCATAATTGCATTTTCTTCCCACCACTGCTTGGGTTTCCCAGGATAGCCTTAATGAAATTTGGGTTATTGGCAAAGAAAAGTAGGAGAAAAAGGAGAAGACTGGGCTCCAGATCCAGCAGTCAGTAAGCATAAATATGTGCTTCAAAATAGGAAGAAGTGGGGTGGAGCACCCTGTGTTGTGCCCAATACATCTCATCTAAAAGGACCACTTAACCATTTGATACATGGTAATAGTTATACCTTGCATTGGTATAGCCGTTTTCAATTTATAAAATATCCTGGGAATCTATGGAGCACCTGGAAAGAAACAAGTCCTGTGAAAACAGCCAGCTGAAGGGCTGCGGCTTACCTGGCTTCACACCAGGACCCTTCTGCCGTAGTCAGGTAGGGGCAGTAGTCAAGTAGGGGCTGCAGTAATTAAATGTGGGTTTGTGACAATAATAAGAGTCATCACATGCACATTCTCTCCTGGTCCCTGTATTCTGTGTCATGCCATCTGACCTTGGGGACAAGCTGAAAATGAACTTCCCTCTCTGCCCCACCATGACATTTCCTGTGCAATTTACCTCCCCACTCTCCACAGCAACCCAAGGCAGTTGTGGTTTTACCACTGTATGTCCTTTAGCACATGGCCTGTACTCCAAAGCCCATAATAATCACCAATCCATACTGAGTGCCCATTACCTGCCAAACACATTACATGCATTGTTTATTTTGATTTGACTTAATCCTCACAAAGCTCAGAGTCACATAGTGCATAATTCACAAGGTCCAGCGCGACTCTTGATCTTCGTCCTCTCACACCCAGTGACCCTCCCATTTGGGCCCGGTGAACTGTGGAATGCCTTTCTTCTCCCTCTTCCTTAAGACAATCATGCCTCCCGAAGCTTATGATTCCACAATTCTATGTCATAAAAGATGTTTGTGTTTGTTTCACACATTAATGTTTAATGAGTACATTATCAAACACTTAGCCCTTAAGGAAAACATGTTGAGAAGGAAAATGACCCTATAACCTGGAGGTTTTCATGATGGGCTTCTGAGAGGTCAAGGAACATGCTTTGCTGAATGATTCTCCCTGCCCGTTTGGATGTCTAAGGTCACAAATATTTTTGTAGATTTCCTTTGCAACAACTGTCTCAGATACTGAGACAAACATCAGCTCAGAAGGTAAGCATAATAAGGTAGAAACCAATTTATTCCCTCGATCCCAACAAAACAGAACAAATGAGCCCCCTTTCATTCTTTATCTGAAGTTTAATTATTTTACCCGACAATGTATTAACCCCAAAGTGGGTACAATTTGAAGAAACAAAGTAGATTTTTGTAAAAGTCTTGATAAATCATGGTTAATAGAGTTATAATGGGTCCATTCGGCCCACTGGGATAGCATGTGGATACATGTCGAGCAAGGAAGGAAGAACATTTTCATCTCTTCCTCTTGGGATAGGAGCCCAAACTCCTAACACACCAACAATCACCTGAGGAGTCTGGCTTCTGCCGACTTCTCATGACTCATCTCTCACTACTTATCTCTCATCAGTCTAAGCGGTAGTCATAGCAACACTCTTAGTCATATACCTGAGTGCTCACTTATATCCAGGCCTTCACCTATGCTGCCTCTCTGCCTGGAAAGCACTTTCCTGCCCCTTCTTACCTGATGAACTTTCTCTCATTCCCTGGGCTTTAGTTCAGATTTCTACAAGAAAATTTATCAAGTCCCCACATGTGGCTAAGGTCTCCCACCTCTTAATGGCCTCTCTAGCCATTTCCCCTGTCCATTTCTCATGCTGACCATAACTGCTTATTCTGGTGTCTGTATCTTTGAATATCTTGTTCACCAGGTATCCATGCCTGAGTATGAGGCCTGGCCCATAGTGACCACTAAAATGTCTTTTTATTTTGAATTCACTGAAAATTTGTTTATTAAACTAAGACCATTTCTTCTAATCAAACAACAGTAGATCCCTAAGCTGCCTTCAACCATCTGAGAAAAGCTTGCCATTTTGTGGGGTGGGGAGGAGGGAGAAAAGAAACTTAATGGGGAGAAGAAAGCCTAGACTCTGTAAGACCAAGTAAATTAATTCTACTTAGCCAACAAGTAAGTACAGGATTAGGAGTCAAAAGGTTACAAAAAAATCCCCTTTCTTGGCATGTGCAAAATGCAGGGCCAGCTCTGAAACATCTTCTAATTTTTACAGACAGCTTTTGTTGCTTAATTGTTCAGCAGAAAAAGAAGGAAATTCAGGCACTCCCAAATCTCCCTCCCACGGAAACCTGTTTTACTAGCTGCATTTCATGTGGCTGCAGAAGTAACTTATGGAAGAGAGTATGGACCTACAACATGCATCTTTGCAGCTCCAGAATATACATCCATGGCTCATAAGAGACTCCACTTCCTGTGTTTTCCTCATGTTCCTCTTAGAATTGCTGTGTCATTAATTGAACTTGTATTTTGGTACTTGTGTAAAACATTCCCTTTGTGATTCACTACGAGTCTTAAACCTGGCATGTGACCACATGTAAATGTGCATTTTATGGTCCTATAATCTCAGGACTTTTAAATCTCCATTGCTTAAAGGCATACAGTGAGCTCAAGTGGAAAACTCTGGAGGTTTCTGACCATTTAGAAGTAGTTTGTGTGCTGGTTCCGTGTGCCTTCACAACTTCAGTCCTTGCAGGGCCTGGAGCATGGAGAAGGTAAGGCCCTGGCAGCTAATTAACTCTTCAAGGTCTTCAAAACAAATGCAGCCTCTTTCTATTTGAACACCTCATTCACAGATGCCTGTTAGTTCTTACTCAGGGCAAGGCTTCCTTCTCTAGAGTTACTCCTCTATTGTCTTTTGTATTGTCAGTCCGTCTTCAGAACTCATATTCTTTTCCAAGTTTGTGTAGGTCTCCTTGGATGGTCTTAATTAAAAGAGAGAATTGGACTCAGGATCCAGGAAATGGACTCTCTTTATGTTCTGCTGAAAACCTTCTTAATATTCTCTCAACTCATCTTTCTTTTATCCAAATCTTGTTCTTCATTTTTATAGTTGAATAGTTTGTGGATCTGGGACAGAGCCAAAAGGTAAGCAAAATGCAAAAGCAAACCTAAAAAACCCACAAATCTATTTCATATTGAGATTCTGTTCCCCTCTCCCCGCAAATAAACATTTTTTGGCAATGACTATAGGGGGTTACAAATCAAAAGAATATTTGCAAGTGTTAATTTTATGAAAAATACTGCATCTGCCTCTCTATTTTAATGTCATTCAATTAAACTTCCTATACCCAAGACCTTTGAGATGTCTTCCCATAATTCAAATGTATTTTCTATATGCAAAAACTATTAGCTCTTTAAGCCAGATTGGTTAGTTACTTTTTTTCTTCTTTTTTCGGCTTATATTTGCTATTGTCATTTTATTTTTAAACTCCATTTGTTTCTGAAAGATTGTCATAAGAAAAAAAATAGGCAACAGGTTTTGAAGCTTAGTATAAAGTTATGCTTAATATAAAGTCACACACCTCCACTGACCAGGAAACATCAGTGCAATGGGTTTGCTCAAGAATTCAGAAGACTTACCAGACCAATACCTACTGCGCCCAAGGCCTCCCAATATTTTTGTCAAGGTCTTCACTCCAGACCACTAGATTCTGCATTCAAGGACTCCACAATGAATGACTGGGAAAAGTTAGATTTCTAGCCACTACACATTTCTAGTATGGGTTTGTTTATAGTAAAAACTCCTAACCAAGGTTTGGTTTGGTTTTATTTTGTTTTTGTCCATTTACTTCCTCTTTGATCAAACTATGCTGGCAGATCATTTCTGATCCAAGTGAACAATCTTACTTGTTAATTTCAGCTTCTTAGATTTGGCCCAAACTTGGCTGTCATGAGTTTTTGGATTTTAAGTGAACCTTAAAGTCAGCTTAACCCTATTATCTAGAAATTTTGTTCTCTGTCGGCATTGTGTCCATAACACACTTGATAGCCATGTTTTCAAATCTTCATCCAAAGCTCTTTTGGTAAAGGCAGTTTATGAATAAGCTTTGGTACCCACTGCTTATGTCTGGATTTTAATAGACTGTGTTTTTATTAATGCAGGTCACTCAGAAAAGCGTCAGAAAAACAATTTTACCATAAAAACTGGTGACAGATGATGGAAGCGTTATATTTCCATCACTTGAGTTTTCTAAGAATGAGAGGTCTTACAAACAGGGATGTCTTCTGATGAAGAGAAGGTGAAACTAAATAACTTCTTCAGGTCCTCTCTGGGTTTGTGAAATTGTTTGATTTGGTATTGTTAAAAAAGAAAATTATTCCTCCTATACCAACATTTCTATTTCATATATCCATATTTTTAAAAAGAGTGAGTCCTTGAAAAAAGAAAAACAGTCTTGTGGGAAGCTGATTCTCATTCACATTTTCTGGGATTGCCCTATAGTGGAGTATTTTCACCATCTGGCTCCAAGCATTCCAAGAACAAGTAGGCAAGACCATTCTTTCTTTGGTGGAGGCACACATATATCTCAGTCTTTTACAGCCAATTCCAAAGTAGTGAATGAAATTCTGAGGGATTTTTCTTTGTCTGCTTATATATATATATATATATATATATATATATATATATATATACACACACACACGTAGACTTGCACTACAAAAACAATGGACGCGGCTGGCTAAAAGTTAATGTAAGAAATTCCCAATACAACCCTCCCTCTGTCTCCTTGAGGCTCCAGCTCACTTTGTGATGTGTCAGAGTCCAGCATGGACCTTATCTTACTGACACTTGTATAACATAGAAGGTTTCTTTCAGTATTGTGTGTACCTAAAAGGTGTCTGTGGCTTTGATGCATAAATGATTATACTCTGATATACTCACGGGGTGTGATCAAATCACCTTCATGCACAAAAAAAATCCACATTGCACCTTTTTTTTGCGACTTTAAATATTTGAAATCCAGTAAGAACCTTCAGGAATTACCACACCTGTCTTTCAAGTATGTTTACACTGTGTGCACATTTGTAACTGTCACATTCTCATGGTATTTATAACTTTGGGTAAATAGTGAGAAAAAGGAATTTAGTGAAGCAATAAATGAGTAATTATGAAAAACAATTTAAATCTCAAAAAGAGAAAATTTTGGATTTCATGTTAAATATTGAGCTGTCTCTAGAATTAACATGCTTCTTTCTCATACAGACCTAATCATTGTTCCAGGCAAGAATCATCAATTAAAATTAGTGTGTGAAAGTCTGATTAGAAACAGGATTTTCATGCAGTCTCAAAGTATCTCCCCACAGAATATTTATTACAATAGGAAAGCTGATAACTTTATAGTGAGGAAACCTAGCAGATACCACATTAATTAAGTGATCAAAGTTAACAACATCAGTAATGATACCGATATCATGTGCATCTTGACACAATATCATTTTGGTAGTATTCCTACCAACAGTGCATAGCCTGAAAATAACCATGAGAAAACATCGCACAAACTCAAACTGAGAAACAATTTACAAAATAACTGCCCAAAACTCTTTAAAGTTCATGGTCACGAAAAAACAAAGAAAGTCCAGAAATATGTTATATATTAGAGGAAAAAGTGAAGATAAAAACTAAATGCAACATGTAATCCTAGATGGGATTCCAGATCATAAAAAAGACATTGATGAGGTAATTGGTAAAATTTAAATGGAGTCTATAGTTTAGACAACAGGATAGCATCAATATTAATTTACTGATTTTGATCATTGTACTGTGGTTATAAGAAATATTAACATGTGGGGAGTCTGATGAGGGTATACTGAAATTATTTATATTACATTTGTAACTTTTTATAAGTCTGAAGTTATTTTAAAATGAAAAGTTAAAATATAAAGAATTAAAGCCAAAAAAGATGAATGAATATATTCACCTGTATGTCATATCTGATAACTTGCTAAAGAAGAAAAAAAGATAATGGTTGAAAAATCTAAAGATTTGAAAACTACTGAATTAGATAACATATAAGCTCTCTTTCCATGCTAAGGTTTTATTATTCCATGAATCCTGAAACTTAGCATACCAGAATGTGTCAGGATCTATTTCTAAAAAAAAAAATTTTTTTCAGTCTACCTCCAATTGAACCATGAGAGAGAGGGGGTGAAAATTTATTTGAATTTCTTACAACTTTATGTTTACACCAGGGCTGTAGGATCAGCTAACACTTTCATGAGAGACAGTGGTTGTTTGATATGAATGTGTTCTTGTTTATTCCACTAGTGTGTGTGTGTGTATGTGTGTTTGTGTGTATATCATTAATGTATCTCATTCTAGATAATATATGAAGTTGATAATACAAATTATTCATACTTATTCCAACTGGATTGGCTCTATACCCAGCTTCTTGTTTCTCACTGTTGGAATGTTCATTAACATTTTTATTTCAGTTCCCCTCAAATATTCAGGGGACAACTTTACTTGTTGTGGTATAGAAAATAACATATAATCTATTCTGTGGGACCATTCAAATATAAAATGCATCATTGTGCATCATGCTAATTTTTAAAAAAATAACAACCTGTACTTAACTTGGCAACACTCTAACATGAAGGTAGAAAAGTATATCTGAAATTGAAAACAAATTTCCTGGCTATGATTAGCCCCAGGAATTATTTATCATCCCTGATTCCTACGTTGTGTTAAGGAAGTATTCCATGTTGTTTTTTGCCAAGGGCACTTATTTGTTTCTCCTGCAGACTCCTGGAATAGAAAATGAGACCGGACAGCACTGTGGGCTTCTGGCTTTTTCTCTATCACTCACCAAATTGCCTCAGTTCTCTCAGCCATGGATGGAGGAGATTGAGCAAGGAAGTGTTTCTAAACCTTGTACTATGGACCCTTCAGTGGTCTGATGAAGACTATAACCTCTTCTCAGAACCTTTTTAATAGATTTTTTAAAATATACATATAATTACAAAAAATACATAAAATATATTGCTCAAAATAATTTAAAATGTGTACATACTAATATATGTATTTTCTTTAGTAACACATTAAATAATATGCTATTAGATCTACCTAGAAGATCTAATAACTATCATAATTTCAAAGAATTTATAGCACAAATATCTTGAGATAATCTAAAACACTATGTGACATGAAGACATTTTTTTATTTCTACTGTGTAAAAAATCAGATACAGATGATGTCCTTGTGGTTTGTTGCCCACATTTGAAACTGAGAGAAATAGCAAATTTCTTTTTTTTAAGTATATTTTATTGACTATACTGTTACAGTTGTCCCAATTTTTCCCCCTTGGTTCCCTTCTGCCTGGTACCTCCATTCCCTCCAGCAAACCCCTACTTAGTTCATGTCTGTGGGTCATGTGTGCAAGTTCTTTGGCTTCTCCATTTCCTGTGCTATTCTTAACTTCCTCTTGTTTAATCCCTGTACCATTTCCTCCATTAACCCCTTCCCCCTACCAGCGGGTAGCCCTCCAAATGATATCAATCTCTATGATTCTGTTCTGTTCTAGTTGTTTGCTCAGTTTGTTTGTTTTTGTTTTTCAGATTCATTTGTTAATAGTTGCGAATTTGTTGCCTTTTTAATGTTCACAGTTTCAGTCTTTTTTTTCTTAAATAAGTCCCTTTAACATTTCATGTAATAATGGCTTAGTGATAATGAACTCTTTTAGCTTTACCTTGACTGGGAAACACTTTATCTGCCCTCCCATTCTAAATGACAGCTTTGCTGGATAGAGTAATCTAAGTTGTAGACCCTTGCTTTTCATCACTTTGATACTTCTTGCCTGCAACATTTCTTTTGAGATCAGCTGAAAGTCTTATGGGAACTCCTTTGTAGGTAGCTCTCTGCTTTTCTCTTGCTGCTTTTAAGATTCTCTTTATCTTT
This sequence comes from Pteronotus mesoamericanus, assembly GCF_021234165.1. NCBI lineage: Eukaryota > Metazoa > Chordata > Mammalia > Chiroptera > Mormoopidae > Pteronotus > Pteronotus mesoamericanus. Next base: position 29,421,140 of record NW_026555105.1, on the reverse strand, counting down.
AATCCTTGGCATTTTAATTATAATGTGTCTTGGTGTGGTCCTCTTTGGGTCCAGCTTATTTGGGACGCTCTGTACTCCCTGGACTTGTATATCTATTTTCTTTCACAAATTAGGGAAGTTTTCTTTTATTACTATTTCAAATAAGTTTTCAATTTCTTGCTCTTTCTTTTCTCCTTCTGGCATCCCTATGACTTAGATATTGGCACATTTAGAGATATCCCACAAGTTCCTAATCTTGTTGTGTTTTTTTTCTTTGAATTTTTGTTTCTTATTTCTGTTCTGGTTGAATGTTTATTTCTTTTTTATTTGCAAATTGTTGATTTGAATCTCATCTTCCTTCCCTTCACTGTTGGTTCCCTGTGGATTTTTCTTTATTTCACTTAGTGTAACTTTCATTCCTTCCTTTATATTTTTGCCATACTCGATGAATTCTCTGAGCATCCTGATCACCAGTGTTTTGAACTCTGCATCTGATAGGTTGGCTATTTCCATTTCTTTTAGTTCTTTTTCTTGGGTTTTGTTCTGTTCTTTGATTTGGGCCATATTTCTTTATCTCCTCATTTAAGCAGCCTCCCTTTGTTTGTTTCTATGTATTAGGTAGAGCTGCCTTGACTTCCTGTCTCAGTAGTGTGGCTTATGTATAAAAGGCACCTATAAACTGTGTGGGGCTGAGCCTTAAGTAATTGCCAGAGCGGGGCAACCCACTTTACCACTTTGTGGCTCTGTGTGGGGGGAGGGCTCAGAGAAGAGACAGTGCCATTGCATGGCTTCTAGAGGTTTGCCTGGCACTTACCCCATTTCCGGTCACTTCACCCACTTCCTGTATCCAACTGGCACCCTTCCAGCTGCTGCCCAGGTGATGAAACCCAGAGTGGGTGGGTTTGCATATGTTCTAAGTCCTTGCAGGCCCTTTAAGAAATCTGGCAGTTTCTCACACTGCCCCCATGCCCACTGAGTTTTCCAGGCAGAGGTAACAGGGATCTATTCTGGTGCTGGAACCCTGGGCTCTGTGGTCTGGCCTGGGGCTGGGATCACTCGTTCCCAAGGTATCCCTCTGGTTTTCATCCACCACACGTGAATGTGGGGCCACCTGTTCCACTGCCGCCACCGGCACCTCTCCGTGCCGCACTGCTTCTCTTCCCATCTCCACAATTCCACCCCTCCTAGCCATCTGAATGAATGCGGCTTCTTTAAATCCTTGGTGGTCAGACTTCCATACAGCTTGATTTTCTGATTGTTCTGGGTGTTATTAGTTTTGAAATCTGATTGTAATTCTTTCTATGGTTGTGCGAGGAGACAAAGTGTATCTACCTATGCCTCCATCTTGACGGGGAGTCCAGAAATAGTAAATTTTAATTAGAGGCTAATGAAAGCAAAAATGTAGTTATTTTCCCACCCACATTCACTGATTCCCCTGTATTCTCTCCAAGGGTCCCTTGGCCTCAAACTTCTGGACTAGATGAACTCCAGGTTGTCTTCTAGCCCTGTGAGTCTGTCATTTCTGTGTCCTCTCCAGCCAGGCACCTTGAAGGCATCCATGATCAGCCATGTGTATGTGTGTGTGCTTCTCTCGGGACTCAAGTTTAACAAGATATCAAAATATTTCACTTGCAAGTCTTGGCTGCTATACAGCACTTAGCAAAGCAGAGCCAGTTTTCCTAGTTGAGATTGGTCAACATCAAGTTCATTTGTCTAGCATTTCACAAAATATTTTCCCACATTTGTCCAACTGCAGTTTGAAGGCTGTAACTGACAATATAAATGTGCCCTAAGGTGGAAAGTCCGACCCCATTTCCCTGAGTGATTTCCAGGGTTGGCCATTTCCATGCAGATGCCCAGAGTCAAGGGATCTCCATGGATCTGCTAATTATTCCCCAGACTTTTCCACCAGCAATAAAAATCCCATTTGTTGCAGCTTGTAGGCAGAAAAGTCCCCATTTCCACAGTGGTGGCATTAATTAGCAAAAACTTGTGAAAATGACCAGAGTTTATAGGTTTTAAGGGGAGAGAATGAAAGAACCCTGAGCCACTTCTAAATATTCTTATAAATTCCCTGATAGCAACCAGAGGCGAAAAGCCCATTTGTATTAGATGCTGTGCTTTTTTTTTTTTTTGGTCTATTTGTAGTCCTAAGTGGCAATTAATCAAGGCCTCAGGTTCCCATTAGAGTATTGACTCTGGTGAATCCTAAATGTAGAAAGACGTGAATTTCTCAGATAATCAATCACCATTTCTTGGTGGCCTAGTGGCACCACACACTGGGGCTGGAAAAACCCCAGATGCTCCATTCCTGAAGAGGAGAGCACTGCCCAGTGGGGTGCTCTGCAAACAAGCCATCTTTCCTGGTTCCAGGAGCTATTCCAGGTGAGGGCATCGGGGTGTCAGGACTGGGGAGTGATTGGGTGAGTCCCTACACTCCAGCCTGGAAGGATCCACAGTCTTTAAACCACAGAGGCATCAGATACACTCAGGCAAAGGTGGAGGCTGATGCATGAAGAGCAGTGAAGCTGGACACAGTGTCATCGATGATTTTATCAAGTCTTTATTTTGAAGCAGTTTGAGGATGTTTGTTTGTTTTTGTTTTTAAATTAAGTAACCCTATTTTCTATTTACCAGCTTACCCACCAAAAGAAAATGAGCTGTCCTACTCTTAAAACCCAGGACTTAATCACTTTCTAAGCAAGTGCGACTCTAGTTTCATTTCTGAAGGGTTAAACAAATGGATAAAGGGTAATAAATCTTCCCTCTTCACTTTCAATGAGTTTCAGAATGTTTTCCTCCCTAATTCCTACCCTGAGCCAACAATCACTGCTGACTTTAGCTAAGAATTTTCTTTTTTAATTTTTTATAGCTGCAATGCAAGTTTCCCATGCAGTTTTTATTAACTCTGTTTCATTGCAAAGCCTTGCAAGCAAAAATGGCCCTTATTTTTATTTAGAGAAATCTATTTCAGTGACAATCTAGCCTCAGGGCAGCTATATGTCAATCTCTTTGCTTTTTTTTTTCTCCTGTTTAAACAAGCATGGGAAAGTTGCAAGACAAATGCCACACAGGGCAGGGCTGAAAGAAGCAGCATACCAATCCTCATCTTTAGGCAGCTCAAGACCAGAGAGCACAAGTGATTGAAAGGAGGGTCCAGCGGCAGAAGGTGGAAGAAAACTCCTGTATGTCTAGCAGGGTTTATTCCCAACAGATGGAAAGCCTTAAGTTCTCACCATGTGTCAACTTTTCCCAGAGCTGACATTATTTGGGATTAGCTGGGAGGGTGGAGTATAATATTTACAATAAGAAACATGTCTTCTTAAAAAGGCAATGAGAGCTAAGCACCTGACGTTTCTGGGTTGCTACCCCAGGGCTTCCTGGACTTTCTGTTCTGTGACCCCTGAAATAAAGCCAAGTCCTTCAGAGATAGGCAGCTGAAGGTCGAGGGTAGGGATTATTGAAGATGAAACTCCAGCAGCTCACACTGCGAAGTGGCGGTATAGCAGCTGGGTGTGTCTGCAAATGTACACATCCTGAGACCAGGTTCTCCCAGACACACACACAAGCTTGTCATCTGAAGCCTCATTGCTTAGCTGAAAACAGTAAAGCCTCATTGCTTTTAAGCCCTAAAGCTAAGTTCTGAAAACAAATGGGAAAATATTGTAATGGGAATGGTGGATGAGGGATATGAATGTCTTCGAATGAACCTGGCATTGTCCCAGATCCCCACATTTTTACATCATTTCCCTTAACCTCATCAACATTTCCCTGCAACCTTTATTTTCATCATTTTATAAGTGAAGATAGGGTTGGCAAGAGAATTAGCAGGCAAATAAACAGAAATCAAATTTATATGCTCTCTTTATCTGGCACAATTATAGAAAAGAACCCTTTGTCTTTTATCCAGAGAACATTGGAAGGAACCCTAGAGAGCATCTGGTCTTATTTCTCACTTTTCAGATGAAGGTAATAGATGAACAAACCTGGCCTACAGTCTGTTTTTGTAAATAAAGTTTTATTGAAACATGGCCACAAATGTTCATTGACATATTATCTACACTTCTATATTACAAAGGCAGAGTTGAGTAGCTGCAATTAAGATCGTATAACTTATAAAACCCAAAGCATGTACTATCTGACCCTTAACAGAAAATGTTTGCCAACATTTACTAGGTATCGTCTGAGAAGAACTGACATCTTAATAATATTGAGTTTTCCAGTACATGAATACATTTCTCCATTTATTTGGACCTTCTGTCCCTATAATGTTTTGTGTTTTTTTAGTGTGTTAGTCTTGCACATTTTTTGTAAGAAATAAATGTAAGTATATTATGCTTTTTGATGTTACCTTAAATGTTATTTTTATTTTATTTTTCATCTGTTTGCTGTTGGATTTACAAATGCAATTGATTTTGTATATCAACATTCAATACTGAAACTTTGTCAAACTTACACATTAGTTCCAACAGCTTTTTAAAGATCCCTTAGGTTTATCTACATAATAAAAATGCCATCTGTGAACAAAGAATTGTACTCTCTATTTTCTTCTTTATGACTAATTGTCTTTTTCTTACCTTATTGCACTGGTGTGACGTACAGTACAATGTCAGTGGAAGTGGCAAGAGTGGATGCCCAACTTGTCTTTTTCATGATCTTAAGGGGAAAGCAATTAGTAGCCACCATGATGTATGCTGTTGCTTTCTCCTTAAAGTTTCAAGTCCTTCACCTTTTTATTTCTTTGTACCTTTGACAGAATTTTTTTTTTGAGTGATTGAATTAATGAATAAAAAGACTGAGTAATCAGAGATGGGAATGTTTGCTAATGGAGTCCTGCCTTATGTTCAGGTTGGCTACTTGTCCTGTTTGATAACAAAAGAGAGAGATGGGGAGTCAGAGAGAATAGTAGAAAGATCCTCTTTCCAGCACTGTTGATCTTTTAAGGGAAAATCTTGAGTAAGAGTGAAAAACGAGTGATGGCTTTGGAAAACTTCTTTCATCTGGTGGTTTCTTATGAAGTTAAACATACACCTGCTCTCTGACCCAACAAATCCCTTCTGTATATCTACACAAAAGAAATAAGTGTGTGTGCCAACAAAAGACTTGTAAATTTTTTATACTAGCTTTATTTATAATGCAAAAAATTACAACCTAAATATCCACCTGCAAGAATAGATTTTAAAAGTCTTGGTATGTTTGTACAATGGAATACTGCTCAACATTAAAAGGAGTGAACCCCTGATACATGTAGCAATGTGGAAAAACCACAAGATCATTACACTAAGTGAAAGAAGCCACACTCACGAGTACATAGAGCTTGTTCCCATGTATGTGAAGTTATAGAAGAGACCAAACTGATCTATATTGATAAAAATCAGTATAGTTGTTATGCAGAGTTTGCGAAGGGGCAGGAATTGACTAGAAAGGGCCATAAAGGGACTTTAAGTGGAAAGGAAAATGTCATAAAGCCTTGACAGTAGCGGTGGATCCATGGGAGAATATATTTGTCAAAACAAACTGTATACTTAGGATCTGTGCACCTCAGTGAATGCTAATTAATCCTCAAGAAAAATTAAATTTAGGAAAAGCAAGCCTGCAAGAAAAAGGCAGAGCAGGAATGAGTGAGTCAATGATGCAATTTCAGATACTTGGACTGCTGGTCCAAAGATCTGCTGGAGACCAAGGGACAGCACCAAGGAACAGTTTTGTAAGTTGGAGTCAGGCCTCACAATCTCTACTAACAGACATCCCCCAACTAATAAACATACAAACTAAGCAAAAATGATGTGGGTCCCAAACAAATGAGGCTTCAAGATAAGTTCCTTATACCCTTTTCCAACTGAATCTCAGGTCCCTGGCCCTCTTATTCAGAAGTTCAGAAACCATCAGTGTGAACCTCAAATCACGAAGGCAGCCAGCCACACAGACTTAAGGCACTTTTTCCCATCCACTTGCAAACCCTTGTTCATCTTTTTAACTTCCAAGGTTCACTCAAGTCCCATGCACTGCCCTAAATCATTGGACTAATTGACTAAATGAGTAAATATAATCCAAGTAACACACATATCACAGTGCTAGAGAAGTAACAAATGCCCAGGGAATGTCAAATACCACTACAGCTTCCATTTCTGCCTTTCCTTCTAGCTTTCTCTCAGTCCCACTGGATCTTGAGGGGCTCTTGGTGAACAGGGTCATGGATATGTTTTCTTGACTTTTCTAAAATTTCTGAATGAACCCTAGGAGCCTCCCAAGAGATAAGATACCAGAGAGTTGTATTTTCTCTCTGAGGGTCTAAATCCTCACTCAGGTTTACTATACCCCAGAATTTCAGAGGACTCTTGAACACCAACATTTAATAATTAATCAAATCAATGCCCAAAATTGTAAAATGGGTTTCGCCAAGCTTCCCAATCTGTCAGAACCATGTTATGACTTTGTACCTTGCTGCCCCTGCCTCCAAGGACTTACACCTAGCCATCACATCCATCGGGTGCCCAATAAATGCTTTTATGAAGTATGTACTGGGTGGGGAGAAGGAGGTTCCCTCTCAGGGTAATGACAAGTTCAAAAAGTGCTGTAATAAATTGGCTCATCTTTACAAATTAAAATGTGTTGAATTGTGAGGATTAAGAAGGTTGTCTTTGATTTTGTATTATCAACAAGATTTTTTTCCAGGTGATAATATTTTGTCTTCCTGGGTTATACAGGGGAACTTAAGCAACTGAATTAATAGTATCTGCTTTAAATTCTAGTCCCAGAAAGAATCGGAGACTCAGGAGCTAACTCACCCTAGGTTTTGAGCTAGAACATGTTACTTAAAACTGCTTCACATCTGTGGGTCATAATTGCCTACATTACAAGGCTATTGTGAGAGCCTGAGACTATGTTTAGTGTAATACTTGGCACATAGTAGGCTCTCAATAAACAGATGTGTTTTTAGTAACAGTAGAGCTTCCTCTTTCTCCAGGCACAAGGGACAATTGGCCCTGAGCCCCACCAGCCCCAGCCCGTTACCCCCTGCCCCAATCCAAATCTATCCCTGCGTCAGAGGTTCAGAAGCAAAGTAGATCATGAAAGCTGCCTTAAGCCAAAGTGATGAAGTCACATTCTGGTCCCGCTTTAACTCAGGTCATTAGGGAACTGAAAAAGAATGACACTTCAAGTATCAAGGGCAAGAAAACAAAAGAGGATATAGCAGCCTAAGCAGCAAAATTCAAACCTAGAAGGAGCAGCAATTCCAAAACAGCCTCAAACTGGGGCACAATGAAACATTATGTAACCAGAAGGCTCCTTTATTTATTCCATTGGCAAACATTTCCGCTTGGGTTTGTATAAACATGGGTGCAGAATTTCCTAGCAGTTGAATCTTCTGTGGGGCCAGCTATCATTACCCTGTTTAGTTCAGAAGGTTGACCTCATTGTTTTAGCAGTTTACTTCTCTTCCTCATGCCAGACACTTTGGTGAATTGGCTCCATTTAGAGATGGGGGTTTGGGTTAAATGTTTCTGAATTAACAACACAAGGTCAAATAGTCCCAACCAGCATCAGCAACATGAAAGAAACACTTCTGCCCCAGAACTTGGAGCTCAAGTAGTTCCTCAGCTTTTTGGAGAGGTGGAAAGAATGCAAAGATACATAAAGGCTTAATGCAGGTGAGGTTTCATCTTAGTAAGACCAGGTGTACATGGGAGAACTTGGTGTGTTCCAGGAACTATTCTAAGACCTCTATAGATATTAAATCATTCCATGCACACACAATACTATACAAGACACACTATTTTATTCCCATTTTACAGATGAGAAAACTGAGGCACAGGGGATCAAGATGTCAAGGTTAATAAATGGTAGAATCCATATTTAAATTCAGGCAGGTGAACTCTCCATTCTGTGGTCTTATCCATTACACTATACTACCAAAATATACTTCTTAGGAAAAGTAAAGGAGAACAGATCTGAACTATGTCTTTCATGCTACCCCAGCCCCCTGCCTCACCAACATGCTCCTTGCACATGACAAGGAACAAGTACTGAGAACCACGATGTCCTGGGCTATATCCTAGGAATCTATAGCCAAATAAGACATGATCTTGTTCTTTAGGCCCGCAGTACCCAAAATGTTTGTCATTAACTCTGTTTAATTCATTATAATTGAAAATGTATTTCTTTACCTGCACTAGCCATTTTTTTAAATATATCTAGTGTAATGGACAGTATAAGTGTAGATCATTTTCATCATTGCAGAAAGTACCATTAAAGAAAATGTTTAGACTTTGCTATTCAAAGTGTTCCCTGAACCAGTAGCATTAACGTCACATAAGGATTTGTTAGAAATGCAGAGCCTCAGGTCCTGCCTCAGACCTCCTGGATCAGAATCTTTATTTTAACAATTCCTGGGAGATTCATATGTACCTTAAAAGTTAAGAAGCAGTTGAACCTAGAAATTTCCTTTTACCCTTAACTTCTATTTTACCAATAATCCACCAACCTTTTTTATTATACACATATACACACATACACACACACCACATTATTCCCATTCTGTGCTAAAGTGTTCATTAATAACTAAGACAGTTACAATCAAGTAGAATGATTCCTTCCAAGCCCATTTCCTTATAATAAGTGACTTAAAGAACAAAAGTCGTCCCAATTTTAAAAAACTGAAGGATAATGTTGGTGAGACACAGCAAAAGCAGTCCTATGAGGAAAATTCATAGCAATACAGTCCTACCTCAAGAAACAAGAAAAATCTCAAATAAACAATCTAATTTTATGTTAAAAGGAGCAAGAAAAAACAGTAAGCAAAGCCCAAAATTAGTAGAAGAAAGGAAATAATAAAGATCAGAGCAGAAATTTTAAAAAAGGAGTCTAAAAAAATAATACAAAAAAATCAATGAAATCAAGAGCTAGTTATTTAATAAGATAAACAAGATAGGCAGATAGCCCTGGTCAGATAGCTCAGTTGGTTAGAGCATTGTTCCAATATGCCAAGGTTGTAGGTTCAATCCCTGGTCAAGATGCATACAACCAATGAATGCATAAATAAGTAGAACAACAAATTGATATTCCTCTCTCTCTCTCTCTCTCTCTCTCTCCCCCCCCTTCCTCTTGCTCTATCAAATCAGTAGATTTAAAACAATTTTTTAAGAAGATTGGCAAACCTTTAACCAGACTCTCAAAGGGAAAAAAAAGAGAGAGGACCCAAATAAATAAAATCAGAAATGAAAAAGGAGATATAACAACTGATGCCAAAAAAATACAAAGCATTGTAAGAAAATTTTATGAACACTATATACCAACAAATTGGATAATCTGAATACAAATGCATATAATCTTCCAAAAATTATTTAGGAAGAATTGAAGAATCTGGACAGACAAATTACGACTAGAGAAATTGAAGCAGTAAATTAAAACTCCCAGAAACTAAGGACAAAAATTACATGATCATATAAATAGGTACATAAAAAGCATTTGACAAACCCAACACCCATTTATGATAAAAAAAGACTTTCAGCAATGTGGGAATAGAGGGAACATAACTCAATATAAGAAAAACCATATATGACAAATGCAAAGCCAATATTACACTCAATGGACAAAAACTAAAACTGTTTCCCTTCAGATCATGAACAAGACAGGGATGTCCTCTTTGACCACTCTTATTCAACATAGTACTGGAATTCCTAGCCATAGCAATCAGACAAGAAGAAAAATTAATATGCATTCAACTTCAAAAGGAAGAAGTAAAACCATCATTATTTGCAGATGACATGATACTGTATATAGAGAATCCACAAGATTGCACTAAAAAACTATTATAAATGATAAATAAATTCAGTAAAGTAGCAGGATTCAAAATAAATATCCAGAAATTGGTTGCATTTTTATACACCAATAATGAACAATCAGAAAGGGAAACCAAGAAAACAATCCCATTTACAATTGCATCAAAAAAATTAAAACATCTAGGAATAAATTTAAAATAATGATGTAATAGACCTGTACTTGGAAAATTATAAGACAGTGAAGAAAGAAATAAAAAAAGATAGAAATAAGTGGAAGCATGTTCATAGATAGGAAAAATTAACATAATTAAAATGTTGATACTATCCAAAGCAATCTATAGATTCAATGCAATTCCTTTCAAGATACCAATGGCACATTTCACTGAACTAGAACAAATATTCCAAAAAATTTATATGGAACCACAAAAGACCCTCAATAGCCATAGCAATCTTGAGGAAGAAGAACAAAGTTGGAGGAATCATGTTACCTGATATCAAACTACACTACAAGGCCATAGTAATCAAAACAGCTTGGTACTGGCATAAAAATAGACATATAGCTCAGTGGAATACAACAGAGAGGCCAGAAATAAACCAACCCCTTTATAGTTTAGTAATATTTGACAAAGGAGGCAAAAACTTACAATGGGGTAAAGATAGCCTATTCAATAAATGGTATTGAATATTGGACAGATGTGTGCAAAGAAATGAAACTAGACCACCTTCATATACCATACACAAGAATAAACTCAAAATGGATTAAAGGCTTAATGTTAAACTCAAAACCACAAAATTCTTAGAAGAAAACATAAGCAGTAATATCTCAGATATTTCTTGTAGTAATACTTTATCTGATATATCTTCTCAGGCAAGGGAAACAAAAGGAAAATAAACAAATGGGTTTACATGAAACTTAAAAGTTTTTGCACAGCAAAGAAAACCATCAACAAAATGAAAAGAGAACCCACTGAATGGGAGAACATATTCACCACTGATATAGCTGATAAGGGGTTAATATCCAAAATGTATAAAGAACTTAGAAAACTCAACACCAAAAACACAAACAATTCAATTTTTAAAAATGGGCAAAGTTCCTGAATAGACATTTCTCCAAAAAGGACATACAGATAGCCAATCAACATACCAAAAGATGTTTAATGTCTCTAATCATCAGAGAAATGCAAATTAAAACCACAATGAGATATCACCTCACAGCTGCCAGAATGACTATCATCAATAAATCAACAAACAAGTGTTGACAAGGAAACTTGTGTACTGTTGGTGAGAATGCAGATTGGTCCAGCCGCTGTGGAAAACAATATGGAGTTCCCTCAAAAAACTAAAAATAGAACTGCCTTATGTTCCAGCAATCCCACTCTAGGAAAATATCCTAAGAAACCCAAAAATTAATTTGAAAGAATATATGCACCCTTATGTTCACTGCAGCATTATTTACAATAGCCAAGATTTTGAAGTAGCCCAGTGCCTATCAGTGGATGAGTGGATATAAAAGCAGTGGAACTTTTACACAATGGAATACTGCTCAGCCATAAAAATGAAGGAAATCTTACCTTGTTGAAGAACAAGAATTTACCTGAGGAATAGAATGCTACGTGAAATAAGTCAGTCAGAGAAAGAAAAATGTCATATGATTTCACTTGTATGTAGAGTCTAATGAACAAAATACAGTAAGAAAAAAAATAGAAACAGATTCATAGGTCCAGAAAACAGACTGGCAGCTGTCAAAGTAGAGGCTGTGTAGGGGGAGCTGTGTGAAAAAGGTGAAGGGATTAAGCAAAACACACACACACATGCGCACAAACCTCATAGTAATGAATACCAGAGTAATGAATACCATAGTAGAGAATACCAGAGGGAAAAGGGGCCGGGGAGGGGTAGACAAGGGTAGAGGGGCAATAAATGGTGGCAGAAGGAGAAGACTTCAGGCAGTAAACACACAATACAATATACAGATGGTATATTATAGAATTGTGCATTTGAAATCTATATAATTTTATTAACTCATGTCACCCTTATACATTCAATAAAAATTATTTTTAAATAAATAAAATTAAAGATAATGTTGGAGTAGCAGGCAGTCTTATACTCCCTCAAATTCCTATATATACTCCCTCAAACTCCTAAGTATAAGGAGAGCCTGAATAGAAAGCTTAGGATGGAGCAGTAGAGAGAACCTGAGCCTGATGATCAGAATCATGTGCCAGTCTTGGATGTTTCCTGGGTAACTGGAAATCTTAGGCAAATTATGAACCCCTCTGGACTCAAAGTTTCTGTAAAATTAAGGAGATTGTGATGGCTCTTTCCAGACATAGAATTGTTTTCCTAATGGAGGTAGGAAAAGGAAGCAAAAGGAGGAAGAACTAATCCTTTGGTGCAGGGTACTAGCCCTGGATAATGATGAGGAAAGGGTTATTTCACTCATGTATAAGAGGATATCACTATAAAGAAGATTTTTCCTTCATAAGGGAATTCAGCATGGAATAGAGTCATTGTGAACACTGTATCTAATGGAGTCAATGAGGCTTATTATAAAGTGTCTTCAATTGCTAGAGTGATTTCATTACAACCTCTACCCCTTTCTATATTTATACCTGTTACCATGTGATTTTGGAGCTCCTCCCATCAAGAAATGTGGCTCTGCCCCTCGACCCCATTTAGTTCTACCACATAATTTTGTAGTGCCTCTCTCCTCTAACTCTGAGAATGACGACATGACTTGTTTCAGCTAATGGAAGGAAACAAAATGATGATGTACCAATTTCAAGCCTAGGTTTTAAGATGTCATGAGTATCCATAGTTGCTCTCTTGAGCTTCTATCATCACCATGACAGTAAGCCCATGCTAACCTGCTGGAGGATGAGAGACATGTGGAGCAGAGCTGAATATTTGCAGTTGACCTAGCAAAGGTCATGCTGGATTAGCCAACAGTCAGCTGACATTCAGGCATGTGAGTGAATCCAGCCAAGATTAGAAGAGATGGCTGGCTTGCCAACAACTTTTCCTCGCTACTCAGTGCAGGAGCTGTAAATATTTGATTTTGTATGCCACTGAAAATACAGCCAACAAACAATAGAAGTCTCCACTAAATATTTTCTAACACAGGCTACTGCATCAATAACTTTGCATTGCTGTCACACTGCATTGTTATGGTAATAGATAACAGACACATTCCCCCAGTGTGTCTTCCTAAATAAACAATACAAATTTGTGAATGAAATCATCATCATAGCAGTAAATCTCTCTTTATTCATTTCTAATTAATATTCACAACTACTCTATGAGCAACCTCTTAAAAATAAGGAAGTTGAGACTCGCAGAGGTTAAGTTAATTGCCTCTAATCAGATGGCTTATAAGTCTTTAAACCAGGGTTTGAACCAGGTTGTCAAACTCCAACTCTGACCCAAATTTTTAAACCTCATGCTGTCTAAACACTATATGATGGCATGGAAAACCTCTGGCCTGAGAGTCTGGCTTCTATCTCAGTTCTAGCCAGTAAAAAGTTGTGACCTTGAATAAGTCATGGCTCTCCATGCCTTAGTTTCCTCAACTATAACAAGAGGAAGATGGGCCTGTTAATTTGTGTTTTTCTTCTCTTCCAATGTCTAGACTCCCTCCAGGATTTATAGAGGTATATCTTAGAAATGTCATTGTATCATTTTTATTAGACTTTGGACATAGATCCAATTTTAATGGATATTGGGGTTCTGCTAAGATCTTCTCCATACCCTACTTGAAATTAGGTGAGCTGAAATTTGGAAACTCAGGAGTGAACACAGGAGCCAGACTGAGTCTCAAAGCCAAAGGAAACTAACAGGTCTTGCTACCCTCCTAGCCTTCAGAATAGAAAACAGCTCTCTTAGAGCTCACGCCAAGCCAAAGAAGTAGCCCATTTGGAGATGGCGGGGGCGGGGGGGCACAAAACAGAGCTGATACGGAAAAACTGTATATAAACATAAGCATCAATGATAGCCAACAATAATAATAATGTTCAACATTTATTAAGTGTGTATAATGAGCTAGGTTCTTGCGGTTGACATGGAGATGCACCACACAGATCCCTCTTTGTATACAGCTTGCTGTCCGGCTACATGGTATGCGTTCTGCACACAGCTTCCAGCTACCAGCTCCTTCAGGGTCTGCCTCAGCCACAGAATCCCCAAGCCCATGACACTATTTCCTGGGGCAGCCCACGTCAAATGACTAATCTAGGAAGAAATTTAAAGGAGTGGTCATCTTGACCCAACTCAGAAGAGCTCTGGAAAGCTATTCCAGCTCCAGAATTCATGCCCAGTTGGTTGAGGCTTCATCAGACCTATATCACAAGCTGGGTTCTTTTTCTCAATCTTTAATAAATATCTTATATCTCAAACTCTGTTTCAACATTAGCTTCAAGGACCCCAAGACAAATTCATTGTAAGAGTCAATGGTTACAGTAAGTACTGAGCTCCAATCCATTCACCTGAGAAAAGTCCCATTTTATTTTTAAAAATAATAAATGAAAGAAAATATAGGGGAAAAAAGAAGGGAGGAAGGAAGGTGAAGAAGGGAGGAAGAAAGAGAGAAAGGCAGAGGAGGGGATGGGGGATTAGCAGAAGTTATGCATGTCCCAAGATTCATAACTCACTGCCATAGACCCCAAGAAAATGGAATTTGAAACTCTTTTGGGCCACTACAGAAGTAACAGTCAAGGGTCAACTAAGCACCAACCTGGATGAGGAAGACAAATAGAAACTTCTCCCATCTGTTTCCACATTGCTGACAGTCTTTCAGGCTCTACCACAAAAGTAGAAGAAGTAGAGCATAAAGGAGAATCTCAGGGCTAGTCAGAACATTAATCTCAGGAAGGACAGAGTTCCCAGAACTTCCTTTGTTTTTTGCTCTCTCCAATTTATGGCACCATTTTGTGTAAGAAATAATAATGACTGCATATTGATCTTTTACTATGTGACAGGCGAATGTGCTAAGAGTATTAATGTATTATATCAATTATCACTCACAACCCTAAAACAGTGAGGTAGATATTATGTCAGCAACTACTTACTCTGCCTTCCTCTTTCCATGGGAAAAATATAGTTACTCATCACCCCCGCCATGTTGAACTTGATCATATGAATTGTTTGGCCAGTGAAATGTGAATGTATGCAAGCAGAGCCTCTGACTGGGAATGATAAATGGCTTGGCTCATTCTCTTGTGTTACACACATTCCCTTCAGAGAACCACTTCTCCTTCAGCCTGGTACCTGCAGAGCAGATCTAACCACATTGTTCAGCCTTGAACAGAGTTGCCACAGTTGACCCACAGACCCTTAAAGAAGAAAAAATATTTATGGTTATAAACCACTGAGATATGGAGGGAGGTATTTGTTATGTGAGGAGGAACCAAAAAGTGGAATTTATTTATTTAAAAACTGTGTATTTATTCTTACATGTTTAAACTTCAGTCACCTTCAAATTACTCTCCATTTGATGCACTACACCTATCAGGATGTTTTTTTCACAGCTCAGGATAGTTTTTGAACTTGCCAATTTTGATGCCTCTTACTGCTTGTGCCATTTTTTGTTTCAACTTTTCCACAACAGCAAAACTTCCTGGGGAATTTCAAGAACCCAACAGAACTTCCATGCACACCCTTCCTCAGGACAACTCCATCCATCATCCCCTGCCGCTGTGAGAACTTTTTTGAGAACTTTTGAGTTTTCCCTTTGAGAACTTTTTCATCAAGGGAAGCAAAAAAACAAAAAAAGTTGTTCAAGGTGAGATTAGGCGAATAGGGAGGGTGGGGCATGGGGTCATGCTGTTTTTGGTCAAAAACGTCTGAACACTTCAGTGGGGTTCTGAGCAGGGGCACTCGTAGATCACCCATCATGAAATGGGCAAACATGTTGAAAGAGTCTTCTAAAAAATTCACTGAAGCTAAATGCAGCCTCTCACAGCAACACCAGCTGGTACACACATAAAGATGGGTTCCTAGAACACTCACCCTGGGCCGGGGGGAGCCTATACTACAAGGGATCCACCCTTGAGAATGTAATTCCAGTTTTTGGGGGGTCCCCCCCTCCCACAGCATTATTGCAGTAGAAACTGAATAACACAGACATGTTCTGTAATTATTACCATTTTTAGATGAAGAATTCAGGTACAGGAGAGTTAAGTGATTTGACCAAGTTCACACACCTAAATTAGTGGAGAGGCTGAAATTTAAATCAAGCAATAAAACTCTTAAACAGTGTCCTTAACCCTACTTTATATTGCATATTCAATGTTTAAGGTAAACATTGTGATTCTATTCTATGTGAAATATTGAGATCTTTGAATTCTACCTCAAATCAAGATTCAGTTATTTTATATCCTAGGTCTTCTTAAACATTCTTAGATGGTAATATCTATGAATAGACTAACATTTAATATATGATTACTATGAATATTTTAACTAAAGAAATAACACTAAAATATCTAATTACTGATGCAGAAAACATGCACATTATTTTTACTTCTGTAAAATAGTGAGTTATTGTTGAAAAATACCGGATTTTCTTATCAATGAGAAACTCCAGGCAACTCTAACCGCAGGAGAAATTAGGAGCAGGTTAGGACAAGCATGTCTCTAAGTGTGTGCTTTAAGAGATTTCAGCCTTTAAGAAAAAGGTATATAAATGAGAAACTGTAACTTGTATTTGATTAAACTTCCAGATTAAGTAAGTATATGCTTTGTTTAATTCTCCAAAGTGATGATCACAAAAATCTTCCTCTTCATTATTTCCACACTGACAATCAAGCTTTTTTCTGTATGATACTGAAATGTATACGACTATGTCAAATGGTTTATGTGAAACCCTCCTTCCCCCTTCCTTTTTTTTTTCTCTTTTTTTACTGACTAGACTACAAGAAATTCTTGAAACTTCCTGGGGAATTTCAAGACCCCAACAGAACTTCCATGCACACCCTTCCTCAGGACAACTCCATCCATCATCCCCTGCCGCTGTGGCTGCTTTCACAGCCCTTAGAGAAGATAAACTTGTGACCCAAGCTGGGAAGCTGGGACTGACTCACGCTGAGAAGTTGAGCAGTATAAAGGGCATCTGGTACTTTAATTTATTCCTTCAGACTTCCCACTGCCCTTACCAGAAGCTTATTGCCACAGTCCTCCAGGCTCTTTCAACTCAAACCATTTATACACCTCGCTAGAGATGCAAAACTATAAAAGTTCCAAACCATTAGTTTAGATTCTTTCCAGACCCCATCAGAAGGTCTGCCCTGAAGACAGAGACATGCGGTGTATGTCCTCAAAGAGAATTGAATACTTTTTGCCACAGAATACTTTTTGGATAGATGACCTAGGATGGAAGAGCCATAGCAAAGAAAGGCATGTTAACATTCTGCCTCTAATTGCCTGAAATGCATTTTACCTCTGTTAGCCTGGGAACACCATGAGCAAAACGGTGATGCTGATACTGTTCCTCTCACCACCACACTGAATGAACAAATTGTTCTTTTATAGCTCTCCAGAGGATCTCCCATCAGTGGCTTCCAGAAGACAGCTGAAAATGTAAGAATACATATTACAGCTACAAAGTAAAATGAAATGTCTGCCAGTTTTATATACTCAATGAGTTCTGCTGTAAGCCCAGCTCTGCCTGATACATCAGGGGAAATTCACAATAATGATGAAGCCTTTATTCCCTTCTTTCAAGATGCCCACAAAGGGGGTATTGATTAAGCAAATAAACATGAGCAACAAGCTCAAGGTGTGTCCTATCCCCAGAGAAAGAATACAAGGGCAAATCAATCAATTACCATAATTTCAAGGACTTTACACTGTACAAAGGGAGAGAAAACTGACATTAAATAATTCTAATAGAAAATCTTTCTGTAACATGCCTACAAGAAACCCAGCTAGTGGACAATGAGGGAATACCAATAAAGAAAATTACTTAGCAATAAGGGGGAATGAATTAAGGAGGGAACCCTCCCCTAAGGACGCTTTCAAGGTAGGTCTGAAAAGACAGGATGTGTACACATGCAGATGGAGGAAGGGCATTCTGAACAGAAGAGAATACTATTCAAATGAACAAAGAATACAAAGTGGGGAAGCAGAGTGAATGTATGAAGGTAACATTCATACATTCAGAAAGTAAAGAATGTATGAAAGTTCCCTTTGATTCAAAGATAGGGGATATTATTAACATTAATAGGAAATAAGATAGAAAAAGTAAATTGGGAGAAAACTTCAGACCCAGAAGTTGGCATTTATTCAAAATCTCTCCTGCTGACTTCTGGGTGTTGTGAAGACAGATTGGCAATGATCCAGAATACTCTCCTGGCATGACCAGAACAGCCTGCTTTTATCTAGTTGACATACTGGAGTTTCTGGACAAGATTTCATTCAGGGGGCCACATATGAAATCACTGCTGTCAGCATACTGAAACTGTGCAAAGTTTTTAAAAGGATCGGGTGAGTCAGAAGATCAGATACTAAAAGATTAAACTGGTAATAGCAGTGTGAATGATGGATTAGAGGGATGAGAGGTGAAAACCCGAGAGGATGAATTGCAACATTCCCAGGTAGAGGTACTGGGGGCCTGAACTCCAGCAGAGGAGCGTGGTTGATGAGGCACATGCAAGTAGTACAAAAGATCAACCTCCTGGGCCTTGGATCCTAGTGGAATACACAGGGGAGTCAAGGGTTTTGAGCATGAAATGTGGGATATTGTCACTAGAAATAGATGACAGAGAACACAAGTTCGCAAGTTGAGAAGCCAATGTCACTTTGGGAAACATTAAGCTTGGGGTCTGGCAAGATTTCCAGTGCACAGATAGGGAATACCTTATAGGCAGTTGGTGGGGGGAAATCTCACTGGGTAGATACACACATAAAAGATGAGCATATTAAACAGTTAATCATATACAAAGGGGTATTTTTTTAATAAAGTGCAAAAGCTCATTACATTTCAGACCTGATTTAACTCTCTGCTTCTCTGATTTATATTTCTGACCCCTAAAACATGTCAGCTGCAAAAGATTTGGTCCTCCTTGCTCCTTATTCTTCTGCTCAGAGATCTTATTTACTACTAGCTTATAAAACCCACATTTCACATCTTTAACTCCAGCCCCATAACTGTAACTGCCTGCTCAAGATGGCCACCTGACTTGAGCAGCCCAATCCAGTCAAGACAAAGATGAACTTATCTTCTCCTTTCTTCTTTAACTGGTGCTTCCTCTAAAGATCCCTATTTCTTTGAACTGGGATGTCAAGCTGTGATGCTGGAGCCTTCTCCTCACTCATGAGATAGTCATCCTAAAATAGCACTTTCCGACATGTTGTTCCCCTACTCAGAAGCCTCTGGTGCTTCTCAATTTGCACAGAATAAAAGCCAAGGTTCTCAACCAAGGTTTCAAGGCCATACATGGGTCAGCCCTGACTTACCTTTTCCAGCAGTTCCCGCTGCCTCTCTGCCCAAGCCTGTTCTGAGGAGACCATCCTATGCCAGATCTTCAAGCCTGCCCATCTTGATTCCTTCCCACCCTTTCAAGCACCTAGGCATTCCTTTCTTCTGCCAGAGATCCTCCCTCCGCAGCCCTTTCCTCCTCTGCCCTGTGCCCACGCTCCATGCCTTGGCAAAAGTCCCAGCTCATCCTGATTGCCTTCCTTGTCTATTCCCAGACTGAGTTGATGCTTACTTTATACTCACTACAACAACCCGGACGGTCTTTGGTCTTTGTGTATCTATTTCCTCGTGTGAAATATTGGGCTATAGCATACCTGTAGCATAGGATTATTTTGAAAGTTAAATGTGTTCAATAAATAATTATTATTATCAGTGTTAATATGTTAGATATTGGACTAGGCATGTAAGTATATAAGTATGAATAAGATATAACCTCTGATCTCAAGATGCTCAAATTCCAATGGGGAGAAATGGATTGGGAAAGGAAGATACAAATGACAGGATGATTTTCCACTATCTTATCTAATTACCTTTTCTAGGATGTAAGACATGACTCTTTTACACGATTGTAAGCCTTGAAAAAAATCAGTTTAATATTTTCTTAAATAAGTCCTTGAAAAGCATTATCTTATCTCTCTTTTTTTTGTGCTTTTTACTTCTCCCAGGAGACTGTGTACTAAATAATTACATTTTCACAGAATAAACATTTCAATTCCAAGAGCCAGAGATTTTTACTCATCTGACTATACTTCAAAATAATGGCATTATTATTAATAACCCAATATTTTGCATCTTCTCTGGTAGGTCCTCATCCTTACAAGCCTACATCTCTCTCTCTCTCTCTCCTACACACACCCCCATCTCAACAGCACAATGCCTATGTACTCAGAGACTTGATAAAAGCACTGAATCCAGAGTCAAAGGGGGAAAAGCAGAAAAGAAAAAGAAATTCTAGCCTCAGCTCTCCTCTAGAATAGAAATAAGTATAATAATTCTTCTTGCCAAGCCTCAGTCTACTAATCTATAAAACTCATGCACTTGATTGTGGCTCCCAGTGCTGGTTAATCATAAGACTCCCATCTAGAGAGATATGTTAAAATTCATATTCCTGGATTCCAATCTGCACCTACTGAATCAGAACTTCACAGGAGGAGGCTGGAAACCCGTACTTTTAAAAAAGCACCTCAGGGGATTATGAAATTAGTCAGGTTTGGGAATCCCTTTTCTAATTCTGATTCACCTCACATTAGACATAGTCCTTTCCGAGTTGCCGCCAAGGGCCTGGGCTCCGGGACCTGAGGCAGAAAGAGCAGGACACTTGTAAAAGAGAAGCTGTAATAATGGATGAGATCTCCTCCCTCTCTGCTTTATACTCAGAAACACCCTTTCTTTTCACTTCCCCACTGTAGTTTCTGATCAACATAAACTGTTCAGTCATTTGTAATTCTTTCACAAGACAGCTAAGAGCAAAGAAAACACTTTGATTATTTTGATACCTCTTAAGGACTTAAAGCCAGCTTTGAACATGTGACACAAAATCTCCCTCATCAGATAATATTGTTGCAGTTGCTGAATTCTATTTGAATCAGATGAATATCTTCAATTGTTTCACTTACTCAACTGTGTTATTTTAAAACCTTATTGAGTCCTCCCTGTTTACATAAAGATACATTTAAGGAATTATCCTCAGCTTTACTGGCTTTGATCAACATCTACTCTAAAATGCCACTTTCCCGGGGCTTTCACTCTATCAGCTTAAGATGAAACTTCTTCCCAATCTCCAGGGGGTAGCTCCAGGGCTGTGCTTGGCAGTCTAGAGTAGTATTTTTTCTAAGAGCAAAATCACCTGTAAGAGTTTCAGGCAGAAAACTTTCCTAACTCTGAGCTAATTCCCAGGAAATGTGTTTCTGAGCTATGTGCTCCCCCATATCACATGACTGGGTACCTATACACAAGCAAACAGAATTACTCAAATTCTCAAGGAAACTACCTTTGAAGAAAGAGAGATGTTGTGCTTCTTTCTCCCATGTTGGAGCACAGGAAATCTGATCCCAAGGAGCCCCATTCTCTGGTTAAGGGCTCTAAATCTGTAGAATCTGACTGCCTGGCTTCATCTCATGCTAGCTACACGAATATAGACAAGGTATTTATGCTTTCTGTACCTGTTTCCATGTCTAAAAAAGAATAATAATAGTGCCTGCCCTAGAGGGTTCTGTGAAGTTTAAATTAGATAGTGTATAAAAGGCTAAAAAGAAATCCTGGCACATGGTAAATACCTTACGAGTGCTAGCCATTATTTCTTCTTGCAGGGCTTTAGCATTTGTGGTAAAATAAGTAAAAAGAATCCCTACTCTGCATCTATCCTGTCATCTCAGCAGTGGTCAGCTATCTTCTTAAATTGCTTGGTTTTGTCTATACTACAAAGCCTGTTCAACCAGGTGAACAACTGCTCTCGTCAGTAGATGATTCCATTTTCTTCTTTGGAGAGAGACTTGATAGAGTCTCTGATACTTGGATGGCTGTTATTCTTAATTAAAGGTCACAATTTCGTTTGCTATCTTTCCTATAGCTTAAGGGACACCACTAGCCAGGTTCCAAGTGCTCCATTGTAATGTGCTATTGTGAAGTCATCACTAATAACTTTTGGACACCAACATAGTCAGAATGCCTTTACTTCAGCTTATCTTTACTGCTGCCATTCTGGAGGTGAGACATGCAAAATTTAACCTCAGTTGACCTCAGTGGCTGGCATCTAGTAGACACCCAACAATTAATATCTGCCCTTCCAACCCTCCTGACTAAGACACTCAGACTATGGGGCATGGTAGTCTGAAAAATGATCAATCTATCCAAGATTATCCTTTAAAAGTGCAAGGTGGAAAAAAGGAAGGGAGACTTAGGGTGTGTGTGTGTTGTGTCATGAAAAGTTAGGTATTGTTATATCTGTTGGAAGAGAGGAAATGAGTATGAAGTGGTAGGCATTTGAATAGAATTCATCTGTTCTATGCACAGATTCAAGTATTTATCTGAGGTAGATGAGAAAGCACAGAACCTTACACCATTTCCAAGAAAATGACAAACTCTAGAAGAGTTACTTGACAAGTCAAACGGTTAAGGACATTTAAACATTCAAGGGATTCTCTGCACCAGAAAGGCTTGACCATCAGCATTGACCTTGCTGTAACTGTTGCATGCTCATTTCCCACTGAGTAAGATGGCTCTGCATTCGACAAGGGTGAAGGAACGCCTAATCGACTGGAAAATCAGTTCACTGGCAAAACTTCCAAAAGGGAAGAAACTTATCACTAAAGGGATAAAACCTAAAATTTCATTGATTTAAAATCTGGGGTGTTGAGATGATTTTTACTCAAACATGATTTGGGCAGGGGCTAGGGAGTTGACAGAGAAGAGAGAGGGAATTAAGTACACACACCCAGTTACAAAATAAGTCACAGGGGTGTAAAGTACAACATAGGGTATGTCAGTAATACAATAACTGTATGGTGACAGATGGTCACTAGACTTATTGTGGTGATCATTTTGTAAGGTATATAAATGTTGACTTAATGTTGTACTACTGAAGCTAATAGAATGCTGTATGTCATCTATAATTAAAAATAAATTTAAAACATGATTTGGATGGACAATCTTGATTAGCTTAAGAGACATGCATAATTAAGCTAAAATTATAAGTTACTTTCCCTCAAGCATTGAAAAATAGAAAATCACTAGGGAAACATAATGTTTGAAATACATGGCAAAGAATTGGCTGTTTATGGAGTTTTTATTATATCCTGTTCATTGGGACACCAAACTCTCAGCCTGTTCCCAAATTTAATATCATGGTCAGAATTCTGATATTCAGAAGGATAATGAACCTTCAATATTTACTTCATATCTAGGGAGGGGAGGGAATAAACAGTTCTATACATGAAAAATGTGAATTATTCAGAAGAAAATTCTCCATAATAACTTAATCTTCTCTGTTTCCACACATTTGTAACAACTTTAGGAAGTAAAGAAGTTACACCCATCCTAGTTTTAACTGAAAGGCCCATGGCATTCTGGGAGCAGTCTCTTATCAGTGTTACTTTGGGAAACACAATAGCTTTTGGGTAATACCAGTCTTCCAAATTGCTAATTCTCTTCCCCAAGAGAGTGGTTTAGTTAATGTAAAACCCTCCAATATAATGCATTCCATTATCCGAAGGACATGAAAAAAAATAAAGATGTCTTTTTAAATTTCAAAATATCCCCATAAGAAAGGTTTTTAAATTATTATTAATAAAGGTGGTACTGGCATCAAAGAAAATAACATATGAATGAAATTTTATTTATGCAGAGTTTATTGAATACATACTTGCTTTTTAGCATAATGTGCACTCTGGACAGAAACCCAGTTTAAGATGTAAGATACCTTCTTGTATTCTCTTTGTATTTTTTGCAGCCATCTCTGTCCCTGGGGCTGTGCCACCACAGGAAAACGTGTCTGTCTTGGCCTGGCTAAATGAGTCACTGCTGGCACATGGATCAAGCAGTTAACAGAGCCCTGACCAGTGTGGCTCACTTGGTTGGAGCGTCATCCCATAAACTGAAAGGTCACAGGTTTAATTCCTGGTCATGGCACATGCCCAAGCTGCAGATTCAGTTCTGGTTGGGGCAGTACAACAGGCAACTGATCGATGTTTCTCCCTCACCTCAGTGTTTCTTCCCTTCTCTCACTCCCTCTCTTCCCCTTCTTCTAAAACCAATAAGCCTGTCCTCGAATGAGAGGAAAAAAAGGGAAAAAAAGAAATTAACAGAAACATGAGCAGAAGCAGTGTATAGTTTTGCATGAAGAAAAATGAGTCACAGATATCTAAAGAATATATTAAACTGATTACAGATTTGAAAAAGTGCAGGGGAGAGAAATGGTTAAAGTAACAGAGACTGGTCCCTCAGGGTGGTTGAGTAATATATGGAGTGTTATTAGATCAAAGTTCTCTATCTCCAAGGAGAAAACAACCCAAAATTGGCTTTAAGTCAGTCCAGAAAGATGTCAGCTTAGCTTTTAGGATAAATTCTTGGTGTATAAATTGATACATATCACATTAGGTTACAAAGAGAAGTCTTACAATCTCCCAGGAGATGCGCAGGACAGGAAAAGCCCAGTAATGCGCATGCGCATGACTACTTTGCATGGCCGATTCACCCAGAGCCAGAGGACTAAACTAGATGACTTCCTGGGGTATTTACAGGTTCAAGATTTTCTAATAATTGAACAAACACAAGGCTGTAGAAGTGACTTCTCTGTCCTGTGTTTAGTCGTTCTGGCAAATTCCAAATACTTTTCCTTCATACAAATGAGGTTAACAGCAAGAACAGATTTTACAAGGACATTTTACAACCAATCAGCACCTCACAGATGGGGTAAATACCTGCTTTTTTCTTAACATGGGAAATGGCTGGACACGGTTTAAAGTAGATCCAGAGCTCCTTGCAATTAAAAGAATTGGTGAAAAAGAAAAACACCACCACTTGCAGGGCAACCATGTAGATAGTCAGCATTTCAGGAAGAGAATTAGTAGACCTACTGTTCACAAAAGAGTTTCCCTGGATTCAAAAAGTCGATCTGCTACATAGAGGAAATGCAAGGTCAGCCTTAATGCTTTCGGTCCCAAGGGAAAGTTGTCCATTTGCCAGAACATAAAGTGGAAAGAGAAGAAAAAATATTTCCCTTTTTGTCACTGCTATGAACAATGATAAAATGGATGCTATGCTAAGGCCTGCAGAGCAAGCCTCTGCTCACGTCTCGCTCTCTCAGCTGAGCCTTGCTCCTGCTACATTAGATGGGCATGGCTGGAATTACAGGCTCTTTATTTATCTTTTTTATTTAAAATTAAAAAAATAATTTTTTATTCCCATACCCACACCCTTTCCTTTTTGGCAACCATCAGCTTGTTCTCTATATCTATGGGTCTCCTTCTCTTTTGTTTCATGTATTCATTTATTTTGTTTTTTTAGATTCCATACATAAGTGAAATCATACAGTATTTGTCTTTCTCTGTCTGATTTATTTCACTTAGCATAATATCCTCTAGGTCCATTTATGTCATCACAAATGGCAAGATTTAATTATTTTTTATGGCTAAGATTTAAGTAAATATGTATTTATATTTATATATATCTCACATCTTCTTTATCCATTCATCTATGGATGAACATCTACATTGTCTCCATATCTTGGTGCAATGAACATAGGAATACACATTCCCAAAGTGGAATGCCTGGATTGTATGGCAGCTCTATTTTTAATTTTTTGAGGAATCTCCACACTGTTTTTCCATAGTGGCTGCACTAATTTATAATCCCACATACAGTACATAAGAGTTTCTTTTCTCTACATCCTCAACAGCACTAAGTATTTGTTGATTTATTGATGATAGCCATTTTGACAGCTTCGAGGTGATATCTTATTGTGGTTTTAATTTGCATTTCCCTGATAATTAGTGATGTTGAGCATTGTTTCATATGTTTATTGACCATCTGTTTGTCCTCCATGGAGAAGTGTCTATTCAGGTCCTCTGTTCATTTTTTAGTTGGACTGTTTGGCATGTTGATGTTAAATTATATGAGTTCTTCATTTATTTGGATATTAACCCCTTATCAGACATATCATTGACAAATATATTCTCTCATTTACTAAATGGTCTTTTTGTTTTATTGATGGCTTCCTTCACTATGCAAAAACCACAGACTCTTAAGAAAGAAATTTAGAAATTATCTAATTAAAATATATATACACACTCACACACACACATATCTACACACATCCCACCAGCTAGGAAGACCAATAGACCAAGAAATCTTTTTTTCATCTCTCACAAGAAAGTCACAATCCAGGCAAGAAACCCACTGGGAGGACAGCCCCATCTCAAAACATAGGACAGTTGCCGCAGTTTACCCTTCACCGAAGCAAAGCCTCCCGCTCCCTCTCCAGGCGGCCATCTCCCCAAGAGACACCAGCATCTCCCTGTTTGGAGAGAGATCTCAGTAATCTGCTTTAATTGCTGGGCTTTCAAACAGCTTTTGACTCCACCACAATTATGCCTTAAAAAAATCCCACACCCAGTTTGTGTTCTATGCCATGGAATTTTTTAAGACAGTTAAATAAGAAAACTTGGGTCCACATTACTCTGCCAAATAAATCACGTACATGGACAATTAACTCCCTGCTAGAAAGCCCCACGCTGTGCCTGGGTGTGTCACTAGTCTATTCTCTGTTAAAAAAAAAAAAAAAAATTCTTTTCTTCTGTTTTTTTACTTCTTTTCTTGGTACCAAATGAATAGTAGAGAGTTTTATAATCACCAGTTTACCAATTTGAATGGAGAACCCCCTGCAAAACAATTCATATCATGTTAAAAAAAATAACCACAATGCTATCCATTGAAATAAAAATGGAAACTTTTTAAACTGTTACTAAGCAAAGACAACAAAGGTGTCCCCTTTCAGAGTTGATAAGAGATCATGAGGTTGAAATTCTGCACAGCACTTTGAAAACTAGAAGCCTTCCTCTTAGGACCTCATTCTTCTTTTAGGGCAAATAGCTTTGAAATCTTGCTGGATAAAAAACTGCCTCTATCGTTTGCTATGTTTTTGATCTATGATACTCTAAACACAAGTACTGTTATAATCAAATACATGTTGATTATTTATAGCTTTCTATAAATAATTGACACTTAAAATAATTCTTGAAACATATCAATATTAGGAGGAAACAAAATGGCCTTAAAAATAAGCCAATCTTCAACAAAAGTCATGCTTTAAAAAAAAAAATCATTAAAAGAAGGAACCTGTATTTTTGTTTGAAAGCTCACAAAATTGGGAACAAGGCAGGTCAATAAAATTTTTTCCAAACCACCTTTCCCTCCCCCTGGAAAGAATTTTATGAGATAATGAAAACCTCTAACATTGAGTGATGTGATTAAGTAATAAAAGGCTGAATTTTCCTTCCAATGGAACTCCACAGGGTGCTTCCTAGAGCACCGCAAAGGTCTGCATAAGGAGTTAACTAAGTGTTCGTGTAACACCAGATTACAGGTATTTGTTAAAGGAGATCCCACTGAGCTTTTTCTCTAAGCTGGTGAAACAACAGCTTCATTCTCACTCAGTCTAATGGGCTGGTGAGTGAGCCCTGTGCTTCCTAGAAGGCTCTGTACACAGCCTGTATGGGTACATTGCCTCAATTTTGAGTCGACAAGAAAAGCAAGCTTGCATACTTGAAATCTCATGTGTCACCGATGACTACTATCTGGGTACATAGAGCTTGCAGGGAAGAACCAACTTTCTCTCCACCTGTTTCACAAGAGACTGTGGGCTCAGCCACTGCAGAAATGCCAGTCCACTAAGGGGAACTATATGGGCAACACCAGACCCCAGGAAGGCAAAACTTTATGGACAGCCAACGTGCTCCTTCCCTCTGGAGGGACAGTGCAGGCAACACAGGCTTGACCCAGACTGCTGCTCTGCAAGCTCCCAGTAGCAAGCAGGTTAAGCCAGCCAATAAATCAACCCTCTAACCAGCCCTTCATCACCCTACACCCTGGACTCTCAGAGCTTTGCAGCCATCTGAAATTTCTTTAGTGGGATTACCTTGATGGACACAGAATTCCTGGAATCTGTCATTGTGAAAGGACGGCTTCCAACAGTATCTATGAGAAGATGTTTTCATGGTTCACCTTCACATTTTTCTCTTAATATTCAAGCTGTTTATAGTCTAAATTTCTCTGCCATGAAATCTTTCCACCAATCAATAGATACATGTGTATGTGTGTATGGTGGGGATGTTGACTTCATTTTTGAAGGACTTTTATTTTGAAATAATTTCAAATTTAGAGAAAAATTGCAAATCTAAAATGCCTTTTACACCAATTCAAAAAAATTTAATATTTCACCATGTTTGTTTGATACCCTCCTTCTGTGTGTATGTGTGGGTACACACATCAATAAAAATTATTTCTGAAACACATCACAGTAGGCTGCATATTTGATACCTTACTCTGCAATACTTCAATGTGTTTCCCAAGAATAGTCTCTTATATAATCACAGTAGGCTCATCAAATATAAGAAATTTAACATTGACGTATCACTTTTTTAACTAATCTATATTCCATATGCAAATTTCATCATGTGTCCCCAATGATGACCTTTATAAGAATTATTTTCTAATTAAAGGATTCTGTCATCCTAAGGCTGCCTTTGGAGATGTCGGTTTTAAGCTGGTTGTTGGATAACAGAATGCTCATAGGGAGCCTCTGGCCCTTCCCCCTTTTCTGTCTAAGTGGTTCCAATGAGGGGCCTGCTTCAGGAAGAGAATCTTGGGATGCTTCCTTTAGCCTAATGTGAATTAAGTATGGTAGATAGGAAGGCTCAAGCAGAGGGACCTAGTAGCTAGATCACCCACCGTGTCCCACTGAAGCAAGAATTTACATGCCGTGCATGTTTGACTCTTCCTTCATTGCCGGTAAGTTGTCTACTTACTTTGCAGTCCTATCACTGCCCCCATTTTTCCTTGGTCCAAAATAATGTACACGCACAATTTTGCCTCACTGTCTTTGGAATTTTCATGTTTATATAAAGTCCCTGTGCACATGTATTAAAAATTTGATTTTCTCCTGTTAACCTGTCTCTAATAATTTGATTATATAATTGGTAAGTGCAAAATAGACAAGGAGATGTTGAGAACAGTACTGGAAATGGAGAAGCCAAAGAACTTAATATGCATGATCCCATGGACATGAAATAAAGGGGAGGAATTACTGGAGGGAAGGAGATACCAAGTGGCGGGGAAAAGAAAAATTGGGACAGCTGTAAAAACATAATCAATAAAATATACTTAAAAATAATTAGTCCAACTAGAAGCATTTAGAAGGTGGGAGGGAAAGTATTTCTTTTTAGCACCCATCATAGAATATCCCTCACTTTGGGTTCCTCTGATACATCCTTCTGATTAAGCTCATGGATTGCATTTGGGGCTGGATAATAATGATATGTTCTTCCCAAAGTATCCCATCTCAGGGCAGCCATTGCCCCGTTGTTAATTTCTATCATTTGGTTAAGAGGCTATTCCATGTCCTCACTACCTAGTTGATTATTTTTCCTTCTGTACTTTTAGATTACCTGAGATTATGTGAATATCCTGTTCTTTGCTGAACTTCCACCTCTGAATTTGGTATCCATTTACGATTCCTGAGTGAATCCATTTATATTCCAATGGTCATGTGTTTTCTTTTTTATTTAAGTAACATTGCAGAAAGTTAATTCACTGAACATCACCACAGCTTACAAAAAAACCTTCGAAAGCATTAGCACACAGCTCACCAGGCCTCTTCGTTCACAGGATCAAAAAATAAATAAATAAATAAAAAAGGAGGAAAGGGAGAAATACATACACTACAAATGGGCCAAGTTTGCCACAGCATGGTTTCCTTTTATCCTAGTTTTTCCAAAAGAGTCCCATCCCCAGAGGTGAGAGTCCAAGTCTGAAATCACCACATCATCTTCCACTCTTTTAATTCAATATCAGGCATTTTTCATGATGATTACATGCAGTCACTAGTCCAGGGCATTTCCTCCCTTTTGTTTAAATTGCTTCTAGAGTAAACATCTCAAAACTTAGGATGGCGGCCAACGAAAGATAATCTCTCAGGGGAAAACACTGGAATCCTCACAACTTCCAACAGTAAGAAGCAGAGGAAAATGACAAATTGCCATTTATTTCCAAAGACATTACACTCACCAGTGAAGCTTCTCACCTTTAACTCTGTGGGGGTCAGGAGCAAGTCCCTGATCGTGCCACCCTGGCAAGAAGATTGTTTCTAGCTGAAAATAATGAAAGGGGAGGAGAAGTCACCTCCCCCTTACCTGCCTAAAGACATTCAGATAGAAAAACCTGCTTCAGAAAGGGAGCCTTAGCATATTCACATTAGCACATATGAATTAAATAGGGCAAACAAAGATCCAAGCAAAAATCTGTTCCACTACGTTTCCTTTTGTCCCATTGTTTCTAGGTGGCCCTGTAAGAATTTGTTTACTAAATGTTTGCTCTTTCTCCTCTACCTGTGAATTGCCTACCTCCCCTGCTTAGTCCAAAATTACTTGTACATCATTTTACCTCATTGTCTTTATAATTTTCATGCTTATGTGAATTACCACATGAACTATTAAAATTTGATTTTCTCCTGTTAATCTTCTCTATGTCAGATTATTCCACCAACCAGAAGAACTAAAAGAGTAAAGGGAAAGCTTCCCATCCCCAACAACTCCATGGAATAAAAGTCTTTCAAAATGTGAAATTTTATGTATGGCAAATAAATTATATTGTAACATTTCCCCATGGAAACTGAAATTCTTATACATATATAATATATAAAATGTATACCTATCTACAGTATTCCTTGTAAGAGACAATCTAGGGATCTCAGAAACCTACTATGTTAATTATCAAGAGAAGACTATACTACTTCACATGAAATGAAAGTGGAAGCTACTGGATAGGGGAATCTATTACTTATCCCCTCTAGGGTTTATCTTGTTCACTAAAAATAAACATATCTCCTTGAGAACAGATGGAAAATGTGAAGTGACAATTCATTCCCCAAGAAAGCGCATTACTGCCCAAGAGGCAAGTTCTCACATCAAGGTGTCGACAATCCATATGCATTAAAAAAACTCTCCACTCTGGAGGCAAGAAAGCCTACTAAAGTGAGGCTTATTCTATAAAACAAGAATTTGACTGAAAATAAAAAAATAACAAAGACAAAGTGTCTAGGTTCAACATATAGATGCTGATATGGTCAGTTCTACTTCCCTCATTACTAATCAGAATCCAACAGTGTGAGTTACATCTTATCCTCTAAAAAAGATTTGCTTGTCTTTTGTCTTTCTTACACTGGTATGTACAGTTGACCCTTGAACAACATGTTTGAACTTTGTGGGTCCACTTATATGTGGATTTTTTCCCTATAAATGCACACAGTAATGTAAGTGTATTTTCTCTTTCTTACAATTTTCTTAATAATATTTTCTTTTCTCCATCTTATATTATTTTAAGAATACAGTATATAATACATATAACACATAAAACATGTTAATTGACTTTATATTATCATTAAGGCCTCTGGTCAACAATAGGCAATTAGTAATTCCCAGTCAGGGCACATACATAGGTTCAATCCCCTGTTGGGTCATATGGAAGGCGACCAATCAGTGTTTCTCTGTCACATGGATGTTTCTCTCTTTCTCTCCCCCTTCCTCTCTCTCTAAAATCAATAAACATTTTCTTTTAATTTTAAAGATTCTATATCAAAATCCCAGCAGTCAACAAAATAAAATAGACTACACATCTGCACATAGAGTGAAAGCATATTGCACCATATTGTATGGAATCCTATCACGTTAGGTCTTACTGTATTTTAAAGCTGGAAACAACTTACATATCATTTTATGGCCCCCTCACTTTATAGGCAATGCAACAAGGACTCTGTTTGAATACATATTCATTTAATAAATATTTAAATTTATTTGAATATTTATTTGATTAAAGAATCTGTGTGCCCCTATGTTATGCCAGGGACAGGGCCAGACGCTGGATATGTGATGGGGAACAAAGTAGGTATAATTGCTACCCTCACAAACATTGCAAACTACTTGTGCAGTATTCGTTGCTGATAAAAAACATCCTAGTTTATTAACAACTTTTATATAAAAGTTGTTAATAAATGTTACTAAATGTTACTCAGCAGCACCCAGAGGAAATATAACTTGAGCCACATATGTGATTTTAAAATATCCAGTAGCCACATTTTTCTAAAATGTGAAGAGAAATAAGTGAAATTAATATAATATTATACTTAACCCAAAATACCCAAAATATTATCATTTAACATGTAGTCAAGTTATTACCGAGACATTTTACATTCTATTTTCATACTAAGTCTTCAAAAACCCAGCTCGTACTTTACATTTACAGACATTTTAATTCCAAAGATAACTTTTCATCAGAAATATGTGGTCTGCATTTAGACTTTATAGAAGTTTATAGCTAAAAGATGTAGATTGACAAGTTTAAGTTATTCCAACCATTTTTAAAAGTTTGCCAAGAACTATATCAAGCAGGCTTTAAATTCAAATTAATTAAAATTAAATAGAACTAAAATACCCTGCTCATCTGTCACACTAGCTCATGCTCAATAAGCCCATGTAGCCAGTGGTTGCTGCATTGATGGTACGACTTGAATGATACCACTTTATTTCCCTAGGAAATAAATAAATCAGGCAGGGCAGACATAACTACCCACACCGTACATTTAAAAAACAAACGCAGCTTAGAGACAATAAAATGATGCAGCTGAGACTACAGAGTCACCACAGTGAGCAGTAGAAACAGAATCTAATCCCAAGATTTCCAAAGACTAATGATCTTTCCCCTATATCTTGCTGCACTGAAAAGGACTGTGAGGTACCTTAAGTCTGTTAACAGCATTGTGCTAAGCAATAGAGAGTCTTAAATGCCATATTAATAAGTTTGAGTTTGATCCAGCCCAGCGGTGCCACGCAGGTGGTCTAAGGCCTAAATTAAGCCATAAATGTGTTCTCTTGGCCATGTCTAATTTTTCTTTTAAAAATCTGAAATTGAGTATTTCTCAATGAGATATGCATTTTTATTTTACAACAGACCCACCACCCCCTATTTCTCATAGCTATACATACAACTCCACTCATAATGCCTTTCCATTTATCATCCCAGTAAGGCAATTGGTGTCATTAATGGTTTTCAAGCAAGGGAGGGGAGTGATACAACGCTGCTTTCAGGAGATTATCCTGGTCCTCTGTGCAGGCTAAAGTGGTACGTCAAGGAGACAAATTTAACTTGACTGCTAGACTTTTTTTTTTCTTTCTTTCTTTTGTTTGTTTTTTTGTTTCTTTCAGGGCCATTTCCTTCTGGTTCATATTGAAATATCTTTTTGAGTCCAAAAGAATCTTCCAGAATGTCTTAAATTTTCAGTCAATGGCTCAAAAGAAGCTTCCAGTGAAATTTAAGAATTATTCTTATATATACCCACAGACACACACCCCTGTCTCTGCCTGAGGGGCTGAAGGGCACCAGGATAACTCCTACTGAAGGCTTCCGAGTTGAAGATAAGTATATGGATTTTTTTAATGTAATGAAATCTTTTACCTTTTTTCCTTTTCTACTTGCTTGTTAGTGAGGCACTGAACAAAGACATTAACTTCCATATGTGTTCTTTTCTTGTCAAGTAAAAATGAGTAAAATTTTCGTCTTTGTTAATAGCACAGACTTCTGAAGGGGATGATATAATGGTAAGGAGGTAAGCACTCCTTCTACGAAAGAAACTGTAGGAATATTAACTTGGACATTATTGGTCAGAAAAAGAAAAAGCCCCAATTTTGAAATGCATCAGTTTTTAGGGATTTCTTCCATATACAAAATCAAAAGAACAAAAGCAATCATTTAAACTGATTCAATCAGCGATACATTTATTGATTAAGTTAATGTAGCCATGATACATTGCATTTATCATAACTTTGGATCTGTTTAAAGCAATTGAATGCAAAAGTCCAACTATGTTGTTTTTGTAATTCACATCCAAGTCAGTTTTCCATATCTGAAAAAAAAATTCTCTTACTTGAATTGATATGTTTCATTAATTGTATTGGGTACAAAAACCTAATTCAGAAACTCTCACATCTGATTGTAAGAGTTGGAGGGGGCGGGGGCGGGGGAGATTGATTAACATGCAAATTTCTGCAACCTAGCCCAGAGATGCTAATTTCGTAGATTTAGAGTACCTCAAGTCCCACAGTAAATCTGTTGTAGGGGAGGAATGGGGGTTGCCTGTAGACTGTACTTTGAGAAATATGGCTCTAGCAATTGGCCACAGGTCGTGGACCTGTCACCTAGGGCAGAGACCACTTGCCTATTGAAAACCACTTCCTCATTAAGATAGAGGAGACAGAGTGCACAGATGGCTCCAAGCAATAGCCTCCTTGTATATGCACTCTGTGTGACTCTGTAGCTTTTCCCATCAAGAAGAGTCTATTTCCCTATCTTCCCTATCTTGTGGCTTGCTTATAAGCTTGCAGAAGGATGGTCACTGTGTCAGCTCCAAGTCTGGGCCTTGAGAAGTCTTGCATGCTTCTCTCTCTCAGATTGTCACCTCCATGTGAACGATCCCAGATTAGCCAGCTGGAGGATAAGAGACTTCATGGAGGGGATCCCAACTGTCCCATTTAAGGTGATCTTGGACCCACAGCGGGCTAGAAGTGCATAGTGAGCCTGGACAAGAGGAGAATGGTCCAGCTGACCCAAGAGCAGTGAATCTTACTCTTTTAGGCCACAGAGTTTGGAGAACCTTGTTATACAGCCATATCAAACTGGTTTGTAAAGCAAAGTACTTACCATCTGTCCTCTGTTCAGGAGAGTCTGAATGAGACTATAATTCCTGCATAGGAAAAAAAAAATGTCTGTTACTGAAATATTTTGGCAGATAAATCCATGGCCAAACTTTTACCATTTGGTTTCACTGAATTTTATCATGGCCCCATACCTCTCCCAACACTGTTAGACCAAGGTGATGGCCGAGGAGATAGCATAAGACAAGAAGTGAAACCTGGGCCCCGAACATTGTAATAGCTAACAATAAAAATATAAAGTGACATTACATAAAAGCATTGCAAGAGTAAAGACCCAAGCCATAAAATTTATTTTTTGTGTTCCATCAGGGTCTTGCTGTTCATTCACCATAAAGGAAAAACAACAAACAAACAAACATAAGAGGTATAGAATTTGTTTTTTTTGAACAAGAAAGGAGATGTATAAGAATCTGGTATTTTTTACATTTTGTATAGAATCTATCTAGTTTATGTGAATTCCTCAAAAGTATTCAAAATCAGATCTTTCTAAGCTCCCCAAATGCAAAACCAAAATTAAGACTTCCTTAATTATTCAAGTACAGCTTTTCTGAATTTCATGGCTGCTAAATTATTACAAGCTGTCTCACATATCAAGAATCAGAATGTCAGAAAGACTGGGTCTCATAAGAGAAATACATCTTTGGGCTCTTAGAACATTGATTGTTTTGGCACCAGTTGCATTACTCTCTGCTTGTACAGCAATGTCCATGGTGTAGGAAAGTCTCCAGATCAATTCAGTGCGGAACAGCACACCGTATGTTCCGCAGTTCACAAGTGCAGTGGCCTGAAGTCAAGGGTGACACTTTGGCTAAGAATTTCTTCACAAACTGGACCTTACAAGAATGTGATGGGTACTTTACATTCAAAGGCCAAATAAGTCACTTTTTTTGTTTCACAGATAAGTATTTCACAAATTATTATATTTTGTGAAATATATATATATATATAATTTGTTCATATATAAGAATGAACAAAGCCTGTCAAATTATAGTATTTCCTCATCACTGACCATCTACAAATGCACTAAAATGGAGACAAGACTAAAAAAGTTTATTTACCCATTAGAACAAATATTAGCCCCCAGGCCTTAGAGAGTTTCCATAACTTTCTTAAAGACTGGCTCCTTATATAATAGAATGGTCAAAAAAGTCATCAGGACAGCCACATTCATGGACCATTTCACAAAATTACATATACCAGGAGTGAAAACAGAAAAAGAAAGCCATAACACAGATTCCGAAACAATTTCCGACACGTTTCCACAAATTTCCTACCAGATGTAAGTCCCAGGCTTTTATGATAATCCACAAAACAAGGAAAACCCTATGGTTTTATAACTCTCATACAAGGAAGCAAAAGCCTATAAGTCAAAATATTCCTAGATATATATAAAGAGATTTTTCTCACCATTTTAGGTTAAACCTACAGTGGATCAGACTTTCTGATTGTACAGATCCTGACACTTGGCTGTTTTAATAGAAGCTGAGTGGTTTCCAGTTCAAGTTTGCCAGCACTCTAGGAGTGCCCTCTTAGTGTGAGCAGTCAGAGATGATTAACTGAAAAATATTTCCAAGTTAAACATTGATTTGACTCTGCCTCCATTTCTTCCTATCTTGGGCAACCTTTCCAACTCCTTTTTTTTTTTTTTTAACAAAAGAAAGCAGGCACCAGTGGCTTTGTGTTTCTCAGTAAAAAGCAAAAGCAAAAATCTGCAGTTGTTAGTTCTTGTGGTTTTATCTTATAAAGAAATGATCAGTGTATTGGGGCAATCCAAGAAAGACTATTTGCTTTTGTTTGTACACACACACACACACACACACACACACACACACACACACACACACACACACACACCCCCATACCACACCATACTCGTAAATTGAATCAGATCCTTTCTGTTTTGTTTCATTTTAATTACTATTTCACTTCAATATTGAGTCCACGCAGACTCAGAAGGTATTAAACTAGCTTAGTTTATGGGGTAACTTGAAACTTCTCTTTATTTTCTTCCTACCTTTTAGGAAAAGATCAACATATATTTAAGACATTGATCTCCAGATCTCAATATGCAATTTCAATCCATCACCAAATCCTGCTGCATCTTCCTTTGAAGTATCTTGTGTCAGATTTACACACACACACACACACACACACACACATCTCCCCTTAGCCCATTCCTCACCACTGCCCAGCACTCTAAGCCTTAATTTTCTGGAATAGTATAACAGCCACTTATCAGTCTGTCTTCTACATCCTACTTGCAAGATTAAGATTACTGTTACTAGAACACAGCTGTAATCATGCCTTTTTCCTGCTCAAAAACATACAATGATTTCCTACTGCCAAATATCAAGGTTAAACTCCTCTTTCTAAACCAAAAGCCTTTCCATAACTTTCTCCCATTTTATCTACTTGATCTAATTTCTTGTCATTCTTTGCTGTATAGACTTTATCCAATTAGGCTGGTTTTTCTCAGGCTGTGGCCTTCACTGAGAAGCATTACAACTGTCTACTAATATCTACTAAACCTCTCCCTCCAGGCCAGGGATGACCAACCTGTGGCCTGCGGGCCACATGCAGCCCAGTAGGGTTATGAATACAGCCCAACACAAAATCATAATTTTACTTAAAACATTATAGATTTTTTTTGTTTGTTTTCGTTAGCATCTGTGTATTTAATGTGTGGCCCAAGTCAACTATTCTTCTTCCAGTATGACCCAGAGATGCCAAAAGTTTCGACACCCCTGCGACACACTCACAAATATAGACCTGGTCATGTGACTTCCTCTAGCCAATGAATTCTAAGCATACAGAAGTAACACCTACTATCTCTGGGTGGAAGCATTTAAGAGCCAATGCCTTAGTCTCACCTCCTCCCCCCTTTGCCACAAAAACCTGATAGAGACTCTATTGTCTTGGATACCTAAGAGAAGATGAGTTGCAATAGAGCCCTCCTATTGATATGTGACAAACATTAGCACAAACAAAACATATACCCCATTGCTTTATGTCGCTGAGATTTGGGCAAGGGTTGTTGCTGTAGCATGATTAGGTGGTCCTAAACTAACACACCTGAGATGCCAGATCCTGCCTCCAGCCTTTTTATTATATATAAGGCCTCTAACTCTTCCATACAAATTAATGAATCATATTCTAATTTGTAATATCCTATTAAATTTTGGAAAAGGTTTATATATCAAAAGGTGACCAACAACATTCTGGGAAAGAGACAAATATAAAATTATCTAAAATGTGCCATACTTACCTAAAATACGGTATACCAAAAAATACATCAAAAAAATAGGCCAAATATATTGACATCTTTTGCTTATAAGAAATTTAATTAGGTGAATATTTGTGGATGGTAAGAAATTATTGTTAATATTTTAAAGGCATGATAGTGCTGTTACAGTTTATGCTATTCAAAAGGTCTTATTTTTTAGAATGTAGTAGCAACAGATGACAATGTGTAAAGTCAGAGATTTGTCCAGAAAGGTGAGAGAATACAGATGAAAGGTTAAATATTATTAGCCCTGGCTGGTGTGGCTCAGTGGATTGAGTGCCAACCTGTGAACCAAAAGGTCACCAGTTTGATTCCCAGTCAGAGCACATGCCTGGGTTGTGGGTCAGACCCCCAGCTGGTTGTATCTCTCACTGATTGATATATCTCTCACACACTGATGTTTCTCTCTCTCTCTATCTCCCTCCCTCCCCCTCTCTCTAAAAATAAATAAATGAAATCTTAAAAAAAAAATTAGCTGTGATTAATTGTTGAAGCTGAGCAATGGGTACTTTTGTGTTTGAAATAATAGGAAATTTGTATAAAAAAGGGGTTTTTCTCTTTATTTAAAACCTTTCGAATATAAGTATACTTCCTTCCTTTAAAGTGAAACCTCTTTGCATCTGATATTTTACAAATGTTCCCAGAGCAATAAAAACAACATGCAGAATCTGAATATTGTTTTTTCAATATGAAAACCAGTTACCAAAACAAAAGACAAAACAAAAACCCAGTTACTATCTTTTCTAGATAGTCATAGAGTTTCTCAAGCTATTTCTCTAACTTAATTCCTACTCTCACTTTAATTTCAGGTTTCAACCTCTACACATTAACCACTGCTATCTTACTCCACCCTTGCTATCTTTCCTTAGTAATCTGTCCATTCACCCTTGTCTGAGCCACACTCACAATATGCCTTTCTGGGTAGCAGAATATGGAGCAAGGCTTGTGTTGATTTTGTGCAGCCCACATTCCTGGAATGTCAGTGCTAAGCACAGAATTTGACCTGTAACACAGTGAAGAAAGAGTTCAAATGCAAACTTCAAAGATATCCATCCCACAGAATAAATGCCAATAAGCAATTTCCTTTTCCCAGCCTACCAGAGATTTTCATCAGATAGCCCATAACAGACAGAACCCGTGCCAATATTTTATAACCCATAAAATTTCTTCAAGCAATTGTACAGATTTCCAGCCATCCTTTGATCAGTCTTTGTAACAGTGACTCTGGGCCTTGGCCTAAAAATGATTCCTAGATCTCGATATATATACAATGGAAAAGATCTGGCCTTCAGAAAGCCTCTCATTAAAGCACTAATCTGTTCCACCACATTCTTCTGAGACACAGCGATCAACATTCTAGCCGGCCTCAATGGACAGCCCTAATAAGACTGGTGGAAACAGCTTAAGTAATTGGATTGCTATATGGGATTGAATGTCTGACAACAAAAGATAGCCATCTCTCTTCAACCACCATATCTTTGTTGCAGCAATGATTTCATTTAGCACTGCACTTAGAGGCTCTGGGGCCCAAGGAAAAATGACAGACTAGGGACACAAAAGCCGGGCCAGCTGATGAGCCCAGAGACAGAGGCTGCACAATTCCAGAAAGTTAATTACAGTGACACAGGCAGCAGACAATGACTTGCTGAATCATTACCATAATCACATTACTGCACTGGTCTCCTGTGCCCTGCCAAGGGTGGGACGACTCGTCTCATTCTGCCCTTGTACTTTATACTCATTTGCCACCTGCAGTCTGCTGTACCTGACTTCTTGGCCAACACACCCTTAACTAGTGCAGCTTGTTTATGTGTCCCAGGCATTTTTCACTCTAATATTATTCCTAGCAAAAGAGAGTGGTAGTATAAAAGTGTTCAAGGAGTCAATATAAAAGACCTTGATGCTACAACTATTTCATATTCGTCTCAAATTTGTGACCTATGCAAAATACTATCCTCCATTAAAATATAATTGCCATGTCAAAATCATATATTTATGTATAAATTTAGATAGGTTTAAACATAAGTAATGAAATATAAATCAAAATATTAATTAATAACCTCAGGTAGGTGTAAAGATGGTTAATATAAATCAGAATATTGATATCTAAAGCCCATCCTAGACTAAAAAGAAGCAAGTACTCATACTCAGTGAGTCTGAAGCAACATTCCCTGTTAATATTTTCCTAGAAGCTTTGACATACTTATTTCTTGACCACTGGATGCTTTGTTTCCTCAACAGTGTGACATAAATTATTTTTCTTTTAACTTCTCTGGGACAGTTTCAGTTTGTCTGGAAAGAACACCAGTCAGTGAGAATGGCATCTCATTTGACAATAAACAGAGACATTGGTACAATAACCATGGCCAAAAATGTAATAATGCAGCAGCAATAATTATAGTAGAAATAACATTATTAAACAATAATTATGTTAGCTGTGCCAACTTAGAAAGAAGATTCTAAATATTTCTAAATGAAGCTCTGATTTAGTTGTACAACATTCTGTAACAGGGCTCAGGGATCATTCATTCTACATTAAAATGGAAAGAAATAGCAAAGCCAGGATGCCTTTGCCTTTTCAAACAGTGGCACCAAAGAAGCTCAAGTACAAATGTCTTGACATCTAGTCCAATATTCCAGTTCTTTAAAGAACATCTTTAAGCCAAGATTCCTTGACCAACTTGGCAAAGAAATAGAACCTGCTTCACAATCCAAATCATGACTGTGGATCAGAAGTGAAAATAGACAACCATATATTGTCCTAAGTTGGCATGTTTTTCTTTTGTCAGCTTACCATACTGCCAACATAGGCTCAAGTACTTGAAACTTAACTATGACAAAGATTGAAAGATTTCTAATTCTGGGTAAAGAACCTATTTTTTATTTGAACATAAATCATGAGCAGAACCATAAAATTTTTACTCAAATCTAAAAAGAGGTTTCTGGGGGCTTTGCTGATTATTTTGAGGAACATTTTTCAGTGGAAAGACATTATTAAGTCTCTAATCCAGGAGATGATTCTTTCTGTGGGGAGCAATTGTTCCCTTATCAACACAGCCTACAGACCACAACATAACTGTGACCATCCCATCTTACAAAACTGAAATTCAACAAAACACCCCAAAATCTGCTTCACATATCTTCATTTCTCTTTATTTTCTAAAAGGGACTGAAGTTGCAATCAATAGGTATATGAGGCAATTAAAAGCAATAACATATATTATAACTCGA
Source organism: Pteronotus mesoamericanus (assembly GCF_021234165.1). Lineage (NCBI taxonomy): Eukaryota > Metazoa > Chordata > Mammalia > Chiroptera > Mormoopidae > Pteronotus > Pteronotus mesoamericanus. The sequence goes on along the minus strand of NW_026555105.1, from coordinate 29,379,920 downwards.
AGCACAATCACTGTGTAGGACAGGAAGTGGGCCCTACACCCTACAGGAAGCTAGTTCCTCTATCCACACCAGCCTGTTATGCCTCTCCTCCACCCTCCCATCCATGCCTCAGGCTCCTTCCATTTCCACCATTCATTTGTAACTTACCATGCCCTGTCTGTATTGGATACTGTTTTGCTTTTTTGGGAATATGTATTTCCTTCCTCCTTTCTTAGATCATTAATCTTCAAGAATAAGAAGGAGTGATATATAATCTACACATCCCTCACCGTGCCTAGTACAGACTGGCATTCCATAAGTATGTCCCTGACTGAACAGGTTGGAGGTTCAAATACAAGGCAGACAGAATGTGTTATATTTATATACAAGGTAAATATGCATCTGTGGTTTACCTTTGAGGTCATCATCAATTTACTGGGAAAATAAGAAAACAATAGCTTTTCAGTCCCAATGTTTGCAGTCTTTCTAAATCACCTAAGGTATGACTGGAACACAGCCACAGCTTTGTACAAACCCCAAACCTTGCAGTCACTTGCAGGGTTACAGGAAATGTGTTTCTACATAGACAAGGCCTCTGTCTTGGAGTGGTAAATACCCACTGCATCTGTGACTAACGGTGAAATCACTTCTGTTCTGAGACGACGCCCTGGCTCCTCTCCCAGTTGCTCTGGGGTGACACAGGCAGGTATGATACGGTGGAAGACAGGCAGATGTAGGCCCTCTGAAGCACAGTCATTTCACATCTTCCTCCTTCCTTACCCATCATTCTCAGCCTTGCCACCTGCCCCTGTGTGGCAATGGAAGTTATTTCTTCTTTGAAAGGGTTCTGAAAATCTCTGATCAAAGGATCTTCCCCAAACTTCTTGGAACTACTTGACCCTGGGATGAAGACCTAACAGAAGCCCAGAGTGATTTCTATCCTTTGCTCTTATGCTTAGAGCATTGCCAGACCTGGTGGGCACCTGTAGATTATTAGCTGCATAAACTCTCATCTGAGTTTCTCGGTCTTTCCCACTTAGCACAACATATGAATCAGCAGCATAAAATGTGCAGGTAATAATGGGTTGCAAATGAATTTTATTCATGCTCTGTACTTTTGTTGTTGTGTTTTAAAATAAGTTTATCGGCAACATTTTTAAATGAAGAGATTTTACGTATCAATTAAAATGTCTAACTGCTTTTTATAAATTGGAAGGTTTAGCCACCCCTGGTCTGCATTCCTACCTTGCACTATTAGCTGAAGCTGAGCAATGGCTGCCCATTTAGACATGGAGGTAACACTCACCTTCCCCATTGTCGCCATAACTCCCATTGTTGTACACCGGACCTTTGCATTCAGGTGTGTACCTGCCATGGCAGAAACTGTATACCAGTTCAGAAAACAAGATTCCTCTTCTTCCTGAACACACAAGACACTCTCTCCAATCTTCCCTTGCAGTTAGGTGTGGTCATGTGACTGTTCTGGCCAATGGAATGTTAGTGGTCATGTAATGGGGGTGTCGGCTCAGAGGCACCGCAGACCCTCCTTCCATAGACCTGGCTGGAGGATGGGACCCATGAAGCAGGGCCATTGAGAGTTATTTTACATATCAGAAACAGAAGAATAGCTTCATACCCAATATGCAAATATGTTTATTTTCCATATCAACAAGGAGAGCCGGGAAGATATGCATAACTTTAACCCAGGATGTAACTGGGAGACAGCTCCCTGGTTACTGCACCTGTGCTAGAGCTTGGACACAGTTTGCTCCTTGCCCCGGGACACGCCTTCCCAGACTAACTACGGCACCCAAGAAAGAGAGAATACCGGACTCCTGGCAGGTGTAGCTGAGTATGGGAGGAACTGGAAATGGGGTCATGGAGGAGATTCCAGGCTGGGATTTAAAACTAAAGGCAGGCGACCAGGAGGGTGAACTGGAGACAACCCAGGAGAACAATGTGAGACCATGTGGGAAGAAAAGGGGTGAAAGTGTTCTTGCTAGTGGGCCTTTGGAGGTGTCACTTGTTTTGAATTAAGAACTGGCGATCATGGCAACATAGTTGATGGTGCTGGGAGCCGCAGAGGGCCTGCCAGTTGAGCACAGAGTACTGGGAGGAACCAGAAGTCTAGCTGAGCTACACACTTCTATTTCTGTTCCTGAGATATGGTACCCCTGACTCGTCTGACTGGGCAAAGAGGGGAAAGCAGGATTGTGGGTGTTTTAAAGGAACTTTGAAATTTAACGGTGACATTCAGCCATTATTCTGAACCTCTATAACTTTTCAATAAATAGTTCCTTTCCTTTTCACCTAAGTCTGGCATTGAGAGCCATAATTCCTAAGGGTAGTGGGCAAAGAACCTAGAAAAGAGGGACCCCGGGGGAGGGGGATGTTCTTTTGGTAACAGTATCTGGGAGTCCCCAAATGGGTCCATTCTGTAACTGTCACCTTACGGTGAGTGCCATAAAATCTCTCGCATGTGACTATCCATGTTCTTTTCTCTTCTGTTTGATGCAATCAAGCCACACTTTGAAAACAGCAGAGCCACTACATCAAAGGGTCTGAGGTTTTAAGATCAGCCTGCAGAAAATGAAAAGTATGTCTGTCTATCCCATTTGAGTCATTATATATTTTTAATTTTTTTTTTTTTTTTTTTTTGCTCACCTGAGGACATTCTTTCATTGCTTTTAGAGAGAAAGGAAGGAAGGAAGGATGGGAGAGAGAAACATCAATCAGTTGCTACCCATATGTGCATGGACCAAGGAATAAACGTGCAGCCCAGGCATGTGCTCTGATCAGTAGTCAAACCTGCAACCCTTCGGTTATGGGACAGTGCTCCAAACAACGGAGCCACAACAGCCAGAGCCATTTTAAGGGTTCGTTGGAGTTTTCTTTATAACAGTTACTATGACCTGAACACACCTGCCTTTGAACTTCACAGGAAGCCTGTGACTTGATTTAATGCCTGTGTGCCCATAATTCTCATCTTACATTGATCCAACTATGACTAATCCCTCTGAAAGGCACCATGTCTTATAGAAACCATGAACTTCAAAAAATGTACTTCCTTCCTGGATCGCTCTAGTGATTAGCTTTGTCTAACAACATTAATGTACACAGCTATGATTGTGTCTGAATTTTCTTGGTTTTCAACCTAAATATTCACCTTATACCCTAGAAAGTTCTGATTCTGGTCTCCATGAAATTCTCCTTGGAAAAGTAATTGGCATTTATAAACAACAGAATTAAAATAAATATAATGATATTTCCTGGGAGTTGAAGGAATCGTTGAGGTAGTCTAGTTTATCAGCAAATTTTTTTTTTCAAGGTAACCAAGGTCTAGAAAAGAAAAATGACTCGTCTAAAATCACACAGCCAAAAGATAGTAGCAAGAAGAATCGAACTCTCCTTTTTTACTTCCACATGCAGCACACTTTACCTTTACCTCTTCATCTTTTATTACAGCCCACAGTATTATTTACCCTTTTCCCTCCTATACATCTCTAGCAATTTATGGAACATTTATTATGTGCCAAGTACTATGCTGAGGCTTTTACATGAATTTTTTAAACTTTAATTTCAGAATAAATATATGAGATTGTATTTTTATCTCCATTTTTAAGATATGAAAAGCAAGGCACAAAATGGTTAATGAAAATTTTCAAGATCATGCATCTAGAAAATGGAAGGTAGAGACTAACTCAAAAACACATGTTCCTGCCCTGTCCAGGTGGCTCAGTTGGTTGGTGCATCTTCTCATAAACTAAAAGGTTGTGGGTATGATCACTGGTCAGAGGACATACCTAGGTTGCACGTTCAATCCTTGGTCACGGCACATATGGGAGGCAGTCAATCAATATTTCTCTCTCACATCAATGTTTCTCTCTCTTTCCCCTCCTCTCTCTTTAAAGCAATAAATATATCCTCAGGTGAAAATTAAAAATAATTGTTTAAATGTTCCTAAAAACCATGTTTTATTTTATATTGTCTGTTACAATGGTATCTTCTTCTGCAGAGGCAAACATTTTTGTATCAGTTAGCTTTTCCTGGGAAACAAACCACTTTAAAATATGGTGTCTTAAAGCAGCAACTGCCTACTTAGCCCATAATACTGTGTGTTGCGGGCACTGGGGGAGACAATTTGAGCTGGGGTCAGCAGGGCAGTTTTTCTGCTAGTCTTGGCTGGGCTCACTGTTGCATGAGGGGTCAACTGGCCAGTTAGTTGGTGGCTAGATGAGCTAAATGGACTCACTCTCATATTTGGGACCGTAGCTAGGAGAGCCAGGTTAACCAACATGGTGGAGCCTCTCTCCACATGGTCTCTCATCCTCTAGCAGGCTGGTCAAGGCTTATTCCCATGGCCATGGTTGCAGAGTTTCAAACAGCCCAAAGAACATCAAGTACCAAAAAGCACAAGTACTTTTCAATTCTCTGCTTGTGTCATATTTGATGCTATTTCACTAGCCAGAGCATGCCACATGGCTAAACCCCAGTTGGAAAAATGGGAAAATAGATTTCTTATTGATGGGCAGAACTTCAAAATTATATTGCAAGGGGAACACAGAATGAAATGGGAAGAATTTATGGACATTTTTAATATTTCAGGTAATTTAATTGTTTTCTTCAAGTATTCATTTGAAGAAAACAATTTACTTCAAATATTGTTTACTTCCATATTTCTAAATAACATGTCTATACAGCTACCTCTCAGGTAATCAATTTTAAATATTATCTTCTGGTTTATCATCGTGACAAGAATTTAGCTATTTTTTTTACTCTTTCCTTTCTACAAAAAATTCATATACCTTTTACTCAAATTACCAAAATGTTAACATTTAACATAACTACTTTATATATAAATATATATTTTCTCTAAATCATTTGACAATAAATTATAGACAAGGCGTAAATACTGTCTTTACCCCTAAATATTTCCTTGTGTATTTCCAAAATTAAGACTTACATAGCCATCATACAATTATTAAAAATCAAGAAATTTAGCTTTGCAATACTATTCTCTAGTCTATCTTGTACTGTCTATCTAACACAGTAGCCATTAGCCACATGGGACTAATAGATGATGATAGATAGATAGAGAGAGAGATAATATAGATATAGATAGATATATTTAAATTTAAACTAATTACAATTAAATATTCAGTTTCTTGGGCACCCTAGCCATATAGACTATTATACTGGGTAGTACAGAGAAGATTTTCATTATCATGGAAAGTCCCATTAGACAGTGCCAGTGTGTATCTTTCAAGGACTATTAGGATGTAGTTAAAGATTTGTAGAGACAAAAATCTCTGTGTTACAAGATTATAATCTCAAGGTAGTCACTATTACCTCCATTTTTTTAGGTTGGGAGACAAAATTGGAAAAATTAACTGGGTCCATGGCTATGCAATAAATCATCATACAAACAGGGATTTGAAACCAAGTTCGCCCATTTGAAAGACTTTTTTCTTACCATGACATCATATTCCATTTCTAAGACACATTAGTCCATGCCCTACCTAGGCTGGGTTCTCCAGAAACAGAGTCTGAGACAAAGACTCATGTGCACAAATTTATTAAGCTGTTCCTTTATTCAAAAAGAACTCCCAGGAGAAATAGTAAAGGAATGGAAGAACCCAGGTAGGGGAAAAGGAGCCATGGGATGTGGTGATATAAGGCAAATTTCCAACTTCAGCCTGATTCTCTAAGTCACATAAATTGAACCACAGGATTTGCCCTACCTGAAGACAAAGGAGCTAGGCTTTCATATGGGCACACACATCGGTCATTGGCTACAGGCTGCACCAGGGGACACATGCTCCCAGTACTTCTGGATCTCTGCTTGCTGTGTTAGCAGAGCAGCACCAAAGGTCATTCCCTGAAGAAGTCTAGGAGTTTCCTACTGTTGAAATCAAGTGCACAGAAGCTGAGGCATGAGCACTCCAACCCAGTGAAAGGGGTCTGAGAACATTGGGAGTAGCCGCAACAGAAACCATGACAGGGTATTCTTACTATACTTTGTAAAATGTGTTCATTAAACATCTCCCCACATGGCCTTTTGAATAAATGAAACTAGAAAATCAATTGGTTCAGAATAAATGTTCACCTATTTATCCTAGCCCATTTCCATGAGATATTTGCTAAAATATCAGTTGAAGACTCGTAGGTGGAGTGACTAGGGCCACCCTTGATAAGGAACATTAAAATAAAAGGTCAGGAACCATAGAAAACAGAACCAGGGACATCCTAGTGCAAACCAGCTTGCTGGGCATGGAAGAATCCCTCTGTTGGAGAACTGTCTTCCCTGCCCTACAATCCACCCAGGCAACAGAAATTCACATAAACTAGCAAAGTAAGGAGGGGAATGTATTTTTATGATACAAGAGTGTCTCATAAACTCAAGATTGCAAACTTCAGAAGGGCATCGTGAGGAAGCTGGAGAACCATTAGGAACAATCTTGGCCTCTTCTTTCCCTTTGTCTTCGTTTCTTTTTCTACATACTCTTAGATATTGACTTCTCTGTGCACAGTACCAAAAGCACCCGCCCTAGCACCCAAGCCCATGAACTGTGCTGGCTCCAGAAATAGATCAGAAGAATATACATCTCATTGTCTGGGTTACTTAAAATGTTGCTCAGGACTTTGCAAGTGTGTCTCCATTGGTTGGAGTGTCATCCTATACACCGAAAAATTGGGGATTTGATTCTCTGTCAGGGCACATATCTAGATTGTTGGTATGACTGGGAGGCAACCAATCAATGTTTTCCTCTCTCTCACTCTCTCCCTCTCTCTCTAAAGTTAATAAACGTATATATTTTTTTAAAGTGTTGGTCAGGACAGCATCCAAATAGCTCACTTTTCATGTCAGGCATCTCTGTGGTCCAGTCATCAGAGACCAAGGAGAAAAGGATCATTTTGTACAAAGATAGTATCATGGGCTTGGGCAGGGGCACAGATTAAGTTAAATGGTATGGCTAATTTTTCAAAATATGTCCATAGCAATATTTCTGATCTCCCATACTCTTAAGAACTTAGTCACTTCTCACCCTGAGAAGTGGGGTCTCAGGGCCCCTTTGATTCTGGGCTGGGACTTTTGACTGCTTTGACTAGCCTATACAATATGGCAGAAGTTGTGCCATGAGACTTCCAAGGCTGCTAGGTCATTAAAATGATGCAGTTTCTGTCTGGTGCATACTTCTCTCTGTCTCTGTCTCTGTCTCTGTCTCTGTCTCTGTCTCTGTCTCTCTCTTTCTCTTCCTTTTTCCTGACCCCTTGGGAACACAGCTACCCAGCTATGTCTAGGAGGGAACACACGCCACCTGAAAGAGTCAGGTGTTCCAGTGTCCCCTCCAATAGTCCCAACTAAGGTCTCAGCTGATAGTCAGTATCAATCACCAGACATGTGAGGGAGGAGCCTCCAGCCTCCAGGCTGCTTCAAACAACCCCAAATCAAGCATAGATAAGCTGTCTTCACCAAACCCTGTATAATTACAAATTCACAATTAAAATAAATATTGGCATGAATGAATGAATGAGTATTGTTGCTACTGTTAATTTTAGCCACTTGGTTATGGGTAATGGGTTGTGCTGCCATAATACCTCATTTTAATAAGTTTTGGCACTTCCATCTTCTTGTTCTTCATTGAATGTGTGACCTGATTTCTGAGGACTCTGAGTTTTGCCTTCCTTGTCTGGTCTCCCACCTCACCAAGCCCAGCACGATACTTGAGGACGTATCGGAAGCAGTCTCTCATTTATTACATAGCTTCTATTTAGTTAAGAATAATTTGGGATACTTCTTTTCCAGAACATACAAAGCAAGAAAAAAAAAGAAGGCCACAAAGTGCCTTTTAAGCAAAAATTATGAAAAACAACCAAAGATGAAACTATTCGACTTGGCCAGCTGAGTTTCTATATTCATTTGTTGACATGACAAAATATTCAGAGGCAAACCTGAAAACTCACCCCAGAACTCCTAAATGTAAAGATTGGTTCAAATACTCTATTGTCTGGAACAACTTAGACACAGTTTCTCCTTCAATCACCCCCTATCCAAGACCCATGGCTTCTTAGATTGCCAAGAGCACCTCTAGCACAACATTCTGGAGTGAAACCTCATGTACCATCAGTCTTGTGATGGTCTTGGAACAAATATATATTTCAGGGCAGGCTACATTGTCTAGCACAGTCGTTCTCAAAGTGTTGCCCCTGGACCAGCAGCGTTAGTATCACATGAGAACTTGCTAGTAATGCAAATCAGAAACTCCGGGGGCAGGCTCAGAAATCTGTGTTTTAACGAGCCCTTGAGTGAGGTTAATGCATATTAGAGTTTGAGAACCATTGGTCTAGTCAAGTCCAGTCAGGCATCAGAAATCACACCTGTGATTGAATAGAGATATAATTGAAAGAATTGTTAACTAGGCATGAAGATCTAACTAGGAAACTGAAAAGAAAAATAGGGAACCAAAGTTTTCAAGGAGGCAGCAACTGGAGAAGCAGTGGTCAGTCCCAGGGCTAAGGGAACAAAAGCAAAAGATTAGAATTAGCCGTGGCCAGTGTGGCTCAGTTGGTTGGAGCACTGTCCTGTAGCCAAAAGGTTGAAGGTTCGATTCCCAGTCAGGGCACATGCCTAGGTTGCTGGTTTGTTCTCCAGTCCAGACGCACACAGGAAGCAACCGACAATGCTTCTCTCTTGCATCAGTGTTTCTCTCTCTCCCTTCCTCTCTCTAAAGGCAGTTTTTAAAAAAAGATTGGAATTATTAAAACCTAGATCCTGGTCCTGCAGAACTGAGAAGGGGCCACTGGGAAGGATCCATGGTGCAGCCATGGTGCAGCCATGGTGCAGGTGGTGCTGTTCCCAGGACTCAGTCACTCCAATGGACTGGGTCCAGGCTTCCAAGGAAGGGGCTCTGGTAGTCAGGAGTAGGATGAACCTGGTTCTACGAGTAAGGAATAAACTCCAAACAGAGAAATAGGAAGCCCCTTCTCCCTCCTCCAGCCTTTCAGTCTCAGTCTAGCACCCCCTATTGTCAGCAGCTAGCAAAACTGAATGGGGATTAGCAGGCTCTGAGCTCCAGCATCACAGAGCAGGGAAGGATTAGGGTTCAGAGACAACAGCTTAATAACTGGCAAGATTATTTGGAGCTATTATTTCCAAGGAATCTTCTGCGGTCTCAGAATAAATATCCCTTTGGGGGCAGGCTGCCCTTCACCTAGAATTTGGACACTGACAGCACATTGAGCAGTGTACAGTGGCTCACTCATGTGTGTGTGCAGGGGGAGGGGGTGAGAGCGGGGGCAGGGGTGTCCTTCAGACAACAGGATGCACTTTTCCTGGACTCTTCTCCTGGTGAAATGGCCAGAGATTCTTTTACCCACTGCAGAAAATAAAAGAATGAAAGAAGACAGCTGAACGAGCAGGGATTCTGGTGAGGTGAAGGAACTGAAAGCTTCTGGGGCCTTGGGTCCTTTTTGTTGCTTTCTAGAATGAAATATGCAGCAGAGTCATCTGCTTCTATTTTCCTGGGATATCAACATTCCCAAGAAGTGACAACTCCTTGGATTTCCATGGAGTTGAGCTGGGTCCGGCAAGCATGCTTCATGGCTATTTCAGACACCTGTCTCCTAAGCTTTAAAATGAGAAAAGCAGGCCCTGGCAAGTGTAGCTCAGTTGGATGGAGCATCATCCCATAGCCATAGCCCAGGGGTTGCATGTTCGATTCCCAGTCAGGACACATACCTAGGTTGCAAGTTGATCCCCAGTTGGGGTACCAGCACGGGCAACTGGGCCTAGACCCATATGACCCCTGGTCTGGGCACCACTCCCCCATCTGTGTTCAAGGTGGGGGCAGCTGGTTGATGCTCCTCTCTCCCATCGATGTTGCTCTCTCACATCATTTTTCTCTTTTCCTTCTGCTTTCTAAAATCAATAAACCTATGCTTGGGTGAGGATTTAAAAAGACAGAGAGGAAAGCATATATACTTGAAGCCTCCTCTGACAGCTGGCAGCTTCCCCTCCAGTTCATGTTCATCTCTGCTTCAGGCCCCATCAACCCCTCTCCCGTACAACCCCACTGAGTCCCATCACTTTCAAGGCGGTACAACAGAGACTGAGCTATGTCTCTCTTTCTACCACGCTCTGGATCTTTCAGGAAACAGAAAGCATGACACTTAATAGAGAAATGAACATGCATAACTTTCAATGAAATTAAAAATAAATTTTGAGGGGAAGAAAATCAATCACTTGTGAGGAAGTAGAGAATAATGAGGACTTTTTCATGAGGGTCATGGACACTCAGAGATACCTTCACACCTCTTAGTTTGCTCTAGCCCACACCACTATCATGTCTCAAGAAACCCCAAGAAGAATGCATTGGAAAATTCTGATAATAAAACACTTTTTATATAAAGAAAATAAAGGTAAAAAGAAGATACATTGTATGCTAGACTTTGAGTCACCCTTCCTTGGTAGTTCTTCAAACTCAGCTTTTCCCAGGGTTTGAGACTGATGCCAACTCTAAACTTGTCTTTAACGCATTTTACTTTCATGTAGAATGGCTGTTTTTTCTGAGTTCACACCCAGCTCTGAATCAAAATGAACTTAAAAGAATTATTCAATGCTAAGCCTCCTTCTCCTGCTCAACTTGCCTCTGTGTAGAAAAGGATAGTTAGGCTAGTTCAACATATCATCCAACTTCAGAAAGCTCCCTATGGAGCACAAGATAAACTCTAAATTCTTTATCCTGGCAGTCAAGGTCATACAGAGTCTGGCCACAATCTTCTTTCTTATTATCTCCAACCCTCTGACACTTAGACATGTGCAAATTTATGTTCATACACTTTCTTCCGACTTACATATTTTATCTTTTATCAAAATGCTACCTGGCCTTTCTATTCCACCTTTTTTATGAGTCCTTCTTCAGCTAAAGCAGTTCACCTATGGCCTCTTTTCTCATCGGTACTACTTAGTTATCACCTAACTCTGATGATGATTGGCACTTCATCATGTCTTTGCTCCTCAGTGAGAATGTGAGATACAAAGACAAGTACTATGTTTTATATGGCCCCAGGAGCTCCAAATATATCTCAAATTTGGAGCATAAATATAAATGCATGTTGTCAGCACTCTTGGTTGCAAGCAACAGAAACTGACAGCAGCAAGAGATATAAGGTACCTAAGAATCTAACAAAAGGAATGCAAATTTTTTATCTGAAGGGCATTAAAAGATAACTTTAATAAACAAAGCAATGTACCACATTCATGGGTAGGAAGACAAAAATTGTGGTTATGCAAATCAAAATATAATTTTAATGTTATTCCATGATTTTTCATGGACCTTAATAATCAGACTATAAAATCTATATGAAAGAGCAAAGGCTCAAGAATAGCCAGGTCAATTTTGAAAAAGAAGAATGAAGATAAATGAAGAAACTCACTTACCAAATATCATTTTTATATCTGGTGATAGTGATGAATGCAGTTGATACTGGAACACAGATAAACAAAGGTCAATAGAACATAATAGAGACCCCTGAAACAGTCCCATTCATACTTGAAAATGTGACTTGTAACAGAAGAAGCACTGCAGATTATTGAGAAAACAAGGGACTATGTATTAATGTTTCTAATGGGACAGCTCATTACATATGAAATTTAATCCCTACTCTATACTAAATACACAAAAAAAATTATTCAAGGTGGTCTAAAGGCATCAAAGTGGCAATGTAGGAGAATCTGTTCATGATTTCAGGGTAATGAAGATTTTCACTAACATACAAATCACAAGTCACAAAAAGAGAGATTAGTAAATTCAACTACATTAAAAGTTAACCCTTCTATATATCAAAAGACACTATTAAAAAATATAAAGTCAAGCCACAGACTGAGGATTTTTTTAATATTTGTAATGACAAAGAATTACTATCCAGAATATATAACATAACTCACTCCTTTGAGGAGAAAATAGACAAACAACTCATAAAGAGAAAGAAATTGGGCAAAAGATGTGATTCACTGAAGAGGAAATCCCAACACCCAATAATCATCTATAAAGGTAATAAATTTCATAATTAAACAGGGAAGTACAAATCAAAACAAAACAAAATACCATTTCTCATCCATCAGAAATTGGTTAAAAATGTTGTTAAGTATGATAATAGTATTAGGAATATAAACAAGAGAACACAGAATTATTAACATAGTGGTGGGAATGTAAATTGATGCAACCACTGGGGAAAGCAATTTGGCAGCAGCCTGTATATTTAAAAATAAATATATGCGGTGACCCAAAGTTCCACTCTGAGGAATATACTCCAGGTAATGCTCATAGGTGATGCTTTGAAGGTCAAGTTACTAAAAATTACTTATAAGTGATGGTCAACTTCCCTTTCCAAACAGAAGTAACATATGAGCTAGAAGCTCAACCAAATGTGCCCTTCACACCTCAGGGTCTTTAAAGAGGACTCTAACACCACCAAGTATTCATTCCAATGGTTCTCAAAAAGTATAAGACACTTAGCACTTACAGTAATCTTGATTTTTAAATAGTGAGTAATAGCATTCAATACTATTCCCTGTCTTTAGTGGCCACTTAGCACCTCCCTATCAGAACACAGATATGATTTAAATGAGCTTAATTCCCAAGGATAAAATGTCCTAAGACCTTAACCCAAATAAACTTTAACACCAGGGGCAAGGACAGCCTCTGAATGAAAATGTCATCAAGTCCACAGTTTTAATCTGTATCACACCTGAGACCACATTTAAATAGAACCAGATTTGCAAGAGTAAATAAGACTCAGCTATTGACGTGGAATGCTTGGAGACCACAGTCATTCAGGTTCCACCTTTACAGCCAGAAGGGATTAATTATTCTGTCCACTTTATACCAAGAAAGAGAGAGGCAAAGGCAGCCGCAAAAGGTAAATGAGGCAAGATTTCTAACAACGAGCCTATCTTTTGTCCATTGCTTTTAGTGGCTTCCAATTTGACCTATTAAAGGTATACCTTCGGCCCCAAAAAGGGAAAAGAAACTATAGCTTTGTATTCCCAACGCATGTATCTTTGCTTGCAATCTTGCATTCAATTTCAGTGTAATATGAAGAGGCCTATTCTTTTACAAAAAGTTCCCTCTTCCCACCAGGCTTGTTTGTTATTTTATGTATTTCTGCATCATTTGTAGGCTCCGCTTTGATCTGCATTCCTTCTGGATGTGGGGTTTCCTTTTCAGCTACCAAAAGGAAAGCTGGTTTGTTTGAAAATCTGTTTATTTGGGTTTTTTGCTAGCCTCAAGTCCCTGTCTTTATCAGGATGCGCAGAGCTCCATGTCTGCCAGCCTCAGACATCACTCGTTTTCCCTAAGGAAAAGGCAACTTGGAAATAATACAACATGACCGTTTGTACTTGGAATTTTCTGGAAAAGTGGCTTAAGGGGTTTCAGTTTAAAGCTTAAGATAAGTGACTTTTTACCAGGTGTACTTAACCAGCAATGGATCTCTCATGGTTAGAATGAGAAACAAAAAAAGAGTTTCCCCTCTCGTTATTTCTCAAGTAGAAATTTTCTCAGCAAGCAGGAGCTTACTCATGTACATAACCAAAGGCATCTACCTTTACTGGTACAAATCTTCACTCACCACACAGCAAGGAAATCTAGAGCTGTGCGGCATTGCTCGTCCTATCTAAGCCAGCATAGTCATGTGGACCTACAAAAAAAGAAAGTCAAAATCACATGAAGATGACAATATCACTATTTCACTGTTTGCAGGATATTTTCCTTTTAAAAGAAAAATCAATCCTTGACTCAGAGATGACTATTAGGTTGCAACTAGCATCCCAGCTCTAATTAATAAGCACAGGTTGCTTGAAGAACATTGGGCACATCAGGGCTTCTTGGGAAAAGGAAGTGGTGGCACTTAGGGATGCCATCCATGGCACAGAAGAACGTGGCACACACAGAGCACCATCAGCCGAATGCAACTAAAGGCGCAGTGTGAGTGTCAGATAATTGTCCTTGATGTATGTCTGGTGGATGGAGTGGGTTTACTTGTTGGGGCAAGGTCATGGTTCCTTAAACCAATCCCGTAGCTTGCTACTTATCACCTACAAATGATATTGGCTCTTGACCAATATTTCTTCCTAGGAACAGTTTTTAGGAAGACTGAAGCAGTCTACAGACAAAACATAGGGAGGAAATAAAGGCTTTCTGAATGGGGAAGACAGCAGATATTCTCCCACATCCTCCAAAGGCCTCTTTGACTAAGAAACAGGATGTGTTCCCCAAAGAGCTTATGAGACAGTCACTTTATGGGATGGCAGTGGCCAGGACCCTCTCTTTTGAGGGTTAGCCAGCAGGATTCAATCTGGGAATCCAAACAAACTTAGGAAAACAATAGGCAGGACCAGGAAGGAATGGGAATTATTTGTCTGTTTTTAATAGAATCCTGCCTTCAAATTGCAGCTTTACTCTAGGAAAAAAAAAAATCAGTATTTTTTTTAAAAAGTAACACATGAGCAGTTTCTGGCTTCAAAAGATAGAAATCAAAATAAACTCCAGTTGTTGCCTAAGAGCCCCCTCTTTTTGCAGGGACACGGGGGCAGTGGGCCTCACTCAACTTAGGCTACCTTAGGACAGGTGGCAAGTCTACAAAATAAGACTAGTTGGGTAAAATGACTCCACACTGAGATTTCTCAGCTATTCAAGCAGTCACAAACCCCAAATAGCAATTGAGATGGATTTGTTTACACCAAACTCTGTGCCGTTCTGATCTCTCAGCTTGGCTGTCCATAGGAAGACCTTTGATTTTCCCAGAACTAGCAGAATCGTATACCCCCATTGGTAACTAAACCTCAGAAGTCCACATGTTTGAAGAAAGCAGGGCTATTGGTTAAAACAGAGGACTTTGTTTTGGCAGAACATTTAGATTAGACTTGGCTCCTAAAAAGACATCTCTTCAAGTTATAAATGCTATTTATGAGGTCCAGAAAGAGAGTAAGGTGGGGTCAAACTGAATTGAGGATTTCATCCTGGCAGATCAAGGAGAAACAAAAGGATCCCTTGTGGAAAGTTTTGGGTTGGAGGCTCAAATTGTAAAGGAAGCTCAGCAGAGTGGACTCAAAAAGATCATTAAGAGGAAGAGGACTTCTCAACACTCATCCAGGCACAAATGTGTGTGTGTGTGTGTGTGTGTGTGTGTGTGTGTGTGTACACGGGGATTGTTGGCATATGATTTAGAGTCTTCTAAATTTACAAAATTTAACATTACATCTCACTCTCATCTTACATCTTGCTATCTCAAGTGGGACAGAAAGTATCTCGGGTGGGACAGAAAGAAATGGTGGCTTTCCTTGAGAGAACATTGACATTGCACACCCTAGTTTCCACAAAATCTCCAAAAGGATCAACATTTGAGTACTATTACTAACTTCCACTGAGAAGCTCTGTCTGGGAGGGTCTAGGGGGACTACTCAAGGCGTGGACCTTGGACCAGCAGCTGCCTCTGGGAGCCGCTGAAAGCATCTGAAATCAAATTCTCTCCCCTCCCTTACCCTAGACTTGCTGAAATAGAGTTGTGGTGGGGGTGGGGAGCAAATCTGTTTATCAATTGTTCAAAGCAATTCTTCTGTATACTTAATTGTGAGAAAGACTAGGCTGGCACGATCTTAGGGAACTGTCTAGCAGCTTTCCAAGAGGGTAGCCCCTGAAGGACTTTGTAAATTGAGGAAGGACAATGCAAGAGGGCAGGTAGAAGAGAGTGGGTGCCCAGGGCCCCAGAGTGAAAAGGGAGTTGGGTAATTGCCACTCACCTCTCCCTTAGTCTGATGCCATAAAACCAAGATAGATACATTAATTTTGACATTTGGTGAAACACTAGGTCCTTCCTGCCATCCTTCTCATTTTTCCAGTGGCAATGCCTCAGTTTGGGTCCCGGTTAACTTCATTTCCCCGGCTGCCCATTCAATTCTATTGTTGTGACCTACCAACAATTTCTCAGACATAGATACTGGTATCCTTTTTCCCAGTCATCTGGCTCCTCTTTCACAGGTGCATCCACTCAAGTCCAGGACTCACTCTCTGTTGCTGATTACGCCTTGGAGGCCACCCACTCTGCTATTCTCTCACATAGAGTCAATTCCATCCAAAAAGTTGGTGTTACTGCTATCCTAGATGCTTCAGTTTCAACTCAAGTCAACCCAACAAGTTCTTAGTTGAGTAATTCTATAACCTACTGCCTCACTCCCTGGTTACAGTCAACCTCTCTTCCTCTGAAAGTGCCATGTGAACACAGACTTCTTCAAAAATAGGAAGTTTCTCAGAGCTCAAATGTACCAACCATAGTGTCTTTTTTGAAAAAAAAAAAAAAAAAAGCCCCTTTATCCCTGGCTGGTATGGCTCAGTGGATTGAGTGCTGACCTGAAAAACCAAAAGGTTGCTGGTTTGATTCCTGATCAGGGCACATGCCTGGGTTGCCAGCCACGGGCCAGGTCTCCAGTTAGGGGCTTGTGAAAGGCAACCAATTTGATCAATGTATCTCTCACACATTGATGTATCCTTCCCTTTCTTTCTCCCTCCCTTCGCCTCTCTCTAAAAATAAATTAATAAAATCTTTAAAATATAAATAAAAATCTCTTTTAGCCTTAGTTTCTGGTACTTTTAAACATGTTTTAGTTTCTACTCTGCTCCTTCAGGAAAAACAAAACAAAACTGCACTCATTGATTTCTCATTCCCCTCTATTTCTTGATTGAGGATGACCTTACCTCTCTACCCCATGCCCTCTGCAATGATGACCCTGGTAATGATAATGGTAATTGCAGCTAAAACATGTGCCAGGTATGGAGCTAAGCATTTTATATCCATCTTTTAATTTTCCCAACCACCCTGTGAGAAAGGTACTATTATTTCTGTTCTACAGATGAGAAAATAGGCTTACAAGGTTAAGTAACTTGCCCAAGATTACAGTGCTAAACAATAGCAGTGCCGAGATTCTAACCCAATTCTATCTTTTACTCTTCACATTTTATCGCCTCTATAGTCATAAGAGAAAATACATGTAAAAGTAATTTTAATGTGTGAAACACTATCCACAAGAAACTCATTCTTCTAAGAACTATCCCACGCCTTCTGATTTCTCCATTATTCAATCCCAGTCCCCACTTGACAACTGTCAATGTGGCATTTTCTCAGTTTCTCTTTCACCACAACTGCAGATCTCAGTCTTGCTATGTGTCCTAAAGCTTTCTCTCACCTCATTTTCCCAGCCCATTGCACCACAAGACACATATCCGATGAGACCTCTGTGGAAGAGAAGGCTCTGGTAATGTCATTAGCTCATTCACCTCCTTACTACATGGTTTGTCCAGAGCCCAATTTCAAACTTGGCCACACGTTGGAAGATTTAAGCAGATCCTGTGCCCGGGCTCCAACCTAGACCTGTTAAACTAGGGTCTCTGGGGGTGGGGCCCCGTCATCAATACTTTTTAAAGTTCCCCAGGTGATTCCAATGTGCAGCAAAGATTGTGAACACTGACTACAGGTTTAATCTCCCTGCTACTGTTCTCATACTGTTTTATGTTCCTTATGATTACAAAACCTCTCCAGGATTGCCCCTACCTCTGTGTTTCTCCAGTATGCTTCCTGGATCCTCCTGACTTCAGTGGAAGCTCATTCAACGTTGCCAGGCAGGGGATTGAGACTTCATGGGGGTCTTGTAATAATTTTCCTCACAGGGAAGTCACCCTAAATTAGCCACCTGGGATAATTTATTCTCCAAATCTTGCTTGGGTCCCAAAACAAGCCAGAAGGAATTTACTCTTTGACACATGAATAAAATTTCCTATGTTCTTTTGCTTTCTCTCTAACTGCATGAACTATGCAACTGTTATGAAGAGTCTTTTTCCCAGCCTGGAAAGACCTGAAAAGGTCTGGGAGCATGAGCTCTGGAATAAAAAGACTAGGTTTGATGCTTATTTTGGATATATCACTGTCTTATGACCAAATGTCTTAAAATTAAAGAAGTTGCCTATAAGATCACACTTCTTGGTGGCAGGGGAGATATCTAAGATATGTGGCTGTGATTAGCAGTAGGGTAAAATGTTCATAGAGTTTTCTTTCACCATGTCTAAGATCAAGTGTAAAAAATTTGGTAGATCCTTAAACTGAATGACCTGTAGGTGAAAGGTTACTTCAACACCCTGGAACAATTTCTGCTTCACCTCTGCAATTTTGCTATCTTTTCTGAAGTGGATACCCAGTAAAAGAAAATCCAAATGTTACTTTTCATTGAAGACCTTATTTTAAACACTCTCAAATGGGGTTACAAATCGAAGCTTCTAGATTAGAGAAGGGTCGGCTTCCAGGATAGGATGTCAAATCATGTGACCACCTTTCATCTCCTTTCCAACATATGAATTAAGCCCAGGTTTACCTCAGCGACCGCACCTCAGTGAAAGAGAGCGAAGAGGATTTTCAACAGGATTAAATGATATGAATAGCTTTCAGGTTTCCACTGGGGGCAGAGTTGGGGGGCGGGGGTGCTGCAGCAGCTGCTCCAGGAGAGAATAAAGGATTTGCTGGAGCTTTGTGACTCGGTGTATCTGCTGAGGATTGATCTGAGAGCCTTTCTTAGCCTCCTTTTCAGGGGAGGAGAAGGGCTTCTTTTCAAAGTCACATTATCTGGCAACAAAGCCTGACCCAGGAGGGTGGTGTTTGGGGGATTGCGTGCTTGCTGGGGAGAGAGGTGGGCTCAAAGCCTCCCTCAAGAAGAAGGCATACAGGCCTCAACAGATGGGTCTAGAAGCTGGGAGGGGTTGGTGGAGGGAAGCCCAGCCTTCCAGACTTTCCAAAACCTCTAACCCCAGCCTCTCCCAGGTGGCTCATGCTCCTGGCAGCTACCTCTCTGAGCTCCTGAAGTGAAAGCTGTACCCCGTTCCTGGGAGCTGGGTACAATGTGTAGCATGAACTTCAGAAAGATCACCCAGCTATTGCAGGAGACAGTGCAAAATGGGGCAGCTGTTCCTCAAAGCAGCTTGGCATATGACCCAGAAATCCCACTCTTAGGTAATTACCTAAAAAAAAAGAAAACTACGTTCATGAGAAAACCTGCACACAAATGTTTATAGAAACTCTATTTGTAAGTGCAAAGAACTGAAACAAAGAGAAATCTCTCAGCTGTGGAGCGATAAACACACTGTGATACATACCTACCACAGATTCCCTCCACAATAAAAAAGAATCAAACTGGTGAAATACTGAACTACGCAATGAATCCAGCCAAAAGGCTGCATACTGTATGGCTCCACCTATAGAACATTCCAAGAGGCAAAGCTGTGACAGAGGTGTTCAAGCTGCAGCCCTCGGGCAGCAAGTAGACCACAATGGCTGTGAATGCAGCCCAACGCAAAATTGGAAATTTACAGAAAATGGTATGAGATTCTTTTTTTTGTGATTATGTGTCACAATGTATTTAATGTGTGGCCCAAGACAACTCTTCTTCCACTGTGGCTCAGAGACGCCAGACGGTTGGACACCCTTGCTAAAGCGTAGCGGGGAGGAGTTGACTACAAAGGGGTAACACAAAGGGATGGGGAGCGGTAATGGAATGTTTGTGTCGCCAGTGCAGTGGTGACAACATGACTGGATGCATTTGCCAAAACTCATAGACCTGTGCAGTAAAAGGAGTAAATTTTACTCTATGTAAATAAGTCAGTGATAGTTATGTCATGAAAGGTGTGAAGAGGGATTTTAAAACTCCAGCTCTTGCAGTGGCTTTTCGTATACCTCTAAACTCCCTTTTCCTGTTAGTGGTAACCAGGAACACAGAGTTCATTGCTAAGATTCCCATCATGTTTTCTTGCAGTTGGTAAACAGGTGATCGTATGCCCTGATTGCTTCCCAGAGGAGACTGGGTTGAGGGGCACAAGCAGTAGGTATTCTGACTCTGACAGTCCTAGTTCCTTCCCCTCAGCTCTTCCTCCTCTCTCTCAAGAAGAACGTATGACTTTGGCATTCTGTCCAGGATTCCTTCTTTTAACACAAATTCTCCTTTTGTTCCCTCTTCAAATTATTCATTGGCAAATTGAAAGGCAAGTTGTTTTGTGTGTATGACATGATCAAAGGACCATTCAGAACCTCCACTTCCTGCCAAGTGACATCCCAGGTTGTGTCCCAGTGCCAATGATGTTGAGCACCCCGTTCTTCCAGGTGTCTTTCAGGACCAGCAATATCAGCATTTCCCAGGAGCCCATGAGATATGCAGACTCTCAGGCCTGCCCTAGACATATAGAATAAGGATATACCTTTTAACAAGATGCCCAGGTATTCATAGGCACATTAAAGACCAAGAAGCCCTGTGCCAGAAGACAAGTCTCTGTCTTAATGACATGATGATTTAGATCCCCACTAGCTTTCGTGGGAACAAGAGGCCCTTGGGTCTCAGCCAACCCTGACTCTCAGCTCCACTGCTTACTAGCCATATGCCCCCCATCTACGTATGTGGTTATAAAAGCATATAAGCTTCTGAATCTCAGTCTTCTCTTCTGTAAAATGGAGATATTAATGTCAATTTCAGAGCGTTGTTGTGGGTGTTCAATTATGTAGTATGGGAAGGCAGTGCTACTCTGCCTGGCCCAGTGCATAGGTTTATATATCTCAGTTGGCCCATCCAACTCTTTAGCCTGCTCAACCAATTTGATATTTGTTGCCATAACACTGAAGTCAAATCCCAAATCAGATGAAACGTTTGAAGGAATTAAATGTGGGCAGGGGAAGAGATGGTTGACTTTGGTAATTGCCTATTTTCAGGATATGCTAGATCAGTGGTTATCAAAGTTTGGTCCCTGGAATAGCATCATTTGGGAACTTGTCAGGTATACAACTTCTAGGGTCCTATCCAGACTTACTAAACGGAAACTCTGCATTGGATCCTAGCCAACTGTGGTTTAATGAGTCCTCCAGGTGATTTTTGAAACATGCTAATAAGACATTATCAAGTAACACTAAGAACTTACAATTTTGGTCTGTATTGAAGAAGAGATATAAAGTATAAAGAAGAGATATTTCCAGCAAAGAGGTTTGCTGGAAAGCCAAGCTATTTCTCCAGCCTGGAGATTACTGGTTTTCAAACTCAGTACTAAAACACACTAATGTGTGAAGACATGTCTGGCTCTGTTGTGATGTATATTGCCAGCAATTTGCAACTGATTTGTTCAACAAATTCATTCAGCAACTACGTGTAGTGCTCCTGTTACATGTCAGGCACTGCTCCAGGCTCCACCAATATACGAAACCTTAAGTGATGCAAGTACAACTGGCATATACAGTATTTGGAACCCACTCAAATTGACTATTGAAAAATACAGCCCCAGCTGGGGTGGCTCAGCAGATTGAGTGCCGGCCTGCAAACTGAGAGGTTGCTGGTTTGATTCCCAGTCAGGATACATGCCTGGGTTGTGGGCCAGGTCTCCAGTTGGGGGTGTGCAAGAGGCTATATTGATGATTCTCTTCCTCTCTTTCTCCCCCGTTTCCTCTCTCTATAAAAGGAAATAAATAAAATTCTTAAAAAAAACCAAACATTTCACTCGACTCGGTAACAGAAATTAATCTATTAGCTACAAGAGTAGGTAGCAGTTGGTATTTATTAAAGAAGGGACAGAGGACATAGGTCTATCCAGTTATTAGTTTAAGGAAAAAATGGTTACAGAATCTCTATCATGATTGTTTTAGGGGAACCTACAAATAACTTATTTTTAAGATAATTTGAGCAGACCCAAGATTATTCCTATAATCGTGCCTCCTTAACTCACATTTCAGCTTGCTTTCTCAAGTGGAGACTATTAAGGATGGTCACCCCAGGCTGTTTAGCTCACAGAAGTTTACTAATGGCAGTCATTACTCACTGTATGCTTGCAAGCAATTTTTGTGGTTTTGTCTTCTTTAAAATTTTACCCATGGAGGCTGTATAAGCTATCTATCGCCACAATAGTGTGCATAACAAAGGAGGTGCAAACTTACTGACTTAAAAAAATGAAAAACAGTTGTTCTTTTCACGAGTTGGCTGGGCCAATTAGGCTGATCTCAGCTGGGCTTCTGCTCTGTCCACAGTCAACTGGTGAGTCAGACGGAGACTGACTGATTAAGAAGATCTCAGCTGTGACCACTCAGTACTTCACATACTCTCTTATCCTTCAGCAGGTTAGCCCAGCTTGTCCCTGGCAATGGCAGTCCAAAAGCAGGAGGGAGAATAGAAGTGTGCAAGAGGCCTAGGCTTAGAGGTCGCATCACTTTTGCTTCATTCTGTTGGCCAAAGCAAGTCATAAGGCCAGCACAGATTCCAGGGGTGTGGAAATGGGCTGGACCTCTTGGTGGGAGGAACCAAAGAGGTGTTGATATGGGCTGGGGGTAAAGTGCTAGGGTGAATTTTTGCAATTAATCAATCATAGATACATTTGTAATTATGACAGCAGAAAAGGATAGATGAAGAAAGCTTTAGAAGTAAATGTAAATTCTCTGAATCTAAGTTTGTAACCTTATTGCTATTATCTGTGGAGTGAAATTCTGAAAGAAATGAAGACATTTCAAAAAAAACATGAAGTCTGGTATTGTTTGATATCAGATGGCCATATCATCATTTCTCCTTGTACAATTTACATTTTGAGAAAGCTAAAGGGCTTATTTCACTACTTATGTGCTTATAAGAGGCTTCTTTTTATAAGTACCCTACCTCACAGAAAGGGGATTATACTTCATTAGTTTTACTTCCCAGAAAAAGTTTGCAGAATTTCATCATCATCTATACACTTAGATGAGAAGAGATCTCAACTGAAAAAGAAAGGAAGGAAGGGAAGAAGAGAAGGAGGGAGAAAGAGAGAGAGTTGGAAGGAGGGAGGGAGAGAGGAAGGAAGACAGGTTAAGAAGGGAGCGAGGCAGAGAGAGGGGAATCCACTGTGTCACTGACCTGGGAAATCACAACCACGTAAATTGGAAGATTAGTGAACTCAGAAAAACTGTGCCAATCTTTGGACAGAGTGATTTGTGAAAGTCTTTTGAACAAGGACAATTACATTGTTAGGAATTTAATCTATAATCATTTCCTACACATGAAAATTTATTCAGTGATTCAATAAATAGTTGCTGAACATCTATCTATTCCAAAACAAAAAACTGCACTAGACATTTAGGGGTCATCTTTGAATTAAGCAAAACTATCATCAGAAAAATATATACTTGGGTCAATATTATCTTTCCTTCCTTATTTCTATCATCACCCTTGTCCCCACTCCCACTCAGCTTTCTTTGAGCAGTGCTTTAGTATCCTGCCCTCGATTTTAAGTGTACATCATTCTAAGAAACAGTTGCATTTCTCAACATTCCATAATGTGAGACCCATGCACCCTCATATTAATAATTATATACCCACACATATATATGAATATCTTTCATCGCAAAATGCCAGGAAAAGCCTTGCTTCATCTGAGGGACTAGCTTGTTGTCTCTGCATGGATTAAGTTAATCTTGAGGCTAACTGTATTTTCTTGGTCACTCTGGCTCTCTCTGAGCTTAACATCCAATTTTCAATTCACATAATTATGCTTGATCTGCCTGTTTCCATATTTTATTGTTCCTCCCTAATCTTGGTTTTTACCTTTAACTCTATTTTCCTTGGTCCAGATATTTATTTACTTATCTATTTCACCTGGAAATTGCCTGATTTTTTTAAAAGAATATGCTGGTATATAAATATATGCTTGGGCAAATAACTGTCAGAATTTCAGTTATAACACTGAGCTCATCATGGGACAACCAAAATATAGATTTGACTAACCAATAATTATACCCAATGATATAGCATGGCACCATTCAGTGGAAAGCACATTTAATAACATCTGCCTAACTGTAGACTTTCTGTATGCAATGTGAGTTAGGCCTTAATGTACATACAACTCACCTGGGGATCTTGTGCAATTGCAGTCTCTGATTTAAAAGGTGGGGGATGAAAGTTCAAATTTCTACTGAGCTTCCAGGTGATGCCAATGCTGCTGCTGTTCAGACTGTATTCAGAATAGCTGAGGATAGAGTATAAAATAACAAGCCAAGCTATGATGACCAGCTCTGCAGAGTTTAGAGTTCACTTATTTGCTACAACTATTTGGTAAATATGTGAGTGTTTGGTCCTTGGAAAATCAGTTCAGAAAGCAGATAGATTCACTCCTTCTCACCCCTGCATGCCAGGGTCTGCTAACCCTCAATCAGTGGCATCAATATCAATGCTTGCCTAAAACTGAGCAGGAGAAGAACAGGGAGTTGTTCAATGGGTACAGAGTCTCAGTTTAGAAAGATAAAAAAGTTCTGGAGATTGGTTTCACAATAAAATGAATGTACTTAACACTATTGAACTGAACACTTAAAATGGTTGATGGATGGGTCAAGATGGAGGCATAGGTAAAAACGTCTCACCTACTTGCACAACCACAGCAAAAATTACAACTAAACAATAAAATAACTATCACCCAGAATTGTCAGAAAATTGAGCTGTATGGAAGTCTGACAGCAAAGGAATTAAATAAGTCACATTCATTCAGATGATAGGAGAGGTGAAGATGAGGAATGGACTGCTCCCATACCCATGTGTGGTGGATAAAAATTCGGAGAGATATCTCAGGGGTGAGGGATCCCAGCCACACACCGGACCACCCAGTTCAACTTTCCAGTACCAGGAAGATAAGTCCCCATAACTTCTGGCTGTAAAAACCAGCAGGGGTTGGGGCAATGGAAGAAACTGCAGGATTCTCAGGTGTCTTCTCTTAATGGGCCCAAAATGGACTTAGGACTTATGTGGACCTGGGCTCCAGTTTAGGGGCAGCAGCTTGAAGGGCACCAGTGTCATATAGGGAGGAACCAAAGTGCCTGGGCATTGGGGAGAATACTGGAGGACAGCTTCCTCCCAAACAAAACTCCACAGGCCAGGCCACAGCCATTGTCTCTTTTCTGAGCCTTTCCCTACACAGAGGCACAGAGAAGCCACACTGTTTCTGAGACTCCATCAACCTTTGCCCCACCTTGGCAATTATCTGAGGCTCCACCTCATATAACTTAACAGGTGCACTTTGCTACATTAGGCCACGCTACCTAGACAGTGGGTCAAAGCAGCTCTACCTAATACATAGAAACAAACACAGGGAGGCTGCAAAAGTGAGGAGACAAAGAAGTATGACCTAAATGAAAATGTGATTTCTGGCCAAGATAGAAGCATAGGTAGATACACTTTGCCTCCTCACACAACCAAAAGAAGGACAACAACCAATTTAAAACCAAAAAGTAACCAGAACTGCCAGAAAATCAAACTGTATGAAAGTCTGACAACAAAGAAGTTAAAGAAGAAACATTCATCCAGACTAGTAGGAGGGGCAGAGGTGGGCAGCTGGGGCAGAAGGGACACATGGCAAGACGACAGCTGGAGGACTGGGTGGGTGAGGCAGCCGCTGGCTGACCAGGTGGTCCCACATTTGCGTGCAGATAAACTGGGAGGAATAGCTGGGGAGTGAGACAGACCAGGCAACCCAAGGTTCCAGTGGGGTGGGGGAAGCCTCAAACCCTCTGGAGGTAAAAACCTATGGGGGGTGTGGCAGTGGGAGAAACTCCCAGCCTCACAGGAAAGTTCATTGGAGAGACCCACAGGGTCCTAGAATGTACACAAACCCACCTATCCAGGAATCAGCACCAGAAGGGCCCAATTTGCTCGTGGGTAGTTGGGGAAGTGACTGAAAGCCCCCGAGAGCCAAGGAAGCGGCATTGTTCCCTCTCCAACACCTCCCCCACATACAGTGTCACATTGCAGCAAACTGGGTTGCCCCACCCTAGTGAATACCTAAGTCTCCGCCCCTCCCAATGTCAGAGGCTCTGAGATGAAGAAATATGGCCCAAATGAAAGAACAGATCAGAGCTCCAAAAATAGATCTAAGTGATGAACGGATAGTCAACCTATCACATGCACAATTCAAAACACTGGTAATCTGGATGCTCACTGAATTGGTTGAGTATAGTCGCAAAATGGAGGGAAAAACAAAGGCTATGAAAAGTGAAATAAAGAAAAACATACAGGGAACCAACAGTAAAGGGAAGAAAACTGGGACTCAAATCAATGATTTGGAGCAGAAGGAAGAGATAAACATTCAACCAGAACAGAATGAAGAAACAATTCAAAAAATGAAGAGAGGTTTAGGAACCTCTAGGACAACTTTAAACATTCCAACATCCGAATCATAGGGGTACCAGAAGGAGAAGAGGAAGAGCAAGAAATTGAAAACTTATTTAAAAAAATAATAAAGAAGGAGAACTATCCCAATCTAGCCAAGGAAATAGACTTCCAGGAGATCCAGGAAGCTCAGAGAATCCCAAAGAAGGTGGTCCCAAGGTAGCACACACCAAGGCACATCTTAATTACATTACCCAAGATTAAAGGTAAGGAGAGAATCTTAAAAGAAGCAAGAGAAAAGGAGACAGTTACTTACAATGCGTTCCCATAAGACTATCAGTTGATTTCTCAAAAGAAACCTTTCAGGCAAAAAGGGGCTGGAAAGAAGTATTCAAAGTCATGAAAGACAAGGACATATATCCAAGATTACTCTATCCAACAAAGCTATTATTTAGAAGGAAGGGCAGATAAAGTGTTTCCCAGATAAGGTCAAGTTAAAAGTTCATCATCACCAAGCTGTTATTATATGAAATGTTAATGGGACTTATCTAAGAAAAGGAAGAAGATCAAAACTATGAACAGTAAAATGACAACAAACTCACAACTATCAACAACCAAACCTAAAACTAAGAAAACAACTAGAACAGGAACAGAATCTCAGAAATGGAGATCAGAGGGGATGGAGAGAGGGGTGAATGAGTGAGAAGGTACAAGGAATAAGAAGCTTAAATAATAGGTATAAAATAGGCAGGGGGAAGTTAAGAATAGTATAGGAAATGGAGAAGCCAAAGAACTTATATGTATGACCCATGGACATGATCTATGGTGGGGGGGGGCGTTGCTGGGGGGAGAGGTGGTGGAGAACAGAGGAGAATAAAGGGGAGAAAAAAATGGGACAACTGTAATAGCAACATCAATAAAATATATATTAAAAAAAAATGACCGAAATGAAAGAACAGATCAAAATTCCAGAAAAAGAACTAAACAAAATGGAGATAAGCAATCTATCAGATGCAGAGTTCAAAACACTGGTTATTAGGATGCTCAAAGGAACTCATACAGTACCTCAACAGCATAAAAAAGACCCAGGTGGAAATGAAGATTACATTAAATGAAATAAAGAAAAATTTACAGAGAACCAACAGTGGAATGAATGAAGCCAAGAGTCAAATCAATGATTTGGAACATAAGGAAGGAAAAAGTTCAACCAGAACAGCAAGAAGAAAAGGAATCCAAAAAAACGAAGGATAGGATAAGAAGCCTCTGGGACAACTTCAAACATACCAGCATTTGAATCATAGGGGTGCCGGAAGAAGAAGAGAAAGAGTAAGAAATTGAAAACTTATTTGAAAAAATAATGAAATAAAATTTTTGTAATTTGTGAAAGGAAATAAACATGCAAGTCCAGGAAGCACAGAGAGTCCCAAACAAGAACGACGCCAAGACACATCGTAATTAAAATGTCAGGTTAAAAGTAAAGAGGGAATCTAAAAAGCAGCAAAAGAAAAGCAGAGAGTTACCTACAAAGGAGTTCACATATGACTGCAGGCTGATTGCTCAAAAGAAAATATTGCAGGCTAGAAGGGACTGGCAAGAAGTATTCAAAGTGATGAAAAAACAAGGACTTAAAACTACATTCCTCTATCCAGCAAAACTGTCGTTTAGAATGGAAGGGCAGGCAAAGTGCTTCCCAGACAAGGTAAAGCTAAAGGAGTTCATCATCATCCAGCCACTATTACATGAAATGTTAAAGGGACTTATTTAAGAAAAAGATTAAATCTATTCATATTAAAATGACAATAAATTCACAACTAACAACAACTGAATCTAATAAATAAACTAAGCAAACAAGTAGAACAGAAACAGAATCATAGATATGGAGCTCATTTGGATGGTAACCAATTGGGAAGGGTAAGATGGAGAATGGAGGAAAAAATGCAGGGATTAAGAAGTACAAATTTGTAGGTACAGAATAGGCAGGGGGATGTTAAGAACAGTATAGGAAATGGAG
This sequence comes from Pteronotus mesoamericanus, assembly GCF_021234165.1. NCBI lineage: Eukaryota > Metazoa > Chordata > Mammalia > Chiroptera > Mormoopidae > Pteronotus > Pteronotus mesoamericanus. Next base: position 29,351,745 of record NW_026555105.1, on the reverse strand, counting down.
TAGCCAAAAACTTACATGCATGACTCATGGACAGGAACAATGGTGGGGGGATTTTGAGAGGGAATGGGAGGTACTGGGTAGAGGAGGGTAAAGGGGGAAAATTGGGACAGATGTAACAGCATAATCAATAAAATATATTTTAAAAATGGTTGATGGCAAATTCTATATTATGCATATCTTACCACAATTTAAAAAGATCATTCTCAGAGCTGGTCAAATTTCTCAGCTGTGTGAAGGCTAGTGCAGAATACACTGGGGCTATGTTTCCTTAATTGCTAACCCCCTACATTTCTAGTAACGCATCCCCGGACTGTGGTCCTACAGTGTCAGACTGTGACACTACTCTCCTTCACAGCTACATAGCACTATTAAGGCATATTACACGTATGGTCTATTAAATATCCCACCTCCTCATCATGTGAACTACTGCCAAACTATCATAAGATAATGTAATTGACTTTCTAGTTTTTACCTGCCTTTGAAAAAGATATCACTTCCACGGATGCAATAACCATTTTTTAGAAATTTAGAAACTTTCTCTTTATAGTCATTCTAAGTTTTCTATGCCTTAGAAAACTTACACGTTTTATTTCCAAAAGAAAAAAAACCCTGAAAATCATTTCTGCATAATATTTATGAAAATTTGTGTATCAGTCAACTTACGTTATGACTAATATCTGAGGGTCTAGAAATTTATAGATAGCACTTGTGCCAATATCTCTGTGCTCAAGCTAATGTTTCTTTAGCCATCCTTGAGCACTCTTGGCATAAAAACAATAATAAAAAACAACTCTTTACCTTCCAAATGAAAAATTAAGCATTGCAATCATCCACTTTTATGTTCTAAATAACTTCTAATTGAGAGAAAGCCATCAGTAAAGAAATCATTGGCTTGAGAACAGAAGTGTCAAACACAGACACAGTCTTGTAATTTATTAAGAACCATTAACCCAAACATGAAATCCCGGGATTTGAAGCCCTGCGGCTTTTGTGCCATTGGCAGGTGTAGTCACCTTTCTTTGACTCTCACATTTATGTATGTTTTGAAATTTTCTCAGATAACTGAATATATTTAGCTCTCCTTTTCACAAGTTCCAACAACTACTTTGATTTCTTTCTTTCTTTCTTTCTTTTTTTTTTTTTTTTTAAGATCTGGAGGCAGATTTTGGTTGGCACATGTTTGGAAAGTCGAGTGCAAATGAGATGAAAAGGTGCTCATGGACTAAATTGTATTGTGACAGTTTCTGTGCAGGCCTAAAAAAAATAATACTTCTCCTCCTACCTTCAAAGTTCTTCTGGCTGGGCTAATCAAATTTACAGAGACAGACTAACAGTAGAAAATAAAAATTTTAATACATGTGTATAGGGAATTCACACGGCATGAAAATTCCATAGACAAGGAGGCAACATTGGGTATATATGACACTAGACAAAGAGAAGAGTTGCGGGGGGAGGTGCGGGTAATGGTGCTTAGATTTCAGAAGTGAGAATAAGCAATTCACAGGTAGTTGAGGAACAGCAGAAAACACGTGGCAGGTAAATTTTTGCTAGGCAACCCAAAACAATGGGACACAGTGGGTGATCTAGTAAACATGCTTGGAGTCGCCCTAATTCTAGGGTGAAAATGCTTAAGGAAATTATGCCAAGGTTCCCTTCCTGAAACAGATTTTAGAAAATCTGAATCTCTTTAAGCAAATGGGAAAGTAAAAAACAACAACAAAACAAAAGCAAAAAAAAAAAAAAACCCAAAAAATACTCTTCCTGAGTTTGTTGGGCTTTAATTGATTTCAGTTTGAAAGAATTTGCATGCCAGGGAAACACATTCCAGACACATGCTCCCAATGCTACCTGCTTCTGGATGGGTAATTTCCAGAGTCTCTTAGGGGATGGAAATGTTTGTGAGAGCTCAGTCATACTTTGCAATTATAGAAAATTGTTAGTTGCATTGAGATCAGTCAACTATACAAATAGGCCAATTTGGTTTAAAAAATGCTGTCCTGGGATATCTGTGAGTCAAGTCATTTAGGTGTCATTCACAGAACAGACAACTCTACATTATCACCACGGGGAAAGTGAGTGAATCATTTACAGTTGTGTTGAATATGCCTATTTAAAAGCAATTTACAGCCAGGATTTTTAATTTCAACGACAACACTCACCTGTAAGAAAAGAATACATTTTATAAGTGGTTGGGACATTTTCTCCCCAGCTCCAATAAAACTATAAAAGTTCATAAAGAATCTTAGGTTTTAATTCAAGGAATGAAATGAGGAAATTAATCCCATGGTTCCTGAATTTTGCACCTTGGGGTTTTTGTGACTTTCTGTGATTGGCTTGTTAAAGGTGATGTGAACACATAATTCTATTTGTCCTGCTAGGTTTCCATGTCACTGTGAGACATTATTCGGGCAGGACAGGCAAAATTATAAATGCCTGAGCTCAAAGCAAAACCAAAACAATTTAAAATTTGTATAAAATTTACTCTTGATAATGCAAAAAATTCATAGTTTTGGTTTCCAAAATAAGTTAATTCGAATCTCTTGTGTGCGTAAAATGTAGTTTTGGAAAAAAAAAAAAGCTGGATCTACTCAATTTATGTTGAATATACAAACCTGTGGCTTAGTTATGGTTGCCTTGGGAACTATAACTTAATCTTGATTTTTTTTTTATGTCTAATTTTGTCTAATTTGTTGCCCATAGGTTGTTTTATTTTGTCTCCTTTTTCTTGAGAACTTCTTGTGATGAGGCAGGAGAATAATCCAGAGGCGGGTGTGCTTCCTTGGGGAGCTGGCTGGGCAGCGTTACCGGGGCTGGCATTTTCTGCCATAATATGGTGAAACAAGAGAAGAGCTTGTAGGAAACATCAGGATCCTTTGGTTCTGCTGGAAAAGAACAAAAAGAGATCACATCTGCTTTTCTGTAGAATAGGGCTCGTGAACCTGCCTGAACTTTTCTGAAATATTGAAACAAAGAAAAAGGAAGATATTAAAGGACATTTAAAATGTCCTTTTAAAAAGTTTGGGCCTTCCTCTCTTGTTTATTGGAAAGAGGAAGGTAATTAGGAAGAAAGCAATAAGGGAAAGACACCACATTCCTTGTGTTCATTACCGCCGTCTGCGCTGTCAGGGTCCCAGGCAAGCACGCCTTCCAGTCTGCAGCGCTTAAGTACAAAATGCTGCGTCGTCCACCATATTCTTTGCGTCCAATAGCTGGCACATCAATAACTATTTTTCTTAACACTTTAAAGTGGAAAATTTCAGAGAGAGAGAAATTAGAAAGAACCTTATTTGAATACCAGCATGCCCACCACCTGGATGCAATCATTAGCACTTATTTTGCTTCAGCATCTATCTATCCATCCATTAATCCCTCTACTTATGAATTTCCAAGTTGCAAATATCTTTTCATTTCCCTTTAAATATTTCAGCATTTCCCCCTGTCCGTGTGACTCAGTTTGTTGGATGTTGGCCTCAGAACCGAAAAGTTTCCAGTTTGATTCCTGGTCAAGGCATGTGCCTGGGTTGCCCGTTCGGTCCCCTGGAGCACATACGGAAGGCCGATGTTTCTCTCTCACATCAATGTTTCTTGCCCTCTCCTTTTCCCTCCCTTCCTGCCTTTTTAAAATCAAAAGTAAAGTATTAAAAAAATAAATACTTCAGCACTCATATAATTAACTCAAGTTGAATATTATAATTTTTCTCTTTTGAACATGTAGTGAAATAACACCAATTTTAAGTGTATTATTTAATAAATTTTGCCAAGCACATGTGTACCCCTGTGTAACCCAAAACCTTATCAAGATACAGAACATTACCCCTAGAACATTACCCACTAGAAGGTCTAAAGCCATTCCCAGCTGTTTCCACCCTCCTATCTCCCCAAGCAGTTTTAATTTTTATTTACTGTAAATTAGTTTTGCCTGTTCTAGAACTCCAAATACATGGATTTTTACAGTACATAGTTATTGTGTTTAGCTTCTGTTACTCAGCATATTTTTTGAGATCATCCATATTGCTTAATGTAATGTAGTTCTCAATAAATAATGATTTGCTGATTTTTATCTGTGTTGATTAACTGGGGCTTTAAGTTGACTGAATGTATTTACATACAACTCTAAGAGTTTGTATGTCTCTTAAGCCTTTGGAGGGGTTACCACTGCTTTCTGTTGATGACTCAATAAAACAAGGGCAAGTTTTGTGGGAAAAGAAAAATGGTGCATCATCTTTTTAAAGTTAAAGAAGATACCCATTGATGCTTATGGTTTGAGCACATGAGACAGGCTACTAGTCACAGGTATGGTGTGATGGTACAATGTGGTATTTTTGACAGGAACTGTTTTCTGGAATGTTCACTTACGATAGGCTATACCCAAAGGCAGGATGTGACCTGGCCAAATCCGCATGAGTTCTCTCCACAGCAGTTCCCTATTCACTAGGGAGGGAGGCTGAGAACTGGCCATGGGGAAGTGGAGCTTCCACTTGATGTCTGTTGTCATAAATGTGACTGGCTTTTTGGGGGAGTACCAATTAGTTGGAAGAGTCCCAACTGAAAATTTTCAGAAGAATCCCCTCAAGCCCATAACTGTCTCCTCTAAAAGTGGGTTCCCAAGCTCAGGGAGCTTGAGGGACACTGTGCTACTCGACATGAGAATTTATTAGGGATTTGATATTTCTGTTAGGGTTAATCAGGTAGCTCTAACCCCTAGGAAATCTATGTTCCCTCTCCTATTAGTAGAGGGGGCTAAACTCACCTGTAGCTTAGAGTTGACCTTCCCCTCTCTCCCTTCTGCCAGTTTACATACAGCCCAGATTACTACCAGGAGGTACCTGTGTCTCAAGTAGCCCTCTCCCGTTAAGCCAGGCGGCTGCATCTAAACTCTTCAATGAAAGGCCTGGCTCCACAGCCTCCTTCCTGAAGGGTGTGGAAGGGTGTGAAGGGGCGGGGCCCCGTGCTGTGGGGGCAGGCTGTGGGGTACTGAATTAGAACAGGTTCAGACAGTGGGAACTCTGAAGAGATGGGCATTTTAAGACTTCACCAGCCTTCATAAATTGTGTTTTTCCCCACATGAGTATTTTGCTTTTAAGCCATCACTTAACAACTCAATTGGGAAATTTAGGGGTAGAAGTGAGAAGGAACAGATAGGGGGTGGGGGAGATTAGTTTATGGAAACTGGTAAGAAAAGTCTGTATAGGAATACAGCTGACAACTCGATGCCTTGCATGTAGGATAGCTGGGGAAAGGGAGGACTGGAGCACATTAAGACAAAACGTCCAGGTTGCTAACTGCCTATGCCAGCTGCAAACCCGTTCTGCTCTTAGATACGGCTCTTTGAAAACATGGACTAATTCTCTCACCAATGAGCATTATTAGATGGGACACTTTACCATTAAGAAGGTGCCTGTCTTAGCTGCACTTCTTGGGTTGATGAAATGCCAAGACTCCTAAATCAGACTTGGTGGCTTTGAACAAATGTAAAGAGGTCAGTTAGCTGCCTCATTTTATTTCCCTGCGTGATATCTGGCACTGAATATATTGTCCATATTCAGCCACCCATTAAATGTAGTCAGTAAGTAACCACAAATTACCCACCCTTTTATGCTCTCATAACCCAGAATGTTGGAAACTATTTTCCCTTGACCCTCTGCAGCCTCTCATGCCCCAGAGCTCGAGCCAGGATCCGGTCTCTAAATAGTCACGCTTTTCTGCTGGACATACCCAACGCAAGGGCCAAAACTTTATTCATCCTTCAGTGTAAATCATTCTTTTCCTGAAAGAAGTCCCCTCGAACGCAGCAGTAGGATCTTTGGAAGAGGGGCTGAGGGGCTGAGAGGTTTCCGCCAGCCCGCAGGTTTCGTTTGACCTTGATTATGACCGGAGGCTCACCTCTCAGTGGAAAATAGCATTCGCTTCCACTACCACCCCAGAGAAGCCAAGTTCGGCTGCCGGGCGATGGCGATGAGATGGTCCTTCCAGACTCATCTATTGCCACCCAGAAAGCTGCTCGGAGGCCGCCTACAGGTGCAATCCCGGCACTGCGGCCAGGGCAGAGGGGTTGGAAAAGTGAGAATCCAAGCCCACCAGCATCTCTGCCTGCCCTTCCCAAAGCCCGAGCAGGGCCCCAGCGCGTCCGCCGCCCTCTTCCCCGGTTTCCCCTCGCCTCTGCCCTGGAGCGGTTTGGGAAGGAAGCTATGAGCCCTCCCAGGCTACGCAGACTTGGATTTGGGAGGGGGTGGGGCGCGGCCGAGGCTTCCCCCTCGAATCTGCGGCAAGGCTGGCTCCGGGAAAGTTTTTCAAAGTTCCCAGCAGCGCCTGCCCGGGTCGCCTCCGCCGGCCGAGGAGGCGGCGGCGGCGCCGCCGCCTCTGCAGCTACACTGCCGCCAGCAGCGCGCTTTGGGCGGCTCGCTCGCGGGAAGCGGGCCGGGCTCCCGGCGGGCAGGCCCCCCTCCAGGGGTGAAAGCCGCAGCTGACGCAGGCGGCTCAGAAGGCGGAAGCTGCCCCGCTCCGACCGCTCAGGCAGCGCGGCGGCGCCTACACCTGGGACCCCCGACGAGCCGGCAGAGGCGCCCGACCTGATGCACCCAAGAGGGGCGGTCGGTGCCCAGGGCCCCTAGGCGTCCCTCTGTAACGGACACTCCTAAATTCCTCCCCCCGTTTCTGTCCGACCCAAAGCTCCCGAGGGCGGGGGTCTGCGTTGGGCCTCCTGACGTCGACGGCGTCCTGCGTATCCCGGAGCCCCCAGCCCCTTCCAAGTTCCTCCCAGGACTCCCCCTACCCATCAACCCGGAGGGGAAGGGGCGTGTCTCGGGCGGACACGCCCCTCATGAATATTAATAGGCGCGCATGCGCCTGCCCGGCGCGCTGGGTAAAGGTGGCCAGCCGGGACCGCGGCTCCCAGACGGGCTCTGCGAGTCCCTCTCCGAGAGCCGGGTGGGCACGCGTCATTGTGTTACCTGCGGCCGGCCCGCGAGCTGGGCTTCGGGTTTTTTTTTTCCTCCCCTTTCTCCCTTCTTTCTGTGCAGCTGATCTGAAAGGGAATAAAAGACCGCGCATAATCATAATAATAAAAGAAGGGGAGCGCGAGAGAAGGAAAGAAAGCCGGGAGGTGGAAAAGGAGGGGGAGTGCCTCAAAGAAGCGATCAGAATAATAAAAGGAGGCCGGGCTCTTTGCCTTCTGGAACGGGCCGCTCTTGAAAGGGCTTTTGAAAAGTGGTGTTGTTTTCCAGTCGTGCATGCTCCAATCGGCGGAGTATATTAGAGCCGGGACGCGGCGGCTGCAGGGGCAGCGGCGACGGCAGCACCGGCGGCAGCACCGGCAGAAACACCAGCGCGAACAGCGGCGGCGGCGTCCCGAGTGCCCGCGGCGCGCGGCGCAGCGATGCGGTCCCCACGGACGCGCAGCCGGCCCGGGCGCCCCCTGAGCCTCCTGCTCGCCCTGCTCTGCGCCCTGCGAGCCAAGGTAGGAGCCCGCCCTCTCCTTTCCCTTGCGATGCCCAGAACGCTGCGGTTGAGCGCCGCGAGCGGGGTCAGGAGTCCTCGGTCGCCCGGCTCCCCGCGCCCCAGAGTCTGCACCTGGGCTGGGAGAGCCCCCGTCCTCTTAAATGTACCCTCTAGGCCAGGCAGGGGACGCGTTCGCTCCTCTCTTGCAACTCCGGGGCAGTCGTCGGATTTCTCCCGCACTCGTGCCTTTTTTTTTTTTTTTTTTTTTTGGCCCCGGAATCACGTAGAGTGTTTGCGTTCAGTTTTGCAAAATTATTTTCACTTGACACCGAGGTCTCGTCGGGGCGGGAGGGAGGGAGTCGCTGCTTTACCCTCGAAGAAAACAACTTTTCTCCGTGCTGACCTCCCTTCCTCGCCGGCAGGTGTGCGGGGCCTCCGGCCAGTTCGAGTTGGAGATCCTCTCCATGCAGAACGTGAACGGGGAGCTGCAGAACGGGAACTGCTGTGGCGGCGCCCGGAACCCGGGGGACCGCAAGTGCACCCGTGACGAGTGTGACACGTACTTCAAAGTGTGCCTCAAGGAGTACCAGTACCGCGTCACGGCGGGGGGACCCTGCAGCTTCGGCTCGGGGTCCACTCCTGTCATCGGTGGCAACACCTTCAACCTCAAGACCAGTCGCGGCAGTGAACGCAACCGTATCGTTCTGCCTTTCAGTTTCGCCTGGCCGGTGAGTGACCGACGCAGGCGGGGAGGCCGCGCCGAGGTTCGCACCAGCGCCTGCCGAGTCCTATCTCTTGACAGAGGGCTATAAGGGCCTTGGCTTAACGCAGCGCTAACAATTTTTTTTAGGGTGGAGTGTTAGGGAGCAATATTCGGCAGGCCCCATCCCCGCTGGGGTTTTTTTTTGTTTTGTTTTTTGTTTTTTGCCCAGAGCCCAAAAATGGGGACATCATAGATTTGGGGGCAAAGCTCCCAGGAAAGTGGATTTAACTGCCAACTTGAAGGCCCCAGAGTAAACTCCCCCCACCCCCAGGGGGTCATTGTAGATGATTTTTGCTTAACCAATTAAACGCTGTGGACGGCGATTCGGCTCAATTTTGGCCTTCGAACGCCGTCCAAATTGGCACCCTCCCCTTTCCCGTGAACGGCCGGGAGGGCGGGTGTGTCCTTCCTGGAGGGTGTGGAGGGAACCCGTTTCCCGCTGCTCCCCAGGAGACTTTGGTGCGTGCGGGGGCGCGCTTCGGGTTGGGCGAAAGAGCCGGGGGGCAGCCACTGGAGGTGGGGGGTGGGAGTCTCCGGGCCGTCGCCCGAGCTGCCTCCGCCCCCTGCCGGCCCCTTCCTGCCCTCGCCCCTGCTCGATGTAACCTGTGGCCTCACTTCCAGTGTTTCCCGGGCTCTGGAACAGCTGTGTTTGCAAACTTCCCCGGGAAGGGCGGGGGTATGCCCTTGTCCGGCGGGCACATGGTCCCTGAAAGCTCTCAGGGGGTGTGCCAGGACCTGGAAGTGGCGGCTTGCTAGACACAGCCCCCTGGGTGCAAGTACATAGACCCCTGTTTGAGAGCTGCCCGAGGCCCAGACCCCCGCTGGCAGACCCCAGAGCGAGGCCCTTGCAACATCCCGAAATGGGTGGAAGGAAGATTAGTGAGATTGCAGAAGGGGAGGAAAGGGGAAAATGTTGGTGCCCTCTGCCCCGTTTCTCCTGTCGTGGAGGCGTGACTCATTGCCAGGACCTCGGCTTGGCCCAGCCAGTGGTGGGAGGGTGGGTGGAGAGAGGGGGAGCTCTGTGCCTCGGGGAATACTCTCCACCACGTGCTTTGATGGGGTGCACTCTGCTGCCTCCTATCCGCGGCCTGGTGCTGTGATTCCGAACTCTTGGGAGGAGAGGGTAGAATGTCTACTGTAGTGTGTGTGAAACTTGGGGTGGCTCCCACGTTTACAGGAGCTGGCATTATAAAGTGCCCTCTGCTGTGGAGAAGATAAGACAGTTATCAGAAACGTGCCCTTAAAAGGGGTTTATAAAAACCTGTGAAATGTGGAGTTTTCTGAGAAGGGACGGCTGCTTCTGTTGTGGGATTTCATTTTTATAAAGCAAGTTTATCTTGTTTGTTAATCCCCTATTAGGGAGAACTTTAAGCTAAAGAGGTTAGCCACATTTTTAATCTGGCTGGGCCCAAGTTTACTGTGAATACTGACTGCCCTTGAACATGTGTTTGGAGTTTCAGGAAGGGGCCTGCAGGTGGTTCCACCCTCCAAGAATCAGTCCCCAGCCCCTCGCTTTTCACAAGACCATAAAAGGAATCTTATTAGTGATGTGGAAAAGCTGCAGGCCTGGCTGAGGCTCATTTTAGAGAGAAGGGTCAGCGGATGGATGAAAATAGGGAGCCTTGGTCCCCAGGCTGGCTGGGGAAAGTGACCTAGAAAGGTGTGTCTGTCTCCTTTTGACACTTGGCAGAGAGTCCTGGGTGGGGAAGGAGCAGAAGCGGCATGTGAGGGCAGAGAGATGATTGATTTGCTGGTGCTCTTCTGTGGTTTCAGGCCCATGGGTCACCAACCATGAAACAGACTTTCTAGAATGACGGGGATCGGGGTTGGGGAGGGGGGGTTGCTGCTGGGACTATGCTTCGAGTGTGGTTCTTCTGAAGTTAGGCCAAATATACGTATCACTCGTAAACAAGTCTCCACCCTGCTGCCCAAAAAAACCCTGCTGCGAAATGTAAGCTTTACTTCCCAAGAGAAATCGGAGTTCAGGTGTATTGTTTTAGTTTATTTTTCCGTGTGCGGTTGGAGAGAAACATCATAGTCTGTAACTTTCAAGAATGATTCCAGGCTGAATGTTAACTGAAGTGAAAGCACTCAGGTAGCCAAATAAGGATGGAAGTAAATAAGCTTCATTCAGTTTGCCAATTAAATGTTAATAAGGATGTCTAACTGATGTCCTTGAATAGCTTATGACTGAACTTAGCACAGAATTCAAGATTTAAAGGATATATGGCTTAAAAACAAGTCAAACCTTGAACTTCCAGCCACCTGAGTTCCCAATTCCCTGTTATCATGGATCTTCCCAAATTTGCTGACAGTGGAAGAGCTGTGGTTTGGGGGCAGGGTCACAGGTCGTTTTAGAAGGTCATGTAATTCATGTCTTCTGTTTGGGATTGTGACCCAATTAAACAACTGCTCATGTCAGGAGAGAAAGAGGAGGAAGTGTTTCGGTCAGATAGGAAATATAATCCACGTCCCAGTGTCCATGTGGGAAGAAGCCCTGTAGAGGTAGGACTGCTTACCTGACAGTATCCGATTATGTCCCACTTGGTGTCCACTGCCTCAGCCCCAGTCTTGTTGTTTTCACTGGTGGTTTATAATCCTCATACCAATGCTGCTCCAAGGGTCTTGACTCAAAGCAACTAGACTGATTTACGATCCTCCAGTCAGGGACCCGGTGAAAACATACATGGTGAGAGGTAATTGGGATTAATGAGAAATAATTTGGGAATAACCATTTAAGAAATCACTGAAATGGGTAAGTTGCCCCGCTCAAACTTATTTCTAAATCTCAGTAGTACCTGTTTATTAAAAATATAGTGCCAGTGTAATTAGTAGTACCCAGTCCCAAAAGCTTTTTAGGAACCCCAAACCCCCATAGGTTGTAATGATGCACTGCTGGCTCTTGGGTGAGATGAATCTAGAGATACTTTAGGGGAAGCAATTGAGGTGTCTGGTCTCTCAGCCTATTTTAAGTGGCATTGACATTGAAAAAAGACTTGCTGAGATCAACTTAATTTTTAAGGAAAATCCAGTGAAGTGTGTTTCTTATATACTAGAGAGGTGTCAGCTTTGCCTCCCTTCACTCTGAAGGCCTGAATGAGCCACTGCCAGGGGTTTGGGTAAATGGGATGCCACCGGCTAATCGGGATATAATTGACAGTTCTCGCCTTTATGCCTTCTGTGTTTCCAGTTCCTAAGCCTTCCCAGATGTAATGTGGACATGTGGAGGGAAAAGAGAAGGGGTCCCACTTGAGCCGGCTGATTTCTGCAGCCAGTATGTGCAGTCCATGTGGTCAGCATGTATATAAACAACCAGTACACATGTGTGAGTGTGCTCAGAACAAGGTACTTTCTCCACATGGAGAAAACACCCTTTGCCCTAAGACACCTACCTCAGGAAAGAGGTGAAATGATGTGTCTGCATTGCAAAACTGGGCTTGGGAATGCAGAGCTGTGCTCACTTTGCACCCGGTGTCTGCAGCATGGCTGCTCCCCACATGGAATCCTTATTATGTTCAAGGTACTGGGCTTCTAACAGCTTTTCTTGTCCAGGTGTAACCTTCTCTGTGTTTTCTTCCTCCTTGTCTTGTTTCTTAGCAACTTATACAAACCTCCGGTACTGAGGAGTTTGCAACCCACCAACTCCCCACCCATAATTCTACAGGGACTTCAGACATTTTTAGAGAACTGTGAAGCTTTTGGCAAAAGGACTGTTGGGGGAGTTGGATGGGTAAGGAGGAGACGCAGCAACCATGTAGAGGTGTGTAGCCTCCTAGAAAACCCACTACCGGAATACTGCCTAAACTTAGTTACGACGTAAGAATGAATAATCTTTGGATGTGCATACAATTAGCATGGTAATCCATAAAGGCAAATATTTCTGAGACTTCCCTCTTGGTGAACTTCAGGAACATGTTCCTGTCCCCTCCCCACGCACCCCCGCAGTAACCCCAAGGTTAGGTTCTGAGATACTAAGAAAGGTGACACTTGGCTCCAGCTTTTAAATACATTTTAAAAATTAGAACAAAACCTAAACTGTTTTTCAACTTCAGGAAGATGTATTAGGATGCAAGAAAAGCGATGATTCTTGCGTTTTCTAGAATGCTAGCAGAGCTGAGGTAGGGTTCTGGGTTCAGAAGTGTCCCGCCTTTATTTTGGCTCTTGGGGCAGAGTGGGCTGCCTGTAACTTCCTTGCTAGTTTCTGCTCACTCATGGACTGCCCTGTGGCCCTTGTTTTTGTGTGTCAGTGACATTTGTCACTGGTACAATGCATGTGCAGGGACGAGATTCCACAACATGGCTCCCAGTAGTTAAAAATGATATGTAAATAGTCAAGCATTCAGAACCTTCTACCAGATCAGCCCAGTTTTTATGCACTTTTGGTAAATAAGTAGAAAGGCTTCTTGTTCAGGCTTGCTCGGTGTGAACCAGTGGTTGTGCTTGGCTGGCTTCTCGGTATTCTATCTATTAACCTCGCCACCCTTTTGTAACTGGTGCATTTAATTATCAGTGGGATGCTTTTCAAACAGGTAAGGGTAATGATGGGAAAAGGGTGGGGGCACCTCATTGAGTCTCAAATCTGAATATGAGCTCAGGGGCCCGCTTGGTGGGTCTTTGAGGTGGGCTTTCATGAGAGAATCACCCTTTGTAACCAGATCGGACTCTATTGAAATGTCAAGCCCTGCAGAGTAAATGGCTTTCTATGACTAAACCCTTCTTAGATTGGATGCTGTGGGGTAGTCGTCCTTTCTCCATGCCTCCTCACCTAGCCAAAATCCTCTGGTACGTGAACTGTTTGTGCAAGTGTGTGTGTGCCCACACATGGAATCTCTGATGCCTTTATTTAATGTTTGTGACCAGAGTATTTTATACTCTGGCCACCCAGACACAGACAGGACAATAGTTTGGCCGAACGGGCTGAAATAAGGATTACAGAGAATAATGTGGCCTCTCCAGAAAATAATGCTAATACAGGGCCAGCAACAGGAAGTGACAGTTGAGTCAGCAGAGTACATGGCCCTAGACAAACTCAGGGCGAGTGCCTCTGTACAATGTTCCCATGGGCACATGGGGCATTCCCAGGGTGTGAGTTCCTCGGGCCCGCCTGCTGCAGTGGCCCGGGGTTTTGGACGCTACACGCGTGCCGTTTGGATGGCGGTTTGTTTGTGTCCGTCAGCTTGGCAGGAGTGGAGGCAGCCGCTTCTCAGGGCTTGGTTTGGCTGCCACTGTTGCCAGGAAAAGGAAGCTCCCAGCTGCCAACACAATTACCTTTGTTTCTTACATCCCCCTTCTTAATGTGGCAATTAAGTGCTTACCACTCTGCCCAGTGCCAAGGTAACCACTGTGGAGTGGGATGGGCACAGCACACAGCCCTCCCGCAGCCTCAGTGCTAAGGACAGGAAGGAGGTTCTTGGAGGGGATGTGGTGGCACTGGTGTCTTTGGGCTTGGCTGTCAGGCACCTCCTAGGTAAAATTCCACGCAAATACCCCCAGAGGTCATTCCAAAAGCTGACCTTTCCTCCTTCCTGCTGCATGAGAATGAGAACCTGAGAACCACTGTGTTGCTTGATTTCCTTGGGAGCTGGGAAGGGGCAGAAATGATTCACTCTGCAAACCCAGACTGAAGGTCTGTTAGCAACCCATTCCCTCTGAGGCTTTGCCTGCAGGCTATTTTCCTGGGCAAATTTAAGCAGGGGGAAGATGAAAGCCAGGTGACTCTTCATAAGTCTTAGATTTATAGTATGAAACCAAGAAAAATCCAGATATTTGCTGTTTTTGTTGTGTGTATATGTGTGTGTGTGTGTGGGGGGGGGTTGTTATGAACTCAATTAAGTTTGAACACTCACTGGTCTTCTTGCCCAGGACTCCTTTCCCAGCCCTTGGGAGGGCCTGGTGCTTTTGCTTGGGGTGAGATTTGCAGTGGCTAATTGGGTGCAATGCGATCCTGGTGGATTGTTGATTTCGGCCCTGCTACCCTGCTTTGATGACATAAGGTGTGCGTGGTCTAGATCTGAGTGTCGATATTCTGGGATGTGCAGAGGTCAAGCGTGGGCCTGGGAAAAATTAAACCTCCCTAGCAACTAATAATCATTGTCAAATTATCTTGATTGTCGATCTATAGTGTGGGGATGGAGTGGGTGGTAAGAGTGCCTTCTAATAGGGGCCTTGAAGGGAATCCTTTTCTCTGATGGCTGGCAGGAGAAATCCTCCTGGCCCAGGAGGTGAATCTTAGCTCCATAATCCCTTCTCTGAAACAAGGGAAGAAGGTCCAAGGCACTTTAGTTTATTTTTTGGCAAGGCTTTGTTGCCAACACGGTCGTCTCCATCCCTCGCCTCGTATCCACCTCTGAGGAGGCAGTTTATGGAAAATAATGGCACACAGCATCTAGAGCTCTGCAACTCTCTTCCCTCCCAGTGGGACAGTGTTGGTTAGCAGCTTCTGAAGTCTTTCCAGTTCTGGCCGGGATGAGCCTGGTAGACAGCTTGGTCTTCCAAGTTCTTGTGCAAGACTGAAGAATGCCTTCCTTGAGCACAAAGCAGAGTTAACACAGTCGCACCAGCTCAGTCCCAAGACGCCTTCCCTTTCCATGGAGTTTGGGGGTATTATGTGTTTAGCACTCTGCAAGTCTGTCATACTCTAGGTATCAGTGCATCTAATCAGAGGATTAATTACAACAATATGTGGAAGTGAAGAACGTGGATATCAATGTGACCAGCAAAATGAAGGGCTTAATTATACAGAATCAGTCCCACATCTGGCCTCATTTTGACTTGGCTTGCCTCAAATCAGTAGAGAAATATAATTTCTTGCTGTGCTCAGGGAAGTAATTGGTAGGAAGTCCTAGGAAACTGAGAGGCTGTAGGTAAGGTGTAACTTTCACTTACAAAATATTAACGACGACAACAATGAGTTTGGACCTATGGCCACTAACAGGAGAGGGCTGGGCATGTGCCCTGGCTTGCCCAGTTTTGCTTGCTTTTCTGAGTATTTTCCCACAGTTATCAGTGAACGAAATGGAATCCTACTCTGCTTTGAGTATGAAACATATTTCGGCTGAATTCCAAGGCAGAGTCTATCACAAGATATTTTTATATTCAGCGATTGCCTGCTGTGTCCCTGTGTGAGCAGTAAGCGTGCTTTGAGTTATGAATGAATCTCCTTTTCCCCCGCCTCTGTTCTTGCTCTTACCTTGTAGGTGCCTTTTCTTGGTGAGTGTGTTTCCGCTGACATGGCATTATTTGGTCAATATACGCCACTGTTGCTGATGCATTGGCACCTGACAGTGCAGGGGCACATAAAAGGATACGTGTGCCTTTTCTCCCTCCCCCCTGCAGATATATTTCTCCAGTGCCAAGATAGCAGAAAGTTTATTTAAATCGTGGTGTTTTGTGAGACTGACCTCATTCTAAATTACAGAGATTTGAGTAAGAGCAGGAGAATTTGCTAATGACTTGGATTTGGGGGGTGGGGTGAGGTGGAATTCTGGATAAGCCTGGAAGATAAAAGGTGCCTTCAGTATAATAGCTGGCACCTTGCCAGTGTCCGGGGACTTTGTTTAGTTAGTGAACTCTGATTATTCCTGGAATGTTAGATCATATTGACAGATACGTTCATCAATAAATATGCCCTTAGATGTGTGGTCGTTTCCCCCTTCCTTCCCCAGAGCCTGCCGCCTCAGGCACCCCAAGTTAGGTTGCTGCCTTTGTCTTGGGAGTCTCTGCACCTACCCCCTCTTGCTTCCTAGAGTCACCTGATACTTGTGGGAGCCGAGATGGTCTCACACAGACAGGGCTTTCAAAGGGGTTCTGAAAAGGAAAAGGGGGCCTCCCTGGGGACCGCCCCACCAGGGCCCAAAGTGTAACCTTAGCAATACCCGGCCCTCCTGGATGGGCCCCCTCCCCTGGTACAAAGACCTGGTTCGGTTAGCTTAGAATAAATTCTTTGTGTTTTTCTCATGCACCAGAATAAGGGTCTGGGAAGTTTTAGAAAACTATATGCTAAGTGTTCACCTACAGGGAGGTGGCATTTCCTGATGAGGACTTTGAGCAGCTTGCATGATGACCACAGTGGGCCCCATGCCAAATGAAAGGAGTGAATCTGCGATGGGTTCTGCAGTGGGGAGGGGAGTTGGGTGACCTCAGTTCGACAGCAAATAGAATCTTCATTTGGCACTATGGTTTTGTTTGGTGGAGTGTGCAGGGAGGCCAAGAAAGTAGGACATGAAGAGCTGACCTCTGTTTCTGATTACTGTGTCATTTATCTGTTTGCAGAGGTCCTACACTTTACTTGTGGAGGCGTGGGATTCCAGTAACGACACTGTCCGTAAGTATCACAGCAAAGGACTTGTCTCCAAGTGCATGCATCTGGGAGTGCAGAGCTTGGCATACAGGACCTGTCCGAGCCGGACCTGTCTTCTGGGTGCCTCGGGGAACTTTTACCACCCCCTCCCCCAGTATTCGTGCCCCGCTCCCCAGGGCAGACCTCTCAGTGGAGTCTTTTCCATAACTTCCCCTAGACTTGCTTAAAATATTAAGTGGCCAGGACAGATTCCTGGTTAATTCAGTCCCTGAATATGGGACCTAGATTATCTTTGGAATAGAGATCTTAATGCTTTTACAACTTTAAAACCTTGTAGACTGCTAAAGGATCAAAGTAGTGACTTTTTAGAAGTCCATTTAAACTTTAAGTGAGCATTTAATCTCTCATCTGAAAGATAAAGCTGGCAAAGGTGGCGCTGGGCTCTAAAGACCGACCTTGAATTTCACTTGGTGGGCAGGTGAGCTTCCAGCCGGTCAGGGTTTTCCCACACCGTGTGTGACAAACCTTTCATTGAAGCGGAATTCCAGAGCCTCCCAGCCATTACACTTGCCTTGTCCCTTTCTGAAAGATGATTCTGTTTTTAGCGCAGGTTGCTTTACGGAGTAGCTAAGGTTGGGTTTTGGTGGGGAAGCTGTGGAGGGTGTCTATGGAAATGGCAACAGTCTGGCTTGTAAGGTAGTCTTGCCCCTTTATGGTAACTTACAAAATGTTCTTCCTCACTCGTCTAAACTGTGAGTTCCCTTTTTGTCAGCAGGATCTGGGTGGTTGTCATTGGAAAACTTGATTCACGCTGAAATGTGAGTCTGCTCAGGAGGAAGGGTTGGTCCAACTTTTTGTCTTTGCCCTCCATTCTCTGAGGGTCCATCCCTTTTGTTGCCCTGCCTCCCGGCCCTTTTTTTTTTTTTTTTTTTTTTGGGGGGGTGTTACTGCTAATGACATTTCCCCCTTTTCTTGCCTTGCCTTTGATTTTTTACTTGCCTAGTAAGGGGTTGGTGTATGCTGCGGGGGCTGCTTCCAGGCTGTGTGGCCCAATGGGTCGCCCGAAGCCATTGAGTCACTGTGGAGCCCTAGTGTGCCAGAGACTCCTGGCCGTTTGGATCCCTCCCAGTTTTGGCATCTAAAGGCCAGCTCTGTGGACTTCCTCCCTGAGGGGCACCCCTGTCCCACCGAGGTGTGGTGGGAGGGAGGGGTGTGGGGCCAGCCTTGGTTGTGGCTGATGCCAGTCAGGGTCATAAACACCTGTTTGCTCTCTCCCTCTCACCACAGACGTTGGGATTGTGTGAGTGTTATGTCACTGTGACCTGCTTACAATGGTAACCAAGCACTGAGGCGAAGGGGGGTGGGGGGAGGGAGAAATAGGTTCTTCGGAAACTCTTGAGATTCCACCAGATTGAGATGTTAATATCCTTGATGTGGATCCTAGCTCATTGTAAGGACTGGATCAGGACACCTGTTAGGGCCTGCAAGGGACTCCTGGGCCTTCCATGGCCCCACAGGTGAGGCCCCTGTTTCCTGGGAAGCTGGAGCATATATATAGAACTGCCCACTGTTGTGCGCATTTTGAGGTAGACTCCTTTGGAGCTCTGAGGTGTATCTCATCTGCTGTTGGGTGTAGAACCTCCTCTCTGGAAGGGAATGAGGAGGACGTGGCATAGCAATAGGGCTTTATGACTCCTGAAGAGAGGGGGTGCCTCAGAGTTGTAGAAGGACTGCAGGTCATTGAAGCTCACTTGTGAACCCCAACGAGAAGGTGAGGGTTTGCTAGGAGTGCCTTGTCTACCTGTTTGTTCAGCCTCTTTTGACATTTCCAAGTTACTGAATTCATATTCAAAACCAAATTTGATGTCTTCTCTCTTCAAAAGCAGATCCTGCCTAGGGCCCTTTATGGATGACTGGTATCAGCATTTGAACACCAGTATTGTAAGCTGAAAATCTGGAGAGCATCCTCTCTCTCTCCATCCATATTTCATCCACCTCCAAGTTCTGGAAATCTCTCCAAAGCCGCACTAGACTCCTCCCGCCATCTTCTGCCACTGCACTGGTCCAAGTCACCATCTGCTCACACCTGAACTCTAACAGTAGTGGCTAAATTAGTCCACCCGGACCTGCACTGGTCTTCCTCCAGTGCTTTCTCCATTCTACTGCCATCTTGGTCTTTTCGGAGCATAATGTTTGTCACCTTTACTCTAAGAGCTTTCTGTTGCTCTTGGGCCAGGTCTCCAGCCCACAAGGCCTTGCAGAGCCCTTGTCTCCCTGTCAGCTCCTTCTTAACATGACACATTGTCATCCATTGTATTCAGAGTCTGGTCACCCCACTAGTCCTTTTCTGTCCTCAAGTGCATCACATTCTCCTGTGTGGTACCTTTGCGTATGCTCTTTGCTCTGCCTGGAATGTTTTACTTTTCGTTCTCTCCACCCTCTGTCCATCCCAAGCAACTGTCCTTCATGAGGTCAGACATTGATATGTAGCAACCTAAACAGAGTCGGCTGCTCTTTGGGGCCCAAAGAAGGTGCAGACATTCTGGGTTCAGGTTAGAAGGAGAACCCGGAATTTTGGAATAAGAGAATCCTTTCTCACATCAGCTCTGCAAGCGAACCCTCATGAGTAGAGCCTGACCCCGGCAAAGCGCAGATGCTGTTCATGTGTTGGAAAGTATTGCTGGTCCTCCGGACATCAGCCCTCCAAAGTTATTTCTGTTACATTTCAGGACTGCTGTATGTAAGGGTACAAATTTATCTCTCTGTCCCAGAGCAAGTGGCTTCAGTTTATTGTACTGTTCCATAGATATATAAATGTGAACAGGCATTCTCAAGACCAGGCTTTCCTGCCCTGTCTAGGTCTGTGGGTTGGCGAGGTCCTGGGGTTATGCTCAGACTCGCCTTTTATTACCTCCTCCTCGGCTTGTCGTAGGTGCTTCATGCTCCACCTTAATGCAGTTGAAGATTGCAGGAAGGCTTGGTAATAGCCTTTTTCAGTCATGAAGCTAGACTATCCAGTGAACTACCCTACCCCAGATCCATGTATAATGCCCCAAGCTGATCGGAAGTGCGATTCAGGCAGTTTAGAAGGAGGCGGCAGCAATCTTGCTTTCTGTAACCCAGATGCCAGAAAGCGTGTCACATACTCCCTGCCACTCAGCTGTTAGGAAACGTGTCACACAGGTGTGATATGAGTTATACAGATATGTTAGACACATCGAAGAGTCTGAAATAATCGCTTCACAGCATTTCTTCCCGGAAATTAGTAGAAAGCATACTAACCTATTGAAAATGACTAAGCTGTTGAAAATGGTATGTCAACCTGTGCCTTGAGGATTGGCTTGGGCTCTTGTCAGAATTGTTTGTTGTTAATACCTGCCTGAGAGAAGCTGGAGCCTTTGAGCCATGGCAAGTGTGTTTAAATAATTCATTTATTAGTAGCTCATAATCACATGGTAATAGCTCACTACACTTTTTAATTGAACCAGCAGAGCAAACACAGTTAATGGAGGGACATTTTTGTCATTCTTTGGCCGGTGTTTATTTGCGAAACTTACGTTAGTAAAGTGTTTTCGGCAAGAGGTTCTCTGCGTGCTGCCCTGTAAGTCTGCCGGTATGTGGGCTTGTTCACGGCTTGTCTTGCCCACATGACCGTTAAAGAAACCCAGAGGGTGAACACTGGGGTGATGTTGGAAGTGGAGTGTGGATGAAGCCACTCAGGCATTCCTCCTCCTCTGGTCACCTGTAGGGTTTGCATAGGCTTGTAAGTGAGCACAGGCCCTGGGCCTAGAAAAACAGGTGTGGGTGGGTAGGAATCACAAAGACATTGCAAGTAGGTTCTAACACGGTCTCTCCAAGGTGGCCTTCAATTTGACAAGGCAGCGAAGGGTTGGGGCTGGCAGGTTTAAGAAAACAAACACAAGACCAGGCTGGGGTGCTGACTTAGTGCCTTGCTTCCTTTTCACATCCCTCCTCTGGCCTCCTGGCACCTGGTGTTGGGTGCTGCTTTAGTACCTGTCTCTCTCCTACTAGACTCTAAGTGGCCTCAGGGCAGCAAACCACTGTGATTCCTCCTGAGAGCTGCCTGGGCTCTGGACTGTGTTTCCTCAATAGGCACTCTTTAAGGAGCATGACTTTCTCAAAAAACACCTCAATCTATCTCTAAACTGGGGCGAGTTCCTTTTTTTAATCTTCTTTCTGCACAAAAAGTAAAAGGTGAAAGGTGAAATACATTAAGTTCTTAGTCTTGCTATTTGAATGTCAGCTTAAAAAGTGGTAAAGTCTTGCTTGGTGTGGCTCAGTGGATTGAGCGCCAACCTGCGAATCAAAAGGTTGCTGGTTTGATTCCAACCAGGGCACATGCCTGGGTTACTGGCCAGGTCCCTAGTTGGGGGTGTGCGAGAGGCAACCAGTTGATATTTCTCTCACACATTGGTGTTTCTCTCCCTCTTTCTCCCTCTCTCTGCTTTTCTCTGAAAATAAATAAAATCTTTAAAAAATAAAAAAGCAATATTAAAAAAAGTTGGTAAAGTTTATAATTTTTAGAAAACATAACTTTACTCCTTGGCTTCCAGTGAAGAGTTTGGAAGTAGATTCTTTCTAAAGCAAGACACAAAGCTCTTAAAATCTCTCAGAAGAGAAATTGTAACCTTGGCCTGGAATAATGAAATTTCTATAAGCAGTATTCCGTAAAGGGCTGCTTCCCATACTGTGTAAAGAGCTTTTGCAAATCAGTGTGTCCAACAATGCAGCAGAAAACTTGATAAAGAGAAACAGGTGACAGTTAACAGGAACAGATAAATGGTTTTGTAAACATGTGAAAGGGTGTTCACCATCACTTAGTTAAATGCTAATTATAAGAGATAGTTCATTACCTATCAGGTAAAGATCAGAAAGTTTGATAACATAGTGTTGGGAAACAGTTTCCTGTACTGGTGGGAGGACAAATTAACAGGACTTCCTTCTTGGCAATTTGGGGATGTCTGGGATTGTGCATGGCCTCTTCAGTCCAGCACTTCCATTTCTAGGTTAGTTCTTCCTGATTGAACCACACAGATGGGCAAACATTCAAGAATGTTCATGTGGCTTTGCTGAATAGCCAAAGGCCAAAACAACCTCATTGCACATATGTCAGGACTGGGTAAATTACCTCACTGTAGTTCCAGATAGTGAAATACTATACACCCATTAAAAAGGTGAATGGTACCAGTGGTTGCCACTGGGGATGGGGATTTTCATTTTCTGCCCTTTTTTGTTCTGCTTGAATTTTGTACTCTGTGCATCAATGATTAAAAATAGCGGAAAATGGTCAGAGGAAAAAGGCTCTGATGTGAATGTTAATGCAATTAATATTTTTTTTTTCTTTGCCTCTAGAACCTGACAGCATTATTGAAAAAGCTTCTCACTCGGGTATGATAAACCCCAGCCGACAGTGGCAGACCCTAAAGCAGAACACAGGGGTGGCCCACTTTGAGTATCAGATCCGTGTGACCTGTGATGACTATTACTATGGCTTCGGCTGCAACAAGTTCTGTCGACCCAGAGATGATTTCTTTGGACATTATGCCTGTGACCAGAATGGCAACAAAACTTGCATGGAAGGCTGGACGGGCCCCGAATGTAACAAAGGTGCGTGGGTGTGTGCCGGGTGGGTTAACCAGCTGCCATGGCTGTCACTTTCGGTGTCCAGTTCTCACCCCCCGCGCCACGGTCAGGTGGCTATCTTAGGTGGGGTGATATTTTGGCTTTTTTCTGGGCCCGAGCCCCCAGCTGCTCTTAGGGTTGGCTGCAAACAGCGAACAGCTGTTCCCTCTCTAGAGCACTGTTTGTGGCCAACCAGGAGCAACTCCGTGTCCTGTCCCTCCAGCTCAGTCTGAGTCACTGACGTGGGGTTGCAAAGGCCAGGCCCCTTTGCTTTAAATCTGTTACAATTCATGCTCTAGAGTCTCCCCTGGGACCAGGCTGAAGCCAGACTCCAGCTGAGACCATGTCCTTGCTCAGCTCCTACCACTGCCCCATCTGCTGCCCTCTCCCCCTTCCTCCTGTACTAGAGTCCTCTTCTCAAGCTCTGCTTCAAAGGACTGATCTAAACAGATACCAGGTGGGACTGGGTTAACCCAGTCAGCATCTGAACAGATGACCCTGTAGGAATTGACAGCCAGCTGAACCCAGGGTGGCCTCAGGGCAAACTTTCACTGGGCATCTTGTGGGGCTGCGGCATTGGGGCGGGGTGCAGGGCTGGTGGTGCACCAGGCTTTCTTGCTTGTGTAGAATGGAACGCATCCACAGTAGCACAGGCATACCTTGGAGATGTTGGGGTTCAGTTCCAGACCACCACAGTAAATCAAGTGTTGCAATAATTCCAGTTTTAATCTCTTTGCTGAGGAAGGATCTTGCCATCAACTTGTAAAAAAAAACAACACCCCACATCTGTGAAGTACAGTAAAGAGAAGTGCATAAAATGAGGTATGCCTGTATAAGCTCTAGGTGTGCCGCCTACTGCCTAGCCCCTTCTACTAGAATTCAGTGAATTATCACATTCGCAGACATCCACACAAGAATCTGTGGTCTTTATATCTTTACAAAACTTTAAGGCATAGCAAATTGATGGGTAATTCTTGTTAATTATAATAGGCCTTCACGGATGTTAATGTACTCGACTTATTTCACACAATTTGATAAATTGTTTTAAGATAAACTCATTAGAAAGGAATCTTAGAACTGCGGTTAAGGGACAGGGCAGAGTAATTTGCAGGTCTCCTTGGCAGAACTGTTTTTTTAAGTAATGAGATAAGAGTTCTTAAAGGATGGCATTTCTGGGATCCAAATGAAAGATAGAATTGATAAATATATTTTTTAGGTAGTTGATGTTCTAAAAAAATCAGTAACAGTTTTATCGTATTTTTATGTCTGTTCACATTGTTTTTTAAAATAAAGGAAGCAGAATTGCTTTGTGAGGATACTTTGGGGTAGCTGCTGAACTAGCCAAACGAAGGCAGCCTCATTCTCTTTGTTAGTCCCATGGGAGTTTTGGGACGCCAGGCATTTGGGGGAGCTTTGAGGAGGCTGGGGCTCATCTGAACTCTGCCCTGATGGGCCAGAGTGGGTGAGATGAGGAAGGATTACACCTCCTTTTTTTCTTTTGTCAAGGGTGGGAATTAACAAGGGAGCAGGGTAGCTATTGTGTAGAAAGACTGGATGAAGACCCCCTTCCCCCATCAACTTGCCTGCATTTTTGGCCCCAAAAAGTATCATGTTTTGAGGATCTGCTAGCGTGGCCTTGAAGTTTAAAGCTGGGTTTGTTATTTGGGCACCTCCCATCTTCCTCTCCTTACAATGGACTTGATATGAGATCTCTTAAAATCGTGGATTTTGCAGGCTTAACGTCCTAGGCCGTTCTCATGGCGGCAGCAGGCCAGAACGAGCAGTGTACTGATGCACCCTTCTGTGTTTTTTACAGCTATTTGCCGACAGGGCTGTAGTCCCAAGCATGGGTCTTGCAAATTCCCAGGTGACTGCAGGTAAACGACTATACTGTTTTTGCTGTTGCTGTTGTTGTTGTTGTTTTTAATAAGCATTTTTTAATGCAAGAAGGGGGACTGACTTTATTGTGAATGCATTTCTTTGGAGGACAAGAAAGCTTAAAATTCAATTAGGCACATCCGAAGCTTATTAAATTATACCAGCTGTCCAGTGGAATGCGCACACTTCTCTCATAGAAAAAAAGGAAACTCTTATGGGCATAGTCAGTGACTTCATGTACTGACTCTTCTGTAAATTGATAACACGTTTTTTGTAATCTTCCCCTTAATGTGCTAATGGACTAGATGGAGGGATGTGGGTATGTTTCTTTGCGTCTGTGTCCGCCCCTGTCCTGGTTTTCTGTCTCCCAACCCTCCCCCACTTTTCCCATCAATAGGGGAACGTGGAGCATTCTTTAGAATGGGATTAGTACAATCTCCTGGCCCCTTTGCAGGCGGGAGACAGGCCGGTGCTGAGAGGTTAATGGCTGCGCTGGAATCTTGTCAGTTGAGCCTGATGAATGTAGACTTTGCTGCTGGCCTTTGAAGTCTGTTCTTTTATGGTCCCAGACAATGCAGAAGCCAAACCGAGACCTACCCGACTGCTTCATGATTACAGTTTTTGGAACTTTTTGAAATATACATTATACCAATTTGGGAAAGACTTGCTTTGGGAAATATTGTTGCTGCTGTGGCATTTTTGACACAGTCTCACAATTTACTCTGCCTTCTCCCGTATGATCAGCATTAGCAGATTTAATGTGACATTAACTGGGTCCTTTGGGCCTGTAACTTTTGCCCCCAGAGCTACCCTGGTTTGAGCCAAGGGAAGCTTATAACATATTGTAACCAGTGCATCTGAAACCAGTGTTACACGGGGCTCTTGTCACAGTACAGATCCGGGGTCCACAGGTCTGGGGCGGGCCCAAGTCTCTGCATTTCCGACAAGCTCCTTGAGCGGTGCTACTGTTGCTGGTGGTACCATGCCTTGGGAATCACTGTTCCCCAAACTTCAGTAGTCCTAAATGAAATTCCCCAGATTAACCAGGGAACTGTCAAAGTGCAGATTCTTGGGCACTACCTCCCCATAGCCACGAATCTCAAATCTCTGGGTTTGGCCCAGGAATATGCATTTTGAGAGGCCAGCCACATGA
The DNA here is from genome assembly GCF_021234165.1 of Pteronotus mesoamericanus. Classification (NCBI taxonomy): domain Eukaryota; kingdom Metazoa; phylum Chordata; class Mammalia; order Chiroptera; family Mormoopidae; genus Pteronotus; species Pteronotus mesoamericanus. The sequence goes on along the minus strand of NW_026555105.1, from coordinate 29,326,572 downwards.
TATTACTGCTCAGTAGATTTTGAGGACTGCTGCTTGACAATTGCATGTGGCCTTTGCGAGCCCACCACTGCATCTGTTCCCCACCGCTCAGCGGGGAGCGCTGGGCTCTGAGGCTGGAAGCTGAAATGGGAACACAGGCAACTGGAAGTAAAACAAAAACAGGCTAACCTGAAAATTCTCTTCCTACACTTCAGAAAGATAAGATTATTTTCTGGAAGGCGGAGGGGGCATGCATATTAACCCCCAGTAGTGGTGGCTGCATGTAGCATTTAACAGCATTGCTGTCGAATGTTGAGCTGGTGTCCACCTCCTTTAACTCTTCGTAATTAGGGGTGTGTGCCCTGGAGAAAGTCAGATCAGCCGTGCTATTAGCAACTCTGTTCCTGCTCTGCGTTCAGATGGGTATCAGGGAGGCCAGCCACGATTCCTGCTACTGTCATCAGAATAAACACTGCTGCGCAGGGGAGGGCCCTCCCAGCCAGAACAACAGGCTTTGTTTCCAGAATTTAGCCTTTTCTCTTTCGAAGTCTCACCTCCCACTCCCTGCCCAGACACGCACCAGTGCCCTTATTTACTTAAGGTGCAACTTTCCCACACGTCATTTGCATAGTCTCTCAACCCATCTCCGTGCCTTGAAAGAAAATCAAAACAGAACCTTCTAGCTGAGGAAGTTCAGGTTGTGTCCTGCACCAGAAATAGTTGAATGGCAAGTTACCTGTAAGTTGTCTTCTGGATTATGTATTACAGGGGTGTTTGTTTTTTGTTTTTTTGTTTTTTTTTTTTTTTTTTTTTTTTCCCTTCCACATGAGAAAACTTGACTGGTTCTGTGGTTCCTAAGTAGACTTAGAGTCCTTTTACTGGGCCTATATGCTTGCTTTATTGCAAGCCTGCCAATAATATCAAACTTAATTATGAATCATCATATGAGGAAAGTCACTTCAATTTCTCACGAGAACCTTAATCATATACTATTAAACTGGGATGACTTCGTGATACCTCTTTTAGGGTCAGTATTTTTATTTGTTTTCTTTTGAAGTCATCCGTGGCCTCTTGTGGTTCCTTTTTTTATGCTTGGGGATCCAGCTCTCATTAATTAGGAGGTGAGTTTGGGTCCTCAGCTGCCTCCTCTTGTTTTTATTAGACAAATGGAAGAGGTGTAGCAATCTTTAATTTGGAAGGGAATAAGAGAAGATGATAATATTGCTATTTCCAAATCAGTTCCTTCTTAATACATTTCAGGTAAAAATACCAATGTTTAATTGAATGGGTTCCCCCGCCTCCCACTGACTTGAGTATTCAGTTTTTAAAATTTTCTACCAGATTATTTCATTTCACTTCTTTATATAGTCACTTGTTAGTAGAACCGATGTTTCGTTCTACATAAGCCAGGATCCTTTGTCAGATTAACGTTAAACCACACAGTCTGGTAGTTCTTTGTATTGGGGTGTGTACTGCTTGTTGGTAAAGTTAGGAAGCAGTTAGTCAGTCTTCTCAGGGGTTAAGTTGATTCTCGGGCGTGGGTGATTAGCTATTAGCTGGATCCCTATAATTTTCCCATGACAAGGATTTGCTAGTCTGCCTCCAGCTCTCTGGAAACCAAAAGCCTTTCCTTCTGGGGGGTGCTTGTTTTCCAGTCACAGCTGAGCAGCTTGGGTGGGGGGGAGTTGGTTCTGACCATGGCTTTTCCTCAGTCCCATTATGGAAATATTTGCCTCTCCCTGTTCCTCACTCACCCCACCTTCATTCCACCATCAGGCCTTCGCCCAGCCCCCCTCCTGTTTGAAAGCTTGATTTTTGAGAAGGCAGTTAAAATTTCAGAGAGCTTGAAACTTGAGGGGTGAGTGGTTGAGACCCTGCCCTCTCTCCCACCCCAGGTGAAGGTTTATGTTTGTGTTTTTGTTTGGGGATCAAAGGCACCATTTGGCCTCGAAAGAGTCCGATTAATGAGGCGCTTATAAAGGTAACTCAATTCCCTTCCCCAATACTAGATAAACTGAGTTGACCTTTTTTTTTTTTTTTTTTTTTTGGGGGGGGCAAAGTGAGAAATAACTATAAAATAAATTAGCATAAGCAGCCAGGTAGTGGGGTATAAATTATCTGTACAATTGGGTCTGAGAGCTCTTGATTCCCCTACCCACCCTGCAGAAGTGAGTTCAGGGATCCTACCCTCGTCTTTGCCAAAAGACATGCCCCTTTCCCTCCTTGTTTGATTTCATAAAGCCTCATCGTGAGGCCATTTCCTGCTGCACTTGGTGTCTTGTTGCATTTTTGTGCGTGACTCGCTGTTTGGACAAAGGGCTCGACCAAGCTGCTGTGTAAAACTTGCCCAGAGTGCCGCGTTGCGGAGACTTTCACATGGCTATTGTTGTCACCCGAGAGTCCTTCCTTTCCCTCTACGGTCTGCCCTGGGATTGATTTATTCCACCCTCGGCTCATTCCTGTGAGCCTGAGAAGAGTGGCTTTGTGAAGGGCAGTCCCACGCTGGCCTCTCTCCCCAAACAGCCCTCCCTTTGTCTTGAGTCCCCTAGGAGGGGACCTTGGCCCAACTACGAAAATGTTTGTTTAGAGGGAGCCCCAGACAAACCTTGAGAGTCTACTATCCTGTCACCAGCAACAAAACAAAACAGAAAAACCCTGTACTTTGCAGCCTCATCTTTTAATGGTACAGATTTCCCTGAATGTTTCACGGACTAAAGGAGGGTGTGCTGTCTGTCCCCCAGGTGCCAGTATGGCTGGCAGGGCCCGTACTGTGACAAGTGTATCCCGCACCCGGGGTGTGTCCACGGCACCTGTAACGAGCCCTGGCAGTGCCTCTGTGAGACCAACTGGGGCGGGCAGCTCTGCGACAAAGGTACGCCTCTCGGGGATGGGAACCAACAGGGTGAGGTGTGGGGGAAGGAGCATGAGGCCTTGCGGATGGGACAGCGGTAATTTAGTTTTATGATTCTTTATTTGTAGGGGCTTTTTATCATGACTCATGAATCTGTTTGAGTCTGCCTTTAATGCTCTGGTTTGGGTTTTCTTCTCCATTTTTTTTAAATGAGGGTATAATTGACATACAATAGTAGTTTCAGGTGTACAACAGAGTGATGCATTTGTATGTATACATTGTAAAATGGTTATCACAATAAGTTCAGTTACCACCTGTCACCTTCCAAAGTTAATACCATGTTATCAACGATTCTTCATACTACACGTTACATCCCCATGACTTATTCATAACTTCAGGGTTTTAAAAGAGGAATGGGACTCGAGTGGGGTTAGCAGTCTTTTACGTCTTTGAGCGACTGACGTCTTTGGGGTCTCCTTGGCAGATCTCAATTACTGTGGGACTCACCAGCCGTGTCTCAATCGGGGAACTTGTAGCAACACGGGTCCTGACAAATACCAGTGTTCCTGCCCTGAGGGCTATTCAGGACTCAACTGTGAGATTGGTAAGTGGTCGAGGCAGAATGAAATCCCTTTAATTTTTTTGTACACTCGGCTTTAAAAATACACTGAAAGGGCTCATAAAAAAATGAACATATCCTGTAAAGTTAAGACTTGTTATCTAAGCAGTTATTTGGGTCTTTGAAACCCCTTTAAGTCACTCACATGTTTTGGGTGATGCTGAGGAGCGTGGGAGGCGTTCTGCTTGTGATGCCGTGACCCCGGCTCTGAGATGCCTTGGAATGTGGCTGGAGACAGCTTAGCGAGAGAGATGACTTCCTTCCTTTCTAGACACAGCAGGGTTATATCACATGCTTGCTTTTATTTTTCGAAACAACCTTTGAGCTGGCGGCCCAGGTGGGTGACGTGGGTGTGGAGAGAGGTGTAGGTAGCACAAAGCGGCACCCCTTGCTGACTGCCATCCTGGTTTTTGCAGCGGAGCACGCCTGCCTCTCTGATCCCTGCCACAACAGAGGCAGCTGCCGGGAGACCTCACTGGGGTTTGAGTGTGAGTGTTCTCCGGGCTGGACCGGCCCCACGTGCTCCACAAGTAAGTCCGGGTTTTGGCTTGTGTCCTTTCTTGAGGGTCATTGTGTAGAGGTACAGGATTGGTGGGGCAGATACGTGGGCTCATGGCCCAGTGTGAGGTCTCAGCGAGGGTCTGTCCTGGTGGGAGGGATGCAATCTGTAGTCTGGTCGGGCTTGAGCTTCCGGCCTTTGCACTTGAAGGTGCCCCCCTCCTCCCTGCTAAGTGAGCACATGTGTCTGCCACTGGGAGAAACTTGCTCATGGCATAGCTTCTAATTTTGCATGTACTCCCTGGAGTTCTGCTTCCTTCACATTGAATCATGGAGAGTCTCCCTGCAGGGGAGGTTGTCACTATTGAATTTTGTCATGTGGGCAAGTGGTCTGAAAGAAGGACGCCATGCCTGCCAGATTTGGCTGCACATCAGAACCACTGGGTGCTTGACAGCGCAGTTCTCTGTGTTCCACAGCTTCCCTTTGGAATCGGGGAGTCCATATTCTTTAAAAGGTTCATGGATTTCTGAGGTGCAGCCAGGCCTGAGAAACACTGTCATCAGCACCCCAAGAGCAGCATGCAGCATGGTTCTGGATGTGGGTTCTGGGGTCTGGTGGCCTAGGCTGGCTCCGTGGCCTGCACATAACCACTGTGGAACTCTGGCCACATAACCTCCCCATGTCCTGTTTAAACGGCTTGTGAAGACTCTTGAGTGAATTCACAGGGAGAGCCTGGCACCTCATAAGTGGGCAGTAGATGAATGGTAAAGAGGTCTACTATAGTCCTGTGCAGAAGTGGGGCGTGCCCTTCTCCAGGTGTGCTATTTTGGGACAGCTCTGAACAGGTACAAACAATAAGGTTTTCCAACAGTAAAGAAGAGTTATGTTTCCTTAATTCTTCTTAGTTACCTCTGAGCCATGATGAAACTTTTCTTTAAAAATAACCAAAGGGTTGATGCTCTGGGGATCCAGCTGGCTCTCTCCCTGTCTGCTTAGGTTGGGGATTAAATGATCTGGGGCAGTGGGGGATTTAAAGCTAAAATCAGGCCTGACTGTCATCGGAGCAGTCACTTAGAGCAGGTGTCTGGCTCTTCAGTGAAGGCCCCTCATGTGGTATTAAATTATCTTAATTGTCAAACGGATTGAGATTAAATTGCCAACCCTCTTCCATTTTTGTCAAACAGACATTGATGACTGTTCTCCAAATAACTGTTCCCATGGGGGCACCTGCCTGGACTTGGTTAATGGATTTAAGTGCATGTGCCCACCCCAGTGGACTGGCAAAACATGCCAGTTAGGTAAGAGAGCTCCTGCACCAAGGTTGGCTTTGATAATCAGAGCTGTTAAGGAAGGTGAGCATGTGGTCAGCGGTGTGAGTTTGCACACAATGTGCTAAGAAGTAATTTATTATCTAGAGCCCAGCCAGCCAGCCTGGGAGAAATCACTTGAATGCAAATGGATGAGCTCTTTTCGGCGCTGTGGGAAAGCTGTGGGGCTCCTTGAACCATGTCAGTCGTCTGTCCGAGGAGTGTTCAGCTGGGTTCCAAGCGGGGATGATCGCATGAGGAATGAGCTGTCTGCTGCATTCTTTTTGCCACATTTAAATCCCAGCAACTAGGTTGTGCCAGGTTTGCACAGAAATGCCTGGTGGCTTTCTGCGCTTCTGTTGGGACCCGTTGTTCACCAGCAGCCAGAAAGTTATCAATTAGCATTCCTTATTGGATAGTGATTAGGAAGAAGGATCAGATGTTCGAAATAAAGGGATCTGTTATTTAGCTATCTTATTAAAATGTCTCTTATTTCACAGAAACTATTGGGACAGTGTTCCTGGGAGGGAGGGGGGCTGGGGGAGGGTAGAACTCCAGTCCTCCCTGCTCATCCTCATTTTCTTTCAGATGCAAATGAATGTGAGGCCAAACCTTGCGTCAATGCCAAATCCTGTAAGAATCTAATTGCAAGCTACTACTGTGACTGCCTCCCAGGCTGGACGGGTCAGAACTGTGAAATAAGTGAGTGACTTTGCTTTGATTTTGATTTTCATGAAACTTGGGTGTTGAAGACATTTGCCAATCCATAGAAGGCTACAGTGATGAAAAGGAAAACCTTAAGGAGGGAATGTTTTAGAAGAGGGAGTGATTAGTGCTGAAATGAAAACATAGCTTTTATCAGGCTCATTAGCTGGTAAAAGGGCCATGTTGTGATAAGATGGCTAAAACAATGATGTGAAGTTTCACTAACTCCGTCTGGAAGAATTAGGGAGGGGAGGGTTCCCACCCAGCGCAATAACCTTATCTCACCGGAAGCACACAGCAAATCTGATTTGAAGAGTTTATCTGTTTGAGCTGAGAAGGCTTTTCAATTAAGCCCAATTTCAATGTAAATTACCTCTTTAATATGATGACTTTTTTTTTTTTTTTTAAAGATATTAATGACTGCCTTGGCCAGTGTCAGAATGACGCCGCCTGTCGGGTATGTAAATCTTTGCTTAAATCAAAACCTTAATGAGTGACAACCAGTTTAAGATTGATGTGACCCTGGGAGAGCTCTGTCCCTGTGAGATTTAAAAATGCAGGTGAAAAGTGAGTCTCTGGAAGTTTCACTTGGGCTCATGTTACCCCCAGCCTCCTGGGAGTCATCTTGAAGGCATGCACTAGGAATTCCTCTCCCACATTTTGAGAGGCTTGGCATTTGGCTATTTTAGTGAATCAGCTGAACCGCAACAGTCATGCTAAACCGCTGAAGTCCTGTGTTTGTGGATACATAGAAAAAAAAGCGTGTGTTTCTCCCCCCTCCTTCTCCTCTTCCAGGATTTGGTTAATGGTTATCGCTGTATCTGTCCACCTGGCTATGCAGGCGATCACTGTGAGAGAGACATCGATGAATGTGCCAGCAACCCCTGTTTGAATGGGGGTCACTGTCAGAATGAAATCAACAGATTCCAGTGTCTGTGTCCCACTGGTTTCTCTGGAAACCTGTGTCAGGTGAGCAGTGCTGGAACCTCTGGCCAAGTTTTCACAGGGGAGTCTAATCCTGCTCCACCCTTTCTCCTTCCCTCCCTCATCTCACCTTCTCTCCACCCCCATCTCCTCCTCTCTCCCTTCCCCCACGCTACTCTTGACTCTACATCTGGAGTCTCTGTGAACTCTATTACCTCCCCATTAGCCAGAGATCTCTGCTAGACAATTGCTGGTGGAAAGAGGAAGTGATTTTCTTGGTAGTATCTGTGGCCTGTCCATTTCATCCCCGCCCCTCCCCCGTGCCCCAATCAGCGCTTTCTCACTCTGTCCTGTTTTTCCAGTGCCTACTGGGCAGTCTTTAGGACACAGCCGTGTATTATGCAGGATGTTCTGAAATAGATGAAGTGGCCAGATTCCAGTGCCTGCTGCCCCAGAGATGTTATAATCACACCTTTGTTTTACTGTTTCCTCTCCCACTGCCCTGCCTCCTGGTCCTTGCAGCTGGACATAGATTATTGTGAGCCCAATCCCTGCCAGAATGGTGCCCAGTGCTTCAACCGTGCCAGTGACTATTTCTGCAAGTGTACTGAGGACTATGAAGGCAAGAACTGCTCCCACCTTAAAGACCACTGCCGCACCACCCCCTGTGAAGGTACCTTCCTCCCCCAGGCTCTTGGCTTGTCTCCAAAGCTCACTTCACTTTTCCTCCTTGTCACTGCTCCTTGGTACTTTGAGGAGAGTGTAGGTGAGGGGATCAAACCCCCTAACCTGACTGCTTGGAAGTCAGAACACATGGAAGCAATTGAGCTGGGCCCTCCAGTGGGAGAACCGTGTCTATAGGTATAGCCCAGGGGAGGGAATGAAATTCATTCGGCAGTCCTAGTCTGGGATGGGCTGATTTGCAATGCTGAGACCCATTCCTCATAGCAGCACTGACAGGAAACCTTTCCGTGGCGGCGGAAGTGTTCTGTATCTGTGCTGTCAGGTATGGTAGCCACAGGCCACATGTGGCCAATGGAGCATGTAAGTGTGACTAGTGCAACTTGAAACTCTTACTTTACTTAATTTCAAATGATTTAAATTTTAATAGCCACATGTGGCTCATGGCTGCTGTCTTAGGTGGCACAGTCTTGCAGTTTCTAGAAGTTTGTCCTTTAGCCTTGCTTAAGCATGATTAAGTGGGAAGTAAAGCTGGTTCTTCCTTTAGCAAGCTTCTTCCAAAGAGAGATCAAAGGCAGGAGGACAGGGGCCCACAGACATTTAGGCTTCTTAGCCAGATAGGGAGAAAATGCCTTTAACAAACTCATAAATTTTAAAAATTTCAACCTGCCTGGCATCTCAGTACTGTCACAGTGTGACATGGCACGTTGCCAGAGTCTTGGCCCCGCGGTGCCTCATGATTTCTTACCCTCATTAGCCGATGGTGCCTGTCTCTAGGAAAGCAGGCTCAGCGTATGTCCTTGGCTTAGGAACACCGTGTCTTATGGGTCAGTGGCCGTAATCTGATCCTGAGTCTGTCTTCTAGTGATTGACAGCTGCACAGTGGCTATGGCTTCCAACGACACGCCTGAAGGGGTGCGGTATATCTCCTCGAACGTCTGTGGTCCCCATGGGAAGTGCAAGAGTCAGTCGGGAGGCAAATTCACATGTGACTGTAACAAAGGCTTCACTGGAACGTACTGCCATGAAAGTAAGACCCTCTCTCTGCCTCTGCCCAGCTCAGGGAGCATGCGAGTCTGGATTGTTTCAGTCGAGACGAGTGAAGGTTTGCCATTACATCGAGGATCTAAGACTGAGTTGTGTTTAACTTACGTGATCACCGATGCCTCTGAGCCTTCAGCACATTTATTTTAGAATGTTCTGGAATCTTAGTAGTTTGGGTGGTCCTGCTCTCTGTGGAAATTTCTTCCCCACACCCAGTGAGCAGCCTAGCCTGTGAGGGCATTACTAAAATGCATGTGGCATTTTCAGGAGAGCCCTGCTTGGTGAGCTGCCTGTTGAATTTGAGGAACAGTCCTGATGGAATTGAGAATTTTGAGGTGCCAAATGTGCTTTCTCCGGTGGCAGCTTACAGAACAGGGCTGGGCTTTACTGGTACTTTATTTACTTGATTTTTTTTTCTTTTTTCTTTTTTCCCCCCCTCAGATATTAATGACTGTGAGAGCAACCCCTGTAAAAATGGTGGCACTTGCATCGATGGTGTCAACTCCTACAAATGCATCTGCAGCGATGGCTGGGAGGGGGCCTACTGTGAAACCAGTGAGTGGTCTTCTTGAGACAGACAGCCCTAAGGTTGTGGAGGGTGGGGGATCAATATGTGCAGCCTTTCTTTTTCATGGAAATTTCTGAAACTAAGGCCCCAGCTGTTCCCACAGTGGGACAGCGTGTCCTGGGTCTATTTGTACTTGTTAATGGGGAGACAGCCAGTGGGAAGGAACTTCTGCTGAGGAGCTACAGAATCCGATTGTGTACTTAGGATGACAAACATCCCTGCTTGCAATTGATTATACTTTTTGCCCATGTTGATTTCAACTTCCTGAGTGTGACAGGCCTGCCCCTGACTTCGCTAACTTGTGGAATTAAAAGTAACCTGGTTGGGGCTCCTTTACTCCTGGAAAGGGTGATGGCGTTAAAGTCCTGGAATTCTCAGCTGGTTTTGGAGCTTGGGGCAGAAAGCAGGGGCGGAGGTGACCATGGGCAGTGCGTGGCTCTCCTGGCTTGTGAAGGGTCCTGGATGCTTGTTCAGCTGGGTGTCTCTTCTTTGGTTGTAGACATTAACGATTGCAGCCAGAACCCCTGCCACAATGGGGGCTCGTGTCGTGACCTAGTCAACGACTTCTACTGTGACTGTAAAAATGGGTGGAAAGGAAAGACCTGCCATTCACGTAAGTGGTAGCTGGCTGGGAATCCTGTCTCTGGGACCCCTCTGTCTCTGTTTTCTGGATGGGGGCCTGCCGGGGGCTCACGCTGAGGTCTTCCTCCTCCAGGTGACAGCCAGTGTGACGAGGCCACATGCAACAACGGGGGCACCTGCTATGATGAAGGGGATGCTTTCAAGTGCATGTGTCCTGCAGGCTGGGAAGGAACAACCTGCAACATAGGTAACTTCTTGCCCCACTTGAGCCCCTGTGAGGGCTTTCCTGGGTCTGGCTTTTACCCCTTCAGACTATTTTTGGATCCTCAGGGAAGGTGGTCTCGTCTGCTCTTGTCTTTATAGCTCGAAATAGTAGCTGCCTGCCAAACCCCTGCCATAACGGGGGCACCTGTGTCGTCAACGGCGAGTCCTTCACATGTGTCTGCAAAGAAGGCTGGGAGGGGCCCATCTGCACTCAGAGTGAGTGTCGTCCACCCTGTGGGGGCTGTGGGAGCACATCCTGACACCCTCGGGGACTCAAAGTGGAAACCAGAAGCAGTATAGCTGTTTGATGTCTGCTTCTGCATCACCTGGGTCTGTTCTAATGACTTGATGGGATGCAGCCCTGACCTGGGCATGAGAAAGTCGCCAAAGAGATAAGTGGAGACAGATGGCGTCTTGTTCCCAGCTCTGCTCTGACCAGCAGCCTGTCTCTTTCCATTCTCACACCCCCTTCCCAGCCCTGCCAGGGTCTCTTCCTGTGTACATGTGTCCCTCGGTGAGCGGAACAAAGTGTGGTGCAGGCCTGGTTCCAATTGAGCAGGGGTCTTAAGTGCATTTTGCTGGTGTTAACTACAATGTTATCGTTTGGGTATTATGGAAATTGGTGGTGTTTTTACTCAGGGCTAAGACTGCTTTGCTATTAAGTTGTCTTTTTACTTTGCAGATACCAATGACTGCAGCCCTCATCCCTGGTAAGCGTGACCACCTTTTAAGCCGGCACTTGTTGGCTGTAACGTGCATGGGTCTCACCTGGGATCTCATTTAAAATGAAGGTTCTGATTTAGTCGGTCGTCGGGTGGGCTGCAGACCCTGCCTTTCCAGCAAACTCCCGGGGCTGCCAACCCTGCTGGTCTGTGGACCACACTTTAATTAGCCAGGTTGTCTTGATTTAGACCAGTGACCCTCAACCTTGACTGCCCACAAGAATCACCTGGAAGCGTTATTTTTTTTATTTTATTTTTTTTAATATGCTCCAATGCCTAGGCTGCACCTGGGATCTGTCAGATGAGACTCTGGGGGGTGGGACCCATCTATTTTTAAAGCTCCCTGGGCATTGGTGAGTGTGGCTACAGGCAAGAGCTGCTGGTGGTGACTGGCTCCCTGTGATCAACTGGCAGCCGATGTCTTGGATGGAGAGATTGGTAACCTAGGTGGTCTTTGCTCTCTTCTTAGTTACAACAGTGGCACGTGCGTGGATGGAGACAACTGGTACCGGTGCGAGTGCGCCCCTGGTTTTGCGGGGCCTGACTGCAGAATAAGTAAGGACTGCTCCTAGCTGGGTTTGCAGTGGCTTTATTTTCCCCGCACCAACCCTCAGCCTGAGACTTTTCATCTTTAAAACAATTAAGGCCATGATTCCCCTTTTTTTTTTTTTTTTTTTTTTTTTTTTTTTTTTTTTTGCCAGTTAGGACTCTGTAATCCCTGCCCCCTCCACCAGCTGGCTGGATCCTCAGGTACCTGTTGGCCCTTCTGTGGGTGGCACAGCCCTCCTTGTCCTAGGGAAGAGAGCACCAGCCACAGAACTTGACGATTAAGCTAGTCTGAGCCCCGAAGGAAAGAGTGTGCTTTTCCCCATGACTAACGTGAAATTATGGGCAAGTGGACGTTAACCACAACTACGCTGGTGGAGCACAGAGCTAACACCAATGGAAGGGCCTAGGGCTGTGGTTTCCCAAGGCATGATGAGGCGCTGGTGGAAGGACTAAAACAAAAAATGGGGGCAAGCAATGCAGTTTTTCAGGAACCTTAAAGTTTATTCTTTATTTTGATCCTTTTCTCCTAGTTTTTTATATGCCTTATCTTTTACAAAAGTGACAGAATAAAATAGTTGTTTGTTTTCTTTTCCCCAAGTTATTTGAAATTATCCTGGTGTTTGAGATCCCCTAGTCTGGACTCCAGCACTAGATGGGGGTGCACTGTTTCTATTTCATGTTTCTAAATCAGGTTGACATATGGTCTAGGAGCCATATCTGGCCCGCTGCCTATTTTTATAAATAAAGTTTTATTGGCATAGAGCCATACTCATTCATTTACACTGTCTGGGGCTGCTTTTAAGCTATGATAAGAGTTGGGTAGTTGGGACAGGGACCACATGGCCTACAAAGCCTAAAATATTTGCTGTCTGACTCTTTTAAAGAAATTTGCCAGCCCTTCTGATAAATTGTACTCAGAAAAAGGAATGTATTTTGGTTCCTTAAAGGCAATTTTAAATTAAATGATTCTCAGCTGGTAAAAGTCAAGCTTGTGGTGATTGAGGGGACCAGTGACTGGTAGAGCTTTGGGAGCACTGGTACTGTTTCTATAATTGCATGCTGATTACATGAAAATTCATCAACCTTACACTTCTCGTATGCCTTTCTATTTGTATTTAATGCCAGTGAAAACTTAGAAAAACTTTCTGCCTCCCACTGAAACCTAAACTTGAACTCCATTCTCCTAGATATCAACGAATGCCAGTCTTCCCCTTGTGCTTTTGGGGCAACTTGTGTGGATGAGATCAATGGCTATCGGTGTGTCTGCCCCCCAGGGCACAGTGGTGCCAAATGCCAGGAAGGTACGTGGGCCAGGCCCCAGCTTCCCCTGTGTCCTGTGGGGTGAGTAGGTGCTCTGGTCAGAACAGTCACCATTTTGACCATAAATAGACACTGTGCTCAGGGAGAGAACACAGAGGGGACATATAGTGGGGATAACAGGGAAGGGGAAACTTTGGAAGGTCCCCTAAAAACAGGATAGCTGTGGCCTTGCTGTAATTATGCTATGTAACAAACCATCTCAAAACTCTGGCTTACAACAAGCATTTATTTGTATTCGTGGGAATGCAGGGCGGGCAGTGATAGGTGCTGCGGGTTGGGCTAGGATCTATTCTTGGTCCCTCCTCACTCTCCTGGGACATCAGCTGCATCCGGGGCGCGTTCTTTTCCTGACAAATGAGAGCCTTTCAGGAGGCTGTGTGCTCTGTGACTCAACTGTGGGAGACTCTGCTTACAGCACATCCCCTGGTATTGCCTTGGCCAAAGAGGGTCATGTGGCCATGCGAAAAGCCAGCAGGGGAGAAAAGCATATTTGCCTCTCCTGGAAGGAACTTGAAACGTGACAAAGGGCACGGATGTAATCATTTCCTAACAGGGAGGGGGTAAAGAATCAAGAGATCCATCTACTGGATAGGAAAGTCCTTCCACTCACGGCGTCTCCGCCTCTCAGTTTCAGGGAGACCTTGCATCACCATGGGGAGTGTGATACCAGATGGGGCCAGGTGGGATGATGACTGCAACACCTGCCAGTGCCTGAACGGACGGATTGCCTGCTCAAAGGTAGGGTGTGAGGGCTGCCGCAGGTCCCCTAATTCTGGAATAGCTGCTGGGCATTTCTCCTGAGCTGCCCGCTCCCGTCTCTCTCTCTCTCTCTCTCTAGGTCTGGTGTGGTCCTCGATCTTGCCTGCTCCACAAAGGGCACAGCGAGTGCCCCAGCGGGCAGAGCTGCATCCCCATCCTGGACGACCAGTGTTTTGTCCGCCCCTGTACAGGTGTGGGCGAGTGTCACTCTTCCAGCCTCCAGCCAGTGAAGACCAAATGCACTTCTGACCCCTATTACCAGGATAACTGTGCAAACATCACGTTCACCTTCAACAAAGAGATGATGTCTCCGGTATGGAGCTTCTTTTTCAGTTTGGAATGGTGTGTTGTGGCTGCTTGTATTAAGGCAGGATTGTTACAAGCTAGGATTCAGTTCTCTGTAGCCTAAGTTCTGCCTTATAGCAAAACGCAACTTGAACATAACCTAACTTCGAAGGAAACATCGGCCTTTTTTTCCTCCCAGTATCTTAAATGTGTGTGTGGACTTTTCAATATTTTTCTAGGGTCTTACCACAGAGCGCATTTGCAGCGAATTGAGGAATTTGAGTATTTTGAAGAATGTTTCTGCTGAATATTCAATCTACATAGCTTGTGAGCCTTCCTCTTCTGCAAACAATGAAATACATGTGGCCATTGTAAGTATAAGATCTATTGATACTCAATAATTAATTTGATTGCAAGATAACTGGCATTGTTCAATTAGCCAGGAGCAAATACATCAGAAGAGAGGTTGGCCTACATGTGTTGTCAAGTAATAAAAGTTTTATTCAAAAATAAAAATATGCCTGGAACTAATATAATACTGAATGTAAACTGTAATGGAAAACCCTTTAGAAATTTTTAAAAAATAATAAAATAAAATGTTAAATCACATTTTTTTTTAAAAAAAAGCTACTGTTCAGTATTCCCTGATCCTCCAGATTGACCATTCTTTTTTTCTCCAGTCTGCTGAAGATATACGGGATGATGGAAACCCTATCAAGGAAATCACCGACAAAATTATAGACCTTGTTAGTAAACGTGATGGGAACAGCTCACTTATTGCTGCTGTGGCAGAAGTGAGAGTTCAGAGACGTCCTCTGAAGAACAGAACAGGTAAACGTCACGTGGGAACAGTCCCTTTCTGTGATGAGTCCCAAGTGGATCTCATCGCCCTGTCCAGTAAAACCACCAGGCGGGCAGTTACCTAAGATTCACCCTCACGGAGCCCCCATTTCACTGGTGAGAAGCAGGCCAGTTGTTTTGACTGATGTCATATGGCGATGGGCAGAGGTTGACCTGACCTTTCCCCCTGCCAAGAGGCTGTGTGCTCCCAAGCAGGCACCCCAGTAGCGCATGCACTGATCCTAGATCCTTGTGATGCCCTAGTGGAGAGCATCACGGTGCCTTGAGCTCTGGTGTGCAAAGCCTGCCTTGGCATTCTGGTGTCATGTGACAGCTGGGCCTAAGGACCGTCAGACACTGGTTTGATAGGCAGCTCGAAGGCCCTGCAGTATGCCCAGACTCTTTCAGACCATCTTAAGCATCATTGGTCTAGCAAGGTGAGAAATTGGGCTCATGACCGCTTGGGGCTTTGGAGCTGTCTGTGCCCAGATCGGGTTTCTGGTAATTCTGAAAACCAGATCCTGTAATGAGCTTCCTAAGTAGCCAGACTCCCCTTGACTGAACCAGACGTTGCTCTACCCACACGAAGTTGGGGAATCTGTAGGAGTTGCTGCTCTGCTCGGTCTCTCTGGGGATAATAATGTCAGGGTCTCCAAGGGCTCAGGTGCCAGTCCTGCTGATTAAGCTGTGAGTTCACAATAGGCAGTTGTAAAAAGAGACTTATCCCACGGTGCCCCTTTTAGGGACTAAGAGCAGGAGAACCACTATTGGTACCCTTTCGTTCAGAGAGTTACTGGGTTTGGGGTCTGCCTTGCAGATTTCCTGGTCCCTCTGCTGAGCTCTGTGCTCAGCGTGGCGTGGGTCTGTTGCTTGGTGACGGCCTTCTACTGGTGTGTGCGGAAGCGGCGGAAGCCCAGCAGCCACGCGCGCTCGGCCTCGGAGGACAACACCACCAACAACGTCAGGGAGCAGCTGAACCAGATCAAAAACCCCATCGAGAAGCACGGGACCAACACGGTCCCCATCAAGGACTACGAGAACAAAAACTCCAAAATGTCAAAAATAAGGACACATAACTCGGAGGTAGAGGAGGACGACATGGACAAGCACCAGCAGAAAACCCGGTTCACCAAGCAGCCGGTGTACACGCTGGTAGACAGAGAGGAGAAGCCCCCCAACGGCACACCTGCCAAACACCCAAACTGGACAAACAAACAGGACAACAGAGACCTGGAGAGCGCCCAGAGCTTAAACAGGGTGGAGTACATCGTATAGCAGACGGCGGGCGCCACCTCCGCCGCTAGGTAGAGTCCGCGGGCGCATGGGGCCATAGTTCTTTAACTGTCTAGTCTGGTCTGAGGCTGTTGTTGACTTAGAATCCCTGTGTTAATTTAAGTTTTGACAAGCTGGCTTACACTGGCAATGGTAGTTTCTGTGGTTGCCTGGGAAATCGAGGGCTGCATCTCAGAGCTATGCAAAAACCAGTCCAAAGTGCCCGAGTGCACGGTCCCTGCAGCCGACAGGTCTCGGATCAGGCGCCCAGCAGAAGGCCCCGCCCCTAGGCCTTGAGCTTCCATTTCTGCCAGGTTTCTCGATGGTGATGCAGTCTTAGGATCATAGTTTTATTTATATTTATTGACTCGAGTTGTTTTTGTATATTGGTTTTATGATGACGTACAAGTAGTTCTGTATTTGAAAAGTGCCTTTGCAGCTCAGAACCACAGCAACTATCACAAATGAGTTTATTATTTATTTTTTTTATTGTATTTTGTTGTTGGGGGAGGGGGGGACTTTGATGTCGGCAGTTGCTGGTAAAATGAAGAATTTAAAGAGGAAAAATGTGTCAAAAGTAGACTTTTGTATAGTTATGTAAATAATTCTTTTTTTATTAATCACTGTGTATATTTGATTTATTAACTTAATAATCAAGAGCCTTAAAACATCATTCCTTTTTATTTATATGTATGTGTTTAGAACTGAAGGTTTTTGATAGCATTGTAAGCGTATGGCTTTATTTTTTTGAACTTATTTTCTTACTACGTGTTGCCTATAAGCCAAAACTAAGGTGTTTGAAAATGGTTTATTTTTAAGACAATAGATGGGCTTCTGTGCCTGAAATGCTGGTGGAGTATTTTTTTGTTTTTTGGGGTTTTTTTTTTGTACAACATCAAGATGTTTAAAACACCTTCTATAGCATCACTTTAAAACACGTTTTCAGGACCGACTGAGGCAGTTTCAGAATTAGTCTAGAAGAGTTTCCTTTTTTTTTTTTTTCCTGCTTTAGACTTGAAAAGAGAGAGGCAGGTTATCTGCTACACAGCAGTTTAAGGGAACAAGTTGAGCTATGACTTAAATGTAGCCAAAATATGAGTGATTGATTATCATTAAAAATATCAAATTAATTGTGTGAAGTTGGAAGCACACCAATCTTGTTTTGTAAATTCTGATTTTTTTCCACCATTCGTACGTAATGCTGAACCACTTGTAGGTTTGATTTTTGTTATCTACTGCATTTAGGGAGTATTCTAATAAGCTAGTTGAATACTTGAACCATAAAATGCCCAGTAAGATCACTGTTTAGATTTGCCATAGAGTACACTGCCTGCCTTAAGTGAGGAAATCAAGACGCCTATCACAAAGTTTAAGATCCAAAAGGCTTATAAAACCGTAATTTTGTTGGTTCACCATTGAGACCGTGAAGATACTTTGTATTGTCCTATTAGTGTTATGAACATAAAAATGCATCTTTGTGTTGTTCCTGGCAATAAATTTTGAAAAGTAATATTTATTAAATTTTTTGTATAAAAACATGGAACAGTGTGGCCTCTTCTGAGTTTACATAGTTTGGCTCTGCCATCATGTGCTGCTGGTAGTGATAATGAGGGGCACAGACCAACAACTCGGAGCCTTTTCAGCCACAAAATTCATCTGAAGCGGGGCTGCTGGGAAGCTGAGCTGTGAGAGCCCCATCTTGGGGGCCTTGATTCCCTTGTCACTCAAATAGCAAGTGTGAATACTGCTTGAATAAACACCACTGGATCAATGGCCTGCAGTGTGGAGATGAATTGTTTGTGAGCACTCAGGGGAAATGCCTCCCTTTCCCACTACAGTGAAAGGGTTTTAAATAGCTTGGAATTGGTGTTGGGGCTGAAGGAGGAGATTGAATGCCTTCTTTTTTTTTTTTTTTTTTTTCCCCCTGGCTACTTGGACTAATATATTAATGTTCCTTCCATCATTACTGACCTTGCAGATTTTGTGCACTTACGCCTCACTGCACAGGAGGTAGTTACAAGCTTCTGGAGTCAGGGCCCATCTATCTAGTATCACCCTGTACCCAGGAAGTGAGTGTGTGTAGGCCTCACCATGCTGCTTTGGGGTGCCAGGTTTCTGGTCTTCCACGAGGCTCTAGAGTTGAGCAGTTTCCACCTGTTAGGGACAGGAGAGCTGTGGTTCTCACTCGTGGCTGCTGGGCCTGAGGCCAACATGGCCCTATCCCTGCATCCTGGGTGAGGTGGGGAAGCTTTGCCTCTGGCCCCTTCAGCAAGAGATGAGCTGAGGTGACGTACATGGACAGCTCCCAGCAGCTGCCTGGAGCTGCCAGCGGTTCCCTGCTTCTGGTTAATAAGCCAAAGCTCACCCCTCCTGGGGGCGCTGTGCCCCAGAGCTGCACCTTTCAGGCCATCTGCTCACCTCCTGTTTTCAGAGTGTAACTCCCCAACCGGAGCAACAAACTTTGAATGGAGAAGCTGACGGGGATGATGTCTTTCATTCTTGGGAGGCTCTTTTACTAGGCCAGGAGAATTGTGTTCTCTGGTGGGCATCTCGTTTTAAGAGTGGATGGCGGGCTTTAAGTACCACATCCATGCTCCTTGTGCATGAACAGAAGTCCTCAAGGGGGTTAGAGTTCATCCATAGCAGTGCATTTTGGCTTTTTGGGGAGGCAGCCCCAACGGGTTGGATTCCCATGACATCTCCCTAGCATAGCAATACTTGTGTCGCTAATCTCTGCTGATGAACAGCTGGCTCCTGCAAGGTGGGGTCAGGGAGGGAGATGTGCTCTCCTGGTACAGACCAAGGAGATGGAAACAGTCTGGTTTCTCCGCAGTGAAGTCAAACCATCCTGAAGTAATACCTTGCTCTGGTGGTTTGTAAACTTGGATTATGCAGGACCCCGGAATTCCTTGGCTAGTTGCCAGATGCTTTTGTGCCAAGAGGGGAAAAAAAAAAACAAAACGCTTAATGAACCTCTGCAATTCTTCATTCCAGGAGGGATGTGATCTTGAAATTCACAAGTATTGTAAGGAGGCTTGTGTGTCCAACATACCCTCAGTCAAGGTAGAGACCAGGCTCCTCAAAGCCAGGACCTTAGTTCTTAGGATGTTTTCCCCCTTTTCCCAGGTGGAAGGAATCAGGCAAGGGAGCCTTGGATATCTTGGATATCCTGGGTACAGGGAAGGGGAAAGGAAGGGACTCATTTCCTTTCCTACTCTTCATGAACATTCTGGGCCCTTGGTAAGCAGGCCCTGGGAGAAAACTTGGTTAACTAGAATTCCAGCATCAGAGTGTACCATGAAACCCCAGGAAGGCATTAGGTGGAAGGTGATTGTTTTTAGATAGGAAACTCTGTCCTGAGATTCTAGACTTACACAGGGGAGGGGGTATATCTTAATTGGCTAAAAGCCCAGTGAGACTGGTTGATAATCAGAAGCAGAACTTGAAAGTAGCACATTTATTTTAAATGCAGATTCCCAGGTCTGACCCAAGATTCACCAGGAGTGGGGCTGGGCAATCTGTATATTCAAGAGCTTGCCCCTCCTCCCCTCTCCTCCCTGCATTTTGTATGGTTAAATTTGAGAACAACTCTACTAAAATCCTAAAGTACAAGCTCTTCATTAATTATAATGTTTTTCCTCCTTGTTAAACTGAATTAAGTAGCCTGGAAGCCAGTTTGTTGCTAAATTGCCACCTGACATCATTTGTAAGTAAAATAATTACACTGCCCTCCGACAAGCTGTGGTCTAAGTGCTTCGTGTTTATTAGCTGATCTGAGGGGTCAGTGAGTGAAAGTTAACTTGTGTATATTTTTTAGGTAGCAAAAAGCCAAAGGAACCACAGTGGTGGGCTTCCCATCTGTCTAAATGGTGTACACCTGTCTGTCTGAAAGGGAGCAAGTGTGCAGTTAAAAACTGGTTGCCTTTAAAGAAGAAAGTCTCATGGGTGTACGGAGGTTTGCAACTTGGGCTGAGCAATGTTCTAGCATTTCCGCTTTCAACTGCGGGTCTCTTTCTTGCCTCTACTGGGAATGAGAAAC
The DNA here is from genome assembly GCF_021234165.1 of Pteronotus mesoamericanus. NCBI lineage: Eukaryota > Metazoa > Chordata > Mammalia > Chiroptera > Mormoopidae > Pteronotus > Pteronotus mesoamericanus. Next base: position 29,306,763 of record NW_026555105.1, on the reverse strand, counting down.
ATGAGTTCAGAGGTTCCTCGGCTGGGAAGACACAGCACATGGGTTATGGGAAGCCTCCTCCTGTTAATGTGTATTTATACTTTGTAAGCTCTGATTCATCCAAGCACTGGAACAGAAATCTGCTTCCTGAGGTTCTGTTTTTAAATAGATAGTTTTCAAAAACAACAATTATTTTTCTTAACATTTTTTTCCACCCCACAAGCAGCTAAACATCCCAGCTCAGGCTATGTCAGTCTCCAACAATGCCAACAGACAGCTTGGTATTCGGGGCAGGAGGGTGCCCTGAGGCAGTTCTGTGGGGCTCTGGCCCTACAAGTCTTCAAAGTTTAGAAACTATTAGAGCAATCTTGTTGCATCATTCAAGACTGAGGTATTTCTGGGTCCATTAAAAATAATGAATTTACCTTCGTGAACAATTGCCTCCTGACGGCTGTTAAAGTAACAGCCAGCGGGGCGATGCTCCCGGGGCTGCCGGCAGCACAGGGCCTGCTCACCTGCGTGCCCCCTCTGAGAGCGTGTCAAAAGGCACGGCGCCCTTGCTTTGGACATAAATTCTACCTGCGTTGCTTGCTCTTGCATGCCTGGCGTGGAGTGTTTCTTTCAAGTTTCAGGCAGCTTTTACAAGTCTTAAATTATGTGTCATTATCACTGGTCCGGTATTAACCTGTGATATGCCAGTCAGGAAAATTGGAGAGTAAAGGCTCTTAAATCCAATAAGAACCTCGAACTGAGGCCTGCCCACCGCCTCCCTCTCTATCCCCTTCACCCCATCCCCTCCCCCTGCCAACATCCATACCAGGGCATCCAATGTTTGAATTATCCAGGAGCAAAAGCTAACGCCAGCAACATGAAAGCAACAGCTTTGTTTTAAAGGGAAGCTCTCCTGGCAGGCCCGTGGGGCTCCTGCAGGATCCCGAGCGGAACCCAAGTCTGCAGCTGGCTTCCTAATGACTACTCAGGCTGCTACAAGAACAGTGCCCTTGATCTGAGCTGTGCCTCCTCAAGGTTTTGAGTAAAAAGTGACATCTTTATAAATCTGAGAGCAAGAGGTGTTTTCCAAACCAAAGGCACATTATACTCCCCTCCCTTGGTAGGTGGTTCCTTTGTTCTTGGGCAGCTTCAGATTTTCTTTCTGGTTTCTGCTTCATAGAATTATAAAAAACGAAGCACAGGAAGAGGTTCAGAAAGGAAATCGACAGCCCCACTACATCCTACACCTCCCTGTGCATGCACACGCACGCATGCACACACGCACTCACGCACACACGCACTCACGCACACACCAGGCACGCACACTGCGGTTTTCAGGACAACGCACTGCACTCCATGGCCAGCGTTAGGTGATTGCAGTTACCACTGGGCCTCATCCCACATCCCCTAGCCACCGCTGCTTCCCATGATAGGCTGCTCCCCAGTTACCACAGGAAAATCACCCGAGCCCTGAAAAATACTAAAATCCAAGTAGCTTGAATGTGATGAATTTCACCAGGTCCAATGGGCGGCGGCACCAGCACAGACAGATCTGGGAGTTCCTGAAACTGCCTGTGGGCAGCTCTGCTTCCTCCACCCAATACCCCCAAAGCCAGCTCTCCCATGCTCTCCCCACCCGCTGCTGAGAGTGTTGCACGAGTCATCTTTAACCTGTTGTTGGGTCAGGGTGGGCCTGAATTACAAGTTATGCAAAAGTTTCCTATGTGCTGAGGCACCCACGCTGATTGGCTTGGAAAAACCCTGTCCTGGAGACAGAAACATAAACCCTGCAAGTTCAGGACATTAACAGTCAGATACTCTCAAGGGGTTCTTTCTGGCTTCGCAGGGGTGGTTTCTGGAAGTGCTTTTCAAAGAATCCACAGCTTAAAACAAAAAGGAAGAGCTGTCATTGAGACAGTTACAGGTTTGCACATAACTAAGGCAAGTGTGTCTGCCACGTAAAGGAAAGGGAGCGACAGGAGTGGGGGGGCAGGGGCTGCGTCTCATCACCACCTCCGGCTTTCCCCACAGCCGTGGGTCTGTTATTCCTGTGCTTCCTGTGAGTTCTCAGTCCACCACTCAGCAGAAGAGGTCCCGAATGCTTCCTCAGGGCATTCTGCGTCCACATGGGCCCGGCCAGCCGCCAGGCAGTGTGTGCCCAGTGGTCAAGGGCACGCACTCTGGAGCCAGACTTCCTTGATTCCAATCTCAGCTCTTCCTTCCCAGCTCCCGGTGTTGGTAGTTTCTGCCTGCGCGGTGCTGGGGTCACCCAAGTTCTGGGCTTGGGAATCAGGCAGACCTGGATTTTGGGCTCTGCCACTTACTAACTTGGGAAAGTTTCTGAAATCCTTTGGTCTCACTTTCCTCATCTTTGAAATCGTGACAGTGACCGTGTGCTGCACTCGGTAGTCACGAAACGGCCTGCAGGAAGAATAGAGTGCTGCCGTCAGCATTTCTCCAAGCGTCCTGTGATAGGATACAAAGCCACGGAAAGAGTAAGGAATCCAGCTAGACTCCAATGGCAGTGCCTGTTCTCGCCATTAAACTGGGCCCCCATCAGAGAAGAGCTAAGGGCTGTTGCATCTGGGGCTGGATGGAATCCTGAAGTGGCTCCTACAGATCCTCGAGCCCTGGTTATTTTCTCAAACATGAATCCAGTGGCCTTAAAATAGGGAGATTATCCACGTGGAGTGGACCTGATCACAGGAGCACTTTAAAAGCAGAGAGTTTTCTCTTGCTGGTCACAGGGAGATTCAGGACTAGGGAGGTTTCTCCATTATTCCGATGCAGAGACCAGTGGCAGGGCCCTGAGAATCGCCTTTGGGAGCTGAGTGAACTCCCCGGTCTACCACCGGCAGGACAGTGGGGCCCACAGCAACTGAATTTTGCCAACAAACTGAGGGAGCTTGGAGGGGGATCTTTCACTGGTCAAGCCTTCCGATGAGGATACAGGTGACTGATACTTTGATTCCAGCCTTGTGAGACCCAAGCTGAGGACCAGCTAAACAGGGTCAAAAACTGTCCCATAATCAATTTGCATTGATGGTAATTTGTTATGCAGTAACAGCAAATTAACACAGGCCTCTTTAAAGGGAGTAACATCAGGCTATGTCATGTGTAGGTGCTATATTTGGTTTTGACGCTATAGATCGTTGGCTTTTTCCCAGATCAATTAATTATGTGCCTCCTACCAGCATAGCAGGAGCTCATTCAAGACAAGCCTGAACTACAGAACCGCAAGAAAACTGGTGCCCAATTAAATTCTAGAACAGTGCGTGGTCTGCGAGTGTAGATGGCTAAAACCTCTAAATAATAACAGAACATAGTTCTTTCTTCTATACCTCATCCCTCCCCCAAATAGTTTTACAAAATTAGGGCTGAATGAGGTAAGTTCAGGTGTCTGGCCTAAAGGACTCCAGGACACAGTCTTGGGCCAGTTTTTAATACTTAATGAAACATAATGTTTGACTCCTGTTTTTTTTTTTTTTTTTGATAAGGGTTTCAGTGGATTGAATACTTGGTCATCTCCCTCTCCACACCCCCCAGCAGTCTTTGTCTACAAAGAAGTTCCCTTCTTGGCTGTCCTCACTGCACAAAGGCCAATTCCTCTGGACCAAGGAGCTAAATGTCAAGCTCCACTTTCTCTCCTACCATCCCTTCTCTCCTAGGCTCGTCCTCTTATGATGTGCAGCTGGCCTACATGGACATGCGTAGTCAGCATCCAAAAGTGAAGGATTCTCTCAAGTTCAGTGAACTTTTCTAAAATATTATCAGGACCTGTAGTTAGACCTTAGAAACACATGGAACAATAACTAAAATTGTTTCTACAACGAGGACCCAGAACATGCATTTTGATAAACTAGTACCAAGAGATACTATCTTCAAGAGACAGCAAGGCCACTTTGATATAGACCTTGCTATATTCACAGCTGGATGGACAGTTCGCTTGTTGTGGAGATTCTAGGAGAGATCCAGAAGGCTCCTGCAGCTAGGGATTATTAGCATCAAAATAAGGACCCCAAGAGTAGATCCCCTGAATCTCTGACACAGAGAGCTCTTCTTCCCAGGGGGGCTTTCACATTGTCTGGGCACTTGTTGCTGGCGAGCCAACCAAGCGTGCTTTTCTAGGTGCTGCTGGCTATGCCCGTGGTCCCCACTCTTCTCTGGCCGGTCACTGAGCTGAGCAGAAGGCACGGGGAAAAGGCTCGTCAGGGAAGCATTTTAAGAGGACTATCCAAACCAAAGCAGCGCTGCCATTTCACAAGCCCCAATTCACTCTGGCAACATCACGGGAAGGTCCTTCCAGGCCCCTTACTGGGACACGTCCCAAACGCCCTGCCCAATCTGCCACATCAAGGCTGGAGGTCGCTTTCATTTACCATTCCACCTTCTCCCTCTGACAACAGGAATGGATGGCTGGTATTAATCCTCCCAGGCACCCACAGTGGGTTTGGGAAAGAGCCCTCTGCATTCTTCTCACCAGCTGAGCATGTTAAGGAGGAACTGAAAAGGCCTTAAGAGCCACTGGGCCTAGAAAAATTCCCAGTCAATCCATCACCTGCCTCCTCTGCAGAAGGGCCTGCCAGTCCATTCCACAGTTCCAGGGGCAGGTGGAGAGGGCTGTGAAGCCGTGAGTGGAAGTCGGAGCCATGTCTGTCTGTGAGCCTGTTGGTGTGTGCATGTGTGCTGGTGTGAGTGTGTGTGCATGCGTGCGCTTTTCTAAGCACAGACAGGACTAGTAATAGAAGAGCCGGTGAGAGGGCGTGGGAGACTGAGAACTTATTTATAAAAGCTCTTCTGCCCTAAAGCAAGTCAAACTCCCTGCTGAGGAGCTGCTTTTTCTTCCTCCCTTTTGAGTCTTGTGTGCCGAGCTGACCTCTCCCCCGGCAGAGGTCAGTGCTCTGCTCACCCTGTGTGCACTCGGCCTTCTGGAGCTCTGTCGCCTTAGAAGCCTGAAGAGGAGAGAATTCTTCGGCTCCAATTTCTGAAAGAAAAGCTGTAGTAAATCTTGTGAAAAAAGCTCTGTGTGTGTGTGTGTGTGTGTGTGTGTGTGTGTGTGTGTTAAGAAATATATGTTATGATCTTTCAGGAACTTGAGAAAACATGAAACTGTACATCACCAGAGTCCCTCCCACAGCCTACTTCTCCCCCTAAAATAAATCAGGCTGGGGAATGAATGAGGTCTTAAGAAATGTAACTGAACTTAAAATACAAGGTCAGCATCTCATCCTAGGTAATCCTTTGGAGGATGAGAAATTCTCCTGATTTTCCCACAGGGTTATTTCAGATGCGCTTTCTGAGCCAAACTATTTTAAAAGCATTCATTCTTCCACCGCCCTGCCAAATGTGAATTTGAGATTCACATGCACTTTTTGAGAGCTTATTAATGATATTAATGATCATGGATCAAAGGCAAGCCCCAGACAATTATTTAGGTGCTTTAAAAATGCATCGTCTGTGGGAGGGAAACAGTTTCTCAGTGTTGCTGAAGATAAAGCTGCGGGCTGATGTGCCGGGTCTAAAGCAGCATTGCGCACTGGAGGGGCCTGAAGGGAGAAAACAAGATACATCTCTTTGTACTATTAAAATGTGCACTTACTGACACCATGCCAGCAAAGCCTTTCCTATTCAGGAAGCAGGTATACTTCTGAGTTGCAGAAAGCCCCTCTTCTAAAGAAGTCTCAGCTCTTAGCGGATCCTGCCTCTTTTAATACCCAGTATTTAGACACACGCACACGTCTCTGACATTTTTAAACTATTTCTTAACTATGGCTTTTCATGAGAATCAGCATTTAAGGATCTTTTAAAATTACCCACACCCAGGCCATTATCTGAAGGATTCTGATGTAAGTAGAAGCTACCCAGGTAACGCCGATGTGTGGTCAGTTCAAGAACCTGTCTTAAAACAGATGGAGAAATTAATGCATGGGAGTTATACGTTTACCTATGGACTCTACAGAACCAAGTGTGGCAGTTAAAATATTAATGATTGATAAAGAAACTGAGACCCGGGGCATTAAATGACTTGTCCCAAAACACACAAACCAATCAGTGGCAAAGCAACAGTTGGAACCCAGGGTGTGACCTTGCCATACCACGCCACCTTTGTCTCCAGATCCCCAGCCCACACCCAGGGTAGCGCCTCGTTTCTGTGGGTCAGGCCACACAGCATGCCGCTCGGCCCAAACACAAAGAAATGGACTTTGCTTCATCAGTTGCTGTGGTCCTCAGCATTTCATGCACAGCTATTCAAGTGTTATTCCAACCTGATATTGAAATTCTTCTGAAAAATTATGTATAGGAACCGAGGGAAAATATATTTACAAGCAACCAGAGAGGCCTGGGATCCTGTCATAAAAGTAAGTGCAGAGAGAGTCGGCCTAAGACTTCATTCAGTGCTGAATAAGGACTAGATCCACTTAAAAAATGGGAATGAATCCACTTGGGAAATGTCCAGAGTCTCTGGAAAGGAATCAAGGTCGCATTCTTTAACCCCTCACAAGAGGAGTCTATCTTAGCTCATGATTGGGAGCAGAAGTGGGAAATATCTGCATTGTAAAGACCACCCCAAAATCTTACTGGCCAATTTAATCACAACATCCCACACAGGGTTTTTCAAACCTAAATCTTTAGGACCAATTATTCAAATGCAGAGCTCTTTGATTATTTTAACACAGTATTCAAAACCTCAGAATTGCTTCAAGGAGGAAGGAAAAAGTCTCTAACAAATGGAATATAATTTTAAACAGCATGTTCAGGAAAGGGCATTTTAGATGTACATTCCTTGGGTTTCATTCACTTGTTTTGAAGAAAAGTGATATACACTAATTTAATTTTTTCAACAACTTTTATTTTTATTCATAAAACAGGTTCATTTCTACTACATACTAATTTATCCTCTAGGCATGTACAACTATTTAAATAGTTTAAACAAATGAGAGGACAAGGCCAACATTTAAACAGAGCTCTCTTGGTGATTACTGTAGTATTTGGCTTTAAAAATTTATTTATTCACTTTAGAGAGAGAGGGAGGAGGAGATGGAGGAAGGCAGGGAGGGAGGGAGGGAGGGAGGGAGGGAGGAAGGCAGACAGGCAGACAGACAAACATCAATTGGTTGACTCCTGGTACAGGCCCTGTCAGGGGATCAAAACTGTAACCTAGGTATGGACCCTGCCTGGGGATTGAATCAGTGAACTTTGAGTATACAGGACCACGCTCCAGCCAACTGAGAGCCACACTGGCCAGGGCTGGCTTTCTAACTTGACTGAAGAAAGTTATTCTGGGGATCTGACAAATCCATACCTACAGTCCCCTGATCAGATGCTTTGGGGTCAAATGTATGGTTTTATTGATATTTGCTTAATTAAAGAATTAAGATTTTTGATAAGCAACTAATGGCAATTATAAGGTAACACATGGTAACATTATGCTGTATAATGACACTTACTGCATTTAAATGTAAATAATTTCAAGCCCAGTACTGAGTAGTTTTTGACAATTAAAGGCAATAACTTCACATTCAACTCCCCTCTGCTAAATAAATTGCCATATAGTTGATTCCTTGTCTAGTTAAGTGAATACAGAAACCAAATTAGAGGGAGTTCAGCAGATTTTTAAGGATTTAATTATGTCATTAAATTGTAATACCAATAATATATATGGTTAGACTTCTGAGTAATTAGCTGAATTAACTTCATTTTACAATGCTTAATTTATTTTGTACTAAGGAAGGCTTTAAACCATTTACCGGGAATCAGCTTAATTTCGATTTTTTACTTGCTCCAACATGTTTCAATTCATTCGTGTTTCAATAACAAGGAATAAACTCTCGCCTTAACAGACCAAGCATGGACATTTCCTCATAGGAGACAAGGAGAAATCAGAATGACTTCCGTATTCAAGTCAGAGCTCGCTGAATTGAGAATTTCTGGCTGTTAGGAAAGCCGTTTGTTACCTCAAAAGGAGGGCCACTCACTGGAATTTTGTGGAAATATCACAGTGGGGCCTGCCAAGAGGAACTCGAGGATGCTAAGTGCAGGGACACTGGTCCCAGGCCATCCTCCTGGCACAGCGCTTTCCTTTCCTTCCCTGCTCCGCCCCGGCGAGCTCTTTCTGAGATCAAAGGCCACCCATATGCACAATTTACGCGAAGTCCAAACGTGACACCAGAAACAAACAACTGTGATCTCACTGTTGTCCCCAAAATATGTCTTGAGATATCTCATTCAGAGACTAACTATACTCTCCAGAAATCAAAATAGAGGGTTTTTGTGACTCTTGCTTTTTATAGAATGAGAAATATTTTCCTACTTTTTCCATATTAAACAAGTGAACAAAAAAAGCTGCAGCACTCACTCCTCTCTCACCAAGTATTTGTTCCTTTGCATTTAACAATTTATGTGCATAACTGGATGACAGTTAACCTCCCGTGGCAAACTAAAGAAAATGTGTAAGAAAAATCACACTGACTGTTCTCAGACATTTCTTGTTAAAAGACATAAAACAAATAAACAAACAAAAATAACATAGCAAAACCCAACACCCATCTATTAAAAAGTCATTTGAAAGCACACAGAGGTGACTTAGAAGCCACAGCACTGAGAAAGTTAAGGAGTTCAAAGTTGTAACATTCATTAAAGTGGATCCACATTTCTTCTAAGCATCATCAGAGTTACTGGGGCTTGACTATACATTTAATTTGGGTTATTAAGTGGTTGAAGAACTTGTTCCTTTTTGACTAAGTATAGTGACAGGGTTTCAGATTTTTCAGTTTCTGAATTACTAAGATTATTAAAAATATCAAAACACACACCACTCCCAGCAGTAGAGAACTCTTCACCCAATAAGCCACAAAAAAAAAAAAAAAAAAAACACCCAAAAAAACCCCTGGCAGCCATTTTCCCTTTTGTACTTCCAAATATCCAAAGAATCACATAATGACTCAAGTAACAAGAGATCCAGGGGTGTTTCAGACATGTGGAAGGAAAATGCTTAAAGGCAAAATTCCTCAAACACATGCCATGGTGCGGAAGCGGAGAGCTGTTCCGTCCACTAATCCTGTTAAAATCCTGTGCGCAGGATGGCTGTGAGAAAGACCGTGCCAATCTGCAACCAATGGTACTATTTTCCCTCTTACATCACAGTAATTGTCATTTCCACAAATACATCAAACTCTAAAGCCAAGGCTTTTCTTGAAAGAAAATCATTAAAAGTTAGAAATTGGCTTTAACCATCATGCCCAGGTTAACTAATGAAATAAAAACTTCTTAAAAAAACCTTTCCCTGTTGCCTCCAGTTCAAACCTCACCTTCTAGTTCTGCAGCAGGCAGCATCTATTGCCCTGGAATGTCTGTCTTTATTCTAGACTCTTCCAGGAAACTTATTGTTTTTTGGCTTATCATTGTGGTATTTGTGTTTAAACTGTTCCAATAACTGTTTCTGTTGAAGAAGACACAATGACACACAGTGGTCCTGTCTTCAGTGAAGAGCACACCTAGAACACTGTCCCCCTCTTAGAGAGGGGCCCAGGTGGGCCGTAGAAATCCATGTTCTACCACTTCCTCAGGAGGTTTCCATTCTGTGCAGTCAACCTCTACTGGATGAGCAGAATTATGTTGGGTTCCCTCTTCTCCTATAGAATCTGTTCACTGGAATCAGTTGAAGGGAGGGAAAATGTTAGGCTGGACAAAGAAACAATGCTAGTGGGTAAAGCCATGTTCCCAGTGGGGGTGATGAGGCTGGGACTGCAGGAAGGAGATGGGCTTCCAGGAAGAGTTTGGAACATCAAAGGAATAGCATGTACATTCATGGACAGGCATGGTGACCAAGACTGACTTTCATGACCTAAAATGCTGCCCTGAAATATGGTTGCATCTTAATGAGTCTTATACTACAATATAAGTGGGGGAAGAAGACATGGGGAAGGACAGAGTGAGCTGGGAGAAGCCACTAATTAGTTTTAAGCATCAGTTTACACTGTTTCCATGTTCTTATATTTCGTTGGGCTTTTTCTGGGTTATTTTTCTGCTAACTTCAACACTTTCAGGAATACACTTGATTTTCCTTGTTATAAGGGAGGTGCTACTTCAAAGGACCACCCAATTTGGGGGAAAAAAAAAAGAGAGAGAGAGAGATAACTGATGGGTGGCCTTTGAAGATGATTTCTTCCTATTTTAGAATGAAACTGAGTTAAGGAAATCTTTAGAGGGTGTCCATCCAAAATAAGTCATTGCTATGATTCACTACATGACATTTCAGCAAGCCTACTAGAGATAAGGCCACTGGGTGATACTGCAAATCTAAGACTCCTGCTTTAAATTTAATCTGCCCATGAAGCCTTTCAAATGGAAAACTGGAGACTCTGGTCACCAAGTTCCCCTTGGATTCCAGCCATCCTGAACCTAACCAAAATCTCAGAGGTAGGGACAAGGATAGGCCTGAGCTATAAGCAAGAACAAGCCTCTGCCATGCTCTCTAGTCGTGGGTCAAATTTCTGGTATATGTGAAAGGTATTGTGATTCTTAGGGTAAGTAACAGCTCTCTGGGTGTTTTGTCTACCATACTAAAGAACCTCGGAACAGAGTGACTCATACACTGAATTCATGTGCTTTACAAGTTTGAGGGAACACGAGGGTGTGTGCCCACATGTGGCCCCAGCTGATAAGCCATGCTGGAGGAAATAAACACTAGAGAGTGTCTAATTAGTATGGTTGGTCTCGAACTTGAGTATGTTTTAGAATCACTCAGTTCTCATTCAGTAGGTCTGGGGTGGGGCCCAAACTCTACATTTCTAATACATTTACAGACAATGATGCTGGTGCAGGAGAATAAATTTACCCCTGCAACTGAACTGCAGCACTGTGGCACTGTCTTTACATGGCCATTGAATGGTCTGCACAGATATGTACCCAGGAGACATGTGGTTGGTTCCTTCATGCAGTTCTTCATGAATGGTGTCACTCCTGACAAAGTGAATGGATGTTTATCATTAAAATAATTTTCTGAAGGCAGTTATAAAGCACGTTGAGAAAGTCGCAATGTTGTTAGAACAAACATACAAGGTCTGTCTGGAAAAAGTCCAGCCATTGCTAATATAACAAGAATTGTTTGTGCAACATCAATGTAACCAAGCAGCCAAGGAGAATGGACTGGAGTGCACATGCATGAACAATGACGCCTTCACTGTATTAGTCAGTGGGGGCAGTAGATGTCATTGAGTGAGCATGTGTACTGCGGCCGTCACATTCAAAATGACTGAGAGAGTAGAGCAATGAATCTGCATCAAATCTCGTGTTAACCTTGAACATTTCTCTGTGGAAACTACTCAGGTGATTCAGAGGGCCACAGCAATGGGCAGCTGGTGATTGGCAGATTCATTGCAACAACACATCCGCTCATGCATCATGTCTTCTGCAGTTTTTTTGCAAAACATCCAATCACCCAGGTGACTCAGCCCCCTACAGCCCAGATTTGGTGTCCTGTGATTTCTGGTTTTTCCCAAAACTAAAATCACCTTTGAAAGGAAAGAGATTTCAGACAGTGGCTAAGATTCAGGAAAATACGACAGGGCAGCTGATGGCGACTGTGTGAGGTCGACTGTGTAAGAGAACTGTGTGAGGTCCCAAGATGCCTATTTTGAAGGGGACTGATGGGCCACTGTCCTATGTACAATGTTTTTTGTATCTTGTATCTTCTTCTATAAATCTCTCTATATTTCATATTACATAAAGGGATACTTTCTGGACAGACCTTGTATAGGCTCCTGAAGGCGACTTTTTTGAAAGCTAACCCTAACACAGAGACATATTTTTCTATTAAAAAAATCATTCTAATTCCTTTGAAATCACAATATCTACACACACGTCTCATTTTTCATAGGTTTGGCCACCATATCTCGCAACCTCAACTCTGCAATCCTCTTTATTAGTAAGTTAGTGGCCTCTTTCGTATTTCTTCCTTTTCTTGGTTGGACTGCCATGAATTGTAGCTAATCTTGCAGTGTTTGTGGCTGAGCCGGTTTGCTTTGCCTGCCCTGGCTTATTTTTCATAAGATGTCTGGAGGAGAGATTTTCCAAAACATGCAACTCTTCATTAGACATGGTTTTCGCCAAATCTTGTTTCAAAAGTAACCCCGGATCTGACAGCTCTGAAGTTGGTAAAATTCTGACAGCTTTGCTTTTTTCCACTATTATTTCTCTCAGGACTAATCGATCACTTCCAAAAGAAACTCTCTTGTGGTGGTCGAAGTCTTCCACAGAGCCACAGTTCCTGCGTTTCTGTTGTGCTCTGGCCCCTCGTGGACTTTGTTTTGGACGTGGTGGTGCTGACTCACAGCTCCAGACAGGGCTCCCGCTTAGAAGCCCTGTCTCTAACCACTCCCCAGGATGAGGTTTTCGCTGGCTGCTAGCGTCTTCTGGCTGAGCCTGATGAACATTTTCCAGCTTTTGAACAGGAAGCCCCCAGTGGCTCTCAGCTGCCTTTATGTAATCCTTTGCTTGTCCCGTGGACTCCGGTGGGGCACTGGATGAAGCCTGACTGCCTCCTCTTCTCACTGCCATCTCTGCAATCACTGAGTCACTATTTGTTCCCACAGTGTCCCTGCTGCTCTGTGATTTGTTCACGATGCTGCTTTTTGTTTCAGCTCTTTTCACACTAAAAAAAGAAATTTTTTTTGTTTTGTTTTGTAATGTTGTAATGTTATGGCTTCCTCCAAATTCCCCTTACCACATCTCCTATACCTGAAAAAAGAAAGCATGCACTACACTCCCTTTTCCCTATCTCCCTGGCAGATCTAGAAAAATCCCCAAGTGTACATTGAAATGCAGACTGCTTCAAGAAACAGGGCTCTCATTTTCCAACACACTGGGATACACTGGACAACACTTTATTTACTGATCACTAGTTTATTAATGGAGTTCATATTTTAACAAAGACAGACAAGTATTCATTTCATATTGTAAGGGTCAACTTGATATACTGATTTTTTCCCCCAGAAGTAAATGCTCAAATACATCCAAAGCAGAAGCTATATTTATGTGTCTCTGTGTGTATGTGTACAAAAACATGTTTATGTATACACAGAGATATACACAATCTCTATTTGTAAGTAAAGACTAATCTTCTGGAATTTCTCTCAGGCCATTTCAAGGTATTACTCAAATATAATCACCATTTAGTTGGTGTGAGGCTTGTTCATTAACTATTGAAAAGAGGATTCAGTTACTATAACTTGAAATATTCTGGGAAAATTTCCAGAGAGTACCCAAGAAAGTAGAAACATGGCAGACACAAGAGAGTGTGTATATATACAAAACCCTTTTCTACAGCATATACAGCAGATGATGCAAACTTCCCTCTAGTAGAAAATTACTCTGAGGGGCAGGATAAGTGCATTGGGGGAAGACTTAGAAACTAGAGATTCTGACTTGGGTGTATATTTGCAGGCTTGCGAATGGCAAGAAATTTCTTAAACCACCAAACTCAAAACAATGAAACTGAAATATTTATTTTGGATAAGCTTTAGTCTGGACAGAAATATATAGATTCATGTTCTTACTGTTGCTATCAGGGACATGAGGATTATCATAATTATGTTAGGGTTGGAAACAAGCATCTTAGAAACGTATTTTTTGAGATCTGCCTGTAGTCACTCTGCAAGTTGTATGAAACACAAAACCAACAGGTGCTTTTCATCTTCATGGCTTGTAATTAAGTGCTCCTTGCAACACACCTGTGAAGCAAGGGCTTGATTCCTGTTGTCCAGAAAGCAAGAGAAAGAGAGGGAGGTGGAAGTCTGTGTCTTTAAAGTAGGCTCAGAGCCAGGGGGGCCGTGATTAAGTTCCATGTACTCTTGTTGAATTCTAGATTTCTTGTTATGTATCTATATGTATAGGCAGTCAAAAATGAGAAAAAGGAAACACATTGGACCTACGTTTCTTTCAGGGCATTTCTCTTGAGCTTTGCACTGGGAGGAAGTGGGCTCTCTGCACACTCAGCAAAATAATCAGAGGCTCCATGGAGAGCTCTTTCCGTCTACTCCAAAAGATAACAAAGGTTCAAATAGAAAAGTCTATTAGCTGAACATGAGAGAAAGCAGTGACACTCTAAATGTCCCAGTGAACAGATTTATTTTTGTGAGGACAAGATGAAATTGCTTAGTGTTAGGCTATCTTGATATTTTAAAATCTAGAACTTTTTGGTAAATTGTCACTTCCCAACCCACACACTTCATACATTAATATGCATCACAAACATATACAAGACTGTAATGGAAGGGATGGTGATTCCAAACCACCTGGGTAACTCTTGGCCAATACATGGTCTCTCTGAGGCCCAGGCTGTGCTGAAGCCCAGAATGTCGGTGCCAGGCAGCAGCATGTTTGTCAGCTTTGATCTTTCAGAGGTCTGATGGTACAGTGGTCTGTACCCTGATTATCCTAAGAATGCTCCACATTTCCCCTTGCTACAAAAATACAAAATATTACCTTTGCAATACTCAAGAATACTTCACGAGTTAAGCCTTCTAATACTGGTACTTTAAAAACTGGAGTTTGAGAATCTTGGCTACTAAAAACCGGGCAGTGTTTTGTTTTGTTTTTTTCTTAAATGAACAGCATTACCATGGTTTTATACAATTCATAGATTACTTGTCTACCTATCCTGATATGTTCTTGTGAAGACATCATTAAGAAGAAATTATAAAATGTACAAATCTCCCAACCTTCACCAATGTTGACCCATTTCATACTTTGGAATTGCTTCCTTTTTGTTAGCAAACAGATAATCCAGACAAAGCGTTAACCTCTCTCATTTTCTAGGACACCAAGTACATTTCCCCGTCAAATTCCACAGTAAAATGCTGCTGCCACAGGACCAGTTGCTTTAGACTTACACTGGAATGAATGACAGCCCTAGGGGTCTGGGAGAGCCATCAATACTCCTGGGGGTCCCGCATTCCATCACTGCCCTGCCTATGGTTTCAGACCCCGACCGGCGTTACCCGAAATCATATCTAGTTACAATCTACATCAGTTTTTAGAGTTAGTGAATGAAATATTACAGGTTTTATTGGGTGATACTGCATTTTGATGCTTCTCCCTTTTCCCCCCTCTAAGACTTACCAGTTAACCAAAAAGAGTTACAGTTGAAAAGTTAAATGAGAACGACTGAGAGAGATTGAGATTTATGTGTGAAACACTTCTAAACATGCCCTATAAGTACAGTAGATTTCCCCCTCACAACCACACCCTGTAAGTGCTGTATTTTCAGAGCTGAACAATTAACATAAGGAGCATGAGTCAGGCTTTGAACAACTCTGTGGGAACCAGAAAGCCTTTTGCTATTAGGAATGATGTAAATTCCCCAAGGCTGGAAGAAGTCCACAATGGAAGGCAGACAGAGTCATAAATAACAATGGATACTGTGGAGACCACAGAAAGTAGGATGCCGTGATAGTGACACTTCTAATCTCATATTGGATTTAATCATGATCCTTATTTATTTACTTTTAAACTCAAAGAGCACTATGTGTTTCCTATGGGAACTTAAAAAACTTCTTTAAGAGACAGACCAATCCACTCTCATCCCAAATTCCTTTGACAACAAACAATGGGGGAAAAGGTCCTTGGAGGAAAAAGGATGACAGAAAATGTGATGGAGTGACAGAAAGAAATGTCCAGTTCAAAAAGTGCAAAACCTGTGACTTCATTTTCAAAAAAAAAAAAAAGAAAGAAAGAAAGAAAGAAAGAAAGAAAAAGCAAAGAGAAAGAAACAAGGCAACGCGGGGTCTCCTGCTCACAAATTAAAACCACATTTGGCAATTTGTTGAAGGAGGCATATTTACATTTGTATGGAAACTGGGTGGGCAGGGGAAAAAAAAAGATTAGACTCTTTCTTCAGCCCTTGAACTGTCAGATCTCATTAGAAATCTCTCATTCCTACATTTCTAGGGTCAATTCAGTACCCTTTGTCACTAAATCACAGCCTCTGGTAACCCCACACAAGTTCTCCAGAGGAAGCAGCTGCCACCTGGGAACAGGATTTCCCAGGGGAGTCGTTCTGATTACAAATGGCTTCTCACATATGGCATCAAAATGCAATCCATGGCTTATCCAAAGGCAACACTCTCAGGTGCAGACAGACAGTGTGTGTTGGGTTTTCAGGGCCTCTCAGGCATACCTGGATGACACTACTCCTTTTTAGATTCTGCCCTGATATCTTCTGCAAAGAATACAGAAAAACTCAACATAATTAAAAAGGCTACCAGTTGGCCATCCAATGTCCAGAGCGAGTAGCCCATGGGTATTTAAGAAATAGGTTACCTAACATGACCTATTTGGGCCTGTATAAATGATTCTTCACAACCTGGAAGCTACCTCTGAGTATGCCAAGGGATAAAATTCTGCAAATATCATTTCCTGGTCACCTTCTCCGCCTCCCCAATTTATTCATTTTTATTTTTGGTAATACTCTGAGGATTTTAGTTTTAAAACTTTCCACTTGTAGAAAATGTCTAGATATAGACATAGAGGACTCTAACCTGGGGGATACCCTCCTTGGCAGTTTGAGCAAACCATGCAGGCTGTCAGACAAGGGCTCAGGCCTTATTCCCACCCCCCGGGATGATGTGGAGACCACGGAGGTGTCCTAAGGTCGAGGACAGTAAAGGACATGTGCTCCAGTACAGATTCAATGGGGGAGGTCGAGTAGGCTGGAGTCTGAGTATGATGATGGCTAACATGACCCCAATGCTATTTGGTCTGATGTGGGAAACACTTTTACAATTTTTGGACAGAAGGGACTACAAAGAGAGCCCTCACCAGAATTAGCTGGGCAACTAAGACTCACTTCCTGCCTCTAGTCAGACAATGAGCTAGACTGAAATGTAGGTATAAATACTGATTAATGTTCAAGTTACAAAGGCAAGTTGAAATTGTGGATAAATCCAGGCATTGAGTCTGCAGTGACTTACTGAATATGGTTTTTTAACAGGACACTGTTGGATTAATGTGGGATAGGGAGAGAAGCTGCACTAGAAAGACATAAAAAGCACCTGCTGTCGAGTGTCTTACTTCTTTAAGGAGTCTAAAACATAGCTTGGATTCCCAAAGGCTAGTGAGAAGACTGTCTATCAGAGACTCAGTATTAGAGGCACTGAGGGAAGTTTTCAAAAGTATAGATTCCCAGGTCCTATCCCTGGAAGTTCTGATTAAAAAAATCTGGGGTGGGGCTAGGAGATCTATATGTAGGTTCCCAGGTAACTCAATAACTGCTGGTACACATGAAAACAATACTCAACAGAGCAGAGAAACATAAACAAAGATAAGCCAGGACACACACTGAGGCAGCATTTGCAAAGTGTGGTGGTTATCTCAGGCATCAAAATCAAGTGGGGGGCTTGTTAAAAAATGTTCTGGATTCTCCCCCCAGAATGTACTGTGTTTGCTTCTCTGGGGGTGCGGTCATCAGGGCATGTGCATTTTAGGCAAGCGCCCCAGTGATTCTGATACCCAGCAGAGTTAATAAACTTCTGTCCTAAAGGAGCAAGGAAGTGGTAACTGAGCAGGGTCCAGCAGAATCACTGAATTCTGTACCAGGAATGTTTTTTTTTTTTTTTTTAAATGTTATTTATTTAGGTTTAGAGAGAGAGGAAGGGAGGGAGAAAGAGAGGGGAAAAAAAACACCTATGTGAGAAACATCGATCGACTGCCTCTTGTATGCACCCTGACCTGGGACTGAACATGAAACCCAGGCATGTTGCCCTGATCAGAAATTAAATGGGCGACCTTTTGCTTGCAGGATGACCCCCAAGCAACTTAGCCACACAGGTCAGGGCTGTACTAGGCATTGTTTGAGGACCTTGTGGAAAAAGACATGGACCCACAGAAATTGTCTTTGCTCTCATAAAGACTCCATCCCAATGGGGAGGACAAGAAACAAACAAGCCTAAGTTAGGTAATGTTATTAAGAAATATAAATGTCTAAACGATAGAAGGGGTGCTGTTTTAAACATGACAGGGAAGCCTCTGGTAAACAAGGTGAGCTTTGCCCAGAGACCTGAGTGGAGAACAAACCAAGTAAAAATACATGTAAGAGCATTTCAGGCAGCGAGAAGCATGAGCACTGAGGCTCTGAGAACAGACACTGCCTGCAAATGGGGAGGAACAGGAAGGCAAATCAGAGAAAGGGGTCAGTGGGCAGGTAAGAAGGATGTGAGTGTGTGTGTACATACCCGTGTGCGCATTGGTGGTTGTGGAGGCAACAAATTGTGTATAGTTTTTTTTTAAGGAACGCATATTTGATTGTGAAGAAGTTTATTATTCTTTGGAAGTTTCCAAGAAGAAATGGGATTTGACATTTTAAGTGGATCATCTTGGCTAAGAAAACAATCCCACAACTGCTTCAAAAAAAAAAACAACAAAAGACGACAACAAAAAAAATGAAAAACACAACAAGGAATAAATCTAACCAAGGATGTAAAAGACCTATGCTCAGAAAATTAGAAGAAACTGAAGAAAAAAGTTGAATGAAACACAAATAAGTGAAAGCATATACCGTGTTCATGGATAGGAAGAATTAACTTCATTAAAATGTCCATGCAACCTCAAGCAATCTATAGATTGTGCACAATTCCTATCAAGATACCAATGGTGCATTTCACAAAACTAGGCCAAATAGTCTAAACATGTATATGGGACCACAAAAGACCCTGAATAGCCTCAGTAACCTTGAGAAAAAAAAGACAAAGTTGGAGGAATCACACTACTTGATATGAAACAATACTACGAGGCCATAGTAATCAAAACAGCATGGTACTGGCATAAAAGACATATAGATCAATGGAACAGAATAGAGGACCCAGAAATAAACCCATAGCTTTAGAGTTTGTTAATATTTGACAAAGGAGGCAGAAACATACCATGGGGTAAATATAGCCCATTGAATAAATGTTGTTGGGAAAACTGGCCAGATATGTGCAAAAAAATGAAACTAGACCACTTTCTTTTTTAAAAAATTGTTTTAAACTTTATTTATTTTAGAGACAAAGGAAGGGAAGGAGAAAGAGAGGGAGAGAAATATCAGTCGGTTGCTTCTTGCACGGACCCCAACTGGGGACAAGGCCCGCAACCCAGGCATGTGCCCTGACCAGAAACTGAACCAGTGACCTTTGGTTTTGTGGTACAACGCTCAACCCACTGAGCCATGTTGGTCAGAGCTAGACCACCTTCTTATACCATACATAAAAATAAACTCAAAATGGATTAAAAATTTAAATGTTAGACTTATAATCATAAAAATACTAGAACAAAATATAGGCAGCAGAACCTTGGACATTTCTTGTAGCAATATTTTTCTTTTTCTCATATATCACCTTGGGCAAGGGAAACAAAAGAAAAAAATAAACAAATAGGTTTACATAAAACTAAAAAGTTTTTGTAAAGCAAAGGAATTCATCTACAAAACAAAAAGACAACCCACAGAATGGGAGAATATATTCACCAAGGATATATCTAGTAAGGGGTTAATATCCAAAACTTAAGAAGAACTTAGAAGACTCAACACCAAAACAAACAAATCCCCCAAACAAACCAATTAAAAAATGGGCAAAGGACCTGAACAGACATTTCTCCAAAGAGGACATATAAATGTCCAATAGACCTATGAAAAGATGTTCAATGTCATTAATCATCAGAGAAATTAAAATTAAAACCACAATGAGGTATCACCTCACACTGCTCAGAATGGCTAATGGCTATCATTAATAAATCAACAAACAACAAGTGCTGGTGAGGATGTAGAGAAAGGGGAACACTTTTGCACTGTTGGGACTGCAGATTGGTATAACCACTGTGGAAAGCAGTGTGGAGAAACCTTAAAAAATTAAAAATGGAACTGCCTTATGACCCAGCAGTTCCACTTCTGGGAATTTATATGATGAAACCCAAAACATAATTTGAAAGAACATAAGCACCCCTATGTTCATGGCAGCTTTATTTATAATAGCCAAGATTTGGAAGCAGCCCAAGTGTCCATTGGTAGATGAGTGGATAAAACAACTATGGTACGTTTACACAATGGAACACTACTTGGCCGTGAAAAAAGAAAAGTTTACCATTGCGACAGCATGGATGGACCTGAAAAACATTATGCTAAGTGAAATAAGTCAGTCAGAGAAAGACAAATACCACATGATTTCACACATATGTGCAATCAAATGAACAAACTGACAAACATACAAAGTGGAGGCAGATGCACAGATAGAGAGAAGGCTAACAGCTCTGGGTTTAGGGGGTATGGGGACTGAGCAAAAATGAAAAAGGACTCATGGACATAGACAACAGTGCAGTGACTGCCGGTGAGATGGGATATAAGGGGGAGAAACAGTAATGGGAAAAATATAATAAAAGAATAAAACCCCAACTGTACTTGAACCAAATAAATTAAAAAAAGGAACAAAAACCCCACAATGAGGTATCACCTCACACATGGCAAAATGGCAATCATCAACAAATCAACAAACACGTGCTGGCAAGGATGTGGAAGAAAGGGAACTCTGGGGCACTAATGGTGGGAATGCAGACTGGGGCAGCCACTGTGGAAAACAGTGTGGAGCTTCTTCAAAAAATTAAAAATGGGATTTTGTGGCTGGACTTGGCTGCCGCTCCTGTGAAAGGCGTGTGTTCGGGCTCTTGGCGTCCCCGCACCCAGACCGCAGCTTCTGCCTTACGGTCCACCTTTCCACAGCCAGCCCTCGGGCCCTCGCCCGCCATGGACATGCCACGCGTCTACATAGGACGCCTTAGCTACCACGTCACGGAGAAGGACATTCAGCGATTTTTCAGTGGCTATGGCCGCCTCCTCGAAATACATCTTAAAAATGGGTACGGCTTCGTGTTGTTCAAGGACTCCCGCGACGCCGACGACGCCGTTTAGGAGCTGAACCGCAAGGATCTCTGTGGCGAGCGCGCCATCGGGGAACATGCACGGGGACCGCGCCACGATCGCGACAGTTAGAGCTATGGAAGCCCCAGTGGTGGAGGTGGATACAGCAGTCGGAGAACTTCTGGCAGAGACAAATATGGACCACCTGTTTGTACAGAATTCAGTCTTATTGTAGAAAATCTTTCTAGTTGCTGCAGCTGGCAAGATTTAAAGGATTTCATGAGACAAGCAGGCGAAGTAACCTACGCGGATGCTCACACAGAACGCACAAACGAAGGAGTAATTGAGTTTTGCTCCAACTCGGACATGAAGCGTGCTTTGGATAAACTAGATTGTACAGAAATAAATGGCAGAAATATTAGGCTCATTGAAGATAAAGCACGATCAAACCATAGGCGGTCTTACTCTGGAAGCAGGTCAAGGTCACGGTCTAGAAGGAGGTCATGAAGTAGGAGTCGCAGGAGCAGCCCCAGTAGATCACGAAGTATCTCAAAAAGTCACTCCTGATCCAGATCTCGGAGCAAAGATCGATCACGTTCTCGGTCAAAAGGCAGAAAATCTAGATCAAAGAGCAAATTGAAGCCCAAGTCTGATCGAGGCTCCCGTTCACGCTCTCGAAGCAGATCTAAGGATGAGTATGAGAAATCTCAAAGCAGGTCTCGTTCTCGATCTCATTCCCCCAAAGAAAATGGAAAGGGTGATATAAAGTCAAAGTCTAGATCAAGGATCAGGTCTCATTCCAATTCTCCTCTACCTGCTCCACCCTCAAAAATTCATTCTGTGTCCCCTCCACCAAAAAGAGCTTCAGGATCCCATTCTAGATCCCACTTAAAGTCAAGGTCACAGTCCAGATCGAGTTCCAGAGATTAATCCAGAACTCTATGTTCTTTGCACACTATTATGGAACACTTTCCTACTTGCTTAGGTAGGCAGTTACTCTTCCATGTTTGTACTTGGCCTCTCCTGCAAGAGGAATCCGCTGAAAACAAGGGCACATGGAAATTTGTGGCCAAATTTGATGAAAAAGATGGGGTTCTAAAGAAATGGTGGCATGAAGACTTCCTCTCTTCTTTGTAGAATTAAGATAACTTTGATTTTATAGCTTTTGAGCTAAAATAACTTTTGTAAAGATTAAGCTCATTTAGTTTTTTTGTTTTTAAGTATTTCAGAAGGATCTGCTGCAGGGGTTTTGTTTTTATTTGTTTGCTTTTAAATTTAAACAATTTCAAGCTTTGGATACTTATTAAAGCTTTAGAGGGAGAACCCATTTTTCAATTATGTTGGTTTTTTATAAAGCCTAAGTTATGTAAGATTTCAATAAAACTTTGTTACCAAGATGACTGCCTTATTGAATAGGTCACTATTAATTCCTTTAAATATTGATATCTGCTGTTTATGGAAACAGTATAAATTCTACTTAAGTGTAAAACAAGGAAAGGCTCAAACCAGCAATAAATTATTCAATTTAGATAAAATTATTTTGTTGTTAATCAGATTGGCCGAAGTCATTGTATCTGCCCATTTAACAAGTTAAAAATAAAATATTTTGTAGCCCCCCCAAAAAAATTACAAATGGAATTGTCTAATGACCCAGTGATTTCACTTCTGGGAATATATTCAAAGAAACTCAAAACACTGATCCAAAAGAATATGCGCAGCCCTATGTTCATTGCAGCACCATGTACAATAACCAAGATTTGGAAGCTGCTCCTGTACCTATCAGTAGATGAGTGGGTAAAAAATCTGTGGTACATTTATACAATGAAATCCCACTCAGCCATAAAAAAAGAAGGAAATCTTACCTTTTGTGATAGCACGGATGAACCTGGAGAGTGTTATGCTAAGTGAAATAAGCCAGTCAGAGAAAGACAAATACTATATGATTTCACTCTTATGTAGAATCTAATGACCAAAATAAACTAACAAAATAGAAACAGACTCATAGATAGAGAACAGACTGACAGTTGTCAGAGGGGAGGGGTGTTGTGGTACTGGGTGAAAAAGGTGAAGGGATTCAGGAAAAAAAAAAGCAACAAACCTCATAGACATAGACAACAGGGTGGTGTTCACCAGAGGGAAAGGTGGGTATGGGGGAGGTAAAAGAAGGTATAAGGGGAATAAATGGTGATGGAAAGACACTTGGCTTGGGGTGGTAAACATACAGTATACAGATAATGTATCATAAGATTGTACACCTGAAACATATAGTTTTACTAACCAATGTCACCTAAATAAATTCAATAAAAAAGAAAAAGAGGATTCTCTTGGGTTTAGTAGGACAAGGTGGAAGCAGAGAGACCAGTGATGAGACTACTGCAACAGTCCACTCAGAGATGATGGATGGGTCTTGGAGGAGGCAGGGGGTAGAGAAGTGGTTACATTAGAAATAAAATTTAAAGGGAGACCCAAAAGAATGTGCTGATAGATTAAATATAAGAGATAAGAGGAAGAAAAAAGTCAAGGATGATTCCAACATTTATGGTTTTATTTGAAAGTTACCCTTCACTAATACAGGAAACAGGGAGAGGGGAAGGGCTGGGGAAGAGGAACCAAGAAATCAATTCTAGATATGTACACTTTAAGAGTCCTCCTGCATATGGAGGGGCTGAGGAGGCAGTTAAGATACAGGCTGCAGGACGAGAGAGGTCTAGGCTGTGTCTAGAGGTCTAGACACAAAGCTGGGAAGTCCACCGAGATGGTATTTAAAGGCATCGGTCAAAACGAGCTACACAGGGAGTGAATTTGGATGAGGAAAAAAGAAAGTTGAGAATGGGGAGGGTTCAGGAAAGCAGACTACTAAGGAAAGAGAAAAAAATCAAGATAACAGGAGGTCCCTAGAGGCAAGAGGAGAAAGTGCTTCATTGAAAGTGACAACTGTGTCAAATGCTGTTGACTGGTTCGAAGTGAAACTGATCAGTAGACGTTAACTTGACAAAAGCTGTTTTTGGTGAAGTGCTGGAACCTGAGCTCACCTGGGATGGTTTCAAGAGTGAAGCAAAGACAGAGTGGAGACCAGAACAATCCGGTATAAATGCATCAGGAGTGGTACATGTAACTTTAAATTTTATCCAAACCAATTAAAAAAGTACAAGGAAACTGGTGAAATTAAATTTCAGTTACATATTAACTTGATATATTAAATGTCATTGTAACATGTAATCAATAAAAATATTGAGCTATTTTATATTTTTATACTGTCTTTGAAATCTTTGAAAATAGTATGTATTTTACATGTACAGTACATCCTTTCTGACTTGCCACATTTCAAACGCTCCATCACCAAATGTGACCAGTGGCTACAGTGTTGGTCAGCACAGGTCTAGACAACACCTTCGAAGGGTCTGCAGTAAAAAGGAGCAGAGGGATGGGATAATTGCTGGATCGGAGGAGGTAGTTAATGGAGGGTGAGTCAGTGATGACTCTGCAACAGGCGTTATTTGGAGAGATGTGATCAGCTACTGTGTGCCAGTCTCTATGTGTCAGGCACTGTTTCATGTATTTACCAATGTCACTGTCAAAACAACTTGGTGAAGCAGGTAATATTATTAATACACCCCAGGGACCTGATTCAACATGGACAAACAATATGGGTGACAATGCCACTACTCATCTGACAGATATGGCTCCTGCTGGGAAAATCTTCCTGCCTGCTCTGAAGCTCCTGGCTATAGACCCAGGGACATCAGCATGAGTCTAGACTGGAACAGAGAAGGGCAGATCCTTGGGTCCATGATATCAGGCTGCTGGTCACTCCAAGAGCCCTATGTGTCTATCATGATTATAGCTCACTCCAACCACGCTGCCTGCCAGTGTGGTGCTCCTAGAGCACTAAGAGCCACAGGTGGAAGGTTAGACAGGAACAAACCCACCAGACTCTTGTTTCCAGGACTGCAGAACATCCTGCCTGATAAGAAGGCAATAAAGGGAGAAGAGGGAAAAATGCCCTTTAATGCTAATTAAGATTATTCTTACAGTAGTACTTAATGTAGTAATGACTGTGGTCCTCTCAGCCCTTACCTTCTGAGAGTTGAGTCTATTTTCTCATGGTGATGTACATGAGTTTCTTCTAATTCTGTTTTATTCAAATAAAATTAATTACTAATTCACCCAAAGTATTTTAAAAGTAGGTAGTTCATAGTAGAGTATTAAAATACACAGCGTTAGGTCATATTTTGAACATGACTGTTTCTGAATTTCTTGTGATCACATCGGCTGAGAATGTTATACCCAGAGCTGATCAAACCAGGTGAACGCTCAGAGGCTGAAAGGTGAAGCAGAGGCGAGGGGGATGGAGGAAAGCTCTGGCACTCCGCGTCTGCTTGTCCCAGAGCCAGTTTCTCATCCTTGATGGGTGGTTTCTCATCTAGCCTGTCAGGATTGTTTGGGAAGTTTAAATGCAGTGAGGTAGATCAAGCACACTTGGGAAGCTGGAATGCACTGAACACATTTTCTTGACATTACTGGAAAAGAAAACCTGATGCCTATATAAACCATGTGGGGTTTTATGAGGGCAAAGGATGCCTTGCATCTGTAGGGAACTTACATGATTAAAGTCCTTTTCCCCACATCTCATCAGAGTCTTATTGAGTATTCGGCAGACAGGTATTGTCTCTATTTGACAGACTGGGAAGAATGAGACCTGATGGACTAAGTGTCCAAGGCAGCACAGGTAGCTAGGGGGCTAGGGGCAGAACGGAGCTGAGAAGGCCTGGCCGCTGTACAGTGTTCTCTCCACTGTGCTCAGTGGGTCATTGCTGTCATGGTTAGAGATGGAGTGGTAGGAAGAGTACAGGACTCCGAGTCGTCCCTGGGTCCTTGGTTCCAGGTCCCTCTCTGCCACTACTTCATTGTGAGAGCTGGGTAAGCGACTTATCTTCTCTGAACATGAGTTTCCTCAACTATGAGAAAAAAGGATGGTAATAATATCTTGCTAGTGGACACTCATTCACTTCCTGAAAATGACACTCAGATTTTCTTCCAGGGAATCATGTGCCCACTGTCCATCCAATGTCCATGCTTTCAGGAGGCCTCGTCTCCATGCCTGACACAGGAAGCGGGCCTGTGACCCAGTCCAGGCCAACTGGAGTGCAGAACTCATGAGCTGCAAAGAGATGTATGACCTACAGGTGGCCCGGGAAGAGGCCTGCTCTTTTTTCTCAAGGACCAGGAACAACTACCACACACAGACTGAGAATGAAGCCAACGCAGTAAAAGGCAGAACCAGAAGATGGTGAGAAACAGTCTTTATGATACTCTTTGTACCTCTAATCAAGCCATACCCGAATCCTGAACTTTTCAGGCACATGAGCCCAAAACCTTCACTTTTTACTAAGCCATGTATAAAAACTTTTATTTAGTGATTTGGGACAGAGAGGAAGAGAAAAAGAAACACTGATTTGTTGTTCCACTTATTTATGCATCCACTGGTTGATTCTTGTATGTGCCCTGACCGGAATTAAACCCTCAACTTTGACGTACTGGGATAATGCTCTAACCAACTTACCTAGCCGGACAGGGCCTTCATGAGCCATTCTGAATTGGCCTTCCTGACCCTTGAAAACTAAAAGGTTCAAGACTGATACAATCTCTTCTCATATTTGTTGCACTGAATAAGTTATTGTATGCAACAGCCCTCTGCAAACAATAAAGACCTTTTGCAAACAATAAAAGCAGAGTAAAAGTAATATGTTACCAGCTCATTTGGGGGCTAAAAATAATAATAAAATATAAAGCTGTAACTACTTTCAATTCTTTATGACTTTATGTAAAGACAAAAAGAAATTTATTCTTGAAGATCAGTGTGATGCCTAATGATTTTCAGGAGCATCAGCACTCTGAAACATGATGAGTGGTTGAGTTACTATAAGAAAAGCAACCCAAGTAGAGCAAGAAATATGACAATGACCAGAACATTAGGCCATGATGCAAGGTGACCACATAGAAGTCACACATCTTAAAATGAGGAAGAAGTTTCTTTTTCTCTTATTTCGTTTCTAGTATTTTCTTAAATTATTTGATAATTAGTAAGTTAAGGAATTGGAAAGGGCTAAACAGGTGGGATAGAGTAATGAATAATTAAAAGAGGAGAAATACATATGTGTACTGACTCAAAGGAACTGCAGCAAAAAAGGGTAAATAAAAAGGTAAGTGGTATCTCATGAATTCCACTGTGGATTGAGACTGTTTTCTCTAAAGATGATAACGATGGAGGACATTTGTACTGAGACAACAAAGAAAAAGCACTTGGTACAGGGACTAGCACCTGGTAAATGAGTCTTCATGAGATGCCCATGAAGCAGGCATGACCTTCCCCATTTCAGAGATGAGGAAACTGATGCCCTATGATGCTAAGTCATCTGCCCAATTCCCATGGTGAGGGGCAAGTCTTTTGTTTCACTTGGTTTCTCTGGCCCTATGTCCCTTTCATTTGCACTCCATTCTCTGCCTCCCTATGAAAGGATGGGTCTCTAAGGGGAAGTGGAGCGCAGGCTTGCTGATGCTGTTGCTGCCTAGGTTAGTGGGTACTCTAGTATTTTTTCTTTAATAATTTTTTTTAAAGTTTTGTTTTCTTCTGAATTGTTGACTACACAATTGTCTTATGTAGATCTAGGGAAGTACATAAAAATAGTTGCAAAGAATGTTAACCTGAAAATAATATCAGTGAAAAAAAAATCAAGGAAGTTATTAATAGGAAGTATGCATTTCACAGGGATTTTCCAGTTTTTATTCACTTGCCCTCATAAACCTAAAAATAAATCCTGAACAACCTTAGGCTGCACAGTTGGGTCTTTGGTGCCATACAAGTGTGACAAAAATTTGGATGTTGTAACAAAGTTTGCGAATGTGAGGCCAGTACTTCTTAAAGGTGGGGAAGAGTACTGACTACTCCGGGAGCTGACTGAAAGCTATTTCCCTTTAACTAGAAAAACAAAAAATACATATAACTTTTTTTTTCAATTTCAGGGAATTCATGAATCATAGGTTAATAATGCCCAGTTTAAAATGAGAAGGGAAATATCTGTGAAAAATAGAAACTTACTGGAAATTGCCCTAGTCAGGACTAGCTCACCTGTGGGGGTCTTCTTATTGAAAAATACCTCCATCACAGAAGCCTGGAGTTAAAAAATGTCAACACCTGCAGGAAGGCTGCCAACCCTTCATTTAGGGTGATAATCTTTTCCCTAACATCTGTTGGCTGAGCATGTGGGTCTGGAGAGGGTGGGAGAGGGAAAAGGTGGGTAAGTATGTAGTCCAGCTCCATAGGTAGTAGGACTAGCCAAAAGAGGGCCCGTTGTGGCTCCAGTTGCTGGTGGGAAAGAGCTGTCAGAGCCAGACAGAAGACATCAGAGATGACTGTCTTATTTCAAAATTCTGTTCAGAGCTGGCCCTCTGCCCAGAGATGCAAAAGAAATAGCTCTTCCAATTTTCCTTGAACACAGACAGCAAGACCCCCTCATTCCAAAACTCCAATCTCACTAGTCTGGGAACCTTACCGCATTTATGAGACTGTTTCCTTGGGAAAATAAGTACCGAATTCTAAATCATCTGTTCACTAATGAACTTTCCAAACAAAATCCACTCGCATGTCAAACTCTGTGCTATCACTGTGGGTGTTCTGATGATCATGTGTGCTTTTAGGACTTTGGGCCTGACGAGTCTGCTGTCTCCAAACTCCTATGTACCTTAGAGAAGTTAGTGGGTCCTTCCTCCAAAGCTGCATTTCAGTGTGAGCCTACTGGCAGCACTGGAAATAAAAGGCATTTTAGCTGGGTGGTCTCTCCTCTTCTTCTTCCTCTTCTGGATGTTAGGTAACAGAATTGCCCCTGAAGGTCAGATATTTATGCTCTTATAGTATCCCCTGAACTTATTGTATTCCATCACTAACTTGGTGGCTAAATGGGGATTTATCATTTAACTTTTTGGTACTTCAGTTTTTATAACTGCAAAATGAATCTGGGCTGGCAAGTGGATACAAACAAAACATGAGGGTCTTGAGCCTCTTCGGGAAATATTAGGTACAGATAAATATTATCAGGTATTCTCACATCTAACAGGGAGAGTAAAATGACTAGCCATCTGCTAACCTGGTATTAATGGCATTTACATTAACTCTTTGGAGATAATGGAAATGGCAACAATACTACTGCATAAGCGCTTCAGAGTTTACAAGACATTTTTATATTCATTATCTCGCTTGATCCTTAAAACATGTTGGGAAGGCCTCACTTTTC
Organism: Pteronotus mesoamericanus; assembly: GCF_021234165.1. Taxonomy (NCBI): domain Eukaryota; kingdom Metazoa; phylum Chordata; class Mammalia; order Chiroptera; family Mormoopidae; genus Pteronotus; species Pteronotus mesoamericanus. The sequence goes on along the minus strand of NW_026555105.1, from coordinate 29,277,621 downwards.
CCTCTGCCTAATGAGTCAGGGGACTAATGCTCCAAGAAGCCGAATGACTTGTCATCCAGTGAGTGAGGGGAAAGGCAGTGGTCAAAGCAGGTCTTTTACTTTGAAGTCTATCTCTTTCCCATTTGTTCTATTCCCTGCTGTGGTTTTCCTAATTCAGTCTATCATCTAAGTGGTCAGCAAAGGGAGATTAAAGGTCTCTGCATAAATAAAAGTACATTATAGGGAGAAAAGCACAGAGGACCCAGATACAGTCTATCATATTCTTTCAGCAGAGGGCAGGTTCCTTTGGAACACTGAAGGGGAAGACATGAACCATCTCATTTAGAAATACCGTTGGCTAATCATTTAGGAGAATTTTATTATTAGAAAAAGAAAACAACACCTTAGGTTACTGTAACATACAAGCAAAGGATAGATAATCCTTAAAAAAGTGATTTCATCTGAGAAGAAATTTTTTACCTTCTCTGACATAGTCCAGAATAAGTTTTCTAGCCAACCAAGAAAATTTCATCCCCACCACCAGCATTTTCTTTAGCATCATCCACCTGCTAGTCCACATAGGGACTAGTGGGCGATGGTGGATGCTATAGTTCCCATCCCTGCCCAAGGAAAGCAGCCCACCTATAGGCCCTTCTGAGGGCGTGGTCTAATTTGTTCCTTAACTGCGTGCTGACCATGTGTTCTGACCTTGAGCACTGGCCACAGATGACTGGAAAAGGTAATGGCAGTTAGCACAGGCAGTTAGCACAGGGGGGCAGCAGGCAAGATGGTGAACATCAGTTAAGTTCTACTGCCACTAAGCAAAGGGATCCTGGTCTCTAGAGAAGCCTCTTTGTCATGTGTGCCCCAACATTGAGGCCCCGTTAGCACCAGCAGATTGAGCACGTCTACTCCCTTGAACTTAAAACCCAGCAAAATGCCAGTCAATATGCAGAATAAAAAGGAGCTCGCATCACAAATTGAATTTCATGAAAATATTAGTACATATATATCCAATTTTAAAAAACGAAACGCCAAGATCATCTAAGGCAGTCATCATTATGGAAAACATAAAATTGAGGACACAGACACCTACCACACAGCAGTATCGTACAATTGAAAGGTAAATTTTAAACTCACAAAGTTACTTTCCTTACAATGTAAGAAGTTTTTATACAGTAAGGAGTTTTCAAATACAAAAATACTAATAGAAAAATGGACACAAACATAGAATTCACAAGTGAATGAGGCCCTAGTTAAATTAAATACACACTGACCTCTGTTATCAAGTATGAAGTAGGGAGGGGTACAGACTAGATCATTAACAGAGTCTATCTTTGGGTTGGGAATTGTGGATATTTTTACTGTATTTGTATATATTTGGATTCCAAACTTTTCTGTACAATGAACATGTATCATTTTGGTAAATAGTTATTACGTGAAAAAACTAAGTTCAAAATGCTGTGGGAAATGTGAAATATGGAAACGGCCTCTTCCCACTCGAGGAACATTTCTCAGTGCTTCAGGCATCTCTTGTTTACGGCTTCCATGTAATTTACCATTGACATTGTTTAGGAAATACAGTAAGATGAGAAGAATGGATTCTTACAAAGACTATATACATCATGAAAAACATGGGAAAAAATCATCCACTACTTATTTTTTTCATACAAAAAAGGTTTTCCTTGAATGTTCTGATTTATACTTATGCAAAAGTTGTCTTATGAGAGTTAAATAATTCTTTCATCAGCATATATAAGTTAGTGCATAGTCAAATTGTTCAGTAGTTTATTTCTTCTATTCTAAAAACTTGCGGACTAAAATGTTTCCTTATAATTTCTATTTATCTTTCCTAAGATAAAATATAATTCCACTCCATTTTTTTAATTATCATTTTTAAATCTACAAGTTCTCTGTTGTGCAAAAATATTTAATGGGTTTTATTTAGCTATATTTTCATTGCTTCCTCTGATAGAAATTCAGTGTGAGAAAGGATTTTTGAGATAATCTGATATCCTTTTCCTGGACTGAGAGTAGGGCCATGATCCACAGAGGTTCAATTACATACAGCTGAGAAACACGAAAGCCAAGCTAAAAATAACCCATGTGAGGGTAGTTTACTGCTTCTTCAGACTCATTTTCATTTCAGTTTTATATTCATAAACTAGGAGAATGCTTTGGCACTAAAACGTAGTTTGACTTAAGTGGTAAAGTTAGTGCTTCAATATTGTCTCTTGTCAGGATGTGCCAGTAGCCCTATGGATGTGATACTACACATAGCCCTGTGTGGCTGGGGTATGTCTGTACAATCTTGACTGCTATTTTCCCAGATTGGGCACAACACGTATGAACATAAGTATTTTATGCATAGACCCACATTTAGGTAGCACGAGTATTAAATGTCATTTTTTGAATTTTCAAAAGTATAACAGACATTTACCACTTAGATTTACAAGTAACAAAGAAATTTAGAATTTTGGACTTTGCTTCTGAATGGCAGACAGAATCCAACTGAACTACAATGGTGCAGAATGGATACATCTTTAAGAAAAAATGAGGCTCTATTTCAATGACACTTATAGGTCACCAGGATAATGTTCAGTGCCCTCCATCTGCCAAACTGTAAGTTCCTTGAGGGCAAGAACACTTTATTTTTCTTAGTTGTCCCAGGCCTACCAAGCTCTTGGCATAGAGACAGCATGCAGCAAATTGTGTCAAATGGTGACAGTAAGAACAGATGAGAAAGGTCTCAGGAGACTAGAAGGATTGGCTGCAACAAATGCTCTGAGACAGTAGCCTTATGCTGATCCTGAAATGTCCAAGATATATACATATATAATTTGTGGTTATTTACATAATAAATTTATTACTTTGTAAAGCTATTGGTTTGGTTATTATTGGTTACTTACTTTAATATAAAATAAAAATAATAAGTAATTTGGAATTTCCCAAAGTCTCCTGGGCTTTATATCTGAGAAAGAGGTTTCTACACAAGGACTTGGGTTTGTAAATATGAAAGAGAATACTGTTGGAATTAAATATAGCTATGTGTAATAAAAAAATTTATTTTATACTCTTCATATTTCTAAGGGAAAGGGGGAGCAGAAAAATAAATTAAAGGTAAAAACTTCCCAAATGACTCCCCAGCACCACTTCTAGCAATAGGTCAAACACTGAGGCTACAAGAGCTTCAGGATTTCTTATGAGAAACTGTAGTAAGAAAAATATTTTACAATGACTCATCTCATAACAATGCCCTTTCTTCCCAAAGTACACATCACAGTTCCCACATCTCTGGCACATGGGCACTCGGTGCAGAGCTATTGCAACATGAAGCATCTCCCTGTACCAATGTTCCTCAATGTCCCTCAAGGTGACAGACCTCCCTGGAGCTGCAGCGGGTCAGGGGGCAGCAGGGCTGTGCTCATCCTGCATCTCTTCCCCCCAGAGCGGGATTACTGCCTTTGTGCTACTTGATCTGGAACAGCGGGTCTATTGTGCAGCCACCTTTTTAAGAATGAGGGGTGAAGTGCAGCTGGCTTCCCTGTGTATAGGCTGAAAGAATCCCTGTGCAGAGCCGTCCTGAATAGGCACTCCTAGATTTCCTCACCAACTGTTGCTTAAGACACTGAGGATCCCAAAAAGGAAGAAAGAAAAAGATGAAGGAGAAGGAATCTGCTACTCAAGGCTACAGCACAAGTACCGTGCCCAGGTTGCTGCTTAGGTACTGGCTCACTCCGTTGTCACTTCTGTGGCCAGCAAGAGAAAGTTCAGTAAACAGTTACTGGAAAGTAACTGGAGTTTAAATTGCAGAAAAAGGATCTCCAAAACAGCTACTCAGGAAGCCAATCCCCCAGGCCTTGTCCAGTCAGACGTTCCTTGCTAGCTGGGTAACACACACTGGCTTTGGGCTTTTGAAATGTATAAAGGAGTAAGAATGCCACCTCTGGGTCAGAAGGCAGTTCTGGGAAGGAAGGACTGTTTATTGATCCTTACATAGCTGAGACAGAAGGGCTCTGCAGAGGTTAAATATCAATGAAGATAAAGCTCCAAGACAATTGTGGTAAAAGGACTGCTGTGTTGTTGGCTTGATGGGTCATTTGTAAGAGAGAGGGTCCTCTGCTTGACCTGGATATTTTATGGTTGATAGGGACAAGCTTGAGGAAGCAGCAGACTGGAGGCCTGTGAGGAGAAAAAACATACAGGTGAGTAGGCCAAGCGGAAGAGCCTGTGTCAAGGGATGGAGCTGTCTAGCAGTGCTAGGCTTTAGTTGACTCCTTTGCGTGTGTGGATGGGAACGTGTGTGAAGGGAGGACCAGAGATGGGGAAAAAGGGCAGCTGAAGGGACAGAGCCTGACCGCATCTAAAGAGAATCCCACAAAACAGTGAAAAGATCCTTATGATGTAATGGTATTTTTCTTATAAGCAAACTTGGTCATCTCTGATACTGTTATCACTAGAAGTTAGAACATTCTGAAGATAAGAAAACTGAACTGGCTCATGTAAAAGGCTCATACCAGTCAACTTCTAAGAATGAAAATTCTTAACATTTAGGAAGTCAAGATTATAGGATTTAAATGACAGCAGCTATAGAAAATTTACATCTGTATAAACACCGGTGCCCCTAAGGAGGATAATATTTTATTTGCATTGAGATGTTTTAATACACCCTTAATATTTTAAGATATAAATATTAATACTACATATCATACAAGATCTCATTTTTTCTCTATTCCATCTGAAAGCAATACTACTTTCTAGTACAGTTAACTGTTTTCTTAAACCTCAGATCAATTTCTTCATTGCTTTGACTCACTTAAGCTATTATTACATTATATTTGTGTGCCAATAGCATTATTACTTCAGTATTTATTAATTTACTAAGATAACATTCTAGAAATAGTTCACAGAGTAAACTTGTAATACTTTTCACCAAATTTGCTTTATTAATTTAATTTTTGTGTATACTTAGAATTTTATTGATATGTAAAGAAATAAGGGTCATGCTGGCTTTTCTGATTTGCTCCAGATGAAGGCCTCTAAATTTAAATACAAGTTCTCTGCTCTTGACTTTTTCTGGGTCTCTGTTCACCCTTATTGCCTCTGAAAGACTCTCCCTATGTATTTATTTAAGATGAGATAAGAAGCTGGTTTTAGACCATGTGGGCCAAATTTCAAATGGATTAAAAATAAACATAAGCGGTAAGTTAATATTCCCATAAATTATTTTAGAAGCATAATCATGTCACACTTCATGTCCAAGTTTAATGTCTGCTACATTTTCCCCTCATTGTTAAAGTTTTAATACAGATGTCTAAAACTACGGAAAAAGTTTTGTACAGAGGTAACTTCAAATAGACTGGATTGTGACTGAGGCAAGATAACACACATACAACAAGATTCTCTTCAATGTCTATGTTAAGCTTAAAAGACAAAGCTTCAAGCTGCAACACTACAGGACTTTTCTGTATCTATTTGTCTGAATAGAGAACTCCAATGAAAGAGTAACAGGATGCGATGGAGAGTAAGACTTAGCATGAGAAAAGAGAGGAAGAAAACGAACCCTATCAGCTACGAAATAACACACTGGGGAAAAGTACTGGTTCTCATGAAAATGTCAGTGATTCACCATGGAATAAAATCCAAAAGCCACTGACCCCAATGAAAGCTTCCAGTGGAAACATGTGGATTTTGCTTCATTTCATTTAAAGACTTCGCTTTGTTTCATTTAAATACTATCATAAACACAATCACAGTTTTTGTAAAATGTTGCTTTCTCATTTAAAATTGATATGGAAAAATATTGCTAATCAAAATTTATTTTCAAGTGGTCTTACAAAAACCCTATATCAATTAATCAATATTATCATGCAAAATAGGTAGGCTATTTTTGGTCCCTTAAGACATATACTAAGTGCTCAATAGTTAAATGCCAACAGAAAAAAATTCTTTAAAAACTTTTTTTTAAACAATAAATCAATAGTTAACCAGATTTTTTCATACATACCAATTCTTCATTCTGCTTTGAGAGATCATGACTGCATGAAAGCTTACTGACACAGACCACAAATCTGTCAGGGAATACACGAAGTTCTGTACAAAACAAAGAAAATCAATTACTAGGCATCAAAAACCTATGAACACGCTTGGTGCCAGATTTTTAAGTTACAGCAATAAGTATGGATGTATGAAACACATGTGTCCCCTCCCCACCTTTCACTCTTTGCCACCTATAGGGTAGGGCAAGTACAAAACTCTAGGAAATGCAGAGGAGGCTGCAAATCGGTCTGCCTGAGCCCCTGGACCATTACATTACATGAACCCCCCAGGCAGGGCCTTTGCAACCCTCCCCCCATATCAGTTCACTGTTGCTCTGTTCAGAACTCACATTTGGGAAGCAGGATCAACATTTCTAATGTGAGTGCAGACTTAAATAGGAAGAGGAAGAATATTAGATAAAATCTGAAAACATGACTTGTGAATGTTCTTATTAGTTTGCCTACTGTGTCTTTGGTCAACTGGTCTTAGAGAGGCACCTAAAATGGAGGGCAAACTCTCAATCTGAATAAGGCTATATAAAAAGGAGTTTCATTAATTAGGAATTAATGATCAAACCATTAAGGATGTGGTTAAATACACAATAGTAAAGATGATACAACTATACCACAGTCACAGTAATCTAATTATTATGACTTCTTAAAGCAAAAGACTTCCAGGTGGGGAAGGCTGAATGTCACCTGTGTCTCTACTTTTCTCATCTGTCTGTCCCTCCATCCATCTGCGGGTCTATACATCATCCACAGGTTTGTCCGTCCGTCCGTCCATCCATCCATCCATCCATCCACCCACCCGCCCCCCCCACCCACCCACCCGGTTTCCACCTATCCCTGGAGTGATGTTTGGCTGATGCTAACCAAGTATTTTCTGGGAGGTTGGAGAGTGTCTTCTCCTCCCTTCTCTATACTTGGTTGTATTGCTCGAATATTTTTGCAATACACATGTATCACATTTAAAACAGACATAAAGCCATTTTTCTAAAAGAGAAAACTCCCCTTTCAGATGTGACCATGTTTTTAAAGACATAAATCAGATAAGTGAAGCCTTTTACATACATTGCACATTTCCAACAATGAATGGCAATGTGAAGGCACTAAGGTAATGGCATATCTCAATCTGATGCACTTGGAAGCCAAGCATGAAGGTGTCAATTATGCAAACATAGAATTTAAACAGTTAACACCTTACCCCGACTTGGCTAGGTTAAATTACAGCAAAAGCCTAATGAGTTGATGTTCCAGTAACAGCTCTCTCTTTACTTCTCACCTGGACCACTGCTGTCTCCTTGGTGGCGGCTACTCTTCCCTATTCCAACTTATTCTGCTAAGCACAAACAGGTTAACAGTTCTAAAAAACAGCTTCTCTTATCATGCTCAAGCCCCTCTGGTGGCTCCTTAGTGCCTACCACGTACTATACAAATATTCAAAGCCCTCCATGATTGGGACCTAACCTGTAGCTCTGGTCTTACCCCCACTAGTCTTCCTCATAGAAACCCCACGTTTCAGGGATCCTGGATATACTTAAACTCTGACCCTTCATGAATGTCCTATTTGGCCAGGTGACCAGGAATGGACTTTGAAAAGCCAGAAAACCAAAATTATCAAAGCAGTTAGTATTTATTCATTAATTCTTAAACTATCTTACTGAGATAAATGGTAAGTAGTCAGCTTCCACTTTATGGAAGGGGCAACTGAGTCACAGAATTCATTAGTTGCCACTCACCCTCCTCCCCAAATATCGTAACACTTAAGTACAGCTGTTGGTGCATCAGAATTAAAATTCAATATGGTCAGTTTTATCAATTATTAGTAGATTAGAACCAGAATTCTAAATTAATCCAGTCTATCAAATAATTTCTCTGTTTTGTTCCTCCACTTCTTTCTGTGAAAAATAAGAGTGATAGAATGTAGGTTCTTAATATTTTGGTGCAGGGTATTATGTAAACAGGAAGCAACTTCTGTATCCCTTTAATTAGGTCATATTTGAGATTTGCATTACTTTTATCTTTAAATAAAGTAAAGATTTAGGCAACAGCAATCTCTACATGAAGAGTAGCTTAGGCTACATTTTAACGGATACAGGTTAACTGGCTTATTTTACTAAGTGACGTGAGTAAACTGGAAGGCCCTGTTAAGAGAGTAATATATTCAAATGAATTTAAAGTTAAGAAAGTACAAATAATGGCAAAGATTCCAAGACAAAACCTCTATATAGTTGATTTTTAAAGTGCCTGTTTCATAGTTTATATACTAAAATCATCCAAGGAACTTGAACTAGATTTTCTTTCCAGTGCTCACATCAACTTGGAGAATGATCATTAGCATCTGACTTTATTGTTGGCTGGACATGTCTGACATCATTTCCTCAGTGGACATCTAGACTTGGGGAAGTAAGGGGAAGCTGGCCTCATCACACAGCTAGGAAAGGCTCTGACGGCTCCAGGCTGGGAAAGCATTTTCTTGTGCACACGCTTGCTCCATAACCCAGGGCTTCAGTGTGCACAGGCAATAATGAAGTGATTCATAGTTTAACTCCTGTGAGTCACTCTGGAAGCTCAATGAAAGTGCTGAGATGCAGCAGGAAAACACAGCATAATGTGATGACCCAGCTCACCGTTCTCAGGCAGGCAATAAACAGTGAAAATTGAAAAAGAAATAATCACAAATGTATGGAAACACTCTTATTTTATATTTCAATTTCATGAAGGAAATGAAGCAGGTAGGAATCCTTATTCCTTAATTTTCTTCCCTCTCTAGGGCAATTTAATTGTGCAAAATGTCTGACAATGCAAGAAATCAGTTTCTTACCAGGATTCTGTGAACCCCCAAAGCAGCGAAGGCGTATACCTCTCTTGAGGAAATAGGCTGTGATTTGAAAGCCATAACCTGTAAAGTAAGAGGACATCATTAGGTTATAAGCTTGTTTGCACTGAATCCCACAGGCCAAGCCCAGTGCCTGCCATCCAGTATGCATTTAGTAATTATTTGAAATTAATTATTATAGTAATTTCATTGGCTCATGAAAGAGACAAGGATCAACAGAGGGCTTCACTTGAGAGGAAGGGGAGAACATTACAATCTTGGCTCTTCTAGGAGGCTTGGCCGTAACACCCTGGTCTCTGGTCCCTGAAGTGGCTCAGTTGCTTCATTGGTAAAATAGAATAAATGAGGAGGCCTAACAAAGAGGCCTAAAAATCAGGCACTTCATATATGGTCACTACTTCAGGCTAAGCTGGTATACAGATCTTGGCCACCTTTTGATACTCATTACTTATGAGCTTAAAAAAAGAATCATTTAATACCTATAAATAAGTCATTCTAATCCAAGTACAATAAAGCCTTTATAAGAATGAGATGGAAAAACATATAAGCCAAAAAAAGAAAAAGAAAATCCTTCAATTCATGAGAATACATAATCTAAGAGACCAAGCTCACCAAGTATTGGCAAGAATGTGGGCAGAGACCTCATACCTTGCTGACAGAAGTACAAATTGATAGAGCCACTTTTAAAATCTGCTTGACTATCTTAAGTGGAACTTAGGTATGAATATGCAGGTGTTCATAGTAACGCTTTTCACAATAGTCCCAATCTGGAACCAATACAAATATCTACCAATATTTAAAAAAAAAAAAAGGGTAGGGCAGGGGGAGTCAGTCATACACTGAAATACTACACTGCCCCTAAAAATGAAAAAGCTACAGCTATAGGTCATATCAAAAACAAAACAAATTCAAATCTCACAAACACAACGTTAAGTGAAAGAAGCCTAGCCCAAAGGAGTCTATTCCATCTATGAAAATGGACATATTACCATTCATCTTACAGGGCAGTCACAGAATTTCAGGTGATTCACAGAAAATACAAGCTGAGTTCCTTCCTTTTTTCCTCCCTCTGCTTCCAGCCATTCTCCAGGTAAAACTACTCTGTTTGATGACTTTCCTGAAAAGACTAAATAAAGTGTTCCTATTAACATGGTTGAGTACTTGGTGGGAGAACCAGAGTGAAAGGCCTGCCAAACAGGGGTGAGGGTCTCCAAGTTCTAAAAAAACCTCAGAGACAAATAGTATTTTATCTATGAAATTGGAGAAGCCAGGAGTTGCAAGAGGTGGTCTCCACGACCATCAGATTCTTCAAAGTCAATGACTATCACTTTTTTGAAATAACTTGTATATAAAAAACACAAAGAAGTTTTCACTTTTACGTTCGCTATTCTTCTAATACTCCTGTAGAAAGATCCAGAGCACTAGTGACCACAGACTTGATGTCCTGTCTAAATAAGTACAGCTCTGACAGCACAATTGCTTTAGTTACAAGGGTTGCGAAATAATAGTGACATCTACGATAGGATAATCTCCAGATTAACTGAGATGAATTTTTCCTAACACACTTGAACTAGATTACATTTTGGTTACGTGTTTCCTTTGCTTAACACATCGAAATATGCACACCTGTGGCCTTATTCTGAGTGCTTCAAACAAATACTTCATTCCTCAGGTCAGTGAGAGTGAAGAAGTGACTTCCACATCAGTTTATTTGTCCCACTGCTGAGGGGAGAAAAATTGTAGGAGAGAAGTCCTTTACAATTTGGGATTCACAAACACATATAGAAAATTTTAAAATGATTAAAAAATAATGATTTATCATGTGAGTCTTCCAAAGAACTGAACAACAACAACAACAAAAGCAATATCTAAGTCATTCTGCCTGTTCTGGCAGATCATAACTGACCCATCTCTCAGTAATTAAGATTTAGATGACATGTTTAAAATGTACAAAATCTCCAGTAATAAATATTGTTATTAGGAAGAGGCTAAATCTAAAGCTGACTATGAAAGCTACAGCTTTGAGTTCAGGAAGTCTGCTATCTGAAGATAAAACTTGAGTGATAACTAAATCCTACTTGGTCAACTAAACAATAAAGTCTCAATATGAACACCTTTCCCTATAGAAAAATAAAGCAGTATAAGGCAAATTCTAACTAAATGATTTATTACTGGAATTACTAAGAGAACTGAATTTATTAAAACCTGTCTCCCTATACTCCCCACACTCAGGATAGGATTATGTTAAAAGGAATCATTCCTAAACTGGCCTCTTAATTTCAATGGAAAACCCTGCCTTAGTGGCACCTACAAAAAAATGGCAAGTTTAACATGTAAAAAAAAAAAACTGCACCTGCTTATTACAAATACCATTGGCCATAGGAAAGTTTATTGTTTAAAGAGAAACTTAAAAAGAGATTAAACACAATAGGTACTTGTACCAGTTCCTATGGCAAACTGATTTTGATATAAAAACAAAGAAAAACTACTGCTGATGAAATATGCTGAAATGAAATCCTTAGGGAGATGTATACTTGATTTATCCATAGATAACAGGCAGTGATAAAGACTATATTCTTATCTATGTTCTTTAATGAAAGTGATATCACAAAGTTCAACAGGCCGCTGAGATTTTGTACTGAACCCGGGCTACAGCAAAACTCCACTATTTTCAGCTAAATAGAAACTTGGCAAAGAACCCAGGAGTCCCTTTGCTTTCCCTTCTAGGGGCACCAGCTCCCAGCTTGCTTCATTGGTGTCCTAAATGCACGGATTCCATGTTAGTAGGAGATTGGGGGGCTAGTGGTGGTTGTAGGGTGGGGAACAAAATGAAAAATCATGAAATGGTAAGCTTTTCATTTGAAAACTACTTGACAATGGCATTCCAAGATTTTCAGACACTTGTAAATAATGTTTAAGTGTGCTTGTTTTCTTGCTAGCTCCTGTGGTCTTCCTAAATCTGGAAAGACTTTAGATAGAAGACACTGGGCAGTTAGAGGAAGGGCAGCTTTGTGGTGGAAGCATCGTTTCGTCAGGAGTTGTCAGGTATGTGTATTTCTAAAAATAATTTATATTCCTATACTACTACTGTTACAAGATGTCCAGTACAAGTAAGAGTCCATCTTTTCCCCCGGCCTCTAAGGAGCTTCAAAAGTCTCCAATCCCTATGCCTCCTGCATTCTGTAATTTGAAAAGAGCTGCTTCTCTCTACCTTTCTACAATCTCCCAACCCACAATGAAGCCCAAATGACCTGTTACCACATTAACTTTCTTCTGGCTTACCTGGTTATTCACCAAAGAACATTAATCTCCAAAAAAGAAAGTGGGGAGGAGTAGTCAGTAATATTTATGAGAGGAAGAAAGGGCAGTTCATGTATAAGGACAAATCAGAGTTCTGCCTATTTTTATTTCCTATTCTAAAATAAACTGCTCCATACTCTGGTTTCTCTTCAGATCATATAAATCTTTTGCCTTTTACTAAAATAAACTGCTCCAAAATGGGTTTATTAGAATCTCAGAGACTTTATGAATAGAAAGGGAAAAAACAACAATAGCAACAAAACCAAATATGAGTTGAACAAATTCCATCCTGGCTTAACAAGGCAGTAGATTAGTTTTTAAGTCATACTGTGTTCCAATAAGTAATACTTTTTAAGGGAGTGGTCATTTATTGGGATTATTGTATTTCATAGTCCCAAGAAACGGAGAGCAAATATCCAACCTGGAGATTTTACTGTAAAACTATCCAGCCTCACTTGTTTTCCAGGGGACACATGGCCAAGGTGAGTTGAGCTTCCCCTGAGGCTGCCTAGGGGAGTTGGTGGTATGGTGGAAAGCCCTCACCTATGTGTTATGAGACCATTCACAGTGAGCCTGGGAAAATGTTTCTCGGTGCCCCGGCAGGGAAGCACCACTTCACAGTGGGCTCCATCCACACCACATGGCACTTCTCCCAAAACATAAGGCAGGTTCAAGAAGGCTCCTCTCCCTGAGGTGACTTCTTCATTAGTATCATCATTCACAATCATGAGAAATCTCAAATATCAGAAAAGTAGAAATATGGTGCCAAGAACACTCCAAAATTCACCATCTAAACCCAATAAATAATGGATAACATCTTGTCATATTTCATTTACATACATAATAACCATTTCAAGAAAATTAGACTTCATAACACTTTACTCTTAAATATGGAAATGTGCATTCCCAAACAATAAGGACATTCTCCTACATCATCAAAATTCTGTGATCACAACTAACATGACATTATTGCTCAATCAAATAACCAGTCCATACTCAAATTTCTCAAACTATCCCCAAAATGTATATTGCCATTTTTTCTCCTAAACTGGGATCAAACCAAAGACTGTGCAGTGCATTTGGTTATGTCTCTTATACCTTCTATGATGTAGAACAATTTCTCTCTCCCTGTTCTTTTATTCTTTTCCTATAACTCTGATATTTTTAAGATGATGAATGATCCCCCCTCCCAATTCGGGGTTTAAATTGGTATTTAAAAAAAAAAAAATCTCAGTTGCCTACATACAAATTTTCAACCTGCATACTCTTTCTGAATGCCAGCCATTTATTACTTTTGATGACTTCCTTAACTGCTGCAAGAAAACGCAGGTTCAGACTGAAGCTATAATTACAATTCAAAGTCTAGAACATAGATGATTTAAAGATTTAGCTCTAAAAATAATTTCAAAGAATCAAATTTTAAATTTACAGAGAGTTATATTTTTAGCAAAGGTAAGATTACCTAAGCAGTTGGATAGTGGTCTCATACTTGTTTTACGAAAGGGTACTTGGTGGCAATTGGATGGCTATGTGCTGACCTAGAGGCAGCCCGGTAGTGCATGCCAACCACTTTGGACTGTGACTATTTCCAGTCCGAGGTCATGAGTCAGTTCTCATTCTCCACCTGAAGATCTGGGTGAATTCTAATTAAGAGGGTAGGATAGAAGGAGCTGATATGTACTAAGTACTGAAAATGTCTTACATGTTACACTAACTACACCAGGAACATATAAAGTATTTAAAAGATGGGGTGTTTTAAAGCTATTTCATTCAGGAAAAAAGAAATTATAACTCATTACTTTTGAAACTGTGTCTACGAGGAAAGGTATACCTGTCTTTATCAGGAGGCCAAGGGTAAAGATGACAAGTTTAGAACATAAACAAAGGCTAACTGTGAGAGAGAACTTTAGAAAAGCCGTGATGGGGCTCTCCGAAACATATATAGGCCCATGTGTGACCTTCAGCATTGCTAGTGATAAATGGGGTTGGAGAAAAGGAGCTTGTTCTATGGGAACCAAAAAACAAAAGTTCTTGTCATAAGTTTAAGAACACACACACAGGATCCCAGTATAAGACCACAATTGGGAAACAGTATGGGTGGCTAAGTGGAATATTTGGTCCTGGGCTAAAAATTTCACTTATTACCCAAAGCATTCAGAGATTCCAAAAAGGTTCCCTTGAGATAACATTTCATGTCCTTAAATAAAGACAGTACTGGATTCTGAGTCACAATAAAGCTATGTCTATTTGATGCCAAAACAAATGGGGCAAACTGCTTAGTTCCATGTTTAAAAAAAACAACAAAAAACTGTAAACAAAATAATTACTTGAGGCCAAATTTACTTAGAAAAAAACCCCCATTTTCTGCCTGTCACCTCACTGACTTTGTATGTAATACCACTAGACACATGTGCTATTAATTTTATTATCTATAGAATCCATCACAGATTGTTAACAAAGAATGAGAAAGCAGCTGTTTTCAAGGATGCAGCCTTGAGAGAGCATTTGTCATGGAGGAATCTGGACAGTATACATGGCTGAACCCAGTATCTGAGAGAATCCAGATGTCATTCTACGTGGCAGCCAACATGGAGAGGTCCAGACTTCCGGTCAAATGGAGGCATAGGTAAAACACGGCTCTCCTCCTCACACAACCACATCAAAATTACAACTGAAATATGTAACCAACATGCAAAACTATCAGAAATTGAGTTAAATGGAAGTCCGACAACTATGGAACTAGATACCATGTCCATCCAGACTGGTAGGAGATGCAGAGATATGGAGACAAAGAACAAGCTGGACTCACATGTGCGGTAGATAAAAATTCAGAAGGGATATCTCGGGAGCAAGGAATCCCAGCCCCACACAGGCCCCCAGCACAGGATTCCAGTGCCAGGAAGAGAAGCCCCCCATAACTTTTGGCTGTAAAAACCAGTGAAGATAGAGCCAGTGGAAGAAATTACTGGATTCTCAAGCAGTTCCTCCTGAAGGGTCTGTACACAGACTTACTCACTCCCTCTGAGCTCCAGCACCAGGTAGTAGCTTGAAAGGTATCAGTGGCATACTGGAAGAAACTATAGTGCGTGGCATCTGGTGATAGCTGAGGGAAAACTTTCTCCCAGACAGAAAGATGGGGAGAAGCCATTGTTCCTTTTTTGGGCCCTCTCGCCGCAAAGCCACAGAGACAGCAGGCAGGTACCCTATCTGAGATTCCATCAGCCTGGCTCACACAGTTCGCCCTGCTCTGGTATACCCTGAGGCTCTGCCCCACCCAAATTACATGCCCACCCAAGCTTATAACAGTGATTTTTCCATATGAATGTCTTAGCTCAGGCTTCACACCTTCCTAAATCCTCTCAAACAAGCAGCATCTGGCCTGAGTGAGCCCCTAGCCCCTCTACTTGTTAAGTGGCCCCAGGCCTGGCATTAGCAGGAGCTGGCCTCAGATCACTACTTGGCCCTGTCTGGGAACCTCCAAGCTGAGCACAAGTAGCAGCAATCTGCAGATTTCTTTGTAGCTCATGCTGGGTAGCCCTGGGCAGAACACAGGTGGTGGGTGAAGTTGGCCTGCACCACCTGGGAAACCCCAAGCCCGCTTACCCAGTGGATAGTTACAGACCATGTCATAGCACCACAACCCTGCCCATGCACAGCAGATCCTCCATGGAGGGTGGAGGTTGGTGGTCAATGGTCATAGCCAGTCCTTGCAGCTAACTGGCCTGAGTAAATCCCTCCCATTGACCTGCCAACAGCAATCGAGGCTCAACTACTAAAGGAGGATGTACTCAGCACATGTGAAGGCCCACCTTGAGTACCCGGCTTGGGTCATAGGAGAGGCTGTGCCACTGGACCTTACAGGACACCTACTACAATAGGCCATGCTACCAAAACAGGGAGTCATAGCAGCTCTACCTAATACATAGAAACAAACACAGGGCGGTGGCCAAAATGAGGAGACAAAGAAACATGGCCCAAATGACAGAACAGAACAAAACTCCAGAAAAAGAACTAAAAAAAATGGAGATACACAATCTATCAGATGCAAAGTTCAAAACACTGATTATAAGGATACTCAAGAAACTAGGTGAGGACCTCAACAGCATAAAAAAGATTCAGACAAAAATGAAAGATACACCAATTGAAATAAAGAACAATTTACAGGGAATTAACAGCAGAGTGGATGACGCTGAGAATCAAATCAATGATTTGGAACATAACGAAGCAAAAACAACCAATCAGAAGAAGAAGAAGTAAAAAGAATCCAAAAAATGAGGATAGCATAAGCAGCCTCTGGGACAACTTCAAATGTATCAGCATTTGCATCATAGGGGTGCCAGAAGGAGAAGAGAAAGAGCAAGAAATTGGAAACCTATTTGAAAAAATGAGAGAAAACTTCCCTAATTTGGTGACAAAAATTGACATGCAAGTCCAGGAAGCAAAGAGAGTCCCAAATAAGATGGATACAAAGAGGCCCATTCTAAGACGCGTCACAATTAAAATGCCAAAGGTTAAATACAAAGAGAGAATCTTAAAAGCAGTAAAAGAAAAGCAGTTAGTTACCTACAGGGTAGTTTCCATAAGATTGTCGGATGGTTTTTCAAAAGAAATTTTGCAGGCCAGAAGGAACTGGCAAGAAATATTCAAAGTCAAGAAAAGCAGGGATCTACAGCTAAGACTGCTCTACCCAGCAAGGCTGTTGTTTAAATCAAAGGTCAGATAGCTTCCCAGACAAGAAAAAACTAAAGGAGTTCATCAGCACCAAACCATTATTATATGAAATGATAAAGGGACTTATTTAAGAAAAAGAAGACCAAAACTATGAACACTAAAATAGCAATGAATACATACCTATCAACAATTGAATCTAAAAACAAACTAAACAAACATGAGAAACAGACTCAGAATCATGGATGTGAAGAGTTTTTTTAAAAAAAAATTTTATTGTTGTTTAATTACAGTTGTCCCTATTTTTCCCCCATTTCTCTCCCCTGCCCTGCCCCCCACATTAAATCCTTCCCCCCTGCCCCTGATGTCCTTGTAATGGGCCCTTCATACATACATGTTCCTTGAATTGACCCTTCCCTTTTCTTTCTCCTGTTATCCCCCTCCCCCCTCCCCTCTGGTCACTGTCAGTTTATTCTTTATTTCCCTGTCTCTGGTTCTGTTTTGCTTGCTTGTTTGTTTTGTTGATTAGGTTCCACTTACAGGTGAAATCATACGGTATTTGTCCTTTACCACCTGGCTTATTTCACTTAGCATAATATTCTCTAGTTCCATTGATGCTATCATGAAGGATAGGACAAACAGTGCTTTGATGGTTACTAGATGTGAGGGGGGCTTGGGGGAACGGGTGAAGAAGTGAGGGGATTAAGAAGTATAAATAAGTAGTTACAGAATAGCCATCGGGATGTAAGTACAGTACAGGAAATGGAGTAGCCAAAGAACTTAATACACATGACCATGGACATGAAGAATGGTGAGGGGATTGCCTGAGGGAGTGGGGGTGCTGCGTGGAAGGGGGCAAAGGAGAAAAATTTGGGACAACTCTAAAAGCATAATCAATAAAATATAATAATATTAAATGAAAAAACAAACTAAGCAAACAATAAGAACAGAGAAAGAATCATGGATATGGGGAGCATTTGATGGTTGCCAGATGTAAGGGTGGTTTAGGGGAATAGGTGAAGAGGAGAGGGGATTAAGAGGTACAAATAGGAAGTTACAGTAGTTACAGAATAGCCATCTGGATGTGAAATACAGTAATAGGAAATGGAGTAGTCAAAGGACTTAGACACATGTTTCATGAACACGGACAATGGTGCGGGGACTGCCTGAGGGACTGGGGTGTGCTGGGTGGAGGGGTAAAGCGGGACAAATTGGAACCATAGTAGCATAATCAATAAAATATAATTAAAAAAATGAAAAAGCTTCTCAATGAAGACAAAATTTTGACAAAAACAAATACAGAAATTATCATTTCAGATTTCTTTCTCATATCATTTTCCTGTTTTTTTTGTTTTTTGTAGAAATATGCCCTTAATATTAAATATAAAAACCATGCTTAGGTTATAGGCAAGCAAAGATGAATTAATATTCAAAACGATGGTTCCTACAATCTTAACTCTGCCAAAACTTGCATAATGATCAGACTAATATAACACTCTGTACTTATAAAGTCAAAGTTCTCTGCAAAACCCTTTGCTCACCTTTAAATAACTATGCTTAAAAGAAACAGATTTTTAATTAAATGTTCTAAATAAGGTAGCTGGGCTCTGGTAGGGTGGCTCAGTTGGTTGGAGTGTCATCCCATGCACCAAAAGGTTGCAGGTCCAATCCCTGTTTGGGTCACATACCTAGGTGGTGGGTTTGATCCCTGGTCGGGGCACATATAGGAAGCAATGGATTAGTGTTTCTCCCGTTGATGTTTCTCTCTCTCCCTCCCTCTCTCTCTATAAAATCAATAGACATATCCTTGGGTGAGGATTAAAAAAGAAAAAAATAAAGATATAAGGTAGCTGGTTTTTTAAACTGTGTTTAAGGAGGCTCCTCTGCAACAGCTTTCAAACTTCCTCTGCTTAAGAACACCAGATGAAACAAATCCCCTGTGGCCTCCCTGTCTTGCACGGGGTTCACTCCAACTCTGAGATTCTCCAACGCATTCAATGAGAAAGACTTCATGAACCCCTGACTATTCTAACAGGATCACGAAATCACAATATAAGAAAGATCTTTGACCCACTTTTAAGTTGGGACCATATTTAAATCATATACACACACACACACACACACACACACACACACACACACACACACATATATATGTGTATGTATAAAATTTTATTAAATTTCTTGGGGGTGATATTGGTCAGGAAGATTATAAGTTTCAAGTGTACAATTCTACAATATATCATCTGTATATTGCATTATGTGTTCATCACCCAAAGCCAAGTCTTCTTCCATTACTATATGTGTAAACCCCTTTTACCCTCTACTACCTCCCCCTAAACCTTTCCCCTTTGTAAATTATCTTTTAAAAGCAACACCAAAATACCAAATGAGAAGGTGCCACATCTACCCATGTGCAACTCAATTTTTCCTTTACTATCTGAACTCGGGTTGCAAACTTAAATACTTAAAGGGGCAAGACAATTAACAGGAGAAGGCTGATTAGAAAGCTGGAGAAAGCAGATACCTTGTTTAAGGGGATGACAGTTCCTGAATTCTAGCTATCAGCTGCCACTGAAAACTAGGGAATAGGGTACCAGATTTTGGGCCTTCCCAGACAGGTTGGCAATCAAAATTTTTACATGAACTCTCCCAAATATTAAATTAGCAATGAATTCAAATTTTAAAAATATACTGTGTAGTCCAAATAAAATATTTCTGAGGGCTGCTTTAGTTTTGCACTGCCGGTTTGCAATCTCTAATCTAAATTCCTCACACTAGTTGAAGTTTATTTTCTTGTCTTGTGTCCTAGGCAGAGCTACAGGAAAACTGGCCATGCATGGCCAAATGCTTGAATAGGTAGTCAGTTTCAATCTACTAATTTAAACCCAGGTTCTTAACCTCACTGCATAGGACATGTTTGTCTACATCTCTTTCTGACATTTCTAAGACATGACGATAACAATACACACTTAAGGGTTTTACTTTATGTGGGGGGATGGAAAGATTATACTATTTTAGAAAACATTAACTGTATGAATGTGTGAGATCAATATTTTTTAGTAATCACAAAACTTACATGAATAATAACAGGACTTGGAAAGATTAAGTATTAGCATGCACTTGGGTAGAAGGGCTACTCATTATAAGGCTGAGAATTATTCCCTTATTATTTCTCTAACAAACATGTACTGAGTGACTATTATGTACCAGACAATTCCAATCAAAATCACAATGAAAATAGTTTCTTTGTCTGTTCATGAGGGGAGGAGGTAGTCTGGAGGTTGCTAAAAATAATTCTAAAAATCTAGGGGAAAAAACAAGTAAAAATAGTTAAGGAAAAAATACAAAATAAAAAATGTCTTTTTTTCCTAATTAAAAGTAATGTATACAATACTTAATATACTAAAAAAAAAAAAAAGACAAAAATAAAAAGGTGTAAGGAGAAAGTTAAATCATCAACAATCCGACCACCAAGAAACACTTTGTCACCTTAGCTTTTGATATTCTCCAGATCTCTTCTTAAGATATTTACTCACATATATTATTATTTCTTTTTACAAAAATGGAGTCACATAAATGCTGCTTTATAATCTAACTCTTAAAAAAGATTTTATTTATTTATTTTTGGGGGGGGAAGGGAGGGAGAAAGAGAGGGGGAGAATATCTATTGGCTGCCTACAACTGAACCGGTGACCTTTCGGTTTATAGGCTGGCACTCAATCCACTGAGCCACACCAGCCAGGGCTGTAACTTAATTTAAAAAAAACAACAAAAACCTCAGTGTTATGAACATTGACTTTGTGTATGTTATCAGTTAGGAATCTACTTTTATTCTTTCCCAAATGAATAACCAATTAACAGTCACTAGAAGGTCCCCAGTGATCTGCAATGTTGGCTCTGTCACATATAGGCCTCTCTGAGTTATTTTATTCCACTGACTTATCAGTCAATACACACTGTATTAATGACCTGAGCTTTATTGATAATAAATCTTAATATCAAACAGTGCAAGCTCCTCCCCTGATCCCCAGCACTGTTACTAGTCTTCACCAGAAGCACTTGGAATTATTCTTTGCCCTTTACACTTCTACACAGCTTCTGGTATTAGCTTGTCAAGTTGCAAGAAAAATCCCTGTTGGGAGTTTGATATTTAATCTACAGATCAACATCTTTATGATAATGAGACTTCCTATGCATTTAATATGGTAAATCCCCCAATTATTTTTAAGTATTTTAAAATGTCTTTCAAAAAAGTTCAATATTTTTCTACATAATGTCCTAGCATACTTTATTAAGTTTATTATGAATTACACTTCCTAGTTTTTATTTTTGCCATTATACATGTTAACTCCTAAAAATTACATTTCCACTTATCTGCTGTTACAATTGACTTCTGCATGTTAACCTGCAGCTGGAAAACCTATTAAACTCTCTTAGAAATTCTAACAATTAGTCTGTATATTTTCTTTAGACTTTTCTACATATACAATCATTTATCCCCAAAATAACACTTGTCTTCATTTCTGATTTTTTCAACTGTATTTTTTTCCCCATCTTATTGTTTAGGTTGAAACTTCAGTTAAGTATTGAATATTATTGTAAGTATCTTTGTGGTGCTTTGGATTATAAAAAGAACATTTTTAATATTTCACTACTTAGAACAATATTTGCTGTAGGTTTTTTGTTGTCATAATTCTAATTTTCTAAAACTTTTTATTATGAATGGTGGCTGCTCTTTTTGTATCTACTGAAATTATTATATGCATTGCTCTCCTTTAACTTATTAATGTTGTAAATACTACTACTAAGCTTTCTAATGCTAAACCAAGTTTGCATGATGTCATTATTCTTTTTTCTACATTGCCAAATTTGGTTTAGGATTTCTGCTTTTAGGTTTGAATGAGACTGACTTGTAAATTTCCTCTTTTATTGTCCTTATCTTGTTTAGTGTCAAGTTATACTTATCTCATAAAATAAGTTGAAGGTATTAACTCTTATTTAAGTATATAAAACTGCAATTACCAGGTTCTTAAATTTTGAGAGGATTCACCTGGTAAACTATTCAGACCTGATACTTTTTTAAGTAGTGTTCCAAATTCTTTAACAGGATCTATTCAGGTTTGCTATTTATTCTTAACTCAATTTTGTTTGTAGTTTTCTACAAATTTTTCCTTTTCACATAAGTTTTGAAATTTACTAGCATAAAGTTGTTCTTAATGGTTTTTATTAGTCTTTTAATCTCCACTGACATTTAATTACATCTGTTTTACTATTAGTTTTTAAATTTCTAATTATTCTCTTCACTTTCCCCCACCCACTTCTTGATTTTAATCTCTTCTTAAAAATTTTTCAAAGAACTACATTTTGGCTACTTAAAAAAATCCTCTCTACTATATATTTTTTTCTGTATCATTAATATCTTTATATTCTTTTATTTCCCTCTTCTATTTTCCTTGAGTTTATCTGTTTGTTCTTTACCTAACTTCTTAAGCTAGGTTCTTAACTCGTTCATTTGCAGCCATTCTTCTTTCCTAATGTAAATATTTTAAGGTTACAAACTGCCCTGTGTAGGCATGTCCTACCAGTTCTGGAAAGTAGTCTTGTAATTATCATTCAGTTTTAAATATTCTCGGATTTCAATTAAGATCTCCATATATTATGTAAAAATATGCTTTTCACTTTCCAAAAGTTTTTCTTTATTATGTCTAAATTTTATTGTAGTTAGAGAATATGATCTGTGTGATCATATTCTTTAATTTTTTTTGAGGGCTGCTTAAATTAACAGTTTAATGTGGCCTAGTTTCATAAATGTTCTCTGTATGGTTGATTAAAATGGGCATTCTCTGGTTGAATTCAGGTTCAAAATATATCCTTTGATTCAAGCTTGTTAATTCTTTTGATCAAATCTTTTATAGGATTTTTAACTGCTTGATCATTTAATTAATGGAAATGGATTGAAATCTCCCTTTATGATGGTAGATTTAGCAATTTCTCTTTATTTTTGCATTTTGCATATTATTAGAAATTGTATTACATGTACATAGGTTTAGAATTATTCTATCTCCGAAGAATTGAACCTTCAATCAATATTCTTTATCTTTAGCAATGTTCTCTGCATTAAAGGTTTTTGATTTGATGCTAATATACCTGCTCCAGCTTGCTTTTCAGTAGATTTTATGTGGTATGCCCTTTTTCTTCCTTTCACTTTTGACATTTCTTAGGTCTTACATTTTAGGACATAAAAAGAGATTCTTAAATAGCACATTAAACAATTTTTTAAAAAGAATTTATTTACTTTTAGAAAGGGGGAGAGGGGGAGAGAGAGAGGGAAAGAAACATCAATGTGTGAGAGATACACACACCCCCAATCAGGGACATGGCAGGCAACCCAGGCATGAGCCCGAACCGGTGACATTCTGATTCGCAGGCCAGCACTCAATCCACTGGGCCACACCAGTCAAGGCACCATGTGAAAAATTTTTAAAACAATCTAGTTTTACAATATTTGACTGGGATCACCAATAAATTTGGGTTAACATATAGCACTTATTTTGTTATTTGTTTCACTTTGTGTGTTTTTTAAACAACCTTTTTGCCATCTTTTGGGTTGATTTGTTTTTCCTTCCTTCATTCCGTTTTCCCTCTTCTACTCCAAATTTTTTATCATCTCTTTCTATTCTCGCAGTGCTTTACACTATAACTTTTAACATTCATATTTAACCTGAGAAGTCTCAAGTTAGTCTACATTTTTACCCCCCTGCAAAAATGTCAAGAGCTAAGATTGCTTTAACCCCAATTGTACATACTCTGGTTTCACTATATACCTACTAATATTTTCCAGGATTTAGTGTATCTTGATTTTAATAAATCCTACAAATCATTAGCCACATCCACATGGTTATCATGTCCTTTGTTCACAACTGCCTGTCTCTCAGACCTCTTTCTTGGGATCATCCTGGAGAACAACATCCTTGGGCAGTTCTTAAATGAAGTTTTTTAAGTAACAAACTTTTCCAGCTTTCTTTAGTCTGAAATGCCTTTACTTCACCTTCAATCTTGAGAAATAATTACACAGTATATAAAATTCTAGGTTGACATTTTTTCTCACCACCTTGAAGAAATCATTCCAGTGTTTTGGCTTCCATTTTGACTTCTAATTGATCATATTTTTAAAAGATGATCTGCCTTTTTCTTCTGGCAGGTTTTAAGAGCTCTTTTAAGTCTTTGGATCTTTTAAAATAATTTTATTCTGCTGGGATCTGTTGGGCTTTCTTAAAACAGAGACTATATCCTTCACCAATTTTTGGAAAGTTGTCAGTTTTTCATTTTGATTTATGACTCCATTGTTTTTCTCACTGTTCTCTTTGAACTCTGATTTTCCTTAAGCTAGAGCTGTTTTCTCCTGTCCTAATTTGCCAGGATCCTGTTAAAACTTTGCCTGATACAATATTACCACATCCCATTCCAGAAAAAAAAAAAGAAAAAGCAAAAACCAGCAATCTTAATTCCCTACAAACAATATAATGTTATGTTTACTTCCCCATATTCACACCAACATTGAGCAATATCAATCTTTACCAACCTAACAGGTTAATAGTCATATATAACCCACTGCTTATGTATTTTCATTTTCTGACTGCAAGTAAGGACTATTTCAGATGTTTATAATTAATTTGTATATCTACATCTATTTGTTAATTTCTATGAGGGTATATAGCTTTATTAAATTTTTGTCCTTGTTTTATAATTTTAACTTTATAATACATGTATTAACCTTTTAATCTTATGTTTATATCAAAGATCACAAACTAGTGGCCTACAAAGGTGTACATGGGGGTGTAAACTTTTTTAAATTATAGCAGTTACAAACGTTTGAAAGACTGGGAAAGTTTACATGAAAATATGGATTTTCAGCTTCTCCTGAAAAATAAGAATATGTAGCAAAGGGGTCTGCATTCCTACAATAACACAGAGCTGAAATTGGTAGAAGCCACTGTAAGCCACGAGGGAGAAGATGAGGATCACAGGTAGCTGTAGAATTAATGAGAAACACACAATCAAGGGGCACTTCAGGGACAGAATCTGAGGCAGGTTTGGTGGTCAACAACCAACATGTACAGAGAGACAGATTCCAATCGTGGTTTTCCTATCTTTGATGAGTAGGTGAATGGTGGATTGCTAAGGGAGAGAGACAGTGTAAGAGTTGGTAAGACAGAATTAATCTTTAGACAGAAGGATCTATGAGGTATCTGGGTGAAGCTATTTGGGAAGCAAGAGGAAATAAGGTGTGGAGTTCAAATGAGAAGTGAAGGCTGGAGATATACATATTCTCAGGCAACTCTGGCCAAAGGGCAAAAAATCCCATGGTGGAATGTCACAGATGAGCTGCTCATCCCTGGTCCGCGCGACAACTGCCGCTGGGGTGGAGCACGTAGTGGGGCGCGGGTAGCACAGACGCTCCTGGATCTGAGGGTTACCGTCTGGGGCCAGCAGAGATGGGAACTCGGACTCTGAATCCCGCAGAGCCCCGTCCCGGGGTCGTCCTGGATGGGGAAATAAACACGAGTCATCGCAAACACTTCTGTGTTTGCCAGGAGAGGGGACATGGCTCTTCCCTCTCATGGGGAAGGCCCAGAGCCCCTTTGTTTAAAGGCTTTTATTGAAAAGATTATCAGTGGGACTAGGTAATAGGAATGTGCATCTTATCTCGTTACATCAGTATGTTAATGTTTACAGAGAACAGATGATGTTTTGAAGAAAACAAATGGCAGGAACATACTGATTTACATGGGTCCAAGACAAGACTAGTAAACAAGAGAGATGAGTAAACATGAGAGCATAGTAAACATAGGAGTGCCAAAGAATATAGGGTTAGGGTCTGTGAATAATGTAAATTTCCTTCCCAGCATGAGCTGGTTATCATGGCTTTTGAGGGAAAAACAAAGCATACTTTAAGGAATTTACTTCTAGGCCTGATTTCCCTGGGAACCACCAGATCTAGTTTAGGACTGACTCTGGTATTGTTTTGAGCCATTGCCAGGCGGGGGGAGGGAGGCGCCAAGAAACAAGGAGACTTCTTTCAGATAGAATGAGGACTCAGGCCATGTCCAAGCCGAGTCAAGGGGTGCTGGCCATTTTGCCCTTTCTCCGTGTCCCCCAAGTCCAAGTCTGCTGCCCATACCGTCCGACGTCTGTCTTAGGTGGTTTGTCCTCATGAGAAAACTTACCTGTCATCAACAACCGACTGTTACAGGGCCAAGCAGGGTGATGTGAGGGAGACGCCCCTGCCAGGGAGACAGGTTTTGTCTCCTCAGTGGCCTGTTTTCCCAAGGCCTCCTTGATTATTTCCAGCCTTGGGGCTCTCTCACCTGTCGGTGGGACTACAGTTCCTGAAACCAGACAGGGCGTTTCCCAACAGTGGAACATGTCAAGTGAGAAATGAAGAAGACTAAGGCAGAATCAACACTTAAGGGTCAGCAGAGAAAGAGGAGCGCACAAGGAGGAGTCAGAAGGGAAAAGGAATAATCAAGTGCATAAAGTCTTGAAAGTCAAGGAAAAAGAGAGTTTAAAGATCAAAGACAAATATAACAAAACACTAAAAGTTGATAATTAAGAGATGATCGATAGCATTTTTGAGGTAGCTTCATGGAAGAAGAATGAATTAGGATAAGAAAGGAGGCGCAAAAAGGCAAACATCTCTTCTAGGAACTCCGTAAAGATGAGAAGCAGAACACAACATGGGGGCTTCAGGAAAACTATTAAAGTAAAGGAAGATCGCTGTGCATTTCTCCCATGCCACACTCCTGTGCTGGCTTTCTCAGTAGGTACTGCATTATAGATTTGTGTTTAGTACCTTATTGTGGCTCTGCCCTTCGTGACAAGCCAGTCACTGTTTTCTCTACTGATGCATATGTAATCTGTTTTCTGTTTATATTTTCTATTCTGCATTTGTCTAACAACAAACATTCCTCCCAGTACTGGCACAGTTTTGGGGGATTTGTATCCCATTTTATAAGGTACTAGGTCAAGGTCTTTTTTCCAATTTTTAATGTATACACGAAAGTCATGGCTGAAAACACTCAATATTCCCAAAGTTCATCATCAATCCTACTGTCTCTTCCAGTTATGTAATAAACCACTATGAAGTTCAAGTAACCATCTACTAGTATAGCATCTTTCCAATTTCCAATCATGAGTCCACTGCCCTTATCTAAAAATGTGGGGAACTTGAGGTCTTTTATAGTTATACTGATTCCTGTACCCCCAGTACCCAAGAATCTGATGTAGATCTGGGGTGGGTGCCAGAGAACTGCATTCTTTTTAAAGAGCTCAAGGGGATTATGATGTACAGTTCAGGTTTGGAAGTCACTGTTCTAAATCTTACTTTGTTGGTAAAATAATAAGAAAATTAGTAGCTAGAGTAATGGCGGTACTTTACAGAGCTCTAGTAAGACCAAAACAAAGTGCAAGCTCAGTAAATGAATATAAGAGAAATTACCCTAGTTCCTTAAACAAAAACAAATAGGCCGTTAGCAAGAGTACTATGGCAACAGTGAAGAGGCATGGGAAGAAAACTAATTTCTAAGGCACTCCAGGCCCAAACTCCCAAGGCAATTTAAGAGAAGCCAATGCATATTAGCTCAATTTTATTATTACACCTCTGGAGGATTTCAAAGAACAGGTCTCATGCCTTCTTTTCTTTTTTCTCTCTCTCTTTTTAAACTGCCTGTTAATCTATCTTTTCACAGAAAAAAAATCACCACATACTTTTCATTTTTTATCTTTCACAAGTCCTTAAGAGTGCACATAAAATATATGACCTTTTGACACGTAAAAAATAAAGTTATAGGTATGCAATGACTTGTGATCTTAATTAAGATGGTAAATCAAATCCCACATTGACTCAAATTAAAAAAAAAAACTTGTATAGTATGACTCAGGTTTTATTATTTACAAACACTACTTTGATATTCTTAACTGCCTAACTGAGGCAAAATGTAAAAGAATACGTAAGGGGGTCTTTTAAACTTTGTTTTGCTTACAACGTATTTACTGATAACATATAAATATCAAATAAACAAATCTAAAACACTGATTAATAAAAAAAATAAAACAGAAACTTCATTTTCATTGAATATATGCTATTAATATAAAATTGAGAGAGATATAACCAGATATCGTGTGCTGCCCAATGAGATGCAAAGGAAATATACCCCATCTACCACAAAGTATTCTTGCACAAGAAACAACAAGGGACCTGACCTCATCAAGCCCGTGGATCTAACTACTAGTTTACAGGAAATACAGGGGCTGAAAGAGTATGTTAATACCACCATGCAGATGCCGCCAGCCAAACCCCAAATGTGGGAAATTCCAGAGGATACTTGACCCAGTTTCTTCAATCAGTAAACAGCAAGAAAGAAAAAAAAATTGGAGGGGCGTTCCCACAGGTTCAAAGAGATATTCATCTAAGGCAGTGATTTTCAACCGGTCTACCTCAAGAGGCAGACTGGTGTGCCTCAAGAATTTTTTAAACATGCAATACCTAACTATTTGTCAGGGGCACTGAGCTTTTTTCCCTTAGATTGTCAAATTAAAAAATGACAACAGCCAACACAACAGACATCCAGGATGAATGAATAAAAATTATACCTATTTTTTTGTCAGATGGGTGGGGAAAAAATACCTTTTTTGGTATGCCGCAGAATTTTAGTAATTAATTTATGTGTGCCATGAGAGGGAAAAGCTTGAAAATTGCTGATCCAAGGTAAAGACAGTTAACCAAATGCAATAAATGTCTGGATCAATCTTGTCTAGAACCCGATTTGAATAATCCAACTATAAAAGAATTAAAGAGATATATTCAGCTCTGGCCGGATGGCTCAATTGGTTGGCGCATAGTTCTATGCACCAAAAGGTTTCAAGTTCCATTTCTGGTCTGGGCATGTACAAGAGGCAAACAATGGATGTTTCTCTCTCTCACTCTATAAAATAAAAAAAATCAATAAATGTATCCTCGGGTGAGGATT
The DNA here is from genome assembly GCF_021234165.1 of Pteronotus mesoamericanus. Taxonomy (NCBI): domain Eukaryota; kingdom Metazoa; phylum Chordata; class Mammalia; order Chiroptera; family Mormoopidae; genus Pteronotus; species Pteronotus mesoamericanus. The sequence continues at coordinate 29,248,762 of NW_026555105.1, read as the reverse complement.
AAAAAATAAAAAGACACTGATATATTCAGAAAAATCTGAAGATGGACTATGTATCTGATGACATGAAGAATTTTTTTCTTAGTGGCAATTTACTTAAAAAAAATTCTTGTCTTTCAGAGCTATATATATTCAATCATTTGTATAGAAAATAATATGATGTCCACGATTTACTTTAAAACAATATGGGGGAGGGTGGGCAGGATAAAGCAGGTGGGAGGAGAACATAAAAAAATATTGGCCATATGTTAAAAACGTGACCCTGGATGATGGATAAGTGGGGGTTCATTATATGATTCTATTGTTGTATGTACTTGAAATTTCTAATAATTTAAAAAATTAAAGTAAAAATTCTTCTGAAGGCTTAATTTTTTAAAAGTACCATCATTTGATGAAAACATTTAAGAACCTTAAATATGATGCATTTTTCTTTTAAATATTTGCATTAGTATCCTTCTTCCAAAGTCTCAGAACATAAATTATAATTAAAGCTTGCTTTTCTAATTTGCTAACTTTGAAAGTAATATTTTACAAGTAATGCAAAAGTGTTCTTTATGCTGTGAATTGTTGACTATAATCTTTAGAATAATCTTTCTAAGTAGAAAACAATTGTAAGGCAACCTAAACAAAAATGATCTAACAGGTAGTTGTTAAGCTTTCATCTTCTTTATGCCTCAAGTAAGCCCATTATTGTACTTATAATAGGGCTAGTAACTCCACCTTGAGATTCTTTAACTACTAGTGGCCCAAACTGTAAATATAACTGATTATAGGTATAGGTATAGATACAGATACATATACATACAGTTTGCAAACTCAAAGAACATTACCAACAGGTAAAGTATGGAGGGAGAAGTGCACCATCCTATATTAAACATATTAAGTATGGATATATTAAAAATATAGCTTTGCAGTAAAAAGAGCACATCTCTAAATGTTGATTCTGGTAGGATGAAGTAAAGAACTCTCTGCTAAAAACAAAAAATCTGGATAAAAGAAACATGTTTAAATACGTAGCTGAGTTAAAAAGAAATGAAAATATCAAGGAAATACCAGGAACGGAAAGGGGCAGAGTAAGAAACCAATGGAATGAAACTCCAACAGTCTATGGAGAAGCATCAGATGTGAGGTACAAAGGCAAGGACTGAAGGTGGGGCCTGCCTGTAATCGCAGTCCCCACAAGCCCCAGGAGCAGATGCTGCTCCATCATTGCAGGAAAACCCCTCTGCCTTGACTGGTTCATCTTTCCTTTCGTTGAATGCCGAGAATTCACCATCCCCTGAGGCTCCACAAAACCTTCTCTTGTTTCATTGTTGCAAGACTCCCAGTTTCCTAGATATCAATCCTGTAGAATCCTTTTCCTTCACTGTTCTATTACCACCTTTCAAATGCAAACATTTTTAAGGTACCACTCAGCTCTCAGTCACTTGACTGAAGCTGAAGATGCTTGCATTCACAGTTCCCCCTTCTCTCTTCATTGCTACTGCCTCTCTGCTTTTGTTTCACTGGAGGTCCACAGGGCAGGCGGCCTTTCCACTTGTTACCTGAAAATACTGGACCCTGAAACCTATATAATTTTATAACTAAGGTCACTCCAGTACATTCAATAAAATAAATAATAAAAATAAATTAATTAAAAGATCCGTAACAAAAAAGAAAGGAAAAAAAGATAATAGTGGATGTACTGCAATGATTTGGGGTTTCTGAACGGGAGCCCTAGAGATGGTAGTAGGGTCCTGGAGCAGGCTGTGAGTGTCAAAGCAACGCCCTCCCAGCCTAGGGCATACACACATTGCGCTTCCTTTCACCTCAAGCATTGCTCTGTCCTCCCTCTTTCCTCCGTGGCATTGTGCTTCTCTTGGGTTTACTATGTTTTGTTCTTATCTTTTCTCAGTGGCAGATTGCTCTCTCTAACCCTCCCACCACTGAGGATCTACAAAAAGATAAATATCACTTCTTCACAGGGTTTTCCTCAACACTAGCCCCCCCCCCCCCCGCCCCCGGTCTTTCATTGTGGTCTACTTAAGCGTATGCTCCCTGGACCTGCTTTTCCCTAGGCAGCTATACCCACACCCTTCCACTTTGATGATTTCTATCATTAAAACCTCTTCCTATATATTGAAGCAAGTCTCACTTTTTCTCAGCTCTCTTCTCAAAACACAGCTTTTCTACAAAAAACTTTTCTGGGCTTAGGAAAAAAATAAGATTCCTTAGAAATGTCAACATTGTTAAACAAGTTTGGGCTGCAAAATTTGTCTGGGAATTACATGTTAGTCATATAACATAAATTAAATATCACACTGATGATGAGCTGTTACTGAGGGAGCAGGCTGGCAGCAAACTGAAGTATTTCCATGTAAGTGAGGCATTCAACCAAGTAGGGATTGCACTCTTCCTGACCCTGAAAATGATCTCAGTAAAGGAGTTACAAGGACCAGTGTGAACAGGAAATGGTTACATTTTTTTTTTCAGTTTGTTAAAAGCTGGGTGTTCCTCTAATAGTAATAATACAACCAGAGTCATCCAACTCATGCTAGTTGTGTACCTACTACATACCAGTACTTTGTGAAGCCCTGGGTGTGCCAAGAAAACTGCTGTGCTTCTGAGGGACTCAACTGAGGCTAGAGGGAGAGGCACAGGAGTTAAAGAATGATGGGTATAATGTAAGTGCTACAATAAAGATATGCATTGGGGTTCTGGATGCCAAGAAAGGGTACGCCTAATTAACAGGGGATAGTAACAAACTACACCGAGAAAAGGGAGATCCCCAAGGAAGGGAAACATTCAAGCAGAGTCTGGAAGCATCAGGAAGATTCTGCCAAGAGGACTGAGGATGGGAGGGTACTTTAGGCTTGTCTGTGTAAACCACAGGCAATCCCTATTGACTCCTGGGAACCTCGGTAGGGTAGATGAGGTTTAGACTTCAGAATGCATAAGAATGGGGGAGAGCTAGAGGATGAGGCTGGGGATAAGCAAAGGGTGTTGAACTTTAAGTCATAATCAACTTCACAACCTAAAGTAAAGGATTTTTACAGGAGTTAGTGAGACCCATGAGCATCCCTTGTCATACAGTGCAGATACTGCTAACTTACTGCAGTTTTTTAATTAATATGAAGACCTTGATTATAATGAGGATTGTTTTGCTCTTCACTGATTTATTTAAAATAAAATAATTAGAGTTGATAAACTTGTGAAAGGCTTTAATTTAATTTAAAATCCTAGAAAAAGCCTTTGGCAGAAAAACCTTTGTATTTAATTATTTCATTAAAAATCAGGTGTTTAAAGCACTTTAAAATGATGTTTACGTTGATTAGTTTAAAACAGATTCTGCTCGGAAGAAAATGAAATAGTTCTGTTAAAATAATAGGAGGATGCTTTAGACTTCCAGCCAAGATGGAGGTGTAGGTAGATACACTTCACTTCCTCTCATAACCAAAAGAAAGATAACAACCAATTTAAAAACAAAAAACAACCAGAATTGCCAGAAAACTGAAACGTATGAAAGTCCAACAACCAAGGAGTTAAAGAAGAAACATTCATCCAGACCAGTAGGAGGGGTGGAGACAGGCAGCTCCAGGGGACAGGACCCATAGCAAGGTGGCAGCTGGAGGATCAGACAGTCCCATATTCAAATGTGGGTAAACTGGTAGGAGCAACTGGGGAGTGAGAAAGACTGAGCAACCCAGTGTTTCAGCACCCGGAAAATAAAGCCTCAAAACCTCTGGCTGTAAACACCTGTGGGGGATGGGGTGGCAGGAGAAACTGCCAGTCTTGCAGGAGAGTCCCCTGGAGGGGCCCATGGGGTCCTAGAACATCCACAAGACCACCCATATGAGAATCAGGACCAGGGCAGTACCTGAAAGGGTGCGATGCACATGTGTGAAGTGGGGGAAGTGACTGAAAGTGGCTGAGCCAGAGGCACTGTTCCCTCTCTGACCCCTCTCCCACACGCTGCCACAATACAGTGATGTGAGTTGCCCCACACTCGCAAATACCTAAGGCTCCACCCCTTAAAATAAAATAGGTGTGCCAAGACAAAGAAACATGGCCCAAATGAAACAGATCAAAACTCCAGAAAAAGAACTAAGTAATGAGGAGATAGCCAATCTATCAGATGCAGAGTTCAAAACACTGGTAGTCAGGATACTCACAGGAATGACTGAGCACGGCTACAAAATCAAGCAAAAAGTGAAGGCTATACAAAGTGAAATAAAGAAAAATATACAGGGAACCAACAGTGAAGGGAAGGAAACCAGGACTCAGATCAATGATTTGGAACAAAAGGAAGAAATAAACATTCAACTAGAACAGAACAAAGAAACAAGAATCTTAAAAAATGAGGACAGGCTTAGGAACATCTGGGACAACTTTAAATGTTCCAAGACCCAAATCATAGGGGTGCCAGAAGGAGAAGAAGAGCAAGAAATTGAAAACTTATTTGAAAAGATAATAAAGGAGAAATTCCCCAATCTGGCAAAGGAAAGAGACACACAAGCCCAGGAAGCACTGAGTCCCAAACAAGTTGGACCCAAAGAGGAACAGGCCAAGACACATCATAATTACATTACCCAAGATTAAAGATAAGGAGAGAATCCTAAAAGCAGCAAGAGAAAAGAATAGAGTTACTTACAAAGGAGACCCCATAAGACTATCAGCTGATTTCTGTAAAGAAACCTTACAGGTAAGAAGGGGCTGGAAAGAGCAAGAGAAAAGAATAGAGTTACTTAAAAAGGAGACCCCATAAGACTATCAGCTGATTTCTGTAAAGAAACCTTACAGGTAAGAAGGGGCTGGAAAGAAGTATTCAAAGTCATGAAAAGCAAGGACGACCTACATCCAAGATTACTGTATCCAGCAAAGCTATCAGTTAGAATGGAAGGGCAGATAAAGTGCTTACCAGGTAAGATTAAGTTAAAGGAGTTCATCATTACCAAGCCTTTACTATATGAAATGTTAAAGGGACTTATCTAAGGAAAAGAAGAATATCAAAAAATGTAAACAGTAAAATGACAACAAACTCATAACTATCAACAACTGAACCTAAAAAAGCAAGAACTAAGCAAACAACTAGAACAGGAACAGAATCACAGAACTGGAGATCACATGGAAGGTTATCAGTGAGGAGAAGGCAGAGAATGGGGGAACAGGAACAGGGAATAAGAAGCATAATTGGTACGTACAAAATAGACAGGGGAAGGTTAGGAATAGTATAGGAAATGGAGAAGCCAAAGAACTTTATATATATGACCCATGGACATGAACTAAATGGGAGGAATGATGGAGGGAATAGGGGTACTGGGCAAAGGGGCATGAAGGGGAGAAAAAAATGGGACAGGTGTAATAGCATAATCAATGAAATATTCTCAAAAAAGGAATAGGCAGCTGATTTAAAATTTACTACAAAACTAAAGTAATGAAGACAGTGTGGTACTAGCATAAGGATAGACATATAGAAATAGAATTGAGGGTTGAGAAATAAACCCTCACATTTACTGCCAACTTTTTTTGACGAGTACCATAACAATTAAATGAGGATAGAATAGTCTTTTCAACAAATTACACTGGGCCAACTGGATCTGTCCATACAAAAGAATGAATTCAGACCTTGACCTCACTTCACATAAAAAATTAACTCAAAATGGATCCAAGACACAAACGTAAAACTAAAATTAGAAAAAAAAATAGGTATAAAGCTTCATGGTCCTGGATTAGGCAATGGTTTCTTAAATATGACACCAAAAGCACAACAATAATAAAAAAAAAATAGATAAAATATATTTCATCAAAATAAAAAAATACTTTTGTCTTTCAAAGCAAAAAATCAAGAAAGTAAAAAGACAATTTATAGAAGATAAAAAGTTTGCATCTCATGTATCTGATAAGGAGCCTATCACTAAAATATTCAAAGAACTCCTAAAGTCAATAATAAAAAGGCACCTCAGTTAAGATATGGGCAAAGAATTTGAATAGACATTTCTCCAAAGAAGATACACAAATAACTGACAAGTATCTGAATAGATGCCATTAGCCTTCAGGAAAATGGAAATCAAAACCACAATGAAAGACCAATTCATACCCACTAGGATGTCTATAATCGAATTGAGAGACAGTAAAAAAATATTGACAGGAATGTGGAGAAAATGGAACCATCATATAATTCTGGTGGGAATATAAAATAGTGCAGCCACTTTGGAAAACAGTCTGGAAGTTCCTCAATATGGCAAAACACCGAGGCACAAGATTATATAGAAATTCCATTCTTAGGTGTATATACTTATGAGACATTAAAACATACATCCAGTCAAAAACATGTACAAATGTTCACAGTAGCATTGTTCATGATAGCTAAATAGTGGAAATGACCCAAACATTCAAATGATGAATGGATAAACAAAATGTAACATAACCATACAATGGCATATTATTTGGCAATAAAAAAGTAAAGTACTATGATAAAGGCTACAACATGGATGAACCTTGAAAACATTATGCTAAGTGAAACAAACCAGTTACAAAGAAAAACATATTATATAATTCTATGTATATAAAATGTCCAGAATAGGCAAACTGACAGACAGAACATAGACTTGTGGTTGCCTAGGACTGGCGGGTTCGGGAGCGGGACGGGCAGTATTGGGGCAAAATGGAGACTAACTGCTAATGGGTACTGGGTTTCTTTATAGAGTGATGAAAATGTTCTAAAAGTGAATCTAGTGATGGTTGCACACCTTGGTACACATATAAAAACCACTAAGTTGTGTACTTTAAATGAATGAGTTATATAGTATGTGAATTGTATCTCAATAAAAGCTATTTTAAAAAAAATGGGATGATGATCATCAGAGGCAGATCCAGAAAGAAAAAAACAGCAGTCTCTTACCATAGAAGTTCACACCACAAAGTCAGGAAATCAGGACCCATCAACTTAAGAAGCAGAAGCAAAAGAGAAGAGTCTCACAAATAATGGGAAGAAAAAGAAATACCCCCACTCAAAGGGAAAGGAGGAATCCCCACGAAGAGAACTCAATGAAATGGAGGCAAGTAAACTATCAGACATTGAGTTCCAAACGACAGTTCTAAAGAAGCTCAATGAGCTCAGTGAGCTCAGAGAAAATTACAAAAAAACTACCGGGAAACTATGAAGAACTTATTGCAAACAATATCAGCCTGAAAAAAAGACACAGAAACTATCAGTAAGAGACAAGAGGAAATGACGAATACAATTTCTGAGCTGAAGAAGACAGTAGAAGGAATCAAAAGCAGACTAGATGAAGCCGAGGACCGAATCCGTGAGCTGGAGGACAAGGTAGAAAAAAGCTCCCAGAAAGAGCAGGAAAATGAAAAAGGACTCAAAAAGAATGAAGAGGCATTGAGGGAAATGCAGGACAACCTGAAATGTAATTAATATCCGTATAATAGGGATACCAGAAGGAGAAGAGGATGAGGAAGGGATAAGAGAGCCTGTTTGAAAAAGTAATGATGGAAAACTTCCCTAATTGGAGGAGAGAAAAAGTCACACAAGTCCGGGAAGCACAGAAGGTTCCATTCAAGAGGAACCCAATGGGGCCCACTCCAAGACACATCATCATTAAAGTGGCAAATATCAAAGACAAACAGAGAATCCCTAAAGCAAGCAAGGGAGAAAGAGGTAGTAACATAGAAGGGGGCCCCGATACGGCTAGCAGCCGACTTCTCAACAGAAACACTGCAAACCAGAAGGGAATGGCAAGAAATATTCCAAGTCCTGAAAAGCAAAGGCCTGCAACCAAGACTGCTCTACCCAGCAAGGTTCTCAATTAAAATGGAAGATGAAATAAGGAATTTCCCAGACAAAAGAAGGCTGAAAGAATACACCTCCACCAAACCAGCACTGCAAAATATGCTAAAGGGAGTGCTTTAAGATGAAGAAAAAACTTCTATGAATACCCAGTTCCTTTCAGAGTTGCCAATGCTTGATATTACCAATATTCTTAATACTCATTAATCTGATTGTGACCATGGTGTTATTTTAATTGTTCCTTTACTTTTTGTTGAAATTAAACCTGTTTTAGTATATTTCTTGCCTATTTCTATTATTTATTTTTTTTTAAAGCTTTAAATGACTTTTTGGTATACTTTATCCATTTATAAAGGTTTGTAGAACTTTAAAAAAAAAAACAACAAAACCCCAAAACCTATTAACCATGTTTTAGATGTGTTGCCAATACTTTTCTATTCTATTCCTTCTGTTTAATTTTTTTATATGTATATTAACATATGGTTAAACGTTTAACATAGTCATATTGTCAATATTTACTTTATAGCTTCTGGATTTGAATATTTACTTCAGGTCAGGAAAATATTAGTTCTATTTTTTTTAAAACTCCTTAGATTCTACATATTGATTTTTAACTCACCTGAATATTTCTTGTTTAATGTGTGAATAGGGCTCTATATTTGTTTTACTTCAAGTAACAGTGGTCGATGCACCTTATTTGTTGAATAAGTCTTATTTTACCCATTGATTTGAAATATCAACTTAATCATATATTGTTAGACAGATATATACGTTTGTCTTTAGTATACTCATTATATTTCATTGATCTACTTGATTATTTCTGTGCTGATATCATGTTGGTGTAATTGCTGAGACTTTATAATGGTTTTAAATTTTTTAATACTTTATAATTTGTATAATTAAATACTTTGACATTTAAAAAATAAAATCAATCTGCATTTAAGAAAGATAAACAAACAAACAAACAAATTGGATGAAATGTTTCTCAGCTAAACGGATGGAAACTCTCAGTGTTCTGCATTCCTAAAGTCCTAAATCAAATATGAAGAATGATGCTTTCCTCTAACTGAAAATGTCTGAGACCTGCAGAATGGGATATATGATCATTTGATCACCCTAGCAAATGCTAAGAAGGTAATAGAAACAATTAATGTTCCCCATCATCTTACGAGATTCAGCAAATGTACCAATAAGCATTTGATGTGCAAATCCTGTAATTTTCCAACAGCCTCCAAGCCCCACAGCTATCATAATTAAATATCATTGGTGTTGTTTAGCCTATTAGAATACCATATTAGTACTGCAGACCCCTAAAGTTCAGCCTAGTTTTTACTTTCCAAAAGAGGTAGAGAAAAAAGATATAAAAAGCTAGAAATGGTGGAAAAAAGTATGAAAAAGTGTCCTCATAAGAGGACTATTTATAAACTTTGTACACTGTTGTTATTAAGAAGTTAATATTTTACTAAACTTAGGATAAACTTACACAACGCAAAAATCTTAGCCTTCTAAAAGTTCACATTACCTTGAAAGGAAACCCAGAAGCTGTTTTATTTTCAAGTATATCTTATAAAGAAGGATTTGCTAAGTGTTTCAAAAATGTTTTCTGTTTAAGAGAAACCTTTATAAGTCATTCTTATAAATAATGAGAAATTTCTTTTCCCCCAAGGGAATAATTTCAACCTCACTGTTTCTAAGAATATACAGGGTTAAAACTGTGTAAAACAGATTTTCTCACAGTTGGGGGAGAGCAAAACACCACAAATAGGAAACCAGACAGCTAGGGGGTCAAAACACTAAACTTCCAGGTCAGACTTCTGGTTGCAATTAAGTAAAATTCCTTCAAATATTTGTAAGGAAATCATATTTTTGGTGTCTCCTTTCAGGCCTTGTAACTGTTACGTTTTTAGTAGCAACTTATATTTGTGGGTATATCTGTATCATTTATGAAATACACATAGAGACACACAAGCATACACATTTACATGTATATACACACCCATCTCTGACCCTAGAACTGCAATTTGATCTTGGCCTCAAAGTTAAGACTAGCATCTCTTCTAGGCATTCATTTTTTTATGTTTGAGATTATGTGGAGCTAGTTTGGTTTTTGCTTAATGTAGACAGATAACTTTCTCAAGACATTTCACAAAATAGGTTAAGCTAAGTTTCCCATTAAATAAATAGTTGATGATCAAATAGTTAAAATAAACTTGAAAGTGATTGGAGTTTAGGCTCTAGGTAATAACAACACTGTGGTAGAATGACAAATATAAACAAGCACCACAACAAAGTGTACTTGAGCAGTTATTAAATATGCCTCTATTTAACTCCCGGAGGATAGCCCAGGGGTTCAACGATGCTCCAAACACACTCACCTCACTCAGAAATCTGTGGCAAAGTTGTTTAGAGACAATATAAATGTCTACTCTATCGATGAAATGGACTCTCCCTGCCCAGTTTAAAACAGTTATTACAGTGAATATAAAATTGTTTTGATTATAAATAACTGAAATGGTAAACTGAATATAGAAACTATAAAAATATAATATTAGATCTACTTTCATTCTAAATAATTAGAATAATTAGGGTGTCATATTAGGGAATTTGAAAATGAAAGCTCTCTGGTTTTTAATCATCATTTGCATTGTAGTCTCTAAAATTCCCAAGATACTAGTGAATCTCAGTCCCAAAGTGTTTTAAACCAGTGTGTTCTCCTTCACTAGGGCCTCTCCACTCATTCTCTGTACCCTTCAAAAGGTTCTTACAGATATTTAATGTGTTAGATAACTACTATCTATTTTTCCTCTCAAGTGTCCAATGACTATTAATATCAGTGAGGTGAAACTCATTTAGTACAAATTTTAAAATCTTGGCATTGTGATTGGAGAGCTTGCCAAAAGAAAAGAATTTAAAGGGAACAAACAAGGTGGTAAATGCTATAATTAGTTCCCAGGCATCAGAGGACTACTGTTAGACTGTAACGACCATAGACCTCCCAAGAAACAAACAGTACATGCCTAGGTAAATAGTTTCCACAATACCTTGTCATCTCACACAATAAAAAATCATATGCAATGTCTATGGGAAAATGCCGCAGCTTTATTAGTAGTAGGAGTGGAGAGGTTCCTCATTAGTATCTCTCAAATACAGGAGAGGTCGTCGCTACTTAAAACTTTTCTGAGATGTGTCAAAGTACAGCCTTGTAGAGGTCTTTCTGTGCCTCCTTACCCTCACCTTCCCCTCATCCAAGACACACACACACACACACACAATGTTGCAGCCAAACCATTCAAACAATATAAAGTCAGTGCTTCAGGGGACACATTCCCAAAATGCTAGATTAAATCATGATATTCACTGTGCCTCCCATCCGGTTGTTACCATTTGAAATATTGTGACAAAACAAACTGATCACCAATAGAATGGTTTTACCTCATCCCTATGATCAATTTAATAGACAGGTGACTTTCTCTCCCATTCCTTCTTCCACTCCTAGCAGGACAGAAGCGCCTACCAGTTCTACCTAATCACCAAATGGGATGTCTCTGAAATATTTAGTAATCAATTGGCAGTCTTCATAGATCTGGTAAATGGACAGGACTCTTAGCCAATTAGGACAAATCATAAAAAAAGTCTTACAACCACCATTTAATCATAAAGATCTTTCTAGAATCCAAGCAATTTGTTTTCTACAAATTTGGTAACGTTGCCTTGGACTTTCCAGCTTCAGAATATGCAGAAATTTGAGAGCAGAGAGCCTGTATGTAAATGTGAACAAGTCCAAGCAGAATCAAAAGTAACACTCAAGCTGCAACACTATAAAAGCCCCAAAAGAATCGACACTGCAATCTGAAACTAAGCAATGGCAATGCAGATTTTATTTTGTGAGGGAAAATCCTTGTCTTCCTTATGAGTGGGGCAGAGAGTTAAGGGAGGACAGAGTGGGAAGAAAGCAGTCTACTCACAGGTGAGTTTAGCCAATCCTGTAAGGTTTAAACTAACATTGAAAAGGTCTTCCAGGTGGTTCGAATCATCAACCACTTCGTGTCGTAAAAAGAATCCTAACATTTTTTTGAAGCTTTGTACATCAGGGGTTTTTTTTTGTTTTGTTTTAATTTCTTGTAAAATTAAAATGTAAACAAAAAATCAGTCATTGCTATTCTGGCAATGCCCATAACAGGTGACTATAACAAGTGGGAATATTACCCTTAAAAGTTTAGGTATTTTGTTTTCTTTTCATTTATTGGAAAAATTGGTTAGGCAAGTCTCCCCAGTTTTTGGGAATGCAAAGCACCTTGTGTTGTCACTCCTGCTTTAGCACACTTTTTGTAAAAAGTATAAAACTAAGTTTTACAAATTGCCCATTCCTGGAAAAATAATCTTTGCTGAAATTGTGGCACATTCACCAGAGTGCTTAGGGGCACTTGTTTTCATTATTGCTCTTTTAAGCTTCTCATGTGTGGATGAAAGGCTAGAAATGTTTTGATTGAGTACATTATGGGAAGAAATGTAAATAATAACCAAAGCTATTGAAACACATGTGTAAAGAGAAAACACATGTTTCCACTGTGCCCTAGGATAGGTCTAGTGAAATCCATTTCTATTTGTAAAGAGCTGTGACTAGAAAAAACAATGTCTAAATATTAAGAACAGTTACCAGAATAACAGAAAATTAAAAATATGTTGTGCTGTTTACTGTTTATAAAGCCATATGAGTGCCCAGTTCTTCCTCTTTCAGCCACACACGCCTGACTCTGAAAGTCAGAGAGTCCCCGCATCACTGTGACTGTGCCTGGAGCACGGTTCCACTCCTACAACGGGTGTGCAGAATGACGCGACAGACGCCAACACTCATGGGAATGGCTGGCATGCTGAAGTGACTGTTGAGGCCAGTAGTGTTTGTCAAGGGCTTGTGTTTTGTCAGTGTTACTTACTGAATGTACAGTAATTTTTGATTCTTGTTAATGTGTAAGAAACAGAGGTTAATGTTAATGGGTAAGGATGCTGTTTCAGGGCAAGTTTTCACTGTCCTCTCTGAAAATGCCTGATCGTTCATGTGGAGGAAGGGCCGGGCTCAAAATAAAAAGTGTTTCACTTCCAAAATTTATTTTAAATAGGAAAAGGCTCTGTTTTCAATGGGCTGGGAAAATAAATACAAACCAAAACAAACAGCACATATACAAATCTGCACCCATGGGGACACTGAGGAGAAGGGCTCACAATCAAGCCTGTGTCTGAAGAGCAAAAAGAACGCTTTCTTTGGCAGGTACCAGGCATCGGGTGTGGGGGAAAGGAGGGGAATATTTCTCAGACACAGGGAAGAATAGGAAGAACTTGCTTGCTTTGGCAATTCTCATCTTTTTCTTCTCTTGTTATGTGAACACCCACTGATTTCCTAACATGGTGGTAATGTGCCCCACCGCAGAATGCTGCGTGGGTGTCGATGAAGAGAGAGGAAGCCTGGTAATTCAGCCCTGAACATTCACAGAAGATACCTTGGATGTGACAAAGGAACGAGGAGACGGCTATACACTTTGGCCGGAGATTTAAGCTGAGATTTTAGAGGAGTGTTCAGCTTAGAAGAAAAGCCAAGGGGCGGGGGTAGAGAGGTGGGGCGACCACTGCAAACAGAAACCACAGTACCCAGGAAAATTTAATTTATTTTATGGCATTTTCCAAAGGACTGGGTTTCTTAGATGTTAACTGCAAGAAAACGGTTATACAGAATAGAATAATAGGCAGTAAAAATTTTACTGCTTCACTAACACGAAAATGTAGTGAACCCCTTGTAATGCATCTAGACAATGCATTAAAATAAGCGTTTGGAGCTGGAAGATGAGCTCTGTTTTGGGGTCTATTTTTCCCTTTGCAACTTGTGATCAGAAAAGAGAAGATATAAAATCTAAAATAGAGATATCCATGGTAGTTCAAGCAGGACAATACTCTTGGCTTTCCCATAGTTAAAGACAACTTTGTTTTCATGATTGGAGAAAAATTTTATTAAAAGAAAAATACACACACACCCCCAACCCCCATTTTCCTTAACAGGGATAACAAAGCAGGGAAGACTAGCCAGCCATCAGACAGCCATGTTTATAATACTGCCTCTGACACTAGTTATGTGACCCTGAGCAAACTGCTAGAACTCTTGAGTCTGGTACTCCTCTTTAGAACAGGGTTAAGAATGATGGCTGGAAACGGCTGCCCTGAAGATCTGCCATGACTACGTGGGAGACCCAGCACCTAGCAGGTTGCTCAGTAATGGGTAGGTAGCAATGCTCAAGAATATGAGCGTTACTGGGATGGGGTAGAGCTAGAGGGAAGAGATCCTTGGTCCCTAGCTGCAGAAAAGTCAGAAAATATTGCAGCTAATCTTATACTGGGGTAGGATGTGGTTTTGAATTTCTGAAAGCCAAACAAGAAAAACCACTTAATAATTTGTAATTTACAGACCACTTTCGCCTCTGCCTTTTGTCGAAGGGGCAAAGAGATGTTGCAATGGAAGCATGCCGCAAAGCCTTGGCAAAGAAACACGTGACCAGTGAGTAGAAACCATAATTCATTCCTTTACTTCTTCCAATGTATGTGCTCCCCCTGAGTGACAGACTCCACACCGGGTGCTGAACAGGACACGACCCTTATTCTCTGTGAATCAGGGAACGATGAGTGCTGCTAACAGTCCAGGGTGGACCAGGCAAATGGGAAAGGAAGCATCAGCTTCCTGAGAGAGACCACGCATGGAATCAGATAAGGCTCCTCCGGAGAAGGAACTGCTGAGCACATGCCTGTAGGGTGATAAGGAGCTGGCACAGTGGAGGGTAAGGAAAAGTTTCAGGGAAAAGCAGCAGCATGTGCAAAGGCCCAGAGGCAAGAGAGCACGATATTCAGGCCCAGGCCAGTCAGGCTACAATGACAAGATGATAAATGACCACAGGAGTTTTTTTTTAGAACAGGGTTGCCTGACCAAAGCCATCTGGCACCACTGAATCTCCTCCCCATAGGGAAGAGAGACTCCTCCTGAGCTCAGCTTTCCACAGGTCCAGCTGCAGAGCTGCACAAGTCTCTGGGTACTGGGTAGTTGGCTTGCCCAGCATTCTCTTGATAGCCAGCCTATTTGGTGTCTGAGCCTGGGACTCAAATGTTTGTCACCTCCTTCCTTACAAGGTCATCTTCATGCTTGTTCAATTAAAAGATTGATCAGCGGGAAAACTGGGGTCCCTCTGCTGGAATGCAGCTACAAGGTACATGGGTTTGTACCCTGGCCAAGCTAGCTAAAGGATGCTAAGAGAGCAGATGATCTGTATGCATGATGATCTAAGTAAGGCTGTCAATCTGTGCCAAGTGATTGCCCTGTGTTCCCAGAGAACCTCTGCCTAATGGTGGAAGTCCAATGTAGCCCTGGTATCAGGGCTGTTTCTGAGTGGACAGCTACCTTGGTAGTGAGGGATACCCCTCAGGGAGTGAGAAGTAGTTGCTGGGAGGGCTGATAAACAGGTCAGGCAGGTTTTCTGTAGACCACCTAAGCCCAAGAGAAAGTGGGTCAATTTGATAATGGGGTTGCCCAAAATTTGCGGTCAACTAAAGCGCATGACTGGTCAAGAAGCTTGGTCCATTAGAGAGTCATGACCTGGTAGAATCCTTGGTAGGAACCCTGTCAGTGGCCTGACTCAGACATTTTTGTCTTATTGGTTAAGTGATTATGTCCATAACTCAAAGTAAGATGGAGAACATACTAAGGCCCTACTTAAACTGTATATCATGGACTGAATCATGTCCCTCCAAAACTTATATTTGAAGTCCTAACCTTAGCACCTCAGAATGTGACTATGTGGATGCAGGATCTTTAAAAACATAATTAAATTAAATTAGGTCATTAGGGTAGGCCCTAATCCAATATGACTAGTGTCTTTTTAAGAGGAGAAAATTAGGACACAGACATGTACAGAGGGAGACCCATGTGAAAACACCAAAGGGCGATACACAGAAATTTGGCTTCGGTTAATCTCACAAAGGGCCCAGCAAGTCGTGAAAATCTGCAGTTGTTTTTCTCAGTTGCTGAGCATATAAGTGGAATAGATTAATGCTGATAGAATCCACACTTGAGCTCCATGTCTTGTGGAGGGAGTGCTATTATGGTAACGAAGGGCCAGAAAAAAGTCTCTGGAGCTCCCCTCTGCATCGGAACTGTAAACTAAAAGCAGTACTGATGCCTAGGAAATCAAAGAGACTATGTCACCAACAAAAGCTCAAAGTATCCAAGAACTTTTTTTCATATAATTTTCTTATTTAACTTGACTCTTTGGCCTAAGCAGAAGATACATGGATCTTGGAGAATGATGCTGGATTACTGTAGGTTTAACTAAGCATGGATTCTTCTAGAGGTGGTTTTCCACCAGGAGCACTATAGCACCTAGCATCAGCAGTATAGAGCTGGTAAAATCTGATGTTTCTATCAAATGAGCAGAGAACTCAAGCAAATTTCTATCTATGGAAGGAATATGACACAGCTTCGCTCTTTTGTCTCACTGCTCTATTAATATTCTGTTTCCATGATATGGTTAGTCCAAAAGGACCTTGATTATCTCACTACCTTGTAGGATATTGTTCTGGTTTATTACATTGTAGGCATTATGGTAGGACTTACAGATGAGGAGGAGGCATGTACCCTAGATGTCATGCTAGGACATAGGCATGTCATATATGGTGACAGATGAAACCTATAGAAATGTAGTTTCTGGAAATCTTCAAGATGGTGGAGGAGTAAGCGGAAGTCACACTGACCTCCTCCCAGGACCAACCTGGAATAACAACTAAATTGTGGAGAAATCACCTGGAACAAACAACTGAACAAGAGTGAGAGAGGAGCCTTGTAACCTTGGAGAGAGAAGAATCAGCTTTAGTGCAATCTAACTGGTAAGGAGTGTGGTACAGACCTGAGAAGGCGGGCAGGGTGCCCATGGGCAGCAGCACCAGAAGGATATTGAAACAGCCAGTTGGATCCCCCTGAAAAGAACGGGGCCTAACCAAAAGCGGGATCTCTAGCCTACAATACCAGAGTCCAAAAAGTACATAGATAATAGCCACCTGTGAAAAGCAGCAAGGTTGCTCTCTGCCAGAGACAGGTGGTTGGAGATGCAAAGAACTGTTTAAAGGGCCAACACATAAATTTTTATTTGTAGCCACTTACTCTGGTCTATGGCAAAGGTGGGGGCAGAGTGGGCTAGAGACCCTGAGGGGAGACTAGGGAAGGAGGCTTTGAGGAGAGAACTGAGAGAGCAGCCAGCAGGATCTCGGTACTGATTCATCCCCCATACGGCAGCAGCCATTTTGCTCAGGCAGAGATCACTCCTCCTGAGTGGTACTAGGGTCAAAGGACCCAACAACCCCGCCCCCAGGCGGGATTCCACCCTGCCCTGTGCTGTCTAAGCTGCCTGCTGAGTGCAGAGTGGCAGCCACAGACAGTAAATCCCTGGCTAAAGGGGGCACAGAGAGGTCTGGAGACACTTGAGGAGAGACTGGGGACAGAGGCTTTAGGGAGAGAACAGAGAGAGTAGCTGGCGGGATCCCAGTGTGGACTCCTCCCCCATACGCTGAGGACAGAATCATCCCACCCCTAGGAGGGACTCTGCCCTGCTCTGAGCTGTCTAAGCCGGCCTGCTGAGTGCAGAGTGACTAGATGAAGAGCTGAAGGAGAAAGCCACGAACAGTAGATTACTGGAAGTCTCCAATAGACTGCCTAAGGTCAGACAGGAACGACATCTGACATCATCAGAGGCAGATCCAGAAAGAAAAAACAGCAGTCTCTTACCATAGAAGTTCACACCACAAAGTCAGGAAATCAGGACCCATCAACTTAAGAAGCAGAAGCAAAAGAGAAGAGTCTCACAAATAATGGAAAGAAAAAGAAATACCCCCACTCAAAGGGAAAGGAGGAATCCCCACGAAGAGAACTCAATGAAATGGAGGCAAGTAAACTATCAGACATTGAGTTCCAAACGACAGTTCTAAAGAAGCTCAATGAGCTCAGTGAGCTCAGAGAAAATTACAAAAAAACTACCGGGAAACTATGAAGAACTTATTGCAAACAATATCAGCCTGAAAAAAAGACACAGAAACTATCAGTAAGAGACAAGAGGAAATGACGAATACAATTTCTGAGCTGAAGAAGACAGTAGAAGGAATCAAAAGCAGACTAGATGAAGCCGAGGACCGAATCCGTGAGCTGGAGGACAAGGTAGAAAAAAGCTCCCAGAAAGAGCAGGAAAATGAAAAAAGACTCAAAAAGAATGAAGAGGCATTGAGGGAAATGCAGGACAACCTGAAATGTAATTAATATCCGTATAATAGGGATACCAGAAGGAGAAGAGGATGAGGAAGGGATAAGAGAGCCTGTTTGAAAAAGTAATGATGGAAAACTTCCCTAATTGGAGGAGAGAAAAAGTCACACAAGTCCGGGAAGCACAGAAGGTTCCATTCAAGAGGAACCCAATGGGGCCCACTCCAAGACACATCATCATTAAAGTGGCAAATATCAAAGACAAACAGAGAATCCCTAAAGCAAGCAAGGGAGAAAGAGGTAGTAACATAGAAGGGGGCCCCGATACGGCTAGCAGCCGACTTCTCAACAGAAACACTGCAAACCAGAAGGGAATGGCAAGAAATATTCCAAGTCCTGAAAAGCAAAGGCCTGCAACCAAGACTGCTCTACCCAGCAAGGTTCTCAATTAAAATGGAAGATGAAATAAGGAATTTCCCAGACAAAAGAAGGCTGAAAGAATACACCTCCACCAAACCAGCACTGCAAAATATGCTAAAGGGAGTGCTTTAAGATGAAGAAAAAACTTCTATGAATACCCAGTTCCTTTCAGAGTTGCCAATGCTTGATATTACCAATATTCTTAATACTCATTAATCTGATTGTGACCATGGTGTTATTTTAATTGTTCCTTTACTTTTTGTTGAAATTAAACCTGTTTTAGTATATTTCTTGCCTATTTCTATTATTTATTTTTTTTAAAAGCTTTAAATGACTTTTTGGTATACTTTATCCATTTATAAAGGTTTGTAGAACTTAAAAAAAAAAAAAAAACAAACAAAACCCCAAAACCTATTAACCATGTTTTAGATGTGTTGCCAATACTTTTCTATCCTATTCCTTCTGTTTAATTTTTTTATATGTATATTAACATATGGTTAAATGTTTAACATAGTCATATTGTCAATATTTACTTTATAGCTTCTGGATTTGAATATTTACTTCAGGTCAGGAAAATATTAGTTCTATTTTTTTTTTAAACTCCTTAGATTATACATGACCTGAATGACCAGTTTTCCAGCAGAAAAAAAATTGTGCCTAGTTAGTCAATGGTTCTTCCCAATAGACGGTATCAGCCAGAAGTGATTGAAAGCGATGATATAACCTCACTTGGCATGAAAAAGAAAAATCTGACCAGTGGGTAGAATGGTGAATAGTATATTCTGGGTCCACCTGGGGCCTGTAAGGAGAGAGAGGCTGAGACAGAACTCAGAAGGCATGGTGACAAGGACATTAGGGGAAAAGTTATGCAAAGTGAAAATACTTGTACCTTAGTGAATGTTCTCCAAAAGGCACCATTAAGGAGTTCTTATAATGAGCTGGACAAGATGAATGACATGTCTCATAGATCCTGGCCAGTCTCTCTCCCCAGCTCCCAATTTATCTGCTCAAAGGGCTCATGAGCCATGTGGCCAAGGATAGCAAGGAGGAACAACATGCTTGGACTCAACAACATGAACTTTACCTCACCAAGGCTGAGCTTAGCCAAGCACTCAATTTGTCAGCAGCAGCAATTAATGTGACCCTCCCCACCAGTTCTCCTATCACAGGGAGAAGGACTAGCAGTGGCAGGTGAACTATATTAGACCTCTTTCATCTGAGAGAAGGCAGTAACTTATCTTCACTGGAATGGATCCATCAGGCCTTGAATGTGTCCTCTTTGCCTGCCTTGTTTCTGTAAGCCACATCATCCATGGACTTACTGAAGGCCTCATTCATCATGACCACCACAGTGCTTGTGACCAAGAAACTCATTTTACAAAATAAGGCAGTGGACTCAAAATTCAATGATTCTACCAAGCAATCAAGCGAGGCTCAAATGCAGCTGGACTTACACAATGGTGAAAATGTCTACTGAAAATGTAGTTATGATACAAATGGCAATGAAGGACCTTTTAATGCTTAGGGTAAAGATATATATTAACATGGTCTGACCAGCAGAACAATGTGTTCCCTTGGCCAGAATACATGGTTCCTGAAACCAGAGAATGAAAATGGGAAGTGACTAAAAGGTAATGAAAATGATGACAACCTCACAAAGGCTGGACCATTGATGGTTCGAATCCCTCATGAATGAAGGTCCAGATCACTCTGCCAGATGAAGAATCCTGATCAGCTGAATTATTGGCTAAGGACAAAGGAAATGTGAAATTAAATATTAGAGAAGGGAAGATAGAAACATGAGCTATTTATTTCTTGTGACTGGTTACAGAAATTAGAATGGTAGCATCTCCCAATATTGCCTTTGTTACTGTATCATGTATATATAGCCATACATTAACTAAGTTTTTGGCTTTCTGATTCTTTACTCTTTTATTCGAGATATGTTGACAACAGTTAATGATTTACTCAGTAAGTTAACAAATACAGACTGTGAATGAACTAGTGAAAGAGTAAACATCACTCAGAAATCTTGGACTCGGAACTAGGACTTGAGACTTTGGGTTATCTCTCTTGGAGGAGATCCTGAGCATATTTCCTTGTAGTTGGGAAAACTGCATAGTTGGCAATAGCTTGTTGTTATTGTTTGGGAATTTATGAAAGAGAAAAACTTCACTGGATATTTGTATCTTGTGGCTACTGACCCTCAATTTTTGACCATCCTCTCTCCTGTTTTGGTCACTTTCCATATTTTGTTTTTTATTATTAAAATTTTTTTATCCTCACCCAAGGATATATTTCTTTTATTATTGATTTGAGAGAGAGAGAAACATTAATCAGTTGCATCCTGCACATGTCCTGACTGACTGGGGATTGAGCCCTTTTGGGGTACAGGATGATGTTCCAACCAACTGAGCCACCCAGCCAGGGCACTTTCCACATTTTATAAGTCCTACTTTTCTAAGGTAAATGACAAACATTTTGCAACCCCTGGCTCACCTGCAACTAGGGTACGGCCTTGTAGAAACCTTGTAAGGTATAGCCAGGGCGACAGCCACATGCCAGGCAGTCAATCTTTTGCAGGTTCAGGGCAGAGGCTGATCCCTGATCCTGAGCATCATAGACAGCAGCTGAAATGGTGCCATGTACCAAAGCTGTCTCCAGCATGTGGCTGAGGCTGTGCAGACTGTATAGCTTGAGAACAGGGCTGTCTGGTCTTCTTACACATAGATCCTATGAGCTACCTAATACCTTTAATCAACTTCTCTGAAGAGCCAGATCCATTCTGGTTAGTCTCAAGCAGAAATGAAATTAAATAAAGGATATTAGGCAACTAAGATTCTGGAGCACAAAAGGTTTTAAGCTGGAGACTATTACATTTTTGTTTTCAAAAGGCCACTTTGGCAGCAGAGGTGTAGATGAGTTGGAAGGAAAAATCAGGAGGCTGTGGCAGGAAATCAAGAGCTGTTAAGACGGGCCTCGACTAAGGGAGTAACAGTGGGGAAAAAAGAAAAAAATTCTGAAGAAAAAGACAAACAACCCAATACAAAGGTGAATAAGGACTGTAAATATTTGGTTCAGTCAAAAAATACAGAAAAACAGAAAGATAAATAAAAATCAAAGAGCAAGAGATCTTTTTAAAATTTTGTCCTGTCCAACTTGCAAAATTTAAAAACACTGGTAACACCCAGTATTGGCAAGACTAAGGGGAAAAATATTAATGAAGTAGAGCTGACAGAAATTGACAGTAAAGTCTTTAAAAAAAACTTTCTTACATTAATTTTTACTCAGTCTATTGGAGTAATGTTTCAGGAGACCTAAAAAAGATGAGGTTATTAGCAAGTGTCTGTGCTATGCTATTTGCTGTTAGAGTTTTGAATAGTCTTTGTATTTCTTTACATTATAGTCATTATGCTGTTTTTTAGGAAGAAAACTCAAGAGCACAGAAAATTACTTTTAAGAGTATAATCAGCACAGTTATCAGCCCAGACTTCAGCTCACCCAGCATTAAGTGCTAGGTGAAATTAAGATTACTATAACTTAATTAAGAAATTAAGTTTACTATAAAATGGAGGAGGGAAAATTGGTACAAGATGAGACTTGAAAGGCGGCCGCCTCATGTATCTTGGCTTTATGTGCCATGATAATGCATATTATCATTACATGGATTTGGAAAGAGAAAGGTATGAAACATGTGCAAATGAGGGAATATATTCAATTTACACAAATGCATGAACCACCCACATTCATCCAAAACACTAATAAAGAAATGACAGCTCTGTCTAGTTTTAGGGATCATAAGACACAGAGCTGAACACTGAGGAGGAAATAGGAAAGGCCTTATAGTTAGCGGCTTTGAAATTACTTTTGAAAAAGACATTTAAGTAAGATCACTGAAGCAGCTAAGAATAGGCAGTTAGATAAATGTCTAGAGAGACGTCTTTGACTCTGAGGAAAGAGTAAAAGCATGTATCCAGTTCCCATTTTTTTGGTGAAACTGTTAATAAGCAGTATAAGATGTTGGTATATTGTTGTGTCTGTGCACTTTGTCCCTGCATGTATGCAGGACCTAGAAATGATGAACCTCAGGCATCTGGGGAAAGCAACCTTGTGGTAGAGGTGAGTGAACCATACCCTTCCTTACCTTTTAGAAATGAGTTACTTTATTATGAAGTTAAGCACTTATAGTAAGCTGTGTTATTGGTTTATGCTAGAGTTACACAGCAAGGTATTGGAGAAGAAAAAGGGCCCAGGGGGTGGCAAAGAAACAATCTTTATCACTAAAAGGGAGGGAGCAGGCAGATAAACAGATTATAAAATACAATTATGATGATGGGAATGAAGATTGGTGCAGCCACTGTGGAAAGCAGAATGAAGTTCTCTCAAAAAATTTAAGATAAACTGTCTTATGACCCACTTTTGGGGACTTACCTAAAGAAACCTGAAACACTAATTCAAAAGAATATATACACCCCTAATGTTCACTGCAGCGTTATTTACAGTCACCAAGATTTGGAAGCAGCCCAAGTGCCCATCAGTAGATGAGTGGATAAAACAACTATGGCACATTGCACACCATGCAATACTACTCAGCCATAAAAAAAGAAGAAAGTTTTACCCTTTGCAATACCATGGATAGACCTTGAGGACATTATGCTAAGTGAAATAAGCCAATCAGAGAAAGACAATTACCATATGATTTTGGAATCTAATGAACAAACTGAACTAACAAGCAAAATAGAGACAGGCACATAGACAGAGAGCAGGCTGACAGCTCCTGGGTGGGGGTAGGAGGAGAAGGGATCCGGCAAAAAGAAAAAAAAAAAGGAGCAAGAACTCATGTACGCAGACAACAATGTGGCAATTTTTTGGGGGGAAGGGGTCAGTGGAGGTGGAAGAGGGTATAGGACGGATAAATGGTAATGGAAAAAAACAATAAAAAAATAATGTAAACCCCCCCCCAATTATGATACAATATGACAAATGTTATAAAACTGTTTTAAGTGCCAGAAAGGAGAAACTAAAGACAACTTTGGAGAAGTAATATTTGAGTTGGGTCTTAAAACTTAAAAAGGAGCCTTTCAGACAAAGGAGAAGCCTATAAATGCAAAGGCGCAGAGTTATATAGAATGGAGGTTTGCAGAAGCAGGAAAGAGAGTAGCAGGATGAGACAAAGTAGAATATGTGAGTTATGGCAGGCCTTGACCTTACTAGGAAGAGGAAAGACATAACCATATATGTAATTTATCACATGAACAAACACTTATTAAGTACCTACTGCCAGCCAAGAAATGTGCTCCATGCTGGAAATATAATAGATAATAAAAGAGGCAGAACCTATCTTTGGGTGGCTTACACATTTGCAGAGAGATAAGACAATAATCAAATAGAATGAAAAAAAGTTCAGGATGCTTGTGGACTGGACCAAGGAGACCTGCGGACAGAATAAGCTTCCCTAAGGAGTGGACTCCGAGCAAGGAGCTGATGGAGGTATAGGAAAAGGGGAAGACACGGGCAGAGGCCCCAATATGAGCAGAATTGAGCTTTGGAAGAAAGAAATTAAGTTTACTATAAAATGGAGGAGGGAAAATTCGTACAAGATGAGACTGGAAAGGCGGCCGCCTCATGTATCTTGGCTTTATGTTTTAAGAACTTACACCAACTGAACTGTTGACAGCAGGTGGAGCACTGGCCATAGAAGATGCAAAGAAAACCCAGCTAGGGGGCTGCTGTCCTGGTACAGGTGTCCAGGTGAGGCGGGAGCGTGGGTTGGTTGGTGGCAGAAGAGAATCGGACTAAAATGTGGACAAAAGACACAGTCAGTTAAAGACAGTTATCAGAAGTAGGAAGGAGAAGAAAGATGATGTTTTCACACCAAGTTTACTTTCTAAGAGGGATACTTAGCATAGCCATTTTCCTACAGAGTGGCTGCATTAGCGTCATCCTGCCTCCTCTCACTGGTAATAAACTGTACTACTTATGTCACTACAAGGAAGTCCAGCCCTCATCCCACTGAAGCCTCCATGAAGCAAATAAAGGCTTCTCCTTGTTTGGGGTTGTACAGTAAAATAAACCAAGACAAAGGCAAATGACAAATTGACAAAAATCATTTGTAACATATATAACATTCAAAGGTTTAATATCCTTAACAAGCTCTTACAGACCAATAAAAATGTAAACTTTAAACTAGAAATACTAATAAAAAATTGCAGTTTACAAATATGTGTATCATCAGGATGTTCGCTGCACCATGGTTTACCACAGTGAAAATAAAATGTTGCATGCAACCTAAATTTTTGAGCAATAAATCAGAGAATTAACACTTAATGGAATACTATACAGTCATTAAAAATGGTGATACGGCCCTGGCTGGTATGGCTCACTGGATTGAGTGCCAGCCTGGGAACCAAAGGGTCACTGGTTCAATTCCCAGTCAGGGCACATGCCTGGGTTGCAGGCCAGGTTCCCAGTAGGGTGGCACACGAGAGGCAACCACACATTAATGTTTCTTCTCCCTCTTTTTCTTTCCCTTCCCCTCTTTCTAGAAATAAATAAAATATTTAAAAAAAAAGGATGATGTGGACCCCGAATGGCCAAAACAATCTTGAAAAATGATAACTAAGTCAGAAGTCTCACACTTCCTAATTTCAAAACTTACTACAAAGCTATGGCAATGGAAATAGTGTGATGTTGGAATAAAAACAAACATGCAGACCAGCGGAATAGGATGGAGAACCCAGAAATAAACCCTTACTTTTATGATCAAATGATTTTCGATAAGGGAGCCAAGACCATTCAATGGCAGAAAAGACAGGCCTTTCAACAAATGATGCTGAAACAACTGGATATCCACCTATAAAAGAATGAAATTGGACCCTTGCCTTAAACCATATATAAATATTAACTCAAAATGGATCAGAGACCTAAACGTCAGAGCTAAATACATAGAACTCTTAGAAGAAAAAAACAGCATCATGACATTAGATTCAGCAATGGTTTATTGGCTATGACATCAAGACCACAGGTAACGAAAGAACAGACAAATTGGCTACATCAAGATTAAAAACATTTGTGTGTCCAAGTACACTATCAAGAGAATGAAAAGACAATCCACTGAATGAGAGAAATATTTGCAAATCATGTATCTAATAAGAGGTTAATATCCAGAAATATAAAGAACCTTTACAACTCAAAAACAAAACAACCACAAGTAACCCAATTAAAAAATGTGCAAAGGACATAAACAGACATTTCTCCAAAGATATACAAATGGCCGAGAAGAACATGAAAAGATGCTCAACATCACTCCTTACTAGGGAAATGCAAATCAAAACCACATTGAGGTATCACTTCACATCTATTAGGATGGCTATAATAAAAATAACAGAAAATAAATGTTGACAAGGTTGTGGAGAAAGTGGAACCTTCTCATGCATTGTTGGTGAGAACATAAAATGGTGGGTGCAGTTGCTGTGGAAAGCAGTCTAGCAGTTCCTCAAAAAAATTAAACAGAATTATCAAATGATCCAACAAATCCACTTCTAGATTAGGTATATACCCCAAGAATTGAAAGCAGGGACTCGGCCAGATATTTGTACACCAATGTTCATAGCAGCATTATTCAATCACAATAGTCAAAGGTGGAAACAACCTAACTACCCAACTACTTAATTGACATATGAATGGATAAAGAAAATATATATATTTTTATATGTACAGTAAATACATTACTTAATGTCAGGGATACATTCTGAGAAATGTGTCCTTAGGTGATGCTGTCATTGTGTGAAGATGATAGTGTACTTACACAAACCTAGATGGTATAGCTTACTACTGTATGTACTTTACTGTAAATACTTTACTGTTATACAACTGGCAACACAGGTTTGTTTACACCAGCATCACTATAAACAAGTGAGAACTGTGTTGTGCTAAGATGTTAGGATGGCTGCAGTATCACTAAGCAAGAGGAATTATTCAGCTCCATTATAATCTTATGGGAGCATCATCATATATGCGGGTGCACTGTTGATCAAAACGTCATTATGGCACATGACTCTATATTTATATATTAAAAATATATTTATTTACTAGTGGTTACTAAATATATATGTTAGTGGAAGAGTGATAACCAGGGACCTAGGAAAGGAGTAATGAGTAATTATCCTTTAATGGATGAAGAGTTTCAGTTTGGAATGATGAGAAAGTTCTAGGGATGGATGGTGATGATGGTTGTACATCAATATGAATGTACTTAATGCCACTAAATTATATACTTGAAAATAGTTAAAATGGTAAATTTTATGTTATCTATAGTTTACCACAGTAAAGTAAAGTTTTTTAAAATTGTGATTATGTGTTTTTAAAGGACTTTATATTATACAAGGTAGAAAAAATAGTTCATTACAAAATTGTATAGTTTGATCACTTTTTTGTTTAAAAACAAAGTTCTTGCTCACATGAGCCCAAGAGAGGCTTTGATTTCCATATTGGGGCCAGAGCTGTGTTTTCTACCTGCAAAAAAGGCTGGGAAATTAAGTATTTAGCTTTCTTCACTCGGGAGGAGAGGAATGCTATGGTTGATGGACCAGGCCACCACTACACCAGAGATGGAGGACTGGAAACCTGCTATGTTCCTTTTCCTTTTTTTATCAGTTAGAAGGTGTGACTAGCCACATCTGCTCGGTCCACAAAGAATACTACCAAGAATGCAACCTCCTGTGGCTTTTCTCAAGACTTACACTCTACTAAGCTAAAAACCAGAAAGTATCATCTAATGCAATATTGTTTGGACTAAAAATTCCTTTTATTCAAGGCTTTCTGTTTGGGTAAAATTGTCTGCCTAACTTATCAACTACGCTAGGTAAACACTTCAGATGAAGTATGCCTTCAATGGGGGGTACTTAACACAATTCCTTTCCTAAAAAGATGTTGTATTAGCATAATCTAGTTAACAGCAGTCCAGCACTGTACTCTGAGGATTAACACAGAATTGACTGCATTTGTGCCACAAAGAGTGCTATGAAATGCTGACTTAGGAAAAAATAAAAACACAACAGACCAGAAAGAACAGGGGGCTGGGAATCAGAAGAGCTGGGTCTGAGGTCAGGTGTTGCCACTTGCCACCCAAATACTCTGTCATTCCACATGTCACTTAATCTGTCTATTAGACTCTGGGCTAAGTACATGGAGGAGAAGGGAGAATGCCAAATATACAAGATAATCTGTCCTCAGTAACAAGGTTTTTTATTTGGGCAAGCCCCTTCCTCCTACAGATCTTCAGCTTCCTCCCCTATAATTCAAAGACACTACCATTTCCAAAGTGTCATCAAGAAGTAGGGGAGGATACTTCAACCTCAGTGCCCTTGACATTCTGGGCCACATAATGCTGTGCTGTGTGGGGCGGGGTGGGGGTGGGTAGGCTGTTCTGTGCATCGTAGGGTATTTCGTGGCATCCTTAGCCACTACCCACTAGATGCCGGCAGTTCCTAGGACACTGCTCACACTCCAGTTATGATAACCAAAATTGTCTATAGATATTACCAAATGTCCCCTGGGGCAAAATTCTCCCCAGTTGAGAACCTATGAAATAGAGTGGCATATGTGAAAACATCTAAAAAAGCAAAAAGCTCTAAATCAAGTCAGTACTAAAGCAGATACATTTATAAGGTTATTTCTAAAAAAAAAAAAAAAATCCTTTAAAAAATTTAGTTTCCTTAGGAATGTTTTATTTTCTATTTATATATATTTTGCCTACTGTTAAAAACCCTTCAGGGCTTTTTGGTTAATTTTCTGTACCCAAACAAAGCATCTTCATTAGAACATATTTTTTAAATGTATCACTGTACTAACATGACAGTCAGAGTCAAACATAATTGCCATCTCTACAAAGCAGACGTTTTATCCAAAATCAAAGCACTCTGTGCCTACCTTTTAAGGACAAGGGACTGGATCTTGTGAATTCTGTATTTGATGGCTTGTGCTGTTTACGAACTTCCAAGTACTCCTTAACTCTTGAATCAATGGTTTCTTTTAACAGTAAACAGACCTCCTAAAGTAAATTAAAAAATGAGAGATAACTTTCTAATTTAATGCAATGCAAAAAAAAGTCAACATAATGCACATTAAAAAGTCAACAGTGAGCATTTCATTTTGCTTGCTTTTTTAATGAGCTATGAATGCTGAAAGGAATGCTTTATGTGCTCATGGATAACACTGCAGATACAAATTTGCTACTGAGGTTTGTTGGCTCACTCTGTGATCTGAGAAAATCATTTAATTTTCTTCTGCCTTAGTTTTACATTTCTAAAAGGAAGATAAAAACACTTCAATATAAAAATAAGAGTCCCAAGATGATGAAATCAGTGAAGTATTGTGCCAGCAAGAGCCTCAGGGAAGTGGCCACTGTGGCCAGGCAGGGGACTGTGGACAAGGGAAGGAGCCAGAAGCCAGGGTATATTCAGAGGGAACCCTGACACAAACCAGTCAATGGGGGTGGTCCCCATGGGGATGGATACAAGGGACAGTGTCACCACTTCTCCCAATTTGTTTAAGAGCAACCAGAAACTGGTATTTCATACAACAATTTCCCATTTTTCAAATATGGCTCAACATACTTAAAATCCAAGCACCACCGTTTATTCATTTCTGGCCTCAGGCTTACGAATCTACTAAAAAGAAGGAACAGCATTGAGTAGTGTGTTGAATAGAGAACTAGAAATCAGTCATCTGATTTCCTTCCATGCTCTTGTTAATGATACTGTATATGCCCATTTGCTTTTGTGAAAACTGTACTATATTCACTTATTAATGGTGAAAATAATTTAAATTCTCTTATTTCTCTAAAGCAGATTAATATTTATTAAGCAACAGAAACACATGGTTTTAATTCAATGTCAACATACCATACCACTAGCAAATTTCTGGAGCTGTCTATTGTTATATATATCAGCATTATTTACAAAAAGAAAAACAAAACTTTAAAAGTACAACTACACACTAGGCAGACACTGTCCACTAGAGCTATGCTATCATATACTAAGAAAAGTGTAACTTAATGTAGAAGAAGGAAAAAAATGCACACCAATCTAAATTTCTTAGATTAAGATGTGATGCATAAGGACGGATAATTCTAGTTTAATTCCCAAAGACTCTGAAGAAGGCTCAGAGTTGACGAGGTCACCTCAAACCTGTTTCACTGGTTTCCTACAATGCCATCTCAGGTTGATCTCTTAGAATCTTTATAAATTAAAACAAGAACAAAGTTTTAAGTTGCTTCAAAGGGCAATAAGAGCCAAACTTTACTTTTATTGTAAACACCTGTACTCCTCAAACAGTACAGAAAACACTTGATTTAACTCACAAATACGAGTTTTCTTGATAAAACACAAATACTGGTCCCTTCTCTCCTGCTTTTATTTTGCAGCCCAAAGATGCAATGCCTTGTGGAATACAGAGATATCCACTTACAGTCGAGTGTTTTGGCATTGTTCACACAACAGAAAGGCAGCCTTGCCTCATACGGTTGTTTTAACAATTAAAGAATTTTGCTTCACATGCAGGGTTCAACTATGACTGAGCCTTAAAATATGTGGAAGACATACATGGAAATAGGATTGCTAAAATTTGGCCATAAATGCCCTATAAGGCTAAACCTAAAAATAGTATGACAAAAATAGAGCAAAGGCCATACATACAAACTTTCTCCCTATAGTTTACCAGCTTTCTTTCAATAAGCCAGGTTTGACGAATGGAAGGCAGGCCATGTGCAATGTACTGAATATACTCTAGTAACTGACCACAGCACATCTAACGAAGCATTCTCTTCAGAACCAGAGTAATGCAAGAAAAGGCAAATTCCCAGCTAAACTGGAGGGGCACATGAAAAGACCAAGTTAAAATCAATGTGCAAGAGAGCGCTACATTCGGAATGTCAAGGCTAACAGGGGCTCATGTTTACTTCTTCAAGTTTACAAATGGAACAGTTTGAGTTCAACTGTTTGGGTACACAGACTACTTGTGCTGGACTCAAAATAAACATGTTTAATACATGTAATTAGTTCCTTCTTCTGAAAAGAAACGGTATATTCTTAAAACTTTTACTATATAAAATGACTGTTAAAATGCAATCAAATTGATTGCTCATGAAATCTCAATCATGAGATGATCTAATGACAAAAAAATGAAAGCACTGAGACACTAGACATAGGCTGAAGTCATATACTTTCCTTGACTAGCTCCCCACCACCACACACACACAATTATCCCAGAGCAATT
Source organism: Pteronotus mesoamericanus (assembly GCF_021234165.1). Taxonomy (NCBI): domain Eukaryota; kingdom Metazoa; phylum Chordata; class Mammalia; order Chiroptera; family Mormoopidae; genus Pteronotus; species Pteronotus mesoamericanus. The sequence continues at coordinate 29,218,016 of NW_026555105.1, read as the reverse complement.
TTAATGTCAATGAACATATTTTAAAGGAACTTAAAGGAACTTTGCTTTGGGAGCAAAGCTTGACTTGTTGGCAAGACCTTCCCTATTGCAGCTGCCACTGCAGCAAGCTCTGCAGGTCCAATCGTGCACCTTTGCTAAGTCATGCCCTGCTGCCCGGATATAGGTCCTAGGTGGAGCAGCACAGCTGCGTGAGGCACCCTGGAAAAATCTAGCCTCATGCTTTGGCTAGGAGGTGATTCACATACTCACGGCTTTATTTTAAAGCCTTCCAAATAAATTGACTCTTGGCAAAACTGACTGAATGTTAACAAGAAAAGTCTAAGGCCGAGGCGGTAAAACTAGGAGAGAATGGAGGAAAATCTGGATTCTAAAATGCTGTCAATGTAAGCCAAGTCAGAAGATTTTTGGGTGAGGTCCCCTCAGGTGAATGAATATGTCACTTTGGGGAAATGAACTGTTTTGAATTGAATCATGAGGATTTGTGTTGGTAACCCAAAGCTTGGAATTATATGGAGGTGAGTTGTAGTAGGAAATGCTGGCCTACTAAATATTAAGTCTTGATGAGAGCAGTGTATGGTTTTTTACCTGAATGATAAATCCTGTCATGAAAAATTTTGTGTCTTCCTTCTCCCAGTTTCAGGCCACCATCTTTTGTGAAATTATGACAGCAAAGGCTTGATAATTCTATTACCTTTCGCTTGAAAATGTATTACCGTATAAATTTATTTGGGGGAGATTTTTTTCCTAGTGATTTCCAAAAGTTGATAAGGGAGGGGAATGGTGGTGGTGGTGGTCGGGGGGTGGGGGTGTGTGTGTGTGTGTGTGTGTGTGTGTGTGTGTGTGTGTGTGTGTGTGTGTGTGTGTGTGTGTGGTGTGATGGTGTCCCCTTAATGCACCACCACATTTTAATAAAACTTTCTTTTATTTCTAGCTCTAAGAAGCTATTGTGACAAATAACTATGATGGTCACGTGAAGTATGTATAATATTTTGAAAGTTATGTAAAAGCTGTTGACTGGCTCTCTATCTCTGCTCTCTAGCAAGCAACGATCTGAAGAAAGAAGCAAACCATGTGATGGGAGTTGATGCACTTTCTAACCCTCTGCCAAGGCAGTACTTGGGTGGGATAGCAGACAGCCTCTGGTGGGGCCCTTTCATTACAGATGAGGAGGCTTAGGCCCAGGGAGGTCAAACATCATGCTCCCAGTCCAACAGTTATTCACTTTATTGACTGACCATCCAACTAGTGACTGAACAAGGTAAGAGAAGGAACACTGTCAGACATCGCTGCAGTTGTTGTCACAGGCTCATGATAATAAAAGGATGGTGGAAGATAAAAGTGCACAAGACTGGGATTTCACACAGGTGTGAAAGATCAGCCTTGTGTGAGCCCCACACCTGTTCCAGGTGCTCAGTCTTTTCTTCACAACTAGCCATATTAAAATCCCTGCTCACCTGGAATAGTCACTTTAACCTCTTTTAATACAGACTACTCCTTACCCCAAACAAAGAGGCAGGGAATTTCTGGTTTAAATAATAGAGTGGCATATGAAATGTATGAATGAGTCAGTTTCAGAAGGAACAAATAAAAAGCAAGTGTATGTCTGTCACTGGGAAGACAGTATATATTTTTCAAGGGTTAAATATTAGTCAATATTTTTGCCCACTAATTAAAATGAAAGTTTGAAAAAGCTAATATTTCTTCTAGCAGTAGCTACTTGCATTTAAGTAGTGAAAATTTTTGTGGTACCTCTTTGTTCTTTTCAGAAAACCAGATGATATCTTTGTTTGAACGTTGTGGCAATACATGAAGATCCACCAGGACAGCAAAATCCCCACACTGAAAGACATTAATGGCAGAGTTAGCTCACACCCAGCAAACAATGAGAGAAAATTTCACAAATTCCTATGTGGTTGCTCATGAAATGGCAACAAAGTTTACTACTAGACAGCAATGTTCATAGGAGTCAGGGCTACAAAGCATAACATACTACTCTGCAAATTTAATATTTATGGTAGAAATGCTGGGAGAAATATCATTTAAATCAGAATAGACAAAATAAAATATCTATCTCTGGGCCATACCTTGAAGGGGGATGCCCAGGCATCCAGAGGCAGTTGGAAGATTATCAAACACCAGAGAAGTAAAATAGGTCAGAACTAGATAGACTCCAGGAAAGTGGACAGCCAGGGGAATTCTTTCTTCTAGGTAGGAGAGAACAAATATGTAAGCTACTGGATTTGTAGACAGGCAGAAAGATTGGTTGGGACAACACATCTTGCGATAGGAACAGAAACATGGACAAATGAGAAGATCCAAGGGGAGGAGGGCAGATGCTGAATGACAGTTATCAAAACTACACAAGTTTCATTCATTAAGATATACTACAAAACTACACAAGGCCTGCCTTCTTTTTTTGTTCTATAGGCTAGTGATGTCTAGGACTTTTGAAAAAATGGAAATACCATATATATGTATCAGTTAACAGGGTAGCCAATAGCCACACGTGGCCACTGAGTACTTGAAATGTGGTGATTGCAACCCAGAAGCTGAATTTAAAAATTTTATTTAGTTACAATTTAAACAGCCGCACATGGCTAGCAGCTCTTCGGTAGAGCTACAGACCCTGTAAAAAGCTATAGCCTTATAAATCCTCAACCTATGAGTGAAGTAATTTCTGAGACCCTTTGGATAACTGTGAAAGACCTAATTTAGAAAAGACTAGAAGACCAAGACTAAAGGTTAAGGGTTGTCTAAGAGGCCCTAAGATTCTGTTTATGGTGCATAAGAGATGATCACTTGTGTACCTCTTTGGCTGAACAATTTTTTTTCTATTTTGAATTCTGGGCTATAATTCAATGGTGAAAAGGTATTTTCGACTAATGGTGTGAGAATACCATCTATAAATATGGAAAGAAAATAAAACTTGACACCTAGCTCAAGCCATACACAAAAATTATTTTGAGATGGATCACTGACCCACACATAAATACCAAACTATCTTCCTGACTTTGGAGTAGGAAAAGATTTCTTAGATAGAACCCCAACCCAGAAAGCACTAAATATACGAAAAGAATGGTTCAGTTGGACTATGTCCAAATTTAAAATGTTTGGTAATCAAAAGACACCGTTAACAAAATGAATGTGTATATCAGAGTGGGAGAAAATATTCATAAATGCATATATCTGACATAAAGGATAGGCATCATATTTTGGACACAAATAGATATAAAAAAACAAACAGCACAAACTTGAACAGACACTTCACAAATAATATAAACAAACAGCTAATAAACACATGAAAAAAGTGTTGAACATCAGTCATCAGACAAATGCACATTACCTCCAAGAGATACAACTACATACCTACCAGAGTGACTACAATTAAAAAGCCTGACACACCAAATATTGGTAATGATATGAAGCAATCTAAACTCTCACCCAGTGCTAGTGAAAGTGTAAAATGGTCAACCACTCTGGCAAATGGTTGGTCAGTTTCCTATAAACATACATTTATTTACTGACTGAGCCAGCAAGTACATCTCATGTATTCACCGAGAAAAATAAAACACGCGTTCATAAAAAAACGTGGAAGCAAATGCTCACATAAGTTTTATTCATAGCAGCCCACATGGAAGACAACTCAAGTCTATTTACAGGAGTGTACTCATTCAATGGATATATTCATTCGTTCAACTAGACTACGATGCTCAACATGGACTAATCTCTAAAACATTCTGTTAAGCAAATGAGGGCAAGCTAAAATAATACAGTGTATGTGTCCATTTACATAAAGTTCTAGAACAGCAAAATTAATCTATGGTCAAAGCAATCAGAACAGTGATTGCCGTAAAATACACATAATAAAATATATTAAAAAAAAAAGATGCAGTGATGGCTTAGGTAGGAACTGACTGAGAACAGGCACAACAGAACTTTGTGTAGTGATGGGAATGTTCAATGCCTTGATAGGGTAAGTGCCTAAGATCAGTTTCTTTCCTTTTATAGGAATAATATATCAATAATAAATAATTTTTAAATGCTGAGTAAAAAATGTTCACATTTGTTAACAGTTATTTAAAATGTAAGTATTATGTCCCTAAAAATGTGTGGGTATTTTGGGGAAGACCAAAGTGAAGTTCACTGGGTAATAAATCATGAGATATAATGCAAGATGATCTCCCCTGATGTTAAACAGTGCAGTGTGGCTTACTGAACTGCAGCTGAAGTTTAGTGTGTCACAACAAGCATTTTATTTTAATGAAACAGAATTGAAGAGAGTATTGAAATGGGATTAAAAAATATCAATGGATGAAATGGTAAAGTTAAGTATTGTTTTGTGAAACTTCTGTGAGTGTACTGAGTTATGATGTAAAGCCTGTTTCTTACTGTGGGTTGTGGTCAAAACTCTTTGAAAACCATACTCAAATATACTGTTATTTAAAATTTTTCTTCACAACTGTTGATTATAGAGTTAACCTTTAAGGAGTATGCTGCCACCAGGTGGAGGTCTTTTGCCACAACTACCTGATTTTAGCCAGGGGTTATTAACCTTTCATGCACCATGGATCTCTTTGGCCAGCTGTGAAGCTGATAAAATTTGCTCAGAGTAATGTTTTTAAATGCATGAAACACAATGAATAGTATTCAAAAGAAAACCAATTTTGCTAAAGTGTGGTTGTCCAAATTTAAAAATAAACAAATGTGTGATATAATGATGTATGGACTTGTTTAAGGCATTGGCTCTTGTCACATAGTGAGTGGTAGGTAGATCTAATAACTACGATAAATCCAAAGTAGTGGTAAACATAAATAACATATTCAGATATGTGCCACAACTATAATATAATATGAAAAAAGATATGATTTCTAATGGCGACAAATGTTGCTAATACTATTGTGTTCTGAATACTTCATTCATAATAAAAAATACATTTATTAGAACTTGGTCAAAATAAAGATGTTAATTTTTTTCTCCACCCAAGTTTACCAACCCTGTGATTTCTATCACAGGCCTGTTGAGGCTCTATGGTTTGTAGAACAAGAGCCCCACCAAAGCAGTGAGGTGTGCCTCATAAACTGCTAGTGGATGTAAAGTGTAATATAACATGTAGCAACCCTGATGCCTCAGTCAAACCAAGTTCTTTGCTATTCTTTCTTCATTACCAAAAAAAAAAAAAAAAAAAAAAGTGATGCTTCAACAATCTAACCTGACACTATGTAATAGTAACCTTCTAAAGAATTAAATAGCAAGGTCCAATTTGGTATTTTCTCATCATTTTGTAACTTTGATCCCAAACAACCCAGTATTAGTTTGATCATAAATGGGATAATTAGAATGTCTTTTTAATTTTTTAAAATAAATCGTGAAGTCTTACTCCGTGCTCAAACCCTCCCAGGATTTCTACCAGACTCACCCGTTGGCATGTATGCGGTCCCATCCCCCACAGCAGGGCTCTCCCTCTGTAGCCAGCAGTGCCAGAGGTCTCCAACAAGAGCTCTCTGAAACTCCCACACTAATCAGAGATATTTTGCCTTTCTAAAGTTCCTACTTTCAAAGCTTTGCTCCTTTTCTCCCAGGAATAAAGAGACATTTAAAAAAAAATTAAAAAAGAAAAGCCTCCCACTGCTACCAGCACCATAGCCTCTCCTTCTCCTCCTTAATTAAGCAGAGGTTATTTCTACTCTCAGTAGATAAACTCTCCAGCTCTCTTCTGAGAGGAGCAACACACTAGCCATCACTTATTTCTTAGGCCACAGGAACTCACTTTACACAAGCCCAATTACCTCTTTAACAGGCCAAAGGCTACTAGAAAAATCTGCACATCCTATGCCCTGTGTTGTGAAGCAGTAGGTAGGCCAGGGTCTGGTTCTAGCTCCCTCCACCCAGGGGTTTTGGCTAAAAACCTGGAACCCAACCCTACCTCCTCTCTTTCCCTAACCCTGCACAATCAGTCACCAAGTCTCCTGGATTTTACTTCTTAAAGAACTAAACACACTCCCCTTCTCTTGTTCTGTGTCATCTCTCACTTGGAATACTAGGGCTACTTCTCTGTGTCCCACATGAACTCTCAATGCCCCTACCTGCGCAATCTCAAATATTAAATGAGAGCAATGTGCTCCTTCTGCAGCTTTAACACACAAGCCCCTCAATGCTCCTGTGCCTAGTGAATTCCTAGGCATCTTTGAACCCTACCAGGAGTGTGGACATCTCCAGGAGCTTTTCTGAACAGCTCTTATCTCCCTTCTCTGGTTTAGGCATATATTCATGTACTTATTTCCGTATTTAATGGCCGATCCACGTAGGGGCTTCCCCTACTACACTGTTAGCTTCTTGGTGGAGACGAGGTCCATACCTCAGTAGACTCTGCACCCTGGGATTAGCACAACATAAGCTCACAGTAAGTGCTTAATATTTAATGAAAGAAATAAAGATATGAATGAACAACTGAAGGACAAATGAGCTCTGAAATTTGGGCAAACCACAGCCTTATCTGCAAACTGAGGGCTCTGAGTTCATTCTGGCAACAAAGCCATCTGATTCAGCCCAGGACACTGATGTATCAAAGAACAACTTCCTTACTCCTTACTCTGGAGTGGCAACAACTATGTCATCACCACAACCAGTCATTTTCCATATTAAAAAAAAAAAAGGAATATGAGGATCCTAGGATTACCTCATCCTAAATTACTGCCAGCCAAGCTTTTTGGTGATTTTTCCTACCTCTTTCCTAAGAATTTCAAAGCTGCAACTTAGATTGAACTATTTCCAATTCTCCAGAGGTGGTATCTTGTCTTCCAATTTTACATTAGGTTATAAGATAAAGGTAAAATGCAAACATATAGACATCTCAGAAGCAGGTTAAGAACTCTGGGATATATGGAAGGTTTCCCACATTCTCTCATTCATTCATTTTCCACTGAGCTTCATAAGGACATTGGGCCAGACCCTGAGAGAGGGAGGGACAGCAACAAAACACTGTAGGAAGTGTGACCACAGCGCACACCCAAGGACCAGAGGTAGCCCAGTGGCAACTGTGCCTAAGGGAGGCCCGGGAAGAAAGCATGATGTCTCAGCTAAGGCCTGAGGAATGGGGCAAATGGTGGAAAAAGAAAAACAAATAGCACCTACACAAGAAAAGAGACCCAGATAGCTTGGGGTGTCCCGGGGACAGAAGAGTTTGGTATTGCAGAAAGAGAGCAACAATGAGGCCAACAGGGCAGGAAGGTTCAGACTGTAAAGGAGCCCTGTACAGGCCAAAGGGACCAAGGAGACCTGCAGGCCAAAGAGCTCTCTCAGGTAGAAATGTGGAGCATAGCCTGATAGGGTAAAATCACTGGGGCCAGGCATACAGGTTTAAAGCCACCACGAGAACCCAAACAGGAGACAATGGATCCTGAGGTGAAGAGGAAGGGGCAGATTTGAAGAATACTCAGAAGATAGAATCAAGAACAACCGTTATACTTCTGGTCAAGATGGAGGCATAGGTAGACAATCTTTGCCTCCTTGTATGACCACAAGAAGAATCACATCTAATCTCAAAACAAAAGACTCCCAGAACTGCCACAAAATTGAACTGTATAAAAGTCCAACCACCAAGGATTTAAAGAAGCCATATTCACCCAGATGGGTACAAGGGGCAGAGTGGACTCGGTGTGGCATGGAGAGGTGGAGGCAGCAGAATGGGCAGTCCTACATTCACATGTGGTGGATAAAAATCAGGAGGGATACCTTGGGAGTGAGGGATCCTGGCCCCAGACCAAACTGTGCAGCCTAGGGTTCCAGCGCTGGGAAGAGAAAGCCCCACAACTTCTGGCTAGAAAAACCAGTGGGGTTTAGGGCAGTGGAATAAACTGCTGGTTTCTCAGAAGAGTCTGTTTAAAGGGCCCACACAGTATTAAAACTTACACAGACCTATCCATTCTGGGATTCAATACCAGGGCAACAGCTAGAAGGGAGCCAGTCACATACAGGGACTGGGTGAAGTGACTGGAAATGGGGCAAGTACCAGGCAAACCTTCAGAAGCCAGTCAGCGGCACTGTCCCCTCTCTGACCCCTCTCCACCCACAGTGCCATAAAGCGGTGAAGCAGGTTACCCTGAACTAATGAACACCTAAGGCTCCGCCCATACAACTTAACAGGTGCACTAAGACAGGGAGTCAAAGCAGCTCTACCTAACACAGAGAAACTAACACAGGGAGACTGCCAAATTGAGGAGACAAAGAAATATGCCCCAAATCATAGAACAGAACCCCAGAGAAAAAGAACTAAATGAAATGGAGATAGCTTAAAAACAGAAGAGTTTAAAAAGAGGGTAAAACAAAATGAAGCCAATGATAGGTTTGTACAAAATTCCCACCATAGTCCTAAGCCCCTGCAACATTTCGCTTTGAATTTGCTGGTAAGAAATGTAAAAGGCCAATTGGAGTCCATAAAAGGAGAATGATTTTGTGCTGAGAGTAACTCAATCATTCTTAATACTAAATCTAGAAAGATACTTCTTCTGAATGGCTTCATAAAAAAACATGGCAATTATCTTCCTGGAGTATGGACTTTATTAAAAGGCTTTAGGAAAAACATTAAATACTTTCATATCAAAACAAACTGCATATATGTTACAGCATATTAAAAAGTCACGTGGTTTTTAAAGAAAGCTGTTTGATTAGGACCTGTTTCAGGCTTGTGCTAAGTTTTATCTATAGCATTTAAGTTGATTCTCGCCACTAGCCTGTGAAAGAGCACAACCATTACTCCCATTTAATAGATAAGGAAGTAAAATCAGAGAAGGTAAGGACTAGTCCAATATTTCAGAGTAGTAAAGGATGGACCCAGAAGTCAAATCCAGACCTGTTAGACTCTAAACCCATTGCCATGCTTTATTTTGAAAAAATATTCCCTCAGTGGAAGGAGATTCAGGATTCACTTTCAGACCACATGGTGGGGACTCTTAAGGCTGACTAGCCTGACATCCACACCGCTGTACTTGGGAACTAGCCCCCTGTTCCTTCTAGGGTGGGCGATGGCAGCCATGTGTGCCCATTAGCCTCAGGTGACTGCACCAAGGATTCTAAACAGGGTCCCTCAGCTCCCTTGCCTGGGCAGCTTGACTGCTGCTTGATGGGAGGCACCAAGACTTCAGATACTGAAGCTGAAACTGTGGGGTACCCGGTTGGAACAAGAGTGCAGTGCAGTGGCAAAAGCCCCCACTCCTGCCCCGAGAGACTGAGGCAGGAAGAGTGGTCAGGGAGAAGAAAGGATGAGAAGGGGGTAAAAAGAATGCAGTAAACGCTGGCAGCAATACAGCAGGTGGAAGGTGAGGTGGGGGTAGGAAGAGAGGTCTCCTGACACTCACAATACTACTACCCAGAGAGTTGAAGCTGAGGAAAACTATACACAAATACTTTGTCGATTTAACCCATCCTGGCTTGTTCCTCACTAAAATACTTGCCTAAGAAATAGGATGCCATATACAATAAACCAGCTGACAGGATGGAAGAATAAAGAGTCATTCTATTGGAATATGCTATATCCTTAATCTAACTGCAAAAACTTGCTAAGGGTGAACAAGTTGGCAACAACAGTTAAGATTCATTGAGCACTTGTGTGCCAGATACTATGTGTCAAACCTTTTCGGTACGTTATTGCATTTCATTCTCATGACAACTCAGAGAGGCATAAATGATTACCACTCGGTGTTCTGGAAACACAGAGAAACTTAAGAGCTCCCTTTCTCTTTTAGAAGATCCCTGGTGATCCTGGCTGGTTTTGTTTGGTGTGGTGCCTTGCCAACCTGGCAATACTTGTCAGGCCAGGTACAAGGAACACTCTATAATCTTAGTAACAGATTTAGACACAGCCTGAATTCTATATCACAACACTCAGAGAAAGCCCTCTAATGAATGACAAATGGGAGAATGCCCTGGCACAGGAAGTCCAAGGCTGCAAATCTCTTCTGACACTCCTCAGCTGAGAGTGGTATGCTACCTCCCTCCTCTGGGTGTCAGTTTCCCTCTATGTAAAATGAATGGACACAACTAGATCCAGGTGCCTTCCTCTTTAAGATTCCACTTCCTGGTTGTGTTTTGGTTTGCAACCAGTTGTTGCCCACATAATGTTTGTCCTCCTGTAAAGGTTACAGAAAAGCCACATGGAGCCTAGTGCCTTCTATCAGTTCACCATGGGCCACCAAGCACAGTAGTAAAATCCACCATCGTTTTGGAATAGAGGGGCACATTTTCTGCTGTGCTGACTTCTGTGGGCATGATTTTCACTTGGCAGCCAATGACAGAAAATGCCAGTCACATGGCTAGAAATCATTGTATAAGTCATGTAAAAGGAAAACACGCAATGAAGTTGACAGGCAAAAATCTTAGCAACCAATGGGCTCTTCCCAAAAGCATTCTCCAACACAAACAGGCAGGATTAGGCTCTTCTCTGCTGCCACAGCACTTTATTCGTGTTTCTGTTGTGGAACTCATCACAAGCTGTAAACATCCATCTCCATTAGAGGCCTTTGAGGAGGCGCTACTAATTTGTTACCTTTCAGTTGTCAATGACTAGAACAGGGCCTGGCACACAGATGGCAGTGAAGAGTGTTTGTTAAATGAATGAAAAAATACAATGATGAAAATTACTTAAGTGTCTGCTTGGCCTCTCTCTAGGATGGATTACCACTTTCTTCCCTACACCCTGTCCTCAGAACAAGAAACGCCACAGATTTAAGCTCATGGTTTACAACTAAGGTTGCCTCACCTACTCACAGAATACTGTTACCACCAGAAAATATGGTCACATCAGAAAATGAGTAGCTATGCCCATTGCTCCATACTAAATGGTTATTTTTCTACCTTCCTATCAGATGAACAATCTGCAAAATCTGTATGTGAATTAAGATCCATTAGAGGAAACACATGGGGCTTCCTTGGTTGCAAACAGATGACTATTTCTTTGAGCTCAAGTTTTTCTGGTTGAAAGGGATACAAGGGGAGGGTGTGACTTGTCAGAATGAAAAGGAATCAAGAGGGAGTGTCTCTCTCCTGTCTGGTGCCTGTGGTGAGACTTGACTACAGGTCAGAGATGTACACCTTTCTAGTTGCTTGTTTGTTTTTCTTAACAACTGTATGGCTATGGTTGGGAAAAGATTCTACATGGGTGACAAGCAAATTACAAAGGAATGAGAAAGGTAACAGAAAAGCAGAGCTAATGGGTTTGATGACAACTCCTCAGAGGGGAAAAAAACAGAATAAGAGGCAAATGTCCTTCGGTAAATTTTCTCTGGTTTCCTACTATGAAAGTTTTGGGGTTTGTTTTTTGTTTGTTTGTTTGTTTGTTTGTTTTGCCTAGAGTGCTTATATAGTGACGCAGGGTCTTCCTGTACAAGATTTGGAAAGGGAAACTAAGTGCTGCTGGGAATAAGGCAAAGACAAGCAAAGTGCTTTTACGAAGGGATGCTAAAATTTAACACATGCCACTAGAACTTCAGGTAGTATTTGAGGCTGATCTAAAACTCAACACTGCATCAGGGTGTAGTTAGGAACAGGCCCCCAGTCACCCTCTTTGAAAGATAAGAAGTGATTTCATTTCTTTAGATACTTTCCCTAATGATTTCCATTATTATTCTCTCAATGATGAGAGTGTCTTATCACTGAGCATTAGTGTCTTACCCTGCAAGACACTAATGTTCAGGTGACTGGCCTGTGAGTGTACAGACCCTGTACAGCAGTGAGGCGCTCCATGGCTTGGGGGCAGGATACACTTGACCTCAAACCCTGCCCTGCACCTCAGCGCTTCAAGACTCTGGAGCAATGTAAAGTTGTAAAATGTAAGTTCCTGCAATTTAAAATAATGAAAATACCTAATGGAGTTTTTTTGAGGATTAAATGAGAAAATGCAGATGCATGGTTTCAGCACTGTGCCAGCCATACAAACGGCTCAAGAAGGAAATATGGGCTGGGTTTTCTTTTTTTTTTCTGAAGGTAGAATTTGTCTCAAATTCCAGGGCATTTTAAATAAACTCTAAATTGGCAGTTCTACTGGGGCACAGGTTTCCACCTGTTCCTACTAAGAGCTAAGAAATGTCTCATGATTCTTGACACAGTTTTACTCTGACCACACTGCTGCTTAGAAGAACAGATGGTTTGTCATCATACTAGATTACAGATAAAAATATGAACTTTCTCTCACATATTTCTGCAACAGAGAACATGAAATGAAAAAATAATCTGATGGAAATTATGGTATACTTGTCTATAGAGAACTTACATTGAGAGGATCTTAACGAAAACAAGCAACATTCATAGTTAGCAACATTTAGACCAGGCAGGAGCATGTTCTGGATGAATTAGGACCAACCTAATTAAAAATGGAATTTGGTAAGCAAGTACTAGCAGCATCAGCATCTTCTGGAGCTTGTATATGCAAATTCAGACTTCCCAATCAGAAATTTTAGGGGTGAGCCCAGTATCCTGTGTTTTAACAATCCCTCCAGATTATTCTGGTGCATGCTCAAGTTTAAGAACCATTGTGGTAGGCTAGTATGTATCTTTGAGGATTACTGGCATTCTTTGTACAATACAGCAACATTTCTGGAGGTTACAATAGAAAGGAATATATATGATTAGGTTTCACAATGTAACACAATAGAGGGTGATAGTTCACCAGAATCAAATTATATTATAATGCTAAAACTCACAAGTAAAGAATATCACAATTTCATCATAATAAGAAAATAATTCCCTTAAAGTTGTGAGAAACTCAAATTATGAGTTTCCTTAAAAAGAAAAAAACAGAAGTCTTCCAGAGGTGAATGTGATGTGCAGCCAGGTTTGATAACCACAGATATAATAGTGCCTCACTGAACATCTTAAAAACCCACCTTTGGCCCTGGCCAGGTAGCTCAACTGGTTAGAGCATGCTCCCGATATACCAGGGTTGTGGGTTCAATCCCCGGTCGGGGCACATACAAGAATCAACCAATGAATGTGCGAGTAAGTGGAACAACAAATTGATGTCTATGACTGTCTGCCTGTCTGCCTGCCTCTCATCCTTCCCCTTCCTGTCTCTCTCTCTCAAATCAATAAATAAAAATTAGGGGACTTCCGGTCAACAAGGAGGCACTTTGCCTCCTTGCACAATAAAAAAAAACAACAAATTTAAAAACAAAATATAACCAGAACTGCCAGAAAATCGAACTGTATGGAAGTCCGACAACCAAGGAGTTAAAGAAGAAACATCTTGGGAAACGCCCCATCTGGTTTCAGGAACTGTAGCTTCACTGACGGGCAAGAGGGCCCCAGGGCTGGAGCTGAGCAAGGAGGCCTTGGGAAAACAGGCCACTGAGGAGACAAAACCTGTCCCCCTGGCAGGGGTGCAGCCCCTGCCTCCCTCACATCACCCTGCTTGGCCCTGGAGCATGGCTGGTTAGTCAATGACGGGTAAGACACCTCAATGGAAGGGACAACCTAAGACAGGCACAGCTGCAATGGGCATCAGAGAAGGTCTTGGGGGGCACAGAGAAAGGGCACGAGACCCTCACCCTCCAGCTTTGATTGGCCAGATCCCTTATTCTATCTGAAAGAAGTCTCTTTATCTCTTGGCAGTTCTTCCCTGCCCGCCTGGCTGAGGCTCGAAATAAGAATGAAGGCAGGTACAGCCCTAAACTGGATTGGGCAGTTCCCGGGGTTGGGGGGGGTGGTTAGGCCCAGAAGTTCCCTGAAGCATGTTTTGTTCTTCCCTCAAAAGCTATGATAACTGGCTCATACTGGGAAGGAAATTTACATTATTCACAGAGCTTGACCAGAGGCAGATCTCTTGTGTTCCTTCAATTGTTATCTATGATCTCTGTTTTCTGTAAATAGCCTTTTGATATTGATCAATGAGCTTTGTTGTATACCCCTGCGCATATGGTTCTTCATAAAAGCCACTTCAAGTGAAAGGCTCGGGGCCTTCTCCACCACAGGGAAGTGCCATCCTCCTTCTGGCAGACAGAGAAGTGTCTGGAACGACTCATTTTATTTCCCCCCATCCATGACAACCCTGGGATGGGCTCTGCGGGATCAGAGTCCATACTCCCACCTCAGAAACATTCATCCAAACTGGTAGGAGGGGTGGAGAGGAGCACGGCAAGGCGGCGGCTGGCACACCAGGTGGTCCCACACTTGTGTGCATATAAATTGGGAGGAACAGCTGGGGAGTGAGACAGACCATGCAATCCAGGATTCCAGTGTGGGAAAAGAAAGCCTCAAAATCTCTGGCTGTAAAAACCTTGGGGGTTGCAGCAACAGGAGAAACTCCCAGCCTCACAAGAGAGTTCGTTGGAGAGACCCACAGGGTCCTAGAACAGACACAAGTGAACCCTCCTGGGAATCAGCACCAGAAGGGCCCAATTTGTTTGTGGGTAGCAGGGAAAGTGACTGAAAGCTGGCTGAGAGCCAAGCAGGCGGCACTGTTCCCTATCAGATGCCTCCCTCACATACAGTGTCGTAAGGCTACAACCTGGGTTGCCCTGCTCTGGTGAATACCTAAGGCTCTACCTCTTATAACAAGCCACTGAGACTAAGAAATATGGCCCAAATGAAAGAACAGATCAAAACTCCAGAAAAAGAACTAAGCAACGAAGAGAGAGCCAACCTATCAGATGCAGAGTTCAAAACACTGGTAATCAAGATGCTTGCAGAAATGGTGGAGTATGGTTGCAAAATGGAGGAAAAAGTGAAGGCTATGCAAAGTGAAATAAAGAAAAATGTATAGGGAACCAACAGAGAAGGGAAGGAAACTGAGACTCAAATTAATGATTTGGAGAAGGAAGAGATAAACATTCAACCAGAACAGAATGAAGAAACAAGAATTCAGAAAAATGAGGAGAGGCTTAGGAACCTCTGGGACAACTTTAAACATTCCAACGTCCAAATCATAGGGGTGCCAGAAGAAGTAGAGGAAGAGCAAGAAATTGAAAATTTATTTGAAAAAATAATGAAAGAGAACTTCCCCAAACTGGCCAAGGAAATAGACTTCCGGGAGATCTAGGAAGCTCAGAAAGTCCCAAAGAAGTTGGACCCAAGGAAGTACACACCAAGGCATATCGTAATTACATTACCCAAGATTAAAGATAAGGAGAGAATCCTAAAAGCAGCAAGAGAAAAGGAAACAACTATCTGCAAAGGAGTGCCCATAAGACCATCAGCGGATTTCTCAAAAGAAACCTTGCAGGCAAGAAGGGGCTGGAAAGAACTATTCAAAGTCATGAAAGACAAGGATCTACATCCAAGATTACTCTATCCAGCAAAGCTATCATTTAGAATGGAAGGGCAGATAAAGTGCTTCCCAGATACGGTTAAGTTAAAGGAGTTCATCATCACCAAGTCCTTATTATATGAAATGTTAAAGGCATTTATCTAAGAAAAAGGAGAAGATAAAAAGGAGAAAAAAATGCATTTAGTGCTCAATTATATATATGAATTAAGACATAATCTCATGTATTAGAATAAAAGTGACCAGAATGAGTAACACTTAAAATCATGTTATGAGGATCAGCTGAAGAAAGTAGGATGATTTACCCAAAAATAAGGAAGCAAGCAGGATAAAATAATATTGCCAGGACTTTTACAGGCACAAGAACGATCCTTTCTAGTTCTTTAGGGCCTTAACAGATAGAGAAGCAGATGACAGTGGAGAAACCACAAGGAGACAGGTATTTGCTCCATATAAGAAATACTTTTGCACTGACAGGCTTTCTAACTGGGAAACGATCTATCATGGGAGATGGCATGCTCACCACTCAACCCAGTAGATCAAACTGTACTGACATAAAACGTGAAAATGGACAACCATGTCAATATAGCATTGTTGCCACAGGACAGGTCTAGTTGTGAGGAGTGAGGAAAACCACAGAAAGTATCTGCTACTGATTTAGCTGCATTTTAATGATAGCCACTTTAATCATCTAAACCACTACTGGTTATTGGTTTTTGTTTTTTAATGCACTCGTAAAAATGTGGGCTTAATGACCCCAAGAATCAGAGAACTTGTCTTCTAAGAGACAATTTAACATATAAAGCATGGGCTTTAGAATCAGGTGTCCAAACACTGGCTCTATCCTTCACTAGCCATATGGCCTGGGACAAGTTTCTCAGGTTACCTGCAGCTTAATCCCTTGTCTGTAAAATGGGAGTAAGCATGTCTGCTCCCACAGAGATGTTGTTAGGACCACATTTAAAAAGAAAACAGTATAGTACTAGTTAACGAATAGCAGTTAACTTATAAATTGGGAGTATTTAACAAATAATGACATCAGTTCCAGGAACCCCAACTAATGAGGATGACAAAATTGACCAGTGTTGCCTGTAACTTTCTGTGATGAAGGAAATGTTCTATATCTGCGCTGCCCAAACCTTACTCTCAAGCCACCTGTGGTTACCAAGCACCTAAAATGAGGCTATGCAAATTTTAAATTTTATTTCATTCTAATTAATGTAAATTGGTTTATTCATAATTATTTATTAATCAATTTTAATAGCTACATGGTGCTAGTGGTCACCATACCAGACAGCATAGATACTTCCCTAAAGTGACTCCTGGTTCAGAAATCCTGGTTTCATTATTTTAGTGAGAAACTAAAACCAAAAGAGCAAACAACAGTGGGAACTCTGTAATAGGAAGTGTCAGGTGATGCAAGGGGGATTCCCATCCCGCAGGGAATTCCAGAAACCTCCTCAGAGTGAGGGAATGATAGGGACTAACCTGGGAAATTTCTATGAACTTTACCTAGGACGCTGCTGATCCAATAGAACTTTTATTTAAAGGTGTTTCCCTTGTAAAGAGAAAATGATGCAATAAAAACTGTTACTGCCAATTAGAGGATTAAGAAGTTTAAGTTTCCCTTCACCTTTCACCCCTTTAACCACAACCCTGGTTATCAAATCAGAAAACAAAATTCAAGGAGAATTCTTAAAATTATTATTGCAGCCACTGTAACCACTCCTAATTCCTTGGCTTTTGCAGAGAATGAAACTTCAAGTTTGGTGCTGAATTTCCCTTCTTACCCAGCTCTGCTTCTCAGAGCTTAGGAAACAATCCTGTAACAATACTTTCATCGCTGCTTCATCAAGTTTTTACAAAATGAGCAAGACTTCAAAGAGAATTTTTAACCAATTCATGCCAAAGGCAGGAAATTGAAATGCCAAATGGGATAGACAACTGTTAGACAAACAGACGTGAGGTCTGCTGGTAAGAGCAACAGTCTTTCTTCTCCTGACCCATTTTTAGAGAACTACAAAGAGAAATAAAGTGAGGTAGCTAATTGGTCACAGAACTTGTTTAGAGCCACCTCTACTTTCCTTTTCTAATTGAATGCTGGGAATAACACCCTCTTCAAGGACTGCTCAAAGGGGAAACGTGCTGGGACAGGAGACCATTGATGAAATGGCTTCAGAAGCTGAAGATCATTAATTAAGAATATTGAGAGAGAGGTTGCAAGCTTAGCTGAAACTAGTGGGAGGGACAACTCCGAATCAGCTGCTATCTACTAGCAATTAAACCTTATGAAGGTTCTCAGTGGAAAGTTACAGCTTCTAAGCATTCCTCCTTGAGTAAGTGAAGTTTCCTGAGGTGACTGAACTCTGACGACAGTATCATTGATGTTAGAGTAATATTTCCAACATCCACTATTGTGTACCCTTGATTCTTAGGATGCAATGTCTTCTAAGCACCACTACCCATTGCCTGAAATAATGTTTCTCAATCTTGAGTGTGCATATCAGATTCACCAGGAGAGAGCATGATACAAACACAGACTGCAAAGCTTCACCGCCAGTTTATTTCATAGGCTGAAGGTGGGGCTGAGAATGTGCATTTATAACAGAATTCTAAGTGATGCTGATGCTTCTAGTTTGGAGAACACACTTTGAGAATCAATGGCTTAGAAATAAGGGTTGGCAACCTGGCAGCCTATTAAAAACACCTGGGGAATTCTGAAAAGCTATTTCCAAATTCTACTCAAGACCAATTAAATCAGACTCTTGGGATGGGGCCTAGACATCAGTTCATTTTAAAAGCTCCCTACCTGAGTGTGATATGTTGGCTGGGGTGAGAACCACTGTAGAAAAGATCTCCTTCAAACTATTTAAATTTGGAGCCTACATATACTCTACAAATTAGAGCTAGGGAGGCAGATCCTCACATCTGCTTGGTTCCACTTACCCTTTTGGTGGTGATATTTGGCTGGCTATTTTTTCCTCACAAACCAAAATATAATGATCCTCCTTCTATCAGCAACTCACTTTCACTCTCTCTCCAAGAATTCTCTGAAGATTCACTAATTAGAGCAACTGAAGATCTATAAACAGATATATCTGCTCCTCTCTTAAACACATGGCAGGTAACAAGTGATACATTTTGAAATGAGAACGTTACAACTAGATGAGCAGCAGATGACAATTTTTAAAACATTTAAAAACACCTGGCGTCTTTCTTCCTCAATTTCTATTCTTCTCCAATTCCTTTCCTCCTTTCCAAATCAGATTCTACTTTTCCTCATCTTTACACGTCTATCATTTGCCTGCTTCTACCCTTCCTTCATCATCTGTTTTAATAATACAAGTATGAAGTTTATAGTTAGTTATTCCTATGAAATAAAGTTTTATGATGCCTGTTACTAATTTAACGAATAGGGGAACTAAATATTTTTCTTGGTGAGAAATAAGAAGCTAAATTAAGTTATTTTTGGTATGTACCTCCTGACGAACTCTGAAGTGGGCTTTCACCCTCAACAGGGAACCTATTCCCTACCCTGAATTCTTCAAATTAAGGAATCTTCAGGCTAAAATACGCCATGTGCCACATATCAGCAACTATTGATGAAGTGTGACAGTACAGTTTACCTCAAAGTAATAAGCTAAAGGAAAAAGAAATACATCATTCATAATCTAGAACTGTGGTTCTGAAGCAAAATCATCCTTCCCTCTCCCCTGCAGCCACCCCAATATGCAATGATTGGAAACACTTAGGGTTGTCAAGACTGGCACCTAGTGGGATAGAGTCCAGGAAAGCTGCTAAACATTGTATAATGCACAGGGTAGCCCACAAAAAAGGCACATCTGGTCCAGACTGCCATTAGTGCCCACGTAGAAAAACTCTACTCTAGAAACTGCTACATGAAGAGAGCTGACTTGTTTGGTATTGGAGAATTTGTAGGGTTAAAAGGCCAGCTAGGGGAGGAAGAGAAAAATGAGCAAATGGTCCAGGGTTGAAGAGAACTAGGGCTGCTGCTCATCCTCCCAACTGCCCAGACAACACAAAAAGGGTCCTTTTAGCCTTGAGACCTTGCCAGAAAGTGTCAAGAGGGCTTTTTTTACATGGGTTAAAGATTTAATTTGGTAATAGAAATATTTCATGATTCACCACCTGGCCTACTGCCAGACTATCCCCACTCTACTGCCAGACTATCCCCACTCTATAAAGCACTCTTATATCACTGATAACTTTTTTAGAAAATATTTTATTTCTGTTTAGAGTGAGGGGAATGGACAGAGAAAGAGAGAGAGGGAAACACTGATGTGTGAGAGAAACATCAATCAGTTACCTCTTGCATGCCTACAACTGAGGCATGTGTTCTGACAGGGAATTACCTTTTTAGTTCACAGGCTGGCACTCTATCCACTGAGCCACACCAGCCAGGTGGTTGTTAACTTTTTACAAGGACTAAACTAATGAATAAATGAATGAATGAAGAAATTCTGAACAAATAATATTTTAGAAACAGGCTGGATTATTCATTGTTTGTAAAAATCTAAATGATGGTGCTGCCCATTCTCTTGAGAAAAAAATCATTTTTATTTTGGCCAGTTTGGATGGGGTTTTTCCATAGGAGAAGATGGGGTAACATATAAGTTTTTCATGCATATTAATATCATAATGAGATCATGACTATTAGATGTATGCCCTGTGATTATTAAATTCCTAGAAAAATTAAACTGATTAACAGAACTGTAAATATCAAATTGATCCAGCCTAAAAAGATCAACATTGTGTTTAGATCTTTAATAACCAAAACAAATGATAGCTAGTTTTCATTTGTGATACTTTTCAGGTTTTAAATGCCAAATAGCTACTTAATGGGGCACTTAAAAGTCTAAATTTTAAATGCAATTATATTTATAAAGTGCTTAAATGTGTTTAAAAATCTTATTTCCTTTCTAGGTGTTCACTACAGGGTTGATTTAAATAGCAAAACCCACTAGCTTTCCTGAATTCTTACCTTCTCCCTGTTACAGAAAGAAAAGAGTTGCCAATCAAAGACTGATGAGAAAAGAATGAGCACCAGCAGAAGGGGAACTATCCTTTAGCTATGGCAACCCCCTGTTCTCATTGCCGCTTCAAATGGAGGCAGTTATCCTTGTATATTCTTAGGTTTTACCATGTGATATAACTTATCTCTAAATTAATAACTGTGTAAATATGCCACCAAGAAATGCTAAAATGATCCTATTGAATATGAATAGTTTATCCCAGGCCTATAATGTTCTGTGTCCTAATGCTTCAGAGATCCTAAAATTTTATTAAAATCATACTCCTTGGATTTCCTGCATTTATCAATGCACATACACACGTCAGCTAATGATGCAGCCAGACAGAATTTCATAAGCAGAGAAATGGATGGGAGAAATCTTTTTTTGCAAAAGAGAAAGTAGCCAAACTACGGAAAATGATATGGATATCTAAGGTAGTGCCCACAAGCCAAAATTGTAAATAAGGTTAGACCCTCACATGGTTCCATGGTCTGGGTATACATTACAACATTTTAAACCAAACATTCATTTCATTATAGGGATTTATGCCAGCTGGCAAAGCATCTTTGACCAAAGTGAAAAACGAGCTTGAGTTTTCCTTCCTTGTAAAACTGAGTACATTTGTAGCATTACCAGAAGAGGGCAATGGTGGCCCAGCTAGCATTACTCAGGGCCACAACAGTTACCTGCAGTCAAGGTAATACCTCCCAAGAGACTCTGATCTCAGGAAATAAGCCTGCGCAGACTGCTGGCTTCTAAGTATTGTGCATGCAAAAATACAAGACTCTCTGCCTTTCTCTTTTCTGGAATGAATTAGCAGGCAGCTGGAAGACTACATCATTCCAATATTTCCAACTGATTATGTAGAAATACTGCTCATTCCAACCCAACCAACACATTTTAAAGTTACCATCTTTCCCTGGTCATACAAGCCATAAAACTCTTTATATTCCAAAAACAAGAGGGTGCTTTAAAGATTTCTGAATGGAGAAGACTATTATGTAAGAAGTGCACTAGAAGTCTGCATATTACCATAAGGGCCATTCTAAATTCAGATTCAAATTCACTTTGCTAACCCCACCCTGGCTTTGCAGACTCCTCTGGCAGACTCTCAATTCTGAGTCCTTTTTACCCTCTTGCATGTTTCCAAGTTCATCTTCCCAAACAATGCTTTTCCAGCTCCTTCAAACTTTTCTAAACAAAGCATTCTACAACCTCCTCTCTCTGACAAACCATTCACTCTGCTGTATAGACTTATTCAAAAGTTGCTTTTAAAATATATTTACTTCCAATGAATGAAATGATTTTGTTTTCAGTTAATAAAATTTCAGGCATAAACAAGCAGTGAACGGGTGGGATTATCTGGGGGTAGCTGTGACGGGGGCACGGACACATGAAACACTGGTGGGTGCCTATATTCTCTTTTAATTTGCGAATCCACAAGCCTAAGGATGAAACCTTGTAAGTTCACACCGTGACTTCTCAACTTATACAAACCTACACATTCTCCCCAGACCTGCTCCTTCTCTGTTCTGGCTCAGCCAGCAGTATCAACACCTGTCTGGTTCTGAAACCTTGACATGTCCCTTTCCTCAGCAGCCACATACAACCCATCACCACATCCTGTGTTTTCCCTCACTCACCATCCTGGCCTTCTATCCAAGCCACCACCTTCTCCTTCCTGGCCCCTGACTGCAAGTCTCCCGTGATCTAATTCAACCCCCCTTCACTCCGTTATCAGCGTGATTAAGCTGGTAACTTTTTGAGGGGCATTCCACTGCTCTCAGGGAAAAAAAAGAAGAGAAATTCCTTAGGGTGGCCTGTACGAAACTGACTGACCATACATCCTAGTTTGCTCAAGTCAGTCTCATTTTATGCCTTATTGCCCAAACATAATTATTAATAGCACCTCATTTTGTTCTAAAAACTGTCCCCATTTTCATGATAACCCAGATGGTCTCCTTAGCTACAAAGCCTCTGTGAGGTCTGGCCCCTATCAGCTCCTCCAGCTTCATGTCAATCCACTATCCCCTGCACTCTCTGCTGGCTTTTGTTCATTCACTTAATTTTTATTAATGAAAGCACACCAGACACCCATCCTGTGCCAGAAGCTGAACACAGATCGGGGAACAAAACAGACAGAAGCTTGGCTCTGCTGAAAGGTATTCCCCAACTCTGCCTGCACCCATCTCCCCCTGTGCTCACATCATGGCTTCCTTCAGCCTTGGCTCAACGCCTCTTCCTTGCTGAAAAATTCTGAAGGTTCCAGCCTAGGGTGTCCCACCCTTTACCTTGCTGGCAGCATCATGGGCCTCTTTTTCAAACAATGGTTTAAGATCGCAATGTTTCCTGCTTCTGAGTGATCATTTGACTGACAGATTCTTCCAAGAGATGAAGAGGTCTGTGTCTATTTCTGTTAGTTACTGAAGCCCTGATGCTTAGTAGTGCCTGGTGCAAGAAAGGTCCTCAGTGAGTGTACTGAAGGAAGGAAGAAAGCAGGGTGTGTAGGCCCACCTCTCAACTTGGCCAGTTCTTCTTCCTGGGTCCCAGAATGGCTCTGATGGTGCCTAGAATCTTGTAAATCCTGTCATGACCTTGGCTTTTGGCCCTGCTCACTCCAGCCCTGAGGCTCAAACCTGGTCAGAAGGGTCTGGCTGGGAGCAGAAGCCCCTACCACCTGAATCACTGTCACCCCTGCTCAACTGAGACGCACTCTGTGCTCTGCACGAAGACCTCACTCCCAGCAAAGGGGTGGAGGAATTTCAACCTGGCAAACTGTAGCCAAAGGAAAAAGGGAGGACAGGGTGAAAATTGGACAAAACAGAACTAAAGGCTAAAATTTTCATAGAAACGAAGAGGTATTTCATATAAAAGGATCAGAACATCCAGAAGACACAAGTCAAAAAGCTTCATGCACCTAACAATATTTTTCTCCCCACGAGAGTGACTTTCCAATCTTCTCTCCATTTCAAAGGATTCTCACAAATACGAGGCTCATCTGAGCAGCTTCCCCAAAGAGGTTTTGAAATACTGAAGTTTCCCCTCTTGAGAGAAAAATGTTGATTGTGGCTTATAGAGTCAATGTCCCCCCCATATTTTACCCAACTTGTGGGAGCACTAAAAAGGTGTCAACCCCTGTTTAAGACATGGGTTACTGCCACCAAGGGGCATGGGGTGAGGTGGGGATGAGAGACTGGCTACGTTTTTTGAAATAACTACACTGACAACACCCTGAAGCATGCCAATGCCATGTCCCAGTCGTGAATTTAAGCCAGCAGGTGAGAATGCCACTGTCATCCTTTCTTCCCTCTCATCACCTTCTCAGAGGACCCAGAGATGCACCCACCTAGTAAGGCTGCTGACTGCAATCTTTTGATGCATTCTTTTTTAAAACAAATTAAATATACATAAAAGTTCTAAACTTTTCCCACAGCAGAGTAGATTACTTAACTCTTCCCCTCACCTTGGCACATATGCACACATAACTTTGGAGGCCACTGTGTTCAACTAAAGAAACACCTGAATGACTCAGAGGACACCAGGAGTTATGTAAAGGCAAAACTCTGCCAGCAAACAAACCAAACAATGTCACGGACCCAATGCCAGAAACTGTTACATGGCAGCAATGAGAATTAAATGGGACCAAAGGAGGGCATTTTAATGAGAGAGAAAAACTATAAAGAAATAAAAACTATGCTGAGAATCAAATGCAACAGCCAGCAAACAAATGCAGATAGAAAAAAATGGCAAAACCTGCTTCTCTAAGTTTGTTTCTATTTCAAAGCTTTTCACCTGCTGTTCCCTCTTCTACAATTCACTTCTACCAGATCCCTAGGGAGCTCTCGCGCGTGCGCGCGCACTCTCTCTCGCGCGCGCTCTCTCGCTCTCTCTCTCTCTCTCTCTCTCTCTCTCGCTCTCGTCTAGTAGTTATTTTTCAATTACAGTTGACATTCAACATTATAGTAGTTTCAGGTATACAGCATAATGGTTAGACATTTATGTAACCTACGAAGTGTACCTCCCAGTAAGTCTAGCACCCACCCAGCACCATATAGTTATTACAGTATTATTGATTATATTCCCTATGCTGTACTTTATATCCCAGTGACTATAACTGCCAATTTGTATTTCTTAATTCATTCACCTTTTTTACTCATCCCTACTAACGCCCCTTCCATCTGGTGGCCATCACATTGCTCTCTGTATCTATAAGCCTGTTTCAATTTTGTTTGTCCATTTATTTTGGTTTTTATTCATGTAAGTGACTTGGAGTTCAACTTGAATGCTATTCCTTCAGAGAAGCTCTCTGACCATCGTTTCTGAAATGGAACCTCCTCCAGTCACTAGTCATCAAATTACCACCTTTTATTTTATTCATCTTACTCCTCAGTATCTGAAATTATCTTGCTTCTTTCCTGTGTAGTATGTCATCTCCTGATCAAAAAGTCACCTTTCTGAGACCAGGGACCTTGCTGGTCTTATTCAGAATTGTGTTCCCACAGCTGAGAACTGTTCTTGATACATGGGAAGCAAGCAATAAGTATTTATTGAATAGAAAAAATTGTATTTTTAATTTTTTTTATCATTTAAGTATATTTGTCTCCATTTTCCCACCACCATTTTCCCCTGCCCCACCCACCCCCACCTCTCACCCTCAATCCTTCCCTACTTTGGCTTTGTCCTTGGGTCCTTTACACATGTTCCTTGATCTGTCCCTTCCCATACTCTTCCCTGTTACCCCCATCCCTCCTTCCCTCTCATTACTGTTGGTTTCTTTTTCCTTTAAATGTTGCTGGTTATATTTTCCTTTGCTTGTTTGTTTTGTTGATTAGGTTCCACTTATAGGTGACATCATATGGTATTTGTCTTTCATCCCCTGGCTTATTTCACTGAGCATAATGCTTTCCAGTTCCACCCATGCTGTCATAAAGGGTAGTAGCTCTTTTTTTCTTTCTGCTGCATAGTATTCCATTGTGTAAATGTACCATAGTTTTTTCATTCACTCATTTATTGATGGACACTTAGGTTGCTTCCAGCACTTGGCTATTGTTAACTGTGCTGCTGTGAACACTGGGGTGCACAGGTTCTTTTGAATTGGCGTTTTGGGATTCTTAGGGTATAGTCCCAGCAGGGGAATCACTGGGTCAAAAGGCAGTTTCATTTTTCGCTTTTTGAGGAAATTCCATTGTTTTTCACAGTGGCTGCACCAGTCTGCATTCCCACCAACAGTGTACTAGGATTCCCTTTTCTCCACAGCCTTGCCAGCACTTGCTGTTTATTTGTTTATTATGGCCATTCTGACCAGTGTGAAGTGGTATCTCAGTGTGGTTTTCATTTGCATTTCTCTGATGGCTAGTGATGATGAGCATCCTTTCATGTGTCTCTGGGTCCTGTGTATGTCCTCCCTGGAGAAGTGTCTGTTCAGGTCCTTTGCCCATTTTTTAATTAGATTGTTTGACTTCCTGGGGTGGAGTCTGTGAGTTCTTTATATATTTTGGAGATCAAATCCCTGTCTGAGGTATCACTGGCAAATATATTTTCCCATACGGTTGGTTCCCTTTTCATTTTGCTGATGTTTTCTTTAGCTGTGCAGAAGCTTCTTATTTTAATGAAGCCCCATTTGTTTATTCTTTCCTTTATGTCCCTTACTCTAGGGGACATAGGGGTGAAAATACTGCTGCGTGGGATATCTGAGAGTTTCCTGCCTATGTTCTGCTCCAGGACTTTTATGGTGTTGCAACTTATATTTAAGTCTTTTATCCATCTTGAGTTTATTTTTGTGTTATGGTGTAAGTCAGTGGTCAAATTTCAATTTTTTGCATGTAGCTGCCCAGCTCTCCCAACCCCATTTGTTGAAGAGGCTATTTTTATTCCATTTTATGCTTCTGCCACCTTTGTCAAATATTAATTGACCATAGAGACATGGGTTTATTTCTGGGCTCTCTATTCTGTTCCATTAATCTATGGATCTGTTCTTATGCCAGTACCAGAATGTTCTGATTATATTGGCTTTGTAATAGAGTTTGATATCAGGTATTGTGATCCATCCTACTTTGTTCTTCTTTCTCAAAATTGCTGCAGCTATTCGGGGTTGTTTATGGTTACATATAATTTTTTTTAAATGTTTGTTCTACATCTGTGTAATACATCATTGGTATTTTAATAGGGATTGCGTTGAATCTATAAATTGCTTTGGGTAGTATGGACATTTTGATGATATTAATTCTTCCAATCCATGAACATGGTATATGCTTCCATTTATTTGTGTCTTCCTTAATTTGTTTTTTCAGTGTTGTATAGTTTTCTGCGTACAGGTCAAGAAAAAAATGTTTAAAAACAACAAGAGGAACGCAAGAGTCATAGAGGATGGAACCCATTTCTTTCAGTCCATGTCAGATCGAGGAGGCAAAAATAAAAAAGAACACACAGGACATAAACACATAATGTTGAACTGTAAGCTACATATCAAATTGTACAATGAAAACAGAGAATACATCATCTACCATTTTCTCAAGTATTTGTGAAACAGTCTCTGTATCTCTCAGTCTAAACATCCAATTTCCCAAATGAATCTGAACTTCTCTAAAAAGAGCAAGCAGGAGGTGGGGTGAAGGTCTGATCCAATAATGTGATATATCAGCCAGGGGTGGGGAGTCTGACTCCAGAAAAGGAGTCAAACCATAAGCTGGGTGTCTGCCTGATACATGTTTAGTAAGTCCCTCCATCTTCATATCACATTGCTCAGTGGACTCTCATGTGCAGTCTAAAAAGAGACATGATAAAACCTACTTAGCCAAGAATAAACCTAAATATGTGTTTAAAGCTGAGGATGACATCAATATATGCTCTAAAGACACTGATGTATTCACTGTAAAAAAAATCTCAACATGCATCTAACATGATAAACGGCGTTAATCAGGGCTCTACAGTTTTCCTTTAATGTAGAATCCAGTGCAACACTGGTTCTTGGGAAATTATTAGTAACTGTTCTTTATTTTCTACCTTAAAGTAACTTCAGGTACTTAAACATTCTCCTTTAAAAGTTTTGTTTTAATAAGAAAATTAATGATTTTCTCTTCCTAATCAAATCAGTTTTTGAAGTAAGATGGAAAAAGGCTCATAGCCTCTATATCAAACACTTATGCTCATGTAATATGCATATTTATAAATAATTTATAGCAAGATGGTTGCTTCTCAGCAGCAGGCTCAAATTCCCATTTTAATCAAAACTGATTCTGAAATCTATTTCTCAATTTACTTGTGGTCACGAAGGTTCTTAACACATGAGCCCTCAGACTCCTTCATGGAAATGGGCACTCTTCCCAAATTCCTAAATGCCAGGATGTTATTAACCACTGGTAATCATTTTCTTCTACATTCTGATCCTCTTCAATTCATCAAAGATTAATGTCATGGTGGCACTTCAGAGGGAAATCAAAACTTCAAAGCCACAAAATACCCAGGGTACTATGTACATAGGTATTTCCAAATGTGTAAATAGACCTTGCAAAGAAAAAAGCGCAGATTCACTGAAACATCTAAACACATAAGCTTATATCAGAAACATAAAGACTAACCGATAAAACAAAGTACCAACCACTGCAGTACTTACTGTGTTTCAAATCTCCAAAGAGTACCTCCAAGACTATTTTGCCTCTGAGTCTAGGGTTACATAGGAAAGCCTTTCTACACTATTTTTGTTTCCAAAAACAGTCTTTACTCATCCTCCTGCAAAGCTTTTAAACATATCTTTTGTTTTTTTAAAGTAGCTTTCCTTAAATTAAATATTAAGTTGACAAGTGTCTCAGCTTCTTCATAACTGGCTCTCCAATAAGGATTCCCAAAACTTACAATAAGCACTATACTCTATGGCTGACTGAGTACTGCATAGGAAGCAAGATTGTAACAGAGAGAACTAGTCTTCACACTGCTAGTCAACTTTCCAAATGCTGCTCTGTAGGCATGAGCTCTATAAAATGCACATAGTCTTAGGTTTCTCCATTGGCAGAGAAATAAAACAACTGCCAATCTCTTCTGAGGGCAGAGACCCAAATGGCGTCTGGAACTCATGAAATTCTCCTGGCATTGAGAATATTGCCAAAGCTGAAGTCAGTTTATATCCAGGTGGACTAGAATTGAAAAGAATATTTAACATGATAGCAATTATGGGAAAGAGTCCTTGAATTTTCAGTGATTTTGGTGTTCCTCCTTTCCTAGTGATATGAAATTCTAACAAAACAAGGATTTAAAAAAAGTGAGTTATCAGTATCACTTCTGAACAAGCTATTTATGTTATCTTTCTTTACTGCAGTGCTGAAGAATGAAACATACAATTGAAATGTAAGAATTCAGTATCTCAATGTATTAGCATGACAAGAAAATTACATCTACCTATTCCTCCTAAATTGGGCTTATAGTAGTCTGTCAGGAAAAAGTCCAGTCATTGTTAATACAAGAACAGTTTGTACAACATCAATGTAACCTGGCAGTCAAGGAGAGTGGACTCGAATGCACATAGGTGAATAATGACAACTTCACTGTACTAGTCAGTGGAGGTAGGAGACACCATTGAGTGAGCATGTGTACTGTGTGGCTGTCGTATTCAAAATGATTGTGTGAGTAGAGCAATGAATCTGCATCAAATTTTCCAATAAGGTAGAAACTATTTGGATGATTCAGAAGGCCACGGCTATAGGCAACTGGTGATTGGCAGCTTCATCATGACAATATGACCACTCACGCATCCACATCTTGCGCAGAGTTTTTTTGCGAAACATTAAATTACCCAGGTAACTCAGCCCTGCTACGGCCCAGATTTGGTGCCCTGTAACTTCTGGCTTTTTCCAAAACTAAAATCACCTTTGAAAGGGAAAAGATTTCAGACCGTGGATGGATTCAGGAAAATATGACAGGGCAGCTGATGGTGATTGGGAGAACTATGTGAGGTCCCAAGGTGCCTACTTTGAAGGGGACAGAGGTGTCACTGTCCCATGTACAGTGTTTCTTGTATCTTCTTCAACAAGTGTCTCTATTTTTAATATTACATGGTTGGATACCTTCTGGACAGACCTTGTATTTTCCTTGCACAGGTCCAAATGAAATAATAAATACTACCATGTTTGTAAGTCAGGTACATAAAGAAAAGCTCCAAAAGTTTCTAAGAGCCTTGAATATGAACTGGGTTGCATTTGGTCACATAGTGTGTGTGTGTCTGAAATGTCTGCATCTATGTTTACAAGGAAAGTCCCAAATTGCAAAAACATCTAACATGACCAGTCAAACATGTCAGCCCTGAGCAACATGACTAGGTGGGCAAAAACTGGCCAGCTACCTCAGTTGGATATGGGTCTTCATGTGGATTCAAGGGTTTTCTCTTCTGGGTCTTCAAATTGGACTGTCAAGTCCAGGCTCTCATCCCTTGTCTTGGTATATAAGGAGACAAGAGGGCTCACTCCAAAGACCTAGTCAGGTAAAATAATACACATTCTTAGGAGTTTTTTAGAAAGGAAAAAAAAAAAATCCACAAATATAGCAAGGCCAATGAAGCTTAGTCTACAAGCTCCTTATCTCTCTTGGGTAACCTAAGTAAAATAATTTTCTACTTCATAAATGTTAGTTGGTACTTTTGTTATTACTCCTGAGTATCAGATGAAGGAGAGGAAAATAGAGGGGCAGTAGGATGAGTGACTATGGAAAGTACAAATCACACTTGAATGATTCAATCTCACCATGAAAATTAATTACATTTCAAAAATGATGCTATTTATGAAACTAAATCATGTTCCCATGAAGGGCCCAGTTCTTGTAATGAGCACAAAGTGTTTAAAAATTGCTTTCATGCTCTTCTGTTATGAAATAATTTCAAAGTTCAGGAAAATTGTGAGAATAGTACAAAGTTGAAGAATATCTTAGCACATTTTGAATTATTTTCTAAGAACTTAAAGCTATTTTTAAATTAGTTTCTAAAGTTGAAAATATAATCAATTCTATTCTTCCTTGATAAATGAATGCACAAAACTCATAATGATTAATTACTTGGGAAAGGTAGAACACCAGATTTGTCAACATTTTTTTTTAACTGGAACATGAAAGACAGGGAATGACATCGGTAACCCACTCCCGGGAGTGTGCAGTTAAGGCAGGCTGGAGATTACGTACCATTACAGAGGTACCAGCTGTCCTTCCACCCCCACCCCCACCCCATGAAAATGCAGGATGAAATGCAAATAAAAAGGAGTATTATATTAATGGACACAGTCTTCAATGAGTGTTAATCACTTTTTTCCCCTAGTAAAGAAATAACTGACACATTTAGGTCCTTTATTTGTAATAACAATTTGTCTAAAGCACACTGCACTGTAAAGAAACCTTGGATTAGAACCTCTAATTGAGGTGACAGTTTTGGATTTGCAAATTATTATTCATTATTACCTGAATGCAAGAGGGCCTTATAAGAATATCCTAAAGAAATAGTTTTCAGTGTAATCAAGAACCCTAACACAAATGATAGCAATAAAGCATTTCCAAAGTCTGAAAGAATACCTTCCATTTGCTTTGCACCTCATAAAAGGGGATGGAATAAATTTTTAGGGCAAGAAGCAAAGGGGTTCATATGGATTAAATTGAGAGGATTTGATTGCGAGTTCAACATTGGGCTTTACCAAGGGTTTGTATGTGTATCATAAAGCAACTTGCACACTAAAAGTCTGCTCGAACCATTTCTGGTTGGTAAAGCGTAAAACTAGTCATTTGCCTAATCCTCTCTGCACCTTTCAGATCTCAGTGGTAGCCCCCAAGGTACATGTTTTTATTTCCAGACCCTGTGAATGTTATCCTATTTAAAAAGAAGGTCTTTGCAGATGTTATTAAGGATCCTGAAATAAAGAGATCATCCCAGATTATCTAGATGGGCTCTAATCCAATCTTAAGTGTCCTTGTATAAAGCACACAGAGGAGAAGACAGACAGAGATGAGGTGATGTAGAGACAAAGCAGAGGGATGTAATCACATGACAAGGAAACTGGAACCCACCAGAAACTGGCAGATACAAAGAACAGGTTCATCCATGCTTCTTCCAAAAGAGCAGGGATGGCTCTGACAACTTCAGACTTGATTTCAGACTTCTGGATCCCAGAACTGAGGGAGAATAAGCTTCTGTTGTTTTCACCTACCTGAGTGATTTTTAGTAATTTGTTATGACAGCCTAGAAAACTAACACAGAGGCTTACTAAAAACATATCAGGAGATTAAAAAAAATTGATGAAAACAATACCTGAATGGCAATCTTAAAGATACATTTCAGACAGCTGGCATGTCAGTTTGCTTACCGTTTCTAAAATTACCTGCTTCTCTGAAGTTATCTTCTGAGGAAACATATTAAACTGTGTGTGCTAAAGAATTATACACCATTCATTCCAAAAAGAATCAAGGCAGTTGACAAAACCAAATCCTATTTGCCACAACACCTACTTGAAAACTGTCATTTCGTGCTTTGCTAAACAAAAGTAAAAATAATGTTCTTTCCCAGCTATAATTTTATCATCTGAACAGACAGTTCGATGACTAGAATTCTACTCAATAGAAAATTGGAGAAGAGCCCTCCAGTCTGAGGGAACAGCATGAACCAATGCAGAGGTGTAAAAGCACATGACAATATTGAAACATGTGAAAGGGATGGTGGGAAAGACAAGGCTCTAAATATAGGTTAGAACAGACAGGATCAGCTAGCATCTAGCATACACAGCAATAAGTAAGAGAAAGGACATCAGTGGACAGTGAGACTCTTTTGATGCTCATCTGTAGGAATGCTGGCAGGAGGCATTTACCACAAGACCCCCAAGTCCTTACTCTCTATATCCACTTTCCTTTCTCAGGAAGTTACTAGAAGTATGGTCTATGAAACAAAAGAATAAACCAGAGAGTGGAAACAGTAATATAAGAAAGAGGATCTTACATGGGAGAGGGGTGAAAATATATCGAGGGTGACGTCTGTGCACTGAGCCCCAAATGCAACCAGCCCAGAAAGCAGCAAGCTGACACGAACATTAAAGACAGCTTTAACTAAACACTATGATACAGTGCAGGACATGGGGGGATGTTTCTATGTGAGTGGGTGGGAAACAAGAGGTGTAAATAAGAGTGCTAACTGCCATATACAGACATGGACAGGAAATGTCAAAACCCAGCAAATAAAAAATTACAATACAAACAGCTAAAAAGAAGAATCTTTTGGGTAGAGGATTTCAAGATGGGGATTCGTGGATGACAGCAGCCTGCTACTTTTTTTTTTTTTTTTTTTTTAAACCAAATTTAGTGGGATGATATTAGTTCAAAAGACCCATACAGGCCTCAGGCATACAACTCAACAAAACATCATCTGCATATAGCCATACAGCATTGTGTGCCCACCACCCCAAGCAAAGGCTCTTTCTAAGCCCATCTCCCCCACTCTGCCCACCTCCACCTAGCCCTTATATGACTTTCCCTCTAACTATCACCACAGTGTTGTCTGTGTCTGTGTGTTATGTTTGCATGCTTTTTCTAAGCCCACCACCTTCTTTCATTGAGTCCCCTCCCCTTCCCCCCTGACAGCTGTCAGCCGGTTCCATGTATCCATGCTTCTGTTTCTGTTTTGTTCGCCAGCTTATTTTCTTCATTAAATTCCACATGTAAGTGAAATCATGTGGTATTTGCTTTTCTGACTGGTTTATTTCACTTAGCATAATAATCTCAAGGTGCAAGCATATGAGGTCTGCCCAGAAAGTATTCAGCCATGCACTATGAAAAACAGAGACATTTAGAAACACTGTATATAGGGCAATCTCACTTCAGTCCACTTTGAAGTAGGCACCTTCGCAATCAAAAAACACAAGTTAATTAACTGGGTCTCCATTTCTGGATCACAGCCATAGATCCCTGATTCATCTCCAGTATGACCTTCTTGAGGAAATCTGGCTCATTGGTAGCAGTCTGAATCATGCAGTCTGAACTGCAGCATGATGTTCCTTCTGCTCTAGTAGTAGAAGCCACGGAACAAATTTTGCAATGGCATGTTCCATGCCATGATCCTGCATCAAAATCTTGGACACAGTTTTTGGAATCCCTAGATCAGCTCCTAGTTCTCGCGCTGTCAGTTGCCGAACTTTGTTGGTTGCAGCCTGTACATATTCAACATTCTCAGGTGTTCTGCTTGCTGAAGGCCGTCCAGATCGTGGATCACTTTCAACAGTTTCTGACCATCTTTGAAGTGTTTGTGCCACACTTTTATTAGTGCTGCACCCATTGCATCATCCCCAAAAGCCTTCTAAATCATCCAAAGAGTTTCTGCAAAGGGATGTTCAAGCTTAATGCAAAACTTTATGCAGATTTGTTGCTCTACTCACTCAATCATTCTGAATGTGACAGCCACAGTACATATGCCCACCTAGTGGGATATACCCCCCCACTGACTACAGTGAAGTCGTTATTGTTCACGCATGTACATTCCAGTCCACTTTCCTTGGCTGCCAGGTTACATCGCTGTTGTGCAAACTGTTCTCGTTTTATTAACAATGGCTGGAATTTTTCCGGACAGACCTCATACCATAGGAAAGGTAAGGTTTCCTTCATCTTTTTAGGGCCTGTGCAGTATTCTAATGTGTAAATGTACCACAGCTTTTTAATCCAGTCATTTATTGATGGGCACTTAGGCTGTTTCAGTATCTTGGGTATTGTAAATAATGCTGCAATGAACACAGGGATGCATGTATTCTTTCAAATTAGTGTTTCAGGATTCTTAGGTTACATTTCCAGAAGTGGGATCACTAGGTCTAAAGGCAATTACATTTTTAATTTTTTGAGGAAACTCCACACTGTTTTCCACAATGTCTGAACCAGTCTAACTTCCCCCTAATAGGGCACTAGGGTTCTCTTTCCTCCACATTCTTACCAGTACTTGTACCTTTTTGATTTATTGAGGATAGCCATTCTGGAAGCTGTGAGGTGATACCTCATTGTGATTTTAACTTGCATTTATCTGATAATTAGTGACATTGACCATCCTTTCATGTTTATTGGCCACCTGTAGTGTTATCTTTGGAGAAGTGTCTATTCAGGTATTTTGCCCATTTTTTTAATTGGACTGTTTATCTTCCTGGTGTTAAACTGTATGAATCTTTATATATTTTGGAGATTAACCCCTTATCAGGTGTATCATGGAAGAATATGTTCTCCCATATATTGGGTTACCTTCCCATTTTGTTGATGGTTTCTTTTGCTGTTCAAAAGTTTTTTAGTTAGATGTAGTCCCATGTGTTGATTTTCCTGTTTCCCTTGTATATGAGACATAACAGCAAAATTTCTGCTCTGAGAGATATCTGAGATTTTACTGTTATCTTCTAGGATTTTTATGGTTTCATGACATATTTAAGTCTTTTATCCATTTTGAGTTTATTCTTGTGTATGATGTAAGCTGATGGTCTAGTTTCAATTTGCTGTATGTACCTGTCCAATTTCCCCAACACCATTTATTGAATAGACTGTCTTGACTCCATTGCATGTTTTTTGTCTCCTTTGTCAAATATTAATTGACCGTAAAGGCATGAGTTTATTTCTGGGCTCTCTGTTCTGATCCAGTGATTTATACACCTGTTCTTATGCCAGTACTAGGTTGTTTTGATTACAATGGTCTTGTATATACTTTTCTATCAAGTATTGTCATACCTCCAACTTTGTCCTTTCTCAACATTGTTAAGGCAATTGGGAGTTGACTTTGGTTCCATATAAACTTTTGGAATATTTGTTCGAGAACTGTGAAATATGCCACTGGTATAATATTTTAATAGGAATCGCACTGAACATACAGATTGCTTTGGGTAGTAAGGACATTTTAATGATATTAATTATTCCACTCCATGAACATGGTATATGCTTCCATTTATTTGTACCTCCCTCAATTTCTTTCAATGTCCTATAATTTTCAGAGAACAGATCTTTTACCTCGATTAAATTTATTCCTAGGTAATTTCTTTTTTTGCAATAGTAAATGGGGTTGTTTCCTTAATTTCTCTAATAGTTAATTATTGGTATATAACAATGTCACTGATTTCTGAATATTAATTTTGTATACCGCTACTTTGCCAAATTCTTTTATTAGATAAAGTAGTTTTTTGGTGGCCTTTAGGGTTTTCTATGTACAATATCATGTCATCTCTGAATAATGACAGTTTTACTTCCTTGTTTCCAATTTGTATACCTTTTATTTTTTTTCTTGTCTGAGGGCTGTTGCCAGGACTTCCAATACTATGGTGAACAAGGGTGGTAAAAGTGGGCATCCCTGTGTTGTTCCTGATCTTAATGGAAACACTTTAAGACTTTGCTCATTGAATTTGATGTTGGCTGTAGGTTTGTCATATATAGCCTTTATTACATTGAAGTTTAATTCTTCTAGTCTCACTTTGTTGAGAGTTTTTATCATAAATGGGCGCTGGATTTTTATCACATGCTTTTTCTGCATCTATTGTACAATGATGTGATTTTTATCCTTCATTCTGGTTATGGGATGTGTTGTGTTTATGGATTTGCAAATATTGTACCAACTTTGCATCCCTGAAATAAATCCCACTTGATCATGATGTATCTTTATAATGTATTGCTGGATCCAGTTTGCTAAATTTTGTTGAGGATTTTAGCATATACATTCATCAGGGATATTGGCCTATACTTTTCTTTGTAGTATCTTTACCGGGTTTTGGAATTAGGATAAAGCTGGCCTTGCAAAAAAGCTTGCAAGTTTTCTGTCCTATTGATTTTTTTGGAATATTTTGAAGACAGGTGTTAATTCTTTGCTGAATATTTAGTAAAATTTTCCTGTGAAGCCATCCCATCAGGGACTTTTCTTGCTGAGAGATTTTTTATTACTGCTTTAGTTTCATTTGTCATAATAGCTTATTCAGGTTTTCTGATTCTTCCTGATTCAGTATTGAAAGATTGCATGTTTCTAGGAATTTATCCATTTTGCCCAGGTTGTCAAATTTTTTGGCATATAGCTGTTCACAGTATTTTTTTAAATAATTCTTTGTATTTCTATTGACATCAATTGTTATTTCTCCTCTTTCATTTCTGATTCTTAAAAAATTTGGTTTCTCTCTTTTTTTCTTGGTAAGCCTGGTTAAAGGCATATCGATCTTGTTTACCTTTTCAAAGAACTAGCTATTGATTTCACTGATCTTTTGTACTGTTTTTTAAGTCTCTGTCCTTTATTTCGACCCTGATCTTATTTCCTTCCTTCTACATATTCTGGGCTTTGTTGTTTTTCTGCTACTTCTTTTAGGTGTAGGGTTAGATTGTTTATTTGAGATTTTTCTTGGTTCTTGAGGTAGGCCTGTAATGTTATGAACTTCCATCTTAGGACTGCTTTGGCTGTGTCCCATAGATTTTGGGTTGTTATATGTTCATTTTCATTTGTTTCTAGGTAATTTTTTATTTGTTCTCAATATCATTGTTAACCCATTCATTGTTTAATAACATGTTATTTAACCTCCATGTGTTTGAATGCTTTTCAGGGTTCTTTTGTTGTTGTTGTTGTTGCTGTAGTGGATTTCTAGTTTCATATCACTGTGGCTAGAGAAGATGCTTATATGATTTTAATCTTCTTGATTTTGTTAAGACTTATTTTGTTTCCTAACATGTAGTCCATCTTGGAGACTGTTCATGTGCACTTGAGAAGAATGTATATTCTGCTGCTTTGGGATGAAGAGTTCTATAAATAGCAATTAAATACATCACATCCAGTGTGTCGTTTAAGGATTCTGTTGCCTTGCTTATTTTTTGGTCTGTATGATCTATCCATTGATGACAGTGGGGTATTAAAATCTCCTACTATACTGTATTGCTATTAACCTCTCCCTAATATGCACCAAGATTTTCATCATATATTTAGTTTCTCCTATGTTGGGTGCATATGCTTACAAGAGTTATGTCCTCTTATTGGGTCAATCACTTTAGCATTATTTAGTGACCTTCTTTTTCTCTTGTTATGGCCTTTGTTTTGAAGTCTATTTTGTTAGATATAAGTATTATTACCCTAGTTTTCTTTTAATTTTCATTTGCATGCAGTATTCTTTTTCTATCCCTTTACTTTCAGTTGTGTGTATCTTTTGTTCTGAGGTGGGTCTTTTGTAGACAGCATACACTTGCATATGGGTCATGTTATCTTATCCAGTCAGCTACACTATGTCTTTTGATTGGAGCACTTAAATCCTTTTATATTTTAAGTTATTATTGATTGGTACTTACTTATTGCCATTTTATTCTCTATATCTATGTTCTGCTTTCTTTGAATTTCTCTTTGTGTTTCCCATTATTAAAATAGGACCTTTAACATTTTTTGCAATGCTGGTTTGGTGGTAATAGAATCCTTTAGTTTTTGTTCTTTGTTTTTTTTTTTGTCTGGGAAGCTCTTTATTTTGCCTTCAATTTTAAATGACAGCCTTGTTTGATAGAATAGTTTTGGTTGTGGTTCCTTGCTTTTCATCACTTTGAATATTTCATGTCAATCCCTTCTGGCCTGAAGTGTTTCTGTTGAGAAATCAGCTGACAGCCTTATGGGAGCTCCATTGTTGCTAACCAATTGCTTTTCTCTTGCTGGTTTTAAGATTCTTTCTTTCTATTTAATCTTCATCATTATAATTATGATGTGTCTTGGTGTGGGCCTCTTTGTATTCATCTTGATTGGGATTATCTGTGCTTCCCAAACTTGTGTAACTTTTTCTTTCATCAGGTTAGGAAGTTTTCCGTTATTATTTTTTCAGACAAGTTCTCTATCCCTTGCTCACTCTTCTTCTGGTACCACTATGATGCAGATGTTATTATAATTGATGTTGTCCCAGAGGTCTCTTAGACTTTTCTCATTTTTAAAAACTCTTTCCCTCCCCCCCTTTTTTTTCATGCTCTGCTTGAGTGCTTATTGTTATCTTGTCCTCTAAACCACTGATTCAATCTTCTGCTTCATGTAACCTCCTGTTGATTCCTTCTGGTGTATTCTTCATTTCAGATACTGTGTTTTTCATTTCTGACTGGTTCTTTCCTATGGTTTCTATGTCCTTTTTAGTGCTTACTATCTCTTTATGTCCTTGCTGAGATCATCCATTCTTCCCCTAAGGTCTTTGAGCATCCTTATAATCATTGTTTTAAAACCTCCATCTGGTATTTTGGTTGCTTCCATTTCATTTAATTCTTTTTCTGGGGATTTCTCTTGTTCCTTCATTTGGGGCATATTTCTTTCCTCCCCATTTTGTCTCTGTGCCTTAGGCAGATCTGCTATGACTCCCAAACTTGGTATGATGGCTTTATGATTAAAGTGTCTTGTTGGGCTTAGCAGTGCAATCTTCCAGATCACCTGAGCTCCATGCTCCAGGAATGTTTCCTGTGGGTTATGTGTACCTTCCTGTTGTAGTTGATCTTGGATGCTATTGGCCCTTTCGGGGATGAATTAACCGTTCAAGGTGGGTGACTTAAGGGTAAACCTCAATCACTGCATATGAGATGCTGTACAGGGGCTGCCCCCCAAGGCAGAGTTGTTCCCAGCAGGGTCTGGTGCCTGCAAGAATCCCCCATTGAGTATGTCGCTTGTGTGGCTAGTTGGGTCAAGTTGTGGTGTGCTCTGAAGCCCACCAGTGGTTGTATTGGTTCCAAGTCCAAGAAGACATAATTCAGGTACAGGTCTATGTCAAACATTTTGTGTAACCAGCCTTGGTCTACCTGTCTGCAGCTACCTTGCTGTTCACTGTTTGTGACTGTGTCTACTGGGCCTGGGTTTGCATGGGAGGGGTCAATCTGTGTATAAGGGTCAGCTTCCTCCAGCTTAGAACTTGGGGCAGATCTGTAAAAGGACTGAGGCTCCCTGAGGTCCCCCTCCACCAGTCAGCTACTCTGCTTCCCCCTGAGGTTGCCAGGTTTTCCTGTAGAATGGCCCCAGACTAGCTGCACCCCACAGACGCTTTCACAGGTTGTGAGCTTGGTATAGCAGAGCAACTGGGGTTGGGAGGCCAGGGATAGTGATCCCTCACTTCACACAATCAGGCATTCAGAGGGCAAAGTGGTCCCTACTCCAGAGACGAACCACTCAGTCTCTGCCAGAGTCTCCAACTCTAATTCCCCCAGGAGGGGTGTGCCACAGGTTCAGGTTGTATGTAGCCAATTATCCCTTCTGCAGGAGCAATTTCAGTAGGACGGAGCCACTGGCTCAGTGCAACAGATCAAAAGAGTCTTCCATTTAGGGTGATGCCAGCCCAGCCTGCAGGAGGGGGCCAAGTACTTTGTCCCATTCCCTGACAAGAGCCTCCAAAGGTCTCACACTTTGAATATCCCAGGTATGAGCCACTCTCCTCTCCTCCTGCGGAACTGAGCTCAGCAGTGTGTGGTATCCAGGACTTGGCAGGGCTGATCCAAGCAGTTTCCCATTGAGAGTGGTGCCTGCAAGCCCGTAGAAGAAAGGCAGGCAATTCTTCCCCTTCCTGGGGTTGTGTGGGCTGAGCTCACAGGGAGATAAGAGTTGCCCCTCCGCAATGTAGCCACACTCCTCACACCCGCCCATGTGGTTCCCAAACAAAAACTTCCCTGAGAGACATGCTCCAACATTCCAGCTGTGTGCAGCACTCTGGTCCTCTTGCACAGCTGAACTCAGCAGGATGGGGCCGGCCAAGTGATTCAACAGGTGCGTGTGTAGGGGGAGAGCCACGTACCAGCTGTGCGCTTGAAGTAGAGGAAACTAGTCCTCTTTCCAAAGCTACACAGTTCAGTCATTGTCTAAGTCTCCACCAAGAGCCTCCCCAGAAAAAGAGGTCTCCAAAAGTCACTGCTGTGTGCAGCCAGCAGATCCCTCTGCTGGACCAAGCATAGCAGAGTGGCCTCACCAGTAGTCAGGGACCAGGAAGTGCACTCCCTAGACTGGTGCCGTAACAATAGGAAAGCATGTCCCTGAGAAGGTGGTGTCTGTAACTCCCAGATGGACTGAATCCCCACTGATTTTCACTACCAGGTGCTAGGCAGGCTCCTCTTCCTGTTTCTGTTGCTCAGGACTGAGGATCCCTACGTGGGGTTGAGATCCCAAGCTCCTGGGGGGAGGGAGCTTTGCAGCTGTGATATCTCTCCAGCTTCTCAGCCACTGCACCTTGGTGCGGGGGCTAGCCCTTTCCACATCTCCGCCCTTCTTACAGTCTCTATGTGCCTTCTTCTGTACATCCTTGGTTACAATATTTCAGTTCAGATAGCCTTCAGTTGGTTAGTCAGGTTGACTGCTCTATAATTTAGCTATTATTTCAGTTTGGGGTCAGGAGAAGGTGAGTGTAGCTTCCACCTACTCTGCAGCCATCTTGAGATCTTCAGAGGTCTGCTATTGTACTTTTCATTAAAATATTTGTAGCACTGCTATTTACTATTTAAAACCATACACATAAACAAAATGATAAAAAAAAATCAACTATAAGAAACCACATATGAAAGAAAACAAATGCAGATGGACATGACTGTAAAGGTT
This sequence comes from Pteronotus mesoamericanus, assembly GCF_021234165.1. Lineage (NCBI taxonomy): Eukaryota > Metazoa > Chordata > Mammalia > Chiroptera > Mormoopidae > Pteronotus > Pteronotus mesoamericanus. The sequence continues at coordinate 29,177,217 of NW_026555105.1, read as the reverse complement.
TTCTTTTGATTACCTTCTTTTTATATTAAATAGTGTGTCAAGGACTTTATCATACAGGATAAATATACAGATGTACCCACACACTCATACATACAGCACACACACAGATAAATAACAAATATCATGTTGGCTCCAAAAGGAAACATGGGTACAGAAGGGAGAAACTAAAGTCATGAAAACAGTTAAGTGGCTACTATCGTTTGGCAATATAAGATAATGACCTGAACCAAGACAATGAATGGCCAAGAGGAAGAAGGGAGAAGAGAAGGAATGCCCTGTCACGCAAGTGTGACAGGGCAAGAGGTCATATTTCTAGATCCACTGAGCTTCAGATGTTTCATGAAGAGGCTTCTCCTGAAAATTTAGATTAGATGTACATATCTGAGGTCATCAGATAAAATGCACTTATCTGAGGTAATGACAGAAGTAGGAAAGAAAGACACTCAGGGACAGTATACAGAATGAGAAGATAAGGATTGGGGGGGGGGGGGAGATGTTACCTAATCTTCACCAGAATCTTAAAATATGGGCAAGCACCAATCATTATCCCCATTTATGAGAGCTGTAAACTTAGGCTCCAAAAAGATAAGATCAAATGGCCAAGTAATGTAGTGGTTGCCCAGTTCTCCTTCTTGACATTGTTTTGCTGTCTTCTGAACAGGCATATCTTGCCTAATACTTTTATAGCTCTACTACCATCCCATACCCCCACAGGTCAAATAAAAACTTGAAAGCAGCTCACAAAAATATTAATTATTTTAAAGATCAAAGACATTTTTATGTGTACAGTAAACTGGATTTCCAATTAAATATCTTCCCTATTTTCTCATCGCCACTGAGTGGGCCCCTGGGAACCTTGTATGTTTCTGACTTCATCACCAGGTTTGGCCATAGCTAATGGAACAGTCATTTCATGTTTCTCAGCAATGTGGAACTAGAGCAAGGTGGGTGGTCAAGTGTCTCCCCCCACGGCCACACCTGCAACATACGAACCTGCGAACTGCATCAGACTCTGAGAAGAACCAAGCAAATGACCTTAGAGGAGCAGGCAGGAGACACTCTGCAGAAAGTCCACCCCCGCGCTTTCCCCACCCCTGCTTTGGAGCTCTCTGAACCATCCCTGTAACTTGCTAATAAGTGCCAAAGGGACACAGTCAGTCCACTTTACCAACTCCACAAGACCTGCAGCTTTCTTCCCTCATACAGCACTGGGCTTACCCTGGCCTGCCACCACCAGGCCTTTCTGTTTTCTCCATATTCCTAACCCAGAGCCTTCGGGCCATGGACCTGCTGGCCCCCAGCAAGCATTTCAGGCTCCGTGTTAGACCAACCAGACCCATGCCAGGCAGCAACAAAAAGAAACCACCAAACACCATTGCCTAATGCTCCTAATTCATAAACAAAACAGAAGAAACCCTTCATCTACTGTTCCCACCCTTTAAAAATTGATAGAATAGATTCAAATAAGAATTTGGTTATAGCTAAATGATAATATGAGTTTTTGTTTACATAATGAAAGGTAACTCTTACAAAGATTTCTTAATCTACCCATGATTTTAAAGCTTAACATGAGCTTCTCACATAACATATCCTCCAGCAGATAATGCAAATGTATCATCTCCTGCAATAAATTGTTCATTCATTCATTAAGGCAGCACCTAGGTGCCTTGGTGCCAGGCACTGTGCCAGGTACTGTGGAGGATGGTGGGAATAAGCAGTTATGGTCCTTATCTTCCTTGAGAGTCTCATTTTAAAAAGTTATTAGAGTATAATGTGACATTTAAAAAGGTAAAAGGGCTATTGCTTTATTTAATCCCATAATTAACTAATCTATCTGCATATAATCATACCTATATAGACAGGGAGACATAAATACAAAAGTATTTCACTATGTCCACATACAGATATCAGTTGAAAGCGGTGAGGAAACAAATTTGGCCAATCTAATAATTACCATGAAAACCAGTTAAAAGTGATTTAAATGAATTCAACTCCCCTTTCCTCCTGAACTTGCTTAAGTGCAACTTTATCATTAGAAACAAATTAATATAAACCTCTACCAGGAAGAGAAAATTATCAACCATTTCTATCTCTCAGTAACTATTACAACATCTTGTGACAGAGTGTTCCTTCTGGACAGATCTGAGCTTGGGTTCCATCTGGTCAGGGAGGCAGTGACCGCCACCTTCCCTTGTTCCCACAGATCCATTCTGTGCCAAGAGGTCTAATGCTGAGGAAGTATTAGATCTCTGTTTGCATTTGGGGTTCAGACACATACATACAGGCATGTCTAGCAAAAGCAAGGGAGGACAATGGGCTAGAGACTTAAGAGGCTAAATGGCTAGGAGAAACTGCAGGGTGATTGGGTTCAGTGACAGTTTACTGGATTGTCTGGTGTCTGTGACCTGCCATCCTACCATACTCTCTATTCACAAAAGGCCTGAGCAACCCTGTGGTGGGATCCCTTCCCCACCAATGGGATGCACTGTAGGGCTGGAGACATGTTCCCACCATCATTTTTGTTAGCTGGGCTGTTGTGGCATGGGTGGGTTATGGATTAAGAGCTTCCATGGTTGGAAAGAACAAGGAAGGTACTCTGTAGGGGAAAAGACCAGTAATACCTGCCCAGGCTGACAGGAGAGCACATGTGAGAACACTGTCCCCCCTTCCCAAGGAACCGATACCTGGGTGGAAGAAGGATGTTTTAATTGGGGTGAGATATGTGGGGGAGGAGAAACAAGTCAGCAAATGCAAATTTTAGTTTCATGCAGTGTTACTGCTACCTACAGGCCCAGGAGGCCAGGAGCCATGTATCTCCTTCCCTCCTTCATGCTCTCCTTGCTCCCTGTTGAGTGGCCAGGGTGGGATGGAGGAAGAAAGCAAGGGCAAGTTCCTACTAATAAAGTACAACTCCAATCGGGGGGTGGGGGAGAGAGGCTTTAATAAGTCTTTACAGATAGATCTAAGATCCCCCTCCCAAAGGTAACACTAAGGAGAACTAATAACCTCATCACTTTACTGTAACACAACCTATATTTTCTACTGACAGCAAATGAAAACAGGCATTTTCAAGTTTTAGCTTATTAATAATTATCTCTAATGCTTGCATATCACAACACATTTAATCAAACTCCTATTCAGCCTCCCTGCACTGCTGAGCCCACCTCTCCCCAGCCTTCAGCTGCCACTCCGTCTCTCTTGGTGATCTTCATCACTTGCCACAAAGGCTTCTTCTTTTTCCATGACTGTGGTTAACGGAAGCTCTAATTAGTCCCATTTACTGCACAAGGGCTTGATCAGCCCCCAAAATCTAGCTGCCCTTTCTTAATGTCAAAGATAGATGGCATAGCACGATAGATTCTGGTTCCATTTCAGTCCTGCATGCACTCAAAAATTCTTAAACTCCATCTCTTCCTTTGGACAACCTGAAAGGGCTGGTCCCAACCATGGCTAAGACCACTTTCAGATTTTTTGCTGTAGGAAGCATTCAGATTTGAAGAGAGTTCCCAACATACACACTCAGTATACAGTATATTTTTATTTCAGTATGTTATGCAAAACTCTCTTTTTTTTTTAGAATACTGATACGCTCTAACAATGGACTTCCTGGTTAACTAAGACAATGTTACACAGTAAGACATAAGGCGGCCAGCTAGAGGGAAAGAGAAAGGGAGGACAAGGGGAGAGAATGCAGATTTTTAAAAATATCACATATATACATATATATACACACACATATAAAGGTACACACATATAGACAATTTTTTTTAACTTACTGAACAAAACTAGTTGTAGTGATAGAAATGTCCTCTGTAAGGAAAATCACTGAGGTGTTTTTATTGTTTATTTTAAAATTTATTGAAGTGACATTGGTTAATAACATTATGTAAGTTTCAAGTGTACAATTCTATAATGCATCATCTATACATTGTACTGTATGCTCACCACCCAAAGTCCAGTGTCCTCCCGTCACCAAATACAGGATACAGCAGAAGTAACATCATCAGTGTGGTTGGTAGGGTACACGAATGTCTCGCACGAGATAGACAGCGATTTGAACATTTCACCTAGTATGTCCTATGGTATGATATTGTTATGTAACAGAATTACATGCTTATGATTTTGTAATAAAAGATGTTTATGTAACAAAAAGGTGCGTTATTTGTGCCAGACTCTGTATTTGATCCCCTTTATCCTGTTCATCATCTCCTCTACCCTCTCTGATAACCACCATAATGCTGTCTCTTTCTATGAGCTTGTTTGTTTTGTTTATTCACTTGTTGCGTTGTTTTATAGCCACAAAGGACTAAAATCATATGGTTCTTGTCCTTCTCAGTCTAATTTATTTCACTTAGCATGATACTCTCAAGATCCATCTATATTGTTACAAATGACACAGTATTTCATCTTGTCTATGGCTGAGTAGTATTCCATTGCATATTATTTACCACATCTTCTTTATCCAGTCATCCATCAAAGTACACTTAGGTTGTTTCCATGTCTTGGCTCCTTTGAATAATACTGTAATGAACAGGGGGTACATATTCCTTTATGAATACATGTCTTCAAAATTTTCAGGTAGCTACCCAGAAGTGGGATTGCTGGGTTATTCTAGCTCTATTCTTAATTTTTAAGGAACCTCCATACTCTTTTCCATGGTAGCTACACCAGTATACATTCCCACCAGCGGTGTATGAGGGTTCCTTTTTTCTCCATATCCTCTCCAAAACTTGTTATTTCTTATGTTATAGATAACAGACACCCTTATGAGGTGTTTTTAAACGCAGATAAAGGGGATTAAGACTAGGTCCCAGCAGACATTCTATTCTCCTAAGAATATAAAGTAATAATTATTTTATTTGCAATTGTGACAAATGAATTATTCTATGTAAAATTATTTTCCAGATAATTAAAACATACTCCTTTAAAAACACTTTGTGTTCATAAAGAGCACCAGACACAATGCCTAGCACAAAAGAGCTGTTTAATAAATATCTCCAGAAGGCAGGCAGGAGCAGGGCCAGCCACTGATGAGTGCCACAATGGAGTGACGCGTCTGTGTGATCCTGACTCATACAGGACATTCTATGATAAAATTAAATGATGTAGATACTTCATACCTTTGCTAATTAAAATAATTTTCCCATTTGTTCCCTTACCTAACTGGCACCACCTCCAACTGCTCACAGTGTGCCTATTTCTAGCATTCCCTCTGCTTCTAATTTTTAAAATATTCCATTTATCTGTTGTGTCCTACAAAGCCAAATGATCAAACACTTTAGAACTGTGTGTAAATGTGACGCTGATGTGAATGAAGACAGTCATGGTGAGGAAAGTGTTTGAGCTTTAGTGGCCATATTTGAGGATGCAGCACTACTTCTGGTCTTTTCCCAGTAACTTCTTGGTTTCTAGAATTAGAGTCCTAATAAATAAGACTGCTTTCTGGGTATCTAAGCTATTCTTAACTCAGGATTCTTATTTGATTTTAATTCATTTTCAGTAGCCATGAGCAGAAAAATGAATATAAATTACCTTGAGTATTAATAAGGAACTTCCTTAATCTGGGCACCAGGTTCTTCAGTTATATATAAAGAATCTTTGACAGAAAACATTTATGCTGAACTAGGAGGCAGAAGACCCAAGGCAAAGGAGAGGTGAAGGGAACTTCCAAAGGAAAGGAAAGCAACAAAAAGTCCCTGGAAGACAGCAACTTGGACAGAAACCAGCCTGGAATGACTGGAGCAACAGAGAAATCCATGCGGGATGACTCCCAGAACAAAAGAGACAGAAAGACAACTTGTTAGGTCTGATCAGGGGGAGAAAGATAATGACAGGGACTGTAAAGGGCGGCTGTAGGGTGAACAATGGACCAACCAGACTGCTGATGAGAACAAGCAAATGAAAACAAAAAGGGGAGAAGAGGAATTAACCCAAAGGAAAACAAAAATGACACAGAAAATGAAATGTAATCAGAGTATACTACCTGGCTCAGCAGTAAATACTGTCATAATGAAAACACGACATGAGTTTGTATAAAAATGTGTCAAAACTAAATAGAGTTTTATAATACTCAAGAAATCACCATGCTATTTAGAAATACGGAGGTTAAAAAAAAAACAAAACAGAAGAAACTGCTAAGAGTTTAGAGTGATCGCTTCTGGAGTGCGGAAACAGGATGGGGAGGAGTGGTACAGGGAACTATTGTCTTTCTTTCAAAGTCTATAATGTGATGCCAAGACAATTAAATAGGGGAAGAGTTTAAAAAGAAAAGACAACATATGTTCATACAGATGGTACTGGGACAACTAGCTGTCCACATGCAAAAAGTGAAGTTGGACCCATTCTTTAAACCATATATAAAAGTTAATTTAAAATGGATCATAGACTTAAAGGTAAGAGCTAAAACTATGGAACTGTTAGAAGGAAACATAGGAGTAAACTTCCATAACTTTGGTTAGGGAATGGTTCATAGACATTATACCAAAATGACAAATGACAAAGAAAAACTGGTAAATTAGACTTTATCAAAATTAGAAACCTTGCACTCCAAAGCACAAAGTGAAGAGACAACCTGCAGAATAGGATATAATATTTCCAAATCACATATCTGATATGATCAGAACTTAAAATAAATTCTCATAACTCAACAATAAAGACAACTTAAAAATGGGCATAAGATCTCAACAGATAGTTCTCTAAAGATAAACACATGGCCAATAAGCACATGAAAAGATGATCAACACTATTAACCATTAAGGAAATGCAAATTAAAACCACAATGAGATATCACTTCAAACCACTAGGATGGCTATAGTCAGTAAGACAGACAATGGTAAGTGTTGACAATGCATGCGGAGAGTGGTGGAACCCTTCCTGCATTGCTGGTAGGAAAGTAAAATGGTACAGCCACTTAGGAAAACAGTTTGGCAGGTTCTCAAAACGTTAAACATACAGTTACCATGTGACCTACCAATTCCACCCTTGGGCAAATACCCAAGAGAAGCAAAAACATAGAAGTGTAGATGGTGGCACAGGTAAACATGGCGCACCTACTCACACAACCACATCAAAATGACATCAAAAATATACAACCATCACTCAGAACCATCAAGAATCGAGTTGAATGGAAGTCTGACAACTATGGAATTAAAAAAAACACATCCATCCAGACTGGTAAGAGAGGCAGACATGCAGAATGGGCTGATCCCACATGCACGTGTGGTGGATAAAAATTCAGGAGTGATATATCGGGAACAAGGAGTCCCAGCCCCATACCAGGCCCCCAGCCCAGGGTTCTAGTGCCAGGAAGAGAAGTCCCCATAACTTCTGTCTGCAAAAACCAGTGGATATTGAGTTGGCGGAAAAAACTTCTGGAGTCCCAAGCAGTTCTCCTTAAGGAACCCACACATGGACTTAGACTCATTGCCACTGAACTCTAGCACTGGGGTGGCAGCTTGAAAGGCACCAATGGTATACAGGGAGAAACTGAGCTATCTAGAATCAAGGTGGAAGCTGGCGGACAGCTTCTCCCAGACAAAAAGTGGGCAGAGGCCATTGTCCATTTTCTTAGCTCTCCCCCAACAGAGCCACAGAGCAAGCAGACTGGTGCCATATCTGAGACTCCATCAACCTTGACAACACTGTTTGCCCCACACTGGAGATCCGGAGGCTCCGTCCCATCAAATTTACAGGTCTGCCCAAACTGTTAACTGTGACTTTTCCATACGAATCGATGGTCTTGGCTCCTGCTTCGTAATTTCCTAAATCTTATCAAAGAAGCAACAGCCAACCTCAGTGAACCCTTAGGCTCCATACTTCTTGCTAAGTGGCTCTGGGCCTAGCTGGCACTAGCAGCAGCCAGCCGAGATTCACAGTTTGGCTTTGCCGGAGAATCTCCAAGCCCAGCGCAAGTGCCCGCCATCTCAAATTGCTTTGTAACTCATGCAGGGTGCCCCTGGGCAAAATGCAGCTGGGGACTAACCTTAGCTTGCACCACTTGGGAAACCCCAGAGCCTACACACCCAGTGGGCAGCTACAGGACACATCAGGGCATCCTGTCCTGCACAGCTGATCCTCCATGGAGGGCAGAGGGTAACGGTCAGTGGTCACAGCCAGTCATTGCAGGTGACTGGATTGGGTAAATCCTTCCCACTGACCTGCTAACAACAATCAAGGTTCAACTACAAGAGGATGGTATACACATGAAGGGTACACCTCAAGTACCCAGCTTGGGTGATAGGGGAGGCTGTGCCACTGGACCCTACAGGACACCTACTACGTTAGGCCATGCTACCAAAACAGGGAGTCATAGCAGCTCTACCCAATACATAGAAATAAACATAGGGAGGCTGCCAAAATGAGGAGAAAAAGAAACATGGCCCAAATGAAAGAACAGAACAAAACTCCAGAAAAAGAACAAAACAAATGGAGATATACAATCTGTCAGATGCAGAGTTCAAAACCGGTTATTGGGATGCTCAAAGAACTAGGTGAGGACCTCAACAGCATAATAAAGATCCAGACATAAATCAAGGAAACAATAATTGAAATAAATAACAATTTATAGGGAAACAACAGTTGAGTGGATAAAGCCAAGAATCAAATCAATGATTTCAGTTATCATAAGGAGGCAAAAAAACAACTAATCACACCAAGAAAAGGAATAGAGAATCCCCCAAAATGAGGATAGTGTAAGCAGCCTCTGGAACAACTTCAAGTGTTCCAATATTCACATCATAGGGGTGCCAGAAGGAGAAAAGAAAGAGTAAGAAATTGGAAATCTCTCTAAAAAATAATGAAAGAAAACTTCCCTAATTTGGTAAAGGAAATAGACATGCAAGTCCAGGAAGCACAGAGAGTCCCAAACAAGATGGATACAAAGAGGCCCACTCCAAGATAAATCACAGTTAAAATCCTAAAGGTTAAAGATAAAGAGAGAATCCTAAAAACAGTAAGAGAAAAGCAGTTAGTTACCTACAGAGGAATTCCCATAGGTACTTACAGAATAGCCATGAGGATATAAAGTACAGCATAGGAAATGAAGTAGCCAAAGAACTTAAGGCATGACCATGGACATGAACAATGGTGTGGGGATTGCCTGAGGGAGTCGGGTGTGCTGAATGCAGGGAGGCAAAAGGGGAAAAAAAACCCCGTTAGTTAAAATATTTGCTCACGATCACACTGATGGTTAACTGACAAAGGTGTAACCAGACTCCTTGCTGATAAGCACCAGCACAGGTCACTTGTCTAGAACCCCAAAGACAGTGGTTCCATAGACAGCACATACTGAGGGCTTTTCAAATGCCAAGTCTGCCCTAGCATGTGAAATGCTCTCTTAACTTATTCCTCCTATTGACACCATGAAGCAGGGACTATTTATTTATCCGCCTCTACTGCCCAAATCTACTGATGAGAAATTGGGTGCTAAGTAGTTAATGAGCAGACTACAGTCAAAGAGCCAGGAAGAAAAGCACCAGGAGAACCACTGGGGCTTGTCTGTCTCCAGAACCTGAACTTCTAACCAGTAGGATATGCCCACTTCCCCAAAAGAAGCACTTCACATTTTCATTTCTTTTAATAAATGCTAGCATTTTGCATTTCTAAAATGGGAAGACTTACTGACACATCATTTCTGCTTAGACCACCCTGTTTCTCGCTACCTATTATAAAGTTTTGGCCCTTGTCTATCTTTTGAATCTAGTCCCTTCTTTCCTTCTCTCTCTCTGAATTTTTGCCCTCAAGTCAGACTGAGGGGTACAGTAGTGTATTTGGCCTTTGGCAGTGCTGGGTTTTTATAACTCAGCGTGGCATTGGCCATGAGGACAGACATTACAGAGCACAGTCTTTTTTGTGTGGTATATAAAAACAGAGAACCAGAAATAGATGAGAGAAAAGACTGGTTTAAACAATTTCATAAATTTTTAGGAATGCTTTCTCAAATATGATGGCTTGACAATTTAAAGTGATCAGAATGAACATACATAGGTCCTCCCATGCTCACTCTCAACTATTATTTTACTAACCACATTACTCTATCTGGTTTTAAGTTGCAGGTTGACCCAAAAGATAATCTTGACCTCAAAATAAATCTATTAAATACTGTATAGATTGAAGGGAAAGGAAAGGAGGCCTCTCTGAGAAGCAATACCATATTTGGTCTCAGGAATCCAGTGGGATGTAAAACATAGACAAAATTATGGGCCACTTTAGAACGAAGCTGTAACTGCCCAGACATTTTTCATTGTTAAAGGGGAAGATGGATAAAAGGCAATGGAAATGACCTAAGCCACTTTAGGATTTTCTTTGCTAATGCCAGCAAATTCCTTCTAAAAAACAAGGCAGCAAACTTATTGCATGCTGTTTGTCTCACGGCTGTCTTCAGTGGGGTGAGCTTTGGAGCTTTTCTGTGTTAGAATCATCTTGATGAAGAAGAGCCCATAAGCAAGAATATGACTTTTATAAAACTTCCCAGAATTAACCATGCAAACACACATTTTAGAAGGCATAATGTTCATTTCTGAATGCTGCCAATGCACGGGAATTTCTCTTCTGGAAAAGCCCCTGGAGGCAGCTTATAAGCCTCACAGTCATACCTCAGTTTTGCTCAGTAATATTAACTACTTTATCTATCTACCACAGTAAGTAGCTTGTTATTTTCTCTGAATCAAAAATCTAAATCTCCCCTCAAAGATCAAAAACTTGCCAGCATCTACACTGTGTGTGTGTGTGTGTGTGTGTGTGTGTGTGTGTGAGCACCTAACTATGCTAAGAAGACACCTTCCAGCCATGTACCATTGTGCAGATAAAAACAGCTTTAAGAAGCAAGAAAGAGATCTTCCAGGTGACTTACAGCAAAATCAAAAAAGGCTTTATTGATCTTAAAATATGGACTTTAAAGGACTAACTAATATTCTTACATTTCAATTATAAAACAACAAAGTTTTCAAATTAAAAAAATGCCATTCAAGTACAGTAATCAGGCATGTGAACTGATGAGCTACGCTTATGTCATAAATTTTATTCAGGAGACATAATTTCCTTCCAAATACTTGAAAATATCAGTTTCCTAAGTCCTTAATTCATACACATTATAATTTTAAGTGTTTTGACTGGAGTTCATTTGGATCAAGGAGCCAAGACTATTTTAAATACACAAAAACAAAATAAAACTGGTAATTACTTTACTGGACTTGGTCCCTGTTTGGTTTTTTCTGCACTTCTGAAAGCAACTGCATCATTTTAAAGGCACACCTGTTTCACCAAGAACAATTCCTTTAAAAATGCTATAACTAAGAAATAAGTATAAATTCAATTTAATACAATACCTATCAACATTTGACTTTTCCCTCCAAAGAGATATTTGTGTGTGTGTGCGCGCGCGCGTGTGCGCACTTGTGATAATTTAATGAACTGCTCTCCATGTGGTTTCAGGCTACCAGCGCCCGGGCCCCACTAACACTCTTAATCTTCTCTTCAGCTCTTCTGCTGAAGAATTTGGCCTTCACAATGACAAGCTGCTTTGGGAGCTTTCCCTTCCTCAAAACTTTGTAGTAGCTGGATCACACCACATCAATGATAGGAGCAGCTCCAGTCTTGGTTTTGGCAGCATTTACCCATGTCTGCTCACTGACGCAGGTCTACAGTTTATCAAGGTTGACAGCGGGGCAGAAGCTCTAGTTGACTTCAAGTGGTAATGCCTCATACAAACTTTCCCAAAGTAACCTGGGTGATATTTGTCAAAGCTGATTCTGTGATGATGCAAGCCACCAGTATTACCTCGGCCTCCCGGGTGCTTCCTGTGTTGCCGATGCAGCCATGGCCATGGCTCACATGACCCAGAAGTTTCCGGGTCTTCCTCAATCTGGATGGCATGTTGGTGGACAAGATGCAAAAGCAAGATACAGTATTTTTAAAAATGTTTCAAGAGGGGCCAAACAGCCCACATTCCCATCTCCAATCAAAGTGCAAGGTCTTGGGACCACAGAGACCTGTGTTCCAATGCTGGTCTTGCTGCTAACTCCACTCACAATCGCTTAATCTGACTCACAGCAGTTGCACCATAGTGGTGGTATACTTCTCCCCAACCTAAACGCATTAAACTACAGAGAAAGGCACAAAGCTCCAGGTTAATACTCCCTCTGTTTCTATTGTCTCTTTTTACATTAAAAATTACTTTCAGAATATGCTCTTTGTTTCTGGGCTTATAAACTTCCAAAGGCTCAAAGCTGTTTCGAAGAATTTCTCTCAATGTGATGAAAGTTAACTTGACAGTGAAGAAATACATTTTTACCACATTAAGGCTCCCGTGTGGCCCATTAAAAGTGTTCAGGATTATTAGTACAGTTATTAAATGTTTAATGCATTATACAGAGGGTGATCTTTCCATGCTATGAAAACTTTAACTCTGGTATGCTCCAACCAGCATGCTCAAACATGAAAGCTAACTGTTTGCAGATTTTTGCACTTGGTGCCCTAACGTCAGTTAAAATGCGAAATACTGAGCCAAGAGCTTAACAGAAGAGAGAAAGAAGTTGGGGCAAGAGTCAGGCAAACAGGAAACATCCTCTCATTTGTCCTGATGCCAAAATGAACTTAGACAATTGTCCCGGGGCAACACTGAAAGTCTGGGAAAAAACACCAACTATAATACACCTCGAAGAATCCATGTTAAAAAGCTGGGGCCAAGAGGCATACCCACTGGCTCTCCACTCTCACTCCCACTCCTGGGAGTAGTTTTATTACCAAACCTACAGGCACCCTTCTTTGCACTTTTGTCTGAGTGAGTAGTTCCCAAAATGACTGTCCTCATTGTGGTTAGGGTCACTGTTCTGGAAACTATACAAAAAAATACCACCCAGAAATAATGAGTTGATGGGAATTATTTTTAAAGATTTCCTTTTGGCACAGGTTTATCTAAGAAAGGCAACTCCCTTTGAAAATTATATACAATCTGATGTTCTCTTTAAATCACTGAGCTAGAATGGGGGGGTCTAACTTATAAGAGTCCAGAACCTAGTGTGGGGCACTCTCTCTCCACTGTCCCAGGGAAACATACATCTTAATTCCCAGGCAGATGCTGCGCCAACATTTTACTCAGCTGCAGAGGAGTAATAACCAGTGAGAAGTAAAGCCAGGATTAGGATTCTCTTGTCATTCTCACCCTTCAACCTAGTTAGAAAAAGTCCTGAGTAGGCCACAGGCAGCACTCACGTAAAAACGAGGCCCCAAGCCCTCCACAAGTCCTATATCCCTCAAAGTCCAAAGATGCCCTTGGCCCACCTGGTATATTTCGCCCTCAAGTTCTTCCAATGCCTAGAGGCTTGTTCAAACCAGAAGGCCTAAGGATTTTGCACTTTTTTTACTCCAACTGAAAGGATTTTGCACTTTTTTTACTCCCACCAAACACTTGCTGACCTCTCTGATGTTCATACTTCAGATGAATAAGGTAGGAGGTGACGTTTGACCTTAAGTATGGAATATGGTTCCACCAAATCCCAATCTTGCCCTGCTTACATTGGAGTGATTTATTAGATTTAATTATTTCATACTTAAACATCCTCAGAATTTAGGTTCTAGGATCAGACAATTCAGGTTTGAATCCAAAACCAACCACAAGGTCTGTCCAGAAAAAGTCCAACCACTATTAACGTAACGGGAGTGGTTTGTGCACATCGGTGTAACCTTACAGCCAAGGAGAATGGACTGGAATGTACATGCATGAACAGTGACAATTTCACTGTACTAGTCAGAGGGGATGGTAGACACCATTGAGTGAGCATGTATACTGTATGGCCATCACATTCAAAATGACTGAGTGAGTAGAGCAACAAATCTGCTTCAAATTTTGGATTAAGCTTGAACATTTCCTCCTCCGAGAAAACTACTCACATGATCAAAAGGCCGCAGCTATGGGCAACTGGTGATTGGCAGCTTCATCACAACAATGTGCCTGCTCATGCATCATGTCTCATGCAGTTAACATCAAATCACTCAGGTGACTCAGCCCCCTTCACAGCCCAGATATGGTGCCCTGTAACTTCTGGCTTTTCCAAAAACTAAAATCACCTTTGAAAGGGAAGAGATTTCAGACCATCATTGACATTCTGGAAAATATTAAGGGGCAGCTCATGGCGCCTGGGAGTACTGTGTGAGGTCCTAAGGTGCCTATTTTGAAGGGGACTGAGGTGTCATTGTCCTATGTACAATATTTCTTGTATCTTCTTTAATAAATGTTTCTACTTTTCTTAGTACATGGCTGGATACTTTCTGGACAGACCTAGTATTTCCTGAGATAGTGTATATGAAGCCCTCAGAACAGTGCCCAGCACACAGACAGTAGTACAAAAAGGTGGGCTATGGATACTTCTCTGGGAGGTCTCTGTACTCTCCCTTCTGGTTTTTCCCTCCACTGCCTGGCCCTCTTCCTGGACTGGAACATGAGAGGAATTTTATGGAAAGATCACCTGATGCAGGAAGGTCCTGACTGTTGTAACAGAAAATAACTGATTGAACTAAAGATAAAAACCAGAGTTTCTATCTCATCTTAGTCTCAATAATGACCTTAAAGTGACGTAATACTAGGGTGGCAATATATTAATTTATTAACCAAGAGACTATTGCAACCAAAAGATGGTGCTATTAATAAACTTATGAAAAAGTAACTAGGACTGTCCTACTTAACACTCACCTGTAAACACTTTCTCACCCTTAAGGAAAACCCTTTAAATGGTTTAGGTTTCAAACCCAGCTGTTGTCTGTTTTTGGAAATAGTTTTACTAGAACATTACCATGCTCATTTGTTTACATATTGTCTATGTCTGCTTTTGTCAACAATGGCACAGTTAAGTTGATGTAACAGACTTGTATGGACTGCAAAGCCTAAAATAGTTAGTATCTGGCTCATTACAGAAAAAGTTCGCAAACTCCTATTCTAAGCTCAACTAATAGACACTGCCTTCCAAGCACACAGTCATCTGTGTGCTATTCTCTGACAAGAATAAAATAGCGCATGACTTCTCTTATGATAAACATAAATTGTTATGTGTAAATTCCATATTTAAAATGAAACTAAAATTTATAAAAAGTACAGCTTCCTCATATGCACCAGATTTTCAGAGGATTGTGTCAAACTAAAATGAATCCAAAGAAAGTAGGTATGCCTTAGTGTCACGTTTAAGAATATTACTGTATGTGGAATGGTCAAAGGAACACAATTATTTAATATGTAAGTAGAAAAAAAGATTTGGAGTTGGGAAGGACAGGACTGTGGCGTTGGGACACAGGAAGGGCTGTCACCTGAAGAGCTGGGGACAACATGATGTGGTGATTCATTGCTCTGCTCTTGAGTGTGGCCCCATAACTGGAGTCCTCATGTTCTCTGAGCTGCAGGTGTGAAACTGGAGTAATACCAGAACCTTCCTCACAGGAAGGTGTGAGCATCGAATGAGATGGAAAGTCCTCAGCTGCTGCTGCTGCTTTTACTAAATTAGCCACTTATATATATATTATTGGCATTGTTGAAGAGCTAGGAGACATCATTCTGTTGACAAAATTAAAATAACCAGGGGTATATTTTAGCTAGGCTGATTTCAGCACAACTTAAGAAAAAGTCTTATCACCTTCCTGCCTGCCTGGTAGCCCAATGAACACACGTTCTTATAACATGGACAACTCAAAATCCCTGACACTGCCCCCAGAGGTGACATGACCCTGTAACAGCGAGGATGCAGAGGGGACTACAGGAGAGTGATTAATTTGTACTGAACGATTTCAATGTTTCTTTCTCTGACTATATTTAAGAAAATTTTAGGTGTGCCTGAAAGATGAATACCTATCATCTTACTGATAGGGAAATATGACGCACCAGAGATTAAATGCATGTCAGCAGATTACTGCAAACTTTTTAAGGTTTAAAAGACCACCAGCAACTCAAAACAGAATAAGAAAACAAAAAGGAGAATAAGGAAACTTTCTGGCTCCATTTTGCCGGAAAAGTGAATGGAAGGACAAGAACACAGTATCAATGAATGCCACATACTGAAGGGTTTAACCCAGGAAGTGTCCCGGACCCATACAACAGACACAGTGGTTTTGGCCAGCAGGATCCTGCAGAGGCACACTGTGTCCAGGTCCAGCTAGGTCCACTCAACCTGGGCCTATAGTCAATTTGTCAGGTACCTGAGACTAGGCCCAGGTTCCCTCTCACCGCAGCCTGTCTTGTTGTTAGCAGACCTGAACATGCTCTGACCCACTGATCATGGCAGGTGAGAAGACAGCTGATTTTATAATGGGCCTGCGAACCCAGCTGCCTGTTATCCAGGTTGAAAAATAAGTATGGCCACAAGGAGAACAGACTCATGCACACCAATAGCAAGAACATTCACTTATTGGGCATGCAGAGTGGAATTAGAGCTTACACAATGACTGCATTCTAAATCCACCATGAATGACTGTATTAAAAATTACTTCTAAAAATATCTCAAACTCAAAAAGAAAGAAAACACAGTTTAGTACTGTCTGTATATATATCAATCTAATGTAGCCAGTTATTTTTCCCCTTCTAGCATTGGAACAAGTCACTTTCTTTGGTTAAGTATCAGGCAAAATAGCTGGCTTGCATTTAGGGGCCACGTGATAAGAAAAGTAATCCTAGACAGGGTGGCGCAAAAGTAGGTTTACAGTTGTTAGTATGGGGAACATAGTTTACTCTTGTATTACTATTTATTAATTCTTGTATTATTTCCCATACAAGCAACTAGAAACCTTCTTTTGCCCCACCTTGTATATCACTTTAGTGGCACGATACTCAGCCTGGTGTGGTGTATGGCATGAGTGTGGGCCACGCAGCTTCTCTCTGTTATGTCTGGGGAAGTTTACATATGGTTTCTTCCCTCATCGCCCTAACCAGAGCTGCTTTTGCCCTAAACAACCCCCTGACCCGCTACCCTATTACCATTACCATTATGTTGCTCTCTCCATCTCCTTCCCCTTTCTCCATCTTGCCCATAAGGCAGTAATGCCTCTGAAGTCAGACTGGGTTCAAATCATGACTCTAGCATTAATTTTCTGTGTCCTTGAGAAAATTAACTATCACCTTGAATTTCTCTAATAGGAAATTTGTAATATTTACCCCAAAGGATTACATCATGACAAAACTCTGATAGCAGCATCACACATTACAAACAGTGATAGCCAGCACAAAGTCGGTACACAGTCTCTCCCTTTATCAGTGACCAGCTCACATTTTGGCTATTTTTGTCTTTTAAAAAGGAAATAAAAAAAAATTTTTTTCTCCCACATCAGTTTTTCTCTTTCTCTCTCCCATCCCCGTCTCTAAAAATAAATAAATAAAATCTTCTAAAAATTCTTTAAATTTAACTTTAATATTTAATGGCTTAAAATGAACACATTTTAATTTGTAAAAATAATATATAGGTATTTTAGAAATTTTATAAAGTGCAGACAGGAAATAATAAAAAGAAAGCCCTCCAGAAAAAAATGGCATTTTGTTTTTTTAATTTTTTTAAATTAATTATTTTTTCAAATACATTTGCAGTAGGCTTAAAAATGACCAGTGACTTTGTCAATGCTCTTTGTTATTAACAAGTCTGTACACAAAATTTTAATGGCTGCATAATATTCAATTACATGGCAATGTCAAAATTTGTTCATCAACCCAACGCTGGACCAGCTGTTGCCAATTTTTTATTACTGTAAATAAGGCTGCCATGAACATCTTCCTGAATAAATCTTGTCCACACAGTGACTAGGTTCCAAACCACTTTTTCTAACCAGTAGAAAACCTAGTGTGCACTGAGGTGATATCCTAGCAAGCTTGGGAAATGAGGCAGAAAAGAGAGACCATCTACTTCACACTGCTGCCAAAGCTGTACCACTTACCAGCCACCGTGTTCAGATATATCACAGCAAAAAGGAGACCACCTTTGACCATGATGACCAAATGGTTCCACAGTGGGAACACTAATCAGTTAGCAACCACAGACTTAGTGATCGCGATCAAATCATTTTCCATTCAAGGCTTTGTTTTCTTCAGCTGTAAATCTAGAAGCTGAAGTGAGGTTATTTCAATATCCCCTACAACCTTTATAACTGAACAACTCAATTTAGACAAAAAGAATAAGCTTTAGAAACCCAGCGGTAACTTTCCTCAACAATTTTACAGTCAGATTTCTCTAATGCTGAATCACAACTTGAGGCCAACCATTGCGGCAGTTACTGAGAAGCCCTGGCCCCAAGCCCTCAGTCAGATCCTGTGGGACGAGTCTGAGGGAAGGAGAAATGAAGCCCTGGCTCGGCGTGGAAGGGAGAACATGAACCTACTGCGGAGAGTACTGAATGCTTACAGGCCTCACAGGGCAGCACTGCTTTTTTAGTGTTGTCTATTAGAAACCACATGTCCAAATGTGTTTGCTGGTCAGTATCAGGCTGTCAGGATGGGAAATCTAACAGACACCCTGAGTTAGGCGGTGAGGCCTACAGAGAACCCTCAGCTGAGAGCCACTCACTTGAGTCTTCTTTGGCCTTACCCGGAATTTACTTAATTTGATTTTCGGCTTTCCCAGGCCAAAGCAGATGGGAAACTTGTAGGTCAAGAATGAGAAGTGGAACTGAAGAAGAGTTAAAGGCAGGCTAACTGACAATGGCAACAAAGGAGAGCTGGTGGCTGACAGAGAATGAGGATTGCAAAAGAAAGCAAAAGCAGGCAGAAGAATAATTTTAGCAAAGCAGCCAGAGTTCATTTACTGCAGGAGCAAGCTGTTGGTGTCCTCTGGAAACATTAATGGATATAGCCACTGGTGTTCGAAAGAATGATCCTGGTTAACAGACATTATTGAAAAGGATGGGGAAATTTAAACTTGTAAGACATTTAGTTTAATTCCCATCAAAAGCGTTTCAAATAAAAAAAGGGGTAAGCTTTACTTATCTGTAAATGGAGTCACCCATGTTGAGCATTTTGTCTGATGAAAATATCACGAGGACAAACTGATTCAGGACAAAGTTAAAGTGTGCTTGCTGAGCAGGGCGGATGCTGCACAGCAGGGTCCGAGAGGGCAGACACTCCTGCTGGTTCCGACCTGCTACACAGCCCCTTAGAGAACACTGGCTCTCCTCTCTACTTCCCCCTTTCCCAAATGCAAACCAGAGACGGAGCATCTCCTATAACATTATTGGGCCAACTCACAACACAGTTACCTCTGGGGTGGGGAAAGCAAACGGCAATTGGTAATTAAAAAGAACTTTCACACACTCTTACATACACACAATAATGTTGCAAAGACTGGAAGAAAATATGCCAAAATGTTATGGGCTGTAAATTCTGGGTGTCTGGTATATAAGTGCTGTTATATTATTCTTGAGATTGTGAGTGTGTATTGTATGTATTTTCCAAACACTTCCAGAAACAAAAGATAGTAAGCTTCTGTTCCCCCAAGTGGAATGGCGCTAAATCATTTGTCTGCCTGTCCATCTATTGCAGTGATTTTCAACCTTTTTCATCTCACGGCATACAAAAACTAATTACTAAAATTCTATAGCACAATAAAAAATACATATTTTGCCAATCTGACAAAAAATAGGTATAATTTTGATTTACTCACATCAAACAGCTATGTTGTATTGGCTGTTATCATTTTTTTGTTTGACAATCTAAGGGAAAAAAGGTCAGTACCCCTCACTAACTAGTCAGGTACTGCATGTTTTAAAAATTCTTGTGGCACACTAGTTGAAAATTGCTCATATATTCAAATACTTCCTGCTGTGCTGTACCTAATATCAGCCAGGTGGGGGTCAGGCCACTAGCACACAGTGGTGACGTAGCAGATTAAGTCCTAGCCATTATAAAGCTTTCGGTACCTCCATGTGGTTTATGCCGCATTCTTCCATTCTTTGAAATCTTAGAAGATAGGTAGAAGGGAACGTTTCATCGCATTTTACATCTTGTTTCACTCAGAATAAAATCTGCACCCCTGGCCCTAGACCACAGGACCTTACACCTGGAAGGTCTCCTACCTCCATCCCTACCCACCTAAGCTTCTCCCCACATTCATGTGGCAGCGCAGTGGCCTGTGTCATGTCTTAGGCCCTTTGTCCTTGCCTGGAACACCCTTGCCTAACTCTCCCCATGACAGCCTCTTCAAATTCTTTGGGGTTCAATTCATATCTCCCAACCTCATCAAAAGGCCTTCCCTGCATCCTATGTCTAAAATACCAACACCCAACACTCTCTCACGCCACCAGACATGCTCTCATACTTATATATCCTTAGTAGGTGTCAACGTCCCCTATACTCTCCTCCCCATGCCCACGCCACTCCAGCCACACTTGCCTCCTTGCTCTTCTCCCACACACTGGTCTCCCACCGGCTTAGGACATTCTTCGCCCTGACACTGCGGAGCTGACTCCCTCTCTTGAAACCTTCTCAGGGAAGCTTTTCTGGATTGCAATTTAAAACTGCAGCTTGTCCTCTCCCCCGCCTCACCCCTCTGGATACCTTTTATCTTGTTTTACTTCTCTTTGTTGGATAGCACTTACCACCTACTAACACACTACATAATTTAAGTATTTGTTTTGTTCATTGCTTATTGCCTATCTCCTGAGCTAGAATGTAAGACGTGCAAGAAAATCAATGTTTGTTTTGTTCACTGATGTATCAGTAGAGCCCTCACTAAACATCCGATGTTGAACAAATCCATTTCAGAGCAATCACAAATACCATCTTTCTTGTGTACCTGATTACCCGTTAACTGTTTCCTCTGAGACAGCCAGAGAGCAAGAGCAATACCATGAGGCCACAGCCGTCTTGTTTAATCTGCATGCTCAGCATGTAAAAAAGAATCTTGACACATTTGAGGTGTTCAGTAAATATTTGAAACAAAAGAAGACACTGTTGGGCTGGGTCCAATGTTGAGTTTTCCTAAAAAAGGACTTCATGGCAAATATCAGCTCCCCATTTTCCTCTGATTTCCTGAAAGAATCTAAGCCATCTGAGAAGGAATCATTATTTTAACTAGCATAATCATGACACAGAAAAAAGTAATTATTTCACTTATTCCGTATCCCAAATTTGGAAGTCAACTTCAGACTGTAATTGCTGCCTAAATCCCAGTAGTAAACAAACCAGCTTTGCATTTTATATGTTACCATGAGGTTTCTCCAGGTTTGCTCTTTCCAGCCAAAGAAATGTTGACACAGTTGCACACCAAGTTTCAACATGCTGATCATGTTAAAATAGTGCACAAGAAATATTTTTCCACTTTATAAAAAGCCAGACTGTTTACATGCTTAAGTGGCCAGAGACTTTGCTATCTGTGTGTGGTCCTGAAGTTTCAATATCATAACCATGAACACGAAGTGGAGCAGCATGCAACAAACCAGTCGATGTAGTTCCACAGCCAAATTCGGAATCAAGATGTTACTAACCATCATAAATGGGCAGGATAAATTAGAAAGAACTAAGGCATAAATAGGCAGGTTAAAGGGGGGTGGGGGTAGGCAGGGCTTTAAAAATCTAATTTTAATAGGCTTTTAAAGAAAAAAATAATTTTATATGACTGGGTTATATTTATACATATATAACATAGCAAAACATATATTAAGACAAAAGAGAGAGAAAGACCATGAGTGAGGGGACAGAAATAGCTCACAAGGTTTCTACTCAAGATCACGTACAAATATGGTGAGCACAGTGTTAACTATAAGCCCAGAGTCAAGTGACAGAAAGATCTATGGAAAAGGGTCCCAAGCACAGCTCTTCATACAAACATTTGAGTGGTGAGAGGTGGTTCTTACGCTTTGCCTAGTAGCTTCACCCAGGGCTTGTGCAACCTACCAGGAGCACTCATGAGAGGGGCCCCAAGTTCACAGCCTGGCCAATGAGAAGACAAGCCCTGCCTCCTTTATCTTTTCCATTTTCCAAGTAGGACTAGCTTTGGTCTATAATAATTCAGTCTTTTTCCAAGCTAGAAATAGAATTTAAGCAGGGGCTCCACCCTGTGCAGACAAGATATAAGTGAAAAAAGACCTCACAGAAAGAAAAATTGTCTACATCTGATGAACTGAAGACATGTACTCATTCCCAGAGCTGAGGGTTTAAATGCTCAAGACGGTTTCTGGATTCTGGGCTGTCTGCATTTATCATTCCTCTAAGTCCCCAAGTGCTTCAGGTTAGTGAGGACTGCCGGTTCTCACATTTTTAATAACAGTTCACTTGAAGAAAGTTCTCAGTACACTGTGTCTAAACAAAAAAATAAATCATTTAATGTAAGCAGGTTCATGTTGCAACATGAAATGCCACTTCCCATTTGAATGTCAAATGAACAAACTGTTATTCTCAGTTGACTGAATAAGTAAAAGAATGGTACTTCATTACAATTTTTTTTCCTGGCATTATTTTTTTTCTTTCTACAATTTCTTTTACAGTCTTACACAGCTATAGGTCAGAATAGTTTCCCTGTTGCTATGACAATGGTGTAAATAAGTCAACTTTAAAATTCACTTTGGGGGTATGGAGCTGCCACATTTCCGACTACCTAAGCCAGGCTGGGTGTGTGTTGCACACTCTTCCCTGCAGACAGAGGATCGTGGCCACTTAATTGGCCTCCCTCTATTGCAGCCACCCCCTTTCAGGCCAGGAAAATCCCACATGCCTCTCAAAGGCCCCTCTCTAACTGCTGAGATTCCTACATACAGATCCCGTAATGGTCTTCTGCTGTTTAAGGGGAAGAAGGTAAGTCCCATGCTACACTTCTCCAAATGCAGAACTATGATTAGAAGAGCACGGTAGGCACGTGCATCCTTAACTCCACCAAGCATCTGCAGTGCCTCCCACTTGCTACACAATGCCTCAGAAAAATGATTACTATAAAGAGCCATAAGAGCACCCTTGGAGGGGCAGAAAGGACAAAGGGCCTGGGAGAGCTCTTGACAAGTGGCTCTTTACATGCAAGCAGCGCTTTCCCACATTTCTACCACTTCCACTGCTCTGCTATAGCCTTTCCAATCTACCACACTGGATATCCAGGAGCTCCCGCAAGGAACCAGCACTATCCCGGCAGGAAGATAGTTCTACCTGTATTTCAGGGAATTTTCCATTCACAGTCAATCTGTCCATTCTCCCAGGGCTTCCGGACCTCAAAAATAGTACACATGACTCATTTTACTAAATATCAGTCCAGGATCTGAAGATGAAAGACCCTAGTCTTCGGATAAGCCAATCATTAAAGACAAGAGTACTTAGAGAAGCTTGTTCCTGTCAAGAAGAGGTCAACTCTGCTCTCCATTCTTACAAAATTTGTAGACCTTCTCCCTCATAGTATGGTAAGTTGAACTGTCTCTCCAAAAGATATGCTGACGTCTTAATTTCTCATACCTACGAATGTGACCTTATTTGGAAATAAGGTCTTTGTAGATAAAAAATACAATATGACTGGTGTCCTTGGAAGAGAAAACACATACAGAGAAAGGTGGTTAGGTGATGATGGAGGAAAAGATTAAAATAATGTATCTACAAGCCAAGGAATGCTGATTGCCAGCAAATACCAGAAACTACAAGACATCAAGGAAAGAGCCAACCCTAGAGTCTTCAAAGAGAAAGCACAGTCCTGACGATACCTTGACTTGAGACTTCTAGCCCACAGAACAGAGAGACAAGAAATTGTTGTTTTAGGCCACCGAGTTTGTGGTATTTGGTTGTAGCAGCCTAGAAAACTAATACAAAGAACAGTCTCTATTTTGAGCTAAAAAAAAGAAGTTATGACATTTGTGAATGGAGGTGTCCTTCAGATGAAAGTAAAGCTGCTTGTGAAAGCATATGAAGATATATCAGATCCTCAAGTGGCACGGTGGCAGTAGGCTGGCCTAAACAGCACTTTTACAGAAAACATCATGTGTGGCTACTTTCTCAGGAGAGCAGCTCAGCACCAGGCAATGTCTGGCTCACACTTTCTAAGTTATTTCAATGGTTCATCCAACGCAGCCCTGCCTTCAGGCTACCTATACTTAAAATCCACACATTAGTTGCCTGCCAGCTATTAAGAAGACTCAGTAGCTACTCTACCCTGAGAAGGTCTGGAGGACAATAGATCAAAGACCAAGGAGCTCCCAAGAGGACTGCAATATATACAGCTTTGGGTCCCACCTAAACTTGGGCACACAGAAGGGCCCCAAACGGTAATGATCTGTTGTATCAATGCTGGCAGGGCATCTATTCTAGGCAGCTCAAGGCACTGTAACTAGAAGAACCAGAGTCAGTCACTAATGCCAAGGTCAAAGAGCAATTAAGGTAGTAGAAACCATCAAGTCCAAAGAGCTAAATGTACATTCTGAAGGACTACTAGTACACAATAGCACCAAATATTTACTGAGGCCTTACTATGTATCAGGCATTATTTTAGGCGTTGATGACACAGCAGTGAATAAACTAAGTAAAAACCCCTGCCCTCATTAAGTTTTCATTGTAATGGAACATGAAAAAAAAAATAAAAAAATACAATAATTAATCATTTATAATACAAGAATGAACTGTTTTGCATACTTATAACTGTAAACCTACTTTTGCCCCACCTTGTACAGAACATTAAATGACGGATTTGAGTAGCAGAGAAGGATGAAGCAGAGAAGAGGCTAGGAAATGCTGGGGATAGGGTGGTCAAGAAAGGCCTCAAAGAAAAGATGATATTCAAGGTGAGGGAATATGCTCTGCAGATATCTTTGGGAAGAGCATTCTAGGCAGCAGGAGTAACAAAAGCAACTTCGAAGAACAAGAAGGCTGGTGAGGTTGAAGCCCCATAGATGTGAGGGAGTGCATGCTTGTGCACAGCACAAACAGTCAGGTCACAGAGGGCTTGAGGACATGGGCTTTGACTCTAGGAGTGAAACGATCTGACAAGTGTTTAACAAGATCACTCTGGCAACTACATGGAGAACAGGAAGAATGAAGGCAAGGGCATAGGTAGGGAGACCAAGTGGGAGGCTCCTGCAGTTACTGAGACAATTTTGCTAGAACCAAAGATTATAAATCTTGGCCAATGTGATGCAGTTAGTTAACTCCCCTTCTGAGTATCTATCCTAAAAAAATAATAATAAACTGGTATCTAATTTATCTAATTTTCATTTATCTAATGAAAAATATGCCCATTCTTTGCTTAGTGAAACTACATACAAATCAAAGATCACATCTACATTTATTTAAGGAGATATGGCCTTGCTTATTCATCAGAATTCTCTAAGCATTTCATACCCATTACAAACTTATAGGCAGTCAAAATTTTCAAAAGCATAACATGTTCTAAAATAGCAAAATATTCAATTTTTTATAAGTTCTTGGTCTCTCAGATGGAAATGAGGGGAAATTAATACCTTAGGACAATAAACTTTTCTTCATGGTAACAACAGTTCTCATTCACCATCAGATCTTTTGTAAGACTGTTTGCCTGGATAAATAGAAGCAAGCATAAGCTGACATCTGGCACGACCACCATCTCTTTGTGGCCACATGAGTCATGAGTTCTTTGACAGGAGGAGGTCTCTGGCAGCCCTGCCTATAAGCCTCTAGAACCATGAGGAATGGCAACAGTGAAAAGGAGGTAAAACAACGAGTCTTCTGTGGAGAGAAGTATTTATCGATTAGCAGTTATGCCCCTGAAAGGGGGACACTTTCTGTGGTACATGAGCACTTCATCGTTAGAAATCCAGAGAGGGTCTACAAGCTCTTTGCCAACTATAGTCACCTTGTAACTCTTCAGTGAAGGTGGACTCAATTTATGGATGAGGATAACTCCTTTTTAAAACTCAAGTTCCTTCTACTTATTAGCATCTCTTTTGGAAGGATAGTAGACCATGGGAGGAGGGCAGAATAAGTTAAATTCAAATTTAAATAGAATCACTAGTGTGGTAGAAATTTTTCTCCAGTGACTAAGAGCACTGGTTCTGGAACTAGACAACTGGGAGAGAAAGACTGTTTCAGTGAGTGTGTTAGTCAGGGTTCTTCAGAGAAACAGAACCAATAGGATGTGTGTGTGTGCTTGTGGGGAGAGAGATTTATTTCAAGAAACTGGCTTACACGATTGTGGGGGCTGGCAAGTCTGAAATATGCAGGGCAGACCAGCAGTCTGGAGACCCTGGGAAGAGTTCATGTGGCAAGCCTGAGTCCAGAAGGCAGTCTGGGGGTGGAATTTCTTCTTCCTCAAAAGACCGCAGTCTTTTTTCTTAAGGCCTTCAAGTGACTGAATGCAGTCCACCCACATTATGGAGGGTAACCTACTTTACTCAAAGTCTATGGATTTAGATGTTAATCTCATCTAAAAAATACCTTCACAGCAACAACTAGGCTGGTGTCTGACCAGTCACTGGGTACTATGGCCTAGCCAAGCTGACACATACTATAAATCATCACACACAGTTTCTCATCTGAAAAAAGCGCAAAATGTGACCAGATGGCTGTAGGTCTGGTACATGAGATACTCATGGTGCACAAGGGTGGGCTCATATACATACATCCTAGCCACATTATCATTAGCACTGTCACTGCTACCACTAGTGTTTATGTAATAACTGTATAAAGCAAGTGCAATGTTTCACCTATTTTGGCCACCATCAATGCGAGTACATACTGTAAACTAGTATTTCATATGGGAACCTTCATGATTTATATATAGTACCCCTTCCCGCCCATTTCCACAGAAATACATTACAAGACCCCCCAGTGGATACCTGAAACCTGAAATCACAGTACCAAACCCTAGATATTCTGTTTTTTTCTTGTAAATACATACTTTTTCACTTACAGGTAGCATTTTATGGTTTCACTTTGACATATCCAAATTGCCAGGATCACTAATCTCCCGTTTTGGGACAACTGTTATGTAAAATAACGGTTATGTGAACACAAAAGCTGTGACACCGCAACACTTGATCTGATAACCCAGATGGCTACTAAGTGACTAACAGGCAAGGAGCACATACAGCACTGGAGATGCTGGACGAAGGGATGATTCACGTTCCAAGCAGGACCTTATGAGATTTCATCACAGTCCTCAGAAGGGCAAGCTATTTAAAATTTATAAATTGTTTATTTCAGAAATTTTTCATTTAATATGTTTGGACTACAGTTTTCAGTGGATAACTAAAACCACAGATCATGAAGCCATGGATAAAGGGGGGACTACTGTAGATATATTCACGTAAACCAAACCACCAACTGTTCTCATCAAACATCATCCGGCCAGTAGAGAAGGAAGTCCAGGCCAAATGAACTAGTGAAAAAACTGACTGATATGAGAGTGCTCTGATGTACTATCATCCCCTGGTAGACATGGCCTTAATCTGTGCTTACGTCACACATTTTGCATTTGATGCCTGGGTTTGCAATTATCTTTACCAAAAACATGACACCATAAAACAAAGTTGGCCACAAAAGAGAATCTCGAAATGAGTACCTAGTGCATGGGACAGGGCAAAGGATATAACAGTAGACTCTTGGACATCTCCATCTTTTTCTCATATATGTAAAAACAATATGTAGAATCTTGACTCAGAATATGATCAATGCAGGCCTTCTCCTATCCCCAGAGCTCAGACAATATCCCCAGAACTCAGATAGTAATGTCTAATAAAGGGGCAAGATTTTTAAATAATCATATGATCTCCTGACAAAGAGGTATGTATTTCTTAAATTAATCATCTCAGAATTGTACAATAACCCTGTTTTAACCATGGCTTTCTTTATTCATCTTGACATGTGCCATTTCCTGAAATTCAGTTATTGAGTTCATTTGTACCTTTGATAGCAATCATCATTTCTGTTAAGCTATATTAATTCTTGGAGAGCCACTTAAACTAGGTTATAGTTTATGATGAAAGTGCAGTATTTTTTATTGTTTTGATTTTTAAACATTAAAATATTTTAATATTTTGTATCTCAAACAGATTCTTATGATACCCTCTGTAAAAGGAAAATAATACCTTTGTTCTCACGTGCAATTACACCTTCTAGTATTTTCAGAGATACCAGAAAATTTCTCTTGTCCCTATGTGATATGGACCTGCTAAGCCTTGAATAACATGGGGATTAAGGGCACTGACCCCAACACAGTTGAAAATCCACACATAACTATTAATAGCCTACTAATGACCTGAAACTTTATCAATAAGATAAAACAGTTGATTAACACATATACTATATGTTATATGCATTATATGCCCTATTATTTCAATAAAGTAAGCTAGAGAAAAGAAAATATTAAGAGAATCATAAAGAAAAGAAACTAATTTATAGTATTTATTGAAAAAATCTGCATATAAGTGGACCCACACAACTCAAACCTGTGCTGTTCAAGAGGCAACTCTACTTTTAATATGTCTGAATAATTCCTGTGGCAGTAATACAAGTGAGAAGGTGAAGCACATTAACTTACACAGAAATTATCATATATACAACAGAAACTGTTTTCCATAAAGTAACCCATTAGTGAGTTCTGAAATCAGATTAGTGGTTTACACTCAATATTTTGTTTTACTGAAAATAATGAATGGTCTAGAATTGAATGATAAAGTATACTACATGTTTAAAAACATTTAAAAAATACAAAAGTTAAATATTGTTTGTGACATTTTTGTCTGAATGAATTTTGTTTGTATGAATGCATGTATACATACATGTTGTCTCTATTCCACTTCATTTATGCATTCATTGGTTGATTCTTGTATGTGCCCTGACTGCATATCAAACCTGCAACCTTGGCGTAGTGGGATGACACTCTAACCAAGTGACCTACTCGGCCAGGGCCATGCATGTTGTTTATGTATGTGTTTGAGTACTTAAAATCATGTAAAATGTATTTTTTACTGTAAGTAGAATCGAATTTTGAAGGGTGGACAAGTGTCTCCACTTAATTAAAAAGAGTAAATCTCAAAAATCCAAGCCACATATGATATAAAGAACCAAGGGAGAAAACTTGTATTAAACCCATAATATCTGTCATCAAAGAAATCAATAACATCACTAAATATATAAAAATTTATTCATATATATAGTTATGATTATAACGATTATACAAAAATACAAACTAAGGAGCAAAGATGTCTTAAAATCTAAAATATGTATTTCATTTCTAGCTGTAATCTCTTCAAGAAAAGCCTATTGTCCAATTATTTAAGTTCTTTTTTCCAAACTTAGGAGGAAAGAAACCAGTAAGAATTGTCATTTTTATAATCATTGTTGTAATCTATACATGGGTAGATGATATATGATCACAAAATAAATTTGTCGAAAGCAGGAACTGAAAAAGTTAGATGACTTTTTAAAAATAATTTTAATAGTCAATAATATTGTAATAATGATGCATGATGCCAGATGGGTATTAGATTTAATGGGGTGATCACTCCATAAGGTATATACATGTCTAATCACTATATTGTATACCTGAAACAATATAATATTATATGTCAAGTATACTTAAAAAATAAATTTAGCCCTGGCTGGTGTGGCTCAATGGACTGAGTGCCAGCCTGCAAAACGAAAGATTGGCGGTTCAATTCCCTGTCAGTGCACATGCCTGGGCTGTGGGCTAGATCTCCAGTCTGGGGTATGTGAGAGGCAATCAATTGATGTTTCTCTAACACATCAGTGTTCCTCTCCCTCTCCTTCTCCCTCCCTTCCCCTCTCTCTGAAAATAAACAAACCAAATCTTTAAAAGAAATTTTTTTAATTTAATATGGACATTTAAAAATGTGAATCCTGACAGGTAATCACTAGATTAGCAGGATGATCACAGTATATAAGGTATAAAAATGTCAAATCACTATACTGTACACAGGAAACTAATATAATAATGTATACCAACCATAGTTAGATTAAAAAGACAGTTACAAAACAGTATTATTGTATGACTCTAATTTTAATTTAAAAATATTTGTGAGATATTAATAAAGACAATAAGGTGTTACGAGTAATATATCTAATGAAGACTTAAGGGTTATTTTAATTTTCTTCCTTGACTTTTTTTAATATCCAAATTTTTTATAATACACATTTATAAATTTTGAAATTTAAAAATAAATAAATCTTTTTTTAAAAAATAAAGGAATAAAATGTGAATCCTGAGAATAAGGAACATAGTCACAATCACAATGGGGTGCAAGTTCCAACTGCCAAAAAGCAAAAGTTAAAAGTTCCAAAGAACCTCCAATAAAGACTGCACAGTAAATTCTAAATTTGTAGCCTACCTGTGGCAATGATCAATTTTTAAAAACCATCCACAAACTATTGCAATAATAAATAAAGCTAAGTTCGAAACTCAAGATAACAATGTCATGAGCCAGAAATGGATGTGAAATAAGCAAGGGGCAGGGTAAAAGGCATGGACCTTCTCCTGCAGAGGAAAGGAAGACAGAACCCCTAAGGCTGGATTGGATGGGTTGGGGAGGAACTACTCAGAAGAAAACTGCTAACAAATGACCTAGGGCACTAGCATGAAAGGAAGCTACTATCATAGAGAGACAGAACACTAACACAGTCTTGGCAGCTGAACAGAGGTGCCCATTGGCTCAGCTAATACATTAACATCTATTTCGCTGCAGGAGAGATGATCTTAAATTATATTGCCTATTTCATCAAACCTAAGATGCCATTTATTATAAGGTGTTATTATTATTTTACATACCACTAAGAAAAATATTGCCAACTAAAATTATGGTTTACCATGAATTATAGACATACTGCAATCTGAAAGATTTTAAAACATAAAACTAATGAAACATACTCTATGACTTAGTTCTAGACCACATGCTGGAGTTGAGAGAAGAGAAAGCTGGCTATCAGTGGAAAGAGGCAATTTTTTAGAAAATGTAAGATTAGGGGTAAGGATTTCATAGTGAGAACAGAGGGAAATTAAGCAACCAAGAAGAAGAAGCCATTGCTGCCACCTACACCAAATGAGCGTACAAATCAAAATTCCAAAATATATGAAGAATTCTAAAGTTAAGAAAAGTGAGCAACAAAATCAAAGAAAAATAATGAATTTTCTGCAAAAGTCTAGTAGACTGAAAAATATGTTTGACAGTTTAAGGAAATAAATAAAAGCACAGTTTTCATTAAAAATATTGAATTATAATAGAAAAAGAAACAAAAAAATACCAAAAGAACAAATTAGAACTCTCGGAAAATATTTTGAAAAATCTTTAGATAGCCAAAGTCTAGATTGAAGGACATTAACAACAAAAATAAAAACAGTAAACTAGTAGAGAGCACTGAGAAACTTCCCCAGAACACAGCAGAAAGAGAAACATACACACATATAAATGAGAGAAGACATATGTCATGGAAGATAATTTGAAAGGCTGTGACAAAGCTGGAATAAGCATTCGAGCAAAGGAAAATGGAGGGGATGGTGGACAAACAATATATGAAGAGAATATAGTGAAGAATGTTCCTAAACCAAGGAAATGATTCCTCAGATGAAAACACCTTTGGGTACAAAGCAAAAAATAAATCTACATGTAGACACACTGTAGTAACACCATGATAGGGATAAAAAAAAAATTGTAAAATTTAAAAGTTATCATAGTCTTAATAGATTTCTAATCAGTAGGCAATAAAAGAGTACCTTTAAAATGCTCACAGAAAAGCCACTGTTCACCTAAAATTTTATACCCATGTAGACTACCATCCAAGATTCACTGCAAAGTAAAAGCATTTCTGATATCAAATATCTAATACAATGTGTTATCCACAGACTCCCACAATCCCTTACTAAAAGGACCTTTAAAGGATGTCCATCAAATGAAGGAAAGGCATGGAGTACATGGTGCAATGAATCCAGAGACTAATTTTTAAAAATGAAACACACAGAGGCATACAAATTTAACTTCTGATTGAAAAAACTAAATATCAACAATCTATTTTGCATTTAAAAAACTGCAGAAGTTGTCCAATGTTTAATAAAATGTACTAAGTTGTGGTAAAATATGCAAAAAGGCTAGAAATGCTGAATAAATTTAGAATTAGTTTGAAATTTTTAGAATGAAATATGTGTCACAGTCATTGTGGATGGTCTGACCTCAAACCCATTCTCAATTTCTTTCCAGTTTCCTTCCAGTTGTGGGAGGCTCAGGGTGCAATTTTGGCCAAACTGGAAGTCCCTTGAGTGGTAATCCCCCAAAAGTTTTTGTTTCTCTGACAAAAAGGGGACTCTTCTGTGGGGCATACCTTTTCTTTGCCCATTTGCCCTTTCCTAGTCTTTTCCTGCCTGGTACATGTGATGCCTGGAAGTGCAGCAGCCAGCTTGCAGTCACGAAGCAGCAAGAATGAGGAAATGCCCATGAGTTAAGGATGATGGACCAGAAAGCTGGAAAGAGCCTGGGTCTCAGGTGGCAGGCAGGTCCACCTCCAGATTTTGTGCTGTGCAAGAAAAATAACAACTATTTGTTTGTGACTCTCTAATTGGATTTTCTGCTACTTACAGTTGGGTATTATTTTAAGTATACAATAAAAAGAATTATATGAATAAGCTCTACAAGAACAGAACTAACTATATATGTATTCCAAACCAGAAAAGTGACTTCAAAAGGGAAGGAAACATTAAAAGTTTTTATTACTTCAGCAAAAAGTAGGAAAGAGGAAGAGAAAAAAGAAAATAAATGGTAAGCAAAAAATATACTGTAGTTGAAATAAGTTCAGCTATACCAATATTTGCAATAAGTGTAACCAATGTAAAGGTATAGGTTATTACACTGAACAAAACCAAACAAATAAAAAAGAGCTATCTGCTGCTTACAAAAAAAGAAAAGATGCAAAAAAAAAAAAAAAGTAGGAAAAGCAAATGTTTGGCAAATTTTAATCAAAATAAAACCTGGTAAAAATACTATTACCAAATATTATCTAGAGAAAAACCATTAATATCACTAAATATGAATACCTGATGGTAAAAATTTAAAAAAAGAGAATGATAAAACAATCAGGAATTTATTTGTACTTAGCAGCATGATTTCAAAATACATGAAACATAAACTGACAAAATTATAAGGGGACAACGACAACTCCATAACAACAATAAGAGATACTAACAGAAGCTAAGGAATCAGACAGAATATCTGAGCAATAAAATTAATGAGCTTGATCCACGATTTAAACAGAATCTTGCATTTAATGCAGGATTTAATTGATAAATGCAGAATGCTGACTACTTTCAATTACACATGGAACATTTACAAAAACTGATCAACTGCCAGGTCAGAGAGGAAGTCTCAACAAATTTCCAATTGCTATCATTCAGACCACATCCTCTAACTATAACATAGGCAGTTAAGTTAGAAAATAAGTAACAGAAAATGTTCTTTAAAAGTATTTGTTTGAGAAATTTAAGATGCAATCCTAAAATAAATCAGAAATTAAGGAGGAAATAACCATGAAAAAAATATTTAAAAATTAATGATGAAAGTACTATATATAAAAGCATACAGCATGCATTTAAAGTGATGTGTAGATGTAATTTTCTTATATGAATTTTTTAGGAAGGAATCAAAGTAAATTCAATCTACTACAGTGTTGAAATAGGTGAAGGAGAAAATGGAAGAGAGTAGAAATTAAACAGAAAATGAAAAAGAGCAAATATTAATAGAACCAAACCCCAGTTCAGTTGAAAAACTACTTAAACTGTCAAACCTCTAGAACGATAAATTACATTGGACAAAAAAAAAAAAAAGACATAATCTTAAATACAGTAGAATTCTTTAAATAAAAAGGGAAAACTAACTTAATTCTGTGTCAATATATTTGAAACCATGGATGACACCCACATGCGGACAGTTTCACAACAGAAGTTCACCAAGTCTTCAAGAAACAGATAATCCCAATCTTATGTAAACTATTATAAAATATTTAAAAAGAGGTGATCTACTCAACTCATTTAGTGAGATCAGAAACAAAGACAGTCCAAAAAAGAAAATTAAAGATCAATCTCTGTTACTACAGTAGTTTCAATGATTCTAAATTATAATACAGTACTGGCAAATCAGAGCACAGTTCATCCCAGGAATAACAAGGAGAATATCAGAATATCTACTAATATAACATACTATATTAAAAGATTAAAGAAAAATATAATCAGTTCAATAAATGCTCTTTAAAACTCTTCAATATATTTCCTACCCTGAAGTAAATTATTCAAACCTAGAAACTATAAAGTAAAATATTAACAATATGACTATATTAAACTTGTTGAATAAGCCTTATTTTCCCCATTGATTTGAAAATTCAATTGAACCATATATTACATTGTTAGACAGATATATACATTTGTTTCTAAAATACTCATTTTATTTCATTGATCTACTTGGTTATTTCTGTGCTGGTGTCATGTTGTTTTAATTGCTAAGACTTTATAATGGACTTAATTTTTTAATATTTTATAATGGACTTTGACATTTAAAAAATAAATAAATAAAATCTGCATTAAAAAAAAAGAAAGAAGGAATTCCTACCTTTTGCGACAACATGGATGAAGTGGAGAATATGATGCTAAGTGAAATAAGCCAGTCGGTGAAAGAAAAATACTCTATGATCTCACCTATAAGTGGAATCTATCCAACAAAATACTCTAACAAACAAAATAAACCACAGGCATGGAAACTTGGAGCAGACTGAAAAAGACCAGAGGGGATGGGGAAGGAGGACAATGGTGGAAAGAAGGGGAAGGGACTAAACAAAGAACATGTATAAATGACCCATGGACACGGACAACAGAGTGGGAATTGACTGTGGGAGTGGGGGTCCGGGTGGGATACGCGGAGGAGAACAAAGGGGAAAAAATTGAGACAACTGTAATAGAATAAACATGATTAAAAATTAAAAAAAGAAAAAGAAAAAAATCGATATAATTGAATACTCATTCATGACATAACACGGTCATAAACCAGACCAGTAGAAAACTTTTTTGATCTGAAAAGTGGTAACTAAGCCTAAAGCAAAGACTAGTCTTAATAGTGAGACCTTAAAATTCTTTCCCTTAAAGTCAGGCACACGACAAGCATACACTAAATCTTCTTCTCATCATTGTACCAGAGGCTCTACCCAGCTCAATGATTCGAAAACTAGAAAACACATATATAAAAATTGAAGACAAGAGACAAAAATGACCTAATTTGTGATGAGTATTTAAATTTTAAAAATTAAGAAAATCTTAGAGACACTATTAAAATATGAAACTATTTTAAACAAACTATTAAAGCTATTAAAAGAAGATAGTTCAAGAAGGTCAGGGGTTTCAACATCAATCTATAAATATAAATAATTCTCCTAGGCCCTGTGATAACCTATTTCAAAACATAATAGAATAAAAGGTCCTATTTACAGTTAAAAAACAAAATGCCTAGAAATAAACCTAATAAAAGATCTTGCTTAAGGCTTTTATGGACTTCAAAGATTAAGACTCAGAATCATAAAGATAACAAAGCTCTCCATTTGATTTCCACCTTACTACTACTTGAATCAAAATCTCAATTTGTTAAGGAAGATCAAAGACCTCAGAGTAGCCAAGACAATTGTGAAAATGATGAAAATGGCAGAACTTTTTCTGTTGCAGGAAAGGCTTATGTTACAGTAACTAAAACAGTTGCCATCGGCACAGGAAGAGGTGAAAATGAAGATAATAATATATCAAAAATACATCAATGTATTATCTAGAATCATAATACAGAACAAAAGAGGATTACAGATCAGTGAAGAAAGAAAAAGTTGCCTTGGGACAACTGGTTATCCACTTGGAATTAAATAAAAGTAAATAACCTACTTGATGTCATATGCAAAACTAAATACCAGGTAGATTCGAGACCTAAATATGAAAATCAAAATCCTAAAATTTTCAAAGAATACACGGGTTACACTTTAGTTGGAAAAACATATATTTTAAATCAAGCCAAAAATCTGCATGAGCTATAAAACAAAAGACTGATAAATCTGACTACAGTAGAATTAAAAACTTCTCAACAAAAGACACAAGAAACAAAAAGACAAGTCACATTAGTATTTGTAACAGATACAAATGACAAAAGATCAGTACATAGGATAAAGGTTGTATCAAAAAATAAATGCAAACCATACTGTGGAAAAATAAGTCAAGGATGTGTGAACAAACTATAAGATAGCATTTCACACCCCATAGATTGGTAACAGTAAAATTTCTTGTAATACCAAGAATTCCAAGGATGTGAAGACGAAAAAGTTCTTATACATTGCTGGGGGAGGGAAAACTGGCACTTTGGGTGGAGAGCAATTCCCAGTGTCCAGTGAAAAATAAGCAGCAGTGCTGTGCAGGCCAGCATTTCAGATCCCGGACACATTTCCCAGAGCAACCAGCACCTGTGTACAAGCTACTCCCCCCGCAAAAAGGAAACAAGAATATTCATTGTAAATTGTTGGACACTGCACAAAATTAGGAAGAACTTAAATGTTCAACAGAGACATAGATAAATAAACGGCATATAGTTACAAAAGAGAAACCTATAGAACAGATCCATTACTAGAGCTACATGTCCCATTATGGCTATATCACCAACATAACAATGAATGGTGAAAGCAATCTGTGTGATACTGTGCACAGCAGGGTGCCATTTATATTTTAAAGCGTGAAATCAATACTGTGTGTTGTTTATAGACACATTCGATTGAAGAAAAGGCATGAAAACGTACAGAGAAATAATACCAATCAGGAAAATTATTATTTCTGGGGTTGGGGAAGAGTTATAGATTGAGAAGAGGTAAACAGATTCAAATGTGTCTATAATTTTTTTTGACCTGATGATACTGGCACTGGACCAGCTATTATGTTCGGTAATGAGTTCATGAATTTTTGTCGAATTAGTGCTTCAAAGTTTACCTACATATTACATATATTCTTTTGTATATATCAAATTATTATATAATACAAAAGTTTAAAGATTTAATAGAAGAAACTGCCTCTGAAATTAAGAAAGAAATCTTCATATTGAAAAATACATCATGTTTTGGGGGAAACTGATATAGAATAATTGCTTAACAGAGGTTGAGGTTAGAGAACTTGAGTATTCTTTAGCAACACACACAGAAAAATTCAGCTGCAAGGGGGGAACTCTGATTTAAAGTCTCACCACACTCGGTTAATGGCGAAGACAATGGAACAAAGTCCAAAAGCGCTGAGGGAAAGATACTTAAACCCAAGAACATTACACCCATTTAAGTTGCTGGTGCAGAATATACACAGCAAGGAGGCATATGTAAAAAAGGAAAAACTAAAACCCTTAGGGAAGATAGTATCCAGGAGGCCTTCTTAAAAATTATTCTGCATGAATAACTCCAGCCCACTGAGAGGTAAACAGAGAAGGAGTAGTAAAAGGTGAAGGGACTAGTGCTAAACATGAAACCCATTTGTTAACCAAACAATGCTATGATTACAGTGGATACACACTTACGATCTTAGCTGCATAAAATTATAATATTAAAAGTAGAGCAGTTGAGGGAGAAATAAGAAAAAAATGTAAAAGTATTAATTCTTTCATTTTCTTAAAGAAGTTGATAGATAATCATCTATGTTTGGCAAAATGTTATAAAATGTTTATATTGGAGAATGAGTATAAAGGTGTTCCTTATGTCACTATGCATTTTAGTATTTCAAATATAAATAAATTGCTTTTAAAAATTCATTAAATCTACAAATAACTAAAACAATCGGATTATCAAGTGCCAAATCCATAAGAATCGGCTATTTTAAAACGTGAACCCATTGCCCTGGCCAGTGTGGCTCAGTTGGTTGCAGTGCTGTCCCATAACCAAGATACCAAAATGTAGCCAGTTTGGTGCAGGTCTGGGCACATACCTAGGCTGGGGGTTCCATACCCAGTCCAGCTGCCTACAAGGTCTGCCTTCTCCATTCCCCGTTTCTCCCAGTCTGGGCCCAGTACGATAGCCCAGGATGGGCATTCCTGCAGGCAACCAATCGATGTTTCTCTCCCTTCGTTAACTCTAAAGCAGTGAAGGATTAAAAGAAAAAAAAGAAAAGAAAAAAGAAAGTGGAGCCAAGTGACAGCAATGTGACCGAACATTCTATTTCACTTGTTTAATACTGTACTGCCCTGAATGGGAAGGAAAGGGGTGGAATTACAAGTAGCTTCTTTGAAATTCTGCATAGCTCTGGATACATCCATGTGAGTGTGTGAGGCATGTGAAAGCCATCTGTGTTAAAGAAGAAAATGAGTTGAGAGCCACTCAATCAGAGCATTCAAATCAAATCATAAATACAAACTGGATGAAAAACTGACAGACATTTAAAAATAAACAGACTGAACAACAATGAAAAATCTAAGTCACTATTTGGTCAATAATTTTAAACGGCAAGCCCACCAAACCTTTTCAACTTCTCTTAGTTAACAGCAACATGGATGGGTTGTGTTTCAAGTCCTTCCATTCTCTTTGGTTTCTTTGGAAAAGGCACAAAGGAAGAAATAAAATGCCAAAACACAAGGTCTCCAGAGAAAAGGCACTGGAATTAAAAGAGTTGGTAAATTCACAACATAAGTGACCAGTCCTACTAATGTCATGCCAAAAGAATCTGGGAGACTGTGAGTCTTAATTTAAAGGGGGCAGTTTTTATTTCTTTCCAATTCACATTTGACACCATAAGACAAAAATGTTACAGGAAACCACAGAGACAAATGAGCTGAACATATCCTTTGCCACCACTGCTCTGCTTAAGCCAGTACAGATGCATAGAACCAGCAGGAAGATCCAGGCACAGAACCAAAAATGGAATATTTCAGTTACTATACCTTATTCAGGAACAAAATAAAATTACAAATAGTCATAAACAATGACTGCATGTAATCATACAAAGAAAGTTTTAATCTTTAAGAATTCACTACTTAAGACACCAAAAATATCTCCCTTCAAAACACAACCTGTTTTTAGGTTCACATGACAGAGACTGCTTCTTACAGCTTCTGACAGAGACAGTGCTTTGCCAAGGTGTGCCATTCTTTATAATCCACACCGTGATTCACTGGAGCCTCTTTTGAATGGATGTTATCACTAAGGCCTTTTTTTTGGCCCTTCCCTGTGTTTTAAATGGGAAGGGTAGAATTAAGTGAAGGAAAAAAACTTAAATAAGACAGGATTTCCAAGAATGAGACATCATGCATGAAAACACAGTGTATGTTAAAACACCTTCAGAAGATAGCACAGTAATTCTTGAAGAATCAGATAAGCTTCACTAAACATGTAAATAGGATGATTATTTTTAATTTGGCTGAGTATGGTCCCTAAGTTAACCACTGCTCTATCCCTTTCATTAGGGGTACAAGGAAAATAAAAAGAGCCATTAAGGCCCATCAAAGCACATCCCACCAGAGCTAATCCCACTGTTTTTAAAATCTCCCTTAAAGCCTAATTTGACCCCCTTGGTCTTTTTTGTATTAGCAGATTGAGGAGAGCGAATATTTCAGTAAAGGATTCTGAGGAAAATAGGAAGAGCATGAGAGAATCTCAGATAGGAAGACAAGTGGTATCAAACATTTTGTTTATCTTGTTTTAAAAATTTTTATTTCTGTACTTTAAATCATATATATAATGTTTTTAGGAAAAAATATTTCTATTACTTATCTTTCATTAAAAAGCTTAAAGACTAAGTGAGAAGAAAGGAAAAAATCTACAAAGAGGGTACAAAGGTAGCATTATTTCAACCACATCTTATAGGTTTTAATTGCTGATTTTGTAAGGAAAGATACTGATAAAAAAGCTGGGTGACTGTTTCCTCACTCTATTCACCTAGCATACCACCAAATACAGTCTTAGTTTCACTGTATCAGTGGACCCAACTGTAACTTATTGACAAATCAAAAAAGAAGACCAAACCCCATGAACACCTTGACTCCATATATTCCAAGTGTGGCATGAAGAACACTCACTCCACAGCGAGCAGCAGTGCTGTTGTGCACTGAACTGAGGCATCTAGCAAACACCTGAGTGGTCTGTATCTATGTGGCAGATTCCTCTGGGAAAATCAAAATAACCCTGTAGATATCTAAAAGAAATCATTCTAGAAATCTAAGGGACAAATGACACCCAATATATGCTAACTCCCAACAGGAGAATATATCCGTATGCTTTTAAGTGATATGTACTTTCGTGATATAGTGCATAGGGACTAGACATGTCACTTGTTAAGTGTGTCAACTTAGAAGATACAGCCTTGCCCAATATTTAGCTTAAAGGAAGCATCATGAATGACTCCTGAATGAAAAAAAGCAAAATTGGGAACTGAAAAAAAAAAGGATTCTTTGCCTATTTTAGCTATATTAGGCAACTTAACAACAATTACTTTGCTGGAAATTGAGTGTACTTTTTGAAATAGTAACCATCAAATGTCAGAGCAGGAAGATCCTTACATCATCCACTCCAAGACTCTTTATTTCACAAATGAGGAAGTAGGAGTCTAGAAGGCTGAGAGGCTTGCTCAAAATTTTGTGGCTTTTGGGGGATGAGGACTATATTCATTCACTGGGGCTGCCATAGCAACGTACTCAAAACTGGATGGCATAAAACAACAGAAATGTAGAGTCTCACAGTTCTTGAGGCTAGAAATCCAAAATGAAGGTATCACAAGGTGGGTGCCTTTTTGAGGGCTGTGAGGAAAAATCTGTTCCATGCCTCACTTCTGGCTTCTAGTAGCAGCAAACATTTCTTGGCTTGTAGGGCAGCTTTCTCCCAGTGTCTTCGCATCGCTTTCATTCTTTGTCTGACTGTGTCTAAATTTCCCCTTTATATAAGAACACCAGTCATATTGGACTACCACCCACCCTAATGACATCATTTGAACTTATAAACCCTATTTCCAAATAAGACCAGAATCTGAGCTACTGGGACTTCGAACTTCGATATATCTTTTTGGGGGAAGTAACTCAACCTACAACAAGCATTATATGAGAACTCTGCTCAGGACCTGCACACAGTCCAGGTCTCCCAACTTTCTTACTGGACTGGAGAAAAAATTAGTTTTGTTTCTTTCTGTAAGATGGCTCTAGTAGCACTTAGTTGTCTTTAACTTCATTAGAAACAATTTTGTTAGATTGTAATGTTGACAGCTGTCTTATCAGCGTACATTAAAAAACATCAAAGTTTGTGAATTTTTGTGTAGCCATTTTAATACTGAAGATGGAAGAAATATACATTTTCAGCATATTATGCTTTAAAGAACGTAAAAACACAACTGAAATGCAAAAAAGGACTTGCGCAGTGTATGGAGAAGGTATTATGACTGATCAAAGGTGTCAAAAGTGGCTCCCGAAGTTTTGTGCTAGAGATTTCTCACTGGATGATACCTCATGTTTGGGTAGACCGGTTGAAATTGATAGTGATCAAATTGAGATCTTATGAGAGAATAATCAAAGTTATACCATGTGGGAGATAACCAACATACTCAAAATATCCAAATCAATAAAGATATCAGAGAAAATGAAAAATGTGCCTTTTATTTTATGGAAAAAGCTAAATGAACTTTTTGGCTAACCCAATATTTACAAGACTCTCCCTGCTACTAGCACATACTGCGTGTTGCAGGGTCCACAAGTGACACACTCCACTTACAAAGTCAGATATGACTTCTCTCACCCAAAATAAACTGTCATTTTGCAAAAGCTAATAACACCTTCAAATATGAGCAAAGGGAAAAACATAAAAATGAGCAAACATCATTTCATTCAGTCACTAAATGTTCACCAATGTATTTTAATTTCTTCCCTCACAAAAAATGCCCAAAATATTTCTGGGATAGGCTGGCCCTCACCTCTAAAATGTCTACTATTCAGAGGAGGAGGTTATATGGAAACAGGACTGGAAGAACAAATTAAATTTATTCTCCCATTTTGTCCAAACCCACTCTTCTTATACATCTTTAACCTGCCTAGAAAAGGAAAG
Organism: Pteronotus mesoamericanus; assembly: GCF_021234165.1. Lineage (NCBI taxonomy): Eukaryota > Metazoa > Chordata > Mammalia > Chiroptera > Mormoopidae > Pteronotus > Pteronotus mesoamericanus. Next base: position 29,135,264 of record NW_026555105.1, on the reverse strand, counting down.
ACGTGGAATTTGTTTTGGTGAGAAGAAACCTCGAGAGTCCTGGATTTCTAACAGGCCTCAGTTTCTTTCTGCCACCAAAGCTACACAGCAAGTGGCTGGCTAATTAACCAAGCAGGTCCTTCTTCAGTTAGTGCTTCATCCTGGCAGTGGCATCATGCAGCAGCCTCTGTCTTAACTATTCAATCATCACTCACTCTGCTGCCTAAGTATTCTTGAGTCTGAAGATAATTGCCACATTGTCTCACCATTTTCCATTATAAATTAATGACATCTGTATGACTGAGTCATAAAAAAGTCTATCCAAAGAACTATATTAACAATTACATGGAACTGATTTCCTTAAGTGGCTCCTTGACACTAAGGCCTTTAGAATCTTGATCTACAGCTGGCCTTAGAAATTATAAATTATGTTTTATTGCACAAGATCTATCAAGGTATTGCAGTTCCAAAAAATTTTTGAGTAAATAAGAGGTGGGCAGTATTAGCCCGGATGCTGCTGTTGTTGTGTTTTTTTTTTTGTTTGTTTGTTTGTTTTTAACACTCAAAGAGCTCTTGCCTTAAAGAACATTTTTCTATAGTACAAGACAAAGAGTTCAGAGCTGGTATGGGGCTGCTCTAATTCAAACCTCTTTTTGCTAGGTAAGATAGTAGGGCCAACACTGAAGTGAATCAAAATCAATGATGAAATGAAATAAATCAGTACTTTATTGTTCCCTTCATTTGATTATTCTAAAGAAAAAAAAAAAACTGAATGTAAAGATTCTGGCATTACTTTGTTCCAACAGAAGAAATTTTTTTCAGACTAGAATCCTTTCAAATGGCAATTTTTAAATGTCGTGAGAAATGCTAGGGTTAGATATTTAATGTAACCAGCTTGATGTTAAACACTATTTAAAGAACTATTAATTATCTTAGAGTTCAACATTTTGTAAACAGTGACATTGAGTTGCATTATTTATACCTCTGCCTGATCATTTACCCTAGGAAAGATCTAATAATAAGAATCATTTTATAAGACCTGATTGCCTTTCCTACCAACATCCCCTCTATCAGCAAATTCATCTAAACCTATAACTAACACTCATGTTCTTATATATTAGCCTCCCAAGCCTCATTTCTCCTCTGTATATAGGAATTAAAGTTGTTACCAGGAAAGTATAAGCATTAAAAGAAAACAGAAAGAAAAGTGCCTGGACACAGGTTACATTTCATTTCCTGGCTCCCTTCCCTCTCCACTCCAGTAGCATCTCATCACTACCTTTCTAATCATCTAACCCCTGGGCAGGGTATCTCTTCACCTCTAGACTCCCATGTAGGACTTGGTATCGTGCATACAACACACCCTCAATGAATTTCTGTCTGAGCATTTTAAATAAGATATTTTTGTTCCTATTTGCCAGAAGACTGTGCTGGGATCCCTGTCTAGTAAAATGAAAGAGTTGATAATTATGTTGCTTAAGGCGCCAAAAAAGTTGCAACAACCAAATATATGCAAACCTTCTTAATTTACACATAAAAGATACAAAAAACAGCCAAATTATCCACATGGTCAATTAACAGTGAGTCTGCAAATTTTATCTAATCACTTCTTGGCTCAAGAACCCACTGATTCCCTCATGCCCAACAGGAGAAGTCCAATCTCTTATTTTGGACTTTAAAGCCTATGGGCAATTTGCAGCCACTCTTCCCTTCCCATCCAGTTCTATTTTCCAGGTCTTCCCTCTGCTTCAGTCAATCTTCTCTTCATGGTCCTACACACACACAATCTTCATCTCTACCCTTAGAACCTGCATGTGCAGAATCCCCAAGTACATTCTCAGTTACTGGTCAGGGATTCAGGTGTACCTACTTGGGTAGCAATAACTCCATAGGCTTTTCTGAGCAGTCCTGGCCATCATCCTCTTCCTCTTCAGGTACTAGGTGGACAATGTAAACACAGGATTTTATATGGGGCCCTGTGTTAGCTATTTTTTCATGTGCCTGGCTTAGTCTCCTAATGAGAACTTTTCTTGAGGATAAGGACTACGTGTTACTTATTCTTTCATTCACTTATGAATTAAATATATACAGGACACCTGTACTATACAAATGGTTGGAGACATAAAAAAATTCAAAGGATATAGCCCTTCCCTTAAAGACCCCACAATTTTAATAGGTACCGCTGTGCCTCACAGAGAAGTCTTGAAATGTATGTTTACTGGAAGGCTGACTGATAAAAAGATTGCCATATTTCTTCCTAGTTCTGTCTTCCTAGTTGATTACCAGAGTAGTGAACCCCCAGTAAATATTCCTTAGATAAGTAAATAAAGTTCCTGCTAAAAGGAAAAGTTATTTTTTAACTCCTTCAGCCATAGCATATCTTTTTAATCTAGATTTGACTCTACAAAACTCTATTTTAGCATTGGAATGAAATAAATAACCGTTTATCTCATTACAGAATTTATTTTAGGAAAACATTAATTTATTTTTCCTTTTTGCTGCTGTATTTTTGAATAGCTGGGAAGTAATTAAGATCAGATCTAATTTGCATTTTTATAACATTTAAGTAGGTCTTTTATTTTTTTCATTTACATATCACCCAGTCAATACTATAGAACCTTCTTAATAACCATGTTATTTGCTAATAAAGCTATAGAGAACAAACTAATTTATTCCATACTAATTATAAAATTATCTTTCTAGTATTAGTTATCCACGGCAGTACCTGTTATCTAAATGAATTAATAAAGATGAACAATGAATAGTTGGGATTGCTAAGTTGTCATAGCACCATTCTAAAAATTCTTAAAATACCTCTAGTTCTGTACAAACACACCAGGTACGTTTTTTAAAAAAAATAGCTTTATTAAAATTTAATTTGCATACTATAAAATTCATCTGTTTTAAGTTTCTAGTTTGATGAGTTTTAGTAAATTCATAGTTGTTCATTTGTCACCATAAGATAGTTTTAGAGTATTTCTATCACCCTAAAAAGTTCCCTCAGTGCATTTGTCCACTCTGGCAAGTATGTTTTTCTTTCTTTCCATGAAGTATGAAAAATGACATTTCGAAAGCATAGTTAACAGCAGAACAGCCCCATATAAGAGACTCTAGCTCTGGCCCTACTCTTCCCCAACCAGGAGTGAACTCTGACATAGGACGTATAACCGGAGCTCAGATGAGAGTATGATCCAGGTGTTCTAGTGTTTAACCTCCTTACATCAACTGAACGGTCTTCCTCCACAGACCATCCTTTACAGCTACATAAAAACAGATTGGTCAAAGAGCCCAGTCCTCAAACTGTAACTTGAAAGGAAGTAAAACCAGCCTCAGATACAAAGAGAAAAATATAAGAAAGTCATTCAAACTATAGAAAAGCAAATAGGATTTATAAATAGAGCCACACAAGACCAAGGCTGAAATAAATGGCATGGCTTTAATTATGTTTCTATCAAAAGCACAATATAAAAAAAGGAACAAACATGCAAAAGCACATGTCCAAAAGGAAACATCATGTGAAAAATAGGAGCACCTGAATGCTTTGTGTAACAGAGCAACTTTGGTCTATGGAGGGTAACTCATGAACTCAAGAGCCCAAAGGCAAAAGATAAAACAGAATAAAATAAAAAAGAGTGTGTGGGAGGCAGCACCTAAGATGGCCCCCAATGATCCTCACTTCTTGGTTTTCACGCTCTTGTATAATCCCTTCCCCTCGAGTGTGGACTGGGTTTAATGACTTGCTTCTAGCAAACAGAATGTGTCAAAGATGATGATAGAATGGCATTTTTAGATTGAGTTACAAAAACTGTGCCTTCTATCTTGGGAAACATCTCTGGTCCTCTCTTAGAAAAACTAGCTGCTATGTTGTGAGCTGCCTTCTGGAGAGGACTGCATGTTAAGAAGTGGATGTCTCCAGGTAATAGTGAGCGAACCCTTCAGAGTTCCTACCAATATCATGTGAGGGGGCTTGGCAGCAGATCCTTCCCCGATCAAGCCTTGAGACCACAGGCCCAGCTGACACCTTCACTGAGATCTTGTGAGAGAACCTGAGCAAGAGGCAGCCACCTAAACTATGTCTGTATTTCCGAGCCGTAGAAACAGCTAGTCGGTGAATGTTTGTTGTTTTAAACTGCTAAATTTTGAGTGATTTTATGAACAAAAATACCTAACATGGGGAAAGTAAGGAAACAAATTGAGAATCAAAATCAGTATCACTATGGAATTAATAAATAAGTGAAAACAAGACAAATAAAAACCAAAAATTGATTTACTGACAGTGAAAAGGTATTATGGTTTGTGTATCATGGTGCTATGGTCTGGATAATCATTTTTTAGATTTAAAAATAAAAGAAAAACAATAAATATAGAAGACAAAAAGTAATTTAATTGAAGGACATATCCCTGAAGTAGATAACTTAAGAAATGGAATAGGCAATGGGTTTCAAGATAAGAGATGATGTAACAATCTCTCTGGAATGAATAATGAACAGAATTTGCAGACCAAAGCAGCACATGTTCCAGAAAAAATAGTATGATGCAACAGTAACTCACACTGAAAGGTATTTATAAAATCTTTTAGGTATTCAAGGACAAGTCTACATAATGGGGGAAATATGGACTAGTTTTACACTTCTTTGGATTAATACTCAATGTCAGAAGACACTGGTAAAAATTTTGCTACAAAATTCTGAGGTAAAGAAAGGTATCACTCAAGTACAAAGAGACAGTCTCGAAAATGAAAGAATTCAAGAAACAAAACACCAATAGCCTTTGAAAAAACAGTGCTGAGAGAACTTTCTGCAATATCTAAACTATCCCACTAGCCAATCATGGCTATTGAGTACCTGAAATGTGTCTAGTGAGACTGAATAACTAAATTTTTAATTTTATATAAAGGTTAAGTTTAAAATAATAAAGGGCCACATGCAGCTACTGGCTATGATACTGAATAGCTCAGGACAAGAAAATGAATAAAAAGAACTGAAACACATAAAAATAACAAAAATTGGGAGGTAAGGGGACAGAAGACAAAGGATGAGATTTTGTTCCCCTCCTTCAGAACAAGGGGTCAACCAATATACTATAGCGAAATTTAATTTTTTAAAAATGTTTATTTTATAAGCTACTTTTTATCTTAGAGGAATCTTTTAGGAAATAAAATCTAATGAGGAAAAAATATTTGAGGTTCAACAATTCCTTACATTTCAATTCAGCTTCTTTTCCTTTTTTCTTTTAAAGTATATTTTATTGATTATGCTATTACTGTCCCAATTTTTCCCACTTTCCAACCTTCCACCTGGTACCCCCTTCTTTCCAGCAATCCCCCCCTTAGTTCATCTCCAAGGGTCATACATATAAGTTCTTTGGCTTCTCCATTTCCTATACTTTTCTAACATTCCCCAGTCTATTTTGTACCTACCAATTTGTGCTTCTTAATCACTGCTTCTTTTCCCCCACTCTCCTCCTTCCCCCTAAGATGATAACCCTCCAAATGATCTCCATCCGTGTCTATGAATCTACTGCTGTTCTAGTTGTTTGCTTAGTTTTTTTTCTTTTTCTTTTTCTTTTTGTTTCTAGAATGTTCATTTTATTTCATTGATCTACTTGATTATTTCTGTGATGGTGTCATGTTATTTTAATTGCTGAGACTTTATAACGGATTTTTTTTTTATTTTATTTACTTTTTAAATACATTTGTCTCTGCCTCCCCCCCCCACCACTTTCCCTTGCCCCCTCCCTCCTTCCCTCCCTCAGCTCTTCCCCTTTGGTTTTGTCCATGAGTCAATTGTTGATAGTTGTAAATTCGTTGCTATTTTAATGTCAATAGTTTTGCTCTCCTTTTTCTTATACAGTTCCTTTTAACATTTCATATAATAATGGCTTGGTGGTGATGAACTCCTTTAGTTTTACCCTGTCTGGAAGCAATTATCTGTCCTTCAATTCTAAATGATAGCTTTGCTGGATAGAGTAATCTTGGTTGTAGGTCCTTGCTTTTCATCACTTTAAATACTTCTTGTCCGTCCCATTCTAGCCTGCAAAGTATCTTTTGAGAAATCAGCTATCAGTCTGATGGGAACTCTTCTGTAGAAAACTGTCTGTTTTTCTCTTGCTGCTTTCAGGATTCTCTCTTTATCTTTAATCTTTGGCATTTTAATGATGATGTGTCTTGGTGTGGTCCCCTTTGGGTCCAACTTGTCTAGGACTCTCTGTGCTTCTTGTACTTGTATGTCTATTTCCTTCACCAAACTAGAGAAGTTTTCTTTATTTTTTTCAAATAAGTTTTCAATTTCTTGTTCTTCCTCTTCTCCTTCTGGCACCCCTAATGATTCGGACACTGGAACATTTGGAGATGTCCCAGAGATTCCTTAATCTATCCTCATCTTTTAAAATTTGTTTTCTTCTTGCTGCTCTGATTGAATGCTTCTTTCTTCCTTATGTACCAAGCTGTTGATTTGATTCTTGGCTTCATCCCCTCCACTATTGGTTCCCTGCAGATTTTCCTTTATTTCACTGAATGCGACCTTCATTTTTGCCTGAGTCTTTTCTATGCTGTTGCAGTATCCAAAGATTTCTCTGAGCATCCTGATAACCAGTGTTTTGAACTGTGCATCTGATAAGTTGCTTATCTCCATTTCATTTAGTTCTTTTCTTGGAGTTTTATTCTGTTCTTTCATTTCGGCCCTATTTCTTTGTCTCCTCAATTTGGCAGCCTCCCCGTATTTGTTTCTGTGTATTAGGTAGAGCAGCTTTGACCCTCTGTCTTGGTAGTGTGGCCTATTGTAGAACAGGCACCTGTAAACTGTGTGGGGCAGAGTCCTGGACAATCGCCAGGGCGGAGCAACCCATTTCACTGCTTTGTGGCTCTGTGTGGAGCAGGGCTCAGGGAGGGAACAATGCCACTGCCTGCTTGGAGGTTGCTGGGCAGGAAGCTGTCCCCCTGCACTCTCCCCCTTGCCAGTCACTTCACTTTCTCCCCTTTTCGCATATGCTACTTTTACTCTTCCAGCTGTTGCTCTGGTGCTGACTCTGAGAGGGGATGGGTCTATGAGAGTTCTAAGTCCACTGCAGGCCCTGTAAGAGGAGCCTCTTGAAAATCCTGCAGCTTCTTCTACTGCCCCAGCCCCCAATGATTCTTATAGCCAGAAGTTAAAAGGACTTATCTTCCTTGCACTGGAACCCTGAGCTGGGTGGTATGGTCTAGGGCTGGACTGCTCCCAAGGTATCCCTCCCGATTTTTATCCACCATACGTGAATGTGGGGCCACATGTGAATGTGGGGCCACCCGTTCCACCATCCCTCCTACCCATTTGGATGAATGTGGCTTCTTCAAATCCTTGGTTGTCGGACTTCCATACAGCTCAATTTTCTGATCAATCTGGGTGATATTTGTATTGTAGTCCAGTTGTAATTTTTGCTGTAGTTGTGCGTGGAGGAAAAGCATATTTACCTACACCTCCATCTTAACCAGAATCTGAATTCATCTTATTTTTCAACTATTAAGATAAAACTACAGTTTATGTTTTTAATTAAAATAATAGCTATAATATCCCATATTTAACAAAAAAGGTTTCTAGCTTTTGATGTAATCATTCTGATTGTATATAGGATATGCCCAGAGGAGCCATATGGAATGATGTGTATCTAATGCTAACAAGAGTTATTTACATAATAGATTTGGAGTGGATTTTTTTTCACCTTTGAATTCTTCATAATGAAAATGAGTAATTTTTTATGAAACAAATCTGTATGACTGTTTTTAGAGTAAGAGCCTAGAAGTTAATACTGCAAGATGTTAAGAGTACTGGTGATATGAAATTTGGTGAGAATATGGAATTTTTCTTTCTAGTATGTTTCAGAATTTTAAAAAAATTTCCCAAAGGAGGAAAAAAAAGATTTACAAAAAGTTTAGAAGTTATATGACATCAATTCTCATTTTGCATTCACACTAGCTGACTACCAAGATCATCCTCTACTTTCCTGGGAGGCAGGTTCGCCATCTTGAAAGTAGCCATAGTCACTGATGGCCCCTGGGTAGAGTTCAATGTCCCACTTGTCAATGTGTCCCTAACTTTTAATCCCAAGACCAGGTGAGCATCTGGCTAGAGGCCTTAGTCAGGGGAAGCCTGTCCCTGGAATTCTAGTACTTGGATGGTTTTCTCTTTCTTTCTCTTTTTTGACAAGGATTTATTAAATGCCAACTCTAATTAACACATGTTTGTTAGGATCCTATTATATACAAAAGTTAGAGTAGGTGCTGAGGGGCAAAAAAATAGCCAAAACATATTTCTTGTTTCTTAAAGGCACTGGAACTCCAACTGGGGATTGGGGACATCCACAAAGGAAAGAGCCTTGGTGAGCAGGCAGGAAGGTGGTGCATCATCCTGGACTAAGAGAAGTACATTCCATTTCATTCCTCTCTGAAGTTTGTACTGCCGCTGGTCTGTACTGCCTACACCCCCTCCACATCACCCACTTGAGAACCCAGCAGAGAAGAAAACTCTTCGACTAACATCCTGTGGTTGGGCTGGATGTGCGCCTTTCATTCGAAAATTCCTCCAAAGGAGAGAGATTTTAAAGCACTGCTCTCTCACTCTTAACCCATCCCAGCTTCCAACTTTCTACCATACTATGAAGCCTTCTGAGTCTTGGATTTCTTTTTGGGTGGTTTTCTCTTGCTTCTACCTATGAGGTAGCATGCCTTTTTCTCCAGGATTGACCCCACTTCCTTCTCCCACTTATTCTCTTTGCAGACTCTCTCACCCTACTCCACTTGGTAAGCCAATGGAACTCAAGAATCTCTCCCTTTAGAGGGACACCCACCCTCACAAGAGTTTGGCAGAGGTGGCCTGGTTCAGTAAGGTTCTATAAAGGATAATGGGGCCCAGAAGTGACGTTTGACTAATAGTCTTCAATGCATCTTTTTCCCTTAATGATTTTTTTTTTTTGAGGTGGAATGGCAATAAAGAAAAAAATATGGGCTCCAGGATCCACTCTTTAATAATTACACCTGCCCTTTCTCCCACTTCCCAAGAGAATGTGTTTTAGCATGGTTAGTAAAAGTTAGTAATATAGTTAATAAAACTTTAAACATTATAAATCACTATAAGTAGTCTTATTACTGGACAAGGGCAATTCTAAACCTGTCTCTTCACAGGACTGTAGGTAGCATTTTTGATCTTCATCAAAGCATACAACTTCCAGTAAACGATCCCAGGCTAGAAACCGGCCTTTACCATTCTCCACCTCCAACCTGAGCAAATTACTGAACCTCACTGCATTCCACATGATCCATCAACAGTAATGTGTAGTTGACAGTGCTGCAGGAATTAAACAGGATGTGTGGAAAACAGATATTAAATAGAATAATATGTGAAAAAGCTTAGTGGGTAGCAAGTAAATGTTAGTTCCCTTCTTGGGCTGTCACTAAAGCTTTTAAAAGAGAACCTGTAATGAGAAAACACCATAACACACTTGAACTCCACATCATATGCAGCTGGAAATGAAATACCTGAAAAGAACAGGAGGGAGTCTACATAATTTTAAAACTGGTATCTTTAATTTTATTACTAATAGCTAAGTTTAGTAAATGCTTACTAATTGCCAGGCCCTGGGCTAGATACTTTTTATGTAGCAATGCTAAGGTTGACATTTACTTGTTATCTCCAGCTTGGAAAGAAAGAATCAAGAGCCCAAAGGTAGAAAAAGTAGTGGGGTCCATCTGACAATTGCGTAAAACCCAAAAAAGAATTCTCTTCAAAGTAAAATCAGAAATCCAAGGAATACTGGTATCTTCAGAACCTAGGTAACCAAAATCAAGTTTTAGTGACTGCTTTTATCATGGGAAAACAGATTAACACCCTAATAAGATTTCTTATTAAACTTCTAATAATTATTCTTAGAACTTAAACTGATGACTAAAGGCAAGAGCTAAGGCTCTTTTGATTTGGTGGAGAATTACTAACAGTACTGAAACTTCGAAAATTCAGCTTAAAGAACATTAACATCATGTGGCGCCACTCACTTTTTTTCAAACTGGCCTTCAGTCCATTTAAATTACTTAATTTAAAATTGTTCTCAGTGTTGCCCTGGCCAGTGTGGCTCAGTTGGCTGGATCATCATCCCATAAACTGAAAGGTCACAGGTTCGATTCTTGGTCAGGACACATGGCTGGGTTGCAAGTTTGGTCACTGACTGGGGTGCCTACAAAAGACAACTGCTTGATGTTTCTCTCTCACATAGATGTTTCTCTCTCACGTAGATGTTTCTCTCCCTCTCTCCCTCCCTTACAGTCTCTAAGCAAGTCCTCCAGAGAGGATTAAAAAAAAAATTGTCCTCAATGTTGAAGATGGGTAATGGGTAAGTACATGAATGTTCATGATACTCTTTCTCTTTAATAATTTTAAATTTTTCCACAAAAAGTTTTTAAGTCTACACACACACACACACACACACCACACCCCTCCCATGATCCCTGCAGAGAGAGGCTGATTCATGTAAATTTTACAGAAGACACCCTTCTTTGGATAATTTTAACTTTTACTAAAAATAAACATTCCAGTCACCACCAGTGAGGGGCAGCAGCTCAGGAATGCACTGTCATGGCAGATGGAGAATCAGTCATTGCAGAAGTGAAACAGACTCAAGCAGCACTGGAACTGATGGAGTGACATCTGACTACATCAGGCCACCTTTGAAAAAGTAAGCATTTCATCAACTTGTTGAAGACTTTGCAGAGTGGAAAGGAGCACCACTTGGTGACAATTAAAAATACCAAAGCTGTAATGCAGCTTCTGTTGTTTTCACAAACTGAAGGAAGTAAAATGGAATGCTGAGTCAAAAGCAAATTTGCAGACTCACAGCTGACTAGCAACTCACTGGAATGCATTCAGGGCTTCAGGATTTAAGATTTAATGCCAGATTCATGCTACTGAAGGGTGGATGCCCTCCTGACTCAGAATGTCATCTGTAGGGTAGATATTCAGAATTTCTGGTAGAATGACATGCTGCTTTGATACTCTTCTTGATTGTTGCAGTATTATGGTTTAATTACCATAACATATACACACTAAAGAATGTGAACAACCTAAAATGCCTCAACATGCACACCAACAATAAAGCAAGTTGCAAACTGTTAAGCGGTAATTATGATCATCCTCATCCCTAGTAACCAAGAGAAACTTCTCAAGGGTCAGATAATTTCAGCTACCTCTTGGATGCCCCTGAGGCCTCTCTACAAACTTCAAGGACATGTTATTATATTCTGCAAGAAGGCCTCTTTATGGGATTGCCAAGAACTTCATAGTAAAGTCTCTACACCATAAAATACTGTCATGTTATTTTATTAACTTTTGGGGTAATCTATACCCCTTTTTCTGACAACTGCCATGCCCGATAGTGCACAGAGAGCCACATGTGCACTGAATGACAGTGTCCCTGTGCCACAGTCATTGGAGCAAAGTCCCCTCCAGCAGTTTGCTGTTAGGGTGGACAGTCTTAAAAATACATCCTCTGAAAGGTGAAGAGCCATCCTGACCTACCATGTGCACAGGACACAGAGAGAGGCCAGCAGAGGGGCAGTAACGAAGAGACCAAGGCCTGCTTCTCAAAGAGTCCCCAGTGGAGCCGCCACAGGAGCCTGCCGCTGTCTCCAAGCCTTCACAAAGCTCAGTGCCAAGGTACTAAGAGACACTCCTGCTCCCTTATCATAAAGTATCCTTTTCTAATTCTGGCAGTTTGCACAGGTTTGTTTCTTCCACCAAAAGCCTTAACTAGCACCAGCTCAGTACAGTTCCTATGTCTCTAAATAAGGCACTAATTTCTCTTGGGCAACTTTTGAGGTCCTCACCTTCTGTTCCACGGGGATTCTCATCTTCTTCATGAAGAAGCTGGACTACATCAGCACTTTTCAATGTGTTTTACGCTCCCCCTCGACCCCAGTTAAATTCTATGCAGAACCTCAATACATCAAAATGATAGATAGAGAGCTGCTCAGGGACAGAGATCTGGCTTGGGCCTTCATGGGAACTGAGCACTTCGAGGGAAAAATGTTACAAGCCCTGAGGGTGAGAGGGAAGAGGCTTGCCCAAAGAAAGCGGGAGACAAGAAGATGAGGACCAATACTCAAGCCAGGACCAGTCAGTATACACAGGCAAGACAAGCCATCAATCGCTGACCGTGGCGTCCTTTAAGTCCAGGAAGGAGGCACCAGAGGAAAGCTGGAGTAAGTTATGGTTGACAGCTCAGTAGTCAGACAGTGACATCCTAGAAGGCACCCGTGCCTATGAATCAGCAGGACCCAAAGACAAACACATTGCTTTTCACTTTGGAATCTGGCTGAAACATAGTGGTAAGGAAAAGAAAAGAGGAAATGGACAAGGCAGTAGGCTGAGGTATAGAGGCCCCCGCCTCCCCCACACTCCTGCAGCCCCGGCCCCACCGCTCAGCTGGCCGTCCTTTGGCGGTTAGCCATGGTCCTTATTTGACCACAAATGAGAAAGAAAAAAAAATCCACATGAAAACTTGTTTAAGGACATCGACACCTAAAATGAAGAAAGAAAGCGGATCAAGAGAGAATGACTTTTAAAAGCAAACTCCGAAGTTCAGACATTGCCTGGGGTCTCATTAAATATGGCATTAAGGACTCTCACAAACGTTAAAGTTTTGAACATATTTATGTAACTATCTTATATGGTTTCTCAACATCAGTTCAGATTGAAAAATTTCTCCTTTGAAAGTATGGGCTTTTGTAAGAAGCATCCTCAAACTTTCTTTAAACACGTCTTCATTTACTTAACAATTTGAAATACTGTTAGACTATAACATTCAAAAATTTTTAAAAACCACTAATAAGAACTCTAGTACTTTAAGAAGCATTGCAAATTAAGCTGCTTTATAAAACAGCTTATAAAGAAAAATTAATCCAGGAAGAAAAATTAATCACAATGATTAACATTTATTATGATTATATTACTGAGAATACCTAATATTTATTTTAATGTTTACTTGTTCTAAGCATTTTATCTTCATCATTTGATATAACCCTCACAAGAGCACTATAATAAAACTACTGCAATTAGTGCATGAGATAGTAATACTTCTGATCTAGAGAATACACATTGAGAACCAGTACTTTAGAGAGTACAGTCTCTTTTCTCTTAGTCTCTGAGCTTTTGGACCCATTTAGCATGGCAGAAGCACATGCCCCAATCTCACCTGGTCCACAGGCTAGCACCACCACAGTCTAAAACAGCCAGAATGAACGCTATCTGCCTCACATGGCTTTTTCTTTCTTCCAGACAAACGATATTAGAAATGCCAAAGAAGCCAGAGGTTCACAGACCAAAATGCATTTCAAACTAATTATTTTTAAGCATGTTTTGTAAATATATTTTTTAAAGATTTTGTTTGTTTATTTTTAGAGAGAGGGGAAGGGAAGGAGAAAAAGAGGGAGAGAAACATCAATGTGTAAGAGAAACAGTGATCAGCTGCCTCTCTCATGCTGCCAACACGGGACCTTGGCATCAAACCAGGCATGTACCCTAACCAGGAACTGAACCGGAAACCTTTTGGTTCATGGAATGACACCCAACCCACTGAGCCACCCCTGGCAGGGCAAGCATGCTTTCTAAATACAACAATGTTCTAGGGATAATTTATAACACCAAAATGGGTGAACAAACTGAACAGTCTTATTTGACTCCTAGTCTCAGAAAAATAATCTAGTACCACAAAAAATGAGTAAATACCTAAACAGCTTCACATTAGAATTAAATAAAAAGAACTGCAATTAATGTCTTCAACCTCTGTTAGCTTTGAAAAGGCCCATATCAAGTAACAATGAAGGGAAATGGGAAGGATGCTAACCCTTTCTGAGTGACGATTCCTTGCTAAGATGGAGAACAATCCAAGAAGTTTATATTAATACTATTTAATTAACCATATTTAACCTGGATACAAAAGCTCAGAAAGACTGTCACTTCCCAAAGTGCAAGTCAATGTTAAGGCCCTGATTCAACAAACTCAGGCCTTGCTGTCTCCACAGCCCAAATTATTTCTATATACAATACATGCACACACACACACACAAAAACCTCAAATAAAGACTTATAGAATTATAGAAACATAGGGCTCGACAGGTCTTAAGAGACTCCTTAATTCAATACCTCGATTTAACAGATAAGGAATCTATGGTAAACGATCTCCAAAGATAGCCACCAACAATTCCTCCTCTCCTTTTTATAGAACACTGCTCCTCCGATCAAGAGGTAGAGCCTAATTCCTTTCCTCTAGGCCTTCTTGGAGACCTGGATCTCCTTGCTGTCTGAAAGAATATGGTGGAAGAAAGAGTTTGCCAGTTCCAGACACAGACCTTACGAAGTCTCACAACTTCCACTGCAAGTTTTCTGGGGAAATCAGACACCATGCTGTAAGGGAGCTCTTGCTAGACTACTGAATGACAGGACAACCTGGGAAGAAAGAAATGCACCATGGAGAAGAACTGAACATTTGAGTGAAGCCTCCTTGAGCTCTCCAGGACAGTCATGATTTGAATGCATCCAAGTGAGTGACCTCTACCCAGCCAATGTCATGTAAAGCAGAGAAACTGCCCAGCAGGATTTTCTGACCCCCCAAATTATAAAACATTGGAGGCTGTTATCACAGCTATGGAAAACTAAACCGAAAGATGTTAACTAGCCCGTCCATAGTCAGGAACCAACAGCAAGGATTAATAATATCTAACCCTCTGCCTTCTAGCCCCAGCCTCCCGCCACTGTAGCCCACTCAGAAAACTGATACACAAATAGGGCACTTAACAGATTGATGTCTATGGCTTTACACAGCATCCCACTCAGAAACAGATCTGAACAAAATTATTGTACTCATTTGCTTGTGACTCAGCTATGCAGGACACTCTGGCACCTCTGTTCCACTAAGCTACTGCTATTTAAAGTTGCCATACTAATTTCTCATTGCAAATCCTCTTAAGGATATGGGACAGATGATCATCGGCCTTGTCGGTATCTAGTGCCTATCCCAGGGCCTTGCAGGCCAGGGATAAATGAAGATTTGCTAACTAACCCCTGGCATATGAAAAGAATTAGACTAGTGTTCCCTCCAAAGAATTATGAGACCAGGAACAAATAAGACACTATGGTCAAGTCTCTCTAATACTGTAAAGAATATCACCATGAGATAATTACTGAGGGCCCATGATATGCATAAAATGTTATCTTCCTGAACACGTTCACAGTAGAATGTCTTTTATTATTAATCTGATACCCACAAGAAACCCTGTCAAACATACAGTGCTATTATTGAAGAAGTGGATGCTCAGAGAGGTGACAGGATTCACCCAAAGTCATACAATTTTCACAATGTAAAACCACAATGTGAATTCAGGAAACCTAATTAAAAGATTGAAGCTAATTCCATCTTCTAGAATGCTTTCCTGAAAAACCTGATGATCCAACTTTCAGGTACTATTAAAAAAACAACAACCTAAAGTCACATGAAGAGAATATAAAGAACCATGGAAAATCAGAACTATATATGATCTAAACACTGATCCATAAAATATATAGTTGGCCATTGAACAACATGGGTTTGAACTTCACAGGTCTGCTTAAACGTGATTTTTTTTTCAATAAATATGTAGCGAATTCTTCTGGTAATCAGAACTGGGATTACCCAGTTCTAGACCTGGCACACGCCTTGCCAGAATCCATATGACACTATACCTTTGCAAACCAAACAGCATATTATTTCTTAGGTCACATTTGCAAAATAGTGCATGTGCCTATGTGAATGTGTAGAATCACTATGAAAATTTCATTACCTGATGTTTCTAGTAGTCCTAAAATCAGAACATTGTCACATGCTACTCACATGCAACAATGTGGTGTGTACACACACACATGCCTCATTTCCTATATTACTCAATCATGGATATTCCAAGAAGTTACTACCAAAGAACATTTACAGGATAACAAGTGGACACTGTGCATCTTTTGTCATTATCTGGCTAATGACTGGACTGCTGCACACACAGGCTGTTTCAGTGGATCATGTAATGGAAGGAAGCTCTGTTAGTCCCCATTCCACCTCTTGATTCCTTAACCATGCAATCCCTAAACTAACAGTAATGATAACAATACGGAAAGGTGAGGAAAAAAAAAAAGCTGTGACTGTAATAACACTGTGATGGCAAGGACTTTGTCTCATTCCCAATGGAACCTTCCCTTCAGCCTTTACTGCTAGGACCTGGGCTGGGCTGGGGTCTCAAAAGCTTTCTGAGAACAAAAGGGATGCTCACTCTCAGCCCATCAATTCTGGTTCCTGAATCTGGAAAGGAAGCATGCCAGTGGCAGTCTGTGTCACTCTGAGAATGCTTTCTCTGAGGCTTTGGATATTTTGGGTTGTGGTGAATGTTTTCTCCTGCGGCAGTCAATATGGTATTGTTTCCTGGTAAGAACCATAGGACAGAAAATTCTAAATAGCCACAGGCTATGAATGACAGCATGCACACAACTCCCAGGCAAACACACACAGGCACTTAGGATATCAGGATAACTTAGGAGTGAGCCAGTGATTTTAAAGGCACTTCAGTTGCTGTGCTTCCTTAAATCACAATGTGAGTGGCTACTTCATAAAACATGGAACAATGATGCCCTCTACAGCCCTCAGAGAGAATCCAAGGAACTTAATGAATTCCTGTATCTGTGAGGTATCCTCAGTCTACTTTCCTATGCAGAATTATTTTTCACTCTAGAATAAAGATACATGTTTTGCATATATGTTGGAAAAATTAAAATGTCAAGGTCTAACACTAAGTGTTAATTAAAATAAAATATAATAATGCCAAATAATTAACATCATTATACTAAAGTAATTCACTTTCCTAAAGGACATACAAACTCTACATACTGCCATTTTGGCTATTAACAGAAGCTGTTTTCAAAAGAATTACTTAAAATATTTTCAAAGTGGAACTCTGGACTCCTAAAAGGAGAAACAGGTTGAGATGAAATTTTTTTTTAAAGAAATACACCACAAATTAAAGATTACAACATTCTCTGTCTGGAACTGAAAAAAGACCAGTAAAAAATAACTTTAAGCCTGTGTGACTTCCCTGTTCTCCCTGAACCGTGAGGGAAGAAACTTCTCTTCTTTGTAATAAGGAAAGTAGGGGGTTCTGAGTACCCAGAAATGCTCCAAATTATACAAGGCTTGTATGGATACAGAGGAAGCAGAACACAGGTCTTTCTTCTCAGGGCATGTGGCTAGGACAGTATACTGTAGAAGTTTATATATGTGTATATATAAACAACTGGAGAACATACATAAATATGAAACATAAGCTGAATATAATACTCATAGGAACAAAGTCAGAGGGTGACCCAAATAGGAAAAATTGGGGTTCTGTGTCAAAGGAAAAGTAAGTCATTGGTCAAGGCTGGGTAAAGCTGATGGGTAAAGACAAAGGAAGAAAAGGTGGGAGAACAGGAAGAGAGAAAATCACAGGCCGGATCACTGCGGGAAAGGCAAATGCCTCCATTTCATAGGAATAGGCCCTGTTCCCAAGTTCCAAGACGAAAACATGGAAGAGGAGGAACGGGAGAATAGCTACCAGAGTGCTTTACTCTAGCTGAAGAGTCCAGGTTAGCTCTGATTGAACAAATGGAATTACTGGATCACTTAAGCAAGGAAGCAACATGATGAAGATGGTATTAAGCCAACATTATTATTTGTCTAGATGAACTAAAATGGCAGGAAAAGAACGGCCTAGAGATTAATGCAGAAATACAAGCAAGAAGAATAATAAAAGCTGGATTTGTAAGAACAGAAAAGCAGCAAATCTAAGATACTCTACAAAGGGTGGATGCATTAAATAGGTTATTATGACTACAGAACTAGACGTCATAATTTGACAAGCCCAGGATGTGTGAGAGTAGTACCAGGGACATTCAAAGCAAAAGCCAGTTTAGAAGAAAACTTTGACAAACTGAATTCACAGTTTGAGGTTTTAGGGACCAATTTAGGAAGACTTCATGGTGGCAGATAGCAAATTAAAACTGAAAAGAGGATGAGAAGCCAGAGCTATAGTTAAACACTTTCTACTCATCCAGAAAAAAAAGAGATGAGCTTATACACATGGGAAAGAACTGAAAAAATAAAACCCAAAAATTCTGTGTCTGGCCACAAAGGCAGAGAGAATACTTGGAAAAGGAAGTTTCATCTCAAGTACGAGAGAAACTCTGTTTCAAAATCATCAATTCTCATAGCAAATGCCCTACTGAGTGAAAAGTTACCTAAAAGCTTTATGCCTGAGGCAGAATTAACTAGGTAACTGTTGGTAAACTTTTATGAATTGTATTTCACTTCTATCAAGTAATCAGAACAGATTCAGATGAATAGTTTCCAGTATGCTCAATGTAACAACTGATAATATACGGTGGGGAAAAAAACAGCAGCCTACTTTATTTAATTTGAGCATGCCGTCAAGCACTAGGCAAACTCTTACTGATCCTGATGTCTTTAAAACATAAAGCTCACCAAGGCACACAGAATTAAAAAAGAACTGAATATGAAGAGCTTAATTACTGCATAAAGAAACAGAGGTACTTCTTGCATTATGAAAAGTTTCAGAAAGAAAAATAAGTGCTTTTATAAAATCATTCTTAGGGATGAAGGTTGCACACTCCTCAAATTCATTTCTAGCAAAAAAAAAAAAAAAGTAACCATTTAAAGCTTTTGTGGTTTATTCCATTAGGACACTTCAGTTTTATTCTTCCTTAAAATTTAGTAGAAGGTCATTACTAAGAACTCAACTGGTATGAAAATATTTGCATAAATTTTCAATAATAGTCACAAAATCAATACATCTATTTTCAAATGAGCATAGATGACCATCACTACTGCATTCCCCTTTTGGTAACTGAAAAACCTAGGACACAGAACTGAAATTACTCATTGAGGCAAACCAGCAAGACAAAAGCCCATTTGCTAAACTTTCTTTCCGTGGAAGTTCAAAGCATTGCTCTTCACTTTTACTTTTACTATAAAGGGAAATTACTGTCCATTCTTGGGCATATTTCTCTTTGTGGCTGTTCTAAGCAATGCAAAGACTAAGGTTAACTGAAATTCACAGCAGAGCATAAAACTATAATGGCTACAAAGTAGTGGAAAGACAAACATAAATAGTAAAGATTCAGGGAGATTTTAAAAATGTAAATCTCTTCTCATTAACATTAATAAAATCTGAAACCTGTTATTTTAGATCTAGAGAATGACTCACCCTTCCTACCCCAAAACTCCAGCTCCCCACCCCATCCCCACTCCCCACCTCCTTAATAAAATAAGTGGACAACTATCAAGAGCAAAAGTTAAAGCTTTAAGTCTCCTGGAATGGGTGGGAAGGAGGAGGGGGGTCATTACACATTCCCTGTGGAAGAAGACAAAGCCAGATCCACATTCCAGGGAAATCTGGCTGGTTGGAGTTTTTCTTTAAATACAGATTGGCCTGTCACTAAGCCAGGATCTGTAATCTTCCCAGGCTGCCAGAGCTAGGAGCGCCAGGAATCCCTTCTAATTAATCAAGCCCTCTCGACAAAAATTTTCCCACCCACAATAAAGTGGACTGGGAGGAGGGGAAGCAGCAAAGCAAGCTTTGTAGCCAAAAGAAATTCAGACTTTGGTGTAATACCTAACTAATCCAAGAAAACAGATGCAGGAAGCAAAGGAAATGATCTTCAGAGAGAGACAATGAGATAGGAACCTTTCACATTACTGCTTCACTGGAACCCGAGCTGAAAATTTAAAATCATAAGAGTGAAACCTGACAGCGTTATATATACTTTTAAAAATACCTTTAAAGCAGGGGATGGACCCATAAACTTTTCAGAGGTAGACGCCATGCATATTAACTTGACACTTTTTACAATAATATATTACTAAAATATACTTCCTTTTCATTCAAGCCTTGTGTTTAAATGGATAAAAGTCCATAATTAAGATCATTATATGCCCATGTCTATTTCTTGCTTCCACTTGCAAAGGAAACAGCCTTGCGTTGGCCTTGCTAATCTACCCACCCCTGCTGCCAGTTCAACCCAAGGTAACTTCATTGAAAGTTTACTCTGACAAGGTACAAAGAGATAGGTGTCCAGAGGATGCAAAAATTTAGACCCTTGTGATGTCCAATAAAGCTGCTACTAGCCATGTGCTTTAAGAGGTATATTTATATACCCAAAACAGCATTTATACATAAATATCTCAGGCTTCGCAGGCAATGAGGCCTTTGTTGCAACAATTCAACTCCCATTGTTGAATTGTCTTAGCTCAAAGCAGCCAGAGACCATACCTAAATAAATGGGAATGGCTATGTTCCAATAAAACTGTCTTTACAATACAAGCAGCTGACCCTTGGCCCCTAAAGAACTTATCTTTTGGGAAATTCTAAAACACTGGGGTGCGTGTAGAACTAGATGTAGAATTAAGATCACTAAGGAACACTGGGGAGACATGCCTGTTACCACCACTACTTTCAACTGAGAAAAGAGTCACTAAAGTACAGTACAGAATGTATCTCCCTGCCACAAGCAGCAGTGGCCCAGAAGTCAAGAGACCCTGAAAGCTGTACTTCCAAAAACTCTCTCATCTCACCCACTGTAGTCATTTCCTGGAATTCTGGACTAAAAGCGTTCAAAGGCCAGGGCCACAGCAGTTGGAAAACAAAAACAACAAACAAAAACACAAAAAACTCTCTTACTTTCTTACTTCCAGGAAGGTCAGAAGACCTTTCTTTCATTTGAAGGATATGCTGTTTGCATAGATAGTTACTGTGATTCCGGGGAAAGTCAGAGAATGAACAACTGAGATGCACGAGGCAAACTATTTGCTGTTCATCTAGTTTTCTCTTACTTTGGGAATCATATTCTATCCAACTAGTTTTCAACCCAAATAGTCAAAAGAAGATGAATCTATATGAAAATCTGCATAAGTTAATTCCTTTTACATTGTGTTTATCCATCCCATTTTTTAATCTTAGTAATGCATACATAGATTAAAATAACATCAAAAACAGGCCTCTTCTGTTCCATCCTACTACCACCCCCATCCCAACTCTCACTCACTGGGAAAAAACACACCGAAAACTTTAGCTATTTGATCTGGTATTCACCATCATATTTCTAAATACTATGTTTATACTGTAATTTCTTATTATTTCAGTTTTACATAGTTTCCATTGAAAATGAGGCAATGCTTACAACCTACCCTCCCACACATCTCAGTCCCTAGCCCTCCAAATTCTGGAGGTAACAATATATGAAATGCTCTAAGCAGAGCCATGCAATATACTACACTTACTTTGCTATCTTGCACAATCTTTTGTTTGCCTAGAGTTAAGTGTTGCATCATTCTTCTTTTATTTAGTTTCTTGTATTACTATCACTAAATTGTTCCCACACTCTGATAGACCTAAAAACAAACAAACAAAAAACAAAACCGTCTTTTCAATATGTTTAAATACATGAGGTATTTTATTTATTTTTTGTTGGAGACATCTTTCATGGGACCCTCTGTCCTGTTGCAATCAGATTGGCTGCTTTGTAGGCAGAATACACAGTTGATCATAATATGATTTGCTTATGCTCCTCTCCTGCTAAATTCCCTAGTTCCTGGATCTTATGTCATTCTGATTCTGTTAATACCTTCATTTTGGAAAGTTACATCCTTCCTAAAATAGTATACATTAAAAGGAGATTACTTAGAATTTACATCCCTGAAAATGACTCTATTCTACATTAACATGTGATTGAAAGTTGGGCTGTGAAGAGAGTTCTGGGTTGGAAACTAATATTCTTAGGATACTGAGAGAATTTTTCCACTGTTCCCAGCTGTTGCTGCTAAGAAGGCTGTTCTGAGTCTGATCCTCTGTACATGCTGTTTTTCCTTTAGGATATTCTCCACTCCCAATGTTCTGAAATTTTAGGATGATGTATCTTGGTACAACTCTTTTTCATTGACTTTGCTTGGTACTCACTTGTGGCAACTTTCAAAAAGAAACCGTGCCCATTATTTCTTGAAAATTCCATTGTATAATTTCTTTCATGACTTCCCTTCCCGCTACTTTCTTTTTCTTTTCTAGAGCTCTAATTTTCCATATTCTCTAATTTTCTTGTGATTTATCGCCAACTTTTTATCTATAATCTTTTTGCTCTATTTTCTGGGCCTCAACCACATTCCCATACTTCACTGAATTTTTAATTCTTCTTTTTTTAATTTATTAATTTTAGAGAAAGAGGAATGGGGGGAGAGGGAGAAAGAAACATTGATTTGTTGTTCCACTTATTTATGCACTCATTGGTTGATTCTTTTATGCGCCCTGATGTGGACTGAACCCTAAACCTTGGTGTACCAGGACAATGGTCTAACCAATTGAGCTACCAGGCCAGGTCACTTGATTTTTACTTCAATTACGCATTTTTAATTTACAAGACCCCTTTCCTATTCCCAGGAATTTCCCTTGTTTACAAAATCCTTGTCTAGATATAGGTTATAATTGCTTCCTTTATTACTCTGAAGGTACTAATAACAGCATTTTTAAAAAGTTCTTTTCCTCTCTAGAATCTCTCTGACCCTCTGAGTTTCTTCATTCAATTTTTCCTCTCTTTCTCAAGTTTTCATTAAATCTCCGGTGATACTCTTTTGTCCATTCATAATTAACAACAGACAAATGAATGCTGATTAGAAACTTCATGTACAGGGCAGGACGTACTGACAGCTGGGGTTTGGGAATCCAGCAGGGCATCGAATATTTCGTTGGAGGTCCCAAAATACAGGCTCTACTAATATCAGACAAGTAGACTTTAGGTTAAGAAGTATGACTGGAGCCCTGACCAGTGTGGCTCAGTTGACTGGATGGTTTCCTGCAAAGCAAAGTGTCACTCCCAGTCGGTGACTGGGAGTTCATTCCCAGTTCATTCCCAGTTGGTGCATAAGCCTGGGTTGCAGGTTCAGTCCCTGGTCGGGGCATGTATGAAAGGCAACTGATGGATGTTTCTCTCACATCAATGTTTCTCTCCCCTCTCTCTAAAAATAAATAAGTCAAGTCTTTAAAAAAAAAAAAAAACAAAAGAAGTAGGACAATTATGACTAGAGATAAAAGAGACATCTCATAATGATTAAGGTCTTAATTCAACAGAAAGATAAAGCAATCATAAATTTGTACATAACTATTAACATAGCCTAAAGATATACAAAGCAAATATCAATGAAAGAACAAATATACAAATCTAAAATCATAGCTGGAGATTTTAATACACCTTTCTTGATTAAAAGAACAAGTGGACAAAAATATTAGTAAATTCATAGCAGATTTTTACAACACAATTAACAAGCCTGAGCTAAGTGACACATGTAGTTCAAAGCTCCTGACAACTATCCCATTTTTTGAGCACTTATGGAACATTTACCAAAATAAGACAAGAGAATTTCTGCTAAGTACCAATAACAAAATCATGATTAGGAAATTCCCAAATAATTAGAAACTGTGTAATAGGTATTTAAATTACCCAATGATCAAAAATACAATCACAATGAAAATTATAAAATATTTTTATTTGAAAAACAAAGTCCCTACAAAACAAGAAGGTTACAATTAAAGTAGGTTTGCTTAAAGAGAAATTTGTAGCTTTAAGTGCATACATTAAAAAAGAAGGGCTCAAGATCGGTAACTTAAGCACACGTCTTAAAAAACTAGAAAAAAAGAGCAAATTTGTTCAATGAAAACAAAAGGAAAGATATAACAAAGAAAACAATAAAACAGAAAACAATTATACTACAAGGAGTTTGTTCTTGGGGATAAAAAAGAACTAGTAAATTAATAAACACCTAACAGTAAAAATCAATAATTACTCCCTTGAAAATACAAATCAAAATCACACCTCATATCTATCAGAATGACTATTATAAAAAAGACAGAGGAGATTTCAAGATGGCAGAGGAGTGAGTGGAAATCACAATGACCTCCTCCCAGGACCAATATGGAGTTACAACTAAAATGTTTAGAAATCACAAGGAAAACAACTGAACAATAACAAGAAAGGAGACTTAAAACCTCAGAAGGAGAGAGGAATCGGCTCTAGAACAACCTAACTGGTAAGGAATGCAGTAGAGATTCAAGAAGGAGGACTGGGTGCCCACGGGTGGCAGCGTCAGAGGGATACTTAAACGGACAATTGGATCCCCCTGAGAGGAGTGGGGTCTGAACCATTGGCGGGGATCTCCAGCCTACAGCACCAGAGCTGACAAAGTATTCAGATAACAGCCAGCTGCGAAAAGCAGCAGCGTTGCTCCCCGCCAGCAACAGGTGGCTGGAGACGCAAAGAGCTGTTTAAAGGACCAACGCATAAATTTGTATTGGCAGCCACTTACCCTGGTCTCTGGCAAAGGCAGGGACAGAGAGGGCTGTGGCCGCTTGATGAGAGACTGGGGAAGGAGGCTTTGGGAGAAAATAGAGAGAGTAGGCCCTGAGATCCCGGTTCTGATTCATCCTCCATTTGGCAGCTGCCATCTTGCCCAGGAAGACTACTCCCCTGAGCGGCAGCAGCAGGATAAGAAACAATAGCCCCACCCCCAGGAAACTTGGCACCATCGGAGGTGGTGCGCAAGCCCAACTGCTGAGTTCAGAAAGGCAGTCACAGATAGTAGATTCCTGGCTAAAGAGGGCGTAGAGTGTTCTAGACGCTTAAGAGGAGTCTGGAGATGGAGGCTTTGGAGAGAGAACCGAGGGAGTAACTGGAGGGAACCCAGTGCACATTCCTCCCCCATATAGCAGAAGCCATCTTGCTCAGGCAGACCACTCCCCTGAGCGGCAGCAGCATGAGAGAACACAGTAACCACACACACAGGAAGGACTATGCCCTGCTCTGTAGTGCCTAAGCCTGACGGCTGAGAGCACAGTGACTGGATTAACACCTGAAGGAGACAGCCACAGACAGATTTCAGGAAGTTTCCAAAAGACTGCGTAAGATCAGTCGGGTCAACAGCTGGTATCACCAGAGGCAGATCCAGAGAGGGGCGGGGGGGAGGGAAAGAACAGTCTCCTACCATAAAGATTCACACCGCAAAGTCAGGAAGTCAGGACAGATCAATTTAAGACAAAGAAACAAAAGAGTCTCACAAATAATGGGAAGAAAAAGAAACACCCCCCCGAATCAAAGGGAAAGGAGGAATGCCCACAAAGAGAACTACATGAAATAGAGGCAAGTAAACTGTCAGATATTGAGTTCAAAACAATGGTTCTAAAGAATCTCACTGAGCTCAAAGAGAATTACCAAAAACTAGAGGGAAACTGTGAGGAGCTTACTGTAGACTACATCAACATGAAGAAGGACATAGAAACTATCAGTAAGACACAAGAGGAAATGAAGAATACAATTTCTGAATTGAAGAACACAGTAGAAGGAATCAAAAACAGGCTAGATGAAGCAGAGGATCAAATCAGTGAGCTGAATGACAAGGTAGAAAAAAAGTCCCAGAAAGGGCAAGAAAATGAAAAAAGACTCAAAAAAAACGAAGAAGCATTGAGGGAAATGCAAGACAACCTGAAACGTAATAATATCTGTATAATAGGGATACCAGAAGGAGAAGAGGATAAGGAAGGGATAGAGAACCTGTTTGAAGCAACCTAAGTGCTCATCAGTAAATGAGTGGATGAAAATACTATGGTACATTTACACAATGGAATATTGCACAGCAGAAAGAAAGAGCTGCTACCCTTTGTGGCAGCATGGATGGAACTAGAGAGCATTATGCTAAGCAAAATAAGCCATGGGGTGAAAGACAACTACCATACGATCTCACCTATAAATGGAACTATTCAACAAATGGACAAGCAAGAAAAATATACAAAAATATACAATGTTTCTTTCAGCAACATTGAAAGAAAAAAGAAACCAACAGTGGTGTAAGGGAAGGAGGGAGGGGGGTAATGGGGAAAGAAAGAGGAAGGGTCCAGTAACATGTATATAGGACCCATGGACAAAGTCAAACTGGAGAACGATTGAGGGAGGGAGGTGGGGGTGGGTAGGGCAAGGTAAAGTGGTGGAGGGAAAATGGAGACAATTGTATTTGAAAAAAATAAAATGAAATAAAATAAAATATGAAATAAAATTAAAATTAAATCTTGATGTTCAAAGAAAAAGAAAAAAGACAAGCAGTTTTGCAAATGCTGGTGGTATATGGTGAAAAGGGAAGCCTGGTTAGTATGAATTGCTGAGAATGTAAATATTGCACAGCCACTATGGAAAACAACCTGGTGGTTTCTCAAAAACTTAAAAATAAAACTACTGTATGATCCCACTTCTAGGCATATATCCAAAGGAAATGAAATCATTATGTTGAGGAGATACCTGCATTCCCATGTTCACTGCAGCATTATTATTATATTATTTTATCCTCACTCGAAGACAGTTTTTTTCATTGCTTTTAGAGTGAAAGAAAGAGAAACACTGATTGGTTGCCTTCTCATTTGCACGCTGATGGGGACAGAACCACAACCTGGGTGTGTGCCCCAACCAGGAATAGAACCAGCAACCTTTCAGTCTTTGGGATGATGCTCCAGCCAACAGAGCCACAATGATCTTGGCCATTGCAACATTATTCACAACAGCCAAGGCATGGAAACAACCTAAGTGTTTACTGATGACTAAATAAGTAGAGAAAATGTAGTATATATACAGCCTGGAATATTGTTCAGCCATAGAAAGAAAATCCTGCTATTTGCACCATCATGGACAGACTTTGAGGGCATTATGCTAAGTGAAAGAAGTCAGACAATAAGAAAGACAAATACTGTTTGATCTCACTTATGGATTAAAAAAAAAGTTGTGGTGTGTGTGTATGTACATATATATATATAAAAATTATTACTCATCCATAAAAAAGACATCTTACTATTTGTGACAGCAGGGATGAACCTAGAGGATATTATGCTAGTAAGTCAGTCGGAAAAAGAAAAATACCATATCATTTCACTTACAAGTGGAATCTAGAAAACAAAATAAATGACCAAACAAAATAGAAACAGACTCATAGATACAGAGAGCAGACTAATGGGTACCAGAGGGGAAGGGGATTGAAAGGTTGGATGAAAAAGGTAAAGGGGTTAAGAAGTACAAATTGGTAGTTACAAAACAGTCACAGGGATGTAAAGTACAGCACAGGGAATATAGCCAATAATATTGTAATAACTATTCATGGTGCCAGAAGGGTAATTGGAATATTGGGAGGATCACTTTGTAAAGTATATGACTGTCTACCACTATGCTGTGCACCTGAAACTAAAACAAAATAATATTGAATGTCAACTGTAATACAAAAATAAAATTAAAAACATAAATAAATGAAAACATCAAATTCATAGAACCAGAGTACTATGGTGGTTCGCAGGGGCTGAGCAGAGGGGGAAATGGAGAAATGTTGGTTGGAGGATACAAACTTCCAGTTATAAGATGAATAAGGATTTAAATATATAACATGGTGACTACACTTAACAATTCTGCAGTGTATACTTGAAAGTTGCTATGAAAGTAGAGCTTTAATGTTCTCGTCATAACAACAAAATGGTAATTACTTGACATGAAGGATGTGTTGACTTTATTGTGGTAAACATTTCACCATATTTATGTTTATCAAATCATCACATTGTAACTTGAATTTAACAATATTGTATGTAAATCATATCTCAAAAAGCTAGGGGAAAAAAATAATCACCCCTTTGGAAGGTTCAGCCTGGTTGTCAGAATATTTGGGAGCCAGTAGAGCTTAGAGCTGGTATCCTAGTACTCCAAAGGGGTAGAAGAGAAAAAGGAGTAGGGAGTAAACCCATTCTAGCTAAGCCTAGAGTTGTGAAGAACTTTAACTTTCAGTTCTTTATACAATTCCTGACACACAAATAAGTACTCAATTTGTAGATATCCTCATAATACTCCCTGGTTCTTCTGGGTAAGTTTGCTCATCATTTCTTAGAACAGTAACTATTCAATACAGCTTTTTCCTTCATTCTCTTGAGAAACTCAGCCTTTATGAAAATGCAGCTAAAAAAATCTTCACTTGCTAACCAAGGAAGACAATATGGAAGCCTGCTGTCAGGACCTGGGGAGGGGAAGGGGAAAGGACAAGAACAATAGAAATGCAGGAAAATACTAAAACACCAACTTTGTGCCAGAATCTGTTTTGAATTGCAGTTGAAACTTTGCTACTCACAAAGGTGGTGGAATCCATGAAATTAACATGAAACCTCTGCCAAAACCACTGAAGTGACAAAAGCTCCAGCAGGTGTCAACTTGTAACTGCTCAACTGCTCTGTGGGTTCACAGGTCTTTCCACCTGTGTGTGTATGTACGTGCAGGATGTGCCTGAAAATCAGGGAACAATTAAAAAGTACACAAATAAACAATCCAGCAATTTCAATCAGTTTATTTCACACTTAGTAAATAATAATAGGAAGAGAACAGTCTAAAACAGACTATGAAATAAGTTACTTTAAAATTATGAAGGACATAAAAAGAGGAAATGGAAACAAGCTGAAAAATAAGACAAGTACATAAAAAAAGAACTGGTAGAATTTGAACTTAAAAAAAAAATAACCGAACACATTCTCAAATGAAAAATATAGTAACCAAAAACAGACAAGTTAAAGAATATATTAAATGCAGATTAAATAGGTTAAACACAAATGAAAGGTTTTAATTAACTGAAAGAGGTCTGATAAAAAGGACTCTGAATGCAACACAGATTTAGAGAGGAGAAAAAGGAAAAGGCAAATAGCCAAGCAACACTCATACATGTCTGCTGGACCAGGATTCATCAGAGAAGGCACATGGTAACAGCATCATTAAGTGTACGTGTCTTCTTCTATGGCAGTGAATGGCATTCTGGCCGGTTGAGATGCCCTGTTCAGAATGGGATTCCAGTGCTTGGGTTGTAGGGCTTTTAAAGCTGCAAGATTAGGAAAGCACTGGCCCTTTGCCTGTGTCATCAGAGGCAGGAAAACAATCACAATGTAATGTGTAAAACCTTTCACATAATGCTTCAGAACCCTGTTTCTATCTCTAACCTGCTAGCTTGATACTCATGGTTGGGGTAACCACCCTGCCTGGCATGATTTAGGAGCTAGGTTCTAAGCATGCATAGTGTGACTGTGAGATGGGAAAATATGGTAGCAGAATTTGCCACATCAGTGTGTACAGTCTGAAAGTCAAGAGACCCATCCCTGGCATAACTAAGGGCTGGGGTCCAAACTTTCGA
The DNA here is from genome assembly GCF_021234165.1 of Pteronotus mesoamericanus. Taxonomy (NCBI): domain Eukaryota; kingdom Metazoa; phylum Chordata; class Mammalia; order Chiroptera; family Mormoopidae; genus Pteronotus; species Pteronotus mesoamericanus. Next base: position 29,105,972 of record NW_026555105.1, on the reverse strand, counting down.
TCAATCAGCATTGTCTGCTCTACTGAGCTATAGCCAGTTTGTGCAGAGCTTTGCAAGAGGTCCAGTCCTTTCCTGAGAAGATAGCTTAGAGGGGCTCAGTCTCGGACAAGTTAGTATTACCCCTCTAGCACATAAGAAACTATTATATGATACTTTCCAACAATCTATGTATAAGAGTTCCAGGTTCTTCTTGGCTCAAACCAAGATTATGCAGGAAGAGAATAAAGAGGAGCAGTACCCAAAGAGAAAATGACTGAGCTTTTCCAAAACTGATTAAAAATTTAAATCTTCCTAATGAAAATGTACAATACATTGCATCCCAAGCCAGCTAAATAAACACAAGTCTATATATCGAGATTTAATTGTAGATCTGCGGAACATCACCAAAAAAATCTTAAGAGCAAGACAGATAACCAAGATATGAGTCACAATGAGGCTCATATGGGGTAACTAGTCAACAGAGATGGACCCAGCAACCCTCCCCTTCCCTGTAAGTACAGGCTGCTTCTAATACCAAGAGTTGCAGCTTCCGTGTAGCTGGGCTTAGAATGCTCTGACCAAAAGAATGCAGCAGAAGTAGCATCTGAGACTTTGGATGCCTTCAGAGGACTGGCAAATTAAACTTCTTTCTTCTTGCAACTCTTGCTCTGGGACACCATCCTCCAAATCTCAGCCATCCTGTTAGGAGAAGCCCATTCCACATAGAGCCACCACATAAATGAGAACTTGAAGGGCAACAATTAACGGCCCCAGGTATGATTCCACCCACAGCAAGTATCAACTGACAGCGATGTGAATAGTCATCTTGGATATTCTATTTGAATTGAGTTCCTATGTAATTGCAGCCCCAGGCAATATCAAAAGGTGAAACCACCCCACTGATACGAGGCAACTTACAGAATCACAAGAATAAAATGGCTCATTTTTAAGCCACTTAATTTAAATTTTAAATTAATAAATAAAACATTTCTTAGTTACAATAAGATTCCAGAAATAATGGAAAAATATCTCTAAAATGCTGAGAAAAAAATAATGCTCAACCTAGAATTCCAAAACAAACTATATAGCTTTCTAGAGTAAGATCAAGATATATTTTTAGAGAGGTAAATAGTAAAAAGTTCACCACTTAATCTCTTACAGAGAGATCTACTATTGAACATATGGATACAAGAAATAATTGTAAGCAATAAAATTTATAAATATCTTGTAAATCTAAGTAAGTACTGACATGCGAAAAAGATTATATTATTACATAATATCTGATCTGGTTAACTAATTTGTCTATTTTGGTGTTTTTAAGTTCATATTTAAAACATCAGTAGCATACAGAAAAAGTCCTAAAGAAGAGTCAATATAATGCAAGTATCTCCAAGACCTTATACTCACTATTTATTAGTTCCTCCCCCACCCTTCCCTCATACATGATCCTCCCATGCCTCCACACCTGAGAAGGTCCCAAACCCAACCAATCAGGGATGAAGAAGAGACACCTGCAAGAGGAAAGCAAAGAGGGCAACCACTCAAGAGAACTCTCTGTTGGCATTCACCAGGTGCAGCATTTGTTGCCTACTTCTTTATCTTCATTTGCTTTTCGTCAGAATCAGAAATTATGTCATCGACATGCAATGTAAATGACAATTTTTAAAATTAAGGACCAAGTTATGCCTTTTGGTCAGAAGCAAGCAACTCCCTTAACCATATGAACTAGTATTCTCTCTCCCATCTCATTCTTAACATGCAAATTTTTCAATCACCTACTTAAAGTTTTCAGTACAGAACCAAATTTACAAATTTTTTTGAAAGATTTTATTTTATTTATTTTTAGAGAGGAGGAAGGGAGGGAGAAAGAGAGGGAGAGAAACATCACATGTGAGAGATACATCAATCGGTTGCCTCTCACACACCCCCATCTAGGGACGTGGCCTGCAACTCAGGCATGTACCCTGACTTGGCATCAAACCAGTGACCCTTCAGTTCACAGGCTGGAACTCAATCCATTGAGCCACACCACCCAGGGCAGAACCAAATTTAAAGAGAAGAAAAGTTCAGAGTTTCTATCTTCAATTAGCATAAAACTTAGTTATACTAGAAAGTGATTAATCATTTTAAAGAAGGCTCTTAAGCACTACTTACTTTTACAGCAAATTTCTTTGATGCCATAGCTTAATGATTCCAAAGTAATTACAGACCTTTAATGGGGGGGAAAAAAAGATAAAAATAGGTATATTAAAATCTCTTTGTATTTCAATATTATATGGGAGAAAGGTTGGCTGAACAGTCAAATATCAATAGGTACGTGGAAGATGAATGTTCACATATAACTAGTCTTAACAAATATATTATACTGAATTAGTAATTTTAAAACTGCCCATAAAGAAAAGCACAGGCTCAGATGTATTCTACAAAATGTTTAAAGAAGAATTAACACCAGTCCTTCAAAAAAAAATTTTTTTAATCCTCACCTGAGGATTACTTTTTCATTGCTTTTAGACAGAGAGGGAAAGAAGGTGGGAGAGAGGGAAGGATACAGAAACATTGATGTGAGAAACAATGATTTGTTGCCTTCTCGTACACACCCTGACTGGGGCTCGAACCCGCAACCTGAGTATGTGCCCTGGCTGGGAACAGAACCTGCAACCGTTCAGTCTACAGGGCAACACTCCAAGCAACTGAGCCACACTGGCCAGGAACACAAACTCTTACATAAAACAGAAGCATAAGAACAACTTCTAGCGTCCAAGTGGAACAAGCAAGCTGAGTGGTTATGTGGTCACGTCTTATAGACCAAGTAGCACCTGCAACATGGCTGACCAACTGCAGAATTCCAAGAAGTTTTTTCACTACTTGACAAGGATGATGAAAGTATAACAAGAAAGGAATTGGGAATTGCAATAAGGTCTCTTGGGTAGAATCCCACAGAAGCAGTTACAGGACACAATTAATGAAGAAAGTTGACTTTCTCATATTTCTGACAATGATGGCAAGAAAAGTGAAAGACAAAGAGGGTGAAGAAGAAATTAGAGAAGCATTTCGTGTGTTTGTTTGATAAGGACGGCAATGGCCATATTAATGCAGCATATTTACCATCTAATGGACACACCTTGGAGAGAAGTTAATAGATGAAGAAAATGATGAAATGATCAGGGAAACAGATATTAATGGTGACAGTCAAGGGAACTATAAAGAACTTGTACAAATAATGACAGCAAACAGACTGTACTGAATGTGTTAAATTTCTTATACAAAATTGTTTATTTGCCTTTCCTTTGTAACTTATCTGTAAAAGATTTCCCACTACTGTCAAAAATATGCATGTATAGTAATTATGACTTCATTCCTCCATATTTTCTTTCCTCATCTTACTGTCAAACACTTCAGAAAAACTGATCAAGTTTTACGTTGCACATGGCTTACTCTAGATATACTTAAGCCCTTTACACATCTAAACTCAGATGGAGTTGGTCAAATGAGAAAACATCTGGGTTGTGCCTTTTATTAAAGAAGTTTTCTTTAGGAACTCTCAGCATGTTGTTGCTGAAGTGCGGGGTTGTAAATCTACATGGACCATGGACAGTCAACAATATGTACTTAAAAGTTACACTACTGCAGAATGGGTGTACTATCTAGACAGTCAAACGCTATTTTTTTTGTACTGCTGGTCCTGTACTGGAAACATTTTCTTTCATTGTTACTTGCTTTTTAAACTTAGTTTACCCGCATACAGAAAGTACTGCACAATTTGCATTAAATCCATCCCAAGTTCTATATATGTTTTCCAATTTTAAAAATACTTTACCCAATTTTACTCCCCATAAAAGAAAAACTTCTCTCTTAGAGGACACTATTATCCTGATACTGCTACCAAAAAGAGACATCACAAGAAAACTATGTAACAAGATCCCTTATGGAATAAAGACACAAAAATCCCCAGCAAAATACTGCAAACCAAATCTGACAACATATGAAAATTATTATATACCATGACCAAGTTAGATTATCCCTGGAATATAAGGTTTGTTTAACATCTGAAAATTAATTAATACCCTATATTAATAGATTTTAAAAAACCAATCATCTCAAATTCAAAAAAATTAATGAAATCCAGTTTTTATTTTAAAAAATCCAATTCACTAGGAATAATCATCCTCAACCTGATAAACATCTACTAAAAAAAATTCACAGCTTACTTAATCTTACTTAATAGTGAAAAACTGAATGCTTTCCCCACGAGGATGAGTAAAAGACAGAGATGTCTGTTATTGCCACTTCTACTCAATGCAGTGTCAGAGGTTCTAGCCAGGGCAATTAGGCAAAAAAAAAGAAATAAAAGACATCCAAACAGGGAAAGAAGAGGTAAAACTATATCTATTTACAAATGACATGTTCTTATATGTAGAAAATCCTAAAGAATAAAAAAGCAAACTACTACAATAAACAAGTTTGGCAAGATTGTAAGATATAAATTAACATTAAAACATCAACTATATTTTTATATACTACAATGAATAATCCTAAAATGAATTAAGAAAACAATTTCATTTACATAAAAGAATACTAACAAAAATACTTAACAAAATAAGAACAAGATTTGTACACCAGAGCCATAAAATATTATTGAAATTAAAGACTTAAGTAAATAGACAGACATCCCATGTTCATGGATTAGAAGACTAAATATTGTTAAGACAACAGTACTCCCCACATGGAGCTAAAGATTCAACACAATCTCCAGCAAAATCCCAGCTGACTTCTTTATTAAAACTGACAAACTTATTCTAAAATTCCTATGAAAATGCAAGGAATCTGGAGTAGTCAAAACAATCTTGAAAAGAAGAACAAAGTAAGATGATTCATACTTTCCCATTTGAAAACTTATTACAAAGCTACAGCAATCAGGACAGTTTAGTACTAGCATAAGAATAGACACATAAATCAAAAGAATAAAATTGAGAGTCCTAAAATAGACCCTATCATTATGGTCAATTGATTTTTAACAAATGGTACCAGGACAACTGGATATCCATATGCAAAAGAATAAAGCTGGACTCCTACATCACATTATATACAAAAATTAACTCAAAATAGATAAAAGACCTAAATCTTAGGGCTAAAACTATAAAACTCTTAGAAGAAAACACTGGTGTAAATTTCTGTAACTTTGCATTAGGCAATAGTTTCTTAAATATACTATCTCAGGCACAAGCGACAAAAGAAAAAACTGGTTAAGGCAGATTTCATCAAAATTTAAATCTTCTATAGTTTAAAGGATATTACCAAGAAAGTGAGAAGACAACTCACGGAATGAGAGAAAATATCTGTAAATCATATATCTGATAATGGACTCATGTCCAGAATATACAAAGAACTCTTAAAACTCAACAATAAAAAGACAAATAACCCAATTTAAAAATGGACATGGGATTTGAATAGACATTCTCCAAAGAATATATACAAATGGCTAATAAGCACAAGGCAAGATGCTTAATATCATTAGTCATCAAGGAAACACAAATCAAACCACAATGATATACCACTTTACATCCATCAGGGTGGCTAAAATCAAAAAGACAACAATAACAAGTGTTGGTAAAAGTAAACTAGAACTCTCACATATGACTGATAGGAATATATTAGAGTTGCAGCCACTTTTGAAAAAGTGTGGCAGTTCTTTAAAAAGTTAAACATATGATCCAGCATTTCCATTCTTAGGTATGTACTAAAGAAAATAATTTTATTAAATAATTTCAATTAAATTCATACAGTAATGTTCACTGCAGTATTATTCAAATAGCCAAAACACGGAAACAACCCAACTGTCCATCAACTGATCAACGGATAAACTACATGTGGTTATGTATCCACAGTGGAATACTACTTGGCAATAAAAAACAATCCAGTATTTACACTCCCTTTCACTGTGCTCAGCCAGGCAACTGCCCTCTCCCACACTTGCAAAAGCCTGAAGAAGGTAAGACAGAAGGATCTCTGGTCTGGAAAACACCAGGCAAAGCACAAGGTATGTGTAGAGGGGGGAGTATCTTATTGAAAAAAGATAAATTAAGGGAATATTTATAAACTGACTGATACCTTCTCTAGTCCCTGTGTCCCTTGTGATGATTGATTTTATGTGACAACTTGTCTGGACTAAGGAACGCCCAAATAACTAGGAAAACATTTCTAGTGTGTCTGTGAGAGTGTTTTGGGGAGAAGTCAGCATTTGAACTGGTCAATGTGTAGAGCAGATGGCACTTCCCAATGTAGGTGGGCACCACTGAATCTACTGTGGGCCCATCAGAACAAAAAGGTGCGAGAAGGGTGAACTGTTATCTCTTTGAGTTGGGACATCTATCTTCATTCTGCCCTCAGACATTGGCACTCCTGGTTTTCAGGCTTTTGGACTTGGACTGAATTATACACTGGCTTTCCTGGCTCTTCTAGGCAGCTGATTACGAGACTTCTTGGCCTCCATTATCACATGAGCCAACTTCTATATAAATATATGTATAGGTTCACATATACATGCATATGGATATGGATATGCGTACGTGTGTATGTATTCTGATTCTTTTCTCTGGAGAATCGTGACTAATATACCTCTCTGCCCTGCCTAGTCTCTCCAAATCAGAGACTGACACCTTCCCACCCAGGGAACTGGATTAACCTAAAAAGCAAGGTTTAAGTACTGACATCAGGTGATCCCCAAATGAAACAGCCTGGACAGATGGCTCTGAAGCGAAACCTACACCCACAAGTTCCACATCTGTGTGCAGAACTAATTTCCATCTATTTAATGTCCACTGTCAAATACTTGTAAACAACTAGGAATAACATGCCATCTAAGGAAAGAACATTTCATGAAAGAAGCAAAACAAACAGAAAAAAAACTATTTGGCTGAAACCAAGACTGTACAAAGAAAAGAAAAAAAATTTTTTTAAGAAAGTACCATTAATATCAGGGAGATAGGCGATATTGCATCCATAAAGCAATAAATAACTTTTTAAAACAGAATTTTTGGAAAAAAAATTAAAACTATGATAGCTGAAATAAAAAAGACTTAATAGTTAAGAGCTGGAAGATCAGGTTCAGTAAGTCATTCAGAAACTTCAGTAAACATAAAAAAGATGAAAAATAAATAAACTAAATTAAAAAATTAAACAACCAGTATAAGAGGACCAACACATGAAAATTAGGATGGAAACTGACCCGTACTGGGGCATACTATAGTAAAATTTCAGGCACTGGTGACAAAAACAATCTTTTAAAAGGTTTGGGGGAGATAGGAAGAGAGTTGGTGATAAGAGAATATTTGTCTCCAAATGCCCTATAGCACCTCTGGAGACTAAAAAGGCAATAAAGAAATATCTTCAAATTTCTGAAGAAAATTGTTTCCGACCTCCAACTGCACTTAAAAATGAAGGGGAGGGACATTTTTAGACATTCAAGGTCTTAAAAAATTTAAGACTCAGATACCCTTTCTCAGGAAGCTTAAGATGTACTTCACCAAAATGAGGAAATAAACCAAGAAAGAGGAAGACACAGGGAACAGGAAGGCTAAGACAGGCTAAAGGCAGAGGAAATCCCAGCATCTTGTGAAAGCAGATCCCTGCATGAGACCATGGGGCCCAACCAGGAGACAATCATCCGTGCAGGCTACGGAAGGCTACAAGGCTCCAGGAGGTGTATCTTCAAAAGTATCTGCATGCACACAGATGAATTTTAGACAACTGGTGAAAAATATGAGATTGAATTAGGACAGTTGCTTGAAAAACTAAGCAACTGAATAATAACAGAGCAATTATTGATTCCAGGAAAAACAAAAATTTTGCAGAAAATAAAAAGTAAAGAGTACTTCATACACAGTTGTTACAACTGGCAGTTAGAATCATGTTAACACTGAATCTTGACCTAAATAATATTATGTTTAAAACAATATTATGAAGATTGGGAATGTGTGTGTATTTGTGTATGTACGTGGCGGGGAGCTGTTTCAGAAGCAAGGCCTAAAACCAATAAAAAAACAACAACAAAACAATAACCACCACAACAGTAGTAATAAAGCAGAAATACAGCAAGTAATTTAGTGACATAGAATGAATTCTTAAGTGTGAAACTCTTCTCCTAACCGAAGAGAAAGTTGAAGAGAGCTGATATAGAGGACAAAATAGGGGGGCAAGAATGACATAATTTATTTGCAAGCTTGTGCAAGTAACTATCTGCCTGTTTAAATTTTGTGCAAATACTTTTAGAGCAGCACTGTCCAACAGAAATACGGTGCAAGCCACAGATGTAATTTTAAGTTTTCTAGTAGCTGCATTTGATGAAAAGGTAAAGAGAAACAGGGGAAATTAATTTTAATACTTTAATCCAATAAATCTAACATCATTGTAGCAGGTAACCAGTATAAAAATATTTACATTTTTGATGTTTCAGCTAAGTCTTTGAAATTAGGTGTGCATTTTATATTTCCAGGACATCTCAACTTGGACTAGACACATGTCCCATGCTCAACAGACACTTGTGGTTAATGGTTACGGTAATGTTTTAGAGTATTTGGTTTTCTTATAAGAAAAGCACTTATTTCTGTGTCCTAGATTACTTACATATAGAATAGGGATAGTAATATCTAACTCAAAATTATTGAAAGGACTGAGTAAAATGACATATGAAGACTTCCAATATAATCATTTATAAACACTAGGCTCTTGACAAATGTTAACAATTACTATTTCTTGGTCAATGATTTTTTGAAAATCTGATAATATTTTATTCTAATCTAATTCTTTAAAGGGAGAAAAATATCTTTATCTAAACCCTAAACCATTTTAATTTTTCACTTCTATTCTCTGAATAATGTAATGCATATGATTTAGAAAAAAACTGTAATGATGTTCACCTAAGACAATTAAGACACAGGTGTCAATGTAAAAAAACTAAGTTCCTGGGAAATAAGCAACATGTATTTGAAAACAATTTATAAAGGTTGTCCTGAAAACTTTAGATAAATCCTTAAAATTATATTATTTAACCCTGGTAAACATAAAATCAGCTCCCTTAAATATATTAAATTGGGCTTGAATAACTTCTGCTAAGAATTTAAGGACTCCCTTACTGGGGGTACTTTGATGATATTCAAATGGTTCAACTAAACAGAGAAAAGAGAGAGTTTATCTTTTCTTTCTTCCTTTCTTTCTTTCTTTCTTTTTTTTTTTACAGGGGAGAGCTCGAACGCATTATCCGCCTACCACAAATTATGCAGTCAGGTTTCCCACATTTGGGGAAATCACAGGAATCGGCACACCCGGTGTGCAATGGATAAGCCTCGCCCTGGGAAAACCACCTTTGTGATCATGGTATCTCTCCTGCCAGGTAAGTATTAGGAAGGGAGAGTTTTATCAGCAAGTGCCCAACCAAAGCTGAAGCATGCGTAATATAAATACTTCAAATTATATACTAGTTTTCCAATATTCCTCCTTTCCTGAAGGACAGGTGGACAACAATCAACAATGAAGGCTATTGCAAGGCTTTCAGACCATATCCGCTGTTAGACAGATTGATTAAAAGCCATATTGCAATGAAAGGTACATTTACAACAAGGTTTTTAGTAGGCTCTTTTTTGAAACACTTCTTTTTTTTTTACTTTTTATTCTTATTGGTGAAGAGCAGCTGCATTTACTTATTAAGAATGGATTCTTCAAAAGGTATCATCAAAGTCCAATTTTAAAAATGTAATATGTAGAAATCTAGAACTAAAAGCATACACAAAATAATCTTTTTGCAAATGTAAAACAGGCTACATGAGAAAAATACATTTTCTAACTGTATAATACATTTTGCCTATTTTTAATCCATTTCTAGATGACATGTGGCATTCTGCCTCTCAATGTATATATATTTTTCATTTGTTTCTACAATGTCTGGGGCCTCAACAAGTCACAATTTTAGGATCAAAAGAGGCCTTAAACCACCTGGTCCCAGTTCTGCCATCTATTCCCCTAATGAGAACTTGGGGGACCAAGCCAGGGTCTCACATCTGAGGACCAAGGACAAGAGAAGAGTCTTATCAGCCTTCTGAGGGCAAATGAGCACCACCTGTCACCTGCAGCACTGCCAAGGTCGACTGGTAACTGGGCTGTCAAGATAGGTGTGCCCTTCGTCCATCAGCCCCCTGCCAAAGGACAAGTTCCCAACAGAGTATGACCTCAAGTAAAGCTACATCAGTAGCGGTTTTTTCGAGAGAGAGAGAGAGAGAGAGAGAGAGAGAGACTCTTTAGCTAAGGAAAATGTGGTCTGAATTAATTTAATTTACCACTGTGCTACGTGACATGGCACACTTCATAAACAAGAATTAAAATCTACCAAGATAAAGCCTATAACATATCTGGAAAAACAGTTGTATAGACCTTCAGCCTGCATATTTGCTAAAGTCATTTTAGATAAAGAAGGCACATTTTCTTTGTTTCATTATAGCATTAGGCACAGGTGCTGGAAATGGTGAACTGAAATCTGAAATGAAAGGAACCAATTTACTAAGCCCCAAATATGGTTAAATCACACTAACCTATAATGGAAAGAGTGGGTTCCCAAAGGTAAAAAGCCCTTGGAGCAGTGCTGAACACTATAGGGTGCTCGAGGAATGTCTGTTGGATGAAGAAATACTCCAGATAATAGGAGCTGAGTCATTTATGCATACAACCACTCATTTTTGCTGTTTTTATAAAAATTTTCCAAAAATACATTGACTACTGACTTTCATAAAAATGCGATATATTGCATATTTCTTTGATACTCCAGATGAAAATGATCATCCATCACCACAGCGGGCAACAACTTCTGGTTCCTACACAGAGCTGCTCCACTGCGGAGCCTGTGAGGTTGCTGTCAGTCTACCTCCTGCGGTGCCCTTCCCCTGTTCTTCAGCTTAATCGGATAAGCCTAGAAACCTAAGAGATCGAGTTTGTCAGGTTAATGGGGTGTTCTCCAAGCCTCTCTTACAGAGATCTGCACTGGCTTCACAGTGAAGGCATTGGGCCCCTCTGTCTTAGAAAATAAAATGGTTGTTAGCTTTACTTCAGGATTAGGATTTCTATAACAACGATCACTGTGTCATAGTACTGTGGAAAGTGCCCTCTGGATTTGGGTCTCAGCATTTAATTCTTTGTTTCTCACTAAAACAATGCTATAAGGATGACCTCTAAGATCTCTTCCACTTCTAAACCTCTCAGACCCAACATCCAACAGCAGTTCAAGAAAGAAATAATGCTAGTATGCAAATTCTTCCAAAGAGAATAAGAGGAAAAATGCCCTCCCAACTCATTTTTTGAAGCCCTGTTAGCAAAACCAGACAAGGGCAATATAAAATGTAAAAAAAGAAAAGCAGAGCCAATTCTATACATGAACACAGAGGCAAGAATCCTAAACAAAAAGAAGTAATCTGAATCTAGCAACATATAGAAAAATACCAGAAACAAATGTTTTTTATCTGAAGAGTGTAAAGTTAGTTTAACACTAGAAAAATTACGTCAAAAAATTGAATTAGAAAAAAAGCACATGATCATTTTAATAGAGGCAGATAAAAATAAATTAGAACTATGAGAATAGAAATTTCTTAATGTAAATAAAGCAGTTACAAAAAAGGTAGCGAATGTTACTAATGGTGAACCTTAAAAGCAATTTCTTTGAAACAGGTAGAAAATGTGGACTTATTAAAATATCACTAAACTAACATCCCACACATGTAAAATATTTAGAAATAAGTTTAGCAAGATATTTGTAAGAAGTCCTCAAGCAGATCTTCAAACTTAATGTAATTCCGACCACAACCTTGAATGGGGAATCTAAGGAAGAGCAAAAAAGACTTAGCAAAACTACTACAATGCAATAGCAAATAAAATCATATACTGGCAAAGGGATAAACAAACAGCCCAAATGGACAGATTACATAGACTAGCAATAAACCCATGCATTTATGGAAATGGATGGCTAAAATCGATGGGCTAAAACCTCAAACATAGAAAATTAGAACCTTTTCAAAAATATTTTCATGAACTGGGAGTAAGGAAGAAGTTTTTTAACTAGATTTAAAAAAAAAAAAGCTTCAAACCACAAAGAGAAAGAATAGTTGATCTGACTATATGAAAATTAAAACTTCTCTACAGACAGGAAGGAAATATTTGAAATCCACATATCCAAAAAAGGACATACAAACTAGATCATATAAAAAACTCTCAAAACTCAACAATACAGTCAGAAAATGGGCAAAACACATGAACGGATATCTCACCAAGGAGGGTATATAGATGGTAAACTAAGCAAGCATATGAAAAGACAGATATTCAACATCAAGGAAATGCAAAATAAGACCAGAATGAGATATCAATACATACCTACCAAAATGGCAAATAAAGACTGTAAGCATGTATCTTTACCAAATAAAGATGGTAAGCATGCAGAGAAAATGGATTTCTCATGCACTGTTGGTGGGACTGTAAAAGTGGTACAGCCTCTCTAGAAAGATTGGCAGTTTCTTATAAAACTACACATGTACTTACTATATGTCCTAAATATTTCACTCCTGGGAATTTATCCCAGAGAAACAAAAACCTAGGCTCACATAAAAATCTATTCACAAATGTTCATAGCAACTTTATCAATAATAGCCAAAAACTACAAACAATCCAGATATCTTTCCATGGGTGAAGGGTTAAACGGACTGTGGTATATCTATTCCACGGGATAGTACTCAGCAAAAAGTAGAACGATACTTGAATGGATCTCAAGAAAATTATACTGAGTGAAAAAAAGACACACTGAAAAGGTTATATAATGTATGATTGCATTTATATACCATTTTTGAAATAACAAAATCATAGAAGTGAAGAACAGATTAGTGGTTGCCAGGGATCAGAGATGGAGGAGGGTGTGTGGCTGTAAGAGCTAGCAGGAAGGAAACTGTGGTGATGGAATTCTATACCATCACTGTGGTATTGTTTACATGGATAGGCACATGTGGTAAAATTGCACAGAACTAAATGAATGCATGTTAAAAGTGGTTAAATATAGTAAGCTCTCTGGATTGTACCAATGTCAATTTTCTGGTTTTACTATTTGCACTATAGTTATGCAAGATGTCACTACTAGGGAAAATTGAAACTCAGTAAGACTACACAGGATTTTCCTTTTTTGCCAACTTCCTGTGACTCTATAATTACTTCAAAATAAAAAACTTAAAAATATAAAACTTCCATTCATCAAAATACACATAAAGAAATGGGAGGAAGTCACAAACTGGGAGAACATATTTATAAGATATATAACCAGAAATGGATGATTATGCAAAATAAAGCAATCCAACAGAAAAACAGGCAAAGACAGAGTCCACAGCAAGGCACCTCTGTCTCCCAGCCAAGCCTCTGGCAAGGTGGTGGGGGACAGATGTGGGAGAGTTTCCCGATCCTTTCTATTATATACGCCTCGACAACCACTGTGCTACATTCAATCATGAGTATCTTGCCTCCTTGGGGGTGAGAGGGGCATGTTTCTCATGATTCTTTTATAAAAGCTGAGAGGCACGAAGTCTAAATACAGAAGACCATTTACCAGGGAATCTGAAGACAACACACTCTGTCTGCTCTCTTCTCTTACTGTGTGCACACAGCTGTCATCTGAGACAGAACAGATGAAAACCGCAGGCTGTCCCATGGGAAGGCAAAATCATTTGCTAGGAGGTCCCAGACCCCAAAGATCTGGTTATCCTACAGGTTCCTCCACAACCATATTCTCTTAAAGTACCTCCTGTCTCCACCCTTGCACTTCTCCATCCCAAAAACCATCGTTATAGGTAATGAAGCAGGAGTCCCCTACTCAAAACTCCTCACTGGGGTCCCCCGAGCACCGCAGGCCCTCGGTCAGCCCCTGCCCATGCCTCCGTCTCACAGCTCAGGCAACGTCACAGCCTCAGTGCCTCCACATGGCCAAACTCTGACACGTGTCCTTGAATATGCCACTCCAGCTTGCCCCACCTTCACCCAGGCATGCGGCAGTACAGAATGTCCTCTCTCCTAAAACAAGTTATCCTCTGAAACCCAACTCAGATGCCATCTGTTCCCTGGAGATACCCATGAACCTCTAGGGTGAAGGGCTCCCTTCTCCAGGCAACGCTTACATCTTACACCGCCTCTACTCTCACACTTAGTTCACTGAATTACACGTAACTGGCTCCTCAGTCTCTCTCCCCTGCCTTACTATAAGCTTCCTGACATCCATTCTTGTCCTCTTTGATATCTGCTGTATGGCACAGATATTGCATCAAGAGTTTGCTGACCTGAGTCTGTTGCTGTTCCTAAATCAGCAGCTACAGACTGTGTTAATTTATTATTTTTTTAGATACAGACCTATTTATCTAATGCACCTTCACTGTCCCCAAATCCCAAATTCCACATTAGGTCTTTCTAAAGGGAAGTGAAAGCACTGGACCTATTTCAATAAATAAATAACACTTCAACTACATGCTTTATGAAGCCAAAGTTGAGGGATTTATAGTACATATAAAAATGTAAACAGATCAAAATGTTTTGTACTGAAAATAGTGGGCAACAGATTAGAGGTGTGGTTTAAGTTTAGGCCATAAATGTGAGTTTTTCAGTATGTAATTTCTTTTGACTTTAAAATACTGTCATTCTAACTTTTATTTGAATGGAAAAGATATTATTAGCCTATGCATTAAGTTTTAAACCTGGGAATATCATGAGGTTTTTCTAGACTTGTTTTACTGATCACTAAAAAGTAAATGTTCACATACAAAAAAGCAACTATGCACCTTAAAAATTTACTTGACTAGGCCCTTAAACTTGCTTTCAGGAGGGAGCAACATGCTTAGTGCCTTCAGTTTAAAGGATAAATGTTAAAAAAAAAAAAACCTTGACATCAGAATGGCCAGTTCAAGACTAAATTCAGTGGAATTTTTATTATATTGCAGGTTTTTCAGAGTATCACGACAATCTCCAAAAAGGTCAATTTTCCAAATACATAAAAGCATATAATTTCATAAAAGCATAAAAATCCATTAATTTTTAAAAGTTTTTTAAATGCATGCTGATATGACATAAGCATGCTGACAAGTTAAAGTATATTATAAATCTTACAAGTACTGTCTCATTCCCATTTCTTCATCCCTGAGCCTACTTTCTGTGGCCTGAAAACAGGCATTCTTTTACAAAGAGGGGACTTTGATAGCGTATGACCCCACCAAAAATACATGTGTATGTGTGTCTTTAGTAGAAAGGTTAAGATCTTAAGAGTCTTAAGAAAATTAATTTGTGGCGGGAGTGGAAATAGATTAAACAATATCACAACATTGTCCTGTCATTTAAATACAAAGCAGAGATAAACTCTAGTAAAGAAAGTCAGTGACCTTCTAGATTATTCTGTGGGAAAATTCAAGGCACACTGAAATTCACATTTGTCTTCGTTTTAGCGTTGCTGGCTTGTGTCACCAGCCAAAGCAACCACTCCAGATTAAAGAGACCAGAAAATAACTTTAGGTTTCTAATCTCTGAATTTCAAATTTTATCACAAAAATTATTTTAACTCCTCCTATCATCTTAAAAAATCTTTCATTAGCTATGGGAGCAAAACTGAAAACAATAAAGGCCTAGAACTTCTGAAGGAACAACTATAGTTCAAGAGTGAGAAATCATTTCATTCCCTGTCCCCTTCATTCAATTTTATCACCAAAAAAAAAAAAGAAAAAAAAGTATCAAGGGAGAAATCACGAACTTTAACAAAATACCAAGGAAAATGACAAGCGAGCAAAGGTCTTACTGGGGACAGCCAGATATAGTTTGAAAAGACAACTTGGGTGTAAAAAAGAATCAACTTTTCCTATTATTCATATGGTAATTTTGAAAGCCAAAGTCATCTTAGAAAAAAGGGAAAAACAAAACAAAAAACAAACAAACAAGGAAGCTCCAACAAGGGGCGGAAGATAATGCAAAGTGGTAAAAAAAAGATTAGGACTTTTTTTTTTCTTTGTCTCTAAATGTTCATTAAAAATGGAAATCCCCTACTATGATTAATTCCACACAACACTTCTTTTACTCACTCTACACCCTTAACCCAGTCAACAGACCTATCGTCTGGGTACCCATAAAATATCCTCACCCAGATCTGTTAGGATGTTTCACTAACAGAAAATGCCTAATTTTTAATATTGGATTGGCCAAAAACTCTGTTTAGTTTTTCCATAAAAGACACATTTTTCATTTTCACCAATGACTTATTAATTTGGACATTTTGAGTCTGTCAGCTATCTCCTGCTATGGGATTCTAGTGAGTAGAGGCCACGGGTGCTGCTAAACACATTCCAATGCATAAGACAGCTCCACAGCAAAGAATTATTTGGTCAAGTTATCAACGGTACCAAGAAACTCTGCAAACTACTTTTGATACATTTGATCATTCACAGCACCTTCTCCATACACTGCACAAATCATTTTCTGCACTTCATTTCTATTTTTACCTTCCTTGAAATAATAAAGCATAATATGCTGAAAATGTTGCATATTTCCTTCCACCTTTAATATTAAAATGGCAGCACAAAAATTCATTAATTTTTCTAAGTTTTTTTTTAAGGCACTGCTGATATGACAGCTGTCACAATACAATCTAACAAAATTGTTTCAAATGAAGCTAAAGACAACTAAGCACTGCTAAAGCCATTGTATGGAAAAAACTAAACCAACTTTTTGGCCAACCCAATACTTTGTCAGAAACAGACATAGGCACTATACCACCTGGGGCAGTCAAGGCCTCAGGTTCTAGTAAAACAGACACATGTTGAAAATCTGCCCTGCCATGTGACCTCTGAAAGGCTAGTCAACTCCTCTAAGTCCCTGTTTTTTGTTTGTTTTTCAATCTACGATAATTATGAGTGTCTATTTCAAGGGTCCTGTGAGGATCATGTGAGATCAGATATGTAAAAGTTGGCCCAGTAAGTGCTCGGTCTCTGTTAACCATAATCATTGTAAAAATGGAGGGCACAACTCAAGATAGAATCAATCCCAGCCCCACTCTGACAACTACTGTTTCCAGCCACCTTCACCACAGGAAAAAAAACTTCTGATAATCACTAATGCCATCATCTTAAAATCAAACCCTTTCAATGCAAAAACTATAGAGATGCTGCTGTGGGTGAGTGGCGCAGGGCCACTCCAGGGGATGGCAGAGGCGGACTGGGCAGGGAGGTGATAAAACTGTTCTGCATCCTGACTGAGAGCGTTGTCATAAAATCAATGCACTGGTCAAAACTAATGAAATTTACACCTAAGAGTAACTTCTAATACATGTAAAGTAAAAATATTTTTAAAACTGCAAAGCGAAAAATAATCCAATCTTTTCTATCTTGTGAATAAATCAAACTAGTGACAAAATTGAACTTTTAAATGCCCAATATATTGTAACTGCAATATTCTATATATTATCCTACGGTTACTGTAAGGCATATCCAATTTTAGTTAGTAGCTCTGATTTATTCAGGCACAAAATGTCAATACCATAATAAACACGAGGCACTGCTTTCCTATAACAGAAGCAAAAAAACTTTGGAAATGTACCTACATCGACATTAGATATGAGTGGTACTCTCCATTTACAGGCAAAAGGGAGTTTTATGACATTTTAGGGTTGACTTCATAGATCTCTGCTTTGCTGCTTAATGAGCAGGTTACTTAATGTGCATGAGTTGCTATTCTCAATCCCTAAAAAGTAATATATAAATTGTAGACTTTAAGGATTTAATAAAGCTTAAAATAACTAGAAATGTACACATCAAGAGAGACAAT
Source organism: Pteronotus mesoamericanus (assembly GCF_021234165.1). Lineage (NCBI taxonomy): Eukaryota > Metazoa > Chordata > Mammalia > Chiroptera > Mormoopidae > Pteronotus > Pteronotus mesoamericanus. The sequence goes on along the minus strand of NW_026555105.1, from coordinate 29,088,134 downwards.
CTACTTAAAAGTTGGTGCATACATTTTGCATTTTTAAAGAGACATATATACATGTTTTACTCAGAAAACAATTAATTCATAAACTGCACAATGGCAAAGGTAGAGTCCCAATACAAACACATTTTATCCCTGTCACCTCGTGGTTTCACTGCATGTAGAAGGTCTGGCCACCAAGTAATGAGCCTTTTTTTTTTTTTTTTTTTTTTTTTTTTTGCCAAGTCAAATAAATTGGAGAAGAAGAAGACAATGCGAAATGAAAACTGTGAAAATAAAAACAACCCAATGCCCTTCAGCTGGTGAAGGTAAAACAAATTACTTTATTTTCACGCAGTGAAATACTACTAGGTGATTAAAAAGCAACGAACTATTGATACTTACAAATCAAAGACGGCTCTCAATTATGGGTGAGAGAAGCTCCTCCCCCACCACCCATACTCCTCCCACCTTCCAAAAAACAACCAGCTAATACAGTAAGATTCCATTCAGATAAAATCCTAGGAAATGTAAACTTATCTAGAGTGACAGAAATCAGATTAGTGGTTCACTAAAAGACAGGGATTACAAAGGGCAAGAGGAAACTTTTGGTGGTGATAAATTATTTTGATTGGGCTGATAGTTTTCACTGATGTATACATCTAAAACACATCAAATTGCACTTTTTAAATATGTGCAGTTCATTGTATGAGAATTATACCTCAGTAAAGTTGTTTTTAAAAAAAATACCATTAAAAAAATACATCTTCTCCCTGGCTGGTGTGGCTCAGGGGACTGAGGGCCCACCTGTGAACTAAAAGGTCGCCGGTTTGATTCCCAGTCAGGGCACATGCCTGGGTTGCAGGCCAGGTCCCTAGCTGGGGGCCTGCACGACACAACCGACCAACGTATCTCTCGCACACCAATGTTTCTTTCCCTTTCTCCCTCCTACCCCTTCTCTAAAAATAAGTAAGTAAAACCAAAAAAAACAAAAAAAAAAAATCTTCTTAGCCTGGGACAGGTATACCTTGGAGATAATGCAGGTCAGATTCCAGACCACCATGATAAAGCATGTATTGCAATAAAGCAAGTCATAATCTTCCTGCTGGTGGAAAATTCTGCCATCCATTTGTAGAAAAGCAACACCTGTGAAGAGCACTAATGTGAACCTCAATAAAATGACATATACCTGTATGTGAATATCAGAAGCAATGAATATTGCACTTGTGAAATGCTGTTCTTCCTCATATTCATAGGATGTAAGTATTCAATACATAGTGCAACACTCATATGTGGCTAAATAAAAAACAACAAGGTCTTCATTATTCTTCTCCCAATTAACAGATGGAGGAAGGAGAGACAGAAAGGCTGGACAACTTGCTTAGGACAAAGAATAAATAAATGCAAGTTAATTGGTTACTGGGAAGCTGATTGACCACATTTCCAGTACAATTCTCTTAATTGCCTTCAAATTCCTAATTATTTTAAGTAAGACCAAAAGGGAGATAAAAATCTAACATACAACAACATGGAAAATGTAAAAATCGTCTGCAGTTTCTGTAATACCTTACTGATTCCTTAATTCCATCCACAGGTCTCAACCTCTGCTGATACTGGGCTGGAATCTTTTTTTCTTTTTCTTTTTCTTTTTTTTTAAGAAAAAGCTTTCCAGGTGATTTTCATGAGTAGCAATATTAAGAACTCCCAAGATAAATCAGATTCAGATTTCTCATTAAAGAAAGACAGAAGAAAGCAAGGTGCTAACAAAAGCTTTGGTAAACCATAACCCAAGGTTTTCCAAGTCAATATCAAACTGTTGAACACATGCAGGCTTTTGAGTTCAACATTTAATAAATTAAAAGTAAAAAAATATACACATAGGTGTTGCCATAACAGAAGTTACATAACAACACACCAGACTAACAAATTCTCTTCAAATTTCAGAATGCTAAATTGGCATCTTTACACCAAAGTGATGAGCTAAAAGAATTGAAAAATGTGCCACATGCGCCTGCATTTAAAACATGGAATTAACTGACAATATACTGTGAACTGTTTAAGAAGTACAAATTGAAAAGAGACCATCTCTATCTTTAGTCCGCATTCTAAATGAGTGCTCACTGCCCTTTAGGGTGCACTGTTTCAGGAAGATTCTGACTCAGTGGTTCTTAGGATGAGGTCTAAGACTGCATTTCTAACAAGCACCCAACTGACAGTGATGCTGCTGGTTGGCCCACTGCAAGGCCCTACCTAACTACAAATATGGTTATGTATAGGTTCTAGGATATAAGTGTCAAAAGGAAAAAAAGTGGCTGGTTGCGGGGTACAAAGTATACGAGTGCATGCTTAAATACTTGTATTGTCTAGCAGTGCTAAGAACCACAGAATACAGGCATACCTCATTTTATTGCACTTGGCTTTATTGCACTTCACAGGTTCTGTTTTTCTTTAACAAATGGAAGGCAAGACCCTCCACCAGCAAAATGATTACAACTTGCATTCTTTTTTGTGATCTGACAACGTGCATGATTACGGTGGTCTGGAACCAAAACCTCAATATCTGAGGTATACCTGTACTATTACTTGCCCTAGCCTAGTAGCTGTCATGGCTGATAGAACGTAAACTCCATGAAATAAAGTGTTTTTTCAATTTACTACAGCATTCTTGTGGCCTACGACACATTAGGTACTCAATAAATGTATTGAATAAATGAATGAATATATACAAACACAACCTGTATTTACGTCGCAACCCGAAAACGTTTGGGAAGGGGAATAAGTATGTAAATATAGATGTTTGATACAAATAACTGACCCAGTCGTTGTATTCCATTTTATCCTTAAAAAAATAAATGTTCCAGACCAATACTTCCAACTTTAAAACTTTAAAGCCCACGCTTCCCGCACCCTATGTTTAACATCTTTTTAATTTTTTGAAGACAATGAAGACAGGCGGAAGCACAGGGAGAACAATTCAGAAAAGGCTCAAAAATGAGAAGGGAAAAAACATACAAACATGGGAGAGACGACCAAGCAGTTCAGTTCAAGTGAAGGAACATCTTAGGTTGTCGGGAGTTCTACGTTCTTACCTATGATGGTGGCAGGGTTTGGGTTCGGACTTTTATTTGTTTTGTTAATGTCCAGGGTCACTGGTGTAGTAGTATCTAGTTGTGGAAACTCAGACTAAAGAGGCAGCAGGCTCTGAAATCACCCTTCAAAAGCTTTGGAGATTCGTACTTGGGGCTCACTTTTCCTTTCTCAAGTTCTCTCCGCGTCCTGGGGAACACTGCCGCCGCTCAAACAGAACGTCATTTGGACAGCGTCTTTCTAGGCTTGAAGCCAATTTGAAGCTACAACCAAAACTTAAGATGGCGATAAAACACTGGTCGAGGACCACGGATATCGCGACATGTCTGCCCAAAAGAAAAATGGCCTCAGCTGACGACCTCGCGTCTTTCAAGAAGGGACCAAAACAAAAATGGCGGCAAAGGCGGGCTATTCAGAGCCGGTGAACCCAGAGAATATGATTGGCAGGTGACGAATCACGGTTACCTACAGTGCTTAACAGCGGAGATGATTGAAAGAAAAATAAAACGCAACTTTCTACAGTAAAGTGTCTCTTGACAATACACAAGGATGGGAAGATTCTTCGGAATCTTCGATTGGGGAAATTATAGAAAAGACAGGTTTGAAAATAAAGGTGGCTTTTACAATGTCGGATAAATTTTAAAATAGCCATAAACATAATTTCCTCAATAATTCCTTAGAATGGTAGAGGAGATAAAAGTTCTGTCCTCCAACTAACCAGCAAAACTTTAGGTAAGGACCGAAGGCAGTGACTGGTGAGGGACTAGCTTGCACTGCGCATGCCCCCTTTCCAACCCAATCCCGAGAGTTGGTGAAAAGTCCTTTTCTCCTGGTTTTCATGGCAACCGTAAAAGGAGGGGAATTGGCGCTGATCGACAGAATCAGGAGCTTTGTGATTGGTCAAATCAGGGACGCCTGAGAAGCTTGGATTTTTTTTTTTTATTCGTTAGGTAAGTGCGTCTAAAACACACACTATAAAGAAGACGCTTTTTAAATCTTACGTGTTATTTAAATTTTTCAATTTCAACAATTTACTGAGATTGATACTGAATGAATCCTGCCCCCTGAGAGTTAAGCTAATAAACCCGTCCCTATTCCTTCCGGCCACGGCCACTGCTTCCTTGACCGAGAACTTCTCTAAAACTCGGAGAGTGGAATTTAAAGTGGGACCCGCGGCAATCGCAGAGCTGCGCAGGCTCCTCTTCTAAAGCACCGGTGCGAGGCGCATGGCTGCGTGAGGCTCGGCCTCTGGGGCCCGTTGGTGTCGGCGGCCTAGGGAGGCGCGACGGCTGGTGGGCAGGTGAGAACACTGGAATCTCAGGTAGAAAAGCTAGCTGACCCAAGAGAAGTGACTTGCAGGTGCCTCCACCCCCTTTTCAGAAAGGTCACGGGTGTCCTCTCCGAAGGATATTTGGGGGTGGGGATAAGAAGAAGGCTGGCTCCTTCGAAAGCTAAAGATCTACCTTCTAAAAAGTTGTAGGCAGGCCCTGGCAGGGTGGCTCAGTTGATTAGAGCGTGTACGGTACACCAGAAAGGCTGTGGTCAGATCGGTCAGGGCACATGACTAGGTTGTGGTTCCATCCGGGTCGGGCGCTTAACGGGAAGCAACAGATCCATGTTCCTCTCTATCTAAAATACATAAACATATTCTCGAGTGAGGATTTAAAAAAAAAGAAAGAAAAAGCTATAGGCAGTAAATACTTGTCGGTGGCAGGAATGTGGATGGCGAGGGCGTGTTCAATATTGTGGGTAGTGTTCCAGGGGTAGAGCCTCCTCGCTGTCCCATCTGCGTGGCCGCACCGTGAAGTAGATGGAGAAGGTGTTCCAGCGAAAGCACCGATTGCACCTACGCTGACGCCTTCTGGCTGGACCCTGTGACTCCTCGGTCAGTCCTCTTTTGCTGGGATGGCCCTGGCTACCTGTGTCTGTCAGGGAGGCAGGGCCACCCTGTGACGTGGAACTGGACATCAAAACTATTGTACAGAGAGCGTAATAGTGCCAACCTTGTGAAAGCAGAAGCAGGACTCAGCACCTTTGAGTTTACAGAGATCGAAATCTTTTTGAGGTGTTGACCTTCTGAGGTCATGTGCATCTTTCTTCCTAAAAGGATCGTGCCCAAAATCCTATTGCCCTTTTTCAGAAGCTGTCAATACTTGCAGTTTCATTCATTCATTAACATCGTCAGTTATCCACACTATATATAGACTTCCGCGTTTTGCCATGTATAATGTGCACTTCTTTGCCCAAATTTTTGAAGGGAAAATAAGGATGCCCACTATACATGGGTAGTCCCTGAAATACCTTGTATCTGTTCTTATGTCTTGTAATTATTTGTTACATAAAATTTCTTGTACCATAATATGTTCAAAAATAAATGCTAAAATGCCTTTATAATACAAAAAAAAACAAGTATCTAAATATAAATAAATTGAATTAAAAATCAAAACAAAAGTTTTTCCTGAAAGTATGGGCAAAAAATGGGTGCGCATTAAATATGGAAGCACATTATACATGTCAAAATACGAGTGTACTATATATACTATAGAATTTATATATACTATGTATACTAATATGTATGTATATACATACACATATATATCTCGCTGTACTGAGTTAGCAGATACAGCAGTGACCAAGGCAGGCATGGAGCTTATATTCTGGTGATGGGAAAAGAAACAGTAAATAAGTCCACTGGTAAATGAACAAGGTATTTCCAGGTTGAGTTTCCTAGGAAGCAGACTCTCAGGAGGCTGGAGCGGAGGATATTTATTAGGAAGTACTTTTGGATCATTACAAAGAGAGAAAGCAGGATTAGGTGAATAGAAAAAGTTGAGCTGCAATGCAGTCCCAGGGAAGGCCTCCACCTGTCTCATGGGAACACTGGTGCTGGATTGGCCCTTGAAGGTTGTCCCAAGTTGAGGGGAAGAGCCAACCTTTATACCCCTGCATTGATTGGGTGCCTGTTGCCCTGGAAAGAGGGCATAACTTCAACTCTCTCTTTTAAAAAAAGATTTTATTTATTTTTAGAGAGAGTGGAAGGAAAAGAGAAAGAGAGAGAGAGAAACATCATGCTGTTGCCTTTTGCATGCCCCTAACCTGGGACCTGGCCCAAAACCCAGACATTTGCCCTGACCAGGAATCCGAGCAGCAGCCTTTTGGTGTGCAGACCAGGGCTCCATCCACTGAGCCATACCAGCCAGGGCTCCAAATGTCTTTGGCATAGTCAATCTGGGAGGGTGACTGACCACTGAGGATGATCTCAGCACTCCCAAGACCTAAGGAAGTGTCTCATTCTTCAGAGGGGTCAGAGTGGCACATCACAGCATTCACTGCAAAGATGGGGCTTTGAAGGTGAAAGGGAGACGTGCTAGAGAATAAGGGGGGTGAGAAAGGGAAAAACTTTAGCGGGGATGCTCAGAGGAAAACTCTCTGGGAAGATACATCTGAACCAACAGCCGAAGAACTGGAACAAGCCACCTTGTGCAGGACAAAGGGAACAAGACTCTACTTTCTGCTATGCACTGAGAATATAGCAGAGAAACAAAACAAATGACCACTACCTTCTGTTATAGTGGGTAGCAGTTACCATTTTTAATAGATACTGACTCCTTGCTGTAACTAGAGATGGTGTAAATAAAAATGGATTGAGACTAATTCAGGGGAAGATAGAGAAGAAAATAAGAAGTAGGGTTTTGAAAAATTAGCCAACTTGGTAAAGACTTTCAATCTATACAGTATTTTTTTTTTCCTTCCTATAGAGCATTTAATTGTGTCTCAATAGGATTGTGCCTTTTTTTCTCAAGCCTGTATTCTCTGAGAGGATGAGAACCATGCCTTACTCATTTTGATAGTCTCACTTTCCCACCTCCTCCCAGCCTAATGTCTTGCTAACACCTAATAGACACTTAAGTAAACATTTGAATAAAATTAATCTCACATATTTGAAGTGAAAATCGATAAACCCTAAAAGATATAAACACTAAATATGACTGCATTTCAATCTGTCTTTTCATTAGTCCCCAGTTATGTAAGTTATAACCAAATACTTGTTGAAATATTAAATGATAATATACAATCACTTTGGTCAAACAGGTATCTCCAGAGGTGATTATTTTTATATATGATTTGTATGAAATACACTGTTCTTCCAAAAATAATAATAATATCTGCTATGTATTGAATACTTTCCACATATTAGACACTGTACTAATAAATACGTAAGTATACATGTAGTAACCTTCATTATCTAGCCCTATATTACAGATTATAAAATTGAGGCAGGAAAAAAGTAGTTTACCCAAGATCATAACTAATTGGTGGAGGTTAGAATTTTATTCCCATCATTACTCAAAGCCTCATCATGCTAGGACTCTCATATTTAATCAGAAGGCAACTTTATTAACTTATCAGAGAAATATGAAATTATTCACCATCTTTGCTGTTTTGCTCTTCCCTTAAGTGTTCCTGTTTTCCTTCACAGTTAGCTTTTTTGGCTCTCACTTTAGGAGCTTGCCTCTTTCCTATAACATGATAGAATCTGATTATAGGTCCACCTCACTCTAATCAAAAGAGCACCAAATACCTCAGAACCTCTATCTTGAGAATCTGGGTATATTTATTGACATCTAGACTAAGTGAAACTGCCCAGATAAGCAGGTTTCCTTCATGGGGACCACTTCCCTTAGCCATTCCAGTCCTCTCTTGTTCTTGCTATACTCCAGGTTGACCCCCAGTAGTATTTTTTTCCTTTTAAAATAATCAAAGTAATAATAGCTAGCGATCACTGAGTCCAGACTAAGTGCCAGGTATTGTACTAATTGCACAGCAGCCTTGTGATACGGAAGTCATTATCATGTTACAGATGATAGAACAAGCAGAGTGAGGTTAAGTGACTCATCCAAGGTCACACAGCCGGCTGTACAGTGGTAAGGTAGAGGCTGAAAGCCCCGGCAGTAGGATTCCACAACTTACCTCCTTAACTACTACAGGACAATGCAGTCTTACTAAAATGATTGGCTGTGCTTTACCTTCTGATGCTGGTATGGAGGAACTAGATCCTGATGGGCTTTAATGCTGTCCTAAGAAATTTAGGTTATACTTTCTAGTCAAAAATGTCACTGAACGCCTTTAAGCAAAGGAGCAACATGACCAGATTTGTTGGGATATTTTTGCAGGTAACTGTTTGAAGAATAGTGGAGAGTAAACTAGAGCAATGGTTCTCAAACTTTAGCTTCAGAATTACCTGAGACTTTTTTAAAAACACAGAATACTGGATCCCACCCTATAGTTTCTGATTTAGTAGGTCAGGGGCAGCCCAAGAATTTTTGTTTCGAGAACTACTGGACTAGAACTAGCCAGGAGGTCTTGTGAGGTAATGAGAGCTGTGGCTGCGGGGAAAAGTTACATAAAAGAAAAGCCATGTCGAGTGACAGGACTGTGTGACTGGCTTGATGAGTATAAGGAAAAAGATAGAGTTTGCCGTATCCAGACCTCTGAATTGGACAAGTTGATAAGTAATGCACTTTTTTAAAAAAAATTTCTAACCAAAACAGGAAATACACATTGAATAGCAATTTGGGAAGGAAAGAGATTTATTTTTACATGAGATGAGTTTAGATTCTGTGGGCACAGTTAGGTAAAGGTGAATAGTAGCAGTTGGATATACTGCCTCTAAGCAAGAGAAGGTACAAAAGTAATTAGTGGATGTGTTAAAGTAGGGGCTTTGGCTGTGAATGAGACCACCCAGGAAACAAGAACACGGGGGACAAGCCGGCCAAGGAAAGATCTTTAATAAGGTTAAATAGGTGGATGGAAACTGAGGGACCATGGTAAAGGAGATTGAAAAGGAATAGACGAGAATCTCAAGTACTTAAAGAGTTTCAAGAACACATCAAAATCCTTGGAAAGATCAAACAGGGGAGATACTGGTGATCTTTATAGACAGAGCAGTTTCCATGGAAGATGGAATGAAAGCAGATAACTTAGGTTTGAAGATGGAAGTATTCAGTCACTCTGGAAAAAGATGCATTATTTGAAAAGAATCAGATTGTATAGTGGCTGGAAGGGAGACTGATAAGAGGCAGCTGCTTTAGGGAATTTGTTTTTGGTTCTTTTTAATGGAGACAAATGGTCAGGTTATGCAGAGGAGGAAGATCCATTACCAGTGGGAGGTGAGGGAAAGAGAGGGATCAGAGGAGTTAAAATCCGTAGACACAGTAGAAAGTGGACTGAATTGAGGATAATTAGCAGCAGTATAGGTTCTTCCTCTGAGACAGTGAGGAAGGGAGTTAAGATTGAGAGCTGAGATGGATAGGTTTTTACATGGGAGTATAGGAAGGTGAGGGTGCTAATACCCAGTAGCCACAATTTCCTCCGGCTAATAGGTTGGGTATCTGCCGAAACATAGGTGGAGGGTAAAATGGAAATCTCAGAAATGACGAAGAGAGAAATCAGCTCCTTAGGGATTCACAGCCGACCAGGGGCATGTAAAATCACTGCTGGAGCATCATGGGCCCAATCAACTGCACGTTTAATTTGGAATAGTCTGGCTAACTGCCTTCCCCACACCAACCCCAGCATCCAGTGGCATCCAGATATAAAAAACGGTGAAAAGGGATAGAAAGATTTTCATACAATTCTATAAACTTTATAAACTCTAAAAATTCTGTAAACAGCACTTCAGCCTTTCTGATAAGCCACAGGCTGCCAGTAAACTGATTTTCTCTTCATTAATTACTAGTCACTTACTCAAGCTTCACATTCTGGGCTGCCAACTCTTAGTAAAGCTCCTACGTAAAACTCATGATGCTTTCAGTATATTATTTATTTGTAAATACATTGATTTCACAGTAATGGAAGATGGGGTTAGCAGAGACCATAAAATACTTATGCATAGCTATGTTGACCTTCACTACACTCTGACTGCTCCTGACCCAGTTCTGACTAGGCTGTGCTGTCAGCGGCCCAGCTACTTAGTGTAGGTCAAGCTGACCTTGAATGTTGGAGTAGGGAAGGTGGTTGGATTTTTGCTGAATGGAAACTTTTTCTTGGCTTATATTTATATGTACTCAAAAAGAATACAGTATTTTAATGAGGTGGAGAAATATAACAAGCACCTTCCCATTCTGTTTATTAATCTCATGCTATTTATTCTGCACTACGAACTAAGCTAAAGAAAACTGAACTAAAATTAGCCCAGCTAATCTCAACTGTTAGTAGGTCCCAAATGTTCTGTTTCGAGGATAATAGATTCTTTTGCCCTCTCATTTTGGACAAAGTGACAAGTATGCATTTAGTTCATCAGGAGTTGGCAGTAATGTTTTGGTGTGTGTGTTTTCACGAGACTGGAAAAGTTCAGCAAAACTATTATTTTAGGTGATATAGTTAGGTAAAAAAAGGAAACTATTGTTCTCTTTAGCATGTCAGTTGAATAGTCATAAGGACAATATGCAGTCCTTTCCAACATGTATACACACACAAAAAATTACAAAACTTGAACTGCTCTATTAAAAATTGAGGATAAAAATAACTTCTTAGCATCAACAATTGGAATTCAGGAATGAAGAATTCACAAATACCTAAAGCAAACATCATTGTAAAAGAAAAGATATACATTGCAGTAAACTTCATCAGATGTCACAATCACAGAGCTGGGTTAATTGTTTAACAATCTGTCAAGTGTCCTCTTCATGATTAAATTACATTGAGTCGAAGTTTTTAAAAATAATTTTTCCAAATACTTTAAGCAGAGCAGGAATGAAGACCAAAAGAAAAAAAAAGGGATCTACCTAACACTGTGTCCAAAAGACCAGCAGATGGCGCCCAGCAAACCCAGTAAGCAAAATGAGAATCTTTTACAAAATATTTACTGCATCCAGGTTGCTGTAAACTTAATTTAGCATTGCCAGTAACAACACTTGGTGGTTTTACTTGACATCATGTTACATAGAAAGTAATCTGATAGCTAGGGCCAGGCAGTTTACGATTTTCTAGGAAGCTTACTGATAATTGCCTTTTTGCCTTTTACTGTACAGTACAGTGCTATCACCAAAAAACCTTCATTTAGCTTAGAATGTAACAAGTTGTAGTAAGCCTATCAGGCTTGAGTGGTAGAAACTGAGGAGATAGTAATCTCTGTAATACAAATTGGGGAGAGGGAAATTTGCTATTCTAGACACAGTAATGCCTTAACTTTAGAGAGTATTTGTGGTCAGAAGCATATTGCTCAGTATTTTCTTGGCTTATATTTATATGTACTCAAAAAGAATACAGTATTTTAATGAGGTGGAGAAATATAACAAGCACCTTCCCATTCTGTTTATTAATCTCATGCTATTTATTCTGCACTACGAACTAAGCTAAAGAAAACTGAACTAAAATTAGCCCAGCTAATCTCAACTGTTAGTAGGTCCCAAATGTTCTGTTTCGAGGATAATAGATTCTTTTGCCCTCTCATTTTGGACAAAGTGACATGAGATTATAGTTAACCTCTTCTTTTTTTTTAAAGATAGATCTACTTATTTATTTATTTATTTATTTATTTATTTATTTATGTTTAGAGAGAGGAGAAGGAAAGGAGAAAGAGAGGGAGACAAACATCAATGTGTGGTTGGCTCCTGCACACCCGCCACCAGAGGCCTTGCCTTCAACCCAGTCATGTTCCCTGACTGGGAATTGAACCTCCGACCCTCAATCCACTGAGCCACATGAGCCAGGGCTACAGTGAACCTCTTTTGTACCTGACACAAGAATCAGAAGGACGTGCCAGGCTTAATGCACTGGATAGTTGACCTCTGTGACCCTCACAAGCATGCACCGTGCACTTAGAATTTTCTTCTTGTCCATCATCATGCACTGGGAGTTCTGATTGACTCTATTGCCAGAGCTGAGACACTAATTTGTAACTTTTGAAAATTGCTTACTACGATATCAGCCAAAACCTTCAGGGCTCTGCAGTCTACGTCAAGTGCCACAATTAATTGACATTAATCTCAGAATCAATTATTTAGTATTTCCTTATTTCTAAAGCAGTGTCATAAAATTACTATGAAAACAAAACAAAATAGAAATATGAAACTTTTTGAATAATGCAAGGTATATATTTTTGAAAGAAGAGTATAAGAAAGCATCATCTGTCTTAAGATTTCCCCTAACATTTTCTAAACTTAACAAAAGGCATCTCAATGTATAAAACCATAAGTGTCTATTTTCTATTTTACCTATAGAAAATTCACTAATTTCATTAGTCTTGGTTTAAAGAATTCCAAGCCCTCTGTTTTTTTTTGTTTGTTTGTTTGTTGGATTGATTGTTTAGGAGTGTGTTTAAAGACGATTCAGGAAAGGTAAGGAAAGGGGACTCACAGGTACTTAAAGGAGGGTAAGAGGAGGAGAAATGTCTTCCACAGTCATTCCTACTGCTGCTTTCCTCCCAAGAAAAGCTCGCTGAATGAACAGCAAGCACTCACTTATCCTAGGGACCAACCTGTTATTGCTCATCAAAGCTGATCATTTTGAGCACATTCTTGAGAAATGTTTGTTTCAGATGCAGGGATCTCTGGTGTCCATAAAATAGTTCCATACTTTTTGGAAAGAGTTGGTAAGTGTTTCGAGGGAAGAACCATTTTAGGTTAAACTTTATTTAGCTTAATTTTCCATTTCCAAATTGGATTTCCTAGTGTACCTGCTGCTCGGCATCATGAATCTTTGTAAAAGTCAGGGTTCTAAAACCTTGTAAGTTTGTATGAAAAATGCGTTGTTAAGAAATCTGGTAGGTCTTTATCTTATCATTGAAGCAACATATATTGTCTGTGAGCGTGGGGTCTGGAGTGTTAACAAGAACGCTTACTACCATAGCATATTTAGCAATAAAACATTGAAAAAAATCAAATTCCTGTCAATGAGTGACCTGTCAAATTAGGATACCTCCATATAGTCAAAAGCTGTACAGCTATTAAAAAATCATAATGAAGGTTAATAAGATTAATACTCTGGGGGGGGAAGAAAGTTTACAAAATAGCATGTCATCTATTATGATCATATTTTTGTTAAAACCAAGATTATATACATGTGTAGCTTTCTTTTCCTTAGTTCTATATTTTCTAATTTTAAAAAGTAAGCCTGTACTATATTTATTAGAAAATGGCAGTGATGCTAATGTTAATTTTTGGAGGGGAGGGGAGGGAATCCCACAGAAGAATTGAAAAGAAAAAGAGTTAAATCAAAGTCGTATCCCCAAAATGTATTTAAAAGCTCCACAAAAGGATACGAACAAAATTAGGAACACATTATCTCACTGACTACATCAGATTTCAAATTTCAAAGCTGTGTTGTTTTTTTCTCAACAGTGAACCTTCTCAATAAAGTCTTTTGTGTCTGATGCTAGGAAGCTGGTTTTTTAAGCAACAGAGTACATGAAATATGCTGGAAAGCTCTCCAGGAAACAAAATAAATTAAGGTTACTATACCATTTTGAGAGTACTAATTTCATCTTGTTTGGTGGAGATGGGCGGTTAGGTGTGTATTTATGTGAATTAAAAGTTAAGACTGTAAAAGTGCTTTGTAAAGTAAACCGTATCATCTGATCCTAATCATTTTCCAAGCCTCTCTCAAATGACAACAGAATAATCTTCAGAAAATCATTACCTGCTCTCTCACCTCCATTAACCAAATCAGTATGTGAGATATGGAGAGTTTGAGGAAATAGGAGGTTGTAGGTTTTGAGTAAACATTAAGGTAATTAATTATTAAATCAACCCACATCATTTCTTAACCAGGAAGTGCTGTTACTGGCCCTCAGTGATATTTGGCAAATAATGAGTTTTCAACCAAAACAGATAACTGATTCCCAGCCTTAACGAAACCTCAATGTAGAAAAAGAGGTATAACTCCTTAAGTTATTCTAATGAATAAGAAGAAAGACTTAAACACAGTATAAACAAAATGAAGTGCCTCCTTTGTCCTTCACCCATGAATGACCCGAAGTTTCACTGAGCACCGGAAGCTAACTCCAGGGAGCTGATTGACACTGTTCTCCACAAAGGTGCACAGTACATCATGTTACTGTGATTTACATGGAGAGAATAGTACTACACTTTTTCAGACATTGATTGTTAAACAGATTGTAGTTCAATTTGTTCTGAATTTTAGTTATTGAGTTACCCAACTTTACTGTTATAACCTTTCATCCAAAAGACTCTTTTCTATAAGCTGTTTCCTAAAAGTTCAGAATCTGGAAAAAGCTGACTAATATCAAGTTATATTAATGATCATGGAGAAGTAATCAGCAAATAGCAGAAATGCTACCTGTTAAAAGTCCTGTGACATGATAGCCTCATGTTGATAGTGACAGATGTTAAAGTCACCCTAAGTGTCCAGGAGACCAGATATGAATGACGGTATCTTTTAAACCTTTAATTCAGGTATTTTGTGGACAAAAATGTCACATGTCAGTCAACACAAGCTAGCTGATACAGGTGCAGCCCCGCCCCTCCTTTCCTCTGGGAAGGAATCCTTGCAATACTTCTCCCTTCATTACTCCAAATCAGCCAGTACCTCCTTCAAATGGTTTATCTTCAAATCTCAAGTGCTGCAAAGGCTTTTGCATAGTGGGCTTTAATGAAATTTAATCATGATACAGTTATTTGTGATTGACTTTCTCCAAAGATAGAACATGAACATGCCGATAAAACTTATGGTCTATAAAGGTTGCACAAAGTATAAAGGACTTAAAAGGAAAAGGCCATAAAATACTTTCAGTTACAAAGTAGGCCATGTTTTCTTCATCTAGTAGTTTAAGTTTAGCAACAAAATACTTATAAAATGTAAATTTGGACCTTGGAGAGGAATGATTTCCAATGATGGGAATAATATATGTACGTAGACATTAGTTCCTAAGCGTCTATATATTTTTAGCATATGTGCACAGAACACAGAAGAGAGTTCAGGTATTTAGCTTATTAGTGCTGCTTTTAAATCTTGACAAAAGGGAAGGAATAAGTAAAAATTGTGTTCCGGCATTTTCCTAATGGCACTCATACAAAATTACTGTAAGAGATTTCATGATACTAACACTTATTCATGCAATTTAACCTAATTCATAATATATCCCATAGATGATGAAGCAGTCCTCATTGTTCTGTGCTCAGAAAAGAACTTGGAAAGTGGTTCCCTTCATATCATCACGAGTCTATGAACTAATCACTAAAGCCTAATAAGTGTCCCTGAACTAAAAAAAAAAAAGTATAAGGAGTCTTTAGAGGTTATCTAGACTCAAGTTCACAATCCTAACAGATCATCAGAAACAGACTTCCTGGGCCTCACTCCGCACTTTCCAAATCAAAGACAGGAAAAAAAAAATTTCTGTTTTCAATACTAACTAACTTTGTAACTCCAAGTAAGTTACTAACCCTAATTTGTTCATATAAACTGGGTTAACAGTAACCTCTGTAAGTATTAGTAATAAGGGTAAACAGTCTAAAATGCAGTGGTTCCACACATAAATGTGGAAATGGCATGAATTCACCCTAATTCATACACTTGAAACCATAATTTTTTGGCTAGAGTTGGAATGCACGCATGACTGTCCCAATCTCAGTTGAAACACCATCACTTACATCCTGTCACAATGCAGAATCTAAATTCTTATTGTATATGTAAGGAAATTCTATTTTAAAACGTTATACCCATGTATGAGTGATTGTCTCCAAAGATTTATATAGCTTTCCCAGCAGGTAATTGTGCTCCTTTACAATTGTTGACTAAAAGCTTAATAATGCTTTTTAGGTTTCCCAATCCTAATTTCCTGCTATCTCTAGGTCTGTAACATACCTCAAAAGTTAATTAACATTGCAGTATATTGTAACTAAAAACTTTTGAAAGTCAGCTTTTATTAGAATGTAGTACTCTACTTGTGGTGCCTTATAGATGTAATTTGAGGGATTGATTATTTTTTTTTCCTCTTTTAACTTTCTTAGGTGCACTGATGCTGAAGTACTATGAGCTTTCAGAACTTCTGGAAAGACTACAAAGTTCTGGTTGTTATGGTACCTTTAATTGGGTTCATACACTTGGGGTGGCACAGAGTCAAAAGTAGCCCTGTTTTCCAAATACCTAACAAGGACAACGTTCTTAAGCCAGATAGTCTGCCACTTGCAAGTCCTCAGAAGGATCACATCGAGGAAAAATAGCGCGGTCGCATTCTTCAGGTAAATTCAACTTAATCTATAACCGAATGGTATGTTCCAACAATGGGAAACATTATCTTTTAAAAAGTATCAAGTTCTGGCAAAAAAACAAAGAAAAGCCTAACTTGGTGAGTTACCTGTTGATTTTATTATCCACGAGCAAAATATTATTCTGTAGTTGCTTCTAGAAAATTTTGTTCTACAGAGACCTTTGACACTTGCCTGGCAGGCTCATTTGGATAAAAAGAGAAAGGCCGGTCAGACCATTACTTGTCCTGTCCTTTCCACTGGCAGTGTCACCAGGATCATGAATATGTCCAAAGGAACAAGGTCTCCTTGCCATAAATCTATTCTAGGGCATGCAAATCTGTAACTTGCAAAAGGCTATTTTCTTTATTATTCTGTTTTTTCCAAGACAAAACTAACTGTATTCATTCCTTAGTATCTAATATTTTAGCTTCAAAAAATTTATTACTTTTGAGAGTCACTATCACTTTCAATGATTTCTTTCTCATTTCATAAAGATATTAGTAGCCAAAACATGTGGTTACTAGTCTTACTACCACAAGACTTTTATAGGTGCTAACTTCGTTCTACTGAAATTCCATAGTGCATGTCACCATTATGTACTGAAAACTTTTTTACTAGAGAAATCAATTTATTGATCACAGTTTCTATTGTGATTTGTGGTGTGTGTTGCCATAATGTGCAAATTAATGTATGGAAGTAACTTCACTATGGTTTTATTTAAATGTATTTCATGGATTCTGCTGAATATAAAATAACTATTGAAATAATATTTAAGTACTTAGCTATTCCTGTCATAAAATGAACAGAGATTTGTTTTCCTCCTCATAAAATTAAAAAAGAAATGACTATAACTTTATTATCACTGAGAGAAACCTGGCCACCATTGTTTTTATTAGAGTCCATGTTTTATTTATCAGTTGCCATGGTTGAGAGGAGTGTTCAAATTAACACCCCACATGAGCATTTCCTCATTCTCCTCACCTCTTTGCACACCTTCAAATCACCTTTCTAGTCTGTATCATACATACTCTGCTCGGAACTTTGGTGAGTTTTATTTATACTAAATACTGTCCCAAGTGTTCAGCATAGTTAGCATATTCCTAAAAATAATAATTGACTGAACCTTCACCTTCAAAGCACCAAACCTCAACAGATAAGATCCATGACCTGAGATTTTTATTCTTTCCACGCATTATTAAAGCATCTGGATTTTATGCCTCAAGTTACACTATTTACAGCCTTGTTAAGGAAACTAGTACAAGTTCTAGTGCACTTGGTATATGATAACATTTTATGGCATTTAGACTCTTTGAGAATGAATTGCAAATCAGATCCTATTTTTCTCTGTCATCTAGCACATTTTCTGGATTTCGTACTTATATTGTCATTAACCAAAGTTTTGGGGAGGATTAGTTGTAGGACATCAAAACTGAAAATCACTGATTCATAGTGTAAAACTACAGAACTTGAGCTCCAGCTATAGACAAATATTTAAAACATGGTTTGTTGTTTGATTCAATATGTTGTGCAGATTTCTACAGCTAAACGTAGGCTGTACCTTGGAGTCTCTGCAGTAGGAATGCTAACATTTACCTGGTTTTCATAATTACTTACAAGCAGAATTTGATATAAATGTACTTCTTTTGAGACCTAAAGTTTCCAAGCAAACCAAAGTTAGAGGAAAAAAAAAAATTAGATCTTGATATAATAGAATAAAAACATTTGGGGCTTTTTTTCAAGACTCAGAGACCAAATTCTTTAAGTTTTATAATGTAGCACTTATCTTCTAAAAACATACCATATTCAAATAACTGTACTATAAGCTTTCTAGCTGTGCTGTTGTACCTTCCAAAATCATTGAATGTTAGCACTTTTTCTTGTAGGGATTTATTGAAGGATAAAGGAATGAATGTATAGTCTAAGTTGATTTACATTTCTCATTTTATGGAGGCTTATGCCAGTTAATAGTTTCTTTTTTTAAAGAAGGAATAGATCACTAAAATGAATTATTAAGCTACAATCTGTAAAATGTTTTGGAATCATTTCTCTAAAGTGTTTTAATTTTATCTTCTATAGAAAAAAGCAGCTTTGAATCTGAGCTTGATATTGAACGAAGAAATGAAAAATACAAGTTGGATTAAAAAGAACTGGCTTCTTGTCGCTGGGGTTGCTTTCGTCGGTGTTCATCTCGGAACATACTGTATGCAAAGGGCTGCAAAACAGTCTGTAAAATCTCAGTCGGGAGGCCAAAAAAAGAATATTAAAGAATGAAGTAAAATAAATATTTGGAATTACTAATATGTCATTAAATCATTACATGCTGATTAGCTTCATAAACAGGAAGCTATGTAATTTCATAACCACAATGCTACATACTCAGACTTTCATTCCTGAAGAATACTTTTTAAAAATGTTAAAATAAATAGAAAACTATGGTTAACAAAATAAAAGCTGTCTTCACAAATTGCCACCTGAAGTAAGATGTTTCGTTTAGAAGCTAAAAAGCCATCACTGTGTAAAAGTGAACCACTGACAAGTGAAAGAGTCAGGGCCACACTCTCTGTCTTGAAAGGAGTCCTAACGTCATGCTATGGCCCTTCTGGCCGCCTGAAGCAGCTGCACAATGGCCTGGGGGGCTCTGTGTGCACCACCTCGCAGTCGTCAGCCCTGCTTGCTAACCTCTCCGTCACCCATCCCATTTTGAAGATCCTGATGACTTCTGTGCAGAATCATGTGTCATGCTTCAGTGACTGTGGCTTATTCACAGCCATTCTTTGCTGCAATCTGATTGAAAGTGCTCAGAGAATAGGCTTGACACCCACCACTGTCATTAAATTAAATAAACATCTTTTGAGCCTCTGCACCAGTTACCTCAAGTCTGAGGTATGTGGTTGTCGAATCACAGTCAACTTTAGCAGCACTCAGATTCTCCTTTGTTTGGTACGCAGTATATTAACAAGTAAACCTGCCTGTATGCTCACCAGAAAGGAAATAGACCACATCAGTACTCTGATTCTGAGAGCATTTTTGCTTACAATTCCAGAAAACGCCGAAGGCCACATCATTTTAGGAAAGAGTATAATTGTGCCTTTAAAAGGTCTAAGAGTTACAGATTCTACTGTGTTGCCTGGAATACTTATTGAAATGTCAGAAGTTCAATTGATGAAGATACCGCCTATCAAAAAATCAGATTCCTTCAAGGTGGCACTCTTTCGTGTGTCTTTATCTGGGGACCTTTCAGATACTGGAGAAGGAACTGTAATGGTCAATTATGATGTTTCTCCTGAAAATGCAGTTCTGGACCAGTTGCTTAACCTAGGAATGCAGTTAGTTGGTGATCACATAGATCTTGTCATGTGCCAAAAAGTAATACACCCATCTTTGAAACAGTTTCTCAGTATGCATCATATTATTGCCATAGACAGAGTTGGAGTGGCTCTGATGGAGCCTCTGAGTAAAATGACAGGTAAAACACTCAGCTTTTGTCCCTTTATCGTTTTTAAATCACACTTTTTTTTTGAGCAGAGATATTCTTGGTGTGTGTCACTGTTAACATCTTGAAAAATTTTAGAAGCCGCCAACCTCACAGCTTATATGAATATCATTTATGGCAGCAAGCATTTCTGGAAAAGATCCTATATTGTTCACTTATTAAATATTGAGTGATTATGGCTATTTTCTATGTATTTCCCAGCTCTAAAATATACTGTAGAGTCTGTCATAATCTAGAACTTAACCCCCAAATATCTTACAGATTTTTGAGAAGACTAACATCCTTATAGTCATAAGGTCTTTCACACTTCACACAAAATTCTACTTGAGTTTTACAAAGCTTTTAAGTCCTTCATGATTCAGAAAGTAATTTTGCAGCAGAATATTCCCTTTTCCTCACTTAACCAAACAACTGCGCTTCTGCCTAAACAGTGGTTCCTAATTAAATGTGTGTGTGTGTTGCAGAGGGAGGGGGGTGTCTGTGTGTGTTGTAGCTTTAAATATCCCAAATATTTCTAGCTGAGCTCCGAGAGAACCAGGATCACCTTTTGTTTTCAGAGCTCACAGCAGGCCTGGTACACAGTGGGTGTTCCAAAATGCTTGTTGAATTGGCTATAAGATAGTAACATACAGAACTGTAATAGGCAAAAAATTCACTGTATTTCACAAACTCAGTAAATTAAAAGCAGATATAAGGTTGATATTTACCTATTAGAGCCAAACAAAAATGACAAAATGAAGAGTTCCTAATTTCAGCCACTTTTTAGTATTCCTTTAATTGCATTGACAATCTGTCAGAAAGACGGTTATTTTATTCTGATTAATTGTTAATTTTTAAGTTATTAGATAAACCATTGTTAAAGATTACTGATTTTTCTCTTATTGTAAATCAAAAAAGGAGTACTATATGTGGCAAGTATTGACTATATAACATCCCTGGTTTACTGTCCTACCTTTGTGAGATTGTCAAAGAGGAAATTATTAAATAATAGAAATAGTTCTTTCGAATTCATTGTTGATATGGGTCAGACTCATATACTTAAATATTTGCTGGCTTTTAATGAATCAGGTAATTTCAGGTTGTGAATATTAGGTTCGTATGAAGCATCTTCCCATAAAAATGTAAGTGGTCACTGAGTTTCCACACCAGCCCACAACTGTCCACAATTGTTATTTTTCCCACGTGCAATTAGGACATAGTATTAACAGCCAGAGCTCTAGATCTTGGAATAAGGGACCTTGTGAGACAGAAAGGGGAAAATACACACACACACATACACACACACACACACACGTACATGCACACGTATATCAAGCCCATGGCTCAGGTAAACTAAAAAAAGGTGAACTATGTTCCAAGCCTAATTCATTTTTCCATGGTATATCTAGGTTAACATTACCTCCTTTCTCCTCCTCCAAACAAAATTCCTCTTTACTGATTTGGGCTAAATAGTTGAGTCATTACAAATGGGCAAATAGTGGAGTTACTGAACATGGACAATGTGTGCGTAAAGCTTGTTATGTCTTACAGAGCATTTTAAACATTTAGTTTATTTGTGAAGTAGACCTTATCCCCATTTAACTCTTATATGGGGGAAGCCCACCCTGAAAAGAATGTGACATGAAGGACATATTTCACATCCAGTGGCTGATAAGGAATAAAGCCAGATCCTCCCTTCGCATTCTCTGTTGTGTCCACCATATGAAATTACACAAAATGTAGGCTTTTTACTTTCCCTTAAAATTTAGATGACTCAAGTATTCCTGTTTCTTGAGGCTTCAGAAGTAATGAAAAAAGTATACTCAAAGAAGTGATTATTTTCTGGGTTCTCATAAAAAAATTTTGAGCTGGAATGTTATAGACATTATTGTTTTAATCCGTTAGGCTTGAAAGAGGAAACTGGCCTAAAGTACTGCATTGCTAGTTAGAGTTTTAATGTTAAGACTTTAAAATTGGATTGTTATTTCTTATAAGAAGTTTGGTGTCATTTCATACATAACTTGCACTAAATTTTAGAAATTTTAGAAACCTTCCAGTCATCCTAACTTCTTTTTCTATTTTTATTAATTTGTGTTTTGTAAAATTTTATTTGTGCAGGAGGGTGAGCAAAATAACATACCAAAGAATAAAAAAATGAAATTAAAATGTTACATATTTTATTTCGGCATAACTGAAGTAGCTATTTACATGTAAACAGTTGCTAGGAAAAAGGAACTATATGTTCACTATATAGAGACCAAAACAGCTATTTGGATATTTTAATTTGTGTTTTAAGGTGAAGATAATAATGCCTTTTTAAAGTAATAGCCTATGCTCTCACTTCACCCTATTCCACATTAGTGGGGTTCTTCTTTTGGATCTCTTATTTGTGAATGGGCCTCCCGAGTTCCTGGAGTCCCAGCAAATGTACGCAAATTTTGTGTCCCTTTTTCTGGAGAGTACAAAATAGCTTCTGAAATATGTTCAAAGAAGTCAGTAAACTAACAGAACCTCTGCTTTATTTGTATATCATGTTAATAGTAGAACACTACTTATTTTACAGGCTTAAGAAGATGCATCTTGTTCTTTATCCTATGTCATTTTAAATGATACCTTTATGGGACTTAACATTGGCTGAGAAAAATATAATTTTAAATGATTGTATACTCCATTTTTACTCATATATTTTGTGTTTTCTAAACTATAAAAAATAGGAACACAGCCTATTGGTTCCCTCAGCTCAATCTCTCCTAGTAGTTACGGAAGTGTGAAAGATTTGTGCACTGCAACATTTGGCATCAAATGGTTTTTTCACCTTATTCCCCATGAAGAGACTGTCTGCAGCTTACTTCTCGGGAACAGAAATGACACTCTCTGGGATGAGCTGAAGGTAGGTAACACTTTGATTTCTATATTTAGGGTCTGAGGCAGGGATTAAATAGTCATTCAGAAAGATATGATTTTTTTTCACATTGGTGAGCTATATTCCACCCCCCACCCATAACTTCCCTAGGTGGTATATAAAGCAAAAACAATAAAAATGAGAGAATTAAAGTGACAAGTAGGCATTACAGTCAACCTCGCATGTGTTACCATTTATTATCTCTAGTATTTACAAATAACCTAAACATCCCTAACAATGAACTTTTCTTAATAAATTAACTTGAATTATGTACTCTTTGATGCTAAATGTGTATGAATAATTCACTGAAATGATGAATTCCATGGTCATATCCATCATCCATCTTTTAACAGAGTTTGTTGTTCTCTACCAGCAATAGCACAGGCAACTTTTTTGTGGGGGGGGGGGGGAGGGGTGGTTAGCTCTTCCTTAAATGTTTTGTAAAATTTTTCTGTAAAACCATCCGGTCCAGGGCTTTCCTATGCCAGGAGTTTTTTGATTACTGCTTCAATTTCACCAGCTGTTATCAGTCTGTTCAGGCTTTCTTCTTCTTTATTCAGTGTTGGAAGGTTATATTTTTCTAGAAATTTGTCCATTTCATCAAGGTTTTCAAATTTATTGGCATATAATTGTTCATAGTAGTTTCTGACAATCCTTTGTATTTCTGTGGTATCAGTTGTTATTTCTCCTATTTCATTTCTGGTATTATTTATTTGGGTCCTCTCACATTTTTTCTAGATAAGTCTGCTCAGAGGCTTGTTGATTTTGTTTACCTTTTCAAAGAACCAGCTCTTGGATTTATTGATCCTTTGAATTATTCTTTCAGTCTCTATGTCATTCAATTCTGCTCTGATTTTTATTATTTCCTTCCTTCTACTCACTCTGGGCTTTGTTTGTTGTTATTTCTTCAGTTCTTGAAGATGTAAGGTTAGGTTGCTTATTTGAAATGCTTCTATTTTTTTTAGGTAGCCCTGCATTGCTATGAACTTCCCTCTCAGGACTGGCTTTCACTGGGTCCCATAGGCTTTGGGCTGTTGTTTTTCTTTTCATTTCTTTTCAGAAACTTTTTGACTTCTTCTAAGATCTCATTATTGACCCATTCATTGTTTCATAGCATGGCATTCAGTCTCTATGAATTTGAATGCTTTTGAGTTTTTTTCTTAATGTTGGTTTCTAGTTTTAAGCCTTCATGATCTGAGAAAGTGCTTGTTATGATATCAATTTTCCTAAATTTGTTGAGGCTAGTTTTGTATGCTACCATGTGGTTGATCTTTGAAAATGTTCCATGTGCATTTGAATAGAATGTGTATTGCTTCGTTGAGATGAAACGTTTTATATATGTCAGTTAAGTGCATTTGATCTAATGCATCATTCAGTTCCACAATCTCCTTGTTGATGTTTTGTTTGGAAGATCTATCCATTTTTTAGAGTGGGGTGTTAAAATCCCCTACTATCAGTGTGTTGCTGTCTATATCTTTCTTGAGGTCCTCCAAGATTTTTCTTATATATTTGGGTGCTCCTATGTTGGGTGCATATATGTTTATAATGTTTATATCTTCTTGATGGATTCTTCCTTTGAGTATTATGAAGTGTCCTTCTGGGTCTCTTTTTATGGCCTTTGTTTTGAAATCTATGTTATCTGATATAAGTATTGCTATCCCAGATTTTTTTTCCTGTCCATTTGCTTGGAATATTTTTTTCCATCCCTTTACTTTCAGTCTGTGCATGTCCTTTGTCTGAGGTGGGTCTCTTGTAGACAGCTTATTTGCAGGTCATGTTTTCTTATCCATTCAGCTAGTCTTTTGCTTGGGGCATTTAATCCATTTACATTTAAAGTTATTATTGATAGGTTTTTATTGATTTTTTTTTCCCTTTGTACCTGTGTTCCTCTCTTTCTCAATCTATTTCTTCATCTTCTTAAAGCAGTCCCTTTAGCATATCTTGCAGTGCTGGTTTGGTGGAGGTGTATTCTTTTAGCCTTCTTTTGTCTGGGAAACTCCTTATTTTGCCTTCCATTTTAATTGAGAGCTTTGGGTAGAGGAACCTTGGTTGCAGGCCTTTGCTTTTTATGACTTGGAATATTTCTTTCCATTCCACCCTGGCCTGTAGTGTTTCTGTTAAGAAGTCAGCAGTTAACTGTATCGGGGTTCCCTTATATGTTACTTCCTGTTTCCCCCTTGCTGCCTTTAGGATTCACTGTCTTTGATATTTGCCATTTTAATGATGATGTGTCTTGGAGTGGGCCTCATTGGGTTCCTCTTGAATGGGAACCTCTCTGCTTCCTGGACTTGTGTGTCTTTTTCTCTTCCCAAATTAGGGAAGTTTTCCATCATTACCTTTTCAAACAGGTTCTTTATCCCTTCCTCCGCTTCTTCTCCTTCTGGTATCCCTACTATACAGATATTATTGTGTTTCAGGTTGTCCTGCATTTCCCTAAATGCCTCTTCATTCATTTTGAGTTTATTTTCTTTCTCTTTCTGGGAGCTTTTTTCTGCCTTGTCCTCCAGCTTGCTGATTTCAATCCTCGGCTTTATCTAGCCTGCTTTTGATTCCTTCTACTGTGTTCTTCAATTCAGAAATTCTATTCTTCGTTTCTTCTTGCCTCATATTGATAGTTTCTATGTCCTTGTTCATGCTGATATAGTTTGCAGTAAGTTCCTCATAGTTTCCCTGTAGTTTTCTGTAATTCTCTCTGGGCTCACAGAGCTCTTTAAGATTCTTTAGGACCATTGTTTTGAACTCAATATCTGATAGTTGACTTGCCTCTATTTCATTTAGTTCTCTTTCTGAGGGTTCCTCCTTTCCCTTTGACTGGAGGGTGTTTCCTTGTCTTCCCATTATTTGTGAGACTCTTCTCTTTTTGCTTCTGCTTCTTAAATTGATCTGGCTTGACTTTGTGGTGTGAACTTCTGTGGTAGGAGGCCGCTGTTTTTTCTTTCTCGATCTGTCTCTGATGATGTCAGATGTTGACCCCATCTGACCTTAGGCAGTCTGTTCGAGAGTTCCAGGAATCTACTGTCTGTGGCTGTGTCCTTCAGGTGTTACTATAGTCACTCTGCACTCAGCAGTCAGGCTTAGGCACCACAGGGTCAGGGCAGAGTCCCTCTGGGGGTGGGGGGTTATTGTTTCCTCTCACTTTGTTGCCACTCAGAGGAGTGGTCTGCCTGAGCAAGATGGCTGCTGCCATAGAGGAGATGAGTCAGCACCAGGATCCCGCTGGCTACTCTCAGTTCTCTTCCCAAAGCTTCCATCTCCAGTCTCTCCTCAAGTGTCTCTAGACCTTTTTGCATCCTCTTTAGCCAGGGATCTCTTATCTGTGGCTGCCACTCTGTACTCAGCTGTCAGGCTTAAGCACTACCAGGCCAGGACAGAGTCCCTACTAGGGGCATGGCTATTGTGTCCTCTCATGCTGCAGGGGAGTGGTCGGCCTGAGCAAGATGGCGGCTGCTGTAAGGGGGAGGAGTCAGCACCAGGATTTCGCCTGCTGTTCCCTCAGTTCTCTCCCCAAAGCCTTCTTCCCCAGTCTCTCCTCAGGCATCTCTAGCCCACTCTGCCCCCTCATTTGCCAGAGCCCAGGGTAAGAGGCTGCAAATAAAAATGTATGTGTTGGCCCTTTCAATGGTTCTCTGTGTCCCGAGCCACCTGTCTCTGGCAGAGAGCAACCCTGCTGCTTTCCGCAGCTGGCTGTTATCTGTGTACTTTTTGAGCTCTGGTGCTGTAGGCTGGAGATCCCAGCTTATGGTTTAGACTCCTCTCTTCTCAAGAGAATCCAACTGTCCATTTAAATATCCCTCTGGCTCTGCCACTCGTAGGTGCTCAGCCTTTCTCAAGTCTCTACCGTACTCACCAGTCAGGTTGTGCCAAAGCTGATTCCTCTGTCTGTCTGGGATTACAAGGCTTCTCTCTCGCTATTTTTCAGTTGTTTTTTCCAGGTTGGAACAAACTTCTCCACAATTTACTAGTAATTCCAGATTGGTCCTTGGAGGAGGTCAGTGTGGCTTCCATTCACTCCTCTGCTATCGTGCCCTCCCCAACATGCAATTTTTATACAAGGAAAGTGGTAACATATGGTATTGGTCACAAGCCTGAGAATTCATGTATGCTCAAGGTTATACCCTTGATAAATATTAAAGGTCTATGTGTTTTTATTACTGCTGGGTTGTAGCAGTATTATCCGTTCTGTAGCATATTGAAATAAATTTTATATCAGTTAATCAGCTAATTTATTTAGACTGAAATAATTTTTTAGTAAAAATACTAGTAAATCTTGCTGGCCCAGTTATTTTGAGACCATTCATTTGTGAATCTCAATTTGCAGACCTAAGTATATGTGAAAGGTGATATTGATCTGGTCCATGAAAACAAATATTTGGCTAAGATATTTTTCTTTAATCTCTAATCTTTATTATTCCAAAATGGATTCATCACATTACAACCATGGAAACAGAGATTTTGTTCCTTTGCAATTAAAATCAGGCTCTTTGGGTTTACTATCTAAGTTGCCTTGAGAACATGCTCCATTTCTTTGTCTACCTAATGTCACTGTCTGATTCTGATGATTTGTTTCTCTTGCAGCTCACATGTCAGACAGCACTGCATGTTTTACAGTTAACAATCAAGGAACCATTTGTTTTGTTGGGAGGTGGCTGTACTGAAACTCACTTGGCAGCATATATCAGACACAAGGTAGGTTTGATAGTCCTTCTCAGATTATCTGAATTCTTAGAAGTAATTTTTTTATGAGATGATAAGCCAAATCATACCTGGAGCCTTTAATACTTAATTTCTCTGTGGTCTAAATCAGATATTGTATTGAAAAACACTTGAGGAAAATAACATTTGCAAATATAAGGTAATACCTTTATCACAGTGATTATTATTAATCTAACCTTTTGCCAAATGATCACATTCTATGTATTGTCTAAATAGTGTATGTTGAAATGAGTATTCTGTTAATGGGAATTGTCATATTAGAGATCTTAGCTGCTGTGGTATAATAGTAATTGATATTCACATGGAAAGTGTTGATATTCTATAAAATACTTCATTACCTGTTGGATCATCAAAAAAAGAATTAATTAATTTTATTTTTTAAAGCATTTCAAGTATTATATTCTATTATAATTTTTAAACTTGTATCCATTTATGATATATATGATTTCTATTAAGTAGAATTTTTTTATTAATCTAGGAAACTCCTAACAATAGATACATTTACTGCATTATAGTTCTAATTAGTTCATAAGTACTGACCTACTTTATTTCAAAGTGGATACAAACAGGTATATGTTTTTGAGATATTTGCAGTTGGTTCTTTGATTGTTCCAGAATGTTATTAAGAGTCTCTGCAGAGCTTCTAGTGGATGACTGGGACTGGAGAGAGTATAAATGTTTTCTACAGACATGTCCCACCTTGATCTCTCAAATAGTTTTAAATCTATCTGATGATAAAGCCCATTCATGAAAAGTTATCAGAATATCTATTATGAAAAACAAAATCAGTGACAAAGAATGCTGAATGGACAATAATATAGTCTGTAAACTGGATGATTGAGTAAGCTAGAAAAAGCTTTTTGGAGGGTGAAGATATCTTGAGTAACATTTTGAAGAAACAATACAGCATTGAAAATATGGGAAAAGAATATGCATTAGAGATTATCTCATCTGGTTCAAACCTCCTGGGTAAGAAATTTTTTCAAAAAGGGTCACTGTTTTTAAGTAGTTAGGTATGAATTTTTAATAGTCATTTCAGTATTAGTTTGCTAGTATAAACTCTTTAGAATGGTGGAACCAAAAAAGCAATTTAAAGTCATATTAATTTTCATTAATTTAAAGAGAAAGAATATTTTTAAAATATTGATGTAAAAATTGCACACATTCCTAAATGGTTTTTGTCTTAATATGTATGTTCTCATTTTTAACAAATCTCAAACATTTTGCTGAATATAAATAAGCACTTCTTTTGGACATTAGTCTTCAGAAACTTCTTCCTATGTTTAAAAACCTATAATGTGAGCATTATGCCTGTTCATATATTATGGAAGCAGTACTGAGCAGTCATTCAGAATAAGTTGATTATGGGATTTATTCTGATTCATTCATTCTGACAATATAACTGATAGCATATATTTTTACTACAAAAAATCTAGGTTAAGGCATTATAGCCTGGCCAGCTGACTCATATATGCCCATTAGCATGTGCCAAACCCCTAAGTAAATTAAAAATAAGTAGTAACTTTATGAATAAGGGTTTGACCAAGTACTCTATTTTTCAGAAACATTTTTATAACACTAATTGCTCTGTTTGTGTTTTTAATTGTCTCCTTACTCTTTAGGCTTTTAATAAGCCAGAAAGCATTCTCGAAGATGGTTGGTGTACTCAAACAGAACTTCAACTAATTACTGAAGCATTTTGCAGCGCACTAGAATCTCTCACTGGCTCTTTAGAACATGACGGAGGTGAAATTCTCACTGACATGAAGTATGGACACTTTTGGTCAGTTCAGGCAGATACTCCCTCTGTTGTTCACTGGCCAGATGTCCTTTCGAGATGTGGTTGTGGACTATACAATAGCCAGGAAGAACTCAACTGGTGTTTCTTAAGGAGTGTTCAGCATCCTTTTGCACCACAACCCTGCCTTCCTCATGAAGATGTGGGCTCAGCCAACAACCTGACTTTGGACTGTTTCACTGCTAAGCTTAGTGGCCTGAAGGTGGCTGTGGAGACAGCCAATTTGATTTTGGATCTTTCACATGTCATTGAAGATAAAAACTGATATAAGAAAATAGTGTGTTTATATTTTTAAAAAAACTAGTCAGGTGTTAATTAAGAATAATATTGAGTATATTTGTTCTCTCCCAAAGGTCTGTTCTTTATTTTTGGATAGATAGCTCACAAAGTTATAGATTTGCTATATAAGGAAAAAGTGTTCTTGAATAGAAATACCATAGAATAATAAAAATGTGAAGCATTATTAAAGACATTGCTATTATCTTTGGGATTTTACAGATAACAATGTATGTTGCTCTAAATTTTTGTTGTTATTTTGACATTATTCTAAGAACATGAAGAAATTTAAAAAATTTCTAATCTGTCTTAGTTTGTGTATACTTATTATAGATACTTTTGTTTGTAAAATTTGATTCCAAAAATATCACAAAGCATCCAGTGCATATTGCTCGATCAAAAGAAGTATTCAAACTGCATATTTAGTAAAATTTCAGTGTTCTTTATCTGAGATTATATTTATTCAGTGTTTAGGTAATTGATGTAGAACCTGATCTACCTGCAGTTGCCAGTTCTTTTCACAGTTCTTCATTTCTGTTATTTTGAGGAAATGTGTGAATAGTAACTAAGCAGCATAGAGAAAAAAAGTGGAAAAGTTTTTTCTCTAATTCAGTCAATGTTGCAAAGAAGAGACTAGAACAACCCTCGTAGTCAAAATAGAGACATTGATGTTTCACCAAGGAATGTAATTAGAATTTTATGCAAATGCAAGGTATATTGATAAATTGAAGAAATACAGAATCCAGCTAAAGGAATCAGTGTGGAACTGTAACAGGTCTTAAATTGACCTTTAGGAAAACACTTTGAAAATTTTTGGAAAACTAACAACCTGAGAATCAATGATTGGGTGTATAGCCATGATAGAGGGAGATATAACTTTTAAGCAATTTTCTCCAGAACTCTTGCTATCCAAAAGAAAATTTAATTTAAGCCAAAGAAAAAATGTCAGTACAGACTCTCAGCAATGCAGTATGTATCGAAAAATCAGCTACAGCTCAAGCTTCATAAAATATTTCTTTAAAATTTTACTTCTTTTATTATTAGAGTCACATAGCAGGGCAGTATGGTAGGCAGCCTCTATGATGGACCCCATAATCCCACCTCCTGGTTTTCAGGCCCCTTGAATGTGGGCTGGATGTAGTGACTTATGTGAGTCTCCATTCCCCCACTTTGTGAACAGGAATGTCTTACTGCTGTTATTCATGCCTGATTCATCATTATTTTTTGGGGGGAGTGTAGGACAGGTTACTTGTCTTATTAACTTCATGGGTCTTCAGGTGGAAAGGAACTGTGCTCCAGGAGCTGTGCTTAAGAATTACAGCTGAGGAACTTCACCGACCCTGATCTGATTTTGGACTTTGAGTTATGTTGCAATGCAATGAGATTTTTGGACACCTGGGAAGGTGTGAATGTATTTCGCATGTAGTCACTAAGATGGCTGCCAGTGATCTCACCTCCTGGTAGTCCATCTTTTGGATATGGGTAGGACCTAATCAATAAATTTTAATGAGTACAATACAGCAGAAGCGATGGGATGTTAGGCTGTAAAAATATAAGCGTCTCTCTTGATCTCTCACTTGCTCACTCTGATGGAGGCCAGCTGCCAAGTTGGGAACTCCCCTGTGGAGAAGCCCATATATGGCAAGGTACTAAGGGAGGCTTTCAGCCAACAGCCCACATGGGACTGAATGTAGAAGTAGATTCTCCCTAGGGGAACCTCAAGATGAGTGTAGCCCCTGCCATTTCTGCCACATGAGAGGCCCTGAAACAGAGGATTTAGATAAGCCATAAAATAATTATCAACATTATGTTGTAATAGAAAATTTGAAAAATATGAATCAGACACATACACACAAACACACAACAAGAAAATAAAGTAAAATGCAGTCCTACCACCCAGAGATAATCACTGTTTACCTTTTTAGTGCATCTTTCCAGTTGGTTTTCTATATAAAAAGAAAAGTAATATTAAAAATATACCACATCTGTCTGGAAAAAACATTGCAGTACAAACTCTCCATTGTTAATATAACAAGGATAATTTGCATGACATTGATGTAACCTGGCAGCCATGGAGGGTGGATTGGAATGTGAATGCATGAACAATGATGACTTCACTTTCCTAGTCAGTGGGAGCAGTAGAAACCATTGAATGAATATGTGTAGTGTGTGACCATCACATTCAAAATGACTGAGCAAGTAGAGCAATGAATCTTCATCAAATTTTGCCTTAAACCTGAACATTCTTTGAGGAAACTATTCACATTATTCAGGAGGCCGCAGCTATGGCAACTGGTGATTGGCAACTTCATCACCACAACATGCCTGCTCATGCATCACATCTCACAGAGTTTTTTGGCAAAACATCAAATCACCCAGGAGACTGAGGCCCACTACAGCCCAGATTTGGTGCCCTGTGACTTCTGGCTTTTCCCAAAACTAAAATCACCTTTGAAAAGGAGGAGATTTCAGACTGTTGATGAGATTCAGGAAAATATGATGGGGCAACTGAAGGCAACTGGGAGAACTGTGTGAGGTCCCAAGGTGCCTACACTGAAGGGGACTAAGGCTTCATCGTCCTATGTACAATGTTTCTTGTACCTTGTGTCTCATTCCATAAATGTCTTTTTCATAGCATGTGGCTGGATACCTTCTGGACAAATTTCATATGTCTCACTGTCTAGATGATCCCTTCCTTGAGGTCAGCGATTGTGCATAAAGCTTTTTTTTAACCTCTAATACTATTGAGTACTGTGTCCAACAAACAAAAAGAGGTCAATTAACATGCCTCGAAATGAAAAGACAACATTTCAAACAAAAACTGCAGGGCTAAAATAGAATGTTAATTATAAATACTTCCTCAATGTGAATTTTTAATAGGAGATTGTTAAGTTGCTTTATATTCCTCTCAACTCACAATATATTAAGGTGCTGGTATTCCACTGCTTTTAGTGCCCCTAAATCTACTAAATTATCTCTCCAACAAAAGTCTTGATCTACACATAGGAATAGTTTTCAGGGATTGCATTCTTTTGTATGAGTATTACTATATACTTAATAAAGAAGCAAATAAATCTACTTGTAATCCAAAGATACAGGCTAACATTGAGTTCAGATACTTCTGAACTCAAATTTTGTAGATGAGTGGCAAAAGTTTCCATGCATTATGGGATACTGTAGTGTTTACTATTTGGAAACACTTAACTACATGAAAAAAATTATAAAGATATCAGATTTTCAAACTTGGCTTTTCCCTTAGATTAAGGGATAGATTTATTTAGACAGCTGAAGCAGGGATCTGTAAGAGATGTTTAGTCTCCTTAACTATACCCCAAAGATTGTCAGAAAGGAATAAAAACTAATTTGATGTTTTGACAGATCCTTCACTGATTATGAAAGTGATTTTTATACTTGATGCACTTAAATAATAACCTGCATGATTTATGTGACTGTGAATATTATTGGTTTATTTTAAGTTATCCAAGGGACAGTTCAACAATGTAAGAATACAGAATATGATGGATCATATAGAGGTACTTATAATTTCTCTTATATCAAGGGAATACCTAACTAGCTTTGGCTATACAAACTAAATGAGTCAAGGGTACCTATGATAATAAAAGATACTAGCAATATGTAACTGAAATATCCTGTGGAAAATACTTCAGTAATAGTTCATTTAAAATGTCTAACATATAAAGATGCTCTACTATATGTACAAATGGAAGAATTAAGGAAGTGGGGATATTTATAAGACCAAGTAAGTATTTTGGCTTAAAAGACTCTTGAATTCATATTAGTTGTTGAATTTTTCCATGCTGCCAAAATCCCAGCCTCTTGATAAATAAGATGCTAATCCTGCTGGACTCCTATGGTTCAATAAATGTTAATGCTATATGTCCTGTGAGTCCCACAAAAGTATTGACCAGCTGTCAGTGACTTAATTCTCTTCTGCATTATATTCCCTTTCCTTTTGTGCAGCTATCAGGGTTTCCCGTTCTGTCTCCCAAGGAACCTCATAATACAATATTCAGACCTCAATCTTGCTTTAAGTCACAAAACAGTGCCCGAGGCTTAACTTAGTTGCAGTTTTTTCTTGTCATTTGCTTTTGTCAAATGAGCTCCTCTGAAATTATTTTCATGATTTTTCATCTCGTATTTTACCATCTAAGTTTGAATAATGATTTTCTTAAACTGTTAAGGAAGTGATTTTAAAAATTATTTACAGCTACAGTATAGGGAGTATAGTTGATAATATTGTAATAAGTATGCATGGTGGCAGCTATGTACTGGAAGTATCATGAGGAACACTTTGTAAAGTATATGATTATCTAACCACTATGCTGTGCATCTAAAACTCATACAAAATAATACTGAATGTAGACTGTAAGTGATAAGTTTTTTTAAACTACAAAAGCAATGTCTGTTTAAAAAAATTATTTACAGTGTTTTCTGGTAAGGATTATACACAACTTCAGGAAACACAAAAATATAAAGCACTTCAACATGATGGAGGTGAAATTCTCACTGACATGTACTATGGACACTTTGGTCAGTTCAGGCAGATTCTCCCTCTGTTGCTAACTGGCCAGATTTGCTTTAAAGACGTGGCTGTGGACTATAAAATAGCCTGGAACAACTCAACTGGTGTGTTGCTTTATAATCTGTGTCTTTTACCTAATATGTCATGAACATCATAAATATCTACAGTCATTACACATTCTACTCCTACATTTTTAATGCCTGAAGAAATTTCATTTGTAGAGATCATACCATAATTTAGTCAATGAACTTTTATTAGTATACCCTTAGGCTGTTTTTAATTTTTGCATTTATATAAACAAAAAATCAGTGAACATCATATATATGTCCCTTTCCCACAGCCCTTGATATTTCCTCAGGATGAATAAATGAAATTAAGATTTCTGAGTCCAAGTGTATTTAAAATGGAAAAGCTATTATATGTATATATCATCTGTCTTCCAGAAATGTTGAATCAATATAGTCCAACCACAGTGTGTGAAAGTGTTCATTTTCCTGAACTTTGGCCAAAACTAGTTATTGCGTTTTGCCAATATAATAGCTGAAAATAGGCTTCTTTTATAATTTGCATTTTTTAAATTATTAGTAAGGTAAATACATTTTCACACATTGTTGTCTATGTATTCCTTCTTTAGTCAAATGCTTCTTAATAGGCTCTCTAAGTTTTCTATCAGAAGTTCATCTTTCTAACATACTATATTTTTATGTTTATTTTTTATATACATTATTAAATATATGTACATATTAGAGAGGTGAATTTTTGATAAAGATTTTTTTTTTAGAGAGGGGAAGAGAGGGAGAAAGAAAGGCTGAGAAACATCAATGTGTGGTTGCCTCTCACACAACCCCCACTGGGAACCTGGCCTGTAACCCAGGCATGTGCCCTAAACTGGGAATCAAACCGGCGACCCTTTGATTCACAGGCTGGCACTCAACCACTGAGCCACACCAGCCAGGGCTAGAGAGGTGAATTTTTAAAGCAAATGCATAGTTCTTTTCACAGTTTCAATTTTCTAACTAGCTTTCCATTCCCAAGCTAAACACGGTACTTTTTTAATGGCACAGTTTTGTACATTCCTATTGATTTGCACTCATAGGCATCAGTAAAACACCTAAGTAATATGATGAATGTAAAATACTAGGACTTCTGGCCAAGATGGAAACATAGGTAGATATGCTATGCTTCCTCACACAACCAAAAGAAAGACAAAAACAATTTAAAAACAAAAACAACCAGAACTGCCAGAAAATCAAACTGCATGAAAGTACAAAAACCAAGAAGTTAAAGAAGAAACATTCATCCAGATTGGTAGGAGGGTTGGAGATGGGCAGCTGGAGTGGAGAGGGCTCATGGCAAGGCAGTGGCTGGTAGACCAGGTGGTCCCACATTCGTCTGTGGGTAACCTGGAAGGAACAACTGGGGAGCAAGACAGACTGCACAACCCAGAGTTCCAGCACAAGAAACTAAGCCTCAAAATCTCTGACTGTAAACACCTGGGGAGGTTGAGGTGGCAGGAGAAGCTCCCAGTCTCAAAAGAAGAGTCTGTTGGAGGGACCCATGTATACAAACCCACCCACCCAGGAATCAGCACCAGAAGGGCCCAATTCATTTGTGGGTAGCAGGGGAAATTACTGAAAGTGGGGCAAGATCCACACAAGTGGCATTGTTCCCTCTCTGACCCTTTTCTGTTCCCCCACATACAGCACCACAACACAGCCAAAGTGGGTTGCCCCACGCTGGCAAATACCTAAGGCTCTGTCCCTTACAAGTTAACTGGTGTGCTGAGACAAAGAAATATGGCCCAAATGAAAGAACAGACCAAAACTTCAGAAAAAGAGCTAAGTGATGAGGAGAGAGCCAACTTATCAGATGCAGAGTTCAAAACACTGCTAGTCAGGATCTCACAGAAATTATTGATTATGGATGCAAAATAAAGGAATAAGTGAAGGTTATACAAAGTGAAATAAAGAAAAATATATAGGGAACCAACAGTGAAGGGAAGGAAACTGGGACTCAAATCAACAATTTGGAACAGAAGGAAGAAATAAACATTCAACCAGAACAGAATGAAGAAACACAAATTCAAAAAAAATGAGGAGAGGAACCTCTGGGACAACTTTAAACATTCCAACATCTGAATCATAGGGGGTGCCAGAAGGAGAAGAGGAAGAGCAAGAAATTGAAAACTTATTTGAAAAGATAATGAAAGAGAACTTCCCCAATGTGGCCAAGGAAATAGACTTCCAGGAGATGCAGGAAGCTCAAAGAGTCCCAAAGAAGTTGGACCCAAGGAAGCACACACTAAGGCACATCATAATTACATTACCCAAGATTAAAGACAAGGAGAGAATCTTCAAAGCAGCAAGAGAAAAAGAGACAGTTACTTACAAAGGAGTTCCCAGAAGACTATCATCTGATTTCTCCAAAGAAACCTTGTAGGCAAGAAGGGGCTGGAAAGAAGTATTCAAAGTCATGAAGGGCAAGGACATACATCCAAGCTTACTCTATCCAGCAAAGCTATCGTTTAGAATGGAAAGACAAAGTGCTTCCCAGATAAGGTAAAGTTAAAGGAGATCATCATCACCGAGCTCTTATTATATGAAATGTTAAAGGGGCTTATGTAAGAAAAAGAAGAAATCAAAACTATGAACAGTAACATGATAACAAATTCACAATTATCCACAACTAAACCTAAAAACAAACTAAGCAAAAACTAGAACAGGAACAGAACCACAGAAATGGAGATCACATAGAGAGTTATCAGTGGGGAGGGAGAAAGGGGAGAAGAGGGAAGAAGGCAAGAAAAGGTACAGGGAATAAGTATTATTGGTTGGTACAAAATAGAAAAATGGAGGTTAAGAATAGTAAAGGAAATGGAGAATCCAAATAACTTATGTGTATGACTCATGGATATGAACTAAGTGGGGGGAATGATGGAGGGAGGTGCAGAGCAGAGAGGGATGAAGGGGAGAAAAAAAATGGGACAACTGTAATAGCATAATCAATAAAATATACTTAAAAAAACCTAAAATACTAGACAAACTATTGTCCCTTAATTTTTACTGCCATATAACCCTTTAATAAATCATCTGTGAAATGGGATTGTGTATTAGTTTACCAGGGCCACTATTGTAACCAATTATCACAAACTTGGTGGCTTAAAACAACAGAAATTTATTTTGTCACAATTATGGAGGATAGAAGTCCTAAATTAAGGTGTTGACAAGATCATACAGATGCTCTCAGGGACAGTCATTCTTTGGTTGTTCCTGTTTCTGGTGGCTATTGGTAA
Organism: Pteronotus mesoamericanus; assembly: GCF_021234165.1. Classification (NCBI taxonomy): domain Eukaryota; kingdom Metazoa; phylum Chordata; class Mammalia; order Chiroptera; family Mormoopidae; genus Pteronotus; species Pteronotus mesoamericanus. The sequence goes on along the minus strand of NW_026555105.1, from coordinate 29,050,867 downwards.
TCCTTGATATCCTTTGGCTTTTAGACACATTGCTCCAAACTCTGTCTTCATATGGCCATCCACCCCTTGTCTCTCAAATCTCCCTCTCCTTTCTCTTATAAGGTCACTAGTCATTGGATTTAGGGCCCACCCTAAATCCAGGATGATTTCATTCCAAGACACTTGACTTAATTATATCTGCAAAACTATTTTCTAATAAGATCACATTCACAGGTATGAGGCAAAGGACTTAGACCTATCTTTCCTGGGAGGAGGGGCACCATTTAACTCATTACAAATGACAAAAGGCTGCCAGGATGTAACTCCTCCTTCCCCAGGACTCAACTACAGAGATTTCACCACCAAACATTTCAAATAATTTCTCCATTTATTGTTCTTTAATTGTAATCAAAGTGCAACCTCCTTTCTCCCTTTTTCCTTTAAACCCCGTAATTGACATTCTCTATTCCCCTTCACTAGAAACATAGATGATGTGCTATATTTTACTTTTTATCAGTGCATCTGAGATGTATATGAGTATTGAGTAGGTGATTTCATCGAAAAGGAATTTAATATTCCTTGAATTTAAGAAAAATGAATTGAATTTTTGTCAACAAATCATTCATATTTGTCAGTGGTGCTTAAAACATTATCAAAACTACTTTTTCGCATCTTTTTCTCTTATGAATGTAACTTTTGTCTGTAAGAAATGAATATATGTGGTATAAGTAGAAATCTATTTTATGTTATGTAAACAAATTCAAAAATTCTTAAGTTATTCATCAAAATAAAGGAGTTAAAAACTAACCAACAGAGACGAGAGGGAAGGAAGGAGGGGTGGGTGGGGGAAAAAGAAGGGAAAGGGAAAGTCAAGGAAAATATAGCAAGGACTCATGGACAAAATCAAAATGGGGAATGATTGAGGGAGGGAGAGAGGGGAGGGGGCAAGGGAAAGTAGTCGGGGGAAGGCCGATAGTGTTGGTGTGGTGCTGGCAGTATAGATGACAGACATGGATGGATCTGAGAAATATTCAACAGAGAAACACAACAAGGCTTGTGATGACTGAAATAATTACAAATGGACAGTTGAATAGTTGGGGGTAACTCCTTGCTTTTAGTGGACTCATCCTGATGACTCATGGAAAATATTTGAGAGAAGGATGGCAGTTTCATTTTGAAACTAATGAGTTTAAATTGCTTTCTTCCTAATCAAGTGAAGAGATTAAGAAGGTAGATATACAAATCTAGAGCTCAGAGGGTGAATCTGGGGTAAGAATGTAATATGTGATGGTTATTGAAGCTGTTAATTCACTGATTCATTCAATCAACACTAACTTATCACACTCCTACTATATGCCAGGCACTGTTCTATGTTCTGGAGATTCAGATAAATTTTAGAATCAACTTGACAAATTCTATGAAAATCCTTTGGGATTTAAATTGGGATTTCATTATTTGTGCATAATTGATACCTACATAATGTTTTTTTTAATTTTATTTTATTGGTTATACTATTACAGCTGTCCTGAATTTTTCCCCTTTGTTCCCCTCCACCCAGCACCCTCCACTCACTCAGGCAATCTCCCACCATTGTTCACATCCATGGGTCATGTGTATAAATTCTTTGGCTACTTCATTTCCTATACCGTACTTTATACCATCATGGCTATTCTGTGACTACCTCTTCATAATTCTTAACTCCCTTGCCTCTTCACCCATTCTCTCATAGTCCCCTTTCATCTGGCAACCATCAAAACACTCTCCATTTCCATCATTCTGTCTCTGTTCTTGTTTGCTTAGTTTCATTTTTAGATTCAGTTGTTGATAGATACATATTTATTGCCATTTTATTGTTCATAGTTTGAGCTCCTTCTTCTTAAATAAGTCCCTTTAACATTTTATATAATATGGTTTGGTGATGATGAACTCCTTTAGTTTTTTCTTGTCTGGGAAGCTCTTTATCTGCCCTCTGAGTCAAAATGATAGCTTTGCTGGGTAGCAATCTTGGCTGCAGGTCCCTGCTTTTCATGACTTTGAATATTTCTTGCCAGTACCTTCTAGCTAGCAAAGTTTCTTTTGAGAAATCAGCTGACAATTTCATGGGCACTACCCTTTAGGTAACTAACTTCTTTTCTCTTGCTGCTCTTAAGATTCTATCTTTATCTTTAATCTTTAGCATTTTAATTATGATGTGTCTTAGAGTGGGTGTCTTTGCAAGTATCTAATTTGGGACTCTCTGTGCTTCCTGGACTTGCATGTCTATTTCCTTCACCAAATTAAGAAAGTTTTCTTTAATTATTCTTTCACATAACTTCCAATTTCTTGTCCTTTTTTTTCCTCCTTCTGGCACCCCTATGATGCAAATGTTGGACCTCTTGGAGTTGTCACAGAGGTTGCTTATACTGCCCTCATGTTTTAAAATTCTTTTTTCTTCTTGTTCTGATTAGTTGTTTTTTGCTTTCTTATGTTCCAAATCATTGATTTGAGTCTCAGCTTCATCCATTCTACTCTTGTTTCCCTGTAAATTGTTCTTTTTCTCAATTAGTGTATCCTTTGTTTCTGACTGGATTATTTTTACGCTCCTGAGACCCTCACTAAGTTCCTTGAGCATCCATGAAACCAGTGCTTTGAACTCTGCATCTGATAGGTTGTTTATCTCAATTTTGTTTAGTTCTTTTTCTGGAGTTTTGATCTGTCATTTCATTTGGGCTATGTTTCTTTGTGCCCTCGTTTTGGCAGCTTCCCTGTGTTTGTTTCTATGTATTAGGTAGAGCTGCTTTAATGCTATCTTGGTAGTGTGGCCTAATGTAGCAGGTGTCCTGTAGGGTCCAGTGGCACAGCTTCCCCATCACCCAAGGTGGGCACTCGAGGTATGCCTTTTGTGTAGACTGAGTATAACCTCCTCTTGTAATTGTTCCTTGATTGCTATTGGCATATCAATGGGAGGGATTTACCCAGGGCAGTCAGCTAGCTGCAAGGACTGGCTATGACCACTGACTATCAACATCCACCCACCATCCCGCATGGAAGATCACCTGTGCAGGGACAGGGTGGTGGTGCTCTGACGAAGTCTATAGCTGCCCACTGGGTATGCAGACTCTGATATTTCCTGGGTGCTGCAGGCCAAGATCAGCCCTCTACCTATGTTTTGCCCTGGGCCACCCTGCCTGAGCTATAAAACAATCTGTGATGGCTGCTACTTGTGCTGGACTTGAATATTCCCAGTTGAAGCCAAGCTGTGAATCTAGGCTGGCTGCTGCGAGTACAGGGCCTGGGGCTCACTGGGGCCAGCTGTTTCTTATTTGAAAAGATTTAGGAAGCTGTGAAGCATGAGCCAAGACCAGCCATTCATGTGGAAAAGCAGCTTGGTTTGGCCCATAATTTGGGTTGAGCAGAGTCTCTCAGGATCTCCAGGATGAGGCAAACAGTGTTAGCCAGGTTGATGGAGTCTCAGATATGGTACCAGCTTGCCAGCTCTGTGGGGGGTTGGGTTCAGAAAAGGGACAATGGCCTCTGTTTGTCTTGATGCCAGGCACTTCAGTTTCTCCCTGAATGCAACTGGTGCCTTTCAAGCTGTTATCCCAGTGCTGGAACTCAGAGGAAGTGAGAATAAGTGAGTCTGTATGTGGGTTCTTTAAGAGGAACAGATTGAGGCTCAGCAGTTCTACCACCAGCTCAATCCCTGCTGGTTTTTGCAGCCAGAAGTTGTGGGGACATATCATCCTGACACTGAAAATCTGGGCAGGGAGGCCTGGTGTGGGGCTGGGAGTCTTCACCCCTGAGATGGTTCTCCTGAATTTTTAGCCACCATATGTAGATGTGGAACCAGCCCATTCCACATCTCTGTCCCTCCTACCCGTCTAGATGGATGTGGTTTCTTTAATTCAGTAGCTGTCAGACTCCCATTGAACTCAATTTCTGATGGTTCTGAGTGATGGTTGCTCTATATTTTAGTTGTTCTTTTGATGTAGTTGTGGGAGAAGTTGAGCCATGTTTACCCCGATGTAATATTTAGGCTACTTATCCTGACAAATGGTATATCTTGCCACTTGAGTTTTATTTAATACTTTAATACTTTTATGTTGGTTTCATCATATACCTTTCATGCTTTTTTTTGTTAATTTCTAGATATTTTATGGGGTTTTTTTGTTACTGTGAATGAAATCCCTATGTCACATGGATCAAAAAACTATGGTACATTTACACAATGGAATACTACACAGCAGAAAGAAAGAAGGAGCTACTATCCTTCATAACAGCATGGATGGAACTGGAGAGCATTATGCTAAGTGAAATAAGCCAGGGGGTGAAAGACAAATACCATATGATCTCACCTATAAGTGGAACCTAATCAACAAAGCAAATAAGCAAGAAAAATATAACCAGCAACATTGAAAGAAAAAACAAACAGACAGTAATGAGAGGGGAGGAGGAAGGAGGATAATGGAGAAGAGAAGGGGAAGAGTCAAGTCAAGGAACATGTGAAAAGGACCCATGCACAAAGGCAATGTGGGGAAGGATTGCAGGTGGGAGGGGCAGGGGAAAGTGGTGGCGGAAAAATGGAGACAAATGTATTTAAACAATAAAAAATAAATAAATAAAATAAAAATTTAAACAAAATAAATAATGTTAAAAAAATAACTGACCTGTAGAAAAGGCATTGGTTTTTGTATGCTGAATTTTTATTCAATTACCTTACTGAACTCCCTTTCTTGTTCTAATAAGTTAGTTGAATCTCTTGGCCCTTGAAGGTAAAGAAGTGTATTATCAGCCAATAATAACAGTTTTGTCCCTTCTTTTCCTTTTTTGACCTCCTTGCATTGGCTTGGATTGCCAGTAAAGTTGAATAGTAAGAAGGATTGTTAGAATTTATTTTCTTTGTGATGTACCAAGTTTTACTAATTTATGCCCCTACCTACTGGCTAAGAAACATATCTTTTGGGATATATAGCAAAGGAATGTATGTCATTCAACAATGTCTTCAAATGCTTGAGTTTACATGGAAAATGAATAATTTATAAAATAATTTAATTAATAAACTTCATCATCATTATTATAAAATTTAAAACATCAGGTTTTACAATTTAAGTGGATTTTCCAATAACTATTACTGTAACATATACCTGGCAATTCCAAACAAGGAAGATCTTTTTGGATCTCCTGTTTGAGATCTACATCCTAAAATATATTCAGTGACCTTTGAAAATAGCAGGAATAACCAAGCCAAATTGGAGTGTACGTCTGAAAGTTCACAAAAATGCCAAGCCTGCACAGTTAATGATGACCCTGTAGCATGTGTTGCAAATAGCTTTTTGCTTCCTGTTAATAACACCTTGCCATCTAAATAGAATAATGTAAAGTATACTGAGTACTACTGTTAAAATAATTGTTGCTTACTTTTGGTGAAGAGGAAACCACTGCCATTATCTTTTTTATATTTCCAAATGCTACAAAAATAAATCTGCCTAAAAGTATATCCAACAACTACTGTGCAACTCTGAATTTAGGATGTAGTCAACCAAACTGATCAATGAGGAACATATATATCATTGCTAATCTGCAAAAGAATATGTTTTTCTCAGACCTGCCCACTAAATTGCATAATTTTTATAGAAGTGTAATGTCAAAATCAATAAGACTATGATGACTTTGGTATGCCTGCTCTCTAGGTAAAGGGAATTATTCACATATTTCTAGAAAAATATACTTTGTAAAGAGGAAAATATTTAGACTAAATGATCACTGCTGATATTTTCAGTCAAAATAACACTGACTTTTGAATTATGAAATGATAGAGATTGTTCTCTAACCTTAACTAAACCACAGAGGAAGTGACTTATTTTGTTCACTTGTTCCATTTTCTTAAACAAGAATTTTAGAAACCCTGTCTAACACTGCACAAGCCCACATCACTTCCTGCCATATATATTTATTCTGTCCAGAAGGCATCCAGACACATAATATGTAAAATAGAGACATTTATTAAAGAAGATACAAGATACAAGAAATATTGTACATAGGACAATGATGCCTCAGTCCCCTTCAAAGTAGGCATCTTAGGACCTCACACAGGTCTCCCAATTGCCATCAGCTGTCCTGTTTTATTTTCCTGAGTCTCTTCCATGGTCTGAAATCTCTTCCCTTTCAAAGGTGATTTTAGTTTTGGGAAAAGTCAGAAGTCACAAGGCACCAAATCGGACTGTAGGGTGGCTGAGTTACCTGGGCAATTTGATGTTTCACCAGAAAACTCTGCACAGCATGTGATGCATGAGCAGGCACATTGTTGTAATGAAGAGGCCAATCACCAGTTGCCATAGACGCAGGCTTTTGAAACATCCAGATAGTGTCTGTGGAGGAATGTTCAAGCTTAACATAAAATTTGGTGCACATTCGTTGCTCCACTTGCTCAGTCATTTTAAATGCCATGGCCACACGGTACAGATGCTCATTCGATGGCATCTACCCACTAACTAACACAGTGAAGTTGTCATTTTTCACACATGCACATTCCAGTCCACTCTTCTTGGCTGCTAGGTTACATTGATATTGTACAAATCATTCTCGCTATATTAACAATGCCTTGACTTTTTTGGGACAGACCTCATAAAAGATTGAAAATTTTAGATGAATATTTCAATTAAATCATTGTGTAGAGTTTTATTCCTAATTGTAAAGAAAAAAATTACATAAAAATATTAGTCATAATTTTTTTAGGGTTAATGGAATTATGGATGGCTTTATCTTTCAATTCTTCTGTATTTTTAAGATCATTAACAATGCCCCAGTGAAATCTTTACCAAGTCTTAATAAAGTGGTTGTACCAGTTTTTGCTTTGACTGGCAGGGAGTGCCCTCTTCTGTCTTGCACGTCTTCGCCTGTATTTGGTCTGGTTGGCTGCAGCGATTATCAGACCCTACTGCTCCCTGGGGCTTGCTCATTTCTCTCTGTACCATTACCTGTGCCCTTCCACTCCTTATATACTCCTCACCCTGATATCATGGACACCAGACCCATTACGTGAATGCTGAAGCAAAGACTCATTGCATTCATTTCCTTCATTCAGAAATCATTCATTACCCACTAGGTGCTAGACATGGAGACACATGATAGAGGGACAAATAAGATAGTGACAGCCTTCAAAAAGCCACCAGTAATGGTGGGGACAGAAGAAGCAGCTTCTTAAATACCTGGTGCAGTCCCCCATGATAAGGGCTTTGGTAAAGGTGTGAGCTGCCAGAATAAAAGAAATGAGGTGGTAATAGATTCTGTCTGGGAAAAGAGGACAGTCCTGGCAGGGTCAACCAGGAAATGCCATTTAGGCTGAGCCTTGGAGGTGAAGAGAGAATTGCCATATCAGCTTGCGACAAAACTTGCAGAGGGATGGGATTCTCATGGTACATCAGCAGATTGTGTGTGTATTTCTCAGTACCCAGGAGTTCTAAACTAACACAATAGCAGCACAAAGTTCAAGCAGGGATGGGAAAAGGAAGAAAATGGAGAAGAATATGAAAAACTTGTAGAGGAAAAGAAGGTAAAGAGGGAAAAGTCCCAAAAAAGAGAAAGAAGAATTGATTATTATGACTTTCCCTGGTCATAAAATCGAAAGACATAATTCAGGGTTGCAACTCTCCTTGTAGCTCTTTAAACTGGACATAGAATAGTAGGTAGAAGAATCAAGTAGCCAGCCTGATCACCAATCTGGTACAGGCTGAAGTAGTAGTTCTCAAACTTGGGCGGGCGAAGGAGAGACCTGGAGAATTCCTTGCAGGTTCCTTGGGCCCACTCTGCAGAATTCTGATACAGGAGATCTGGGGTGGGGGCTGAAGTTTTTACATTTCTTTTGTTGGCCAACAGGCCACACTTTGAAGAATACGTGTATAAAAAAACTGGAATAATACGGAAGCCAGGTCTGGATACTAACATCTAATACTGAGGATGTTTTCCTGAAGTGTGAGCACATAGGACAGGGCTATCATTAAGAGCATGGATTTGATGTTAAATTGGTTACAATCTCAGTTCTCCTAACTCCTGGTTAGTAACATTGGACATGAGAGAGTAAGTAATTTTAATCTCTCTGTGCCTCAGTTTCCTTGCCTCTAACATGGGAATAATAATAGCTACCTCATGAAGTGCTGTGAGGATTATAAGCACTCAATAAATATTTGCTGATAGAGCCACTTATTAATGTGATAGCAATATCATCCATTTCAATGTGGACTTCTGGTTGGACATAGAATTTAATAAAAATATCAGATTCTCATTTCTACAAAGAAACTCCATTTGTTTTTGTTTTTTTAATTCCACACAAAAAAACATGCTTTCTGCCATTTTTCATGAAATACACAATTTTTGGTCTACCTCTCATTAGTGTTAGCAAGGGCATGGGTGTAGAAAAATAGTATTTCTCTCCCATAAGGAGAACAATTTGCACAAAGGTGGTGCAAAAGATGATGGACAAACAGGTTAAAGTTGAGAGACGACTGGGAATGGTGGGGACTGTACTGAACTGGAGAACACTCATTCTGTCTGAGATAGCAGACCTACCCTGGCCTGCTGAAGCTTACTGTATACTTTGCTAACCCAAAAATGCCAGTTTTTCTCAGCATTAATTCCAGGAGCCTGTAAAGGAAATGGAGGATGGTTGCTGAAGAGCCATCCATCCTTCATTCGTGGGCCCAACACTGACTGATTTAGTCAGTTTGCTGGTAGGCCTTTTTTCAATAATACACTTATCAATTAATAACCTGTAACATATAATAGAAGTAAATTTCTGATGCAGAACACCAATATGTGTCCAGCCACATATAATGAGACCTTTCCCACATTGTGGCCAATAGCCCACACCAACACAGCTCTGCTGATATGGGTGTAACAAACGCTATTAAATGAAAACCCCAACATAATGGCAACTATTAATACCTTCTAATATTAATAGGTAACATTAATCTTATGTAATAGAATCTGTTCACTTTATCATTTCACATCTCTTCTTCAGTATCTTTAAATGTCCCTCAGCACTCTGACCACATCTTCTGGCTATCTTCTAATTTGTCATTATTACTAAATGGGAATTAGAAGGCCAATGATGTACAATACAGCACAGAAAATGCAGCCCAGGCCTGGGTTCTGGGGCTTTCCTCTCCCTTCACTTAGAACCCTTCCCAAGGGATATGAATACAGGATGCCTCCCCTCTAGTCTAGCACACTTTCACTCATCCTTCAGATCTCAGCTTAGGTGCCACTTCCACTAGGAAGCACACATTTGAATAACAGTAAATGTGAATTCAAATAGAAACATAGGATCAAAGTCAGCTTGTTAAATTTTAGCGTTACAGCATTCAAATATTATTTATTCAACAAATAATGGTAGGAGAAAAGGATAGAGGGGCCAAGGGGTATATTGATTAAGAGGGACTTAAGAGATACAGTAATCAAGTGCAATGTACATAACCTGATTGGTTCCTAAACCCAAAAAACTAACTGAAAAAGGAAATCACAAGAGAGTGAGAAAAATTATAGCACTGAACTACTGTTTGATGATATTAAAGTATTTTTTTATTGTTGTTCTGTTATAGCTGTCCCCATTTTCCCCCAAGTTGCTCTCCCCTGATTTATTTTAGTAATTATAATGTACCATGATATTTAAGTCTTTATCTAAAAGAAGTGTGTGTGTGTGTGTGTGTGTGTGTGTGTGTGTCTACTGAAGTCTCTGCAAATAAAATATGATGTCCGGAGTTTGCTTTCAAATCATATAGTGAGAGGAAAGAGAAAATAAGTCAAGTATAATGAAACAAGATGAGCCATATGTTAACAAATTTTGAAACTGTGTGATGAGTACATAAGAGTTCATTATACTACATCCTCTATTTCTGTATATACTTGAAAAGTGTAAAATATTTTGCTATCACAAGAGAGCAGTAACAATTCATATAAGTCCTAATGATTCAATATTAGAAAAAAATTTTTGAATATTTTATTTCTTTATTTTGAGAGAGGCAAGGGAAGGAGAAAGAGAAGGAGAGAAAGATCGATGTGGGAAGAGAAACATCGATGTGCAATAGAAACATCAGTCAGTTGCCCCTTTCATGCCCCCAACTGGGGACCTGGCCCATAACCCAGACATGTGCTCTGACTGGGAATCAAACCGATGACCTTTAAATTTGCAGGCTGATGCTCAATCCACTGAGCCACACTAGCCAGGGCATGACAGGAAGATATTTATAGGGCATATGTTAAAATTTCTATCTCTAAGTGCCTTTATAATATATAAAGTTCAAAACAGATTTTGATTGCTTTGGCTCAGTGCAGGTGGAAATAAACATTGAAAAGTGGAGTCATGCTTGAGAGATCTTCGAAAGGTCTTAATATGATTAAGCTCACAAGTGAACAGAATTTATTTTAATTTAGCACCTATTCATTGGAGAATCAAAATAGGAAAGAGAATTTTAGAAAAAGTCCATTCTGAGAACATCTCAACTCAGAAATGACATCAACAATAATTGTTCCTTTCATCAAAGGATTTGCCCAGCCTTCCTTTAGATAGCTGCTTCCACTTGATCACTTAAAATAAATAACCCAAATTTGATTAATTCTGTTATTTTTAAGAGCACACCTGTTAGGTAGAATACCTGTAATTACATTCTGAGCTAGAGTTTTCAAAAAATGATTGGATAATATTTTGTGTGTGTATTTCATTTTATGACTTATTGAACTATAACATACATAAACAAAAAGTGCACACAAATAAACAATTGATGAATGTTCACAAACTGAACATACGTATGTAACCGGCACTCCGATCAAGAAACAGGACATTTCTCCTTTTGTGTCACCTTCCAGTCACTACTTCTTCCAGGAAAAACCACTATCCTGACTTCTAACACAAAGATCAGTTCTGCCTGATTTTTGTGCTTAATGTAAATGGAATCATACTGTTACTAAGTACTCTCCGTGTCTAGCCTTTTTTGCTTATTTTTAAAAATATTTGTATAAGTTAATAAAATAACATAGGTTTCAAATGTACAATTCTATATAATATTGATATATCATCTATATATTGTATTATATGTTCACCACCCAAAGTCAAGTCTCCTTTCAACACCATTTATCCCCCTTTTACTCCCTTTTACCTGCCCCTATCCCCCTTTCCCTCTGGTACCACCACATTGCTGTCTGCGTCTGTTTTCTTTTTTTGCTTAATCCCTTCACCCACTCCACCCAGACCCCCAGACTCCCTCCCCTCTCACAGCTGTCAGTCTGTTTCTGTACTGTGAGTCTGTTTCTATTTTGTTTGTCTGCTTATTTTGTTTATTAGATTCCACATGTAAGTGAAATCATATGGTACTTGTCTTTCTCTGGATGGCTTATTTCACTTAGCATAGTATCTTCTAGGTCCATCCATGCTGTCCCAAAGGGTAAGATGTCCTTTTTTTATGGTAGAATAATATTCCATTATGTAAATGTACCACAGCTTTTTTATCCACTTGGGCACTTCAGCTGCTTCTTTTTTTTTTCTTGTTTAAATATATATTTTATTGATTATGCTATTACAGTTGTCCCATTTTTCTTACCTTTATTCCCCTCTGCCCTGTCCCCCTCTCCCACCAGCATTCCCCGCACCCCCCATTCATATCCATGGATTGTACATATGAGTTCCTTGGCTTGCCCATTTCCTATGCTATTCTTAACCTCCCCTTGCCTATTTTGTACCTACAAATTATGCTTCTTATTCCCTGTACCTTTTCCCCCATCCTCCCCACTCCCCCTCCCCACTGACATCCTTCCATGTGATCTCCATTTCTGTGATTCTGTTCCTGTTCTAGTTGTTTACTTGGTTTGTTTTTGTTTTTAGGTTCTGTTGTTGATAGTTGTGAATTTGTTGTCACTTTACTGTTCATAGTTTTGAACTTTTTTTCTTAAATATGTCCCTTTAACATTTCATATAATAAAGACTTGGTGATGATGAACTCCTTTAACTTGATCTTATCTGAGAAGCACTTTATCTGCCCTTCCATTCTAAACGATAGCTTTGCTGGATAGAGTAAGCTTGGATGTATGTCCTTGCCCTTCATGACTTTGAATACTTCTTTCCAGCCCCTTCTTGCCTACAAGGTTTCTTTGGAGAAATCAGATGATAGTCTTCTGGGAACTCCTTTGTAAGTAACTGTCTCTTTTTCTCTTGCTGCTTTGAAGATTCTCTCCTTGTCTTTAATCTTGGGTAATGTAATTATGATGTGCCTTAGTGTGTGCTTCCTTGGGTCCAACTTCTTTGGGACTCTTTGAGCTTCCTGCATCTCCTGGAAGTCTATTTCCTTGGCCACATTGGGGAAGTTCTCTTTCATTATCTTTTCAAATAAGTTTTCAATTTCTTGCTCTTCCTCTTCTCCTTCTGGCACCCCCTATGATTCAGATGTTGGAATGTTTAAAGTTGTCCCAGAGGTTCCTAAGCCTCTCCTCATTTTTTTTGAATTTGTGTTTCTTCATTCTGTTCTGGTTGAATGTTTATTTCTTCCTTCTGTTCCAAATTGTTGATTTGAGTCCCAGTTTCCTTCCCTTCACTGTTGGTTCCCTATATAATTTTCTTTATTTCACTTTGCATTGCCTTTACTTTTTCTTCTATTTTGCAATCATAATCAATAATTTCTGTGAGCATCCTAGTTACCAGTGTTTTGAACTCTGCTTCTATAGGTTTTCTATCTCTTCATTGTTTAGTTCTATTTTTGGAGATTAGACCTATTCTTTCATTTGAGTAATATATATATTTTTTTTTGTCTCAGCATGCTCTTACATTGTAAGGGGTGGAGACTTAGGTATTCTCCAGGGTGGAGCAACTCATGTAGCTGCATAGTGATGCTGTATGTGGGGGAAGGGTCAGAGAGGGAACAATGCTGCTTGCTCAGCTCTCCACCTGCTTTCAGTCACTTCCCTTGCTACCCACAAGAAAATTGGGTCCTTCTGGTTCTGATTCCCACGTGGGGAGTTCTAGTCTCTCCAGCGAACTCTCCTGTAAGGCTGGGAGTTTCTTCCATTGCTGTGACCCCCGCAGATTTTTACAGCCAGAGTTCTGGGGCTTTATTTCCCTGCACTGGAACCATGGGTTGCAGTTTGTCTTGCTCCCCAGTTTTTCCTCCAGGTTTATGCACAAGCAAATGTGGAGTTTCCCTGTCCACCAGCTGCTGCCTTGCAGCGCGTCCTCTCTGCTCCAGCTGTCCATCCCCACCCCTCCTACCATTCTGGATGACTGTTTCTTCTTTAATTCTTTGGTTGTCAGACTTCAATACAGTTTGGTTTTCTGGCAGATCTGGTTGTTTTTTGTTTTTAAACTTGTTGTTGTCTTTCTTTTGGTTGTGTGAGGAGGCAAAGTGTATCTATCTATGCCTCCCTCTTTCCCAGAAGACTACTTGCGCTGTTTCTAAATCTTGGCTATTATAAATAGGGCAGCAGTGAACATAGGGGTGTATGTATTCTTTTGGATCAGTTTTTTGAGTTTCTTTGAATATATTCCCAAAAGTGGAATCAATTACTGGGTCAAAAGGTAGTTCTATTTTTAATTTTTTGAGGAAACTCCATACTGTTTTCCACAGTGGCTGCTCCGTCTGCATTCCCACCAACAATTCACAAGGGTTCCATTTTCTCCATATTCTCACCAGCACTTGTTATTTGTTGATTCATTGATGATAGCCATTCTGACAGGAATGAGGTGATATCTCATTGTGGTTTTAATTTGCATTTCTCTGATTAGTGATGTTGAGCATTTTTTCATATATCTATTGGCCATTTGTGAGTCCCTTATGGAAAAGTTTCATTCATTATTATGTTGGTGAGATTAATCCATGTTGTTTTGTGAAGTAGTAGATATTTCATTCTTGTTGCTATTTTGTGTTATTTAAATAGACTACAATTGATTTATCTATCTGTTCTTTTGCTACTAAGGATTAAAGTCATTTCCAGTGTTTGGCTATAATCCAGTGTTTGGCTGCTAAAAACATTCTTGTACTTGTCATTGGGTAAAAATATGTACACATTTCTGTCAGATATAGAACCAGCAGTGGACTGCTGACATATATGCTTATAGTCAGGGTTTAGCAGATAAAGCCAGGGCAACTCACAATAAACAGTGTGTGAGAGTTCCAGTTGCTCTATGCCCTACCCAACATCTAATATTTTGTGTATTTCTAATTTTAGCCATTCTGGTAGATTTTAATTTGTGTGTGGCTTTGCGTTTTACGTATGACTAATGAAGGTGAGCACTTTTTCAAATGGTTATTGACCATTTAGGCGTTCTCTCTGGTAAGATGTGTCTGTTTAAGTCTTTTGCCTATTTCTTTGTGACTGCCATCCTTTTTTTTCCTGTTGATTTGTAGTTCTATATTCCTGAAAAAAAGTCTTTTGTTGGATATACATATTGCACATGCTCTTTCTATGGGTTGTGTTTTAACTCCTTTAATGGTACCTTTTGATGAAAATGGTTTACATTAATATAGTCCACTGAAATCAATTTTTTTTAATTATGTTGAGTGCTTTTGCATTCTGTTTTTTAAAAAAGTGTTCCCTTCCAAAGTCATGAAGATGTTCTATGTTTTTTTTAAAGGTTTAATTTATTTATTTTTAGAGAGAGGGGAAGTGAGGGAGAAAGAGAGGAAAACATCAGTGTGCAAGGAATATATCAATCAGTTGCCTCTTACTCCCAACTGGGGACCTGGCCCACAACCCAGGCATGTGCCCTGACTGGGAATTGAACTGGCGACCTATAAGTTCACAAGCCAACACTCAATCCACTGAGCCACACCAGCCAAGGCTCAATTTTTTTTAAGCTTTATTATTTTTATCTCTTATACTTAGAACTGCAATCCATTTGGAATTTTTGTGTAAGATGTCGTAGATCAGGTAACAGGTCTATGGGGGTAAGATGAATTATTTTGAAAGAATTAATGTGTGGTATTTGATGGGGGAGAGGGGAAGGAAAGGTAATTATGCTCATACACTTAGAAATATTTTTTAAATTCATACATCTTTCTGCACCTTCCTATTACTCTATCCACCAGTGGTGTTCTTGAACAAAATGAGTCATGGATTCAATAATATTCATCACTCTCCCACTTAAAGTCTTTTCCTGTATTGGATAGAAAAATTATTGTCCACCTTAGCACATAGCAACAACAAGAAAAGTTAAGTAAAAGTCATAAAATACCTATTATTTATGAGATATAAAAAAATTCCTACTATTAACAACCAACATAAGTCACTTTTTTCTACAATAAAGCAAAAATTATCCTGCCTTCATCTGTCTTCATTATTTCTCAGACTTTCTTGCTTTAAAATCTGCCCAGTGAGATGCCAAGTATTATTTTCAGTAAAAAGCATCTGTCAGGAAGGACCAGAGAGCATGAGGAGCCAAAAGGGCAGGAGTGTACTTAGCGTCTTAACTTTGAAAGCCTAGGCTTAGAAACCACAGAGCTTGATTTAAATCATCCTCGGCCTCTGAAAGCTAGACGGAAAATTGACAATGATGGATAATTGTCCAAAGTAGAACATTTAAAAAAAGATTGACATTTTCAGAGTGAAAGGTACTTCCAGCTCAGTTTAGAATATTTCAAACCAATTTGTTACAATCCGAGCTTGGAGTTTAATTGCTGAGAATGTGCTCTTTCTTCATCAAAATATATATGATTCACCACCTTGTGGGCTAATATAGTTTTTCATTTCTTTAACTGCATTACAGAGTGTTAAAATAAACCCATCTTTCATTATTACCTTTTGTGAAAGAAAAATCTATGAACGTTTAATATACAATAAACAAGAAACGAAGAAACATGGCTGAACAGGACCCTCTAGTCATCTAAATCAGCATCTTTCAACAGATGAGAAAACAGAGTCCAAGAAGATGTCAGGGCTGGTCCAAGTTCCTACAGGGCGCTAATGAGAGAACTGATGGAGAGAGCTCCATTAGGAATGGTGTCCAGGCCTGCAATTATCCAACATGTTCATTTCGCGAGTACATTCATCCAGTTTTTATTCCCAAGAAAATAGCAAACTGCTGGCATCTGGCAACAAAATTTCATTCATGGATTTCCTATGGAAATCTCTGTATATGAATTACTTATTGTAAAACCAGCTACCACATACTTGTGGTGTAAAACAGCAACAATCATTTATTATTGTTATTATGTCTCACAGTTCTGGGGGTTCAGTGGACTCAGCCATGAAGTTCTCATTTGGAGGTGTCTGACACGGTTGTAGCCAGGAGCCAGGTAGCAGCTAGAGCCAGAGTCCTCTGAAAGTCTTTCTCACTTGGATGCTGCTGTCCACTGGGACCTCAGGGGTATGTGTCAACCAGAACACCTGCACATGCTTCTGCATGAAGCCTGGCTTCCTCACAGATGGTGTCTGAGTTTCCAAAGCAAGTGTCCCAAGAGAAATCATACAAAAATGGCATTGCCTTTTATGATCCAACTTCAGAAGTCACTTAGTATCACTGTCACTGTAATCATAAGCATATTCTGATTTAAGGGGAGGGAAAGGGGTGCTCTTGTTTCCTTGGCCACACTGTGGTACAATGGAGAATATATCTCATCTTTCGTCTCCAGTTCCTGACACAGAGCTTCAAAACTTCTGTGAATTTCCTGTAATAAGAGTGTCTCCGTTATGCTAAAGGAATGACTCTTAGTGGAACCCTAATTAGCTACAGGATGGGAACTGGTCACCAGAAAAACCAACCACATGATTTGAAGGTTGGAACTTTGGGCCATCCCTACCTCCTGGGAGGAAAGAGGGGCTGGAGATTGAGTTTGATCACATGTATAATTTAATCAATCAGCCCCAAGTAATAGAACCTCAATAAAAACTCATGACAGTGCTCCAATAAAAACTTGGGACACTGAGTATATTTGTTTGAGTTCTCCAGAAAAATGGAACCTATGTATCTCTTGTCTCTCTGTCTGTCTCATCTATCAAGCACATCTATCTATGTTTTTATCTACTTTATGTATATGTATATAGTTACAGATATGTATAGAAGATATTTTGATAGATATAGGTAGGTAGATAGATGATAGCTAGATAGATACTAGGTAGAAGGATTTTCCATAAGGAATAACTCATTATTATGAAGGTTAAGAAATTCAAAATCTGTAGTTGACAAGCTGAAGTCCCTGAAGAGCTAATGATATAGTTTCAGTCCAAGTGCTAATCCAAGGGAAGGAGAAGACCAATGTCTCAGTTCAAAGACAGACAGTCAGAGAGAAGGAATTCTTTCTTACTCAAGCTTTTATTCTATTTGACCCTCAAGGGATGGGGTGAGATTCACTGACATTGGGGAGGGCAATATACATTATTCAATATACCAGTTCAAGTGTTACTCTCATCCAGGAACGACTCAGATACACACCCAGAAATGTTTAACTAAATATCTGGGTACCCTAGACCCAGAGAAGTTGATATAAAATTAACTCTGCACCTAGGCTCAGTGGAACTTCCTGGTTGGTGAACACATTGGTGTCAGCGGCTGACACAGTCACCTGCCATGAGGAGGGAGCACAGAAGTTCTGTGTTTTCTGAACCCCTCCACCTTGATCAGCCCCCAATCTTGTCCTATGTGTCTCTTCATTTGGCTGTTCCTGATCTGTATTCCTTAGAATAAAACTGTAATTGTTATAATTGCACTTTTCTGAGTTCTGTGAACCATTCTAGCAAATTGTGAAACCTGAGGAGGGGGAGGTCATGGGATCCTTTAACTTGTCACTTGCTGGTTAGAAGTACAGACATCCTGGCGACCCCATTTGTTGCTGACTTCTAAAGCGGGGACAGTCTTGTGGAGAACTAATTCTTAACCTGTAGCATCTACACTAATTCTGGATAGTTAGTGTCAGAATGGAATTATAGTTTACCTACTTGATTTCACAAAATTGGTGTCAGACAGTCATATCCTATACTATTGGTTCCTCAGTTACAAAATTGCTTTTTAAATGTTTGTTATTCTTACTAGTCTTAAAGGGAATTTCTTACTAGTCTTAAAGGGAATTTTATATATGTGTTTTTACTCTACATGCTGGAGACAGCTTACAGGCATTTTACAGAATGCTCAGAGAACTCTGCATTTTTATCTCCAAAGCTTTCTCTTTTCCATTTTCTCCATGCCAGAGATACCCAGTGAACATTTATAATTTCCACTCCAGAGGTTTTCTTATCCTGCCTTAAGCCTTAAGGGTCACAAAGGCTTGGGCAGCATGTCTTTCTGACAGGTCAGAATGTTCTGCTCTGATGGAGATAATTGCAGCAATATCTGCAGGATTCAGTCTTTGCATCTTTTTTCATTTCTACTTATATTCTTTTAGTTGATTTCTTCCAGTAGTATTGTTTTAAATACCACCTATACACTCCAATCTGGATATCTCCTCTGAATGCCAGATTCTTACACTCACTTGCCCACCCAACATCTCTACTTACATGTCTAATACTCTCTAATATTCCTTTCAAACTTAACGTGTACAAAACTAAGCTCACAATGTTTTCTCTAAATCCTACCTCCCACAGTCTTCCCAAAATCAGTTAATGGCGGCTTCCTCCTTTTGGCTGCCCAGGTGTCATCCTTGAATCTCCTTTATATTTCACATCCAACCCATCACTAAGGCCTAACAATTCTATCTCTAGATATATTCCAAATTCAACTACTTCTCTTTACCCTAACTGCCACCACTAGGTCCAAGCCACTATTATTTCTTGACAAAATTATTGCAGTGCACTCCTAATTAGTCTCCTTGCATTTACTCTGGTTCCCACCTTCATGGTTTATTCTCAACATGGAGGGCAAGGAGATTCTGTGAAAAACAAGTTAAGGAAAAATAAATAAGTTAGATTATGTCACTTCCCAGCTTGATTCCATTCGAAGTAAAAGGTGAAGTTCTTGGTAAAACCTACAGGCCCTACATGACCTGGCTCCATTTCTTCTCTGACTTCTTTTCACAACTTCATCCCTTTATTCACTCCATTATAATCACTCCTTCTTATAGCTCCAACATACTAGAATTCCACGTACCCACATAGCTCACCCCTCACTTAATTCAGGTTACTACTCAAACTTGCTACCTTATTTAAGATTTCAGCCCTCTTCCATTCCAAATATTCATATTTCTTAATCCTGCCTGATATTTCCCCTTAACTTGTATAACCATTAACATACTATTCATTTTACTTATCTAATACCCAATTAGAAGCCAAATTAAATAGTTTAAGGAATTTAGGAGTTTGGAAAAGGGGAAGATTAATAATAGCCAGGAAAGACTTCATAGAGCAGAAGGATTTGAGTTGACTCTTAAAGAAATGGGTGGAGTTTGAATAGTCAGTGAGGAGAAAGGAGAGCATTTCATGTGAAAAAAAGGCATGTACTGTTTTTCAGACTTGAGATGCAAAAAGTCTTATCTGTTAATAAGTAGGGCATTATAATACTTTTTTTGGGCATCTCCTTGAACAGAAGGACTGTTTCATCTCTATTTTCTCAAAGTTTATCCCGGTACCTGGAACAGAGTAGAAATTTAGTAAATCTTTGGTGGATTATTGTATGAATAAATAGATGGCTGGCTGGCTGGCTGGTTGGATGGATGGATGGATCAAAGGATGGATAAGTAGATAGATAACACAACCTTGTAGATTCAGCTACTTTATAGTCAAACAACATTGGATTCTTTTGCATTATAATCATAAAGATCGTTCTTCACTTAATGGATCAAAAAAACTGATTTAATTTTGACCCACACACGAAAGGACCTTTTAAAAAAAGACTATAAGAACTTTTTTACTACGTAAAAGCACATAGCATTAAACATACCATCTTCATCATTTTTAAGTGTACAGTTCAGTAGTGTTAAGGATATTAACATTGCTGTGCAATAGAGCTCTAGAACCTTTTCATCTTGCAACACTTGACACTCTATATCCACCAAATACTAATTACCTCACCTCCCTCCCTGCCCCCCAGCTTTTGAAAACCACTTTTCTACTTCCTGTTTCTATGATCTGTGACTATTTTAGATACTCATATGAGTGGAATCGTATAGTATTTGTTATTAAAAAAAAAAACACTTTGAGAAATTTCAATCTCCCTTTATGCTACTTTGACAGGAAGAGTCATTAGAAAAAATTCTACTTTGGAAGCTGAAGTTCCCTGCTGTGCAATCTAAAACTAGATTGAGAAATGAGCTGATTATTAATTTCTTGGTTTTCTCTCTATGTGTATTTAGGAGGGAAATAATAATTATTCTCATGTAAATGACACAAGTAAAAATACTATATTTCTTTTTCTTTTTATTAGGGTGAAATTGATTCACAGAACCATATAGGTTTCAAGTATGCAATTAAACAAAACATCATCTGCACACTGCATTGTGTGCCCATCACCCAAAGTAAAGTCTTTATCTATCCCCATTTCCCCCCACTTTGCCAACCTCCAACTACCCCAACTATCTATCATCTATCTATCTATCTATCTATCATCTATCCATCCATCCATACATATATATTTTTGCTTATTCCCTCCCCTTTCTTTCATCCAGTTCTCCAACCCTCCTCCCCTCTGACAGCTGTCAGTTTGTTCCCTCTGCCCATGACTCTATTTCTATTTTGTTTTTTTGTTTATTTTGTTCATCAGATTCTACACATAGTGAAATTGTGTGGTATTTGTCATTCTCTCACTGGCTTACTTCACTTAGCATAATAATTTCCAGGTCCATTCATGCTGTTGCAAAAGGTAAGATTTTTCTTTATATGGCTGTGTAGTATTCCATTGTGTAAATGTACCACAGCTTTTTTATCCACTCAACTCTTGATGGGCACTGAGCTGTTTCCAGATCTCGACTATTATAATAATACTGCAATAAACATAGGGTGCACATATTCTTTTATATTAGTGTTTCCTGTTTCTTAGGATACATTCCCTGAAGTGGGATTGCTGGGCCAAAAGACGATCCACTTTTAATTTTTTAATTGATTTGAAAGACAGAGAGAGAGAGAATTTGTTGTTCCAGTTATTTATACATTCATTGTTTGATTTTTATATGTGCCCTGACCAAGGATTGAACCTGCAACGTTGGTGTGCCAGAATAATGATCTAACCAACTGAGATATATGGCCAGAACTCCATTTTTAATTGTTTGAGGAAACTCCATACTGTTTTCCACAGTGCCTGCACCAGTCTGCATTCCCACCAATAGTGCATGAGGATTCCTTTCTCTTCTCATCTTGCCAACAATTGTTTTTTGATTTGTTGATGATAACCATTCTGATAGGTGTGAGGTGATATCTCATTGTGGTTTTAATTTACACCTCTCTAATGATCAGTGATGTTGAGCATTTTTTCATATGTCTATCGGTCATCTGTATTTCCTCTTTGGAGAAATGTCTATTCAGGCACTTTGCCCATTTTTTAATTGGGTTGTTTGTCTTTCTGGCGTTGGGTTCTATAAATTCTTTACATATTTTGGAAATTAATCCCTTATCAGATGTATCATTGGCATATTCTCCCATGAAGTGGGTTGCCTTTTCATTTTGTTGATGGTTTCTTTTGCTGTGCAAAAGCTTTTTAGTTTGATGTAGTCCCATTTCTTTATTTTTTTCTTGTTTACCTTGCGTGAGGAGATATAGCAACAAAAAAATTGCCACAAGAGATGTCTGAGATTCACTGCCTATGTTTTCCTCTATGATTTTTATGGCTTTATGACTTACATTTCAGTCTTTTATCCATTTTGAGTTTATCCTTGTGTATGGCATAAGTTGGCAGTCTAGTTTTTGTTGTTGTTGTTGTTTTTTTTTTTTTGCATGTACTTGTCCAGTTCTCCCAACACCATTTATTGAAGAGACTGTCTTTAGTCCATTGTATGCTTTTGCCTCCTTTGCCAAATATCAATTGACCATAAAGGCATAAATTTGTTTCTGGGCACTCTGTCCTGTGCCACTGATCCAAATGCTTGTTCTTATGGCAGTCCTGACCTGTTTTGATCACAATGGCCTTGTAGTATAGTTTGATATCTGGTATTGTGATTCCTCCAACTTTGTTCTTTTTTCTCAAGATTGTTTAGGTTATTTGGGGTCTTTTTAAATTCCATATAAATTTTTGGAATATGTGTTCTAGATCTGTGAAATATGGCATTGGTATTTTATGAGGAATTGCATACTACCTATCTATACCTATAGATTGCTTTGGGTAGCATGGATATTTTGTTTATTTAATTTTTTTTTGAAAACTCAAGATATGGTTTTATTGTACCATGATTGCTTTAAAAACACTCCTCTTCAGTAGTTTACATAAAATATCAAAAATGAAATTTGCTTCTTTGCTTCAATTATCCATTCTGAAGGAAAGTACTTTTCTTCCCTTGAACTCCCTTTAATGCAGAAAATCAGAGCTCCCTCCCTTTCTATCGGTATGTCCACAATCTCCAGGACTGACTTGATGAGGAAGTTTCAGAATTCTTTGCACCTCTTCACCAGCTCCTCGCTTTGGAAACAGCAACTTTTGTGACTGGCAGGATGGGACAGCCAAACAGGCTGTGAAGTGGGCCAATGCACAAGTGTCATAAGAAAAGATGAAATAATGCCTTTTGTGACAACATGGATGGACACTGAGAATATCATTCTGAGTGAAATAAGTCAGTCAGAAAAAGCTAAAAATTATATGATTTCACTTATGTGGGTTAGAAAACTGAAACTCATAGACATAGACAACAGTACCGTGATTAGCAGAACGAAGGGGGATGAGGGGTAGTAAAGGATGAAGGAGGCCATATATATGGTGACAGGAGATGATTTGACTTTGGGTGGTGGGTACACAAAGCAATATGAAGATCATGTACCACAGAAATGTACAGTTGAGGCTTATATAATCTTATTAACCAATATCATCCTAAATAAATTTAATTAAAAAAAGAAAAGAAAGCAGGTCCACATCCCTATCTCCATCCCCTTCCATCTTCCTTTGTGGTGAGTGCAGCAGGAAGGACATCTCCTATCTGAGGCTCTCAGTTCTCAGCTGCAGTGCATGTGGTTGCACAGGTGAGCTAAGGTTCATCTGGGAAGAGGAAGGAAGCCACATTCTCCCTCTAGCTGTGCAGCATTCTGGGTCTTTCCCTTTGTCGTCTATGTGTTTTTGGTCCAATCCATCCAGTCAGAAGATTCTTCATAGGGTCCAGACACCACCTCTTCCAGTACAGAACTGGGGACAATCTTTTCATACTTTCTTGCCAAATTTTCCATTGAGGCTATTTTCCTGACCTGGGCTCCAGCAAAGGAGGGGGCAAAGTGGTCCAGAGATGCCTGAGAAGAGACAAGATATGGAGGCTCTGGGGAGAGAACTGAGAGAGTGTCTGGCAGGATCCTGGGGCTGACCCATACCCCATATGGCAGCAGCCATGCTGTACAGGCAGATCACCTATTTAATTATTTGTTTTTATTTTATTTTTTAATCTTCCCCCAAGGGTATGTTTATTGATCTTAGAGAGAAAGGCTGGGGGAGAGAGAGACAGAGAGGAAGAAACACACATACACACAGAGAAAGAAAGAGAGAGAAATGTTGATGTGAGAGAGAAACATCAGTCTATTGCCTCCCATATGCTCCCCAACTGGGAATCTAATCCACCACCTAGGTATGTGTCCTGATCAGGATCAAACCTGCAACATTTTGGTGTATGGGATGATGTTCCAACCAACTGAGTCACCTGGCCAGGTCATTATGGACATTTTAATGATGTTAATTCTTCCAATCCATGAACATGGTATATTCCATTGTACTTCCACTTCTTTGTATCTGCATCAATTTTCCAAGTATAGGTCTTTTACCTCCCCAGTTAAATTTATTACGAGGTATCTTACTTTTTCTTAGCAATTGTAAATTGGATTGTTTTCTTAATTTCTCTTTCTGAGAGTTTGTTATTAGTGTATAAGAATGCCACTGATTTTTTAAAATATTAATTTTGTATCCTGCTATTTTCCCTAATTCATTTATTAGATCTAAAAATTTTTTGTATATCTTTAGGGTATTCTATGTACAATATCATTTCATCTGTGAATAATGACAGCTTTACTACCTTCTTTCCAGGTTGGTTGTCATTTTTTTCTTTTTCTTAACTGATGCTGTGGCTATGAATTCTGGTACTACTTTGAATAAGAGAGGTGAAAGTGGACATCCTGTCTTGTTCCAGATCTTAGGTTTTTAGTTTTTGTTCACTTAGTATACTGTTGGCTGCAGGTTTGTCATATATGGTCTTTTTTATGATGACATATGATCCATGTATTCCCACTTTGCTGGAGGTTTTTATTATAAATCGATGCTGGATTTTATCAAATGATTTTTCTGTATCTATTGATATAATTATCTGATTTTTACCCTTCATTTGTTTATGTGATGTATCACATTTATTGATTCGTGAATATTGTATCAACCTAGCATCCCTGGAATAAATCCCACTTGATCATGATGTATGACCTTTTTAATGTATTTCTGTATCTGGTTTGCTAATATTTTGCTGAGGATTTTAGCATCCATGTTCATTAGAGATATTGGCCTATACTTTTCTTTCTTGGTAGTGTATCTGGTTTTAGAATTAGGACAATGCTGGCCTTGTAAAAAAGCTTGGAAGTTTTCCTTTTCCTTGAATTTTTTGGAATAGCTTGAGAAGGAAAGATATTAATTCTTCGAATATTTGGTAAAATTTGCCTGTGAAGCCATCCATCCAGGATTTTTGTTTCTGGGAGTTTTTTGATTACTTTTTTGATTTCATTCATTGTAATTGGTCTATTCAGGATTTTTTATTCTTACTGATTCATTTTTGGAAGATTGTATGTTTCTAGCAATTTATCGATTTTACCCAGGTTGTCCAATTTGTTGGCATATAGTTGTTCATAGTATTTTCTTATAGTCCTTTGTATTTCTGTGTTCTCAGTTGTTACTTCTCTTCTTTCATTTCTTATTTTTTAATTTGCATTGTCTCTCTTATTTTTCTTGATGAGTCTCATTAAATGTTCACTGATGGGGGTACCCTGTTCCCACAGAATCCCCCAGTTGCTGCATATGGAGGAAAATAAAATAAGTCATTCCAGACATTTCTTGGTCTGCCAGGAAAATGGGGTGGCGATTCCCTCTAGTGGAGAATGCCCTGAGCCTTTCTTTTAAAGTAGCTTTTATTGAGAATAATATGTGCAGGGGTATACAGCATGCACAGAAAGCTCATCAATCAATGTCAAAAGGCTATGATTGAAGGAACACAGAGATTTGCCTCAGGTCAGGGTCCGGTAGACAGGGTGGTGCCCATTTGGCCCTGAAACCTGGGAAACTGATCACATTGTATGCTCAACCCCAAACATCAGTACTCATTAACTTGAGGACATTCTTAGCAAAGTAAATTTCAAAGGACTTAATGCATTCCTTTTCCAGGCCTAATTGTCCCCGGGAACCGCCTAATCCAGTTTAGGGCTGTACTTGCCTTTGGTATTGTTTCACTGTCCTGGTCAGGAGGCCAGGCAGAGGAGACAAGAGATAAGACTTCTTTCAGATAGAATGAGGACTTTGGCCATGACAAAGCTGAAGGGTGAGGGTCTTTTGCCCTTCTTCCCTCAAGTCCTTCCCTGTTGACTCCTCTGTGACTCCGCCTGACTTAAGTTGCTTCTGTTATCGAGCTGTTTTCCGTATCATTGACTAACCAGCCATCCTATGGGGCCAAGCAGGGTGATGTGAGGGAGGCAGGGGCTGTGACCCTGCCAGGGGGACAGGTTTCGTCTCCTATTTTCAGTGACCTATTTTCCCAAGGCCTCCTTGATCAGCTTCAGCCTTGGGGCTCTCTCGCCTGTTGGCAAGGTTACAGTCCCTGAAACCAGGCAGGAGGGTTCCCAACAGTTCATCAATCCTGTTTATCTTTTCAAAAAATCAGCTCTTGGTTTTATTGATCTTTCATATTTATTTTTAATCTTCATGTCATTTATATATACTCTGATATTTATTATTTTCTTCCTTCTACTTAGCCTGGGCTTTGTTATTTGTTCGTTTCTAGTTTTTTTTGGGGGAGGGTGTAAGTTTAGATTATTTATTTGAGGTTTTTCTTGTTTCTTGATGCCTGTAATGCTTGAACTTCCCTCTCAAGACTGCTTTATTTATGCCCTATAAATCTGGGGTTGTTGTGTATTCATTTTTATTTGTTTCCAGGTAACTTTTGATTTCTTCTTTGATCTCATTGTTAATCCATTCATTGTTTCATAATATGTTATTTAGCCTCTATGTGTTTGAATGTTTTTCAGGGTTCCTTTTTTTTTTATTGTAGTTGATTTCTAGTTTCATACCATTGGGTCAGAGAAGATGCTTGATATGATTTCAATCTTTTTGAATTTATTAGACTTATTTTGTGTCCTAACATGTAGTCCGTCTTTGAGAACATTCCATGTATGCTTGAGAAGAAAGTATATTCTGCTGCTTCAGGATGAGATATTCTGTAAATATTAATTAAATCTATTTGATCCAGTGTGTCGTTTAAGGTCACCGCTGCCTTGCTGATTTTTAGGTCTGGAAGATCTACTCATTGATGTCAGTAGGGTGTTAAAATCCCCCACTATGACTGTAGTTCACCATGACTCTGAAAAATATATTTAGGTGTTCCTATATGGGGTGCATATATGTTTACAAGGGTTGTATCCTCTTTTTGGATCAACTCATTTAGTAAAACACTATATTTCAATTCTAAGACACTCATTTCCCTCCACATTTTAACATTTTTATAATAAAAATGTGCCTCTTAATCAGTGTGTTTTTGAATTATGTCATAGTATAATTGGCAGCATTTTTTTTCTTTCATGGTGGCATTTTTTTTATTAGTGTACTTTATAAGCATTGGCATCCTAGAGCTATGAAATGCAGTAAATGTTTAATACAAAATCTCCCAGCCAGTTCATGGTAGAACTAGGACTGGAACTAAATTTTCCACAGTTTTAAACTAGTCTTTTAATGATTAGATAACATTCCCATTAAAAATATGGAGCTCTTCCCAAATTGCTTTTATGCCATACCTTATGAATTTAAAGAAGCTATCATTCTTTTCCAGATGTCTCCATTTGATGTTAGAAGGGCAAAATAATGAATTTCAGAGACACTCTCTTATGACAAGTTTCCTGCATCTGGGACCTCACCTAATGTTACCACATATAGCAAATAACAATGCAGGAATATCTTACATATTTCATGGGACATCCTTACACTAAAGAATAATTTATTTTTATCTGAAATTCAAATTTAACTAGGCACTCTGTATTTAATCTGGCAACTGTAACCTTACCCAGTCCTTGGAAAAAGGAAGGTCAGTGGACTGGTTTTGACTTTCTTTTTAAAATTTTTTATTTTTTCTTTTTATTGAATTTATTAGGGTGACACTGGTTAACAAAATTATATAGCTTTCAGGTGGATGATTCCACAACACATCATCTGTACACTGTTTTGTATGTTCACCAACCTATGTCAGACCATTTATCCCCCCACACCCTCCTTTACCTTCTCCCATCCCCTCAGCAATGTCCATGAGTGTTTTCTTTCTTTCTTTCTCAGTCCCTCTACCCACACCCCCAGCCTCCCATCACCCCTACTGGTTTTGACTGCCCACAAAATTCTTAGTGAGGTGAGCTAGGCAGGGAGGCATGAGGTGCTTCAGTTATCCAAGAACCCCCTGGACAGTGCCTGATCCAGGATTTTGGGAGCTCTCTTGATTCAGCTCTTAAAATTAATGTTGGAAGTACACAAAATACTCATTTTGGCTGAATGCCCAATGGCCTAATGTGAAAATAAATATTGGGTTGAAGCCAAATATCACCAACTTAGAATGAACTTCTGGAACAGGTTGTCTTCTTTATAAACTCACAGCCTGAATGAAATTAAATAGCAAAGTAAAAGTATGGTTTATAAAGCTTATTTTGCTTAATGTGATGAATAAAATGAACTAATAATTTTGCAAAGATTATAAGTATGGTTTATGTATAATCTTTATTATTCTGTCTTCCACTTTTATTTAAAATTATACAAACATTTGTCGACTCAAAAAGATAGTGTATAAACAATAAAATACAATACAAAAGAAATAAAATTTTAAAAATTAAAAAAAGAATAGTGTTATGTAGAGGTATTTCTGCCCAATATTCCTATTAGCTCCTGATTTATTTTCTTATTGATTTAACTATTTGAACGTTTTTAATCCTTGATTTTGTATATAAAAATTAACAGTTTGCAGTCATTAGTTACACTAGCAATTTACTTTTGCAGTAATAAATATATATTAATATTTATAGTTCAACTGACTGATATAATTTTAATATTTAAAGCTCATAAGTTTTTCTTTTAACTTTATGTTTAGATGCTTACCTCTATTTAAAAATGAATATTGATGTCAACGATAACTTCAAAAGAATGCTAGTCTGTTTTATTTAACTGATTATTTATTTATTTATTTATTTATTTATTTCAAGTTGTAGTCAGGTCTTTATTTAAAAATCTGATTGGGCAGCTTAGTGTTTTCCACCAGCATTGGTTTCAGAAACCTTCACAAGGCTCCATGATCTTTTGCTTAAGTGCTACCTCTGTGGGAGCCTTAGCAGCAGCCGTTCCTGTCTTTTTAGATGCTTGCTTAGCCTTTTCTTGCTTCCTTGGCAGCCCTGATAGCTTGTTCTTGAGCTTTCCTAACTTCAGGTTTTTAATTCCTCCTGGCCATTATATCAACAACAGATGCATCACTAATGGCCCTCTGGAATTTGCATGATGGGTTCTTTTCTTCTGAATTTCTTCCAACTATCTCCTTTTATGCTTTTTTTTTCTACAGAGGAGAGTCCAGTTTATATGTCAAGGATTCCTCTTGGAAAGAAATGCAAACTTGCATTTTGCATTAAGAAATTGGAAAAAACCTTCCTGTTTGTCCTGGTGTAGCGTCTCCCATTTCTGGGATAGACTTTGTACCCACTGAAGTTCTATAGCTTGACCTTCATGGTTACAGCTGCCAGAAAGAAGGAAAGATGGGGAAGAACAATTTAACTGATTTTTAAAACTCAAAGTGTGGCCCTGGGCCAGCAATATCACCTAGGAGTAATATGGTGCATTTCAAGCTAACCCTAGACTTAAACAGAATCAGGATTTGAGGGTGGAGCTGCATTTTAACAAGCCCTCCAGTTGGTTCAAATTCACATTGAAATTTGAAAAACTCTGGCCTTGAAAAGACTCTCTTATCCACTGGTTAGAAATGCAGGATTTCAGGCTCATCCTAGACCTACAGAATTAATATCTGCATCTTAACAAGATGCTTAAGTGATTTTTGTGCGCATTCAAGTCTGAGAACTGATGTCCTACCTAGAAGATATCTAAACTGAATGTTGTGTCTCATCATAACTGTCTCTCACCAGCTGACATTGAAGGGCCAGAGACTTTGAGTAGTCCTTGTGCCCCAGACTGACAACTGTACCTTATTTAAGACTCTTTCTTAATAACTGAAATATGAGAATTATTTCCACCAACAGTGAACAGATATTAATCTCATTCAATTCTTCCATTCTGCCTACAGTATCCCTTTTCAACCTTTAATTAGCATAACTACCACAAAAACCTCCTATCTCCTGTTAGCCTTTACCCCTGGTTTTGTTACACAGCAATAACTAACTGACAAAGTGTCTCCTACGGTAGCTTTATCAAAGTCATTATAAAGGCTTACCCAAAAGATATATTAGGAGATAACACACCGTGGTTGGCAAAAGTGGGCTTACAGTTGGGAGTATGCAAAAACAGAGTTTATTCTTGTATTCCTATTTATTAATTTGTATCTTTCTATATGAACTACTGTAAATTTACTTTTGCCCTCTCCTGTATAAAGGTGATTTAATCCTAATTCTTCTAGAACAGGATTCCCAGTATGGCTGTATATTAAAATCACCTGGTAGCTTAAAAACTGATATTCAAGGAGCCATCCATCCAATTAAATCTGAATCTCTGAGGATGAGATGCAAGCATTAATCTTTTTCTCAAAGCTACTGGGAGAATGATTCCAATATACAGCCAAAGGAAAGACAAAATGACCTAAAGTTTGGTTTGATTATCACACCTTCTATATGCAATATGGTCTATGCAGCTAAGCTTGATGCTCATGGAATTTCAAGTCCAAGCAAATGAACCCAAAAGTTTCTTAGTTTGGGAAGATGTTATTTCCTCACAGAGGAGCTTTTAAGCAGGAGGCAAGTGAGCTCTATCAAGAACATCACTCTAAAGAACCCCTATTAATTGTAAAATCCATACTAAATGCTTCAGATATATCAAAGTTGGCACATCAAAAGTCTGCCATAATACTCATATCTTGTTTTCTAGTCTTTCTAATCTGATGACTTCCCAAAATGTGTTCAGTTGCATTCCCCATCCACCTCCTTACCTTATGAGAAG
Source organism: Pteronotus mesoamericanus (assembly GCF_021234165.1). Taxonomy (NCBI): domain Eukaryota; kingdom Metazoa; phylum Chordata; class Mammalia; order Chiroptera; family Mormoopidae; genus Pteronotus; species Pteronotus mesoamericanus. The sequence continues at coordinate 29,020,461 of NW_026555105.1, read as the reverse complement.
GAAAAGGATCTTACATGTGAGGGTCAGAGTCCTGTAGGCAGTTTGGTGTCAACTTCTAACTTTGAACTCCAAGTTAAATAGTGGTTCTTATCTCTCAACATAGTCTTTTAGGAGAAAATACCCATTTTTAACAACTCATCTGGCAATAACACTATTGTTTTAAGTTTAACCCAAATCCCTCCAGCAGCTGAAGAGTTTTATCGCTGCTCTTGATGAGGAATTCTTGATTACAGCTCCATAATCCCAGATGGGCTTTGGAACTTGAAATTTTTGGAGTGTAGAAATGTAATGCAGTGAGCATTGCATATTGTATTAAATCTCCAGGGAGGCCTAAAGCAGCATCCTGTAAGAAACACATTTAAATCTGTGCAATGAAACACAAAAATTCATAGTAAGCAAGATAAATAACCATTATAAACAGCCTCATGTGGATTCTAGTTTTGTTATTAAACTGATGAGAAAATTTTAGTTTTCAGGGCTTTTTCTTGGGGCACCATGGATAAGAGATTGCACATTGCAAGTAACTGTAAAATAATTTAGAAGAGTGAACTTCGATCAGGTAAAGCTGAAGGGTAACAAATGAACGACAGCAGTGGTGTATACTGGAAAAGCTCATTTAACAGGTATTTTTCCCCCCCACAAGCCAGCTGGACCTGGAATGAGAACTGTCTGGTCCCTAGGGGGACTAGGCTCAGAGTGCCAATCAGGATATCGTGCAATAAAAAAGATACCAATTCAAACTGGGCAATGAGTTTTAGGGAAAGATTGAATAAGGAAAATAATTAGAAGCTTTGGGAACACCTAGAAATGGCATCTTGTATGTGGGCTAATTATTTTCAATGATGATTCATCCCCCAAGCAGTTTGCAGCTGTCTTCTCTTTATTTCTCCCTTTCTTTTAATTCACCGACATCAATGTGCTAGTGGTGGGTGGTTCAGGATGTCTTGGCCCATCAAGATTGCAGTTGGGAATCTGTAGCCCTCCTTTAGAAATATAGGCTGTTTTTCTTTCTGAGAATATTCCTGAAGATTTTTCTTTTGGCATTTACTTTTATAGAATGAATCCAATGTGAGATGTATCGGTTCAAAGATAGTCTAAAAATTCAGAAGCAACTCATTTCTTCCTCTTAAACATTTTACTAAATAAGAATAACCAAGCACCTCGGATGTATGTCACTTTTAAGATAATCTCAGGTGTTTTGTAATGTAAATTTCATCAACATATAGTGGACATACAAAAAAGAAAATTCATAAACGCACAGGTAGATGACTTATCACAAAGTTTACACACGCTATAGGCAGTGCCCAACAAAGAACTAGAGCACAACCAGTACCACAGCATCCCTTCCTATGGCTCCCACCTCAAGAGTGACCACCAACTTGTAGACCATAGGTTAATTTTGTTCATTAATTTCACTTTTTTATTTTTTATTTCTTTTGCTTAACATTGTATTGTAGGCATTCATCCACACTGTTGGGATGGTTGTAGTTAAACCGTTTGCCTCTTGCTGTGTGGTACTCTATTGTATGATGTGCAACTTAAACATTAACAATCCTTGGACCTGTGACTGCTCTAAGCTATTATGACCAATGCTGTTTTAAGCATCCTTGTACATGTCACTGTGTACATTTAAGCACACAGTGAACATGTATATACATTCCTGTTGCATACTTAGGGGATTCCATAGGTAGGTCAAAAGACATATAGATGTTCTGCGTTAGTGTACACTGCCAATCAGCTGTCCAAAGTGGTTGTACCAATTTGCACTCTGAGCAGCAGTGCATGGGAGTTTCATGGGGCTTTTCAAAACAGATATCCATGCACAGTGTTATTTTTCAGTTTAGGTGTTTGAAGTTGCCCCTCAGTCTTATACCTATAAGGATCCTCATCATTAAGCTACAAACCTCTCCTTACCTTTTAAAATAATCTCATGTTTTAAAGTAAGCTCCAGGTTTCAAAAGAAATATGCCGGGCTCACTGTTTTATGAGCATCATGGCATGCCACGTCCTTTCCTAAACTTTCCTGAGTCGTCTTCAGCAAAACCTGGCGTACTATTTTGACCATATCTGGACTTCCAGAGAGCTCTTTCTGGAATTAAAAGATTTTCAATTTTGGGAGCAAGATTCAGTATTAAAACACAATTTACAAATCATTAGAGAGTTAGCTGAGGGAGTGTCCTCAACTCTTGCAAAATCGAACACTGACCCTAACTTGAGACAGCAAAGTTACCAGGGTGATTTTCACGTGTGGTTTCTGTGTCTTACTGCTCTTTAGCCACATTTATGGACATTCACAAGACAAAGAATATATAGTCTATATATAACTCATAGAAAGCTTCATGTGGCCTTATTTTATGCACAGGTGTATAAGCTAGTAAAAATGACACCTATGAGGGGCTGAGGGAAAAACGCCCCCCAGCAATTTCTTAACTGCTATGTGTCAGGCAGTACGATTTAGGCTTTAGGCCCTCGCCACTCAAAGTGTGGTGGAGGATCAGTGGCACCCACAGCAACAGGGAACTTGCTGAAATGAGAGTCTCACGCCCCACTCAGACCTGTGGTCTTAGAACCTTCATTTAACCAGTGCCCAGGAGATACTGATACACATTAAAATTTGAGAAATGCTGTTTTAGACATTATCAGAATTAATCCTGATTTTGACCAAACGAGAATGGGAGAAACAGAACCCTGTTTGTTTGTTTGTTTAATATTCTTCCCCCAGCTTTATTAAGATATAATTCAAAAAACAAAATACAAAAAAAACAGACAGCTCTCTCTGGAGCATGCCCATGCCTTTCTTGCCTCTCAGGCATGCATCTTTACTTTTCTCTCCTAAATTCCAAGGCTCCCCATGAGACTTGCAACCAGAGGAGCTACGGGCAGTGGTGGCTTGTTCCGGGCTTACCCCTTCACCCTGTCTCCAAGGCCCCCTTTTCTCTGACTTTTCAGTGAGCTAACAGCAGTTCTGCTGTGGCTCAACTGTTTCTTAAAACATTTCGAGAGGAACAAAGCCGTCCCGCCTAGTCTTTCTCTTGTTGCTTCTTGTATCCTAGCCCCTTCCTTGTTTCACTGTCCCCAGCTGTAATAAAAGTCCTCTAAAAAAAGAGAGACATATAATTGACATACAGTATTGTATATATTGAAGGTGTACAATGTGTTGATTTCATACACTTACATATTGCAAAATGATTATCTTTGTGGTGCTGGCTAATACCTATATCATATCACTTCTTTCTTGTAGTGAGAACACTTAAGACCTACTCTTTTAGTCACTTTCAAGTATACAATGCAGTATTTTAAACAACAATTACAATGCTGTATATTAGATTCCTAGAACTTATTCATCTTAAAACTGAAAGTTTGTATCCTTTGACCAACATCCCCCCATGTCCCCCATCCCCAGACCCTGGTAACCACCTTCTAGCTTCTGTCTCTGTAAATTCAGCTTTTTTAATCTCCACATATGAGTGATATACAATATTCATGTTTCCCTGATTAACTTATTTTGTTTTCCATAATACCCCCAGTTTCATCCATGTTGTTTCAAATATCAGGATGTCCTTCTTTTGCGTGGCTGTTTAATAGTCTACATCCCCTTTAGCCATTCATCTATTGATGGCACTTAAGTTGTTTCTCCGTTTCAGCTATTGTGAATAATCCTGCAATGAACACAGAAGTCAGATATCTCTTCAAGACCCTCTCTATATTCAGAAGTGAGGTTGCTGGATCATGTGGTAGCTTTATCTTTAATTTTTTGAAGAAACTCCATATTGTTTTTCATAGTGGCTGCACCAATTTACATTCCCAGCAATATCCCATTTTAGAGATGAGGAAGCAGAGGTATAGACAGCCTTTGGAAATACAAATTTAGAAAACGACTGACAGTAGAGCACAGGCTTATAATCAATATACTATGTGACCTCCAACCTATTTTATAAGCATTTGATTTATGTGTACATTTTTAGGAGCTTACTCTGGCAAAATAAATGATAACAGAGTCACAAAGTGAACAAGCTTAATAATAAATTAAGCATCTGGTTTTTTCAGTATTGACTTTGGGGAATGCTGATATTTTGCTGGCAAATGATTAAACAGGGGAGAAGGTGACAATAAATTGTTTTTTTCCTTCAGGAAAGGTGGGCAGTTTGGTGTGGCAGGGTAAGCCAATGAGTAAATGAGCTGACAATGTTGAACTTTACCTCAGCCCTGTGATTCCAGATAACAGAGCAGTTAAGATACTCTCCCAACATTTGTTCTCCAAAATTCCACCACCCTTTCCTATTCCAGGAAATGACTTACTGACAAGAAATACCCTCCCCAAATGACTTAGATAAGACTGGCAGTCTACTCTTTCTCATGACTCTCATCAGATTTGCAGATAACTTTGTTATTTACCCTGTGACAGCCAAACATAAACCTTTCTCCTTTTGCTTGAACTTGATGAAAAGCCAGAGGCAGACCTTCTACTTCCAGCTTTTTGTCTCATGAATGATTAGCTGAGATTAGAACTATTTGTCTCAATGAATCTAGCTTGACACAGAGATATAATTTCCTGTTCAGCTGACTGACAGCACCTGACTGCAAAATATTTCAACTGTAACTTACTCCACTTGCATAACTTGTCTACTCCTCCCTATAAAAGTCTAAGTCAAACTACCCTGCTCAAACACTGTAGGGTATTCTCCCTATTTTATAGCCTTAATAAAACCAATGGCCTTACTCTCAGTTTTTGTCTTGGCAGAAATCATGTTTTCATGTCTCTGATGACTAAAGGTTGGTGGTTAAACTGGTGAAAGGTAAACCTTGCCTGATTATATCTGAGCTTTGTACTCTCAAGGGAAAATATAACATTTTTGAATCTTGCAAGAATATCTTCTCCCCAATTTACTGTCATCTCGCCTCAGGTTGGGTAAGTCTAATAAGCTATGATCCTCTCAAATGTTCTCTAGGGCCCAGGACATCACCTGGCTCTAATATTAGCCTATATTACATCCATCCTTAGCGGGTTTAGCAGCCTCTGAGTATCCTGTTGAGGTGCTGAAGGTGTTTGAAAATGTGAGAATGTTTAAAGCAGAAATCCTCTAAATGTTTAAGTGCATATGAAGTTACAGAGTTGATCTGAAAAGCATAGGAAAGCTTTGAACTAATATCTATAACACAGATGCTCTTTCAACATTTGCATTTCACTTAATTTCATTTTCCCCTTCTAGAAGCCTGCTTAGCATGTGAACACAAAATGTGTTAAGGAAGAAATACGTATTTATTCTATTTCATTTGTCACAAAGAAGAAAAAGAAACCACTTTCGTATACTTTACAAAAAGACATGCTTTCTACAAAATAGAATCCTAGAAGTAGGATGGAAGGGAAGAATTCATTTACTCCATCTCTCATTTTTGCCATTTTAGAAGCAATCCTGAAATTAATAAAAACTCATCTGAGTATCCTTTTTTTGCATTGCATCTGTGTTGTGGATTCAATGTTGAATGATTAAAGAATACACAATAAATAGAGAAGTCTGGATTAACAAAATGGTTTTTGGCTTGATTTTCTAATCCTGACAGCTGAGTGTGGTATTTGGTGGTCTTTTCATATAAAGTGTAGGTTGTATTTAATGAATTCAAATTAGAAACTTTTTTAGGTTTTCTTAAAATCTGGGCTAAGGCATCAGCATAAACATGAATTTAAAAATCTATTGATTACTCTTTCTGTAAAACTCTATAAAGCTATTAGAATTCTTATAGCCAAAAAAAGTCAATATATAAATGCTTATGACCATAAAAAATGTTTATTCTGCATATAGACTATGCAGAAAGGTCACTGCTTACATCTCAGACATTTTTACTGCCTACTACCGACCTGTTTTCATGGAAGTATCAAGCTTTATTTTTATATCTTTATTTTCTGGCCTGTCTCTGAAGAGTAATTAGGCAGAAACAAGAACACTGAAGATAATTAAAAGGTTGCAATAGATTTCAAAGGTAGTAAGAAATACCATCAAGCAAAGTATAGACCTGTAGCACTATGGCAACAGAATGAGTGGTTGAATTTTGAGTCTTAGAACTGACTTATTTTTGTAGTATGAATATGCTATTAGGTTTTGCAGAGTTATCTTAGTGTTTTTATAAAATAATCTCTTTACTTTAAATCAGTATACAGGATCTCAAGACCATTGTTCATTATTTTTTCTACATTAATTATAAACTGAGGTAATCTAAGGTCAAAATAGTATTCTATTTTTTTCTACCTTTATTGAGATATAAGTGACATTGCGCAAATGTAAGATGATTTGATACATGTATATAATATGAAATGATTACCACCATAATGTTAGTTAACACCTCCACCTCCATGACCTCATATACTCACCTTTAGTGTGTGTGTGGTAAAAACACTTAAGACTTACTGTCTTAGCAATTTTCAAGTATATAGTACATTATTATTAACTATAGTCACTATGCTGTACATTAACCTCCAGTATTAATTCATCTTGTAATTAGAAGATTGTACTCTTTGACCACTAATTCCCCATTTTCCCTACCCCTTAGCCCCTGACAACCAGCAGTCTTATCTTTATCTGCGTGAAAAATTCTATTCAGGCCCTGAGTGGTGTGGCTTAGTGGGTTGGGTGTTGTCCTGCAGATGTAAAGGTTGTCGCTGGCTCGATTCCCGTAAGGGGACATGCTTGGGTTGTGGGCCAGTTTCTCGGCCAGGAGTATGCAACAGGCGACCAATCGATGTTTCTTACATTGATGTTTCTCTCCCTCCCTTCTCCTCTCTCCGGAAATAAATAAATAAAATCTTTAAAATTAAAAAAAAATTCTATTCAGTTCCTCTGATCATTTTTAAATAGGACGATTGATGATGATGATGATGATGATGATGAGTTGCTATTTAGTTGTATGAATTCCTTATATATTTTGAATATTAACGCCTTATCAGATAGATAGTTTGCAAGTATCTTCTCCCATTCTTTAAGTTACCTTTCCATTTTGTTCATTGTTTCATTTGCTGTGAGAAAGCTTTTCATTTTGATAAGTAGTCCCACTTGTTTATTTTCTTTTTTGTTGCTTGTGCCAAAACCAATATTAAGGAGCTACCTCCCTGTATTTTCTTCTAGGGGTTTTATAGTTTTGAGTCTTACATTTAAGTCTTTAATCAGATTCAAGCTAATTTTTGTGAGTGGTATATGATAGGGGTCCAATTTCGTTCTTTTGCAAATAATTATTCAGTATAATTTTCCCTCTTAGAACTTCATTTGCTATATCCCCTAAGTTTTGGTATGTTGTGTTTCCATTATTGTTTATTTCAATATTTTAAAATTTCCCTTTGATTTCTTCTCTTATTCATTGGTTGTTTAGGAGTGTGTGGATAATTTCCACAAATTTGTGAATCTTCCAGTTTTTCTCTGATTATTTATTTCTAGTTCTTTATTATTTTGGTCAGAAAAGATACTTGGTATAATTTTATTCTTCTTAATATTTGCTAAGATTTATTTTGTGACAGAACACATGATCTATCCTAGAGAACTTGAGAAGAATGCATATTCTGCTGCTGTTGTATAAAATGTTATGTAGATGTCTGTTAGGTATATTTAGTTTGAAGTATAGTTCAAGTCCAGTGTTTTCTTACTGATTTCCTGTCTGGATGATTTATCCATTGTTGAAAGCAGGATATTAAAGTCCTCTACTATTATTGTCTTGTCGTTTATTTCTCCCATTAGAAGTATTAGTATTATCTGTTAGTATTTGCTTAATGTAGCTACGTGCTCCAATGTTAAGTGCACATATATTTACAAATATTTTATCTTCTTGATGACTTGACCCCTTTATTGTCATATAATGACCTTTTTTTGTCTCTTGTTACAGTTTTTGACTTAATTCCTATTTTGCTGATAAAGTATTGCTACCTCTGCTCCCTTTGTTTTCTATTTGCATGAAAAAACATTCCCCATCCCTTCACTTTGATACTATGGGTGTCATTTAAGCTTAAGTAAGTCCCTTGTAGGCCGTGTATATTGAGTCTTGTTTTTTTTTATTGTTTTATTTTATTATTTAACAAAATTTATTGGGGTGACACTGGTTAATAAAATTACATAGCTTTCAAGTGTACATTTTTAAAATTAATTCAGCCACTCTATACTTTTTTTTAAACAGAAATTTATTTCTCATAGTTACGGGCACTGGAAGTATGAGATCAGGGTGCCAGCAGGGTTGGGTCCTGGCTTGGGTTCTCTTCCTGGCGATCCAGCCACTCTATACCTTTTGATTAGAAAATTTAACCAATTTACATTCAAAGTAATTGATAGGTAGGGACTTATAATGCAGTCTTATTAATTGTTTTCTGGCTGTTTTGCAGTTCTCTTGTTTCTTTCTTCCTCTTTTGCTGTCTTCTTTTGTGAACTGATGATTGTCCATAGCAGTATTCTTTGATTCCTTTTTCTTTTGTGAATTTAGTCTAGGTTTTTCATTCATGGTTACCATAAGGCTTTCATAAAACATCTTATAAATAAATCAGTCTATTTTACACTGATAACACCTTAACTTCAACTGAATGCAAAAACTACTCTTTTACCCCTCCCCCACCCACCACATTTTGTTTGAGAGATCACAGTTTGCCTCTTTTTATACTGTGTATCCATTAGCAAATTATTGTAGTTTCAGCCATTTTTAATACTTTTGTTATTTAAGCACTACATTAGAGTTAACTAGTTAACACATCATTGTAATACAGCATTTGAGTATTCTGGATTTGACTATGTACTTACTTTTACAAGTATGTTTTATATTTGTATGTGTTTTCATGTTGCTAATTAGTGTCCTTCACTTCAGCTTGAAGAGCTCCTTTAAGCATTTTTTTGTAAGGAAGGTATAGTAGTGACGAATTTGCTCAGCTCTTTTTTATTTGGGAAAGTATCTTCCCTCCATTTCTGAAGGACAGCTTTGCCAGGTAATGTATTTTTGCTGGCATTTTTGTTTGTTTCAGTATTTTGAATCATCCTCTGTCTCCTGGCCTGCAGGTGGCTTGCTGAGAAATGCACTGATACTTACAGGGGTTCCTTGTATACAGTGACTTTCTTTTCCTCTTACTGCTTTTGAAGTTCTTTAATTTGAGACAGCTTTATTATAATGCACCTTGGAGGAGACAATTTTGGATTGAAATATAAACTTGATGAACGTGGATGTCTAAATTTATTCCCAGATTTGGGAAGTCCTCAGACATTATTTTTTTAATAAGCACTCTGCTCCTTTCTAGCTTTCTTCTTTTCCTGGGACCCCAATAATGCATAGATTGTTTCTGTTAATGGAATCCTATGGTTCACACTCTTTTAAATTCTTTTTCCTTTGCTCTCCTCTGACTAAATAACTTCAAAGGACCTTACTTATACTTCACAGATTGTGTCTTCTGCTTGATCCAGTCATTGATGCTCTCTATTTCATTTTTCATTTTATTCATTGTATTCTTCAGCTCCATAATTTTTATCTGCCTGTGAATATGTGTTGCTCATATGCTGTTTTCCTGATTTCACTAATTTTTCCTGTTATTTTTGTACCTTTATGAGCCTCCTTAAAATAGCTATTTTAAGTTCTTTATTGGGAAAATCACAGATCTCCATTTTCTTAGAATCAGTTACTTAAAAATTATTTTGTTACCTTGGTGGTATCATGTTTCCTTGATTTTATGTGCCTTGAAGATTTCCATTGCACTCTACATTTTTTTTTTTTTTGGAAGAAACAGTTACCTTCTCCAGTCTCTACTTAGAGACTCTCTCCAGACCCAGCTTAGAGAGAGAAAAATACCTTCCATCAGTCATGTTGCAGGTTTTGAAGTTTTCTTAAACCTCTTTGATGGATATTCTTCTCCATACTTCTTGTTCCCTATTTTGAGGAAATTCTTAAGATTAAATGCCTTCTCTCAATCCTGCAAAGCCAGGCTGAGTGCTGACAGCCTCCCTTTTGATTTCCCTAATTTCCCTATGACAGTACTGATTGCTTAAATTTGTGTGGTTTATTCTAGTCTCACAGAGTAAAACTTGCTTTGTGTGTATGCTAACTAGCCATCTGCAAAGACTCACTCTTACCACCATCAGAAAAATGCACAGAGAGCTGGCCATGATGTAGAGGCATGTTTGGATGAGGCACATGGATGTTGGTGGTGCCTGTGAGCCAGGTGAGGGGATCCACAGGTGAGGTGTCCCTAGTGCCACATGGGTGAGCTTCCTGATGAAGTCTGTCATGCAGTCCCTAAAATCTGCATTCCCCTTTGCTCTCTGAAGGCCCTGTCTACTCTTTGCCCTGGTGCTCTCTTCCCCACAGCTGTCTAGCACACCTCAGTGTTCTGGATGTGGTAAGAAAGAAGTGGGTCTCTTTGAAAATCCTAGTGCTCACTTACGTGTTCTAATATTCCCTTGTGGGAGAAATTCTGTGTTCAGAAATCACTGAGTTATGCTGCCCTGGAGGAAAGGTGATGCAGGTAAAGTGAAATTGTTCCTCCTGAATGCATCAAATCTCTGATATTTTTGCTCCAATGGTGTGATGGAACTTCTCTGCTGGGCCACTGGACTCACACAAAGGCTCTCTTGTTCATGGTGATTGCTTAAACCAGTGTTCTTTGAGGGAGAAAATAGTATAAAACTCTTATTTTGTCATGATGATGATCAACCTAATAATGAACATCCACTCATATTCCACTGATCAGAACCTTGATATATGAATCCAACCTAATAGGGCTGAAAAATATAGTCATCATATGTGCCAAGAACAGGAAACAAGATTGAGTATGTAGCCATTTTTACTACAATATGATAGAGCTAAATATATGAGGTCTGTCCAGAAGGTATCCAGACACATACTATGTAAAATAGAGACATTTATGGAAGAAGATACAAGATACAAGAAACATTGTTGATAGGACAATGGCACCTCAATCCCCCTCGAAGTAAGCACCTTGGGACCTCACATAGTTCTCCCAATCACCATCAGCTGCCCCATTGTATTTTCCTGAATTTCATCAACAGTCTGAAATCTCTTCCCTTTCAGAGGTGATTTTAGATTTGGGAAAATCCAGAAGTTGCTGGACACCAAATCTGGGCTGTAGTGGGGCTGGGTCACCTGGGTGATTTGATGTTTCACCAAAAACTCTGCACAGAATGTGATGCATGAGCAGGCTTATTGTGGTGATGAAGCTGCCAATCATCAGTTGCCTATAGCTGCAGACTTCTGAATCATCTCAATAGTTTCCATGGACAAATGTTCAAGCTTAGCAAAATTTGATATAGATTCAATGCTCTACTTACTCAGTCATTTTGAATGCAACAACCACATAGTACACATGCCCAGTTAATGGTGTCTACCATCCCTGCTAACTATTACAGTGAAGTCATCATTGTTCACACATGTGTTTTCTAGTCAGCTCTCCTTGGCTGCCAGGTAACAACAATGTTATACAAACGGTTCTTGTTCTATTTCTTAAATTTTTTTTATTGTTCAAATACATTTGTCCCCATTTACCCAGACCACATTCCCCTGCCCCACCCTTCCCAACCTCCCTCCCTCAATCCTTCCCCACTTTGGCTTTGTCCATGGATCCTTTATACATGTTCCTTGACTTGACCCTTTTCCTTCTTTTCCCGGCTACCCCCCTCTCTCTTCTCCTCTCATTACTGCCGTTTTATTTTTTCTTTCAATGTTCCTGGTTAAATTTTTCTTGCTTGTTTTGTTGAATAGGTTCTACTTATAGGTGAGATCATGTAGTATATGTCTTTCACCCCCTGGCTTATTTCACTTAGCATAATGCTCTCCAGTTCCATCCATGCTGTCGCAAAGGTAGTAGCTCTTTCTTTCTTTCTGCTGTGTAGTATTCCATTGTGTAAATGTACCATAATTTTTTGATCCACTCATTTATTGATGGGCACTTAGGTTGCTTTAAGCACTTTCCTATTGTAAATTGTGCTGCTGTGAACATTGGGGTGCATAAGTTCTATTGAATTGGTGTTTTGGGATTCTTAGGGTATAATCCCAGCAGTGGAATTGCTAGGTCAAAAGGCAGTTCCATTTTTAGCTTTTTGAGGAAATTCCAAACTGTTTTTCACAGTGGCTGCGCCAGTGTGCATCCCCACCAACAGTGGACTAGGGTTCTCTTTTTTCCACAACCTCGCAAGCACCTGTTGTTTCTTGATTTGTTTATGATGGTCATTTTGACTGGTGTGAAGTGGTATCCCATTGTGGTTTTCACTCGCATTTCTCTGATGGCTAGTGATGATGAGCATCTTTTCATATGTCTCTGGGCCCTGCGTATGTCTTCCTTGGAAAAATGTCTGTTCTGGTCCTCTGCCCATTTTTAATTGGGTTGTTTGTCTTCCTGGAGTGGAGTTGTGTGAGTTCTTTATATATTTTGGAGATCAAACCCTTGTCTGAGGTATCATTGGCAAATATATTTTACCATATGGTCGGTTCCCTTTTCATTATGCTGATGTTTTCTTTAGCCATGCAGAAGCTTCTTATCTTGATGAAGCTCCATTTGTTTATTCTTTCCTTTATGTCCCTTGCTCTAGGTGATGTATCGGTGGAAATATTGCTGCATGGGATATCTCAGAGCGTCCTCCCTATGTTCTTCTCTAGGATTTTTATGGTGTCGTGACTTATATTTAAGTCTTATCCATCTTGACTTTATTATTGTGTATGGTATAAGTTGGTGGTCGAATTTCATTTTTATGCATATAGCTGTCCAGATCTTCCAACACCATTTGTTGAAGAAGCTATTTTTATTCCATTTTATGCTTCTACCAGCTTTGTCGAATATGAGTTGACCATAGAGAAATGGGTTTATTTCTATGCTCTCTATTCTGTTCCACTGATCTATGTGTCTGTTCTTATGCCAGTACCAGACTGTTTTGATTACAGTGGCCTTGTAATACAGTTTGATGTCAGGTATTGTGAACTCTCCTACTTTGTTCTTCTTTCTCAAAGTTGCTGCGGCTATTTGGGGTCATTTATGGTTCCATGTAAATTTTTAAAATGTTTGTTCTATATATGTGAAATACATCATTTGTATTTTAATAGGGATTGCATTGAATTTATAAATTGCTTTGGATAGTATGAACATTTTGATGACGTTAATTCTTCCAATCCATGAACATGGTATAGGCTTCCATTTCTTTGTGTCTTTCTTAATTTCTTTCTTCAGTGTTGTGTAGTTTTCTGAGTACAGGTCTTTCACCTCCTTGGTTAAGTTTATTCCTAGGTACTTTATTTTTCTTCTTGCTATAGCAAAGGGGATTTTTTTCCTGATTTATGATTCTGACATTACATTGTTGTACAGAAATGCCTTTGATTTCTGAATATTGACTTTGTATCCTGCTGTTTTTCCAAATTCATTTATTAGGTTAAGTAGTTTTTTGGTGGAGTCTATGGGTTTTCTATGTACATTGTCATGTCACCTGCAAACAAGGACAGTTTTACTTCCTTCTTTCCAATTTGGATGCCTTTTATTTCTTTTCTGACTGGTGTGGCTAGGACTTTCAATAATTTGTCGAATAGAAGTTGAGAAAGTGGACAACCTTTTCTTGTTCCCAATCTTAGTGGGAAAGCTTTTAATTTTTGCCCATTGAGTATGAGGTTGGCTGTAGGTTTTTCATATATGGCCTTTATTATGTTGAGTATGCCCCCTTTACTCCCACTTTGCTGAGTAGTTTTGTCTTAAATAGACACTGTACCTTATCAAATGCTTTTTCTGCATCTATTGATATCATGTGATTTTTGTCTTTCCTTTTGTTTGTGTGATGTGTTATGCTTATTGATTTACAAATATTGAACCATCCTTGCATCCCAGGGATGAAACCCACTTGATCATGGTGGATGATCTTTTTAATGTATTGGTGGATGCGGTTTGCCAATATTTTGTTGAGGATTTTTGCGGCTATGTTCATCAGTGATATTGGCCTGTAGTTTTCTTTTTTGTTGTGTCTTTATCTGTTTTTGGGATTAGGATGATGCTGGCCTTATGAAAGAAGTTTGAGAGTCATCCCTCATCTTGGATTTTTTTGGAATAGTCTGAGAAGAACAGGGATTAGCTCTTCCTTAAATGTTTTTTTAAAATTTCTCCTGTGAAACCGTGGGGTCCCAGGGTTTTGTGTGCCAGGAGGGTTTTGATTACTGCTTCAATTTCACCAGCTATTATTGGTCTTTTAAGGCTTTCTGCTTCTTCTTCATTCAGTGTTGGAAAGTTATATTTTTCTAGAAATTTGTCCATTTCAACCAGGTTTTCAAATTTCTAGGCATATAAGTGTTCATAGTAATTTCCTGCAATCCTCTGTATTTTTGTGGTATCAGTTGTAATTTCTTCTTTTTCATTTCTGATAATATTTATTTGGGTCTTCTCCCTTTTTTTCTTGATGAATTTGCTTAAAGACTTGTTGATTTTGTTTTTCTTTTCAAAGAACGAGCTCCTGGATTTGTTGATCCTTTGAATTGCTCTTTAAGTTTCTATGTCATTCAGCTCCCATTTCTGGTCCCCATTTGGCGAGGGCAAGCAACGCACCCAAAGAGCCAAAAGCGGGGAAAATACACAATAGAAGACCCTAAACTGACCAGTGCCGTGGAGCTCGCCGGCCAGGGAGCCAGATGAGTACACGAGGTTGTGAATTAGCCCCCTGGTCTGGTGCAAGCACATGCGAGCCCAGGCAGGCGGGGGATCCTTCCGCGCTGGGAGTGTGCTCAAGGAGCCTGCATGAGAGTGCAGAGAGATCCCAAAAAATAGCCCAGCCCTGACCGAAGGGGTCACAGAGCTGCTCCAAGCAGGAGTCAGACAGAGGCATTAGACTCCTGGAAGGCTCAAAAAAACAACCAAAGATCCTATAGGGTCAGCAACTGACATCATCAGAGGCAGGCCCAGAAAGAAAAGTAAAGGACAAAAATACTTAACAGACTCTCACAAAAATGGGAAGAAAAAGGAGTTCCCCCCAAATGAGTGGAAAAGGGGACTCCCCACAGAGAGAGCTAAATGAAATAGAGGCAAGGGAACTATCAGATACTGAATTCAAAACAATGGTTCTAAGGAAGCTCAATGAGCTCAGCCAGCTCAAAGAAAACTATGAGAAACTGCAGAGAAACTATCAGAATCTTACAGAAAACTATATCAGCCTGGAAAAGGACATAGAAACTATCAAGAAGACACAAGAGGATATGAAGAATACCATTTCTGAATCGAAGAACACAGTAGAAGGAATCCAAAGCAGGCTGGATGAAGCTGAGGATCCAATCAGTGAGATGGAGGACAAGGTAGAAAGAAGCTCCCAGAAAGAACAAGAAATGGAAAAACGGCTCAAAAAGAATGAAGAGGCATTTAGGGAAATGCAGGACAACCTGAAACACAATAATATCCATATAATAGGGATCCCAGAAGGAGAAGAAGAGGAGCAAGGGATAGAGAACCTCCTCGAAAAAGTAATAATGGAAAATTTCCCTAATTTGAGGAGAGAAAGGCTCTCATGGATCCACGAGGCACAGAGGACCCCACTCAAGAAGGACTCAAGGAGGTCCACTCCAAGACACATCATTATTAAAATGGCAAATGTCAAAGACAAAGAGAGAATCCTCAAGGCAGCAAGGGAGAAGGAGAAAGTAACATACAAGGGGGCCCCGATACGCCTAGGAGCTGACTTCTCAACAGAAACACTACAAGCAAGAAGGGAATGGCAACAAATATTCCAAGCCATGAAAAGCAAGGGCCTACAACCAAGGCTGCTCTACCCAGCTAGGCTCTCCATTAAAATAGAAGGGGAAATACAGACTTTCCCAGACAAGAGAAGACTAAAAGAATACATCTCTACCAAACCAGCACTCCAAGATATGCTAAGGGGACTGGTTTAAGCAGATGAAGGAAGAGAATGAGACAGAGAGGAACACAGGTACAAAGAGAAAAGATGAGTAAGTTTCTATCAGTAATATCTCTCAGTGTGAATGGACTAAATGCCCCAATCAAAAGACACAGGGTAGCTGAATGGATAAGAAAACGTGACCCACACATATGCTGCCTACAAGAGACTCACCCCAGAGCAAGAGACCTACACAGATTGAAAGTAAAGGGATGGAAAAAATATTCCAAGCAAATGGGCATGAGAAAAAGGCCGGGGTTGCCATACTTGTATCAGACAAAGTAGATTTCAAAACAAAGGCCATAAAGAGAGACCCAGAGGGGCACTTTATAATACTTAAAGGAAGACTCTATCAAGAAGACATCAACATTGTAAACTTATATGCTCCCAATATAGGAGCCCCCAAGTGTATAAGGAAACTGTTGGATGACTTCAAAAAAGATATAGACAGCAACACACTGATAGGGGATTTCAACACCCCACTGTCAAAAATGGACAGATCTTCCAAAATAACATTAATAAACATATTGTGGCGCTGAATGACACACTGAATCAAAGAGACTTAACTGACCTATATAGAACCTTACATCCCAAAGAAGAAAAATACACATTCTTTTCAAATGCTCATGGCAGTTTTTCAAAGATAGACCACATGATAGGACACAAAGCAAGCCTCAGCAAATTCAGGAAAATTGAAATAATACCAAACTTTTTTTCAGACCACAAGGCCTTGAAACTCGATATCAACCTCAAAGAGAAACTTTAAAAACTTGCAAACTCATGGAGACTGAACAGTACACTATTAAACAATGAATGGGTCAATAATGAGATAAGAGAAGATATCAAAAAATTTCTGGAAACAAATGAAAATGAACAGACAACAGTCCAAAACCTATGGGACACAGCAAAGGCGGTCCTGAGAGGGAAGTTCATAGCAATACAGGCTTACCCAAAAAAGATAGAAACATTTCAAATAAAAGACCTAACACTAGAACTTCAAGAACTGGAGAAACAACAACAAATAAATCCCAGAGCAAGTAGAAGGAAGGAAATAGTCAAGATTAGAGCAGAACTGAATGACATAGAGACAAAAAGAACAATTCAGAGGATCAACCAATCCAGAAGCTGGTTCTTTGAAAAGATAAATAAAATTGACAAGCCTTTAAGCAGACTCATCAAGACAAAAAGGGAGAGGACCCAAATTAATAATATCAGAAATGAAAGAGGAGAAATAACAACTGATACCACAGAAATACAAATGATTATCAGAAACTATTATGAACAATTATATGCCAAGAAATTTGAAAATCTTGATGAAATGGACAAATTTTTAGAAAAGTATAATCTTCCAACACTGAAGGAGGAAGAAACAGAAAGCTTGAACAGACTGATAACAGCTGGGGAAATGGAAGCAGTCATCAAGAAACTCCCGGCACACAAAAGCCCAGGGCTGGACGGTTTCACAGGAGAATTTTACAAAACATTTAAGGAAGAGCTAACCCCTGTCCTTCTCAGACTATTCCAAAAAATCCAAGAGGAGGGAAGACTCCCAGACTCTTTCTATGAGGCCAGCATCACCTTGATCCCAAAACCAGATAAAGACCCTACAAAGAAAGAAAACTACAGGCCAATTTCGCTGATGAACATAGATGCTAAAATCCTCCACAAAATATTGGCAAACCGCATCCAGCAATACATTCAAAAGATTATCCACCACGATCAAGTGGGATTCATCCCAGGGATGCAGGGATGGTTCAATATACGCAAATCAGTAAACGTGATGCATCACATATATAAAAGAAAAGACAAAAACCGCATGATCATCTCGATAGATTCAGAAAAAGCATGTGATAAGGTACAGCACCCATTTATGATCAAAACACTCAGCAAAATGGGAATAAATGGGGCGTTCCTCAACATAATAAAGGCCATATATGAAAAACCTACAGCCAATATCATACTCAACGAGCAAAAACTGAAAGCTTTTCCACTAAGATCGGGAACACGTCAAGGATGTCCGCTCTCACCGCTTCTTTTCAACATCGTATTGGAAGTCCTAGCCACAGCGGTCAGACAAGAGAAAGAGATAAAAGGCATCCAAATAGGAAAGGAGGATGATAGTGTACATAGAGAACCCTGTAGACTCTACCAAAAAACTCCTCAACCTTATAAGTGAATTTGGCAAAACAGCAGGATACAGTCAACATTCAGAAATCAAAGGCATTTTTGTACACCAGCAATGCAATAGAAGAAGAAGAAATCAGAGAAAAAATACCATTCGATATAGCAAGAAGAAAAATAAAGTACCTAGGCATAAATATAACCAAAGACGTAAAAGACCTGTATGCAGAAAACTATATAACATTGAAAAAAGAAATTAAGGAAGACACAAATAAATGGAAGCATATACCGTGCTCATGGACTGGAAGAATTCATATCATCAAAATGTCCATACTACCCAAAGCAATTTATAGATTCAACACAGTCCCTATTAAGATACCAATGACGTATTTCACAGAAACAGAACAGACATTTCAAAAATGTATATGGAACCATAAATGACCCCGAATAGCCGCAGCAATTTTGAGAAAGAAACACAAAGTAGGAGGGATCACAATACCGGACATCAAACTCTACTACAAAGCCACTATACTCAAAACAATCTGGTACTGGCACAAGAACAGACCTATAGACCAGTGGAACAGAATAGAAAGCCCAGAAATAAGCCCAGGTCTCTATGGACATCTAATATTTGACAAAGGGGGCAGAAGCATCCAATGGAGCCATAATAGCCTCTTCAACAAATGGTGTTGGGAGAGCTGGACGGCTACATGCAAAAAATTGAAATTGGATCATCAGCTGACACCATACACAAAAATAAACTCAAGATGGATAAAAGACTTAAATATAAGTCGCAACACCATCAAAGTCCTAGAGGAGAACATTGGCAGGAAACTCTCAGATATCCCACGCAGCAATTTTTTCACTGATATGTCTCCTAAAGCAAGGGACATAAAGGAAAGAATAAACAAGTGGGACCTCATCAAAATAAGAATCTTCTGCATGGCAAAAGAAAACATCAGCAAAATGAAAAGGGAGCCACCCCTATGGGAAAATATATTCGCTAATGATACATCAGATAGAGGTTTGATCTCCAAGATATATAAAGTACTCACTCAACTCCACTCCAAGAAGACAAACGATCCAATCAAAACATGGGCAAAGGACCTGGGCAGATGCTTTTCCAAGGAGGAGATACAGAGGGCCCAGAGGCATTTAAAAGGATGTTCAGCATCACTAGCCATCAGAGAAAGGCAGATCAAAACCACCATGAGGGACCACCTCACACTGGTCAGAATGGCCATCATAAACAGATCCACAAACAACAGGTGCTGGTGAGGCTGTGGAGAAAAGGGAACCCTAGTACACTGTTGGTGGGAATGCAGACTGGTGCAGACTGTGGAAGGCGATGTGGAGTTTCCTCAAAAAGCTGAAAATGGAACTGCCTTTTGATCCAGTGATTCCCCTGCTGGGACTATACCCTAAGAACACCAAAACGCCAATACAAAAGAACCTATGCACCCCAATGTTCATAGCAGCACAATTTACAATAGCCAAGTGTTGGAAGCAACCTAAGTGTCCATCAATAGATGATTGGATCAAAAAGTTTGGTACATATACACAATGGAATACTATGCAGCAGAAAGGAAAAAAGAACTACTAAACTTCGCGACAGCATGGATGGAACTGGATAGCATTATGCTAAGCGAAATAAGCCAGGGGGCGAAAGACAAATACCATATGATATAAGCGGAACCTAACCAACAATGCAAAGATGCAAGGAAAATATGACCAGCAACCCTGAAAGGAAAAGAAATCAACAGAGACAAGAGGGAAGGAAGGAGGGGTGGGCAGGGAAAGGGAAGGGAAGGGGAAAGTCAAGGAACATATAGCAAGAACTCATGGACAAAACCAAATGGGAAGAGCTGAGGGATGGAAGGAGGGAGGGGGCAAGGGAAAGTTGTGGGGGGGAGGCAGAGACAAATGTATTTGAAAAAATAAATTTAAATAAAATTTAAAAAAAAATAAAAATGTGAAGACATTAAAAAAACAGAAAATTATTACATACAATTCAAGTGATTTGTAGAATGTTTTTAAGCATTAATTTTCATTGTAGATTTCTATGTACAATACTTAGTCCCTAAGAACCCTGACAAAGTATTGAAAAAAAAAAAAGTTTCTATGTCATTCAATTCTGCTCTGATCTCGATTATTTCCTTCCTTCTACTTACTCTGGACTTTGTTGTTGGCTTTGTTGTTGTTTCTCCACTTCTTGTAGTTGTAGGGTTAGGTTGTTTCTTTGAAATGCTTCTATCTTTTTTAGGTAGGCCTGTGTTGCTATGAACTTCCCTTTCAGGGCTGCCTTTGCTATGACCCATTGGTTTTGGAATGTTGTGTTTTTGTTTTCATTTGTTTCCAGAAACTTTTTGATTTCTTCTTTGATCTCATTACTGACCCATTCTTTGTTTCATAGCATGCTATTTAGCCTCCAAGACTTTGAATGCTTTTGAATTTTTTTCCTTGAGGTTTGTTTCTAGTTTCATGCCCTGTTGTCTGAGAAAATGCTTGTTATGATTTCGATTTTCCTGAATTTGTTGAGGCTTGTTCTGTGTCCTATCATGTGGTTGATCTTTTAAGATATTCCATGTGCATTTGAAAAGAATGTGTATTTTGCTTCTTTGGGATGAAAGGTTCTATATATATAAGTTAAATCCATTTGATCTACTGCATTTTTCAATTCCACAATCTCCTTGTTGATGTTTTGTTTGGAAGATCTAACCATTTTTGAGAGTGGGGTGTTAAAATCCCCTATCAGTGTGTTGCTGTCTATATCTTTCTTGAGGTCCTCCAAGATTTTCCTTATATATTTGGGTGCTCCTATGTTGGGTGCATATACGTTTACAATGTTTATGTCTTCTTGATGGATTCTTCCTTTGAATATTATGAAGTGTCCTTCTGGGTATCTTTTTATGGCCTTTGTTTTGATATCTATGTTGTCTGATATAAGTCTTGCTACCCCAGATTTTTTTTTCCCTGTCCATTTGCTTGGAATATTTTTTTCCATCTCTTTATTTTCATTCTGTGTAGGTCCTTTGTTCTGAGGTGGGTCTCTTGTAGGCAGCATATGTGGGAGTCATTTTCTTATCCATTCAGCTATCCTTTGTCTTTTAATGGGGGTATTTAATCCATTTACACTTGAAGTTATTATTGATAGGTACTTATTTATTTTTTCTCTTTGTACCCGTGTTCCTCTCTTTCTCACTCTTTTTCTTCATCTTCTTAAAGCAGTCCCTTTAGCATATCTTGCAGTGCTGGTTTGGTGGAGGTGTATTCTTTTAGCCTCTTTTGTCTGGGAAACCCTTTTCACCTTCCATTTTAATTGAGAGCCTTGCTGGGTAGAGCAGTCTTGGTTTCAGGCCTTTGCTTTTCACTCCTTGGAATATTTCTTGCCATTCCCTTCTTGCTTGTAGTGTTTCTGTTTAGAAATCAGCTGCTAGCCATACCAGGGCTCCCTTGTATGTTACTACCTGTTTCTCCCTTGCTGCTTTTAGGATTTTCTGTTTGTCTTTGATATTTGCCATTTTAACGATGATGTCTTGGAGTGGGTCTCATTGGGTTCCTCTTGAATGGGACACTCTGTGCTACCTGGACTTGCTTTCCATCATTACTTTTTCCAACAGGTTCTCTATCCCTTCCTCCTCTTCTGGTGTCCCTCTTATATGGATACTATTACATTTCAGGTTGTCCTGCATATCCCTAAATGCCTCTTCATTCTTTATGAGTCTTTTTTCATTTTCTTTCTCTTTCTGGGAGCTTTTTTCTACCTTTTCCTCCAGCTCATTGATTCGATCCTCTGGTACATCTAGCATGCTTTTGATTCCTTTTACTGTGTTCTTCAATTCATAAATTTTATCCTTCATTTCCTCTTGCCTCTTGTTGATAGTTTCTATGTTCTTTTTCATGCTGATATAGTTTGCAATAAGTTCCTCATAGTTTCCCTGTAGTTTTTGGTAATTTTCTCTGACTTCACTGAGCTCACTGAGTTCCTTATAACCATTGTTTTGAACTCTATATCTGATAGCTTACCTGCCTCTATTTCATTTAGATCTCTTTCTGGGGACCCATCCTTCTCTTTCAACCGAGGAAGGGATTTTTTTTTCCTTCCTATTATTTGTGAGACTCTTCTTTTTTGCTTTTGCTTCCTAAATTGATTTGTCTTGATTTCCTGACTCTGTGGTGTAAACTTCTATGGTAGGAGACCTGTGAGATTCAGTGGTGTAGTCTCCTGATCTTGACGCTCTTTGCATGCCTTTTATGCCATTTATGTTGGCTGTCTGGTACTAATTGGGCTTTGGTTGTTGTTTGGTCATTCTTTGGTTGGTCCTACTGTCTATCTGATTGAGTGAAAGTCACCCTGCCCACCGTGTCTTCTGTGTTTTTGTGCTGATGCTACCAGAACAAAATCACAAAGCCCAGGAAACAAACCTGCACCCGGAAAAATAACTCTCCCCTGCAATCCCACTATCAACAGCAAATGAACCAGTATTAAGAAGTTTGTAAAGAGATTAAGACTATTATAAGAAAGGAGAGAAATAAACTATTAGCATAAAAATCTAATGACTTAATATGCATCAACTTGATGGACCTGAAACGGAGGTTAAACAACTATATAGTAAAGAAAATATCACAAATCATGGAGAAGAGCACAGTGGATTTCATCTTGGTAGCCTCTAGTATTTACAGCTGTTTTTTCTTTTTGGATATGCCTCTGATGATGTCAGATGTAGACCCCATCTGACCTTAGGCATTCTGTTTGAGACTTCCAGGAATCTACTGTCTGTGCTGTCTCCTTCAGCTGTTAATCTAGTCACGCTGCACTCAGCAGTCAGGCTTAGGCACCACAGGGCCAGGACAGAGTCCCTCCTGGGGGTGGGGTTATTGTTTCCACTCACAGTGCTGCCACTCAGGGGAGTGGTCTACCTGAGCAAGGTGGCTGCTGCCATATACGAGATGAGTCAGCACTGGGATTCCACCAGCTACTCCCTCAGCTCTCACCCCAAAGCCTCCTTCCCCAGTGTCTCCTCAGGCATCTCTAACCCACTCTGCCCCTCCCTTTGCTGGAGACCAGGGTAAGTGACTGCAAATAAAAATTTATCCATTGTTCCTTTAAAGGGCTCTTTGCTTTAAAGGGCTGCCTGTCTCTGGCAGAGAGCAGCTCTGCTGCTTTTTGCACCTGGCTGTTATCTGTGTACTTTTTGGGCTCTGGTGCTGTAGGCTGGGGATCCCTGTTAATGGTTTAGATCCCACTCTTTTCAGGGGGATTCTAATGGCCATTTAAATATCCCTCTGGTGCTGCCACCTGCAGGCATCCTACCTGTCTTCTTGAGTCTCCACCACACTTCCTATCAGTCAGATTGTGCTAAAGCTGATTCTTCTGTCTGTCTGAGGTCATAAGACTTCTCTCTCACTATTGTTGAGTTGTTTGTTCTGAGTGACTTCTCCACAATTTAATTTTAATTCCAGATTGGCCTGGGAGGATGTCATTGTGACTCTCATTCACTCCTTTACTATCTTGAAAACCCTGTTCTTGTTAGATTAACAATAGTTGGACTTTTTCTGGACAGAACTCATCGTATTAGTTTTTCATGATATCTCAGAAATAACATTATGATTTTCAGATTTGTCCCCTGAAGAATTTGAAAACCATTGAGGCAGGTCCTTTTACACAATCGTAACTCCTATTGGGCTATAGAAATGTTGTTCCATCATTTTCAACAAAAAGATAATTGTCCTGGCAAAAAAGACAGAAGCAAATTAAATGTCAAAGATCGTAAATATTAATAAATATCTTAATTTAATGAATACCTTTATTCTTCTCTACATTTCAGTTCAAGAACAGCCTTTCTGGAATAAAGTTGAGACAAATACTTTTTCCTCAACTATAGTCTTGTAGGCTGGATTTTTTTACTTTTCTTTTTAACTCTTTAACTCAAGAGCTACACATATCATCTAGATTACAATATATGCCAAATTATTTGATCCCTAGTCCCTGAGGCTCTTTATGCATTTACATTATTCTAAAAGGAATGTTTTGGATGGTCATGTGGGGCTCTAGAGATTATAAGTGTTTTGGGATTAGTCCTACCAGAGTGTATTATTCTTCAGCCAAGCTAATTCCTTCAAACCTGTTTGTTTTTCAAGTTTCTACAATTCTCTGGTTCTATTTCATGTTGACCACAGGAATCTACTTCTTTGTAAAGTGGAAGCATAAAATGCTATATAACCACATATAGTTTTTAAAAACCTTTATGCTGTGCTTTGCAATGAAATGAATATCACTAACTTAGTGTCCAAAATAAAGGCCTTTCCAAAACACATTGAAAAGTTATGTCTAGTTCTGGGAAATAAACTTAAATGAATCAAGTGTAAATTTTATAAAAATAATAAAAGTATAAAATATGTAAGGATTACTACTGTATTATTATTAAGATAGAGAGCCCCTCCCCCAGTAATCACCCCATTATGTATCATGAGATATTGCTGGTTATGGTGATGGGGGCCAGGGAATGGCAACTCATTGGAGAATGTGATGTCATATTTGGCATAATTTTGGCAATATCCTAAAAAGATAAGTTATTATTATTCTCATTTTATTCAAGATGAAACTAAAGTTCAGTAGCTATCATTACATGGTTGGAAGAAGTAGAAACAAGATTCAGATGCAAATTTGCCATTTAAACTATTAGCAACACTTTTTCTATATCAGGGCTGCCTTTATTAGGATGATATTCAAGTACAGACTATATGAGTTATGGCAAAACACTTTGTATTTGGCTCTGGATTTGTTTTTGTTTTATACAGATTCTCAGAATATTATGAAATTTGATTCCTCATGTAAAAATTTCATACACTATATTCCTTTATTGAATTTCTGCCAATAAAAATTACTATTGTTTATTTAGGATTCCCATTGTCTGTGAAGAAAAGTTATGTTTTATTAAATTCAAAATCATAAATAAACTATTGATCAAACAAAGCAAAATAAAATATTTGAGGGTACAAAATGTATACTGGGCTTCCTGAGGGATGATTTGGGCCTCTTTGTTCAAGTTCTAAATATACTAAACACAGAAAACAGACTCAGCAACTGTATCATGGAAAGTATTCATGCATGATATAGAAACATGTTAATTCATAAAAAGTTCACAGTATTGCTTCTTATAGTCAGAGCACCGATACGCTTTAGTTTTCAGAAGACATACCACTATTAAAATTGTTTAATCTTTCTGGAGCTCAGTTTTGTCATCTGCAGAAAAGAAACAAAAAATCCTATTCTCACCTTTTGGAGATGTGAAGTTCAAATGAAATGATATCTCTTCATATTGACTTTTGTGCTATTGCCAGTACTGTCTCAGGGCAGGCCCAAGTTAGGGGCCTGGGTTGCTGCAGTTGCTGTGAACCTAAGCCAGACTTCTCAAGAAAGGAATAAGCTTGTCATTTCTCAGCTGAAAGTTTCTTCTACGTAGCACTGCTGATAGGACAATAAGCAAGGCCACGTGGGTATTTGTCATCATTTGATTTATTACTGACTGACATTGACCAAGGTCAGGGAGAGAAATATCACTTGGACCCAAAAGCTCTCAAACAGATTCAATTTAACCCTTCTATAAGTAACTTAAGAGTGTTTTCCTATCACCTTCAGCCGTTGTAACCTAAACCTCCTCCTCAAGGGGAGCTATGGAGATCACTGCTCGTTCCACTTCTAATTACTGTTCACTTCAATTGGTTGCATTCTTTCTTATTAGCAGATGTGGGAGGGCAGTCCTCACCAAGGCAACCCCAGGGGGTTATGCTCAGGCTCTGTGGGACTCTCTGCCCCATTAAGTCACATTTCAACTGTGTTCTTGGCTAATTTGCTTTATATGATTTCAAGAATATAAATAATTCAAACTTTTCTCGTCCACATTTTATTTACTTCTCCATAAAGTCTTGCTGACCTGAATACATTCCCATGTATTCATTGACTTTATACATTCTCTTTCTATAGCTGGCCTTAACATCTTCTCCTCCTTTGATACAATAAACTCCCCAACATATCTATATAAGCCTCTCATAGTGAAAAGGCCATAAATAAACAGGAGACCCTTTATAAACCTGATATTGCTAACATTAGATTTGTATTTCTCATTTTAAACCTAAAATATCATTCTGTCTCAACAATAGTTAGGATGCATTTTCTCTCTCTCGTCTCATGCTTTTAGCTCCAGCTCTCCTGCCTATTCAAAGTCCTCCCCTCTTTTCCAAAAAGGCTTAAATTCTACCAACTCTGGTATTGAAATTTGCTCTAAATACTTCCTTAATCTCTCAGACTTGACATTTATTGTTTGTAAAATACATTTATTAATTTGTGCAAGAATTGCTTTGCAATATTTACTTTGCTAGCTCTCTTGACCCTGTAGTTATCTTGTATACTGTTTAGTTTTATGCTAGTATCACTTCTCCCCACCTAGAATTTAACTTCTTGGGAACAAAAACTGTTGACTGTACTTCTAGATAACCTCACCCTACTCTGTCCATTGCCTTCATTGAGGAGTCCCTTCAGAAATGAGTGCTTGTATTTTTTTTTTAAACATATGCTTTCTATATTTTGCCAAAAGAAATGAAATGGTCTGGTATTTCTTTAACTGTACCTAAATCTTTTACTCCAAATATATAGTTTTTAAATTTAAGATTTACTTTATTTTTAATCTTCACCTGAGAACATCCTTACTGATTTTAGAGAGAGGTTAAGGGAGGGAGAAAGGGAGGGAGAGGAACATCAATGAGAGAGATAAACGTCACTTGGTTACCTTCTGTAGTCATCCCAACCAGGGACCAAACCTGCAACCCAGGCATGTGCTCTGGCTGAGAATTGTATCCACAACCTTTTGGTTTATGGGTCAAAACTCCAATCAACTGAGCCAAATCAGCCAGGGCCTGAGATTTACTTTTATTAATTGGAAAGTTAACAGAGAGAATTTATGGGGGTGGTGGTGATGATGGTAGAATAATTATCACCAATGTTCAATGAGAACTTCCTATATATCGTGCTGTAGTATACTTAAAACAAAACAAAACAAAACAAAAAATCATTTGATTTTTGTTCACAGTTCCTGGCACAGAGCTTATGAAACACTTGGAACTTCCTTAGTGAAAAGGGTACTTTTTGCTATTTATATTAAGCCTCCTTCTAAAATGCCTGAATTTATGCTAATTAAATGACTTAAGATAGGACTCTTAGATAGCTTTAGGATGGGGGCTGGAAATTTCAGACCCGTACCCCACACTGAGGAAAGGCTAGAGGCTGGAGATGCGGGTTAATCAAGTGGCTAATTATTTAATCAATGAAATATACACAATGAAACATCAATAAAAACTCTAAACTGTTGGCAGAAAAACAGCACCAGGTGTTAGACCAGGTCTTAGTTCAGCAACCTTGGTACTTGAGTTCTGGTTAAGAAAAAATTCACAGCTAGGATTCAAACTAAACAAGAAAGTGTATTTAGAAATTCAGAGGTAGAAGTGAGCCATAAAAAACTAAACTTAGGAAACAAGTTGGAGAGGCAAAAGAAAGGCCCTTGGAGCTTAGGAGAAAGAGTCAAGGAAAATATGGTTGAGGAAGGGGTTAGGGAATGATACTGCTGTGTTCTCTTGCTTCCTTGCTTTCTAGTTTTCTCGCTTTGGCTATTTGGGTCCCCTGTCTTATTAGTTTTTAAGGGTGGGGACTTGGGGAGGTCTCAGGGAAAGAGCTCTATAGAATATTCATTAGCTTTTCCGGTGTGACCTTTCAGGGTCATGGACTCTACTGATTGGTTGGCACTAGGGCAGGGGTTCATTAGTCAGTGTAGCTGGTCTTGATGTCAACATGGCGTCACTTTGTCTGGTTTTGCTGCTTTTCTGGGCCTGGAGCTGAAACACAACTGAGGCCTAAATGTTATCTCTAGGACATAATGCTTAAAGCAATGGCAGTTCAGGGGCTTGTATGGGGTCATATGAAGCTATTCTCCTACCCCTTGTTCTTCCTCTAAGGAGGTCTAAAACCATGTGACTAGTAATATGCCAGGGGAGAAAAGATCACCCTGGGTGTGAGGTTCTTGTTTTTCCAGTTCTTTCTGATGCTAGGTAACTGGGGCTTTCTACCATGGTGACCTTCTGCAACTGTCCTATTGTCCTTGCTCTGCTCACGTCTGTTTGACTGCCTACCACGGAACTATCTGGCTTAGCTTCCTGGTCAGTGAATTCAATAAACTGGCAGAGCGGTGAGCCCCAACTCCATAGGGACAGAAGGTCTTACACTCAGGACCCTTCCAGACCTTGCACCTTGTATGTCTCTTCATCTAGATGTTCATTGATTGCTATCCTTTCTAATAAAAATGGTAATTGTAAGTACAGTGTTTTCTTGAGTTCTATGAATAGTTCTAGTAAATTATCAAACCTGAGAGTGGGTGAGAAATCCTGAAAATTTGTAGTTTGCTGGGTAAAAGTATAACCAAATGCAGGTCCAACTGCCTGCTGCTTTGAAAGCCAATGCTTGAGTCAGGTGCTGATGTAAGGAAAAGTGGTTTATTCAGGTCCTGGCTGCCTGGAAAATGGGAGACTTTTGTCTCAAAGCCCATCTCCTTGGGAAGATGGGGGACTCGTGTCTCAAAATCCATCTCCCTGGGAAGATGGGGGACTCGTGTCTCACAGCTTATCTCAACACCTCAGTGCAGGCAGAAGTTTTTATAACGAGGGAGAGGAGAAGCAGAACAAAGAAATCAAGGGAGTGGGTTGAGAAGTTTTCTACTTGCAGAGTCTATTCCAATTAGGCAAGTGATGGTCTGGTTTGTGTCATTTTTGTTTAGTCATTCTGGCTTCAGGCCATCCTGGCTTTATGCCATTCTGGCTCCACAGTTGAAGGTCAGCAAATGTCCCAGAGCTAGGATGCTTGAAGGTGGGAGTCTGTGTCTTTTGAAGTTAGGTCCCAGGATTCTTATACAAACATGCTGTTTATCTACAAACAACATATTAGTCAGAGCTAGAATTTACAGAAACAATGTCAAAAGAATGATGGGGTGGGTTACAGTACCCCACTGTTAAAATTTTCCGCTGTTACAGTGTGGGTGGCTTTGGGACACCCGGGACTTGGAGCTGGCATCTGAAGTGAGGGGGAGTCTTTTGGGACTCCGTCATTAACCTGTGGGGTCTGTGCTAACTCTGGGTAGGTAGAGTCAGAATTGAATTAAATTGTTGGATATCCAGCTAGTGTCAGAAAATTGTGTCAGAATGTACGTGCCACAGGGCTAAGCACTTTCTTTATATTACCTCAGCTCATCTTCGCAGTAAACCCACGAGGTAAGTGTGGTTATCATTATTCTTTTATGCAAATTAAGAGATTGGAACACAGAGAGTGAATTCTCCAAGATCAGAGAGGACTGGTTTCTTGGTGTCCAAGTCCAGTGAAGTGACACATAATGTTATACTGCTCCTCAGTCTGACAAGTCTCATAAGGTAAGATAATCCACTGGGCGGTGGGAAAATAATGGTATATTGGACACCTCTTTTGCTCACCTGTGGGTTCTTTTGGCCCCTTGTCTTAACATGCTTAATTCAAATTAGTCTAAAGCAAATATCCTAGATCTTCTCCCTGAAGCAGGTTACTCTGTCTGAACCTCTTGGGCAGGAAACGGGAGAGGGTCCAAGTTCCTGTGTTCTTTGTTTCCTAATAAATAGCTTAAAATCAATATAGCAAGAAGCAGCTTTAGGGTGGCAGAATTTTGGTCCCTTTACCTCCTCTGTCCCACATTTCTCCTTCCTTAGATTATTTCCCAAATAAACTGCCTACATTTTTGCAGGCTCTACTCTCCAAGGAAACCACTTGGTGAAATGAAATGGTGAAGACAATATACTGTTAACTTCAGCCAGAGGGATACCGACGGCAGCAGCTTAAAGACAAAATGACACAACAGTAAATGGCTTCTCGCAGAATTAAATGCTCCTGCTCAACCCTGATTTGCTGTGAAACAAAATATGTTGGAACTAATTAAAACTGTTTTACATCATGGAATTTTCTGAAAGAGATGACCTTGAACTAATAGCATTTAAAATGATGAATGGTATAGCAATTGAAACTTAACATCAGTGAAGAGCGTTCATTAGAATTTATGGAAAAATTAACATGAAGAGACTTCAAAGTTGATAAGATATCATTCATGTGAGTTTGAAATGTGTTTTATTTTGAATAAAATTCACTTTTATTTTATTCTAAATCTGAGGTATTTAGAATAAAAGCTTTTGATAACTATTATTTGGCTGAAGAAGACACATGGCTTTATTATACTGATGTTTACATTCTCACCATTTGGTTCCTGGCTCATGATAGACTCTTAAACAAAAATGTATATTGAATAAATAGAAACTTAAGATTGGTGACCAGAAGTTGTATGAGGTTGGATTGAGGCCACCAAGACATATTCAATATATCCATGGTCTTACCCAGCCCCCTATCCCTGAATGTGACCTTATCTGCAAAAAGGGTCTTTATAGATTTAATTAAATGAAGGGTCTCAAGATAATTCTGGGTTAACAGGGTGAGCCCCAAGTCAATGCCAACTGTCCTTACCTTGGCTGGTATGGCTCAGTTAGTTGGAGTATCATCCTGTAAACTAAAAGGTCACAGGTTTGATTCTTGTTCAGGGCACATGCCTAGGTTTCAAGTTCTGTCCCCGGTCGGAGCACATGTGATATGCAATTGATAGATGTTTCTCTCCTGCATCGATATTTCTCTCCCTCTTTTCCCTTCTCTAATAATAATAAATAACAATGATAATAATAATAATAAATGTATTTATAAGAAGAGGAAAAGAAGTAGACACAGGGGTCATCCACATGAAGATGGAGACAGATATTAGAGTTATGCCGCCACAAACTGGGAAGATAGGAAGCCATCAGAAACTGAAAGAGACAAGTCACATTCTCCTCTAGACCATTTGAGGGGGTACAGCCCTGCCAACACCTTGATTTTAGATCTGACCTATGAAATTTTAGTGACAAAGTTTGTGGTAATTTGTTATGGCAGCCCTAGAAAACAAATGCAGAGATATTAAAATAAAACAAAACATGTAACAAAAACTAATAAAACATAAAACATGGCTTCAACCATAAAACCATTCAACAATTATTGATTGAGCATGTACTATGTGCCAGGTATTTCTTTAGGAAAACATCAATAAATAGATCAAAACCATCATAGAGCAACATAGAGATCCCTGCACGCACAATGCTTACATTCTAGCAATATTCTGATCAGAGAAATTGACTTATTTGAAACTCCTTCATTCTTAACCAAAATGTGTATGTGTATGTACCTATGTCAGACCCAAATGCAGAGGTAAGAAACTGGTAAAGACATCACTCAGAGAATGAAGATTGCATAGCAACTCAGGCAGAACTTACTCCTCATGGAGAATGCAAGCCCTAGATTTCCAATAAAAGTTATGATTTTTTAAAACAGGATAAAAGAAGGAATACATTCAGGATTTTATGATCTCCAGATTTCTATTTGGCTAATGGGATAGATTGAGATCGTCCCCTTAGCTGGGATGGAACACTGACTTTCTGTAAATAGGCACAGTGATTCTGCTAAAATAGAGCAGTATGCAGTATGGAAAAAAAATAAATGAAGGAAATTTTTCTAAAATTCTTTTTTCTACACTGCTTTTTAAAATAGAATGTTTCTTAAATTTTGACAGGTGTCATTGATTATCTACTTGAGAGGACTAGCCAATACACTAGACCAATGAGCATGTAACAAACCACTATTAAGGGATAGGTTTGGTTCAAAAGCTTGTGTGTGTGCGTGTATGTGTATTTGAAATTGTATACTTGTGATCGTGATATTCTCTTGCCTTTTACACTATATGAATTTAATTAAATTTAATGATCTCAATCAATATAAACTTAAAAAACCAAACATATAATTTTGTGCTAAAGTATTGTTTGTATGATTGAAGGAAATCATACCATTATTTTAGCACATTCTGGTAAAAGCATTTTGGTTTCCAAGTGCTCTAATACTGCAACAATTCTGAGTCCTGCTGGGTTAGCATCAATCAGCCAGCAGAACAAAGCTCTAAAACATTAGAAAGACAAAGCTTAAGGTGAGAAATCAAATCCTATAGAAATAATAATTTGGTGCATATGGATGAATCAGATCATGTTCTTACATTTTAGAACACACACACACACACACACACACACACACACACACCCCCTTTTAAGTTTGCATCTGACATTCTGCTCATTGGGAGTGAGCCCCATGGTCAATGGGTCAGTGTGAAATAGGAATCTTTGTTCCCTCAGTTTCCTAAATCCCTGAATGCCTCATGTATTGTGTGTGTGTTTCTGTGCACCTGAGTTTAATATAATTCTTGAGTTTAATGGTACATTATTTTTCATACGACATGTCCTCTGACTCCAAACCAACTTCTGTCACTGGCCTTTTTCCAGGCCTCAAATTGTGTTAAATTGTTTGAAAGGGATACAAATGTTGTTAGGTATAATTTGAGGGGCTTTTCAATTTTTAAAATTGATGCTGGAATTTCTGTCACATATTGAATCTAAACTCAAAAGAAAAAAAGAAAGAGAATCTGTTGAATATTATAAATAGCTGTGTAGTCACTCAGCTAGTTACATATTAACAAAAGAGAAGAGAACGAAACTGGCTAAGCCTAAACCTGATTAAGTCTGAAAGTTACAGATTCAGATACACCAGGGGACAGCCACCTTCTCCCCCAAAGGAGATTTAATTCCTGGGCAGCAGGCAGGAAGAAAGATAGATTTTCCAATCTCCCCAGGGGACATCCAGTCCCTTTCAATAGATTACTGAGGGAAGGAAGAACCAGCAAAGGGAAAAATTCCTTTGCTGGGCATATGTGCAGTAGGAGACACAATGGTGACCATAAAGGGGAGGCATCTAACCTGGGGAAATCTGGGGAAAAGATCAGAGAGGATTAGGGACATGGAATCCCCAATTAATCCAAGAAAGGGTTTGGATAGGGGGAGGGCCCAGCACAAGCTCACAAGGAGCCAGGAAACAGATTGGTTAGCTCGGAAAAGAAGCCTGCTCTTTCCCAAGGCTTAGATAATATAATCAAAGCTTAATAAAGGCCTGAGGTTCATATATTCACTTGCATGCTCTCTCTTTATAGCTGCTGTGCAGGTCTGGGTGTAGCAGCCTTGTTGACTAGGAGCCAGAGGGCGGCAGAAACTGGGCTGGACTGCTGGAGCTTCAGATGCCAATGACCAGGGAATAGCATAGCATCTCTAGACCCTGGTTCTCCCAGACTTGGTGAGGACAAGCATGGACCTGAGAACCCAGGTCTTGGGCTTCTTTTGCAGCAAGATGCTCCTTTTGCAGGGTTTGGGCTTCTTTTGTACCAAGACCTAGTCAAGGATTAGTCATTGCCTGAGCCTTTCCTTTGTTTTGCTCCAATAATTCTTGCCACAATACTGTCCCTCCTCCTTTGTGTGTATCCTTGAAATGAATTTCCTACGTTACCATGAAAGAATCCTGTTTCTACTGGCAACATTACTATACTGAACAAAGCCAAGAATATAAAAAATGATGACTGCAGCCCCAGCAAACAGATTGACTGCAATCTCATGAGAGATCCTGAGCCAGAACCACCCAGTTAAGCTACTTCTGGAGAAACTCTGATAAAAAAAATTGAAAAGTAGTGTGTTATTCTTCCCATACACGCAGTGGTGGATGGACCTGGGCAAAAGACCATCTTCTCTCTACCTCTGAGACTCGCCTCCTCCCTCTTCCCGTCATTCCCTTGTGCCCGGCTCCCACACCCAGTCTGCGTGGTGGCCACTGCTGCAATTTCTAGCCTCTTGCTTCTTATCTAGATCCCATCCCTGGACATTTCCTTTTACTTCGCCCAAGCTTTTCTCGTTTGCTCAACTCCACGGGTTCCTGCCTTCATCTCCGTCGTCCCCTGCCCAGTGTACGGCTATCACCATGCGAGAAGACACTGCCTGGTTCGTCTCCACCAGCACCCTCTTTCCCTCAGTGGTCCCTAACCTCTAGCCCCCAGCCTTTGATGGGAAAAAAGGTCATCTGAAGTGATTTATCCCTACATTTAAAGGGACTCAAGGTGCCTGCCGCTTCCTTGGTGATGAAGTCTGTGTTCCACCCCTTTGCCACTCAAGATCTGCCCTTCCTAGTCCCAGAACGGCAGACCAAGCAGCTCCGGGACTGGCCCCTGCTGCCTGGGCCAACGCGGGCAGTCTGCCGAAGTTCTGAAGGCCACCCTCCTGCCCCCATCACCTCACAT
This sequence comes from Pteronotus mesoamericanus, assembly GCF_021234165.1. Classification (NCBI taxonomy): domain Eukaryota; kingdom Metazoa; phylum Chordata; class Mammalia; order Chiroptera; family Mormoopidae; genus Pteronotus; species Pteronotus mesoamericanus. The sequence goes on along the minus strand of NW_026555105.1, from coordinate 28,986,170 downwards.
GCTTCTGTGTATATTTCTTTTTGTTTTTATGGGGTTTTGGAAGCAATTTGATCTTCCAATAAGCTATTTTCACAAAAGAAAATGAAATTGCAGTTACAAGACATAATAAAGCTGCTAAATTTGGGGGGTAATATGTTATGCAGCAAGAAATAACTAATAAAATAGGTATCATAGATTTGAAGAAAAAATGTAGGATCTTTGCCTTCGAATATTTTGAAATTGAGATGGGAGAGATATATGCAAAAAACAACTACAAAACAATGTGAGAAATGCAGGACACTAGTGTGCCCAATAATATTTGGGAGCAAAAACAAGACATACCACTTCAGATCATGAGAAAACTACACATGCTCCACCAGGCAAACAACTATCTGCCCCTCCCCAAAGTTCCCTATTTGAAGTCCAAGGCAACAAAAGAAAGAATTGGATGTTCAAGACGGAGGAGTAGGTAAACATGGCTCATCTCCTCACACAACCATGGCAAAAATTACAACTAAACTACAAAACAACTGTCAACCAGAATCATCAGAAAACTGAGCTGTATGGAAGTCCAACAACCAAGAAATTAAAGAAGTCACCTTCATCCAGATGAATAGGAGGGGTGGAGATTTTGTGGACTTTGTGTAACTCACATCTTTTCTTTGGATTGTAATGTATAAAGTAAGGTGCAAAACTGCCATTTTCCGAAGCATTTTCTCAATCCATTGAGATTTTGCTCCCAGCAATTGCTGTCAATTTGGCTCAAATAAATTCACAAAAATTCTCTTCAGGGTTTGAATATTTGTTATGTTGACATTACATGCATCATCTTATTCAGTCTTTACACCAATTGTATGAAGTAGGTATAATTTTCTTTATCATTTATAGATGGGCACCTGAGGGTTCATAAGTGGAGGAGCTGGAATCTGAACACGTGAGCTACCTTTTTGTTCTGTTTTACCAGATTGTACCAGATTCTTCTCCCTGGGAATATCAAGTCACGAAAAGCCTTTTCTTTTGGGGTATCCTACAGTGTTTGGTAAAGTTGATCACTAAGACCATGCTGAAAGTCAGACTCTCTGGCCTATAGTAGATGGTGACTTGAATTTTCTTACTAATCAACTGTAATCAGATTCCTGTTACAGTTTTATAAGGATTCAGAAATATTTCAGAAAGGAGGAGGAATTAAGCAATGAGCAGAAGTAAGCTAATCAATAGGTTGTGTCCTCCTCAGTTCCTTAACTTTATAGACAAGCAGTACTTTACAATCTTATTAACTTACCTGGAGTAATCAAAGTGAAAATGTTTACTGACTATCATCTTTATCCTGAGAGTTACCATTATATCCAAATTCTTAAAATCTTTGTATATTAAGGATAAGCACAAGACATTTTTCTTTCAAGAAAAAAATGATGATGATTGAAATTCCTTCAAGAACATAAACTTCAGCATCACTCTCATTGCTAATGATCTCTGATTCTGTGACATTAGACTTGTAAAACTGAGTTGAAAGGAAAATGGTTATTACCTGGAGGGATCAAAATTTGCCACCTTGAAGCTGCTTTTTGACATATTGATTTCAAGTGTTTTTTAAAAAAACAAAAGACTCAGAAAGAACCTTTGACCCTCCCTCCCTTTTCTACTCATAAGGTTCAGACAGAGAATCCTACATCATGAAGGAGATTTAAGGATGTTCACTTTAGCCTAATTTGAATTAAGTATAGTAACTAGAGGGTTCTTAAGCAGGGGCCTGTTAGCTAGTTACTGCCTGCATTCCATTGTTTCTGTCACTTACAAAGCACTTTCCTTCCATGTGCATTCAGCTCTTCCTTAATTGCCTATTCTCACTTATGAAATCTAATATCCTGTCCCCCTCCTTTTCTCCTTTGTTCAAAAATTTCTTATATACCCAATGTTGCCCTTCTGTCTTTGGTATTTTCATGGAATTATCATGCCTATGTGAAATTCCCATGAGCATATACTAAGCTTTGATTTTTCTCCTGGTGATCTGGCTTTGTTAAATGGGGTATTAACCCAGCCTAGAAGAATTTAGAAGATGGGAAGAAAATTAGTAATATATATATTTTAGCCCCTACATACAAGATATGAAACAACTAGAAAATGGTTTAGACCTAGAGAATTGTGTAACCAGAGTAGAGAGATATCTACTTCTGTACCTCAAGAGGTGCTGGAAAAGGTCACCCCTCCAATAATTCCTTTATTGTTTTGTTAAGACATCTACAATTCTTATGATTAGAATCATTCCTTTAGTTTTTTACAAAGCTTAGTCTTAAATGTGCAAGGGTAAGGGCGACAGGATCAGGAGGGAAAAAAACCCCAGCAGAAACACAGACCCAGGGACTTCCAGTATAAGAAAGTCTGCATAAGTAAGCCTCTTCCTTCTTCAGCTCCGGGAAACTGTGCAAAACCATCAAGGAGAATGAAACACCAGCCTCAGAGATTACATCTTTTGTGAAAGTAGGAGACTATGATTCACAGACTGTAAAATAAATAAAGCAACAGAGAGGGAGCAGCAGCTGAGAAAAGGGAAAATGAAAAGCAAGAGATTAAAGAGTTCAGAAAATAGTGGATCCCAGAAAGCATTGTCATACACTTGCTGAAGCTAATGGGCTCACCCTGAAGCAACCTATGGGCAATACAGAAATGTTACAGCTTATAAAATTGGGGGTGAAGAAGGTAAGAGTTCAAAGAGATATGCTGATTGTCTCATCTACAATAGCTCTGATTTAAAGGATGTCATTAAATGCTGACTAATCAAGTAATAGACATAAACACATTTTTAAATAATAGAAAGGTAATATTATTGATTTAAGTTGTGTGGTAGAGAAGAGAAATGAAATGGGGAAGAAAGAGGAAACACTGTTTTTAGTATTTCTTGTAGTATAAGACTCTTATGCTCCGACTAAATGAATTAATAAGGGTAATCATCAGGACAGAATTGCACACCTTTCTAGAACTCAGAACTACTACACAGAGAGAAAATTAAAGGAAATAGACTACACAAAGAAAGTCTTTAAAATACATTAAAACAGGCAATGTGACCCAATATGAGAGAATCAAAACCAAATGTATATGTCATCTCAATAAATATAAATGGATTTAACCTACATGTTAAAAGAAATTTAGATTAGTTTAAATTGTAAAGTAAATACAAACTCTCTGTCATATATGAGACACACCAAAATGATTTGGGATTGTAAAAAATAGGGACAACAAACTCTACCAGGAAAAGATATATCTACCAAAAAAAAAAAAAATAGGAATTATGATTATAGTAGAAAAGGTATAATTGAGCACAAAAATTAGTGGAAGCAGTGGGCATTTTATGGTTTTGAAGGGTACAATGCACATAAAAAATATGTTATGACTATATAAATATCAAATAACAGCAACAAAAATCATAAAGCAGAAAATATAGAACATATGAAAAGAAGAACCACTCCGGTAGTAGAGAGTGGCAAATCAACTCTTTGGTCTGTAATAGTTTGAGTGGATGAAAAATACAAGGATAAGTGGAAAGTCTAAATAATATTGCTTGAAAAATATACATATATATATATATATATCAAACCATACCCTAAAAATAGAGCATATGCAGTCTTTCTGCCAGTGAAATATTCATAAAAATTGACCACATTAAAAAAAGTAAGGCATAATAAAAAATCTCAATAAATGCCAAAGAGCAGAAATACTTGAAAGGCTTGAATGAGTGAGTGACTATTTCTTGAGCACTTACTGTGTTTTATTTTGGGTTCTCCTAGAAAACAGGTCCTGAGACAAGGATTCGAGAAGAATTTGGAAAGTGATGGTTTTGATATTATTTAAGGGTTGAAGGAAATACAAGTTGGGTATTTTGTGAGACAGGGAAGAGAAAGAAGCCAGTGATAGGTTTCTTACTGAGCCAGCACCTGTTATTATAAATGTTGGGAACTTCATTCTGCTGGGAAAATGCTAAAGGCTGATGTAGAATACTTCAGGGTTCTCCTACCTGAGGGCCAAAGGAACTAGGACATTTATACACCAACTGTCAGGGGCCTCCAGAGGACAGTGAAGGCCTTGGGGAAAGAGATGGAGAGGTTGGCTATTAAGCTGGGCTGGAATGTACTGAACTATTAAAAGACATAGGGACATACAGCGTCTGATCTTCAGTGTGTGCAAGTATAGCATGAAATCACTGGGGAAAGCTAAAAATCAAAATGGATGAGTTTTTCTGGGCACACAAGTTGTATTGAGCAGAAGTATAAAATCAGAAGTTTTTTCCCTAAAGCTCCCTTTTCTTGTTTTCTATTGTTATTTTTCTCCAGACAGAAACCTTCTCTGTCAACTGTTATACAAATGCCCCAGTTTTCACTAGACTAGGCTGCACAGTCTTTCAATACTCAGTCTTGTCTTGATTCTGTCTGCAGCCCTTGTTAGTTTTCTCAAACTTTTCTAACTCAGATAGCATTGGATGTAGAGTTAAGATATGTTCTTCTGTTTTTCTAGGCTTGTTCCTTCTGTTTTTCCTTGTAATTTCCCCCTGCTATTTTAAAAAGAGATTTGCATTAATTTTGTAATATGGCTGGTGGGTATAGGAAGGGACTTAACTGAAAAGTTAAGTGAATATTTTTGTAATGTGAAAAATACAACACAAGGGGTAAAATGTAAAATATTTAGTGTACAATACGGTTTAATCACCAGTCAACCCTCATAAAATCTTGACTGAATACTAGGTCCCCATTTCATGCCAATGTTAACCCTTGGGTAGCTGTTTCTGAGGCTTCATGGTGGGAAAGGGCTAGGATGACTGGGGTAACCTAGAATCTATCTAAAGGGCTCATAGCCTTGGCTCGTTACCCATTGGTACTTAAATATCCTAATATTTTAACAAATTGTGAGTACTTGCTGAAACTCAGCCCTGAAACCTAGATAAATTTCGTCAATATTTACTTCTTTGAATTGGGTTTAGGATGGCATTTTGCCTATACCTGGTTCACAGATGGGAACCAGAGAATGTACAATATCTTTCAAATATCTACGATTCACCCTGATTGTGATTTGTGATTGTAGGAGGAATAACCTCTAAAGAGGCAATGTAAACTGGATTAGTCTAGACTGATACCTAAAACCCTTGGTCCAATACTATTCCCAAACAATAATTAGTTGTGTATATTTATTCATCTACTTTTGTATATAAGGTTACCAAGGTAAATTCATAAGCTACTTTTTCTTAAAGTGCAATCCCCTGATGTGAGCCATACGTAGCAAATTCCTGAAAGGAAATACCAGAATATCGGCGGTCTTAATACCTGAGTTTTGGGGGTTTTTTTAATTAAAAGGAAATGAATTATTTGGAATGCTGAGTACTTAAATGGGCCAAGAACTTTTTTCTTAGAAATAAAGTACTTCATATTTCTTGGTTTTCAATATATGTAATCTGCGGGTGAAAAAGGGGCTGTTAATGGTGAAACAAAACCAGGTGTTACTGGCAATTGTGAAACAGGTGAAAAAAAATGTTCTCTCAAATTGCTCCATCAAGTCAAGCCCTGCTGGAACAAATTGCTCCATTGAGTTAAGCCCTGCCAGAACTATGGCAATTATCAATACATAGCTATAAAACAATGGTCCAGAAACTAACTCGACCCCTTTTAAGTTTGTTTTTCAGATCTAAAGCCAAGCATGTCCCTTCCTGCTTCCCATAATAAGTGCCGCAAAATCCCAGAATCACTCACATGGCTAACATTTATCAGGACATCAGCATTCCAAAAAAAGAAAAGCTTATACCCTGATTGGTTAACCCCAGCAATGTCCACATTCCCAAGGAATAAAAACCCCTAAACTTGATATTCTGGGCACAAAACTCAAGAATCTATCTCAGTGTTCTTGCCCTCTGCAGAGCCTCAATAAATCTGCTTGGCTTTTTTCAGTGTCCCTGGTCTAAATTCTTTTATATCAGGAGATAAGAACCCAAACTTTTTGGTAACAATTGGACCTTGGTTCAGCAACCTCAGTACTTGAGTTCTGGCTAAGAAAGAATTCAGAGTCAAGATTTGAATACAAGCAAAAGTTTATTTAAAAAGTCACATAGATAGAAGAAGTGAGCCATGAAAGTGAACCATCTGAGCTGTGTGGACTCAGGAAACAAGTTACAGAGGAAAAAGAAGGGCCCTTGTAACTTAGGAGAAAGAAAGTGAGGGTATATGCGCCTGAGGGAAGGTGAGGGGAATAGCTAGGCATGCTTCAGGGAGAGCCACCCTGGGTCTTCTGTCCTGAAAGCTTTTAAGGGCAAGAGTTTCATGGAAGATCCAGGGGGGGATCTCAATAGAATATTCATCAGATTTCTAAGTGTGTCTTTTTAGGGTCATGGTCTCCACTGATTAATTGGTGCCAAGGCAGGGGTCATTAGTCAATGCAGCTGGTCCTGATGTCAACCATGGAGTCACTTTGTCTGATTTTGCTGCTTTTCTGGGCCTGGAAATGAAACACAACTAAGGCCTAGATGTTATCTATAATTTGACCAAAACTCTGTATCTGTAGTCAATAGACCCAAGGCTTTGTTACTAAGATCATTTGATGTGGGTCAGAACCTCATTGTCCTGAGGGCTTAATGCTTAAGGGAATGGTTGTGCAATCGTTTGTATGGGAGTTTTAGGAGTTCATTTTCTGGTCCCCTCGTTCCTCTTCTAAGGGGGTCTACCACATGACTAGGGACATGCTAGGGCAGAAAAGGTCAGCTAAGAGTCTGAACAAAATGAGCAGTGATATGGAAGGTCAGGGGGTCTAAATTGCATGACTAGTGATATTTTAGGGAAGGAAAGGTCATCCTGAGTGTGAGGTTCCACCCTTCAACTGTTCATTGGTAGGTACCTGGAGCTTTCTGCTCTGGTAACTTTTCATATCCGGCCCACTGTCTTTGCTCTGCTCATGCCTGTTCAGCTGCCTACAACAGGACCACATACTAAACCTGATAAGCTCAGGGGAGGCCTGGCTGGTGGTCTTACAAACTCAGAGAACTAAAGTAACAACACAGGATGATCTGAAATTAAAACTTTCTAACTAAAAGCAAGTCATGGCAGGTAGTCATGTCCTAGGACAGTATCTTCCTTAACAATGGTTTTACCTTAAGTGAGCTTGTCTATTGTCTTTTTGCATCTAAGGAAACAAATCTTTGGAATGTCAGAGTAATTTCCTTTCTCCAGACCCCCTCAGGGCACAATCACTGCACTAGAGCAGAAACCCACAGAAACTGTAGTTGTTACTGTTATCATGTTGATTATCAACTGTTAACTATTCTGTAGCCAGAAATGTACAAGAAGTATGTTGTCTATTTTGTATTACTTTTTATTCAATCCCAGAGAATTCCCCCAGTTTGCTTTCCTCCACTTCTCTAATCTATGACCAATGAACTTCATGTAACCCACCTTACATCTCCTCCTTTGACTGTAATGTTTAAAATAAGAGGCAAAACGGCCATTTTCTGGAGCATTTTCTCAATCTGTTGAGATTTTGCTTCCTGGCAATTGTCCTCAGTTAGGCTCAAATAAACTCATAAACATTCTTATAGATTTAGACATTTCTTATGTCAACACAACAATTCTGAAAGAGATTCTGAGAATCAATCATGCTGTCAAGCTGACTGAATCATGCAGAGTGTACTGCCCATAGTATTCAGTCATGTATGCGTTTTATACTCAGTCATGTATTTAAATTCTAATGTGCCTTTTCCCTGAAGAAACTTTTTATTTCATTCTCATGTTTCTTTGCTAATATTATGGCAAAGAAAAAATATTATCCAAAACTTGAAAGGAAGGGGGAAAAAGATTGCATCATCTTCATTTCAATTTCCTGTTCCTAGGTCAAAGGTTGGCATGCTTTTGTTTTTTATTTTCTGTAAAGGGCTCAAAAGTGATTATTTATGCTTGCGTGGACAATCCAGTCTCTGTCACAATGATTCAGCTCTGCGGTGAAAGCAGCCATCTAGAATACACAAGCAAATAACTGTGGCAGTGTTCCCATAACTTATTTACAAAAACGCGTGGTGAGTTAGGCCTGCTATCGTCTGCTGACCCTTGCCCTAGAGTCACTTAATATTCAAGTTTATTTGATTTACTGTTTACTACTGAAGAATTAATTTACTACCAAAATTATGCCACCCTGAAGCTGTTTTGAGGGATATTGATTTTAAGCTATTTATTAGAAACCAAAAGACTCAGGAAGAACAATTGATCCTGCCCACTTTCCTGCCCAAGATTCAGACAGAGAAAGCTGCTTCAGGAAGCAGGGTTTAGGATGGGTGGTTTAGCCTAATTTAAATTAAATACAGTAAAAAAAGAGAGCTTCAGGCAAGTGCCTTTTAGCTAGATACCCTCTACGTCTCATTGTTTCTGAGTCACGTAGCAAGAACTTTCCTTCCATGTGTGTTCAGCTCTTCCTCAACTACCTATAAATTATCCATTTGCACTTCTGAAATTTAATACCCCATTCCCTCCCCTTTTCTCCTTTGCCTGAATGATAGGGGAACTCAAAGGTTAAAGATTTTAGCTCTAGTCATTGTTGATAGGCTTAAGTGATTTATGCAGGTGGAAAGCTATTATTCCAGGCACTGGAATGCATGACCAGGAGATCAACAAGCAATTCAACCTTTGTGCCCCGGGAGGTCTGCAAGTGACAATGGGGATGCTCTCTGAGCTATTGTGCTCCCAGGAGGGAATGTTTGTGTTGCAGAAAAAGAATTGTTGATGAACAGTTAAAGAAGTACTAGGAAAATTACCACCAAACTGCAACTCTTATCCAATTAACCTTTTTTCCAAACCCCTTACTTACCTTTTTTTTCTCCTTATAAAAAGTCAGCTTGAGATGAGGTTGTTTTTGAGGGTACGGTAACCTGCGATCTTCTCAGACTGCTGGCATCTGAAAAAGTGCCCGTAAAGATTCGCTCCTGTCTCTACTTATTGGTTCTGGTAGTGACAGGCAGGATGACTGCCAACTTTTCCAGTTTCACAAAAATGTCTTACATAATTAAGTTGCCTCACTGTGTTTGGAATTTTCATGGATTTATCACGTTTATATGAATTCCCTACATGCATGTATTAAACTTTGATTTTTCTCCTGTTATTCTGTTAATCTGGTTATTAACCCAGCAAGAAGAATTTAGAAGTTGGGAGAAAAAGTATTAATATTTTTCAGCCCCCACACTATTGATTAGGGTTCAGACAATTTACAACTCTGTAAAGTCAAATGCTCCTTTATTGGAAACTGGTAATACAACAAGCTAGTAATGTAGGACAAGTGGAATAGGAAAACTGAGACAGGTAGTTAAATGGCTAGGCCATTTACAGCCATCTAGTAAATTACAAACTCCTACGTTTCCTAACCAAGGACATCAAAGAGTAAATGGCTTACACTTCTCACCAACCAAAGGGTAAATAGCTTAATCACCCTACTCCGGGAGATACAGTGCAGAAATCCAATTAGTGTCCTTTGTGCCAACCACACCCAGGACAAATGAAGAAGTTAAGGAAATAAATATCATTTTGGCCACCAGCAAAATGCTGACGAATAGTTTATATTACTTTATGTTTTTAAAGATTTTATTTATGTATAGAGAGAGAGGAAGGGAGGGAGAAAGAGAGGGAGACTTACATCGATCAGTTGCCTAAACGGCTTTTGCAATATCCCAACTGCGGACGGCCCACAACCCAGGCATGTGCCCTGACTAGGAATCAAACCGGCAACCTTAAAATTCTCAGGCCCTGCTCAATCTACTGAGCCACAAGACTGAAGACTATTTTATTGAGATCTTTCCCTAAGACCACCCCTAAATTCCCAGCCCTTAAAACCTTCAAGACAAAAGCCCCAGGGCACACTCTCCCTCTTGGGAGCACACCCCCTTAGATGTGCATCTTCTTAACTCTAAGGGTCTTAAGCCCAAAGGTTATTGTCTTACTGTTGGTAGGAAAATAACCAATTTTGTATCTAACTTCATGATTTATTCTTCCTTTCTTTCTTTCGTGATTTATTCTTCCAGCATTCTTCCTTTTATTTATTGACTATATAATTTCAGTTCCTTGAGTCTTGTTTTGAACCAACATTGTCACCCTGCTGCTTCCCTCATTAAGGTCTTTAATAAAACTTTGATTTCTGCTCATTATAATTTTATGTGAGAATTATATTATGTTAAACACTTTGAAAGTTATTCTGATTGTTAAGACATTTACCTATATTAAATCCCATGTTTCTGTCCTTCACATTTATAAATAAGAAGGGTAAGGAAAAAGTGTTCTCTTTGACTTCAAAATGCAACTCAAGATTCTAAAGTTACCTAATCTAGAGCTAAAGACAAGTTAAAAAACCACATAAATATAATAAAGAGGACATAGGTGCCTTGGACGGAGCAGACATTTAAACTAAATAACCAGAATGTGGCTTGATGAAGTATGACAATAGTAGAAAGTATAGGAGACTATAATATGCCACTCCAATATACACCTCTTTAGCATAGCTATTACATAGAGCTGATTATTTTGAGAAATAGCAGACACAGGAGAAGTTCTAAAAACAGAATATAAATTGCCATTTCCTAAGGGGAATTTACATTTATGAATAAAATCTCCATTTGTAAAGATGTCTCCCTCTCTACACCAGATATAAAAGGGTCACTCTAAATCACTAGTCTTGTCAATAGAGAAGGCACAGACTTAAGTCTACACACTAAACCTTTTTTTCTTTACCTGCTTCTCCTGGTCACCTTTATATAACTCCCCAGGTGCTCCCACCTCCAACGCCTTTCTCTGCCTCACACCCTTCTTCCTTTGTTTTAGCTGAAGATTGTGTTTAGGCCCAAGATATAGGCACCTTTGTGAGTTACTAATCCCTGAGTTTCTCCCATGTGTAAATTAGACATACATGTTAATAAATATGTTTCTTTTTTTCTTGTTCATCTGTTTTTTTGTTACAGAGGACCCCGTAGAACCTAGAAGAATAGAAAAAAATATTTTTGGCCTCTCTTACCAAAGCATATGACATGTGTTTCACATTCTGATAGGATAATGTGCACAGAGTAAACCTCTGGCATCGTTTTCTATTTTCTGGCAACATTTATCTTAAGATGGCAGGAACTTTTTCTACTGGAAGCTGTCAGCATACTTCTCTAATGTTACCTTTACTTTCATACATAAAAATGCAACAAAGTTAAATAACTTTTCAGTGTAAGCCGCAACCATTCATTAAATATACCCACCCCCAAACAATCCTCAGGGGAATTTGAGAATGCCCACTCCTGTTTTCCTCTTTGACTCACTGCAATGACTCTTCCTGCTCTCAAGGGAGGCAGAATCTTTAAAGGTCAGCTGCGTTCATGCCAATCAGTAGGCAGCGGCAAAATGAAATGGATTTTCTTTCACATGAGACTCAATGATGTAGTACTGAGCTGAAGAATATTGTTTCATGAGTTCATAGGGGTTTTTTTTCTGTTCCATGATACTTCAAAGTCAAACTGAATGTCAGATAAAAATATCATGCAGATTATAACTCAGTTCCCCCGGACTCACTGGACATGTACGCAGCTGAGACTCTCAACTGAAATACAGAGAGCTCGGTTCAGCTATGTTATCCCACACTCATCCCCTGCTATTCCTCACTCCAAAAAGGTAACTCCCTTTATGTGTCCAGTTGAAGCTCAGGTAAGACTAAAATTCAGCTGGACTCTTAGAAGCTTAAAGATAATTTTGGGAAAATATTAAAGGATAATTTTTTAGAATAAGTAAGCTCATGACTCTCAGGCATATACAAAATGGGCACATATCAAAGATTTTGTTTAACTCATTAATTAAAAAGGTAACCAGTAAGATGTTACAAACAGTTCAAAGGAGAATCCAAAGACGGTACACATATGTTGGCTATCTGGAATGTCATAATACATTTGAATTTGTTTAATGGGTGCTATAATGTCTTCTTCCACAGAGAGGGAGGGAAATTAATCAAACCTTCCTCAAATTCATTTGCATATTTGTGGATAAGAATTATTTGCATCTCTTTCCATTATCTACAACCTACAGATTTATATACAATATCAATACAATAAAAGGTATAAATACCCCCTAGAATCAGATAACTTGGAAGGGTGTGCTACGCAATGCCCATGGAAACATTTAATAATATTTTTGGTGTGTTCCAGTCCTTTGCAATTTTTTCCTTCAAAAAAACCTTAATATTATGTTTGTATTTTTAAGGTTATATAAAACAGAAAAGGCAATAGTGTTTGCTTCCTGCATCTGTTTGCCAAAAGCAATCAAAATAGACAACAGATGGACTGAATAACAGCAGATACTTATAAACTGGAGAAATCAAATGCAAGGAAAAGTAAAGTTTACAAAATACCCTTTGCTTAATCATTGTCTTTACAGTATATTTATGTTTCACATTGTGGAAAATTTTTAAAAGAAACATACTAAATAGACTGAGCCGTCTTTTAAGCTACACTGTTTTCATTTCACAAGCTTTTCAACATTTTGGAACATCAGGAATCTTGAAGCCTTGAATCAAAAGCCTTGGAAAGTAAAGTGAAAGTATTAGTGACAATTTTTTATGGAAGAATTAGGAGACACTACATTGCATTTCATCCAGCAGCTCCTCTTAGCAATCTTCTTACACATCCCTCCCTCCGCCCCAGACTTCCACTCCTAAATGGCTGTTCTGGAATCTGCCCTCTTTCACTTACGCTTCAGGTGTCTTCAGTTGTGCTATCTCTTCTCCATGCTTTATCATTTCTCTCTTTGTTTTTATAAAAAATCTCAGCTTCTTTGGGTTTTCTCTCCTTCCAGTCCACCTGTCAGCGTGATGCCCTGATAAAGGAAGCAAATGTTGTCTCCTTTACCCATCAAAGGGAATGGAGAAGGCTTTCATAAAAACTTGTAATTTGAAATGTTCCTCCATGCCACACTTTATTTCAAATTAAACAATAAATGTCTTTGTTATATACCTTGGAATGTAAATAGCTGCCACATCATAATTTTAAGCAGGTAAACCATGAATGATAATGATTTTTTTAGACTTGTAAAAAAGGATTTCTAAGCTTTTTAAAAACATCAGCTAGATTCCTCCCAACAGTCCCAAAATTCAAACAGGTAAAAGGGCTGTATTAGTTTTCTAGGGCTGCTATAACAAAGTACCCCAGATTGGATGACTTAAGCAACAGAAATTTGTTTTCTCATAATTCTGGAGCCTAGAAGTCTGAGACCCAGATGTGGGCAGCAGTGGTTTTCCAAGGCCTCGCGCCAAGTTTGCGGAGGGCCATCTTCCCCTTGTGTCTTTACAGGGTCCTTCCTCTCTGCTGTTTGTGTCCTAATTGCTTCTTCTTATAAAGACATCAGTCGCATTGGCTCAAGGGCCCACTATAATGATTCTATTTTAATTTAATTACTTTTAAAAGACCTTATCTCCAAGTACAGTCACATTCTTAGGTACTGAAGGTTAAAATTTAAATTCTGGAGGACATAATTCCTACCAAAACAAGGTCTATTCTTTACATTTTAGTAGCAGAAGAATGTCAGGTGTCCAGGGATTCAGTGATGTCTGGCCAATCCACCAAGAAACACAGCCAGCACCTCTAATTGATAACCTGTATTATGGATTTTTTTAAAAGTACTTCTTAGAAGAAAGAATTGTTAGAGTGTTGAACTTTTTGGAGTTTCAGAGTTAGCATTATAGAATAAGCTTGAAGAAAGCAAGGCTTTTATTTTTGTCTTTAAAGATATCAATGATGGACAGATGCCAACCTTATAAATATTCTCCAGGGTGTCTGGGTTAGCTATTTCCATAGTTGATCTAAAGGAGGAACATAATTGTTTTTGTGGGTTTTTGACAACTATATTGAATTTACATATTATAAATTTCACCAGTCTAAAGTGTACAATTATCATAAGTATTTATGTGGGCAGTTATATGGGAAATTATTCTGCACTCTCTATGTAGATTAATTCTAATCTCTATGATAACTCTATAAAGTTGATGTAGTCCTTATAGGTGAAGACACAAAGCTTGGAAATGGAAATAATTTTCTCAGGAGCACACAGCCAATGAGTAGAAGCACTGGTTATTCAAACACAGGTCTGCATGGGTCTAGAACCTAGGCCTTTATATTGCATTGCCCAATCTTTCCCTCCCTATTTTTCCATAGGTAATTCATTCTCATTGTATGGAAACCAAAGAGCACAGCTAAATAAAGAGAAAATAGAAATCAGTTATAATCCCATACTCAGAGGTCACCAACTATAATCATGTTTGGCATATAACCTTACATTTGTTTTCCCACTGATATGAACCAAGCATGTGTGACTTCATATACATAAACTCAATTTGTAGGAAATGTCATACTTCTGTATTTTCTTCAAATAAAATTGTCTTTCTCTGACTTTCATCCTGTCAGATTGTCGGGAGATGCTTGTAAGTATTGGAGGTCCTGTTCTTCCTTGGGATCTAGGAGAAAAATTGGAGATTTATGTACTGCTAAGAAAGCGGGGAAACCTTTGATCTTCGACTCAGCAGGACAGCCTTCATCGCTGTCTAATCTCCAGCAGTTCAGGGCCCAGCGGAGCACTGAGGGCCCTGCCCTGGGTGGGAGGCTCTGAGGTTTTACACTGCCTAAGGGTACTGTGGGGCATGGGCCCTCCAGTTCACTGTTCACCCCTTCCCTTTTAGAGAACTTGCACTTTATCTGACTTTCAATCTCTTGCAATTCCTTCACCCAGAGTGTAATCCCTTTTGCTCAAGTTTTAAAAAGCAGAGCTCAGAAGGGAAATGTTTATGGTTAAAAACTTCTTTTGAAAAAAGAGAAAATAAAGACTACTAAAACATTATTTTTTTTTGTATTTATTTGTTGTGATTATTATTTACAAAATCAGATCACACTCTACCTGCAGTTTGTTTGTTTTTTAAATTTCCACCCAAGGATTTTTAAATTGATTTTAGAGAGAGAGAGGAAATGAGAGAGACAGAGAGACAGAAAGACAGAGAAAGATGGATATAAGAAATATCGATCAGCTGCCTCCTATACACGACTTGACTGGGGATTGAACCCACAACCTAGGCATGTGCCCTAACTGGGAATCAAGCCTGCAAACTTTTTGATGTATAGGATGAAGTTCCAGCCAACTGAGTCTTCTAGCTAGTGCTCTAACTGTACTTTTAAAATCAATTTTGGCAATATTTTTATTTTTTAGCTATATTTTTTCTTATTGTTGAGTTTTAAGTTTTTTTTGTATACTTTGGATACAAGTCTTTTATCAGATATGTGTTTTGCAATAATTTTCTCCCATTCTGTCTTTTGTTTTATTAACAGCATCTTTAACAGAGCAGAAGTTTTAAGTTTTAATAACATCCAGCATATCATTTTCCTTTCCTAGATTGTGCTTTTGGTATTGCATCCAGAAACTCATGTCTCAACCCAAAGTCATATAGATTTTCTTCTATAGTCTAAATTTTATAGTTTTGCACTTTACATATAGGTTTATGATTCATTCTGAGTTAATTTTTGTGAAATGAATGAGGTAATTTTTGTGAAAACGTATGATCTATGTTCTAGCACCATTTATTGAAAAAGTTGTCCTTTCTCCATTGAATTGCCTTTGAGTTTTGGTCAAAAATAAACTGAGTAACACTTATGTGGGACCATTTCTGGATTCTCTATTTTCTGTTCCATTAATCTATGTGCCTACTTTTTTTTTTTTTTTTTTTTTGCTAACATTATGCTGTTTTGATTATTGTAGCTCTGTAGTGAATCCCGAAATTGTGTAGTTTAAATTCTCCAACTCTGTACTTCTTTTCAGTATTGTATTAGATATTCTAGGTCTTCTGCTTTTGATATACACACTAGAATCAGTTCTTTGACATCTACAGAATAGTTGCTGGGATTTCAATTAGAGTCACGTTGCACCATTAGAGAAATTGGGTAGAAATGACATCTCTGGACAGGAATGTCAAGCAATGACCAACAAGAGCTGGTTGATAAATGCCCAAGCTTTCCTAGCCCTTAGGTAGGACATCTCTGTGCATGTTCTGCAGACCCCCAGAGGTCCCCAGCAACATCAAGCACCCGTTGCCCACAGTGGCAACTTCTCAGTAAGACATCCTTTGTTGGCTGTATTCTCTCTCAGCTGACTTCCCCATTCTTCTACCAGCGTTTCCTGTAATCATTTTCTAAATAAACTATTTGCCTAAAAAACTTCATCTTAAGGTTTGTTTTGGTGGTGCTGAGATGGTAGAGGAATTTAAGACAGACCTGTGACACCACTGGTATAGTAAAAGGTAGGTTCAGGTAGGAAATTCCATTTCCTATGTGTTCCCAGTTTCCCATGTAGGGTCAGGCCTTATCAATCTATACAGAAAACTCACAGTTAGGTATTCACCCTGGGCAATCAGATTTATTCTTTAATTTAAAAGGTAGAAAGCAAGTGCCCCTCTCAAAATTGCTATCTCTCCAGAAAAAAAAAAAAGAAAAAAAATGCATTTAATTTCAACAAGTATACATGTGCATAAAAATGTACCTCAAAGTAGCTAAACTGGTAAAAGATGTGTTGCTATTTTAAAGTCAGAAGATTTGGATTTGCTTCAGGAAGATTTTAGTATCGAGAATTTTATGGCTTACTAGTTTCAGGTTAGAAAATTAGAATTGCAAAGCATGCTGTGTTTCTAGTCTCTTCCATTCTTTCATAATTTTGTAGTACAAGGGCGCCCAGTGTGGGAGATAAAAGTGGGGGTGGAAAGGTAGGAGGAAGGAATGAAAAGTACTAAGAGAATGGGTCCAACTATCTGTCTTCATTTTTAACAGCCTTCAAAACAGTCACACATGGTAAGCACTGAAGAAGCAAGCACCAGACATTTGCTGAGGGAAAATTCCTTTGGGAACCCACTCCTTGATGGGAGAAAATGGCTTCATAAAGAAATGATGCAAACACTGTACTCTGTCCTGCCAGCAACTTCTCTCTTTATTTCTAGTTGTAGAAGGAAATATCCACTGCACCAAAGCCTCAGTCAGCTGTAAAAACAGTGTCGTAACCTGATACTTATTTTTGCTGAACTGGAGCCTCAGGCCTGATAATCCAGTTTCTGCAGACTTGCAAAGCACCCAGAGAGCCTTCTCTGACCTTGGGGGAGTGCAGAAGGCTAATAAAGAAAAGCTTCACTTTTTGAAAAGAAAATTAAATGTATTGGGGCAACATTAGTTAATAAGGTCATAGAGGTTTCAAGTGTACAATTCTATGACACACAATGTTTATTGCATTGTGTGCCCACCATCCAAAGTCAAATCATCTTCTGCCGCCATATACTTGGCCCTCTTTACCCTCTGCCACCTTCCACCCCCTTCCCTCTGGTTACCACCATACTGTTGCCTCTCTGTTTATGAGTTTTAGTTTTATTTCTCACATATGAGTGAAATCATATGGTTCTTATCTTCTTTCTGACTGACTTATTTCCCTTAGCATAATATTCTCAGGGTCCATCTATGTTGTCATAAATGGCAGTATTTCATCTTCTGCGATTTCATTTTTCTTCAAGAACCCCAGTGAGAGCTACATGAGTTTCTACCCAGCTTTTGGTGGGAAAAACAAAAATAAATTAATTAACCTTATCAGACAATCTTTAAAACATGTAACATCAGCCCTTTATTATGATACAATATCAGCCAACACTTGCTTCACTTTCCCTGGGAGGAATTGAATTGGAGCTGCTGCTCATGGAAGAAGTACTTCGTTATCTGACTCACACACTCCAGCAATTTCCATCTAGTCCCTGAGAGACCTGACATCATACAGGGAAATTGTATTCAGGTCTTCTAATCAATGAAAACATTACCTCAGCACTGCTCAGCTTAGTCACTGCCACGATTGCTCTCTTTCCCTGTAGCACCAAACTTTATGGAAGAGAAATTGTTGCTCCAGTGCTCTACCACCTAATTTTTTTTTAACTCTAAGATCTGCCATAGAATGCTGGTATGATGCTGCTCTTTGGAAGGTCACCAAGGACCTCACCTTCTCTGACTGACCACCACCTGCCCACTTGTTCTTCTATTTGGAAGCCCCGTTTTCTTGCCTTTTGTTTACATGGTGCTTCTCTCTTTTCTATGCATCCTCTCAGTCATTCTCCCTACAGTCATTCTCCAAAATTTTTTCTTCCAACCTCCCATTCTTTACATTCATCCTCTCAACACGCATCCCTTCCCACATTTTCAGCCACTACCTCCCTGATAGCTGGAGCATCAATGGCAGCCTTGACTAATGAAGTACACCTGAGGATGGAATTCCCCAGGGGAGCATGGTGAAGCAGGACATTAGAAGGAACTTGGCCCCCTGGTGACTTCATTGAAGCTGCCATATCTGTTCTGCCATGCTTGTCTCCTGATTTCTTCTACATGCTAGAATAAACCCTGTGTGCTTAAGCCATTGTTATTATAGATTCTCCATTATGTACAATGGAATCTAATTTAAATAATAAAAATGGATATAATAATGCCTTCTCATAAAGTCAGTGTAAAGTTTACATGATATAATATACATCAGGCGCCCAGCTCATGTGCTTAGCCATGCATAACCTAGGTGGTCAAAATATTACAGGTATTATTGTTATAACCTCTAAGCTTGCATTTTCAATGTCATGATGCACCATACTACAGAATGTCAAACATGCCCAAAATAAAACCCTTCCAAAACCAGCTCTTCCTCCTGATTGTCTTAGTTTTTGGTTCATGACATGCCTAATCTCTTGTTTTAATCAAGGTTTTGATTCTCTTCATTCTTCTCCTCCTAATATTGAATCAATTGCTGAATCCTATTGATCTAATCCTTCAAATTTTCTCAAATTAATTCCCTCATTTTTATATTTTCCCTGCAAACTCCTCAGGTAAAGTTTACATTATCACTTCTCGAAACTACTGCAATCATCCACTCAGTTGTTTTCCCACCTCCTGGGCACCTTCCTACTTGTAGTTATTCTATGGAAACCCTGACATAAATCTTCCAAAAACACTGCTCTAATCTTGGTACTTCTCTGATTAAAAACCTCAGTGGCTTGTCATTGCTATTGGGTTAGAGAACACAGTCCTTAGCCTGGTTCTTGAGACCCCAGCCTGTTTTGTAATCCTCATCGCCATCTTCTCCCATGCTAAGCAATCTGGACTCTTCCATTTGCTTTCTTAATTCTGTTACTTGGCTCATGTTTCACTCACCCACAATGTCTTCTTCCTACACCACTCCCTACACTTCAATACCTTAGTAACTTTAAAAACTTCACAGCTATTCTGTCATTCCTCAAAGTCCTCCTTCCAAAAAAGATGTGATTTTCCCTTTACTCTGAACACTTTGTCTCTCTCTTATTGTACTTGTGCTCTATTGCTTTACAGCGGTGGTTCTCAAATTTTAGGGAACATCATAATCATCTGGAAGAATTATGAAAATACAGATTCCTAAACTCAACTCCCAGACATTCTGATTCTGAAGATGTGGGGTGGGGTGTGAGAATCTGTGTTTCTAAGTCCCAGGTGATGCTGATGCTGCTGGCCGGGGGACCACACATTGAGAAGTGCTTTCTAGTTATCTGGTTCTGATTCTCCTTCCACATTGTAAACTTCTTGACAATATGGTTTATTCTATCTTTGTGTTTCCTGAGGTCCCAGCACACAACAGATACTTAAGTAAGTTTTATTTACTTAAATGAAATTGAATAGAACAAGAGGCCAAATTTCTACTTTCAAAGTTGGCACTGACCCTTTGGAGTTATGTTCAATAGTTAGTTTCCATCATCCAAAAAGTACACATCTAAGTGCTTTTGCTGAAAGCATGGCCAAATTCCCCCTGGTCTTTGCTGTTGTTCTTGATCTGGGGAAGTGAGCTCATAGCATGTGTCTGAAGGAGCATCAAATATTGAGGAAAAAGACATGATATGGATTCAAGAAAAGCAGTAGTTAAAGGGCTCCCCCAAAGGAATAGAATGACAAAAATTCAACTTTGGAAAATTCAGTATGAAGATTGCCGTGGTAAGGTAACAACAGATTTCAAATCTGTAATTGTATCTGGAGACAGGCATGTAATAGTCCCCTCCACATATTTTTGTTCCCTCTTATGTTTTTAATGTTTCAGAAGCAAGTCACTCTGAATTCAAGTTGTGCTTCTAATTACTTTCCTTATTATTCTCAGGATGTTATTTAGAACCAACATGGTTTTTAGGAAAGAAAATTAATTGCAGCTTTTCTTGGTTTGGAAATGTGAGAACTGGCTCCTCTGGCAAATTCATGTCTTGTTTTCCTCCTGTGTGTAGATAACAGACTGACATTCTCCTTCTGCTGCCTATTCAGTTACCTAGTCAGGGCATTTCTTCAGGCGAGCGAAAGGAAATTTTGCATATGGGAAGTGTTGTTAAATGACAAGAAAATAAAGAACAAGTTAGCCAGAGAAACAAAAACACTGCAGTCATCCCCCAGATAACTTTGCTCTTAGCTTGAATGTTTCATGTCATGCTTCTCATGAAATAAATCCTACAGAAATAACGAAGGATAGACGGAGAGCATTTTAAGAAAGGATATATATCAAATATGGATGTTTTTTATTTTAAAGAGGCAAATTGATTATACCCAGATGGAGCATTAAAAAAGTCACACCTATGCATCATCACTTTTTAGCAGAGGCACAGATGGTAATTTTTCATTTGTACCACATGCCAACACCGCTAACTGCCCCGTCCTCATCATGATTCTTAGTTCACATGTAAGAGGACATGTTGGTTGAGTTAACTCAGAGACCCTTGGGAAATTGCAGTGCGTGGAGCCCTGACATTACTATTTTATAATATTTTCTTCTTCAAGGAAGCAGATGTGCTCCCCAGACCCTGGCTTTTATCTCCTGTTTTTGAGTACGGTGCCCCAGGGCTTCCTGACCTTTCCAAAGGCAGGCCACAGATCTACAGTGATGGAGAGAAGTATGTAACATCTGCAGGCCTTCTGTGGAAAGCTCTTGTTTGTTTCAACATCTTGTTTCCTTGTTATTTATGTTTCTGGAAATTGGAGACATACATATCTCTTCTTGTCCCAGTAAGGTTAAAAATTATGACTGATGTCATTAAGGAATGATAGCATCATTCCCCACGATTTATGTCCTGGGTCGGGGGGAAACCAAAAACCAAAGACCAAAAAAAGCCAGAGTGAAAATACACCATGACCACCACCACCATCACCTCCCTCCACCTGACTCTTAGAATGGATTGTCTGAGGATAGTCACAGAAACCCTGCTTCCTGTACAGAAAGTACTATGGTCTTCTGAGGGCATCATATCTGTTTGCAGGGTCCAGGAGAATCCCACTCGAGGAAGGCACCAGGTAACTAACACCTGAGAAGCACTTATAATTAAACTAAAGGGAGAATAGAATTGTGTGCCAGCCCATCTCCTGCTACCCTGCAATGTCTGCTTCAATGCTATAAAACAAAGCTGGCCAGAGAGCAGAGAATCCCTAATATTGTCATACTCTAAGGCCCTAAGACAGTCATAGTCTTAACATTTATTTACCACTTTACTTTTTGGCTTCCTAATCTTACTGATTTCACTGGCAATGATAGGCACTTGCTATTTTCAATATTTCACAGCTATATTAACCTTAGTTGTCTCCTGTCCCTGGCTGTTAATGAAGAACTGTTAGTCCTTTGAAAAGCACTGTCTTCCCATTTTTCAGCTCTTCCTGTGCCCATGCCCTTTGACATGTGTCTTTACAGCTTCCACCATCAAGAGGTTGAGCCCATTTCCCTGCACTTTGATCCTGATTTAATCCATGGTATTTGCTTTGGCCAATGGGATATTAACAGATGTGACTTAAGCCGAGGCTGAAGAAAGAGCTCCTCATTTCCATTGTGGCTTGTATGTCCTGTCTCTATGAGTGTGTGTCCAAGTTACCTATTGGAGAATGAGTGACATAGAGAGCAAAACCGAGTAATTCCATTTGTCCCTTGTAAAAGTAGTCTAGATCAGTGTGTTTTCGAAACTTTTTCATCTCATGGCACTCAAACTAATTACTACAATTCTGTGGCACACCAAAAAACATATGTCTTTCATTGATCTGAAAAAAAAATAGATATAATGTTTTTTAAGAAACATTGTTTAAAAATCCTCACCTGAGGACATGTTTATTGATTTTAAAGAGAGAGGGAGAGAGAGAGAAACATTGATGTGAGAAAGAAACATTGATCGGTTGCTTTCCTCCCATACCCCCACTAGGAATGGAACCCACAACATTTTGGTGTGCAGGGCAACACTCTGAACAATTGAGCATCTGGCCAGGGCAAAGACAGGTCTAATTTTGATTCATTCACATTGAAAGGTTATTGGCTATTGCTGTGTTGGCTGTTGTCATTTTTTTTTTTTAATTTGACGATCTAAGGAAAAAGAGGTCAGTGTCCCTGACTAAATTGTCAGGTATTGCATGTTTTAAAAATTCTTGTGGCACACCAGTTGAAAATTGCTGGTCTAGATCAACCAACAGCCAACTGATTCCCTTACCAATCCTTTACCTTTCAGTCCATCGTCCAATTCTGGTTTTTACTTCCAAGGTAATTCTCAAGTTCATCCGCTTTTCTCCATCTCCACAGCCACCTCCTAGTCCAAACCATCTATGCAATGTTTCATCTGGATTTTGCAATGGTCTTTTAGATGGGGACCCTGCTTTCCCTACACTTCTCTGCAAATATGTTTTCATTAAATAGCCAAGAAACCTTTACAAACATAAATGAGATAATATCAGTCCCTTGGATTAAGCCTTTTGATAGGTTCTCCTTGCTCCTAGAATAAAGTCCAAAGTTAACATATTGGACTTTATTCTAGGAGCAAGGAGAACCTATCAAAAGAACCAGACCTCAGTGTTCGCATGCTGTGCTTTCTTTTTCACCCGAACTTGTAAAATGTTCTCATCTTCTTACTAGACTCCCATTCCACTGGTCTGATCTTTTTTGTCCTCAAATAAACCAAGCCAGTCCCCATCTCAGAGCCTTTGCCGGTGCCACACCCTCTTCCTGGAAAGCCCTTTTCTCAGCGAAGCTCATCACCAGCTCTGTGTCCTCTGTAAGTTTCTGCTTAAACATCACCTCTTTCTGGAGATCCTCTCTGTGCTCTATCTAATATACCCCTTCCCAAGTTGCAATTAGACCATTTTGATGACCTGTTTCAAAATATGAATCATAATCAATAATTATTCTTTTTAGTCATTTACTTCTTTGTTGGCTGCCTTCCTACTTAGAATATAAGTTCTTCATGGGCAAGATCTTGATTTTACCATTTTCACTGATCGGTTAAAACTAGAGGACTCTTTTATACACACACACATTCACTATACATGTAGTATTTGTGGGTATATGGTAATGATTCCTTTAACTTTACATACATATGTAATGCATATGTGGAACACATATATGCAATATATACTTATGTGTATAGTGTACATACATTTATTGTCATACCTCAGTACTCCTCAGCTTCAGAACTCATCAAACCCTGTACTCATTGCATTTTGATGAGAAAAAAATGTTTCAGCCCTTGGCGCTTGCTCAGGACTCATTACACTTGCTAAAACTCGTATGAGTCACGCCGCTGCCCCACGAGAGAAAGGGCTCAGCAGTTATTGCTTGCTCACCTCTCAATGCCCCTCTCTCATGATGAAACTGAGGTCAGGGTGTCAGTCTCACGGTAGCTCACGAACAATGAAGATCCCCCACATATTCGTCATTACTGTCTTGTACTTTAGTGCATTTTAAGTGCTATTCATGGTCACAAAAAGGTTAGGAGTGATACCATTAAGTCTAAAAGGCAGTTAATAAGAGCCATGATCAAAAAGAAAAAAAGAGGTCATAGCTAAGTATGAGACTGGTGTAGGCATGACTGATAACATTCTTCTGTTCAAGATGCGAAGAACGACAGTTTCAACTGTAGTGAGAAGTAAGGAAGAGATTAAAGCAGCAAGTGTTTCTAAAGATGTAAAATCTGTGAGCAAGCAACATTCGCAGACATTGGAAGAGGATGAAAAATTGCTTTACATCTGGGTTAATGAAAAATAGTGGGTAACAACATTTCTGAGGCAATAATTTGCAAAAAACTAGGCAATTGCATATTGATTTGTTAAAAGACAAACCTGGAACAAGTGGTGAGAGCCCTGAGGTATTTAAAGCCAGTCATGGATGGTTTGATAAATTTAAAAAGAGAACTGGCATTCATAGCATGGTGAGGCATGGAGAAGCAGTCAGTGCCAACGAAGAAGCTACTGAAAACTTGTTACTGAGTTTAACGAGTATGTACAAGCTGAGGGTTCTCCCCCGACAAGCATTTAACTGTGATGAGACTGGTGTGTTCTGGCAGAAAATGCCTAGCAGAACCTCCAACACTCAAGAAGAGATGCCATTGCCAGGGCACAAGCCAATGAAGGACAGGCTAACTCTGTTGTTGTGTGAAAGCGTTAGTGGGGATTTAAAGCTTATGCCTCTACCAATGTATCACAGTGAAAACCTGTGAGTTTTCAAGAGAAAGAATGTGATAAAAAGCAAGTTAAGTGTGATGTGGAGGGCCAATACTAAGGCTTAGGTGATGAGGCCATTTTTTACAGAGTGGGTGAATGAAGTTTTTAGCTCTAGTGTGAAAAAATATTTTCAGGAAAACAAACTGCCTCCAAGGGCTTTGTTAATTAATGGACGATGCTCCTGCTCACCCTCTACGCCTGGAGAACGACTGCCTGGAGGAGTTTAACTGCACAGCCGTGAAGTCCTTGCCTCTAACGCAACCCTTCCGCTCCAGCCCATGGACTAGCCGGTCATTTTCAGCTTCCAAAAACTCTATAAGAAGGTCCTTTTCCAGAGATGTTTTGAAGTCACCTCAGATGCACAGTTGACATTCAGAGAGTTCTGGAAGGACCATTTTAATATCCTCCTCTGTGTTACTCTCATAGATGAGGCCTCACGTGAAGTCCCTCAAAAGACCAAGAACTCTGCCTGGAAGAAATTGTGGCCAGAGGCTGTAACTCCAAGGGACTCTAAGGGCTTTGAGGATGATCCTGGTAGCCCGATAGTCGAGCACAGTATGTCTCTGGGCAAGTCCACGGGCATGGCGGTCAATGATGAAGATGTGGAAGAGTTAGTGGAGGAGCACAGCGCAGAGCCCAGCACTGAGGAGCTGCATGAACTTCAAAGGGAGCAGCAACAGACAGTGGCTGAGGAAATTTCTTTAGGTGAGGAGGAGGGAAGGGATAAAGTCTACTGCACTGATAAAAGAAATATGTGGTAAATGGGCTGAAGTTCAAAACTTTGTGAAAAGTATCACCCAGGCAAAGTTCTAGCAGCCAAGATGTGGGCCTGTTTAACGAACACACAATGTCATGCTTTAGAAACATTTTGAAACAAAGACGGAAACAAGTTTCTCTTGATAGGTTTTAAGTGAAACTCCCTAAATCTGAGTCTCCAATAGTGTTCAGAGAAGCCAACAGACAAGAAACAGAAGAAACTACTGAGAAATCACCTGAAATTGTCTTGGAAGAGGACTCCTCTTCCAACAATTAACCCCTCTCGTCCTCTTGCTCCTCCTCCTCCACCTCACCACCTTTCCGTTATGCCAGGAACTCCTCTTAGTACAGGTAAAGTGAACTTTTATTTTCTTTTTATGTAATTGCTTTTTTCTTTATCCGTGTCTGTTTAGTTTTAAGGTTCTGAATTACAAAACAACCTCATTATTTAATATTAGCCCAGTAAAATGTGAAAGTTCTGGGGAACTTTCGTGAGTTATTTCTAATGGGAATAATGTATTCGGTTCTCATCGGTTTTGGTACTCCTCACGAGTTCTGGAATGAATAAACAACAAGTACCGAGGTACCACTTGTAATGAGACTTTTATTTGTAACCACACACGCATGCACACGCACACACACACACAATTTACTCTTCAGAATCTTGCATTACATAAAAATATAAATAGAATGTGTTTTTATAGCCTCAGATATAGGCCTACCTCATCCCTAAGGTGGCATAGTATTCCTTTGTACAGATGTACCATAATTTATTTAGCCAATGAGACCTAGTACTGAGATTGTTCCCATTTCAGTGATGAGGGAACAGAGACTGAGGGAGCTAGTTTGCTGAAGCCAGCCAATGTAGAACTTAGTGTCCGAGTTCTCCATGGAGGCGTGGGGCAGCGCCGGCCTGACCTGGTACTCCTGGGGGATGTGAACAGGCAGAGGTGATTGTTTGGCAGTGGCTTCCATTCTTGTTGCTATTGCATCTATCGGCCGGTGGCTTTCTGTTGCTGATCCTCTCTCCAACCAGTCCTTCTCCCAACAGTTGAATGAGAGGACATGTGTCAGTGGTTCTCAAAAGGTAGTGCCCACAAAATCAACCGAATGCCTCGTCATGCAGATACCCAGACCCCACCCCCGAGATTCTCACTGGGCTGAGAGCTGAAATTCTGCATTTCTAACAAGATCTCAGGCGATGCTCATGCTACCAGTCCATGGACCACATTTCAGATGTGCGAAGTGCTCGGTGACCTCTGAAGTCCACACAAACTCAGGAGAATGTGAACTTTAAGTCTTTATTAAACCCTTACCGAATGTCAGTTATTGTGACAGGTATTATGGGAGAAAAATA
The DNA here is from genome assembly GCF_021234165.1 of Pteronotus mesoamericanus. Lineage (NCBI taxonomy): Eukaryota > Metazoa > Chordata > Mammalia > Chiroptera > Mormoopidae > Pteronotus > Pteronotus mesoamericanus. Next base: position 28,959,543 of record NW_026555105.1, on the reverse strand, counting down.
AACACAATATTGGGGGCCTCATTCAGGACGACTTAAAAATTTAGTTTGTGAAAACTACTCATGTGTTGCAAGAACATAAATTTTCAGTGTGAGGAAGAGTGAGATAAGTGCCAAAGAAATAGTCTTTAATTAGAAACCAGTTCTGGGGGCGGGGCGGGGGATAAACAGCACTCGGTGCAGATGGTAGGATTTTTGGCATCTACTTATTGAAATATTAATTTTAATAAAAACCTTCTACCCACATTTTAGCAGGTGTAGAACTAACATTCGCCCAGAACTGATTGATGATCGATTTGACCTTCTGCTTGCTGATCTGTTACTTGGCCAAGACGGTCTTAAGAGCCACATCATCATAAAGGGAGGCTGCCTGAGGTTGGTTCCTTAGAGGTGAGCCCAAAATGAGGATTCCTGTGTAAGTGATTTATTTAGGGAGGAGTCTTGGGAGGAACCTGTGACAGGGTGAGAAAGCAGAAGAAGGCAGGGCAGAAGGGAAATAAGGATGTGGTCTCAAAGATAGCCTCAGCCTAGGGAGCCTCAGCCTGAGCTTGAAGGGCAGCTAAAACTCTTCTACCTTGAGTTGGGGGCTGCCTTTTATACCCCAATATCAGGCAGTCATTGATGGTGGATTGCCTTTGGAGGATTGAGGTACCTCCCATTGACACTGGCACTCTCAGTAGGACCTTGCGAGGTCACCGGGCCCCTCTGTACCGGTTCAGTGGATTCCTGACTTTCTCCCATTTCCACTTGGATTCCCACAATCTTTGTAAAACACATTTTTCTTGTTTTATTTACTAAGCAGGAATTGCCCACATATTCTAGGTTCTAGCTATTTGTGAGGTCCTTCTAGAACCTTAACTTCTCTGTTTCAAAGCCCACAGTGATGATGATGAAATATGAACTGCTGGCTGCGGGAGAACCCGGGCATTTTCTCTCTGTGGTCACACACCTATAACTTAGCCAATGTGTGACTGAGTGGCCTGCCTCTAGTCTAGCTCCCTCCTACCCTACTCTACACTGCATTCGGGAGGAATCTCCAGTAAGGAGAGTCTTACCACTTCACTGTCACATAAAATCATTAACGGTGCCCTGTTGCCCTGTTTGGGTCTGTAAAATTCCTTATGCTCAGGTATTTGCTACCTCATCTCTCACTGCTCCTTAGGCTTGAGGAATGCTGCAGTGTCGGCTCACAAGCATTTTTGCATGTCCACAGCTCAGGTTGCTGAAGTACACTGAATAATGGCCACCCAGAGATACTGGTCCTACCTCCTGGAAACTGCTAATCTTACTTTGAAAGGAAAAAGGGTCTTTGCAGATGTGATTGTTCAGGATCTGAAGATAGAGATAGTATCCCAGATTACCCAGGTGGGTCCTGGATGCAGTCACAAGTGTTTTATAAGACAGAAGCAGAGGGAGAGTTGACACACAGAAGGGAAGGTGCTGGGAAGATAGAGGCAGAAATTGACTTGGCCACAAGCCAACAAAAGCTGGCAGCCACCAGCAGCTGAAAGAGGAAAGAACAGATTCTCCTCTAGAGCCTGCATTGGGAGCAGGGTCTTTCAACAGCTTGATTTCAGACTTTTAACCTTTAGAACACTGACAGAATAAAATTCTATTGTTTTAAGCCACACACTTGTGGTAATTTCTTACAGCAGCTATAGACAACTAATACAATTATGATATTACTTCTTTCTGGAATTACCTGCCCCCCTCCTCGTATAACACATACTTCATCAAGGTGATTCCTATGTTTGCAGCTCACATGCCACCTCCTCCGGCTGGCCTCCTAGATGTCCTCCCACCATCTCCAGGTTCCAGTCAGAGTAGACACTCCTCTTCTGTCTCCCACAGCTCCTCTCTCATTGCTTTTCCCCATTCTTTTGTATGACCATTAGTAGGTCAATCTCCATGTTAAATTCAAAATCCTCACAGGCGTTATTCATTTTTGCATTCCCTGGGTTTGGCACAATGCGAAATACAAAATGGCTTCTTGGTGAGTATTTGTTCCTTGCCACGTAGAGGAAGGAGATGCTGCCATTCAGTGGCTAAAGGGGAGATTTGGGGGCCTGTGAAGGCTCACATCTCTGACCAAAACCTATGGTGTAGGAGTGGGCGGCAGCTCCTTTGGCTGGGCCAGCTACGTGCAGGCTTCTCCCCTGTCAAGCCCTCCAGCTCATCCAGCCCGGAAACTTTCTGAGAGCTCAGGCCTGGGGTGCTCCTTTCAGCTTTGTGTCTGCAGGGCCTATGTTTATTTTCTGCTCAGCTCTTTTTATATTCTCCTTCTCCTGCCTCCCAAACAACGGTGACTCACAACCTGAAACGCTGCTCCTTTTTTTTCATTATTTTTAGGAGCCACATGATTTCCCTCATTATTGCCTTAGGGCTAGAACAGGAGTTGGCCTGCAGTGTTTTATTGCTCAGGGCCATACCAAGGAACACAGAGCAAGTGACAGTTCAATAATCTGGGGGTGGCGTTAGTGTTCTAGAAATCTGGTTGCTCTGAGGAGGTAACAGCTAAACATGGAACTGGAAAACTGGGGATTGGCTTTAGTCAACAGGATGATGCTAGAGCTTTAAAATTCTTCTTCTGCAAACTTACTTCCCAACTCAGACTTCCAGGACAACATTTTCAGCCAAGTTTAATAGTCCCTCCTAAAGCCTGACAGTTTTCTATTAGCCTCCAAGGAAGGTAGATAATTAATTTGTCTTCTAAAAAAATTATTGTTATTATTTTATTAAATTTACTGGGGTAACATTAATCAATAAGATTATATAAGTTTCAAGAGTACATTCTATTTTTTCCTTTTTAAACACTACCTAGAGGGATTCCAAGGCAGGGGTGATGTTATACTTTCTCCCCTTTATTCTGTTAAGAAGCCACTGTAATGTTGTAATTATGAAACCTGGACTTTTGGGGAGGCTGAACAATTTATTAACAATTAGCTGAATTAATTATTTATTGCTGCTTAGAAAGCTATCCCAAAGCTTAGCAGCTTAAAAGAACAAGCATTTATTACCTCAAAAAGTTGCTAAGAATCAGGACACAGGGGAAACACATTCTGCCTCTGGGTCTCTCATGGAGTTGAGACAAAGTGGAGGTTGGGCCACTGCATTCTTCAGAAGGGTCTGAAGATCTGTTTCCCAAACGTCTTATTCATATGCCCATTGGCTGGAGGCCTCAGTTTTTTGTCACATAGACCTCTCTGTAGGATTGCTCGAGTACCGTTACGACTTGGCAGTTGGCTTCTCCCAGAGCAAGAGATCCAAGAGGAAAAAAGAAAGAAACACAAGGCTTTTGATAATGTAGTCTGAGAAGTTACACACTCTCACTTCTGCCTTACTCTACTCTTAGAAGTGAGTCTCTAAGCCCACACTTAAGGGAAAGAGAATGAGGCTTCACCTATTGGAGGGCATGTCGAAGAATTTGCAGATATATTTTATACCACCAGAGTGGCTTTCCTTCAAATAGCTCCAGAGGCAGCAAACAAAATCATTGTTACCCTGTTAGATAAAATATCACCTGGTATTTGGAAGTTCTGCTGAGAGGTCGTAAGAAGCTTGGTACCTCATGATCATTGGAATAGTGAAAAAATAATAGCATATAATAGTGAAAAATAAGACTTAAGAGGATGGGTGAGAGGATATTCTGCTCTCTTAGGTATTAGAAGAAAGACGTTGGGAAGAGTAGGGGATACCATTGACATCAGTTTAGTACTTTCTGTAATATGTACAATATTAACTAGCTATCTCATTGTGCTCCTAGATTTAACAATTCAACACCAAGTAGGAGACAAAATCCTTGCCTTCAAGGATGAGAAAGATGGAGCAGAGATATCCCAGCTATGCTGCCACTACCTCAGCATATAAAAAGATGAGCAGATGTTTAACAGAGTGGGGTGGAGGCTGAAGTTGGGGTGGGGGGGCATATCTTTTTCGGATAACTGCAAGTGCCTTAGTATACTAGGGTGCAATAGTAATGGATGGGTTCCAATTGTTGGCAGCCCCTGACTCATGGACAACTTCCTATGTCCTGCCAAAAAGTTTGGTCTTTATCTTAAAGGCAACTACTAAAGGATTGAAGAAGCATCACATGATCAGGTTGATGGTTTTTTAAACTCACTCTGGGAGTAGTGTCAACCCAGGCAGGAATTGGGGAGACTACTCTTAAATATGTGCTCTTCCAGATTTGGCCACAGGAAAGAAGGGGGCAGAGGAGGGAAATAATAAGAGGTGGTGAAGACAAGGCTTGGCAACGAATTTGGTGAAAGGGTGATACCTGGCTTCTGCAGTGAGGCAGGAGAGCTTTGACAGGGGTGGTGCTGAGGATTGCCATGTGGGTCATGATGAGTGGGTGCCTGTGGGTGAGCTGGAGGGAGGTGTTTAATAGGCAGGCAGAAATGTGGTTTGGGGCCTCAGAAGAGGACTCTATAGCAGGCATCTCGTTTTGGGTATCCACATGGAGGCAGTGGCTGAAGCTAGTATAGGCAAGATTGGGTTTATGTAGAGTGAGAAGCAAATCAAATTTACTACATCAGGGAAACACCAACACATATAAGATGGACAGAAGAAGAGAAAGCAAAGGAGACTAGGAAAGAAAAGACAGAGAGTAAGAGGAAGCTCAGAGGAAAGTGATTTCATATAAAACAAGAAAGGGATTTTGAAGTTGAAGGTTAACAGTATCAAATATCCCAGAGATGCAGGAGCATGGAGGATTAAAAAAAATGGTTGGTTTGCTTTATACCCAGAAACTATGAGGGTTTCATGCCGACCTGAGCAAGAATTGACTCAAAAGTCAAGAAGGGTGAGAGACATATTGCATAGAGTGGGTAAGAAAACATAGACAAGAATTGTTATTAACTATTTTGTTGCAGAAGAACCATTCATGGTCTCTTGGCTTCAGGTTTGACTTCAGCTATAGATAAGTAGATAGTTCTGTGCAGCCTTAGCTTCACTTCAAGCAGACAGCATCTTGCCTCTAGTATGTCTTTGAATTTTCCCTTCTGTCCAGAGCTTTTCCAGTGTCATGGTCACCCATGAGAGCTTGCTCAACACTGTACAAATGATTTGTGCCTAATAATTGCAGAATGCCACTTCACTCTACTTCAGGAAGCACTTTTTCACACTAGGATGGAATTGTATGAAGTATGCTCCTGCTGACAACTTTAGTTTTCCCTTAAAATATAAGGTAAAGTCTTACCAACAGAGGGAAGGAAAAACATGGGAGGAGATTTTTTTTTTTTTAATATTTAAAATGCCTCTAGAGCTGAAGGGAGAACCCAATGAAAAGTTAGGAAATGTATTTTGTTGTCTTTTTAAAACTGTTTCAAAGCTTATTGTTGAGGTATAACATATATCCAGAAAAGTGCACATATACCATATTATATAGGTCCGTGAATTTTCACGCACTGAATATACCCATGTAGCCAGCACTCATATCAAGAAACAGGACATTACCAATGCAACAGAAACTTCCCTTGTGTCTTGGTTAAGTCCTTAACCCTTCACCTCAAAGATAATCACTATCCTAACTCCTAACACTATGGATTAATTTACTTGTTTTCAAACTTCACATACAGGGTCCGGCACAAATAACACCCTCCCCCCTTTTTTTACATAAAAATATTTTATTACAAAATCATAAACATATAATTCTTTAACATAACAACGTCTCTCTCAAGCACACTATATGACATTTTAGGCGAAATGTTCAAATTGCTGTCCATCTCATGCAAGACATTCACGTGCACTACCAACCATGACCAATAGCATTACTTCTGCTGGAACCTGTACATTGAATCACACAATACGTTCTCCTTCGTATTTGGCTTCTTTAATTCTACACTGAATTAGTAAGGTTTATGCATGTTGCTTCAGCATGTAGGTGTGATGTCCTCATTCTCATTGTTGTAAGAATCCCATGTGTAAACAACCCTAGGAGATTTCTTCATTCTATTGTCAGTGGTCATTTGTGTAAATTCCAGCTGGGGCTATTATGAGTACTTCTGCTATGAGCATTCTAGTACATATCTTTTGGTGAAAAAAAGTACACATTTCTGTGGATAGACAACTAGAAATGGAACTGATGAATCATAGTGTATGCATATGTTTAGCTTTCCTAGATATTGCCAAATTATTTTTCAAAAGTGGTTGTATCAATTTACACTTCCACCTACTGGGATTGAGAGCACCTATGGGACCACTGCTCTTTACTGACTCTGGCTCAGGTATTTGCATGAATATACCCTGTGGTCCCAAGAACCCCAGGCAAGGGGGGTCAGGCAGATGACTGCATTCATCTAGAGTTTGAGGTTTATAATCCAGGGTCGAAGGACAGAAAAATTAAGATGTTGACATGGGAGTGGAGGGTGTGTGTGTACCATGGCTCTTGGTGACATTGGTAAGTTGGACTTGCTGAGAAAAAACTTAAGAGAAGCAACTAGAAGTTTAGATAAGTTTGAAGGACATGTACAGAGACTTAAGAACATAAGAGAATGGAAGTGTGAAATTTTTGATCAGAGAATGAGTTTAAGTTCTCTGGACTTTGGGGCAATGCTGGATGGGTTGAGACTGAGGATGAGAGTCACTTTGTGGTGTAGACACTTGCAATCAAGGTCACCACGATGACAGCCATGAGAATCAAGGCAGAGAGGAGAATCAAGGAATGCAATTTCATTAGGAAGCTGAAAGAGAAATAGCCTGAAAGTGGCAACAGGGAAGTGAGTCCAAATTAGCCTCTGTCTTCCAATCCTTTGAGTACTATTATTATTTAAAAGTTGCCTTTCATATTTTTTCTTGTTCCCTTTTAACTATGTAATTCTCTGCCCCTCTTTCTCTTCTGAGTTATCATTTTGCCAGAACTTTTCAATCCTACCTTCTTTGGTGCCTCTTTTTCTTATATTCCTCCTCATGCTAATGTTTCTGACTCTTAACCTCTGAGTCTTCAGAACTCAGAAACAAAAACAAAAAATTCCTTATTAAATTCTTCTGTCATCCAAAACCTTTGATCAGCTACCGATATTTAGAACTTATTTTTCCCATCTATTCTGCAGTTTGTCCTTTCCATGGGTCCTTCAAATGATTTTAAAACAGTGGCTTTTAAAGACTTAATTTTTTTGTATTTTTGTATTTTCTTCTTTAGCTGTGAAAGCTCTTTCAAACAAAATGTCAGTTGAGATCTTATGTATGGAACAGGAAATTACTGTTAGATGTGTACAGCGCCTTCTAGATTTGAGCAGTATGCAACCTGCACAACTGCATGCAGTGCACATCAGATGCTTCTTAAACATACCTTCAAGTTCCTGTGTCCCTGTCTTTGTTTCTAGCCACAGCAGTGGCAACCGGTTTCATGCAGCCTTACATAAATACAAACAGACAGTGCCCACCTCTCACTTATGCCCTGGGCTTCTTTGATCCACTCACACAGGACATCCTTGAAAACAAACCCTTTGAAATTCATGCACACAACCTAGAAGTACAGAGAGGTAGCACCCTGCCCTGTTGGTACCTTTAACCAAAGGAACACGGAAGTGGTTGGGTAAATATTCATTTCTTGGTCCGGGAGATGGTCCTAATGTGCACTTGATAAGGATTCTCAGCTGTTCCATGGGATTCAAACACTCAGATGCCTGTAGCATTGAGTAATTCCATAATACATTCTTGCATTGGCTCTCCTTCCTTCTCCATTTTACTCTCCCATCCTTTTTTTCCGTTCCCTGGAATCACACTTCCAGATAAAGTACTTAGATTTATGCCTTTACCTCAGGCTTTGTTCTCTGAGAGTCAGCCTGTAACACATCCTAATTCAGCCCCTGGCGGTAAAATCATTGCTCTGGAATAAAATTATGTTGAGATAGTTTGGATATCTTGAACTAAGCAGACTATTTGAATTTAAGGTGCATAAATGAAAGTTCAGTGGGCAGAAATTCAAATAGGCCATTGTCACGTTCAAATCAATATGTATGGAAAACAAAGTGGACTTTTAGTGGAGAGGTATAAAAGCTCTAGTCCCTTAGAGAATCTGTTTGGCCTAGTTTGGAGTTTTGCCTTTTATAACAGATAGCGGTATGAGTTTAGGTCTCCAGGGCTTTCTATCTCCACAGCCTCTGAAAGATTAAAAACATACACCATTAGCACTTGCCTCATCTTTCCTAAACTGGCGGTTGTCACGGTTCCCTTACAGAAGTAAGACAGTGCCTTGGAAGACAGCAGTCACCTCCCACACCCCTACTCCCCCAGATACCCAAGATATATCTTGTGTATACTTAAGCTGTCTCTGACACACATAATTTCTTTTTCATCCTGAGTAATGAGTCTTTTTTATACTTTTAGCTAAGAGAATGGTACATTTTTGTACAGAAAAGACTGGAAGGAAAAGAAAATAAAAGAAAGCCCCCCCCCACCCACCACCACTCACTCCCTGAAATTTCAGGGTAAATTCCCACAAAACAGCAACAAATAAAATATGGTGAGGAAAAACTACAGAAGTTTCTAGAATAAGGGTATTTGACAAGTGCTGGTTGAGGATCTAGTTCTACATTGAACATTTTGAAATGATTTTTTTCAAGTTCTGTTGTTTTGGGGTTAATGATGGTACTGAAACCCTATTGCTTTGAATAGGAGAGATTTGCTTTACTATTTCAAGATTAAGGTCAATCTTATGGACAGGCTGCCTCATCCTGTCAGCAGTCCTCAGTCCTGAAATCACTCTGCTCATGCTTCTCATATTGTCTCTTGGGATGCTGGCCAGCTGAGCCCTACAGTTTTTCTTTTGAACTACTAAAATGGAAGAATGTTAACATGTGTCCACACTAAGACACACAGAGAGTTCACCCTTACCTTTTTTTCCCCCACAAGGACACAGAGAATTCCATAGGTCTCTTTGAGGTTGTAGATTATGATAGATAGTTAGCTAGTTATTAATAAAGAAAGGAAGCAAAGGAAACAGACATTGTTGAGCATAATCAACCAGGAAGCATAAAACTGCTTGATCAGCCAGGAAGCTACAACTTCACACACTCGAGGGGAATCACATTGCCCTGCCAAGGATTAACACCCCTCCCTTCCCCACTTCAGTACTGGATTGTTGGTGAGGAACAGAGGGAGGTAAGCATATGTGCAATAGAAGTCAAAATGGTATAGGGACAGGTGCTTGACCATAGAGTCTTGTCAGTCTAACCTAGGAAAGAGATATCGATTGGCTAGGGGCTGGATCAATGAAGCCTGTGAAAGCTTGGGAAATTGATTGATTATTTTGAAAAATAATAATACCTGGTCCATCCTAAGCCCAAGATAGTATAACCCAGCTTAACAAAGAAGCTCTCTCTTTCTCTCATTCTTGGAAATATGCATTGCCCCGTTCCTTCGTGGGTTCTGTCCATAGTGACCATTTGGGTATAGCACCCAGGGACTACAAATGTAGGCTCCAGGTGGGAGCCTGAATATAGAAGTGCAGCTGGAAACAGTGCTAAGCTACCTGGATGGGGACTGAGACTGCTTAGCAGTCTCCTGTGGGCTCCAAAGGACTAAGTTTTAACATGAAACAGAAACTGTGGACACTGGTTTTTGTTTTGGCTATGTTGAAGACATGGTTGGACTTTTTCCATGGCAGGGCAGACACAGAACTCAGAGGGACAGCCTTCTATTTCCACCCAAATAAATCTTGCCACACCACAGTCTCCCATGAGTGTGTCCATGAAATGCTTTTCTTGTGATCCTGTGAAAGAGTTCCACTTCCATTGGCAACAGATTGTAAGTAGAGTCATATTATTCACTCCTCTTTGTATCCACACCCTTTATGGTATGACTTTGAAGCTTTTACCCATAGAGATGGAGAGAATTTCCCTATCTCTTGAGTCTGAACTAGTATTGTCATTTGTTTTGGCCAATATAATGTGGTAAAAGCAGTGAGCTTAGAAGAAATTTTGCATGCTTCCACTCTCTTTCTTGGAGTTTTTCTAACTCTACTGTGAAAATAAATCTTGGTAGGACCACTGGAGAATGAGAGATCATAAAGAGAAGAAGTAAGGGGTATTAGCCAATAGCTGGCCAACTCCCATGGGCTAAGCCGCCCAGCTGATGTGCAGTTGACTATGTAATGCGAGAAGTTCTGCAAAGACCAGAAGAACTGCCAACCAAGCCTAGCTCAAAATACCAAACTGCAGAATTGCAAGCTAAATAAACATTCATTGTTATAAGTCACCATGTTTTGGGGTGGTTTGTTTCATAGCTGTAGCTAACTGTTACAGAAGTTTCACAGCCTTCCGCCATACTTCTTGAATCATTTGCCTGGTTTGCCTTATTACCATTAACAATATTGGCAAAAGTGATAACAATAGTAATATTAGGATACAACTGTAGAGTTTTACAACTCATTTAGTTCTCACAACAATATCTAGAGAATAATTCCTATTTTAGATATGATCAACAACAGGAACAGTGTTAATATCCTTGACTTTCATGACATTTGGATAAAGGTCAGAGAGACTGAATTGTAATAGTGAAAAATTTAGCACATCAACTGCTACAACTTGATACATGGAGATACTTGGATAGTTGATTTGTAGAATTAATAAGGGACTGAAACTTATTTGATGTAGGCATATATTCACTTAAACTCAAGATGAAGTTCTGTGCATAAATTGTGCATATTTATATGCAATGAAATAATTCTCTAATTAGAAGTGGCAAAGGAGACCTGTTTCGGTCTCTGATGGTGTTGATTGTGTTTCCTTTCACTTAATTAATTATTTAATTGAATTTACTGAGGTGACATTGGTTAATAAAATTATATGGGTTTCAGGTGTACAATTCTACAATACATCATCTGTATATTTTGTGTTTACCACCACAAGTCAAGTCTCCTTCCATCACCATTTATCTCCCCTTTACCTTCTTCTACCTCCCCCCACCTCCTTTTCCCTCTGGTAATCACCATATTGTTGTCTGTGTCTATGAGGTTTTCTTTTCTTAATTACTTCACTTTTTTCACTCAGCGCCGCAACCCCCGCTCTGATAGCTGCCGGTCTGTTTTCTGTATCTATCAGTCTGTTTCTATTTTGTTTCTTTATTTTGTTCATTACATTCCACATATGAATGAAATCATATGGTACATCTTTCTCAAACTGGCTTATTTGACTTAGAATAATGCTCTCCAGGTCCATCCATGCTGCCTCATAGGGTAAGATTTCCTTCTTTTTTTATGACCAAGTAGTATTCCTTTGTATACATGTACCACAACTTCTTTACTCACTCATCTATGGATAGGCCCTTGGGCTGCTTCCAAATCTTGGCTGTTGTAAATAACACTTCAATGAACACAGGGATACATATATTCTTTTGAATTAGTGTTTCTTTCTTTCTCTCTCTCTCTGTATACACACACACACACACACACACACACACACACTCCTAGAAATGGAATTGTTGGGTCATGCTTTCTTTCACTTTAATTGTCATGTTTGTGGCACATAAGATTTACAAGGCATTTGATGAACATTAGTTGATATTCTTAACCATCCAGTGAAATAGGCAAGGCAAGCATCATTATATCCCTTTTGCTTTGACATATATAGACGAAGCCTTAGGAAAGTCTGAAGATTCCTGGTTGAATTCTCTTTCCTTAGCACCTGAATGATACCCTTTAATTTATAACTGTGAGGGAGGCAGCAAATTGCCTTGAACTGTAAATTTTTTTCCCTCCAATTCTTGTTAGGGGAGGGTGTGGTGGTACATGGATGCAGAAATTGGATTTCATAGATGAAAAATAATGTGCTAAGGCAATAGTAGGTATTGCTTTGCATGCAGCTCCTTGATCACCACTAATGAATACCACTTTTTATTTTTTAAATTATGTATTGATTTTTGAGAGAGAGACAGACATTGATATGTTGTTCCACTTCTTTAAGCATTCATTGGTTGCTTCTTGTATGTGCTCTGACCAGGGATCAAACCTGCAACCTTGGCATATAAGGACAATGCTCTAACCAACTCAGCTACCTAGCCAGAGCTAGAGCGCCAGTTTTTAAAAGCAGGTGATAGGAATTAACAGGCGTTTCATTGACAGTGGATGGGTCCAAAGAATGCTTGGAAGTAGGTGGAAGGCAGCACATTTCTCTATGGTAGTGTTTTGGGGGAGATGCTCAGAAGCTGGCATGTATCTCATGAGAAAGTATTACCTAAGGTAAGGCTTCCCCAAAAGCAGACTCTGAAACAAGGATTTGGGGCAAGTAGTTTATTCGAGAAGAGATTCTAGGAAACACAAATAGTGAGATGGGAAAGAGATAGAGAAGAAAAGGTGGTCAAGAAAGAGTGATAATCATCAGGCAAGTTATCATGTGAAGAACTAGGATTGATTCTGTGGGTGGATCTCTGAGAGATAATGTAGAACACACACACTTAGAGCTCTTCCAACCCAGGTCCAAGGAAACTGGGTATCTATTCACCCATCCCCATCCATCCTGGTTGAGAACTGCTTCCAGGGACATTAAAACTTTAGCATTTTTTGTGCTCCCTCCCCCAAGGCAGAGAATTACAGGATTCTTTACTACAACAGCTTTTTGTAAGTAGAGATAATTACTTAGAGGGTGTAGACAGCACACCAGCAGCGTCCTGTAGAAGGATTATGGGCCACATTTTTCTGAGTTTGAGGAAAGAGGATCATGAACTCAAAGCAGTAAACCCCCTATGACAAGAGCCTAGAGGAGCTAAGGATGTAAGGGTGGGTGGGGAGCATCAGCTGGGGGCATCCTGCCTGGGACTGAACTCTGGGATGTTAGATACTTATTCTGGAAACAGCCATGGGCACTATGGTTAAATGACTTGTTAATAGTTTACTTTTCTTTAGTTTTCTTGTTTCCCAAAGCCTCCAACATTGTAGAAGATTGATTTGACTTCTTTGTAAAACCTAGATGGAGAACCTAAGGTATGTGACTAACTTACTTGAAGGTAAATTACTAAGTTGATGATTGTACAAAGATCATGTAGAGCTAGAATTCCTAAACTTTAGACCATAAAATTAATACTTTCAACTCTTCAAAGAAAATTTGGCTTGATAATCATCCCTTGCACAGTTTCATCCTCTGAATTGCCTCCTTGTTTGGGCCAAGGATTTTGCAAGTCTCTTCTGAACAATAGGGAAACACTTTAAACTAGTTCTGACTGAGTTGCAGAGGAAGGGCTCAGGGTTACAAAGTGAAAAGATATAGGTAGTTTTGCACATTTATTTCATCATTCTTGGCCCGTCCTTCCCAAATGGGTTTACCCTGGACATATTTCAGTTATTCTAAAACTTGAATTCTCTGTTTAAACTTACCTTATTTGTGAGGTCTTCCCCCATCATTCTATATTATTATATTTTATTTTTACTTTTTAAAAATATTTTATTTCTTTTTAGAGAGGGGGAAGGGAGGGACAAAGAGAGGGAAGGAAACCCCAATGTACAAGAGAAGCATCGATGGGTTGTTTCCTGCACACCCCCAGCTGGGGACCAACCCCACAGCCCAGGCATAGGCTCCAATTGAGAACTGAACTGGTGACTTTTTGGTTCATGGGGCGACACCCAACCCATTGAACCACACCAGTCAGGGCCCTATCACCCTTTTTAAAAAACATTCTCTTTCCTATCTCCTGCACTCTTTACCCCATCGCTGTTTTGCATTTCTCTGTGACACTATCTGATATACTTTATACTTTACTTGTTGGTTTATCTCCCCAGCTTGAGTGTTAAGTTCAGTGAATGCAGGGAATTTTCTTCTTCTCCCGCTCTCTGCTCTGCTCTCAATACTTAGGACCTGGCATAGAAGTCCAGTAAATATTTTACAAATGAATAAATAAATGATGAAAGGCAGGTTCACCAAGATCTCCTGCTAAGAAGTCCAGTACATTATCTTTGCTTTTCTTTGTGAAGCCAAATATCTCCTGGAGTTTCTGGATGAATTGAGGGAGGCACCATCCTGAACTTATTTGCCAGGCCTCTCTCTAGCTTTGGAGTCACACACACACATCTGGTTTGAGTCTTGCCTACATCACTTACTAGCTGGGAGATCTTGTTTAAATAAACTATTCTTTTCTTCCTCTGAAAAATGGGCTAATAATGCTTATTTTGCAGAGTTTTTAAGAGGGTTTAATGAGTCTACATAAATAAGGGACTTAACAGAGGACCTGGCATCTACTGGATGATAACAAAGTATGAATTTTTTTCCCTTTCTCAATTTCTGGTGCAATCTTCAATTTGATGACAAAGCAGTGACACAAACATTGAGGAAAGTTGGTCAAATCAGATGTTGGGGGAGGATGTGGAGGAAGGATAACAGAAACTAGAAATAGGCAGACAAAGGAAAGGACTCTGTTGCTAGGACCCAGGGGCGCCTATTACCTTCTGTCTGGCCAGTCTTTTGTAGAAGGGTCATGGGAGAAGGAGGCAGAAGATTGAGCCTTTACAGTGTTTCTCCTTACCACAATCATTATATTTCTAATGTACTTCCTGAGTTGGCACATGACCCAGAGCAGATTCATCCCCAGGGAGTATGTTCTCCTTTAGCCAAAAGGAGTTGATTGCATTAGAGCTGAGGTTTAATAAACTCAATTATCAAAAAAATATGCTTCAGAGTGAACTATGTGATGGACCTGAAAGCAAAGTGCCCACATCTTACCTTTCATGTACCCAGTGTGGGGTTTTAATTGCTCAGACAATGTGGAGACACACTCACTCACCTGACTGAGAACAGATGGAATTTGGAACAGTTTTCTAACATGGCCCATACACTGCCCCCTTAGCAGCTTTGATGTATGTAGTATATTTATTCACTTTTTATGTCTCTTAGCATCTTCTGTAAGGAATAGATGTGTTATTATTAACCTCCCTGAGCATCTCGTATATCTCTAGAACCTGTTGTGAGGCTTGGAAAGAAGGTAAAGAACTACAAACGTTTACTGAGAATGATGAGTTTGTCCTCACTGTTTTCACCTCTTAACTGTTCTCATGAAATCTTCAGAGCTGCTGGTAAAATTATCTGCAGCCAACCAGAGCATCCCGAATAAATTAATCTGCATTGTATTATGGGACAGGAGAGGCAGAGGAAGTGGTAGAGGTGAGGGAGGTGATGGCGGTAATGGTGGTAGCTGGTGAATGTGGTAGAGAAGTCAGGGGTGGAGGCAATGGTGGTGAAGGCAATGGTAATGGAGGTGAAAAAGGTGATTGGGAAGGTAGCAGTGATAACGGTGAAGGTGCTAGTTAAGATGGAGGAGGGGTGGCAGGTGCACCAGGAAGGTGAAGGTGAAGGTAGTTGAGGACGTTGTTATGGTGGAGGTAGAAGGGGTACAGGTAAGGGTGAAGGTGATGGTGGTAGAAGTGTTGGTGGTGGAGGCAATGATGGTGGAAAAATAGTGATTTTAACAGAATTGAAAACACATGTCCACACAAAATCTTATACATGTGTTCATACAAGCATAACTCATAACAGCCAAAAAGTGAAAACAATTCCAATGTCCATCAATGGATGAATGGATAAACACAACACAATATGTTTTCCATATATTATTTGGCCATAAAAAAGAATGAAGCTGTGTTATATGTTACAACATGGATGAACCTTGAAAACATTATGCTAAATAAAAGAAACCAGTCACAAAGGATTACATGACATCTAATTCCATTCATATGATATGTTCAAAGCAGGCAAATATATAGAGACATAACATAAATTAGTGGTTGCCTACGGTTGGGGATAGCGGGATGGGAGCAACTGTTAATAGATATCAGGGTTTTTTGGGGGGTGACAATATTCTAAAATTAGACTGCACAACTCTGAATATTCTAAAAACCATTGAATTATATACTTTAAATAGGTGATTTGTATGATATGTCAAAAAGTTGTTAAAAAGTTGGTGCAGCAGTGGCAATGGTTGCAGAGGACTCAATTTTGGTGGTGATATATTGGGGAGAGGAAGGAAGAGTAACGGTCAATTGACAACTGACATACCTTAATCTATTTAGGGCCAAGTCTGAGCACCACAGACTTTTTCCCATATCTTCAGGAAAACTATATATATCCCCAGAGTCAACACTGAATCTACACACAAGTATTTATGAAACAGATTGTAAAAAATCAAGCCAAGTTTCAACTGCCACTGGAATTGTGTCTAATTAAGAGGCATCTTTGTTTTTTCCATACAGTATACTCAACACACAGAATTGGCTTCTTAAGGGCAATGGGACAGAGTGGCCAGGCTTTCCCTTCTTGTGTGTGTGCAAAATCAGATGGGGTCCATGAAGAAGTTAAAGCAGACATCTGGTGTCTATAATTTTTAATAATTTTAAACTAGCTACAAAATGTCAATCACTTCACAAACTGACAGAGGAGACAGGAGGAATTTAATATTACATGCTGTAATGATATTTATCTCACAGTTTATCTATATTTCATTCATTTATATTATTTTTTAAAGGTTTCTTTATCAGCTACTAAACATCTCAGCAATTTGGTGTGCATAGCTCTAGATTAAGCAACAGAGAATTGAACTGATAACAAACCACAGGGAAAATGGTGATTAGTAAGAGTCAGCCTTATAAAATTTACATCTCCACACTGTTTCACAGCAAGATTGCTTTCTCCAAAACACAACCTTCAAAAGCAGCAAACAAGCCCTATGTTACATCCATTTGACATAGTTTCAGCCAAACATTTATTTTGCTGGAAATGATTAAATGGTGAGTGTGTCAAATTCATATTTTTGTAAAATTCTTTTTAAAAAAAAGGATGATTATGATTAATAAGTCTATATATTGACAGAAAGAAAGTGACACTACTGCAGTTTTGCTGGTATAACTTAATCTTGACAGTATCTCAATACTGAGCATGCTTTGTTGTTTGTTTTGTTGTTGCTGTTGTTGCGTGTGTGTGTGTTTTTTCTCATCAGTATGCTACTGTCATGGAAAGATTTTGTTTAAGTAGGAATCTAAAAATCTATTTAGTTCTCATGCATAAATGCATAAATCACATCACTTTTAGTGCAATGCCTGTTATGTAATTCCACGTTGTCTAATCATGAAATCATAGATGACAGCCATGAGGAACCAAAGACAGCAAATTTTGAGAGTTTCAGAGCCTGACACCCAAAGAAAGGACCGTGGCAGTAGCTCTGTGGAATGTCACAGTTTTACAAGAACAATACTGTGATTGAAAGAATCAACAGCACATTGAGCATTCCTAAATTGTTGTCATTCAGCAAACGCCACTGAGGAGAGAAAAAGAAAAATGAAAATCACGACATCTTACGTAGGGAGTTAGAGCCACCAAATGATTACTATATACAACCTTTGGAAAGAAAGAGACCCAGAAAGAACAAAAGACATAATATTTTTGGGAAACTGATGGACGACAGAAGACAACATTCACAATGGAGGTGGACTGATGTGTGTATGTGTGCAGACCTACTAGGTAATACCATGAGAAAAGCATGAAGGTGCTGTCTTGCTTGACAGCATTTCGAAGAGAACACAGGTGAGCACATTTAACCACTCCCCAGCATCTTTGTTGCACGTTGGTTGGCCTCATCAATTCTGGTTTTGTTGGAATCAGCCTAGGAAAGGGGAAAGAAAACAGAATCCAGGTTACACATTAACATTTCACTCATCCCTGTGGGTCTAGTTCAAATACACCCTTTTAGATGAAGGCACCTTGAAACTTCACCAATCAGAATTGACCATCTCTTCTTTGTGTTCCGACTATACGTAGACATGATCATAGAAATTTGATCTTAGTTCTCATGACTGTTTTCCCCATCAGAGAGAGTCCTTTTGAGGCCAGAGTTATATAATTTATCTTTCTCTCCTAAAATGATACCCAGTGACTCCTATGGTAGGCTGTTACATCTGTTGCATTGTGTTGAATGATTGCCACTTGTATAGTTGGGCTCAAATCATGGATAACTTATTAGTTGTGTTACTTTTAGTAGTGTTAAGTAGAGTAAATTACTTAACATCATGGGGGCTGTCTCATCTATAACCTAGGGGCAATAAACGGTACTGCTAATAAGCATGAGTGTCTACTATGTTTTGGTAACAGCGAGATAGACATCAACTATGAGGTACTGTTATTAGCTCCCATTTCCAAGAGAGAAAACCTAGAAGAGAGGATTTAGGCAATTTGTCTAAAGTCATAGTACTAGTAAATTGGGACACCAGATTCAGAAGACAAGAAACCCAGAGTCAGAGTCTACACTGCTAGTCATTATGTTAACCACTTTACTTCTTAGATTTGCTATAAGGAGGAAATACATTTATACACATACTGTGCTTAGAATATTGTTTTCCAGAAATTAAGTGTTAAATATATCTTATTTTACGATTATTATTAGGTGAAAATTGTGCTTCTGATTTGGGGATGTTTAGTAATTTTACAGCCCCATTTCTGAAGGCTCACTCCTATGAGTTTCATAACTGACTTGTTTTTTAACATGAGCACATTTACCATATTTTCATGCCTTGAATGATATTCTCAATGCTTGAGGTACCTTTTGTTGTATAGACAGCATGATACCCAGGGCTGCTGCTAAGATAGACCTTTAAACCCCAGAAAATATACTGTTCATAATATCACTGAGAAACATATAAGTCAGCAAGTAGAGGCAAAGATAAACATTCTAGGAAAACTGAACTGTTTATCTATCAACCAGTATTTATTAAATGATTATTGGTTTTGCATCTACTACTGTGCTTGGTGCACTCCAATCTCTATCAAGTTGGGTCTTCTTTATTCAGTTTAATTGTGAATTCCCAGGATCCTAGGGTTACCCATATTTAAATAGAGGTTTGCCAAGTGGAAATAGAAATATTTCTAGATTATTCATAACTCTAAATTATCTGGCAATAGATTCTTACCATCTGTTTGGATTATCAAGATTTGACTTTCAAAACAAGTCAGAGAGCGCATTAAATTTCCTTGCTTGTTTTGAGCTATAGGCTCATATTTTTGATCTTGGGTTCCTAATTTGGAAAATTATATTTTCTCCAATTTTACTTGGCTTTTTTATTTTATCCTCACCCTAGGACATTTTTTTTCATTGCTTTTAAGAGAGGGAGGGAGAGAGAGAGAGAGAGAGAGAGAGAGAGAAACATCAATGTGAGAGAGAAACATTGATTGTGTATGAGCCCCAGGGATCAAACTCTCTTCCTGGGTATGTGCCCTGACCGGTAATTGAACCCACGACTTTTGGTTATGGGACAATGATGCTCCAACCAATTGAGACACACTGGCCAGGGCAATTTTTTTGGGCTTTTAAATCTTCCTTCTTTAGCTACAAATCCTATCAGAAATAATGACATGTTGGTGCAAAGAAAAATTATGGGCTTAGAACAATATGAAATGTTTCTGCCAATTGAATTATGCTATTTTCCCAGACTGAGAAAACCTCAAATGAAAAAAAAAAACAACTTATCCATTTCAACATGAATGACATTTCTGGAGGTGAATGCTCTAGGACCTCCTGCATTGAGAATGCACTAGTGAGCTTCACATGGAGGAGCAAGAGGATATTTTAAAGTAGAGCATGAGATTACTCTGGATATCTTCAAAGGATTTGGGAGGAGCTGAAACAGACCTGTGTTCAATGAGCATCTGTGATTTTTCACCTAAATTCTTTCTGAAGCATATCAAAATTCCAACCCATACAATATCTGACACAGGGGTGCCACATCTTTATTATTGGTATAACAGAAGTAGTATTTTTTAGAAAAGAAGTCCTGAAATAATCTCCTTTTAGATCTCTTCCTGGTATTTGGAGAATGCTCCTGTGTTTATTCTATTTATATGCTTTAGAACTGTATTTTTGGAATGCATCTCATCCCACTTTTCATATTTTTATTTCAAGGATCCTGAACTTGCTGGCATACCCAAGATATGCTTTATGGTTTGTCCTTGTGGGAAAGCCAAGATGCCCACTGGAAAGTCAGTAAGAGAGTCAGAAGGGGCCATTTAGCCTGTCCTTCTGAACATGATGTAAATCTCAAATCCAGACCATGGCAGGTAGCTTTTAGGCCACAGCTCAGACTTCCAGAAGTAGAGGCTCACTATCCAACACAGCAGCCAGTTCTGATCCCAGGTTTGAACTATATTCTCTTATTATCTTTCAGATGAGAAAACCAGGTCATGAAGCCGGTGCAGTAAAACCCTGTTGGGACTTAAATCTTAGTTTTCAAATGCCACATTTCCTTGTTGATAGGAGAATATGAGGATTGCTAAAGCTTCAGCCTCACTAAGTCACTGTGTGTTGGTATCTATCACTGACAAAGATAAATTGAAGTTTGAACATCACTAAGTTATTTCCTTAGCAATAGTTCCTATAAGATATCCGATATAAATTTGCCCCATTTTAGTTTTATGAAAGAATAGTACCTTTTTAACCTTAGAATATATATATGAGGGGTGGGCAAAAGTAGAGTTACAGTTATGAGTATGCAAAACATTTTATTCTTGTATTATTTATTAATTATTATATTATTGTCCACACAAACAACAGTAAACCAACTTTTGCCCATCCCTGTATATATAAATATCTGAATTAGAAAGCAAGGTTTTTAAAATTAGATGGAATTAGAAGAAGGCTGTTGTTGGGGTCATGACAGAATATGAGAGAAACATCAGAAAATTCTCTCCACTCCTACTGTGTGATTTTGATTTAATATTAGGTATATGGGAGACCTTTGCACACCATTTCTTGTGATCAAAAGTGAGAACATAGGTAAGAAGGTGAAGGTCTGTTAATTATGAAACTCACATATCATGCATCATTTGAGGGCAATGCTGGGTTGCAATGGGCTCTGACTAAATCATGTCCAGATTGTAATTACCGGGGGAGAAAAAGCTAGTTATTCAAAGGTAATGAGACCTCTTCCCACTCCTTAAGCAATTCAGCATTCAAGGAATGACACCAGCCATAATGGCTGTTTCCCATTTGACTCTTGATTAAACCATATAGCTGGATATGTCTTTGTCCTTGTAGTAATTTGGGCCCAGAATGAAATGTTTTCCCTAAAGAAGACAGCTAGAATTGTAAAGTGGCAGAATTAAAGTGCCACTTGCCTTTCCAGGAACAATTTTTCTTGCTTAAAGTCCAACTCCATCAATAAAGGTTGACCCCTCTCTCTTAGTAAAATTTCTCCTCCAGAACTCTAATTGAGTTACAGATACATTATCTCCCAACATCTTTGAGTAAATTGGGTCCATTAATAGAAAATGACTACTTGTTTTTTCAAATCATTTTTCTGTTGGAAGGTAGTTCAGCAATTATTTCTTAGTTGATTTTTCTAGGCCATAATGGGTTAGGTCAGTTTGTGTTGGCTCCAGTGCTTTTTAAAACTCTCTGTATCATTCTAAACTCTATTGATTTGCTCAGCATTAAAAGCTTTAGAATATCAAAGCTCTAAACAATGGTAAGAACAGTATGACTTATAAAAGTAAGCAAAGCACAAGCATTTTGCTAACAAACACGGACATTTGTGTAGCTCATATTTGATCAGGTAAAATATGTGGTCTGATATTTTTCATATGGAGGCCATAGAATATAACAGGACAAAGTATTCCTTTTTTGTCTGTTTATTCCATTTCCAAGTCAGTGGAGACCGCTTGGGTACCAAGAAACTGAGTATTTAGCCTTATGATTCAAGAGCTCTCAAAAACATCCTTCTTTGTTCACCAAAGTAGAATAAACTGTTAAAAGGAGATTCAGGATGTCAGGCTCTAAACTTTAATATCTCCCAGGGAATAAACTCACACATTATAAGATTAGTCAACCAGAATTCATTATAGATGCACAGCTATCATTAAACCTATAATGCATCCTAATTTTTTCCTTTTGTCATTTGGACATTTTCAGATATTTAAGTAACAATCAAGACTCTACTGATTGGTGAGGGGATGGAATGCAAGGACATAGACGCTGTGTCAGATTTGCATGATGTGGAATATTAGGGTTTCATGTGCCAAATCTTTTTATAAAATCTTTCCAGTGTTTTTTTCTCTTCCCTTCTAATCTCAAGCTCCCAAACCCTCCCTTCCCCATTCTATTCTCGCCACTCTTCCTTATGCCTCTTGGTGACATTATGGTCTGAGTTTTAGAGTCACATCTGGTGCTCTTGTGTGAACTCAACCATGTCACACTATGGTCCTGACTTTGAAATCTGGATATGTGTATTATTGGACCAGAAATGGAATCTGAGCCTCTTTGAACTAGCATTAAAGCTTTGGCATTTATACAAATCAAAGCTTATATTCACCTTCTGGTTAAACTAAAATAATTATTCTTTTCTCCATTTCCTGATTTTATTTCTAAATCATATCCACTTGACAAGCTCCTAACCATCCTTTAAGACTCAGTTCAAATTCAAGTCTTTTTTTCCTGAGATTTTCCTACCCTCAACCCTTAAAATCTTTCCTCCTGTAACCTACTTAGCATTTCATGTGTGGTTGTATCAGTGAATTGCATTTTCTGCGGTAATAAATTCATCTGGAAGCTCAGAGCCTCCTCTTGGCTGAGAGTTTCTGGGCAGCAGGGACAGTATCTTTCTCATCTTTATAAGTTCTGTGATGTCTAGCACAATGCCTGAAATAGAGGTGTCCCTGAGGAATATCTGCTAGATTAAATTCTACCTCTATTTACTTACCTGTTGCTGAATTTTTATCTCAGAGTAGATGAAATTTTCTACCTACCAGTGTGCCTGAATCCACTGCCATGGTCTGAAGGTTGCATAATGCCCTTCACACTTTCTCAGTGATTACTTCAGAAGAAGTAGCGAACAATGGAAATGTGCTGACTGCCATGTGCTCACCTTCTCCATGATCCTGTCGATCTGGCGATTCTGTGTATCGATCTCATTGCCCATATCCAGGGCCATGTGACGGAGGTTTCCAATGATGCCGCTCACCTGCTCCAGGTTTTCATCCATTTCATTTTCTCGGGCATCATTTGTTACCCTGGGAACCAAACAGCAATTTTTGATGGATAGAGGCTGAGAAAAAACTTAAATACAAGGACCCAAAACTTAGGAAACAATCCATAGACCTCTAGGTATCAATCTTATCCATTTGAAAACTCCATTCAATATGAGGACAATATTTAGCTTGTATACATGAGGAAATAATTATTTGTTTTCCTTTATTTTATTAGAAAGTAACTTTAAAATGCACTTTTGAACCCTTGAATTTCTATTTTTAAAGAATTTCTATTATTAAATAGATTAATTAATTTACCTCTTTTCACTTCTGCCAGTGTATCATTTTCTCCCTTCAAATGTTTATCCCAGTTCTCACTTTTTAAGAATAAAATTACTTTAGTTGGGAGGATTTCAGGTCAGAGAATGAAAATGGAACTGGTTAGAAACTATATTTTTCTTTCTGAATTGTCAACTAAAATCTCCAAGAGCCAAATTCAGAATGAAAGAAAAAGCCATTGTGCTAAGGCAGAGCATGTCTCTGCTCACTTCTCTCCTATTGGGGACCAATGTCAAAGGGAAGAGTAATGATGATTTCAATCTGCCTTCTAATCCTGCTTGCTCCCAAGAACTCCAAAGGGAGTTCCTTGTTTAAGATGATTTTTATTTGCTTAGATGTCAATGCTATGGGGTTTTGGTGGCATTGTAAATGGGTTATGTCAGGGGAAAAAATGTGATAAAATGTTTTGTTCCAGTTTGAGTGGGAAGAAAGGAGTTGGTTTTCAAAGTGCCTTACCATCTTGCCATATTTTTTTTCTATAACCAGCTTGAAAGTTAAAAAGACAGTAACTCTTTATTGCAAACAGTAGGTACTTACACTTACTCCAGAATGTCCTGGCTAAATGACATTTTCCCACTACAGATGGTGATGGGCTAAAAACGTTCAGAGGGGTTAAAATCCTTCCCTCATGGTAACTCCTAATGCAAACTAGCCTGCTAAGCTTTTTAAAGCAGCCCTGTCCAGAGAAAATTAGAGGGGAATTTCCTAGCTTTTTTTTTTTTTAATGTAGAAGAAAAGCTTATTTAAATGATTGTCAACAGCTAAGGCATACTATTTATTTGATGGTTCTCAGCCTTGGTTGCAATATTAGAATCACCTGAGGAGCTTTAACAACTGCAGGTGTCTGGGTCCCACTCCTAGGGATTCTGATTCAGTTGGTGTGGTTTAGGTCCATGCCCATGTATTAAAACAAAACAAAACAAAACAAACATTCTTCCAGTTATTCTAATATGTGGGCAGGATTGAGATCCCCTGGTTTAGTTTCCCTGAGAGTAGACAGAAACAGGCATAAAATTGCCATCTATGAAGCTCTAGGTAGATATGTAGACCTCATACCTGAGTGACAGTCACCTGTCATTTGAATCTGCATTATTGGTTGGCAACATTAGTGGACTGGTTATAGACAGCTGTACGACTACCCTAGTCACTGATGAGTCCTGGTGTAGTGGCCTATAAAAAGGGATCGTTTTTTTTTCTTTTCAACAACAGATATTTGTTACTATTTTCTAGTCTCCTGAAACCTGAGTTCTGAATTAACAGATCTGTGTAACTTGAGATTTTTAAAAAATAGATATTTAACTTGGCTTTTGCTTCCAGATTGCAAAGGAAATGATTAATAAGAAGCCAGGTGTGCTCATTATTCTCTATTTGTACCTCCAGATTTGTTCTCTGATCTCTCCACAGCTGTATCACCCAGGTTTTCTCACCTCTGACTTCCAAAGGACTTTGGCAGATGGCCAACGAGAGACTGGAGGGCAAGAGGAGTAAGGAGCTGGGGCATCTATTGCCTTTCTCATTTCCTGATGTTAATAGTTTTGTCAGTGGCTGCATTTCTCTACCTTTAGTCCCTGCCCACAGCCCTCGCCCTAGGGTTGTGAAAACGGCTCTCCCCTGTCCCTTCAGAACTCTTCCTGCTATTGCTAAACCATAAATGCTTTACCATTGCTTGTTATTAACCTTGTCCATACCTCAGTAAACAATCTCTTTAACAGTTCTCTTCATGGAATTAACCTCATGGAACGAGATGCCTGTCTGCTGCTGCATTGAGCCTGGATGTGATCATGTGACTTGCTCTGTCTGATGAGGCTTTGGCAAACATGACACAAGCAAAAGCTTGAAAAGTGCTTATGAATTGGAGCCTACCCCATGGAATGATTCTACTACCCTGTAAGAAGCCTGAGCTATCCTGCTGGAGGAAACATGACAAGAAGAGAGGCACTCTGTTGCAGCCCCTGCCAATCCCAGCAAATGCTGACAGTACCCAAATAAGTGAGGCCATTTTGGATCATTTCACACCCAGTTGCCTGTAATGAATGAGCCCAGGAGAGGCTGTCAGAAGAACTGTCCCACTAACCGACAGATCCATAAGTAATAAAATGGGTGTTGTTTTAAGAACCACTCAGTTTGGGGTTGTCTGTTATGCAAAAATAGACAACTGCTACAGTGTTGGCTGCACAAGGCTCACCTGCGAATGAAGCCACCACTGATGGCCATCTGCTCCCGTTCGTCCACCACACGAGCAGGCTGGCTGGCTACCACTCCATCCTGATTATTGCCCCAGGCTTTTTTGTAAGCATCACTTGATTTAAGCCTATGCAAAAAAGAGGGTGAGTAACAAAGGCAAGGGGGTAGAGCATCAAGCTCACAGCAATGGTTTTCTCTTCAAGCAAGAACCGAACCAAGCAAATGATTTTTAATTTGAGGCGTTAGAGAATACCGATATATCATAATATGGACCCAAAGAGTTGGCCACCACCATGCCTCAGCTACTCAGCATTTCATTTCCAATTGAGTGAACTGCAATTGTCAAGACTGTAAACTTTTCCCACAGTTTGTTCTTGTTTTGGTATGTTTTTGTGGTTTAGTTAGATTTAAGACAAGGATTAAGGTGGCTAGAGGACATTGAGTTCTATTTCAGTGACATGGTTATACTTTGAGACACAAAACACACAGGAAAACGTACTGGCAGACAGACACAAAACAAGACTGCCAAGTAAAGTGTGTACATCACACCACAGCAACACACTGTCATCAAGAAAACATACTTGACCGAGTTTTTACACACCATCATGAAGAATTCCCTGTTGAATCTTTTCCCCCAATGCATGTGTGGAACTAACCATTCCAACTCTGCATGAAGGACATAAAGGACTGGTGGTTGGCCAAGGATGATGGTCTCTGAGTTGCCTCTAGTATGATCTGAATTAGATAATATATCGGTACTTCCAAACAGTCACCATACATCCATAGTTGATGTACAAACCTTTGTCCACAGAGACAAAAAGTAAAAGAGGCATGGTGAAATGAATGCAGGAAAATAGAAGAGAGAACAAGCCATCTAGCACCAAAAAAGGAAAACCCCTCTACATAATCTTCATGCACCAGCTACAGGCATGAGTAGAAAATGAAGCATTCTCATTTAAGCCAAACTACTCCAGAAGTTGACCATTCTTGAAAAAGGCACTAGCAGGACAGTAATAGCCTTCATGAGGATTTGAAACGCAGTTTCAATTGCTTCTTTGTTGGGCTCAAGGGCAGGGTGGGAGTGAGTACAAACTCCTACTTCAAGCTATCCTGGATGTGGCCCGAGGGGAGTGGTCTGGAACTGGTGTGGTCTTCATGGGCCATATTTTACTGAGCTGCCTTGGAGAGAAACTTAAAATCCAGGCATACCTGTTGTGCCCAATAGAAATATGTGCAGCATATTTTAGTGGGTGTGTTGTAATTTGAGGCAATCAAAGATGTTGTTACGTTCTTTGCATAGTAGAAACCACACACCTTTTAGTCCAAAACCAAAACACTTCCTTTGGACCCATTTTCACAATTTCTATCAAAGACGTTTATCCCTCTCCTTTTTTTTTTTTTTTACTTTAACTAGACAACCAAAGCTATCTATTAAAACTGGTTCTAATATAAAACTTAATTGGGGAACAAACAACCCTGGAGACAAATTGGAAAACTGCACAGATAGAATTGCAGTAACTCTCACAATCTAGTATATAAAGCCAGAGTCCTTAGAGCAGTCATAATTTACCGTGCTAAAGGACTAAAGAACCATGGGTCCACTTAGTTGGACAGGATGCAAAAACTAATTTAATAGAGCTCAGTATCTGGCTTTGTTTTTTTTTTTGTTTGTTTGTTTTTGTTTTCTTGTTTTTGCTGTTGTTCCCCAACTCCCTATCCCCTCCTACCTCACATTAAAAAAAGTTACATGGACCTGGTGATGTTTTCTGCTATGTAAATATCTGGTATACCATCTTTGGCAAAGTCAAGGGGGTAGGAAAGTTTGCGTTTCTGAAAGAAGGCGAATCACTGCACTCACAATGCTGCACATAGACTCACATAACTGCCGTACATCTATCATAATCCTTCGAAACATGCCGAGACAGGGCGAAGCCCTCAGAGAGTCCAGGGCACCACCAGACACTGCATTGTGACACATGGTTTTTACAGCATTATTTACACACAAAGGGAACACTTTGGTCAAGCTTTGAAGCTCAGATAGGGTCTCCTGTGGAGTAAGAAATCTGTGCCAACTAGTATGTGGAATTCATAAGGGTCATCATTTCATCCAAACATTAGAATCCATCCTAAGGGGCCCTACCTCCATTCTTTCTCCACACACAGTTGATGAACGGGGAAAATGTATCTTTCAGAATTCATCACAAAACAGGTAGAAATCTCACCTGGTGGCAAATAGCCACTGAAGGATATACAGTAAAATCTTGACTAACTGGAATGCTTTGAAATGAGTTATTTTAGTGAATTATGTGACTTTCTTAATTAAAAGTGAGCCACAGAGGAAAATTTTGTTTGAGCGTGAGTGATGATTATCAGTTAAATCCTTGAGCCACTTTCTTCCCTTAGTGTTAGGGTGGTAAATGTGATCAAATCTCTTCTTGGTTATGGTTTCTCTTGATGTGTTTAATGACCTTTCCTCTAAAGATCAACTCTAATTGTTTGGTTCTCTTAGATGTGGAGTTATAGAGTGAAGACTGAGTGAAAGAATCCAAGCTACCCAGATTGCCCATTTTCAATCCCTGATGTTAATTTTTCCCCCTTTGTTCATTTGTCTCTTTTTGCCGAAAGAGGAAGGGAGCAAAAATATAAGTACAATCAACGGTTTCAGTTAGCTAGATTTCCAGTTAATCAGGCTTTACTGTAGATCATTCTTTTTAAAAAGAAGTTTTAAATTTATTTGTAAATTGAGCCCCTCCCCCTCCTAAACAGGAAGTGGGATATTTTAAATCAGCCTCAAAGTTTAAAGGATGTAAATGGTCACACAATCAGCTAGAAATCACATCAATTTCTATTCTAAAGGCTAAGATCAGGAGGGCTTTGGGGAAAGAGGTTTCTGTTTAAAGGGAAGTGGGAGGGGTAAGGGAGGTCATGTAATGGGTTTAATTTTCCAAATGCATGTTGGACGATCCGCTCATGCATTTTATTCCGCTGCTAGTCAAATGAAATTATCTTCCAGAACCCTCATTTTCAGGTTCCTTCTGTTGCAAACCTTTATAACCACATGTCACATTTCTGCTACATTCCAAAAAGCGTTGCAGAACCTTGAGAACAGTTTAATGTTTTGTGATGTTGTACATGCAAAATCTACACATTTCAACATTTTGGCCAGTGTACAGATAGATCTTCCAAGGGGGAGAATTTGAGAAGGATGGGTCCAATTTGGGTAAGGCTTGAGCACTTCTTGCTGAAGGACTCCTTGCCTCTGCCTTGGGTATGGCTATGGCATCTCTTGTTTAATTGCAGATCAGGTTTGGCAACTGGTGGGCAGTTGAAAGGGTGAATCACTGTTAGGGACTCTAACTCACAGAATGCTTACCTGGGCCAAATTCCCTGTCTTGTTTGCTTCTGAAAAATCAAACCTTGATATACGTGCTTCTCATCTTCTAAACTCACCCCTAATCTTTTCTAAATCTGCAATTTTGGTTTTTAGGGATGGGAGAAAATAAAATTCATTGGGTGCCTCTTTCTGGAGGCTAGTCGGTGTCTCAAAGTACACTTTCTGGAAAATGTTGAAACGTTCATCAATAAAAGTTGCTGACAGTGAAGCTTTCACTGTAGTATGCCTGATTTTTAATGCATCAACAGTAACTCCCACTAATATCATCTATGCTATGAGATGAATGCGTTGTAGACGGTATTGATCTGTTCTGCATGCCACATGCTCATCCTGTCTTTGTGCCTGGCAGGAATGAGCTTATCAAGGCTTGGAGATGGGCCTTAGGAAACCAAAGCTTCAGGCAGGCAGGCAGCACCTACTTGTTACAGGGACACACACAAAGCCCGCAGAATTTTCCTAGGTCCGTCAAATTCTTTTCTGCTTCTTTCATGTCCTTATTGATTTGGTCCATCCCTTCCTCAATGCGTTCCAGTTGTTCTGATTAAACACAAGTATTTTATCCCCACAGAATGAAGCAGATGGAAAAGGACAAAGAAAAAAAAGACAAAACTTCAGACATTCACTTTGACATTAAAAAAGAAAAAAAAAAAAAAGAAAGAAAGAAAGAAAACTGGACGCCACAGATTAGAGCTGGTACCCAGTACCTACTTGTTACAAGGACATATGAAAAGGCCACAGCATTTCCCTAAATCTTTTAAATTTTTCTCGGCCTCCTTCATGTCTTGGTTGATATGGTTCATGCCTTCTTCGACACGATCGAGTTGTTCTGGTTAGGACAAAGGGATGACAGTGTGGAATGAATTTTTTGGGGGTTTCCAACAGAACATGAGAAATGACTATGTGAAACGGAATTTGAAAGATAAAGAGAGAGATTACAATGCATTGTCTGAGGATGCATTGCTGTAGACCGCTTCTGCTGCCCTATGAGGTCAGGGGGAGAAGGAAATGAACAAAAATGATGTTCAAAATTGTTTGCAATTCAGACATGATGGGATGCGGTATGTAAGCCTGTTGGATTCTGAGTGTCCAGGAAAAAAGCACAGCAGATTCACTTGCTCAGACGCCAGGGAAACGCAAGTGAATGAAAAACAAGGCGTTAGTTTGTGTGATAAGCGTTCAGATCTAGTGCTACTAGACAAAGTATTTGCTTCAACCTTAAAAATGTCTCTATCTTGGTTTTTAAGCATCTTCAACCAAGTAAGAGTAGGAATGGCAGGGAGGGTAACAACTACTAAAGTGATAATTAGCAAATGGCCATCTAGCCAAAAGTAGCCCATGGGTAGTTCTTGGTTTTGAATACTTAATTCATAGAAGTTGTAAAAACAGCAACATCAGCACACAATATTACAAGGACTGGAACATTTCAG
Source organism: Pteronotus mesoamericanus (assembly GCF_021234165.1). Classification (NCBI taxonomy): domain Eukaryota; kingdom Metazoa; phylum Chordata; class Mammalia; order Chiroptera; family Mormoopidae; genus Pteronotus; species Pteronotus mesoamericanus. The sequence goes on along the minus strand of NW_026555105.1, from coordinate 28,929,277 downwards.
TTCATCCTTCATCGTATGACTTATTTGGTATGAAAGCTTTAGAAGGCGTTTCACTTCTCTGTCCCCTGATCTCCCATTCCCTACCATGGTGGTGGCGGGAGGGGCGGGGTAGGGGGTTGGGGGGATGTTAGATCCCAGCCACAAGGAGAAAGCAGGGAAAATAACTGCATGAGTCTCTGGAGGAGGAGCAATGAATCGGAACTTAGAATAATACTGAATCATCGCTGCCGGCAAAGCTGACCTTAGTGTATTGAAGACATAGATCGATAGCCATAAAAGTGAATTACACTTCTAGGTTGCTAGAGTTACATGCACTAACTTGATTAATTTTTCAAAAGTTGCGTCACCAAGTTGAGTAAACTACAAATTCAATGAAAGGATTTTTAAAATAGCTTTTAAAACCATTAAAGGAAAGCAGCAATGGGATATCTTGGTTGTCTAATTACAAAACATAATTACACTTCCATTCCTCTTTTCATCTATACTTTCATGCATGCATGTCTATACTTCTGGGAGTAAGGGCATGATTAGAATAAAACTGACAAATACATTTCCAGTCTATGGGCATAAATAATCACTTAAAAACAATTTCACATTAAATGGTACAGTGAAATTATCATTCTGAAAAACAAAGTTTCACTAGTGACCCAAATTGGGGAGACTGTATGTTTGGAAAACAAGAGCTTATTGTTTTCTATTTTCTGAGGCTGAAGAACAGAATTCAGCTTATTAGGAATCTGCCGTTTTTGCTATGCTTTTCAAATGACCAGTGAAAACAAAATTTCAATGTTCATCCAACACTGGATAGCTTGAGGAAATAACAGTGTAGTACTGGTGACCTTTTGCTGAATAAATGCAGGTATAGTAAGTAAGGTCTTTAAGACAATCCTGGAAAAAAGCTATAAACAGACAAACAAATAAGTAAATAAATGGCAATTCTTTACATCCCAGAAGATTTCATGCTTTTTTAAAGACTTCATTCTAGTTTCCTTTAAAAAAATGGAATAAATTAGTTTGTAGATCAAATTAACTATCAAATGAAGAGATTGGTGGGAGGAATCAATCAACATAATGAAAAGAACCATGTTAACTACAGGCAAAAATAAGGTGCCAAATCTCAATTGAATAGTTGCTAATGGCTTCCTGGAGTTCTGGTTTGAGATGAGATTGAAGGAATGTCCAGGCTCAGAGGGAAGAAAGCCCGTTTGACTCAACTAATGACGGCTGAAATACACATAGATTCTGGCCTGGGGATATGTATATATTCAGGTATTTGCTCTTCCTGAAGAGTTTCTCTTGAGTTTATATTTTTGATCAAAATATTAACTCTTTGACTATATTTCAGGGGTCCCACTAACTGTGTTTCAAGGGATTAGGAAGTAACAGAAAAATTGGTTCACAAGAATTGGACTTCTGAATGAAATAATTCAAATTAAAAGATAAAAACAAGCAGGTCCAAATCCATATTCTGAGCGCTAGGTTCTGCCATGGTCTCTGGCTTGCTCAGTAAGGTCACAGCTAAGAGAGTGTTCTAAAGCTCTTTCAGAAAAGTTGATTCAGGAAATTATTTTACAGCTACCAATGCTGGTTGAATGTGTCTTTATATATAAATGGTAAGTTAAATGCTTAATTAAAAAAAATATTGTTGAATCATTTTCTCACAGATATTCTAATAATAATGTTAATTTTTAGGATGTATTGAGTTATGTTTGTGGCTATATTAAGCATATTGGGACTTCCTAGCACAACAATAATTTCTATGAAGACATTTCTCAGGAAATGTTTGAAAATAACTGATATCCTCATTTCATTCTGAGGTGTACAGCAGCTTCTTGGAGACTGACATTATGAAGTATCTAGGCCTGACTGCTCCTTCTTTCCCTCAGTTTGCTTTCTGGCTCATTTCTCTGTATTTCTGGAGCTAGGGGAGAATACATTTTGGGTCAGAAGAGGTATTCCACTAGATGATACTACACGTTGGGGCAAGAGCTTGAACTTTCTTCTACCACGTTGGGATGACTGGATGTTTGTGACAGATCCACCAATGGCAGGAGGCTCAGAGAGCTAAGTTCAGATGTCTGTTCTACTAATCTTACTTAAGTAAGGCATCATGGAGCCCTTAGAGTCCTCAACCTGATAAAAACAAATAGTAGAAAAATAGCAAAATATCAATATTATCGGCCAGTGTGCAAGCCTTCATGAGTACATCCAGCTATAAAATGAATGCTGCCCATACGATGTTCATTTTTCTTGGCATTGATGAACATGTGAAAATTCATTCAAATAAACTTAAATAACCACATGTGGCTACCATATTGAACAGTTGCAACTTTAGTCATTGACAGCGTATTAGTGAGTGAACTTTTAGCAAGAGGGAGGTTTTTGACAAATGCTGCTTTGTAGTGCCATGCACCTTTTAAGAAAGTCAGCAAGCTCTCTGGATGAAGCTTGACTTTGCCTTTACTCTTCCAGGTAGAGGTCAATGATTTTACTGTTTAGTTTAGAGTTGATCCCATGAGATTTTTCCTAAGAGCTGCAGCTTTAGCATCAAAACAAACATATAAGCCAACAAAGACCAACAAAAAGAACAAGAAATAAGTAAGTGAAAGGTTAAGTCATCACACGTTAGTGTTAACTAAGGTTGTTTCATGGTGATTCTCTTGGAGACAAGAAAAGTCCCAGGACTCAGTACATTTCAAGGTGTCTGTCATGCTCAGTGCTCCTTGGTGTCCCCTGATACCTGGGTGTAAAACAAGAATCCAGTAAGGAATTTCTGAGTGCAATCATTTAGCTGGACAACCCGGAATTGTTCTTTAGGAGGACAGCTGTTTCCTGAGACTCCTGTGCAGCTGCAGAATGAAACGGTCAACACCTTTGGTGTTCAGGAATAGACAGAAGTACTAGGACATAACTGGAGAGAAATTTTAAAGCAGTTACTGATCTAAACAACTAAACACAGTATATGCAGAATTACAATGCATTTATGATGGCAGTGAAGATAGTTGTTGACTTATGCTCGACTGTCATTTTAAAAGGTCCTCATCTTCTATTATAGTATAAATAGAATGTGTGAAGTAGATTCACTGAGCAATTCATCAGTAACTGTGGTGTGGCCACAATTGAAATGTTTTAGCTGAGAACATTAACTATCTTGTGAGGAAAATCTGCTATTCGGTTTTGCTCCTCAGAGAATAGTATGTGGATGTTTCTGGGAATCATTTGCGCTAAGAATAATATATTTTTGCATTTGTATGACAATTTTGGCAAATTCTTTCTCTAGAGTTTTTTCACCGAAGTAGAATGAACTTTGTAATTCAAGAAAGCATGTTCTTCACTTTCTCTCTTTTTGATCTCAGATGTGTATGTAATACTTTTCATGATTTTATGTCAATGCTTTACAGTTAGGGGGTTAAAAGACATTTTCCTAAATTTTTGCCCAATCTTTCCTCATATTGCAATCCTCCTTTTTTCACTTCCTTCACATATAACTTATTAACTAAAAGAATTAATAAGGTGGAACTGCTAAATTATCTGAATGTATACATATCAACTTAGCTCTGGGAATGAGGTACTACTCTTCTATATGGGCATCTGCTGCTTAATTTAAAAACAAACAAAGGATGTTCTGCCGCATTCTGAGTGTCAAAGTCTGGAACACCGTTACAGAGATCAAGCCGGCAAATCTGACAATTATAGCAAAATTATTCGGGGAGTTCTGAAGACTGCCGCAGCCATGGTAGTTTCCTCAAAGTACGACTCCACTTATTTGCATATACATTTTGACAATTTGTATTTTAAAAATTGGGGAAAGCTTCGGGGTTGATATTCAATTGATTTCAATTTATTTTATTGATTGAAGGGTGTATATTTATTAAAAAATTTGAATACAAATAAATAATATAGAAACCTAAGTCCTTCCATGACAGCTGTGAGGGTTCGCCTCTCAGAGGTCCCTTCGAAAGGGACCCTGATGGGAGGAGTGTATTCAACTGACACCTCCAACTGCTGCGCCTATGGGATCGACCACAGCATTTATATGGGATCGTGCTCTCCCCAGGGTGCTTTTAGCCAATGGCTGGGCACAGTGGTATTGCCAGAGATGAAGCATTCCTGCCCAACACGGGGCTGTTCTTTGGGTGTTCTCCTCGGCTCCCATTGGTCTGGCTGAGATGTTCTCAGAGCAATACAGCATTTGATACCCTTCTTACCCAATCCTTCCTCCTTCTCATCTTGTGTCAGATCCACCTCACAGTCCAAAAGCTTTCCCTGCCTACTCCTCCCTTTCCTCTCAACTTATCACAGACATTTCCCTAATAAAACTGATGCACTTTTAACTGATTCTCAGCATTTGCTTCCCAGAGGACCCCAATAATACACTTTTCTCTAGTCTCTGCCTGTCCTCTGCCCTATAATAAATGGTTGTAGGATATTTTTTATAGCATAATTCATTTGGCTGATCTCTTCACTGATAGACATTTAGGCTGTTTCCAGTTTTACTTGATTACAGGTGAGATATGTACGTTTTTCTTTATATAATTGTCAATGTATGTCTGCAGCATACAATTCTAAAAGTGGAGTGTCTTGGTCAAAGATGGTTGCATTTCAGAATTTGAAAATATTAAATTGCTTTTCAAACATTTATTATCAGCCTACAGTGCCCATCTGTAGAATGAGAGTTGTGTTTTCTGAACATATTCACAGGATTGGTGATTATAAATTTTAAAAATTTGTGTAAGTCTGCTAAAGAGTGGTATGTTATTGTTGTTGGTTGAAGCATGGTTTCATATGTCTATTTGTAAACTGATTATTTATAACTTATATCCATTTTTATTTTAGTTTTTTGCCCTTTTCTTTGATGATATGCAAAGGCTCTCTGATTTTAGAAAAATGCTTTATATGTCTTATTTGCATGGCAAATGTTTTTCCAGCTTGAGGTTTATGCTTAGAGTTGTTTATGGTACACCATAAACAAAGATAAAAATATAAAACATTCATAACAACTTACTCAAAGTTTGATTATGGAATCTCAAAATAGCTTATTTAACAATTTGTGAATAAGTTGTGAGTTTTATATTTTTATCTTTGATGTTATAAAACGTTTTCATGATTCTGAAGAATTTTCTAATGCTTTCATAAAATATGAATAAAGACATTTTCTCAAAAATCTGTTATTACTATAAGAATTCAGAATGAAATCAGGTAACTAACTTGTGGCTAAAATTAAATAAATCATCACTATATGACTACCTGTATTGAGACAAAGAAAAAATTTTGTTCTATCCTTCTTGATTCCACCTTGGAGATGCTATACTAAAATGTTGGCCCTCTGATTTTCATTCCTTCTAGAGTCTCCATAATTTTAAAAACAGGTCTAATATTTCAATTGGATCAATTTCCCATTTTTTAATGATCTCCCTTTGCATATAACATGTTAAAAATAGCATGCAGTTATTTAAGGCATCCCCATAATAACTTGGAAATCAAAACAGCCAGCTACCAAATTAGGATGGTCAAAAGAAATGAACAACACGATATATATCCTATTCTTTCATTCTAACAATTTTTAGAAGAAAATCAAATGTATGGGAAAGATTGGGAATAAGGGATAAAAGAGAATTCTCACACAGTCTAAAATACTATCATTTAAAAACTAACCAAATAATAAATATTACTTTCAAAATTCTGTCACCCCACCATATATAACAGGGAGGCTAGTATCATTCATTTAATCATGACAGCCTCAACATCTTCATACATTTGCTTTTACTAATCTTTTCAGTGGAAAAAAGAAAAAAAGGCAAGATGATTAAAACTCTAGAATCCTCACACTCATACATGTCTTTAGTACATGTCAAAATGGCTCCCTGTGTCTGCATGTATTTTTATGCACTTTATTTAGATGAAAAATTGTTCTTACTGAAGAAATCTCAACTTACCTCCTTGTTCATCCAACATAACCAAAGTCCTGATACCAGCATCTTTACTCTATATTCCAAGAATGGTAGCAAAGTTGAAAAAGAGTTAGAGAGAAAAGAGAGAAAGAAAAATCAGTAAGGGGATAATTAGCTCTATTAGAAATGGAAAATGAAGAAGGACCCAAGAAAAAGTGGGGGGAAACATAGCAAGAGTATTAAGGGCTCAGGAGGGACTCAGAGGAATGGGTCACCTGTGGACTTACTCTATCAGGGATTCTCAGGTTAGAAGAGGGGGATGTACCTCAGTCTCTACAGATAGAGTTGCAGATAGGGCTTGGCATAGAATTGGAATATGTATACTTAATATTATACCATGACTTTATATATGGAAAATAAAAACACCTACATTTTCATAATGCCAACCACAGAAAGCTAATCTTACAAAATCTTCTAAAATAAATTCTCTTCTCTGGCATCAAAAATCAGAAAGCCTCCATCAGTAAATTGAGGAGGAATGCCACATGAGGAAGATCTGTAAGAATCTTAGGGTGGAGGTAAGATTTTTAGATTTATCAAAGGAAAAGATTGCTTCACAAAGGCTGAGAAACACAGCTCAGAAGGAAACTCATTCTTCTGTGAGATTCAGAAGAGTGGTTGGCAGATGAGAAATAAAGATTATTTTCATAAAATGAGAATTTCAGAATAATCTAAAATAAATATAATTTTATTTCAGGTGAAATCTAAATTTCTTTATTCTGAAATATAAAATTCTGCACAATAATATTATGAAATAATTCACTCACAAGCTTTATTAGAGTCTTTATTATAGTTCTCAATGGAAACAGGAAGTTACCTGTTTCACAAGGTAACTGTTAATAAGTATAAATAATTAATAAAATGGTATTGCTTACAGTTTGAATTAATTGTTTTTCAAGGAAAGCTCCTGTGTCCCCTACAATAAATTCTAAAATAAGATATCTCTCATAGCTCCATTTATTTTCCACTGACTTATGTTAAACTAAGAAAGAGATATTTAGTGAAGGTCAACAGAGGGTATTTTTTTTTAAAACAGCATTTCAACAATTCAATTCCAATAATGCTTCCAAAAATTAAATAAAATACTAAAGGTGATTTCTGTGACCTTTTATAGTTCTCCGTTACAGAGAATGTGACCAGTTAACTCTCCCAGACACAAAAGACTACCTTACTTTTGAACACATTTGGATCAGCTTTAATTTTGAAATCAGGATGTAGCTTGGAGATTGATGGACAGTGCAGGTTCTAAAGCCAGACTCAACTCTGGAATTCCTCATGACTTCCTTTTCTAGCTGTGAGATCTCAGGAAAATGTCTTAATTGCTCTGTGCTTCAGTTCTCTCATTCATCATATATTATAATAGTTAATAGGTCACTGAGTTGTTATGAGAATTAAATGAATTAATATGTGGCACGTGATAGCATGATGTCTGGCTTATATTGAGCATTAGAGAGGCATTTATAAAATGAATACCTTCAGAAAATACATCTATAGCAGGATATCTAAGCAAACTAAAAATAACATTATTCACTACTATCAGAAGCTTCTAGACCACTGTTTCTCAAACTTTAACGTGCATATGAGTCCCACGTTAATATCTTGTTTAAACGTGGATTCTGATCCAGTGGTTCCTTGACCCTGGGGAAGAGCATGGAATTCTGAATTTCTAACCAGCTCTCCTGTGCTGATGCAGCTGGTGCAAGGACACACTGAGCAGCAAGATTCTAGACCCCAGAAGGTATTTCAAAGTCTTTTTCTTAAATGTGTTGTAAATGGACATTTGTCCACTATAGCCTGTATTTTAATGATTTCTCTGTGCCTTTCCGCAAATTTTAGCCATAGCTCATGATAAGAAATTATAAAAAGCAGATGGCTTATTCAGGCCTATGGATGGGACAATGCAAGTTCTGGTGAGCCCAGAGGTCCTGCAGAGCAAGTTCTCCTCAGAGCACCCCACTCCACGCTGTGCAAAAGATCCCTATTCCATCCTGTTGGGGACAGTGGGTGGGAAATAGGTTAGTGATTTCAGTTGGGTCAGTCCAGCTCTCATCTGTTTATACTTTTTTGATATGCTGTTATACCCTTTATTTTATATGGAGCTCTGCAAATGTAATTTCACATTTGTTCCATTTAGAGCTAAATGTATCAACACTGGAATGATTCATAGAACTAATCCAAAGGAGCAAGAGTATACCCCAATTTGGGAGAACAGAAGTAGTGAATAGGGATCAGGGTTGTGCCCTTAGCTCAGCCAGCAATTATTTGTGAGACTGAAAAGAGTCAACTGATCTTTCGGGATGTTTTCCCATCCTTAAGGGTAGAGATGCCAAATAAGACTGGGTGGTTGCTAGGTTGTTTCATTCACTCACTTGCTCGCTCATACATTCATTCATTCATTCATTCATTCACTGTTTGTCGAGCTTCCATTCTGCTCCAGGGACTAGGGATAAAAGGTAGGTAGACAAATGTGTGGCTTCTTGACTATGCTTCATAGTGTGACAGACAATTTGATCAGGTGGGAGAAGCAAGGATCTGGGAGTAGGAACTCTGATTTCTAGACTTCTCCTTGCAATTTTGTTATTCTAGAATCACCTGTTATATTTCTCTGCTTTCCCAGCTCTCATGGGAATAAAAATTGCCCCTTCTCTTCCCAGATTACTTAGGATAAAATGAGCTAATGAGAATGGAAAGGCTTTGACAAGTTCAGCTCCATGGGAGGTAGTGGTTCAAGAAGGAGTACATTAAGATAAAGGACTTAATTTGTATGGAATCTCAGTCAGTTTAGAATGAGTTGCTTTTATTTTATTTCATTTCTTTTAGATACTTCTGGTTTCTGTGGAATCTAAAGAAAATAAATATTGTAGGAGTTGCTGGTGAACAGGAAATTATGTTGTGCATAAGAATTCACACTCTGGAATCAGGTAGACCTCGACTTTAATTTCATCTTTGTCATTTGCACCTGTGTGTGTCAAGCAAGTTACTTAACCAGTGTGTACTTCCATTTCTTCCTTGGTAAAATGGAGATCAAAATGTTGTAATTATACTTGACTTTTTGATAGCGCAGGAGGCGGGTACACGTAATGCCTGCATTATTCAAGGGCCAGCTGTAGCAATGAAAGGTGGCTACAAGGATTGCGTGAGCTAATATATGTTTGATGATGAAAGCTTCCAGCACAGTACATGGCACATAGTAGGTCCTCAATAAATGTTAGAATGTACATTTGGCTTCACTGTTTTGCTGACAGCTTTTATCAAAATAACTGGATTGTTCTTTGGGGAAACGATCAGATGCACAATAGAGAAGGGCAGGGATGGGGACAAAATCTTAGGGGAGGCAGAATATAATTTTCTCCTCTTCCTTAAAGAGTTATATTTTAATAGTTAAGAGTGAGAGGAGGTGGTTCTATTTTTGTCTTGGCTCAATTATTGTTTTCTATTTGAGATTGCCGGGACAATTTTATACCTAAAAACAGGGCAATTTGAAATGTGAAGGATTTTTTTTTCTATCTCTTTCTTTTTTCCTCTATTTTTATTTGTCCTTTCTTGCAGATGAACTAAAACCCAGTTTGTGGAACACTTCAAAGTCATTTGTCATTCTGAGATGCTTCCCCCAGCCCAGCACACCTGAGCTGACATGAGCAGAGGCCAGCCGCCAGCCACCAGAGTTCCAAGAGACCCACATCTGCCTGTCTGAAAACAGCTGCCTGGCCTGAGTTTTCCATTTAGCAGAAAGGCCGGTGTAACACACCTATAGCTCTGGAATGCTTATTCTCTTTTCATGGCCAAAGTGTCTTGAAAGATAAGTTGTCATAAAAAGAAAAGATGCTAAAACAGTCATGAAATGTTGGGGAGCCCGCAGGCACCACTCCAGCTTCTGAACCAGCCTGCCCTGAAGCAGTGTGGCTTTTTCCCTGGGCTGAGTTTTCATAGCCCAAGACATTCATGTACTGACTGCATTTAGTGTTAGCAGAGTTAATGTTTTTGTCTGGAATCAAATACTTCCTCCTTTAGGATACATTCATGACTCTCCCACCAGAAGTGATTGTTGTCTCCTCTTTCACATAAGCCAGGTATGACCTTGAATTTGGAGAGCTATTTTTGTAGCTGTTTTCCTGCATGAAATCAATGTTTATCTTCCCTCCTATCCCCATAGTTAGATATTCCATACACATTTGTTGAAATGCATTCATCAAAAGGGATAGTACCTATCTCCAGGCTGCAAACCAAGTGTTATGTTATTTCTAAACTTTTAATCTGTGTATGGCATTAGGCTCTTCTGAACTTTCCCTACTGACCTCTGTAACCTTACATCATCCTTGAAATGCTGATGCAGTGGCTTCTACTAGAAAACAAGCCTCTACCCTACAACTGTTATACCTGACAGTCCATGAGAGATCGCACAAAGTCAGACATTCCACCAAAAGTGAGATTGTTTGCCTTCGGGAGACTTCATGCATGTAGTAACCTTTCCTGTCTTTGAAACTGAGTTTCAACAGAAATTCTGCTCAATTCAACTTATATAGCAGTGATGTCCTTTGGGATCATGGGCAAAATCCTGGTATTTCAATGCTCAGATTTCCAAATCAAATCATTTCTGCCCTTGATGAATATTTAATACTGGTTCTCTTTAAAAGAGAATTTCCTTTTTGATTGAAAAGCAGAATATCATCTGAATAGCCAATGCCCTAGACATTAGAGGTGTTTGACCATAAAAATAAAATAACCCAGGAGGAAGTAAGGAAAGATCAATCTACTCTAATAATGGCTTGCTCCTAATTTCCTCAGGAGGGAAAGCCTAATAGCCTCCTCTCACTTTTTAGAGGTAGGAGGGAGCTTCCACTTGTTTTGTTCCTTGTTCTAAGATGCAACTTCATGTCTGATCAAGAAACACTTTAGGAGAAACAAGCAGGTATGATTTGAGAATCCTATTTCAATCAATAGAGTGTTTGAGACTCTCTTTTCCTCCCATAATAAATTAGAACGGACAGTCCCTTTTCAAAAGTGGCCAACAATGCCTGCAATTTAAGAAAACATAAACAAGATGGGTCTATGGCCCAATGACTCTGATGGGTGAGGGGCCCACTCAAAGTGGTGTGGCGCTTGTTGGGTTTGTTTTTTAATTTTGAGGGGGCAAAAGAAGAGAGAGAGGGAGAGAAACACTGATGTGAGAGAGAAACATCGACTGGTGGCCTCCCATACGTGCCCCAACAGGGGACTGAACCCGCAACCTAGACATGTGCCTTGCTTGACCCAACCAGAGCCAAAGTGGTGCATTTCGATGCATTTGCTCCACCACATTCCACGTTCTGGGCAGTGTTTTGACATTGCACAGGTAAGCAACTTGGTGATAGTTCTGCTACTTTAGAAATTTACTTCACAGGTACATACACATAAATAAAAAAAATTATAAGACGAGCTTGGAGGCTATGGTTAAAGATGATAAAGACCTATCAAGATAATTACATCTGTGGACTTCTGGGCTCCCTTCAGAGCGACATCAGAGCTTACATAGAAATTTACTAAGGTTTGTTCCTTTCACTTGCTCTCAGGTTGAGGGACAATAAGACTATACTGAGAGCCTCTCCAGCACTCCTAGAATTAGATTATCTGCCTTCTTCCTGGTCCTTGAGTATTTTTGCATGAATGATGTTCCCAGGATAGAGCAGAGAAGAATTTCTCTTCATTTAGAGGGCAAAGGCTTTTTTCCTGTGCTGCTGAGAGCCCCTTTATGGCCTGCCTTCCTACGGGTACCAATTTGTGCTACATCACAGACTCAAATTGTCCTTTTTAGTGGTAACAGATTTCACTAAGTCTACCTCCCTGCCCTCCCCAAGTGTCCTGGGAGCTCCTAGTTCTCACTTCTCCCTACTTTTCCTGTGGTAATTCACATTTAGCCATCATATTTCACTCCTAGATGAGAAGCTAAAGTTGCAGAAATAAAAGATGTTGGCTTCTATAATGTGAAAGGCAGCTGCTCTTCCTTTTAACCTTGTAAAATTTATCTTTTTTTCTTTCATGTTATTGCATAAGCAGTTTACAGTGGCATGTCGCAAGATGGCTTATTTAATTATTCTGCTATAGAACCTCCAAAATCTCTAAAAATGATAGCCACACATGAATTTATATATTGATTATCATTTTCAAACCATAGCTAAAACAGCATCTCATTGAATAGAAACTATTAGGCTTATTTCATTCATTTAAGATAAATATAACCCACCCCATTCTTTTTCTACTTCATCTCTCCCAAAGGACAAGCTCAATTAATCTATTTATTTTTCTTGGTTGACTGCTGCTCTCCCAAATTGGAATCAGTGAGTTTTATTGTAAATGGCCTTTGATTCCATAATTGCTATCTGACCTATTTTACCCACTTAAAAATAGTTTGGGATTTATTAACCATGCCTTGCAAATGGATGTTCAATCCAGAGTCAGGAATATAAAAGAGTTTCTAATGTTTACATTATTGTTCTTGATATCTCCCCTTTATTAAAAAATTATCCTCTTATTTTATGAATTTTGTTATTTCTCTTATTTCATGAATTTTAGTGCCTGACTCCAAATATAACAATTTTTGAAAATGTTATACCTATAGCAGTACATATTTTTAAAGGTCACCCATGTGGCTAAAGACAGAAGAGAATGTCAAAATTAAATGCAACTCAGAGGTATCAAAATCACTCCAATAGGCTTTTATGTAGATAACTCCTTTGTATATTAACAATCACTGTGATTTGTCTAAAGTGATTCAATCTTCTGTGATTTTGTGGGAGCATTTACTTCAAAATACTATCCTTCCCTGCTTCTCAGATTGTAAAGACATCCTGGGCTGGGAGAGTGGATGCTTTGTCTACCTGGTAACTTCAATACAGCATCCTCCTTACTATCTGGCTTCTGGGTAAGCTCCATTAACCCTGAAATCAATGGGATCACAGCCCAGGGAAAAGCAGTAGGGTCTAAGAAAAGAATATATCAGTGAAAGGGATTAGTTTATCATAAACTAGATCACTCCTTACCTCTTCAACCAGTTGCAGCATACGACGGGTGCTTTCCAGTGACTAAGATTAAAAACAAACAAACATAAATATCATAAGTGCAGGATGCAGAGGTCTTGGAAAAACAGAACTACATTCTTCCTTTGAGAAACACAAAGAGTTACTATCACATATTCTTTTCTGTTTGTAACTGAAGCACAAAATTTCTTCTCATTTTCAATCTCTTTCCTATCGGGTTACTACCTAGCAAGATTCCCTAAAGCAATTACACTGAAGCTGATCTTTATAAAATCAAAAGCATATGAAGCTGATCTGGATATAGAAGACAAAATAATCTGGAAAAGATCATTTTGCATGGGCAAGATGCATGAAAAATAATCCCAAATACTCAGAGGATTAATCTGACCACCCAAGATTAGGAACATTGAATTTTAAGAACAAACATAATTATGAGTTGAGGTGAATATAAAATTGCATTTCTTAGCTCCTAAAAACACAATTAGCAGTTCTTATCAATACAAACTAAGCTGTCACTTTAGGGTGAAAAAAATCAAGCGTATTTGAAATAACTAGCCTATGGGAGACAGTTATAATAATTATCTTCATCCTTAGATAAGAAAAAATGAGATGGGAAGTCTGGTTTCTCAGTGCTGTGTTGTTACTTTTTTCTTAGTTCCTTTCATACTGCTAGAATCTAACAACCAGTGAGATTCCTCAAAGCTATGCTTTTAAGTGACAAACTTATTTGGACAAGATTCTTCAAAACATGAAAAATGTTAGCTTCCCTGGAAGAGCTGTGAGAAGCCTGCTCTTTAACACCTGTTTAACATCTGGCTTTCCAGAAAAAAAATATGAATACATATATGATTTAAGTTTATAAAAGATGAATAGCACAAAATTTACAAATAGTAATAAAGTACACAATACTCTTTATTATAAATTCCATATAACCAATTAGGTCTTACTGAAAGCTTTTGTGAATTTGTGCTGACCTCTGTCCCCACAGCTAAGTATGGGTATAAGTATGTCCCCACAGCTAAGAATGCTGGTGGGTATTTTAATTTACATTATCCAGTAAGGGGAAAGTGAAACAACGAAGATGTTAAGTTAAAACTTTACTCATTTGTCAGTGACACAAGGGACTTCTTTACTGAAGAGAATTTTAGTTTTCAAATACTAGAAAAATCCTCAAAACAATAAGTCCAGCCCTGATTTGTAGTGTTTGCAGATTCCCCCAGTACACATACTCTTACTCTGTCTGATTTCTAAGTACATATAGTATCACTGATGCTGAAGTTGGAGAGATTCCTGGTAATGCACCATTATATTGTAACTCCACACTGCAGACCAAAAACATGTCAAGAAATTTGAGAGCATAGATAGTAGTAAAATATGGTAAAACGATTAGGAATTGATGAGTTTTGAGTGTTTAGTATCTTGGATTTTAATATCATCTATTTAATTGTTAGTTTACATAATTCAATTTTAATACAAAGCAGGTTGCAAAGTTCTGGAAAATGTAGCAATCAGCTCTCAGAATTGAGCCAGCTCCAGCACACTACTAATTGTCTTTGGATAAAGACATAGCTTTTCTCAGAGGATCTTGGCTCCTCGAGATTTCTAGAAACTGAGAGTTTGGGCTAAGACAATAATTTGTATGTAGGTCTTATAATTAGCCCATTGTTGTCTGCAGAGGCCTTAAGGGTAGAGGAAATCATAGTTATACTCCTGTGTGTGTGTGTGTGTGTGTGTGTGTGTGTGTGTGTGTGTGTGTGTTTTAATTTTAATTGAGCCCTTTTCCCATGTTTCCCACTTTTCCCCTATCTTTTGCTCCCTTCTTCTCCATCCCTCACCTCATCAGCCAGCTGGTCGGCCCTCCGCTGCATCTCCTCCAATTCATTGCGCATGTCTGCATCTTCGGCCATGGTAGTGGTGGGGGGTGGCTGGGCGCCTTGGCTTGGGGGTCAGTGATGGGTTTGGCCACAGAACCTGGGAAAAAGCAGATTTTAACATGTAAGAGCTGCTTATATGCGTATGTGTAGGTGTATATAAATGGAAGATATAAATGGCTCATACTCTGCCTCCATGATTCAGTCCTCTTCTGAGCTGGGAGCCATACTCAAAGAGGGGTCAAAAGAATTATGCTGTTTCTCCTACAGACACCATGAATGCATACTTGCCAGCGTTACCATGGAGCGTGATACCTGTCTACTTATGAAGTATCTTTTAAGACACAGACCACCCAAGAAGTTAGGAAGAATGGGATGGAGGGAGGTGATTCCACTTGGGATATTTTTAATCTCAAATACATTTATTTTTCTTTTTAATAGGTTTATTGAAGTATAATTGGCATACAATAAATCTCACATATTTGAAGTATATAATTTGGGAAGTTTGGACTTACATATACTCCTAAAGAACTATGGCCACAATTAAGAAAATGAACATATCCATCACCACCAACCACCTTACCCCATGCTGAGACAACTACTTATATGCTTTCTGTCACTGAAAGTTAGTTTTCATTTCCTAAAATTTCATATAAATGGAGTGATACAGTATGTACTAGTTATTCCTCACTTCTTTCACTTAGCATAATTATTTTGAGATTCATTCATGTTGTAGCATGTTTTAATAATTAATTCTCTTGTTGCAGAGTAGTATTCCATTGTATTTAGAGGCATTTAGAAGCAAAAGGCAGAAAATCTTTAGTCTTTTTCAGTTTTTTTTAAATTTTTTGTTTATTTTTCAGAGAGAGGGTAAGGGTGGGAGAAAGAGAGGGAGAGAAACCAATACAAGAAAGAAACATTTATTGGTTACCTCTCATACATGCTCCAACCAGAAACCGAACCCTCAACCTAGGCACGTGCCCTGATGGAATCAAACTGGTGACCTTTCGCTTTGTGGGATGACGACACTCAACCAACTGAGCCACACTGGTCAGGGTTTGTCTTTTAAAATTTCTAACAGAGATTGCCGAGAGGGCTTATGTAGGGTTGGGCAACTATTCCTTCAAAGAGAGATGGGTTTTTGGTCCTGAGATGTGACCGGCCCATTTTTTGGCTACTCTCTTGAAATCCCCTTGGTACAAATTATAGGTAGCCTGACTGAGGCACCTCCACAGCTAACCACCCCCTCCCACCCCATCATCCCTTCCTTTCTTCTCCTTTCCATCCTTTTTCCTCCTATGCTTCCTTCCTTCAAATATTTCCTGAATACCTGTCACATGCCAGGATAGTGTTAGGCACTAAAAATATGGTGATGAATGGGACAAGAAAATTCATTGCTGTCACAGAACTACAGTGTAATCGGGTAGACAGGAGGGAAAGAAATAAGGAAATTAGATGATTCTGTGTGAAGCTAATTATATTTGGGGACATACCATGGGTGCATATGGGTCACAGCAGGCCTCCCTAAAGAAGCCATCAGGAGTTCGAGATAATAACTATTTGATAATGATTAAAAACTTCTCTGTGAGTCACACAAATGTAGAAGGCATGTCTTGTGGCTGAGATGGCCAGCCAGGCACCAGAATTCACCCCTCCCCCTCTAAGTTAGGGCACAGTCTCTGGGGAATGGCTGCCCAGTTGGGAGTTACACTTCTATTCCCCATTGCAAGGAGGTGGTGCCACATGGCTAGAGATGGTTTATGAGTTGCAGTCAAAAGTCTGTGTGTACCTACCAGACTAAAGCAATTCAAAAGGAAGAATCTCTTTACCACCCTCTCTTTTCCCCTTTTGCCAGCAAAAATAGGGCCCTGGAGGATGGCCATGCCCTGACACCACAGGAACTTGGACCCTCCAAATCCATGCCTGAAAAGAACTTGACAGTTGGCCAGAAAGACCTGAGCCTTCATATGAGGTGGTAATGCACTCCTATTGGGCTACACTGCTGGAATGTGAGGGTTTGTTTTGTTATAGGAGCTGGTGTTCCACTAACTAATAAAAGCCTGAGGAAACTTAAAATGGAATAATGGCATTGCACAGAAGCCTAAGTTCCTAACTGGAAAACACAATTATGTTTGCCCTTCCATTAAAAACTGAAGCTGGGAGAAGAAATTAGATTTAGGGCTTTGGGGCAATACCATGTTTTTATTATTACTTTTTCTTATTATTACTCTTGCTATTATAATTTGTATGAGAAACACTTTTTGCAGAAATAAAATGAAAGTAATCAGGAACATACCCGTTGGGAGGCAAGGGAGCCAAAGTTCACAGAGGCAGGCCCTCACTGTGAGCCTGCAGGGGGCAGGTCTATGACCCCGTCTCTCAGGCCCACAACTAGCTACAGTGTTTTCTTGACAGCTAAGGTTGAATTTCTCTGGTATTTTAATTTAGTGCATATTATTAGAATATTTCACATTTATCACACTTATGAAGTAACACAGACTATTCAGAGTTCCTACGTAGGAGGAATCCTAAAGTAAAATTTCTTTGGAGGTAATAGATTTCACAGTTCTTTTGTTCTCAGTGACTCTTGGGTGACACATCAAATATGAAATCATAGTAAAAAAGAAGAAAAAAGCTTCAGGGCTGCATTCTACCAGTGGCATTAAAAAGAAAGATAGTAAGCTTAACATAGGTTAGTTTTATGGGCAGTCATTTAAAATACCAATGGGGCATCATGCCAAGAGCCTGATAATCTTTGCCCACCTACACTGGCTACCAGTATATGTACGCATAATGTCACGTAGAGGTTTAAATGTTTTGTTTGTTTTCCTTAAATACAGGTCTCCACTTTAGAAATTAGGGATCTAGGAAACAGAAATGGGAATAAATTTATACCAAGTCACTCCTGAACCTTAAGATGAGCAGAAGCACAATTCCCATGTTCCCTGAGTGACAGGGATCTACCCTCCAGAATAAAATGGTGAGTCATGGAAGCAATGAGTAGATTCTGGGCTGGAACTCAGCAGAGTGGAAAAGGGCTTGGATGTCAGAAAACCTAGTTGGACCATGAGCTCTGGCATGCAGATGCTGGATGACTAGGCAAGTTTATCACTGTCTCTGAGCTTCAGTTTTCTCAACAGGGCAAATAGTACCAGTCTCATAAGCTTTTTGAGGGGAATGTTATAAAAAGCTTGGATATACCTTGTTTGTAAGGATGTGAGGGCTTAATATTGATAAAGCCTTGCTCATTCTGGATAAGCATATACCCTTTGCTAAGAGTGGAACAAATCCAACGTTTGTTAATTAGCTTTCCTTGACTAACTCCTGGGCAGGAGGCATGCTGAGCACCCATGGAAGCCTGAAGCCAGGGAAACCAGCAGAGTGTCTGAGCTTCCAGTCCCTAAAGAGCACCTCTCATGGGATTACCGCATAGTGACAAACAAGAACACCTTCTCATCCTGTTCTCCATCTTTGTATTTTGCTGCCAGTTTCCTTAGTGGAACTTCTTCCTTCAGTCTAAGCAAGCAGCTAACCTTTCCATTTAATAGGTCAGAGTTTTAGAAGGCAGGAGTCTGTGTGCTTTCAGACCTGTAATACTGTTGCAATTTCCCACTCCTCCAGGTCTATTTGCTGATGGATGCTCTCACTTGCTCACACGCTCCCTGGTCTCATTTGTTTCCTTGGTAATTTCCTTTCATAGTTGCTATTCTCAGCTATTGGGCCCCTTGGTTTCAAGCTCACAGCATCCTATGAGGAGCTGGCTGATGGGCAGCTGGGGAGGTGGCAGGGAAGCCATGTGGTGAATATCCTTGTTGTCATGGTTCTCCCAGAAGCTCCCACATCTGTGTTCTGCTCTAAAGTGTGGGGGGCATATCTAAGATTTTGGAGGAAGGCTGATGAGTCTGACAGATTGCAAATGCACAGCCTTTCAAAACTTTAAAAGCAATATCCCCTCTCCTAATAAGAATGGAGGGACAGCAGGCATGGGTAACACATACAGATCCTCTGCTGGGATGTCTAATGCTAGTATTGGATAACTTGTCCCATGAACCCAAACCCAGCATATTAACATTCTGAGAGACAGCACTTAATGGTAATTTCGGTAGCTGAAAGGATGTTAATAGTGAGATGGCATTTATTATCTAGGCAACGTCGAACACTTCACTCATATCAGCGCATTAAACCTACATCCTGTGTGTTGCCTGAGCTGGGAGTGTGGCCTCAGCCAGCAAAGCCTGCTGAGTAAATGAGGAAATAAGAAGCAGAGCCACTCAAAACTATTCCCTGGGGCTCTGATGAAAGACAATTTCCTGTCCATTAAGGGCCCAACAGTATTCTATTAATTATTTTAAGTCACCAATGTTTAGGGGTCTGACCCCTAGTAGGTGTTCAATTTATGTTAATTGACTCATTGAATGAATGACTGAATGAACTGTTCTAACACCCCCAGGTGGCATTTAATGTTCCCAAGTTAGCAGTTTTCCTCGTGTGGTCTAGGCAGTACTTCTAAAACGTGAACAGGCATCAGGATTACTGGAAACCTTGTTAAAACAGATTGCTACGCCCCACTCTCAGAGATTCTTAGTCAGTTGCTCTGATGTGGGGTTCAAATCTGCATTTCTAACAAGCTCTCCACTGAAGCTGGTGCTGCCGGTACCAGGCTGCACTTTGAGAGGCTCCAATCCATAGTAGGTTCTATCTCCTGGAACGTTAATAAGTGTTACCAGCTGAGGTCGGGACAAGGTTCCGCAGTTAGAGTGGGGAAACAGTGGGCTCAACTAGGGGTGCTCCAGGAAAGGGCCAAATCCAGGTCACTGCCTGTTTTTGTGCTGGCCATGAGCAAAAGGTGAGTTTTACCTTTTTAAATGCTTAAAAACACTCAAGAAGAATACTTCATACATGTAAAAATTATGCCAAAATCCAGTTTCAGGGTCCATAAATAAAATTTAATTGGAACATGCACATGCCCATTGGCTTCTCTATTGTCTATGACTCTTTTTTTGGATTATTGATTTAGTTTTTCAATTATAGATGTCAATTAGTTGACATCTAATATATTAGTTTCAGGTGTACAACACAGTAATCAGACATTTATATAACTTACAAGGTGATCATCCTGATAAGTCTAGTACCTAATGGCAGAATTGAGTGGTTACAAAACATCAACATGACCCTCAAAGCTGAAAATATTTACTCTCTGGTTCTATACAGAAAACATTTGCTGAACCCTAGGCTAAATAAATTTAAACAGGTATCCTTAAAGCATTTCTTATCAGTATTTCATATCCACAAAGCACTGTATATTTCCTATAGACAGACACAATGTGTAGACAGTTTTATTTTCTGTCTATATTTGACTGCAGAATTCCCTTTTCATGAGGCTTCCTGTGACGGGGTTTGGACCATATTGTAAAACAAGAAATGATGCAAGGAGTAAAATATAAACATGAATTTTCCTTTGATTGACTAGCTCTACAGGGTTTTAGGACTGTAAATCATATTTAACCCATGTGATTAATCACAGAGTTCTTGGGTGCTCACACAGCTCTCACAAAGATTCCTAATTTCCGTGACCAGCAGCAGACCCCAGTTCTCAGCCCCAGAAGCAGCACTGGACTGTTTGTGTCAGACACAGAATCCTCAGAGAATCTGTCATGTTGGGGTACGTAGTATAAAATGAGCAGGCTTCAGTTACTCCTTGATGTCAAAGGTAATTTGACACGCAAATCTATCTGAGACCCACAATGGACACAGGGCAGATGGACTCCAGAGATGACCCTTTCTCCCTTGTCAAGAGGCTTACTCATTTACATACATTAGGTGAAGACTGCTTTCTCAATGCAGACTCTGAACCCAAATATGAGGTCAAGACCTAGGAAGAGGTGAGGGTGGCTCTAAGGAGCATGAGTTTTTGATAGACGGCGGGGATGTAGACCTAGATAGCTACTTTGCTGGGAACATTGGCCATTAGTCCAAGCGCCACAGGGCAGGAACGTCTTGAGGAAGGTGTACTTTTCTCCATGTTTCACCTTTTAATTAATAAAACAAACCAACAAACCTATATATTTCAACACCTATTGGCTGAATTATCACAGAGAGCTGAAACCTACACATTGATGTCTCCCCACACCACTAACTATTCAAACAAAGCATTCTCAAGGTAGATCTCTCCTCCTGTCCATGCTGCTGGTCTTGTGGTAGAATTTGACAAAAGTTTATTAAAGAATCACTATATTTAACAAAGTCCAAAGAAGAACAAAGGAACTTTTTATGTAGGACAAATCTTCTTAATTATTAATAAAAATTATACCAATACTTATCAAGGGCTTACTCTTTGCAGAGCACTGTTTTAAGAGCTTTTCATATAATAACATACATAAACCTCATATGACATATGGTGTATATATTATTACCAGTCCCACTTTGTAGATTAGGAAACAAGGTTAGAGGTAACTATTGACACAGATGAATCTCAGACCAGAAATTTGGGTCATTTTCAAAGCATATTTTTCTCAAAGCATATCGTGTGGATATTTTGCCTTTTAATTAAAAACTAGAAATATTTTAGTTTTAATTTCATTTACATATTGGAAGACAACATGGAATGTTTTGACAGGCAAATCTCAGTATATCCCAGCTTTTGATATTATTTATCATCTCCATCTATGCTTCTAATCTCCAGTTCGTTTTCCCCTTGCCTGTATTTTTATTTTCACTTCTGTTTTCTTCCTAAGATGTACCGTTGTGTTGTTCTTTTTTTATATCTTCTTCAATTAACAAAAGGTTCATTTATTTTGCATTTTTCTTGTTTTGGGTACAGTATACTTACTGCTATACATTATCCTCTGTGTTACTGTGGCCCTATCCCATAGGTTTTGGAATATAATATGGCTTTTGCTATTTATTTCTAAGTAGCTTTAAATTTCATTTTTTATTTTCCCTGTAATTCAAGAGTTATTTGAATGTATAATTTTAAAATTTAAATAATACATGGTTTTTTATAATTTCTAACTTTATTTTTGTTATGGTCAGTGAAGGTGGTCCACATGATTTTTGCTATTTGAAAGTGGTGAGATTTCCTTTGTACCCTAACACATGACTAATTTCTGAAAATGTTTAATATGTATTTGAAAAGAAAGTCTATTCTGTCTTTGACTCTATCTAGCTACCTCCCTACCTCAAATCAGGCTTAAAAGGAGAGTCTGTTGTTCAAGTTCAATTAAATCTTGAATCAACTTGATCTATTGATTTCTGTGTATTCTAGTCTCCCATAACAACTGTAGTTTTGTCACTTTCTTTTTATATTTCAGCCTATTTTTGCTTTTTACACTTTGTAGCTGCAACATCATATTTATATATATACACACACACACACACACATATGTGTGTGTGTGTATATATACATATGTGTGTGTGTGTGTGTGTGTGTGTGTATGCGCCCATGATTGCTACTTTTTCATGGTGGGTTGTAACTTTTATCAATATTAAAGATTAGTATTGATATACCCCATTTCACTATATTATTATGTTACTCAACTTTAGTCAAACTCAAGGAACAGAAATATACATCTTAGACCCATCCCTTCGATCTTCGTAAAAACAAGCCAAAACAACAACAACAAACCAGTATTACTCACCTACACTGTGGGAGCTCTCATTTGCTTCATGACTCAGAATCCAACAGTAGGACAGTCACTTGCTTTCTCTGGGTTTTCATCCTTACCTTCTAAAAAGAGCCAGCACTTGGATATTTGGAGGGGAGCTAATCATCACTTTCCCTGACCGTAATGGTATGTGGCTAAGGATGCGCCTAATACTTCATTTTCACTGAATAAATCTCTCCTTGAAGTTAATGGAACTATAAAGCTCAAAGTGCCTATTCAAAGGGAATAGTGAAGCACAGTGACAGCTGCTGAGACAAGTCCCGAAGAATCCTCAAGTGCATTGGGAGCATTTTCTATTCTGAATAATAAGAATTCACCCCAGGTTTGTAGCAGCCTTTCTCAACTAAGAAAAATCAGCTGCATTTGTTCCAACAGTCTATGTCACATAACTCTTGTCAAAATATTATGCACAATAATAGTCATTTATTGAGAACTCACCATGTGATAGGAATCAAACAAGGAACTTTATATAAAATTAGGGGGTTTATATAAAACACCAAACCTTTGTTACTCAAAACCAAGTCAGCAGCATTAGCCTCACCTGGAAGCTTAGGCTCCACTGCACACCTACTGGGTGAGATCACCTACTGCACAAGATCACCAAGCATCAGAAGTTTAAGTGCTTCTCTAAACTACATTATCTCCATAATAAGCATGAAAAGAATGAAGCACAACTTCATCTGATAACCAACCAAGATCACAGAGCTGGTCAGTGGAAGAGGCTGAGTGTCCCACCTTGGAAACCCTGACTCTGTGCCTATAACATCTGCTGCTGCACCGCCAGCCATTAGTTCACTTTGCCCATTCAACACAACCTGCAGACTGCCACCAGCATTTGCCTCGCAAGCACACACTGAAAGCTCCATGGGCCATGAGCTCTGAATGTTGTACAATAGTGTCCTGCACTCTGACTGTGGACACATTCGCCGATTTCCATGAGACAAAGTCTTTCATTCAGAAAACAAAGGAAGATGCTTATCAGAAAAAGCACCCTGGAGATTTTCCATCTTTCCCAAATAACAGTTTGTGAAGGATAAGACCAATTGTTTAAGATCATTAGCGCTCAAAAGGGAGAAAATACTGAGGACTTTGAGTATTGGAGACCCTGCAGTTTGTCCTACTAATTTTCTTCTTCCTCTGAGTCTGAGAATACATGTCTTACTGCTAAACTAAGGTCCAGAGCAAAGAATAATTTTAGCAGATAACAGATAGCAAGGTTCTATTTATGCTTCTATTGTTAAAAATGGCCATTTCTTAAATCTGCTGTTTGTGGTTGTATAAGATCTTTAAAGTGTGGGCTGGACTTGGCTCTCTGCTCTTCTATTTTGAACATTCTTATGCATGAAATTCAACCTCCTTCTATTTTCATAGTGGGAGCTATTGGCTTTAATAACTTTCATGGTTGAATCAAAAGATTATCTTTCAAATATGAAAAATAAATGGCTCATGAATGACTGATTTACTTCCTTAGATCCATTTTATGCCCATTATCTGGTTCATGGATAAATCACAAGTGCTGATAACAGAGCTTCTCAGCAGTATGGTCTGAGGTCTCCTTGTGTCAAAACTTTTTTAATTGCTCACTAAAATGCATACACACAGTCAACCTACCTATGGATATATATGCATTTCAGCCTTCATATATGAAGAGATATATGATGATGAGGCTGAAATTTGCATTTCTAATGACAACAACAAAAACAACAACAGGTCCTTCTTATGCCCCCAGAATGGGAGGATTTGTGTGCATCATGTAGGACTGAAGGGCTTCCCAAGTATCCGATGGGTAAGTGATAATCTTATGATAAAGCCATCTAGACATGCAAGCACAGGGTTCTGTAGCACTTGGGAGGCCACCTTGATCTGAGGTAGCAACCTTCTTTTGTCACCACCATGCTCTTCTCAATATTTGATGTCATAGAGTGTATTATGTTAAAAAACACCATGAATACATTCTTTGTAAGAAAATTGGCTTAAGAACAAACTCAAATGACAGATATTTCAACCAGCTCACAGAAGTTTCATCATCACCTTCGGTGTGCCTGAGGGGAGGCACCGACCACCATTAGAACCTAATTCCTTTCAAGCTTGATTTATTTATTTTCCAAACCACCACACCTCATCTCATTCTTAAATGGGACTATGTGTCTGTACATTTGGATATATAAGCAGATACA
The DNA here is from genome assembly GCF_021234165.1 of Pteronotus mesoamericanus. Taxonomy (NCBI): domain Eukaryota; kingdom Metazoa; phylum Chordata; class Mammalia; order Chiroptera; family Mormoopidae; genus Pteronotus; species Pteronotus mesoamericanus. The sequence continues at coordinate 28,904,601 of NW_026555105.1, read as the reverse complement.
GTCCTGATCTCGTTTCTTTTGAGAAGAGAAATCTGAATTCTCCAAAAAGATCCTTCCCTGGGCTATTCTGGGATTGATGACAGCATAGCTGACAGGCAGCTTTGGCTTGGAGTTTGTTTTTTTAGGGACCTGGGTTTGGGGTGGCCTGGCATTTCAATGCAGCTAGCTTTGGCATCTTGTAATTACAACAGGGCAGCCAGCCACAACCAACACTGATTATGCCTAAATACCCCCTTTTCAAAAATGCCAATGTTTCCTTTGTCTATTTTGCAAATATGGCCAAATGGGTATGTAGCACTGAGGTCTGTATTATGCAACAGTTCCTGATTGTTTACTTGGAGCAGAAGCAAGGAAGGCTCGCTGACCGGCAGAGAGGGAAGGGCAGAACCAAACCTCCTCCCATTTACCCTAGTTAGAGCAAACCACAGTAGTCCGTTCATACATTTAGCTAGTATTTACTGAGAGGGCAGCCACACCTGGCTGGCTGTTGGAGTGGAATGGCTGTCTGAGTGGAATGGCTGCCTATAGGCTGTAGGGGCTTTGGCTAGAAGCCTTTTGCTTTCAGGTCTCCTCCTCCATCTTGCCTAGTAGGAAACTGATGAAAATGTTTGTATTCTATCTAAAGTACCTGGCTGGTTCCTGGGAGAGAAGTGACATCCATGTTGGACTAACACTTGGCCACATGAAAACAAGTCTTGTTATGCGCTAAATAAAATGATTCCACTCAGGAATGCATGAACACACAGAATCCAAGACCAAGAAGAAAGACCCTCATTTTCATTGAAACAAATGCTTTCTGTGCCCACATGACCAGGTCAACAGTGAGAAGGAAGCTGATATATATCCAGGCTTATACATAGTCTTGTCGCCCATCAGTAGTAGCTTCTGTTGTACTTTGCTCAGTCCCCCTGATATCTCCCTCACTGTTTCATGTGGTCATCCCATTTCTGCTTATTTCACTCCTGACTTACACCTGTGATTCTCTTTGTAAGACCATCCTACAGCTGCTTCATCCAATCCACTGAGAGTTGCGAGAACCTCAGTCTCCCCAGGGTAGGCCCATAGCTGGCAGCTGACTGGCACAGGAGTACAGAAGTCAAAATTTTTTTTTTTGACTTAAGGTGAGACACACCTTTGAGATGTAACATTCACTCCAAAGGTTCTCTTGGAGTCATGCCAAAGCTAGGAACTCATTTGCCATTGCTCTGGTGCCTGGCTTCCTCTCCATCTCCCTCTCCTGTTTTCCCCCCTCCCTCCTGGTTTTTCCTGGGAGCATATCCTTAGTAAGTCACTTGCATACAAATCTTTGCGTAAGGGTCTGCTTCAAAGGAACCCCTCCTAAGACAACTTTCCACTGGCTTGTGAGCGATATTTAATAAAATATGGATAACTGTAAACCATGTACTGAAAGGAATCCACAAACATTACATCAGGAAAAAAAGGTTGAGTGGGATTCCCTGTATTTCCATATGTGACAAAGAATATGGGAATTCTTGGCTGAACTTGATGGGATTTGAAGACTCCATGGCTAAAATATCACAGAATGGTGAGGACCTGAGTATCATTGGAGCACCCTCCTCACAGGAGGAAGGGAAGCTCAGAGATGTAGAGTAGTTTGTTGGAGGGGATGTCATGAACCCCAATCATTTAACTTCTAATCCAGAGCTCATTTTAAGGTTTCCTTGAAACAGCAAACATCAGAAAACTTGGGAGGGATTTGTCTTGTTTGTGCTCATTGAATTTTTCTGGAATGTATAAAAATAATACGACTAGAGCCAATATGGCCAGTGCTCTTTTTCTACTGTTAACTTGAGGCTATTACTCTATTTAACTGCAATAATATCATCCCTCCACTAACAAACCAAAACTCTAGTTTCTTCTTTGATCTTTTCTGGTGAGTATAGGTCTTAGTTTAGAATGTTTTCTTCCCTGAATTATTATTATTTTTAAAGGTTTTATTTTTTTACTTTTAAAGAAAGAGGAAGGGAGGGAGAAAGAGAGGGGGAGAAACATCGATGTGGGACAGAAACATTGACCTGGTTGCCTTTTGTAGGTGTCCTGACTGGGGACAGAACCCACAACCCAGGCGCGTGTCCTAACTGGGAATTGAACCGGCAACACTTCACTTTGTGAAAGACGCCCAACCAACTGAACCACATCAGTCAGGGCTTCTTTCCTGGATTAAAAGGAGGCATATGAGCTCTATGAGGTTTATCAAAGAATGAGTAGTTTGCTAAACTAATTGAATTTTGGCATTTTCTGTTATTTTTTACTCTCTTCTGGAGACATGATGAACAGGTTGGCAGATAAATGATACCAATAACCATGACTTCTGTTCTCCTAGGAAAGGCACTCATGGTGAAGATACCCAAGGCGAGGTCTCTCATATCCTAGACCTGTTATCTTTGTGAATAGTTTATCCAAAACCCTAGGGTTCTTGTGCCTTCTTTACAATTTAGGCATAAATGCACATTAGATTATTAATTTACTTAATCATTTAAAAAATTGATTTAAATGAACTCATGTTTCAAACTTAACCTCGTTCTAATACTATCTACAAAGTAAGAATTTTTGTGTGTTATGTTTTCTCAATATACATTAAAATAAACACACAACTATTAAAATTTGAAAAAAACAAACTTTATGATCCTCTTAAATTCATTCGGTGAACCACTAAGGGTCTGTGTGTGAGAGTGTGTGTGTAAGTGTGTGTGTGTATAGTTGGTCCAGAACTAGGTCATTGGCCTAAGGCTTAAATTTGGCCCTTCGTTCTGTTATGGTTAGGGAATTCTCTTGACCACTTATTCTCACCTGGAGGGCTTGTTAAAACTCAGATTGCTGATGCAGTAAGTGATTCTGGAGTGGGGTCTGATAGTTTGCATTTTGAAGAAATTCTCAAGTGATACCCCTGCTGCTGATTCAGGGAACACACTTTAAGAATCTCTATTCTTACCTGCTCCAACTGCTAGATCACCTTTATTCTGCCACTATAATAATTGTATATTTAATGGATAAGCCTTTTATGTAAGTTGCTTCCTCAAGTGCCCAAAGGAACAGAAAGCTGGGATAGCTTTGTGTTGGTAGAACAGTTTGTCCAACTAGGATTGTGTAATAAAAAAATTTATTATTTGTAATAAATATGGCATGGAAGGAAGAATTCATCCTGAAGCTTCTTTTCCTTATTAAAAAAAAAAACCTAATTTCAAAGTCATGGGAGAGGAAACCTACAAATGTCACCTACTTTAACTTCTAGAGGCTGTAGATATCTGCTAAGTAATTACTGAGAATCACCAAATTGGCAGAGAACAATTTGCAGTAGACTCCATGGAACAAAACCAACAACATGGGGAGGAAGTTTTAAGAAATCAAGAGCTTGGTTCAATAAAGAACCTTGACAAGATCTGTCCAAGTCTGGGTGGGAAACCTTAGATGAAGTAAGTTCCTGTTCTTGGAAATATCCAAGGAATGGCTAGTGGCCTCTGGTGTTGAGATGCAGTGAAGAGAAGGGACACTGGATCATGCAAGGTGTACATTGCTTTCCAAACCCGAGGTCTCTGGCTCTGTGAAGGAAGTGAAGGTGTTTATGGTGTTGATGCAACAAGCCAAGGTCCCCACATAAGAATGGGCTCTTTGGAGCCATGGGAATTGTGATTTCCTGAGTGGCTGGGGCAAATCCTTTAACATGTCTCCTCAATATCCATCTCTTCCACAGGCAGACATAGAGGTGAAAATTTTGATGGAGCTAATTATACCCTTTTTTCCATTTTGGGAAAGGTTTGCTATGTGGGAAGCAACACCATCTGCTTCTTGATATTAAAGGTTCCATTGTGTTTGGACACAAGAAGAATATTTCCTAAGTGGACAAACTCCCAGGAACTTGGTGACTCACTTGAAAACTCTGCTTCATAGAGGTGAGAGAAGCAAAAAACGCCAACCTAACATCATTTCTCAGATTAATCTATTAATCTCATATCAAACAACACTGGCATTCATCCTGAAATTACTTTCCACTTTTGATGGAGATAATTGATAATTTTTGGCATTAGATAACTGTTCTGTGAGGTCTCTCATTGAAGCAACCAGGACCTATAAACACAATTCCACTCCAAACAAATCACCATACACCAACTTGCTAAGTAGTTAAGGGGGGAAACTCACAGGAAATTGTTTGCTCTAAAAAATGAATTCCCTGCAGGGTTTCTTAAATAGCAAAGCTCCTAGCCTACAACCTAGCATTTTATAGATCATTAAATAATTGACAAAGAGACTGAGAACAAAAAAAATTAAAAAGTCTAGGCAATGTGTCAGGAGTCCCAGCTGATGGCAGAAGAGCTTCAATTGATGTTAAAGTGCCTCTGAAGTGATTGTGTAAGTCAACGGGAATAGAAGACTGATTTGTAAAATTAGATTTACCCAAGCAATCGCTACTTGCTTAAGATGAGTAACTAGTGTGACTGCAACAACCTCAGTGTATAAATTTGACTTCTTCAGTTACTCAATTTGGCATTCACTGTCATTAATATGGAGTGGATTTAAAAAGCACTTTGTATTAAACTTTGTGCACAGAGGGCCTGGGGAACTTTACAAACCACACAGAGAGCATGTAGTGAGAACATCAGAAAGAAGAAAGCTTTCTGGCCAAATAGTGAAATGTTCATGCTGGATAAATCTCTACTCATTGTTGAATGTCCTGTGTTCACTTCTATCATTGAATGTGTCTGATCATGGATAGATTCAAGGTACCATTTCAAAAAGTTAAACACATGACTTGTAAAAATATACAGTGACTACATGTCGAAGATTTATTTAACTCATTATATAGGAAGCCAACAAATAATTAAGCTGGTTCGAAGAAGATTCATATATAATAATGCTGGAATGAGATTGCTAGAGTAGATACAAAGCTGGTTAATATATTCTGGGGGAGAAAAAAAAGCTAACCCTGTAACTTTTATAGTTATCTTTTCTACAAAACAGGAAACATTAAAATTTTTAGCACACAAAAATCTCCAAGTTAACAAACATGTAACTTCACAGAGTCTGGAGCCTGATTAAAAAAATGAACAGCTGTAAAACGAAAACAATTATGTAATGCTTGGATGGATCCCTTAGACGTGTATCCAGGCTTTTTGCTCTATTTCCAAGTTTTGGATAATTTTCCTTAATAACAGAAATAGGTGAGCTTTTCCTAGGACACTACACCATGAAATTTGGTGACAGCCACGAGGTGAGCTTTTGCTTTGGAAAGCTGAGTGGATAGTCATGCTTTTCCTAGTGCGCTTACTGAAGATGAGTTTTAAAAAAACTTCATTCCCATGGTTTTCAAATCTGGGGATGGAGGCACATTAAAGTCTCTTGGGAAACTTTTAAAAAAATCCAGATGCCCAGGCAACATCCCAGACCAAATCAATGAGAATCTTTGAGAATTGGTCCCAGGCAGCAATATATTTTAAAGTTCTTCAGGTGATTCTTTTTTTTAAATTATATTTTATTGATTATGCTATTACAGTTGTTCCAATTTTTCCTCCTTTGCCCCCCTCCACCCAGCACCCCCACTCCCTCAGGCAATCCCCACACCATTGTTATGTCCATGGGTCATGTGTATAGATTCTTTGACTCCTCCATTTCCTATATTGTACTTTACATCCCCATGGCTATTCTGTAACCACTTATCTGCACTTTTTAATCCCCTCAGCTCTTCACCCATTTCCTCACACACCCCCATCTGGTTTCAGGTGATTCTAATAAGTATGAAGACTGAGAATCACTGTACTACTTTGAATCAGTATATGTGTGCATTTATGTCTGTGTGTGTACACATAAATTTATTTTTAAATTGAGATGGTATTAATATAGATATACTGTTTTTCTTTTATTATTAATTATATTTTAAAATTTGTATTAATCATTAAACATTGCTCAAATGTCATTTTTAAAGACCATTGTGTTTGATCATATAAATGTATTATGATTTATTTGGCTAATACATGGACATTTAATTCTGTTCTCTTTTTTCTCATTCTCTCTCTTTCTTTTTTGCCATTATAAGTTAGACTACAATGAACATATTTATACAAAAACTTTATCTACATCTTGGATTGTTTCTTTACAATGAATTTATGGAAGTGGATTTACAAGTCATAGAAAATAAATGTTTTAAAGACGTCTGAGACATATTACCAAAATGCTCTCTACAAAGGTTTATAAATGTTTACTTTCTTAATTGATGATTTCCCCAGTGTTTTTATTTATAAGATATTTGTACATTCCAAGAACAGTTAAAAATTTCTTTTTAGTCTTTCTCATTGGTCATTTGTTTTAACTTTTTGTAAAGATTTAATTTATTTATTTTTAGAAACAGGGGGAGGAAGAGACAAAGAGAGGGAGAGAAACATCAATGTGTGGTTGCCTCTTGCATGCCCCTCACTGGGGACCTGGCCCACAACCCAGGCATGTGCCCTGACTGGGAATTGAACCAGGGACCCTTTGGTTTGCAGGCTAGGACTCAGTCCACTCAGCTGCACCAGCCAGGGCTCACAGGTCATTTTTAATTTAACTTTTTAATCCAACTAAAATTTATTTTAGTGTATATAAAGAGTAAAAACTCTAATTTGATATTTTTTCCAAACAGTCCCTTTTTTCAACATCATTTGTGAAATAGTTTATATCTTCTCCATTAGCTTATGATTTAAAGGAATTTACAGTGTAATATGTACGTTAATTAAGTGTACTTTGTAATAGTGAAGAGACTCACAGAAGCACATGAAAAAAGTTGACACTCTTGTGCAAACTATATTGAGTATATTCTTGTCTCAATTTTAACCATTATCATTTCTTAGAACTACCTAGTTCTGGTTTTAACTCTCACTTACTTAAAGAACTCTTAAGTGTTAAAAACAGCTCAAAGCTCATTCTCTCTAAGATGGCTTTAATCTGTCCTCAAGCAGCTTGCACCTTTGCCAATAACAGGTCTTCCTAAATCCATCTGTTCTGCTTTAAATATTCACCTTCCATAATATTGGTTTTACCCGTGCATTACTATGAGGGAAGACTTTTCTACATAGTGTCCCAGATAGACTTACTACTAATTCTGAATTGAGTGGGATCCATTTTTATATATATATATATATATATATATATATATATATATATATATATATATATAATTAAACTCTCATTGATCTGTGCTTCATTGCCCTATTTAAAATAATTAAATGAAGTCCGAAGTTATCAAAGTCATATTACACAAAGGAAAAGGAGGCCAGAAATTTTAATTATGCTCAAGAAAACAAACATTTTCAATGAACACAGAACTCAATTGTTCTCCCTCCTACTAAGTTTTTTAATGAGTTATACTCCATTAGCACTACTATTCTTTATTAGCTTTGTTGAGTCTGAGAAACTGTTACTGTGCCTCTGGGGACAGCTTACCGTGACTTCACCCTCTCCTGCCCAGCCTCTGTCTTGATTAAAAAGTTAACTCCTCATTTGAAGGACATATTCAAGGTGGTGAACAAGAATGAAGGGTGTCATCCATGTTCAGAGGAGCAGGCATCGCTTGATGGCTCTACAAACTCTAAGTGCTTTCCAGAACCAGTGAGTTCATGTAAGACCATCCTGACTTCTGACAACCTGGCCAGTTGGTGGTCACAGTCATTACACTCACTGAAGGGCCCACTTGAAGGGACTTTGAAATCTGGCAAACTCAAGTAGGCAAACTTTCAGGCCTTTTTCTTACCTTTCTCACAGGCCAGGCTCTGGGATGCCCTGACATCTTCTAGTGAAGTGATGCCTCAATGTCATTTCAAGTACCTTAGCTAGTAGACAGCAGTGCTGAGGAATCCTATTGTGTCTCAGAAACCTTTTTTACTTCAAATGAAGAAATGGCAGAAGCGTCAGTCCCCGCTATGGCTGAACTGGAGAAGAAAGCTGAAGGAACTTTCCTGAGGTCAGTGAAACACAAAGCAGGCTGTCTCTACTTTTTGAGAAGTTCCTGAAGCTTTGGGACCACCCAGTGCTTCGATAAAATGTTCCAGACTTGAGGTACACCTGATTAATCACACCTCACCTTGGGGCCATGAGTTTTTTCCTTGTAGGATTTTGAATGCTCCTTTCTCCACCCCCTGCCAAGAGCCTGGGCTTCCTGTCCTGCTTATCCTGCCCCTACAGAGCTTACAAAACAAGTAGTTCAAGATGGGGACAATTGCTCAAAGCAAGCACTGGCTTTGTAGGAACTTCTCCTTTGGTTTCCGCCAGGTCTTGGCAGAGACACACTTCTCTCCTGGCCGTGAGAATGAAGAGAAAAGGTTGTGGTCCTAGGCTGACCTCTCCCAGGAGCTAACCCTGAACCAAGAATCTGTGTGCAAGAGATTATTGGGGAATGCTCCTGAGAAGACCAGAGACCAGGGAAGGGGTGGAGAAAGTAGGTCCAGGTAGGAGAAGAAACCGAGTAAGCCACCCTTGCCCTGAGTGGAGCCCTGAAGTGTAAAACACGCCTTAGAGCATCTCCCACCTTAAGGCCAGGGAGCTGGGCTTTTGAACTCCCTTCCATATCAGTCAGTTACTGTCAAAAGCCACTGCCTGGGCCAAGGGCACACAAACTCCCAGGCATTTCTGGCTGTCTGTACAGGTGGGTGAGGCAATCCTTGCCTGTTACACACAGACAGCCCTCTGTGTGGGTGGAGTCGAAGGCTGCCATTAGCAGCAAAACCTGCAGAAGCTGCGTAGTAGGCTGATAAAAGAGACCCAAGGGGACCTCATGCGGGACCCACAGTGCCTTGTATAGAAACCTCCTGGGGATAGATTTTCTTGTAGCTCTGGGCTGAGCATACCCCAGATCTAGAGAGGAGGCATCTTGCCAAAAGCAGGTGGTAAGCCATCTGTGGCTCTGTGGGAACATGAGGGCACATCCTGCTTAGGGAACACTGCCAGTCAGCAGGGTAGAAGGCCTGGCCAGGTCACCCTGAAACCTGCCTGGCCAGGCTCCTGGCTGGCACTAGCACCTCTTCTCCAGTCTTAACATGTTGATCACAGAATATTTTTGTCATACGCTTTATATGCAGCTATCAGACAACTTGTCTTACTACCTCAAATATACTTTTACAGTTACTATTGAATGACACCCAAAGAGGAATTGTTCTGCATATATGATTATATTTTTAACCCTCATCACTCAGCAAAGTTTAACAACAGTACTCAGCATTGCTCTATGTCCAAGACCCTTGGCTGCTCAGCCACTCATTCAAAGGCTCTAACAATAACAAATTGATCACTGAGCATTTAGTGTCTGCAAAGCTATGCTTAGATCTTTGTATGTGGTAACTCACTGCAACAGTCCCACCAACTCTGTGAAATGCGTACCTTTATTATTTCTTTTTCACAGATGGGAAACCAGAGCACAGAGGGTTAAGTAAATGGCCCAGAGTTTCATAGACAGTAGGTTGCAGAGTTAGAATTTGAAGCCAGAGAGCCAGATTCCAGACTCTTTGTCACTGACCATGAAATTACAGGGTGGTGGGCATACAGCCCTAAGAGCTTATGAATGGATTCTGGATGTGAAGAGGCCAGACTTCCACCAGGATTTGGTTCAGTCCTGGTGAATGAATCCCACTTTGAAAGTTAGATCCCACTGTAGCCCTCATTTACTCTTCTCACAGTTTACAGGTGAGGAATGAAAGATAAGGTGAAGAAAAGAGATTGTGTCAAGATCACACAGTTCTTAGTATCCTCAGCACCTCATTCTTGGTCTATGGTCTTTCTATCCATATTGTCTCATTCAGTCTCCTTAGTTATCTTCTTCCTTAGAAACAAATGAAGAACAGTTAACACTTATTGAATATTAGGTTCTTCATATAATATGCAACAGGTGCTTTGCTAAGCACCCCACATGTATTATTTATTTAATCTTCATAATATGCCTATGACATAGGAGTCTATTGTTACCTTCACTTTTTTTTTTGCAAATGGAAAATCTGAGCTTTAGGGATATTTAAATAGTCTGCCTGAGATTATGCAATTAGCAAGTAGCCAAAATCTAAATCTCTTTGATTCTGGATTCAATTGTTTTAATTAGTGTCAAAAAAAATTATCCAAAACGGGGAACTAAATAAAGCAAAAGCATCCTTTTATACCTTATTGGGACATTGTCTGATTGGCTTATCCACTGACTATCTAATTTTCTAGAGGAATGTGCTTTGTTTGGCTTACTAATTTTCCTTTCTCTCTCATCAGCTTTATTGAGGCATAATTGATATACAGTAAATGAACATATTTAAAGTGTACAATCTGACACATTTTGTCATATGTACATCATTATGGAACCACCACCATGATCATCAAGGTAATAAATATATCCACCACTGCCCCCCAAATTTTTACTATTTATTTTTAATTAGAGACCAGATTGTCAAGTTAGATTTTACTTTATAAAATATTGGCAAAAGATTTTTGTCCATTAGACGTGCAAATGATTCTCTTTGGTAGAAAACATAATCACAAGTGTTATAGTTTTATGGCCTTATAAAACATTAATCAATTTCATACTTAACTGAACTTTATTTTAACATTCTTTTCCTGATTGTCTATATGAATCTTTGTTCTTCAAATATTCTGTGAATGAACTCTATCAGCTTACTGGCTTCCTCACTAACAACATAAATGAATTTTGAATACTCTCTATGTGTTGATAGGAGAATAATGATTTAACTCTTTGGTAATTAAACTTGGCCACTACAGAGTTTGTGTGTGTCTAAGAATGTGTTGATATATCCCTATGTCCCCAGACTCTTCCAGAAAGCAAATCAGGGCACATACTGTCTTACCCACCTAAGGATGGCAGAGCTCTAAATAGTTCTAGAAGGTCATGGTAGCCATGTTAAAAGAAAGTTTGTGATTATTCTTTCTCATTTGGCATGTACTTGTGGAGTGTGCGTGCAAACAAGAGCATACAGATTTGTGCCTTGAGTCTCTCCAGGTTCTTGTTGTTTCCATTCTTGCAGACTTGAGATTTCCTTTTTTTTCTAGCTGCACAAATATCTAAAATTTCCATAAATTCACTTTCTAAGGGGCAGGTATTATAAGCAAACAAGCTTTTCTGGGTTTGAAGTTCACTTAAGCTAGAACCTCAAAGGAATGTGATGAAAAGGAAAGATTTCATGAATAACAAAATGGAAAGACAAAGGCACCCAGAAAAGGTTAGATTGCTTTAATCACAAGTGCAAACATGGCTCCTTCAAATAGATTTATGTGTTCCTCTTTAGGGGTAGCAGCAGGTTTATTTAACATTTTCCAAGGAATCAGATCTCATGCCTATTAATCATTGCTGCCTCAGGAGCAAACTTGATGAAATTGCTTATTTACTTACTTTTACTGTAATCCTCCAAATCCCTGTTATTTCGTTGCCATAATATCGCCTCTCAACTCTACCCTGCCTTTTTTTCCTGACCAGCTTCCACCTAGCCTTCAAATTCAGCACAAATAGCATCTCATGGAGGAGGCTGGTGGCCTAGGCCAACTTCCCCTCTGGACTCCAGTATGCTCTCAAATATCTTGTCCTAGTGCATTTCTTGCCTCATGCTACATTGGCCTCTTTATGTATGTATATCCTCTTTCTACCTCATCCTATGACAGGTCCTCCCAGGGTACCTTTTGGTCCCAGTTTCTAGTACAGAGAAATGTTGAGTAAATATTTCTGAAGACAAGAATCATAAATTACACTCCTTTGTAACATTTTTTGTTTAACTTGATGCTTGGTTCTCCAGCTTGAGTAAGCACTCACATATATGGTGCTTAATTATTTCCTGCAGTTTTTGGTTTCAATCTTCCTTTGACCACTTAAGACAAAATGTTCTCAATTAATTTGAATAAGCAATTTGAGAAATCACAGGCACGTACTCACACACTTAATCACTGGCCCCAGTGGCAAGGAGGTGAAGTACTTAGGCTAAAGAGTGGAGGCAAGTGTTGGAGAAATACGTTAAGGCTCCCTTTACAGAGAATCTGGAGACCACTCTTGCCCGTTTAGATGTCATGTTTGTGGGCCTGACTGATGCACCCAGAATGTAGCCCCATGCAACGTTTACACGAGAGCTCTGGCTCTAAGCAGACGGAAGGTGATCAAAGTCTCCTGAACATGAAATCATGAAACTTATCACAAACTCTTCGACCTTTTTAGTCTCAACTAGTTCTTTCATGACCTGGGCCCAAACCAACTCTCTCTCAAAGCAGTTTGTAGACTTTGGTTGTAAAATAAGTTTTAAAAGTAAGTGGTTTTCTGAAGAAAATGAATTCCTTAATTATGAAACTATCATTTTAAAATATAACTATAGGCTCAGAGATCTTGAAAATGTCTTATAAGTGGAAGTCAGTGTTTTGTTTTGCTTTCTTTAAGAAGAATGTAGGCTAAAGGAGGGCTAGTTGGAGTGTGGCTCAGGACTGGCAGCATCCATAGGTTTCCCCAGGGCGCCTGTCATAAGCCCCACCCTAGATCTGCTGAACTAGAGTCTCTGAGGGTGAGACCCAGTAATTTATGTTTTAACAAGCTTTCCATATGATCCTGATTGTCACTAGTTTGAGACATGCAGACTTCAAACTTCCCAGAGGGTCAAGATCCTCCTTGGAAAGCAAAATAATTACTTCCACAGAGTTCTCAGTAGACCAGGCTTCTAAAAATTTAGTGGAGTAAAAGTCACCAGGAGGTCTTGTTAAAACACAGATTCTTGAGCTCCAACCTTAGAGATTCTAATCCAGTCGGTGTGAAGCATGGTTTAAGAATCTGCATTCCTATCAAGCTGCATTGGTCCTCGGACGCATTTTGAGTAACAAGGACAGATACCTAGAGAGCTGTGAGCTAATCGTACGTGGCTACAAAAGCTACACTCCAGCTAGTCAGATCATCATGGAGGCCTAGTGATCGCAAGGAGGTTTACTTTTTCCTTGCACAAAACCCAGTGATATATTACCAGGCTCTTCGCTGTTTAAAAATAGCACAGGAGCCTTAAAGAGCAGGCTTCTTTTCTGTAGCTTTAAAAGGCAAAATCTCTGTATTTTCTTCTTTCAGATCTTTTTTTGATGAGGACAATCATTTATGGAGCAATATGTAGAGGCTGTTGGGCGCAGAGCTCCTAACACTGCCCATCCAAGGGCTTCCCCGTGGGAGCCCCTCACCAAGGCAATGAATAAATGAATGGATGGATGAGGAATGAATGGCTGTAATCTCTGCATCTCACAGTAATGCCTGACTCTCAGAAAGGCTGCATCTGTGTTCTGAACTGTCTTCTTAAGCACTGTAGCCTCACTGGAAGAAAGACATGGGTTGTAAAATGAGGTGGAAATTATTCGTGTTCATTATTTTCCACGAGAGTAAACTGGAAAAGGGATATAAGACAAAATTGGCCAGCTGTGTGTCCATGGCCTACTAAATGAAGCTCTTTGAATGTCTGTTCTTCCATTCGTGAAGCAGAATTAACAATACATACCTAACTGCTGCTGTGAACAGAGCTACTCAGTGTGGTTCATGGATCAACAGCATCAGCAGCACCCGGGGGTCTGTTAGAAATGCAGATTCTTAGGCCCCACCCCAGACCAACTGAATCATAATATTAGGAGGTGAGGCTCAGCAATCTGTTTGAATAAGTCTTCTGGGGATTCTGACAAACACTAAAGTTTGAATAACACTGGATACAAAAACTGACAGTAAATTCTCATAGTTAAGAATAGTTTAAGGAGTGAGGTTGCACTGTTTCTAATGCTGGCCCTACTACTTACTTGCTGGGTGAGTGATCTCAGGTATAATGTTTACCTTATTTGTGCCTCATTTTCCTCATCTCAAAAATGGTTGTTATTGTACGGATTAAATGAGTTAATTCACGTAAAGCAGTTAGCAGGTCTGACATGTAGAGCTCAATAAATGGTATTACTGGTTACTTAGATATAGGTAGAAACAAGGCCAATGTTATACTGTATATATAATACTCATTTATAATTACTGCCTCTGAACCATGAGATCATGGTTGTTTATTTATTTTTTATACTTTACACACTATTTGCAATTAACATAAATTGCTTTAATAACCAGGAGAAACATTATTAAATGATTTGTGTTGAAAAAGGGAAGGTATTAACTGAGTTAGACAAGGTGTTGGGGTTGACTATGGAATATTTTTGGATACTCATGGGGCTCCCTGCACCCATGCCTTTATGCTTAGAGCCAAGCATACCTTTTATTGGCTTCTGTATATATCTATGTTTGATCATTTGCATGCAATCAATCAGGAAGAACAACTTTTTAGACCTCATTACTCATGGCATGGGCTCAGAATTGATTGAATTGAGGTGTTCTCCATCCCTCCTTCAATCTCAGGAACCACTAGGTAAACAAATCCAAGCAAACCTAGTTGATCCTGAGACAGACAATATGGAACAGAAATAAGTCATCTTAGTTAAGGTCACTCTAGACCAACTAGTTTCCACCTGACCCACCAACTGACTACAGAGTGAACTTAAATAGGACTGGAAAAACGACCCAGCTGAGCTCAGCCCAAAGTGCTGACTTGCAGAATCAAGAGCTTAATACATGAAAGTCATTTGACGCTACTAAGGGGGGTTGTTTGTTTCCCAGCAAAAGCTAACTGATATACTGGATAACCCTCAAGGGTGCTACAGTGCCATTATCCTATTCTTTTCTCCACATCCAGGAGTGAAATTTCTTTTCACTCTTTTATGTTAAGCATTGTACAGACAGTTGGACTATCAGTATGAGTAAGCAGCAGGCAGCAAGTAGAGCAGAAATGAGCATGCTTGAAAGGCACATCGGTAATGAAAGGTACTGCCTTCACATTCTTTAATAAAAGAAAATAGGCCAAAAGGAAAAAAGTGTGCCTTGATATAAATTTTTCATATGTCATCTTAGGAACAACCAGCAATTCTATTCTTAGTCTTTTCCTCCACTGAAGCTGAAATTTATTTCCAGTTTAACATCTATCTTGATCTGAAAGGAAATGCTGAAGACATGGGCCAGGACAGGAGAACGTAGTTGGTAAAAAGAAAGTGTTATTACCCCCATTTCATTTAAGGAGCCTGAGAAAAACTGATGTAGGGCTGGACCCACTGATCTGACCAAGTGATTATTGATGGTATGTCCCTCTTTTTCACTCTGCTAATGGCCATCAGTTAATGAGAGCCCAGATGCAAAACTGTATTCTCTGAAAATGTACAGAGTAAGAAAGGCCATGCCTTAGCCCTTGAGAAATTGCCTGTTCTTTTCTAACTTTTGGAATATACTGGTTTAAATTAGATAAGTTAGTCCATCTCGAGTGCCGAGAAGCACCATAGTTTATACATAGCTCACTCTTTGGATACAGACAGTGTCTAACCTCTCTGTGTGTGCTCATCTCCACAACAACCTTATTATTGTCACCCCTGTTTTACACATGAACAAACTGAGAAATGGGAAGGTGAAATACTTCCTTCCTAGGTCTGAGGCCAGAGTATCTGCCATCACCTTTATGTTAGAACTTGACCAGATATAAGCATAGCGCCTGGGCCATGGTGGATGGTCCATAAATACTGTGTCTGACTGACCACGTGAGCCCTAAAAAGGACATTGTACCTGGGGGGTTGTGAACAGTCCTAGAGAATGAATGTTAGTGATGGGTATTTATGCATTCTCATCTTCTATACCTATCTTTCCCCTTAAAGGGCCACTTTTCCTGGAGTTCAAGGGGACCATAACCTTCTGTATGGTTTAAAAGTGGCAATTCGATAGAAAGTTTAGGAGGCTTGCCTGGAAAGTGAGTTTTCCCAGAAAGCATGCAGTTTTCACCCAGGTTCTGTGGGTGGCAGATGTCTGACGTATTGATGGAGATTCTGGGAATGACGGGTAGCAAAATCACATCCACCCCTCACCTGCCATTGTCAAGGTGGCTTGCCTCTTTTCTTTCTTCTATACAAGATGTGTTAGCCAAACATCAACATTCTGTGTGTTCATTCAGTCTTCATTGCTAAGGAGAATCTTACACGTGCAATTTGCTCTGCTTCTCTCTAAATAGGTCAGCCCTTTCCATCTCTTTCCTTCATGTCCTAACCCCACCCCGCCCCCTGCTGTATACAAGTGTGCACAGAACACATATGCCCACTATCCTTCCATTTGCCCTAAACCAGGAAAATTCAGTGTCACACTCTGAATTATAATGGGTCAGAATCATCTCAGAACCATACATCCCCAGTGAAACTGCTGTCATTCTGAGTTTTCCCAGCAGGTTCCAGACAGAAGTGGAGTCAACATATTCGAGGGGAAGATGAATTCCAGTGAGCTTCACTGAACACACCAACCCTCCAGGACACTTGTTACCTGGGTTGGAGCTTTGAAGTCTCAGAGGTCGGTAAAGGTATGTTTAAAATGTCAGTCATGATGTGAATTAACATACTTTTATTCCTTGCCAAGTTTGGAAGCAGAAACATGATTTTATATGAGGACAAGATGGAACAAAGGGAAGGACACAACTGATAATTTACATGTGTTCTTGAGGTTTCAAATTTGGATGCAGTTTCAAATACATAATAAGTAAGTCACAACACACTATCATGAGTCTAATTATAAGTTCACTTAAAAATATATGGAGCACCTACTGTGTGGGAATTTCAGTGTGTGTATATGTAAAAAGATGGATGAGATAGCACTCCTGTCAAGACGTTTGTAGTTGAGTTCAGGTGTAAGAATGTGGAGCTAGGACATACCCAGGCTGAGAAACTAAAGGAAGCACTTTTTGAAACACAGACTGTCAGATAAAGTATTTATTTCAGACTCCTACATCCCAGTGAACATTCTTTCTCATGCAACATAATTGGATATAATCTAAATTCTCACAATCAGAAATTTCCTTTGCATTACTAACCCCTGACATAAAAATGAAGTAATGTAAATTGCTTTTCTTAGGTGTGAAAGACAAAGCATGAGAATGTATTTAGTCCAGATTCTTTTATGCTGACCTTTGGTTCCAGTAATTGAAAGAGGTGCCCTACTCCCTCTGGTTTCCCTAAAGTCAAAGACAAGCTGAATTTTCCCAAGGGCATGTCCAGAAATTGAAAAAACAAGGAACAAAGTGAGAGAGAAGAAGACTTCCTATGGCAAGGGTACTTAATATCTTCTGGCTTTTGGGGGAAACAAAGAGGTTCCTAATTTTTCCAGACACTCTAGTTCTCTTTCCCCTACATCTGCCCCCAACTTGCTGTGTATAAGCTTACCCAAGATTTCACAGATGTTTGTCCTACTGGGCTTCCCTGCCCTTACCGGCTAAGTCTCCCTTCAAACAGCATCACAACGCTGGACACCTGCCACACTTGGTGTGGTGTAGTGTAGTAGTTATGAGCATGGACTCTGAATTCAGACTGCCTTGGTTTGAATCCTGGCTGTGCCACCTCACTGGCTGTGTTCCTTTAGGCAAGCTACTATGCTTCAGTTTTCTCATCAGTAGAATTGGGATAATAATAGATCCTTGCCTCATAGGCTTTTAGTGAAGAGTAAATAAGTATTTATGAAAGTCACTAACAGTGCTTTGCATACAGTTAGTGCTAAATAAGTGTTCATTTAATAAATAAATGTTGTGGAATGAGTTGTTTAATATGTCTCTCTCAAATGTAAGTTCCAACTTACTGTTTTATGTCATTAAGGTGCACTATTGTGGCAGTAGATATCTGATATACAAGGATGGAGTAAGGAAGGTATTACTATTGCTATTATTTCTGCTATTGGTGGTTAACATTTATAGAATGTTTTTTCTCTGGCACTGTCGTCAAAACATGGTAGGCATTGTCTAATTCAATCTTTGCAATAACTCTTAGAAATAGGTACTCTATTGATGCCCATTTCTCAGATGAGGAAACTGAGGCTCAGCAGGGACCATGTAACCTGCCCAAGGAAACATAGCCAGGATGTGCTCATTCAGACCCAGGGGATCTGAGGAGTATTCGAAGTTCTGGATCATTTGAGAAAGTTTGCACAATAGTAACTGGGAACTAAGGCAAAGAGATTGGGACGGTATGGTGACCATACAAATGTGTCCCTCAGATTTTTGCTGCTAAGTAGAGCTTAATTACTATCTCCTTACGCATGTGTGCGTGCGTGCGTGCGGGCGCACGCGCGTGTGCACACACACACACTGATGGTAGGCTAGACTCAGTGACACACCTCCAAAGATGAGAGTATGGAAATAAAAAGAAACTTTACAGAAGAGAGATGAGGCAAACACTATTCTGGGCGAATAGGAAACTATGACATCACCAGTGATGTCACGTGACTTTGCCTTTACCCACGGACACGAGGTAACGAGAAAGGCCACTTCGCTTTTGCCATCGTCTTTCCAAAAGCCCACCACCGCAGTCTATGATGAGGATAACAAAAGACAAACCCTGATTGGGGGACATTCTATACTGGAACCCAGCCAAAGCTCCTGAAGACTATCAAGGTCATGAAAAGGAAAGATGGAGAAACCGTCACAGAGCAAAGGAGACAGGGGATACATAGCAACTGAATGAAATGTGGTACCTGAACTGGATCCAGAAACAGGAAGAAACACTAATGGAAAATCTGGTGGAATCCAAATGAAATCTGGACTTTGATTAATAGTAATGAACTAATGTTGGTTTCCTAGTTATGACAAATGTGCCATGATAAGGTCCGGTGTTTACAATGGGGGAAATGGGATGAGAGGCATACTGTCTTTGGATGTAAGGTATATCATCTTTGCAACTTTGATGCAAATCTAAAATTATTTAAAAAATAAAAATTTTAGTAACAAACGCCCCCAGAAATAGTGATTTGACTGGTTTAGGATATACCCGGGGCTTGGGAATTTGTATAAGATCCTAGGGGATTCTGGTGTGCTGATGAATTTTGGAAACCACTGATCTACATTCTTAAGAGCCACACAATTGAGAAAGCCACAAGAGGCCGCTGCGATCAAGTGGTCTACTCCTGAGCTAGGGTTCCCTCTCTGTGATGGGGGTGGGGGGGCGGGGACAGGGGCAATGGTTCTTTCTGGAACAGCTCTCCTGGCAAAAGGCCACGCTTACTCTCACATTTACTCTCAGAATCAGACTTAGATCTCTTTGGTGGAGGATTCTAATACAGCGATTAGGTGGACCTAATCCTAATCTCCTTTTACATTGGCTAAATGGATATTCAAATGTAACCTTTGTAGAACCAAACTAAAATGGAGTCGCTAACGACAGTGACAAAATGGAGACAGTCAACACAGGCACATAAAAGAAACTTAACCTAATCTCATGGGAATTTACAGCTTTTTCTCAGAAATTAGCAGAGAACAGCATCCAATCCCCAAACTCCAAGTTTGTTCACGTCACTTCTGAACTTCCTTGTTCCCCTGACTCAGGTACTCTGATCCAAATAGGGAAGAAGACCACTAGGCAACTAATCAGATGAAAAACCCAAATAACTTCTGTATTTATCACATTAAAAATTCCCTTAGTCTGTAAGCAATTCGGAACTCATTGCTCCCATAGCCTTGAGTTTCCTGACTTGCAAATGGAACACCTTGCAATGAACTCATTTTTTCCGCTTTGTTTTATTCAGTATGCAGAGCTTGGGTTTTGACACCTTTCAGCAGGCAATGAATTTATTCCTGAGAAGCTTTGTGAATTGAACACCCATAAATAAATTCGTATTCTCAGTGTGTAGTGGGAGCTGTCTATTTAAAGGTGTTTTGAAAAGAACCTGTGGGCAATGAGAGGTTCCTCCTGTAACAGGCTTCCCGTGTTAGCTCATTTAATTTATTTTTAAAAATTTAGGCCCAACGTTTTCTTGCAACAGGACATTTACTAGTCTAATCATTCCCCTTCCCTCACTTAGGAAGGTCATGACTTCTATAACAGATACGGGGGGTGCCCGTCCCAGACCCCTGTTACACTGTACACTGTACACCAGGTCCCCAGAGGCTGAGTTTCCTATGGCTCACAGTTTATACCTGTGACTTCTCCTGAGACCTGCCCTTGGTCGAGAGGGGCCACCTCCTCTGAGCTGCGTGGGGAGTTTACAAGCCTGTGCACTGCAGGCCGGCCGGTGACAGACTGATACAGGGCTACCTCCTTGTGTCAAGGCAGGACAAACCGTGATGCAATTTATATTCTGGAGCTCCCTGCGGGATCAGGCTGAGGCTGAGCCCCAGCTGAGACCACATCCTTGCCAAGCTTTTCCTCTGCCTCTTCCTGCCATGGTCACATTCTTATAGGCTGACCTGGGAATACTTCCTCACAGAATCCTTTTCACATGAATTCTGCTGCAACCAGAGCACCTGACTTACAGCAGCTTAGGGTTCTCCCGTGGCCTCGCCAGATGCTGCTCACCTGCTGGCCACCTGTGTCTAGCTGGAGCCCCTAAGTAAGTCATGTCATCTCTCCTGGTCTGAATTTCTTCATTCATAGCCAAATTTGGGAACTGCAATTATGTCTTACTGGGCTCCTGTTTCCACTCTTTCTGCTTCACCACCATCCCAAGTGACCTTGTAAAATGATAAAAGTAGATCACGTCAATCCCCTTCTTAAAACATTCCGCCCCGTGCTCTTCAAACAAAAGTCAGACTCTGCAGGCCATGGCTGACCTGGTCCTCCCTAACCTTTGGCCTCATTGCACGCCACCTTTCTTTCGCCCACTTCCCCCCAACATCTTGTCCCACTGTGGTTCTGCGAACCACACTCCCTTGGTCCCTTCTCATCAAGGGCCTGCCTGCCAGCTCCTCAGAGGCCTTCTCTGACCCCTGTCTCTTGTTACCATCTCACCTTATTTTAATTTCCGTCTTAGCCTCATCCTCATCTGATACTGTTCTTGTCTGTCTGTTGGTTTGTTTGATGTCTGTCTCCTCCCACTAAAATGTAATCTCCACAAGAGGAATCCCTGCCAACAAGTTTCTCCAGTGCCTAGAGCGGCACTAAGCATATAATAGATGCTCAATAAATCCATGGTGAATGAGAGAAGGAGGAGGGAGAATCAACGAGTGCTATGGGCTCCAACTCTGCATGATGAGGGTCCACAGTGTTGAACCTACCTGATGTCCTTTATCTGTTGCCAGGCTGCCTGTAACTCACAGAACAAAGATGCCATCCTTGCCTGCTCATTGCTCCCCATTGCCAACCTGTTCTCTCGAGTTGTCCCAAACGCTGTCTTTCTGGCCAAGGCCTTTGCCGCTCTTTTTGCCTCAAGACAGCACAGCTTTGGCAAGGCTCGGGATGCTGATGGCCCCAGAGCCCACGCTGGTCTCCCTTGAGCTTGGTGGGTAGCCCCAGCTCCCTTGCTCAGCTCTGTGAAAGCTCAGTGAGGCCTTAGGGCACCTCCATTACCCCTGGCAGCTTCTTCCCAGCTTTGTTTCTATAGCTCATGTCAGGGACCCCCAAGCCCACAGTGATTGCTGGCTCCACACAGTGATGAAGCCATTCGCCTCACTCCTGGGGATACTAAATGCAAACACTGAAAGCTGAATGCCCTAGAGGCCCCTGCCTGCTCTTCCAGGGCTCTGCGGGCCTCAGCTCTTCTTGAACGATGATTGTGGATTGAGGCAATCAGGTCAGAAAACTGCCTGCAGGCTCCAACTCAGGCTGGCAGGCGGGCCTGCAAACATCACAATTACGCAGTTCAGGAGGAGGCCTGGCTGCTGGGAATGGTCATTTGGGAGGCTTCTGACAGTGTGCTGTGGATCCAGGTGCCCACCAGGGCCAGAACATGCAGGCAGCAGAGGGAAGCACAACTTGGCTTTCCCCATGTGGGTGGCAGAATTCTAAGATGGCTCTCAAGCTTCCCACCCTTGGTACCCAAGCTCCATGTGTAATCTCCTCCCCTGCAGGGTGGGCAACACCTACAAATATGAAAAGATGTTACTTGGTGCTGAGTTTACGTTATGTGAAAAGGTTATGAAATTCTACGTGTGTAATGTGTAAGTTAGTAGATTTTGAGGCATCAAACGGGCGGTTACCTGGGGTGGGCCTGACCTAATCAGGTGAAAGGTCTGACAAGAGGGACCTGGCACTTCCTGCAAAAAAAAAAAGAGAGAGGCTACGTGGCAAGGAACAAAAGGTGGTCCCTGGTTGATAGTCAGCCAGAGAATGGCCCTCAGTCCTTCAGTGCAAGGAGATGAACTCTGCCAACAATCTGAACGAGCTTGGAAATGGACCTCAGGCTCCAGATGAGAAAGCAGCCCCAGCTGGTGCCTGGAGGGCAGCCTGTGAGACCCTGAGCAGAGCTCTGCCATGCTGTGCCCACGCTCATGACACAAGGGAATTGGGAGATAATAAATATGTGCTGCTTAAAGCCACAAGACTTGGTATAATATTGTTGTGTAACAATAGATAGGGAATACACCTGGGTTCCAGAAAGGCCCCTGTGGGTTCCCAGTGCTTCCTCTCTGAAATCAGGGCTTCTGTCTGCCTTCTGTCCCTCTTCTCTTCTATTTATGGGCATTGTGGGCTAGAGCATGGGGCTCTACTCGACAAGGACTAATTTAACAAAGTCACACAGTGTCCTTACTTGTGCATGAGGGGGTTGAGTTGGAGGCTTCTCAACATTCCTTGCAGCATGACATTGCATGGTTCCAGGATGCAGCCCCACACATGGGGGCACAGGGAAGGCGTGGCATGTTGAATAGATCAAAGCACCTAGAGCTGGGGTCCAGGATGGGATTCAAAACTAGTTCTGAATGAGAGAAGGCCCCTACTCTTTTTTTCTCCATTAAAACACTTAAGATTTTGTCAATGGTCTATTTGGTCCCATGATATAAAACTCACACTCACTGAGCTTTACCAGGGCATTTTCCATCAAAGACATGGGCCCATTCTTTTAGTTCTTTCAATTCCAGCTTTATTTTCTGTTTTGTCCTGGGAGGGCTGGACAGAATCAGCATCTCACCAATGGCTTCAGAGGTGGTGGTACCAGCACTGATGCTCTTTTGATCCTGTTTATTCAAAATGATAGTATGATTCCCCTGGAGTCAGGTGTACTGTCTCTAAAATGGAGCTGTACGGCATTGTGATGTGTCCCACCTACTCCTTTTTATGTACGTGTTTTTGCCACCTGGAAGCTGAAGTTCAGTGTTTACTGCTGGGGCGTCCTCTGAGACTATGTGTGCTACCGCCTCCCTCCCTCCCACTCTTCCACTGACAGGCTGGAACTAATCATGCCTTCTCTTGGTCCTTACCCTGTGCTGTTTTATTTTTTAAACATTAACAACAGTAAATTTGGACTCATATTTTGGTCTGATGCTTAAAAACAAACCCTTGGGTTCCATTTGCTTAGGGTTCACAGGTGAAATTAGTCCTAAAGTCACAAGATGCCACAAAGAGATGGTTTTCTGATTCCTTTAGTAGGAAACCAGAGGCAGCAGGACCCGCTAAAGCCACTGACAGGTGCTGGCTGAAGGAGCAGAGATCACAGGTGGGTGTGAGTTGGAGGATGTTGGGACCCAGAGATTCAAAGATGTAATGAGCTTGGGGAAAGTGGTCACAGTGTCCAGAGTACAGGGGCCTGGAGGATGTGAGGGACAACGCACTGCCCTGAAAGAGTGTTTGGAACACCAAAGGGACAGAAGTTAATTCCCTGGAACCAACTTGAGAACACCAGATAAAGGGACAAGAGAAAAAGAAGAGGAAGATTTTGGAGAAATGGTGGTACAGGGATGGCAATTACAGGGGATGGAAAGCAGTCTTGATGATGGATCTGTATCAGAATCTCATCTCTGTCATTTCTAAGCTCAGGGACTTAAGGTAATTTACTTAACCTCACTGCATCTTAGTTTTCTCAGCTATATAATGAAACTAACAAAATCTTGCAGGTTTTCATAGGAATCAAATGAGATGATCTATGCAAAACCCTTAGCTTATTGCCTGGCACATGGGTGCTGAATAAGTACTACCCAGCAGGAGCCCAATGAATATGTGTTGAACATATGCTGACATATGAATACACCAAAGCTGGAGACAGCCGTTGTGATGCTTGGGGTACCTGGAGATGATAGTTTGCAAAATGTAGCAGCCATTCTTGAAGCTTTACCTACATCTCCTTGACACTGACCTTTTCCGTACCTTGAGGGCCTCTACTGCAAGTGCCTACCACTCACTTAGGGATTGGGGACTTCTCCAGTCTCAGGAATAGGCTTGGTCTTACACAGGGCTGGGTACAAGTTTACACCTCTTAGCCACTTAAGAGTGGGTGGGAGTTGGTGCAAAAATAGCCTGGACTCCCTGCCCTTGGAGTGAGGCAATTCAGGACTGAGTTCCAGCAGGTAGTTACCTGCTCACTAACGCTCCCTGTACTGGCTTCCTTCCCATCCCATCTAGCTTCCCTACCAGTGCTTCCTAGGATGATCTCTCAGGTAAAACATGTGCTTTCATCATTCTTTCAGGGCTGTTTCTGGGAAGACCCAACCTAAGACAGTATTCTGACTAAAGAATTTAGAAGCTTCCCTTCCTCCCTCCCTCCTTTCTTCCCCTTCCTTCCTTCCTTCCTTCCTTCCTTCCTTCCTTCCTTCCTCCCTCCCTCCCTCCCTCCCTCCCTCCCTCCCTCCCTCCCTCTCTCTCTCTCTCTCTCTCTCTCTCTCTTTCTTTCTTTCTTTCTTTCTTTCTTTCTTTCTTTCTTTCTTTCTTTCTTTCTTTCTTTCTTTCTTTCTGTGCTTTGGGAGCTCAGTAAGCTGAAGCTGGTGACAGAGTGTACAATTCTGCACAGGGTTTGACCTTGAGGGGTCTCAAGGTGCACTTCAATATCAATAGTTGCACTCTGATATTGAAGTGGGTTGAGAAAAATATACAACCAGGACTCAGAATTCCCTTTGGAAGTGCCTGACTAGACAACTGGGTGAGTCAGATACCCTCTGCTAATCTATGGAATAGCTAAGACGAAGGCTCTGGTGGGCCTGCTGTGAGGCCCCAATGCAGGTGCCTGGCTTGTTTTCCGTGACGCAGCAGCACAATTGAAAAGCCTTCAGGGTTTTTTCCACTGCCTCCTCCCTTGGGTTACCATTTCCAAAGCGCTCATTGGGCAGAGGGCTGGCAGAGAATTGTTTCTGCCATTACAGGGAGCGCTTGCAATTAGAGGATAAAGCAGGGTTTGCTTAAACAGTGGGCATTTCTGGAAGGACAGAGAAAAAACTTCAAATACATTTGCCCCGACCAAGACAAGACCAAGTGAAATTTCATATAAAGAAACATCATCACAAAACAATAGGAAGCTAATGCTTTTTTTCCCCAGTCTGAATCCAGAAAGGCTTACTTGCCCTCAAAATTCAAAGAAAAAAACTTGCCCTTAACTCTACCCTGAATTTGCCAGACATTTGGGTCTGTGATTGCTTAGCTTGGAGAGATGCAGTGAGATGTTCCTCTTGACCCAAGGATACCTTAAACTTAAACCTTCAGGTTCCAAGTTTGGCTGGAAAAGATATTTGAAGGCCTATGACGGCAGGGTAATAAAAACCCATGCCTAAGTCCCCTGGGTTGTGGAACTTAGCGGAAGTTAGGTTGCCCCAGATCCAGTGCCTAGTCCTGACCCTGTGGTACGTGGAGGGGCTTTCTCCAACTTAAGCTCCCAAGATTGGCACAGGCTCTGGAAGACTTCATCCTTTTTCTTCTGCCCTTCCTTCCTCCCTCTCTCCCTCCCCCCTTCCTTCCTTCCTTCTCTCCCTCCCTCCTTCTCTCCCTCCCTCCCTTTCTCTCTTTTTCAAAAATTGCCGTAATAATTCTTCTGTCAGTATTCAAAAATTTTGGGTGGTCCCTCCCACACTGACTATGTGGTCGGCCATGTGACTTACTTTGGCCAATGGAACAATAGCAAATGTAGCCTAAATGGACTCAAAATGTGCTTATGCACAGGGGCTTGCCCCGTCTTGCTGTTTTAGAATGACGAGAGACATGTGGTCTAATCACCCCTGTTATACCAGCCAAAAGCAAGCACCAACCACCATTCATGGACCAAGGAGACCTGCCTAGCCAATCTACTAACTGACTGAAGAACCACCTAGTTAATCCATAGATCCATGAGCAGTAAGAAATTTGAATAGTTGCTACAAACTATTCAGTTGTTGTACAACCAAAAATACCTGCATCAGTGTTTCCCAGCTTTTCCTGCTGTTGAGATGACATGTGGATGCACTCTCTCCTCCATCCCACTGACTTCCTCCGACCCGACCCTCGGGAGGGCTGAAGGAGGACTCAAACCCTGATGTATTACCAGTAGAAACCTCAGAGGTCTTCGTAACACTTCACAATTATTGCAGATATCTCAAAATATTGTATATTCTCATCACCACTTTGAAATTATGGTAGTTATTAAACTCCCCATCAAATACTGTTATTTAATGCTTTAATTAAAAAGATGATATATTACTACATCACAAATTAAAAAAAATTTGATAGCTGTACTTCAATATAATTGGTTTCCTATGAACTCCTATGTTTTTACTTTACACATTAAAAATATCACTCTGAAAAGGAATCCATAGTCTTTACCAAACTTCCAGTAGGATCAGTGGAAAAACTAAAAAGTTAATTATATTCAGATTAAAAAATTAACTTGGTTGATCTATTTAGTGCTTATTTGCCTAATTCTGTCTCTCAAAATAGTGACATAGCTTGTGAAGACAACTGTAGGAAAAAATTGTGGCAAAATAACTCAGAAAACTTCTAGTCATATCTGATTATGGCAGATCACCAAGATTGCCATCACTTTGGTAGGCAATGGAAATGAACTCAAATACCTATAAAGGCTATAAAGATAATAGAACTGTGTAGATTAGACCACATACATAAAGACATACAGTGTTAAGCTCTGGGGCAAACTGGAAAGGAAATACCCTGCCTTAAAACATTCAGATTTAAGACCCTTGCACTGGCCAAATAAAACAAGTTTGTGGATAGTATTAAGCCTAGAAGCCATGCTTTTATCCATGAATTAGGAAGAAAATTGGACATCTGGTCACCTTTCATCCTTGAGCTGCTTCTGCCATTGAATAAGGAGGCACTCTTTTCCAGGACAGTCAAATTTCTTATGCCCCAGTTTTTATATCTGCAAAAATGGTTATGGTTTCTTTACCATCTTCCTGTCCAGAGCTGTCTTAAAGTTTAAAAATTAGATCATAGTGGGAAAAACAAATTGGAAAAAAAAAGTGTCATTAAACAGATGCAAGGGTGAATCATTACAATTGTTTGGTAAGTGACCTGATAAAAATTCAGTCTCTGTATATAAGACATGTTTTTTTTTTTCAAGTCACCAGCTTGTTGCATCCAAAAGAGGCACCTCAACAACGATCAAGGCATCTTTTCTGCTTCACCCAAAGGCCAACTCTGATCCATTTGGTTATAATTGTTAGTAGAGCTAGGAAGAGAAAAAACATAAAGGAAACACTCATGTGAGACTCAAGCTCTAATGAGGGAGACTAATTTCTAATTTAATAATGCAAAAAGCTTTATTCAGGAAATGAAAGTTGAAAACAAGCTCAAATAAATAAAACAAACAAACAAAATCAGACCTCTGAAGTGCTAGAGAGAAATGGGACTAAAGCAAATGGAATGAGAATATGACCTTGAACCTGAATTCTCTGGTCCAGAAAATAAGATCTTGTAGCCTAACAATATCTTTGGTTTCACTTCCTCTCTTAAGGTTTGTGTGCCTTCTTGCATTCCATCATTCAATCAGATGCCAACTCTTCATGTTTACCTTCTCACTGGATCAGAGATGACAGCTTTCTTTCAGGTCTTTTTGGTGACTGATGGAAAGAGGGACTCTAGTCAATGAATTTAGAGGCAGAAGGTTCTCCCTTTCTTCCTCCTTCCTTACCTTATTCCTTTCCCTACCCTTTATTGTGTCCAAAAAAATATCTGGCAAATTCAGTACTGGCTGGGGCAAGGGCTTACACTCATATTTTCTCCCACTGGACCACATATATTCTTATGAAGTACACATGGGACACAGCCTATATAGCTATAGAAGGAACTAAAAGTATGAGTTGTAAGCTTAAAGAGAAATACACCAACTAATTAACATTCCTGTTCTAGTATCTTTAGTTTGGCCCTAATTTCTTTAGTTTATCAGCCTTGCAGAGGCCATAAGTGCCCCAGCTCATCAGGATATCTTTGCATATGACAAGGTCATACTAAGAGGCAAAGTGAACCAAAATAGGAAAAACTTGGACCAGCAGACCAGAATCCTTCATTTCTGCCACTGTGGACTGTTTGAATTTCATGGAGTCACTTTCTCTCACTGTACCCTGAAGCTATAAGTGCTCCAGGTTTTGAAATCTGAGAGACAAATGAAAAGATAATGGGAAAGCATATCTATATTATTCATACCAAGGTCCAATTTATTTTTATGGCTGAAAAATGATAAAATCAAGTGCTGAAGTTCTAATAAAGGTATAGAGTAAGTGGGAAATAAAAATCATTGGGCCTTCAGGTGATTTGGTTTCTGCTGAAATGCCATTTTTCAGAGAAGTCTTCTCCCGTGGCCCTCTCTAAATCAGCACACTACCTTCTTGAAGTCATCACTCCATCCCCCTGTCCTGCATTATTTTAGTTATAGTATAGTCTGTCATTTCCACTGAAATGTAAGCTCTATGATAGCAGGACTTTATTTTGTTCTCTGCTTATTTCCATTGCTTAGAACAGTGCCTAGCTTATAGTAGAGGAAAATAAATATTTAATTAATGAATAAATTATAATAAGGAGGGAACATCCTACAAAATCAGTAAAGTCTGAGCCCAGAAAGATGTGATACACCCATCATTCACTTTGGTTCAGTTTTTCTATGTTCTTGAGGGCAAGTCAGTTTCCTTTTCTAAAGCAGCATTTTGCCTATGGTTTGTTATTCATCCCAAACTTTTAAAACAAAAAAAGAAGGATGACTTACTATGTCTGCTTTGAAACTGGACCTTCCCTCAATAGAATTGTGTGGTTCCATCATGTAAAATATACTCTTCCTGAACACTCCACACCCAGTATTTATTGGTGTAAACTGGACACCCAGCCCAGCTGGACCAATCAAAGTCCTTCTCTGAGATTTTTGAGCATGGGGTATGGACAACAATTGGCAGTCCTTTTTCCATAATAAAGGTGTTGAAAGTACAAATTGGGTGTTCATGTTTCTGGTATGTGGAGGGAGGAACTGACTTTTTAACAAGAGAAGTGAAGTCGGTGCGATGAAAGAAATAGTGTTCAAGTGGCAGAGAGAAAGCCTCGGCAGTTTCAACGCTGGGCTTGAGTTGTTTCTGAATCCCAGCTACCTCTCCGTCCTTCTATTGGCTTGTCTGTTCAACACTATTCAGATTTTTGAGCCAATCAATCTTCATTTTTGCTTAAACCACTTATATTGGGGTTTTTGTCATGTACACAATACAGATAACATAAACAATACAGCTAACTTTCTCAGGAAGTTTTGCCTGGCAGCTCAGAATTATAGGAATGTTTGTACCCTACTTTTATAGATATTGGGTCACCATTTGAGGCCAAAGACTTCTGAGGATAACGACAAACTGAGAGGTTTCCTGATTGGAGTGTGGACCAGTGCTGGAGAGAAAATTTGGAAGACACAGAGGCAGAAGTGGCAAGGCAGCACAGGGCAGCAGAGAGAGCACTGAACTGTGTGAGTCAGCAGCCCTGGCTGCAATGCTCATCCTGCGGCTTTAGCAAGTAATTTATTTCTGGGTCTACTTATTTATATTTTTTAAAAATGCCATTTGGAAGGTCTAGTCAAGCAACCCAAATCTGATTCAGCACGAGAAGTAGGCAGAAAAGAAGGGTGATATGAGCTATCAAGGTCAGTTGGTGCTCCAATCCAGGGAAGAAAACAAGAAATTGCAGAGATGAATGGAAAAGGTCCAGGCCCTTTCTTTGCACCTGAGACAGTTTACTGAGAGGCCCAGAGGAGAAACACACAATGGATACTTTTCCTCTCTGGTATCCTTCAGAGGCTGCAGGCTGGGACTTTAGAAAGGAAGAAGGGTTGTTGTATCACTTGGTGAGATTTTAAATCTTGAAAAAGCATAACAAAGGAGCTGCCTGAGCCCCTCCTGAAACCCCCACCCTCTACTCTCACTTCCTTCATCCTTCAACTCATTCCGATAAACAATAGCATCTTTATTACTAACTCAGAAAGGTGAATAGGGGCTTCCATCCAGTGGCCCAGGACAGCTTTCCTCTCTCCAAGTACCTACTCACAGCTTTTGTAAGGTGAAGAACAGTGGAAACATCACATCCTCATCAGACCCAGTTTAAGATCAATGTGAACACATGAGGGAGCTACTAAAATCTCTAGGACGCTGGTTCTTGAACTTCAGCATGTGTGAGAATCACCTAGAGGTGATGAAAACACAGAACACTCTGGCCCCATCCCTGGAGTTTCAGATTCAGAAGGTGTGTTGGGGTAGGGCGTGAGAAATGCATTTCTAACAAACTCTTGGGTGATGCTGATGCTGGGGGTTCAAACACCACATTTGAGAATGTGTCCTAGAATAATGTGCCACTGATTGTGGAGGGTCAGTAGTATTGCACTTGGGATCTTAAATTCAAACTCAAGTTCTCTCTCTTCTTAGCTGTGTGAAAGTATAAGGAACAATTTTGTCCCTTTCAAAGACTCATCAGTTTTTGCCTTGTACCTTAAGATGGGAACTGCTGCTCTTTGGGAAGACCAGTATCGGGAAGATAGCTTCCACCATCCCCTTTACTCCTTCCTTTATCTGCCCCTCCCACCCCAACTTAAATGCCCTGTGAGAAGAGAATAGGCAATGAGGAAGCCCCCCACCTGGCTTTTTTCTCTGGAATGTGCCTGCCCACAGAAGCTGACATTTGCTGTTCTTTCAAGTTGCACGTGTTCTGAGGCAGGTACTGCACCTCAGGAAGGATGGTGGAAAGGGAGGTAGGACCTAAGGTGTTCTAGCTGTTCTGTGAGACTACACATATCTCTGCAGCCCTTTCTCCTTTGGTGGGTCCCAATATCTAGACTTGGAGTAGGATTAGGAGGAGGAAGAGTAGGCTGATTCTCACTGCTGGTCCTAACCATTTTTTTTCCAATCAGACTTTGAGAAAAAGCCTGATATTTTCATCACTAACCCCTGTCCATATATCATTTGGTTCATAGAGGAGGTAGTCATGGCAATTAGCTTCTTGGATCTTTGGTGGAACCTTGACCAAATAGTATCATCTCTAGTCAAGTATGGAAAATAACACCCACCACTTAGGAGGTTGCTGCACAAATTATATATAACACTAACCACAATAGACAGTGATATAATAACTAGCACATAGTAGATGCTTGAAAGTGCTCTCTTGTCTTGTAGTCCTGGATTTGCAGGAAATCTCCCAAAAGCAAGAATCTGAGGTCACTGCTGCATACAGGGTTGCTCTGGAAGCTTTTCCAACTGTAAGTGGGAAATCATTCTGTACATAGCTTAGGAGCACACATTTTCCAGTTCATATAGCTATCTGATACAGGTTTTATATTTATTGGTTTATAAATAAAGCTAAAGGTTTTTAATGAGGTGATGCATCTAGGAATCTTGTACCTGAGGCTGGCTGTGAGAAAGTATGTGTTTGTACCTCTCTGCCTTCATATTGTGTGCATGTACAAGAACACACATGCACACACACAATATTTAATAAGAAACCTAAGCCTGGCAACAAAAATCCTTAACACAAAGCTGAATACAAAATAAAGCCAATAGATGTAGTTTTAATAATGATTAACTAAATAGCTTACAACAAATTTCTTTTTCTTAAGCTAAAGAATAGCAGGAAATTTTGCATATTATCTCTTTGAACTCCTTAGAGGCCTTAAAAACCCTTAAGCAAGAGGGGGCCAGAGTTTAGTTAAACAATAGCCAAACCTCTTTGGTTTCTAAATGTTATCCTGAGAGCCACAAGGACACCTTCAGTGATGCTATTCACAGGTATTTTTAAAATCCTCCCTCAAACAGATAAATCAGACTATTGACACATTTTCCCATTTCAACATGTATGCTGCACAAGAAAAAAAAGTAATGTGATACCAAGACTTGTTGTTTCTTAGAGCAAACTTAAGAAAATAAAGAGAAAATGAAGTATAGGGCCCTCACATAACCTGCAATAAAGAACACTGGAAATGTGGCATGGCAAATGGCAGATGATGAAACATGACAACAGTCCCTTCTTTTCTCTCAGAATGGTGGAGGTAACACTACTTCACTAGCATTAGTTCATTTAGGTCTCATGACAACCATGTGACATATGCATGGCCGTTATTGCTTTCTTTTTACAGATGTGAAAACTGAGGCTCAGTCCAGGTTATGTAAGTCGGTCAGGGTCATGTGGTTGAAGTGGCAAAGATGGGTGAAGCATGCAGGAATCTGACTCTCGATCTAGGGCTCAATGAGCTTGTCTGGATACTTAGTTTCTCCTGGTCATTCATACTATCCTATCTGACCTGACTGTTCCGCCCAGAAGACTGAGTTCTTTGAATTTTGCCATCTCATGTTTTACATGCTAGGAGCATGTTTTCTGTTAGAAGATCTTAATGGATCATGTACAACTCACTGAAAAACTCATGGGGTGGTGGGGAAAAAACATGGACTTTGTAGTCAGAAAGACAAGAATTCCAACTGTTTAAAGGTTGCTATGAAAATTAAATGAGATAATGTATGCCAAGGGTCTAGTGGGGCACCAAGTATTCAACAAACTAGTGATTGTTTTTCTCATGGTCATTAAGTAATACCTTCATTCTCAGGTGAGAAAGTAGGGTACAGAATAACTGACCAGTGGTTTTAGACTTGGTTCAAGAGAAGGACTGGGAAAAAGAAATGAGAAATTCAATGTTCAGTTGGCGATGGCTTTTTCTTAAGGATAAATAGGTCTGTAAAGGAACTGTTAAGTATACTTTTTAAAAAAAATAAATGGGAATGATTTACCATATCATAGCTGGTTTGTTTTTCTCTCCTAAGCAAGAGGCATTGGATGTTTTAAAACAAAGCTAGAGACTGAAGTGCTTGGAGGACACTTTCTAGGAAGCCAAATCACCATGGAAAGCTTGTACATACCATGCCACCAATTCTAACAGAGAAGTAGCAAATATGTGACCCTGAAAGCAAGAGTTGGCCTAAGCCACCCATCTGTCACCCTGGTGACTATCATATATGTCTCAATGGATGTATCAAAAATATAATTTTACATCTTAGTGAAAAATAAAGAATTTTAACTGTGTGTTTCATATATGCTAAATAGCTTGGTTTTTAATGTGAAATTTACTTATCCCTTAAAGGCAATGGTTTATGATCTCTGAATATAAACCTACTTTTAGCAATGCTTTTTTGGAGTATCTTCTAATTCTTCATTAGCATTTCACCCCTGACTCACAGCTGATTCAGCAGTAGGTCAGAAAAATAAATTATTTGTCAAAATTTGGCAGCTAGTTGGGTTGAACCAAAGTGATTCCTTGGGACAGAATCTTATGTCAACATTTAGGTGAGTTGTTCTTATCATAACTTTTGATCAATAAAAGGAGTGATTACAGTGGTAGAGTTCTTTTCTCTGCAAAGTGGTAGCTGATATCCCCAATCACTCATTCATTCCCTGTATGCCTGGTGTGTGACAAGCATTGTTAGAGATATTGAGG
Source organism: Pteronotus mesoamericanus (assembly GCF_021234165.1). Classification (NCBI taxonomy): domain Eukaryota; kingdom Metazoa; phylum Chordata; class Mammalia; order Chiroptera; family Mormoopidae; genus Pteronotus; species Pteronotus mesoamericanus. The sequence continues at coordinate 28,870,982 of NW_026555105.1, read as the reverse complement.
GTTGGAAGACAGTGAAGATACTGGCCTCACTCTCAAAGACTTCCATGATCCATTAGGGAAGAGAAATGCATAAGTACATAATTGCAAAGCAATATGATAAATCTTACAAGGAAGATGAGAGCATTGTTCATTCATAAGAAGTGGGGGAACTAACATTGGAAGGACTGATCCTAAATCTTTGAACCCTGTTTAATGGTAGGAAGTGGATTGGCTTGGAAGGTACTGCCATGCAAAACAAACTGCTGCTTCTTTCTCTGTTAACCTGTTCTTGCTCATGAATTTGAGTTGGACTAGGTTTTCTGGTCTAGGAAGCACCATGTTTCTCGAAGCTTGACCTGTTTTCCCTATGAGTGGTGGGATATGGTCTGAATAGGAAGAGGTCCCAATAGACTGCGGTACTGAAATAGAAACATGTATTGGAGGAAATTTTTAATGAAGTCCTAGTTAACTGTCATGTGAAGAGACATATTTACACAAAGGCTTAACTGAAATGTTTACTAAGTTCCTTGATGGCTAAGGCTGTTTCTTCATATATATTCTGTTTATGATGTAGCAATCTGTGAATACTAACCATTCAGTAGAAACTTCAATAAATTGCATATTTTGGATAGAGAACCAAATCCTTTTTAAATTTGAATTACTGTCTTAGATACTAAAAAGGACCCCACGTGGAGCATGTCTTCTAAAATAATAATACCTCCAAAGGGGATGCCCAGCAAATGCATTGAGGGCAGAAACATGCCTATTTTATTTACTCCTCTATCTCCAATAACCAGTATAATGTCTTCCTGGTATGTGGCAGATGCTCAATATTTGTTGAATTAATTAATTAATGAAGAGTGCTCTAATAATAAATGATTTATGTTTGAGAAATACAAGGACAGTCATCTCGGAATTAGAAAAACTGGATATATTTAACAATTCCTCAGGCTTAAATCAGGAACACTGCCTTATTTCTAGTGTTACAGTGAAGTTATAATAAACTTTCCTGTTAAAAGGAAAAAAATTCACTCTATGGCACTATTGTCTCTTGAAATCATTTGTCAGTGTTTTTTTCTTTTTCTAGCAGGCTTATTGGTATTTTTCTCTACTTTCTGTTTATCAATGGAGAAGTCACAGTGTGATTTACCTATAGCTAGCTATCAGACCAACCTCAGACTAACTGCAGGGAAATATAAGAAATACTGTCTTGTAATTTGTCAGTCAATATGCTTTGAAAATGTACAAAAGATGTATAGAATAAAGGAGATTAGCAACTCAGTGTGAGATTTGCCATGGAAAAAGAATTCTGTCTAACTTGCGAGACTTTCAACTCTCAACTGAGAGAATTCTCTAAAATAAGAATGAAGTAGGAGAGCAGGGTGACTCCAGCCTCAGAGGACACCTAAGAGACTTTCATTTCCTTACATGCTGTCATCAGTAAAGGACAGAAGCACTAATTCAAGCCTACAGACCTGAAAAGTCATCTCCCAAATTCAAAATCTATGACTAGCTTGGACATAGGAAGTGATGGGGAAGCTGAGACCAGATGGCCATTTTACAGAGCCTACCATTTTAGCAGGAAAATAACCTTATTCTTCAAGTATAAAATGGACCATCTTGGAAGACAAGTTGAGATGAGTCAGCAGAAAGTGCAAAAAGTCTCAATTTAAGACATGGGAATTGGGCATCTTTGGGTAGTAGAAACCAAATCAGTTCAACAACAAAACACAAACACAAAAGAAAAGATAGGTGAATTGTTTTAGTTTCCCCTTCACTATTTCAGCACTCAGCTTTAATTAGCTTAGAGGGTCAAATGTATTTTATCCAGACCAAAGAGAGCAATCCATAAAGCTAGCGCAGCTGTCATTCAGCATGAACCCAGTGCAGGCACGGTAATTCACTTTGAGTTTCCCTAGAATGGTTGTTAAGCATTTCAAAGGAAACATTAAAGGAAACCCCTTTAAAAAGGATTTCCCTCCACCATTTTGGGGATACAGACTTGTTCTTAGGATCAGTTAATCACTAGTGATGGCTAACCTCTGTGAGTCAGCAGTAAGAAAACATTAGTATCTCTGATTGTAATATCATGATTTATTTTGGGAAAGATACTAAAGTTTGCAGTAGAAATGGGGTTGTAGCAACAGAAATATGGCTTTTCTGAAAGAAATGTATTAATTCACATGTGACTGTGAATTAAATTAATATCATACCGCCAGTTGCTAGCCTCTGAACTTTGATAATCATAGGCTTTAGAACTTCCTTCTCTCCTCATCCTTTGTCCTTAAAGGTGTTTTAAAATGTTATTTTTCCGCATACACTCCATACTCCAGATTTGATTAGCTTTTAAGCTGGCTACTGTCATGTGATTCAGGTCATATGAAAATATACTTAAGAGCTTACAGATTCTATAAGATCATTTTTCCTAAAGCAACAGAGGAAGAAAAAGGAGCGAGGAAATAGCGCCTAATAAACTACTTTAATTCTGACTTAAAGTAGCTATAGGAGATGATCAAAAGGGGGTCTAGAAATGAATAAAAACAGTTAATTAATTGAAAAAAGAATGAAAAAATGTTTAGGCAGTTTGCGGAAAATAGCCAGTGCTAGACAGCAGCCAAATCTGATTGGTAAGGCTGGGAGATTCCCAAAGCCATGATGACTTAGATCAGGGATTTGGGGGAAAAAACAGGACTTACGTCTGACCAGAAAAGCTTCAGAAAGATGATGGCAAAGCAGTTATTGAGGGAAAAAGAGAGAAAGAGAGATTGAAGAAGAGGGAAGCTGTGAATGTAATTAATCTTACGATGGGAGAGGGGGTCTGGTAAGTCACTAATGAAGTATTAAGGCAGTCAGTGCCAGGTGAGACCATCAGGTCACTGGACCCAGACCTCTTACCCATGGTTTTCAGCACTGATATCATGAACTTCTGAATGGTAGGAGTACTGGGAAACATTAGTCCAGTTCTGTCATTCCACAGATGAAGAAAATGCGTTCAACAGTGGTTGAGTGACTTATTTAAAGATGGTGTGATTCCAAAACAGGAAATTACAAGCAGTTGCTTCAGAGCTAAAATGAGGTCTCCTGACTCCTGATCAGCCTCCTTTGCCATCACTCCCTGCTGCCCAACTGAGGGGAAAAAGATATTGCAAAAAAATTAGGTACATCCTCTGTGCCTCCTTTGGCCAATATGAAAATTGTGGATGATGCAAGAGGTAGCATAATATGTAGTTAAGAGCTTAGCCTCTGGAGTGAGAGTGATCACATTTAAATCCTGGCTCTGCTCTAAGATGTTAGGCAAGTTGTTTAGCTTTTCTCTGCCTCAGTTTCCCTATTCATAAAATGAAAATAATAATAGTGCTGTGGCTGCAAGGTTGTTATGAATATTTAGTGAGCTAGTACAGGTAAAACTTTCAGAATTAGGGCTCTCTCTTCTCCCCCACAGGCCTATTCTGATTAATCACAGCTTTGGATATCTTTGTTTTTCTAAATCAGATTTATGGCTCCCTAAATATTATCTGATATTATATATACATAAATTCATACAACTAAGGTTGGCATCATTCATTTAGAAATCAGAAACTTCTTAGATTTTTGTATCAGGTAAAGTGCTTTGAGATCCTCGTAAAAAAAATTGTGTAGAAATGAGTAGTTCCAATCATACAGCAATAATAGCAATTTTGAAGAGTCCATACTGTAGGCCCGAGTTCACTGGAAATTTCTCTTAAGTCTCTTTCCTTCTATAAGACTGATTTTTAAGAAACTCTTTTTCCACTCATCATGTCCTCCTTCTTCATTGCTATATAACATCTCCTCCATCTCTCTCAATTGATATTTGGAAAGCCCTCTGCACTCAGTATACTACCTATCAGTCTGACCTCCTTCTACAGCATCAAATGGCACTACCTCCACATTTACCCCAGGGAGTTAGCCTGAAAATAAAAACGTTAACCTAAGGATGTCTCTTCTGCCAGCGTTTTGGTAAAGAGCAGATGAGAATAGTCCCTTGACACTTCAGAGCCTGAATTGAAATAGCAACAAGATTTATGTCTGCAATTGCCATTTCTTCATCTACAGGAAGCCATTGACTATTTCGGTTCAGCATTTCTGTCAGCATTTGAATTTTGAAGCTCTGCTGTGAGAGTAAAAGATGAGAAAGGAAGTGGATATAGTTCAGACCTCAAGCTTGCCCTAACAAAAGCCAGCAAGGGCGGTAGGGAAAGAAATAGGATATAATGCCCATTTCACCTCAGTTTTCCAAAATTTTACCATAACTTTTTTTTTTTCAGTTTTAGCCACTTAGGGCTCTTCTATGTATCATGTTGCCTGAAACATGCACAGAAAAACTGGCATATTTTTAATCCATCCAGTCAGTGTATCTGATGATGTAGAATGCTCAGAAGGTATAAGAGAGTGTTATGCATAATTATTATTCAAGTGTACCTTCTGAGTACCTTGCATCACCAAATTCCTAATGCGCTTTTAATGAAAAAGTTGAAATTACAATTAACTTATGGGTAGGACTTATAAATCTATCTGTATCCTGAAAAGTGATCCTAAAATATGCCTAAGTGAGGACTGATTCTTTTTTAAAATTAATCATCCTTTATGATACCTATTGTTTCCCTCTATTTCTGGAAGAATGCAAATGTCATCCACTTTGTCAATAACAACTCCTAGATATTAAAAAGGACCTATATCAGCTTCTGCTCAGAAATCAACTTTAGAGAATAAAGTACCATGTGCTCAGTTTGGTATTCAAGGCCTATGACAGAAGGCCTCAACTCTTCATTCCAGCATATCCCCCTACACTAGCTTCACATTCCACCCAAATGGATGGGCACTTTTAGGGTCTGATGATCCTAACTTGGACTTACCTAACTTTAGTTCTGCCTATGCTATAACTTTTACTTAGCAGACCTCCCTCCTCTCTCTGATCTCCAAAAGCCAGCTTAAGTCCTTCCTCTTCTCTCAAATCATATGTGTCTACTCTCCTCAGAATTTACATTCTTTAGTTTTGGTCACACTTACTTGGAAAGTAATTATATACTCCCTCATGATTTTTATTCTACTGTTTTAATGCATTTTCATTCTGCATAATATTATTTATTAATTTTTATTATTCATTGTTTCATTAAGATTACGAGTGCTAAATGTATTGAAATCAAAGACCACATAGTCATAAGACTTTATATTCTCCATGGGGTTCATTTATGTATCTGGTGCTCACTGATTGATCAATATCTTCCTATCAGGTTGGTCCCTGCTGACAAGGGATGACATTGCAGAAACATATCTAGCACTGAGGCTGTAAACACCAATTTCCTTATCTCTATAACATTGTAAAGCAGTTCCATAATGTGGGAAAAATAGTTCATTCATAGCACATCATCCAAAAAGCAGATTTATCTATTTTATCCTTCATGTCTCCTCTCTCAACTTATTTCTCAAATTACCTCTCATTTCTACTAGTCATCCAAACCTACGTGCTCTGTCGAAGGCCAGTTGCTATGGGAAGAAGTGCTACTGGCAGAAACATCAATCTTCTGGTTGATAACCATCACTTCAGGGTTAATTCTCAGAGCTTAGGAATGTCTTAAGGAAAGCTAATTAAAGGACAGTTTGTATTGTGTTTGTGCATGTGTAGTTGTGCATGTTTAAGAAAACAAAAATAAAATTATGAATTTGGGGGAGATTTTCCTATGAGGAGGTTAAGGAGAAGATTGTTTTGTATCCTGAGTACCAAGGTGGTAATGCCAAAAATGCCAATGAACAAACAGGCAGGTACCATCGGAGTGTGTGCGTGAATGTTTCCTGGCTCATTCTTATGTCCATCTGCTCCTGCCTCTTCTCTTGGTATTGCCCTGAATTTTTAAAATTTAAAACTTAAAACAGGAAATCTCTTGGTTTTTTTCCCTGAAGCTTATCAATAACATAAATGGTAAAATCATGCTCCAATTATGTTTTTCTTCAATTTCTCAGTAAGCTATTCTAGAATTAGCTCCATAATTGTGCACGTCGCCACTTCCTCCCAGATCTGTGCCCTTTGCCAGCTTCACTGCAGTCTTTTACCTCCGCACCACCCCCACCCCAGTCCTCCACTAGAAAACAAACCCAGCAGTAATTACTAATGTCCAAGCACGTAATTCCGGTACCGCTAGGCTTTTTCATTTGACGCAACTACGCAGAGAGCTGTCTGGACATGCAGCATAAAGTCAAAGCCTTTTGATAACTCCTACCCATCTTTTCTCCCATCCTCCCATCACTAAAACACAGCTGTTTATTTTATCTGCCTATTGAAGAGTTATGAAACTATTCCATGCAGTTACTGTTGAAAATAATTTTATGTCCATATACAATAACAAATCAATATATGTTTATATGAAAACACATGGTTTCCATAAAAATAAAAAAAATCCTAGAAAAAAATAGCTGAGAAAAACATACCTTCTCTATTTGGACAGGGAATTTTAGCATCTGTAGTATATAAACGGCTGGAGTTATAACTAACTAAACACAATCCAAGACCTCATTTTGAGGCTTTTCAAGGGATCACGGTAGCATTTCTTTAGTGCGTTGTATGTATCCTTACATAATACACTGTTACTCTTATTTAACAACTACTCAAATAGTCCAATTTTGCTCCTGGTCTTTTTATGCAAATTTTATCTATAGCAAACAGCTGGAAATATCCCTGTTGATGATTTGCATTCACTCAGAGGCTCCAAGTCTCAGAGTAGAAAATGGTTAAAGTATTTATCATCACCTTAGCAAAATCCCGCAGTGCTGTAATAGAAATTGCAGTGGATCTTCAGGTCAGAGTCCAATTTCATTCTAATACTATGGTCATTTCACCACATAACCCTGAAGGACACAGTTGGATTGTCCCAAGGAAAGCCAGTCCTTATGTTCTCACAATCAGAAACTATCACCTGAGATAACTAATGTCCATAGGACATACTTTCACTCACTCTGAAACCATGGCCCAAGAGGTTAACTCTATACCCTATAGGACCCCCTATAGGATACCCTAATTTTTTTTTTTTTGGCTGCGTGATTGGTTTTATGCCTAAGTATGAGGATGGGGAGAAGGAAGAGAAAAAGGGGTTCATTCTTCAAGTTGATTCTGCTTAGTTCAACTGGCCCTATATTGTTATCAAATAGAAATATATATGGAGATATAGCTCTCCTATAGACAGATCTTACCAGCATCTTTCTATATACCCCCCCCCAAGATTTATAGACAGATCTACTCTGTGATAAAAACAAAAACAAACAAAACCCTTGATATCTAGAGGGAGGATAAGTGAAGATATTTTTTCCCAAAATGTGTTTATTGCTTACTTAAAAATGGGGGAAGAGGGCAACATAAAATTTCCTCAGCAGGAGCTGAGGAGCTGACAGCAGGTAATTGCTTGCAAAGTAGTCCCTGTGGGCAGGATTTATTTTTTCTTTCTTACCTTTTTAAATTTACTATGTCTTCTTCATTTAGGGGTCTCTGTAAGACCCGCGTCTCAGACAGGCAATCTGGCCTGCAGCCCTGGAACGTCTAGCCCCGGCCGGACGTCTCTGCCGCAGAGGCAACACTGCGGCCGGACCGCTGTCCGCGGTGCTGAAAGGTCGAGGGTGCCGGCGCCGTCCCCCGGTATTGCTGTCCAGGGTGCTGAGTGCGGTCCGCCGCAGCCCCCAAGGCGAGCCCACCCTCGCCTGCTCTCCACAGAGCCCTCCCACCCAGCACGACCAGCCCGCCTCCCGCCACCCCGCAGTCGACGAGGAGCAGTCGGCATAAATCAAGTCCATGGGGCTTGGAAGCTGCTGTGGCTGCTGCAGCTCAGCTTGCCCGGGGCGGGAACTCCCGCTCCTCTTTTCGCCTCTCCAGCGCCCACACCCTGCCTTTTCCCTAATTCTTCCCTGGGTAATAGCGCTCTAACGTCAACGGTCGTAGTGACAGAGTCGGAATGCCAGGGTTTGTTTATTTTGGTCTACGGAGGAAAAAAGACCAGCCTAAACATCTCTGAAGACTGCATCGCAAAATGGAAGAGAGGATCCCACGACTGTTTCAAAAGAGTAAGTTATTAATTCAGTACGTATCCTTGCGCTTCCTCCCAATCGCTGCATCTGCAATGTCCCCATTCATCCCTTCCCCAAGCAGCTCACCTCGAAAACACTTTATAAAGCCCCAGGCGGGAGTCTAGCCAACGCGCACACACGGAATACCGCGCCCTGGGTGCCCGAATACTTGGATTTGCCCAAGTTCGCTTGCTCTGCCCAGCTGCGGTCCCCTCCGGTATGCAGCCATCCAGCCCGCTCCACGACCCGGGGAGCGGGCTCCTTACCTTGGCTTCTCCGGAGGGTAGTGTTCGTCCGGCCCCTGCAGGTTGCAAGTGTGGAAGAGCCGCCGAGCAGGGAGCGAAGGAAAGACGGCGCCTGACCTCGCTAAGGTTTCGTCTTCAATGCAACTCGAGCTCTGCCCTCATCAAAGATGGCCGTCCCTTTTGACGTCAGCAGCTTTTAATAGCCACCTCCGGGCGGGGCGGGGGGAGTGTGTTCGGGGAGCGCGGAGGGAGGGCAGAGGCGGGGGGTGTGAGGAGAGGAGCCGCGAGGTGCCCCGCGCTTGACTCAGCTCTCTGCACGCTTTACTGCAAACCGTTGTGTTTCAGTGTTTTATAAACACCCGAACGGGACGATTCTTATAACTCCATTTTAACACCCGGTCTCGGACACTTTTAACTCGCGATTGGTTTTCTGATATTGTTTGGATATGTGTTATGCATGTATGTGTACGTGTGTGTGATATGTATGTATGTATATGATATATATATTCAATTATATATTTAAAGAATTTCCCCTAGTGAGTTGACTCTTTGGTTGAGTCATGGGGGGGATAGGTAGAGGAGGAGTAGAAGGCGGGGGATGAGGGTGCGCAGATTTCAACTGCTATTTCTTTCTTTCTTTTTTTTTTTTTAAGAAAAGGGCCTGAAGGGGCATCCCTGTCAACCCTCACTAGCTCCATATACGGACAGGCTACGTTGGTTGCTATTTTTATGAGTGATTTCGTCCTTTTTTCAAAGCAGCATCGAGGGCTTGGAGTTGGCATTAATGTGGTCAGTGGAGAGAAAGACTCTCACACGTTATTTTAAAGTACGTCAGAGCAATAATCGCCGAGCGATATCAAGGGGGAGAGGGGTGGGGGGAGGGGTGGGGGAGGGGAGGGGGAGGGGGAAGGGTAGTTAACCCAGACAGGGTGAGTTTGCTGCAGTTCAAGGCTTAAGAGTTGAGACTTGTTTGCAGAAGGCAAATTAGATGACGCTGTTTTCGGTTGAATTTGCAGTCCGATCCTGGGCTTTTATGTTGAGTTTCTTATGCATAGTCCACAGAGGCGCGTACACCTTAAAAAACCGCCCAGACTTCCTGGGTGGGTGAAAAGCAGAGGGCTGCGGGTTCAAGGAGCGCTGGGAGGCTAGGAAATTCTGGTGGATCCTTCAGTGCGCAAACCTGGTACAAGTCTAGGCTGGCTTGGGGGCCCTCTGATGCTCAAAACAGGGCGAAGGCAAGAAAGGCTACCTGCGTGGTCCTATAACAGGTTAAAAATAATAATCATAAAGCAATAATCCTAATTGCCCTTCTTTGTTGTGCTTTAGGTGCTGGCGTGGGGGGTGGTATGCAAATGTTCCGCAGTGGCAGCCTTTCGGATGATTCACAGGTGTTTGGTAGGCTGTGGCGGGGTTCTCCGAGGGGAGGGCGAGCTGGGAAGCGCGTGGGAGGTGGGGGACCTCGGCTGAGGAACTGTTTGTACTTTTCCGGAAAGGATGTGATTAGGAGTCGTGCCTTCCAATGTTGAAACTTGATGGCCTCTTTTAGGCAATGGAAAATCCTTGTCTCCGGTCCAGGAAAACAACGCACTCCTCCCTTTCCCACCCCAACACACACACTCCCACCACACACGCACACACGTGCTCGCCGGCCTGAGCCACTATAGTGTGCACATTATAGGATAGAGGAGGGAGTAAAAGAGAGAGAGGGAGGGAAAGGGAAGGCAGAGACAACTAGAAAGAATCCCAGGAAAGCAGAGTTGTAAAGGGGGGAGGGAGGTAGAGCCAGCAAACTGTAAGAATTTAATAAAGGATGCCTTTAATTGAGTATGTAAGTAGAAGTCATTGTTTATCAAAGATTCCCTGACCCAAAAGGTATTTTGAAATATTAATGTTTTCAATAATAACTAACAAGTAGTGTTTGAATTTTTATTAAAACTGGATTCCTAAAGCAAGGCATGTTGCTGAAATTTGTTTGCTTAAATATTTATTAAACATTTGAGATTCTTATACAATAAAGAACAAAATCTGCAAAGTCCTTAGACACTTATTTGTCAATAAAACTCCTAGTTATGGTTCTTACTTTCATTATAAAGCAAAGTGGAGTGGGCTGGGAGACGTGGCCACGAATGCAAAGTCAGTACAACATCCTTTGTAGTTGGGATTTTTTCCCTAAAATGTGCCACCTTTTTAGCATGTGGAACCTTCAGGCGAGTAAGCCTGCAGTGGGGAGAAATAAAACATTTTTATGGCCCTCAGATTGAAAGTCATTTAGTAGAAAGTTTTGTGAAGAAATGGAGGAGGTGGGGGATTTTCCAGAATTAAAAATAAATAAATAACTACTTCGTGATGTATTCTCATCCTGCAAGCAAGAGCTATGTGACAGTCACAGGGGAGGTTGGCTTGGAGTTCTGAGTTTTCAACTGCTGATGCTCCACACTGACATCTTTAAAAACTGCAGGTAATAAGAAAGAGGCCGATTCAAAGCATCGCGGAAACCACTACAGGCCCTAAAGGATTATCTCATGGTGGCAGCAGCATTTTCATTCTCCTGTGCGTGTGTTAAAAATAATGCTCTTTGAGGGATTCTTTATCTTGTTCTGGGAAAAGTAGCAGTCTAATTTGAGAAATACAAGCATTGGATAACTATGTCTACTAAAAATGACCAGATAGCCCTAAATACATTTTTAATATGATAATGAGATTTTTCACATAGGGTTTTCTCAATGCTTGTTCTTAAAAAATCCATAGTCATCCTTGCCAATAGAGAACCAGCAGATTCATGTTATTCATGGTCTATAAAGCCTTAAATCCCAAGGAGAAGGAGAGTGATGAAAAATTTACTCTGAAATGATTTATCTGCCTATCAGTTATTTCTACAAAGAACCAACATGTGGAGTAACTAATGCTTAGGAACTCATTTGATGAGTAATGAGAAAATTACCAGCTCTGCTGGATGGAGATTTACACTATACTAATTCAGTCTTTGAAAGCTTCCTCTGGTACACCATGCCCCAAAGTATTATAGCTCTAGATACAAGATATTTAGCTTGTATCTCCCAGGTAATGTGCAAGATTCATGATTGAATCAATAACTACTTCATAAAGAATAATAATAAAAGCTTTTGTGAAATATCATACGATGTTTCCAAAATCAATTTGCAAGTAGTTTAGAAGGAGCCCAGCTCAGAACTTCCCTCTCCAAGGTCCCCCTTTGGGATATGCCTGGTACCCTGTGACAGTATTTCAAAACACTGTGAGGCCACAAGTCTCCGGCACAAGTGTTGGACACAAGAATATAAAATCTGACAGATCAACTGTTTTGTTTCCTTGGTTTGCTTTCCACGTGGCTTTTTTTTTGCCACATTCTTTTTATAGTTCTTTCATCTTTTACCTGAACCCCCACCCCATTTACAGATAGTGACCTAATAGTATTTGTCAAAAGCTTTGCTTTAGATCAAAACTGCTCAGGCTGTCCCTGTTCCCTGAAGCTTATGAGGTAGGGACATATCTCATGAATTGTAGAAAAAGAACCAGGAATATTTGTTTCTGTTTCTGGCTTGCTACATTGAGGAAAAAAATAAGACTGCACACCCAGAATTTTAAATAACATTTTGTAATTTACAAAGAACAGCATTGTAGGAAGGAAGGAAGGAAGAGAGTACGCAGCAGCCAGAGGCTGGGTGCTTCCTCATTCCTGCTCCTTAATGCGTCAAAATTATAGGCTCTCCTCTATACATGAATGCATCTTAAGACCTACCTGATTCTGAAACAGGCCTGTGGTCAAGAAGGGAGGAAGAACCCTGCGACAATTAGGGATAGAGGGAGGGAGAAAATAGTAGCCAAATTAGCAAACCTCAAAAGGGTTCTGTGTAAGGTATCACAGTATTCCTTCAGTAAGTCTTTTAAGAATATTATTAGCTCTGTATCCTCTCTATACCTCAGTTATCTCATAGACAAAATTGAGACAATAATTATAACCAACTCACTAGGCAATTGTGAAGTACTTCGAATCATCATGTCTGGCATTATGAAGTATTGGTTAAATAAAATAACTATATCAATTTGATGAGAATTTTAACTTTCTTTAAGTAATAACATGTGCCTGCTTTAATATAGAGGGTTAATTTTTTTATTAGCTAATAACTAGATATGTATCATTTAATGGCTCTGAGCCTTTGGTTTCTGTATCTGTTTTAATTCATTCATTTACTCAATATCTAATAACTGCCATAAGCTCATCACTGGAATATACTGGAATTTAGGTAAAACAGAAGAGGGAATAGAGAATTAGAGAGGTTAAGTAACCTAACCAAGAGCATGGCTAATATATTGTATAGCTGGAATTTGAACCCCAGTGTCCAAGTACATAATCACTATTCTTTAGTAAGACTCTTCCAGCCCATTCAGACTCTTCCCCTCTATATCAGTTAAGGTTCTCCATAAAAAGAGAACCAATAAAATGGGTGTTTGTGTATGCACTACACACATACACATTCTCTCCCCCTCCTTTCTCTGTATATATGTGAAGAGATTTGTCATAAGAAATTACCTTGTGTGATTGTGGAGACTGATGAGTCTCAAGATCTGTAGGATGAGTTGGCAAGCTGAAGACTCAGGAGAGTTGATGGTGGTATAGTCAAGTCCAAAGGCCAGTAGGCTCACGACCCAGGGAGAGTTGTTGTTTAAGTTTGAATCTGACGGAAAAAGCCTGTGTCCCAGTTTAAAGGCCGTCGGGCAAGAGTGATTTTCTCTTGCTCTGTGGACAATCAGTATTTTTGTCCTATTCAGGCCTTTAGTTAACTGGATGAGGCCTGTTACATTAGGGAGGGCAATCTGCTTTACTCAGTCTACTGACTTAATATTAATCTCATTCAAAAATACCCTTACAGGAACACCCAGAATAATGTTTGACCAAATATCTGGGCACCTGGCCCAGTCAAGTTGACATAAAATTAACTATCACATCCTTGCTTTATAGCTAAACTCTGCTTCAACATACAAGGTCTGTCCAGAAAGTATCTAGCCAGTGATATGGAAGGTAGAGACATTTATTGAAGTAGATACCAGAAATATTGTACATAGGACAATAATGCCTCAGTTCCCTTCAAAGTATGCGCCTTGGTACCTCACACAGTTCTCCCAATCATCATCAGCTGCCCTGTCATATTTTCCTGAATCTCATTGGTGGTCTGAATGGAATGAAATCTCTTCTTTTAAAAAGGTGATTTCAGTTTTAAGAAAAGCCAGAAGTTGCAGGGAACCAAATATGGACTGTAGGGGGGCTGAGTAATCTGGATGATTTGATGTTTTGCCAGAAAACTCTGCACCAGACGTGATGCACTAGTGGGCACATTGTCGTGATGAAGCTGCCAATCACCAGTTGCCCATAGCTGCGGCCTTCTGAATCATCCAAATAGCTTCCGCAGAGAAATGTTCCAGCTTAATGCAAAATTTGATGCAGATTCATTGCTCTACTCACTCAGTCATTTTGAATGTGACGGCCACACAATACACTGCTCACTCAGTGGCGTCTTCCACCCCCAGTGACTATTACAGTGAAATCGTCATTTTTCAGGCATGTACATTCCAGTCCACTCTCCTTGATTGCCAGATTACCTCGATGTCACGCAAACCATTCTCATTATATTAACAATGGCTGGACTTTTTCTGGACAGACCTTGTACTGTGGTTTGTGTATGACTGTTTTCATTAGCAGTTTTGGGGGTCCATTTGCTAATGGGATGAGTTTGTGAAATACTGACCAAAAGGTTTGGCTGGGGTAAATTACAAGAGTGGGATCTAGTCTGACAATAATCTTTGCTTCAACATACTGTGGTTTGTGTATTAGTTTTTTCATAAGCAGCTCTAGGGATCCATTTGCTAATGGGATGGGTTTATGGAACACCGACCACGAGGTTTGGTTGGGGTGAATTGCAAGAGGGGGATCTAGTATGGAAATATGATTATACGGAGTAAATGGAAGCAACCAATTCAAAGGAAAAGAGTGCCAGGTATAATCAAAGAGGGAATTCAGAGATCAATACCTAATAAGAAGTATAAATAAAAATTGGGTGAGCAGTTGCATTCAAAAATACTTGAGAGAGTCAGCTAGGAGCCATAAGAGAACAGTAATGTTGACCACTGGTTTTGAGGGGATGATACAAGGTCTTAAGTAGAAATGATATTAAGGGCCAAGAACTCTGGCAGTGAAAATCAGGCTGAGATGACTTGAGGTGAATAATTCAGGATTTTGGCAGAAAATAGAGCAAGGAGGCCTGGGACTTTTCTATTAGTGTTGACCATGAAGCTCAGTGAAGTCCTGCCAGCTAATGGGCACACAGGCTGGTCAAGGCACACTCTAATACCTCAGCAGATAGCAGCAGCTATCTCTTGCTCATACCCAATGAGCTTCCATCTTTCTTAACCTCTGGCTTCACCTGACACTCCGTACCAGTCATTTTATTTCTTAACGAGCTCTGTCAGGTGCCCTCACTCTGTTTTCCTCTCTTTGTTGGCTCCTCATTTTCCACAGCAGATGGGTTGAAGCAGAAAAATTGTGGTGCTCAGCAGGTTAAGCTGGACATTTCCCTGAGCCCTTACACAAGCCCTCTGGGAGCTCCATATGTCCGTGAAACATGGCCTGACTCTCCACCATGAAACTTCTGTACTCTAAGCCAAAGAGAAGAATATTGAATAGATGACAATTACATAACCCTATACAAACCCTAAAGCACTGTCACACATGATCACATTTTATCCTCACAATCTTCTGAGTTATGTATAAAAGTAATTATTATTTTAAATCCAATTAATATGTGAGAACTCTGGTTGATTTTCCAGATTTCTGTACTGACCATGGTACATGGTCATTCCATTCCTTTCTTTACATGTTGTCTTAAAAAACCCCGATTTATGCCCTTGAGTTTAACCATCATTTATATATGTATGACTGTTAATTTTATATTACCAGTCCCATCTTCTCTCATGGGCTTCAGAGTCATATTCCTAGCTTCTTACTGAATACTCTCATCTGAACGATCAAAGCATCTCAGTCGATTTCCTCTGCTCTTCTCTTAGATTTATAATTAATAATATCACCAATTGTCCCTGTTACTAAGCTACTATTCAGAGGCATCTTAGTTTTATTCTCTTTTTCGAGCTCCTCTGCATCTCTGTACTCCCATTTCTTAGTGAGTTTATCCAATTCTAGAACTTCAAATACCATGTTTATTAATATTCTTATATTTACACATTCAACCCTGATTTATCTCCTGAACTCCAGCTTGTGTTGTATATATTCAACTTACTACTCAATACCCGCACTTAAATATAAAGCAAATATGGACATGTAAGCTACCATGTACTAAGTAAAGTTTGTGATTTTTAACTCCAAAATGGCTCTCATTCACAGTGTTACCTATATTGGTAAATTGCAGCTAGTTCCTCAGCATGAAAATCTTATTTCACTGATCTCTTTCACCTGCACATCTAATCCATGAGAAAATATCGCTCTACTTTCAATACTTTTTATAAGTCCGACCACTTTTCAACCTTCCACAGATCCTGCCTTAGTTTAAGCAACTGTCATGTCTTACTTGGGCTATCACAGTAACCTTTGAATGTGTTTCCTATTCCTTATTTTGCCACATATCTGCCACAATAATACTCTTGAAAGACAACTCTTTCTCAAAAATGTTTAATGGTTCCTGTAACACTTAGAAAGCCTTGTCTTCACCAACGAGATCAGGCTCCTGGCTACCTCTCCAAACTCATTTTCCAACACCTACTTAGCCCAATTGTAATCACATTGGCCTTTTGTTCATTGTATAATCAGGCTCACTCCCACCTCAGGATCTTTGCATTTTTATTGCCTTTACTTGAAAAAGTAAGTCTGTTCCCCAGACTTCTCAAGTCTCACTTCCTCAACTGCTACTTTTTCAAAGGAGGCTTCTCTAACAATATAAACTAGCTAAACCAACTAACCTCCAATTTCTTTATTCTCTAAGCCTGAATTATTTTTCTTCATAGAACTTAACTTTTCCTTTGGGTAAATTCTTTTTGTTTCTAAATAATATGCAGATATTGCTACTTGATTTATAAAATAGACTATCATTAAACTTCCAATTACAGTTAATGATAATCAGGCTCTCTTATATCATCTTCTTTTCTTCTCATCTTTTTAATACCAAGACTTGCTGTTAAATAATCACTCAGCCATTAATATGATAAGTTTAGTATTGTTCACGGATGAGTTAGTACCACACAATAAATATGCTTCTTCTTTTTAATAATTTTCCACTTTTCTTGGGGAAGATTTTAAGAGCCTCTATAGTGGAGAAAAGGATGGTTGCTTATAAAGAAACATGAATCATACCAACATTAGACTTCTCATCAGCAAACCCAGATGGTAGATGTCAATTAAATAGGACTTCAAATGTTGGAAGAAAAATAAATTTTAGTCTATATGTTTATACCAAGCCAAAATGTTAATAAAGAATAAAGGGCAAAATAAAGACATTTCTAAACATAACAGAGACTCTGGAAGTTTATTTTATGTGTACTCTGTCTGTAAATAAAACTATTTTCTGAGGATTGTGTGTCAGAAAAAAAAAAAAACAACTCGCAAAAGAATCCACAAAATGTAAGAAGAAAAGGAATTTAGTAAATATTAGAACTAATATAAAATTTATTTTTTAAAAATCAAAGCTAAGATTGTAAGTATAAAAATAAATCAGTTCAGATTAGATCATTTAACAAACAGTGTTATTTAAAAGGTAAAGATCCTAACATTAGACTGACAATAATATGGATGACTTTTAACAGCAATAAAAAATGGTTGATAAATACCAGGGAAAACAGAAGCTATCCTATTCATTTTTGGTTCAAAAAATGACACAATTTTGAGCAATTTTTATGGAGAAAAGGGAAGTATTTCAAATGCCCTTTTTCTTATTATTTTATTTATGTGAAGATTTAGTGCCATAGAAATATATAAAAACTCATTACCTAGTTCTTCAGTGAATAGTATTTATGTCATCATGGTGCTGTAAATGCTATTTATTGATCTTTAAAGTTTATAATTAAGCTGTATATCAAGCACAAAAAATAATGGCCTTTACCTAACCAAACCTAAATATTATGAGGACTAACATATAAAAGTAGTTGTAGAACTGTCATAATATGCTAGTAAAAAGGGGGCTGGGAAGAGAACAAAGTGAAGGGGTGTTATTTAATGTATAAGCCCCAACTTACTCATTTTATATGGTAAAGGGTTAAGAGTATTGGTATAAAGCCAATAGAATAAAAAATAAAGTTTAATTATGTTGTATCATTATACATAAAATTATATGTAAATTATAAAATTAAGCAACAGAAAACCAAAAATTAATATTTATAACAAAGTTTGAGTCTTCAAATAAGGAAGAAAGAGTCAATTAAATCATGTTCTAATCTTTAAAAGAGAGTTAATACATATTATTCACATTTGGTAAATCAAGAAATAGAAGTATGTCATTTAAAATCAAGAAGATCTTAAAACTGAAATATTTAAAGATGGTCTTTTGGGGAAAGGATAAAGACAATCACTTGACTTTATTAATTTTTTTCAAGTAACTATTGCTCTTCTTAAAAAGAATGAAAATATTAAAATTATTTCAAAATGCTTATAAGTTGCAATGGGGTTGCAATGTTCTACCTGCGGTGTATATCTCACAATACCTTGGAAATTCTAAAAATTTGTTTATTCAATTGACATCCCCTTTATTGGAAAAGAAAAGGTATTTTCTGAAATGCATTTAACCCCTTTGTTTTTCTGGACAATGTTAAGGACAGAGTCTGAATTAAAATTGAAAAGTGAGGTATGAGAGCTGACATCTAGACAGGAAGCCTGTTGGAGTCAACATTTTAAGAATAAAATTATGATTATGGGAGAGCCACTTTTGGAATGTCTGAATAAAGACCTCCAAAATCTGCTCCTCCTTAAATGCAATGAAAACATCAGTAAAAATTGCCAAAACCAATTTTTTTTGGAACTCTGAAAATTAACTCAAGGTTTGCAACAATCTGAGGAGCATTTATTCAAGAAAAATATGAATCTATGTAAGAATAGCAAACTTTGTGGCACTTGACTTTTCCTATTACCATTCCCTTTTCCTGGCTCTATAGTAACCTTGAAATCAGGAGCCTAAATGTCAGTGGAGATGAGCATTATTTGGAGCTTCTCACCAGAGAGAATTGTCGTTGCTTGACCAGTTTATAAGTTTTCTGGAAACTTCCACTCTCAGGGCTTGTCTTCTTTAGACATGACTCAGAACTCAATCCACATGAACAGTTTTCTCCCAGGGCATTTGTCAAAAACAATCAGCAGTAAATGTTTAGAAGAGCAGCTGCCTGAGGCAGTGATACTGGTTGGGGCAAACAAGAGGCTGATAAAAAAAACTTAAAAGAGGCCTTACTGGTGTGGATCAGTAGGTTGGGAGTCATTCTACAAACCAAAAGGTCATGGTTTGATTCCTGGGCAGGGCACATGCCTGGGTTGCAGGCAAGGCCCCCATTGGGGGTCCATGCGAGAGGCAACCAATCAATGTTTGTCTCACACATCAATGTTTCCCTCCCTCTATTTCTCCTTTCCTTCCTATCTCTTTAAAATCTTTAAAAAAAAACCACAAAAATTTAAAGGGAAATGTTGAGAAATGAGATGTCCATTGAGGCTTCAAAAAGCTGCAATATATTTCTGACATCTACTGAGAAGACCCTATTCTCTGCATGACCTTTAGACTGCATGAGCAAGTTAGCAAAGGCTAAGGCATTGTAGTAAACTTCTTGCTGCAGTATTGAAACACTACCCTAAAACATAGGCAGAGCTTCTCTGCAAAGAAAATAAGACTTATTGGTGCAAAGCAATTAAGGAAATCCATTCCTTCATTAGTTGATCACTAAGTGGTTTAGCAAAGACCTCAGCCACACACAACAAAGAATACAGTCTTTACAAAAGTAGTTTAGGAAAGTCACAAAACAAACCAACCAACAGTAGCAGCAACAAATGCTAAGAAGTGTGTGTGTGTGTGTGTGTCAGAATCTAATTTCCGGAGTTGCCACATTATACCCTTTAAAATGTCCAGTTTTTAACTAAATACTCAAACATTCAAAGAAATATGGCCCATAAGCAAGAGAAAAAACATAAACAAAAACTTCCCTTACGGATACCTTAAGTATCCTTAATACCTTAAGTATTAGTCTAAATGCTGAAAAATTTTAAATCAGTGATTATAAATATGTTCAAGAACTAACAGTACTCATGTATAAAGAACTAAAGAAAAACATTAGAAAGATGAGTCACTAAATAGAGAATGTTAATAAAGGGATAGGTGTTATTTAAAAAATCAAATAGGAATTAAAGAGAGACTGGCAGCTGAGCCAGGATTTGTGTGGGATCAACAAGGTTGGAACATGGGGCAGCTTTGGATTTTAGGACTATTTTGCTTGCAAGTTATAGAAAAGTAGATCATAATACCTTAGGCAAAAAAGGAACATAATTGCTCACATAATTAAAAGCCTGGAGTCATGTCTGGCTTCAAGAAATTTTGAATGCAGGTGCTCAAAAAATGCCATTGAAAACTTATCTCCTATCACCAGCAAAAAACAAACAAAAACAACAACAACAAACACTACTTTCTCAATAGTGAAAAATCCCTGACCACATTTACGTTAGCTAGGCTGGGTCATGTGCTTCTTCTACAATCACTGTGGCTAGAAGGCTATTATGGTCTAATCGGTTAGCCTGAGTCAGAACTGTGGTACCATCCAAAATATATGGACTGGGAGTAGGGAAGGAGGATTGTCTCACACAAAAATCTGAATGAGGCAAACAAGAAGGAGAATGCATGCTGAACAAGAAAAAATAACATATGCTTATTCCAGAGAGTGAGGCCAGTTAAGCAACTGAAGGCATTTAAAGCTTCTGTGAGAAGTCAGAGGCTCAGCAAGGTGCTGAAGCTTGAAGGATTAACTAACCTATGAGAGCAAATCTGACTGCAGATGTGGTGTTTTCCTATCATGATTCTTGCTACAGTAGTGGTTCTCAGATTCTGATTCGGGTGGTCTGAGGTGGAGTCCAAGAGTCTGCATTTCTAACAGACTCTCAGGTGATACTGATGCTGCGACTCATGGACCACGTTTTGATGTGGGGTTGTGCTGAAGTATTAGGGTATCCCCATTCAATCATCTCCTGCTGTGGTGAATTTCCCATCTTGATTGCCCTTCTCTTGAATGGGGAGGGTTGGAAGAGTCTGTGTACCTGTAGTAGGCTCTGTCCTGCTATCCATCACCTCTCTCATGAATAGCGTGGGGATGGAGGCAGCCTTTCCATCAGAATCAAGGACTTCAGCATTTCCCTGCTCCAGGCCTACACTGGTTTAAGGTATTGGAGCAAAGGAAATTCCTAGCCTAGGTTTCAGGAAGATTAGTTAGCTGGCATATGATCAGCATTTTACTCAATAAATGAGCCAGAGAGTTATTGTTCTTTTGGCTATAGACTGGAGAGATTTTCAAACCCCAAATGACTGCAATCGCATGAGTGGGCCCTGCTGAGGCATATTCAAATTAGCAAGAACTGCCTGGTTGACCCACAGGTTGATGAGCCATACCAAATGGCTATTGTTAGGATCCACTGAGTTTTGGGGAGGTATAAAATGCTACATTATTGTGATAATAGATTGCTAAGAGATTCTATGCATGAATTTAGGCAAATGTTTAATTCTCTCTAAGCCTCTGTTTCCTCTCTAAAATGGGGATAAACCTATAGAATTATGTGACTATTAAATGATAAAAAGGTAAAAAACTTACAGTATTCCAGTAAGTGGCAGAATTAGAACTGCAGTTTGACCTTCTACAGCTAGTCTTCAAGAAGCCTTATGGAAAAGAAACTTTCTGGAAGAATTAATCAATGATGTGAGAATGACAGGAGAGAGAAACATTTTATGATTTCTGTTTGGAGTCAGGCACTTTCCTATGTCCTTCAATATATTTTATAACATTATATCTTCCCTTACAAATTTATATAGTAAATTTTGTTATTCCCTTCTTACAAGTGTGGAAACTATGACTCAGAAAAGTAAGCTGACTTTGTCAAAATAGGACAGCTAATAGTGGAGGCCCTGGGAAAGAAAAAACTTAGGTCTTCTCACTCTAATGACCCTGTCCTTTCCCGCAACAAAACCCAATCAAATTTTACTGTTTTTATTAAAATATTTCATTTGGGGCTACTACTACAGAGGAAGAAAATAAGTGTCTTAGCTGCATTTTTCCATTTGACTTAATGTTTCTTCTTTTTTTCTATAATCAGGCTCACTCTCTCTCTCTCTCTCTTTCTCTCTCTCTCTCTCCCGGCTGCCTTCAGATCCCTGTAGTTAAAATTCAAGCAGAAGGCAAGTGACTCAGCAAGTTGGATATTAATCTTGATGGTTTATTTATTCTTAGAGAAAAAAAATTCTCTTAGCAGCATATCTAGAAACAGGGGAATGAGGATTTTAAGGCTTTTGTAGAAAAAGCATCTTAGAAACACACAGCTTATATACTATTTTTTTTTTTTACTTCAACTGGGCAGGAAAAGAGGCCTAAGCTTATAGCAGACTTTAAATAAATCACTCTACATATTTAGGCTCACACGATGAGACATTTTTTCTTCCTGTATTCAATGTCTATAAGAAATCAGACCCGGGATAAATTTTGTCAAATTTGACCCCTTGCCTTTAATTCTTGGTCCCACTAGTTACAGCTTTTCCATTTTTTGTTATAGAAACAAAAGACTCAAAACCCATTGTTTACATTTTGAATGACATGACTTGGATTTGGATGCTGTATTGATCAGAATGGGCTAGATTATACTGCAGTAATAAACACCCTCATGCCCATATTGGCTTAACCTAACAAAACTTTATTCTTCTACTGGCTACTTGTCCAATACAATTTAGCAGGGACTTTCTACATTATAATCACTAATGGATTTCCACTGAGGGAGACTACAGTATGGGCTTCCATAACTGTCAGAGTTGGGGAAAGGGGGTATCAGCCAAGCACAGGAATTTAAATGCTTCCACTGGATGAGACATATGTTACTCCTGCTTATATTTAATTGTGAAAGCCAAGTTATCAGGACTCTCTTACTTTATGGGGTAAAAAAGTAGAGTCCCTTGTGTTCCTGGAGTAATAGAGCTGGAGGTTTTATAAATAGTTTAATAAGTAGCCCAGATGGCCTCTCTAATGGTTAGGTAGGGTCCTTGCCTCTCCTGGGACAATGATGAAACAGGATCCCAGACAATTCACTTTCCTCTTGGGTTGACTAACTTCTTCCCTTGGGAGAAAAATCATGCAATATATTACAGGTTAACATGTATAAGGGCTATATATGTTTCATTGCTTTGAATAAGGTAATATTGAATTTTATTCTTTAAAATGATAAGTACTTGAAGTTAATACCCTTAAAAATAGGCAAAGTTCTTTTCCAGTTTATTCTTTTTTTCCATTGTTACTTGAAAGGGGGCTTACATTGCTTTTATTCTCTCTTTATCTGAAAGATGTAAGGTTTGTATTTTTAAACCTTTAATCTATAATAATCACTGAGCTCCAGGAAGTTAAAACTTTGCTCATATTAGAAATGTGAAATTTAGCTTTCCACAGTGGACTGACCTTTCAAATATGTAAAATTGATTTTAAGAAGCTGAATGCCTCTGTCTAAATTTTTGCAAAATACAGGTCCTCTTTTGATTTCCTAAAAAATATTTATAGTATTTTCTACCAAATACAGTTGAAATAACGTCACCTAGAAAGCTGAACACACTGATATGGAAGCAGTTTCTAGAGCAGTACTGTCCAATGGAACTTTCTGTGAGGCCAGAAAATGTTCTATAGCTACATTGTCTAATCAAGTAGCCACTAGCCACATGTGGCTATTTAGCACTTGACATGTGGTTAGTGTGACTGAGAAACTGCATTTTAAATTTTGTTTAATTTTAACTTCTGGTCAAGATGACAGCTCACTTCTTCGCACAACCACATCAAAATTTCAATGAAACTATAGAACAACCATCATTCAGAACTGTCAGAAATCAAGTGGACTGGAAGTCTAACTGCTATGGAATAAAAGAAACATCATCCATCCAGACTGGTAGGACATGCAGAATGGACTAATCCCACATCCTCATGTGCTACCAAAAGGAGGAACAAAAGAGCAAGAAGTTGAAAATATATTTGAAAAAATAATGAAAGAAAACTTCCCTAATTTGAGGAAGGTAATAAACATGCAAGTTCAGGAACAACAGAGAGTCCCAAACAAGATGTATGCAAAGAGGTCCACACCAAGGCACATCATAATTAAAATGCCAAAAGTTAAAGATAAAGAGAGAATCTTAAAAGCAACAATAGAAAAGCAGCTAGTTACCTACAGTGGAGTTCCCACAAGTCTGTCAGCTGATTTCTCAAAAGAAATTTTGCAGACTAGAAGAGATTGGTAAGAAATATTCAAAGTCATGAAAAGCAGGGACCTAAAGCCAAGATTCCTCTACCCAGAAAACCTATCATTTAGAATAGAAGAGCAGATAAAGAGCTTCCCAGAAAAGAAAAAACTAAAGGAGTTCATCATCACCAAACCATTATTATATGAAATGTTGAAGGGACTTATTTAAGAAAAAGATCAAAACTATGAACAATAAAATGGCAATAACACATATCTGTCAACATCTGAATCTAAGAAACAAACTAAGCAACAAGGGAAACAGAGACAGAATCATGGGTACGGAGAGCACTTTGATGGTTGTCAGATCGGAGGGAAGTGTGAGGGAATGGATGAAGAAGTGAGGGGATTAAGAAATACAAATAGGTAGTTACAGAATAGCCATGGAAATGTAAAGTACAGTATGGAAAATGGAGTAGCCAAAGAACTTCTATGCATGATCCATGGACATGAACAATGGCGGGGGGATTGCCCGAGCAAGGCGGGGTTGCTTGGTGGAGGGGGGCAAAGGGGGAAAATTGAAACAACTGTAATAGCATAATCAATAAAATATAGTTAAAAATAAACTTTGTTTAATTTTAATTAGTTTAAATTTAAATCTAAGTAGCCACATATGGCTGGTGACTACTCAGTTGAATAGCATAGATTTAGGAGCTGGACTTTCAACAAATGTTTATTATTGTTGAATTAAGAAAACATGAAAATTCATCCTTAATTTGAAATAAAAGGAAACTTATGTGTATGTCCCTGGTCTGTCTGCTGAAAACCTCATTGGGATGGTTTTGGGATGGTTTTTATTGGGATGTTTTCTAATTCTGGTATATGGGCATCTTGAGATTCTGGCAAGCTGCAGATGTACTTCTTTGGGAGTGGACTCTGATTAGGCTATGCTGGTTGACAGTGTTGGACTATGGGACAGGTGGGGGGACAGTCAGCAATTATCATAGAGCAGAACTATTTTGTCAGCCAGCATGGTGGCCCTGACACCCTCTCCTAGTAAGGTCTGTGGGCTCAGGGAGGCAGCTTGAGGTGATCAAAGAAAAGGCCCTGCCAGCTTATCCTGAAAAAGTTCGGAGATTCACAATCATTCTGTTACTTCCTCCAATTGGCCCCCTGCTTCATTGATGGGGATAAAAGTAGATAATTTCCCCCCGCCCCGACCAAATACTACCTTATTTCAGTAAATCTTCCTTATCATTCTGTGAAGTGACAGTTGCTGTTTCCTCAAACTTTTCTGAAGTATTAAGCAAACATAATTTTAGCCTTGCCCCAAATATACTCACAAAAGTCAATTGCTTCCCCTTTAGGTTTTCCCTCCCCAGTATAGATGTTTGGGAGTAAGCACTGACTGCCACCATCACAAAGACAATGCATTTTGGAATATCTCCTCTTTCTGATCTGTCCAGGATCTCCAATTGTTAATACGTGCCATATACTGTGCTAAGACCTGACGGCACAGAGATGTTATTTTTTTAGGGAGCTCTGATGAACAGTGAGAAAAAGACATATAAACAGTTAATTTATGATAAAAACAAGGTAGCATGAGATACTTGGGAACAAAGGGTAAGAAATGACACATGGAAATAATGAAAGTGAAATTAACATTCCTCTTATTTACTTGGGATTCAGGGAAAGCAATATTTCCAAAAATGTTTATGGCAGACAGTGCCTCAATAGTCACTAAACCTAGTGCTTATTTCTGGTTTCGCAAGGCTACATTCCTCAGCCTCACTTTTATTTAGTCTGAGACTATGTGACAACATCCTGGCCAAATAGTCATGCTTCCTATGAAACCTCTTATTTTATTCTTCTTGTTTTTTTCTTTTCTCACAGGTACCATGGAGACCAAATTCAGAGGATCGCTATAAGGTGAATGGATCTGCGTACTTGAAACAGTGTGTGGAAGTGACACCAGGGAAGACCCACAAATCCAATGGGGCTGTCATGTAAGAAATAAACTTTTACTGTGTTAAGTTGGTATAATTTGGGGGCTGTTTGTTATAACTGCTGATGTCAATTACCCTTACTAATATGTTGTCCATGTGGCTTTAACTTGGAGATCAGATATAATCAGAGAATTTTAAAACTTAGAAAGTTCTCGGTCTATTTAATCTCTTCATTTCAACATAAGAAATGAAGTGACTTGCCTAAGTTCACACAGGCACTTTTTGGAAGTGCCTGGACTAGAATTCAGTCTCCTGAGTCTCAGTCAAAGGTTGGCTCCACCGGGCCAAACTTGCCTCTATCCATCTATACCTACTTTTCAGCAACTCTCATATGATGGCCAGTGAAACAGAAACATACAGGTTGAATTTTGTAGAAAATAAAAATTGTCTTTATTAAGAAAGGAACATTGAGATTCAATGAAAAAGGACATTTTGATATTAGCATTTTTAGGTTGTTTGTAAATAACTGAATTTTAAACATGGCTGAATTGATTTTTCAGGACAAGTTTAGTTTTATCATCAAGACAGAACTTTATACTGTTTGGTTTTGTTGCACTATGCCTGATATTTCTTTATCCATTGTCAGGAGGTGAGAGGTTGAAATTCCTTGAGTACAACATATGGGCTCATCAATTTTTGAGAAAAGTAGGCTGTAACCTTGTTGACCATCAGTGTCATCAGTGTCAACTCCAAGTGTCTCAGTCTATGAACAAAATCCATGACTCATACTTTCTAGGATAAAGTGGGACAAGAGAACACAAGGTAAGAGACTACTGTGACATATGTTGTTGCTTGCATGAGCAATAACCAATCTCTTCTTCAGTCATAGATACCAAATTGTGATGCATTTGTATGGCATCAAGCCTAGCCCAGGTGATGAATAGTGATGTATGTAAACCATACGTGGCAGGCTTGGTCTTCTTTGCAAGCAATTTGTGTAGGAATGGAAGTGGGATCAAATACTGACCAATAAAATGTAACTAAAAATCTTCTGGAGGTTTTTGGGAAATATTTTACTCTCTGTGAAGGGGGAGGTACTGAGGAAAAGCTGTCATTGTTTGCCCCTTCCTTCCTATATCTAGATTTAGTTGTGTGAGGTCATGACTCTGGGAGCTGCAGCAGACCCACGGTGGGAATCAATTAAGATGAGTTAGGGCATTTTGTTTTTCATATCCTTTAGCAACATCCCCTCTCTGTAAGTGCACAGTTGCTTGCTTCTCAAATCACTGGAATTGAGGGATGAAAAATTAAGTGCCTCATAGGGCCCCAAATAGGTTAATTCTAGTCCTCCCTTTCTCTGACAAATTAACTTAATCTCTATGTTTCCATCCATTCTATCTGATAGTCAATATTTGCTATCAAGTTTCTTATTTCTAAAATTGGGATGATAAAAATCTATAGGCTATTTTTCATTGAGAAGTTAGAAGTACTGTGTTAATTTATTTGTTCAACTAATATTTACTGAGTATTTGTTCTGAGCCAGAAGTTCTGGTGAGCACTGATGATACTAAATGAGCAAAGTAGCCATGATCTCCTGTTCTCATGAAACTTCTGATCTTGTAGAGAAGACAGACAAAGAAAAAAGTAAACTTTTAAGCGAACATACCAAAAATCAGAAATCATAATAATTTCAATGAGCTGAATAGGATGAGATGATAGAGAAAAATGAGTGGGGCAGGAATACCATTTTAGATAGCGTGTCTAGAGAAGACCTCCAAGAGGTGTCGAGATGAGATTGAATCTGAAAAAATGTAATGGAGCTCATCAGGTGAAGAGCCAAGGGCAAGGGAAAAGATTTTGTAGCAAATGAAAAAGCAAGAACAGAAGTCTTGGGGATTAGAGAAGTCTTGGCAGGAGCTTGATAATTATAGGAGTGGCAAGAATGCCAGTGTGGCTGGAATGCAGTGAGTTAAGGAGAGAGTGGCAAAGTGAGAATGGCAGACTAGTTATATAGGACTTTAGAAGTCATAATAATAAAGTTTGACTTGATTCTAATTGCAGTGGAAAGTTTGAAGGGTTTTAAGCAGGGAGTGACATGATCAGTGACATGATCTTGTAGGATTTTTAAATCAAAACTAGCTTTTCCATGAAAAAGAGTTGAAGTTCAAGTGTAGAGTGAAGAGATCATGTAGGAGCCTACTGTCACTATAGGCAGGAGATGGCAGAGGTTTAGACTAAGAAACACGATATTAGAGGTACTGGAAAGAAGTGAATAGTTTCAAGACAAATTTAGAAAGCAGAGCTAACAGGTTTTGCTGATGGGTCCTGTGCAGGAAGTAAGGGAAAGTAAGAATTAAATTTTCCACATTTTTGGTTTAAAAAATGGCTGGATGGTGGGCTACTTTTTGAAAGAAAAAGGCTAGAGAGGTAGGTTTTGGACTTGGGGGTGAAAATCAACAGTCTAGTATAGACTTATTTTTTAAGATGGCTATAAGACATTCATATGGAGAGGTTAGGTTGGTATTGAGAGTATGTCTATATATAAGTCTAAGCTAGTGTATCAGTTATCTATTACTGTAGAACACATTACACCAAAAGTCAGCAACTTAAAATGATAATTATTTTGTTACCTTATATTTCTTTATGATGGTGAATTATTCTGGGCCAAGCTGGAGTCTTACTTGGTCCCACCTTTCATAAATGCCTCAGTACTCAGTTGCAAGTTGTCTAGATGGCTTTGCTTCTGGGGGTTGGTTGATTGTTAGGTGGTATGAAGATCTATGTGTTTTTATATTCTTTAGCGGGCTGCCTTGAGCTTGCTCATGTGATAGAGGGAGGGTTCCAAGAGTAAGCATATCCTTAAGCTAACAATTTGTGCATCATCGCTTCTTCAGCATTCTGTTGACCAAAGAGAGTTATAAGACTAGCCCAGATTCAGTGGGTGGAGAAATAGGCTCCACCTCATAATGCAAGCTCTTGCAAAGTCATATTGCAAAGTGGTATGGATACCAAAATGCCACTAATTGGGCCATCAGTGCAATTAATTGACTATAGTACAGGATATAATTTGAGTCTTCAGCATATAGATATATAAGTGGGAAAAATTGCATTCAACTAGAAGGGAAGTATGATAAAGAAGTGAATAGTCTTAAGAAATTCCATCATTTGGCCAATAAAGTTGGGGTCAGAAAATGTCTTAGAAAGTGAAACAGGAAATAAAAATGTGTAGAACAAATGAATGTTTAATAAAATAAGTCTGAATATAGTTCATATTCATTTTTTGAAGATGTCCTCAGTTCAGGGTACTTAGCTAGTTCTGTGGCAGAAAAAAAAATGACTTATAATCTACAGTCTTACTGAAGAAATTATGTGGAATGTATAATTTAGTTTGAGGGACAGCCTCATACTTACATAAAACTAATAACAATGTATGACAATTATATAGATGTGTCTCAAGAGTTCATCACTGAGAATCCTTCAGTGAGATAAAAGTCAATCCTTTGGCTGGTTACATGGCTGTCTTCAGTTTGTGAACAAAAAATCAAATTATATCCTTATTAATTGAGTAATCTTTCATGTGTATGCTGTATTGCCAAAAAAAAAAAAGTTATAGAAAACACCAACCTCAACTTTCTGGGTTGATACCTGATAGTGATTTTGTTTGGTTAAAAATACTGAATGTCTTTTTATGATAACTTATTTTTATATTAATTTACATATATAATATAGTTATATGTATTTCCAGATCAAATTTTAGAAAAGAAGTTTGAGAATAAAAAAAATAAATTCTTTCTCCTTATAAGCAATTTAATCACAATAGGCTAACTTTTATTTTAATAGTTTTGAAAACCAAATATAATCTTTGTCTTCTATTCCAGTTTAAATGAACCCATGATATGTAAAAAGGCTTTAGTTCTTTGCTTCAGCATACTACTTTTAACATAGAGTGAGAAAAAATTCAAACAGAGGAGGAATTGTTTTTTGTTATAAATTTATGCTAACAATAGGTAAGAAGTTTCTTTTGAATAAGACAACTGAAGGAAAAAAAAAATGGAACAGTCAGAAAGAAAAGAAGACCTTGCAGGAACTTTTTTTTTTTTAAAGGTCAAATCAAGTAGGGGCTTGCTTGCAAAATTAGAATAGGGATAAATTGACTGAGTCAAAAAAGAGAAAGTAGCTTTTAGAAAATTGTTTGTAGCAATAATCATAGAATCAAACTTGGTTTGGATGATTTAGGGATGCTGGGGAGAAGGGAGAGCAAGACAGCTCAAATACCCATGAGATTGTATCATGTTCTAAGAAAAGTTAAAATAGAAATAGTTCTCATATAACAAATACAACTAAAAAATTATTAACTATATATATATATATGGCCTATAAGCATGATCAGTATCTGAACTCTCATAGAGTTGTCTAAATTACAAGGTGCTTAGAGGTGAGGCAATACAAGAACCCTTAATTTAGATGAGGAAACTGAGGCCCCAATTGATTAAATAATTTGCTGAAAGTTATCTGAACAACTAACAACAAAGGGGTATAGGACTGGTCTGAGTTAATCACCTCAGGGCCTAAACTCAGAAGCTTGTGTTTTTGTAGTAAACCATGGAAAAACCATCCTTGCGGAAGACATAGGCAAGGCCTGTGACTAGAAAGAGTAGGACCATCAAAGGGAGTGATTTACAATGGGTGCCAATTTCTGTAAGAATGAGTGTAGCAGCTTTTTAAAAAAATGGCCATAAATTCTTCGATACCATTTCCTCTGAGAGCTTGGGGTCCATGCTGCCTCCCCTGGATCTGGGCTGGCTGTGACTACTGTCATAAGAACAGATTGGGGGCTGGGAACAAGAACAGAAACCAGGACATTGGTTCAGAGGCTGTTGCTGCCATATAGAATGATGGCAGCTTGGACTTGGGGGATGACTGTAGAAATAGAAAGAAGTAAAGAAATTCTAACTATATTTTGGAGGTAGAATGAACTGAACTTGATGGTAGAATGGATGTGAGAAGTTATGGCTTGCGTAATTAAATGGCGCTAATTTCCCTAGATGTGAAAATGTATGTCTAAAACCCAAAAGTTCTATTTTAGCCACATTCCATTTAGGACAACCATGAGATATACTAATTTCTACTGGTGTTTGGATATCAAGTGGACAATTGTATCTATAAGCCTGGAGCTCATGGAAATAATCTGAGCTAGATATAGAATTTTTCTAATGATACAAAAATGTGTTTTTGCAATCTGAGTTTTGTTGGGTTTTTTTGTTTGTTTGTTTGGTTTTTTTTGGACACAGATATGCTGGCCTTTCTCCAAACCTGTGAATCTCAGTGTCCTTTTGGACTTCCCAGTCATTTCAGATCCCAGCTTTGTCACATGAAACTGGGGTCACCTTCCTGCCTCTCTGTTTTTGTACCTATAAAGATTTTTTTTTTCAGCTTTCTCCTTTTTGAAGAAAAGCAAAGGCTACCCAGACTTCTGGGCTCTTAGCTCAACATCAGGAAAAAAAAAATCAAGGTCTGTAGCTTATTTAAGCTCCACACCATACATTTGTAATTCTACAACAGCCCCCAAGTAGTTCAAGAGATGTACTGGACATCCAAAGTCTGAGAAAAAAGTAGTGCCTCTCATGAGGCTTGCCTGTAAAATTTGGTAACCCAGTGTAGGGAAGTGCATACATTTTTCAGTCTATAAAAACCTTAAGGAATGTCTGAGCAACGCCAAAACTGCCAGCCAATCTAGTAAGAAAACTCAGTCTGGCAGGTTTTTTGCCGTCCTCTGCCAAGCACTATTTGATAGAAATATAATGCAAACCATTTATGTAATTTTAAAATTTCTATTTATCACATTAAAGGAGAAAAAAAGATGAAATTAATTTTATAATGTGTTCTATTTTACCCAATATATCCAACAAAACATTTTAACATATTGGATTAGCCAAAAAGGTTTTTTTTCCCATTAAGATGGTTCAAATAGCATTTAGTTGTCTTTAACTTCATTTGAAACAATTTTGTTAGATTGCATTGTAACAGCTGTCATATCAGCATGCATTTCAAAAAAACTTATCAAAATTGGTGATGTTTTGTAGACATTATAACTTTGAGGATGGAAGAAAATATGCAACATTTTCAACATATTATGCTTTATTATTTTAGGAAAAGTAAAAATGCAACTAAAACACACAATAAAGATTTGTGCAGTGTATGGAGAAGGTACTGTGAAAGATCAAACGTGTCGAAAGTGGTTTGAGAAATTTCGTGCTAGATTTCCCACTGGATGATGCTCCACAGTCAGGTAGACCAACTGAAATTGATATTGATCAAATTGAGACATTAACTGAGAACAATCAAGGTTATACCATGCAGGACATAGTAGACATACTCAAAATAAAAAGTAAATGAAAAAAAAAAAAAGAAAATGAAACTACATTTGTTTTGGAAAAAAAAAATATATATCCAAATCAATAAAGTTATTGGTGAAAATGAAAAATGTTTTTTTTACTTTACAGAAAAAACTAAATGGACTATTTGGCCAATATTATCAATATAAAAATTATTGAGATAATTTTCTGTAGTAAGTCTTTGAAGTCTGATATTTGATATTTAGAGCACATCTTAATTGAAATGTTAGATTTTCATAGGAAATATCTGATCTGTATCTCAATTTCATAAAATTTATAGTTGAAAGGAGATTCACATACTCAGTTTGTTCCAAATATGCTTTTAAACATTTTCCAATACTTGAATCAAACATCTGATTTTAAATGTAAGTTTAAATAAATTAAAAATAAAATAGAATTAAAAATTTAGTTTCTAATTACAGTAGATACATTTCAAATGCTTAATGGCTACAAGTGGTCAGTGGCTACCATATTGCAACTCTAGATATCTTGCCAAGCTTTTCTCATCGTGTTTTCTTATGAAAGTGTATCAGATTATGTTGTTCCAAAAGGAAGAAGAGAAAGGAACTTGTACACATTCAGTGTAGATATGCCAGGTACCTGGACAAATATTTCCAAATAACATTTAATAATAAGCTTATGAGGCTGGTTTCATTGTCTCCATTTTATACATTGGAAAACTGAAAGCTGAGAGAGAAAAGGAACTTTCTACAAACACATGGTGCCATTCTCTCTCCAGTGATTTTCAGAAGAGAAAAAGAGTAAGCAAAGGATACACACCTACGGTTTTCTACCCTGTCCTCCGAATCTCGTTCTATGCACTACCTCAAAACCTGGTGACTTGCCCAACTTCTGCTCAGGTGTAGGCAATACAACACAGGCTTTCCACTTCACACTACTTGCAGAGCCTGCAGAAGATTGGTCACAGGTGAGGTCCTATGCTCAAGGAATAGAAGTAACTTCCTTCTTCCCTCCTTGAAGGGCACTGGAAGGCAGTGCTCCTCCTTGGAGGTAAGAAGAGCATCGCCTTGTCCCAGAGCCAAGGAATCACCAGAAACTTAAGATCTTTGTCCACTGGCCTATGGGAAAGTCTCTTTGCATTGGAATGGCTTCTGGGAATGTGGAGGCCGATTGGACTTCAATCATTTAAAATCTTCCACATTCTTCAACGTGGACAATATTTCTTCTGTTCTCCTTTGGAAAAAACAAATAGCGTATTTAAAACAAGTATGAGGTGACCAGTCATCACCGGTTTATGCACTCAGTTTCTCGAAAGAGTTCAGGTAGAAAAAGAATTTTGATGACTCTATATATCTGAGATGATTAGTTTCCCCTCAATATCCCTTTTTCTTTCTTTCTCAGTGGTGTAATAGGCACATGCCCCTCCCCTGAAAACAAAGACTACATTTCTCAGCTTTTCTGACAGTTAGCCATGATTCTGTGATTACATTTTGGTCAAGGCAGTGTAAGAGGATGTGTTGTGTGTGGGAGATGGAGTTTCTCTAAAGAAAGTCTCTATCCTTCTTCACATCTTTCTCCAACATACATGCTGGAGTGTAGAGTTGATGGATGGAATTTCCGTAGCCATGTTGGATCAGGCGGTGGAGGTCATGTGACAAGGATAATGGAACAACAAGATAAAAGCAGCTGGGATACCTGGAGTCATGAAGTGCCAAACCTGTCCTGGACTGTGCAAATCTAGATTCTCTTTATGTGAGGGGTTATAAATTTATGCCTTCCTTGAGTCCCTATTATTTTTGCATTTTTTGTCACATGCATCTGCACCCAAATCAAATCCTATGTGAAAAATATACACTTTGAAAGTAGAAAACACTTATGGAAGTGAGACTTCTGCAATTTAAAAGGCTCAATGAATAAGACTAAGCATGGACTAAAAATTAAATGGGAGATATGGGGCCCCACTGGCCTGATCACTATTAAGATGTATCTAAGTCTACACCCATTACCCATATTTGTTCAGGATGTAATAATTATCCATTAAGTCCTCAGATTCAATATTGGACCAGAGAATCTCCATAGCATTCTCCAAATTTTTAAAATTCTTATCATTTTTTATACTTGATTTTTTATTCCCTTTGTCTCACTCTCACTTACTTTTTGGGATTCACTTTTACATGAGCTTTTCCAAAGTTATTCTTCACAGAAGTGCATAATGGGACTAATTACCAAAGGGAGTATTTTTGTGGTTAGGGTGAGATGGCACAAAGGTTGAACAAGAAGAGGAAAAAGCTGGCTTTCTTGACTGTCAGAAAATGATGCCTAGAATGTTGGTCTCATTATCCCAGCCTGTTTAATAATGAACAAAAGACACATGCAAAAAGTATGTGTGTAAGAAAAAGACTGGAAAGAAGTGCCCAAATTGAGAACAATGGTTATCCCTGGGAGATGTGGTAGAAGGTACACTACATTTTTTTCGTCTTATATACCCTTGAATTATTTGCTGTTTTTTCCCCCTTAGAATGAGCATTTTTTTATTCTACAGTTTGAGAGATGGAAATAACAATATGTCCATAATCAAGAGGTAGTAATGATTATAAGGTCACAGAAGCCAAGAAATGTTAAGCTGTGTCTCTCTCTAAAGACATGCCCAGGCTAAGACCACATCCTTGAAAACCTTAGCTCCTACTGGATCTGTACTTGTGCCTTTTAGGAGCTTCTCTTCTGCTTAGTCAATATAAGGGAGTTGTTGGTAGGTAAACAACTCCCTCATATTGGTAGGAGGAATTCTGAGCCAGCCTAGGACCACCTGCAGACTAGATATCCACAGTCTTATACCTACAGGCTTATTCCAGGTACTGATGCATGAACTCACTTTCATTTTGTTATCACACTGTATACTGAGCTTTCTGAAATATTCCAGTTCCTCTTAACAACAGACATTTTGCTTCCCTCTTCTAAGAACTCAGTTCTCTGTACAGCTTCATGGTATTGGATTGTTATTGGTGACTGATTATATTAATGAACACAGGTTTCCATGGCTCCCTATATCCACAGCTTTGGCAAGTGATATTCCACACTGATCCTGGGTCTTGCCTTGAGATGTGTTTGATTAATGAGACAGTAGCCGTCTTATTGAAAGAATAGGCTTGAAAAAGTGCATGTGCAGTTTTGCTTTCTCTCTTGGACCCTTGTACCATGAAGAGAATGTGCCTGAAGTACCCTGCTGGAGGGAATTGAAAGATATATGGAGCAGAGCCAAGCCATCCCAGCTGAGGACACCCTAGATCAGCGAGTTGACCGCCAACCTGGCAGCTCATAGTGGATGCCTGAGTAATCCCTGCCAAGATCAGACAAGGCCAACCCAGAGTTGCAGAACTTCTCAGTGGAACCATAGGATGGTAGAAATAACAAATTGTTGTTTTTTGTCACTAAGTTTTAGAATGACTTGTTGCATAGCAATAACTAATTGATTCAGTTGTACACTTCCTTTCCCACCTGCCCCCCTTCCGCCCCATAATCACAACCAGCTCTGCAATTTACCATTTATATATATATCAGTTTACTCTGTGTAACAAACCATTGCAAAATTTTTATGGCTTAAAACACAACCATTTATTGGTGGTTATTCATGAATCTGTGGGTTAGTTATGGGTTCTTCTGATTTGAGTTGAGCTTACCTGATCTTGGTGGGTCTTGATCATGCATTTGTCATCAGCTGGAGGTTTGGCTGATGCAAGCTGATTTATTGGGGTGACATTGGGATGATGGGGTCTCTTTCCACATGGTCACCCATCACTCAGCAGGCAGTCTGAGCTTATTCACATGATGGTAACAGAGTTCCAGAAGTATGCAAGAGTGGCAAATCCTAACATGAAGGTACTATTTAAACCTCTTTTTATATCATATTTGCTGTATCCCATTGACCAAAACAAACATGGCCAAGTCCAGAGTCAGTGTGGAAAGGCACTACCAAAAGATACAAATACAGAAGGGCATGAAAAAATCAGGGCCACTAGTGTATTTGATCCACCATAGTGACATCACACAAATTGTTTGGTTTTTCTGAGTCTTAGTTTCTTCCTCCAAAAAATGGAGATAGTAATAGTAACAAGTTGGATTGTGTTCTCCAGAACAATATGTAAAAATCCTAACTCCTAGTACCTATGAATGGGATCTTATGTGGAAATAGGATCTTTGCAGATATAATTAAGATGAGGTCACTAGGGTGAGCCCTAATCTAATATGACTTGTGTCCTTAGAAGTGGAGGAAAATACCACATGAAGACAGAGACAAAAAGGGAGAACTCCATGTAATGATGAGGGAAGATATTGGCATGATACAACTGTTCTCTTTGACGAAAGAGTGTTTCTACCTTCTCTACCTGTGGCAGTAGCTCTTAAACTTTGAGAACTTTAAAGGATAGATTGGAATGGAGAGAATACAAAACTTCAGATAAAAGACATGAGTTTGAGATTCATATGCAACACTTAATGTGTGTGTCTGAGCAAGTCACTTAACATCTCTCTACCCTAATATTACTATCATTCTTATTACCTGATGGAGAGAATAACTTCATTTGTAGAATCAGTTAAGATAATGAACCTGAAAGTGCTAAATTGTGTAATGGTTACTCAGTTTAGAAAAAAGAAAATTCATTCATTTATTCATCTAACTAGTAACCATTGGAGGCCTTCCCCACCCCCACCCCCCAGGTCTCTGATAGATTCTGAGAATAAGGTAGTGAACAGTATAATGGAGGTTTCTACCCTCATAGGTCTTATATTCTAGTGTGGGAAATAGGCAAAAAAAAGGCATAATTGCAAACAAATAGATAATTACATGTTATAGTGAACTGGAGAATAATTGAGAGAAGTCATTTGTACTGGTTGTTAAGCAACATGCACAAAGTAACACCATCTGAGATTGGAAAGCTCTAATTTTCTATGCCTAGAGAAAAAACCAGGCAGGTAGAAGTGTGAAAAGGATAAAATTTTTTTTGCTATATTTCTATAATATCTTCTGAATTTTCTGTAAATCTGTTTGTCTTTCTGCATAGCTACTCTCTATTCATTGGACCAGTGGTATTTATATCTCCATGGGGAAGGCAGCCACCCCTAGACAAATGTTGAGTGTCATTGGATTATAAAGGGGGCCTTGTTAAGTCTAAGGAAACAAAAGTTTAGAAAACTTACTTGTGTTGACAAAGAAAAA
Organism: Pteronotus mesoamericanus; assembly: GCF_021234165.1. Lineage (NCBI taxonomy): Eukaryota > Metazoa > Chordata > Mammalia > Chiroptera > Mormoopidae > Pteronotus > Pteronotus mesoamericanus. Next base: position 28,833,729 of record NW_026555105.1, on the reverse strand, counting down.
GAAAAAAGAAATTAAAAAATTTAAAACTTTCTTTTATATATGTAGAGCAACTGGACTTTGAACACAAGGTTTCACAATAAACCAGAGGTAGAGAGAATTTAGTTTGTATTTAAAGAGAAGTTTTGATGAGACACAAAGGAGTAGATATTTTTCCACTACTAAAAGAGAGAGAGAGAGAGAGAGAGACAGAAACTGAAGGACAAATGGTCAGATATAAATGTACTGGTTCTTTTTAGTAGATATAAAAAATCTTTTGAAATATGGTTTTAGGAGACATTATTGCTGAACAGCAAGCATTCATAATTGCCTACCCCCTTATTGATAGAATGAAGATTTTGTTAGGTGTGCATCTTTACCTCATACAGTCCTGGTGACTAGAGAAACTGAATTCCCCTCCAGGTACAAGGGTGGGACTTAGTTGAAGCAAATGATGGTACTGTAATCCCAGTGCTCTTGATGGTAATTGGTTTAGAAACCCAGGCTTTAACCAATCAGCATATGACATTCCTCTGTCCACTAATTTCTTTTGAGTTGGTTCAATCAGGCTGAAGTTTACCAAGAAGTGTTCTTCTCTGTCCTGATGGTGATGGAGATAGCAGGCTCCCAGTATTATTTACAGCCAACTTCTGACCAAGTGGGAAACCAGCTGTGGCATTAGACCAGCAATGTGTCTCTCAGGATGGAGCGACAGAAAGAACTGATATCCTAGCTGATTGCTGAGGTCTTGAACCAACCAATTGCAATACTGAACTTTGTTTTGTGATGTAATGATTTTATTTCTTGTTTAATCAGTTAGAGTCAAGCTTTCTGTTATTAAGAGCTAAAAGCATCCAAGATTATACAATGGGAAAAATAACCAGATTGTTTTGGAGGAGTGTCAGAACAGGAGGAGTTATTTCTCACTTTTACCAACAGATTTTAAGAAAAATGCAAGACTATTAGAGGAGTCCTGTGCCACCGTGGGGAAGTGAAGACTGAATACAAATGGACACATGGCATAATGTGGAAAATCAGCAAGAAAAGCTTATGTACCTGTTTTAGTCTGAGCATGCTTTATGAGAAATTCAGTATTTTCTTCATGACCCAGGAGGTAGGGGACACAGGGGCATATACAACAGTTGAGGAAGCTGGATCATGACACCATCAGTGGACTCCTGCAATAAAGGGTGTGTTGACTTTGTAGTAGAGGGCAACAGGGTCGGCCACTTGAACTAAGGTTGAATGGGAATCATTGCAGTGTTCCAGAGAAGAAATATAGCCAATAAGACCCAAAGAGAAGGACAATTCATTAAGGGCAGACCATGCATTATACAAGACCCTCAGCACTGCTTAGAGTTTTACCAGATAAGGTGAGGTATATCTGAACTTGAGGTCATTGGGAATCAGCAGAGAACCACACGTGGGTAAGAACATAACTTTTAATGCTACCTGGTGTGGCTCAGTGGATTGTGCACCAGCCTGTGAAGCAAAGGGTCGCCAGTTTGATTCCCAGCGTAGGGCACATGCCTGGGTTGCAGCCCAGGTCCCCAGCAGAGGGTGCAGTGAGATGCAACCCACACATTGATGTTTCGCTCCCTCCTTTTCTCCCTCCTTTCCCCTCTCTAAAAATAAATAAATAAAATGTTATATTTTCCCATTGGTTAAAATGAAAACTACAGTATAAAATGAGAACAAAACATCAAAGAAAAAAGTTACTTTTCTTTTTCCTTCTTTCTTTTTTAACATTTTTCTTTCTACTCTTTTTTTCTCATTGTGGGAAAAATGAAAAATGTAGAAAAACAAAAACAAAAAAATAAAAAGTACTTCTAATCATACCATTCTGAGATAATGACTATGGATATTTTTGCATATATCTATCCAAATTTTTTCAAATATTCAATCGTAGGAATTTCTATTCTTGGACTTTCAATTGAAGATTGACCTGAACTAGGAAATTTCTCCTTTCATCTTAAACACCTAGATATGCTGAAACAAACATATTAGAAAATAATAAGTGAGAGAAGGTCAGAGATAGTGTATTAGAAAATCTTCTACTGTTTGGAAGAAGAATGATGAAGAATAACCTGAGATTTCTTAAGTATATGTGTTAAACAGTTAAGGGTAACCACAAAAATGGTAGAAATATGTGACATCTAAACAAATGGAGGAAGCCGGAAAGAAAAAGATCCAACAAAATTCAGAGAGAGGGAGAAGAAGCAAAGAAAAATCTCCCACATAGAATGCACAAACAAAATGGCAGAGGTAAGTCCAAACATATCAGTAATTACAATACTATAAATAGATTATATAAAAGGTAGAGATAATCAAATTGGCTTAAAAAATCCATCTAATTGCTACTCTCCATGGAGGCACCAAAAGTAGCAAGATTCAGGAAGGTTAAAAACAAATGGATAGACAAGGCCTTTGATAGAACAGGCAAATACTAAAAGTATGCTGGCATTGTACATTGCCATTATAGATATGACCAAAGTCATATATAAACTGAAGTACTGTTTATACTAGAGAAAATTTTAAAGTAACCTCAACAGCTGTAAAAAATGGAAAGGATAAATAGATTATGTATTCACATGATGAAATGCTATATAGGAGTTACAATGAATGAACTAGAACCATATGAAGCAACATAAGTTTTTTAAATGTTGAATGGAAAAAGAAATAGAAAAATATTACATTCAGTCTGATAACATTTATCTATATCAAAAACAACTCTACATATTTCTCACATGTATGTGGCAAAAATATAAAACTCTGGACTGGGTGATATATACCACATTTATGACAGTTTGAGAGGGGAAAAAAATAGAGAAATAGAATAAGACATTAGCTTTATCTGTAATATCCTAGTTTTTTTAATTAAAAATTCTGAAGGAGATATAATTAATCTTTGTTTCATCATCTGTCTAATTTTCTGTACTTAAAAAAATAATCTCCAAGAACATTTCCTTAAAACAAAGTGAGAGATGTTTTCTCTAAGGTCTAATTCAGTGCCAAAATTCTGATTCTACTGTCATATCTAATACTTAAAGGAAAAGAAGAAGAAAAAGAAATCTGTAGTGCTTTGGAACTTGCAGAAAAATATTGAGCATTATCTACTATAAAAATTGGGAAGATCTTACATGTCTGGAAGTAAAATTGACACCTACCTTCAGGGCAGTATTAAAGAAGTGCTTAAATTCACATTCTCAAAAAATTTTTCATGACATGGCAAAATTTTCACAATAAACTGTCAAATTAATTTAGCAGGGTGCAAAACTATACATACATGTATGCATATAAAATTGATCTGTTTTGTGGCTGCCAGTATTGTGGATAATATTAGCTATATTTCCTACAATAAGCATGCATTACATTTAAATTTATTTTTAATTAAGGAAACTAATTTCATTGCAATCACATAAACTGACAAACATTATGTAGTTAAAAAATAATAAAAAGACTGCCTTTACAAAAAAACACATATTAAATGACATGTGTTAACCCTCCAGCTCACTGGAAATAATTCAGATTTGAGTGTTATTTAGTTATTTTTGCCTCCCTTCCCACCTACGGACCCATTAGTTGTGGATTCAGGGCAGAGGAGAATAGGCTGATTAAGACAGTTGATGAGCCCCAGTGGAGCATGTACAGTCCCCAGTGCACTCACTCATCTGCTACCAGGATAATAAGGATATGGGCCAGTATCGACATTTTTATCTGACAGAGATATTCTTTCTGAGACTGGGGCCTCCCAGTCTCACAGAACATTGTCATCCAGACCACTGCGGGCAACACTGCATTCAGCCCAAGGAGTGCCTCCTCCTAGCTAAGAATCTTACTGCTTCTGGCCTTGGAATAGGCTTTTCTCAGGGATAGCAATGGTTTACATTCCATCCCACTCTAAATTTTGACATTGCAACAAAGACTTTTACGTTTAATTCCAGGGAAACAGCTTGCTGAGTTGGATTACTTCTCAGCAGTCCTGAAAAGCAAACCTGGAATGCTAAGGGCCCAGGAGTTACCTAGTTGGAAGCTCCTGTGAAGTTTGGATTTAGGTGTCCAACACAACTCTGACAAGAACTCAGGCTAGCCTCTGGACTGACAAGCTTTCTCCTTCTCACAGCAAAGATGGCCTCAGGAACCAGTGAAAACAGAGATGGGAGAAAGGTAACCTGTTTTCTGGCAGACAGGTGGCAAACTGTACAAGTAAATGATTTTCTCTATTGTCATTGATAATATTATGGACATTAGTAGATGACAATCAGTATAGTAATGTTTTCATTCTAGTAAGCCAGCAGAAAAAGAAAAGGGAAAAACACTGCATTTGGCACCACAATGTCACTTGGAAACTGACCTCTGTTTAAGAGTAATTGTCTAAATCCTTAAGAGTGTTTGCTTGTCTCAAGCTTATCACTAGGACTAGCTCTTTAAAAACTTTCAGCATTTCTTTTCTTCCTTAAGGAACTAAGTTTCCAAAATTTGCATTATTAGTACACAGAGGACTTTTGGGATGAAACAAAGCTTGGTTGACTTGCTGCATTTCTTGCTACCACAGCGTGGGCTGGAAATTAGACTCTGTGCCCAGGAACAGTAAAAGGGCACCTGTTCAGTGTCCTGCTTCTGCCTCCCAGCCAAGGATCTCTGTTGATACCTGCCAGACTGCTAATTGGTCCCTTTGGAGGGTCCAGCAGCCCATGCCCTACAGCTCTGGCAATCCCAAAGAAAGGACACATTTACCATGCACCTTGTTAGGGCTGATTGCAAGGTGCTTATGAGAACATGTTTATTTTGTCCTGAAACTTTTAAATCATCTCTCTAGTGGAAGTTCGCATATCCTTTGTGGAAACACATGGATCCTACGTTTAGTTTCCTGCAACTTGCTAGACTCCTCACTGTAAGTTATGAGGCACTGTCTTTAAGGTCACAGATGTACGTAGGAACAGCAACCACAAATCAACCAATCAGTTAAGAGGCTATTGCATGGGCAATGGTCTTTTTCTCTGTGCTTAAGTTTTATTATAAGTCTCCTCAAAGATGTAGTAAAGAGGCTTCTCATTGTGTGTGGTCCAGAAAACATTGGTAATAGCTGCTCCAGTTACTTTTCTCCAATGTTTCCCAGTAAGAACAACAGTTATAGTTTCTCCTTCTCTTTCCACACATGCCTTTCAGCATCATATGACTCACCAATTCCTGATTTCAGACTCTCCAATATGCCTGCCCACCATGCTGGACACAGGAACTTCTGGTCCCTTACACTGTCCTTTGGAGAATTGTCCCTTTTCCCACTTCTAATTTTAAATGAAACTCTGTTAAATAATATTTTTTCTTTTACTATGAACAGACAGAATTACCTACCCCTTAAGTGTGGGCTACATTTAGTGACTTGCTTTCAAAGAATACAGAGTGGGGAAGGGGAAAGAAAACCTGGAAAATACTACCTTAGCCAGAATATCAAGTTTAACGTCATCAATGGTAAGTCATATCCGTGTTACAATGTGTTAAAAATGCTACTATGCCTTCGTAGTCACTCTCCATAAACCTGTATCCCAAGTATAACCATGAAAAACAATTTAGAAAAAACTAAATGGAAAGATATTCTAGAATATACTTGATCTGCTCCTCAAAAATGTCAAGGTCATCCAAAAAAAGAGAACAGTCTGAGAAACTGTCACAGCCTGAAGGAGGTTAAGGAGACTGATGACTAAATGTAATATGGTATCCTAATTAGGATCTTGGAACAGAAAAGGATCATTAGGGAAAGACCAATGAAATCCAAATAAAATGTGGAGTTTAGAGTTTTTGTCTTATTTTTGTTTTTTAAGAAAAGACAATTTTTTTTTTTATTCGGACCAAGTATCTTGTGAAGACACAAACTTAGGTTGTCCTGCTGGTGGACGTAATGATTCTTAATTAAATTTGCTCCAGATAAATTCCTAGTTCTCATGTAGCCTAGGCTTGCCTAAATGTTGCATTAAAAAACTCAACAAAGTTAGTATCCAAAAGTAATTAAAAATAAATTGTATATCAAACCTTACTTTAATGTCTGGAACAAAAATAAAAGAGATCTAATTCATAACACAATATTAAAAAAAATCTTTCCTCTTTCTAGTTTTCATATAACATTTAGCTTTTCTAGGCTTTGTTATTCTCCAAGTCTCATCCTTTCTATTTACACCCTCTGCTCTTTCTGAACCATAACACATGGCTCTCCTGTCCTATCATTTTCTCAATCTTTTCCTCCTACTTCCTCCAAACTTTCTCAACCTATTATCCTTTTTCATGTGTCACAGCCTGGGACCTTAAGTAAAATAGTGAAAGAGAAAATTCTCCTTAGCAGAGGTAGAAAGGGAATGAGGGAAGGCTATAACTCTATAAGTTAATATAGATTGCTCCCACCACAAATACAAATAGTTGGCTTTGAAATGTGAGGGCGCACGCGCGCGCGCACACACACACACACACCTAGAATTAGCTTCTGGAGGGTGGGCTCCTTGTAGTACAGGTGTCCCCTGGTAGGTGAGTGTTCTAGGAACCCATCTGTATCAGTTTGCCAGCTGGCATCGTTATGAGAGGCTGTGTTCAGCTTCAGTGAAATTTTTTTTTGAAGACTCTTTCATTACTTCATGATGGGTGATTTATGAGTGCACCTTCCCAACACCTTGCTGAGGGTTCAGCAATTTTCAACAAAAAAACTACATGACCCCCATGTTCCAACCTCCTTATTCACCTGATCTCACCCCAAGCCACTTTTTTCTGTTTCCCCAGATAAAAAAAAAGCCCTCAAAAGGAAACATTTTGTCGATGTGGAAGAAATGAAACAAAAAAATAGCAGAAGCACTAACATTTAGGCATCAAAATCAACATGTTCAAAAACTGTTTTGGGCAATGGAAAATATTTCTTTATAGATGTATTGCATCAAATGGAGAGTGCTTTGAAGGTGACTGAAGTTTAAATATGTAAGAATAAGTACACATTTTTAATAAATAAATTCTGAGTTTTTTGGATCCCCCCTCATACAGACCAGCGTTAGAAGAGCCATAACAGTGAGTGGGATTGAAAAGTACATCCAGAGGAGTAATCAGATGGTCTTGGTGCAGGTCCAAGACACACCATTTAAATGCTAATTTCTATACTTTGTGCAGATAAAGTCCATGTCTACCCTGTTTTCTGTGTGCCCCAGTGCCTAGCCAGAGAAAGAACCACAATATATTTGACAGATGCCCTTGAGAATGTGTATCCATTTCTTTAAGTGTAAAATAGCAGATTTAGACAATGTCTGCCTTAATCACTTCACAGAGATTTTACCAGGAGTCAAACAGCCTACATATTATGGGAAATAAGTAAAAAAGGGGAAGTTTAGTAAGCAAAACATCAGTGTGGACAGAGCCAGAAAAACCCTCCATAGCAAAGGGGGGCTTGAATAAGCTCATTGGCTATAGTTTCTCATTTGTCAAATGGGAAACGTTGAGTGAAATTCTATCTCAGTTCTCACTGGCTCACTGCAATGTGATTGGGCAACTCTTCCCATCAAGAAGTAAACAGTGACTTGTTTCGACAGATCCTATAAAATATGGTAGAATGACAGTGTGTAAGTTCTGAGCCTAAATGTCAAGATTCCTTGTGTTATTTTCCTTTCACTCTCAGAAACCTTCCTCCACATTGTAAATAAGCTCAGGCTTTGCTGAAGGATAGGAGTCACATGGCTCAGTCACCTCCAGCACCCTACTAACAGCAGGTCAATTCCAGAATCAGAGCTGCTTAGCTGACTACAAGCGGACAGCAGATACACGAGTGAGCTCAGCTGAGGCCAGAAGAACCATCCAGTAGACCATAACTCAAATTGCTGATCTACATAATAATGAGCCATCAAGTTGAGGGGTGGTTTTTTAATGCAGCAATTGTTAGCTGATATAATTTGCAAAGAAAAAACTCAGTGAGTCAATTACTCTTTCTTCATTTGTACCTCCAGACAGAGGGCACATTTTCCAGGGAACTTTGCCTGACCAAGAAAGCATCTAATGCATTGTCTTGATGATCTGTTGCCTGCTTTTGTTTGGCCATGTAATTTTTTGTATTATTGTTAAATTGGTTACCTAAAAAGCTCTAACAACATTATCCCTGGAGCCTATTTACTTATGCCTCAAGCTCTTTCTTACTTATCTAAGGCTGAGCTACTCTTAATGCTCATTGAAGAAAGTAATGAAGTAAAAGATGTCTTTCATTTCTGTACCTTCTCCTCTGAGAACCATCGTCCTTAAAGGTAGAGAGTATCCTCCTGTTGTTTTAGATACATTCACCACAAACACCTAAGATCACTTGTTTGGTGACTCTTCAGATCAGAACTCTGTTTTCCACATTTCAAGGTAACATCCAGTTATGTAACAGATTAATTCTGCTATAATGTAGCTCATCATAGAAAACTCAGATGAGATTGGGTTGAGAAAAAAGGGGGAATTTCTGGTACTGAAGGTTATCTGGCCTCAGGCATGGTTTTAATTAGATTTCAAGTTTTTTCCCTCCATCAGTAATTTCTCTTTTCCTCTGTGTTGCCTTAATTTACAGGCAGGCTTTCTCCATGTGGTGACAAAAATGGTCACTAGGAGCCCAAGACTCTAGTGTTCTTTGCTGAATAACTGCCACACAAAGAGACGATTCCCTTCTCGGTAATTAAAGCAAAAGTCTGGAGGCCGATTCTCATTGGACCTCCTTGAGTCATATGTTGTACCTAAATTGGTAGCCTGCTAGCTCCTCCTGAAAAGGGTGGTGTGGGAGGTGATGGTGGGGCTGGTATCACTCAATCGAGAAAGTGTGGAGTTTCTGAAGTAACATCAGGTGCTGTTATTAGAAGGAAGAACAGATGTGGTCAGGCAAAGCCAGCAGTTACCACTGGAACAGTGGTTTTCAATCTTGTAATACATTAGAGTTACTGGGGAACCAAAAGGGGCCTGGTGTGATTCCCAGTCAGGGCACACGCCTGGGTTGAGGACCAGGTCCCCTGCTGAGGCAAGCAAGACACAACCTATTGATGTTTCTCTTGCACATTGATGTTTCTCTACCTCTCTTTCTGCCTCCCTAAAAATAAATAAATAAAATCTTAAAAATTAAACACCTCTAAAAATGGGGAATTACTTGGACTGAGCGTGACCCAGGCATCAGTATTAGTTTAAACTCTCCTGGTGGCTCTAGAGCAGCTAAGGCAGAGAATCTCTGCACCAGGGATATTAATAGTGAATTAAGCCTTAACCCTGGGGAATGCCTTGGAGTGCAACGGGCGATGCCAAAGGACTGCATCTCTCTGGCAGAAGACACTGCAGAAAGCTAGGGTCAGTATGGTTCAGGAGTTATGGAAATGAACTGGGGTGGGCAGACAGGGAGCTCTAATTGTCCCCAATTCTAAGTATATTAGCTACCACCTTCTGTGTACACAAGCTGCCAGCCCTGATGACAAAGTTTAAAATAAAATTTTGAGAAACTGCTTGCTCCAAAAAGCCAGAAAAATCTACTATGACACCCCCAGTTACAGAATTAAAGGTACAAGTTTAGCTACCCTGAGAGAGTCCCCTCACCTCCAAGGTCAAGTGTAGAGAACCTAGGGGTGTCCGTGGCATCTTTCTGCCTGATGAGCCCATGCCTGACTCCCCTGTACCCCTCAGAGGGGGATGGAACAGTCATTTCCATCTTTGCTACTGCAGTGTTTTCTCCCAGCTGGTTGTAGGAGGCAGAGTCTTTTCATCTTTCTAGTGAGGAGAAGTTCTGGCCAATCACAAGAAGCCAACTTGAGACTGCAAATGTGAGGATGAGATGGCAAAATCTGTTTTTGGACCTGTAAGAGACACCCTCTCTGCACGGAGAGCTGCCCCAGAAAGCTTGTTGTCAGGCAGGCGCTGGCAGCTGTTCAGAGCCCCAGGGTGGGTGGGGGAGTCAGAGTTCTGCCCGCGGCCTGGATCTCTGCACCCAAAATTCCACATCTTCCTTTACCAGGGTACAGGTCCTCAACAAACACAATGTGGGGTTTCTCCTGGAACTTTCATTTTGGAGAAGCCATGAGAGAATGCTCAGAGAAAGGCAGGGGGCTGCAGTAGGCAAGGTAATGGACTGGAAGTCCAATCCCCAACACACTGACTCCTGTCCTGTCTTCTTTGACTTGGGCATGTGACAGAGCTTCTTTGAACCTCAGTTTCCTCATCTGTAAAACGGGGTGCTACATGCTGTCTGAAAATCCTCTAGGGTCTGCAAATCCCAAAGTTATGATAAGGACGGGCAGGGCCGCCAGCCTGCTTTGTTTTTTAACTGGTCATTTGGAGTGTTTATGACCCCCTTGTTGTTTTGTTCTTAAAATTTTTAAATGTCTTTATTAACAACAATTAGGCTGGTCATTCCTTTGTCTTCTTCCTCATTGGTTTCTTGGGCACAGCTCACCTAGACAGCGCCGCAGTCCAGCAAGTGTTGGCTTTCCTTCTTGGTTGGCTCATGCTATTGATGTTTCGAGAACAAATACGACCCCCTCTCTTAAGAACAAGAGATACCCCCTTTTCACCTTGTCCTTTTCGCCCCCCTTCGTTCTCACCCCCCATCTTTGTCATTCTAGGAGCATAAACGCCGGGGAGGAGGCCCGCAGTGTGTGACAGGCAGCCCAGCCAAGTCCCCCTCTCCTTCCCACTGCTCTAATTCTGGTACATTACACGGAGACAGTCTGCACTTTGCAGCTATGGAGGCTGAGCCCGCTTCCGTTTGTGCTCTTCTCTCCTGCCCTGTCTCCCTCCTCCCCCGTCCCTCCCCCTTTCTTCCACTGCTGTTTACTGATCCCCTAAGTCGTGATGACGTGCCAGGCAATGTGCCAAGTGCCAGGGCCCCGAATTCATCAGGGGGTGGATTAAAAAGCTCTGCTCTGAAGGAGTCTCCTGGGGGCAGATGTGGAAATAAACAAACAGTGACAGTACAGTGACAATACAGCGCCCCGAGGGCTCCCGCGGAAATGAGCACAGGCTGTTTGGGAAGCCCCCAAGAGCACCCTGACCCAGGGGCACGCCGTGCGGGCGCCCCGCGCCCCCGGAACAGATTGCGGAGGGGCGGTGCGGGGGAGGTACAGCTGCAGCAGCCCTGCTGGCCGCCAGCGCCGCCTGTGCCGCAGTGAGGCGGGATCCCGCCCCCCAGCCGCGGCCCCGGACGAATCAGTGCCGCCTGCAACCCACTGCGGCGGGGCGGACAGAGCCCTCCCGCCCACGCCCTCTCCGCATCCCTCCCTCCCACCCCCACGGGCTTCTGCCCTAGTGTTGTGGCCTCTGAGCCTTCGACTTCTGCTCGCGTGGGGCTGCGGCTCCCCGGCTTTCCGCTCGCAGCACCGAGCGGCGGCCGCTGGAGCGAGACTAAGGGGATGCGGTACCCGGCGCCCCCGCCCCTCCCGCGCCCGCCCGTGGTGTGATCGCCCAGACGCAGTGTTCCTGTGCATCAAGAACGCTGAGCAGGGAAAGGGGAGAAATAGAAATGGTGAAACATGACTCAGGATTCTTGAAGCGGCTACGACACTGTGCAGAGGGTTCACTCCGGAAGGAGAGGAGGGAAGCAAGAAGCTTTGGGAGATTCTAAGTCTCAAACACAGGGGCCTTGCCCCAACACTTAGCTTGAAATTCTGCAAGAAAGTAGAAATGAAGTTATAATGTATAGCTCTAAAAATATCATACTGGTGTATTTGAATGTATTCACACCAAGCAAGTGACCCAGAAAAAGGAAATAAGATCCCAAAGCCTTGAGCATCCAATGACTAATCACTCTGCTGGGCAAAGGCCAAGTGCCTTAACCCCACTGGCCTTTCCAAATGACCTTTTGGGAAGAAATACTGGTGGCTGGATGGAAATGAAAAGCAGCAAACAGGGCCATCTGTCAGAAACCACCAAGGGATCCATCTTGATAAAGCCACCCTGAGCTTCGGAGTTGCAGATGGAGTCACCAGGTTCCTCAGAAGCCCCTGCTATGGGTGCAATCTGTCCTTCCCCAGTAGACTGGTGGTGAAGAAACGGTGCTGCCCTGGGCCTCTTGAATGAAAAGAGCTACCTCAGGCCTCCATGCAGTGTGTCTGAGATGGCGGTGATTTGTTCAGCAAAGTACACGACTTGGGATCTCAGCTGATAAAAAAGCAGTGGGAAGCCCTCTTTTTCTCTCTTGTCCATACCTGTTTGCTTCTAGATGGGCAAAAGGCTGTCCTTCCTTCATACAGAAGCCAAAGCCATGCTCCAGGAACCTAAGTCAGATTGTAACTGTTCCCTGCTCAGATCCCTCCGAGGACCATTCCAAGTCATGACCAAACCTGAAATACCCTCCACAACAGGTCCTGTTATTTCTCGCCTTCTCCTCTTCCATTCTATTGTCTCCCTTCCTCTGCTCCAGCCACAATGGCCTCCTTGAACACATCAGGCACACCCTACCTTCCTACATGGAGTACCCTGAACCCAAAACTCTCTTTCCCCAGACATTATTTCATTTTACTTCTCCCAAAAGACCATCCTATCCAAAATAGTATCTTGTCCATAGCAACTCTGTTCACTATCTTTGTAAACCTCCGTACTGCTTTCATGTCCTCATTATATGTGGATGTGTTTGTCATATATTTCCCCTAGGACATGAGTTCCCTGAGGGCACAAGTTTTGTCTTTGTGGGCTCTTCCCAATGCCTGGCACATTATAGGTGCTCGATAAATATTTCTGGAAAGAATGAGGTCAGGACAAGCCAAGGAATTTGCTCAACTTGCCATAGTCAGTTAGTGGAACAACCAGGAGCTGAACCCCCATTACCTGCCCCTGACCTAGAACTTTTCTAGTATCTCATGCTCAAGCTAGTTATTTGGAAATGATCTCAGAATGAAATCAGACTGGACAATGGCCACTGAGAAAGCCAGGCAACTTCTCAAGATGCAGTTTTTAGGGTCCTCCCTAAATGTGACTGTTTATGAAAGTAGTAAGTTCAAGAGATGTTGAATATTTAGTACATGATGTAATGCCAACCTTTGGTCTTTCCTAACATTTCTTCTTTAGTCACCTTTGAAGACTGGCTGGAAGCTGAGGTTTATAGAGTTTAGGGCCTTTGTACTAAAGCTCATCCTATCCATTAAGGCTGGAGATATTTTTGGAAGAGTAAGCCGTGCCAACTGAACCCAGAATCAGAAGATCTGTATTGAGGTGTTAGGATATGGCTGTCAGTCAGTCATTTGGGCAAAGATGGGCATTCCAAGTGGCCCAATCTTCATGTGGCCATTTTTTTGTGCCATAACAATTAGTCTCTTTTCTTAACACTTACTTTTTCTTCCAAATTTGAATATTATAAAGAATGTCCAAGAATTTCAGTAGAGCTAGTAATTTTTAAAATAGCATGATGCAAAGAAATAATTCCCAGAGTTGGAGGCAGAAAAACTGGGTTTGTGTCTTGATTGCTCTACATATTGACTCTGACCCTCTTTGTATGCCATGAAAAGGTAGGATGCTACTCTCTACTTGAAGCACTGTGATGAGGGTCAAATGAGGCAGTGTGGAATAAAGTGCTTTGTAGGTGCTACAGCACTGGGTACTTGAGTACCAAGCATGATGATCTTAGAGAATATTATAAGGGAAATTGAGAATGAAAGTCCATGTGTTGGGGGTTACAGCCAGGATGGGTGCTATGTACAAATGTGCTCTGGGCACATTAAGGAAGGGCTTAAGATCTAAAATGGAAGGTTTACAGGTATCAAGAAACAAGTCTGAAATGACCCAGGACTTCAGGGGAATGTGATCAGTGAACAAACTGTGACGGCTGAATCATAGGGCTGGATCCAGTGAGAGTTGGAGTGACCAGACAAATGGATGACATTTGATCAAACTGAGACGCAACAGAGTGGAAGGATAGGAGGAAAGGTATGGCTGGGGCTAGTTCCTATCTTCCGCCCTTTTTTCATTTAGTAAGTACAACTGGCCCTCTATAACCACAGGTTCTGCATCCTTAGGTTCAACCAATCTCAGGTCAAAAGTATTCCAAAAAAGTGTTATGTTTTTGCTGACATGCACTGTGTAGTTAGGCCTAGGATGATTGTATCTGTACTGAATATGTACAGACATTTTCTTCCTATCATTATTTCCTAAACAATACAATATAACAACTACTTATGTAGCATTTACATTGATATCATACATCAGATATCATAAGTGATCTAGAGATGATTAAAATTATACAGGTGGATTTATATGTGTGATATATATATGTATATGTACATGTATATATACATGTACATATACATATATATATATAATCTCCTTTCCTATTAGGTACTTGAGCACTCTTGGATTTTTGGTATCCATGGAGGGTCCTGGAACCAGTTCCCAGTGGATACTGTAGAAAAACTGTATTATTGAATGCCGACCAGGTGTTATGCATAGTCTTTTCATCATCTCCAGGAAGCTGTCCCAAGATAATTGATGAATAGCCAAGTTCTTCATCTTGCAAGTGGGCTGGTATTGGAACATCCTTCTTTTCCCCAGCCAACACTTAACTTGGAGCAGTTGAATAAAGAACTGGGGGATTTGAACTCCCAGATACCTAGAAAAGCATGTAATTTTCTATAGCTAGTAACTGTTGCAGGTTTATATGGAGGCAGAAGAATTGGGTTTTATGGGGCTTTGGAGATTAGGATACATTCAACAAATCTGAAATGGCAGAATCAGATCAAAGAAAATAACGTTTTTATCTCTTGGTATTTTTATTTTTTAATTTTAATTTTTAATTACAGTTTACTTTCATAAAATATCTACACTTATCCTTTTATTATCAATAGACTTTTCTATGTTTTCTACCAGTTGTCTGCCTCTATGTTGTCTGTTTAATCAATAAGTCACTAGAGGATAGGCAGTCTGTTTTCCTTACACACCAAGCACCAAGTCACTATGTAAAGAACTACATAGAAAATATTGTCTATAGCAATGTGTTTTCTCTAACACACTAACTATAAAATAGCCTTCAAGTGCCTGAAGATTTCAATCATTCATTGAATATTTGTATGGTACTTATGATATTTTCCTTTGTGGATGTAACTTCATCTACCTTATTTTTACAATTTGGGTCCCTGATAATAGCTCTTCATAGCTCTATGATGATACAACTCTTGATATTGAAACCTCTGATAAGAGGTGCCTGGAAAGAAACAGATAACAAAAAGCAGGCCCTATTTGTATTGAATGGGAAGATGAAAGAAAGAGTATCAGTCAGATATTGCTACATAACAAATCAGCTCAAAACTCAGTAGTTTCAAATAATTTTTATTTTGTTTGTATATCACTGGTTGGACGATCTAAGCTGGATTCCAATGGGCTTGGCATAAAGCTGCCAATTGGATCTCGATATCTGTACACATCTTTGCACTTGGTGCAGCAAACCAAATTAGGTGGATAATTGCAGCACAAAAGTGCAAACCCAACAAAGCAAGGTCATGTCAAATCTCCGTTGCATCAGGTTTACTAACATTTCATAAAGCAGGTCACATTGCCACATTTATTGTCAGTGAAGAAGGGGAGTATATTCTGCCCCTAGCGGGAAGAATTGAAAAGGACATGGTTACAGAGCGGTGAAGCACTAGTATCAATAATGCAAAATTAGAATTCAGTTTCTGTCATATGGGAATATCACTTTATTTCTTCTCCCATTTTTGAAGGCCTTTTTGGCTGTTCATTAACTGGCAAATGCTAAATCGGATTGCTAGACATAGAATCAAACAGTCTTGGGTTCAAGTCCTAGTGGCACCAGTTATTATCTGCATTTTTGAGTGGTCATTTAACCTCTCTAAGCCTCCATTTCCTCATCTACAAAATGAGAGTAATAATTCACGCTCTCTTATCTCATAGGTTGTTATAAAGATCGAATTAAATGAGATCATGTCTTTGAAAGTGTTCTGTAAACTGGAAATAACTGTACATGCAAGATATCATTACTGTGCAAAGAGCGCAAAACCTTCTGACAGGCGCTGTTTGTACCAATGATTTCAGAAGTCCAGCTTCTTATCTAATTCCATTGATTTGGTGACTTGCATTATTGCTACTGTGCCCCCTCGGGCACTATTGTGCCCCTTACGCCTTTTTCCTGAGGTAGTCAAAGTGAATTATACACAGTCTGAGGTAGGCATGGGGTAGTCATAGCAGAATTACCAAGAAAGAGCAATAGGAAGAGGTCATATAGCCAAGAAGAAATTTGGCCCACTTCTTGTTCTGATGAATGTTAGTTCTGCCCTCAGTGGTTTTTCTAGGATCTCAGAACATGGAATTTTGAAGTCAACGTTTTTTTTGTTGGGGTTTCAAAATTTCTTCCTGGTTATTTTTCCAGTTTCTATGGAGGATGGCTCATGCTATGGAATCCAAGGCCAACACATACAGAATAATGTACAGCTTTGAACAGTGCCTGTGGTTTCCTTTGCTTGGCTTTCATTTCAGTGATAAAATTCTTATTTTCATGAATGCACTTAAAAATACATATGTATTTAACAACTTTAGCGGTCTACATGATACATATTCATATCTGGAATACCATCTGCTATATCTATTGGAGTGAGTTGGTTTCTAGGTGTACGCCATCCAACCTCATCCAGGAGATGGCCTGGGGAGTCCAGATGGCTTGTGGCATTTCCCTGGCCACACCAATACCTGGGCTCAGGCCCAGGAAGTAGGTTGAGATTAAGGATGAGCATCACACCAAATGGGCTAAGATTGGATCTTAAGTTGATCTGACTTTTCAGGCTGTATCTGAAGGACGAAGGAAAAGCCATGGAATATTTCTTGTGATTTCCCAGTGGCAAAACTCATTGCTTAGAGGGTTTCTCCCCAGTGCAACTGTTTAAGCAAGGCCTAAGTGCAGTTCTGTAATCTCAGGTTTTCTAAGAAGAAACATCCCACATTACATCCAGGATAGTTATAGGGTCAAAATGTGAGCCTAAGATAAAGTAAATAAGCAAGTGAAACAAAAACTCAACATTTAGACCAAAATTAATGGGGGAAACGGTGACAGTGGATGGAATCCAGATTCCTTAGTTCCAACCTGAACTTTGTCCCTAATTAGCTATGAAGTTTTGAGCAAAGCATTTCAATGATATGTGCCTCAGTTTCCTCATCTGTGACAGGAATGTATTAGACCATATTCTCTTAAAGGTCCATCCAGCTTTGTCATCTGAAACGTTCATGACTTTCCTATCCTTATTGATAAAATGAGGAAGTTAAACCACTTCATTTAGAAGGCAATAACTCTTTCATCCCATGATTATAATTTCTAATAAGAGCAAAATGGAATTGCACTGGGCTCAATGCAAGCCATGTTGGCCATATGTGTTCTTTGGCAAGAATTTAGGATTAGAAGATGGAAAGGAACAAAGAAGAGACATGGGCCTTTTCCCATTGGCATTAAAGTGAATGTTTAGTTTAAACTGCCCAAAATAAAAATAAAACAAAGGAGTCTACATGTTAACATTTTTCGTGTAAATAATAGACAACATCCCATTAGTGAGACTAGTCAGAGAGTGCATTATTTAAAAGTGCATTTTTCATCTGACAGGTGCCATTTGGAGAGCAAATGTATGTTTCTGGCAAAGCCCTGTGCCTGTTGATGTTTTTCTTAGCTTGGAGGGTTTAGAACTGGGAGAGAGGTTATGCAGAGCAGGGAGTGCATTCAGAGATTAAACATGTCTGTGTTGCTCATCTTTCAAGACCACCAAATTATCAGTAATAACCTCAGTTACTCTGATTCTTCCAATATAAGAATCCAGACAGCTCACAGTTACTGCTGGAGCCTGAGGATTAATGAGCATCCTCTGCACCTTGGGGTGTGCATGGTTTTACTTCTCTTTTTCACCTAAAATATTCCATCTAGTACAGCACCCTCTGTTTGGCCAGCACTGATAGGAAATAATGCATTGGCTTACGGGTTTTGAATTCATAGCTCCTGTTCTAGGCTGAGTCTATGTCAGAATGGTCTGTGTATATCAGCCTATTCTAGCGGTGGAAAGATAAAAATTATGTAAGCTAAACAAAGTGTGGGGTGCATTTTTAAAGTTGCAAGTAGGTGTTACTTGTTATAAATTCCCGTGGACCAATGTTGCCTGAGTTTGCTGCTCTGTTAAAGGGTGACTCAGTTCGCAAGGGCACAAGTACAAGTAATTTGGTTAGAAGGTGATAGCAACAAGCCCACAGAGAAGTGAGGAAGTGAGACAGGGAAAGGCAGGCATGGGTTTTGCCAGAAACATCATCAAACAAATTAGGCTCAACCCCACCAGGGAACTTTGAGAACCCAGAGAGAAAACGTACCTTGGACTTATACCTAGGGTTCAAGGAAGCTGGGGTATTTGTCTGTGAACCGCTGCCAGTCATTGGTTGAGAGCTGCCGCGAAAGGATATTAATTACCTTTTGTACTAATGTTGTACTAAGGGAGAACCCCTAGAGTAAGCCCTCAAAAGTAGGAATTCAGGTAGGAGAGCATTATAATGGCAATATTTGAAGGGATGAGGACAGGGCCCCACCTATACTTGCTACAAATACATATGTTAAGGAGACTACCTGTAGCAAATAGATATATGTAAATGAAATTATTAGAATTCCCCACTCAAAATTAAATAATAAAGGAGCAATAATCATTCAAAACTGAAATATCTAAAGATCGCGGTAGCTTTAGGTAAAGCTCGGTCCAGGCTTTTCAATGTTTTGAGAAGGGGTTTCTTTTCTGTATTTCTTTGCCCCACTCATTATGTGTTGACTCCCTCGGTAGTTTCTACCTTTATGGTTGCAAAACAGCTAACAGTAAGTAGCTCCTTGTGACTATATTTTCGGGATTCAACATCTAGCCAAGAAAAGAAAGTCTGTTTTCCGAATAGCTTAAACAAGTCCTGGAATTAAGTTTTTGATTGCCTTGATTAGGGTCATGATTTCACCTTTAAACCAATCACTACATCCAGGGGCTTTAAGTCTATGAAGACTCACTTCTGAGTTTCTGGAAGGTGGGAGAATGATGACTCTAACTCAAAACACATGGCTGAGAAATTTAGTCTGTTGCGTCAGGGATAGGAAGTAGTTAATACTGAGGCCCTTAAATCTGATAGTAGAGGTGCTTGATAACCTTAAGCAAGGGAGCTAAATCAATAATATTGTATTTCAGCTCCCTGATGTCAGAATCTATCCAAATGTCCAGGGAAGTGAGAAAAGGATTAACTGTGTGGTAAGGGAGAAGGGGGAGGCAGGAAGGAAAAGTAATGGTGAAAAGGTTGGGTACCAACAGCCACACCAGGGAGCTGAATTCAGACTGTATCTTTGACAACACTAATGCTGGGTAATATTTATTTAGCTGAGCCTAATAAGCAGAGTAAAGAGTCTCATCTCTCAAATTGGCACAGCAAGGGGCCACAGCAGCCAGGGTGCTGATAATTAACAGTGAAATGCCTGGCATGGTCTCTCCCTGGAACATCCCAAAGGGTGTCTGGGACTGCTGGGCAAATTCATCTTCCTCTTGTCAGCTGAGCGATGGATGGAGCTTACTGCAGAAAATGACTGGAGCAGCCAGCCAAAGGCAGAACAAAATGGCTGCCCTGAGCAGGCAGGCTTGGCTGAGGAGGGCAAACTACCTCTTACTTGTGAAAGATCACATATACATGTTGCATTTTCAATATCCATAAACAAAGATCAATACTGGCAAAGGGATTATATTGTTTTCAGTTCACAAGTGCAGCATTTGAAACAGTAGTTGCAGAATCAGAGAAGGTTAAAACTCAACAAACTCTGGACACTATGTAGTTCAGCCATATGAAATCAAGCAGAGATGTGTGGCTTGCCTAAACCCATGGTGACTTCATTGTAGAGCTGATGCAAGAACTCAACACTCCTGTGCACCAGTTTAATGTTTGAGATCTAACCTGGACATAGATCTTGTTCCCCTTTAATAACTGAGTCACTTGGTGGAATTTATACAGTAGGTCAGTAGAAGATGAAAGACTCTAATCTTATTTAGCACTGTCCATGAATAATTTTGGAAGCCCTCTCTAATTAGCTAATAATAGTGATGATGGGGATGATAGATAATAATTAGCTTTAAAAATATACCAGGCACTATGCTAAGTAATTTGCATGTATTACTATTTTGAATTTTAATCTTCATAAACTTTTTGTTGTTGTTGTTGTTGAATGCAGAAATTTTTTATTTTTTTTATTTTTTTATTTTTTTTAATTAATTTATTTACTTTTTAAATACATTTGTCTCTGCCTTCCCCCCACCTCTTTCCCTTGCCCCCTCCCACCTTCCCTCCCTCAGCTCTTCCCCTTTGGTTTTGTCCATGAGTCCTTGCTATATGTTCCTTGACTTTCCCCTTCCCTTCCCTTTCCCTGCCCCCCCCTTCCCTCTTGTCTCTGTTGATTTCTTTTCCTTTCAGTGTTGCTGGTCATATTTTCCTTGCTTCTTTGCATTGTTGGTTAGGTTCCGCTTATAGGTGAGATCATATGGTATTTGTCTTTCGCCCCCTGGCTTATTTCGCTTAGCATGATGCTCTCCAGTTCCATCCATGCTGTCGCAAAGTTTAGTACTTCTTTTTTTCTTTCTGCTGCGTAGTATTCCATTGTGTATATGTCCCATAATTTTTTGATCCAGTCATCTACTGATGGGCATTTAGGTTGCTTCCAAGACTTGGCTATTGTAAATTGTGCTGCTATGAACATTGGGGTGCATAGGTTCTTTTGTATTGGCGTTTTGGTGTTCTCAGGGTATAGTTCCAGCAGGGGAATCGCTGGATCAAAAGGCAGTTCCATTTTCAGCTTTCTGAGGAAATTCCACACTGCTTTCCATAGTGGCTGCACCAGTCTGCATTCCCACCAACAGTGGACTAAGGTTCCCTTTTCTCCACAGCCTCGCCAGCACCTGTTGTTTATGGATCTGTTTATGATGGCCATTCTGACCGGTGTGAGGTGGTACCTCATGGTGGTTTTGATCTGCATTTCTCTGATGGCTAGTGATGCAGAGCATCCTTTCAAATGTCTCTGGGCCCTCTGTATCTCCTCCTTAGAAAAGCATCTGCCCGGGTCCTTTGCCCATTTTTTGATTGGATCGTTTGTCTTCTTGGAGTAAAGTCGAGTGAGTTCTTTGTATATCTTGGAGATCAAACCTCTATCTGATGTATCATTAGCAAATATATTTTCCCAAATGGTTGGCTCCCTTTTCATTTTGCTGATGTTTTCTTTAGCCGTGGAGAAGCTTCTTATTTTGATGAGGTCCCAGTTGTTTATTCTTTCCTTTATGTCCCTTGCTTTAGGAGACATATCAGTGAAAAAATTGCTGCGTGGGATATCTGAGAGTTTCCTGCCAATGTTCTCCTCTAGGACTTTGATGGTGTTGTGACTTATATTTAAGTCTTTTATCCATCTTGAGTTTATTTTTGTGTATGGTGTCAGCTGATGATCCAATTTCAATGTTTTGCATGTAGCCGTCCAGCTCTCCCAACACCATTTGTTGAAGAGGCTGTTATTGCTCCATTTTATGCTTCTGCCCCCTTTGTCGAATATTAGATGTCCATAGAGACCTGGGCTTATTTCTGGGCTTTCTATTCTGTTCCACTGGTCTATGAGTCTGTTCTTGTGCCAGTACCAGATTGTTTTGAGTATAGTGGCTTTGTAGTAGAGTTTGATGTCCGGTATTGTGATCCCTCCTACTTTGTGTTTCTTTCTCAAAATTGCTGCGGCTATTCGAGGTCGTTTATGGTTCCATATAAATTTTTGAAATGTCTGTTCTATTTCTGTGAAATACATCATTGGTATCTTAATAGGGATTGTGTTGAATCTATAAATTGCTTTTGGTAGTATGGACATTTTGAGGATATTAATTCTTCCAATCCATGTGCACGGTATATGCTTCCATTTATTTGTGTCTTCCTTAATTTCTTTTTTCAATGTTGTATAGTTTTCTGCATACAGGTCTTTTGTGTCTTTGGTTAAATTTATCCCTAGGTACTTTATCTTTTTTCGTGCTATATCGAATGGTATATTTTTCCTGAATCTTCATAAACTTTTTGATGTGAGTACTATTCTGATTGTATGATGGAGGAAATTGACATTTACAGATTTTATGAACTTGCCCAAGAACACACAATTAGTTAATGGTGAAGCCAGGATCTGATATCATGTGATCTCATTCAAGAGCCAAGCCTATGCCTGTAACCACTACTAACTTCAACTTTTCCTTCCCAACCCTGCCAGTGTCTCAATGACTTCCACTTGATTTTGCTTCTCCAAGAAGAAATTCTATATCCTGAGCAATCCAGTATCTTTTCCTTTCTCTAACCAAAAAGATGTAAGTTTGTAGATTTGCTGTTAATGATTTTGGAGATTTGGTATTTTTTCAGAGGATCACAAAACACTGCATTTACATACTTAAAGACAGTTTTCCAAAATGTCAGTTCAAAATAGAGATTTATCAGGATTTGAAAATGAAATAATTTTCTCTTATTGCTGACTACGAGCTGTCAAGAATGTGCAAGTTGTATTCCAGAATTAGAACATTGTGGGGGCACCTGACCCCACCCAAGGGATCCCTGCCAATCTTATTTCCCCACCTCTGATCTGCATGACTTCCAATTCTCCTTCCTTCAGTTTCTCCAGATGGCAGACATCTTTCAGCCTCCTGGCTCCTGCAACTTATTCTTACTGAACTGAAGCCAATTCCTGAAATCGAACTTCCTCCTCTTGAAAGGGGTGTGCATAGCTTCCACAGGGATGAGGCCATCTGACTCCACTGCCTGTTGCCTTCTCTTGCTAATGTCCTTATTTGACCTCAGTTTTTCCCAGTTGGTCCCACGGAGAAGGGGGACCAACTGACCATTGGCTTGACTTGCATCAAGTTTCCCTGTTGGCCCCCTTCCCATCCCAATTCTTCTTTCCTCAACTTCATCATTAATGTGCCACTCTTCTCTACTTTGGGGCATTATTGTAACTTAGGACAAGGTGAACTAACTCTGATATTTTAAACTGCAAGCAGTTTTGCCAATTACATCACCATAGAGTGGGCTCAAGGATGACCAAAAAATTGATTGTTCATCTGCAGGAGTATTGGGTGAAATTGCTTAGCATGAAGGACAAACCCACCCCAAAAGAATGGATGATTGAGGCAGAGGCAAGGATCACATAAAACATACCTGAACGTAGTTTGTGCTTTTCTTTTTCTATCTTTTTCTAGCCCATCTTAGCTTGTTAAGACCTAAATTTGCCTCTCTTTTCTATCTTTAAGCAATCATTGTCATATGACATAATCTAAGATTTTTTTTACATTATTAATAAACAATTTCCATGCTCCTGTCTTCTAGAAATTTTTAACCTACCTGCATATTTATGAGATGCATAATGGAGTACTTTGCAAAAGTATGAAGAATCAATTAATGAGGGTTTTTACTGCTCATTGAGGTCACCTTAAAAAAATTTCTTTTGCTGAATCTTCTTTTTATATCCTCCATGTAAGTACTTCTTACTTTCCCTCTACATCTGTGTTTATATTTTAATTTATTGTTTTACTTGTTATTTCTTTTATGTTGAGTCTTGATGAAATCTGTGAGTTATCTCTCCTCATTAAAATGTCCAAATATCATACACACACATTGTCCAAACCTCAAAGTGTTCATTGATGTTCATAGCCACAGAAATCCATTCCTCATACTGCTATCTGACTAATGACATCATTTTACTTTCTTAGTCCCTGTCACTTCCAGAATACAAAATAAAGCTCAAAGCCTTTCATGACTACTGCTCAAATTCCTGTTTTTTCAATTCATCTTCTATTCTAACAATGTTTTATGTATTCTTATCTCTTCATGTCTTTGCTCAGGCAGTTTTCTTGACCTGGAATAATTTTACCTCATTCTCTTCCTTAAAGAATCATACACATCTTTCCCAATCTCATTAATGGCACTTTCTGTGAATCCTTCTATCACCCTGTCTGACATAAATGACAAAAACAATCAGGATTCATCACTTCTTTCTTTTCCTTACAACTCCCTCAGGCTTTTCTCTTTGATAGGATTTAGGAGCATGTAAATCTTAAGGTTAAATAAAACATTAAAATTAATTTTGTAAATTTTTTTTGTCTCACATTACTCATTTATTTATAATAATAGTACCTAATTGTCTTTCAATAACAATAACACTCAATTAATATAAATGATGATTTATGTTTGATGTCATAATGAACTTATAGTAATTTTCAAGCTAGGAACAATAACTTATACGGAATTTAATGAAATGAATTCACTAATATGCTAAAAAATCAAAAGAAAGAATAAGCAAATTGTTACTATACATGAAAAATTCATAAATATCTGTGAAGTTCTAGGAGTTGGAATAAAATCTGTATATGTCTTAGTTGCAAAAAATAATAACACATAATAATAGAAATTTAAATTTAATGTGTAACTGTTTTGTGCTAGGCACTGATCCAGCTACTGGGCACAGTAGTGAATGATACAGGTAGAGACTCTGCTCTCATGGAAATTTTTTTTTTTTTTTAGAATTTAAAGGGAAAAAAAGAGTTTACTAGTGAAGCTGGGAGACAGGGAGAAGGCTACTGCACAGGCATTCAAGAAGAGGAAGGAATATTTAAGACTTTTCAAAAAAAAGGGGTGCGGACTTCTCACAAGAGCATCATTGGCCAAGTTGTGTCCTTATATGGGCTGTTCATTTGTGATCACGGATGCTTGGGATGTGTTATTTAGTATGCTAATATATTATAATGAGGGAATAATGAGGCTATAGCAAGGCAAAATTTGTTACCATGTTGAATCAATCTGGTCTTCTGCTGGTTCTAAGACATAAATCCGTTGAGGGTTGATCTTGCACTCGAATTTTCTTTATATTGGAAGTAGGAAGACTAGAAATAAGTTTTAGAAAAAAGATACTTACAAATATTAAGAATTTGGAAGAACATTACTTTGAGAAATCAGGTAGAGAATGACTGGGGGAAAGGGAAAGAAGAACATTATTAATTTTCTGATTGGGAGGTCATGAAAACATCTCTAACATTTGAATTGAAACCTGAATGGTAAGAAGGTGCTGGCTAGGTGAAAATAAAGGGAAGAGAAAGTCAAGTAGAGGGTAGAGCAAGTGCAAAGGGCCTGAGGTGGGAGCTCACTAAAGCAAAGATAGGCCAGTGGGTGCTGGGAGAGAGATGTTCCTAGATGAGGTCAGAGAGGGGTAAGGCATTTGAAATGTATTTTCAATGACATAGAGATTTCTAGTTCTGCAAATTACTTGAGAACAAACATATATAGCTATTGTGGCTGAGCATAGTGCTTGGCAAAATAATAAATGCTCTATTACAACCAAGTTATTTTGAGCATATTAAGATGCTTCTTATTGTAAACTAGAAGAAAGTTGTTTCCTGTTCTATGCAATGGATGTCCATGGTCACATTTGGCTAAGAGGAAATTTAGCCATTAAGTAACAACTCTTGAATTTCAATTTCCTCCAAGGACCATTGTGGGAGTTTTATGAGCTCATAACAATCCTACTTGTCCTGCAAGTTTCCATTCATTTCACTTTCTCCAATTCTATCTTATCGCTGAAATGGTTTGAAGCCTCAGGAGTTTTACAAGCTTCAATCTGCTCTTGGCTTTTTGCCTCCTGACATTCAATTTTCACACCTACTTTTATGAATTCAAGAATGGTACAGACTGGCTTCCTCTGATAGCATTTTTTTTTTCCTTTCAACACATTTTCAATCATTACTTATTTAGAAGATTGTATAAAACATATATGTTCAGCTTAAAGAATAATTACAAAGCAAATACTTGTATAACCTCTTCTGAGGTTAAGAAATAGAATTGTACATTTTAGAAAGTGGGATTTTAGAACCGAAAGCAACCTTTGATCTAAAATCACCTGGTTTGTATCACTTTTATAGATGAAAAGTCTAAGGCTTAGAACTAGCAAGTCATTTTATACAGGCCATACAACAGTTACTGACAGACATCATGAAATCCAAACTAGCAGGCCCCATAGGGATTAGGGGCTCAGCTTCTCAGAGCAGGTTTTCTAGGCTCGAGATGAACATTTTCAGTCAGAGTTGAGGGGGGATGAGCTAGTTTTCTCCAGAAAGGACAATTGTTTCCCTTTCCAGAAGCTCTCTATGAAGGTAACACTGTTAGTTTACTCTCAAGGTGCTTGCTAATTTCATATATGGTTGGATATTTAGCATGGGGTTTTCTTTATTTTATTTTATCACCAACTTGGCTCATGTTTAAAGTTAATATTTTCTAAGTATCATAAGATTTTTGGTGAGTAGTGGAATCATAAGTGATTTGGAGCTTTATTTCAGTGGCTCTTATTCCGAAGAGTTTTATTTGGAGGAGTGGGGTATTGTAATCATATCTGATAATTTTCCTAGCAGGGTTGAGATCTGGACCTGGATGATTCTGTGTCATTAGCATTGTTTCTCTCTCTCTGTCTTACACACACACACACACACACACACACACACCACACACCACACACACACACAAACATACACTCACACATTCACTCACGTCAATGACTCAATTAACACTGGTACCTTGGAAACATCAAAGAATAGAGACAAAAGTCACATAAACATCTGTATCCCTCCATCTATCATTTTTGTTTACCATAAGAAACTTTCTTGACCCTCATAGGAAAAAGAGGATGGGCAAGAATTTTGGATCCCTAAGAATTAATTCAAAGGTGGAAAACTAAAATGTCTTCTTATCTAGGTAGAAAATATAAGTTTAGTGTACAAAGAGTTGTTGGGGCCCATGATTGGTGATTATTTGTCCAGTTGTGATACTGTGATATAATACAAAATACATATTTTTGTCTTTATCTCAGATTCCTGGCACAGAACTCCTTAAACCCTT
Organism: Pteronotus mesoamericanus; assembly: GCF_021234165.1. NCBI lineage: Eukaryota > Metazoa > Chordata > Mammalia > Chiroptera > Mormoopidae > Pteronotus > Pteronotus mesoamericanus. The sequence goes on along the minus strand of NW_026555105.1, from coordinate 28,806,870 downwards.
GGCATTTCTGAGTGATGGTTTTAAGAAAAGCTTTTTCCATTATTCATAATAAGCCCCTTTAATTATACCTGTGTTTATGCTAATGAGGTGACTCTTGGACAATGGTAACTAGTTGCCAAAGGAACTAACCATGTAATTACAGGGTTGGAACTTTCAGCCCCTCCCCACCTCAAACTGCCATGGGAGAGGAGTTTGGGAGTTGGATTAATGGTTAATGGCCAGTTATTTAACCAATTGTGAAGCATGTATAAACATTTTATTTGTTTACTTTTTAAAGCTTTTATTTATTTATTGTTAGAGAGGGGGAGGAAGGGAGAAAGAGAGGGTGAAAAACATTGATGTAAGAGGGCAATACCGATCAGTTGCCTCCTGTACAGGCCTGATCAGGGACATAGCTCAAATCACAGGCACGTGTTCTGACTAGGAATTGCAACTGAGCCACACTGGTGAGGACAAAGTATCCATAAACATTTTAACTGAAGGGGTTTGGAGAGCTTTCTGATCGCTAAACACATTAAGGTCCTGGGGAGCTGTACACACACAGAGTTCTTAGAAGCTTAAAGATGGCCCACCCTGTCCCATCATACCTTGCCCTATGTGTCTTTTCCACTTGGTTCTTCTTTCTTTGTATCCTTTATAATAAATGGATAATAGTAAGTAAAGCATTCTTCCTGAACTCTGTGAGCCATTCTAGCAAATTATCAAAATTGAGAAGGGACCATGGGAACCTCTGACTTACAGCCAATTGGTCAGAAATACAGTGAAAGCCTAAGACTTTGATTGGCATTGGAAGCAGAGAGCAGTCTTGTGGGGATGAGCCCTTAACCTGTGAGGTTTGTACTAACTCCAGGTAGTTGGTGTCATAATTGAGTTAAATTGTGGGACACTCAATCTATGTCCACTGAGAATTGGAGAATTGCTTGGTGTGGAAAAAAAAAAAACTAATATACATTTGATGTCAGAAGTGAGTAGTAGAAGTAAAAATGTTTTTTTTTTTAATTTTTCTTTATGAGCCTAAAGACATTCAAGCATTTGAATACCCCATGAAGACAAAAAGAAAAGAAAATTCAATTGTAGGTGGAACAAAGTTCATAGTCACTGCTAACCTACAAATAAAAGGCCAAAATGGGAAACAACAAGCATTTATTTGAGATTTAAAAAATAGCTATTTGGGAAGCACTGATTCGGCCAGAAGCCTAAATAGTGCTCTGATTAGGAGTCAAAGCCAAGGGGTATCAATGTGAAAGGGAAGGGGAACAATTATATCAATAGAAGGAATGCATTTCTATTAGTACAGAGACGCTAACATAGTGACACTAATTATAAAGAATGTTTTTAATTTTCAGTTTGGTAGGCATCAGTCTGGTAGTCACAATATCTGCTTTTCTGAATCTTTGCAAACGGTTATTTGGGACTTAGACTCAGTCCAAAGGTTGTGTGGCTCAGCTTTGATATTCCGAAAGTTAGAGGCCTACGATGTGCAAGGCGGTTCCTCTGGGATGGCAGCGCTGCTTCCATTCTACAGTGGCTCTCATTATGTTTTACATCACCTCCTTCTACGTTCGTCATCTTTGAATCTTTTCACACTAGTCAAATCCAATTAAAATGGCAGTAAAATTAGTGTTAGTGAGGGAAATAGTTTCAGAGTGAATGTGTATTTGTTCAGGGTCCTGGCAGTGATGATGGCGAAGAAGGAGGGGTGAATCGGATGGGGCAATGTGGAAAACTTGGCTGCAAAGCAGCACGCCTCCTGGTAAACGAGTGTGATTTGCCATGTCTTCTCTCAATGCTTCATTTGGGTTATTTTTTTTTCCACGCTGTCTTTCAGTTCACAAATTCTTTCTTCAGGTCTGTCTGTTCTGCTGTTACAATCATTCATTACATTTTGCTTTGGCTATTGCATCTTTCAGTTCTAGAATTTCATTTTGTTATTTTAAAAAGATATATTTACAATCTTTTGTCATATTTTTCCATTTTAATTTTTATAAAGCAGATATCTATTTTAAAGTTTTTCTTACATTCATGTATAAGGAGACCCTGTGGTTTTTTCTGTTGTCTGAAGTTTTTGATATTGCTTTTTAATGATGTTCTATTTTTACCTGATTTTATTTTATGTAAGGTAATGTATTTGAAAAAAATATTTGGGGAGGTTATTTCAACCTAGGATGATGTTATCTTCTCTCTAAAGGAATTTTATTTCTTTCTATCACATGCCTGGAACACCAGCAATTTGAAATCACCATTTTAGGGATTTACATTATCTGGACAATCCATATAACTCAAGCTAAACTGTATGTGAGAGTTGGCTTTGATTCCAAGTTTTATCTTCCTGATAAGTGAGACTGACAAAAACCCTTTACCATCTGTAGATGCACCTTCCATATGGGCAAAAAGTGACAATGGTTCACCTCTCTGGATTTCTCATTTCCCTGAATGTTTACTTGGTAATTCTTCACTATCTTATTTACTGTTTTATGCTTTCAAGATGACTTTTATTACTAGTTTTTAAAATATATTTTTCCACTGTTTCCTAGGTTTTCTCAGTAATAACACTAGTCCAAATTACCTAGTCTCCCATTACTAGAAGCAGAAGCCTTGAGCTTTATATCGTGATTTATAAACTAGTTACCCAAGTATGAACTTCAGGGGCTGGTTATACACTGGCTAAGAGAACAAGATCTGAACTGCCACCTCCTCAGATATTGTTCTATTACCTGTCCTTTGGTGATTACCTCATTTCATTCTGACAGATACTTCCTGCCATTCTCCCAACTGAGCCATGCTCATGATGCAGAACTCTGAGCTAGAAGAAAAAAACAGATATCTGTCTATCATCATCCTTCCTCTCCAGTTAAATATATACATTTTAACATATGAATATATATAATATATACATATTTTAGGAAGGTTAATATGTTTTGCTGAATGGCCAATAAGAGAAGGTATGAGACGTTGGAAAATGTATTCCTTGGGATCCTGAAAAACAAGCCATTTTTCTCTTGAAAAAAATCAGGAGATGTGACATCTGCAGAATCATAAGTGTTCTTTTCGTGAGATTCAGCTAAAGACTCAACTTCTTTTCAATGCATGCTTCTGATGGGTTTGAAAGTTGGCACCTCAGTTTTTGAGCGCTTGCAAAAGAGGCTTTCTTAATTTTCTTGGCTTAAAATTCCTTAAACGCATAAAGAAATTTTTAGTAAAATTTTATTGAAATATGAAATAAATACAGGAATGTGCATATATTCAGTGTATAGCTGAATGAACTTTGGTAAACATATCCATGTAACTAGCACTCAAAAATAAAACTAAGTCATTACCAGCATGCCAAATGCCTCAGAAGGCACCTTTCATGTCCCCTTCTGATGATCTCACACTATAGATGAGTCTGCTTGTTTTGGAACTTTACACATAGCATTATTTAGTATATATTTTTGTGACTGGTTGTTTACTTTCTTTCTCTCAACACTATGTTTATAGTGTGTATTAATATCATTGCATGCAGTTGTAAATCATTCATTCTTGTTTTTTTATTAGTAGTCCATTGCATAAATATACCTCATTTTTTTTATTCATTCTGCTATTGATGGGACATGGGGATTCTTACAATTTATAAATAGTGCTTTTACAGAAATTCTTGTGCCTTCTTGTCACTTTTCAATAAACATAGATATCAGGAAATTCTTGACCTTTCATCTTTTAAGTATTATCCTGTTCACCAGGATTTTAACCCAGATTTTTGTCCTTGATCTTTTAATTGGAACTAAATACAGATGATTTCCATGACCTACTTTGTGAATAAGCTGGAAGAACTTTGTTCAGCTGACTGCAGTCTTTTGCCTGAGCCCTATCTGTAGGATCTAGTCATTGAATTGGATGTGTTTGATAAAATGATGGAAAGACCTCATTGGTAGAGTGCATCAGTTTGGCTTAAACCCAGGGTCTGTACCCTGATTCCTGAAAGTTGCTTTGTGGTTTCATCTGTGAACAAAATTATATCTACTAGTCACTATAGATTTATTGGAAGTTAATATGACATACCCTAATTTAGTGTTTTAAGAATGTGAGAAAAACCTGTTTTAAAAAACATAAAGCAGTCCCTTATGAAAATATTATAATTCTATTAGCTAATGACATCTGTGATAATTTGCAAATGCCTGTTCATGGGATCTTCAGATTGCTTAAAATCTGCTTGAAGAGAAAAACTCTCTATACATTAGAACAAAAGATGCATAAGACAGGATATTATAACCAATGTGAGTTTCTGTCATATATGCCTCAAAGCCAAATGGAGTGGTGACTTCAGGCAAGTGTGTAACTTTTATTTTGTGATGAAGATAACCAAAGAAACAAACTCCATTTTCCTGCACTCTGCCAAAATATCCTCAAGCATCCTCCCAGACGGTTGAAAAATGAGTCAGCTAAAGGACTTCAAAACAATTAAATTACAGTAATTGAAAACACATTTCATAAGAGAAATTAAATAGATTATTTGAGGTTACAGAGCATCTGCTAACGAATGTTTGTCTCAGCACGTCATACAGCTTTACTTTGTCTTCCCAAATTGTAGCATTTCTGAAATCCACTAATTTCTCCTTTCTGTATAAATTCTGAGAATGTATATATTTCTAGTTAAAGACCAGTGTTTATCACCTTCCCAGTTTTTGTCATATGTGTCATATCACCAGGGTTCAGTGAAGAAAAGAGAAACTACTCTAGATATTTCAAGCAGAAGGTGACTTAATACAGGGAAATAAGTACTTACAAAATAGTGGGAAGAATAGAAGTAAATGGCACCAGTGGACTTTTGGTTTTAAGGTCAAAGTCAGAAAACAATGATTATCACATTTTCTACTGTTGCTGCCTCCATAATCACCTTACTCCCAGGAGGCTGTTGACTACAGAGTAAATTCCTGATTCCGACTCCTGCATGTGCTTGAATCTCTCCAAGCTTCCTAATCAGCTTCCTCTGCTGCAGCAAGACTGCCTCCACTTCACTCCCCCTTTCAAAAGTAAGGCAGCTGCACCTAATTGGCACAATATAATTCATATCCAGAACCCAAACAGCCAGGATATCTAGAAAGTGTAATTTTAAGACTTCTAATCTCTTGCAAAAAAACCCAAGAGATTGAGAGAACTAACCCAAGGATATGCCACTTGTACTCACTTTACAAATTAAAGTTATTTAAAGGAGACCTTATATTTATACTGTAAATGAAAATCTAGGATCATTTGCCATTAGTAGTAAGTATTTGTCAAAGTAAATGGAAGGACTCTTTTTTTCCCTCAAGTTTCCCATGGACATTTTTCCTCACTGAAAGAATAGATTAATGTTAAAAAGACTCTTCTTCCAGGCTGTCCCCAGACTTCATTGTTTCCTGATGCTACTGCCATCTATCCACTTGTTGGGAGCCAAAACCAGTATTTGCAATTATGTTATAGGCCACCTCTGAAGTAAAGCAGACTTCTATGCAACTCATAAGCAAGGATTTGTTTCCCTGGTAGGAAACTCCTCCATCCCCCCTGTAGTTGCACATCAATGCACTTGGGAAATGCTATCTTAGTTATCAGCACCTTGAAGGTACTTTGATATTTTTTTCTGAATTTCTAGGATAGACCCCACATTTAAAAAATCCAACACGATGTTACAAATTTGGGAGAGAAGAAAATCAGGAAAGATGACTCAGGGACTTTCAAGGAGTGAAACAAAGACCAACAATTTAAAGCAGGGCCTTTTTGCCTTCGTCTAGGGCAGAGCTAGGGGACCCTGTGGTCATTCTTACAGGTTGCGCCACAAGTCCTGGATACAAGTTGTCCACTTAACATATCTCCATTCCTGGTCCTTTTGGTCTATCCTTCCTATTACCAGCTGACCAAACCCTTCTCTGCCTTGAGAATCATAGGTTTCTCCTTTCTTCCTCTACTTCATTTTGCTTAGCATATTCCTTAACCTCCTATCCCCAATTCTGCATCATTTTTCTTCGGAGAAGTTACCATTACAAGCTTCATTACATATTACTGTCTGCCTTTCAAAGAGCTCCCACTGGTTGAACAAATAACAATTGGGTAAGCTGTCAGCCTTGTTGGTTTAGCCAGGCAAACCCTAGAAAGAAGCCCAAATCAAGCTCAGCCTCACTTCAAACCTTACTATGTTTCACAGAATGTCAGATTGATCAAAGCTATAACAGAATGCACTTCAAACTCCAGACTACTGACATCACACAGAGGCCTTAATGTTGTAAACTCAATTTTGAGATAATCTCAGTAGTTTCCTCTTTTGTGTTGAGGATGAAGAATTGGGTTGAGACCTGACTCCACCATGTCCTTGATGGCAAGTCACTTTAATTCCCTGAGTCCCCTATAAAGTGAAGATGATTTTTTTTTTTTGCTTTATTCACCATTTGTTGCATGATTCATATAAAATTAGGTGTTTATCCATGTATTTCATCATTTAAGAAGTAATTCTATGAGTGCCTACAATGTGCAAAGCCTTTAAATGTCATCTTCTCAATGTGGCCCTTCATAACCATCTTATGTGACATTTCAGCCTCTCCCTCTTCAATACTTCTAATCTTCCTTCTTTGCTTTTACTTTTTCACAAATGTTTTCTATTTTCTAACTAAATATGTCTTTTATTAATTTATATTATTTATTGTAGGTATCTATTTAATGTTGCCTGCTTTAGGCTCCATGAGAGGGATGATTAGATTTTTTTTTTTTTTTTTTTTTTTGGCTATTGTCTATTCAGGGCCTGGCCCATAGCAGGCACTTAATAAATAATGCTTAATGAATAAACAGATGTGCCGTGCTCAGAGTGCAAGTGCTGATATAAACCAGGCTAATGTATAAAACTCAAATTTATTCTTGAGTAGAGAAAACTTGCTGAAGAATGCATGTTCTGTACAGATGGCTATACAGAAGGGCTGGAGTTAAGCTGAGAGGACAATTAGGAAGCCAGTACATAATCCAGACAAGAAATGACAAAGTGAATTAACTCTATGTCTGTGAGTGAAGGAAGGGGGCAACTAAAAAACATTGAGAATGTAGCATTACAGGGCTTAGTGACTGCCTACATGTGAGGTGTGATGGGAAAAGTAAAATCTACATAAAATCCCTAAGTTTTGGATTGGGCAGTTGAGGGGATGATGGTGTTGCCTATTGAGATGGAGGTACTGGAGAAGGAAATGGTTGTTTGGAGAACAGGCATGGAGAGAGAATTTGTTGTCAGGTACCTGTGGACCAACAGATGGTCACCAGGAGATTGAGTATATAGCTCTGGGTTTAGGGGAGAAATTTAGGCTGGGGGTAGAGATTTGAGTGCCACAATCTTAGGCACTAAGGTCAATATGCCAAATGGGGAGAAGGGGTGGCCAAGGGCTACGCCATAGTTTGAGATAATAGCAGGAAAAGAAGATTGCAAAGACAACTATGAGCAATCAGAGAAACAGGGGAAATTTTTCAAAGCAGGAGAAACCAACAGCATCAGATGTCAGAAATATATAAAGCAGCACAAAGAATGGAAATTTTCCACTGGACTTGGCACATGGAGGGGTGACAGAATGGCCATTCTATCTTGAAATCTGAACATCCTTCACTTGCATTCTCATCCCACTTCTCCATAGATGCGACCATTGGGGAGTGCCCCTTATTCTAAAAAATAAGCCTTTCGTCTATTCTATTTTAGACCCCAGAGGTCTGCTCCTTGGATGGTGGAAAATATTTTTATTTACTTAAAACCCAAGACTATTATTGTCTTGCTCAGGTCACATACACATAATTTGCTTTCCTTTATAACAAACATGGTATACCTGAAAGTTCTGGATTTGAAAGTCAGAAAACCTTGGCTGATATAGCTTAATATCTGTTTTGGCTAAAGAGTGACCTTGAACAATACATGGGTTTTTTTCAGTTCAGTGTTCCTGATCTATAAAATTATAGGGTTGTTCTCAATCAGGTCCCCGGGAAAATATACTGGGAGTATTGAGTGATCTTTTAGCTTTAACATTATGAATTAATGAAATTCACAATAGATATTTATTAAAGACCCCACAAGTGTTCAATTTCTATTCCATTCCAATAATAATTGTGTTGTTGGACCTATTCCAATTCTTCTACATACTCTTTAAAGCATATAGACACCTCCACAGTACACAGATCTCTGGAATATGATCATGACTAATGCCACAGAAGATTTAAGAAGGTGGAACAAAACACAGACTCCTCTGTATCTGTCGTAGGCTGCTGGTTGTTGTCAAGCTGCTTGTGATTTATTTAGTGTTCTGGTTGCAAAGAAGCAGGGCTACGTAATTTTATTGATGCTTAAGTTTCCCTTTAAAAGTAATTAATCCACATGAAGACAATGTTCACAAAAGGTCCTGAAAATAAAACACAACAATAAAACCACCAGTCTATAGATTTTATAGTAAGACTTTTTAAAGGTAGCTAAGACAATTTTGGTATTTATGTTGTACATTTCCCAAACTAAGATTTTACTCTGTTTTGCAAACATGACTCAAAAGCCAGTGATATTTCTCCCTTTTTGCCTCTTATGGCAATGGAATTAATGAGAACTGAAAACCATGGTTTCTTTTTAAGGTGGTATTAGAAATGTGGTCTTTGAAGTTTATGTGTGTAACTGTAGTAGATTATTGTTCAGCAGAATCTGATACCACTAGGTGAGTGATGATGATATTTAAGTGAAGAACAATGGTGTCCCCAAGAGAGAACTGAAACTGCTAGGCATCAGGCTTTTGTCCAACTGAAAGAGAAGGAAATTTCTGGCAGGTCCACAGGCCCAGTTGCATCTTCAAACATGTCTAAGTGAAAATGTCTCCACTTGCCACTGTAGATTCCAGGAGAGAACTTGGCCGGGCAATCTCTAGTCATGAAAGCTCCTGCCTCATCCTTCTCTTTGCTCTGCCCTGTGAAGGACTTCCTGGTAAACCAGAAAGAACTTGAGCAAGAAAATGGTTCGTGGCCTGACTCATAGATCTGAACATGCAGACAATATGAAAAGGTAGTACTTCCCTGGTGACAATAAACTGAAATGCCCATATTTTTTTTGCTAATTCAATTTTGCTGAGTTGGATTTAATCCCAATATCTCCTTTAGATAATGCTTTTTTTCAACCCCCCTATCCCCAGTCACAGAAAGAGTAGAAGGCAGGTAGCATGAAAACAATTGTCTGACACTTAAAGAGAAAATCAATGGCAAATGTCCACTTTTATGTTTTCTCATCTAATCTTTACAAAAACCATGTGAGAAGGTAAGAAAACAAAGGTTCACAGAGAGTAACTAACTTGAATTTTAATTCAGGTATGTCTGACATTCAAGTCCATATTCTTTTTAATTACTACAAAAGTTAACTTTAACTCTCTTTTCTGATCTGTTAGTATTCAAGTCACTAAGATTTTTCAAAAATACAAACACAATTTTTATTTCAAAAAGTAACATGTTGCATGATGCTCAAAGTTGAAAGGCAAGGGCCACATTTAAAATAATATGATGTTATGTAACTCTGGTAAAACTCCATTTTACACACAGTATCTGTGAGAAATGTACATTTTTAAAAAATTGAATTTATTTTTTATGGCTAATTGGTTTATAAAATTATATAGGTTTCAGGTGTACAAGTCTATAATACAGCATTTGTATATTATATTGTGTGTTCACCACCCCAAACCAAGTCTCCCTCTATCACCATTTATTCCCACTTCACCCTCTCCTACCTGACCCCAATCCCTTTTCCCTCTGGTAATCACCATACAGTTGTCTGTGTCCACAAGTTATTTGTTTGTTTGTTTATTTGTTTGTTTTTTGCTTAATCCCTTAACTTTTTTCACCAATTCCCCCAACTCCCTCCCTCTGACAGCTGTCAGTCTGTTTTTTATATCTATGAGTCTGTTCTATTTTTTTTTTAGTTTATTTTGTTTATTAGATTCCACAGGTAAGTGAAATCATGTGATACTTATCTTTCTCTGACTGGCTTATTTCACTTAGCATATTTTCCAGCCCCATCCATGCTGTCGCAAAAGATTGGATTTCCTTCTTTCTTATGGCTGAGTAGTATTCCACTGTGTAGACGTACCACAGCTTTTTCATGCACTCATCTACTGATGGGCAATTGGGCTGCTTACAAATCTTGACTGTTGTAAATAACGCCACAATGAACACAGGGGTGAATATATTATTTCAAATCAGTGTTTTGATTTTTTTCTTTGGATAAATTCCTGGAAGTGGAATCACTGGGCCATAAGGCAGTTTCATTTTTAAATTCTTGAGATACCTCCATACTGCTCTCCCCAGTGGCTGCACCAGTCTGCATTCCCACTAACAGTGCACAAGGATTTCCTTTTCTCTACATTCTTGTTGATTTATTGATGATAGCAATTCTGACAGGTGTGAGGTGCTATTTCATTGTGGCTTTATTTTGCATTTCTTGGATGATTAGTGATGACAAGTATATTTTCATATGTCTATTGGCCATCTTATGTCCTCTTTGGAGGAGTGTCTATTCAGCTCCTGTGCCCATTTTTAAATTGGATTGTTTTTTTGTTGGTGTTGAGTTTTATAAGTTCTTTATAAATTTTAGATATTAACCCCTTATCAGATGTATGATTGACAAATGTGTTCTCCCCTTCAGTGGGTAGTCTTTTCATGTTTTTGATGGTTTTCTTTGCTGTAAAAAACTTTTTAGTTTGATGTAGTCCCATTTGTTTATTTTTCTTTTGTTTCCCTTGCTTGAGGCAATATATCAGAAAAAAATATTACTACTAGAAATGCCTACAATTCTACTATGTTTTCTTCTAGGATTTTTAAGTCTAACAGTTAAACCTTTAATCTATTTTGAGTTTAGTCTTGTGAATGGTGTAAGAAAGTGATCTAGTTTCATTTTTGAATATATCTGTCAAATTTTCCTAATACTATTTATTGAATAGACTATCTTTACCCCATTGTAAGTTCTTGCTTCCTCTGTCAAATACTAATTGACTGTAAAGTCTTGGGTTTATTTCTAGTCTAATATAACTCTTTGTCATGGAAAAATCCAAGCCCTGAAATTTCTGGTCAAAATGATGAATGGTATAGGTAAATGCACTACTTGTATCCTCCCACAATCACATCAAAATTACTACTAAACTGCTGAACAATCATCATTCAGAACTGCCTGCAACCTAGCTAAATGGAAGTCCTACAACTAGGGAGTTAAAGAAGCCACACTGAAACTGGTAGGAGGTATGGAAATGTGATATGGGCTGGTCTCACAGTCACATGTGGTAGAAAAAAATTGGGAGGGCTAACTAAGCTGTGGAGGTACCCCCTGAAGAACAAAGGGTCCCAGCTCCACATGAGGCCCCCTAGCCCAGGGTTCCAGTGCCAGGAAAGAGAAGTCCCCATAATTGCTGGCTATAAAAACCAGTGGAGATTATGGCTGAGTGAGACAGAGGGTTGCTGGAGTCCCAGGCAGTTCTTCTTAAAGGGCCTATGCAGAGATTTACTTTGACTCACTCCATTCAACTCTAGCATTGAGACAGGAGCTCAAAAGACACCAGAGACATATGGGGAGAAGCTGAATTATTTTGCATCAGGGTGAGAGCTGCAGGATCAGCTTTTTGCCAGACAAAAGAGCTGGTAAAGGCTGTTGTTCCTTTTCTGGTCCTCCCACAAAAAAGCCAGCAAGCAGGCACCATATTTGAGTTTCCATGAACCCAGCTAATACTTTTTGCTTTGCCCTGGTGATTCCCTGAGACACTGTCCCACCCTACTTGTGAGACCACCCAAGCCTTTCCAGAGGCTTTCCCATATGAATAGCCTGTCTTGGCTCATGTGTCAGATTTTCCTAAAATCTTTGAAACAAGCAGCATCTGGCCTTACTGTGCTCTATACCTCTTGCTAAGTGGCACTAGAGGCAGCCAGCCTTGGTTCATAGCTTGGCCTTACCTGTATACTTTCAAGCCCAGCACAAGTAGTAGCTATCTGCAGATCTCTTTATAGCTCATGCTGGGTTGCCTCAGGCATGACCCAGGTGGTGGCCGACCTTGACCTGCACATCCTGGAAGGCCCCAGTGCCACCATACTCAATGGAGAACTTCAGATCACATTGAAACACCATTCAACCACCTCCACAGCACCACACTCAAGGGACAGACTCAGTGGGCACCAGAATTCCGATCAAGTAAGTCCTGTTCTACTGGATGGGTCCCTGAACAGTTGATCCTCCATGGTGGTCAGTGACACACCAGTCCTTGCAGTGCATCAGCCTGGGGGTAAATTTCTCCCATTGACATGTTAACAGCAATCAAGGCTCAACTACAACAGGAGGGTGTACATACAGGGGTGGGAGGTACTACTGGAGTGCCCAGCTTGGGTGGTTGAAGAGACCGTGTGCCACTGGACTCTACTGGACTCTACTGGACACCTACTACATTAGGCTACTCTACCAAGCCTAGAAGATGTAGCATCTCTACCTAATACTTAAAAACAAAGACAGGGAGGCTGCCAAAATGAGGAGACAAAGAAACATGTCCCAAATGAAAGACTACAACAAAACTCCAGAAAAAGAACTAAACAAATTAGAGAGAAGCAATCTACTAGATGCAGAGTTGAAAACACTAGTTATAAAGATGCTCAATGAAATTAGAACTTCAACATCATAAAAAAGGACATGGAAACCATAAAAAAGAACCCATCAGAAATGAAGGGTACACTAACTTAAAATGAATAATTTATAGGGAATCAACAGTAGAGTAGATAAATCAGAGAATCAAATCAGCAATTTGGAATATAAGGAGGCAAAGAAGACCCCATCAGAACAGGAAAAAAAAAGTAAAGATAGTGTAAGGAACCTTTGGGATAACTTCAGGCATGCCAACATTTCACATCATGGAGGTGCCAGGAGGGGAAGAGAAAGACCAAGAAATTGAAAGCCTGTTTGAAAAAATAATGGCAGAACACTTCCTTAACCTGGTGAAGGAAATAGACATACAAGTCTAGGAAATGCAGAGAATCCCAAACAAGATGAACCCAAAGAGGCCCATACCAAGGCACATCATAATTAAAATGAAAAAAGTTAAGAACAAAGAGAGAATCCTAAGAGCAGCAAGAGAAAAGCAGTTAGTTAGCTACAAGGGAGTTCTCATAAAACTGTCAGCTCATCTCTCAACAGAAACTTTGCAGGCCAGAAGGGATTGGTACAGAATATTCAAAGTGATGAAAAGCAAGGACCTACAAGGAAGTTTACTGTACCCAGCAAAGCTTGGTACATCATTAAGAATTGAAGGACAGATAAAGAGCTTTCCAGATAAGAAGTTACAGGAGTTCAACACCAGGAAACCTGTATTACATGAAATGTTAAAGGGTCTTCTTTAAGAAGAAGAGAAGATACAACATATAAACAATAAAATGGCAATAAATATATATTTATCAACAATTAAATCTAAAACAAAACAAAACAAAATAAATGAACAAGCAGAACATAAACAGAGTCATAGATACTGAGAACATTTTGATGGTTGCAAGATGGGAGGAGGGTTGGGGTGGTGAGTGAAAAAAGGTGAAGGGATTAAGAAATATAAATTGGTGTTTTTTTTTAGGTTCAGTTGTTGATAGTTGTGAGTTTGTTGTCATTTTACTGTTCATAGTTTTTGATTTTCTCTTTCTTAGATAAGTCCCTTTAACATTTCATATAATGAGGGCTTGGTGATGATGAACTCCTTTAACTTGACCTTATCTGGGAAGCACTTTATCTGCCCTTCCATTCTAAGTGATAGCTTCACTGGATAGAGTTATCTTAGATGTAGGTCCTTGCCTTTCATGACTTTAATACTTCTTTCCAGCCCCTTCTTGCCTGTAAGTTTTCTTTTGAGAAATCAGCTGATAGTCTTATGGGCACTCCTTTATAGATAACTCTCTCCTTCCCACTTGCTGCTTTTATGATTCTCTCCTTATCTTTAATCTTGGATAACTTAATTATGATGTGTCTTGGTGTGTTTCTTCTTGGAGCCAATTTCTTTGAGACTTTCTGAGCTTCCTGGACTTAAACTAAGCAAACAACTGAAACAGGAACCGAATCACAGAAATGATTATCACATGGAGGGTTATCAGTGGGGAGGGAGAGGGAGAGAATGGGGAGAAGGTATAGGGAATAAGAAGCATGATTGGTAGGCACAAAATAGCCAGGGAGAGGTTAAAAATGGTATAGGAAATGGGAAGCCAAAGATCTTATATGTATGACCCATGGACATGAACTAAGAGGTAGGGGGGGTGCAAGGTGGAGGGGGATAAAGGGGAGAAAAATTTGGGACAACAGTAAGAGCATAATCAATAAAATATATTTAAAATATAAAGCATTTAAACACACACACACAAGAAGTACAAATTGGTTGTTATGGAATAGCCACAGAGATGTAAATTTCAGCATAGGGAATGTAGTCAATAATATTCTGATATCTACGTATGGTGTTACATAGGTATGAGATTTATTAGCATGATCACTTAGTAAGTTATATAAATGTCTAGTCACTGGGGTGAACACCTGAAGTTAATAAAATATTGTATGTCAACTGTAATTGAAAATAAAAAATGATTTCAATAAAGAATAAAGAAAAAAATTTTTCACAAATAAAACAAAAATCCAAGTGGAGTGGGTGGAGGTAGAAGAAAGTATAGGAGGAATAAATGGTAATGGAAAAAAAATTAGAGAAAATAAGAAGAGAGAAGGAAAATCCAAACCCCACCTACAGGGAGGAAGCAGGGAACACAAATTCATCCCTCTGATGGAAGAGTGACATTGTATATGGTTTCAAATCACTTGGAGAGGCAAGAGATCTGCTCTGAGTTTGCAAATTTGATTTTGAGGACTTGAGGCATGGGAGCTGTGTCAGAATCAATATATCTGCCAGGGACAGATTAGGACCAGGTGACTGTTGAGCTGTTCACTGTTCCCTTCTGACCCACCTGCTCCACTCACCAAATCACCATGCAACAAGACTGTTGAGGCAAAGGTGACTTCCTGCACTCTGACTTTTCCTCTCTGCCTCTCTCTAGGCTTTTGACACCATGTTGGTCGCAACCAGTGCCACCTGCTTATAGGCATAAGTCATCTAAGTAATAAAACGAGGGATAACTCTGGCCAGAGCCAGCCATCAAACTTTCTAGTCTACATTTTTTTTTAAGAAAGCATGGTTTTTTCAAAGAGTCCAATGGACTAGAGCAGAAACGTATGGCCTCTGGAACCACACTGCTCAAATCCTGATTCTTATTTATTCACTGTGTGACCTTGGGTATGTTCCTTCAGCTCTTGAAGGCTTCAGTTCCCTCACTTGTAAAACAGATTCATTTATTCATTGCACACATATATTCTGCCATGTATCACAAAACCTTGATTTCATATGCTGGGAAGTAGTACTGAGCAAAACCAACCAAGTCCTCTGTCCTCATAGTGGAGACATGATAAACAGATCTATTTGTAACATAATTTTAGGTAGTGCTAAATGCTATAAAGTCAAATAAAGCAGGGTAGGGGATCAAGAGCTGGAGGAAGGGATGGTGCTATGTTAAAATGTGCAAAAAAAGAAGGAAAGTCCTTGGAGGAGATAAAACACTTAAAACACTAGAATAATGTGAAGGGGGTGAACTACATGGTATCATAAATAACAGTATTCCAAGCAGAGAGAGTGGAAATGTAAATGAAACCTAATAACTGTGCCCACCTTACTGGAGTGTTGTATGAATGGTATGGAATAATATGTATAAAATAAGACCATGGAAACTACCCTGGGAAGATTAGCTCTGCATGTATCATAGAATCTCAGAGATGCAAGAACAATAACTTTCTCTCTAGTCTTCCCCTTATAATGCTGGTGTTACTTTAAAAAAAAAATGCATCTTCTGCTTAAGTACCTGTCATAATGAGGCTGTCCTACCTCAGGAAGCAGGGCCTTGCCTCCACTGTTGTGGGCTTTTTTAATTTATATTTATATGTATATTTATTTTTTATTTATTTATATTTATTTATTTATTTATGTGAGAAAGTGCCTCTGTCCACTGAACTTACATCCATCCTACTCATGGGAACTACAAAGACACTTCCTGGCCCCTCTTACGTGACAACGCTTCCTCATTCAAAGTAATTTTCATCTCAGCTCCATCAACTCCTTCATGTACTCTTTACTTGTATGGCTTCCAGATTTCTTACTTTCATTTGATTATTTCAAAAACACAGCACAATATGCTCACTCTCTGAATGATGGGTTTAGTGTTGGAGGCTTGAACCCACCCTGACTTAGAAGCTCTTTCTTAAAAGCAGAGTCCCTAGATAAGGAGAAGCATGTCTACTCTTCTTGGTGTATGCCTGCTCCTTACTGCCATCTTGCTTCCTGCACCAATTTGAACTCACATCTATGGTAATGGGTAAGAGAACAGGTTGACTGACCAGTGCTTCCAGTTTGCTAGATACTGGAGTAGAAAAGAAAAAAGAGAGAGCAGGAGGTATTGAGGGGTGGTTCAGGAAAGATGTTAGTGCTCTGTTATTAATTAAGCATCAGATCAATGGGATTAGAATAGAGCTAATGAGTCATAAGTTCTAGGTTCCAATGCCTGTGAATCAGCCAGCTGGGTCCTGCTACCCAGTCTCAGCTCAGCTCCTACCCTTGCCAGGTGCCTCATATAACAATCCATAGCAGCAAGGGTTTGAGGAACTCTTTATATGGTGATATTTTCTGCTAGAAAATAATTTCAAGGACAAATCTGTTTAACAGTAGGTGGCTCAGGACACGTTGTCTTTACAGCTTACCTATAATACTATAGAGCAGAGAGAGTCTCCTTGTCATTGTAATAGGGTGCTGAGCTGGAGGTCCCCCCAAAATCCTAAAGCCCCCACAGCTATTGCTTGGGGGATGAGGGAAGAGGAACAAGGCCATTGAGAGTTACTTTGCATATCTGAAGAACTTGGCCAGTGTTTTAGTAGTGTTAAAAGCTTGCCTGTGCTCAGAGCCAGGGAGATGGGCATGCCTCTAATCCACGATGGGATCTAGCTGGAGGGGTTTCCTGCACCTGCAAGAGTGGCTTGGAGGTAGCTCCTGTTTCATGGGCCACACTTGCCTGCAATAACAATGGCAGCTGAGAAAGGCAGAAGAAACCAGGCTACCGGCAAGTGTAACCTGTGTGGGAGGAGTCAGAAATGGGGTTACGGAGGAAGATCTGCGCTGGAATTTAACCCAGGCACAGCAGCCATGCTGGGGCTTAACCATGTAGTTTGAGAGTGGAAAAGGGGCTCTCTTGACCACACATCTTAGTAAGAAGCAGTAAAGTGGATGTAGTGGCCTGCAGGGCTCTTGACATGAGGCTGAGAAAGAAGAAGCCTATTGACCATGTCGCAGCAGTGCGGGGTCTTGGGCACGCGGTTCGCAAGAATGCAGGATTCCTACCAGTTTGCCATGAGGAAGTGCCATGCGGTGTTGGATTAAGAACAGGAGGCTCGCCAAGCTATGGGCTTCTATTTTGTTTTCCTGAGATACAGTACCCCTGACTGGCCTAGTTTGGCAAGAGAGGCAGGATTGTGTGTGGGGGTGTTTTAAGGGGATTTTGGTATTTAACAGCAGCGTTCTGCCATTATTCTGAACCTGTATAACTTTGGAATAAAATAGTTCCTTTCCTTTTTACCAAACTCTGGGATTGAGAGCCATGCTTCTTACTGGTGACATGCAAAAAGAACCATAGAGTAATAGACCCATGGAGGGGTTTCTGTAACAGCCTCACTTGCAAGAGGACAGGCATGTTTCATCGCAGTGGAGCATAGGCTTGAATTTTAAGCCATGCATTCAATGGTGTTCTGAAGTCCTCTATCATTAAATTTTGGGACAAATACACATTTTGAGCAGTAGGTGGGAATAGGACATAACAGTAAACACAGTCATGTTTTAATCTGTTTATTCATTTTTTTTAGTTTTTATATTTAGAACACAAAATCATAATTCTTAAATTGAATGTGGGAAGGGCGAGTGCAAGAAAAATTGTCACTCACTCAGGCTGACCCAATATTAAGCAACAGTCACAGTGCAAATAGCCAGTAATCACAACTTCATAGTGATTTATCTGTTCTCCTGGGCTAGTTTGATAAAGCAGCCACCCCATCGATGTTCATTTGATGCCACTCTAGGACTCAGTTTGCTGGGAGCTGCTAATTGACTGAGTAACTGCTGGGAAATAATGAGCCTGTTTCTCATTGGTTGATCTGCTTGATTGACAGAAGGGTTGGACAAGGCCAGGAATCTTGTGTGGGCAGGTCCATTCCAGGACACCAGTCAGTCTGACCTTGAAGCTGTCCAAACTGGGCAAGTTGCCATTTGGGAATCCTGACAGTTACAAGAATTTGCAGACTCATCCTACCTGACTCAAAGCTTTTCCTGCTGTGGAAAATGTGTCTGCAAATCTTACTGCCTTCTGCAGTTTGCAGACAATTTTTTTTTAACTCTGTGGAGGTGGGAAATTACTATTCCTTGAGTCCTGCGTACCCAGCCAAAGCTTAGTCATTCCTCAGAGGCAAACTCCTGCATGGATATTTTCCTGACCATTGAAGTGTATGATGATCACTCTCTCTCCTAAACTCCTACAACCTCTGTTGTCTGGACCAGTGGGTCTGAAACATCACTGTGTGTGGAACCCCCTGGGCATTCAATTAAAATGCAGATTCTTATTCAGGAGGTCTGGAGTGGTGCCTGAGACGGCATCTATCACTAGCTTTCACGGGATCCACCCTTCGGTAGCAAGAGTATATTTCTTTGACAATAGAAATGGGCTGTCTGTGATCTTGCACGTTTCTCCAGATATATTTGAAGCTTCTTGAGTGTTTGTATGCTCTCTTCCTTTTTACGTCCAGCACCTCACACAGTGCTATGTAAGCAGGCCACGCTAATAAATATCTGTAGACTAAAGAAGCTCCTATATGGTAGAAATTGTTGATTCTTCATTAACACAATGACTCACACATGACATATGCTCAATAATTATTAATTGAATGAATGAATGGCCTGCCAGTATCTAGGAGGCTGGTGAGAGAATAACAAAGAAAATAAGGCAAAACCTAACAGAAATTTTTAAGTTCTGTTTGCTTGAATCAAAAATGTAAGGGAAATATTGATGCAAATTCAGGAAACATGGTGCCTGGAGTTAAATGATTTACATGCTAGTCATGTAGCATCTGGTGTATGCATTGCTAAATCATTTCTCTTACAAAGACTTTTAAAAGCATTTTCACTGTCACAATAGGGTTGAGTGAATTTGCTGATCTGCTCTGCTGTGGGTACTGTGTAGAAGCACACAGCAGGTAGTAGGAAAGAATAGCATTTACTCTGGCAAAGCTCAATGGGAAGGAAGTCCTAGGCTGCCTGAGATACAGTTAATCCTAAAACAGTGGTATTTGACATATTCTTTTCAGTGACCTCTGCTTCCTTCTTTCCTACTTCTGACCACCCACTAACATACACCCTGACACACAGACCAGTTTTTGACCTTGACTTGGAAACCTGGCCCTCTTTCTTGCCTAGCTTCATCTGCTGGGAGGTTGGATCAGTGCCCTTGCTGCACAACTGGACCCTGACTGAAAAATCAGGTGGTAGCTTTTATCAAGAGGGCCAGTCATCATCCAGCATTGGGAAAGGAAAGCCATTGATGGCAGAAAGGTGAAATTTATGGATGTAAATTGGGCAGCCAGGAGAACCAGGGAGGCTGAAGATCAAGGGAGTAAGGAGATGACTGATCTCACACTCCACTGGGACAGCTCAGTGCACATCGTGGTTTTACAGCCTATGAGCTTCTTCACCAGTCTAAGCAGCCCTCTCACCAGTGTGTGGTGTCCCCTTTCCCTTTGCTGTTCCAGAACCCTCTCCATGAGATCTATCCTTTAGCTTAGGGTGCAAATCAGCTTTGGAAGGCCACCATTAACTGTACCTTTGACGTTTGGCAACTGTCGGGGTGGTGAGAGGGAGGCTGGAGAGGTCCTTGGAGTCCTCCTATGTTGGCACCCAGGCAAGCAGAGCCCTGGGTATTTTTCAGCCTCTCCGCAGCTGGGTTTGAGGGGAAGCCAGAGAGTCTAGGAAAGTTTCACTGATCTGAACCCTGAGCCTTGCAGAGCCAGAGTCAACCTGGTTTTGGGACTGTCATAGAATTCAAGGTCAAGGAGGAACATCCAGCTGTCTTTAAGTTAGGGGGAACAAGTCTGCAACCTGGGGCTACTTCCCAGAAAGGCAATGAGGAATGGGTGAAACCCTAGGGTCCTCAGACCCTGCAGATGTATACGGGCATGCCCTGAGCTGCGCCTGTCTCAGGTTATTGCACCCAGCTTCCCGGCCAGCTCTGCAGTCTGACTGGCTTTGTTTGCTGCAAAGCTGTGTCTCCTCTGGCACAGATGGTGTTGATGCTCTGTGGGGCCCAGCAAAGGTGCACCAGGCAGCCTCCAATCTCCCTGCAGAGCTGAGAGCTCTGCACTGAGGGTCTGGGCCAGCCCCAGGCTGGCTGCCAACAGCTTCTTACAGGCTGTGTCACAGCACAGACCTCTGCCTTGCAGACAAGGGACGCATAAGACAGCAAAGCTAGGGACTTGAAATGTGTCTCTGGCACTGCTTCATCCCTCTTTCCATGACTCTCTGCTGTTTTCTGTGGTTTCTCATTCCTTTTCCTTTTCCCCACCCTGTTCCCGCCTTACTGCACTGCCACATGTGTGTCCTCTGATGGGTCTTCAGGCAAATATCCAAACAAATTGACCCAAATCACAGTGAATCCTTTCAGGATAGTGCTTCCTAAGGAGAAACAGGCTGGTAGACCTGATGATGTGTTAGGCATGTCATTAGGTATCAGTGTGAAATAATGGAAAATCAGTAGTTTCCATCTATAGAACTTTCTCTGGCACAGAACCAGCAGGGTGTTCTTGGAATGTCAGGTTCACCTTTCTGTGTTTTGATTTCCTCATCTGTAAAGAGAACAATTACCCCTCCCTTCTCTGTTTTATAAAGTCTTGTGAGTGTCAAGCGTGATAAGAAAGGGCTTCATAAACTTTAATGTACATGGGAATTACCTGGGATCTTGTCAAAATGCAGGCCCTGGTTCCATACGTCTGGGTGGGGCCTGATGTTCTGCATTTCTAGCAGACTCCTAGGTTAATAGGTGCTGCTGGTAGGGGCATCACCCTGAGTCATGAAAGACTGGTAAATGAGAGGACAATCTGAAAATTACAAGCACCAAGAACTGGAACACTTTAATTATTTTATGTATTTGCCCTTCTAAAAAGCACATTTGCATCTAAAAATGTCTTTACATTTTTAGATGCAAATGAACGTCATCATTTTAGGCATCTCAGGCTGCTACTAGAGAGAAAATGCGAAGCTAGGAGGGACCAATGATCATTTCTGTTGGCACTAAAGCTGCCTCCTACTTTCTTCTTCCTTTTCCTTTTCTTTTTCTCCTCACAGAGTAGGCTCTGGATTCAAAGGCAGATTCTAACTGAAACCTGTGGTCAACAGGTGGCCACGGGTGTCAGGTCAGATAATGGACAAAGAGAGTTGAATGGAAGTCACTGTTTTCTCAAGAGAAAGAAGATGTGTACATCAAAAGGCAAGTGCAAGAATGTTTGTAGCAGCACTGTTCATAAAGACAAAGCCAGAACCCAAATGTCACAGCAGTAGAATAGAATAAATAGATTGTGGTGGAAACATTACAGAACAATAAAAAAGAACAAAGTACAATAATGTGCACCCTCCTATAAGAATTGAGCAGAAAAAGCCAGAGAAAAGAACATATACTGTACAATTCCATTTATATGAAGTTCATAAAAACAGGTAAAACTAAGTAACGAGGTTTCTTCTGCATGAAGGAATGATGTTGACTGGCAGAAGGGAGACCTCTGGGTGCTGGAAAGCTCCTTCATCTTTCTCTAGGTGCTTATAATACCAATTCACTGAGCTGGATTCTTAAGATTTGTATAATTTACTGTATGCTTGTTATAACCCAATAAAGAGATTTTAAAAGTACAAAAAGAGAAAGACTAGTTCTAATTTTACATTTCTGGGGCTCACTATCTTTATCTATCCCACATTTTTCATAAAATGGAAGCCCATGTTGGTCGTATTAGTCACCTTCCCTGATTTGCTCCCTGCTGGCTTCCTGGGTACTTTGTTAGACCATGGGACGAAAATAGAAGCTGCCTTCTCATCACTTCCCCATGACTGCACGGAAGGCCTCGGGAGGTGTAGTTTGCTGCTCACAGGGCCCCGTCTGAGCTCAGTGCCTGCCCCTCTCCACCTCAGGAGCTGTGTTCTCTGGCCATCAGAACCCCTGTTCTCTCCATGGCTCTGAGTTACAAACTGGTCTCCCCAAGTCTGGAATTTGACATGCAGAGTTGTTTGTAGTTTGTAGTTTAATGCTTCTGTCCCATATCTGGGTGTTCCCCAAAAGGGTCTGAAATTTATAGAGAATCAGTTTATTGTTGTCACAATAATGCTGCCTAAGGAACTCAGTGTCTCCAAACAATAGCCGTTACTAGTTCTTAAGGTTAAATGTGTTACATTGGTGGTCCTTCTGCTCTGGTCCAGACCCTGCTTATCTCAGCTGGGCTTTCTTGTGAGTCGGTGGACTGCTGGAGGATGGCCTCAACCATGTTTGATGGTCAGCTGCCTGTGTTCTGGGGGGATGACACAGCTGGGTCATGTGTCTCTCATCGTGTCTCCAAAAGGCTATTTCAGGCATTGTCACATGGTGGTAGCTAAGGGTCTGATAAAGAAGAGAGATGCTCAAGGGATCTGTAGGCCAGGCTTGGAACTGGCAAACCATTCCTTCTCTTTCATTCTATTCATCCAAGTCACGGACCAGTCCATGCTCAGAAACTGAGAAATACTTTACCTCTGGATTGGAGGAACTACAAAATCACATTGCAATGAGTGTGCATACAGGAAGGAGCAAAAATTCAGGGCCTTTTTTTTCCCCCTGTAACCAATGTGCATGTAGCTGGGGCATTGAGAATTGGGTCTTTTCCCTTCTGCAGGGCATATTTGAGGTATCAGCTGTCCTGAAGGCTTCCCAGCCTTTAGCCTTGACCCTGACCCCACAGAATCTATCAAACCACTTCTCCAGCTCTCTTTTATATATTAGTCCTTTGAGGCTCAGCAGGCTGTTTTAATTCTGACTGAACTAACAAATATGTGGCAATGTGGGTGAGCATATAAAAGGAGCAATCTTTAATGGTTCTGCTCCTGGGAAACGTTTCAGGTTGAGTTTCCTAGAAGAGCCTATAAAGGGGATTCTTGTCAAGTGATTTGTTGAGGAAAGTTTCTTAGGAAAAGGGGAGGGGGCTAAGTAGGCATAGGTGTGGTCTCCCCTGGCTCAGAATTTTCCCACCTTCAGACAAAAAAGCTGAGTATTTTTGCCTCCATATCAGCCATTTATTAGCCCTGGCTGTCCCTGGGTGAGGGGCAGCACACGTCTCCACTGCTATGGCTCCCATCAACCCTGTGCAGTTTTCTAGAAGAGGGTATAGCTGTTAGTTCTTAACAGCCAACAGTCAGAGAAGCTGGGAAATGGGAATGTTGTCCAGAAAAGGGGAGCTGTGTTGGACCCCCACAGCATTTTCTGGAGAAGGACACTCTTTAGAAAGTGAACTCAGAACTAGAGAAAATTTAGAGGAGGCCTGATAACTGTATTTAAAAATTTGATGAGTTGTAGTGTCATGTAGAGGAACCCATTCTGTAGGTAGATCTAGGATCCATAATTGGACCTTCCATAGAAGCATATTTGGGCATAACATAAGGGAAAAACATTGCATAATTAGAACAATCTGAAAATAAAAAAGACTGCCTTGGGAGTAGTGAACTTCCAAAAAATAGCCTAAGCACCATTTGGCAGAAAGATAGTATAGATTTAGAACATTGGTTAGGTTCCTGAAAGATAGAAAGAGAGAGATGATGCCTGGGAAGTCACATCCTTGGGTCCTTGATGTTCTGGCCAGAGATTTAATAGGGGCCATTCACTCCAGGCAAATATACTTCTGTTAATTCAGGTCTTTGGCCTCAATCCCCCATTCATTACCCACAACTCTGGTTGGCTGGACCACTGACAAGCTGAGAGGTGGCTAGCAGGGGCCTTCTTACAGTCAGAGCTGACACATATAGCACCAGCTACAAAGGAGAAGAGAAAGATGGACACTAAAATAAAGGTCAAGATAGACCCAAGGGGGAAGGGTCAGTGTGTATATCCCTCTCAAAGCACTGTCAACTTTAAAAATAAAATAGCTAGTTATTTTACCAGAAAAATGGGTTTATTCAGGGATAATATTGAGTTACAATACAGACCAGCCTGCTGTGGCAAAACCACAGAGAAGTCCAGACAACAAAGAAGAGGGGAGGATTGTATTAGGTTTTGGGAGGAAATTGGAGAGGATTGTTTTGAACAAAAGTTCATTGAAGAAGAACAAGAGTTCAAGGTTGTGGTGGTGTCTCATTGGCTGAAAAGCAAGGCTTGGTTGCCTGCTGTCAACAATAGGCAAATTTCGGAGGCAGAGGTTGGTGAGAAAGGAAAGAGGTCTTTATTCAAATGCTGCACAACTTGAGAGAATGGGGAACTTTCCATCTCCAGGTTCAACAGTCTCATCTCTTCCACAAAACATAGGCAAAATCCAGCCATTTGGCTTCCAGGACTATAAGATCCCACAAACAGACTGGCCAGCATGGTTGCAAGGTGGGCCAAGAGTATCTCTTTCTTCCCCTGGGTTTATATAAGTTACCTGTGTGGGCCAGGCCAGGTGCTCAAATTTCTGCACACTCTGGGATCATCCAGCTCCTTACCCAATCCCTTCTTCTCCCCAGACTAGACTGACAGGGTTTTCCAGTACAGCACCTCCCCCAGCTGCCATTTTGACCTCTATGGCACATGTGCCCATGGTCCTATCCCCAGGGACCAGAAAGGCATAAGATGGTTTTTCCCTTATCCAATTATTTTTGCTAGCCTTGCATGAGCTCAGTGTAATGCTTCCTTTTGTTGCCACCTTGCCAGGGAATGGGCAGGGTCTGTCACCAGGAGCAGAATGTGCCACATCAGGATGGAGTGGTCACAAAGCGCTAGCTTGGTTACCCAGGCAATGAAGCCTCATCTGCTGCCCTAGGACCCTCCTTTCCCCATGGTCTGACCAGGCAGCCAATCAGTGTCAGTTAGTGGGTTCTTGCTGGGGCAGGGAGGGCTCTTCCTTCCTTTTCTTAAAAGCAGGGAATGAAATCCCCATGTGATTAAGGTAATGTACTCTCTGTCAAAATAATTCTTATTTTCCTTCTTCCTGCTGTGGTTATGCTGGCTGCACTGAGTGGTACATGTGTAAAATGTTTCCCCTCCAGGGGAACTCCATTTTAAATGAGGTTTCCTTAATTATTTTCATAACAAGGTCCAGTACTGACTTTGAGTCTGATTGGAGATATTAGCCTCAGATATGTAGGTTTTCTACTTGGTGCTGAGAGCATGGAATTTTCTCATGCCTCCAGTCTGGCTGCACAGTAAAATCACCTGAGAAACTTAAAAAAAAAAATCATGCTGTCTAACTGCTCCCCAGGCCAATAAACTCAAAATTTCTGGAGGCAAGAGACAAGTATCAGTAATTTTACCAGCCCCAAGTGATTGTGTAAGTAAGGTTGAAGACCCTTGTTTTAGGGGTAGCAGTTCTCAGACTTTAATCTGCATCAGAATCACCTGGAGGATTTGTTGCAACATAGATTACTGGGCTCCACCCTCAGAGTGTCAGATTCAATAGCTCTGGTATAGGCCTGAGATTCTGCATTTCTAATAATGCTAATGTTGCTGGTGGGAAAACCACACGTTGAGTAATGTGTCTAGTTTTAGCTCTTATTGTCCCCCATCCCACCTCACCTGTGCTGATTTTATGTTTTAGTTTTCAACTGGCTAGGCCCTCAGGGTTGGGGATGGTGGAGGGGGCATCAATGTATTGGATGCTTGATAGATATTGATGAACGCCAAGTTCATTTGAGTCTAGAAAAAAAGCCAGCTAGGAGGATGCCTATTGTAAGTAGAAATGAGATGTTTTCTCAGTTAAATTTAAACCTTTGCTACCAAGAAGAGAAAAGTAGCTGATGACAGTTGTATATATTTCAAAGTAAGTAGATTTAAGAGTACTTCTCTGAGATAAAGATGTTATTGTTTGGCCTGTTTGCAGAGTAAAAATTTTCTGGTCAGGAAGTAACACTATGACATGAAACAAATTCCACAATTAAGTGAAATAAAGTCAGTCAAAAAAAGACAACATAATTCATCTTACTCAATTACAGTAGCCCAGCATTACGGGCAAATGTTGCATTTGGCACCATTGGCAGAGAAATGGCATGAGGCATTAGACCAGTGGAGTCAGACTGGACCTTGGTTCAGCAACCCTGGTACTTGAGTTCTGGCTAAGAAAGAATTAATAGTCAAGACTCAACCTATTAGGGAAAGTTTATTTAGAAATTCACAGAGGTAGAGGATCAGGACTAGTTACAAAGGCAAAAAAAGGACCCTTGGAGCTTAGGAGAAAGAGGCAAGGAAAATGTGCCTCGGGGAAGAGGGTAGGAAAGGGGCTGGTATGCTCCATAGA
Organism: Pteronotus mesoamericanus; assembly: GCF_021234165.1. Classification (NCBI taxonomy): domain Eukaryota; kingdom Metazoa; phylum Chordata; class Mammalia; order Chiroptera; family Mormoopidae; genus Pteronotus; species Pteronotus mesoamericanus. The sequence continues at coordinate 28,780,262 of NW_026555105.1, read as the reverse complement.
GAAAAGAGAGCTGGGTCTTTTGTCCTAAGGGCTTTTAAAAGTAGAGATTTTAGGGGAGGTCTCAAGGGAGGATCTCAACAGACTATTCACCAATTTTCCAGGTGTGTCCTTTCAGGGTTGTGGTCTCCATTCATTGGTGGGCACCAGGGCAGGGGACCTTTAGTCAATGCAGGGGATCCTGAGGTCAGCCACGGCATCACTTGTCTGGTGTTGTTGCTTTTCTGGGCCAGGTGCTGAAACACAGATGTATCTGATGTGGGTCAGAGCCCCATTGTCCTGGGGCTTAATGCTTAAGGGCTATTCTCCCACCCTCTTGTTCATTCCCCCTGTATGGGGGTCTAACTTGCATGAGTAGCAACATGCCAGGGCAGGAAAAGTCAGGGAGAGTCCAGACCACATGACCAGTGATATAAAAGTCAGGGAGTCTAAATCGCATGATCAGCAAAATGCTAGTGGAGGAAAGTTTACCCTGGCAAGGGCTGAGGTCCAAATCCAGCTGTGTCTCTTGCTAGATACTGGAGCTTTCTGCCCTGGTGACTTTCTGTGCCTGGCCCTTTGTCCTTGCACTGCTCATGTCTGTCTAGCTGCCCACCACAGTGCCAACCATTCAACCTCTATAATTTTTCTAAGAATAAAAATCAAGGAAAGAAATAAAGGAAAGTTCAAATATAATCCGAAGTGTTGCATTTTCTGATTTAAGAGATTTCCAAAGTAAATATCAAGAATTTATTAAACATTTTTCCAGAATTGGATTTATTCAATAAAGTTATATACCACTCTTTTTAAACTCTTTGTACTTTTTACATTTTCTCTTCTAGCTCCAGTGATTCCAGTGTCCACAATTAATATTTATTTTGACCTGAATCGTTAATTCCTTCTTTATAAAGCCAACTTAGCAACTCTGTTAATTTTCTACCCATATTCTTTCTCCATTTTTACTAACTTAACCTTGATTTTTTTTTTCACAGTAGCAAAGTATCCAGCTGAAATGCTCACCACATGACCCTGCTTTGTAGCTAGACAGCTGCTAGCCTTGGCCAATGAAATATGAAGCTTTCAGAAATATTTTCAGCAGTGGAGGGACCCAGCTTGCCTGTAAGTTTTACCCCTTGCCTTTCATCAACTTTCTCATCTCATCCTTCCGAACATAGATGAGAGGCCATCCCATGGCCTTGAAATGTTGCACTTGAGGACAAAAGCCACTTGCCAAGGCAGGCAGAGTGGAAAGGCAGAAGGAGCCTGGGATAATGATAGTAACATTATGTTTCTGTAGCATCAGCTCAGAGTTACTGACCTCCTGTCTTCTTGTGACAAAAAAGAAATCCTTATTTAGATAAACCACCATGGTCCACTTTCAGTTTCTTGCAACTCAAAACAATCCCAACTGGTATACCAATTTACTTCCTTAAAATAGACCTTTTACGGGCAATATTAGAGTGGTAATTCTCAGACTTCAGTATGCATCATAATCCTCAGGAGTGCTTGTTGAAGTTCAGATATGAGTTTCAACCCCAGATATTCTGATTCAGTACATCTGGGGAGAGGCCTAAAAATTTACATTTTTAATGAATTACCATAGGATTCTGATGCTGTTGGTCTGGGAACCACAGTTTGAAAGCCTGGTGATAGAGACGCACAGATAGGAAGAAAACTGGTCTGTGATGGCTTCAGTGTGACCCTGCCTCAGGTGAGAAACTGGAGTGGGTGACTCTTAAATATCTGCTTCTTGAACCCCTAGTTCCGTGACTCTCTTTACACTGGGGAAAGGCCTTTACAAAAGGCCTGGGGAAAGACCATATTCAGCTGTTGATGTCAGTAGTCAAAATGGTTGGGTGAACATTTTCAAGACATTATAGCTATTGAACTGTAAGTAGAAAAAAAAAATCTGTTGTTGGGTCAAACAGATTCATGACATCTCATGTTCTCCCGAAGATACCAGGCTAGTTTTGGGGACCCAGTCCATATATAGAGTGCATTCAGGGCACCAACAGTTGCCTCTTGCTGTATCCGTCTGCTGGACCACTCCTTTCCAAATCTTATTTGATGGAACAACTTTTCTTCTTTAATATCGTTGAATTTAGAAGAAGTTCAAGGTTTCAATGTCTTGCCATTCTTCTTCTGAAGACTCTCACACTGTCTACTAATATTGCTAATTTTTCAAAGGAGTCAGAGGAGATTAATTTTCTGCAAAAACTGATTTATAGCTCTTACCTCTGAGAGGATGGCCTGAGTCACTCTCCTTGACTCATGTTCACTGCAGAGTATTCAGTGATAAAAAATCTTCCTCTTAAAGACAGAAAATTTATGAGCAAACTTCAAGGTCCTCCTCCTAACTCAGCAATTAATCTTGAGGCTAGAAAAGTGAAAACAGTCCATTTGCAGAGCAGCAAAAAGGGATGCCCCGAATTTGGGTTTTCCGCCTCTGTCCCTTGGTTGTAACTATTGAGCCTTTGCCCTTCACATTCCCTGGGATTCACCAATTAGGGATAAGGCTGACTTTGCTGTAAATATAAGGCCTAAGTAGTTTAAAAATTTAAGGTGATTTTGAGACTCCACAGAACAGGATAATAACTATAAAAATAAATACAAGTACTATTATTTATTCAGCATAAGGCACTGTTTTAATGACTGAACCTTGAATTCTTAGGAAGTCATTTAGACCTCCTAATGACCTTTCGTGATGAATTCAAGTATTCCTACCATTTTACAGATGGGTAATCTGGGCAAGGAAAGGAAGCTGCCTGACCTAACTCACAGCTAGTGAAGCGGTGAAGCCAGACTCAGAGGCTTGTCAGGCTGACTGCAGAGCTCTTAACCCCATGATGTACTGAACAAAACAAAGCAAACGAACAAATAAAAAACAACCTGCCGCAGAGATGGACTAGTCCCAATATTTTTTTCACTGTTAGACCTATGGAGGAAGTTGGAGTAGCATATTTATATAAAGAGGAAGTTTTGTGGGTATCAAAAGAATTTATGTGTCTTCAGCTTTGAAACCAGAGAAGAGGAGGAACAGGGCTCATTAACAATGATAACAGGCCCAGTTAGTTCTCATAATTTTATATCATATAGTTATATGTGCAAATACATATATAAATATATAACATACACAATTATATAGTATATAATTAGCAGTACATATTATATATGAGGTATATGATACACACTTTATTGATTATAATACGTTTTATAAAATGTAATATTTAACATGTGGTTTTTATTATAATTTTATTGACATTACTCACTTAAGCATAAATCCAGTTAGTTAAAACATACAATTCAACGGTTTGTAGTATAGTCACAGAGTTGTGAACGGTCACTGCTCTCTAATTCCAGAACATTTTCATCACCCCTAAGGACGCTCCATACCCCTTAGCAGTCACTCTCCATTCCCCCTTCCCTGCAGTGCCTGGCAACAACTATTCTACTTTTTGTCTCTGTGGAGTTGCCTGTTTTGGATATTTCATGTAAATGGAACCACACAATATGTGGTCTTTGTGATGGGCTTCTTTCACTTAGTATAATGTTTTCAAGGTTTACCCATATTTTAGAATATATTAGGACATGACATCTTTCTTTTATAAAATTTTTTATTAAATTTATTGGGGTGATATTAGTTAATAGGATCATAAGGTTTCAAGTGTACATTTCTATGGTACAAGGTTCCTTTTAATGGCCAAATAACATTGGATTGTATGGATATACCACACAATCCAATATACCACATTTTGTTTGTTACCCAGTGGATAGACATTTGGGTGGTTTCCACTTTTTGGTAAGGATAAATAATGCTGCTATTAGCACTCATATACAAGCTTTTGTGTGAACATATTACTAATTCCCCTGTGTGGAATTGCTGACTCATATGGTAACTCTATGTTTAACTTTTAAGGATCTGACAGACTATTTTTTTCAGAAGTAGCTACTTTACAATTCCATTGTCAGTGTATGAGAGTTTCAGTATCTCTACCCTCACCAGTGTTTGTTATTGTCTCTTTTTGTTTTTGTTTTCGTTTTAATTTTAGGCATCCTAGTCAGTGTGAAGTGGTATCTCATGTAGTTTTGATTTGCATTTAGGTAATGACTACTGTTGTGGAGCCTCTCTTCAGGTGCTATTTGCCTTCTGTATATCTTTTTAGATCCTTTTTCAATTTTTAAATTGATTTGTTTGTCTCTTTGTTGTTGATATTTTTTAAATGTGGTCTAGTCTCTTATCAGACGTACAATTTGTGAATATTGGGTCCGTCAAAAAGTTTGTTTGGTTTTTTTCAGTAAGATGGTTCTAGCAGCACTTAGTTGTCTTGAACTTCATTTGAAAAATTTTGTTATTGTGTTGTGACAGCTATTATATCAGCATGCATTTAAAAAAAAACATCAAAATTGGTGAATTTTTGTGTAGCCATTTTAATATTGAAAACAAGAAAATATGCAACATTTTTGGCATATTATGCTTTATTATTTCAAGAAAGGTAAAAATGCAACTGAAACACACAAAAGAAAGATTTGTGCAGTGTATGGAGAAGGTGCTGTGACTGATTGACCATGTCAAAAGTGGTTTGTGAAGTTTTGTGCTGCAGATTTCTCACTGGACGGTGCTCCAAGGTCAGGTAGGCCAGTTGAAGTTGATAGTGGTCAAATTGAGACATTAATTAAGAACAAGCAACATTATACTACATGGGAGATAGCTGACATATTCAAAATATCCAAATCAACGACGTTATTGGTGAACATAAAAAAAAAATGTGTCTTTTATTTTACAGAGAAAAAACATGGACTTTTTGGCCAACCCAGTATTTCCTCTACTCTGTGGGTTATCTTTTCATTTCTTTATGGAGTCCTTTGAGGCTCTATAGTTTTTAATATTAATGAAGTACAATTTAGCTATTTCTTTTTTGTTACTTGTACTTGGTATTATGCTAAGAAATCATTGCTTAATGCAATACCACAAATATTTATCCCTAGGTTCTCTGCTAGGATTTTTATGATTTTAGCACTTACATTTAGATCTTGAGTCTATTTTTATTTCATTTTTACAGATGATATGAGATACAGGTTCAACTTCATTCTTTTGCTTGTGAATATCCAGTTGTCCCAGCACCATTTGTTGAAAACACTATTCTTTTCCTATTGAATTGTGTTGACATCCTTGTCAAAAATCAATTGATGATTAATGTTAAGAGTTTACTTCTGCACCCTCAATTTAACTCTGTTGATTTATATCTCAATCTTTATACCTATACCAAGTATTCAAGATGATTACTGGAGCTTTGCAGTAAGTTTGGAAAAACAAAGTGAGTTCTCCAAATTTGTTTCTCTTTTTTCAGTATTGCTTTGGCCAATCTCAGTTCCTTTCATGTTCACAAGAATTTTAGAATGAACTCGTCAATTTCTAAAAAACATAGCTGAGATTTTGATGGGGCTTATTTTTAGTCTGTGGAACAGCAATTTGCATATTGCTGTCTTAACAACGCTGTCTTCCAATCCATGAATATAAGATTTCTTTCTACTTATTTAACTATTTTTTAAACTCAAGAATATACATATATATTTTTTAGTGTTCAATGCTAGCACTTTTTCACTTAAGTTTTTTCCCACACATTTTATTTTTTGGATGCTCTTATAAATGGAATTATCTTCTTAATTTTATTTTTGATCTGTTAATTGCTAGCATATAGAAATACAACTGATTTTTAAATATATTGATCTTCTACTTTACAATTTTGATAAGCTTTTCTATCAGTTCTGATAGTTTTTCTGTGGATTATTTAAGATTTTTTATATATAATATCATGTCATCTGCAAATACAGATAGTCTTACCTTTTTCTTTTCAATCTGAATGTCATTTGCTTGTTTGTTTTTTGTTTGTTTTTGCCTAATGTCTCTGGCTAGCATCTCCAGTATAATGTTAAATAGAAGTAGTGAGAGTAGATCTCTCTGTCATATTCCTAATCTTGGGCACAAACTTTTTTATCCTTTGTTAGAATAATTTTGGCTGTGTGATTACTATAGATGGTCTTTATCAGATTCAAGTTTTCTTGCTTCCTAGTTTGCTGAATATCTTTATCACAAAAGAGTATTGAATTTGTCAAACGTTTATTCTGTGTCTACTGAGATAATCATATGGTTTGTACCTTTTGTTCTACGAATATGGAGTAGTATACTGTTTGGTTTTGGGATGCTAGACCAACTCTGCATTCCTGGGATAAATCCAAGTTGTTCATGCTATATAATCTTTTCTATATGTTGTTTGATTCAATATTCTAGAACATATATTATTTTCATTATGAAATATAATTAAGAACACAGTCTTTGGTATTAAACAGACCAGGCTACATATAAGTATAGCTTTCGGCATCTCTATTAGTTGCATGGCCATGAGCAAGTTATCTCCCCAATCTTTGCCTCAACTATAAAATGGAAATAATAGTATAATACACCTTTGTCCTATTAGGTTCTTGTGAGGGTTAAATGAGATATTAAGAAAATTCCAGTGTTTGGCACATAGTAAGTACTCAATAAATAGTAATCATGAGATAATTATGTAATAAAACATTATGACCACTTCTCTAGCAGCCAATTGGCCGTTGCTAGTGGAACTATATCCTCTTTTATTAAAGCTTATTTGCATTCAATCATCTGGAAAATTGTGGGGCATTTACTTTATCCTAAGTGATTTAGAAAGTTATTTCATAAGGGGCTGAACATTTTTATTGCAGAAGACAAAGAATGTGCTAAATAACAACTCCTCTGATGCAGGATCAGCACGCTAGGAAGATGGCAGGTACATGCTCTAGAGCCATGGAAGGAGGAGACTGGGTGGATGGGGACTGGAAAGCAGGAGAAGTCTGGAGAAGCACTTTAGCATCACAGGGCCTGCACTAAACAGAGCAGGACTTGGGGAACGTTTGCTCCAAACAGAGCCAGGTATGTCAACACAAGGGAAATGGTGAACAACCATGCAGAGATGGGAGGGGGGGCCATTAGGGGCTGGCAGGACTGATGTAGGAGCTTCCACCTGCAGACCACAGGGACGCCTTCTCTATAGACAGAGGGACCTCTATAGAGGAAGGCCACCACAGGCTTGTGGCACTGGCTCTGACCTCACAGATGTGGAAACTGGCAGACTTGAATTTAAATGTGAGATAACTTCAGCAGTCTCTTAAACATCCTTTCCACTTGTGATTCTGAACATTGCTACTCCTTCTTGGCAATGCAGCTAGAATTATTCTTATAAAACAAAGATCTCAGTTTGATACTATTCTGCTTAAATTCCTTCATTGGCTTCTCTTTGCCTTCAATATAAACCTCAAATGCCTTAAAATACTAGTTTACACATTTTTTGTACATTCTACCTCTCTTTTCTTGCCACTCTAACTTCTTGCTTCTTGAATATATATTTTCATCAATGACCCTATAAATGTCCCTCTGCTTGGAATATTCTCCCTCCTCCCCTTCCCACCTCCCAGCTGCTTGCACATGGTAAGATCTTTCCTCAGTCTGAAGTTTTCAGCATAGCCTGAAATTTCCTCCAGAAAATCTGATTCTTAAACTTCCAGGTGGAGGCCCCTCCCATATGTTGCCACCTCCCACCCCCACTTACCCATCTACCCATCACCTCTAGTGAGCTAAATTACCACCTCTGTGTGCTCTGAGAGGGAAGAGGTGATATTTGTCATTCACCCATGTGTATGTCTGTAACACTCAAAATGGGGTTCTCACTTGGCAGCTCTTGGCAGCTTGGGGTCATCTCTTGGACCTCACCTCAGACCTACTGAATCAGAATCTCTGAAGGCGGGACCCAGGAATCTGCATTCCAGAAATGCTGCAGGTGATTCTGATGAAAGCTAAATTTCGAGAAGCACTTGTACAGTCAGATGCCTGGCTACTGGTAGATGGTCAGTGAATGAATACATTCATAAATCCTAAAAATACTGCTATTTGACTATAATCTTTACCAGATTACTTAGCCACATGATTCTCATCGGTAATGCTTACCTCTGATAAGGTTTGGAGGAGCAAATACGATGGCTTGAGAAAAAACTCCTGTACAGTATCTGATACATAATAGCTCCTTCTTTCTTTTTTCTTCATTCTTATTTCTAATTCAGCTGACTGCTTGCCTGGGTGGTCTTCAAACGCTCAGTCTGTTTGCAGGCCCACCATTGGGCAAGTTTGGAATATCCCTACTTGAATCCACAGATCTAAAAAAGGAATAAATAAAATGTGGCTGGTAGAAGAGAATGTTCTCTGGAGAATGCAGGTGGCCCATTTGATCAGGAATTTGTCTTATTATGTGGGTTGATCAGCATATTCCAGAGGTGATAGGATATTAAAATTCTTTCCAGCTTCAAGTTAACAGGCTTGATGAGGACCATCATTTTTATTTCTAAAAAGATAAAATTGTGGTTATCAGTATTTCTCAATGCCAACTACAATAATTGTATTCAATCCATTTAATTTGAGATAATCTCTCCTAGTTTTGTGGCTTGATATTTTTCTTAAAAGCAAAACAAGACAATTTAAAAATTCTTAGGCTGTTTTCTTTGACCGCATTTGAACACATATTTATCTGGTTTCTAAGTTCCTAATGGTTTCAGTCAAGGTCTCATTCTCCTTAAGTTGTGGTGAGCTTGTAGAAGAGGGTCATAATTTCCTCCACATTTATTTGAAATAGAATGGTCAATTAAAATATACACTAACCAACCCTTAAATTGCCTGGATTTCTCAGAGGTGTTTCAAAAGGTATTTAAGGGGATATAAAAATAAATGATGCTTAAATGGTTAAAAGCCCCACAATTCTTTTAAAGGCCCACTTTAATTTAGGCTGAAACCCTTGCAATATGAAAAGTGCTACAAAGAAGTGAATGGGGGCAGTAAGGTGTTTATGATCTTCATCAAAGGGAATGGATAGGTGGAAATAGCAAATTCAAAGAGGTGGAGAGTAATGGAGACAAAGAAAGGGATTGTGGCTTTTGATTGTGCACCCTAGCATTGTCTTAGAATTAAATGTATGTGAGGCATGTGAAGAGAAGCTTGACACCAGACTCTGGGAAAACAGTCTCAGCAAAGTGCTGTGTACTGAAGAATAACAGACAACTGTCAGAGCTACCTTCCTTCCAGGAACTACACAAATCTGAACAATGAGCAGGCAGGGTGACTAACTACCAGGGGAATTACCATCAAATTCTATGCTGCAAACAACTTCATGGATTTTTTTTTAGGGGGGGCAAAGGGTAGGCAAGAAGAACCTTCATACTCACTGAGATTGAATCTTCCTCAACCCAAGTGAAATGAAGTTTTGAAGTCAGTTGTAAGTTGATTTTTCTCTATCAAAGAATAAAGTATTGTGTCATATTTTAAAGCATGGTGCTTTTTGAAAGCAAAGGAAAGCTGACAAGTTAAGTAAAAATCCCTTTTATGTCTACATTTTCTCACCTCTGGGAAAGATGTCAGAACCAAGCAGACATGGGTAAGGCAGGTACTCTGTGGCTGAAGTAAGAACACATCATGGAGACAAATCCACAGTGATGGAACTTCTTCCATGTACATTTAACAGGGGTCTTCTAGGTTGCATGCTTCAAGAACAGAGGCAATGTGAAAAGTCAAAAGGTACTCTACCTTGTCAGAGATAGTGCTGGCTGTGGCTCAGAAAAAAAGCTCCCTTACTGTGTTGTTACTTATCTCCTCTATACCTCAATTTTATAATTTGTATATTGGAGTGATAATAAAATATCCTATAATTTTATTATGATGATTAAATGAGCTAATATAGTCATACCATTTAGAATATTGTCTTGCCCAGGATTAGGGCTCAGTGGATGCTAGTATCATCATCATCATCATCATCATCATCATCACTGCATCAGGTGACCAGGATATTAATTTGACTTTACTCCTTTCCTTTTACAAAACAAAAAGAACTAGATAAGCTGGATCAAGACCAGCAATTTCTAAGCACATTTCTAGCAGAAATAATTTTTCAAAGATAAAATTAAAAGAAGCTAAGCTTATATGTACTCATTAATGTTATTTTGATTCTAAATGCTTAAATCAACAAAAAAAATAAAAGATAATTGTAGGTTCATATTACAATAGTCTAGGAAGACCCAACATCCTCAAAACATAGCGGCTTATGGTAATAATTTATTAGTATCTCTCATGATTCTTGGCTCAACTAAGCTCCTTTGAGTATGTTTGGTTTCTAGCTCTCATTGTTACAGTCAGGCAGAAGATAGGGCTAAAGTCATTGTGAAGGCTTCTTCATTCACACATATGGCATTCCCTCTGCTGGGAATGCCAATCAATGGAGCCAATCAATGGCTGGAGCTGAAATATCTGGGGCTCAATTGTTCATTCCTTCCTCCCTCCCTGTCTCCCTCCCTCTCTCCCTCCTTTTCTCAGGGTCTCCACATGGTCTCCCCAGCAAGTCAGCCTTGGGGTAGCCATATTTCTCACAGGGGACCTGAAGATACCAAAAGTTAGTGTCCGAAGAGGACAAGGAGGAAGCTGCATGCCTCTTTGCAGACCTAGTCTTGGAAGTCATACAGTGTTACTTCCATTGTATTCTTTAGGTTGAGGCAATGACAATGCCCACCCAATTTCAAGTGGTGAAAACACAGATCCTATCTTTTGGTGGGATATGTGGCAAAGAATGCACAGCTCTCTTAAAATCATCATACCTTTTGAGTCAGCGCAAACAATGTATGCTTTCCAGCTCTCTAAAAATATCACTTCATAATTCTCCATTTGAAATCACATTTTAGAGATTATCCTTGGTTATACTGTTCTGATTCCATCCTGCCCTTGGTGGAAATGAGGTGAGATTATCAGGGCATTGCAAGAAATGTAGTTTCTTAAATAACCGTGTGCCAGAAAAGAGGCTTAGACATCATGTACAAAATCAATGGCCTCCATCTGGGCACATTGACCTACTTTAGGTAGTGAGGATACCTTTTAACTCATACAAAAACATTGAAATACCTCACCCTAGCACAGTTTGGGATTTTGCTATAGACTTCAGTTAGAATAAAGAAAAATGTTTTCTTTACCATAGAACATAAGCACCCCTATGTTCATTGCAGTGTTATTTACAGTCGCCAAGATATGGAAGCAGCCCAAGTGTCCATCAGTAGATGAGTGGAGAAAACAACTATGGGATATTTACACAATGGAATACCACTCAGCCATAAAAAAGAAGAAAATTTCACCCTTTGCGACAGTATGAATAGGCCTGGAGAACATTATGCTAAGTGAAAGAAGCCAGTCAGAGAAAGACAAATACCATGGGATTTCCCTCATATGTGGAATATAATGAACAAAATGAACTAACAAGGAAAATGGGGACAGACTCATAGATTGAAAGCAGGATGACAGATAAGGAGGTGAAGGAGGTTAAGGTGTGGAGGGATTGAGCAAAAAGGGAAAAAAGACTCATGGACATGGACAACAGTGTAGTGATTGCTGGGGGCGGGGTATAAGAGGACTAAATGGTAATGGAAAAAATACAATAAAGATTAAATTTTTAAAAATAATAATGAAAAGCAGACATACTGGAGTGATTGTGAGACAACCTGGTGCTATTACCCAGAGTTTTATCATCTTTTTGGAGAAAAAAAGATAATGGTGTCTTTAAAGTGAGCTCTGGTGTTAATTACAAACTTGGCATGGCCTCATACTCAGGATTAAAAGGAAAATTCACACATTTCTGACTGCACCAATGCTCAATGCGCTGTTTTCTGTGACCACCCTACCCAAACATGTGAATAAAATCGTAAGACAGGGAGAAAGCAAAATCAAATGCGTCTACATGACCCACCAGAGGAAACCAGTGATGAATAGATTATTTAAATCCTTATTCTTACATGTTTGCAAGGGTGTTTAAAAAGGAACATGTGAAGGTATTGTCAAAACATGCAAATTATGTCTTCCTTTGTAACTTCTGACACAAAATTTAGGCATAATCCCTTTATTGAACTTTAAATTCCTTCAAAACAATGCAAGAATAAAATTCCCCATTATAAAATTGACCTGTCTTAGGAGCTAAGTTCTACTGAGGAAAGAGAATTACATAAAATTACAAAACCAGCAAAGATGGTCTTCAGCCTCCCACTTCTTAGTATGCTAACATTGAGGTCTTTCTAATGACTCTGGTGGCACTAACTCAGGGATCCAATGGCCAACTCCTCTCATCTCAAGGCCCAAGACTGTCCAATAAACTAGCAAATGTTTATGATTTTGGCCACTGGGCTCATTTAACAAACATTCAATGTGTATTTATTGACCACCAACCACATTCAAGGGCTGTTCTATTTTATTTCTACTTACAGAAATAAATAAGCCAGTCATAGTTTTCATGTATGAAATGTATTAAGTTAGCACAATGTCTTTCTGGAAAAACAGTGGTGGGAGGGGCAAATTCTATACTTGTTCATTTCTACTGTAAAGCTGAGGGAGTTTTCCAAGCTTTAAAGTTGAATCATGCTCCTTGTTTCCTCCAGCCCTTTACATATTTTTAAGAAAAAGTACAGAGAATCTCAGAGGTAGCTGATACAATAGCCAATGTGTTTTGGAAGCCTGAACCTGTTAGTTAAATTTCCCTGATACAGAAAATCACAAATATTTGGTCAAAGTGCATGCATGTAGCTCTCTATCAAAGTGGAATTCTGTTTCTTGGGACAGAGCTGGACTGCACTCATTAACTTGGGCCTAATGCTGAAAGGGAAAGGCTAAGTTGGTGTTGCCACAAAAAGTCCATGGGCAGGAAGAATACAGTACTCACTGAATCAACAAATATTGACGTTCACATAGGTCCTGGGGTTATCGTGGAAGACAAGGCAAAGTGACTCCCTTGTGAGTTTCAATATTCTAGTAGAGAGACAGATAATAAATAACTGCAAATAAATAAAATTTACAATTTCAAGTAAAGTGGAGGAATGACAGAGGTAGGCTGCATTTCGGATAAATTGACAGCAACAGGGTTCTCTGAGGAGTTGGAATTTAAGCCAGCCCTTAACAGTATGGAGGAGGGAGTCATGAAAAATAAAGGTCTACAGGAAGGTTTCAGGCAGAAGGAAAATCATGGGTGAAACAAGAGATCCAGTGGGACAGGCCAAAACAGAGACACACAAGGAACAGGGGACTGACATAGCAAATACCTGGTTGGTGTTGAGCCATCTGTCTGTATCTGGAAAGAAAGGATTCATCTGTTTAAACAGAATTATGTACAGCTCAGATCCAGAGCATTGAGGGAAAATTGATACTATAAAATCTGGGTACATTCTTCTCCCATAGGTACTGACTGATCCTTGAGATCTGGGTAAAATTGAGCTGACTGGTGAGGTCCAGCTGCTACCTGGAAGAGGCATGAGGGTCCCCAAGCAGGAAGGCTCCAACAAGGTTAATTTTGGAGTCCACTGGTTTTTAGAACTGAGGGTCAAGTAACCTTATTCTATGGGATGAAGGTAGAATGTGATTGCTTCCTTCTCAGCAAAAGTTGCCATCCTGGAAATGTACTGGAATACTGGATGCTTTATAAGCTTTAACTACGCTGTGTCTGAATGGAGTTAAACTGAAAAAAAAATCAAAAAGCTATCCAATGTTTTCTGTTCTGCAGTTGACAGGTGAGAATAATCCAATGTCCCCAAGTGTCCCATGGTCTCTTGTAGTTCCATAATAAGCAGAAATCCCAACATCACTTGATTCACACTTTTACCTGCATGCTGATGCCAAGATCTTCTCACTTTTGGCTCCCGAGTTTGCTGTAGGGCTTGGTGATTCTGTTGGAAGAAAGTGCTATGTATCCTCACATGACGGAGACTATTAATTTGGAGCAAGGCCTGCTTGCTGCTATCTGTGGTGTGAAATGCTTTCAGATTCTTCTTCTTTTAGGATGCTAGAGACAAAGGGTAGAGATGACTCTGTTTTCCAATGTGGCTTCTGCCATCTTCTCTCCTAAGAATATGATGCCTTTTTCTTTTTCTCTAAAACTGTGGACTTTTCTTCAAGAATGAATTGCTGTCCTTCTCTCAGGAGTAGGGACCACGCCCCATTCTTTGCTCCCATCTTCAGCTGGTTCACATGATCTGGTCCAGAATCTTCTCCTAGTACTTCAGCAGACCCCTGTTCTTCTTAGACACCAGAGATTTCCCCTTGATCTTCCCATGGAGTCATCTTGCAGGAGCATCAATAGAAGTTCACCCAAGACATTACTGACCTTTGAAGTCATCGACCTGTCTCTCAGGATTCCTTTTTCTTGCCTGTGTTCCTCATGGCTCTCGTCTACTTCTCAGTCTATGGACAATACTCTGCTCATTATGTAGCTCTGTGGAACTTCACCCCCAATTTGTGGTCCTTAGTCAAACTTAGAGAAAAGTAGGATTGGAAGAGACTAAATTGGCTCACTTAATCCAGTTCCCTTTTTTCCTGGGTACACAGCTAAAGCACCTTTCCAAGACTCCTCTACCATTAATTGTGGCCATATGTCTGAGTCCTATCTAGTAGAATGCAGCCCATAAAAATTTCCCATGAGCAGTCTTCCAGCTTATGCTTTGTCTGTTTACCAGCTGAATGAAGAGTATTCTAACGAACTAAGATGGGGAGTCATGAAATGAAGGAGTCTGCATCTCACAAACCAGGAGAATTTAGTGGACTTTCTATGAATAAGACATTTTCATGTTGTTGGGCGACTCAAATTACAGAGGTTGTTTGTTATAGCAACTAACATTATTTACTCCATATACAGTTGGTCATATCCCTTTCCTAAGGTACTGTGCCACAGACACCCATATATCTTCCAAAAATCCCCTTAGATCCCAGGCCACATTGATTAAGTCTGTGGCTCACCCCCAACAGGCATTGGGTCTAATTAGGAGCAGATGTATAGGAAGCAGAGGCCCCTGTTTCCAAAACCAAATCAGTGATATCTAACACTTAGGGAGCACTGGCTAAGTGACAGTCATTGTATTTAAAAAAGGCAGATTTGCAGTGAAGCTGAAGCTTGGGGCCCCTCACAGCATGGACTGTTTCCCAAAGCCCTGGAAGGGGCCTTAGCATGTTGTCATGGTCCTATGTTTTTATAACATAGGACAAATGCAAATTTTAAAAGAATTTGTGGGAGGGTATACTTGCATAAATTTTAAGCCCCATCAAATCTAGATACAGATTTAAGTCTGAATTTAAACTTGTATTTTCAAAATGTCATTCTCATAGCAATTACATTATAGGTACTATTATTTTACAGAGAAGAAATGTGATGCATAAAGATTTTAAGTAACTTTCCCCAAGTCACCCATCTCTGACTTGTTGGAACCAAGGCTCAAGTATAGGCTTCAAAGGCCAAGCTATCTGCCACCCTTATACGGTCTCCCGTCTGTGGGTCACATGCATGTGGGCAAGGAAATCAAACCAGGAAGGAAGAAACAGGAGGGGCAAAGTTTAGTCTGTTTCTCTTGGCCCCTCTGTATTGTTTCCTTTGGACCCACCCTAATTTCTATAGAACCAAATAAAATGGACTAGAGATTTTTGGCAGGGAGGGCTACATTAAAATATTAAGTTCATACAATAGGAAGCACATAGGATTTATCATCAGACTTGAGTTTTAGAATATGGAAACAATGGGATGTAATGGCAAATATTTTGACAAGAGATTGCTACAGGTAGCAGCCAGCAATTGCATCAAACAATGGATGGTTGACTGTCAAAGGCAGTGGAACAGCTTCAGAGCTCATTACTGCCTCTGCTTCCTGAGGCTCACATGGGGCCAAAGAACTGGAAGATGTGGAGGATAAACAGGCAGTCTCGGAGCGGGGGATTAAAACAGGCAACTCCAGATGAGCCTGCAGGGCCAGCAATGCCTCGAGGCTTATGGGTACATTCCCAGCTGTTACCTGAGTGGTGGTTTTATCCCCAACTGATACACCAGCTGGCAGGTGTTTTATTTCCTTGTTGACTTTTTTGCTGCCACCTGGGGAGTCTTAGTAACTGTAAACAAAGATTTGGAACACTAATAAAATGTCAGGCGCCAATGTGGTTGACTCTGTGCTGGTACTAAAGGCAAGAAACCTGTGGATGAGCAGCTGGCATAGGGGGATCCCCGCCACATAGGGTGGTGGGGAGCAGGAGGGGGCCAGAAGCAGGGAGGTGGGGTGAGAGAGAAAGGGACTGGATTCCTGCAGCCCCCAGGTTTAGAGCCCAACACTTAGGCACTTGTAGCACATTCTGTTGGATGGGCAGCAGTCCCCAGCCACCAGCTGCTGGGTGTTAACCACTAAGGACTCACAAAGGCCCTCCCCCCAAGAATGACCATCAACTGATGCCTAGGAGGTTACAATCCTGTACTTCTCTTCCCCACGAGGAGAAACTTATAGCAATGACTGACTGATACGAGGATACCAAAGGCCAGCGCTCTTGTCTTAAGGTGGGGACGATTATGTCACCATTGTGATTTATGCTCCAGAGCCTTTCATGAATCAGCTAAATTTAGATTTTACCTAAACACACATCTTCACTTGGCTTCTTATCCTGTCTGCTTTCCTGCCTTAGATGCTTTTCCTGAGAGTCCTCCCTCAACACACCATAGTCACCTGATTTTCCCTGTCAGGGGCTCTACTTCTGGGGAATCTAACCTAAGATAGCACTGGGGGATTTAGGCCCCCATTGCCATACTAATTCTGGCAGGAAGCAGGCAGAGCTTTAAAGCTAAAAGTCCCCAAAGATATATATTTAGGGCAAATCCTCTACCTCTATCTATATGTGGGGAATTGAGTGTAGAAATTAAAGATGTATCCTGAGGAGTGGGTGTCAGCTCTCAGGGATAATGAATGGACAGAGAATAGATGTCAGATCTTTAACCAGGAAAGTACAAGTAGAGTACTCAGCAAGATAACCAAAGACAAATCCAGTACTAGAACCTGTGTCAGCAAAGCACAGGGAGAAAATGCTATGACTTGTAGGATACACGGAGGTTTAGGGCTCCTGTCTGGCTCACCAAATCCTTGGTCTGTGAGTGGCAAGACCTAGATAGTTATTGGATATGTGAGCCTGGGCAAATTAATCTTTTTTAAATCTCACTTTCCTCACCTGTAAAGTGACATGTAACATGCACTCAAGAAATAGTAACTATTTTATTAATGATGTAAATTGTTATTCTAAGCCATGATGAATAGTGGAATTTTTTCCTGCTATGTGGTGGACCTGAATTTCTACATAGGGCCTACACATAGATCCAGACTTAGAAAGCAAAGAAATGCAAAGCTATGGGATATAAAGTGGAGGCTGAAATAATGACCATGAAAGGCCATGATGATGCTTGTATTGCTGCCCATCGTTCTGCATCTTACGGCCCAGGGCCCTAAGTTGCCATTTTTGCATCTTCAGAGCCAGTCTTAAGAGAAAGAGGGAGGGGGAGGGGACAGAGAGAGGCAGAATGAGAGGGAGGGACAGCAGTAAGCCAAGAATCCTCCAGATTTGATCATTATTCAACAAGAATTGAACCCAAGAAGGATTGTTGGAGACAGCACATTGGCCAGTTATTGACCTCCAAGTCTGAAATTGCAAGGGAGTTTTTCTTTAGCTTGGCAGATACTACATTCACAATGCCAGGTTCCCAGGGCCTAGATCAGACTGGAAATTCCCAAAGACAAGAACATCAGGAACTCTCAGACACTCAAATTATTCTTTCCCCAGGACAACTCTCTACTGTTTCTCTACTTCTAGTACAGAGTTATATGTTTTATTTTAGTTTATTTTATTATTTTATTTTATTTATTTTTTGGTCTTTATTTTAAGAGCAATTTCTAAGAAGCAGAACTTGTCATGGGAATTCACATGGAACTCAATTTATTAAGGAGGTTCTCTTGGGAAAAACTGGGTGCAAAAAACAGGACAAAGAAGAGAAAAAGCCAAGCTGAGTTCCAACCTCAGCCTGATCCCACAGGGAAGGTTGGGAATGTAAATTATCCCTCTGATTTTGGCCTAAATCCAAGGCAAATAAGCTGGTTTTTTCATTTTCCTTCCCTAGTCAATCATTGGATAAGGGCTACTGTTAAGGAAATAAAATCCAAGGAACTTTTGTTTCTCAGTAGCCACCCTATTAGCCCAAGTGGGGTTCTCTGTAGAGTGTCACAGAGATGGGCAATTAGAAGCAAAACACTTAGAAGTCAAGGAAAGGTACACTGAAAAGGTCAAAAGGAGCCAAGGAACTCTAAATGAAACACTAATGGATAGGTTACTGTACTTAAGATTATTTTAACAGACTGCAAAAAGGCTAGCATTTCTGTAAATATGAAGTTTATTCTCTCTGTTTTAGTGTTATAAAATGGAGAGGGCAGAGGATTTAGAATTAGAAGATGTACTAGTCCTGCCTCTGACTCATACCTTTGTGACCTTGGGTGAGTCACTCAACTTCCCTGGGTCTCAGTCCCTACATTAATAAAATGAATTTATTATTTTTGAGCTTCATAATATAAATTGATATTTCCTGCTGGCTCTACAAGATATGTGTGTTTTAAAGCCTTGAATAGTAGGGCAGGTTTTTCTATTGTGTCTTTTAATTTTGTCATTTTTTTCTTTGTATTTCAAGCCATAGTGTTAGCCATTCAAATTTAGAACTGTTCCTTTTATCACTGAGTAATGTTGCTTTTGAGTCTGAATTCAATTTCTTCTGACATTAATGTTGCTATATCAGCTTTCTTTTAGTCACTGCCCTGTTTTTTTTTTTCCCAATCCTTTATTTTCAACCTTCCTCGATGATTTTGTTTTATATACATCGATTATAAACCACATATGGTTGGATTTTTAAAAACCTGGTCTGATAATCTTTTTCTTATAGGCAACTTGAATTTCTTTACATTTATTTTAATTACTGCTCTATTGAGGCTTAGTTATATGATCTTATTTTATGTTTTATACTTATCATTTAAATTTGCTTTTCATGCTCTTAATTTGCTTTTTTCCCCACTTTTCCCTCTTTCTGTTTGATAGTTTCAAAATATTAAAATATTTATATAAGTGTAAAATATTTACAAAGTTTAAAATATCTCTACTCTCTTCCCAAATAACCCAAGAAATTAGTGTGCTTTAATTACTAACTGAACACCTTAACTCTCTACATTTTTCTTGGTATTATCTGAATTGCCTCTAGTTATGTGAAAAATATCATTCTTTTTTAAAGAGTCAATAATAAATTAAATTATCAACCTAATCAACTAAATTCTGTATGAACAATATTGTATCTATACTCTACTCCATTTACTTCTGTTTCCCAGGGTATTTTCTTCTGCCTAAACTACATTCTGTAGTAGTACTTCAGAGCAGATATGTGGGTAATGATCTCTTTTACTATTCTTATTTCATCTAGAGTGATTTTTTTCTAGTTACTGATTTTGTTGCTGCCTTTCTTTGCATTATTTGCTCACATTATAGAATTTTATGACCGAATGGAGGCTGAGTTCTCTCTCTCCCTGCAATCCTGTGTTTCACAGTCTTGCAGGTGTATATTTGATCTCTGTTTCCATCACTTCCTGAGACCATTTAATTCAAAACCAAGTCTTATATTGGTAGTGCAGGGCTTCCAACCTACACATATAGGAGTTACTACATATTCAGCTACCAAGCCATCAGTTAAGCCAAAGTCCAGATCGAAAGACTTTATTTCTTACAGCTTCCTGCTACCCAATGGTAGCTCAGACAGTGGTTTTAAAAGCTTATTTCACCTTCCTTTAATGCATGAGTAAACCTCATCCACACTTGCTTCTCTGATTTCAAACAGTTAAGTTTGAAGAGTGAGTCTCTTGCTCCCCTTGGGACACTTTTATTCTGGTTACCTCATGCGAACCCAGATTTCTCCATTTGAGTTTGAGTCTGCAAACTCAATCTCAGTTAATTGTTTTGTTCACTTCCATTTCTTGTCTTCAGAGATATTTATCTCAGTTTTTAGGGTGACCATGTCATCTTAAATTTCTCTCTTTAGATGCCATATGTGTATCAGTCCTCTGTTGCCGTATAGCAAAGCACTCCTAAAAAACTGAGTGGCTTACTATAATAGTTATTTATTTTCACTCACATTCCTAGGGTTTGGTTGGGGTTTGGCTAACCTGGAATGGGCTCAGCTGGGCAGCTTGCTTCACACTGCAGGAAATGACATGGGGGGATGAAAATCCTGGTGTTCTTACCCTCTGGCTCTCTAGTCTCCTTCTGGTGCCCCCCACTCCCCATTAGCCAAGAACTAGGGTACCATTGATGACCCCATAAATAGCAGCGCCCTGGAGCCCAGGGCTGGGTAGGGAAGGTGAGAGGAGTCAACAGAG
The DNA here is from genome assembly GCF_021234165.1 of Pteronotus mesoamericanus. Lineage (NCBI taxonomy): Eukaryota > Metazoa > Chordata > Mammalia > Chiroptera > Mormoopidae > Pteronotus > Pteronotus mesoamericanus. Next base: position 28,759,958 of record NW_026555105.1, on the reverse strand, counting down.
ACTATCAAACGTATGACTATCAAGTGTATGACCGAAGGGGAGTCACAGGCTGTTGGTAGGTCACTGGGAGACATGGGACATGAGTAAACAGAACACCGAGACTCACAAGTCTCAAAAAGGGGTGATCACTGAAGACAGGTTTTGGAAAATCACTCTTTTGGGGCTTTTGGAAATATGGAACTCTTGGGTCAGTTGGAAGATACAGAGGCAGAGGGGACCAAGTACCTCCAAGTGAAAGGCTATTTTGCACTTAAAAAGAAATCACCTCCTTTGGACTTTTTATTATTTAAGTTCATTAATCTAATCTTTTGTACTGAAAAAAATGAGAAAATGGTAAATTTTTCAATTCAATTGATGCTGGAATAGTAGTCAGGAAAACTATTGAATTCCAGCTCTGAGACTGTCAAGTTTTGTGACCTCAGACAATTCATGTGTCTTCCTGAGCCTTCAATTTCCTCCTGCAGATAATGAGGAGGTTGAATCAAATGCCATCACAACTACTCAGTATTCACAGCTAGATGAGATTAATGACACTTGAAGTTTTATCTTAATTTGAGAGAGAGAGAAGAAAAAGACAAAGACATTGACTTGTTGTTTCATTTATTTATGCATTCATTGGTTGATTCTTACATGTGCCCTGACTGGATATTGAACCCACAACATTGGGGTATCAGGACAACACTCTAACCAATTGAGCTACCGGGCCAGGGCCACTTGCAGTTTTTTAATTAAAAAATATTCAGAGCTGACTGCCCATGTTCTGGTCTCTTTACTGAATCACTCAAATTAATGGGAATCTTGTGAAAGAATTTTATATTTTCTATCTTCCCTACCCTGAGTCTTAAATCCATCTTTTTAATGACTCCCAGGTAAAGGAAAGCCAGCCCTGGTAGCCACCAAACATTTAAACATGGTTTGAGGACAGTAAAATTAGAAAGCTGGAAGCCTGTAAACTTAGATTTCCAGCAGGCATTCTGATTTCCTCACCTCACGGGCATCCCAGTCATTAGAATTATGCACAATTTACCTACTTCCATTTTCTAAGAATTTGTCAGTTTTAAAGTCTGAGTTTGACAATTTATTGGTTTGTCCAGTAGAAATAAATTGGGGGCATCTGGGGCTAGAGTATTTAATGTGTGCAGTTGGGGCCATCGATTTGAAGCTGCCTCCTATTTATAACTGAGCAAGCTTAATTGTTGCTTTTCAATCTAAATAGAAAGGCTCTGTTTACTGCTGCTTTTAATTGTAGCAAGCTGGTGAAAGAGCATGCAGGGCCTCTTCAGTAAAGGCAATTCAATAAAAGCATTTTGTCAATAAATTATTATTGCCATCATGAAAACCATGCACTGCATTCAAATACAAAGCAAGCAGCAGCTCAGCTTCTCCTTTGATGGATCCAGAATAATGCTTTTACATTTTCTTAATTTATTTTCTTTCTCTCCTCTTTTCATAGATGGTTATAGCAGGTAAGGGCATTGTGGATCTTCTTAATCTCTAGCCTTCATATTAGAGAGGAAAATCTGAATTCTCTGTGCACTGTTGAGACATGATTGTGTCTAGAGCCATAAAAAGTAAAGCTCACCAGGGACATCAGAAAGTCGAACCCTTTTCCTTGCATGCCTGGTTGGAAGAGGGTCATGGTACCCACCAGACTTTTATTTGGGGGAGACGTTTTTATAAAGCTCTTCTCAAATGCTTTCTACAAAATGCATTATACTGTCTTCAAATTTCTGGGAATTGAATAACATAAGAATCCAAAATCACAAACACAACAGTGTTTGATGAGAGAAAGCTCCAGAAGGAAGTTCTTTTGCGTAGGAAGGTAAAGATGAGTGGAGGATTGTATTTTTCAAAAATGATCATGGCAATATTTTTAAAACCACATGCTCTTGCTGCCTTGCATCAGTCTATTTCCCCTTCCCTTAAACCTGGACAGCATTTATGAATGTTTTGAATTGTAGAATGCCACAGAAGTAATTTTGAGTGACTTTTGATATCCTAAAAGGCACTATGTGTCCACTCTCCTTCAGGATGCTTGCTCTTGGAACATAGGCACCATGTTGTGAGGAAGTCCAAGCCACGTGGAGAGGCTCCATGCAGGTATTCAACTGAGGTCCCAGCTGAGATCCAGCACTGACCTGTGAGTGAGACTTGGAGCTGTTTCCTAACAGAGCCTCTGTTTGGTTCAGGTGTCACATCTTTATGTAGCCCATATGACTCAGCGCAATCCCCTCAGCTTCAGGAAAGAATCTGACTAGAGTGAATCTCACCTCCTTGCCTATAATTGGTTTATAAAAAGTCACATGGCCTCGTTCTGGCCAAGTGATGAGAGATTCTTTGGTGCCTCTTTTGGGAAGCTCTGCTTTGCCCCTAAGAGCAAGCTATTTTCTCTCTTTGTATTTGAATGAAGGTAGATAAATCACAATTGTTCCCTGGTAAGAACCAGCCTTAAAAAATGAAATTGTGTGAATAGCAGAACCAAGAATTGTAGAGGACCTAAGCCCCAGATAATAACATTGGGATGCTGGATCAACAAACTCCTATTAAACTACCTATCAAATGAGCTTATACATTCACTCATTTAAAAAACTACAATATGCCCCCTTATTTTTAGTTTTGCTTTTCAGGTTTCAGTGACCCACAGTCAATGATGGTCCAAAAATGTTAAATTAAAAATTTCAGAAATAAACAATTTAATCAAGAATTCCTAAGCCTTAAATCGCATGCCATTTGGTAGCATGATGAAATTTTACACCATCTCACTCTGTCCTGTCCAGGACAGGAAGCATCCCTTTGTCTAATGTATCCATGCTGGGTAGGCTACTACTCTATTAGTCACTTAGTAGCCAGCTCAGTTATCAGATCAAGTGTCTTGGTATCAGAGCACTATATGCAAGTAATCACTATTTTACTTAATAATGATCCCAAAATGTAAGAGTAGTGATGCTGGTGTTTTGGATATGCCAACAAGAAGCTATAGAGTGCTTCCTTTAAGTGAAAACTTCTCAAAGGAAAGAAGTAAAAATTGTATCCTGAGGTTGGTAAGACCTATGGTAAGAACAAATCTATTCATAAAATTGTGAAAAAGGAAAAAGAAATTTATGCTAGTTTTGCTGTCATACCTCAAACTGCAAATGTATCTTATTATGTGGACATTTTAGCATCTCACATCCTCTCAAGGAGGTTGAGTGCAGTACAATAAGATATTTTGAAAGAGAGAGAAAGAGCACATTCATGTAATTTTTATTATAATATATTGCTATAATTGTTTTATTTTATTATTAGTTATCATTGTTGCTCTTTTACTGTGTCTAACTTATAAATTAACTTTATCACAGGAATGTTAAGTATAGGGAAAAAAACGTAGTATATATAGGCTTTGTACTATTTGTGGTTTCAGGCATCCACTGGGGGTCTTGGAACAAACCCCCTGGATAAGGGGGGCTGCTGTAGTTTAAAGTGTACCATATTGGAAAAACTAATGGCCGCACAAAGCATCCTAGTATTTCCAGTTGGCCTCTAATAAAGTAAATAATTCCTACCCTCTACCCCTGAAGACAGCCAAAATTTGCTTTATCCTATCTGTTTCTGTCTTCTTAGGCAATAAATAAATGGCCAAATGATTTCTCTCGCACATGAAGGACCATGGGATGAACTCTGCAATCTCTCCGAACCAGTCCTTCAATAGAAAATGTTGGTAGTAGTATCTTAGCCCGAAAGTGGTCCGTGCTCTACAACACAGACTAAACAAGGCTATTTGACAGTGTCATTTGCAGCAGACAGAACAGTTGGCATATTCCTGGCTCTTGAGATCAGACTCCTCTCTTTCCTTGTCCAAGACTACTCACTAATTATATTGCAGGGATTTAATGACTGGTGGTGAATATAAAGTTAGTTGTTAGTCTTAGTCTAATAATTATGTTTCTGAACTGGTCAAAATGGACTTTGAGGCATTTACTTATATATTGGAAGCTTTCAAGTACCTAAAATTTATATATAGACTTGGTTCATATATTTGTAAGGTTTCTTTTTCAGTTAAATTATTTGTGCCTATTATCAACTCTGGAAGGTAACTATAGCAGATCTTGTCAATTTCATTGTACAAATAAAATAGAACGAGGAGAGTGACTTGATTCCTAGGCTAATTCTACTGTGATAGAAAACACTTGGTATGATTTCAGTTCTTCTAAATTTGTTGAGGTCTTTTTATGACCCAAGAAATGACCTAACTTAGTATACAGTCTATGGGCACTTGAAAAGAATGTGCATTTTGCTGTTGTCGGGGGTGAGGGTGGGGTGGGGAATACTTCTGTGGATGTTGATTAGATCCTGTTAGTTTATCGTGTTGTTGAATTCTTATATATCCTTTCTGACTTTCTGTCTAGTTGTTCTAACAAATATTAAAAGAGAGGTTTTTAAGCCTGCACTTATAACTGTAGATTTGTTTACTTCTCCTTTCATTCTGAATCTTCTACTCTTAAAGGAACATTATCCCCCTGTCTGTTTCTTTCTAGCATCTTTTGTTGTCAAGGCTAGCCATAGGCTTTCTCTCATGTGCACAAGGAATCAAGATTTCTCATTTACACTGAAAGAAGAAAGGCAGTATCTCTTTGCAAACCACATGCAAGCCACAAGGAAGGTCTGTTCTGGAAGAGGTTAGTAGTCCTTCAAGAGAGAAGACTTTAAAGCCTTGAGAAAGTTAAGTATTTATTGTAAATTTCATAATCCCTATTTACACAGTGGGGTTGTCTCTGAGCCATAGTTTTAATGAACCTTTTATTTTTTTCCTTAGACCAACTCTGTCCCTGGATTCAGAGGAGTTAGAGTGGGCTTATTTAAGATTTTTCTGTTTCTAGTCACATCTAGACAACCGGCCAGTCATCTGGTTTGACTCCATGTGAGAGAGGAGCCTAAGCAATGCGCCCATGGTGGTGAGAGTCTGGGTGAAAGGCAAAGAAAGCAGCAGCATTTTTTAAGCAACCATCTTTCTTTGGGCACTGTACTAGGTGCCATGGGTACATCACCTCCTTTGAGGCTTCTCTCAATTCTCTCACATCACTAGTGTTATCTTCATTTTATAGACAAGGAAATGAAGACTGAGGAAGGGAAATAGATCAGAGAAACTTCTTGAACCCTACCAGAACTTGCTAGTTACAGAAAAACATCATATATCCACCCCCCCATTCAAACATGCTTTTTTTAAATTTAAGAAAAAGAAGAGATATGACAATTTCCTAATATCCATTATAAATAATTGATCATTTCTGACTCTTTCTCTTATTTCTTTTAAGTATTTTAAATAAAATGAAAAATCCCTTTGACCCTCCCTCACTTTCAACCTCATCCTACTATCTATCCCTTTTCCACTCCCACCTCCAAGAATAAATCTTTGCTATAAGTTGAGTATATTTCCTCCTAGCCTATTTTCCCTGCATTTCAAAGACCTTCTGGAGCTGGAAAACTTTATTCTCCTAGTGCTTCTTTCCAGGGGCTTTATGGATCCCACTCCTTAGAAAATGCCAACGATCCGCCTCCCCATTTGTGCTTTGTCTCCTCCTCCCGGTTTGCGGTGTTGGCGCCAAGGGCTCAGCCAGGGCAGTGGGCTTGCGGCCACCACTGCTGTGGCAGGCGCGCTCATGTGTTCCCAGGTCAGGCTGGTAATCGCTCAGTTTTTGAGGACAGCTAGGAACATTGCCTGGCATTTTGGTTCCTGAGCCACAGGACAACTAGAAAGGATGCCATCTAGTGTCCCAATCTTTGTGAGCAAGAGAACTGAGGCATCACCCAAAATAAAGCGAATTTATTTATTTATTTTTAAAAAAAAGGTGTTTTGATTAAATAACTTAAAACTGAAGCCTGAGATTTTTTAAATTACACTGGGCTGCAGGAAGTACTGCAGGTGTCTTACCTATACTTCCCTACCCTTACCTCTTCAGGGCACAGTGGCCAAGCCACCAGCTGCCAGCGCCTGCATTTCTTTGCCAAGGGCTGCTTTGGCCTCTCAAACCACTTTGTCCAGTGCGAGAGGCTGAAGTGATGGGCTCTTAGTGTCCCCTAGGAGCAGCCCTTAACAAATGACTGATAGTAATCAATGTACAAATATCCAGCTCTTGCCCTCAGCTAGGATAACAAAAGAGCATGTGGTCAACGCTTCCAGTGAAATTAAGCTCCAAGTCTCCAAAGTGCTGGCTGGCTTGGTTATGCGCCCTTTGCTGTCTGCTTCCCCCTATGTCTTAATGCTCTCCACCCCTGTCTTCTTCACCACCCAAGTAACCAAGTGGACCATTTGCTTTGGAATCTTTGTCTTAAGGTCTCCTGAACTTTGAAAATTCCTCTGTGGTACATTGTAAAAATAGCCACAAATTTTTTTCCTTCCCTATATTTTTACATTGTGATGTGAGAGAATTCTGTCAAGAATTGAGATAGCCTTGGGTCTTGCTTTAGAATATGATGGCAGGCCAGTTCCAAGCTTACGATTGAAGGGGCCTTGCAACACTTCTGCTTTTTCTCAAAGACTCAAGAGCGATAATTAAATGGGTGCTTTTGTAAGTCACCAAGTATTGAGTGATTTGTCATGCAGCAGAAACTGATCCAATTCCCATTTTCCGTTTGTATGTAAGAACCTCCTTTGTTGTATTTCCTTGAATGAGAGTGTTGTTTTCCCTAAAGAAAAGCATCTTCTCAGGCATAGAGAGGTAATGACCTTTTCAGAGTTTTCCAGCAGAATGCAGGACCCATCGCTGTCCCTATCCCGGTTTATGCCTCTGCCCCAGGGCCTCTGTGCTGAATCACTTTGTCCGGGTTTGCCGTATTTTAGCTGCTGCATTTCCTCTGCACCGCGGCTGCCAGCCAGGCTGCTGGCTTTTTCCAAACCCCTCTTTTCACAGAACGGTGAGGTAGAACGCCACTGTTTTCACGGATTGTGCCCATGATATATGTGTCTGATAGGGATTCAAGTGCCTGCAGAGCTGGCCTGAGATGGAGAGCTCCCCAAAAATACTGCAGTTTCTGGATGTTGAAGAATTTATGGAGCTTCAGAGCCAGCAGGATGCAGAGTAAACAACACCGAATAGAGTCAGGATGCTTACTCCTAGCTTTGCCTCTGGTCTCTCAAGTCCCTTTCAGCTCTGAAATGCGAGGATTTGAGGACTGAGTAGAGCTTCATGCAATGCAAAGCCAAAAAGCATGGGGTTAATTGTCTAATTTAATGAGTTCCAGTAGGCTAGAATAGTGGTTCTCCAAGTGGGGTCCCTGTACCTGCCACATCAGCATCACCTGGGAACTAGTTAGAAATGCAAATTTCCGGGCCCCATTCCAGGCCCTCTGAATCAGAATCTCTTGAGATGGGGCCCAGCAATTTGTATTAACAAGGCCTGCAGGGGATTGTATGCAGGCTGAAGTTTGAGAAATACTGATCTAGAGCTGTGCTATTTCCAATGCAGCCTACGGCATTGACATGATCTGGGAGCTGGTTAGAGAAACAGAAGCTCAGCATCACTTCCCAACCCCCCAAATCAGAATTGACATTTAGCGAGACCTGCAGGTGATCGGATCACATAGAAGCTGAGAAGCCCTGGGTATAGACTTGTAGTTTCAATCCTTGAAGATTGTGATTCTCTAAATCTCAAGTGGGGCCCCAAAATTTACATGTCTAAAAAGCTCCCATCTATTGCTGGTGGTGCAGGTTCAGGGACCACACTTTGAGTACCACGGTCTAGATTTCAGGCCAGGCTTAGAATCTCAGCCATGACAGGGTTTCAAGCCAATCAAAGTTGGGTTGAGCCACTCTGTATAAATGTGCACACTGTGCATATTTGTGGACTATGAGTCAAAAACCTGAAACCCACAGCTAAGTAAGAGGCAGGGGCAGGCTAAAGAGTGAGTTTTAGAGGGAACTGGGTTTGAATCCTAACCCTGTCACTTATGTAAGTTGTGTGATCTTGGCAAATATATTTAACTCTGTGTCCTAGTTTCCTTATCAGTAAGATGGAGGTGATCATACCAGCCCCACTAGATAAGACAACGGTCAGCACATAAAACAAGCTCAGCCAATATTCATTCTTTTCCTTTCAGCTAAGGGAATAGCAAGGGTCATCAGACGCATAAGCTCCTTCTTCTCCTCGAGTCTCCTCCTGGCCAGTAGCCTAATTGCCTAGTTTTGGCTGAAGGCCAGGTGAGAATGATGGGATTTTCTTTAGAGTTCCTGGGGGTCAGATGAAGGTGATACAGCAATAACTCAGGCTGTTTATATTAGGAATGCTTCCCGAGGGGGTTGTAAAAATCGATTCATAAAATTGACCAACATATTCAATTTCAAACCGCACCGTGGCTTCACCTACCTACTAAAGTCACAAAAGACAATAGCAGTCACTGGTCCTGCCAAAGCTCTGTGTGCTGCTGTGGAGCCTGGGGTCATGTGGAAGCTTTGCAAGGGCACCTTGTCTGGCCCGGCCAGGAAGCCTGCCCTCCTCCACATAAAGGATCCAGTTAGGCCCTTCCTGGATTTTTGTGAGAAAATGACAGTGCAGGATGCTCTAAAACAAACCTAAAGACCAAATTAAAGTACGTATTTTGGGTGAGGGGGGAGTACAAGGCAAGCAGTGAGATGCTTTCAAAGCTCATTCAATACAAACCAACCAAGGCAATATAAAGAAGCCAGATGAACCTTGATGATGTCAGAAACTAGACATCCCTAAGTCTGATTTTTGGATTTTTTTAGATGAAGGAAAAAAAGATTTTTTTCTTTTCCTTTTTAAATTCAGGGCTGATGGAATCTCTAGGAGGAGGTGGAAGGGCTGCTGAGTTCTGCCCAAGACAGCCACCAGAGGGCCTCAGAGACCCAGGAAAACTGCACAGTGTTTCCCAGGAGAGGCTCTGCGAACTGTCAGGTCTGCTCTGATTTGGGTGTTTAGCTGAAGCTGATTCCTGAGAACTTTCTCAGAACGTGTTCACCTTCCCACGAGAAAGAAGTATTCCACTCCATTAAGGACGTTAGATAACTAATTGACCAATTCATTCATTGATAAACCATTTCTGGATCTAAGACACTTTTCTGTCCTACGCGTTACAGTGAAGATGAAGATGTAGGACTTTTAAAGGAGAGCCTCTACCTGAAAAAAAAAAAAAAGAAGAAAAGAAAGAAAGAAAACCCATGGTGTTAAAGCTCAGTGGCGGTATCAAGGATCAAGGACAGGCTTGGAAGGTGTAGACTTTACCCCATCACTTCTACCTCTGCTCTAGTAAACAGAAAATCAAAATAAAAGCAGTATTTTGTTATACAGATACAGCTTTGAGCAAAGTCCCATTGACTAACTAGATGTCATATATGAATGCATCCTGTATATAGAAATTCTAGTGCTTGAGGCTTTTTGCAACGTACACTGCAGCATAAATGAAGGTGACTTCTCTATTATTGCTCAAAAGTTCCTAACATATATAGTTAGACATAACATCTGTCAGTTGATGGGGTCATCGGCGTCAGTTCAACAAAAGGAATCCCCAGTTTGGGGTGTGATGAGGAAGGAAACTTTATTCAGGGTGAACAGCCCAGTTGTGACACAGCACAGCGCTGAGAGCAGCACGGCTGTGAGCAGCTCAGTAATGCTGCCGCTCAGTAATGCTGCCGCTCAGTTATGAAGCCGATGGGGGTGGGGCAGCGGGGATGTGAGGTGGCCCTGGAACCCGGCGCCCCTCTGGCTACACAGCTCTGCTCCTAGGCTGGTCTGTTCCGCTCTGCTTTGGAGAGATATCTTTGGTATTTCTTTTTTAATGTTTCAGCACCAGACAGGGAAACACAGCCCTGGAAAGGGAACTTGTAGTACCTCAGCCAAAGAGTTGCAGGCTTACATAGGCAGAAATCCTCACCTCTAGTCCTTGATTGCTCCATCCTCATGCAAATGAGGACTCCAAATCCTTAAAGATTGATTGGTCCAAACGGCACTGTCCTGATTGGCCAGAATAGAGCTGTTCTGATTGGTCAGTGAAGATACTGATGAGGATATAGTTGTGCAGCTCCAATTGGATGGGGAAAGCCTCAGTCTTATTGATCGAAATACTATTCCAGGGACTCCTTCAGAAGATCTGGCTCAGAACGCAGCAACACAGTGCAGGCAAGCAGTTCAGGGCAGGCAGTTTCTCCCTGAAGTGCAGTTTGCGTGAGAGGCTTCTGTGTAGAAATGGCTACTAGGCTCTGCTTTTTAAAATTTGAGCCCAGTTTCCTGCTGGAGCCCTTCTTAGTAGATATCTTCTTTCTCAAGGTTCACATACCATAGAGGTTTAGAAACTTACCTTTACTGATGAGACCCAGATAACAGGAGCAGGTATTTTAGGAGGCGGACATGTTAGAAAAGAATCTACAAAGATATGTTCCAACCAGAGGACCTATTGGGCATGGGAACTGTGTGATCAGAATGTGCACTGCTTCACCTGCCAGCATCTGCGAAGGAAGGCATTCCTCTTGCCCACTCTCAAGCTCTCAGTCTTTCTGGCAAGGCATTTTGGCTAAGGAGGCCCTTTAAGGACATAACCTACATCTGACACCGTCCTTCCCACACTACCACTGGGCGTTCCCCAAAGCAGGAGAAGGCTCCCCAAGCTCGTGTGTTTGCTCTAGGAGAGCTGAGTCCCAGATAACTTGCAAATATAGTCTCCTCAATTCAGAGAGCTTCTGGGAAAGAAAAACAATAGGGGAGGTTTTAGTATATTTTTTTGGTTTCAGGAGGCAGATGGACAAACTAAATGAGGTGAAATGAGATTATATAAGTAATATGTTTCCCTTTCTAGTAGAATTTTCTTTCTCCAAGGCTAAAAACCCAGTGACCTCTTATATCTCAGTTTCCCACAAATAAAAGGAGGAACACCTTCCCCATGCAACTACCTACTGCTACCTAGATCACTGGCACCAGCCCCTCTGACTCCACTCCTCTCAGGTATTTAATCTGCCACATCAATCGTCCTATAGATACCGCCTTCATCTGGTTGCTCTTTGCTCCCTAGTTCCCATCACATCAAGTCCAAGCATCCTCACCTGGTCTTCAGAGAGAGCCCATACCGTCCATCTAACACCTATCCTCTACTCTTATGCTGCTAAGCACCTCACTGTCCAGTGAAAGGATCTCTGATGTTGATTCCTCTGGACATTCACACACACTCTTCTCCTTGCTTGAGACACCTTTTCTTCTTTCTGGCAAAGAAGCTGAACCCAAGCTATATTTCTTCCAAAGAGTCTTTCCTGATTACTTAGCACTTATTGATTTCTTCTTCCTTTGAACTCTCACATCTTTCTACAGACACAGGGACATAATCCTGTACTGTTTTCTTTTCCCCTCTCACTGTCTGTTATTTTAAGAAACTTGATTGAGGCTTGACAATTAGATGGCTCGGTCCTTGAGGACAGAGGATTGAACATAGCATCCCAAGACCCCAGCACGGTGACCCCATGCATACATTAGAAATCCAGTTAATATTTGCCTGGTTACCTCCCATGCATCCTTTGGATCTTAGATTGAACCTCACTTCCTAAGAGCAGCCTCCCACTATAGATCCAGTTTACTAATCCCTCCCACCCCCCAAAACACACATATATCTTGCATAGTACTCATCAAATATATACAGGTTAGCCATTTGTTTTATTTTATTTCTTACTTCTGCCAGTGAGGGCTGGGACTATGTCTGGTTTTGTTTAGTGCCCAGGGCGGGGCTTGGAACACAGTGAATACTCCGTAAGTACTTATTTAAATGAATGAATACGTGTTGCTAGGTAGCTTAACTGGAAAGTGACATGGACCTCTTGGGGAGTGAGGAGAACAGAGTTGAGGATGTTAATCTCCTGAGAGCTGGTATCCTTGAGCACAGTCCTAAACAGAATCTAGCAGCAAAGGCTTGGTTGGGCCAGATCAGCAAAATCACTTCAGAGTCATTAGTGGCAATGAGTGACACATTTCTCTGAGAATGTGTAAGTTAAAAAGTAGTACATCTTCATAGTAGAAAATAGGTAAATTTTAGAAGATTATAAAGATGTAGAAAAAAATAACTATAAGCTTATCACTTGACAAAGGCCTTTTCAAAAAATAATATGTTCTTCCAACTTGATTTGGTAGCTTATTTTGTTTTTTTTACATAGTGGAAATCTTACAGGATATACGATATTGGATCTTGCTTTCTTAAATTTTAAATCACTTCACATGAAATGATAAACATTATTTTTTGTTTACTCTTTGCGAATCAGAATTTTAAAAGCTCCAGAATGTTCCATGTATGATTGTGTTACGGAAAGCCAGACTCAAGACACGATTCAGGGAACGGAGTAAGCCTTTATTCACACGCGCGGGCTCAGAGGAGGCAGTCTCCAAATTCTGAGCCCCGAATCGGGGTTAGATGGAGGTTTATAAGCCCTAGCATTCCGGCGAGAGATTGATGTGCTACCCAGGCGGGGGAAGGGATGTGAAAACGGGCTACAGGAACAGATAAGCAATGATTAACAGTTAACCTGGGAGGGGGTCTCTGGCTAGGCTGTTCCTCTTAAATCATCTTGCCCTTATCAATTGTACTCTATCATTCCTCCATTATAGGACATGAAGACTGACAAATGTAAGTTTTGACTCTTATGATTTTGAAGACATTCTAAAATCTAAAGACAATAATGATAAATGGGAGCTGTGTCACAGACTGTTCCAGCTGTTTCAGCTGGACACCTACCTCCACTCACTGGCCTACCACCCTGGCCATCCAGATCTCAGACCTACCCAAGCGAGTGGCCCTCATTCCTTGCTTGCTCATCCTCTGCCCCTGCTCCTCCATCTTCTGTTTCTCCCCATGTAGCAAGCACTATCGATGTCCTGCCCATATACCTCCCACATCAGCATTCCCGACTGTGCATGCCAACGACTTCCTACTGCAAGCACCTTGGATTATCTGCCTCAGGACTTTCTTAGGCTGCAGGAGCCTGCCCCCAGGAAGAGCCCGAGCTGATAAGAAGTGGGAGTTAGTGGACAAATATCTCTGCTCCTCATTGCCCATTACAAACAATCTGGGGTGTGTTCTACACAGAGCTCCTCACCAGAACTGAGTTTGTAACCCACAGGTATAACTTACTCAGTAATACACCTGTATTAATTTCCTTTCTTCCCTGCCTCATTTCTACATTCTTCTGATGCATTTTCTGAAATCATCTCAAAGTTAAACCATTTGGGCTCAAAATCTTGTCAAGGCTTGCTTTTGGGGGACCCAGCCTAAGACACCCCACCTCCCCACTTCTTAATTATAAGTTCTAGTGCTTTTCAGCTTAGAGTTTCTCTTTTCTTTTTGACTAATGCAAGCTAAAAAGTCCGAATGATCTAACCTATGATTTGAGGAACTGAGTAAAAATGCCAAACCATGCCAGATTGTTGACTCTGTCATCAGAACTTCTGATAGGAATAGTCCCAACAAGGAATAAATTATACCGAGACTCTGGTCTCTCTGAAGGTAACTTTGGATTGTTCTTTCTTTTTCCTTTCTTTTGTCCTCTCATTTCTCTCTTAATGTGCTTTCCCTGCAGAAGACATCCTAAACCAAACTATTGTTGCTGCTGGCCCCTAATTAGGTTTCCAGATACACCATCAAGCCTGGGAGTTATGCTAGGCATGTGCTACAAAGCAAGTTCATATTCTTTTTATTTAATTAATAGTGACCACTAGTTCCTAAAGCCTGATATGTGCTGAGCACTCTGTTAGATTCTGCAAGAGATTCTGCAGGGACCCTTAAGTCACAATTCTTGTAGGGAAGATAAGACACATAAACAGCTGGATTCCTACATGGCTAAGTATGATGTGTCAATTGAGGGCACAAATAGACCTAAACAAACAACTCTAGAACTTTAAGAAAAGTAGTGATTTGTTCTCAGTAGATTTTGAGAAAGTTCCATGAACAGGCTAAGAATGTAGCCTGTTGTTGGAATTTAGTGGGTCAAATAAATCAAGACAGAGAGAGAAGTAACCCAAGCTTCCCCCTTCTCAATCCCTAAGGGACTTCTTGAGGATAAAAGGTGAGGTTGCTGCTTCTGTCTACCTCTCCAAAGTAGATTATGAAAACTTTAGAGTTTCCTTTTATCTCAGCTTCTCTGATACTCACCAAGGAAACGTCATTTTTCTGATGTAAACAGACTGAGCCAGACCAAAGTCAAACCTTAAACTAAGTATATCAGTTAGCAATGCATTTCATTTTAGATATCAGAACTCCATCAAATGAGGATTGAAACACCATAGACACTGATTTCACCTCATGTTAAAATAAAACCAGGGATAGACGTTTGTTGATGCAGATTTAGCTACTCAGCAACATCTTCAAGGATCCAGCCTTCCTGCACCTTCCTACTCTGCTTTTCTCAGACTGCTCACCTCCTGGTTGCAAGTGGCTGCTATGGATCCAGGCATCACAACTGCCTTTGAGGCAGGACAAAGAAAGAGGAGCTATCACAGAAGCCTATTTTCTCCTTACCAAGACAGCAAAACTATGCTTACATATCATTGTCTAGAACTGAGTGGTTTGGCCACCCCTAGCTATAAAAAAATTCTGGGAACTTGGGTCTTTCATTTTTTAGATTCTATAATTACAGAAAGCAGAAAAGAGGCATAAGGGATGGCTGCAATGAAATTCCTACAGATTCTGCCTTCTCTTACAGGAAACTTCAACTGCTGTGGCCAACACACCCAGAGTCTTGTTTCTTCTTAGCTGATAGCTGGTATATTAGTCAACTATTACTGCCAACGCATTGTATAACAAACCACCGCAAATTTTAGTGGCATGTAATATTAAGCACGTATTATCTTGCTCACAGGTTTGCTGATTGGCCAGGGTGGCTCTGTTCCATGTGTCTTGCATTCTTCTGGAAGCAGAATGGTGTGGCGGAAGCACAAGAGAAATGAGCAGGAAGGTGTGTTGCCTCTTTTGTCCATTTTGTCCATGTTCCACTGGCCAAAGCAAGGCACATGTGCCCAAAGCAAGATTTCTGGGGCAAGGAACTGCAAAGTTTCTTGGGGGAAGGGTGTGGAATATAAGGAGAGGTGGGGAGCCCCCTATCCCAGCTGGGTAATCTAACACATTACCTCTGGGGAAGTGGTGGTACTGGGGGCCTTAACGATGTTAATGCATGTCCCTACAGGTAGTAAATGTGCCTGTAACAGGCAATGGCCAACTTAAGGCCATGCCCAATCAGGAAAGTGACTATAGTGTTGTAATTTCAGGCCATGTGTGAGGAAAAGAAGGAATGTGGCAGACTAGCCCTTTAGGGAAGGCAGAGCATGTTTTACCTTGAGTCACTTGCCATAGGTGGCTTTTATTGATTGACTATATCCAACAAAAAAGAATTCTGAGGATCAGCTTCTTACCATATCTATGTGCCATTATTAGAAGCAGGCAATTTCTGTCCTCAGTCTCCTTCTATGTCTTGGGGTTTTCATATCCCAAGTAGGGACTGAATTCTGCTTTCCCAAGCAGTGATGCCTGGACATGTTACCTTCATTTCTCATGGACTCTTTCTCCAGCTAAACCTCATTTTTAATAATTACTATAACTTAATTAACCAAATATTATGATAAGAATAGAATAGAGATGGAGACAATTTCTCACAATGGTCATAATACTCAGGTTGTTTGTTGGTGCCATTATATTAACCAGAACATCCTTGACAATTAATTGAATTGCGTTCTAACGCATATTCACAGAGGGAAATTGCAGTACAAGCAAGCTGTATTTAAAAACATAGTTCTCTCCGTGAAAAAAAAGTGTACACATCCTTTGCTTTAAAAATAGAATTCACTCATTCATTCAGTAAACATTATCAAGAGATTTTTCATCTCTCTGGAGGCCACCTTGATAAGAAGAAGCATATATGACCTCATTTGAGAAATCAATGAATCTTCTTTCCTAAAATAAATATACAATACCACACTTTTGCATGCATATTTAATGTTTTTTAGCACTTATTATCTGTTACATTTTATTGCAAGTATTTCACAAATATAAAATTATTAATTTTTATTATAAATGCATGGGGAGGGTGTCATTATTGTTCCCAATTTATAGACTGAAATTCTGAAGCACAGAATCTCCTTTTTTGTTTTAAATTTATTGTCATACAGTTACAGTTGTTATGCCTTTTTCCCCATTGCTCTCCCCTACCCTGTCCCCCCTACTCCCATAGTCAACCCCCCCACATTGTCCATGCTCATGGGTCCTTTACTCATGTTCCTTTGCTTGCTCCTTCCCCTTCTTTCCCTGCTATCCTCCCCACCGACCCTGTTCTCTGTCAGTTTGTTCTTTATTTCCAAGTCTCTGGTTCTATTTTGCTCATTTGTTTGTTTTGTTGATTAGGTTCCACTTATAGGTGAGATCATATGGTATTTGTCTTTCACCTCCTGGCTTATTTCACTTAGCATGATGCTCTCCAGTTCTGCAAATGCTGTCGCAAAGGGTAGGAGCTCCTTCTTTCTTTCTAATGCGTAGCATTCCGTTGTGTAAATGTACCACAGTTTTTTGGTCCACCCATTTACTGATGGGCCTTAGGCAATCTCCTTTTAAGCATTCAAAGGTCCTTTGACCCAAACAAAAAACAAAACAAAACTAAATGATTGTCATCCTGGAAAGCTGAAATTTTGAAGGTTTTTAAAAAAGACTTCTTAGTAAAGCAAGGATATACATGTACCCTGTAAAGCACGTGCCAGACATTTGCCTGCTTGCTCTCAGATCCATCCTGCACACTCTGCCCTGCTTTCTTCTGCACTGCAGAAGCTCATCTGGCAGCGTGCATTTCTCAGACTTTCCAGCCCATTGGCTTGGGGCTGGATTCAGCCCATGGGAAGCAGGGAGTCAGGACATAGGACAGCAAAAGATAGGGCAAAGCTAGGGCTTTCTTTCTTTCTTTCTTAAGATGCATCACCTTTGGTAGTAGCTTTGTGTCCTCTTTTTTTCCGGCCTTTGTCAAACAGCTCTTTATTCTATGACATTACATGTAAAAATTTAGAAAATGCACACAAAATCATATTATAATTTAATTATGCATTTATATATAACATTTTAAATAGATTATAGGAATGCATATTATAACATTATGTTTGATGGAATGGGCTAGGGAATGCAATTGGGGCTGATGGATAAAGGGGACCTGATGTTCAACTGTAATGGAGAATTTACTCTTTCATAAAACAGAATGAAAGGCCGTAATGCAAAATGTTTTCTGGATGGTGGAAAAAGAAAGAAAGAATAGAAAAGAAAAAAAAACATACTTCTAGACAAGTTTTGGGAGAAGAAGTACATCTTATCATATACAAAGTACACATTTTGTACATAGGTTTTACCAAGAATTATTTAAATATTATAACTGTATTAGTTTTCAGTTGCTACTGCAACAAACTGCCACAAACTTACTGGCTTAACACAACACATTTATTACATTACAGTTCTGGAGGTCAGAAGTATGACTAGTATCTCACTGGGTAAAAATCAAGATGTTGGCAAGGCAGCAATCCTTTCTGGAGGCTCCAGGAGAAAATCTGTTTCCTGGTCTTTTCCAGCTTCTAAAAGCCATCCATGTTCCTTAGCTTGTGGCCCCTTCCTTCATTTCCAAAGTTCACAAGATTAAATGTCTTTGACTCTTCTTCCTTAGTCATATTTCCCTCTGATTGCAGCTGGGAAAGTTCTACGATTTTAAGGACTGTGATTAGGTCCTTATCAGATAAGGCCCATCCAGATAATCCAGCATAACCCCGAATCTCAAGATCCCTAACTTAATCATATCTGCAAAACCCCTTTTGCCATGAAGATAACATATTCAGAGGTTCCTGAGATCACAATGTGGACATTGAGGAGCAAAGTCCTATTATTCTGGCTATCATGATAATTTACAGTAAGAAGATAGCCTTCATTTCAAAAGTAAAGTCTTTTGTAAGCCCCTCTTTCAACTAGCATGCTATCTTTCTGAGAACTTTTTATTCAAGGCCAAAGTAGTAAGGGTGTTCATCTTCTGATTATGCATAGCTGAGCAGGAAATTTGCTATATGTTTTGCAATGAAAGACGATGAGATACCTGCAAATCCACTAAGATGGTTTTTACTAGGATAGCCAGGCAGATCTCAAAATAAAATTACGACAGAGCTGTCTTGTAGAATTTCCCTCAATGAAGAGACAAGCATCATTTGCTGTAATTATTGCTTTGCTGTATTGTGAATTGTTTTGGCTGTAATGGCAAATTAATGTGATTCTGTGAGTTATTACATTTTGCATTGGGTTTCGGTGGTTCTGCTGAAAACAGGTTAATTTCTTATGAACCACAATTTTGCTGAACTTAATAGTTGTCTAGAAATTGGGGCTTGGAACTAATTATTAGAAAGTGTTAACGCTCACTGACCTAGAATGAATAAGCCTTTCTTCCCTAGCAAATTAATTTCTCTTTAAGAGAAGAGCAAATGAAATTCAGAACCTTCCAGAGATCAAAAGTAAACATTTGGTTAAACAAACAAGTTAAAGCAAGAACTGGGTAGATACATAATCATGAAAACAGTCCCTGTCAAGTCTTTTCACATTTCATTCAGCAATTGCTCTCCTCGAGCAAGCAATGAATAATGAATTAAAAGTTCAAGAACTTGAATTATGCAATCAACCATCAGAAATACTCAAGCTGCCCTTTCAGTTGATCAAAGGGTAACAGCTTTCCCCGTCATCCTCCAAGCATCTGTTAAGCTTTCGTCTGCTTGTTTCTGAAAAACTACTTTATCAGGTAGAAATTGTTCAAAATTTAAGGTGCAAGAAAGGGGACATTTCTCTGATTTCATAGCTCATGTCAAATGTTGCTCATGAAGATAGCAAAAAATCTAGTGCACTGTAGTTATTTTATTTCTCTCTCTCTCTCTTTTTTTTTTTTTTGATCAGTGGAAGCCAGGACAAATGGAGTATGGCTTCTGGGCTGCTGAAATATATTCTGCCCATCCCAAATTGGGCCAGTGAATTGTGGGCTGCTGTGTTGTCAGCACCTGACTTCTTTAGGCCTAGCTGGGTGCCATAAACTTCACAATGGCCCTCAAGGATGCAGTGCTTTGTGTTTTAAATTAATTCTCATGCATCCTTCCCTTTCTAGGTACTTCCACTGTTGAGGTACAGCATGGGTTGAACGTTCCATCCTACCAGTCTGAGAAATCCAACTCCATACCTGGTCTTGCTTCTCTGCCTGAGAAGAAAGTAAACATCGCCTTCTCATTTATTCCATAAAATGTATTTAATATTGTCTTAGTCTGACTTCCCTTATTAGCAGACCATGAGACAATACAAGTATAAGCAGTTTATTTGGGAGGTGATCCCAGGAAATACTAATAGGAAAGTATGAAAATGAGACAGGAAGTAAAGGCAGCCATAAGTAAGTTCACCACTATGGGAAACTGGAGCTCAAGCCCGCTGGGGAACTATGGGAGCCAGTGTAGAAGACTCAGAGTTGACTTATGGAGGGCGAGGGAACTGGGTTATATATCCACCAGTCCACCAGCCCCTAAAGATCGTTGTTTGAGGGCTGTCAGAGGTTAGTTTTCCAGATGATCCAGTCTACTGTGCTGGCCAGAGTGGCTTTCTGCTGTTTGAAAGTAAGCCCTCTGGTAAAGCAATACAGACACTGGCAGTTGAAAGTAGAGCACATTCACATTGCAGCAGTAATGCCAGAGGTTTCAGCCTCTCACTAAGGCACTGAAATAAGGCTTTAGAAAACCTTCACTTCTCCAATCTATACATAAAGCAGAAGCAGCTGTTTTGCTGTGTGCTCAAAATGATGCCACGTGCTGTAGGGAAAGCAGCAGAAGTAGAAGGCATGGTCTTTCCCTGATTTTATTCCCTACATAGGGAAGACCACTCTGACTTTACCATGTAACATGGACAAATTGATAAAATATCAATGGTGTTATTGATACTCAATGGTGCTATTGTCGTTTAGGCTAGGGTATGTGGCAGCACAGATCCAATCGATAAAAGCTAAATGCTGTAAAGAAGGAAAAAAAACTCCTGGCCACTGGATTTGTGGCTTAGAACTGGCAGAGGACAACTCAATCCAATATGGCAACTAATTTCATCTACCAGTACCCCCCAGCCTCATTATACACTCATTGTCATATATTAGCATACTAAATGACATACACCACGCCACTGTGATCAGAAACAAAAAGCTCATATAAGGACACAAAATGGCCCATGGGGCTCCTCTGAGAAATCTCCACCCCCTTTCCCAGAAAGATCTTGAATATTTCTCCCTCTTATTGAATACCCTACCCCCTATTTAAATGAACCTTAATAAAGGAAGCAAATTTTGCTAAATTGGGGCTGCTCTGACTATGGGGTAGTACATTCTCTGTTTTTCTGTCTCACTGCTTCAAAAATAAACTCACTTGGATTTTAAACTCTGCTGCCTTATTTGTGAATTCTTTCCTATGTGAAGCCAAGAATCCAAAATGGGTTGTGAACCCTCGGGTTCCTAAACCCCTAGAATTCCTGCATCATTATGGACATTAGGAAAGAATTGGAATTTTTGGGAGAGACTTCATGAAGAAGGTAGGAAATAAAGGAAGAAAAGTGTCTGCAGAAACAAAGCTAAAGCCCAGATAACTGGAGGAATTGTGAGAGAGACAGCATGGAGACAAAGTTAACCTTGCACGTTGATAAACGATGAACAAGCTCATTAGATTGGAGTTAATGTAACATGTTCAAGAGAAGAATCTTTAAGCTTGACTGGATAAAGAAGGACCAACACTGAGATGTTTGAAGACAAAACAAAAAAGTCTGGCATTATTATTGTCTTAGAGATGTTAGTCATTGCCTTAAGCCTATAATCTCTTTTGGAAAAGTCTACCTATGCCCACAGTAATGAAGAAGTAGTCGTGTTTTGGCAGACGAGCCTGCTGCAGAGGCAACATCTGATGGGGGGGGGGGGGGGGGGCAGACACCTGAACCAGATACACTAATCAGATCCTGGTGTTTGGGGTTTTTTCCCTGGCAAGTGGACCTAGGGCACTAAACGACTGAATTGGTTCGCTGAAGAGCCAGGGTGAGAGTTTCGTTCCCTTAGTAAGCCACAGCCATGTGCAAACATATTATACTAAAATAAAGCATCATAGAAAGTATGGACAATAGCAAAAAAGGAGTACAAGTTAAGAGAATCAAAGAAAGATCATGTGGCGCCAGCAAGTTAAAGTGACTTGCTAATTCCCCCAAAGCTATGGTGTTCTGCAGGAGTTTAGAGTCTTCTGTAACTTTCTACTCAAATTAATCTGAGTGGGTGTTTCCTCCTTGGAAATCAAGGGCACTTAAGTAAAACAAAATGGTAGCCATTAACCTGCATATTGCCAGTGGTCACAAGTCCTATAGGATGACAGAGCTGATGTTCCGCAGGGGTGAAAGAAGCCTCGAGACCAGAATTATGTGCAAATTTTTTATTAAGGAAGGGTTTCCAGGACGTGGTAAGGAAAAGGGGGAAAGGAAGCCTTGGTGAATTTAGACCTCTAAACTGGCGAAACCTGCAGTGGAGGTTCTACCGTCCTCCTTCCTTAGCCCCAGGCTAGGCTTTCATTGTCCTGCTTCCTGTCTTGCCATTGGTTTCATAGCCTTGGGCAAAAGGAGATAAATTGGGCAATATCCTTGCCTTTCACTTGCTTACAGTCTAAGTGGGGGAGATAAGCTTGCAAACACAGGTGACTAGGAAACTGCTTCTGGGTAGTGAAAAATAAGAAAAGCTACACCCTAAGAAGTGTTGTATGAACAGTGAATAATTTAACAGCTATGCGCCATCTGTTCTGCTCTCCCCCCTACCCTACAAAAAGACAAGAAGAATATTAGAATCTCTCAACAACATAGGCATGGCTGATTTTCTCCCAGGGACTTTTTTTAAAAATCTCTTCCAGAAAACTCAACTTCCTGAAAAATGAGTATTGGAGGAATGTGGTAAGAACCTGGCAGGAGCCCAGTTAATACTCGGAAGCCTTGACCCAAGAAAGTGAAGAGTAAATATCAAACCCAATGTCGATAAGACCTTGCGTGTTTTTCTTTTTCTTTTCCCCCTGAAGGCATGTTTGCTCTTTCAAGGACTAGGAACTTACTGTTTAAAGTATTTTTGATCTGAGGATCAGACTTGGAATAGTGGGGTTTTACCCAATGTGTCCCCTTATTTGGTGCAGTAGTAGTGCAGGCTGGACCAGCATCCACAAGGCTTTCAGGAGTCTTAAAGGATCAAAGCTGATAAAACACAGAGCTCTCTTTCTTTATAATGAGCAAATGAGATGCCATATAATGTCACTGCATTTTTTATGTATAAGTGCTCATACCAGTAAGTTTCAGTATGAGGAATTCGCTATTACTAAAATTTGGGGTTTGTATCTTTTAAATAGCAGTTTTGGATTCCAGCGAAACCCAGCCTCCACTAAATATTTCACAGCACTGTGAAATGTGCACACAGGCCGCAGGTATTGTTACTGAACAAAAGGACCCGTGGCGGGTGGTGGGGGGCGGTGCCCAGATGCTATTACCGAAACAACGACACCCTCCTTCCCCGGGACCCCTCGGTTGTGGATCCTTTGCCCGCCGCCCTTGGAATTATGGCTCTGAGTGGCAGTTTGGTGAAAAGGAAGGGAACTATTTATTCAAAAGTTATACAGGTTTGATTAATGGCTAAATGTCACCCTTAAACCTCAAAATCCCTTCGAAACAAACACCAGCACACACAGTCCTGCCTTCGCCCCTCCTTTGCCCAGTTAGGCCAGTCAGGGTACCGTCCTTCAGAAGAAAAAAAGAACAGAGGCTCGGCTAGGCAAGCCTCTCGCGGGTCTCAGCACCATCCACTGCGTCGCCGCGATCTCCAGGTCTTAATCCATAACCATGTGGCACCTTCTCATGGCCCACTAGCAAGAGTCCTTTCTCCCCTCTTTCTTCCCGCGTGGTCTTCACACTGTTCCCCAGAGTCTGTGTCCCTCTCTCTCTCCTGCAGGCCCCTGTCTCTCCTCTTTCTCTCTCCCAGTTACATTCTGTATTAAGTCTTTTAAACCTTCCTGATTAGCTTTGGTGATAAGCCAAAAAATCCTCTTTGCAAAAGAGGAACGAAGCTACGGTTAGCTTTTGTGATATGCCAAATAATCCTCTTTGCAAAGGAGGAAGGAAGCCGTCCTGTTATTGAAATGCAAACTGACTTCTCAATGGCCCTGCTCGAGGCTCCCATCCCCCATGGCGGCCTGCTCTGGGGTGGGGAGAATATATTTTTCTTGGACCCCCCAATCTCTGGACCCCATTACAAAATACCCTTTGTGGGGGGGCCTGGCTGTGCCCTGTTACAGTATGAATTCCCACAAAGCTTGGGGAAAACACTGATCAGTGCATCCCTAGTAGTGTATCTATAGTTTTTGATTCTTGCTATTCTTGCTTCTTAATCAACAGTCATTGTTAATTCAAATTCATCTTAAACTACTTTCTTTTGAATTTGGTTCATTTTCTTTTTTTTTTTCTAATTTAATCTTTATTGCATTTTTTTCCATTACGATTTAGTCCCCTTATACTCCCTTCCCCCCAGCAATCACCACACTGTTGTCCTTGTCCTTGAGTCCTTTTTCATTTTTGTTCAATCCCTCCATCTCCTCACCTCCCTCCACCCCACTCAGGATGACAGTTCATTTTCTTGTAAGGACAAACGCTGTTTCAGTCTGGACCTGTGCAAATGGAGACTCTGAGATAAGGAAGTGAGTGCAAGTAGTTTATTTGGAGGGACGACTTCAGGAACCCCTGGAGGGTGAGTGAGAAAGGGGAGGGGGGAAAACCAATCAAGGGCGTGCAAATGAGAATTATTGGTGTGGGCAGCTGGGGCTCAGGCCCCTGGGGACTCTGCAGAGACTTTGTGTCACATGTCTTGGTGTTGTCCCGCCTGAAATGTGGGGATTGGGGTATTTATGCAACATTTTCCATTGGACTGGTCTTGAGTGCTGCTTCTGTTGGCAACAGCTCACACATCTGCAGCCGGCCCTGCAGGTTGTATCACGCCCCGCAGCCGAAGCTGAGCTCTCTGGGAGAGTAGCAGGTGCTGATGTGAGGCTGCCAGTGAGGAGAGTCAGAAGAAACAGCCGAAAGGACTTGGGCTCGGCACTGGGGGCTCTGATCGTGTCTGATACGGATGCATATTTCCATGGACAGTATTTTGGGCGGGTAGTTTCCTAATCATTTGACTTTGACACACTTGTTGCACTCCAAGGAGCTATGTTAGCCCACGTTGCTAAGTGGTCAGGGAGAGCCTTGTGTAAGGATGTACTCTTTAAGGTGAAACCTGGGGGATGAGAGGAAGCCGGCCATTTGAAGAAAAAAGAGGAGCCCTAAAATTTTCTGTATCAGTTTTTCCATTTAAATTCTGAGTATAGAATAAGGAAATTTAAATTTTGGATTGCTTGAAGAGTGATTTTTAGCAATCACATTCTCATTCAGAATAAAATTGTTTTTAGCTATCTCCTACAGAATAAACTTCCACATTTTCCATTTGGTACAATTTTAACATTCACACTTCTCTCCTCTAGTCAATTTCTCTACGCCCACCCATTAGTCAGATTTCCGATCCCACTTTCATCAATCACTGTTCTGACAATTCCCAGCTCCTCTAATCCCTTTAGAGTTCTGTGGAAACTACAGTTCCTTAAAAACAAAATAACATTTTGCCCTGGCTGGTGTGGCCCATTTGGTTGGAGCATCTTCCTGTGGACCGAAAGGTCACGTGTTCAATTCCCAGTCAGGGCATACCAAGGCTGAGGGTTTGATCCCCAGTCCTGTCACGCACAAGAAGCAACTAATTGATGTTTCTCTTACATCAATGTTTCCTTCTCTCCCCAACCTTCTCCCTTCCTCTATCTTTCTATAAAGCAACGAAGAAAAAAAAAGTCCTTAGGTGAGGGAAATAAACAAACAAACAAACAAACAAATAAATAGAAAAAGAGAGCATCTCATTCGAGACACAGAAAATCTCTAAAAATGGTGAGGATAATTCAGATACCTGGGACTGAAATTGCTCAAATCATTCTCGTTATGAACTTTCCCACTTTGCCCTGCTTTTCAGCCTAAAGGTAATTCCATATCCCTCAAATGCTAGTGCTGAAGTATGTCTTAGTATCTTAATATTCTGGGAGTAATTACGTGGCACTGAGAGGATATAGATGAATCTCTGAAGGATGTCTTCCCCAAAGGCCCTAGTCACAGATTTTTTTTTTTTTTTTTTTTTTTTTTGCTATGGAGCCACTGTCAAATGGCCCAAGTGACATTATTTCTTTTTTCCAGTATAACACACTCCTGTGGGACAGTAAATCCTGAGCATGTTCAGTAAGCAGTACTAGAAAGGATGTTAAAAACTTTAAAGAATTATGAAGCTCAGATCTTACATTTTAAAAAATTTCTTGAAACCCTTCAGATGACAACAGCATCACTCGGCATCACACAACGACAGTGTCCCCTTCCATAATATTCTCCCATCGGTGACATCTCTGATAGTTCTGACTTCCGGAAGAATCACTTCTCCTACATATATTTTGAGTTGTCTTCTCTGCACATGCTTGTTTTCTGCCTCCCAGAGATTCTTCATAGTTTGTGTGCCTTTGATGGAAATATTTATTGTTTTTCTCTACTGTTATGGATTATTTCCATCAACTTTTCTTTCATTGCAAAGGCTTTACAGTGGAAGTAGACATCTGTGCTCAGTTTGTAATTTGATACAATTTTCAGTTGCTCTTTATTTATTATCTATTTTTTCATATCTAGCAACACAAAATTAGCTCTTAAATAAGGCTGAATGAATAAAAGACTTAAAACATTGCTTTATAAGAAGATCCAACCTAGTCAACCCATATGCAAACGTAAAATATGCGTTTTAAAGAATTCTAGGTTTTCTGGCTTTCTTAACGTGTAGCTGAAATTTATATCAACTTAGTTGAATTTGTTTATGTGGTACTGGGTATCAAGAAAGAAAAAAGTAATATATAAGCATAACTTTTTATAACTAGAGCAGGAAAGAAAAAACCCTTTCAAGCTGTAAAGCCTCTCCTCCAGTGGCTTTTCAGCTTTTTAAAAATATACTTACAGTGACATCTAATTCATGGGCCCCTCATAAGGTTATTCAGGCTAGTTTCAGGAAGTTCCAATTGTTAAAGACAAAAAAAGTACTGAGAAACCAAATTATGGACAGTTGGAAGTGTTGTGATAAACAATTTGGATGGCTTTCTGTGTCTTGATTTAGAGAACTCTACAAAAAAACCATGTTAGCAACCCAAATGGAAAAAGAAAACAATTAATATTGAACTTCAGTGTCCACTGGTACCTATAAAGTCCTCATCCTCTACCCAAAATACCTGCTTATCAAACAAATGTGCATTTAGTTGGGAAACTGTCTCACTGACTTACTAAGAATGATTATGGTTTAGTGACACTGCTGTTCAGACAAATTTATTCTCCTTTCAACCTGTAGCTCTGATAAATCACCATGGCCCAAAGTAGTGTTTTTCTAGTTTTTATGCAGTGGTCCTGTTGCCCCAAAAGGATCTTTGTGTTGATCCACCTGAGCCGTCTGCTCTCCATATGTGATATAGCATAGGTTGCCATCTTCTGACTAGGAGTGTCAAATTCTAACTCAGGTTTTGTATGATGGTCCCTTTGGAGTAGGATTCAAAATATTATCTTATGTGCCTTGTTTAACTTCATATCATAAAACTGAAAGGAGATTATCAAGGCAAGTCTGGAGATACAGTCTTAATAATTTTGTAGGCATTAAAGGTTAATTCCTAAGTGGCATGTGAAGGATAAGGAATATTCTAAACCTCCTCAGTATCCCTAACAGTCATTATTACCGCTGGCTTTACTTAGGCCCTTTCCATGTCTAATGCATAACTGCTATAGCTTACTGTTCCCAGCTTACTGTTCCCATAGGCCTCAGTCACGCTGTGTCTCCCAACCCTTCCCTCCGCAGCCAGAGTAATGCTCTTTCTTAAAGGCATACCTGATTAGGTTGCTTTGTCACTTAATTGTTTCATTGCCTTTTAAATAGAACTTAGATACCTTATTGGGAAAGCAAAGCTCGTGCCGGCTTCTACTTATCTCTTGTCTTGATCTTTCTGTCCTCCAGCCAGGTGGGATTACTTTTGGTCATGGACAGCAACGGTTGCCTGCTGAATCTCCTCTTCCCTGCCTCTACCTGCACCGTCCCTCCGAGCGAGGCCCTATTGTATAACCTCCAGGAAGCCTGTTCTCCCTGACTCTTTTATCCCCAAGCAGAGCATGCTAATGTTCCACTGCATCCTGAGCTTACCTCTCCTTATTATAATTGTTTTATAGTCTACATCCTCCCCATATCTGAAGCTCTTGGCGAGAAAAGGCTGGGTCTTTTTTATATAACATTGGGATGTAAAACACTGTAGTTGCCCCATATTGGAAAAGCATGATGAGTGCAGGTGCCCCGACTCAGAAGTGGATAAATATTTGGCACTTCAGAAAATGTCATTACGCCATTCTACAGAATACCACTTTTGAGTAAATGCTGAAGAAGTGAAGTAATGGTTGCTGGTAGCGAAGCACTAAAATAATGAATATGGTGCTTTCTGATGGTTCTTCCCTGGGTTATGTGTTTGTCTTAATAATTTTTATATTTTCAAAATTCTCTATAAGGAGCCACATAGATTACAGTTTTATCAGAATAAAAGTTAAAAATTGTATATATTATTTTGTATTTTCATTTACTTCTATGGCAAGTGTGCAGAGCAAAAAGACTAGGGTAAATTCCTTAAGAAGTTAACAGTAGTTTTCTCTAGGGTTGGAAAATAGATATATTTTTCTTCTTTCTTTCAATTTGCCAATTTTTTCTGTATCACTGTGTTCTTTTTTATAAGAAACAATTTTATTTCAAATAAGTATAAAAATTAAATAAATTACATGATTATTAATGATATTATTAGTAAAAAAATCAAGCCACCCCTATCAAGTGGTTACGGAATTTTATCAAATCACACTGTCAAATTATTTAGGTATTATCTTGAAAACTCATGGAAAACAATTTAAGTTCAGAATCTATGTTTTTAAGTAGAGAAAAATATGACTCTGGAAATTATAAAACTGAAAACTTCATTTAGATCTTCGGGAAGTAAAAGTGTCCTTGGTCTGGGAGAAGAAACTGAGTCTAATTGTGAGTTATAGAGTTGGTTTTTAATGGAATATAACTATTATTTATGTTGTCAAATCTATTATCCTTTGGTACATAACATAACAGAGATTGAAAATCCATTGTTCAGCAAAAGATTTACCATGAAGGAGTAAAAATAGGTTAGTCATAATTTATACAGGTGCATATTTATAAGGTAGAGCATAAATGTTTGAAAAAATGGCACTGAGAAAAAGGAAGGAGCCAATGTTATTTCAGAATATTATTTGATTTTCATTTTTAAACCCAGATGCTTTGCATTTATTACAAGTTAAAAGTAAACACTGCTTAAATATTTATCAAACATTAAGATTTCTCTGAATTGTATTTGGGAAGCGCTGAGTAAATATGTTGCATATGGGTATTTATTGAAAAGGAAATTAGGTATATTTTTTAGCCATTTTGAGTTTACTTTTGTGAGCAAAGTAATATTAAGTTCTTAGAGGTTCTTGAATATGGTTAATTATCACAATCTATACAAAGTAATGTTAAGTTCTTAGAGGTTCTTGAATATTGTTAATTTTTACAGTCTAAACTAATACATGAAAATCAATAATTTTGATTTTCATGTATTAGTAAATGTCATAGTAGATACTTGTAAAGGAAACCTGTATCATTCAGTCTTAAACATGAAAATTAAATCCTGAGAGCTATACAAATTTTAACACTTGAATACAGAATTCCAGTAATGCTTACCTGAAAGATAGGAATGTATATGTATTTAGTAACAGATAATAGAACAATGCCTAGTACATATTATCCCAATGAATTCTCACCGCAAACCTATGAAATAAGCCTATTAGGGTAGTCAACAACCTATATTCTCGGTTGCTTATAACCCGCATATTCATCAACAGGTGGCTCTGGACCCTGTTCCATACCCTCCAGTCTGACAGAGTAGGCAGCAGCAGAGGGAAGGGGAGCTCAGAGACTCACATCTGCAATTCAAAGCTCCAGCCTGGAAATGGGGATACACCACTTCTGCTCACAATTCATTGTTCCGAACTAGTCAGCTGGCACCACACAACCACAAGGGGGCAGGGTAGGGAGTACGATCCTATGGTGTGTCCAGCAGTGGTAGGAACAGGAGGTACTTGGTTAACAGTGCTAATCACTACTACAGAAAGTTTGAGTCCTTATTTTACGCAGAAGGAAACAATCTGAAAGAGGTCATCTAGCCAAGTCACATAGCTAGTAAGTGAAAGACTTAAGATGTTATTAAAGATCTAAGATTGAATGTAGCTATTTTTATAGTAAGTTCTGATCCTACCAATTCCATGTCACCTAGAAAGTCACAGTTATATTAAAGATTAAACAGAGAATAGCAGGTATTTCTTGGTCTCACTATTGTGAACTCTGAAATCCTTTGGTTATACTTTCAGCTGTTGACTTCTAAAGGTGGAAGCTAAAAATATTGACTTTCTGTTATGAGAGCTGAGTTCCTTATGAAATTGTCGTGGCCCTTGAAATTCTTGGATAATTTATTCACGATAAAGAACAATGTGATTTGCAAACACTTTAAACATGTTGTTAGCAACCTTAAAACCAAATAACTCTCAGGAAGAGGCAACACTATATATCCAATCTGCATTAGTGGTGTGCATTTTTCATTAGGGTGAATTGTATAAAAGGGCGCTGGCCACATAGTATTCTATGTTCATGGTGCCTCTTGGAGTTGTGCAATGCATTGGTCAAAAAAAAATCTTTTCCCCTAGGGAGTAAATGTCATACTTTTCTTCCAGTTTCAGCCCCTCTCCTCCACAGTATTTTACTTCTTGTAAGTAGGTATTGGAAAGGTATTTTCAGTGAAGTCTTGAGGAATCTACAAATTTTGCACTTCCATTGAGCATCTAGCCAATGCAAGCTCCTTTCTATCATTTCCCTTTCAGCATTTGACAGCTTGTCATCTTCAACTCTTGCTCATCGGTACTGAAGAATCTTGTCTCCCTATATATTTCAGCACCAAGTAAACAACGAATGTACATTTCTTCTATATTTTTTAATTAATAATTAAAAAATTATTTTAATTATTAATTAAAAAAGTGGTCTCCACCCTGTCTACATGTTAATACCCTGGCATATTTTCAAAAAATCCTCTTACCCTTTCCCACCCCTAGGATCTGATTTAATTGACCTGGGAATGGGAAAAATCATTAACATTTTACAAAGCTCCTCAGATATTTCTGATAATAGCTTAGCTTGAGAAACACAGAGCTGGGAATAGTTTTGAAATGTCCTAAGACAAATTATCACCAAGTTAAATTTATTAGACTAGGGACATGGGAGTGATATAATAGTGTTCTTTTAAAAAAAAAAGACAAAGAAAGATAAATCATAACAGATTTGATTCCTCAACCTATCAGATTTGGCTTCTGGTCCTCAATTTTGCCAACTCCCACTAAGTATTTGCCACATCATCAAATTCATTACATCACTGGTTCTCAATTTTGCACATAAGAATGCCCTGGAAAGCTTTTAAAATCCCAACACCCAGTCCTATTCAAACCCAATCAAATCATAATCTTTATTGGTGGAAAACAGGCATTATTTTTTTAAAAATGTTCTGCAGTTGATTCCAAAATTCAATTAAGGTCAAAAATGACTACAACATGCTTTTTTTTCATGGGATTGGGGTTGAGGAGATAGGTGGAGAGGAGCAAAGGGGGGGAAATTATGACAACTGTAATAGCATAAATAATGAAATATTTTTTAAAAGTCCCTTTTAAGTCAATGTTGTACTAA
This sequence comes from Pteronotus mesoamericanus, assembly GCF_021234165.1. NCBI lineage: Eukaryota > Metazoa > Chordata > Mammalia > Chiroptera > Mormoopidae > Pteronotus > Pteronotus mesoamericanus. The sequence continues at coordinate 28,729,015 of NW_026555105.1, read as the reverse complement.
ACTTCTGAGCAGCTTCTGATACTGGCTTCTTCCTTCTTGGGAAACTATTATCTTGGAGTCCATGACTCCACAGTCTCCAATTTTCCTCTTTTCTTTCAACTCCTCCAACTATTTTCTTTTTTCTCATCTTTATGTACCAATGCCTCCTCTAAGTTTCTACATTATGGAAATCTTTAGACATCAGTTCTTGAGGCAGAATGATCATCTTGGTGTAGTTGATATAATTTATCCCTATGACTCTAAATACCATCATTAAGCCAAAAGCTCCCAAATTTATATCACTAACTCAGATCTCTTTTTTTAAATTTAATTTGTTGGGGTGGCATTGGCTAATTTTATAGGTTTCAGGATTACAATTCTATAATACATCATCTGTATATTATATTGTGCCCTCTCCACCTTAAGTCTCCTTCCATCACTATCTATCCCCCTTTTGCCCTTCTCTACTTCTCCCTACCCATCTTTTCCTCTGGTAATCACCATACTGTTGTCTTTGTCTGTTAGATTTTTTTTTTTTTTTGCTTAACCCCTTCACCTTTTTACCCAGCCCCCAACCTCCCCGCAACTGTCAGTCTGTTCTCTGTATCCATGAATCACTTTATTTTTTGTTTGTTAGTTTATTTTGTTCATTAGACTCCACATGTAAGTGAAATCTTATGGTATTTGTCTTTCTCTGATTGGCTTATTTCACTTGGTGTAACACCCTCCACATCCATCCATGCTGTCACAAAGATATAATATCTTTCTTTTTCTTTTTTCTTTTCTTTTTTTTTTGACAAGTGGTATTCCATTATGTAAATATACCACAGCTATTTTTAACCCACTCATCTACTGATGGGCATTTAGGCTGCTTCCAAATCTTGGCTATTGTAAATAACACTGCAGTGAATGCAGGAGTACATATATTCGGATTTCTTTTTTGAGCTTCTTTATCCACTTGGTTGTTTTACAGGTACAGTTCCAAAATCAGACTCTTGGCCTCAGATGTGTTCATTTTGATGCCTTCCTCATTCTCACTACATAATGCAAACTCTTCACTTGCACAAGCCAGAAATTTGGGAGGTGTTCTTATGCTGCCCTCCTCAAACCTCACCCACAAATCCAGGCCTTCATCATGTCTCATCTAGTCTACCTCCAAATACACTTCAAATCCACTCTCTTATCTATTCTTCCACAACAAAATTAGTCATCTTTTGTCACATCATATTTTGTCCTAAAACTTAATGCCTTAAAACAACAATGAATATGTTATACCTCATACATTTTTCTGTGGGTCAAGAATATGAGAGTGGCTTAGTTGGATGATTCTGGCCAGGGGTCTCTCATGAGGTTACCTGAGATGTGGGCCAGGGCTACATTCCTCTGAAAGCTTCACTAGCACAGCAAGATCTGCTTCCAATGTGGCTCACTCACCTGGCTGGAGAATTTGTGTTAGTTGTTAATGGGGAAAGGTAGAGGAGGGTAATGGGTTTCAGTTCCTCCCCACATGAAACTCTCCAGAGAGTTCCTGAGTGTCCAGCGAGTTCCTGAGCTGGATACCCCCAAGGAGAGTGATCCAGGAGAGAACACAAAGGAGACTGCAGCATCTGTAGGCTTACCTTCAGCGGTCACGCACCATTATTTCTGTATGATCTTATTGGCTACACAGGTCAGCCCTATTTAACGTTCAAGAGAACACATCAGGATGTGAAAATCAGGAGGAGAGAATCACTGGGGCCCATTTGGAGACTGGTTAATACAACAGCCAATACTCTAGGCCATAATCATTTCTCACCCAGAATATTACAATAGCCTAAACAATAACTTCATTTCTTTGTCCTTATTTCAACATTTTCCACAAAGCAGACAGAAGGATCTTTTAATAAAGAGAATTTTAGTGCATTATACTCAACCTGGAGATTCACCCTCCTTATTCTTCCCTGCAATGTTCTCAAAATCTGGCTCCAGCCTCCACTTCAACCTCATGCGCAGCTCTCTCCCCCTCACTGCCATCTTTATTAAAGCCACTCTTCCCTGTGATTTGCCAAGCCAGGCCCTTTCCCATTTCAGAGCCTTTGCAGGTGTTTCATCTTCATGTGTATATTGCTTCTCCCTCCTTTCCCTTAATTCCGCTGTTTCTACTAGTTTTTTAGACTAGGTGCTTCTTCAGAGAGGCCATCCCTCCTTCCCAACTTAAGGCTTCGCCCAGTACTTTTCCTTTATAACAGTCATCACAACATATAATGATATTTTGTGTTTATTTAATTACTGTTTGCATTATGGTGGAAAGAGCCAAAGGAGCAGAGACTATACTTTGCTCAGCAAAAGTGGTAAATTCTTAATATTTATGAATGAAATGAATGAATAAATGACTTAGTTTTTAAGTGAGGATAGTCATTGAACTCCACAAATTTCAATTTATGTTTCCTTTTTTTTTAGCTTTGCCAATAGTCCCAATGCTAGAGGTGAGAAAACAGAAATGGGAAAACCAAAACAACAAGAAAAGTTAGATAAAAGTGAGAAGAAAATTTTCCTCTTCTGCATTTTTTTAAAAATCCTCATTTGTGGATACATTTATTGATTTTAGAGAGAGACAGAGAGAGAAACATTAATGTGAGAGAGAAATATCTATTGGCTGCCCTCTATACATATTTGACCAGGGATCGAACCTGAAACCTCTTTAGTGTAGAGAACGATGCTTCAACCAACTAAGCCACCCAGACAGGTCTATTTTGGTAACTTCTTCATTTATTAAAAATAATTTCTTTTGCCAAAAGCTTGAAAAAGGTTAATTTTTTTGGTCTATTGATTTTTAGACTGAGGTATAAAACATTTAAGGAGTTTGCTCTCTTCAAGATAATTTCTATAAGTAGAAAGGATATAGAAAACCACCAAACTAATTATTTGCATTTGAATCAATAAGTACATTTAAAATTTTTTTTCAGACATTTCTTACCAAATGATTCCAACAATATCATCTGTTCTTGTTTTTTTGTGCATTCCTGTTCACACATATCAAATGAAGAAAAGCCAAAGGCTTTATTAAACAGTGGAAAGAATCTTGTCAGCCAGTTCATGCTGCTGCAGTTCTGTGGATGCGAACCCAGAGGAAAATGTAAGCGGATGTGCTCTCATTTGCATCACAAAACACAGCACATTTAGGAATTAGCACTTCAAGCGTAATTTTAATGCTCCAGAACACATTTATCTTCTGATGTGTGGTCTAGGAATAGTGTTTTTACTCTGCCAGTTCTGCCTCCCACCCCACTCTCCAAAAAAAAAAAAAAAAACAGCCTCTTGCAAAGTCATTTGCAAAGAGTGTTTTAGACTACTTGCTCCTTGTTTATTTGCAATCCCTTCACATCTTCAGTACGACTGACAATTTTTATGCATACTGGGGCCTGAGGTGGAGTTGAGGTTTAAACAGGAGGGCAGTGGGGTAAGGAAGCCCCCCTCTACCGTGGACACTTATTAGAAGCAGCCGTTTAGAAGACTTGCCTCATACAAAGTGATATGCTGTAAATGGCAAAAGGAAAAGCTAATATACTACAGTGTTACTGGACTAAAGGGGTCCATTTGCCTGTGCTCATCAAAGCACAAGAAGACACAAACAGAAGTTTGCAGCAAATAAAATAAGGGTTTATTTTTTGAAAGTGGTGCACTCTCAAACAGGTGAGTTTGTTGTCAGTGGAAATCAGGCTTTTCCATGGGATTGCAAGAAAAGCATTTCAAGAACCCATACATGGGAGATTGTGGTGTGCCAAAATTTATTTGGGTAGCAATCTGCCTCTGGATTCCAATTTCCCATCTCTCTCTGTCCCGTCATGGAAAAAGCCCAACCGTGTCCTCAGCAAGGCCAAAAGACAGGCCAGTGTCCAGAACTTCTGCTTCATATTAAAGCTCAGTCCTCTGCAGCTCATGCCATCTGTTGTGGACTCCGATACCTCTAGATACACATGGTCGCATGCTCACAGGCAAGAGAGTACACAAATGAAAGGGGCAAGTGTGAGTCACCAAGAGCTTGGGTTTGGAATGGACCAGGTGCTTTTTTCAAAGAACCAACTTCCCAAACATTTGCAAGCTTTTTGATGGGTCCATCCCCTAGCCAACCCAGCGTTCCCCAGGCTAGACTGACAGGCTGCTATGGTCAAACACCTCTCCTTCTGCACCCCTCCCATGCCCCCCTGTCTCCCCCCTTGTCCCCAGCCATCCAGCACCCAGTACTAGAAGGGGGAAGGGAGGAATGTTAATCCCCTTGGTGGAGCAATATTGTAATCCCGTGAGGTATGAAACTGTAACTTCCTGGTGAAGCAAGCAGGCTCATACTCCCCAGTATATTAAGCTCAATGTCCAATTCCCTCTGTTCCCTTTTTAAAAAATTAATAACTAGTTAACTTCCTATGGTAACAAGTTAATGCTAAAAACCTGGCTCCCTGATGACTTCCAGGGGACAAGTTATATAGGGAAAAATCATTAATTGTAGTAACTAAGGGAGTTATGGTTGTGGTCTGGGTCATGGTCTCCACTGATAGATCAGTGCTAGGGGAGGGGATAGTTGATTAGAGCATCTGGCCTGGCTTCCTCTGGTTTTGCCACTTTCCTGGGCGGGAAGCTGAAACACAACTGAGGCCTAGATGTTATCTCTAGTTTGACTGAAACTCTGTCTCTGGGGACAGCAGACTGGAGGCTTTGTTCCAAAAATCATTTGATGCTGGCCAGGATCTCATTGCCCTGAGCACATAATGATTAAGGGAGTGGTCACGCAAGGGAAAAGGAGGCAGGCCGGTCAGGGTCCTGGGTGAGGCCAGTTTGAATCAAAGGACAAGCAAAGAGAAGGGGTCCTATTAAAGAAATGAAGTTCCTAGGTGGTTATAGCAATAGAAAGAAACAAAGAAACGCTCCGAAGAGCAGATACAAAACTCAGTTTCACAGTCAAAGATGAATTAACAGAAGAGCAAACATCCTCTACATGTGACTAGGCCCTGAGAAGGTATATACATGATTTTTAGTCATGTACAATGACTAATAATTTGAGATTAAGTTATATTTCAACATGGCAGGGAAATCCCTGGAGGGATTTGTAAGCAACCATATGCATTTGGGGAAGTTGTAGACTTGCACTTGATTCTGTTGATTCCTCCCTCACCCTTAGAATTCCCTTGGTTTTAGTGACATCACGGTCCCTGGTGCTTCTCAATATCCTTTGAAGGTCAATCCTTTTTGTGTTAGGACTCACTACACAGACAAATTTGATAATGCTTAGAATTTCAAGGGGTGGGCTGAGCAAGACTGCGTCTAAAACGGGAGAACCGTGTCTGTCTCCTGCGATTGCTGGCACTCTCACTCTCAGCTCTCAGCTCTGGCTCTCTCAGCTCTGCTTTCACTTGTGTGTGCAGCTTCAGCCAGAATATCCCCACAAGGTAGCGACACATCCACCAGCAGCGCCAGTCTTCTATCTGGCTAAAATTCCAAGTGAAAAGAGCTATTCTGCCCCAGTTGGTCCAATAAAAACACTGGTGGGACTCAGTGGGTCTGACTTCAGCCTCTCCCTCTCGCCAATTTCTGTTTAAGTTCTCATCACACTGCCTTTATTTCATTTATTGGAATGGATCTGCCCTGCAAAATGCTGTTTCTTCCACCAGATTCTTCCCTTCCTTCAGGAGCAACCTAATTCCCTACACACACTTCAGATCTCAGCTAAATGCCATTTCATTCATGCACGTTTCCCCAAGCCCATAGTGTGTACTAAAGGTTTACATGTTGTGTAAGGACAGGATTACCTTGCAGCTGAGGCAGGAGATAGTCAGGAGGAAACTCCAGAGGTGCCCCAGGATAAAGAGCATGGATAAAGGGCAGAGACCCTGTCCGAAGCCTGGTAGTTTCTACATCTGGAGAAGCATTGAAGCCTAGTGAATCAGGAATGCACCTGTGCAGAAGATGCTACCTGACCCCTACTTCATTATAATGAATTAGCATTGTGGGACCCTCTTCCCAGTAGCCAATCAAGGAAAGGAAGGCCCACCCTAAGGAATAAAGGTCCTCTAGCCTCTGAGTTCCTCCCTTTTTTGCTCTTTCCAGCTGCCCCCTGTTGCATGCTGCTGCTGCTGCTGTTAGGCTCTTCTCCTTTCTTCTCTGCTCCACTCTGCTCAGAGTTGGCCTGTTCCCATGTTCTTTGTGGCTTAATAAATCTGCTTTTTCTCACTTTCTGCTATAAACTCTGCGTGTTCGGTTCAATTTTTTGTCTGCGATCACCAAGAACCTGGTTACCTGTGCCCACCTGTGACACAGCTATACCTGGGTAGCACTATGCTTAACTCCTCAGATGCCTAGAAGTATGGTAAAAATAAGATGAATTGTACTAACTAGGACTTTATAATGTGCTGTTTAAAGTTCAAAATTTCTTGGAGGCAACCTATATTAGCTTGTCTACAATTTTTAGGGATATATAGATTGATGGTTTGTACCTGGCTTAATACAGCCAGGATGTAGTTTTGTGAGTCTTGTTGATAAGGGCAAGATGACTTGGGAGGAGCAGCCTAGCCAGAGACCCCCCTCCCAGATTAACTGTTAATCATTGCTTATCTGCTTCTGTAGCCCGTTTTCACATCCCTTCCCCCGCCTGGGGTAGCACATCAATCTCCCACCTGAATGCTAATCCCTTCCTCCCATCCGTTTCCCGCTGGAATGCTAGGGCTTATAAACCCCTATCTAACCCCGATTCGGGGCTCAGAATTTGGAGACTGCCTCCTCTGAGCCCGCGCGTGTGAATAAAGGCTTACTCCGTTCCCTGAATCGTGTTTTGAGTCTGGCTTTCCGTAACATTGTGATAATCTTCAAATTATTACTCAACTTTGTGTAGATGTCGCATATAACATTATGTAATTATCCTATTAAAATATGTTTCTCCTACCAAACTATCAGCCCCATGAGGGCACAAGCCATGCATAATTTTGCATTTCATTTTCTCCTGATACGCGATAGTGCTCAATACCTGGTAAATGAGGATCCAACCAAGGAAACTGAAACCTCTCTTAGTTCTTACAGGAGGGAAGCTAATGCAAATTTGATAATACAGGCAATAGAAGAGGCTGAGGAACCAACCAGTGCACCATGAGGCAGCCCAGATATTAACAACAAAAAAGAAGTTGGGTACCCTTCCTAGACTGGATAAACCGAGAGAAGAGGTGGTGCTACCAGAGCCCAGGGGTTGGGGTCACCTGGTAGAAGCTGGAACCATGGCAGGGTATTCAGGTGGGAACTGGACCCACTGGGGATAGAGATAGATGTTGACTGGGATGCTGCCCAAGGCAAAGGGGGAAAGCTATAACTACCCTGGCTGCTTCTTTCCTCCTCCTTCTATCTTTTACCAATGTCTGCCATTGTCTGAATCCAGCTACCACCAGATGACACAGAAACCCAGGCAAGACAGCCTGAGTGGATCATTATCCTGTGGTGCACCACAGGGGAAGAGCAAGGAACAGCCCCAGGCCTGTCATCATCAGCGCTCAATAAATAGATGCTGAATGAACGGAAAAACCAAATCGTGTACAAAATAAGTGTTGCTGGCTGGTTCAAAATTCTAATGAAACCAGCCTTGAAAGGGCTAGATTTTTATCATAGATCTAGTTATATAGATAGAATGTGGAGACACACAGTCTGCCTAGCTGCTCTCATTTAATGATAATTCCGTTGTTGATCAATTGCCCTTCTGGCTGACTCTTTAGCTACGCAACATGTTCAGACTTATCAGTAATAATTTGTCTACTGTGCATTTTGTAGTTTGTGTTGATTACATTATTTAATTTTTATGAGGAAATACTTATTTCTCTTAATTCTAACTTCTTCAGGAGGGAAGCATCACACTACACCCTACATGTCCCAATAACAAATAATATAATCTGCCAAGTTTAGAGAAATAGATGAATATTTCATGTCCTCTTGTAAAAATGTCATTAAATCTATGGAAATAAAATCATCTTTTGTGTGTGTGTTCTTCTCTAAAGACTTATTTACTGAAGATAAAAAGGAACGACCATCATTATTAACCTCAAATAAAACATACATATACATGAAGGGGCCAAACTTTAACACTAGGTCAAGCCTGGGCCGAAAACAAGAAACTAGAACAAGATGAAGGGAAGAATTAGAGCCCCCCTTAGTAACAAGATAGGATAATGACTGAGCCTTGACTCAGATAAACAGCCCGTAAAAGCAGGGTCAGAGCTGAGGATAAGGGAGGAACTAATACCAAGAAAGACATATCAGGGTGCAGCCCCCATGCAGCTGGGCCAGAGTCGACAAGAATAAGGAGGAGGCATAGGGCAAGAACAATACGGATATGGGCAGACTAAGGGGAACAAGTTGACCCACACTAGAACAAACAATACCCCAAGATGATGGAAGAATTGTGACACCCCCAGTAACAATGTAGAAAAACCAAACAGCCAATAGCTAACCGCCACCTCTTGCCCTTGTATCCTGCTTGCTTGCTCTGCTTATAAAAATCCATGTAATCTAACAGCAGCGCGCCTTTTTCCTTTCGAGGGAAAGGTGGCCCCTGCGCAGGTAAAACTTGGCCAAATAATAAAGAGTGTGTGATCAAACTCTAATTTCTGAGCTCATACTTGTGGGGATCGTAACAATACACATCACATAATACTCAAGTGGGATAAACAAACAAACAAACAAAAAACCCACTAGTGAGTTCAAGAATGTTGATAGAATATTCAGCTCTTCCTTATTGCCCAGATAAAATTCATGATGTAGTAACAATCACCCAAGGATCTATGAATGTTAGTGTGAGCTTATTTGATCTGCACAAATGACCCATTTACCTTCATTTGTAAATTTCTCCCAGGATCCACTGTTAAAGAACAAATCCAGGAAAAAAATATATGACTTTTACAAATATTTAGAAATTAACACTGTTCAGAAGACAATTTACTTCAAATTTATGTTCATGTGTAGAAGGCATCTGAATTCTCTGTCTTCTCTGTTTTCATGCTACCTTCCTTAGAAACAAGCTATAGGCTGAATAGTTCTCTTGGTCACCTTCATGGCTACACAGTGAATTTGCTAAATTGTGAATTCAATACAAATTGCTGAACTAACTGCACTGGGGCTGATTCATTTGTACCAATTAGACATGACCTTATCCTGAGCATATTTCTGTCTCTCATATTTATAATTTTCCATGATTGATATGCTCAACTCATGTTTGAAGAAATAAACTGCCAGTGAGATTTGTGAATTGCTTTCTCCTTTTTAGTAGCTGCTGAATCAGTCTCACTGCTGTTCTTGCTCATTCTTTATTCTTTAAGAGTGCTTTAGACAAGTTTGAAAGTCTGTAAAAGCTGTTTTTTTAAAGAGAAAGTTTATTACATAGAATGAGCTTCAAGAAGTCACTAAAACTTTGCACCCAAGCCTTGCATACAAAGCTTATCATTTATAGTGGATGTTGTTGGTGCCCTACCCAGATTCCCTTTGCCTCTGGGGCCTCTATTGCTCAGCTGCTGTGGTTGGTGGTTGCTTTTGGCTCAGAGCTACCCACTGTTCAGGAGGATTGCCTTTCGCTGATGGGAGCCACCTTGCCTCTGTGAGATTTCTGCCTCCACAAGGGTCTGACCAATGACTTACTGCAGTAGGATATAACAGCCAGCTCCTTCCCTCTGGGCAAGGCAATCTCCATGGTACATTTCATTCTCCATATCTTCCCATGGAATCAGGCTGAGGCTACTTTAGGTCCTCTTCCTTTTTCGTCCTTCTTCCCTCATGTCCTTAAAAACTTCTTTTAGGAGCATTCCCTCAGTAAAGTTTATCTTGGGCTCTGTTTCTTGGGATCTTCACCTAAGACACTTTTAATTACCTAACTAATTAGAGTCTTGAAGAAATTGGTAAGACTCAGGAGAAAATATAAACATTTGGTTGATGACCTGCTAAAATTACTGTGACTGGAATTAGTAACTATTTCCATAGCAAGTAAGTTCTACTCTTCTTTCTCTGATTATAGACACTAGATAAAGAATATGTCTACATGTTTAAATTGCTTCAACTGGCAGTCTGAAAGTGACTGTGCTTCAAAGAACCTCTATTCTTCTGATTGTCTAGCTCTGGGTCCTCACCCCCGTGTCTCCCATTTACTTACCTTGCATCTTGAGGCTGAAAGAAAGTTTAAAACAAATCACTTATTGAGAACCGACTATGCATAGGCACCAAACTAGAAGCGTTACAGATGTTTTCCATTTGAGTCTCACAATAGCTTATTGTGGGGCATATTATTATTTCTATTTATGATGAAATCGAGACTCAGAGACAATTTGTAGCTGATCCATAGACAAACAGCCAGTAAATGGCATAGTGAGAATTCAAATCCAGGTCCACTGAATACAAAATCCACACTCTAAACCAACTCACCAAATGTTCATTTAAAGACAAGAACGTGTATAGGGGAGAATATTTCCTTTTAAAGTTTATTTCTCTACATATATTTCTGTAGCACACCTTGTTCATGTTCCTTTTCCAATATTATACACTCACCCCCTGACCTCTGCATACCTTCCAGTCAACAGTTCCCACAATGACCCACCAATTCAATTTATTGTATTGCCCTTGAGCATTGTCATAGTCTTACCAGTATCCCCTCTGGCTTTTAGCTATTAAGTGATGTATGAACCCAGAAGCCCAGCACCCACTGCCTGAGCTCCCCACAGGTTGGATTAAAACTGGGTCTTCATAGGAACGCTCACTCTTGGGTTTTATTCACCTCCCTGTCCTGCTTCACCCTTTTATCCCTCGTTGGTCTCCCCTTGGAGCATTTCCGTAATAAACCACTTGCACCTGAATTCTTGGTTCAATATCATTTTGTAAGAGGCACTTAAATAAGTCAAGATATAGAAAGGAATAAAAGAGGAAAGTACTAATAAAGTCACTTTTGTATTTTGGACTTCTGAGTCAAGCTGTATATTTTTAAAAATAATTTTGTTGTTTATTGCAAAGTAATACATGTTCATTGTAAAAAAGAAATAGAAAGTATAGATAAATCAAAACAAGACAATAAAACGCAATAAGTAATTCTACAACCTAGAAAAATTACAATTTATCTGTGTTGTTGAATATTTACAATTCTGAGATTACTATACTATTTATACTGATTTTTTAAATGTAACTTTAACAGATTATCTTTTTATGCCAGGAAAATTTTCTCTACAAAATTTTTTTATGCTTATGTAGTATTCTGGAGTAGAAAGTGTGTGTGTGTGTGTGTGCAGGGGGGCTGGAACCAAGCTTCCAGGTGATGTTGATGCTGTTGTTCCATGCACCACTTTTTGAATAACATTGATGACATTATAAGGCCACCAAGGAACTTCAGCTTTTCTCTGTTTGGGTTTAGTTGTTAAACTCAGAAAAAAGAGAATTAATAAGACTTGACATTAATGCTTTCTCTTGGTTTATGTTTGCAAATGGCTAGAGATGACCACAGAACACCACTACATATAAAACTGGCATTTAGAAAGTATACTCATTATGGTGACAGCAGAAAATTATAGCCTCTGAAAATCTGCTGTCGTAGACTCATTTTGTGTGTTCCTGAATAAAACCATGGGTAGGTATTTTTCTTCACATTCAGGGGTCCTTTAATTATTTTAGGTAACAAAATGTCATGTCCTCAGGAACCAGCTTGAAGGGGCTTCTTGGCCAAATCTAGGATAATCTGAGCATCAAAATAATGAAAACAAGGGACTATAACCCATTAAACAACAACAACAACAACAAAAAAGAATGCATGAGTCTATACTGATTCAAACACATAAATTAATAGGAAAGAAGAGAAAGTTCGGCTTAATGGTGGAAAGTCAACTGAAAAATGTAGAATGAATGATCAAATTAGAAAATCTTGGCAACTATCACTGTAATACTTATTTCAGGCATGTTTATTCATAAATGCTAAAAGTAAGGGATGAGAGTTATGGGACTAACAGGAAATTTACAGTTTCAAAGGCTCTATTCATAAAATACATGAGTACAAAGGGAAAAATAATAACTTTACAGTGGAGAAATCAGGTAGATACTGCTTTAACCAAGGGATTAAAGTTTGTAAAGTTTATATCACATTCAACATCAGGTGCCCCTTATAATTTGTACTGTGAAGGGCCTATGGTATTCCTGCCTGTAATGCATCACCTAAAACTATTTTTGAGTACATACAAGACAAATCAAAATTGAGGGAAATTTTTGTGCCCTGGCAGGTAGCTCAATTGGTTGGAGCATTGTCCTGGTATGCCAAGTTTGCAGGTTCAGTACCTGGTCAGGGCACACACAAGAAGTAACCAATGAATGTATAAACAAGCTGAACAATGAATTGATCTCTTCCTCTCCCTCCCTTCCTCTCTCTAAAGATCAATAAAAATTGAGGGACATTGTACAAAATAACTGGCCTGAATTCTTCTAATATACCAATGTCATTGAAAACAAGCAACAAGAGACCAAAGAGATGTGACAATAGAATGCAGCCTGTGATCTGGGATTTTATTTTGCTCTGTAGAATATTACTGGGACAAATAGCAAAATAAGGTCTATACACTAAACATGTAGTTAATTCAAGTATTAATTTCCTAATTGACAATTGTAGTATAGTTATGTAAGAGAATGTTCTTGTTTTATGGAAAAATATGAAAATTTACAGGTTTTAAACTGGCAATAGTACAGAAAAAAATTACACATATCATATGTATATGTAAAGAAAGAAAGAGATAAAGTGGATTGTTGACATTTATGTAATCTGGGTAAAGAATATGCAGGACTTCTTTGTGCAATTCTTGCAATTTTTTTGTAAGTCTGACATTAAGCCAAAATTACAAATTGAAGAAACAGATCAAAAAAACTTCATAAAACAAAATTAAGTTCTAATAGCACATGCCCAGGCTCCATATTATAAAATGCATAAGCAATCCAGCTCAAGCTTGCCTTGGAAAAAGATGGGCCTGAATAGCTATTTCACTCACTCATCCAGCCTCCTCTCAGACTCACCATCTTGTTAACATGGAAAGTGAGGAAGCAGTTTAAAGGAAAGGGATTTTATGTACATGTCTGACAGAGCTGTAACCTGGAGTTGTGCCCTCTGGTAAGGCAGACTGTAAAGTGGACTCTTGCTGTCATTGGGGCTTTTGTGGATATTTTTGGAACTCTTGCCCAGACCTCATTGCATCTCCTGGTATGGGGAATGCCTTCACTCGCTTTTTACTTTGTAGTACACCTTAAGTAGTGGGCAGCTTTATGTCTCAATCGGGCTATGTTATAGAACCCAGTTACCCAGACATTAACTGTAGGTGTTGCTGTGAAGGAATTATGTAATATACATGCAACTAACACCTACAATTAGTTGACTTTATGTAAAGGAGATTATCCTGAATAATCTCGGTGGGTCTGATCCCATCAGTTGGCCCCCAGAGTAGAACCTAGGCTTCCCTGAGAAAGAAGACATTTCACTTGTGAACAGCAGGGACATCTCTTGTCTAACAGTTTTTGGCCTGTCCTTCCTGGTGGCCTGCCTGACCAGTTCCACAATTTTGTAAGTCAAGTCCTTGCAATCTACCCGTCTATCTTTCTATCTGTTTATCTATCTATTGTCTATCTATCTATATCTAATCTATCCTATTGGTTCTATTTCTTCAGTAGAACCATGACATACCATTTTCCCAAGTATGAGTCAGGCCCCAGACCCAAATTCCCCAGACACTTGTAAGGTTTTACAGTGGATTTCTTAAATCTGCCTTTCTCCCTTGTCCCACATATACTCGCCTTAAGGAAAAGTCATATATAATATCTGGTCATTCCCTATCGTATATATTTTTATGGCATCTGAAAATTTTGTGTAAAGTATTGTATGAATACCACTTGAACTGCTTCTCAAATGCTTAAGACCCTGGGGACAAATCCTCTACGTTAGGGAAATGTTTAATTTGTTGCAAACAGAACCTAAGGGAATGAATTTCAAAAATATTTGCTAGGGAACTTAGAATCCTAATACCATAGATGTTGTATTAGTTTGGGTCCTTAAAGAAGGAGCCTTGAGACGAGAATTTAGGTATGAGTATTTGGGACGTGATCTCAACAAAGACCAGAAGGGTTGGAGAAAAGGGAGAAAATAGGAAAGGAAAGGTGGCCGAGAATGGGTGTGTTATCACACAAATCACCACTGTGGGCATCTCGATCTTAATCCCCCTGCAGAGCTCTAGAAGTCAATGAGAACATGTCCCTTAGCATAAATTCACTGAAAGGTTGAGGGAGCTGGGGGGTTAATACACTGCATCTGTTCAGTCACTGCTGGAGGGCTGCTTCCAGGAGGTGCTCGTGACCAGGTACTTTGGCCCCTACTGTACAAGTTCAAGCATCAGAGGCTGCATTCCAGCTACTGGAAATCAGGCCTGAGAATGCCCCAATCCCAAAGCAGAGGGGAAATGGCTGGAGCGCTGACAGTGTCTGCCAGAGGTGTCACAGTTTACTTAACACGATACACATAACTTGCGTGAGAAAAAATTTCTTCCTTAATGGACTCAAAACTCCTCTTTCTTAATATTTAATAGTTTTCATCAACTTCTGGAAATACATCTTTAGCAAACAAAATGGTGTACATTTGGTAATTTTTTTGACAATAAAGTGATGTTTATAACCAAAATAACATTTATTCCACTACAATCTTAAAGAAGATTGGGGAATTTATCCAGATGCAATGCAATGCAATTGACATGCAATTCGTTGCAAAATAAAACACATCTTCGCAGACAGCTCATAACATTTATAGTTGTTAAAGCAAAAACAAATATTTGGTTACAAATACATAATTTGTGGATTGCTTTAGCTTTGATGGAAATATCTACTTTCTCCAAACTTTGACCTTTGGGTCTCGAAATGTTTAACCCAAGATGCAACTTCTGTGATTTAGTTCTTGAAAGCAGCTTCCAATGCGCGAGCTTTCTCTGTGATGTTCTTCTGAAAGGGCATCATGAAGTCTTCAAAGTCCACCTCATAAGTGAACCTCTCCCTCCTCAGCTCCCTCTGCCTGATCAGCTCTGCCGTTGTGGCTTCAGGACTCCAGGTCTTAAACAAACAACCACAACCAGAGCAGGTATGAGTATGACAGCAAATAAACATGCCATTGCCAGAGAATCTTCAATATGGTTAATTTAAAACTATCAAATTTACTTCTAAATCTATGTTAACTCTTTTTTCCTTTTCCTTTTACATGATGTCAGTGGTTACATGGGCATCGCTATTTCTGATGATGACTATCTAGACAACTGAAGTGCTGTTTAGTTACCTCTGTGATGACCTTTAGGCCAGCTGCTGTTCATTTTTAGGATGTCAAAACCAGAAAGCGATGGAATTAGAAGATCATTTGGGTTTACTACCATTATGTCTTATGGGTAAATCAAACTTATTTTCATAGTAGAAGGCAGAGAAAACTGGCAGTCTCTTTTTCAGCATGGTTTGATAGGCATTGGCAAGATCACTCTTATTCTCCAAAGATGCCTCTACCTCTAATTGTAGATGCTTTAGACAACTACTCAATACACCCACTCTTAATTAGTGGGAAGCCCCTACAAATTAAGGAGTTGCTGGTAGCAAGTAAAAGGAGGAAGGGTTGCATCTAAGGTACTAAGAAAAAGTGTCTATAGCACTTGGTGACTAAATGGCTATAGGGAATGATATTGACCAAAGAAGACTTTAGTCTTTGAAGGAAAATGAAAATGTCAATACAGAAATACTAACAGAAGAAGCCAGATAACTTGGAGCCAAAAAGGATGGACTTAATGAGTCAGAAGCGGCAGGACCTGGCAAAAGGACGCCTTTAAATAGTAACTATGAAAAATAACCTTCGGACATTTGTTTGGGTGTTTTGCATGAATAGTATTTGAAAAATGACATTACGAATTTATACCACATTATGAACTCTTTCCAAAGTACTTACCCTCCGTGGAATAAATGTGATATCTACTTTCTTGGTATAACCACTGGTAATCAATGAATTGAGATGAACCACATTACCCTTACGCATATTCTTTTCCTCCAATATGGGAGGTACAGTATAAACTGATGAAAGTGGTTCCTGGAAGCAAACAGAAAAAAAAAACCCTATCAATTTCATAAACCTATATACACTCTAATATTATAAGTTGTTCTACATTACACTCAGAAGCCAGAAAAATAATAACTAAAAATGCTACTACATAACTTGAAATGAAATAGAATATTATTTTAACTTTGGGTAGGGAGAAATAATTAGTTTGCCTTACTCTACTTAGTAGTTTCAGGGGCAGATCTCGTAAGTTTTCAAGATATCCATCCTTGACGTTTTCTTCCATTATTTTTTCAAATAAATTTTCAATTTCTTTCTCTTCCTCTTCTCCTTCTGGCATTCCTATCATTCAGATGGTGGCACATTTGGAGATTTCCCAGAGTCTTCTTATTCTCTCCTTGTTGTTTTGAATTCTCATCTCTTCATTCTGTACTCATTGACTGTTTTTTTTCCTTCTTTATGTTCGAATTAGTTGATATGAACCCCAGCTTCCTTCCCATCACTGTTGGTTCCCTGTGGATTTTTTCTTTATTTCATTTATTGTAGCCTTAATTTCTTACCTTATGCATTTGCCATACTCAGTGATTTCTCTGAGCATCCTTATCACTAGTCTTTTGAACTCTGCACCTGATATGTTGGCTATCTCTGTTTCCCTTAGTTATTTTTTGTGGAATTTTGATCTGTTCTTTCATTTGGGCCACATTTCTTTGTCTCCTTAGTTTGGCAGCCTCCCTGTGTTTATTTCTCTGTGTTAGGTAGAGCCGTCTTGGCATACCTGTTATGTTGCAAGGGGCAGAGCCTCAGGTATTGGCGATGGTGGAGCAGCCCACTTCGCCACTTTGTGGTGCTGTATGTGAGGGAGGGGTCGGAGAGGGGACAGTGCCACTTACTCGGCTCTTACTCTGTTTTCAATCACTTCCCCTCCTTTCCCACAAGTGACTGATGCCCTTCTAGCAGCTGCCCTGGTGCTGAATCCCAGAGTGGGTGGGTCCTAGGATGGTGTGGATCCTTTAAACGGACTCTCCTGAGAGACTGGCAGTTTCTTCCACTGTATCAGCCCCCACTGGTTTTTATTGCCAGAAATTATGAGGCTTTATTTTTCCTGGTGCTGGGACTCTGGGCTGTGTGGTCTAGCCTGGGGCTGGGATCACTCGCTCCCCAGTTGTCCCTTGTAGTTTTTATCTGCTACACGAGAGTGTGGGACCACTCATTCTGCCAGCCATTGCTGCTGCTACCTTGCCTCTGCCACATTGCATCCTCTCCACCCTGGCTCCCCAGCTCTGTCCCTCCTACCAATCTGGATGAATAGTTCTTTAAATCCTTAGTTGTTGGACTTCCATATAGTTCAATTTTCTGGCAGTACTGCGTGTTTTTTTTTTGAGGTTAGTTGTGATCCATCTTAATCTTGTCATCCATGTTTGTTACTCTCTACTATCTGACTACAATCCCTTCACTCTGTCCACTTCCTACTACCTACATTATTTTTTTCCACTTGATAATTTTAAAGCTTTTCCTTCTTAAATTTCATCCCTTGTCAGGTGTCTGCAAGAATCTCCCAGGGATCTTCTTGCTCCTCTAAAAGAAGCGTCTAGCCTAGAAATGCATCTGGAGCTTCCCTGCTAATGACAAAGCCTGGATGTCTCAGAAATCACCCTAAGCAATAACCTCAAACTTCTCCTGATAGTTTAGAGGCATCCATGCTACTCCAGATTACCAGGATCAGTCAGTTTGGTGCTTTAAACCATCTAGAGTCATATTGCATGATATCCAATGTTACAAGTGTCCCCATGTCCCAGGGTTCCGTGGTAGTCATTAAAATTCCTTGGGCAGGGGTAGTATAAGATGAGTAATGAAAGAATATAAGACCAAAATGAAGGAAAAACATGCTTTACTTCATTCCTCATAAGGGTTATTCTCCTTCCCTTTAGGGCTATCTCATCAAATCTGTATAATTCAGGACCAAATATACATATAATATATACATATATATCATATACAAATATGTATATATCCAATATCAGTTCTTTTTTCAACATTCTAGTTGTATTTGGTGAACCAACTTGGTTTTTGTACAGATTCTGTTTGCAACAAATACTTACTAGATTTTTCAGTAATGGTAATTTTCTTGCTAGGTTTTTAGGAAAGTGTTCCATAATAGTGCTGAAAATACAGACTGCTTATTATTTGGCCCATGTTGTGTAAAAGTATGTAACAATGCCCCATTCCCCAACAAGTTTTTAAGACATTTCTATTACTAATGGGGAACCAATTGCTTTTCTTACCTCTTCTTTCTTACTTTCAGTACCTTCAGTTTTCACTCTAAGAGGTGGCTTGCCTTTCAGTTTTTGGTTTTCTGCTGGTTTTGGCAAGTTATCTAGCTTTTCTTTAATCAAATCAATAACTCTATAGTCAGCATATGCCTTTGCAATATCCATGGCAGTGTGCCCTGTTTAAAACATAAATTAAGAGCTATAATAAGCATATCAACAATAAACCATGTAGAAAAACCTTAGCACATCAGCCCTAAGCATGTGTTAGTATGGGTATTTCTAAAGCAAATGGTATGTGTAAGGTCACAGAGCTAGATCAAACATTCTCAAAGGTGGGCCCCGCTCTAAAATATCTTAATAAAAATGCCATTTACTGGCAAAACATTGTTTTCTTATTAATTTTTTGAGCATGTATCTTAAAAAGTCAATAGGAAATAGTGGCAGATTACATTTTGGATATCTAATTGCTGGTTCTTGTTCCACACAGCACATTTCCTTTCATTTGAAAATTTTATGTTGTCTTCCCCTTTCCATCATGTAAGGAGGTATATTTTAAAAGGCCTGGGGAACCTGATGGTCACAAGTGCTCTATGCAGGTGGCTAGGATTTATGGCACCAGCAATGTCCTCAGGCAGGCCTAGCACAATGCTACCCATGCCTCAGAGATAGCCTGGAGCAGCCAGAGGTATAATGCTCTTCTGTCAAAGGAAGCAATGAGTTCCACGACAAGAAAAGGACACCTGGAAGCAAGGAGCTCAAATATTTATCAAATGAATTTTTATTCTTCATCTGTGATATTTATAAGGTAGGCCTTCCATTTACCTCCTAGGGAGAGCCTCAGTTCAGAAATGACTTTGTCCAGCTTTAGAAGAAATCCAAATGCACAGGTTTTAAACTATGCCAGCTATTAGAGACTGATGGTTAAAACAATCTGATAACTAACTCAAGGCATGGTCTGCACACTGGGGACATCCACAAACAAAATGGTTACTGGCTCACAATGACATAAGCTCAGGAATTAAGAGTAAGTATTTAGAAATTTGCCTAGCAATTTGATAGATGAGTATTCTGTTATTTGAATCTAATTTTAAGAGTTTGAGCTTGTATTTTGGGGGCCTTTTTTTCACTTCATTTTTCCTAGTAAATCATTTTTTATTGTACTTTGAAAAAGCATCAGTCCATGAAAGATTGTAAATATAAAGAATTGGCCTTTTAACACTAGTGATTTGCAAAGAACTGAGTATAAAACAAACTTCCATAACATGTAACTCAGGCTTATGTTTGCAGCAGTAATTCAGGCGAAAATGTGGCCCCACAAGAGTAGAATCAGATGGGGTTTGAAATCAAACATAAATCCTCCTTTTCTAACCCTAACCATCAATAAGATGAACACATACCTTTTCTATTTTCCAACTGGAATTTAGCACCAATATCAAGTAGGTATTTGACAGTATCCAGTCTACAGCTCTCAATGGCTCTACTTAAAGGAGTTGAGTTGTTCATTGAAACTGCATCAATCATGGCTCCAGATTTAACAAGAAGCTCAACAATATCTTGTTGGCCTGCATGGCATGCAAAATGAAGCGGAGTCCACAGAAAATTATCTGTTGCATTAATGTTAGCCCTAAAAGATAAGATAGATGCACAAGATAAAAATATGGGTTATTCCACACACTGGAGGCTAAAAATGCTAAGTAAGCCTTCACAGAATTTTATCAACTTGTTCAACTGTAAACCAAGAAAGCTCTGAGTAAAGTTAAATTCTGTGTCATAATTTTTCTTGACAAGTGTTCTGCGTTATATGGTAGTCTTAATTTTGTGTACATATATACATTTTGTTTAGTTTTAAATGGCACTAAAGGTCCTAGGGGTTATGATTTTACAAAGGTTAAAAATCAAAAATTGTAAAACTGAATCCAATGAAGATAAAAGCTGACAGGAAATAGGTTATATTACTCCATTTTTGTGTCTATTTCAGCATGTTACAAATTTTTTAAATGCACCTTCATTAAAATTCTAAGCATTATTTTAAATTTTAGTCCCTTTTAAAGATTCACTGCCCAAAAGTTTGAATCCTTATAGTTGCTTTATTCTCTCTCCTGATAATATACTAATTTGAATTCTTTTTTTGACATAATTTATAGTAATAACAATGATTTTTCTCAAGTATGCAATTACTGTGCTAACAAGTGCCTTACACATTTTAACTAATTTTATCTTCAGTAAATTCTGTGACCTGAGTCCCATTAGAGGCCCATTATTAAAATGAGAAACTGAGGCACAAAAAAATTAAGAAACTTATCCCAGGTTATTTAGCTATGGTAAAAGGACTTAAACCCAAGTCATTGCTTTATATTAAAAAGTTAAATGAAAAATTATGCTTTGATATTTCAAAGATATTTACACAGTAACTAAGGAAAAGATTGCTATCTCTGGAAAAGGGAATCGAACATGTCCTCAGTCATTATAGCCAACCTCTCACTTTTTGGACTTTGTTGAGATTTCCCTACACACACAAAAAGAGGCAGATTAAAAAGTGACTCCATGCAAAATGAATAACTTCTAGAGATCTATTGTACAATATTCTCATTATAGTTAATAATACTATATTGGACACTTAATATTTGTTAAGAGGCTAAATTTCATGTAATGTTCTTACCACGATAATTTTTTTTTAAGTTTTAAACAAAATAGAATAAAATGAAAAGCAACTCCACACCAACTAGGTAAGGCTTTGAGACCAAAATAACTTCTTTTGGGAGGACAGTGATACCCAATCAGAAGTCATCTTCTACTCCCAGAGTGAAAACGTCTTGGCCTTCACTTTGTGCATAGTTGTTACTGGCAAGCCACTCTGTGTACACACACTCTTGTTCCCATTAGCCTGGTTTCCCATATAAGATCTACCTATAGTCTAGGCTTCAGGAGTGAAGCACTTTCATGTGCTATTAAAATTCTGCAGTTGAATGTATCTTAGCTTTCCTTTCATTTCCTTGAAATATAAAGACTCATGAAAATTTAAACCCCACCCAACCAAAAACATACCCTTTTTCAAGAAGAAACTTGACCACATCTATGTTTCCACTTGCACAAGCAGTCATTAGTGGTGTTTTGTAATAATTATCCTTCATATCCACGGGTATTCCTGATTCAAATGCCTTTTTCAGAGAAGCTAGGTCTCCTGCCTTGGTGATAAAATTAATATTTGAATATGCTTTCTCTGAATCATCAATGTACCAAGCAGAGTCATCCTGAATGGGATGTTCTGGTGGATGATCCCGATTAAACCGACTGCAGTCAGTTACATTCTTGTAGGTTTCAATCATGTAATACGGTGGCCCACCATCACTCCGGCGTGGAAATGCATCATCAGGAATGATGCAGATTGGGAGGGGTAAAACGAACTTGCCTTTTTTTGCCTTTTTGGCCATCCCTCTTTTCTTTTTCTTAGGCCCATAGGATCCCAAGACATAAGACTTGTTTAAGTATCTGGTTCCCTTAAAGAAATCATTAATATTGATCCCTCCTCCCCGGAATTGTTCGTGAAGATGAGCTATGAAAGACAGCTGTTCTGAGTTGACTAACTCTTGTCTCTCTTCCAGCACCATCACAAAGTCTTCCTTGCTGACTGTCCCGTCACCCCTGTCCACATATGAAAAAGCTCCCCGAAGGAAAGTCTCATATTCTATTGACCAATCATGAAGTCGAAGGGCCCAGAGTGGATTAGGATTTTTGGCTCCTGGCCGGGCCAGTTTATTAGCAATTCGCTCTGCCCGCCTTATTTCTTTGCTTGCTGCTTTGAAGCCACCTTCCTTAGCCAGAGTCCTGGGCGTTTTATGTGCTAAATTCTTCCACTTCAGGTCACATCCTAAAATGTGAAGCATCATTATTATGAATGGTGCCAAGGCACCTGCATGGCTCTACAAATGACATTCATCCAACTGCTTTCCTAGTTCAAATGATTAATCAAAAATTTGTCCCTAAATTATGCATATATAGAGATGAGCATATTTAGCTATTGTAATTACAAAATTAAGCTGTTATTTATTTACTTATTTATTTTTGTGCTTTGCTTTGGTGAATTCAGAGAGATATTTTCAGTTTACGTTATCTGCCCCCCCCGAAGAATTAGGGCATTAACACCTATAGATATTTAAAATAAATACCATATTAGGGCAGTTGCTAAGGAGTCTTGAGGTCAAACAGGAAAAGAATAAGTGTGACAATGGAATTCAGGGAGAGGCTGGACTCGGTAGCTTAAACGGGCCCTTAGAACTCAGAATGTCGAACAATGGCCTGTTTCTTTTTAAATGACTATGACTATAAATCTCTGTGCCATCTAAAACCATATTTTATCTGTATTCTCCATGCAATTTATGTCATTTATATAAGTAGATCTACTGTTTTGTGGTAAGGTCACTAACAGAGGAAAAGGTAATTTGTTCATCAAATCTGAAAGGATCCCAGTATTATATTTGATCAACTTATATACTGAATTCATTTTCCTTTTTGGTTCCTTACTTAAATTCATTAGACCAAAATTATATATAAGTAGTCTCTAAATAAAATAACTTTGTGAATCAGGGGGTGAGGGGATGTCTATTTAGTGCTAGCAGGAGGGCTATGTTGTCTATTAATAAGTGTCTTGAGACATTAAAAGTCTATTACGTATATAAATGTCAGATTATAAAGAAGTTCTTTATAGTGTCTTGGCTCTAGAAAACTCTTGTATTGCTTTGATAACATCATATAATCAAAAATAATTATAATAATTGCTACCCAATCAGTATCTGTAGCAACCAAAACATATAGGCAGCTGCATGTAGAAATAAAACATACCTCTTCAACACTTTATAGTTTTATCCCTTGCCAAAAAGAAAATTAATCACCAATGCTTTTCAAGATTAATACTTCCTTTAGTATTGTCAAAAATTAAAATTTTATACTCAGGCCAATAAATTTCTTATTGATAGAAAAAAATGTAGTGAGACAATGAAGATCCTAAATTTTCTATATTGGACAGTTTTAAGAACAGTGACTTATTGAGAAGGGGTCTTAATAGTTTAATTTTGTAGCATAATGATTCCATACTAATTCCAAGTATGCTGTTTTTACTGAGCTTTTTTGCTTATTCAGGCTGTCTGAAGGGTTATCTACCACTTCACATGCCACTCCTATATTTATCCCAGCACTACGGATCCAAAGATCATGAAAGCAGCTTTATGTCTTTTTCTGCTCCCAGTTTTCTCCTAGTTAGAACCATTATGTGAATAAAAGGTTAACATCTCAGTTTAAAGATCTGAAGGCATTATTTCCTTTCTTTTTGACTTGCAAGACTTTCTCTCCTCCTTTATGATTAGTAAATAAAGATCCATTCATTCCCTTTGTGAACTAAGTTCCTCTGTGGCCAAGATACTCAACTTTAGGTGCTGGTGCTGGAGAATACCAGCAGCCAAAGTTTCATTAGAGGAATTCTCCACGGGGCGGGTGCTGCGCATGCTTCGGGAGAACTACTACCAAGTCCCCTGCTCTGTCCCTGGATATGGTGCTCACACTGTTTACAGGGACTTGTAAATTGCTCCAGCAAGAGGACCAGGGCAAAAGAAGAGCGTATTGAGGAAGATAGTTTAATGTGGGAAAAGAATGCAGCCTTTACACTGAAGCATAGAAGAGACTAAACCCACAGAGTTTACTCAGAAATGAGCATTTTATTGCTAATGTTTTTTTGCTGCTCTAACTGATTTTGATCAAAGATTTTAAAGGTGGAAATTTAACTGGTAACTGCTGCTATGAAATTGGGTCACCCACATAGGATCTGGTGATGTTGTTGTACTTCTGAACATGACACAGAACTCAGAATATTTTCAGACATTTGTTTTAAAACCACAGTCTAGTCTTATGATTCTACCAGGAAGATAAATGTTTTCTGTATGATAGGGTGAGGCCTTTGGCATAGTCAAAGCTCTGGCCATTTGCTTCTCAATTTGCTTTCCATGACTTTGTTTCAGGAGTATGTGAACAATAGAGTACATGTTTGGTGATGTTTGTCTCAATAACAAAACAATCAACATGTATAAGTTAAAGAAGCTTGTCTCAATCTGGGCAGGTCTTTAGTTTTTAGAAATACACCATATTAAAAATGAAATGTCAGAATAAACTGTTGATTGTGACAGCTTTGAAAACTAGACTGAGACGATATATGCATTTGATACATTTTCCTTTCTTTTTTTGTTAAAGGTGTCGATTATTTTGGAGGCTGGAGAAGGAATCATCAGTCTCATTGCACTATTAGTTATGCAAGCACTTTTGTCTTATTTGTAATATTAGTGGGTACAGCATAGGATCTCCAGGTCCCAGTGACTTCTGAAATTTTGTGCCTGTGTTGAGGACAGCAAAACAAAGGCATTTTCTCTGCTCTAATATAGAATCATAAAACTTTAAGTTTTGTCTATTTCTCATAAACTGGAGAAAGAAAACCACTACCATAAAGTTCAGCAGAATGAAGTCCCATCTTTAAAATTTTAATGTACATTCAATTAGCATGTGATTAACACCAAATTGATCCATTTCTTAAAATTTAACTAGTTAATAGTATCATTTTAAGGACTACATAACATATAGTCCTAAATTACAGTTATTTTTAAAAAGCTACATGAAAGGCTAAAATAATGAATATTACTTATATTTCAAATTTTCTATGAAAATTTTTATTTCATATTTCTCCCAATATTTCTCCCATAATTTCAAATCATCCAGAAAAGTTATCTTTCCACTTGACATAATACAGTATTTTTTAATAAAATAATTAAGATTAAAAGACATGGTTTTCAGTGTTTGTCCTTGCTTAGATGGATGTTTATTTTTTTTCAAAAAGGAATGTAATAACTATAAACATTTTAGAATAATTTGTTGACTCATGATTAGATTTTTAACAATAACCTAAAAATATTTGGGAAAATGGATTTTTATCACTTTTAATACCAGATTCATGACTTCACAGAAAGTAGAATAAGAAAAAAAATCAATTTTCTTTCTACATATATGAGTGAGGTTGGCTATTGAAAAACATAAGGAACTGACAAGTGACAGACCCAAAGTCTCTACTTATCTACAACAGCATTGTCTACCAGCGTGCCAAAAGAATTCTTAAAACATGTAGTACCTGACTATTTATTTAGTCAGGGGCACTGAACCCTTCCCCGCTAAGGTTGTTAAATAAAGAAAATGACAACAGCCAACACAATAACCATCCAGTGCAAATGAATCAAAATTATACCTATTTTTCATCAGATTGGCAAAAATATATACTTTAGTAATTAGTTTATGTGTGCCAGGAGATAAAGAGGTTGAAAATTGGTGATCTACAACATGGGTAAATCATAAATACTTTAAGCATAAAATTGCTAGATAGTTTTACCTCGCTGAGCTATATATTTACAGCAATCTGCAAAACCACCCATGGCAGCGTAATGAAGTGGTGTGTTTCCATTCATTGCAATCAGCCCCACGTCTCCATTGTAGGCAAAAAGAAGCTTCAATATCTGCAAAACAGACAGTGGATAATGTAGAGAAATAGGAATGTACATTTACTGAATGAAGACTGCACTTAAACCTGTGTTATCCAATACATTACATGTTAGCCACATGTGGCTATTTAAATTGAAATGAATTAAATAGGAAATGAATCTTAAAAAGACAGTTTCTTAGTTTCACTAGCCATATTTAAAGCACTCAATAGCTGTATGTGGCTACTGTATTATAGTAACAGCAGTTATAGAACATTTTTATCATTGCCAAAATTTCTATCAAACAACATTGAACTCTAGAGTATAAAAAACTCTATATTCAGCTGGGCACTACCATTTTGGTGAATGTAGGCAATTTTAGAAAGCATCAGACTATGGCAAACATCATCAGAGAAGCAAATTCTTTAGCAAATGTAACTTCTTTTGTGATGCATATTTTTATTACAGGGAAAAGACTTAATGACAAAAACAATGTTAACTGTTAAAACTCAGAGAAAT
The DNA here is from genome assembly GCF_021234165.1 of Pteronotus mesoamericanus. Lineage (NCBI taxonomy): Eukaryota > Metazoa > Chordata > Mammalia > Chiroptera > Mormoopidae > Pteronotus > Pteronotus mesoamericanus. The sequence continues at coordinate 28,702,667 of NW_026555105.1, read as the reverse complement.
TTGAGTAAAGAAATTTTAGATGTCATTCAGAATTTTGAACAGTAAGGCCAGCACCGGTTCCTATTTTTGCAATGTAACTGTTTGGACCTATTAGATATGTCCAGACACTCAGAATACTTAGAGTTTAAAATTTAGGTGCGTCATTAGATGCACACAACAATCAGAGGGATCAGAATATATAGGCATTGTTCTCCCCACAATTAGATCATATTTTTAAGATTATAGTATGTAAAGAAGCATAAAATACAGTAGCTTCAGTAGGTAAAACTTTTAAATTGTCATAGTTAACAACTCAGAAAAAAATGAGTATTATTAAATGTATAAATTAGCAAGCAGATACAGTTGAATAAAGAGCTAGAATATGTTTTTAAAAATAATATTTGGACCCTGGCTCATGTGGCTCAGTGGACTGAGTGCTGACCTGTGAACAAAAGGGTCACGGGTTCAATTCCCAATCAGGGCACATGCCTGGGTAGCAGGCCAGGTCTTCAGTTGGGGGTGTGTGAGAGGCAACCAATCAACGTCTCTCTCACACATTGATGTTTCTCTCCCTTTCCTTCTCCCTCCTTTCCCCTCTAATAAATAACTAAAATCTTTAAAAAATAAAATTTTAGAATTTTTAAAGGAAATCAAGATAACTCCGAAAAAAAATCTGCCTTAATGCAACCTACATACTTAAAATTTTTGAAAATTTTTAACAAATTTTAAAGCAAAAAGCATGTTATTACATCAAAAAAGCCTCCTTTGGCAGCAAAATGTGCAGCATGATGTCTCTCATTATCAAATATATTCACTTCACCTCCTCTTTCCAATATCCCTCGAACTAGTTCTATCACTCCTTCTCTTGACGCTTCCATTAGAGCAGTGCGACCTGTGGACTGGACATGAAACAGATCAAATGGTGTTTATAGGTGTCATGTTAAATGTCGTATTCAGTGTAACTACGATCTAAATCCATTTGGCCTTAGAGTCACTGTCATGTTTAGTTCTCTACATTTTTATTAGTTTTATGGAACCAATAAAAAAAATTAAGCCAGTACAATGGGTGAATATCCAACATGTAGAATTCCAGAATCAGAGTCAAGTTCACACCAGATGTCCCTGTGTGAAAAATGATCTCTTGCAAAGATTGTAGAGCATAAAAGGAGAAGAGAGGGTGAAATACATGCTAAAATTAGGTTACAGGAGCTTTCTAATGAGAAGAAAAGCTGATTTTATTGTCTCAAAATAACAATTAAAATATAAAAAATTTCAATAAAATTAGTCAAATGAGCAGAGGGAGCAAAATGAATAAAGAAAACAGCATAACCACAGATTCTCTTTTCAAAAAGATAAAAATTTTATTAGGCACTAGTGATACCTTGTTTATCTTCTAAAATGATCTTTTGACATTATATATAATAAATAACAATTTTCCAAACATGATAGAAAATAGACTGTAGGATTATGGTAGTATAAATATAATGAAAGTATGTTGACTTAAAGCATTTTGAATAGAAATGAACTGTCTGTACGCTAACAGAATAATTTTACCATATTTAAATGCAAAAATTACCCTGATAAGACTCTATAATTAAAAAAAATGAATATTTATAATCACAGGAATAGTCATACTGAGTTGACAGCATTTGGATTGGCTCCTCTTTCCAAAAATGTCATGCACATTTCTTTAACATCATGTGCTTTTTCGCAGGCTTTAAGGAATACTGGGATTCCTTCGCAGGAAGAGTTGTTGACATCTGCCCCATGTTCCAGGGCAATCAATGCACAGCGATAATGCCTCTTAGTAGGTAAAATGCAGTGAAACAAAATACCTGTAGAAAAATAGAATCCCCAAAGAATACGTATTAATAGTCTCTCTATATTTCTATCAGATAAAAAGAATAATTTTAAAATCCATAATTAGCTAGTAAAAGTGATGGAGCAAAACCATATCTGTCTTTGTTTTCCTTCTGAAACTAACCCAAAACACCAAGATAAAGAAACAGAAGAGAAACTCCACCTGTGACTCCACACTTCACAAGCAAGTGTGGCTTAGAGTTTTACCTTCTTCATATTCTGCAAAATGAAAGACAAAGTACAGTGTAGGCATGGAATATGTCCCACATCCTTATAAAGGTCCAGTATTTTAATCATTTAAGTGTTTGCTTATCCTTTAGAAGCAATGTGCAGTGAGTCAAATATTGGTCCCTGGAAAATGGGATGTTCTGACAGAGAGACTAGTATGGAATAAACAACACAGTTCGGCAAGTGGCAGCCAAACTGAGGGATGTGCGAAGTGAGCTAGGTTCACGATGTGGGGAAGACAAGGCACTCGGTGCAGTGGGCACAGCAAAGGTTATGTAGAATCAAGGCAGAATAGGGCAGTACTAACAAAAGTTATGTTTAAAACAAGATTGTGTATTTGTCTCAGGTTTCATTGTATATTTTGAATTCTTCCTATGTGATTTGTCATATTGTTTCCTGATACACTCATCTCCCAGAACCTTGACAGACTTAACATTAGTTTCAATGAACTTAAATTTTAACCATATGGCTGTCAACATTTGTTACAAATATTCACTTGACCTTGTTTCTCATTTTACCTTGTTTGGTTTTAATTTTACAATTTTAGATTTTTATGCTATACAATTTCTCAACCCATTTTCTTAGTGATTGGTATCTGTTTCAAACTCAAGGAGGTAAACTGTTCTTCATTAAAGTGTTTCCCAAAGTATATTTGACAAAACTCCACGTATAGGAGATGCAATATGGAGAAACTATTTCATGGTCAAATAAATATGGAAAATGTCACCATCATTAGTCTGTCTGACAAATGTGAAATTGACATGCCTAAATTCGTTTTATCTAATCTTTCTCTAATGAATTTGACAGTGGAACCAATTTTGCATGTAGCACTTATCAACATCCCAGTGATTCAGCGATCCATGAAACACACTTTGGGAAATAAGCCTGATAGAGCTGAGAAAGGCTTCTGTGGGTTTTTGTTGTTGTTGTTTTTAGGATATGACATTTTAAAACACATTTGACCACTTAATGCACCTGAAGGTTATTTTGTTACCTGGTACCATTACGTATTTCTTTCTTATCTTTGTTTACTCCTTTTTTTTTTTTAGGAAGTCACTGGAGACAGTTACAAAAGCAGATTCTGTTCCTATCAGAAAATATTAATATTATACAGTTGGATTTATTTCTCTACTGTGGGGCTGATGGTAGCAGCTTGCACTGATGCAACTCTTTAGGACAACTCATGAAATCTACCAGTTTATACTAAGCCTGGTGGTAATTTTCCTAGTGATTTTCTTGAGGCTATGTCAACGCCTGCTGGAACCTAGGGTTGTTTGTACAAGAGGCTCCAGGACCAAGGTCTTGAGATGGGATTGGGGCACGGAGAGCATAGGGTGGGGAAGTAGGGCTATGTCTCCTGAATAATCCTGGAAATTACATCCATGTCTTAAATTTCAAGTCATATTTACAAATTATTTAAAATGACCTCGGAAAGTTGGAGTTTATGCTGGAATCCCCCATAATCCTTCAAATTCCCAAGAGTAACCAACTCCTTTCTACATCAGACAGCAATTGAGAGGAGACAAAATCCTTCTAGACTCCTAAGTCTAATACTACTACTCCAAGTTATAAAATGTAAGAAAGAAAAATAAATGCTCTCCCTTTTTTGCTCTAAACAAGATTTTATGTCTTATAATGGATGATTAAGATTATAATAATATCAACATGTATCATGTTGAAAATTTTCCACATTCAGCAAAACCACCTAACAGATTAATCGAATTCTAATTTTCTTTTTCTTTTTTTAAATTCAATCTTTATTGCATTTTTTCCCCATTACCATTTAGTCCCCTTTACCCACAGAGATTAATTTTCTTTTTAAATGAGAAAACTCTCAGAGCTGGTTTCCCTAAGATTTACCTATACCATTTTCAAACTGTAGGGAGTCAGTATCTTTATGTTACAGGAATAATTCACTTCTAAAGCTGGAAAGCAAAAAAGTCCACTTTATTAATTTCTGGCTAAAAAAAAAATTGCACCTGCCAGGTAGAATGTTGGGATTTTTACCTTTTCCTTCATTATCAACTTTAGTCATATCTGCCTTTGCCTTGGCTAATATTTCCATGGACAATTCATGGCCCAGGTCTGCAGCCCTCATGGTCGGAGTACAGCCCATTCGGTCTTGCACATCAGGGTGAGCACCAAGGCTAAGGAGAAAGCTGACCATATCAATGTCATTGGAAACAGAGGCTAAGTGCAGAGCGCTGAGTCCGTCAACAGGGTCTGTGAAGTTGATTAGCTCAGGGTAACCAAGTTTGATGAGCTTCTCTATCTGCTTCTTGTCTTTGTTCCGAACACACTGAAGAAGTTTATAGATCTGCAGGTTCTCAAGTCTCCGATCTGCTAAAGCCATACTTGACCAGGTTCTTGAAAATGCTTTTGTGGACTGAAACAAATACTACAGCAGAAAACACACACACACACAACGAAAACGAAAACATGTAACTCAAAGTTAATTATGTCAAGTTTATTTTGATTAAATAATATTTTAAGCCTTCCCAAAGAAGAGAGGCTGTTTCTTATAAAATGTTATTATCATAATTGATTGGAACTAATTTCATGATAATAGAAATTACATATAAATACAAAAATCTTCAACTAGCATAAAGTTAAAATATTTTAAAACTAATCTTCCATTAAAATGTATACTATGTAGTTTTCTTATCAATCTCACTTAATCTTCCCTGCTCCACACAGCCTTCCCAGTTACCTAATAACCAGGTGAGGCCAACAAAACTGCCAAAATGAGGACTTGAGCTCCCCACTATGTGGCTCTGTACCAGCATGTCCCCCACAATGGAGAGGCTATACAGGTTTTAGTAGTTAAAACATGTGATAAAGAACATGCAGTATTTTTGAGGTGCTCATTAGAAATGGGAATCTCCTATGTTCTGTGAGATACCAAAGAGATATTAATAGTTTTTTTTGTCATTTTATGTGACAATGAGGTACCAATCTTTTGAATTGAGGAATAGGCCAGGCCAGGTACCTCCAGGCTAGGTACTTTCCTCCATTTATTTTTCTGGGGGAAATAAAACAAAAAACAAAACAAACCGAGACCAAATCATTGTCAAGCCCCGAATCTATCTTATTGCCTCCACAACAGCCTCCTATAGTCCAATCTCTTTTCAATCCCCAGGAAAATCTTTTATAAATGCAGATCAGGCAAGATCAGACAAGTTTCTACCTCAGCCTTTTGTGTAGGGGATACTCCTTCTGTCTCCTATGACAGGAATGGATCTATGACCTAGATTTAGCCTGTGTGAGTGAACACTCTCCCTAGGTACAGTGAATGTCTCAAGAATATACTCAGAAAAGACATCAGCAAATCAGCATCCCATGGGATCCTTCCACCAGAACTGCACAGAAAGACTATTCTTTCTACCCAGTAGTTAAGCAGTGGGGTGCAGGGCACAGCTGCAGGCAGCCATGTTGGCTGTCGCAGAGAGACTGAGTTGGAGAGACTGAGACTGAGGACAGCAGCTGCACTAGGGACTCAGTTGTGCTAGAAGTCACCTACCACCTAACTGTTCAGGGTTGCATGAGTAAAAACACCCTTCCCCCAACCTTCTTTTGGTAGAAGCTAGTTAGCTGGGTTCCTCTCATTTGCAATGAAAAGATTCAATCTTACTACAAAATCTGAAACTGTATCATCTTTTCCCCACTACAAGCCTGCTCCCTTTCCTACATTCCCTATGGTAATGAGTTCAGCTGTTGAGCACTTTTTCCTTCTTTAACTGTGTCTCTCTAGACAACCATAACATCTCCATTGCCTGTTTCCCTCCTACCTTACCACTCCCCCACCTCCCTAGTTTCTTTTGCTGGTCCCCCCCTCTGCTGTTAGAAGTCTAATTGTGGGACTAAGGCCTCAGGACCCTTCCCTATTCTCAGACACTCCCCTGTGATCATATGCCACCTGATGATATTTATCCCAATTTGAAGCTTCTTATTTTTCACTCTTAAATTGATAAAGTCATCTCTGTCTCTCCCCAGAGCTTCAAAATTACATATCTCTCAGTCAACCCTTCACTCTCACTTGGATGTTTAATAGGCATCTAAGTTTAACATGTCCAGAGCAGAACTATTGTTATCACCCAGACCTCCAGTTCTCCCTGTTTCCAGTACATCATCATCCATCCACCTACTCAGGTTAAAAACTAGGAATTACTCTTCATTCTCTTTCCCTCACAGATTCCCTACTCTTTAAGTCTATCAGCAAATCCTGTCAACTCTACCTCCTGACATCAACTTTCAGACAAATCATTGCTAGACTTCTAATTTGTCTCACTGCTTCCACAATAGCCCTCTATGGCTCATTTTCTATTCAGCCCCAGAAAAATCTTTTAAAAATGTAGATCGGATAAGATCAGACAAGCTTCCACCCACAAAAATTTTAGTATAACTATTTTTAAACATAAAGAAAAATTGAACACCCATATATCCACCATGGAGATCCTACCATTAATGTTTGACTTGCTTTATCACACATCTATCCACTGTATTTTTTGATCCATTTCAAAGTATATTGCGAACATAGTCTAGCATACATATCCCTATCTGGAGATCAATATTTGTTTACAGTTCTTGTTTTTCTTTTTGGTCTTTTGAATAGGTAATGAAATGTGTAAGTATTAAGTGTACTGTTCCATGAATTTTGACAAATGCATACATCTTTGTCACCCAATCTCCTGTCAAGATATAGAACGTTACCTCATGTCAGAACAGTCTCTGCAGATCATCTTTTAGAAGCACTTCAATATCTTTCCCTAATAATCAGGGAAAAAAAAAACCCCTTCATGATGACCTCCCCAGTTCTCTTCTCCTGACCCTCAGACCTCACTTCAATCCCCCCTTGAAGTAGTGATCTCCAGCCAGACAGGCCTTTTTTTGTTTATGGAACAAAAGCTCCCTCCTGCCTTTAGAATGTCTTCGTCCCTCAGCCTGGAAGTGCCCTTTGCTCATAATTTCCATTGGTGGGCACTTCTCACCATTAAAACTGATGCCACCATGTTACTTCATTTCTTTTATTTTCTTCATAATGAAATCAAGTATTTCTCTATCTGTAGATGTATAGATACAGGTATATTCAATTTATATGTTATATATCTTCCCCACTAGTATATAGTCTTCATGCAACAGAAGTTTTATAATTGTAATGACCATTATTTCTCCACCAGCCAGAACCTGGCTCACATGAGTCATTCAATAAAAGTTTGCTCAATAGATGACCAAAAGTTAAAAGACTGAAGAGTGGAAGGAATAGAAGAAAATTTGTAGGCTTCTGCCTTGAGCAACTGGCTACCTGTGCCTGAGATGGGTAGCCTGGATGGGGCCCAGACTGGTGAGAGAGCGTAGCTGGTTAGGCTCTGGGCATGCTGAATGAGAATCCCCAAGGCAACAGGGTACACAATTCAGGGGAGACATCTGAGCCTGGTCTACATGGAGCTGTGGGGTTTTCAGGGGTTGCAGGCAGCCTCAGGCTGGGAGAAAGCAAAGAGAAGTTTCATGTGGGAAGAATGGCCACCGCCATCAAATGCATGCTGTTGCCTTGTCTTTCCTTTTTCCTCACTCTTCTGCCTGCTGTTTATTATTTGTGCTTCCTCCTTTCCTGCTCAGACATCAGCCATCACACGGCTTGTGGCTTTACTGTCCTGTTTGCTGTAGCCCCTCTCTTCCCCTCTAATCTGTTTCTAGTATGTGTGGACTAGGAAACCAGTGAGAAAGCTCATTAGAATCATGTGTATAAATAGGCTCCCAATGAGTCCCGAAGTCATCTACTCGGCCTTTGCTGCATGCTTGGTGAGATTTACTTTAGCTGGTGTTATGGCCAGTTTTACTATTACCATCAGTCAAATTCTGGTAGGTGCAGTGTTGTCAGGCTGCATACAGATGTACATCCTACATGGAATAAATGTCATTCTCCTAAATAATTTATTGGTGGTACTGAATCAATGCCACCTCATTGGTGTGGACAGAGACTTCCCAATCAGTGACCTCACTGGTGACTCTGATAGCATCCATCCTGAAAAATTACCATATTTTTCCATGCATAAGGCACGCCTATGTTTTTGGCCCAAACTTTTAGGGAAAAATCTCTCATTTTAATTCAATTTTTTATTTATTTATGTACAGATACTTGTTTTCGTATTATGAAGGAATTTTAGCATTTATTTTTGAACATATTATAGTGTAAGAAATTTTATGTGACAAATAATTACAAAACACAAGAACTGATACAAGGTATTTCAGGAACTACCCATGTATAATGTGTACACTTTTTTTTCCCCCTCAAAAATTTGAGCAGAAAGTGCATTTCATACAGAGTAAAATACAGTAGCAGCATGTGACATTATCCAATCAGGCTACAATGGTGAATTCAGCAATCTGTGGGCCAGTTCTGTGGCTTATATCCCTTCCCAGCTAAAGCCCCAAAATGCTGGGCTAAGAAAGATGCCCTATACAGTGTCCTTCACAACCAACGCCAAGACTGACCAAGAGCCTCGCCTCACTGGAGAAAATAACAAGTCCTGTCCCCTAGGGCTGGGTTGCTCGTCAATTGTGCAGCAGTTCTGAGTCAGGACAGCTGTCACATACACCACGCCCCAGCATGTATATTTTACCTCAGCATGGCCCCGTGGCACTTCGGTACACCCCCATCTAACTATTTATGTGCACAGTACCAGAACAGTCGAATAGAACAGGATTCCTTGACTTGAGGTCTGTGCTTGGGTCTGAATACTCTAAAATATGAAAATCTGTGTGGGGGGAGGGGGTGGGGAGGTGTCCATGTTCATTTTTTCCCTGTGGGGAGAGATCCATGGAGCTCATCAACTTCTCAAAGGAGTCTGTGAGACAAGGGTGTTTTTCAGAAAGAGAAGACATGCTTGGAAGAGAGGAAAGTGTGTAGGATTGGAGGTGGAGGAATCTGTTTTTGTGATACACCCTGCTCTGCATTATAATTTATTCAAACTGGTTGGACAAACCTGGAAAGTTACCCATGTAGTTTGTACTTAAGTCTCTTCATCTGTGAAATGGGGATAACAACAGATTCCACTTTGAGAGGGCTGTGTGAAGAGGAAATGTCCTAATCCTTGTAAAGCGGTTTAGCAAAGTCCCTCAATGCAGGCTCACTGTGGCTAATTAAACTCCTATGGGTCTCAACTCACCCACAAGCCACGGTGTGCATTTGAGAAGGCACGGGGTTCTTAACTGTCCCTTTCAGTTTTGAGTCTCAGAATAATCCGGAGGGGAGGGTGGGAAAGATGTAATTTCAAGGGAAAGGCCAGATGGCAGGGACCAAAGTGCTAAACTCACCTCTCAGTCGTGTGGGTGATCAGGAGTCACTGATGTCCCCGTACCGACGAGCCTAGGCCCCTGGAGGCGCCCGGCGGCCCCAGCTCTCGTTCTCTGCCACCTGGCGCCTACCCCAGCGGCGACCTCAGCCTCCAGGAGCCCAGCTTGAACACCCGGACGTCAGTGGTGTCCTTAGGAACAGAGCAGGCCAGCCAGAGCGCGGAGCTGCACAGAAGGGGGTGTGTGTGTCCATTGGCCCGGGGTTCGCCCCGCGAGAGCGCGCGGTGGTGAGCGCAGGGGGCGCGGGGCGGGAGCCACCCCGATAAGGTCGATTGTGAGCTTCCGCCACGCACAGCAAGGCCGGGTTGCCAGGGCAGCCGCGCAGGTGCGCGGCGGGTTGGGGCTCGTCTCCGCCCACCGCCCCCTGCTAGTCCCGCCGGTTGGCAGGGTCCACACCAGGATGCAGGAGGTGGGTTCAACAACTCTCAAATGTGGTTGCTGCAGGAGCGGTGTGCCCAATGCGAAAGTCCCCAGGGGTCCCCCCCCCCCCCCGTCATTCATCTCCCACCTCCCGACTTCTTTAAAATATATTTTCATTAGAAATATAAAGGTCATATCGTAAAATAAATAAGATACACAATAAAATAAATTTTAAAGTAAAATAAAAAGACAGTAAGTTCTATTATAAAATTAAAAGTGAATCTAGTTGTCAGAGATAACTGCTGTAGATTATCCTAAATCTACCCAGAAATTTTCTTTGTATATCTCAGGGTACATACATGCTTAAAAATATTTATACACAAGTGGGAGCAAAATTATAAGGAAGATCGTTTTATTTCAGGGCCTGCAAGTGTACCCTAATACCGCAACCCCCAACGCAGTTTTGGAGGAGGCAAATTCTTAAAGCTTTTGTTTATGGGAATGTAAAATAAGCATGCTTTAAAAAAAATAGTATGCAATAACCTCCAAATAAAAGCAATAGTTTCCCCACCCCACTCTATTCTATCAATAATTTCTACCCACACTCTGTTTTAAAAATGTTAAGAATTCTTTCAAGAACACAAAAGAATACAATATATGTAACATGGAGAGTATGAAGAACCAAAGCACACCATGGCTAAAGAAACCGCAGGCTGTCTCTACTGCTGGATTCCGTGTCTTTATCCCCAATACCGTGTCCTCCCGGTCTTGCCCTAAGAGGTCATTGCTATTCTGAATTTTGTATTTATTATCCTTTTGCCTTTTAAAAAATGCTTTGCTTCACATGAATGCTTCCCTAAAAATTAAGTATTTAGCATTGCATGTTTTAAGAATTTATAAAAATGTATATTATTTTGGCCTTTCTTTTCTTTAACATCATATTTTTGAAATGTGACTTTGTGCTTATAGTTTCTTTACCATTCCACAATTCCACTACCCTTTTAAATTCTTATTGTTGATGGATATTTGAGATACCTTCAGTATTTGCCAGTAAAAGCAGTGCTGCTATGATTGTGTTTGTACATGTCTTTAGATGCACAAGTTCAACAGTTTCTCTAGGGTAAATTTCTGGGTCATAGGTTATTTATAACATTAAGATAATGTGAACTGGTTTTCCAAGTATACATAGCAATTTAGACTCTCATTAGCAGTGTGTGTCTTCACAAAACTTGGTTTTGTCATACTTTACACTTTTTGACAATCTAGTGGGTATAAACTGGCATTTCGTGATTTTATTTTTGCACATTCTAATTACTGATTGTTAGTGTGAGAGCTTGGTTCCTTGGAGATATTTGAGTGTAATGTTATTGGCAAGCCACACAATTCACCTTCAAATGCTTAACACAAGTCTCCCTTAGATTATTTTAGCAGAATCTGGAGACCATTTCTTGAATTATTGTCTCTTAGTGTAGGAAAAATCTCACAGTTGAGTTTGGGTTGTTGACCTAGTGGAATTTAGTAATGAAGAGCAAGTAAGTCATTCAGTTTACATGGGTCTCAGTTTGTAAATCAGAATAAGATGAACTGCCCTATAAGTCATAAAGGAAGTAGGCAGAATAATGAATGATCTTATCTTGGCTCTTGTAGACACATATGATTGATTTTTGGGGGAATGTTTCTATAGACGAATAGTTCTGTGTTACAGGTTGTCAATGTATGATGTTTACAATGATAGTCTTTCTCATTTGGAGACAAAGTTGATGTCAATGGTGGCATTGTTTAACTCTGGAGAAGTTTCCTAAAGTTATTTGAGGATCTGGTAGATTTGGGAATAAACACATCTAGAAGGCTGAAGGGAATAGATTAATAATGTGTAAGGTATGCTTGGGTTTATCGGAACTGTTGGTGCAAATATTTTGAGAACTTGGGTAAACATTTGTTAGTTGAATGAGGCCTTGGAGATAAGCAAAACAGCCTGACTCACTTTCCTAATGTGGTTTCAGGTAAACTTACTTTCATTTTCATAAAAACTTTGATGTTATGAGCAGGTAGCTGAAAAGTAGCTTCCCAACAGATAATCATATTTGATTTCAACCTTTTTGTAGCCTAGGGAGGACAGATATGACAAGCTACTTAAATTTACCAACTTTCTACTAATGAGAGAACAGTTGTAACATGGCTAAAATTTTAGAGATCTTGCAGAATAGTAAATGGGCACAACCTTTCCCTTCTTTCCCTAGATGTTATAAAAACACTGCAAAGTTTTTAACTTGAACCTTATTTGTTTATTTTTGCCCTTAGCCATTTGGCAGTAAGTTATTAGGATTTGTGCAACACAAAGGAAAAATGGGAGTAAAGGGAATCTGTTTAAAACAGAGAAGTGGCAGAAAAGTTTATTCAGTTCTTGCCAAAAAAAAACTACAAGACAGAGATGCATGGGCTAAATACTCTCCCAATGATCTAACTTGAGCTTTGATCTTTATCTGATATTAAATAACATTTTATCTTTAAGTTACAACTGTGGCAAAAGATTGCACATTTAGTATTTCTTTCTTTGACCCACATCTTCTGCAAAATATTTGATACATGATAGTGATTTTGTTGAATTACCTCACACATCTTTATTAAAATTGTCACTAAAATTCAATAACAAATTGCATTAACTACCAGAGGTCTTAAACAAGAATTTACTGGCCTGAAAAGCAGGCCAGATTTCCATGAATTAATAACTGGTGTGGTATACCAGTGGCTGATGGTAAATTTAAATGGAAATAAAATTTGTTGAATCATTATGGATCTTTCCATAAGATTAAGGCAAAGTTAGTGGAGTTTGTGTGATCTTTTCACAAATATTTACAAAATTCACTTTTTATAATGCCATTTTTCCCTCTAAAAACAAATAAACTTTCAGGGTGCCTCTGTGTTGTAGGGAAGGCTATTTACTAGTTGGCATTGCACATTGATTTACAACTTTATGCATTGTACAAGTAAATGATGGATTGATTATAGATATTTAGTTGTTTCTTTCCAAAAGAAAAATGGAAACATATCAAATAGCTTTGCAATGGAGAATAAATTAGTTGACAATATAAAGCACTGCTTAATACTTCCATGAAAGACTTAGATGGAATTTTTCACAATATATTGTAGCAATTACAAGACACCTCTTGAATGAATAAATGCTGAGCAACTATCCGTTTGGAATATGAGCATCTTGTGGATAAATGTATTCATATCAGGATCCACACTTTTCTCTGGCTTAGAGTAAAGTCTTCTAAGCTCATATGGGAAAAATTTTGTGAATAAACACCTCACAGATTCTCTTGTTTCTGAGCATATTTTCATTATTTTAGGCTATGGCTGTATTATTTAGAATTCCAATGCACTTGGAATTCTAAGTAATTTTTTAAGTACTGTATCAGTCTACTATTTTAGCATATATGAAATCTCTTACAGTAAGTGTATTTTTATCAAGCTTTCCTTATATTTCTAGTCATTTTTACTGCCATAATGTGCATGTACATTTATAACATCTGATTCCCAAATTTCACCTTTTATTGTTACATGTCTCTCCTTTTCCTAGGTAGTATCAATAGCCATTCATTTCTTCTGCTCTAACATTCTTTACTTTTTGTTTGCCTTATTCCAGTCTCTTATTTTTTAACTTTCATTATCAGTTTTTTTATATTTCTTGTGAATACTATGTAGCTAGCTTTTCCTGTTACCTATTTAGTACAATCTGTTTCTGCTTTTTGATGAGAGACTCTAATACACTGGCATTTAGTGTAACAAGGGATAAACTTGATTTTAGTCTTTTAATCTTATTGCTTATTATTTACTCTGCTATGACCTCTTTTTTTTTCTTTATTTTATGATTGGCTCAAATTCCTCCTTGTTGACTTGGGAAATTTCAAGAATGTTTCCACCCCATTAGTCACCTTCCTTTTTCAGGTGTTAATCATCTCTTTTTTCATTTTATAAAAATGAAATAAAACTTTCCCCCATTTATTTCCAGATACTTTGTTCTCCAAGTTCTTTCTTTAGTCTAAAAAGGGATACTGTCACTTCCCCATGTTATCCTTCCATTCTTAGATGTGATCTTGGGAATAATTTTACTTCCCTCCAACCTTCTACTCAGCTCCAGTTCTTGAGTTTGGCCAAAATAACTTAGAATTTCTAATTCCAGACAATTGTTATACTATCATTGGTAGTATGAATCTTTCATGTCAAAGCATATGACACATTCCCACACTTTGCCTCCTCACATAACCATAACAAGGATTACGACTAACCTCAAAACACAAAACATCCAGAACTCCCAGAAAATCAAACTGTATGGAAGTCTGACTACCAAGGATTTAAAGAAAAAACATTCATCCCGACAGATAGGAGGGGTGGAGCTGGGGAGCCGGGGCGGAGCGGACATGGTGTGACAGCAGCAAGGCCCCAGCAACCAGGCAGTGGTGGCTGCAGCCAGAATAGGTAGTCCTCCATTAGGGATACCAAGGCCAGACCTCGCAGCCCAGGGTTCCAACACCAGGAAGTAAAGCCCCATCACTGCTGGCTATAAAAACCAGTGGGGGTTTGAGCAGTGGAAGACACTGCTGGTCTCTCAGAAGAGTCCATTTAAAGGGCTATCATGGTCCTAGAATGTGCACAAACCCACCTACTCTGGGAATCACCACCAGGCAACAGGTAGAGGGTCACCAGTCACAAGGGACTGGAAGCAGGGTGGGTGCCAAACATGCCGCCAGCAGTCAGGCAGTAGCATTGTCCCCCTCTGACCCCTTCTCCACATACAAAACAGTGAAGCAGGCTGCCTCCACCCTGGTGATTACCTGAGGCTTTTCCCCATACAATATAACAGATGTGCCAAGACAAGAAGTCAAAACAGCTCTACCCAATACACAGTAAAAAACACAAGGAGGCTGCCAGATTCAGGAGACAAAGAAATATAGCTCAAATGAAAGAACAGAACAAAACCCCAGAAAAAGAACTAAGCGAAATGGAGATAGCCAACCCATCAGATGCAGAGTTTAAAACACTGATGATAAGGCTGCTTAGAGATCTCATTGAGTATGGCAAAAGCATAAGGGAAGAAATGAAGACTAAATGAAATAAAGAAAAATCCACAGGGAACCAACAATGATGGGAAGGAAGCTGGGGTTCAAATCAATGAATTGGAACATAAGGAAGAAAGAAACAGTCAACCAGAACAGAACACATAAATAGAAATTCAAAAAAATGAGGAGAGAACAAGAAAACTCTGGGACATCTTCAGATGTGCCAACATCTGAATCATAAGGATGCCAGAAGGAGAAGAGGAAGAGCAAGAAGTTGAAAACTTATTTGAAAAAATAATGAAAGAAAACTTCCCTCATTTGGTGAAGGAAATAGACATACAAGTCCAGGAAGAACAGAGAGTTCCAAATGAGTTAGACCCAAAGAGGACCACATCAAGACACATCATAATTAAAATACCAAAGGTTAAAGATAAGGAGAGAATCTTAAAAGCAGCAAGAGAAAAGTAGTGTAAGCTATAAAGAAGTTCCCATAAGACTATCAGCTGATTTCTTAAAATAAACCTTACAGGCAAGAAGAGGCTGGAAAGAAGTATTCAAAATCATGAAAAGCAAGGACCTACATCCAATATTACTATATCCAGCAAAGCTATCATTTTGAATGGAAGGGCAGATTAAGTGTTTCTCAGACAAAGTAAATCTAAAAGAATTCATATCACCAAGCTCTTATTATATGAAATATTAAAGGGACTTATCTAAGAAAAAGACGAAGACCAAAACTATGAACAATAAAATGACAACAAACTCACAACTATCAACAACTAAGTCTAAAAAACAAAAACAAACTAAGCAAACAACCAGAACAGGAACAGAATCATAGCTATGGAGGCCATCTGGAGGTTATCAGTGGGGAGAGGGAAGGGGGAGTATGGGGGAAAAGGTACAGGGATTAAGAAGAAAAATTGATAAGTACAAAATAGACAGCAGGAGGTTAAGAACAGTATAGGAAATGGAGAAGCCAAAGAACTTGTACGTATGACCCATGGACATGAACTAAGTCGGGGCTTGCTGGAGGGAAGGGGTTACCACTCAGAAGGGGGCAAAGGTGGAAAAATTGGGTCACTGTAATTGCATAATCATAAAATATAATTTAAAAAAGCATAGGACACATTCCCAAAATATCTGTCTTTGTTCATTGAAAGGCAATTTCACATTGTAGGTATGAGCTTGGACACTTGAATCAGACTACCTTGGTTTGTTGTGTCTCAGCTCACCTGCCTGCTAACCATGTAATCTTGGTCAAGTAAAATTTCTTTTCTTGTGGTTTAGAATAACGATCAAAGAATAATACCATTGTAGTTATTTAAAATACCCACACTCTTTGACATTCTCTTCACAAAGTAGAATCTAATTTCACTCCTATTTCTGTACCCTGAATTTAGTCTCTTGCTTCTAATGACTAGACAGTGTGTGACATCTGAGATGAGGTCATAAAAGATACTGTGGCTTCTGAATCTCTGTCTCTTAGAATGTTCACTTTGGGGAAGGCCAGCTGCAATGTTAATAAACTAAGCCCTAAGGAACAGCCCGGGTGGAGAGGAACCGAGGCTTCTACTCAACAGCCATATGACTCAGTCATCTAAAAAGTGGATCCTTCAACTCCAGAAAAACCTTCAGATGCCTGAAGCTTTGGCTGGAAGCATCAGGATTTTTCCTTTCTCACATTTCTTGATGACCCATGGCCAGGTTTAATGAAGACTTTGCCACAGAATGTTTGATTTCTTTCCATCTCATCTCCAACCATGCTGTGGGGGTATCAATAGGACATGGGAGAAAAATAAATATTCTGGGGGAGACAGAATTTGGGGGAAGTTACTGTTTGGTGTAATAAAACTTTTGAAGTTTGCTGGACCTATATTAATGCTATCTGCTTCTCATATGGAGGTTTTTGAAGGCAAGACATTCTATGCAGGATCTGAGCCAGCAGGACAAGGTGGAATAGCAGGGTAAACAGAGTCACTCACTTTCTCTTTATCTCAGAAGATAACAAATAAGAGAGATATCTGAGATTAGCTAAGGGGTAGAAGTTAGTTGTGAGCTAGTCTGGTGCTGGAGCAGTAGAAGAAAGGCGGACATACCTCCTCAAGGGACCATGCATGATTTGTGGACTCCAAAGAGAATGCAGCTGAGTTTAGGCTAAACAGGGGTTTAGAAAAAACATATCTATTAGCTATATTGAAACCAGCACATTAATAATAATTTAAAAATCAGACTCTTTCTACCTGCCCAGGTCCTGGGCAGGACCAGCTGATGACCCCAGCAGTAGAAGACAGCATGGTCCAGCTATTTCCACCAAATAACCATCAGTCACCATCACTCATCTAAGCAGATTCTCTTTTTGCCTTCCCTCCCTTCTCCTTTCCTCCAACATACACCAGTGATGAAAACGTGCTAAAACTGACAGTACTTAGGTTTCATTTGCTCATTACTTGTGACTGTTACTGTAATAACAGATTTGACAGAAAATCCCAGATTGGGCTAGGTTACTAAATAAGAAAAACATTTAATTGTCTCATCACCAAGTGAGAACAGGGACTCTGCAAGTAATGATACAGTTGGTCATGGAAAGGGTGACCATACATTAGTGGTTTGACTGGGACAAACTGGTTTACACCTTGTGTTTAGGCTTCACTGTTAGGAGGCAGTGCAACCATCTCATCTGACCATGAGGGGACAAGCCTCAGGACAGAAGCTAAACAGTAAAGACTAACAGAGGAAATCCCAGCTACTTGGCGGGTTTAGTTAACGTGAATTAACCTGGACCTACGCTACCTCTAACTTCATACTAAATGAGACAATAATTTCCAGCATTTTTAAGCCATTTTGAGATCAGTCCCCTACAGCCCAAAACATCGTGACATAGCACCCTTTTGGTACTCAACCAAATGTTTGTCCACATTTGATACATTAACTAAATAAATATTTTGATGTCTGTCTCTTCTATGTAACATAAATATGATCTGAATATCCATCCAGAAATTATTATTGATCTGTAATATATAAATTTATAATGCCTATATTAACAGATAGTTATACCTTCTCAAACTCCTCATACTATTTCATACATAGGCAAAGTAAATCTCCATCATTTTGACTGGACAAAACATAGCTATGAAATAAGGACTTCCTGATTTCTATTACTGTACATTTACTTCAATTATGGGGAAAGCCAAAACCTTTCTTTCCTATTTAACCCTTCTCTAGAAAAGTAGTTGAAATAACCTAATATTCTAAAATGATTTGTGTGCTACTGTAGACCAGAACAGGGATGTACCTACAAAAACTATAGGTGCAGTTGTTCCAGAAATTAGATCTTCATGAAAAAACCTTAAATGATTAATTAACCTCACGATGATTAGATATTTTTATTAAATGCATCCTTAGCCAGTGCATCTTTTCATGACTGCAATAATTAAAACATAATACATGTTCAAATCAGCGATTGAATTTGATAAAACAATATGCTCACCTTGGTGAAGACTTTTGAATTAACAGAATTCAAGTACCATATGTTCATACTTCATAGTATGTACCTCATCTTAGTTTAATGACTGTCCTGTTTTGTACTATAAGAAATTTTATTTTGATTTCATTTTATACTATCCACAGGCTCATATTCATGGGTCATAGGCTGCATCTAGGTATGAACATGGACTGGGAGTTTGTTAATATACTTCTAGGAAGAAAACCTACTGTTTTATTTTACATTGCTGTTCTCAATATCATTATGATTTTAAGGTGTCTTTCAGACATTTTAGGAACATCATTTAGAAGGAAAAATACAAATAAATTCATACTATAAATTCATAAACATTTTTTTCCTCAATTACTTTTGATATTACCCTTATGCATCTGGTGATACAGAAAGAGGAATTCAATGTAGTAACATAATGGGGCAATATGAACTTGGGTTTTAGTTCCTGTTGTTGAATCCTTGTTTGAATTACATCTGGAAGAAAGCCAACCATGACACACAGCCAAGGCAGCCAATAAGGGTGATGGCAGACAGTAAGATTTAGATCTCATTCTACATTACATTATCATTCAACTTCCATTGGTATCACAGTAACTCATTCATTCATTTTTTAAAGGGAGTTTTGAATAATTGAACAAATTATAAACATAATCTAAGCAAAAGGATATTTATCCATTGCCTCATTTGTTTAAAAAATTATTCTTGAATATCTCTCATGTGTCAGGCACTGTTCTAGACAGTGAAATACAGCAGTGAACAAAAGAAATAAATTCTCTATGCTCATGGAATTCATATACTTGTATACTACTTGAGAGGAAGAGACACATGCAAACAAAAAAAAATACATAAGTCAGGAAATAATGGGTGCTATGAAGAAAAGTAAACCATGGTAAAAGTTACACAGAGTGCTGAGTAGTGGTACTAGTTCATATAAGTTAGCCAGAGAAGGCTCTTCTGGGAAAATGACATTAAAGAAGAGAGTGGGCCCAGTGGATTCTGAAAAAGGAGTATCCCTAATAGAGATAATAGTAAGTCCAAGTTGCTGAGGCATCCTTGTCCTAGGAAGGTCAGTAAACAGGAGGGGAGTGCTGTGGCTGGAACACAGTGTTCATGCCTGGGTAGTGACGGAAGATGGGTACTCCATAAATTGTCTTGAAAATCATGGTAGGAACATTGGCTTCTACTCTGACATGGAAGGTCATTGGAGGTATTTGTGCAGAGTAATGACAAGATTTTACCTAGAATGTAAAAGGATTGATTTGGCCGATCTGTGGAGAATCAATTTTTAAACAGAGAAATTGTAAGAAGGGAGAGGAATTAGGTGAGTGTAGATGTTCAGGTGAAGGCTGATGTCTTGGACTAGGGTGGTGTGGCAGACTGATTTCAGTGGATGGGCTCAACTAATGCCTCCCTGCTGACTCTTGTTCTCTTTTGAGTCTGACTTGGCTGCTGGAAGATGAGAAAGCATATGGAACAGAGAGCCCATCATCCCAGCTGAGATCATTCTAGATCAGCCAACTGGCAGCTACTCAACCTAAGTGAGCCCCGATCAAGACAAGAAAGGCTTGCCCAGCTGAGCTGAGCAAGATCAGCAGAACTTCTCAACTCATAAACTTGCATATGTAGGGTTAGTTGTGACACAAAATTATAGAATTATATGCATGATATTTATGGTATTGCAAAAAACAGATGACAATCATGGAGGTGATTGAACCAATTGGCTGAGAGAAGCCACGTGACTCCAATATTCCCCTACAGGACAATTAGAATAATGAATATGGATAATGGAGATGAATATATATATATTTTTAAATCCTATCCTAAGGCTATTTCCACTGATTTTAGGTAGAGATGAAGGGAGAGACATATCAATGTGAGAGAGAAATATTGATCAATTGCCTCTTGCAGAAACCCCAACAGAGGATCGAACTCACAACCTAGGTAAGTACCCCAACCAGGGATGGAACACACAACATTTTCATGTACAGAACAACATTCCAACCAACTGAGCCACTTGGCCAAGGCAGTGGAGGTGGATACTGAATCCAGATCATAAGGAGCATAAAATAAAAATTGTCCTCAATGTATAAAAATATTTAAAGTAGCTTTTCTCTTTCTCAAGGAAAAATCAAATAGCAGTATGGCTTTAGCTAGAGACAGAGAAACAAAAAGTCAGTTAAAATCCTTCTCTTTATCACTTTACTAGAGGAGATTTATCAAAGTCATATAACTGCTTGAAAAAATAACCAGACTTTGAATTACTATTCCTCCATTGATTGTGGAACTGGACGCTGATTGATATGGCCCTTTACTTGATCAAGGCTTTTTTCCTCCAGCTACTATGATTGCTAGTAATGGGTCACAACTGCCCTTTCTCCTGAGCCTTCCCTAAGCCACTGAGGCTCATCTGCTAGGAGATGCCTGGGTGCATCCCTGGGGGCGATGGTGAGCAACTCTGTGGTACTGTTTACACTCCAGAGTTGCTCTGGGAGCAGATAGAGGATAGGTCTCAGTGGCATCCCCATTGCTGCTTCGCTCCCGTTCTTGTTGTTCTCCTGAATTCCTCAGTCTTTTATTGTATCCCCTGAGAGTACTCCCTCAATAAATCACTGGATTAAGAACCCCTGCCTCATCTTTTGTTTCTAGGAAACCTGAAATAAGACATGAAGCACCAGTCAAATTGCTAAATACTCTTGGCCAGTGATACCATAAAAAGGCAAGCATTATTACTGCTATTTTTAATATTTGGATAACTGATATTATTGTCAGGACACCTGGGCATATCATTAATTCCATAGAAACATTCAAAAGATCATGCAACACAATATTTTCCATGATGTATAGAATGCTATCAGAAAATGAAGTCACTTTTACATTTTTCTGAAAATGGATTTTCTCCAAGGCAAGTATTGCCTGAAAAAAATCCTAGAATGTTTATTACATAGTAAATTGTTAGTAACTTGGACTGATGGAGAAAGCTAAACTGAGTTAATGGGAAAGACAAATATTATTAAACGTCTCCAGTTTGTGGCTTTTTATCCAAAATGGTCATTTCATCTTTTGGAAGCATCATGTTAGTAGTTTTTTATGCCAATACAGTAATGTACACATTGATTTTTATAAAATTATTAGTGTGAAGTTGGGAAAAAAGAACATGAGTATTAAATATACAGGAAAGCATTAATTTGGAGAAGACATATATAAATACCACTTAACTAACTCCAGGGGACTCTCAGTATAAGTTCTTTGAACTGCATTTTGTTTAATTTATTTCAGTAACTATTGTTTGTTAAAAGTACATTGCAAATGAAGAAAATATATTGTTATCACTATAAATGTATTGAAATTGATCTGTAGCTGTAACTGTAAAAATTTTAATAAATAGCCTTGATTCTGAATCATACTTTATGTTATCATTATTCTAAAATAGATAGTTTATAAAATTAAATGGTATATTTGAGAATGATAGAAATTTAAAATTACCTAATGGAGATCCAAAAGAAAGATATGGTAGAGAAATCTAGTCCAATTTCTGCATTACTCAGTTGAGGAATCTGCAAGTTAAAAAATTAAGTGATTTATTTAAAGTCATGGAGTTATTAGTGCCATATCTGGAACTAGAAGGCAGAATAGGATGTAATAAACATATTCATTATAAGGTATACCTGTTGTAATATGAAACAGCTGTTGTAATAGCTGTTGTAAGATGAAATATTGTTATCTTACAACAGATAACAATAGATTTTTATATAGATTTTATAAATCTATAAAAAAATTAAAAATACATTGAAAATGAAATGAAGAATTGATAATTATCAATATAATTATTTCAAATGGTTCACTTAAACACATAATTCAGGTAAAAGTCAACATTGTAGTGTTATCCTAAATTAAATGGATATTTAATACTAGTTTTCCAATGCATAGAAATTAAAACAGAAAACCCTAGTTACATCATCTAGTTGCTTCCTCTTATTGAAAATGTTTAGCTCACCCAGTTAATTAGAATTTTCAGTCCTTTAGCTGTTTTCTATAACTATGCTGCCTCAAGTTACTTCTTTTTGGAGAGCTAGCAGATACATGGGGCAAATTTTGGTAGTGTTGTGTGGAATGTTGTTCTGGATGACTTAGATGAATAAAGTGAGACTTCTTAAACTGTAAATGTACATAAAAATCATTGACAGGTCTTGCTAAAAATACAGATTTAAAAATACAAGCCCACAAAAATGGAATTAAGAAAATCGTTATTTACAATAGTGACATCAGGAAATTTTTTACAAAAGGAGTGCAAGACTTGTAAGTGAAAACTATAAAACATTGTTGACAGGAATTAAACAATACCTAAGTAAATGGTAAGAAATCCCAAATTTGGAACTGGAGAGCATTATGCTAAGTGAAATAAGCCAGGGGGCGAAAGACAAATACCATATGATCTCACCTATAAGTGGAACCTAACCAACAATACAAAGATGCAAGGAAAATAAGACCAGCAACACTGAAAGGAAAAGAAATCAACAGAGACAAGAGGGATGGAGGAAGGGGGGACGGGGAAAAGGAAGGGAAGGGGAAAGTCAAGGAACATATGGCAAGGACTCATGGACAAAACCAAAGGGGAAGAGCTGAGGGAGGGAAGGAGAGAGGGGGCAAGGGAAAGTGGTGGGGGGTAGGCAAAGACAAATGTATTTGAAAAAAATAAATTAAAATAAAATTTAAAAAAAAGAAAGAAATCCTATAGTCATGGATTATAGTCCATACAATTGGAATCCATTAATCCATATAATGGGTTAATATTGTTAAGATGTCAGTATTCCTCAAATTTATCTACATATTCAACAAAATTCTTATCAAATTCCAAGCTGGTTTTATTTTGCAGAAATTGACAAGCTTATCCCAAAATGAATATGGAAATGCAAGGGACTCAGAATGGCCAAAACAATCTTGAAAAAAAACAAAGTTAAAGAATTAACACTTCCAATTTCAAAACTTACATCAATGCTATAGTAAACAAAAGAATGTGGTATTGGTGTAATTATGGACATATAGATTAATGGGATAGAACTGAAAGCCCAGAAATAAACCAATATACAATATTCATAATCAATTTATTTTTAATAATGTTTCTAATTTTTAATTCAGGGAAATTTTTTCCTGATAAATGATGCTGGGATAACTGGATATCCATATGTAAAAGAATAACATTGGATCTTCACAACTTATACAAGAAATTAACTCAAAATAGTTGAAAGATCTAAATATAAAAGATAAAACTATAAAACTCTTAGCAAACAACATAGGAGTAACTCTTTATAACCTTAGATTGGGCAATGATTTCTTTGGTATGATACCTAAAGTAAAAACAACCAAAGAAATAGAGAAATTTGTTTTAATAAAAAATTTAAAAATGTATGTATCAAAGGACACTATTAAGAAAGCAACAAGAAGACCCACGGAGTTAGAAGAAAATATTTGCAAATGATATATCTGATAAAGGTAAAATATCCAGGATAATGTAAATACCTCCTATAATTCAATAATAAAAGACAAGTGACTCAATAAAAAAAGGACAGAGAAATTTAATTGTCTTCTCCAAAGAATATAAACAACTGTTCAAGAAGCACATGAAAAGAACATCATTAATGATTAAGGAAATGCAAATTAAAGTGACAATAAAATACAACTTCATACTCACTAGGATGTCTATAATCAAAAACATGAGCAAAAGCAAGTGTTGGTGAGGTTGTGGGAAAACTGAAACCCTTATACATTGGTGATAGGAATGTAAAATGGTGCAGCCACTTTGGAAAAGTTTAGCACTTTCTCAAAACTTTAAACAGAGCTATCATATGATCCAGCAATTTCACTCCTAGTTATATATCCAAGAAAATTGAAAACATGTGTTAACATGAATACTTCTGCACAAGTTCTACATGAGTGTTCATTATAGCTAAAAGATGCAAACAATCCAAATGTGATATATCTATTAAAAAATACTCATTTATAAAAAGGAATAAGCTACTGACACATGCTACAAAATAGATAAACCTTGAGAAATTTATTTTAAGTGAAAGAAGCCAGACATAAAAGTCAAATCTTAGAGGATTTCATTTACATAAAATGCCCAGAATAGGCAAATCGATACAGATGGGGTAGGTTAGTGGTTGTCTAGGGGTCAGGGAGGAGGGAATGAAGAGTGACTACTCGGGGGTCCAGGACTTCTTTTTTTAACTTTTCAGTTGCATTTGATAAACAGAATCTTATTAGTTGCAGGTGTACAACAGTGATTAGACATTTATTAGCTTACAAAGTAATCATCCCGATAAGTGTAGTTCCCATCTGACACTATATAGTGATTATAATATTATTGACTACATTTCTGATATTTTACATGTCCCATGACTGGTTTTATAACTGGATTTATTCTTGGAATGATGAAGATATTCTGGAATTAGATGGTGTTGATGGTTGTACAATGTCACGAATATACCTCAGACCCACTAATTGTACACTTTAAGTGGTTAAATTTGATGGCATGTGAATTATAAAAATGCTAGACTGGAGTATGGCCCAGAATTCTGGTTTTCTTAAAACTCTGAGGTGATATTATACACCTGGTTCACAAATCATACTTGGAATAATAAGGGTTTAGAAATTTCCCTTTTCCGTTTTCAGACCTCTCTCCGAGGTCTGGGTGGAGCATACTTCCACACGTCATACTAGTAGTATAGTTGTATTTTGCTGGAAAGGTGCATCCCTCTTATAACCTCTATGTTAAAGTGGTATCTGAACACAGACATTGGGTCAATGTGCGATATATATTCTCACAAGGCACATGGTCCTACCTCCTTAAGATGTCGTGTATATCACACATCACCCTACCTACCCTATGCCCTTCGGGTCAATCAGAGTGGGCTCTAGTGAAATGACTATCAGGGATGTTACATCTGGGAAACTAGACAGTACGTTGAGAACTATATCAAGCAGGGCTCCACCAGAAAATCAGAATCCATTCAAAGTATTTAACAGAGGAAAATTTACTGGAATTTTTTTTTGCATAGGTGATGGCTGAATAAGATGATAAAAGGGATAGTAAGACACCACAGATTTTAGTAACAGTAGGAAACACCTAACATGCTTTGGCTTTTAAGGAAAGAGGCTGTATTAACAAATTCCATGGGCCAGGTCATACCCAGGAAACTGAAATTAGTGGGCCTGTATCACTGTCTGCCAGGAGCTGGAAACAGAGGGACACAGCTAGAGGCACCGCACAGGCAGGAAAGACAGGGGGACACCCTGGCTTCTCTCTTTCCTCCACCCTCTATGTTCAGTGTGGGTTGCTATAACAAGATCCACAAACTGGTTGGCTTTCAAAAAAATTCATTTCTCACAGTTCAGCAGGCTGGGAAACTAAAGACCATAGGGTCGGCCTATTTGAATCCTGGTGGGAGCTCTCTTCTTGGCTTCCTTCTTGCTGTTCCTGCACATGGCAGGGAGGAAGCCCGCCTCTCTTCTGCTCTTCTTATAAGGGCACTAATTCTCCTCAACTGGGCTCTACCCTCAGATAGTTGCTTCCCAAAGACCCTGCCTCTAAATAAGATCACACTGAGGATTAGGGCTTCTACATATGAACTTGGGAGGAAACAAACATTCAGTCCATAGTGCTCTCAGATCCTGAAAGGGCCTCCTAATGGCTGAAGCTCATTGGAAACCAGCTGACACATAGCCTGGGAACAGTCTATGGGATCAGCCCAGAACAGGGGAAGAGGAGGAATGGAGTGGAGAGAATGGACCAAAGACCAGCAAAAGGCCTTAAAGGAAGTGTTTATTTATCATTTATCATCATAAATGCCAAAGAATAACAACAACAAAATCAAGAGGCCTGAATGAAAAGCTGTTATCCTTCACACTTCCCGACTTTGGTTGCACATTAGGTTTTAAAAATCTTCTGCCACGCTGAACCCCCTGACCAATTACATGAGAATCTCTGGGGGTGGGACTCAAGCATGAGTGTTTTTTTTTTGTTTTTTGGTTTTTGGTTTTTGGTTTGGTTTTTTTTTTAACTACAACATGCAGCCAGCAATAAGAAAAACTACTTTAGAAAAATATTTGGGGCAGATAATTTTTTATATATCTTACTATTAGGAATTACCATAACAAGAGGGCATCATTTTCTATTAGCCTCATATGACAGTAGGAAAATAACTGGAGCAAGGAAACACAGGAAGGGGACAAGCAGGACAGACAAGAAAACTTCACAAGTGGGTTTATTTTTATGGTGAATATAACATTCTAGAAAGATGTCTAAAAGGAAAGCAAAATATTGAGCTGGCAGTCATAATCAGAGAAAACAATTCAAAGGAAGAGCCTGACTAAGGAAAATAAAATCATCAGTGTCAGGTGGTGGAAATAAGAGAAGCTAAGGTAATAAATCCAAGAGAAATTAGATAAGCTGGACACTGCAGAGACAGCCACAAAACAAGAGAAGAGGCAGAATGGGAGAAAGGATTGCATTCTTTTGACCATAAAAAGGAGAGGATCCCAGGACATAACAGAAAACCTAGATATGGGGTCCCATCTATTGATATAGAGACAACGTTTGTGCTGCTTCTGGTTGCCCAGGAAACAGGAGCTCCTTCCTCATTCTAAAGAAAGTATAATGAGGAAAAACACATGTAAATATAGTCACGAATAATTAGAAGCAGATTCATACCTGGTCCAGGGAGCTTCCTTGGGGGAAAACTGGGTAGGAATTGGGGTAGGATTTATGTGAGAGGTTGTAAGAAAATGGATTTGATTTACATGTGAAAGCCAGAAGTTGAAGCCGCTGTAGAGTGTCTGGAAATAAGGAATTAACAGGAGGCTGCTTCTCCATGTTTTACCTTGACACACGAGGCAAGTTTACCTGGGAATGCAGAATCCAGACAGCTGGGCCTTGGCTGGTTCTCCACTCAGAAAGTGGAGACATTGGTATTTGACAAAGGAGGAAAAATCATAATTTACAAAATTTACCCTGCTTTTTCGAAATATGTAAATGTCAATTTTTGTTGTGTTTTTACTCAGTTGTTCTGCCTCTCTAGAAAATGAAAAATTCTAGTTTTGTATTTAATATTTTAACTTTTTAAAAAGAATTTTATTAATTTATTTCTAGAGAGGGCAGGGAGGGAGAAGGAGAAGAAGAGAAACATTGACGTGTGAGAGAAATATCGACTGGTTGCCTCTGCCACATGCTCCAGCTTGGGACTGGGCCCAAAGCCCAAGCATGTGCCCTAAATGGGAATCAAACTAGTGACCTTTGGCTTTTCAGGATGATGCTCAACCAACTGAGCCACACTGGTCAGGCCTGACATTTCAACATTTTAAAAAACATTGTTAAAGGGATTATCTTCACAAGCTAATTTTGATATTTAAAGATACTTTCAAGTACTTTTCATATGTTAGGAAAGAAATTTAAATACAGTATTTTATTTTTTAAAGTTTTTTTAAGTGATTAAAGCAGAAATTGAAATGCTTAATATTTTAAAGCAACATTTCTCAAACTTTCCTGTGCACAAGAATAACCTGGGGATATTGTTATAGAGTCTGCTGGTCTGAGCTGAGGCCTGAGATCCTGCGTTTCTAACTAGCTCTCGGGTAATTCTGCTACTGCTGGTCCAAGGGTCTCACTTTGAGAGACAAGATTGCAATTCATTAATAGCAGTTAGCAGGAATTATAAAGGGTAATTTGGTAGTTAAATGGTGACCAAATATAATATTCTTGTTTCATGAACTTTTTTTCATTTGTGGAAACATTTTTTGTCAGATTTTCCTTTTGTAAATTATACAGTAATGAACAGTTATTAAAAAAAATTACACTAATTAAATATAGATATGACTGGAGTAAAAGAAAAATACATTTTTATTCTCCACCCTTCTCCTCCCCCAGTCTCTTTCCTTTGTAGATAATAAATGTTTTTCTATAATAAACTCTCTGTATATATAAATTAAAATGAACAGGTGTATAATGAATACCTTGGAATTTATTAAGAATGTTTACAATGCCACAGCAATGCTACATAATAAATTTATCTGAAATTCAGCAGTTTACAACAGCAAGCACTTTGTCCTCACGCTTGGGGTCTCAGGCTGACTATTATTGTCTCATCTAGAATGGGCTTGGCTGAGCAGCTCTGCTTCAGGATCTATGTTCCAAAATGGAAGCACCTGTTTGGGACTGGGTTCAAGTTGGCCCCACATTTCATTCTGGAGCCTAAGCTGAAGCTGAAGAACAGCAGTTACTTGGGAGGTGTCCTTTTCCAGGAAGACAAGCTCAACATTCAGGTTAATGTGATGTCTGCTAACAGTGTTTAAAGCAAGTCGCGTGGCCAACCCAGAATCCAAGCTGTTCACTCAGCCCACCCTAAAGTTGTGGCAGAAGGATATATGAATATATATTCACAATTTCGTTAGAACAAAATGAAGAATTCTGGTGAATTTTTAATCTATTAAGCCATTGATACTATTTTCTTTCTAGCTTCTCTTCTTTACTCTGTTCGGTCTTCTGTACCGTACGAAATCAACTAGAAATCAAATTTTCATACATTGTCATTGTTCTTTCCATCATAAAACACTGGGTGGGGAAAAAAGAGAGTCAAAACCCTTCTCCTCTTTGAGTGACTCCACCTCAGTGACAGTCCCGAACAATGGCTAACATAAGAGAATCCAAAAATCCCCCATGGTTTCCATGTGCTCATATAGGAATACAGCAGAGCAGTTGCTTTTTAACATAGTTTGGTGAGGGATTTTGTTTATAGGGCAGAGCAATAAACATGTTGGTTTCTTTCCTAATTTGTTCTTCAGTCCCAGCCAACTGGATTTTCATTAAGGGGACCTAATGTCACTTAAAACTTTTTTCTGCAAATTTTAATAAATAATTTCAGTTTCAAAGCTAATTTTAGTTGCCTCTAACCCTTTACTAATTAAATACTTTTCTTTCCACCTGGGTGCCAGAGCAGGTTGTTGCTATTATTTTTCTCTGCATTTGGACATTTTGCTCTGTGAAAAATAATCTCAGGGTGCACAGTAGAAACCACAATGCCCCAATCTATCTGCCCTTGGCCAACTTCTGGATTCACTGCATCCGTCTGTACACCCACCCCCTCCACCTCACCCAACCATTCCTATCTGCTTGCTTCGCTGCCTGCATGCAGGGCAGCCTGGAAGTGCCATAGGTTTCCATCCAGGAGGAACCTTCAATTAGTGAAGAACTGGAGTCCGTGAATAGGCACCTGGCTCCCATCACTCAGTGGGGCACATGGTCAGAAAGACTGAGATGCCAATACCTGCTCAGGTACCCACACCGCCTTTCTTTCCCCACTTCACTCCCCACTCCCTTGCAGCACTTCCTGTGGTCACCTCTGAAATGAACTACTTGTACCCACACCTTAGCCTCAGGGTCAGCTTCTCAAGAAGCTTGAACTGGGATTATAAGTAAAAAAACCTGAGAGCTTTCCCTAAAATTCACAAAACTTAGAGCACCTAAAGAAATAAAATAATTTCATGTTCAGGTAAGAAGTGGCTGGCAGGTGGCATTGTTTTGTCAGAGCTGGAAAGTTAAAATAAGTAGTAACCAAATACCGAAAACATGAAGAAGAAGAAAAACTCCCACCCAGGTGGTGGTCTGTGTTTGAAAAACAGGGAAGGTGGAGTTTGGTTCTCATCAAGGGCAACGCCCTGAGGGCCTGGTGTCTTCTGATCTCCAATTCGTGTCTCTTTCCGGCTGCCCCTTGGTCCGAGTGCCCCTTTCTCTGTCCAAAACAGATGGATATGATCCTGTGCTCATTATTTCAAGAGCAGACAAACTTGCATTAAGTCCATGTACAACTAAGAGACTGGCGTCAGTCACTCTCTTGTGCCCCAGATCACCTCCTCTGGCCGGCCTGTTTACAGCAGCCAGCTTGGTGATAGTGTCACCTGACAGCACCTTCTGTCAGGGGCAGCCCCTATCTCTTGCATTCTGTCCTGGAACTTCTCTTTTACCATCTCTTAAGATGTCTTCTGGAAATCATTCAACTGTTCTGAAGCATGTATTGGTTACAATCCTTCAAATTCAAGGTCACGAACACCCCCTGGAGCATCTCGACCAAAGGGAGAAGAAAGCTGATGGATAATTTCTCTCGGTTGTCCTTCTGGTGGACAGTTTTGAGGGGTATTCTATGCAGCTTTTCAGAGCGCCCCCTGGAGGACCGAATCTCAACTACCCATGGTATTGACAGCTCCAAGTCTTCTATTCCAGTTGTTTGGGATGGAAGTGCCCAAAGTAAACTTTCTGCACACACATATCATGTCCAGCTTAGCTTTCTGGGGAACCAAGTACTGCTTAGGCCCACATTCCAGAAGGTCAAACTTCCTCTATTTCTCCTTTCCCAATGGTTCTTCACACACCTTCCCAGCGCAGTTGCTCTTCTGTCGCTATCATGGTCTTACCTCGGCTTCCAATGAACAAACAGGTAAATGTCTGAAAAGAAGAATTTTGCAGCTGATTAACTACTCTTAAGGAATTAACCATCTGTAAAGATACGAATGAACATTTAGGACCCTAACTTAGGACCTTGTTGAATTTTGAGAACTCTTGATAAGCTCCTCCCTCCACTGATAGTCCCACTTCATTAATTTTCACCTTTCCTTGAAATGTACAGTATTTATACCTGTGGATTCAGATTCGACTCACAAAAATATTTATTAATATTCATGGCATTTGGAAAGGCACTATTGAGCATATAGAGCAGCCGAGGTACAGTTGCTAAAATTT
The DNA here is from genome assembly GCF_021234165.1 of Pteronotus mesoamericanus. NCBI lineage: Eukaryota > Metazoa > Chordata > Mammalia > Chiroptera > Mormoopidae > Pteronotus > Pteronotus mesoamericanus. The sequence continues at coordinate 28,671,547 of NW_026555105.1, read as the reverse complement.
AAGGATAATTGAAGATGAAATAGGAAAAACTTTACAAATAAGCAAAGCGAGTGAAATACAGAATGTAATAAGTGTGGCAAGTTTTGACAAGGTGTTATGGTGGAGAGAGAAATCACATCCAGTCAAAGCTTTAAGATAGCACAGCCTTTGCACTGTTCCTCAGTCAGGAAGTGAGGACGATGCTTCTCCTGGACCATGCTGAGACCAGCAGAGGCAATGGTCAGCTTCACCACGATAGCAAAAAGGCTCTGTGTGATTGTCTAAGGCAGTTTTGAAGGAATATTTTTCAATTAAATTCTGGAACATTTTGGTGACTCTATACAGTTAAAGCTCCAATGGCATTTCAACAAGTTTTGATACTTTGCCATCAAATAGCTTGTTTTTTCTCTCCATGATTGAGTTTTTAGAATTAAAAAATCTATCTTTTCTGAGGTTGTAATGTTTTTTTACATGCTTTTTTGAAGCATTCCAACTCTTCATGCCTCCTGGATATTTCTGCTTGTTTATGAGAATTTCATTGCTATTCATGTATAGATGGCAGTTTGACCTAGAAAGAACATTAAAAGTAATGATTACATAATTCATGCCATCCTTAATGAACTATGTATCATTTTCTAAGAGCTACAGGTGTCACATAACTCCTAACAGTCTGTTCACATATTAGTATGTCTCACAAATAGGATATTCGTTAGCTTGAAATTCTAAAGCAAATTCTGTTTGTTTCTTCCAATTAAAAAGGTTGGTATTATGGTATGTTAATGATTTTTTTTTGTTCCTATAAAATGAAGAGCTAAGCTAGCTGAGGTCTAAGACCTTCCTAACACTGAGTGTGGTCTGCAAACCGGCAGCATCAGCATCACCTCTGGGCTTTGAGAAAAGTGGAATCCTGCGCCCCAGGCTAGAACTACTGCCTCAGAATCTTCATTTAACAAGGTCCAGTGATTCGTGAGGACTTTAAAGTCTGAAAGACTCTGATCTGTTTTCTTGTACAGATATAATTCTATGACTTTTAGGCCTATCATTGACTTTAATTGCAATACTCTTTGGCACATAGGACCCTCTTGAGATACCTGTGACTCTGGTACTTGGGTTTTAGAATATATAAATATATTTTGAAATATTAATTTCTAGTAAAGGTTTCCTGCTCCTTCTAAAACAAGCCCAGTTACAGGTTTAAACGCTCATTAACTGCAGTAGTACTTTTTTTCATGTGCTGATCATTTATGTGCTACTGATTTACAAGGCAAAGTTTTAGGTTTTAGAAACTTAGAACCACTTTGATAGTCATTTATTGGATGTATCTCTTGGGGGAGTAAAATAACATGTTTTATATTTGTCCAAATGGTAAATATCCAAGTAGTATATTTAGTTATGTTCAATCATATTTTGAAATTTTAAGCTAGCTTTTTAAAAAAAAAATTTTTCTACCCATCAGACTGAGTAAAGAATGGTGTCATTAACTCCAGGGTTTTGGAGGGGAACCCAGCCGATGTACAATTGGAAAGGATATGAATTGACACGAACTCTTAGGAGGACACATCCACCAACGTTTCAGTGGGCACATATTCTAAAAGTTTCACTTTAGAAATTTAGAAATTTATTAATACATTCCCATATATTTATTAAAAAATATGTACTAGAATGTTCACTGAACCATTTTACATAAACATGAAAACTTGAAATTACCTAAATGTCTATTAGCACTAGTAAAGAGATACATTGCTGTCCAAGATACATAATTAGATTCAAATACTTACACAGATTACAAAGACACATTTTGATGAGCTATAGATATAGATCTATGCATAGAAAATGCTTGGAAGAATAAACAACAAGCTTCTCACAATGGCTGCCCTTGGGAAATGGTCTGGTGAAAAAAATGGAACACTTTTACTTTTCAGTTATTTACTGTTTAATTAAAAAATAAATCTATACTTTAAAAATAAATATTGTTTTTCTTTTGAACATATCCCTGCTAGCCAGAAAAAAATTATACACACCCAGATTAAAAATATAGACTTATAAATTTTAGAATTGTGAAATCTAAATAAATTAAAAATAGAAAAAAATCAAGAAGGGTTACTCGAGGAAAAATTTCTTAGCAATTCTCAGCTGCAGGGTCTCAGAGAAATCTGAATTCTGAATTATTAAATTTTCTATCATTAGTTTAAGATATTTTGGTATATGAACAACATATAAACCCACAGGTAATTTTTAAAATGCAAAAACAAAATGAGATACATCCTTTTTCTTACCAAGTTGGCAATGAGTTTGTTAATATTAAAAAGTTCTTAAAAATAAGTTCGCCAACATTAAGAAGATTATAATACTCAGCAATCACAAGCAGATATATATTTAATGATGTAGGGGGAAAATGTACATTTTTTTAATGGAACAATCAAGTTTTAGTCCAATATGTAAAGCCTGATACCATGTTATAAGATAAATGTATACATATTTCAGAATAAGAATAAGAAAAAGTTGGGAAGAATATGCTCTTAATGGTTACCTCAGGGGTAGAGAATTAGAGAACAGATTTTCAGCTTTTTCTGTTCAAAGAATTTTTTTTGGTGTGAGAATATAGTGGGGGTTTTTCACTATATTTTTTAATTGAGTATAAAGAAAGCTGGAGAAATTTATTTACTTAAAAACATACTTTACAACTTTGTGATTATTTCTATAGTTCCTCCAGAGTTTTAATTTCCTTTCTAGATTAAATAACAAAATTAAAACAAAATATTTTGCTTGTGACTAGGCTTGTGAAAAGATATGAAAGGTCAACTTTGAGGCGCTGTATATATGTGGGAACAAGGAAGTGCATGGATTTTATCTTATATACTCATTTTAGATTAATGGCATTTGGAAAGAAATGATAGAAATATGATAAAAAAGGATAGATGATAGAAAAGAGAGAAAAGATGTAATATCATATTTTTCTTGATTCAAGGGACATATATTGTAAGTAAGAAAATCCTACCTTAAAAGTGTTTTATGGCACCCTTTTGAGGGACATATTTGAGAGTTCTATGTATTGCTCCTTGTTTTCTAGAAGCTTTAATTTCTAAGGTTTTAGGAAATTAGGCACTTGAATCAGGAACTATGAAAAATAAGGCAATGAGAGTGCTGAGTCAGAACCATGATTCAAATAATTTAGCAAGAGCCTTCTGTTTTTATTCATTGTTTTTTTATTGTATTTTTTTCCATTATCTTTATTCCACTTTTAACCCCTCTCCCCTGCAATCAGCACACTGTTGTCCATGTCCACAAGCCCATAAGAGCCTTAATTTGTATTGGAAAGCAGGATATCTTAGAAATTGAAAGTGTTCTAAGATATTTTTATCTTTTAAGGCACCAAGTATATTTTTAAAAAATAAATAAATGACCAAACTGGATTAAATATTTGGGTATATTTTCAATGTTTACTTCCAAGAATTCAAGGTGTTATTATCAATCATTCTACCCCTCAGCTTTCCTCTGTGATTGTACATGTAAAACTTCTGTGGAGATCACATCAGAAACCCAAATATGAGACTTACTATAAATGTCAACCTGAAGTTGTTCCTTCTCTGTCTGTGGCACAGGCCCTGATGGAAGAGCCTCACTATTTCTTCCACCATCGAGAAATAGTCGCACCTGAGTGGAAGCAGTGAGTTCAGCAAACTGGACATGTTCACACTTAGGAAATGTTTGCAGGTACTGCTTTCCATGTTTGCTACGATTATGAGGCAAATTGTATCTCACTGTCCCAAAGTAACAAATAAAAAAATCAAATAATATTAAATAAAATATTCATTGTATGAGCAATGGTCTACGTAGAAAACCTTTCTTTTCTTTCTTGTTTTCTTTCATCAATTGAACTATCATGGTAGTTTCTGGTGTACAACATAATTGCAGATTTTTCTTTCACAGATAAGCTACAAGACTTCTTGGGGGTCAAGGCAGTAAAGAAAGCATAAAATAGTTTCACTTTTTCGAACACTAGCCTGTGCTATTTATGTGTCTCTAGCATAGTGCCTATTAAATTGGCAGCTATCTAATACATGACTGTTGATTAAAAAGATAAATGAACAAATATATAGTGCAATTTGGGAGAAAACCCTTGGTTAGCATTCAAGGGAATAACACTCCATGTTGGAATAGGTTATTAAAACCTTATTTTAAATATAATATACTTATAGGGCATTTATTATTCCTATTGGATAGCAAGAAAAGCTACATTTGTCATTGTGGTCTACAAACAGATCACCCTGGGGTGGTGCAATTCATTCTTTTCCAATATTAAATACTTTGTTTCTCTAATTACTTATTTGGAATCCAAATATGCTCATAAAAATCCATATGCTGGATAAAACAAGGAGTGAGCTGGCCTATTAAAAACTGTGGCTCTCTTCAATGAAATCTAATGAGAAAATCTAATGCTCATAATAAAGAGGAATTATTTCCTTTAGAAAGATAATTCATTATCTTGATCATTAAAAGTATTTTAATTGACTAATATTTAGGGTTGACAAAGCAAAGCCAGGTACCATCACCATTACGGAAGTCTGAAATCGAACATATGAACTAAAGTTTATAATGTGAATAAGTGGTTTGATATAAAAATGTTAAAGTATTTAATTTCTAATACATTTATATCAACTTTGAAAAAAATCTATAACATTCTATGGGCTATAGATTCTTGGCTCTGGCCCTAGCCCTTGAAGAGCCTGTGTTTTAATGGGAGGAGACAAGGGCATATGTACAGTCACAATATAAAATCAATGCTATGCTTAGGGGTGTGAAAAAAACAATATGAACTCACAGTGATAGTAGAGATTTATTTTGCCTGAGGTTGAAAAATCTTTATTAAAATGGAGGTATTTTAGTTTGAAACTTGTTTGTAGTTTGTCTAGTAATGAAAAGGGGACATGAATAAATGAGTAAAGAAATGTCCTGCTCATAAAAAGCGGCAAAGCAAAGACGAGGAGTGAACACTCACTGTGTGAAAACCAGAACTAGGACACAAATCATGTATTGTTCATCAATGTCAAGTTACTGACAGGCTATATGGTATCTATTTGCCTTGTTTTAAATGTACTTTCAAATAGAAGAAACAAAACAAATTGGATTTCATTCAATCAACTTGCTTCTTTCTGAATGAGGAACATGCCTTTTTAATCTGTTGTATAAGGGACAAACAGGTTTGCATTAGCTACTCACTCTCCTGTTGCTGTGAATTGCATGTTCAGAACAGTGAGTACCAGGTCAAATAGTGCTAATGCTCAATTATATTAAATAGCTCCCATTGCGATATTTTTCCAAAAATAAATTTGAAAAAACATTGAAAAACAAACAGTGAAAATTAAAACAAGAGTTTCTGAGTGATGACCAATGGGGAACTTGGGGAAGTGTACAAAAAATTAGGCTACAGAGATAGCCCCGGTGCAGGCCCGCTCGGACGTTCTGAGGGACTCCCTGACTAATCCTGCATCCCTTTTCATGCAGGAAAATTGTGATGGGTTCTCCCATTGCTTACCTTAGCTTGGCTGCTGACCCCTTCCTAGTTGCTTTTTCCATTAGACTAGACCTCACTGCCCACCCCCTGCTTCCAGATGAACCTTGCGCAGAATCAGGTCTCTCGGTGCTTCCCCCCCCCCCCGGCCCCGCCCCCCCCGCCGCACTCCCCACCCAGCACCACACTCCGCTGACTCTTTAATCTTCAACCTGTGCACCCTATTTGCAGTTGTCCCTTTTACTTTTTTTTTGTTTTTCCATTTGCGTTAATACAAAATATATATAATCTTGTTTCCCACTGAACCCAGAAGATTAAAAAAATAAAACATGGGTACTTTCTAGAAAATTCAGACAGTTCTCAAAGAGGTCACATGAAAAGTGAAAATCTGTCTTTTCTCTACAGATCTCTTTCCCCAAAGGATGTATTATTATTAGTATCTTATAATTTCCTTCCAGAAAAACTAATGTGTAAATTTATTTTATTCCCTCACTGGGGTAAACCTTATTAATTCTATTTTCTAAGGCCACCCTCAATGTCACCAAAAAATTTCAGTTTATTTGTAATTTGAAAAGTACTTTCTTTGGGTGGCTTTAAGTTCATCTCTGTTTTTGATTACTTATCTTTTCAAATTTTAATATTGTGTTTTCTTTCTTTCGATTAGGTTCATCAGTAAGTTACCTATCTAGTCTATCACTATTTTGTACCTTGTTACTTGCTTTTCAACTTATCTAATTTTTGTTTCTTTCTAGTTCATCAATTTTGCTTTTATCTTTATTTTCTTACTTTTCCTTGGGTTTACTTTCTTACCATTTTCTAATGTTTGGTCCTGAGTAGTTAATTCTTTTGTTTTCCCTCTTTTAGTTATGTAGGTATATAAGGCTATGTATTTTTCTGTGCTTTCAGGTTTTAATGTTTATTGTTTTAATTATAATAACTTTCTTGATACTCTGCAAGTATAATTTGATTATTTCTTTGATCCCAGATATTTTATGGGAGGAAAACTATGAATTTTCTAGATAGTTACAGTTTTTTTCTTCAATTTGGTAATTACGTTTTAGTTTTACTTTGTGTGCATTATGCACATCTAGAATGTAGTCTGTACTGTTTCTACTTTTTGTTCTAATACATGGAAAATTTTGTGTATATATGAGGGATTAAAATAAAATATATTGTTTGTTATAAGGATGTTCCATTTAATACATTTTTATAACTTCAGGTCAATTTTTGTTCAGATTCTTACATATCTATAGCTATTTTTTCTAGCATTTTTATAGATTATGGTTCTTTCTTGTTATGATGTTCACCGGTTAATATTTTTTGCTTTCTTATTATTTAGGTAAATTTTTTGCTGTGAATTGGACTTCTCATCTTTATGTGGGTTTTTTTCTCTTTTAAGCTTCTCTTCTCTGATACTAATATTACACCCTCAACTTTATATTAAAATTTTACTGGTCTGGATTTGTTTATTCTTTAAAAGTGTACCTTTTTAGTATGCCTTTATTTTATGTTATCTGTGTTTTATACAATATGTATATGTTGCTGTTTACTCAATCCATGATAATATTGTTATTCATTTTAATTTTAACATTTTTTAAAGAAATGTTATTTTAGATTTATTTTTGTCATCTTGATATCTTTTCTGCTCTCAATATTGTGAGTTCAATTCAACCAGCCTTTAAATCTGCAAACTCATATTCATTTTACTAAACTGTTTTTAGATTTGGACTTCAACTTTCGGGAAATTAATTAGATACTTCTTTGCCAGTGGCAGATTCAGACTTAGAGTGGCCTCAGATATAGGACAAAAAGACATTAATTACAAAGGAATTTCTGAGAAAATGTGCTTAAGCCATTGACTTCTTCTCAAAACCAATGCAAGTTTGAGGAAATCTAGCATAAAACTAGTTACTGTGAAAAAAAACAAAAGCAAAAAATACTTAGATCTAAAAGAATGCATATCAGCATAAGTTAGAGTAGCCCAGAAGTAGTGATTAAGAATACTAAGTAGGTATTACTGCTCAAAAATTGATGGGTCTCAGCAGGCTCCCCCACGCATCTGTGGCTGGGTGTAGGCCAGATAGATAGCTCTGCTGATCTCAGGTAGACTCTCTCATGTTGGTGGTGTGTGGCTGAAGACTAGTCTGGTGTGGCCTTAACTAGGACAATTGGGCTCTACAATATATGTACTCCAATCCTCCAACAGTCTGGCAAGGGCTGATTCCCAAGGTGCTGGCCAGACTCGAAAAGAGAGAGCAAAGTTTGAGGTCCCTTGAGATCCAAGCTGAGAACTGGCTCACTCTCACTTCTTAACATGTTCTATTGGCCTGGTCAAGTCCAAAGGCCAGCCCAGATTCAGGAGGTAGGAAAACGGACACAGAGACATGCTGATGAAAACAGTTATGAAGTCACCATGCAAAGAACATACGGGGCTGGAAATTGAAATACTCTGGCAATCGATGCTCCATATGTTACTACTTGGAATTAAAATGCTCTTACATTCATACCCTCCATTTCATGTACCCAAGGCTTTCTTAGAGTCTTCAGTATTCTCCATGAAAAAAAGACTATTTCATCACACAAAAAAAAGGAATGATGCCTATCGTGCAGCAATTCATTTAGGATCTCTCATAATGTGCTGTCCTGTGCCCTGAGGTCAGCATTTCTACTTTGAAACTCTGAGCTTGTTTAAACTCTGGAAATATTGAAAATGTTTACATAACAACTTAAGAACTTTCCATGAGTCTATATTTTTTAGACTAAAAATAACTGGAGAAAGTTAATATTTATTTGTGTATTGGCATTTATAAAATGCTAGTACAGGTTAAGAAAGATGGATTTTATACAGATGCTGATAGGTCTTATTATAGTCATGTCTATTTTCAAGTATTGTGCTTTTTCTCTGAATGATTAATCATATACCTGAGATTTGTGAGCAAACAAATACAGCCCCATAATTCCATGAAAGTTATGTTTATATTATTTTTTCTTAGTCGTACTACTAGTACTCTCCAGTTAAATAAACCTGGATGTAAAGAGCACAACCCTGAGAAACAAAAGTCTTTCCAAATAGATTTGCTTAAATTAGTAGGCCTACTTCAGAAACATAAATCTTGTTTTAAAAGAAATCTGTAATTTGGCCCTTTTGAACTTGCCATGACTAAGAGAGACATCATCAAATAATAGTGTTTCAGAGATGTTACTTAGTAAGACTGCTAGAGATAAAAATTTGAAATAAAATAATTATCCAGAATGTATGCATCATTATTTTTTCTTTATTCAGGAAACCATTCACATGTAAAGTGAAATGGGGAATTCAGGCATTCTCAAATACTTTGAGTGCTAGTTGATTGAATTTTAGTTTGCCTTGAGATGTATATTGGATAATTATCACATATAATAAAAAAAGAGGGTAAAATTACTTTCTTCAATAAGTTATCTCCTTTGTGGTCAAATCTACTAGATAATATGAAATGGAAATTTTGAAATGATTATGGTATCACATATTATTAAAACCAAATGTAAATAATTAGTTAATTGATTATCTTTGTTATAATTTATTTCTGTCAGTGGTCTTTAAGAACAAATAAAATAGGAATGCTGTTAGCTATTTAGCATAAATGAAAAAGTTTGCTCTGCTCTTAATGATGCCTTGCTACTAATTAAAGACATGTTAATTAAATAAACACAGTGAAAGAAAACAAAAACCCAAAGAGACCATAGTCTAGACAAATTATAAATAAGGATATCCGTTTTCTTGTTAATATTTTGAATTGTATGTCCATATTTTATCTCATTTAATCAGTACAGCAACCTATTTGTCAGTTTGGGCTAGTTTTATTATCTAAACTGTGGAGTTTACATGACTGCCCAAGTTCAGCCAGTCTATGGTGGACCCAGGATGTTTCCCACCCCAAAGCACCTTTTCCCTCTACCAAAGCAACACGGATACCTGGCCCTATCTGTGCACACCTTAGGAAGCTGAGCCACCAGCAGTGTTGATGGAGTTGGAGAAAGGAAGTCAAAGGACATGCAATGGAACAATTTTCTGCCTTGAAAAACACTACAGAAAGGACAGATTCAGCTTCTAAAAACTTTTTTCCAGCAAATGAGTCCAATCTGTTTAACTAAAGTCATGGAAAATCTCAAAAAGCAAAGCAGTGGATTTCAAATCCTATATTAAATTTCACCTCTGTCAATGTTAAGCTTGCATTTTATTTCATAAAAAATTAGAACCAATGAATATTATTGATAATGTTATTGATTATAAAGTTTAATATTCTATTATGCCTGATGGGTGTATTAAGTTATATATCCTGATGGTAACTTAATACACCCATCAGGCATAATAGAATATTATGTTATTGTTATATACCATTCTCTTGATGGTGAGAAAATGATGTTCAGCATCTTCTCACCCTCCTTATGACCTCCACGGAAGGAGTGTACTTCTTTGCCCTACTGATGTCATGTCACTTTCTTTGGCCAAAGGCATGTAACCCAAAGTGACAAAATAATAGTGTTCTAAATCCAAGCCTACATCTTCAGAGCCAACACAAGTGTCTGTCTTTCTTGTGCTCCTGCCATTGTCATGAGAATGTCATGCCTCAAGTAGTTTCCAGTCCAAGGAGGATGAGGGACCTGTGAACCAGACATAGACCCAACCTGTAGCCCAGAGCCCAGCCCAGCCCAGCCAGGCCCAGCCTAGATCAGCTTAATGCCAGCCAGCCAGCCATTGAATCATTGGTATAAGTGGTTAAAGGGCCAAGACTAATTAAGGTATTCACATTACTCTTCTTTAGTGGGTGGGAGCTATAATAAGTATTGTATTGTTATAACAAGTGCCCACATTACCTCTTATCAAGATTATCCTTGCAGCCATGTGCAGGAAAGAAAAAACATGATTTTAATTTGGTGCCAGGAATTTAGCATGTAATGAAGCAGTATGAAGAATGGCTATAGCTGTGTGAAGAACTCAGGGTTGGAAATTTACCCAAAGGAAATAATTAACCTGAACCTCTGGAAATATGGTTGCCACCTATTTTGGGATTTTTTGCATAAAAACAAGCACACAGAAAAAGTTCTGTAGTTGTTTTCTATTGTCCTTACTTTGGTTTCTCTTGGTAGGAGCCTTCAGATAAGGCTGTCAGTTGATTGTTACATTTTCTTAAAAGTATTTGAATGGCTTTCCTAAGAATTAACTGCATCTGAAAATCAAATGAATTGTTGACTCATCTTGCTCAAGACTGAAATAAAATCTAATAAATGTGTTATTAAATCTGCCATGAATTGTATTTAATTTATATAAGAACTACTAGTACTTATTTGTAGGATTACTATGCTGGGGCTCACCAATATTAAATTCTTCATTGTGAAAAGCTACCTAATTACTTGGGATACCCCACAGTTATTAGTGTCAAATAGAAACCAAACAATCAATGACTAATAAAGATAATTCAATGGTAGAGAGCGTAAGGCAGTCATTTCTAATTCTTCCCACACATTACAATCACCTGGAGATATTTATGTAAAAACACATCTTCTGATGAGGGTTAAAAAAATTTCAATCTTTAAAAAAAATTATCATGACTTCACCCCACACTAAATAATTATCATTTTTAAAAGCTTTTCGGGGTGATTTTACTGTGCAGCCAGAGTTGAGAGAGGGCATGTATGTTACATACAATTTTTTAAAAGCCAAATAATCTCAATAGTTCACTTATACAAAATGCCCACAAAAAGTACCATTCCTTATAACTTAACTAGTTTTAGTGGGCATTTTAGTGTCATTAAGTATATTCACATTGTTGTGTTACCATTACTCCCATCCATCCACAGAACTCTTTTCATTATGTAAAACTGAAAATCTGTACCCATTAAATAATAAATCTCCACTGCTCACATGCCTACTTTCTGGCAACGACCATTTCACTTTCTATCTCTATAAATTTAACAATTCCAGGTACCTCATACAAGCAGAATCATACATTTGTCTTTTTGTAATTGTCATCTTTCATGTAACATAATATACTCACAGTTTATCCATGATATATCATATGTAAGAATTTCTTTCCTTTTTAAGACTTAATAGTATTCCATGGTATATATATTCTACATTTTGTTTATATATCCAAATCTCAACGAACATTCTACACTTTGTCTGCTGTGAGTAATATAGTTGTGAATGTGGGTGTACAAATATCTCTTGGAGATATTCATGCTTTCAGTTCTTTTGAGTATAGTCCCAGAAATGGAATTTCTGGATGATATTTTGGTTCCAGTTTTTCCCTTTTAGGGAATCACTATACTGTTTTATACAGTGGCGGTACCATTTTACATTCCCACAGAGAGTGTACAAGGGAATCAATTTCTCAATATTTTCATTAGCACTTGTTATTTTCTGGTTTTAGTAGTAGTCATTCAAGAGATCCAAGATGGCAGCAGAGTAGGCAGAAGCTACGCTAACCTCCTCCTAGGACCAAACTGGAATTACAACTAAATTATAGAAAAATCAGGACTGAATCAAGATGGTGGAGGAGTGAGTGGAAGTCACACTGACCTCCTCCCAGGACCAATCTGGAATGACAACTAAATTGTGGAGAAATCCCCTGAAACAAACAACTGAACAATAGTGAGAGAAGAGTCTTATAACGTTGGACAGACAGAAGAATCAGCTTTAGTACAACCTAACTGGTAAGGAGTGCTGTAGAGACTTGAGAAGGTGGGCGGGGCGCTGATGGACAGCAGCACCCAAAGGATATGGGAATGGCCAGTTAGATCCCCCTGAGAAGGGTGGGGTCTAAACCATAAGTGGGGATGTCCAGCCTACAGCACCAGAGCCCAAAAAGTACACAGATAACAGCCAGCTGCGAAAAGCGGCAGCTTTGCTCTCTGCCAGAGATGGGCAGCTAGAGACTCAAAGAACCATTTAAAGGGCCAATGCATAAATTTTTATTTGCAACCACTTACCCTAGTCTCCGGCAAAGGCCGGGGCAGAGTGGGCTAGAAACGTCTGAGGAGAGACTGGGGAAGGAAGCTTTGGGGAGAGCACTGAGAGAGCAGCCTGTTGGATCCTGATGCTGACTCATCCCCCATATGGTAGCAGCCATCTTGGTCAGATAGACCACTCCCCTGAGCAGCAGCGGCGTGAGAGGAAACAAAAGCCCTGCCCCCAGGAGAGACTCTGCCACACCCTGTGGTGCCTAAGACAGCCTGCTGAGTGCAGAGGGACTAGATTAACAGCTGATGGAAACAGCCACAGACAGTAGATTCCTGGAAGCCTTGAACAAACTGCCTAAGGTCAGACAGGGTCAATATCTGACATCATCAGAGGTAGATCTGGAAAGATAAAACAGCAGTCTCCCACCACAGAAGCTCACACCACAAAGTCAGGAGTTCAAGACAGATCAATTTAAGAAGCAGAAGCAAAAAAGAGGAGTCTCACAAATAAGGGGAAGACTAAGAAGCACTCCACAGACGAAGGGAAAGGAGGAATCCCCAGAAGGTGAACTAAATGAAATAGAGGCAAGTAAACTTTCAGATGTTGAGTTCAAAACAATGGTTCCCAGGAAGCTCAGTGAGCTCAGTGACCTCAGAGAGAATTACAAAAAACTGCAGGGAAACTATGAGGAACTTACTGCAAAGTATATCAGCATGAAAAAGGACATAGAAACTATCAATAAATGACAAGAGGAAATAAAGAATACAATTTATAAATTGAAGAACACAGTAGAAGGAATCAAAACTAGGCTAGGTGAAGCAGAGGTTCGAATCAGTGTGCTGGAGGGTAAAGAAGAAAAAAACTCCCAGAAAGAGCAAGAAAATGAAAAAAGACTCAAAAAGAATGAAGAGGCATCGAGGGAAATGCAGGACAACCTGAAACATAATAATATCCATATAATAGGGATACCAGAAGGAGAAGAGGATGAGAAAGGGATAGAGAACCTGTTTGAAATAGTAATGATGGAAAACTTCCCTATTTGGAGGAGAGAAAAAGTCACACAAGTCCAGGAGCACAGAGGATCCCATTCAAGAGGAGTCCAATGAGGCCCACTCCAAGACACATCATCATTAAAATGGCAAATATCAAAGACAAACAGAGAATCCCAAAGGAAGCAAGGGAGAATGAAGTAGTAACATATAAGGGAGCCCCAGTACGGCTAGCAGCTGACTTCTGAACAGAAACACTACAAGCCAGAAGGGAATGGCAAGAAATATTTCACGTAATGAAAAACAAAGGCCTGCAACCAAGGCTGCTCTACCCAGCAAAGCTCTCAATTAAAATGGAAGGTGAAATAAGGAGTTTCCCAGACAAAAGAAGACTAAAAGAATACACCTCCACCAAACCAGCACTGCAAAATATGCTAAAGGGGCTGCTTTAAGAAGATGAAGAAAAAGAGTCTATGAATACCCAGTTTCTTTCACAGTCACCAATACTTGATATTACCAATATTTTAATAGTTATTAATATGACTGTGAGAATGATTGTTACTTGATTATTTGTTGAAACTAAATCTGTTTTTGTATATTTCTTGCCTAATTCTATTATTTTTAAAAAAGCTTTAAGTGACTTTTCGGTATTCTCTATCCATTTTTTGACTAAATGTTTATAGAATTTTTTCCCTAAAAAAACCCAAAAAACCAATAACCCTTTTTTAGATGTGTTGCAAATACTTTCCTATCCTATTACTTGTCCTTTAACTTTTTTAATATGTATATTACTGTATAGTCTTAAATATTTAATATAATCATATTGTCAATATTTTACTTTATAGCTTCTGGATTCAAATATTTTACTTCAGGATAAGAAAAATATTATTTTGTATTTTCTCCTAAAATTCCTTAGATTTTTACATATTGATTTTTAACTCACCTGAATATTTTTTGTATAATGCGTGAAAAAGGGCTCTATACTTGTTTTATTTCAAGTAATAGTGGTCCATGTACCCTATTTGTTGAATAAGCCTTATTTTCCCTATTGATTTAAAATATCAATTTAATCATATATTACATTGTTAGACAGATATATACATTTGTTTCTAGAATGCTCATCTTATTTCATTGATCTACTTGATTATTTCTGTGCTGGTGTGATCTTGTTTTAATTGCTGAGACTTTATAATGGATTTAAATTTTTTAATATTTTATAATGAATTTTGATGTTAAAAAATAAATAAAATCAATCTGCATTTTTTTAAAAAAAGAAAGAAAGAACTCCTACCTTTTGTGACAACATGGATGGAAATGGAGAATATTATATAAGTGAAATAAGCCAACTGGTAAAAGACAAATACCATATGATCTCACCTATAAGTGGAACATATTCAACAAAATAAACTAACAAACAAAATAAAGCACAGGCATGGAAACAGGGAGCAGACTGAAAGTGACCAGAGGGTTTGGGGAAGGAGGACAACTGTGGAAAGAAGGAGAAGGGACTAAACAAAGAACATGAATGAATGACCCATGGACATAGGCAACAGAGTGGGAATTGACTGTGGGAGAGGGGACAGGGTGGGATGTGCGTAGGAAGGCAAAGGGGCAAAAACTGAGACAACTGTAATAGAGTAAACATGATTTAAAATAAAGAAATAAAAAAGTGTTAAGTATAGACTTGGAAAACTAAGTCAAATTCTTCACTTAAAAAAATTTTACTTTGAGAGTTTTCCCTCAAATCTATCAGTGCTCCTGAAACCTGTCACCGTGTCCCTTGGGTGCTCCCGCATCTCATGAATCCTGAATTATTAGCAAGACATTTTGAGAGATACTAGGAGACCCTCTGTGCAAATTACCATCTTGGCTGACCAAGTTTTGTATCTAACTCATTTTATTCTGTAAAGATTACAGCATTTGAGACCTGAAGAAGCCTTCTAAGTCATTGGGTTTATGTCCTCTTCTTTTTTAAAAGGAGGCTTAGAAAGACAGTGATTTGACACAAATAAACTCCCCAAAGGGGTGTGGTCAAGATCCTAACAGGATTCCCAGATACAAAACTTTTATATTATCAGAAATATTGCCAGTATCAGGAACCAAAAAGGTACAATAGGTATGCATTCCAGAACCTGAGTTTCCTCTTTGTCTTGCAGGTTCTGAAAGCTTGCTCTCTTTCCACCATCCACAGAGCAAGAACATCCTTGGTGCCTAGAACTTCAACCCTCCAAGCCTAGTAAGGAAGCCAGGGAACCTCCCCCTCGCAGCCCTAGGTCCACTTGAGCTGGTTCCACTGTCCCCAGAAACAGGATGC
The DNA here is from genome assembly GCF_021234165.1 of Pteronotus mesoamericanus. Taxonomy (NCBI): domain Eukaryota; kingdom Metazoa; phylum Chordata; class Mammalia; order Chiroptera; family Mormoopidae; genus Pteronotus; species Pteronotus mesoamericanus. The sequence continues at coordinate 28,655,813 of NW_026555105.1, read as the reverse complement.
TGGACCCTTTTCCAATTTTTTCCACTTTCAAATATCTTTGATAAAAGGGGCTTTATTCTGTAAAGATTAACACACTCAAAGTGTTGCTGTTTCTGTATTCACATAAAATTGTATTGACAAGGTTGCCAATTTTCCAAAATACTCTAATTCATCTGACTTTCCAAATAACAACATCCACTGGAAAATTACTGGACATCTGTGAGGGTCATCTGGGGTTGAATTAAATTTTTGATATGCTGTGAAACTGGGTCAGTGCATTAGAATTGCATTTTAATAGTTATGAATGTGTAATAGTTATGAATTTAATAAAATGCTGTTCTTTAGTGCAAATTGGCAACACTCCCAGATTTCAGGAAGCTTAGAAGAAATGAATTCCAAAATTCCTGATTAAGAAATAAGTGTAAGAAGTCAGAAAAGACAAATTAAGAATCTCCTATTAAAGTACACAATAAAACATAAATTATTTTAGGAGTTATGGTCTTAAATGAGACCTATTTGCACTGAAAAGGGCAACATTGTTTAATGGTGTGAGTAGCAACTAGAAAATTCGTAAGAAGGGAAGTTTCTCTTATTAGAATTTTTTATTACAGTGAAGTCACTGTACTTAGTCAACCATTTTCTAGATTCCTTGATTAGACAAAAATAGGACAAAGAAATGGGGGTTGTAGGGGCTTACATTTTTTATTGGATATTATAAAGAACTTCTTAACAACAGGCTGCCTTGTACAGCTCATGAAAAATGCTTAAGCAGAAATTGGATTAAAAGTTTAAGTATTTATTGTTCATGAGATTAAGCTTATTATTTTTCTTATTGAGTACAATTTTGCTACTTTTTGTAAGGAGTTCATTTAAGTGTTACATTACATAGAGTTTAAAGTAAGTTTTTAGTTTGTTGGAAAAGAATACTTCAGAGTTATGATGTCAAAAATCCTTAAGGCAATGGAGATAAAATACAAATACAAGGGCTTGGCTTTAAGAAGTAGTAACCGCAATGACTAAAATGGAATCAAGTTACCAGAGTCTTCTGCAAATTAACCAAATATTGTTCCTAAGAAAAATGTGTCTATGTATTATAAAATTTTGAAATTATACCATAAAATCCCAAACACAGGCCACCTATTGTGATCATTTATCTGACAATAACCAAGACAAAACCAATCCATTTGCTTCCACTGAACCAAAGCAATGAAACAGAAACAAAGTACTAAGTAATTCCAAATGAGTCCAGTTACAGGGTTTGAAGGGTTACTATTAGGTCACCCTGACTTTTTTTTCCATACAATCTACAATCTTCAATATTCACAGAATACTAGATCAGAAAGAGATTAAGTCTCCTTTCTACTATTTCACATGCTCAAATATTGGTTTTGCTCCAAGGACCATTTTGAAAATACACTGTCCAATTGAGGACAGCTACTGATTACCTTTGCCAGTTGGGTCCAGGAAAAAAACAGCAACCCATAGATAAAAAGAACATCCATTTTCTTAAACTTTCTCTTCTACTAAGCCTGAGGCCAAACTGCTAAGAGAAGACTGATACAAGCAGTTTCAGTCTTTTGACCTGAGTCTAACCATTGCTTGGGAGAGAAAATAACATAGGACTCCCTGACTTACTAAACAAATGGGATAACTGAAAACAAGAACTGTTGTAGTCCCTATGGAGACCACCAAGTCTGTTTTGGAAAATGGAAACTAGTGATCAAAAGCATTAGTTTGTTTTTCTCCTCTGACATCAAGCATGCGTATTACTTGTATGACCTCACAAAAGGGAGAATTAAACTAAATACTCCACATGCTTACCTTAAACAATATCTCTCATATAGAATAAAGATACTGGTTGGTCCAAATTCATTGATTAATAAATATAACATTGTGCACAAGTTTCCTTTGTTCAGTAAAAAAAAGTACCACTCAGGAGTAGTGAACACAGAGTTAATGGAGCCTGAAGCTTATATGTTTGGGAGTCAGGATGTGTTTTTAAAAAGATACCTCTCAGTTGGTTGGGTCCAGTGTTCCAGCAAGTCTTCCCATGGGTCTCCTCCACTGCAGAGAGCTCCTCTCTCTTTCGAAGAAAGAACCACTTTCCTTGGGCAAGAAAGCCCCTTCTCTTGAGGCTGGAAAATGAACCGGCACCCTCCTGGAGCAGACTTTCTCTAAGTTGCCTGCAAATGGTTCCTCAGAACCATTGCTAGAATCCAGTACCCAGTTTCTGCCCTTGTTGATGTCACGGTTGTTTTCAATCTCCCTTTTGAAAATATAGAGAAGGACTGAGATAAAAATACCTGTGGCTGCTATGAAGTAAACAGCATACAGGATAACAAAAATGGCTAAAGCAAGCATGAGATCCATAACGAAAATGATCAGCTTTGCCAACATGTCTGCATTCCTCCTTGTTCACAGAAGATACTTAAAAACTCACAAAGACACTCACCATGCAGTTATGTCTTTGTAAGATGTGAGCAGGAAAAAAAAGACGTTTCCAGACTTGCGAAAGTATGTTGCAATTCTTCCAAGTTTCTACCAGGAAGGTTGTACAATATAATAAAATTTTTGATTTCCCAACTAATGCAAAACAGTGGCTAAAGGTAAAGCATGGAATGTTGCTTCACCATCACTCCTCTGATGAAGAGAAGTATAGGGATTTACTTCATCCCCTAAGTGTGTAACTGATTCACCTGGGTTGTAATTTTCAAAGGGTAGGAACACACTAATGTAATGTATTTATAGCATACAAGGCTACTATAGAAATCTGATTTTTGTTTAAATTAAAATATACCAGCGTAGTATGAAAAAGAAAATAAAGCCATTTCAAACATGCAAAGACTCCAGAAGTATCCCTTTTTTGTATGTGTTTGAAAATAAATTGCTGGAAGATATAATCCGATGAACTATATTCTTTACTGAAAGAGGATTACTTGATATATAGAATTTAACCATAAAGAAATTAATTAATTGATTGATTGATTGATTAATCCCCAAATCACTGCTCAGCAGCAGACATACAGGTAATAAATTCACATTAGAAAAGGAAGTTAGTGGGCTACCAGAGATAGACTTTAAGAAAGACAGTCGTCTTCCTGTGTTAAATGGTATGATTAAAAAGCATGAAGATCTAAAAACAAAATGTCCAGGATGTTTCTTATTTAACAAAGTAAATGAAATGTAATAAGAGAATCCAAGAACATAAAGTTAAATATAAAGGCATGGTCCTCAAATAAAACAAACTAAATTGAAGCATGATTCTGAGTAAGTGATGAAATGTGAAAAATGAGAATCTATTTGTTCTTAATATTCAGAAGCTCTACTTTAAGTAACAGATCAAGAATGTGAGATTGTATTGTCAAAGGATTGAATGATACTGCTTGATATCACAATGAATTTTTCCAAAAGCATAATATTTTAAATGCTATCTACTAGTATTACATTTTTAAGAACCAAAAACGCACAAAAAATATTTATTATAGTAATAGAACAGACTGCATATGTTATAAACCTCAATAATTTCAAAGTAATGATATAGTTTACAAAAGTTTGGAGACAGTGAGGGAGATGGAGAGTGTGAGGGTATATTGATTTCTACATCTTGCATAGCTAGAATTCAAGGGATGCTATCTAATATTAGTGTAAGAAGTGAAAATTAGGTATAGTTTTATAGATAAGAGGAACAACGCCAGAGCTAAATATACAGATTTTAAAGGATTTGTGAGATAGAACGGGTAGAAGAGGGCACTAAATTCTTCATTTTCATGACAGGAAATCAACAGATACTGTTTAAAATTACCATATAACAAACCAAATGCAGATTATCTAGATCTGTGATGTCCAACATGATAGCCACTAGCCACGTGTGGCTATTAAACTTTTAAATTTATCTAGTCTGAATTGATATGTGCTCTAAGTATGAAATATACTGAACATTACAAGCATATTTAAATGTCTCTTTCATAATTTTATATTGACTATATGCAAAATGATAACATTTACATATATGGGATCAAATAAAATATATCATTAAAAGTATTTTCACCTGTTTCTCTTTACTTTCTAAAATGTGACTATTAGACAAATTAAATGTGGCTCACATTATATTTTTATTGGATAATGCTGGTCTAAAATTTTAAAACTAATCACCAAGAGACCCCAAACCAAAGAATGTTAAAAATAGTTCCTCTGGAGGGTAGGACAAATACATGGGAGGAAGAACATTATATTTTCATTTTGTCCCACTTTGTATGGCCTTAATTTTTATTACCATATCCATTATTTTTTTTTTACTTTAAATAAACAGTTAATAAAATACAAATAAAAGATAATGCACAATAAATAAGAATGATGATTTTTTTTCAAAAAGTGGATTCAGGGAGTGGACTGGAAGTAAAAATCAAAAGAACAAAGTGAAGAGAGTAATGTAGATAAAACATGAAAGCAATATACCTTTTAATATATGAGAAAAGAATAAGAGGAATAGTAGGTAATTTAAACTGGGGAGGGAAGTTAAAATTATAAAATGTATCATATTGACCAATGATTCATTTTCCAGTTTAAAACTTAACTTTAGTAATCATTAGGTAATTTTATACAGATTAGTTAAAATAATAATGTGAAATACTAGATCATGGCATTGTGATGGTTAATACAGGTGTTTCTACATTTATGCTTAAGTAATACGTACATGTTCCATTTGACAAAGAGGTAGACTTGCTTGTGATTGCTTCTTTTTCAAAAGAAGCTTGTCCTTAACTAAAGGAACAGACAAAGAAATTCATATTCAGACACCCTTAAATACTATCTTGTAAATTCAACTCCTTCAGTTTATAAAGCTGCTAGAGAAGTAATATCATCAGGAAAAGAATTCAGATTTTCTATTATGATTGCAATTAAAGAAAATTTAATAAAACTTTAGTTGTACACATTATTTAATAAAATAAGTGTATATTCAAAATTTCTTCAAAATATTAATTATGTAAAATTAAATTAATTTTAGTAATAATTAGAAAAATATGAGTTTGGTCTTTCTTTCATGATGAAGAGTATATTTTCAGAGGTTACATTAGGAAAAAAGTTCTTTGTTCCTTTAAGAATTTGTTCCATCAAAAATGCCTATAAAATTTTCACAGAAGTAGACAGAAATGTAACATCAGTATGACCCAATCGTCCTTTTGGATCATTGTTTTTAAATTTTCTCCACTGTGTGATTTTACAAAAGAGAGGAATATATCCCACTTTCATTTTTAATTGTCTTTAATTTCTCATTAGAACAACTTTTCTTCGGCTTGAATTTTATTTTCTATTGAAATATGCATACAATGTCTTATGCTAACAGATTAAATTTGTTGTGTGCAGGTACTGAGGTTTGTTGGTAAATTTTAATAAAAACTATTTACTGTATTTTGCCATGTATAATGTGCACCCACATTTTTGTGCACATTATACATGGGCTCATGTCCTCATTATACCCATGTAAAATGAGCAACCTTATTTTTTCCTCAAAAATTTGGGCAAAAAATTGCACATTATACATGACAAAATATAGTATTTTAGAAAAATAGGGTTTTATAGGAAAAGTGAGATTGAGGCATTAGAGAACAAAAGGTTCAAACATAGGAAAGAATATAGAAAAAGCTGGGCTCAGAGATTATAGCAAACCTCACCTTCCTTCCAGGCTTAAAACTGATACGCTTTGGTTGTGTGAGACCTTGGGGGCATAAACTGAAATTCTGACTTTTCATCTCCCTCAGTGTAAAAACTAAGATCATTTTATTTTTAACCCCCACCCAAGTATATGTTTATTGATTCTTCCCCGCCCCCTCGCCCCACGAGGAAGAAGAAAGGGGAAAGAGAAAGAGAAACATAGATGTGAGAAACATAGATTGGTCGCCTCCCATCCATGCCCTGACCCGGGATCAAACTCGCAACCTGGGTATTTGCCCTGACCAGGAATTGAACCCGCAACCTTTTGGTGTACGGGATGGTACTCCAACCGACCGAGCCACCTGGCCAGGGCAAAACTAAGATGATTTTAAATGTAGATTGGTTTCAGGCTCAGGATTAAAAAAGCAGGAGAATTCTCTCATTAAACACATAAACCCTTGGTTCTTATCCTAAAGTATTATCAGATCTAGAACTAGTCACAGTAGAGATCAGTGCTTTAATATATAAAGAGGTTTGCTGACATACGTTTTTATTAATGGTTGAGTTTTTTCTTTATGCAAATTACAGTAGATCTTAATCATGAGCACCAAAGATCACATTCAATTTTTCATCCTAATGTCCCGCAAATGTATCTCCAATTATTTAAAATACATTTTAAACCAGCAGCAACTAAGGTTTTAATCTATGTAAAACTACTACAGTGACTCCGGAAGCTAAATCATACATTTAATATCTCTTACCTTTCAGATCATCAAATCCCGTAAGACTCACTATGAATCTCCCTACTTCTACCCCATAATGACTTGGACAGAAACATTCTGAGTGAAATGATGCCTGACTTGATTTATGTACATCTGGACTTTCAACCCAATGGTTTTCCAGCACTCTATCAATCTTTATAAAGTCCTGGTAGCATACTTGAAAGAACTGCAATGCGCTGAGTTAAAAATGAGGCCTGGATTTTTGCCAATATTACAAGATAAGAAGCTGTGTGACCTGGCGCTTGCTGTGTATCTGGTGATGGAGGACTAGTTGCACTTTGGGCTCAGCAGCCCCCAGGGCTCTGCTGCTTACCCTTTAAGTCAACTTCCACATCCTGAAATGACAGTTGCTGAGAAAGGTCCAGGGTACTTCAACGCTTGAGCTTCCTTAGTATTTCTTTTATGAGGTTAAGTTGAAGCTGGCAGAAATTACTTGCATTTTTACCCTAGTAATTTATTCAAATAGAAAGCTCACTGAGCCTAATATAATATAATTCACTAAGTCTGATGACTGCATTATTGTTCCTAATATTAAATGACCCTTCCTTCCCATAAGGGGATTAAACTTTCCAGACCTGTTAACATCAGACTTGGCCATGTGACTTGCTTTGGTCAGTGAATACAAGCTAACATCATTAGCTATCTTCCCTACCTCAAAAAGTTGCCAAGACTATCAAGGGCTTAGAAATAATGTTAATGAAGCACTGTTTTGTTGTCTTTTTTCACTTTGCTGTACAACATGATTTATTTCACTTTGATTGCAATTCTTTGAGGGACAGCAAAAATTTAGGATGCTTAATGGGTTCACTTGATGAGACTAGTTTCTTTTTGTAAGACCACTGGAGTCAAAAACAATTTGTCTCCACAAGTTGGTCTTAAAATGCACATTGAATGCAGTAAAATCTTCACAATTTGGTCGATTATTTGTGTCAAATCTTTAATTCCAAAGTGACTTTCTTTTTACACCTGGACCTCTTTTTAACCATGAAGACTGATTTCACAAAATTAACACTAAGATGATGAATTCATCACAGATTAAAAAAGAAAAAAAAAATCCATTCTCCATGCACAAGACAATGCTTTAAATATTCTTGGCTATTTATTAACAACCCGTAACATTCCTTTTTCTTTAGCATGGTTAATGATCCTTTTGAGAAATTTTTAAAATTTTACAGAACTTTATTGCAAAGTGTCTGTGGTTTTAATTTAAGGTTATTTCATTCTACCTTCTTCCCAAAAGGTTACTGTGGAATCATTCTACTATATGTTGTAGAAATCAGACATTCTCTGAGGAGGTTTACACTCTCCTCCACTTTCAAAGGCCTTTGTCCTATTGGTATTATTATGCATGTGGCTTGTGATGTCTGTTCAAGTCAGCTGAGAAATATCAGGGATCTATTGCATAGCTATCCTTCTTTGCAATAGCCATAGGAAAAGGGCATGTTGACCATAGCTTTGGACTGAGACACATAACTTGAACATTTCAGCTCAACGAGATAATGGTAAGTGATGGCTGAAGCTCAAGCAGGAGATGCCGAGAAATGACACTGCCATTTCTTGAAGAATTCAGAAGCTAGGGGTGTGTTTTTGTCTTGTGTTCGTCCCCGCAAATATTTTCCTCAAAAAACGTACTTCCTCTTGTCTTTCTGGTCACTGCACATAGCAATAGCACCACCTATTGGCCTATTCTGTCTGTTTTATTTGCTATCAGGAAGATTTGGTCACTACTTACCTGAAATGTAGGGAGAATTCAGATTACAGCTTCCCTTTTAACACCTACCTTGTTTTCTACTGAGTAGCTTTGTTGTGCAGTTTTATGCTTAGTTCAATAGCTCACTAGTTTTAAAAACAAAATTTAAGATAAGCCATTTGTTAGCTCCTAAATTCTCTCTCCTTCCAAATGATTTGTATGAGTACCATAAATAACTATTTTTATTAGTTTTCTATTACAGTATAGTGTGAATAAATGAGCCATCTTAGGAGGCACATAACTGTTTAATAACACTGGCTAATTAACTAACCTAATTCAGTTTTATTTTCCTAATCGCAAGTATTGTTTCTGCTTGCAGAAATAGACATAATAAACCTAGAGTTATGAGTTTATATTAACTTCTTGTTTAAATGGAACTAGAGAGTATATTTGGTGCATGCATGCAATAGAATCTTGGGAGAACTTTATGAATATGTTACTCATTTAAAGATTGCATTTGCGGAAAGCATGAAAATTCTGTTTTATTTATATTTTTGTTGAATTGTGAAATTGATTGACCAGACAAAATATAACTCAAAATTCTTTTGAAGCCTGGTGTAAACATCTCCACACCAAGCCATTCTATAGGAATAATCAGATTGATGGCTCATAGTCTTACCACAGCTTCTGATGTTTGACAAATGACTCACATACAATAAGGGATTCATAAATATTTTTAAAGTAAGGGAAGGGAAGATGGAAGGAGTACAAGGACTATCAAACCATACTACATATAGGTCAGGTTCAAAGCAGAGCCTGAGACACCTATGTGATGTACCAAGGAAGAACTCTTCAGGAAAAACCCATAACAAAGGGGATAAAACAGGATAGCAAGGATGTGGTCATAGGTAAGGTCTGGCCTCAACCTAAACCCATGGAAGAGCTCTGGAGTATAACACACATCACAAATTTGTATTCCCCTGTCCAAGTCAGTCACTTGCTGTAAGTTTGTCCCTGGTTGCATATAGGAAGACATAACTTCCCTGGCAAGATATCTCTTACACACTGAGGTCAATTCTCTGGGGAAGGGCAGCTGCTAGCCGTTAGCGTCTAATGTTCACAGAATCTGGGAGGTGGGCACTTTAGCTCATCTGGGGCATCTGGGTAAAAGATATCCGGGTGGGGCTCTAAAGGTGTGCTTCCAGAGTGTGTCATTTTGGTCTTAGTTTCATGTTTAAATACATTCAACATTCACCATCAACCATTTTATTTAACTTTCTATTCCTGAGTTTTTTTTATTTTTATTCGACTCTGGATTGGACTTCATTTTCAAAAATTTCCCTTTTTATAAAAAAGAATTCATGGGCATGGCATCTTGTATACGACGAGGTCTGTCCCTGAAATATCCAGCCATGTACTATGAAAAATAGAAATATTTATTGAAGAAGATACAAGATACAAGAAACATTATACATAGGGCAATGATGCCTCAGTCCCCATTAAAGTTGGCACCTTCCTAGTAAAAAATCACAATTAATGTAATCTTGATGTTGCTGTGAATTTGCTGAGGCTTGGCTGTACCTTCTTTAGGCATGGAGAACCAGGCAACTTCCATTGGGACAACTGGGGCTTCGCTTCTGGATCATAGCCATAGACCCACAATTCATCTCCAGTTATGGATGACCTTCTTGAGGAAATCTGGTTCATTGGTAACGGTTTGAATCAAGTCATTAGCAACTGCAGCACAATGTTCCCACTGCTACCAGAGCAGATTTTGCTCTGAACAAATTTTGACACAACATGTTTCATGCCAAGATCCTGTGTCAAAATCTCAGGCACAGTAGTTTTTGGAATCCCCAAATCAGTTTCTAGTTCTCATATTGTCAGTGCTGATCTTTGTCGACTGCAGCCCATACATGTACAACATTTTCAGGTGTTCTGCTTATTGCAGGCCTTCCAGGACGTGAATCAATTTCAACAGATTCTCAACCATCTTTGAAGCATTTGTGCCACATTTTGATTGGCGTTGTACTCATTGCATCATCCCCAAAAGCCTTCTGAATCATCCGAATAGCTTCCAAAGAAGAATGTTCAAGCTTTACACAAAATCTGATGCAGATTTGCTGCTCTACTCGCTCAGTCACTTTGAATGTGATGGCCAGTACACATGCTCATTCAACGGCATCTACTGCCCCCACTGACTAAGTACAGCAAAGTCATCATTGCTCATGCATGTGCATTCCAGTCCACTCTCCTTGGCTGCCAGGTTACATTGACATCTTGCAAACCATTCTCATAATATTAACAATGGCTGGCCTTCTTTCTGGACAGAACTTGTATTTGAAATGTTTGTTTTTTCTTTACACTTAAAGGACAATTTAGAGGGCATAAAATTCTTGAGTCCTACTTTTTTCTTCCCAGTCTTACTCCAGTCTCCTGTTATTGATATTTACCAAAAGATGTAGAGATAAACTTTTTTCCTTGTATGTCACTTCTTTTTCCTGCCTGTGATTCTTATGGGATTTTTTTGTCCTTGAACTTCTGTAATTTTATCAGCATATATGTTGGTGTCTATGGTAGGCAGAGAATCACTCCCACCCACCCTCCCACCCACCCAGAAGATGTTTACATTCTAATCCCAGGAACCTATTATTTTACATGGAAAAGGAATGTAGTAGATATAATTAAGGACCTTGAGATGATGAGACTATTTTAGATTACTCAGATGAGTCCAACCTAAATTTCTTTACAGTCCAAGTGAGTCCTTTAAAAATCAGAGAAGCTGTGAGGATCATAACTGAGTCAGAGAAATTTCAAGATGCTACACTGCTGGCCTTGAAGATAAAAGAAGGGGCCAGGAGGCAAGCAATTCAGGCAACCTGGAAAATGTGGAAAAAGCATGAAATGGATTCTCCCCTGGAGCATCTGGAAGGCATGCCACTCTACAGACACCTGAATTTTAGATCAGTAAAACCCATTTTGAACATCTGACCTCCAGAACTGTAAGAAAATAATTTTGTGTTGTTTTAAGCTTCTAAATGTGTGCCAATTTGTTATGGCATCTACAGGAAAATAGTGTCCACCATTACTTCATCCCCTTTGTACGTCTTCTGTATATGAACTCCTCTGCGATCATTTTTATTGTTCTTTTCTACTTGGTTTTGTGTGATTTTCTCAAACTTGTCCATGATGTTTCAATGTTTCTTACTACTAATGCACATTTCATTTTAGCAATCATTTATAGTTTTATTCCATTTTTTCCTTAAGCTCAACTAGTTGATTTTTCATCTCTTTCTGTTGTCTTCCAAAATTTTTGTTTGAACTCTCATATTTTTTATTTGATTTCATGCACTTTAAGGAGGAAGAAGTGTTTCTCTTTTTCTTTCTTCTTTTCTTGTTTGCTTTCTTGAGTCATCATGGTACCTATCATTTCTTTGAAAATACTGAGAACTATATGCTTCTCTGGGATTCCTCTCATGGCATATATGTACCTATATTTTACTTATGTTATTTTCTTCCCTAATTTTTATTGGTAGTGTCCATCAACATGTGTGATGATTTTGTTAAATTAACATTTGCGAAACGGAACACAAGGTACTGATGATAAGCTGTTCAACGTATCACCAGAAAAATTGAAGTAAAGAAGTTTTTTACTCACAGGTCCTGGAGGAAGTACACAGAACTCCTCCATGGGTCACACAGAGAGCTGAAGGCATGGTGCAGAGGGTGAAGGATGACTTTATTAGGGTTTGTGAGTTGAGCCCTTTGAGGTTCTTGGGTTGAGCCTGGATTGGTCAATTCAAACCAAAAGATCAGATTTTGGAAAGTTCCATGTGAGTCCTATCTAAGGGGCATGTAAGGCATGCAGGCTCTAAAAGGCAGGGGAGACTGTTGATCACACAGGCTATTGGAGAAGTCATATTAGGAACTTGCAGGTACTTGTAACTTTGTAGGCTATTATTTAGGGAATGTGCTTGTGTGTGGGGGGGGGCTAGTGGTAGTTTAAGACCCTGCAGGCTGCTTGACCAAAGAAAACAAATGCTGAGACAGCAGTACTTTAAAGAAGTTTAGCCTAACTCTAGAGAACAGTTGTCAAGCTGGTCCCTAACTGATTTTTGAATAGGTACAGCTATATGATAGATAATATGGTAGAGGAATAAAGTAGGAAGGTTCTAGGACAGCCTGTCCCTCTAATAAGGTCTATTATTTCTAGCATCCTCTTAATAAGTGTTTACCCTTGATCTTTACAAGTATATCTCTATTTTTAACCTTTAAGAAGTTGGTGTGTTCACCACCCAAAGCCAAAGTCTCCATCCTGTCTTTGGGTGGTGGACATACAAGGCAATATACAGAAGACATATTATAGAAGTATATTCTTTAAACCTATGTAATTGTATTAACCAAAGTTACCCCACTAAACTTAATAATTTTTTAAAAGCAAACAAGCATGAAACTACTACCGAGTAATATTGAATGTAAACTGTTCATTGAAAAATAAAAAAGTAAAAAAAGCAAAAAAAAGTTGGTGCCTTGATTGGTGCAGCTCAGTGGGTTGGACACTGTCTCACAAACTGAAAGGTCACCAGTTTGATTCCTGATCAGGGCACATGCCTGGCTTGTGTGGGCCAGGATCCTGGTTAGAGGCATGTGAGAGGCAACCAAAAGAAGTTTCTTTCACACATTGATATTTCCCTCTCTTCCTCCCTCCCTTTGCCTCTCTTTAAAAATAAAATCTTTTCAAAAATGTTATATAAAGTTGGTATGTTTTTCAACTAAATTCCTGAAGTCTGAGCTCGTATTTGAAATTGACAACCTTTCTCTTTCCTCCTTTAACATTAAAACCAGAGTTTTTCTCTTTTGTTTCATGACAGTGGTAATACACTGTTACTTTAGCACAGATTTCATCATTTGGGGTAGTCTATTTTATAATTTTATTTAACGTTGTATCTTCTTTTTTTTTACTATTTTATTTTATTTTATTTATCCTCATCTGAGGACATGCTTATTGATTTTAGAGAGCAGGGAAGGGAGAGAGAGAAATGATGTGAGAGAGGAACATCGACTGGTTACTTTTCATATACTCTCTGACTGGGGACAAAACCCACAGCCTAGGCATGTGCCCTGACCAGGAATCAAACCCACAGCTGTTTGGTTTACAGGAGTATGCTCCAACGAACTGAGCCACACCAGCCAGGGCTTTTTTTTACCTTTAAAAGTAGATATAAAATTTATATATCATAAAACTCACCCTTTTAAAGTATACAATTTAATTTATATATATATATATATATAGAGAGAGAGAGAGAGAGAGAGAGAGAGAGAGAGAGAGAGTCAGGTCATTATATAACCATTACCAAAGAGAAACTTTATACTGTTAGCAGTTACTGCCCATTAGTCCTCCTCCCTGCAAGTCCCTGACAACCACTAATCTAGGGTCTCTACAGATTTCCTTATTCTGGACTTTTCATATCAATGGAATCATACAATATATAGTCTTTTATGTCTGGTTTCATTCACTTAGCATAATGTTTTCGAGGATAATCCATATTGTAACATGTAGTAGTACTTTATTGCCAAATAGTACTTCATTGTGTAGATATAACACATTTTATTCATCTATTTATCTTCTGATAAACATTTGGGTTGTTTCCTCTTTTGGACTATTATCAATAATGATGCTATGAACATTTGTGTGCATACTTTTGTGTGGACATGTTTTCAATTCCTTTGGGTTCTCTTTTTCTCTTTATAGGTAGAACATTTCCCCCTCTGTTTATCATCCTTCTTTCTGTGTTGTGTTTCAAGAGGGAGGTGAAATAAAAGTGCTGTTACTCTTCTACAATAATCAGAAATTACCTTATCTTATCTAAACTTCAGATATGAAAACTAAAGTCCAAAGAGCTCACTTACATAAATTGCTCAGGGTCACCAGCCAGTTAACAATAGAACTGAGAATAAAAGTTCCTTTGATTTTATGAGAGCACTTTGTTTTAATTTTCTCTTATGTTTCATAATACTTTGATTCATTTTCCCCTAAATACTCCAATTAGCTATTGCTACATAATAAAATACTTCAATACTTAGTGATATAAAATATCAAACATCTACTGTTTTTCTTGAGTCTTCAGGTCAACTGGGGAGTTCTACTGATCCCAGTTGGGGTTGGTGGGCTTACTCATCTTGGTCAACTCCTGGTTTGCTAAGTTGAATGTTGCTGTGATCCTTGACAATCTGGGGTCTTGGCTGGGGCAATTTATTGTAGCTTCCCATGGCCTATCATCCTGCAGCAGACTAGCCTCATGCCGGAGTCAGGATTCCTAAAGAAAAAGAAGGACGTAAGTTCTCCTGAGGTTCAGACCTGGCACGCCATCACTTCTAAGCAACACTGCTTCACATAGGGCACTCCAGTTGTGCCCCCCCCCAACCCCTGTGGGCTGTACACCACCCTCCTGTTATAGTTGGGTCTTGTTTGTTGTTAGCATGTAAATGGGAAGGATTTATCCCCAGGCCAGTGGGCTACAAGGACTGATTGTGACCAGCAACCACCTCAGAGGATCAGCTGTGCAGGGCTGCCCCCACCCCCACCCCCGCCAGAGCAGGACTTACTTCATTGGGGCTCTGGTGTCTGCTGAGTCCACCCCCTTTGAGGGTGTTTCTTGGGAGGTGGTTGGGTGGTGTTTTAATGTGGTCTGAAGCTGTCTACTGGGTGCACTGGCTCTGGAGCCTCCCAGGAGGTGCATGCAAAGGTCAGCTGCTGCCTGTGTTGTGCCCAGGCCACCCCGCATGAGTTACAAAGCAATCTGCAGATGGGTGCTACTTATGTTGGGTTTGGAGTGCCGAGGAGAGTCAAAGCTATGAACCAAGGTCAATTGCTGCTAGGCTAGGCCTGGGGCCACTTAGCAAGAGGTATGGGGCATGCTGAGGTCAAATGCTGCTTGTTTGAGAGATTTTAGAAAAGTCTGATGTGTGAGCCAAGATAAGGAGTGGAAAAGGCACTGGGAGCAGGTTAGGTGTACCCACAAGTTTAGTGGGGTGAGGCCTCAGGGAATCACCAGGGTGAGTAAACAGTGATGGCCAGGTTAATGGAGACTCAAATGTGCTACCCACCTGCCATCTCTGTGGAGTGGAGGGCTTGTCAAATGAACAATGGTCTCTGCCAGCACTCTTTTCTGGGAATAAACTGTACTCCCCAGGTCTCACGCTGAGGCCAGACACTTCAGTTACTCCTTGTACGTACCTGGTGCCTTTCAAGCTGCTATTCCAGTACTGGAGCTACGGAAGAGTCAGTCTCAAGTGGTTCACCCATGGGCCCTTTAAGAGAAATTGCCTAGGACTCCAAAAGCCCTCCATGGCACTCAGCCTCAATTCTTACAGATTTTTACAGCCAGAACTTATGGGGACTTTTTTCCCCGCACTAGAACTCTGGACTTGGGGACCCAGTATGGGGCTGGGACCCCTTGCTCTTCAGGGGGGATGTCCACAGCCAAGGTAACCCTCTTAATTTTTATCTGCTACACGTGGGCATGGGACCAGCTTTTTCTGTATCTCTGCTCCTCCTACCAGTCTTGATGTGGCCTCTTCTTTAAGTCCCTAGTTGTAGGACTTCTATTTGCCTAGATTGCAGCTGATTCTGAATGATTATTGTTCTGTAGCTATAATTTTGATATGGTTGTGGGAGGACGCAAGCACACTTTAAGTCTAATTTTTCTATATTCCACTTCTAAAAAGAATCTGAAATGATATGCTTTTAATAATACAAAATAGGTCATTATGAGTAAATATTGAAAAGAATGGAGGAACCATTTTATAATAGCAATGTTTTAAAAACCTAATATATTATAATTGCTTTAGCAATTATGGTAAGTAAGGAAACAAAACTAGAGAGCTCATTTTCAGAGAAACTCTTCTAAGAGGAGTTTATATGGCTTCTTATATAAAGAACATCACAGAATATAATAGATGTCATCTATAAACATGGTTTTATAAAATAAGCAGAAACATGTTTCATATGGCTATTTCTCTAACTGATTTTCAATTAAACCCAAGGTATTAAACCCTAGTTTAATGATGACTTTTCTGTGGAGAGAACTAAGCTAAAGTAGTCTAGGAAGGCTTGTTTCTGGTATACCAATTCAGCATAATGATAGAGTTTCAAGGATGTAGGCTAACAACAAATTGTCACTTTCTTGAACATTTTGCCTGCAAGTGTTTGCAAACTTACTTGCTACTGGAAGATTTCCAAGATCAACAGATTCAACACTGAACTTACTAAAATGTGCCAGAAGTATATGTTTTTATCACTGACTGAAATGTGATCCACAATAAAGTTTATACACAGATCACTAGGAGATAATGCTAGCATTTGTGTGCAAAGAAATTGCATAATAAAGTGCTCACTGCAGAATACAAGAGAGTTGAGGAAGTGATTCTAAGATATATTTACCCAGGAATGTCTTCTCACATATCTAGATAGTATGTTTTATGAGTAAAGTTTGTTCTTATATTTAAATTTCTTTATATTTCCCGTAATTTAATAATGAAATCCATGGATACAGGCTGAATGAATAAATGGGTGAATGAAGACATAGGGAGGTAGGAGTTTGCTAGAGTGGGGCCATTGTTGATGGTAGGGATCTGCGAAACTGGGAAGGTGGACATGTTAGCTATTTTATCGCTCCCCAACCATTCCCTGACTTCTCTCCTCTGCTCTGTGTCCCAAGAGGCTGATTGCTTCCAATGACATTAATTGCTTCTCATAATTTGGTGCCTTTTTGGATTTGGCCAATGAGAAGTTCTGCTAGAGGTCACAGTGAGAAAAGAGTTCAGAGCATTTATTTCATACTCTCTGTCGGCTTTCAGTTTTGAGTTCTGGAAATGTCTGAGTCCATCTACAATTATAGCATCCATCTGGCAGCCCATCTTCCATGGCTCCATCAGTTACATCAACACTGGTACACATCCTTTCAAATCTATGGGTGATAGCAGCTTCCTACTCTTCCTAGTCTCTGCATGTCTCATCCTTCCTAGTTGATTCTTTCAATGCTGCCCATACCTCTATAAATAGTCTCTCCATTGATCATCTGAAAAAAAAAAAAAAGCTGTTTCCTGCTAGGACACTGACTAAGGCAGTAGAAGCTATTATGTTATAATTAAATAGAAATTTACAATATATTATTTGTAAGTAAGGGGAAATAGCACTGAGGTTAGATATTATTTTAAGATTATATAACCTGGTTGTCTGTTTAGAAAATGAACCTATATCTCAGAATATTTGCTTGGCCACCATAGAGGTGAGATGTAGGTGGAACGCAAGATTTAGGTATTGCAATGAAAAGATAAGTGGGAATAAAGATGAAAGCCAGCACCAACCTGGATATGAGGAGTGGTGTGTGTGTGTTGTGCATATGTGTGTGAATCAGAGTAGATGAAGAGGCAAGAAAATCTGCATATTTATTTTTCAGCAAACTATGTTTAAGTAAGCTACTGGATTTTAAAGTAGATGTCAGACTAAGAAAAAATATGAACCCCTTTTTAAATTTTGTATCTTGTGACAAGAGATTCAGTGACAAATAGTTAATGAGAAATAACTGGCAAGATGGTGGGAGCAAAGAAAGTTAGTGTTTTTTTCACCAGCCAAAATGTAGTTGCTTTTTCCCTCTCCTGGAGCTGCCACTACCAAACCTATCAAAACCATCATTTAGAAGGACTATGAAGTAGCCAATTTTTTTTTAATCAATCTCCAACTTCATTTTTCATAAAATGATTCAATCAGCAGATCAAATTAATTGAGGGCTATAGAGGATAAAGGCCTTAACAGGAAACCACCAGCTATTCTTTAATAGAGTCTTGATCTTTTCTACACACTCTGCTCTTGCTCTTCATTGAACATTCCTCCCTTCCCAAGGTCACAGTTAAGATTAAGTGAGACAATGTTACATGAAAGCCCCCAACACTGTTCTTGGGCCAGAAAAGGCAATGAGTAATTTTCTCATTTCTTGGGAGATATGGTGTAGTTGAGTTTTAATCCAGCCTCTGCCCTATTTAGCTATGAGCTCCTGAGCAAGTCACTTAATCTCTGAGAGTTTCAGTTTTTCAGCTGAAAAATGGGAGAAGATTACAGCACCTTAGAGTGAAAAGATATGCAATCCACATATAATGAATGCTATGCCCTTCTCAGCCTCAGTTTTCTCATTAGGATAATTCTGAATCCATTGAATTGTTGACCAGGAATAAATGAGATAATACATGTGAGCTTCCACACACTCTCAATGCATGCTCTTCTTAATTTTTCCCCCCAACCCTTGTGATTTTCATCTACAAGAGACAATTTTATATGCCAGTTGAGGAGGCAGTGGGGGAAAGGCTCCTGCCTAGCTAAATTGAGTATAATAAGCCCATAAGACTAAGTGACATTTTATTTGGCCCTTACAAAGAATTTTTCCAAGAGGACACAAGCAAAAGTAAAGGCTCAAAGATGGGGAATGTATAAGACCATATTTCAGAGTGATCATAATCTAAGGCTTTTTCTCAGAAATGCTAGAGATGATGACTCTAAACCACCTGGCTAAAGCCAAACCATGGGTGGTAAACCTTGAATGCAAGGCAAAAATAGGTTGTTTTTGTTGTTGTGGTTGTTGTTGTTGTTCATTAAACAGTGTGGAGTCATGGAAGGCTCTTAAGAAGACCAAAGGTAGACTATGTTGGATTTAGACAGGAAGTCAGACATGAAGACAAATCCTGTGGACTCTACATTTTTAATGAAGTCATTCTTAGTTTATTTACAAGAATGAGGAAATAGTGAGTGACATCCACTGAGTCTAATAAACATAAGTAAGCAGTGAAAAGATTATTTTACCAACTGTTGTGTCCTGAAAGCCCACATTAAAAGTGACATTGGAGTGACTTACCCTTATGTCACAGAAAAATTTTTATAAGCTGCTTTGCAATTTATTCTCTATTTGCTCACCCTCTTCACCCAACCAGATTCATTTTATGCCTTTCTGTGCCCTGCTCTATGCCCTGGGCCAAGGGGTAATCATTCCTATTGACTCCCTTCCCTGGACTCCACTGGCTTCTGGCTTCTAGTTGGATTTCAGAGGCAGCAGCAGGACATGTAAGAGAAATGAGAGAAGTCACAGTACTTGCTTCCCTGGTTCCCTCCCTAATTTTGTCAGGTCTGTGGCAATGGTTGCCAAATGGCCCCTCTACTCATTAAGGTCCATTAACACTACTTTCTCCCTTTATCCTCTCAGGCCCAGGCCCAAGGTGACAATAGCTTTCCACCGTTGCTAGTCCCCTGGGTGCTGTAACCACCCTGTGGGTTCCCTTAACCCCACTCACATCTCTGTATGTCTCTTGAACAATCTGCACTGGGTTCTGTTTCCCAGGAGAATCTTAAATGAGTTGCTAAGCCATGGTTGAGACACGGTGAGATCTGAGAATGTTTCCAGGGACTCGTGTATCCTGGCCCTGGACTTAGCACCAATCGTCCCCACTCATCCTCCCCTCCCCTCATCTTAGCTCTCTCAGTAAATGTTTCCATTGCTCACCCAGTTAGTTGTTCAAACCAAATGAACCATTTTCAGATATTCTATTTCTCTCAACTTTCATGCCCTATCCAATCTATCACAAAGTCCTGTCACCTCTTTCTCCAGAATATACCCTGAATCTGCCCACTTCTCCGCACCTCCACTGCTAACAACTTAACCCAAGACCTGCATCATTTCAGTGGTCTCTTAACTGTTCTCCCTATTCTCTCTTTCCAATTCACTTTCCACCCAGTAGACAGAGTGAAATATTTTACAAGTAAATTAGACTATATCACTCTTCTGTATGCTCTAAAGCTTTATGTTACTCTTATATTAACTCCAGGGTCTTACTTAGCATGAACAAAAATCCCTACATCATCTGGCCCCTTAGGTAACAGCTCTTCCGTGTGTTTTTTCTTACTGGGATACAACCACCAGCCTTTCATTCCATCCTTGGAACACACCACACATCTGCTCTCAGGGCAATTGCATTTGCTGCTTTCTCTTCGAAAATCTCCACCCACAGTTTGCACATGGTTTCTTCTCATCATTCACGGCTCTACTTAGATGCTCCCTGCTCAGGGAGTCTTTCCTTCATCACTCACTATAAATTATTACCCCTTCTGTGTCACTATCACATCATGTGTATATTTTCTTTATTGTCTGGAATTCTTATGGATGCTTTTTGAAAATTTATTGATTTTTTTAAAAGCTTTTTCCTTGCCTCCACCAGTTTCCCTAGAATTCAAACTCTAAGGGAGCTGGGATCTTCTTATCCTCCACTGCATTGGCAGTGCCTAGAAAGGGGCGGAGACACCATAAATGATCTATAAATATTGGTTAAATGAGCAAATGAGCAAATATCTTATATATTAAGATAAAACAGAAAAAGACACTCAAATAACCAATCAACAGTTGGAAAGAAGAAAAATGGCATTTGCATTCATTCAACTGAAAAAAATTTTTTTAAATTTACCAAAACCAAGCCTTGACCAAGTATTTTAAAAAAGAGAACTTTCAAGCATTACCTTGAAGATGTCAAATGGTACACCCATTTTAGAAAACAATTTGGCACCATAAAATTGAAAGTGTGCTTAACATTTGACTCAAGAATTCCACATTAGCTTGCATATTTTCATAAGCATATGTTATGAGAATATTTATTGCAATATTTTGTATCAACAGAAAAATTAAAGCAATCTAAATGTCTATTAATGAAGGAGGAAATAAAATGTGACATATTCATATGATGGAAATACTATACAGCAGCCAAAAGGGATGACTGTTAGGTATATATGTGTAAAAGCATAAATATATAAAAATCAAAGGGCTATATCTCCAAAATATAATTTAAAGTAAAAAGTGGAAAGATGTACTTTGACATCACTTATATATTGTCAAAACACAATTATTGTTCAGGGTGTAAAACATGGAGTAGAAAGAAACCCACCAGTCATTACTGTTACCTTTGGGGAAGAGTATAAGGGCGGGAACCCAGGGGATTTCTGATGTAAAGGGACTATGTTTATAATGATTTATTTGATTCTGAAAGTAAGTATAACTAAATATTAACAACTGTTAATTCTGTATGATGACCATATGAGTACGTTTCCCATTTTTTAATAAATCATATTCAATAAGTTTTAATTTCTAAAATAAAATCAAATAATAAAAATGATGTCAATTGTATGTCCCTAGGGCAAAGAATGTAAAGGAAAGAATAAACAAAAGGGACTACGTCCAATAAAAAGGCTTCTGCACGGCTCAAGAAAACATCAGCAAAGTGAAAAGGGAACCAACCATATGGGAAAACATAATTGCCAATGAAACCTCGGACAAGGGTTTGATCTTCAAAATATATAAAGAACTCACATGACTCCATACCAGGAAGACAAACAACCCAATTAAAAAATGGGCAAAGGACCTGAACAGACACTTCTCCAAGGAGGACATATAGAAGGCCGAAAAACACATGAAAATATACGTGAAAATAAACACATGAACATCACTAGCCATCTGAGAGATCCAAATTAAAACCGCAATGAGATATCACTTCACACCAGTCAGAATGGCCATCATAACAAATTGACAAACAGCAAGTGCTGGCGAGGTTGTGGAGAAAATGGAACCCTCGTCCGCTGTTGGTGGGGATGCAGACTGGTGCAGCCACTGTAGAAAATGCCGCATGGCATGTCGGGAGGGCTGTGGGTCACTGCTAGTCCTGGGTCAGGGCAACAGCTGCTGCAGGGGATGGAGCACGTCGCGGGGAGCGCGGCACTCTGGGATCTGGGGGTTACAGTCCTGGGCCAGCTGAGATGACAGCGGGGACTCTGAATCCTGCAGGACATGTCTGGAGGGTGTCACAGATGGGGGCGAATAAAAACGAGTTGTCGCAAAATGAGTTGCCCAGCTACATAAAGCGGACAATGGGATCTTGGAATAAACCCTCCTTAAGAGATTTCCAACCAATCACCTGTCTTGCCCCCTTCGTCCCACCCACTCCCAGGAGTACCCAATCATGCTTATTTCTCTGTTTTGCCAGGAGAGGGGACAGGGATACTTCCCTCTTAGTTGAGAAGCCTCACCTATAACTGGAACCTAATCAACACAACAAACAAATGGCAAAATAGGACCAAAGATATGGAAATAAAGAACAAACTGACAGTGACCAGAGGGGAGGGGGGAGGAGAATAATGGGGGAAAGAAGGGGAAGGGGCAAGTCAAGGAAAACGAATAGAGGGCTCATGGGTGCAGACAATGATGGAGGATTGATTGTGGGAGTTGAGGGGGGATGGGGCAGGGGAGAGCAAAGGGGGAAAAATGTGGGACAACTGGAACTGAACAACAATAAAAAAAGTATTAAAAAATGATGTCAATTATTTGGAAGTGGGAGAAGCTGGAAAAGGCCATCTGAGAGAAGTAGAGGCTGAGAAAATAGCTGAGTCAGGCTGCTGACTGCAGAAAAGGGATGCTATTAGGATCTATGCCTGGGTCTGCTTTGCTGGCTAGAGAAGCAAGCTTTGGCTGCAAAGAACTCACTGTTGTCCTCTCTTCTGGAGAATTGCCTCATCCTGCAGTCCCTGAGCTGTGTTGCAGAGGACCTGAGGTCTGGCTTCACTCAGTTGTTAGACTCTTCTCAAGACCTGAATGAGTGGTGTTGGTATGACCATGGGCATTTTTATCTCAACTACTTTATTGTTTTCTTGTATTTAACATAATGTCAGTGAACATTTTCTGGAATAAACCTAAACCAATAAGTTGAGGGTGGGGGTGGGGAATTAGTTTTAAAGTAGTTCAAAATGATTAAAAATAAATCCTACACTAAGAAGGAAAAGATTTCTTATTCTTACAATATGTCCCCATCTGATCTCAATTGGCTGTTTCTTAATATGAAACAAATGCACCCATTCCACAATTGGAATGAAAACAAACAAAAAAAAATGTGGAATGGCAAGAACCAGGACAGGTCTGCACATGTAATGATATGAATCCATTCCCCCTAAAATAAGAGAGAGACCCCTGATCACCCATGGATAGAAGAGCTGAAGTCTGAAAGTGAGATGGGCCCTCTCTGCAACTTGCCAAGGATAGGCACAGTGCACCTGTACCCCAGGTGGAGAAAACCTGTGTCCAAAGGCTCCTTATCTTGCTGCCAGAGAAACCATAGTAGCAACCATATGCAGAAGCCCTTGCCTTTACCCAGATTCATAATTATTTTTATATAATTTAAAAGACTAGGTAGAATTGGATGGGATTTCCAGTTCCACCATTGACTAGCTAGTGTGGGCCATGAGTAAATTAGTTAACTTCTTTGGTCTTCCATTTTTCTTGCATGTAAAGTACAGTTATCGGAAGGCTTCAATGAATCCATACCTTACATGAGTCCATATTAGGCACATAGTCAATGCCAGTGCCTTTTTTCTGAGCTAATGAGAGCTTGGGTTGGTCTTAATAGAAACACCTGCTGCTCTGTCTGTCAAGCTTTCACCTTTATGCCAAAAGGAATGGGCTGTAGTAAATGCAGAGGTTCCCCAGCAGAATGCCCCATCCTTTCACACTCACAAAAGTTCTAGCTTTGCACATGCTGCCAATGGCCTTTATGGCCCTTCAAGTGCAGCACAACTACAAGCAGAGACTGAAGTAGGGCTACAGTCTGGGTTTTATTTTGTTTATTTTTATGCCATCCCAATATATTTAATTTTTTAAAAAACATTTTTTTAAATGTGTTTCACCATTTGAGAACTTCTAATTGCTTTTTCCTCCATATATATATAAAGTAGCACAGTCACTATAGCTTATCACGAGCAGAGGTTGGAAATAAAGTCATGGAAAGAAATCTAATTCCCTTTCCTTTCTCAGCCCTTACCAGAGCAGCTGCATGTTTGCTTGATATAATACATTTGGTGCTGAACAAGCTAGTAGATAATATGACATATAATTTCAGGATATTGTTTCATTAGTGGACCAAGTAGGGTATTGATTGTTTCTCTCCCAATTTCTCACCCACATCCTTAACCCAAATTTATTCTTTTTATTCCTGTATATTCCTTTGCTGGAAATATTTTGATATTTCAACTTCCTAGCAAAGATGGTGAATGAATATACACATTTACTTTTTTCCGCTCCAAAGCCCTATTAACAAAACAGTGAAGTTTGTTGTTGTTGTTTTAAAGAATAAGAACTACTAGTAAGTACAAAGGACAGGAGAGGCAACTACACCACAAAGTGTTAGAAGCTGGAAACTGGGTGGATGAGAGGAACCTGGCTAGCAAACCAAAGAAAGCTCAAACATAAATCTGAAGCGGGAAAAGAGAAGAAGTCTAATTAACACCTTCAGTTACCTCCAATAGGCTGTGAAATAAGCATGATTGGGTACTCCTGGAAGTGGGTGGGATGAAGGGGGCAAGAAAGGTGATCGGTTGGAAATCTCTTAAGGAGAGTTTTTTCCAAGACCCCATTGTCCGCTTTATGTAGCTGGGCAATTGCCCTTTTGCATCCTAGTAAAATACAAGTATGTTAGTCTTGGAAGAGGGTAACTGAGAGGTGTCTGGACTGGAAAGGGCTCTAGGCACAATTAGGAGTAGGGTAGATATCATAGTGAAATCAGTGAAGTTCAGGCCTTCTGCTGGCATTCACAGACCCCAAAGCAAGAGTACTGTAGTAGGCAATGGCTCCTGACCCTACTCGCCCTTCTGTTCCCACCCTGGTCCTTGCCTCACCACTATGGGACTTGAGTGAGCACTGTGAAGACCAAGACCTCCTGCTCAAGCTCTATCAAATCCCCACAAACTACCCTCTGGCTCATCCCTTGGTTTTGCTTGGCGAGACTTATGTTGGTGTGTGGAATGAGTAACCCTAAGAAAGGTTGAGAAAAGAGGTCCATACAATCCCTGGAGGCAGGGTTGAGGTGATTTAGGCAGAAATCCTGAAGCATGATCTAGAAATGAGGACAGATCCCCTTGACCTTGAAGAAGGTGGGCTGGAGCAATGTCCTTTAAAGATTATTGCCCATGCTAAAGTGATCAACAGTCCTATACTGAGTTTAGCATGGAAAGTCCACATCCCAGGAAGGTCCTCAGTCCTAGACAAGCAATGATGGTCCGTCACCCTCCCAAGCTTAAATGCGGTACTGTATTTGCATATTTCACTTTTTCCCATTTATTTAGTTCCCAGAGTGCTGGCAGGAAGGCCTGTGTCTTCCAGGCAGGAAATTAGAAGTCTCTCTTTTGAGGAATCTGACCTGCCCAAGAAGAAAAGACTAAAGACTTTGACATTAATGATTTCCTCAGAGAACTCCCTTGGATACACACCAACTGGCTCAGAGTATCCAATCAGCTCTTTAGGGAACTAGGTAGGCTTAACTATAAGCAGACAACAAAGGATCAGTAGGCATTAAGGAAATCCTTAGCATAAGAGATTAAGACCAAAAGAAATAGAAAAAAAAAAAACTTTTTAGAAGGTAACATATTATGCCAGGAGAAAAAATTTTAAAACAGCTATATTAGTATCTTCAGAATCATAGAAGAAGATATTGCATGCATGAACAAAAGAACAGGATGTTATAAAGAGAAATGTTCAGATAATAAAAACAGCTCTAGTAATTAAGATCTGAGAATATCTACACAAAAGGACAACTATAACCATAGAGATAGAAAGTACAATGGAAAAAGAAAAGGGAAGATAAAGTAACAGTCCAGAAAGTCTAAAAGTAAAAAAAAAAAAAAAAAAAAGGAACTTCAGACAGAGAAATGGTGGGGTGGGGGTGGCAAAGAGAAGGAAACCATAATTCAAGAAATTTCCCAGACTGGAGGGACATACATTTACAGATTAAAAGAGTCCAGCAAATGCCAAGCATGATGAATGAAAATATCCCTATGCCAAGACACTAGAGTAATGCCAAAGACAGGGGACAAAAAGGAGATATTACCTGAAAAAAAAGTCACAATTAAAGAATAAAAGTTGAGATGGTCTTGAACCTCTCCTAACTAACACTAGAAGCTATAGACAATAGGAGAATACCTTCACAATTCCAAAGGAAATTTATTTTCAACCTAGAATTCTATATCTTGGCAATGTGTCACTCAATGTTAGGACAGAGCAATTTCATTTAAAATTTTTTTTCTTTTTTTTAAGAGATTCTATTTATTTACTTTTTAGAGAGAGGGTAAAGGGAACAGAAAGAGAAGGAGAGAAACAGCAATGTGCAAAAGATACATCAGTTTGTTGCCTCCCACATGTCCCCAACTGGGGAACCTTGGCCACAATCCAGGCATGTGCCCTGACTGGGAATCAAACCTGCAACCTTTTGGTTTGCAGGCTGGCACTCAATCCACTGAGCCACACTAGCCAAGACAAGGACAGAACATTTTCAAACATACAAGAATGTCTAAAATTGTTCTTCAGGAAGCTACTGAAGGATGTGTTCCACTAAAGCAAATAAATAAATCAAGAAAAAAAATAGAGACAGGTTTTAAGAAACATAAAATCCAATTCAGGGAAGAGATCGAGAGAATCACCATGGGGATGTTGATTCACAAGGAGCAGGACAAGCATGCCAGGTTTGGGAAGAAAATTAAATTATTGGAATAATGATATAACTGAATATTAAAGAAGAGATAAAGGTAATTGCAGAGAATTTTGGGTTGAGTTGCAAGAATAAATCCATGTAGAATTAAGGGAACAAGCAAAAATAGACAATTATTAATTATAAACAAAAATAAAAGTTTGCAAGAAATGAAAAGTAATTATAGTATATCACACAGATCACCTGTGGATAACATTTGTAGAATATTTATATATTGTTCTAACCCAAATTGGGGTAGAACTATCCTAAGAGGATGGAGAGAGGGACAAGATGCAGTTGGTGGGGGATCAGAGAGCAGGAAAATGAAGAGGAACCCATCATTTTCCATAATAGAGAGGCAATTGATAATGGCCAAGACAGAAAATTTAGAGGGAACAACATAAGCACACAATTTTAAGCAATATGGATGCCTACAACAAAAGAATAGCTGTAAAAGTTTGAAAATACTTGCCTGTTGGAACAGACCAATGACTGTAGGGATATGGAGAACTGGCTTTTTTCATAATAAATATTGAAAACCATTTTATTATTTAAATTATGTACACATGAAACTTCATAAAATTACCCCCTCAAAAAAAAAAGACATAGGAAATTCTAAGTTATTTACTAGCTTCCTTTTTATTTTGTATTTTCTTTCTATTTAAAGATTTTTATACAATATTTTAAGTGTCCTTATTTAAATGGATTCAATCATATTGATTAAAATACTTTACAGGAGACCATAGTGGCCCTGTTTTAGCTTTAGGTTATATGTAGTTTATTAAACTGAAAGGAATCCAATAATATGGTTTTAGCTTTTCATTAGGGAAATACAACATTTTTTAATGAAGTGAGAGTTTAATTAGCTTTGTGTTCATGAGTGGAATAAAGTGAAAAGTTTACTTATTTATAATTATAGGAAAATTAGATCTGATTAATAGAAGAGTCTGATTGCGGGGGAGCCTGGCTTAGGTCAGCAGAGCTATCAACCCAGCCAACTGTTGCCTGTAGAGCGAGGAGTAAAACCATCTAAGATCAGAACTGCTTGCCTCAGCTGAGACCTCCTGAGCAATAAAGAAAGTTTGTTGCTTTAAGCCCCTACATTTGGGGGTGGTTTGTTCACAGTACTAGATAACTATTACACTAGGAGTTACCGACTTGTACTATAAATAAATATTCAACTTTCAAAAAAATTTAATTTAATTTTTAAAAACTGCATCCTTAAGAAGAAACTGTCATTATTTTCTCTGGTAGGAAAAATAATCCTACCAGAAAAGATTTGTTCTGCATTCCTAAATATACATATGCACCATCAAGAATAGTAGCTAGAGAGAGTTATTGCTTGAGAGAAGGAGAAAAATTGCTTTGGAGCATGAGAGAGGTTAACAAGACTAACTCCTAAGTGAACAAGAGTAGAAAAAAATCAGAATGCTAAGTGTTCAAGTTGGGATTCCATGAAATACCATGGACATTAAAGATGTAATTTTTAGTTGTTTTCTGTGGGCTATAAAATGTAACTTTTACCCTCACAGCTTATGGTTCCTACAAAGCTTCACCAGCATCTATAATGCTTACTCATGCTTTTGCGTGACTAAATAGCATACAAGTAATTAGAGAGTGTTGCAATTTTTGAATTCTGGTTATTAGTTGGGGGCTGGTGGAATAGTGGGATTGGAAATCATGAAAGGACTAAGATATCAGATGCGGTGGTGCCCATCAAAGTGAAATTCCCATAAATAAGCCTACATTAGGGAAGAATTTTAAATTTGTAGAAGCTGTGCACTTTGCAGTTGTCTGAATGAACTTTACCGAGATTGCTAAGGACAGGGAGCCCAACCAAAATCTCAATGACATAAGGCAGCATACAAGGTAGTGGGGTACACTAAAAAATATAGCAGAAGATAAACATACCTGTACTAGAGGATCCAACAATCCTGCCTTAGGTTATCACCCAAATAAAATAAAAGCCTGTATTCATACAAAAAAAACTATACTTGCATGTTTCTAAGTTACTGTATTTATAGTCACCCCAAACTGGGAACAACTCAAATGCCCTTCAGCTGGAATGTAGGTAAACAAACTGTGATATATCCATTAAATGGAATATTACTCAACAATAAAACAGGAATGGATTGCTGAAATAAACAACAACATAGGTCAATCTCAAGCACATTTTGTTAAGAAGAGGAAGCCAGACAGAGACAGCTACTGCATGATTCCATTTATAAGACACTTTTGCAAAGACAAAACCATGAGATAGAAAATAGGTTCACGGTTGCCAAGAGCAAGGGACTTAGGTAGAGGGTGACTACTAAGGGGGCATAAGAGAATTTTTTGATGTGAAGGCTGTGCCCTACAACTTGATCATGATGGTGACTACATGGCGGTGTATATTTGTCAAAACTTGCAGAATTGTACACCAAAAAAGGAGAACTATATTTTAATTTTTTAATGGGAAAAAGTACTAGAATTAAAATCTCAGGATGAAAGGTTTTTAATTTGCTTTTGGAAAGCAGATACTATTGCTATAAAGCTATTAATAATACAAGCATAACCGAGCCAAAAACTCCTTGAAAGCTACAGATATGAGTTGATAAAGCAAAAAGGTTATTTCCAGACCAGAAAAGCTTGAGGAATCTTAAAAGTGTTGGTTGGTCTCAAACTGCCTCTAAATGAAGGGTGGGGATTTGGTACATGGGAAAAAGGAGAAAAGTGAGCAGAAATTCAATAATTTATTCCGGAGACATGAAGGAGGCCAGTGGGGCTGGAATAGGACATGTGTGATGGACAGACACCAGCACCACAGGGAGCCCAGCAGGCTCCCCAGCCCAACTTCCACTGCCTAAGACAATCCTCCAGAATGGCCTCCGTGACACCGAAGACCCCAAGCTAACTGCTTCTTTCCACTGCTCTGTGATTCAAGACTAACTTCATTTGTAGACCCCAATTTCCTATGATTATGTGGGAAACTTGCTACAAAATCAGGATTCATAGAGGCAAAACTTGAAACTGGGAGTTAAGACTTGTCTGTACACTGAGATTGCCCTCAAAATAATAAAAGGATAAAAGTGAGGGGGAGGAAACTAAGAAATAAAACCATAATTATGAAATCAAAATAGATCAAGTTTTCTTTGCCTGAGATGAGAATATGTATTTCGGTTAACATTTATTTCTAGAGAGTATGATTATTTATATTGAAGAATTCCAGGGGATCGAATGAAATCCTATCAGGAAGAATCTAATGTTTTACACAGGTAAAGGATGAAATCCTATTAAAATTTGTTTTCCCTCCATTGCACAAAAGGCAGCATTGACAGCAATCTTAGTATTTTATCAACATTGAATCCTGTGAACAGTGCTAAATTTCATTTTTAATCATGACACCATCTTGAATACCATGGTGTTCAGAATTTATCTAGATATTATAGGGAAATAGTGGAATGCTAGGAACAAATACTGGTGAGTAACTAGGGGCTGAAGTTTCAGGTGACAGCTGCAGCCAAGGAAGCTTTTCTCCTGATGTCCTGTCATGACTGAAACCCTCTCTTTCAACTGCAGACTTGCCACCCTCATTTTAGCAGTCTGTGAAAGTTCCCTTGTATCATTGAAATACACTCTAAATGGGGTTTTCCTTAAAGACCACCCAGAATTTACAGCTGGTATAAAATGCAGCTAATTAGTCCAATTTACATGTATACATAGTCCAGAGAGGAACTAGGCCTATGTTGCTTTAAATGATTTACTTAAAATTGCCTCACTTCCTACGGGTCAAAGTGGCAAGAAGAGCTAAGATCCATAGGAAATAAGCTTTCTCTCTCCATATTCTACCTAAAGTTAGGATGGCAGTATCATTAATTACCCACATTGAAACACTTTCTAAAATTAAAAAGGGTGGTACTAATAATTATACTCCAAGTAAATTGAGCCTGTTGGGGCAAGGAATAAAGCAGATGGGGATACCAATGAAAGATCTAGAACTCTAGGTTCCCTTCCCCACAATGACATGGTGTGAATCTACTGGCCGTCATCAAGGTATTGACATTCCACTAGTAACGCACTGATTCATGTTGCTCTGATTTACAGTTGCTGATTGTTATTAGTATGTGATTGCAATGTATGTCAGGCTTTATCTCTCAAGTTAGTTAAGTAAATATGTAATATACATATTTTTATACATCTTAATTTCCTACTATTTTTCTATAGCAGAGGATTTTTACAAGATTAATTAAAAATAAATTGTTCCTCACTTTTTTTTTCTTTCTACTTGTATACAAAGCCATGGTTAGGAAATATCATAAATTAACCAAAGGATTTTTAAACATCTCTTTACTCTCCTTTCCATATCCTTTGCATTCTTTTACATTGTATCTTCAAGTATCTCATCTGTTTTTCTTTTACAAACCAAGGAGAATTAAATTATTAAAGAGTCCATTTTAAATGACAACAGAAAATCCTCTTTCCTTCTCTTCGTTGATCCTGGGCCTTTTCAATCCTGGACATCCAAAATATATTTACATACTTCATTTCTATTATCTGGAATGAAATGACTTGAGTTTGATACTAATACAATGTAATTTTAATACAGAAATAAAGCCTAAAATTGTTAACATTACAGGAAGATGATGTTCTTGTGACAATATGCTGCTCTATGACAACCCCAAACATTCTGCTATTGAGATACATTAATCAATCAAATATTTATTGAGTAACCCACATTCAGTCGACCTAATGAGGCAGGGTGTTGTGGCCTGATCAGGGTGAGTAAGGCATCACATGATAAGGTGGTTGGTCTCACACACACACACACACACACAAAGAATATAATGTTTTAATTTTAAACTCTCCATTTGTTATGATAATTATCTGTCTCTAACTGACATATTTCTGTATATCCACCTTGTTTAGAGGTTAAGTTATTAAGAGGGATCTTTCTCTGGTTTTATACGTATGGGCTAGAAATTATCCAGTATATCTTAAACTCTAAATTATCTGACAGCTCTTCTAATCAGTTTCAGAGTGAAGATTCGTACAAAACAAAACTGAAGAGTATTTGAAAATATATTCTCATTTTCATATTGCCCCCATGGGCTTTGATGAGAGCAGGACATTTGCCTGTAACGATAACAGAAAATGTCATTTCCAGGGACATCTGGGTTTGGTAACCTAAAGGAGCAAATGACCCTGAAGTTGAATTACATGTTTTTCACTCTCAATAAATATGCAGGACCAAAAATAAACCAGGGCAAACTGCAGGGAAATCAGGTAGCTTGAATAAAGAAAAAATAAGTACAGCTTCATTTTCTATGTTTTTCTTATTAATTTTAAATGTTTAGGAGCCAAAAAAGTTCTACCTTTTATTGGGATTTTTATTTTAGTTCTTTTTGGTAAATTTCTGACAAGATTTTATTGGATTGGAATTTAGCAGCAGCATTCATTACACGTAATGTGTATTGCGAACTAGAAACAGAGCTAAAATGGGCGAAGATTGCGTGTGGCATGGGAAGGCACTAGGAATAGTAAATGTTAATTAATTTAACTTGGAAGTTTTGATGATTATCAGACAGGCAAATCTCAGAAGATTTCCTAGGCAACTTTTAATCTTCAGGGATATTCTGTGATGATAATCCTGGAAATCATTGTTGACAGCCTTTGGAATGAGGGTTTTAAGAAATGGTATAACAGTTTGAATGACTGTTGACAGCATTTTCCTTGGTCTATCATGCCTTGTTTAAGTTTTAAGAGCATTGTAAGTTGCAAAATATTCAAACAACCTAAAAATATGTAGGGGGAAACTGAAGTCTCCCTCTCTCCAATCCCGTTATCCTAAAGTCATTGTTGTTAGCAATACAGAATATATTATTTCAGAATCATTTTACACATACAAACAACCACACATTGAATCAGCAATGTAGATATTACTGAGTTGTTTTGTTTTGTTTTTTTGTAGACAACTGGGGATGGGTAACATATACATTTTTTTATTTTTCAAAAATAAGATCTTTCTATTGTTCTGCAACTTGGTTTTTTTTTTACATTTGCTAATCGTCATAAGCCTCTTCCATATCAGTCCTTATATAGTTTTTAATATCTGTATAAAATTCCTTAATATAATTGTACAATTTCAATAGTGTCTTTATGATGAACATTTAGATGATTTCTAATTATTTTATATTAAACCAAGACACAAGATATATTATATATATATCTCTTTCTGAAAGTTTAAGTATTTTTGAAGGACAGATTACTAGACACAGTACTGCTGGATCAAAGACTTTCAAATATTGGTTGTTGATAACAAGTTATCTTCCAAAAGGGAAATACCTATATAAACTTATTCTCTCATCATAGATCAATAAATCAATGAGAGTTTCTTCTTTCTGCCAATATTTGATACAATTTTTTATTTCAGTGAATCTAATTTTTTATTAATACATGTAGAATTATTTCCTGAGTGCTAATAGAAAGAATATTCTTTTATAGTATATAAGTTGTTTTTATTTTTTTCTGTGAATTATTCTTGATACCAGTTCATCATCCTATCTTTGTTGATTCATAGGAACTCTTTACATATTAAGAACTGTGATTAAAAACTACGTGTTGGAACTCAATTAACTTTCACTCCAACCTTCCAGCATGTGGCAAAAACCTGACTTCCCTGACTTTTCTGAAACTTGGGTGGGGAGATAATTTAGGAGCCACCAATCAGATACATTTGCAGAGTGCTTTGTTCAGAAAAGAGGGAAGAAAGCTGCAGGGCTCAGGACACTTATTTCACAGACGTGATTTGAGATGGAGGTGGTTGGGTGTTGGAATAACTGGCTCCAGTGTCAAATTTCTAATCTGTATTTAGCTTCTCCATCAATCTTCAATCTGCTTCCTTTATTAATGAAGGCAACACTCCTGACTTAGACAAACGTAGCCTGGGTTTCTGTCAGCAATAGCAGCAGATGTTAGCTTTATTAGCTTCCTGCAGTAGCCATCGAGTCAGTTTTCCAGATCATACCTGGCACAGAGTAGTTTTGAAGCTGGAATGAATTTCTGTGTGGGGGTTTTTTTGGTTTTGTTTGTTTGTTTGTTTGTTTGGTCTTTCTGTTGACTTTGTTTGCATCCTAGTCCCTGTATTAGATTCTGTTCAGCCCAAAGAAGCTTGTGTGGATTTTGTTGTCTATAGCTAAGACCTAATATTAGAGAAATAGTATCTATTTTAAACTGTCATACATATTTTCTCTATTCTGTCACTTGTAAGTTTATATTCACTTTATAGAAGTTTTAAATTTTTTAATAAAGTTAAATATAGTCATCTTTACCTTTATGAATTTGGGGGTTTGAGTC
Source organism: Pteronotus mesoamericanus (assembly GCF_021234165.1). Classification (NCBI taxonomy): domain Eukaryota; kingdom Metazoa; phylum Chordata; class Mammalia; order Chiroptera; family Mormoopidae; genus Pteronotus; species Pteronotus mesoamericanus. The sequence continues at coordinate 28,621,787 of NW_026555105.1, read as the reverse complement.
TTTTATAGGGAGAACTTCTTGAACTCAAGCATATTGTGCCATGTTTTCTTATACTTCTGTCTTTACATCTAGAAATTTATTCCACCTAGATTTTACTTCTTAGGGCACATGTAGGTAACTAATTTTACTTTATTCCCCAAAACAGAGGGATAATTGGTAAACAGTAATTTAGTTAATACCCTAACTCCCCCACAGAGTTAAAATAATTTCTCATCTATAATGAATCTATTTCTGAATTCTTTTCCATTAAGTTATTTTTCTATTTCTTTTCAAACACCACACTGTTTTCTTATAACTTTAAAATATAATTTTAATTTATTAAGTTAATTATAATAAGGAACACTAACCATAAGTTTAAGTAACTAGCCAAGTGTCTAGACTAAAAAGAAGTAGAACTTCAGTATCTGAAGTGTTCTTGGGGTCAATTCTACATTTTATTTGTATTTGTATTCATGACAGTGATAATGACAACTGACATATGACAAATACCTTTTGAGTGAACAAATCAAATGATTCATTTCCTTCATATATAGCACAAAATTATAAATCTGATTATTGTTAGCAACTTTTTTATAGCATGTTTTATATCAACTTCACATGATCTTTGATTCAATCACCCACATGTTCAAAAATATAGGTTAGAAAAGTTTTATGTGTAAATTTCATGAGTATCTTTAATAGTAAAATCCCAAAGAATCAATAATAAAACAAAATAGGCTATGAGTCTGTCAAAGAAAATGAAAATATGTAAACTGTGAGATACCTCAAAATTTGGAGTATTGTGCTGTTATCAAAAATTTTTAAGATAATTCAGTAATGAACATGGCTATGATATAGATTAGGCTATATATATATATATATATGTATATATATAGTGATATAAGCAAACATGTTTCCTATATCCAGCTTGTTTTAAAAGGAGTCTATGGAGGCATTACCAAAAAATTTTAGTATGCATACAGAAAAGCAGTAGAAAAAAAATTGGAATAGACTGTTTTTATTGTGGAAGTGACAAGACTATGTGAAATATTTTGGTTTATTTTTATTTTAATTAATACTAATTTAATTGTGCCTTTACCAAAAAAAAAAAAATAGTTTTTTAAAGACTATTCAAAAGCATTGGTTAAAAAAATTTTCAGTGACAGAGACAAGAGGGAAGGAGGGAGGGGGGCGCGGGAAAAGGAAGGGAAGGGGAAAGTCAAGGAACATATAGCAAGGACTCATGGACACAACCAAAGGGGAAGAGTTGAGGGAGGGAGGGAGAGAGGGAGGGGGCAAGGGAAAGTGGTGGGGGGTAGGCAGAGACAAATGTATTTGAAAAAATAAATTAATTAATAAAAAAATTTTTTTCAGTGATAGACAATGTCTTGGCCTGAGTCCTATAGAAAATAAAGCCTGAGGCAAAATGTGCTAATGCTTTGTGGAATGTCTCCAGTTCTCTGTTCATTCCTCTCTATATTGGTACATTTACAATGTGTCTCCTTAACTCCCTTCATGCCCCAACCCCAAATCTGGACCAACTTTGTGATAGGTTTTGCCCAGTGAAATGTGGCAGTGCTAACCTTAGGGTCTTAGAGGCCTTGCATGCTTCCACCTGCTCTCTTGGGACACTGCTCAGCTGCAATGAGAACAAAGCAGGGCCAGCTTGCTGCAGGATGAGGTACATGTGGAGCAGTAATGAGCTAGCCTAGATTAACCAACTCCTGGTCCACCTAGCAATTGACTAAAGCGGAAGCCAGAAGAGTTACCCAGCTGAGCCCAGCCCAAATAGGCAGTCTATGGAATTGTGACGGAAATAAAGGCGTGTTGTTTTAAGCCACTAAATTTTGAAGGTATTTTGTTATATAGCAAAAGCTAACCCTTCCATGCCTTTGGGGGAGTGCATGTGCAGTAAGACAAAAAAAGAAAGAAAATACAAAGAAGTGCATTTCAGAGCTGGGCAATTTAAAAAAAAACAAAACAAACAAAAAACCTATAGTAGCTTGGGTTGTAAGAGAGGTCTTCTGGAGGGACCTTATGGAAACACAGCATCTTGGAATAGGCTGTTAAAGGAAAGGAAGAAAAAATGAATTCATCTTCCAGCCTTTTTAACCTCCTGTCTCATTGATCCAAGTTTGCTCCACTGAGCATTAATACCCATGCATTTCTGGATGTGTTATACTGTCCTTCTGGTAGTCATTCTGGGAAACCTCAAGCTCATGAAAGTCAAGGTAGCAGCAGCATCCTGGGTGAATGTGGTAGGCTGATTTTAAAAAATGTCCTCAACTCTTTACTTGGCCTTATATCCATATGCTTTGCAATGTGACTTTGCAGTCTCTCCCATTAAGTGGTAGAACCTATTTCTTCCTGCCTTAAATCTCACTTGGCCTTTCACCTTGCTTTAGTCTATAGAATGTGACAAAGGCAATTTTGTGCAGTTCCAAGCTTAGACTGCTCTGCCTACTCTCTTTGGACCCTTGTCTCTCTTTGTTAAAAAACAGGGCTAGCCTGGTGGCTGCTGATTTAGCCTTCCCCATTTTGTAACGGACAATAGCTAGCAAACTGCAAAAAGCAGAGTCACAAAGTTAATCCGCTGCTGACTGCATGGAAAAGAGTGCCCAACCAAGACTAGACTAGAGTAACCACCCAACTAGGCCTAGGATCAATTGCTGTCTCAGGACATGAACAACAATGTGGGGACTGACTGTGGGAATGGAAGGGGGCTGGAGGGAGGGGATCAAAGGGGGGAAAAATTCGGACAAGTGTAATAGCTTAAACAATTTTTAAAAAAGACTAAATAAATAAAATGCCAAAACCAAATAAAAAAAGAGCTGAATATTTAACTGCTGTTTTAAGCTCCTAAACTTTGAAGTAGCTTTTGTGCAGCAATAAATTACTATTTCATGCAGCAATAACTGATAGAGTGAGTTTGCAAGTAAGGGAGTGGCTTACACATAGAATCAAAACTTGACAAATTTCATAATTTTAAAAATCCAGAGCACTCTGAACACACAAACTTGCCTATGCCATTGTATCTCTGAACTGAAAGGTGTTATTGTGAATTAGTTTTCTAATTAGTTGAGTTCCAATATAATGAGTTGTTTTTCTTTTAAATCTTTCTTTTAAAAGTAATATATGATACTGACAAGCAGCCTTGATTATTTTTTGTAGTGAAAAGTGTTAATAACCCATTTCCTTGTTTTTCATTAATTATTTTTTAATTTCCTGTGCAGTGGATAGGCTGTTTTTTACAACAATAAAACCTGATGGAAATGTTTGCTTAGATTTGTCATCCAACACAGTGGACCTATGTTACTTGTATAACAGGCAGAGCAGTATTATTCTCCATCTCCAGGAAAAACACTCTTAATTGGAAAATTATGACTTCTTAGTTTTATTAGCTATAACATGGGTCTAATGGTAGCATAATTGGGAATTTAAATCATAATTGCTTCATTTTCAAATGATGGTTGAAATTTTTTTTTTTTTTTTTTTTTTTTTTTTGCTTTAGAGCTGTGTGATGAGATTGGTATTTCTGACCCCTGGCCCAGGGGGAAAAATAAAGACCAAGTATGTCAAGACCAAACTGAAGCTATTAAGGAGACACCTTAAAGTGTTTTTTTCTAAATAAATAGTTCTAGGTAAGTAGTTAAAGGCAGAAGAGAAATGCTATAAGCAGCTTCTCAGAATTGTATCAGAGACAAGCCCTATATTTTTACCTTATAGTATTATAACAGAATATTTAAGTGCCCTGGCTGATGTGGCTCAGTGGATTGGATACCAGCCTGTAAAATGAAAGCTGGTGGGTCAATTCCTGGTCCGGGCACATGCCTGGGTTGTGGGTTCAGTCCCTGGTTGGGGGGTGTACAAGAGACAACTGACCCATGTTTCTCTCACACATCAACATTTTTCTTTCTCCTTCCTCCTCTCTTTCTAAAAAGCAATAAAATATTTAAAAAATATATTTAAGTGGATTTTGATTAACTCAGTCTCAAAGTGAAACAAATTATGCTTAAGTGTTTGTCTCTTTAAAACTTGCTCCAATTCAGTGTATCCCAGTCTTGGCACTATTGACATTTGGAACCAAGTAATTCTTTGCTGTGGGGCTGTCCTGTTCATTGTAGGATGTTCAGCAGCACCTCTGGCCTCTGCTTACTAGATACAGCAACCCCTTCTCTGCACAGGTGCAACAACCTGAACCATCTTCAGACATTGTCAGATGTTCCTTGGGACAAAAAAGTGCCCCTACTTGAGAATCTCTGCTCCAAATCAATATCATTATGTGATCTTTAGGGTAATGTTGTGATTCTTTGGATGTTGCTGTGGAAAATGGTGGGAAAACCAAATAAGTAAGACTTCAAGTTCCCTAATCCCACTTCAACCAGAGAAGCTTTAGTTTTGTCTGTTTGTTCAGTAAGTCAAGTTTTATTGTAAAATTTGTCCTAAAATAAATTGATCCTAAATATGGAATCATGTTAATACAAAGATTCAGGTATTAGTACATACAAATTTCTTTTCTAGAAAGAATGTCTAAAAAATATGCAAAAGTCTGTTATATGCTAATACTGTTGGGTATCCACCTTGTGAGAAAACTTTTGGCACATATAGTCAAAACTTTTGGCACATGACCCAAGTTTATGGCAGCAACATTATTTATAGTCAGCATCTCAAGGAAGAAATATAGCAACCTCTTAAAAATTTGAGTTGCAATTCCCATTCTGAAAAGGGATGCCACTAGTCACAAAATAGGCTAGTAAAAAGAGTAGGGAGGGTGAGCAGAAGCCACTACAACTGTTGCCAACTATATATTACTGAAACAACTTAAAACATAATCTCTTGTATGAATCAGAAGAATTGAAATATTAGTTTCTACAGTAAAATGCAATGTTATTATAGCTACAAAACCTCTTTCTCAAAAGAAATTTTATGCAGAATCTTAATATACAAAACAGTTTTTTAAAAAAAGAGCTTTACAGAGCAAAGCAGAAAGCTACGGTCCCAGAAACTCAGGCGGGCACTTAACCTAAGCAGTACATTGAAAGATTAAGCCTCCACAGAAATATAGAAATGAATGATCTGTATGAACTTTTGTACATCCATATGATGGCTATAATCATTACAAGGTGTTACTTATGGAATGAATAAGTCAGTCTACTCTGCTACAATTGCACATGCATATTCACTATACACTTGTTTGATTTTCTGTGGTTTCACAATTACTTTCTTTAATGAATTTTCCTATTTTATTACACATCACAAAATTGAGCAGTATTCCCAGTAGAGCACAACAACCACTTATTTAGTGCTGTGTGTATTTGCATAATATCTGACCCTAGTTGGCAATATTCTTTCTAGTTATAAAATCAACCTTTGTTCTTTATAATCCAAATAACAAAAGCTGAAATTATTCTTGAGTGCATAACTGTTTGTACTGAGGTATAATTTATATAAAATGAAACACACAGTTCTTATGTTCAGTTCAATGAGTTTTGAAAATTGAATATGGCTGTGTAACCGCCACCAAAAACAAGATATAGAACTATCACCACCCTAGAAAGTTACCTTAGGCCTCTTTCCAAGAAGTGACCACTTTCTTAATTCAATAACTGCATATTAGTTTTGAATGCTTTAGACTTCACATAAGTAGAATCATATGGTATATATTCTTTTGGGTCCATTTCCCCCCTGGTTGTAATGTCTGTAAAACTTACCCATGTTGTTTTGTGTATCAGTAATTAGTTCCTTTCTACTAACGTGTATTGAATAGCGCCATGAATCCTAAAAATCTTCCCTTTATGCACTACTTTTGACACATTTTAAGAATATAAAATCTCTACCAAAGTGGGTTTTTAAGAAATTTTTATTTAGATATAATCTTCATATGATAAAAATCCATTTGAAGTTAATCCAGACCTTGAGGGAAAGTCTTTTTTTTTTTAACTTGCTTCTGTTTCCTTGTCCTGTTAATATGATTATCAGCTTTTAAGACAATTAGACTGTGTAAAAATAACCACCATTAAAGAAAAGAGCTAAATTTACAAGAGACAGTCTTCAAAAGCATTTCCCACTTACACAACAAGAATAATGTGGGCTTAATCAACAGATGTGTCTAATCAGAAAAATTCTACCTCCTTAAAGTTTGAGGGAGGTGGACATTATTCTGATATATCGCTTAGGAGTACTACAAATTTCTTAGTGATAAAATGTGATAGAACCACATAGGTTTATAGGAAGGTTCTGAATGTAATTTTGGTGATAAGCATTTAATCAAACATTAATGTTAGCAATGCCCATTTGTTGAAAGTGGTCTCTTGGTATGTTTAAGTCAAGTGCTTAACAAACAATTCTTGGTTATTTGCTACATTCCAGGCCCAAAGCTCACTGCCAATTCAATAAATACCAATGAGGTATAGTTAGTGATATACAAGTATATCTATAAATTTATTACATGTAATTTTTTATTCATTTTTCTCCCCTTCCCAACTACTGAGATTTTGCTGGAGTAGTTTAACTAAACAAAAAGAAATGGTCCCAGAGAAATTTAGTACATGCTGCCTTTTTTTAAAAATCCCTGCATGCTTAGTATTCCAAATACCCTGTGTAAACTAACATAGTGTGTGTGTGTGTGTGAGTGTGTGTGTGTGTGTGTGTGTGTGTGTGTGTGTGTAGAACAGGAATAATAAAACAGCTTTGGTCCAGTCAAGATAAGCAAAAGTATATAAAACAAAACGGCATCACTCCAGTAAACCAAGATGGCTTCCAGTCAGCCATGACACTTTTGTTCAAGGAGGAAACTATCTAAGTTGCACAAGACAAATCTGGCAAGGAGGCATGCCTAAAAGTATCTGCACCCATCACCAGAACAGATGTGTCTGCAGAGCGGGACCAACCATAGATTGGCTCCTGGGGAAATTTCCCACTTGCTATCAGGAGTGCCAAGACATTTATCAAGAGACAAAGAGGGATGGAGTACACAATCCTCAAGGATACAATTGAGGCAGACTTCAGACCACTGCTCAGACACCTGAGCTCCACACACCAGAATGCTGCTCCATGCTGTGCTGATCTCTCTTGGCATCGGCCTCCAAAGGCTCTGCTCTGCTGGATTAAGACTATACCCTCTCCAATCTGTGAGACTGGCTCTTCATGCTGTGCAAGGCAGAGTCTTGCTAATGGACTTACCCTTCTGCAGGGTTGTTCCTTGCAAGATCTTGATGGCTCCCTTGCCTACCATGGTGTCTCCCAGGTTTGTTGACAGAGACTCTGGGACTTAGGTTTGTTATCCCCCATTGAATGCTGTGTGTGTTATATTTCTCTGAGTGTTAGAGTGTGGGTAGATATTAATGTATGTTGATGTTCTACCTTGACTGAACCTGCATTCAGTAAAAACTGAGTGAAGAGCATTCTGGCCTCACGTGACTCTTGTCTGTTCTTTAGTGTCAGGTTGCTCTGTAGGCAGCTCACTGAGTGGTCACCTGGCTGACTTACAGGAAAGATGATAAGGTGACCCCCTTCTCAAGGAAACATTTAGGGAAAGGTCTCCAGAGGTGTTTATGTACAAGGAAGCACCCAGTCTTTCACCAAGTGTAGCAGAGTCCTGGGGAAGATGGGAAAGCCAAATATTGCCAGAGACAGCCCAAATATTGCAATTTGGATGAAATTATAGTAAACTATTTTTTAAAGCTTTTTTCCCCTCTTACAAAATGGAGAACCCAGTAAAGCCACATATATCTAATCTCAATGCCCAGAAAATAAGACCATCAGTTACAGTTTTCAAAGCTAACTACAGCTGAAAGACAAATTTTTGTATAGTCCTACTCCCTCCCATTTTGCTTTATGCCGAGAACATATATTCAATCCTTTGAATTCTTAATTATAAATTAAAAAGTCTCTATTTCTAAACATTTGAGGACTTCTATATAATTATCATCTTAGCAGAATAATAATCTCCTCCCTACAAACAAATCCTTAATCTGCATAATGTTTATCTATCTATCACTATATAGACAGATATAGAAGAGGCCATTTGTGGTAGTTATCTATTGCTACCTATCCATCTCAGAGCCTTCATGACTGACTTCACCTTCCTGGTTGGGTCTAACTGCAATTATAACATTCTCATGACACCAGATAGCCCTGTTTCTAAATCATTAATGACAGGTGTCATTCATATGAGTATTTGTATTATTAATTTATGTAAGTATTTGATTATTCTTCATTCCTCTCACTGGATCACTACCCTGTGAAGAGTTAGGTGCAGGAAACATGTCTGTCTGTTTCTCTCTCTCTCATTATATTATAGAATGGATGAATAAATGACAAAGTGCCACAGAGATCACCATAACTGGGTTCTCAATTATAAGTGCTCTATAAGTGGAGAGTGTAGTACCATGTATTTTCAATACTATTATACTATATACTAAAATATTATTCAAGGAGTAGGTTTCTCTGATTTTCTCCTGCTCTACTAGGTTCCTGTGTTTAGTAAAAGTATTCATTATATTTTCATTTCACCTAATCACAGCCCCACCCACCACTTTCAGCTTGTTCCACCCTCACTACAATGACATCTCTCTTCTAAGCTCATCCACACCCCCATTTTGCCAAGTTTATATGTCTTTGTCATTTCTTATTTTGTAAGACCTGCTACAGGTTTTTGATACCATGTGTTATCTATCCTCTTCTTTTTTTCGTTGTAAAAAAGTTTTAATTGTAGTAAAACACACTAACATAAAATTTACCGTTTGAACTATTTTTAAATGTAATGTTCAATAGTGTTAAGTATATTCACATTGTTGTGCAACCAGTCTCCAGAACATTTTCATCTTGCAAAACTAAAACTCTCTATTCATTAAAGAACTCTTCATTTCCACTCCCCGCAGTCCCTGGCAACTACCATTCTACTTTCAGTTTCTATAAATTGAACTACTCTAGATATCTTATTTAAGTAGAATCCTACAGTATTTGTATTCTCTCCTTTTGAAATGATTTTCTCCTCTGCTTTCCATGATATTGTACCTCTGTCAGTTTTCCTCTGTACCCTCTCTCCAGAAAGTCTCCCTCCCTCCCTGGCACTTCCCTGCCTGTGACACTTTGGGTTGCCCCACAACCAAAACCTGAGACAAGAACTTCCATGCAAGTAATTTCAGAGGTGACCCTAGGAAACATTGGTTTGGGAGTCAGGAGGTGAGGCAGAGAAAAGCAGATAAATGGTACATTATAAATAAAAATGCCTTACCATTATGGACAGCTAGGCTCTGAGAGACAGTGTAGGACACAATTTAGATCTGTCCTCACTAAATGGGAGAAGACTGGGCATCTATCTGTGCACAAGGCCCAGTCCTCTCTGGCTGACAGCTTTTCCTAGGGGCTTGGGTCCATGGGCTTCCAGCCCAAGTACTGCATGAACCACTATATTCTATGGAAAGAATGTCCTCAAGTAGAGGGTATGAGTGCTAGCAGAAGAGTGACAAGAGACACTGGAGATATCTCCTAATGTCCTCTTTCCTTCCTTGCCCTTCTCACTCTACACGTGGTCTCATCAATGCCCATGCCTTCCATTACCTTTGATAAGATGAAAAGTTCTAAATATTTGGCCCAGATTATTCTCCTGTGATCTGGATCCTTATATTCATCTGTTTAGTGGACAACAAGTTTGGAGGCAGCTTATGGTACCTAAAAATCACCAAATCCATTCCTCCCCTCTAGTCCTAATTGTGGCTAACTGTGTATCACCCCCACCCGCTCTGGTACCACTCCCACCCCCACATTGGTTAGTGTAACTGTGACTTCCTCGGTCCCCTGGGCCAGAAATCCAGTGGTCACCTTGGAGCCCTCCTTCACAAGCACTTCTCAATGTTAACCATTTATGAAGGTCTGTCAATTCTAATTTCTTAAAAGCTTTATAGTACATCACCATCATCACGGTTGTTTCTTCATTTGAGTTCTTATTATCTCTCACCTTGACTATGGCAGAATTGTCCTAATTTGCCCTCCTTCTCCTTCAAGTTAAACTTCATCTAGTTCATGCTTTAGGCAGCAGGAAGCGATCTTCAGTTGTGAATATGGTCACATCATTCCCTTGTTTAAATTTTTTTAATGATGCTTGATTATTGCAGTTATTCTAAAACTGTTTAATTTTGTCAGTTACAGAGAGGTAGACTTTTATCTTTTGCTAGTTTCTGGAGAAAGTGATAAACAATGGAATTAACCATTTCTTAAATATATGAGACAACACTTATAAAACCGGTCAGACATGGGTGTTTTGGAAAAAAAGACAACTTGAAAACCAATTTAATTTCTTTTATTCTTACTGGTCCATTTAAATTCTCTATACTTTGATTATGTTTGCAGTTACTTTTCTAAAAATGTGTTCATTCCACCTAGGTACTCAAATTGATAGGCAGAGAGTAAGTCATAATATTCTTTTTTATTTTAAATATTGCATGTATAGTTTTCTCCTTTATTTTATTGATTTTTTATTTGTAAAGTCCACTTTTTCCATTTACCTTTGCTGGAAATCTCTCTTTCTTTTTAAGCTTTCAAAGAACTAGCTCTTGGTTTTGCTTAATTATTGCCATTTGCTGTTATATCTATTATTCACAATTTAATAAATTTCTGTTTTTATTTTCATATTTCCTTTGTCTTTGGTTTATTACATTTGCCACCCTATTATTTTTCATACTATTTATTTGCACGTTCAGCTCAGTTGTTGTTTTTTACCCTTTTTGGTTTTTTAATGTATGTATTAAAGCTACCTATCTATTCTCCTCTAAACACTCTTTTTACATCCCTCAGAATTTGACATATGGTGTAAAAAAGAAAACTCCACTTCTCTCTCTGCAACATATGCATCTGATACCAAATGTATGGGTTTTCCCCCCGACACTGACCAATTCTCTGACACCAGCCAGTGTCCTACAATTGAAGTAATTCTGACACTGTCTACCTAGAGTAAGCATCCCCCCATATTAGGGGATCAGTCCCAGAAGACTGCGCCCACTTCAGATGCCAGTCACAATTCCAGACCTTTTATATTTCTGACTACCTTGCTATAAATCTGGAATTATCACAACTTCCTTCTCTTGTTTGACAATTTGCTTGAGCAGTTCCCAAAACTTAGGGAAGCACTTTCATTACTATTATCACGTGTGTGTGTGTGTGTTTATAAAATGAGGCAATTATATATAATGTGTGTGTGTGTGTGTATAGAGAGAGAGGCAAATATATATATATATATATATATATATATATATATAGTGTTGTGTTGTGTATTGCTGTCTGTTCCTGTGTTGATATAGATATATAAAATACAACACAGGAACGGCCAGCAAAATAGATATGGCGAGATATGGGGAGAGGTGAGAAGAGCTTCTGTACCCTCTCCAGATATGCCACTCCCCCAGGACCCCCATGTGTTCACCAACCCAGAAACTCTCCAAGCCGTTTCATTAAGAGTTTGTATGGAGCTGTTCTTACATAAGAATGACTAACTGAATTATTGGTCATTGTTGATTAAGTCAACCTCCAGTCCCAAGTGGGGCTGAAAGTTCCAGCCCTGTAATCACATGTTGGTTCCCTAGGCAACCAGCCCCACCATGTAGCTACCTAGGATGCCCCACTGCCAACTAATTATTAGCATACACAAAGACTCTTATTATTTCAGGGAATTCAAGGGTTGTAGGAGCTCTGTGACAGGAAACGGGATCAGAGACCAAATATATATATTTCTTATTATGTCACGTGTTTCATTACCATTAATTTCTAAATGTTTCTTAATTCAGCTGTATAATAGAGGAGGAAAGTAAGAATCCATGACCCAACCTTTAAAAACCCTAGTTCTCACAAAGAAGGAATCCCTTGCAAGATATGTTCCATGAGAAGAAAGCAGAAATCATAAAAAATACTGAAAGCTAAAATTGTGTTTAAATGTAAGTAATATCTAGTATCAATCCTCTTCCCTGAAAAATGGAAGAAAAGAACGTTTGAGTGAGTGAAAGATGAGAGGTTAGTGACTCTAATTGATTTAAACAGTTTTCTGGGAATGTCACCTTGTTCTGGACACCAATCAAACATAAAAGTTTATGAGACCTTTTTCACATTGTTTTTATTAAATAAGAGAGTTAAAACCTATTTAATCAAATAATGTCATTGGCTATTTATTTTTATTACAGTAACATTATCTGGTTTCATCTTATAAATGTCACCTTGTTTTCCTTGTAATTAAAAAACTTAGATTAAGTGCTGGTTGTTAGATCAATTTGTTTTTAGCAGTTTATGATATTCTTTTAAATTAAGTACATAGAGATAGTTTGATGATGGTAACTAACAGAATTAAGAAATTCTTTCCAATTTTTCATATACAAGTCTTATTTTTAAAAACATCAGAGTATCACACACACATACATATTAACAATATTTCAAAGAAATACTGTGCTTTCTATTGTGTTCCTTGCTTCACAATTAATTTCTGTTCTATCTATGTTAAACAATTAAAAATTAAGTGGAGCAATTGAGCAAAAAGGGAAAAGGATTCATGGATATGGCAACAGTGTGGTGATTAGTGGGGTGAGAGGGGTATATCGAGACTAGATGGTAATAGAAAAAAATACAATAAAGAGTTAAAAAATTAAAAATGAGAAGCATAATATTGATTTATCTTTTTTATAACTTACCATAAATTAATAAATGTTTATTATGTTTTTACTAATATATCTTATAAGAGGTATTCTGCAAGATGGATATTTCAATATGCATTTGTAACATACCTAGTTTTATGGAAAAATGATATGTTATCTTTTTTCTGACATTAAAGATGGATTTGGCTAATAATTTTTAAAATAAGGCTTGGACACTTCCAGTCAAGATAGAGATGTAGGTAAACATGGCTTGCCCCATCACATGGCCACATCAAAATTGCAACTAAACTATAGAACAACCATCACTCAAAACCATCAAAAATTGAGTAGAATGGAAGTCTGACAGCTATGGAATTGAAGAAACCATATCCATCCAGACTGGTGGGAGGGACAGAGACATGGAATGGGCTGGTCCCACATCCATGTGTGGTGGATAAAAACTCAGGAGTTATATCTTGTGAGCAAGGAGTCCCAGCCCCACATCAGGCCTCCCACCCTAGGGTTCCAGTGTTGGGAATATAAATCCCTATAACTTTTGTCTGCAAAAAAACAGTAGGATTGAGTCAGTGGAAGAAATTTCTGGAGTGCCAAGCAGTTCCTCTTAAAGAACCCACACAGGGACTTAATCAGACTCATTCATTCTGAGTTCCGGCACTAGGGGAGCAGCTTGAAAGTCACGAGTGGTAGCACTAGTTGGTGTAGCTCAGTGAATTAAGTGTCAGACTGCGAACTAAAGGGTTGCCAGTTCTATTCCCAGTGTAGGGCACATGACTGGGTTGCAGGCCAGGTCCCCAGTAGGGGGAGTGCAAAATGCAATTACACATTGATGTTTCTCTCACTCTCTTTCCCCTTCCCTTCCTTTCTCTAAAAATAAATAAATGAAATCTTTTAAAAAAGAAAAAAAAAAAGAAAGAAAGTCACCAGTGGCATACAGGAAGGAACTGAAATGTCTGGCATCAAAGTGAGAGCTGGGGAACAGCTTTCTCCTGGACAGAAAGGCTGGCAGAGGCCATTGTCCCTTTTATGAACCCTCCTCCCACAGAACCACAAAGCCAGCAGGTGGGTGCCATATCTGAGATTTCATCAGCCTATCTAACACTATTTGCTGCACCCTAGAGATCCCCTGAGGCTCTATCCCATCTGACTGATGGGCCCACCCAAGCTAATCTTCACTAACCTTCTGTATAATTTTTGAAACAAAAGCAGGCCCATTATTGCTCTGGATGCTGCTGAGTAGGCCAAAGTGAGAGATTATTTCCTTCAGTAAGTCTTTCACCACCTCGAGGATTTCCCCATTCTAGTAGGATAGGTTTCTATGCACCCTGAAAAGATGTCAACAAAGACTAACAAATATTTCCACCCTTGGACCCTTGACATCTGGGTAAAGTCTATTTGCCAGCCCTCAAATGGGCTCTGTCATTGGTATTGTTTCCCTTCTTACTTTTAATGGTGATCTGTCTCAGGGTTGTTCTTCTGACACACAACACATCTAACAATTACTTTTCATATGGCTTTAGAAATTCCAGGACCTGTGGCCCACAGTTTAATATACTTGGTTAATGAGTTCTTACATAGTGAGAGAACTCATGCAAATGCTTCGTGACTGGCTCTACTAAAAGTTCAGGAAGCCATATTACTCCTGTCTGATTCTTTCTCCATCAGCTCCTTTTTCATCAAAAACCCAGCTCTCAGCTTTCTCTAAGTCTATGGTCAAATATTTAGGGTCAAATTTTGATGAGTTTAGAACATGTACCAAAGGCATTATAAATGTTCCTTTATAAGCCTCTTTCGCTGCTCAATCAGCCAAACTGTTTCCTCTAGCCACCTCAGTGTCCTCTTTCTGATGTCCTGGGCCGTGTATAACTGCCACATGTAAAGGTACCTGAACAGCCTCTAATAATTTTAAAATTTCTGCTGCATGCCTAATCTCTCTGTTATTAGAGGTTAACAGTTCCTTTTCATTTCAGATCATACCACGTGACTGCAAAACTAGGAAAGCTTACCTTGAGTTGGTATACACATTCACCCTCTTCTCCTGTGACAATTCCAGTGCCCTTGTCAATGCAATCAGTTTAGCTTTCTGAGCAGAGGTTCCCAGATGTAAGGCCTTGACTTCTACTATTCTCTTCAAGAATCAAAACCGCATACCTAGACTTTCTGTTTCCTTTGTCCATATCACTGCTTCCATCTGCATGGAGAGTCCAGTCTGCCTCTTGTAGAGGATAATCCTATAAATCAATTCTGCTAGAATACATTTCATCAGTTATGTGAGCACAGTCATGTATTAGCAAAGTCGAGTCAGGCTCTGGGAGAAGAGAGGCAGGATTTAACTCACAATTTTGAGGGAGACATTGTGATTGTTGAGAAAAATGGCTTGGCACTTGCCCATTCTTCGAACAGTGAGCCACAAATTTCCCTTTTGCTCCAGCAGGCTCAACACTTGGTGGGGTGCATAAGTGGTAATAGGCTGTCCCAAGGAAAATTTTCAGCTTCTTGTAAGCACTTGCAGGTGGCTGTCACAGCTCTCACGCAGGCTGGCCATCCCTGGACAGTGTCATCTACTTTCCTTGACAAGGAAGTGATGGGTTGAGAAATGTCACTAAGTATTTGGGCAAGGACACCTGGGGCAATGCCCTGCCTTTCATGAATATATAGCTGGGAAGGCTTTAGTAGGTTTGGAAGCCCCAAGGCTGGTGTAGAAGCCAGGTGCGCCTTCAGGGACTCAAAAAGCCTGAGTGCAGTCCTTCATCCATTTGAAAGGGATATATACTCTGTTCCTTTCAGAGTTTTTCCAGTTTAACAGATCTGATGTAGAAAATGGCATATGTGCCCAATAATACCTAGTGGGCTGGCCGTCGGGCAGTATTTCCACTGGAAGTTTTTGCAAAGGCTATTGCCCTGCCCTGGTAGAGGCTTTTCCTCCACCGAACGTGGTTCCCTGATGGGTTTGAGATGGTGAGGCCAGTTCAGGCTCACTTTCCCAGTTCCCTCAGCTGAGCAAGGAGGAAGATGCCGAGGGCTGGAGGGGCCCTGGGAACCCTGACCGTGCTTGCAGCAGCCATAACATCTAGATCTTCCTGGGCCCTCTCCTCTGAGCTTCTGCTGTCTTTCACAGGCAAATTCCCTTTTCTCTGGACCATGAATCTATTTCCTTTAATCCTTCATCCTGATCATGTAAGCTCATGAACGTTTCTAGGTAAGGCATTTTGTCCCACTTCCCTGACCTTTGACAAAACAACTCTAGTTACAGTATGATACAGTGCCTTAAAGACCCATTCAGCAGCCAGTGCTCTCCTGAGTCTAGATCATACAATACATAAGCCAAACAGTGTTACAAGAAAAATCACTTTCTTCTTAGTATAGGTTTATAAGCATAGGTCAACCAATTAGCTAAAACTTGCCCCAAAGGGCTGCTTCCCGGAACAGAGGTTTCCCGCCCCACCCCCCAACTCTACCACACAGAGCTCTGTAATGTCACAAAAACCAGAAGGCACTTTGATTAACCCAGAAGACACCTTTTTACCAGGCAGAACTCTGTAAATCAGAAAACTTCTTAATTCCTAATGATCTAAGCCATGGCCCAGGATTGTAACCTGAACCAGAAGGTGCAGTGATTCAATCAAAAGTGAAGATGATGGGAAGTGTCTAGAGTTGGAGGAAGAGAGTCCCCAAGTGAAATCACCTGGCAGCTGCTAGGAAGTCTCCAAACTGATACCCCAAGGCCCCCCGGTCCACATAGCCAATGGGACTCCCCAGCAAATAACCAGACTTACTAAACAGTCCCGCAGTCTGTCCCAGTGGAGTTGCCAAAATATGAAACTGGAAAAGTCGGAATTCATGCAGCCTGTCACCTACCCGACCTAATATACAGAGACAGAGATTGAATCCTTATGGGCACTTTATTCAGATGGCCAGCAATCTGAGAAAACAGTGGGTTTGTACCCTAAAAGACCATCTTAAATTCCATCTTAAACTGACCCTTTTTATAAGGAGAAGAAAAGTATAGATAAGGGGTCTGAAATTCAAGGGAGAAAAGTACAGGTAAGGGATTTGGAATTCAGGAAAGAAGTTAACCAGATAAAAGCTGTAGTCCTGCAATTTCCCTAACATCCTTTCATCCACTGACCAGCGATTTTCTTTATCTGTGTCCTGTGTCTTCTGTCCTGGGTGATTTTCTTTATCTGTGTCCTAGGCGGCAGACTGTCTCTCCCAGGAACACAATGGCTCAGATACCACCTTGATTGCTTATGGTCTCTTCTGGAGCACAGAGGTTCAGGTAGTCTCCTCCAGTCAGGGTGGGCTGTGCCTGCAGTTCCTAAAACAATATCTTTTTACATGCATTAACTATGAGGCTTATTAACTATTATATTAAACTAAAATTTTCCAACTATTGAATCCCCCATCAAAGAAAGAATATTAAAAGCAGCAAAAGAAAAGAAGTTAGTTACTTACAGGGGAGTTCCCATAAGACTGTCAGCTGACCTCAGAAAAAACTTTGCAGGCTAGAAGTGATTGGCAAGAAATATTCAAAGTCACAAAAAGCAGAGACCTACAGCCAAGATTGCTCTACCCAGCAAAGCTATCATTTAGAATCTAAGCGTAGATAAAATGTTCCCATACTAGAAAAAACTAAAGAAGATCATCATCACCAAACCATTATTATATGAAATGTTAAAGGGACTTATTTAAGAAAAAGAAGATCAAAACTATGAACAATAAAATGGCAAAAAATACATATCTGTCAACAATTGAATATAAAAAGAAACTAAGCAAACAAGAACAGAGACAGAATCATGGACACAGAGAGCATTTTGATAGTTTTCTGATGGGAGGTGTTGTGATGGAATGGGTGGAGAAGTGAGGGGATTAAGAAGTGCAAATTGGTAGTTACAAAATAGACATGGAGATGTAAAGTACAATATAGGAAATGAAGTAGCCAAAGAACTTATATATGCATGACCCATGAACACGAACAATGGTGCGAGGATTGCCTGAGGGACTGTGGGATCCAGGTGGAGGGGCGCAAGGGAGGGAAATAAGAAAAACTGTAATATCATAA
This sequence comes from Pteronotus mesoamericanus, assembly GCF_021234165.1. NCBI lineage: Eukaryota > Metazoa > Chordata > Mammalia > Chiroptera > Mormoopidae > Pteronotus > Pteronotus mesoamericanus. The sequence goes on along the minus strand of NW_026555105.1, from coordinate 28,604,111 downwards.
TCAATAAAATACAATTTAAAAAATAAAGTTACAGAAAAAGTGAAAAAATATATAAATAAAATAAAAATACGGCCAGGCTTTACCAATTAAGTCACTCAGGGCCTTTTTAATGACTCGACCTGTAGCTCTGACTTTGCATAAAGAAAGAAAAATGTGTTAAGGCATGTAATATCGTCAGGCATTTTTTAAAAATATTTTATTTGGAAGGCATTAAAAATTAACAATATTTTGATTTTCTAAAATTTTCAGTGTGTATATTTAGTTGAAAGAGCGAAAAGCCTACTTAGTGATACTTGATTATTCTTGGTAAATCCTTTTTGCTATTCCCCCCAGAAATTGAGATATTGAAGAACTCTAGTGAATTAGGATACAAATAATTTTGCAAGCCTGGGGGTTTTCAAGTGTTCAGCAAAACTGAAGGAGAGCTTTGTCAAGTTCTTTGCTTATAGAATCGTTAAAAGATTTTTATGATAAGTTACCATGTGTCTTGGGATATATTTGGAAAGTTCAAATAATTGAATGCCATGGCTATAATAAAACTTCCTTCAATCCTGTGCACTTTTTATGGGAACAAATTTCAGTTATTATATATGCAAAAAAGTATAGAAATAAAATCTGTGATCAGGCTCATGTCCTTGTAGCAATTAAAAAATATATATCTGTCTTTCATAAATATGCACAAATGTATGAATTAAGAAAATGTGTTATTTTTTTAAATTAATTTATTTACTTTTTAAATACATTTGTCTCTGCCTTCCCCCCACCTCTTTCCCTTGCCCCCTCCCACCTTCCCTCCCTCAGCTCTTCCCCTTTGGTTTTGTCCATGAGTCCTTGCTATATGTTCCTTGACTTTCCCCTTCCCTTCCCTTTCCCTGCCCCCCCCCCCTTCCCTCTTGTCTCTGTTGATTTCTTTTCCTTTCAGTGTTGCTGGTCATATTTTCCTTGCTTCTTTGCATTGTTGGTTAGGTTCCGCTTATAGGTGAGATCATATGGTATTTGTCTTTCGCCCCCTGGCTTATTTCGCTTAGCATGATGCTCTCCAGTTCCATCCATGCTGTCGCAAAGTTTAGTACTTCTTTTTTTCTTTCTGCTGCGTAGTATTCCATTGTGTATATGTACCATAATTTTTTGATCCAGTCATCTACTGATGGGCATTTAGGTTGCTTCCAACACTTGGCTATTGTAAATTGTGCTGCTATGAACATTGGGGTGCATAGGTTCTTTTGTATTGGCATTTTGGTGTTCTCAGGGTATAGTCCCAGCAGGGGAATCGCTGGATCAAAAGGCAGTTCCATTTTCAGCTTTCTGAGGAAATTCCACACTGCTTTCCATAGTGGCTGCACCAGTCTGCATTCCCACCAACAGTGTACTAGGGTTCCCTTTTCTCCACAGCCTCGCCAGCACCTGTTGTTTGTGGATCTGTTTATGATGGCCATTCTGACCGGTGTGAGGTGGTACCTCATGGTGGTTTTGATCTGCATTTCTCTGATGGCTAGTGATGCAGAGCATCCTTTCAAATGCCTCTGGGCCCTCTGTATCTCCTCCTTGGAAAAGCATCTGCCCAGGTCCTTTGCCCATGTTTTGATTGGATCGTTTGTCTTCTTGGAGTAAAGTCGAGTGAGTTCTTTGTATATCTTGGAGATCAAACCTCTATTTGATGTATCATTAGCAAATATATTTTCCCAAACGGTTGGCTCCCTTTTCATTTTGCTGATGTTTTCTTTAGCCGTGCAGAAGCTTCTTATTTTGATGAGGTCCCACTTGTTTATTCTTTCCTTTATGTCCCTTACTTTAGGAGACATATCAGTGAAAAAATTGCTGTGTGGGATATCTGAGAGTTTCCTGCCAATGTTCTCCTCTAGGACTTTGATGGTGTTGTAACTTATATTTAAGTCTTTCATCCATCTTGAGTTTATTTTTGTGTATGGTGTCAGCTGATGATCCAATTTTAATTTTTTGCATGTAGCCATCCAGCTCTCCCAACACCATTTGTTGAAGAGGCTGTTATTGCCCCATTTTATGCTTCTGCCCCCTTTGTCGAATATTAGATGTCCATAGAGACCTGGGCTTATTTCTGGGCTTTCTATTCTGTTCCACTGGTCTATGGGTCTGTTCTTGTGCCAGTACCAGATTGTTTTGAGTATAGTGGCTTTGTAGTAGAGTTTGATGTCTGGTATTGTGATCCCTCCTACTTTGTGTTTCTTTCTCAAAATTGCTGCGGCTATTCGAGGTCGTTTATGGTTCCATATAAATTTTTGAAATGTCTGTTCTATTTCTGTGAAATACGTCATTGGTATCTTAATAGGGATTGTGTTGAATCTATAAATTGCTTTTGGTAGTATGGACATTTTGAGGATATTAATTCTTCCAATCCATGTGCACGGTATATGCTTCCATTTATTTGTGTCTTCCTTAATTTCTTTTTTCAATGTTGTATAGTTTTCTGCATACAGGTCTTTTGTGTCTTTGGTTAAATTTATCCCTAGGTACTTTATCTTTTTTCGTGCTATATCGAATGGTATATTTTTCCTGATTTCTTCTTCTTCTATTGCATTGCTGGTGTACAAAAACGCCTTTGATTTCTGAATGTTGACTTTGTATCCTGCTGTTTTGCCAAATTCACTTATTAGGTTGAGGAGTTTTTTGGTAGAGTCTACAGGGTTCTCTATGTACACTATCATGTCATCTGCAAACAGTGATAGTTTTACTTCCTCCTTTCCTATTTGGATGCCTTTTATCTCTTTCTCTTGTCTGACCGCTGTGGCTAGGACTTCCAATACGATGTTGAAAAGAAGCAGTGAGAGCGGACATCCTTGTCGTGTTCCCGATCTTAGTGGGAAAGCTTTCAGTTTTTGCCCATTGAGTATGATATTGGCTGTAGGTTTTTCATACATGGCCTTTATTACGTTGAGGAATGCCCCATTTATTCCCATTTTGCTGAGTGTTTTGATCATAAATGGGTGCTGTACCTTGTCAAATGCTTTTTCTGCATCTATCGAGATGATCATGTGGTTTTTGTCTTTTCTTTGATTTATGTGGTGTATCACGTTTACTGATTTGCGTATATTGAACCATCCCTGCATCCCTGGGATGAATCCCACTTGATCGTGATGGATAATCTTTTGAATGTATTGCTGGATGCGGTTTGCCAATATTTTGTTGAGGATTTTAGCATCTATGTTCATCAGCGAAATTGGCCTGTAGTTTTCTTTCTTTGTAGGGTCTTTATCTGGTTTTGGGATCAGGGTGATGCTGGCCTCATAGAAGGAGTCTGGCAGTCTTCCTTCCTCTTGGATTTTTTGGAATAGTCTGAGAAGGACAGGGGTTAGCTCTTCCTTAAATGTTTTGTAAAATTCTCCTGGGAAACCGTCTGGCCCTGGGCTTTTGTGTGCTGGGAGTTTCTTGATTACTGCTTCAATTTCCCCAACTGTTATCGGTCTGTTCAAGCTTTCTGTTTCTTCCTCCTTCAGTGTTGGAAGATTATACTTTTCTAAAAATTTGTCCATTTCATCAAGATTTTCAAATTTCTTGGCATATAATTGTTCATAATAGTTTCTGATGATCATTTGTATTTCTGTGGTATCAGTTGTTATTTCTCCTCTTTCATTTCTGATATTATTAATTTGGGTCCTCTCCCTTTTTTTCTTGATGAGTCTGCGTAAAGGTTTGTCCACTTTATGAATCTTTTCAAAGAACCAGCTTCTGGATTGGTTGATCCTCTGAATTCTTCTTTTTGTCTCTATGTCATTCAGTTCTGCTCTAATCTTGACTATTTCCTTCCTTCTACTTGCTCTGGGATTTATTTGTTGTTGTTTCTCCAGTTCTTCAAGTTGTAGTGTTAGGTCTTTTATTTGAAATGTTTCTATCTTTTTAAGGTAAGCCTGTATTGCTATGAACTTCCCTCTCAGGACCGCCTTTGCTGTGTCCCATAGGTTTTGGTCAGTTGTCTGTTCATTTTCATTTGTTTCCAGAAATTTTTTGATTTCTTCTCTTATCTCATTATTGACCCATTCATTGTTTAATAGTGTACTGTTCAGTCTCCATGAGTTTCCAAGTTTTTGAAGTTTCTCTTTGAGTTTGATTTCGAGTTTCAAGGCCTTGTGGTCTGAGAAAAAGTTTGGTATTATTTCAATTTTCCTGAATTTACTGAGGCTTGCTTTGTGTCCTATCATGTGGTCTATCTTTGAAAAACTGCCATGAGCATTTGAAAAGAATGTGTATTTTTCTTCTTTGGGATGTAAGGTTCTATATATGTCAGTTAAGTCTCTTTGATTCAGTGTTTCTTTCAGCGCCACAATATGTTTATTAATGTTTTGTTTGGAAGATCTGTCCATTTTTGACAGTGGGGTGTTGAAATCCCCTACTATCAGTGTGTTGCTATCTATATCTTTTTTGAAGTCATCCAACAATTTCCTTATAAACTTGGGGGCTCCTATATTGGGAGCATAGAAGTTTACAATGTTGATGTCTTCTTGATAGATTCTTCCTTTAAGTATGATAAAGTGCCCCTCTGGGTCTCTCTTTATGGCCTTTGCTTTGAAATCGACTTTGTCTGATACAAGTATGGCAACGCCAGCCTTTTTCTCATGTCCATTTGCTTGGAATATTATTTTCCATCCCTTTACTTTCAATCTGTGTAGGTCTTTTGCTCTGAGGTGGGTCTCTTGTAGGCAGCATATGTGTGGGTCATGTTTTCTTATCCATTCAGCTACCCTGTGTCTTTGGATTGGGGCATTTAGTCCATTCACATTGAGAGATATTACTGATAGAAACTTACTCTTCTTTTCTCTTTGTACTTGTGTTCCTCTCTGTCTCATTCTTTTCCTTCATCTGCTTACACCAGTCCCCTTAGCATATCTTGGAGTGCTGGTTTGGTAGAGATGTATTCTTTTAGCTTTCTTTTGTCTGGGAAACTCCGTATTTCTCCTTCTATTTTAATGGAGAGCCTAGCTGGGTAGAGCAGCCTTGGCTGTAGGCCCTTGCTTTTCATGGCTTGGAATATTTGTTGCCATTCCTTTCTGGCTTGTAGTGTTTCTGTTGAGAAGTCAGCTCCTAGGCATATCGGGGCCCCCTTGTATGTTACTTTCTCCTTCTCCCTTGCTGCCTTGAGGATTCTCTCTTTGTCTTTGACATTTGCCATTTTAATGATGATGTGTCTTGGAGTGGACCTCCTTGGGTCCTTCTTGAGTGGGGTCCTCTGTGCCTCCTGGATCCATGAGAGCCTTTCTCTCCTCAAATTAGGGAAATTTTCCATCATTACTTTTTCGAGGAGGTTCTCTATCCCTTGCTCCTCTTCTTCTCCTTCTGGTATCCCTATTATACGGATATTATTATGTTTCAGGTTGTCCTGCATTTCCCTAAATGCTTCTTCATTCTTTTTGAGCCATTTTTCCATTTCTTGTTCTTTCTGGGAGCTTTTTTCTACTTTGTCTTCCATCTCACTGATTCGATCCTCAGCTTCATCCAGCCTGCTTTGGATTCCTTCTACTGTGTTCTTCAATTCAGAAATGGTATTCTTCATATCCTCTTGTGTCTTCTTGATAGTTTCTATGTCCTTTTCCAAGCTGATATAGTTTGCTGTAAGATCCTGATAGTTTCTCTGCAGTTTCTCATAGTTATCTTTGAGCTGGCTGAGCTCATTGAGCTTCCTTAGAACCATTGTTTTAAATTCCATATCTGATAGTTCCCTTGCCTCTATTTCATTGAGCTCTCTCTGTGGGGAGTCCCCTTTTCCACTCATTTGGGGGGAACTTCTTTTTCTTCCCATTTTTGTGAGAGTCTGTTAAGTATTTTTGTCCTTTACTTTTCTTTCTGGGCTTGCCTCTGATGATGTCAGTTGTTGACCCTATAGGGCCTTGGGTTGTTTGTTTGAGCCTTTCAGGAGTCTAATGCCTGTGTCTGACTCCTGCTTGGAGCAGCTCTGTGACCCCTTCAGTCAGGGCTGGGCTATTTTTTGGGATCTCTCTGCGCTCTCACGAGAGCTCCTTGAGCGTGTTCCCAGCGCGGCAGGGTCCCCCACCTGCCTGGGCTCACATGTGTTTGTCCCAGACCAGGGGGCTTATTCGCGACCTCCCGTGCTCATCTGGCCTCCCTGGCACGCGAGCTTCCGGGCACTGGTCAGTTTAGGGTCTTCTATTGTGTGTTTTCCCCGCTTTTGGCTCTTTGGGTGCGTTGCTTGCCCTCACCAAATGGGGACTACGGAAATGGGAGGAAATCAGCTCTAGAACTCTCCGGTTAATCCTGTTTCTGGTCTCTCCTCCAGGGATTCTGGGCAGCTCTACTTATTTTGTGGGCCGCTCCGCAATCGCGGCGGGTAGGTCAATTTATGCCTGCCCTTGCCCCTCTGTGCAATCCCTCGCAGGCCGTATGGGTGCCAGTCTGTGTGAGGCCTTGCCGGCAGGTGCAAGCGTTTGCCAGCCCGCGTGAGTCACACACACGCTCGCCAACCCTCGCCAGTCACTCGGCGCAAGTGTGCGCACCTGCTCTGGGTGTTTTGGGGGTGTCTATGTTTGCTTTTCGGCTTTTGGCTCTTTGGGGGGTGTGGCCTCTTCCCGCGCAATGGAGACTTCGGCAAGGAGAAGGAGTCAGGACTCCCCGGTTCCTCCTCCCGTTCTTTCTCCAATGCCTCCGTTTCTAGTCTCCCCTCAGGGGCCTCTGGGCAGTTCTGTGACCCCTTCGGCCGAGGATCCAACCCCTGTGCAGACTGCGTTTCAATCGCAGGCAGTCTGGTTCATGCGCGCCCCGCTTCTTCCTCTTTGGGGTCGCGCCTTTCCAGCCCACAATGGAGACTACCGAACGGGGAGGGAGTCGGGACTCCCCGGTTCCTCCTCCCGTTCTTTCCCCAATGCCTCCGTCTCCAGTCTCTCCTCAAGGCTCTCCCAGCCAGTCTGCACTCAGCCCCGTAGCTCACAGGCACAAGCTGTGTGCGGAGCGCACAAAAGTCAGGTTAATTGATTCCCTTATGCCTGAGCGAGATGGTAGCTGCAGAGTGGGAAGTGTGTTATCACCCGGGCTCCACCAGCTGCAGTCTCAGTTCTCTTCACAAAGTTTTCCTCACCAGTCTTTTCCCAGGCACCAGCCCACCCTGCTGCCGCCTGTACCCAGCGATCAAGTAGGGTGGCTGCCGCTGCAACTTTTGCGTTTGCCCTTTAAATGTCTTTTTGCATCCCCGGCCACCTGTCTCTGGCAGAGAGCGCCCCTAAGCTTTTTGGAGTTGCGTTTTGTCTGTATTTTCTCGGCTTTAGCTGCTGTAGTTTAGGGGTTCCTGTTTATGATTCAGACCCCGTTCTTCTCGGAGGGACGCTAACTGGCCGTTTCAATGTCCCTCTGGTGCCAGTGCCCGTGCGCACCCAGCCCACCCTCTCGAGCCTCCACCGCAATTCTCACCCGTTGGGATGTGTGAGAGTCGAATCCACTGTCCGCGGCACCAAGGCTCCTCTCCCACTATCGCTCCACTGCTTTCCAGGTGATTACTCCATTATTTAGTTGCAATTCCAGTTTGGTTTTGGGAGGAGGTCAGCGTGACTCCCTTTCACTCCTCCGCCATCTTTTTCTCTCAAGAAAATGTGTTATTTATGTCATTTAGAGGTGTATTTGTAAAAACCTTTATTTTTATGTTTAATATTTATCAAATTTGTAATAGATTTATAATTTTTATTAATTATAAATTACCAATAACTGAAGTGTTATTTCAGTATGTTTTTAACATAAACTTTATGTTAAAACATTTTTCAATTTATTATACATATTTTTGGAACTTAAATATTGAATGAGCAATAAAAGCTGTCAAATATAAAACAAATTACATTAGGATAAAATTCTGTAGGGAACTGTAACAAAAATTTGATTTCATGCAGTAAAAAAATGTAATTAAAATTACTGACTCTCATTGGGAAATTTCTTCTTTTTAATGAATGATGCTAAATTTCAAAATGCCATTTGTAGTCAGATTTCTTTGGATATACTTAAACTATGATGTAACAGTGTTATTACATCATTGGATTCAAGTCAAAATTAGGGAGGAGATCAATAGTTCTTCAAAATTAGTTCTGAGATTTGGCAGCCAAATATTCCAGGGCCATTGTCTTAAGATTCTACTTCTAGGGAAACGGGTTTACGTGTGGGCAGCATCAGGGCCACGTAGCATCCCAGCCACAAGGTGGTGAGGATGCTTTGAAACTGGGATGAGCTGTGTTAGAAGTACAGACAAAAATATCTCAGAAAGAACCTTTGTCATTCTCACTGCCAGCACAGCTAACCTCTCATCTCGGTTTTCGTGGCTCTTCCAATAAAATTCCAGTTCCTGCAATTCATGGCTCCTGTTAGTAGGTAAAATTATGCAAAATTTTGCCTTTCTGTGCCATGCTAGAGTATTCTTTAACAAGCCTGCCTGAAGTTCACCTGATGGTCTAGGGAAATGAGGTCCAATATGAACTTTCTGTGATGTTTGGAAATGATCTGTATCTGAGCTGGTCCATATGATAGCCACTAGCCGCGTGTGTCTACTGGGTATCTGAAATATGGCTAATGCAACTAAAGAACATTAACTTTATATAAGTTTAATGAATTTAAATGTAAATAGCCACATGTGACTGAGCTACCACATTGTACAGAACAGCTCTAGTATAACGGACCTTTGTTTGATTTACTGTTTATGGTACTATTGATTAGGCCTGCTTCTCCAAAGTTAAATATTAACTTCTAAAAGACTGATAAGTGGCAAATGACTTCTGTCCTGTATTACAGGGCAATAAAACTGTTTTATTGCCCTATAGTACATTAACCAGTTTTGTATTTAATTAAAAATCCTATTTCAATAGTTTTTTTGCTGACAGTATGTGCTTCTGTCTTTTGAACTTTCCTTTTAACCAGCCTTACCATCCTATTTCTCCCATTAATGGGGCTCTGCTATTAATTGACACATGTTTCATATATATATTTGTGAGAAAGTAGCATTTTTGAAGTTTTTGAAAACTATACTCTAATGTTGCTTCCCATTTGAATTCATTTACTATTTACTGAGTTCATCTAGTCCTAGAGTTTTGCTCCTGGATGTAAGCTGGAAATACTTTCTAATTACTTGGCTCTGTTTGGATCTCAATTTCTGTTTATATTTGATAGAGAAAAAATATGGATTTTAGAGTTATTTAGGTCTTAACCCAGCTGAAGATCCCAGCTCTGCCGCTTACATCACTGTTTAACTTGGGAAAAGTTATTATGGTAAAAATAATAGGAACTACCTACTAAGGTTGCTATGAAGAGCAAATGAAACATCCTAGTAATAAGCTCAGCATTGTGCTGAGTAATATTGTTTAAAACTAGTGGCTTCGAGTGCTCTAAGTGTCTAGCCTTATCTCCTTTTTCCTTATTGGCTTGTGGCCTTTTGGAGCTCTGGAAACTTACTTCTGTCCCCACCCTTTACTGTATAATGTTCACTGAAGCCACTGTTCTGGGTTAAATTGTGTCCCTCTAAAATTCATGCATTAAAGTCCTACGCCCCAGTACCTCAGAATGTGACTACATCTGGACATAGGGTCTTTAAAAAAGGTAATTAAGTTAAAATGAAGTCACAAAGGTGGATCCTGATTCATTAGGAGTGGTGTCATTAAAAAAAGGAAACTTGGATACAAGCAGGTACCAGGGGGAAGACCATGTGAAGACACAGGAGAAGACGGCCCTCTACAGGCCAGGAGGAGGGGTTTCAGAAGCACCCAACCCGGCCAACACCGCAGCCTCAAACTCTCAGCTTAATTTTTTCGATTTAATTTTCCTCTTCCTCTCCCAAGCTGGCTCAGGCTTGTCCTTCTGGTGGTGGCGGCCAGACTCTAAGAATGTCAATGCAAGAGAGGAAACCTCTTGAGACTCATGCTCAGAAATGGCATGATACCACATTTGCTTCATTCTATTGGCCAAAGACAAGCACAAGGCCAGCCCAGAGTCACTGGGTGGGGAACTCTCCTGGCAGGAGGACTGGCAAAGTCACCTTGGAAACATAGATTTAGGAAGGAGCAGATAATATGAACAATTTTTTGTAATTTGCTAAATATGGGCCTAGTATATATTATATTTTGATGTTTTGGAAATTTTGCACTTTACTTTTTGCATCAGTGTCTTCTCATGGTATCTTTTTCCATCTTCAGAGCAAAATGCACATCAAAATTTGCAAATTGTGGAAAATTAACAATTACATGGGTTAAATTTTCATTTTCTATGGTGTTCACTTAATTCAAACAGTATTTTAGGTGCAAAATAATCACAGGAGGCAGTTTCTCCTCTCAGGGGTCTTACAATATTAATACATTGGCTATCCAGATGTCCAAATATACCCTCTCTACAGGGAATATGCCAGTATCTGTGCATTACCACCTCCTAAATGCTGCGCACTTTACTATTGTCTCCCATAGCTGACTCTCCTTCTTCCTTCCATCCCTTTTTCCCAAACACCATATCTGTCTCCCTCCTTTAAAAAGCACACTCAAAAAAAAAAATAAAAATAAATAAATAAAAAAGAAAAATAAAAAAATAAAAAAAAACAAGACAAAAAGGAAAAAAAAAACCAAAAAAAACAAAAAAAGCACACTCACATCTTCTCTGAGACATTGCACCTTCCATTTCTTAACACTGATCACAAAGTCCTATACAAAGCAATCGGCAATTACAAAATAAAAACACTTACAAATATTCAAAATTTAAAATTCATATAACTGTTTTCAAATGATACAATTTCATGCCTGCAACAAATAAGAAACTCAGCTAAAAACATTAATAGACTTATTGAGGAAACTCAGTAAAATGGATGGATACATGATAAGTATATATAATGTGTGTGTGTATTAAATCCACTTTGTGTTGGATATGTCTCTCCATTAAATTTTCATGGACATTGGAAACAATCATTTATCCACTTAATACTATCTATTATTTAATTGTTGTATTTCATTACTTAATTTTGGGCTATTAATGCATCCTAGGCTATGAGAAATTAGTTAAAGTCTTGTTAAATGTATAGTCTTGTGAATTTTTCCTTATATTGCTTATTTGTCTGTCTTAAGACTGATAGTCCACATGTACATATTCATGACTGTTACGGCTTTAATATAAAACAAGACTGTCTTATTCTACCATCTTATTGCTAATTCTATATTCAGTAACTAAAAATTCCATTGTTTTTATTTTTGGTTTTGTCAATATACAGGGTCCAGCAGAAGTAATGCTTGCTTGAGTGTGGTTGGTAGGGTAATAATATGAGTGTAATAATTTATAGTTTTAATCTGAACATTTCACCTAAAATGTCATATGGTGTGCTTGAGTGTGATATTGAGTGTGATATTACAGAATTACATTCTTATGATTTTGTATTAAAATATTTTGTAATTAAAAAAAGGGGGCATTATTTGTGCTGGACCCTGTATATTCATCCACCTATTTGCATCTATTAACACAAGAATGGTTTAAAATTATCATTCTTAGTAAATATCTTAATTTTTAGATTAAAGGAAAAAAATCACCTCCTCAATAGATAATAAATTTTTATAAAATATAATACCTATTCCTCCTCCTCATCCTCCTCTCTTTATCACACACACACAACTACTAATCAACTAGAAGTAGAGGAATTTGCCCTAATTTAATAAAGGATACTTCCAGAAATATGTGATAATCATGCTAGCTGTGAAAACTAAAATTTATTCAGTAGAATGAGCTCCTACACCATTTGTAAATCTACAGCGTCATCCAATTTTCCAATTATCTCATAACATACGAAAGAAGAATGACTCGACTCTGGCCCTAAAAGCAGGGCCTGAGTGGAGGGAAGGTGGGATGGGTCTAAAGGGGAAAGAGCTTAAAGGGGGACTTGTGGCTGAAATTCCTTAGGACTGATCTCATTATCCTTTCAAACTCAGGTGGTTTCCATTTTCTCAGGCAAATGAAGGAAACTAGGCTAGACAGTCCTGAAAACTTCCTAAAAATCCCTTTGCTAAGCCTGAAGAGGATGCAACTTCTTCCCTAGATCTCTGTCCAAGTAGCCTATTCTAAGGCCCCTAACCTCACATCAAGTCTTCTTCACTTTCATCCTTCCTCCCATCCTTGATTCCAAGCCCTCTAGGTTATCTGCTGTTGGCATTACAATTCTGGCCGCCAGCGTAGTTATTAAATTAGGCAGAATGGGACTGGACATTTCTCAGCTCAGACACTGTTCCATTAATCAATTCAGAATATCAACGTGAGAGGGTAAAAGTCCTGAGTCTCACCAACCCTGACTGTATTTTAAAATTTTTAAAGCAAAATAACTCTGTGTGTGTTACAAGCCCGTGGAAGACTTGGGTCGTTTGGTGGTGGGAAATTTCTTAATGATTTAATTCAACTAAATATGAAGTATAAGGGGGAGGGGTGGGGAGGAAGAGAGAGTGAGATTTCATGTCAGCATTGTCAACCAGTAAGACTGGGCTTGAATTCATAGAGGAAATGAGACTTTGAATCTTTGGTAGGTTGAGGGGGAGGGGAGAAAAGTATAATTTAGATGGGAAGAAGGGCAGAATAAACTATCCCTCAATAGATATCCTATTGAAGAAGCCCACAGAGGAAATGAGGAAAGGAAAGGAAAAACTGTTAAAGACATGAAGATGAGAGCAAGGCCAAGGGGGCACATAGGAAATCAGAGAATGGCCTATCAAGGTCAGGCACCAAACCTCTTTCCTGGAGCAAAGGGCTGCATATGCTATCAGTTAAGCTCTGGAGCAAGAGTCTGCAGAGAGCCAGATAGTAAATACTTTTGGCTTGCAGGCCATATGGTCTCTGTTACAACTCTGTCCTTACAGCATGAAAGCAGCCATATACAATACATAAACAAATGGCCATAGCTGCATTTCAATAAAAATATATTTACAGAAATAGGTGGTGGGCACATAGGCTGTAATTTGCGAACCCCTAGTCTAGAAGAAAATTCCTTTATAGTCATTGAAGAATAAGAAATAGAATTCAAGGGGCCCCCGGAATTGAAGACTTAAGCAAGTTAAGTGCTTGGATAATTGCCCAGGAGGAGAAAATGAGAGACCTTTAGGAATAGCGATTTTCAACCTTTGTCATCTCATAGCAAACTAATTACACCAAAATTCTGTAGCACACAAAAAAATATAGTATATATTTTTTGACAATCTGACAAAAAAAAAAAAAATAGGTATAATTTTGATTCATTCACACCGGACGGCTATTGCATTGGCTGCTGTCATTTTTTTTGTTTGACAATCTCAGGGAAAAGAGGTCAGTGCTCCTGACTACATAGTCAGGTATTGCACGTTTTAAAAGCTCTTGTGGCACACCAGTTGAAAACCACTGCTCTATAAAATGCAGATATCAAACTAAGAGTACTTGAAAGGTCATTCAGACCTCTTGGAGGAGGCTACCTGATTTTCTGTGAACTAAGAAAACAAATCCAGAAAAGCCATGGTGAATTTCAGGTGAGGAGAATGTGGTTCCCTCAGTCAAGGCAGGCCTGAAACAACAGCTTCTGAGATGCTGCAAACTAGGTCCCTGGAGGCTGTGGGCCAGGCCTGATTTTCATGAAGGGCCTCATGAGTAGGTTATGAATAATACTTTTATTGACAAATTGTTCATTGGCCATTTTCTTCAGACAAGAGTTCTTTCCATGAAGATATGATGGTAAGTGAGAGCACAGCTGATTTATAGAGCTCTAGAAATACCTTAAAATAAATAAAAGTTGTCCAATATGAACAGAAAATTAAAGCACTAAAGACTTTTTTTTTTGAGGGGTTTAAAAATCAAGATACAAAGTAGGTGCTCTCAAGGAAGAAAATATGTAAAGGTTCCAACCAGAATCTTTAAAAAAATGAATCAAATAAAAGACGAAATGCTGGTAGTAAATGTGCTTGTTTGGGGAAACTTAGGAAGTATAAAATACAAAAGCAAACAAAAAGGGAAACAAAATCAAACAAAGTGTTGGAAGGCAAGAAGTCTACAGTAATAATACAAATATTTTCAAGGAATCCCATAAAACTCAAAGTGACAAAAACCTAATAAAGCTAAACTCAGCCAAAGGACAAAGTCTGATCTCTAGCAGGTTCAAGAGGAAAAAAAAAAAAAGAAGGCCTGAGGCGAGCATGGAGCAGCTACCTCAGGAAGCAGAGAAGCTGGGAGAACCATTCAAGTGGCAGTTTATGATAAAACTCAGAGGGAACTCAAGGACCTCAAGGGAACTTTTGTTTACAAAAAAAAAAAAAGGAACTTGAAGTTTTGAATAATTGCATTAGGCAGCTGAAATAACTGGCAAATCAACAGAGTGAGAAGATAAAATAAATCAGGAATGACAGATGATACATATCTCCTGGATATAATCTTTGTTAACAATAACTGGAAAAGATTGAGGCCATTTCCCATCCAAACTGAGTGATGAGGTGTCAACCAGGCATGAGCTGGAAGAACAAATAAAGAACATGAGATTTGTTCTCTGTGTTCAGCAAAACTCTGTTAGAAAATGAATGCAAAACCTTACGGCACAATGTAGGGATCCTGAAAGCACATAAAGACACAGCTCTGTAAAAGAAGCTGATTCAGGAAGAGAAAAAATTGGGAAAGAAGCAGCACAAACAATGAGCTGCAGAAGAGTTGAATGCTTAACATACAGAGAATTCAAGAAATGGAGGGGAGGAAGAGAATTATAGAAAAGAGAAATATTCATATGCAATTTGTGATAAGAAAACCCACCACTGCTTAAGACCAAAATTAATACCACTGCAAGGGGGACCTCCAAAAACCAGAATTTTCTTCTGGATGGCAGGCCCTTATAGTAGAGGCGTCCCCTACTAGGTGAGTGTTTCAGAAACCCATTTTGTATCATTGTACCAGCTGATGCTGTGAGAGGCTGCATTGATCTTCAGTGATTTTTTTTTTTTTTTGAAGACTCTTTCAATGCATTTGCCAATTCATGGTGGGTGATTTATGAGCACACCTGCCCACCACGTGCCGAGTGTTCAGCAGTTTGTGACCAAAAATGTCACGACCCCTGTGCCCCACCTTCCCTATTCACTTGATCTCCCTGCCAAGAGACTTTTTTCTATTTGTTTGTTTCCTTGGATGAAAAAAGTCCTCAAAGGGAAAAGTTTTGCTGATGTGGAAGAGGTGAAACAAAAAATAGCAGAATCACTAAACGGCATCAAAACTGATGAGTTCAAAAGCTTTTTTGAGCAGCGGGAAAAAAGTCTTGATAGGTATATTACACCGAATGGAGACTACTTTGAAGGTGACTGAAGTTTAAACATGTAAGAATAAATACACAATTTTTAATAAATTCCAGTTTTCGGAGGTCCCCCCACTCGTATATAAAAAGAGCAATGCTTCAAAAACCAAAGACTCTAAAACCAAACCCAGGAAGGCTTAATCCTGAAAGAGCCCAAAAGAAATTTTCTGAGTCAGTGGGCAAACTACATTGTACATTAGAATCACCGGGCAGGCTTGTTGAAACAAAGATGGCTGAGCCCATCACTGAGTTTCTGGTTCAGTGGATCCAGGGTGAAGCCTGAAAATTTGCATTTTAACAGTTTTCTGGTTATGATGATGCCACTGGTTCAAGGATCACACTTTAAGAATCACTTCACATTAGAATCGCCTTAGCATCTTTGAAAAGTTACTCAATTAGAATTTCTGTATGTGGGGCTCAGGCTATTTTTTGAAGCATCTCAGGTGATCCCGACATAACCAGGGTTGAGAACCACTGCAGTTAGCCAAGATGGTTCTTTCTATCAACTCACCGAAATTGGCAACAAATTACCTCTCATCCCTGCTGATGACATTTTCACCTTTTATGTCTTTCTTTTCTCTTGAGAGATTTGTCCAGAAATGAACAAGTCCAGGCCATGGGCCGCCACCTCGTCTTAGGAAGTTCTCTGATTTATCAATGGAGTAGTGACTGCCTCAGTATGGATTCTGATGAAGCTTAATTGAAAAATCCAAGGAGCCACTTGGATGATGATAGTTCATGCTTTTAATTCTGGTGCCAAAAGCTGCCACTTCTTTTACCCTAGCCACCTTTCCAGCATTTTCTCACCAACAGGAGGATGTCCACCATTCACTGGTCCATTTGGACCTCTACCTGAAGCCTGGGCAACTCATCTGTTTTTTTCCTCTTCCTGAAACCTCTGGTTTTTGCTGTACATTTCTTTCCAGACCTAAGTAAATGACCTGAGCTTTTAACCAGGATAAGAAACTTGCCTTCTGACTACTTGAGGATAGATGTGGGCACCCAAGTTTTAAAATATTCAGACTCTCTTGGTTCAAGAAAGAGCATATTATTTGGTCTCATATCAACACCTCTCTCTTTACCTCTAAACCAAATCCATGTGGCTTTTTACCTCCAGCATTTGCAAGATCTTTTCCAGCTTGAGGTGTGCTTACACCCCCTTCACACGTGTACACACATACACACTGCTCACAGCAAAGGACAAGTCATAGGCTTCTGTCAGGCTTTCAGTGTAAGACAATAAAAGGACTATTTAAATAATTCACTTCATTCAAATCCTATATTTTCCACTTTTATTGAGGTAGAATTTATGGACAAGAGTAATGCACAGCTCTTAAGCACAAAATTTGATGAGTTCTGTCAAAATAAAATCAAAGAGATCATTTGGACCATCTCAGAGAGTCTGTTACATCTTCTCTCAGTCAGTCCAAAAGGCAACCTCTGTCCTGATCTCAGTCACCACATATTAGTTTTGCCTGTTCTTAAACTTCACAGAAATGAAATCACACACTATGTCCTCAGTTGTGTCTTTTTTTGCTCAGCATAATGGCCATGAGTTTTATCCCTATTGTTCTGTCTTCAAGTTTATTCTTTCATATTCCTGAGTATTTATTATCTTATTATTTGAATACAACAGAATTATTTTCTCCATTTTTATGTTGATGGACATTTGAGTTATTTTCAGGGTTTGGCTGTTATCAATAAAGTTCTGTAAAGATTTTTGGACAAGTTCTTTTGTGGATCTAGGTTTTCATTTTTCTTGGGTGCATTTCCTCCCGGGAGGGCTATATCATAACCATAACGTTGAACTTAACAAAGAAAATTTTGAAGTTGATTGTACAATTTTATACTCCAAAAAGCAATGTATGAGAGTTCCATAGCTCTACATTCCACCAACATTTAGTGTGGCCAGTCTTTTTCATTTTAATCATTCTGGTGGGTTTGAAGTAGTAATGTTCATTATTTTTGCAGAATTGTTTTTCAATGCATGCCGACCTGAAGTTATCCATATTTGAAAAAGTTATTTAATACTGAGGCTTGTATTTAATTCTTTTAAAGTTTGCTACAGATGGAAATCATCTTTTGAGCTTCAGTCTCCTTCTATGTTATGATTTGACTAGTCTTGTTTTAATTATTTAGATCATGTGATTTTAAATGATTTACAATGTTTTAGAAATAAATGCCTTGTAAATAAAAATAATTTACAATTAATTAACCAAAGAAAGAAAGATGGGCTAGAAGAGAAATTAAAATGAAATGTTACTTCTTCATTAGACTCTTACTAAAAGTTTTTATTTGTTACTGCTATGTATGCTTTGATTTTCTTTTATTACTTATTTTTATTAGTTTTTAAAAGTAATATAAATTTAAAAACTTTTTTCATAGGTATCATGCATAAAATAATTGCTCAGTTTTTGCGAAAAATTGGTGTGTATTATCTATAGCACTGATTCTCAAACTTTGGTAAAAATTCAATTTGGTAAACTGCAAAGGCCCAGGCTCCTTTTCCTCCTTCAGGAAACATGGTTGCTCTGGCTGGTGTGGTTTGAGCACCAGCCTGTGAACTGAAAAGTCACTGGTTTGATTCCCAGTCAGGGCATATGGCTGGGTTGCTGGCCAGGTCCCCAGGTGAGGGCATTGCAAGAGGCAGCCAATTGATATTTCTGTCACACTTAGATGTTTCTCTCTCTCTCTTTCTCCCTCCCTTCCCTTCTCTCTAAAAATAAATAAATATTAAAAAAAAAACCTGGTCATGTGTGTTCTTTATGGTTTTTTCTGGTAATTCTAAGTCACACCAGAGTTTAATAACCACTGCCCTAGAGTATATCCCAGAGTGAAAGATGACTTAATTATGGTGCAGTTGTCAGCAATGACCAACAGGTGGCTCACTGAATCACAACACTCTTTAGGGAAATAAGTTTATTTGCACATCAAGGCACTTCCACAGAAATACCTAGCAAATGGAAAGACTACAATTATTTCTGAAGAATAATTCAAATGTCCTTTCCTCTTTAATGTTTTTGAATGTGTGACTCCTAACAAGTCTTCTAGACAAATACGTAGAAACTTCCGTTCTTGTATTTGAAAATAGTCTTTAGATTTGTTAGGCTTCATTTCTTCTTAAGAAAAAAAAAAGGAAGGAAATTTTACCTTTTGTGACAGCATGGATGTACCTAGAGATTATTAAGCTAAGTGAAATAAGCCAGTGAGGCAAAGACAAATGCCATATGATCTCACTTATATGTGGAATCTAATGAACAAAATAAACTGACAAACAAAATAGAAACAGAAGTATAGACACATGGAACAGATTGACAGTTGTGAGAGGGGATGGGGAAGGGGGCTGATGAAAGAAGGTGAAGGGATTAGCCAAGGAACATACTTGCGTAGCTCACTGATTAAAACAGCAGCGTGGTGGTGGCCAGAGGGAAGGGGGTCTGGGGACGGGGGGGGGGGGGGGGGGGGGGGGAGATGGGCAAAGGGGAGGAAAATGGGGACATCTGCATTAATGTCAACAATAAAAATAAAGAGGGGGAGAAAATTCAGTTCTGTCAAGATAAAATGCTCTATAAATTATACAGCACTTGACTTCAACAAAAAGTCAGGAAGTGATTCATTCTGCTCTGGTTTGGGGCTCATGAGGGTAGATAGCCTTAAAGGTTCACAGTGGGAATTACTTCAAAGATTAAGAAGCTGCTGCTTAGGCCTGGGTTTAATTATAACTGATCACTTGCAGTGATTCTGGCTGCAAAGTTGGCTTGCTTTGAGTTTACTGAAAAAGAACTTGCTATTTGGAATAGTACAGAATGTACTTTCTGGGTGACAGCTAGGCGGGCATTACTACTCCACTCAAATGCCCCGTCCCCACCCAGTCAAGGTGACATGTTCCAAAGCAGGCAGTGATTTCCAAGATAGAGTTTAAGTGCTCAATTCAACTTGGAAATGATCCGTGATCTCACAATTTCAAAGAAAAGGCTCCAAATAAGCCTGAGGAATGTACTTCATTTGTTCACATTGGTAAACATTTACTGAATGCCCACTCTGTACCAGATAATGAATAAGACCTGAGAACTAAGGCAAAAAAAGTATCATTTAAAGTTGGAGGCAGACAAGTAGTCAACTTGCTGTAGTGGCCTGATACTCATCACGCCTGTAATTGATGGCTGGATGCCTGTTGTTTTCATTGCCACACCCTGGTGGCCCAGCACAATGCCCAGCCAATGGCATCTACTTAATAAATACTTTCTCAGTCATGTGTAATAGCTAATATGCTAATAATCTAAGTCATCCCGGGTCACAAAGAAAAAACAATGAACAGTTACAGAGCTCAAATGTGGAGTTAGACCTTTGGAGAACTTTCTTTGAGGTATTTTTTTTATTATAGTTACAGAGTAATCTGTACATTTGGGATTTTATAGCAAAACTGATATTTTCCTGCCCACTTCGCTCACTGTTCATTTCTATGCTACAGGCAACTTACTGACAACACCTAAGACTCAACACCTGAGAGCTTTTTATCTGGCTTCAAATTACACCCAATTGATGCCGGAAGTCCCCCCAAGAAGAGCTTTCAACCTGTGACTTCTAGGCGTTGGTGGATAAATGCCCCAGCTTTTTTGCTTTGCAGGTGAGATAACTCTGAAGTTGCTCTACACTGCCTCTTAGAGTTCCTAAGTGGAAGTGATTTCTCTAATTGCCCACAGTAGTAACTGGCTTAGTAACACCTTTGACTAGATTCTTCCCATTCTCTCCCTCGCTTTTCTTTCCCTTGTTCACCAACTTCATCAACTCTCAAGTAAAATAAAACATTCAAGTCCTTATCTTAAGGTCTTCACCTGGGGGAATCAACCCAGGGATAAGCCTGAGCCGTCCGTGTGCAGTGGGGTGAAAGGTGGGGAGGAGTGTTGGTGACATAGAAACATCAGGGAACTTGAGACTATGAATAGTTAACAATTATGGGACACTGGCTACAAGAGTTGGAAGTTATGATAGGGGATCTTATATGCTAATCTAAAAAACTCTGCATTTTATCTTGAAGGCAATGGGGAAAGGGAGCATGTTATGACCTAGCTGTAAGATACAGATGAGTGTAGAAGAGGCTAAAGAGTGAATGAAATAGCCCATGACAAGAGGGTACTACTTACAGAATCTAATAAAAATTACAAACACCTCCATAAAAAAAACACACATAAACACATACACATAACTTTGCACAGGAATTTATAGGTGTTTGCTGACCTTTCAAGCATAGCCATGGATCTCCTCAAGGATTCTAGGAGAGTGGCTAGGAACACCACACACTGAGTGAGAAGACAAGAACACTAAGGAACAATAGCATTTAAGTATAGACAAGAATAAAGAAGGTAGAATAAGAAGCTGTCGCTGCAACATGAAAAGACTCAAAGAACAGTTTTATAGGGAAACAACAAAAGATGCTGTTGGTGGCACTGCTTCTGATTAGTAGGAGATGACAAAGAGTGTCACTCTCTAGTTCATCAGGAAATATTTTATGACAGAGGATACAAACTGAAGTCTCCCAAGTGAAATTCAGTTAATAAATGTATTGCTTGGTTCTAATGGTGTTAGTTGTTTGGTACTTTTTAATTAGTTGTCAACATTTAAAAATAAAGAAATTTATATATTTTCTTGAAAAAAAATGAAAACATCTAGGCCAACATTCCCAACCAGTTTCCACTGTCTGATTAGTTGCTGTCCCTGTAGAAGGTATGGGTTCCATCACTGGCCACAAGTCATTTACTTGTTTACATTACTGTCCTGGCTCCTATCAACTTTGAAATCTTTGAATCTTAGAATTCTAAAATTCCATATGTCAATACTCACCTCCACTACTTATTCACTCATTCAGTTGTGCATTGCCATTTATTGAATGTTTGTTTTCTGCTAGGTACAGAAAGATAAATGTGACTGTTATTGCTCCAAGCTATTATAGCATAGACACTAGAAGCAAAAAAAAAAATATATATATATATATAGACTTAGAAAAATCCTGGTTGTTAGTCGTACTACTTCAATAGGGTCCCAGGGCATTTTGAATTATTGTACTTTGATCAAAAAATTCAGAGATCTAGTCTCTCCTGGTAAGTTACTACTCATTCACCAACTGGGTCAATTATTCCAGAAATAATGCCATCATTCATATCTTTCAGGAAGGAGTTGAACAAAGAAGATCTTGAGTACTAAAGGAAAATAAGAGGGAATTGTGAGAGAATACTACAAAAGAAGATAAGCAGGATGTTTTCCTGGATGAAAAAGAGGAAGAGGAACGTGGTGGATACTCTTGGATCACCACTACCAGGCTGGTATCCCCATAGGCCAATGCACCCATAACCCAGGTTCTCAAAATATTTGCAGCTAATGGCTCATAGCTGCATAGAGTTACCATCAGGCAGTGGAAGCTGCCTTCTATTGCAGGTGATAAACCTTCCGTCTGAGCGAGAAAGACCTTCTACAGCCAGAAACTGATACACAGACGGGTACAAAGACGAGGTAGGAATGGTACAGCTCATGCTCCAGAACTCCCTATGGGATCAGAGTGAGACCAGGTTCCAGATGAGACCATGTCGTTACTTTCTTCCCTGTGTTCTAACCTGATCCCCCATACCTTTTCCCCTGAAAACTCTTCCTCAATTAATCACCTATCCCTGAACCCCTGTCTCAGGCTCTGCTTCTAGGGAATTCTAACCAACATAAAACATGAAGACCAGTAAAACATTTATAACTAGTTGTCTCATTAACAGAGAATAGAAAAATATCAGCCTCTTAAGGTGCAATTAGATTTTGTAAAGCTAGATCAGATCGGATTTTGTAAAGTTAGTATTCTGTAACTTATATACCACAATTAAATTCAAAATTCAGTTTGCAGTTCTCCTTAGAGAAAATAGTATACTGTCCTAGACATATGTACATTTCTGCATTTGAGAGAAGGTATTAACTTTAATTCAATGATAAATATAACACTCAGTATAGGCTCCTGAAGGGCTTCCTATGAATGATAATTGTCTGGGAGGCGGGTGTCTATTGGTTTGTGATAGGCAGATGGATTTCAGTCCTGACAAAGCCAAAGACTGTTAACTCTGGACTTCTAGAAAATGATTAACCTACAGGTTACTAGATTCTTATTTATTCAGCAGATGAGGAAAATTGAATAAAAATGGAAGAGGCTATATGATCATGCCTTTAAATCTTGAGAAATCTTCCTGCTTTGTGCAAAAACTTTAGCAGCTGCCTCATAGTCTTTCTTTCTGCTGTTTTCAAATTTCATAATTCCCTTCTTACCACCACTTCATTTTCAGACCACATAACATTAGGAGAAAGTTTGCATTTTAAGGGGACTGAGAAGAATAATGGTTGGGTAGTTAGGAATATCAATTTTTTTTTAATCCTCACACAAGGACATGCTTACTGATTTTAGAGAGAGGGGAAGGGAAAGAAAAAGGGAGGGATAGAAACATCTATGTGAGAAAGAAACATCAATTGGTTGTCTCTTGTATAATCCCCTGACTGGGTACTGAACCACATCCCAGGCATGTGCCCCGGCTGGGAATGAACCTTATGAGAACTTTCGGTTCACAGGATGACACTCCAACCAACTGAACCACACCAACCAGAGCAGAATATCAATCTTTTGACCAAATAATTATCAGGATTATCTTGTCTGTTGTAGCTCCCATCTTAGATATACTTACGCATCTGGGGGCCCACCCACACTCCTGTGCACACTCAGCACTCCCTTATTCACATTCTGTTCTCCAAGGTGGTTTAATAAGGTACAACCCCTGCTGAAGAAAGAATGACATCATATTAACAGCAGAAGGAAAATAACAGAAAAGCAAACCAGTTATTGTCCATTTGGGATTGTTGGACACCAAATGCTTAGGCTAAGCACACAGAGAGTTTTTCAAGTTGTCAGGAATAATGTAGAACCTTTTCAGAAATGTATTAATCTTTGTCACAAGAAAGTGTTTATTCTCAAACTAAAAACACGTTGATACCCGTAGCGTAGAAACAAAAGTTTCTTGATTGGCTCTCTTACATGTTTCATATAACACCACCAATTCTGGCAACATGGTTCCCACATTCCACTTTAATTTTCTTCACTAAACATATCACTACATGACTTATTTGTTTGTTCATTATTTGTTCTATATGCCCCTCACACACAAGAATATAGACACCATAGTATTGTCTATTTTGTTCACTCTTCTGTCCCCAACAACTAACTAGTTCCTGGTATGTAATAGATGTTTAATAAATATTCATCAAATAAATGCACAAACAACAATGGCAACTTCAGTTGCATGAGTGAAAATGAAAAAAAACGCAGAGTGCAGGAACACCAATAAGTAAAATAAAGATCTTGAAAAGCATTTCCAATATTCAAGAAATATCTTTACCACATTTTCTAAATATTTAGGGCAGTGCTGATGTATTCTGAATTCTATCTGCTAGATCTACAAGCAATCCTGGGAAAGGTTATTTTAATACATAAAATACACAGTTTTTCTTTCCTTCTCAGTAAACAGTTCATTCTTGCTGCCAAACAAAGCAGAACATAGGATATGCATGTCATGTGATAAGACATTGAAGGTAGAAGGAAATATGAAATTGCTTATGACGAAATCTCATCAGCTGTGTGTGTGCTTCCCTTAGGGTAAGGCCAGGGTGAGAATGAGAGAAAATCCAAAATGGCTGAAATAGTATATGTTAATTTCTCTCTCGTGTGCTGAAAGTACCACTTCCAGGTGACTGGGAATCCAGGCTCTTCCTAGTTTTTAGCTCCTCCATGCATGCATCCCCAAGTTTACCTCGTGGTTCAAGATGGCTGCCACAGCTTAAAGTCATTGAAGGATCATCAAGGCCTAAATGAGGAAGAAGGTCAGGAGGATGACCAGCGCTCATCTCAAAAAAGCCTTCTTCCCTCGTAGTCCCAGCTCTTTTCACGCATCCTCAAGTTCTATACTGCACTTACGCTTACGTTTCATTGGCTATGCCCTGTCACATGCATACCTAGCTCAAGAGAGGCTGCGAAAGGCAATTGTTTTTAATCAAACTGCATTGCCGCCCAAAATGGGATTTTGGTTGTACTGCAAAAGAAGAAGAGGATAATAGATTTTGGGTGGTAACTTGTAGTCTTTGACATGCTTCAGATAAATTCTTTATCCTCTTTAAGCCTCTGTTTTTTCATCTGTGAGACAGGTATAATAGAATTGTTAAGAGTACTGAATAAAATGATGCATACAGAGTCTGTGATACAAAAGCCTGACAAGTAGTAACTATTTGATGTAGTTGTTATTGTTGTTGTTATTACCATCCCTCACCTCCAAGAGTTTAGCATTTTCTAGAGGAGGCAAGTCAAGCATGAGGAATATGTAAATGATATAGAAATTCTGTAGAGGATGATATCTATAAATCAGTAGGGCAGACGAGTGTTACAGACAGGAGCGGGAAGCACGGGGTTGGGGAGGATTTGGGCCGTGCCCTGTGAAGTAGGTGGGGTATAAAAGGAAGAGAAATTAGATGCTGTGAAATTTCTTCAAAAACATTTTTCCAAAAAATCTTTTTATTCAGCAGTCCTTCTTAACTGCGGGGACAGGTTCCAAGCCCCGCACCAGATGCCTAAAACCATGAATAGTACCGAATCCTATGTATAGTATGTTTCTTTTTCTATACACACACTTCATGGCTTCTCTTTGGCATATCTGAATTGCCAGCATTACCACTCTTATGCTTTTGGGAATTATTAAGTAAAATAAGGGTTACTTTAACACAAGCACTATGATATAGCAACAGGCAATCTGATAACAAAGATGGCTAGTAAGTGACTCATGGGACAGTGCCCTCTCCATCAGGAAGAAGCTAGACAAACGGAGATTTACCTCCTGGGAAGGAGGCAGTGGGTTGGCCAGAGATTTCTTCTGCTACTCAGAACAGTTTGAAATTTAAAACTTATGAATTGTTTATTTCTGGAAATTCTATTTTAAATTTTTAGACCTCAGTTAACTGCAGGTAACTGAAACTGCAGAAAGTGAAAGTGTAGCTAAGAGGTGGGGGCTGGGTAGGGGCTGCTGTAATTTCATTTGCTGAAGACAATTAGTTAATATATCAGTATGGATGGGAGTCACATCTTCATTTCAAGGCAGCTAGCAGCCACTTGGCAGCGGGCAGGGAGGAAAGCGTTGTTTTGTTACATGGGTTTCTCTATGATTTATTCCACTGTCTGGAAGAAAGAAAAGAGAGACAGTGAGGGAGCTTCACCCAAATGGGGAATTTCTTTATGGAAGGCAGCCATGGGGATAATTCCTATAATTAAGAAGCCATAATAAACAGCTGTAAGAGACTCTTACTCTGATCAATGATCTCGGGCTAGACTGGTGTTACTCAAGTGGTTCATGGACCAGCAGCCTCAGCCAGGTTTCTGGAAGTGCAGATTCTCAGGCTCCACTTCATTCTGGAGTCAGAATCTGCAGTTCGTCAGGATCCCTGGATGATTTCTTTGATCTGTTTGCAAATCACTGATGTACAATACATGCCTACTCTCAGGAAGTTAATATTTGAGGAGAAATAAAGCATAAACCCATTAAAATGAGCAAAACAGAGAATGCATGTGGAAAGTTTCAAGTGATTCCAGAATAACAAAGAACTTGACATTAAACCTATAGGAACATTAAAACTGTGCCAACCTGAGAGAATTTCATGAAGAACAGTTATTGTTTATCTGTCTAATATCTCCTACTTTTCCTTAGAATGGCATCATCTCCTTGTAGCAACTTCAGATCTCACTCCATCCACATTATCCTCATATCATCATCAAAGAAAGTCTTTTATCTTAAGTAAGTCAGCCCCCAGCACAGGTAGGTTGCATACACCCCCTTGGAGGAGCCTGTTTTCTGAAATATGTTCATTAATTATAAATAGGAGAAGTGCCAGGTCCTTGTTGGTGGCATCTGCTTGCTTCATTAGGGTTGTCTTTATGATGTTCAGCACCACTCTTTGTCCCTGCCCTAGCACATCCACATTTTGAGAATTCAAAGTGTTGAATTGTCTAAGGAGACTTACACAATTTTAGAACAGGCCTAAAATGAAAACTTAATAATAATTCAAAGAAAGCAGGAATGCACCAGTCATAGGTGAAACATCATTTCTTGGTATATCTGAGACTGTGAGACACAGATCTCCGAAACACCATTTTTTTCTCCTTTATTTAACAGAGAAGATTCTGTCTGAGCAATGTGTATGAAAACACTGCTCACACATATATCCATTTTCATTTTAGAGAAGCCCATCTTATACCTGGTTAATTACAATCTTCAGTACAACTTTTCACTATTCAGCTATTCATGACCTATAAATCCATAAATTCCAGTTTTGTGTACAATAAGTAATCAAGAGAGACTAGGCATAATCCATGAAAAAAAATTATGGGTAAGAACTCCCTGGTATCACGTCACCAATAAACACCATTAGTGTGTTTACCAAGAGGTCTTTTCTTCAAGTCATTATCACATTTACATGGAGACCTTGACCGAATTCATTATTTCTAGATATCTCTGCAAAGAAGGGAATGGGTACTGGCATGCAGCTCTTTCTGACCCCTAAAAAAACCTGCCTGAACTCCTATGTTTTTTACTTGTCACTCTCAGTTTTGTCAGTAATCAAACCCAGAAATCTTCAAGCCATCCTCAGCACAATTCTCTTTCTCCATCTATAGCCAATAAACCACTATGACCTACATCCTATATCACACTTGAATTCTTTTTTTTCATTGTCATTGTAATTGAAGCCTTTATACTCTCTCAGCTAAATATTGTGATCTCTTGGCTTATCTGTCCACCTCTAATCTCTTCCCCCTCAAATTTACTGTCAAATTGGTTTCTAGAGTGATCTTTCTAAAACATACATCAGCTAGCCCTGGCTAGTATGGCTCAGTTGGTATGAGAAGAAACAGACTGATGTTTCTCACATCAATATTTCTTTTACTCTCTCAATCCCTCACCCCGCCCCTTCCTCTCTTTCTAAAGAAACAATGAGAAAATATCCTCAGGTGAGGATAAAAAACATCTGCTAAACTGTTCAACAGTTTCAATGATTCCTGTGTGGCTAACTGTTGCTGCAAAATAAACCACCAAAAACTAAGGGACTTAACACACAGTAATTAATTTTTATAGATTTTGAGGTTGGAGATGCACTGATCTCAGACGGGCTTTTTAATGCATCTGTGTGTCAGTAAGGGGTGCTACTCTAGGCTTGTTTAGCTGAGGTAGCTTAGCTGGAGCAACTTCATTCCACATGTCTCTCAATCCTTTCCTGGGACTAGCTGACCTACTGACCTGATCATCTCTTTATGGCAATAGTAGTAGCAAAAAAGCACAAGCCCCAATGCACAATCCATCCCATACCCCTGTAGGCATTATGTTCCCTAATTTCTGAGAGGTAAAGGATATTACAGGTCATGTAAATATGTATGTGAGTGTGAATGTGTGTGAGTGTGTGTGTGTGTGCGTGTGCGCGCGCGCGCGCACGCGCGTGTAGGGAAAGGTACAATTGAGGCCAATAATGCAGTCTACCATATCTATTTTCCAAAGGACAAGATCCAGACATGATGTTATGTAGCCACTGCACACGGGAGCTTTGTCATCTCCAGGTGCTCCTCCCAGCTGGTTAACTATTCCATCTTCAGAGCGGCTTCTCTCACTGAGTAGGTAAATATGTCTAGTTCTTAACACACTGTTGTGGTGTATTTATAGCATGGTCTTCTCAATGAGACTAAGATCTCCTTGGGAGCATTCTATGTCTCATTCACCTTCATATCTTCAGGTTCTAGTATAGGTCCTGGCCCTGAAGTTGCTTAAGAAATCTTTGTTCAATTGAATTGAGTAGAATTGAAAGTACATCCCTTAGAGTCTGAACACATTTTGTGTTGTACATGATGTTTCTGGTAGTTCTGAGAAATTTAGTCATGTGTCAGAGGAGTTGAGGAGATTCTTGGGGAGTGATCTCCAGTCCCTGGGAAGTTGACCTACAGGAGAAAGGCAGATTCCCAGTCCCTATAGAGACTTGCATATCAGGCAGTTTGTATGATAGGTAACAACATGAGGTTCAATAGCAGAACTCAGAGTGAAAATTGGGAACTTACCCCACGAAAAAAATTGCAGAGGCCCAGTACCGTTCAAGAACAGGAAGCATTTCTGTTCTTGACACCAGAGAGTTGTGACCATTTTAAATCTCTCATGTCTGAGGTCAAAATTGGTTATAAAGGACTGTCAGTGGAGTCAAATAACCCCATCTTTGAGAAGTGGAGGCAAGTGGAGAAAACAAACTGATCATTTCCTGGCAATTCTTAGAGCTATGATATTTATTAACCTTGTCATCAACAATAACATATGGTCCAGTGCCAGAATATAAGATCAGAATCACAAAGTAAAAAAGATGTTTGACTGGATGCCGCATGAATCCCTGGTTGGCCTAGGGATGACATAGTGCACCAATTCTGTGAGAGAAAAAAAGAGAAAATTAGAAGCTACAATGAAATTTTTTTTTCTACACACACACACACACACACACACACACACACACACTCACATCTAAAAAGAATTTGATGAGATGACACATGAATATGGCCAGCTGGGCTTCCTGAAGAGTATGCACAAAAAGAGAAACAAAATTAAAGCGTTTATCAAACATCTTTTAACCTTGCAGGGGTGTCCAATCTTTTGGTGTCTCTGGGCCACAGTGGAAGAAGAAGAATTGTCTTGGGCCACACATTAAATACACAAACACTAACAAAAACTGATGAGTAAAAAGAAAGGTTTTAAGTAAATTTACAGTTTTGTGTTGGGCTGCATTCCTTGCCATCCTGGGCCACATGCAGCCCACAGGCTGTGCATTGAACACCCCTGCAAAAGTGTAACTTAATCAGTATTATAACAATATTAAGATAGAGTCTCAATAGGATAGTGGGAAGGCCAAGGCTGATAATTTCTCATAACTAAAACAGAACAAATATCACATATAAAATAAACGTCCTAACTTTTATCAAGTTCTGTCCTGGGTTTATTTTTTAATGTATTTCTAATGGTGTTTTTACTTACTAAGACATAATAAAGGACTAAGAAGCAAGCTGTTTCCTTAGAATGGATGAATTAACATAGATCATGAAATCATTCCTGTGAGAAATAAGTTTTGTAAGGGACAAGAGAAGGAATTCACAAGATTTTATACCTACAATGTTCTAAATGCTGTTCTACATGCTTTATTAATTTTGTTTCCTCTTAAATAGCCTTTTGCAATGAGGTCTAAAATCCTTCTTGGAATTCATTCACTTTCACAGATAAAATAATCCCTTATTTCAAAATGTGTAACTCCTTAGAAGAGATGGCTCTAACATTGATGTTATATGCACAGGCAATAGAAAGTTCTATGTAAAAAGAATTAAAAGTAGGTCCTTCTTTTAAAGCGTTTACAGTCTAGAACAACTATAATGTTGGAATATGTTAACATAATGCATAATAAAAAGGAATTTGTGATACAAATTAAGATCTAACCCTTTCAGAAAAATGAAATATTTCTTCTAGTTTGGAGTGTGAGGTTAATTTCTGGGACAAAGAAAGATTAAACCAACACAAAGAATGGGTTAGATTTGGACATGAAGCAAACACTTCATTCATATTATATTGCATATATTACATATATATAATAGTTCTGCCCACTGAAAAGACCTAGAATCAGTGACAACCTAGTAGCAATAAGCATACATACTGCCCAGATCTTGGTTTCCAAACACCTTTCTCTAACAAAAGGAATCAGGTGTCTTATAAAAGTGGCTAATTTCAAGCCCAAGAGAGTGAAAAATGTATAGTTTCTAGGGAGAACACCCCAGTCCTTGGAATACCTTGTAGTGCCAGAAAATAGGGCTTAGAAAAGAATGGGTCATGTTAGAAGGGCACAGGAGACGCCTGAATGAGCAAGTAATGACCAAAGCCAGAACTTGCTGATATGAAAATATTGCATGATAATGCATAAAACAAAATAAATATCCATGAGTTCATGCTAATATAAATAAATAATTAAATATATAATGGAGGAGCAGAGACAGCTTTTCCTTATAATACAGTCATGATTAAAATATATTAATATTATTAATTAATATGCTACTAATGTACAAAATTGCTTATATAATATTGCTAAATGTATTAATATAATTTTAATTTACTAAATATAATAAATATAGTAGATTACTAATTATAGTAAATATAATTAATAAATATAGAGGGAACAAGAGAAATTGAAACTCACCATTAGGCAAATACCACAGTAATAAATGTTAAAGCAGAATCCACCATTGGATGATAAAAATCAATTGATGGAGGAGAAACAGAATTTTGGGGTAGTCTCAAAGTATCTTTTCCAAGGTGGTTATTAGTTAAAAAAGGGAAAAAATAGTAACTTTATAGTAGGGAATCATTTGAACACACACATCTTTTACACAAAGATTCACAGTAACGTTATTGGTCATAAAAAAATATTGTGGAGTTGGGGAAGAATCCTCAACTACCTAAAGACAAAGAAGACATAAATAGAGATAAATCACCCAAAAGAATATTATACAGCAATTTTATGAATGATTCTTAGAGACTTAATATTGAGTGAAAACATTCTCAGAAGACAATACAAAACATGGTAACCTGAAAAAGCCTAAGAACAATTAAACCAAGTAATATGTTGTTTAAGCATGCATCTACTTTTTATTAATTTATATCTGTGTTTACAACTTATATAATTTATCAACACAATTTAGGATGGGAGTCACTTTTGGAGACGGGGAAGACGGAAGAAGAAAGAAGCACACAGGTATAGCAAGTGTTTGTTAATTTCCAATTCTTGAGTTGAGTGAAAGATCCAAGGCTATTCATTATGTCATTTGAAAGTAAATGAGTAATGAATAGATGAATGGATAGAAGAGGACTGTGTATGGATTGGTGATAGCATGTCAAGAACCAGGTATTATGCTAAATCCCATCTTGAGCACTCAAGGTCAAGTAAAAATAAAAAGCTAATGAGTATAAAGAGGGAAAATATTCTTAAGTTTATCATTAATAACAAACTACATATTTTCTGGAATTCATCAGTAAATGCCTCTCTCCTCCCCTTTCATTTACACATTCATGATATGTAACCCTGAGCATTAAGTAAAAGAGAGCCTCTAAAACAGGTGCACTTTTCTAGAAACCAAAAAATAAAACCATTGTGTGGCCTTCTACCTTTTCATTTATTTCATGTGTGCACGGTTTTAATCATTTTGAGCAAGTTAAGCCACCAGTGAACTTCAGAGACAAAAAATAGTATGTCTATGGAGTGAAAAATAGGGTCTATCAGATAAACGACTTGACTGAGAACTCTTGAGGTGTGAAAATGAAAGAAACTCAGAGCTGTCAGAGACCACATACAGTTTCAGACCTTTATTCCTTTGAAAACGTAGGGAGATGTAGTAGTTCAGGGATTTCAGTCATCAAGATAAAAATCTCAGACGCTGTAGGTGACCACCTTCAATTTTACACCATAGGTGCCTCACATACCCAACCTGGCCCCAGTCCTGGGTCTAATTCGAGGTAGTCGGGGGGTGAGCGAGAGGGTCCGCACTGAAACAAAGCTGGCTAATACAATATTACTGTTGAGGTTGATCCTTTCATGTTTGCAATTGCCAAGAACAAGTAACAATTAATTAATTAAAAGTTGAGTTAGGCTTTTAATTTATTAAACATAGAGTAACAATTTAATCAGCTTACAAAAAAAACCCCAAAAAAACGTGCTATAATTGCAGACAGAACTAGGAAGTCATTGACCGAGTTTGGTTCTCCATGAGATGGGGGATATTATGACTGCCAATGCTCAAAGGAAGCAGAAGATTTATTTAGACACAATGCATAACCATAGAATGGTTTCTGCACACATAGTTCAAGAATTGATTGCATTTAAATATCACTAGTAAATGAGGCAACAGGAAAATTCTTTGAACACTCCCTCTCCCCAAAATGCATAGGAGAGTGTGCAGAAGATGTTCCTTCCTTCCCTATCTATTTTCTTTCCGCACCCGCACCCCTGATAGGGAAAAGGTCTTCCGTTACAAATACACATCAGAGCTGTGTTTTTCCCTTCAGCCAGGTAGAGAAATTAATAGTAACTTGTATTTCTGTTTGGGGGTGGATTTTATTCTGAAACATAATAAGTGGCATTGTGTTCACTGTTGTTGTTCACTCTCTGCCTCTGCTATCTCTTCAGGCTGATAAGCATGGATTGTTGATATTTGAAATGTTTTAAGGGGATAAATACGTAGCTCTTCTGTGAATAGAATAGCTCCAGGTATGGAACCTTTGAGCTGACAAGGGATTCTGGGATCCTCTAGTCCAGTTTCAGCGTCTCTCAGGTGAAACGCAGGAGGCCCCCTGGGGCAGGTGACGTGCCCCTGTGCACACAGCCTTTGGAGGCAGAGCCAAGATTAGAAACACATTCCTAGGAATCCTAGGCCCGTTGTCTTTCCTCAGCACCATTCTGTGAAAAATGCAGAATTCGTTCCCAGGTAAAATTGGAAACTTCATCCAGAGCACTCTCAGGGCTGGATGGAGGAAAAGCACAGTACTCGAGAGGCACCAACTCTCCCAAGGCCACGGAGTCCGTGTTAGGAGGGCCTGGACCCTGGTTCTCCTGGCTCTGAGGAATGTCTCAGTGGCAGGTGAGGTTCTTTCATGAGTGTACCACACTCTGTTTTGTTTCAGTCCCATTTGTATTTATAGTGTCGTTTCTCAACCAATCACCATCCTTCCATCTACTTAACTCAGCTTTGCCACTTCTCCTTCCTCAGTCAAAACAAGTTTTGTGGCCATGACCACTGCGCTTTATGAAATTCATAGAAAAGGCCTTCAAGCAGTGGCGAATTGCAGTTGCCCCTAAAATGGTGTTCTGGTGAGGCCTTGGACCTCTTGTAGAACATGGTGGTAGTTAGAGGATGGAAACCTTCCTTGTCTTCTTAAGTCAAAACTAAGAGTTAAGCCATTTTCAGATTGATTGACGCCTATTTTCCTGGTGAGGAAATAGTTGCTTGCCCTACCCCAGATTCCTCTCTCTTTTCCCCACATCGGCATGCCTGGAAGGGGAAGGAATGCCTGACAGTATCTGGGATTACCCCAGGGAAGTAAAAATGATGAATCTCCTTAATAGGCTGTAGAGAGAAAACTATACATATACATGTTCAAACAAATTTTTCAAAAGTCCTTTTAAAAGGGAGAGCCAATCCTATCTGTCAGACTGAAGCAGATACACAAACATATTTAGGAGGGTGTCTGGTATCTGGTTCCCATAAAGCCTTAATACAATGAAGATTTAGGAAGAGACAGTAAGAATCTCTATCTTGAAGGAATCGGTAACTAAAGCACACTCCCACCTACCAGAACTCAGGGGATTTGGACTGTGTGCTGTTTGGGCTGCACTGGGTTTATTTGTGTACTATGCATGGGGAGCAGAGATTCTCCAAGTGCGGTCCCTAAACCAGAGGCATCAGCATCACCTGGGAAGTTGTTAGAAATACAAACTTCCTAGCCTCAGCCCTGATCTACTGAACCAGCATCTCTGGGGTAGGAGCTCAGCAATTGGTGTTTTAACAAGAACCTTGGGTGGTTTTTATGTACACTAAAATTTATACACCATTCATTTAAAAAAAATTGTGATATAATTTTAAAGGTGTAGCGAGCCTCCAACCTCACCTAAAAATACCAAATTAATGTGTTAATTCTCTTGCATATGAACTTAATAGAGAATAAAGACTTAACTCCATGAAATCAGAGGTGGAAGAGTAAGGGTGGACTATGAAAGGGAAGAAGTGAGGAGGCCAAAGGATAAAATAACATATGATCATATAAAATGTTGCTGATACATTGTAGTTTCTTAATAAAAATAAGTCATATCTAAATCCAAATCTTCACCCATTTTATTTTTTTCCACAGCTCAATCCAAACTACAACCTTGATCATTTCTAGGTTGAATAAACATTGTATTAAAATAAAAGTTAGATTATGGTTTCAAATTAATAAATTAACACAAGGAAACTAAAAATGCATACTCCTGGGAATGTGGCCCACCACAACAGGAGTTTGTGTCCGAAGTAGGAGAGGGATGCGGGGGCGGGTCAGGGGCTCAGGCACCTGTCATCTCATGGAGACATTGTTTCTTTGGCCTCAGAGGCCTTGGCATCCAGAAAGTAGAAAGAGAAAGAGCGTACGTAGAAATCCCACCTACTTCTTAAAATATGATGCCCAGAACTTCTGCTCACATTCCAATAGGGGGATTAATCTCACAGTCATGCCCGGGTGCAAGCGGGGCTCAGAAACATGGTCCCTGGTAGGCAGCCAACCCCTCTCCTGCCACAGCTCCACATTGCAGGAAAGGGAGCATGAGGCTTTGGTGGAGAGCCACATGTGATGGGCAGGAGGACAGGACAGGGGACCTGTGAAAGAGGCTGCAAGTGTAAGTAGGTCACAGAATAACACGTAACAGCGCAGGGTGAAATAGCAGTGGAGGCGGGGACCTGACATTTAATAACCTTTAATAACATGATTTTTCTGTTCTCACGTGGGCCTCAGTTAGACAATACTCAGGCCTCCCTCCACCAGAGTGAACAGTTGCCAATGTGGAAAACAAATGTTCTCTGTGAAACTTTTTACAAAGGTGGCTGATTGCTGACCAGGTCAACCAAGGGTGGGATCAGCCATACTCGTTCACCATGTGATTGCTATAAATCTCTTACAGGCAGACTAAATACCTAACTAAAGAGAGAAATTGAAGGATGTGAAGGGAATGAGAAAAGATACCAGACTTGTATTCTGGGAAAAAAAGGTAATGGGAAGTTAGCAGAAAACAGTAAAAAGGGCCAGAACAGTGCATGCAAGAGCCCGTGTGTGTGTGTGCGCGCGCGTGCATGCATGGGTAGGAACTAACATGTTAACAGTGGTTATCTGTGGGTAGTAAGATAATAGATGATATGATGTGGAG
This sequence comes from Pteronotus mesoamericanus, assembly GCF_021234165.1. Classification (NCBI taxonomy): domain Eukaryota; kingdom Metazoa; phylum Chordata; class Mammalia; order Chiroptera; family Mormoopidae; genus Pteronotus; species Pteronotus mesoamericanus. The sequence goes on along the minus strand of NW_026555105.1, from coordinate 28,568,800 downwards.
AAAGGTGGTAATTTTTTCTACAATGCATGTGTAATACTTTGCAATAAAAAAAAATCAATGAATGAGAAGAAGGAAGAAAAGTGAGAGAGGAGGAAAAAAAGAAAAAGAGAAAGGAAGGAAGGAAAAGAGGAGGGAGAATGAAAGGAAAAGAGGAAAGAAGAAATCAGATTTGTTTGTTTTTCTGAAATAATATATGAGATCCTATCACCAATACCACTAAATTAATTAATTATAAAAATAATTAATCAACATAGTAATCAATTAATTTCTAAAATCCAAGCAAAACAACTTGGAATTGGCTGACTTTCCTGTCATTCTACTTCTGTTGTCACTTTTCTGCCTTTGTGGGAGATTTCCTAATCTCTTAGTATACTTTTTGTGTTAACATTCAATTTTTTAAAAATTCTCAAGATCTTTTTTCCCCAGAGTGTTTTTTTCATATTTGGTTCCTCTATCATGAATACACATTTTCTTCTTTCTCTGACAACATTATAGTTTATGTTTTAATGTTTTCTTTTCCTATTTACCTCACTGTCCCTCCAATACTCCCAAATCTCATCCTCACCCCAGAGTTCTCTTACCAGGTCTATTAGAGTTCTCACGTCCATCAAGGAAGTTAAGTAATATATGCTTACTAAATCTCTCAGGTAGAAGTTCCTTTCCTAAATCTCTCAGGTAGAAAACATCAATGGCTCTAAGCATCCATAGATAAGACTTTTTAATTGACTACAATAGAGCGCTAGAAACTTGCTCTCAAAACATAAGAACTCTTGAAAACTATAGAGAGATTGCTCCAGCCTGATATTAAAGAAAAATACAACTCTATTCAAACAGCTAAAGCTATAGGTTATTATGATTACTATGTTGTTAATCTAATAATGTGACACTTTAAATGGTTGTTGGATTTGAGTCAGAGATTAATCACCTCTTGGTATAACATCTGATCTGAGTTTCTGGACCTTCAAAAAGCTAGTTTATTTTCAACAAAGCAGCCAAAAAAAAAAAAAAATACAATGGAGAAAAGAAAGCCTCTTCTATAATGGTGCTGGGAAAATTGGAAAGTCACATGCAAAGAGATGAAACTAGACATTGTCATCACACACACACAAAACTCAAAATGGATCAAAGATCTAAATATAAGGCCTGAAACAATAAATTCCATAGAAGAAAACTTAACTATTAAGCTTATGGACCTTGGTTTAGAGAGGATTTTATGAATTTGACCCCAAAGATAAAGGAAGTAAAAGCAAAAATAAATGAATGAAAATATATCAAACTAAAAAACTTTTGCAGAGCAAAAGAAACCATCAACAAAACAAAAAGGCAACCACTCGAATGGGAGAAGGTATTTGCAAACAACATCTCCAATAAGGGGTTAATATCGGAGAGAGAGAGAGAGAGAGAGAATTCATACAACTCAACAACAAAAATACAAATACTCCAATTTGAAAGAAAGAAAGAAAGAAAGAAAGAAAGAAAGAAAGAAAGAAAGAAAGAAAGAAAGAAAGAAAGGAGGGAGGGAGGGAGGGAGGGAGGGAGGGAGGGAAGAAAGAAAGAAAGAAAGAAAGAAAGAAAGAAAGAAAGAAAGAAAGAAAGAAAGAAAGAAAGAAAGAAAGAAAGAGAAAGAAAAGAAAGAAAGAAATGGGAGGGCCTAAATAGACATTTCTCCAGAGAAGACATACAAATGGCCAACATATATATGAAAAGATGCTCAACTTCACTACCCGTTAAGGAAATGCAAATCAAAACTACAATGAGATACCACCTCACACTTGTCAGAGGGCTACTATCAACAGGACAAGTAATAACAACTGTTGGAGAGGTTATGGAGAAAAAGGAATCCTCATGTACTACTAGCAAGAATGTAAACTGGTATGGTCATATGGAAAATAGTGTGGAAGTTCCTCAAAAAATTAAGAACAGAGTTATCATGTGACCCCACAATCCCTCTTCTGGGTATCTACCTGAAAAAAATTTAAAACATTTATTCACAAAGGTGTATGTATCCTTATGTTTATTCCAACATTATTCATGGTAACCAAGACATAGAAACAACCAAAATGTTCTTCAATAAATTATTGGATAAAAAAGATGTGGTATATATATACCATGGGATACTACTCAGCCATAAGAAAAGATGAAATTCTGCCATTTGCAACAGCATGGATGGATCTGGAGAATTTCATGCTAAGCAAAATGAGTGAGATGGAAAAAGTCAAGAATCATATGATTTCACTCATATGTGGGATGTAAAACTGAAAGCCACAAATGAACAAAAAAGACAAACAAACAAACAAAAACTTATAGACACAGACAACAGTATGGTAGTTACCAGAAAGGTGAATGAGAGAAGGTAGTAAAGGGGAAACAGAGTTAAATATATAGGATCAAATATATGGAAAGAGATTGGGTGGTAAACACACAATGCAATATACAGGTGGTATATTATAGAATTTTATACTTAAAACCTGTATAATTTTATTAACCAATGTCACCCCAATGAATTTGATTTAAAATTCTTTTTTAAAAAAAGCTAAACTCCAGTTATTCAAAACTGTAATAATGTTTTCCATGACTTTCTTGTTGACACCCCTGCCTTGTCTGTTGTTTTTTACTACTCATGTCCCATGCTCAGCTTTAATCTTTTAAGTTTTGTGGGTAATGATGATCCCTTAAGAGGAACCCAGGATGTAGCCTTGTCTGTGATTTCTGTTCACCCAGCCCCCCTTGATTACTGTTCTTTTTCCAAAATGGGTACTGCAAAACTTTTTCTTTATTCTAAAAGCTAACAATATATTTTCATAGCATTTGTTTTTCTTTTTTACTTACTTAGCCACGGCAGTTTCTGGTGGTTTCTACCACAAAGTCTGTGGTCTGCCACCGCAAGTCTCCCGGAAGCGGCCCACACACGCCTGCCCGCTCCCACGGTCATCACTGCGTCTGCAAACCTTGGGTGGCACAGCTGACTTTCTAGAACAGCTGATGTCTACTAGGCAAGAAGCAGCAGCATCATATCATTAATGAAGCATCCATTTACCTATTTACCTTGACAGTCAATTTTTATTTTCAAATCAGAGCTAACTTAGATGAATCTCCCAAAGGAAGAATCCATTGATTCTCCTTCAATGATTGCTCATTCGAAAACATTTATTGAGCTCTTACTATGGACCAAACTACTTAGGTCCTGGGAATAAAACGGCAAATAATATACCATTTCTCCCTTTCAGGAGCTCAAAATCTAGGTTAAGAGCCTGACATGTGAACAGGTAATGATGGGACCTTTTCTAGGTGTCAAGATGATAATATCCTCAGAGAATTCAGAATCTCACAAGACAGGTAACTTTTCATGAGTTGCTAGAAGGTTGAGTCAGAAATGTTTTAGATGTATAAAAAGTAGTGTACACATTCATGTGTATAAGGAAATATTTTAGAGGAAATGAGCTTTTAAGTCATAAATATGATGTCATTCAATATTTATTCATTGAGTTTAAATTTAGTTTCCTGACTTCTAAACTGTTGATTCCTTGAAGAATCTTCTATTTAATGAGGATTAAATGAGAAAGCAAAGAGGAGACACCTGAGATGATATAAGTATTCACCTAATGATATTAGATCTTTTCCTTTGTTATTAATACATTTATTTTAAGAATATCTTTCATTAGGGTTGTCTGTCAGATTCATAAAGCCCACTGCTTTTAAAGATATTCTATTTTATGCAGCATTGTCAATGTATCTTCCTTTATACTATTTAATCACAATTTCCTTTAGTTCTTGGAACATATTTATAATGGGTATCCTGAAGTCTCTATTAAATCCAACATCTGGTTGTTCTCACAAGTACTTTTAGTTGCTTGTTCTTTTTCCAATGTATGGTTCATATATTTCTATTTCTTTGCATGTCTTACAATATTTTGTTGCAAAGTGGGTATTTGGGATGCAAAAAATTAATAAACAGAAACTTCATTTAAATGAGGGAGGGAGGCCAGAAGGTGTGCTCTCATGCCCTACTGCTACCACAAGGCACAGCAGGGGGAACCCTTTGTAACTACCCTTCCTAAATTCCTCCTCCCCTCAGTAAAACAGCTTCCTCTTCTTTGTTCTAGTGGACTTGCAGGTAGGCCACCATGATTGCAATTCCTCGTTGATTCAAAATAAACCCATTTTGCTAGAAAAATATCTGGCTTATGTTTTGTTTACAGCCAACATGGGTAATCTATTGTAAACATTCTAGGTCTTCTCCCTCACCTTTTCACCTACTTCCAGGGCTTGGTATTATTATTATTTGCATATTTATTTGTTTAGTGACTGGGTAGATTATTTTAGTAGAGTCTATTTTCCCCACACAGTGTGAAGCTGTTACCGTAGATAGTAAGCTAATTATTGATAAGGAGGGAAGCAAAGGGAACCGGACATTGTTGAGCCTAATGAGCTGGGAAGCAAAACCCTGCTTGTTTAGCCAGGAAGCTACAGCTTCACACTATCCAGGGGAATCACAGCATTGCCCTGCCAAGGATTAGCAACCCTCCCTCTCCCCCTCTGTACCAGATTGTTGAGGGGAGCAGGGGAAGGTAACCATATGTGCAATAGAAGTAAAAGTGGCTGAGTGGGAGGTGCTTGACCATAGAGGTCCATTGGTCTACCTTGGGAGAAGGATCAATTGGCTTAGGGGGAGGGCCCATCAGAAGCCTGTGAAAGCTTAGGAGGTAATTGGTTATTTGGAAAAAACTCGTGGTCTTTTCCAAGCCCAAGATAATGTAATCCCAGGAATAAAGAGTGCTCTCTCTTTCTAGGCAGCTTGTCCTTACCCTGTGTGCTCATGTGTTCTTTCTCCATAACCATGTGGCCCTAGCTTCCATGTGGCTGATGGCCACACAGACTTCAAATGCAGGCTTCAGGCAGAAGCCTGGATACCACAGCACAGCAACAGATTGCAGCTGGGAACACAAGCTAAGCTAGCCGGATGGTGAGAAAGGCTGGACTGGACTAAGCTTTACCATGGCACAGAAACTCTGGACACTGGCCCTTGTTCTGGCCTTACTGAAGGCATGGTTGGACTCTTCAATGGTGGGAGGATGGCAGCCTTCTACCCCAGTAAATCTTTCCACACCACAATCTCCCATGCATGGGTCAGTGAAATGCTTTTCTCATGATCCCGTGAAAGAGCCCCACTTCCACCAGCAACAAAGCCTCTGATGATGCTACTTGGTATGTGTGTGGTGGTCGGGGTGCTGCAGCCTTAGATAATCCTACAGTCACCCTGAGAGGCTAATGATTTTGGCAGAGCTCTCTCTTTTCCTGACCATGTCCAGCAGTAAAGGTGCTTGTTTTCTACAGTGTCTTAGGGCATCATGGTTCTACAACCTAATACCATCAAATTTAGGCTCCTTTGAAAAGATAGTTACTGAAGTCAGTGTTTTAGATTTGTTCTGACCCAAGAAGGGAATCCTTTCTGCAGGCTCTTGACCAGTTATCTCTGGCAAACAACCTCTCCCACAGTTTAACCTCTATTTCCAATGAATCTACCAATCTTCTTCCAACTACCTGTCACAATGGCCATTGTTTCTGGAATGCCCTAAGGCTTGACCTAATCCTCCCTGTTGCAAATTAAGTCAACTCTTTTGTGAAGAGATTATGAGCTACCTGTTTAGAAGTCTGCCTTGCCCCCAAGGCACTATATCTGATCCTAGATCCTGGACCTGGGGGTGGGGACAACGGTGCACCTCTCTCCGAGTAACACCCCTGATTTAGGAGCTGAACTCTGGGAAGACGGGACAGGCAGTAGTCCCAGGTCACCTCAGCTTGTCTTTCTCGACATGGAGCCATGGCTTTGCATGCTAAGACAAGGGACCCCTACAACTGGGGTCCCTACCCAGTTGTAGGGTAAATGGATGCAGTCTGGCTTCCTCCCCCAGCTGTCTGGATAAGTAAGGGAAGTAGTTTCTCACATCCTTGAAGGGATATGATAAAGTAGTGTTCTCAGAGCCTTGAGGCTGGGTCTCACAGCCTTGAGTCTGGGTCTGATAAGCAGACCCCATAACATGAAGCTGGCCCACAAGCACAGCTCATGCTATGTTACCTAACTTTTTGGCTTGAGGCTGGCTTTGTTTGTGGTAGTACTTAAGGGGGTAAGGGCTTCTAACTGTGAGTGGGGCACAGACATAGACACACAAAGGGGACAGGTGACATACAGTATAACATGCAGCTTGCAGCACGCATGGATTGTCCACCCTTGAATAAAGGCATGTCAGAAATCCCAGCAGCTCCATGAATATTCTTCCATCTCTACAAATACCCTGCACCTGTCTGACCTTGAATGGTTGCAACATATCAGTATTTTCAGAGGTGGTGCACCCCAGGAAGGTCTCCTCATCAGTGGGGACTGGTGGAAGGAGGAAGCCTCCACTTCTTGGCTGAACATTCCCAGAAATTATTCTTTACAATAGGTAGCTGAGAAATAGTGAATTCTTGCTCCTCCCAGAGAGAAAGTTCTCTAAGCTAGAAACTGAGGAGTAGACAGCACAGTGTTCTTTGTTGTACCTACCTGGAGTGAAGTGTTTGTCTTGCTGATCTGGGAGAGCAGAGAGAGAGTGGTCTTGGTTCAAATACAGCAGACTCATCCTATTCTTGTTACTGAAAATGGGACGTGGACCTGAGTGGGTCTGCCTAGGGCTGGCCAGTAGTGTCTGGGGTCTTGACTTTGCATAAGAAAGATTTACAACAGCAGTCCTGATGATTTTTAGAGGATGCTTATTAAAGCTGGAGACAGTTAAATAAAGAAGGCGTGGCTGGCAAATGGAACTGATTGTATTCCTGCTATCTTCCTGAGTAGGGTGATTTAAGCTCTTTATCTTTGCTTGGGGAGAAGCTCAAACCATTTACTCTTAAGTGTCCTCAGTTTAGGGAAGATAGGATTTACTAGATGGCTGCATACTGCTTATTTAACTATCCATCTGTCTCAGTTTCCCTATTCTACTTGTCCTAGTTACTAGCCCACTTCATTCTTACAAAATTTGGGTAGACTTTCTTGGACAGATATTTCTTTACTTGCTGTATGTCCTTACCATTTCTAGAGACTTGTGGGCCAAAGAGGGCCACTATTAAACCTGACAAGCTCAGGGGAGACCTGCTTGGCAGGTCCTAAAAGAACCACATAGGATGGTCTTAAATTAAAACTTTTAATTAAACGCTGTTTATGGTGGGTAGTTACGGTCTAAGCTAGAATCTTCGCTGAAAAAAGTCAGTAATCTTTACCTTAACTGAGCCTGTATATTGTCTTTTTGCATCTACAATAACATATCTTTAGAATGTCAAGGTAAATTCCTTTTGTCTGGACCCCTCCCAGCACAACAACCACAAGCAGAACAAGGAACACAATCCTCTCATTGTTATTGTTATCATGTTCATTGTTGACTGTTAACTATCCTTTACCCAGCTGTGTGAAAGAAGTAGTGTCTATCATTTTTCTTTTTATCCAACTGCTTTTTCTTGCCTCCCTCATCTATTACCAATGAATTTCAAGTAACCCACTTAGACCTCTTTTGATTGTAATGTATAAAATAAAGTGCAAAACTGCCATTTTCTGGAGCATTTTCTCGGCTCACTGATGTTTTGCTCTTTGGCAATTGTCATCAGTTTGGCTCAAATAAACTCATAAAAAATGTTGACAGACTTTATTTTTTAAAGGATTTTATTATTTATTTGTTAGAGAGAGAGGAAGAGAGGGAGAGAGGGGGAGAAACATTGATCTGTTGCCTTTTGTAAGGGCCCAGATGGGGACCGAACCCACAACCCAAGCATGTGCCCTGACCAGGAATCAAACCAGTGACTTCTTGCTTTGTGGGACAATGGCCAAACAACTGAGCCACACCAACAAGAGTGAAACCAGAAAAGGTGGCATTCGTGCTGCCTGTCACCTACCAGACCCAATAAGCAGAGACAGGGATTGAATATTTATGGGCGCTTAATTCAGATGGCTGGTGATCTGAGAAGATGGCAGGTTTATACCCTAAAAGACCATCTTAAATTCCATTTTAAACTCTTTTTATAAGGAGACGAAAAGCGTAGATAAGGGTTTTGGAATTCTGGGGAAAAGTTAATCAAAAAGCTGCAGCATTCTTTGTGCCCTGGGTGGTGGTCTTTAACCGTGTCCTGGGCATTAAGCATCTCGCCCAGGAGTACAGTGGCTCAGATACCATCTTGATTGCTTGCAGTCCTCCTGGGGCACAAAGGTGAAATTGTTTATATGGTCTCCTGGAGTCAAGGTGGGTCATACTTTCAGTTCCTGAAACAATAGCTTTTTACATGCATTGATTACTAAGCTTATTAGCTATTGCCTGAAGCTAAAATTTTTCCAACATTTGAGTCCCCCATCAAAAGCATTACACTGACAGACTTTAAATGTTTATATTTGAATATAAATATATATAAGCTTAATATATATAATATATACAGGTGGGCAAAAGTAGGTTTGTAATTGTGAGGTTTATAATATAAAAGTAGATTTATAATAATGGAAGAGTTTATTATTATATTATTTATTTGTATTAAAACTGTAAACCTACTTTTGCCAACCCCTTTATATAGTATAAAGATATATAATATAAATAAGTATATGAGTGTGTGTGTATGTGTAATCTTTACCAATTTTTCTGAGGAGTAGGTCCACAGATCTCTCCAGTGCCTCATGCTGTCATGTTAGGAAATAACCTCCCTTTTATCTAGTACTTTTGCCTGTAAATTCAATTTCATAGGCTATCAAGACTGTAATCTCTGTTTTCCAATTTCGATTAGCATTGACAATCTTATTCTTTTGTATTTTTTTTTTGTTATTCTGTTTTAGATCTGTTTTGTGTTTTCTGCAGATAGTTGGATTTGTTTCTAGATTCTAACATATGATATGTTATTTTTAAAATTTACTTTTTTTTTTTCAATGCCTCGGACCATATTTATCATTCATTAGATATCTGTAGGAGGAATATGGCCTTGGCCCTGCAGGTCCTCAAGGGCTCCCAGGACAGGTCAGAAAACAGGCTGGAGCTGAGCCCCAAGGTGGGCGGCGGCGGCGGCAGCAGCAGCAGCAGCAGCAGCAGCAGCAGCACCAGCAGCAGCAACTACCACAGCAGCCCCAGATCCATGATCAACTGGGGCCTGTCCCGAGAACAGCTGATGAACTCAGGCTGCCTAGGACCTGCCAGAGGGCATGGACCCAGCCCACAAGGAGTTCTATCTCTCTGACTCTGACTTCCAAGACATCTTTGGGAAGTCCAAGGAGGAATTCTACAGCATGGCCAAGTGGAAGCAGCAGGAGGAGAAAAAGCGGCTCGGTTTCTTCTGAACCCAGGCCCTGCTCCCGCCGGTGCCACTCACATGGCCGAGCCCCCGTGGGTAACTCCCCCACATGCACCTGAGCCCCCGGGGACACTCCCAGGTCACCCCCTCCCGTCAATAAAAACCTGTGGGCCTCTCCTGAGGCCTGGGTACAAAGTGTCCCCCCAGGTCTCAGGAAAACCCAGAAGTTGTCAAAATCATGTCATTCCTGTTGGAAGTTGCTTAGATATCACCAAAATTAACCTCATTTTTCAAAAATTAATGGCTTTATTGAGATATAAATAGCATACAACAAGTGGTCCATATTTAAAGTGTTTAATCTATTTTGACCTATGCCAGGAAATAATCATGATCCAGGTAGTAAACATAGCCATCACCTCCAAAAGTTTCCTGGAACCCCTTGCAACTCTTGTGTTCCGTCCCAAAATGAACCATAGCCCCTGATCTCATTTAGCTTATGTTCCAGTGTTTAATAATCATGACATGGGATGTATCTAACCAGGCCCATCAGAAAGAAAATTCAATCAGACACATATCATGCCTTTCAGTGTCTCACAATATCATTGCTTTATCCTTAGTCCAATGGTCTGAGAAAAGGACAGATTTTTCTTAAGGATTCAGGTTTTATCTCCCAATGATGTTGCTGAATAGGGGGTAAAATAAATAATAGACCTGTTCAAATCAGTTCTAGAAAAATGAGATCTCATATATGTGATCTTAGTCCCTCCCAACTTTTCCATATTTTAATATTTTCTTTTTGTATTCATCTGTATGGTTCTTTGGAAGAGAATTTTTTGACAAGTGTAGGTAGGGAAAAAGAAGGGCCTTATTAAGGGTTGCCAGCTGCTTATGCCAGTTCTCCAAAGCCTCCACAACAAATATATTTCTGAACATATTTGTTGTGAAGCGTCATGGTTGGCTAAACTTGCCTAGTTGGGATAACAGATGTTAATTTGTTTACCAGAATAAAATAGAAATCTAAGTATATTTTTCATAGAATGCCCCATATGGATGACATAAACATTTTAATTAGTCCAGACAGAGTTTGTTTATTTTTACCTGAAAATATTACTTGATACATTTTATGTATCCTCAAATATTATAGATTTATAGACTATTTTTAAATGTAAAGGAATGTATAAAGTATCTTTTTTAAACCAAAGCTTCTCTGTTGTGCTTTATTAATTTCAAATCTTGGAGTGGAGGAGCAAGCTAATATTTGAATCAGTTAGGAGCACAGACTTTGAACAAGATTGTCTGGGACTGAATAACTACCCTATTACTAACTGTGTGATCTTGGGCAAATTACTTACCATCTCTGAGAGGACAATTTCATCATCTTTAAAATAGAGGTATTATAATACCTACCTCATTGGGTAATGGTGGAAATAAAGTGTGATAATATACAGGATAAGGCAAAAGTAGGTTTGCAGTTGTTTTCATGGAAAATAATACAACAATTAATAAATGATAATGCAAGAATAAACTCTCTGTTTTGGATACAACTGTTTATCTACTTTTGCCCCACCCTGTATATGCAATACTAATAATAGTATTCTGAACCATAAGTGCTTTTTGTGTTATTATTCTGTGTATGAAAATAATACCACTCAAAATAAACATTTTCCTTGATATCATGATACAAAAAGCAAGGCAAGTGGGTCATAGATTTGAATTTAAAATTTAGCTTTAAATATATTGACATGCAAATATGGTGATAGTTTGCATTATTGTTGAATATATTTTCATCACTTTGGGACAAAATGACAGTTTAAAAACATCTGGCAACAAAGGTTGAAAACAGCTCAAAACTGTTGGCAGGGAGCTCTGCCCAAGAATATTGAGTGAGAAAGCACAGGTTCATTGTCTCCCTTATTCTTCTGAACACTTGTTACTCGAGTAAGTGCTCAGCCTTGTGAACAGAACCTTGTTTTAGGTGGATCTGGCTATTTCTTCTCATATTCCTTAGTCCAGTCCATACCTATGTAGGGCCTTCTGCAATCCTCTGTAAACTAATTAAAGTAGAATAAAAAAATAAAATAAAATAAACTACTTCCCCTATCATGTTGCTATGCTCCTTGGTCCCCAGGACCCTTAAACTCAGCGTGGCCCTGCATGAGTGGGTCAGAGGGGAATGTGTCATAATGGAGGACGTGGAGTAGTCATGTACATATGTATGACTTGCCAATTCCTGTGATGATTATGCTCTGGAAATGGTCCCCTAAGTTTTGAGGGGGCAAGTCGTTATAAAATATACCTGTGGCAAAAACTACAAGTGCTCACTTGCATTTATGTTCTCTTACTTGTTGTTACTGGCCCACGTCTATGCTATATCTTGTTGCCTTCCTTTAGGCTGGCTGCAGTCATGTGATGAATTCTGGCCAATCTCATGTGAGTAGAGGTTCTGAGTGCCACTTGTAGTCCTGACCCATAAAAGCAACAGGTACTCAACCTATTTTTTCAAGCCACTGCCTGAATAAGTAGACTTTAATGACATAGACAGGAGACACACACATGGAAAGACCTAGATCCTTTATTTAACAGATTAGGTGGATGGGTATAATAAAGTTGATAAGGGCAAGATGACTTAAGAGGAGCAGCCTAGCCAGAGACCCCTCCCAGGTTAACTGTTAATCATTGCTTATCTGTTCCTGTAGCCCGTTTTCACATCCCTTCCCCCACCTGGGTAGCACATCAATCTCATCAATCTCCCACCTGAATGCTAATCCCTTCCCCCACCTGGGAAGCCCATCCGTTTCCCGCCAGAATGCTAGGGCCTATAAACCCCTATCTAACCCCGATTCGGGGCTCAGAATTTGGAGACTGCCTCCTCTGAGCCCGCACGTGTGAATAAAGGCTTACTCCGTTCCCTGAATCGTGTCTTGAGTCTGGCTTTCCGTAACATTTGGTTCCCTGACCGGGAAACGACTCACACGAGCAGGCCGTTTGCCTCCGGTGAAGACGGCTGGGGTCGGCCGGGTGAGCCCGGACTCCAGAGGGAAGCACGTGCCCCAGTGATTTCGGGTCCCGAGGGGCTGGGCTCCCCTTGGCCCCGACCTCGGGCCGTTCCATAACCCGGGCACTCGGGGAGCGGACCCAAGCCTACCTGAAGGCGCCAGATTGGTAAGTGCCCCGGGGACCAGACCCGAATCAGACCCACCTATAAGTGGTGGAAGGAGAGGCTGATCACCTCTCAGGCCGACCGGCCTCTGGCACGGTTTCCCTGTCGGGAGGGAAAGTGTTAACCTCTGTGTGATTGAGTGAGTGACTGATTGTGTGGCTCCACAGGCCAGCGGTGTTCCCCCGAGCCTACGGAGTCTGAGTGAGCCCTAACCTGCGGGTCCTCGGTCTGTCATACGGCATAACGGCTGGGAAGCTAACCCGGACTCTACTCGGGCAGCCTTAGCTAAGACAGACCCAAGTCCCTCGTGAGAGGAGAGGCCAGGCGGGCGAAAGTGAAAGTATCCCTGCTGCCCCCGTTTGTCTGCGCCGTTTCGGGAGGGATCATGGCGGGCAGACAGTCTACCGTCTTAGATTGCATGTTAAGGAATTTCGACCGGTTCCGGGGCCAGCAGCCCGATATGGATCCGGGGCAATTAGAAATTTTCTGTTCTGCTGAGTGGCCCACGTTCGGGGTAGGCTGGCCTCCTGAAGGAACCCTTGACCTAGACATAATTAGGGCTGTCCATCTCATAGTCACAGGAAGTCCAGGACACCCAAACCAATTCCTCTACATAGAAAAGTGGCAGGAGCTAGCACAAGAGATGCCCGACTGGCTCCAGAAGGGTGCGGGGGTCAAACCTCATCACCTAGGCGCTACGGGAGGGCGAGCCAGGGGAGCCCGGAACTGTTGCTCCCGATCAAAGGAAAGGGATGTAACCCGCATCCTAGTTGCCAAACCAGTGGCGAGACCCCCTTTCTATCAAGGCCCGCCAGAGGAAGACCCCCCGGTGCAGCCTCCCCCTTACCCAGCTAGGAACTTGGGAGGTCAGGCAGAGGTGCCTGAAACACCGCCCCCCTCAGTCTCGCCCCCGCAGCCCGAGGCAACAGCGCCCCCAGAATCTCCTATCGCCTCCCGCTTAAGACACCACCAGTCCCTCCAGATGCCACTGCGGGAGACCCAGGGCCCGCCACGAACGGGGCCTGATGGGACCTTATACCCGGGACCGGTCGTGTTTTACTATCAGCCCTTTACCACGACTGACCTCTTCAACTGGAAACACCACACACCCTCATATTCGGAGAAGCCCCAGGCACTCGTAGACCTAATGGAGTCCATTATGCAAACTCACTGGCCAACGTGGTACGATTGCCGCCAATTGCTCCTAACCCTTTTTAATACGGAAGAGAGGCGCAGAGTCTTCCAGGAGGCCCAGAGATATCTAGAAGCCAACGCTCCAGTGGGCACAATAGACCCAGCCCAGTACGCTCGGGTGGCAGCCCCAGAGACCCAACCCGACTGGGATCACAACACCGAACAGGGAAGAGCAGCCCTGGACCGGTACAGGGAAGCCATCCTCCAGGGGGTCAGAGCTGGGGCCAGAAAACCGACCAATATGTCAAAGGGGGCCAGTGTTGTCCAACGGCCAGATGAATGTCCCGGGGACTTCTTAGAAAGGCTCCTAGAGGCCTACCGGATATACACCCCCTTCAACCCAGAAAGCCCAGATACACGGCTAATGGTAAACACTGCTTTTGTCTCCCAATCGGCCCCTGACATCCGCAAAAAGCTCCAGAAGCTAGAGGGCTTTGCAGGCATGAACATCAGTCAGCTGGTTGAGGTAGCAAATAAAGTCTACAATAACCGGGAGGAGGCCGCTGAGAAGGCAGCCCAGAAAAGATTAGAGAAAAAGGCCGCACTGCTAGCAGCCGCCCTCAGTCAGCCGGCAGCAAAAGGCAAAGGGGGACCGAAAGACCAGAAAGGGCACGCCAAGGTAGAGAGAGACCAATGTGCCTATTGTAAGGAAAGAGGACATTGGAAAAGAGAATGCCCGCACCGGAAAAAGAAGGCTGGTCCGGCGCCCTCTGAGCCGGCGCCCACCATCCTTAGCCTGGCGGGCCTAGACTCAGAATGAGGAAGACCGGGCTCCCTGAATCTAGGCCCCCATGAGCCCATGGTCGAAGCGATTGTTGGGGGCCAGACTCTCTCTTTCTTGGTAGATACCGGGGCAGAGCACTCGGTCGTCACCACCCCTGTAGCTCCCCCATCCGGACGAGAAGTCACCATCGTAGGGGCCACTGGTCAGCCAAGTAGCCCAAAACGCTTCTGCCAGGCCCAAATTGTTGATCTGGGAGGCCACCGGATTAGACATGAGTTCTTATACCTACCTGAATGCCCTGTCCCACTGTTAGGGCGAGACCTCTTATCAAAGCTGGGAGCTCGAATCACCTTCCAGCAGTCAGGGGAGGCCTCGCTGCAAGTGGACGGCCCTAGGCTCATGGCCCTCATTTTGCCACGAGAGGAAGAATACCAGTTGTATTCTGGGGAATCTGGTGACCATGGCCCCAGACCTGAGGCTAGAGACAACCTGCTGCAGGACTTCCCCACGGTCTGGGCCGAGGACAATCCCCCTGGACTAGCCAGAAACCAGGTCCCAGTAATAATTGAACTCAAACCGGGGGCTAAACCGTGCCGCCAGCGACAGTACCCTATCTCAAGGGAGGCCCGCCTAGGAATATCGGAGGTCATCCGAAAGCACCTCCAAGAGGGTATACTGGTCCCCTGTCAATCAACGTGGAATACCCCGCTCCTGCCAATCAAGAAACCTGACGGAACAGGGTACCGTCCAGTGCAGGACCTCCGGGTGGTAAACGAAGCCGTCATCACACTGCACCCGGTAGTCCCGAACCCATACACCCTACTGAGCCGACTCCCGCCAACCGCCGCCTGGTACACATGCCTAGACTTAAAGGATGCCTTCTTCTGCATCCCGGTAGCTCCAGCCAGCCAACCTATCTTTGCCTTTGAATGGGAAGACCCGCATACGGCGGTAAAGACACAGTTGACATGGACCCGGTTGCCACAGGGATTTAAGAACTCCCCCACGTTATTCGGCGAAGCGCTAGCCCGGGACCTGCAATCTTTCTCAGACGAGGGAAAGGATTTAACTCTACTCCAATATGTTGATGACCTCCTCTTAGCTGCCCCCGACCAGAGCCGATGCCTAGAGGGGACAAGAGCGCTCCTAAAACTGCTAACCCAACAAGGGTACCGAGTCTCATGGAAAAAGGCACAAATCTGCCAACAAGAAGTCAAATATTTAGGGTTCCTAATTTCCCAAGGCAAAAGATCCCTAAATACAGACCGGAAAATGGTCATTACCCGCTTCCCGGCCCCGAGCGGACGAAGACAATTACGTGAATTCCTGGGAGCAGCCGGCTTTTGCAGAATTTGGATCCCGGGGTTCGCAGCCAGAGCAAGGCCACTCTACCAGGCCCTGCGTGGGCCAGACACCTTACCCCTGGCATGGGGAAAAGAACAGGAACAGGCCTTTGCTCAAATAAAGGACCTCCTTAGTAAAGCCCCAGCTCTGGGCCTACCAGACCCCAGCCGGCCCTTCTATCTACACGTGCATGAGAAGGGCAAGGTTGCTCTGGGGGTCTTAACTCAATCAGCCGGACCTTGGGAGCGCCCAGTGGCTTACCTGTCTAAGCAACTGGATAACGTCGCAGCCGGGTGGCCCCCTTGCTTGAGGGCAGTTGCAGCCGCGGTATCCCTGCTACAAGAAGCGGACAAATTAACTTTGGGGCAGGAGACCACTCTATTCGTTCCCCATAGCATCCATAGCCTCCTGGCAGGACAGGGACACCGATGGCTGTCCAACCCCAGACTGACACAATATCAGGGCATACTCCAAGAGAATCCTCGGGTCCAGGTAAAGACTGTAAAAAGATTAAACCCTGCAACCTTCCTGCCGACCGAACTAGGGGACCCAGACCACTGCTGCCTAGAGGTTACTGAGGAGGTCTATGCCAGCCGACCGGACCTGCGGGACCAGCCTCTGCCCAATGCTGACGTGACCTATTTCACAGACGGCAGCAGTTATATGAGAGAAGGGGTCCGAGTGGCAGGGTACGCAGTAACCACGCTTGACCAGGTGGTAGAAGCTAAAGCCTTGCCCTCTGGATGGTCGGCCCAGAGAGCGGAACTCTGGGCCTTAATAAGAGCACTGGAGTTGGCCTGGGACCTGACAGTCAATATCTACACTGACTCCAAGTACGCCTATGCCACCCTGCACATCCACGGGGCCATCTACCGAGAACGCGGGCTGCTGACAGCAGAAGGAAAGGAAATTAAAAACAAGACAGAAATCCTGCGTCTCCTCGAAGCAGTTTGGGCCCCAACTGCGGTGTCCGTCATCCACTGCAAAGGCCATTCCAAACAAGACACCATACCGGCCCGCGGGAACCAGAAGGTGGACTCGACAGCAAAGGCTGCCGCAGTGTGTGGTGAGATGGCAGAAGTACAGCCCTCCCTTCTCGGACCCCTGCTGGGGAACCCCATTAACCGTCGGGACTATGAGCCAGCAGAAATGAAATGGGCCCAACAGGCCGGAGGACAAGAAACCCCCGAGGGAACTTGGAGGTTACCTGATGGGCGCGTATATGTGCCCCAGAGCCAGGCCAGCAATTTAGTCAGAAACTGCCACCATCTGACCCACCTGGGTAAGACCTCCCTGGAAAACTTGCTCAAAAGGTATTTCTACTTCCCCAACCTGTCAACCCTGTGCTCAACAGCCTTGGCTCAATGTGTTACCTGCGCAAGGAATAATGCAGCCCCGCATCAAGCGGCCCCACCGGGAGTCCAACACAAGGGGTCCCAGCCCTTCGAGGACCTCCAGATTGACTTTACAGAAGTCAAGACCATCCGAGGATTTAAGTATCTCCTGGTCCTGATCTGCACCTTTTCGGGTTGGGTAGAAGCCTTCCCCACCAAAACTGAGAAAGCTCGGGAAGTAACCCGAATCCTACTCAGGGAAATTATACCCAGATATGGGCTCCCACTCACCATTGGTAGTGACAATGGCCCGGCGTTCATCGCCCAGGTGGTTCAGGAGGTCGCCCGGCTCCTGCGCATCGACTGGAAGCTACACACGGCCTATCGGCCCCAAAGCTCCGGTAAAGTGGAACGAATGAACCGAACTCTCAAGGAAACCCTAGCTAAGTTCCATCAAGAAACCGGCCTGCCATGGACAGACCTGTTACCACTAGCCCTGCTATGGGTTAGGAATGCCCCGAACCCCTCGGGGTATACTCCCTATGAGTTAGTTTTTGGAAGACCCCCACCTATAACTACAATGGGAAGTCCCAATGACCTTCGACAGAAGGGGGAGTTACAGCAGACCCAGTACTTACAACAGTTGGGTAAGACCCTAGACAGGATCTACGGGGCCCAATTGGGCCAGGAACCCAAACCCCGAGGGAGGCCAGCACACCCCTTCCGTCCAGGCCAGTATGTATGGGTAAAGGATTGGAAAAAGGAACCACTCCAACCCATTTGGACGGGCCCACATCTAGTACTATTAACCACCCCTACTGCCCTTAAAGTTACAGGAATAACCCCCTGGATCCACTACACTCGAGCCAAGGCAGCAGCAGATCCAGACGAGCCAGGACTTCGGAGCCACCGAACCTCCACCTCGAAGGGAGCCCCCACAGTCCGGCTGAAGAGAACTGAAGGACAGTGGGCCTTCTACCCGAGGAACCAGAGACCTGATCCCACCCCAGAGTAGTGACCAATCATCTTAGTCGGCAACCAAGGCATGATCCCTGCAGAATAGGCGAGCCCTAGATCTCCTCACAGCAGAAAAAGGGGGGACTTGCCTATTCCTAGGCTGGAATCTTAACCCAGAAGGTTAAGGAGCTGAAAGATGGTGCGAAGCGCTACTGAGAGTCAGGGCAAGGGACATGGAGCTTAGATACCCAAATCTGGCTCCGCTGGCTGGCTCCATTCCTAGGCCCCCTGATATTACTCCTCTTAGGAATAAGTCTAGGACCCTGGCTGCTGCGCACCCTCATTAATAACCTAGAGACCGCGGTCACCAGACGAGCCGCTGCTCGAGTGCTGCTCCTCCAGCATCACCGATACCAAAGACTCCCGACCCAACCCCAACAGAGTGACCACCGTGGCTTGTGTGATGATGCTAAGACTCAGGCCAATCTCGTCTAGCATCAAAGGGGGGAATGATAAGGGCAAGATGACTTAGGAGGAGCAGCCTAGCCAGAGACCCCCTCCCAGGTTAACTGTTTGTTAATCATTGCTTATCTGCTCCTGTAGCCCGTTTTCACATCCCTTCCCCCACCTGGGGTAGCACATCAATCTCATCAATCTCCCACCTGAATGCTCATCCCTTCCCCCACCTGGGAAGCCCATCCGTTTCCCGCCAGAATGCTAGGGCCTATAAACCCCTATCTAACCCCGATTCGGGGCTCAGAATTTGGAGTCTGCCTCCTCTGAGCCCGCGCGTGTGAATAAAGGCTTACTCCGTTCCCTGAATCGTGTCTTGAGTCTGGCTTTCTGTAACAAAGTGATGGGCACACTTCATTGCTCAAGCCCACTGCTAGATAATATTATGAAGAAGGCAACTCTTTTTCTTTGATTCTCTATGCCCCTTACATCACCTGACTCCCTTTGATAAAATTAACATTTATTGAGTACTTAATATCTCTTAGACATTTTGCTAATTTCTATACCAATTATAGCTACTATCTCATTGAACCTCTTTATCAAACTTATACAATATGATCTGTTATTAATCTTATTTCACAACTGAGGAAATGATGCACAGAGAAGTTAGAGGTCAGTAGTAGACTGTGGAATCAAGACTTGAATTTAGAACATTGAAACTTACTCACTAAGGTATAAAACTTCCCACTAGATTTTGATGTCCATTTTCCTTAGCTGTGCAGAACTTTCTACAGAAGTTGTTTTCTCAGATGATTCACCAAGCACATAACTGTTCCTCTTTTTATGCCCTTCAAAACACTCTACCCTCCCCTGACTGGTGTGGCTCAGCGGTCTGGGCGTTGTTTCACAAAACGAAATGTCGCCAGTTTGATTCCTCATCAGGGCACAGGCCTGTGTTGTGGGCCAGGTCCCCAGTTGGGGGAGTGCGGGAGGCAACCAATCTTGCTTCATGTTTCTCTCCCTTTCTCCCTCCCTTCTCCTCTCTCTAAAAATAAATCAATAAAATCTTTTTAAAAAAACACTACCCTAAATTCCATTTCTCCAGACCTTTGCTATACAAAAAAACCCTAATATTTTAATTAAGATTTTACTATTGAGCATTCACTATGTTAAAGGATTAGTATTAACTGTCATAGACATAGTAAAATCATATGGGATTTGGTGTCTGATTTCAAGGAGACTTCAGTCTCTGTCATTTGGTCATCTTATTCTGATCTGGAATCCAGAAAGTCATAAAGTTCTGAGGCGGGGTTTGAAGTATTTTTGGCCCATTATTCTTATTAGTAATATAAATCATACCTAAAGGAAGTAAAGAAGCATGTCCAATAAGACTGCAAAAGTGGGGAGTCAGCAGTGAGCAGAGTGTCGGGAGCTCATAGGATTAAAGTAAGTGTAGATTAGAAAGCAGGAGGTGGAAGAGGTGGGTGGTCTGGCATAATTCCAGAAATGAATTCCTCCATGTGCAGTGCAGTTTTACTAGGTCCTAGTTTATATCTGCATGATGAATCTGTGCTCACTGGAGAGGCAGAAATAGGCTGAAGTACGGTAAAATGTCACCGTCACATAGGGAAAAGTAAAGTGATCAGTACTGTGGGGGCAGTTCAGATGATGTAGCATGAGGGATAAATGCCTCTGAGTGGTGGACAGCTGGATGGATTTTATACTGGAAAGATTTTATGAAGGAGGTAATCATTGTATTAGGCTTTCCTATGCTCAAGAATGGAAACCTGGATATTGGAGAAAGGGCCAAGAAGGCACCACACTCCATGGAAAAATGCATGAGCTGAATGAGCGAAGGCATGGAGGTGAGAAAGAGCAAGCTGTTAAATTTTAGGAGTGAAAGTTGCACAAGCAGAGCACTAAGAGGTAAAAGGTGAGATAAGCAAGGAAAAAGAAGAGTTCACAGGTGACTGACACTTTGAGGCTGGGTAATGGGGTGATAGTAGAGCCTATCAGAGAAGAACTCAAGTAAGAGAGTTTAGGAAAAAAAGGAAAACGACCAAGCACAGAAGGAAAATTTGGAAGAAACTCTAAAGGTATTCTTTTTTAAGACATAAAGATGAAAATATCTGAACCAGCAGAACCAAAACGGCAATGGAGATTTTCAAGAAGTATTGGGGCAACAAGAAAAGTTGCAAAGCACTGATTGGCACTCCCTCAATAAGCATTCAGTCGTTACCTATGAAGTGACTGGATCTGTGCCATGAGCTGCATATAAAATATTATAAGCCAGAGTTCTCACATGCAGCTTATTCTAAAGCAAGAGAGATCAATGAGTAATGAAGAGGAGGAAGCAGAGATTATTACTCTCCAGAGAAGCACTTAGAGGCTCCAAGAACATGATGGAAAGCAGGTAGGTGTTTAATCTAGGAGACACTTGAGCAAGTTTCTAGCCAGGAGAATAAAGTTCATGACAAAAGAAAGCTTACCGTGCAGAAGAAGGGTAGGAAAAAACAACTGGTGGAGGGAGAAGAAGGGACTGCAGTAGGAGTAAGGCTTAGAGAGAAAGGCTGGTTTATACAGAAATTCCTTTGATGGAAAAAGTAAAAATGTAGAGAGCTAAAATGAAATGACTCTGAAATTAATAAAGTTGGCTATCCAGTCATCTTCAAAGAAGGAGGAGGTGAGGATGGGAGGTCAAGAGAGTGGAAAGTTTTGACAGAGCATCTATGAGGAATGTCTGCAAAGACAGTACTAGATTTTAATCCAACAATTACCAAGTATTTATGCAGCATCTAGTCTATGCCCAATGATGTAAATCCTATGAGATATATTTCAACATTCCAGAGTGCTGGCAGTTGGCTGCTAACTTCACAATATCAGCGAATGTTTTAAAGTATATTCTCTATAGAAGTCACTAATAAAAAGAAGGAGTAATTTTGGACTTAGGTCCTTTGGGTGCCCAACTTGCTCTCTCTTTCCAGTTTAAGACCAAAGCACTGGCAGCTACATTTAAGAATTTTTAAGTCAACATTATTTTTAACACTATTTCATTATAACCTGTATTTTGTATGCTTGACTATGAGTCCACCTTCTTAGCTTTTCATTGCAATTTTCATAGAACCTTGCTTGGCTTTATACTTAATAAATTATTGTCTAATATAAAAGATGTAAAATTATGCATGTGGCTTGTCACAGAAAGTACCATTTTAACTTGAAGTTCAAAGAATGCATAGATCAACAATTTACTCAAAATGTGTCAAAAGAACTTGAGAAATGGGCCAGAAACTAAAAAAAACAAAAGCATCAAGACAGAGAAAATATGTTTAGAGAAATAGTGAATTTGAAATATTGAAGGAGGAAATTCAAGAGCAACAGACACTGTCCCTGCTCCACTAATATCACTTCAGCCTTCAACTGTACAATGCACTCTGATATGTGATTGAGGAAGCCTGAGGCTTTCTCTTGCTTCCAAAGCATTATTAGCTAAAGTGCAGCAGTGCCATAAATTCATATTCTTGGGAGGGTCCTTCAATGAATAATGGATAGAATTTGGTCGATAGAATTTGGTCTATTTCCGATTCCTCATCCCCAGATGGGACAATTCAGAGGCATGTTCTACCATTTTTTTTCCAGCAGAATGAGCCTCTATTTTCCACAGTTAAAACCTCTTCATCAACAGGTAATGGATTTCTTTTCTTCCTTCCCTATTTCTTACTCATTTTTTATATTTGTTTCCCCAACATAATGACTTTCAGACAAATCCTTGCCTAAGGTCTTTCGCGGGGGAGTTTAGGGGTGGAAAGATCAAGCAAAAAGGAAAAAGGACTCAAGGACATGGACTACAGTGGGGCGATTTGTTGAGGGGGAGTACATAAGGGGGTTAAATGATAATAGAAAAAGAATACAATTAACTTTAAAAAAAAAATCCTTGCCTAAGATGTGTTTCCAGTGAAACTGAGCCTAACAGAGAGAGATACCAAATTCCTCTGCAAAAGAGAAAAAAACAAAATTCATTAACATAGACTAAATCTTCCTCATAAATCTAGTCTATATCCAGTTAAACCACCATCTACCCAATTCTCCAAAAGAGAAACCTAGTATTTATTTATCTTTGACACGCCCTCTTTCCCACATCTTATATTCAAATAATCAGCAGATTCTGCACGTTTACCTCCTAAATCTCTCTTAAATCTACTTCTCTCCAGCTCTTTTTGCACAGGTTACATGAATCTTTATAATCTTGTTGAATTAATGAGTAAAATGAAATGTGGCACTTTCGGACAGCATGAAAAGGAAGTTTCAAAAGAAAGGTTAAGGGTTTTGGTAAAGTGAATGGGTGTCTGAGCTTGAAATAAGCTTCCTGGAAGAATGGGAAAGATAGTAGATAAAGAAGATGTTTTGTAAGATTTGGAGGAAACCAATTTGGAGATATTGGAAAAATGGTAATAGGCTGACCAATTTGGCAAGTTCATAATCTAAGATACAGATGGAAGTCAAGGAAATAGGAATAATTGAACAAATATTAAAGATGATGAAGACAAAAGCAGATGATAACAAGAAATATAATGAAGTAATAAAAAATAGTAACTATGTTGTGAAGACTGATGTAAATATAAATCTGGGATCTATGACAATTAAGATTTGGGGAAGGAGAAAATTGCAAATAGGTAAAACTAACTGTCGCATGGTAAGTCATTTAGTGTATAATAACTAATGTATTATGCAACTGAGAAAGATCATTTGCTTTATTTGGCATAATTCACTTAAGGGAAATTATTATTGCTGCTCATTAACTTACATTTATTTTCATGGTGCTTACAAATGAGTCTTCAATGAATGGCCCTAGAATCTTTTCAAACAGAAAGTTGTGCTAGCTGATCTCTTCCCATCTTCCAAATTTTAAAAAGGAAAGTACTGAAAGTATTTAAGAAACTTTCCCTCATATGGGAGTGCATAGCCATAACAAATCTGGAGCTAAACCACAAGGAAAAAGTGATCTTTCAGGTCCCTTACAAAGAATGCTGGCAGATTATGATGGAACAGCTCATTGTCACATGGTATAACACCATCTGCTGTCCTTCAGCAAAAGTCCAGGTGGATTTCATTTCTGGTCTCTGGGAAGGTAGGACCAATCAATGTGAAAAAGCTGTCTTTGATTATCCATCACAATCACCCAAGAAGAATCACAATTCTTTTTGGTA
This sequence comes from Pteronotus mesoamericanus, assembly GCF_021234165.1. Taxonomy (NCBI): domain Eukaryota; kingdom Metazoa; phylum Chordata; class Mammalia; order Chiroptera; family Mormoopidae; genus Pteronotus; species Pteronotus mesoamericanus. Next base: position 28,545,142 of record NW_026555105.1, on the reverse strand, counting down.
TCTACCATCATTCTTGTCAAGAGACTCATGGTTTTATTTTTAACCATGAAATCTGCTTCTGAATTTATGAACAATAACAACACCAATGGTCTCTTTTTTCCTTGGTTTGTTTCTTATGGTGACAGAAAGGTCTAGCTTGAAAATGTCTCTCCTGTTCTTTTTCAATATCTTTCACTTAGTTTTCTGAGGAATTATTTATGCTTCAAGTAGTTTATGGGACTTTAAAATACTTACATTATATGGCTTAAAGAGTACCTCACACTCAGGAGTCAAATAAAATGGCTTCAATTGGAAAATCACTCTGATGAGAAATAAAAATCTATTTAAAAAATTGTGTTTGAGGATTTTCCCCAAATGCTCATAGTTCTTATGTTATCTTTTTTTTCCAACTGGTTATAGTTGTATGACCATCTGTATAACATTGCTGGTATCAAAAAGAAAGAACTCCTCTAGTATTCTAATTTTTACACCTCTCTCTTTCTTGTACCTTGGAATAGGTCTATGCTGTTTGCATATTTTATTTTGATTCAACATATTTAAGTTGATAAGATTCTGACCTAAATATGAATTCAGGAAGGGTCTAAGGAAAACACTGTTTTATTTCTTAAGTCCAAACAATCACCGATTATAAGCTAAAACTTTCTGCTAGAGATTATGTTTTAAATTTTAAAAAATCAACATTGAATATTTTTGAATTTGTGAGGAAAAGAACGACAGTTATCCCAAGTATCTCTTTCCCCACTTGTTCTCTGTTTTGGGTGGTCCTGTGGCCATTTGGAATAAAGATCTTTTTTCAACCTCCCAAGCAACTAGGTCTGGTCATGTGACCAAGTTCTGGGCAATGGGATAAGAGCAGAGCTAGAGTGTGCAACTTCTGATTAGTACAGGGCATCTCTTCTTCAAAACTTCCTCTTTCTTTAGGCAGCAGTGAGAGACTGGAGCTATAGCAGCTGAAGTGGACAATAAGACCAACTTAGGAACAGAAGCCATGCCTTTCAGGGCAGCAAGACAGCAATAGTTTGGGTCTCTTCCACCATAAAGCACCATTTAAATTCTGGAATGATTGACTTTTTGAATCAGACTTCTTGAATATGAGAACAAAATTAATTTCTATTTTTATAACCTTATTATTTGGGGACATTACTCATAGACTATTATATATATTTTAAAAATTGGACAGTGTCCTACTAATAAAAGATTCTAGCAGGTGCCATTTGCAAGTAAAATCTAAGTAGTGATATGTACACTTGCAATGAAAATTTTCAAGAGAAATCACTAAGCCATCAAGATCTTTTTACAGAAAGACAAGACCAAAAGAAAATGAAGTTTTGTGCATAGTTATTTTATCTTATAAAAATTATTTTTTCAAGTTCCTCTTCAGCATTCCACTTAATGAAATTTAACTTATATGTAACTTAGCATTAAAAAACCTGACTTTCAGCTTGCCACACCAGGGATTCTTTTGCTAGCACTTAATCTAGCAACAGAACCTACTCTTGCTGAGGGTGGAGCAGGCTGGATGTGTTGGGGAATTAACAAGCACCCCTCCTCTGCCCCTGCCAACTCAAGACCACCCCTGAACCAATGACTGAAAGTAAATCATTTATAAATATCCCAGCTCCTTTGCTCTATCTAGTGTATTAACTCAAAGGCATTTGTCTACCCTGGTTCCTAGAGCTCCCCACTAGGACTGAGCTCCTACCCAGAGTAGTAACCAGTTTGATAACATAACCTTTGTTGACTTCCTGCTTTTCCTTGCCTCACTTCCTCATTCTTCTACCATTGTTTTCTGGGTTCACATCCTAAATAAACTACTGCACATGAATCCATATCTCAGAGTCTGCTTCTGGGGCACTGGGACTAAGACCTAATATATACGTATTGTGTGAGTGGAAGTAAAAACATTATGGCCAGGGGATTGCTATGAGTGTCTTTCCTCTCTTTTTCTTCAGTCCTCAGTGGTAGAATAGAGCAAGGCATTAACACATCCCTAGAAAGTAAAATGATTAGCAAATAATGTGCTTGGAAAATATAATCCTAAAATACCAGATAAAGTATTTTCCCATTTCCTTTAAATAATTGGGATGAATTGGCTCAGGGTAAAAGCAAGCTATATTAATTTCTTCAGAAAGAGTATAAACAGTAATCATTGTGGTTATTCTTGTCCTCCAATATGTAAAAAGTACTCAGATATATAGCAGTTAATTAATAAATATTTGTTGAGTAAAAGTATGGTAGAGCCCTGACTGATGTAGCTCTGTTGGTTGGACATTGTTCTGTGAAGCACAGCGTTGTGGGTTCGATTCCTGGTCAGGGCACATGCCTGGGTTGCAGGCCTAGTCCCCGGTAGGGGCATGTGCATAAGGCAACTGACTGATGTTTTTCTCTCACGTGGATATTTCTCTCCCTCTCTTTCTCCCACCCTTTCCCTCTCTCTAAAAATAAATAAATAAAATCTGTTTTAAAAAAGTATAGTAGGGAGGGAAATAAAGTTAGCAAATAGGTTGATCACCCTATAAGGAACAATAAGGCAAACATAGAGTCAGAGAAGATATTAGCAATACATAATCTAATAAAGGACTCCAATTCAGTATGTGTAAAAAATTATAAACCAGTTACAAACCCACAAGTCCATAGAAAAAAATGGTCCAAGAAAAAACTTCACATTATATCTAAATGGCCAGTAGACAAGTGACAATGTGCTCAACTTTATTAGTCACCAGAGCAATAAAAACTAAAACCATAGTGCAACACCATATTTTTAACTGCATTGGTTTAAAATAAAAAGAGAGACAATACCAAGTATTGACACATATGTGAAACAGTTGGGACTGTCATACACCTCTGGTGGAAGGAAAAATTGGTACAACCAGTTTTAAAATTCTTTGGTAATACTTACTAAAGCTCAACATTTACATCCCCATCGACACAAAAATCCTACTCCTGGATATATAACCAGAGGAAGTGCATATATGTTCACCAAAAACCATGGATCAAAGCATATACAGAACAATATTGATAATAACTACAGACCTGGAAAAACCCAGACGTGCATCTGCAGAAGAATGAAAACACAAATTGTGTAATAGTCAATGGGTTATTTCACAGTAATGAAAATAAATGAACTACAACTGCCCACATGACATGCATGAATCTCACAAAAATAATATTTGGGTGAAAGAAGCCAGATACAAAAGAGTACAGACTGTAAGTTTCCAAATACATACAGTTTAAAAACAGACATAATTTTCCTACACTGTTAGAAGTCAGAGTAGTAGTTATTCCTGGGAGACGTATTGATTTTAAAGGAGCAAAGAGGGGGACTTCAGAGGTGATAGTCGTCTTACCCGTCCCATAACCACCCACCAGTTTGAAGATTTACTGGAAGGACTAACACCATTTATCATAGTTTTAATCACAGTTAATATTTAACCACAAAATAGGATACAGTGCAGGGATAACAGGAGAAAAGATAATAGACAAAGACTAGGAAGGTGATATGCAGGCTTTCTTGTCCTTCCTCTGCAAGGAATGCATAGATATATCTTCTTCTCCAGCTGTGAAGTGTGAGGACATGTGTGGTATGCCCGCATCCAGGAAAGTCGGCTTGAGTCTTGGAATCCAAATTTCCTAGTGAAGTTCATCATGTTCCAGCCACATGGCCAACCATTGTATGAATCCCAAACCAAGCCTGCGGTGCACATTATGGACCTTTATATATTTACTTTAACACACTGGCAACCTGATTCACTTTGACCAAGTGCTTTGGGCAGATAGACTAATACCTTTACCAAGTCACTATGTGAACATTCCAGTATTTTAGTTCTCAGAGTTGACTAAGGATCATTACCATGGCTACAGAGATAAATGAAAACTGAGTAAAACAGACCTGCTCTCTTAACTCTCATTCTCACTGGTAATGTTATCTTTCTTGCTCTGGGGACAGATTATATGAGTATGTTTATTTTGTGTTTATGTCTAAATATTATACTTCAAAGTTTAAAAAACATTAAATAGTTAGTTATTCAGAGCCATCAATGAGCTCAGCTGAGAAAATACTTTTCTCCACATTCTTGTAAGATTACTGAAACCCTGGGAAGTTACCAAAAAAAACATTAGAAAACCATTAGGGACTATCGAAAACAGGGGTAACTCTAAGATGTCAAGAGAATGAGAAAGTGAACTACATTCATGATATTGAGTTTCAGAATATATTTAAGAGAGCATGTAGTCGTAATTTAGTAAAGAATTGTATGTGGGTGTTTTGGCTATTCTCTAGTGTGTTTGAAGTGATACAAGTAACCAAATTCAGGACAAATTTGTAATTTAGATAAATTTTTAAGGGAATTCAATTGGTTGCACAATTTATGTTAAAGGTTGCTGAAAGCAAGTTTTCAAATGTTCATCTGTTGTTTTTAATTTTAAAATTGAGCATTGAAATATATGTGTAATAAGAAGTCCATAGATGTTAATATCCCCACATTAATCAGTCACTGCATGTGAGATGTCCTGGGAAGGACAGTGTAGCCTTGGACAGGGCAGCTCTCTGTGGCTGAGGCAGTCCCTGAAGGTGGTAAGAGTTGAAGGCCATCTGCCAACAACATTCCCAGGAGCTGGGCCACAAGTTCTTCCTTGAAGAAGGAGCTAGATGGTGCATCACAGAGTTCGTCACGTCAAATTATTCAGCATAACTCAGGGGCCTTCAGAGACCCACATTTCACTCTGAATTGGTAGACATGAAGTAAAGTCAGACTTTATTGTAAATAAACTTCCCAGATGATTTTGAGGCACAGGAGTTTGATAATTATTCTTTTATTTGTTTTTAATTTTTTATTGTCTGTTTCCATTGTTATTTAGTCCCATTATATCTACTCCCACTGCCTCTGCAATCACCGTACTGTTGTCCATGTCCATGGGTCCTTTTTCCTTTTTGCTTAATCCCTCTGCCATTGAACCTCCCTTCCCCTTAGCTATCCTCCTGCTCTCTATCAATGAGTCTGTTCAGTTTGCTCATTAGATTCCACATATGAGTGAAATCATATAGTACTTACCTTTCTCTGACTGGCTTGTTTCACTTAGCATAATGTTCTTCAGGTCCATTCATGCTATCGCAAAGGGTAAATTTTCTTCCTTTTTATGGCCAAGTAGTATTCCATAGTCATTTAATCAACTCATCTACTGATGGACACTTGGCCTGTTTCTTTATCTTGGCAATTATAAATAATGTTGTGATGGCATAGGGGTTCTTATGTTTTTTCAAATTAGCATTTTGGGTTCCTTCAGATATATTTCCAGAAATGGAATTGCTGGGCCATATGGCAGACCCATATTTAATTTTTTGAGGTATCTCCATACTGCTTTCCACAGTAGCTGCAGCAATCTGCATTCCCACCAACAATGCAAAAGGGTTCTCTTTTCTCCACCTCCTTCGCCAGTACTTGTTGATTTATTGCAGATAGCCATTCCAACAGGTGTGAGATATCTCACTATGGCTGTAATTTGCACTTCTCTGATGATTAGTGATATTGAGCCTCTTTTCATATGCCTATTGGCCATCTGTATGTTCTCTTCAGAGAAGTGTCTATTCAGGTCCTTTGCCCATTTTTCTTTTTAAAGATTTTATTTATTTATTTTTAGACAGAGGGGAAGGAAGGGAGAAAGAGAGGGAGAGAAACATCAATGTGTAGTTGCCTCTCATTGCACCCTCTACTGGGACTCTGGCCTGCAACCCAGGCATGTGCCCTCACTGAGAATCGAACCAACGACCCTTTGCTTTGCAGTCCGGTGCTCAATTCAATGAACCACACCAGTCAAGGCTTTTGCTCTTTTTTTAATTGGGTTGTTTGTTTTTCTGTTGAGTTTTGTAAGTTCTTTACAAATTTTGGATATTAACCCCTTATCAGATATTTCAGAGAATATGTTCCCCCATTCTGTGGGTTGTATTTTTATTTTGTTGATGTTTTCCTTTGCTGTGCAAAAACTTTTTAGTATGACGTAGTTCCATTTGCTTGGTTTTTCATTTGTTTTCCTTGCATGGGAGATATATACAATAAAATATTGCTATGAGCAATGTCTGAGATTTCAGTGCCTATGTTTTCTACTAGGATTTTTATGGTTTTGGGTCTAATATTTAAATCTTTAATTCATTTTGTATTTATTCTTGTGTGTGGTGTAAAAAGTGGTCTAGTTTCATTTTTTTTGTATGTATCTGTCCAATTTTCCCAGCACAATTTATTGAATAAACTATCTTTAGCCCCTTGTATGTGCTTACTTCCTCTGTTGAACATTAATTGACTGGGAAGGTGTGGGTTTATTTCTGCACTCTCTATTTTGTTCCATTAATCTATATGTCTGTTTTATGCCAGTATCATGCCAAGAGCTGGTTATTTGAAAAGATGAATAAGATTGACAAAACTTCAAGACTCATCAAGAAAAAAAGAGAAAGAACTAAATAAATAAAATCAGAAATGAAAGAGGAGAAATAACAACTGACACAAAACAAATGCAAAGGATTGTAAAAAAAAATTATGAATAACTGTGTGCCAAAAAACTGGACAACCTGGATGAAATGGATAAATTCCTAGAAACATACAATCTTCCAAAACTAAGTCAGGAAAAATCAGAGAATCTGAATAGGCAGATTTCACCTAGTGAAACTGAAGCAGTAATCAAAAAACTCCCAACAAACAAAAGCCCTGGACCAGATGTCTTCATAGGTAAATTTTACCAAACATTCCGAGAAGAACGAACATCTCTCCCTCTCAATCTATTTTAAAAAATTCAAGAGGAGGGAAGGCTCCCAAGATCTCTGTATGATGCCAGCATTATCCTAATTCTGAAATCTGATAAAAATACTACAGAAAAAGAAAATTATAGGCCAATACCCCTGATGAACATAGACACTAAAGTCCTCAACAGAATGTTAGCAAACTGAATACAGCAATGTATCAAAAAGATCATACAACATGATCAAGTGGAATTTATTCCAGGAATGCAAGGTTGGTACAACATTTGCAAATCAATAAATGTGATTCACCACATAAACAAAATGAAGGATAAAAACCATATGATCATATCAATAGATGCAGAAAAAGCATTGATAAAATCCAGCACCCACTTATGATAAAAACTCTCAGCAAAGTGGGAACTGAGAGAGGAAAAGTAAACATAACAAAGGCCATATTTGACAAACCCAATGCCAGCATCATACTCAATGGGAAAAAACTACAAGCATTCCCTTTAAAATCAGGAACAAAAGAGGAATGTTCACTTTCATCTCTCTTATTCAACACAGTACTGGAAGTCCTAGCCCTTGCAATCAGACAAGAAGAAGAAATAAAATGCATCAAAATTGGAAAGGAAGGAATAAAACTGCCTTTCTTTGCAGATGACATGAAACTGTACATAGAAAACCCTAAATATTCCACCGAGAAACTACTAGAACTGATAAATGAATTCAGCAAAGTAGCAGGGTACAAAATCAATATCCAGAAATCAGTTTCATTTTTATACGCCAATAGCAAACTAACAGAAAGGGAAGTTAAGAAAATAATCCCATTCACAATTGTTTCAAACAGAATAAAGTACTTAGGAATAAAGCTAACCAAGGATGTAAAAGATCTGTACTCAGAAAATTACAAGACACTGAAGAAAGAAACTGAAGAAGGTAAAAATAAGTGAAAGCACATACTGTGTTCATGGAAGAAATAATGAACATCATTAAAATGTCTATACTACCTAAAACAATCTATAGATTCAATGCAATTCCTATCAAGATTCCAATGATGTATTTCACAGAATTAGAACAAATATTCCAAAAATTTATATGGAACCACTGAAAGCTCCGCATAGCAACAACAATCCTGAAAAAAAAACAAAATTAGAGAAATCACGCTACCTAATATGAAACTATACTATAAGGCTATAGAAATCAAGATAACTATTCTTGTAGATATTCTTTAAAAACACTTGTGTAAGGACTCTGGGCCAGAACTATGTCCTTTGCTTGTAGAACAACCCTCCTGCTTCAAATTTCCTTGCTTTGATACAATAATGCTATTAAAAAATGCAGAACTGACATCTGTGTTTTGAAGATAAGAAAACCAGCTTAGAAAGCATAAGTGACATGTCCAAAGTCATACAGCTGCTATATATTCTCAGGCTCAAACTTGCCCATTCATGCTCCCTTTCCTACTCCATCTCCTTCTCTCACTCTCTCACTCTCTGACACATATTTAAAATTTACTATTGTATAAGTCATATTGTTCTTAAAGTGAAATAAATGCCTCATCATCCTTAGAAGCTTTTCTAATATGCTATTAATGGCTCTTCACATAAAATACAAGTTTGTCCCTGTTGTGGTAAAAATAGATTTCCTACTATATTTTATCCAGCACAGATGATCACATGGTGCTGGGTTTCATCCTGGCAGTAGTTTTTGCTTTAACTCATGATACCAGATACTGAAAAGAAACTGCAATAGTCTCATCTGTTTTTTTCTGAATAAATCCTTTCTAGATCTTTACAAGACAGAGTTGTGTTTTCAAGAAAAAGGAGAGCCTATTAAATTCCTTTCCAAGAGTCAACTGAGGTTCTATGTGACATTAGTAAGGATGTGTTTTAAATGAAAAAGCAAATTAAAATGAAGATGAGGTGGTTTTAATGGGCAGAGAAACCTTGTTTTTGTTTTGTTTTGTTTTGGTGTGAGCACATGATTCTGTGTGAACTATGTGGTCTGTGCAAAGCAAAAAGAGGTGACCAATAATCCCTCCAAAAAATTCACGCTGCTCTCCATGCTGACAGCTTTACTAGATGACAAGTGAGTCATAACCTTTTATCTTTTAGGCAAGGCCCGGGGACCATGACTGAGTTGTTGTAGATACAGTCCTGGTGGATGAGGTTGTACTTTATTTTCCATCCTTTGACCTCAATATTAAATGATGGCTTGGAAATGCATTAAGGGGTAGCCTTTACACAGTAACGTTGATGATAATATTTCTTTTCTTAAAGAAAAAACTCTGGCATTGATATTCGTCAGCATGCTGGGATTTCAGCAGGATAGAAGCAATTATACACACTTGTGTATGAGCAACTTACACAAGTTAAAGGCCTTAATTGCTTGGCTGGCATGCCTTGAACTTTCTGAGTACATAGGATATATAAGCAGTAAATGTTTTAACTTTCCAAAATCTGGCATCTTATTCAGAATTCTTAAGCTTATTCTGGAGTGAAGTTTATAAATCATTCAAGGGGATTTCATACAAATTTCACTGAAATCCATGACCTTAAATGTACATGGGTTTCCCTTTCAGAAAAAAGATATATGTCAGTAATTTGGATAAAGTAATTTACTATTGCTAAAGGCTAATGGCCCTTATAGCCCAATTCTCCAAAAAATTCAGCTGTTCTCTTCCACCAACAGAAATCCAGTTTTTTCTCCACGGACTAGTAATAATGCCTTCATTATTATACGAAATTTCTATTTAGATTTGGGTTATTCCTGGACTCTTCTGTTTATGTCCGTTTACTTCATGTACTGATACCAAAATGTTTTAATTTTTATTTCTTTCAAGCCAAGGGGAAAAAAAACCCCAAAGACTTCTCTGAGTATTTGTCAATGGGGAAGCTGTTGCTGTGTTCCCTTCCGAGCACCCGTCCTGGTTTTCTGCATATCCTCTCTTTCATCACTTTTTAAATTTGTAGTCACTTCTTCCATCCACTCCTTTCATGTTGGTATTTCTCTGAGTTCCATTTTTTGACCATTCTCACTTGACATGGTTTTCTTATTTTTATTTTATTATTTTTTAAAATCCTCACCCAAGGGTATGTTTTTATTGAGTTCAGAGAGGCAGGAAGGAGGGAGGGTGGAGAGAGTGTGAGAAGTATTGATGTGAGAGAGGAACCTCAAATGCTGGCCTTGCCTCCCGTGTCCACCCTGACAAGGAATTGAACGTGCAATTTAGGTATGTGCCCAGACCAGGAATTGAACTGACAATCTTTTGGTGTATGGGATGAGGCTCCAACCAACTGAGTCACCCTGCCAGGACAATATGGTTTTCCTAACTGTGTGTTCAGCTGAAACCCAACCTGGTATGTCTTCCATACTTCCTTATAGAGCCTCAGACATTCTTTTTACAGACTACTTGAAGCCTTGGAGTCCTGGGGGCTTTCTCAGGCCCTTCTGTCTCAACACATTGAAAAAGATGAGCCATATATTTTCTACTCCAAACCTGTTCTTTCACATTCATTAACTATCTCTGCCAATAGCACCACATCCATGAAGTTATCCCAGTCAACTGCCTGGAAATCATCCCAATTACTTATCCTTTCTACCTACATCCTCTTGAATGCAATGTCCTCCGGATTCTACTTTGCTGTTTATTGAATCTATTTCCTTTTTCCCACCCCTACTTCTACTGCCTTATTTGAGCCTTTGCTCATTTGTCTCAGGGGCTACACCAACAGCTTTCTTCCTGGAGTCTTGCTCTATTCCCCAGCATTGCCTGGAGAATGGTATTTTACAGATACAAACCTAATTAAGTCATCCTTAAACTACTTCAGTGTCTGTCCATGATCATGGTGGAATTTCAAGTGCCAAGGCATGGCATCCAAGGCCCTTCTCCATCCAGCCCCTTCATAGTTCTCCAGGCACGTGGACTCTGCCCTCGTTTATCAAACACTTTCCTTTCCTAACTGTCTGCGCATGTCACTGTGCCTTTATAAATCCTGTTCCCTCTACCTGTAGCAGTATTTCTCTTCTGCTAATCCTGCTTTACCTCCCCCTGGCCTACCTTAATTACTCAGAAGACTCAGCTTAAGGGTTATTTCATTTTGAAAGCTTTCCTTATGACCTCTCTCACCATAGCTAGATGAGGTGTCCTTTGTTTTTGCTCTCAGTGTGTCTTTGAGCAAACCAATCTGTCACATATTTGATAATGTTAATATTTTTATTACCCCCTTTCTCATAGGCTTTCAGCTTCTGGAAGACAAGGATTCATTTTAGGGCCTCCAGTGCCTTGCTTAGTTCTTGACCTGTAGGACTGTGATGTCCAACATGGCAGCCATTGGCTACATGTGGAAAATTAGGTTTTAATTATTTAAAATTAAAAATTCAGCTCTTAAGTCACACTAGCCACATTTCAAGTGCTTATTAGCCATATATGGCTACTGGTGACTGCATTGGACAATGTAGTTAAGGAACAGTTCCATCATCACAGAAAGTCCTTTTGTACAGCACGGATCTAGGAAGTGCTCAGTAAATGTTGGTGAGTTAAATATGAATGAATTATCTTTAATTGAAATTTTTACTGAGACAGTTATAGATTCACATGTAATTGTAAGAAATAATACAAAGAGATGAGTCTATCCTTTTATCCAGTTTTTCCCAACATCTTGTATAACTACAGTACACTATCACAACCAGGATATTGACATTGATACAATTCACTGCCCTTACTCATTTACTGATACTTGTGCTCATTTTTGTGCATGTGTATATTTAGTTTTATACAATTAAACCATATACGTATGTTCATATATTTACCACCATAGTCAAAATACTTCCATCGAGACATTTCTGTCACCAGAAGAAGCCCTCTTTTGCCCTTTCAAAATCACACCCACTTCATTCTGCACCTCTTACCCCCTCCCTTAACCCTGGGACCACTAATCTATTCTGCATTTCTACAATGTTGTCATTTCAAAATGGCATATAAATGAAACCATACCATGCAACCTTCTGAGATTGCTTCCCTCCCCCCCCCCCAGTATAATTCTTTGGAGATTCATACAAGTTAATGCATGTATCAATACTCTGTTTCTTTTTATTGCTGATTATTATTTCATGGTATGTATGCCAGAATTTGTTTAACCATTTACTTCTTGAAGAACACCTAGGCTGTTGCCATTTTTTGGCTACTACAAATCAAACTGCTATGACCATTCTAGTACATGTTTTTGAATGCAACTGTTCATTTTTCTGCCATAAATGTCCAAGAGTGCAATTGCTGGGTCATATGGTAATTGCAACTAAGTTTTATAAGAAACTACCAAACTACTTTTTCAGAGTGTCTGTACCATTGTACACTCCCACGAGCAACATGTGAATTATCTGGTTTCTCCTCACCCTCACCAGCATTTTGTGTTGTCACTATTTTTTATTTTAGCCAGTCTGATGGGTGTGTAGTGATACTTCACTGTGGTCTCAATTTGAATTTTCCTAATGTCTAATAACATCGAACATTTTTTCATGATTATTTGCCCTTGCTATATCTTTTTCAGTGAAATGTCTGTTCTTGTCTCTTGACGATTTTCAAATTGGATTTTTAAATTCTAATTGTTTATTTTTTTAACTACTGGGTTTCGAGAATTCCTTATATATCTTAGATGTCAAAATGTGGTTTACAAATAGCACCCTTCCACTGCAGTCTGTAGCTTGTCTGTTTATTCTCTTCATGTGGGCCTTAACAGAGACTCCACTTTTAATTTGTTTGTTTTTGTATATTTGGCTAAATGATTTTTTAAACTTTATTTTTATTGTTTACATTATTACACATGTCCCCATTTCCCCCTTTGCCCACCTCTGCCCAGCCCCCACCCCCTTCCCTCTGTCCATCACCACACTGTTGTCTATGGTTATACATATATGTTCTTTGGATAATCCCTTCACCTTCTCTCATCCAGTCCCTCCTCCCCCATCGCCTCTGACAGCTGACAGTCTGCTCCATGTGTCCATGCCTCAGTTTCTATTTTGTTTGTCAGTTTATTTTGTTCATTAGATTTCACATATAAGTGAGATCATATGATATTTGTCTTTGCCTCACTGGCTTATTTCACTTAGTATAATACCCTCCAGGTCCATCCATGCTGTTGCAAAAGATAAGAAATTCCTTCTTTTTTACAGCTGCGTAGTATCACGTATTTAATTTTGATGACATTTAACTTATCATCTTTCCCTTTGTGGATATGGCATTGGCGTCAAGGCCAAGAACTCTTTCCAAGACTTGGATTCTGCAGATTTTCTCCTGTTTTATTTTTTAATTGAATTTATTAGGGTGACATTGGTTAATAAACTTGCATAAGTTTCAGCAGTACAATTCTATATTACATCGTTTGTATACTGTATGGTGTGTTCAGCACCCGAAGTCAAGTTTCCTTCCATCACCATTTATCTCCCTATACTTTCTTGTACCTTCCCCCACCAGCCCTTCCCTCTAGTTACCACCATACTGTTGTCTGTGTCTTTGAGGTTGGTTTTTCTTTTTTTTTCTTTTTCTTTTTGTTTTTTTTCTTGCTTACTCCCTTCAACTGTTTCACCAAGCCCCTCAACACACTTCCCCTCTGAGAGCTATCAGCCTATTCTCTTTCAATGAGTCTGTTTCTATTTTGTTTGTTAGTTTATTTCTTTCTTTAGAATCCACATATAAGTGAAATCATATAGTACTTGGCTTTCTCTGACTGGCTTATTTCACTTAGCATAATGTTCTCCAGGCCCATTCATGCTGTTGTAAAAGGTAAGAATTTTTTTTTTTTTTTTTTTTATAGCTGAGTAGTATTCTAGTGAGTAAATGTACCACTGTTTTGATGTTTTTTTTGTTTGTTTTTTATCCACTCATCTACCAATGAGCGCTTGGGCTGCTTCCAAATCTTGACTATTGTAAATAACTCTGCAATAAACATGGGGCTGCTTATATTCTTTGGAATTAGTGTTTCTAGTTTCTTCACATATACTCCTAGAAGTAGAATCACTGAAGATATATTGCAGTTTTATTTTTAATTTTTTCAGGTAACTCCGTACTGTTTTCCATGGTGGCTGCACCAGTCTGCATTTTTACCAACAGTGCATGAGGGTTCCCTTTTCTCCACATCCTTGCTAATACTTGTTATTTGTTGATTTATTGATGATAGCCATTCTGACAGATGTGAGGTGATTCCTCATTGTGGTTTTAATTTGCATTGCTCTGATGATTAGTGACATGGAACATCTTTTCATGTATATTGGCCATCTGTATGTCCTCTTTGGAGAAGTGTCTCTTCAGGTCCTTTGCCCATTTTTAAATAGGATTGTTTGTTCTTTTGGTGTTGAGTTTTATAAGTTCTTCATAAATTTTGGATAATAACCCTGATCAAATGTATCATTGGCAAATATGTTCTCTCATTCTGTGGGTTGTCTTTTCATTTTGTTAATGGTTTCCTTTGTTGTGCAAAACGTTTTAGTTTGATGAGTCCCATTTGTTTATTTTTTCTTTGGTGGCTTTTGCCTGAGATGATATGTAAGAAAAACTGTTGCTATAAGAAATGTCTGAGATTTTACTATATACATTTTCTTGTAGTAGTTTTATGGTTTTGAGTGTCACATTTAAGTCTAATCCATTGTGAGTTTATGCTTGTGTATGATGTAAGAAGGTGGTCTAATTCAATATTTTTGCACATATCTGTTCAATTTTCCAAACACCATTTACTGAATAGACTGCCTTTATCCCATTGTATGTTTTTGCCTCCTTTGTCAAATATTAGTTGGTTATGAAGTTGTGGGTTTATTTCTTGGCTTTCTATTCTGTTACAATGCCCTGTATATCTTTTTTTACATCAGTACCATGTTGTTTATACTATTATAGGCTTGTAGTATAGTTTTATATCAAGCAGCATGATTCCTCCAATTTTGTTCTTCTTTCTCAAAATTGCTGTGGCTGTTCAGGGTGTTTTGAGGCTCCACATAAATATTTGGGATAATTGTTCTAGTTCTGTGAAATATGCCATGGTAACTTGATAGGAATTGTGTTGAATTTATAGGTTGCTCTGGGTACTATGGACATTTTAATGATGTTAATTCTCATTCCTATTCCTATGAACATGGTATGTGCTTCCACTTGTTGGTATCTTCTTCAGTTTCTTTCTTCAGTGTCTTATAATTTTCCATGTACAGGTCTTTTATATCCTGGGTTAAATTTATTCCTAGGTATTTTATTCTTCTTGAAGGAATTGTGATTAAGATTGTTTTCTTAATTTCCCTTTCTGATAGCTTATTATTGATGTATAAAAATGCTACTAATTTCTAGATTTTTTTTGTATCCTGGTACTTTATGAAATTCATTTATCCATTCTAGTAGTTTTTTGGTGGAATCTTTATCATTCTCTGTATACAGTATCATAGCATCTACAAACAATGACAGCTTTTTTTCTTCCTTTCTGATTTGGATGCCTTTTATTTCTTTTTCTTGTCTGATTGCTGTGGCTAGGACTTCCAGTAATATGTTGCATTAGAGTGATGAAAGCAGACATCCATGTCTTGTTTCTGATCTTCAGGGAAACTCTTGTAGCTTTTGCCCATTGAGTATAAGGTTGGCTGTGGGTTTATCATACATGGCTTTTATTTTGTTGAGGAATGTTTCCTCTATTTCCACTTTGCTAGGGAGCTTTTATCATAAATGGGTGCTAGGTTTTATCATATGTTTTTTCTGCATCTATTGATATGATCATGTGTTTTTTCATTTTATTTTGTTTATGTGGTATATCACACTTATTGAATTGTGGATATTGTACCAATCTTGTATCCCCAGAATAAATCCCTGTTGATCATGATGTGTGATCTTTTTAATGTTTTGCTGGACCGGGTATGCTAATATTTTGTTAAGGATTTTAGCATCTATGCTCATCAGGGATATTCGCTTATTATTTTGGTTTTTGTATTGTCTTTATCTGGTTTGGAATTAGGATAATGCTGACTTCATAAAATGAGCTTTGGGGCCTTCCTCTCTCTTGAATTTTTTGAAATAGTTTGAGAAGGATATGTGTTAGTTCTTTGAATGTTTGGTAAAACTCACCTATGGAGCCATCTGGTCCAGAACTTCTGTTTTGGCGGTGGGGGGAGGTGTTTTGTTTTGTTTTGTTTTGTTTTGTTTTGTTTTAGTTACTGCTTCATTTTCACTAGTTATAATCTCTCTTTCCAGATCTGAAACTTATTGGTTTCTGCGCTGATGTTGTCTGAAGCTGGTCATTAGGTGTGTTGGTTCAGGGCCTTTGGGAGGAACTTTCATGCATACCAATGTCAGATGCTGTCTGTGACTGGCCCTGTGTAACCTGTTTGGAGCTACAAAACTATCCACAGTTTGCAACTGCCTCTGCTGACTTGGTCGAGCACAGGAAGGACCAACCTGTGTGCCATGACCAACTATTATCAGCACCAGGTCTAGAGGCAAGTCAATAAATGTTCCAAGGCACACTGAGATCTGCTTCTGTCTGCTTCCCCTTGCTGAATGCCTGTCACTGAAAGAGCCTGTGGCAGTATTCAAGTTGCATGAAGTAGGTTCTCAGTGAGTTACCTGGTAGGGGGTTGGTATTCACCAAGTTGATACAGGTTCAAACTTGGTGCCAGTGCTGGGTCTGAAGCCACTCAACAGAAGTCCCCAGGTATACCAAGTCTAGCTGCCACCTGTTGAGTGCTCATACTCCTTTGTGTTGGGGCAGGGTGTCAGTGAGTCATGATGAGGCCAGCACAGTGTATCAGGTCCCAACATCCCAAGATTTAGCCTTGTGAAGGGAGGGCCGTGCACTGATCAGGTGTTTAAGAGATAAATGGCTGCTGTCCTGGAGCCATATAACTCATTCCCTCCCAGATTCTTCCAGGGGGGAGCCTGAGCTTAGCAGTATAGGGCCTATGGAAGTAGGAGGTGCCTATTAGGCTTTGGGGAATTTGGGGGTGTGGTCCCCACCCCAGAGGCACACAATTCAGTCTGTCCTGGGTTTTACCCAGCAGAGCAGAGTTACCAGGGATTGGTAGGTGGGTCCACTAGGAGCCCGGATTGTGGGGCTAGCAGATCTCCCACGAGGAGGAAGTGCCAGTCACGTTCATAGAAAAGTAAGGCAAATGGCCCCCATCCCAAAGCCACACAATTCAATCACTGATACCTTTGGAGTCTGCCCAGACCTCTATACCCCAACCAAGGCAGCTGATTCCTTAGCATGGTGTAAGCTCAGCAGATTGGGGCAAGAGGGAGTCCAGAGGGTGGGGCTATTGCTTTCTCCCAGGCTGATGCAATATAAAGGGGATTGCTGCACCCAAGAAAGATGGCATTTGTGGTATTGGAGAATGACTCAGCACAGGTATCCTGGCTGCTATTCCCTCAGCTACTTAACCAGAGCCACAAATCCCAGAATCTCCTCACACTTCTCTAGTCCTGCCCTCCTTCTACTGGCAAGTTGGCCCCTTAAGAGTGTGCCTATGTCTACAGCAGATTTCTGTCTCTGTTTGACATACAGAGTCTTCACTGATTTTCACAGCCAGGTGTTATGTGAGTGATTTCTCCTAGCTCTGGTGCTTTGGGCTGGGGAGCCCAGTTTGGGTTTGAGATTCCATACTTCTCAGGGGGAACGAGCACCAATGCCCCCCACATTGTACACACACACACACACACAGCTGAGATATTCCTCTGAAACCTCAGCTGCTGCCTGTGGGAGTAGGGCCAGCTCTTTTTGCATCTCTGCTCTTCCTACCAGTCTCGATGTGGCTTCTTCTGTAAATCCTTGTATGTAACACTTTTCTTCAGCTAATGTTCAGTTGATTATTTAGGATAATTATTCTATAATTTAGTTGTAATTCCAGTTTTGTCCTGGGAGGAGGTAAGTGTACTTTCCACCTACTTGGTCACCATCTTGGATCTTTTATTATTTTTCTAAGAGTCTTGTACTTTTATATCTAGGTCCATGGTCTATTTTGAGTTAATTTTTGTAACACATCTTATTTTTGCAACACTATCCATATCCAGAATTTTTTTCTTGTCCCAAACTGAATCTATGTACCAATTTAACAATAACTTCCATTTACCCACATACTTCATCTGTCTCTATGAATTTGCCTATTTTATTCAATGTATATCTCATAAAAGTGGAACCACACAATATTTGTCCTTTTGAGTTTGGCCCACTTCATTCAGTATAATGTTCATCTATATTGTAGCATGTATCAGAATTTCATCCCTTTTTAAGGCTGAATAATATTCTATTGTATGTACATACTATATTTTGTTTATTCATTCATCTGTCAGTGAACATTTGAGTTGTTTCTACTTTTGGACTATTTTTTTAAAAAGCTGCTGTAATTATTGATGTGAAAATATTTTAAGTGACTGCTTTCAATTCTTTGGGTATGTTCCCACAGGTAGAATTGCTGGATCCTGTGGTAATTCTATGTTTAATTTTTTTGAAGAACTGCCATACTATTACATACTATTACATAGTGGCTATACTATTTCACAATCCTACCAGTAGTGTACAAGGGTCCTAATTTATTCACATCCTTGCCAACACTTCTTTTTTCTTTTCTACATAGATTTCTCCATCCCTATGGGTATGAGGTGGCACCTCTTTGTGGTTTTGATTTGCATTTCCCTGGTTAGTGATAATGACCATTTTTCATGTGCTTATTTGCCATCTGCATATGTTCTTTGGACAAATGTTTATTCAAGTCCTTTGGTCATTTGTAAATTGGGTTGCTTTTGTTGTTGTTGAGTTTTAGGAGTTCTTTATATATTCTGGATAGTATTCCCTAATCAGATATATCATTTGCAAATATTTCCTTCCATGCTGTGAGGTGTCTTTTCACTCTATTGATTGTCTTTTGCACAGATTTTAATTTTTATGTAGTTCAATTTATCTAATTTTTCTAAAAAAATCTTTGAGATTACTAAGAATCGCATTTGTTAGTATTGACATCTTACCAATATTAAGTCTTACAGTCCATGAGCACGAGATGTCTTTTAATTTATGTCTCTTTTAATTTCTTTCAATAGTGTGTTGTACTGTTCAGTGTATGAGTCTTTCACCTCCTTGTTAAATTAATTCCTAGGTATTTTATATTATTGAAAATGAAATTGTTTTCCTAATTTATTTTTTAAATTTTTCATTAGTAATATATGGAAATGCAACTGATTTTTGTGTGCTAATTTTGTACCTGCAATTTTGTTGAATTCATCTATTCTGATTTTTTTGGTATAGAATCTTTAGAGAGTTCTACATACAAGATCACATTTTCTGCAGAGATAACTTCACTACTGCCCCTACAATTTGTATACCTTTTATTTCTTTTTCTTATCTAACTGTTCTCACCAGAATTTCCAATAATATTTAGAATAGGAGTGGCAAAAGTTGGGATCCTTGCATTGTTCCTGATCATAGGGGAAAAGAGCTCAGTCTTTCACCATTAAGTAAGATGTTAGTTGTGGGGAGGTTCATTTTTGCCTATGTATACCGATTTTTTTTTTGAAAAGCTATTCGTTGTTCACTGAATTACTTTTTCATTTTTGTCAACAATTGGTCATATCTGTGAATCTAATTCCAGGATCTCTACTCTGTTTCATGGATCTACAGGTCTATCCCTCTGAAAATACCGCATTGTCTTGATTACTATAGCTGTGGAAAAAGTCTTAATATTGGAGGGAGTAATTCTTCCTACCTTATTCTTATTTGTCAAAGCATTTAGCTATTCTGGAGCCCACGCTTTTCCATATAAATACTACAATAAATTTGACTATGTCTCCAAAATCATATTGGCATTTTTTATAGAAGCTTCATTAAACATTTAGATACATTTGGGGGGAAATTCATATCTTTACTACACTAAATCTTCTAATTAATGAACACAATACATCTCTTCATTTATCCAGGTCTTCTTTGATTTATTTCACTGGTATCTTGTAATTTTTAGCATACAGTTCCTATACATGTTTTGTTAACTCTATACCTAAACATTTCACTTTGGAGAAAATGTAAGTGGTATTTTGTTTTAAATTTTATTTTCTGCATGTCTACCAAAATATGATTGAGTTTTGTGTGTAGATCACGTATCCTGCAAGCCTGCTGAACACAATTATTAGCTATAGGAGTTGTTTTTGTAGACTTCTTGACATTTGCTATTTAGACATTCATGTCATTTGCAAATAGAGACAATTTTGTATATTCCTTTTCAATTCAATGTCTCGTTTTTGTTTTTATTGACTCATTGCAGTGGCTAGGATTTCCAGTACTATATTGAGTAAGATGATGGAAACAAACATGCTGGCCTTGTTCCACATCCTAGAGGAAAAGCATTCAGTCTTTCACTATTAAGTCTAATATTAGCTGGATTTTTTTAGATCTTTTAAATCAAATTCAGGCAATTCCTCCCTATTTTAAACTTTCTGAGAGTTTTTAATCATAAATGTGTGTTAGATTCATCATGCTTTATTCTGAAATCAATTGATATAATCCATTTTTTTCCCTGAGTTGGTTAGAATGTAGAGTACATTAATTTTTTAAATGTCAAACCAGCTCTACATTCCTGGTGTAAACTTTACTTGAGCATCATGTATGATTCTTTTTATACACTGTAAATTGTTTTTCTAAAAAAATTTTTTTGAGGATTTTTGCATCAAAATTCAAAAACCTATTTGCCTGTAGTTTTTTTCCCCCCCCTCTCCTATTGTGTTTTTAGTTTTAGTATCAGGCCAATACTGGCCTCATAAAATAAGTTAGGAGGTATTCCTTTTATATTTCGTAGGGGAGATTGTATAAAAGAGGCAAATTCAGGAGCATCCAGGTGAAATCCAAAATTGGCCCCAATACTGGGAGGGAAAGGAGTGATCTGAGAAAGATGCAGACTGCTCTAGATGGGTAGGTGGCAGTTTTAATAAGCAAGGGAGCTTACATATGAGGCTGGCCTTGGACACCCATAAAGCAAATCAGACTCTGCACACCAAGTTTATCTAAAGACCTTAACTGGGTCTAGTCACATATACCATCCAGATGGTCTCAACCATACCTTACTCTAACAAGGTTTTTATCCTTGAAACTGTCTCCTACTGTGGGAACGGTGGACAGAGTACATTCCAAGGACAAAGTAGGGGATAAGAAGCCTCCAATTATCTAGATCCAGCTCATGGATCAACAGGGGGTCATGTCTTCTTGATGACCTCTAACAACTCCCAATAACTGATTACAGGTTATTTTTTAACTTTTAAAACTGTGAGCCATGGAGAAAATCTATTACTTGTTGAAAAATAAAATTTTGGAATCCCTCTGACAAATCAGTCCTATTTTGTGTATTCAAAAGTGATGTATTCAATAAATGTATTAGGCTGGTGGACAAAGAAATGTATTACCCATATCCCTCTTAAGATCAGGACCCATCACCCCAGCCGTAGGGATTACTGCCCAGGGAAGGCTTTTAGCTGTTCTCTTCTTCAGGGACTGCCTCAGCATCAGAGAGCTGCCTTATCTTAAGTTCATGCCCTTTCCAAGGCAGCTCACATAATGATTAATGTTAATATATAAAGGACTGGACCAACTCGGAACAACTCTGAAGGGTCATCCTATCTCCAAAGCTCCCTGGAGGGTGAGTGGCCAAGACTGTCATTGGCCTGCATCATAGATGAACTTCTACCACTGCCCACTCTTGCTGCCTTTATCTCCCACATACAGGTGTTGGTCCTAAGCATCCTGCCTGGTAAACTCTCAAGAAATTATGTTATATAAAAAGAAAACCCTTAGGACTTAATGCAATGTAATATTTACAGAAATAATCTTATTACTTATTTATAATGTTTACCTTGCCTAATCCTAAATGAATTTGAGTCAACTAACAATAATCATAGTATCTAACCAGCAGAAACAAACACAAACTTTATCTATAACAGTAAGATTTTAATAGGTATCAATCAGTCACAAATAAACAACACCTCTATACAATATTTTCTGGCTTTTGCATCTGTGCCAGCACACATAAAAGACAGTCAAAAATAGAAAATATGTATGCAAATAAAGATGGGGGTGGTGTGGGAGTGGTGGAATTTAGGGGTACTTGTGTGGCTTAAGAGAATAAAAACATGAATTTAGGGACTCATATTCCTTTAAACAGAAAAACCAGGACATAGTTCTCCTTTATACATAAGAATATTGAGGGAGAAAAGTAATCATCCATTTATCTTATGGTTCCTGTTTTCATATGGCAGCTACTACATTGAGGATGCTAAGTGAATGGAAAACAGAGGGGAGTAATAGATATTGCAGCATTAACTAGAAGGCTGTTTCAGAGTTATTGAGTATAATAGAGTACCAATAGATACACACTCTTATTTTTAATCTGCTATCCAGTTATGGGATCAGATGTTGTATTATAACTAGTCCATGAAGGTGTTCTTAGGGCACTTGAGGACAGACAAGGGTGTGCCTTCTGTTTCAAGGTTGAAAACTCATGACTGGTTTCATGAAAATCTCTCTCTCTCTATCTCTCTCTCTCTCACTCACTTGTAACATAGACAGTGAGGACTTGACAATTCTGGAGTCTTTGGGGTTTGGGAAGAAGTGGACAACTGGGAGATTTAAGATGAATCACAAGATATTACAAGCTGCAGCTTAAACATAACTCATGAGAAAGCCCTGTCTACTCTTGGTACTCTTACCAGTTTTCTTAATTAGGCAAGCCCAATCTTACCATTACAAGTACAACAAATTGACACTTTGATAATTAGTCTTAGTTTTTATCCCAGTTCAGGAAAGGCAGGGAAACAGCCAAGGCAGACTGGTTCCAATTTGAGTAGAGGCTCAACTAGTAACTACTTTGATAGTCAGCTAGCAAAGAGAGTATGTAGAGGTCAAGGAGCCCATATTCCTCAAGGCCTCAGATGCTGTCAAAAATTAGCCACTTTGAGCTGGGTGCTCAGAGCCCAGCTCTACTGAGGTTCCCAGGGTAGGCACAGACCGCCCCCCCCCCACCCTGGGGTGGGGGAAGGCACCTTCACTTGTTTGCAGCCACACCATCTGTGGGCAGGAGGGGCCTCTGTGGAAGTCACAGACCATTTCTGGGCTGGTTGGTTGAAGGATGGACACTGGGAGGTCACATTCTCCAGATCCTTGCTACTCAGTTGTGGTGGCATCACAGCACCTGCGAGCTAGTTTGGCTAGTAGAATCTCAGGCCCCAGGCCAGACCTACTGCATCCGAACCTGCCTGTTAATTGACCCATACATTTAAGTTTGAGAAACACTGGTCCAGGTGGAAGCAATGAGGCTAGCGGAAGGATCTCTCAGCCCCGCCCCCTCCCACTCTTGGCTCTGCTTCTTAGCAAAGCTCAACCCTGCATTGGTCCTGCACAAAATTTCTGCAAAGCCTGTGTGCGTGTGTGTGTGTGCGGGGAGGGGGCGTGTAGGAGCTGCCCCCGCCCGGCAGGGCAGAGGACAAGTGTGATTGGATGGGCGAAAGGCGGCTTTCTCCATCTCGGGGCTCCGCGGCGAGTAGACACTCCCCCGACCCTCCCCCGACACCTCTCCACCCCCACCCCCCGCAGCGGCTACCGCCTGCCTCCCGCCGGCTGCCACGAAAACCCGGAACAGCTGCGTTTGCTCGCGGAAAGTCCTCCTAGGGGCGACGCCGGGCAGCTGGGCATGCTCAGTAGCTGGGGAAGGCTTGGGTGGAGAGTAGAAAGCTTTGGTTCTGCCTCCCACCCCCTGCTAGTGGTCCCTGCACCCCTTCCCTCCAACCCGTAGTAGTTGCCCGGCGTGTGCCCGGGGAGACCACGAACATGGCGCTCCTAGCGATGTAGCAGCCCAGGCGGAGAAGGGGATGAGGCACCGCTGCTTCGCTGACAGCCAGCCACCAGGTAGGCAAGCGCGCCTGGAGGGGCTGCTTGGGTGGATATGGGCTCGGGGAGGGGCGCTTGCAGGGATGCGCACGGCTGGGACCCGGGGCATCTTGCTTTGCTGGGAGAGGATGCTAAGCGGACATCTGTGACAGCGCGCAATTGTGCATCTCCTAGGAGATGTCAAAGGCTGGGGACCCGCTGGCTGGAGGGAAGGGATCTGGGGACCGCCCCCCGCCCCCCTCATGCACACCCATGCGCTACCATCCAGCCTGGGCGCTCCACGGGTCAAATAAAGGATAGTTCCTTTCTGCTGGGTGGGAGGGCGTGGAGGAGAACCCCGATACCAGTCTTGGGAGTGCGCTGGCCGCCCGGACCGCTGACAAGACCAGCACCAGTTCTTTGTGTATACAGCCGTGCACACCCGGGGGTGTCACGGTGCCTGCATCTTCCGAGGAGTGTTGGACATATTACCAGGGCAGGATTCCCGTATGGTTTTTGTCTCTTGGCAGGTGTGAATTGGAATATGCAATAGCTGAGCCTTTATGGGGCTGTGTTTTCCTTTGTTACTTGCTTTGAAGTGTGTGTGCGTGCGTGGTGGGTTGTAATGGAGAGAGAACTTCTGCTGGTGGGCACGCGTGTGGGCAAAGTGTGGAAGAGGATCTCGGTTCCAAACTCTTGTCAAAATTGAGTGCTAGGTCGGCCTCCTGGAGGTAAACTTGAAAGTCCAGGGATAAATGCCCAGTTTGGAGACCTTCTTGAACCCCTGTGTGTTTATCTGGACCTTTAACATGGGACACAAGGTAATTCAACATTAGATATCAATTAAGCGAATTTGAAGCATTGTGGCTATCAGTGGTGGGCCTTTTTTTTTTTTTTGGCCAAATTAATAAAGACAAAAAAGTTGGCATAAAGCCAGAGGGAAGTGTCATAGTTAATAGTTGATGATAGCTTAGAAGGCTGAATGCACTTTGGGGGAAATTGAGAAACCTGGCCTTCTGCAGGCTTCTACCAAGAAGTAGCCACAGGGTCTTGGGGGACTCACAGAACCTCTCAGCACATCCTTTTATCTTCTGGGGTCTGGTGGCATGTTGACACTCTCTCACCTGGGTCCAGATGGAGTAGATGATCTTTTGAAGTCCCTACTACACCCCATAATAATGGCTTTGTCATATTATATTAGTATATCTGTTATAGTCAGGAGTACAACTTAGGGAGGGAAGGTAAATTTAGAATGTGCTTTTATTTTTTGCTTCATAACTTAAAGGATGAACATCTTTGACTACAAAGTTTACAGACACTTCCCTTTGTACATACAGTATTTATTTTATGGTCTCCTTAGGTAGCAAAAATGAGTCAGTATGATCAAAATGAAATGGGGAATGTTTGCAGAAAATGCATTTAAGTAAATTAAAGTCATAAATGTCCAATCTGATAGTGCCTTGACTTGGGATACCTCTGTCCAAAGCAGAAGCACTGCTAATGGAAGCGGTACAAGTTGATGACAAGTTCATTGATATCATTGGTCTTAGAATAAAACTTTTCTGTTCCTGTGTGAATGGGTAGAGATTGATTGTACTATGTCTCTGAAATTTGTTGTTTTGTAAATAAATGTGAATTTTAATTGCAGTCATTGAAAACACAGTTTGGTGTTGCCTCTCCTTCCCTGTGTCAGAGTTTGCTAAAACGCTGCAGGTGTGAGAGGCAGGTGTTCTATGTATGTTGTGGTATGATCTTGGTTTGAGACAACACTGAGTTTGGGCTCTGATTCCCATTTTAGCTTTGTGATCTTGGGCAAGCTATTTAACTTTACTGAGCCTCAATTGCCTCGCCTATAAAAGAAGCTTAGGGAGACTAAGACTTACCTAAGTGGGTGGGTGTGTGGATTACTCATAATATAAACCACCAAGAAAGTGGTGGTGTCCACTACAAAAGGAAGGAAAATGGATCTGTTTAACCTATACTAGGTGCCTTGTATCATGCTAGTCAGGTTCAAACATGTGATCTCATTTCATCTTCCCAACTATGTTAGTTTCCCAGGGCTGCCATAACAAATTACTAAAAGCTAGGAGACTTAAAGCAAAAACGTACTCTTTCACAGTTCTGGAGGCTAGAAGTCTACAATCAAGGTATAGACAAGGCTGGGTGCCCTTGGACGCCCCTAGGCATCCTTTCTTGCCTCTACTAGTTTCTCATAGCCCCAGGTATTCCTTTACTTGAGACAGCATGTCTTCAATCTCAGCCTTTATCTTCATGTGGCAAAATTTCCCCTTCTTATAAGGACACCGTTCATATTGGATTTAGGGTCCACTCTAATTCAGTTTGATTCCATCCTAACTTGATTACAGCTGTAAAGACCCTATTTCCAAATAAGATCACATTTACAGGTTCTGGTTGGATGTGAATTTTGAGGGGACACTATTTAGCCCAAAATGCCAACATGCCTGTGATCTGTGTTTAATAACAACATTAATGTTAGCATACGAGCAGAAAGTAAAGATGGAGTGGTATGGGTTCAGAAATGACTTTACAGGTTATTTAATCCATTTAACCTATTTGAGGTTTAATTCACCCAGACTTGGTAAGAAAGAGCAGCATTCAAACATACCTCACTGATATAAATGTCCCTTACTTGGAAGCCTAGACAATCCAGGATCTCAGTCTTGAACAGGTAATATACCGTATTTTGCTATGTATAATGTGCAAATTTTTGCCCAGATTTTTGAGGAAAAAATAAGGATGCGCATTATATGTGGGTAGTACCTGAAATACATTGTATCAATTCTTGTGTTTTGTAATTATTTGTTACATAAAATTTCTTGTACCATAATATAGTAAAAAATAAATGCTAAAATTCCTTTACAATACAAAAAAGTATCTAAATATAAATAAATGAACAATTGAATTAAAAAATTAAAACAAAAGTTTTTTTTTTTCCCTGAAAGTTTGGGCCAAAAACGTGGGTGAGCATTATACATGGGAGTGCATTATACATGGCAGAAATACGTTACCTAACATACTCCATCCCAAATGGATTTGTTAATGTTACCTTCCTCCCTTTTGCTACCCTACTAACACAGTGCAAACAACAGAAGTCCAAATTAAACAACAAAAATAACAATAGCAACAAAAATACTCCAATCTTAACACCTTTCTAACCTTTCTTATCCTGGTAAATGGCACCACCATCCATGGAGTTGCTTTAGCCAGAAACTCAAGAATCATCTGTGATACCTCCATTCCCTTTGCCTTCCACACCCAAAACCATCACAGTCTTAGAAATTCTGTCTTCTACTCAGACTGCTAAAATATCTAGAGACTCTTTCCATTCCCACCATCACTATTCTCAAACTGCAAATCATTATCTCTCACCTGGATTATTAACATAATTTACTAACAAAACCCCTGGTTCCTTGCTTGGCCTCTCTAGTCCTTCATCCGGACTGTATAGGATCATGTCAGTTTCCTACATGAAATGCATCCACATTCCTGGGACAGATTTCAGACTTTCAGAGCCTTGAGTACTTGGCCTGCCTCATCTTAGGCATCTCTTCCTCTTGTTGCTATCATACTGATCTCCTATTTTGAATATCCCAAACACTTACCCCCTATGCTTTGCAAGTTCAAGCTGTATACATCCTTTGGGCCTCTTTGATCTTCCTTCCCTGTGACCCAAATCTCTCCTCACCCTTCTGCTTTTCTGCCACAGCATTTACGTTCTTTTTATTTATTTGACTATTTAACGTCTCACATGTAGATAGTCAATAAATGTTTGGTGAATGTGTGAAGGAATAAATATTCTTCCTCATAGCATTTTTTTGCGCCAATTTAAAGATCTTATATTTTAGGAAAAATGTTTTATTTACTACCTTGTATAAAAGAGCAATTTAGAAACCCATTCTGACTTGAAAAGAGAATTCTTGGCTTTAACAAATGTACCTTCTAAAAATTGGTTTTAAGTGAGCAGTTAATAATTGAGTAAAAATATTTTCTGGTAACTGAGGATTTTGAAAAATATATCAGTCAACAGATATTTCAAAAACAGTTGTTGGATATTTATATTTGCCATGTTAGGCCCTAGAAAGACAACAGTGAGGTAGACTTTTAGCCTACTAGAGATTAATAATAAAAATAATAATCATATATTTGTAATAATAATTAAAATCAATAACATTGTTTATTGAGCTTCCGTTATATGCCAGCTTCTCATCAGTATCTCTCCCTACTTATTTCTATAGAAAGCCCTCCAATTTTTCTCAATAACATAGAACCCAAATCAGATTCACAACAAATATTTGATGAATTAATAATTAGTAGATAATACTATCCTGATATTTTAAAATAGAAAACATGGTTGTCTGGAGAAAAGGGCATTTACTTTATATATATATCTCCATACAGTTTCTTTCTGAATATATCTAGGTGGGCCCTGTTCTGCTTTAGAAATCATCCTGCCTATTGTCTCTTGGGTTAAAATAAGAGACAAATTGTTCTCTATATGGGAACAGGTTCCTGGTGTTCTTTTGTCTTCTACAGTTGTCAAAATTCTTAATCACCAGCTGAATGGTTTTATTTGTCCTGTTTAATCCATGTTAGAAGTGACTTTATGTCTCTCTCATTCAGAGCTTTTTTTTTTTTTGGCAGTTTTGAATAGCAGGACTGAGCACCTGAGGGAAGTAAATGTAGTTCAATACAGCAACACAGGTTACACTATAGATTTCTAGGATGTCCTCAATTTCATGTTATTTCATTATTTGCATAAAAGATGATTTTTAAAATAAAAATATTTGTTAATGCATATGGTCAAGGATACCTTTTTATCTAAGTAATGAAACATCAGACATTGTGCCTTGCTTTTGTTTAAAAGTGAATGATAAATAATTGAGTCAGTTAAAACCTAAAGAAACTCATAAGAGATTTCAGTAAGGTGGGTTAAAAAAAAAAATGGCTACCCCAAATGCCTGTATTTACCAACTAAAAAATACAATAGAAAATGATTCTGTTCATGAATCCATAAACACATAAATTACCTAGGAAAAATAGTATAAATACACAAGACCCTGGAGACTAATAAGCTATAAAATTTTATTCAGACAAATGAAAACATACCTTATTCTAGGGTAGAAAGATAGATATTATGAACTGGTTGTTTTTTCATGATTAATTAATTTTATTGCAATGGGATTTGGGAAAACTTGACAAAATGATTTTAATATCAGTCTGGAAAAATAGCTATATGACAAAAGTCAAGAAAATTTTGCAAAAGAATATATGTAGAGGTAGGTGGTAGGTCATCTTTCCAGAAATAAAAATAAATCTGATCATCAAACTACAATCATTATAGCTTTGTAGTGTTTGTGGAAGAATCAGTCAATAGCTCAATGGAATAGAATAGCCTGGAAATAAACTCAGGTAGTTTTTGGAAAAAGAACTGTGATGGAGAAAGCATTTTGAAATAGTGAAGAGTATTTGACAAGGTTGAAGAAATTTGCCAAGAATGTAGAAAACATGCAACTAAGAACTTCTGTTTACATGACTCACTAGACTAAGTTCCAAATAAATTTGAAAGTTTACCTGTCAGGTGAGAAACAAAGCTAGAAGAAAATATTTAACCATTTTTGGAAAAGATTTTTTTGATGTACAGTTCATTGAAGGAATCACAAAGCAAAGGATAGATTTAAATATATTTTAAACTTTTGTATGTGGAAAAATACAGTTTAAAGCAGAAAGCAGTCATGGAGAAAAATATTGACACCAAGCATGGCTGAACAGATAATATAATAGTGACACTGAACTCTTCCATATTAGTAAGTAGAAAATAACATCCCAATAGAATTGCCTAAATATCTGAATAAGTAATTTAAAAGGAAGAAAGAAAAAGGCTAATACCCACATTTAATAAATATCCTTACTATTAATCACAGAAATGGAAATTAAAACAAAAATAGGATATCATGTTTCTTGTATTAAACAAGCTGTGTGCGTGTGTGTAAAGTAGTACGGGCAAGGATACAGTGAGGAGGACATTCTCACTGGCACTGGTAAGAGAATTACATGACAAAACCCTCCTGGAGAACAGTTTGAAGATCTTTGTGAAAGCTTTTAAAAGGTCAAGTTATTTGACCCAGCTATTTCTTTGGCTTTTGATTTTACTTTTATTTTTTTGTCTTTGTTAAGGAAGTAGATGCAGGCAAATTTTTATTTAGAGGATTATTTATACAACTTGCAATAATAGTAAAAATTAAACTTATATAACTAAAAATTGGGGGCCCCAAATGACAGACTATTGCATAAATGTTAAAACTGATTGTTTCAAAGATTATGTAATGACATGGAGCAAACTTTATCACTTTAAGTGGAAATAACCAAATGCACTGCTGCATTAAAATGATATGTGTTTTCTGAATTGGAACTATCACATAGGCATATAAAAACTGGAACAAAAACAAAGTTAAACAATGCCTGGGTGGAAGAAATATGGATGAATTTTCCCTTATATTTTTATACTTTTCCAAATTTTTCAAAGTTTAGTCAGTGATAACATTGTTTTATGAAACAAACTCCACTATTTTACAAACATGGCAGTGATACACATTCAGGTTATAATTATTCATGTATGTAGCAAACATTCATTGATTATCTCTTATGCCAGTGGCTCTGCCAAGTGTTATCAGCAATGACTCTTAGTTTGCATGCAAATGAAAGAAAGTCTAACCTGAGCTAGGAGAATTTACTAGAAGGTTATCAGAGAGCTCAGAGAACTGCCAGGATTGAGCAGGATGGGGCAAAAACAATAAAAACCTTCACCAAAAGACAGGCTTAGAAGCAAACCAGAACCTAGCCAGTTCCAGGGTCTAGATATCTGATACTAGAAAAATGGCCCAGAACAGCCTGTGGAGGGCTGGGCCTCAGTCCTCTGGGTGCTATACTCTGGGGCTTGCTCACCACACACCCAGCCCACTTGTATTTTTCAAGTATACAAAAGTGTATACATACCAAAGTTTCAAGTATATTTAAGTCTCTTTTTTGCTTTGTGATTCTTTCCATTAATTTTATATTAAAAAGTCCCTTTTGTAAAATGGTTAAATGTTTTATTCGAGCTTTGTTTCTCACCTGCAAGGTAAACTTTCCAATTTATTAGTCTAGTGAGTCATGTAAACAGAAGTTCTTAATTGAATGTTTTCTACATACTTAGCTAGTTTCCTCGACTCTTCTCAAATACTCCTTGCTATTTGAAGATAGAGGAGGGCACCTTGGTTAGCAGGCCTGCTGCCCTTTTTGCGATGAGAGAAACAAAAACGATGGCATGGTTGCTAAACAACCAAAATCAGACTAAAACAAAAAGGTGATAAAAATGCCTACCACCCCAGGATGTGAAGGCCAACAGCAGTGAGTAGCAGCCATCTGTCCCTCCCCTCGGTAGGGAACACAGAGAGGTAGAGTCACACCTAATGAAGGGTTGCGGGTACAATATGCCCCCACATAGGAGATGCTGTTTTCTCCTGGTGTCAGCAGTGACATGTCCTGAAGAAGGTGGCCTTTCAGTTCTTAGCATAGGGGCAGAGTTTTTGAAGGTGAGATGCCATTCTCAGCTGAGACAAGAGTTAGTGAATGGATTACCGAAAAGAAACTGTTTAGCAGAAGTAACAGGTAGAGTTTGGAAAGAGATGGGGCACTCATGCAAGTCTAGGCTCCTTTTTATTCTGAATTAGCTGACGTTTAGCATGCCCTATAGTAGTGTCTGAGTTTAATCCACCAAAAATACTGGACAAATAACTTTGGTCCATAATACTATAAAACCATCCATAGATCAGTTTGTATTCTTCCTACAGTTTTCATCATAAATAGGAAATACCTGTGCTGACCAGGTAATTTAATGCTTAGGCTCATGTTGCTTTGATAACTATTTATAAATTTTCCCAGAGGAAAGAAAACTTGTAAAGGGAAAGAAAAAATGGAATTATTCTTTACTTGAACAAAAAAACAGGACAGAGAAAAACTTGAATGACCAAGATGGGCCCCTCTCCTGGACATTACATGATAAAGAGCTGAGCTGAGCTGCACCTGTACAGTCATGCCCTTCTGTGCCAATCAGAGAAACCACGTGCCACCTTTGGCCCCTCTGGGTCCTGCTCTGCATACCCAGGACCTTAGACTTTCCAGCTTTTAAGGCCCTTAGGCTCAAGGGGGCCTGAGGAAAGACTGTTAATGGGAGGTGTGGATGGAGTTGGAGCATGCAAATGTTGTAGTCCACAGACAGGTGCTGGAGGCCAGGGTAGAAAGAGCAAGGGGGAGAGGCAGGAGGCTGGTTCTCCTGGTTTTATCATGTCCTGGAATTCACTATATTTAAGCCTGGCTTCTGGGTTGTTATGAAGGCATATCGTTCAGGCAAGGCACATGGAACACATTTAATAATTTTTAGATTGAATTATCAAATGGAAATATCTTAGATATAATAATGAGGACTCCATTTGTGCTCCATTTGTGCTCTTGGCCCCTCAAATATTAGGATCAGGCCTGGTTGGGTAGCTGTTTTGGAAAGATAACATTCAGTTCTACATACACATACTTTGGCTGCTTGTGCAACATCAGTATAGATTATGAGAAAAGTAGAGTGCGCTCCTGTGATGATAACTAACATATTGAACAAGTTGTGCTAAGCCCTCATCCAACTATTTTGCCTCAGTATCTTAATTAATCTTCACAGAGCTCTATAAAATGGGTCATTCAAGGCAAAATATCATGCAGGTAGATAGGGTAGCAAAGAGCAGTCAAACCCTGGCTCATCCAAATCCAATCGTCCATCAACACTGTGCTATAATGGCAACTCAGTAGGTAAGAAGAGAGGTTTTGTCTGGAGTCCTTGAACCTTTAATAATTTAAAAATTGCTGGATTAATCAACCCACCTTGACTCTCAAATTCTCTGATTCAGCATTTCTGTTCATGCAGATTTTCTCATGAAAGGAGAAAGCAAGTACACTGACTGCCTGGCTGTGTTCAGTGTTATGATTAACTGAATGATCAAAGCCCCGAATCAATATCCGGTGGCTTTTGTAAGGAACAAATTTAACTTACATTTTAAAACAGATGTCAGCTGTAAGATTCCTTCTGCTAGTTTTCAAGGGACGTGGCATCTGTGTCATTGGTGATGAAGGTAAATTGGCAATGGAGAGTGCCTTGTTTCTCCTCAAAGCACTGGTTCGTCCCCAAGCCTCCATTACCCCACTGTCCAGCTAGTCAGGACGACTTGATCCAAACATTATTGGTTCCATCATTCTGTTGATAACAAATTACAAGGGGATGGGCGAGGGCTCAATCCCTCACACATTCAATTCCACATATAAGATCTGTGATAAAGTCAAAAGTTGTTAGCTTTGCTTTTCAATTAAGATTCAGATTTAAGGTGGACATACTATTTAAGGAACTCTTTTAGTTATTATCTGGATGAAACCTGATCCCTTTGTTTCTAAGCATGGTCATTTGATTTGCCCAAATAGATGTGTGCATATAACACTGATTTTCTAGGTAATTGTTCTTCACTGTCAACTGAGTTGCTCTCTTGCCTAATTTAGCTCCATTGCAATTTACTGACTCAGGAAGAGTACTTCCTGGAAGGGAAGAGTAGAAAACTTATACTTCATTTGCTTAAAAGAAAGATTCTTCCCCCAAAGTAAGAACAGTTACTATGTAGATATGATTTAACCTCTAAATATAAAAATTCTGATGAAGGAGCGGGGATAAAGGACAAAAAAACTTACAGAAACTGACTACAGAGCTTTCCTCATCTGTGTGGTTTTTAGAACAATATCACTTCTCTAGGGTTTAGAGATATGGAAAAAAGCAATAAAGGGAATTTTCCAGTAATGTTTAAATTCATGACTTCAGTTAAATAGTAGTTTCTTATACACTGTATGAGAGTTTTTAATCTACCAGCTACCTCCAAAGTTGTGTCCTATCTTCTTACTACTCCAAGTAGACTCTGCTCTCCCTTCTCCTCAAAGCCAAGGGCTCCCTAAATCTCACCAACTTAAAACTTTCTTGCATGTGGGCTTCCCTATACCCACTGCCACTCCTAGTAGCATCTCTCAGTTAGGCTTTGTGTCAACTTCCTATTTGTTCTCTTTGTCATCATTCCCACCCTGAAATGAACATCTAGTCATCTGATTATCATTTTCTCAGTGAAAGCTTCCTACCCAGCTATTATTTTCCTCCCCACGCCCCAGAAACCTACAAAATCCTTCCCTATGGTTCTGGGTCATCCCTTTCAAAGCATTCATCACAGTGTTCTGTAGATGTTTTGTCACTTGACTCCATTCTTGCACTGAAAATTCTTCTAAAGCCGACATTTTGTCTCTTGGTTTTTATATCCCGAGCACCTAGCTTTATGCATGTATATGTCAGGTCTTTAATAACTGTTTGTGGATGAATGCATGTTACCTAAACTAAAAAAAATGAGCCCAGATGTCAAAGGGAAATGCCATAGTTTAAAATTCTGGACTGGAACCTAGCAATGATATAATCCATTTCCTTAAAAAAATAGTTCCATACTAACGTTCATTTTCTACATTCTAAAAATGAAAGACGAGGTAGGAAAGATTAATATTATCTATTTCTTTTAGAAAAACATTTTAAATATTGGGTAGGTGTATAATGTATTCTAAATACACTGAAAAAGAGGAAGTAATTAAGGAAACTATAAACTCAGAGCAAGCTTTCCAATGGTAGAGTACATGAGCTTCTTGAAAAAGATTAAGAATAATTATTTGATTACTAGGTGCAACTTACACCTACTGCTCTGTTGTCCCACAACTGGTATGAATGTGCTTGTTTGGTGACATGACCCTTGCTTGAACATCAATTGATTTTTATACTGAAAGCTGGGGTTTTATTCAGTTCTGCCCAAGTCTTTGGCACCACTTATTTTCATAGTAACAGGTGCCCTAAAGAATGAGAAAAACTGGGAAGACTTGGGAGAGAAATGGATCAAAGTCAGTAGTCCAAGCAAGTTCTCCACTGTGGGACCCAGGATCTCTTCAGGCTTTTGGTCACAAGTATTTGTGGCAGAATTCTCAGAGAGAGAGAAGATTCTAGAGTGAAAACTGGAAGGTATTTTAAAGGCAATTCATAGATACTCTCCATGAAAGAAGTTGCTGTGTTTTCTTTAGCTTGGATTCCTGTGGTGGGTACCCGCATTGGCATACTAGCAATACAGTGATTGAAAGAAACACCTGCCACCCTGACCCCACTAACAACTAGGAATCAGGGAACAACAATGGGAGACCCTTACTGTCTATGAAATATAGTAGAGCTGGCTGTCCTTTCAGAACTGGAAGATGTAGGAGAACGCTGACAATGCTAATTAGACTTTCCAGTTGCAGCATGCATAGTGTGAAATTTCCCCTTAAAATCCAGATTTTGGGCTTCTCTTTAAAAAAAATACATACATAAACACAAAATCTGACACGAACCATATTTTCTCACGACAACCATCCACTGCAGCTGAGTAGCAGCTGCTGCCACTGTAGGCAGGTGATGGAGTTTTACTTTGCCATAGTCCCTGTCACTCTGTACTGTGCATCATCAGGCCATTTTGCATGTTTATGTTACCCTCTTAGTCCTTGAAGTCTGTTGAATTTGTAATCTTTACATTAGAAGAGATGATTGCTCTATGGTTTTGAGTTATTTTATCCTTATAGTATATTATTTCTTCTTAATCCCATTTCCTGAAAATGAATCAATTTACATAATAGCTGAAATATAAGGTAAATGACACTTTACACAGATGTATTTTTAAAAATTCCATTCTAGGGAAAAAAAAAAAAACTAGCCTTAAACCTTCTGTGCTGGTATGAAGTTAATTTAAAATGTAGAGTTTGAGGAGAGTTGGTGGGAATATTTGCATAGTTAGGCTTCAGTAACTAAACTTTTTCAATATTTTTTCAACATTAGAAGATTATAAAGAATTTCCTCATGTGTTTCATTTGAATTAAACTGAAATAGAAAAAGAAATCATAGGCTCTTGAGCTTGCTGGAGGTAGAAATTATGAGAACTCAAAAGTATGCTATCATATTTCATATGATATTATCATCTGGAAAGTATAAAACATTGAGAATGAAAATATGCCCACAGAAGTGCAGTAGAACCTTATAAATGATATGCATTCTATAGAATGGCTGGCAAAATCTCAAAATCAATATTGGAATCACCCAGGGCGACTGGGAATAATGATATCACTGTACCTTACTAAAAAGTAATGGAAAACAAATGAGATAGAAAATTCCAGAGTTATCCCTAGAGTTTTTATTTGTTTGAGCAGGGGGGTGGGTAGGGTAAGAGAGATTGATTGATTTTAGGAAGTGATTTTTTTTCTTCCTCTTCTTTTTTTCCAGACCTCAATTTTATTTTAAATACAGAGCATACCCCACCCATTGAAGGCAGTTTTCTGTTCTATCCAGACCAGGGTATGCAGATGACACTGCAAACCAAAAAACACTTTTGATTCTAAGTTAATCACTTAACTGGTAAGATTAAAATAAGGATAATTGGACCTGGTTATTAGGGTGCTGTCTGCTTTGTCTGCTTTGTCCTTTGATAGGCTATATAAAAAGATAGGAAACCTATTACAATGAGCATTCCCAAGTAATCATTCATTCAACAGACAGTCATTATGAACTACCATGTTTATCTGGGTGGTACTTACCCATGAGGAGTAAGTGAACATAAATAAAAATCCGTTCTGTGTTAAGGAGAGACAGGTAGTAAACAATAAACATAATAAGTAAACATATGGAATGTCAGGAAGTTATTATGCTTTGAAAAAATAGAGTGTTTAATAAGGGAGATCAAAAGTGCTGAGATGGTGGCAGGGGAAATTTAGTTTTAAATGGATGGGGCGGGGAGCATGTCAGGATATGCCTCACTGAGATGGTGACATTTGAAGGAGGGGAGGGAACTACCTGTATAGAAATGCCATGTGATAGATTTGAGAGGACATCACAGGCAGAGAGAACCCAGTGTAAAGGCTTCAAGGTAGAACACCTGGCTTATCTGAGGAAGTGCAAGGAGGCCAGTGTGGTTGGAACAAAGTGGATGAGGGAGCTGCAGAAGGAGACAAGGTCAGGGAGGTGAGCTGTCCGAACCAGTACGCAGAGATGAAGCACCTTGGCCTTCTCTCTGAGCAAGATGGGGCAGCACTGGAGAGATGTCAGAGGATGACAGAATCTGACATAGTTTCTGCAAGTCCTTTTCTGGAGAGGGGGATAGTGTGAAAGCAGGAGACTGATCAGGAGGAGGACAGAGCAGTAATTCAGGAGACAGATGGTGAAGATGATTTGACTGGGCTTGTAGCAGTGAGGGTGGTGAAGGTAGTGTTTCCTCAGGATCGGGTGGTTATGAGAGGGAGGAGTCAAGGATAGCTCCAGGGTATTTGGCCTGAGCAACTAGAAGAATGGAATTGCCTTCAGCTAAGGAAGGAAAGACAATGGGAAAAATAAGTTTCTAGGGGAAGAATCAGAAGTTCATTTTTGAACATTAGACATCTCAGTGGCTGTCTACTTCCAGTGGAGATGTTGAGTATCTGTGTACTGGCAGATGGAAGTCAATAAACATCTAGGCGGACACTGCTGGAGCTTGCTATATCCATAACTGTTGTCCTCTTCGCATGTTCCTGCAAAATTCTTCAATTGTTAAAAACTCTATCTTTTGCTGGCCAACTGTGATAGCACTGATTGGACAATATATTAGTATAGACAAGGACACCTCATGTACAATGGGTAAAAGGGCATTGAGCCTGAGTAAGTGGCACTCAAAGTTATTTCCAAGTGAATGAGATAATGTAACCGTAGGTGCTGAACTGATCTTAGATAATGAAGCATGTAGCTGTTAAATGCATCTAATGTTGAAAAATAGGACAGAAGTAAGGCTACAATTGACCTTATGGTGAAACAAAGGATAAACTATTCCCCAGGACTAAGTCATTTGCCCATGTGATACAATTGCATTCTTTTAGGGCACTGGTGAACCAGTTGGTAAGCCATCTCCTCCAAGGCATTAATGGAACTCTGTGTCCCAAAAACACCAGGACCGTGCATAATGTCATTTCACTTAACATTGTTTCATTATAATTTTGAAGAAGAAAAAATTGATTCCTGCCTGGGGCCACTGGCTGTGTGGGTTGCCTTTGAGGGCTCTGGGTTCCTCCCACATCTCAAAGCTGTGCCTTTGAGGTGAATCGGTGTGTCTAAATTGTCCCAGCCGGAGTGAGTGAGTGTGTCTGTGTGAGTGCACCCTGGGATAGAAGGGCGTCCTGTCCAGGTGGGGTCCTGTGACATGAGCTACAGGGATAGGCTCCAGCCACTGGCCACCTGCCACCCTGAACTGGAATCAGCAGGTTGGAGAAGAATTACTGCATTTTGCTATGTATAATGCACTCCCGTGTATAATAAACAGCCTCATTTTTGGCCCAAACTTTCAAGGAAAAAAATCTTTCATTTTAATTCAGTTATTTATTTATTTATATTTAGAAATAAAACTGAAGATCGTATTCCAGGGTATTATTTTGCATATGGATATCGTTATTGTTCTCTAGAGTTACACTTTTCATGCATAAGTATGAATAAAAATTAAAAACATTTATATAGAGAAAAAATTAGTACTACCCATGTATAGTGTGCATCCTTATTTTCCTCTAAAATATTTGGGCAAAAAAGTGTGCATTATACATGGCAAAATACAGTATCTTGTTTTTATTCATCTTTCTTAAGTATGTATGTAGCTCCATTTATTTCAATGTTTAAATTACAAGTGTTTTGGGTCCTTTTTTTAGAAGTTTGGTGCTGTTTTTATGACCAGAAATATGCTATAGGAACTTAACTCTTATGTCAATTAGTTTCTGATAAAATTGGTTTCATCATTACACTTAAAGTTGCAGTTTTCAAAAATCTTTTGATGATGTTAAGTGAGGACTTACTGTAATATGGTTCCTGCTCTGATCATTTCTAGGAACAGATACTATGAAAGTAGGTGAAATTAGAGAAAACATAATAAAAGTTATATCTACTGCATAGCTAATAAAATAATTTTAATGAGTCTAAGCCTTGCTAGAAACCCCAAACTAAAAATAGTTTTCAATGGAGAAAGAAGAGTGTGCAGCATGTATGATGAGAGCAGAGAGACAGGTCTTAGCCATACTTATACATTTGAATATAGTAATTGTTAGTGGATCTTAACTGGGTTGTCGAAATGTACTTGATCAACAAGCAGTGAGGAATGGGTATTGGGCAGGGAGTTAGCAGCCTGTAGTGAGATTTAAAAAATAACCCAGATGGTTCCCTGGATGAGAGTGTATGAGTAGGGTAGTAGGGAAAGTGTTTACAAAGTTGGCCATCTGCTTCAAAGAATTGAAGCTTGTGGAGCAAGAAGCAAAAAGGAGATACAAAGTTGAGGAGGTCATCTCAATATTGCTGGTAGGATATTTAGGCTTGGCAGGTCCCAAATCATTGTGCTCCTGAAATAATAGCTTTGAAGCCTTGGATTTGAGATATAGGCTTAAGAAATGCATCATCATTGGTATAGCAAAGAGCCCTCTAGACAATACCTTGGATGCTGGAGTTTCCTACCTGGAATGCCAGAAATGTATAGAGAATCCTTTCAAACTTCCTGGTATTCCTAAAGGAATGAAGAGCGAAATCTGGGGAGAGCTATCAGAGCCAGAAGAAGAGTGGTCTCGAATAGCTATGTATCATCAACACTGAGCCCTTCTTTACCATCTTTGGTTGCTCTATTATTGAACCTGAGTGTTATTGTAGTTTTGCCCTTCCCGAGTCAGGGCTTCAGGGCTCACTATTCAATTCTTTTATATTCAGGATCTGTGTGTTGTAAAACTTCAGGGAACACTGTTCACATCTATCTAGTTCAAGTGAATGGTACCTACTGGATTGTTTTGGGCCACATCCTGAATGACCTTTTGCACTGATTCTGCTTATATTTTCACTTGGTCCAAACTTTGTGAAATGGATCACCATACTTTGTAATTACATGTTTTCTGTTCCATCTTCCCTTTTGACTATAAGGGGCTTGAGGGAAGAAGCTAGACTTTATATATGTATAATAAAATATATCACATGACACCATTCACTGAGTTGCTCAATACATCTTTGCTAAATACATGAGTGAATAGTAACGGTGGGACTTGTTGAGACTTAACTGTGTGTTAGCCTCTGTGTAAAGTATTTTATCTGCTTATGTCCCTTAATCCAAACAGTGACCCCATGGGGGTACACGTTGCCTCTGTGTCTCCTTTGAAGTTGTTGAGATGGTGAGCAGAAGGTGAATGAGTTGGAATCAGTGAGTGGAGACAATTCTTTCAGGAATTTTGATGTGAAAGCCAGAAAGAGTTACAAATAGAAGTATAACTGAAAAAGGATGTTGTATTGAGGAGAGCATTTCATATAAAGATGGATGATGGACTTTGTGTGTTTAAGTGTTAATGGGAAGGATTCAGTTTTGAGTAGGAGACAGAATGTGTAAATGAGAGAACCAATAACTGATAATCATTCAGTGATGACCCCAGATGAGAGAAACATGGATGAATAGACAGGAGATTTGTTCCCTTGGGAACAGCAGTAAAGGAAAGGATGGGATAGATTCAGGGACTTGGTGGTGGGAACCTAAAAGTTCTCTTCTGAAGCCTTTTAAACTTTGAAGAAGCAGGCAGATTAGCTATTCAGGTTGAGGAGAGAGTTTATGGTTATCATGGCAACAATGATGGCCTTTTTAAAGGAGAGTGGAGAAGGTATGAAACGAACTCTGCAGAGAGTTAGAGAGGCTGAGTAAGTCGGTCAGAGACCCTAGCATTTCCATGTATTTCCATTAGTTTATATTAATGAAACCATGGCTGCAAATTAAAAGGCTAAGTACTCATTGTTCTTGTATCTACCAGCAAAAAAGTTTGGCTCAATTTAATTAGACTCTAAAATAAAAAGGATAAAGACCTTCTGTGCATAGGGGAAATTTGAATTTTATCCAGTGCATTTAAAGAAAATAAGCTTTCCTTTTTCCCATTTCTACTTTTTGATTCAGTTTCATAAAAGATGGCATTAGGAGGGTGTCCTGAGTGTATTCCATACAGGATAAGGTGTATTTGTAGCCAGGTGCTCTGGAAAGTGAAGGGTGAGTGCCTTCAACAGGATTCTTTTTGCTTGAAAGAGACTAAGCTCGAAGAGATCCAACTTGAAGTGTACAAGGAAGCTAGGAAATCATTGGCCTATGGAGCTAAAGAGTCCAGAAATACAACTGGATCAGGAGCTCAAGAATGTCATCATGGTGCCATTTCTTCCCCATGTTTCGGCTCCACATATTTCTCTGTGGGCTTCATTTTCAGACAGGCTGTCACATTTTTCTGGAAAGATAT
The DNA here is from genome assembly GCF_021234165.1 of Pteronotus mesoamericanus. Lineage (NCBI taxonomy): Eukaryota > Metazoa > Chordata > Mammalia > Chiroptera > Mormoopidae > Pteronotus > Pteronotus mesoamericanus. Next base: position 28,504,126 of record NW_026555105.1, on the reverse strand, counting down.
CCTCCTCACTCCCACACTCCACCACTCAAGGTTTTGGTCCTATTAATTACAGAATAAAGCAGAAAATGCTCGAGAACCCAAGCATTCTAACAAAAGTCTTAGGAATGAATTTCAATAGTTCACACGTTACTTTTGTTGGTCACGTGACAGTGCCCATTCCTAGTCTTAGTCATCTTGCCTGGAGAATGTTCTTGCTGGTCTCTCAGCCTCTTTAGTGTCAGAAATCAGTGTCATTAACCTTCTTTCAAATCACCTGGACCAGGAGTGGGATTAGAGAGATTTCATGAGAATTATCAGGATGCCATTATCAGAAGTGGAAGCAATGGATGTCATGAAAAAAATATTTTCTTATATTGGATAAAAAGCAAATTGACTAATGTAATAATATTTTCTATGAAGTTTTCTGGCCCCGTGAAATTTCTCTGGTCACATAGTTTTGGCAGCCCTAAAGTATTGGACTGATTGTATTTGAAAATACCTGTTTTTTTCCCCTAGAAATGGATTAGCAGCATCCAAAGACACTATGCATAGATTCTTTTTCTTCATCCTCTTGTGATCTTAACTCTTTATCTTTGTGTCCTAATTTTGCCATTGGACTCCTGCTTCTATTTTGGAACCTTGGTAGGAAACAGATTTGTGTGGACATACTGATTTAGTATGAAATTAAAATGAAAAGTCATTTGCATATTTAGAATCTCACTTAATAGGAGGAAAATTGGTGATAATTGCAACCTAACTGTTACTCAGGGGATGAACTCAGCTTTAGTGGGGACATGCTGTCATACCAAACTAACATGAAATGCATGCTCCCAATCCCTCAGCTTCTAATACTTTCTTTCTTTGGCTTTCTCATTCAAAGCATGTTTTCTCATGATTTAAGTGATTTGGTATCATGTCCTGTATAGCTTCATGTTTTTTTAGGTCAGTTTAACTTTTGGACAAGGCACATAGAAAAGTATCTTTGGTAATTACTATTATTTTTGGCTCTATTTTTTAAAATTTATCTTTAGAGGGAGGGGAAGGGAGAGAGAAAGTCAGGGAGAGAAACACCGATGTGCAAGAGTTATGTCAATTGGTTTCCTCTTGCATGACCCTAACTAGGGACCTGGCCTACAATTCAGACATGTGCCCTGACTGGGAATCGAACCAGTGACCTTTTGGTTCACAGGCCTGCCGGCACTCAATCCGCTGAGCTATACCAGCCAGGGTGTATTATTTTGGCTCTTATTTAGTTGAAATCATGTCCAGTACCTTTGTCTGTGTTATTTACACAGTCCTACCTGCCAACCTGTGTTCTATTTGAACAGTGTATACCTACCCATTTGTTGGAGTTTGGATATTCATGCATTCTTAAGAAAGTGGCATACTTAGAATTCTGCCTATGATTGCCTTCGGCCCTTTGAAACCATAATGTTTCCATTCTTTTCATGGAATATTATCAGATATATACTTTATGATCATTTCATCTGTCCATTAAGAGATTAGTGGCTTTAGGAACATCAGGGTCTGTGTGCATCTACTGAGGTATATTTGCTTTTCCTGTTATGGTTTGGATTATTGGTTCTTAAAATACTGAGCCTCCTACAAGACTCAGTTCCCTGAGCTGCTGTTCCCATGTTAAAGGATTGACAGCCCTAGACCCCTCTCTTTCCCTTCCTTTTACCTCCTCTTGGGCTCCCTTCTTGAAAAATCTGTGTATTCTTCAACTTCCTCCTCTAGAAAAAAGAAGATTTAAGTCTTCCTCTCTTTCCAGGAAAAATAATTTTTTTCCCCCAGAACAATTTTACCTCTGGACCAAAAGACACAGAGAACAGAGAAATGAATGTAAAGGAAGTGTTTATTCTGAATCTGCATTTTTTTTTTTCCAAAGAAACTCAGCCGCCTTCAGTTTTTACAACAGAAGCTGAATATTTGTTTTGGAAATGGCAGCTGAATTTTATGTGAGAGAAAGGTAGCTGCTGACCCCAGCTGCTGTGAGACACTGGAGTCTGGTTGTGTCTGGCCTTCACCTGGTTTGACCTCATTAATGCAGAATTGATGGCTCTGGAATTTGATGTAATTCATAGGGTCCAATCTGGTGTGTAACTCTGTACTAGCCACGACAGTTACCTAAACAAAACCTTATGATTACAAAGGCAATTTGCACAATGGGTAAGACATTGGATTCTGAACTGGGTGGGCATGGATTCCAGTCCCTGTCTGGACTGTGACTGGCTGTGCAAACTGATCAAATTTATTAGTTACTATGAGCATTGATTTTCTAAGCATTAAAATATATATATATGTAATACTATTAGGTTCATCATCAGGGTTGCTGTGGACTCCCAACATTTCTGATTCAAAATGTGACTCTGATTTACTTCCTCACGTTTTTTTTAGCATCTGAAATTATCTGTTTATTTTTTATTATCTTTCTCCTTCACTAACAAAACATCTTCTCCACAAGATCAAGGACCTAAGGACTTTATTTTGTTCAGCGCTCTGTCTCCCCAGCTTGGAAGAGGGTCTGGCACATATTAGGGAATCAGTACATGTGTTGAATGAAAGAATGAATGAATGAATGAATGAATGAATGAATGAATGAGTCATGCTTAACACAAAAAAAGGCACGTAGGGGGCACTTAGTAAATGCACATTGTTTCATTTGCTGACACACGAGACTGCTTTGTGTGTGGTCTTGAAAGTCATTTGGATACTTTTTTTTTTATAGTACAGGTTTAAAATCACGGAAACTTAGTTTGAAGCTAGTGATTGAGATTCCACTTCTATCAAACTGTTACGTTGAATGCCTTAATTTTTATATTCTTAAACTCATGTTAAACTATGAGTTTGCTTTAGTGAAAGAAATACCAGAGAAGTCAAGAGATGTGTTGTCACAAGCAGTTAGTAGCAGGCACAAGATAAGGGTTCGGGTGTCCTATCCCCTGTCTTCCTCCCCCTACTGTATGTCTGTGTAGTGGTAGTTACAGTAGAATAGTGAAACTAGTAATGGTAATGGTGGTTCACCTTTATTTCACTTTTAATATGGCAGGTATTCTGCTCACAGTAACTCCATGAGGTTAGTATCTCAACACTGTAGTGATCCCCATATTTCAGATGATGAAACTGAGACTTTCGAGAAGTTTTTACCTAAGATCCTACTGCCACTTCTGAACCCAGAGAAGTCTCCCTACAGACCCCGCCTTCATAGCCACAAAGCAGTACTGATCTCAGACTGCCAATTTCCTGTAATTCAGAACTTTCATGAAATCCGACTGCCCTCCACACTCCAATTACTGAGAATCAGGAGAGCCACTGACGTGTGACCTGGAGCTCCCTGAATGAGGCGTCGTTGTATGAGCAGCGTCCTCACAGCGTCTTATGAGAAGCTATGTATCCAGCCTCCAGGAAGAGGAAATCAGAGAAGCAGCTTGGTGGTTTGAGCTGTTTGAGAGTCAGGAGGGAGCTATCATGTGGCCTCTGAAATAGAGCTCAGGGGCTCATATTCTCCCTTGAGAAGGCTGATGGGACAATCTTTTAAAATTTATTAAGTTTATTGGAGTGGTATTGGTTAATAACATTATATAAGTTTCAAGTGTACAGTTTTATAAATCATCTGTACATTGCACTGTGGGCTCACCACCTAAATTCTGGTCTCCTTCTGTCACCATCTATTTCCCCATTTTTACCCTCTTCAGCTTTAATCATCACTTCAGTAAGCAGAAGAAAGGAAATTTTTCAAATAGAAACAAATGGAATTGCTACAGTAGACCTTTAATCATAATAAGGACTTATTTTTGGGTCACTAGGGGCCACAGTAAGAACAGATGATTCAGAATACAGAGAATTATAACAGAAACAGGACCATTACAAAAATTACACCAGAACAGTGGTTTGACATATGATAGTAACTCCTGTCTCATATAGGAGCTGGGAAGGGCCTGGCTTCAGGGATGGAGCAGAGAGTGTGGTCTACACCTGAGTGTGAGAATTTCAAGAGCTGCTCCAGAAGAGAAGGATGGCCCAGTAACATCAGCTGGACCCTAACAGTGCCTTTCTTCCCAAGAAACTCTAAGCACTGCCCGGTACGTTTTAGTTTTCACTCCCTGTGTGTTCCAGGGAATGGTGGCAAGGATTCATACTGTCGTTTTCAATGCAGATGTTAAGTCAGATTAATACGGCTAACATTTAGATAACAAAGCAGCACACAACTTCCAGGTGGCCACCCTCACCTCATTGCTGATGCCTCCCTAGGCTCTAACACAGGGAGTTTTAGGGGATTCTGATTCCAAAAGTCATTCATAACAGTGAGATTCTGCATGGGAAGACATTCTAGTAAGAACTTATTTTTTACTTTTATATATGCCTAATGAGTAACGTATGATAGGATTTAACTCAATAACTCCGAAATAACCCTTTTACAAGGTAAACAAAATTCTAACTAATAAAAATAATAGTGTGATTTTAGTTGGGAACATTTTTTTTTCTTTCTCAATGATTTATAAAATAATGGTGCATCTTGCAATTCCTGGTATCTTAAAATCAGTGAAATATAGTATTATTAACTATAAGCAATTTTGCAGATATGCTAAGCACTGTGTTAAGGTCTTTATATGCATTATATCATTTATTTTATTACAGCAACCTCCCCTTATGTGCAGGGTGTACATTCTAAGTCCCTCAGTGGATGCCTGAAACTGCAGATACTACCAAACCCTATATATACTGTATTTCTTCCTTTACATTATGTACCTGTGAAAAAGCTTAATTTATAAGTTAGGCACAGTAAGAGATTAACAACAACTAATAATAACATGGAACAATATACTGTAGGAAAAGTTATGTGAATGTGCTCTCTCTCTTTCTCTCCCTGGTAGCCAGTCTCATAGCCTAGATGGCTGCTAAGTGACTAATGGGCGGGTAGGATAGACAGACATCATGGAGACCCTGGACCAAGGGATGATTCACATCCCAGGTAAGAGAGAGAGGGACAGCACAAGCTTTCATCGCGCTACTCTGTATGGCATGAAAGTTAAAACTTGTGAATTGTTTATTCTGGAATTTTAATTTCAATATTTTTCGTACTGCGCATGGCTAACTGAAACTGTGGAAAGCAAATTGTGGGTAAGGGGGAACTACTTATTACAATTTGTTTATCCGTTTGTTGATGGACATTTGAGCCATCTATTATTTATCTATTATAAAAAACGCTGTTATGAACATTGATGTATAAGCTTTCATGCATGTAGTTTTGTGTGAGTATATCTCTAGCAGTGGAATGGTCGGGTCATATGGTAGGTGTGTGTATAACACTCTAAGAAATTGTCAGCCTTGCTCTGTGTGAGAGTTTCCGTTGCTCCATGTCCTTTCCAATACTTTGATCACTTTTTTTTTCACTTTAGTTTATCCAGTGGGAGTGGTACATATCTCATTGTGGTTTTAATTTACATTTTCCTAATGACTAATGATACTGAGAACCTTTTCATGTATCATTTGTCATTTGCATATCTTAGGTAGGTGAAGTAATGTGTTTACATTTTTTGTTCATTTTTAAAATTAGGTTGTTTTTCTTGTTCAGAGTAAGAGGTTTTAAAAATATATTCTAGATACAAGACCTTTGTTAGATATATATTTTATGAATATTTTCTTTCAGATTATGGCTTGCCATTGTATGCTTACAACAGTGGCTTTTGCTTGGGTGCTGTATAACCAGGAACTAGAACTGTGGTTAGCACATGATGGTGCTCAAAAATTGTTTGATGAAAAGCATATTTGGTGAAAGGTGATCCCCTAACAAGTCTCTTAGCTTCCAAACCAGGCTTGACCAACCCCAGAGCCGCTAATCTTAATCAATGTACATTACACCTATAGGCATGTATAAAATTGATATAATGAAGAATATTATGTATGTATTCCTTGAAGGAACTCCTAATGTAAAAGAGCAGTAATAATAGCTGACATGTTTTATTGGATTACCATATGCCAAATTCTGGTCTGAGCATTTCCCATTTATAAATAGACCAAAAAAAAAAAAAAAGAAAGAAAAGAAAAAGGTGTTATAATTGTTGTAATTTGCCCCTATTGTGAAAGTAAGGAAACAGGCTGATAGTGAGAAAGTCATCTTTTCAAAAGTCACCAAGAGGGAGATTGGCGAAGCCAGTGTTTGAACAAAGCATTCTGACTGTAGCCCACGGAGGGTGGGATGTGCAGACAGATGAAGAATGGCTAGAGGGAGCGTAGTCACTTTTTCCATTACTCAACTTTACATTGTTTCACTGGCTGTGCGAACATATGTTAACTTTTATACTTTTGAAGTGTTCTTAAACATAATATCTTAAAAGAATTACATGTATTCAGGTGTCCAACTGCATAATGTAAAGGCGTAGATAGACAAGATCGGCTGCATGTCAGATTGTGGAGTCCAGCTCGGGCGACTGCAAGCCGTGCTCGTTGGGTTCTGCGGGCCATTGGCCATGCAGCCTGCCCCAGAGGGGGAGTGGCCGGCCGCTGGTCCTAGGGCCATCACTCCCTTTTCCTCTCTCACACCCCATCATTAGACCTGATACCGATATTACAAATAATTGTCACTGGGCCAGCATTTGACTGGCCCACATGTTAATGTCTGTACTGGACTGTTCTTCATTACTAAAATGAACCTTAAACATCTTTCTTTTCCCCTAAATTCTAGGAGCACATTTTTTGGGGGGGGCGGGGGTGGGGAGGAAGAGAGAGATCTTAGATTTAGATATGTATCTCAGTGTGAACTGATATAGATATATAGATATATCTAGATAGATATAGACATAAAAATAGATTTGTAAAGAGAGGATCATTGGTCAGCACTTTGTAAACAATCTAGTGCTCATTTTACTCAATTTAAATATTGCACAGTTATTAAAAAGATATTCAAGTAGTGCTTAGGCAGCACAGAATGTGTGAAAATCTGCAGCAAATCATGCAGTCTCTATAAACCATTAGACTGCTTCTATTGCTGATGTGGCTACCAGATGTTTCTTTTGTGAGCTGACTTCCATAGTGCTTCCCGTATCACTTGAATTATCTGAAGATTTGTTTCCTGAATGTCTCCAACTGTGTGCATGTGTATGTGTACATATATGTGGATGTGTATGTAATGAAATTTAACTTTGCAAATCTTTTATTTACCTACGTCACAAAATGGGAAAACTTTGCAAATTTTTATTAGTCTATGTTAAGAAATGGATTATCCATTGGGGCAGTAGCAGGTAGAGTACATTTTGCAAGGAGATAATTTTAACAGCTACTGGTCAAAATATTATTTCAAATTTGGCATTCCAGTGTTGGAATTAAAAATTGTAGTGTCTGGAGATGTCAAAAAGGCACATAGCTGCTAAGTTAACTGGTTAAATACTGCCTTTGCTGCATTCTTGGTTTGCCTTGCTGACATTTGTTTGTTTCTAAAGGAGCAGCTGTCAACTTTGACTACATTGTGGCATCACCTGGGGAGCTTTAAAAATACTGATGTCTGGAAGCCACTCAAAGTGATTCTGGTTTAATTGATCTGAGGCAGGATTAGGATATCAGGATTTTTGAAAGACCTCCAGGTGCAGAGGAGGATGAAGACCACTGACCAAAGGCAGACACAGCATTGAGGGGGCATCTCTGACTGTGGACTGAACTCTGCCCAAGAAGGGTAAGGTGGTAAGATAAAGCCAGTGGGTCTCGGGAGGAAGTGCTTGTCATTTTAGTGTTGGAGGGTAGAGCTTGAGTGTTAGGAAAATGCTTGCAGGATGGAAAGTCAGAGGAAAGATAAATAGGGTCCCCGGGCCAGGGCCTTTCAAAAGTTTGACAACACAAAAGGATGCGGAGGCTTCCTCAGAATAAAATTCTGACCTTGCAGCCTTTCAAGCAGTGTTGTCCAAAGGGTGGGTCATGAACCACAGGTGTATGCAATATGGTATTAGGTAGCTGACAGATAAACTTTTCAGAAATTCTTAGCCACTATGCAATTACTTAATATGTATTAAATGTGTAAAAGGCACATTAAACCTGTGACTTCATGAATTTATGTTCATTATGTGAGAATAACTTTTAAAAAATGAGTCAGTTTGAAATTGGTGTAAATAAACTATGTTAGTTATTGTACCGGTGGTATGTAGCAGAAATAAGGAATATGGGATGTGAATAAAATTTAAGATGTTTGAGAAGCATTGATCCAGTAAAAGCAATGTATCTTAAAAAATAAAATAGCAGCATGAAGTGCTCCAGAGCTCAGTTTTCGAAATGTGAAGTGTCCAAAAATCAGTGTCAAAAACGTGCCACAGACCCTGAAGAGCACTTTCATGTGGTGCAAAGACTGGGAATAGACTAGGCTTCAGAAATACGAAGATGACAACTTAAAACACTTGAAGAAATGGTGTTCTCAGTGAAAAGAAAAACCAGGAAGGGTTTACCCTACTTGTAAAGGGACAAATGATAAAAGATAGAGATGACAGGAGAAATCAGAACTATTCAAGTCAAAACTATTCAAATCAAAAATATTCACAGCTGATTTTTCATCAGCTATAATGAACTAGAACCCAATTTAAGTCCAACATGGATTAGACAAAGATCAGATCCAACTGTACATCCAATTAAATTCCAGTTGGGGGAAAATATTTGCCTGCAAGATCATTTACTTGTCTCAGCACCTCCTTTACTTTCTAAAATCAGCTATTTTTGGCCTCATGTTCTTATCTCTTTTTCATTTCTTTAACTGGCCCACATGTTAATGTCTGTACTGGACTGTTCTTCATTACTAAAATGAACCTTTAGTAATGTCTTCATTACTAAAATAAACACGGGTTTATCCCCCAAATCCAGAATCTGCATTATCATCATTATGAGGCTTCTAAAAACATAACTCAGTTTTTGATTGCCTCAACAGAAAAGTAGTACCAATTGTTCTTTAACTGGATTGTTCAGCAAAATTATCTGGCCATTTTTTTATGGTTAGTTAGTTTACCATCTCCAAGTCTCTTGATTCGACAGATCTGAATCTCTGTTTTTATGAAAGCAGCATAGATGTATGTGGCACATACTAAAGGTTTAGAATGTTGGTTGAGAACCTGGAAGTGATGGTGGTGAGGTTTTCCACACTGGTCAGAGCATAGCTCTCCCTCCTGGAGAGCATATCTTTTAAACAAAATTATTATAAAGAATTTAGGCACATACAAGGTAGAAAGAATAATATAATGAATGCTCATATACCTACCACCCAGCATACGGAATAACACATTCCTAATTTAGTTGAAGTCCTTCTGTGTGCTTATCTCCAAATGGCTTTGCCTTCTTTCCCACTACAGATGATCATTCTTGTGGGTTTTTTCCTTTCTTATTTTTATTTTTTAATTGTTCAAATACATTTGTCTCCATTTTCCTGCCACCACTTCCCCCTGCCCCACCCACCTCCACCTCCCACCCTCAATCCTTCCCTGCTTTGGCTTTGTCCATGGGTCCTTTATACACGTTTCTTGATTTGACCCTTCCCCCTCTTTTCCCTGTTACTCCCCTCTCTCCTTCCCTCTCATTACTGTGGGTTTGTTTTTTTTTTTCTTTCAGTGTTGCTGGTTATATTTTTCTTGTTTGTTTTATTGATTAGGTTCTGCATATAGGTGAGATCATATGATAGTTGTCTTTTACTCTCTAGCTTATTTCACTTAGCATAATGGTCTCCAGTTCCATCCATGCTGTCATGAAGGGTAGTAGCTATGTCTTTCTTTCCGCTGCATAGTATTCCATTGTGTAAATGTACCGTAGTTTTTTGATTCATTCATTTTTTGATGGGCACTTAGGTTGCTTCAAGCACTTGGCTACTGTAAATTGTGCTGCTATGAACATTGGGGTGCATAGGTTCTTTTGAATTGGTGTTTCAGGATTCTTAGGGTGTAATCCCAGCAGAGGAACTGATGGGTCAAAAGGCAGTTCCATTTTTCACTTTTTGAGGAAATTCCAAACTGTTTTCCATTGTGGCTGCACCAATCTGCACTCTCACCAACAGTGGACTAGGGTTCCCTCTTCTCCACGTCCTCACCAGCACTTGTTCTTTGTTGATTTGGTCATGATGGCCATTCTGACCGGTAGGAAGTGGTATCTCATTGTTGTTTTAATTTGCATTTCTCTGATGGCTGGTGATCCTGAGCAACTTTTCATATGTCTCTGGGCCCTATGTATGTCCTCCTTGGAGAAGTGTCTGTCCAGATCCTTTATCCATTTTTTAATTGGATTGTTTGTCTTCCTGGAGTGGAGTCATGTGAGTTATTCATATATTTTGGAGCCTAAACCCTTGTCTGAGGTGTCATTGGAAAAATATATTTTCCCATACGGTTGGTTCCCTTTTCATTTTGTTGATGTTTTCTTTAGCCATGCTAGAGCTTCTTATTTTGATGAAGTCCCATTTGTTTATTATTTCCTTTATGTCCCTTGCTCTAGGGGACATATTGGTGAAAATATTGCTGTGTGGAATATCTGAGAGTTTCCTGCCTATGTTCTCCTCTAAGACTTTTATGGTGCCGTGACTTGTATTTCAGTCTTTTATCCATCTTGAGTTTATTTCTGTGTATGACGTAAGTGGGTGGTCAAATTTCAATTTTTTGCCTGTACCTGTCCAGCTCTCTCAACCCCATTTGTTGAAGAGGCTATTTTTACCCCACTTTAAGCTTCTGCCCCTCTGTTGAATATTAACTGACCATAGAGACATGGATTTATTTCTGGACTCTCGATTCTGTTCCATTGATTTATGTGTTTGTTCTTATGCCAGTACCAGACTGTTTTGATTACAGTGGCCTTGTAATATAGTTTGATATCAGGTATTGTGATTACTTCTTTATTTTTCTTTCTCAGAATTGCTGCAGTTATTAGGGGTTGTTTATAGTTCCATATAAATTTTTGAAATGTCTGTTCTATATCTGTGAAATACGTCATTGATATTTTAATAGGGATTGTGTTGAATCTATAAATTACTTTGGGTAGTATGGACATCTTAATGATATTAATTCTTCCAATCCATGAACATGGTATATGCTTCCATCCATTTGTGTCTTCCTTAATTTCTTTCTTCAGTGTTGTATAGTTTTCTGCATACAGGTCTTTTACCTCCTTGGTTAAATTTATTCCTAGGTAATTTATTTTTCTTGTTGCTATAGCAAAGGGGACTTTTTTCCTGATTTCTGATTGTGGTATTTCATTGCCAGTGTACAAAAATGCCTTTGATTTCTGAATATTGACTTTGTATTCTGCTGTTTTGCCAAACTCACTTATTAGGCTGAGTGAATTTTTTGGTATGGTGTTTATGTACACTATCATGTCATCTGCAAACAATGACAGTTTCGCTTCTTCCTTTCCAATTTAGATGCCTTTTTGTTTTTTTTGGATTTTTTTTTTGTCTAATCACTGTGGCTAGGACTTCCAATACTATGTTGAATGGAAGTGATAAAAGCAGACAACCTTGTATTGTTCCCCATCTTAGTGGGAAAGCTTTTAGTTTTTGCTCATTAAGTATGATGTTGGCTGCAGGTTTTTCATAAATGGCCTTTATTATGTTTAGGTATGCCCCCTTTATTCTCACTTTGATGAGTGTTTTTATCATAAATGGATGCTGTACCTTATCAAATGCTTTCTCGCATCTATTGATAAGATCATGTGATTTTTGCCTTTCCTTTTGTTTATGTGATGTATTACATTTATTGATTTGTGAATATTAAACCACCCTTGCATTCCTGGGATGAATCCCACTTTATCATGGTGGGTGATCTTTGTATGGTATTGCTGGATGTGGTTTACCAATGTTTTGTTGAGGATTTTAGAGTCTATGTTCATCAGCAATATTGACCTATAGTTTTCTTTCTTTGTTGTGTCTTTATCTGGTTTTGGGATTATGATGATGCTGGCCTCATAAAAAGTTTGGGAGTCTTCCCTCTTGGATTTTTTGGAATAGTCTGAGAAGGACAGGGGTTAGCTCTTCTTTAAATGTTTTGTAAAATTCTCCTGTGAAATTGTCCGGTCCAGGGCTTTTGTGTGTGGGGAGTATTTTGACGACTCCTTCAATTCACCAGCTGTTATCGGTCTGTTTAGGCTTTCTGCCTCTTCATTCAATGTTAGAAAGTTCTATTTTTCTAGAAATTTGTCCATTTCTCCCAGGTTTTAAAATTTCTTGCCATATAATTGTTCATAGTCATTTCTTACAATCCTTTGTATTTCTGTGGATCAGTTGTTGTTTGCCCTCTTTCATTTCTGATATTATTTATTTGGATCCTCTCCCTTTTTTTCTTGATAAGTCTGCTTAAGGGCTTGTCAATTTTGTTTATCTTCTCAAAGAACCAGCTCCTGGATTTGTAGATCCTTTGAATTGTTCTTTTAGTCTCTATGTCATTCAATTCTGCTCTGATCTTTATTATTTCCTTCTTTCTGCTCTCTCTGGGCTTTGTTTGTTGTTTCTCCAGCTCTTGAAGCTGTAGGGTTAGGTTGTTTATTTGACACATTTCTCTTTTTTAGGTAGGCCTGTGTTGCTATGAACTTCCCTCTCAGGACTGGCTTTGCTGGGTCCCATAGGTTTTGAACTGTTGTGTGTTCAATATAATTTGTTTCCAGAAACTTTTAAATTTCTTTTCTGATCTCATTATTGACCCATTTATTGTTTAATAGCATGCTATTCAGTCTCCATGAGTTTGAATGTTTTTGAGTGTTTTCCTTGAGGTTGGTTTCTAGTTTCAAACCCTGCTGGTCCAAGAAAATGCTTGTTATGATTTCAATTTTCTTGAATTTGTTGAGGCTTGTTTTGTGTCCTATCATGTGGTCTGTCTTGGAAAATATTCCATGTGCATTTGAAAAGAATGTATATTTTGTTTCTTTGGGTTGAAAGGTTCTATATATGTCAGTTAGGTCCATTTGACATAACACATTGTTTCATTTCCACAATATCCTTGATGTTTTGTTTGGAAGATGTATCCATTGTTGACAGTGGGGTGTTAAAATCCCATACTGTCAGTATGTTGCTGTCTATATCTTTCTTGAAGTCCTCCAAGATTTTCCTTATATATTTGGGAGCTCCTATGTTGGGTGCATATAGATATCTAGTTGTCTGAAACCATTTGTTGAAAATATTGAATAGGCCGAAATTGCATTTTTTCCATAAATTAAGACACATTTTCACCAATAACTATTGATTTGGATATTTTGAGTATGTCAGCTCTCAGCGTCTAGTGGTAGAGACCATGGGTGCTGCTAAACATTTTCCAATGCATAAGACAGCCCCACAGCGATTATTTGGCTAAAATGTCAATAGTACCAAGAAACTTAGCAAACCACTTTTGACACGTTCAATCAGTCACAGCACCTTCTCCATATACAGCACAAATATTTTTTGTATTTCAGGTGTGTTTTTACCTTTCTTGAAATTATAAAGCTTAATATGCTGGAAATGTTGCATATCTTCTTCCATCTTCAGTATTAAAATGGCTGCACATAAATTCACCAATTTTTGTTTTTAAATGTATGCTGATAGGATTGTATTGTCACAATACAATCTAACAAAATTGTTTCAAATGAAATTACAGACAACTAAGCACTACTAGATCCATCACATGGAAAAAATGTAACAGACTTTTTGGCCAAACCTATACTATTCTTTCCCCCATTGCAATGTCCTTGTACCTTTTTCGATATATGCTCAAAGAAAAAATGAAATCAGGACCTCAAAGAGAGACCTACACTCCTGTGTTAATTGCAGCATTATTCACAATAGCAAAGATAAGGAAACCTAAATGTCCATCAACAGGGAATGGATAAGGAGAATGTGGTATGTACACACAATGGGATATTATTCCACCTTAAAAGAAAAGGAAATCCTACCACTTGCTACAACATATATAAACTTGGAAGACATGATGTTAAGTAAAATAAGCCAGACACAGGGATCTAAAATAGTGAAGGAAAAGAGAGACTCAAGGAGATGTTGGCTAAAGGGTACGTAGTTTCATCTATTTAAGAAGAGTAAGTCCTGGGGATATATTATACCTCATGGTACATAGACTGAACACTATTGTATTAGTATTGTAGATACTTAAGAATTTAAGAGGATAATGTTATGTTAAATGTTATTTTCAAGAAAAAGAGGGGGAGGACCTTTTAGAGGTGATGGTTAAAGTTATGACATCGTATATGGTGATGGAGTTCCACAGGTATATACTTATCTTCAAAATCATCAAAATGTATACATTAAATATGTACAACTTTTTTCATATGCTAGTCATGCCTCACTAAAAAATATGAGACATATCAAGAGATACGATTTTTAATAAAAAAATGAATTGACCATAGAGGTATGTGTTTTTCTCTGGACTCTCACTTTACTTTTGCTGTTGTACGTGTCTGTCTTCTGTGCCTGATTTGAAAAATTACCTGAAGTACTTGCTTACTGTATCTACATGGCTGATCCCTGAGATTCAGTAAGTCTGAGAAGGCACTTGGAAATCTATATTTATACAGGGTGGGGCAAATATGGGTTTACAGTTGTTCATATGGGAAATAATATAATAATTAATAATACAAGAGTAAACTGTGTTTTGTGTAGTCACAACTGTAAACCTACTTTTGCCTTACCCTGTCTAAGCACCGCCAGGTAACTCTGATTAAGATAGTGCTTCACAAATGTCTATGAACATATGACTCACTAGGGCTCTGGTTAAATGCAAGTGCTGATTCAGCAGGTCTGGCTTGGGGTCTGAGATCTGCATTTCTAGTAAGTTCTCTGATGGTGATGACACTACTGGTAACAGACCGCATGTGTTAGTGGCAAAGGGCTAGGAGGTCATCCAAAATAGCTGTGGCCCACGTAGGCCTCTGGACACGCTGTTAGGCTTAATTGTCTCTGTAAACTCTTTTCCATATTAGTCTTTGCCTTTATTTACTTTAATACTACTAAGGCAGTGAACTTACTTAGTTGGTATATGGTGCCCTTATATGTCAGGTTTGAAGGATGGTTTTTGGAAAGGCTTCAGGATTTTAATTCTGGGCTGCACAGGAAAAGACAGGTGGAGTAAGGGATGCTTAATTAAGAAAGGGACTTACTGGTTCCAGAACAACTTACTAACTATAAAGTTCCCATTTATTTTAATTCTACTTCTTCCCAGAAGATGTCTATTGGCAGGTTATTTTTCTCTTACAAGCGGTACTTTAATACAAATCTAGAATTGCATCATGTTTTGCCTAGAAACTTGTTTAGATAAATCACAGATGCTAGATTACATCAGCTTTTCCAATATCCACTTGGTCTGCTTTTATTTCAGAAATGGACTATTTTGAAGAATAATGTGTTATCCCTAGCATCTCCTATTTTTTTTCTTTTCTTTTCTTACTATTTGCAGTTCAGTAATCCAAATTGTTTGAATGTGGAATATCTCCATTTTCACAGAAAGAGCATTTATCCTTTTCCTCTCTCAGGAAAGTTGCTTTTGCTTAAGTACTTCGGTGAGGTTTGTACTTTTCAGCCCTCAGCCTGGGCTAGGCTGTGCCCTTGCATATCATTCCATATTATCTGGTCTTGGTGTCCTAAGTGGTTATTGATTTCCCAGTAAAGGAGTTTTGTTGTTTCAGGCAACTGCAGCTGTTAATTCTGGATGTCAATTTCTAGTAAACTCATATTTTTAAAATGAGCATTTTTTGTGCAGTGTTTGCTTTCAGAGCAGTGACAATGTTCTAATTTAGGAGCCCTTGATTTTTTTGTTTGTCTTTGTCCTCCATTGTTGTCTAGATTGTTTCAGGAACCACAAGTAGTAGTGTCTTAGGGTTAGTGGTGATCTTCTGATATGAAATCTTTTGGGTGCAACACCTTTAGTGGCTCTGTGTTTAGCTTGTGTTTGAAGCATGGGTTGAAATGTTATATTTTTCTTTAATTTTTAATAAATAGTGTTTTAACATAAGAATAAGAGTAGTCCATGTACATATTTAAAATATCAAATGTTACATAAGGGAAGAAAATGAAAATTAACAACCCCGCCCAGCACCATTTCTTTTGTTGGTTGCTACTCCTTTAAATGGTGTTTTGACACCTCTGTTTCTAAACTGATGCAGAATCTCTTCAACCCCTACCCTGAAAAAATGGAAATTTCAAGCAATTTCATTTTCTCTTAATTTTCCTACCCCTCTCCAACTCCCAGTTTCTCCACATTCCAAATTTATATATTTCTTCATAGGATTTAATAATATATATTTAAAATCGATTTCCTTTTCAGAAGGTTAAATGTATTAAATTGTTTCAACTTTTGAATAGAAAACATTTATATGGTTCAAAAATCAAAACATAAAATAGTGTGCAGTTCTGGCTCCTTTCTCTGCTCCCATTTATGAAGTTACACCTCCCAATATGTAACCAACGTTAGTAATTATTAACCTTGGTTACCCTTTCATACACTAACAATGTACATGGAAGATATGTGTATATACTAGCTCAGTCCCCCATATTCACAGTGATGCCTGCATGAGGCATTGTTTATATGACACTGAAGATCCCCTTGGCCTCACTTGTCTCTTCTGGTCACTGCAGTGACCACTATCTCATTCTGGCCTCCAACCATCATCTCACAAGTTCAGCCTGGCTTCACCTCACAGTGTGCATGAACCGTATGCATGTTGCCTTCTTTGTTTATATCCAAAGCATTGGGGCTCTGTGAGACCCTACGGACCATACACAAATGCATGACCCAGAAAGAGGAGAAATTAATGTCCCATAGGGCTAATCTTTGACTAATGGGAAGCAAGTGGCAGTTAAAACATTCTTTCTCTAGCCCAACTCTGCTAAAAAGCATTTCTTATGGCTTCTCAAAGGATGGCCCCATGAGATCAAGAGAAATCAGTCACCCTAGTGGTAACCAGCACTGGAGGCATTTTTAAAAATTAAATTTATTTGGGAGACTTTGGATAATAGGATCATATATGTTTCAAGTGTACACTTCTATGATTCTAGGTCTGTATATTGCATTATGTGCCCACAACCTAAAGTCAAACCATTTTCTGTAACCATATATTAGACCCCTTCTACCCCCAACTCTCCCATCCCCTTCCCTCTGGTAACTACCACATTACTGTTTGTGTCCACGAGTTTCAGTTTTATAACCCACATATGAGTGAAATCATATACTTCTTAGCTTTTTCTGACTGACTCATTTTACTTAGCATGATATTTTCAAGGTCCTTCCATGTTGTCACAAATGACAGTATTTCGTCTTTTATGGCTGAGTAGTATTCTATAGTACGCATGTATCATATCTTCTTTGTTCAGTCCTCTATCCAAGGACACTTTGGTTTTCTCTGTGTCTTGGCCACAGTGAATAGTGCCGCAGTGAACATAGGGGTGCATACATCTTTGCGAATATGTATATGTTTTCAAGTTTTTTGGGCATTTTTGTATTGGCTCTTTTGGCTTCCCTGCTTTAGCTGCCACATCCCTCCCTCTTCCTTGCTGAGGTTGCACTCCCTCATAAAGATGCAACACACAAACCTTTGCCTCAGACCCTCCCTCTTCATGGTATTTTGGTGGCCTTCAGTTTGAGTTAATTTTATGCATGGAATTAACTTTAACTTATCTCAAGCTATTCAGAATTGAGATGCTTTTAATTCATACTGGCCTCTCCTACAGGTAGTCTGAAATAATAAGATTTTATTATACTCAAATGTTGGATTATAAATTTTACCAGTATCACATTTATTCAAAATGTATTTGATAATATGGTGAGGATAGAAGAAAAATTTTATTTTTTCCTAACTAGCAGAAATAGTTTATCTGGGTATGTATGTTATATGTACTTACACACTTTTTTTTTTTTTTTTTTTTTTGGAGAAAGGGGAAGGGATGGGGAAAGAGACGTAGAGAAACTTCAATGTGAGAGAGCAACAACAATTGGTTGCCTCCCATACGTGCCCTGACTAGTGACCAAACCTGCAACCCAGACATGTGCCCAGACCTGGAATCAAACTGGCAACCTTTCAGTTTGCAAAACGACACTCAACCCACTGAGCCACACACACTTATTTTTTTTTAAAAAATCTATTTCAGTTCTTGGAGAGCTGACTTTCATAGATACTTCTCAAGTGATTAAAAGGCTCTAAGAAGCTTTGTCTAAAAATTTGCTACTTTAAGTACAGAATAGGAAAATCTTCATTCAGAACATAGGATCTTGTTCTACGATACTAGGGTGTGCATTGAGTTATTTTTACCTTTGGCAAATAAAAATGTTTTAAGATTGACATTAGCAGATACACTGAGCCGAGTTTGAAAACATGAGATTTTTCATGAACAAGAAGAAGGAATTAGTGGGGGAAAGGGTGGGGGGCGTGCTCTTTTCCCTCGAGGGAATCAATATTTCTTGCTGTTCTCCCTTTTCTTCCTGTAGGTTGCAGTGAAGACTGACCTACTAAGATATTCTCAGCCATGACCTGAAAACCTTCTTGACAGAGGTTATATTTAAGATTTCCATGATCTGTTTTCCCATAGGGACAATAGTAATATTAAAGGAGGAAGGCTTTATTCAGGTTTGTTTTTTCTTTACTGATTCCTTACCTGACAATAAAAATAAAAGTTTGTAATATTAAACTGGATAATTAGATATCTCCCTTTTACCTAACTGTACTGCTGTTAGAAGACTTTTCATACTTTTCTGCAGTCTTTGAATTTTCAGAATGTGTCTTTATATTCATTTTTGTCACTGTTTAATTTCTGCAATGCCTTTTACCTCCGTCCTGGAACTGGGAGAATGAAATAAAATCACTAACGTTTTAGTGGAGGAATAGAGCAGGTTGGCAGTAGGTTGACATTTGTGACTTAGATTTACTTCTTAGAAAGTAGACTGTGAAGATAGCAAAGGTTGTTAGGCCATAATTTGTCATTTCATCAGGAATGGAGATGCTGGAAATAAATGTATCTAAAGCACCACAATGAATTGTATCATTATAATTTCAACCCCTCAAGCTGGTATTACTCATTTATTTCTTACTTGCTGGCCCTATTTATTATTCTGTCAAAACTAGTCCTACTACAAGAATATTGGAAAGTAGATGACATTCTTCTTGCCATCCCATAGGCACGAAGTTCAAATGGATGTTAAACTTTATGATAAACAGTTGTTAATGTAAATATGTCTTTTTATAATGGTTGGATAATAAACTTAAGGTTTAAAAAAATAAAAGGACCTTTTACTTCATGCTTATAGCTAACTGAGAAACTCAAATTATCTGGTTGGAAAAGAAACTATGTCAGAAACTTAAATAAACTCACTTTACCTGTTTCTGTTACCTCTATGAAAACTGCATTCGTCATCTCCAAAGCATCATGAATCTCGAAGTTAGAGGAAATGGTAAAGATTCTTGTTGTAGCTTTTAGCAAATGCCCCAAAGCCTAGAAGATCAGGGAAGATGGTTCTTTTTTATTAGGAAATATTCTTATAGATTGTAATAAAATCTGTCTCCTTATAAATTCTATCCTTGAATGTTTTTAAAAGACTTATGATGATGAAGTCTACACTGGCTTTCACTTGTCAGTTATTTACACTGTCAACATAACAAACACCCAGACCCTTGAAGAATTTATATAAGAGTTTATTTGAGCCGAACTGATGACCTATGCTGGGGAGCAAGATCTCAAATGCTGTGGAGAATAAGTTTTGCAACTCCTTTTACGCATTTGAGATTGAGGAGGGAAGTAAGAAATCTTGTGGAGGTGGGAGAAGGCAAGGTCGGGATTTGGATTACAGGACTGTTAACAAGATTATGTGCTCTCTTGAGGGTGGTTATATTGTTTATTTCAAAGGTATATTCATTTAGATACATATTAACAATGGACAGGGCTTGCTTAAGGTAAAGACACACCTTTTATTAAAAAGTTTTATGTCTAGGGCAAGACTACCCACCCTTACCTGCCCAGTTAGGAATTTCTGATCAGATCACCCATGAGGTTACTTGCCATATAACCCCTTTTCTCAAACAAAACATGTTTATGCTGTCATCCTAGTGTCTATCTGTCTGTCTGTCTGTCTCTCCATTGTCTTCCCTCCACATAAGTCTATTTGAGGCCCAAAACATTTAACTATACCTCATGTTTGGTGGTCTCAGGAAGGTACTCTGTCATTCTAAATCTATGATATCCAGAACTGTATAGAAGACCCATAAGAATCTTTGTAAGGCAGAACTGAATGGGAATGTCACTGCAGTTAAACATGATGCACATCCCTATTAACAGAGCCATATCATACACTGGACTTATTGCATATTCTAATTCAAATTCCTCCTGAAACTAGAAAAGTCAGTGTTCATGCTGCTTGTCACTACTAGAGCCAGTAAGTAGTGATAAGGATTGAATCTTTATGGGCACTTTGTTCAGATGGCCAGTGATCTGAGAAGATAGCGGATTATGTACTCTCAAAAACCACATTAACATCTCAGTTTGAGCCTCCCTTTTTATAAGGAGAAGAAAGGGTAGGTAAGGAATTTGGAAAAAGGTTAATTGGATAACATGTGCAGTCCAGAGGTGATTTTCCTGGTACTTCTTTATCTGTTGATCAACAATTCGTTATTTCTGTCACTGGGTTCCCTTCCTGGAACACATTGGCTCAGATGCCATCTCCATTGCTTGTGGACCCCCTGGGGCACAAAAGTTGAATTGCTTGTCAACTTCCTGGAGTCACATGATCTTGTAGTCCAGTTCCTAGAATAACAGCTTTCCAAATGCATTCATCACTTAAGCCTATCAACTATAGCAAGGCTAACATCTTTAACACTTGAGTTCCCCTATCTCTCTGGCTCTTTTTCTGATACGTTGTGAGGTACCTGATGCTGTTCTTGTCCATTTCATTTTAGGGGACCTGAGTGCAATAAAAGCAAGCAAACAACACAAAAACAACCAAAAGATAACATTCTTCACCTATTAAATGGACAACAATGAAAAAAAATGTTGGGCAGACATGCTGTGCAATGATCATTCATGTGCCCAGGGGACAGGTATATAAAGTTTTTGGAGGATCATTGTGCAATATGTATCAAAATTTAAAAGGTACACACCCTTCATTTAAGAACAGTTTTTAAAATGTACTTTTCTAGATATATATAGTAGATGTCTTCACTGCTTATCTAGTTATTATTCCATGAATCATCAGTATAATTACTCTTTTGCAAAGTCATTTTAATTCTCTTGCTCTTTCCCTCCTTTACATTTGCATGGCAAAAATGAACAAACATCCCTTCCCCCCGCCCCCCAATCTCTCCTCTTGTAGTGAGCTGTTTTCAAACTTTCCACTGCATTGGATTCACCTGGAGGGCATATTCAAGCAGATCATAGCCCCCCCGCCCCCCCCGCCCCGCCCCCATCTACCAACCATTCTGATACAAATAGGTCTGGGGTGGGGGCCAAGAATTTTCATTTTTAATAAGTAATCAGGTGAGGCTGTGCACGGGTCCACTTTGAGGACCACAGTCCTAGATAAACCCAGTCCTTTGTGATTGTCACCTGTGAAAATCACAGCTGGCAGATTAGCGTCACTATGTATTCGTGCGCCCCAACTTTAAATGGAAGTAAAACACTACCTGGAAATTCTAGCTGCCTTCCTTTTTCATTGTCTATAGAGAATTTTATATCTTGATTTTCCTCTTCAGACTTACCTGTTCTTCTCACAGAAACATAAGTACAGTATGCACAGTTTGACTGATGGCTCATCTTATGCTTTCTTGAGAAAATAGCAACCGCCAGAGGGAAAAATCATGACATCTTACTGCAGATCTACAAAGTAGCTGATTCCTGAATCCCATTTTTTCCTCTATCCCTCCTCTTTCCGAGGGAAGTTAAAGACAAATCCTATACTTTAAATCCTATACTTTCTAACCTTTTCCAGAATCAGTTGTTTGTTTTGTTAACCCCCCCACCCCCATCGTACTGGATTATTCTAATACACAAACATGCTGCAGGATTTCCCATGTTAAAGTTGTACACAGAGCAAAAACTAGGAGCCATTTTGACTCTGCAACTCCTATAATTACTCTACTTTTCTATAGACTTTTAAAATGAAACAATTCTTAGAATTGTCTTCATATACTTCCTCCTACATTCCAATAACTGGTAAACACATTCCAGTGTTGTTTTGCCCCAAAATGCCACTGAAATCAATTTCCCTGTCATCTTCCAACCTCTCAGTCTAGCAGAGCTCTTAGTCCTCTTCTGTGTAACATTTGACCCAGTGAACCTCTCCACAGCCACCTTTGCCAGGGCTACCTCCTCAGAACGATCTCTGTAGCTTGTGTAAGTGACTTGTCTTCTCTGAACCCACTTTTCCTTTGTAGTCTCATGGATCTCTCCTTGGATGATATTCAACCATTCATAGCTAGAGGGATCTTTTATTTTATATGGAGTTCAGACCTTTATTTTGAAATCCAAACTCTCACATTCACCTAATTGGCATCTTTACTTGCTTGTCTAATAAGCACCTAGAAATTGACACATATCCAAAGTGCAACTCTAGATGTCTCTCCAACCCTATTCCTCTACCATTTTTCCCTGTTTTAGAAAAAAGGTATCAGCCGGTTGCTCACAGTCCAACAGGAGTTGTTTGACAATCCCCCATCCTATCTGCTATATCTAATCCATCACCAAATTTTGACTTTATTCTTTGATTTTTTTCCATTGTCTCTCCATTTCCAGTGCAGTGACTCTAGAACAAGCTTGCCACTATCTCTTTCTTGTACCTTGTAGTAATCCTCAACAAGTCTCTTTGCTTATCCCTTCCCGATCCCTTTCCTTCACAACAAATAGACTGATCTCTTACAATTGCAAATCAGATCATGTCACTCTCTCCCTTACCAGTCTTCAGGTAGTTTCCTACCACTTCTGCAATAAAATTTAAATAAAATTTTTATTTAGCTTCCTGTAAGATCCACCCATCTCCTACCTCTTTGGCCTAGTCTTGGTCTATACTCCCTATTCTGTAGCAACAGTCATTGTCTTTCAGTTTCCTGAAAACAAGATTTCCCACAAGGGCCTTTGCCTTAGCTGTCACCTCTCCTTACATGTCCTGCACCTTTGCAACCTGTCTCATTTTCATCCTTTGGATCCCAACTTATTGGTTACCTCTTCAGAGTGATATGTCACTTTCTTCTGTTTTCCTCTCTCAGTAAATAGTACAAAGGATGTACTAGTAAAATATGAAGGGATTTTTTCACTTTTGTTTTCTAATGTTTTAGTCCCCTCTAGTAGCTCTAAACTCTGGAATCAGAGATTTCAAATGTTAACATCTACATTCCCAGAGTCTAGCTCATTGCATGGCATATGGGTGCTCAATAAGTTTTTGTCGGGAGACTGAGTGATGTTTATTAGAACATTGCTTTTAACAGCCAAAAATCTGGCCACAATATAAAAGTCTATCTATTTAATGATTAAGTTATAGAACAATCCAAATGAAGATTTATAGAGAAGTAAATTTGTACATGTGCATATAGGATTCATGTTTAAGAAATACTAAGTAGAAAAAGCACACCTGGGTCAAGTTCTCTAGGAGCCTCCCAAAGGCCCAGGAAGAAGCCATTCTAGGTAGAGACGGTGGCATGAACAAAGCCATGCAGGTGCGGCCCAGTCCATAGGGAGGGTTGCCTAGGAAAATTGCTTTTCTGAGGCACAATGGTTCACCCACAAAATGGCTTTGGAATGGCTCTTTGTTTGCTTTATCACCAGCCTACAGACTTTGGATATAAAGCAGGTTTATGCAAAGTGATTATAAGAGTAGTTCAGTTTAGGCCCTAGTGTCTGGTTTGAAGTTTTAGATTTAACAATAGTTTTTGAGAGGATTGTGTTTTCTAAAAGGATTGGTGGATATTTTGTGCCTTCTCAGTCCACCCCCTGAATATTGAGCTGCTTTCAGTGAGAGTCAAGTCCACGCCCAGCCTGCTGCACAGGTGGGCAAAGAGAAACTTGATGGCCAGGGAGAGCTAGGGGCTACTATTTGAAAGTTGTGTGTGTGTGTGTGTGTGTGTGTGTGTGTGTGTGTGTGTGTATAGACAGAGGATATGAATGGAGCACACACCTGTGTTGTTGACACAAGTCAACAAGGCAGGAATCCAAGATTATTCCCAAGGTTCTCCTTTAGGTGACTGGCTGAGTGGCGTGGGTCATTCACCAAAATTCCAAATGGAAGAGAAGACAGAGCAAGGACATATAAGGAGGTCAGTTGTGGAAGGTGGTGGGCTGTGAGTTCCTGAAGGCACACTCGTGAATCTGCCCAGAAAGCACACGTCTAGGGGTCTATGGCTTGGAGTATATGTTTAGGGCTTAGAGGTTACATCTGGACTAAAAGCTTTGTTTTTTTAACGGGTGAGTTCTGGCTCACAGCAGTGAACGAACACAATACAAGAAAGCAGAAGTAAAGATGCTGAATATTGGCTATGAGAAGAGAAAGCAGAGGGAATGACGTTGAATATTGGCTCTTACTATCATGTAAATAAAATGGGCCTGAAAATTGATCTGTGAGAGGGAGGAGCAAAAACAAGACTTGTCAGATGCATCCCACCCATCCTCAGTGCTGGGGAGAAGCCGGGGAGATGAGGACAGACCCAGCTGCTTGTGGTCAATAGGGAATCCCAGTCAACCCTCTTTTATATCAAGGGGCAGTGGGAGTGGGAAAAACAGAATGTGTTGCCGGTGAAAGCTCTCCTTTGGTGGAGCTTGATGAGAAAAGGGTAGGGGGCAGCAGAGTGGTGATCAGGTGGGGTTTTGAAGAACACCAAAAACTTGATCTATAACATAAGAGGAAATTGAGTGTGTCAGTGCCTAGGACTCGTCCCTTTACCTTGTAGCATTACAGATCCAATTGGAAGCTGCCCCTTGGTAGCCATAGACCGTGGCCCTATGCTTTGTTAAATGTTTAGGCACAGTAATTGTTTTTTCCTTTTCCTGTTAGCCTTCATTAGATCTGAGACCAATTTTGAATTAGGAGTTTATTTGCAGAGGTCCTCTCTCCTCTTTCCCTCTTCCCTTCTTCTTTGATCCCAGATCAGAATAAAATACTAGAACTCTTCATAGGTAGCTTATTTTAGCAACCCTTCTCCCTTTATGTAAGGTTCCCACCCAAACCTTCTGTTCTCCCACTCCTTCATGCCCTGGAATAGTTTTCTCTCTTCCCTTTCTTCCTCTTCCCACGCTTCACCTCAAAATAAAAACTTATCTGTCTTGGGGCCTCTTTTTCACTATTTGCTCTGTGACAGGCAAACAAATTTGACTATTTGTTTCATTTGAGTTGCAAGGCTTAATAATGGCATGATATGGTTTTTATCTTCACCTTCATTCTCAAAGCTTTGTGCCAAAACAGAGGATTGCAGAAATTTCAAATACTGTAGCAGAACAAGTAGAGAAAGTTGGGGCGGGGAGCCGGATGGTTTGCTTTGCCCCAGCAAGAGGCAGGTTCTTTCACTTGTCCTGGGATTGCTGCTGGGGACTTGGAATAGAAAGCTGTGCTGGGGAAGGAATTTCCTGATGTTAAACTCTGTGACAGCTCCCTCCTCAATTTCTTCATGCTGATGCTTATTCATTTGCTTGCATCTTGGGGATGGAGAGACACCCTCCTCTTCCATTCCTGATTTGCATCAGCATCTTTTTGCAAATCCACATGATTAGGATTGTGGGGAAATCAGCCACTTAGTTTTATTAGTATCATTCCTCAGGCAATTTTTGACTGATACCAGCCCATATGGTCCACAGCAGTGACTTTGTAACCGTCTCTGGAGATTGAGGACAAGGGTGATGTTTTACTTTAGTCCCTGCTGGGGACTCAGCAGGAAATTTGGAAGACAGTTCCTTAGCTGTCCACAAGGAATCCTCGTCTTTCCAGCCTTCCCTCACCACCACAAGAGACCAGGGAAGAGGGTTCAGGCATGGTGCCAGAAATGTCACGAACCCTTCCTAGTCCAAGGAAGGTCAAGCCTGCGGTGCTCTTGAAGTCACCTTGAATACTAATTCCTAATGGAACTGGGAAGAGTAAAAACTTCACAGCGGCTTAATGGAAGCATTTTTCCTTCCTAGTGGAAGATGTAGAAGTTAAGAAGTGACTTTTTAAACTTAGAGTGTAAATGCTCACACCTTTAAGAGCTTAGTATTCGACTTTGAATTCTGAGGGCATTTGGTGTGTATTGCGAATGGAAGAGCATTTTGATAACCATCTGTCCCCAAGAACTGCAGGCTTGCCAGCAAGATGAAGCAAAAATGACACCTGCTTGGACTCAGAGTTGTGAATTAGGCATAACTTTCAACACATATAGTGTTGCGTAAAGAAGAATGACAGCACACCAAGCAGAGATTTTACAGAAATATTCAGATAAACTTGTGTTTCATAGAGAAGAAAACACCCCAAACATTGATTTTTGCAGAAATATCCAGAGGTACTTGAATAATCAAGACCATGCCTTCATGGCAGTCGGCACCTGCTTCTACAAATGATCAATTCATTCAGCCTAAATGGCGTCCTGAGGGCTTCTAATGCACTAGGCTCAAAACACTCCGAAGACCTTCAGTAGCCTTCTTCTATTAGATACATCCATTCCAGGGGTCACCTTCTAGTAGGGGCATCTTTGTGAACAGAACAGAAAGTTCTGAGGACTGAGTTCAGGACTTTATTCACCTGTATATATCCTTGTACATGTTAAGTTTGTGTTTGATGGTTATTAAGAGCTCTAAGGCCTGAGATTTACAGCAGAGCTGTGCTCCCTTGTTGGCTGGCTCAAGTCAGTTACCCCGCTGGTTTAACTGCTCTTCTGTCTGCTCGTGGTGATAGCAGAACTCTAGAACGAAGCTGAATCTTGGTGCCTCTTTGATACAGAACACGTGAAGACAAGGGACTTTCCGTGAGGGATAGGGGTATACATACACTGACCCAATGGGTAATTTCAATACAGTAAAAGCATGACAGTGGCTTAGATATGAGCAGAGTATTGGAGAAGACAAGATACTTTGTGTGATGCCTTTTGTTTTCTTGTGGGGTGATAAACGGGTTTTTTCTCTGCGCTGCATCTGCCGGACAATACCTTTGAATGGAGGACACTTTACCTTTTTTTAGTTCTCATATTGAAGCTAACACTTGTGTTTTGATCATATTTGCCCCCCTTAGGATTTTTAACACCACGATAGTTTAGGATTTGGGCAGGCAGTTTAGGATTTGGGTGGTAGTGTGGAAGAATTTCACCCTGATCTTGGTTTAAAGCTTATCTGCATTAGTAGTGACTAGCAGATGTCTTCTGACAAGCTTTTTGGAAATCTTACAGGATGAGGTTTCAATAAAGAGACCAAGTGTCTACTGTGACAAAATGCTCACCATAGATCCTTGCCGTTTTGCTGGAGACACATTTTCTGTGGATGCTTGATTGGCATTCCTTTGTAATCCTTAGTTGGATACATCTCAGAGTTCCTGTGCGCTAGCATTAAAGTTGTTGCTACAGCCCTCTAACTAAATTAGCCATTCAATTAGCCATTATTGGTATAAGATCACATTCAGTGGAGTCAGTGCTTCCTTTAATTTATGTCTGTTTAGTAAAAACAAAGCAAATATTGTAGTTTTCTTTCCTTTAAAAGACATGGGCTTTGGTTTATCCAGTGGTAATGTTTGTACACACAGACATACACATTCACACAGAGGTGTGCTAGAGCCAACTAATTTTCAGCCATTATTAAAAATTATGTATGTTTACAATTAAACAATTTCATTTTAAAAGGCAAAACACTCAAAAATCACCACTTCCATATTACTCTACTGCACTGTACTATTATTTATGCTCTTGTGGTTATTTATACCTATTGTATGTATGTGGAAATACTGTATGATGTTGTATCACAGCACACCTGTTCCCAAATCTATTTTAGCAACATCAGAAACTTTTTTGGGAGCCAGTTGTTAAACATGCACCAGCACAGCATTGTAAATGTACACACACACATGCTTACATATATATGCAAATCCTTTTCATATCCATGCAGAGTTAAGTGTTAGTTTTTATAGATGTAGAACCTGAGACTTGTTCAAGTAACTTCCAAGGGACTGCATTCATACTTTAATTCTCCTAACTCTCAAAAATTTAGACTAAGAAGTATGCATATAGAGAGTATTTAGGGAAGACTGAAGCTATACTGGAATAGAAGTAAGAAATCAGAGGTTTGGAGAAACTAAGAGACAGAGACAGAGAGCTATGTGGAAACCTAAGGGATTAGCATTCTAGGCAGAGGGTCCAGCCAGTGCGAAGGCCCAGACGTAGGATCACGCTTACCCTTTCTGAGGACAGGAGCAGTAATGCAGGGCTGAAGTAGAGAGAGTCAGAGAGAGAATTTGAAGAGCTGAGAGATGTGGAGCTAGATGACTAACTACCAGACAAGTAACTTTCCTCTCTGTGGCTTATTTTTTGTGCCTCATTCATGCTTGTGGTTAGAGTAAACTGATGGTAATGTATGTGAATTCACTGTAAGTCATGGCTAGTAAAGCTAAGCCATTACTATTGCTTAGTAAAGTGCTCTTTTCCTTTTGATTAAAAAAAATTATATTTTCCACCCTGACTGGTGTGGCTCAGTAGGTTGAGTGTCATCCCACAAACTTCTGAAAGACTGCTGGTTCAATTCTCAGTCAGGGCACATACTTGGGCTGCGGTCCAGGTCCCCAGTTGGGAGCATGTGATAGGCAATTGATCGATGTCTCTCTCGCAGCACATCGCTGCTTCTTCCCTCTCGTTTCCCCTCCTTTTTCCTCTTTCTAAATATAAATAAATAACATTTTTTAAAAAATTGTTTTTCCTTCAAATTTTTTCTTGCCATCTTTAGCAGCTTCATGATGAGTGATTTGGTAGTAACACTTAAATACACCCATCAGACGTACCTATTAGCCTATTTAAAACCTATGTAAAATCTACAGTGTGATACAACTTAAATTCATCTGGGGTTACTAGGGCCTGCCTTTAGCTATCTTACTGACAGTGGGGTAGAATCCCAGCAGAATACTTGTTTGCAAGTTTCAAATGGCCAATCTAATAGATCACAAAAGACTAAAAAATATTGAAACATATTCTGTATTTTGAAAATCCAGGTCTTTTAATTAAAGGGCTTTTACCATTCATTAGCCATTAAAATATGTTACCAAAGCCCCATATTCATATATAGACTATATAGGTATATCATAGGATATTGTTTAATAAAAGTATAATACAAATGTAGTGGGCTTCTATGGCTTTAGAAACAATCTGTCTCTTGTAACATGAGTGTGTTAAATTTATTAGAATTGAATAGGATGTACAGTTACATTTTGTACACATTTCTATGTGTGTGTTACACTGTAATTTTAAGAAAATTTTTCTTAAGAATGAGAAGGGTTTTGAGAGAAGGGAAAGAGTTTTCTCTACTGGACCAAGGAAGCAAGACACAAAATGAGATGCGGCCAGAGTCATAGTATGGTATGTGTGTGTCACCCTCATTCCATAGCAGATGGATGTTCTCTGAGCATTTGCTGTGTCCCAGCTGGAAGACACTGTGAACTGGGATCCTAAGATCACTCACAACCCACTTCTGCCTTGCCTGCCTCTTCCATCAAAGTTGGAAAGCTCAAATGCTCAATTTCCTAGCCTCCCTTCCAGCTAGGTATGGCAGTCTGAATTTGTTGAAAGGAAAAGCCTTTAAAAGGGACAGGCTCAGTGGACATACTCCCTAATCCTTCTGTCTTTTGCTTCCTATTTCCTTCATCCTGCTGGAATAGGGCCTTGGTGCTCAGAAGCAGGTCAGCAATCATTCAACCATGATACAACCAGCATCACAACAGAGAGGCCTACATACTAAGAATAGAGGATGGACAGATGGGAAGAATGAAGTGCTATGGATCAGTGCTTCTCATTGGTCAATCTGTTTGACTGACAGGCAGGCTGGGTAGGTCAGGGATGTGTGGATCACTCCATTCTAGGACAAGTCCTGACCTTGCGGCTGCCTAAAAAGTTGCCCTTTGTAAATATTGACACCATCATCCACAGACATGCTCCTTTACCAGTTGTTTGAATGTTTGTTTTGACATACTGGACATCCTCTTTTGTCATATGATCGAATAAACCAATTTTGTCGATTGCGAACTTTTTCAAAGTTACTTTTTACTGATTCAAACACTTTTCTCTCCTTGTAGGTGTTTTTTTTTAATCCTCACCCAAGGACATGCTTACTGATTTTAGAGAGAGGGACAGAGGGAGAGTGAGAGGGAAAGAAACATCAACGTGAGAGAGGAACATCAATCAGTTGCCCCTCATACATACACTGACCAGGGACCCAACCTGCAACCTAGGCATGTGCCCTGACCCAGAATTGAACCCACCACTCTTCGGTCTATGGGACAATGTTCTAACCAACTGAGCCACAGTAGCCAGGGCTTGTAGGTCTTTTTAATTTTATTCTCTTCAGATGTTAATTTTATGTCATCCTAGTCTTGGAGCCCTTTTCTATACAATGAAACATTTTCAGCATTTCCATATGTAGAGAGAATATATTTTATCTTTACTTGGAGACTTGATAATTTTCCAAGAAAATACACTCAGAGGGAAATGGAGAGACTGAAAAAGAATTTGATAAACTTGAAAAGTTGACAAAACAGACGCTGCGATGCTCTCAGTTGAGCTAGCACATTTTATCACAGCCATTTTGAAGCTGTAACATTAAAATTCTTTCATCACTGTCACTTATCATCAAACTTTCTGTATGCTTTCTGTTGTTGCATTTGGGATCATACAAACCATATAGTACTATACTAACTCAGTGATAATTTAAATAGTACAAATATAGTTATACGTTAATTTGCCAAGTTTCAGGAGAAAAATGGGTTCGACCTGTTTAATTATTATGGGTGAATTTTTTACATCTTTTCCTCAAATAATTTATTGAAGGCATGAATTCTTATAATGATCATAGGATACAGACTAGAAAAATATCTAGGATTGTGATCTTTAGTTACAGCTGTAACTTGATATATGTGTTTGAAAGCCAGAAGATACAATGAAAAATAAAGTGAAACGAATATAATATTAAGACTTACTGAAACTGTGACTTTAATTTCTATATTAAAATAAAGAAAATGCTTTTCATTTGAAACAAAACTGCGTTTAATTCACTTTAATATGAATTTGACCAATCTATTTCTGTATTTGTCAGTAAAGAGTAAGAGAGTTTAGGTAAGGGGGACTGAAATTCTGAGCAATGGTGTGGCTATGTCTTTTCTCTTTTAGTTTCCTCTGCTGCTTTTTACATACAGTCCTGCCTTCTCCATCACAGAGAATGCAGTCCGTCTGTGACCTGCAAGTCTGCTCCCCTCCCTCCTACGCGGAGGCTTATATATATAAAATGTGTGTGTGTGTGTGTATATATATATATATGTGTGTGTGTATATATATATATAAAATGTGTGTGTATATATACATATAATGTGTGTGTGTGTGTGTATATATATAATGTGTGTGTGTGTGTATATGTGTATATCTATCTATCTATCTATCTATCTATCTATCTATCTCACCAAACTTACTGCAAACCGTGCGCCTTTATCTCATCTCCTCCCACCTGACCTAGGGCTTGCATCTCCAGATGAGCCCTACATTTTACTGGGTTGTGCAAAGTGATTCTTTCTTTCCTCTAGTCCTCAGCCCACAGATACCACCAGGTCTCCACCTCTTGCCTTTCCCCTGAAGCAGCTGCTGTCTCTGAAGACATTTTCCTCCAATTTCCTTGAAATGCTCATGTATTCTCCCATTCTTTCTTTAGCCTAGGACAAAGTTTTCCTCATTATCTGTTCTCCCAGAACTGCACCACTGACAAAGTTCTTAGTAAAAGAAAAAAAAAACCCTAAAAATCCAACAAAATCATTTTAATCCTCACTCCACCTGATCTCTGAAGATTCTCCATCCCTCCCATCTCGACTCTTTCTCCGTTCATCATTTCCTTGTAGTTTTCTTCACTTTCTTTAAGGAGATTTTTCTCTGCTTTTCACCACGAGTTACTCTTTCCCTCTATAATTGCATCCCGCCCCACAATTCTCACAATGATCTCAACAATAATTATCACCAAAGCTGTGTCTCTTAACTCCAATCTTTCCCTTTAGCATCTAAGATATATTTCCAACTTGTGCCAGATGTCTCCATCTGGGTGATATCTTAAAAATACACCCCAAACTAAATTTATTTTCCACCTTCTCTCATCTTTGAAGCCACTTTCCCTTCTCCCATCCTGTATCTCCACAGCGGCAGCCCCAATGCAAATACTTAAACGAGCTTCTCTATCCTCTTGTAAAAAATACTACAGGAGCATCAGAAATGCCCTTTTAATTAAAGTTTAAATCAGTAAAAAAAAAAAAATCTGTATTTTCTGTATTTTTGGTCTAATCTGAGATTCCTCTGATTGGTTATTGAGAGGACACTGGCATCTGCTATTTAATTTTACTTTTTACCTTTTTGTGAGACCTAAATTAAGATTTTATTGTAGAATTGTAGCTGATTGATATGCCCCATTTCTTGCCAAAGTTTATATTATAAATAATTTGATTCATACATCAAAGGGCAATTGAAATAGAACAATTTTACAAATGGAAGATTCTTAGCATAATTAAGTCCATTAAGCAAGGAGATGAAAGCTGTTTTGGCCTTTGGGATTTTTGAGAGTGTCATGTTAAATGACACCCAATCAGCAGACTGTTTCTCTCTTTTCTTTCTTACAGAGAGTTATAACATTGAATTAAAAATTAAAAATTGAGTCCTAGAGTTAATACATTTAGACTTGATTTATTTAGAGTATCACATATATAAATATATATACATACACATAAATATAAATCTGTAAAATAAATATCATTAGAATTATTTAAAAACATTGTTCTATTACATATACTAGTAGGAAAAACAAAATAGACT
Source organism: Pteronotus mesoamericanus (assembly GCF_021234165.1). Lineage (NCBI taxonomy): Eukaryota > Metazoa > Chordata > Mammalia > Chiroptera > Mormoopidae > Pteronotus > Pteronotus mesoamericanus. Next base: position 28,471,210 of record NW_026555105.1, on the reverse strand, counting down.
TCCTTCCTGAGGGTAAGTCTGTAATAGAATCCAAGATGTTGAGATGGAGAGTTTCTCAGTTCTTAGTCTATTGCTTAGAATTGATTTAACAGAAGTTCAGAACATGACACAATGTTTACAGGCAGAAATGGAAGCAGGACCTGGTACCTGAATTTATACTTCAAAATGGAGGTTGGAGGGACTTGGATGTATATGCATATGTGTAATGATTCTGCAGTTGAATATGTTACTTGGTGCCTCTTATGTCACTACTATGAGTCGTCCCATTTTTTTTAATTTTAAAATTCTTTATTTTTTTTAATACTTTATTTATTTTTAGAGAGAGGGGAAGGGAGGGAGAGAGGAAGAGAAACATCAGTGTGTGGTTGCCTCTCATGCGCCCCCGACTGGGGACCTGGCCCACAACCCAGGCATGTGCCACGACTGGGAATCAAATGAGCGACCCTTTGGTTCATAGGCTGGCACTCAGTCCACTGAGCCACACCAGCCAGGGCATGAGTTGTCCCATTTTTACAGTTTGGCAAAAGAAAAGAGTAGATTACTTTCTTTAGCTTTAGAAGTGTTTGATGATGGTGATTGGGGTCTTCCTCTGAGACAAAATGGTTGCCATAGCAGTTTGCACTCTGTAATTTAGTGACCTAAAAGAACTGTAATATGTACGTTGGCGGTGGGGAGGGTGGAGTGAAAAAAATGTGCCAGATGCAAAGAGAACTCTTCAGTATTAGGAATACAGCTGCAAATTAGACCCAATATTCTACTTAAAAGAAATTAATGTGATAATATTGGGTTGTCCAAAAACGCCATTAATTTTTTTCATATGATGGCTCTAGGAGTGCTTAGTTGTCTTTAACTGCATTCAAAACAATTTTATTAGATTGTATTGTGACAGCTTATCAAAATTGGTGAATTTTTGTGCAGCCATTTTAATATTGAAGATGGAAGAAAATACATAACATTTTCAGTTGCTTTATTATTATGTTTTATTATTTTAAGAAAGGTAAAAACACAAATGAAAAAAAAAAAGATTTGTGTAGCATATGGAGAAGGTGCTCTGCCTGATCAAACATGTCAAAAGTCATTTGTGAAGTTTCTCGATATTTTGGCCAAATATTTCTTTGCTGTGGGGCTGTCTTATGCCTTGGAAGATGTTTAGCAGCACCCCTGGCCTCTACCTATTAGAAGCCAATAGTGGGAGATAGCCGACATACTCAAAATATCCAACTCAATACAGTTATTGGTGAAAATGAAAAATGTGTCTTTAATTTTACAGGAAAAAACATAATGGACTTTTTGGCCAACCCAATACTTTATACTCGAAGGAAAACCAAAAAATTCCTCTGTAGTTAGACTGTTTATTCTTGTGGGAAATGACAGCAGGATGAATTTGGAAAATTATTTTGTGGGAGAAAAATGAGGCTGTAGGACGCTGTACGTGGAATTGCAGCATTCAGCAACTTTAGTTGAATCACAAACTATAACAAAGGCTTCACTGAGCTATCCTGAAATGTGGTAACACATGAGGAAGTCTACAGATGCAGTTATGAGGTTAACTGTCATCGTACTGCATTGCTTGTGTTCAAGTAACTCTTATTTAACTTAATAATGGCCCCAAAGTGCAAGAGTAATGACATTCCAAAAAAGAAGCTGTAAGTGTTTCTTTTAAGTGAAAAGGTATATGTATTTATAGGAAAAAAACATAGTATATATAGCGTTCGACACTATCTGCGGTTTCAGGCCTCTACTAAAGGTCTAGGAATGCACTCCTGTGGATAAAGGGTGACTACTGTAGTAACATCTCTATCGTTACTTCTGGCGTCTACCTATTGGCTCTTTACCACTCTCTGCCTTTGCTTGCCCATGCTTTTATCATCTTTTCTTTCTCTGTTCCTTTTCATTACTTCCTAACCACATCAAGTCAATGTGTAATCTTCAGACTTTGGGCTTTTCTTTTTCATTTATGAAACCAGCTATGAGAAGTGTGATCTCCAGACAAATAGGAGAAGACAGAAAGATAAAATTTCCCAAACTTGCACTGTCTAATGCTTCATGTACAGCTTAAACAATGCAAGGAAAAGCCTCTTTTCTATTATCATTCAGATGGATTATGGTACACTCGCATGAGCTTAGGGGCATGCTGTATTGCTTTGGGCAAAGCCAGCTCATCTTCCAGACAGATCTTCTTGGGTGGTCTTCTCTACCTCGTTGAATCCAACATAGCCCTTGTTTGATTTTTAAGGGAGTGGAACCTGATTTCTCAGTGTGCTGACTTACCTATCTTCGTTTGAGTTTTCTCTATAGACACCTGGGGAAACAGCATAGGGTATGGCTCTGTTTTCCCACTGAGTGCTGAGGAATCTAACACTTGCCTAGTTGAAGGTCACTCTTGGGGTATTAATGCTCTGGCATGTCCAACATGCCTTGCACACAGACTGAGCACCCCGCCTTGACCCTCAGGCCAAGAGGAGCATGTGAGGAAAGTGCTGCTTTCCCGGGGTGGGCCCAGGGGATGCGCATTAGCACCAACAGCATCGGTTTCATTGTTTCTCAAGCACCAGTATACACTCACCACTTTCACCAGCTACAGAGACTAATGTGGGAAAAGTAATAGTTCTGATTTACTAATATTCAATGAGAAACACAGCCACCAGGAATCGCAAGTATTTGTAACCTGACAGTGATAACCTCTCTTTGTGGTCGCATCCTAGTGAGAAGCCAGGTGTCTTCACAAGGAGATGGGAGCTTGGTTTCATGAGCTTTTTGGCTGGTGTTATTGAGCTCTGTAGACCAAAGGCATCTGTCCTCAAAGGAAATTATTTCTCCATGGGGATGGGCTGGAGACTTCTGCAAACCCTCTTTCTTGGGTTTGATTATTGTTTTCTTTTATAGACATCTTGCTGCTCATTCTTCTCCTCCTAATACACAATCCAGTTCCTTAGCCATGAGTATTATGGTTGACCAAAAAGTCTGTTATGTTTTTTCTGTAAAATTAAAGACACATTTTTTATCTTTACTGATAACTTTATTGATCTGGATATTTTGAGTATGTTGGCTATCTCCCATTATTGGTGTCTAGTGGGCAGAGACCAGTAGTGCTGCTAAACACCTTCCAATGCATAAGAGAGCCCCACAGCAAAGAATTACTAGGCCAAACTGTCAATAGTACCAAGGAGCTTCTCAAATAACTTTTGACATGTTCAACCAATTACAGCACCTTCTCCATACACTGCACAAATGTTTTCTTTGCATTTCAGTTGCATTTTTACCTTTCTTGAAATAATAAAGCATAATACACTGAAAATGTTGCATATTTTCTTCCATCTTCAATATTAAAATGGCTGCTCAAAAATTCACCAATTTTGATAAGTTTTTTTAATGCATGCTGATATGACAGCTGTCACAATACAATCTAACAAAATTGTTTCTAATGAAGTTAAAGACAACTAAGCTCTACTAGAGCCGTTGTACATAAAGAAAAAAATGTAACGGACTTTTTGTCCAACCTGATATTTATAATCATAATCCAATTAAACCTCTCCAGGTCACATTAGTTTAGTTTGGAGAGTCACCAAGTAATCTCTTAGTCACAGCTCCAGATGGATGCTCTTATCCATTACCTTTGGATTTTTTTAAAATCATTTATTTACTTGAGGTTAAATTTAACTTCAGTTTTAGGAGGTTCTCCACTGTTAATGGCACATAACCTCCTGAAAACATTTTCTTGATAAAATTCAGAGAGTTAGTGAAGAACAAGTGAGCAATGGTTTATTAAGAAAAAAAATCATTGGTGTCTGCTCATTCTTGACTCTATTATAGAATGGAAGGAACCCTGCAGTGCATTAGGGTGAACAGCATGAGTCTGGCAATATTCAACCACTTTGACCTATAAAATGTCCATTTATATGGTTCAGCTGACATAAAGATAATCTTCCCTTTTAAAAAGTAAGTCAAGATGTTTGCAGTATAGCTATGTGCCTCTTAGGCAGATCTTTCTACCTCTTTGGGTTTTGTTACTCATCTGCAAAATGACTTTGACTGAAAAATTCTAAGCAGCTTTTCAACAATAATTCTCTTTTCTTTTATGAATCTTGAAGGAGACATAAAGGCTCTGAGATATGGGTCATTGCTTTGACTGCCACAAGAAATCTTGTTTCAAGAATGTTCGTTCCTTCTTGTTGATACCTTGCTTATATCTACAGTCTCATAGACGAAAAGGGTGTTCCTAGATATAAGTTTACAAAGGTGTCCTCTGTCCTTTTCTAATATTTTTCTAATCTCTTTCTTAATAGACAGTTTTGTCTTTCCCTTAAGACAACTCTACTCTGAGCTGTCTGTTCCCATGGCAGCCTTAAATAATAGGGATGATCTCTGCTGTTTATCCATCCTTGACAATTTGCTTTTCCATTTATACCAATATCAGAGCCCTGTCTGGCAATAAGGATGGCTTCTTAAGGGTCCTTGTTCCCTGCAGGACCTCACTTTCAACAATTCTTCAGTCCTGCTATGGCCCAAAATCTATTGATCCTAATCCTACCACCTTTTCACTGTCCCTCATCCCCTTCATGTCTTCATTTACCATGTGTTTCAGCTCAGATTCTAGTCTCCATAATTATAATTACTCTCTTGCTTATACTTTGTGCACACGGTCCCTTTCTTATTCCTATTCACTTAGCAAAAGAGTAACTCTGATGGCATTCAACTCTCACTCACTTGTTGCCTGCATGTGCCCAGCTAAACACAGCTGGAGAAAAATATACCATTGTGCTGGCTGGTTTCACTTTATATTCATGACCACAAACCACTTATGAGTCCAAGAGCTGCTTGTAGTCTGATCATATTTCCCCAAGTCCATTAAGTCTCCTGTTCTCTTAGGTAACCACTTCATGCCTTCTTCCCTCTTCTCTCTCTCATTCCAACTTGTAATTCTTGTTTCATGAAGAAAAGAGAAGCCATCAGAATAGAATGCCCCAATGCTCCTCACCATCACACTACTGATCTGGTATCTACAGCTACGTTCTTTTCCTCAGGATAAGCAGTCTATGCTCCCAGGGTCAGAGGTCAACCCTGCTAAGAAGTAGGTACCTACTTCTTAGGTACCCTCCTTTCTTGCCTGCTCTAGTAACTCATCCCTCAATCCCGGATCATCAGTTTTACCTTTCTATGTCACAAACATATGCTCTTTTTTTTCCTTTTGAATCTGAAAAAGAAATTCTCTTGACTTCAGGACCCTCTAGCTATCACCCCATTTTTCTACCCCCCTGTAGAGTAAAACTCATCAATAGAGTTATTCATACATTTCTGCTGGATCCCATTGTTCCACAATCTCCTGCTTCTACATTCCTCCACTAACTACTGCTGATTTCTTTGTGCCATATTTAGTGTTTAAAGAGCTTCTTCCTCTAGCAATATTTCATCTCAATACCAGAGGTTATATCTCATGGGAAATGGCTGGGTGGTGGTTTAAAATAGGTGGGGGAAAAAAGAGGAAAAGCAGCCAAATATTTAGAGAAAGAGGGAGCCATTCCATTCTGTCACTTTTGTGTGAAGCATTTCAGTATACTCTGTACCTTATATATGCTCTCTCTAGCCCACAGCTGAGCTAAAGCTGTATTAAGTCTGTCTAACTGGGCTTAAAGGAAAGCATGGAGACCATTTGTTCTTTTAAATCACTTTGGTTTGCAATTGTCAGATTCGATTTTGAGGGGAAGAGTTGAGAGCATCATTGAAGGTTATAAAAGAGGGGAAAAGCTATAGCCAAATCTGATCAATGCTGTCAAAGTCTTTACCCTGTGGGAAAGAAGTATTTTTAGTACTGATGGTTAAGGAGTAGAGCATGTCACAGGAACACCTGTGTACTTATGCAGACTGGCCAGGATGTGGAGGAACTATTAGAACCTCTGCCTCATATTTTGATGGCATATTTTATTCCTAGAGCAGACTTTGCAGGTAATATTCACTCTACTGAGTATGAGAGAGGAATGCTTTATCCCCACTCACTTGGAAACTTGTCCTGCTTCAATGTCAATTTATTTATGCTGTGGGTCATCATGCCCCATATGCCTGTGTTTTCACTTAGCAACTGAATGTTAATTGTGCTAGATTTACTATGCTGTGCTTCTGGTGAGTCAGAGGTTCAGGCCTAATTAGTTATAGCTCTGCTTTTCTGCTGTGTTAAGAGGAATGCTTGTCATTGGGTTATTTTGAAAGTGTTTAAAAATTACAGTTAGAGTGACTTCTGGGAAGGCACCAGCAGTGGGGGAGGCTTAGTTTCTTTTCTTTTAAAATTCTCTTTTGCAAAAACAGGACAATTAGATAGCAAAACTGAAAGCCCATGGACATATTTAGAACAAAACTAGGTGACAAGGCGCCACCTTGAATCCCAAGCATCAATCAGTAGGACTGGACAAACCCACCAGCCCCATAAGTCCTGCCTAGCATCCATGTCTGGCAGGAAGAAATGGAGGGAAGCAAGGGTGCGACTAAAGGACCAGAGAACGGGGAAACCCAAAACGAAGCAGCAGGTACTCAGTGGAATGCTGAACGTTGCCTAGAATTGTGCATTCCTTCTTTATTCATTTATATTTAAAAAGACCCTGTTGATTGTCCACGCTGTGCCAGATCCAATTTTAGGCACTAAAGAGACCACATCAAATAAGATGGAAAAGATTTGTCTTCTGTCTACTCTTATGTTTATTTTTATGTAAAACTCATCTTCTAAAAGAAACACATATAGACAAATAATTTAATCTGAGGCATAGGTGTGCCAATGAAAATAAAGGAGGGCAATGGGCAGGAAATAGGTGAATGAGGTGAGAAAGTTCTTTATTTTTTTTAATTGTTATTCAAGTACAGTTGCCTCCATTTTTCTCTCACCACTCTCCCCCCACCACTCCCACCTCCACCTTCAGTCCTCCCCCTTATTGGCTTTGTCCATGGATCCTCTATACATGTTCCTGAGGACCCTTCCCCCTCTTTCCCTGTTATCCCCCTCCCATGTCCCCTCTGGTTACTGTCAGTTTGTTCTTTATTTCAGTGTCTCTGGTTATATTTTGTTTGTTTGTTTGTTTTGATGACATTCTTTTATTACAGAATAAATAAATTCTGTTGTTGAAGAGGTGACATTTGAGCACACAGGTATGTGTACCTTAGGGGACCCATTTAATAAAATGATCAGGATAATTTTTGCTATGATATGAATGTTTGCATCCCTTTCAAACTTCATATGTTGAAATCCTAACCACCAAAGGTGATAGTATTAATAGGTAGGGTCCTCAGAAAGTGCTTAAATCATTAAGGTGGAGCCTTTATGCATGGGAACGGTGCCTATAGAAAAGAAGCTCCAGAGAGATTCCTCACCCTTTCCGCCAAGGGAGGACACACTGAGAAGGTGCCAGCTTATAAACCAGGAGGAGGACCCTCACCCAAAGGTGACCATACTGTGGTACCTTGATCTCGGGCTTCCCAGCCTCCAGAACTGTGAACAATAAGTTTCTGTTGTTTATAAGCTACCAAGTCTGTGGTATTTTGTTACAGCATCCCAAATGGATGAAGACAACCTTGTTGATTATTTGGTGCAGTGTTGAAAATTATTTACTTAAATAGGCTAATCCTTCTGCTTTGTGATTCTGACGTTTACATTTTTTCTTCATGTAATACCAAAGGCTGCCTCGATCTAAAATCTGAATGAATAATTTGGATGACACTACCACCCTTAGCCAAACAAAAATGGTATTTATTCCAAAACAGGAGCTCAAGAGGAGTCTCCAAGACATTGCAGTGGTTTAATATTGTCTTAAGGGATCAGTTCTACTACACTCAGTGTGTCAATTAGGTGGCTGCCAAGGTTCTCAGCCATTTCTTAATGTAGGAAGGAAAAGTCATTGGTCTCTTCTGTCTCTCATCTTCCTCTTAAACAAACAAACAAAAAAAAAAAAGACAACATTTTATTAAAGTATAAATACAGAAAAGTGTACATATCCTAAGTATATAGCTTGAAATATTCTCACAAACTGAATGTATTTGACATCTAGCAACCAGATCAAGAAACAGAATATAATTAGCACCCGAAAGTCTCTCATAGTTGTCTTTTTCATAACTACCTTCTCTAAGTGTAACTAGTTGTATAATTTTAAATTTCTAACACCTTAGATTAATTCTGCCTGTTTTGAACTTTAAATGAAACCACATACTATGCACTGTCTTGTGTCAGCTTCTCTCACTCATTATGTTTGTGAGATTCACAGCCTTTTTTGTTTGTGTGTAGTTGTAATTGTTTCCATTGCTTTATAGTATCCTATTGTCCATTCTGCTATTGATGAGCGTTTGAATAGGAACCAGTTGGGATTACTGTGAATAGTGCTACAATGAACATTCTAGTACATATCTTTTAGTGATCATATGCCTGCATTTCTTTTGGATATACAGGAGTGGGCAAAAGTGGGTTTACAGTTATAATACAAGTAAATAATACAATAATTAATAAATAATAATAATACAAGAATAAATCCTGTGTTTTGCATATTCACAACTATAAACCTAATTTTGCCTACCCCTGTATAGGCACTTTTATTTTTAATAGGAGAGAAGCTTTTCTTGACATTGTGTGTCCAATTTCTTTTCAAGTCTTATTGATCACTATTGAGTCATATGCCCATCTGCTGTTTGTAGCAGGACCTGGGAAAGAAAACAGCCAGTGATGTGCCATTAAGCAGTCAGTTCTCTGCACGATGATTCATGAAGTGGTGCTGACTTATAGCGTTTGCCATTTCCTTGGTGTAAATACTCCCACCATGGCCAATTTTAGGTACTGATGTTACATCCACCATTTAAGCAAAGCAGCTGTCTTAAGCTAGTGCCAGCTGGCTCCAGCATACCACTAGCTCTCATTTTGATCCTTTATAGTGGAAGTTTGGCCCTTTCCTAAAGGAAGAGGATGGGTGAAGGGTGGAAAAAGTTTTTCTGTAGAAAACGAGTTTCTGCTTCAATTATTGAATTATTTCCATGGATAAATTAATAAGCCACTATTGTAACCCAATGATTATTTTTATAAAATTTTGACTATTAAAAAATAGGCTTTTAGAGCATATTAGTTATGATAGACTAGTCTTATGCAGTATTAATAAATAACCGCAAATTACAGAAGCTCAACACAGTTCATGTCCCACTCATGCCATGCCCTCTGTAGCTCAAGTGACTCTCTGTGCAGCTGTTCTCAGTGCAGTGATTTTAGCAGCCCAGGCTGCGTCTGTGTTATGACTCCTCATTCCAACACTCAGGCTCCATGGTCACTACTGGCTAAGCAAGGAAGAGAACGAGGGATATGCATGGATTTGTAGGAGCTTTAGCTCAAAAGTGACTTGTCATTTCCACTCAGAGTTCATGCATTGGCCAGAAGTTGATTGGTTCCTTCCAACTGCAAGGGCATTTGGTAAATGTGGGATAACACATGGGTATTCGATGCACTGTAAATGCCTCTGCCACAGAGACTGTCCACTCTGGGCCATTTGTTATTTTTTAAGTTATTTTAATTAATTTTTATACGTTTCCATCCTTGCATGTATCTGAATTATTCTAAAAAATAACTGATACCTACACTCAAAGAATTATCCCCTCGTAATGCATTTTTCTCAGAAAATAGAGGGAACTCTGTATTGAGCAATAATGGAATTAATTTTAATTAAAACTATTTTCTGTATATGAGTTAATGGGCTTTTGTATTGGACTCTGCCTTCAGGCTATATAATGCTTTAAACATTATGCTTATTTTGCAAACACCATACTCATGATTGATCTAGGCAAGAGTAAGCAATGGATACTAAAGCCACGGGGTTAAAGTTTCGTTGGGCAAGAGAATGTTTACACAGTCTTAGGAGCATCACCTGGAGATTGTTTATTACTTACAAAAGGGAAAAGATACCATTAGAATGGAGAGATTTCCTTTTCAAATTTAATATTGCCAATAATGGAACAAACTGAAACCATGTGGCTCACAAGATCCACTGAGAAAGGATGCAATGTTGTCTATGCAGAATTTCTGACAAAACTGTTAAATCTGAATGCAATTGTGAGGAAAAAATTGGGCAAATCAAAGAGTACCATCGTTGAAAAACTCAGCTGTACTCTTAGAATGTCAATGCCGTGAAAACCAACACAGTGTCCTAGGTAAAAGAGGCTCAGGGATCATGATGACTAAATGCAGGGTGTGGCACGGGTTAAGATCCTGGAAAAAAACAATCAAGCTATAAAGAACATTATTGGGACAATTCAGAAACTTTGATTATACAAGGTCTGTCCAGAAAAAGGCTAGCCATTGTGAATATAATGAGATTGGTTTACATGACACCGATGTAACCTGGCAGCCAAGGAGAGTGGACTGGAATGTGCATGTGGAAAAATGATGGATTCACTGTATTAGTCAGTGGGGCTGGTAGATATTGTTGACTGAGCATGTGTACTGTGTGGCTGTCACATTCAAAATGACTGAGCAAGCAGAGCAATGAATCTGCAGCAAATTTTGTGGTAAGTTTGAACATTCCTCTGTGGAAACTATTCATAATTCAGAAGGCCGCAACTCTGGGCAACTGGTGATTGGCAGCTTCATCATGGCAACAAACTGCTCATGCATCACATCTCATGCAGAGGTTTTTGGAGAAACATCAAGTCACCCAGGTGACTCAGCCCCTCCGCAGCCCAGATTTGGCACCCTGCAACTTCTGGCTTTTCCTAAAACTGAAATCACCTTTGAAAGGGAAGAAATTTCAGACTGTCAATGAGATTCAGGAAAATATGACAGGGCAGCTGATGGCAAATGAGAGAACTGTGTGAGGTCCCAGGGTGCCTATTTTGAAGGGGACTAAGGTGTCATTGTCCATGTGCAATGTTTCTTGTATTTTGTACCTTCGATAAATGTCTCTATTTCTCATATTACATGGGTAGATACCTTCTAAACAGACCTTGTATATTAGAAAATAATACTATGTCAATGTTAAATTTTCTAAATGCAATCAGTATATTGTGGTCATGTGGTAGAATGATTTTGGTCTTATAAGAAATACGCTGAATATTTATGAGTAAAATGTCATATCTGTAAATAACTATCAAATGATTCCCAAAAAAGCCTATGCATATATTATATACACATATGTAAGTATCTGTATAATTATGTATACGTTTAGATGCACACATACACATACAGAAAGACAGAGAAAGCAAATGTGGCAAAAGGTTAACCTTTGAGGAATGTAGATAAAGGTTACATGGGCATGAATCCTCTACTCTTGAAACTGTTCTATAGTTTTGCAATGTTTCAATAAAAAGTTGAGAAAATACTGTTCATTTCACTTATTCTGCAGTTTCACAACTTTATTCTGTAATATTTTGGCAAAATGCCCATCTTATTGGCTCAACTTCACTGTATTATTTACATGTATATGTCTAGTAATCAGGTAAAAATTGAAGTTCTAGAGGAAGGATTCTTGGCAATCACCACCCTACTGTGAACCTTCAGGGAATGTTGTTTCCCTGAAACAAGGGAAAAATACTGCCCAGAAGCAGAGACCTTATGTGGGCTTAATATGGCATCATGCCTGGAATGTGATGAGAAATAATGAGACCAGGAAGAGAGTAAAGCTGAAGTTAATTCCCCCTTTATCATTTCTACCAGTTCAGCTCAGCCTGCAATATTACCGGAGATTGGGGAGAAAATATTTTGTCTAATTTTTGAATGACACTAGTGATGCTATGCATGCTTACACTGTAAGGAAGACTCCTTAGCATGATGCATAGTGCTAAATGAATAAGCTATCTTTTTCTTTTTATTTTTAAAAAGGTTTTATTTATTTATTTTTAGGAAGAGGGGAAGGGAGGGAGAAAGAGAGGAAGAGAAACATCAGTGTGTGGTTGCCTCTTGTGTGCCCCTAACTGGGCATGTGGTCTACAACCCAGGCATGTGTCCTGACTGGGAATTGAACTGGCAACCCCTTGGTTCACAGACTCAATCCACTGAGCCACACCAGCTAGGGCTGAATAAGCTGTCTTTTTAGAATGGGCCCTGTAATTTTATGGGAGGAGTAGCAATATCAGATGAAGAAAAAGAAGCTAAATTTGGATAAATATGCATTTTCTCTAAAACATCAAAGCCCTGAAATTCTGTGACGGGAACTTCTGGGATACTTTCTGGACATTCTGTCAGAAGCAGAATGATGGATTTGTAGAAGCACTATTGACAGTATGCCTTTTTATGAGTCCAAATCTGAATGGGAGAACAACAGACCTGTGTGGGATAGTTTTGCTCAGAGGTGAAAGCAAGAACCATTTTTGGGGAGTTTTCCCAGAATGGATATTTCATCTAACTAGTCATTCAATTCTTAGTACTGGATTTCTGGTGAGTGGCACTTCCACTCACATGTTTTACAATGTTTTCATTATTTTTTCATTGCCCTGAAAGTCTAGAATGAGCTTTTTAAGCTTCTCTTTTTTTCTTTTTTGGTTCTACTTTTTGAAACACATTTAAAAAATGAGGCCATCATTATTTGCAGTAAATCTGCCTCATATGACTGGAACACTGGCTGCCACAGCTACTCAGTGAAACCACATGGAAAGGGCATCCATGCTGCTTGATTTAATTACAGATATTGAAATACCCTTCAATACAAGCACCGGACAAATTGAGGGCAGGGGGACACCTCCCAGTAGGGTAGCAGCTTATTGCAATATGAAGCTGTATACTTACGTAAAAGTTTTTATTTGACTAAAGGCTCATAGATGGATGTTGAATAGAGAATATGTATATTATTACCTGAGTGTAACCTTAGACTTAGAGCTTAAAATAGTCCTCCGGAGTCTTACAAGATCCTCTTTTCAATGACCCAATATTCTGTCACCAGGCAACATTGTCCTCCTTGCTCCAGGGAGTCAACCCCAGCTGTGTTTGGGTAAACATTGTAACAGCATTACTGCGGGCTCAACAGAGGACCCGTGCACAGGACCAGAAGCACCTCCTTTCTGGACCTTGGACCATGGACAGCATCTATACTCAAGGTGTGGCATTGTGTAGAGCAGGGCTACTCAAAATTCAGTTCACGGCTACCCTCACCTGGAGAGTTGTTAGGGATGCTAATGGGCCCCACCTACTGAGTCAGATCATCTTGGGCTGGAGCCCAGGGAGGCCTGTCTTAACAAGCTCTTCCAGGTAATTCAGTGAAGTCTAACAACCTTAGATTTCCAACAGGTGTGAGGCAACAATCAGGCATATAGTTGAACACTTCTCCAAAGATAAGCATGATATCTGTACATTTTGCCAAAGAAAAGTTGTTTCCCAAAATGTAAATGGATGAGCACACTTACCTATAAGATGTGATACAGCAATAGCTTCTTAAAAACATAAATGTGCGACAAAGTAATTTCTTTAAAATGTGGCATTATTAGATGTTTAGCAGTGAAAAGAAATAGTAATATAAAAATATAAAGAGGCAAAGCTAGATTTTGCAGCATCTTGCATAACTCCTATACCCTCTAGATTATTTTTTTTTTCTGGGATTCCCTGTTATAGTACACAGTGTAAAGTGAAACCTCTCTCATTTGAATTTTTTTGTATAATGGGTGCTTGCTTGCTTTTTCATTAAGAGTTCTTAGGAGCTAAGCAAATATTAACATTTGTGTCTAATTCTTCAAGGAACTGTGTTGTGACTAGAGTCACAAAGGCTTTGGTTGCTTTTGGAAAGCAGATATAAAGCTAGACTCAGTGATCTCTGGAATCTGGTTCCACATTGGTAAAAGCTTTGCTACCTTTCCGTAGACATGACCTCCAGGCCAAAGGCAAAGTGGACAGTTCATGGAGAATGGGGTCTGTGCACTGCACTGAGGTGTTTCTTGTCCTTATTAGGCCAGCGGTTTCTTTTGTCTGGATAGAGCTCATTTTGTTTTAATAAGCTGCTATGTTCATTTTAGTTCCCCCCCAATCCAATGTGTGCTAAGCCCTGAGTTGTATTAGTGCTGGCTGATTCTTGTGGCATAACTACTCTCACCGTGGGACCAATTTCAAGCTACCAATCTGAGATCACTGGAGTGGAGCTGGGACAATTGGACTCACTATTCTGTACCAGCTCACACTGCCTGAAGTCTCATGAGATTGAAGAAGACAGGAATTGTGCTAGCCCTTAGTGCACATGGACTGGAGGGAGGAATCATTGTTGGTACACAGGCTTGGCATGTGGAGAGGAGACAGATCTATTCATGTGTTTGAGCCTATTCCTTTCCACATGAGTGTGTTTCCCCCTATGTTGGGAGCTACACAGTGTTGGATTCTATGTTTGTGTCAATAGCATGATGAGTTCACCACAAAACATAAGTCTAGGAAGGACATCAGGTTTGGGATAAATAACTTAGCAACACGCTTATTTCCACATGAGACTGTCCCATGAGCAAAAGATACATGTGCGCACAGTTCTTTATTGTCCTAAGAAGCATGCATTACGTATATTGCTCTTGTAGGAAGACATAAAAGAGCCTGCAATCCCAATAAGACCATGAAGCATCTTCAGGGGCAGCATGCTTCTAAAGCAGAGTCCCGTTCCTGCAAGAATCCTGTCATGAAAATATCAAGAGCAGCAGATGTCCATGTTTACTTTTGTCAATACCTAAGTTCACTGTTTGATCATTCTCCTCACCGTGAGGCTTACAGCCTAAAATATGGGATGGGTTACACACTATAAGACAATAAAGAGTAGGTGTATTTTATATGGGTAACTAATTTATTCATTACTATGAAGATATTCAGAAAGAAGAGGAAAGGAATTCAAGTAAAAGTTTAAAAACAGAGCAGCATGAAGGAAATTAGTAGAACTGGGAATGAAGATGCCCTCGGAAGACCTAGAATGTGGAAGGTTTGTTTCATGAGTGCATTCGTTCATTCATTTATGGGGTTCTTCAAATCAGGCCATTTATGTTATGAAGAAGAAAATGATGAGGCATCTGGCCTAAAGATTCAATTCCATGTTGAAATATGACAAAATCCTCTATTGAATCACAGGATTCTCTTAACTCCGGTGTCTCCTTTTAAAAGAACTTCCCAACAATATTAAAGAAGAGAACAGAGCTATAAAATAGTCTTAAAGATTGGGTTGAGTAGAATCCAAGAAAATACCTAGGAGAAAAAGAAAAAAAAAAACCCTATAATAGATTTGATGAAATTTAACTTTTATATTTTCTTTTTATAGTCACATATTTTATTTTCATTCGGTCTTGGATAAAGTAGGACAGTGGGTGTGATAGTCACAAAGGATATTATGAAACTTTAGCTTTAAAGAATTAAGTTTATGAAGAGCTGAAATAAAATTCCTTGAGAGATTAAAGGGTGTGGAATACATGTAGTAGGTTTTTCGTTTTGCTTTCCACATTGTATTTTTCTAAATTTTTATTATTGATTTGAGGGGGAGAGAGAGAGAGAGAGAGAGAGACACACACACATATACACACATCAATTTGTTGTTCCACTTATTCACGCATTCATCGATTGATTCGTGTATGTGCCCTGGAGGTCAAACGTGCAACCTTGGCATATCGAGACAATGCTCTAACCAACTGACCTACCTGACCAGGGCATCATAATTTCTTAATTTGGGTTCTCCCAGAGGCAAACCTTGAGAGAGGACTCTACTGCAAGTACAATTTCTTGGAGGAAGTACTACTCCCAGGAGATACATGGACAAGTAGAAGTGAGGCAGGGAAGGGAAATAATTCAGTGAAGGGTATGTTATCAAGTGAGTTATCCTTATGAGCAACTGGTACTCAGTCCTGCTGTGGAATTCCATAAAACTTGGCAGAACAGGCTTCTGAATTTTCTAAATGAAAGGCCAGAAAACTGGTGTCTTGACATAACTCACTTTCCACCTTTGGCTAAAGGCTGCCTCCAGGATCACCAGCTATTCGACAGCACTGCCGTGGTGTTCAGAAGGGCTCCGTGTGTTTCTGTAGCCCTCTGGGTAGGAAAGCACAGGCATTCGCAGTAAGGAGCCTTCGCTGTCCTGAGGCAGGACATCCTTAGTGCAGCACTGGCCCAAAAAGTTTTATGCGAGTCACTCATGTATGTCATTTTAACTTTTCCAGGAGCCACATGAAGAAGTAAAGACACATGTGAAGTGAATCTTAATAATACATGTTTTAAGGTGGTATATGCAAAATATTATCATTTAAATATACAGAGAGTGTGTACATTATTAATGAGATACTTTACCTCTTTCGCCCCAAATCTTGGAAATTTGGTGGGGATTTTACATTTAACAGCACATCTCACATCTCAGCTCAAACTAGGCATTTTTCAAGTAAGTACTCGGTAGGCACATGGGGGTAGCAGTACGACATTGAACAGTGCAATTTTAGGACTGCCCCTGGGTTTGGCTTACTGTTTACTGCATTTGGGGACATGTGTCAGTTGCTTTCCAAGTAACCACACAAATTAATTTCACTTAGTATGTCAAGGAAGCAAATACATGCAATCAAATTTTGGCCTGACTGATGCTTTCTTTTCTCAACCAGATTACTCTCATTTCTCAGGACATGAAACCTGGGAAATGCTGTCTTCTGCTTATTTTGAAAAATTTTAATATTTTAAATGTCTTTGCAAAAGCATTTGCTGCTGTTTTGTTAATATATCAGAATAGAGTTTCACTAGTAAATATTAGGTCCTCATTTATTCTCTTTTCTTTTTTAAATTGACATATAATTCACGTAGAACATTAGGTTCAGGAATACAACACAGTGATTTGATACTTGTATTTCCTACATTGCACATTTCTTTCTTGTGATGAGAACTCTTAAGATCTACTTTCCTGGCAAACATACTATACGGTATTATTAACTATAGCACCATGCTGTATATTACAGTATTCACTTTTCCTCTCTTCCTTCACCTACTCAATATTTATTGAACAGTTTTTTCTGGGCCAGGAGCAGTTAAAGGCCCTACTGTTAACAACAACAACAACAACAACAACAACCCTCAAAGGCTTTGTCTTCATGGGGCTTACGTTTTGGTGGAAAAGGCTGACAGTAAATAGAACACTGTAAATAAGTGCCATGAAAAATAGGCTTTTCTTTATGACTTTATTTTTTAGAGCAGTTTAAGGTTCGCAACAAAATTAGAGGAAGGTACAGAAATTTCGCATATATCCCCACGCAGCACAGTCTCCCCATTATCAGTGTCTCCCACCAAAGTGGTATTTACATTTGTTGCAATTGATGGACCTGCATGAATGCATCATAATCACCCAAAGTCTATAGTTTACATTAGGAAAAGCAGGTACTTAGCGAATGTTTTTACAGTGTGCTATCAAGCTTTATCTTACTTTAATCAAGTGCCATGTATAAAAATTAAATACCTTATGTAAAAATAAATAAGTTGGATAGTGGTTATTTAAAATTCTCTTTTAAAAAAGGATTCCTCACTTTTCAGAACTTTTCACCTCAGGGTTCCTTTAATTACAGAGATCCTTGATTTAGATTCTTCCTTTGAACTGATTTGTGGGGGGCTTTTCAGGATTTACCTATTCTGTGAAATGAGTTACAGTAAGTCTGGTGAGGAGGATGTTTACACTGCCATATTTTGCATCCCTGGATGCCTAACTTATGGACAAGTTACACACCATCCTTCCCGGGCTGGGCATGTCGGATGTGGGGCAGGGGGTTGGGGGGCACAGGGTTAAGGGCTGTTTGTGCCATCTTCTGGCATAAGCTTTAAAGACCTTTGAAAATTAACTGACAGCAGGGTGGGTCAAAGACTTTACATTTGCATGTTTCCAGTCAAAACCTAGGAGGTATTTATTTGAGTTGCTAATGTGAACAAGGTTCTAATTTCTGTATTAATTAAGGTTGTCTTATTGAGTGGAAATGTGAAAGCATTTAATAATTTAAAGACTTGATGTTTTCAAAGCATAATTGACTTTTGAGGTTTGAGGCACTAATGAAAAAAATGTTAACTTGAAGCAAAGGTACTTGCAAAGATTTTACTGCAGCTGAATGCATGTGTAGGGTATTTCTGGAGTTATGTTAGGAAGATTCTTTCAGTAGAGTTTAACTGGCTGAGTGTAATAAAGTAGAGTGTTTTATTACATAATACTTGACTTAAATGGGTATGGGTATTTCATCTGACTGTTGAAATAATGCTAATGTAACTGTAGTTGAAAAGATTACATTTCCTTTTTAAACATCTTTACATGTCAGATTAGGTCAGTTGATTCAGTGCTTGAGATCATACATTTAGTTTTCACAGATTTAATTTTCTGGGATATGTTGCTCCCTGAAAATTCTTAAGCTATTTCCCAGTAGACAAAGGTGGTTATTGAGTTCCTCTGTATGCTTCTAATTTCTTCATTTTTCAGTGTGAATAAAATAAAAACGTATGCTCTCTGTTTTTAGCAAGAAGAAACTTATTGGTAAGGTCATGGGAGGAGCCGAGGGCATTCCAGGGGTGCCTCACGCTGGGGCCCCTAGAAGCAGAGCCTGAACTTGGGTTCTTGTGCAGAAGACCTACTGAGGGAATTTTCTCTGGAGAAAGCTGTAAGGGAGTAAGAGCAACAGGATAGGGCAGAAGAAGGAGTTCAGCAAAACTAAGCGTTCAGGTGCAGCTGAGCCTCAGCTTGGTTCCACAAGGAGCTCTGGAGCTTAAATATCATCAGTGAATTATTCCACCTTGAGACAGAGGGCCAGGCTTTATGCTCCTGTACCAGTCAGTCTTTGGATGTGGACTGCCTCTGGAGGAAGAGCAGCCTCCCCATCAGGAATGTCTTCCTAAAGTGGGCTTTCTGGTGAAAGGAGTTACCGGGTTTATAGCATTTGCCAATTTCCATGTTGTAAATATCCCCATCATGGCTTCTTTCAAGCTACCAGTGTGAAAAAACTGGATGTGGAATCGAAAAGAAATTTCGCAATAAGCTCTTATGAATTACTAAGGAGCTGGCTCCAGGAAATCATGGCCCCCAGGCATGTTTTGGAGAGGGGATTCCTGTCTGTTGAGGGCAGTTCTTTGGGAAAAGGGTTGTGTGTAAACTGTTAGGAGCCAAAGCTGACAGTAACTGGGAATAGGTATGTTGGCCCATGAACAAAGACCTGGGAAATATCTGCTAGAGGCTGATGTGACACAGGACACGTGGTGAGCATCACACAGTAGGAACAGGACTGTCAGAAGGCAGGCCCCCACTGCTGCGGCCACCACTAACTGCCATTGCATCACTCACTCAAAATTCAGAGCCTTGAGAAAGTATAAGTTGGTCCTTCCTAAGGTACGTGCCCCTCTCTGGTTGTACCAGGAAGGTATGAGGAAGCATTTAGTCCACTATGCTTGAGGAGTAGAAAGGAAACACTACCAAGACCATAAAAAATTGTGGGGAGTTGTTATGTCCACAAAGGACCCTGGGCATGCTTACTAATGAGAATTGGAGCCTATAGAGCATTGTCGACGAAGAATATTAAGCCTAAGAAGACATCTTAAAAGAGATTCTTTGAGCCAAACTGACAACAGTTGCCAGCAAGCAAAATCTCAATGGATTGAGAAAATGCTCTGGAGAACGTAGTTTTACAGCTTATTCTATACATTAGAATAAAAGGTGGAGACATAACGGGGTTACATGAAATTTATTGGTGGTAGATTAGGGAGATGGGAGAAAGCCAAGTGGGGACATTTCTGAGATTGGATAAAGAATAAAATGGAGAGAAACATACTTCTTTTACATTGTTGAGTACAGGATAGGTAACATTTACAGAACACAGAAATGGTATGAGGGAACAAGATAACAATGAAGGGTTCTGTGGTCTTGTGCTCTGGGTGGGAGGTACTGCCTTTGAGGGGTCTGGAATAAGGGGATTACTTTTACATTCCACAGATATGCTATCTTAGATGCAAAAAGATAATGGACAAGCTCACTTGAGGTAAAGACTGACTTTTGTCAAGGAACCTACAGGCCTAGGATGTGACTACCCACATGACTCACTTTTAGTCAGGAATTTTTTTGTTCAGACCACCCCGTGTGGTTACTTTCGGTCTCCGAGTTTGTAGGCCCTCCCTACGGGCCTACCCTGAGCTTGTCAGGTTAGGTATGTGGCTTCTTCTTTTGTCCCCAGCATTAATAGCAAATATTTAGTACATATGGAGAAGCTAGCAGGACTGTAACAAAAGGAACTAGCATTTATTAAATATTTTTCAAAATTTAATGCCAATAATTATTTGCCAGAAGTTGTTTCAGCTGCTCAATATACTGTAGCAGAAACTGTTGGTTGCCTCCCCACTAACTTTTCTCCCAAACTTCCTCCTTGGTGGCAGAATCCTACTACCATTAAAGGAACTAAGAAATAAAAATGCCAGATGTCAGCTTTCGCAGCCTCCTTTGCACAGAGGACATAAGCGCACGATCCAATTCTGACGAATGGGTCCTGAGAGGAGGGAGGTCTTTTGGGAGGTGAGCCTCCTGGGAAAGAGTTACCTTTGTTATAAAAACAGACACACACAAAGGAAAACCGCAACACCTTTTCTTCCTGCCCTGAATAAAGTCATGTTAGAACATGATGCTTGGAGTTGTGTTAGCTATCTTGTGACAATGAGAGAGGAAAGCCAAGAAAATCACAGAAAAGCTGACTCGCACTCCTGACATTGTGCTGTTAGATGAACTTGAAAACCACCTACTTGTGATGTCATTATTACATAAGCCCTTAATTGTCTATTATTTATTCTCCTTTTATATGGGTGTTCAGTTATTTGATATACTTATTTTATGTTATTTAATGTCACAGTATCCTGTAAGAGGTATATATATGCTCATACTCCCTGCTATGTACACACCCTAAGATTATGACATGACTCCTTTTTTCTGCCTTCAGGGGAGTTGGTAAGATCTAACTTTTTCTATCCCCCTTTCGTTTATTTTACATGAATCTGCGGTTAGATGAAACTGAGACAATATTCTTAGACTTTGAGATTTGACTATGGAATTTTCCTTAATAATTTTATGTTGCATCCCACATGAATAATTGATGGAAAAGATGAAAGACTTTTATTTTCTAGGCATTATGCTTGGTGCACTGGGGTGGGGGGAACCTAGAAAACTCAGAGCTCTCCTATTTGATTATAGGTGATTAAACTAGTACTGAGAGATGAAGGGACTTGTCCAGGAGCACATTATGGCCCAAGTGCTCATCTCCCTGGTCCTTTTCCCACGCTCACTCTTCTATAAGAGTCTACAGACTAGCACTGTAACAGAGTGAAACGCTGGCCCTCTCAGACTGTCTTAATTCTAGCCTGTATTTCGCCCTCGGCCTTCAGGTGAATAGCTCCTGTTGTGGATATTAAGGGAGACCATCCAAAAAGACTAAAATTTATTGATAAAAAATTAGGTATTGATTCTTACATATTTAAACTTCAGTCACCTTCAAAGTACTGCCCATTTGAGGCAGTACAGCTATTGAGACAGTTTTTCCACTGCTCGAAATAGTTTTTGAACTTGTCAGTTTTGAACCCTTTAAGTGCTTCTAATATTTTTTTATCTCCCCTCTTCTACATGAGCAAAACATTTCCCCTTGAGGACTTTTTCATCCTGGGAAACAAACAAAAAAAAGTTGCTCAAAGTGAGAAAGGGTGAATAAGGAGGGTGGGGCCTGGAAGTCATGCTGTGTTTGGTCAAAAACTGCTGAACACTCAGCACGGTGTGGGCAGGTGCACTTGTAAATCACCCGTCATGAAATGGGCAAATGCACTGAAAGAGTTCCCCCAAAATTCACTGAATCTGAACATAGCCTCTCACAACAACATCAGTTGGTGGGTGCCTTGTTACAGATGGGTTCCTAGAACATTCTCCTAGCAAGGGAAGCCTGTACTACAAGGGGCCTGCCCTCTAGAAGATAATTCTGTTGGGGAGCGGTTTCCCCCTCATATGCTAATTATTAGATGAATTTTGCTTGAGGCTTGAACTTTTGGCAAAGATTTGTACAAGCCTCAAGACTGGACCCCTATCAGCATGAGTCAAAGGACTGGAGAGGTGGAGGAGACAAAGATCTAGAGATTTTGTTCTCTTCCTGGGACTTCTGTTGATGCCGAGGTGTCTCGCACCTCCTGCCCTGCCCATTCTCCCTTCCCTTGCGCACAAGAAGTCCGAATTCTGGGCTCTCTTAAAATGGATTTTGGATTTACCCAAGCTTTAAGGTCAGTACTCCCATGTTCTTGAGCTGGTGCCGCCTTTATCATAAACTTTTCTTATTCCAAACTCTGATGCTTATTGGCTTTCGAAGAGTGGGGTACACAAACCTTGAATCAGTAATAACACCTATTTGGGCCCATTTTTTCAACATGCTCAGCAAAATATGAAAAATATGGTATGCTCTTCATTATTTTTCAAAAGGGAGTTCCATTTATGGAGTATCACCTCAAGAAAAGCAGATAAATGTGTGTGTGTGTGTGTGTGTGTTTGTGTGTGTGTAAAATATCCTTATTTGGTAAAATAGTGGATAATTCTATGTTGACACCTAGAATTTAAAAAACTATATACTTCTCTTTGAAATTTGACAGCATATAAATTACTGCAATTAAAGAACAGGAATTATCAAACTATGGTGAGCAAAAGTAGATTTATAGTTATAATACAAATAAATAATACAATAATTATTAATGTAAGAATAGAGTCTGTTTTGTGTACTTACCTCCATAAACCTATCTTTGTCCACCCCTTATATTTCCTGGTCTGTCCCATACATCAATATAGACTTCCCCTCCAAAGACACATGATGCTCAAGTGACATGGCCTTTCTCTGATTATGATAATTATTACCTTAGGGCTACCTATAGAATAAGAAAACAAATGCGAATTTCCTTGAGTGGGTTGTTGCACTTTTATAAATTATATAGTTTAAACATTATACTTGATTCCTTGCTTTTTCATTGTTAACAGTAGGCTATTGCTGTGTAACACACAATACTTCAGAGTTTAGTGATTTTTAAAAACCAGCATTTATTTAGCTCATTAGTCTATAGGTTGTCTAGGCAGCTATGCAGATCTAGGCTGTGCTTGTTCATTTTACAGTGGGTTGGCTGTTACGTGCGTGAGGTCAGCTGGAGATCAGCTTAGATTTGGCTGGTCTAGGATGCCCTTTCCTGGGGTTTTGGGATGAGTAGGGGAGATCTCTTTCCAGGTAGTGTCTCATATCCGAAAGGCTAGTCAGTGTATTCTCATGGGGGTGGCAGGGTTCCTGAAGAGAATGGAAGTTACGAGGCTTTTTGAAGCCCAACCTCAGAAATGGTTCAGTGTTGCTTCTCTCCCATTCAGTTAGCCAATGCAGGTCATGTAAATGAGCCAGATACAAGGAATAGGGGAACAAACTCCACCTCCTAAAATGAGAAGCCACAAGGCATTACAAAGGGCTTGTATACAGTGAGGGATGGAAAAATTGGTTGTTATTTTTGCAGTTCTCCACATGCTGATTCCCTGTGTTGAATTAGTCAGCAATTCTTATCTGTTCTGTGGCTAAAATATTTTTAAAATTCATCTAACTACCACTAATAACTCTCAGTTACACTAATCCAAGCCACTAGGTCACCTGGTTGACCACAGTAACTCCCTAACTTACCTACCTAACTCCATTCCTGGTCATCTCTAATCTGTTAGGAATGGTTATACTTTAAAAATAGAAATCAACTCTTGTCAACTTCTCACTCTTAGAATAAATTTGCACTCTCTTCCATTCCTGAAATGTCCCACTGTGATCTGACTTCTGCCCAGCATAAGCATTCCCTACTTTCCATGAAGTCCTGGGGCATATCAAACTCAGTTCGTCTCAGGGACTTTGTAATTGCTGGACCCGCTTTCTGGTATGTTCCTTCTCCAACTTTTCATATTTATTTCTTCTCATACAACCACATCTCACAGAGGGTCCTTCCTTAACCACCTATGTCAAGTAGGATGCTACCTTTTCATCATATTGCTTTGTGAATTTCCTTCATAATACTGTTTGGTTTGTTAATTTACATGTTTATTGACTATCTCTTCCACCTGAATGTGTGCTTTATAAAGTCAAAGACAGTATCTGTTATTTGCAGCTTTGTACATAGTAATAAATTAATAAATTAATTTATTAATAATTAAAAATTAATAAATGTTTGTTGGTCTCCTACAGAGCAGAACTCCTACATAAAATTTTTACCAAATAACCAAATTGAGGAATTCTTATATCCTTTTTTAAAAAATGTATATTCGTATGGCTATATACTCAGTTATACCTCATAAATAGTGATAATAACAAATAACCTTTTATTATGGAAATGGAATCAGGATGTTCCAAAGAATTAAAAATGGATACATCTGATGCTCCATATATTGTGATGACATTTACAAAGGAAATATATTAGTATGTTGCTTAATTAATACAATGCAAGTAAACATTTTCAAAAAGGGGTCTTTGCCAGATAAAGGCCCCTCAGTACTCAGAACCTCATTTCCCAAATGGAGAAAAGAGCTCTCTGAAATTGAATTTTATTCATGCTTGAGAGAGAAATGAAATCTCTCCATCATGAAAAATGGGTATCAGGTGTTTTTGATTTCCTTTTATCAGCTGCTAATCGGAAGAGATGAGGGCAGAGAAGCAAGCTAATGAAGAAGCCAGCCGTTTCATAGGCAGTTGTATTGTAGGAAGCTTTGTGATTGTTAATTAGATGATGGCCTTGGGAAATACATTGTGAGAGGGAGAAATGGAGGAGGAAGTGGTATATTGCAAAGCCTCTCCCTAGGAGGATAACATCTAAACGTGTTTATGCTAAAATGTTTTTGAGTCATGAGAACTAGGTTTGAACAAGAGACATCTGGTGTTTGGAAGATGCTAGAGGACCTTTTTCCTTACAGGTCCTTTATACATTAGTAATGATTTGTATCTATACATTAGTAATTATATCATCTCTTAGCATGAATAGTTTAGAAACATATTGCAGTGTACGTTTATAATTTGTAAGGACTGTCAATTAGCTGCAGTACCTTTTCTAGCTGGGAGAACTTCCTTTTGGAGTCTGTAGAAGCCAGGGAAGCTTGATGCTCAGTTTCCTAGCCTCCTTTGCAGCAGGGACACAGGCTTGTGGAACTGCTTGGGCAATCAGATAAACATACCCTAGTCTATGATGTAAAGAAGTGGAACAGGAGAGAATCTGTTTTATCTATTTTATAAGAGCTTATAGTCTAGGGCAATGGTACTCCAAGTATGGTCCACGGACCTGTGCCATCTGCAAACTATTACTGGTCAACAACAGATTAGGGAACTTGTGCCAGGTTCTGGCAATTGTGATCAAAAGGCCAGTAGAAAATATGACCTCTGCAGATGGTGGTGGCTTTTCAAGCTATGCAACAACACCTATTATATTCTCATGGACAGAGAGGGGTACAATTCTAGTCATGGTCCACTTTAGCCTCCTTTGACTCTCCCTAGTTCTTTCTGCAGGCTTCTCAGCAATGGTATGCATTACCTACTACTCTTTCAATAAATTCTTTTACTCTTCAATAAAGCAGGGTCACTTTTTATTGCTTACAGATAAGAACCATAACTAACTCACTCCCATATAAAATGTTAACCATGCAATGAGTAGTTCTTTTTCCTCCTCAAAAATATATAGCCCCTTATGTGATCAACATAATCATATGTTGATGTTGCCCAGCACCATGCAAATAGTGAGATTCTTATTTAGGAAGATTTAGAAGATTTTTTACATTGGTCTTTTATTAGAATTATAACTAATTTTCGAATTAGAGTCTCTTTAGTCAGTGTTATGTTTCACTCTGTCTTTTTAAAAATATGTAGCTTTTTAAAACATCTAGTTGTGTTAATAGAATTCCTGTATTGAACAATTTTCTACTGAGCATGATCATTTTTACTGTGTGTTTTGGGAGGTAACAGGGAGCCAAACAATGGCTGCCTCCACCGAGAGAGTAATTCCCTCTGGTGGAAAATATGGGCAGAAGCTGATAAAGGTTAGCGTGTTAAACAGCTAAAGATGTGTGTAGCTCAAAAATTATTTGTTTATTTAAAATATTTTATTGGGTACTTGCTAAAAACCAAAATTATAAAGCACTAGGAGTCATAACTGACTAATACTTGGGTAAATCTTCCTTAGGAAATACGGCTCTGAAGAGCTTACAGTCTAGGGCGGTGGTGCTCCGAGTGTGGTCCACAGACCTGTGCCATCTGCGGACTGTTGCTGGTCAACAGTGGATTAAGCAACTTGTGCCAGAACACATATCATTCATCAGCTTATGTTTTTCTAGTATATGGGTTTTTTTTTTAAGAAAGCAAATTAATTTACATATTTGTGCAAGTTATTTATCCTGTCATCGATCATAACACACTGTGTTATTGGGTATTTTGAGTAGCAGTAATTTTAAAGGGCTGGAAATAACAGCTGATTACATCAGTCTTTGGAACAGCAAAATATGTCCTCACATTCACATTCATTTCAAAACAAACATTTAAATTAATACTTATTTTAGAGCCCTTATTTATTATCTTTTTCTTTCCATAAGTTAACCCTGGACCGGTGTTAGTACATACAAAGCACTGTTCTGGATTTTGTCAGTTTTACAAAAACATCAAAGTTAACAATGGTCATCTTTGGATTTTTCAGCTTTGTAAGTGAGAAAAGAACAATTGTATACCTTCAAATACCAGGTATGGATGAAAGCTTTGGAGTTTTTAAAATAAGAATTATAGCCCATTAGAGAACTCTGTCTATACAAGTATTTTTAAATAAATATTTGATAAGTTGACTTATATTTTTATCTCAGTTTTGTATATGTGTGTGAGTTAATAGCTCTCAATAAATCTTTAAAAAACCATTTCCCCCTGACGAGGGGAGAATTAAGGAATATTTGTAGATAAAATAATGATAAAATAAGACTTTGGCTTTTTTTGCGAATATCTAAAAGGTTATTTCCTAATATTTTTTAAATTATTCATTCAAATAAAGCACCAGATCTAAAAAGTAAAAACGTTCTTGATCACAGTTAAACTGGAGACAACCAAAACAAACCGGTGGTATTGGAGGACAGAAGAGGAGTTGTGTCTGGAGGATACTGACAGGGAGGGCAAGAGAGAAACTTCTGAGGTGCTGGACGCGTTCCAGGCCTGGGCTGTCTAATACAGCAGCTACCAGACACAGTGGCTATTTAAATGTAAATTACTTAAAATAATACAATTAACAATTAAGTTCCTCAATTGCACTAGCCACATTTGATGTGCTCAGTGACGCAGTGGTTAATGTATTGGGCAGTGTTTAATTATATTTTACTGTATTTCCATAATGGCAGAAAGTCCTCTTGGAGAGTGTTGTATTGGACCGCGATCTGGGTTGTGACTGAGTTATGGATGTGTCAATATTCATTGAGTTGTGTACTGAAGATCTGTCTACTTTATCATAGCAGGTTATTTGTCAGTTTGAAAAGTATGTAAAGAAAAAATTAGACACTTGGTTCTGTTGGCTCTTCCTCTTCAGCTAGAGGGATGTCTGTGTCATTTTTGGACAGTGGGAAGCCTGGGCAGGGACTTAGTCAATACAAAGAAGGTGCATTCCGAGACCTGTACTGCAATGGCTGAGGTGGCCCTCTGTGGAAGGGCAGTGCCAGGGGCACCAAGGAAAAGAGCACTGTCAGTCTTTGGAAGATCAGTACCAGAGAAGGGAAGACCTTCTTTCTCATGGGAGAGCAGAAAGTTTTGGAAACAGGTGTTTATTAATGCTGGGCTTGCTCTCGTCATTTGAAAACTGTGCTGCTGCTTAATGCTGGTGATCTCTTTGTCACTGACTCCTGGGGTGGGAGGGCGGGGAAGAAGCTGGAGCAAAACTAAAGATCAAACAATATAATCTATTAACCTAGATTCACAATTTCTTTTTTCTCGTGGTTTTTACATTGACATTTCCCACTTTTTCTTCTCTTACTTTTTTTCAGATTTTGAGGATTTCAGCAGCGTTAACTCACTTTTCAGTCTTAATTTATTCAAAGCCTATCACCTAAAATGCAGTCTAGGGACCAGCCGCATTGACTTCACCACGAGCTTGTTATTGGGGTCCCCCAGACCCACTAAGCTAAAGCCTGCATTTCAAAAGGAGATTTGTGTGCACATTGCAGCGAGGGAAGCATTGGTGTAGGAGTTCAGAATGAACAGATATATAATATAGAGCACCCAGAATACTGGATAACTGCACTCATTAATTAGGTTGATTATTTTGTAGCCCATTAGCCAAGATGAATTATAGATATTAAATTGACCATCTATGGTCTGCTAAATGTAACATCTGTAAAAGGTTGTTTCCTTCCTGTGAGATATCTCATGTCACAAAGGAGCTGAGTCCCCAGTGTTGAAGTCTACTTTCTTCTAACAAGCATGTAGGGTGTCAAATGTGTTTTATATATTAAAAGTGAAAATTACCTTTTGATGTTGTGTCATTCAGAGTGGAAAATGACATATAAAAAGACAAGTGCACCATTTTAAGCCTTTGACTAAGGCAATGGCAATTTAATAAGATGGCAATTTACTAAAAAGTAACTTGGTACTGACAGCTTTCAATTAATCTCGGAAAGAAGAAAAAGAATGAATAGCCTCAAATGTCAGATAATTAATATTACTTATAGCTAGCTCTGTAAGGTATGTTCTGCTTAAATTTTACTTCATTTTAAATCAAATACTGAGGACACACTCTGATAACTTAATTTGGAAGGAATAAAGGGCCTGTATAGTTTTTTCTTTATTCCCATCAACCTGCTGTTGAAACTTCATCAGCAACTCACACCACAAGCAAATAAACTGTGAATTCCCCCAAATGCCTCTCAGAATAGTTGGAAGGAGCTGATTTTGTTCAAATCAACAGAAGCATGGAAAGCAAAACTTGATATTGAGGGTTATGTTGAAAAGTAATGAGAACTAATGCTAAGTGGTATGGGCGTGCCAACCGTTAAACCCAAAGGCAAGATGGAGATAACTTTGAGTTTGTTTGGCACATCATTCAGGATGGTCATTCCACCACACTAACTCGTAGGTGTGAAAACTCTGCCATGTTGTTGCCTGTTATCAGGGAAATAGTCAAAGTTGTCTGCCACTCTTTTATTCAATCCACAATCTACCCATGTCCCCATTTACTTACTCAGCATGAAGTTGATGATTTCCCCCCCAAATTCTTAATTTGTTAATATTTTCATTCTCTTATCTATTTATTGGACATATGTAAATGCCCATGAAGAATCGTATACTGGAGATGTTAATGCAATCAGACAAGTCCTTGATTTTGATGAGCTTATAGGGCCCAGCTCTTATATAAGTAGTACAGGCCAGTTTTGCTGGTTAAATAAACTAAAAGCAAAATTATTTGTTCTAGGAAAAAGCCATATTGCTTTCTCAGGTTTTTGTTTCTATTTCATAAGCTCTAATATTTCAAGACATCTAAAGATGTATGTATTAAATTCCTGTGAGTGCTGTAACCAGTTGGCACAAACTTGGTGGCTAAAAACAGAAGTCTGTTTTCTCATAGTTCTGAAGGCCGGAAGTCTGAGATCACTACCAATGGCTGAAACTGAGGTGTCAGCAGGGGCGCCCTCCCTCCTGAGGTTCTAGGGAGGATTTGTTCCATACCCCTTCCCACTTCTGGTGGCTGCCAGCATTCCTGGACTTGTGCCTACATCACTCCAGTCTTCAAGACCAGCATCTTCAAATCTCTCCCTTTGCATCACCTTCTCCTCTATGTGTTTACTCTCCCTCTGTCTCTCTCTTCATAGGGATTCAGGCCTTTGCATTTAGAGCCTCTCTGGCTAATTGGGGAAAATCGCCCCCATCTCAAGATTCTTAACTTAATCACATCTGCAAAGTCTTCACTGTAGAAGGTAACATTCACAGGTCCCAGGAACTAGGATATGGATATCTTTTGGGGGACTGTTTTTCCGCTCACCACAGACTTCAAGGAATAAGGGCATTTCCCTTTAAAATGTTGCTTATGCTTAAAGAACAGATACTGCATCTAGCATATCCCATCACAGTATTTACCAGGAGGTCTGGTCTTGTCGATGTTAGCACTTCCTTAGGGACACCCTAAAGAGGGAGAGAGCAAGGAAGTGACAGACCCAGGGCTAATTCGGTTCCTACAAATGGATTACATTTTAGATTTAGAAAACATTCATTTATGACTATAACCAGATATTGGTGGCCCTCTTGAAACCTTACTGTTTGGAAGTGAAGTACATAAATAAATCTGGGAAAATAAAATTATTTTCTTTAGTCCATCCTGAATTGACTTCGTGTGTGTTGTCTACGGCAGGAGTATAGAGCAAACAAATGAAAGGGAACTATATATATAACAGGAAGGGTTGCAAGCTTGTCTGCTGATTGAACAGAACTTGGTCTATTTGCTTATACTGAAGATGCCTCAGGGACTTCAGCTAGGAGAATGATCATCAGTGTGTGTAATTTATTTATGGGATATTTAGATGCCTTTATTGCACGAGATTGAAAACAATTAAATCCTACTTCTATCTGATGAATGAAAGAGTGACTTGAATAGAGTAATGGGCTCCTATATTCATCTGTGGGCAGTTCCGCTTTAGTTTCACAGTTAACCTTTGTTATGAGACAATAAAAGTAAGATGATTTTCTCTTTCACTTTTTATTCATTTGGCTTTTGCATGGAAGAAACAGTGTATACTTGGCACCTGATATTTCCAGTGCCATCTGTCTGTTGGCTTCCTTGCTGTGAACAGATTCACAGTATCATGTGGGTGTGTGGGAAGGAAATCATTATTAGAATCTTTTCTAAGAAGGTCAACTCTGTGCAGCATCTGAATGCCCTTGGGGTGTGAAGGTTGGATAATACATTGCTTTATTCAGTTCTCCTTGCTCTGTGCCTTAAGAAGACATGGTCATCATAGGACCTTGCTGGCCTCCAACCTCCTTTTACATCTTTTAAAGGTAAGATTTAAAGTAAGGACAAAATGACAGATCTCTGAGTAGCTACTTCTAATGTTGACCTGACATTTTTCAAAGTATTGCTTTCAGGAACGGAAAGAGGGGGGGATTTTTTTCTTTGCTAGATCATTGGGATCCTACTTAGTGTTGCCGGAAGAAGTGCGTTCATCAAAGATTTCATACAAGCCCGCAAGAGATCCCCAGGTGTTAACTAGTGGCCTTATCACTCCCCCAACAAAGTCCTTTGCCCTTAGCACTGTGCTTATGATAGAGCCTGACAGTTTGTAGAGCACCTTGGGGTTTTTAAAGCAATTTTATAGATGTTATCACATTTTCTCCTCAGAATAACCCTCTAAAATGGTCTGGGCAGGTATTAATCTTGAATTTATTGATGAGAAAATTGAGGCTAAGAGAGGTCAAATAACTTACTCAAAGTCATATCATTCTTAATCAACAGACTGGAGGCTAGAGCTCATTCCTCCAGAACCTTAATTCTTATTGTTAACCGTGACAGACATATTCACATTCCTTCAGGGACCTCCTGGATAATATAATTTAGTGAGGTCGGGAGGGGTAAGAAAAGAGTGGTGGGCTCAAGGGTGATCTACTGGAGTGAGAACAGTTTTTGAAGGTGTTGTACTGTCAACCCCCTTCCCTCCCTCCGTCCCTCCCTCCCTCCCTCTATTTTCGGTTAGTAAGAGCACAACCTTACTAGGTCTCAGCAAACCATACACTTACCGCTCTTGTCTTTCAACTTTGCAGACAATTTAAAAGGTAAAGTACATGAAACTGTAAACTGTGGTGGTCCAGCAGTTTGCATAAATAAGGTTAACTAGAGGCCAATCAGTGGTAACATTTGGCAGTGCAGTCAAAGTGACAGAGGAGAGATTTGGAATGGTCAGCCCAAGGTCTTGTGTTGGTTCCATTGCAAAAGGCTGAGCCATAATATTGGGGTCTGAGAGACCATCTAGTTAAACTCATTTGCAAGTATTTTAGGCAGTGTAGGCATTATAGCAGTTATCAACTATAACAACAATGCTGCATAAAAAAACATAAAACATCAGTGGCATATTGCAGTTAACTGTTTACAGTCATGGGTCTTGCAACAGCCAGGGGTCAGTTGTACAGCTCTGCTGATCTTGGCTTGGCTGTGCCCACTTACGTGTCCGCACTTTGCTGGCTAGTGGCTGGCCTAGGCTGGCCCCAGCTGGAAAGAGTGGGGCAACTCTGCGCAGCTCCATTTGTCTCTCACCCTCCAGTAGGCTAGCCCAGGCCTGTTCTCAAGGGGAAAGGAGTAGTGCAAAAGCAAAAGAGGGAAAAGACAAGGTCTCTAAAGACCTAGCCTTGGATTGGTAAACTGTTGTTCTGTTGGACAAAGCACATCACCTGGGGTGGAGAGATACACCTCACCTTTTTGGAAGCAACTCCAAGGCCATATGCCAAGAGGTAGGGTAGGAGGACAGTTATTACTAAATACTAGAGACATTACTAAATCTACCAACAAAATTACCTAACAGAGTAGGAATTAGCAATAGGATAGAACCAGGCCTCTTTCCCCACTCCCACACTAATGTCTTTCACAT
This sequence comes from Pteronotus mesoamericanus, assembly GCF_021234165.1. Classification (NCBI taxonomy): domain Eukaryota; kingdom Metazoa; phylum Chordata; class Mammalia; order Chiroptera; family Mormoopidae; genus Pteronotus; species Pteronotus mesoamericanus. The sequence continues at coordinate 28,438,679 of NW_026555105.1, read as the reverse complement.
CATTCTGGAGAATCTCAATTTGCCTTAGGTTCTGCACCTCCCCACACATACGCCCTAGGTATTTGGAATTTTTGGTTCACTGCTGAGCTCCCTACTAATCCCCCAGTTGTGCTGGGGCCTTGTGCTGTGCCAACACTTCCCTAATCCCTGCCACGGTATTAACTTTTAGCTATGCAGTTTGCTGATAAAGTCCAGTGGTGGCTTCAACATTTTCACTCCAGAAGAACACTTATAATTTATTTTCCCTATAGATTCCATGTTTGGAAACTGTTTTGTATCACAGTTTTTAATATTTACTTATTTATTATTATTTTTTATTTTTGTTCCAGTGCAGTTGTCTCCATTTTACCCCCACCACTCCTTCCTGCCCCTCCCATGCCTGCCTCCCATCCTCGATCCTACCCGCCTTGGCTTTGTCCATGTGTCCTTTATACGTGTTCCTTGATGACCCTTCCCCTATTTTCTCCCATTATCCCTCCCCTCTGGTTACTGTCAGTTTGTTCTTTATTTCAATGTCTCTGATTATGTTTTGCTTGCTTGCTTGTTTTGTTGGTTACATTCCACTTACAGGTGAGATCAAATGGTATTTGTCTTTCACCCCCTGACTTATTTCACTTAGTGTAATGCTTTCCAGTTCCATCCATGACGTCCTGAAGGGTAGGAGCTCCTTAATAGTTATTTTTGTCTTTAAAAATATAAAACATAGGCAACTGCCAAATAGAGCTTCTGGTTGGCATGAGATACTGCACTGAGCAAAAGCTAGACAAAAGTAACTATCGTTTCTGCTTCGGTTAGCTTGGACCGGCATTTTCATAGGTAAATACCCAAGTGTGGTTAGGCTTTTTTACTCTGTCTTCACTGATTCCAGGTTGAGAATCTTGGTGACAAGATATACATCCATTCTTAAGCATTTTTTTATAAGCAGATGCTTCTGCAGACAAAACATCTTTCCCTTGTGTTAGTCACTCAATCTGGTGTTCACTCAAATTAGGGTTGGAAAATTACTGATATTTCAAGAATGATTGATTATTCAGTCTCACTCAGGAAGTTTATTGATCTGGCTCCTGATAACAAGTTGAGGTGGAGGTACAGGTTCATTCTGATGATGTCATTTAGCTCTTGGGAAAGACAAAAATTAAGAGGAAGGGGTCTCTTCCTTAAGCAAGTAATGTAGTTAACTGCTTTCTGAATTTCTGGAGATTTAAAATTCAACTTCCATAAAATATGGTAAGAGTAGTATTAGAGATTTTAGCAATTGCAATTTAATACTATATTTCAGAGACAAATTGTGCCTTAAATGAGTGCAAGTTTTCTTTTACCTCTTTCCTATGGATCATAGGAAAGGTCAAATATGGAGATCATTTTACCCAGCTGGAATATTGGGTTCTTTGTATGATTCCAGCCAACAAGAGAAGCTGAAGAGCACTTAGAAAATAGTTGCAAGCTGTGATTAAAAAAAAAAAAACAACAAAACACAAAGACCCTGTGTTGCTCTAACTACAGAAAGAATCTTTTAGTGTGGTATAACATCATGATATTTGAGGGACTTGGCATATATTACAGAATATTGCTAAAATGAATAATGTCCCTTGAAGAATTTTGACAGGAAGAATAACTCCCATACACTTTTTTAAATTTCTCAATCATTTCTTAAAACAATACAGGAGTGGAACAGTACTAATAGAATTTTCTGCTGTGATGGAAACGTTTTGTATCTGTACTGACAATAAAGTAGCCATTAGCCCTGGAAGGTTATCAAGTTAATATGTGGCTAATACAACTAGGGAACTGAATATTCTTTTTAAAAAAAGCAATTTTGTTGATGTTAACAGACATATAAAAACTGCCTATCATGAAACCATCAACATAAAAAAGACAGTGACTATTTCTATCACCCCTGAAAGTTTACTGGTGGCTTTTCAAAATCTGTATCATATCACATCCTATCCACTCTCACTTCTGTCCCCAGGCAACCACTGATCTTATTTTTGTTACCATTTCCCAGAATTTTAATAAATGAAATCATATACCAGTGGGATGTACTCTTTCTTGGTCTGACCTCTTTCACTCAGAATCCTTATTCTGAGAATCATGCAATTTGTAGCATGAATAAATTTTTGTCTCAGCTGGAAATTATATCCAGAAGAGATTTAAAGAACTATAGTCCAGGAATAAACAAACTCAGTTCAGTTAAAAATATAAAACAAAAGTACAGTGGAAATGACATTTTCTTGGATTAGACTGGATCTGAGAATACTGATAAACCTTTTATTAAAAGAAACATTTATTGGGATTTATGTCATATAAACTTTACTCAGATTTTTTGCCCTCCTCCAAAAAAAAGAGTTTATTCCAATTTATTGTTGAGTAGTATGGATATTTCACAAATTGTGTAAATGTTCACCTGTTGATGAACATTTGGGTTGGCTCCAGTTTTTGGCTATTTCCAATGAAGCTGCTATGAACATGCATACGACGACTTTTGTGTGGACATATACTTTGATTTCCCTTGAGTAAACACCTAGGCATGAAATGGCTGGATCATAAAGAAGGCATATGTTTACTGTTTTAAGAAACTGGCTAAATGTTTTGCAAAGTTCTTCTACTATTTTACCTTCTCCCAGGAATGTATGAGCCTCAGTTCTTCCACATCCTTACCAAGACTTGGTATGATTCATCTTTTCAATTATAGAAATCTTAATGAGAGTGTGGTGGTACCACATCATGTTTTTACAAACGTATTTTCATGTGTAGACTTATCACTATATATTCATGAAGTATCTGTTCATATCATTTGTTCAGTTTTTAATTGGGTTGCTTGGTTTTTTAAAAGGTATTATAATTGAGGATTTTTTTTTATTTTGAATAAAAATCCTTTGTCAGATTTATTGTTTTAAACTGTTTTTCTCAGTCTGTGGGTTGTCCATAATTTTGATGAAACAGAGTTTTTCAAAAAAAATTTTATAGCTCTTGCCTTTAGTATTGTGCCTAAGAAAGCTTTGCCTTACCTGTGATCACTAAGTTTATCTCCTATGTTTTCTTCTAGAAGCTTTATAGTTTTAGGTTTTACATTTAGGTTCGTGATCCATCCTGAGTTGTCTTTTTCTAGGGTGATAACTATAATTTAAGTTTTTGTTTTTGCAAATGGATATGCAGTTGTTACAATAACATTCATTGAAAAGACTTTCCTTTCTCTACTGCACAGCCTTTGCAACTTTGCCTGAAAATCAGTAGTTCACCCATCTGTGGTTCTGCTTCTGGAGCCTCTTCTGTCCATTGCTGTATTTGCCTAACTTAACTTCAGTACTACATTATCTTGATTACTTATTCCTCCAACTTTGTTATTTTTCAACCTGTTTAAACCATTCTAAGTTTTGAATTTCAGTATAAATTTTAGAATCAGTATGTCATTTTTCTATTTTTTAAAAAGCCTACTGGGATTCTAATTGCCATTGCATTAAATCTATAGTACAAATTGAGTAGAACAGATCTCAGCAATATTAGGACTCAAGCAAGACTCAAGTGCAAGGTGTATCTCTCCATTTATTTAGGTCTTTAATTTCTCTCAGTAACCTTTTATAACTTACAATGTAGTTTTGTCACATTCATCCATAAGTATTTCATATTTTGATGCTATTTTAAGTGACATTTAAATTGTTCAATTTTTACTCTTTATTTCCAGTATATAGAAATGCAGTTTATTTTAATATATTGGACTTATTTAATCTTTATAAATTTATTTTTTGTAGATTTCAACAGTTTTTTAAATGAATAAAAATGGTTTTACTTCTTACTTTCCAATATGGGTGCCTTTTATTCTTTTTTCTTGCATTGTTGCTCCAACTAGTCTCTCTAGTATGATGTCAAATAGGTGTGGTTGGAACAGACATCCTTGTCGTGTACTTTATCTTGGAAGACAAAACAGTCCTTTTACTATTAAATATGATATTTGATCTATCTATGTTTTTCAAAAGTGTTCATTATCAATAGTTCCCTTCTATTCCAAGTGTGTGGAGATTTTTCATCAGGAATGTAGGTTGCATTTTTTTTAATGGTTTTTATGCATCTGTTGAGAATATAATTTTTGGCTTATCAATATGATGAATTACATCAATTGTAAATGTAAACCAACCTTGTTTTTCTGCAGTGAATTCCATTTAACCATGATGAATTAGCCTTTTAATATACTGTTGAATTCATTGGGTAAAATTTTTATTATAATTTGCATGTCTGTGTTCATAATGGTTATTGGTGTGTAGTGGTCATTTATTACAGTATGTCTTTTGAATTTTGGTAATAGAGTGATGCCTCTTTAATACACTAACATGGAAAACATTCCTTTATTTCCAATTCTCTGGAAGAGTTTGTGCAGAATTGATATTGTTTCTTCAAGTGATTGAAAAGTTTCACCAGTATAGTTATCCAGGCCTCAAGTTTTTGTTGGAAGGTTTTAAATTACAAATTCAAATTTTTTAAAAGATTTTATTTATTTATTTTTAGGGAGAGGGAAAGGGAGGGGGAGAAACATTAATGTATGAGAGAAATATTGACCATTGGCTCTCCCGTGTCCCCAGAACCCAGGCATGTGCCCTAGACTGGGAATCAAACCAGCGACCTTTTGGTTCACAGGCCGGCACTCAGTCCACTGAGCCACACCAGCCAAGGCACAAATTCAGATTTTTTTAATAGGTGTGGTAGTGTTACTGACCAAGCTTTGGTAGTTTGTGTCTTTCAAAGAGTGTAGTCCATGTCATCCAAGTTCATAAATTCATTGTCATAAAGCTTTTGTAACATTTTTTATCCTTTCAATATTTGTGAAATCTGTAGTAATACCTTTTCTATCATTTTTGATATTGGTGAATCAAAAATCACAACTGGTAGGTCATGTCATCGTTTTCCCCTGATCAGTCTTTCTATCTATTATCAATGTTATAAATCTCAAGAAACAGGTTTTGATTTCCCTGTTTTTCTCTATTATTTTTATGTTTTCTATATATTGCCTTCCACAGTGACATTTACTATTTACTTTCTTCTACTTTGGGTTTGATTGCTCTTTTTTCTAGCTTTGTTAAAGTAGAAGCTGAGGGCATTGATTTGGGATATTTCTTATATTCTTTTATTAATGATTTCATGCTATAAAATGTCCCCTAGGTACGAATGTAATGGCATCCCACAAATTTTTATATGTTGTGGGTTTTTTTGAATTTTTATTTACTCTCAATACTTTTAAAAAATATTTAATCTTTATTATATTTTTCCATTACCATTTAGTCCTCTTAAACCCTCCTCCCACTGTAATCATCATACTGTGGTCCATATCCATGAACTCTGAATACTTTTTTTAATTTCACTTTTGCTTTTCCTTTGACTTATGGTTCATTTAGTAATTAGTCACCAAATACATGGGAACTTTTCAGAGGTTTTTCTGTTAATTTTTTCTGATTTACTTTATTAAAGTCAAATAACATACTTTGTATGGCTGAATCCTTTTAAACTAATTGAGACTTGTTTTATGGCCCAAAATATAGTCAATATTGCTAAGAATTCTGTGTGTTTTTGACAAGAATGTTTATCTTGCTGCTGCTGGTTACAGTGGTCTATAAATGTCAGTTATGCCGAGTTAGTTGTTAGTATTGTTCTAGTTTTCTAAAACCTTACTTATTTTCTGCCTACTTACGCTATCAGTTATTGGAACAGCATGGAGTCTCCGAAAGAGTTGTAGATTTGTCTGTTCTCTTTGCAATACTACCAGCTTTTGCTTCATATATTTTGCAAGTGTTTTTAGATGTATAAGCATTTAGTATTTTAGATCTTGATGAATTTTATCCTTTATTCATGTGAAATGACTGGTTTCATTCTTGGAAATATTCTTTGCTCTGAAATCTTTGTATGCTATTAATACAACACTCTGGCTTTCTTTTGATTAATTTTAGCATATCCTTTTTCATTCTTTGTATTCAGTTTATTTGTGTATTTATCTATAAAATGTGTTTCTTGTAGGCAGCTTATAGTTGGGTCTTGCTTATTTATTTAATCTGACATTTCTACATTGTAATGAGCTGTTTAGACTAACTTTATTTAATGTGATTATTGATATGGTTATGCTTAATGGTATCACTCTTGCAATTTCTTTTCTGTTTGCCCCATCAAGTTTCTTTTATTTTCTTTTTTGCCCCAGTGGGAGGCAGATGAGATTCTCAAAATATTTTAATTTTACTTTCAGGTTTTTTGGAAGGAGAATTCTAGATTGACAGTTTTTTTTTTTTCTTTCAGTACTTTGTGAAGATTTTGCTCCACTGTTTCTGTGTCTGTTTGCATTGTTTCTAATAAGAAATATGATGTCATCCTTATCTTTGTTTTTCTGAACATAATGTGTTTTTTCCCCCACTGTCTTCTAAAATTTTTTCTTTAGCAATGTGTTTTAGCAGTATAATTATGATGGGTCTTGGTGTAGTTTTCTTTACATTTTGTGTGTGTGTGTGTTTGGGCTTCATTGAGCTTGTTAAATTCATGTATATATAGTTTTCATCAAGTTTAGAAAATTTTCACCTATTATAAATTCAGATATGGTTTCTGTCCCCTCCTCTATATCATCACAATTAGAGAGTCCACTTACACTTATATTAATCCACTTGAAGTTGTTCCATGGGTCACTGATATAATGTTTTGTATTCTTTCTCTGTGTATTATATTTTAAATAGTTTCTGTTGCTGAGTCTCCAAATTCATTAATCTTTTATTCCTCAATATCTGATCTGCTGATAACCTTATCTAGTGTTTTCTTTTTAATCTCACACTTTGTATTCTTATCTTAGATCATTGGTTTTTGTCTTTTTCAAACAATGGAAGGCAGTTACAATCATTTTTTTTTTTAAATCCTTGTCTGATTTTAATAACTTGGTCAGTTGTGGATTCATTTTGATTAAAGATTTATTTTCTCCATATTACTCACATTTTTCTGTTTGTTGGTTTTTTTTTTTGTTTGTTTTGTTTTTTGTTGTTTTTTGTTTGTTTGTTGTTTTGCATGCTGGGTAAATGTGGATTGAATGCCAGATAATTGTTTTTTATCTTTTTGGTTGCTGGATATCTTAGTATTCCTGTAAATATTCTCTGAAAAAAATTATTTGGAAATAGTTTGATTTGGAGGGGGTCTTGCTTTAATATTTGTTAGGTGAAGCTGGAGCAGTGCTTGATCTATGGCTAATTATTGCTGACTGCTGAATACTTTGCCCAGTAAGTGTCCAATAAATCTTCAAGCTTTCCACCAAGTCTGGCTGATAGATACAGGAACTCTACTGGTTTTGTGTAAAGGCTGGCCATTTTTTACCTCTAAACATTTTGGGTGATTTCTTCCCCCACCCTCAAGTAATTTCCTCACATGCTTGCACTGATCAGTACCCAGCTGACTATGTTCTACAAATCTCTAGTGGGTCTCTGCCCCTCTCACTCCACCCCTCCCTCTTTCTCCCCCTCCCCCTTTCCTCTAACACTCTCTCTCTTCCCCCCCTCTCTCTCCCTAGCTCTCCCATCTCTGGTACTCATCCTGAAAACTCCAGCTGCTTCAATCTCTCAGCTCAGTCTCTACAGCTCAGGATGTCTGTTGGCCCTTTCCTGGATTCCCCTTTCCTGCCCAACAGCCTAGAAAACTCCCTCTTGAGCTTTAGTTTTCTTATGTGAGAAAAGTCAAAGCATCTAGAACAAGTTGGTAGGGTTGTTTTTAAAGAATGATACCATATCCATAATTCACATAGGTAACAAGTACTCGTAAATGTAAATTCCATTTTCCTTATATAGTATTACGTATTACATATACTCCCCTCAAGAATCATTTTGAGAAATAGCAGTTCACTCACCACTCCTGAGTCTGCCCCTGGGAAGACCCATTTTTCCTATTCATTATTCCATGGCCCCGGGGTTTTATAACATCCTCTCACCAGCTGTGCTTGCCCCAGGCTGGCTAGCTCTACTCTTTCTTCATCTCTTTAAAACACTTATCATTCTAAGGGGAGCATTTGCTAGCAGACTTTACTAAAGATTCTCAGAGAGAAATTATAGCAGACAGTGAGAGAAAACCTTAAATTCAGTGTTAGTTATTAATACTACTGTATGTAACAGAAATTTTCAGCCGCAGGGAATTCTCTTTAGCTGTGTGCTACATTGTTGGCCTTGACTTTGCCAGGTCCTGGAGGTTCTCTCCCGTTCCTACTTTCTGCCCTCTAGTATGTCTCTCTGTCTCCCTTCTTCCCTCATCATTCTTTTTCTGATCTATCCAGTTGCCTACTCACTATTCACAAATTCCTTTTACTCTTCCATGGAGGCCAAACTAGCTCTCTGCCTTTTCACAACTATACTTTTGGTTTACTTTTGCATAAATAGACATTTAGTGTAGTGCTTTTGTTCAAAAAAGATATAAAAATTTCTCCAGTTTTCCATCCTTCCTAATACAAACAACTGCCATAAATTTTGTGATTACAACTTTTCTTTTTAACATATCTTAGAATAATGTTACAGACAGGGGTGACCTCTGTATCATAAAAGGGAGATATTCCCCTATTACAATAGGAAGTCTAGTAGAAACTTCTTAAAGTCACCTTTTGGTCATAATGGTCTTTTGAAAGATTTACATTTTTGTTAGAAGGACAATCATCCTCATGTAAATGACTCAACCTTAGTAAGTCATTCAGAATTTTTTTGTTAAAGCCAGTGTAGGGACTTGTGCATATGATTCTGCTTTGGCCTCTTTTACCACAGTGGTATGCTTCTCCGCAGAAGGGCCAGTTCTGATGGAGTGGCTGGGAAACTTCCTGGTCTCGCCCCTTTTTCAAACAGGTCATCAGGTCAATAACAAAGATAGAAAATGTCATGTTTTCCAACTTAACATCAGTGTCTGCTGCCTTCACAACATTGATCCCAGTATGTAAAAATGTATTTATTTGTTTAATTGATTGCAAACCGTCTTCCTTACTGAACTATTACTTTTGTGAGGGTAAAGGACTATGTCTGATTCGTGCACAATTCACTCTGTGCTGAACCCGACGTCTGCCCTTTTAAGCACTTCGTAAGTGTTTATTGTTGAATAGTTCTGAGAAATTAGGCTCTTTCAGACACAAAGTAAAGCCCAGTAAAATACAAACAAAGGATTGTGTTTATCATCCAATACCAATGTTATTAGTGAGTAAGAGGTAGAAGCTGATGTCTCTTCCAGATTATGCTACTGTTTTAGGGTTTATTAATAAGCAAAGCTGGTATTTATGTCTTTATACAAGTACCATCTCTTCTTAAATTAGAGAGCATTTAGAAGCTTTGAGCTAAGTGGAAGAAAGTGTGTTCACGTAGAGGTCTTATTATGTGGGATGTGAGTGTAGGTGTGAGTAGAAGGAGGAGGACGTGAGAGAAGTCAGTGATAGGTGAGCCTGAGATTAAAGTGCCCCTGAACTCTGAACAACCTTTGTGTAGATAGCTGTGTAGGAGAGGGGAAGTGTGTGGGTACATATGTACCGAGTAGCGTTACATGGTCTGTTGAAGCAATTGGATCTAGAAGGGCACCCACATGAGTTTATTATATCACCAAGACTTGGCAGTAATAATTATGTTTGTATAAGCATGGAAGGACATAGACTGAAAATGTCAACCATGTCTTTGGTGCTGGGATTCTGAGTGGTTGTTTTTCTACTTTGTGCTTTAAATGCTTTTCCAACTTTTCTACAATGAACAATATATATTCAGAGAGGTTTTAGTGTGTCACTTTTGTCATGTATATTTGGTGAAAATTATTTATTTTACAATCACATGGAATACAAATTAAAAGCTACCCTAAGAAGCACACACTCTAAGTATTGCTGAGTTATCAGGTAATTTGACAGCCAAAAGGCTTGCAATGTTTATTGATTTTAGGGTACATAAGTTATTTAAAACTCTTTACCTAAACTTTTAGAAATTTTTTTTCCCTTTTCTTCACAGTACCAATTTTTGTCTAGAGGTTTTATGGCTTATTAACATGCAATATTTTATTTGACCTAATGGCTCTATAGACTTTTTAAATGAACTCATTTGACTATGGAAAAATTCCTTACATGTCAATTTGTAATGTAAATGAACTCCATTTTATTTTATTTTTTAAATTAAAATTTTATTGTTGTTCAATGACAGTTGTCCCCATTTCTCTCCCATCACTCTCCCCTGCCCTGCCCACCCCACACCTTTCACTTTCAATCCTCACCCCGTCACCCATTGCCTTTGTCCACGGGTCCTTTATACGTGTTCCTTGGCTTAGCCCCTCCCCTTCTTTCCAGCCTGGCTCCCCTCCGATCACTCTCAGTTTGTTCTTTATTTCCATGTCTCTGGTTCTGTTTTGCTTGCTTGTTTGTTTTGTTGATGAGCTTTCACTTATAGATGAGATCATATGTTACTTGTCTTTCGCCACCTGGCTTATTTCACTTAGCATAACGCTCTCCAGTTCCATCTATGCTGTTGTGAAGGGTAGGAGTTCACTATTTCTTCCTGCTGCATAGTATTCCATTGTGTAAATGTACCACAGTTTTTTGACCTACTCATTTCCTGATGGACACTAAGACTCTTTCCAGCACTTGCCTATTGTAAATAATGCTGCTATGAACATTGGGGTGCACAGGTTCTTTTGAATTGCTGTTTCAGGATTCTTAGGATATAATCCCAGAAGCAGAATTGCTGGGTCAAAAGGCAGTTCTATTTTTAGTTTTTTGAGGAAATCCCCTACTGTTTTAAAGGCTAATAATTTCATTGGAAGCTGATTATAAAATTATGCTATTAATTTTGACATTTTATATTCACTTCACTCTATATTCTCATGTTTTATCCTCCATGTCAAATAATATAAATAAACATGTTTCATTATTTGCTTGGGATGTTTGACCACAGCTTAATGAATTTTATGTTGGCATACATTAATGTCCCAATAATTTTTCTACCTACAAAGTATTTGACTTATAAATGAGATAATTTCCAATGACATACTTCCTGTATACTGCAGAGTCTGCACTTTAAAACGGGCATATTTAAAAACTAAAAAACTCAACTAGTTGGTTTCAGTATTGCTAATATAATTTCTATTAAATTCTTCTCAGAAAAGTATGTTAATTTATTGTATTTGAAATCTCATTCTTTCCTTCTTTGGTTACTGTCACTTCTAAGATCTTCAAATCATCCCAATAAATTATAGAATACTCTAGATTTGCAGTGCCCAACATGGGAGCCAGCGGTGGCTGTTGAGAACTTGAAATGTGGCTACTCTAAAATGAGATGTGCTGTAAACATTAAATACACACTGGATTTCAAAGATCTATTATGAAAAAATGAATGAGAATATTTTACTGGTACATGTTTTAATGATGATATTTTGGCTATATTGGCTTAAGTAAAACACATTATTAAAATTAATTTCACCTCCTTTTACCATTTTAGTGAAGCTATTAGAAAATTTAAATTATATATGTGACTCATATTTGTGGTTCACTTTATACTTCTGTTGGGCAGGGCTGCTTTAGAGCTTGCTTCTTCATCAAGGAGACATGTTCTACCAAAATTTGTTGATGAATGAAGCCCTCAGTTCTTGCAAATCGGTATCCACCAAACTCTCTGCCATTATGTCTGTGTCCCCTGGACCTCACCGAGATGCCTCCTGTTGTATATTACAGCACAGGAATTTTCCCTGCTCTGACCTTTGGGTGTTGTTTTCAAGAAACATTTCCTATCGACCATTGATGTACATGAATCCCAGTCACTTTTCATTGGATGAGGCTGAGTCCCTATACAATAGATCAAGGATTAGCACAGAAAACCAGCTAACAGGAATTTAAAGTCAGCAATCAAGAGATTAAGGAAATAGACAGTCACTTGCTTGGGCTAATAGTGGTTGCTGGTGTCTGCAATTTAACGTGGATGTGCGTGTCTGTTCACCCCAAGGGGGTCAGCCATGTCAGAACCCATTTGCGTCATCATATCTTTTCCAGATTTTTGTTAAGAGCTTTTACCTTTTACAAAGAATGATTCCTCAAATCCTAAGACTCTTCTAAGCGTGCACATATTTTTATGTTTTTTGTTAGAGGTTTGTGATCCAGAATGAAATATTAAATACCCAAATTCAAAGCATGGGCTCTTGAGTTTCTTATGTAACAGAGGTAATGATTATAAAGTACAAATTTTCATAGGAGAAGTGTCTCATTATCCTGAAAACACAGCAGTATAGTACCAGTTGTAAATTGAAGTATTCTTTTTTGTGTGGTTATTTTATTGATGAAAGCTGCTATTTTATTCTAAAATAGTAATTATAAAAGGATAAAATTGATTTCTAGTATTTTTATTATAAATATGAACTCAATCATTCTTTTGTACTGTAATGGATAAATTGTCACATTTTTAATATTCACTATATTAATACTTATTTTAAGTCTGCTATGATATATGTGTAACTATTTTACATGTGAGTTATTATGACTATGTTTAAAATAGCGTTGTTATGGTTGGCTTGACACTTCAAATCTTTCTCTATAGCTATGTGTATGTATGTTAGAGTAACAGTATAATGGATTTCCACTTTTTTTTCTAATAATGTTTGAAGTTAGATTCATACTCTTTTCTAAGAGAAATGTTTCATCTTTAAATGGATTTTATCAAACTTCCAGCAGCACTTGACAACATGGGGAGTCTGGCATGAACTTACTGTGCTTAAAATGCTCAAAAAGCATCATTTCAGTTATTTAATAGGTCTTCCACAGGTATTTCCACTGTGTCCTGAGCCACAGGCTTCCAGCTCGGGTGGTTTGGGTACGGTATGAGTTTACAAAGCAAAAAAAAACCCAAAAAAACAAACAAAAAACCCCACAAAAAAACCCTAATTGTCCTTTAATATGCCCCCTTTAAAAAATTCCACTAAGTGAATGAGCCTCAAAGTGCAGAGTGAAATGGAAAGATCATCTTTCTCCCTCTTTTTAAAATATGAGGCTGGAGAGTAGAAGTCACACATCCAGGTGACATAAATGAGTGACACATAATGAGCTGAGATTATGGACAAATAAAGAGCTCATGCTCTTTATATGTCACTTAGGAATTCTATTTGATAGCAGGTAAGACAGGCTGAAAGTAAGAGTGTTTTAGCCAAGATGACTTTTCTCTTATAAAAGATAACTTTTAGGCAGAAAGTCTGAGACTACAGTGGTAACTCCATGGCCATCAGAGATTCAGGGTCTTTGTACCACATAGCAGACCACCCCAGTGTCATAAACAAGAATATTCTATTGCTTATAGGTCTGCAAATAAGCTGGGAGAATTTTCTGATCCTGGCTGGTATTTTGACTGCATTTGTATTCCTCACTGGGTTGAGTAAGTAGCTCTGTTAATATTGACTGAATTCGTATATTTGGAGGACTGGCCATAGGTAACTTAGTATGGCCTCAGCTATGACAAATGGGCCCCATTCCACATGACCTCTCATCATTCTTCAGCATGAAATACCTCACGTATCAGTGGAAGGCTCCCTAGAGGGAGTAACAACCACTGGGAGCCTGTTGAAGTCTAGCTTCAGAACTGATGCTCTGTCACTTCTGCCACATCCTCTTGGCCAAATCAAATCATAAGGCCATCCCAGATTAAATGGGTTGGGAAACAAGTTCCACATCTTGATGTTGCAAATTGTATGAATAAAAAAGGATGCTGGACAAATTAGGCTGCAATAAATCTACCACTTTGGCATCTACCTGAAAAGACGATGAATGCACAGCTTCTATTCTTACTTCATGGTCTAAGGTGACTGCTGTAACTCCAGGCATCACCTTGATTCTCCAGGCATAGGGGTCATGACTGCATTCTGACTTATCTACTGAGCTTTCCCTGAAGTCTCACTGCAACACTTAGGCTTGTACATTACTGACCGCTCCTGACTTTCAAAGTACAGAAAATACTATCTTTTATCTGATACCTTGTGCCCAAACAAAATCAGAGTTCTCGTGCTCTGGAAGCCAATAGTGAGTCAGTAACCAGCAGTATCACACATTTTAATCACAGAGCCCAACTTTTATTTTACTTTGATTATTGGGCAGTATTATCAGATATTCTGACTTTTCAAAATTCCTCACAAATACAGAAATTTTACGTGAACTCTTCTGTAATAAATATGTGAATACCTAACTCAAACATTTTTAATTTTTATTTTGAAATAATTTTAGACCTACAGAGAATTTGTAAAAATAGTACAGTTTCTAGACATTCTTCCTATCTAATATTAACATTTTATATAACCTGAGTAGAATGATCAAAAATAGGAATTTAGAGATGGTATAAGACTATGAATGAGGAGTTGGCAAGCTTTGTCAGTAAAAGGCCAGATAGTAATTATTAGTAATGTCTGTTTTTGTTATCATTGAAGCACAAAAACAGCCACATACAACATGTAAACGAGAGTATCAGTGTTTTAATAAAACTTTATTTACAAAAATAGATGGCAGACCATATTTGACTCATGAAATGTAGTTTGCCAACCCCTAATACGAACTAAGCTAAAGACCTTATTTGATTTCATCAGTTTTCCCATTAGTGTCTTTTTCCTGTTCAGTCCAAGAACTCAAATTCCATTTAGTTGTTATGTCTCCTCAGTCTCCTTCAGTCTAAGACAGTTACTCTTTCTTTTCTCATCTTTCATGAACTTGATGTTTTTCAAGTATACTAGTCAGTTATTTTGTACAATGTTCCTCAAGTTTGATTTGTCTGATGGTTTCTTATGATTAGATTGAGGTTATGCATAAGTACAGGTACATATGAGTTAGTGTACATACATATATTTCCTGACTCTGACTGCTGAATGAGCCTAAAATCAATGACATCCCAGTAGCAAAGAGCATACCTAGCTCCTAGATCTAAATTTCTAAATCCCATTCTCTAATAAAAGGAACCAGGGCTCTTTGGAAAAATTGATTCCGTGGCTGGGGCAGAGAAAATATGAATTTCCCAGAATATTAATGTTTTCAGAAATATTTTGAGTAAGATAGCACTCAAAAAAGAGCAAGAGCATGTCCAAAGACACATGAACCCATCTGACAGAGTTCCCAATGGCCAAAACTGGGACAAGTTGAGCAACAAAATATGTAATGAGTTTTGGATTGTAACACCTAGAATAAAATAAATATCCCCAAGTACATGCTAATGTAAATAAGTAGCTGAATGTGTAAATGGGATGAAGGGACAGTGTTTCTTTATGGAAGATGCCCAATTAAATACATGGAATTAAAATAAACTCCAGTGAATGAATTAGAGGAAATAGAAAATTACCATTAAGCAAATGCCATAGTAGTAATTGTTGCAGACACAATCCACTGAAGTTTGCTAAAATCAGTGGGCTGACATTTGTGGAGAACAGGATATTTGTGTACTCTAAAAAGTGTCACCCCCAAAATATTTACTAATTACAAAGGGGGGAAATAGTAACTTTTTACTACTAGCAGATATCACCTTAATCAAACGATCAAGGTTAATATCATTAGTAATAAGACTTACTGATATTGTGAACGCCCTATTCCAATGTTTAAACATCAATTTGGTTAGTGATATTTTGACCTTGTATCATCAGTTTGAAGCCTCTACCATAAAGCCCACCTTTGATGATACATGATTTATGACAGCTTTGTCATAAAAATTAAAAAATAAGTAATTTATTTTCTTGCCTCTTAGAAAACAATATATTTTCTTGCTAAGTAGAAAAAAGTTAAATATGACTCAATCATAGTAGGTTAAATGAAGTATAGATGTGTTTGATACTCACTATATTAAAATCATAATTTGTACAGCTTCTAGAGAGAAAAAAAACGACTAACTACACTGCAGTTTTAAAAAATCAAGAAGACACTAAATGGTTATGTCTTTGGGCCAGTCATTTCAAACTTGGAGCTTATACATTGACCATTCTATTCAATTTAATATCCTAGGGTATATCTCTTTCCTTTCTAGCACATATAGCTGATCATTTTGCTTTAGGTACTAACACTTTAAGTACTTGATAAAAATCCTTGTGCTGTTTTTCTTTCAGCCAGATAGCCAAAGTTCTATCGTGTTTTTCTTTGCTTAAAAAAATTCTTGTGCTTCATTTTGTTATGTATTTGCTTAACACCAGTTCTACCCAGAATCACTTACCCTTATAAGGATTTCAATTTATTCAAACACACTGCCCATTGAAGATGAATTTCAGAAGTGAAATTGTTGTATGTAGCCATCACATAGAGAGACAGGGTTGCTGAGGTTGCTGCTTTTCGACTGTGACATTTCTAAGTTGACTGAACTATAGTCATGCTTCTTACATACATTTTAGTTGACTCTTTAAATTTAAACTTCTGAACAATCATATTGAAAAAATGTAGCCAGTGGCCCAAAAAACAAGATTTATAAACCTAAAGATCCATGAATTTAGAATGTGTGCATATGAATAAAAATTGGGTAGGAATGTGAATATTTGGAATAATTTATAACACATTACAAAATTAAAAAGCTGACAATGCAAACATCCCAACATAAGAAACAATATAATTCTATTAATAGACTGCCTATCCCATCTCTGTAATACATTGTGGCTGAAAATACTTTATATCTTTACCTTTAAATATAAAAGTTATTTTGAAACATTGTTCTATAGAGAGAACAAAAACATAATACAGTCTTTCCTTCAAGATGTCTGATTGAATTTTATTTTTATTACTGACATTTAGAAAAGTTTGCTTTGGCATCACATCTTGTTATCAATAATGGCAAGTATACTTATTTAGAATTCATCAAATTTTGGAAAACCTCTATCACATGTCTTGAATATATGAACCCTAAGAAATCAGTATTTGTGACTAGCTTGTACAGTCACTTACTTACAGAAGTAATCTTAATACTTTTTAAATTGACAAACCATATCACCAGCTACATGTCAGTGTTTACTTTGTTGTGACTATTTTGAGGTTTATATGATCTTCGTAATCATCATTTTGGTCAAATCAGGAAGAACTTAAATATTTCCTGGTGTTCATATGATTCATTTGACTTTATTAATTAATTGTCAAACAAGAACCTATCCATTACTTCTGTTCACAACTTCCCTCTTAGTGAATGCTTTGGGTATGATCTTTTGGATAAATACTAAATTATTTTCAGTAATACAGGCTCCTCCAATGTCAGAATTATTTCTGTTTTATATTTCATTACTTTTTCCTTAGTTCTCTCTTATTTTATTTTATTTTTTTCCTCTGGAAGTGACAAATTTAAGCCCGAAAATTTTATTCACTTTTAAAAACCATGGTTCTTCAGATAAAAATATATGTATATATCGTTTTTTAAAATGTGATTTGTTTTGTGTGTGTGTGTGTGTGTGTAATTCCTTCACCTTTTTCACCCATACCCACCCACCTCCCTTCTGACCGCTATCAGTTTGTTCTCTGTATCTGAGTCTGTTTCTATTTTGTTTGTATCTTTATTTTGTTTATTACGTTTCACACGTAAGTGAAATCATATAGTATTTGTCTTTCTCTGCCTAGCTTATTTCACTTAGCGTAATACTCTCCGGGTCTATATCTATATTCTATCACAAAAGGTAAGATTTCCCTTTATTCAGCTCAGTAGTATTCCATTGTGTAAGTGTACCACAACTTTTTTATCCACTCATCTACTGATAAGCACTTGGGTTGCTTCAAAATCTTGGCTATTGTAAATAATGCTACAGTGAACACAGGAGTGCATACATTCTTTCAAATTAGTGTTTCAGGTTTCCTCGGATGCATTCCCAGAAGTGGAATTACTGGGTCATAAGGCAGTTCCTTTTTCTTTTTCTTTTTCTTTTTCTTTTTTTTTTTTTTGAGGTAACTACATACAGCTTTCTACAGTGGCCGTACCAATCTGCATACCTACCAGCAGTGCATTAGGGTTCCTTTCTTTCCACATTCTCGTCAACACTTGTCTGTTGATTTATTGAGGATAGCCATTCTGGCAAGTGTAAGATGGTATCTCAGGATTTAATTTGCATTTTTTTAATGATTAATGACATTGAGCATCTTTTCATATGTCTCTTGATCATCTGTATGTCCTCTTTGGAGAAGTATCTCTTCAGGTCTTTTGCCTATTTTTTAATTGGATTGTTTACGGGGATGGGGTTTGTGCCGAGTTCTCTGAGTTCTTTTTAAATTTTAGATATTAATCCCTTATGAGATGTATCATTGGCAAATATGTTCTCCTATTCAGTCGATTATCTTTTCATTTTGTTGTGCAAAAACTTCTTAATTTGATATAGTCCCATTTATTTATTTACTTACTTGTTTCCTTTGCTGGAGAAAATATATTAGAAAAAAATATTACTATGAGAAACGTCTGAGATTTTACTGCCTGTTTTCTTCTAGAAATTTTATGGTTTCAAGTCTTAAATTTAGGTCCTTCATCAATTTTGAGTTTATCCTCGTATACAGTGTAAGAAAGTGGTCCAATTCCATTTTTGGCACACGTCTTTCTAGTTTTCCCAACACCATTTATTGAAAAACTATCTTTACCCCATTTCATGTTCTTGTCTCCTTTGTCAAATACTAGTTGACCATAAGGACATGGGTATATTTGTGGGCTCTCTATTCTGTTCCATTAATCTATGCCTGTTTTTAGGCCAGTACCAAGCTGTTTTGATTACGATGGCCTTGTAGTACAATTTTATATCAAGTAGTGTGATTCCTCCAACTTTCTTCTTCTTTCTCAAGATTGCTGTGGCTCTTTGGGGTCTTCTGTGGTTCAACATAAATATTTTGAATACTTGTTCTAGCTCTGTGAAATACCCCATTGGTATCTTTATAGGAATTGCATTGAATGTATAGATTGCTTTGGGAATTATTGCCATTTTAATGATATTAACTCTTCCTGCCCATGAACACAGTGCATGCTTCCACTTATTTGCATCTTCCTTGGTTTCTTTCTTCAGTGTCGTATAATTTTCCAAGTAAAGGTCTTTACATCCTTGGTAAATTTATTCCTGAGTATTTTGGTGTTTTGATGCAATTATACATGGAATAGTTTCTTAGTTTTCCTTTTGTATAGTTCATTTGATGTATAATAATGCAACTGATTTCTGGATGTTTATTTTGTATCCTGCTACTTTACTGAATTCATTTATCAGGTCTAGTATTTTTTTGGTGGAATCTTTAGGGTTCTCTACATACAGCATCATGCCTTGTGCAAATAATGACAGCTTTACTTTTCTTTCCAGTTTGGATGCCTTTTATTTCTTCTTGTCTGATTGCTGTTGCTAGGATTTCCTGTGCTGTGTTGAATAGGAGTGGTAAAAGTGGACATCCCTGTCTTATTCTTGATCTTAAAGGAAATGCTTTTAGTTTTTGCCTGAGTATGATGTTGGCTGTGGGTTTGTCATACATGGCCCCATCCTAGAGCCCCACAGCTCAGTCTGTCCCAGATTCTGCCTGGAGCCAGAGCTCAGCCTGGAGGGCCACTGAGAGTTGGGAGGGTGGAGCTGGTGGATCACCCATAAACAGGAGTCACTGGTCAGACTTGAGGGAAGATGAGGAATGTGGTCTCCACCCCAGAGCCACACAACCCAGTCTGTTCGGGATTCTTTCCAGACCTCCTCTCCAGTGAGGGACCACTAGGAGTCTGAAGGGTGGGGCCAGCAGGAGCTTAGAGGACAGGGCGAGGCTGTCTGCGTTTCTTGGGAATGTGAAGGGAATGGGCTCCACACGGAGGCCATACAACTCAGCCACTAACATCCCCTGAGTCTGCCCAGACCTCTGCTCCCTGTTCCAGACAGCTGACTCCTCAGCAGGGCTTGAACTCTGCAGGGTAGGACGGTAAGGAGACCAGAGGCTGTTGCGTTCCCAACAGGGCTGTTGCATTCCCAACAGGGCTATTGCATTCCCGCAGGCTGATGCCATATGGAAGGGAGTGCTCCACCTAAAAAGATAGCATCTGTGGTGTGGAAGAGGGACCCCAGCACAGGGATCCTGGTGGCTGACACTTCAGCTCTCTTCCCAGTGCCACAAACCCCAGCCTCTCCTTACGTGACTCTAGTCTGCGCCACTCTTCCTCTGTCAGAGTCCAGCGTGAGTGACTGTAAACACAGTTTTGTGCATTGCCCCTTTAAAAATGTGCCTGTATCTCTAGCAGATGCCTATCTCTCCCTGGTGAACAGAATTCCCACTGATTTTCATAGCCCGATGTTGTTTGGCACCTCTTCCTAGCTCTGGTGCTCTGGGCTGGGGAGGCTGGTGTGGAGTTCAGACCCCCTGCTCTTCAGGGGAAACCTTTGCAGGCTGAGTTATCCCTCCAGAATATTAGCCACAGCGCATGAGAGCAGGCCAGCCCTTTTCACAGCTCTGTCCGTCCTACCAGTCTTGATATGGCTTCTTCTGTAAATGCTTGGTTATAAGACTTCTGTTCAGCTAGTCTTTAGGTGGTTATTCAGGTTGATTGTTCTGTATGTTAGTGGTAATTCCAGGTTGGTCCTGGGAGGAAGTGAGTGTAGCTTCCACCTATTCTACCACCATTTTGGATCTCTAATTACCCTCCAATCTTCAATAAATAAATATGATGATGATACAAAAATGTTCCCTTTCATAAACAATCAAAGCAAGGAAGTTTAATTTCTCACTTGCTTTAATGCCACCTTCAGAACCTTTTTATATTGCAGTTATATTATATGTTCAAACATTGTTGACTTTGTAAATAAAATTTTTTGTGAATCTTTGAAACTATATTTTAGCATACTTAACATGTTGATGTGCTCATACTGCAAGACTTAAGAAGCTTTATAAAAGTCAGATTTCCTCCATGCATATATATCAAGAAAGAGGTGCAGGGTATGCAGCCTTTGTGCCATGAGGCTGGGTCAGTGAGGACATAGAGGTGTCCGAGAACACCTGGAAGCTGTGACTACATTTGATGACCAGCAAACACTGAACTGTCGTGGAAATTGACTGCATAACACATAAATATATCCCACTATTTACAAACTCAAAGCATCCCCAACTCAAGTTTTCTTTTAGCTAGAGCCCCAGAATAGCTATAGCCAACCCAACTCCATGCAACACCTAGAGAAGTGTGATGTAGGAAGTTGGAATGCAAAGAGACAGCTGTCTTAGCCAGTTGCTGTTAAAATATCTTACATTTGCATATTTTGAAAATATATATAACCATGTGAACATATTGCAACGTCCTTCTTAGGCTTCCAAGAACAAGTGAGTGACCATAAACCTTTGACTTCATGATACATTTATCTCTTTTCCTTATCGTGCAGGAAAAATATCAGAAGCCAAGTCAATGAGGACATTAATAACAAATTAGTAGCTGAGTGTTGGCAATTCAGTGAAATCCTGAAATGCCCTGTAATCTTACCTTTGAGAGAAGTTTCTGAAACTTGACATTAATCCTTAAAAAGATCATACTCCAGGATCAAAAACTTTAATAAACTCTTTTAAACTAGAAATTATTATTATTATTTTTTTAAGTCAGGCTGGCCTTTCTTGGAATGGGCCTATACAGGTGAGGGAGCCAGGGTTTTGTGCTTCATTTATTTATTTATGATTCAGTTTCTGTTACTAATTTTTATCTAAATGGGCTCAGGAACTTGAAGTTCAGACCCCCAGTTAAGAATCCTTGCTTTAAAGAGGGAAGGGAGCAGTTATACCATATGATCTCACCTGTAAGAGGAATCTAATGAACAAAATAAACTAACAAAGAAAATAGAACCACAGGCATGGAAACATGGAGCAGGCTGACAGTGACCAGAGGGAAGAGGGGTGGGTAGAAGGGGATAATAGTGGAAAGAAGGGGAAGGGACTAAGAAAAGAACATGTATGAATGACCCAGGGACATGGACAACGGTGTGGGAATTGACTGTGGGAGCAGGGGGTGGGATGAGCGGAGGGGGGGCAAAGAGGGAAAAATTGGGACAACTGTAATAGAACAATTAAAAAAATGGACTCTGTGGTAGCCCTTCTCTCTTGGTATCCTGTCTTTTTCTCTCCCTGTGTTTCCCCACCATTCCTTTATCTTGTCCTCTGTCTTTGGAAATCTAAGCTCAGCAGGATCAGCATGGACAGGTGCAGATTCATTGAAGTGGAGATTAGAGACTCTTCATGTTCCAGAGACATTATCACCAGGTTTTGAGCTATTATATTTTACTGTTTTCTATATCAGATTAACTCTAAGTTAATTTCCATACAACTCAAACACTTAGAAATTAAAATAGCTTTTGCAAACCTAATGTCGTATAGTGACTCAGAGTATCTGAAGTTCTTACATACACATTATTTTATTTAATCCTTTGAAAATTGTACGGGTATGTGCCACCATGTGAATGCTTGCTGTCATTACCTTGGGTTCAGAATGAGGAAGCTCTGGTACAGAACGGTTTAGTCAATTAAATTCAAAAGACAAGTACACACCAAAGGGTTAGAACTTGGGGCGGGTAGCAAATAAAAACTTAAGTGCTTTTTCTGTTCAAGCAGAAAACCAGTATATCCACACTTAATTGTTCAGTTGATTTTTCAACATAAGAGGCAGTTACTCCTAAAATGAAAGTCAATACTTTGTAAACTGCTCTTCCAGATGAAAAGAACATTAACAGGAGAGTGTTACCTATAGTTCATCATCCTGAAAGGCTCTATCCTTCCATTGTCTCAAGGGGAATGTCTCATAGAGGCCAGGCATCTAAACAGAGTACTTTCCTGTAGGAAAAGGTGAGATGTTTTTAAAAATCAAGTTTAATTATTACCTGAAAAGAAAAAGGAGTTCCCAACCCATATTTGAGGACATCGAAAGACAGCAAGTCGTTCTGTAGGTTCCTGAGAAGTCTCCCTAGAGAGGATTCTCTGCAGTTGACGGGCACGTTGGGATTGCGGTCCCCTGTGTCACAGTAACCTGGCTTTGAATGAAAGGGTCCATTTTGGAGCGGATTACGTTTTCTACATCCCCAAAGTTACTTATTCAAATTTTTAGTGTTCCTATTATGTTGTTTTCTCACACGAATATAGCTTATTCCAACCGTGAGGAAAGAGGAAGGGGTGCTGAGTACAGCTGTGGATATAAATATTTTACTTTATAGAGAGACAAAGATCACAGAGGGGCAGGCGAATAGCAGGAAGCAAATGTGATGTTGTTTTCAATTCTACAGAGAAGGTTTATATTAAACTGTCCCTGCCGGCGTGTTTTCTGCTTGGCTTTTACACTGTCAAACCTGGTAATGAAATCTTTGTGTATCTAGAGTTTACCTATTGGATGAGCGTGGCATCTAGTTGAAGGTATGGAATCATTCACATTGTAAAGTGTACATAAAGACGAAGCTATCATAAAATGTCACAGCACTGAAGACATGTTTTCAAGAAAAGATGATCCATATTAATTTCTTCTGGAAAGATTCTTCTTTAATAAAAATAATAAAAAGGTTAAAAACTAAAACGTGGGTTAGGTCCATAAAATTCATTGTTTTCTCTTTACTCTTGTCTCACAGTTGTTGGAAGACTTTGATCTGATGAGGTTTAGCATTTTTCATGATTTCATACTTATTGGAGTTCATTTGTCCAGAATTTAATATTAATGAGGCCAAGGTCAGAGCCTACTCTCTTTAAGAGAGAGGGGAAAAAATTGTGTGTTCCAACAGAATAGTGCAGACCACATATCAAACCAACCGTTCACAAATTTGCATCTCCAGGTACAAGGGGAAATGGATAAAAGGGTGAATAATGCAGCAAACACTTTAAGATTGCAGGGCCGATGGAGCCATTTCATCCTGGATCTAAAATGCCTGAAGTTGTATCTGTATCAGATATTCATCCTTGAAAGGATGGATCCCTTGAGGAGGGAAAAAAAAGTGTGTTCAGGCACTAAATTATTAAGACAAATATGGTTGATGGTATAGCTCTGTTCTGTTCTATATATAATAGAATCTTAGAGTTTTTTAGTAATTTGCCAGTGAGCCCAGGAATAAATGCATATCTCAGCGTAAGGTGCCATTGGTAATAAAGTTTTTGGTTTTTTGTTTGTGCCCAATACGGAGAGGCCAGTTTATCAGATAATCTATGGAAACAAAATGTGCAAAATGGCAAAGACTCATGCGTTAATAAGTTAGCTGTGCTTCTTTCATAGATATATCTCTATTTTTGGAACACACATTACAGCCATTGAGATGCTTTTTTTCCTTGTAAGTCAAAATGTAGGCTAACCATATACAACTTGTTCAAGTTATTCACAGGTGAAAGGTCACTGCTTTTAGGTTTTAAGAATTAAATTCAGTTATCTAAAGCACTGCTTAGGTTGGTTTTATAATTAATAAAAACAAGGGCCAACATTTTATGCTATCATTATTGGCCAGAAATATTACATAGGCCATTTTCACTTTACCCTCAAGACCACTCTGTGTTATAGAAAAGGGTGTGCCTCTCCAGTTGTCAGATGAGTAAATATACTGGGGGATAATGAATTGCCCTAAACCATGCAGCGAGTATAAGGTAATCAGTATAAGGTAAAGTATAAATCAGCATGTCTGCTGATTCTAAACCTAGCCTCTTCCTCTTAAAGTTAGATATATTAAATTTTATTAAAATTAAATATTAAATTTAATTGGTATCTGCAGCTCGTATTCAGATATACTGTATCAATTGCTTCAGAATGGTATAGCTATTATCTGAACATAGTCTACTGAACACTCAGATTGCTTTTTTTTAAGTTAGTAATAACAGTATTGTTTTATCAAAGATGTACTTGTACAGATCATGGTTTCTTAGTGGCATGTTTAAAGAGAAGGACATTTGAGAGGAGAGTTTTAGCGATGATCTAGGCAATATTAAAGTAATTTTATGGCATTTGATTTATTATTCACCTGGTTATTTGCAGAATAAAAATTAAAAGTAATGGTAATTCTTACAAAATAAGCTCAAAACAAATATTAGTTAATTATAAAGTATAATAATAATGTTATTAATAAAGTATAAAAATAAAATGTATCTAACTCATTTTGTTTTTATGGGTCAAGGTATTATTTTTTGTAAAATATACTAAATTATGTTATTGTTATGCAGTAGACCCATGTGGTTATATCAACCCTGAAATTATGTTTCCTGACAAGGTGACTTATGTTCTAATATTCTGAAATATATGAAGAGAATATCACAGGACTTTAAAAGGAAATTGTTTGTATTTATATTTTAGTTGATTTTAAACTAAATTGTTTTTATATTTAACTACAGCTGACATTCAATATTATTCATTTCAGGTGTATAGCATAGTAGTTAGACATTCATATAACTTACAGTGATAATAAATGTCTAACAGGTGGGTACAAGGTAAGTCTTGACTCCCAGTAAGTCTTGTACCCACCTGACACCATACCTAGTTATCACAATATTATTGGCTATATTCTCTATTCTGTACCTTACATCCCAGTGACTATTTTGTAACTGCAAATAGGTACTTAATAATCTCTTCACCTTTTTCATCCATCCTCCCAATCCCCCCTCCCATCTGACTACCCATTTTGAACTAAATTAAAAGCACATAAGAACTGAGCTTTCAGAACCATCCTCCTAAGATTTCTTGGTACCTGTGCAAGACATTGCATTTAAGCAAGTCCTACTTATCTTGGCAATGGTAGTTTAACACATAGGGCATGCTTTTAAGAAAGTTATTTCACCAACAAGTTACTTTCCATGAATGAAAAATTAATTGATGTTAATGTTGTTGTTGTTTTTCCCTATTCCTCACCTGAGGATATTTTTATTCATTAGAGAGAGGGAGAGAGAGAGGGATGGAGAGAGAGAGAGAGAGAGAGAAAGAAATATCCATCAGCTGACTCCTGCATGCACCCAAAGTGGGGGTCAAACCCTCAATCTAAGTATGTACACTGACCAGAGATCAAACCTGCAGCCTTTTGGTGTATGGAGTGACACTCCAACCAACTGAGCCAGCCAGAGCAAGTAAATCAAGGTTAAATTTAAACACTTTAAAATATCGAGATGTAAACTTAATTGGAAAATCTTTGCAACCACTTTAAAACATAAATCTGTATTCCTAAGGAAGTCTTAAATTTTTTTACGTACACTAGAAAGTAGATACTTAAAATGTAAAGCCCTCATTTTTTATGTCTTAGGGTACTGACATTTTTACAGAAAATACAAGTCCGCTAAGTGCATACATTGTGCCTACAGTTAACTGATGCATATAATAAAATAAAAGCAGGCATTTCTTATTATTATTCAAGGAGGAAAAAATGGAGTCCTCTTCTGGGAACAGTTTGAGTTTTCCCCTAGTGAATAAGTGGACTATAAACCTATAATTATTTTCAGGAAAGTTTCTGTGCACTTGTCTGAAAATGGGATGAACAATGATTACTATCAGGAAGAAGAAAAGAACTGGATCTGGAATTTGTCCTTTTAATAGGTTAGGAGAGAATAACTGCTTTCATTTCCTGGATTTTTCTTGAAGCACATG
Source organism: Pteronotus mesoamericanus (assembly GCF_021234165.1). Classification (NCBI taxonomy): domain Eukaryota; kingdom Metazoa; phylum Chordata; class Mammalia; order Chiroptera; family Mormoopidae; genus Pteronotus; species Pteronotus mesoamericanus. The sequence goes on along the minus strand of NW_026555105.1, from coordinate 28,412,214 downwards.
AAATCTGGATTTAGTCTCCTTCTACCCTATCAGTAGAATTTATTTTTCACTCATTTAAATATCAGTGCTGTGATGAACTATAAGCAAAGTTAGGAAAATAGATTTACATATAACTTTGATCCAGCCATTGTGTGTATAGTCAATCCTCATTTATTTAGAGATTGTGTACAATATTTGCAAATTCACCTTGTCATTTTATTTGCATTTCTGTGCCTGTCATTGGTGATTTTGCTGTTTGAATTGGCTCCCCAGCCTAATAGTGCTGACATGCTATCTAGTGCTCTAAGTGCAAGAAGGCTCTGGTATGCATTCTGGAGAAAATACATATCTTAGATAAGCTTCATTGAGGCATGAGTTATAGAGCTGTTGGCTGTGAGTTGAATGTTAATGAATCAACAATAAATTAAATAAGGTGTCTTTAAACAGAAACACACATAAAACCATAAAATATTGGTTGATTGATGAAAATGTTGGGGCCAGAGCCTAGGCGAAATCTAATCCCATGCTTCCCCTCAGAGCAGCAGTTCAGTGTTCGCAGCAACTTTATAACACATAACTATGGCAGATAGTAAAAATCAACTGTATTAAACATGTGATTACAAGTTAGTGGGATAGGTCCCAGGGATCCAGGAGCCAAAGGCACAGTTCCTGTCCCTATTGGGCTAACCACTTGTTGGAGACATCAACTCACCGTGGAATGATTCGAGAAAGTGCTGAGACAGATGCAGGCAAGATGCTGAGGGGAATCTCATACCGTCTGGTGTGTCCAGGTAACAATACGCAAATCAGTAGCTACATAGCTGAAGGAATGACAGAGACAGTTTGGAAAAGATGTACAGAATGTAGGAGAATGTAAATGAGTTTATATGTTTATTTTTGAACAGAGCATAATGTCGGTGGGGCCCTGACTCATGTAGCTACCATGTTGTTACAGAAGTACACTGTGGCAAAATGCTTCCACCTCTTGCCAAAATGGACACTGGGGAAAAATGAAGAACACTGAAGAACTCCAGCGAAAAGTTGCACAGCAGAAATAGCCACACTCCTCCGGGGTCTGATTCATCCATAGCCATCATAAAAAGGTAGGCGAATAAATTGTGTTACGGTTTTGCCTTTTTAAATTTTATTCGAAAGTTTTCATACACACATATGATGGAATATTATTTGAACATAAAAAAGAAAGAAATTTTGCTGTTTGCGACAACATGAATGGACCTTAGCATTACGCTAAGTAAAATAGGTCAAACTGAGAAGGTCAAATAGCATATGATCTCACTGAGAAAGTCAAATAATATATGATCTCACTTAAGCATGGGATCTAAAAAATATTAATAAAATTTTAAAAAACTGAACTCACAGATACAGAGAACAAATTGGTGATGGCCAGAGCCAGGGGAAGCTGCAGGAGTGGAGCTAAATGGGTGAAGGGGGTCAAAAGATGCACAGCTTCCAGTTATTCAATGAGTTAGGGGCTGGGATGTGTAATAACATGTTGTATAGTTGAAAGTTGCTAGGAGAGTAGATCTTAAAAGTTGTCATCACAAGAAAATGATCTTGTCACTATGTGTGCTGAGGAATGTTAACTAGACTTACTGTGACTATTTTGCAATATATGCAAACATCAAGTCATTGTCATACACCTTAAACTGATATAATGGTATATGTCAATTATATTTCAATAAAAGTAAAAATATGCAATAATAGGAAAGCAGAAAAGTACATTTATTTATTCAGCAAGTATTTATTGTGTAACTACTATGTGCCTACTGATTGTTCTAAGCACTAGGAATATGGTAGTGAACAAAAAAAAAAGCAAGTGTGTGGCCTGAAGGAACTGATGTTCTAGTGGGGGGAGATGAGTAAGTAAATAAATGCAAAAAAATTATAAGTAAATGCAGCCATTAATAAATTTCATGAACATAGTGAGCAAGTAATGAGATAGAGGGCGATTGAGGCTACTTTAGTTCATGTGTCCGAGCAGACCACTCAGAGAATTTTGAGCTGAGAGTTGAATATTGAAGAGCCAGCTAGGTAAAGGTGTGAAGGTAGGACACTTTCTGTACCATGAACCAGGATCTGGATGGATATGTTCAAGGCTCAGAAAATAGTCCGATGTTGCTTTGAGAGGGGATTTGGAGAAGCCTGAGTTAGGAGATGACATTGGAGAGCCCTTCAGATGTGGAGAAGTGTCTTGATTTTACCCCAATGGAGACAGAAGCCCTTGAAGAGTTATTAGCAGCGTAGTTTATATTATATTTTAAAAAGGCTATTTTGCTGTATTTATCTAAGGGGTAAGGAGCTCAGTAATAGTGGAAAGCAGGGTGCTGTTACCTCGGTAAGAGATAACGGTGAGTTGGCTTAGGGACATGGCATTGGGGAATGATGGCTTTAAAGTATATTTTGCATCTACTTCAGCTAGTTTAAACTAAATGACCACCAATACCTTCTATGAATCCCCTATATAATTCTAATTTTCATATGAAGGGTATGCTGTTCATTTGTGTTTTAATATACAAGACTCAAATGGTAATTTATTTTGCTCTTTCAAAGAACAGCTTTTGGTGTATGTTTGTGGCCTGCTTTCGAAACTTAGAGGGGATTGATGTGAAATTGTGAAAAGAAATAAAAATCTTCCCTGCAATCTCATGTTTACACAGCGTATCCTATAACACTTGGTGACTAGAGCCTTCCACACGCTTTTACAGCTCCTCTCCTCCTCCTTGCCTGGTTCTTGACTTCTGAGAACATTGTTACTCAGACAACAAGAGGTAGATGGTGTGAAGGGTGTTCTCCCTGATAAGAAACCTTTGAATATTTTAAGGACTACAGACTTAGACTTCAATACTGAAACTGTTTTTAAACTTATTAAACTGTTTTAAAATTTATTTATTTTATTCTTATTTGAGGACATGCTTATTGATTTTAGAGAGAGGGGAAGGGAGGGAGAGAGGAAGAAAAACATCAATGTGAGAGAAAAATGTCTATCGGTTTCCTCTCATGTGCACCCCCAACTGTGATGAAACCTGCAACCCAGGCATGTACCCCAACCAGGAATTGAACCTGTGACCTTTCAGTTTATGGGACGATGCTACAACCACCTGAGCCACACTGACCAGAGCAAGACTGAAACTTTTATACTGGATTATTCCTAGGTGGAACATTGAAGGAAAAACTAAAATACTTCTTAAAATCGGTCTTTCAAAAAGACAAGGCTATGTGGATGTAAGCAATGTTTGCCAGAGAAACTAATACTCTCCACAGCGAACGCTTTCTGTATTGGAGTATGTGACTATAGTGCAAGGGAAGGGGAGAGAGGGTAAGGTGTTATGCAATGACCTTGGCAAGTAGGGCCAAGATTTCAAGAAGCCAACACCCACTATTGGAGCATGGACCAACCTCAAAGTGTGTGTTCAGAAGCATTTTCATGATAGCTCAACCAAACATTTTAAGAGCTCAGCAAAGTACAGACTCCTGCTTTCCGACATGCACAACTTTCTGAAATGGCTCTAAATTTGGGTGCTGTAACAACCCTTCTTCCTTCTACCCCAGACCCTTACCAAAAGGCTTTGGTTGTTAGAAAACAACTTCAGTGCAGCAATTCTACAGTGTCAGGTAATTGAAAATCATGTAAAGCTATAATAAAGTCAAAGTATAAAGGATAAGGTGCAGCAGGAGAAAGCAAACCCAGCAAACATCGGAGAGGACTGAGACTTTCTGGTACAGTTCCAAGGTCCTTTCTCCATCTCAAAGGGTGCACATCATCTTCTGATTACAACCTACCAAAATACGTATGTGACACCTTTTTCTCAGGGGAGCCAAGGCTCAAGCTTACTTATGGATATTTTATATCCCACAGCTCCAGTAGCTAAAAGCAGGCTTTGCAAACAAGTAAGTGAGTGCAAACCATCAATCCATACAATTTAAATAAACAGTACAGGATACCTCTGGGGAAATTTTGGACTTTTAATAGCACATTACAAATCACTAGCTGGTGCATTTCACTTCTGTTTTGGTTAAGAATCACTATCATGTTTCTAGGTGCCCTTAAGATAAGCACAGAGGTACCCAAAATCAACTGTAAGTTAACCCTATCTTTATACACTCAGAGAATTGAGCCATGTGAATACATCTGAGAACACCTAAAAATGTGACACCATATTCTGTGATTGGTCTTGTCATATACTGGATTGGATACAACTCTTTGATTAGCTGGAGAGATCATTAAAAGTCTAGGAAATAGTAATTGGATTCTAGAGCAATGAGAATAAAGTAAAACAGAAAGAGTAGCAGTGTCTAAGGTTGGTTTCCCTGGACTCAGATAGTAGGACAAAAAATGTGGATGGTAGTATTTATTTGGGAAGTGGTGCCATTACGCTTTTGTAGGGGAGTGGGTATGTGGGATGGGGAAGAAAAGGAAGACAGAAAAGCATTATTGCTGCTGTGACCAAGAGGTGCATGATGTCATTGGATAATTCTGGGATCCAGTGTGGAACACACCTTGGATTTATCCTGACCAAGGACAAGGAAACTGGGGTTTGTAGCTGCCTTCTCCCGTCTGGCTTGGTTGAGGGCTGCTCCCCTAGAAGGAAGTGGATGATGTTAACTCCCTGATATTTGTGATCTGCCATATATGTGGACTAAGCAGACTCCAGCAGTCAGACGAAGCCCTCAGCAAAGAGGCCCAGGTGTCTGCAATTGGAAGCCACCATCATGTCAGCATGCACAGAAATTATGAATTCCAAGAGGATATGGATGGAGCATCTACAGTTCCTGCCATAAGAAGTGATATAACAATTATCACGATCATATTATTGAGCTATCATTTATTAACTGTAAAGCCATGTACTATATTAAATGCTTTATATGCATTTTATCATTTCATTCCTATTTCTTGAGCACTCAATCTATGCTGTGTTGAGGGGTCACAAATCTATATCTTATCACCAAAATCCTGCAGTGTATACGTTATCCTATTCAGATAAGGTTGAGAAAATTTAACCAAATTCTCTGAAGTAACACATATAGGAAATAGAGGTGGGATTCAGACTCTGGTTTGCCTCCAAAAACCCTCCCTCGAACATCACTGTAATCCTTAGTTAACTAGTTAATCACTGATATTTTTCTGACATCCATTTATTGAAGAGTTGGCAGTTGATACTTGTATTTTGGGATACAAAACAAAAAGTACCCCTGTTCTCAAAGAGCTCACACATTTGTGGAAGAGAAAGACAATAAAACATGTAGTGATGTAAGTGCTGTAAAAGTATGCTGTAGCTATCAAAAAGAATCAAGAAAGGGAGTATCTTGCTGCATAACAAATGAATGCCATGACTTAGCAGCTTAAGACATTTAGCGTTATTGCTCCTGAGTCTTTGGTTGAGCTGAGAAGGCCTGATCTTAGTCAAATTCATTCATTCATCTGCAATCAGCTGAGCATTGGCTGGAGGGCTGAATAGACTAACTGTGTGAGTGTGACTTCACTCACATATCTGGTCATTGATTGGATGAAGCTAGGTCAACTCAGTTCTCCAGCAGGGTAGCCTGGGTTTATTCACATGATGGCTGTGGAAGGTTTAGGAGGGTGACCAAAAGAGAGCAAGGCTTCTTGAGACCTAGGTTCTGAACAATTACTTCTGCTGCATTCTGTAGGCCAAAGAAAAGCACAAGGCTATGTGGAAATAGACTCTCCACCTCTTGATGAGAGGAGCTTCATGGTCACATTTTGAAGGATGTAAGAAATGGAAGATCTAGATTGCAAACTACCAAGAATAGAAATATCTGCACTTGACCTTAGCCAAAAGGCTGAGAAGCAATAGGAATAGAAATATCTAGATTAAGGTTCACAGAGTGAGGAAGCATTCCCCAGCCAGAAAAAGTAGGAACCCACTGTAAGGCAAGAAAGTGTGTTCAAAGACATAGAGGCATATGTCCCATAATGCTGTCAGGTGACTTGGGAATGAAGATATACAGTGATGGGGGAAAGAAAAGAGGCAAGCACCATGAGAGAAAGGAAAAAATATGTAAAATGTATCAGAATGCAGGAAAAAATACAAGTTAACTTGTAGGCAGAATAATACGTTTATAAAAAAAAGATAAGCAAACAGGAAAATAAATAAAAGGTCAATGAGTGAATGGTTGAATGGACAGATTACTGTAGCCCTATGATTGACAAAATTATAAGATTTTTCTCTTATGAACAGATTTGTACAATTTGTATCTATTTCATAAAGGAAAAGGAGGAGGCAGGGATGAAGGGAGGAAGACAATCACTTGGTGGATGCTTAGAGAAAAATGTGAGGCTGAGAGCGTGCGTAAATTCAAGAACTTTTCAGCCTCTGTGTTGGTGGCTTCAGGAGGGTAATGCAAAGATGAAGGTTATGTGATAGAATCTCCCTGCGTGGTGTACCTTCTGTAAGCATGCTCAGCATAGTGAGCAGATTTTTGTTAAACCAGAATTTGGTTAAATTTTCTCAACCTTATCTGAATAGGACAATGTATACACTGCAGGATTTTGGTGATAAGATATAGAACTTCATCAAGGATTTTTGCATTATGGTTCCAGACTGAAATTCCAAGGCTCTGGACCCTCACAAGGCCAACTTTCTGAGCAGTTAGATAGAAATTGACATTAGGGTTCTCTGCATGTTTCCATTGGGATGTGTGTATGAAATGGTAATTTTCAGTTCATGAATTTTTTTTTCATCCTGAGATTGAATTGTGTAAATTAAACAGAAGCCTTATTCTGCAGTTTTCCTAAATGACTTTTATTGTTCTCCTGGCCTGTGTTTTAAGTATGATGTTCTCCCAAGTCACCAAGTGCAGCACAATTTAGTGTGAGGCTTAGCAGGTTGACATTAGCATCACCAGCTCCTTAGAGGCAAAATGGGAACTTGACTGGAAATAAATGCTGGTAAGACCTGTGAATGGAGAACCCAGGCCAGAATATTCACTGTCCTTGGCTTGGAGAATGTATTATGTTCCATTCTTCTCTCCCAAATATGTCGGTGATTCTTTGCTCCATATTTCTGAAAAGTGAGAAAGTGATGGCATTTTTCAAAGAAGTAAAATAAATTAAAAATAACATAGCTAAAAGTAAAGAAAAGTTAAATCTGATAGCAAAGGTACACAATCCAGTGAATACTCTCTGGAAACCTAGTGATTGATTAGTTTATGAAGGTTTCTTTGGGGAGCAGATGCCCCCCCCACTCCATTTCCCCACCTCCCCTACAGAAGTAACCACTAGCCTAAGTGTATGTCTATTCCTAGCTTAAAAAAGAACCAAACATGAATCTGTTATGAATATGTGCTTCCTTTTGAGCTTTATGATAATGATCTCACACTCATATAGTTTACAGATTTGCTCATTCCACTGAATATTTATGTGTCTAAAATTTTACCTGTGTTGTTACGTGTTACTGTAGTTCATTTTCACAGCTAAATATTTCACGATTCATTCATTGTGTGAATATATCACAATTTGTTTATTCTCCTATAAATTGACATTTCTATTGTTTCCATTTTCTATATTACGAAAATCGCATGATCATCTGTTTATACATCTCCTGGTGCGTGTGCAAGCGTTTTTCAGGGCCCTGTGGGTGGCAGCGGGTCGTCAGGGTGTGAGATAGACAGGTGAACAATTGTCCCAGGTTACCTGGACCTGAGGAGTTTCCCAGATTGTAGGATATTTAGTGCTAAAACCAGGACAGTCACAGGCCAACTGATATGAATAATCACCTTAAATAACTATGTGTTCAACTTTATAACATAATAATAAACTGTTTCCCAAAGAGATGGTAGCAATTCACACCCCCAACCAGCAGGAAATGGAAATTCCCCTTGAGAGCCATTCTCCCTATACTTGTTGTTCTCAACGTCTTAATTTTTGCCACTCAGTTGAGTGTGAAATGGCATCTCACCGTGATTTGAGTTCCCTGGTTGCTAATGAGGTCTGTATCCTTTCATGTTTTGTTCTCCATTTGTGTTTTCTTGCCTGTGAAATGTCTTCTATATCTTTTGTTGTTTTTTCTGTTAGGTTGTTTTATCCAGCATATCTTATGCACCTCCTTGTATTCTCTTGGTGTCAAGTCACCAGCAACTAATGACATTTTGTCAACAATAGCTTTAATGGCATATTGGACTGAATAATTCTTGTTGTGGGGGACTTTCCTGTACATTATAGTCTGTTTAGTGTTATCTTTGGCCTCTACCCACTAGATGCCAATGGCTCCTCCTGTTGTGACAACAGAAAAGTCTCTAGACATAAAAATATCTCTAGTCAGATGTCCCCTGGGGGACAAAATTGTACCTGGCTGAGAACTGCTGACCCAGATCCTTAGCAGCTTCCTCCTGAGGGACAGAGAAGGGAGTGAAGCAGGCGCACTTCCTCTCCATTTCTCTCTCTGATGGCCCATTCGAAGGCGTATGACCCTGTACAGCTCATTTAGAGGTGTCCCATGTCATTTAGCAGATGCATTTGCTGAACTACTGGCTGTGTTTTTTTCATGGTCTAGGCAATGCTGTGGCCAGGACAGTAACACACCACCTTGTCTTGCTTCCTACTCTTTCCTGTCTCATTTCCTTTCTCATCTCTCTCCTACCTTGGGATTACGTGTTTCAGTGAAAGCATTAGCACTTAATGTTTGTCTCAGGGACCATTTCCTAGGGAAACTGAGCTAAAACAAATGGTTGTAGAAAGGATACTGTGTGGGTTTTGGGTCTGAAGGCAGTAACAACCACATTGTGTGTGTTTGTGTGTGTGTGTGTGTTAAAGTGGAATGAAAATAAACCCTGGTGTGCAGCAGCATCACAATTATTTAATCTCTCACTTGTAGTAAATTGGGATAAGACCTAAGTGGAAAGTCAAGTGTTGGAAGATCTAGGAGCTGCAGTACACAATGAATGTTGGAGCAATAATGATTGTATGGATTGTGGAGTAGGGTGACTACTCCCTTTTGTTTTGTTTTGACCGGCAAAAAAAAGTTAGGCTGAGGCTAGTTAATTGACAACTTTAGACATGCTCTGAAAGCCAGAGAACATCGATGGCAGCTTTTTTTAAAAATTGAGGTAACACTGATTTACATTATATAAGTTTCAGGTGTACAACATTATAATTTGACAATTGTATATACTACATCATGCTTTGCAACAAACGTCAGTAGTTTTCATCTGTCACCATACCCTATGGCAGCTTGGAAAGAGACATATCTCTGGTCATTGCAGGGCAGTCTGTGATAAAATCTATGCCCAGGATTGGACTTTAAGGATGGCAGAGCTGCAAGGGAGACTGCACAGCTTTGTATGATCTCCTATTTCAAACTCATGGCTCTTCCTGACAAGGAAGCTGAGACCTAGGTTGAGTTCACTGGGGTAGATGATATTGAGAACCTTGAACTCCCAAATTCCCCTAAGCCACCTTGGAAGACAGGAGCAAGCCCTTCTCCCCTGACAGAAGAACAGCCTCACCTAAAGCAGATATCTCATAAGATGATTCTTACTCTCCTTCAGATCTTTGCTACTACTACTAATTGCTCCAAGATGATAACTAGAATGCAGTCTTACAGAAAAAGTAACAGCCCTTGTCCAGGAAGAAGTAGCTTACACATTGAAAAATACAAGTACCTGGCTAATATGTGCCATCAGAACCAAGGAAATCCACTTGGGAGTGGACTTGGCATGTATTTTGGGGAAGGCAAGATATTCTGAAGTTGGATCAGAGATGATTTATTGATGTAGAAATCATCTTGATATAGAAGTGGAATGGTTTTAGGTACAATCTGAGAATCTATCACTTCAGGATATTCCTAACTCACCAAGAAGGCCCAGAGGACACTTCATTCCCCTGAAACCGTAAGATGGCCTCTGGAGAGGAGTGCTGGCACCTTTGAAAAGCGAAAGGGTGTCATCCCTTGGTGTCTGGAGAAGCTGTCTAGGAGTTGGGCTCCCTAGTATCTCTGGGGTGATGGGATCCAGAGCAGCAGTGACCGAGCAGCAGGCATTACTATCAGGGGCAAGGTGGACTTTACTATACTAAGCAGCAAAATCAAAGTGCCATCCAGGGTTCTGATAGTGAACCACAGGGTTCTTATCATGGCTAAAGGCCTGGAAGTCTTTGTGACAGAATAATTGAATGGCTGACTGGGATGCTGCACAATTTGGGTAATTAGAACAAAAATTCAAGAAAATATGACCATGGAATATCATGGTCCCTCCCAAGTTTCCACATCTGAATCAGTACACAGATGACAAAAAGGTCATGACAGTCAGCTCATGCTCATCTTTATTTCATTTTTAGTTATTTTTACATTTTATACATCACTATTTTGTATTTATCTGCTAATTATAATACGTGAAATACAATGGGTGTGGGAACCAGTTATTTTGTCAACTTTTATTCTTGGCAATGTTTCTCCTTGTGAGGTAGGTAATGTTTGATTATGTATGTAGGAATTCTTAAGACCTAAATTGAGGATATTTCCTATAGAGAGCATTGCTTTACTTCCTATTAATAAAGTCAGGGATAACTTTCACCCTCTTTCAAAGTTCCATTCTAGGTCTGTCTCTTGGGCTTAACGGTCCTGCCTTGCTTTGCGAAGGGCCTAAGACTTGGTCTCCAGGTCATTGTTGTTATTGCCACATTCCCTTAGGTCTGTCATGCCTTTTTCATTAATTTACTCTCTATATGGATTCTCTGGCTCCATGTCTGTGTCATTTATTTTGGTGCGGCAGGGGGCGCTCAGATATTTCTTTTACTGTCTAGTGAGCCAATTTTCATTTAAAAATGTATCCAGGATCTTTTTGTATTTTAACATAGGAGCATTCAGATATCTAAACTGCATACTACCAAAATGAAGTAATTTTGGCAGCTTGAGTACTAATAAATGCAGTTAGTAACTGTCCAGTGTACCAATCATAATGGAATTGGGTTTGGTCAGGAAGTATTTAATCGAACAGATCAGAGGGGTGCTTTTCTCATTATCAGATATCCTGCTCATATGGTTAATAGATGTTGATCAAAAGACTGGGCCTGGGGGTACATATCCTGAGTGAAGTTTCGCTAGTCAACACAAGCTCCCTGGCTCTCTTCTCCATGCGTTTTCTCTTGGACATTTAACACAGAGATTCAACATATGCTGAGCTGTCCCTCTTAACCTCCACTATATATTGGAAGGAGGCTAATGTATAGTACTTTTAGAAAGATTTCCACATATTTCATTGTTTGATATATAAAAAAGACAACTTCTTAACTGTCCAGAACATTCTTACCTTTGGAATTACCAAGCCCCTGTACTCTCAAGGAGAGAAGTGTGAATGAACTTGACTGACAAGTCATCGGGTACTTGTGCCCACGGAGACAAGGCAGTATAAGAAACAGTAGGTGGTGGTGGGAACTGTGCAAACAGGGCAAGCTGTGCATTTGCAAATGCAGTGGCACTTAACTCCAGTCTGTTATTTCTCTATGGGAATGTAGCGCAGGTCGACCAGATATCTAATTTCCCAAAGAGAAGCTTGAAAGCTGGAGTTTTCTGATATTATACCTGCCAGTTTTTAAACATTGATTTATTAAAAACAAAAATATGCAAACAACAAAGAACCTGATTGCACAGGAAATCAAAACATATTTGTAGGCAACCTGCAAATTTAATCTAGCCTGCAGACAAATTCAAATAAACAACATGTATTGATAGCTTGAGATTGATGAATTTCAGAAAGTAAATCCTATCTGCATGGCAATTTGATTATTTTGTGTCAAAGAAAATAACTTTTGTCTTATTTTTGCTTTTGCTTGCTGGATTTTTTGCTTGGGAGTCTTTTCCCCTAGTAAAAATTAAAAGCCTAGTGGATACTGTATTGACTAAAACTATAGGCACAGCAAAGATATTGTGAGTGTGTGTGTAACATGGAAACATGCAAACAACTCAGAATCTCAAAAAAGCTGCCCTATGACCCATCAATAGCCCCCCTAGATTTATATCCAAGGAAAAATTAGTGCATAACAGATCTATTCATAACAGCGCCAAATGGAAATAAGCCAAATGTTCAACAATAGAAGAATGATAAATAAACCTTGGTCTGTTCATTTGATGGAATACTGTGCAACAACAAAGAGAACATACTATTGATAAAACAACATGGATGAATCTCACAGATATTATGTTGAGCAAAAGAAACCAGACACCTAAAACTATGTATGTGTGACTCCATTTATATGGTGTTCAAAAACAGGCAAAAATAAAATGTGGTTTGAGAACTCAAAAACTAGTTTATGATTATAGAATTCTAGAAGGTACACAGGAGCCTTCTAGGGTGCTGCCAATGAATGATCTGTCTTAGTGGGGTGGGGGAGTCGGGGTATTATGGCTGTAAACAGTGGAGATTTCTGCATTCTCTGTGCAATACATAGAACATAAAAAACTAAATGGGCAGCAGGGGTTGGCACAGTGAGTTTTGCAGCCCAGAGATGATCTCTGAGTTATTTAAAGGAGATTTTCAAGTGTCTTTCATCACAGGTGTGAAAGAACTAGGTGCTTGAAGGTCAGTTCCTTACATTCCTCTCCAACATGTGATGTCTCCATGGCAAATAAACATGTATATGGAGATGAGGACATTCTGTTTCCCCATGCCTGATCATCTAATTTTTTTCAAGTCTTCCAGGCTTCCCACCTATGAAATAGGAGTTCTTTTAGCCATCATAGACCTTTAGAGTTTTCCATAAAACCTAACTACTTAAAAGGGTGGAGCTTCGGAGAGTGTTACTGTGTACACTGGTCCATAAATTTCACTGCAGTATCCAAGTCTACACATTAAGAAAAAAAGAAGGGGGGAAAAAAAGGCCTTTAAGCAGACAGGCTCTCTCACTTCATTCACAAGCTTAATATTTCTTTAAAGTTCCCTAATGAATAGACTTGGTGGAGGAAAACAGGCACCACAGTCTGTTTCGGTGCTACTAGATACTTGTGCTACCACGCAGATTGTTTCTCATGCCCCGGGGCAAGTGCATCCCCCACAGGAAGCAATTGGAAAGGACCGTTAAAGAACTCCCAGCCTATTTTCTTCAGCATCTGTTCTTTAGGATAGAAAGTGGTCAAAAAGGGAGTCTCTGCAGTAGAAACCAAGGAGTAACTGAAGAAGTGGAAGCATTCACTGAGCCCTTAGGCCTGGAAGGGCTTCTGCTGATAACAATCAAGACTATGTATTACAAACACATGTGTAGATCCTAGCTGCTTATGCAGCTTCTTGCTTATGTGACATGAAATGTAAGAGCCGGAGATCTGGTTGGAGTACAAGGGATGCAGAGAGACGCGTGTTGTCACAGCCCACTGCTGACACTCTCACATACCTTCTTAAAGGCTTTGTTCCTAATGCAAAGTTTTAGGCATATCTTCACGGACTACTTAGAACATAAAACTATTCAGACTCTCCATGAAGCACTTACCTTGCTCATCTGTAACCTAAGAAAGATGGGAAAAACTGGAAAATGGTTTGTGTCAACTTCCAATTATTTTTATGTGTTTTTTAAAAGCACATTAAATATGACAGTAAGTTTGATTAAAAGTTTGGCATTTTATTTCATGAAATTTTCATTTGGCAGAATCAAACGTACCTGATTTGGGAGTCAGATGACCCCAGTCATTTTTGGTTGTGTCCCTTTGAGCCTACAATGCGGTCTTGAGCTGACTTCTTAATGTTTCTGAGTACAGAGTGAAACAATGTGGAAACACCTAGTCTGCCTATTCCAGATGTTTGATGTAAAAGAAAATGAAAGGCACTAGAAGAAAATGGAAAGTGTGAGGTCAATGGAAAGTATGATCATTATTACCCCCTTGTTTAGGAAGCATACCAAATGTCATATCTGCAAACATTTCTTGGATGAAGTTCTCTTTGATTCATGCAAATAGTGTTTTTGTTTTTATGAGAAAGGAAAGTGAGTGTTTTTAGGTGTGGAAGGATAACTAAAGAGCATGGCTTTTATTGGGGGTAAAGGAGATGTACAGCTATCATATTGAGCTTTATTATCATAAAATATTGAGCTTTATTCCAGCTTCTCTTTCTGGCTAGTCAAATGACATTAAATCCATGGAGCTGTTTTTCTTTATTTCTGAAATGGAAATTAGTATCTTCCACCTAATCTATTGATACTTAAGAGGAGGGTTGTAAACATCAAAGAAATCATGTGTGAAGTCTTTAAAAGTATAAGTAAGACAACATGCAGCTGGGATTGAAATCACTTTTTCCTTCTCTTTTCAGGAAGGCTTTGAAACAATATCTTGAAAGTTCTGAAAAAATTAATCAAGCCACCTATCCAACTTGCCATACTACCTAATTTTTTTTCTTCTTTTACAAATCTAAATAAATATAGTAAGTAGCAAAGGCATTGTACTGCCTATTGATCACAAAGGTCAAACAGTTCTCACATCATGAGCTGTTGTCAAAAACTTGGAGACCCTTTATGGCCAATGTGTTATTATATCAATGTTGGCTATCACTTAGAAAAAACATATAATTTATTGTCCAAACTGGTTTGAGAATAAAAAAAGAGAGTTGTTGATATTTATGCCAGGATAACAGTAGTAAACTAGGACTGTTCTGGGCCAAATATATTGTTAAAAAGTTTCTTTTTTCAATCAGATCATAATTATGTCTATTATGTTCTAAGCACTAAGCTAAGTGTGGAAAGATTTTCAAAAAGCAGCCAAACCAAGTGTATACCATGATTCTAGTCTTCAGGAAGCCAGAGTCCATATGGCAAGAGAAAGCTTATCAAATGCAGTGATGCAAAAAGAATAGATGAAAAACATCGTGTTCACAAGTGTTGGATTGAGTGGAGTAGAAGTTAGGAAACTTAGACATGACTGTGGAGACTCAACAGCCTTGAGTCTCTGGGGAAACTTTCTGGGAGGGGAAGACTTTTACTGAGTGGAGAAGGCTGGCAGGATCTCAGTAGATTTGGAGAAAGCAAGATGGTAGACATTTGCAGGCAAATCGAATAGCTTGGATAAACACAAAAATAGGTGGGTTTCCATGGCTGTGTGTAGAAGGCAGAGGTAAGAAGGCTATAGAGGAATTTTTAAAAAGATAAAATTTATTCTTTCAACAAATATTCATTGAGCACCTATAATATTATGGGCAATGTTCTAAGTGCTAGGGATTCAGCAGTGAACCAAACACAAACCTTACCCTTATGGCGTTTATATTCTAATATATTTTAAGAACTTCCCTTGAAAACTGCATCTCTTCCATATGAACTTTTAGATGGCAAGACATCTTTTGACAAGAAGGAGAATACTACTTGAAAAGTAGAAAACACAATGATTCAGCTTGTTTTGTGTTAAAATAATAATGGAACCCTAGCAATTAAGCTAACTGATTTTCTAAACCAAAATCTGAGAAATGGAGAAGGGTTTATCGAGCTGTCATCCATTCATTCATTCAACAAACATTTGTTATGAACCTGCAAGGTGCCTGGCACAGTGTTAGGGGCTGGATTTGCCACAGTGAGGAACATAGGGAAAGCTCCCTGCCTCTGAGGAGGCGTTAATCAAATAAAATTGGGTCTCGCATATTACATATCTCATGCCAAAGAAATGAATGTTTTTAAAATATAAAGGTTCTTCCAGCACCTCTTTATATATTCACTTTATTCATACAGAGCTAATAAGGGGAAAGCAGTTATTTGCTTTTCTCTATAATACAATTTCCTTGCTCTGATTATTTCTGTGTAGGCCCAAGTCTTTGCTTCTGCAAATTTAATAGATGCCTATGGCAACTGGGAATCAACAGCAAACAAAGAAATCTTTCTCCCACATGTCTGCTGCAGAGAGAACTAGACCATGAGAGGTCTCATTTGGAATATGTGAGATGGTAACCTGACTGTGAGGTAACCCCCCCACCCTCAACGTTCTGCTTCAGATAAGACAGTATATTTAAAACATTGTACTACAGAGTTAATATCATTGTATAAAAAAGAAATAACTTTATTATCCCCGGGGTTCTGGAGCATACATCAAAATCACAAAAACACAGATTGTTATATCTAGCCCCCAGAGATTCTGATTCTGTGGTAGTATCACAAATTTGCTTTTCTAAAAATCCTAAGTGATGCCATTGTGAAAAGTCCAGAAGCTACATGCTGAAAACCACTGTGTTATTCTTTAAATATATGGTTATGATATGACTACAATATAGGTTGATCTGTAGATGTGTAAATTATAATATTTATGAAGGAAGCTATTGTGTTCATGCCCGATATGATAGCTACTAGCCACATGTGGCTATTTTAAGGTCTTGAAATGTGGCTAAAGCTATATGTCCAAATAAAAATATTTTGGATCTTTTACATTAAATAAAATACATTATTAAAATTGTCACCTGATATGTTTTTATTTTTAATGTGGCTACCAGGAAATTTGAATGAACCTGTGGTTTGCATTACTTTTCCACTGGACAACACTGGCCTATGAAGCTTTTCTAAATGTGTGTGCTGAGGGTTTGGGGGTTTTTTGCCTTCTTTTTTTTAGAATTTTGATTCTTTTAGAATTTAAGAGTTACCAGCAGAAAAAAAGTAGGTATATTGCTTTTCCATGTAAATAAGTGGTATACTTTTTAACAATATCCTTTTGATTCAGTTTGTTTTGAATAATAGTTCACAAGATAACATTTGCTGGAAAGATTCCTTCAATAGATGTTTGACCATGACCATGCCTTAATTGCTATACCTGTTGGATCAGGTTTCCTTGAGTTTTCTTTAGTTCCTTGGAGTTGCTAAGATCTACTGTCCTTTAGGAGCAAAGGCTGTAAAGGCCATTGAACTTCCCTTCTCTGAAAGCATTTGGACCCTGTTTGCAGTACACACAAATCTGTTACAGATGGATTGTATATCTAAGCTTCAAAGAATATACGTATGACATTGGTGGAAGCAAAGACTTTTAAAACAGGACTTGGGAAGGTAATAGATACAATGAAAATGTACCTAAACACTAAATAAAAATTAAGTTCACATGTTCATCAGAAGCATTATTAAGATAGTGTAAGAAAATTATAGAATATGAACAAATATTTCAATACATGCATTGAACAAGGGACTTTTATCTAGAATTTATAAAGAACTCCATCAAATTAGTAAGAAAAGGGGGGATAATCCAATGGGAAAATGGACAAGGGACTTGAGTAGATGTATCACAAAAGTGAATATCAAGTCAATGCATGTGAAAGATACTCGTACTCATTAATCATTAGGGAAATGCAAAGTAAAGCCACAATGAGATGCTACTACACACCCACCAGAACGACTATAATGAAAAAGATTGTCAGTAACAAGTATGAATGAGGATGTGAGCAATTCATAAGCTGTTGGTGGGAATGTACATTGTATATCCACTTTGGAAAGCAGGCTATAACTATATATTAAAGCCAAATATACACACACCATTGACCTAGCAATTCCACTCTTAGATATCTGTACACCCAGCAGTAGTGCATCATTATATGTGTTCACCAAAACACAAATACTGGAACATTCATGGCAGCATTATTTCTGATAGTTTCAAACTGGAAACAGCCCAAATGTCCATCAACGTTAGAATAAATTGTGGAATAATCATACAGTGAAACAGTAGACAGCAATGTGAAAGAATGGGGCCTACAACAGTATGAATAAATCTCACAGATGTAATGTTGCATCAAAGACACTTGACCTAAAAGAATACAAGCTATGTGATTCTATACGTGTAAAGTTCAAAATCAAGTAGAATGAATCTCTGATGAAAGAAGTCAAGATAGTGGTTTATCTTTGGTGGAGCCAATGACTAAGGCACAGGTTGAGGGAGGCTTCTGGAGCGTTTCTCCTTGATCTATACTATGGCTTGAAGAATATGTTTCCTTTGTGAACATTCACTAAGCTGTACCCTCTGTGTAGTCATGTGTGTTGTAATTTAATAAAATGTTTACTTAACAACAGATAGAAGAGGAAACGCAGTCAAATTCCCATGACTGCCCGCAAAATTAACTTACCTCTTTAAACACACACACACACACACACACACACATACACACACACACCCCTTCCCCATAGCTGCATCCCAGAACTTAAAACTATAGGTTGCAATTGACTTATGGAAATTGTCTAATGAGGTTTTTGAAACTATCAGTCTTTTTATTTATTATAAATTCCTCATTAAACACATATTTAAAATAAAAAATATAACCACTGAATTATAGAACCTTACAGTTCAAGGAGTGCATTCCATATTCAATTAGATATCATGGAGCTAATAGATCTTATATGATTCAACCTATCCTAAAAAACATTTAAAAAAAAAGGTCCTTGATGGACGATATGTTCTATAAATCTTGAGATTTGAAAAAATCTATGATTCCAGACATATGACAATCATAAATTTATATGACAGTCATCCAGTTATTTGCATTAGATTGAAATGATAAATTATATAGAGGCATTACTTTAGAAAATATAATTTGCTCAACACAGCTCATTCAAAAGCCTCCATGAGTGCAGTAATGTATTTTCTTTCCGTTCTTTTGTAGAATGATATTTTTAGGAGACTGCTACATTCAAATGAATATATTTAAATTCACAAAATGTTATTAGTAATGACCATTCCATAAACATCATTGGCAAAATTAGGGGAAAAAAGGCACAAAAGAGGGATAATGAGAAATATTTTCAACTCTCGGGAAAGAGTACCAAAGCAAGTACTTTTCATGAAGAAAAACAGAGAAAGATGTTCAGTAATTCATGCACAATTTGAGCTAAAAAAAATTTATCTTCAGATAGGTTCTGAGGCTTGAGGAAAAAATGAGTTTTCCTAATCAAGTGTGTCATGTAAAATAAAATGTGAAGCTGCACATGTATATGTTTGGTTTAACTGTGGACCCATGATTTTTAAAAAGTGAGGCAATTAAACAAAGGGAAAAAAACCCAGAATGCCTCATAAACAAAACAATTTACCTGTAGTTTCTGTCCTTATTACCACTTAATGGGGCAAAATGTCCAATATGATGTAAAATGCAGCATACACAATCATGTAATCTATAAACTTTTCATGATAACTTACTGCAAATTGCACTTGACAGTTCATGACATGAATGGAGAACTGGCCCCTTGTTCATTCACCCTGAAGAGCCCTTGCACCCTAAATTGAAGTCAACAGTGTAACAATCTGGATAAAAAGTTTGCAGCTCTTCTCAGCCAGCTGGCCCCACACTCAGGGTAGGGCCACCCAGGACACTGCTTTGTCCTGTTCCTTTACGGGGCTCTCATCCTCAGGCAAGTAGTCGGGCTGCTCTGTGTTTTGTTTTACTTTCACAGCTATGTCCTGAAATGGGACCAGCATCTCTTCTCTCCTTTCATTTTTCACAACTAGAGTCTTCATGGCCTTGGTTGATGCTATCACTGATGCCAGAGTCTCTGCTTTCCAATCTGAATGGATTCCCACCACACCTTTGAACAGCCGTTTGAAGAGTAAAGCTAATGACACCTTTAATTTTTAACAAAACCTCTTCACATAGATTTCTCTGAGACATACCATCAAGGCAATCTATAGGCAAAACCACTGTTTTGCCACATTTGTTTGAGTTCTCAGAAAAAAACTGAGATTTCCTTTGAGGTGAATTTATTTCACAGAAACTATCACTATTTGCCATATTGGAAGAATGAATGTCATAGATTTCAGAAGCCAGCAGTTTTGTTTCTCTTGGAGTTGTAGTCCAGTTCTGATGTGGTTTCTTCTTTAATTCTCTAGTTGTAGGACTTTCATTCAGTTCAGTTTCTGATGATTCTAAATGATGGTTATTATGTTGTCTAGTTTTAATTTTGATGTGGTTGCTTGGGGAGGTGAGCTGTGTTTACCACCATCTTGACCAGAAGTCAAAATCCTTGATGTATTTTCATAGGAAGTTAGTCTTAATATTTATTTTTATAAAGTAGTAATGAACTGAAAGTTATATGACTCAAAAGTTACATAATTCATTTGTTCAAATGCACTTTTTCGTTTTAGTTTATAAGTATATGATTGCAATGTAGTAACATATCTCCACATGACTTCTTTGATATGCTATGTTATTGACAAGTTTCCACTATTTTAATGGGTTATATGGCCCTTTGAGTTAGAAATGACTGTAATTAACTGTTCTTTGGTTTTAGTAAGATTACACACTGAAGAGTGTGCATATGTGTGTGTGAAAGAGAGAGACACACACATACAGAGACACGAGGAGAGAAGAAAAGGTAGAAATAGGGAAGCAAAGGAGACATTAAAAGATAATGGAGGAAGAGAGGGAGAAACCATTATAGTATGCTCTCATTTCTACATTGACTTCTTCATTTGGGAAAATTAAAAAGTCAAATCAATTTCTCCTTTCCATACCATTCCAGAGCATCACTTGCAGAGCATTAAGGTATTATCTCACTCTTAGATTATCAAGAATAATGTTAGGTTTAAAAAGAATTAGTTGCTTTTATCCCTTTTCTGAAAAAGGAATATCAATTACCTTCACAAATGGTCAATTACATTCTCTTCTCACAAAGGACTCATTTTTCATTCATGGGACCAAGCGTTAATTCACTCAAATTGCATAGTAAATTGAATATGTAGAAATATGTTTTGATATTGATCCCTGATTTGCCAGTAAGAGAGAAACTAGCATTGCTCCTTTTAGTAAACCTATGAGACAGACTTTTGGTTTTGTGAGTTTGTGTGTTGGTGGGGAGAAGAGGGCAGTTTCCTCTTTTTTTTTTTTAAATGAAGAACTAAGTAGGTACTTATCTGCCAGGTTCATAGAACTGCTAACCTGGCCCATCCTCAGGCTCTCATCCTCAGGCAAGTAGTTGGGCAAGTAAAACTCACACTCTCTCCAGGATAACAACCAGACTCCCAGTTTTAGAGCTTCATCACTACCCACACACATAAATCCTTTTAAATGTCATAATTATACATTTCCAAAGTTTTGTTTAATGCGATATCCTTTCTAATAACTCTTTTTAAAATTTTTTTATTTATGGATTTTAGAAGACAGAGAAAGAGAGAGCTATTGATTTGTTGTTCCACTTATGCATTCACTGTGTGTTCCCTTACTGGGAATCCAGGTCACAGTCTTGGTGTGATGACACTCTAACCAACTGAGCTACCCAATCAGGGCCCACATTTCCAAAATTTTAATGTATATTTTAAAACTATGTAAAAAGGCATCATTGTCGCAGGGAGTGATGCATTGTGGGGAGCGCCGTGGTGAAGCGCGGGGCTCCTGAATCTGAGGGTTACTGTCCAGAGCCAGCTGAGGAGGGAGCAGGACTCTGAATCCCACAGAGCCCGTCCCGGGGCTGTCACGGATGGGGGAATAAACACGAGATGGCGCAAGCATTTCTCTGTTTGCCAGGAGAGGAGACATGGCTCTTCCCCCTAGGGGAGAAGGCCCCGAACCCCCATGTCCAAAAGCTTTTATTGAGAACCACATGCACAGGGGTATGGATGCAAAGCTCATCAATCAATGTCTAAAAGCTATGCTTACAGAAAACAAATAGAGATCATAGATAACAATTGAAGGAATACAAGAGATCTGCCTCAGGTCAGGGTCTATGAATAATGTAAATCTCCTTTCCAGTATGAGCTGGTTATCATAGCTTTTGAAGGGAAAAACAAAGCATGCTTAGAGGAACATCAGTGTGAGAGAGAAGCATGGATCAGTTGCCTCTCACGTGCCGCCAAGTGGGGACCTGGCCTGCAACTCAGACATGTGCCCTCACTGGGAATTGAACCAGCAACCTTTCAGTGTAAGGGATGACACCCAACCCACTGAGCCACACCCGTCAGGGCACAAGTATTATTTTTAAGTCAAAGGTCAAAACTAATGATCCCAAATAAAAGTGTTTATACAAATAAAATGTCTTAAATTGTAGACAGAATATGAGGTGCTGTTAAGAGTCCTATAATGAAATAATGAACAAAATTCTTTGGATATGAAGAATATAAGAGGACTTAAATGGTTTCATTTTTCCTTTCACTGTAAATAATAGAATGAGATTTGTGGCTTAATTTGTAAATCCTAATTATTAAAATTAGATGATTCTTAAAACTGAGAGTGACCAGAAATCTGTGATGTCTTCATAAATTTTTGTCCAGAGTAGGAATGGAGATCCATGTAAAAGAGCCTGCCTTTGGAGTGGTTATAGAAAAATAAGGTGGTTTCCCATTTAACCCTACCAAATGCGGGCCACTCAATCAACATGTGACTGATTAGTTGGTTGGTTGAGAGATGATCATAGGTCCTTTTCTGTCCATAAGGTCTAAGATTTTGGTGACAGAGTTCCCTAAGACTTTTTGGAGGACCTGTAACTCCAACAACAGTATTTCTTCCTTACCCTCACTCTTCCTCTCCTCACCTTTCCCATCACCATTTGAGTGTCCTCAGTAATCAAGTACATCCATCTTTGGGTACAGATGTCACTCAGTTTGTTGTTACTCTGTGGGTTTCCCCCTGCTAACTCTGGTACCCCTGTATTTGAAACATCTGCAAGTTCATCTCTTGTTAGGCACATCCGAGCATATATTTCCATGGGGCAGCTGAGGGCACACAGGTGCTGTTGTTGCCCTGCCTGTGTCCCTGTGGCCTTTTCTGGCTATGAAGCTTCTATTGGAGGGGGCGGGGGAAGGGGCAGACAGAAGTGGTGAAGAACTAATACCCCTAGGAGCATCTCTCAGCCAAGGATGGACAAAAGTTGATGGATAAATACTGCAGCTTCCTAGGTCTTGGGTGAAATGTAGGGAACAAGAGTAGGAGACAGTCCTGAAGCAACTTTATCTTTGTCTGCCAGAGATCCCCAGCAAGACTGAGGCCCTGTTGCCCACAGCAGTCACTTGCTCATGAACTCAGCTTGCATTGGTGGCCTTCCTTTGCCTGAATCACTATCCTACTTCCCTTGCTTCCTGGGACTACCTTGCAAATAAAGTACTTACACACTCAAGTCCTTGTCCCAGAGGCTTCCTCCTGGGGAAACACCGCCTAAGACAACCTACTCCTTATAACAATGACATGATATGCCATATGTACTTTGTGTTTCATCAGAAGGCAGTCCTCTTTGGGACTTAGCTGCCAACACTATGAGCAGCCACCACAAACACCCAAGTCAGGGTGTTTCAGATGTGTGATGGTTAGCCTGCCCTCTGCAGGACGCTGGCTGCCATCAGGATCCCTCCTTCTATGACCATAGCCCCGCCTCCATTGTCTTTCTGACCAGGGGCAGAGCTACTGACAATATTTCTGTCAACTGACCTAAGTCTTTCACTTACAAAGAGCCACCTATTTATATGATATTTATGACTGACTCACTAGGCAAAGAGGACAGTTTATTAAGGGTGGAGTCAGGTGTGCTTTTTCAGAGATCTAGAACAGAGCATCTTGTGCTCACAAAAGGCAGGGGGAGCATCTGTATAGAAAGGTTCCCTATAAGCTCTTGCTGCCCAGGGACCATAGAAATGGCCTAGAGCTCTGATATTCTCCAGTTATCTATACACGTGACTATAAATATGCACATACATGTGTTTGCACATGAAGTAATAGAAATACCCAAGAAAGATTTGGTTGTTAAACTCTTCTCACCCTAAATCCCAATGTGTTTCAAACCCAAAAGTAACAATTATGAGATAAAAGGAATGAAAAAGTCATTTTGGATAAAGACTTGGAAACTGAATAATCCACTTAACTAGCCCAAGTGACCAAAGATAGTTGTCTCCAAGCCAATTTGCGAGATGTCGCATATGTTTATTGGAAGTTTCATTGCGAAGTTTCAGATTGTGAAATGCTTGAAGCCTGAAGCCAGGGGAAGGAGTAATTGTTGGTTTCATGAAGTTGCAAGAGGGTTAGGAAACCCAAGAGAGAGTTACACTGCCAGATATAGACACAGAGGAAGGAGGAGGCTAAAGAAGGAGAAACAATTAAGAGTCTGTTTGAAATCAATTGAATGTCCATCTGCTATTGAACTTCATCGTAACACTGATTACAGGTAATTGGTATTTGGCTGAGTAGATAATTAGGCTGTCCATGGAATGAAGGGATGCAAAGGACTGGGGAATTTATTCTGCATCCTGATTTCCCCCTCTTTCTGAAGCAGAGTTTGAGGCCTGGGATGTGGCAGACAGAGCCTCCCACGGCTCCTGCAGAGGGGAGGGTGTTTACAGAGCACTGACACCTCCTGACTCAGAAAACGAATGAATCAGTACCTGAGATGAGAAATATGCAACTACAGACCTTACTTATAAGAAATAAAGGCAATAAAAGCTCATGGCTCTTTGGGAACAGTTTGAAATATCATTTTGTTACAAATGAAGTTGTGAGTCTGAGGCAACTATTTTCTAATGATTCAGAATGCGCATCTAAAATGATGGTACTGAGTCCGCGTTGTCACTGGACCTGCAGTGATGGGACTTGATCTGTACCGACACAGCTGTACTTTATACCCAGTTGAGACTCTCATCACTTGTCAATCATTACTTTGTAGGGCTGACTAGAAAAAATGAGTAGTTAAAATTTAGATAGCACTCATATTTGCCAGGCAAAGTTGTTTTCATATGATAACACTTTTAACAGTAATCCTGTATAGTTACTTTTTGTTTTGTTTTTGTTTTTGTTTTTGCTGACGGGAACTCGAGGCAAGGGAATCCAAGGTTGAATGTTTGAGTGACTCAGCTCACCCCTCATTTCTATCCTTTGCACAAGCTCTGTGAGCTTCTACCTAGAATGAAACCTGGGGAAACTCTAACTGATGCCTATCCAGAGTAGCCCCTGGATAATAAGAATCACATGAAGTAATACTTTAAGTATGCAATCGAGAAAATTGGAATTCAAAGCGACAGGGTAAAATTACAAGTGTCAGAATAAAAGTCAGGGAAGGAAAGCACAAGGAAGCATGAGTGCAGAGGAGAAACAGTCTATAAATGAGAAGGAAAATGATAAATTACAGGTAGGAGTGTCATTCGATAATATCCAGTGGCGATGATGTGACTGAAGCTTCTCTAAAGTGAGAATATTGGCAGTATATCCAAAAGGAAGAATATGTAGGCTTGTCAGCTGTAGCTGGTCTCTGAGCACCGCCCACACGCATGCACTGAGCCTGGGGCTGATGCCTCTCTTTTCCATCCTGAGCAAGGCTGTGCAGCCTGGGACAAGACAGGCTGGTAGTCCCAGTGACTAACACCCCCAGGAGTAGCTCTCCACCCACTAATCTGTCAGGAGGGGACAGGTAACTCCTTCACTCTTTAGTGAGATCATTTTGAGGCACATTTGACGCTTTTTCTCAGAGTTCCTCAGCAGGATTGAGCCTCAGTCACCTGCTATTTAACTGACTACTAATCAGCCCTAATTAGCTGTCTTCCCCCTGGCAAAACAATCCCCTCCTTCACCTAACAGTGGCCCCTGTACTTCCCAAATAAACTCCTTGCACCTAATCCTTGCCTCGGGATCTGCTTCAGGGGCAATCTCTAACTTCAGGAATGCATTAGTCAGGGTACAGGTAAGAAAGAGGATGTGCCTCAGGTGCTTCAGATGAAGATACTTCAATGCAGAGGGTGCCTAAGTGATCAGGAAACCATGGAAAAGGATGGCAAGACCCCACAGGGACTAGGAACAGCAATGAGCCTTTCCTGACTATCGGCCTAATGGGATAAGGAGTGCAAGCGTTTTTTTTCAGGCACTGTGATGGAGGAGGCAAAGTGCCAAAGCAGGACGGGAGAAGTAAAGAAGTACCCCAGCTGTGTCTCCTGCTGCCCTCAGATCATCTTCCAGTATCTCCTCCAGTGGCCCAACCCATCCAGACACCAGTCACCAAGGGAGTGGCCAAGTGGTTCACATGGGTCAGCCTCTTGGGGCAGAGGAGGACAGATATCAGGTTTGGCAGAACACACAGAGAATAAATAGTTTACACAGTAGTCCTACATATCCCATTAGAGTCTTGGCTCCTGCTGATGCCATGTTAGATTCTTTTACCGAAGAACTCAAAGAGCCTTTCTTACCCACTCCAGAGATGACTGAAAATTAACTCTGTAGTCACACTAACAAACGTAGATAACAAGACTATTCCTGGTGCTTAGGTGTTCCACGCTCTGTTGGACAACAGAAAAAAAATCATAATACACTACTAAATTCCCATTGTGAACACTCAAAATATAAAATAATTACCACTGAATAATTACATGCAATGGCTTATGAAAATAAAGACTGCTCTGACTTCTCCAGTAAAAAAAAAAAAAAAAAAAAAAGTTAAGGCATTAAGACCCATTAAAGAAAAATCAAGGCTCATTTAGCTCAAAGAAGAGAAATATGAAAGATGAATTAATATTGTTCATTGCATGTAGCAAAGTTTGCTGATCAAGGGGATGGGTTCCAAC
The DNA here is from genome assembly GCF_021234165.1 of Pteronotus mesoamericanus. Taxonomy (NCBI): domain Eukaryota; kingdom Metazoa; phylum Chordata; class Mammalia; order Chiroptera; family Mormoopidae; genus Pteronotus; species Pteronotus mesoamericanus. Next base: position 28,385,818 of record NW_026555105.1, on the reverse strand, counting down.
ATAATAGATTTTTTTCATCAGAAACTTTAATGGCAGGGATGAAAACAATGCAGGCAGAATGGGGCTGCACTTCAGAACATAGATGATGCAATTGACAGATGAAATGTTCAATAAATTAGTAGCAAAAATAGCCCTAACAACTGACATTTATTAAGCACTTGCTCTGAGCACCATATGTATTACCTCTTGAAGTCTTCCGAACAGCCCAGTTACATAGACAGTATTGTCCCCTTTGAGTTAGTTTCCTAGGGTTGCTATACCAAGTGCCACAATCAGGTGCCTTGAACAACAGAAATGTGTTGCTGAAACCTGAAAAGCTGGAATTCATGCTGCCTGTCACCTCCCGGACCCAAAAAGCAGAGACAGGGATTGAATCTTTATGGGCACTTTATTCAGATGGCCAGCAATCTAAGAAACTGGTCAGTTTATATCCTAACAGACCCTCTTGCATTTCCTTTCAAGGCAGCCTTTATTATAAGGGAGCAAAAGTGTAGGTAAGGGGTCTGGAATTCAAGGGGGAAAAGTGTAGATAAGAGATATGGAATTCAAGAAAGAAGTTAATCAGATAAAAACTGCGGTCTGGCAATTTCCCTAACATCTTTTCATCCACTGACCAGTAATTTTCTTTGTGTCCTGTGTCTTGTGTCCTGGGCGATTTTCTTTATCTGTGTCCTGGTCAGCGGACTGTCTCTTCCAGGAACACAATGCCTCGGATACGACCTTGATTGCTTATGATCTGTTCTAGAGCACAAAGACCAGTTGCTTGTGATCTGGAGTCAAGGTAGGCCATACCTGCTGTTCCTGAAACAATAGCTTTTTACATGCATTAACTACTAGGCTTATTAATTATTACCTTAAGTTAAATTTTTCCAACTCTTGATTCTTCCCATCATTCCCCCACCATTAGTTTAAACTATCTTATTTCTATGAGATCAGTTCCATATGGAAGTATTCATTTTGTGGTTGGGCATGTATCTTAGCATTAGACCATACGGTAGGGGGTTTAGGAATACATTTAATTACAGATCCACATAAGGGGACACGTTGTATACAACAAGCTATGTTAAAGCACAAAACAATTTTTAGCACAACTGACAAATGTTGCACACTCTCCAGCTGGGGCTTCATTGTTGATTTTTAAGAAAAACATTTCTGTGTCTTCAGAATTACCACAGGTTCCCAATTATAAATACTGGAGTAGGTTATTTTCTTATTGATATGCTTAAACAAATTACAATTTCAAAGGCTTTCCAGGGTAGCACAAACACCTATAAGATATGTAGTGAAATTATGAACATTAAGTACCCTCCACAAGACAAAACTCAGAGATGTTTAGAACATTTTGCTAAATATACCCAAATATTTTCATTTCATTTGAAAGGAACAAGTTCTCCATAACACGGGGTTAAACAAAAAATAATGAAAAGAATATTTATTGTTTTTGAAAGATGACTTTTAGGTCTTCTTGACGTTCAGAGGTCCATTGTTCTTCCGGTGCTTTCTTTACTCCGCTGTGATGAATCCAAGGTTTTATTTCTGCCACCTTCACCGCGGTGAGGGGGATGAGGAGCATGCCCAGTACACTGTTCTTCTAGTTGGCTTTCTGGAAATCCTATCTTCCAAGCTTAGGTAGCACCTTATCTCCAACCTCAGAGAAATGTATGAACCTGTAGGGGAGAGGTCCCTAATACTAGCAAGGTCATTAATTACATCTAAGGTCTGACCTAAATGTTGTACACATTTCTTTACCTTCACTTCTTGATCTATTTACATACTTGCCACCCGAATCATAGCCTGAAATGGTTGCCCATATACAATTTCATAAGGACTCAATTGAACGAGGAACCACCCTTATCCTGAGCAGGGCAATAGGTCAAGTTTGATCCCAATGGAGATGAGTTTCTTAGCACAGCTTAGCTGTATTTTTCTTCAAGGAGAGATTTATCTTTTCTACCTCCCCAGAGGCCTGAGGTCTCTATGCCATGTGGTGTCTCCACTGGATTCCTAAAAATTTACTAACTCCCATGTAATTTCTGAAATTAAAGAATTACTGCTCTGGATGCTGCTGCGTAGGCCAAAGCAAGGAATTACTTCTTTCAGTAAGTCTTTCACTACCTCAGAGGATTTCTCTATTCTAACAGGATAGGCTTCTACCCATCCTGAAAACATATCAACAAAGACCAGCAAATGTTTCCACCCTTAGACCCTTGGCATCTGGATAAAGTCTATTTGTCAGTCCTCAAATGAGCTCTGTCCTTGGTATTGTTTCCCTTTTTCCTTTTGATGAGTATCTGACTTGGGGTTGTTCTTCTGGCACACAACACATCTAACAATTACTTTTCATATGGCTTTAGAAATTCCAGGACCTGTGGGCCACCGTTTAATATACATGGTTAATGAGTCCCTCACAGTGAGAGACCTCATGCAAATGCTTCATGACAGCCTCTCCTAAATGTTCAGGAAGCCATATCACTTCTTTCTGATTTTTCTCCATCAGCTCCTTTTTCATCAAAAACCCAGCTCTCAGCTTTCTCTAAGTCTCCAGTCAAATATTCAGAGTCAAATTGTGACGAGCCTAGAACAGGTACCAAAGGCATTATAAATGTTCCTTTATAAGCCTCTTTCGCTGCTCAATCAGCCAAATTGTTTCCTCTAGCCACTTCCGTGTCCTCTTTCTGATGCCCCAAGAAGTGCATAAATGCCACCTATAAAGGCACCTGAACAGCCTCTAATAATTTTAAAATTTCTGCTGCATGCCTAATCTCCTTGTATTTGATATTAACAGTTCTTTTTCATTTCAGATGGAACCATGTGATTGCAAAACTAGGAAAGCTTACCTTGAGTTGGTATACACACTCACCCTCTTCTCCTGTGACAATTCCAGTGCCCTCGTCAAAGCAATCAGTTCAGCTTTCTGAGCAGAGGTTCCAAAGGCAAGGCTTTGGCCCCCATTACTCCTTCAAGAGTCACAACCGCATACCCAGCCTTTCTGTTTCCTTTGTCCATATCACTGCTTCCATCTGCACAGAGAGTCCAGTCTGCCTCTTGTAGAGGATAATCCTATAAATCAATTCTGCTAGAATAAATTTCATCAGTTATCTCAGCACAGTCATGTATTCGCACAGCAAAGTCAGGCGCCAGGAGAAGAGAGGCTGGATTTAACTCACTTACAATTTTGAGGGAGACATTGGGATTAAGAAGAATGGCTTGGCACCTGCCCATTCTTCCAACAGTGAGCCACAAATTTCCCTTTTGTTCCAGCAGGCTCAACACTTGGTGGGGTGCATAAGTGGTAAAAGGCTGTCCCAAGGAAAATTTTTAGCTTCCTGTAAGCACTTGCAGGTGGCTGTCACAGCTCTCAAGCAGGCTGGCCATCCCTGGACAGTGTCATCTACTTTCCTTGACAAGGAAGTGATGGGTTGAGAAATGTCACTAACCATTTGGGCGAGGACACCTGGGGCAATGCCCTGCCTTTCATGAATATATAGCTGGGAAGGCTTTGGTAGGTTTGGAAGCCCCAAGGCTGGTGTAGAAGCCAGGTGCGCCTTCAGGGACTCAAAAAGCCTGAGTGCAGTCCTTCGTCCATTTGAAAGGGATATATACTCTGTTCCTTTCAGAGTTTTTCCAGTTTAACAGATCTGATGTAGAAAATGGCGTATGTGCCCAATGATACCTAGTGGGCTGGCCGTTGGGCAGTACTTCCACTGGAAGTTTTTGCAAAGGCTATTGCCCTGCCCTGGTAGAGGTTTTTCCTCCACCGAACGTGGTTCCCTGATGGGTTTGAGATGGCGAGGCCAGTTCAGGCTCACTTTCCCAGTTCCCTCAGCTGAGCAAGGAGGAAGATGCCCAGGGCTGGAGGGGCCCTGGGAATCCTGACTATGCTCGCAGCAGCCATAATATCCGGATCTTCCTGGGCCCTCTCCTCTGAGCTTCTGCTGTCTTTCACAGGCAAATTCCCTTTTCTCTGGACCATGAATCTATTTCCTTTAATCCTGCATCCTGATCATGTAAGCTCATGAACGTTTCTAGGTAAGGCATTTTGTCCCACTTCCCTGATCTTTGACAAAACAACTCTAGTTACAGTATGATACAGTGCCTTAAAGACCCATTCAGCAGCCAGTGCTCTCCTGAGTCTAGATCATACAATACATAAGCCAAACAGTGTTACAAGAAAAAACACTTCCTTCTTAGTCATAGGTTTATAAGCATAGGTCAACCAATTAGCTAAAGCTTGCCCCAAAGGAACAGAGTCTTCCCCACTACCCCGACTCTACCACACAGAGCTCTGTAATGTCACAAAAACCAGAAGGCATCTTATTTAAGCCAGAAGACACCTTTTTACCAGACAGAGCTCTGTAAACCAAAAGGTACTTTAATTAAACCAGAAGACACCATTGTAGCAGGTGGAGCTCTGTAAACCAGAGGACACATTAATTCCTAATGACCTAAGTCATAACCTGGATTGTAACCTGAACCAGAAAGTGCAATGATTTAATCAAATGTGAAAACAATGGGAAGTGCCCAGAGTCAGAGGCGGAGAGTCTCGAGGTGAAATCGTGTGGCAGCTGCTAGGGATTCTCCAAAGTGCACCCTGGAGCCCCCCAGTCCAGGCAGCCAATGGGACTCCCCACCCAACACCCAGACTTACCAGCGAGTCTCAAAGTCTGTCCTGGAGGAGTCACCAAAATATGAAACCAGAAAAGCTGGAATTCATGCTGCCTGTCACCTACGAGACCCAATAAAATTTAATATTTATTGGCATTTTATTCAGATGGCCAGCAATCTGAGGAGATGGAAGGTTTGTACCCTGAGACGATCTTACATTTCCTTTCAAGGCAGCCTTTTTTATAAGGCAACAAAAGTGTGGGTCAGGGGTCTGGAATTCAAGGGAAAAAAGTGTAGATAAGGAATTCTCGAAAGAGGTGAATCACATAAAAGCTGCAGTCTGGAAATTTCCCTAACATCCTTTCTGTCACTGACTGGTGACTTTCTTTACCTGTGTCCTGGGTGGCAGGCTATCTCTCCCTGCAGCACGATGGCAGGGATACCACCTTGCTGCTTATGGTCTCTTCTGGAGCACAAAGACCAATCACTTGTGTCTCCTGGAGTCAGGGTGGGCCGTACCTGCAGTTCCTGAAACAATAGCTTTTTACATGCATTAACTGCTAGGCTTATTAAGTATTATCTTAAACTAAAATGTTCCAGCTCTTGACTCCCACATCATATCCTTCCAGTTATTGGCTAGAGGTATCTGAGACAAAGTTGGCAGCAGGGTTGGTTCCTTTTGGGATCTGAGAGGGAAAGCTGTCCCATGCCTTAGGTGGATTGCTGGCAATTTTTGGCATTCCTTGGCTTGTAGTTCTCAGTCTTCATCTTTACTTGGTGTTTTCCCTGTGTTTGTATTTGTGTCCACGTTTCCACCCTCTAGGACACCAGTGAGTGATACTGGATTAGGGCTCCCACCACTGCCCCCATTTTAACTACTTCTATCTGTATCAACCTTATTTCAAGTAAGGTCATATTCTGAGGCACTGGGGGTTAGGTCTTCAACATACAAACTTGGGGGGACACAACTGAACCCGTAATACAACTGTCAGATGAGAAAGCTGTGTCAGCAAGAACTTAAGTAACATAAAGTTTACCCAAATAGAAAATTTTTAAATGTTATCTAGTGTGCTGTAAAGCCACATTCATCAGAAATATGAGGCCAGTGTTATGGATAGGCAAGGTCAGAGTTGGTTTAAGGTTAGAGATATTAGGACCAAGCTCTCCTCAAGAAGGAAAGAGATTAGATGAAGGGCTGGAAGGAGAGTATGTGCCTGTAGACCCTGGGAGGTTGGGGCTGGCAGGGGTCCTAGGAGAAGAAGAAAGGCAAGGTAGATCCTCTGTCTAGCAGCTTCCCAGAAAGAGGGGTGTCAGCCGCAGTGGGCATGCTCCCCACCCCACCCCAAACGTCCCCCAGTTACCATCAGGTCTGTCTCCCAGCCAGCTTTTAGTCATGAAAAGATCTTCTACTTATTTACTGGAAAATGGGGGAACTCCATACTTTGAGAGGCTTCAACATGCTAATTCCTGATTGAAGAAACACTGGACATGAATGAGTTTAATCAGCTCAGTCATTAGTTCTTTGAAAGCAGTGGAGAAAAGAGATGTATTTATAGACAGCAAAAGAAGCTGGATGCGGCATGCCTGTCCCTAGGAGGAGGGGAAAAGGGTCAGCGTGCCACTTAGAAAACCTATATGCCCAAATTATTCATGAAAAAGAAAACTGACGTATGTTAATAGCTTCCTTTCTGCACATTTCCAAACCTTGAGTGCTGCCCTTTCTGGAAGCCTTCCATGCCTCCCTGACTTTCATATCTTCAATGCCTTCTGATTCAGTTGGAGTAGGCAAATCACTGTAATCACTGCAGTTAAACAACTACAAAACTCTTACTGGCTTAATGCAATTAAGTTGTTTTTCTATCCTTCATTTCCCAGTCCAATACGAGTTCCAGTCCAACAGAGTTCCGCGTACTCATTCAAGGAATCAGAATTGAGTTGCATAACTGGCACAAGTGGCGGAGCTGTGACCTGAACCCAGGCACTCTATTTCCAGGGAGTAAATGCGCCCTCAACAACCTGCAGATCCTGGCCCCAGTCTCTCTGTAATGGCAGCTGGCTGACTTCTACAATGAAGCAAGCTAAATTCCCCATGGCCTGGTACAATAAAAATGTTACTCATTTACCTCACAATCCACCGTGAAGGGTCCAGGCTGGCAGCCTTCCACATGCTCCATCAGGGACCCAGCCTGCTTCAGTACTAAGATCCACTCATTTCTCTATCTAATGGGAATGTGAGGGGAAAAGAGCTGAGAATTACTCAGGGGAACTTTGTGGGTCGTGCCTAGAAGTAGGATAAATCAGTTATCATCCATATTTCATTGGCCTGAACTTGATCACATGACCACACCTAACTGCAAGCATGGCCAGGAAGTGTAATCGAATGAGGTGCCCAAGAGAAAAAGCAGACAGCTTCTGTCACAACTTAAAATCTCGGAGCATTCCATGTATGCAAAAAATGGAAGAAGAAAGAAAATTGGGTAGAAGGAAGATCCTCTAGGTTTCACTATATCATGTAAGGAATCTTTATGTGGGCTTGTATTAACAGAAACTACATTGCAGCTGCAAACATAGGCAGCTTTGCTTTCTGAAATTTCTGAGAAATAAAAATTATCATCAACATTAATGAGTTCTTTATAGGAACTTTATTCCCTTGAGAATGGCTAATTGAGGCTTCTGTGTAAAATATTATTATTCACAGATTGTGGGACTTTTTATTTCTCTTCCTTCTGAAAACAGAATGAGAGGCAGGAGCCTAAGTTGCAGCATGAGATATTTTTGGTTAAACAGAAGTTTGAGAGAGATTGTGACTATATGAACAGAATTCCTCAGTAGGTTTGTAAAATCTCTGGAGGTTTCTAATGAACAATGTGGGATCACAGCCCCTAAAAAGAAGAGTGTCAGTCCTTCTATTAGTGCTCAAGTAGTGTGATTGCAATTTACTTAAGAATGGCGTTTTAAACCCTAGCACTCAAATGTCAGCCTAGCAGCTGCTTCCGCAGAATCCATAAAACTACCTTCTAGTGCTTGAGCACAGCCAGGAATTTTTACTTAATCCATAGGTCCTTCAATGTGTACAATATTTTCCTGCCAGTGGGTGAGGAGCGGTGCAGAAGATGGTAACCACCTCTTTGCCTCCTGCAAAGGAAATGTCATGATAGACTCACCTTCTTAAATCTTTGTAAGCACATAAACAACCCCAAGACCGTAATGTGGCACCTGTGGATTGTGGGGCTCACCTCAGTGTGTTTCCCATTTCTTCAGGACCTTGGGTCCTCAAGTATATTCAGGTTTGAATTCCCCAGACTAAGAAGGCCACTGAAATTTCAGTTCAGTGTTTGAGCCTTTTGGCCACTGCTTTGTGCATGGCGTTTGAGTTTTGGGTTCTGTAATTTTTCTGCATCAGGAAATGCCTTGAGAGGAAATGAAGCTCAGAATGTCACCTCATGCCCATCCCTTCTCTCCAGCATCCAGGCCTCTCCAGTTCTGGCTGCCACAGTAGCTTTCTGACGCCTGTGAACATAATTTCAAAAGAAGTTGTCAAGCTTCACTACTTGTTTTGGGTGGAAGAGTTTATACTCTACTCTTTTTGGAAATGGAAATTCAAAAAAGAAAGTATATTTTAGCAGTGGAATTCAAGCCACAAGAAAAGGTCAAGGGTAAAAATGTGTGTTAATGTAAGGGAAACTTACTTAGAATTTCAAATTATAGCCTGTCAATGACCAGTAATTCTATTTATCTGCCCAGCCATCCTAGCTCCAGTTGGCTTGTGTACCATTAAAACAAATCCATGCAATAAAACTCTATAAACAAGCGAAAAAAACAAAAAACAAGAAAAACAAGCCATAGGATAGTCAGATTCTGTATGATTTATTTTAAATTATTTACTAAGTGCCACTAGTATGCCAGGCAAAATACAATATGCATATTGGCTATTAAAATTATACACCACTAGCTTTCTTTGGTCTTGAAAATTTTGTTAATGTTTAAGTTTGACATTTCCAAGCATTAGGCATTGGCAAAAAAAAGGGGGTAGAATCTTCACTCTGCTAATTTCCCAACTGTGTAACTGCGTCCTGTGACTTCATGTTGCTGTGCTTCAGACATTGTTTTAGGAGACTAAGTGTGGTCACACAGGCCTTTCCTGCTACGCTCGTGTCTAAGGCTGCCCGCTCCCCACCATTCAAACTGAAACGAGGAAGAAGAGGTAATTGCCCTGAGGGTCCCGCCCTGAGCCTGTCGGTCCTGAGCCTCTGCTACCCCTTCCTGTAAGTCGGGGGTGCCAGGCTGGGGCTGGAGTGCAAAAACCAGGGCATGAATGTGATGGGTGTTATTAGAATGCCAAGGTATGTGAGATTTGTTTGAAAAGAGTCCAAGTGTAGCAGAAAAACTGAGCTTCATATTAATTATTTCAGAATACATTACTAAGTGAAAGGCAATATTCTTCTTTGAGATAAAAGAAAAGGGACTGACCCCTCCCTCCCTTCAAAAGAAAAATTCTGTTTTGGTGTATCCCTAAAGATGTGGCTCTCAGTTTCTTTAGAAAGATATAGTTGTTTTCCTCTATCTTTAGACAATCTTCAGTAGTAAAATCTTAGAGTCCCTGAAACACTTGCCAAATATTCTCTAATTTAATTGCTAGAATATCAGATGTGCATTTAATACCTAAAATTTACCAGCTGAAAGTAAATACATCTGCAACATATAAAATATAAAAGTAATATAATACATAAACATGTAAAAAATTGTTCATTTATTTTAAGAGAGGGAGAGAAGCATAGATGTGAGAAACATCGACCAGTTGCCTACTACCTGGGCCCCAACTGGGAACAGAACCGGCACCCTAGACACGTGCCCTGGCTGGGAACTGAACTGGCAACCTTTTGCTTTGCAGGATGGTGCCCAACAGACGGAGCCACACCGATCTGGGCAATATATAAACGTTTTGAATATTACCAAATATATAAAACTGTAAACAAAATTATGAGAGTAAATTGACCTAGTTTTTTTGCCCTCTGGGAAATGAATCATCACCAATCAGCGTGATTTTGTGTGCAAAGAAAAGACTGCATCTCATATATTTGTATTTGTTTATATGTCTGTGTGTATGCTAATCTGTCCTTTCAAAAGTATCCTAAAGGCTTTTATTTGTTGCTATTGAAAGAATTTTCATATTGAAAAGAAAGGTAAGAATTTAGAACAAGTCCTTTTCTCCCTCTACCTACTGTCTGCACACTTTCTGAGAACAAGAATCCTATTGGATACTCTCCTAGTTTTCCTTCTGGTGATACAGTAATCATAGTTTATTAGGTCCTTCAATAGTAACAAATTATAAAATTTTAAAATTATTGAGTAATACTTTATATAGTCACATAAAAGATGTAAATTAATCCAATTTTCAATAATTCATATATTGCTTAAAACAGTTATTTGTTTCATTGTCTTGCTGTACTAATTTATAATTAAAGCTATGTTGCGAAGAAGTGTTACAGAATTGGAAAATAAAGATTGCTCATAGCAAGTTGTCCTCAAATAGCCTTGTGACTAAGAAAATAAGCAGCAAGACACATGGTATCAGTTGATTCATTTGTTTGTTACCCACAAATATTTTGGATGGTTGTATACATTGCTTTCCTTCTTTAAAAACATTCTTCCTCTGGTAAATTTTAATTTAAAAGTGTGAACTGAATAATGTAAACAGAATGGGGAAGAAATGAATATTGGGAATGATTAATTATTGATCTGTTGAGAGTTTTATCCATTCTTTAATTCATTCTTATATTGAAATGGTGAACAAATATTTAAAAGTACCTACTATGTGCCATGCCTTATGCTAAGCACAATTGGTCCTATTTGCTCTTTGAATTTCAAATTGAACCTTTTGTCATTGTCAAGTGTTAAGGCCCCTCATTCTTGTTATTCTTGCATTAGAAGGTGGGCCCCATGTTTCTGTGGGTTTTCAGCTGGACTGTTTTGACTATTCTCTGTGTTTCATTTTTTTGTTACTTGTGTTCAGTTCTCCTTAAGAAGCTCCCAGGATCTCCATATCCTGAATCATTCTCAATTTCAAGGAACTCCTTTGCTTAATTCAGTGCTTACAATTTTTAAATGTATCATTTTCTTCCAGAAATTGGAGCTCCTATTTAGGAAGAAGTGTGTGGTGGGTGTTGTAAGTGCCCCACCCAAGTCCCCAGGTGCCTTATTGGGCCTGTGTGCCATAACCACCCCCCTCCCACCAGCTGTGGTGAGTGCTGGCTGTCAACAGCTCACAGCTGGCCCCTTCTCTGGAGAATTGCCCTAAGCCAAAGGAGGCATCTCTACCCAAGATGCCACACTCACAAACAATGATTGACACCAGAGTGCAACATGTTGACCCCCTAGCCTGGGAGGCAACTAATGCTCCAGGGCTCCCCTAGGAATAGGCTGAGACCATTCCCCAGTTAAGCCCACATCCTTGCTGAGCTCCTAGCCCTACCTACCCTGCTGTCCCAGAGCGTTCCCTCGGTAAATCATAAGCCAACAAATTCCTGCTTCAGGCTCTGCTCCTAGGAACCCAACTGATGACAGCAAGAATGATGCCAAGTTTTTCTACCCTCTGTCTACAAGACTAGAATGTTCTAGCTTCTTCCACATGTCCTTCATATTCAAATAACAGATTCAATTAGATTCAATGACAAAGAGGATTCAGCAGCAATACCTAGTGAGGGAAGAACCTGAAAGAGGCAATCCTCACCCTGGCTGATGTGGCTCAGTTGTTTGGAGCATCGCCCTATGGACCGAAAGGTTTGCAAGTTTGACTCTCAGTCAGGGCACATACCCAGGTTGTGGATTTGATCCCTGGTTGATGTACCTAGGAGAAGGCAATGAATTAATATATTTCTCTCTCACATCGATGTGTTGTTTTTTTTTTTTTCCCCTCTCTCTCTCTCTAAAAGCAATGAAAAAGTGTTCTTGGATGAGGATAAAACAATTTTTTAAAGGAAAGGCAGTCCTTTTAGAATGAATCCCCAGGTTCAGTAACTCTGGGACCCATGGAGTCTCAAGTTTGTGTGTTTTTTGCTTATTTTTTTATTTGTTTTGTAAGGAAGGAAGGTTCATATCCACATACATGTGTTAGATCTCTGTGTCTTAGTGAGCAGGCTTTCTCAGGTTTAGGTTAGCTCAGAAGTCACTGTTAGAATTGTCGGTCTCAGGAACAAAAAGCATCGTGACCGCAGGGAGAGCGGATTCTGGAGCTAGCCTTTCCTGTCGGGAGCTGGGCCCTTGTGTGCTTGCTTCAGTGAGTGTACCTTTCTCATTCTGTTTCACTGCCCCACTTCCTGCCTGCCTGCCTTGGAGCTTTTCCTCCCTTTTCCACGTGACCTGGGGGCATTATGCTGCACAGGTCCTACTGCAGCACAAACAAATCATATGGTGTTACTTTGGTCCTATTTGCATGCTATCTGGCGGAGTCTCCCAGATTTCTGATTCCAAATTCATGTCTCCACTTTAGCCTAGTTTAACTTTTCTCACCGGATTTTAAGTTACTAATTGGCCAACTTATGAATAGACTGACTTGGCCAGCTTATGCGCAGGGGTCAGTAGGCCTCCCAGTGGTGCCTGGGGTTGGTGGGGAAAGTCACATAGTGTACAACAATTAGGTGGCCATTCACTAGGACTGAGAGTGGAGGCAAATTGCCCAGAAGGGATCTGTGGGCAGAGATGTCCCATAAAATTTGTAACACAGTACGCTCGTGGATAGGTAGGAGCTAGAAAGGAGTTTTTAACTTGATGACTATTTTAAGAACAGATATTTGGGGGAGTTGGGAGGCAGATAAAGTGCCATTAAGTCAATCAAATAAATTATAGGGGAATAGCACTATCTTATTAACCTCCCCTCAGATAACCCATACTGTCCCAGCCTTTAGAGATGTATTATCCAGAGTGGTAGCCACTAGCCACATGTGACTATTGATATTTAAGAAAATTAAGTCAAATGCAGTGCAATTAAAAATTCAGTTCCTTGGTCTCACTAACACATTCTAATGCTCAAAAGCCACATGTGGCTCATGGCTATTCCACTGGCAGCTCAGATCAAACATATACAGGTCTTATTGAACAGCCTTTTTTTTTTTTTTTTAAGGTTGTTTTTATTTAAGGGAGGAGATTTGAAAGGCGTATCTCTTTGGAGTCCTTTTTCTCTTTTCCAATAAATATGATAATAACACACTTTGAATCTCTTTCCTGGAAACACATTAAGAACATGGTGCCAGATTTCTTCCATCTGTTGTAACAGGAAGGACAACTGGTATTTTGTAGTTATTTTAAATGCAATAAGATGTCAAACACACCAAAAATATTCTATGTCCTTTTGTATTAAGATTTCCTTCTTGCCCATGTTAGTTCTTTCTTTTGTGTGGGGAATGGTTTTGCAGAGGTGAGCAGGTAGAGAAGAGGAAGTAGACGTTATCCTTTGTCTCTGTACACCTTGGGGTCAGAAGGAATCTCATGGGTCTTCCTATATAAATCCCCCATCCAATGCAGCTACTGTGTTTGCTGCATCCTTTATAGGGGATGGTGTTTCTGCTCAGCAGTTACCAAAGGTAGACCCTGGTTCGTGATCCATCTGTTTGTGTTCATACCTTCTAACTGTTTGGATGAAGTCAAAAGAGCAAAGAAAACTCACTATTATAATTCTGGGTTTGAGAAAATACTCATTTCTAATTTTTTGTTTTTTAGAATGTACTGAATATCTATTATGGGCCAGAATTTTACATATAATAAGCATAAGTACTGACATATATAACAGGCGTTCAATAAATGTCATGTGTATAAATGGGTTGCCTTCCCAATGACATTGGATATGACTTGGAGTAAAAGATATCCATGGAAACCATGTTAAAATGAATGCATTAATTTCTATGCTACCTTCAAAAGCTGAATTAACCTATAATGTGCAACTATTTCTAGCATTACTTACATCAGAAAATATAGTTCCTCCCTCTCTGATCCCTTCCCTTTCTTTTTTCTTTTGTTTGTTTCTCCCTTCAACAAATTCTGTATTCAAAAACTAAGAACAAAGGTCTCCCAAATCTAGCTTTCCTCAGGGCATGGCTGGTTTTCACGGAAGGATCAGGAGTTCTGTGACAGGAGCAGGGCCCATTTCAAACTGAAGGCTACTTTGACAAGAACATATGCTTGCCTGGGTTTTTCCTCATAGGGTAAATCAGGAAGCAAAATTGGAAATCAATCTGTTGCTGAATCTCCACACCGAAACCAAGGAGAGGTGCTCTAGTTTGATTGTTGCTGGGATGAGGATACAGCCCATTTCCCTTTGAGGAAAACAAAATGAAAACAGAATCCTTTTATGACATACCTTCTTTTAAAGCCTGTAGGGGACATTTATTCAGGTTATAACCCAAGAAGGAATTTTAGTCTCAGGAGAATAAAGGTTGGAAGACATTTAATATCATTACACTCGAATATAGAAGAAAAGGCATATATGAACCACTTAAAAATAAAACAGCCACTTACAGTAGAAATAAAAATAGAAAATTCTCCAAGATACATCTAGAAGGATACTAGTTATGTGTTTAACAATACCATGTGTAGCTCTGGCTGGTGTGGCTCAGTGGATCGAGTGCTGGACTGCAAAGCAAAAGGTCACCGGCTCGATTCCCAGTCAGGGCACATGCCTGGGTTGTAGGCCAGGTCCCTGGTAGGGGGTGTGCAAGAGGCAACCACACATTGATGCTTTTCTCCCTTTTTCCCTCCTTCCCTCTCTCTCTAAAAATAAATAAATCAAAATCTTTAAAAAATACCATGTATATACATAAATATATAAAAATAAGAAAATAGCATGTAGCTGTTATAGTAATCTGAGTTCTAGAGAAACTACCCTAAGTATACTTTATTAAATGTAAAATAATGACTAAATCACTTTTACTTCCAAAAAATGGATGTTCACTGCCATTTCAGTATTGTTGTGCATGTCCTAAAAGGTGTGTTATACATGTTGTATGACAATATATAGAATTATAATTGTAACCATATTTATGGCAAATGAGTTTTATTATAGAAATTTCTACTGGCTTCCACAAATAGCAACACAATGTTGAATTTTATGTTCCATGATCCATGATACTTTAACAATATTTCTTAGGATGCTGTGGATTTAAGGAAAGGAACTCCCTTGAATATGCCGTGGACGTTGGGCATTTACAGGCCACCAGACTCTGGATGGTCTGTAGTATATAAATGGGCTTTCCCTTTCAGTTCTGCATTTAGGTAACTGTCTTAGATGAAGCACCTCCAAATCAAATTAGCAATATTGAAAGTGCCTCAATAAATTTTCCCAATGGGACAGAGGTTATTAACATCAGTCAAGTAAATGGCACCCTGGTGTCCAGGAACAGCTAACACAGCTTTTAAAAGATGCTTTTGTTTATTGATGGGAGCATGACACTAATGACAATATACAAAAAGGAGGTCCTCAATCCCAGCGTTATATGCTGATAAACTCTGAGTTCCATTTCCAAGTGGCCGATTACCTTTCTGCTTATCTATCCATTGATTCTGACCTAGTCTTGGCTGTTGTTCTCTGTCATAAGAAAAGACAAGGAGAGTGAATGGCTCAGCTTTCATGACATGCCCTCCTGCTGAAGGCATGGAGATATCATCTTTGAATATTAATGCAACATTATGTTATTTTTCCATCCGTGGAGGATTTAAATTCAGGCAGGAAATGACACCATTATATCCGCTGTGCGGTCAACAACTCACAAAGGATGAAAAAAATGAAACTGTATGGTGCAAGATTTCTCCTGAAAAGAACAAAGGCATAGACAGACGTTTTACATTGCTCTGTGTTTGGGTTTCTATCACCCATTGGGTTGGTTTTATTTGCTTTCAGTATGAGTTTAGGCTGCATAGGAGAGCTATGTACTTTAGATTCTTACAGGGACACTCCAATACTTGGCTTAATCTTTTCAGAGGGCAGAAATCATACAGAGTAATTCTTTAAAAAAAAAAAAGCTATTTTCCTGAATGAAGGTTATAATGACTCAAATAACCTAAGAAAGTTCAAGAAAATTCTCAAATTTCTATTTCTCAGAGTTTAATCTATGTGTTATACAGTGTGGGGCAAAAGTAGGTTTACAGTTGTGAGTTCTCAAAAACAGTTTATTCTTGTCTTACTATTTATTAATTATTGCATTATTTACAAACATACCATACAAACAACTATATATATAAACCTACTTTTGCTCAACCCTGTACTTAAAAACTATATATTCAATATTGAATGTTCCTAATACTAACAAACTTCTATTTTTTTAAGTGATTTGGGATGGTATTAAATGCATTAAGCAGGAAATATTTTGGAAATGTATTAACACAGAATGTAACAATTCATCATTTTAGTATGTGTAAATATATGAGAATATACACACACATATAAATTTTCATGTATACATCAGAGGCTTTAAATTAGAGAGTTCTGTATTCTAGTGATCGATTGCTGTATAACAAATTACCCCAAAATTTAGCAGAAGACATAGGCAGCTTTATGATATCTCATGCTTTCATGGGTTAAGAGTTCAGTCAGCACTTGGTTGGGTGATTTTTTTATTCTTCATAGTTTGATGGAGAACCCTTCACGGTTTGCAGCCACAGAGGGACTGGTCTGGAGGGTCCCAGGCAGCTTCACTTCCATGTCTGGACCTTGGTGGTGATGACTGGAAAGTCGGGCTCATCTGAGATTGTCAGCTGGAGCACCTGCACATGACCAATCAATCCAACATGAAGCCTTAGCGTAGTTGGACTTAGTACTTTAAGAGCAAGTGTTCCAGGAGACAGGAAATGGAAGCTGCCAGTCTCTTCAGAATGAACCAGAACTTCTGGCACAGCGTAACTTCTGCCACATTCTCTTGGCAGCCCAGATTTAAGGGGAGCAGAATTTTACTCTACATCTTAATAGGAAAAGTGACACAAACTATAGCCATGTTTAATGTATCATTCTCTCTGCCCTGGCTAATGAGGAGAAACATGATATCATGGTTAAGAATGTGGAAGACTAGCTCTGATTAGCTGTGAGGCTCTCCCTTCCTCGTATCTTCATCTAAAAACAAAATAATAGTAATATGTATTAATACCTCATGGAGTTGTGCTAAAAGTCAATGCGATAAGCAACACAATGTACACATACATAGAGATACAAATATACATGCAAAGTACTCAAAAAATTTTTGCTGCTATTTGTAGTTTTTTAAAGTTCATCTGAGGTTATAGCAGAGGCTGGGAAGGGGACATTGTAGCCAGAAGTAAGCAGACCTCTTGGAGAACAAGATAGTGAGTCTCATCGATTAGGCAACCTAGTCTATAACTCAAAATTTAGTGTATCCCACTTGGTTTTGTTTTTGCTGAAGAGGTTTTTCTCAAACTACCCATAATTTTGAAGAATGATACATGCCCTCTCATTCCTTCTTGTTGCTCTTCCTGGACTTCTGTTTGCTGTTAGAAGCTTCTTGTGGAGAGTTAGGATGCTCTATTGTACTTGTTTCAATACAGTGGATGGCAAATTTCCATGATATGAGTCACATCATTCCCTCTATAGGGGTACATGTACATAAATGTCTTGCCTCTGTTAAATTATATTGGATTACTCTTCATTCATGTTATTCTAAGGAATAGTGCTGCACTCTACTTCTCCTTCCCTTCTCGTCTTGTTCAGCTCATTTATAAATAAACATAAAGCACTTGCTTAGCCAGTTAAGATAAAAGTTAAGATGCTGTAATACAGAGTTTCAAACACACAATGTGTCCAACAAGATAGATGTTTATTTCTCTATTTCTGAATAGCGTAGGCATGGAGGCAATATCTGCTCCACCACACAACTCAGGGATTTAGTCTGAGAGCTATCCTCAAGATGTGGTTTCTAATGTACTTCTCATGGTCACCATTTCTAAGCAGTGGGAAGAAAAACAGGAGCCAAGTCCAGGACAAGCATCTCTACACCTTGAAGACAACCTAGAAGCTGCATACATAATTTTCATAAACAATTTATTCACATGATCACAGATAACAGTAATGGGAATTATAGTTTCTAACCAGGCATTCCTGTTGCCGGGAAGGAGAGATTTGGGGGTAGTTTTGATTGGAGGAGGCACAGTTAATTGTTTCCCATGTTTGTTACTGCTCAATAAAATAACTCAACTTTTGAATAACTGATATACAGCAATGACTATCCATTTGTTACTTGGCTCCCCACAAGTGTTGCCACCAAGATATGCCTCCAGTGTCCATTTTTTGAGAGATTCTTTAATAAAATAATTTGTCATTTATGGGTTGGGGCTGTGTCTCAGTGAATATTTTTTTTATTTTAAATGTCCTTTAGCCTTGTGTTTATGAGGCTATGTGATACATAACATGAGGCTGGAGGCCACAAGCCACTTTTTATAAATAATAGCTATCATTCATGCTTGACTACTGCCTTTGGTACTGCCAATGATATGGGATAACTGTAGAAGAATGTGGGAGAAATAGTTAAAAACAACAGCAGCAACAGCAAATACTCTCTTGGTTCTTTTGAGAAATGAAATTGTATTCTATGAGATTCAAAGATACCTAGTCAAGTTCCATTGTCTGACCAAAATGTATGTCTGTGGATAGATTATACTGTAATAGTGCCATTTTCCTACCACTTTTAATATACATCTTGTTAATTTTCAAAATCCCAATTCCCACAGCATCAAAGAATCATAGAATTTTAGAGCTGAATCAGTCATTGGAAATATGATTTACTGTAGGAAATCATTGGAGTTTGAATCTCTTGTGGTCACTGTAGTCACATAAAAAAGAGGGTGTCCACCTCATGGAGAGATAAGGGTAACTGCTGAGTTCCTTTTACTTTGAATTAAAGTATTGCACCTTGATTAGGATCTAGAGATATTCTCTTCAAAGCATTGCTTGGATGACACAATTCAGTACCAGAGAGGAGTCTACTTTAGGACGAGTTCTCCCATGCTGTCTTTGACCTTGATGGAAGACACTTTTCTGTTTGTGTCTGACCTATTGGTACATTCTCTTTCCATAGGCCAAAGTGTGCAGTCATTTGTGTCTGGCTTTCTTCAGTCAACATTATGTTTGTATATTTATGGAACTTTTCTTTATAGTTCCTTCTCATTGCTGGGTAGCATTCCATCATAGGAAAGTACGACAATTTATTTATGCATAATATTGCTGATGAGCACATGGGCAATTCCCAGTTGGGGACTCTTGAACAAGCTGGCTTTTCTATATCACACATGTAGAAGTGAAGACATGTTAAGCAATGGCATAAATGCTCTTTTTTATTCAAAAAGCCATCCTTTTCTACTGAGGGGATATATTTTAAAGCTGCCCCTTTCAGTGGTAACGTAAGCTTCCTATCTTTACCGGGGAGCTCAGAGAAGGCCTGCTGGCTAAGGGCTGCAGAGGGCAGGTCTGCCTTACATTTTCAGAGGAAAGGGCAATCTTTGCTGAGTTTATATGTTACATAATTATGACACTATAGAAAGCAGGAAAAATAAGCTTTTTCCATTTTAAAAGAGCCTGAACTCCCCCCATTTTCCAACAAACCTACTCAAATTAAATAGTAGTAATAAAGTGGAGAATGCATTTTGGCATATTTTCAAAGAGTTGAATTTCAAAGTGTTGTAATTATGCATAACAGAGAGAGGAACATGACAATGCTATATAAATAGCCCCCACTAGAACTCCACACTAAGTACATTTAAGACACAGTCTCGAGATGTAGAAATTAGGAGTTACTATTCTAGCAATATTTCCTCCCTTAAGGTTAACTTACTGGGCCAACACAGAGGATTTCTTCATAGGAACACAACTTCTAGACTAAAATCGAGGTTTTGGTAAAAACAAAACATTGCCCCAAACCACTGATTTTTCCATTGCAATTTTTTTCTTTATTAATTTATATATTTGAAGGAACAAAACTATCTGTTACATATCACAGCAGAGTAAATCTTCTAAAATATGCAATAATTTTATTAACAACTTCATTGGCAATCTTTCTTATAGTGTTACTGCTGAAATTCTTCATAGTGGCTGCAAATCTCCATTATCACTACTTCCTGTTTGTGTCTCATTCTTTGTTTCATTAAATATAATGTAAAAACTATACATTGAAAGCCAGAAGAGTTTGACATAGGCCCTATGTCTGCCACCAGCTAGCCAAGGTATCTTAGGCAAATGATTTCATTCTAATACTCAGCCTTTTTCTCTTGATATGCAAGGGTAATGCTATTGCTGAAACATAGTATTACTATCAGAAAAAAAATGACATGTATTTTAGGGTAATGCTCACTGTCGTAACAATTAAACTCCAGAATTTCATTAGCTTACCCGATATAATTTTCTTTCTTTCTTGTATGAAGTCCGGTGCAAATGCTCCTCGTCAGCAGGAGGGTCTCCTGCATGTAACAATTCAGGGACCCAGGCTTCTTCTACCTTGAAATTTTACCACCTCCTTGAACTTCGTCTTTTTCTGCACCCCATCAATAAACATGATCGCCATAATCTGAAACTGACTGACTTCACTTCTATGCACATTCTATTGGCAATGACAAATCACATGACAATACCTGGATACAAAGGGAGCTGGGAATGTAGTCCCAGGCTTGACACCCACTACTTGGGGTGAGCACCATATCACAGAAGGGGAAATTATGTGAAGTCCACATACAGAGTGGGACAAAAGTAGGTTTACAGTTGTGAGTACGTAAAACACAGTTTATTCTTGTGTTATTAATTATTGTATCATTTTCCATACAAACAACTATAAACCTTCTTTTGACCCACGCTATACATTATGTGAAATCCATATGCATTGGGAAGCATTTTGTTGTTCTTGCTGTTAACATTTTAGTTACTTTTTTCTGTGTGGCCATCATTGCATGCCAGCATCCCATAGTCACACTGAACATCACCATGTTGTCTTAGAAAAGATGACCAGAGAGTGACCACAGTATGAAATGCAGCTGCATTAATGCCCAGTACGTGGTATATACCACTGCCAATATTTTTCTTTAAAGATTTTATTTATTTTTAGAGAGGAGGAGGGGGAAAGAGAGGGAGATCAATGTGTGGTTGCATCTCATGTGCCCCCTACCAGGGACCTGGCCTGCAACCCAGGCATGTGCCCTGACTGGGAATCAAACTGGCAACCCTTTGGTTCACAGGCTGGCGCTCAGTCCACTGAGCCACATCAGCCAGGGCAACCACTGCCAATATTTTGCTGTGTTAACAAATGGTTCTCCATCAGGTAGAAACCAAACTGCTAAATCTTAAACCACCAGATTTGGAAAAATGAATGTGCTGCCGTTATTCAAGAGTGACGGTGAGGGAGATGGGAAGATAAACCCAGGTTTCTGTTGTATTGGGACCAGGGAGGCTGAAGAGCACCCCCAGGAGGCCATGTGAAGGGGGCTGAACCTCCATGACCATCTCTCCATCATTCTACCCGTTGTGGTCTAGGAAAATGAATACTTGTATACCCAGATAACATACAATCAGATACACATCTTAATCCAAATCAGATGTTGTTTCAGTTCAAGTCCCCAAGTGTTCAAATCACTCCCACTGCACTCAGAGCAAAGGAAAGCCCTGCTGTGGCGGATGATGCGGCTGTCTGTTGGAGTTGGGTCGGGAGCGGAGCCTGAGGTAGGGATTCAGGGGCAGGGCTGCCAGTCCTACCCTAGGGGCTGCCAATCTGGTTAAACCGTGAGTTGTTTTTATCAAGGGAAATACTTTGTCCCAAGGACCATTTATTCAACAAATATTTATTGAACACCTACTATACGAGTATGCCAGGAACAGATAAGATGGACATCAACTCATGGGGCTTATGGGCTTCCTAAGGAAGACTGCATTTGCTTTTGGAAAACATTTGTAAAAGAGGAGAATGACCCAAGCTTTCTGAAAGCCTAATTGCGAGCATTTAAAAATTTTAAACATACAAGCTGTTCTGTGCTGACTTGTGTTAAATATTTAACTTAAATATTTATGTTAAAATGAGGACATTTGTGTGGGCCTTATTCCATATGATTGGTGTCATTATATCTAAGTAGAGGACATTTGGGCACACGTTGGTACAGAGGGAAGACCAGGTGAAGACAGGAAAAGATGGCCCTCTACAAGGCAAAGAGAGAGACCTCAGAAGACACTAACACTCTGGCACTTCGATTTCATACTTCTATCCTACAGAACTGTGAGAAAATAAATTTCAGCTATTTAAGCCACCTGGTTTGTGGTGCTTTTATGTGGCGGCCCTAGCAAATGAATACATAAGCCCTTCATCGCATTATTTCCATAGCTGACACTGTGCCAAAGCACTGCCCATATTCATACAGAATGATGCCTACACCAGGATTCTCACTGGAATGCTGTTTTTAAGACTCAGAAAAACCCTTAGATGTTCATCAATAAGGGAATCAATAGATGAATTATAGTATGTCCATTTTATAAAATGCTAATGCTTTTAAAAAGCAGGTGTTGATATGTGTTGTGACATGGAAAGGTAGCCAAAGTTTGGGTTTTTTTTTTAAAAAAAAAACAGCCAAAATAGATTAAATGACACAAAAAGCTAATTCCACAACAGTAAGCATAGTGTGGTCATATTTATGTATGAAAATTCAGGTGTGCATATAAGAGGGGATCCAAAAAACCCAGAATTTATTTAGTAAAAAAATGTGTATTTATTCTTACATGTTTAAACTTGAGTGACTTTCAAAGAACCCTCCATTTGGTGCAGCACCTATTGAGAGATTTTTTCCCACTTCTCCAAACAGTTTCTGAATTCATCAATTTTGATGCCTTTTAGTGCTTATGCCTTATTTTGTTTCACCTCTTCCACATCAGCAAAACATTTCCTTTTTAGGACATTTTTCATTCAAGAAACAAAAAAAAGTTGCAGAGATATTGGGTGAATAGGGAGGGTGGGGCATGGGGATCATTCTGTTTTGGGTCAAAACTGCTGAACACTCAGCGCAGTGTGGGCAGGTGCTCTCATAAATCACCCACCATGAAACAGGCAAACACAGTGAAACTGTCTTTAAAAAAAAAAAAAATCCACTGAAGTGGAACACAACCTCTCACAACTATGCCAGTTGGTACACTGATACAGATCGGTTCCTAGAACACTCACCTAGCAGAGAAGCCTTTACTACAAGGGGCCTTCCCTCCAGAAGCTAATCCCATGTTTTTGGAGTCCCCCCTTCATAAACAAACAGGAAAACGTCCAGGTTTGGGATTTTGCAATGACAACAGGTGTGGCTGTCAACTTTTAGCCTTTATTGTATGTGCATTTATTTTGTTTGAACTGTTTGTGACTTGCTTGTGTTCATGTATTACTTCCGTAATTTGGAATAGTATTTTTTATAGCATAATAGTTACACAAGGGACTGTGGAGAATTAAGAAGAGAGGGATTCTGGGTTTCCAAAGTGGCCTCCCTTAGGAGGTGACACTTGATCTGAGACCAGAAGGGAGACTTAGGGTGAGGGTTGAGATGAGAGGGTGGGACTGGGGCAGGGGGAAGCCGAAGTTGGAGAGGGGCAGAGGACCTTTAAGGTAATGGAGGTGACTAAGGACATAAAGTTTGTTAAAGGGGAGAGAAAAATAATACCATTGGAGATATGTGCAAGGACCCAGGGAGCCCTGTGAGCTGTGACAAGGAGTTTGGTTTTGTTTTTAAGATCAATGAGAAGTCGTAGAAAAGACTGAGGAGGGAGAGAGAGACCAGGATGCAATCATATTTGCATTTTAGGAAGACTGGTCTGCCTGCAGTGTGGGAGGCTGCGGGAAGGGGGCAAGTTTCGTTGAAGGAAAACTTAGCTAAAAGACTTTGTAGTGGCCTAGGAAAAAGATGAGTGTGGCATGGTAGTGGCAGTCTGTGTGGTAGACCTAAAAATGGTCCCCTTCAGATGTCTGTGTCCTAATTAATGAAATCCGTGAAAATGTTAGGTAAGATTGCAAAGGGGGATTAGGATTGCAGGTGGACTTACAGGTGCTAATAAACCAACCTTAAAATAGGGAAATTGTACAAATGGGCAGGATGTAATCACAAGTGTCCTTAAAAGTGGACGAGCCAAGCAGAAGAGGAGGATCAGGCAGAGCTGGGTACAAGGAAGAACAGTCAGGGAGTCGCAGGCTGTCACTATGGAGGAAGGGTCGAAAGCCAAGGAATGAAGACGGCCTCTAGAAACTGGAAAAGACAAGGAAGTGGGTTCTCCCTCAGAGCCTCCAGAAAGGGACACAGCTCTGCTGATGACTTGATTTTTACCCAGTGAGACCCATGTCAGATGTTTGCCCCTCAGAATTGTACAATAATTCATTCGTGTTGTCTAAGCTGCTACGTTTGTGGTAATTTGTCACAGCAGCGATAGAAAACTAATATAGTGGGAATCTAACAGATATACAGATGTAGTGTACATTTGGGGAGCAGAATAGACAGGAATTGGTGGCAATTGGGCGTGCAGGACGAGAGAGAAGGGGAAGTCACCGTGGAGTTCCAGAATTGGCCTCAGCAATTTGATGCAACATGATGCTATATAGTAAGATTGAGATATCTAGGGAAGCAACAAGTGAACAAGTAGGAAGATTGTGACTTAAGTTTTAGAGATGCTGAGTATGTAGAGTGAAAAGAATCCCAGAGGAGATTTGGGTGCACAAATCTGGGGCTTAGGAGAGGGGTCTGGACTGTTTCACCATATCTGGGGTCATGGGCATAAGAAGGACCTAAATTTGTACTAGAAGATAAGACCTGGTGAAATAGGAGCTTTGACTGCAACATTGAACACATTTTTCTGCAATTTTTTGAGTGCCTACTCTGTTGATGCTATTCTACAAACTGTGATTTTCTTCTTGCTACTATTTAAAAATTATGCTGTAACTGGACAGTGTGAAAATGATCAGAATTTAAATGTTTTCCTTAAAGCATGCCTTTTGTCAGTCCTGGGTGTTGGGTGGTAGAAAAATGAGATGGATGAGCAGAAGCCAGGATGGAGAGTTGAGTTAGATGAGAGTGGACTTGCAGTATTTAAGGTCCAGACAGTGTGGAGCTGGGTGAATGGATACGATAAATCTAAGTAGAGTTACAGGTTCCAGAACCAGGATGGACTCAGAAAGCAGAGATGAGAAGGAACCAGCCAGCAGGTGAGATCCAATTAAGTAGATCGGCAGAAGTACCTGAGAGGTTCACACAGTAGAGGGCAAAGAAGCGACAAGAAGACAGGTATGAAGGCTGAGTTCACATCCAAAGGATAGAAACTGGAAGCCAGAGACAGATGCACAGAAGGAGAAAGGGGCTGTAGCTGTTGAGAAGGCAGCTGTCCTTGGATTAGGGCTCAGAGCAGAAGACCAGGCACAGAGCACAGAGCAGCTGGATCACAAGGGTCTGTATAGATGGGCCAGGTAAAGAGCACTCTTGAATCGCCCAGCATGCTTTGAAGCAGTTTTTCTGGTGTGGGAAGCACGTGGTAGAACCCAGAGACTATCCCATGGGCGATGTTCAGGGAACATAAAAGAATCCCAGGAGGGGAAATCATGTCATTTACATCTTTTGGATGTGATGACATTATTTTTCTTAGAAAACAACTTTATTTTTATTTTTCTGTTTTTTTGTGTGTGTGTGTGTTTATAAGCCCTTCCTAGGTTTTTTTATATTCTCCTCTGATCCCAAATGTGTGATGAGTGTTATAATTTTACCTAAAAGCAGTGTAATTAAAAGCCTAGTGAAGCATTTTGTTCCCGATTATGAGGCTGTGACAAATGTGTGTCTGAGCAATGACATCACAACAAGGGGAGAGTGTGGTTGCTACTATCCCCACTGCAGTGCAGTTTCTCAAGCAGCTATCTCTCTTCTACCAATGACAGACCCGTCGTTAAACCTAAATTATCTCAATGCGGGTAGGTGTTTCTGAAGTGCTTAAATACCCATTATTACATTGACCAAGTTCTTCAAAATAGATCTGAGGGTAAGAAAGGAAAAATCTCATGAGGGAGTCAATGAGAACAGAAGCACTCTTGAGAAGTACATTAAAGGCACCATTTTTGTGTTCTGTGCTCTTATTCTAAGAACCCAGCTGTCCTGCTGACTGAAAGCCTGACCAGTCTAGTAATCCCACTGACTTTCACTTCAGCCGCAGGGCCGGCAAGCGTACCCCTAAGTAGTAGTCAGTGCCAAAGGTTAGACTAATACCGTCATGCTGGCGAGAGGGAAGGTGAACAGAAAGCTTAGCTCCACCGCTTCTCATCATGGCCCTGCACCCCCCATTTGAGCAGGGCCCCTCTCTGCTAACCGCCTCCACCCAGCCAAAGCTCCTGAAATATGGCAACGTGAGAAATGGCCAAACCCAGAGGGAGTTTTTATGAGTTTATTTGAGCCAAACTGACAGCATATGCTGGAGAGCAAGCTCTCAAATGCTCTGGAGAATAACTGCTTTGCAGTTTCTTTTCTGCATTTGAAATTAAGGAGGCAATGTAAGGAAGGTTACATGAAGGTGGGAGAAAGCAGGATGGGGAGAGTTACATGCTAATCAAGATCATACGCTCTTCTGAGGTCGGGCTGCCTTAGGAGGGGTCTGAAAAGAGGCATTTTCAAAAGTATGCTAAGCTGGGTGCACAGAAACCATGAATGGGACTTGCTTGAGACAACAATAAGCCTTTTACTGAAGAAGTTATAGGCCTGGGATGCGGCTACCCACCAGGACCCACCCAGGTAGGAATTTACTATCAGATTACCCTTTGCAGTTACTCTCCACAGAGAAATCCTTTTTTTTTATAAAATCCAGGAGTATATCCTTATTGGTGGTATTATTATTATTATTAAATATACTCAATATAAAATTTACCGTTTTAACCATTTTTAACGTGCAGTTCCATGCATTAAGTATACGCACATTGTTGTGCGGCCACCGCCGCCATCCACGTCCCAAGCCGTTTCATCTTCCCCAACGGAGACTCACCAGACAGCACGTCCCCAGTCCCCCTCCTCCCAGCGTTGGCAGTACCCTTCTCCGTTCTGTCTCTAGGACTTGGACCACGCTAGGTGCTTCATATAAGTAGAGCCACGATATTTGTTCCTTTGTGTTTGGTTCTTTCACTTAGCATAGTATCTTAAAGGTTCATCCACATTGTGGCATGTGTCCCAAATACCTTTTTAATAATTCTGAATACACTAGAAAACTAATGCCTTTTGAATTTGTATCCTGTAGCCCAGAATCCATTCAAGCCTCTTGTGAGCATTGCCAACATTTTGAGAAGTAGAAATATTTCCTATCAGTATATCACTGTCTTTACTGATTATTCCAGCTCTACAAATTAATAAAGAATGTCCCAGGTTGTAAAAAAAATACAATTACTAGGTGTATATGTATCAAAAGTTAGACTTTGAGCAAGAAAGTTGAAAATCGCATTCATAGTCCTGAAACTGACTTCTTGAGCCAAAAGTACTCAGGAAGAAAAAAAAAAATGTTAGTGATGATTTTCCAGGCCAGTAAGCATGTTTGCAGTCAGGTAGGGTTTTAATATCTTCCTGCAAGACCACTTCATTTTCTACATAAACATGAAAAGTGTTCTTATCAATTCTCCTCCACATGTTTGTGATGGTTAATATTCTGTGTCAGCTTGACTGGCTAAGGGATCCCAGGTAGCCGATAAGCATTACTTCTGGGTGTGTCCATGAGAATGTTTCTGGAAGAGACTGGCATTACAATGGGTGAACTGAATAAAGCAAGATGGCCTCCCCAATGTGGGTGGGCATCCTCCAATTTCTTGGGAGCGCAAACAGAACAAAAAGAGAAAGGAAGGGTGAATTTGCTCTCCCTGCTGGAGCTGAGACACCTGTCTTCTGTCCTTGGACATCGATGCTCCTGGTTCTCATGCTTTCAGATGCAGAATCGGACTAACTCCATCAGCCTCTGATTCTCAGGCCTCTGGACTTGGCTGAATTGCATCACAAGCTTTCCTGGCTCTCGCAGCTGCAGTCAGCAGGTCATGGGACATCTTAGCCAACATAACCGCATTAGCCAATTCCTATACTAAATCTGTACGTTATGTTTCTCAGGAGAACCGTTACTAACACAATGTTTATACCACAAGCTGAGGATCTATGAGTTAAGAGACATTCTAGAGAGACTAGAAATAGGGGACTTTTGTTTATGTCTTCTCTGTCATATGTGGTTTCTTTACATGTCTCCATCTACTCATCCAATTGTTAATGTGCAGTACAACAATCAGAGAAAATATTTTCCCCCAAACTACACACCACTTTCAGTGGATTTGACTACCACAGACTCAGGTGGGTTTTTCCAGTACTCAAAAACTTTAGCAAGTAAGGTAGTACAATAGAAACAAGGATAAAAAGAGCCCAAGATTAGAAATCGGTTCTGAATTCAAACGCCTTAGTGAACACTCATTCTCTGTGAACTGCCACTTCTCAGGTGAGATGGGAATCTAAGTGAGCTGGCGCCCTTTGGGAGCCCAAGTTGTCATCTGAACATTAGCCTACAGGATGGATTTGTAAAGTTTTATTTGAATATATGCTGATGTGTGTTAATTTTAACATGTTTGTTTTCAATTGGTTTGAAAATATTTTAGGACAGAGATATACCACACATGGTGTACCAGAGAGTGTAAGAAATCCAGTGATTCTCTGACCTGCCCCATGATAACTCCGAGTTCTGCTTCTCAGAGGCTACCATATGATGTTTCAGAGGGCCTTTTTTTTTTTTTTTTAGTACTTTGCATATGGACAAAAATATATGTGTGCAGCTATATTAAATGTAGGCAACTCCATCCTTTTATTTTCTGCTACGGTAGATATAATTTAGCTTTATTATACAATCTGTCCTCCTCTTCTATTTTACCATTAAAATTCTTTTGGCTATTTTTGGTTATAGCAATAAATGGTCTTTGTATTTTGTGATTTTTGTCACTGCTTACTGATAAGCCAAGAATTATGAGTAGATTGTCTTTCTATTTCAGTTTTTGGTTTCTCCAAAGCTTCTTGTCTTTCTCTTCTTTTTATCACGGGCTTATTTACAATAATCATTTCTTTTTTTAAGGAGCTTAAATCTTGCAAGGAGACATGTAGTTTTGTTGTTGCTCATCTCTAAATTCCCTGATGCCTCATGATGTCACACAGGGTTTGGGAGCCTCCATCTACCCACCCAACTAGCCCACCTGTGCACCCCAGGCTGGTTCTAGGTACATGATCATTGATTTTGCCTAAAATTCACTGTAAGTGAAAGTAACTTCATACTGATAATGGAATAGGACTTTACACTTAAACAGTCAATACCAGCCGTTAAGAGCCAAGTCTGTAGTTAGGTAGACTTCGATTTCATTCCATTTCTGCCACTCATTAACCACTTCACCTTGGGAAATCAAATAATTCAGCCTCCCAAAGCTCCATTGCCCACACTTGTCAAATAAAGGTAACACCCCCCAGAACGCTCAGAGTATAAGAGAATGGCTTTCACATGCAGCCTAGACAATCTCCGATGCCAGGAAATACTCCCTTTCCTTTAACCAGCGTCGTTAATTGTTGATGGTGCTTTCAAAGGCCTTCTTCTACTTCAGTATTTAGTTATTCTAACTATTCCAAAGCGAGGGAAATTTGAAGTTATCTCCACTTAGAGAGGAGGACTCCGCACCCCGGAGAGGCTGCCAGGGCTGCTGGGTGTGCCACGCAGAGGAAGTGGGAGGAGCATCGAAGGCAGAGAGCCTGCAGGAGTAGATGGACCTGTTCTGGGGACGCAGACTGCCTGAGCCTGAGTCCCATCTCAGCTCCTTCCTCCTCGGGTGAATATGGGAACATTCCTCAACATCCCTGGGCCTCAGTTTCCTTTTTTATAGAGCCAGAATAATAGTCTTTGCTATGTAAATCCCAGTGAAGAGACTCTGTGAGTGTTCATATACAGAGCCTTGTCTGGCACACAGTCAGTCCTATAAAAGTGCAGTTTAAGAAACATTTTTTGGTCCCTAGTGTGGGGCTGTGCCACCATCCCAAAATGCCTGACTCAAACAGTCCCGGGCTCTCCTCTCCTGTTTGCTAGTCTTATTCTGAATCTGCTCACTATCCCAACTAATAGACCTGCACTGGGAGATGCCACATGCAGCAGCTTTTAGACTAGGCATGTGCTTAAATTAAAGCAGGCCAATCTGCTAAGGAGGGTCCAAAGCTGGGGTGTCCCTGAAAGCTGGTTTAGGAGCTTAGGGCTAAGATGACAGTGAAAATGTCAGAGCATTGAATTGGAGTCTGAGAATTTGGATTTCCTTCAATCTTTTCTAAGACACACCTTCCATATGAGAACATGCCGAGATTAAAATCACCCCTCAGCTTTGGGCAAAGGTGGACATGACTAGAGAGACATGACAGACCTGAGATGCACCTTGAAGACAGAGCTGACTGCAGGGCTGAGAGCCCAGCTGTCTCCACTAGGATCCATCTCAGCTTCAGACTTCTGGTCAAGTTGGAGGTGTAGATAAACATGGCTTGCCTCCTCACACAACCACAGTGAAAATTACAGCTAAACTACAAAAGAGCTCTCACCCAGAATCATCAGAAAACTAAACTGTATGGAAGTCTGACAACCAAAGAATTAAAGAAGTCACATTCATTCAGATGGGTAGGAGGGATGGAGACAGAGAGACACAGAATGGGTAGTACTGCACCCACATGGGGTGGATAAATATCAGAGGGATATTTCAGGAGCAAGGGATCCCAGCCCCACACCAGACCACCCAACCCAGGGATCTAGGGCCAGGAAGATAAGTCCCCATAGCTTCTGGCTGTAAACAGCAGAAACCACGGGATTCTCAAGCATTTCCTCTTAAAAGGCCTGCACTAGACTTAGGACTTGGACAGATTCACTCCTTAGAGAGACTCCAGCACCAGAACAGCAGCTTGAAAGGCACCAGCAGCATAAAGGAAGAAACTGAAGTGTCTGGCATCAGGATGAATGCTGGGCAAAGGCTTCCTCCTGGAAAAAGCTCCAGAGGCCAGGCAGCAGCATTGTCCCCTCCATGAGCCCTCCCCCACACAGAGCCACAGAGCAGCAACACCATATCTGAGACTCCCCATCAACCTGGTTCACACAGGTTGCCCTGCCTTGGTGATTACCCGAGTCTCTGCCCGGTCCAACTTAAAGGTGTGCTTCTCTACATTAGGCCATGCTACTAAGACAGGAAATCAAAGCAGCTCTACTTAATAAAGAGAAACAAACACAAGAAGGCTGCCAAAATGAGAAGACAAAGAAATATGGCCCAAATGAAAGATGAGAACAAAATTCCAGAAAAAGAACTAAACAAAATGGAGACAAGCAATCTTTCAGATGCAGATTTCAAAACGCTGGTTATTAGGACGCTCAAGGGACTCATTGGGTACTTCAGCATTAAAAAGAAACAGGCAGAAATGAAGGTTACACTAAGTGAAATAAAAATAAAATTTATAGGGAATCAACAGTGGAGTGGATGAAGCCAAGAATCAAATCAATGATTTGGAACGTAAGGAAGAAAAAAACAATCAGAACAGCAATAAGTAAAAAAAAAAAAAAAAAAAAAATGAGGATGGGGTAAGAAGCTTCTGGGACAACTTCACATGTACCAACATTTGAATTATAGGGCTGTTTGGAAGGAGAATATAAAGAGCAAGAAATTGAAAACTTATTTGAATAAATAGTGAAAGAAAACTTCCCTAATTTGGTGAAGGAAATAGGTATACAAGTCTAGGAAGCACAGAGAGTCCCAAGCAAGGTGGATACAAAGTAGACCACACCAAGACACATCATAATTAAAATGCCAAAGGTTAAAGATAAAGGAGAATCTTAAAAGCAGCAAGCGAGAAGCAGAGAGTTATCTACAAAGAAGTTGCAGTACAACTGTCAATTGATTTCTGAAAAGAAACTTTGCAGGCTAGAAGGGACAGGCAAGAAGTATTCAAAGTGATGAAAAGCAAGGACCTACAACCTAGATTACTCTATCCAGCAAAGTTATCATTTAGAATTGAAGGGCAGATAAAATGCTTCCCAGACAAGGTAAAGCTAAAGGAGTTCATCAACACCATTATATAACCCATAGTTTCCCCCCAAATTTACTTGACTAAGGAATCAATCCCCTCCTTCTCTTCCAATCCCCCTTTCAGAGAGTTGATAACCCCAGGACACACTTTGGTTAGTGCAAACCAGCAGGTGAATGCTCACATTGTGTTTAATAATGAAGCAAGGAGATTAGGCAATAGTAGATATTAAGTCTTGAAATACAAAACCTTCCCTTTGTCAGGAAAGATACCAGCCTAGGACTTGACTACCCACCATGACCTGCTTTTAGTTAGGAAGTTTTATGTCCACACCATCCTATGTGGTAATTTTCGTTCTCAGAGTCTATAAGGCCACCATGTAGGCTTCTCCTGAGCTTACCAGATTTAGCATGTGGCCCCTTTTCTGTCCATGCTGCCAAAAGGTTCTGAAAGGTCTGCTAGAATTCAGAAGCAGGAGGAGGTATCCTGTGCCCTTAGTTTACTTAAATGCTAATAGCAAGGTCTTCTGTTCTGTGTTAGGGGTTGCCCTGCCTTCAACAGTATCTGCATTCTCCAGCTTTACCTGGTCAGTGACAGAATTCTACCCAGTCTCAGAAAAAGGGTTGAAGTCTCTGGAGAGACATGCGAGGACCCAAGAAGTCCCCAGAATCTCACAGTTAACTTATTAGAACTCACCATATCCACCAACCTGTATTTCTAGGGGAACAGAGTTTTCTAAGGAGGGTAGGGGTGTGTCGAGTAGAGAAGACAAACGAAGGGCAGCAATGCATTGCCCAATGATGAAAAGCATGTGCTTTGAGGTTCTGAGTCTCCCCCTTTGACAATTTCTAATCTGGGCTCTGAGCT
The DNA here is from genome assembly GCF_021234165.1 of Pteronotus mesoamericanus. Taxonomy (NCBI): domain Eukaryota; kingdom Metazoa; phylum Chordata; class Mammalia; order Chiroptera; family Mormoopidae; genus Pteronotus; species Pteronotus mesoamericanus. The sequence goes on along the minus strand of NW_026555105.1, from coordinate 28,353,298 downwards.
TCTGTAAAATCGAGGTATGATAGTAACCTTCCTGGGAAGAAAGCAGCTAACATAGCAGCCCTGAGACTGCCTACCTAGAAAAGCCTATTTCCTAGATTGGCCCTTGGCTGGCATCTGGGAACTTGGGTTTTAGGTAGGTTGCCATTGATCCCCCTTAAGAGTGGCTCACTGTGGCTAAATGGTTTATGCAAACAATATGGTTTATGCTGAATCCCTGCTTTCCTTCTTGACTCTGGAATATTGGCACAGACCAAGGAGAGGGTGCCTATATGACCAGTACCCAATAAATTCCCCAGGCCCCAAGTCCCTCATGAGCTCCCCTGGTAGACACCATCTCACATGTGTTGTCAAAATTCAATGCTGGAGACATTAGCATGTCCTATGTGAGTCCGTGGGGAGAAGACCCCTGGGGTCTTGTGCCTGGTTCCCTCCAGACTGTCCCCTGTGCCTTTTCCCATTGCTGATTTTGCTTTGTGCCCTTTCACTGTAATAAATCACAGCTATGCATAATAAATATATGCTGATTCCTGTAGTTTCCCTCGCAAATCAAACCTGGAGGTGGTCTTGGGGACCCCAAATATAGCGTTATTGTGAATTTTAGATGAGATCATACACATTGGACATTTAGCATCATGCCAGATACTGACTAAGCATTAACACATCAGAGAGAAGAGACCATGCACAAAGCAGACCTTCACTTCCCTGCCATGTGCACCTCTGCTCCACGGTGCCAAAAAGTACCAGGACTTAGTCTGTCTTTCCCCCAAGTGTGGGATTCCTCACTGCAATCAGAGTAATGACTATCACTGATGGACTATCAGCGTACACCATAGAGATTCTCTCTCTGCATTTAGTTGCGTGTGAGTTTCACAGGAATGTTGCTTTAGGGTTTAGAATTGTTTATTTTCCTTTCAGTTGCTTCCTCTGTAACACATTAACTCAAACTTATTAGACTGTAGGACTATATTTATTACCATTTAGGTTACAGTTGTATAGTTTCAAAGGATACAGCATAGGTAAATTAATTCAGCTATGGGTTTTCTCTCTACAACTGTCTTATTTAAAAACAAAAACAGTATTAATTCATTAATAACTTTCTCCTTTATACTCTCACTTGAATGGCATAGCAACCACTGGGAAATTCACAATCAGGAAGAGAATAGTAAGACATTTCTATTCTGATTCTAAAAATATTTAGCCTTGCATTTTCAGTGCTTGTTCAAGTATAAACACAAGGAAAAGAACTCTTCTAAAATGATTTTTCTAAGTGATTGTTTTCTAAAATGGTCATGGGTTTATTAAAATGTCAAGTACACTCAGCCAACACATGACCAAATTATATTTTCCAATGTTTTTCTATTTTCACTAAATAACACCGAGAGATGGTATATAGAGCCACTTACTTACTTGGCATGATTTCCTGGCCACTGAAAACATTTGAGGCCCTCAACCACCCAGACAGTAGCATCACAATCAAGACTCTTCTGAGTTAACACAACTGTATAACAGCTAATACAGTTACCCAGAGTGGACATTGTTCCTTGAGACTGTGAAGGAGCAAAATCAGAAAGAAAAATGGGCCTCTGAAGACGCAAGGAATGGGATAATAATCAGGCCTTTGTATTTCTGTGACAGTAAGCCTTTTTTTCATGCAAAAATTTACTCCCAAAATATAATGGCATAAAGCAACAGACATTTATTTGTGTCCTGACTCTGTAGGTCGGCACTTTGAGTCCAGCTCGGCTGGATGCTCCTTCTGCTTGTTTGCTTGGGCGCACCTGGTGTGTGGCTCCTGGTCAGCCAGGTGGCTCTGCCTCCAGGGCTGGTTGTTGGCTGGCCTGGCTGGTGGCTGGGCTGCATGATCTGTCATCCTCTGGCAGGATGGCCTGATTCTCACTCTGGCTGTTGGTTTCAAGAGCAGCAGAAAGGATTATGTTATGGTTTCAGTTGTCCCATGGGCTACAGCAAATTACATGTTCAGGTTCAGAGTCATTGTGGGAGAGGCCCACCCACGGCATGGACACTGGGAGGCCTGAATGTCCAGGGTCGTTCCTGAGACAGTCTGCCACAGCTGGTTCCCTTCACTGTTTTATACTTTGGCTGAGATACACTCAGACGTTTAAATCAGTTGATCAATGTTTATTAACCTACTGGTAGAAAGGTACTTAAAGAATTATAGATAGATACATAGATAGATAGATAGATAGATAGATAGATAGATAGTGATGTTTTTCAGGAGAAGCAAGTTTTTATCATATTTTATTAGTTTTTCATTAGCACCTTATATTAGTTTTCTAAACTCGTCCAAAGTAGCAAGCAGGATAGGTGGGAGAAAGGAGTTTGATAGAGTCTGGGAGTTAAGGGTGAAAGATTTGATGCTGTCGAGAATATATAACCAGTGCTGTGATTTGCAGGTGACCCTCCAAAATGCCTGTGTTGAAATCCTAACCCCCAAGGTGATGGTATTTGGAAGTGGAACCCCTGGGAGGTGATTAGCTCATGAGGATATAGCCCTCATGAATGGGATTCTGGCCCTTATTAAAGAGACCTGAAGGAGCACCTTTGTCCCTTCTACCATGTGAGGTTACAGCAAAAAGACAGCCGGCTAGGAGGCAGGTCCTCACCATACATTCAATCTGCCAACATCTTGGTCTTGGACTTCTAGCCTCCAGAACTGTGAGGAATAAATTTCTGTGGTTTTTAAGGCACACACCCTCTGGTATTTTGTTATAGCAGCCCAAACAGACTAGACATCCAAGCAGAGGATGTAACAGGAGCTTGAGAAAACTGGAAGGCAACAGGAGGATCCTGCTTGCCACGTGCATGAAGAAACAGAAATTTTAATGATGGACGAAGGGAAGAGAGGAAGAGAAGGAAGGGGGGGCAGAGAGCAAAGGAAGATGTTACCATATATGGAGCCCTGACCCCAGGTGCTATTCTCTGAATAAATGTATTCTTGGTGATTTTGGTCCATCAGCAAATATTTCTTCACTCCTGCTATATACCAGAAACTGGCAAATAGTAATGAGCAAGTAGGCAGCATCCCTTCTCTCATAGGTCTGACATTCTAGTAGGAAAAACAGACACTGTCACCCATAATCAACTGACAGCAAGTGGATAAGAGGTGAGAAGAACATGTACACAGAGCTGGAGGAATGTATCACCCACCTATTCAAGTATGAGGGCTGAGATAAGGCTCCCGTAACAAGCAACACTGAAGCCAAAACATCATCTTATGTGGTGGCCACGACAGTGTGGTCAGGATTCCCCCAATGGTCATGATTGTCTTATTCACGGTGATTCAGAGAAGGAAAAGCAGTTCCTCAAGGTCACGGAGAGTAAGTGCTGTACCTGGCATTCACACCCAGGTTCTCTAACACGTTTTCTATACCATCAAGCTCACAGTGCTGCAAGAATTTTTAAAACATGCAATACCTGACTGTTTAGTCAGGGGCACTGCCCTCTTTTCCCTGAGACTGTCAAATAATAAAATGACAACAACCAACACAACAATAGCTGTCCAGTATGAATGAATCAAAATTATACCTAGTATTTTGTCAGATTGGCCAAAAGTATAATGTAATACAATTTCTGGTGTGCTGCAGAATTTTAGTAATTAGTTTATGTGTGCCCAGAAATGAAAAAGGTTGAAAATTGCTAATATAGAGGAATTAATGAAAAGATGTAACTGTGAATGAATTAATTTTCCTATAGTTTTCTGCTGGCAAGATAAAAATAGCTGCCTCTTTTCTGTTTGCATTTCCCAGGTTTTTGCATCATGTTTGGAAAGAAAAAGAAAAAGATTGAAATATCTGGCCCATCCAACTTTGAACACAGGGTTCACACTGGGTTTGACCCTCAAGAACAGAAATTTACAGGCCTGCCCCAGCAGTGGCATAGTCTGCTGGCAGACACGGCCAACAGGCCGAAGCCCATGGTGGACCCCTCGTGCATCACACCCATCCAGCTGGCTCCCATGAAGGTATGGCGAGGATTTGTCTCTCAGTGGACTTAAGAAGCATGTCCTTATGTGATAAAGCGTGTCATCTTTGTGGGCAAACAACAAAATGCCTATGCTGTGTATTTGTTTTTAAATATCCACACATTAGCCACAGTTATTCTTCAATGACTATAATGCTCACCACTTATGAACTGCAGCACATGCAAAGGAACCTCAGCATTTAGATGTGAGATCTTTTTTTAAATCAGATATATCAAATATACAAAATAGGAAATGTTTATTTCACTTCAGTTGATGTTAGCTAAGCTTTATACTGAAGAATATTATCTACCCCTTCTGGTAAATACTGGCAATAACTTTTGGTTAAACATTGTATTAGACAACCTTTTGTTGTTCTGCATTTTCCCTGAGAATATTTAAGCTTTTCTTTTATATAAAATTTATTAACATATTTTACAATAAATGATCCTTATGTGTATGCATATATATACATGAATATGTATACATATACAGGTTTTATATATGTAATCTTATATATAAGTTTGCATATATATATTCAAATTTGTCTTTATAGTCTAAGAAATAGTTGTTTCAAATAAAAGTAAATCATTTGAGTCCTGGAATGGGATATAATTACCTTAAAGAAATGGCTAGTAGGTTGTTGGCAAGAAATGTTCATGAAAATAATTGCATTAAAGCAGAAATCAGGTCCAATAAATATCACATACATTAAGCTTCTACAAAGAAAATCTACCCATTGCATCTTTCTTCTGTCCTCAGAATAAGAATTCCATAGACCATCAAATAATTGCCTCAAAAGCCCTATATGGTTGTTGAAGTTTATCATTATGTTGTCCAATAGATCAGATTCTATTCTATATCTCTTGCTCATTATATTAGTAGACATCTGAGGTATATGAATACCTTATTATTCTATGTTAGCATGAATATTGACTACATTGTATTTAAATGACAGAAAAAACAAAAGTGGGAGCATATTTCAAAGGATGAAAAGAAGGACCATAGCTAATAAATTATGGGAAATGTTTGTGAGGTATCATCTGAGCGGACTAAATTAGAATTGCAAATCCATTGTTCTTTATTGCCTTGGTCATTCTGTCCTGGTTTTGAGCATGTGAGTGCCTAAAGATCAATATAGATTCTTCTAACCCTGTGACTTGTGAATTTGATTTTCTGACAGGATTTTGAAACTTTTCAGAACAGCTAAAATGTAAATACACAAAAGATGACTATTTGAGAAGATAAAGCTGTAGGTACAAAAAGGCCTTCTATTTCAAACAGGTATTGATTGATATTTCATAGAAACTGACCAGTTAACCAACTATACTGGTTAATGTTAGGCAATATCTTACCACTGAACATAGTTTCCCCCCAAGAGATGGCTAATGCTTAATTAATGACCACATAGCTGGGTGGGTAAGATGGAAGAGGGACTGGATGGTGTGGGGGCTTGTGGATGGCTCAGTTGGGCGTCTCCTGTTGGCTAAGCCCCATGGTTGGTGCACACAGGTCTGAGATCAGAAAATTGTTTTTTTTACAAAATGAATTGATCCATTTAAAGGTCAGGTCCCATTTAAAATGTGCCAACCACATTGATTTGATATGCAGTCTGGCAGGTTTTAGGAACATACAGGTTAAGTGGGTATGAATAGTTGAGATGCAGGGAGACCTTCCAACTCTATGACTGTCAAAAGGTATTTAAGAAAAATATAAGCTTTGCAGGAGGAAGAGTATGTTGTAAGGATTGTTAGTTTTTTATTGAGGAAGATGTAATGATAAAATGAAACTTGTTGGGCAGATTACATGTATTTCAAAACCTCTTGTCAAAAACAGCGCTTGAAAAGACCTACATCAGTGTCTGTTAAAAGGACTGGAACCCAGGAGCAGAGCAGGAGGGCAGGTTGTTAATCTTTCACTAAAGTCATCGCTAATATTCCTACACTTGCAAAACCAGTAGGAAAGCAGACTTGGACTCTCTCAGCTCTCTCAGTACCTGGGCCCCCTCCTTTCATGCTCAGGATGCCTTTCAGGAGTCCTCTGCCACAGAGGCTCCAGGAAACGCCTCACACTGGCCCCAGATTCTCACACTTGCCTAAATTCAGGAGGTTTGGGCAAAGTCGCCTTTGTTCCAAAGGGGTTGGTGAAGCCAAAACCAAAGCAAGATTTATTATGTCTTCATTTCTATGACCCAACCATACCTAGAAACTTCTGACAAGCAGTTTTTAATTATATCAGAGAAGTTAGTTATTTGATGGGCTTCATGTCTGCCCCTCCAACTCTTTCTCCTCTTTCTTGCTCTCTCCCTCCCTCCCTCCTTTCCTTTCTCCTCTTTTTCCTATTTCTCTTTAACATGCACATCCCTCTGAAAGTAAAAAAAAAAAAAAGAAAAATTGTTATCAACCACTTAAAAGTACCATCTTTCTTTTTTACTATACTGTTTTACTTAAGCTCCCTTAAAATTTCCTTTCAAAGACTGAACAGTCTTAGGTTCAAATGACCTAGTTATTACTCCCAAAAACAAAAGCTGATGCTTTCAGGGTAGAGGGATTTGTCACACAAAAGCTGTCACTGCAGGCCCTTGCCCCTTCTTCCGTTGTGAGGAAGACAGGGCATTAACCACACTCCTTCTCCAGGCCAGCTGACTGGCTCATCCAGCACCCAGTGTGACAATTCTGTGATCTCAGATAGGTGGGTCCCATACCTGCGACTCACTGGGACAAGTTGAAAATAACCGGGTTTTCATATTCTGTGATCCTGGAATTTAGAAGATGGAGCCTAGAGTCCCAATCAAAGTTGGACCACTAAGACCTCATGAACAAATCATCTCAGTCAGTCTCTCTCAAGAGTTTAATTTCTGCAGTCACCCTCAAGACCAAGGTAAATAGAAATAGAATGTACCATTTTAAAGCAATTGTCAATAACAGGTTGTATTGGAAAGTAATCTATAACAAATTGATAGTTCTATTTCTGAAGGCTTTCTGTCTCTCACTAATTAATATGCCTTGCCTAGCCTTCTTGCAGTAACTGTGGTCCCCTGCTTTAATGCCACAGACAGAATGCAGGCAGGGGTCCTGTGACCACCTCACTCTGATTGCTTTACCCCAATTCTTTTCCCAGAGCAGATGCTAGTATAAGGCAGAGCAGGCATCATATCTACAGTAATGTGCATATTTTAAAGAGATATCCCTTGAAACAGGCCTGAACAAAATCTACAGTATTATTATCAAACATTGGATAGTGTTTTACAGAGTATATAATATTTCATATTTATTATTTAATGGCATTCTAATAACAACCATTTAATAGTTTTCACCCAGTTATATAGGTAAAGAAACCTTGACTCAACACAGAGGACTGATCTGTTTAAATTCACTTAATCTCTGATTTGAACACAGACCTGACATCAGAGACCCGGCTGCTTTTGGTTGTCCCATGCCTTCCTTTTCTCCTCCTGTGAATTTCTTCCCAAAAGGGTTAGTGGTTACTTCATGTACACCCCACCTCTGAAGCATATGCCTTTGACAGGGAAAATACAATAATAATTCCAAGGATAGAGTCTCATTTTGCAGTATTAGGTAGATGAGTAAAGTGATGGCATTTCTGAGCGGGAGAAATATTCAAGTTTGCTTCAAGTAGCATAAGAAAGATTGGCCTAGAGAAGTTTGGCAAGAAACAATAATAATAATCAGAGATAGCAGTGATCAATCATGGCCTTGATCAGGCATGGTTGCATAGGTGCCTCACCTATACCATCTGGTGGACTGAATTATTTAATCATTTTTTCATTCTTATTGCCACAGATTCATGGAGGGCTAAGTAATTCCCTACTCCTTGAATTTGGACGTGACCATGTGACTTGCTCTGGCCAATGGGGTTATGTGAGCAAAGGCTTGAAATGTACAATTGAGATTTACCTTCACGCTTTTACCATCACCATAGGAACATGCCTTGGATAGTTCAGTGATTCTAGAAGGGTGAGCGGAACTACCCCCGCCCATCTTCATCCCTACAGCTTGAAGCAGTTGTCCCAGACCCAGGTCCACTGTATGAGGTCTGACCAGGAGGTGTCCAGCCATGCACTATGAAAAATAGAGACATTTATTAAAGAAGATACAAGATACATTGTACATAAGACAATGACACCTTCAAAGTGGGCAACTTGTGGCCTCACACAGTTCTCCCAGCTGCCATCAGCTGCCCTGTCATATTTTCCTGAATCTCATTGATGGGCTGACATTTCTTCCCTTTCAAAGATGATTTTAGTTTTTGGAAAAGCCAGAAGTCATAGGTTGCCAAATCTGGGTTGTAGTGGGGCTGAGTCACCTGAGTAATTTGATGTTTCACCAAAAAAACTCTGCACAAGACATGATACCTGAACTGGCACATTGTCGTTATGAAGCTGCCAATCACCAGTTGCCCATAGCAGCAGCCTTCTGAATCATCTGAATAGTTTCTGTGGAGGAATGGTCTAGTTGACACAAAATTTGATGCAAACTCATTGCTCTAATTGCTCAGTCATTTTGAATGTGACAGCCACACAGTTATACATGCTCATTCAGTGGCATTAACCGCCCCTACTAATTAGTACAGTGAAGTTATATTGTTCACACATGTGCATTCTGGTCCACTCTCCTTTGCTGCCAGGTTCCATCAATGTCTCTCAAACTGTTCTCATTGTATCAACAAAGGCTGGGCTTTCTCCAGACAGACTTCTGTCTTGAGTGACACTGAATGTGGGGGGTTTGTTATGCAACATTATTGGACAACTGATGGATACACTACCTCAGCCTTCATTTCTTTTCAAATGAGAGGTATTTACTTCATCTTTTAGGTACAGTCATACCTCATTTTGAGCTTTGCTTTATTGCACTTCAAACACGTGTTTTTTACAAATTGAAGGCAAGACCCTCCAGCAGCAAAAAGATTACAGTTGACTTTATTGCGATACTCACTTTATTGCAGTGGTCTGGAATGGAATACACAATATATCTGAGGTATGCCTGTTCTGGAAAACGAGACTTAGCAAGGTTAAAGAGGTTGCTGAACACAGACCTGACCCTTTCTAGCAAGGTTGCTGGAAGTCCCACAACTAGTAACTGGAGAAGGCCCAGGATTCAAACCCCAACGCCGGACTCAGAAACCCATGCGTGTAACCACCACACCAGCCTGCCTCCTGATGATAAGGCTGTGTTTGGACATGAGTGTTTCACGTATAAGTGCTGCTAAGTCAAAACAGTCACTTCCTTCTTCTCCCCTAGTCCTGCCTTTTCATCAGACAGATGACACAACTGACCCAGGTAGGTCAAGTGAATTTTCCCAAGGTCACAGAGCAAGTTAATGTCAGATGTTGTTTATGTGTATAAGGATGCTCCTGTCAAACATTTAGAAAGCCTAGAGTTAGCTCATCAACTAGCACTCACTTGAGAATCTGACAGGGATATCATTTAAATGCCTACCTCCCTACAATTTCTTTTCATTACTGCCATATGACTTTATTTTCTAACTGTAGAGTACTCAGAGCTCTCTGCAGAGTCTTTCATTATGCATGTAATCCACACAGTCTTGTCAAGTGAATTAGGCAGGATATTTATGCAGGAAATGTCAATGAAAGTGTGCACCATGAAGCAAATGAGTCAACACCCAAGTGCGGCTGCTCACTCTGTCTCCAGGATGGCCTGGCTGCTCCTCCGGCTGATCACCCTTGAGGTCAAACAGCGAACCCTCAGAGCACAGCCTCTCTCCAGACTTCAGTTCGCTTCCTATTTGAGTGGCCTGCTCTGAACCCCAGTCAACGGAACTCTTCCAGTGAGGATGGTTGTGCTTTGATAACTGGAAAGTTCTATATACAGGGAGGTGATATTTTCAGGAATGCCTTATTTGCCCCAGCACTTCTCTCCTGGAGGGGGTGACCTAACTGAAAATAATCTTCTAAATCAAAAGAAAGAAGCACGCAGCTCTCTGTGACGCCCACACATGCTCAGAACTTGAAAGATTTAATTTTATCTATCCTTTGGCATCTTACAGAAAGTGGGGCACTACGGCAGCAACTGTAGGCTTCTTTCAGCACCGTCAAATCCTAGAGTTTTTATCATGTTTGTCATGTAATATTAAATATATGCCTTACACTGTTGACTCTGTTTAAACTAGTAAGAAAGCAGTTTATCAATACTTGGATCATTTTCAAGCAGCACATCACTACCTAACTGATTGGGCGCCACTGCTATTACCAATAATGTTAAAAGTTCAATGAAAAAAACTGTCCCCAGGATGGCACTAATCTGAACATTTGCTATCATCACACCATACACTGCCTTTTGAGAATCTTTGTATTAGTGTTTTATTGCTGCATAACAAGTTACCGCAAACTTCGTGTTACCACAAACTTCATGACTTAAAAAGACAACCATTTATTATCTCACAGTTTCCGTGAGTCTGGAGTCTAGGAAGGGCTCGCCTGAGTCCTTCTGCTCAGGATCTCCCGAGATGCCAGCAGCTGGGCTCCACTGCCCTCGGGAGGCTTTGCTGGGGAAGAATCCACTTCCAAGCTCCTTTAGGTTGTTGGCAGAATTCACTTCCTTGCTGTGGAGCCCTTGGAAGCTTGCCTCTTCAAGGCCACAGGAGTCTTCTGTATGCATCACAACAGAATCGCAAAACGATACCCCAGTACTGATGCCACATCATGTAAAACATCATCACGGGAGTGACATCCCATCACCTTTGACACAGTCTTTGGTTAGAAGCAAGGCACAGGCCCTGCCCTGGCTCGTGGAGAGAGGATTACACAAAGGCAGGAGCCCAGGGGCAGGGTGGGTGTCCCCCTATGGCTGGTCCACTCTGGTCCCCATTGTCTCTCCCACAGGCAAGATACGTTCATCCCAGCCCAAGGCTGCCTGAGTGTCATCCCCTTAGGGCATCACCTTAAAGTCAAATCGGGGTCTGGTGTGGATAAAGGGCTTGCATGTGACCTATTAATCCCAGCGTTCAGGGCCTGGTTTCTCTCCAGCTGTGGACCTGTGAGAGCAAAATGAGCAGCGTCTGCCCCAGCCCTTGCAGCATGTGATGGTGGGACAGATGCAGCGTAACAGTTACAGACATTCCAGTCAAAACAGGTGAAATGGAAGGGGAAGAGGAGTCACTGGTCCAGGGGTCTTGTGAAACCCAACCTGGCACATGTTGGGATACCTTGATTAGGCTCCAGGGATTAGGAACCGTCCTCTGTGTCTCAGGCCTCACCCTCTGGGTCTCGGTTCTGCTCTTCTATTTCATGAAAGGTAGCTCATGTTTGCAGCAGAGCAGCTTTATCAGCCTGCTTCCTACTGTCAGTAGAATTCGAGGGGTCTGACAGCCTCTTTTTGTTTTGTAATATCTCAGTCTCATGCAGTCAAGTTAGCAATGTTTCTATTTAAACAATTTCTCAATAACTTTGTAAACCTTGTGTAGATTTCACTGTGGTCCACTCTATTGGGCAAAAGCTATATATATAGTATATATGTCCTTACCCAAGGACATTTTTTGTAATTGATTTTAGAGAGAGAAGAAGGGAGAGAGAAAAACATTGACCAGGGATCACACCCACCACCGAGGTATGTGTCCTGACCAGAACTCGAACCCCGCGGCCTTTTTGTGTGTGGGTCAGCACTCCAGTCGGCTGAGCCACACTGGCTCTGCAGATATTTTTAAGATAAATACTCTTGTTCTTTGGCCTCCTGCTGAGATGGCTGAGGGACAATGTCCTTCAGCGTCCTATAGCGTGTCTGGTTGGAGAAGATCTGTTAGGCACACCCTTAATTTCTTAAAAAGGCCTTTGTGTGACTCATATTCTGACCTTCAGTGCTTGAGTTTTAACACCCTCAGAACAGGTTTCCTGAGAGGCTAGCTCTTCATCTTTGCCATCTGGAGAAACTCAGAATTTTTAAGACATGAGATTCTGGTTCCTTTTTTTTTTTTAAGTTCTTCTTTCAATTACTTTTTCTCCTCTTGCATTTTACTGTAAGCAGAAAAAAAACCAGGCAATACCTTCCACACTTGGAAGCTTCCTTGGATGTGCCACATTTATCATATCCAGCTTCTGCTTTCCTCAAAACTCCAGGAGACAGCTTTGCCAAACTTCCTGCCACTGCATAGCAAGGACCCCCTTGCTCCAGCTCCCAATGGTATGTCCCTCATTTGCTTCTGAGCCTCACCATCAGCATCCTCAAAGCCCAGATTTTTCCTAACAAATGGCAACTTTGAATCTCTCTGCTATGTTCCTCAAAATGTCTTCAACCTCTGCTCACTTCCTGGCTACAAATCCTCCTGTATTGTCATGGACTAAACTGTGTCCTCCCAAAATCCATACGTTGAAGCCCTAAGCCCCCCCCCCCACCCCGCTCCCCCACCCCATGTGATTGCATTTGGAGATGGGCCTTTAAGGAAATAATTAAAGTTAAACAAGTCATAAGGCTGGAGCCCTGATCCTACAGAACTGGTGCCCTTATATGAAGAGACACCAGGGGCATGCAGTCACAGAGAAAAGGCTGTGAGGACACCACAAGAAGATGGCCACCTGCAAGCCAGGAAGAGAGGCCTTAGAAGAAACAGCCTTGTTTGCACCTTAATCTTGGATATATAGTCTCCAGAACTGTGAGAAGCTCATCTGTTGTTTAAGCCACCCATTGCAGTCCTTTGTGATGGCAGACCTTGCAAGCTAATACACACATTTATTTGTTACAGCAACACCCACGTCTAGATACCAAAATTTGTAACCAGTTACCATTAACTCAACATAACGCGACACACATTTATTAACGGCCTCACAGTGATCATAGGTAGGAGTCGGGCACAGTTTAGCTGGATCCTCTGCTGAGGCTCTCACAAGGCCAAGATCAAGGAGTTGGCGGGGCAGACTTCCAATTTGAGGCCTCGTCCTGGGGAAGAATCTGCTCCAAAGCTCACTTTGGTCATTGGCAGAATTTTCATGTACTGAGACCAGAAACGAAAAGAGGTCAAGAAAGGATGTACTGATGAACAGTGACTTCTGGGGGCACCCAGGGCCCAGTCCTGCAGGGAATGCCCTGAGAGGCTTTCTAGAACTTACCTCAGACTGGTCCCAGCAAGGAAGCCAGGGCATCTGTCCACCGCCTTCAATCCCTCACTGACTGCAGGTGGCTCCCAGGAATTGGAATAAATCTCCTGGTAGCATCCACCTGCCCCGCACTTGACCAAGCATTCCCCAGCAGCAAACACGCTTTCAGGTAGAGAGAATCAGAGAACCTTCAGTGTGGACAGGAACTGCCTGCAGGTGACCTCCCAGGTGGGCTGACAGGATACAGGTGCAGCACCAATGACAACTGCTATCAATGCAACGTCAGCTTTCATTCCTTCATGAAATATCGGTTGTGAACTTACTATGTTCTAGGCCACGAAGCCCAAGAGAAAAACAGTATTTGGACCGCATTGCTACAGAGTACACAATCTAGTGGAGGAGATAGATTTGTACAGACAAGCAAAATATAATAAATGTTACAATAGAATTGATAACACGATAGATATATAAACTTTTTGTGTGAAAGTTTTTGGAATGGGATAGGTATACTTCTTAGAAAATTTAGGGACGATACAACTTGAATTTGAAAGAATGTAGCCTTATACTCATGGCTAATGAAACGATACCCCGGGATGAGAAAATAACTTTACAAAGAGGTTCTGACAGTGCCTCGCTTAAGAGCCCTCTCTATTAAGAGCCCAGGCTATTCAAGATCAATCCAGAATCGAGGTTCTACCTGTTTCAGGTTTTGTACCTTGTCCAGCTCACTGAACCTCTGTGTGTGTCACTTTCCTTATCTGTTAAAAGTAGGTATAATAGTGCTACTCAAAGGGTTGGTGTGAAAACTAAGCAGTCTAATACATTTAGAATATTAGTGGTCAATATATTTTTTAAATCCTATTTTATTGTTGTCCTGTTACAGTTGTCCCCATTTTTCCCCCTTTGCCCTCCTCCATCCATCGCGACCACCCACTCCCACAACCAATTCCTACACTGTTGTCCATGTCTGTGGGTCTTTCATACAAACCCAATTATCACAAGTACAAAGTATAGTAAAAATTGCCTTTTTTAGGAGGAGAACAATGCTTTAGGTTTGATTTCTTTCACAATCAATATAGCAAAGACTATGAATGTCTCAATTTTATGGATAACACTGTAAGTTATTCAAAATGTGAGTTCTCAGCGTTGGGTCCCTGACAAGAGCAGAGAACAGCAAACACCCCAGGTCTCTTCACTCTGGGGAGCTTTCAAGTGTGAGTTTCCTCAGACAGGTTTCCAGTGACCTCTCTCACCTCAGATCTGCAGGAGGCTGCTGCAGGCCACTCCTTCCACCAGGGTGCAGGAGCCGGAGAGATGACTCTCCCAGCAGCAGCATCTGTGGCTTTGGCAGGCCCCCCCTCCCCACCTCCCCACTTTTGCTAGATCTGGCAGCTGTTAGGCTGAGAAGCTGCATCCGCTGGAAACCCCACACCAAGTCCACTTCCTGAGGCTGCAGGGGTGGGAAATGGGTGTTTTTTAAACAGCGCTACTAAAGAGAGATGCTCATTGGAAACACGTTTCTTCAGAACCTTAATACCCTCAAGCCAGATCCTGAAATTTTGGAGCAGGAAACTGGAGAAGTGAGCAAAGTACAATAAACCCTTCTCCAAAAATGAAACTCTCTGGTGTGTTCAACAGATATTTTTACTCGTAGAAGCACATGCGCTCCTTTGGGAAGTTATTTGTAATAACCTTTGATTTGTATTCAACATATGAGAGTAATACTTGAAATATAGAAAACTATGGATTAAGAAAATCTAATTCCACAGCCCACTGTTGAATTTTGATGTATTTTTTCCCATCATTTACCCACGTGCACGCGCACACACACGGAGGAGCGAGATCGATGGTGATGTCTATGCAGTGTTCATTTTTTTCACCCAGTGCTGTAGTTTCCAAACTTTCTTGGGTCACAACACCCAGCGTCTCAGCAGTTTTGTCACAGTACCCTTCATTGATTAAAGAGTTCAATCCAAACAACTTAAGTATTTAACATTAATACACATAATTGAGATAAATTTTTTTTGTCATTTTTAAAGAAAACCCTAATGAAATGTGCACATCTGTTGGGCACTGCACAGCTTCTTCAGCCTTGGAACCAGGTTGGATACCAGACCTTCATTTCCTGTCCCATGTTGATTTTTACACAGAACTTGCATTTTTAATTAAATTCATTGGAATGACATTGATTAATAATATATACATTTCAAGTGTACATTTCTATGATACATGATCTCTATATTGCATTGTGTGTCTGCCAACTATGGTCAAATCATCTTCCATTACCATATATTTGCCCCCCTTTACCCTTTACTACCCCCTTCCCTCTGGTGACCACCCTACTGTTGTCTGTTTCTGAGTTCGTTTTATATTCCACATACAAGTAAAATCATATGGGTCCAGCTTTTCCTGACTGACTGATTTCACTTAGCATAACATTCTCAAGGGCCTTCCATGTTGTTGCAAATGGCAGTGTTTTGTCCTTCCTTATGGATGAGGAAGCATTCCATAGTGTATATGTACCATGCCTTCTTCATCCAGTCCTCTACGGAAGGACACTTTGGCCGTGTCCATGTCTTGGCCACTGTGAACAATGCTGCCGTGAACATGGGGGTGCATATATGTTTGCAAATAAATGTTTTCAAGTTTTTCAGGTACATACCCAGAAGACGGATTGCTGGGTCATATGCTATCTCTATTCTTAATTTTTTGAGGAACTCCCCTGCTGTTTACCATACTGGCTGTAACAGAACTTGCTTTTTTGTGTCATGACGACTGTCAAATACACAGCTTTGCATTCAATGATGTCGTTAAAAGGCACCTGGTGCAATCAAATGGAGAAACTTGAACTACCTTGACAAGGTGTCTGACAGGCTAGATATTATTGTTTCTTTCCAAAATTGAAGTTCCCCCACCACACCCTTGTGAGTTCACAGCAGTCCTCTGCACCCTTGGCATGCACAGTTTGAGAGCCATGACCCTGCCTGTTGTTGGATTGTTTGCAGCATTGTTTTTAGCGGCCACATTAGGACAGATGTGCTGCTTTGAAAACCTGTCTAGTGTTGGAAATTTATGTTGATTGCTAACTCATTTTTTTCTGATAAGTTCATTGTCTTCAAAAGGGTAAGAAGTCCCATTCTTTTATGTAAAAGTGGAATTTTTGAATACACAGTTACTGCCCATTATTATTTGGCCTGTTTATATTCTCATCCTGCAGTTTGAGAGCCCAGTTAGGAGCACGGCACCTACAGACTTGAATGCTATGATTTTCCACCTCCCAAATCTTATCTTTGTGGTTTTGATTTGGCTTTAAGAACAATGAGCCTAAAACAGGAAACAATTTTTAAGCCATCAGCTATGCTTCAGACTTCCAACTTAATGAATAAAAACAAAGCCAAGGAATTGGCAAGACTTTGTAAATTAGCAACGACTAAAGAGACATTAACGCAGAACACAGAAAAAATGCAGACAGTTAAAAATAGCCAACTTTCAAAAACTCTGATTTTTTATAATTCGACACCAAAAACCTGGGCTCTGCACTGTCTTTTAACCCACTGGTGAACTTGGCTCTGCAAGGGAAGATGTCATTGTGCCACCTGGTGTTTTGTGTCTCTCCTCAGGCATAGTATCATAGACAGCGGTTCAGGTTTGGAGTTAGCTCTTCAGTTAAGAACAGATCTCTTCCCTGTGCTGGGTTAACCTTCCCTCAGCTGTGTCTTCCTGCCTTGTAAGGTTATGTGGATCAAGTCAAACAAGAAAGAAAGAACTTCAAAATAAAATTGTCTGCAAGTTTAAGGCGGTAACGATGGAGGGGATTGTGGGGGTGATGGAGGTTGGTAGAGATGGTAGACGTTGTGGGGATGGGACAGGAGCAATAAAACTTTTTAAAACCTTCACAAAATGTTACCTATAGATGCAGAAGGCCCACAATTATTTTGTGACCATTATAAAGTTCAAGTTGTCTACAAAGCAATGTGAATATTAGGTATGTGTGCTCCTTCCTTCCAAATTTGCTGGTAGCAGATTCACAGCTTGTTTTTTTCCATAGGACGCAGGGCTGGGGGTAATAGTACTGGTAGGTTTGCGTAGGCGTGACCTCGTCTGAGCCTCACTGTGTGAGAGTAGGTAATGTTATCCTTAGTTTACAGGCTGCTAAATTAGGGCTTAGAGAGCACAGGGGGCTTGCCAAAGGCCACACGGCTATCAGACAGCAGAGCTGGAACATGTGCTCACCCAGCTTCTGAGATGCCAGGGCCTCTCTAGGCACCAAAGCCATGTTTAAGATGGTAGTTGCTGAGGGCATAGTGGCACTAGTAAGCACATTATAAGACAGGGGTGTGAGGAGAAAACTCAAAGCTTAATTTCAAGAAAACAGGTAAGCTAGAAGAAATGTTGCTTTATATTTATAATATTCCCACACGATCATAGGCATCTCAGGAGAAACCTTCCTGTAGCCACCTTCTAAGTATGCAAATTCTGTTGCTTTCTAATTCCTTCGCCACAGCAATATCTTTGTTAGGTTTTCAACATTTCATTCATTCATTGAGCAACATAGATATTATGCTGGTGCTTGCTTAAGCTGTGAGGTGAGTACATCCATGGCTGAGATGTTAATTAGCAGAGGCCACAATTTTTATGGGCTTGAACCAGATTTGAATGTCCTGATACAACTCTCCCATGCCTTATTTATTTTTATAGCAAAAATTCCCTCTTTCTGCCAAAATCTGAAAAGGGTATACATAAGTCCCTCTCTAGGAAAGTGATTTTTAATATATTTGCCTTGTGACAGTTTATTCTCTCATGTATGGCTTCACATGCCAACGTCAAGTTAAACTTTTTTCCTTGACTACAGAGCGTACGATCAGACGCTCTGGAGTGGGATCTGGGTCATAGCCATGTATACCCTTGCATTGAGTGAGTTCTGCCAGACGGCTCTCTGGAATGGCAGTACTAGTCCAGCCACCTGTGAAGCACAAAATGGGCATCTCCATACACTTGGACCACGCCTTGGCATTATAAGCCATTCTAGCATTTCCAGTTCCAAGGAGGGTCTTACTGTAGTTTTTATTTCCTTTCTCTGATTGCTAATGTGTTTGATTATCTCTTTACATCATTTTTAACTATCAGACTACTTGTGAATTGCTGCTCAAATCCTTTGCCAGTGTTTCTGTTGGTTTCTTGTCCTTCCAGTTGTGTTGCAGGATTTCTTTTTGCTTTAGTGAAAGTGTATTTAGTGCATTTAACTGGAAATTACCTCTTGTCTGATATTTCCAAAACTGGTTTGTTTTTGTTTACACTTATCTGGTATATCTTTGTCTAAAACTCTATATTTTTCTTTGTGCACATGTGTTAGCATTTTCTTGTGAACAGCATATCATTGGGTTTTATGTCATTTTGTCTTCACTCAATCTGTCATTTATTAGAAGAATTCAGTGACTCATATATGACTCACATTTATTTTATTTCTGCCATGTTAATGTTTTCTTTAATGTACATTGTTTTCTCCTTTTCCTTTTTTGATTGCTAATCTGATCGTGTTGCTATTCATTTGTTAACTCAGAGGTCCCACCTTTCTATTCCAAAATGGATTCTCCCCTTTCTCTGTTCTTGGTAATGATTACCTCTTTCCTACTATATTTTGTAAACAAAATCCCAACTAATTCCCCAATAAGATGCACAGTGTCCCCAAGAAAGGCTGTATTTCTTCCTTATACTCGACTCCAATAAGACAAGACATTTAGAAAACTTTCATCCATTTCCCTTCTTCTCCTTAATCACTTTTTGTGACCCAGGGACTTTGAAATACTTCTATTTTTCTAACACTTTTCAAATGCTTAAATTTTGATGAAAGTATTTTAAATTTCTAGCGCTAAACTATTATTATAACTCTGCTTACATTATTTCAAGACTCCTTATTTAGCAGTTTTATGATACACCACGGCCAGACAGTCTTCTCTATCCTTTCAGAATTAACACACATACATACAGAGATGGGGACGGAGCGATGGAAGCAGACTACACACCAGGTCTGTGCCTAACTGTTCCTCTCCTCATGCCCACCTCATTTTGAAGTCAATACTCTAGGTTAGTGCCATCGAACAGAATGTGCTGCAGTAATGGAAATGCCTCATATTTGTGCTGCCCAGCAAGGCAATCACTAGCTACATGGAGAAACAGAGTATGACTCAGAAATTAAATATTTTATTTACATTAAATTGATTCAAATTAACATTAGATAGCCACATAGGCTAGTAGCTGCCTTTTCAAATAAGACAGATCAAGGTCATTTGATATTTGGATAGAGTGTTGACTTTGGTACCATCTCTAAAATGGGTACATAGATGCCTTCTTAATTCTAACATATGGTCATATATATATTGGTTCGGTTTTGCTGATTGTTTGAGTATATTCTTGTGCAGGTGATTTGTTGAAGGGGAGCCCTGGGGAGGAACCTGTGGCAACAAGGGAAGCAGAACAGGAGGGAAGAATGAGCTGAGCAAAGACGTGGCTTCATTCGGACTGAGGCCCCAGCCCCGTCCCACGAGAGCTCTGGGTGAATGGCAGTGCAGGGTTTTCTGAGGCGACAGGGCTGACCTTTATTCCCTCCTGTCAACCATTCCTTGGCTGCAGGCCACCCTGAAGAAGGGCATGACTTCCCAGGCCCTGTTAGATGAGGCTGGGAACCCTTTCCGGAAAACTTAGGTGGGTCTCCAGAGACAGGACAGCTGGGGGCTGAGCCGGCACCGCAGCCCTTGTAAAGGGGGCCTGGTCGGGCCCCAGAAGTGTCTACTTCATGCTCTGTACTCTTCAGGTTTTAAGAAAATAAGCCCATTGATATTCTTATTCATTCTTTCCTGGAAGTATGTAAGTTTTTCTTTATTCCTAGAGTTAAGGAATTTTTCAAGGTATGCTGGCATGTGTCTTTCTTTCTTTCTTTTTTTAATCAGTCCTTCTTTGACCTCAACCTTTTAAGCTGCATACTCATGTATTTCTTTAGCTCAGGGAAATTATCAGCTATTATTATGTCCTCAGTTTCCTTTTTGTTCTTTTGTCACTCCTATGATTTTGCATATTATCACCCCCCTTATGATTTTTATCTTTGTATTTGTCGGTTTTGAGACCTTTCTTCCACCTGTCAGGTTCTACTTCATGCTGCAGCAGTTGACCCTCCTCTTCAGTCCATACACTGAATTCTCTAGTTCCATATACACTTTGATACCATGCTTGAATGACCAGAGATGCTCTTGCTGCTTTTTACATTTGAGTTGTCATCTGTCTCTCCCAGTAGCTCCATTTTGCTGGGTATCTGTTTAACTTGTTTTGAACCAATCTCTCTCTCTCTCTCTCTCCCTCTCTCTCTCTCTCCCCCCCCCCCCTGCCCCCCACCCCCAGCTGCTATAGACTCCCTTAGGTGGGAACACGCACACACGCGCGCACACACTCATATTCCAGTTTACTGATGTCTCCATTGGCTATTTTCTTTCCTAGTAGTATTTTCTTACCATGGTCCTCCTTCTTCATTCTTTTTAAAAAAGACCCGTATTCAACTATCTATTCTTCCATTTCAGGTCACTTTGTTTCAACAAATGCCCACCATAGGCCAAGCCCAGTGCCATGTGCTGGGGACACAGCTGTGAATAACTGAGGCATGACGCCTTCCTCCCAGGAATGTTTACTCTTCAGGGGAAGTAAATATAGATGTGAGCCAAAGATATAGTGGTAGAGTGTTGGGAAGGGGCAAAAAAAAGATGTGGTGGAACTACAGCAAGTCCTTGTTAACATTTCTGCTCTCAGTTCCCACCTAGTTGCCACAGGAAAACTGCCACGTGTCAGTTTCACTCCATTTCATCCTTGGACAACATAATGGAGAATCTAGAACTGAGGCATTTTGACAACTGGTCGGGAACACTGGTAATCTCCCGTCAAAGATTCAGGGAGGGAGGTACCCAGGGGCTTGCTTCAGTCATTGAATGGCTGCCCAGTGGGAGGGACACTGAGGATCCTCTAGGAATCCCCTGGGAGGAAACACAAGAAGAGCTACGAAGAGAAAGCAGACAGGCCTCAGTCCTGTGCAGGACTTGGAAACAGTGTGTGTTCACCAGCGATGGAAGGGGCTGCCTGGGAAAGTGTTAAGATCCTCATCATTAGGAATATTCCAGTATTGACCCAACTATTCATAAAAGGCACCAACGCACAGCAAGTCAGCCAGGAGTGACAGCCAGGGCTGAGGCAGAGCAGTTTGATAGGGCGTTGGGTGCCTGAGAGGTGAGGACACCCGGGCACAGGAGGAGTGTTAGGAGGAGTGGAAAGGGCGTTGGAGGTACGAGAAGTGCAGCCATAGTTTGCCAGTTGTGTCTCCTTCATGGAGGAGTCAGCAAAGAATGGAATTGATTTTCACTTATATCTTGCCAAATCCCAGATGACAGCTAAGATGTCTAAGGTTGAATAAAATCATGCTTTTTCCCTTCTAAACTTCTTTTTTTTATTTTTTTTCTCTCTCTGGTCTATCAAAAGTAAAACAACAATAAAGAATAGAGTGTACTTTCCATACCTCTGCTCAAAACCTTAAGTCCTGAAACATATGCTCTGTTATGAATATATTCATTCATTTAAGCTTTTTTAAATTTGCTTATATGTTCTGCTTATAGAATTGTGCCTGTCACCATGCAGGTGCTCAATAAATATTTAATGATTGTATTAATTCAGATATATTCCAGCCCATAATAGCTTCTCATATGTAATAACATATGCTTCAGCAACAGCCCTGGGCAGGAGAATCTTAACACAGAAAATACTGCAGCCACATGGAGTAAAACTGTGTTTCTTCTACCTGATTGTCATGTGGTAGGCTGATAAAATTTGAGAGGTACCTGATGTTTTTTATACATGCACATAAAGTAACTGTAAACTTTATGCATTAGGCATATACCTCATCTGTTAAAGTTATACAGTATTTGCTGTATTATCTACTGCTTAATCTGGCATTTAATTGACCTATTCCTTCATCCTTGATGGTGCCAGCCAGCTTTGTGCCTTTGCTAGAGTATGCTGCCATCTCGCGGGATTGGATCCATATTACAAGCCTACCCATTTTTTATATAGTACTCAAAATATTTATTTTTCATTATATTGATATTAGCTCAATTGAAGAACAGTGGCATAATTTTTTAGAGCTTCAAAATTTTGTTCCATGTTTTTTCTTCAATTTTGGGACACAATTTAGGTGTTTAAAGATTTATTTGATGCTTTGACAAAACTTTTAAATGTTTCACTTGTTTGTTTTTCCTGATTTGGTAGAAAAGCCATGGAAACCAGAGTCAGGAGTCGTGGATACCAGTCTATTCCTGCAAATTGAGTAAATCTCAGCCTCTTTCTTTCTTTCTTTCTTTCTTTCTTTCTTTCTTTCTTTCTTTCTTTCTTTCTTTCTTTCAGGGTGTAACTTGTCAGCCATTTCTAATGCCAGCCCATAGAAAATTTTCTGGGAAGGATTACTGAAAATACAAATTTCCAGAGCACAATCCCCGGAGTTTGATTCAGTATCTTTGAGAACAACTCAGCTAACGGGTTTCTTTCCCTTAATTTCAGCTTTAAATTCTTTGTCAAGAAAAATGCAAAGGTGCCACCTTGTGTCCATGAATTGTTTGTGCAGCTTCACCTCACAATTAATTGAATGGATGGAACAGCAGGTGGTGCTATATCAGAAACCAACATATTGAAGCTTTAACTTGGCAGTGTTTCCAGTTATAAATGAAATCGAATTTGCATTTCATTAAGGAAGTTGATGCTGTAGTAAGAGAATCAAATGTGATCCATCAACTCACTTGGAATAATTGGTTTGATCTCCCTTTTGAGTTATAACTTGGCCTTTTTTTGAACTCAGGTATATGCTTCTCAGCCTTGTGTCTGAATCACACACAATTGCTGTAGCCCAGCTTTTTGCAATTATTTATATTTTACAGAACTCTCGGAAGACCCTCATCAAGGAGTGAAAGAAAAGGCTTTTGTAGAGAAAAATGATCATTTCTCACCTCTTCTTGTTTCTACTGGCAATAAGCAACAAAATGCTAAGAAATTCAACAGCATTCCACCTCCACTCGCCACCTGCCCCCGACTTCTATCCTTAGCTTCTGAGTGCCGACAGAAAGTGAAAACTACCAGGCTCCTGAGTAAGGAGCCATGCTTTTCTTGGGTCAGGGGCCTTGTCTGGGCACTGCAGCCCAGCATGCCACCCTATTGTCCCATAAACGGTTGATTCCCTCAGTTCCGGGAATGGGCGAGCAGCCGCAAAATTTCCTAGGAGCTTGTAAGATGCAGAACCTCAGGCCCAGCCCAGACCTGTTGAATCTGATCCTTAACAAGACATCCAGGTAATACATGTGCACATTAATATTTAAGAAGCACCACCCTAGAGAACACAGGGTTTTAGGCAGAGAGAACTTGCATGTCCTTCCCAATGCACTGCTTCCCCTTGCTGGGTTCTCAGGAGCATACACTAATTTGGAAGGTTGGGTATCAGGCAGATCGGGCATTGACATCAGTATCCGTCACTTGCTGCCCACGTGATTTGGGCTTACTTCTTAATCTCGCTCAGTCTCTCATTTCTGGCTGGAATGTGGGAACTCGGACACTAACTTCAGGGAAATGTTGTAGGCTGACGTATGTAAAGTGCCTGGTATGATGTTTGCCTCATAGACTGTCCTTGATAAATATTAGTTCCTTTCTCCACCCGCCCACCTTCAGGTAAAAGTGTAGCTGAGTATTGTTTCAACATTGCTTAGTGTGGTGATTTTTAAAGCTGGCCACACTTTCCCTGTGGGAGGTGGTACCTGTCTTCCTTCCCCTTGGTCCAGGCTGGGTTTCTGATTCTCTCATAACAAGAACTTGGAAGCAGCATCAATGCAGACTCTCAGGGCTGGTGCAGGAGAGCCACACAGCTTCCTTCTGCTTGGTTTTCTGGGTTTGCTCGCTCTGGGGGAGGCCCACTGTGTAAGGAACCACCACGCTGGGAGGCTTTGTGCAGGGAGGTGCTTGGTGGACAGCCCAGCTGAGCTGCCAGCCAAGAGTCACCATCAACTGCCAGCTGTGTGAGTGAGCATCAGGGACGTCCAGTCCCTTGTGCCTGCAGCCTCAGCCAGCGTGTGACTGCAGTTACAGACAGCTTCCAGCACCCTTCCTAAAGTTCTGACCCACACAGTTATGAGCAAATAAAACATTTGGAGGGCAGTTCACTTATGCAGCAACAGCACCTAGAGCACACTGTGGTATTCTTTCATTAATTACTTCAACAAAGGACCTAGGCTGAGAGTCAAACATACTGTATCCTCCTTGTCAAATCTAGCCTGCCGTGCGTGTGTGTGTGTGTGTGTGTGTGTGTGTGTGGCTGCTGCTGCTGTTGTTGTTGTTTAATAGATTTTATTTTTAGAGCAGTTTTAGGTTTAGAGCAGAACCGAACAGAAGGTACAGAGATTTCCTGTATACCCCATTGCCCTCACAGATGCACAGCCTTCTCCACTATCAACACCCCCCACAATCCATAAACCTACACTGACACATCGTCACCGCACAAAAGCCACAGTTCACATTAGAGTTCACACTGGTGGTGTACATTCTCTGGATTCTGACAAATGCACAGTATAGTTCAACTGCTCTAAAAATCCTCTGTGCTCCACCTACTCATTCCCCTCTTCCCTAATTCCTGGTAATCACTGATTATATAGAGACTTTCACTGTCTCTATAGTTTTGCCTCTTCCAGAAGGTCTGACATTGGAATAGTTCAACATGTAGCCTTTTCAGATTAGCTTCTTTCACTTAGTAATTTGCGTTTAAGTTTCCCCCCATGTTTTTCATGTCTTGATAGCTCATTTATGTTTAGCACTGAGTAATATTCCATTGCCTGCATGGACCACAGTTTATCCATTCACCTACATCTTGCTTGTTTCCTTATAATCATAAGTCATAAATAAAGCTGCTGTAAATATTCATGTGCAGGTTTTTGCACAGACATAAGTTTTCAACTCATGTGGGTAAAACTGTTAAAGAATATGACTGCTGGGACATATGGTAAAGTATTGGTTGGGCCAGAAAGTCTATTATGCTTTTTTTCTGTACGATGGCTCTGGTAACTCTTAGTTGTCTTTATCTGAAACAACTTTGTTAGATTGTATTGTGACAGCTGTCATATCAGCATGCATTTAAAAAAACTTACCAAAATTGGTGAATATTTGTGCCCCCATTTTAATATTGAAGATGGAAGAAGATACACAACATTATTGGTGTATCGTGCTTTATTTTTTCAAGAAAGGTAAAAACACAGCTGAAACACAAGAAAAGCTTTGTGGAGTGTATGGAGAAGGTTCTGTGACTGAGCAAATGTGTCAATAGTGGCTTGTGAAGTTTCTTGGTACTGTTGACATTTTGGCTGAATGATTGTTTGCTGTGGGACTGTCTTACACATCGGAAGATGTTTAGCAGCATCTCTGGCTTCTACCCACTAGAAGCTAATAGCAGGAGGTAGCCGACATACTCAAAATATTCCAAATCAATGAAGTTATTGGTGAAAATGAAAACTGTGTCTTTTATTTTACAGAAAAAACTGAATGGACTTTCTGGCCAGCCCAATATGTTTAGTTTCATAAGGAACTGCCAAACTGTTTTCCAAAGTCACTGTACCAGGCTGCACCATTCCCTCCCCCTACTCCCACAAGGAATGAACGCTCCTGTTGCTCCTCATCCTTCTGAGCACTTGGTGTTGTCAGGGTTTTGGATTTTGGTCATTCTAATAGGTGTGTAATAATATCTCATTGTTGCTTTAATATTCTTTTTAAAATATTTCATTTGTATTCGAGCGAGAGGAAGGAAGGGAGAGAAACATCAATGTGTGGTTGCCTCTCATGTACCCGCTACTGGGTACCTGGCCTGCAACCCAGGCATGTGCCCTGACTGGGAATCGAACTGGCAACCCTTTGCTTCACAGTCCAGTGCTCAATCCACTGAGCCACACCAGCCAGGGCTAATTTTCAATTCCCTAATGACTTACAATATTGAGCATCTTTTCACATGCTTGTTTGCCATCTGTATCTCTTCTTCGTTGAGGTGTCGGTTAAGCTCTCTTGCAATATTTTCTTCCAGGCTATGGCTTGTCTTCTCATTCTCTTGACAGTGTCTTTCACAGATAAGAAGTTTTTAATTTTAATGAAGTTCAGCTTATCAGTTATTTCTTTCATGGATCAAGCCTTTGGTGGTGTGTCTAAAAAGTCATCTCCATCCTCAGGGTCATCTTGGTTTTTCCCTGTGTTGTCTTCTAGGAATTTTATAGTTTTGCATTTTACATTTAGGCTCACCATGTATTTTGAGTTCATTTTTGTGAAGGATATAAGCTAGCTTTCTTTCTTCCTTTCTTTCTTTCATGTGGATGGTCAGTTGCTCCAGCACCATTTGTTGAAGTGACTGTTTTTGCTTTTTTGTACTGTCTTTTGACAAATATCAGTTGACTAAACTTATAGGGTCTATTTTGTTCCTTTGATTACCATAGCTTTATAATAAATTTCGGAGTTAGGTGGTGCCAGTCCTTTGACTGTGTTCTTCTCCTTCAAATTCTGTTGGCTATTCTGAGTCTTTTGCCTCTTCAAATAAGTGCTGGAATCAGTTTTTCAATAGCCACAAAATAACTTGCTGGGATTTTGATTAGAATTACATTGAATCTGTAGATTAATTTTGGAAGAACTGACATTTTGACAATATTAAGTCTATCTGTGAACATGGGCTGTCTTTCCATTTATTTGTCCTTTTGTTTCTTTCATCAGAGTTTTATAGTTTTCCTCCTATAACTCTAGTACATATTTTGTTAGGTTTATACTTAGGGAATGCTAATGTAACTAGTATTGTGTTTTTAATTTCAAATTCCACATACCCATTGCTGGTATATAGGAAAGTAATTGACTTCTGTCTGTTAACCATACATCCTGCAACCTGGGAAGATTTGAGGTGAGTTCTTTTGGATTTTATGCATAGACAATTATGTCATCTGTCAACAAAGTCAGATGTTTTTTCCATTCCCAATCAGTATACCTTTTATTTACTTTTCTTACCTTATTGCCATACTGGGACATCCAAGAAGATATTGAATAGGAGTGGTAAGAAGGGACATCCTTGCCTGTTTCTGATCTTAGCAGGAAGCTTCTAGTTTTTCATCCTTAACTATGATGGTAGGTTTAGGTTTTCAGGAGAGGTTCTGTATCAAGTTGAGGAAGATCCTCCTATTCCTTATTTGTTGAGAGTTTTATCATGAATGGGTTTTAGATTTTGTCAGATTTTTTTTCTGCATCTACTGATGTGATCATGTGGTTTTCTCCTTTAACCTGTTGATGTGATAGATTGTATTAATTGATTTTCGAATATTGAACCAGCCTCGCTGAAGGGTTGTCTTTCGAAGATGAGTTACAGGAACTGGTCGTTAGAGGCAGAGCACACAGAGGCTGGGGAGAAACATTTGGGAAAAATACAAGAGACCCAGAAGATCTGAGCAGATTATCCTCACTGTCTGTTACAAAGACCAAGGGGGCAATTACCAGATCAAAAAGGAAATACCTTGGGATCCTATAAATACGCCAGCACCTTATAGTTACCTATTTGTAGTTCAAATATCAGGCACATTTTCTGTGTTCTGTTCAGTTAAATATAATAAACATATGACCCTGAGGATTCGGCAAGCACACTGCACCATGCACTCTGGCTCTCCAGTCGGGAATGGCAAAACAACCCCTGCTCCCCCAGCCCCGCCCCCACACACATATACCACTCAGACGCAGTTTTATTTGAGAAAGTGGGAATAACTGATGGCACAGGCCCTGTGTGCAAAGCCACATTGAAAATCTACCTGGGGCAGAGTACAATGAAGGTATTTAATTATAGTCTGATTATTTGAAAGGCACAAACTAATTCTTCCATTCCTTTGATGTCCTCCATAGTGGCTACCCTGGTTCTGAAAACATTCAATGAAGAAACAAATAGAGAACTTATTAGCCCATGGACACACTAGGTTTTGTGTATAGCAGGGTAATGAGTCCCTCCTCATCACCAAGATCCTTGAATAAGATGCCTTTTAAACACCGTTAAGTAGCTGCAGTTGCTTTTCTCTGTCTCGAACACAAGAGGGCAGACTTCAGTCTGTTTGAAATTTTTGTTTCTCACAAAACAACAGCTCTTGACTAATTTTTAAAGAAAACAAAACAAAGGAAAGCTTACTACACTTGGTTACCTCAAGGGAAAATTACCATCTGATATTTTACTTCTTCCTTAATCATGTATGAATTACAAACCTTCTGTGGACCGGATTTAAATGTGTTACTGTCCATCTGTCCTCTCTGTGTTTCTTTCTATACCATTTGGGACAATTTTGAGGATTTGTTTGAATTTCAAACAGGTAGATATACTGTCTGTGAATTTCAAATAGTATATCTTCCTGTTTGAAATTCAAACCAATTTCAAACAGGAAGATATACCGTGTATGTCAAAGATCCGTCAGCTAATATAGGGACACAGTTCCCAAATTCCTAGGATAAAAAAATTGCCCAAAGCTGCCATTTTTAATGTGTTCTTGTTTTGTTAGTGTGGGATCGTTCAGCGGAGCATGCCCAGTGGCCACATGCAAAAAAGCCCAACAGCCCTGCCTCTCATGACTTTGCGGGTGGCCAAGAGCCGGCCTCAGGGGTCAGCGATGGTGGTTCATTTGCCCGTGTGATCCCTCGCCATGAACACCTGCCTTGCAGAAGAAATGGAATGGTTCACATCTGTGCCTGCTCAGGCCCTTGCAGTGTATCTACCTGGAAAATATCAGTGATTTCACACTTAGGCTGTGCCTTGAGCTTAGATATGTGGGCACCTCTGCAGGGTTAAGGTGCTTCTCTGATTCTCGTCAATCTGGAAGGAGGTGGCACTAGCTCCTTAGGTAGCACAAATGGGCTCCAAGTGCAGGTGCCTCTTGATTTGACTCATTTTCATGGCTCAGACTTTCACTGAAGGCCAACTAGTCAGCTGGCAAATTACAGCCACTGGCCTGGGCCTGGGGAGGCGAAGGCACGTCCCTCTGCATTACTGGAGAGAGCACGGAGAGCGGATCCCTCCTACCCCCCAGCACCATGAGGTTGCCAGGACCCAGTTACACAAAGCCTGGTGTCTGGCTGCAAAGGGAACCCTTTCTCAGATCCTGGGAAGGGGATGGAATTCATGCTTTCCAGACAGTGGGTATAACACGGTGAAGATGAATCATTAAATCTGCTAATTTCGCAGGTGTTTTACTTTATTCTTTATCACACTGCCTATCCTCCATTGCTGGAGTTTCCCTTTCTCCCTTTCATTCTTGTTTCTATTACTACTGGTATCAGATGAAGGAGTAGCAGCTGGACAGTTTAATTTATTAGGCTTGTCAGGGCCAATCTACTGCTGACAACAAACACAGTGAAAGAGGACCCATCCAGACTGAATCTGAATGATCCAAATGGTGTTTCAGCAGCTTCCTGTAAATGAATTCGTGTTACAGGCCCCCTATTTATCTTGTTTTAATATGAGACTATGTGCACATTACACACACATTCCTCTTTTAAAAATACCCTGTCAGGTTTTGCAGAGAAGATATTTGATATTTAAAATATTTTTCCTCTGATTTTGAAAACGAGATTGAAAATCCAGTGAAAGGACTTTTCTTGGGATCAAGGGGGTCTGGACCTCATTGCATAGAAACAGCCAAGGCTTGCTGATCAGCTTAAATCTGCTCTGGAAAGTGGCACTACCACATCGTCCTCTCAGACTGCTCGGCTGCCCGCAGAGGACAGGAATCCTCTTGGCTAAAGCATTTGTGGAAATCCATTACTTTTCATTCATGTTTCAAATAATTTCAAATTTTCAGAAAAGTTGTAAGTACCATATAAAAAACTTTGTCCTGAATCTGTTGAGACGAAGTTGTCACCGAATGGCCCATCACTTCCAAACCCCATAATGTGTATTTCCTATCAAAAGGAGCCTCTTCTATATAGCCACATGCTACCATTAGATCAGGACATTAACACTGAGACTTCATAGCCATTTAATCATCAGGCCCACATAAGGTCCTGCAGTGTCCCAATAATGGCCTTTATAGCAAAAGATTCCATTTGAAAATCACATGGTGCTTTTAGTTGCCGTGTCTCTAGTCCCCTTAAGTCTGGAACAGATCCTCAGTCTTACTTTGCCTTTCTTGAGCTCGGCCCTTCTGAGGAGTTCAGGCCAGTCATTTAGTAGAATGCCCCTCAATTTGGTTTTGTCTGCCGCTTCCTCATAATTGGGTTCAGGTGATACTTCTTTACAGGCCTGTCAGAGGCACGGTGCTGGGTCTTCCTGTTGCATCTGGTTGGTTTCAGTGTGTCCCATTGCTGGCGGCGAACACTTCGATCACTCAGTGAAGGTGGCATCTGCCAGATTTTCCACTGTAACGGTGCTCTTTTCCACCCTGTAATTAATAATAATTAATAAGTACTGGTAACATGAAATATGGTTCTTTATTTTTAAAACATGCATCAACAAAAGGTTTGTTGACCCCCAAATTTAATTAATTGTCTAAAAAGGCTTGACTTCTTAAAGTTTTCATTCCTGATGCACATAAGAGGGAAATTAACTCGTGGTGTCTCCGTGTTTCTTATTTCATCAGGTTGCAAGACCTACATGCCCTCACTTCATTTTTAAACAGTTTTGACATTTAATATATGTACAGAAAGGTGCACAAATCATAAATGAGAAGCTCAACGCATTTTTACAAGCGGAACACACTAGATCAAGAATCACCACATTATCACACCTGCCCGCACCCTGGCAGATGCCCTCCTTGTGCACACTCCTGGTCTCAGCCACCCCCAAAGGCTCCCACGATCCACCAGGGATTTGACCTGTTTCTGAACGTTAATGGAATGGTCCAGAGTCTGCTCTATTGTGCCTGACTTCTTTCAGTCAACATTATGATTATAAGAGTCATCCTATCTGTGCCACCATATGTAATTTTCATTATTGTGTCTCCCAAGCCACTATCCAGATTTGGGGTCTTTTATTTCTTTGTCCAGCAAACACCTGCAGAGCATCCAGAGCATCGGGCTGAGACTGGCAGTGATGGACATACCTTTGACCACCTGACCTGTCCACATTCTCTCCATTTGTAACCCAACAGGGAAGCAAGAGTAGTTGTCCACGCTGTACCTGGCACTGTCCCAGGTGCTGACACATACCCTGTCTCATTTGATTCTCTGTCCAATCAATCTAGCAATATATCGCTGTGTCTATGTTGCAGACAAGGAATCTGATGCTTAGAGAGAGAGACTTCTGCAAGTTGCATAAGGCCTTAGAGTTAACAGATGGCAGGGCAGATATTTAAACCTACATCTATCTGTGTGTGGTCACATGGATGCCCTGTTTCATATCCTATGAACTCCCTTCAGTTTACCTGCACCACTGGTGGACTGACCTCATGCTCTGTGTCCAAGGCCTTTCTCTGACATGACAGGTCAGCCCAGAAAGGCCAGGGTAGTAATGCCCCCAGAGATCATCCTCAACCAATAAGGAAAGGAAGTTGTTGGGTGAATACCTTCACTGCCCTGCCCCTTAGTGGGATAATCCTTATGTGCTTTCTGGGTACGTCTGCAGAGGGTCCTGCAGGACTGAGCCCCAGTCGCCCAGAGTGGACAGCTCATTAATGTACCCATTTTGGATTTCTCTCATTTCCATTGCACTTTCCTCAATCTCACATGGCTTCCTGGAATCTCCTCCCAAATAAAGAACCTGCGCTAGCCCTTAGGGCCTGCTTTCAGGAGAAGCCAAATTAAGATACCTGTTCTCTCTGCAGCTCCCTGTGCAGGGATTCTTAATGCTTATAAATGGGGTACATTCCAGATTACTACCTAGGGGTTAGCGCTACACACCCTAGGAGTACCCTCCCCCTCAGAGTGTCTGGTCTTCAGCACTCAGGGCACCCATGAGGGGCGAAAACAGTGTCAAGACAACCACTGTCTTGCTCCTAAGAGAGCACCTAAGGAAGGAGGAGGAAGCAGCAGTGTTTGGTGGGCGGGCGGCCACGGGGCAGTGTAGATCAGACCCAAGAGACTCAGAAAGCAGGGGACCCATCAGAGGTCCCAAGTTTGGAACAGTTTTGAATAGGAATTTATAACTGTTTCAGAGCAAAAGCTTTGGAACTAAAGACACCCCCTGCCAACTTGATTCCCATGCTTAAACTAGCTGTGTGACGTCAACTGTGTCGCTTAACCTTCTCCATACCCATTTTCTCACGTCTCATGGTGGTAGCAATTCTGCCAATTGTATGGGGTGGTTGAGCAGGTTAAATCTGAAAATATAGGTAAATCTCTTAGCATACCGCTCAGGAGATACACATTTTCTAAAAAATAAATTTGGCAATGTGGCTGTGCTGGCTAAAACATGGATTCTGTAGCCATATAGCTTGGGTTCAAATGCATATCTTTCTACTTATTAGCTCAGGCCTGCATTTCCACATCTATAAAATAGGGATAATAATAATTCAGGCCTCATACGGTTGTTATGAAATTAAACATAGAAAAACAGGCAGTGGTGAAGGAAGGAGGGAAAGTGGGAGAGAAAACTTTAAACAGTGTATAACACATCAAAATCACTGTAATGTTAGACATAAATCTGGAAAAACAAATTGAATCAGAAGTTGTTTGGAGACAGGAAGGCACAGTCATGGAGTCGTGGAGTAACTAACATGTGGGAGGGACATTAGCTGGTCAAGAGGAACAATGTGAAGAGACAGTCCTGAATTGGCCTGTGGACAGAAGCCCGGCTGAGTTGCAGACCAGGCAGGGAGAGGCCAAAACCTTTCGGTGCCAGGAGGCAGATTCTCTGATTAAAGTTGGGCAGGACATAGAGCCTTTAGGGAACAAGATGGCCTAAGTAGGAAGGATTCGCAGAAGCAGGAGGAAGAAAACAGAGGAGATGGAGTTGATGGAAGTCCAAAAAATGGATGTCTACCTCTTTCCCACCACGTAAACCTGGCTGCTGCCTGTGTGTCCTCCCTCCCCACCTAGAGGCACTTCCAGGAGACAACAAATGCTGCATTTTCCCTTAAGAGCTCCATCTGCTCAGAAAGCCATCACGTCATTGGACAGGTAGCTTATAGGAGATCTGGCTGCTTCTCTATGTAGAGGCACCTGTGACATGCCCTCTCCAGGCACTGTGCCTACCAGCTCGCTGTGCTTTACGATGCATCTGTGGTGAGAACCCATCTCCCTGGGTTCTGTGCCAAGACAAAATGGGGCCAAATAAATCAACTTAGCTTTCCTATCAAAGACACCTCTGTCTCCACCATCTGTGATTTAGAGGAATAGGAATTAAAATACGTGACTGATGATACATGTTATTTTTGTTTTGTTCGCTTGCTTGCTTTTTGCTTTGTTGTTTTGTTTTCTGGTTAAAGACTAGATTAAGTAAATGAGTCTTTTTGTCTGCACAAGCTCTATTACATATACACTCAGGCAAGATGAGGAATCCTTGGGTTAAGTTCAAATTATTCCCTAAGAGGAAACCCAACTTTGGTTGATAAAGAGGGTCCTTTCTGTATCTGGCTCAGATGCTGTGGTCACATTTGACTGATTTTGAGCAGCTCTGAATCTCAGCTCTGTCAAATGTTGCATGTAAAGCAAGATATTTTACTAGCTACCAATCTAGCATGGAAAAGTCCTGCAGTGCAAAATAATGATAGAATGAACTGAAAAAGGAACCTTTAGATGCTCAGGACCTGATTGACAAATCAGCCTAAAGCTCTGTCTTTAAAAATGATTTCTGCATGACGGGTGAGGATCTGTGCTGGGCATGTCCCAAACACTGAAGGGCTCTGCTCCACCTGAATACAGTGGGGCTAGTTGTGGGCAGCACTATTCTTTAGATTGTATATTAGGGCAGTTAGGGCAAGACATTTCTGGAATTTCATCCTGACTTTACCACTGTATTAAGTCAACTACAGTGGCAAAAATGCTGCATATCAACCAACCCCTAAAAACGTACAGTAATATTTTTCTTGTTCATGGGTCTGCAGGTTGGTGGGGGTCACTTTTTCAAGCTTCAGGACCACTGGAGTTGGCTTCAGGTTTTAGGTGGGGTTCAAGTCTGTTCTAGGTGCCCCTTGGGATGATTCTTGGATGAGCAAAGGGTCAGATCAGGCTATTTACAGGGAAGAAGGCAAGAACTCAGGGAACCAAGCCAAACCATGTGAGCACATAACAGCTTTTGCTCGTGTCCGTTCACCAACTTTCCAGTGGCCAAAGCAAGACACGTGTCCAGCTCAAAGTCAATGGATCAAGGTTATGTACTCCACATGCCCCCTGGGAAGCACTGAAAGTCACACGCAAAGGCTTGAACTTATAAATCACTACAGGGAAGGGGGGTAAAGAATTGAAATGATCTTTCATTCTACTACAGCCACTAACAAGCTACAGTACCTTGGACAAACATTGTAACTTCTCTTTTCTCATTTGTAAAATGAGCCGTAATAATACTTGGCTTCTAGGGCTATTGGGAAGAATAAAAGCAAGCAATAGAGGAGAGCACATCGTGGGTGATTAAAAAGTAACTCGATTGTAACCTAATCCATCCTTTCCACTTTAGACCTCTTCTCTTGATTTCTTTCCCCCCACATTTCATTAGTAATACCTCCCTCCCCCCAATTCCTGAATTATTTTGCTTGCCTCCTCTTACTTCCAGGACTGGTACAAATTATTATACTTGCACTTGAGGTTAGGATAATGTG
Source organism: Pteronotus mesoamericanus (assembly GCF_021234165.1). Classification (NCBI taxonomy): domain Eukaryota; kingdom Metazoa; phylum Chordata; class Mammalia; order Chiroptera; family Mormoopidae; genus Pteronotus; species Pteronotus mesoamericanus. The sequence goes on along the minus strand of NW_026555105.1, from coordinate 28,318,458 downwards.
AACATCTTTGCTGCCTCTTCTTTGTATTCAGACTGTGAAAAAGACTGATTGAGATCCAGATATCAGCTTTATGGTGTGAGGCCCCATTTGCAAATGAGGCCTCGTACAATACACACATCCCCTTTACCCTCCAGCTTAGATACAAGAAAGAGCTCTGCACAGCTGATACTGACCTAGTCTGCTGCAGGGAGAATCACTTGCAAACACACACACCACCTTCTCGCGCTGGGTCAGAGAGGGACTGCAGAAGTTCTGGGTTCTTGCCACGTGCACGTGGAAGAATACAAAAGTGATGCAAAAGAATACATAAACCATGCAACTAAGAATATACAAGACTGTCCAGGAAAAGGACGACAAGGGCCTATGAGCCATACGTGTGCCCTGACCTTCCCCTTTTCTCCTTTTCCCTTATCAGATAGGCCATGTTGTTTTCACATGCCGACAAGTGAATAGGGGAGGCAAGAGGAGACAAAAGCTTTATTCCAGTGGGAGACCCTTGATGGAAACATGAGGACAGAGCAGAAGCAGTTTCCCTGAAAATCTGTTTTAGAATAAAGGAAAGTTAATCCCTTGCTGGAAACTGTAGCTCATGGAGAAATCAGTCGGTTTAGAGTCAGTGGTTGGACTGATATCACTAAAGATCAAAATACTTATTATCACAAAAAAATAAGGTTGTGCAACAAAACACTCCAAAATGAAAGAAGTGAAAACATACTCAAAAGTACAAATATCACTGGAAAAAAATTAAAGACAAATAAATGGAAAGACATCCTCTGTTGGTGGATTGAAAGGCTTAATATTGACTCAAAGTTATCTATGAATTCAGTGCAATCCATATCAATATCTCAGTGGTGTTCCTTTGCAGAAATAGAAAAACCCATCCTAAAATTCATATGAAATCTCAAGGGACATGAAATATCCAAAACATTATTCAAAAAGAACAAAGTTGGAAGACTCATAATAGTTTCTGATTTCAAAACTTACTACAAATCAACTATAAAAACCAAAGTAGTGTGGAGCTGGCATGATGATAAACATCTAGACAGGATCTAGAGCCCAGAAAAAAACCCTAATCTATGTAGTCAAATGATTTTCAACAAGTGTTCTAAGGCCGTTCATAGGGGAAGGGTCAATACTTTCAGAAAATGGTGCTAGGAAAACTGGACGATATCTACATGAAGTTGGACCTTTACTTTATGCCATATGTAAGAATTAACTCAATGAATCAAAGACCTCAAGATAAGGGCTAATAAAAGCATAAAACTCTTAAAAGAAAACATAGGGAGAAAGCTTTGTAACACTGGATTTGGGAAAGATTTCTTAGATATGACACCAAATGTGCAGGCACTAAATGAAGAAAATCAATAGACAGACTTGGTCAAAATTTAAAACTTTGTGTATCAAGGAACACTGCCAAGAGAGTGCAAGTAGAAACCACAGAATAGGAGGAAATATTTGCAAATCAAATATCTGATAAGGTATTAATATCCAGAATATATAAAGAATATATAAAAAGAACCTACAATTTAACAACTAAAATAAATATGTCAATTCAACAATAGGCAATGGACTTGAATATACATTCTCCTAAGAAAATATAAAAAAAGTGCTCGAAAAAATACCCAAGATCACTAGGCACTGAAGAAATGAAAATGCAAATCAAAACCACAATGAGATACCACTTCACAGCCATTAGGGTAGCTATTTTAAACAATTATTGTAGTGGAAATAAATGTTTCAAGGATGTGGTGAAATTGGAACCCTCATGTACTGCCCGATGGGAATGTACTATGATGCCGCTGCTGTAGAAAACAGTCTGGTGGTTTCTCAAATGTTAAACAGACTTAACCATATGATCCGGCTCTTCCACTTACCACTATACACTCAAAAGAATTGATTGAAAACATGGATTCAAATAGATACTTGTACAACGATATTCACTGCAGAGTTATGCACAATAACCAAAAGGTTATCAACAGATGACAGGATAAGAAAATGGTATAGGTATTTAATATCCTTAAAATAAATGAAATTCTGACACATGCTGCAACATGGGTGAATTTTGAAAACATTATGCTAAGTGAAATAAGGCAGGCACAGTGACAAATATTGTATGATTTCACTTACCTGAGGGACCAATAATAGGCAAATTCATAGAGACAGAAAGTAGATTAGAGATTACCAGAAACTAGGGCAAGGTGGAGGGAGAGTTATTTTTTAATGGGTACAGTTTCTGTTTGAGATCATAAAAAGTTCTGGAAATACATAATAAGGATGGTTGCAAAGCAATGTGAATGTACCTACTGCCGCTGAATTATACACTTACACATAGTTAAAATGGTTAATGTTATGCTTCCCTTACCACAATATTTTTTTAAAAAAAGCTTAAAACAGTAAGCATTTGTTATTTCTCCCCATTCTGCAAATTGGTAATTTAGGCTGTGCTCAGCTGCCACTTCTTCCAGTGTCATCTGGACTCGCTCATGCATCTCTGGTCAAGTCTGAGTGGGCGGGGGGGCTGGCTGGGCAAGGACGGCCCCGGCGGGGCTCCCCAGTGCTGCCTCCCCAGGGTTTCATCGTTCCCCGGCCTGGCCCAGGCTTGTTCTCACGGCAGCTGGCAGGGTCAGAGCCGCACAGCTGCCAGGGGGGTAGGTTTGAACGGGCAGGGCACCACTTGGGTGCGTCCTCCTGGCCAGAGCTAGTCATGTGGTCAAAGTCAGCAGCAAGGGGCAGGGGGAAAAAACCCATCTTCTGATGGAAGGTGCTGCGGAGTCACATTGCAAAGAACTTGGATACAGACAGGAGAGAGGAATTGGCACCATTGTTTGCATCAGCCTGCCAGAATTGGACATTGTCAACACAGAGCGTGTCCAGACACCGAATGACTTGTGGCAAGATGGGCTTAGGTACCCAACTTAGGAATTGGTTACATTAGAGAATCAGTGCTTGTTAGGGACAATATAATTGTCTCTCCCAGGTATTAAGCACCTGTCAGATTATTTTTCAGTCAAGCCAGCTACTTTAGAGATTTAGGGCTTTGTAGGTACACTCTTTGGAGCAGCTGAGACCTGAAGGGAGTCTTCAAAGCAACAGAATTTGGGAGCTGGAAGGGAGCCAGGTAATGTCAGTACAGATGGTAACTATAAACTCAATGCGGCAGTCTTGAGGAAGGCTTCATAGTCACCGGTGACAGAACTCCAGCCCAGATGCTGGACTCACAATCCAGTGCTCACTCTGAGACATAGCTGTGGCCTCATTTTCCTGGAAATACGCAAACCCAGCCATTCAAGGACTTGATCCGTTCGTTGGGACCTTGCAACAACTTAAAGTGTGGTCTGCAAACCAGCAGCATCAGCTTTACCCGAGAGCTTGTCAGAAATCCAGAACCTCGTGCCCCATGCCAGGCCTGCTGAACTAGAGTCTGCCTGGTAACACGATGCCCCGGGGATTTGTGTGCACAGTCAAGTTTCAGGTGCAGCGCATAAGGACACTGGTTTCCAACCTTCGCCACTCACTGGAATCACCTGGGACAGATTTAAAATGCTGCGCCATCCGCAGAAATCCTGATTTAGTGGCTCGTGGATAGTCTGGAAATAATGATTTTTGAAAACCCCTTGAGCCCCCAATTCTCTGTAGTCCATCAAATGTGCCAAAGGGGTTGGCAGCTTTTTATTAAATTTTTTTCCTTTGTACAATGGGCTGGGATTTTCTTATTGAGTAAACACAACCTTCAGAAGACCTTAAACCATGACCTTGCTTTTAGTGTTCAGGGTCAGACATAGGATTAAGGGATTTATATTTTTCTGAGGAATGTTTAAATGTGTTTTTGAGGGAGGAAGGTAAAATACAGGAACTGGTAATTGAGAGAAAATCTTTAAAAACCTATTTTGTTCCCAAAAGGATAGGTAGTAATGTACAATGAAATCTCACATAGTAGCAGTTTGACCAGTTTTAAATACAATAAATGATTGAGGACCAAGAAAAATATATAAATCATGGAAGAGAGAAAAGACAATATAAAAGGAATACAAATGTCTAAACCTGGCACATAAACATAATGAATAGAGTTAAGGTACACATTTGATTTTTTTTCAAGCCTTCTGGGAATCCAATTGAATCAGTTACAGAATTTTTATCAATAGAAAAGAGTAATGGGAGAAACAGGCTTTCCTACAGGAAAGCAAAGGTTTCTCATTATAATTTATAAATAAATGATTCATGAGGTCCTTCTGTGGAAACACTAAATGACACAGTGAACCACGTCTTAAAGAAAATTTCTAGGGCAACAGCGAGACTAGATTTCATCTGTTTCTTACAGTGTCTTTTTGTTAAATCTATGGTCACAATATGAAAACATAATTGATGGAATACGATTTTGGAAAAGGGAAAGAGAATACGGTTTGAGCCTTTTCTGGCAGTGTGTGTACGTGTGTCGCATTATCTGAGATAGAGCTTAGGAAAGGGCAATGGGAAAATCATGGTCTCTTTAAATTTGGCCAGTTGCTATGATCCCCTTAGGGACGGAAGTGCATTGCCTCCCTGGGCGATGCAAGGGCTCTTGCTGTTCTTTTAATACCTAGTAAACTCTTTTCAGACTCCTGTACTCCAGACTTAAACCTGCTCTCTGGGATATTTGAACACAGTCATAACAGGATAAATATGCCCCAGAATTAAATCACAGGACATGTTCTAGAAACATAATACCTCACTGCTGCCATGTGTGTTGTGAATCAATCATTTTCCCCTTTTCGTTTTGGATGCCTGTTTCATTTTTTATAAAACAAAGAAGTGACCCTACTAATGTGGAGTTCAAGGACTAGCGAATATCTTTTCTTTGGTAATATATATCTATATATGTAGAGAGATATACACATATAAATATACAGGGGGTATTACAAATATATGCAAGTAAGATTTACAGTGTAATACAAATAAATAATACAATAATTAATAAATAATAGTACAAGAATAAACTCTGTTCTTCATACTCGCAACTATAAACCTACTTTTGCCCACCCCTGTGTATATATGTCACAGAGAGAGTTAGCTGATTTTCAGAATTTCAATTGAATCGAAACCATGTGAGTCATGAAAAGGAGACCTCAGGCAAATGGCCTACCGGAGCTGTTCAGACTTCAGTGTATATGTGAATTACCTAGAAGCTTGTTAAAATGCAAATTCTGATTCAGTAGTTGAGCTGAGATTTTTATACCTAACAGGTTTCCCGGTGAGACTGATGCTGCTGGCCTGGGGACCGTACTTTGAGTGTGGGGAGAAGGTGTACTAGCAGTGTGGTTCCCCCCGCCGGCTGCACGCTGGGCTCGCCTGGGAGCTTTAAAAATTACTGACACCTGGAACAACCACCAGCGCTGTGATCGCTCTGGGAAGAGGCCTTGGCTTCAGGAACGCTGGTAAGCTCCCAGGCGATTCCAGTGTGCCGCCCTGACCGAGGGCCGCTGCGGCGGGGGCTGCGCCTCTCACTGCCTTAGTCTGTCCTAACAGCTGTTAGAAAACCTCAAAGTGCATTCTGTAAACCTTTTACTGGGCTTCAGAAAGGTAAAATCTTTTAAATGTGAACAAATCTATCTTTGGGGGAGAGACAGAGAAAGGGAAGAAGAAAGAAAAAGAAAGATCTACCCATCCTTGGGAGAAAAAAAAAGAGTCTCATTTTGCAAACAAAAAGAGAAACCACATGATATTATTCTAAATATAGCTTATATAAACCAAAGGAATGTTGAAGAGTTAGCATCTCTGCTATAGAAGGAAAGCACCACAGACTTGCCAATGTCTCCTGGTGAGTCAGGTTAGTACCTAGAGAGGCGCCAGGCCCCACTGGTGGGAAGAAATTGAGGATGAAAGGAGCCTCCCAATGCTTACTAGCGTAATTTCTTCAGCATTTGCTGAGTGACTAGACCCTTCAATGTGCAGTGCCTTATCTTAGACTGGTTTTGCCTCCTGTCTGACCCGCCCCCACTCACCCACAACCTCAACCCCTAATGCCTGTTCTTCTCCATCCCCCCACCTTGGACCCTCAGTCTTCCAATCCTGATGCATTATCCTTACCTATCAGACCCTCCTTTATGAATCATCTTCCAACTTAAACTCCATGGTTCATCCACATTCTAGCCCTAGTACCGACCTGCTGTCATCTATTTATGGCAAAGGCCCAGCAAGTGCTCATTCTCCAATATATCCAGTGTCCCACCTTTGCCAAAGCCGCCTTCAGGTGCTACGTAGTCGCTGGGGGGAGAGGGGGAACCCACTTGGTTTTTTAAGGATGTTTGGGAAAGCTGAGCTTAATATTTAATGGGCTTTGACGTTTCATATTTCTGAAGTGGTTGGAAGTTGTGGAGCCCAGCTTCCCTCCATTCCTTTCTCCTTCAGGGGCATAAATGTTTCTTGACCTCTAAGACTAGTGCATTCCTGAACTACTAAGAACATCATTATAGTACCAACTCCACACTTTAAAATGTTATTTAACTGCCTAGCAGTTTTATTTCTAGATTAACAATTTTTTAACATTTATTATGGCTCAAAGAGATTATTTTCATGTCTGTTAAGATTGTTTAAAATGTCAGGTTGGAAAAAAAATTTAATTTTCTGACACTTAAAGGTAAAGTTTTGTCGACCAAATTTAAAATGAATACATCTTGTGCTTCTTTATATAGTCTACAAAAGGAAGCAATTTTTGACATTTAGCAGTGCATATTACCAATATTTCAAGAATCATTGATTCAGTGAGTTTTATAGGCAGGAGTGGCAATTGATGTGTAGTCTACACATTTTGTTACTAAATTTTTTAAATGTCAGAACACTAGCAAATGTGATGTAGCAAGACTGTTTCTTTTGTTACAATGACAGAATTTTGAAATCATCGTAGAGGGTAATTGTTCCAAAGAGCCATCAACTGGTTTTACCCCAGTTCCCATCATCCTCAGTTTCAAATATCCTTTCTTAAGAAAGTTTTGGTTTTGGAGATATTTTTTAAGATTTTATTTATCTATATTTTTAGAGAGAAGGGAAGGGAAGGAAAAAGAAAGGAAGAGAAACATCGATACAAGGGAGAAACATCATTGGTTGCCTCTTGTATGAGCCACAACTGGGGACTGAACCCCAAATCCAGGCATGTGCCCTGACTGGGAATCGAACCACTGACATTTCAGTTTGTGGAACAACATCCAACTAACTGAGCCACACCAGTCAGGGCTGGAAATATTTTTTATCACCTTGCCATGGTGGATGCTTACATTGCTTTCACTGTTTCACAAAGTGGGTGGGGCTTATTCTTGTATGCTTCTGCTGTCTTTTTCCATACCCTCACAGGTTAAAGTTGAGGATGCCGTGATTTTCGTATACAGAACCTGGCACAAATAATGCCCCTGTTTCATTACAAACTCTTTTATTACAAAATCATAACCATGTAATTCTGTAACATAACAATATCACACTCAAGCACACCATATGGCATTTTAGGTGAAATGTTCAAATTAAAACTATAAATTATTACATCCATATCCTTATGCTACTAACCACTCTCAAGAAGGGTTACTTCTGCTGGACCCTGTATATAGAAAGGTAAGCGTGGGACTTGTTTTCAAACTCTTCCCTACCAGCTGAGTGACATTGGGTAAGTTACTTGGCCTCTCTGAGCCTCATTCCCCTCTGTAGAAAAAGATAATAATGCCATCTATCTCAGAGTCTTGTTGTGAGCATTAAATATGGGAAAAACACTTCTAATTGTCTTGGCATGCAGGGCATGTTTAGGTCAATAGTTGTGACCAGAAGCTCTTTCAAGCCAGTTCATTGGAATGGTGGCAGTCATTTTATTTATATTACAGATTATTTAAAGCTCAGATCCTAAGTAGGGGAGGAGGGTATATAACTGTTTATGGCCATCACGTATATGATGCCTAACCTGAGCTCACCACCCAGCAAGACCTCCATGAACTTGCTTCTCTGGTGTTACTTGAAAATTCCTTTGAGAATAGGATATGCTTTCTTATTCTAGTGGGTTGACTTGGCCGGCAAATCAGATTGCAGCAGGAGAGGGGAGACTTGTGTTTGACGTCCCCTTCTGCCACAGAACCATAGACTAAATGCAGTGGACCTTTGTAGCCATGTGACCATACCCCACTGAACCACTGAAACCACATACAAAACTTACTGAGAGGCTTTCTTCTTTTTTGGCACAGTCCATGAATCAAATACAAGAACACTCCCCCCCCCCCCACAAAAAAATGGAACCTGTACAGCTAGTGACACGTTAGGTCAAGAGTCAGCAAACTTTTCTGTAAAGGTCCTAATAGTAAATATTTCACACTTTGGGGTAATACGGCCTCTGTCTCAACTATTCCACTCCACCAATTTTGGTACAAATGAAGCTATTCACTTTACGTAAACAAACAGATGTGGCTGTGCTCCAACAAAACCTTAGTCACAAAAACTGGCTATATTTGGTCCACAGGCTATCGTTCGCCAGCCCTCACTCTAGATCAATGCTGTCCAATAGAAATATAATGCAAACTGCGTATTTAATTTTACGTTTCTTAGTAGCAACATTTTAAATGTTCTTAATATATCAAAATATCTCAATTTTTAAAGAATTTTAAGAGATGGAATAAAAAATCTTAGAGAAGGAGAGATGCCTTACCTCAAAAACAACTAAAATTTGCAAAAGCAACCTACTATTTAATGGCTTAATTAAGAATTTTTAATTAATAATAGGAAACTTTGCATAATTACTAAAATGCCCATTTATATAGACTATAAATAGAACGAAAATTCTAACCATAAGGCTATGCCAATTTAAAATTACTTTAGCCATAAAAAATCTAAAACCAACTCAAAGATAAGACTTGTCATACCCCTGCTGATATTTCATGCTGATTCATCTTTTATGGGCAAAAGCAGATGGACAGTTAAATGACTACACAATTCAGAAGAAGCCTGCCACCCCCGGACTCATCTCTGGGGAGTTTCCACTCATATAATGTCTCTTTCTCTACCACATCAAGGATTTCCAATCCCCACCCACAGACACAGAAGTTTCCCCCACTCCAGCAGGTTCACCTGCTCTGGTACAAATAGACCCAGGTACTAGTTTTATGCCTCCTTTTTCCTGCTTTACCTGCTCAAGCCAGTGTGGAGGAAAGGGGTGCATAGAGGAAAGAGGGCTGCTGACCTAGAATAGCGTCAGCAGCCATGGCTCATCTCAGATCTTGCAGCTGGCCAGCTCAAGCTTGTTCATCTGGGAGAGGCAGGGGATGGAGGGGGTGGCAGCTAGCAAGGCTTCTTGCAGCCTGGACTAAGAATTGGTATAATGTTACCTTCTTGTGTCTATGAAGCCTCTTGGCCATTCCAGGTTCAAGAATAGAAACGTAGATTTCACCACCTTTTAATATGAAGACCTACAAAGTCACATTACATGGGGAGGGAGATCACTGTGCGCATTTTGCGAGCAATCTATCGCAGAGACTAATACCAAACTATAGGATTGGCCCCTATGTGATACATTTTAATGAATTGCCCTGCTTCGCACTCCTGCGTGAGTTGTTATCTTATCCTGAAATGTGGAAAAATAAAACATTTGTTCATACATGGTCAACTCTTATTGATACCCTAAAATCAAGCAGAGATAAGCAGTTCTATTCACAGCTCTCAGTGCTCAGTCTCAGGCTCAATATCACTTTTTTCTTCAGCATATTATCAGTGCGTGTCTGGTTCATAACTCAAGCTGCTCCCTTGGTATCCCTGGGGCCCGTGTGGAGGTCCTGGGCGCCGTGGCCAGTGCTGGTTATGGAGAACCTGCCCAGGTACACTTGAGTGGAATACCAAGATAAAGCCTGCCTCTGCTTACTCTCTTTTATTCCTGGTCTGCTTTCTCATTCTGGCCTCACTATAATCATTATTATATAGTAATTAAGGTAATTCCAGCTGCTGTAACATATTAACCCTTATATCTCAGTAAATGAGCTCAACAAAATAGGATTTTATTTCCCAATCACTTAATATCCCATGTGGATTTTCCTGACCAGAGCATGGCGTTCCACATGGTCGTTCAGCAATGTAGATTCCATCTTGTGGGTCTGCCGTCTGCCAGCACCAATGGTGTCCTGCTAGAAAGGGAGACACATCGCATCCTGCTTATATTCCATGAGTGAGACTTGATCTCTTGGTCCATCTAGATGCGAAGAGTGCTGGGAAATATGGCTCCTGACTGACAGCTTTGCATCAATAAGTTTACACTGTGGAGGAGTGTAAGGGTCACCTAGCATATCTGCCACACTGATTAAGAGCACTGATATCTATGCCCAATGAGGGAAGAAAAAGGGGCCCTTTTGTACTTCATTTTTTATTGTTAAATATATCACATGTCTAGAAAAGATGTATTGGTCACCTTGTGTGTCCCATCTCACATTTTTTGGGTACATCTTTTTTTCACTTCCTCCATCGCTGGGGTAGCTGCTACTCCCTCAGTCACACCAGTTACCTCTGCTTTCAGACAGCACAGTTTCCTTACTGCCACTTTCTGGGACATGTGAGTCCCCTCAGCCATTTGGAGGCAGGACATGGGAGCAGGCTTGTGAATATTTCCAGCTTCATTCCCTTGAGTGCTCAGCTGAGACTCAGTCTTCACAGCTCCTCACAAGAACTGAGCCCCAATTGTCCACAGATGACCAGCTTGATAATTCACCCTTGAACATGCTTTCCTCCTTCCTGTCACACACTCCTTACTGTTCCTTTACTTCTCTTTTCAAAATAGACCACTCACATGCAGGCCTTTGTCTCAGCTCTGCTTTGGAGGAACTCAGGCTAAGACAATGAGTATAGCACATGGAAAACTTAAAGAATAGTACTAAATGACTATATCTGCTCCCCAAGTTAAGAAATACATTGTGGACTCTTGCTTCATTTACCTCAGAGCTCCCTGCACTTAGAAACAACTTTTTGTTTGACTAAATGAATCAATTAATGAACAGAGACACTCCCACAGACCTCATTGCTCCCTAGACACTGAACCAGGAAACAGCAGGCAAATAGAAGTAGATCCCCAAGTACAGCACTCACAGTCTCAAGGTGACTTTAAACACAAACATAAAACACTGGTCAAACTGGCTTGAGTTGACTTCAGCCTGGCTACGTCACATTTCAAGCAGCAAGAACCAGGCTATAAGCTGTTCACATTTGCTTTGCCCAGATAACAGTATATAGAAAGTCACCAGCAGGGATCATCTGTGTATGGAACTGGTCACTAAATTTGTTGAACTCTGTGCTTTAAGGGCAGAGAAAATGGCAAACCATAGAACATTTTCCAATTAACTTAATGAGGAAATGATTTCTACAAAATTTACAAAATTTTTTTTAATCCTCACTGGAGATATGTTCATTGATTTTAGAGACAGAGGGAAGGACAGAGGGAAGGACAGAGGGAGGGAGAGGCTCAGAGAGACAAAGAGAGAGACATTGAGACATCCATGGGTTGCCTCCTGTATGTCCCTGACCAGGGATCAATCCTGCAGCCTTTTGGTGCTTGCAACAATGCTCCAACCACCTGAGCCACCAGCCTTTCTTAAATACATTCTACTTTCTTGTAATTTGCGCAGAACAGAATAGTTAGGAAAGAAATTGGTTTTACTGGATTCCACATAATTAAAATTATTACATTATTTAAAAGGGTCTTAATGGTTAGAAACCCTCACCACCACCTTCACTGTGAGATATCCTGCCCTAATTCTTATATTTTCCTAGAATGTGTGTTCACAATTACCCAATTAGGCCCACCCCCTGTAGTTACTCAAGAAATGGTATATGTAGAAAACAAAAAGAAAATAGAAAATCTGAGGTCTTTGGTGTTAGAAAAGTCAACAGCAAATTACTCTTTCTTCCCATAAGGATCCAAGTATATCTGTTCTGTTGGTTTGTTGTGATTACGTACCCAGCTGTTTCTAGCCACATTCTTTCATAAAAACAAGGGACTTGGTTCCCTGCAAACAGGGCAAGATCTAGATAAATTGCTTAAAAGTAGATACTTTCTGAGAGAGTCCTGGTTTGCTCTCCAGTCATGGGGCTCTTTAGCTTATTGACCTCCTGAGAACTGTTTACCCACAAAGACAAAATGAAACACATTCTTAAGGAGGATGGAAGACAATGTTTTTGAAAAAGATATGTGAGGTCTTATTAGGGCAAAGCTGTTAATTACACACTTCATTATTGTCAAGGTTAATACAGTCTGTGAGAGCAGAGGCACTTTTTCATCTCTTCCTGGGAACAAGGGGAGACAGCTGTTCTTAGCGACAGATCCATTATAGCTTATCACCAGCCGACAGCCTGAGGAAGGAGCACCATGAAATATGGCCGCTGTCACCGGGAGCCAGAGCAGACGCTGAGCTAGTTCCTGCACAATGGAAAGACAATGAGAACCATGGCGTCAAACTCAAATAGATTGGGTTACATTGATTTTTTTTTAATGCCTGGCTGTTCCACAGCATGAATTTCACTGATACCCTTGCACTTATTGTATTATTGATCTCTATAAAACTGCACAATCTTACTTTAATAAACATCAGATACCAACAGTAATAAATAGTGGTTCTTAATATTTTTAAGCCTGGTTAAACCATGTTGTAAAATTCTGCATGTTTAGATTGCATTAATACCAGTCTGCAGCTTATGACTCCTTGAAGTGAGGCCTGTGTCAGAGAAATAAATATTGTTTCAATTCTAGTTTAACTGGTCTTCCTGATTAAATAAAGATATTATACCCTTCTTTTTAAAAAATCGGAGGGTAGGGCATGTCAACAATTTATTTGTAATAAATATTTACATTATGCAAGCCCTTTCTTTTTAACACTGTTTAATAGTTTTCATTGAAAGAGGAAATGGTATATGCTTACTTAAGAGTGAAACGTTTATACCATCAGTAAACATTTTCAAATGCTAAAAAGGAGATTCAAGAAAAACCATGCCTTAGATACACTATGCTTTGGTTTCTTTGAGTTTTGTTTGTTTGTTTTTTACTATAGAAAAAATATTTTCTTTTTAAATGTCTGCAACCAGCCTTTCACTGCCCTGGTACTCAGGTTTTATTCATGAATAACTCTAAGGTTTAGAGCTTCATAATAAGATCATGATGACATAGAAGCAGGTTTATTAAAATAGTGAAATCTGCTACAGTCTGAATTTTGCTTAAACATAATAAATATTATACTTTCCTAGGGAGTGAGAATATATTAAACAGTGTAGCTTCCAACAGCGAACTATAACATCATGTAATTTTAACATAATATGCATTTATATATTTAGCACTATATATAAAATAGTATATATATTTAACACCATACTATATATGGAAAATACAAAATCTTACTACAGTGAAAAAAGCATATCTCAGTCTAATGTTTTTATTATGAAAGTAACCCTGATTATAGGTAATCTGGAAAATAAATAGCTATGTCCTGGTCCAGAATTTCTAAGACTAACAGTCGAGCCCCCATCATAGCCATTTATACATTTTCTAAAGATGAACAAACAGGTTTTCTTGATATAAATTCCACAGGAAAAATAGAAATGTGACTTTCAATGACCCACTGAGTACACAGTGAAGAGCAGACCAGTAGCCTCATTGCCTGGGAGCTTGTTTGAGATGCAGAATCTCAGACCCCTCCTCAGACCTATTGAATTAGAATCGCCCTTTAACAGAATCCTCAAGTGATTTGTTTGCACATTCAAGTCTGAAAAGTAACCATCAAAATATAAATAACTCTTAACCTCCCCACTTAGAGAATGATTACTTTCAATATTTCACTGTATTTCTATTAACCTTTCTTTTCCATACATACAAGGTCTGTCCAGAAGGTATTCAGCCATGTAATATGAAAAATAGAGACATTTCTTGAAGAAGATACAAGAAACATTGCACATAGGACAATGATGCCTCAGTCTTCTTCAAAGAAGGCAGCTTGGGACCTCTCACAGTTCTCCCAATCACTGTCAGCTGCCCTGTCATATTTTCCTGAATCTCATTGATGGTCTGAAATCTCTTCCCTTTCAAAGGTGATTTTAGTTGGGGAAAAGCCAGAAGTCTCAGGGCACCAAATCTGGGCTCTATAGGACTGAGTCTCCTGGGTGATTGGATGTTTTGCCAAAAAATTCTGCACAAGATGTGATACATGAGTGGGTGTGTTGTAGTGATGAAGCTGCCAATCACCATTGCCCGTAGCTGCAGCCTCCTGAATTGTCTGAATAGTTTCCACAGAGGAATGTTCAAGCTTAACGCAAAATCTTATGCAGATTCCTTGCTCTACTTGCTCAGTCATTTTGAATGTGATGACCACACAGTACACATACTCAATGGCATCTACCACCACCACGGACTGTACCACTGAACAATAGTACAGTGAAGTCATTGTACTTTTTTTACGAATGCACACCCCATTCTACTCTCCTTGACTGCCAGGTTACATCGGTGTCATGCAAACTATTCTTGTTATATTAACAATGGCTTGACTTTTTCTGGACAGACCTCATATATTTCAGTTTTGATATTGAGTCTTTGTTAATTTTTACAAGCCAGAGATTACATTTTTAAAAAGATAACAATTGAATGTTGATCATAATTTGAAAGTATTATACTTTTAGATATTATGAGTAGTATGAATATATAATAGTTGTAATTAATTTGAGGTATAGCTGTTTAAATTCAAGACATTTATATTTAAAGTAACTAATAGTCATTTCTTAGAGTCTCTACATCAATTATCCCTTTACTTTCAACATAAGAAGCTAAGATTTATGTCTTCTATCTGTTGTTTACAACTTCTTTTTTTAACTAAAATATTATCTGCCTAATTTAAAAGTAAATTTTACCCATAATATTGTTAAATAACTACCATTTATGAGTACTTACTGTATGCCAAAGATCATAACTGCTTTTCAACTAATTATTTTATTGAATCATCAAATTAACTCTGTGAGATAAAGATTTATTCTCACCATTTTATGGATTAAGAAACCAAGGCTTTAAAACATTAACTAACTTGCCCAATATCTTATTGCTGGAAGCCTAAGATTCAAAACAAAGATAACCAATATTACATTGTTTTTTAAAAATGTTCTTTACTCAGTGGGTAGTTTTATTTTTTTCCTTCTAAATAACATTTAGCACATAGCAATGCTAATATTTCTACTTCAACATTAACAAATACAGAGAATTCTATTTATTGGGTTTACCACTACAGTTTTGCATGTGAACTGAACATACTTCTCTGGATATGCAATGAAAAGTGCACAGAACAGAATCTACTGTTTACAGTGGCCTCCTCTGAGGCCACTGTTAATGTGTATGCTGAAATAGCCACCCTCTATTCTCAGAAATCTGAGTGAACATACTTGGGGGCCAAAAAATTGTGAAGTAGCTATTTATGATTGTTTGGTTTTCAGTTTTCCAAGTGTAGGACATTTATTGCACAGTTAATAAGAGAAAAGGCTATCCTAAACAGACCTTAATTATGTTATTGCTTAGTCATTTTTTAAAAAGGTACAGATAGTATGGATATAGACATATATAGATAATTGAGGTGTCTAACTATAGCTATCTGTGGATATTATCAGATAGATGGATGGATAGATAGATAGATGCCTCTTTTGGGCATCCAAATCTCTTTTTCCCCAGAAATGAAGTAGTTTTCAAGTCTGCTTGTTCAACTTACTAAGGAAATTGGGAAGGGTTTTAATGAGAAAATAGGGAAATTTAAAGGATCCGGCAGCTTCAAAAGAAGTATTCAATAATGCTTTGTCTAAAAAACATCAATGGAAGGATTTTTTTCCCTTCTCAATATCTGTCTCCTGGTAATAAATTACCAAAACCAATAGCCCAGCCCCTGTCATAGCCACTTATTAATTTCCTGAAGATGAACAAACAGGTTTTCTTGATATAAATTCTAAAGGACAAGTGACTCAGATGCTAATTTGACATGAGCAGGATCCCTTTCTTCATAATCACAGTTACCTTCATAGCCCCAATGATGATGACATTCTAACACAGTCTGATCATCTCTGTTGTCTTTGCAGTCATTCAGGGAGTGATGAGCTGGTAATTACTTCTTTTTTTCCTTCATCCAATTACTTCAATTATTTCCTTCTTGAACTAGATGATAATTCTCCTCTTCCTGAAAACTTTCCAAAATTTTTAGTTTGTTCTTCTCTGATCTTTTCTTTATAATTTTTATGTTTTAACTTCACTTCATTGATGAGTTAAATATTCTCAATTTATTTTATATTTACTTATGTCTACCTGAAGTCAGTGTGTTTACTGAGGGCATTAGTATGTTTTATGAATTTGTAATCTATATTCCCATCAGCCTCTATAATTCCTGGGCGGTGGGGAGTGTCACTAAATATCAAGTGAAATTACCCATTTTCACAGATTGGAGAATGGGCAATGAAAGGATAAAATAAATCACATAGTATGTTTGGCTGAATTTGAGACCAGAATCTAGAATTATCAATACTCTGTAAATTCAACTTATTGCTAAGGGTAGAGTAAGTCATCAAAATATCCTCTTCAATGACCAATTTTTGTTGGGTTGTGATATCACACATCAACCTTTGCACTACTAACGTGTGCTATTTTGTTTAGCTCAAGAGTCTGAAGAGTAACTTGGAAAGAGAGCTAGACTGGGTGAAAGAGGACTTGGGTTTCAGTCTCAGGTCTGTGACACACCAGTTGACTAAGTCAACTTCAGTCACTTTTGCTCAGTAAAAGAGGTGACCTAGGTGGTCTCTAGGTTCCTTTCAACATTAAGATATTGGAAATTATTCTGTGGTCCCAGAGCTGAATAGTTCCTGTATTCAGAGATGGGAAGGGTGAAGGCAGACAGGAAAGAGGAACTAAAATGTTAAGACAGATGGCATTTAGAGAAATATTCTTTTTCTAGGATGTAGACCCAAAGATAACATTGAATATGAAAAATACTAATGTACTTAACTATTATTTGTCAAGTTCAGAGAAAGTCTGGATAATATTTTTGCTAAAGGGTTATCCAAGTTAGCCTGATAATTCAGAAGGTACTTAAAGACATAGGCACACCTTACAACCATTACACATGTGGCACCGCAGTCAACGCAGATGCCTGGGATTAAAAATACCCGAAAGATACTTTAGGGGACCATGAATTTCTTATAACATTTTCTTTGAGTAATCTGCCTATTGTTCATAAAGAGAAAATAGGAAGATGCAGAGGGTAATTTCTATCCAGAATTCTGGCTAAAAAGACTTTTAGTTGATATACTGTGATGTAAACAAACCAATGTTATTTTCTTAAAAATTCCTGCAAATAATATTGAAGAGGAGACCAAGAGTTTAAGCCCACAGAGAGTAATAGTACATACTGTATTTTTCCATGTAAAATGTGCACTTTTTGCCAAAATTTTTGGAGAAAAATAAGAATGTGCATTACACATGGGTGTAATGATTATATATCACGGGTGTAATAATTCCATGTATAAGGCACACAAAACATGGGTGTGCATTATACATGGCAAAATATGGGTATGTCTAAGAGTGTTAGAAAAGCACCCTGAGCAAATAGAGAAGTTGTATAGAGGTAAAATACACCTGAAATGCAATAGGAAGCTGCTCAGACATGATTTTTTGAGGGTGAGTTACTAGCATTCATATTTAATGCATTAGAAGATGTTCCTTTTATTTCTTCCTCTTCTGGACTGCTCACCCTTCTCTGTTCATGGCTCTTGTTTCTCCATGTTCACCTGTTGGGAGTGGGCATAGACATTGTTGCTCTGAGAAAAGGTCCAAGATTATAAATATGAAATATGATTCTCTCTCTGGGGGATGTTCTGTTGACACAGAACAGCACCTACTTTGGTAATCAGTCAATCAATTTATACCCTCCAACATACAATCACAACATATTATATAATGGAATACTAGTCAGTGATAAAAAGGAATCATAAAAAATATGCTACTAATTCACAGAACAACCTGAATGAACCTTAAATGCATTATGCTAAGTGAACGAAATCAGACCAAAAGTCTCCAGATTGTGTGATCTCATTCATAAGATATTCCAAAAAAAGGCAAAACTATAAGGATGGAAAGAAGATCAGTAGTACCATGGGTTTGAGCAGAAGATAGTGTCTGACTAAGAGAAGCTCAGGAGATTTGTGATGAGCAGGGGAACTAATCTGTATGGCACTGTAAAGGTGAATACATGATTTTCTGTATTTGTCAATACCTATAGAATTTCCTAGTACAAAGAGTGCAGTAATGTATGAAATTTTTTAAGTCAACCAGGAGATTAGAGGACCCCAGGATGGAATGCAGACTGTGACAAAAGAATCTAACTACTAAGCATATCAGACACAACCTCATAGAAGGGGGTGTGAGAAAAAAGAAGCTAACCTAAGTAACTTTGGAAAACAGTGTTTTGAATGAAAACCATATAACCAAAGTCAAAATGAACTGTACACAAGCACTGTACTCCAGTTGGCAAAGTTGTTTCCCATGCTGGTATGGGGTAATATTCTGAAACTTCTGCTCATGTATACTGGTATTGAATAAGTGAATGAATAGCAGATGGTGAGATCCAGGTGTTTCACTGTCACAGAGGTGGGGGGCATTATAGATAACTAAGGGGGGAAGCTAGAATGAACCATGTGGTACTAGATTAGGTTCAGAGACAGTAGTAAAAATTCATGTTTAGCTTAACACAGATCAAGATAGGTAGATATAACTATAGATGTATGCATATATGTGGGTAAGTAAGTTTGAGTATACATACATACATTTCTTACTTCTGTTAGCGAGAGGGCCTGGAAACAATGACACCCAATTAGCAATGAGCATACCTAGCTCCCAGATACTAGTTTTTCATATTCTCATAAACGGCTCCATGGGGAAATGGCTCACTTTAGGGCAGGGCCAGGGACAATACAAGAGGAGCCTGGGTAGGGGCTTGTCAAAGGGACACAGCAGGCAGTCGGAAAGAACTCTCAATCTGAGCAACAAAACAAATAATCTAGTATTGGAATATAACACAAAATATAAGACAAATAGCTATGATTCCATCCATGCTAATACAAATAAATGATTGAATAAATAAACAAATAGGAAGAATAGACAAGTCTCTTGTGCAGAAGAATTCTAAATACCCCCTCTCAAGGAGATAGGGCTTGTCTCCCCTTCGGCTGAGTGTGGGCTGCACCTACTGTTTTACTTCCAAAGACTGCATGGTGGGAAAGGTGCTGGATAGTGTAAGCTTACAGAGTGGAAATCTGGCAGGCACTACCTCAGCCAGGTGATCAAGGCCAGCATCCTCAATGATGAGCCACATTGATGGCGTGCACCCTGGATATGAGGTGATGAAATTGGTACATTGCTCTGTGGTCTTCCTCTCCAAATACAAATAACCCCACTTTAACCGAGAGAAAAACATCCTCAGCTGAGGGACATTCTGCCAAATACCTGACCAGTACTCCTTAAAACTGTGAGGGTCATCAAAAACAAGGTAAGTCTAAGAAATTGTCACAGAACAAAAAAGATAAGACAAATAAATGTAATGAGGTGTATTGGCTGGGACCCTGGAACGCAAGGAAAAAAAAACTCATGAAATCTGTATCAACTGTGGAGTTTAATTAATAGTAAAGCGAGATGTTAAATGGGGAAACTAGGTGAAGGATGTATGAGAACCCTGTATTCTCTTTGCAACTTCTATGTTCATCTAAAAGGATTCCAAAATTAAAGATATATTGAAAAGAAAGGGGTAGAGAGCAAAAGTATTAGTCCAGGACTAATTTAGGGGGATGGGATAAAACCTTGCCTTTCATTATAGATAGTTTCATAATCACTGATATTGAAAAACATTCTCTAGGACATCTTTGACTTTTTTTCACTTTGAAATATTTTTGTCTCTTGTACATCTGAGATGGTTTAGAACTCCTTGCAACTTGCTCAAAGATGTTTTTCTCTTAAAATCCTGGAAGTCTCGAGTCACAACACTTTGTTCTTTGTTCTCTTACCCATCCCTGTCACGCTTTTCTGTAAACCTTGTCACCGTCAAGGTGCAGCTGACTGCTCTGTGATTTCCTTCTGTTTCTGGTTTTCTGGTGTTATTTAGATTCATTAAAGGGAACATTTGGGCTTGGCAATTTATCACCAAGATTCAGATACACCTACATTATTACCAAGCCACCCAAAATTCAGCGATGATGATACGCAGAAGTGTGGCCATAAGAAGCATCACAGTTAGATGCTTAATAAGAACATCATCACGTTTTATCATGAATTAAATCACACAAGTAATTTTCATCCTGCTTCCTATATACAGTTCAGGAAGCTCCTTATTCTTCTAAAAAATCTGTTAACTTCTATTGTGGTGCGTCTTTCATGAAAGGGTAAAAAACAAAACATACAATAATTTCTGGTTATGTTAATATTCAAGTAGCAATGCTTACTGGGTTTGCAGTTCCTATTCCTATTCCTGCAAATAATCTGGATAATGAATGTAAAAGCATATTCTTTTTATAACCAAACAGACTGTTAAAATTATACTCATCTGCTTATTTTTAGATGGTTAGGGCTGAATATTCAAGTTGTGGAACTTTCAGGAGTTTCAGGATTTCCCCTGAACTGGCAAATAAGATAATGACAGCCTAAATAGTCTTCTAAATGGTTTTTTGATATTTAATTGATTTCTCTTTTGAGACAGGTAAGGGAAAATGTGCAATTTGAGATTATTATTTAAATATTTATTTCACCACTGAAGTCAATCAGCAGTATTTTGGTGGGGGGAGGGGTAGTGTTAAACCATTTTTTAGGAAATGGTCCTGGGGGCTGTGCTCCTCTGGTTTAAACTGGATGGAGTGGGCGTGGGATTCCTCCATCCGTCCGAAAGCCTGAAATGTTTTCCTTAAACAATATTCCTTTTCTTCTTCCCAGACAATCGTTAGAGGCAACAAACCCTGCAAGGAATCCTCCATCAACGGCCTCCTGGAGGATTTCGACAACATCTCCGTGACTCGTTCCAACTCGCTAAGGAAAGAAAGCCCGCCTACCCCTGACCAGGGAGCCTCCAGCCATGGCCAAGGCCACCGGGAAGAAAACGGCTTCCTCACCTACTCGCAGTATTCCAGCGAATCCGATACCACGGCCGACTACACAACCGAAAAGTACCGAGAAAAGAGTCTCTATGGAGATGATTTAGATCCGTTCTATAAAGGCAGCCATACGGCCAAGCAAAACGGGCACGTAATGAAAATGAAACACGGGGAAACCTACTACTCTGATATGAAGCCTTTGAAATCCGATATTGCCAGATTTCCAGTCGATTATTACACACACTTGGACTCACTGAGCAAACCAAGTGAATACAGTGACCTCAAGTGGGAGTACCAGAGAGCCTCGAGCAGCTCCCCTTTAGATTACCCGTTCCAATTCACGCCTTCTAGAACTGCAGGGACCAGCGGCTGCTCCAAGGAGAGTCTGGCTTACAGCGAAAGTGAATGGGGACCCAGCCTGGATGACTACGACAGGAGGCCAAAGTCATCGTACCTGAATCAGACAAGCCCTCAGCCCGCCATGCGGCAGAGGTCCAGGTCAGGCTCGGGGCTCCAGGAACCGATGATGCCCTTCGGAGCAAGTGCATTTAAAACCCACCCCCAGGGACACTCGTACAACTCCTACACCTACCCTCGCTTGTCCGAGCCCACAATGTGCATTCCAAAGGTAATGTTCACTGCCTCCTTGATTCCAGTGCGTGGGACTCTCCCCAAAAGTGGTGCGAGGACTGCCTTCTTATACAATTAGATTCTAAAGTCCTGGGTTGACTTTTGAGTGAGAATCTATCTGATTTCCATCCACAAGCCCCAAGGGCCGAAAATTTAGGGCAAGACACATTTATTCATTGAAGGTCTTTTGGGGACTCTCTTATGAGGTTTCTAGTTAAAAGGCAAAAGAGTCTTGTTTATTTGAAAGAGAACTTAGTACAATATGAGCACACCATATTTATCGTAGCTTCTCTGTTAAGGAGTATGTGATTGTAGATCATTAGATGGCGCAATGCAGTGGTTCCTGCATTCTGGCAAAGTTTGTGTGGCTCTGCTGAAAAGGGAAAAAATCAGGATAATGTGGTAAGTTTTTTAATAAAGTTAATTTTGTTCCACTTAAGGGATGATTTTTCACTTTGAAAGTATGTTTTTTTACTATTGTTGTCTTGAAATATCATTTTTTGTATGAAATTTTGAGATGAGAGATAGAACCTGGTTGCCAGACCTTTTTCTGTGTGCTTTTGTTTTGTTTTGTTGCAATTGCTCTCTTGATTTTTTTTTTAAACACATTTTTTTTTAAATGCTAGCTGCTATAAATTTGCTTTGAAATTTGGCTGGTGATGATTTCCCAAAGTTTGGGGACCACTGTTGGGGAAGTTGCTGAACCTAGAAGTATAGACTTTGCAAAATACCTTGCAGAGTATACAAGTTAAGTGGCTTATTTTCCCATAGTAACTTAGAAATGTTTCTGCTATCTCGCCTGTATAGCAAAGTGAAAATGGGGCATTTGGTGATGGGCCGTGGATTACATAGAGGTCTCATGCTAGTTGAGGGGCATGTGACCTCTAGTAGTGTGATCGTGTATATTATACCAAATGCTCTCCAGCAGCTCTGTGGGCTGCACAGCAAAGAAGTTAGTCTGCAGGGCTAACTTGCCTGCATTCATCTGCTTAATTGATTGTAGATAGTATTTTTCTTTGCTTGCTATTTCTCATAAGCCCTATCCAATGTGTTGAAATCACTTAGGGACATGCTGGGAGTGACTTAAGCCAGACTTTAGAAAAAAACAAAATAGCTCTCACTTCAATTCCCAATACATAAAATTAAAAACAAAGACCTGAAATATATACCTCCAGTTAAAATTTAAATATTGAGAATGTTTTTCATTTTGCTGTGTTATTTGAACTCCCATGGTCGAGGTATCATGATTGCCTTTATTCCTTATGTTCTTACCAGGGCAGTTGCTGGAAAGAGGTCTAACTGACCAACAGACAAAAGCTTTATGAAGCCATATGCAGTATTGTGATGTATAAGATAGTTTATTTGATTTCCTGTGCATATAACTCACCTGAGGGAAACCCTTTGTGGTTCTAAAATGAAATAACAGAATTAACGCATTTCATAGCTGACTCGAGTAACATCCTCAGGTTTTTGAACATTAGTGGTTACTTTATGTAGCAGGAAAGAATGTGATGTTTTTCAGCTTTATTGAGGTATAATCGACAAAAACTATAATATATTTAAAATTTACAACATGATTATTTGATATATGTAAACATTGTGAAAGAATCGCCTCCAAGTTAATTGAGACATCCATCACCTCACATATTTATTTTTGCAGGGAGGGGGTTGAGAACATTTAAATTCTACTCTTAGCGGATCCAATTTGACAGTACAGTTTTATCAACTCTAGTCACCATGTTATACCTTAGGTTCTCAGACCATCTTATAACTGAAGGTTTGTACCCTTTACTAACTTCTCCCTCCTCCCTGCCAGATCCTGACAACCACATTTCTACTCTCTGTTTTGATGAGTTCTGCTTCTTCTTTTTTTTTTTTTTTTAAGATACCACATATAAGTGATACCATACAGTATTTGTCTTTCTCCCTTTGGCTTATTTCACTTCCCATAATGCCCTCCAGGCACTTCCATGTTTTTGCAAATAACAGGATTTCCTCTCTTTTAAGGCTGAATCATATTCCACTGCATATAATAGTTTGATCCACATCTTCTTGACCCATTCATCTGTTGTTGGACACGTAGCTTGTTTCAATACCTTGACTATTGTTAATAGTGCAGTGGTCACAGGAGAATAGATACCTCTTCTTGAAAATGATTCTGTTTCCTTTGGATATACTTCTATATCCAGAACTGGGATTGCTGGATCACATGGTAGTTTTATTTCTAATTTCTTTTTCTTTAAAGATTTTATTTATTTTTAGAGAGAGGGGAAGGAAGAGAGAAAGAGAGGGAGAGAAACATCAATGTGTGGTTGCCTCTCAGACTCCCATAACTAGGGAGTGACTTTAACTAACCAAGCATGTGCCCTGACTAGGAATTGAACTAGTGACACTTTGGTTCACAGGATGGCACTCAGTCCACTGAGCCACACCAGCCAGGGTATTTCTAATTTCTTGAAACATCTCCATACTGTTTTCCATAGTGTCTGTACCAGTTTACACTCCCATCAGTAGTGTACAAAGGTTCATATTTCTCCACTTCTCTGCCAGCAATTGTTATCTCTTGCCTATTTGATAGTAGCTTTCCTAACAACTGAACGGTGATAGCTCATTGTGATTTACTTTTTCCTGATGTTTAGTGACTTTGAGTACCTTTTGTATACCTGTTGGCCATTTGAATGTCTTCTTTAGAAAAAGGTCTATTCAGTTCTTTTGCCCATTTTTAATTGGATTATTTGCAGATTTTGTGGGGGCTTTTTTAAATTTTTTTTTTTTTTTTTTTTTTTTGCTATTTAATTGTATGAGTTCCTTGTCTATTTTAGATATCAATCCTTTATCAGATATATGTCGCAAATATTTTCTCCCACTCCATATGTTGCCTTTTCCATTTTGTTGATGATTTCCTCTGCTGAGCAGAAGCTTTTATAGTTTAGTTTTTTGGGTTTTGGGGTTTGTTTGGTTTTTTTTTTGCTTTTGTTGCCTTTTCTTTTGGTACTAAATTCAGAATGTTATTGCCAAGAGCAATGTTGAAAAGCTTATCCTCTGTGGTTTTTTTTCCATGAGCTTTATGACTTCAGGTCTTACATTCAAGCCTTTAATCTATTTTGGGTTGATTTTGTGTATGTTGTAAGATAAGGGTCCAGTTTCATTTGTTTACACAAGACTATCCCATTTCCCCAACACTATTTCTTGAAGAGACTATCCTTTCCCCATTGTATATTCTTGACTCCTTTGTCATAAATTAATCAACCATATTTCTGGGTTCTCTGTTCTATTCCACTGATCTATGTGTCTGTTTTATGCCAGTACTGTACTGTTTTGATTATTTTTACCTTGTAATATAGTTTGAAATCAGGAAATATTATAACTCCGGCCTTGTTCTTCTTTCCCAGGATTGCTTTGGCTATTTTAGTTCAAATATGAATTTTTGTGTGTATGGTATTTGAACACTTGTATTAGGGAGCTGTTTTAGGTCAATGTCATAGAGAAAATTTTGTCCAGAAGCTGCACCCTTTCAGCCATGGAGTTGTATTTGGCTCATTGACATGTTTGGCCCACCCAGTACTCATTTCCAACATCTGAAACCTCAAGATGTTTCATTTATAAATCTCAGCTTCTGGGTTTCAGGTTTCTCTCAGGAAAAAAATGGGACAATCTGGTATCTCTGGGCCAACATTTTCGTATAGCAATGGAACTAGAATTGGCTGGGGGTAAAGGCTACCCCACCAGAAGGGGCATGCCCTGCTCAGACCACTTCCTTTTTTTTCCTATTAGCCTAATACCTACTGGCATTTGGAATTTAATGTAACCACCAGTGTCCCCTGCCCAGCCATTTCACAATCGGGAAACTGAGGTTCAGAAAGTTACACGGCATACAAAATTTCATAGTTAGTTGGCTGCAAAACATGGACAAGAATCCAAGTCTGGTGTTTCTCCTAAATCCAGTATTTTCCCCATTATATGGGCATATATTCAGGGGTTCAATTACATTTGCCAGTCAAACCCCTAAAGGTCCCATGGCTACTGGACCTTTAGGAAAAGTGGAGGAATAGGAAGAAGATGGAGAGAGGGAGGGGAAGTGGGAGGCAGGGGATAATGTGCTAAGACCTTGTAACTCCCTCTTCCTGTAGACTTTCCAATATACTTCAGAGCAGACCTTCCCTGAAAGCTGGTTTTGTCAAACCCAGAAACAATGCCAGAAGCTATTGTGGCTTCAAAAAAATATGTAATATTTAGTTCTACCAAGAGTTTTTCAGCCCTTATAATCAGGATTCCAGAGGAGCAATCTATTCCATGTTTCACAGAAGACCTGTGAGAAATTCACAAGTAGTTTTGTGAGGGTAGGAAGTGGGAGCCATGTTGGTAATTAAGATGTTTACTTATTTAAAAAGACTTAGGTGTCTATGTCTTTAAAACTATACTCTTAAAAATCTACCCATCACATTTGGATCTCATGCTGAGGGAAAAAATAACAATTATGACTCACATAATTTGGCTTTGCCTCATGGAAAATCCTAGAGGCTTGTGGGTAATGTTCACATCTCTAATAATAAGAGAAAGCACAAGTCTCAGGTACGTCTCCAGATAGAGCAAAAATGAGGAAGGGTGTGTGTGTGCAAGTGTGTTTGACACCAGTTTTACGTTTGGCAGAAAAAAGAATTCCCTCCTCTAGTCTTATCTACCTACCAAATTTTCCTG
This sequence comes from Pteronotus mesoamericanus, assembly GCF_021234165.1. Lineage (NCBI taxonomy): Eukaryota > Metazoa > Chordata > Mammalia > Chiroptera > Mormoopidae > Pteronotus > Pteronotus mesoamericanus. The sequence continues at coordinate 28,292,019 of NW_026555105.1, read as the reverse complement.
CAGATGTGACAGGAATCAAGGATGTTATAAAATCTGTAGATACTGGCATCCATCTACCTACTTTTTATTTATTTATTTATTTAGTTAGTTAGTTATTTAGTTGGGGCTTAAGCAAAAATTAAGAAAAAATATAGCCAAACAAAATCCATGCAGCATCATTCATACCACAGAACTGTCAAAATGGTCAGATGCAGCGGGAGAACACTTTCTGCTCTCTTTGCAAACAAATCTGCCTCATGGGGAGGGAAAACGGCGGGAGATATTGTCACAGTGCATTTCTTTTGCTCATTCTGATGCTCTCCGGGAAGCTGCTGGCTGGAGCGTCTCTCTGGCTCAGCACTTCCATTCCTTGCTCTGGCTCCAACCCCTGAGAAGGCCACAACAAAATCACAAATTCTGACAGTTCACTCCGTGCTCACGGTGTTGCCTTGCACCTCGCAGCCCTGTGAAGCTGGCTATCTTGCCCTCTTTGTCCATGTAAGGAAATGGGTTTTGAGAGACTCAGCAGCAGCCAGGTCAGTCAGCTCAGAACAGAGCTGAGACCCAGCTCTCTGGGCTCAGCCCCTTTGCCAGACATTGGATACATCACCCAATGGTATAGGTATAGCATCTGTGGGCACCAAGCCTTACAAGCGTCTTCTAACACCTGCAGCAGTGAGGTCCCCTTGGGTTGCATCATCCTGTCTCTATAGCAGGATTTCTCAACTTTCACACTACCGATGTTTTGTTCCTGATCATTCTTTGTTGTGGGGGGCTGTCCTATGCTCTGTAGGATGTTTAGCAGCATCTCTTACATGTACCCACAAGATGCCAATAACACCCCTCCCTCACTTGTAACAAGTGTCTGATATATCTCCGGACACTGCCAAAGGTCACATGGGAAAGGGGGAGCAAAAGCAGCCCCAGCTGAGAGCTACTATTCTGTGGCTACTGTTTCGGGGGACAGACTCCTTGGGTTTGAGTCCTGATATTGTCACTGATATCTGGGTGGGTAAACTGCTTAACTGTGCCTCTACTTCTTTATCTATAAAAAGGGGATAAAGAGCATCCCTGCCTTATCATGTTAGGTGAGGGCTAATAAGTTAATAATTATAAGAGTGCACAAAGTCTATATGCAGCAGTCTGTGTGTGTAGCATGTGGATGGGCGGTGGCTGTGATATGATGCTGCGGGTTACTGTGTGCCGCCAGCACTCTGCTAAGCATTTTGCAGACATTACCCAGTTTAGTCCACAAGACAAATTTAGAAGAATTCAAGATCCTCTCTTTTACCATCAAGAAGCTGAGACCCAGAGACCAAATCTTTATGGACTTCCCAAGGATATGAGAGCAAATGGCTGAGCCAGGATCCAAAATTAGTTTTGTCTTGCCCCAAAGTCTATGTATTCCAGAATATTCCCATTTCCAATGAAGAAAACTGAGGAGCAGAAAGATAGCTGTGAGGCCGTGGGCCCAGATGCACACACTGCAGGCATCCCTCACCTTGCTGGTGAAGGGTGGGTGATCACGTACACATGCATTCCACTTTATTCTGTCTGTTCGTGGTAGGGTAGAATCCCCTGAGAAGTTCCTTAGTGTTACCCAGGCTGTGAGGTAAACTGGTAAAGCTGGTGGTAGAATTGGTAAAGTCCATGGTAAAGCTGGACCATGGGCTGCAAAAGAAGCAATAAGAGTAGAGATCCCTGAGACTCGTACACACTCACTCTACCTGGAGTGATGGTCTTACTTGATTCTACAAAAGACAATCCAGATTTTCTCATCCATTATAGAAGGCCTTGAAGAGCACAAGTTTTAGAATCAGATTCCCAAGTTGCTAGCACTTACTAGCCGTGCGAGTGTCTCTGTGCCTCAGTTTCCCCGTCTATAAAGTGGGATGTTTCAATACCTAATTTGAACTTGTCCTGAAGATTTAAAAAGGTTAGTAAATGTAAGGGAGTTAGGACATGGCAGGCACTCAGTGTTAGCCCTTATTCCCAGGAATATTTTTGATTGGAAAACATGTCACCAATATCTCCTCATGCCAATCATAGAAACATCCTGTCTGTCTAATCTTTTACATTCAGTATTTAGTATTTCCAAAGTACGGGGACAAGTTCAATCTGACTTTGCCCTCACAGACACTCTGCGCAGCCTAATTAGTTAGTACTGGTGTACTCAGTTTACAGAATGGGGGGTCACAGAAGGCCAGGGCGGCTGTGTGACTTCCTCAATGCCATGCAAACCTTAGTGGCTGAGCTGGCACAAGGGCCCCAGTCCTGCCACCCCAGTGCTTGCTCTGCTCTCAAGATTGGATGTGAAATTCTCGTACCTCCCATGGAAGCCAGATGCCAAGTGAGAGCAGACATTTTAGCAACCTTAAAGCAAGAACCATCATAACATAGGTATGTAGTTATGATGGCTCTTATCAACCAACTGTCCAACTTTAGCTCCATCATCCCCTCTGCATAGGGAAGCAAAGTGGCGCGTGCTGCAGCCCAGGATATCCCAAACCGACGGCATGTTAAGTAGTTCTGAGTGAAGATGGAGGATGCAAGAGGAACGAAGGCTTGACTCCCCAGACCCAGACTTTTCTTCTGGAGTCACCAGTGCGATGGTTTTCCCTGCTCAGCTATCACTTTGCATTCCCTGGCAGGAAAAAGCAGTTGAACCAGTGTGCTCAGCCTCCCTGCATCATCAGCTTAATGACTCATCATTCTTTGTGGTACTTGCAAAGCCCAGATTCGGCGGAGACTCCGGGAACAAAAGTGCACCTCCTTGTCTACTAAGGATTCCTACTGGGCACCTTTCAGAGGTCCTGTAGGGGCCTATAGGCAATGAAAGGACAGTGCTGGTGATACCTGATGAGCTGCACCGAAAGTCTGAGGTGGGGGAGGTGGGGGAAGGAAAGAGGGAAGGAGGGGAAGAGAGAGATTGAGAGAAGTGCTTAGCAGCTTACTATAACAACGGGTATTACTGTCTTCAGATTTTTTTTCTTTATATATAAGCTCTGTAGGATGTTCATTAAGGCATATAAAATATCCAAAGGGGTGATTCAGAGCAATATCTCTAACATCTCTTCCTTCCGATGGAGACTTTAGGTGTCCTTTGCATATGAATGGACTCATTTTCCCATGAATGTTCTTGTGGTTCACAAAGTGTATTTTGGTCATTGTAAGCAGGTGTTTTCATTACCAAATTAAAAACAAAATGAATCTAACCTGGCTCTGTCACATTTGAACCATATTCTGCAGCAGAGAATCAGTTCCCAGATTCTCCAGCTTCTTGTTGCCGCTGGTGGTGACAGATTGCAGGTCAGAGTAATCTGCTCTTGAATAGAGGATGTCTTCTTAGAGACTGCAGCAGCAATGTTGGAGGGTTAACTGGATAAACTGATTCAGAGGTGGAGGAAGAGCCTGAAATACTGTATGCTTGAGCCTGCTGATTGCAGATGTATTTATTTCTTCAAATTGCTAGGGTTTGCCTGTTTGTAGAGGTCATGAGCCTTTTGTCTGAACTCTCTCCATGGGAGCTTGCCATATATTGTGTAAGGCAGAGAATTTGTGGAAAATAGATTAGCAAAAACATTAAATATAGTGCATGACTTTCTGCTACGTGCAGTTTGGAAATCCAGCAGGCGGCCCTTCATCCAGAACTTCGCCTACTTCCTAAGCTGTCTGCATTAGGGACTTAAGGAGACACATTGATGTATTAGGTACCCCCAGGGCCTGCTCATGACCACAACTCATTGACAGTAATAGTGCATACTTTCCTCTCTCACCAAAATGGAACATCAGCTCAAATTGTGTGTTGTATTCCTTTGTCATCCAGCCATAGTGATTCTAATAGGGCCACTTCACTTTGTAAGTGAAAAGAAGTAATTGGGAGGAAACTGACCATGGTTGGGCACATGTCAGACACAGTTGTGCCTCAAGCAGGGACAGGAACTACTGTTTCATTAGGGTGCAATTGAAGATGAAACAGTTCCCTAACACCCAGCAATCTGAGAGTCAGACTGGAGCACTCAGCACAGCAGACACCTCATAGGGAGTCACAGAGGCTGGAAACTCGAGGGTGGAGACACAGGAGCCCATTGGCCATGGGCCAAGGTGTCTGTCCCCATCTGAGGGCCAGCAGGGACTACCATCCGCAGTGTCCCTGCCTGAGGCACGGAGAATTTAATTGCAGAGCATAACCGGAGGGACAGATGAGAGTAAACATACAATTAAGTCACAGGGTTTAATGAATCCCCTTCCCCTCATCACCAGGCTCGAAAATTTTACTGCAGAGAAAGCCAGCTACTGATTCTCTCTGGAATTCTTTTCCTTTCCCAAAGCCAAGGCTCGTCCTTGTACAGTACCATTTGCGTCAAGTAAGGGCAATTTGAGATGTCCTTTCCTTGCTCAGGCCTATGATTCATTTGTATCCCCCATTTGACTTCTATAGAGAAAGCGGCAACCAGTCTGACTTTTTCATGTGGGAAATGAGCAGTGTCTTTGCTTTGCTGTACCCTGAAAAGGTGTATTGGAGCATCACATTTGAACGCTGAAACCAGCTGCCTCACAGCCCCCATTATTCTGAGGGAAGTGGAAAGAGCGACTCTCCATCCCTCATGGAACATTCCGCAGTCCCCATCCTGTGGGCGCATGCACATGCACACACACACACTCAGTTCTGGACGATCCAGTCATGGCCTCCCTGTCACTAGTACAGATGGCCATGGTAACAAATAGATGCTGAAGCAGGGTTTTTCCCCTTCTTTTCTCTCTCTACCCTCCCCCCACCAAGCTTGTTTCTCCAGCCTTGGCATAAAATGGTCAAATGATGTTCTACTGCAGAATTCAATTTCACAGTTCAGTTAGGTCCTTGATTACACTGCCAAATTCAGATTAATGTGCATTTAACGAACATGGATCAGGGGAATTCTGGCTGACAGCCAGCTGTAATCAGAGCAATTGATAGCAGTGTGGAGTTTTATGCCCTGTCCACCCCAGCGCACCACTGGTGAAATTGATTGATTAAATGAATTCATTGCTATAATTATGTATAATTCTGATACATCACAAGCCTGTGTCTGACCCTACCCTTGGAGATGTTGTTCGCATTGTAGAAGGGTAGTTTGGCAGAGTTGTTAACTGGGGATTATTTACTTCCATATAATACAGCCCTTTTTTTTTTTTTTTTTTTTTGCCCTTCTTACTTTTTGATTGGGTTCAAATAGAGACATGAAAAAGCACACTTCTTTAAGAATTAATTTATATGGTGTACTAAAAGGCATCAGGAAACTAAAAAAGTGAATGGACCTCATTAGCCATTTCAGAAAAAGAACCAAGACTGCTTGTACTTTCTTTCAGTAGTTTTCAAGATTCCCGTAGAGAGAATTCCTTCTCGGAATGTATCCAGTTTTCAATGACAGTTAGTGGCCTTGGAACAGCAGCTAAGCAGTTTAGCAGCCTGGGTGATAATTTGCAAAAACGATCCAGTCTTCTCTTATTACATCTTGCCATATGGAAACCCCTCTCAAAAGTGCGCAGACCATGGTCTCATTTCTATGAGGTTAGTTTTTCACAAAATCACAGGACTGCTCTCTTTGGAGGAGTGAGGAGAAGTCTTCCTAGTCTTTTTTTATTGTTTTCACTCCTGCAGAGCAGATTCCCAACCCCTACTTGGGCTCCTGTGCCCTTGCAATAGGTCTTCAAAGGTAGACTACATGCTTATTTTGGAAATGGTTGGATAGTAGGAGAGTACATTGGATTTGTTTATGAAGTGTCTGTACCTTTCACTTGTCCAGTTCGACTGCATTGTGGTTTCAGTAAGTGATTAATCCCTACATCTCTCTCATGATGCCACAGGCCTGCTCACATGGACTTTGCATGTACTCCTCTTTTTCCTAGAATATACTTGTAAATAACGTTGTAGAGAAGGTTGCATAATTCAAGCTCTATTTCTTTGCAAGTCTTTCTTACATGCATGAACGTGTGTATGTGCAAAACAGTACATATGGACAAATTCATCATTTATGTTTCATTCACTTCCAAATATAGTACGTCATAGGAAAGACGATTTAGAGTAGGACAATTAAATAATTATAACAGTTTAAGAGCCATGTAAGGAATGTCAAGAGGGCTTAAAGCTGGGCTTTCTTTTTTGGAAGAATCCATGGAAGAAAGATTGAGCATTGTTGTGGCTGAACACAGAATTCTGCTGTGGCCAAAATGAAAATAAAAGCGGTGAATCATATACATAGATGATCAACTTATTATGCTGTAGTGATTATTCCTTTTTTGTATATTTTGACCTGATTTCTCTAAGCCAACACTGTTTAAAACAAAACAAAACAAAACAAAACAAAACAAAACAAAACAAAACAAAACAAAAAAACAAAAAACACAATTTTTCTTGCATCTCTTCTCCAGACATTATCACCCATCATTTTCTGGCCCGGTTCTTGCATTCTGCACCAGGCTGCTTAGACAGACATCTGGACCCCCAGTGAAACGCCCTAACAGGCCTGAGCTCTGCAGTTGTCACTGTGCTCTGTGCCCACCTCTGTCTTGTCGCTCTCCACCTTCTGATCATTGAAAGATATCTCAGAACATATCAGGGCCCCAGGTTCTAAAGTAGCACTCTCTGTTTTTGAATCCCAACTCCATTTCTTAGCTTTGAGCACTTTGCGTGGCCTACTTAAATTCACCACACCTCAGTTTTCTTATCTGTAAAATGGAACAATTATGGGGCCTATTTAATTGTGTAACAGTTGTGTTCCATGAAGGATGGAGAATCACCCTTTCCACTTCCCACAGAGTCCACAGGGGCTGCGAGGCAGCTGGTTCCAGTGTTTGAGTGGGATTCACCAATACACCTCTTCAGGGTACAACAAAGCCAAGAGACTGCTCATCTCCAACATGATAAAGCCAGACTGATTGCTGCTTGCTCTGCATAAATCAAATGTGGGACAAAAGTGAATCATAGAATTAAATGCAACCATGTACTACAACAAGTACTTAGGACCGCCTGTGGCACATGGAAAGCACTCAGCAAATGTCAAGTGTCATTATTAACATTGGTATAATGTTATCCTTGCAGGATAGGCTTGTAACAGAGTACTTGATTAATGAAAAGGGCCCAATAAAACACCCCTGCATTTTATCAAAGAGAGAGGGTCTAGCCTTGATTTTACACATCGGGTAAGTGAAAACCAATGATAGAAATGCCAAAGCAGGGAAGAAAGCAGGCCTGTGGTACCAGTGTGCCAAGCACACAGAACATCTAGATCCCCAACCCCCACCCCGGGAGGGAAGGACTGACCTGAGTGGAAGAACTGGGTGGTGAAATCTTCTTAGGGCCATAGGGCCACTTGCCTTGGGCTACGTGGGAGCAGTTTCACCTCCCTGAGCCTCAGTTTTATCAACAATAAAATGGGATAAATTGCCCCCTGAGTGACTGTAAGAGCAAAAAAGAATGAGGCGTGCCACAAACGTGCAAGCCAGCGATACTCGTCGTTAAGACCCAACAGAGGCCAATGGGTCAGTGGCATGGTGGCCTTGAACAGGGTTCCTCGTGCATTTATCCTTCACAAAGTCAGTTACTTCCCCACCGTCTCCTCCTTGAGTGGATGAAAGCCCGGAGGGAAGGTCACATGTCCCCTCACTCGAGACTGGCAGTCAATTGTCCTTTGATGAGTACACCTTGAGTTTGGTTCCAAAAATTGTCTCTTGTGATAGTGGTTGCTCCTCATCCATTGTTTTTTTATGAGTTTGCACCTTTTATCAGCAGGTATGAGAAACAATGGCACTGTTTTGTCTCAAAGACCTAATTGCAAACCGAATACGTTTAGCTCCCAGCACATAACTGCATTCTGTATGTCTGGAAATTGTCCCATTCATGCAGGCAAGCTTCCTCTCCCTTAGGCCCCGAGCCGGCTGGTAGGCCTAGACCCTGGCAATGCTGCTAATATTCAGGGAAGAAGTGTGGCCTAATGCAGTGTGGAGTGGTGTTTGCAATTCCTAGAGGGTACAATTCTTTTATTTTTAATACATCTTCAGAGATAAGTTTTCCAGGCTTGTGGGGAATGAATTCTATTTTGCTTAAAGTAAAGAAGCAAATCCTCCAAGGAGACACTGGAAGATGGTAGCAACATTATGGCTCCCAGGACACACTTTCAAAATAAAAATAATGCACCTCTTTTCCATTCACATGCTGACCTGTGAGTAGTGTGAGTTTGGCTAATCTTAAACTTAATTTAAAGGAAGAACCCAATTGTTTAATTTATACTGACATTTTATTCCCTCTGCCCTCATCGTTCAGATAGGTAGATAGATTGAGAGAGATACATAGATATAGATATAGATGATATAGATATAGATATAGGTATAGATATAGATACAATGTCAGTTTTCCTTGTGTATGACCCAAAACCAGGGGCTTAGAAAAAAAAAACAGCTTGATTTTGAACATAGCATTTTAATTATAATATAATGTTTAATATATTATAATTAAAGGAAACTTGTCTGATTGTTTTGAGGATTAACATATAGGAATATATGTGTCACCCATACATTGTACATATTCAGTAAATGCTAGCTATTTTATTAATATTGTAGTTAGTATTTACCTTTTCTTTTAAAAAGAAAGTTACCTTTTCTTTTATTCCCACTGCTGTGCTGAGCATTTTATATAACACCACCACCTAGAATGTATTGGCCAGTCACTGTCTGAATCCTCTGATGTGTTTTCAATCCTCTAGAGTTCACAGTGACCTAAGGAAGTAGGAATTACTCTTATTACTGTCACTTTACAGATGAGAGAACTGAAGCACAGGGAGTTTAAATAACTTGCCCAATGTCACAAAACTTGTAAACAGCAGAGAAGAGGATTTGAGCCTAGAGTCTGATTTCTTGAACACTAGGTTGCTCTAGGTTGCCACAGTGAAGCCTGATAAAAGCCCTGTGAGGGAGGTATTATGATCCCCATTTTACAAATGAGGAAACTGAGGCTCAGAGAGGCAAAGTGACTTGACTAAAGCCAGCAGAGTCAGAACTTAACCCTAAGAATGTCTCTGAAAAGGATGTGTTCTCTTTGCTGTGCAGTCAGGACAGGGCCATGGCTCAGCAGCGCCCTGGTCACCGTTGCTTGGTGGGAGGCTGGCTGAGTGGCGGGTTCACCTGTGCGTGGCGGACTCACCAGAGTGTGGTGCTCTCAAGGCTGGGAGGGACTGCATGACTGGCTGTGCACCAGGGCAGCTCTGCCATGTGGGAGCCAATGAATGGTGCCGAAGTACTGAGAACTGTGCCATGGTGGCAGGTTTAAGGAGCCCACTATGTGCAGATCTCACTCCCTTGCTGGTGGACTAGGCCTCTAATCATGCCATGTGATGGCACAGGAGCTTAGGACGCCAGTCTTCTCCAGACGACCACCATGTTGCCGGGTCCAGTGAGCAACGTGCCCCAGCCTACCTCACTTCTAATGGTGTTTGACATGTCTATTACTTTTCTTCTCAAAATACTTTCCTCCCTTGGCTCTAGGATACCTTCGTCCCTTCCTTCCTTTCCTATATCACTGGCTACTCCTCCTCCTGCTCTTCCTGGTCTCTCCTTGGACCCTCTCTTACACATACAACATCATGGCTTGTAATGCTAACTTAGTACTGATCAGATTCATGTCTTTAGCCCCAGCTTTCTCTGGACTCAAAGCATGTCTAAGTCACTTAAGCGACATCTCCATGTGGATGCTTAATAACTCTCTCAAACTGAACAAGACCCTAACAGAACTCTGTTTCCCCTTCCATGTATTAGTTATCTATTGCTGTGTAACAAATTATCCCAAACTTAATGACTTAAAGCAATAATAAACACTTCTTATCTCACATCCTTTCTGTGTATCAGGTCTCTGTGACTAGGTTAGTTGGGTGACTCTGGCCTGAAATTGTAGTCAAGATGTCAGACCTAGCTACAGTCTCCTGAGGGCTTGGCTAGAGCTGGATCACTTTCTAGACGGCTCTCATGGCTGTTGGCAAGAGGCCTCAGTTTTTAGCTGGTTTTTGGCAGGAGGCCTTGCTACTTGGACCTCCCTGTAGGATTCTTGAGTGTTCTCATGACATGGCAGCTGGAGAAAACCAGAGGAAGTGACCTAAGAGAACAGGTCAGGAAACCACAGTGGCATTTTTGGCCTCAGAAAACACTGTCATTTCTACCATATTCTTTTGCTCAAGTGGGCCTGATACAGTGTAGGAAGTGATGAGACAAGGATATAAATGTCAGGAGGCAGGGATCCTTGGGAGCCATCGTGGAGGCTATTACTGCACCCCAAAACTTACTGCTGTCCTTGTGCTTTTCATATTATTAAATGGCCTGTTGCTCAGGCCGAAATCCTCGGAGTCACCTTTGATTCTTTTCTTTCAGATTCTACTCCAGTCCATCAGCAGCTCCTGTCAGCTCTATCTTCAGACCCTACCCTGGATCCCACCACTCTTCCCCGCATCTGCAGCACCTGCCCTAAGCGCAGCCCACATTGACTGCAGCAAGCTAATTGACATCCTTATTTCTGCTCTTACTACCAAAGTTTCTTCTCCAGCAGTCAGGGTCCAGCTGTTACTCCTCCCTGCTCAGCACCTTCCAGTGGCTCGCTCCCACCGCACTCAGGGAAATGCCCAGCATCCTTGCCATGGTTGACATGATCTGGCCCTTGCCTTGTTCTCTGTTCATTTTTCCAAACTGCCTCCCTCTCCACTCCAAGGGAGCCTCCATATTGTTCTTCAAGACTATGTGTGCTTCAGAATCCTACCTGTGCTCCTTCTGGATGGACCGCCCCACATACACATACTCATAAGTTTGTTCCCTCACTGCAGCCAGGTTTCTGCATGAATGGCACCCTCTCAGGGCAGAAAGCACTTTCCTGTCCAATATGGCAGCTTGTCACTTTCAATTCCCCTCCACAACTCTGCCTTATTTTTCTTATTACTACTGAACCATACACCATATATGTATTGGTTTACTTGCTTATCATCTATCTCCTTCTCTGGTAAATAAGCCCCAGGAGAGCAGACATACCACACATTTTTATTATAACTGGACCTTCCCACAGCATCTGAAATAATGCCTAGCATGTATTAGTTGCTCAAGTATTAATTTGTAGAATAAATGCATCAATGAATGTAAGACCTGGGAGCAATTAATTCACCTAGAACAGTGCTGACCAATAGAGCTTTGTGCAGTGGTGGAAATCTTCTCTATTTGTGCCATCTGATGTGATGACTGTTAAAAAAAATACTTCAAATGTAACTAATATGACTAAAGAGCTGAATTTTTAAATATTAATTTGATTTTAATTAATTAGCCCCATGTGGTCAGTATCTACCATATTAGAGTAGATCTAGGCCTTTGGGATGGATGGGGTGGGGAGGGGGCATGTAAATGTCATTTCATGTACATCCCAGTAGAGTGGTAGAGACTTCCCAAGGCACTGTGTTAAAAAGGAGCCTGAGGTACAATCAACAGATCTTTTTTTGAGCACCTTCTGTGCGTCTTGTACTGTGTTGTCATCAGGAGCTTACAGAAAAGAGTTTGTTGATTAATGAGCACTTTCTGTCCTGGGCAATGAGGTGAACATAGTGTGATGTGGTATGTTCGCCACCTCTGATCTCAGTTATTCCAGGGGTGAATGGAGCTCCCTCCTGATTTCAGGAAAGGGATGATTGTGAGAACCTGGACCTAGTGTCATATGAGTGTCTCACTGGATTTCCCTCCCCCTGCTGTGTCTGCCCTCCCCAAAGTCTTGCAAATTCCCTAATCCACTCTTCAAATCAGAGGGAAATGTTCTTCGCTGGAGTTTCTTTGAGGGCTGACCAAATTTCTCTTTCACCCACAAGCCCCTGCAAATTTTGATTATTCTCAACTATTTTGTACTTAGTGAGAACATTACCTACACTAGCCGCCTGCCCCCACCGCGCCCCCGCTTATCCATGGTTTCATTTTCTGTAGTTTCAGTTGTCAGCCACCATCTAGAAACATTTAATGGAAAATTCCCAAAGTAAACAACTTCAGTTTTAAATTTAACTATCCTGGGTAGTATGATGAGATATCATACCCTCCCACTTTGGCCCACACGGGGTGTGAATCATCCCTTTGTCCAGCATCTCCATGCTATATATACCCAACCCCTGCCATTAGTCACTTAGTAGCCATCTTGGTTATCAGATCAACTGTCTTGCTGATCTTTGTGCTTGTGTTTAAGTAACCCTTATTTTACTTAATGGCCCCAAAGTGCAAGACTAGTGATGATGGCAGTTTGAATATACAAAAAAAAAAAAAAAAAAAAAGCCCATAAAATACTTCCTTTAAGTGAAAAGGTATGTATGCATAAGAAAAAACATATATTGTGTTCTGTACTACCCAGGGTTTCAGGCATCCAGTGGGGTTCTCAGAGTGTATCCCCTAGGGATGAGTGGGGGCAACTGTAATAAAAAGCTGTTGGCACAGGAGCCATGCTTTCCCTTTTGCATATATCTGCTATGTCTATGATAGGTGTGTGACTAGTACTACTGCCCTCTAGTATGGAAGTTCAGGAAAGTGTGTGTGTGTGTGTGTGTACAGAGTGAGATTTTAAGGGATTGGTTCCTGTGATTGTAGGGGCTGGAAAGTCTAGAATATGCAGGGCTGGTTGGCAGGCTAGAAATTCTAGCAGGAGTTGATGTAGTCTTGAGTCCAAGGACCATCTAGATGTAAAATCCCTCCTGTTTGGGTGACCTCAATCTTTTCTCTTAAAGCCTTCAGCTGATTAGATGCAGCCCACTCACATTAAGGAGAGTAATCTGTTTTACTCAAAGTTTACTGATTTCAATGTTAATCACATCTAAAAATTATCCTTACAATAATAACGAGGCTAATGTTTAACCAAACAGCTGGGTACCATAGCCTAGCCAAGTTAAAACATAAAACTCACCTTTCATTGGCATTTACCCCTCCCCTATCTCACTTCTTAACTCCAGAGACCATGTTCCACTGCTTACATTCAAATCCAGTTCTCAGAGTCTGCTTCTGGGGAGTTTGGTAGGGAAAGGGGAAGAATGAGCCTGGATGGCAGGATTGGAGCTCAGATAAAGGGTGGAAGCAGGGGTGACCCAGGACCTTGAAAGGTAAGCTTCACCCATGACCAGGTTGTGCAGTGATGCTCTTCCTCAGAGCAGCCATGTGTTAGCTCACCAACCAACTGGCTGTGGCATTCAGATGTAACATGAGAATATTCTCCATCCTTGTCTGTCTTCCCAGGTGGATTATGATCGAGCACAGATGGTCCTCAGTCCTCCACTGTCAGGGTCCGACACCTACCCCAGGGGCCCCACCAAACTACCTCAAAGTCAAAGCAAAGCGGCCTACTCTTCAAGCAGCCACCAGTACCCATCCGGGTACCACAAAGCCACCCTGTACCACCACCCCTCCCTACAGACCAGCTCACAGTACATCTCCACAGCTTCTTACCTGAGCTCTCTCAGCATCTCATCCAGCACCTACCCCCCACCCAGCTGGGGCTCCTCATCAGACCAGCAGCCCTCCAGGGTGTCCCACGAACAGTTTCGGGCTGCCCTGCAGCTGGTAGTCAGCCCAGGAGACCCCAGGGAGTACTTGGACAACTTTATCAAAATCGGGGAAGGGTCAACCGGAATTGTGTGCATCGCCACTGAGAAACACACAGGGAAACAAGTCGCAGTGAAGAAAATGGACCTTCGAAAGCAGCAGAGACGAGAACTGCTTTTTAATGAGGTAGATGACATGTTCGGGTCATCCTTTCTCACCTAAAAACACTTATTTCCCATTTCAAAAATAGTACATATGCATTTTAAGACATGAGAAAATGGTGAAAATCTAAATACAAAAGTAGCGTTCCCCATGATCCTTCCTTCTGGTCTCTTTCTATGCATGTATGGCTGCTACCATTATAAGGTATTTCATGTGTATAAGCCACTCTGCCAAGCATCGATCTGGTTTGATTCTCACAACTCAACAATTTATTTCTCCTAGCTACTCTCAATCAATTACTCACAGCACAAATGTCACCCCAATAAAACAGGAAGCCAAATGTTGCTGTCATAAGTCAAAAAGTATCTTTCCGTTTGCCCAGGTTGTGATAATGCGGGATTACCACCATGACAATGTGGTCGACATGTACAACAGCTACCTTGTCAGCGATGAGCTCTGGGTGGTCATGGAATTTCTAGAAGGTGGTGCCTTGACAGACATCGTTACTCATACCAGGTAAGTTTCTTTATTATCCAGACAAACAATTCATGGTATTTATTATTCTCCTTCAGGGGGAGGCCTCAATGATTATTTTTATGAACTCTTCATAAATTGTAAGCACTTTGAAGTCAAGGACCATGCCTACCTCTTCCTCTGTATTCCCCAAGTGCCTATGATAACATCATGTACATATAGTTCATTCATTCCATTAACATTATCTTTGCCCTCCAGAAGTTCATTAATACCCATTGATTTTTAAATCAGCTGGCTTCTGAGAATGAAGTTTTGGTGACAAGTAGTAGAATTTTTCATTTATACATAGATATCTAAAACTAAATTTCATTCTCCCAAGTTTCTATGCCATTGCTATGTGTTGGTACATGAAGGGTACCTGGGGAAGGAAGAAGCAGGTAGAAGATTAGTCAAAGTTTTATGTCATAATAACAAACCTATATAACACAGAGAAATTCTTTGATTCTATGTTTAAATAGTCTGGCAGGTAATAATGGTTAGGTACCATTGTTACATACTTCCCTGATGTGTCAGTTTCATCAAGTGTTTATAAATCACTTTTCATGTGCTAGGCTCTTTCCTACATGCTGGGGATACAAAAGACACAAAAGACTAAGGCTGAGAAACATTCCCTCAAGGAAGTCACAGATTAGAAATAAATACATTATACTACCTGTGCATAATTAGAAAGGAATGTAAGTAGCCTAAATATAAAGAAATTATATAAGTCAACATCAGGAAAACAAATGATCCAATTAAAAAATGGACAAAGGACCTGAATAGATACTTCTCCAAGGAGTACATACATGTGCCCCATAGACACATGAAAAGATACTCAACATCACTAGACATCAGAGAGATGCAAATTAAAACCACAATTATATATCACCCCGCACTTGTAAGAATGGCCATCATTACTAAGTCAACAAAAACAAGTGCTGGAGAGGGTGCAGAGAAAAGGGAACCCTAGTGCACTATTGGTGGGAAGCAGACTGGTGCAGCCACTGTGGAAAACAGTATGGAATTTCCTCAAAACACTAAAAATGGAACTGCCTTTTGACCCAGTCATTCCACTGCTGGGAATATATCCTAAGAATCCCAAAACAGCAATTCAAAAGAACCTATGCACCCCTATGTTCATAGCAGCGCTATTTACAATAGCCAAGTGCTGGAAACAGCCTAAGTGTCCATCAGTAGATGAGTGAATAAAAAACTGTGGTGCATTTACATAATGGAATACTACTCAGCAGAAAGAAAAGAGGAATTCCAGCCTTCTGCAACAGCATGGATGGAGCTGGAGAGGATTATGCTAAGTGAAATAAGCCAGATGGTAAATGATAAATACCATATGATCTCGATTATAAAGGGACTCTAATGAACAAAATAAACTAGTAAACAAAATAGAATCAGAGGTATAGATAGAATCATGGAACGGACCGGCAGCTGTAAGAGGGGAGGACGGAGGTGGGGACTCATTGAAAGAAGGTGAATGGATTAGTCAAAGAACATATATGAAGAACCCATGGGAATGGGCAACAGTAAGGGGACTGATGATGGGAGTGGGAGGTGTGCTGGGTGGAAGAAGGCAAAGGAGGAAAAAGTGGGACAACTGTAATAGCATAAACAATAAATTTTTTTTTTTAAAGAATAATACCTGAATATGTCTATCAGGGAGAGTCAAGAAAGATTTCCAATATAAGGTGAAATCTCAGATGGGTTTTGAGAGAAAAATAGGAGCTTGCTAAGACAGAAAGTGGGAAGAAAGGGGCATTGAAAGAAGAGGAAAGAGTATATGCTAAGACAGTACTTCTCAAATTTTAATATGTAAATCCCCTGTGGACCTTATTAAAATATAGATCCCGATTCAATGTAGAGGAGTATAATACTCTGCATTCTAAAAATCTCCCAGGTGATGAAAAAAATCCAAAGGGGGAACAGGAATGAGTGAGAGGGAGCAGGGTCAGTGTGTGGGGCCTGAAATAACAGCCGTGATGAAGAGCAACCAGCAGCTGTCCTGGGCAAACTCTCTCCTGTCTTCCTCCATCCTGGGGCCTCTGGCACGGTGATGAGGGGTATCCTGAGAAGGGATTTAAAAAGTAAAGAGAACAGGACTTCTGGTCAAGAATGAGGCATAGGTAAACACGCTTCATCTCCTCACACAACTACAGAAAAAATTACAACTGGGCTACAAAACAAATATCATCCAGAACCATCAGAAAGTGAAGCTGTATGGAAGTCCAGCAATAAAGGATTTAAAGAAGCCACATTCATCTACACGGGTAGGAGGGGTGGAGATGCAGAGACCACAGACCGGAGACCAGAGGCACAGAGAGGGGAAGAAGGGCGGAGACAGCAGAGCGGAGTGGATAGGGGACAGAATTGGGAGTCCCAAATCCATGTGTGGTAGATAAAAATCAGGAGGGATACCTCAGGAGTAAGGGATTCCAGCCCCAAACCAGACCACCCAGCACAGGGTTCCAGCACCAGGTAGATAAATCCCCATCACTTCTGGCTATAAAAACCAGTGGGGGTTGGGACAGTGGAAGAAACTGCCAGATTCTCAGGAAACTCCTCTTAAAGAGCCTGCACAGACTTAGGACTTATGCAGACCCACCCCCTCTGGGATTCAGTGCCAGGGCAATAGCTGGAAGGGAACAAGTGGCATAGTGAAGTGACTGGAAACAGGGAGAGTGCTGAGGGACAGCTTCCTGTCAGGTAAACCTCCAGAAGCCAGGCAGCAGCATTGTCCCCTCCATGAGCCCTCCCCTACACAGAGCCACAGAACAACACCACCATATCTGAGACTCCATCAACCTGTTTCACATAGGTTGCCCCACCCTGGTGATTATCTGAGTCTCTGCCCCATCCAACTTAGAGCTGCATTTTTCTAAAATAGGCCACACTACTAAGACAGAGTCAAAGAAGCTCTACCTAATACACAGAAACAAACACGGGGAGGCTGCCAAATTGAAATGGCTCAAATTGAAAGAATAGAACAAAATTCTAAAAAAAAAGAACTAAATGAAATGGACATAACCAACCTATCAGATGCAGAGTTCAAAACATTGGTTATCAGCATGCTCAATAAACTCATTGAGTACGGCAACAGCATAAAAAAGATCCAGGTAGAAATGAAGTTTACACTAAGCGAAATAAGGAAAAGTCTACAAGGAACCAACAGTGGAGGGGAGGAAGCCAAGAGTGAAATCAACGATTTGGAACATAAGGAAGAAAAAAATCATTCAATCAGAACAGCAAAAAGAAAAAAAGAATTTTAAAAAATGAGGATACGCTGAGGAACCTCTGGGACATCTCCAAACATACCAACATTTGATTCATAGGGATACCAGAGGGAGAAGAGGAAGAGCAAGAAATTGAAAGCTAATTGAAAAAATAATTAAAGAAAACTTCCCTAATACGATGAAGGAACTAGACACACAAATCCAGGAAGCACAGAGACTCCCAACAAGATGGACCCAAAGAAGACCACACCAAGACACAGCATAATTAGAATGCCAAAGATTAAAGATTAAAGAGAGAATCTTAAAAGCAGCAAGAGAAAAGCAGAGAGTTACCTACAAAGGAGTTCCCATAAGACTGTCAGTTGATTTCTCAAAAGAAACTTTGTAGGCTAGAAGGGACTGGCAAAAAGTATTCAAAGTGACAGAAAGCAAGGACCTACAACCTAGATTACTCTCTCCAGCAAAGCTATCATTTAGAATGGAAGGGCAGATAAAGTGCTCGCCAGACTCCTTTAGCTTTACCAAGGAGTTCTTCATCACCAAGCCATTATTATATGAAATGTTAAAGGAACTTATTTAAGAAAATTAAGAAGATCAAAACTATAAACATTTAAAAGGCAACAAATTCACATCAACAACTGAATCTAAAAAACAAACTAAGCAAACAACCAGAAAAGGAACAGAATCATGGATATGGAGATCATTTGGAGGGGTATCAGCTGGTAGGGGAAGAAGAGTGGAAAAGGTACAGGGATTAAGTAGCATAAATTGGTAGGTACAAAATAGGGCGATGTTAAAAATAGTATAGGGGATGGAGAAGCCAAAGAACGTATATACACAGCCCATGGACATGAACTAAGGGAGGGATTGCCAGAGGGAATGGGGTTATGGAGTGGAGGGGGGCCCAGGGGGAAAAATTAGAACAGCTGTAATAGCATAATCAATAAAAAACAGAGTCTGGCACATATGACACCACTTTTTTATTATAAAATCTTTTGTTATAAAATCATAAGCATGTAATTCTGTAACATATCACACTCAAGCACACCATATGACATTTTAGGTAAAATGTTCAAATTGCTGTCCATCTCACATGAGACATTCATGTAACATACCAACCACACTCAAGCAAGCCTTACTTCTGCTGGACCCTGTATATTTAAAACATTAAAAAATCAATCAATTAATAAATGATAATCTCCCATTGATACCAAAGCTTGTAGTTCATAGACCACATTTGGAGAAGCAATGTTCTGGGGGACAGACATACAAAATGCTACATGTGGGAAAATTTAATTTCAGTCTTGCTGGTAAGTAAAATGCTAAAGAGTTAAGAGAGGATTGTCATGAAGGAGAAACATTGAATATTTGCTAATGTCACTGAAATGGCAGCCAAGTCATTAGTGAATCCAGATGAACAACAAAGAGGGGGAAGGCAAGGAAGCAAGAAAGAATGGGGAAACCCTGTGAAGAATAAAATATGCCATTATTTCCCCACTAAAATGAGACCAAGTTTCAATCATGACCCCTACAGCCCCCAGTCTTTAAAACAGTAAAAACAAAAGGGTACTGAACTTTTTTCACCAACATTTCAGCTGGCCGACTCCTGGTAGTGTAGCCATTGACATGCCTATTCCCCAAATATGTAAGAGCATCTTATTTTGTAGAAACAAATATGCTGAAGAGACCTAAGAACAACACAAATGTAACTTACATATTAAAAAATTAATAAAAATATATCTAGAAGAGAGCCTTTTTTTCTTGCATTGGTGAGCTTCCAATAGCCACACATGTCTCTAGAGTTCTCCCTTTCTCAAAGTTCTTTTTAATTCTTATTTTGTATCAAATGCATAAGGTTCAGATACATCCCATCAAGGAAATCACAGATTAGAAATAAATACATTATACTACCTGTATAATCTCCCTTGACACCAGAAATACCTTCTTCAGAGGGGTGCAATCATGAAATGTGGGGGCACATGTCCAGTGCTGTACTTGCCTTCCTCATTGCTATGGTCCACCTATTAAAGTATCATCCTTTGACACTTAGTTATTAGGAACTAACTTGGTCCAATTTCCTTCTTGACAGAAGAATCTGGAGCATAAGAAACCTTCAGTTCTCGAAGGAGGCAGAGAGAGGGCTAGTGAGAAGCAGGGCAAGTCTCAGAGATCCAAAGGCCACTTTGAGTCCTGCCTTGGAGAGAACTGTGGTTGCCCCCATTTCCAAGATGAGAAAAAAGAGACCGGTGGAAGTTGAAGGACTTGCTCAGGGTCACTTAGTAGGCACACCTGGAACCTTGACACTATTCAATACATTCTCTCTGCAGGCCCCCAGATGTCTGGCAATACCTAAGGAATAGCTCATAAGAGTCCAAACAAGTACATTTTCATTAATGATCAAAACAACAGCAAATGGGCATCTCTGGCCCTCAGCTTCTATTTGGCACCTGGCACCTTCGTGCCCAGCCTTAGGTTCTACAAATCAGATCCCAAAGACTTCCTTTTCCTTGTCTGTTGACTTTCCAGACATGGGCTGGTTCACTAGAACACAAGGGAGCTGCCTCTCTTGATCATTTCAAAGATGTTCTTAATTCTGTCCTTGCTTCTTAAATGCTATTTTCTTTCTAGAATGAATGAAGAACAGATAGCTACCGTGTGTCTGTCGGTTCTGAGAGCCCTCTCCTACCTTCATGATCAGGGAGTGATTCACAGAGACATAAAGAGTGACTCCATACTCCTGACGAGCGATGGACGGGTAAGATTTTCATGTTTGGCCTCCATGCTTCACCTTGTCACTTCGTCTGTCATAGGTATTGTTCTCCTAAGAGTAGTTCCTCATGATTCTGGTTGTTTAGTCACAAGTCTCCCACTGTTCTTCCCGACGTCTTATAGAAAGGAAATCACTGTCCTCTGTGTCATCCTGTTAGTCAGAATTATCTGGGACTTGAATTTGATGGATAATTTTCCAACCTTAACAATGAGTACAGGAAGTAATGAAAACTATGGAAATTTCTTTTTCTGCCATGTTCTTACTTTTGTTGGAGGAGATGATTTCTAGGGCTTTGTCTGCCCTGTTCTTGTGACTATGCATGTCTGCAGTATCTGTCAGAGCCCTTGGAGGAAACAGATGCCACATGCTGCAGTGGTCCATTTGAGAAGTTAATAAGGTATGGGCAGAGGCAGAAAAGTTACAAGGATTAGAAAAGCATGTGAAGATAAGTGTGCTACTCCAGAATAGAGCTCTTATCTGGAGAGGTGAGGTAGGAAACTGGCTACTAGAACCTGGAAATAGAAATTGTCATGTAAAGAGGGCTGCATGGCAGGAGCCTGATCTTTGATGGAAGCCAGGCCACCGTGAACCTGCAGGATGGGAGCTCCGTGAATAAACATCCCAACCTCACTCTGTTCCTTCCTTCCAATCCCCTGTTGGTGCTCCCCACTGGCTAAGGCAAATCAGAAGTCATCAGTGAAGTCAACACAAGTTGGCCTCCCAGGACTCAGAGAAGGTAGGAGAATAGATCTAGGACAAACAGAAGATACTCATCACACGAGCATATCTCCAGGCCCAGGTATCTGCATTTCCCCTCACTGCAACCCCCTCAGGGGATACTGTTGAAGCTCATCAGTCCCACCATGGTGCCAAAGGACAGAATTCAACAGTCAAGATGAGAATGAGTTGACATTCCAAAGAAGGCTTAAATGGAAGAGTTTCGACGAATAGATTTTTACTACTTAGGTCCTTTTAACCTCCCTGAAACTTCCACCAGCAGTAGTAGTAGCCCGGGATGAAGGGAGCCAGCTGTCCCTTTCGTGACCTGTCTGCCCAGCAACCTCATCCATGTGGAAAACATTCATGTCACATCTGAACTTGCCCAGGAATGGTCAGAGGACAGCCAGAGGGACATGACCAAGTCCTTTGGCTTTTCTTCTTTTGTTTAAAAAAGAATTTTCAATTTTATTGCAGAAAATTTATTTTTCAAAAAAGTATGTTTACCATTGTGAGTACATAAAACAGTTTATTTTTGTATTATTTATTAATTATTGTATTACTTTCCATACAAACATTATATATATATATAATTACAAACTTGTGATTATGTTTAATGGGCAGTTTTCAATCCTGCCTTTTGCATTGTTCTGAAAACTTTTTAAAAGAGGGAATATAGCAGTCAGTTTTGCTCTATAGCAAACTACTCTCCAATTACTGGCCTAAAACAACCACCATATATTTGCTAATAACTCTGAGTCAGCATATGAGCTGACCTCAGCTCATCTCCGCTCCAAGTGGCATCAGCAAAGCTGTTTTATTTGTGGTCAGTCAACAGTTGACGGCCTCGGTCATTTGCCTGGCACTTGGCTGGCTCTCAGCCAGAACCGTGGAGCTAATAGCCACGTGTCACTGATCTCTCAGCAGACTAGCCCAGGCGTATTCATGTGCTGCCTGTGGCAAGGTTCCCAAGAGCAGCAACAGAGGCAAGCCCCAGTGCACGCAGATTTTTGAACCCACTACTTACGTCTTGTTTGCAAATGTCCCTTTGGCCAAAGTCACAAGGTCAAGCCTAGATGTAAGGGTTGGGGAAAAAGACTTTACCTCTTGATAGGAGAAGAAGCAAAGTCACACTACGAAGGGATGTGGATACAGGATACAAATAGGTTGCCATTTTTACACACTCTCCCGCAGAACAGGAGAGCTATAGGAAAAGGGGAGGACCCCTTCCCTGGCCTGACTCAGGGAAGACAGAGACGAGGCCCCACAACCTCAGAGCACAATTCGCAAAGCACTGAAACTGGTTCACAAATTGGCTCTGGGGACTGGTGCATGCAGAAAAAGACAAAGCAGGGCACTTTCAGAGCAGGCTTTCTTTCCTTGTTTCTGGAGATGGATGACAAAGGCTTTCTTGCTGTAAGTACATGTCAAATGCCAAAATCAGACATGAGAATAAAGTAATAATTCTTTGTTTAATCAGCTTACTTAAATATCTCCCCTCCCCATGATGTATTAAAGGTTATTAAATCATTCAGTATCATTCTCAAGGACAGAACCTAACTTTCAGATATTGTCTGCATCTCCATGCACCCAACAAACAATTCACAGGGACTGGTGCATTGTTAGTGCTTTTTGTATTACTGGTTTATTCAGTCACTCATACAATTAATATTACCTGAAAGTCAACAATGTACATGGGATGGTTCAAGGTCCTACGACGGAACAAAGCAAAATCACTACTTCATTAAGTTTATTAGGGGCATGAAGGTGTGTTAATAAACAAATAGATAAATACATAAATACATAAATAAAATCACCAACAGACAGGCGGTGATAAGTGCTACGGTTGCTGTAATTAATTTAAGCTGAGTAAAGAAGGTGGGATGGGGCACAGGGATCAGTTCTAGAGCCCAGTCAGAGAAGGCCCTTCTGAAGGGGTGGCATTATAGCAGAGACATCTGGGGGAGCAGAGCCTGTGGCTCTCAGGGATGTGATTATTCCAGGCAGAGGGTACAGGCTACACGTTGAGGGACCCAGTTTCTCTTGGCCAGAGTGCACTCATTCATATTTCAGAACAATGCACCATATTGACTCCAATGGGCTTCTTTAGTTTCTAGAGAGAAAGAAAACTTAATTTTTTTAGATGGAGTGTGGTTACTCTAAGAAAAGATTGAAAGTACAGTTTATACTAATCTATTAGAACACAGAGTTTTATAAAGAACATGGAGTTTGTTCATTTGTTGTCGTTGTAACAAATCACCCCAGCACTGGGAGTCTTAAAGCAAAAGCCATTTTACCATTCTCACATGACTCTGAGAGTTGGCTGGGCTCACCTCGTCAGCGCTGCTCTGACCTGTGGTCAGACGATGCATCTAGAAGTCTCTCCGAGTCACTTGTCAGGTAGTTGGTGCTTGCTGATAGCTGGGCACTCAGCAGGAGCTGTCAGCCGGGACACCTATGATGTGGCCGTGCCCTGTGGCCTTCTTGCAGCATGGAGGCCGGATTCCGAGAGTGAGTGTCCCAAGAAAATAAGGTGGAAGTGCACGACATTTTTATGACCTGGCCTCAAAATCACAGTGTCGCGTCCACCACCATCGTCACATCCCTTTCAGACTGAGAGTGGGAAGGGGGCGGAATGTAAAACCATCCTCAATGAGAGGAATTGAGTCATACGGTGAGAAGCGTTGGTGGACAGGGCAATATTGTTGTTGGCATTTCGGGAAATACTGTCTGTCACATAAGGTATCTTGGGTTCTCTTCATGTTGGGAGATGTTCAATATCATTAGCCCTTAGAGAAATACAAATTAAAACTAGAAGATACCACTACACATTTATCAAAATGGCTAAAATGAAAAGTAGTGATAACACCACTTATTCACACATGGCTGGTGGGAATATAAAATGATACGGTCACTCTGAAAAATAGGCTTTTCCTTTCAAAACTGAAAACGGACTTGCTATGTAACATATACTACAGAGAAATGGAAACTTATTTGTGCACATAAACTTGCACACAAATGTTTATAGCAGTTTTATTGATAATAACCCAAACCTAGAAACTCCCCAAATATCCTTGAAAAGGAGAACAGTTAAAAAGACTATGGTGTATCTGTACCATGGCAAAACACTCAAACAAATAAATAAATACAATAAATAGGAACAAATAAGAGATAGTTGGTGAACCTCAAGGAAAGCATGTTGAATTTTCTTTTAGAAAAAGCTAATATCTAAAAGATATGCAATGCATAATCCATCTATGTAACATTTATGAAATAATATTATATTATTTAGAAATGTATATTAGAAATGTACAACCAGCCGGGGTTAGGGATTAGGAGTGTGTGGTTATACAAAGATAGTGCGAGGCGGTCTCATGGTAAGGGTTCATTTGAGTGCTTGATTGTGGTTGTGGTTATAGAAGGCTACAATGTAATACAGTTGCAGATTATATATGCACATATATGCACTTCAGATTTAATTGATGAAATCAGAAGAAGCTCTATGGACTATATCAACAGCGATTTCTTGGTGTTGATATTGAACTATAGTTGTATAAATGCTAATATTAGTGAAGGCTAAGTGCACATTTTTTTGCAACCTCCTAATTATTTCAAAATTAAAAAAATTTTAAGATAGTGAATTGTTCAGATTTAAAAGGATAAATTCCTTCTGGCCTCTTCAACAACTGGAAGCGAAATTATTTGCTATCAACTGAAAGTATATTGTTTATTATTTGTCCATGACAGAAGTAATATCTAGTAAGTCACTAATTTGTCTTAAGCAAGGGGAATGTGGTGTTTGGAGTTTGAAAGGGGAAATAAATTGCATGTCACAGAGTAGTTGCAAGAATTACATGAAGAAATTTGTGTAAAACCTTAAGATGTAAATAAGGTACAAGGGAGATACTCAGAGAGAGGTTGATCCCCACCCCACCCTTGAAATTAAGGGTTGAATAAATTCATTCACAGTCTGTCCTTGGCCTGGGGCTTGGTCTGGTCCTGAAGCTCAGTTTGTTAGAGAGTCCTCTCCATACACCGAGGTTGTCGATTTGATCCCTGGTCAAAGCACAATGAATGCCTATTTATGCATTAAGTGGAACAACAAAGTGATGTTGCAATGTTTCTTTCCCTATTTCTCTTTCTCTCTTTTTCTCTCTTCCAAGTCCATTAAAAAATAGAGAGAGACACACACAAGTAATCTTTATGGGTTTTTCTTTTTTACTATAAATTGCCACAATTTAAAAAATTGGGAGATTTCACATAAAATTTCAGATTTCTGTCTTTTCTCCAAAAAAATCAAAGTATCTGATGGCACTGTGCCTGAATTGACACATGGAGATAATGGAGGTGGTGGGATGAGGGCGAGTAGCATGGGAGCAGGCACTGCTGGTCCCCCACCCAGAACTTCCCATGTCTGTGCTCACTAGCTCCTCCTCTAAATACCTGCATCTCTTTATGTGGGGATTTTCTCTGGCCACCCCCCATCGTTTGCTTTTCTATACAAGGCACGCTGGAAGTTCCAGGGAATTAACATCCACACTCCCCAGTAACAGCCAGGAAACAGATGATGAGAGCTGGTGTGTAAATAACGCAGCTCTCTCCCTTGGATGCAGTAGCTCTGAGGCACAGGTCCTCCACCGTCCCCCAGACTTCCTCAGCAGGATTAAGATCTAGCTCATACTGTGGTAACTTGCTGGGCAACCAACCCTTGACTGACTGCCTTCCCTTCCCTGTTATACTTCCCCATTTCACTGCAAGTGTTCCCTGTATCTCAACAGCACTGAATCTTTGTCTCAGGGTGTGCCTCTCTGGAGCCAAACTAACATGTCTGCAGACAATGCAAGGTGTCTATGCTCCATCTCCCCTGGGATTTGAAAGGAGGGTAAAGAATAGGTAAGGGGGATAGGCTGGCAACCAGGGCTTTATGACTGTCCCATACCCTCTTTACTGTGCCCCTGACAATCAGCTGGAAGTCAAGGTCTCTTTTCCAAGGGTGCATACCCCTTGTTTTTAACATGGCCATTTAATTCATTGGTATTATTTGCCTTGCTCTCTTGGGCATTTGAGTTTTGTTGTTTCTCAAAATAACTAGAATTTTATAATTAGAAGACCTGGAAGTTATTTCCCAAATGCTCTTCTTAAATAGAGACTTCAGCCTAGTAAGTAGCTCCTTCCTTCTTTTTTTTTTAACAATTACATTTATTCTGTATTTTAACTTGCATCTGTAATTATAATTACTGGTATTCCTTATTTATGTAGATATAAGTTACTATCTAGTGTCCTTCCATCCTGAAAACTCACTTAATATTTCTTGCAGTGCTGGTTATGTATTAACAAATTAAATTCATTTCTTTCCAAGTGTCTCTGAGATACACCAAGTCTCTATCTGTCTTCCCTTCCCTGCCACTCCACAGAGGTTACTTTTCCTCATTCAGGAAACACAGCATGAGAAGTCCAGAGACTCAGACCTGAGTCCCATTCAAATAACTGTTGTACAATCTTGGGCAAGTTCCTACTGCTCTGCCCTCTGTCAAATAGCAGGGGGTCTGACTGAAGCCTCTGTGGTGTTCCAGCTTAGCCACCGTGATACCCTCCTCCTCCTCTTGGGCATGGCAGCTGAAGAAGTGGCCTGAAGCTGCGGGCATCATCATCTGTCTGGCCCCTTCTATTACTTCGCTCAGTTCTTTTGTCTTTGGGTCCCTGCTCTTCTTAAAACAGTTCTCAAACTCTAGTGAGCATCAAAACCTCTGGAGGCCTTAGCAAAAAACAAATTCTTATGCCCCATTCCCAGAGATTCTGATTCATTCAACCTAGGCAGTACTCAAAAACCTGCATCTCTAACTAAAGTTCCCAGGGGATGCTGATGCTACACATGTTGGGTACCATTGCCTTATAGGAAGCACTCAGGAACCAGGCTCAAAGCATCCATGAAAAAACGTGAAGCAGGTGCAAGAACTCTTTACGGTATGTGCAACTTACAGAATGTGGGTTTTACATTCTATTTTAAACCTGTAGTTATCTTGTGGATAGTCTCTTTTGCCCCGCCTCCCACGTTTCTGTGGGGCCTCTGATTCTTAGCCAGGACACATTGAAATGGAAAGGATCACAGATCTAAATAGCAGCTTTGCCTGAGTGCTAAGCCCTAGTTCCTTGTCTGGCCCCATTGAAACAAGTTCCATCTCTTCCTTTTAGGGGGCAGACAGTGTGTTAGCTACAGTTCTCTTAGTCTAACTGCATTAGCAGGACAAAGGTGGTTTCCTAAGCAGACGCATTGAACAATGCTATCTAAAATAAGGCTCAGCTTAGAGTCTATGTGATTTGCTTTTAGGATCTGCCTACAATGCCTTATTATACTCATTACTTGAGTTCTCATTATCTACTTGCAGAGTTATTTGGATGAATGTTGTGTGCAATTATGTTCTTTTAGAAAATTGTCTTTTTTGTACTTGGATGAGTGAAAAAATACACATGCAGAAGCACTTACACTCCTACAATAGAATAGGCCTAGCTTCCAAGTGTCGAGTTTCAATTTCTCTTCTTACATTTTGTCAGGGAGATAATTATTAATCTGACATGTTTGTGGTCTTTTTTTGCGTGTCCATAAAGAGAAAGCAACCCTATAGATATCGACATTAAAAAGTGCCAATACTGAAACGCAAATACATTCACCTTCTTAATCGTGCAGATTTCTTAAATTTACAGGCAAATAAAATTGGTGAAATTGTTTCTCCTCTACCATCTGGGTAGTCGGGTACAGATTTGCTCATAATCAAGCTTTGGAAATAACTGCACACACATGCACATGCATAATTATAATTTCACTGATTCATAAAACTTACCTAGACTTCTTCACAAAGTTTGACAGATTAGATTTTTTAAAAAAAAATCTTTTAAAATCCAATCTATTAGTTTTAGTATGCTTAAATAATTTAAACATTGTCTATCAAAGCTCAACCACATTATTATAAGTGTTAACTGATACTTTTAAAACCTCTGTCTTTAAGATTTGGCCAACACCTACTCCCTTTTCACACCTACCACCCCCATCTTTCTCAAGGTGCAATAGGGGAGAGTAAGCAACAATGTGGAGTATTGGACCTCAGGGTGAAAGAGAAAAGACTATCTTCTTGTCCCTCTCTAGTCCCTGCCTTGACAAAACTGGCCTATTCTGCTACCTGGACTGGTGACCACTGAAGGTTAACAGGTCCTGTCAGCTGCTTCAGGAGCACACCTCTGCCGTACCTCACAGCTCCAGCCTCTTGTCAAGGATGACAAGTCTTAAAAGTCATCCTTGAGCCTGACTCCTCTCCTCAACTCTAGGCTTGCACTGGGCACTTCCCCATTCCCTCACTGAGATTTGATGGAGCTTCTGGATTCCTGCACATCACACAAAGATCCTTTCCCTTGTTTGTGTGGGGATGTATGTTCTTCAGATATTTGATTCTGAAAAGGGCTGTTTTCAATGAATCAATGACAGTTTCATGGAAATTGGTAATATTGCCTTACATTCACTTCTATCCACTCTGTTTGGGCCATTTCTTCATGGCATGACCAAGGCTAGTGTTCAGCTGGTATTCACTAGTATATTTATACTCATTGTTAAAATATTGCTATAATTCATGCTTGTTGGTTTATGTCCACTGTTTCAAATCATTGGAATATTCGACCCCCTTTGCTTCATTAAAGATGGTAATTCCCCCAAGATAACTTCAGGATACCACTTAACTTTATGTCCAGATTCTGATTGGTCTAGGTGAATATAGTTATTAAATATTTTTAATATTGCCTCTGAAGACAGATGCATATGGCTTCTCCTCTCCCTTCTTTGTGTGGGGATTTATGCTACTCATGTGTATCTGAAGCCCTCCATCATCTGCTTAGGGTGGTGGAAAAGTGGTGTATAATAAAGAGTTGAGGCTGACAAAATCAAATAACTGCTCTTTGTTCTCTTCTGCAAGTAATCCCAGGCTAAAAGAGATGGACTCCTTTTAAAATACAGCACCAAGGATTATGGACCAGCTGCCATGGCCCTAGAGCTCTCTTCTTCATACCATGTGGAAATCTGGGTTTGATTCTTGATATGCCTAAGCTATTGAGAAAATCAGCTTTCCACTAAACCAGCTTTCTCTAGCATTTATCTTGAGCAATCAAATCCCCTTCAACCCCAAACCACACCACCACTGACAGTGTCCTGATTAGAGAGAAGATCATGAACAAGGAAACAGAAGAAAGAAAAAAACATTAATAATTTCTAAAACATTACTCTATTTCACCTGTGATTCAACTTTGATTCTAGAAACAGCTGTCTTCAATAAGTCAGTGATGGTTTCAGAAAGAGCACCAATGGGTCTATTACATGATCTGCTATCATATATATGTGTAAATAAAAAATAAAATTTACCTAGTAGCATGTGTTTTGTTGAGTACCTACTGCTTTCCCAGCTCTTAAGGAACACAGTAAGGCTTCACAAGTAAAAGGCAGAGCTGTTGTCCCTGAGGAATATCACTTCTATCCAGAGGGACAAAATTAGCATCAGAAAACGGTTCAAGATTGAGTGAGTGCTAAGTTCTCTCAAATTTGGAGATGGAAGAGATCAATATGGGCTCCTGAGAAAAAGCCTGGAGGAAGTTAGAAGTGATTGGGCTTTTAGGTATGCTTAAGGAGTGAATATGCTTTCCCACTAAGATTAGGAAAAAGACAAAGATGTCCCTCCTCACCAATTCTTTTCAACATCATATTAGAAATACTAGCTAATGCAATAAGACAAGAAAAAATAAAATATATGCAGATTGGGAAGGAAGAAATGAAACTGTTCACAGATGACATGATGGTCTATGTAGAAAATCCAAAAGACTCAACAAGAAGAATTCCTAGAACTAATAAGCAATTATATCAAGGTTGCAGGATATATAATTAATATACAGAAGTCAGTCATTTTTCCATATACCAGCAATGAACAAGTGGAATTTGAAATTAAAACCACAATGCAATTTATATTAGTGCCTCCCCAAATATAAATATGTAGGTATAAATGTAACAAAATATGTACAAGATCTTATAAGCAAAACTCTTATTAATCAAATCAAAGAACAAAATAAAGGGAGAGCTATCACATGTTCATGGATAAGAAGACCCAATATTGTCAAGATGCCAGTTCTCCCCAATTTAATCTATAAATGCAATGCAATCCCAGTCAAAATCCCAGAAAGTCATTTTGTGGATACTCACAAGCTAATTCCAAAGTTTACACAGACAAGCAAAAGATTGACACAGTATATAGCCAAAAAATATTAAAGAACAAAGTAGCAAAACTGATGCTACCTGACTTTAGTGACAATTCACATTGTCAGCTTTATAGACAGTGTGATATTGGCAAAAGAACAGATAAATAGACGAAGTGGAACAGAACAGAGAGCCCAGAAATACACCCACATAAATGTACTCAGTTGATCTGTGACAAGGTAGTAAAGGCAATACAATGGAGCAAAAATGGTCTTTCCAAGAAATAGTGCTGGCACAACTGGATATCCACATGCAAAAATTAAACAGGGACACAAACCTTATACCCTTCACAAAAATTAACTCCATGTGGAAACATACACTAGATGGAAGTATAAGATTAGAATGGAGGAGAGAAGTCTATATTAAGCATGGGAGGCAAAAGAGTATCTGGCAAGAGTATATAAAAAGAGAAGAGGTGAGAGTTCAGAACTGACCCCCAGGTAGCCCCAATATTTAAAGTATAGACAGCAGAGATAGAGCCAGAGGAAAAGGCTGAAAAATTTTCAGAGAGGTATGAAGAGAATCAAGGGACAATTTGTGTCTTTGAGACTTTACCTTTGATCTATGGAAATTTGAACTTGAAATGGCCATTCTGAACCATTGCCAACCAATGCCTGAACCATTGTTGTCTTTGAATCTATTATATCATATCACTAACAACACTAAGAGGCAGTCCTCTTCACTGGGGCCATCTGAAGTCCTAACAGACCATCATGAACAGGAATCATGCCTTCCAGAAATAAACTGAATCCCTGTCATCTGGAATATATAAACCGGCAGGGTGCCTGTTGGTGCAGCATGTTCTTAAGAACTCAGTGTAAGAGTTTTCAGGCTTTTTAAAAGCAACATCTAAGATAAATAATATACATATACATTGGCTCGTTAGGGTCACCATATCACACCCTTAATAACCAAGTGCTAACACCCAGTTTTGATGCCCACATTTCCACTTTGATGTTCACATTGCCAACTTTGATTGTCATGAACAAAGGAGGGAAACAAAAAGAAAAGGGGAGCCAATATTTTAAGTGTCCTATATAAGTGAGGTCTTGGAATAATTCAAATGCAGAAATAAGTTTGGTTATTTGAATCTTTCATCCTACTTAGAAATCTAAATGTGTTCAACACAAAAGAACCTTAACTGCAGCAGTCTGTATAAAACTCTCACTGAGAATCGCAATTTACTTACACTCATCTGTTACATTGAAGTTGTAGGTTTGAATTTTAAAGAATTTGTTGTTTGCAGCATACTTAATTTGTAAATGTTTTGATTTCATTATTTTATAAAAGATATAAGCAGCAGGAATTTAAACATTTACACAGTGGAGCCATGAGTGGTTTGGTTTTGTTTTTAATTAAAGTGACTCATGCTTTTCTAATAAAAGGAAAATATTTCCAAGACCTGTTAATGAGACTGTTTTATTTTGAATTTGAAAGACTATATATATTTCTGTATCCTCAAGCCAGTATTTTTAGGTTGTTAGTTTGTTGCCTTCCTTCTCTTTCCAGATAAAGTTATCTGACTTTGGTTTCTGTGCTCAAGTTTCCAAAGAGGTACCGAAGAGGAAATCGTTGGTTGGCACTCCCTACTGGATGGCACCTGAGGTGATTTCTAGGCTACCTTATGGGACAGAGGTAAGGGGATGACAACCTTCATTTGAGAGGGAGGGCCTGAACAAGCTCAGGGATACAGTGGTTCTGAGATGGTTAATGACCACTGGAGATCAGGGTGATGACCTTTCACTCCACATTTGCCCCCCATTCACTGGACTTGTCACAGAGTAGGCAGTGGCAGAAGGGAGCATATTGCCACAACACTGACCTAGGGGAGTTTATTGAGATCCTACCATGAACACTGGGGGAGATTGATTCAAACTCTGATCCCCCCCCACCTCCATGGCAGACATACCCAGAGCAAGGTAATGCAACTTGAAAAGTGGCCAAAGACACATACAGACACACAGGAGTGATGATTCGAAGGGTAGAGGGTCAGTGATAGCTCTGTGAGATAGAGGTAATAATTAGACAACTGATAGTGTTTTCCCATAGAAAAAATCATAAATGAATATTATATTTCAAAATATAGCATAATTTCTGTTTCCTCTAGAATAGAAACAATTGCTCATAATTTTTTTTTTAGGGATAAGGTTTAGATCTTTGAAAATGGGGGACCTTCTAGATAAAGACTAGTGTGAGTAGAAGCTCCGAAGGATGCAAGACATCACACACACTGAAGCAAAGACCTCACTCCAGCTGGGCAGTGTTTCCGCATGTTATGATGCAGAAGGAGATTGTAAGAGAGAAGAAGCACAGAAAAGGGGACATGGATTAATGAGCTAAGGATATCAGCCTAAGTGAAGGCGAACTCTGCTCTCTTTCCCTTGTTTGCTTGCCCTTGGATGACTACTCACCTTATTTTTCTCACTGTGGTTCCAGGAGCATAAATTCTCAGTGAAGGTCACTTCCAGGGTTATAACAGGAATGCAGCTAACTGATAAGAGGTGTAATGAGGCTCTAACAGGGAAGTGACTGTAACTGGGAATTTATGGCACAGCTAGGGCCTTTCATTGTCCAGCTCCCCATTCTTTACCCAGAAAGAATTGCTTGTCATCTCTTCCTTTTCTCTATTCTCTGAAAATGGTTTTAGAAAGCAGGGTTTTGTGCATGCTCCTACACAAAATGATAAAACACAACGGAAAGAACCCTGAA
The DNA here is from genome assembly GCF_021234165.1 of Pteronotus mesoamericanus. Lineage (NCBI taxonomy): Eukaryota > Metazoa > Chordata > Mammalia > Chiroptera > Mormoopidae > Pteronotus > Pteronotus mesoamericanus. Next base: position 28,259,078 of record NW_026555105.1, on the reverse strand, counting down.
GTGTGTGTGTGTGTCAGGGAGGACTGTTTTTAAAAATCAAATCAGTACAAGAATCAGGGTACGCTGTGTTGTGCAATGTAGCTCTTTGCAATTTGTTATGAATATGTCAAAAACTCTTCTTATTTTTTTACAGTTTAAGTGTAACTTTTCTCTCTGTGTTCATAACATAAAAGTTTGGATTTTTTTTCCTACCTGCCCTGATAGGCAGTTAACCACCAAAGTCAACAGGGTAAAAAAATATAAAGTTCTAAATTCAGAATGTTAGGATATTCATGTATACCTAATTGTTAGAATCTTCACTGAAGTTGTCTATAAAAAGCAAATGAAAGCTCTGAGCAAACACTCAGTAACTCAACAATTTAGCCTATAAACCTGTTTTGTAGGTATTGAGAGAGTATAAATGCCACATTAATTTATGAATGAGTATGAATCTGTTTGGTTCCCTGGACACATCCAACATTGCACAACGTTCTCCTTGCCTGAAATAATGAGAGGATTTTGCCTAACAGGTGGACATCTGGTCCCTGGGGATCATGGTGATAGAAATGATTGATGGTGAGCCCCCCTATTTTAACGAGCCTCCCCTCCAGGCAATGAGGAGGATCCGGGACAGTTTACCTCCACGAGTGAAGGACCTACACAAGGTGAGACGTGGCATCTATTGCTGAAGTTCAAAATGTTCTTGGAGTTTTCAGTCTCCCTGAAGTTTTAAAGACTGGCATATCACATCCAGGAGTAGATCCTGGTTTACGGGCAGGGACTTTGAAGTTGGAGTCATTTGGATTTAAATCTCTGCTTTCCCTGATCACTCACTGGCCGAGGGATTCAACCATTCCATCTCTCAAGTTCATTTGTAAAATGGGGTACAATCAGCTCCTCTCATAGGGTTGGCTAGAAGAGTAAGTCAGGTGCTCTTCATTCTCTCACTGAGCACCTACTGTATGCAAGAGGCTGTCCTAATTGCAGGGGATATCACAGTACAAGGTCCCAGGTTCCCTGACTCTCATAGAGCTTGCATTCTAGTTGGGGAGGCAGAAAACAAACTACAAACAAGTAGGTGAACAAAATAATTTCAGAGATTGGTACATAAAACTCCATGATGTGATGGAGTCTGCAGGAGAAGGGACTGGGAGCTCATTTAAGCTGAAGAGTGAAAGCAGCCCTTTCTGGAGAGGATCGCCCAAAAGGGAATGTGAATGGAAAGAAGCAAGCCATGCAAAGATCTGGGAGAAACATGTCCCAGGCAGAGAGACAACAAGTGCATAGTCCACAAGCCAAGGTGGACAGCTTGTATGGCCGAGCAAAGTGAGCAAGGAGAAAGGTTAGTGTTAGAGAGGTAGGCAGGGGCTAGACTGTGCAGGGCAATGAAGGACATGGTCAAGGGGCTAAGTAACATCCTTTGTGTTTTCCAAGGATTGACAAGTAAGGCCACACTCAGAAAAAAATGATGTTAAAATGAAGCAGCCACCAGTGAGGGAAGGGCTTTCTGAGAGGACCAGTACTATAAACACTTGCCCCACACACACCTCCGCTCCCGTCTCCCTCATGACAACAAGAGAGGGGAGTGAGACTGTCTTTTAGGGGAGACTAGTTTGTAATGATAGCATCTCCTTTTCCTTTTCCCTTACCCCTAAATCTTAGGTAAGAGCCCCAGTAGAATTACTCATATAGGGCATGTGGACTTGGCCAAAAAAAAAAAAAAAAAAGGAGACTACTTGAATTGAACAGATTGAAACTCTTCCTGCATTGGACTAAGTTTAAATAATGAATGTGGTTAAAATAGTATGGTATCAAAATAGTGTCACACCTGATATGAATGAGTGTGATGTTCTCCAAATTCATGTAAAAGAGCAGCTTTAATCCAATTGGGCAACAGGTGGAAACTGCCCGAGATTGTTCCCCAAATGGAGGATAAAAAAATATGTGGTATAATTCAACAGTGAATACTACACAACAATGAAAAGGATAAAATGTTTTGTGGCACTGGGATCAATCTCACAGATAAAATGAAGAGTGAGAGAAGCCAGACAGAGAAAAGTTGGCAGTATATGACCCCATGACTCCATTTCTATAAAGGAAACATGCAGGCAAAATTAGTTCATGCTATTAGAGGTCAGGATAGTGGTGACCCTTTACAGGGAGATGGATATTGACAGGAAGGGGACCCAAGGTAGCCTCCTAGAATGGAGAAATGTTCTATATTTGTATAGAGACAGAGAGTAAGTAGGTATAAATATATATGAAAAATGCCTACTATAAAACATACACTTAATATTCAGTATTTATGCACTTGAATGTATGTAAGCTATTCCTCAAAATTAAATTACAAGAAATACAAGGGGGAAAATGTTATCCGTGTCAGATGTTCTTACAGAAGCTTGTTTGTCTTCACAAAAGGGGATTTCACAATGCCTAAATGGTTGTAATAGTTAGAAAAAGAAAACTATTTTATGTTTTCCACACTTCAGCAAAAACATGACCAGTGCCTGTGCATAGTAAACACATTTTAATAGCTGCTATTATCACTATTATTGTAATTTTATTTAGTAAATAGTCACTTTCATCACACTGTCACTTATTCCTATTATTTTAAACTTGAAGAAGGCAAGGATGACATGTGTTAATAAAGGCAATACCTGCTTTTGCTTCTGTAACATCTTCTCAAGCGGCTTCTGAAATTTGATGTTGATAGAATGATACCGTATTTTGCCGTGTATAATGCACACCCACATTTTTGTGTGCATTATACTTGGGGTTATGTAATCATTATACCCATGTATAATGCACATCCTTATTTTTCCCTAAAAAATGTGGGCAAAAAGTACACATTATACATGGCAAAATATGATATTTCTGGGAATTGGCTGGGAAACCATTTTAGGGGAACTGCATTGGCTCTCTGTGTTAGTCCTCAGGATGGTATTGATGTTTTCACAGGTTTCTTCCATGCTCCGGGGATTCCTAGACCTGATGTTGGTGAGGGAGCCTTCTCAAAGAGCCACAGCCCAGGAACTCCTTGGACATCCATTCCTGAAACTGGCAGGTCCACCATCTTGCATTGTTCCCCTCATGAGACAATACAGGCATCACTAAGTAGAGGATTCATTTAGGTGACAAAGCTAGATGAGGACATGAGAATAATCCAGGAGAACAAGAGGAAACTACAGAACATGCAAAAGGCCTGTGCATTCTAACCAGCTGATTGGTGGGACAGAGTGATGACCAGCAGGGTTCAACAGACCAGGACATCTTCTTGTGTCTTGAAGAGGCATCTCTCCACTGACAGCTGGCATGATCATTGGGAACACAGCTTTCATAAGTCATTGTTATATTTTTCAGCCCTTCATCCAGCAAATCAGAAGGACTCAGTACAAACTCCGTTATGATATATCCTAGCCACATGCAGGGTAATGCATAGGATTTTCTATATTGAAAGAATACTTTTCTGGCAAAAAAAAAAAGAGAGGAAAACAAAAAGCACTTTTTCTTAATGGTAGCAGTGTAATGTATTTTGCAATGAATTTGTAATTTTTCTGTACGATAGTTTTGATAATTTATAGTACTTTGATGTTGCGTAGCCATTGTATCAGTTGAAGTAATACTTGTTTACTAGCAAGAGTTTGAACAAAGCCTTTCCTACTTTTTTATCCCTTTCAGAGAACCAACGATTCTTTAGGAACTTTGAATACTGAATGACTCTCAATCACCGTCAGCTTTAATAGAATATCTTTCTTATCTTAACAAGTGTCTTATGTGATGGAAGAATTAAGAGTGATGGTGATGGTGGTACACATTTCATTTATCCAACCAAAAATAATAAAATTTGAGCCACAGTACACCACCAAACTACTCTTTGGGATAAAGCAAAATATTATGAGAAATCACATTTTCCTTTAAGGCTACTTGAGTCACAAACCAGTTTCTGCCCAGCAGAATGTTTCCCCTGGTGCCCTGTCTCAAATGGGTGTGACATCCCCTTGTGGCCAAGTTTCCCTCCGAAGGAACAACTTCAGTGCTAGGATAACTGGACTCAGTTCCCCCAGTTGTATGTTTCAGAATGTTCCAGTCTCACAAAGGGAAAGGAGATAGAACAGGGCAAGATGTTTGGTTTTGTTCGTCACTGTTTTTAAAACTCTATATGCTAACACACCAAACTCTTGTCTGTATTTACCTTTGTCCCACAGTATTAACCACTAGTGTTCATGTACCGTGCTGAAAGTCTGAGCTGACTCTAGAGGGTGAATTAGGAAGGGTGTGACCTGAATTCAGTCGTGACCATGTTGTGTGTTTCCAACATAGGAGAGTTGTGCTGCTGACTAGGTCTTCTCAAACGTTGATAAAAATGAATGACTACTACAATACATTTTGTGTTGCTTGTTGGATGAATTTGCATGTTAACTGTAGGCCAATATAGATTTGCCTTTAAAACTCTGAAAGAGCTACATAGTCATCATTAGTTTCTATTAATTATGCATCAGACAAAAGCCATTTGTTACCAAACTGGAAAACCAGAGGCTTTTCTTAATGACTTTACATACTGTAACAAATATGGATTTAAATTCCTGAAACTGCTCTGGTTGCTCTAAGCATAATTAAGAATTTTTTTGTAATTAATAGGTTGTTAATTATTTATTATAGTTAAGAGGAAAAAAAGGCATAAGATGACCTTCTACTTATTAGATTTTCAGCCTTCCCCTAAACTGGAAATGCCTCACCATAAATAGAATCTGTCATTTTACTTCCTAAAACTCAACAAGTCAATGTTTTATGTAAAATATTAAAATATTAATATAAATATGTAACAATAAAAACCAATTGAAATCCAAAAAAAAAAATGGCAGTCCTAAAAGCTCCTGGAACAGATTATATGAATTTAGCCAGGACTATGTAGTAGAAAGAAAAGAAAAAGAAAATCTCTTTTTTAACCAGAACAAATATCAAAACCATTGCAGAAAATAGTGGATTTTGGATTCCAAACATTTTTTGACAGTGTAATGGAAATTTTTCTGTAATTTTTCTTATCACTTGATATTTTTTAAGCTATTTGTTGAGTTTACCAAAAGCTACTGTAGCTTAAGTTTTTGTGAGCACTATTGGCAGAAACTGCACTTGCAAATAAAAATAAATGTTTGCCTTTTTCCCATTGTGTTATTAGAAACTCTACTGATTTCCCAAATTTGTTTTCTTGAATAAACAAGAATTTTTTTTATGATCTTGGGGAATGGAAATGAGTTGGTATGAAGTTACACGTAATATCATGATGATGTGAGCCAAAGACAAATATTCCTATCCCCAGAGGTTACAAACAGCATAAGACTATCGGGTAGATACCACTACTGAGGAAAAACAATTATTAAATTCTGGAAGTCCAAGTTCAAGAAAAGCCAAATTCATCGCTAAAGACTCCCACTCCATTTCCCTGTTCCAAAGATGCTGAACTGATTTGAAGGCTTTTTACCAACAAAAGATATAAAAAGATGTTTCGAGGTTGAAGTGGGTGTGGTGAGAGCGCTTTGATAACCTGGAAAGAGTGTTGCCCCCTCCCCTTCATGTCTGGGTAACAAAGGACATTAACATTTCACCCATTAAGCTGAGAGGAACACTTGTCTATAAAGAGTTCATTTCTCATCTGGAAAATTCAGAAAGCAAAAACCCTCAGGTTAGTCCGAGAGAGCATGATGAGAAAGGATGTAGTATATCATCTGCCAGGGAAGAGAAGGATGGAGGTAACCTTTCACAGGCAGGTCCCCAAAGCCACTGCAGGGCCTGGAAGAAGACATTCGCTTCCTTTGGCTACGATGGGTCATGGAGAAGGAACAGAGAACAGAGCAACCCCCTTAGCTAAGCAGTGGGATGCCCAACCTGGACAATGCATTGGTGCCGTGCACCATGAGGAAGACATGGCTGCTTTTGTGCAGGGCAAAGAGGTCAGTGTGGAGATGAACCTGACTCTAAACACTACATGTACCATCTACACTAAGACCACTCTAAACAGCCGAGCCTTCAGGTTGACACAAATGAGATTCAGGCATCTACCCTTCTTCCAACAGCATCTCCAAGCAGCCAGATGGGTTACCAGAACCTCCCTTCCCAACTGCTCCTTATAAATTTAGGCCATGTGTTGGTGTGGGACACCATGACTTGAAGAAGGGATCTGGAAGAGAGAAAGGGTAGTAAGAGCACATCCCATGTTTCCTGCTCCTGCCTGCCCACTGCTAACTCTTTATCTTTCTCTGATACAAGTTTAGCCCAAGTAAAAGAGAGGGGAGTTATTTCAAATTAGAATGATATTGATTCTTTTTTATTGGTTATACCCACCACTACCCACTGGGAAGAACACACAGTAGAAATTACTGGGAAAATGAAATTATTGCATGAAGTTAACAACTCAGTGAGTTCAGATTCTTTGCTCAAACTTGTTACATGAACAGCAGTTGTGTCATCAAGGAGACGGCAGTGAGATTCCAGGCAGAGAAAAGATAAATTTGGTCCAAGTAAGTACAAAATGTACAAGCCGGAACAGTTTTGTGAAAGTGACAGGACCCCATGCAAACTCAAATTGTGTAGTAAAGTCGGTCAAACTGAGCCTTAAAATGTGTGCATTTTGAGTTGTACTTCCAAGTCAAATGAACATATTACCTTAATGTGAGTCCTGCCAAAAAGAGAAACTGAGCCAAAGACTTTGACACAAATAATTTATTTGGGAGATGATTTTAGGAAGCTCGCTTGGCGTGGCAGAGTGAAGTGAGACAAAGAGGACAGAGAAATTAAACAACAAAAAACATTTTAATAAATGGTTTGCCATGATGGGCAACGGGGGCTCAATTCCACTGGAGACCTTCTGGGAGAGACACGCCAGAATTGTCCTTCTGGGGGTGAATGTGCTGGGGATTTATCTACCATCTCCTAACCCTCACTGGTTGAGAGTTGCTCCTACAGCTTCAACTCCTCAAGCTTCCATCTTGCCAGACATGCAGGCAGTTTGTTTTCTCTAATAAAGAGGGAGACGCACAGGAAGCCATGGGCATACATGGAAACCGTCACAAGTGACTTTTGGGAAGGGCTGAAGGAACACAGGTGGGGTCCTGACAACATCTCCTGTATAAATAGATAATGAAGGACAAAATGAGGACTTGAGAAAGGGAGAGTTGTTGACGTCTGCATCAAAGTACATTACTTTCAAAGAAAAGGGTTTGCTCAGGCAGCAAGTGCTTTGATAATTATGCCTCATCATCATCAGCATTTTAAAAAACATAAAGCTAGAAAGAACTTCAAGGTCTTTTTAAAAAATTCTTTTAGTCCTTACCCAAGGTCATTTTTAATTGCTTTTAGAGAAAGAGGAAGAGAAGGAGTGCGGGAGGAAGGGGGGAGAGAGAAACATCATTGTGAGAGAGAAATAACAGTCTGTTGCCTTCTCGGACACACCCCGACTGGGGATCGAACCTGCAACCTGTGTATGTGCCCTGACCAGGATCAAGCCTGTGATCTTTTGGTCTATATGGTACAATGCTCCAGCCAACTGAGCCACACCAGTCAGGGCTGACTTCAAGGTCTTATATGATCCACCTTAACTGAGCTAACCAAAGCTCCCAGAATTAATCATAGCCTGAACAGACCACACACACACACACACACACACACACACACACACTGATGTATCCCCAGCCTTCATACCAGGTTCTAGAAAACACATGATCAGTGCTAACAAATGTTTATCTCGCCTGTCACATGAGTCCTTGTGAGTCCTTCCCCAGCAGACAACCTGACAGGTTTGGACACTTTAAATGGCAACTGAAGTAGCCATTAGACCTGGAGTGCTTAGCGTAATTTCACACCCTGGACCCTTTTGCTTGTCTGAAGCCTATGGACTCCTTCTCAGGAAAAAAAAAAAAAAAAGTGGTGTTAAATGCATTAGGTAAAACACATCAGTTTACAAAGGAAACCAATTAAAGTTTAGTTATCATTTTTAAAAATTTTATGGTTATAAACCATTAAATAACAAAATCTTGTGAAGGTCTACCATCATTTCAAAGTATGAGTATAAATGAGTCCTTGCAACTTCGTCAACAAGTATCACAAACTCCCCCACCTACGTAGTTTACTAGGCTGGAGGTGCGGAGAAATCTCTGCACAGAAACATACCCTGAATTCAAAATAAACTGACATGGAAAACTGTGGATACAAGTTTTGAAACACCTGCACCAGTTGCTTTGAGTCTTTCTTGAACTTGTATGGCAGGTAAAGTCAGAATAGGCATGTTAAGAATTATGCTAGGAAAATATTAATAATAACTTCTATGGAGCATTTCCAGTGTGCCAGGCAATGAGCTGGCAACTTAAATGCACTGTCATGAATCCACAAATAACTTTGAAAGGATGGGCACGTATGCCCTATTTTCAGATGAGGAAATGAGTACAGAGAAGCCCAAAAATTTGGCTAATGTTGCGGGGGGGCTCATAGTGAAGGATTTTTAACCAGTTTTCATACTGCTGGGTAAAATTACCTGGGGAGAGTCAGGAAACTACAGATGGTAGGGCCTCAGCACAGAGATTCTCACTCAGTCTGGGATGATGTCTTAGAACTGGTGTGGGGTTTTTCCCCCGTGGTCCCTGGTGTGATCTGATCGAGGCTGCTTGCAGACCGCACTTTGACACTGATGTAAAGCAGTGTCTGCCTGGCTTAGGGTGTTTGCTCCAGGGAAGTGTTTGTGCCCAATGCCAGCCCCGACTGCCCTCCGGGTGGAACACGCAGCATCCACACACATCCGTTCCTACCACCTTTCTTCCCATTTCTCCACCTTTCTCAGCTGCCTCCCATTCCCACTGGGTTTGCCAAGTCTTTGTTCGTGGAAAGACTAGGCCAACTGGCAAGATGGCAGTGGTCACTGTCTAAATAGGCTTCTCAGACAACAGAATAGAGTCTCCCCCGCCTCCTGAGGAAGCCTTACTGGGAGCCACCTCTCAAGAACAGGGGAGTCCTGCAAAGAACCGCACTCAAAATTTAAATCAAACTCCTGCTCCCCCAACAGAAATCTGCATGTGGTCCATCCGGCAAGGCTTTTCCAGGCTGGCCCATCGGCAACCAGGCCCAACAACCTTTTGTGCATGGAGGTATTTGTGTTTAAAACTCCAGTAAAAAAAAAAAATGATAGTTAAAGGGTAATTGAGCATCTGCGGTTTGTTTGATTTCTCTCATCTCGGAGCTTGGGGAGCAATGCAGATGGCTGAGGCACCACTTCATCTTGTTCCTGGTGCAGCAGCAGCTGTGAAATGCAAAACAGTGACTGTGGCCGTGAAAGGACCCCAAGGCTGAGGCCCAGGGCTGAGTCCATGCCGCTGGTCTCCTTGCCTTCCCACCAGGGGACCACTGCCCCTGCCCTAAACAGCAGGCTCCCCTTTATTTTGTTTAGTTGATAATGGAGATAAAGACGTGGCTGAGAGAAGTAAAGCAAGGTTCAAGGAAATTAGGCTGCACTTGAGACCTAATTTTAGGACAGCTAGCTAGAAAGAAGTTGATGGGATGAATAGCAATGGTAGTCATAGTAATACAGCTTTTTATGCATACGCATATCACAGGTGGAAAAATTAATCTTAAATTTGAGAATTAAAGACATTAGGATCTTAGAAAGAGTTAATCAGTTAGCTTAGACACAGGAACGTGTGTATGTGTGTTGTTTGTTTTCTTGTCAGGCCTCTTGCTATACACTCTAAGTTGTCAAGTTTACTGCATGACACTCAACATTTAGCCTGCACTCAGTAGGTGCTCAAAAACTGTTGAATAAATGACAATACCAGAACTAATAGAATCCTATGTTTTGTGAAAGTAAATTCTTTAAAAAACAACAGACATTTACTGCCATGGCTGGTATGGTTCAGTTGGTTGTGCTTCGTCCCGCAAAGCAAAAGGTTACCGGTTCAGTTCCCTGACAGGGCACACGCCTGGGTTGTGGGTTTGGTCCCCCAACTGGGAGAGGGTGCATATGCGAGGCAATCGATCAATGTTTCCTTCTCACATTGATGTTTTTCTCCCTCTCTTTATCCCTCCCTTACCCTCTCTCTAAAAATAAATAAAATCTTTAAAAAATAAATAAAATCTTTAAAAAATAAATAAAGTTTAAAAACACAAATTTACTGTTGTGAAAGTAAACTAAGTAAATATGGAGTTTTCAGATGTATGACTCAAAGTTCTAAAAGGTTTTTCCAAAAGGGTTACAGATACCTCAAGTGTCCATTTCTTCCCAATTCTTGGGTTGTTCTAATAAATAGTGAACTTTGAAAAGAAATACATGAGATGCTAAAAAGGAAAGGACTTGCCAAGTTCTGGGCAAGGAGATAAGACGATAATAGATAATAGATTGGAATAAACCAGGGGGAGTGTCCACGGCACCACAGGCATCTCCTTTTCCCTGTGTAACATGTGACTTTTATGAGGAATTGGGTCTTTTTCCTCACTGTTACCAGACAATGAAGAGATCATTCAGAGGGAAAGACTGAGGTTGACAGAACACCAAACAAATAGATAATTGAAGAGTAACCAGCTGATACTTATCAAGATTTGCTGGGATAATGAACTTCGAAGGATACCCTACTGTCAGCAGCTGAAGGCTTGGGAAGATGGACTCATTCCTGCTGCCTCTCACGGTGGAGATTGCGTCGGGGGCGGGAGCATTTCCACCTTAACACCAGAGAACAGGATTTCTTCTTCCCCCATTCAGATCTTCTAAAAAATGATTATTTAGAAACTGAGGAAAATTTAAACAATGTACATTTCTCTAGGAAGTTTCAATAAATTACATTTTACTTCAAATAAAATTCAACCTAGGTGATCATATTCAGGCCAGCTTTTAAAGCCAAAGTGAAATACCAAACTCAAGACCAAAAAGCCTCAGAAGCAATATCAGGCCAATTGTTCAAGAGGTGCCATCATTAAAACAACTTATATTTGCAAAAAAAAAAAAAAATTCATGGTTTTTCCTCTGGAAAGGCAAACTTTCTCTGCCCTTTCTCTGATTTTCCTCTTGCAGAAATGAAAAGCCCATCTTCATCATTCCCCTCTCTCCCCTGGATGCCAACGAAGCCATTTTAGGTTTGTTGTCTTGTTTCAAGAAAGCAGCCAAACTTTAGAATGTAGTGTGTTTTAATTCATTTTGAAAAACAAACTCACATGGACTGACTGATTCTTCAGGCCCCCTTACTTGGACCTGGCGCACTATGAAGTCCAAACAACTCTGCATAGTTACATTAAACGGGTTCTTGTGCTGCAAAGTCACTGGGTGCAGGTAGCAGTGAAACATTCCCAAGACAATCACTAGACATGCAGAATGCCAGCCAGAAGCATGAATCACTTTCAGGGGTCTTGCCGCAGGGAGCGTGAGGCTGTATTCTGTGTGCATTGACAGTTGTGTAGGGAAAGCCAGCTGTGTTCAAGGGAGCAAAGCACTCCCTATTCTCTGAACCTAAAGGGGTGTCTTCCCAAAAGGGGTGTCTTTCCAATCTGTAAACTATGGGTCCAGATGCCCCTCTGAGTTTTTTGTGTTGCTCCTTCAAGAGTCAAAGACAAGCCACCGTGAACATGAAAGCTGGTTGACCCCCTCTATTCCCATTCCCCATCATAGAGAGAACAACTGCCATTCACCCCGTGAATCCAGAAAATCTCTCCATCCCTGGGTGTAAGCATGGACGCCGGCCAAGCAAGCCTTGGATACCCAGGACTGTTGGACTGGAGCTATGTTGGTGTATCCCATGTACAAGGTGGTAAAGTGCTTTTGTTCCTCAGCCTGATCCAGCTGGGGCAGTGGGCCTTGGGCGCTGCCTGCCTACTGGCCCCTAGCCCATGTGCTTATATTGGGACCGGTCCCTGGGGATCTGCACCTGGTTGGCAGTCATTTTGTGGTGGATGTGGTAAATCGCCAGCGTTACCACAATGACGAGGCCCAAGATGAGCCCCAAAATCAGGGGCAAGGTTTCTTCCAGCTGCTCCCGCTCATCCACTGGGCATTTATGCTCTGAAATGGGAAAGAAGAAGAAAAGCAGTGAGGTTCTGTCAAAAGGCACTAAATTGTAAGTCCTCCTATGAAAACTAAAAGGAAAATGGAGGTAAAAATCTCTCTCAAGGAAACTTTGGGAAGACTTTTTTTTTTTTTCAGAAACAGTATTTCCCCAACCAACTCTAAGGCTGAATCATAATATTGTTGCATAATGTAAAATAAAAATACACCAATTAAATAGGGCAACATCAGTTATCAGACTTCTGGCAGATGTCAATAAAATATCTAGATGATTTTTTTCAATTTTCAGTGTTAGCATTAGACATAACCACCATCATTTTTATTGTTGGTTTAATTTTATAACTTTATTGCAGCACTTCAGTGTAAGGTACACAGAGAGAATTATACACAAATATACAGCTTTAAAAAGTCTGAAAATACCAAGTGCTGGCAACAACACGAAGCAATTGGAGCTCTTATACATCCTTGGTGGAAAATGGTACAAACACTTTGTAAAACTGTTTAGTGGTTTCTAACTGAGGCAAAAACACCTACCATATAAGTAAACATTCCACTCCTAGGTATTTACTTAGGAGTAATGAAAACATATGGATACAAAAAGACTTGAACATAAATGTTCATAGAAGCTTTATTTGTAATAGCTTAAAACTGGAAACAATCAAGTGGCCATTAAAATAGAATGGATAAATAAACTGACATATTCATACAATGGAATATTAACAATAAAAAGAAATGAACTATGGCTACACATAACAAAATGGATGAATCTCAAAAATATGTTGAATGAAAACTGTCAGACACAAAAGAGTACATATTGTGATGCCATTTATATGACATTAAAGAACTGGTAAAACTAAGTCTGTGGTGATTAAAATCATAAAAATGCTTACATCGGAGAAACAGGACATAAGGGAACTTTCAGGTGTGATAGAAATATTCTGTATCTTGATCTAGGTGAGGGTTACATGGTTGCAAGTGTAGGTGAAAATGCATTGGGCTACATACTTTACATTTATGCATCTTAATATATGTAAACATGCTAAAATTTTTAAAAGACAGTGCAGAGCTTAATGAATTTTCACAAACGAACACACCATATAACCAGCACCTAGAAAGAAAATGTAACCTACACACAGGGTTGATTCAACTTTTGCCTCTTAAAATTCCAAACAGTTCACTAGCCTTACGCCTCCATTTGAGACAGAACCAGGTCAGACCCTTTGCAGGGCTGACGAGAAGTGCCTTCCTAGAGACCAGTACACGTTTACTCAGGCCCCTTTCCTCCATGTGGGCTGACAAGGGGCCTTTCACCAAAATTATGAGCCAAAACTGGATAAAGCAGACTTTAGACATCTCGTCATAAAGACCAAGTCCCTAAGACGAGATAACCCAGCGAACATTGTTAAGCAACTGCTGTGTGCCACATGCTCCTGCGTCCCTGTTGCAACAGCCCTTCCTCTCAGCTCACGGGAGACCAACAGAAAGGAGGAGAAGGCCTGAGCCCCATGGGTCTTTTCTCTCACATAAAGAGAATCTGGAAAATTGCAGGCAGACACGCAGCTTTTAAAAAGCCAATACTTACCAGGCCTGGTCCTTAAATTAACTTTTAGCTCTAAGCACTAAGATTGTCTCATTTAGTCTCCATGTTGTAAACACCATTATACCCATTTCACACATACGGTAACTGAGGCAGAAAGAACTAAGGAATTTGCCCAAGGGTAAATGAAGTCCCAGTCTGAACTCAAACAGCCTAACTCAACAGCGTAACCAGGGCAGTACTTAGCAGACATAGCAGACATGAGCTAGGGTTCAAGTTAGGGCCAGGCCCGAGCAGACCTGAGCTGCTGGCATTCAGTGGCTGCTGAATCACACGGTGGGTTAAGAGGAGGGCTCCGGGCTTTGTGGATCTGTGTACCGGTCATGGAGGTGAAAATTCAGTGACCTAGATCTTTATTACAGAGGGGTATGAGGATACTTTGGGGGGCATGGATATGTTGATATTTCTGATTTGTAGTAATGGCTTCATAAGTGTAGTTCTAAGTCAGTATTTATCAAATCATACATTTAAATATCTACAGTTTATTGTATTTCAATTATACCGGAATAAAACTGTTTAAAATAAATATGTAAACATATACATATATATATTCCCAAACTTAAAAAATTGTAACTAGTTTTTTAAAAAAAATATTTTGGCAAATGTTAGGGATCTATTAGCACTAAAATGAGCCTTTGTATTACAACCAGAAGGACTGAAAATAATGAGTAGGGAATTTGTCCCTTTCATTTTTTGATTCTGTTTTAACGAGTGTTACACTTTGAGCATCAGCCTGTGGCCAAATATACCCATTTCCCCAGGGAAGGACTTGCTGTTGTTACAAGGTGCACTAGGGACAGCTACGCATCTATAACCCCATAGTCAGAGGCTGGTTTGTTTTTTTCCCCCATGATCCCACATTGCCTCTTTGAAGAGAACAATAAATAGAAATGGAGTTTCCTGGGGCAGGGATTTTGTTAATAACAAAAGGTTATTTGTTTTTCTCACCATAACTCACTGTTGTCCATGTTATGCTAACATGGTGGGGTTTGCTCAATTTCCGTGTGCTAACTGCAAACTCATACCTTAATATTCATAACAACCCCCTTTCAACCACAGCTGAGTTTATATTAATGAGGTGACTTTGGGAAAGCCCCTGGGTCAGCTAAGGTTGGGTGCTGGTTGCCAGGAAAACCAAGCCTGTGATTAAAGGGTTGGAACTTTCAGGCCCAACCCCCTGTGACCTGGGAGGGGAGAGAGCCTGGAGATTTAGTTTAATTGCCAATTGCCAATGATTTAATCAATCATGCCTCTATAATGGAAGTTTTTATAAAAAGCCAGAAGGACAGGGTTCAGACAGCTTCTGGTTGATGAACACATGGATATACGGGGAGAACGGCGTGCTCAGAGAGGTCATGGAAGCTCCTTTCATAATAAGTGGATGACCTAAGAAGTAAAGTATTTATCTGCATTCTATGAGCCACTCTAGCAAATTAATCGAACCTAAGGAGAAGGTCATGGAAACCTCCAATATACATTTAACAGGTTGGCTAGATTGTTGTCCGAAGTAGGGAGGAGGGATTAGTCTGTTTTCAACCTATGGGATCTGATGATATCTCCAGGTGGATTGCGTCAGAATGAAGTTGGATTGTAGGATGCACAGCCCGTGTCAGAAAATTGCTTGGCAGTTGAGAAAAAATGCCACATACTGGATTTGGTGTCAGACTCGTAGTGCCAGAAAGTTATTCTTAAATGGATAATAACTTTGGCATAGTTACGAGAAGTAACATCTCATGTCCCATCCTTTAAAGAACACAGAAGGAAAAAGCACAATGTATTTTGGTAAAAGAAAAAAAAAGATATATGTATATTTTAAAAACATATATAGTTAAATTACCATTGTGTTTCTTTTTTAAATTTTTATGTATTGATTTGAGAGAGAGAGAGAGCAAGAGAGAGAGAAACATCAATTTGTTGTTCTAGGTATTACACATTCATTGGTTGATTCTGGTCTGTGCTCCGAGCAGGGATCAAACTCACAACCTTGGCGTATTGGGATGACACTCTAATCACCTGAACTACCTGGCCAGGGCCTGTGTTTTATTTCTTAACAAAGTTTTTGTTGCTTTAGGAAAAAAAACCTGAACTAAATACAGCACAGGAAGTGGTATCTAATGGAGAATGAAATTATGGGCATGTCAAAAATAATCATGGAAAAATAGAGGATCTAAAAAAGTATCATGAAAAATACTGAATCCCCCATCCTCACTAGCCCCCTTCTACTGAGAGGTCAAATAAAGGGGAATTCCTGAATCTGCTACCATTTGTCCATCATTCTAAAATCCACACTATTCTGGAAATCAAAAGCACTTTGTTATCACACATTTGGCAGCAAAACCTGACTTGAGCTAACACTGGACTGCTTGTGATCCTCATTCATCCTACTTAGTGTGAAGACTCACATGTTTCATTGCAGGATAAAGATATGTTAATATATATTAATATATTTGATTACAGGGGACTGCCCTAACTTTTCTGGGGTCTTCCATAATACTATTGTTCCCCCTTTACCTAAGGGTATGTGTTCCAAAACCCCCAGTGAATGCCTGAAACTGTGGAGAATACATATGAAATTATTTTTTCCTATATACACACATACCTATGATAAAGTGATGTATAAATTAGGCACACTGGAGATTAACAACAATAACGAAAGCGAAATGGAACAATGATAACAATATACTGTACTACCAGTTATGTGACTGTGGCTTCTTTATCAAAATTCCTTATTGTAAAGTCCTCACCCTTCTCCACGAGAAGATGTGAGATGACACAATGCCTGCGTGACGAGATGGAGCGGTGAAGGACGGGGGCCCTGTGACGTGGCGTGGCATTAGGCTGTGAGGGTGGCTTGAACACAAGCCCCGTGGTACTGCCGTAGTCAATGTGAAAGCCTGGACAGACCCCGAGTGACTGATAGCAGGTGGCACATACAGCGTGGACACACTGGACAAAGGGGTGGCGCCCATCCCAAGGGAGACGAAGTGGGGCGGTGAGATAGTTCATCATGCTGCTCAGGACATTGCACGATTTAAAATTTATGAATTGTTTACTTCTGGAATTGCCCATTTATTATATTTAAACCATGGTTGATAGTAGGTTCCTGAAATTGTGGAAAGCTTAATCACAGAGAAGGGGGGACTACTGTACATGAACTATACATTATATTGTCTTCCTGAAGTCTATAATAATCTGAATTCTGAAAAAAAACTCAAGGGTTTTAGATGAGATATTGTGAATCCATAAATGACTTGCATTTCCCTTTTAGGTGCAAGCTAGTGTTTTCAAACTGCCTCTGACCCCCAGGGGAAAAAATGTACATTACAAATCAGAACAGATGTGTACACACATAACGGAAACCAAAGTTTTCCAAAATTATAGTTATCCTTACTTTGTGTATCTAAAAATTTAAACTCTATTCTATTCTCTTTCATTTAAAACAGTGCCGGTCATGACCCACTAAAGCAGAGGTTACAATCTTTTTTTGTACCAGTATGGTGAGACTATAACCCCTTCTCAGGATAACACTTGTAAAGATGCATAAAAATAAAATACATTAAGATTATAAAGAAAACAGATTACACTAAAATTCAGCTATAAAAATACCTTTAAATCACTTGGGATATAGTACTTTTTGTTAATACACATGTATACTGGCTGTGGCTACAAAGTAGTAAGAAGCATACTGTTACTTTACAAGATCTGCACAAACTAATGTGAGATGAAAATATCTATGATTTCTATTTGTGACAAAATCACAGGTTGTACTAATACTACTGTGGGTTGTTACCTTCGTTTTTAATAGAAGGAAATGTTAAATATTAGAAATGAGTGGAAATAAAGATGTAACTATTTTCCATTGAAATTTACAGACTCCCTGAACTCTATCCATAAACCCTGTGAACTACGGCATTAAGATCCCGTGCAATAAACTGATTATACCACTCACAGATTATAAAACAAGGGAGGGCTTAGGTCTCCGCCTAGAAGAAGCACATCTCTTGGCTCAGCCCAGACCAAATCTGGCTTTGGTTGCTCAGAGACCCTTTACTCCCTGTCCTCCTCCATAGGCCTGGGGGTCCTTCAAGCCTCTGTCCTGGATGGGCTCAGAGAACTAGAGCACCCAGCACAGGGGGTCCGGGTGATGGCCTGTGGCCGGATAAGGCAACGACCAGCATAGTCACTGGAAAGAACCAGAGGAAGACAGATCAGACACCGCAGGGGTGATCTATGGACAGCTTTCAGTTGCCCACTATGGTCACAACCACCATAAACCCGGTGCCCCCCTCCCAATGAAGTCCTGATTCATTGTGGATTCTGTTTTCTGTGTTTATTTTGCTTTGTTCCATTTGATGAGCACAGCATTTCAAAGTTGTATTTACTCCCTGAGGCAAACAAAGTCCAAGAATCCTTCATTGTACCCCAAATGCAGAGCACTGCGGCGGGCAATGGGCCAAGAGGCAAGCTGTCTGCTTTCTCAAGCTCTGCGAATGCCACAGATTATTTCTGTCCCAGGGGGAGGGCAGCCTTTTGCTGCCAGTGCTTCCTTCACTGTCTGACTGGGCAGCCAGAGGAAGGGCGTTGCCCCTCTTTCCATATTTTCTCTGGGCTGACTCTGAACTCCTGTAACCTCTGCAAAGTGTATTTTGCATACTGAGAAGTTATTCGATGAGTAGGCTTTGGAGAACTTCGGCTGGAGACAAGGAGATACCAAAATGTAAGCACTAATGATAAAAAAGGTAACAGAAGCAAGTGCTGACTGAAGCCCCGGTGTGCCAGGATGACGCATGCACAAGAAGGACTGGCACAGAGAAGCTCCACCAGGGCAGGGAAAGTTTGCATCTCCCAGTACCTAGGTGTAGCAGCCATGACCAACGTCTTGTCCCCTTGACTGTCACCACTGCCACGCATTCCCATGGATTTTGACTGCAAGGCAAGGTAGACATCCCAGAGTCAATACCTGTCCCTCCACCTCAGTGGCCATTGGAAAGGTTGCCAGGCGCCCTGAATTCATGAGCTTTTTATCATGGCTTCTTATATTCCTAATAGCATGATTGGAAGGTGTGGATGGGAGTTGACAGTTAAATGCTAGTCCCCCACCCCCGCCTCCCAGAGATTCAGAGCTTCCAAAAGTGTGACCCCAGAGATTCAGAGGGTCCAGAAGTGTGCGCAGGTGTGACCCCAATTAACTTGCTCATTAATGCACCTGTGCTGGCTGCCTTGCCTTCCTATCTCACTTTCCCAAACCCCTACCAGGGTTTTCTAAAACCACCTTGTAAATATACTACTTGCACTTATGTACTCCCTTAGGATCTGCTTCTGGGGAACCCAAACTAAAACACTATGTTCCAGGACAGTATCAGGAACACAGAATTCTATGACCGACCAGCGACATGGCCCCACACTGGGGCTCCTTATTGCACCTCCGACACAGTTCTCAGCAGTTTTAATAACGGAATTGAATCCCTCTGGTTGCTTATATAGGAGGCCCTGAAAAGCAACTACCCAGGGTGACAAGTCTCTTGGCTGGAAGGTGCCAAGCAAATCACAGGTCTACACACGCCCCTCCGATCAGCATCACCAAACCCTGCCTGCATTGCGGCATGGCAGCTAACCACACAGCACCTACTGGGGGCGGTGTACAGAGAAATGTAAGGCACGCTCATTTCCACTACAACACAAATTGTTTCTCCCACAGTTCTGGATAAAATACAGGTCAGGTGGCATCTCCCAATTACTCTGTTCGCAGCAATAATAAAAAGCTCATGAGTTCAGGGTACTCGACAACCTTTCTAAGGGTGCCTCCTGCTTCCACATGCTGATTACATTTGCTCAGCAGAAAGAGCTGAGGCTCTGAGAGGCTAAGAGCACAGGATCCGACACCCGCAGACAGGTCTGATCCCAGCCCTGGCAGCCTTCACCAGTAACTTTGCTTCTCTGAGCCTTAGTTTCTCCATTGTAAGCAGGGAGCGTAGTACCTTCTCTACAGGTTGTTTTGATTGTTTTTCCTCCTCAAGAATGAAAACGAGGCCAGTCTGTATGAGGAACTTTTAAGTGCCCATTAAACCCTAATCTTTAATACAGAAGCCCCCCTCATATTCTGTCATGTTTCTTTTGTCATTATCCATAAAAGTTGCCTTTAATTCAACCCATTACAATACTCAGGCTGATCTGTTTCTCCCAGTGCCCATCCCCCATCCCATCACAGACAGAAACCTCTGGGACCCACCAAGGGACACACAAGGAATTAACTTTGGGAGGACAAGTTAATCCACCCCAATTGAGAAACAAGGGGTGCCTTTGACGGCAGGGTGGTAGATGACTTACAAGGTGTATTTGTTATGGAAATGAGCCAGTATGGCTTCTGTGCATTGGTCCTTAGGTGGTTTATTTCCCCACTGAAGGCAGACCCATTAGCTGCCAAGGTCACTGGCGCCAAACTCAAATTTTACACATTCAATTATTTTTTTTATAACAGTCCAAAAAAGCAGATTTTAGCCATTTGGACCCTGTCTGCTTTGCATAACAAACCTCAACCAACAGCTGTTGCACATTGATGAGATAGGGCCCTGTCGCTGTAAGGTCTGGAGCCTCTTTGCTGCCCCTGGGAACTCTCTGACCCAGGGGCTCCTCACGGTCCTGCCGAGTGACACATACCACCTAGGCACATGAGCCCCCTCCCAGTACTCCTCCTCCTCCAGAGGCCCGCTGCTCTCCTTCCCCTTTGGATGGTGGTCCATGAGGCACCGCCTTCTGGCCAGTCCCATGCTCTGAGGGGCTTCCTGTTCATGCAACCTTGTCCAAGCACCATGCAATAAAGTGTGTGTGTTCCTGCCTCTCATGGTTATAACTTTTCCTTGATAAGCTTGAAAACCCCCATCCCTCCCCCCAACTCCACAGTATTCCACAGACCAGGAACATCACTGGGGAGCTTGCTAGAAATGGAGCACCTTGGGCCCTGCCCCCAGACCCGCTGAGCCAGACTCTGTATGTTAACAAGATCACCGCAGTTGCACACACACTGCCGCAGAAGACTTGTGTGCACACTGCAGTTGGAGACAAGCCGGGTTAAGAGGCTTTCACTGGGGATTAGTGTAGTAACCAAGCTCAATGCTCTAAAGGGATTTGTGTGACAAAGATGTCAATCCCCATTTGGACTGAGAGAAGCCCCTGTGAGTGTCCACTAATGTACTTCCCTGACCTTTCCTCATTTTTCTCAGCCTACAAAGTAGTCAGGTGTCAAACTGTCAGCTGCCAGGTATGACCTCCTTACACAGGGAATAGATGTATAGAAACCCTGATGCTGTCGGTCCTGCACATACAGAACCAACTGCAGGTACACATCCGTGCAGTAACAATACAGATATATGACCAGATACTGCCCCCCCCAACATACATACATACACACATGCATGTGTGCGCAAGCATGCTCCACTCACACCCACACAGGCATTGCAACACATCCAGGACCTCCTGAGTGTTTATTCTGGGGAACGGGTGGGGGTCAAAAGAAATCTTTTGAATTCCACCAAATCACATAAAATGATCTCTTACAAAACACACTTGGGGCGGGGTATGTGCTGAGAGGCTCAGCCAGGAGGAGCCAGGAACAAAAGAATCCCTACCACACAAAGGCACATCGATCCAGTGAGTGACTCTGAATGGGGCTTGCCTCTTCCCTGGAGTAGCAAGGCTGAAGCTCCAGGGTGCCGTACAGAAGGGAACATCCTAATTATTACCCAGGAGAGCCTGGGTGAGACAGGGGCAATTTGCTCCTGCTTAACACATCTGCATTTAGGAAGACACACATGCCTACAAACTCTCTAGTCTGGAAGTGGATAAAAAAACTGCTTTTCAAACAAAAGATGTCATTAAGTCCATGCCATGAACTTCAACAATTTTTAGGAAAGTAGCTCTGGTTATTATTCAGAATTCATTTTTTTCTTACAGTGTACACAATTCTAAACATCCATGAGATTTGATGTGTCTCTCCAGGAACAACGGTAAGCAACTACTTAGAAATAACCAAGTGGATTAGGGCAAGGTTGTGGTAAGAAACTAGTACAGGCAGCAATTACAGTGCCGATAGTACCAAGAGGTAAAGAAGTGCCTAGGAACAACTGACCAGCAGAAACCAAAAAGGCACTAGAAACTACTGAAAGGACCCATATAAACTCAAAAGCATCTACGGTAGGGACCCTGGGGACCGATACTACACAAGCCAGTATTTTCATACAAAATTCTGGTCATCAATAATCACAAATCCAATTACATTTAAGTATATTTAATACTTTCAGTTTAAGAAAGACACAATTACATTTATAAATACTTTGTAAAAAAATAGATTATTAAAAAATGTTAAGGTCTTGACACAGAGTTTAGTTTCAGTTTTGCAGAAAATACATTAAAATGGAATAGCCCATCGTTCCACAAGAACAGTTAAGTGTGGCACTGCTTTACTAAATCAGTTAAATTCTGATTTGTCTGGCACTGGAGCATTTGGAAGTCTCTATTAATTGAGTGCACGGCTTCAGAATATCAGTTCAGCCAAAGGTAGCTGGGCAGCTGCAATGTGCCAAGCATGGTATTAGATGCTAAAAATATAAGGATGAAAAAGAAGCTAACCCTTCTATCAGGGACATAGGAACTCTCAAGTGCCTTCTGAATAATCATGTGCTGGTGGGGGGTAGATCTATTCAGTGTAGTTTGAGTGGGAGAGGCATTTTATGAAAGCTGGATTCCTTGGGGAATGACAAGGATTTGTGTGTGACACAGATGGAGACCCCCTGATATCCTGCACATTGGAATAGCTGTAGTCACCTGGGGAGCCACAGCCCAAAAGAAGGCATCCATAAAGAATCAGAGTATCTCCGCATTTTTTAACCACAAGGAATCAACAGAATATGAAACTGTCTTTAAGAACCTCCCCCAGGCAAGAGAGACAACAAATGAATTGAAGAGTTCACTTACCCTACATATGTCCAGTGAAAATTGTTGCTAGACTCGGAGAAACTGTAGAAAGGTGGACTCGCTTCATGCCCTACCTCTGCTGGGAGGCAGAGAACCAAGAGAATGTGGATGCCCTGAATCTTGCTGATCCCCTTTCAGGGGCTAGGGCAGACTGGGGAAAAGCATGTCTTCTACAACCCAGAGGGAGCAGATCAGGGACCCATGCCTCCTTGGAGATTTGTGGGTATCCCTCTTACAAGGTGAGTGATGAATGGAGGCAGGTCTTCATAATTCTCTCTCTGTGATCCTCACGTGACCTACACACACACACACACACACACACACACACACACACTCACACACACATACCCCTATTGCATTCTAGCCATACAAAAATTTGGACTCACCATGGTAAAACCTACAGCTGGAAGTGTCTGAGCAAACATGGAGAAATTGAGGCCCACAAAAGCAAAGGCCCTTCTCTAATATATGGCTCTCTAAATAACTACCTGAGATTTTTTTAGCTGCTTTTTTGGTTGAAAGATTTGCATTGACTTTCTTACCTCTCTCCCTATCAAGGTTCTTCTTTTGGCAAAAGAAGGGAAGAAGGGAAAGGTGAAGAAATAAAGGAAGAGAAGGAAGAATGAAGTGGAGGAAAGGAGAGCAGGAAGGTGGAAAAGAGCCATTGAAGAAAATTGATATGATTCAGTTCACTGCCTTTGATCTTTAAAAATATTACAGAAGGAAGTAATGTCATGTCAGCCTGGAGGAAATCCAAGTGGCAGCAGCCTGGGACCCTGGCAGGCCCCCTTGCACATCCATCCTGAAGTCAGCCTTCCCTTCCCTCCTCCCTTTCTCCTCCCACCCCCACCCCCACCAGCCTACCTTCACTGAAGACAAAGTCAGAGACGATGTCAAAGGGCTGGATGTGGACCGCAGACAGGATCATGGTGACTGTCTTCTGGGGATCGCTGGAGGCTAGCGAAATGGTCTGCTGAGCTTGACACTCATAGGACTTTCCAGCCGGGGTGACCAAGGCTGAGAGGTGATGTGAGTTGGCTGTGTGCTTCCCAGCTGCCAGGAAGACCCAAAACAATCGTTAGGTTCCCCTCCTGCTCCTCCATGCTCCCAACCTCCCCAGCCAGAGGGTAGGTTCTTGCCTCTCAGCTCCAGGGCTGGAGCTCTGCCTATGGCATCAGGTGCTGTCAAAGAACACACTCATTTCTTCATGAGCCGGGGCTCCTTAAACATTAATATGGAATTTGGGGAAATTTTGGAATATCTTTTTAGAAGAGGAGCATGATACTTAAAAACTCTGTTTATTCTATAAAACCTTACAACCGAGATCCCAAAGACACTAGACAGTGACTTGGTTTTTTACATTTCACTCTGGTCCCCAAAGAATAAAATATCTTTTTCAAAGCCTGTCTGACTTCTGGTACCTGGGGCAGACGGCCTGGCACATGTATGTACCCTCAAGGCTGGCCTCCTTCTTCTCTTTTACTGGCCTACTTTGTTTATTTGTTTCCTTCTTCTCCTTTTAGTTGTGGGGGAAAGGGCCCTAATTTAACCAAAAATCAAGATGACATGTAGTCTTTCATGGGCTCAGTAAAAATCTTTTCTCAACTCAGGTGCTCAAAGGCCTCATCATGAGTAGATTAAACAATTTACAAAATAAGTAAATAAATTTAAATGTGGTCTTTGACAGTGCCTGCAAATGCAAACATTGTTATTTGGGGAATGGACATTCCTCTGGTCACAATAGTTTTGGAGAATCCGGGTGAGTTGTTGGAATGATGGGCAGAAAAAGCTAACACTTAGGCCACGGTTTAGAATGCGCTCTGGGGTGGCTGCAGTCCATGACTGACAGCGGGGGAGCCCTGCGGCCATGCGCAAAAAGACACTGAGGCCATCAAATCCTGACCGAAAAGGAAAGTCGTTCTGCTCCCTTCGAGTTCTGGCACATGGGGAAAAAAAAAAAAAGAAAAGAACAGGGTGCTTTGTTCTTTTCTGTGCCTCCCTAAAGGACAAATCATAAGAGGTCGTCCTGAAGCTGCCAGGGGAAGTCAGGCCCTCACAAGAGACGTCTCATCCGGCATCAGACCACGGGAGACCGGCTGGTTCTGGCCCGGGGTTCTTTTCGCGCCTACAAGGCCAGAGGTCCAGAGGACTCACTGGCGGTTCCGCTTCCTCTGTCTTGGAGAACAAGCCAGGGCGGATTCGGCCTGAGAGCGCAAAGCCATGATCGGCTCCCAGAAAATTCCTGAATTTCCTGAGGAATTCGCCCTCCACACCTGCGCTTCTCCAGTGTCCACGCTTTCCCAAGCTCTCTCCTCACGTGTGCTGACCTCTACTCACCACTGACCGCGTCTTTAAAATGGGTCTTCTCGGAGGAGTCGTAGACAAACTGAACCTTGCTCAGCCTCCACGTTGCCTCGGGTCCCTTGGACGTGTTGTGACTTTCCTGCCGAGTGGGGGAGGAGTGCATCAACCGCCCCTGCGACTTCTGGGTAGAAAAACCGAGGGGCGGCCCCTGCCCACGCCCGCCCGCGAGTCTGCTCTCCCTTTGCTCGGAGTTACCTTTACAAACAGCAGTTTGAGCGTGTATGCGCGATCCACCCAGAACACCTGCAGCTCCGACTCGTTGTGGCCACAGCGGCCCTTCACCTCAGCTCCCCGGGTCAGTGAGATATCAGCCTGTTCTGTGATCAGCTGGGAACACAGATGCCCCGCACCCCCTCAGCGCGCCCGGCCCCAGTGGGGGCTGTAAAGGGCGGCGCGTCCAAACTCCAGGTTGCACGCCTGGGCGCTCCTTTGCGCGCGCGCGCGCTCCCAGGTCCGGGAACATGCGGTTAGGTGCTGAACGTGCAGACCCCGCCGTTAGGGAAGCAGAAAGGGGGGGTTACTTTCAAAGCAGGCAGGGCGAGCAGAAGGCGTTACAAGCTGGAACCCCCATGCAGCATTCAGGAGCAGCCTGCAGGGGCTAAGGGAGCAAGGCGGGCGACCCAGATCTTCACAGGGCCTTGAGGGTGGGTGCCCTTCGCCCCTGGCGCCCTAGGAGCAAGCTGGGAGGAAAAAGGTTCCTTACATCAACATAATTGCTGGCCCACACATCATAAGGGACAATAAATTTGGCTGCAAACTCTGCCATGAGACATGTCGTCCCATTTTCCCGCACCACAAATATATCTTTTTCAGGGTTAGTGGAAAGGCCTGAGAGATTTTCCACTTCTTGTTCTGCCATGATTCGAGCCATTGTATCTGCAGGGGGAAAAAATCCTATGGGTTCTGGGCTCGGTGAGCCCACGCGTCTCGGGCAAATGGGTGGAGATCGCAGTCTGCGGGCTCTGGGGTGACAAAGTTCCCTGACGACTGCTGTGCGCTCTTGTGAGCCGTTTCTCTAACCCAGCGCCAACAAATTCAACTCAGCCACTGTTAATTTATAATACAAAAAATAAAAGTAAACATTAAGCCTTTACTAATTTATAACCCGACTGGCCTTTTTCTTTATCTTAGAATGTTACACCAAATCTTTCTTGCCAATGCTCTGACCCTACGAAGCAGGCCCGTATAGCACTCTGTCTGGCATACAGGTGTGTGGCTCTCTGGGGAATTCCTCGCCACTAGCAGAAAGGCCCTCGGTCCCCTCCCCCACCCCAAAGAAAAGAAAAAGAAAACCCTGCGAAATGTAAGCTACTGACTTTACTATGCCGGCTTCATTCCCTGCAAAGAGTGCACTCTGCCCTCGCGCCGAAACGTTACTCACGGAACAGCATCAGAAGAACTCGAAGTCTATTCAAGCTGAGAACGGCTCTTCCTCGGAGATCCATGCCTGCCGTACAGCGAATGAGGCCAGATGTGCTGCTGCAGAGGCCGTCCGAGAGGGAATCCCTTAAAATCGCCGCTGGAGTGAGCCGAGGTGAGCGAGGGGCGGGGGCGCCGAGAGGGAGGAGGTAGGGAGCGAGTGTTCTGCGAGCGCTGGCGAGGACTCGTCGTCCGGTGCCGCACCGACCGGTGCAGGCTGAACGCCAGGCTGCTCACTGCAGAGGAAGGGACCGCGCCGCGAGGGAGCTGTCCACGGCTACGATTGCTGAAAGGGATAGGTTGTGTTGCAGGAGTGATTGTGGCTTGGATTGTGCAGAGGGTCGGTGAAATTGGGGGGGGGGGGGGGGGGGCTAAAATTCTCCCTGAGTCTGTTTCCTGTTCGGCAATTGAATCCACAGAGATGATTCTGTCCTGAGAAACTTAATGGACTTATTCGATATCCCTATCAAGAACAGTTTAGATATCACAATCGCATCACTGGAGTCCTGGCTTCTGAAAATGTATCTGGTTCCTGAAAGAAAACGGTACAGCATAAATTGTTGCAGCTTTTTGGGGGTGGAGGAGTAGGCAGGAATAGAGAAGGAAAATGCTATGGCAACAGTTTCCTGCATTGGGAGACATTCCCTTCTCTCCCCTGCTCACAATGAGCTCATGGATTCAAAGTTAAATTGACACCTCCTCAAACGAGGCCATCAGTGCAGTATATCCATTCGGGCTTACTTTCTGTGAGCTCTGCTCTCTGGTTGCATGAGGACTCTGAACTTTAGGGTCATCTACCTACCCTCACTCATTACATTGTGGTTACTCTGCCAAGAGCAATGTAAATGAACCAGAAGTTTTTGGGGGTTATATAGGGTCTCTTAAGAACAATACTGTTGCATAGCTATATAAACACACACACACACACACACACACACACACACACATCTCTTCAGCCTCTGGTGAGACCGAAAAAAACAAATATTAATGGGCTAATCCCTATATTTACATTCTTAGTAGCTTACCTTTATTTTCTTCCATAAATAAGAATGAGAATACAGCTATTTCAGCAACAGACATGCCATTCTCATCAATGACAGTGATGTCCAAATATTTTATTTCTCAGAGAGTTTTATTTTGTGACTAATCAGTAATATAAGGTCATAAAACAATGTCATATTAAGAGGCAAATTACAAAGTATTTTTATGTGTGTTGTCAAATTTGATCCTCCTACAATCTTAGAAGGCAGGCAAGGGAAGATATACCTCATTGTGGTTGTACATATCCCAAAACTAAGGCTCAGAAAAATTAAGTGACCTTCCTACATGTCACATGGTCAGTGAAAATTAAAATAGAAAAATCACATGCTTTAACTTTGTAGGGATCATCATTTTTTCTTATATAATACTGTGACTCTAAAATAAACCATATTTTTATTCCCACAAACATCTTTATTCGGTGACCAAATAACAAACTGAAATCTAAAATCTCTGTCCTTAATTCACATTCCTGAAATGTAGAGAATGCTGTTTTAAGTATAATAATATTTTGATGTAACATTTTCTCCAAAGTGTATATACAATTAACTTTAAACCTATCCCTCTATTAATGACTAGATACATATTTTTACATCTTTATTTTTATCTCTGTATTTTTTTATTTTTATTTTATTTTTTTAAATTAATTTTTTTTCAAATACATTTGTCTCTGCCTGTATTTTTATATTTCATCCAAACATTTCTTGAGAACTTTACATAAATGATTATGTATAAAAGAATTAAGGCTAAAAAATAAAAAAAAAGAATTAAGGCAAAATTATGATAACTATAAAATCAATTATTATCAGTTGAGAGTGAGAGTTGTAAAATTTATGTTACAATTTGTAATATTAGCAATTTGTCATGTTAGCAATTGTTATTTTCCTGTAGTGCTGTAAAAACTAGAAAACAATGAGACATATATAATAAAGCCTTTATATTCTCTTTCCCTCTCTTTCCCTCCTCCTCCAGTACTTTAATGAAAAAAGAAGCAAATAGACTTCAGTTCAGGATTCACTATTTATTATTGCACAGTTTTTAGTGTTCCTCTTCTGAAAACAAAAAGAGATAGTAGCTCAGGGGATGGCTGGTTAGGCCACGGGAGCCATTGAAGATAAAGCATTCAAAACAAAAGACAAATCAATTTAGCCCATCAGCATTAACTGAATACCTACTACCTGCACTATTCTCAGTGCTTTGGAAACCCTTAGATAAACAAGTACCATTATACAAGTAGAAGAGACATCTGTAAAAGATTATGACAGTTTCTCTTGTGATACATTATTGTAGATATCCTCACATTATAAGTTGTTGAAAGATCAACTAAATTAACTGATAATTACCTGCTTTAAAAAATATTAGATGGGAAGTAGCATTGGCCATTAGTATTAAATTTTTGTAGTTAATTTATAAATCAGATGGTGGTTCCTTTGGAAATGGTTTCCTTCATACCTGACATAATGATTGTTTTGTTGACACAAGAGAGTACTTGAAAGAGTTAAAAGAAAAAACAAAGCAAATTTAACCCTTTCCCCCTAGGAGGATCATCTTCAAAACATAATTAATAACTTTTTAGATGTTTAATCTTAAATGTAGCTTACAAATACCCATTCATTTATTCATTTTATCCTCAGTGGTTTTTATACTGCAGTAGGATTGAATCGTTATACCCAGAACTTTCACCTACATCAATTAAAACTTAGACCCTTGAAGTTTTCTTTAATTTTTGTACTTACTTACTGAATTAGCCTTTGTGAATCTCATACCATTTGGTGAATGTTGCTTTATATAAGTGGAGGGAAAAAGCTCCTGCATGTATAGAAATTCAATCTGGATGGGAGAAAATATGAAGATGTGGAGTTGTCTAGCACAATGTATGCATAAATATTTAAGGAAAGAAAACGCATGACACCCATTCCAGGGTGGGGTGGAATTGACCAAACAAGGTCTCTTGGAGAAGGTGGGTCTCGAAACAAGTAGGCATATTGTCCTGGCATGAAAGACAAGGAAGGACAATGCAGATGGAAAAAATGTATGTTAAATAAGAGAGTCAATGTAAAGGTGTAACTCTTTATCCTTTCATATTGATCAATTTTCAATAAAGAGGAAATTAGGCCCCCAAACCCATAATGCTTTATAAACTGCATAACCCCTATTTAACTCATTTATGTGATAGTTTACCCACATATGACATATGCAATGGAATATGCAAAATTATCCTATATAAAATTAAATATTTAAATTGTTAGATATATCTCTTTCTACTTTATTGCACAAGAAATTGGCTTGTATTTGTAGAATCAGGAAACAAAATTACAAAACCGGGAAACAATGCTAATTAGGAAACATTTATGAGCTTCAAAAGGGGAAAGCTAGTCTTTGTTGGAGCCGAACTTAGGCTTATTGATATTTCAATCCACAGTGAAACATCAAAAGGCAGTCTGGCTGCGCTGTCCCCATCCCCACCAGCAAGCATGCACGCCCGCACACACATGCACACCCGCACACACATGCACGCCCGCACACACATGCACACACAGAGAGAAAGGGGTGGGGTGGGGGGAGAGAGGATAGTGAATGAATGCAGGAGAACAAATGGATAACAGAAGCAGGGATAATTTCACTATACTGGACAAGATGCACACAGCTGTTACGCCAAAATTACTACTTAACAATACATTTTCTTGTGTTTAGATGATCACTGAACAAGTATTCCATTTCATTTAATCGCTGCTTTGAATACCTTTATAACCCTTTCTAGGAAAGAAACCCTTTTGGGATAGGAACTGTAAAAATAACATGTACACAATAATATCTTGTGCAGAAATTTACAAACTCTGGGATACTTCGAAAGAATCAGAAAGCTGATTGCAAAATGCTAAATGTTCGGAAAGAATAAAAAAATTGAGTTGGGCCTCCAATGCATTCAGCCCATACGTCCTTGATGAAGTATCTCTTATCCTATCATTTCACTGGCCTCTCCTGCATCCACTTTAATGAAACAAGAGCTATATCTGCAATGAGGGTAACGGCAGAGGAGACAAGGCACCAGAAAATTGCCCTTTTGTTGGCAAAGTGCGTTTATGCTAAATTCTTAGAAAATGTTCTTTGATGAGTTAATTTTGAATAAATGCCCTCACATGCTGGAATGCAGGGCATTCCATGTAACAAACATTGAATAAACAGATGGTGAGGCCAGGTCATCATTCCTGAAAAGTTCAATAGCAAATAATTATTTTTCTCTCTTCATCTAGGGGTTAGTTTACTCTTCTGTTAGTTAGCACTAGCTTCAATGTGTAAATTTTTTTGGCCAAGGAGTACAATCCTCTTTGCTCTCCTAGAAGTGAGGAAAATCTTAACTCAGAGCAGAAGACCTTTCTGTAAAAAGAAAAGTACAGATTGAGATTGTTTAAAATTTTTTTTAAACAAGTATTTTCTTTAAGAAATAATAACTACCTAAGGGTAGGGAGTCTATGGTTCATTTAAAATAGTTTGCTACTTGAATTCTGAGATAATGAAATTCCTTAAAATCTTTTTATGATGTGTTACAGGGATTCCTAGTCCCCAGTTAACTACTTTTTAATTATTATTTGAAGTTATCTGCATGTTCACTTGAAGGTGTGTTGGAAGTGAAGAAAATTAACACATTAAGTACCCTTGGGGGAGGGCAGAATGGGACAGCCAGTTCCTTTTGCTTCAAAGGAAGCTTTGTGGAGTCCTGAAATGCCCCAGGGTGTTCTTTTTTAAATTTTCTTATATTTATTTTTTATTGTTGTTCATTTACAGTTGTCCCCATTCCCACCCCCCTTACTTTCCCCGGCCCTACCCACACCCGCCTCCCACATTCAATCCTCCCTCCCGTTGTCTTCCCAGGGTGTTCTGATGCTGTAATTCGAATTTGTTTCTTTGACTGTTGTGAAAATATTGCAAGGCGCCCTGGGAACCGAGTACAGGAAAGGAGAAAGAGTCCCCTTTCAGTACTGGAAAGGCGACTGGAATGGCCATCCAGGAAGCAGTAAAGTAGTTATGACTTCATTACTCCACTAGCGACAACTTCTGGGAGGAGTGGCTTCAACATGCCTTTTCTAAGAGATCCCTCCAAGACTAAATATCGTACTAGGAAGGCCTTTAGTTGGGAGATCACAGGAGCAATTCCTTTAGAAAAAAAAATAATAATGCTGGGAATTCCATTCTCAACGTGCAAGAAGCATGAGCCGGTCAGGATACACAGACTGTGGCCTACGGCGTTACCTTGGGTGGCACCTTGGCAGGTAGGCCTGGCATCACAGGGCTTGGAGCTTTGCGGGAGCTCGGGCTGCGGGCTCTCGACGTGGAAGCTTCTTTCTGTGTGAGGGAAGGGAGCTGCGCGCTGCCTTGGGCGCCTAGCTGCCCGCACCCTCAGCTCCGGATGACCCCAGCCGGGGAAGCTGTCGGTGCCTGGCCCCCAGGGTAGTCTCCCTGGCACATTCGCACAGCTGCTCCCCGTAAAGGAGTGGGAGAGATTATCTCCGCCCAGTTGCAAAGATGAGGTCCACGCCAGCTTCAAAGCCGGCAGATGGGATCATTTCCTAGAGGTTCAGCAAGTTCCGGCCAGGGCGACAGCGGCTTTTGAGGAGCGTAAAAAGGAGCAAAAAAGTTCCAGGCAGAGGCTTTCTTTGGAGCTCCCGCTTCCCGAAGGTCGAGGCAATCCCTGCTTTGGGGTGGGGCGGGTGGGCGGTGAGCTCTCCCGAACTCCGGCCTTTCTGGTCCCTCCCCCACCCTAAGAAAAGTCCCGAGGCTTGGGGTGTGGGGGTGGGGAGGCGTGTAAGGTGTTAAACCGGGAACTGGGAGGAGACCCGGTTACCGAGGCGTCGCTTCTCTTCTCTCTTTTTCCTTTCTAAATCGCCAATCCCGTATTCGCACGGGAGGAAAATGCCCCCTAAGTGCTCCAACGGCCCAGTTTCAAGGACCAAAGTCGGGAGGACGCTGCGCTCCAGGCCCAGGGCCGCGCGGGAATCCTCGCAGCGGGCGGGTCAACTCCAGGACCCGCGCGAGGTTTCCCAAACCGAGAGTAGATTCTACTGAGGCCGAGACGCCGGACGCTCAAAGGCGCGCGCGCCTTCCGCGTTGCCGGGAGGAAGCGGCCTCTGCAGGCCGGGGTGGGAACCGAAGGTGAGAAGGTGGACTGACGCTCCGGGGCCCCGATGTTAAGGTCCCTGGTCGCCAGGCGACGCTCTCGCAGAGAGAAGGGGGACTGGAACCTGCCCGAGCTTGCCGCCTGCAAGAGGCCCAGGGCGGAAAGGTTCGGGTTTTGTTTTAGTTTTTAATCGGGGTGGTGGGGGGTGGGGGATGGGAGTGGAGGACATTGTTTACCTACCCTAAATTGCGACTGGAAGAAAACCCCAATATTCTACCTTAATGGGGATCTCTAGCGACAAACCAGAGACCCGCCTCTCAGGGGCAGGTCTCGGTCCGCAGAGGCTGACCCAGGGGTCCTGCTGCGCACAGCTGCCCCGTCCGCGGAGCCCGCCTGGGGGGCGTCCCTAGACGGCCAGCGGGTGGTCTGTTACCTCTTCTTTCCGCTTCTCCCGGGACAGGGCCAGATAAGAACTCTAGGAGGCCCCACACCTGAAAACACTGTGGAGACACTCCCTTATTCTCTTCGAAATAAAACAACACTGAATCTCAAAATAAGGAAATGAAAACTAGACACTCAAATCTTTTTTTCTTGGCGACTCCATGGTTGGTTTGTTTGTTTTGTTTTGTTTTCTTTGTTTTTTAATTCAAAAGCAAATTTGCTGGTACCTTTTCCTGTGAGATCCCCCAGAACTCCGCCTCCCCAGGTCTGTCTGCCAGAGGTGTCCGTCGCGTAGCAGCCCCGGTGGCACCTGTGTGTGCAGCTCGAGGTCCAAACCTGCATTTTCCCCAGGAGGTTTTTTGTGCTTACAATTCTCCCGGGGCCGGTTCCTCCCCCACCCTTTGAGCGAAGCAGCTGGGTCCAGAGAAGTTGTAGCCACCGCCCCGCCCAGAGCTTCTGGACTCACAACCCAAGTCAAACAGGCCTTGAAGCCCTGGTCACCAAAGCCACTGAGAGTAACGCGCCCGACCCCTGTCACCCTGAGGTCTGGAGTTTCGGTGGCTGCCGCTGCGCTCTATTCCCGGGTGACTTTGTGGAGGAGCACAGATGGGGGACGCCTCCGGCAGGCACTTTGGGCCAGCTGATCGAGCGCCTCATTTCCCGACTTGATGGGCCGGAACCTGGGCTGACAGGGAGGCGGGGGCGCATTGGCTGCGGGAGGTCTGGGCGTTGCATTTCGGTTTGGGGATGGGAGTAGGAAAGGTGGAGGCAGTGCGGCATACGAATTGCAGAGAGACTCCGAATACCCCTCCTCCACGGACGCGAAGTTACCCCTTCCCCCGTTTTCTGTGCCAGGCACCGCTCCGCGTCTTCACCCCGGTGCCCGACGACCTCTGGGCCGAGAGCTCGGCGGCGGTCCCGGGAGGCTCCAGGCGCCGCGCGGCCTCTTCTCCCCGGGGCCTCAGCCTCCCCCAGCGAGGCGCTGCGGGCCTTTCGGGGAGGCTGCGGAGGACGGGACTCTGCCTCCGGGTGTCCCGAAAGAGCCCAGGGTTGGAGGGGGTCGTGAAAGCTGTAGTGCGGGAGGAAAAAACCCTCCATCCTGGGTGTATCTAAGGTCCAGTTCTCGTCGCGGACTGCGAACACTGGGAGAAGTCAGCGGGACTGGAGCTGAGAGTCCGAACAGCGGTGAAGGGTTGTTGTAGAAGGGTGGGGGGAAACCGCACAAGGAAACGCTTGCATCCGGGCTGCCCGACCCTCGAGCGTGGCCAAGAAAACCGTGCGATCCTGAGGAGGGCAGAGTAGCTTGTCCCTGTCCTGGCACCTGGACCGCAGCTCGGCGCGGGCGGGGAGAGGCGCCCAGGGAGAACCCGAGGCTGCGTTTAGGTGGGAGGAGGACAGCAGACTGGAGAAGTTAGGGTCACTGGGGTTCCTGCTTTTGGCCATAACTGTGATTTTATTTTATTTTTTTTCTTTCAGCTTCCTGAAGTTTTCCTCCTGGTCTCGGGAACTGGAACTCCGACTCTGCTCAAGGCGTTGATCCTTGGCTGGGCCTTGAAGGAGGCTAAGGGGGATCAGGTCTGTGACCTTAGGAAATCCCCAATCTTTGCACCTGGGCAAAGTACCCCACCCCCTTCCCTCACCCGCTCCGCAGGTGCTGGGAAAGTCGCCACTCTCTAGGGAGTCAAGAAAGTGTCACGTGGGTCAGGGCATCTAGACAAAGCACAACTCAAAGATCAAAGGGTGGTCCTTGGGCCAGTAGCATCACCTTCACCTGGAGTGTACAGAATCTCAGGCCACGCCCAGCTCTGCAGAGCCAGACCCTACCTTTAAAATGGCTCTCCAGGAGAGTCATGTGCCTCTAGTTGAAGCCCTGGCCTAATTTATAGAGCCTTAGTTTAGCCACTGCTGACTTGCCCGGCTGTGCCTCCTCCACCCTCTTCATCATCTGTCAAATGGAAGTTGTTCCCGAGGTCCTAGGGGACCTCCTAACGCCCCAGGACCCACTTCAGACCAGTGAAATTCGGATCTCTAGTGGGTGGAGCCCAGGCAGCAGTACATTTTTAAGTTCCATAGGTGATTCTAGCAGAAGCCGGGAATAACTAGTGGAGAAATACCCACTTTTACAGATTAACACAGATACAATCTGACCTCTGTGCAAGAGAGCAAGTACAATGGTTAAGGCCTCTGGGCCCCGGAGTCTGAGTCATTCCAGCTTCAGCGACTGTGGCCTTGACCAGCTAATTAACCTTGCTTGCTCCAGTTTCCTTATCTGTAAAATGAAGTTGATGATAATGCCTACCACAAAGGGTGTGGTGCAGATTTAGAATCAAACATTTAGAATAAAATTTAATAAATGTTAACTTATAAGGTCAAGTCCCTCAATCTTTCCTTTCAAACCACAATGGGAGACTACTTATAATATAATTTGCCTTCCAGCCTGCCCCACATTCCAGGGCACAACAGCTTGATTTTGCTTCAGTATTCACATCTATTAAAAAAAAAACATTTTATACATGAAAATCAATATTTTAAATCACTTAGCAATTTAGTAAACCCAGCCCTTTAAGAAGGTTGATTTTGCTACCTCTAATGATTGTATCCCCAGCCCATCAGTTTTAGAAGCATGAATGAAGTGGGCTCCCAGCTCTGTGTCTTGCCAAGACAGCCACCAAATAAAAAGCTTGGAGGGCTTGTGAAGAGACAGAAGGCAGGGCTCCACCCACCGATCCCGATTCTGTAGCCCTCCCCCACAAAGTAATGCTGATGCTTCTGGTCAGAGGGAGTCCCAGTGTGAGAACCACAAAGCCAAAAATATATTTTGGATATATTACCTTAAAATATACTATTGAAATTAATTTTACCCATTAACTTTTACTTTTAAAACAAACATAAACACAGACAGTAAGATTATTACAAGGAGTAGGGGGTGTGGGAATAGGAGAGAAGCGAGAGATGTTATTTAAAGGTGTAAGCTTGCAACTAACAGGTACATATGTCCTGGAGAGCTAATGCACAATATATAGAGACAGCAATATTGTATTATAATAATCAATAGTGCTCAGAGAGTAGACTTTAATTATTCCCATCACAAAAAAGAAATGATAATTATATAACATAATAGAGGTGCTAACTATCACTACAATGGCAATTTATGTATTATAGTATTATATACTATAATACATAAATGTATCAAATCAACACCTTGTAATCTTAAATATTACATAATATTGTATGTCAAATATATTCATTCACTGACTCAGCCACACTTTAAGGCAGCTGTGAATCTGCTCATTTCTCCTACCTTTTTAAAAGGGGGTGGGGATTCATTTTATGGGTTTTTAGGTATCACAAGGTGGAGGAGAGTGGTACTTTGCATTTGTTGGACAGCTTGTCTTAGCATTCAAGCCCTTCAATGCATTATTACTTTAAAAATAACATTAGCAGCAGGACATGTAACCTTTATGGTAGCAGCCTGCTTTTGGGATTCTGTTTTTTTAAGAGTGTCCTGTGTATTAGCTTCAATCTAATGTCCCTTGGTATTGAAGACTTGACAAAGGATCAGGATCTGAAAACTATATGGTAGATGTGCTTCTCACAGCCTGATAGTTAACCCAAGTGCTGCTAAAAGGCTGTCCGTTACTTCTGTCCAAGAGGACGAAATTTGAAATAGACCTTGAGAGAGGTATGAATGGACATGGATGGATATTGCTCTTTGTTATGTGGCTAAAATAATACATTTCACACATCATTTATTATATACCCTTATAACATTATATTGTGGTTATTTTTTATGTTTTCCCTGCTAGTTGAGAACTCTTCAAGAGCACCTCTGTATTGAATTTATACCTCTCCCCAATGCCTTTCTTAAGGTCTGGAACATCACGCGTGCAAAGTAAGCTTTCCTGATAGGCTTTGTTATTTCCAGGAGTCACTATTGCCCACCAAATGCATGAGGTTAAAATACTTTGTAATCATAATGTTTTATAAATATTCATACATTATCAGTGGTTGAGGTCCATTATATAAACAGACATTTATGGGTATTTATATCAGATACTGTTCTAAGCTCTGTTCTAAATGAATCAACAAGACACTAGGCATTTCTCTGTCTTCAGACCTTGGCCCCTGCCTTTCCTTACACCGGGAATGTCCTCCTCTCCCCTCCATCTCCCCATGACTCTATCACTCCCCTCCATCAGGTCTGTCTTCAGAAATTTCCTTATCACTGAGGTTTTCCCCGGACATCCTATTTTAAATGATACCCTCGGTCCCCACAGCTATACTCCCCATTGTTCTTCCCAGCTTGATTTTTTTCTCCCTTACAACAACATATAACTTTTTTAACCTCCCTGTATTGCATCACATCTAAGGTGTCATGTAATGAAGACACACCATCATTTTGTTAATTACTAAGAAAGGAAACCTGCTGCCAATTAAACCATGATATGCATTGATTAATACTCATTCTTTTTTATTTTTTATTGTCATTCTATTGCAGTTGTCCCAATTTTTCCCCCTTTGCCCACCTCCGCCCAGCCCACCCTCCCACTCCCACTACAATTCATTCTGACTTCAGAGCATTAAAGTGAAAAAAACAATCTATGTGGCTTAGAATCAAACAAATACAGTACTGCAAAATGCATTCATTTACATTATCTATTGTCTGGCTTCTTTCAGTAGAACTAAGATTTCAATCTTTTTATTCTTTTAAACTCCTAATTTCCCAGTGCCTTGAACACTCCCTAAAATATAATAGGCATTTAAAATTGTGTTGAATGTGGGAAAATAAAATCCAGGTCTTCAGGGGTGTGGCCAGAGATCAAGTACTAGTTATTAGGGAGGCAATATAATGTTTAAATAGCAGATAGCAAGAAATTTTCCATGGCAACTAAGAGGAATGTGTCTCCCTCAGCCCGGCAGGGTTCTTGTGTAGGCACTGTGGTCTGGGAGGAAGTTCTGGGTGGCAGGGTGTGGGGGTGTTGGGAATAACCACACTGGTCTCAAAGGGAGAGAGAGACAGACAGTGTAGGGGAGGCTTTTCCAAGCAGAAGGAACAGTGTTGAAGCCCAGGGATTTACATGAAAATGGAAAGTTAGGAGAACCAAAAGTTAGTCCCTATGACCACAATATGTATTGTGTCTGAAGCTGTGATTCCCAAACTTGAGCATGCATCAGAAGCCCCTGGAGGGCTTGTTAAAGCAGATTGTTAGAGCCCACCATGGAGATTCTGGTTCAGTAGGTTCCAGGGTACAGCAAGAGAATTTGCATTTCCACCAGGTTCCTAGGTAATGCTGATGCTGGAGGTCCAGTGCCACATGGTAAGAACTTCTGACATTATTCATCACGAGAATAAAAGGTTTGTAATAATGTATAGTGATGGATGTTAACTAGACTGATCACGGTGATCGTTTCACAATATATACAAATATCAAATCATTCTATTGTCCCCCTGAAACTAATATGATGTGATGGGTCAATCTTATCTAAATAAAGAATTTTTAAAAAAGAATAGTTTCTTGGGTGGTAACTTTACAATAGTAAGGGAAAACATTCTAATAATAAAATTTAGTTAATATTTCTGACTAGTAGAACCTAAAGTCTTAGGTTCAATTTACTAACCAGAGCTCTAAGATGACTTTTAATAAGAATCAGAATTTTTTGAAGTACTAGAGGATAGTAAGAACAAAAAGCAAAAACTAGAAAAAGGAAAAGAAAGCACAAGTCTGGAGAGTTGGAGAGAGGATCAGTCATTTCAGCTGGTGTGACTTCATGTTCTGCCTGAAAGGGTGACAGAAGCTGGTGGCAGGGGGAGGGGACATGGAGACGACTTAGGGACAGCGAGAGGGCATCAAGGGCCTTTTGTAAGTTCCTGAACGCAGCTTTCTGAGATGTGAATAAAATAGAGTGTAGAAGGTTTTATGTAGCTTTGTAAATACATGATAGGGGAAAGTAAACACCTTTTTGGTGCCTAAGTTTTGTTTGCCCTCTTGTTCTTCAGAGGAGCCCGGTTCTCTCTCAGTCTTTTCATGGGAAGAGGCCAAGAAGGGATTAAACGTGATTTAGACAAAAAGCTAAAGAGTTGCCAAAACGGCATGTTCTGAGAATCAAACATTTATTTCAAACAAACGTTATGGAGCTATTTCAAAGGCTGATTTACAATCACGGGATGGCATAGCTGGAAGGAGCTGCAGAGGAGAACTTCTTCAGTCCAATTCTTGTTCCAAAGAGGAAACTGAGGGCTGGAAGGATTAGATGCTGGGATACATCTTTCCTGTTTCCAGTTTTTACATCCCCAGCAATAAAAGTGAAAACATGCCCAAAGAAAGTGTTACACTGTTGGAATGACTCAGCCTCCCTTTTCTAACCCTCAACACCCACAGCTTCACTCCTACCATCTCCCTGGAAACCATGGAGACCATCCTCACATGCCTTTTATCTCTACCTGTGCCAGGCACCCCAGGGTGCCCGCCCCAGGTCGTCCTAACACAGCTCTGAAAACTCCCTTACTGATGCCATCTCCCATCCCTCCCATCTTCTGAAACTCATGATCAGTCACAGCAAATTTCCCTGAATCCTCAACTTCTCTGAAAATTTCTGTCACCTGTTTGCTCCAGCTTGGATCTGGATCTCAAATGCAGACAGTCCTCTCTGTGCAGCCCTCTCAAGGGGGAGCTGTTATCTCCCAAGCTCCTCATGCTGGGTCTGAGGGCGGGTCTGTGTCTTCTTTGCTCCTCATTGCTATTTCCCAGACTATTCACTCCTCTTTCCTCCCTAAGCCCCCTACCACCCCAACTGTGAATTTGATGTCATCAGATTGTGACTCCACTTACTCGTTCCGATACTACCGTGCACTCTTGCGCCATCCCAAATCGGGGGCATGTCTCATCGAATATGTTAGCTATAGATTCACTGTCACTCTCTGTCATTCCTACTTTGTCATGTGGTTTCAGTATCCATAGAGATGACTTTCTAACACCATGACCTCTAATTCCTCAAGCTGCTCTCCATAAATGGTCTTGTTTAACCTCCTACGTCAGCCACTGAGTGCATGGTCCGATTTCCTTCCAGTCATTGCTCCATTTCTCTGCTTCTCTTCATAGCACAACTCTTAGAAATAATTTTCTACACTCATTATCTCCAGAGTCCCACTCTCATTCTCTTGGACCCACTTCATTTTTATCCCCACGGTCCAAGCAAGATGATCTTATTGGGGTGTGATGGTCTTGTGATGAGCCAACTTGATTAAACTAGGCTATTCATATAGTAATTTAAGTGTTCCTGTGGAGATATTTTGTAGATGTGACTAAAGTCCAGAATCAGTTGATTTTAAGCAAGGGAGATATTTCAGACACTCTGATGGGCCTCATCCAATCAGTTGAAGGCTTTAAGGCTTCCCTGAAGAAAAAAAATCTGCCTGTAGTCACAAGCTTCAGCCCTTGCTGAAAGTTAAAGCCTGTCTTTCCCAATAACCTGCCCTTTAAACATAAGACTTACCCAGCCAACCCCCACAACTGCAGATGCCAATTCCTCGCAAAAAATCTCTTAGAATATGTCTCTTTTTTGCTTAATATTTATTTTCCTACTGTTCTGTTTGAGCCCTAATTGGTTGAACCCTAACTGGTATGTGAGGTTTTTCATGATTT
Source organism: Pteronotus mesoamericanus (assembly GCF_021234165.1). Classification (NCBI taxonomy): domain Eukaryota; kingdom Metazoa; phylum Chordata; class Mammalia; order Chiroptera; family Mormoopidae; genus Pteronotus; species Pteronotus mesoamericanus. Next base: position 28,218,483 of record NW_026555105.1, on the reverse strand, counting down.
CCAAGCTGCTAAATCCAATGGCAAATCCTCAGGTCTTACCTAACCTATTGGCGGAATTAAACACAGTGACCATTTCCTCATTCTGGGAGCACTTTCAGGACACTGCCCTCTCCTGGTGACTCATGGATCACGGGCTTCTTCACAGTTCCCTTCGGTGATCCTTCCTCAGGTTTCCGCACTCCTAAGGCTGGAACACCCAGCCCTCAAACCACTTCTCTTCTTTTTCTAAACGCAGTTGGTTCTATCATGCAGTCTTGTTTCTTTAAATGAAATGTATATGTTGATGACCTTAAAATTTCACCACAAGTGAATCAGCTGCCTAGTCAACATCTCCACTGAAATATATAAAGGCATTTCCAACTTAACATGTCCATGATAGTTGATTTTAGGTGTCAACTTGGCAAGGTTATGGTGCCCAGATGTTTGGTCAAACACCAGAGCAGATGTTGTTGTGAAGATTTTTTTTTTTTTTAGATGTGAGCAACATTTAAATCAGTAGATTTTGAATAAGGCAGATTACCTTTCATAATATGGATGGAATATGGATGGGCCTTACTCAATCACTTGAAGGCCATACGAGAAAGAGACTGAGTTTTCTTCTCTGAGGAAGAAGAGATTCTGCCTCCTGACTGTCTTCAGACTAGAGCTGCAAAATCAGCTCTTCCTTGGATCTCCAGCCTGCTGCCTGCCCTGAAAATTTCAGACTTGCCAGCATCCATAATCATGTGAGCCAATTCCTTAAAATACATCTCTCTCTCTCTATATATACACTCTATTGGCTCTGTTTCTCTGGATAACCCTGACTAATACAATGTCTAAAACCAAAACACACCCTCTGTCCCCTCCCCTTAAAGCCCTGATTCCTCTCAATCTTCCCTGTTACAGTGAGCAGCATCTCTAATTGTTCAGACCAAAAGCTTCTAAACCACCATTGACTTCTCCCATTCCCTCATACTCCACGTCCAAATTCATTGGCAAATGTTGCCAACCCTCCCTCTACAGCAAATCCATGGTCTGACCACTCTGACCATCTTTATTTCTATCTCCTGGTCTAGGACATCATTGCCTCTCATTTAGGAAAAAACCTCCTAGTTAGTCCCCTGTTTGTACTTTGGCCTTTTAAAAAAATAGGGTATCAAGAGTGATTCTACAGTATAAGACCATGTCACTCTCTCCTCAAAACTCTGCAGTGGTTTCATGTTTCACTTGGGTGGAAAAGCCAAGCCTATAAAGATCTATATGATGTGTCCACTATGACTTCTCCTACAATCCCTCAACCCTCTTCACTCTCCTCATATTCTGGACAGTCTCCTGCCTCAGGCCCTTTGTTCTTGCTGCTCCCACTGCTGGAAATGCTCATCAGTAAGAATTAAGTTTGTCTGTGAGAGGTGGAAAACCCAAAACAACTGTGGCTGAAACAAGACAGCAGTGTATTTCTTTCAAAGTGAAACTCCAGGGCTGGTAGGCTATTCCATGGTCTCAGAGATTCAGGCTTCTCCAACCTGGAAAGGTCTTCATTCTCAATAATCCAACTAGAAGGAAAGAGCAAAAGGTACAGGAAGAAATGGGTCCAAGAAGAGACAACTGTTGTCTTTTAATGAAGGTCAGCTAAATTGTCTACTGGATACTTGCGCTGGCATTCCATCACCTAGAACATAGTTGCATGGTCATACCATGCTTCAAGAAAGCCTGAGAAATGTAGTAGTTATTCTGAGATGCCATGAACCTTGCCGAAATTCATAATTTCTATTCTTGAAGAAAGTGGATGGAAGGATATTGAGAGGAATGCCTGAAGTCCCTACCTCAGCAATGTTTTTTACCTTGTAAAAGATTTTTATTTATTTTAGAGAGGGGAAGGGAGGGAGAAAGAGAGAGGGAGAAACATCAATGTGCGATTGATTCTTGCACATCCCCAACTGGGGGCGTGGCCTGCCACCCAGGCATGTGCCCTGACTGGGAATTGAACCAGCAACCTTTCAGTTCACAGGTTGGCATTCAATCCACTGAGCCACACCACCCAGGGTTCTATCTCAGCATCTTGTAGAAAGACAAAGATGCACAGTGTGGCTTGTATAGAGTGGCGTGAGATTAAATCTGAGACTAGGTGGGGGTAGAAAATTATTTCTAAAGATAGTTGCCAAAAATTCCTCCCATTTTTGTACATTTATGTCACTCCTTCTCAATCAAGAAGAAGGTCTATCTTTCCTTTTCTTGAGTCTGGGCTGCCGTTGTGACTTGCTTTGACAACAGAAGAGGTAAAGGTAATGTGCATGATTTGACTTAGGCTTTAAGAATATTGGCAGCTTCCTTTGCTTTCCTCCTGAGAAGGAGATTTTCTTCCTTCTGGGAAGAGAGGTGTGAAACTGATCACTAAACACCCAGAGACCACATATAGAGAGAGGGAGGAGCCCACGCAGCCATCCCAGCTGAGGTACCAGACATGTTAATAAAGCCATCTTGGACATTTCAGCCCCATTTGAATTCTCATCCAAATGCAAACATACAAGTGACATTAGCCAGCACCAAATGGAGCAGCAGAGCTGATCAGCTGTTCTTCTGCTGAACATCATGAGAAATAATAACTTGCTGTTGCTATAAGCACTAAGTTTTGGGATGGTTTGTTACGCAACAATAGATAACTGAAATAGCAGGAGCCGCATCATGTGAAGCTTCAGGCTCAGGAAAGGGGTTGGGCTTTTATTTTTAGTTTAGAGGGAAGCATCTTAAACAGATAAGTAACAGGATACAGTTTATACTTCAAGAGAGTCACTCTGCTACTGTGTGGACAGAGGGTTGTAGTGGCTCAAGAATAGATGGAAATGAAACCAGAAGCTCATGACAGTTGTCAAAATGAGACAGGACAGTGGCTACACCGAGGGTGATTATTCCAGTACTGTGTAGTATTTATTCTAGAAATATTTTGGAGGAAGAACCTGTAATACTTACGGATTAGACAAAGGGGATGAGAGTAATGAAAGACTATTCCTAGAATTTTAATCTGAGGCTGGGAAGATGGTAATACCTTTAATAACTGAAATATGAAGGCACAGGTGAAAAAACAAACCCAGGAATTCTGTTGTGAATGACTTCGGTGTGCAGTGCTGAGTATGCATCCAATGGCAGTGTTAAGTGAAGATCAGGGAGGAGGAATGGCTGGACACGCGAATTTGTGAGTCTGATTACTAAGGATCCTTCTTGCTACTTCAGGGCTGTGTTGCTTTCCCCTGCCTCTTAGTGCAGGGTCTACTTTCTCACAGAAATGCAAGTTATTAGTGAACCCAAACATTAGATTTTCACATTGAGAAGAAAAATTAGAAAAGCATCTTGTCCTTGAGACATCCTCGTGACTTTCTTGGCACCTGGCACATGCATGCACTGGACCTAGGATGATTAATGGGCAAGATTGTTCATGACCCAATTATGGGCTGTTTCCCCCATTATAAACTGTTTGAAATCTGGAAGGCTGGCTGGATTCCATATCAACTGGAAACACTACCATAATTGTATTTTTTAAGTCAATCAAATAAAAACACCAAAAGGACACCCCTCAGTCATATCTTTATAGGTTTTGTTGTTATTAAAATACAGCACAGATTACAGCATCTGTGTACATTATGTTTTCTTCCATATTCATTAAAATATTTGAGATGGGAAATAAAGATCCAGAACTGACTAGCTCTCACTGGTTTTGGTGATCAGCTTTGATTATTCAAGAGCAAGTTATTATAAATTATTCATGACCTTTGTTGTCTATATTTCTCATCATACAGTTTCCATACAAGATGATAGGCAGTGAAAGAGAAAAGAGAGAGTAAAAACTTCTTAATATTTTCCCTGATTGGCTGATCCATTAAGAAAATGTCAAGACTCATCTTTTTCCTGATATCGAGGAGTTTGCTGCCTAGTAGGGAAGACAATACATATACATGGGCATCTGGCAAACACTGGCAGCTGGAGATACAACTTATTTATTTCTCTTAATCAAAATAAGGCTAATTTGAATCTTTTCCCCTGATCCCACTAACTCTCCAGGTTGAGGGGAAGGGAGTCCAGTGTGGCAGACACGGTGCCCTACTCCTCTCTCCTGTCCTCCTTGCAGCTTTGGAGTGTGGTCTTGGCCATGCGTCCTGCCTCATGCGCTTGTGATGCTGGGGAGTTATTACCCTCAACAGATCCTTCACCAAGGAGAGGAGAAAGTTGGAAGATAAATAACCCTTTGATTTTACCCCAGGACAATTGAAAGGTGAGTGCTACACTGTCCTCAGAGTACCCAGCAAGATTGAGCCCCAGTTACCCATAGCAGAAACATCCTCCGTAAGTATAACTTTACTGCCCCCCAAATTCCTTGTTGTGTTTCCTGGAGTCACCTCCCAAATACAATACTAGTCTGAGGGTCTGCTTTTTTGAGAACACACACTGAGATGGCCAGCATCACTTAACTCTCTTCTTTCCCTTCTTTTGGACTGTTCAATGACACTGTGAGGACCTGGGGAGTAGGGCAGCCTCCCATCTCTCAGTTGCATAGGTCACCTCTGCTATTTTTCCTGTCGCAGCCAGCATGGCTGGTGCTCCATGTCTAAGGCAGCCCTATGCTCCTGTAAAGGCTTGTATGTAGTTGGGCAGTCTTTCCAGGGCCACTGCCCACACATGCTCAAAGCCTGTGTCTTTGAGGGCCCTTTATTGCTTCTCTCCAAAAAGCTGGAGAGCTGTGTTCCCAGTGCTTGGCTTCTCAGCTTGTGGTACATTCATCTCCTTCCCTTTTGTTTACTTAGCTTTACTGGGTGAGATCAAGGGCCAGCAAACTTCCTCTGTAAAGAGCAAGATAGTAAATATTTTAGACTTTTTGGGCCATACTGTCTCTGTCATAACAGTTTTTTAACCCTGCTGTTGTAACATGAGAACAAATGTAAGGCTGCCAGTCAAGATGGAAGCATAGGTAAACATGACTCATTTCCTCATAGAACTGCAGCAACAATTACAAATAGACTGAAAAATAAGTATCACCCAAAATTGTCAGAGAATTAAGCTGTATGGAAGTCTGACAAGCAAGAATTTAAAGACGGGTAGGAGGGGCAGAGATGTGGAGACGCACAGAAAGGTGCAGAGAGGTAGAGTGGCACAGAGGGGCATGGACACATGGAACAGATGGTCCCACACTCACATGTGGTGGATAAAAATTAGGATGGATACCTTGAAAGCAAGGGATCCCAGCCCCAGACCAGACCACCTGGCACAGGGTTCCAGCACCAGGAAGATTCCCCATAACTTCTGGCTGTAAAAATCTGTTGGGGTTGGGGCAGTGGAAGAAACTGTGGGATTCTCAAGACACTCTCTTTAGGGCTTCTCAGGGCCTGCAGTGGACTTAGGACTCAGACAGAACCACCCCTTCTGGGATTCAGCACCAGGGCAACAGCTAGAAGGGCACCAGAGGGGTTAGAGGAAAAAGGGGAGAAAGTAAAGTGACTGGCAAGGGGGTGAGTGCTGGGAGACAGCTTCCTCCTGGACAAAGCTCCAGAGGCCAAGCAGCAGCACTGTCCTGTCTCCAAGCCTTCCCCTACACAGAGCCACAGAGCAGCAACACCATATCTGAGACCTCATCAACGTAGTTCACACCAGTTGCCCTGCTCTAGCAATTACCTAAGGCTCTGCTCCATACAACTTACAGGTATGTTTTCCACAAAAGGTCATGCTATTAAGACAGGGAGTCAAAGAAGGTCTACCTAATACACAGAAACAAATACTGGGAGGCTGCCAAAATGAGGAGACAAAGAAATATGGCCCAAATGAAAGAATAGAACAAAACCCCAGAAAAAGAACTAAATGAAATGGAGATAAGCAACCTGTCAGATGCACAGTTTAAAACACTGGTTATCAGGATGCTCCAGGAACTCACAGGATACTTCAGCAGCCTAAAAAAGCATCAGGCAGAAATGCAGGTTACACTAAGTAAAATAAAGAAAAGTCTACAGGGAACCAACAGTGGAGGGGGTGAAACTAAGAATCAAATCAACAATTTGGAACACAAAGAAGAAGAAAAAAAACATTCAAACAGAACAGCAAGAAGAAAAAAGAATTTTAAAAAATGAGGATAGGTTAAGGAGCCTCTGGGACATTTCTAAATGTACCAAAATCCAAATCACAGGGGTGCGGGAAGGAGAAGAGGGGTACCATAAGTAAAAACAAGAAATTGAAAACTTACTTGAAAAAATAATGAAAGATAACTCCCCTAATAGGAAGAAGGAAATAGACATACAAGCCCAGGAAGCACAGAGTCCCAAACAAAATGGACCCAAAGAAGACCACATCAAGACACATCATAATTAAAACACCGAAGGTTAAAGATAAATAGAGAATCTTAAAAGCAGCAAGAGAAAAGCAGATAGTTACCTACAAAGGAGTTCCATGGGACTGTTGCGCTGATTTCTCAAAAGAAACTTTGTAGGCAAGCAGGAGATGGCCAGAAGTATTCAAAGTGATAAAAGCAAGGACCTACAACCTAGATCACTCTATCCAGCAAAGATATCATCTAGAATTGAAGAGCAGATAAAATACTTCCCAGACCAGATAAAATTAAAGGAGTTCATTATTACCAAGCCATTGTTATATGAAATGTTAAAGGGACTTATTTAAGGAAAAGGAGAAGAGAAAAACAATGAACACTAAAATGGCAATAAATTCACAACTATCAACAACTGAATCTAAAAAACAAACTAAGCAAAGAATAAGAACAGGAACAGAATCATAGATATGGAGATCATATGGAGGGTTATCAGCTGCGAGGGTGAAGGGAGATTAAGGGGGAAAATGTGCAGGGATTAAGAAACAAAAATTAGTAGGTACAAAATAGACAGGGGGATGTTAGGAACAGTAGAGGAACTGGAATAGCCAAGGAACTTATATGCATGACCCATGGTCACAAACTAAGAGGGGAGATTGCTGGAGGAAATGGGGGTACTGGGTGAGGGGGGCAAAGGTGGAAAATTGGGAAATTTGTAATGGCATAATCAATAAAATAGATTTTTTAAAAAACTATAGGTCATACACAAATGGGTGAGGGTGGCGTGTTCCAGTACAACTTTACAGACACTGAAATTTAAATTTTATATCATTTTATGAGTCAATGATGTTCTCTTTAATTTTTTTCCCAACTGCTTAGAAATGTAAAACTATTCATTGCTCATGAGCTATACAAAACAGGTAGCTGATCAGATTTGGTGTGTGGGTAACACTTTGCTGATTCCTAGGCTAGACTTTTAAAAGCAAAGTCTGTTTAGATTTTACTATGCTGCTAAACTCCTTTTTGATTGGTATTATTTAAATAAAATCTGATTAATGTTAGAAGTATGTTAGATTTATAGTTCTGACGTATTATTGACAAATAAATGCTTCTAGGGTAGGGATACCATCCCTTTTTACTCTCCCCATTGCACCTCATGTGGGTGGTATACATACATTAATAATAATAAAACCAAAAGCAAAAAGCTTATCTGTTCTTTACTATATGCTATGTGCTGCACTGTGGGACTCACTCAATCATTTCTTCATTTGAAGAAGAAATGATAAAACCTGCACTAACAGGTTGCCATGACATTGTGTCTGTGGCAATGCTTTGTTAATTGCAATTGTAAAATGTCAGGTGGTATTGTGATCATGGGTTTTAGGCATAAGGAATAATGGTCTGTGGTTTGTAGAGAAGAAAAATTTGGAAATTAGAGCATAAATGGATTCTATTCTTTAATTTTCTGCTGGGTGGCTTTGTCACCTTGGGCTTACCAATTTCTACATCTGTATAGTGGTGATAATGTTTTTGACCTACCTGTAACATGAGAATAAAATAAGGGCAATTTTAAAATGCTATCAACATGTAAAATTTAACTTTAACACTAAGGGTCTGTGCTGAGGGAGGTGTGTGTGAGTATATACATGTGTGGTTTGGCAGAAATCTAAGATGGTCTCTAATATTCATGCCCCCTTGTATACATAGCCTATATAACTTCTTCCTCTTGAATGTGGGCAGGACTGTGACTATGATACATTTCACTCCCTAGATGAAGTTATATTACATTACAAATTTGAAGGAATTTTGAACATATAGTCAGGGTAAGAAACCAGTTGACTATCAGTCAGTCAAAATGAAGATTATCCTGGGTAAGCCTGGCCTACTCAAGTGAGCCCCTAAAGAGGCAGGGTCATTTCGGAAAGAAGGGGAATAAAACAGAGAGATTGGCCTTGAAGAAGTCAGCAGCCATGTTGTGAAGAGAGCCTACAGGTGGGGCCGTGTGGTAAAGGACTGTGGGCAGCGTCTAGGAGGAAAGAACTGCTCCTTACCAACACACAGCAAGGAGGTGGGGACCTAAGTCCTACAAATGCAAGGAACTGAATTCTGCAACCAGTTGAATTTGTAACGGGTGCTGAGTCACAGATGAAAATGCAGCCCAGCTGAGATGATTTCAGCCTGGTGAGACACTGAGCAGAGGATCCGGCCACTCCGCCCGGACTTCTGATCTACAGAACTGTGAGGTAATAAATAGGTTTACAAAATGTTGGTGGTAATTTGTTTTGTAGCAACAGAAGACTAAAATAATATCAACTTACTGTTTAAATGGGGTGATAAAAGAAAGCATGCAAAAGCCAGAGTAAAAAATAAAAGACAGACCAGAATTAATTGTTAACTGATATGATCTGAGTCCTAAGTTCTGCATTCCCTTCTGAAAAGGGCAGAATGAGAGAGGGTGTGGAGGGAAGAGGGCTTCATGGGTGGAATATTCTTGACATCTGCTTTCTCTAAATGGAAGGAAGAAGGAAAGGAGTGCCCTTGGAGAAGGTGGGACTGGAGCATGGGAACTTTGCGCTTCCTTATAATGTGAAGTCACAAAGACAAAGACAGATAGTGTTTACAGAATTAGGCACTAGTTGACTGTGTCACATGCTGCTCAGAGCTTCATATCAGCACATAGAAGTGACCAATGGATTTGGCTAGGGGAAGGCCATCCATATCTTGAGTAATATCATTGGACATGATAGGAGTTTTAAAAGTGAATTTACCTTCACACTTATGGGCAATTGATATTCAACAACAGTGCCAAGACAAAAATAAATTCAAGATGGATCAAGGACCTAAGTCTAAGAACTAAAGCTATAAAACTCTTAGAAAAAACCAGGCACATATTGTAGTGATTTTGGATTAAGCAATGGTTTCTTGGGGATGACACCAAAAGCAGAAGCAACAAAAGAAAAACTAGATAAATTGGAATTCATCAAAATGAAAAACTTTTTAGCTTCAAAGGACACCATCCAGAGAGTGAAAAGACAACTCACAAACTGGGAAGGTTTTTTTTTGCTAATCACATATCTGATAAGGAACTGATATTTTAAATGTAGAAAGAATTCCTACTATTCAAAAGTAAAAGGACAAACCTAATTTTGAAAAGAGAAAGATTTTGAATAAATCTTTCTCTAAAAAAGGTATACAAATGGCTAATAAACAAATGAAAAAATGCTTACTATAATTAATACCAGGGAAATGAAAATCAAAACCACAATGAGTTGCCACTATACACACACTAAGATTGCTGTGATTGAAAATATTTTACTAATAATCATTAACATTGCATCTTTTTATTAAAAATAAATAATTTCCTAGAAATTATTTTATAGTTGTTGCAAATCTCTTTACTGTCCAGCTTCATAGAAATCATCTGAATTGATATGTTTTTCTTCAGTCTGCTGCAATATGTTATTTTCATTTAAGTATATGAAGAAACTTTGACTTCCCATTCGATGGTTTCAGACAAGAGGACCTCACAGATTCTCTGAAAGGCAATTAGGGACAAATTGGTCCACAAAGGGGTCCTTGGTGCATACTTTGAGAACCAGTTTTATAGACTATTCCCATTATACCAGAATTTCCCACAGAGATAACTACTATTCTGTCCCTGTCCTTCAAGATTAACTTGGCCTTCTCTTGCCCTTCAGATACATGGAACCATAAGGTAAGCACTTTGGTGCATTCCATTGTGTGGATATACTATATTTTATTGATCCATTTTCTTACTGGTGCGCATTTGAGTTGTTTCTAGTTTACTGTTGTGAATGGAGAACGTATTTTTTTGGTGAACACCTGTACTCATTTCTCTTGGAGTGCAATTTTTGATAAGATGAGCAGGCAGATGTTTAGCTTAATAAACTTCCAAGCCATAGAAAATATTTGTACTTGTTGAATTTTATTTCAGCATATATTATTTAGCATAAATTTAACATCTTTTCTATTAATATATATGCTTCTATATTTTATCTTTTTAAAATGATGCTCTAAAATCAATGTCACTTCCCAAAACTATGTATCTCCATTAATAAACTGATGAATTTAAAAAAGTCCTGTTTCCTTTATGGAATTGAGCAAAGTGATACAGTGAAGTAATTCCCCATTTACCTGTCTTCCATTTTTCTGGCAACTTTAATCAAGGACCCACAACTCAAACAAAAGAATCCCCAAACAATTAGTTGATATCAGCAGCCAAGGATGTCACATGATGCAATTTTGTTGCCTTGGCAGCCCAAAGAAAGGAATGAGAAGGTTTAAAATCAGACAAACAAAAATTTTTTAAAAGAAAGGGAGAAGTAAAAGAAGACAGAGGTATAGGTATGTCAAATGACAAAATTGAACGCATCAGCAGTCTAAGTTAGAGGACGTGAACAACAGATCATCAGAAAATTGCAAAAGAAAATAGACCTACACACATTGAGATGCAAAAGACCAAACATTGCAGCTTAGTAGCCTGGGGTCATTCAATGGAAAGCTATGTAGCCCTCAAATCCACGACTCCAGTGGCTTCCTAAAATGTTCAGTCTCTTGAGTTCTGAGATGACAGTTTTATCATCATCCTATACCCCAGGCTTGTCTGTATCAGCTATTGCCACAAAACAGATCATCCTAAAATACAGTGACTCAAAATAACATCCATTTACTATTTCTCATAAATTTATAGTTTGGCTGGGTAGTCCCACTGGTGTGGGAAAGGTTGGGTTTGTCTCAGATGTATTTGCATACATCACTGTCAGCTGGTCAGATAAATGAAATGATTCAACTCTCCACAAGTCTCCCCATTCACCAGCAGGCCAACCTGTGCATTTGTTTTCATGGTGGTGGCAGAGATCCAAGGGGAGAAAAAAAAATGTGCCTCTGTTTGTGTCCAGTTTGTTGCTATCCCATTGGCCAAAGCAAATTACATGGCCAACCCCCGAGTTAGTGCAGAAGGTTGCTCCCAAAGGAAATAGACACAAGAAGGCTTAAAATACTGAGACCATAAATAAAATCCACCTACTGCACTGGCTGGCCTAAAACTATAATTACAGATATTTTTTTGAAAAGCCTATTACTAGTATAGACCTAATTGAAAGTGTAGGGGATAATAATGAGCTTCTAATAAACATTTGGTCAATGAATAAAGTTAATTAAACGCTGAAGATGTGTCTAATATAACCATTTGCGTGGTAGTTAAGGCATGTAAGATTCATAATTTTGTAGTATGGTGCTATAGACTGTAGAGTTCAATATGCTGTGTTATGAGTACCACACTCTAAAACACATACTAAGTTTTTTCTTAGGAAAAATAAAAGATAGGATGTAAAAAGCTGTGAGTAAATGTTGAGAAAATTAAATATAGAATTGTTTGAAAAGAGTAAACAGTAAGTATTTTGATGGACCAGTATAACACTCCCTCATTCAAATTATATGATATCAAAGTACAGAAATGATGAAGTTTCAAATTATTTTCTTCCCTTGATATGTTTTAGGTACATTCTGATTCACCTAAAGCTGTTGGGTCATGGTGTGAGTAACCAGGTTACAATATTAAATTGGCCTCCTTTGGAAAAATTTTCCAAATTTGATATTGGTGGAAGCTTCAAGGGGTCTCACAAATTTCCAGGATGAAGTAGCTTGAGGCTGTCCCTTTCCCCAAATTTCCAAGAAAGTAATGTGAATAAGTACAAATGGTATTATTTCTAGAGATAAGCGCATTTTTATCTCTATAAGTGCACTTTATCTCTATTTTTTCTTTTAACCTAAAAGCAATGATGTTACTATTTTAAACCATCCCCCTGCCCTCTCCCTTCATATTTTTTTCATTATTCTAACCTATGAAGCAGAACGCTTTTCATGAAATATTATTAAAGACGATGGCTCATAAAAATTCATCCTACAGGCACTACCCAGAATTATTATGACATTAAAGATGAAATTATTAAAGTCTGTGCTTGGGGTTCTGTTACATGCCAAGCATAAAGAAAAGAAGAAACATGCGGCCTTCTGATAGATTTACAGAAGTGATGATGAACAAGAAGCTGTTGAGGGCTTGGGATGAGGCATCTGTAAGACGACCTCAGCACCAACATGATACAGGGTGTGCCCTCATCACTCTCCATGATCACCTTTAATGTGGATGGACCCACATCGTTAAGGGCCTGTTGGCCATTGCGATCATCGTACTGGTTTGAAAGAATGCCAATGTTAAGAATGGAAAATTGTTTTTCTTGAAATTAAGAAATCTTATTTTAGCCTTTCATTCAGGCTTTCAAAGACATTGCCTGCCTAAAAGACCACCCAGACAGTTACAAATCCTTCATTCTACCCCACAGAAAAGAATTAAAATAGTTATTTGATAATTATTTACTGTATGTTCTTGGCAAAGCAAATGAACAAAGCCTGAAAAAAAATTAGTTTGGGCTGGTGAAAAAGTCAAAGGCTTAAATAGCTTTTAAAATACAAATGGATAAATTCAGATTATTTCTTGCTTGGGGAAATGAGGGAACTTTTGAAGGTGGCATTTTTAGAGGTTGCTTTTAAGACTGATAGATCAGCATTATGTGATATGGCTAGAAATTATGTGTGCACTGTGTGTGTGAACACAGAATAGTGACACATTCAGACTGACTAGGTAAGCAGGCAGGTTGTGGCCAAAAATGAATGCTTATATAGTTTCAACATTAGGTAGTGAATAAGAATTCAGCATTTATGAGCAGAATGGTAATATGATCAGAACTGTCATTTGGGGAGATTAATCTGTGTAGAAGTGATTCTAAGGGCAAAAAAATTCAATGGGAAGTTACTGAAGATTCTGAGTGTTGAGAGATGAGAGGGTTTGTAAGGGAGGCGAGGGGAGCTTCTAAGACAGGATAGAATTTACAGATTTTATCAACAGATGGGGTGTGGGGGAAACTGAGGTGGGGCAGATACAAGATGCCCCCAAGGGTCAGCACCATTATAGATTATTAAAATAAACAGGAAGGGCAGATGGAGGGTCTCTATTTTTGATTAATCACATAAATGTGCATGTGGGCCATTTGTGTAATTAAAAATCTGAGAGGAAGAACCAGTCCTTTGGAGAAATAAGGTCAAGCCTAAAGTGATAGGTTTGAAAATTATACATACAGAAAAGTAGAAATTAAAGCCATGTTATTGAATGGAAAAGTTAAGGGGAACAGAGAAGATTCTTTGAGTACATGGTAAAAGATAGATTGATTTCTTTTCCTGCTTAAATTGCTTTCCAGGAGTCTCGTTACTAAATTTAAAACCCAGTGGTAGAATTGTCTCTTAGTTTAGGTTTTCTGATATAATGTTTCTCTTGTACTCTATCCTTAAAACTTGCCCTCTCTGCCCCTGCTTAAGTCTTGAGGTTTGAGAAGCTTGTATATTTTTGAAATATTATATATTTCATGGATTCCAAAATGTACATATTTTTAATATTTTAAACTCTGAAATTGAGATGTGTCATAATCATTTGATGGTGAATCATATTTTAATGGGCAGCATGTTTTCATTTTTGTGTTATGTGCATGATATAAATTAGTGGCCTTAGATTTGGTTAAATAAGGTACTTCCCAATCTTCCCAATGGGTTTCCCTACTTGGCTTTTTTTTTTCCTTTTCCTGTGAAGCCTTTTATTCTTCCAAAAAGGGAAGAACAATCTACTTGGGGACTTACTGGCGAATTACAGTCCTGAATGTGCATTCTTATCAGTTGCGAACGGACAATTGAATACCCTCTCTGCGCTGACAGTAAGGAGAAAAGAAAGAATTGAGACTCAAGTACCCTGACTCCCAAATTAGAATGAAAAATCCTGGGGGCTGGAGAAGCCAGATGTAGTAGAAATCCAGATAGATTTGGGACCCTGTACAAAGCAGGCTTGCTTCTTCCTCCTTGGGGCAGAGCACTAGAAAATTTCAAGCCGCCTGGAGAAACCTCCATGGCTTTGGAACATGGCACTATCGGCTGAAAAATGGCCAAAGGAAGTATAGTGGTACCCTGGTACTTGTCGTTATTCATTCCAAAATTTGTGATGAGCACTGAAACCGGAAGCCGACAAGTACTAAACTGTTCAGAGCTACTCTGAGACTGATGACTCAACCTGTTTCGTTGCGAGAAAGGGGCGCCAAGTGGCAAGCAAGCGCACAGTGCCAAAACATTTTTTTCTCATCCAAATGCAATGAGTACGAGGTTTAACGAGTTCTAAAGCCGAGTACCGAGGTACGACTGTATTAAAATCGGACCTGAGCTACTACCACTGCTTCCCCTTCGGCCCGCAAAGATCCAGAAGTCCCTGCATACCCCAGAGGGATACTGGAATAAATTGAGCCCAGGGTGAGCAGAGACCTTAAGACTCTGGGATGGAGGGGCCCACTTTGCAGGGCTACAGTACAGGGCAATTAGAACCATCCAACAGTGGGGACACCAGATGCCCCTCCCCACTGCCGGGAGGACACACGAGCTTCCTCTTCCACCCAGATGTCTTCAGCAAAAGGAAGCAGCAAAACCTGGAATGCAGGGAACTCTCACAGGGGATTTGACTTTGAAGTAATTGAATACACCCTCTGAAATAAAGTACTTTTTAAGCTGGAAGAGACTGAGTTACTTTTAGTTGGCAAGATGTTTTTCCTTCTTAATAAGTGAGAATGCAGGATTTGAGTGCGATACAAACTTGTAATGGAAAATAAAGGATCTTTTTGTTGTACATTTTATTTGATTACAATGACATATTTTAGGGAAGGTAAGGTGTCTAAACACTAAAAGTAATCTGGGGTAAAAAAAATTGGCTCTGGGTATAACACTGAAACAGAAATATTTTTGGTAGTGTAGGAGGGTGAAAAACCAAAGGAGAAATAATCCGAAAACTGGGAAAACAAGGAGTAAGTTTCAGAAGCAGAGAAAAGAGGAGGTGAATGAGAGATTCAGTCAGGTGTTAGAATGGTGAGTTCACTGGTCTCAGGGAAGAAGCCATTGGATTTGATGAGAAGGAGCCATTTGGAATCTTTGACGACTGGCAATCCAAATGTGGTGCTATTTTAATAACCATAATTTTCCATGAGATGCTAGTGCTGAAAGATATGTATTCTAACTCTGTTGTCTTACAGATAAGGACATTTGGAGCCAGAGAAATTTCCCAGGAGCCAATTCAAATTGTCAATACGATAAAAAGAAAAACAAGTGCCTTTACATTTAGGAGTCAACCAAATCAGCCTATTTTGTGTCATATGGGGGAAAAATGTTTCCTGGGCATAAGCCAGCCCCCTTTGAAAGCAATGCAGTAATGATCCCTATCATTTATGAAAAAGGCAAAAAGTTGACTGGAAGGCATCCTTGGGAGCAAACACTCTGACAGGTGTTAAGTGTTTTAGCTTTTTATTAGAGAAGTTGGAAGTTTAATTTCATTATTGATGGTAACATAATTTTCTCTGTTTTGTTCAGAGGAATACACAGAATCAATTTGTACAAGCATATACAACAATTCAGTCGGTGTTTTGCATCCTAGAATCAGTAATCTGACTGGTTCTAGGCTCCCGGCTTTCCATGCGCTCCTCTCAGCTTTGGCGGCCAGCTCAATTCCCCATGGAACATGTCTTCATGCGCCGTCTGCAACACCACTACAGCAGGCTTACAGACCATGCAGGTTAACACTGTAGCAAATTGTTTTCATATTTTAACAGACATAAAAAGGTTATTTCCTGATATGAAATTCTGAAAATCTGCATAAATATTTTTGTGTAAAATTAAATTAGTTATGTATTTTTTCTGAAACTAGAAGTATCAAGAATGCCCACATAATTCATATACACATATATATAGACTTTTTTGTTATGCTAAAAGTCTTGATAGTCAAATTATATTCTGTGCCATACATTTATTTAACCAGTATTGATTTGGCATTAGGTTAACTGTGTATGGATTAGTCTTATTTGGTGCTTGTGTATCATGCAAACATAGTTCTAGTATTCCTGTTTACTAATCTTGTCACGTGGCAATACTTAGATGATTTTGCTCTATAACAGTGCGAATTAGGAGTATAAATACTTTATACATGGTCACATTTACAAACGTTTGCCAATACCACTTCACAATCCTGAAGGTGTAATAGTGAATTACAATATCTGGAATTGGCCGAAGCAATTCCTAGAAAGCAATGTCAGATGTAAACTTTCTTAAATGTGTCTAACAGAGTTCTCCTTTGAGCACTGATGAGTTTTGGCACAGGTACACTGTTCTATTTTTCTATTGTTCTATAATTTCCACAACTTTTACAGGAACTTAGCTTCTTATGGCATGGTAGAGACATGGCACTTACTGATGAGGTAACTTAGATGTAGAAAAATTCCACAGAATTATTTGTCTAGCCAATCACCACTTCTGCTGATGAATTTGCAGACAGAGTATTTTTTTCTAGTGCATGCACTTGTTAAATTGCTAATGCACTATTTTTGCTGCAGTTCAAACATGTCCTAATGCATCACAAAGCAGAGTTGTTAACACCAAGCTCGTTTACTTGTGATGGTATTTTATAGCAAACATGTTTAAGTTGTATTACCAATGGCTAAACTCTGCCTTACTGGAATGGTAATTTTTTGTGGATTTGTAGTTACTTTTGGTTGGCCAAGAAAATTCAGTATGTGAAGTAGAAGTATGTAAGTCTGTGGTTTTGGGTAACATCTTGTCTATACATAAAGGAGACAAACACAAACGACAACGACTTTCTTCCATGGACTCTGTGTTCAGAAGTTTGGGAGTGAGCTTTTGATGCTGTGTAGTTTTGCTGCGTCAGTTTGTGTTCTGGAGTTTCATACTACTGTTGCTGGTCTGCGGTCCATCTCGGCTTCCAATTTCACCATCTGCTGCATCTCCTTCGCCTGTAACACCAGAAACATGGCCTTACATGTTGAAATCCTCTCTTAAAGGCATGTAGCATCCCTGGCCTCTATTCTCCTGTAAATCTGATGCTGTCACTATGTCCTTGCTATTCAAGGAGAGGTTCATGTCCCAGCAGAATCAGCTTTGCCTGAGATCTTGTAAGGAAGGTAGAATTATGGATTCTACCCCAGACCTACTGGGTCAGAATCTGCATCTTAATATGATCCTTAGGAAATTTTTATGTACATTAAAAGTTGAGAAAAATGGTCTACACAGTGCCACAAAAACCATTTGAAAAGAGGCTGAGCCAGTCACTTGATATTTATACTACATCATGTCAAAATGTTTGTTTGATTTAGTTTCTACAGATTGACATGTTGGCTTGACTGTGTGTAGATTATTTGATCATTTTTAGAATAAGTATTGCATATGTACAATTTATTCACCTAATAGTCTGAAATTTAATTAAAAGTCATTCCTTTGGAATTTAACTGATGGAGAAGTTTAGGTGGGAGGATGTCACATTGGTTTGGCTGGAGTATCCTGGAAATAGCACATTCTAGGGGTATGTAGGGTCCCTGGAATTCTACTGTCTAAAAGCTATCCCTACAGCTCTAATTTCACTGGAGTAATTAATTTTTTACCAGATACCCCATGAAGTAGGCCATAGTGAGCTCAACTTTATGAATTAAGTCTGTCACTAAGACAACCAGCTGGTTCAGAGGTAGGAAGCAGGCAGTTGTAGGCCAGGTTCTGGTGACAAATAATTGCTTGGCAGTACAGGGAAAAACAACTGGTTCATTTCAACTTTTACTTTCCTTCTACTTTTGCCTAACCCAGTGCCTATATCTTTTGGAGGAATAAAGCACCCGTCTCCTCCTTTAGTGACATACCACTTTGAAATAAAAGACTTTTAAGAATGGAATCATGAATATATAAAAATAGAACTCAGAGGAGGGTCTGAAGTCCTTGATGCTAATATTCATGTCTACTTAGATATTCCAACTAAATGGAAAGTCAATAAGAGTGTTTGGTTAACTCTATAGATCATACTATGGATATGTAAATGTCCCAAACAAAGTCCTGTTACAAAATTAGTTTAACCCATGGACCATGCAGTGATTTTCTTATTCTTATTTTTAGATTGTGGATTTAAATTTCATTTTGTTGAGGATGGATATAATGATACCAAAGAGTTATATCTTTCTGCTTACATTTGGCATAGATGGTTTCCTTTACCCAGATATTTTTATGCCTGAAATATAATACTCTAATAGAAAAATGAAAAAATAAAGAAAAATATACAAACATGAAACTATGACAAACGGTATTCATAAAAGATGACAGTGAAACATTATTAGTACTAAAAATTAAATATATTTTATGTTTAGTAAATAGTAATAAAGGATTCCCTATTCTCTTTCTTTAGCATTTAAAGACAAATTAAACACAGTTGAGAAGGAAGAGTCATGACACTAAGAAATTATTCCAAGAGCAAAGTTCTCGTTATGAGCAGGGTGACCATTTACTCCCATCTGCCAAGGACAATTCCAACTTATGCCTATAGTCCTGGCAATTACGAACAGCACCCCCTTTTATTATTAAACAATAGATTATATGGTCATCTTACTTATGATGGGTGATTAAGGCTCTTGGCAGACTGGATCTAGCAGAAAGCATGACAAGAGTCATTGCAGAATGACATTATATTATATAATGTTCCTGCACATAGACCATAAACTCTCTGTGATTAAAAACCACCAATGAACTTCTAGTGGAGCACCTTACGAAATTAACTGCAGTCATGTGAGTGTCTGTGAAAGATTTGACTCTGTGACCCAGACTTAGTTGTAGTAGGTCCAAATGACTATGTTTCATCACTACTCTTGATGTCTGGGTATATCTTTGTTAGCTTGACTTGAGTTTCCCAGGCCTGCAACTGGAAATGCTGCTAAAACTCCATCAGAAATAATTATCTAAAGATTTTGGGAATTTCAATTTGAATATTACATTAGAAACCCAAGCATGAAATAATCAAGCTTTTAAGTCCAAACCTTTGAGATAGTAATTCGTTTATGACCAGATATGAATAATAAATGGAAACTACCCCGAGAATACTGACATGGTTGAGAAGGAAAGCAACGTCTTGCTTATCAGAGTTTCAGTCCTACCTTGAGTTTGGGACACTGCATGACAGGTTTTCAAAAGCTGTTTGTACAAAAATAGTAATGTCAAAATTGAGTCATACATATAAAACAAGGAAAATAAATGAGTACTGAAGTGAATTTGAGAAATGAATGCAAAAACCATATACAGAAAAGCAAAAAGCTAAGAATAAAACATGTATACAACCATCAGTGACAAACTTCCCCCAAGTTGATCTCAACAGAAAAAAAGAACAAAACAAACAACCAATGCCTGTTAGCCCAGCCTGCACCTCTCCTCTGCGGCAATAAGTGGAGAGCCCTCCCTTCAATAAGATCCCTCACTTGTCCTTATTGAATGATAAGATTCATGACAAAAACCAATTCTTAAAACTTAGGTGTGAGAGTAATGGAGCTGTTAATGTTTGAAATGGTACATGTTAAGATGTTAAGATGGGGATGAGATACTGTGGGTCTGGGAGGTCTATGGGAAAACTGAAACAGAACTGTGGAGTTTTAAATGAATTGGCTGACCAAGTAGGGAAGGCCTTTAGGTGACTTAAGAAGGATACATGAGTTAGGATCCAGAATCAGGACCAAAATATATTAAAAATTCAGTTGTTTTTGCTAGTGCCCTCAACACTCATCTGGCTAATTAAATAGACCCATTCCATGCTTTGCTTTGGGGGGGACTGGGGGAATTTATAAGAGCAGGGTCACAGGAAATCAGTAAGAAACATGAAAGGGAGCTATTATAGGAGAATGCTAAAATGAACTTACCTTTGGCTTAGAAGCAGAAGAGGTTTAGGGCTTAACAATGGTTTGGGGGACTATTATAAATGTTTGGGGTTGTCTGGAGACAGGAGACTGTTTTCTCCTGGTGAAATGTTTATTTGATTACAAAGGGAGCTCTCTTACATTGTTCCAGACCTTGTCTTATGAGGGAAAAAGGTGACTCACTGTTTGTACCTTTTGCACTGTGCCTATGACAGTGTTGTAGCACCCTGAGTAATTGAATTGAGGGCCAAAAAATATACTAGAAAGATCTGGTCCAATTTATTATGGGCTACGCCATATTTGTAAAGCAAAGCATAACACAGAAGTTCAAGTCCAAATTCCACATCTGTCAGAATCATCAATATATCTTGAATTTCTTTTCACTGAATTTAATTAAATCTCCACCAAACTGTAAGCCTTCTCCTGTTCTGTGCTTTCCTAAGCTTCTGTGATTCAAAGTATCAGTTGTGGGTGGTAGATATTACTTAGAACTATTAAAAGACATTGTAAGAATTTTTGGAACAAAAAGCCACTATGCTCTCAATATGACCTAATCAGTACAGCTACCACTAATTCTGTATTTTAATGCCAGAATTCTGGTGTGGTTTGAATTATCCATGTATTAGGAAAAGCTCCAAGTTTTGTTTTTTTTTAATGTATTTTAGCTCTGAAACTAAAAACACTAGGTAACTGTATTACCTACCTCTGAAAAAGACCACTATTGTAGTGATGGGTAATTTTTAGCACATTTACATTCTTTAGTCAAACTTGTTGCTAAGCAACACAATGATTTCTAAGTAGTTTCTTAATTTAGTTAACTGAAACATACTGCGCCTTACCTTCATTGTGCCTTCTTCTAAGGCATCGTTACCCCCATCCTGCCCTAAATCGCTACTGTGGACACTAATGTTAGTGATTTAGTTGGAGAAGGTGGTTTTACCCTTATGCCCTCCCTCCCAGGAACACTTTCTGAGGACGGCTTTAAGAGAAAAAAAATAAGCTAGGTAATTTGTACCAGAACATGATGTATCTATGAGTTGGTCAACTGACTTGGACCCGTAGGACAATAAACATTTATTGTCCCTCTTGAGGATCTGTGGACTGTTTATAAATAAAAGCATTTAGCTAAAAAGGAAACATGAAACATAACTCAGAAGTATGTACATGAATAAACATTCCATCTGCAAAAAGTAAAGAATCTGAAACTAGAAGAGGATTTATTTGTTATCTAATTGCAATATTAAAAAAAAGAGATTTAATGGTTCTGTTTTCCTTTCTCAAAGGTAAATTTTAACGTAATTCCTACTTAAGTGTTCTTCAATGGGGGCCATTGCTCTGAAAAAAATTTACCTTAAATGGGATACTTTAAAAGATGGGAGGAAACAGGAAAGAGCAAGGTAGTGAAAGTAATTTTATCAAAACTTCTTTATAATTTTTAGACAGAAGTAAATTACCTAGAAATAACAATTTCCAAACCAGCGACATCTAAACAGTAAAGTTTGAACTAGACAGACTGAAATTTAAACTGCTATTGAGGGTCATTTTGCCATATAAGCTAGAAGTATTTCCATCAAATTGAAATGAGACTGTAGACGGCTGATAGGCTATCGTCCATTGGGATGGAGCCATCTGCACTACGCTTACAGTAAATGTACGTTTATCTTGGTGTCGGTGTATGCCTGAAGGCCTAACCAAACAGCTGGAGTTTGGATAACTTTTTATTTGTGTGAACTTCTCCATTCAGTGGTCTGCCTTGCTGGAAAAAAGCACCAGGAGTATGGCACCCGCTCATTCAAGTAGTTTGCAGAGCTACGGTGGCTCATGCCTTTCGGTCCCACGTTTAAGCCCTAAAAAGGCTTATAACTTCATTTTCAGGTTGAGGTTGACAATAGGTAGTAGTTTCTCTCATTTGCTTTTAAACTTAGTATCACCTGCTTCTAAGTTGCAAATTGTAAAATTGCAAAAATATAATTAGAGAAATAATTTGTAGCCTCTGTTTTCTCCCCTCCTCTTGGCAATGTCCTCCTTAGAGTCCCCATAATCTATTCAAAGGATGACTTTTGATTCTTTTTTTCCCCCATAGCCACTCCCACTGCAAAAAAGAATACTTTCTGCTCTTGTTGGATGAGACGGGGAGAATGCAGTAAGAGGCACCGAATTTTCCCAGCCGCCTTCCCACGCCACTGCTCAGACACTGGCTTTCGCAGAGGAGTCTCTGCAGGCTGCGTGGCATTTGCCTCCCAAAGCTGCTGCCTATGTTTTACACTTTTTAGGTGAAATACCTGCTCATTCTGCTTCTCTAGGAATTCTAGGTGTTCAAGCTGGACTTTTTTCAGCTGATCCATTTCTTTGGACTGTTTCATTGCGAGCTGCAAAAAAAAAAATCTGATAAACTTTGCACTGTAATCTTAAAACTTATGAATGAGAAATGACTAGCAAGTTTACAGATGTTAATTTTTAAAAAATAATCTGAAAACTGGGAAAGTTTAGACCCATAATTCTTATTAGGAAAATCTTCCCTGCTGAAATCTTAGAAAATAATATTGTTCTTATACATTTTTTATATAAAATGGTTCCAAATAATTACCTTAAAGATTTTAGGAAATGATTATTTTAGCTTTCAGGGTACAGAGAGGCCAGAATGTTTAATGCACAGAAAAATCAAATTAAGCAAATTGGTTAGAAGCCTGATATCTAAGCAGAAGTTAATATTTATAATTTTTAAAGGAAAAATACTTACTCTCTTTCTTTCTTCCAGAAACTTTTTAGTGTTGCTGCTGTTTAACTCCCTGACTCGCCTAAAAGTAATAGGTACAAATAATAGTTGGTATGACATCAAATGGGATTAACATAATGTTAAATAAGAAAGAGTTATATTCCATTTAATTATCTGGGTAGAATCATCACTTTCTTCTCCTAATTTTTATTGTGGAATGTGGACACGTGAAATGAACTGAGAAAAATATTAAAAACACGACTGTGTACCCATCACCCAGATTAGTCAATATTAATGTTTTGCCATGTCTGTCTCATATTTTTAAAGAAAATAGTGTTACAAATATAACCAAAGTCCACTTTGTATTTCTTCCTGATTCTATTTCGTTCCTTTCTCTCTCTCAAGACATGACCACTCTTCTGAATGTGTTATGGACCATTTCTAACAAGCTTCCAAGCGATGCTGCTGTTCTGGTATATATACTGTGTTGTGTTTTCCAAATTTACCTAAATGGTAATATATTTGGGTTTATTTCTATAACTTATCACTTAGCCAGCCTTCTGTTTTAGAGATACAGCTGTTTCAAACTCGTCCCTTATTTTTAACTGCTATGTGAATATTTTCCATTTATAAGTAGAGTACAATACTTCTATTCTGCCATTAATAAAAAGTAGGTTATTCCAAATGATGCTACAATGATCTGGAGCATAGGGCCTTGTGATGCTTGGCACATTAAGTATGTGTTGCCTAAATAAGTGAACAAAGTGTAGGGCATATCTTCTTGTGCATCCAGAAAAAGGTTTCTCTAGGGCAGATACTCCGACGTGCAGGTTGGTAGGAAATCAGTAACTTCATCCTTGCTCTCAAGCAATGGTCCTAAAATGCACTCCCATTCATAGTGTCTGGGTGCTAATCTCCTCCATGTCTTCGCCCACTATTGGTACCATCAGACATTTACTTTTCTGTGTTTGTTGTTTCTGTGAAATGGCATCATGCTGCTACTTTAACTTGCATTTCTCTGATTGCAAGTGAGGCGGAGTGCCTTTCATGGCTGAACCAACCTACAACTGACTGGATTTCTGAAATAGTTACAGGTCTGTTGAGGTTTTCTCCTTTTCCAGTCAGTTTTGATATTTTTATTTTCCCAGGCAGTTGTCCATTTCATCTGTTTTCAAGTTCATCGGTAGTATTGTTTATAGTAGAAAGTACCCTTTTCATTCTATTATTACTGATCTGTGCTTTCTCTTCATCAGTTTTGCTCGAGATTTACTGATTTAATTATTTTTTCAAATAACAAGCTTTTGCTTTTGCTGATACTGTCTATTGCCTTTATTTTGTATTTTGATATTCCCTACTTTTTTATTTATTATTTCTTCTCATCTGAATTTTTTGGATTCATTCTGTTTTTCTAATTTTATAACCTCTTTGAGTGTTTAGCTCATTATTTCTCATTTCTTTTAAAAAATGTATACATCTAGAGTGAATAAAATTCACTCTATCACTTTAGCTACCTTCTTTTATTGTGATGAGAACATTTAAGATCTACTCTCTTAGTAACCTTCAGGTATATAATACAGTATTGTTAAATATAGTCACCATGCTGTACATAGCTCCCTAGGACTTATTTAATTTATAACTGGAAGTCTTTACTGCTTAACCAGCATCTCCTCATTCTTCAGCCCCTTCAACCCCTGGTAATCACCATTCTACTGTTTTTATGAGTTTGACATTTTTAAGATTCCACCTATAAGTGGATTATAGAATATTTGTCTTTCTCTGTCTGACTTACTTCATTTAGGATAATGTCATCAAGGTCCATCCATGTTGTTGCAAATTTGCAGCATTGCCATCTTTTTTTTTAATGGCTAAATTATAAAATTTGATCCACTGATCCACTGATGGACACTGGTTGTTTCTCTGTCTTGGTTACTGAGAATAATGCTATAAAGAACATAAGGATGCAGCTATCTCCTTCCAGAAAGTGATTTCATTTCCTTTGGATATATACCCAGAAATGGAGTTCCTGGATCATACAGTAGTTCTATTTTTATTTATTTTTTTATCCTCACCCAAGGACATTGTTTTCATTACTTTTAGAGTCAGAAACATTGATGTGAGAGAGAAGCATCAATTGGTTGCCTCGCAAGTGTAGCCAGAATGGGGATTATACGCACATGGACTGGGAATCAAACATGAAACTTAGGAATGTGCCCTGACCATGAATGGAACCTGCAACCTTTTGGTTACGGGATGATGCTCCAACCAACTGAGCCACACTGGTCAGAGCTACTTTTAATTTTTGTGAGGAACTGCCATACTGTTTTCCATAGGGGTTGGTTGTACAGTTGACATTCCCACCAACAGCGCCCAGAGTTCCCTTTTCTCCACGTGTTCACCAATGCTTGTTTGTTGATTTATTGATGATAGTCATTTTAACAGATGTGAGGTGATATCTCACTGTGGTTTTGATTTGGATTTTCCTGATGATTAGTGATGCTGAGCACATTTTCACGTACCTGCTGGCTATATGTATGTTTTGGGTTGTTTTGTTTTGTTTTTTTTTTTGAAAAAATGTCTCTAGGGCCTCTGTCCATTTTTTAATTGAGTTATTATTATTATTATTATCATAATCATTATTATTATTTTTTTGCTATTGAGTTGTATGAGTTCCTTACTTATTTTGGATAATAATCCCTTACTGATATGTGGTTTACAAATATTTTCTCCCATTCTGTAGGTTGCTTCATGTTGGTGATTGTTTCTTTGTGTACTTCAGGTACCTTCTACACATTAATAAGTCATGATTGCATTGCCAGTTAGTTATAAATATTGTGTAATTTCTGTTGAAATGTCTTCTTTGACCCAAGAATAAAAATGCTTTTCAGCTTCTATATGTCTTTTTTAGCTCTCTGATTATAAATGGTTATAAATTTTTCATTCTAATTCTTAGTTTTTTGATATATCAATTTTATAGAACTACTAAAAATTAAAATTAAAGATTTATAATCAGAGAGCTAAGAAAGACATATAGAAGATAGCCATTTGGCACAGAAAGATCGCTTTCTAAAAAGACCAGCATTTGCAGGTGTTTTAGAACCACCTAGATATAGTTATAATAAATAAGTGTATTAAGTCAGAATCAGAAAATTAAATTAAAAACTTTACTAATTCGGTTACCAGTAACTCAGAATCTAAGATAATTTAAGAACTGGGAGTCCAGTGCTATTAATTCGCTCTCCTGGGTACCATGTCTACAGACATACTACCATGTGGCTTTGGTTCCAGACCACAGCAATAAAGTGGGTATCACAATGAAGAGTGCTAATTTTTTTTGGTGGAAGGTCTTGCCTTCCATTTTTAAAGCATGTAACACCTGTGAAGCAAAATAAAGTGAAGCATGCTGTATTGATGTCCTAACACAGAAGTACAAAGGACAGACACCCTTGGCTCAAAGAGACTCATCCATGGCATGTATTCTCTAGAGCTGGGGATCAGGCTGGAGATGAAGTCCAACTGAGCCCAGATCCTTGCTCAGCCCTGTGTCCTGACCCCTTCCTGTTTCCAAGCTGGTTTGTAAATGAGCATACATATATTGAATGTAAATTCAATATTTTACTGATGGTAGTAAATAGTCAGAAGATGACTGTTCTGTAATAATAATAAACCTTCATAGCAGTTATAGTAACAGAAATCTTAGCCAAAACTCACAAGGGTTTTAATATCTCAAATGTGAGTACATGTGTATACACACACAAATGTTAAACCTGTATCTTCAAGTCAATGTCATATTCTCACAGAGAGCATTCTCACTTACCTCTCCCGTTCCGCTTTGTTCTTGATAGATTTATCTTGGCTGATAGCTTTGCTATTTTCCATAGAAATCTTAGCCTGGTGTGCTCTCATTTCCTTGCTTTCCCTATGTATTAAAAATAAACAAACAGGTGAAGGGAGAACAATCATTAGTGTGTAACGGGTACAGAGGTTCAGCTGGAGAAGAAGAAAAAGTTCTGGAGGTGAATGGTGTCAATGGCTGCACGACTGTGTGAATAGCTTAATGCCGCACCCTTAAAAATGGTTAAAATGGTACGTCTCATGTTAGAGGTAGGACTTTAAGGAGAATAGAAAACTTCAAAAACAAGCAAAAGTATTCCACATGTAACAATAGGACTCAGTTCACTTTTGGTGAAAAGAAGGGAAGGAACCCCAGGTGTGAGTGCGCTTCCCCCCGAGCGCAGCGGGCCCCCTAGTGAGGAAGGGACAGGGGTGGGCTGGGAAGAAGAGACAATGTGTCCAGCAACAAGAATTTGCCAGCTTTGCCCCACCTTTTGGGGAATCAGATGGCTTGAAAGAGTGAGAGGGAATGTTCTCACCCTCATAAGTGACCTTCCTGTGTGCTGACAGCCTGTGGAAATGAAGGGAACTAAATTGTTTCAAATAAGCACAGGAAATAAGAAAAAATGATGTCTATAGGTGACTGATCCTGTGTGTGCAAATGCATGTGTACCCATGACAAAGATTTGTATCTTCAGATTACTTATATGCACATTAAAGGCATATAACTTAGAATACAAAAGTGAGTATTATTAACTTAAACTTTTTCTGGAACCTATGGACATGTCCTTGAAGCACTCCCTGAAAACTAGTCACCGGGGAGTCTAGTTACCTAAGCAGTATGTGCTCATCAAAGGGATGGAAAACAACCCAAGTGTCCATCAAAGGATGAATGAATTAAGATGATGTAGTAGATATATCCATATATAGATACACACACACACACACACACGCAAATACTAATCAGCCGCAAAAAGATGAAATACCGCCATTAGCAACAACACAGATAGATCTTGAAAGTATCATGCTAAATGAAACAAGTCAGAAAGAAAAGGACAAAAACCATATGATTTCACTCCTATGTGGACTGTGAAACCAAAAATAACATAGACAATAACAAAACAAAACAAAAAACCCCTCATAGATTCAAACAACAGAATGGTGGTTACCAGAGGGAAGGGGGGCAGGTGGAGGGCAAAATGGGTTAAGGGGTCAAATATATGGTAACTGAAGGAGACCAGTTTTGTGGGGAGCATGCAATAGAGTATACTGATGTTGAATAATAATCTATATGATATTATTAACCAATGTTACTTCAATAAATTTAATTGTTTAAAAAAAGGGAAAAAAGGGGATGGACACTTTCCCAGGTCCTTCAGTTAGAGACCTTAGGGCCACAAAGGCAGGATTATGTATACAAACTCCTGGGCTCCAGAAAATGGCTCTCAAATTTTTCCATAACTTGTTAGTAAATTGACTGTTTCTTTCTTTTTTTTAAATAGTTTTTTAATTTGTCCTCTCTCTCTCTCTGTTTTAAATTCTCACCCAAGGTCATGTTTAATGATTTTAGAGAGAGATAAGGGAGAGAGAGAGAGAAAGAAAAACATCTATCCATTGCTTAATGCGCCCAACTGGGGATGAACCCTCAAACTTTTGGTGAGAAAGAATGACGTTCTCATTCATTCGTCATACAGGATGACGTTCCAGCCAATGGGGCCACCCAGCCAAGGCAATTGACCGTTTCTTCATTCATTCATTCAACTCTTATCAATAGCCAAATGCTGCTGATAAGGGTTAAGAAGGCGAGACTGATGAACCAAGAACAAGAGCTGTGATGGTGAAAAAGAAACACAAGCACAGGGTACTTGAGAACAAGTTTAACCACTGCCACTGCTTTGAAAAATGCCCCTGATCTGGATTTATTTTTTAAGGTAATTAGTAAGTAGGTATGGTCTCTTCGAATGACCTCCTAAGGAATGCAAAAATTAGTTTATTTTGTTTTTTCTTGTGAATGATGCTTACTGTTGTGGCATCATTCAGGTTTTTTTTTTTAGTCAAATACAAAATTCTTTATTCAAGTACCAAGATGATTAGAAAGAGTGCCTTATTCTGTGAAGTGTCTTTGAATAAAGGCAAACACTTGAAACCTGGTATGCCATTGCAGCCATGGCCGAAGGCAGACTGATGAACCGAAAGAGAAAAATGAAAGACAACTTCTAATCCTATACAATGAAACAGGATATAGTTGACCCCTGAACAATACAGGAATTAAAGGTGCTGGCCCTGTGCACAATCTACATATAACTTTTGACTCCCCAAAACTTCACTTCTAGTCGCCTACTGTTGACTGAAAGCCTTACTCATAACATACAGTCAATTAATACATATTTTGCATATTATATGTATTATAGACTGTATTCTTACACTAAAGCGAGAGAAAAGCAAATGTTAAGAAAATCATAAGGAAGAGAAAATACATTTACAGTACTATATGTATTTATTGAAAAAAATCCACATATAAGTGGATGCGTGCAGTTCAAACCAGTGTTTAAAGGTCAACTGTATTGTAAAATGGGTATGGCATAGAACATTAATCCATAGGCCCTTATTTACTTATCTTGAATGAGAATTGGAAACTTTCCCCAAAATACTTCAGGCTCTTATGGCTGTATTTATCCCTCAAAAGTACAGTGGGGAATTTGGGAATGTAATCAGATAATTAAGCATTGTAAAAGTTTCTTGTTTGATATATTTGTATAACGCTTCATTTTTCTACTCTTTTGTGTGTTATCAATAGACCCTAACTGTGGCATAGAGTGGGCACTGAGGGAGAAGCAAGCTGCAAGAAAGCTATAACCTATAGAAGTAACAGACATAGACGTTCTTCTTGGTATGTGTGTGGGGGGGTGGGGGTCTAGCTTATCATTTGCAGGTAATTTACATGTAGTATTCAATTTTCCGAAGCAGGGAAAGACCAAAATAAACTGACCATTCTTTGGTGTTTCTTGATCAGGACTGTCTTTCTAAAACCCACAGAAGTCCAAACGAGGCAAAGAAGGGTCTGTCCACTGTTAGCCATGGAGTGATCATAACCAGTCCCTCTGGGAACTTCACTGGTTGGTCTTTATCTCCTTCTGTTTCTTTACTTCCTAAGAGACTCAGAGTATTTTTTTCAAGTGCCATTCTGGAGGCAGCAGGGCTCTCTTGGGCTGGATGTTCTTTGTCCTAATGCACTGTTTTACTATGCATCATACACTGTTTTAGTTTGACTTAGTTTTCCATATGAGCATTAATATCTCAACAACACATGTAAGCCATTGGATGGCAGAGGCCTTTCTTGTGGTTCTTCCTGCTCACATCAATCATATGAGATGATGTACAGGAAAGCTCGATACTGCATGTTAAGTTGATTTCACTTACTACTTCAGCTCACACATGCAAAATCACTGTTTTTTAACATTAGGAGCTTCTTCTGTAGATGGTTAACTCTCCTACCTGTCATGGGACAGTTTCAGCTGCTGGGTTTGCTGCTCGTGGGCGTTGATCAGGAGCTTTTTCAGCAGCTCGCACTGCTGGCTCAGGTGCAGGTCCCGGATTTCCTGCTCCTCAGCGCTGTGCGTGTTGATCATCTCTGACCACTCTTTTGTGTGCTGCGCCACAATCTCCTTGACCTATGTAGGGAAAAGGGGATGGTGCCACCTGCAATTCTCATGCTTCAGGTAGCAACAGCAAGCTCAATATTACTCATGCGCTTTAGAGCCCTCCCACCAATTTACTTGGTGAATAAGTGGCCACCTATGACCTGCAAAAAATCTGTACTGATCAGTGGGAATCAGGAAGTCATAGCTTATTTTTTTAAAAATCAATCACTTTGGCTCTAAATATTCAATGATGGCCCATTATCTCATTGCCTAGCTTTGTCTGAACTTCACCAGTTCTATCAGAATGCTCTTCATCACCTCATGCTTTTCCAGTTTCACTTCCACTAGGCTACAGGTCTAAATGAAGGGTGGGTTCTCTTGTTCCTGGATCATCACTTACTGTGTCAGCCCGACAGATGCTGTATCAGTGCTCTCTGCAATGTGGTTATACAGCTGCTCTCATCCAGAGATACAGTCTGTTGCTCCACCTCTTTGAAGCTGGCTGATCTCGTGATTTGCTTTTGTCATGAGCCAGCAGCAAATGTGATGCATGCAGAGGCTTGGAAAGCACTTGGCCCTTTTGCTCTATCTGGAACCCTGGGGTGGCCCTGTGCCTGAGCCTGTGCTAGATTGCCAGAAGCTGACTGCTCATGTAGGAAAAAGCAACCAGCAGACATCTGAGCAAGGCCATGAATCCAGCTCACTGCAGACTCATGAGCAAGCCTAACCGAAGGCAGTAGAAAAACCACCCAGATGAGTACAGTCCAAATCTCTGACCTACTGAATTGTGAGCTAATAAATGGCAGTTGTCTTAAACCACTACCTTTTGGCAGGACTTACTGTGCAGTAAAAGCTAACTTTTAGTGGCCAGGGTTTCTACCATACTTTCTTATTTATGTAAAGCATCTAAAAAGTTGAGAGAGAGAGAATGGGGAACAACTCTTAAAGACCATGGCTTACTACTTCCATAGACTTCATGACAGAACACATAGCTCCAAGGAGAACTTGAGCTTGACCAGTGTGGCTGGTCTACATGTATAGCAGGGTCATTGGGCTGATGACAGAACTGCATGTAGACATATGGAGGCTGGCTGGTTTACCAAGAACTACGGCTGAGAGCTTTCTCTGAAGGTTCTTTTTCTTTTATAACTATTACCATTGGAAGAATTGTTTGTATTTGACTGGAACTTAGCATTCACTTTTCCAAATGTCCACAAACTTAATTTAGGTCTCCCAAACTGCTATTTTCCTGTGTCTTTGAGGAAATACAGGTAATTGGGCTTATCTTCTAGACTGTCAACTTCTGATTTTTTTTATCACAAACTTTCACAGCGAAGTTAGGATGGGGTATCAAAGAGTTATTCAATCCCGTAGTTGGGTGGTTTTCTGTCATATGTATAATGTTATTTCTATAGGGGAGCATATTCTGTGTTTTATATAGTATTCCCATTTAGTGTATTCATTTACTGTTTCACTTGATGTCTCTGAGACCGAGAACAAATATTGTTAACATATTTTTACAGATGAAGGAAAAGATGTTCCCTGAAATGGCTTTTCTCTAAGCCAGTAAGTCTGGGGTCTAGACCTTTCACTTCCCAGACTAGCCCAGGTTAATGTTGTTTTTGATTTATACGAGGTACCTTCAAAAAAATTAAAAAGTAACTTCTGCAAGTTGCTGCTGTAAAAATAGACATTTTCTTACCTTAGATTTGTGATCTGATGTCAGTGTCTGAATTTTAATTTCTGTTTCTTTTTTCATTTCAAGACAATTACTTCCCCTGAAAATGGAAAATCACAAATGCATGCCAGACGTTAGATATCTTCCCATTCCCATGGGCCTTTGCTACAAAGCTTTCTGATGAAGACAATTTGTTCATCAGACATGGGATGCCATGGCTCATTGGGCAGCATCAGTATTTCTAGTAACAGATGCATACCTAACAAAGTTCTGTATCGTGATTACTCAATTCAACCACCACACAAAGAGACACTTCAGACCTAACAATTATTTCATTGTTGAGGGTTTGTTGTCAGAATTTCCATTTTGGTTCCTGCTTTTCTTCAAGCTATGTTTCATTTATTCAATAAAATATTATTTGGGATTAAAACTGGAAAATAGGTCCTCAGCCTTGAAGTGAATTGTTCATTCTACCATTTTGGTTGTAAAGCCAGATTTTTGTCTTTGACACATGCCAGTAAGAGAGAAAATAGCATTTCTTGGCATCATAGGGTGATTTGTGCATTTTATTCTATTGTGATTAGAAAATATATACCAGGAAATTGCCCAGCAATTATTACTGCTTATTTATGTGATTATTTGCTTTTCCTTTTGGAATATCCATATCACTGCTGAAACCAGAACAGGTTCTGAGTTTCTGTCTTCAGCATCTATGCTCTGATTTATTGTGTTCTAAGTCAGAATGCTTCACTGTGGTATTCATTGAGAGCATCTCTGAGAGAAGCATAATTCTAAAAAAGGCTAGGTACCGCATCAATTCTATTACTTCTCAGTGGCTGCTACTGAGTGTTTTTCCCCTTTGATCTGTTATTCTCTGAACTTGTAACATTAGAGGAACCTCCTAGCTTAATTCTAGAGACAAAATCTTTCACAGTAAATGCAAGGGTCAGTTTTATTCAACATTCTTGTCTGTGGCACAAGCTAAGAATTCTTGAAATATTAAAAATCAAAAATTGCATTTTTAATGCATCAACCTTATTATTTATTTTCTAGCTATGCAAAATGATTTTTGTAATTAAATTTTCTCAGCTTTAGCTTGTCCCTCCTTCTCCCCACTGCATGCTCCTTCAAGATTCCTAAGTGGAAAATGAGTGAGAGACACAGTTATTCTGTCATAAACCAACAGCTACAGAACTTGAATAAATCTCCTCTTTTCTATTTAATCATTCCTTTTAAACAAATGAGTCATTTATTTTCCAGGTATAATTTTTAATGATGAAAAAGAACTGTTCTTCCTTGGCTTCAATGGGCAGCTCAACTATGAAAAAGAAAAGAGAGACAAAATACAAAGAGGCAAAAGACTTCCAGAAAGAAGTAATAGTATTACCCTTTCTTCTTCATTGCCTTCTCCAGGATTTTTTCATGAGTCGACTTCTCTTTGTCATACTGTGCCACAATTTTGTCAACTTGCGTGCAGTGTAACTTCTGCATGGTACTGTGCTCCTATACAAGAAGAATTTGCAGTTACAAGCCACACTCTTAGCATGACTGATACACTGTACCCTCTGTGTGGCTGGCATAATTTCCACCAGCTTTCTTGGAGTATTGGTTTGGAAATTAAGGAGTGACTGAGTCTGGGAATTTGAAGAACTTCCCATGTCCCATCCAACATATGAGTCTTTTGTACAGGTGTATGCTCAGTGAGGAAGTCTCTAGCCTCAGCCTAATGAACACATTCACCTCAGAAGACAGCCCTCCACATGACTATGCAGCATCAATTGTCTCAAAGTCCTTTCTTTTGCACATGTATGTTTCCACAGAATTTCTACCCATTTGTCTTTGTTCTGCTGAGATACTTAGTCTATTGCCCCTTCTCCGCATTGTCACCAAATACTCAAGTTCAGTGGCCATATTTCCTTTTAAAAATTATTTATTAACGTATAGTTAATACAATATTATACTCACTTACAGTGTACAATATAGTGACTTGACATTTACATACCTTATGAAATTATCACCATGACAAGTCTACTAACCATGTGTCACCATTCAAAGTTATTACAATATTAT
This sequence comes from Pteronotus mesoamericanus, assembly GCF_021234165.1. Taxonomy (NCBI): domain Eukaryota; kingdom Metazoa; phylum Chordata; class Mammalia; order Chiroptera; family Mormoopidae; genus Pteronotus; species Pteronotus mesoamericanus. Next base: position 28,184,447 of record NW_026555105.1, on the reverse strand, counting down.
TGACTATTTCAGCTGCCACATTTCTCCTTTATATGCTAAATATAATTATTCATTATGTGATATGGCTTCTAAACACCTGGCACATTTTGGAAGGTCTTGAATACCATCATTACACAATGAGAATTGCCAATGGAGATGTGACTATCAGCTGATTTTGAATCCCTATTACTTGGCATTTTCACCAGCATGCAGGAGGATGACAGAGTGTGTAAGAGCTCTGGCCTTCAGCCTTACAGATATTTAAACTATTTTCCATCTGCTTCATTCAATTACTGAAACTGAGGTTTCAATGCTTTGCAAATAAGTATTTCTCTATAAACATTCTTTTCTCCTGATAATTTGCCCATAGCCAGTCACTTATCTGAAATCAGATTTCCTTAGCTGCTCAGCTGCCCAAACATAGAGGAAATCAGTACAATCAGTAATATCCAATTCTAAATAATACTTGATGTTATATCTTAGTCTTACTCTTGAGAAACTTAGAGAAATGAAATGGTATTTGAGACTGAAATTGATAGATGTTCAGGTTTTATAACCATGCTCACAGTCACATTTCCTTCGGCTTATTTTTTAAAAAGTGAGTGACTTAATTAAAAAAATAATTTTCTTCCTAAGGTAGGCTCAACTTTAAGCAAACTTAACTCATGAATATCCTTAAAAGATTTCATGCAATATAAATGCAGAAGGGACTTTTTAACTTTACCAAGATTCCCTTAATTTCCCAGCATTGTTATTAAATTAACACAAGGGTTGACCTACAATTTGTTAACACATATGTTATTCAGAAATGCATTGGTGCATGAGGTCTCAGCATTCTTGTCCAGTGGATAAATGTCTTTGGGAGAAGTCATGGAGAGAATGGTGCTGGATGGGGGAAGGTTCTCAGAACAGGAATTAACAATGGGGACAACTGGGGTCCAAGGGGATGTCACCTTGCTGTAGATTTCAAGGACGTCAAGGAATTACATGCAATAGTGTCTTGTGTAATTTGTTGTTGGAAAAGCAAATAAATCTGGCCATATTATCAATGTGTGTGCACTGCTGTGTTATGAACACCTTTCAGTCAGGGTTTCTCTGACATGGTATTGGGTAAAGTACTTGGGTTCTTCAGTCTCAAACCCTGAAACAAATCCCTTACCCTCTCTGCCTGTTCAACTTTGTAATTAGGATAGGGATACCTACTTCATAGAGTTGTTAGGATTAAAAATAAATATTAGCTATATTTGAAGTGCCTGTTATACCTTACTTGAAATATAGTTACATACAATCTTATTTATATTATTTAATATTCATGATGAAATTCAGAGAGTGATTTGGGATAAGAGACAGCAACCAGAATAATTAAATCAATAAGTCTTTCCTCCAAGCTTAATCTACAGCTCTGGGGAATAGATTTACACTTGATATATCCTTTTTTGAATAGATTTAACTACTCTTGTATTGTCATGAAAAAAAAAAAACCCCTGCTAAAATGCCCTACTTTTAGTCTGTCTTCAAAGATTTAGAAGTCATCCTGCCTATCTAGTACATGTTAATTTTCCTGGGCAAATAAGTGAGGGACTCTATGCAAGTCTAGATTAAATCATTACAGGTGACACATTCCTATGTCTCTCTCAAATATCATTGAAAGAAGGGAGAAGATTGTTTCTTTAAATATTATAGTGCAGCACAAGAAAAGGAGAGGATGTGAAGCTTGAAAGAAAACTGACACAGACTATTTCTTAAGAAAATATTCAGGTGAACCTATTAAACCTATGAGATATGAGGAATGAGGCTGCTTGTACCATAGAAGGTGTTCAAGATGGACTCAAGTATACAAGATATGCTCTACAAGGGCAAGTCTTCTACGTTTGGGGCACAAAACTTGCTACAAATAGAAGTTCAATAAGTATCTGTTGCATAAATAAAACATTAGCATGGTAAAGTAGTAGCAGGAGGACTTGGCTTGTGGTCCCAGATCAGCTAATCATTTGCCAAATGGCCTTGTAAAAACACATATAACTTTTTCCAGGCCTAATTTTTTTAAATTAGAAAACTGCACAAGATCTATTTGCCCAACATAATTCATGTGTTGGTTATAAGCTATAAAGTCACTTAGTGTATGCAGAAATAATTAGAAAAATCTGAAGCATATTGAATTATAATGATTATAGTTAATACAAATAACAAGACAACCCATCTTGAAACATTATCTCTGTTTCTCCACATGCTTAAAACTCTATCCCTGTGTCGTAGGCGATGGCTACTGAAGTGGTTTGGGATAATCCAGGCCTCAGACACCACTTCTCCTTTTGCAAAGGCACAGGGGTCATATTGTGGCAGAGGTCAAGCCTCAGTTTCCTGGTGTGTAAAATGGAGGAGGAACCAGGAAATAATCTCAAGCCCATTTTAACTAAAAAAAAAGTCTACTATTGATTTTATCCTTCTGGTCATTAATTAAATCATAAGACACTATAGAAGAGATATATAATTTTTTATTCATTCAGGTCAAGAGTACTAAAATTAAATGTGTTGACTTAAAAGTCAATTTTTCTTAAAATTTTTAAATCACGTTTATTCTATTACAGTTCTCTAAGTTTTTCCCCTTTTATCCCCCTCCACCCATTCCCCCTGCCCCCAGTCCCCCACAGTCAATTCCCACTCTGTTGTCCATGTCCATGGGTCATTCATACATGTTCTTTGTTTAGTCCCTTCTCCTTCTTTCCACCATTGTCCTCTTTCCTCATCCCCTCTGACCACTTGCAGTCTGCTCCATGTTTCTATGCCTGTGCTTTATTTTGTTCATTAGTTTATTTTGCTGAATAGATTCCACTTATAGGTGAGATTATATGGTATTTGTCTTTCGCCGACTGGCTTCTTTCACTTAGCATAATATTCTCCAGTTCCATCCATGTTGTCACAAAAGGTAGATCTTTCTTTTTCTTTCTTTCTTAAATGCGGATTGATTATTTATTTTGTTAAATGTCAAGGTCAATTATAAAATACTAAAAATTTTAAAACCATTATAAGCTCTCAGCAATGAAACATGACACCAGCACAGAAATATTCAAGTAGATCAACGAAATATGAGTATTCTAGAAACAAACGTATATATCTGTCTAACAATGTGATATATGATTAAGTTGATATTTCAAATCAATGGGTAAAATAAGGCTTATTCAACAAATAAGGTGCATGAACCACTATTACTTAAAATAAAACAAATTTAGAGCCCTATTTCACACGTTACACAAGAAATATTCAGGTGAGTTAAAAATTAATATGTAGAATCTAAGTTTTAGGAGAAAATACAAACTAATAATTTTCTTACCCTGAAGTATAATATTCAAACCCAGAAGCTACAAAGTAAAATATTGACAATATGACTATATCAAACATTTAAGACTATATAGTAATAGACATATAAAAAAGTAAAAGGATAAGTAATAGAATGGTAAAGAATTTGCCACACATCTAAAAAAGGGTTAGTAGTTTTTTGTTTTTGTTTTTGTTTTTGTTTGTTTAGGGAAAAACATTCTACAAACCTTTAATCAATAAATAGATAAAATTACCAAAAAGTCATTTACAGCTTTTTAAAAATAATAGAAATTGGTAAGAAGTGTACAAAAACAGGGTTAGTTTTAACAAATAATAAAGGAACAATTTAAATAACACATCATTGTCACAATCAGATTATTACATATTAAAAATATTGGTAATATCAAGTATTGGCAACTGTGAAAGGAACTCGGTATTCATAGACTCTTTTTCTTCATCTTGAAGTGGTCCCTTTAGCATATTTTGTAGTGCTGGTTTGGTGGAGGTGTATTCTTTTAGCCTTCTTTTGTCTGGGAAACTCCTTATTTCACCTTCCATTTTGACTGAGAGCCTTGCTGGGTAGAGCAGTCTTGGTTGCAGGCCTTTACTTTTCATGACTTGGAATATTTCTTGCCATTCCCTTCTGGCTTCCAGTGTTTCTGTTAAGAAGACAGCTGCTAGCCGTATCGGGGCTCCCTTATATGTTACTACCTCTTTCTCTTTTGCTTTCTTTAGGATTCTCTGTTTGCCTTTGATATTTGCCATTTTAATGACGATGTGTCTTGGAGTGGGTCTCATTGTGTTCCTCTTGAATGGGACCCTCTGTGCTTCCTGGACTTGTGTGACTTTTTCTCTCCTCCAATTACGGATGTTTTCTGTCATTACTTTTTCAAACAGGTTCTGTATCCTTTTCTCATCCTTTTCTCCTTCTGGTATCCCTACTATATGGATATTATTATGTTTCAGGTTGTCTTGCATTTCCCTAAATGCCTCTTCATTCTTTTTGAGTCTTTTTTTCATGTTCTTGCTCTTTCTGGGAGCTTTTTTCTACCTTGTCCTCCAGCTCACTGATTTGATCCTCAGCTTCATTTAGCCTGCTTTTGATTCCTTCTATTGTGTTCTTCAATGCAGAAATTGTATTCTTCATTTCCTCTTGTCTCTTATTGGTAGTTTCTATGTCCTTTTTCATGCTGATGTAGTTTGCAGTAAGTTCCTCATAGCTTCCCTGTAGTTTTTTTGTAATTCTCTCTGAGCTCACTGAGCTCATTGAGCTTCCTTATAAGCATTGTTTGGAACTCAATATCTGGTAGTTTACTTGCCTCTATTTCATCTAGTTCTCTTTCTGGGGATTCCTCCTTTCCCTTCGACTGGTGGGTATTTCTTTGTCTTCCCATTATTTGTGAGACTCTTCTTTTTTGCTTCTGTTTCTTAAATTGATCTGTCTTGATTCCCTGACTTTGTGGTGTGAACTTTTATGGTAGGAGACCACTATTTTTACTTTCTGGATCTGCCTGATGATGTGAGACGTTGACCCTGTCTTACCTTAGGCAGTCTGTTCGAGACTTCTAGGACTGTACTGTCTGTGGCTGTCTCCTTCAGCTGTTAATCTAGTCACTCTGCTCTCAGCAGGCAGGCTTAGACAGCTCAGGGCAGGGTGTAGTCCCTCCTGGGGGTGGGATTATTGGTTCCTCTCATGCTGCTGCTGCTCAGGGGAGTGGTCTCTGCCTGAGCAAGATGGATCCTGACGTGTTGGGGAGGAGTCAGCACTAGGATCCTGCTGGCTACTCTCTCCATTCTCTTCCCAAAACCTCTATCTCCAGTTTCTCCTCAAGTGTCTCCAGACCACTCTGCATCTCCTTTAGCCAGGGATATACTATCTGTGGCTGCCATTCTGCACTCAGCAGGCAGCTTAGACAGCCCAGGGTGGGGTAGAATTCTATCTGGGGGCAGGGCTATTGGGTCCTCTCCCACTGCTGCTGCTCAGGAGGAGTGGTCTCTGCCTGAGAAAGAGGACTGCTGCCGCATGGGGGATGACTCAGCACTGAGATCCCGGTGGCTACTCTCTCAGTTCTCTCCCCAAAACCTCCTTCCCCAGTCTCTCCTCAGGCATCTACAGCCCACTCTGCTCCTGCCTTTACCGGAGCCCAGGGTAAGTGGCTGCAAATAAAAACATATGCATTGGCCCTTTAAATGGCTCTTGGCCTGTCCAGCTGCCTGTCTCTGGGAGAGAGCAACCCTGCTGCTTTTCACAGCTGGCTGTTTTCTGTGTACTTTGGGGGCTCTGGTGCTATAGGCTGGAGATCCCCACTTTTGGTTTAGACCCCACTCTTCTCAGGGGGATCCAACTGGCCCTTTCAATTTCCTTCTGGTACTGCCGCCTGTGGGCGCCCCACCCACCTTCTGGAGTCTCTACTATACTCCTTACCAGTTAGATTGCGCTAAAGCTGATTCTTCTGTCACCGAAGTTTTAAGGCTCCTCTCTCGCTGTTGTTCAGCTGTTTGTTACAGGGGATTTCTCCACAATTTAGTTGTAATTCCAGATTGGTCCTGGGAGGAGGTCAGTGTGACTTCCACTCACTCCTCCACCATCTTGATTCTCTCTCTTAAAAATCTATCTTAATTGGGCCATTTTGTGGGAATATATGTATAACTTAGAACCAAATTTGAATATGTTTCTTATAGAAGTTAAGGTTAAATTCAGCTTCTTTTGGGAAAAACTTATGCAGTGCATTCTTATGACTGATGTGATGATGGGTGTGAATTATTGCACTTCTGATAATGCTGAAAAATCAGTAAATCACTGTTGCTCAGCATGTAACTGAGAGATTCCCAGTAAAATGCCTCAGTGGGTGGCAGAATTGTAGGTCTCTTACTGAGGTTTTGCCATGAATTACAATTGATGAGTTTAACAGCAGTCTTGGCTCTCTCAGTTAAATTGCTTGCATAGCAAAGAGCAAATTTTCCAGTAGTAGCTTTACTGACTTGCCAAATTTTAGTCATGTTTTCAGGCATTTCATTTGACTCATCTAGTGGTAATGTTGTAAACTGGTGGCCCAAGGGATGAAGCCAGTCTGCAGATGTAGTTTTTTTTTTCTTTTCTTTTTTGTTTCAAGAAGAGACTGAATTAGTGGCCAGTACTGAAGATTAGGAAATTCATAAAAGATTTCAGATTTCATCAGATTTCTCCTTTAGAAAATGAAGCTGGCCCATTGACTCTTGATGCACCAAAGTGGGAGCTGAGTTTGACTTGCTCTTTGGACAACTTTCTTCACTGACTTCTTGCTTGGTCCTTACAGGCATTTGAGTTACAATTCTTCTAACGTGTTACTGGGGATATTTATCCAGCTTTGGGTTTTACTTCTTTTTTTTCTTTCTTTTTTTTTTTTTTTTGCTCTAAGACTGGGAGCACATTGGACAATTGAAAAGCATGCCTATCTCTTGATGAAAGGAACCCTAGCCCTGGACTCCGATGAGTCCAGGGCTAGGGTGGGACCACTGCTGGTTATTTATTTATTCTGTGTCTCTAGAATGGATCTTTGACAGCCATTCCTTTTGTTTTCACTTCAAGTTGAAGAGGTGGTTCTAAGAAGTGAGAGCCAAGAGGAAGTTTGACTGTCAGCTGCATTTCCAGGGTCAGATGACTGGTATGTTAACTAGCATCTTGATCTCATTTGGGGCTCAAATGGTCATTACTCCTGTTTTTTCCTTCTCACTATCCCAACAGCAGATCACACACCTATTATTTCTATGGTGCTTTTTTTTTTTTTTCCAAATGGCAGATTCTTATATTCATACCATTATTTCTTCTTTATCCTGCAGCTAATTTTCACGTTTGGAAATAAGCCCTCTTTTTGGACTACACATTTATTTTTTTAAACCACTAGGGTTTAGTTCATGGATTCTCTGCTTCCCTTAGGTCTGAGAAGTGAAATTATTTACCCAGGCTGATATATAAGAGCTTAGAGTGCCTCCAGTCACTGAATGTGGACTAAGTCACAGTCTTTGCTCTTAGCTACGAGGTGTCATGGTTGAGCCACAGGTGCTATAGTTGGGAGGGTGCAATCCAGGCCACCTTCCCTTTCTGGTAGGTTATTTTATAACCCAAGGCTTTTAGGTAGCAAATTTTAGCCCCACCTCAGGTGGCTCCAAAGTGTTATAAAAAGTTTGTGGATATTGTGTCATGGAAAGGCTGGGGGAATTTATTACTACTATTGTTTGACAACACGGCAATACTTGGTTTTTAAGAGGGTCTGATCTGCATCTCACAGGCACTTAGTGGGGTTTCCACTAAGGGGCTGAGGGACAGTGAAGAGTGCTGAGCAATATTCCAAAAGAAACAGCTCTCAAAATTTAGTGTGCAGAGGAGTGGAGATTTTAAAATGTTTTCCTGGACCTCTCCTTGGAGGTCATAAGTAAGTCTCTGATGGGCACAAAAATATGCATTTTTATGAAGTCTCATGTTCCCCTCTAAAGATGATATGTTGAAAAACCAGTCCCAAAGGAAGTCAAGATATTTGTGTCCTGATAGACTTGTGATTGCTCTTAAAAACATTTTTCTAAGACCATCAAGAAGATGTGTGGAAAGAAAAACTAATGGGGAAAACTCAGAGGTAACCAAGTATAGTGGTTAAGAGCTTGAGTTCTGAAGTCAGAAAGAATTTTGATTCAAATCCTGTCTCTACCAGCTAGGTGATTCATTCAAGCCGTGTTTATGTTAGAGTAAATTATCTCATCCAGCAAATGGTTGGTTGACTGCAGAAAGGGCCACAATTATTTCCCTCTCTGTATCCACCTCCCTTTGAAATGTGACTTTGCAGCCCTTCCTGGGAAGAGGTAGTGTCCTCCTTGAATCTGGGCCAGCCTTGTGACTTGCTTTAGCCAAGAGGATGAGGTGGGCATCATGGTATGCCTGTTTTGAGTTGAGGCCTCAAGAAACCCTATATACTTCTGCTTGGTCCCTTGGGACCCTTGCCCTGTGAACAAGCCTGGACTAACCACTCTGCTGGAAGATAAGAGACCACATAGCAGCGAGGAAGGGGCTTGGCCCAGGCCTTCCTAAGCCAGCCAGCCCCCATCCCACATCTGCCTATCACCAGCGAAATTGGCTGTAATAGCAGATGCATGAGTGAACCCAGCTGACACCAGAAGAATCATCAGCTGAACCCAGCCCAAATGGTTGACCTACAAAATTGTGAGTGAAATAAATGGTTGTTGTTTTAAGTCAACATTCATGTATCTCTTTCATCTTAGAAGTTTTTTTGGATAAGACAGTGAAAATGTTAGGAAAATATTATAGACTGAAAAATTACAGAAAATTTATAGACACGAAGGTCTAATTATTTGAAAATAATTATTTGCAAGCCCTTGGACAGTAAAAAGATCAAAAGCATTTTAGTTATAACAGCATTGACTAATTACATTACTCTGGGCAAAGGACTTGCCTCTCTGAATTTCATTTTATTCATGTCTAAAATTCAGATGATTTTATTTACATTTTAGGGATAATATGAGGATTTGAGAATATATGTAAAATGTGCAACACGAAAGTGGCATTGAATATTGTAGATGTTAGCATTGTTGGTAGTAGTTTTCTACAAAAAAATTACAGAATTATGAGTTCATAAATCACACTGCCAAAGCAAGCTGAATAAAAGTGGGCCCCCTAAGTATTTAACGTGGGAGAAAGAATTCATTCATAAGCTTATAATTACACATTTGTAACTTGAACTTCTGCAGTACACGCAGATGTGAAAACAAGTCATGAAATGCATTTGCCTGTTCAGAAATGCTTCTGAAAGTGTTCTAAAAAGCAACAGGCATGCTATGCATATTCTACTGCGGCAATTTAGCTCTATTACTTGACCTAAGGAACTGTACAGGATTCCTCCAAAAAAAAAATGCACATTAAACTATTAAAAAAGTCCATTTAGGTGGGATTTAGGCAGTTAAAATCTTTTTTTAGGTTTTGATTTTATTATAATGGGGGCCTCCCAGAAGCTCAAGGTTGTTTTCTACAAAGAAAAGCAACTTGGATTCTTTCATCTATCTGGGATTTACTGGTTATTAAATAATATGAATATTTCCCTGCCAACAGCATGAAGAAAATGGAAGGAATGAAGTACAATGGCATCTGAGGTGGAAAGAGCTACTAAAGCCACTCCTAAATTATCTCACAGAAAAATAATTTGTCAGCTCTTACGGACTGAATGTGGCTCCCGTCAAATCCTTATGTTGAAACCCTAAACCTCAATGTGATAGAATTGAGATGGGGTATGATTAGGTCATGAGGGTACAGCCTTTATGAATGGGATTAGTGCCCTTAATATAAGAGACAGGAGAGGGAGGGCTGCACCTTGATTCTGGATTTTCAGCCTCCAGAACTGTGAGAAATAAATGTCTGTTGTCACCTGGTCTATGGTAATTTGGTATAGCAGCCTAAACTAAGATATCATCCTTGCCACTATTCTTTCTTTAAAAAAGTTAAAATAGATAATACATGTAAGGTGCTGAGCACAGCATCTGGAAAGTACTGAGCATGCAAAAATTCTAGCTGTTATTATTGCTGCTCTTATTATTATCAATCACAGTATATTCCCTGGTCATGCCTGAAGGAAACAGTAAATGAGGATGAGGCCAAAAACTTTAAGTTTCCAAATAGCCCAAAGGCCACTGAAATAAATGCCTGCCTCAACAACAGAGATTCAGTTTAAAGGGAAGGAAAATTTGCTGGTGATGTCTTGCCATATGGGTACCAACTCCATTCCTAATAATTCAGGTCATTCAGGTTATAGCCTCTCTTATTTCCTTTTCTGTTTACTTTCCATATTATAGGTTGTTGTCAATGAACAACAAAACTAAAATCAGCTCTGTCTCTAATAGTTCTGCATTTATAAAAATGTGTAGCAAATTTCCTGTATATGTAATGAAAGGACATCCACTGAATAAAATTATTCTTGAAATTTAGGAGCAGTCTTTGAAGTGACCTTGATATCAGCAAATCCACTAAGCCATCAGTTTGATAATACAGAGGCTATTACTGGGCCAACATTAGGCTGAATTTCGCAAAGGGGCACCCTGGGAAAGAAATTGCAGAGTTCCAGGCCAAACTCTTTTTGTCTTAACCTTTTAAGTGATTCGGAGCTCCATCACTCCAGTCCAGCTCTGTGGAATTGCCTTGGTTTGAGGCTTGGGTCAGAGTATAAAGGAGTGGGAATGCAGGATTAATTGAAAAGAACTCAGAGGTCCTTTTAAGAAATTAAGTTTCTTTTGCTCTCATTGCCCTAGTGGAAGAGGACACACAGTATCTTTCCAGCAACAGCAGTTGGGATGCATCTTAGGAAGAAAGGAGGCATTCCCTTTCCTGCCTTTGTGAGCAGAGACCAGGGAGCAGGAAGGTGCCATGAAGTTTTCCAACCCAGGCGAGAATTCCTTAGGCCACCTGCTGCTCTCTTCAACTGGCAACTTGCTCTTATAATTTCTCTTGATCACTGACCACTGGGCGCAGACCTCTTTTTACGGGTAAAAAGGAAAAATACCTATATTTCAGAAGCAGGCCACTGAGCAGAGTTTAGATAATAGGGAAAAGTGAGAAGAGCTCACTCTGTAGGGGCCCTGAGTGAGAAGTGTAGATAGAGCCTGTCAGCATCTCCCTCCATGCCCTGCGTGTGGCCAACTCGCTGCCAGCAGCCCAGGGCATTGGGGACCTAGAGGCTGAGACTGTGAGCTGGTCTTCACTACTTAGTAGGCTATGGCACACAAATTTAGATAAATTTATTTTGTTAAATGATTTTTAAATTGGTGAAGCTCTGTTATACCTTTGAAATAACTGCCAGAAAAAAACAGATTACAAATCAGTGACACTGGATCTCAAAGGGATTCTAAGTTTTAATTTCATGTCTGTCCAGTTAAAATGCAGGTACTGCTATCCAGCTGGCTGGGAATAGTTTCTGAGTGGTGTTTTTGGCTACGAGAAATTCATTGTTACTTAACACAAAATAGTAGCTTTAGGTTTTCATCAGAGAGTTAAAAGAAAAAACCAAACAAACAGGCAAACAAAACTACACAAAAAAATGTGTGCACACACAAAACGCTGTACCTTTGCATGTTTCTTTTTTAAGGAATTCAGCTCCTTCTGCTGTTTCTTTAAATGCTTCAAATAAGCCTGTGGAGAAAACAAAGAGGATGAAAATAACTTTTTTGTAGCCACAATAATTATACTAGGTAAGAAACAAAAATATACTGGCTTTGCCAATATGCATAATATCAGAGTACTTGGAAAGCAACTAAGCAATTTTACCTTCATCTGCTTTAAATCTTCTATTCTCACTTGAGGGATAAGTTCAATACCTAGAAGAAGAAAAAAAGATTAGACATTGTGTATATTAAAAGGTAGAAAGAATAACTGATAATAGAAAATTTAGTTTTGAAATCTCATCTAAAGACATTGAAGCAGCTATACATGTAATGTTGTAACGGGGCACAGCCAGGGCCCCCCCCAAAGGGTATTTGTAATGGGGTCGAGAGATTGGGGTGTCCAAGAAAAATATATTCTCCCCACCCCAGGGGCGGGCCGCCATGGGGGATGGGAGCCTTGAGTAGGGCCATTGAGAGTCATTTTGCATGTCAATAACAGGACGGCTTCATTCCACATTTGCAAAAAGGGTTATTTTGCCTATCACATAAACTAATCAGGAAGGTTAAAAAAGACTTAATACAGAATGTAACTGGGAGAGAGGAGGAGGAGAGACAGGGGCCTGCAGGAGAGACAAAGGGACACAGACTCTGGGGAACAGTGTGAAGACCATGCAGGAAGAAAGAGGGGAGAAAGGACTCTTGCTAGTGGGCCATGAGAAGGTGCCACATGGTTTGGGGTTAGGAGCAGGAGATCGCGGTGACGCAGTGGATGGTGCTGAGACCTGAGAGAGGCCTGCCTAGCCGAGCCCCGGACTTCTGTTCTTTTTCTTCTGAAGGATGGTGCCCCTGAGTGGCCTGACTGGCCTAACTGGGCAAAGGAGTGGGGGAGGAAGGGAAAGGCAGGATGGTGTGTGTGCTGGTGATTGTTTTAAAGGGATTTTGAGGTTTAAGGGTGACATTTAGCCATTAATCAAACCTGTATAACTTTTGAGTAAATAGTTCGTTTCCTTTTCACCAAACACTGGCATTCAGAGCCATAATTCCAGGGGCAGCGGGTAAAGGACCTACAACCGAGGGACCCCAGGGAAGGTGGGTGTGGTTGTTTTGGTAATAGCATCTGGGCACCGCCCCACCGGTCCATTGTTCGGTAACAATGTTATGGATATAAATATCTTGATTTCTTAAAAGCAATTTTAAAACTAGCCCCTGAACTGAAATGCTTATTGTATCAGGTTGGGTTTCCTAGGAGCAGAGCCTGTGCCTGGGATTTGAGTGCACGTGATTTATTGAGGGAAAGGCTCTTGGGTAAAAGCCCTAAGGGTATGAGAGAAACTGGACACGGCAGAGGGAGAAGCCAGGGGGTACTGCCAGCTGAAATGCAGCCTTAGGCTCATCCTACGGGAGCCCCATAGCTTAAATGGCCCTCCAGACTTGTTCTACCTCCAGGTAAGGAAACTAGGCTTTTGCAACTCCATTTTAGTTATCTGAGTCCTTCAGAGCATTTCCAAAATCTTCCAGGCATTTCCAGGCAGAACTCCCATGGTCTGAGGACAACTTTCGAGGGAGAAAAGTGCAGCTGTGATCTGTTGTCAGCCAATACTTCCAGCCGCTGGGAGTGGGGGTGTCAACCCCATAAAGAAAATCTGAGCAGCAGAGTCCACGCAGGGAGCATGGCGGGAGAGCGGCTGGAGCACAGCAGCACAGTAGTGGGAGCCTGAGTCTGAGACTGACTGGAGGGAGCTGCGTGAGCCCCCTGCCACCGCACATTGTTATAGCATTGCTGCTGGACTCTTCCCAGTGCCATCCGGGAAAGATCCAGAGAGAAACTTTATCTAAAGCTGTCGGAGGCACTTTGGCAGGCTGTGGCCATCCCGGATAGAGAAAAGCTCTGCGCTTTCTGGGGAGGCGGAGCGCATGGAGAACAGGCCTGCCAGGGCTCCGTGCTGCAGTGTGGGGGCCACAGAGAAACTCTTTTAAAAGAGAAGTTGAGAGGAGACTTGAGACTTGGCAGGAAAACTGTTCTCACACGTACACACATGTGTGTGCAGCAGCTCCACCAACAAAGAAACCAGAGCAACTGTGTCATGTCGAAGGGATTGTGGGACCCAACCCAGCACGGCTAGCGAGCAAGGGACTGCAGAGAGGAGAGTTTGGGGCCAAGTCTCCCGTGAGAGTGGCAGGCTGGGGACTGGAGGGTGGGCCGGGAGGTGAATGCCGGAGACTAGCTGCAGCCAAGCAGGTCCCCTCACAGGCAGGTGTGCCCCACCCCCACCTGTGGGATTATAGGCTCTGCAGATCAGTGAGGCCAGGCTCAGGAGCCCTCTGCTTGGTGCACATTCACAGGGAAAGAGGGAAAAGCTCCGAAAGAAAGGGCTCTTTCTGAACTTCTCCCAGACACTGAGCTACACTGGTCTTCAGGCCCTGATCCAATGAAACCAGCAGAAATGGAGATCAGAGGCACAACAAGGGGTGTTCAGCCTTGGCCTTTAGAGCCGCTGTTCGCACCAAGTAGAAAAGGGCTGCCCCTTTCACAAAGATTGGATGCTTATAGGAAATGGACAGCTAGTTCACCAGAAACAATACATTATTGAAAATAACCCGAGACAGACCAAGACATGTGCTGAGAGGGTAGGGAAACACTCCCACCATCTGCCCTGAACACTGAACAGTGCTCCCTGGGGGTGACTCAGGGACCCACCTTCCTGATTGCACCAGAGGCCCCCTTGGAGGCAAGTGGAGGTCGTACTGACAGTGCTCTCAGGTCATTAAATGAACCAGTCCTGGCCCTGTGCTGATGGAAAGCCAGCAGGGCAGAACAGTGGGGTCCAGCCAAGCCTGAAGGAGACAGTCACAGACTGTGGATCGCTTGTAGTCTGGAACAGGCTACCTAGGGCCAGACTAGGACACCATCTGACGTTGCCAGGCCCAGAAAGAGAAGACAGTGGCAAACACTGGACGCTGACAGAAGAATTCCATCATGGTCTTCTTCATTAAATGTACTATTTTATCTCCTGCATAGCTTTTTAACATATTTTCTTTTCCTTCAAGTTTGTTCCTATTATTTCACTCGTTTTTTTAATTTTAGCTTATTTCAAATCTAATATTTTGCTCCTCCCCTTCTCTTATTCCATTTTGCTATCTTCCTTTGCCTTCTTATTTTTGTTTAAATTTTATTTTTTCTCTTGTATGACTTATTTTTATTCCATACTCTTAATACTGTACTGGAAGTTCTAGCCTTAGTGATCAGACAAGAAAAAGAAAAAAAAGGCATCCAAAATGCAAAGGAGGAAATAAAACTGTCATTATCTGCAGATGACCTGATAGTGTACATAGAAAACCCTGTAGTCTATGTAGTCACCAAAAAACTACTTGAACTAATAAATGAATTTGGAAAAATTGCAGGATGCAAAATCAATATTCAGAAATTGAGGGCATTTCTGTATATCAACAATGAAATATCAGAAATAGAAACTAAGAAATAACATATCATTTACTATAGCAACAAGAAAAATAAAGTATCTAGGAATAAACTAAGCCAAGGAGGTAACAGACCTGTACTCAGAAAACTGCAGAACACTGAAGGAAGAACTTAAGGAAGATACATATAAGTGGAAGCATATACTGTGTTCATGACTGGAAGGATTAACATCATTAAAATGTCCATACTACCCAAAGTAATCTATAGATTCAATGCAATTCCTATTAAAACACCAATGGGATATTGCACAGATCTTGAACAAATATTTCCAAAATTTATACAGAACCAAAAAAGACCCTGAATAGCGATCTTGAGAAAGAACAAAGTAGGAAGGATCACAATACCTGGTATCAAATTCAAATAAAAAAGAATTGGCCTTCAAATGCCCATCTGATAATTTTAAAAATAAATAATCATGGATGCTAAATATCTACAGGTGGGAAGAAATTGTCAGTAAGGGATCTTATTTGTTTTTGAAAGTTTTGGAATTTAGAAATGTCTGAACAATCATGATTTTGTTGGTTCATGAACGTACAGGCTGTCCAGCATGAGTGTCCACTGTAAAGTGTGTCTGGAAGAGAGTGGGGAGGCATTAGTGAAATTCATTGTGCGAAAGTGCTTCCCAAAAAGGACGCTGAATTTAAACATTTCCTGAAACTATGGATGTTGCACTCAGTCTAACTAAGGTGCAGGGGATCTACCAGATGTTGCTTCTCTATTAAACAATCAGAGAAATGAAGCAGTTTGTCCAGTCCCTAAGAAAACATGCTGCTCTTGAGTTTTATGGAGCAATGAAAATTGGCAAAATTAACAATTCTAAATACCCCCATAAAAGACTTTTTAAAAAGAGCCTAAAACTACTAGAACAGATAAGGAGCCCAAACAACATTCCTTTACCTTTCTTGGCTTCCATGCCAGACCCCAGGGCAGCCGTGGTAGTTGGTCTAAGTTCAGAGCTGCTCTGTGGAGTCACATTTGTTTTGGCAGTGTTGGCCTTTCCTTTCTTGTCATTCTTAGAAGTGTCGCTGGGCACATCGGCTATGTCACTCTGGAACAGAAAAGTTTTTATTAACCTAAATGAATGCCACCTCAAGTTCAACTGTCTTGCACATTCTCTGTATTACTGATCCAGTCTGTGCCACTCAACTTCTTCCCTGCAACTCTCTTCACAGATGGATCTTTGCAGGCAGGAGGAAACATTACACGGTTTCTTCAGGCTTGAAAGCAAAGGATGAAGCCAAGGAAAGAAGATCCAGTTCCTTTACAAGCAGGGTAGACCTTGTCTTTTGCTAGCTACTGGAGAGATTGTTGCTCCCACTCCAAACTGAGGAGTATGATGAAGGGAGCTTTAAAAACAAAAAAACAAACATGTGTGTGCACTGAAATGGGAGAGGGTTGGATGGAAGATTCATAAAAAATAATTAAAAAAAGTCAATTTCATTAATTTACTGAATTGGGTTGGCTAGTATTTCCATGTATCACAAAAGCATTCTCTATTTTAAAGGATGGGTTTTTAAAAATTTTGTTTCTAATGGGGAAAGGGCCTCCAAATGGGAGCTAAGCCACATTGAAGAACTGGGTTTTTCAGATGGTGGTCACATTTTATTAAATATGCTACCCTCTCATTAACCCTTGAAACAATGTTGTTGGATAAATTCAGTTTCAAAAACCTTCTTTGAACTTGTCATATTAATTTACTACTTTGTCTTGCTCTTGTAATCAGTGTTTGACAACTACACTTCCCCCACTTTCCTGTCTTCAGTTGACTATTGCTACTTACGGTTTCGATGCCCATAGCTCTCATTTGGTCTGCTCTTTTTTCCGTAATTGAAAGAAACTTCTTTGGATCTGATAAAGCATCCACAATATCTGGGGAATGAAAAAGAACACTGCATTGTTGAATTAAAAAAGAACATTGAGCTATTAATTCTCTGTTTTACGGAAAACATCCAAGAAAATGCAACTAATACACTATTCAGAATCCTGGACCCACATTGTGCCCTCTAAGTTCCTTCTCCTAGGACATAAGGCAAGTTCAGGAAGCACGGCTAGTTGCTGAAAACAATAAATAAGAAAAGGGCTTGTGCGCAGACTTACTTGGTCTCACTTGCTCTGAGTTCCAGCTCTAGGGAAGCAACTAGAAAGGCACCAAGGACATATGGGGAAAAACTGAATTGTTTGGCATCAGGGTGAGAACTGGAGAGGTACCCTTCTCCCAGACAGAGGGCATAGTTCCTTTGCTGAGCTCTCTCCGTAAAGACCTGGCAAGTGGGTGCTATGTGTGAGTCTCCATCAACACTGTTGTACCATTCTGGTGATTCCCTGAGACCCCCACCACACCCAACTTGCAAGCCTTTTCCAGTGACTTTTCCATACAAATGGCATGCCTTGGCTCATGCTGCTGATTTTCCTAAAATCTCTCAAACAAGCAGTATGTGGCCTCTGAGTACCGCACACCTCTTGCTAAGTGGTCCCAGACCCAGCACTAGAGGAAGCTGGTCTTGGTTTGCAGTTTGGCCTCTCCTGGGCAGCTCTAAGGCCAGCACACGTAGCAGCCATCTGCAGATTGCTTTGTAGCTCATGCTCAGTGGCCCCAGACAGAGCACAGACAGCCGCTGACCTTGGCCTGCACTTCTAAGGAGGCCCCGCAGCTAGTGCACCCCATGGACAGCTTCAGATCACACTCCACGAATGAGAGACTCAAGGGGTAGGGTCAGTGGGTATCTGAGCCCACTGAAGTGAGTTTTGTTCTGTGGGGTTGGCCCCTGTGCAGATCCTCCACGGTGGTCATGGCCAGTCCTAGCTACAGATGGGACTGGGGGTAAATCAATCTCATTGATGTGCCAACAGCAATCAAAGCTCAACTACAACAGGAGAGTGTACACTACTCATATGGGGAAGATGCACCTGGAGTGCCCAGCTCATGTGACTGAGGAAGCTGTGCCATTAGGCCCTACAGGGCATGTGTTACATGAGGTCACTTTGTCAAGTTCTTCCAAATATATAGAAATAAACACAGGGAGGAAGCAAAAATGAGGAGACAAATAAACATGTCCAAATGAGAGAACAAAACTCCAAAAAGAGAACTAAACAAAATGGAGACAAGTATCTACCAGATGCAAAGTTCAAAACACTGGTTATAAGGATGCTCAGTGGTCTCAGTGAGAACTTCAACAAAAAGATACAAAAGGCAAAATGGAGATAGAAAAGATAAGAAAGAATAAGTCAAAAATGAAGACTATACTAACTGCAATAAAGAATACATTACAGCAAATCAACAGTAGAGTAGATGAAGCAGAGGATCAAATCGGCAATTTAGAAGATAAAGAAGCAGAAAACACCCAATCAGAACAGCTAATAGAAAAAAAGAATTTTAAAAAATGAGGATAGTTTAAAGCGTTTTGGGACAACTTCAAGCATACCAACATTTGCATCATGGGGTGCTGGATGGAGAAGAGAGAGAACAAGAAATTGAAAACCTGTGTAAAAAAATAGTGACAGAAAACTTCCCTAACCTGGTGAAGGAAATAGAAATCCAGGAAGTGCAGAGAATCCCAAACAAGATGAACCCAAAGAGGCCCACACCAAACCACATAATAATTAAAATGCCAAAAGTTAAAGATAAAGAGAGAATCTTAAAAGCAGCAAGAGAAAAGAAGTTAGTTATCTAATTACCTACGTGGGACCTCCCCTAAGACTGTCAGCTGATTTCTCAACAGAAACTTTGCAGGCCAGAAGGGATTGGCAAGAAATATTCAAAGTGACGAAGAGCAAGGACCTACAACTGAGATTATCCAGCAAAGCTATCATTTAGAATGGAAGGACATCTAAAGAGCTTCCAAATAAGAAACAGCTAAAGGAGTTCATCACCACCAAACCAGTATTACAAGAAATGTTAAAAGGTCTTCTTTAAGAAGAAGACAATAAAAAGATTAAAAATATGAATAATAAAATGGAAATCAATACATATCTATGAACTTACTTTAAATGCAAATGTATTAAAGGCTCCAATCAAAAGACATATGGTGGTTGAATGGACAACAAAATAAGACCCTACATATACTGTCTATAAGAGACTCACTTCAGATCAAAAAGCACATATAGACTGAAAGTAAAGGGATGGAAAAAGATATTTCATGAAAATGGAAATGGGGAAAAGAAAGGCTGTTGATAGCAACACTTGTACCAGACAAAATAAACTTTAAAACAAAAGCCATAGCAAGAGACAAAGAAGGACTCAGCAATTCTAATTCTGGATGTTTATCCAAAGAAACCCAAAACACTAAATCAAAAAGACATACACATCCATATGTTTATTACAGCATTATTTACAATAGCCAAAATATGAAAGCAACCAAAGTGTCCATCAATAGATGAATGGATAAAGAAGTTGTGGATATATACAATAAAATATACTCAACCATAAAAAAGAATGAAATCTTGCCATTAGCAATAACATGGATGGACATAGAGGGTATTCTGCTGAGTAAAATAAGTCAGACAGAGGAAAACAAATGTAGGATGATTTCACTTATATGTGAAAGCTAAAGAACCAAATAAACAAACAAGCAGGACAGAAACAGAAATAAAGATATGCAGAACATTTGGATGGTTGCAAGATTGGGGGCTGTTGGAAGGCTGGGTGAAAAAGGTGAAGGAATTAAGAAGTATAAATTAGTAGTTACAGAATAGTCAGGGGGATGTAAAGTACAGTATGTGGAATAGTGTCAGTAATATTGTAATAACTATGTATGGTGTCAGGTGGGTACTAGATTTATCAGGGTGATCACTTTGTAAGTTTTATAAATGTATCATCATGGGATTGTACACCTGAAACTAATATACTACTTCACATCAACTGTAATTTAAAAATAAAAAAAATTTTAAAAAGAGGGTGCAGTGTGTTAAATAGTGCTTTCAAATATTCGTTTCTACCCAGAATCTCAGAATGTCACTGTATTTATAAATAGGGTCTTTGCATATGTAATTAGTTAAGGACTGAGATGAGACCATACTAGATTAGGGCAGGCCCTGAATCCAATGAGTATTATCCTTGTAAGAAGAGGAGAGGACGCACGGAGACCAAGAGCGAAAAGGCCCGGTGGTGATGGAGCAGACTGCACTGACACAACTATAAGCCAAGGAACACCAAGGATTGCTGGCGTCCACCAGGAGCTAGAAAGAGGCAGGTAAGGATTCTTCCCAAGAGCCTCCAGAGGGAGCATGGCCCTAATGACTCCTTAATTTCAAACTTCTAGCCTCTAGAATTGTTGGAGAATAAATTTCTGTCATTTTAAGTTTCTTAGTTTGTGGTAAATTTGATTAACAATAGTGACTGAGGAAAAAAGAACTCTGCTACTTATACTTTTGGGTCTACATCTTCCATATAAAATCAAGGGCTTAAACTCATAAAGCAGAGACTCTTGTTGTTAAGAAAGGTCCATCAGGCCTTGCAGACCTCCCAAGGTCCCGCCGCGGTTCGATCTTGGGGGAACTTCACTTGAATCCCAGGAAGGGGTATGCTTCCTGTTTCCTTGGTCTTTGTCCTGAAGGCGTTTTCTACATAATTCTGACCTAGACTATAGGTTCTATGTTTGTGAACTAGGTCATAACTTGTTTTTTATTACATGAACAAGCTGACCGAGATGCTCTTGTCAGCCACCTGCTGTAGGATTACATAGACGTAGCCTAAATTATAAATCAAAATAAAATGCTGTATTGGTTGGATAAATACCATTACTTAAATCTATCCTCAATTATCGATGACTGATTCTAGAATTCTAGATTATGCCCACAGATCCTTGTTAGTTGAGTTTAAATAAGATGTTTTATTGTAGTTACATGTACCTTAAAAATATTTTTAGAAGAGAAATTTTAACGTAATAGAATTCAATTATAAATATAATAAGGATCTTGACCAAATGGCAACAAAAATACACGAAGTATAAATAAGGTTTGCTCAAATTATATCATGGGGTACAAAAAGGAGATTATGAAATGGCTAAATGCCTTGGACATGGTTTGGGTTAGCAGGTTATCTGAAACAGGTGCTCCATTCCTGGAATTTCTGAATAAAACATTAGAGGCTTCCAGGATATATAATTTTGCCATGTGACAGCAGGTGCTCTGGGTGGCAACTGAACACCTGGGACCAAAATTATTCGGCCAAGAGAAAAAGGGCTCAGGATCAGGGAGCCAAGACTTAACTCTTTTAGATAATTTTTTCATTGTAACCCAGCTTCTTCTCTGGCCAGGGGCATATATTTTGTAAACATGAACATAAAAATCAGTTTGCGTATTTGATACAGAGTACTGGTTTTTAATATCGACATGTAAAATAATGTATAACCAGAGAAGGAGAATCTGTATCTCAAATATCTCTTACCTTTTTATACTTGTATATCTCTATTTGAAAATGTTATTTATTTTTTCCTTGCCTCAGCCCAGAAAAAAGATTTCAGGAAGCAGTTAAATAATTCTGGCATATTCATGGCCAAAGTTTTGCATATTCAAGTAAACCTGGCATCTTCCTTTGGTGCCAGTCTGACATGTCACAGGGCTTCCCCTGTCACGTTCCCCGAACCCTGTGGCTGGCTATATCCCTTGCAGTTCAGTACTCCGCAGCACAAACCACTGTGGCAAGAATACATCTGAAATGTTGGTAAAACTGACTAATGCATAAACAGGCCAGCCTTCGGAGCAGCCACATGGAACAGGCAGAGCAGTGTCCACATGAACCTCTCTGACTCCACAGAACCCTCAAGGTGAGCTAAAATTTTCAGGACACTTGGAGGCCATGGCAAATCTCTGGAACTTTTTTCTCTTTCTTTCTTTAACAAAAAATTATTTTTAGAGAGGGGGGAGGGAGAGAGGAAGAGAGGGAAGGGATAATGATGTGAGAGAGAAACACTGATCGGTTGCCTCTCGTGGGCGCCCCAACTGGGGTCCCAACCCACAGTCCAGGCACGCGCCCTGACTGGGAATCAAACATGTGACCTTTGGCTTTGCGGGATGACACCCAACTAACTGAACCATATCGGTCAGGGCTGGAATCTTTCTTTATAAAAAAGAACACAATTTGCTTTTTCTCATTTGCTTCTTTCTTATAGATTTAATGGAGCTTTTACTTATTTCGATTAAAAAAAAAAACACATCTATTTGGGGGCTTAGTGGCATTTCCTGGTGAAGACTTTCCACGTGTGTGGTTTCCCCCTGCCTCTCTCCTGCCCATCCTTCACTTCCCCAAGAAGTAGAAGGAAGGTAGAGATTCCTTAGTACAAACTTCGAGATACTTATAGGCTTTTCAGGAGAACTCCAGTTTTTGCTTGCTTGCCTGCCTGTTGAACCACTGCTTTTCAAGGCATTTGATTTGGGTGCCTTAATGATGGCACGTAGGACCCCGCCTCTCCTGTGTGCTCATTCCTGGTCCAGCTTCCCTCCTGTTCCTCACTCTGCTCTTTCTGTCTCTCATCAAGAGACAAAGGCAGCAGAGAAATACACATTCCCCTACTGGCAGCAAAGTGATGCTAATAAAAATGAACGAATCTGGTAACTAGGAATTTGGATTAGCTTTTAGCTTCTGCCAGATCAGTAAGCACTCCCCAAGCTATATTTCCTAGAATGCTAGAAGATACAGTCGGTGCTCAGGGGCAAAAGGATCCTGTGCTAGGATCCAGAAGTGCTCTTGTGTCCTGTCTCCTTGGGCTTCACAGTACATCTCAAGGAACTGTGCAATGAGGGGCCTGTTTTAATTCACTCAGCCTAGCAATTCCTGATGCATTTCACCCTAGTCCGTCCTGGGAGCTTTCTTCCTTGGCATGCTTCCTGATGTTTTCTGTAGTTCAGCAGAGGCCACAAAAATGGATATCACTGCTCTGCGAATTGGTTTTTCAACAAATATTCCACAGAGAGAATAAGTTGTTTTAGCATCGATGAAGGAGAGAACCATACAAAACAACTTTAACTTGTATCAGAAAATCCTGAGCTCTTACCCCAGGAATGACATTTTAATTTAGGAGGCTCCTCCTTTGGAACTATCCGATGTAAGAAACGGCCAACCATCTTTGCAAGGGGGTTGGAAAGCAGCCCTGTGAAGATGCTGAGAAGAGAGGACAAGAACCCCCACCCCCGCCCTGGGATGCATCTTTAATCACACCGAGGCAGAAAGGGGAGCCACACAAACAAAAACAAAGGGCCGCCTCATTTTTGCTTATATAAAAGCCTAGTTGCCGACGAGGAGACGAAAATCTACAGTAATGAAAGCAGTGACAAGCACTGCTCAAGGAACAAAGTGCTCATGAACCGCAGCTCGAAGTAACATTTAAATAGAATGCTGATGCTCCTTAAATTCTTGAAGCATAGCATCAAGTCAATTCTCTTATTTGCTCTCGTCCCTCCCACTCAGTAATAATAAAAGCAATACAAATGACAAAACCCATCAAAAGTAACAGTGGGTGGGAAAAGAAAAATACCGACATTCATTTAACTGTCATCAGCTTTGGAACTGTTTCCCGCCACCAACAGCGATGGCTAACAGTGACAGAGCTGCTGCGATGGGTAAGTGCCTCTGTAGGCGGTGACGGAACCTTCAGATAAAGCGGCAAAGACAACTCCGGTAGTCTGAGACTCACTGGGTTTTCTTTGCTATTTTACCTTAGCACTGAACCCAGTACTTCTGCTTCATGTATGAGTGTGGGAGTAAACAAGAAAACTGTTTAATTCTATGTTCAGTAGGAAAATAATATTGAAAATAATTAAACTGAGGCTTCATGATTCATCCTTAGTCATCTCCTTCTAAATGTTACCTTTTTTTTTCACATCAAAACTTATGACAGCTAAGAGACTTATCTCCACCCTTCATCCCAGAGGTAGTTTACATCTAAGCCGCTTAGGAAAACAAAACGACAGTAGTCCCCACTTATCGGTGGGGGATGCGTTCCACCAACCCCAGCGGATGCCTGAACTCCTCTATATATACTATGTTTTTCCTATACATATATACCTATGATAAAGTTTAACTTATAAATTAGGCATAGAAAAAGATTAATAACAAGAATTAATAATAAAAACAAAACAATGATAATATATGGTAATAAAAGTTACATGAATGTGGTCTCTCTCTCAAAATATCATGCACTCTATTCAGCTTCTCACTTAAAGGAAGCGCTTCATGGCTTCTCTTGGGCGTATCTGATTCGCCAACATCACTACTCTTGTGCTTTGGGGCCATTATTAAGTAAAATAAGGGTTATTTGAACACAAGCACTGTGACACGGTGACAGTTGATCTGATAAGCAGAGGTGGCTACTGAGCGACTGGCTGGCAGGGGGAGGTACATACACAGCGTGAGACGCCGGACAGAGGGATGGCTTGAGTCCTGCATGGGACAGACTGGGGTTCTGCAAGATTTCCTCATGCTACTCAGAATGACTAAGTTTAAAACTTACAAATTGTTTACTTCTGGAATTTTTCATTTAATAATTTTGTACAACGGTTGACCATGGGTAACTGAAATCAGGGATCGGGGGGACTACTGTATCTCTGAAGAGCTCAGAAGCTCTAGTAGCCATCTCAGCTCTGGTATTTCTTCAGGTGTCCTGGGAGTTATTATACTACCTTAATGAAGAGAACCATTGCACTAAAATCTCCTGCCTCTGTTTCCAGAGCGGGGAGGGGAAGAAACAAAACAATTCTGACAGAAGTGAAGAGGGTCAGGGTGGAAAACACTGGCTCTAGGCCTACTTCATGTTGGGAGGAAAGAGGGGCGGTCCAGAGTTCTAAAGAACACCATATGCCAGAAGGTAGAAATAATTGTGGGTGATTGTAAAAGTGCCAGGTTGTCTCATCTGTAGGGGTTCAACCATCATATGGTGACCCCAGAAGAACCCTAATATTGGCACAGAAGCCCAATAAATAAGTGTCCAGCAGCTCCTATAAATACCCAGGCCCTGCCTACAGAATCGTCTCAACTTAAAAAAAAAACAAAACACCTTTTATTAACTTTATTTTTTTGCTTTTATAAAATTAAACCATCCATCTGACTTCACTAAGATTTAAAATACATTTAAGTATCACATAGAGCATAAAGTTGCTGGTGCTTACAGACATTATAGGAATATTACCAATGCATTAGAATTCTGAAAATTCATATTAGGCACAAAATTAAGAGAGTTTTCTTGGGATGATGAATTGCTATGACAAAATAATTTACTGCAGCAAACTAAAGGATAAAGTTAAGAAGTAGAAATTACAACCATGGATTTTTCTTTAGCTTGTTAAAAATAAATGAAAATGAAAAGTATTAATGGAGGGGTTGCTATGGTTGGGCACTGTTTCAGAGATCATTTGATCTTCACTTATGAGGCGGGGACTGCTGTTATCCCCAAGCTAAAATGTAAAATGTTTTGCAAGCTCATATAAGGTCAGACAGCCAGTAAGTCATGGGGCTTGAGTCAGCATTCTTGATTTACATACCTGCTACGTGGCCTCAGTGAAATAGCATCCTATCAGGCCAAGAAAGAGGCAGTCTTTGAATCTCCAAATATGACATAAAACTTTATTTAGATGTTAAAATGTATTTTTAAAAAAGCTTTTATTTACTTTTAGAAAGAAGGGAAGGAAGGGAGAAAAAGAGGGAGAGAAACATCGCTGTGAGTGAGAAACACTGATCGGTTGCCTCTCACATGAGCCTAACTGGGGACCAAATCCACAACCCAGGCATGTGCCCTGACTGGGAATCCAACCTGCAACCTTTTGCTTTGCGGGATAACACCCAAACAACTGAGTCAGTGCTAGACGTTGAAATGTATTTGAGTCCACACTGGAAATTATGAGAGAGAGATCTTAGAGTAAGTTGAAATTTGATTTAGTAATTACTTAAGAAAAAGAGGGACAACTCATTTAAAAAGAAAAGGGTATAGAGAGAATATTTCTGGCAAAGGAATACATGTACATATGACCAAGAAGCACATGAAAATGATGAATATGCCTCATGACTCTAAATACACAAACTGAAATGATGAGATATCACTTTTACAACCTTTACTGGAAAAATTTAAGAATTTGTTAGAATCCAGAGTTGGCCATACTGAGTGAGAAGAGGCAGTTGCATATATAGTGGTGGGAGTAGTACTGAGCCAAACCAAAGGGCCAGGTAAAGGGACAGTTCTGTGTACACATCTGATGGAGCTTTAAGTAACCTTTAAAAAGCATGAAAAAGCCTTGTGTGCAGTGACATGAAATACTCTCAACAACATATTATGTAAAGAAAACAAAGCATAGAACAGGATGTATTAATCTTGTATGGTGAAATTGAAAAAATGTATGTGCATGTATATGCAGACATATATACACATTAACTTTATGTATAAATATATTTACTTATATATACACATATGCTTTATGTTTTATAATCTGCTGTTTTAAGCCATTCATATATTTCTTTTATTTTACAATGTTATCAAGAATTATCTAGGTGATAGGATCGGTTGCTTTATTTTTTCTAAATTTAATATAAGTATGCATTTTAAAAACTTTTCTATGTGCTATTTTTGTATTACCTTGCTGTTATGGACAAATAGGGCAAAATGTATACATTTTTAATTTATAGAAAGTAAATTATATATGTTTATATAAATTGAAATAATCTAGCCCTGGCTGGTGTGGTTCAGTTGGTTGGAGTGGGATGCGTACCAGAGGCAACTAACTGATTGATGTTTTTCTCTCACACTCATGTTTCTTGCCCCACCTCTCTAAAATAATAAGCATGTCCTTTGGTAAGGATTATAAAAAATTAAATAATCCGGAAGTAACAGGTGGAGGCTGCCATATTAGACAGAGTACTCTCTGTGATGTTCCTGGAAGTTGACCAATGCTATTGACCAGCTCTGCTAAATGCTCACTGCCCACTCTCAAAGAGTAACTACTGTTAATGTTGGGTGTGTTAACCTTTTTTCTATGCACTTTATGTATGTGCGTAAACAGTTAAGGGTCTTTGTAAATAATAATGAGACTGTTTTGCAATTCACTTTTTCTCTCAGCAATATATCACTGTCATTTCTCTATTCTAAACACTAAGATCCAAGTTATTTTTAATTAATGAATAGTATTCTATAACATATTTATATTGATAACATATTTACCCAGACCTTATGATGGACTTAGGCTGGATCTGTTTTTGTTTTTTTTTTATACAAATAGTGCTTCAAGAAATTAGAGGATGAATTTTAGGAATCTGTGGTTTCTAACAATCTGATTAGAGTACTAAAAATTCCTAGGTTAGGTGTTTGATGAACTCTAAAAGTTGGGACTTAGTTAGCTTGGTGAGGCTAAGGGGTCTTTCTTTTATAACTGGATCTAAACTTGTGAAGTGATTGTGGACTAACCAATCCACCTAAAAAACTGAGAAAATATAATCTACCAAATTACTTAATGCCCTGAAAACAGGAATATTTTCCTTAAGGAACTAAAATTGTTCAACAGAAACAGCATACTCCCCTTGCTGGGTAACACTAATTTCTGAGGAAGCATTCTTAGACATGAACCAGAACTTTTCAGTTTTAGCACCAAATACTCTCTGATTCAGCTTCCTCAGAATGTGTCAGTCAGTCCAGCACTTTCCTTATCAAGGGCTTAGCGTGGGCTGCTTCCCTGTCTGGAGGGAGCTCTAGGCTATGTCTTGGCAGTGACATATTACTCATCTTTCCAGGCCCAAACAGCTGCTGGGCTCCCCCTCAGCCCTACCCTGGTTAATCACCCCTAATTCAATGCTCCAGACACCCTCTGCCTCACTGCTGTGTGGGCACTTACATAATACTGTACACTTATTTATCTATGAGCAGGGACCCAAAAAACCTGGAATTTATTTGTAAAAAAATTGTGTATTTAGTCTAACTACAGTCACCTTCAAAGTACTCTCCATTTGATGCAGTATACCTATTGAGACCTTTTTCCACTCAAGACAGTTTTTGAACTTGCTGATTTTGATGCCTTTTAGTGCCTCTGTCTTTTTTTGTTTCACCTCTTCCATATCAGCAAAATGTTTCCTTTTGAGGACTTTTTCCATCCAGGGGAACAAAAAAATAGTCACTTGGGGTAAGATCAGTGATAGCAAGGGTGGGGCACGGAGGTCAAGCCATTTGTGGTCAAAAACTGCGGAACACTCAGCACGGTGTGGGCAGGTGCGCTCATAAATCATCCATCAGGAAATGGGCAAATGCATTGAAAGACTCTTCAGAAAAAATTCACTCAAGTTGAACTGTCTCTCATAACAACACCAGTTGGTACACTGATACTGATGCGTTCCTAGAAAACTCACTTATAGGGGAAGCCTGTACTACCTTCCAGAAGATAAATTTTGGGGGGAGTACCCCCTTGTATATGCTTATTTATACATGCACTATGTTGAGGGTAGGTTTAAATGACTTTTTCAACTTTATATCTCTTACCCAGGCCACTCATAGAATAGGTACGAATAATTGTTGACTATATCTTTTCCTATGAAAAATATTTATTTTATTTATTTTTAGAGAGAGGGGAAAGGAGAGAGAAAAGGAAGGAGAGAAACATGATGTATGAGAGAAACTGTGATCAGTTTCCTCTCTTAGGACCCCAACTGGGGGACCTGGCCCATGCAACCCAGGCATGTGCCATGACTGGGAATCGAACCAGTGACCTTTCAGTCTGCAGGGTGGCTCAATCCACTGAGCCACACCAGCCAGGGCACGAAAAATATTTTCAATAACTACATCAATGAAATACCATTTTTACTGATTAAATGAGTAAGTGTTAACAAAAGTTGTATCTCACGCACTGCTGATGTGTTCTTTGGCAATCTGAACCTAAAACTTTAAATATACCCAATCCTTAATAAATCCACCTCAAAAATTTCATTTTCAGGAAATGATAAAGAATACATACTTTGGTTGTTTTGTCTTTTACAGAATAAAACTTGATCAACATATTTGTGGGAAGAATGAATCTATATTATATTCTTTAGCCAAATAAAAATCTGATGATGTGTATCAACAAGTTTCTCCCCCCACCCCCGAAAATGCTGGAGTGTGATGGTACACACTTTCATTTTGAAATTCTTCCTATTGAATCAACAAAGAAAATCAATTTTGTCAGGAATAGGGACTCAACAGATTTCTTGACATGCTAGTTTAGCACATAAATGTTCAGGTCTGAATGTGGAAATATAAACCATTGTATAAATCAAGACGCTGTAAAGATCAGAAATTTAGAAAAGAAAGTCCTTTTATTTTGTTATTCTCAGGTAATATCCTTAAGCCTCATAATGTCTGCCCTCAGTTTCTTCATGCATAAAAGTGATGACCAGAGAATTCTGAATAAGCAGTCTTTGAATATCAACTCTGAGGCTAAGACATTAATAGCAGAATCTCACCACAGTACCGAAATTTCAAATGCTTTTTATAAAAAGTGACTACAGTAACATGTTAGAAAAGAATACTTGCAGGACTACTTATCAAGAGATTAATTTGGATTAATACTAATGTAATTATTGACACTATAATAAGTTACATTATAAAAACAGATTTCTTCAGCATGTCTCTGCATCTGTCCACATCCATTCTGAACAATTCCACATTTCTGGACTCTATTTATATAAAGTGCTTGACACAAAGTAGGAACTCAAACGAACTCTTTTTTTCCTTTTCTAGTCAAGTGGCCCATTTTCTTGGAATGAATTATCAAGTTTAATTTGAAAAGTAACCCATACAGAGGCAAAAATTTTAAGTCTTCCACCATATTTGTTTATATGACTATTTCTAAAATGTATGAGGTATTGTGCACTGCCTGCCTTCTAAGCTCTAGTATGTAGAACATAATTTAATTCATTTGCTGATGGCTTATGGCCATCACATGCTCCTAAATACACACTGTAGGACTCCTGTCTTTTCTGATCCACTTACCTGGCCCACAGCCTCTTTTATGTCTCTTACATCTTCTACTGTATGTAGTAGAGCTTCTAATAGGCTTCTTTTTTGTTTTGTTTGTTTGTTTGTTTTTAATGAAAAACACAGGGGAAGGAGGAGTCTTTACTCTGGATTTTGTGACTTAAATATCCTTACAGTTTTTTGAACCAGGATTCAGGTTGTTCAAGTAGAGAACTAGTTGCAGAAAATCTGCCCTCCAGAGCAGCATGCATTACAAACAAACAACAAAACAATCCCCGATTCCCCAAATCAAATTGTGATATGTTCCAGTGCATTATAGAAATCACAGCTCTATCTACAGTCACACATAGGAGCAGGCACACATTTTTGAGCCTGGCTATGGCATATACTGTAATGATAAGCACCTCACAGGAATGCTAGGAGGCAGGCGCTATTGCTGCCTTCACTTTTCAGGTGGGGAAATGCGGAGCTTGAGAGGTTATGTCACTGTCCCAAAGTTGCCTGGTTAGTAGTGGAAGTCAGCATTTGAACTCCTGGTTAACTTGATGCCATCACTCTGCTGTGCTGGGTCCCGATGCTTAAATAGACCCTGAGAATACTAAAAATCTGTTTTTGTTTAATGGTCTTGGCTTAATTGGGGATTATAAAAAGTTAATATGTTTAGGTTTAGGCAAAATCCTAACACTTGGTCCAGCTTTAGATTGCTCCCACTGATTACCTTAGCAAAAGCAAAGGCAGTATTCTGTGGCCTGATGACTAGGATTCTTTTTTTGGGAAACTGACCTTTCTTGTGGATTTTGAAGAAAATCCAGGTATGTTGATAGGTGAGTTCAATTTAAATCTTTTAAAGATATCAGTTAACATCAATATTTCTATATTATGTCTCCCCCCCGCCCTTAAAGGATGGTGTAAAGTATACCCTTCACAAATGTATTTGAAAAAATTGATAAACAACATAAAAATTATAGTATTATAAAATAAGAAAGAACCTTAAAAATAATCTAAACTTGCCCTTTCTTTTCTTGGCAGCCCAGGGCTGCCAGTTATTCTTGGTTTTGTTGAGGCTCCAAGGGCCGGCAGCACTGGAGGAATGGGCTTTTTCTTAAGCCATTGGTGAAATATTTTATTATCTTGTAATTTAGAGCCGTGTATATATATTACCTATATAGATATATGTCATATTCTGTACACAAATATTTAACTTACCTCCAAATCCATCAGGCACATATGTTTTAAGAACAATATTGCAGAAAATCGTTGGCAGTGATAATGGTTTATTTCCCTCGTTTCGAAGGGAAATGTGTCGATAGCCGGCTTGGAGGCCATCCAATGGGAGAATCCTCTGGCCAATGAGCTTGTTGTTGTCATCATACACTGCTATTCTCAAGACTGCCAGGTCAGGGAGGATCACCTGCAAAAAAAAGAAAGGTACTTGTCATTGAGCTATGGAAAGCAGCTCCCACAAACCATGACTCTAGGAACCTAGGTTATATCCACACCGGTCTTACGTGCTCCTTTGTGGTTGAAAATAGGCCACGCTCAAATTGCATTCCTAAAGTGCACTGTATAAGCTACAGTGCCCAAGCCATTGAGAAAGGCAATTGGACAGGCTTCCTGGGAATCATCTCATTGAAAATTTTAGATGGAATACATGTGAAAGATCACTAGCCCAAACTTTGTCATGTTTTCCAATCCCCACCCATGAAATGGATAAACAGAAGGAGGCCCTGAGAAATAAAGTGACCTTCCCTAACCTCAGAGATGGTCAGTGACAGTTGGGATGGGCAGTTGAGGCTCTTGACATGTAATCCTGTGGTCTGTCTGCTCCCTCAGCTGCTTCTGATCTCTAATTCGGCCTGTTCTTAGGAATGTAGAAAGTATCTTTGAAGAAATGCTTTATGCATAAAAGATAATTTATATATAAATTTGGATTCTCCCTTTTTCTTGCACTTCTCAATTTTTAACATATTTTGGGATATTCAATAGAGTAAGATAGGACAGCTAGAAACATTAACATATAACCAAGACACTTACTCTTGCCATTCCCAAACTGAATAAATGAATATACAACCTGAGCAGGATAGCAGAAATCCTATTTAGATATAAAACAGCAACATGACAAAAGAAAATCCGATGTTTTTAATGCTGTTAATCAGGAGTGCCTTTTCATTGGCTAATTGCAATCCAGGACATTTGGCTGACTTGAGTACTTTGTTTAAAGCTACATGATATAATGAGTGCTTATTTATGCCCAGAGGTTATAGGCATAATCCCAACTTCAATAAGATGAAAAGGCAAAAAGCTAAAATTCAGCCAACTTCAGTTCCTTGTGGGATGAATGGAGGTTTATTACCTTGTGAGATTACTGCAAAGGACAAAAACAATAACAACGAAAAAGGAAATAATTAAAGTGCTTGATATCATTGATAGACAATTTAAGCTCTGAGGAACAGTAAAGGATACAGAATTGGCATTTGTTTCTAGGGCTAGTAATGTAACATATAAAAAACAAGTTTGGTATTTTCTTAGTCATAAAAACTAAGGACCTCTGCAGTTAAAGGTCTGAATTTCTAGAAATGTGTGTCAGGATTATTCATTATGACAAAGAACGCTGGCCAAATGGACAACAGATCCAACTATAACAAATTGGAAAAACCAGGCAAGAAAGAAGGAAAAATAACAGTTGTGTATGTAATTTATACCTCCCTCGGACAGCAGGAGAGCAGGTGACAATGGAGGGTCTGCACAATAATGGTATTCATATCACATGGTGAACCTAAATTTCAAAACAGGCTGTTTCATTGTCCCTACATTGATCTCCCCAAACTGGTTTCTGTAAACCAGTTAGTCTATTCAAAGGTGAATAATCCCTATTTTTAAGGCAAAAAGCCAATTATCTGAGTTGCACTATACAAAAATGGAGCAGAAACACCTGGAAAACCTGTGTCTAAGGAAGGAGCAAGAGACCGTTATGGTCTGGATAAGAGAAAATGTGACAAAGAAAAACAGATACCCTTCGAGACAACATAGCCAATGAAAGAATTTTTCAATACATTTTCAATTGACAAAAAAGAAACAACGTGAAAAACAGTTACAAGATTGAAAACTGAATCATTAGAGAGAATGACTGTTATTGTTTTTAGGATCAAATTATAGTATTGGGGGGAAAAAACCCCAAAATACCAAAAACAGCACAAGAAGCACAGAAGCTGGAGGTACCCGCAGGCGTCACACTCCCTGGAGGCAGAAGACAATACCAACTGACCCATTTGAAGGCATTTATTGGCCTTAACTATAGTCAAACATTCTACCTGCCCTCCTGGGTAAAGGAGCAGTGCGAGTTAGCAGCTGCTGCTCGGGCAGGGAAGAACTCTCCCAGGTATGACAGTGTCCACCAGCAAGGATACGTCCTAAGTAGATAGCACACCTGGGCCTCAGGCATTGCCACATACGAGATGGGCTTCTCCAACGAGGAGAGAAAAGCCAAAAAAAAAAAAAAAAAAGGACAGGAACAAATGGAAACAACAGTTATATGACAGCTACAACACTTGCCCATTAGAAGAAGGAAAAAAAATGACATTTGGGGTTGAATAACTGTCCCTTACATTGTGCAGGTTCTATGCACAAAAGCATGGCTCCTAAGGTAGCAGAGTGAGTCTGACATATTGAAAATGTCCTACCTTCCGAAATACGAATGATTCTTCATTGTAAACTGGATTGAGTCCGTTGTTCATCACCATGCGAGTTCGGAATTCCTTACGTATCGTGTCAGTGGGCAACCCATACATGTCCACTTCCACGTATGTGCCGATTTTCTTATCTGATAAGAATTGACCTGATATGACCTGTAGCAATAGAACATGAGAGCAGTGAAATCTGTGTGATCATTAGTAGTGAACAATAATCAGGAAGTAAGAATTTGTCTATTCATCTTTGGAAATTTTAATTATTTATGGGAATAATGGCTACACTCCTTATTAAACTAAAAACATTATTGAGCGACTATGCACAAAACTATTCTAGGCAGAGGTTCTACCCTCAAAAACTGTCTAGAAAAAGAGAAGTATAAAGGGAAATATACATGAATCATATGATACAAAGAAATAATGTTCAAGTATCTTCATTTCACCTAAGTGCCCACATCTATGAAATGAAGTGTTGGGTTCAAATATGCCCTAAAATCACTTCACAGCTCCAAAATTCTGCCATACCATACTTGCACTGAATTCTTTTAAAAGTCTTGAAAAGCCACACAGAGAAAGAAAAGCAATGTTAAAATTTGCTTGTTATTCTTTATTGATATTGACACCAGCCAGCTATGTGTTATATATTTGTAAAGACCAGCATTAAATTCTATCTATAATAAAGCTATGGAAAGAGTACTCATTTACTTTCCAAATGACCAGAGCCATTTGTCAGTTTTTTTTCATATTATCTACTCGCTAAAAATTTTGAAACAGTTTTTTTGAAGTATAACTGACATACAATAAACTGTACATATTTAAAGTGCACAATGAAATCAGTTCTGATATACGAGTGCATCTGTGAAACTATTACCACCATGAAGAAAACAAACATTTCCATCACCCCTCAAATTTCTTTGTGCCTTTTTGTAATCTCTCCCTCCTTCCATTTCTGTCTACTGGAAACCACTGCTTTACTTTTTGTCACTGTACCTTAGTTTGCATTTTCTACAATTTTGTATAAGTTGAATCATTTAGTGGGTATTTCTTCATTAGTAAACCTTATGTTTTTAGAGCAGTTTTACATTCAATTTAGCAAAACTGAGCAGGAAGCACAGAGAGTTTGCATGTACCTCGCGGCCTGACACACACAACCTCCCTCATTTTGGACGTCTCTCACCAGAATGGTACATTTCTTGCATCAATAAACCTACAATGACACATCATTATCACCTAAAGTCCACAGTTTCCATTTAGACTTCACTCTTGGTATTGTACATCCTATGGATTTGATCAAATGTAAAATGACATGTTCCACCTCTGTAGTATCATATAAAATAGTTTCACTGCCCTAAAATCCAGTGCCCTGCCAATTCCTCTCCCTTAACCTCTCAACACAGGGCAAGCACTGATCTTTTTACTGTGTTCATCATACCGTCTTTTTCAGGATGTCATTTAGTTGAAATCATAGAATATGTAGACTTTTCAGATTGGCTTTTTTCATTTAGTAATGTGCATTTGTTTTCTCCCTGTGTTTTCATGGCTCAATAGCTCATTTCCTTTTGGCACTGATTAATATTCCATTGTCTAGATATGCAGTTTACTTACTCATTCACCTACTGAAGGATATCTTGGTTGTTTCTGAATTTTAGCATTTACAAATAAAACTACTATAAACATCCCTGTGTATGTTTTTGTGTAGACATAGTTTTCAATTCATTTGAGTAAATACCAAGGAGCATGATTATTGGATCATATGATGACAATATGTTTAGTGTTGTAAGAAATTGCCAAACTGCCTTCCAAAGTTTTGGTTTCCATTTTGCATTCCCGCAGCAATGAAATGAGAGTTCCTGTTGCTCCATATCCTTTATAGGTACTTTTTTTGATCTGATACCTTTTACTAAAAATAACTAATAATTTTATTAGTGAAAAAAAGTATCTCAAGGAAAATAGGGGGAATTTTAAGTCAAAGTTGAGAGCAAAACATGGATCTTGCCCCTTGACATTAAAAAATTTCATTATGATTTCTTAAAACTTTTCTAGGACTACCT
Organism: Pteronotus mesoamericanus; assembly: GCF_021234165.1. NCBI lineage: Eukaryota > Metazoa > Chordata > Mammalia > Chiroptera > Mormoopidae > Pteronotus > Pteronotus mesoamericanus. The sequence goes on along the minus strand of NW_026555105.1, from coordinate 28,148,884 downwards.
GCCTACACATCATACCATTCCATGAAGTGCAAGAGTCCTACCTGCACTGAGCAAGTGGCTGCAATAACCCCGTCAACAGGAGTTTCAGAGAAAGGATCAAATGTTCGATCAGGCCGTCTCATGAAATCTGGTTTGAGAAGGTACCTGGTGGAACAAAAGCATAGAAAGAATTTATTTTATTAGTTGCTTTGACAAAGACTAAACCACTAACTCATTAGGACATTAAATATTTCCTTTTTCTCATCTGTAACTTAGGAGCTAGGTTTTTATGCGGAGGACCCTAAGGATTGAAGAGAAGAACCCTGCCCTACTGTTAATCCTAAAGAGGGGCAGGGAAGAGGGATGTTCTGTAGATTCTAGGATCAGGGACATCTAGGACTTCCTGATGCCACCATTTTCTCTTGACCTTGTCCTTGCCATGGATTTCTTGATATACCTGCTTTTACATACACAATTAAAATATAAAGAATAACAATTAAAAAAAACTGTGTAAGCTATAGTTATCAAAATATAGAAAATATGAGATATTCTACTTTTTTAAAAAAAGATTTTATTTATTTATTTTTAGAGATGGGAGAAGGGAGGGAGAACGAGAGGGAGAGAAATCAATGTATGAGAGAGGTATCAATAGATTACCTCTTGTGTGCCCCTAACTGGGAACCAGGCCTGAAACCCGGGCATATGCCCTGACCAGGAATCGAACCCATAACATTTTGGTTTGCAAGATGGATCTCAATCCACTGAGCCACACCAGCCAGGGTGATATTCTAATTTATCGTGTTTTAAGGGAAGTATTAAATTATGAGATCTAATGGAAGGTTTGATAATTACCATAATTTCAATGTACTGCTATGCATAAAAATGATTGGAGAGGTCTATAACAACAGCCATGTTATAAATATCTGTGATGTAAACTGTTAGAGTCAAGGTCACCACTAATAATACTGTGGGTTGTTGTCTATGTTAATAATAAAAAAAATATAAAATTTCAGTTAAAGGCAGTTGAAAATAAGGATGTAATTATTTTTCTATTTCTAGCCAGGGTCAAGTAGGCAAAAAAATGAAATCAAAGATATCCTGGTTGGAAAAAAATAAAACTTCCTTTTCACAGATGACAAGATCTTGTATATAGAATCTACCAAAGGAATCTACCTAAGCGACTATTAAAAACTACCAGAACTAGTAAATTATATGAGGTAAAAATCAACTGTATTTCTATGTACCAGCAGTGAGCAATCCAAAATTGAAATTAAGAAAATTTCATCTATAAAAGCACCCAAAGAGAATAAAATACTTCAGAATTAATTTAATAAAATAAGTGCATATACTTTGAAAACTACAAAACATTGTTGGAAGAAAATAAAGACAGTCTAAATATATGAAAAGACATTTTGTGCTCCTGAATCTGAAGACAATATTGTTAAGATAGCACTGGTCCCCAAACTGATATATAGTATCAATGCAATTCCTATTGAAATCTCAGCTGGCTTCTTTGTAGAAATTGAGAAGCTGATCCTAAAATTCAAAGGAAACTCAAAGGACCAAGGATAGCCAAAACAATCTTGAAGAAGAAAAACAAACTTTGTTTGAAGATTGCATACTTTAAATTTCAAAACTTTCTCCAGAGCAACAATAATCAAGACACTGTAGAAATGGCATAACGATACACATAAATAAATGAGATAAGAGTTGGGAGTTCAGAAATAAATTTATGTATTTGTCCATGATCAACTGATTTTTGACAAGGATGCCAACACTATTCAATGGGGGAAAGGTCTTTCAAACAAATAATGCTAGTACAACTGGACAGCCACAGGCAAAAAAATAAATTGGACCCCTCCCTCACATAATATACAAATACTTACTCAAATTGGATAAAAAACCTAAATGTAAGAGCCAAAACTAGATAACTCTTAAAATAAAACATAGGGACAAACCTTTGAATTTGATAATGGATTCTTAGGCATCACACAAAAAGTACAAGTAACAAAGGAAAAAAAAAACTTGACTTCATCATAAAAAGTTTTGCACTTGAAAAAACACACTGTCAAGACAGTGAAAAGACAGGAAACAGAATGGGAGAAATATTTGCAAATCATATATCTGGTAAGAGATGTATATCTAGAATATATAAGGAACAAATAACCCAGTTAAAAAAATGGGTAAATGTTCTGAATAGACATTTCTCAAATAAGAGATACTAATGGACAATAAGCACATGAAAGATATGTAATATTATTAGTCATCAGCAAAATAAAAATCAAAGCCACAGTGAGATGCCACTACACACACACTCCTATGACTATAATAAAAAAAGTCAGATAATAGTGTTAATGATGATATGGAGAAATTGGATTCCTTGTACATTGCTGGTGGGAATATAAAATTACACAGCCACCTTGGAAAGCAGTCTGGAAGTTCCCAAACAGTTAAAGATAGAATTACCACATGACCCAGTAATTCTACTCTTATAATATATGCAAGGAAAATAGAAATCATGGCTACACAAAAACTTGTATGTGAATATTATAGCAGCACTATTCATAATAATCAAAAGATAGAAGCAATAAATATGTCCCTCAACAGATGAATAATATGTTCATACAAAGGAACAGATGGATGTGGTATATCCAAACAATGGAAAATCATTTAACAACAAAAAGTAATGAAGTACTGATTTATGCTACAACATGGGTGAAACTTGAAATCATCATGTTAGAAAGTCAAGATGGAGGCGTAGGTAGACATGCTTTGCCCCCTCACACAACCACAAGAGAGCTACAACTAAAACTAAAAACAATTAACACCCAAAACTGTCAGAAAATTGAACTGTATGGAAGTCCAACAACCAAGGATTTAAAGAAGCCACATTCATCCAGATGGGTAGGCGGGGCAGAGATGTGGAGTTGGGGCAGAGAGGACAGGCAACAGCAGCAGAATGGGTGGTCCCACATTCACGGTGGTGGATAAAAATCAGGAGGTCTGCCTTGGGAGCAACTGATCCCAGCCCCAGGCTAGACCACACAGCTCAGGGTTCTAGCTCTAGGAAGATAAATGCCCATAACTTCTGGCTATAAAAACCAGTGGGGGTTGCGGCAGTGGAAGAAACTGCTGGTTTTTCATGAGAGTCCGTTTAAAGGGCCCACACAAACTTACAGCATATGCAAACCCACTCCTGCTGGGATTCACCACCAGGGCAACAGCTAGTAGGGTGCCAGTTGCATATGGGAAGTGGGTGAAGTGATGGAAGTGGAACTGTCCTCTCTCTAAGCCCTCCCCTCACATAGAGCCACAAAGCAGTGAAGCAGGTTGCTCCACCCTGATGAATACCCAAGGCTCTGCCCCATACAATGTAACAGGTGCCCTAAGACAGAGAGTCAAACCACCTCTATCTAATACACAGAAACAAACACAGAGAGGCTGCCAAATTGAGGAGACAAAGAAATGTGGCCCAAATGGAAGAACAGAACAAAACCCCAGAAAAAGAACTAAACCAAATGGAGATAGCCAACCTATCAGATGCAGAGTTCAAAACATTGGTTATCAGGATGCTGAGAGAACTCCTTGAGTATGGCAACAGCACAGAAGAAGATATGAAGGTTACATTAAGTGAAATAAAGAAAAATCCACAGGGAATCCACAGTGAAAGGAAGGAAGCTGGGATTCAAATCAATGATGTGGAACATAAGGAAGAAACACACATTTAGCCACAACAGAAAGAAGAAACAAGAATTCAAAAAAAGTTTAAGTATGGTATAAGAAGACTCTGGGACATCTCCAAATGTGCCAACATCCAAATCATCAGGTTACTGGAAGAAGAAGAGGAAGAGTAAGAAATTAAACACTTATTTGAAAAAATAATGAAAGAAAACTTCTGTAATTTGGCAAAGGAAATGGACATACAAGTTCAGGAAGCACAGAGAGTCCCAAACAAGTTGGACCCAAAGAGGACTATGCCAAGACATGCCATAATTAAAATGCCAAAGGTTAAGATAAAGAGAGAATCTTAAAAGCAGCAAGGGAAAAGCAGAGAGTTACCTAAAAAGAGTTCCCATAAGACTGTCGGTTGATTTCTTAAAAGGAACTTCGTAGGCAAGAAGGGACTAGCAAGAAGTATTCAATGTGATGAAAAGCAAGGACCTACAACCTAGATTATCCAACAACGCTATCATTTAGAATGGAAGGGCAGATAAAGTGCTTCCCAGACAAGGTAAAGCTAAAGGAGTTCATAATCACCAAGGCATTATTACATGAAATGTTAAAAGGACTTATTTAAGAAAAAGAAAAAAAATCAAAACTATGAACATTAAAATGACAACAAACTCAAAACTATCAGCAACTGAATCTAAAAAAGATAAACAAACAAACAAACCAAAAAACTTGGGTCAAAAACTTCCTCTCCTTAATATATAATTTGTTAGAAAGGACAAAAGAACTAAAACGACAGATAGAAAAATTCCACACTCATCTGAGCAGCATATAAAGTAAAACAAGAGCTTCCAAAACAACAGGTTTTCTTTTAAATGTAAAAGAATCAAAATTTGGGGGATTGAATATTTCATATTCCTTAGTAGCATAACTTTTTCTACTTTTAACTCTAGATGATACCAGGTTTACTACTACCTTTTAAAACACAACCAAAAAGGGATCCTGGGACATGACACTTTTCCTTAAAGAAAAGTTTGAAGTCATGTTCATCAGTTTTGACACAGTTGCTCCTCTTTGCTATCATCTAAGTCTGAGCAAAAAAGTATTAAAAAATAACCCACATTCAAATTGGATGTAATGAATAAAGAACCTCTGAGGAATAACACTGATTTTTTAAATCAAGAATACAGAGTTTATAGAATCATTAAAAAATTAAAGACAATTTTGAATATTTACCTGTCTCCAAGAGAATGCAGCCCAAAATACTAATTCAAAAGCTCTCTAACAGCAAACGGGAGAATGTTTTCTGTATACACAGAGTTTTAGATTTGGGCCTATTTCTGTGGCTAGTGTTAACCACTCGGGAATATGATGACACAGCAAAAGCTAGACTTAGGAAGGAAAGTAGATGAGTAACAACAGTGCTACACACACTTCTCTGAGGGAAGCCTCCCAGCTTTGTGTGGCAAAGTAACAGACATCATCTGTGAGGGAGATAACAGATGATGGTTCTGCCTTTCACAAGAGGGGCAGCATTTGGATTCCAGTTGTGTGAAACAACACATTCTGCTTCCTGGGAAAGGCGAGGACTCTGGGGTCCACAGAGGACTGTAGTCATCCTTCCAGTCCTGAATCTCCTTGGGCAGTGGCTGGCCAGAGACCCAGCATTCCCCATGCTCCACTGTCATTGCGTTAGGGGTCAGGAGCTGCCTCTCACCAAAAATAAACAAATGTGGTGTTGATGATGCTTAGCGCCAACAACGTTCTTCCTCATACCCTGCTTTTAGATCTGGTTAAAAGAAATCTAATCTGTGAAAGAGGGAATTGATCCAAAATAACAAATGCTAGGGAAAAAGGGCAAAAAACCTAAATCCAGTTCTCCAAAACAGGCCGCCTTCAGTTTAATGTGTTCGTTTTATACTTGAATACTTACAAAATAAAAGAGAGCATGCAGCCGTGTGACAGAACTAAGAGGTAAGCCCTGGCTTGGGGCTGATACTTCTGCAGCTGTCCTGAAGGAGTGTCTGTTCTGGACCTAAGGCCACCTGCAGATGCAGCAGAGGCTGCTACTCAGAGCCCTGGCATCTGTGCATGTCCAGGGACTGCAGGCATTGGTGGGGAAGCTGAAGCCGGAGCCCAGTGGCACTTCATGGGCATGGGATCTGTGCAGCTGCATAGGGCCCTAAGCTTCGAAGGGCTCTGTGCTTGATTTACGGCTCTGCAGCTACAGTCTTCACATTCTTAGTAATTTGTGAACAAGAGGCTCTTTGTTTTCACTTTGCATCAAGCCCTGAAAACTATGTAGCTGGTCCTGCGTGATGTTTTTTGGCACAGAAAATGAATTTGGCACAGGTCTGTGTGGTGGACATGGGCACAAGCCAAAATCAATGGCAAGTGGAGGAATCTGAGGATGGTTTGTGAACTTGGAAGGGCCTCCAAAAGCAAGGGAGGGCGAGAAGAAGGGTCTGCACTCAGGTGGCTGGACAGGAGCCATAAGAATGACAGGATAGAAAAAAAAGAGAATGACAGGATGGGGTCATAAGGAAATAGAGCCTATCTGATCACCTCTAAGATGCCATCAATTATTCAACACTCCATTACTTTATTTACCGGCAAGAAAGAAAAATGGCTGCTGATTATAATTATAAGATGCTACAGATTTTAAAACACTTCCAATTTGAGAAAGTTATATAAAAAGCGTGCATCTCTGAATCAAGAAAGCCATACTATTTTATATCAATCAATTACCTCTGGAAGCCTGAAAAGACTTGAGAACTTAATTTGCTTTATGTTGTTTCATTAGAAATGCCTCCCATTTTTCCATTTTTAAAAACGAGCCTGTCATAAACTACTGGTGACTTACCTGGTAAAAAAAAATCACACTTACTGGGCCCACCGGTGTCACCTCCCAAAAGATTGGCCTGCGGAGCAGAGGGCTTCCCGGGTGGGTTTCCGATGTTTTGTTACCGTTGCTAGAGTCAGGCATGTTAAGTGCGTGTTGCACACTAATGTTCTGTATAAAACAGCTACTGTTTGCCACTGTCAGCCTAAAAGGCACAGGATACCACTGTGGGGCACAGGGATGCAGCCCTCAGACACAGCCCACAGGGTTTATCTAAAAGTCCCTGTACATGAATGGGAGAATGGCAAGGACCACTTGTGAAAGCTACTAGAGCCTTGGATGCCTTTGCTCCATGGAAAGGTGTCCTGCATGGCTGGCTCGTACCTGCCAGGTATGGGCACCTTTGTCATTGAGGGGCATGAAAGGTCACAGAAAGGTTTCTTCTCTGTGCCTTCAGGCTGGGTGTGGGGAAAGGGAAGGGCGGGGGAAGGGAGGGCATGCAAGACTGAACAATCCTGTCAATTCCTCTTATGTTGAGTTGCCTTACTGAACAATCATATATTTTTGCCCCTCTGATGGGACTTAGGCTGTTGGCCACACATCTCAAACACACTGCACAGAATTCAGGCTAAAGGCACATCATCCTGGCTCATGAACATATTTTAAAATAAACAATGGTACAGAGAGACACATTTGTGTGAACTATGGGAAAACTCCTGAAAAGAAATATAGCAAAGGCATACAGCTCCCATGGAGACCTCTTTCACCTGGAAGCAGTTCCCTTTCTGGTGTCAGAACCAGCCGTGGGGCAGCTGAGGCAGGGATGGAAAGCTCTGGCTTTACTGGACCACAGGGAGGGCCCAAGGAGGGAGCACAGCCACGTCTGACGTGTCTGTATGAACCACAGGGCATGGCTGCCTCCCTGAGCTCAAAGGCCTGCTCTGAACTGCATCAGAGTGCTCCTTTATCCTTGCCTGGTCTCTGGGTGTTAACAACCATGAGGTCTTTAGTATTCCTTAAACTTCACTTTTGCACCAAAATTTGCAGTCCATGAAGTAGTTTCATATACAGTCATCTTCACCCTTCCTGAGCTGTCACGACAAACCTGTGTGGTAGGTGTAACTGTCTTCATTTTATCAAGCAGAAAGTTGAGGATCAGCCTAACATGCCTGCCCAGGCACATTTCACTCAGGAGCTGGGGCTCAGGCCTGGGGCTCAGGCTCCAAGGGAGGCTTTTATGCTCACACCACAGCTGCTGAGGGGTCCCACTGCCTCAGCCCACCACTGGGGGTCCATGCATCAATCTAGATGCACAGTCTCCTGCTTACACACACTTTGCATTCAATAACAAAATAGCTTTAAAAATCTCTGAAATATATATATTTTAAAAGATGTTATTTACTTATTTAGAGGAGGGGAAGGGAAGGGAGACAGGGAGGGAGAGAAACTTCAGTCGGTTGCCTCTTGCATACCCCCAGCCAGTGTGAGGCCCGCATGTGCCCTGACTGGAGTCAAACCGGCGACCTTTCACTTTGCAGTATGACTGCCTACCAACTGAGTCATGCTGGCCAGGGCTGGTTTCTTTTTTTTCACAACATAATCTTTATTGCATTTCCCCCACTTTTATAGAGACATATGTTACATATAACATTGCATTAGTTTAAGGTATACATTTTTTTATTTCTTGCAAAATACACATGAGAAAAAAATGTGTACGATCAAGCTGTGTGTGTGGTGGGTGATTTGGGGCATCGGGCTGTCACCCTGTGTAGGTGCTGTGGCAGGGAACCAGGTGACAGGCAGGAAGAGGTGGCAGTGTGCACTTTAAACCCACAAGTGCTGAAAAATTTTACTGAGACTGGCTGTTTTTAATGATAAAAATTAGATATTTAACCAGAGAGGCCAAGAACTGTCTGAGAGTAGCGTTGCAGAATGGGATGATGCTCCACTGGGTTCAGAGCCCTTGAGGCAGTGGCTTGGGGTTATTTGCCTGCAGTGCTGCTTGGGGACAGATGTACGGGGAAAAATGGCCACACAGTGTTTTTCATCTCTGCAGAATTTGAACTTTATATTGTCATTTACCCTTTCAGCATTTCAGTAGAATTAACATTTCCTATTTTACACTTGGTTCACTAATCTTAGAGCACTATTTATAAGACACACAAAAGAATGAAGAGAAGACAAAGCTTTCTTCCTGGCTGAATTAAATGCAACTTCATTCTTCTATCTGTTCTAAGTAAATTGCACATCTTTAATGTCTAGTTAGTGTCCAAATGAGCAGGGATCACTGTTTTTCCCAGGTATAAAGATCTCCACTATTGAATTTGAAGTGAGAAAGTTAAACTCTAGAGTGCGTATGATAAAATGCCTAACTTGTGGTTAAATTTGTTTTTTAAATCTCTTGTTCCCTGACTGGTGCGGCTCAGAGGTCTGGGCACTGTCCCACAGACTGAAAGGTTGCCGGTTCGATTCCTTATTTGGGTACATGCCAGGGTTACAGGCCAGGTCCCTGGTTCAGGGGAGCACAAGAAGCAACTGACCAATGTTTCTCTCACACATCAATATTTCTCTCCCTCTTTTTTTCCCCCCTTCCCTTCTCTAAAAATAAATAAATAAAAATCTTTTTTCAAAGTCTGTATACCTGGAGATAAAGAATGCATATTTGCAAATACAACCTATCCAAGGATCTCCTTTGGTTCTATCCCATTTCTCAAACATAGCTTACAGTCAGCAGTCCCTAATTAAAAATGACACAGTTTCATTAGGGCTGTAGCACAGAATGCTGGAACATGGTGACAACAGTTTAAATCATATTACTTACCCACACGATCCATTATACTCAAATTTTCCCTGATTCAATTGCATCGCTAAATCTGTCAAGAGACAAAAATAATTTAGCATCTCATCTCCCTGGACAAAAAAGATCCTGATGGGGTGATTTTAAACAATGGAAATCAGATACTGATTGCAGGCTGAAAGGTCTTTTATAATACCGCAAGGTACTACTGTGTCTGTGTAAGCGCACAACTCTCTCTTCTATGTTAAAATAACCTTGTGTTTCATTTAAACTAAACGTAAAATGTGTTTTCATAACAATCATGCTAGCATTGCTTTAAAATTTGGATTCACTGTATGAATTTTGTTAGTGTTGAGTATAAATGTCCCACCTGATATAGTTGGAGAGGATGTGCCTTATGACCCCAGAGGAAGGTTTCTCTAGAAACTCCTAGTAAGTTAAGTGTGAATATAAATTCCATTAGAAAAACAAAAAATAAACTAGGTAAGTATGATGTAAAAATCAGTTAAGGTGAATTTTTCTAGTGGGGTCTACAAGGTCAGCACATGGCTATGACTTTTCTCTTACAAGCAGACACAAGCTTCATTCTTTCTTTTCATCAGCAAAAGAAATGGGTCAGCTGATGCATATTTTTCTTCTGCAAAATGTTGTGGTTAAACCTAACATTACATAATAAAACATAAGCTGACCTACTGAATAAACTGCTTTAGGATCATCTAACCCATGTAATGGGCTCACTGTTGACCCAGAATATAACTTGATACCATTTTAAGAAAGTAATGTTATTTTTGTCTCTGTGGAAACACTCTAGGATTGTACTAGAATCTGGTTATAGTTTACTATAGCAAAGACTGATGGGTACACTGTGCAGGAATTTGATTGCAACTTCTGGTCACTGAAGAGGTTCTACCAACAGGTGGGAAATATAGTCAGGCCACATTCATGCCAAAAGGATGAATGTTAATGAACCTTTCAATCAGTCCAGAGGATAGAGGAAAAGTGGAGAGAGATTCTCAAAGTATGGCTAATGGATTAGAGAACAAAAACTGGGAAATACAGAGGTACCCATGTGTAGCAAAGAACTGAACAAGAAAGCGCTGGTTTGTTTCGTTTTACCAATATTAAAAAACATGCTCTGAAATTAACCATAAAAAGTGATTAGATTTTGTGGCATATTTCTCACCTGTTTTAGGTAAGTGTCTAGAGCCCATTACTTTTTTATCTCTAATTTTAAAACTGTGATCCTAGGCTCTTAAGCAAACATCAAAAAACATTACAATTTGTTTATGCATTTATAAAAGTCTACTCTTCTCCTGGGGAGGGGGGAAAATCATATATTGGAAACCTGCCTTTGAGTACATTTTGGAGGGCCAAGTTATATATTAGTACCTCCAAAATCATATAACTCCCTACACACCATTTTAGCAGAGTCTACTCCATAATATTCCACACGTTTATGGTGACGTAACCACTTTGTCGCTCATTTCTATATGCTGAATTTTAATAGTGGGAAGGTACTTTCCAAAGGAAAAATGAGTCATAGTTACTATACAAAGACACTCAAATTCCTTGTATTTAATTCTGTTTGTGGAAACAAAGATCAGTTTGATTTAAATGGAGGAAAAATTAGAAATATTTTGGAATAGGGAAAAATGTTTTGCAGAGTAATCATGGCATTTGCAAAAGGAAATATGATTTAAATCAAAATATATTATCTTTTAGCATTGTTTTATTGCTCTATTTTGAGTTTTTGATTTCCCATCATCACATAAATTCAACACATTGTTTTGCCATATGTCTGCTTCCTTTAAAAAATGCCCATAGCCAAGGGATGGCAGCTATTGGCACCATCCTGTCAAAGCATTCTCCTGGAATTTGAGGTCACTGGACATCAGTTCCTACCTGGGGTTTGATAGTTCAGTGAAACCATCTGGCAGCCAGCGTTCCAGAAAATCTGAGGCATGTAATTACTGGAATCGACTCGGCCTCCCTTGGGGTAAATGCGACTCATTTGCCGTTTGTTATAACTGTGTAACTTATTAAGGAAAATGGAAAAAAAAAAGCTTATTCCAGCAACAATAAATAAACAACAAAGGGCTAAAAAAACAAAGTCCTAGACCAATAATGACAAACAAGTAGACAACAGAGAGCAGACTTCATATTTATAAATGATGCTTCAGAGAAAAACCACAGTTTGCTATATGGATTATGAAAACAATTCATATTTGGGCAGATTTTCATAGACACTGTGGTCTCTCAAACATTATTTTATTAGCTCTATATCCACAATTATGTATTAGCCATTAATCTATTTTAGAGACTCCTGCCAAACCAAAAGGGCACCAATCACTCATTCCATAAGGATACTTCACAAATTCAATCGCGTGTGTCTTCAAGTAGCCCAGACCGACTGACTCATTAAAAGAAGACATGTTATAATGGATATTGCGTTCTGTAAAGAAAAGCAAAGATGCACTCAGAAACCCTGCCATCAAATGCTCAGAGAAAGAAAGACAAGCAATAAATAGAATTACACCCTGAATCAGGAGACTTTGCAGCCAGACGTTCCATTATCATATTAGTAGCCTCTACTTTCATTAACGTCCTATGGATGGAGATAGTTGACTTAAAAAAAAAGTGTGAAGAATTAAATTTGGAGTCATTAAGCAAATTATGTGTACACAACTGCCACACAGAGCCAACCTTGAAATATGGATATTTGATGATGATTATGATAATGATGATGAGGATGATAATAATGGCTTCTTTACAGAAATAATTAGAAAAAATTATAAAATACTTTACACATTTTTACAACAAAAGACCAGCTTTTGATGAAAAGAGGTCTTAGGAAATATATTTAATGCAAGAGGCTACCTTCTTTTCGTGTTAACAAGTCCAATCTCTCAGAGCCACCTTGTGGATGAGGTAGGGAATGACAGCACAAATGCTACCACATGCCAAGGACATGTGGTCTGTCAAACTAAAACATGGATGACGTGGAACAACCCCAGGCCCAGAAAAGGAAATGGCAACAAGTCAGATCACAGCTTATCAGCATAACAACAGCAAAGCAGACCAAACAGGCAGTAGCATTCAACCTTGGTGTTACCTTCAGCAACATGGAAACCTTGAAACTTTACAGGCTGTGCATAGTTGATCATTGTGGACAAATACGGATGGATATTAGTGGTAGCACCTACATATTTATAAGATGCCATCCATGCCTGCTCATCTTCTACAGTAACCAGGCCCTACAAAACACAGTGAAGGGGAACATACATGTCGTGACTTTAGCAGGACTCACAGATATATGCTACAGGCTCCCTCACTAAAGATAATTTACACACACACATAAGTTGAAATTAAAGACATTTTCCTTGCTCAATTATGCTAATGGATTGCTTAAAAGTTAATGTCTAGTGGAGCTCCAAATAATCAAAAGGATTATCTTACATTTTTAGGACATTTTTTAGATTATCAAAGGACTTTAAAGTATGAAACTATATTGAGGTTCCCAGCAATGCTATGAAATATACATAGCAGGTATTAATTATTCTGATTTTTATTAATGGAGGCAGAAAGTAAAAACAGTGGCTCCCCAACTTTGTGTTCATCATAATCACTGGGAGGCTTATTAAAACACAAACTCTCGGGCTCCACCCTCACAGTTTCTGATGAAGTGAACCCCAAGAATCTGCTTTCTAACTAGCTCCCAAGAGATAATGGTACAGACCCTCTGTGGACCTCACTTTGCTTAACACTACTCTAGGATTTAAAAACCACATACATAATTAGTGTGTGTGTGTGTGTGTGTGTGTGTGTGTGTATATATATATCTTAAGAATAATTTAAAAGCTTATTCTTAAAACAATCTGATAACCCACTACACAGGACATCGTTTTAATTGAAATATTGAAATTGTGTTATTTTGCATAGAAGGGAAAAAACAAATTATTTTAGATTATTTCCTGGTTAATCAGAACAAAACCAACAAAATCAATAACAACAGAAATAAAGTCTTCAAAAGTGAGCAACATGTTGTTGATGAATTTGAAAAGCTAAATTTCCTGTATAGATTGTTATAGATAGATGAACTGTTTAGTTGCATGAATCATTTCAATAGTTAAAAAATGGTCAGACTGTCTTCTTATCGGATGGCATGGCACTCTAAGTCATCAAACTGATTTCACAAATAAAAGCCTGAGATACATATCAAATAATATAACTTACTGGTTTTTTAAAATCATTTTTTCATATGTCCCAACCTCCCAAATAGTGCAGGGTCCATGTCTGATTCTTGTGTGTTTAATGATAATAAATAATACCAGAATCACGTGTTGAGCGCTGAGCTGAATTCTTGCGTCCACTGTCATTATTGTTAGCAATCATGTGCAGTAAGAATTTGAGTCCTACATGACCACATGAGAAGACCGAGGCCTTAAGGATTCAAATAACTCAGTCAGAGCTACTTAATACAAGCAGCGACCAAAGGCCAATGTGCCTTTTGTTTGCCCCAATACCTTATGAAACTCTAGTAGAATTTTACAAATATCTTGGGAGAGGATTGGGATCAGACTTATCCATAATTATTCCAAACTTAATATTTACACAGTCAATACTTACTCCCAATAAGATAGGAACCTACAGCTAGCAAAACTGTATTTTCTGAAGTTCTGAAGTGTGGGAATCAAATTACAAGGCAAATTTCTGCCTCTGACTGCCGTCAGTCTCACAACTGTAATAAACCATGCATTTACTAAATAAGACCACTTTGACATTATGAGGAACTTTGAAAAGAATAAAAGAAACTAAAATGGAACTGTATTTTCCTTACAATAAAGTCAATGTCTAATAATGTCAAATAAACTCCCAGAAATTATCAATTTCTGAGAAGACCAATGTAATTGGAATCAGGATCGCCTTTCTATTTCACTACAATATGGATTTGCTCACTAATTATTAGGTCATTTGTATTTTAAAATTCAATGGGTTGATGATCATTTACTCCTATTCTAGGAATGAGATCTCTAGTCCCAGCTAAGAAAATGCCTAACTGCAATGGGTACTTACTTTTAGGAAAATCATCTCAATCGCCTGCCCTAATTTTTTAATTTTATTGGGATTTAGTCACTTCACCACTGTGATTAATTCTTTCTTTTAAAGATTCTTAAAATTAGATGTATCAGGCATGTAAACATTATACCTATAAATAGTAAGCTTGACATTCCATGGGGCAGGGGGAAGACAGAGTAACAACACTTAGTACATAATGTTCAGTATTAGGGGACCACATACAGTGCCTCATAATGAAAAAAAATACACAAGGAAATTATTGTTTTACCTTTTTGTTGATTTCATGTTCAAGGTCATCAGAAACCTAAATTAAAGAAAAAATAATTTATTTCTCTGAAGGGCAAAATTCCAAATTTGCCAACCATATATATGCACATATTTAAATAAATATAGGTAAACTTGTTATTCTTTTTATTTGTTAAGGTAGGAATTCATTAATGACATAAAGCCATGGACAAAAGCAAGTACTGAAAGGATACTGTTTCACATACAAGAAAAGCTAATTTTAATGCTGTCTCCCTCCTTTGTTGACAGTTTTCACCTATTTAGATACTTCCTAATGTTAACTTAATTAGTGATTTAGTCATGGGAAATAATCAGTGTGGTCACCTCTCCTGATATGTAAAGGTCAGCAAGCATAGTCACTTTTCAGCATTCAACATTCATGGCTGGGTATTGATAAAGGCTTTATATAATAATGCAGCATAAAGGTAAGCACTGAGTCTTAGTGGGTATTCAAAAGTCTGAAAGTAGTCATAATTCTCTATCAGAAAAGGTAGAGTATAATAGCTATATTCCTTTGGCTTTGCTCATCAGACAAATACTCTTCCATTTTCCTATGACCAAATGTATCTATCAACTGCCTGCATCTCCATCCAAGGTCTTCAATAATTAAGTATCCCTGCTCCAATCAAAGACCACACCTTCACTTCACCATGGCCCCATCTACTCCCTTCTCAAGGAATTCCTAGGCAGTTCTGCCCTCTCTCTCCTGTGAGACTTAAGCTCTCCCTCTCTACCTGCACCATTCTAACAGTTTGCAAACACACTCCAGATTCATCGCGAAAATAACACTCCCTGGACCCCTCAGGCTATCTTTAACTACCAGCCCATTTCTTACCCCTCTTTGTAGCAAAACTGCTCAAAAATGTAGTCTCTCCTCATTCACATCTGTCTGCTCCAGTGGCCCCCACCTCTCCATTGAAATTTCTCATTGTCAGATCACCAATGTCACCAATCCAATGGACACTCTGTGTCTTCTTAATCGCTCAACAGAACCATAAAAAATCAACCCACTGTGCCAGGTGCTAGGGGACTGGGGAGCTTTCAATTGGTCAAAGGATACAAACTTCCAGTTATGAAATGAGTAAGTTCCACGGACTGAATGTACAGCAGTAACCATAGTTAGCAGGACTGTATTATATACTTGAAAGGTGCTACAAGAGCAGATCTTTAAATGCTCTCACCACACACACACACAAAGGTAATTGTATGAGATGATGGATGTTCTTACTAACCTGATTGAGGTTATCATTTCACAACATATATGTGTGTAAAGTCATCACATTGTACACCTCAAACTTACATAATACATATTATGTCAATTATATTCCAATAAAGCTGGAAAAAAAGATCAACCGTGCTTTCTCTTAACACTGTTCTCTTGGCTTCCTTGGTCCTGTTGCCTGCTTTCCCCTCCTACTTCTCTAGCTATACCTTGTTCTTCTTTTATGGTCCTTCTTCTGTGACTCTGCCTTTAAAACAGGGCTCCACCTGGGCCTTCTTTTCTGCCTATCCCTATGGGTCATCTCATTTATATCTATGGTTTCAAATAATATCTTCTGAACTCCCAATTTATGTCTCTAACCCAACCTCTCTTCTACCTCTAGCTACAGGTGATGGTGTTGCTAGTGATGATGATGATAATGATGACCGTGGCCTCACCTAAGGCCTTTATAGGAGTTACCATGTGCCAGGCACCATTCTAAGTTCTTTCCATACACTATACCCATTCACTCTTCACAATGAACCAATTATTTCCTCCATTTTGCAGATGGAGAAATGAAGGCACTGAGAGGTTAGGTTACTTACCTAAGGTTATATAGTTAGGAATTAAACCCTGAGTCAGATGTCAATGTTAAATAAACACCTAGGAGGCACTACCCCTTAGGTACCTCACAGTCCTCAAACAGCCTGTCTTACCTGAAACTCCTGAATTCTTTCTCCTCTTGTCTTCTCCACGGTCAACCCAGGTCCTCAAACATAAACCCTAGAGAGTCATCTTGCTTCCCTCTCTCTCCTTCACTTCCCCATGTTCAATCCATGAGCAAGTTGAATCATTTTTGCTTCCTCAGTAGATCTTGAAACCACTCAATCCTCTCTTCCTACTGTCTAGTTAAACACTCAGGGATCTGGCCTAATGTAACAGTGTAGCCTAACTGCTCTTCCTGCATGCTCTCTTGCTTCCTTCTAAACTCATTTCTATACAGTAACCACACTGATTTAAAAAAATCCCTTCTAGGCTACATTGCCCCCTTCTTCAAATATTTTCATTGGCTTCCTGTTTCACTTACATTAACACCTAAGTTTCTCACACCAGCCTCCCAAATCCTGCATCACCTAGTGCTCACCTGCCTGCGCAGTCTCGTGTTGTTTCACTCCACCCCTCACTCAGTTCACTCCGTCCACACTGTCTTTTGTTACTGCTGTGGTCCCTCTGTGGATAGTTATTTTTCTATTTTTGTGCATGGCTGATTCCTCTTTACCCTTTGGGTTCTGGTTTCCTTATTTCCTCCATGACATTATTCTCCATTTTAACACTCACTTTTAGAATCATAATAGCACTTACCACAAATTGTAATCATATAATCGTTAACTTTGTTGTCTGTTTCCTACTCCCTTCTTATAAACTGTCATCAAACTATAAGCTCCATGAGGGCACAAACCAAGTGCGTTTTGACCCTGCTGGGTTGTTACAGCCTAGACTGTGCCTGGCACATAGTAGGTTCACAGTAGCTATTTTTCTTGGTTGAATGGTTGGCTATATGAGAACTTTTTTATACTTCCTCTACACTAGCAGGGAGTTGAGATTTTTAACTAGCAGGGCTAGTTTTGTAATGTGGGCTTGCTTGCGATGATCAGGGGCCATTTTCCTGATGAGTTCAACAGGCTAACCGTTGCCACCGGGATGCTGTTGTCTCCCTATTCACCTAGAATAGCGGTTTCCAACAGGTGTGCTACAAGAATCTCCAAACATGAAACCCCTGACTATTAAGTCAGGGACTCTGTCCTCTTTTCCCTTCGATCGTCAAATCAAAAAGAATGGCAGCAGCCACCACAGCAATACCATCCAGTGTGAATGAATCGAAATTATACCTATTTTTTTTGTCAGATTAGTTAAAAATATATTTTTTGGTGTGCCACAGAATTTTAGTAATTAGTTTATGTATGTGCCATGAGATGAAAAAGTTTGAAAACTGCTGACCTAGAATAATACAGTAAATGATAATATTTAGAGGACACAGGCCAAATGGGTAGGGGTTAACAGTGGGTAATGAGTGATTTCAATGTCTTTCCTAACGTAATATTGTGTGTGTCTTGAGTTCAGATATGAATCTGGTCACCCAAGTTAGAAGAGAAATTCTAGGCTACTTTAGTCTCTTGTGGTGGTTATAATTCTCAAATTTTATAACTAAAAGCTGCTGCCTCTTGAAAGTCACGAAATAAAGGGAATACCAAGACTCTAACCTTCTTGACGCTATTTGCAACAGCTTCCTTGTGACCCAAGTCATCAGCAGAAAGTTCATTTCCATATTTATATTCAGGGTGAGCTTCTTCTTCTTGGTCAGCTGCATGAAAGACAAAAGAAAAAATCCATGAAGCCAAATGACCACCAGCAGTCAGACCTTCTCTATAATCCAGGAGAACATAAGCCCTTTCAGAGGAGAAAGAAGCTGAAAGGAGATGGGAACACTGAAATGTGCAAGCTTTTTTTCAAATATAGCTCTCACTAAACTCTTATCAAGGAGCATATCTTGTTATTTATTCTTTCTCCTGCATCTTGCATGGTGTTTGACCTGTTGGATACTTCATAATTTTTTCTTCAGTGAATGATTATCTCCACCCCA
Organism: Pteronotus mesoamericanus; assembly: GCF_021234165.1. Lineage (NCBI taxonomy): Eukaryota > Metazoa > Chordata > Mammalia > Chiroptera > Mormoopidae > Pteronotus > Pteronotus mesoamericanus. Next base: position 28,130,394 of record NW_026555105.1, on the reverse strand, counting down.
ATACTCTAACCCTAAAAATTAAAGCCTCAACACCTCAGGATACCTGTAACTCATACATATATATTTTGATCTTCCACGAAATCTAGAGAAAACAAGAAGAAGATACAAGAAAAGGAAAATATGTTCGATAATATTGAATAAGGAGACTACAATGTCCACAAGTCATTATGTGACAGAGAAAAAAAAAGAGCTTGGAAAGATTGTACTGCTCCTGTAAGCAATTTGTTCAAATCTGGCTAGATTTAAAACACTCTGAAGTCATTTCTCAGGCTCATACCAGGGGAGGAGTGGGATGTGGGTGCTAAATAAAGTGGGAGCAAAAACAGGAGTAAATGTAAAACTAGTTGACTGATTCCAAGATGCATTCCTCCCCCTGCCCCTCACTTCACACATTTTAATATAACTGATACTACAAGGTATCATTCAATCAATGGTATTTTAAAATTAATTGGAAGCATTTTACTTTCCTGGTCAAAATGAAATAGTGATATCTTTCAAATGATGTTATATCAGATTCAGATTTTGAGAGCTTATAGCAAGATGTTATTTTGGGCATGGGATGAAGGTGAGGCAAGAGAGACAGACACTCTCCTCCTCTGGAACTGATATTCTGATGAGGGGATATTTGAGAGGCAGATGATTAAAAACCAACCAACCAACAAACCAAACAAACAAAAAACAGTAGATCATATAGGATTTGGGCAGGAAAAAGAATTTGAGGAACTGCAATATGTCTTAATCTAGTCCAGTATCTTCATTTTACAGACGAGGAAATAGATTCAGAGATATGATTTGACTTGCGAGGTCACAGAGTTAAGGTAAGGACTAGATTTCTCCAGATTCTTAGCAAAATGCTCTTAACATGACACTGGGTTTCCATTACCAACACTAAGTCTATAACAAAGGTTTTAAAACTTCCCAGAATCACTATTAAATTTCTACTTCATATTCCTCTAGTCTAACCTGTCCAGCCAGATGTAAACTACTTGAATTCAGGGGTATGTTCCATAAAAGTGGTAGAGACTTAGTAACTACTTTAAAAGAGTTGTACGAATGGACGTTATCATCTCTTGAGTGTGCAAGTACACACAGGCACACATACAATTCTGATATTGCCCATTGTTTGTCTCACAGTCCTGGAAGTCACCTGCCCTTCTGAATCTAAATCCAGCTAATGAATGGGCACATGCTTGTACAGAGAGTCTTTTCTATTTTCTACAGCCTCCAGGCAGCCTGCCTTCTTGAACTATGCTTGGTTTCCTCTTGCCTGCTGTGTCAAAGTGTTTAAATTAGAGACTCCAGTCATTTATGTGTAGTAGGATCATACTGTGATGCCAGAGTAATTACAGCCAGCCGGTAGACGAGAACTACCTCTAAGTATTACTCAGGGAACCTAATAATCAAATATATAACTGGTAAAGCAGAAACTTCTATGCCCTTAAAGAGACATTCAAGTAGATCATTCTATCCTTTCAGCTAGTCTCCTACATCAATACTATCCCTCATGGTGATTTCTGTTAAAATTTAATCAAAATCTCAAGCATATTTTGAAATAATATGGGAGCCACTAGAGGCATATTTTTTTGCCTCTAAGAATAATTAACATATTCATAAAGTTGAAAAAGTACCCTTAAGGAGGATAAGTGGAATCACATTGGCCATTATTTTAGATTAATGTGTGTGTTCAGAAAATTTCACATCTTTGACTTCCATCAGTTATATTCTTTCTCCTTTAAAAAGGTTTTTTAACAACCATTTTGCATATTTGTGCTTTCTTCATATTCCTGTACATTAAAAGGGCAGTATTGTAAGGTACAAAAGGAGTTAAGGAAATTCTAGGATTAAATCTTAGCCCCAGTGCTTACTAGCTGTGGGATCATATACAAGATAAGTTACCTCTCAGTTTCAATTTCCTCATCTGAAAAAATAAGTGTAATAACAACTGTTTCATCAGGTTGAATACAGATCAGATGAGGCAGTGGTATAAACTGCTTGATCTACAGTTGGTATAACAATGGTAGCTTTTTTTTTTCTTGTTAACTTCTTTCATTATTCTTCAGTTTGTTTCACTGGATTTTAGCATCTAGTATTGCCTTCATGTTTTTGATAACAATCCATGAAGTGTTAAGAAATTGTTTTTACCTAAGATTTATCTTTTCAAATTTTAGAGGTATTTTATTGAACTTTTGAATATATTACTTTCAATATTTTACTCTTAAATCTTGTTTAGGTTCATTATTTGCAAAAAATATAAAATAATATAGTAGGCGTTGTGGCAGGCTGTTTTCCAAAGACAGACGTGATAACATCTGACTTCCCACCTGTTCTTCTACAATGTGATCTTGTCTCTCAGGTACCTCTCAGAACCTGGGAGGGTGCAAAGTCTGATTTGATGAATAACAGAGAGAGGGAGAGAGGAAGTGGTGATATCCCAGTTCCAGGTATAGCTCTTAAATAGTTTAGCAGCTTCTGCTTTCTGCTTTTTGGAACAAAACTTGGCCAACATACTGTGAGAAGCCTAAATCACTTGGAGAGTCCGCAAGGGGTGCCCTGGTCAGGGGGCCCCGCTGCAGAGACAACTGCCAGCCACATGAGTGAGCTCCCTTGGACAACTGGCCCAGCGGACCCTTCAGATGACTCCAGCCCCAGATATCATCTGCTGGCAACTGCATGAGAAACCAATCTCTGCCCAGATGATCCACAGAACTGGAGAAAATAATAGTGTTGTTTTAAGCCTCTAAATTGATTGTATAATATCAGATATCTTTCACCTTTTAGACCTCCCCTGCCATATAGAACACACGAAAGTAAGTAATTATGACTTTTCTCTGGGAATGGAGCTGAACCCACAGTTTGCACGTGAAACATAATCCACTGTTATAAAGTCTGTTCCATAGTTAGAATTCTTTAAGAGCTGTGAATAAGATTAGTTAACTATAACAGCTTTCAAGCTTTCACTTATAATGTCAAACTTTCCTAAAATCTACTCTTGTATTTCAGATGTTTATATAACAAATGAGGAGAGTTTCTACAAGTATTTCTAATTTTGCCCAATGCCACTTTATAAATTCAAGGCCCTGTTTAACCAACAAACATCAAGTGCAAGTCCAAATTATTTTGCCAATTCTCATACTACATAAGCAACAAATAACTTTCTATAAACATTCCAAACCTCTCAAAAGACCCATTTAAAATTAAAAAAAAAATTATGGTTGTGGTTATATGGCCAAAGCAAAACAGAAGCTAAAAGCAAATATGCAAGTATTTTAAACAAGGCTGCCTTTGTTTAAATTATCTACCTACATAAATCTAGTGAACTGGTTATTTGAATGAACTTAAACTTAAAATTTTACTACTGGCTTTGAGTTTTCAATTCATTTTGTGAGTGTATACAAATCAATCATTTACTTGAGGGTCTTTACTCACATTCCTTTTCTTTTAACTTGTCTTGCTACTATCATCATTAACAACACTAAAGTTCATGTTTTTGTTTATAGGAAGGGACTGCAAAATACTCTTTTTACTTCAAACCTATGCCTTCTATAGCAAGGTTTTTAAGGAGTCTCTGGATGTGAATTTCCGCTGAACAGCTGATTGCTCTGTAGGAAGATGACTAAGTCACTAAAATCTTGTGCCCAGGAAAACTGAAAGTAACACTATTTGGAAAAATACCAAAAATACCAAAAGATTAAGTTTGGTACATCAATATGCACGTGACTATCAAGAATGAAAATGTTACATTATATAAAAGGGTTCACTAAGACGATTTCTTTTTATTTTAAAAAGTATTTTTTGTGACATGTAAATAATTTTAAAAAAACCTTACCACTCTCTGTTTCCTCCTCATTATAATCCTCTAAGATGTTAACTGGAGCAGCGGATTCTCCAGCTTCCATCATGCTTTTCAAAGCTTCGAGCTGCTCTGGAAGGAGAAAGTGACACATGTTAATTCATTTGTAAAACCTGGGCTTTAAGATCCACACTAAGAAGGAAATAAAATAAAAAAGGAAATGTACTGTCTAGGCTCCTATGGGCCATGTTCCTAAGGCCACTGTCTCACCCAGTCCTGGTGGTTGACCTTAAGAAACATGCAATGATCACATTATCTACACAGGATGAAGAACTACTGAAACATGGGTGAATGCCCAAATTTCTGGTCAGAGGTTCCGGGGGGTGCTGAGTCATTGTGAAGTGACTCTATACACAATAGAGTTAAAGTTAGTATGTAGATTTACATCCTACTGAGTGTAATTATATTTAATTGGTTGAATTGAAAACAATTTTAAAAATTAGTACATTTAATACGATCCCAGTTTTGTTAAAATATATGTATATGTGTAAACATGCATGTATGTGTGTATCTATAGTACATGTATCTATGTATAATGTAATTTAGTGCTATTTTGTTAGTTTGTTATACTTTATTGTTGTCTTCATTTTCCAGTGGCATCATTGGAAAAGTAAACTATAATTAATATTAAAATTTTGAATTTGGAATATCTAGGAAAAAAACACAATGCAGTCATAGAATAGTTGATAGTACTAATTTGTTAAATAAGGTATTTGCTGAAAGAAAATATTTTCAAAGAAAATGTTGTAGGAAAACACAGGGGGAAATATCTAGATAAAATATCAGTAATTTCTCTTTCAATCTCTGTATGGACATACATATACTTTCACATTTATCTAGGATCCCTAGATATGTATGTACCACATGCAAATTGCAAGGGAAACTTTCAAGAGGAGTTTAGGGTATATAAAATGATAAAATGCTAGTTCCTTATATTTAGATGAACTCTAAAATGCCGCTTCCACTCTCTTCTTATTTCTCCTTGGGACCCCTCCAAATTATGTTTTATGAATATACTTTTCCCACTGTAGAAACAAACTTAGGCGGAAACGAAACTTAAAAGGAAACATGGCAACTTTGCTCTGAAAAGCATATGTAACATCACCACTATACCTCTTTCTCCCCCATATCAGTAGTGTTAAAATGTATTGCATTCTAGATAGCGGAAGTGTTGAAACATACAGTGTATGTATGTTTCCATCACAGATGTATTTGACTTACTTTGTTCAACCTCAGGTTTCAGTCGTTTATTTTTGATGAGTATTTTTCTTTTGAGGTCATTGGGGGATGGCAAGGGCCTGCCTGGTTCGAGCTGGAGAGAAACAGAAAAGGCTGAATTAATGACCGGTTGTGTTTCTCCAGACCTAGTCCCAGCCCAGAGTGGGCATGGAGTTATACCATCCATATCCACTAGATGGCAGTCAGCACAGTTTTATGATTTTCTTCTCCAAACCAATTAGCCCACTATATCTAAATTTGCCTCTGACTATTGTGGTAAACTTGACATCCACACAGCCTCTAGCATATGCAGAGCTGTTCCACCTTTTCCAGTGGAGCTGCATCCGACATGGGATGATGTTGGGGGAGGAGCTCCTGTCCAACCTCTGGCTTTGCCCCTTTTACATATCTGGCAAAGTACCAAGAATTACTGTGCCAGCTCAGGTCAGAGCTGGCTTTCCCAACCACAGGAGTTACCCCCTCTCCTCCCCCCACCCCCACCAAGTGTTGGACTGCACAGTAAGCCTGTATGCTTACTCTGCTCCAACTTCAACACTTGGGACTCTGGTTTTGTGGATTCAATAAGGGAAGCAAGAAGGGAGTGGTCTTAATCACTGAAATCTGGCCACTCCTATGGTTTAATTTGCTTAAATTTATCTCTGCAAAGGGAGTGCCCCTTTCTCCCATTACCTCTAATCCATAGAACTGTGCCATATCTAGCCATCCCCCCTTCCCCCATCCATCCAGCTACACACCCACCCACCCACCAGCCCATACACCCGTCCACGCTTACCCATCCACCCTTCCAGGCATCCATTCATTTTCAAAACTAACTTTCATACTACTTATAAATGCAAGGCACAATGCACTCTTCTATTGTCTCACATGAAACACTTTGCTGAAACTCTGCTTCCTTTGGGAAGCCTGTTGTAAACTGGTCTACTCCCCAGCAATCTCTCTTGAACCTGGACATCTCCAAGAAATATTCTACACATTATTGGTAACCTTCCTTTTTAGTTACGTTTTTACATTTGTATCGTGTGTACCTATCTCGCCCCCCACCCTCAACACACACACTGCATTCCATGATTGATAGCCCTTCAGTTTAGGGTGCAGGTCTTGTTCCTGTTTACATTACCTATGTTTCTCATAACACCTTTCATGTATGTGCATATCACTTCACAAAGAACACAGAGGTCTTTCCACAAAAGCTAGCACCTTAGCCCAGTGAAAAAGTACAACAAAATAAAATAAAAAAATAAATAAAATAAAATAAAACAGAGGGCCTAGGTGAAACAATGAGATAAAATATCAGGAATGTTTCTTAGTGGGTTCCCTTCAAATCAGTTTGGGACAAGGATTAAGACAAAGGTAGTTTATTTGGGAGGCTGGCTGCCCCAGGAAACTCCCAAAGGAGTAGGAAAATAATCAGAAGAAGACTGGCAGTCAATCAAAGGTATGTTATCAGGCAGGTTATCACTCTGAGCAGGTGGAGAAGCATCCTGTTAGGGAACCCTTGAGGATGGTGGGAAACGTGCTCAGAGTTACCCTTCCTGAAGAGTGAGGGAGCATGGGGTGGGGGTGTTAATTCTCTGGCACTTCTGGCCTGTCTTTCACCCATGGGCACAGCAGGCTCCAGTGACCAGAGCTCTCCTCTGGGGCAAGGGAGAGGGGAGAAAGCTGCAAGTGCTGGCAGTCAGCTGAAAGGCAGGCAAGTACACAAAGAAGTAAGTGACTTGTGGGCATGACAGGGTGCCTGCATCTATGGCTTCAGTAACCTTAAGAGAATCAGGGCGTGGGTGCAAAGATACAAATATCCTTGTCTCCCTCGATCGCTCCCGCTTTGTTTTTGGCTCCCATAGTTACTTTTGAGAAAGCTCATTGTTCAACCACTCAGTGTGTTCACAGGTAACATGAAACACCTTCCCTCACGTCAGTCAGTGTAAAATTCTACTGCCACCACATGCTATGATGTTTGGGCCCATTAGCTGCTTGTCAATAGTGGGGCAAAATTTTATTACTGTACTTTTATAGTTTAATCCTGTTAGCTGTCCTGCTACTCATAAGGTCTGTGACAGTGAGTCTTAATCACTTGGGGTTATGGGTCGTTGTAAAAATATCATGAACTCTCTGGAATGTTTTGTAAAAAAAATCGTGTGCAATTAAAAGGAGTTCACAGACCCTACAAAACCTAATGATGGCCCACAAGTTAATGATTCTTTGTTTGATGAAGGAATTAGTAGGTATAAAAATGAAACTCAAAAATCGTACATATAACATTGGCCAAGTATTTATTTTGGAGCCAAGAACTTCAGGCTCCTTTGACTTCAATTTGTGAACTTCCTGTAGCAACAGGCTCCGTGGGTACACATGTAACTAAAGCTGAGAATGCCTGCTGAGTTTAGACTCTTGGCCAGTGGGCACTTTATGAAATTTCAGGATAGGGATATCAGAAACCGAAAGATCCCAAGATCTGAATGAAATTGAATCAAATGTGTATTTTATGTCTCTCTCTGCACATCCTTTTGAAACAAGATGAAAGCTTTCTGTACCAACAAATTTAAATAAATATGAAGATCTTTAGCATTAGTCCCCCAGAACTACTTGACCCCTTAGAAATGAATTTGAAAACAAATCCATTCATGTTAGCAATGTGGTTAGCTAAAAATACATACTGGATGTGATTCAAGTGCTTGTTTCAACAGGAGATCCCCAAATAGATCTTCACAATATTTGGACATCTTGTACTGTTGATATTTGCTGGAAAGAAAGAACTGGCATTTGTAAATTCAAACATCCATTAACCATCTAAGAAGAAGCACTCATTCCTAGGCAATAAAAACCTCCCATTTTACAATATGCATGATTGTCCTCTTGATGTTAACGTAGGATGTATTGTTACATACCACAAACTTAAACCAGTGTCTTTTAAAAGAGTAGATTCTGCCCCCACACTAAGAGCTGGAAAACAGAATAAACAATGTCCTTCAAGTTTATGAAGTCTGATTTTAAATATATTGCCAAGTTTTCCAACTCAATGTAACTTTGGGCAAAGTGTCCTGATCTGCCCTTTTGTTTAGAGAAAGTATCTCTAAAACACATTAAGATGACTGAGTTTTTATTTTTTTTGGAGGTGTGGAGCAGTGGTGGATTGGTGAGTTTTTGTTTGTTTGTTTGTTTGTTTTTGCATAGGACTGATTATGTTTTGCATAAGACCGACTATGTTTTGCATAAGACCAACTATGTTTTGCATAATACCAAGCACACTATTTGGTTATTTAAAAAGATATAGAGCAGGTGTGGAAAAAGGGGATTAAGAAATAACAGTTAGGAGACTTGAAGTAGGGTGAATTATTATACCTGCAGTGATTTTCAAAGGAGAGAATTACAGGATATTCAGATGTGACAAATGCAGTTTCCTTGATGGCTTGAATAACATCCTTTAAAGACAAAAGAGTGTTAATGAGAATGAAGAGGAAAAAAATAAAAGGTTCCTGAAACCAATGAGAGACTACTAATTTGAGTTTTTTGGAAAGTCAGTTCTGGCAATTCAGATCTGGAGAACCCATTTACCTTGATACCTGTACAAGCTAAATTCTCTGCAGATAGACCTGGGCGCAGTTAATGGTTAATGATAATTTTTTTTTCCACAGCTATCTTTTACTTCTCCAAAATTATGGGGCGATTACCTGACAAGACGGTTCACCTAGATGTCAGGTTAGTTCCTTGCTAGTCAATAATTTGACTAGACAGATTCAGAATTCACTTTCTGGTGAGTAGGTGAGCTTTTGGCATGGTGATGTTCACAACAGACTGCTACTCCGCTCCTCGCACCTTGAGGAGAAACGTGTTGGTAATAACCTATGGACCTATGGACTGCTGGAAGCCTTCATTGACTTTTCTTTGCATCTGGGAATCAGTCTTCGGCTACATTTCACTACCTTGATGAAAACTCCTGTGAACTGATGTGACATTTACAATATCCCTTGTTTTGGTGAAGTTGGTGGGATGGACAGGGAAGAGGTTCTCCCTGGTTAAACAGCATGTGAGGTAAAACAGGGAGGTGCTCTGGAGGCCCCTCTCTGAACTCAGAGCTTGGTCACTTGAAACTACTTTTGAATGAGCTGAGCATGTCCCTACCATGATCTCTCATAACAGGCGGCTGGCCTCACTCTCCTCTTAGCTTTAGAAAGGATGGCTACAAACCAACACTTCCACAACCAGAGCAATGTATTTGGGGAAAAAATCCCCAGCTTTGTTCACCACAGGGCAAGTCCCATCATTCAGCTAACTGGGAAAATATTTAACAACAGTTATCTAGGCAAGTCCATTTGAAATGAAAATGCCCCAGGTTAAATAACCTTGGAGTATTTTACTGAGTGTTCTTATAGCTAAGGTGGTCCTTTAGTTATTCTCACTTAAAGATTCTTCCCAGGCAAATGTCTGTGACCTTGATTGTCCACTTGAGCTGACCAAAGAGTTATACCTTGAGGAAAATCTCGGCTCTTGTTTATAGGTTCTCCTTTGCTTACCTCCAAGCTGAGGGAGAAGGGCCTTCTTCTCAGCTAAACTCTTTACTAGGCTCCTTAATTCTTAAAGAGGACACCAACCCTTCCTGTCAGTTTGGCTGGCTGGGCAGAGCCACAGCTTCCCACTTGGATATGCTCTTGATACTTCTTAAGAAGCATAACATTGAATTCATTGCTGCTGAAAACTCCCATCTTGGCTAAGAGAAAGGCTATGTATGGAGTGCTATGGGTAGAGAATGCCTCTGGCGATTTGCTACATGCAGGCAGAACTGAGAGCCACTGCTCTAGGTGTTGTAACAATTATTCTGAGTTATGCCAGACTGACAGAGACCCATGTACCTGACATATTGGCCAACCACAGAATTTCATTTTTGACTTGTCTTTTGGCAGGATACCACTGTAACTTATGGGGAAATGTTCTAGGAAATCCACCTTCAAACAAGACATAGATGTCACCAAACGACCATTACCGAGATGCCTATTTGTAAAACTGCACGTTTCTCTCTCTGAAGATCCTCAAAGAAAAAAATCCTCCCTCAGGTGTCAGTACTGGGAATAACTGTGCTTCTCTGGACCAACTGCTCTGTCTGAATTTTTCAAATCCTGTGAATCATCATGTTTTGATCCTTGCACTGAAGTTTAGAAAGTTTGGAGCCCAATTTGTTGTATGGTTTGACAGTTTATAGAATTTCTTGATGAGAATTCACAAACTGATCTCACTCTCTTATTTTCTTACCCTTACAGGAACTATTAGTAATCTTTTGGGTTGGCCAAAAAGTCTGTTTAGTCTTTTTTGTAAAGTAGAAGATATATTTTTCATTTTCACCAATAATTTTATGGACCTGGATATTTTGAGTATGTTGCCTATGTCCCGCTATTGGCTTCTAGTAGGTAGAGGCCAGGGGTGCTGCTAAACACCTTCCAGTGCATAAGACAGCCCCAAAGCAAAGAATTATTTGGCCCAAATGTCTATAGTACCAAGAAACTTTGAAAACCACTTTTTGATATGTTTGCTCAGTCCCAGCACCTTCTCCATACATTGCACAAATCTTTCTTTGCATTTCAGTTGTGTTTTTACCTTCCTTGAAATATAAAGCATAGTATGCCAAAAATGTTGCATATTTTCTTCCGTCTTCAATATTAAAATGACTGCACAAAAGTTCACGAATTTTGATAAGATTTTTTTGAACACACACCAATATGACAGCTGCCACAGTACAATTTAACAAGATTGTTTCAAATGAAATTAAAGACAACTAAGCACTACTAGAGCTACTGTATGGAAAAAGCTAAATGAACTTTTTGGCCAACCCAATATTTCATTTTCTGTATTCTATTTATCTTTTTATGTCACTTTGAAGAACTTCAAGGATAATGCAAAATAAGTAAACAAAGAAAATAAAGAAAGAATAGATAAAATGAAAGACTACTTAAAGAAAGCAGAACCACGAAGGCTCAGCCGGAGAAACCTCATTTTACAGCACTGTCAGCATTGGAAAGCAGGGAAAGTAGCATAAAGGAGACACTAAGTGAGAAAACACTTTTCTTGTTTCTCCTAAAAATTGGAAGAAAGGAATATGACGGTAACATGCTCGAGAAAACAAACAATGTGTTTTCTCCATGCCAACTATTTCCACAAGAAATAGGAAAGGTTATGGCTATGGAATTTCAAAACTTACCTTAAAAAGGATATCTGTACACATTGCTTTTCCATGAGTTATTATCGGTTCTTGGTCTTCACCTTTTCCATCCCAGCAGTCAAGTTCGACACACCTAGGAACACAGTAGAACTACAATATTGGACTCTTCCAATAAAATAATGTGTGTAGAAATTAAAAGAAAAGACCCCAAAATAAGTAGTGTTCTTATAGAAGTAGAAAATGGAATGCATTTAGTGACATTATTTCACAGAGCATGCAGGTTAAAATTACATTATTCTCCCCTATCAGTTTGGTGTTATCAAAAAGGGACTCTCAGAGATTAAAAGACACTTTGAAGATACAAGAACCAGTGTAGTTCTGGAGGACATTCTAGTTGTAACAAAGCAACTATAAAAGAAAATTGGGAGGATTGAGGACACTTGAATATGGGCTACATTTTAGATGATGCTAAAGAATAATTTTAAAGTTTTTTTATGTGGGATGATGTTTCTCTGGCCATAAGAGAAAACAGACTTATTATTTCAGCAATTCATACTCAAGTATTCAGAGACAAATACTGATGTAGTTAATTTCTTTTAAAATATTTCCCATACTCAAAAAGATAGCAATTTAAGAAAATAAGATATAATTTACTGATAACCAAGAGAAGAATCATAATATAAATACATTTCTTATTTTTCACATTCAGCATTTTGTCATATTTTAAAGCTCAAATATTTGTCAATTTCTGTCAAAGAAAAATAATTTTCAGTAATTTTTATTCTTACAGAATAAAATTTTAGAACTTTTAACATTAAAGCTAAATTTGCAAGTGCCTGTGACCAATAGGAAAAAGCATGACTTCCTAAAATATACATTTATTTTTGGTAATTTTTAGAGGATATTTTAAATTCACTGTAGAAAATGTCCTTTGACCCACAGGAAGACTCTAGGCCTCTGTGGAACAGATACAGTCCTTCCTTTCTCAAGGTTAAATGACCACCATAATCCACTTAAGAAAAAACTAATGTTCGTTTCACTTTGAATACTATTGTGTTGTTTTAGAGAAAAGTAAAAGGAGGCCATATACATAACAGCTGACTTGAGTTTCTGACCTGCACCCAGCCAGGAGAACCTGTCTGTACATTTCTACTGAAGATTTCCCGCCAAACTGTCGGCCAGTGAGATAGGTGTTGTGGGAAGAACTGATGAAGTAGTGAGCCAGAGGGTGGTCCATTTCTTGGTAGAGTTCTAAACGATCTAGGAAGACGGGTGCATTTTCATCTGACATCAGATATCTGCAAAATCCATCACTTGATATAAGGCCTAGGGTAAAGAAGAATATCTTAGTAGACTTGTGGCTTTGTTAGATACATAGCTCATATCTTACTCATGGAAATTGAGGCAGCTTAAACGGGAGGAGTAAAAACTTATAGTCTCTTTCCCAAGAACCTTCATTATTCAGAATTTGAGCAAAATAACATAGTCGCACACAAAGAGGTAGCATCCTGCTTGCATGTCTGTGATGGCAGAGCATACAGTTCTCTGAGCTCAGAAGTGCAGCACCAGGAGCTGTGGTAACCAGAGGGGACAAGGGGACTTTGGTTTGGTTCTGCCCTAGCCACTCACTCCTTATGTTCCTGGGTCCCAGCTTCCTCTTCCGTCAAATGGGGGGAAGTATTGGCAACACCAGTTTCCCAGGACTGTCAGGAATGGTAAATGGGACTATAAACAAGGGGCACTCTTAAAAAACTGAAGTGGCCCTGGCCAGGTTGCTCACTTGGTTAGAACACTGTCTGATATGCCAAAGCTGCAGGTTCAAACCTCAGTCAGGGCACATATAAGAATAAATCACTGAATGCACCAATAAGTGGAAGAACAAATCGATGTCTCTCTCTGTCTCTGTCTCTGCCTCTCTCTCTTTTTCTGTCTCTGTCTCTCCTTTCCTCTCTCTCTCCAAAATAATTTTTTTTTTAAAAAAGGAATGCATTCAACTATAAGGCATTATTGTTCTCACCAGATTGGAAAAGAGGTTAGTGGATTCTCTGGATTTAAACAATTCAATTTTCCCATTTTATTTAAAAGGTAGGGTATAAGACTGGTGAAGAAAGTTTACAATTGTCATAGAAATGTGGCCTCAAAAACCACTGTTCCTTTCAATCACACCTTTCTGACATGGGGACAGGACCCATGGTAACTGCAGGAGAGGCGTTCAATGTTTCTGATATCCTATAAACCCATCCTATCAACCATTGACAACTTCAGCTTTTTTTTTAATTTAAGCTTTCACAAGTTATAAGCTGATTTCCAGCTTACAGGGAAGTACAGATGATAGCATAATACGTAGCCATCAACCTACACCACAGCTTTGTTAGATTGCAACATTTGGCCTTATTTGCTCTACATTTTTTAAAGGAATACATGATTATGGATGCCTCTGTGGTGCCCTTGTGCCCTAGCCTCAATTTCATTCAATTTCATCTTCTCACTCCAATGGAGACAACCACTACTTTAGTTTTTGTGTTTAACATTCCTCAAATGGTTTTGCAACTTTACTACATATGCATTTATCCAAACATTAGGTATTTTAAATATTTAAAAACTTACATAAAATATAATCCTAATCTTTGCATTTTCAACTTGCTGTTTCACTGTGTATTCACTGTATATTTTCCTGGGACTTGTCAAGTTAATATAAGTAGCTCTTAATCATTTATTTTTTACTAAATAATGAATAGTATGTACAATAGAATGTATAGTAGCCCAAATATAAATATACTACAATTTATTGTCCATTATCTGTAGATGAATATTTAGGTCATTTCTAATTATAATTAAAAACACTGCAATAAAATTATGGGCCTCTGTCCCCTGGGCACATAGATTTAGTCTAAGAGCATGTACTTTTCAATACACTGGGATAGATGCAGTGATAGAAGGATAAGCCCTGTCTTTGTGAAACTCATGTAAGATGGGCAAGAGAATAAATAAATTAATAAGTATAATATAATGTCAAGAAAGTGCTAGAAGGAAATAAAAAGCAAGGAATGAAAGTGATCAAGAATGATCAAGGTACTGTGTTAGATACATGGCCAAAAAAAAAATGTTTTGAGGAGGTCACATTTATATGTGGGGAGCAATTCACATGCACACCTGGGAGAATCCCATCGCAGGCAGAAAAGTGAGCAAGCGCAAAGGCTTCTGTAGGAGTGTATGACAAAGGGAAAAGTTGATGGAAATGAGGTTGGAGAGGCAGCCAAAGGCTATATCGCTTGGACTTTAGTCTTCTCTTAGTGCTTTGGATTTTATTCTAAGTGTGCTGAAAAGCCTTTGGAGGGTTTTGAAGGATTGAATAACATAACCAGATTTGGTTTTGAAAGGTCTACTTTGGCCACTGTGTGGAATAATTGTAGGGCATTTGAGTAGAAAGGAGAATAGTTAGAAGTCAATTGGCATTGTCCAGGGAGAGATGATGTAGGCTCAGCAAGTGTGGTGAAAGTGGAGATCATGAGAAATGATTTATTTGGAATTTATTTTGTGTGCAGGTGTTGCAGATTTTGCTGATGAATTAGAGGTGATATGAAAGAACAAAACAAGTTGAGGATGATTCCAGGGGTTCTGGCTTCGAGAGCTGGGCAAATTAACAGTACAAATTTGTCAATTGGGAAAGGAACAGGTCTGTGGGTGAGAAGAACCAAAACATAATGGATATATACATTTGAGATGCCCACTCAACGTTCACATGGAGACACAATGTCTATCACACTACTACATGTCGGCAGAGGTTAGGAGTGGAGAGTTTCATTAGAAAGTCTTGTGTGCATAGAAGAAACTTAAAGCCATTGGACTGGATGAGCTCCTATAAGGTGTGAGTATAAATGGAGCAGAGACCAGAGGACTGAACTTGGGCCACTCTGACATCAGAGTGGGAGATCTCAGAGAAATTCTCTAGGGTACATATCATACGTGGAAAGAGAAAGACTGAGTTGTAGGAGAGGTGTATTTTCCAATATGCTATTGCCAAAATATTCATCAAGATGGTTGTACCAATTTATGCCCCCACCAGAAATTTATATGAATGCCTTTTGCACCACATTCTCACCCATACTTGATAATGACAAACTTTAAAATATTCATCATCAGTGAAATGGTGAAACTGTGCTTTTCAGATGTACTAATAATAATCTTTAGATGTTTAGGATCTGAAAGAGCTTTACAAATAATCAACAATATACCTTCATCATAACATCTATCACACTGCCAAGGAGCTGCTAGGTCTCTCTTCTTCAACAGACCACAACTGCATTATTCAGTATTTTTTAAAATTATTATTTATTGATTTGAAAGAGAGAAATATAGATTTGTTGTTCTTATTTATGCATTCATTTGTTGATTCTTGCATATTCTCTGACCAGGGATTGAACCTGCAACCTTAGCATATGGGGACAATGCTTTAACCAACTGAGCTACCTGGCAGGGCCGTATTCAGTTTTGAATCTCCAGCATCCAGCACAGTGCTTGGTACACCACAGTGAATCCTTTACAAACTAAGAAACGAAGGTAGGGAGGGAAAAACTACTTGAATGACTACTATGAACCCCACCATCTTATAAGCAGGGAAACTGAGGTCCAAGAATATAGTTCCAGTGACACGGTAGCAACAAGAAATCAAATATTGTAAAGTGCTCGATTTCCTGTTGAGCCACTCTCCCTTTCAGTTTAATGACATGCAATGTAGAGTAAATCACGATGCTCAGAATTTTGATAAGAGAGGTAAGTAATGAAGAGGAAAATATGTGTTTGAGGCTGTAGCAGAGAGTGTAAGTATAGGACTAAAAACAAGGGAAAACTCTATTGGACTTAGAAAAATCCCGGAATGAGGTCACGCATCATTGTGAGCCAGGAATGTGTACACAGGTTATATGTGGGTCCAGAGAATGTATAAATATTTCAGCCACATTCACTGAGATGCAAAATAAAAAGAACCTCTATTCTAAAGAGAAGGAAACTGCAGCTGTGATACTCATGGGCATGTGGGACAGACAGAATTCTAACGTAGATCTCCATTCTTTTTCCACTGAGACAAGGCCAGAGGCACCCACTCAGGTATCTTAAGGCATTCACTGTCCAGTTACATTAGCACCATCCTTCCCATCATTTGCAGGTGTTCCTCACTGGGGATTGATCTTAAATTGTCTCTCCAGGCCTTTCCTTTGTCAAATATCGGCATGGACCACACATTGCTTCCAAAGTTTTATTGAAAGGGGAAAAGGTTTAAAAACCTCATCAACTTGCTAAATTGATTCCTGACTATTTAGTTTCATATCAGTTGCATTTATCTTCCATTCCAGAGGTGCAATGATGAGCGAGAAGGCTCATCATATAAGGTATGAAATGTATTAGGCTTGGCCAAACAAAAGAAAAAAAAAAGGTATACATATTTATAGGAAATGGGATACATTTCAAAGATTGCAAAAAGAGATTGTATTTGGCATTTTTACATGTCAAGCATTATGCAATATAAGCATTATATAAGAAAGTACATGGGGTAATATCACTATAATGTGATTAATAATACAATAATTTAACCTTTTACTTCAGGCAGCATGGAGAAATTTTGATGTAAGGTAAAATTTATACCAACTTAGAGCAAAAGAAAAAAAATTATTCAGTCACCAATCCTTGGCTCTAGAGAGTTCCAAGGCATTTAAAGATACTTTTAACTAAAAACCCAAGAACTTAAAAAGTTGCATACATTCTTTTTTTAATAAGAATTTTTTTTCTACTTTTATTACCTTTTTTCTTCAAGTCCTCATCAGGCTCATACATCTCAATGATCTGCATTGCTCTTTTAGCATCATAAAATGGGAATAAAATTTCATTCAGTCGAGGATCTCGTTGGTGCTATGATGAGAAAATAACTCCATTTAGGTTGACATTTCTTGCCTTTATGATGCTACACACTACTCAGCTTTGTAATCTCTAAAACAAGATATATCCATAATATCACATTTATCATTACAAAGATAGGATTTCACTGTCTTCTTGTCTTTCTCCCTAAAATACACTTCAAAAAACTCCAAATCTGGAAGTACTAGGTTGCTTCCCTTCACTGAGCTAAAGAGGGAGACTATAGAACATACTTCGTTTTTCCTTCAAAAATTGAAGGCTATGTAATATGGTGTGTATGTCAACTGTATTGTTTTCTTATTGCCCTACTACAGGTAAGACATTTGGCATGAATGTCTATAAAAAAGTGAGGTAAAAAAATCTTTTAAAGAAAAAGCAAAATGAAAGCAAAAATAAAAAATCCCCAAATAGTTCAAATATACTACTTTAAGTGCCAAAGCAAAAACAAAAATAAAATACCCTAACACAGGCCAACATCATTTCATGTCCATTATATCTTTCTATGTCAATGAAAGATTTCTTGGGCACTCTATAAACTTTGTTTTCTGGAGTAACTATCAAAATGAACCAATTTTAATAATGTTGAAAATTAATCAGCATAAGGATATTTTCAAGCTATAAACAACATGAAAATCTGTGTATAAATATCACTAGTTCAGAAAGTCTAGGAAATCTAAATCAGTTTGCCCTGAGGAAATTCTCTGGGCAGACAGTGCACAAATGACTGAGGTACTTAGAAGGATGGTGATGTCATGCTTTTTAAATCAGCACTTAGATCCCCATGGTACTAATGAGGCATCAGAAGTAATGATGTTCCTGCAGTCTGTCATTCTAACTTCACAGCAATGATGAATCAAGTTTAAATTACTGACTCAGCTACCATCCTCTGTGTCTATCTGTCTGTCTATACCTGGAGGCAGTGAGTCCATTAACTTTCTTTTCTGTTTACTATGGATTAGGACTGAACACTGCAATTCTGGCCATTCATCAAATAAACAAATAAAGCAAACTTCAATGGAACAATGGCAGATAAGCAGTTGTGAGCGAAACCTGGTCAGTAGGTAGGACTTTGGCAACAACTCTTTACCCAAATATATGCACAGACTTTGGAAACACACTACTGAAAATGTATTTAAGAAAACAATTGTTAAAAGTTCATAGGGATTTCCCTTCCTCATTTATTTTGAAATGTTAATCTGAGAAGTGGGTTCCACAGAATGAATGCCTTTGGCCAATAGCACATTTGATGTAATTTCCTAAAACATCTGTGGCCTAGCCTGTTCTGGCCCTCCCACCTCCCCACCAAGTTGAGTGTTCACTCAAAAGACATCAATATTGTTTTTTGTCAGTTTATCCCAATGAAGCATGCTTCTGCTGTCATCTAAGAAATTTCATGGCTCACAACAGCTCACATCCATGCATGTGCTAGGGCAGAAACTGCTGTACTAATAACAGGCCTGGAGACCATAAAGAACACAATCTATGGGGTATGCAGAGAAATCGCGAAGTGAACCGTGGAAAGCCAGGCAAGTGAAGGCATGCGACACCTGGCTGAGGAAACGATGCCGCCATGCAGCTCTGAGCTCGCTATTCCAGGAAATGACAAGCACCGCCCCTGTGGTGAGAGCACATTGTTTTAAAAACTCTTTAGAAGCACATTCCTTCCCTACAAATAAAAGCATGGGAGAAGATGGATGCAGGATAAAAGCTCCTTTTTAGACCCCACTGAAGTTATGAGCAAAGTTGGGCCCTATATTTCTCTTCCTTACTAAAATTAAGTGTTTTGATTTAATGATATGCTCAGTGAGTAAATATTCTGGACTCATGGAGATGATGAGACAAATCCATATGAGTTAAAAAGTGAGAGAAAGAAGAGATTCAGCTAAAGGGGGGAGAAGAGACCAAGTTAGGGGAAGGAGGAGAGAGAATCCAGACATTCTTATGTGCTTTTTACATAAACATAGCATGCGATCTGTGAATGGCCACAATGGCACCACCATGACCTGGGAGCTTGTTAGAAATACTAATTCTCGGGCCCCACCCCAGTCCGACCAAATCTGATTCTCTGGGGTGGAACCCATGAATCTGCTTTTTTAAAACACGCCTTCCAAGTGATTCTGATTTAATGAACAAGTGGCTCCAATTTAAGAAGTACTGTTCTAACATGTAAAGGTATGTCTTTGAACATATTTGAATATCATTAGAATTACCTAAGTCCTACAAAGATAGAAGAATGCTAAATGTTTGAGATGTCCTTCCAATTAAACACTATTAAAATTTTATCCCATAGCATGATATTCACTAGAACATCCTGCCTATTAAGAGCAACAGCCAGGAAAACCAAGTCCTAAGATGCATGTTTCATAATCCCTATTCGACATTCATAGCAAATAAGCATTAAGAACAGACACTATAAACTGCATGCGTTTTTGCATCTGCTCTGCCAGACAACATGTTTAATCTTTGGTTTTCCCTAACATTTTCATGTTTCAAAAAGGAAGTGTGGTGCAATCTGGATAATCCAAAGGCAAGAAAACAAATGCTAAGATTTGCATTAGAGTCACAAAACTATAATTTTTAGATGAAAAACAAGGAGGAGAGAGGTCATTTCTGGTAATCTCAGAGTAATAGATGAGGAAGAGTCCCACACGGACACAAGCAAGGCGAGACAAGTGCTTCATAGCTCTGAGGGACGGATCACTGGTTTTCAGTTGGGGCTCAGGGAAGCAGTATACCCAGGATATTCACCCCATCATGTCCAGAGCTTTGTAAAATGACATTCTAAACAGCTTCCATAAAATAAGTCACAGAACAGTGCTCAAGTGAATGAGGAATTAATGGACAAGGCTCTATTATTATGTCTTTACTCTTCTTACTGCGAAAAGGCATCAACGGGCTTTGATGCAAGCAGCACTGGGAGAGTGAGATGTTGGCATAAATAATGTGCAAACGAACTATAAAGAAAATGAAGAACGAATTGGCAAGGGGAGGCTTACTCATAAGACTAAATAATCCCTTCTCTTCTTGCCTATGCAATAAAGGATAAACATATTGTAAATAATAAGAGATCTTGGGTCCTTTGTTACATTCTTTCAACAGAAAAATAAATTTAAAAAAATGTAAAGAATCAGGTTTAGCCCTAATATGACTATATATGTAATGCAAGGGGAAAATTACCAGCAACAAAAAAACAAAGCTAATAAGGAATTATTTTCCTTATTAGCTTTATTATGGAGGTCTAAGATCTTTATCTTCTCTTTCTTACTCTGATCTTTCTCTCCCGCTCTCCATGCACTTCTCAGTTCTGCAGGCCCTTAGTTATTATCACGTTTGTAAGAAGTCAAATAAAGGATGAAGGTAAAGCTAAAATCAATTTAGCTTCTCATTAGGAACAGGGAAAGAGAGCTGAAACTAATGGAAGCCCGGAGATTTTAATTAGTACTGCCACATCCAGAGAGCCGAGTTGACAGCAGTGCCCGATGATGTGGCAGCTCATACTAAGTGCCACTCCCGGCTCTCCTAGGTGACAGTTTGCTCTTTTCATAATGTAGGTAAGGGAAGTTTCTCTCAGTCTACAGGAAGGGAACAAGAAAAATAGCTGTGGCCAAATTTTAGATCTGAGGGGTGTCTTAGATCTAAGTGGTGAATAACAGAAGGTATATGCTGCTCTCACATTCTTCCCATTCACACCAGGCATCCCAAGGAGGGACCCAGATAATTCACCAAGACAGCGCTTCACACGATTTGCCTGCAGGCAAATCACCTGGGGATCTTGTTAAATGCAGGACTGGGTGGGACCTGAGATTCTGCATTTCTACAAACTCTCAGAGGATGTCACTGCCGCATCCAAGGACCACACTTTGGAGATCAGTGAACAAAGGGATACTGAGAAGCAGATGAGGAGCAGGTCTAAAACTATCTGGAGAAGCTAGTAAATGTCAATGATATGGATAGATAAGAGGGAGTACAAACCCCTCCACAGAAGCCAAGGCAGTCAATGGCCGATGTCTATCCTCCTCTCCTTGCAGTTTCCTGGAGATATATATTTATACACTGAAGAGAAAATTTCATATAAAGAATAAACAGATTTACAAGCTGGAAGATGGTGAGAGTCAGGGTGGCTTCTCTAATACAATGGAACTTCCCCCCTATTCTAATTGGTTAATGGCGGTGTACACGTGTCTATTGCTTTTTGCTTTCTTGATCATGTCTCTGGTTACCTTTCTAAACTCTTATCTATTCAAAGAGTTTTTCAGTTGATAGTTTTTAACTCTTCCATCAACCATCATCTGCAAATAATGAGAGTAGGGCCTTGTCCTTTTATGTTCATGGGACTCATTTATTTTCCTTGTCTTATTGCATAATCCAGGGATAAAGCATATGAAAATGTTTGAGCCTAAACTTCTGGACTCATAGACCCTTACATTCCAATGCCTGCTCCCTTCTGGAGTGAACCCTGTCTCCTTTCATTATGGGTTTTGAAGGCAGTCTGCCTAAAGAATGCTTTTGATTTTGGAAAGATGAGAGGGGTATCAGTAGGACACAAAAGAGTGGGTGCCTTCAAGGAGACATCCAGATTTTTGTCTAGTTCTTCCAGTTGAGTTCATTAGGATAAAAGAGATTCAGGGTGGATATTTTGGTTAAAAATAAAGGCTGTACACTTTCTTGGACTGTCTTATAGTCTCTATGACCTGAAGAAATCAATATAAAATCATACTTGATTCCATCAGTCCCACCCCCAAATTAAAGGTGTTTCCTTACTGTTAATGAGAAACCAAACAGAAGGAAACATAAATGACAAATGAGAGCTACTAGCTACTCTAATAGTAATGGATACAAGACTATCAAATAAGGATTTAAGAAAGAATTTGGATGGCAAAGCAAGAAAGTATGGGTGATTATATCTTTTAAAAATTAAATGGTATGTACTTAGACTTACAAGAATGACAAGAGTGATTACTGGGTCGGCCTATAAAAACAATCCATAAAAGGAAAGTCATAAATTAGAACCAATGAATGCAGACTTGAGAAATTGTTCCTTTATTTGCATAGTGAAATGCAAACTTTAATAGATGGCTGGGTGCTAGCTTCACCCCAGTGCCCACCAGATGCCTTTTGTTAGGAAGTGCTAGGTTGATGATGTGGTAGATTTTCTCTTCTCCATTAAAATGTCTTCCATCTTTAGTAGAAAGCAAGCTTCCTGCCCATCTCACCAAAACTTAAGATGATCAAACACCCAAAGTGCATGAAGAAGCTGAGAGAAATAGAAAAATAATTTTTTTAAAGCAGAGGATGGAGAAGGGGTTAAGGAAAGAAAGGAAGGCAATTTAACTTCTGAGCAATGGCATCATAAGAATGTGGATAATATCTGGGTAAAGATTATGAACACAGTAGTCACATGACCAAAAACTAGTGGAGTGCAAAAACTTAAAACTGTTTTCAAGTAAAATAAATATTGTATTGTGCTGAAAGGCTTACTTAAAAGTGGAGGCATCTGTGCTGATGCCTTCTCTTTCCTGCATCACTGCTTTTAGGCTCTGGTAACTGTAGCTTCTAACTTGCAACCCTACAAGTTTGAAGTCCTGAGCCCTGGCAGGGAAAGAAAAG
This sequence comes from Pteronotus mesoamericanus, assembly GCF_021234165.1. NCBI lineage: Eukaryota > Metazoa > Chordata > Mammalia > Chiroptera > Mormoopidae > Pteronotus > Pteronotus mesoamericanus. The sequence continues at coordinate 28,107,640 of NW_026555105.1, read as the reverse complement.
CAAAGCCCTTTCGCAAAGATGTGATTTGTCTCGACCAATTGGCACATCAATCTGCCTCTTGGTTTTTTGCTTTTTTTTTTTTTTTTGAGGCAATATCTCATGTCTGGCAAGATATTTTTCTAACATTTTCTCTTTATATGGTATAATGATTAACATAAATTGTTTTGAAACACAAATATATTGTCCATTCCTCACTTAAACTCTGTGTTGGGGAAAAAACTGAATTTTCCTTTTTGGATTTAGCAAGAGTTTCAGTGGGTTTCCTTGAAAACACTTTTATTTGTATGTGTAAAGAAAAAAGAAGTTAATCTGAACTGGAATAAAAGTTGCAACCTTTACTTGTTCTAAAATATTTTTTTATTCTGCTTAAGCAAATTCCATCAACCAGTTTGGGTTGTTAAGTGAATCATGTTCTAAAATTAGCTTTTAGAATGTTGTAAAAATAAAAAGCAAAAATTTAACCTGTGATCAAATTGACCTAATATGTACTACATTTTCACCCAGGAAATACAGTTGTGCTTGTTGTCAAAATATTCTATTTAAACCTACATATTTTTCTTACATGCAATCCATTAACAGACAAAAATAAAGCTTTCCAGTCCATGCAAAGATACGAGAAAAAGTTAGCAATGGAAAACCCAAATATATAGTGTGGCAAATTCAATCCATTCTCTTTCTGATTAATGAGACCAATAGAAAAAAAAACAAAAACAAAAACATAAGTACCTTAAATACCATCTTGCAAAAACACAGACACATTTAATTAAATAAACATATTATAAAAAATCCACACGCACACACAGAACCAGAGCTACACATCACAGCAAGAAACCAACAAAAAAAGCAGTGTGCAAAGCCAATGCGTAGGAAGTGCACAAACACAAAAGGGCAGCAGCTGATTTTTGCACCTGGTAAAAGCCATATGGAAAGATCAGCAGGTCAAAAGCAAAGGGAATGAGGGTGTATGATGCGGGCATGCAATGAGGACACCAGAGGAGGCAAGCCACTGCACACAGACTATATGGAGTTAATGTATGAAAAAGCTTACTTCATTTAGAAAGCTCACTAATTGGTCTACCGTTAAATAATCAGTTTTGTCTCCATTGCTGAAAAGAAATTTATTAGAAAAAGTAAGTTTTTGTATTTGATGCTACAGTAGGTACGATTTACATGTTGACATTTGTTGATGATAATTCTAAACTTATTTTCTAACCCTGAAGTAATGGTTCGTTCTTAAAATGGCCAGAGACTGTAAGGAAAAAAAAACCAAAAACCCAACAACAACAAAACATTCCCACTAGCTCATAGAAAATGCCTGCAATTCTTCTTTAGCATTATCAAAAGACATTATTTAAAAAACAACATGTAAGTCATCCACTTGAGATAACTGGAATGAATGAACTTTTCAATAACAGTAACATTCCAAATCGAATCTAGTTAGTTCACATAATGAGTTAATACCTAAAGGAGCAGGTTAAAATTGTAGGTAGTTAGTAAAGCCAATGCAAAGGGAAAAAAAAAGTTCCAGGTGCTGCCACTAACTGATGTAAAAGCTTCTCAGAAAAAAAAAAATAATTCAGTGAACTTTTACACAGATAATCTAAGGGGTGAAAATGTAACCCTGGCTAGATATTCCTAGATACCATCAACGTACTTTAATAAAATATTATGACAATCAAAGTTTTAAAAATCTAAAAGGACAAGGATAACATTGAGAGGACACTTTCTCCTAAGTGGAACTTACATTTTTTTAAAAAGATCCTCTATATCTGTCCGAGGACAAATCTTTTGTGTCAGTTCATAGAACTTTTCAAAAGTAAATGCTGCAGGCTCAATTTCATCATTCTGTAAAAAATAAAAGTGTGTCATGAATCATGGAGCACATTTTCTCTTTGGAGATAAAGAACCTATAGGATCATGAAACAAAGAATTGACCACTGGGGCTCCCAGGCGCCCCTCATCTCTGATTCCTGCTGACAGAGGCTGAGGGCCACCTCCTAGTGGGCCAGGCCATCCTTAGAACTTGGCAGGTGGAAGTGCACGTTTCTGGTTTCCACGCAGCCGGTCAGTGGTTTTTGTGCTCAAACCTGGGCTCCAGCTGGGCCTGCTCTAGAGCACACTCCACAGAGAAAATATAAAGAAACATTTCCTCTTCTCTCCTTGAGGGAGAAAAACAAGTGCCTGCCTAAAGGATGCTGAATAAATCAAGCCCAAAGTTTACATGCCTCAGTTGTGAGTTTTCACAAGACCACATAAACAGGCTGAGGACAACCCTCTAAGATTTTACTTTTCATGCTGAAATTTATATTTCAAAGATGACTTGTTAAAGCAGTAACAGGCTTAAATCTTTCTTTCAGTCAATAAATTAATTTTGGTTATTTTAAATCTGAAGGGCCATGAACACAAATGGTTTGTGTGGGAAGAGGTACTTCATAAAATACCACCCTGCCAGCTCGAAGAACTGAATTTATTGGTCAATTATTCGCACTGACATTGTGCTTGGTTGAGGCAATGCCGATGGCCTTCTCTAAAATACGCTTTACGTAAACTGTGAAAGAGCCATTTCCTTTCCTTAATAAAGTTGACAAAAACATTTTGAAGTACACTATCTGAATTTGAAAACATTGAGGTTAAAATGCCCAGAAAACTAAAGGAAGGAAGGAAGGAAAATGAAAAGTGACTGTACTATATGTGACTGAATCTAATTCTCAATCTAATTGAGTTTGGTTTAATATATGTAACCTGGCTGATTACATATGAGAACATAAATAAGTAAAATAGTTTTAGAAACACATTATTAGATAAATGAATACATTATGGTAAGTGAAATAAGTCAGAGAGAAACAAATACCATACGATTTCACGTATATGTGGAATCTAACAAACAAAATGGAAACGAATTCATAGATACAGGGAACAAATTGATGGTTGCCAGATGGGAGGGGGTATTGAGGGGCTGGGTGGAAAAGGGAAGAAATTCAGAAGTACAAATTGGTGGTTACAAAACAGTGAAGGGGATGTAAAGTACAGCATAGGAAACAGTCAACAATATTGTAATAACTGTGAATGACGTCAGATGAGTACTAGACTTATCAGGGTGATCACCTCATAAGTTACATAAATGTCTAACCACTATACTGTACACCTGAAATATAATATTGAATGTCAACTGTAACTGAAAAATAAAATAAAATAAAATAAAATAAAATAAAATAAATAAAGCGTACCTTTCCACTGGGAAGACCTAACTCCTTGAGCGCTTGAAAGATCACCTTTTCTGTTTTCCCTGATGCAAAGGTTCTAGTAATACTAGAACAAAAGAAAAAAAAATAAGTTATTGTTAATTCTGTTTCCTCTGATGCAAAGCTCCAAGTAAAACTGGGGATGGTGGGATGGAGGAAGAAGGAAAAGGAGAATAAAATTACTTCTCATTTCTAGGTGTTTTTTCACTTCCGAAACTAGCTGCCGCAAAGGCAACTTCATTCTAAGACAGACCGACCCCCTGGATGGTTGTGCATACCAGAGGCACTGGGGGATACATACTTTCAGGCAAAAACAGGGATAATTTTTTATTCTATCAAATTGCTTTCTTAGGAAAAGGGAATGTGGCCGATAGACATGGCTGTAGGAAAAACCTGATGTTGACCATGATTATCTAAACTTGGGGAAAATAAGTGGGCCCCTGAGGACTCAGCCCATCCCTGCGAATAGCCCTTACCCTGGCACCACACGTACTACACCTCACATGCATTCTCAGACATATTTTGTGCATTTGTTTGTCTTCTGAGCTAAGCTCCCTTGAGCTACTCTGAAACATCAACTGCCTCAAGGATTGTGGAGTTCATTATGAAAGGGCTAGGTGGGGGGTGCGGGGGGAGAGGGGAGGCAGGGAAACAAGTATTCAATGTTTTAACAGAATTTTGGCACTACACTAACCCTGACATGGTATTTTTGAATAATAGTGCAGCCTTTTAACTAGTATGGTATGCATTAAGACTAGGAATATAAATACCAACCACCTCAATGAGCATATTTCCTAATGATGATAAAAGCAGAAAAAGAGACTGACTCCCTGTGATCAATACATTGGTGACCCTCAGAATAAATGCTACCGAGGAGAGGATGTGGTACTCACACTTAGCTCCGAGCCATGCCTTAGCTACCTAAAGAAGCCTTCATTCACTCCCTGATTGGTAATTTGTCACCATAATAACTTTAACTGTAAACCAGAAGTCCAGTTTCCACTTACGATGGAGCTTACTTTCTCTGTTAAGCTTGGCTTTAGAATGCCTTCTCTGTGAGTACAACATAATTTGTAACAGCATCTCCCTGATTCTAACCATGTCGGGCACTCCTCCATTCACATTAAGTGGAAGGCAGTTCCAAATGTAAGCACCAACTGCTGGTTAATGGTGATGAGTGGGAGAAAGCACTGCTTCAACCTCAGAGTCCAACTTCCCAGAACAGACTGGGAAGAACTGACTTTAGGTAAATGAATGATTACGTGTTCATTCAAAGCTTTATTGTTTCATCCTTGGTCCAAGAATACTTTAAGAGGTATATTTTAAGAGTGCTTGAGACAGTTGTATTCAAAGGTAGGGAGGCCTATAAATTCTCTTTAACAAATCTATAGATGGGTAGGGCATATGTGTTTCTAGTGCAGAGGGTGATATTCCCACATTTTCCCACTTCTCTAGAGTTCATGAAATTTGTATACTTTAAATTAAATTTGAGTTGAGAAGCAATTTATCTGACCTTTATCACACAGGGGGAATGTAGCTATTCAGTGTGTATGTGTTTTAAGTATGTGTTCATGGGAGAGCTCCAGGCCCCCAGCAGTGTTTGGGATGCCCGCCACCTGTAAACAGGATGAAACTCTTTGCATAACAGTCTCAGGGTATCTCAGCTAACTTGGGATTCTATTAGGTTTGAACAGACACGGCAAAGGAGATGAGAACTGACTGACACGGTCAGGAGCGTAGCGGGTATCGGGCTGAGCCCTTCTAATAAAAACAGAACCTGGGTGTTTGGTAGGGGGTGAGGCAGGGGGGAAGGGAAGAATGTACAGAAACAGAATTTTTTGACTAGGCCTTGTGGACGCACCAAGAAATAGGAAGTAAAAAAAGAACGTCTTATGAGATTAGGAAGGTCCAAGCATTTGTGGGAGATAGAGAACTTGAGAGAGAAAGTAGAGTGGCCAGTGCCAGGACAGAGAGGAATCCACGTAGGAACATAGTGAGGGTGACATCAGAGCCCAATAACATGACTGCACAGAAGATAATAAGGTAAGAAGTGGCATTATGAGCAGCGGGGATCATTCTCAGGTCCACCTTTTCATGGGGGGACTTGAGCTGGGCAACCTCAACACGGATTGGCTCCCTCATTCCATACAAGAAACAAACACAGGATGGAAAATGGAAGAAAAGAAGTGAACAGACCATGCCCCCAGGCAGTACTTTTATTCCCTTTTGTTTCAGCAGCTTTTGGAATAATTCTTGGGCCTTAAAATGGGTTTGTCAGGGGTGCCGGGGGTTTTGGAATGAAGGTGGATTCTCTGAGTCTCCAGCTGCACCAGATGTCCAGCAGAATGCCATTTAACCAGGGCCCTGAGAGAAACACACTTATCACAGGCTGGGGCATCTTAGACACCGCCGTGGTCTAAATATATTTACAAAAGACTAAGAATTTAGTCAACTCTTTATATATAGCTTCAGGCCCACAAAGTGTAGCTCAGTGCTTCATAGCTAACAGGTGCTCAGTGAGATTTTATTGAATCAAAATACACCACCATCCCTAAAGAAAATGCTATAAAAGCAAATACCCTTAAGTGGTGTCTAGTCCTATTAGAGTCCTGGTTAAGTGCCATGCTACAGGGGACCTTACAGGTGACTAAGACACCAAGGATCCTGGAAACTAAGGGAGTCTCACTCTTTACTTGTCCTCAAAGGGTCTACAATCTATCCAACGGTTTTAACACCACCTTCTGAAACAGGGAGGACTCATGAAGTGAAGCCCCGGCAGAACCAGGCGCCCTCTAGTGGGTAGGCTGGGCCTTTGGGACATGGGTGTGTGATGTAGGAGTTGGGCTGCCAAGACCATATCTGAGGTCTCAGGTTTCTTTAACAGAACCGTCCCTTTCCAGACTCTTTTCAGCCATAGCCCACAAATGGCTGCCATGTCTCAACTCTCTAGCCGTTGGTTCCAATTCCAGCTTACAAAGAGTGACCTATCCAAAGCTTTGGTTTGAGTGGGAAGATAAATTGACTGTGAGTAAGTTTGAGAGAAAGGCAGACTACGTAAGATTGTGTACATAGAGATAAAGGGTAAGACTTTCTTCATTCATCATTCCTGAAACTTTCTGGACATTAAATTTTGATTAATGCTAAAGAACAGGGGCTATTCCCAAACTATGCAGTGATATATGAAGTCAGATCCCCTGTAACATTGTGCACACATACTAACATACTGAGAGTTTCCATTTTAAAAACTCCAGAATAGGAATGATGAAATGACATTTTAAAAGTGTTTACTTTTAATATCCATTAAAACATTCAGAACAATTTCCACCTAGGCCTTGGCAGCTCATCCGCTTTTAGTTGGCGTGGTATCAATTCTCCATCAACTCTAATAAATTGCCCCTGAATCACAGATGTCTTGTGTCAAACACCTGTTAATACTGGCAGGCACTAGAGAGTTCATGTCCAAGAGAGCCACAGAAGATGACAAAATATCTAGGCTATTTCTACAAAAAAAAAAAAGGTAATGATTTTTATATGTGAACATGCTAGATAAAGATCTTTGGCATCAGAAAAAGCTTCCAAAATTATTTAATAGTAATGTGATTAGTAGGACACATGCAAATAAAACCAGAACTTCTAGTAGAGAAGTGCTCTGATCAAAATTTATGTGTTTTACACTTTGTCCATTTCCTGGACCTTATCTGGGAAGAAAACGCAGGAGAGTAAGATATAAAAACTGATCCAACTTGTGTTTCTTTTCTTTACTCTGTTATCTGTGTCCTCTAAGTTTAGACTTATTACTTCAATACTAATTTTAAATAAAAATGCACTGTATATTTGAAAGTAGCTTTAGGATGCTGGGATACTTGAGAATAATTGTTCTTCTATTGCTCAACCGAGCAAAGAGTTTTAAATAAAATAAAGATCAGTGTAAAGTATCTTTGCCAACAACCATCAGTCAAGGATGCTCACAGGCCTTTTTATAAACTGTGAAGGAAGCATAAAATTGACTTGCTAATAAATTATTAAATAAAAAGCAGAGAATTGTGCATATAGATTTGTAAAGACCACAACAAGTGTAAGCTCTCAGTAAAAGGTCAAATAAAAAGAACACGGTCTGTGGTCTTTTTTATGATTCATATGCTTTTCATTTTCTCATTGATATTTCAGTTGTGTCACATGGATACTTCAGTTCATGACCGTTGGAATACATGGGATTAAGAAAAATGATGACTTCTAGGAGAATTCTGTTACATCTGAAAAGAATAATGTTGAGGGGGTATGAAGATACTTTCACAGGATGCAGAGTAGAAGCTTTGCAGCACAGCAGAGTGGCAGGGCAGACAGGAAGGCCTAGAAGAGTCAGAAATGGCCAGGTGTGATCAGCCCGCCTCTGCTGAAATACGCCCAACTCAAATGCTCTGCAGGTGGTGACTTCCCTGTCATTCGGAGTTTTGTTTGTTGTTGGTTGGTTGGCTTCTATGCTGAAGTGGTGTCCAGAGAAGTCAACATGAACCTGCGCCTGGATATTCCTAGAAGAGTAGGCTGATCTGGGGAACCTGTTTTTGATTAAGGGTGAGAGCTTAGGTTCATGAATCCAAATACACTGCTGGTCTCCTGTGGACAGCAGATGCTCTGAGGGCCAGTACCACGTCCAGAATTTCCACGAAGTGCTCACACAAACACAAATCAAAATGATACTAGAGAGTTTGTTAGAGAATGCCTATTACTGCCATCGTAAGAGCTTGCAGCTGCAGCCACAAACTATTAGCAAACACTAAGACCTGAAAGGGAATGGCGAGGCAGAAAAGAGGGAAGTAGAAAAGAGGGTAAACAGGTCAGCATTAAAGAACACCTGTGGGTGATCTATCTGGTTCATGTTCTCCTCACTCTTGCTTTACTGACATTTTTTTTTTCCCTATCACTGTTACCTTGGGCAAGGTGAGGAATCGACAGCTCTAAAGGGGGTGTGATAGTCCACCTAGAGAGCAAGTGGCAAGAAGACAAAGGAGCCTACCTGCCCAGGGCACCAGATCACCTAGAATGAGATGCACTGTCCAGAGGCATCACCCTTCCTGAGACACAGTCCGTACACTTCCACTCTAGGTGCACAATAAAAACTTCTTTAATTTTGGCCCATGGCTGCTGAGGGCACATAGGTAAAAGACACGTAAATCTTAAAAACCCACCTATTTGAAGATTTTAAAAAATAATGGTACATTTTCAGATGTTCTTTTAACTTATCAATGTAGAGTAGATGCTGCCATCTATTCTGGGGGAAAATGCAACTTTCTGTTCATAAATGATTTTTACAAACTGAACACCACATTTGAGGAAGTGATTCAAGCTAAGCTTCCAGATTTTTTTTTTTTTTTTTAAGTTAAAGCAGCTAACAAGTACTTGTAGAGGGCTCTCTCTTTGCTCTGGAATCATAAGGGTGGGACAGGAAATGGGAGAACACACAGAAATGAGAGACTCACCTCCTAACTGGAATTTTACCATTTGTGTTGGTCATAAACGCCAATTTCATCCAGCTGAAAAACAACAGGAGCAACACTGTTTTAATGTTTCTTAGGAGGAACAGCTACAATCAGGATTTTTAAAAAAAACAAAAAACAAAAAAACCTTCAGGAGATCATTCATTCAAACAAAAAACATTTAGTCTGAAAACCAGAGATAAGTTTATACTGGGAGATGAATTTACACTTACCTCATTTACCAAATAAAAATATGGGACTTACAATTAAATCTGAATTTTATTTTTTTATTTTTTTAAAAGATTTTATTTATTTACATTCGGAGAGATGACAAGGGAGGGAGAGAAACATCAATGTGTGAGAGATACTGTACGCCACACATGGATTGGTTGCCTCTTGCACACCCCCAACTAGGGACCTGCCCACATCCCAGGCATGTGCCCTGACTGGGCGTCGAACCAGCCACTTTTCAGTTCGCAGACCTTTTGGTTTGAAGGCTGGTACTCAATCCACTGAACCACACCTGCCATGGCTAAATCTGAATTTTTAGATAAACAAATAGCTTTTCACTATAAGTATTGTCCAAATATGCATAGGACATACTTAAACTAAAAAAAAATATATTTGTAGAAATCTACCACTTCATACATACCCTTCTGGATTTTGGATACAGTGAATTGGGGTAAGGCCTGCTGTCTGAATTTCAAAAGTACATTTGGACCCCTGATTGCGTGCTGAACAGTCCTGGGGGTCACTGACCTCTGATTTACCCTAACAATGGGTGCTTTTGCAAGTGCTTCTCTTGACCACACTCCCCATTTCTTAGTCTCACGCAACAGAGGCCCCAGCTTCAACAGCACTCAACTACGGCCACAGGCACGGGTAGCCACTCATCAGCAGACTCTGTCTGGGGATGCAAAAGTGAGTGCCCACAACTCAGAGGACACTTGGGGGCTGAGGTTCCAGCATCTTCCTGCCATCAGCCATTCCTTTCACATAGTTTTGGGGCTCTGGGTTTATCAAGAATGTCCTGCCAGGTGGCATGAAGGGTATAGGTATGTATTAGTCAAATTCTCTCCAAGGTCAGGGGCAAGGAGGGGAAGGCGAGCAAGGCACTGCCTGGCCACACGCTAAGCCTCATTTTCCACTCTGGCCCTTTGCTTGATAACAGCCAAGAACAAAGAGTAAAGCAAATGAAACTCACTGTTTCTTGAGGCATGTCATCGGACTGACGTTGTTGGCCCTGAAGTTGTGTATGATTGATCTTAGACCATCTACCCATTGCTGCAAAAGAAAAAAAAAAAAGTGTTCTTCATTAGTAAATCTGCTGGAGCTAAGCATGGTTTTGACTGGATAGCTTGTATCCATTTTGTGTAATAATATCATAAACTGTTCTTTCATCCCCTCTTGCCACATAGCCATTTTCATTTTGTATGCTCATTTTTTATTCTTTAATAAACAGCTTTCACTCTTTCTATGAAGATAAATGTCACATCCATAGTGTCATTAAACAGTGGGTTGTCACAAAGGAATGCTGCCCACTGAGTGACTTGCTAAGCCTTCTATTTGCAGCCTGTTTAAACATAACCCCATTTTCAATCACTGGCAATCTTAATAATTTCTAAGCAACGTTATACAATACAAGATGACATATTTAGCTATTCCCATTTTCGACGATGAATGCCTTACGGGTTTATCAATTTTATTGTGTGATACTACTTCATTCTCAGAGTTTCTTACATATCTTACCTATCTGTGTTTTCCAGCAAAGCCTTAAAAGGTAAAACATGCACTGATAGCTAGGGTACCCAGAGGAGGCAGCGATGTGCTTACATAATTTCTGTATAAGGACTTGGACCTCAGCTTTAGTTCATAACATCACCCCATGGATCTACAAGGGAAAGTGAAGGAAGATTGTGCATGGCAGTAAAGGGATTTGGGTCTCAAAAGGGCATGTTAATATAAAAGGTTGGCCTGCGAATTGAAGCCAGCTCTGTCCGTGGGTCCAATAATTGTGCCAATGAATGCCAAACCAAGATGCTAAAATAAAGAACTGCACTCTTGGCAAAGCACTTTGCACAAAGTTAATTCTGGAGGTTAAAACAGAACGGGGGCCCCCAGGCAAGCTGGTACCTTACCTTTACAGCCTGACTGCTGAAGCTTTGTGCTGGGAAGGAAAATATTTTGTAATAGATAGCAATATGGATGCACATTCTAGCTGCACTCTCCAAGCATGGTAGCTGTAAGCCACAGGTGGCTATACAAACGTGAACTGAATAAAAATAAAATTCAGTGCTTCTACTGCCCTAGTCCCATTTCAAGTGCTCAAAAGCCCACACTGGTCTAGGGTCTACCATACTGGACATTGCAAATAAAGAACATTTCAGTCATCACAGAAGGTTCCATTGGACAGCACTGCATGGCGTTACCAGTTTGGACACGGTCAAATGATTTAGTCACTGCGAGGGCCATAGGCAATGACTGAGTTCTAAAAGTGTATCTGTGAGGTTTTTATTTTAATTGTGGTAAAATATATATAACACAAAACTTATCATTTCAACCATTTTTCGGTGAACAGTTCAGTGCCATTAGTGATATGCACACTGTTGTGCAGCCATCACCACCTTCTGTCTCCGGAACCCTGTTCATCTTGCGAAACTGACACTCTGCCCCTCTGTGCGGAGTAAACGACAGCTGCCCATTTTCCTCTCCCCCTACTCTCTGGTCACCACCATTCTACTTTCCGTCTCTATGAATTTGCCTCCCATAAGAAGAATCATATAGTATCTGTCTTCTTGTGATTGGCTTATTCCACTTAGCGTAATGTCTCCAAGGTTCACCCATGTAGCCTGTGCCAGAATTTCCTTCCTTGTAAAAGCTGAATAATATCCCATTGTATGTATATACCACATTTGGTTTGCCCACTCCTCCGAGGAAGCAGCCCGCAGCTAGTCATTGCAAATAATGCTGCTGTGAATGTGAACATAGGTGTACAAATGTCTCTTGCTTTCAGTTCTTTTGGATCTATACCCAGAAATGGACTTGCTGGATCATATGGCAATTCTAATTTTAATTTTATAAGGAATCACCATACTGTTTCCCCTGATGGCTGTAGCATTTTATGATCCCACTGGGGCATGCAGGGGTTCCAGTTTCTCCACATCCCCACCAACACTTGTAATTTTGTTCTGTTTTTATTTTTTTGGTATTAGCTATCCCAATGGGTGTGAATCTAACGGAGCTTTTGCTTTTCTCTTTGTGCTCCAGTCGCACCTAACCGCTTTCTGAGGGCGGACTTAAGAGCTGTAAGAGGTAAATTTCTTTTGACAACTACAAAAGGCCATTTTCTGAGAATTGTAAATAGCAATGAAAGCCTCAGCAAGCACGAGGAGTGAAGTCAGGGTTCTGAGGGAGGAGAAGAATGCCTCAATTATTTTCATCATCAGACTTCACTTCCTCGGTCAGGCTAAATATGGGGCGGTAGCTCCCGGGGGACTATCAAATATCCTGTTACTGGCCTAACAAACCACAGGCTCATGCAGAGTTTCCCAAGAGCAGACAGAAAAAGCACAAATAGTTTGTTTGGCATTAACTGGGAAGCATTTTCTTAACCTGAAGGCTTGGTACGTGTTCCAAAACACAAAACAAAGCCCACGGTTTCCTAGGACAGAAAAGTGGACAATTTTTGAGATTGTTCGCTGGTTTTTTCTGATTGTTCTAATTTCGTGGTTTGTAGAAATAGATTACAGAGATGCTGGGCTTTGAGGAGGCTTTAACAACTTCCATCCATCTTTTGAAAATACAGGGCTGGTGAAGAATCTTGTTTGTTGTGATGGAAAGGTTCCTGGCAGTGACCTTGGAGGTCATCACTCCAGTGACAGCGCCCGTGAAGGCCGCGGGAACCCTCACACATCCTAATGGGCCCTGGGAGCGAGGTGGCTGCTTCGTTCTTTCTGTGATGATGAAAGTGAGGTCAAGGGCCTGGCCCAAGGTCACAGAGTTGCTGCCTCAGAGCCCAGAGGCAATAAGAACGCTGTAGTCTGCCCTTCACATTGGTGACAGTTCGCTCAATGGCTGTTCGTATGTCTCTCTCTGCGACATGGGAAAGTCCTATCGGATCTTTCCTTCTCTCTATTATTTTTCAGGTCTAGGAGCCACCCCTCTGAGTGACATGGATTTGGAACAGAGCTCCATAAAAGCAAGTTTGCAGAAGAATCAATTGCAAAGTTCATTTAAACACAGATTTCTGTTCCCTGGCCCTAGAGACAGATTTCATAGGTGGAGCCTGATACTTTGCATTTTAATTATGCAAAATTTAGCATAATAAGCTCAAATGGCTGTAGAAAATATGGTAAACAGTTTGTTTTGTTTTGTTTTTGCTTTGTTTTGTTTTTAACATAAAATAGATGAAATACCAGCAGGTGTCAGTAGAGCTTGAGAGTTTAGTTGTAAAGTTGTGCCAGGAGTAAACTAGATGTATATCAACTTCTTTGAATGTTTCCTGATTAATAGAAGGGGAAAACAATGCAACTTAGATACATTGGCTCCGTGGTGACACACTCATAGGATGAGTCGTGCTGCCCTGGGCACCCCACCCCCGGCTCGCCATGCTGAGTGGGCACAAGCAGCTGGGCACTGGGGACCAGCCCGCAGGGATGATTCTGTTCAGAAGTCCAAGCTGGCAGTTTCCACCCTTGTAATGGTTACTGTTCTCTCATTTTAATCTTTTCCCATTTTGTTTAAATGAACTTAAATCTCATTTCAGCCCTTCTAAGGAGAAAGGAAAAGGTTCTTCAAAGGATTCTCGAGGGCTTGTGCTGGGTCATTTGGGTGTCTCTAAATCTTTCCTGGGAACCTTCGACCTCTCCTCTTGGACTCCTTAAACTTGTTTTCATCATGCTGGAAAGGTCCATTTTCCAGGCAAATGTCTGGGCCTCAGACTTACCCACGTCTTTTGATCTCACAACACTAGGACTGTCATAGACAAAAAGAATCTCTTTCTCATAAAAAAAAATGTATATAGAGAGATACAACAAATCTAAACTGAAAAATATATAATTTACACAGAGCATGTATCTCACTTTTTTCCCTTAAAAACATTTGCTAGGTTTTTTTTTTTAAGGTTTTAAAAGCAATATTTAAATCCCTTTGTAGAAAAATGCAAAGCAAAAAAGCATAAAGCAAAAAGTAAATATCACTCCAAATCCCACTACAGGAAGTCCTTGCTTAACATGGTGGATAGGTTCTGTGACTTTAAGTAAAACAATGCATAATGAAAATAGTTTTACCATAGGCTAACTGAGAAAACAAGAGTTAAGTTCCTATGACATCTCATTAATGTTGTAACATGATGACATTGAACAAAATGTGCTGTTATTAAAGGTCCTGCTGTACTGATATTAAGAGACACCCACAGACAGCATTTTTCTATTTGTCCTTCCAGCCTGTTTCTGTGCACAGAGACTTGTCCTTTTAAAATAACAATTATTATCATTATTATACAGTCAGTACCACCTCAGGCAGAGTTGTTCCTTCAGCCCAATCTCATCTCTATATTGTGTTCCAGAAGCATTCTTTCTCTGTCTTTAGTCAAAAAAGCATATTGTCAACGCAAAAATAACATAGACTCTGCGACACTCCTCAATTTGTTACCTAATTTTCTCCAAAGGGAGAATTCAGTGGCATCCTTCCTAACCTTTTATTTTTTGTTTTCAGTGGAAGCACCTTAACTAAGTCTGCTCAAAAGTTAACTGGATACTTTCTACTTAAGCGACCAGCAGCACCAGAATCCCCTGGGAATTATTAAAATGCAAATTATCAGGCTCCACCTATGAAATCTGTCTCTAGGGCCAGGGACCAGAAATCTGTGTTTAAATGAACTTTGCAAGTGATTCTTCTGCAAACTTGCTTTTATGGAGCTCTGTTCCAAATCCATGTCACTCAGAGGGGTGGCTCCTAGACCAATAGCATCAACATGACCTAGCAGCAGGTTAGAAATGCAGAATCTCAGGTCATATCCCAGACCTATTGGATCAGAATGTGCATTTAATAAGATTGCACATGACTCATGTGTGCATTCTGTTTGAGAAGCACAGGTTGAGGAGAGGAAGTGCCTCTCAACTTATGGCATCTCCTTCCATTGCCCACGTAGAAAGATCCGGTTTTGGTTTCTAAGGAAGGTAAAGTTTTCCTACAGAGCCTTCAGTTGGAATATGCAACTTCTAATAAGGACCTGCAGTTCCTGATTTGCTCTTCCTTTTTGTCATATCCCTCCCCATCAGGGCTCTACAAATCTGCATTTGTTAGAATGGAAATTCTGACCTGTACATTTTAGAAACTGAAGTTCAATTGCTTGTATGGGGAAACAGGAGGAGGCAAGATACTGCAGATATTGACTTTTATCTTGTCCATCAGAGCTGTGAAAATAATGAATGGATGGGGCCATCTGAAATATTTAGAACACGGGAACTTTTTGGCACTTAGAACTCATAAACTTTGATGCATGAAAGACTTTTGTTTGTTTGTTTGTTTGTTTAAGTAAGTGTGGCTAAGAAAAAGGCAGGACATATTTCAATTGGCTATCCTTAAGGTGCCTAATTGCTCTAACAATGAACTAGTTTTCAACCTCAAACAACATAAGCCAGGAGTTTATATAATTTGAAATACAGCTTTTGATCCCTTTGTACTGAGTTCTGGCCACAACTGAAGGGCATTCGAAAAGGGAAATAAGACCCATTTCCATGCACTTGGGACAAACTATGAAACTTTTCAAGTAAGATTTCCAGTGTCTAACATTGCAATAAGACAAGATTCTTTATAAAGTAGTTGGAATGTAAAATTGCAACATTTTGCAAATCTCCAGATGAATAATACCCAGTGGAGGAACGATAAGCAGTGGCTCAGATTTTAGAGTAAAGACACTGTAGATAGAGCCCAAGATGCTTTCTCTTATGAGTCTATACAAGCAAAGTGAATGAAATCATTTCACTTCAGTTAGGAAAAAGTATTAGTTGGCATTAAATTGTCAATATTTAACTTTGAAGGCGGGCCAAGGCGAAGACATTTCCAGCTAGCACACTGTGAAAAGGAAATTGTGGCTAGATTAGCAGTTCCCAGAGCCGGTGAACTCCCTACGGAGTTCATAAGACATTTTAGAAGCCTGGACTCCACCCTCGGAGACTCCCATTAAAAACATGAGTGTGCCTGGGCTGTCAATCTAATTTTTAGACACCGCAGATAACTCTAATGTGAATCTACTCCTGAGGACCTCTGAACTAGACCATATACACTATATTTAGTTTACCCCAGTATTTTTCAAACTTTAATGTGCATTTGGATCACTTGGGGATTTTGTTAAAGTACAGATTCAGATACAGGAGGTCTGGTGTCTGCATTAAAGATCCTGCCTTTTTTTTTTTACAAGCTTTCAAGGAATGCCATGTAGGCACGTGGGCTTGATTTTTGTGCCCTGTTCATGCAAAGGCAGCAGAGCTTGTATGTTGTTTCCAGACAAATCACATAATTTGAACACCACTGTGATGTCCACCAATGAAAAAGCAGTTCTACTCTTCATTATGCCAGCTATCCTCAAGTGGTTTCTGGGATCAGCAGCATGAGCATCCCATAGGAGTATATTAGAAATGTCCCACTCCACTCCACCCCAACCCATAATGCAGAATCAGTCACTCTGGGGGTGGGGCTCAGCTATGTGCAATTGGAGAGTCCTTCCAGGCAACTCCAATGCACCATTCACTGTATTATGCTAGTATCAGAGCATCCGGTGGGCGCTAATCAGAGATAAAGATAATTGAAGAGTGCATGGGGGTGGCCACTGGAGAAAAGATTTGACTGGTTTTGTTTTTAATCAATTGTATTGAGGTATAATTTATATATAATGAGCGGGCTATGGGCTTTTGATTCAAGCTTTTCAAATGCTAACTAACCACCCTTGACATGAGTACTACCAACTGAGACACTTCAAATTTTAAATTCTCATCCCCCAGTTTTGGATTAAAATTAAAATTCACACACACACACACACACACACACACACACACACACACACACATCATAGTATGTGCTAACATATTTTAAAGAAAGTTACAGGTATTATGAAAGCAATGCAGGTAGCCAATGGGAGGTTGTTCCACATTGTGAAAGGAAGTTCCACAGCCACAGAAAGTCCAGGAGCTGGTGATACAGGATCTCATTAGGCAGCGGGAGATGGTCCTGCAAAATCCTGTTAGAGGAACAGCACCCCCTGCTTCTGAGAGAGGTAAGCGCAAAATCAGGACAGGCCCGGCTTCCTGAGAGAACACCTCTTAGAAAATTTGGTAGAGAAACAAGACAGAGGTCCATTTCCCAGAACTAGGGTACACGATCAGAACATGACTCATCCACCAAATGTCCAGTGGCCAGGCCCGAGCACCAAGGCTGCAGCCCACACGGCAGGAGGACCTGGAGGCTGAGTGCCAGCGTTCCCGAGGTGTGGGCCCAGGGCTCGGCCCAGGTCTGAGGAGAGGTGGCAGACTGGTGACTGAGGCAGGACTTGACAAAAAAACATGAATTTCTTACCATTCCAATGTGCTCACCTAGGATGCTAAATCCATTCTAAAATTAAGTTGGTACAGATCTAGCAATGTTTGTTTGCATACACCATAGACCAATTTTTGCATCAGGTTAAGCAGAAAATATAAAACAACTTTTCTCTTTCATTTCAACTACCTTCTCCTGGCTCGACTAAGGAGAGAGAGAGAGAAAAGTACAGGTAGAATGTGCTTAGTAAATGCCAGTCTCACGCGGCCTCGATGTCAGTGTTGCCAACTCTCTCAGGGCCATCAGACAGAGGGCAAACGGGCGGACAACGTCAGTGTTGACAGGGAGAGCAAATCAGGCAAAGAAACCTGCAAGTCGCCACAACTACTGTCCCAAAAAAGAAATGTGCAAGATAAGAAGGTGAAGAACTTCATGCATAATGAAGGAGGTAGGCTTGCAGTCCCAGGCAAATCCAGCTGTGAAACCTGAGATGAAATGCTTAATTAAGGAGCCAATAATAATGACCACCAGAAAACTACTGAAACTGGTGGCAAAAACAAGGCAGATTTCAGGAGGAAAAAAAAAAAAGAAAAGGAAAATCAGTAGAGATAAGCCAGTGGTAATTTCAAAAGCCCTTGGGAAGTTGATAACAATTCTCATAAAATTTTCAAATCCAAAAGAGAGCAACTGGGGCTTTTTTCCCTTGACATAGCCTGAGAGTCTTCCAGAAAATACAGATTTTGCATCTGCTGTTCTCTGTCCACAGAGTAAAGTTGAAGAAGTTTAAAGAATGAATATATTAAGCGTTATCTGATTCTTAAATTACCTTCAGAGCATGGTAAATGAGTATTTGTGTAGGAAATTAGCTGCCATATATGAGTATGTGAGGCTGTGTTTCAAAGATAGATTTGGATAGGCCTGGGCAATATTTATACTTTCCTAGTCAAAATTAGTTTAGTCACCCTTGGATAGTCAAAACAGTCTGTCAGCCTGGCTGGTTATCTTGACAACACTGAGCAGTCAGGTCAAAGCAGACCCCTTTGGAAAGGAGAGTCACAGGAAAGGAGAGGACACTGTGCTTTTCTTGGTCGTCATTCAGAAGCCGGAGGGTCAAATTCCCATACTGGATCAGTTTCTGTTCATTACTATTCCTAAGAGATGATTTTTGCATTGCCTATGCCTGATCCTGTAGATATTCTGTAACCAAGTCCTACTGGACCTATAGAATCTTGTCTGAAATAAGCACATCTCATTCCAGATATCTACTCCAATAAGTATACTGTTGAAGGGAGTCAGGATATGCCACCCCAAAAGATGCCACCTTGAGCTGAAGGCGTCTGAATTCCTGAAATCCTTTATCTGCCTAAAACCCCTGAAGAACTCAATTATCTTAAATCCCCTCCCCAGCACCAACTTTGTTTCCCCCCTCTTCCAGCCCCCAGGACAACTTTAATCTTCTCTTCTGGGAGATGAAAAGTTGGCACCACACCCAAACAGAAAATGACACAGAACTATCGTATCTCCTATCTCTTCTCCAAAGGGCCCATTAATCTTCCCTAAAAATTTGCTCTCCCATAAGTGGCCTGCTACCCTTCCCTTTCCCCTATTAAGATGCTATATAAATTCTCAAATCTCACTGCTCCTTTGCATGTTCACTTATTTCTGCAATGCCCCTGTGCATGTAAAATTAAAAATGTAATAGATTAAATTAATAAAAAAATAAAGTTGTATGCCTTTCTCTTGTCTGTTGTCAGTCTATATTGCAGACCCAGCCAAACAAATCATATGTACACATGTGCATTCAGAATACATACATGCCTGTGTTCACTCATGCCTACTGACTTTAAATAAACAACAGGTGATATTCAGTGCCTCAGAGGTCCCAGAGCAGCTCTCTTTCTACAAACCCCAGACATCATTCAAAAAGAAAATGGGGTATTTGGTTTATTTTACGTAACACTTCTTTGGCATCTATTGGAAAACTCTAAAATAACTGAAGACCTTTAAAGATTTTGAGGAAAACAAGAACATCATCCTATGGCAGTCAGAAACCATCAATTTTGTGAGAGTACATTTTTGGTCTCAACTGTCAAATTTGCAAAATCTTGGTGAAGAGCTGATGAATTGAATCTTTGGCTGAAGTCTGTGCTTATAATCCCTGAGGACACAATCCGCCTGACAACGCTGGCAAATTAAGTCACGCCAAAGTGAACAGCATTCGAACGTGCAGACAAATGCTACCTGCGGAGGTTCTGTGATAGATATAATCAATCAAGGGGCCCACTCCTGCCCAGGCAGCATCAACCTATTTATTAGCTCAGGCACATCAAATCTATATGTAATCCTATAAACTAAATAGAACTTAATATAAGAGGTACTAAAAAATCACTGGGTTTGTTTCATTATCTAACATGGTATCATTCCCCCAACCTTCCTGTGCCCCCCCCCACAAAAAAGGGGAGGGGGAGGGAGGAAAGAAATATGGCATCAGGAAAACAGAAACAATAAAAGGAATATTTATGGGAAAGATGAATAAATGGATGCCTAGCTTTTATTGTTTCACACTTCTGGAAAAATACTGGGCTGAATAATGATTCCTCTATGACGTCATTTGCTGACTTCCTCCTGCACAAAAGTCATTCTGAAAGATTTTCATTTGTGCCTCTTCAGTAGGCCGAAATAAAAATGAATAAGTTTGGGAAGTCATTTACTAGCCCTCCCCCCACCCCCTGCTGAGACCAATATGAGACTGGTACTATTTCTCAGAGTGCTAACAGAGAAACCTGTCCAGCACGACTTTCTCTGTTTACTTGACCAGGGAACCCCTTTAAATGGACTTTTTTTTCAGAAATCCATTTTGCTGACCACCAATTTTGAAAGTTCTATTCTTCTCAAGTACTACACCTCCCACAGATAATGATATTAAACATTTACCTTAAAAAGCACAGTAAAGTCGTACAATGTTACAGGTGGAAGTGGCTGTCTCCCAACCTGAGAACGGCAGCATAAGGTGGTAGTAGAATTCAGGATCTGGAGTGGATCTCTTGCCCAGGTTCAAAACACCAGCTCTGCCACTTACTGGCTGTGTGACTGTGGACAAGTTATTCAACCCCGCTGGGCCTATTTCTTCTTCTGTAAAATGAGGATAATCATACCTATCCCATAAAATTGTTGTGAGAATTAAATGAGATGATACATGTCGAGTGCTTTGAACAGGGTCTGGTACTCAATATAAACTAAAAAACAAACTTTACTCCAGCTGCTCTTGTCATTATGATTATTGGGGTCAGCAAACCTTTTCTGTAATGGGCCAGGTAATAAATATGTTAGGCTTTGGAGGCCACATGTGGCTCTTCTGTTGTATAGCTTTTTTGTCTTGTTTTGCTTTCACAACGCTGTAAAGTATAAAAGGCATTCTTAGCTCATTGGGCATACAGAATCAGGCTGAGGGCTGTGCTTGGCCCATGGGTTGCAGTTTGCCAGCCCCAGATTATAAGATTATTAAATTATTTGCTCCAGGTCATAGTGCACAGAGGCAAAAGAGTCTCATCTCAGGTGAGGTGTTCAACCCCCCTCCTCGTGGTTCTCCTTTTTAAATTATAACCCAAAGATTAGAAAACATACAAACCAACATGTGCAGGCCTACTATATATACATATTATGCTCACAATGGCAATTTTTGCTACTGGTAAAAACTGGAACTTTGCTGTAAATGTAGAAGCAATCGAAAGCTAATGACATTTTTCTCTTCCAGGCACCAAAAGGTGAAATCCAAACTTCATATTATGCTTGTGGTGCAATTAGAGTAGCTCCTTTTGCATTCCCTTGGTGGAGTCATTTGATAACACTTGCAATTAGGGCAAAATGAGTTGTTCTGGGCTGAGCCTAGAGCTTAGGGTCTCTTCTCAGGAAACCTGTCAAGTTCATGAAAAACAACAGTGAGAGAGACCCCAGCAAAGAACACATGTTCCCAGTGAAGACCACAGCATTGAGCACAGACTGCCTAGGAGGCTGGAAGCTTTCTAAAGAAACATGAACGGGTAACACCAAGAAATTGTGTGTGCATGAAAAAGGACACATTTAGGTCGTTTGTGGGAGGGGGAGCTCGATGGGCACAGGGCTTCCTTTAGGCGGACAGCACGTTTTAGAACTAGATAGAGGTGGTGACTGCGCAGCAATGTGATTTACCAAATAGCACTGAACTGTTGTTTTAAAATAGTTAATTTTATGTTATGTGAGTTTCGCTTCAATTTTTTTTCTTTTCCCTCAGCTTTTATTTTTATTTTTTCTTTTAATTTTCTTTTAATTTATTTTTTCAAATACATTTGTCTCTGCCTCCCCCCCACCACTTTCCCCTGCCCCCTCTCCCTCCCTCAGCTCTTCCCCTTTGGTTTTGTCCATGAGTCCTTGCTATATGTTCCTTGACTTTCCCCTTCCCTTCCTTTTCCCCGTCCCCCCTTCCTCCTTCCCTCTTGTCTCTGTTGATTTCTTTTCCTTTCAGTGTTGCTGGTCTTATTTTCCTTGCATCTTTGTATTGTTGGTTAGGTTCCACTTATAGGTCCACTTAAAAAAATGCACGGAAGAAGGGGGACTGCTCTCCAGGAGGGGTTTATTTTCTTCTTTTTACTCTTCTGTACTTTCTACTAGAACACAGAGGATGGATGTGCTCCACCACGAGCAATGCTCCCTTTGCATTCAGAGTGCACCAGAAAACAGTGTAAAATGCACGGTCCGTGCAAACACTGACAATGACTTTGGCAGGATGCTTGGCGTTGTTGCAGGCCAGGGCCTAAATCGCAGCTCCAGGTCATTTTCTCACTCTGCTCCTCTCACTATTCCAAGGAAACCTCACCAGGGCAGGTGACAGAACTCCCTGAAAACAGCTCCAGTTTCATAAACATTCATTTTGATAAGGCGCTTCACTTTAAAGTAAGTCCAGTGCTAAGAAGCATAACAGTAAAAATCTACATTCAGAAAGCAGAGGGTTTCAAAGGAAAACAAGGACAGCTGTTTTCAGGATGTTAAGGGGCAACAGACGCAGAGCACAGGCACAGGGAGGCCAGAACTGGCCCCACAGACAAGCCCTGAGGACCCCCAAGTAGCACGTGATCTTCTTTGCACTGTATGATTCACAGCAGGTCCCATGGCACACACATTCCTTCTAGAATGTATTTAAACAAATTAAATGTCCCTTCCCCTCTTGTCCCAGGGTAACTGGGTCCTCAACTTCTTGTAACTGTATCATCATATTCCTAGGTGATGAAACTTAAAACCTGGTCTCTACCTTAACTTCTCTAACTGCACCCAGGCACAAACTCTCTTGATTCCACATTACAAGGCACCTCAGATCTTCCTCCTTGGGTTGAAGGCAAGAACAACTGTTTTTCTTGTATTCTATCTCAGTACCTCTCAAACTTTAATGTGAAATAAAAAGTACCTAGGGATCTTGCTCAAGTGCAGATTCAGATTCAGCAGGTTCAGAATGGAGCTTGACATGAGATCCTGCCTTTCTACAAAGCTCCAGGTGATAATGAAGCTGCTGGTCCAAACCACACTTTGAGAAGCAGCACTCAGCCAAGTGCTATTACCATACGTCAATTTTCTTGGAATGTAAAGATTGAAGTGCATGTCTCCCACACTGCAGGCCATGACCTCTGTTACGTCCCTAGAATCTTCAGGTAATCACATTACCTCCCTGTTAGGTAGGCATCGCAGCTTGGCACTCAAAGCAGGCCACAGTCTTGGCCTAATTTTCCAATTTCCCAGTAAAAAGTGGTCACTCTAATCTTCTGGACCCAATATAGTGGGTCCTCCATTTTCTGAACCTCTGCTTGTACCTTAACTCCCACCTTCACAATGTTCTCTCTTCTGGTGGACTCCACATAAACATCACTACAACAGGACCAGCGGGCCCTCCCTCTTCTGGATATAGTGTCCTGCGTCTTTGATGGAAATACTTCTCTCCCCTCCTCTCTCCAGCCACTAGAGCCTCCTGCCCTAGTAGCTGGAAGACTGGCCTCAGGGATGGTGATGTGACTCACAGTAGTCTAACCTAGGACTTCGACCCAGTGTTTTGTCAAAGCAACGCACCTGTGTCCTCCTTGCATTCAGCACTTTTTTTTAAACAAAAAGATCCCTTAAGTCTCATAGGAGAAAGGAACATCAAGGGCCACTTAGTACACTCCCTTCTTTTACAAAGGGGGATAAAAAGGCCTATGTACTAAAAATGATTTGTCCAAGTTTAGAATTCATCAAAAAATAATTCTTGGAAGAAGAACTGAATGAAGTAAAAAAGGAAAGAACGGGCATCTTATTTAAAATGTCAATAAGGAAATATTAGCATTAGCCTTGGTATAGATGCATTCATGCTCTAATACATGCTGGCTGATGTCTAGACCTAAGGTTCTAAATGATCCACAGACCTGTCATATGGCACACGCAGTATTTAAAGAATGAATATATCTGTCAACATTTTAACATCAGGAGATTTTATGTAAGAAAACCCATACATCCAGCATCTCATGGAAAAAGCACTGCCACAACCAACTTAGCAACCTCAGGCTCACGTTCAGAGTTGGAAAACTGGCGGGAAGTAAGTGGATGCTGTTCCCCACCACCCCACCATGATCGTATACACGGGTATGTGCACTCAGTTCACTAAAGTCCACACATTGCCCTGTTTGTCTTTGCCTGACACTTTTTTCATTATTCACATCATCTCCATGGCTCCCGCAGACTTCTGAGTTCACAACTTCTGGTCTCAAGGAACTACTGCTTTTGGCGGTACTGAGATAAATACGAAATTTCAGAATTCAGAGACTGCCACCATGGATGAGACACTGAAGTGCTGGATTCTGGGACAGATGGTGTTGCAAGAGCAGGATGAGAGCCAAGGGCGCAAGACGCATGAAAGGTGGCTGTGGGAGGCCCAAGGAGACCAGGTTCACCCACTCTGCAGAGTCACTGATGAGCACAGCCCTCCCAAGGCAGAAAGCTTGATGGTCTCTACAGTCAACCCAGCAACAAAACAAATGAGCCCCATTATCATTATTTGGCAAGGAGACACCTGGGTGGGCTGGGGCCTTTAAAGCTTGTGAACATGCTCATCTGCCCTGATTCACAGTTCTGTCCTTAAGAAAGAAAGTGATTTACTGCCCTTCACTCATTTGTTTCACACAAATCAGAATCTTAAAGAAAAACAAAATAAAACAAGAAAATGCCAGCTTTCAGATTTAGAAACACGAAAAAAAAAATAACACATGCATACCATCCCAGACGAGAGCCTCCAAAAAAAACTGGGAGGCTACTGGGGCTTGGGTGACAGATAGGAATTGCAGATTTACAATTTAGCTACTCAGCATTCAGCAGGCATTGGCTCAGGAGAGCCTGGGCAGCAGGTAGAAAAGGTGACAAATTCTTCAAGGCTTCTAACAGAGGAGCAGGATATAAATGCTCGTTATTGAGTTCCTTGGCAGGGCAGTGGTTTTCACACTTGAGTGTGCATCAGAATCGCCTCCACGGCTAGTTAAAACCTGGGCCACTGATTCAGGAGGGCTGGCGCAGGGCCTGAGAATCTGCATCTCTAATTTAGTTCCCACGTACTGCTGGAGCTGCTGGTCTGGGGACCACGCTTTGAGAAGCACTGGCATATATAATACAATTAAAACTTCATTTCAAGAAATAGCGTTTTAACCGAGGGGTGCTTTGAAACAAACCTATTTCTCAGTTATGGAAACATTCTTTGAAATCATGTTCTTTGTGTTTTTACTTAGTGAATTTTAATCCATGGTTTGTCTGGTGAAATAGATGGGTCTAGACATTTACCTGTGTACTTCAGTCGATCAATTTGGGAAAAATGTGTTTGGGTTCAGAACTATTGTGATTTCTGGACAAAATTCACTTGTGTGCTATGCCAATAGGGCTCAAACTTCACTCAGCACCCAAATCACCTGGGTGAAGAACCTGCTAATTAGATCACTGAGTTCCACCTCCAGAATTTCAGATTCACTAGGCTGCACCTCCAGAATATTAAATTCATTAGGCTCCACCCCCAGAATTTCAGATTCTTCAAAAGTGCCAGCAGAGATAATTTGCATTTTAAATATATTTTATTGATTATGCTATTACAGTTGTCCCAATTTTTCTCCTTTGAAGAAGTCTCCGGTCTGATCCCTTTGAGTAGCTCCAAGCTTGACTACAGACAAACGAGTCAAGGGGAGGGAGGTTCTGCAGAGTGTCAGCAAAGCCAGTATGAGGGGCTGATTAAATAGTGAATTTGATTTTTTCCCCCACAAAACAGAGAATAAGTCCCTTCTCTAAGAGCCATTGCAGTAAGCCTTCCAATCAACATAATTCAAGCTCAGCAAAGTGATTTTGACATTCAACCCAGTCTACTAAAATAAGATTTCATCACCTGACTTTACCTTACTTGTATACAAAAAGAACATGCAACGTTTTTATAATCTGATTTCTATAGTAATTATTCATGTGTTTATGTGATGATTTACGCGGTCACAAAGCCTAACTACGGAGTTCACCGAATATTTACAACCTGCATAGAGTATAATGAGGAGTCTGGAAATTGTCTAAACTCAATTCATATCTTTGCATTTCGATCCTCAAAATAGCAGCTTATTTTTGTAATCAAAGGAAAATTCAACTTAGTATAAAATAACAGGCTTATCTGGATATTGTAAATTAGTGTTGCATTTCAATCTTCTGTACAGTGACTGTGATTCCAGTTTGCCGCGCAGCACCAGCTGCGACTTAATGAGGACACCTGAAAGCCCTTCGGCCCCCCAGAGACCGACCCCCCAGAGTGAGCTGCATTCTCAGGCACAACAAATACATGGGAGAAATTAAGTTGCTTTTCTAACTAAAGAAAGTTACCATGTTCACTATTATTTGTGTAGTTTAGGGCAACAGTGGGCAGAGAGGTGAGCATGGTTCAGAAAAAAAAGCTTTATTACAGCTTAGAAAAAAATTGGAAAATGTCTTTTTCATATGGCTGCTTTTATTCAGAGGTGTTTTAAGCCACATAGGACTGACCTATAACCCATAGGCACACTGTGTTTGAGGAAAAAGCGCCAGCAATTTGTTAGCAATTCCTTTAACAGAGGGTTTTTAAGGGGAGGAAATGAGAGCTAAATTTTCTAACTGAAGTGACAGGAAGAATTTAGGTAAGCAGAAAATAATGATCTAAGTTGGAAAGGGGCCAAGAGCCAGGGTTAAAACCTCTAGCCTTGTCATGGCTTCTTAGCAACAGTCCCATTACATCCTGAAAAGTGACTCTAAAAATAACACTTTGGAATCCCAGACCTTTTTGACTATCACTAAATCACATTTTCTCATTCTTTGTGTCCAAAGATCACTTTCTCAGCTTCTTTTGGAGCTAAGCTGTAAAATACCGGAGGTATACAGCATTAATGATTATATATATTCATCACCCAGCTTAGAATTTATTGATTCAGTCAACATAACAACCTCAAGAAATCAGGTATTTATTGAGCACTTATTAAATGTTGGGCATGGCCCATTCTCCATGCTGGGGATGCAGCAGGGAAAAAAATATTGTCCTCATGTAGAGGGAGGAAGACAAATGAGTATATGGTATGCAAAGACTCATCAGAGCTATGATGAAAAATAAAGCAGGATAAGGAGTAAGGAAGTGCGGGGGGTGGGGGAGGGCAGGGGTGAGATGGAGAAGCTCCCTCTAAGGTGACAGTCCAGCAGATACATGGGAAACTGTGAAGGAGAAAACGACTGCCTGTAACTGAGGAAACAGTATGTCCCAGACAAAAGGAACAGCACATGCAAAGTCCCTGAGGTTGGAAGGAAATACAAGGAGGAAAAAGGGAGCTAAAGACGTAAAGGGGAAAGCAAATAAGGATCAGTTCCTGCAGGACACCATAAGCCTTCAATGGTTTTGAGTGGTGGAGTGATATGATCTGATTTACATTTTAAAAACAGTTCTCTAGCTGCTATTCTCAGACTAGACTGAAAGGGTCAAGGCCACGGCCAAGAAACCAGTTAGGGGAGAAATGATATTGGCCTTGATCACGCTGCAGTCATGGTAGTGGTGAAAAGCAGCTAGATTCTAGATACATAAGTATTTGGTGATGGATCCATGCAGGACATGAGAGGAAGGCATTCATGGTCTCAGCAACTTGAAAAAATTGTGGGTGAAGGGTGAAACGTTTGGATTAGGACTTAAGTTTATGATACTGTTAGATATTTATTTCATAGGGGAGAAAGGTCTACCTATGGAAAGCAGCTCAGGTCTTCTGAAAAGGTACAGGGGTAGAATGGCAAGGCAGGCTGTTTCCTCTATAAGCAGAGAGGGCAGCTGAAGAAAATTCAAGCTGAGCTACAAAAATGTTTTTTTATACTAGTGTCATTTTTTTTACTCGGAAAAAAAAACAACAAACAACCAATCATATTTCCACAGTCATGTGCACTGGAAAGCATTCTGTATTTATTTGAAACCTCAAATCTAAGAAGTCAAGATTTCATGTACAAAAATTATAGTCTCTAAAAACACCCACTTGGAATAAGAAAAAAAAAATAATCAGAGAACACCTTTAAGAAGTGGAAGCACCAAGAAGGTAAAATGGCTTGCGCAAAGACAGGGGAGTTTCCCCCATGGGTGAGCTGGTATGGCATGGGGAACACAGGAAGTTGAAAGTTGGTCCATTTGCCTGGATTAAATATTTGGCTAAGTGATTTCTTTTTCTGAAGAGACAGATTTTAAGTGTCATAAGAACCTAGGAATTAAGAACATACTCAAGAATCTTTTAGGATAAATACTCTTAAGCAAGCTGTATACTAGATACAACCATAACTTACATCACTGGGCAGACCAAGACTCACTCATCAGCTGTTCATAAAACAAGCAAAACACCCTGAGTGCAGAACTCTCAGTTAGCGAGCTACTTTTCCAATATGTTGTGCACCTTTTTGCTTTCACCTCCTACACTTACCATGAGTTGCTTATGTTTGTTTCCAAATTGCTTTATACTCAATATAATAAGAAATTACATGAACCAATGAAATATGTGTGTGAAAAGAAAAAGGTTGTTGTTTCTCTAGTTGAATATTTTGGGAAGCTTTCTTTAAAGGCAAGTTGCTAGAATATATTTTTAAAACTCCATGTGAACAAGAGACCTAAATGATTAGGGAAAGAAGTCATATTCTTTCTCTACTCCCATTGCTTCAAGAGTGTCTTTGAAGTCTCACTTTTACTTTAAAAAACCAAACTGGGTAGTATTTGAGGTGATGCATTATGGGTAAGGTACAGGCAAAAAGTACATCAACCCCAATCCAAAGACCCATACTTAATGAAAATACTTCAGCCCCAACATTAAAAGACTGACTGACAATTGAATCATATTTACATGTTTCAAGTTAAAAAAAAGTGTTTAAGGCACGCATGCGTTATTTTATAAAATGATGACTTGTGCCCTGGCCAGGTGGCTCAGTTCTTTGGAGCACTGTCCTGTACACCAAAAGGCTGTGGGCTCAGTTCCTGGTCAGGGCACATACCTAGGTTGCAGGTTCAGTCCCTGGTCAGGGTGCGTACAGGAGGCAACTGATTGATGTTTCTTTCTTATATTGATATTTTCCTCTTCCTCTTCCCCCTTCCTCTCTCTCTCTCACATTAATAAACATATCCTTGGGGGAGACTGAAAAACAATGACTTGCTTTAACTGACATTAGTGACACACTGACCAGGAAAACAGCTGGCTAAGAGGACAGTGAGCATATTCTGGGTGCCATGATTCTAGACTCTGAAGCTGTGCTCGCAGTGGAGTGGTACCACAAGGTATCACAAACATCACTTCAGGTACTCTGGGAGATTTCCACATTTCTCGCTTGATCTGATTTAATGTGTGAATTCTGCCACCATTTTGACCTGCCATAATTATATCTGTGTGTATTTTGTATAAATCCTGTCACTTCGATGTGTTCTGTTAGGGATGATAACACATACAGAAGAATAGGAACAAAATGGTAGTGATGGGGAAAATGCTGTCAGTACTGGAGGCAGTAAGTATTATGATCTGGATTAATACAGTTATTTTAAGTTGTAAATCAGGAAGTGGGCAAGATTATCCACATACAGGTGTACTTAGTGAAACAAACTTTTTAAAGGTTTTTTTTTTTATTTTTAGAGACAGGGGAAGGGAGGGCGAAAGAGAGGGAGAGAAGCATCAATGTGAGATGATCAGTTGCCTCTGATATGTGCCCTAACTGGGCCTGCAACCCAGGTATGTGCCCTGACCCGCAGTCAAACCAGCAACCCTTTGCTTTACAGGACGACGCTCAACCAACTGAGCCACTCTGGTCAGGATAGAAAAACTTTTTCATTATCTTCTCCAAGTGTTGACCCACCCATAGGACA
Source organism: Pteronotus mesoamericanus (assembly GCF_021234165.1). Taxonomy (NCBI): domain Eukaryota; kingdom Metazoa; phylum Chordata; class Mammalia; order Chiroptera; family Mormoopidae; genus Pteronotus; species Pteronotus mesoamericanus. Next base: position 28,077,989 of record NW_026555105.1, on the reverse strand, counting down.
TGCTCTAATAATATGGACTGTCTCATTTGGACACTGAGATTCATATTTTTAAACTATACTATTAATGAAATGGAAAATTCCTAGTAACAGTTCCCAGAAACTGAAACATTTCATTTCTTTAATAAGAGCAGGCTTAAAGAGTATTGAGTTTGAATTGAAAATCCAGTAAAGAATTACTTTATAGTAATTACTAACTTGTTTGGCTGGCTAATCTTAAATTTCAGTGGAAATGATACTAGAAAAAAAAATCTTTAAGAATGTACTCCCTGCCTCAAACATACACATATATACTACCTACTGATAAGTAGAGATGTCAGAACATGGCTCCTGAACACACTGGGGCAACACTGACTGCGATCAAACCACAGGAGGCAAAGCCGTTATGAGGTTTACTAAACGGAGCTGTCTTTCCCGGACTCATGTGCGCGGGGCAAGTTGGAGTGTGTCGCATCTCACAGAAAGCAGCCTGAGTTTTAGGCTGGGCTCTGGTCAAGCCTGCTGTGGAGTCTTGGGAGAGTTCTTTCAACTCCTTGACTTCATCTCCTCATCTGAAAAATGAGGTGGTGGGAAGCCCTTCCTAAGTTCCATTTCCAGCTCTCAAATTCTGTGACCCTGTGATCCTAACAGTGAACGCACATCGAAGCTTTCAACGAGAAAGGCAGCGCGCAAAGTGCTTTCCATGCAGTAACTCGTAATCCTCACAATAATCCTAAGAGCAAATGTTTTGGTATTGTTCCCCCTTTACAGACCAAGAAAATGAGGCACAGAGGCCATCTGCGTGTCGGAGTCACACAGCTGAAGAGCAAGGATTTGGGCTCAGGCATCCTCGTCCCAGAGCCCAGATTCTTAAGCTCATACCTACTCATACTGTTTCCTGAAATATGACGAGTTGACAAAGGCCAGGAAACAGGTCTACAGAAGTGTAAGTGTCGTTTTGCAAAATTTCCGGTGGCTAAATATCTATATGTGATTAACAAGTCTATTTTTTTTCTTTTTTTTGAGGGGGGGGCAGGTAGTCAGCATGGACTTCTAGGACTGGATGTTGCTATGGTAAACAGCAACTAAAAAAACCTGTTTCATATGTGCAGGCATGAGCTAGAAGTAGTGGAAACAATGTTGGTTTAGATCAGTAGGGTTCAGAACCCATTCAAACTAGATGTTGATGTCAGCAAAATTATAAAAGAACTTGAAGGAACTGCAAAGCCTATTCTCCCAAAACAAGGTGACCTGGAACAATAGCACAAAGCCATCAAAGACACCAAAAGGACAGAAACAAAGGCTTTCAGGTCACACAGAGAATCCATTCCTGGCTCCAAAGCCAAGAGGCCAGGAGCTTCTCAGAATTCATTGCACAAAATGAGTCCCCTGGGGGGGTCTTGTTAAAAATGAAGATTCTGGATCAATGGGTCTGGTGGGCTTGTGAATGGAATAAAGCCTCTGCTGCTGGACTGTGGACCCCACTGAGTGAGGGTAGAAGAGCCTTTAGTGCCTTGGAATCTGCAGGACTCAGCTCTGCCACCAGTTAACTCTGGGCCCAGGGTTAAGTCTTCTAATTTTGGTTTCCTCCAATGATCTTATGTACATTCCCTTCTAGCTCTAAACTTTGATATTTCTAATGATGGCCTTTGTCACCCAACCCTGAACTGGGTATCTACTTGTAATAATATTACTGGGAAAATGAAAAGCCTCTGGCATCCCACAAACCTAGGTCTCTGTAGTGGTCCATCGAAAGCTTAGGCCTCTTCACAGATATTATAGAAAGAAAATGGGAGCTTTGTTCAGACGTAAAACCGTCCTGAAAACAAATAACTTGCCAAAAAATAATTTAAACTTGAAGCTTTATACTTCATTGGCCAAAATCTCTTTGAGAGAGACTTGCTTGCCATAATCCTGGCTATGGTGTTAAAAGACGGATCATAACCCAATACTTTAATAACTTACTGGGGGTGAGCTTGGATATCTTAACCAACCAGACCTGTACTGTCCACTGTGGAAGCCACTCAGCGCAGCTATGGAGCACGTGGAATGTAGCTAGTCTAAACTGAAAACACACAACAGATTTCAAAGACTGGGTATGGAAAGAAGAATGTAAGATATGTCACTGATAAATTTTATATTAATTTCATATTAAAATGATCATAGTTTGGATACATTGGGTTAAACACATTATTTCATTAAGATTAACTTCACTGCTCCTTTTCACTTTTTTAATGTAGCTATTAAATAAATTTAAATTTAACCTGCTGCCTGCATTATAGTTCTATTAGGCAGTGCTGATCCAGCCTCTGGCTACTTAAACTGTGGTTCTCAGACCAGCAGTATCCACATCCACTGGGAGCTTGTTACAAAGGGAGAGTTTTGTCCCCACCATAGACCTATTGAACCAAAATATACATTTTAACAAAATCCCAGGTAATTTCTGTGCATGCTCAAGTTTCAGAGGTGCAGGGCTAGTTCTTTCAGCAGAAGGCATTTGGGTTGTTGATAAACACGAGTGGCATGCTCAAACGGTACTGCGCTTTGCTGGATTTTCTACACCAATATTCCAGCACGGGAATGGAAATTATTTTTTCATTAAATTACTATGCAATTAGGATATATATTAAAATGATATTATACATAAAAAAATTACATGTACCACATATATATGCTTACGGGGGGGAGGGGGAGGCTGTTTCACTGAGGTTACCTTAGTTACTTCTGGGTTTTCAGCCACCATGTAAGTGAAACTGATGTTCACCAGGTCTGTTCCACTGCAGACACAAACTATCCGCCCCTCCAGGTCGCTTTCTGATTTTCCAACAGCTTCAAGGGCAGCCAGGATTTTGGGATCCTGTATAGAGGCATACGAACAGAAGAAAATATGTTAGATCACAGAGCATGAAGGAAACATGGTAATAAGAAACCACATTTGACCAAAAAAAAAAAAATATACACACACACACACACTCACACTTACAAAGGCCAATGTTTTCTTTCTATCTAAAATGTCAGATAGCTAGCATTATTCTAAAACTTGAGGTAAAAGGGGTAACAGTACACAACTTGTTTGGTAAGAAAGGTACTATATTGCTATTGATTTAAAAAACCAGGTGTGAGTGTCTTTCTTTACGAAGGATCTGGAATGTGGCAAGGGAAGGAAAGCTTCTGACTGGCACTCGACTTTCGACAAAGACTGAAGGGATCTCTCGTCAGAGGACAGTCCCCGAGGCTTCACACAAATAAGCATGGCATTGCCACAACCAGCAACCATAGTTCAAGTAGCCTGAACACAAAGCGTGAGTGTGTTCATCTCCGGAGGCCTTGGCATTCTCTTTTGTAATGAAGACGATATAAGTTTCCTCTAATTAGCAAATAAAATAGTGTCTTTGTCCTCAAAAAGAGCTCAGGAGGAAATGCCAACATAATTACACAGAAATTTTAACTAACACAAATGAGGATAGCTTTAAAAAAAAAAGAAACATGTTTGGAACATAGTTTTGTTTTAAATACCTAAAAACCTGCAGGGCTATTACGGAGAAGTGAAAAAACACTGTGCTAGAATATTGCAGAAAAAAATCTTTTAAATTCCTAGCACCACTACACAAACAACTTTTTATTCCAACAACTCAATCACTGTAAAGAAGGCTGATTTATAAGCTATGTCATTTTTTTCTCTCTCTCAGAGGCAAACCAAGCCTTCAAGGTGAGTCAATGTCTGAAGGCACAGGTGCACAAATACAGAACTACCAAAGCCATTTACATTTCCACATCAACCACAGACCAGTGACACACTCACTGCTTGCTAAAAAAGGGTAGGGGAACTTGCAAGTAATTTCTAAGTTAAGGGAACTGTTTCTTTGATGCTGGTATCATACAGGGATCTTTGCTTTCAAGGGTTAATAACATTTCTAATATAATTAAACATAATGTATCCCAAATCACCCAACAGTTACAGATACAACTATTTCTAAATTCTGTCTGTTCTTAATACCCAGATGATGATTTGGGGGCAGTAACAGGTTAAACAGTATAAATCTGTGTTTAGAAAACAGCAAACACTGCTCCAGCTGGTGTGACTCAGTGGACTGAGTGTTGGCCTTGCGAACCACAGGGTTACTAGTTCAATTCCCAGTCAGGGCATGTGCCTGGGTTGCAGGCCAGGTCCCCGATAGGGGTCGTATGAGAGGCAACCACACATTGAAGTTTCCCTCTCTTTCTCTCACCCTTCCCCTCTCTCTAAAAATAAATTTAAAAAAAAAATTTTTTAAAAACCAAACAGCAAACACCAATCACAGGTACCTTTGGTGTGGCTCCCAACCGAATACTGTTGATGAGGGAGCATTCTAGCACTTGTCCTTCCTGAAAAGAGAGAATATGATATAGCAGTGAGCTTAAATTCTGCCAGACCTATGGCATAGACAAGGCACTTAGCAAATGTTTGTTTGTGATGATGAAGACAATGCTGATTAGAGTAAGATAAAGAGAAAAAAAAAACCCAATAATAGTAATTTGGACCAATCAGAAATAGTAAAGACCTCAAACATTTCATTTCATACATACACACACGGATGCAACTCTGAATAATTATTTATAACATGTTTATAAAATGCTGTTACTTTTTTATAGATAATGTACATCTATCATTAAATATATAGGTGTACATGCAATATTAAATGGGAATAATGCTAATTTATACATAACTCTAATTCTCCTTTTCTTATTCAGCTCTAGGTTCAATAAGCATGTACACTGTGCCATGCCTTAAGTCAAGTCTTGCAACATAGCCAGATGAACGTGCTCTTATGCACCTTTTAGATTTCAGCTTGAATAGCTCTTTTTCTGGGAAACCTTTCTAATTCCCAAGATTAAATCAAACCTGCCTCTCTCAAGCTCTTGTAACAACCTGACCTTTTCTTCCACAACACTCAATGACTCGTATCTTTTTTTTTTTTTTTTGATGCTGGACTCTGCCTGGAATCTGTGAGGGCTAGGATAATGTCCTTGATCACCACTGTCTGCCAATGCCTGGCACTGGAAGCACATTCCTAAAAATCTTGAATGAATGAATAAGCAAAGGTCCATCCACTCAATAAGTACTCATCTATTTGTTGAGGAATAAAAATCCTGCTAGAAAGCAGGAAAGAACAACTACTATTCCTGGGCCATACCTTGCCTTCACTTTTCCAGGTCAGAAAGAAGCCAAACTCATCCACTTTGAAGAGGCAGTTGGGTTCAAACACAAAGGATTCCTGTTAAAAAGAAATGGTTGATCTGCATGACTCATACCATTTTGAATCTCATAAAAATGCAAATATCTTTTAGCCTTTAAACAAAAGATAATAAGAAATCACCCTTTGGTATCCTGAATCTACTGAGCACATTTCTTATTATATTATGGAATGTTTTCATTTTGAAAACTTTTTTCATTCATATTTGTATTGAGATGAGAGACTGATCAATTTTATGCAGCATCCTCCTCTAGAGTAGCTTTAGGAACAAAACATACCACATCCTGAAGGTCACACAGAAGAAAGTTTCTCTAAGACCTTGGAAGAAGAGCTCCCAGAAGGGAGGACTTCCGGGTTCCAGCCCACTGGTCTCCCACCAGAGGACTCACTGGCCGTACTTAACATAAGGTCAAAAATCAGGAGATCGCTTTTTTTAAAGTTATTAATTTTTTTGGGGGGGGGTGGTCTACACAATTCAGTATTCAGATGTCTACTCAGTAAACCGCTGAGATTTTCGCATTTATATCCAACCTCATTTGGTGTCCTGTAAACCAGGACTTGAACAGCACTGTGAGCTACTCACAGTGTGATCCCTGGACCAGCAGCATCAACATCACCTGGGAGCTTAACTGTATTGTAGAACCTGGGACTTCAGCTCAGGGGGACTGAATCATTCTCCAGGTTGGGGCTCAGCAATCTGTTCCAACAAGTCCTGCAGGTGATTTTCATGCACAATGAAGTTTGAGAACCAATGCTGTAGATGTTAACACCAGAAACTCTGGTGAATACTACAGAATTAAAATTTAAATCAAGAAGGAATGCTAGCTAAATACAAGGGTCCCAGAACAGCTGTGTTGCACTTGCCAAAGGATTCCTGGTTTTTAGCAAGAAAACACCATTGTGCTTAAGAACACCAGGAAAATCCTATGTCAATGAGAGAAAAGGAGTGTTCAGGGATGTACCCAGATCCCTCTGCCTTGACTTGGCACCCGTGTGTCAACAAATCCACACAGTCTTCTCATGATCCAAAAAACTTGTCCTAGATTATTACAGCTACAGCAATAAGGAACCTGCCTGGCAAACACAGATCAAGGCAGAGCCTTAAAACAAAAGATATTTATAGGATTAAGATTTTTAAAGGCAGCTCAGACTCCTAGCTTCAACTGTTAAAATGTATCTTTCTAAATTCCAGGGAAGCAGCAACATGCATCAAGGTAAATCCAATGTCAGGACTTGGAGCCACCATAAAGTGACAGAATTGAGAGTCTCGGGAAGCCATAAAAAAAGCCAGCCTTGCCATTTCTTTGGTTGGTTTTCTGACAGATGTATTATCATACATATTTCAACTGTACCAGTCATACACTAGGCACTGTAGTCATAGCAATAAATAAGACAAAGGAAGAGGCATGGTGTGCCATTTGTCTTTGAATCCAAACCCAGTTCTGACATTTATTTATCATTTACCTTCTTCTAGAAAGAACCTTTCTAAATCTCAGAATCCTTGTCCAATAAATGGAAATAGTTATACCTGCCTTTAGGCTTGATGTGGGAATTCAATGAGATGGTAAATGTACTTAGAACACCGTTACAATTCAACAATTCAACAAATCAGCAAATTAATAACAGTATAAAATTCCCAATATGTGGTGTGTTGTTTTTTTTTTGAACCACAAAATGGCTCTTTTTGATGGTTCAGTTTCTTAGAAAAGCCTTGACCCTGAAGCTGACCTTTTAGATGGGTCTTTGGGAATGAGCAGAAGTTATTCAGATGAAGTAGGAGGCCAGGCAGAGGGAGCAGCATTTGTAAAGACAGGCAGGCTTGTCCTGACACTGAGGAGTTCTAAGGAGCTTGTGTGGGTAGAACATCTCAAGGAACTGGCAGGGGATGAGGCTGGGCCCAAAAATACAGCTAGACCAGAGGGTGTTGAACACTACGCAGAAGGTATTAATCTTGACCCAAAAGGCCACAGGGACTCTTATATCATTGCTGTTAGAGAAATGAGAACTATCAATTAATTAAACTGAGAATTAACACATTTTAAAATACTTCCCAAGCCATATTCTAATAGTGCAGTGTTCAAAAGTACGTCTTAAAGTGGTATTTACAGAGTAGGCCCGCAATGACATAGCTACCATCATTATAAATTTATGTGCACCCTATCCAATTCTAAATAAAGATTTGAGATGCCCTATGAAATATACATGATGAATGAGAATGGTTTTCCAACTTATTCTGAGGTGGAACTTTCAGCTCCTTGGCCACGGACCGCAGTAATGGCTTTCTTCTGTCTTCTTTGAGGGACTCAGCACCCCAGAGCTCATCATCACCACCTTGAAACCTGGATTCCCAACACCCCATTCTTAGATTGTGTCATCTGATCCTTCCGGCTGTTCTCCTAGATCTGACCTCTTTGCAACTTCCTATTCATTAACCCTGCCAATCTCTTACTTATCCATCAGACCTCACCTTCTACTTCTCTCTGTCTAGCTTATTTCCGTGGCCTGATATTATAATCACTTCCTCACAGACACCCTCAAGTCCCTGGTCTCATTTTCTGTTTTCTTGACCCAAAATCTAAGCGTCTATCCTATCTATATTTTATCACTGAGCTTGACAAAGAAAACCACGGAACTGGATTGTCTGGCTGTCAGTTTAAATTCACGATTATAGTCACGATTATAGGGACTATAGTCAATAATATTGTAATAAGTATATGCAGTGTCAAGGGGGTAATAGACTTATCATGGGGATCACTTCATAAGTTCTGTAAATGTCTGACCACTCTACTGTACACCTGAAACTAATATAATTTTGAATGTCAACGGTAATTAAAAAATAAAAATTAATTAATTTAAAAAAATAAGTTCAAGATTACAAGAGTGAAATGGATAGTCAACAAAGGCGTTCTGCCTTTTAACTCTTTCTGAAAAAGTTACTCCCTACTCTTCGAAAGGATTATTTCACTACTTCTCAAACCTCTTTACTTCCAGCAAGTTTATGTGCTTTACTGAATAAAGGGAACCCATCTGATGAGAACCTTTCTCCTTCTTCCCTGCAAGTGAAGCCTGTTTTCTCCCATCAAATGTTAATCCCCCCACTTCTGCTCCAGATTCAGTTCTCTTCCAGGTTCTATTCTCTTCCACCTACACAAGGACTTCAGTTGTTTATCACCACCCAACATATCATTTTTTTCCCTCTATTAGATCATTCCTTTCAGCACACAAATATATTCTAGTTGCTTCTACCTCCTCCTTCATTTACTACTTCACAACTCTAATACTGTTAGTGCATAGTACTGGAAGTATGTCTTTATTCACGGTCTCCACTCCCTCTCTTTTATACCATCCTTGACCAATTCCATTTGCCTGCCATTCCTATCACCCTCTAAAACCTCTCTAGCCTAGTTCACCATGACTTTCACAAAACCAAATGCTTTCATAAAAGAAAGCATACTTTCTTTTTTCTTATCTGATTTTATCTCTAGGTGGTTTACTCCCTCCTTCTTGAAACACTTCAATTTGATATCCTGATTGTGTTCCATTCCTTTAATATCATTTCCTTCTATACCCCAATGTCTACATGTTCCCCAGGACTTGGTTCTTGGAATGCTCATTTCCACTGTGCTCTTAAGAGCTCATTTAGAGCTTCTAAATTGGTGATTAGCATCCAAGTCCTCTCCAAGTCCCAAATTCAGATATCTAACTCGCTACTTGACATGTCTACTCAGATGTTTCAAAAGTAGTATGTTTATAACAGAATTCTTTATTCCCTCTATCTGTCTCTAAGCCTCTCCATCACAAGACTTTTTTGTGGTACATGAGAGTACAGGAGGAATAAATGGTGATGGGAGGAGGCTTGACTTGGGGTCCACACACAATACAACGTACAGATGACATATTATAGAATTGTACATATGAAATTCATATAATTTTATGAACCAATGTCACCCAAATAAAGTCAAAAAATTTTTTTATAAAGACTTTCTTAGCTCAATAAGTATCACTAGTATCTATCTATGTACTGAAACTAAGCATCATCCTTGACTTTCCCTCATCCTTCCCTTACACTTCCATTAACAAGTCTACTTCCACAGTATTTTTCATATATATTTTACTTCATCTCCACCACCACAACCTTGGTGCAAACCATCATTATCCCCGCCATGTATTGATCTTCCCACTTATACTCTTTGTACAGCAGCCACATTGATTCTTTAAACTTTTAATCAGTTCATTAATACCATTCAATGAACTCCCATCATATTTAGGATAAAATCCCAACTCCTTGTCATGTCCTAAAAGGTCCTTCATAATATGGGTCCTAGAGAGCCTATCTCATGCCACTTTCTGATCTTTGTTCACTATAACCATCAGCCCTTCTCTTTGAACTTCTCAAGCTCTTTCTAGCCTCTAGGCCTTTGCACTTGCAGTTCTTCCAGTCCGCAAGTCTCTTCCTGCTGCCATTAGCATTAGCTGGCTCCTCTATATTCTACAGGCCTCCTCTCAAGTATCCTCACTTCAGAAGAACTTTCTCTGACCTCCTTAAGAGGTCTCTCGTTTTAGTATCTATTACACTACCCTGATTATTTCCTTCTTTGTACTGAACACAGTCTGTAAATATCTTATTTCTTTGTTGATGTGTTGCCTGGCTCTCACACCATAGCATAACCTCTTTGAGGGCAAAGCTCTTGAAACTGTCTTATACAAATGTGTTCCAAGCACCTAGCATATGAAAGGCACACTAAAATTAAATACATGCACTAAGAAATGAAACAAATATATTTTTTAATAAAATATTTTATAGCAGGTCAGTATGTAATGCATAAACAAGAAGTTACTCAAGTTGAGGCCTTGTACTAGGCCCAGAACCCATCGGAGTCAGTCTTTGGAGGGCTGCTAAAGACAGAAAGACAAACACAAAGACAACTTGTTGAGGTTGTCTGCCTGGAGGAAGGGGGACCAGTTTCAAATTTATACAAGCTCATCTTAGGTTGGTTGTGGCTTTGAGCACCTCCTGGGTATGCCTGTTGGGCCAAGAGTGTTGTTTGAATGCCATTGCAAAGAAATCATTTTTGAAATGGGATAAAAGGGTAAAAAGAAGACAAATAAGGCAAAATAGCAAAATAAAGATAGAGTAAAAGAAGCTTTCAGAAATGCTTGTCCTAAGATTCTACACAGTAAAAATAGGATGCCAATTTGGCTTTCAAGCAACAAAAGCAAAAGGAGAAAAAATAACATTTAGTAGGTGCCCCTACAGTTCATAGATAAAGCATACCAGATATTAGGAAAAGCAATTGCCAGAACAGAAATTCTCCAGTGAGGCCTCTAAGAAGCTCTGAGCAATTTCCAACAAAGGTCACGATGAGCTTGTCAACTGTGACTGGAAGATTCTCAGACCAAATGTGTTCAAACTACCCATGAAACCCAGACAGCAGATCTCAGGGTAAGTGGCAGTCAGCTGAAAGGAACTGAAACACCACCTACTTAGGTTTCTGTCCACCCCTACTAACAGAAGTACCTGACCCTCTGGTGAATAAAGGCACACCATTTCTATTCTTTTCTTTTCTTTTTTTTTTTTAACCTAACAGCAGTTTTAAATTTCACATGGATACCTACTGACAAGAACTTGGGCTGTGGCCCTGTGACCAGACTGAGGCAATAAGCTCCTTTGCCTGGAAAATTTTCCTCCAGAAGTGACAGGGCATGGGAGGGCATGAAAAGGGGCTGGGCTCTTCCTCCTTTGCAAATCTGTTTGTTTTTCAGTTAACAAATGCTAATGGAAACCTCTGGTAGGTAAACAAAGCATCGTGAACTTCTTCCAGGGGGCTCAGAATTTCAGTTCTCAGATGATTCAGTATAAATTCATCACAGTCACACCTTATTTTTTTACATTTACTATTTGTTTATTTAATTAAAAATATATTTTATTGATTATGCTATTCAGTTGTCCCAATTTTCTCCCCTTCCACCGGTATCCCCATTCCCTCCAGTAATCCCCGCTTAGTTCATGTCCATGGGTCATATATAAGTTCTTTGGCTTCTCCATTTCTGACACTGTTCTTAAGATCTCCCTATTTTGTACCTACCAATTGTACTTCGTAATCTCTGCACCTTTTCCCCTATTCTCCCTCCCAGCTGATAACCCTCCAAATGATCTCCATATCTATGATTCTGTTCTTGTTCTGCTTGTTTGCTTAGTTTGTTTTTTAGATTCAGTTGTTGATAGTTGTGAATTTATTGTCATTTTAATGCTCCTAGTTTTGATCTTCTTACATAATTCCTTTTAACATTTCATATAAATAATGGCTTGGTGATGATGAACTCCTTTAGCTTTACCTTGTCTTGGAAGCACTTTGTCTGCCTTTCCATTCTAAATGATAGCTTTGCTGGAGAGAGTAATCTAGGTTGTAGGTCCTTGCTTTCTATCACTTTGAATACTTCTTGCCAGTCCCTTTTAGTCAGCAAATTTCCTTTTGAGAAATCAGCTGACAGTCTTATGGGAACTCCTTTGTAGGTTACTCTCTGCTTTTTTTCTTGCTCCTTTTAAGAGTCTGTTTATCTTTAAGCTTTGGCATTTTAATTATGATGTGTCCTGGTGTGGTTCTCTTTGGGTCCAACTTGTTTGGGACTCTCTGTGCTTCCTGGACTTGTGTGACTATTTCCTTTGCCAAGTTAGGGAAGTTTTCTTTCATTGTTTTTTCAAATGAGTTTTCGATTTCTTGCTCTTCCTCTTCTTTTAGCACCTCTATGATGTGCATGCTGGTATGTCTCCTTAGTCTATCCTTGTTTTTTTGAATTCTTTTTTTCTTCTTGTTGTTCTAAATAAATGCTTTTTTCTTTCTGATGTAGTCAAACTGTTTTTTTGATTCTCAGCTTCATTCCCCCCATTTTTGCTTCCCTGTGGATTTTTCTTTATTTCACTTAATATAACCTTCATTTCTACCTAGGTCTTTTTTATGCTGTTGCAGTAATGATTTCTTTGAGCATCCTGATAACCAGTGTTTTGAATTCTGCATCTGATAGGTTGCTTATTTTCTATCAGATGCAGAGTTCTTTTTGGGGGGTCTTGTTCCATTCTTTCATTTCAGCGATATTTCTTTGTTTCCTCAATTTGGCAGTTTCCCAGTGTTTGTTTCTGTGTATTAGGTAGAGCTTCTTTGACTCCCTGTCTTAATAGCATGGCCTATCGTAGAAAAGCACACCTGTAAGTTGTATAGGGCAGAGCCTTAGATAATTGCCAGGGCGGGGCAACCTGTGTCACTGCTCTGGGCCCTGTGTGTGGGAGGGCTTGAAAAGGGAATAATGCTACTGCCTGGCTTCTGGGGATTTTCCTGGGAGGAAGCTGTCACCTGGCACTTTCCCTGTCACCAGTCACTTCACTTTCTTCCCAAATGCCACTGGTGCCGAACCCAGAGAAGGTGGGTCTGTGTAAGTCCTAAGACCCTTGCAGGCACTTTACGAGGAGTCTCCTGAGAATCCTGCAGTTTCCTCTGCCGTCCCAACTCCCACTGGTTTTTACAGTCAGAAGTTATGGGGACTTACCTTCCTGGTGCTGGAACCCTGGGCTGGGTGGTCTGGTCTGGGGTTGGGATCCCTCACTCTTGACATATCCCTCCAGATTTTTAGCCTCCACACATGAATGTGGAACCACCTGTTCCATGTCTCTGTGCCTCTCCGCACCTCTCTGCGTGTCTGCACTTCTCCACGTCGCTTCCCTTCCTACTCGTCTGGATGAATGTGGCTTCTTTAAATCCTTGGTTGTCAGACTTCCCATACAGCTCGATTTTCTGACAAACCTGGGTGATATTTGTTTTGTAGTCTAGTTGTAATTTTGGCTGTAGTTGCACAAAGAAGCAAAGCATGTTTACCTACGCCTCCATCTTGGCAGGAAGTTCTCCACAGTCATACTTTAGAACCCAAGGACTAGTTAACCCATCCAGCCCAACCCAACTCTTGCCTTAGATCATGGGGACAAAGAAGACAAAAGGGACAGGAGCTCCTTTTGTGAAACTACAGACAAGGTTGGGGTCCAGGGAGTGTTTTGTTTGAGAGAGGCGAGAAAATCACTTCTGCTAGACTCACTGTAACTAGAATCTCTTTGTGCCTCCAGGATCCCCGCTCTGAGGGGTTTGTGCCACTGTGTGATTCCTGAGACACTTCCACTAATACATGCTACTTCAATATTATTCAGTATCATAACCTAGCTCTCAAAGATTCAAGTTCCTTTCAAAATGACAGGTTAATTTTTTTCCTTTATTTCAATTTTTTTACATATTTGGCTAAATAAAATTTAATTCCATTTCTTCTTATTAGGAATGGCAGAGAACCTGGCAAGCAGAATATACTGATTGAAGAGAAGGAAAGTATTTGGGTAGGATTTCTAGATAAGTAATTGATTTTATTTTAATTTTGATTTGTGGGTATTTTCTTACCTTTTCTCTGCCACCATTACCTATATTAATAGTAAATGACTATATCTTTCTATAGCATCATCAAATAGGGGATAGTCAAACCTAACAGCAGGCTAGGGATAGGGATTCTGGACTAGCTAATAAATGTATTAACTCTGTTTTATTTAAACATTAGCTGTTCAGAGACTCTGTTGTGCTTGTGACTGCCCAGGTAGATTAGGATATAGCGAGAACTGAAATGAGTGAAGATTTCCACCGTCCATCACAACACTCCTGCTTTCTGAGAACGAGGACCCTCAAAAGGACACTGGGGCCCAGACCTTGTCATTTCTAGTTCCTGGGTTTGAATGCCAGTCTCCTCACTGACATCTTCTGAAGAATCTTGGAGTGGTGCCATTTAACCTCACCAAGCTTCATTTTTCCCATCTGTAAACTGAGAAAAGTGATACCATCCTCATAGGGCTTTCAAAACTGAGGAAACCTAAGTAACTGGGACAAGGTAAATGCTGAGTAAATGTAGTAGTTATAAGAAAACAACCCAAATTTGAAGGCTATTTGAGGGCTATTGTGCCAGGCATTTCACAAATACTACCGCAAGTAAATCTCATGGCAACTCTGCAAGATTTTAGATCAGATCAACGCCATCCAATAGATTTTCCACAATGATGCAAATATGCCAGATGGGCACAGCCCAACATGGTAGCTATGAGAGCCACATGGGGCCGATGATGCACTTGAAATGTGGCTAGTGCAACAGATTGGATGAATTTTTAATTTTCATTTATTTTCATTTTAATAGTCACATGTGGTTAGTCATTACCATATTGGACAATGCAGTTTTAGAAATTTAAAAATGTTCAGAGGACAGTCAATTCTTTAGAGCCAGAGTTGATAAGTAACACTGGGATTCAAAGTGATTTCTCTGGTTCCGAAGTACTTGTCTGTTCTACTCTGTTGACCTTGACTGAGCAGGTCCCCCTCCACCTGTCACCAACGGATTTTTGAATTGTCCGTAAATACACACTGTCTTGGCAGTCTCCACCTTTGGGTAAACATGGGGCTCACCCTCCTTGTTTCCTGGTTTGATAAGGACTGGGAGGAAGGGAAAAGGACCTTGTCAAGGTCGGAGAGAGACAAGTGAAGTCTGAGTTAGGAAAAGGCCACCAGGGGTCTTATCAAGCCTCAGTAACATTATAAGTCACTAGCACCAAACCAGATGAGCCCGGGCATGGTCTAAAGACAGGGGAAGGCAGGTGGTGTCTAGAGAGAGTTACCCTACAGGTCCCAGAGCTCTTGCTTTTATCAGATCCTGGAAACTAACAGCCTAAGCGATGCTTTATGGCCTATTTGTTTTAGCTCTTCATTCCAGAGGAAGAGGTTAAACTCTGTGTTTAGCAGATCCTTTTGGATTCTCACACCAACTTTCCTGTCAGAATCACATTTTTTTCTGACTTAAAACTAAAGCCCTTGGCGATGACATTCTGCCATCAGAATGATTTATAGACTGCTGTAACAAATGGGCCCTTAAGTTGCTTTTCCCCTCCCGGGTATGGTTTCCCCCTGGAAGGATCCAGAATGTTCATTCCATTTGTTAACCTCCCTTCTATTTACAGACCCCGTGAGATGACTAACACTGGGCTCTTCAGCTCACACTCTGTAGAGGAGCAGCGGGGCACTGCCATGGCTGTTGCATTACCAACCCTTGTTCCTCGCCACTTACCTTGGGAAGAAATCTGTCATGCAACTGAGGAGCACTGGCAACTTTTGTGTCCCTATCCTTTGCCTTTGATTCTTTGCACAGAGTCCCTATTGGGTTAAGCTGTTTACATTTAATACAGACTTTCTTTCCGTATATAATGCTCAACCAGAATGCACAAAGGATTCTGGCTCTAGTTCTAGCTTCCTGAGGAGCAAAGGTCTGCTTCTGTACCACTGTGCCAGCTGTTCCCAGCCAGTGCGCCGGGCAGTGCTCTGAGCACTCTGTACACATCAACGTATTAACCTCCCAACATCCCCGTGAAGGAAGTACTGTTCTTATTCCCATTTCACAGACGAGACCGTTGAGGCATGGAAATGAAATGTCCTGCCCAGTAGCTGGTGGGGCGGAGCTGGGATTGTTGGCTACTCAATAACACACATTTGGATCACCCATTCTTAGGCCCATAAGTGAAACATTAACATCGTGAGGCCGTGGGCTGAAGTAACTGCCACTAGTCACAACTGAAGGATGCTTTGCTGTTCTCCCTGTCACTGAATGCCAGTAACCATCACTAGGATTTCTAGGGCTTTGGAAATGATTTAGTTCTAATTGCCACATTTCTTGAGGATTCCCTTAACAGTGCAGACTGTATTAATTACCGGGTTGTCAGGAGTGGTGCGTTTCACTACCTCATACAGCATGTCAGAATTTTTTCTCAGATCCTAGTACCAGGATAAAGTGTTTTTCCTGATCTGGTTGCTTTCCTTGCACACTAACAGACACTGCAAATCCTGGCCCTGTTTCTCTCTCCTGCATTGCTTTACTGTCAGGGTCATAAGCAGATTAATTTGCAGCTCATTTATTTCAAATTCATGGGACATTTTTGCTACCCATAGAGAAGCTGTCTGCTAATCTTGCCTGTAATTTGATGTACTTTCCCATTTTTTTTCTCATTTCAATCTATATCCTTGTGCCATTTATTTTATCTAGTGGTACATACTTCTGCATTACAGCTTCCTTTGGGCTGTGGAATAAGCCCAAAGGAAGCACAAAATCCATCTCATAAACCTCAGAAACTGCTGGGTGTCTTACATTAGTTTTAGGGACAGAAAGGCCTGATCCAGATGCAGCCGGACACTTACCGGCTTATCTGAGCTCCATTTCTTCATCTCCAAAAGCAAGAATCACAATAACAATAATACCTATCTCACAGGTTACCTCTGGGCATTAGAGTGTTTGACACATTTTCTGAACCCAGGAAATTATTAATTTCTAATATAATAACACAGGAATAGTAATTATGGCTGATGTTGCTAGTATTGATTATGATTAATCATCCAAGAAACAAATGAGGAAAATCCCACCATCCCTAACTTACAGTTGAGGAAACTGACCCTAACTGACGTTAGTGAATCATGCAAGAGGACATAGAAAAATATGTGGCAGAAAGAACATTTACATTGAACATTGAACATTTACAATGAACATTGGTGCCACTGTGTGCTAATTTCTTCTGATCCAGAATACAAGTCAGGGAGTCTACACAGGAGGGAAACTCGGAGCTCACAAATTACTGTGTAGCTAGACTTGCTGAAAGTTTGCTTTCTGCACAGGGAAGTCAGGCTGTGTTTGCTCTTCTCTGCCCAGACCAGCCTCAGTCCACATATTGGGCAGAGAGGGCCAGCCGCTAGAACAGTTTTAGCCTCTTCCCTCTTCATGGGCATGGCGGGGAGTGGGGGCCTGAGAAATAATCCCTGGGTCGGGAGCCCCTGCCCTAAACCCCCGCTGACACGGCAGATCACTCTCTGAGGGGGAGAGGACAACCAAGCAAGTTACTTAGCAAGTTTTAGAGGGGTGAGACCCACTGTTTACCTGGGGTTTTAAATTCCAGAGAAAGAGAAATGAAGATGTCTTCCCTCAATCACCAACCAGGAGCATTTAAAGCACTCATTTCAGCCATGATGTTGGTTTAGGTCCACTCATTTCATTTCATTCTTACCTCAGAAATAAAGAATATCATCTACTTGCCAAGTGGCCTGGCTTGGAAGAGTGAATAAAGGCTACTGAAAAGCAACAAGAGAAAGGCACAACAGCTTTCCTGATTTTTCATGCTATACTTTAAAAAGAAACTGAAATTGGGCCTGACGACGCTTATTATTATTAACAAGCTCTCTGACATGTCCTTCATGGTGTGAGAAGGTGGTCCGCTCAATGAGGATGTGGATTGGGGGAGGAAGGGAGTGCTTGGACAAGCCACCTGAGAGAGTCAAATTCTATTTCTGATGGCCTATGTTATGGTCATCAATAGTTATGAATTCCCAGTTTCTCTTTTACTTCCAGATCTTAAATCACTGGGATTTAACTTTTAAGGTCCACCAATGTGAGATGCCAAACTCCTTGTGTCTGTCTGTCTTTGTCCCTTTCTCTCTCAGAAGCTTCTGGATATTCTGAGGCCAAACCTGAATGCTCAGATTCTGAGAGGACTCTTGTGCTGTAGCGGAACATTGGGACAGGCTCCCTGATTCTTGCCATATTGCACTCCACGAAGTTATTCCTAATATATCTAGCAACTACCTCTCAGCTGGCAGAAGGAAGAACACAGTCAACAAAACATGCCGCTAGGAGGAGTGGGTGGTCACTCAAAGTGACTTTCTTGGAAAACTCATGTTAGTAAAAAAGTTGCCTTAGCAACTAAAATAAGAAAAAATTAAAGAAGACCAGCTTACTCAGAGCCAGGGATGAAAATAAAGGTTTTTGCAATGAATATTTACAGTACATATTAAACATACATATGCTCCCTCCTTCTCCATTCCTTTCCCACACCACCCCAAAGATTCTCTCCTTGAGCAAATTTGAATCAGGTTCCTCTAAATATTCTTCCCAATCAGACCTCAACTCGTGGGCTTCTGTGCCTGTCTTTGCAATGCCCAATGTTAGCAAGAATCCTGCTAAGTTCGTTTAGCCAGAATCCCTGACCCTCAGTATCTGATTACCCTTGACATTTGACTGGGTTCTTCAACCACCACCACCTCCCAAATGATATCGAATCACCCTGGTCTGCCTTCAGCACAAAAAAAACCCTGTTATGTTGGTTTAGCCAAAATCTCCCCTTACCCCTGATGGTTCCTCTTAGTGATTTTCCATCCTCTGAGCCCCATCTGTTCCTTGGCTACAAATCCCCTGTCCTTGTTGTATTCAGAGCTGAGCTCAACCTCTCTCCCTTCCTGCAAAACCCCAATTGTGGCGGTCTCCAGGATACAGTCTTACCATTTTTTAACAAGTGTCAGAAATAACTTTTTCTTTAACACCCCCTTCCTCCCAAATTCTAAGAACAACAGGAGGTGCTTTGCAGACATGCTTGAAACATGGTGAGGCTGGTAAGTTCTTCTTTTCAGTAAAGCACTTCTAATAAAAACACAATTAGTTCCAGAATAATCAAATGCACTGAGCAAGTGATTAGACATATGATGACACAGAAGACATATAACAGAAGAGGCAGGTCAAGGAAAGAATGTTTTAAACCGTTGCTATATGGAGATAACCGACCATGTTGAGTAGAGTCACTAAAAGGAAAGGAATCACAAATGACTCCCATAGTGTTTCCCTTTGATATATGTATTTCCCACTTAAATAATTCAGCTTTTAAAAATGCTTTCCTTTACAGTAGCTGTATGATATGTCATTCCCTCCCGACTTTTGTCTTCTTAAACAGCTTATATTTAGGCCTCAAAGATACTCAGTTCTCATGAGCTCTTACGGCCAATTCTGACTCATCCCTTCTTATTGTGTCTAAAAGGAGTGCAGAAATGACTGCAACATACACACAAGAACTACTACTACCTTCTAGAGAATTCTGCAGTGAGTGAGTGAAGAGTTGGCTTCAGAAAACTGCAGTCCCAAAAACTTAGCATGTGGCCATCCTACATGGGGGCGGGGGGAGATGGAGTTGGGGGGTGGTTGGAGAGGTCTGCTGCATCATTTGGGCCATCAAGGAACTGATACTGGGACAGACGGGAAGTGCAAGGGATTCATTAGGGAAAATGCCCATGAAAGACAAAGGGGAGAGGAAGCAGAAGTAGGAGGGAGGGCCCTCAAAGCAGGAGGCAGGACTAACACCTGTGAAAGGAGAGCGGGGAGGGAGGAGGATGGGGTAGGAAGGGTCTCAGGCGGCATGCAGTATATCTGCACCATGTGGATGGGTCCCCCCAGAGCAAGGGCTGCTCACCAGAGGAGCCTCATCTCAGGCAGGAAAGGATGAGCTCCAGTATCTCCGCCATGGAAGTCCTTGGCTGGGGACCTTGGCATGTACATTGCAGAGGTGCTGAAGATGCTGTAGCTGGAGACTGCCCACTGACCACACTCTAGGGACAGGTGTCTCTTGGGAGATTTCAGGGGCACACCTCCCCAGCTGCGACAGACGGTATCTCTTGCTAACCCTTCTCCAGATCCCAAAAAAGGACCGCCAGTTCCAGTTCCTTGGCACTCTTAAAATTCTTTACAAATTAGGAACTATTTAAATAACAATAAAGTTGAGCCCAAGATAGGTAAGTAAAGACTTGCTGGATTATTGCACCTATTGAGTGATGAATGAATTTCTTGCTAGAGATAAAGCAGTAAATAAAAAATAACAGTCTGCTCTCATGGCTTATATTCTAATGGGGGGATTTTGACAAGGAACAAAAACAAGTAATATATCAGGAATTGATAACTGTAAAGATAAGAATATTAAAGGGTAAGAGGAATGTGTGTGTGTATATGTGCACACACGGTTTTTTGAAGTAAGATGATCATGAAGACCTCTTGGATGAAGTGCCTTTGGGCAGAACCAGAATGAAGTTAGCAAGTAAACCATGAAGACTGAGTGTATGCAGGACAAAGCAGTCCAGAGAGGGAACTGCAGATGGAAAGGCCCTGAGGTAGAGTGTGTCTCGTATTTTCAGGGAACATCCATGGGAAAGTGAACTGAAAGGTCATGCAGGGGACTTGCACGTAGGACAGAATGGGCTTGGAAATCAATTGGAAAGAGGTAGGAAAAAGGTTTATACCAGAAGAGGGGTGAACTCAGACTTACGCTCTAAAAAAAAAATCCTCCTTACTTATCCCTTGCAATGGTCCTGTGGGATAGGTATTATCACTCCAATTTTTCAAACAAGGAAGCTGTGGCTTAGTGCTTAGTGAGTTTAAGACTGGTTCATGATCCCATCTCTTGAGTAGTAAAGCCAAACTGAATCTATTTTGGCTTAACCCCAAGCCCATGCCCTTAACCAACCATGTGTAATTCAAGCTCTTTCAGAAAAAGCTCTCTGGAAAAGATTTGACTCTAAATACCACTTAGCTTAGCACAAAAATCCTTTCTTTATTTATGAAACTTGGCAGCTGGGCTTTGGTGAGCAAAAACTGGGCAACTTTTGCATCTCCCAAAGTTAAGAGGATTACCTGCCCTTTCAGGAGCTCGGGAGAAAGGAATCCACGGCAGAACAGTGGAGGTGCCGACAAAACTGTCCTCAGGGCAACTCTTTAGTAGAAAGAGTAGGTTATCCTTGAGCTTCACTGGCTCAGCCCACAGACTTCATTCCATGTTTTGGATAAGGCACCATTTCAGAGCAATTTCTTACTGTTTATGGCTTTGAGAGCAAGCAGTTTAAAAACCATGTGTTTCTTATTAATTTATCAGAATCAATATTAAGTATAAAAAAGAGTTCCTTGCTGAGAATATTTAATGTCTTTTTCAACTGACAGAAAATATTAGGTTCCTTTCATATAGTACATTTTACCTAGTTTTTGTTGTTGTTGTTCTTTTGATGTTTTTAAGTAGACATTGAAAAAGTCCTGGTTAATATTTTACTATCCATAAAGGCTGATTTTTATTGACAATAAAGTAGAGGTATTAGTGTTCTTAGGGACACATTCGCTGTTAGGGAAACAGGTGAAAAATAAATTTTTTCCATCCTCACTTCCCTAAGAGAATCAAATTAAGAATTCTTGGATATAATAATTTAATAATCATCGTCTAAAATAGATAAAGCAAATGGGTGGCTAAAAGAGCTAATCAGATCTTTAAATAGTTCTAGCTTCCATTACTGAACTTTAGAAAATATTAAAATTATATATATATATTTTACAGCATACATATTTTTTTAAAAAATGTTTCCCTGTGTAGGGGAGAAAAAAGCTTTCCTGGACCCTCTTTAGGATCCTGGTTGTGTCTAAAAATGAAACTGAGAAACACAGATTAGCAAAAGAAAAGCTAACGAATTTATGTAAAGTAAGTTTTACTTGACAGGGGAGCCTTCATAAGGAAATGAATAACCAAAGAGACAGTTAGACCTGAGTCTTTTTCTTCAAGGCTTGATGAAGAGGGTCAGTTACGAAGGAGTGTGACAGGTCAAGGCGTATGAGGTCAGTGCAGTAAGCTGAGGAAGACGCAGCAAGGCCTGCTGCTCATTCTGACTCTTCTCAGGGTCCCTTTATCTTTGAAGAGTGGAAAACTCTTTCGTCCAAATGTAGGGAGGGCACCTCTCACATGAGGGTTTTATGACCTGTTTCAGGGAGGAAGGCCAAGGGGGAGGTCGGACTGACCTTCCCGCTTCTGCTGTTTTCTCAGCCTCCCTCAACTTAAACTACTCAATATGCCAAGGTGCCATATTTTGGGGTAGTGTGACCTGAGGGCCATCCCTCATACCTGGCAGCCATCCTGAGTCATTATACACATAGCTGTGATTCGTGTATGTTCTCTTTATCAATACATCAGTTCTTGAGACTGGCTCCATCAACTACTGCATGTTGGGTAGTTGGCAATTCCTTAATGATGTGGAAAATGGTCTCATTTACTCCTCCCAACCACCTGAGGGCTTAAAGCGATGACTGATGTCAAGTGCTTAGCACTGTGCCTGGCACATTAAGTGGTTTAGAGAGCTCAATAAAATCTAGTATGTTCAACTCCTCTCGAAAAGGAAAAGTCTCTTTAACTGATCACTTCTTTCCCTGTCATCTGCATTGCCTGTTTGGGGGATATTAGCTATAAAAAGACTAAATGGATTTAATTATTTTTCCTTCTCAGGAAGCCTAAAACGCCTTACCTTGCCCTCTGCCTAATGGTTCTCAAACTTGAGCTGTATCATCCGAATCACACAGAGGGCTGTTAACACTAGGATTGCTGGAGCCTACTGCCACGAGTTTTAATTCAGTAGGCCTGGGGTGGGCCCGATAACTGCCTTTCTATCAAGTTCTCAAGTGTTGCTACTACTGCTGTTCAGGGACCAAACTGTGAGAACCACTGCAGGCTACCTAGTCGGAATCTTTCTGCTCAGCCTGTGACCAGCTAGGTATTCAGCCGTTTTATACCCTAGTTTTGCAATCTGTAAAATAAGGCTAAAAAGACCTCCCTAACATAGAATTTTTATGGAGTTTTAAAGGAACAATATTTTTATAGCATTTACACAGTAACACCATTTGTTCAGCACCTTGTAGTGCTCATGTGGCCGATATCTCTATTGTAAGCACTAAAAAGCACTGTCCTTAAAAACTACCAAAACCAGTAACAGCAAACATATTCCCTCATAATTTTTAGAAATGGGGAATTCACTCACATGAAGTTGAGTTTAGAGAAATGCAATTTTATTACTCAAGAAAGGACTGCAAAATGATTCACTTTAAAATATACTGTACATTGCATTTGACCGTTCATTTGTTCACACTTGAATTAACTCTATTACTTCAATAGCTAGACCACAGGCATTAGCAGAGTACAGCCTCAAAGAGAATGAGCAAATAGAATGAAGCTAGGATGTCTTTTGGGCCCCTCCCCCATCAGCCTGAGATCTGCCAGGCTGCACTTAGCAACCCTAGTTAAAGGAGGCCCTATACACCGTGCTCCTATGCACCTGCAGCCATAGGCTTGGATTGAAGGAGCTGTATTGAGCATTTTCCTATTTACACTTTAGGCTGAAGAGAAGCAATAAAGAATCAGCAGTATTATTTTAGCTGCTGAATTTTAACTAAATTCTTTAGCATAGCACAGTAATATTTCAGGGACCTATGTTGCTCCTTGGCTAGTTTCTTATGTTTTAATTTTATTAACTCATTATTTACGAACTTCCTGTTTTGTGTTGTATTGTTTTGGTCCCTTTAGCTCATCCAGAATCGAAAGTCACCCCAGATTCCTTCTCTAGTTGCCTAATGGATGCATCTCACGTCTTGCCATGAATAAGCAGTCCTTCCTGTACCCTTGAATATCATCAGTCTCAGTTTGAGAGTTTTCCATGAGACTCACTCAGACACTATTTCATGGGTGAAATGCTTCTATTCCTTAAGGAATAGAGTTATTGTCTACCCTTGTGAAAAAATGAAGAAAAGCAAACTCAGAGAAGCTTCACAGAGAGGGGAAAAAAACATAAAAATGAGAAGATAAGCAAAAACAAATAAACAAAAGTAGGGCATCTTAGAAAAGAAAGACAAGAGTGATCACTTATGCAGCAAAAGCTGATATAATTATAGAGAAAAGGGGAAAAAAGGAAGATAGCTAAGTTTAAAATTACAGTAATACATTTGTAAGAGAAAACAATGAACTAAAAGCATTTACCTGAAACTAAAAGTATCCTCATCACCATCAAAGCTAACTTGTTAATTATTTTTGTGTAACATTGTTTGTCTTCTAAGCTTGGCAGTTGAAACTATGGCCTATCAGTCAAATCCAACTGGCCCATTTTTGAAAATAATTTATTGGAACACCATTCACTCATTTACGAATTTTCTATGTTCTGTGGCTGCTTTTGTGCTACAAAGATAAAGTTGAGCAGTTGAGAAGAAGACTCTGTGGCTCACAAAGCCTGAAGTGTTTAATATCTGGTCTTTTACAGAAAAAGTATGTTGACCCCTGTTCTAAGACTTTTCAACATGAGATGATCAACGACATAAAAAGTACTTAAGACAACTGTGGTTGACTGCAAAGAGGGACACAATCATCTACCCCTTCCTGGACATGTGGTCTAGCAATGTGACTTTACAGCTCCTCCTATTAGAGAGTGGGAGGTGCCACCTGGCCAGGTGGCTTGCTTGGTTGGAGCATTGTGTGTGTACCAAAAGGTTGTGAATTTGATCCCCAATCAGGGCACATATGAGAAGCAACTGATCAAAGTTTCCCTCTCACACCTCGCTCTGGCTCTCACTCCTTTCTTCTATCTCTAAAAAAATCAATAAGCATATCCTCAGGTGAGGATTTAAAAAAAAAACAAACAAAAAAAACAGGGGAATATATGTTCCTACTTCTTGAGTCTGGGCTGGCCTTGTGATGTGCTTTGGCCTAGAGAATTCAACAGTAGCTTGGCTGTGCCCAAAAGAGAATAAACCCTGACTGCTTGCCGAAGGGCGGCAGACCAGCTGGGGGGGGAGATGCGACTGGCCTGCGGGGGCCATCCCAGATCGGATTATGCAAATGGTTTCTGTCTTAAACAGCTGAAGGGCATTAGGCTGTGCCACCCAAAATATGCCACTTTGGCATATGAATTTTTTGAAGCTGAAGGCAATTGAGAATCAACAGATGCAGGAAAAAAGCCTTTTCTGAGCTCCCCTTATCTGATTAAAAGCAGAAACTTCTGAGAAATGAGGACTTTCATAAAACCTCTTCAGGGAGTTTTACAGACACACATACCACCACCACCACCACCACCACCACCACCACCACCACCACCACCACCACCACCAACACTACTACCACCAGAAAGTACCAAGATGAGTCTGCACAAATCTTACTAAAATAACCCTTATCTCCCATTAGTTTCCCAATATATTTACCACAAGTTCACAATTTACCACCTGTAGAAGCCCAAAGAGTTACTCCTTTGTCTAGTCACTTTTCCACAATTTATTGTCCATTGTTAAAACTATGTAGGAGCTTCTAACTACTTTGGGTTTTCACTCTTTTCTGTGAAACTCCTGTGCATGTAAAAATATTAGCATCAATAAAATTTGTTTGCCCTTTTTCCTGTTAATCTGGCTTTTGCCAGTTTAATTTGCAAACCCCAGCCACTGAACATCACAGGGCAAAGGAAAAGTTTTCTTCCTTTGCACCATTAAGCTTTGGTGTGGTCTGATATGCAACAAAATTTGCTGTAATCATTGACCAATAATTGATCCTTTAAGCCTCTGTCTTTCCACTTTCCTAACCAACGTTCTTTTCTCCCTTTCAGGCTAATTGTTTCTTTTCAGATTTCTTACCACTTCCCCTACTGGAATTTCATACCAGGCTTCCTCTTACCCTATATGCCTCCCTGTAACTTTTCCATTTGGTCTAGTTTGAGTTCTGGTAATACCTACTTAGGAAAATTGTCTCTGATTGTTTCAGTACTTTTAGATTTCTCCATTTTCCAAATCCTTGGATAACTGTCTGTACAACCTAGTACTCTATGGTAGACACTTCATTTAACACCTTTGTTTTCACTTCTCCAATCAAGGCACAGCATGCTTTTCATCGAGGACAGGGGCCCCTTCTTTCTCCAGTTCAACACTCAGAGGGCTGATGGCAATAGACGGTGGGTCAGTAAACTCTGTGATGTGAAATTACTCTTCCAAGCTTATCCACAAGTAAAGGAGCAAATGTGCTCTAGGAGCCTATGTAGCCAGAACCTGGACTATCCTGGATTTCTGTTAATCAACCCGTCACTCTGAGGTAAGGCAGAGAATAAAATTTGGGAGAAACTAAAAGCCATTTATCGGCAGAATCTTTGAGTCTGATTATTAGTGCTAAGAGTTGACTGGTAGCTCTTTAAGGTTTCCAACAGGTTCTGTTAAGGTATTGGCTGAACATTTTATACAAGAGACATGGTCTCAGCCTTAGCGGAATCTTTGCTTTGAAGAAATTTGCTTTGCTACACACACTGGGTGGCTAACACACTCCTACCAGGAGCCTCTAGCATAGACATATTGTCCCCATGCGAGGTGAGAGGGACGATCTGCCAGACAGGTGAAAGGAGTAGCTCAAGGTCATAATTTGTAAATGTCAGGGTCAAGGCTCAAACCAGGGTCTTCTGTCTTCAAATCAGCTTACTTTCTGGAACTTTCCATATGATATAGACTTTTCCTTAAATGCCCAGTGCTTGGATGACGATGAGCTCTAAGCTTTGAGGGTTTGAGAGTATTGATAACATTATCAGCACTATTGTTTTAAAGTCTGGTTGAGAGGTAGGAACAGGCCGGTGTTTTTGCAAAAACCTGGTTGACGTCATTTTTTGCAACTTTGGGTTCTTTCAGTGTTCAGACCAACTGATTAAGTACCCAGGTGCCTAGTCACAGCTTTCCTCTTGTGTGAGAGGAGTCACATGGCTATGATGTGACTCTAAGAGAGGTAACTGAAGGCTGATAGGTAAGAGATCATATAATCCTCAGGTGAAAAAAAGATACTCTTCAGACCCACCCAGGTTAACATCTGCTCTTTTCTAGCACAGGGATGTTAAGAAATTGTCTGTGGAGATATAGCCAATAAGAGGAAGGAATATGACTGCAGCTCACCTTCCTTAAATTCCCAACGTCTCCAGCTACAATGTCCTATCTCCTGCGTGCACTTGGCCCATGCCCCCAGAGAGCATTCTCCAAACAGCTACCACCATATCTGTGTCCAAATGTAAATCGAATCATGTCAATCCCTGTTGAAAAATAGCTTCCCATAACAATCAGGAAAAAAAAATCCGAACTCCTTGTTTCGGTTCTATACCACTGATTCTCACACTTGAGTGTGCACTGGAGTTCTTTGGGGACTTATTAAAACATATATTGCTGAGTTCAACCCAGAGTTTCTGATTTATCCATGAGAATTTGCATTTCTAATAAGGTTCCAAGTGATGCTGACAAAGCTGGTCTGGGGAGCACACTTGAGAGCTGCTTGCTGCTCTACATGATGAGCGTCTGCCTACTTTCCAGACTTCTGTTTTTAACATGTGCCCACACATGATGCCCACTCCAACCAAGATGCCAACAATGGCCCTGGGAGTGAAGGGCTGAGAAAGGAGGAAAATGCATCCATTTGTTCATCCTATTTAGATAGTTTAGTATATTTTTCAATCCCTTCTTTGCTCAATTAACCTTTAACTAAATCCTATGTGAGTTCTATTATATGCAAAATGTTTCTTATTACAGAAAACATGACAATAAATACCATTCATTTCAAGAAGTGGAAGCACAAAGCGCATCCGTAAATGTACTTCTTCTCTGGCATTCTCTTCATTTGCATTAGTCTGCTCAGCATCTTGTGCCGGAAATCTCTACCTTGTTTTATACTCATTCTCGCCTTCTATATCCCCCAGGTTAGGAGAGTCTCTAATTCCTTTTCTTTCTCGTTTTAAAAACTTATTTATTTTTTTTTTTTGAGAGAGAGAGAGAGAGAGAAACATGGATTTTGCCATTCCACTCATTCATGCATCCATTGGCTGACTCCTAAATGTGCCCTTCCTGGGAATGAAACCAGCAACGCTGGCATATCTGGATAATGCTCCAACCAACTGAGCAACCCAGCCAGGGATCTAATTCATTCCCATACTCCACCTCTCCCCTTATTTCCCACATGTGCAAATATCTATTGGGTTCTTGAATCACACCTTTTCCCTCCCAGACGATTCCTTTGGGAATCCAGCCAGACCCACTTCCCAGTCATCATTCAGGCCTTCATCTTCTCTGCGAAATGCCAACCAAAGACTCCCTATAGCTTTCACGATGTCATGAAAGGCTAATCATGGTGTGGACACTGCCCATCTCTGTAGCTTCAGCTGCTCTTCTCTACCACTGTCCTTCTGCCCCAGCAAGTCAAGCCATGTGCCCCAATTCCACACCCATGCTCTTGCCCTCAACTTAGCTGTGCTTTGATTAGCTGACTGACTCATCAATTGAGATTCAGCCCCAAGGGAGCCTGCTCTCTGAGGCCACTCAGGTCAGTCCCCTGTACCCGCTGCCCTTCCGGTCTTCTCACAGCACAAGGAGCACAATCCTACACCTTCCTCATCACAACTTGACTGTGGGCGAGAGCGTGGGGGTGCGGCTGGCACAGCATCTGGGGCCATATGCTCAGGGCCTGCAGTTTCAAACTGAGACGTCCAGACTTAATTTGGTGTATAAGAACGTGATTATCAACACTTTTTTTGTTTGTTTGTCTTAAATGTCCAATTCTAGTAGGGACTGGAGCTTGAAAAAAGAGGGACTCACGTCAAAGCAGCCAAGAACTGAACTGATATTCACCAGGCACATGTAACAATAAGTTCTGTAGAATATATATTTAGAAATCGAACTCCGTTTAACTCATTTCCCTACTTCTTCGCTGGCTCCCCTCACTCTAAATTTGAAATTGTATTATTTTTGGTTTTGTAATTGGCAACTTTTACACTTTAAATAATGAACGCAAGCCTCTATTTCATGTACCATCAACTATATCAAGATTGTCTCCCGCTTAGAGTGCTAACTTTCCTCCATTCCTCTAACCCCTTGCAGTTTCCAGTACCTGTCAGCACCCTTACCTTATGTAAAGTTAGTAACTTCTTCATTCTCTTTTGTCAATAATGATTAAATGTTTTGCCTACTTTTAGGTTGATTCTAAAAGTTGAAAGGATCTATCATGATTACTATCATTATGTAAGTATCCTTCTCTGTTAAATATGCAACAATTTCATTTTCTACTCTTTGAGCCCAATATCCTGACCTTTTAGGTCAGCTTAATTATCCAAAACATGGGAGCAAGATACATAGTTGGCTATATATCCTGCCAACATTATACAAGAGCGCTATTTAGAGACCCGCCCAAAAATAACTTATTTCTGTAGAAGAAAGTACCTTTGTTTGGTTTATTATTTACCACTGTTTAGTGCCCAGATTCTTTGAAGTTAGGTAGATAAGCTGCAGCTGTTTTTTGGCCTATAGAGATGCATATGATTTGCGTCTGGTAGAAAAGACCACCGCAGAGATTAGTTTTTTGCCCCCTAGAGCAGTAACCAGTTTTGTATCTCACTGATAATATTGTTTCAACTCTTCTTTCCTGATGGTATTAAAACTCTCTTCCTCCAACGCACTTAGAACTAACTTTATCATCATGCTGGCGTCCTCACTGAGGAGTTAAATACATCTTTAAATGAAAATACTTTCCACGAGGGTTGTGTTTTTAGTTTTTTGAAAATTATTTTTGAAAAAGTCCTCGCTTCCCTGATGAGCAGCTGGGGTGTGTAGGTGGTCTGGGCCCTTAGGGGCTTCATCATGCAGCCCACCCTTTGATTTAAGAACCTCCTGGGAAATCTGGCCTGTCCTCTCAGCCTGACTTTAGGTTTGTTCTGATCCTGCACTTTGATGTTCCTCTGGGCTTTACAATGGCTATAATTGTTTCTGTTTTCCTAGCAGTAGTGGGCACCAAATGTTTCCATTTATGTGCATGTAGGGGACAGGGAGGAGGTGGCAGGTAGAAGGGAGTAAAGACTAAGTATTTACCAAAAAAAGGCACTCAATCTGGGCGGCTTGCCTCAGATGCATTCAAGGCCCATAGGTGAGAAAAAGGGGTGGCCCAAACTGGGATCTGTGATGTGGGGAGGGTTGGCCCAGGCGTCATCTGTAAAACTTTTAAATCTCTGGTCCAGCTGCCCCTAAGAAATGATTGATGAAATTGTAGGTTCCAACTAAATGAACTGAAAATTGTTTCTTTTTGTTGGGAAAAAAGAATGGTATTCAAAAATCTGGTTGTACAATCACTTGAGCTGATTGTCCAGAATTGTGCAGTCCAATACGACAGCCACAAGCCACATGTATCTATGTCAGTTTTCATTAAAATTAAATGAAATTGAGAGCTCAGTGCCTCAGTGCCACCAGCCACACTTCAAGTGCTGCATGAACAGCCAGTGTGGTAGCGGGCAGCACAGACTCAGCCATCACTGCTGTGTTCCCATGGTGATCACTTTTCTTTAGGATAGCAGCGTTCTTCTTAACTGTAAAGTTCTTTTAAATTTTGTTTATTTGAAGTACATACTTGGCCTTTCAAGGTTATGCAACAGAGAAGAAGGTCTCAGGAGTTTGGATGGGAGAATCTGAGGTGAAAAGGAAGTCAAACTGCTCAGGAAAACAAGGGACTAGAATTTTCCATTTTTCTACTTTGGCTTGAAAGGGATAATTTTTTTTTTTTTTAATATTCGAGAAGAGGTGTATGGAAAAGAGGAAAAGGGTAAATTGGAAAAGGACTCTGGGGGAGAGATTTAAAAAGAAAGAAACAGGAACATGCATCTTGGCGGGAGAGTGGGCAAAAGAGGACAAACAATGAGACATCCTTCAGCAGGGCTGACTATGAAATTATATGGTCTCAGATACTTAATCTGAATGTGTCCTGGTGTGGTGCTGCAGTTCTCTGCTACCATCCAATCTTCAGTAAAAGTCTATTTCACACAATGTCCTTGTTCCTGGAACTTGGTGATAATAATGGATTTAGGAAGAGAAACAAACTAAACCTGGCAGCAGAGTGGTAAGAAGACACTGGGGATATGACTAATCATCAAGAGAGTTTAAGCTCCTAGGAATTCTAGGAAACACTGGGAGAGCCCTGAGTAGCCAGGGGATAGGGCCTCCAGCCCCTTTAATATGGATATCAAAGGAAAGTCTGGAGTTAGAGGCATTTGGGTTGCATGTGTTTTAAAAAGCACTGTGTTTCTGTCCTCTGCAATACAAAAATCTCTATTTAACAGATTTCCTAACAAGCATTGCTTAGAAACAAAATATATTTTGCATTTGAGTAACTTCTAATCTAAGTCAGATAAAAAAAAAACAGATTCAGAAATGGTATGGGTATATAATCAGAGTGCACATTGCAGGTTGCTATAGTTTCTGAAATTTTGGGTTCCCTCAGAGAAACCCCTTTGTAATGCAGGAATAATAAAATAAGGCTTAAATACAGTTGCACTGATTATATTTATTGACAAGATGTAATTTTAAAACCATGGCTAGTAAACACTTTTTTCCTGACGCAGTGGGTACTCACCTACTTCTCTGACTTCTTTGAACCAATCAGTGGGTCACAATATTTACCTGATCCTTCAGGCCATTATGATAGTTGTCATATGGTGCAGAAGGCATTTATGTCCCGTCACACGTGGTCCCTTTGCCGTGACGTTTTTGGGAGCCTCAGGTTATGTTTTCTCTAATTCTTGTTCCTCCCGCTTGCTGCCAGCTGTCATTTCTCACTGCTGTTTACATACAAACTATAGAAACAAACCTTTTTTGTTTATTTTGTTGCCTTGAATATTTTAATGGCCGTGGGTCCAAAGAATTGAGTCTTATAGGATTGGGAAATAATAAGAAAAACTAGCTACAGTCCACTTGAAATACTACTTGGTTTTCTGGTTTGATATATTGTTATAAAGAGATTTATTTACTTTATGAGGTTCATTTTTTAAGTTTTTGCTTAAACTAGCACTTAACAAAGTTGAAAGCTTAGCTAGATGTATTTCATACTTGTTCATGATTTCTTTCCTCCTAGTTTTACCTCATTTTCAGAGGAATCTGGGAAAAAAGCCAATGCCTTTAGAAGCGCAAGTAAGCAGTATTTTCTAAATGTTAGTTGTGATCATTAATAACCAAAGAAATTCATAAGAAATAAAAAATGATTCCATGATGATGAACTTCCAGCTCATCAAATCATATTTTACTTTATTTATCAAAGAAGGACCTCTTTCTCTAATATGTTTCTGCTTATATCATAGTAGTAGAGATATTCAAGCAGTGGTAACACTGAATCACTTCAAAATGACCTTGTATGAGTAACTGGAAGCCACATAGTATTTTTAAATTATCCTACAGTTTTCCAGAGCCTCGGGAAACTGCCTTAGAAACCACAGATCTTTTGGGACACTCTAGCTGATTCAGGGAGAGGTGTCTCTCATCAACTCAGAATGAAGGGCAATGGACATCAACTTGCTGGCACTGGTACCCAACTTAGGCCTGGCTTACCTGGGATAAGGATTTAGAAGTGCATCTAAGCTAGCCCTTGGTTCTCTTTGGCAAGGTGTATAAAGGGGATAACAGCAGTCAACTGCAACAAATTTACTTTGCATTAGGCTTGAACTATATCAGATTATTCATACTGGTAATTTTTAACTTAAAATATAAAAATATATGGTCTACCCTAATATTTGGAATCTGTTGAAGTACACAGGGGTACTAACATGTACCTCAAAAATTACCAAGTCCCATCACCATTGCAATTATCAATAAAATGAACAAATCAAAAAAAAAAACAATCAATAAAACCAGACAGAGTTGGAATCAATTGTGTCTAAAATCCCCTTTGATACTAGATGTCTACGGTGAGTTTAGCAGTTGAAGGCATTCTGCTAGTCCCCAGAGAGAAATAAGCAAAATATGGCCCTTGACCTAAAGAAAATCAGAGTATAGTAGAAGAGATAGAAACATTAAATAAAGACAAATGCAGTGTAATAGATGAAAGGGTAAGTTAATAGTAGCACAAAGGAGTCATCAGTTCTTATTGAATGTGTCAAGGAAGATATCAAAGAGGTGGAGAATTCCCATCTGGGTTCTGAAGGATGAGTAGGAGTTCACCAGTCTAACGAGGAGGAACAAGTTTATTTCAGAAACAGAGGGCAGCATACACAGAGCATGTAATAGAATAGTTTATTGGCAGAACTAGTTTTTATAGCTAAAACAGAGACTATGTATAGGAATTTGGTAGGAAATGAGGTTGTAGAAATAGGCCTGAGCCAAATTATGGAAGGCCTTGTATTTCATTCTGACATGTTTCCTTTATCCTATATTAGCGAGCCATGAAAGCATTTTAAATAGAGGACAAACAGGCTCTGATATATACTTTCAAAGGGTTACTCTATGATCACAACTATGAAAGAGAAAAAAAGAAAAAAGAAAACCATATAGAAAGACTAAAGGAAAACTGCCAAAGAATTAAAAGTGGCTGCATCCAGGTGGTGGAATATTATTATTTTTTTCTTCTGATAACAGAATGCAATTAGCTGTTGCTTTCTGAGAAGTAGTAAAGTTTCAGTCATACAAATAGCTGTCATTTCAAATGCTTTAATTCAATACAAAATATAGCAACCACATTGGGAACCGTAATTTGCCTTTCTCAATTTTGTTTACTCACAAAGCAACTATGGGATAAATCTAGAGCATATTAATGATGCACATTTTGGAAAAACAAAGTCAACAAGTACTGAGTCACATAAACACACAGATGTCATGCAAAGGCCTGACAGTCTGAACCTCTGGGAGGGCCACCACATACATTCAAGTGACTGTGAAAGGAACCAACTCTCACTCTAATGAAGTCTTCACAAGTTTTACGTTTCACCGTGTCTTAGAGGCAACAGAGTTTCACACACACACCCTTCTCCAATTCGCCTCAAATTCAAGTACAATCTAAGAAAAACAGGACATTTAAAATGCTAAGGAGGCTTCAACCTACCTTCTTCAACCTTCTAATCAGATTGGGGGCCGGAAAGCCCCCGCCTTATGAAAAGCCTGAGCTAACTCGCCACCTTGCAAGAACAATAAATGACAGAAGCAGAGGCATATAAAGTTTAGGTCAAGCTGTTCTGTATCAATGAAACCAGCAAAGCAAATGACTAGCGTGAAGTCCAATCACCATTACATTTATAACAAATAGGAAGTTTTATGTGGAAAGCCTGCCAAAAGCATTTCATTAAGCAAAAACTGTTCCTACATGAAACCCATCTGTAAAACGAAGATAATAATAGCAACAACCTTATAAGGTTATTGTGAGGAATTAAAGAAAACACATAAAATGCTTTAGAAGGCTGTCTGGCACACAGTGAGCTCTCAATAATTTATAGTATCATTATCATTACATCTAGCACATGTTAAGTACTCAATAAATACAGTATTACTATCATTATTATATCTCATACCTTGCCTCTTTCCAACTATTCCAACTTATAAATTTCAAAGATGTTTTTACTTCTGTCAAAGACTACTTACTCAATCCTGTAATTAAAACGAAATAATTATAAGGATGTTTTGAGAGAAAACATTAATAACACCTCTTTACCTCTTCATATCTGTCAAAAATTGCTCCTTCTTGCAAAAAGGAAGGAACTTCCTTCTGCCAGTTGAATTCGTAAGGTTTGGCCATGGTTATATTCAAGACCTAAAAATGAAAATGAGTATCTCATTATTATACAAATTTAAAAACAAGCGAAGATCAAAGGCTAATCACTTTACGTGTCTGTGAAAGCTTTTCTTCATACACATGGAGTAAGTACACAAATTGTCTTTTTTCTTTCTTTTTCCCTTCATCTGACTCCAACTTCCCGTCTCCTTGTCTCTAATCCTGGAGAAATAATATAATTAAAAAATACCAGAGGCGATCATTTCTGAAGTTTCCCCTCCCTCTTCAAATCATATAAAATAAGATACCCATTATCAGATGGCATCAGATAAAAGAAGGAAACCACACACTGAACCCTGTACATAGCAGAGGGCTGCTGCAACGCCTGCACGGCAAGCCTGGAGGTTCATGCAGCAAAAGCGCACAGGGTGATGAACTGCAGAATCAGGTGGAAGTAGCTGGAATTTCTCATCACCCTTGGCCCTCTCTTCGGCCTTTTACAACTCCTCCTTACTTGGGCCACTCAGGAAACAAGAGAATGTCTGCTTTCCAGCAAAGACTGAGATTATAACTTTGAAAGAGAGCCCGGGCATTGTTCAGGGTTGCTGCTTGCACCTAGGAAAAGCTGGATGTTCCTTTTATCCCCCTTTCTTAGCATTGTGCACTGTGGTGTACATTCAACAGCTGCAAGCAAGTCATTTTAAATGAAAAGGTGGGCACCCACCAAGAACTGCCAAATACTTAAGCAACACCAAGAACGTAGGAGATACACATCAAACACAGTATGTAGAAGGACTTATATCCAAGAAAACAGAGTTAACAGCACCAATAGCTTTGGCTTAGGTATAGCTGATATCCTGAGAGGGAGGAGAGAGTGCATTCTGTTCCCAAAACTAATTAACTAGAAATTCTAGAAATTTTAGAAAAGATTGTTGAAATCAAACTTTTAAGAGTCATAATTTTTTAAAATGTAAAGAACTATAACAGCTATTAAAATATGAATTATAAAGAGAGCTCAGATGAAGTTGAGCCAAGGAATTCTAAAAGAATACAACACACAAAAAAACAGGATGCATGACAACAATTTAGAGAGGCGGAAAATGGAAGCAGAAGGTTTAACAGCCATATACATATTTTTCTCTCCATCTCTACCTATCTCCATTTCTTTCTCTTTCTCTATCTCTATCTCTATCTGTCTCTACCTCTATCTTTTCTTCCTTTTCTCTTTGTACCTCAGATACTCTATACACATATAACACTCTCAAAATCTAATCATGATTAGGCCATAGAGGAAACCTCAGCATTTTTCAAAAGGCCGAAATTATGATCACCATACTTGTCAATCCAAAGTGGGCCAACTTAAAAATTAATGACAGAAAGTGTGTGAAATCTGTACACATAAGAAAAAGAAAACTTATGCACATACTCCCAAATAATTCTTGAATTAAGCAGACTAGTCAAAGCAGTAATTATAAACTTCTTAGAAAGAAATGATAGGAACATTATGCATCAAAACCTAGATATGTTTAAAAAAACCCTAGAAATGTAACTTGCAGCCAAAAATGGTACAAGAATGATCAGGAAAGTTATTTATGAATATTTATATATTGGATAAAAATTAGGCTAGTGTTGGGGAGAAAGAGAGGTATAGAAAGATGAGGGAGAAGGATGATGAGGAAGAAGCATAAACACAACATTCACAATGAAAAGTGGGGTGTGATTACAAAAAGGAAAAGGTAAAAACTATAAGAGAATACTATGTATAACTTATCAAAATATTTGAAAACGTAAATAATGTGGAAGGTTTTCTTTTCTTTCTTTTTTTATACATTTTTTAAAAAACTTATTTATTTTTAGACAGAGAGGAAGAGAGAGAGAAAGAGAGGGAAAGAAACATCAATGTGTGGTTGCCGCTAGCACACCCGTACTGGGAACCTAGTCCGCAACCCAGGCATGTGCCCTGGCAGAGAATTGAACTGGCGACCCCTTGGTTTGCAGGCTGGCACTCGGTCCATTGAGCCAAACCAGCCAGGGCAGAAGTTAAAAAAAAAAAGCAGTTCAAAAATGCAGAATACTTTAACAGACCAAAGATCTAGGTAGTAATTGAAAAAATAATAGAAGATTAGGCCCATATGGTTTTACTGGTAAGTTTACCAAATATTCAAGGAAAAGGTAAATCCTGTGTGCCTACCTTTTTAGGACACACAAAAAAATTAAAGCTACTACCCAACTCATCTCACAAGTCCCATTATCAGATCCTGACAACACCGTAATGGGGTTAATGAGAAACCAACCAACTGTAGAGATGGTTATCTCTTACAGAGAAAAATTCTAGCTAAAATATAAACAAATCTATGCCAGAAAGTTATTAAAAGAATAATTCAAAATGCTTTAACACTGAAAACAAATCAATGTGATTCACAATGAGATTAAAGAGAAATTGAAGAAGTAACCCTCAATAGCCCTGCTCCAGGTTTCCCATCCTCCGTGGCGGCCTGTCTTGGGGTGGGGGAGAATATATTTTTCTTGGACACCCCAATTTCTGGACCCCATTACATTAATTTTCCAGGGAAAAGAGCAGTCCAGGCATTTGGAAATTTACCAGTGAAGGCGATTCTGAGAAGCTACATGGCAGTTAGCCATGTGATCCATTCTGTTCATACTTGTACCTTAACATATGTTTATTTTCCTTAATATTCTTTATACCTTTATTAGGCTTTAAAGAAAAAAAAGAGAAATATCTAGTTTATACGTATCTTGACATATGTCACAAGATAAGGTACACCTGAATGTGAGAGGTCTTTAACACATACAAAACAGGAAGCCACAGAATGGTATGAATAGTGTAATACCATTTATGTAATCACACACACACACACAAACCTACATATTGCTCTAGGTACATACATACATATATATATATGTAAATTATTTAAAACCTTTGAAAGAACCTTCCAAATTTATGACCCTGCTTAAACTTCTGGGGAGGAAATAAGGACCTAGGCTGAAAATCAAAATCTCTTTAGTGTTTACCTGCAGCTGGATATTTTTATTATGGGAATATATTCTTACATTATGTGTGCTTGTGTAAATAAAAATATGCAAATTTCAAAAAATGTTGAAATCATACAGATAGGTAGATTCATTATTCTTTAGTCTCCAAACAATTTAAAGACGATGAAGAATATATTGGGTCATGTTTCAAGGTAGCTTTCTCATAATGGCCACCATTGGTGTTTGAGGAGGAACTTCTCCATTACTTATTACTGACCAGTTAAAAGTTGGTGGAAGCATGAAGGGCATCCTAACCAGGTCAGCTAACGTGGGAAGCAGGCCTCCATTCATCAGCTCCAAGGCCTCCCATGTAAAGCTAGGAAGATGAGCTAGGATGCAGAGAGAGTGGGAGAAGGGGGAGGTACTTTTCACCAGTCCATCCATGTGTAGGTTGGTCCCTGTCTTGCTCCCTCCTACAATGACGGTAACTGGGTTTCTCTTCCTGTCTTTCCATCTCCCTCTTTTCTCAGTTTGTCCTTCTCTGTGTCTTTCCATTTCATTTCTCAGTGTCTGTCTGACACACACACACACACACACACACAGAGTCTCTTCACACAAGGCAGCATAGATGCAAGCGTCTATTGCAATGATGTGCATTCATGCCTCCAATGCCATAAAACAGATCTACAGATAAAAACAGACATACACACCCCCTCCATCTGTTATGAATATGTTGTTCAGAATAACCAACTACAAGAACCCAAGTATGTACATTAAAGACAGATGAAAAAAACAAAACAAAACAATATGGCAGCCTCCCTGGTGGACCAAGACTGTGGAGAAGAGTGGGTGAAAACCTGTCTTCTGCAGACCTTTACGTGTTCTCACTCCTGCCAACTATGCCTTTCAATATTTCCCTTTGGTTTTATTTTAAAGGGAATAGCAAGCGACAAGAGACTTCTGATATAAAAAAGGTCATGTTAAAAATGAAAATGTAGAGGGAGCTTGTATCAACTTGCATCATGTTTCATTGGCTAAACTCTGATTTCCCCAGGATCCTTTAGACAGAGGGGAAAAGAGAGAAAAAAAGAGCACACAACAAATATCCTCAGTATATGATGTTTTTTAGACTCCAATACTAACCTTACTACTAAAACATTCATCTCTACCTTGGGTACCAATTTCATCAAAATGGTCTTATTATGTGAAGGGCTTTGGTAGAGGCTAATGGAAAAAGGAGGGTGATTTTGACCTTGATCTCTAAAGCCTTCTGCAGTGGAGGTAGGAGCTCTTTTTATTGCTTACTTTCTCAGAGCTTTTGGGGTTCTGAACAAGGTAAAAGGCATTTTTGCAAAATGACCCTGTGTTTCCCCCGTTATAAACTAGGAGCTATTCTTCTCAGTGTCTCTGAAATACTTCCGAGGGCCGGTCGTTAGGGGCAGCAACTGGATTACTGTATACTGATGGTACAACTATGATCTACAGACTAGAAAAGGCTGACCCAGCCAATCGTGTTTAACAGCAGTTTGATCCAGGTAATTGATTTTCAAATGGGAACAAATGAAGGTGCATGTTGTAGTCCAACTGACTCCAGAGAGAGTTAAAGGGGCAGTTACTTCTTTTAAAAGGGATGGAATGGGGGTCTGGTCACTCTATAACTACATACTTTTTGCAATTATCTCAAAGCCCCATATGCAGCTAACTAATTTAAAAATAAACAAAAAGCAAACAACACTTTTACTGGGTCATGCCAAAGGTTCCTCTTCCAAACTCTCTGGCTTTCCTTCCAAGGCCTCACTCACAAGATACTTCAAGGTTCAATAGCCTCCTCCACCTCCTAGAAGAACACCACCTCCTCATTCAGAGCCCACAAGAAAGGGCCCTCCTCCTTCAGGGACACGGAAAGTAGAGGAGAATTTAGACAAAGAAGGGATATACGAGTATAATTTGGCAATTTTTCCAGGGTAAACACCTTAAGCAGCAGCTGGAAGAAGGCCAGTGTGCTTTTCAAAAGTCTTATTGTTTTTAAATTCTTATGCAACTGGAACGGATTAGCTATTGCACTGGCTGCAGAAGGGAAAGTCTCTGGACTGCAGAGCCTGACAAGGAGGGGACAAAAGAGGAGAGTCCTAAAAGGCCTTGTTTCACAGCATTGGCAAAACACTCCTTCGAAAGAAGATGACAAGAAACTGGAGGAGTTTGTAGGAGGACAACAAGGTAAATCAAGTAGGTTGTTGGGGACGAAATATTCAAGTAGGACATGTACATCATCCATAAAGGAGGCCTTGTATCTATTCATTCATTCATCCAGCCAGTTGGCATGAACCAAGGAAGAGGAGTTCTGTTTGTTGGCCTACTCTGCTATGCACATCTTTAAATCTGCTAGGTAGTCTTTAAGATTTACCAGACCACCTATCCCAGATACGCTGGTTCAATTACTGAGTCAACTCTGCCTCCTTAGGCCAGCTGGGTCAAACATTGGCAAAGAACTTTTTGTTTCTGGATATATGCTTCCTATCCTGGTAGGCAACTGACAGAGGGAAGTTCATGAACTCAGGTGTGTTTAAAGTAGGATAAACAATGGTCCCAAAAAGATCTGGATCTCTGAAATCTCTGAGTGTTATCTTAAATGGTGAAAAAAAAATCTGGAGATGCTAT
Source organism: Pteronotus mesoamericanus (assembly GCF_021234165.1). Classification (NCBI taxonomy): domain Eukaryota; kingdom Metazoa; phylum Chordata; class Mammalia; order Chiroptera; family Mormoopidae; genus Pteronotus; species Pteronotus mesoamericanus. The sequence goes on along the minus strand of NW_026555105.1, from coordinate 28,037,915 downwards.
TAAGTAAAGGGTCCTGATATGGGGAGATTATCTTGTGACATCCTCATGGGCTCTAAATGCAATCACAAGTGTCCTTTAAAAAGGGAAACAGAGGGAGATTTGACACAGGCAGAGAAGGAAGAGGCAATGTAGTCACTGAGGCAGAAATTGGAGCTATGAGGCCACAAGTCAAAGAGTGCTGGCAGCCACCAGAAGCTACAAGAGGCAAAGAGTGGATTCTCTCCCCCAGCCTGGAGGGAGTGTGGCCTTGCAGACACCTTGATTTCTAAATTTTGCTCTATAGAACTGTTAGCTAATAAATTTTTGTTGTTTTTAGCCAGTACTTTGAGGTTTGTTTTTTTTTTTTTTTTTTTTTTTACAGCAGCCCAAGGGGAAAAAACACATTGGGCCAACTGAAGCTGGACATCTTCCTAAAAGGCCTAGCAAGTTACCAAATCACTCTGAAAAGGAGTAGGCATAGCTCTGCCTTGGAGGGATGGACATTTAACATACATCTGTTCAACTGAATTGAAGACAGAAAGAAAAGTACAGAATAGAATGTCACCTAGAAATGAAATCAGGTAACTCCTGTCCTTCTATTCCAAAGCCCATTTGAAGAGCAAAGATATTTCTACAGTGTACCATACCCCAGGATTCAGATGTCTTTTTAACAGTTTTGCACCCTTAGCAATGAACACAATTTTAAATAAAACTTGTAGCTTCCTCCAAGCCAACCAAGGCATTTTCAACTTTTTGTTTCTGTTTGTGAAGAAATGAGTTTGTTTGAAAAAGCATTTGCTTCCACTTGATAAGCATATAACATTCAAGTAATAAATTTATAAATTTTAAGGGTAACTTCTATCTTTTACTTTCACAAGTTCCATAAGGAATTAATCCCTTCCTCATCCAACCATAAAAATCCCATTAAATAACCCAGAACCTCATATGACACCATGATGAGAACAACCAAGATTGTTTTCCAGACACACGGTGTTGAGATAAAATTTCCACTGACGAAAAGTCAAGCGGATTCAAGTGTCTTGCTCTTCAATCTTTAAATAAGATATCTTTATATTTCTAAAAACTGATGGACAGCTAGGTCAGATCATCCAGAGCTTTTAAATAAACAGCTTTATTTCAAGCACAAATCTAATTTGACACTGATCTATAGCACCATTAATGACAATTTTCCCCATTTGCTAAAAATACCTCCATTTTCATTAAGCCATTAAATAACCTTTTAAAAATAATATAAAAGGTGTAAGATTAAGAAAATGATAGCAGTGAATGCTATTAAGTGTTGGGGGTAAGGACATTCTTGTATAGTTTGGTGGAAAAGAATTTTGAAATATACTTCTACAGCCTTGAAATGTCCATATTTTTGATCTAGTTATTCTACTAGTAGGATTTATTCTAAGTAAATGTATAGAAAATCTATGTGGTAAAATGATACACTCTATTGTGCTATTTATGGTAGAAAAATATTGTCTTTGTATAAGCCTCACTAAGCAATTGCTTAAATATACTATCGTATTTAAATATTCTGTGCCCATTAAAAATAATGCTTTCAAGGATAGTTATTAGCTGAACAACAGCAAATTTAGACAACAGCAAATTTAGAAGTTTCTAAAAATATTCACAACCCTTGTCAAGAAATTACAAATGCTCTGAGCATACTATTAAACAAGTAAAAAATTGTCTGCAAGAATGATCCACATTTTTATGTGTTATATACATATTTCTTATACACATACAGATATGTATTGATTGATTGATTGATTGACTGAGGGGCAGGGAGGGAGAAAGAAAGGGAGGAAGCCCTGACCAGTGTGGCTCAGTGGGTTGGGTATCGCTCTGCAGAGCAAAGAGCCGTAGGTTTGACTTCCAGTCAGGGGCACATGCCTGGTTAGTGGGTTTGGTCCCAGGTTGGGGGTGCCTGAGACAGGCAACTGATCAATGTTTCCCTAACATCAATGTTTCTTTTCCTCTCTTTCTCCCTCCCTTCCCTGCTCTCTAAAAATAGATAAATAAAATCTTTAAGAGAGACACAGAGAGAGAGAAACATCGATGTGTGAGAGAACCATTTGCCAGTTGCCTCTCCCACACACCCCAAACCTGGCCTGCAACCCAGGCAGGTGCTCTGACAGGAATCACTGGCGCCTTTCGCTTTGCAGGACAACACTCAACCAACTGAGCCATGCCAGTCAGGAGGGACACACACATTTTTTAACAGGACAAAACATATACAAAATATAAGCAGTAGTTACATCCCAGTAACAGAATTTTAGGTGATTTTTATCTTCTTTATTACTTTCTGTATTTTAAAACATTCATAGTGATTTTAATTTTTATGTTCAAGAAAAATGTTCTCTAAAGAGAAGATATTAAAAATATTATTTTATTTTTCTTGACATAAATCAATTTTTAAATACTGTGCATGTTTTCCAACACAATTCCTGGCAAGAACAAACAACAGGAAGAGACCGATAAAGCTCTAAAATGTTCTCCTTTTCCTTTCAAGACTTAAAATCTTAACTACACTGGGAGCCTTCACCTATACCAGTTATGACTAATTCTTAGGAAGCAGTTACTTAATAACACTTACTAAAACTTTGGTATGAGCTCTGAAACCTCTTCTATCCTTACATTTGAAAACAGAACAGATTTTGATGGCACTGGATTCAGTCTTATTATGAGTTTTGAATTACAAAAAGCCTAAGACCTTTGCAATGACAAATTATTAAATTTATCCTATGTACACAATAAGTACATTTATTTATCAATAAAGCACCTCCTGATTTAAAATAATTTTCTGGAGTTTTTATAAAACACAAACTGAACAGGAATAAAAGAAAACACCAAATATCTGAAGTTTGTCCCTCTCTCCATCTTAACAGTCATCATAATTAGGAGGCAAATGTAACTTTCTTAAAACTAAAACAAATTACAAAATAGATGAGTGAAAATATTAAAATTAATTGCCTTTATAAATTTATTAGGTGATATTTATGATCACTTGCAGTTTTCATGATATCAGAATTTTACAAAACATGTAAAAGATGCTTGGTTATGTGGGATATTCAGGATCAGTTTAATTTGACTATAGCGAATAACTGTTCACATAGACTTCAGTCCTAATGACCAATTTTCAAAGAAATTAGAATCCAATGGAGTATAAAGTTTCCCAAGAAAGGAACTCATTTGGTTCAAAAGATTGGATTGGTTGTTTGTCTGCAGTATTTGCCTTGGAAATGACATCTGCATTTATCTGCGAACGCTCCAACATCCTCCTGAGCATGTTAAATGGCTGAAATTGCATTAGAAGTAGTTGTCTATGACTGGAGTGTTCTGACCTGACTATGCCTTGCTTTCACCTCTTCCTTGGTTGTTAAGTCACTCTGAAGGGTGCAGGCAGGGCCTGGGTTTGGGAAGCCGTCCTGGGGGACCAAGGCGGAGAGCGGCAGGGCCCGTCTCCCTGCGTATGAGGTCTTCCAAGGTGCCTTATTCCTAAATGTTTAGTAAGTCCCTGGCTTAACAGTATTTTGATCTTTCATAAACAGAAGATACATTTGCATATTAATGAGTTTTAGAGTAGTGAATTAGACATGACTGCTAAAAAGAAATTTTTGTTTGATAGAAAGCAAGATGAGTCAACCTTTAGAACATAAGAATATATAGTGTGTGGTAGAAACCTGGAGAAAGAAATATATAATTTAATTGGTTTTTTCTCTGACTTCATGTAGTAACAAAACTGTTTCAGTGGTTTTTTTACATAGTATAAAAATTCTGCAAAGTAAAGTCATCTGATTTGTTTATGCCTCTGAAGTAGAGCACTTGTGATTTCACTGACTAAGGGGCACAGCAAACAGAAGGTATTTTATTACTACTCAGTATTTAAGATAAACAGAGTTAACTTCAGCAGCCCTGAGAAATACAACCCTACTGAGAAATAAGACAAATAGGCAAACCTGGGATACTTATAAACAAAGGAGTGGATTTTTTTCTTTTTGTCAAAAGTAGAATTTGTCACTGTTTTCAAGACCAGAACTAAGAGAGTATTGGGGATTGTGCACAGTTTACCATGCACAGAACCAACTTCTCCTAGAGCAGTAGGTGTTATCCCTATACGATAAGGTTCAAGAGAGTTCAATTCTTCTCACTCCCACAATAAGGGTTCTGGTAAGGTCTGGGGAAATAGAAAACAAAATGGCAACAAGACAGATTACATAGTGTTTTAGGTGGAGGTCAGTCATAGATTACACAAATAACTGTCTTACTTGGACTTTGTTTCACGGTGTTAATTGTGCAGCTAGATAGAAGTCTGGGGCTTTGTCTCTAGAGACCCAGGGGTTCCAAGGTGGGAACTAGGAGAATGGGGGCTTGGTCTGACCTCAGCCTTACTTTCTATCTGAAACATCCTTTGAGCTATTGATGGTAAAAGCCAAGATAGGGGCTCAAACCAGGAGCACAGGAAAAAAGGCCAGGGAATATTTAGGCCCCATGGGCTTGCCTGAGATCAATGGTTCTCAAAGTGACAGCAAACATCATCCAGGAAACATCAGAAATGCACAATCTCAGGCCCCACTCAGACCTTTAAATCAGAAAACCTGGGGCAGAGCCCAAGGATCTATGGTGTATCCTGCTGTCCAGGTGATTCTAATGTCAGCTGAAGTGTGAAAAAAAGTGCTTTGGATTAAATCTTCATCAAAAGGAAAAAGACAAAAAAAAAAAAGAGGAAGAAGAAGAAGGAAAAAGGGTCTTTTGATTTTTAATTTTAGCCTAGGCTAGCTCACCAGGGAAAGAGACTTGATGGGAATTTGGGATTAAAGCTCATGTAAGTAATAAAGACTTGCCATTTGTCTAGAATTAACACTTCTCTCAGGAAGGCAATGGAAAATTGAGGAAATGGAGACTCTGGCCCCTGGTAGTTGGTTTCCAACCCAGACAGAGAGTACTGAACTAAATGGGTAATTCCTCAACCATTTCTCTCAAGCCTTATCCTTAAGGGTTAAATCTGAAAAACCAGTTAAGGGTTATAGGTGATGAAGAAAACAAATAAACGGTGACATAACCGAAAACTCAGTCAACACGTCTATTTAATTTACAATGTAGACATTGCAGTCACCTAACAAGAAACTTTAAGCACTTCCTTTTCTTGAACCAAATCTTTATGCTCCCTGATGACTGTAAGTTATGGATGCTAATATTTCTCCTGAGAACTCAGAAAGAAAAGACTGGGTAAATAAAGATTCAGCCAACAAACTTAGTCTTGCAGGAACCACCACTTACAAAAGAGACAATGAAAAAGATCACATTAAAAGATGAGGGTTCTATAAGAAACATTTCCTTGGCTACACTGAAAAGCAGCAGCATCTCAAAAGATGCTCAAAAAGCATCCGTTCCATTTACATTCCTCTCTCTGGATTTGTCAGACTTGAATCATTGCCCTAAATAAGATAGAATATTTTGCATATTTCTCTTTCCTTCTCACTCCTAAACCTCTCTCCGAAACTTGGTCAGTTCTGGTTTTCCTGTGGGTATCGGCAAGAGTTAAGCAAATGGGTAGGTACCAGTCCTGTATTTCCACTCCAGCACCCTGTACTCCCTTGTGTACAACGCACCATGCTACATTGTATACAGTTGCTTATCTGTATCTACAGGCGGGGATACTGGGAAACCAACCTTGTTGCTTACCATAGTGTTCACCATGCAGTGGGCACCCAGTAAACAATGAATGAGTGATAGAATGAATGAATATCTTATTCTATGGAGGAGCTCTCAACCAAGCCTAAAAGCAGCCAAGGCAGAGGACAATAAACTCATCTCCAGGAACCCAAATGCACATGTGTGTACCACTTTTTTGTGTACCCTCTCTCCCCTCCAGGATTTTGAAATACTGTTCCCAGTCTCGTGTTTCCAGCTCATCCCCTGCTGCCCCCTGGTGCCAGGATGGAACCCAGCCTGTAAAACAAGTCTCCACTCTTCACTGGGTTCTGCAGCCTCGTGGGGCCTATGAGTTACTTCCTGGCTGTACATCCCACCGCCCTCTGCTATGTTCAGCCCTTAGTTCAAACCTCTGACCACTGATTCTCCTTCAGATCTACTCAGATTGGCACCTGGGTGCTAAGGTGGAGCCACACCCTGGACATGTCCTTATAGGGTGTATGGTTTTCTTATCCACAGAGATGGTCTCTTTAGAGGAGACTCCCTGGGCTGTTCATAAGGTCCTCCTCTTTTCTATGCCCAGTCTTTCATACCTTGCCTTTCCTTTGCCCTTGGACTAGCTCTCCCATAATTATTAGGCAAAATATTACCAACACGAATCATACGTACCAAGAGAGAATGCTATCTTTAGAAGCCCGATTTTATCTTAATTATCTGAATATATCCAAGGAAAGATTTTTATTTTATCTTTGTTTGAATAATCTATCTGAACATTGCCTCAGGCATATGTATGGAATAGACTGAGGACTGCAGGATGTGACTACAAAAACAGGGAAACTGCTTTGGCCTAGGAGCAGGCACAAACTCAAGGGCTTGAAGAATTCTTTCTTTTAAAAACTACTTTCTTATTAAAATAAACATACACAGACAATGGGCTCTTAAATTTAATCAAGATTCCTGATATTTAAACAGTCTCTGAGCAATTTTATAAACAGGTCTTTGCTATTATTATACAGGAGTCACAAGATGAGGATAAAGTGTAAGACCATGGATGCTGGAACTGAGTCCCGACCACGAAAAGGAGAAAATACAATATTTTTCCTTACGTTTTGAGCTAAAAGGTACCCAGAGTGAACAGCTTTTATATGTTCATACACACGAGAGTACCACATGACTTGAAAATAGCTTGTGGTCAAAGAGATGTAGCTTAAATAAACTTCAAATCTCACACAAATTCAATGACCTCCTCACTTATATATTAGAAATGTTTCACCTCCACTCTTCAAAAGTTTAAAGGAAGGATAGAAATGGAACTAATATATTGAGAAAAAAATTACATGAAATTTAAGGTTTTATAAGGTTGATTTTTTTCCTACTCATGCAAATTCTTTTGTGTGTGTTGGTTTTTAAAATATATTTTTATTGAATTTATTGGGGTTACATTGGTTATTAAAATTATATAGGTTTCAAGTATACATTTCTATAATACATCATCTGTATATTGTATTGTGTGTTCATGCAAATTCTTTTTAAAAATCTCCGTTTCTTTTGTTTTTTTAATGCAAAAAAATCTAATTATTCTGAAAAGAAAAAGAAGCAAAATCCTTCACCTCAATTCATTTATAAAAAAATTGTTATCTTGCCAGGTTTTTTGTTTTATTTTTTCCAGGTGTGGCATCATATAATTAACCATTATTTTTAATGAGGCAGAAAACTTCCTGTGTGCACTGGTTTATGTAAGTGTGACTGCACATAAAAACTAGGTGTACCTATTAGAATATGTGCTGTCGTTGGCTCTGTCAGGCAGACCAGCAGGAGATGGAACATTTCGTCTGCTTCCCTGTCATTCTCCTAAGAAATAACCATTTATAATGTATAACCAATGTTCATACAATCTGAAATAGGTCTTCTAATGTGACACTAGAAAAGAGTATTAGAATGATCCAAATTTTACGGTTCTATAAGTAATTTGGCCACACCTTAAAAAATGGGTCTGACTTTAATTATATATAACATCTGTTCCACAATTAATATTAAATTAATATGACCTATTCAGCCCGCTGGAATGGAAACAGCAGGGCAATCAGAGATGGATGACCTGGATTCCAGCCCCAGCTTTGTCCCAACTACTTGTATGACCTTCAGGAAGCCCCTTAAGCTCTTGGAGGCTTAGTTTCCTTGTCTGTAAAAATTGGAGGACCAAACAGTCATTTTTCTAATCCCTTCTAGCTCCGATCAGTTTGATTAAACAGTATTTGGGCTCCAAATAAACATAGATGTTATTTAAAAACTATATATATCCTTCCCGAAATATGTTTTACTTCCTAAAATGAAAACCACATTCAGATGGCTCCAAGTAAGATTAAAAACAATGCAGTACTATTGTGCACTGAAGAGCAAATGACAGGGTAATGACTCGGTGACATTTCTAGGACAGCTCTTCAGTATCAAAGCAGACTTTCAAGATGCCAAACACTTGCCCAATTCGGGTAAGGTCAACAACCTTCAAATAATTGTTCCTTTCATACAATGTGTGCTTTTACTGGATTATTTTTCAATGTGTTTGCTTTCATTGCTTTTATAGACACTGAAAAACATCCCTCACTCTAACAAGGCCCAGAGGCAATGGGAAGGATATCAGGGGTCAGAGAGGTCGGATGTGAAATGATTCCCAAGAGTTCCAGTTGTATTTTATTTTAGCAAATGTCTCTAAATTTTAATTCAAGCCAGATCAACAGGGTGGGAAAAAAGAGAGCAAAACGGAGCTTCTTTAACTAAATTCTCTGCCCCTTTGTTAGTCAAGCCTTTAGTTCCCTCATGTGTTGACACTAATAAGCAGAGTTACTGAACATTGCTTTGGTCCTTGCATCTGCAATCAATTAGTTTGTTTCTTAAAGGGTAAAGTTTGACCCTTTCTGAAATGCTCAAAATTGCAGGCAAGTTTCAAAGACACTAGAGAGAAGTCAATAGCCTGACCTGGAGGCTAGGAGGGCAACATTCTCATCAGGCGAGAGAAGAGGGGCTTCCTGAAGGAACAAAAAATAAAAGTGGCTCCTGGTGCCACTCAGCAATAAATGGAGAGGTTGGGGCTATTTACCGCTGACCCACCCAACTTCCCACAGCTCTCACAAGAGAAAGCACTGAACATCGATGCAATGGCTTACATTTGACCAAGTATTGTCACATACGCTCTTTAAGTTAGAAATCATGCCCCAGCTGCCAAGTGGGAAAAGCCGGCTTGCTCAAATTATGGTAGAATTAGAATTTAAACCTTTTGACTTTTAAACTCTCACTGTCTGACCCTGGTTCCTACAATGAAAGTTCCTCAAGTTCAGCTAAACACTTTGAAGATAGGCTTCTAACCAAGATGAAGGCAAATTGACTCTTCCTAGGATTGTATTTAAGATGCTTTAATAAGAGGTAGTTAAATCAAAACTAAACATTGCTTCCAGAAAGGAGGCGCCTATGTTACTATCACTATCCAATTCCCTACTTCAAACTCACTCGAGGACAGAGAGCTTTGTTACCTCAGCTTTGAAATCGGGGAACGGTTGATATTATCCAAAAGAAAAATGAATTCAAGGTTTCTTTATAGTTTTAATGCTATCCTAAAAAAACTTCAGATTAAAAAGATCATTGTGGCTTTAATTCTTAGCTTTTTTTCTTCAGTATTTTAAATGTCAGAGGAAACTTAATTTTATCAAAACATTGGGATGTAGCCACTTGGTCCATGACATTAGTCGGCCTATTACGGTATTTTGGGATATCTGCGGTGGGAGTTTCGACAACATTAATGTTGCTGCCTCTATTTAACTCTGATGAAATTATAAGTGTGTGTAAGCCATTTTATTTATATATATATATATTTATTTATTTTTATTCTGCCCTAATTGAAACCAACCTCCAAGGTAAAATGGGGAAAAAATAGGATTGAATTATTATCATTACATGAATGATAAATTGGGTTTGTGAACAAAACATCTCATGAAGTTTTAAAGAGAGAAAGGCTTCTAATTAAAATAGATTTGGTAACCTATGTCATACCCTCCCATGGCCAATTTTCTTTAAATAATAAAAATAAGCTTTGCTCAATATCACCACTTCCTAACTATTGGCTCACTGTAAATGTCTCAAAATATGGAATGTACTTCAAATATTCTGTTCAAAATGAATTTTTGAGTAGCTGGGCTTTTTAGTCTTCAAACTCAGTGTCCTTTTACTTCTGATCTTTTTTAACCTTTCTAGAATTTAACTCCCACCTTTACCCTATACTCCATTGATCCTCTTTCCAACTGTGCCTGTTTCTCCCCTTTTGTCCTCCATCCTTTTTGCTGTCAGCAGTCTTCCTTGTGTGACAACCCTGTGGGATCACCATTCTTCTCTCCTCTCTGGAACTGCACTCCTCGCCTCCACTGCTACCCCGTCCAGCACTTCAGATATCCAAACACATCCTGAGCTGAGCTCACCGATACAAAACAACTGCATGGAAGAATGGGTCAAATGATCAAGAATCATGTAAAAGTGGTCAATACAAGATTTTCATGGAGGTTTAAAAACAACAACAACATACTACAGGATAAAAACAACAACAACCTGTTTTTTTATATTAAAAACATCCGAACTTCTGGTGAACACTAACCATAGTGAGCTAATGGTGAAGGGGTGGCTGTTTAAACCTTAAACAACTTAACAAACTAAACAATTTAATGCAGTCTCGGGGAGAATATCTATCAAGGGATTTCACCATCTCAGCAAACTAGTTTAGGTCCTGTCATTGCTTTAGAATATTTTTTATACCTCTGTGACACAATTTTAAGAAGCATATTTACAAAACAGAAAGCTGGTGAAGGAAGTAAAACAATTTAAGCAATAGTTGATAAAACAAGTTTCCAGGGATTTCAGAGATACTCCCAGTTCTTATTACTGAGCGGGAACAGAGGCCAGGAGCCGATGAGCTGGGCAGAGTTGACAACCCTATTGGTGGAGCTGTGTGGCTCAACCATATGCTTGAACTGCCTGTCCAACACCCATCCCCGCCCCCTTCTCACTCGTGGCACGTAACAAAAATCACTTCCAGGGAAAAAGAAGCAATACAGACATCCTGTGTTCGGTCAGAGCAAAAACTATGTGAGAAGGATTAGGGGTCTCAGGAGTGCAGCTTTTGAATTGACACCAGGAAAACGATAACTTATTTTACAATGAAAATTATAATTTTTAAATTTCAGAGAAGATGCTACCAGTCATTTAAGGATTTAGATGTTCCTCTGTTCTTAGAGTTATAAAGGGCCTGTTGCTCTGGGTGAGACAGTATATTAAATGCTCCGTTAATTTCTTTGCAGAAAATAAAGTTGGGTTAGTCCATCCCTAGGGAGGATCTAACAGCCTCTTTCCAAATTCTTCTGACCCAAAGAAACTGAACACTCTCTCAACTTCAAGTGTGAAGTGACATGCATTTTGATATTTATTCTATATAAGACTATTGATTAAAATTCAAGTGGTAAACAGTTAGATGCAGAGTGATCGATTGCTTGGGAAATGCCTACTTGATTTTGCATTGGCAAATAGTCTTGGAGCTAATAAAAAGCACAGCTACCTACTCCTTAAACAGACTTCATCTTGTCTTTGATTCGTGTACTGGAAAGAGATGAGCCATCAAGGAGACCACAAAAAGCAATTTAGAAAATAATGATTCACACTGACTACACTTAAGACTTTTTTCTACCCTAAATTAGAACTGATGGAAAAAATTATGAAGTTAAGGCTATGGGCTTCAGAGTTTGGTCATTTTTGGCCATCTATATGACAGCCTCTGGGAAACAAAGAATTTCAATATCAGGATACCAGCCAACACTTTTATTTTGAGAAGCTGTTGTTTATTTGCCAAAAATTCATCAATTTAATTTTATAAACTGGATACGGTATCTTTATTCAACACCTGTCATAAACCATTGTACGCTGCTTTTTAATACATTAAAAATGGTATTTTAATCTTATATACTTGAAACGTACAGATGAAATTTTCTATCTTAACTTCTTTTAACAGCATGGAGATTATTGGAATTGTCAAGACAACAGGCACCTCAGCAGTCAAATGACACTGTGCAAAGGCAAAACATGTCTTTGAAAATTCTGTGCTTGGTCTTTAAGTTATAGTTTAAGTTATGGAAATTACTTTTGTTTGGCTTAAGGAAAGAAAAACACCATAGATCTAAAGAAATGAGAGATAAGATAAAACTATGAAATGCAGAGAAATCACCCATTCTCTCATTCAGGAAAGTTCCCATCACTTCTGCAATTTATATCACAAAGTAATTTTATTAAGGTTTTATGGAAAGGTCACCATTGCATTTCTATAATATTAAAATCTATCTTAGCATACAGAAATCCCACACAAGCCTGAAATATTAGTTCAAGACTAAGTTTATTAAGGTTTTGGCAAGACTCAATATTAACTTTCTTCAAACATTACAACCGTTTTCAAATCAGATAAGCAGCGGGATATAAAACTGTGGCTCATAAAAATACAATCAGGAAAATGGAATCATTGCATATTAGTTCTTAGAGATTAACTTTAAGTGTACTTTAAAATTGTGAGGCTGCTTATCAAAGCGGTTCCTTCTGTTGGCACTTTCATTTCACAAAGGAATCAGACAGAAACATGGTTAAGATCTGTGTGGTATTTATGGAAGTAAATTGATATTTTTAAGACAAATTCAAGTGCCAATAATAACTTTAGTTATATTCACAATCCCTTCCGTCTCCTAATTCCTTCAACTATGCACTGAGTGCTGATTAAACAGAGAAATGCATGGTGTGTCTATACCTGAGACCGCCGAGTTAGCTATCTTAAGTGTTCTAATTCATATATTACAGGAAAGGTGTAAAGTTTATCTGATGAGATCAGGTAGCAGAAAACTGTTATTGGGCAATGTATGAGATGCCTACCATGGGTTAAAAAAAAATCCATTGATAACAAACATGTTGGAAAATTATAATGCTTCCTGGTAAATGGAAAACACTACCTAAAGTTTACAGAGCACCCACAATCTAATCTCATCAGACCCCGGTAGAGTCATTCTTTGACTCCTAGACTAGAGCCCCAGCAGGAGAGTGAAACCCAGTGTCCAGGAAGATGTCATGGAAACCTTCCTAGTGGTATGACCACACAGATCCCAGAAGACATAAAGTCTATATCCACATGCTGATGGCTCGGGAAAATTCCATCCTACTAGACCTTGAGCCCTCTTTCCCTAATTCAGTTCTCTGCATATTTTAATAATTGATTAGAATTCTCTTTCCATGATTTTATGACTCTTGATGATCTCCATTGCATGGTCTTAAAAACTTTAACTCCCACTGAATTTCATGGTTGTGTTTCAACCTAGCTGTAGTACCTCAAGATACATTCTGAGTTCTCTGCAAAGTTGTATATTACTTTCCAAAGCTTAAGTGACAGGCTGCAGAACTGGCATTTCCCCTGGGCCTCATGCAATAAAATGCTGCTTCGCAACTATTCTCAGGCAATGAACATCGGCTCTAAGCCTCAGAAACGGATGCTAAGAATGCAAAACCCGAAGTTAAGGAGTTTCCCCTCACTGCTGCCTCCCAAACAAACCAGTCTCTTCCACCATAGCCATAACAATCTCCTCATCTGCTAAATAAGGACTCACTTCTTTAGTAAAACTTTACAAAGTGTGAAGGTTTATACATGGCAGCACACCCCAAAGGTGTTATATTTTTAGCCTACCTGACTACTGATGAGCACAACTGGAGGCATCTACATCACCAAACTGTATAGTAAATGGGAAAAAACACCAACACTAAACTTTAGTCTAATTTCAAACACCTATGAATATACGTATCTATCCACACAGGATACCTCATGATTCTATAAGAAACATGGACACAGTCTGGTGGACAAAAGTACACTCAGAGTGGGAAGGACCAACTTCAACCATTTACTATAAAAGCAAAGAGAATCCCACAAATTATATTTCAAGGAGTTTCCCCATCCAAAAAAAGACATGCCTATAATCTCTTTGAAGGAGGCTCTCACGGTCAAAGATGACATGTTCTTGGAACACAGCAGCTCCCTACACATTTAAGGAGTTGTTCTATTTCACAGTAGATAGACACTGATGGTATTAGCAGCTGCAGAACATTCTGACCTTGGCTAACCTCTAGATGGCCTATGAATTCTAAACTAGGAAGACTACATTATGCAAGGGAGGGCAAGGAACAGGCTTTATTTACTGAGGGCGACAGCAAGCAAAAATGGTAATTCAATTTTTCCTTTGACTGAACAATGCACTTAACAGCCCAATATTAGTCACTCAGAACCAGCAACTCAGCTATAACCAAATTATCTTGGAAATAAACGAATGTGCTCATACAAAGGCTTGTTCGGCTTCCTGGAGAGAATTTTTGAGGTGGGCCGTAAAGGTTAAGGATTCTTATTCAGTAACATGGGTAAAGGGGATCCCAGGATTAGGAAATGGGTCGTGTAATGTCTGAGAGGCTGGAAGTTTGAATGTGATCAGCAGACAGCAGTCAAGCCACCATTTGCTTCAGAAAATGTAAACGACTTCATACAATCCCCCCTCCCCCCTCATACCCCTATCTATTACATTAGATGACCAACCTATGATTACTGAAAGGCTGAAGATGCAAATTCATGGTGTCTTTGAATAACACCAACTCTCAAAGGCCCAAATGGATTTTCTTAAAAAGCAAGTAAGAGAGTTATAATTCTGTTATTTGAGACAAATGCAACAGCTAATGCAAGAAAGGCTTTACTTTTTACCTTCTTTTTTGTCCATCCTTTGTGGAGTCCATATGACTAGTTCTAGCCAATGAGCTGTGACTAAAAAGGAGGTGGGGCCCTTCTAGGCTAAAACATATGTGACTCTTTCTCCAGGCACTTCAGACCATTTGCAAAAATGGCCACAAAGCCTTCCCCTCCCTATATCATGCCCCTTTACAATGTGACCCTTCAGCTTCTCCATCAAGATGAAGAGACTATTTCTCCACATGGATCTTGGATATGGGTTTGGGCATGTGACTGCTTTGATGCCAATCAGATGCAGGAAAAACACTCAAACACTGGACTTTCTGTCTTTGTTTCTCTTTGGAACCCTGAAACGACCATGTTTAAAAGGCTCAGGAAGCCTGCTGGAAGGCGACACACCACATGGAGAGAAGCTCTCCCAGCCTCCTGGCCAAGGTCCCAAATATGTTGCCATCTAGGCCATTCTAGACCATCTAGTCCTCGCCAAGCCAGGCAAGTAAAACTACCCAACCAGCAGACAGAATTCTGAGATATAACACCTAATTTTTTAGGGGTGGTTTGTTACACAGAAAAAACTAATTGGTACACCTGCTAAAGTAAGGATGAATGGGATGAGAGTTTTCTAGATGGCTCGGGTGAGTGCACGGGCATTCTGATTATGGTATATAAATGATGCTATTAAAGAGGATTAAGGAGATCCAGGGAAGCACATAGGGAATCCAGAAAATAAAAAATAATAAAGGAGAAATAAGAAACTAGCAAAGAAATCCATAGTATGAATATAGTATAATAAAATTTAAGTCAGCTACCTGTGACTATTTAAAGCAAGCTCTTAAAACTGTAATATCAAGTTTCTGGATGATGCTAATTATCATAAATACAAATTTGTACATTTTTCTGTGAGCAACTTGACATAGAAAGGTTTGTTTCTTATTTGTCTTAGGATCTCCCTCACCTACTTCTCTGAGCCCTGTGCCTAGCAGAAATGAGTATTTTAAGAGGTCATTAGGGAAACTTTGACGAAGACCTGAATAATAGGATGACAACAGAAATGACTTGATGATTATGCCATGTGATGACAAATTTGTGTGTCTATACTTTATTCCATATCCCCTTTGAGGTCAGGCTTTGCCTTCTCCCAAATTGTTATTTATGGCTCCTATCCTGTTCTGAGGAATAAGGCAAAGATTATGTAATAAATAAGGATCATAAAGGGCATCTGGATTTTATAATAGCATTTTATAGCAGGACTGTATACTAGCCATTTTCTAAAATGTTTTCTCACCTCTAATCTGTATAAATACTCTGGGTCATAGGTGCTTTCATTGTTTCTGTTTTGCAGATAAAAAAAAAATGAAGGCCTCAGGCAATTAAATCATTTGCTCAAAGTCACAAAGCTATTCAATGATGGAGCCAATATATGACTGAAGACAGACCCATCTCAGAATTAGCCCACTTTAACTTGTTTTTTTTTTTCTAAAAAAAAGATTAACAGAATGGTGCTTTTAAAAGGTGAAATTCCTAAGAAAGTTTGACTCATTTATATGAGAAATTATTTCTAGAGAAACTTTCAAAACAGCATCTATTAAGCAAAATTGGCATGCCTCTCCCTCCTCTCCTCCCCACAGAGCAGATGCTTCTCTGCCCTGAGCTAACAGTCCCCTTCCTGTCTCCCTCCTTTGCTGAACCGTCACACAAGGAGGCTCCCAAGTGCTGTTACAATGAACACGTATTCAGTACACGGAACCCCACGTCTGATATACTGCTGTCTGCGGGGAGTTACAATGGATTTAATAGCTGAATTTACTGCAATCTGCCTGGTGAGGACCTGTGTCTCTCTCTCCAATTCAATTATCTCCTCTTAGAGTGAAATTTCATTAAAGAAAGATGGGGCCAAAGATAGGAAGAGCCAATGAAGAACGGACTGGGCTCACAGTATATAAGAAACAAGTCATAAATACGAGTATTTGGTAACACTAAAAATCCAAGCAAGACAGGTGTAAGTTTTCGTGTTATTTTTCTTTCTAAGGAGAATACTTTTCTAGTTGCCAACTACAACTAACAGGATATGAGAAAGCTGCTGAAATTAGGATAGATTCCCACCTCCTGCCCCTCCCATCTTACCTGCCTGTTCCATGTTTCAGGTCAAAGAAGGGAGCGGAACATACTTGCCCTTTGATAGGTCTTCCTGCCTCCTCTTCCCAGCTTGGAAATCCAGTGTGAATAGCCAAGATTCTGGTCCTTTACTAACCATCCAAACTGCGCTGGGAAATGGGAGGAGTAACCAAATGGTTCTGAGCCTGAAAGTCAATGAATCTCCCTTGGGGGGGCCAGAAGGTCCGTAGCACACTCAGATCAAACTTCTCAGGGGACATGACCTAAACAACAAATTAATCTTTACCCCAGAAACTCCACAGCCCCTTCTTCTAGTCAGAGGGCTGATTTTTGTGTATGTGAGTCTCTTGGTTCCTTTTAGCTCCTAACAACCAAACAGGTAAGTCCCCTCTCGGCTTATTATAAGTGTCTTGGCTCCATCCTCTGCCAAATACAAAAGGGGTTAGCTGGCCAGCAGCCAGTCTGTTTATAGTGGCAAACGTGGAACACCCTACACTTCCAACAAAAGGGTGGGGTAAAATCAACTGTTACAAAGCCACCTGATGATACAGTACAAAGCCATTAAATGTGATGGTTTCAAAGAGTTTTTCATAACATGGGCAAATGCTGGTATTATTATCTTAAATGGAAAGGTGGAATGTCATATGTGATTTCAGCTATTTAAAAAGATACATAGAAACAAATGCAGGAAGATATTCCAATGTTAGTCAGGGATTTCCCTTGGATAAAGGGTTCCTGCTGAGTTTTTTCTTTTTATAAATTTATGTACTTTCTAAATTTTCAAATAACCATTTCTCACTTGGATTAAAAAACAATACTCCAATTTTCATAAGGGATTATCAAAACGATGGTGAGTTCCTAGGAAGTTGCTTATTAAGTTAACCATGGATACCTCTGAAGTATCTTTCACACTTCAAAGTTCAGCTGAATGGCTCGTTAGTCACTCTTCCCTGTATTTGCTTCACCATTCTACCTAAAATGAGCCCTCTGTCCCACCTATTTCCCCGCCTTACAATCCCATCTCTACATTGGAATCTTGCTCAAATGTCGTTTCCCCCTTGACGTTTTCTCCAATTCTCTCTTCCCTTGAATCCCACAGCACTTTAAATGTATCTCTCCAAGGCACTGGCCCTTTCCAAGGCACTGTAACGACTGCAAGCTCAAGTCCAATCCTGAAAGAAAGTTTAGACGCATGGGAATCTGAATTCATCTTTGTACACCCTGCACAATACCTTACACAAAGAAAGAATTCAATAAATACTTACAGATAAAGAAATAATAATGAAACATACAGGTAAAGGAATGAATTAATAAGTTATGTAATTTTAGATTTATTTTATAATCTGTCCTTACAGATTTCACCATTATCTAGCCCAATGTGACACCCCCTATTTGGGTGCCCACAGTTTCATAAGTTATTGGCCATCCTGCTTACTTAAGGCTGTCCAGCATACAACATATCTTTATTACTTATGCAATCACCAAGAATGAAAAGACAATAAAACTTTATTAAAGTACTAGATGGGGAACTCCAGGAGGGCAGGACCTGTGAATCTTTCTCATTTTAGTGTCCTCTGAGCACACGAGTTCTTGATATAGGTTTATTAAACAATAAAGAAGTGAATAAGGCATTGTATGGGTGAGAGGACCCTTTGCAGTCATGATATGTACAAACAATGTTCATCTTACATGTCAACTATCATCAGAAACACACGGCCGTCACTGCAGTAGAGGACACTGGAACCCAGCAGATTCACATCTGCTAGTCGTGAGATCCTCTCTACAGTTCTCTCAAGCTGCATGCTGGAGGCAGTGATGTCTACCTGGTAAGTTCTGGTTAGGGTGACATTAGATAAGCACAGGCCGATGGCTGAGCACAGTGCCCAGCCATGTGTAAAGCACGTAATCAAAGGCAGCTATAATTGTTATGAGAGCGCCTGTTGGAATAATCATGGATGAATTAGTAAGCAAACATCTTTGCTTGAAACTTTCCTAAAATGCAATCTTGGAGCTTTATAAACAAATATATTTTCTGTATGTTTAATTCTCTTTGTGTACTTCTCTTAAGTTAAATCACTTGAAAACTCAGAAGTAATGTACACCTACCTTCATGCTATTCTTGTAAGTCAAATCCTGCCTGGAAATCTTCCCAATGAAATATCAATACAAAACCTTTTTCAATTTGACTGTAATGAAATACATTACTATAAGAGTGGCAAACACCTTACTTAATTTATAGGGCAATTTCAGTTTATGGGAGAAGGTCACTGACATGTGCTAAAAAGTCTTACAGTTTGCAAGCCACCCACCCACCCACTGTGAGCTGATAACAGAGTTGTAGCTGCGAGAGTCCCTACCACTGGAATTCTGCTTGCTCTGACTGTAAGCAAGTTCTTGTTCTCAGTGTCAAAATCTCCAAGAAAACTAAATGGAAACATTTGCTGAGGGGCTTGTGAGATTTAGTGAGTAAAAACAGTATAAGGAAATAGGTATGTTGTAGTGGCTGCATGAGGTCATGTGCCAGAACAGCTACTGTTTCCGATTTCCTTATTTTAAGGAAAATCACATATGTGGAGTAAACCTATCAAGAGAGCAAAACTCTGGGAAAAGAGTTTTATGATACTGTTTCAAAACAGTAGTGCCTGGCTTGTGTGGCCCTTGAGCTGAGGAGGGCGTCAGGTCCCACTCCTCCCACGTAAGAAGGCTGTGCCAGGCCATTGTTACAGCACTTGGACACCTCTGGTAACTATTCCCCTTCCCTCTTCCTCTGCAGTGAATGGTGCTCTAAGAAAATGATTATCGTGAGACTCACCGGGGAACTTTCACAAGGAAGTCCCTCCCTGACACGCATCAACCGTGAAGCATCTAACCAGCCTTCACCCTCTGTAACTGTAGTGCAAGGTTAACAGTTGGTACATTAATAATTAAATTACTGTGGGAAATTTGGGATTGTGGGTCAGATGGCTTGATAGCGTGTGCCGTTATTCTGTTTTTGCCCTAACTACCATCTGTGGCAGAGAAACTGCACAGGCTGAGACATCGGTATGCTTATGTTCTCGGAAAAAGAAGCAAAACTACTCTTTTTAGAAAATCAAATTGTCCATAAACCAAAACAGCCAAGTTCTTTTTTCTTGTGTTTTGCTCAGGCCTGTTTGGATATCTATGGAAACAGCTTGTACTTTGCAAAAAATTGGGCTCAGCGGTCATTCAATATTATACTGCTAAGTACTAGTCCTTTCTAGGTTAAATGTGTTTACTCGGCATAAAGGCTGAACTTTTACTCGACTAGTTATATTCTGTCACAAACATAGAGGGAATCCATTTCTTCTGATGCATGGAGGAAAGATGACGGTCACACACAGGATCAGGTTGAGAAGTTGGCTTACGGGAGCCCGTCCAGGGCTTCTGAGGCTCTACCTGGCACCCAGATCACCACGGGAGACCGGTACCGTGACAGGTCATGTTCCACAGATTTGGGGTGGTGACTGAAACTGAACATTTCTAACAAGCTCCCTGCTCCCTGCAAAGTCTCAAGCAGCGACTTTGACGCTGCTGGTCCATGGACCATGTTTTGAGTAGCACAGAGTTAACTGGGATTTGAATCTTGCTTTCTGAATTGCTTCTTATCAAAGAACTAGACTGTGGCAGTAAGCGAGAGGCAGGAATAATGTATGCAATATGACAGGAGGAAAAAGCAGGGTGTAGGAATGAAAGAGCCAGGTTGGGATTTCGGCTCTACCATTTAATAGCCACATGACCTTGGGCAATGTTAGAGAAAAGGATATACATAGTTCTCAATTCTTTGCTTTGTAAAATGAGACAAGCGATCTCCATCTCACAAAGCATGGGAAAATGAAAAATATAAACATGAACATGGAGACTTGATTCTAATAGGGACCCATGACCTATTGGTTCCTGACAGATCAGCAAAATCCATGCACTCCTCTTCTCCCAGGGATCCAGACCTGGCTACATTTTCTTGCCTTCTTTGTATTAGGTAGAGCTGTGTAACTGGTCAAAAAATGAGAGTGGTAGAGATGTGTGTCATATGTAGACATGGCCTGTAAAATCCTTCCACACACATTCATTCCTTTACGAAATTTGCCCCTTCTAGGTAGACATCATCCCCAGGGGGAACATGGAAGCTACATATTAGAGATGACATCAGCCCAGGCAGGCGCCTGAGTAACTGAAGACTCATGGCAGCTCCACCATGATAGGACATGACTTCACCTGCCCAGTACTGTTGGATGAGCAAGAAATAAATTTGTACCACATTTGAGCCATTATATATCTGTGGTCCTCTTTGTTAGAGCAGCTAGCTTACCTATGTAATGCCTTTCCCATCCTTTCCTTTCCTCCTTCCTCTTCCCTCTCTCCCTTCTGTGCTCTCCCCTGAAATAGCCCTATAGGCACCCTAAACTACAGTGTTTTGGTTAAAAGCATAAATTTTGAAGTAAGGACAGCAAAGTTCAAATTCATCTCCATCCCTTTTTGTCCAGCACTGGAAAAGTATGCCTAGATAAATTTCCCGACCTTACTTTCCTCAGTGTAAAATAAATAATCATGTCATTGCTCACCTCTTGCAAAGGTCACATAAGCTAATGCCTATAAAGCAGTTAGCACTCTACCTGAATTCTAGTGGCCTCTTATGAATAAGGTCCTGTTTGATAAGATGCCACCTGCTTCCTCCCCTCCAGCTAATGCTCTTTCATGAGGAATATCATAAATCATTGTTCATGTGGTTGTCAAAACCACAGCAAACTCCCAAAGAGCCTCCATCACTTTTGGTTCCTAACTGGAAAAAGGTTTTTAAAGAATCTTACACTCGAATAAACAAAAATTACAAAGATGAAAGGTTAAAGAAAAGGATCAAAGAATTAGTACAGAGGTTTAAAATTTTACATAGGGCAGATGTTTTACCATTTGAAAACCTGGATTGTGTAGAAAAAGCAAGACACTCAGATAATGCTACATTTATTTGTTTTCTTGAGCCACAGATTGAACCTATCAGCCAGGAGAAAAATCCTAAAAGGGAACACAACTTCTGTTGCCAGGGATTCCAGAAACAAAGGTTAGAGGAAAAGGACAAGGCATGGTTTTCACAGAGAAAATGTTTTCTTTTCCTCTTGAATACTATGATATGTTTAGAATTTCCCATTATAAAAAAATTACCCAAGGTTGACGGAAAATATTTTGTTGTGTCCAATCATACACATGAAAGTGCACACACACACACACACACACACACACACAATTTCAAACATGTGTTTATGTGTATAAAAATGGAACAAGAGACCAGGCCAGGTAGCTCAGCTGGTTACCAGGGTGACCCAACAGGCCAAGACTGTGGGTTTGATCCCCAGTCAGGGTACATGCAAGAATCAACAAATGAATGCATAAGTGGAAAAACAAATCAATCTCTCTCTCTCCCCCCTGCCCCGCCCACCAACTCTCTAAAATTAATCAATAAAAAATGGAAGAAGGTTCAAATATAATTGAGATTAAAAGACATTTTCAGTCTTAACACCTACTGATATGACACCTATTATGCATGAGAATATCAGTATAATTTCTTCCTTCTTCTTTTGCATTTCATTCTCTTTCTTATGGCAAATATAGGGATCAGCACTGCTCTTCTTAAGAGGCTGCATGCACAAAAGCTTTACTGAAGGAATCTGCCACAAGTGTCATGAGCTAAAGAAGCTACAGCATTCTAAATGAAAGCCCAGTGGGCCAGAAGTCCACAGAAAACTATGTACACCTGTTCCTGTAACATTGAACTTGCCCTTCCCTTTCTGTAAAGAAATAAATGGTGAGAACAATAAAATGCTGGCCTGAAGCAGGAATTGTGAAATTCACAGCTTATTCTTTAAAATACTGTAAATGTTACTCTTCCCTCTAACGCCTCTTTCCTGTCCATTGTATCAATTATAAAGTCCTGTTGATTCTACCGCACGGATCTCCTTCGAAACTGCTCCCTCCCCCCCAACTGCCAGTCTCCATTGCCCTTTTTCTGGGCTGCTGCAAAGCCTCCTAATTAATCTTTCTTGCCTCTTTTCTCAACATAGAAGCCCAACTAACTTCTAAACATGCAAGTCGTACCATGTCACCTGATTAAAACCCTTCAATGGCTCACCACCATCTCTAAGACAAAAAGCCATTTAATAACACAGCTTAACAAAGATTTAGATAACCTGGCTCTCCCCTCATACTTTTATCATTTACCACAAACACACACACACACTTCCCAACTACAATGACCAATTCTGTATATGATGTGGCATCTGAACAGAACATATTTACACCCACCTCTTCCTCCTTCCTCACTTGTCTAATTCCTACCCATCATCCATGACTTAACACTGATGTCTCTGACACCGGGAAGCCTTCTCTAACCACAACTCAGTTGCCGGGGGGGGACCCTCATTTGAGAGTCCCTGCTTCTCCCATCTGACCAAGACTCCAGTACATACAAGTATGTGCTCTTTTGTCAGACTGCCTGGATTCAAATCCCAGCCATACCATTTGTAACTGTGCGATCTTCAGCAAATTTACTTCTCTGTGCCTTAGTCTCCCATTTGTACAATGGAGATAATCATGGCACCTACTTCAACAGAACTGTGTTGAGGATTAAATGAATTAATACAGATATTGCTTAGAAGAGATTCCACCATCTAATCATTGCTCAATAAATGTTAAGCAGGTGTAATAAAAGAGGTAGTAGGACCATTCTATGCTTCATCATATGTTTTGCACAAACACGTTAGTCATTATCTTGATCCATAATACTTGATCCATGTAACGCATTCAATACACTGTTATTTACTAAATATATAGTTAGTGAGGACTCAAACGAATCAAAGATTTCCATCTTCCTAAAGAGTTTCAGGCCACTCTAGATTACATGGGTAGATTTCCTCCCACACAGCTTTAAAGTCTTTAACACACACGTAAGATAGATAGATAGATATACAGATAGATGATATAGGTATAAAGATATAGATATAGACAGATATAGTACCTGCTATATATCAGACACTGTGCTTGGCACCCAAAGAGACAAAATGAAATGAGAAAAATAATTCCTGTAACCAGGAGCTCACAGGTTAGGCAAGTTAACTGCTACCAGTGAACAAACTGTGAAGGCCTTTCATTAGGCCAAAAAGCAAGGTGATCTTTCCCAATACCAGCCAAGGCCATGGTTTTTTTTTTTTTTTTTTATTTTAAGGGTATGTTCACTGAAAAATGTGTCACAACTGCTCACCCTCAAGGGTGGAACATTCTCAAAAGCTGTTTGATTAATGGCTCCAAGGACAGAGCTCCTGTAGCTTATTTGTTTTGCACAGAAGAACCTAGCAAGTTTATGACCTGCCACGATGAAATGTACTTAGAAAGCACTAAGACAGTGTTGTTCAGGTTTATATTTAAGTTGGGAAAGCAGGGGCACAGCAGGGAAATTGATAGTCTGTGTTAGAGATGCTGCAGCTGTTTGTAAGCACTTACGGTGATAGCCATGATAGCATGTAATGTTCCATCTTGGATTTCTGATTGCCAATCAACATCCTCGTTAGTAGAGTGTTTTTGTATGTCTTTTAAAGCACCTATAATGTTTTAGGTGTCAAGCCCTGATCTGATTTAGTTGCATCAAATTATTTTTAAATGATATGGCAGAACCCCATTACAATGAAGTTCCGTTATTAAGAAGATTTTTAAACACCAGGTCAATATATGTTCCTCTAAAATCCAATAAGAACACACTCTAAAGGCCTGGCTAATGAGGGCAGCCTAGACATTAAATGTGACTTCTAACTCCAGGTACCAGTGTTGTAAAGAATTATACTCTATTTGCATTTAGGCAACTCTTGTTGGAAGAGACTTAGTGTTTCTAATTAGTTATCTCACTGGTCTACAAATGTTTTATGCAGAATATATTATTTCCTCATACCTCAGAAACGATTGACAGAGGTAAGTAATCTGGATAAGCTGGTATCATCTTCATTATAGATGCACATAATTATATGTATACATAACAGCACTGGCAGAATCAACGTCTCCTAAGTGACATCAAGCAAAGGAAAAGCTAAAACTTAGAGAGCAGGCTGACAGTTGGGAGGTGGTTGTTGGGGGCTGGATGGAGGTGAAGGGATTGAGCAAAAAAGAAAAAGAGAGAAAAAACTCATGGACAAGGACAAGAGTGTGGTGATGACTTGGGGGGAGGGGTGTGAATGGAGGTGGAGGAGTTTATAGGGAGGATAAATGGCGATGGACAGGGACTTGACTTGGGGCGATGAATGCGCAATATACTGGCAGGGGTGTCCAACCTTTTGGCCCCTCTGGGCCACACTGGAAGGAGAGTTGTCTTGGGCCATACATGAAATACACTGCAACATGTAATCATAAAAAAAAAATCTCATAATGTTTTAAGTAAATTTACAGTTTTGCGCTGGGCCACATTGATAGCCATCTGGGGCCCCATGTGGCCCAACAGGCCGTAGTTTGGACACCCCTGCAATATAGTGTACAGATGACGTGCTTTGGAATTGTGCAACTGGAACCTGTATGTTTTTACCAGCCAGTGCTACCCCCATAAATTCAATAAAAAGAAAAAGAAAAGCACGGACTTTGTTATGGGGTAGCCCTGGCTTCAAGTTCTTCTTGATGAGCTGAGTGAATCTTAGGAAACTATATAGTTTCTTTTGACCTCAAGCTTTCTTACCTGTTAAGTGTCGATAATGAAATATCCACCTGAGAAGGTTGTGAGACAATGAATGTGATATGCAGGCTGTCTGGGGTAGAGTGAGGAGAAGCAGACACCTGGGTTTCCTCACCCAACTGTTCAGCTGAACCTAAGAAAGTGCAGTGCGGGCTTTGCTTCTTCAATGAGGAATAAAAGGGACAAGCAGGCAACTTAAGAGATGAGGGGTCAGTCCTCAACCTGGATGAATCCCAAGCTGATTAATTACATTCCACCCATTAAGGCTTTCAAGAACCTGAAACTGGATGATGGAACCTTTTTTTCTTTTTCTTCGTTGTTGGCTAATAGGGCTTGCTCCTGCTGTATTGATAACCAATTTCTACAATGAATCCTCAAAATATGCTGAAATATGTCTAGAAGAAAGGCTGTCTGTGAAAAGAGCCAAAAATGACTGCACTTGAAATAAAAATTTTGGTGGCCATTACTGGCCTATCAGTTTTAATCTGGCACCAATCAAGAATTCATTTTAAAAGTATTTCATCTTTTGGAATACTCACTGAGATGGGGTGAATAGACACTTGCTACATTCTAGGTTCTTGGTCTAAATATTAGAACAGAAAAAGTTCAATTTCTTAAGATTTGTCTAATTGTCCTGTTCCTACTCAGGAATGGTAATTAGACTACATAACCTGATTACTTGTCATAAAGTACACCTAGCTTAAAGTCACCCAGGAAAGGAAAGACATTTACCTCTTTCCTATTCTGTTATTATTTTTTTCAAATGAGTTGGTTTAATTCCAGGTAGTACACAATTCAGGGTAGAACAAAGACTGAAGAACACACTTTGGCAGGATTCTGGGCTGGATTTATTCTGACCTCTCAGCTAAGGTAGCAATGGCAGAGTGAGAACTAAAGATGAGCCACCGCATCATCATCATCATCATCATCACTACTACTACTGTTACTATAAAAGTCTATTCTTAAGTGTACAACTGGCTCCGAGACAACACTTCATTCTAGCTGTAGATGGAAACACATGTTATGACAGGGAATTCAGATGCTAAAAGAGACATGCAATTAAGAATCACCATTGTCCCAGGCACAAGAAACAGCTCACTGTTTGCCAGATTTCTGAATTCTACCTATGGCCAGGGAGCCCTTCTCCGAGGCCTTTGCTGTTAGCTCCTCGCGTTTCTTCTCCCCTTCCTGCGTCTGCTCAAATGCATTATCTTGTCCTGCCTTGAGCTGCCTGTTGGGCTGCTTCAGGGGCTTCTTTCTGCCACATGCACGCGGGACATGGCACCTGTGGCCCCTTCCCCAGAGCTTTCTATGGGAAGCGGGCACATTGACTTTCTTCATTTCTCTATCATAATTAAGAGGCAAGGTGGGGTTCATAATATCCATGATATTTAAAAATGTACACAGAGATTTTGAATAAAAAGAATTATGTGATATTCTCAAAATGAATGGTATACACACATCCACAAAATAGGATACTACTCAGTAATAAAAAGAAATGAATTATCTACACAAGCAACAACACAGATAAGACTTAAATGCATTGTGCTCATATCAGATCATAGAAATGATTCCATTTCTATGCCATTCTGGAAAAGGCAAAGCTATTAATGATGGAAAACAGATCAGTGGTTGCCAGGGGTTAAGGATGGAGAAAGGGCTTGACTACAAACAGGAAGCAGAAATACATGTTTTTTTGAGTAATGGAACTGATCTGTATCTTAATGTCAGTGATTACGTGACTTAATGCATATGTCAAACTCATATAACTTAAGCCCAAAACATGAATTTTACTGTCTGTTAATTTAAACATATATTTTAAAACAGAAAACATGCAATTCACTGTTTAGTGAAGCCTAATCTTAACACTTTTAAATTGTGAACAGATGGTTTCCCTTGAACAAAAAGGGAATTCATTAATAAAATTTCCAGGAGAACTGATTTTTTACCACCGCTACTGAGGTATAATGGACAAATAAAAATTGTATCTATTTAAGATGTGCAATACTTTTTTATATATGTATACATTGTGAAATGATTGCCACAATAGAGCTAATTAACATAGCCATCACCTCACATAGTTACTTCTTTTTTTTTGTGGTGAGAACACACAAGATCTACTCTCAGCAAATTTTAAGTATGCAGCACAGTATTATTAAATACAGTCACCACACTGTATATCGGATCTCCAAAAATTATCCATCCCATGTAACTGAAATTCTATGTACTTTAACATCTTCAGCCCATTTCTCCCAGCCCCTGGTAACACCATCTTATTCTCTGTTTTTATGAATTTGACTTTTTAAACATTCCATATATAACTGAAACTATGCAGTATGTGTCTTTCTGTGTCTGGCTTATTTCATTTAGCATAATGTAGCCTCATCCATGTTGTTGCAAATGGCAGGATTTCCTTTTTTTTTTAAGGCTACATAATATTTTATTCTCTTTGCGTGTATGTGTATGTGTGTATATATGTGTTATATATGTATATAAATATCACATTTTCTTTATCTACTCATCCATCAACAGATTTCATTTCCCTTGGCTACATACCCAGAAATGGAATTGCTGAATCATATGGTAGTTCTATTTTTAATTTATTGAGGAACAAGAAAACCCATATTTAAAAACTATAGTATACGCTGTGGCTTGTATCTGTACTCCACTCCACCCTTCTTCTTTTGGGGAGGCCAGAAAGCTAAAACGTTAAATTTCCAAGGCTTCTGTGCAGCTGGGTTCCAGTTAGAATTGAAACAGTTCAGAAGCACTTAAATATCTGAAAGGCAGTGGCCATCTTCCTCCCGCTACTGCTCCTGGCAAGCAAGGTGTGAAAAAAAAAAAAGATTTTTAAAGGGGGCTTCGGCAGCAATAGCAACAGTGGTGTGCCCTTGAACTCAAAAGTCCACTGGTGGCCACACCATTCCTCATTCTCCAGCCTTTTAGAGCATTTTGTAAGCACCCAATCAACTGTATTACATCTTTTCTAGCTAAAACACCTAGAGTGGTTTCTTTTTCCTGCCTTGACATAAAAGCCGGTTTATTAATTAAATGGCGTCATGTCATGGTGCCAAAAGCCAGGATTATTTGGAAGTTTCATAAAAATTTCATTTAAATTCAGCTACCTTCTGCTTTCCAGATTTTTCTGTACCACTCAGTCCTTGTTCACTGTGTTGGAATGATGACGTATGTTAGCTTAACAAATTATCTCTTGTAGGTAACAGCTCCAGGCTGACACTTCATAGCATCAAACCTAGCAGAAGAAAGACTTCATTTCCTAGGTATCTAAAAGGCTCAGAATTGAGTTTGATAATCCTGGCTGGTCAGATCCAGGTGTTCTGTCCATTCCGTCTCCAGTTATAAGAGGTCACAGCCCAGGTAACTCTCATCACTAATAAATGAACACAAGACATAAAACTGTTTACCTACTCCCAACTCTTAGCATGTTCTTCATAGGTTTTCTGTTCAATACGTGTAGATTTTAAATGTATCTTTCCTTCTCTGTTTACCATTAAACACATTAGTTAAGTCTCAAATCAGTGCTGCAGACTTGTTTAAAAAAAAAGAAAGAAACTTCCCATGAGGTTTGGCAAACATAGCCTGAAGTACTAAGGAACAAGTCCAATTTTTGAATGCCTATGGGCTGAGCTACCTGCATTGCTACACCTCCAGGGAAGATACTTGAGTAAGTTTAATATGTGCACCCACCTTCCTCCTCAAATGCTAAAACAGACAAAGCATTTTGGACAAGGTATGTAATGACAAGATTCAAAGGAAATGCGCATGAATGCATGGTTCAAAATGCCTTATACCAAAGGTGCACAGTACATCCATATTAAGGAAATAAACGATATACATGTATTTTAGGCTCTGTAGGAGTAAAAAAGGTGGGCCTGAGTTAATGAGATGGTTTCTTTACCTCTAAAGTAGGGGTTTCTCATGGCAGTGAATTTTGGTTGTCTTTGTCCCTTAACACCATTCCCCCTTCTATTGATAGAAGTGCCTGAGAGTGCATCTCGAAGTCCTCCCCTCCCCTGATTTCAGTTCCCAGGGCTCCAGCGATGCTGACTGTCAGAAGTGTTGCTGTGACCAGGTCTATGATATCCCATTGCTAGGGATGGAATGCTCTTGGCTCAGAGACAGACAGAACACTGGATCTGACCAATCAGGGTTAACAAGCTCCATTCTGAGACTTTATTTGAGATACCTGTGAAGCAGTCTTTCTTTCTTCTGCTAAGTTTGATGCCATGGGATATCAGCCTAGAACTATCACCGACTAACACATGAAGCCAGAGAACTGTCTAAACATAGTCAGAGAGGCAGAAAGACACCAAGAACAATCTGACCCTGGAACCAGCTATGAAGCACTTTTCAGCTATGTGAACCAAAAAGCTATCTTTTTCTTCCTTGAAACTCCTGAAGTGAACATATTAGTTAATTTTATATGTTGATTTATTTTTGTCATCAAAAAAGCCTTTATTGAGACATTAACCTTTAGCCCATATGTATTTTTGTGCACATGTTCATGTTTCTAGAAGCAGATGTTCTTTAGCTTTTATGAGATTATTAAATGAGTTGTATTCCTCCAAAAGGTCAACAATTGCTTTTTTAGAAGGAAATAATGCCTCAGAATATTGATTTAAAATAGTTCTTTTGGCACATTTTTATTTTTACCAAAAAATAAAACAAAATAAAAACCCCCAACAAATTTCTACTTCTAAATAGAAAAAGCAGATATGGAGTAATCATAGAAGAGATGAAAGAAAGTAATTAACCATGGAAAGCAAGGATTTTAAGGTCTTTGTTCGCAACACCACCCCAAATCATATCAAACATACTGAGTGGCACCCAAACCAAACATTGTTTATATGTAAGTACATGAGGATGAGTTAAGTTACAAGTTGATATATCACAGTTGATTAAAGAGCGGGTAAAATGTCTTATTTGGGAAACATTTAATGAAACACATTGTCATTTTAATCTTGTACTTTTCAGCTCATATTTTGGAGCCAGTAAAATTTTTTCAGAACTCACATATTTTTTTTGAAAAGGCTGAAAATGGCATGAAACCTAGGAACTGTGACTAGAATGCCTGAAGGACGGAATGATTAAGAGGGTTATTTTAAAAAGTCGCTACCTAAGAATATGCATACAGTGTGCTGTGCTCCATTTCCATCTCTTGTATAGTAAATTTGCCTGGTCCTGATTGTGAACTCTGCAGCCGTCTCTGCTGCCCAAAGGTGATCACGGCACAGGCTCATTGTTCTTCGTTCTTAATGTAGAAGGTTCTACTGCTGGAATTAACAGCTCCCTCACAAGTTTTCCGTTTTGAAAGAAAACTGCAATTTAATGTTTATCTCCTAATCTATAACTTGTTGTTCCCTTATGGCAACCTTCTAATTTATAGTTCTATTGAGGTTGTTACAGACATACAAACATAACAATGAATCAAAACAAAACAAAATAAAAATCAAAACAAGCCACCAATACCCTGTCCATTCTCTGTTTTAGAGAAATGGGCCAGATACCAGGAAAATAAGTTAAAAAATATTCTCAAATGATATAGGGATCCAGACTGAGATGGTAGCTTCAAAAGAGGAAGTGTCACAAATTTTTTTCAAGGAAGAATGCAGGCAGGAAAAAGGCTTAAAACCCTCAAACAGGCAAACTACAATGAAAACAACAGCTACCAGTTACTAAGTTGGAATATGTAAGGAGCAAACTTAAAGGAAAATTTTTTTTTCTTTTTCTGGATTTGACTATAGAAGTGTGTGTGTGACCAAATACTGACATATAATTACCATTATGAGGTAAGGGAAAGCTGACAGTAGGGTCCTGTAGGACTGTAATCTTTGTAGGATTGCAATCTTTGTCTAATGAAGGACTTTTCAGATTTTAACCTGCACTGATGAGTTACCAGGTATTTAAAAAAAAAAAATCTGTAAACTGATTCAGTACATCCAGGGCTAGACTAGAGAGTTTCCAATTCTCACAAATTCTCAGGTGATGTAGATGTTCACTTTGTGTAGAAAGGCTCTAGGTTTCAGTATTTTTTATAGATTCCCCTTCAATTTGAATCAGTTTGCCAACATTATCATCATATTTTAAATAGTGTTAAAGTTCATATTACAGAGATGACTTCCCTTCACTATAGATAAAAGGAACAATTCTCAACTTTCTTTTATTCAAGTGCTATTTTGGGGGTACGGTCCTTACCCCGAGGACTCAGCTTCAGTAGTCTGGGGCAGGGCTCAGGAAACTGACAAGCACCCACCGGTGGTGGCGATGCTGCTGGCCCAGGGGCCATGCCTGCAGACCCGGTGCTTTGGTACATCTACCAAGAGTCCTGCTGCAAATTTCTGTAAGAGCTGATGCCCACAGAAAAATTTAGCGTCAGAGAAAACCATGAAGCATTGGGGCTTCAGAAGACTTGAGATTAATCTTTCCCAAAGCCCTCACTTGAGAGACGAAGAGCTTGGGTACCAGCACGATTGGGTGTTTTACAGGGAACCACAGAGTTGGTTAGAGAAGTGAAATGAGGACCAGAGCTCTGCTCTGTTACCGTTATCCCAGGAGACTCACCCCTCCCCCCATATTACTGTTTTATCATCTTTTACAAATGTGTCTGAATGACTTACTTATGGATCCCTAATGCCCCAACATTGAAACAAATTCTAGTCCTAACCAGTCATTTTCTTTTTAGTCATAATCTCCTAGAAAGTGTTTCCCAGTGTGGCCCAAGGGCCTCCTCGATTGGACCCACCACGGCACTTACGTTTGCTTCAAGGTTCAGATTCTTAGAGTTGTCCCAAAACTACTAAATTTTACTCTCTTGGGCTAGTCCCTGGGAATCTGCATTTTCACAAATATCCCTATGAGCCTGTTTGATAAACAGGTCAATAAAACGATGGTTCTCAACCTTGGCAACACATTAGAATCTTGGGCGGAGAGGAGAGTTTAAAATTCCCCGTGTCCAGGCTGCATGCACACAATTACACTGGAACCTCCGCAGGTGCAGCTTGGGCGTCAGAAGCTCTCAGAGCTCCCCAGTGATTCCCATGCGCAGCCAAGAATGAACAACAGTACTTCAAAGAGTTCCACATCCTTCCATATTTCTATCCATTATAAGGATGATAAACCTCCCAATATTTTTATAATGAATATAAAAACCTGGTCACCTAGAATACTAAAAGCATGAGAGCAGTTGACTTTGACAACTCCAACCTAATCCAGGGAAGACATCCGTTTCTACCCCAATAAAATAAGCACTGAAGAAATTTCTGAATTCGTGTCGTAAGGGTCCCTCCCAGGTGGAGCTTCCTGCTTGCCCAGAGAATTAGAAATTCTAGTTATTTCCATCTGGTCACTTCTGGCAGTTACAAAGTAAGGGTGTGTTGGTGGTGGTGGTTTAATCCTCACCCAAGGATGTATTTACTGATTTTAGAGAGAAAAGAAGGGAGAGAGAAAGAGAACCATCTATGTGAGAGAGAAACATCAATCAGTTGCCTCCTGTACGTGCCCCAACCCGGGATTGAACCCACAACATTTTGGTGTATGGACGATGCTCTGACCAACTGAGCAACCTGACCAGGGCACAAAGTAAGGATTTTTATAAGAAAATAAATTTTATGGATTGTCTGGTCCATTACTAAGTAATAAATGCTTCTCTGCAAATGAGCAGATTGACTTAATAGTGATAGCAGGTTATAGTGACCCATACTAGTTTTCAGGGCTTTTTAAGGAGTTAACAAGACAAACTGCAGGAAGAAAGAATTCCTGCAAAGTAGAATGTCTGAAATTTATCTCTTTGGACTTCAAAGGCCAAAACACTAATGGTGTGGATTTCTGAATTACTGCCAAGGATATTCTACCTAGTGAATTTCTTGAGGGTATCTTTATTCTAAATAAGCAATCTAGTCTTTTCTCCATAATCAAAAGTTGCCAGTTTAGCTCATAAAGAGCTTAAGCTTTATATAAAAATGCATTTCTAAAGACTTTTAAAACTTACAGGGACAGACACAGAGAGATTTGATATACAAATTAACATTTATTAACCTCAAGATAGTGACTAATTAAAAGTGAGCTTGGTGATATTTCTGTTTTGGCAATGATTTTAACACCTTTATTGCTTTTCTCTTTCCCTTTTCATCCCACCAGTCACCCCTTGGTGCCAACACATTATGGTTTCTGCATCAGACACAAGCATCTCTCTCCATCCTCGTCTTGGACCTCAACTTTCAGCACAGACACTTTCAAAAGGGTATGGAACTGAGCAAGTGGGAAGGCCCTCAGCGAGAGTTCAGCCAAAACAATATACTTGCCAGAAGAAAACCATCAGGTTCCTTGTGGAAGGATGTCTCAACAGCCCTAACCTATGGCGGATTCCCAACTTACACCTTTATGTAATCAGCATTTCTCAAATATTAATGCCCAACAGTTATTGGGGATCTTGTGAACAGCCGCCTCTGAATCAATAGGCCTGTGGGGGAGGGGAGGTGGTCCTGAGAATCTGCATTTTTAAGCTGCATTTCCACGGACCATACTTCCAATAGGAAGAAAAGAAAGGTTATCCTTGGCCGAAAAGAAAGCAGTGATAGTGAAAGATTGTATCCCCTGTCTCACATTTGCTAAGCATCAGTGGTATTGGTCAATTTGGGGGAGCCTGTTGAGCCCACAACTCCCTTCTTTGAGAATTACTATTTGACCCTTATCCACAGAGTATCAATGGCACCGATATTCATACCAGGACCTTGCCCCTGGCCAGAGCTGACTGGATCTAGGATGGACATGTGCTCAGTGCTGAGCCAATCAACTTCTTCCTCTTGAGAGTTTGAGACTGGACTTTAGAGATGCCAGTCATGAGTTTCTTGAACTGGGGGAAGCTAACATCTGGGACAGTCATTGTACCTCACATGGAAAGAGAAAGAGGGGCAGAGGAAAACAGCACTTGAGGAGCAGAGATAAGAGACCACCTGAAAATCACTTGCTGCCTGGATTCTTGAGAAGTTTTTAGGTCATATTTTCAGATCCTTCCCTTCTTATACTGTGATTCCTGCAAACAGCCTTGTATCCCTTCAATAACTTCCCATTTTTCTTGCTTAAACTAGCTTGAGGTAACTTATAAATTCCAATGCAAAGGGAATGTCATTTCAATTTGTATCATAGAATGCATTGACATGTCAGTTCAAAAGTTCTAGAAAACATCAAACTCTGTCCCAGAGATCAGGATCTCAGAAGAATGAATAGTTCACGTCCATACCCAGCAGCGGCGGGCAGCTTCCTGGGGCACCTGTGAACAATCCTGTGACCTTCTGCAAGTCATTAAAAAGGGGCCTTCATTTCCTCATGAAATGTCAGACAGGGTCAACTCTTCAAACTCCTCAAACAATTAAGGCTCTGTTTACTTCAATCTACTTCCTTCCTTCCCATCTCCTTCAATCTTGTTATCCTTACATAACAAGGAAAAAGAAACCCTGCTTTCTCTTCCATCCCTCCTCCCACGCAGGCGACTCCCATCCTACCCCACAGGAGACAGGTGGCTGGCCCACAGAAGGCATCTAGGAGGTGGGGGCGATGATTTTTATAAGTTCCTCTCTCCACTCACTCACTCTCCTGAATGCCTGTACGATTCTCCCATCTTGCCTTGTCACGCTTGCACTTATTATGATCCCTGCAAATTGTCTCTGATCTTGTACCTTTTAAAAAATTCAGCGGTACTTCTCAAATGGCACCATCTACCGTGAAGACCATTCCTTCCTTTAACCACTCCACCCCCATTCATTCATTCATTCAATTGTAGAAGACATCCCCACCCCCACCTCTTTCCCTAGCCACTGCCACATCCCATCTTTTCTGACATGTATCAGATGTGACACAGGTGGAATTCATCTAGACAACCCTAGTTCATGCCAAATAAGTCATTAAATGTAAATGACCTGGCAGAGATGAACCTGCAACTTTCTGCCTCCCTGAAACAAGGACAGAATCTAAGTTTTACTGTTTTCCTAAGACTCAAGGTTAGAGCTCCATGTCACTTTGCATTAATGAAGTTTCTGTTTTTTCACTTACTGGTGGCTACAGAAGAGCACAACCAGTCTGTTTTCATTAAAGATGTGTCCGCGGACATGTCTTCCACATCCACAGGGAAGGCTTTCATTCACCTAATGTTAACAACTTAGAAAATCGATATTGAGTATGTCAAGGTAAAGATTTCATTATCTTTTTATGTGTGGTATCAATTATACACTTAAACTCAAGTAGGAGACTATGTTCAATCCTAACCACAATAAAAATACAATATATCCATTCCCAATTTAAGCGCTTAGATATTTTTAACTGACTTCTGTAAAATAAGATATGTCAAAGTCATTGAAACTATGCTTATGAAGAATACTCGATGTCATGAAAAAGCACCTACAATATAATGTTCTTCCAGGAAAAAATTACATATACGAAGTATATGTCCAAAGCTTTAAAATACACTTTATTTGTATGTCTGGAAATACTAGAGATAAATACAACAAAATATTATTAGTGGTTATGTCTGGATGATAGGATTACAGTAAGTATTGCATTTCTTCTTTGTAATTTTAAATAATTTTTTCAGTGCACATGGGTCTGCAGGAATTGAGTAGGGCTGTTAAGGACAGGACATTGTAGACACCACTCATTTATAGGGTCCTCAGGAGAAGGATCTGGCTCAACTTCTTGTAACACATATTCAGTAAATTAAAATGATTCATGCATCTCCTTTGTTTTGACTGTCCTGCTGGAAGCCTGGTCCGTTGCGTTAATGTGATTTGCTCACATGCTTCTTCCAGGATGTCAGAAATGAAGCGCACAGGAGGAAGACCACTGCATTCCTTGTAAGTTCCTTAGGTTGAAAGAACCAGGTACGGAATCCACTACAGTGTTGGTTCGAAAGTGATAACACTTGCCTCTTGGACTAATACGTTTGGGAGTGGGAGAAGAAAATGATGGCTTTAATATTTTCCATGTAACTTATCCTGTTTTTTAAAATTTCTAAATGCTTCCAGCCTTCTAAAGGAATGTGTTTGGTCTTAAGAAAGCTTTGTTAGAACTTGTTTAAATATTTTTTTCTCAAGCATTTTCATTTGGAAAATACAGAAAATTATCAAAATTCAGTAAATAATAATAATTCCATAATCATCTTTCTCTGAAAATTTATGAAAAGCACATGAAGTCCCTTCCTTTTGCACTTCCAATACGACTGCTGAGGGACAGGATTACCAGTTATTGTATATGCATATATCCATGTGTACACAAACATGTATCATGTATGTGTGTGGCAGCATATATGTGTATATGTATAATTGTAAAATAGATATGCAAACTCATACACTTTTTAAAAAATTAAAATGACAAATTACCTAAACCCAAAAAAATCTATATAAGATATCCACCACTTAAAAGATTTCTTTACAAGAGTATGATTATTTTTATTATGAAAGTCATAAAAATTAAAATCAAAACCATTCCAGAGCCTGGGGTAGGAGGGAAAGATGCCTTAAAAGTAAATGGTGGGTTATTTTTTTCCTTAAGCTGGGTGATGATTAAGAGTCTTTATTATCTTGTTACTCTACATGTTCTTCATAGGTCTTACAAATATCCTTTAGAAACTGTTCAATAGTTTAGAAATGAAGAGAAAATTTTCTAAAGATATAGAAATTAAAAAATAAAAAGCCTTCTTATCCCACTGTGCCAAGTCCAGCTCTGCAATGGTATAAATGAATCGATCATCTCTGCTTTGAATTCCTCTAGTATACATTCATCTCCCTAGAGTAAGGATTGTTCAATAGAAATAGAGTATGAGCCACATATGTAATTTAAATGTTTCTTGTAATCATATCAAAAACAATGCAAACAAAATGGCACAATTAATTTTAGCAATATATATTATTTAACAAATATATCCAAAGTATTATCAGTTTAACATGTGATCAGTATAAAAAAATTTGTGCGATATTCTATGTTCTTTTATTTATACTGTCTTTGAAGTCTGGTGTATATCTTACACTCATAGCACATCTCATTTTGAAAGGCCATGTTTCAACTGCTTAACAGCCGCGCATGGCCAGTGGCTACTGAATTGGAACATGTACCTCTACATAACATGCTCAAACCCCTATTTCTTGATTTGTCAACTTAAAAATTATTGTTCAACTCCAGAGCATGCCATTCCCTCTATTTTCCCTTCTCTCTGTCTCTGCTAGTATTATTTCAATATTTTGTTTATCAGTTGACCTTTAGACTTATATTTAAACCTCTATTTCTTAATTCACCAAATGGAGATAGTCTATGCTCCTCTTCTTTTGTAAAATGAAGGATTAGGGTCCTTTTATTTCCCTTCACCTCTCTTCCTCCTCCTGGTTTCCAGCCTTTCCCCAGAAAACTATTTCTTTTACATTGTTGAAGTTTTACCATGTACACCTTGTTCCGTACTAAAGCCTTTTTACAGTCTGATTTTTTAAATTGGAAAATGAATAACACAATATGAAAACTGAATAATTATTTTCTGCAGAAACAAGTAGTGTGTATGAATGCAGAGAAAAGCACATATAATCTAAATGTGCTTCTCGAAGAACTTTAACAAGGACAACTGAGGAGGGCCTTAGTTAAATATTGTAACTTTATCTGCTCTCTGAGAACATTCCATTTTATCACACTTTCTGTTACAGAAATTTTATTTGCTTTTAGGATTTTAGAGTTCCCTAAAACCCTATTCTGATTTTGACAGCCAGAAAGAAAGATTTGTCAAAAACTATTACCTTGGAATTTTTTTCACTGTATTTCTTGGTTTATTTTATTTACCTCTCCTTGGAATCCCTATTTTCCTCTTTTGCTTTATTGCATTAATTCTGTTAGGAATGACCTGGGGGTGATCAAATGTTCTAGTTCTTACTTGTCTTACAAGGCTTTAATTTTCTGTTCATACTGAATTTGAAATTTGGCTGGGGACAGAACTGTAGGTTCAAAATAATTTTCCCTGCAAACCATGATGCCATTGTTATTTTGTCTTCTAGAAATCTTCTTTGTGGTCAATTTCTTATCCTACTCTCATTTCTGGAATCTTTTAGCATCCTCTCCTTGCCCTTGGTGTTCGGAAATATCATGAAAACGTGTTTAGTTACTGGTCTATTCATATGCTTATTCTCTCCTATTCTACTTTACATTCACAGGGCCATAGTGATCTAAAGACTTGAATTTAAAGTGTGGGTGCGTGCACGAGTGTTTATTTCTTTCACTTGTTTCTCAATTTTTTTTCTCTCTAGATTCTCGCTCTGAAGATGTAGGACAACTGGATCAATCCTCTAACATTTCAATTTTTCACTCATATTTTCCAATACTTCCTTTTGCTTTATTTCGAAGGTTTCTTCATGTTTTCAGACACCAGAATATTTTTTAAGGCATAAATTATACTTTAGTTTCCAAGAATTCCTTCTTGCTCTTGAATTATTCCTCTCCCACAGGAGTCTGTTCTTAACTATCCATGACGATAAAATTTTGAATTATTTTATGGATGTCTCTCTTTGCTGATTTATTTGTTTCTTCTTGCTTAGTTGGTAGGTTTATGTTGATCCTTCTCTTTTGACTGTTTGTTTTTCTCCTAATATCTGTTGATTCTAGTTTTGTCAATCATGTTAATGAATGACCTGGAAGCCAAAGAGGAATCTGGACCCAAATACTTATCCATCGTACGTAGCCTCTCTATTTTTACTCACCAAAATGCAAACCATTCGATTTATGGCCACCTCTGAAAGAGCTTTTGATGATCCTTAATCCTGGTGCCCCTAAGAACAATGATCCCTTTGGATTTAAACTGGATTTTCTTGTTGCAGTGTCATATTTCAAGAGTATGGCCAATGAGGGTACAAAGAACATTGTTTCAGAGTCAGGTTTTATATGACACAGAAAGCGTCATGGTGATTACTTGGTCACAATGCCACATTGAACAGGTTCTGGAATTAATTCAGCCTGACAGAACTTTGTGGAAGCAAAACATCTAAAGTCTAAACAAATCAATCAATGAGTAAATGTATGTATTTTCATACTATTCCCACCTGTACAATTTTAAGATATCCTACTAAAGCAAAAAGACATTTAAAATTGTGTAGATATCTCTAAGTTTTCTGACTGTGGTGATTGTCTATGCCAAAGAAAGAACAAGAAATTAAGTGTCCTGTTTCCAGAAAGAGACTAAATACCATCTCAGAGCAAAGACAACAACCCCAAGGTACCTAAACAAAAACTAAAATGGTCTCTGTGTGCCTATTTAATTGCTTTTCTTTCAAACTTGTATCAGAGCCATATTTTTTAAAGTTACCAAGTAACTGTCCTCTCTTAAAGTGCTCTAAGTTCGTCACCACCTACCTTGCCATGAAATCTTGCTCTACCTTGCAATCATCCTCATTAGAACAATGACTTGTTTACAAAGCTGAGTGTGGAAGTTGCCTTCCATTTAATTCACTGTCACACTTTGCTCAAACCTTGCTAACCCACATACTAAGGGTCACATCTACACAAAGTCACCAAAACTAAAACCCTTAGGAAAATATATTTCTGAAGAAGTCCATTCTCAACTGGTTATATATGCATATTACATAGTATTTACATAAAATGTGAGTAATGCTATTTATTTTCCAAGTCAAATGGAAAACACTAACACTGGGTATACTTAAAAAAAATGCTGCTCAGAGGAGACTGTACATTGTTAAATATCTGTAATGAAATGTAATAGCCACCAAAACAAGGCCAGATGCCTCAGCAGATGGTGCCACTTGCCTACCCAACATCTTTTTTCCTGATTTTAGTGGGTGATGAAAATGAACTACAACTAAAATATTCTTGCTAAAAATACTTGTTTCTTGAGGCTTCCTTATAATGAGCAGTAGATTTGTGACCCTGCTTAGTCCAATGAGAGGTATGCAAAGATTTGGCGGGTAAGCTTTTCTAATATGGATACAGTTGCTCCCTGCTCCTTCTTTTGTTTTCTGCTGGGAGTATGCATGTGATACCTGGAGGCACCACACCTATCTTGTAACCAAGAGGCAATGAGCAGCATGATGAAGGCTTACCAACTAAAGATGGTGGAGAATAAATATGAACAGAGGGTGGATCCCTAAGGGAATGACTTAACTCTTGAACCAGGCAGCCCTAGGCTACTTATCAGTGAACTTCTTGTTATGTGGGACAAATATGAACCTCTGTATTTAAACACCTTTTCGTTCACAGAACCCATTCCCAACTAATATATTAGCAATAACTGAACTTTAGTTACCCCACCTGTCATCTGTATTCAAGGATTTTAATGCTTGACCAAAATGGAGATGACTTTCTCTACAAAACTTTTTCTCCTCCTCCTCCCTCTTCTTCTTTTCTACAAAACTTCTTTTAAATCTTAGATACAGGCCCGTGATCCCACACCTCCTCAGGTGTGATGTGCTTCATATTCAGAAAGGTAATGTGGAGCCTATATTATACATCATGCAACAGCCCCAACAGATCTAGGCATCACCCTCTAGTTCAGGGGTTAACAAACTATGGCCAGTGGGTCAAGTACAGCCTGCCACTTATTTTTGTGGATAAAATTTTATTGGAACACAGCCATGCTTTCATTTACATATTATGACTGCTCTCCTGCTAGCTACAATGGCAGAACTGAGTAGTTGCCACAGAGAGAGTATGATCCATAAAACCTAAAATATTTACTACCTGGTCTTGTATAGAAAAAATTTTCTGATCACGAGCAAATATACCAGTGACACCTATGGCTATTCATTCTATGTGGGATAAATAAAACTTTTATATAATATCCTATTGGTTCAAGCATAATTTTGCCATTGAATTGATGCCAAACGTAAGGAAAAACTAAGTTTTCAAAGATTTAATGCTTTCAGAATTGTGGAAAAAGGGGCTGAGTTTCTGTAGTAGAAAGAGGAGCAGGTCATCGGGCTGACATCATCCACCATGGAGGGTTAACTCCTGGGTGGTCCTTGAACATCTGAAAGCTCAGAGGCTTAAAAAGTCCTATTGATGGAGAGCCCTAAGATATCAACAGGCAGCATGTCGCAGTGAAAAGAACACACTATGATGTGTAAGAATGACTTCTAACCCTATCGTCTGCCTACCTTGCCCTTCTCTGAGTCTCTTCCAAATCTAGTGGGACCAAAGTATTACCGACTCTGCTGGGGCCACAGAGGAGGGTGAGATGATTTGGGAAAATGCTATGAACATGGCAAGGCACAATGCATCCAGGCATTATGTGTATTATTGGGGAATTTAGATATACTTCACTACATATGCAGGCATAAATATATATTTTACTAGATATCATGTGTATTTAATTATTTGCTTTCCTTCTATTACTGAATAGAGTGTTATTGCAGAAATGTCAAAATTTCTCTGGTCCTCCAAAATGTTAAGTGGTTCCTGATGATATTTCTTAATTCTAACACTAGGAATTTAACATTATACTTTTAATATTTTGCTGCTCTATACAAAAGGTGTGTCACATGAACTATATTTCTCAGGGAGGTTCTCTGAATAGCCACTGGAGCAAATATCCAAAAATTTCATCAGGACTTTACCATATTCATTTTTTATTGCAATATAAGTATTAGATAAAATTATATAAATGTGACATATTTTTAAATAAGACTTTTACTAATATTTTTACTCACATTACAACTTAAAATTTCAAAAATTAAAGTTTTCTAATCTAAGGTTTTTTTAGATCATAGACTCTATACAGTTGAAATACTGACTTAATTTTCAAATACAAGATGAAGAACTGATTTTGTTGGCTTACTCCTAAAATTTCCCTACATGTTCAGTCTTCACATCCTTGTTTATACAACTCAGACTAAAAATATTTATACTCTAATAATGATTTGCACAAACTGATAGGAGTCTCTTAAAATTTAGTTTTCTTCAAATAAATCGAGACTAATCTGTAGTTGTTTCATTTATCACCCAGCCTAAATAATACACAGTCTAAAGTTTAGAGAAATCCTTTTATTAGATTGGGCAGCAATTATTGTCACCATTGAAGTGTATCCTGTACAGATGATCCTCTACAAAGAAATGGGTTAGATTTCAGAAGGCTATTGATCAATCCCTTTGTTCTCAAGTCCAAGGGGCCACAAACAGCATCTCCTAGAGCTAGGCAAACTGAACACACTTTTGGTTTACCTTGGCTTTGTTTGCACTCTTGAGAGCCACACAGGTGCAGATCCCAGTAGAGGAAGACCTATTTTTTCAAGTATGTCCTGTTAAAGGCCCCTCCTCAGAAGAGAAACTCAGCAGGTCTGGTTTGCCACAGAGGCATGTAGATGTGCAAGCCTGTGTTTTGAGGTATGATGCGCACGTTTTGAGTCTCCAGAGAAGTGCACATGGACAGCTTATAAGGTGCCCAAATATGGTCATAAAGTCACATGTCAGTCTGAGCTTATTGATTCAGAGCTGCTTTAAAGGAGCA
This sequence comes from Pteronotus mesoamericanus, assembly GCF_021234165.1. NCBI lineage: Eukaryota > Metazoa > Chordata > Mammalia > Chiroptera > Mormoopidae > Pteronotus > Pteronotus mesoamericanus. Next base: position 27,995,156 of record NW_026555105.1, on the reverse strand, counting down.
GACTTCATGCTCACCTCATTTCAGCTTATCATCAAGGAAGAGGCAAAATATAATAAGAAAAACAAAGGCAAAACTATGAGCACCTAAAGGAAATTAATTTTGGAAATGTGTAAGGTGCCATCTGGGGAGTATTAAGAATAAAGAAAAGGCCACTATCTATGAAACACTGATGTCAAGTTAATGAATAACAAGACATAGCCTAAATTCATCAGCATAGAGCAGAGGCCTAAACCTGCTGGCTACCCAGGACAATAAGGAAGGTAAGTAGCAGTGAAACTATTGATAGGGAAACAGAAAAGAGTTAGCTGGTAATTGAATGAAGAAGGGAGATGAAGAAAGTGTGACCTCAGCAAGTATAGCACATTGCAACTAGACCCCTCTCCCTGCTGGAAATATCCACAGAACAGAGAAAAGCAAGTATGGAAACCACTTTGGTTACTTACTCAAGAACATCCATTACAATATTGATTGGGATGTGATGCATCTGATTTGAGGGGACGAATCAAGATTAGTGTAGACCAGTGGTCCTCAAACTTGGCTGCATAGTGAAATAACCTAAAAAACTTCAGTTAAATATTGATGCCTGGACCCTGTGACAGAAAGTCTGAATCCAAGGCTCTGGGGTGAGGTGTAAGCATCAGTATTTTCTAAAATTTCCACCATCATCTTATTGTATTTTAAAGATTTTATTTATTTATTTTTAGAGACAGGAGATGAGAGGGAGAGAGAGGAGAGAAACTTAGATATGAGAGAAAAACATTGATCAGCTGGCTCTCAAATGTGCCCTTCGCAGGGACCAAACCCACAACGCAGGTATGTGCCCTGACCGGGAATAGAACCGGCAACCTTTCACCTCATGAGACCACACCAAACCACCTACGCCATGCCAGTCAGGGCCCCATAGTCATTTTAAAACATAGCCAAAGCTTTAGTTCCAAATTTAATGTGCATTAAATTAAATGGAGATTTTTGATTTACTTTATCTAGGGCGTGACCCAAGATTCAGCATTCTAACAAGCCCTCAGATGATTCTGTTACTGCTGGTTCTGGACCATACTCTGAGTAGCAGAGCCTAGTCCTGCACTGTCTGACACATCAGCTATCAGCCCCATGTGGCTGTTGATCACTTGAAATGTGACTGGTATTACTGAGGAACAAAATTTTAAATGTAATTAAATTTAAATTAAAATTATGAGCCTTGATTTGATTATTAGAAAACATTTAATTATACATGGAATAATTTGGGTATATGAATACTTTTTCAATTATGAACTTATGAGATTAAATACAGTCTGTCTTTATATTTGTATATCTGATGTATCTGTATATCTTATGAAGTGTATCTGATGAAAATTTAGCATATGAATTGAAATGTGGTAAAAGCATAGAACACAGACTTGATTTCAAAGACAGTATGAAATCAAGAATGTAAAATATCTCCTTCGCGGCCTTTGGTTACATGTCAAAATGATAGTCTAGATATATGGGATTAAATAAAATGTATTATTAAAATTAATTTCATTTCTTCTCTTTTTTCTTCTAATGTATCAACTAGAAACTTTTAAATTATATATGTAACTAGTCATTCATTTCTTTTGGACAGCACTGGTCAAGACCAAAGGCAATTGAGGTTTTCCTGTTACATGTTGTCAGTAATCGGTCTGATGGATGGGTATGTGACTCCAATCTAGCTGATGAGAACTAAGGGGAGGCTATAAGAAGCCTTCTGAGACAGAAAGTATCCTCTTTCCTTCCAGCTGCATTTAAATGAAACTAGGAGAGGACAAAATGCATAGAGATTTGGCAGCTCTTTTACCACCAGGAGGAAACAAGACCCTGAGTCTTGATGCCCTGACCAGTGTGGCTCAGAGGGTTGGATGTTGTCCTGCAAAGTGAAAGATCACAGGTTCACAATTCCCAGCCAGGGCACATTTCTGGGTTGCAGGTTCAGTGCCTGGTCAGGGTGCATAAGAGAGGCAATCAACTGATATTTCTCTCCCTTTCTTTCCCCCTTCCCCTCTCTCTAAAAACAAATAAAGAAAATCTTAAAACAGAAAAGGTATTTTTTATACCTGTCCTTATTGTTTAAATCAGAGCTTCTTAAATGTTACTGTGAATATATTTCCTGGGGGTCTTATTAACATGCAAATTCCTTTTCAGCAAATCTAGGGTGAGACCTGAAATTCTAAGTTTTTAACAAGCTCCCAAGTAATATCTAGGGAGCTGATACAAGGGCTCAAACCCAAATTAGATACTCTAATATTTGCTGCTGAAAGCATTATTAGTGGACACAGGAGGCAACTCCAATCTCTGCCCATTAACAAGAGCTCCATTTGCACACTGGCCGGCATTATAATCATTACTCACCAACTGGGGACCCAGGACATTGGAATTTGTCCTTTTCCCAAGAAATAACAGCTATTGTGGAAGAAAGAAGGTAGAAAGCAAGGGTTCTGCGGTTATATGCTTTTGGAAGACACTGGAGTAAAAGAAGATGTTTCTTTACTACTGGACTTTGCATGCACAGTTACTACTATGGCAGCGCATGCTTTAATTGTGAAAGTAATATTAATTACACACTTGATTACACAATACTTTCTTTTCACAGAGAATATCATGGGAGTAATAGCCCATGAAAAATATTCTGTTGAAATGATACATTATTTAGGTCATGAGTTAATAGACAACATCAAGGCCTACAAGCCTTGATGCCCAAGAAAATGTAGTTTATATGATACTAAATGTATGTATAAGAAGCATGGAGCTTGGGATAAAGTGATTTAGTTTCAAATTACTCACTGTGTAGCACACATCACATTCCAGCTGTGTGATGATGGACATCCCCTTATATGCTGTGAACTGAGTTCCTCACCCATACAACAGGAAAAGAAGGGAAAGGATGCCTGTCTATATCACAAAACTATGGTAAAGATGCTATGTGCTCACACTTTTTAAAAAGACACTTGGATGTGGAACAGAGTTAAAACTTTATGTGTATATCAGGTCTGTCTGGAAAAAGTTCCACCATTGTTAATATAATGAGAACAGTTTGTGCAACACCTATGCAACTTGGAAGCCAAGGAGACTGGATTGGAATGTGCATGAATGAACAATGACAACTTCACTGTACTAGTCAGTGGGGGTGGTAAACGCCCCTGAGTGAGCATGTGTACTGTGTGGCCATCTCATTCAAAATGACTGACTGAGTAGAACAATAAATCTGCATCAAATTTTCTATTAAGTTAAATATTCTTCCATGGAAACTATCCAGATTCAGAAGTCTGTAGCTATGGGCAACTGGTGATTGGCAGCTTTATCACGACAATGAGCCTGCTCATGAATCATGTATCCTGCAGAGTTTTTTGGCAAAATTTCAAATCACCAAGGTGACTCAGCCCCCCTACAGACCAGGTTTGGCACCCTGCAATTTCTGACTTTTCCCAAAATTAAAATTACCTTTGAAAGGAAAGAAATTTTCAGATCATCGAGATTCAGGAAAATATGATGGGGAGGCTGATAGTGATCGGGAGAACTGTGTGAGATCACAAGGTGCCTACTCTGAACATGACTGAGGCGTTATTCTCTTATGTACATTTCTTGTATCTTCTTCAATAAATGTCTTTATTTTTCATAGTACATGGCTGGATACTTTCTGGACAGACCAATATATATTTCACAACTACATCATGAAGTAGAATATATAATTCACATGCAGTCTAAAGAAAATACCTGGGAGAAAATCTTGGCTTCCTGAATATTGTGGGGAACTCATTCATTTTCCTCTGCTCTTAAGTGTGCTTCATAGAAAAGCTGCACGTGTTTGGAAGTGCTTTAAAGACGAAAAGCTCTTAGAGTCTGATGAAGGCTTGCGAGTACCACATGGTAAGTACAGACGAGCTACTCACCAGTCTCCCCATAGGGCACCCTCCCCACACATGGTCACCACTTTCCGGTTTGCAGTTTCAGACATGAGAGGTAAGGATGCCCAGAGTTCATGAGGCCTCAAGGAACCATTCAGGGTTTTTTTTTAAAGCCAAGACATAGGGATTTTTAAAAAAAGTTATTGGAGTGACATTAGTTAATAAGATTATGTGTTTCAAGTATACAATTCTACCATACAGCATTTGTATATAGCATTGTGTCCTCGCCACCCGAAGTCTAATCTTCCATCACCATATATTCCACTTCACCATCTTCAAAACCATATCGAATGCTTGATGGTTTGTGTGTCATCCTTGAACAGGGGTCATGGTAATCTTTCTTTGTATTATTGTCGTCTTAGTATATGTGCTGCTGTGGTGAGCACAAAAGGATTAAATGACAAAATATGTAATTTATAGTAAGAGTTGTTATAACTCTTAAGGGAATCATATTCTTTGACCAGTGAAATTACTTGCTGCTTAGAGACAATGCTACACATGAAGAAACTATTCTGTTGTGGTAGTACTGATGATAATCTGTCAATTATGTCTGCTTCCATTCTTTATACTTCAGTAGTTGACATCCTTCCCTTCTAATGTCTTTGGATAAAGCTTTACATGCAATCATTCTTTTGCTCACACAGTATTTTCCTAGTTATTTCAATGTTGCTATATACTGAGAACACAAATATGAGGTCGGCATGGTCCTGTCTCGTCCATAGGTTAAACACAAGTGAGAGATAAAGTATGTATTTGAATAATTGCAAGTTGAGACAGTGTCATCAAAACTTTATGAAAAGTATGTGAATCATTTCTGATTTAGGGTATGTAGGAGCAGAATAATAGCTATGTCAAGTTGCACATTTCCTAACACTCAGAATCTGTAAATACATTATGTTACATGGCAAAGAGGAATGAAGGTTGCAGATGGCACTAAGATTGCTAATCAGTTTAAGCCAGGATAAAGAGGCTATCCTGGATTTTCCAGATGGACCCAATGTAACCCCAAAGGTCCTTAAATGGGGAAGAAAGAGGTAGAAGTGACACTGTGAGAAAGACTCCACAGGGCAAGGATAGTTTTGAAGCTGTGAGGGACCACAAGCACAGGAACATAGGTGACCCCTAGAAGCTGGAAAAGGCAAGGAAAACAGATTCTCTTCTAGGGCCTCCAGAACGGAACACAGCCCAGCCAACACCTTGATTTTCGCCCAGTGAGGCCCATTTCTGACTTCTGACCTCCAGAGCTGTAAGATAACAATACACCTGTGTTGTTATAAGCCACTAACTTTGTGTGAGTTTTCCAGAGGAGCAATGACAACTTTATATACAGGATCAGAGAAAACTTTGTAAAGGAACCAGCCTAGAAGTTGGGCCTTAAGGAAGCTGAAGACATAGTTTTAATTTTCAGTAAATTAAGAAAAAATATGTAGTTCTTAAAGTGTTAAAGGATTCACTGAGATTTATTTTTCCTTTCAATGAAACAAAAAACAAAAATAAATAATACAAACACTTTATACAATTTTTACAAAATTACTCTAACATAAAAGGTCTTTTTTATACTCTAATGGTATATACAAGAAATGCCAAAATTAATCTTTGAAAAAATATGTACTGTTCTGAAAACCTCAAGTGATTACCACCTTTTATTCCTAATCTTACAAATTATCCCTTTATCCTACCCATATCAAGAAACTACTCAAGTTAACATGGTGTATTAAAAGATTTCTAAATTTGGTATTAGTTTCAACCAACTCACAAAGCCTCCAAGTCAAGAGAATTTAGATGGTTTCAAAGATTAAAAAAAAAGCAAATGCCAATCATATAAAGAACTGCCAGAGTTCAAGTAAACATAATTCTACATGGGTTTTAATCAGAGTATGTGTATATTTTAAAGTGGGCAAAAGTAGGTTTATAGTTGTGAGTATGCAAAACAGTCTATTCCTGTATTATTAATTATTTATTAATTATTGTAGTTATTTATTGTTATTATTAACTTACTTTTTCCTACCCCTGTATATGTAATAATAATACATACATGTTTTCTGTACATGATTGTATATTTATACATATATGCATATCCACACATATATACATGTAGATACAGCAATGGATAGAGATATAGAGATTATGTAATATATATATAATATTAACATTTATCTTAGTTTCATAATTATAGAATCAATGGGCCACTGATCAGTCAGAAACATCATCCGCAATACTGTAGTTCTCAGTGTTGTAAGAACTCCTACACTGATTCAGCTTGAGTATAGGATAAATGTTATGCTGCTGTAAGCCAGTGCCTTGTACAACAAAGGATTTTTAATGCTTTTTTTTAAAGGAATGAATAAAAATATTTTTGTATAGTTTCCATTGAGAGGAAATGGAAGCTACATTAACAATATGCTTCCCAGTGTATCTTGGCCCACAGAAATCAGGCCACTGTGCACTGTCCAGGAGCAGAAATCCGATCAGGGGCATGGACTACCTGCCTCCTCAGCAACTCCAGGGAGCCTGGGTGTGTTTTACCATAATCACCCTATTCGGCAATTTGTTTCTGATGGCAAGCTATCCCAGTCCTCTTTGGAAGGAGAGGGAACAAGCTCAACAAGTAAATATCAAAGGTAATTATTCAGAGTACACCATATGCAAGCAACTTATTAATCCAGTGCCATCAGGGAATACACAAATAAACATCCCAATTCAACTAAGCAACTCTCTGGCAGGGTTAGAAACAGAAATGCGTTTGAGTGGAGGGCATGGGCCGCAAGCTGAGCAAGGAGGCCTCAGTTTCTACAATATGAGAGGGGATACAGAACTGTCTACTGTACTTGGAGAAGGTTGTGTTATTATTAAAAAAAAAAAAAAGTTTACACAGCCCTGGCCAGTGTGGCTCAATTGGTTGGAGCATTGTCCTATAGACTGAAAAGTTAAAGGTTTGATTCGTGGTTACGGCACATGCTGAGGTTACAGGTTCCATTCCCCATTGGGACGAATATGAGATGGCAAACGATCAATATTTCTGTGTCACTCTCTCCCCCATTCTCTCTCTCTCCTCACCCCTGACCAAAGCAATGAAAAGAATGTCCTCAGGTGACAATCAAAAAAAGCCTACACAATGCCTGTAATATCTTAGGTGCTATGATACACATGAAAAAGTTCTACAATTTCTTGCATACCTCTAATCTCACAAATTACATTAATATGCTTAATTTTCACTGAAACTTACATGATAACTGATCTGCACAAAGACTTGTTTAGAGTTACTTCTAAAACAAGCTTTTCAGTCTCTCTTAACCTGAAGTCTAGAGAATTTGGGGGCAAGGGGAGTTGAGGAACTAAGATATAAACAAAGTTACTTTTTTTACACTAACTTATCATTAAAATCTAGAATTTATTCAATTATGGGCCTAGGCAAAGAATCATAATCATATTAATAGGATGTGTGATTCTGTCACCAATAGAAACCATACAAGCATTTTTAATTTTATTTTATTTATTGATTTTAGAGAGAAAGGAAAGGAAGGGAGGGAGGGAGAGAAAGAGGGAGGAAGACACAGAGAAGAATTGATTTGTTGGTCCATTTATTTATGTATTTATTGGTTGATCCTTGCACATGCCCTGACCAGGGATAGACCCCCAACTGTGGCAAACTGGGACAATACTCTAACCAACTGAGCTACCAGGCCAGGGCAAAGCCACAGACATTTTAATCTTATTTACCATGTTGAAGTACCTTGTGATGCTGTATAGTCACAGCACTACTTTGAAAGTATAGGAGCTAATAGCCCTGCTACTACATAGTACTATTTTATGTATTAAAAGCAAGTACCTGTTACTTTATAACAACTCCTAACATTTTGATAGCTTTAATACAATACAAATGTTTTCCTTGGTGATCCTATGTAATTTATTTTATGTATTAATAAGCATTATTCTGCAAAGGGTCCTCATAGGTTTCCCCAGATGCCAAATGAGTTCATGAAACAAAAATATTAAGACTGCCCCTGAGCTAGAACAACTAGTCAATGCAACCGATCAATTTCAAATTCAGTCGAATTAAATGACTAAGATCATACAGGAAAGGAGAAGGCAGTTAGAAGCATTTTCCTTTTTAACTCATGTATTCCTCATGCAGCAGACAGCAAAGTCGATCAGACCTTCCAAACACCACAGCAGGTGATGTACTAGATACATGGAGGAAGGAAGTAACACTGTCATTAAGGAGCTCAAAAGCCTTGCAGGAAAAAGAACTACAAAGATACAGATACATAGAGAATGTTACCACAAGGTTATGGAGTGTTTGATTAAAGAACTCACATTTTCCATTGACCATCACTGAAAATTGTTTGCTAGGGGTGACTTGAATTAGTATTTTCTTTAGAAAACTAATCTGGCAGAGGAATTTGTAAAGTGTGTTGGAGGGAGGTTGAGATTATCAAAGAGATGATTATAGTAATTCCAACAAGAGATACTATGGCCTAGTGAAGTGCCAAGAATGAAACTGAATGGTGATTTTGGACACAGAGCTACGTTATTTTGTGCACATGGCTTCATCTGAAACTCTTAAAGAATTTAATTGTCAACAAGGAAATGTTTAGCTAGACTAACCTAACATACATTATATATTATCATGCCATTATTTATATACATGTACATTGTATCATATAATTATTTAAGAGTATTTTTAACAGATGTTTAATAACATGAAAAATGTTTTTTCATAATGAATGAAAAAGAACATACAAAACTAAAAAAATTTAAAAGTATTTGTGAATTATTACAAAAATGGCTTCATTTTTTTCTCTCTCCCTGTATCTATGCCTGTATTGGTTTCCATGTCTCTCATAACAAATTACCACAAACCAGGTAATTCAAAACAGTAGAAATTTATTCTCTCTGAGTTCTAAAGGTCAGATATCCTAAATCAATGTGTTGGAATGGCCACATTTCCTACAGAGGCTCTAAGGCAGATTCTACTTCTTGTCAATTCTCACTTTTGTTGGTTGAGGCCACATCAGTCCAATTTTTTTCCTCTGTCTTCACTTCACCTTCTCCTCTTCTGTGTGTCTCAAACTCCCTGAGCTTCCTTATAAGGAAGGATGTGAGCCTATTTAGACCCCACCAAGATAATAATCCAGGATAAATTATTCATTTCAAAATCCTTAATTAACCACAACTTTTGCTATATAAGGAAACATTCACAGGTTCCAGGGATTTGACATTGATTTCTGGGGCAATTTTTCAGCCAAGCCCAATGCCTTTGTCATATTATTCTGCGGCTCCTCCCAGGAAGAGATGGAGTCCACTGCCTCACTCTCTGAAACTGAATTGACCTTGGGACTTTCCTTGGCCAATAGAATGCAGCAGCAGGAATCTTGTACCAATTCCTAGCTTAGATCTCAAAAGACCTTGCCCACTTCCACTGACTATCTCTTTCTGTCCCTGCCTTTCTGTAATTGTCAGTAACAAGGGCATGTCTAACTAGACTAACAATATAAATTAAGTAGTACCCTGCAAAAAAACCCCTTCCTCCACCATGTGAACTGACCTGGACTAGCTTTCTGGATGATGAAAGGCATATGATCCTGTGAACATCCTCCTCAGCCTAAAGGTGGCAAACTCTCAGAGGTATGAGGGAGGCCATCCTTGACCAGACAGTCATTGGCTAACACATCAGTGGATGCAGACTTATGAGCAATCTCAGCTGAGATCAATCAAACCAGTCCACTTAGAACTGCCCAGTGCTCCCCAGACTCAAGATTAATAACAAGTGCTTAATCTCTTAATCCATTGACATAGGCATCATGGTGCATTTTCTTAACTGAAAGGAAAATAACAACCACTACCACTTCTTATCAGATCTTGAGCACTGCAAGACAGTAAAGGTTATTTTGTAAATTCAAAAGGTAACTTCATTTAAATAACAAATTTATAATTTTCAGGACTTCAGTTCAAAATGGAGGTATAGGTAGATACACTTTGCCTTCTCGCACAACCAAAAGAAGGACAACAAATTTAAAAATGAAAAATAACCAGAACTGCCAGAAAATTGAACTGTATGGAAGTCCAACAACTAAGGAGTTAAAGAAACAGTCATCCAGACCAGTATGAGGGGTGGAGACAGGCAGCAGGGGCAGAGAGGACAAGTGGCAGGATGGTGGCTGGAGGACCAGGTGGGCGAGGAGGCAGCTGGTGGACTGGGTAGTCCCACGTTCGTGTGTGGATAAACCAGGAGGATCAGCTGAGGAGCAGGACAGACCTTGCAGTTCAGGGTTGCAGTGTGAGAAAAGAAAGCCTCAAACCCTCTGGCTGTAAAAACCTCTGGGGGATGTGGCAGTGGGAGAAACTCCCAGCCTCATAGGAGAGTTTGTTGGAGAGATCCACAGGGTCCTAAACATACATAAACCCACCCACCTGGGAATCAGCACCAGAAGGGTCCAATTTGTTTGTGGGTAGCAGAGGAAGTGACTGAAAGTAGGGGGAGAGCCGAGCAAGCAGCATTGTTCCCACTCTGACCCCTCCCCCATATACAGCATCACTGCGCATCTACCTGAGTTGCCCTGCCATGGAGAATATATAAGTCTCCACCCCTTACAATATAAGAGGCATGCTAAGACCTATATATATAGATATATATCTATATCTATATATAGATATATATCTACATCTATATATATCTATATCTATATATCTATATCTATATAGATATAGATATAGAAATATAGATATGACTCAAATAAAAGAACAGATCAAAGCTCAGAAAAATAGAACTAAGCAATCAAGAGATAGCCAGCCTATCAGAAGCAGAGTTCAAAACACTGGTAATCAGGATGCTCACAGAAATAGTTGAGTATGGTCACAAAAGGAGGAAAAAGCGAAGGCTATGCAAAGTGAAATAAAGAAAAATATACAGGTACAGTAAAGGGAAGGAAACTGGGACTCAAATCAACAATTTGGAACAGAAGGAAGAAATAAACATTCAACCAGAACAGAATGAAGAAACAACAATTCAAAAACATGTGGAGAGGCTTAGGAACCTCCAGGACGACTTTAAACATTTCAACATCCGAATCATAGGGGGTGCCAGAAGGAGAAGAGGAAGAGCAAGAAATTGAAAACTTATTTGAAAAGATAATGAAGGAGAACTTCCCCAATGTGACCAAGGAAATAGACTTCCAGGAGATTCAGGAAGCTCAGAGAGTCCCAAAGAAGTCAAACCCAAGGAAGCACACACCAATGCACATCATCATTACATTACCCAAGATTAAAGATGAGAGAATCTTAAAAGTAGCAAGAAAAAAGGAGACAGTTACCTACAAAGGAACTCCCATAAGAATATTAGCTGATTTCTCAAAAGAAACCTTGCAAGCAAGAAGGGGCTGGAAATAAGTATTCAAAGTCATGAAAGGCAAGGACATACATCCAAGATTACTCTATCCAGCAAAGCTATCATTTAGAATGGAAGGGCAGATAAAGTGCTTCCCAGATAAGATCAAGTTAAAGGAGTTCATCATAACCAAGCCCTTATTATATGAAATGTTAAAGGGACTTATCTAATAAAAAGAAGATCAAACTATGAACAGTAAAATGACGACAAACTCACAACTATCAACAACTGAAACTAAAAGCAAAAAACAAAAACAAAAACTAAGCAAACAGAACAGGAACAGAATCACAAAAATGGAGATCACATGAAGGGATGTCAGTGGGGAGGGGATTTGGGAGGATGGGGGAAAAGGTACAGGGAATAAGAATCATAATTTGTAGGCACAAAATAGGCAGTGGGAGGTTAAGAATAATATAGGAAATGGAGAAGCCGAAGAACTCATATGTACAACCCACGTATATGAACTAAGCGGTGGTTGCGGGGAGGAGGGGAACGCTGGTGGGAGAAGGGGAAAGGGCAGAGGGGAATAAAAGGGAGAAAAAAAATTGGACAACTGTAATAGCATAATCAATAAAATATATATATAAAATTTTTTAAAATAGAGAACCAATTTATAATTTTTAGCAAAACAACAACAAAAAATTTAATTCTACCTAAATACTCCTTCCTTTATTTATCACCAAATAAATGCAGTAGAGACCTAAGTAGGCTGAAAAATCTTTTTTTCTCATAGGGACAAAAGATTTATCATTTGATGCTTCAATCACATGTAGATTGAACTTACATCATGTGTGTGGCCAGTATTACCTTTTTTGTTGTTGTTCAGGAGTTAAAAAAGATTAGCTGATTTTCATCTTCAAAATTAAGTTTCTAAAGAAATAATCTTAACTGGATCCATAATTCTGATAAGACTAATGGTCAAATTAAAATTTTTCCATGACCAACTTGATTTAGAGTTCAAGTTTCTCAAAAATATTTTGGAAATGTCATTATGTTCTCTGTGACATTATATGGCATTCTTTTACAGCTTTTTAATTGAATTCAATTTGCAATGGGAAATGAAACCTAATTCTCTTTGGGGTTTCTGGAAGATGTGGGAAAGTTCATCTGGGTAAAGAAAGAGAAATGATTCATGACTAAGAGGCAGTAATACTGCAGAACAAAATACCATCACTGAGTACTTACACCGACACCTCAAGATTAGGGGTCACAGAGAGGGATAAGACATCATTGCTCACAGGGACAACTTGCCTCCTACACATAACAATGAACTGACCATTCAATACCAGCTTTGGCTGAAACAACCTCTGAATGCCCAGAAGACATAGGGAGATTCAACTCCTTAAAATACAAAATAATATTTAAAGAGGGTTTTAAATATTTAAAACATGCCTAGTGACTATGTTCCAGGCATGTTTTACATAAGTAAGTTCAATTAAGCCTCATAACAACCTATGAGATATCAATTAATAATAGTTCCCATTTTACAGATGAGAAAGCTGAGGCACAAACTATAAAAGGTCCCACAGCTAGGTAGTGGCATTGCTTGGATCTGAACCTATACAGTCTAGTCCTAAAGAATCCCCTTAACAATTGCCTCTCCTTCATACCCAAGTTCTGAAAAACCAACCTTCCAATTAAGCTCAAGGTTAGAAAACAAAAGCTATCAAAAGACCACAGATTTTTTAAAAAGTAAGGATGCAAAACTGAAAATTTAAACCATTTTAGAAAAGTCATAAAGGGCCTTGAAAATTAATCTGCCCAGTCTATTTGGCTAATGCCTCTTTAAACTGTTCCTTCCCAAACACAGGTTGGATCACTGGCTTCATCACAAGCACATGAAATTTCCAAATGCATCTGACGACTGTTGAGAATCACAAAAATCACGAAGAAGCCCACTGAAGTCACTTATTGACAGAAATCTTTCCTCTTACTAAGAGAAATTTTTTCTTGGTTAATTTGAACAGCCATGAAGAACAGCTCATCATTCCCTTTAAATAAAATCCTTCAAACATTTAATAGTACCACTGTCCTCTCTGGGTTCACTAAGTCAATTTCTTTGACCATTCTTTCTGGAATTTCTTTCCTATTAACAATCTTGTTCATTCTTCTTTGAACCTTCTAACAATTTTTCTATGCCTCTTTTTTGGGTTTGCAGATGAAATACGGGACACCCAGTTAAATTTGATTTTCAGATCAACAATAAACAATGTTTTAGTATAAGTACATCTTGTGCATAAGTATGTCCCAAATATTATATAGGACATATTTATACTAAGAAATGTCTAGTTACTAATCTGAAATTCAAATATGACTAGAAACTCTGTATTTTTATTTGCTAAACCTGGCTATTTTAACTCTTTTAAGTCTTGCAAAACCATGATCAACCTTCTAATTCAGCGGGCTCAAACTTGAGCATGAGAATCATCCAGAGGGTTGTTAAAACAGAATCTTAGGTGCCACTGCAGTTTCTGATTCAGTGGGTGTGGGCTGGTGCTTGCCAATCTGCGTTTCCGACAGGTTGCCAGGTGATGCTGATGCTGCTCATCTGGGGACCACACTTGGAGAACCAGTACTCTAATCCCCAGATTTGGAGAGTGGGGATCTATAAAATCTATAAAAGACCCAGCTAAAGCGCATAAACCCAGAGGACGGGCATGAAAATCTCATCCATGCCCCCTCCTTCAAGTCCCCTATCCTCAACCCAACTAGGGAATCAGAAAATGTCTGATTTAAGAAGGTCCAGCCACTGTTCATATTAGATTAGATTCCCAGAGATTAAAAGGACCTCTTTAAGGTTCAAATGAATCACTGTCCTGAGGCAAGCTCTTCACGGGACCCATGAGCCAGCCCTTTGTTTTCATTTGCTCCAAAGAGAATCAATTTGCCCCTGTCACTAAAGTGGAGCCTGGAAGGGGTTCCAACCCAATTTCCTTTCTTAAAAGCTCATCTCCCCATAAAGACAGTTTCTGGGTTATTTTCTGACCTTTCTCCAGCCTATGAACCCTAGTGAATCTTCTAGACCCATGAGTCTGACCTAAAAACTGCCCTGTCTCCCAGCTACAATATTTGGTACAAGAGCCTGTAGCAAATTGCTTTGATGCCTCCAGTTAAAAGCCTCCCTATATCCTTTTCCTTGTCCTATATTTTTGAGGTCTCTTCCCATTCTGACTCTGGGGTTGGTACTAGGACTTGTTTTGGCCAACTAAATGAAGAAGTGACATGTACCAGTTTGCAGTCTAGACCTGAGAAGCCTTACACACTTCTGTTTCTTCTCTCTGAACCCAGCTCCGCTGACGTGAACAAATACAGGCTAACCCGACAAAGCATGAGAGACCACATGGAACAGAGCTGAGATCAGCTAGCTACCTGATTGACCCATTGGCTGATCACAAACACATGAGTAAGTCGAAATGACCCTAGCCCACACCTGTGAAAATGCCCAGCAGGCCCATAAATTTGTGACCAAAAATAAAGTTTTACTCCTGTAAGCTGAGGTTTTCACGTAATGATTATGTGGCCATGGATAACTGAAGTGCCTGACATGCCAGTCATGCCTCTGCTCAACACTAGGATTCTAATAAATTTGTCAAGACCTCTCTCTGTTTGGCTCCTACCAAGACCTACTCTCTAGGGAAGGAGCTCTCCTCATTTTGACCTCTCCAGGGTTTGCCTTTGGCTTCCACGTCCATTGGCACTCTGGGCATAGTCCTTGAATGCATCTGCTGATTCGATGCACAACTATTCTGAATTAGACAATCATATTTAGTATTGGTCAACACTAATCACGGTTCTTATATTTACTTCTCTTTTATGCTTGGCCAATTTTGTTTCCTATTCTACTTTGGGCTGAGTGGTTTCTCTTAAGGAGTTGTGTGTGTGTGTGTATGTGTGTGCATGTGCTGTAACAGTTTTTCCATGAGATGAAAAAAAAAATGACTGACAGACTGATTCATCAATATCTGCTTCTCTAATAAAAGGAAATGCAAAGTAGGGCAACAGTATTTACCTGACTCATAAAATCATATTGCTATTACAGAAATCAGAAAAACCATCCCCATTCAAGCGGGAAGTTCCTTTGTAGCTAAACAATAAACTTAATCCCACCAGTTTTTTTTCCTATTTTTATTTACTTCCTGTTTTGCTTGTATTTCAAAAAAAGCTAAACTTAAATATTTCTTCCACAGGCATTATCTTTCATTCTGTAACCTTAAGAAGGAATATGAAGGAAGGAATGTAACTGATTCCATGGGCTAGATAAGATTTTTGTGATTCAATTCAATTCTTTGCTACAATGGGGAAGCAGAATAAGACAGTTCTGATGTGTACAATAGCCCATCAAAGAACACAAGAAAAGTATACCCTAAATGGCTAGCATTGTTGGACTGAACTCATGTTATTTATCTCCCCTCCTTTCCTCGCTCCTTTCTTCCATAGATTCCCCTGAGCCTCCCAATGAAGTGAAAGTAAAGGAATAAAGGAGAGAAACTGACTGATGATAAAGAGACCAAAAGAGTCAAGAGCAGGCAAGATTATAGAAGGTAGAGACTAAAAGGGAGGCGGTAGCACTGTGTTTGGAGCTGGCTGGTAGAGGACAGAGATTTTAAATGGTTACATAAAAAACAAATGTTAAAGACTGAGGATACAAAATTACCGACCATGAACCAGTGTTGCTCAGAGGATGGAAAGGCAAATGGAGCAGAAGGGGAACAGGGCGAGTTAGTATGATTAAGGAAAACATGAGACATACTTAACAATCAGTACTATGCATCTATTAAAAATCCAGTCTGTAATAAGGATATAACAGCATGGCAAAACTGTCATAAAGGTATGAAAAAAATAACAAAGGGAATGCTCTAAGATTTGACAATGTAAAAATGAGGACTGCTAAGAGATGTGGGAGTGAAAGAAAGTTTCAGGGAAGGACAGTGGATCAAACACCACCAACTTCCATGGCAGGGCAGGCAAGAGAGACTGCAGGAATAAAAGGCTCAAGAATGATATGTAAGCCAACATAGGCCACTATCAGAACTTTACACAGTAATGTAATTACCAAAAAAAAAAAAAAAATCAAGGTTGTCATTTATATGAGTCAAATTCCTATTCATTATATAAGTCAATAACTTACGTCAATAACTGATGTCCAAAATTAATCCAGTACTAAAAAGTGATGATATACTTTTGTTATAGTAATAACCAGGATAAGATTTAACAACAGAAATGGTTACAGCGATTCCTTCCAAAGAACTGGATGTGCGAATATACAGGAACTGATCCATTTCAGCATGTCTTTCTTCACTTTTTTTTTTTTAACATATTACATTACTCAATAAAGATATAACTAAAATGTTATCTTTTCCCTACTGAATAATTATTAAACATAGATCATCCAGTTGGCAATCCAGTGGCAAAGGAAGGCGTTTTTTGAGATGAATCAGAAAGTCCCTTCAAGTACCTTGTCTTGAGCACCAGCATGGATGGCATGGACATTGCACTGAAAGCCTCAGTAATGAGAAGCTGCTATCAATTTCCACTTTCCTTTTATGCCTTGGAACATCAAGGAGGCAGCAACCACCCAGAAGTGTGGGGTGACCCAGCGACACTGTCCTGTGTAAGAAGGACTGGAATGGTAAGATCGGACTGGGAATGAGGCTGCGCTGTTTCCCAGTGCTCCTGCTCTGAGCTGAAAGACAGTTACGCCTGCACCGGGTGAGGTGCCCCTGGAGGGTGTCCGGTCGGTGCCTCGTCCACCGCACACCTGCAGCCGCCTGCATCTATCAGCGTGGCGGGCCCTCAGGCTCTTGGCTCATGACCGCTTCTGCTGTCAGAAACCATCTCTGTGGCCGTGAGTGCTTGTAGTGAAGCGACAGCAGAACACTTTCATGGGTGAGTGTTAAAATAATACGTGCTGGTGGTACATCCACAGACTCCCAGTTCTCCCTGCAACATCCTCACCCCACACCTCCCAGCATCGCCATTCTAATGGGGCAGTTTGCGTGCTCTCCCATGGACACTCCAGAAGACTCCTTACTGCTGGGCAAGCTCACTGCTCCCTTCTTCTCATAACTCCAGTCCCCGCGTCCAGCCCCCCAACCAACCCACTTGGCTGGGCACCGCTCCTTGCATGACAATCTGTTCCTTTCCGGCTGCAAATCTTTCTTTGGCTCATCAATGTCCACAACAGTGTGTCCCCAAGAGTGTCCCAAGCAATACTAATGTCTCCATTAGTGATTATAAAAATATTAAGGGAAAAAAGGGAAAGAAAGGTTTCCATGGAAAAACAATTTGGAAAACACTGCATAGTGTGACTCCCACCGGGAGATTCACAATCTACATTAGAATGCTTTGGTTTCTGGGAGGCCCTGGTAAAGAAAAGTGTCTAGCTTTGTCTAATTCAGCAGTTCACTTGTGCAGAAAACATCCATTAACACCACTTAAAATTCCTCTTTCGTTGAGCACACTTTGGCCACACTCCTGGTTTGTGTTCTCCGGAACTGTTGCCTATCTAGCATGGTGCTTCTCAAACAGGAGGGTGCATAAGGACCACAAGAAGGGCTGTGGAAACCGACTGCTAAGCCACATCCCAGAGATTCGGAGGCCTGTGGGGCCAAGATTCGGCATCTCTAACAAGCTGCAGCATGCTGCTGGTCCCTCAACAATACCAAGAGTAACAGGCTCTCATGGGAAAAAATCCAAACTCCTTAGCATAATATTCAGAGTCCTTCTTATTTTAATCAGGCCCTCTTCACCCTACTTATCTCCCAAAACTTCCCTTTATCTTATGTTGCAGCCCAAAGAATGACTTCCTTTGTCCTATATCCTCATTGTTCCTGCTGGCCTCCATTTTCTTCCTCTGCCACACTCTTCTATCTTCAAGATCAGGATCTAATAGATGCGTGGCTGGCTTGCCTTTATCTTCTGGCTTGGCTGGCTTAGAAATTTCTCTTCTGATTTGTAACTGCTTATTTGCACTGCTTAACTTTTACTGTTGTCTAGAAGCTGTAAGAAGTCATATTCTGTGCCTGACGTGTTTGTAGATGACAATCTATTGAAGAATGCTTTATATATACTAAGGGCTCAATAAACATTTAATGAGTAAATGTTTAGCAATGCAGCTGATCTGCAATAGGGGAGATCCTTATTAACTCTAAATTGCAAGACATATATGCAAACCCATTCTGCTTAGTCAACTCTGCTAAATTCAAATTCAATTCAGTGAATATCTGCTAAGCACCTCTAAGGTCTTAGAAATTAGGCTGCCCTGAATGGTTGTGCAGGTTTATTACTGCACATGAGTTGTTGTATATGGTGGTCCAAGTTAGAAATACAAGAAAATGAATAGCACAAAGCTAAAATAATCTAAGAGATGTGTGTACGCATGCATACAGAACACAGATCATTTAAACACACACATATGTCTTGTTCCTGGGAAGTGGTGATATGGGTGTATATACAAATAAAAAAAATCTTGAACTATAATTTATAATATTCCAGTATGTAAGTTATATGCCAATAAATAAAACACAGTGGAATAATGTGAAGAAAAATAATGCATATAATACAGAAAGACCATGTTTTAAAGTTCTTATTGATCTTTTTTGCATTCATTCTCTCTTAAGAGCTGTGGGAAGGTGACCAATTAATTCTACAATCTGTATTTTTGTGATGCAGCAAATTTATCACTAAGAAATTATTTAGGGAAGTGAGTAGAATAAAAATTATCACATAGGTATCATGATGACGCATGAGGGGTGACAGATACAAACAAGAGCAGTCAGCATGCTGTTGGGTAAATAACACACATTTCAGTTGTCCTTTCCCAAGACAGAAAGGATCTTGTTTTTTTGTTTCTTCCAGGCCAGGTTTTAGCCAAAATCATATAACCTAAGCCACCTTTGAAGGAAAAAGCATTCAGCCGTTGATGTCACCCGAAGTGTTAGTTTCCATAGAAACTCTTGTAGAATGCTCCCACTTGTCTGGAATAAGTACCTGTCCCATTAATTCAAAATGAGCCCAGGAAAACCCTGCCTTGGCGGCTGACATCACCCAGCCCTGCTCTGTTATAAAGGGAGTGAAGAGCACTTAAGCCAGCATCTGTTACCTTTATCAGAAGAGCTATCTCCATTACGGACACACAAATGAAAGATTAAACGCTGCCTTGTCCAATTAACCTAAACCCTAGGCTGTTCCCTGCAGGACTCTCCAAAAAAAAGGTTCCTGAGATTCATAATTGGAAAAAATAGACAAAATCCCAAACTAAGAGGAAAAAGCTGGGAAACTAGAAAAGGAACCCTGTGTCCTATCACTTTGCATCGTTGCATAATTACCAGCAGTCTCTGGGGGCAAGGTCGTTCTTTATGCTGGAAGGTTACCCTCCCATACTCTGGCAGGGGAATAGCAGGAGCAATGTCAGGCCTTGGAGGAAGCACAGAACCGCGGGTCATTTAAACGTTCTTCATCTTACTCAGCATACCTGCTCTCCATAACCACATTCTCATGTGCAAATGTGGAGACTTCGAGAGATTAAGCTGCGGTGTAGGAAGTCAAAAGAGAGATTACCTTTCAGGAAGGGAGAGTGACTGGCTGGGGTTGTGAGGGGAACTCCTGGGATGTTGGGAAACCTGCTCCTTTTGCAGCTTTCATTCATTTCATTAAATTCCAATGAGCTGAATGCACATGCTGTGTGCACTTGAATTGTATGTTAGTGATACTCTAATAAAGGGATTTTATAAACAAATAAGTAACAGACAAACCAAGGCATCTAGGCAACAGAAATATTTGGCCTGGAATAGATAAAGGCAATCACAGCCTGCTAAGTTTCCTGCCAAATTAAACCGGAAAGGTAGATTAAGAACAATATCCAGACCACTAGTGAAAGAGGCCAGAAACAGTGACTGTGGAGTCTAAATTACATCCATTCTTCTATAAAAGTGTGGTCATGAAGCTTGGCTAGGCCAAGCCTTTTTTTTAAATATTAGTAATAGTATTATTTTCTTCACATTTTCTTTTATCTTTTTTTTAAAGTCAATTTATTGGAGTTACATTGGTTAATAAAATTATATAGGTTTCAGGTGTACAACTCTATGATACATCATCAGTATATTGTATTGTATCATGTCTCTTTCCATCACCATTTATTCCCCCTTTACTGACTCCTACTTTCCCCCACCCCCATTTCCCTCTGGTAATGACCATACTGTGGTCTGTCTATGAGGTTTTTGTTTTTTATTTTTGCTTAATCTCCTTACCTTTTTCACCCAACCCCACAATCTCCTCCCTTCTGACAGTTGTCTGTCTGTTCTCTGGATCTGAGCCTTTCTATTTTGTTAGTTTATTTTGCTCATTAGATTCTACATATAAGTGAAATCATATGGTATTTGTCTTTCCCACAATGGCTTATTTCACTTAGCCCAAGCCTTTCTTACCCACTGAATGATATAAAGTTCCAGAGGTGTCCAACCTTTTGGCATCTCTGGGCCACATTGGAAGAAGAAAAGTTGTCTTGGGCCACACATTAAATACACAAACACTAAAGAAAACTGATAAGCAAAAAAAATAAAAAAAGATTTTAAGCAAATTTATGATTTTGTGTTGGGTCTCATTCATAGCCATTCTGAACCACATGTGGTCCACAGGTCATAGGTTAGACACCCCTGAGTCCAACTAGTGTTTGTAGGAGGCATTTATGGGATTATCTGCCCAATAACTTGCCTCTAACAAGGCTGTCAGGTCCTGCATAAACCTGAGGCTCAATGTTACATCATTCATTGTCTTCCCAGTTATTTTTGAAAATGGATTGGGAAAGTGGTCTTTCTGAATGCTTGAGGCTATAGTATGTACAGCTTATTGTCTGCTGGAAGTCATGTTTGCACTAAAGGGAGAAGTATGGTATACCACAGCAGAGTTAGTTTATATCAATTGAGTCAAAGGGTCTTAGACACTATTATGTATATTTTCTGTAAAATATGGATCAACACATTTTAACATTGATGGCCTCACAGAAGGAAATATGAGGTCAAGACCTTTGACTTTTCACTCTCGAGTGATATTCTGTCCACCCAATTTCAGTCACCCATACCCATGAACATTTGCTTGACCTTGAAATCACCAGCAACTGTCCTCCCTTCAAAATCACATGCAGGCACCCCTTCCCTGTGCAATCACCTATTATCCTCTCTACGCTTATAACTCCAAGACCATCAACGCCTAACCTCACCGAGACCTACCATTATCCATGGTAATATCATCCTAGGTGATCTCATGGTTCCAAATCTTTAAATGACTCTACCACTCTTTTATTATCTATCATGATCCTCAGCCTTTCTTCCCTTCTTACCCATCCTGAATTTCATTGTTCACATGCCTTATAAACATTCTTCACACACTTACCTCACCCTTTCCCCATCATATTCACTTTGCCGATTCCTCTACATGTTTATACCTAATTATCTTCCTATTAAGCGACTCTGGTCATGACATTGAGTGAGGTTAGAGAAAGATTACAGACAAACTGACCAGTCTTCATATTAAACTCATGACCACCAATCTCAAATGAACACTCAAAGATTGTCCAATAATCTTTCTTTAATATGTATACTCTTCTTCTCTTTAAAGTGATTATTTCATATGGTCTCTCCAAACCTCTAGTCCCCCTTCCCTGTGCACCTTTTTGGTGATAATACTGCCCCCAACCTAATTCTTAGAAGTGTCAACATAAATAGACTTCAGTTCTTCATCTCTGCCTCACCCCTCAGACCACTCCAATTAGAATTCTCCCTTCTCGACAAGGTCCTCACTGACCTCCCTATTATGAAATTGGACGGTCATCTCTCTGTCCCATTTGACCATTTCAACAGTTCTGATCAAGTTAACCACGCTCTACTTCCTGAAATATTCTCTTCTCTTGGTGACAGCACTTCCACACTATCTTCATTTTTCTTGATCTCAAGAGCAACTTGTCCTCAATCATGATCTTTCGTGTTGTGCTTAACCTCTGCATGTTGGAGTGACCTGGGTATCTTCTCTGTGCATTCTCTTCCTTGGTGAACTGCTTTGGTCTCAAATTTTAAAATGCCGTCTATATTCCCACTATTCACTTTTCCATCCCTGGCTCTCATATATGCAACTACTCCAGACTCATATATCCAACTTCTGACTTGACATTTACCTATGAATACTTACTAAGTATATTAAACTTTGAAGTTTAAAGCAGGAGACTTTTTTTTCCCTCTAGTCTTTCCATGTTTTTCCCCTAGAATGTTCCATATCAGTATATTTCTCTCCCATGGCTCAGCTGGGCACCCTGGGAGTTGCCTTCAATGCTTCCTTTCCCTCACCATCCATATCCATATTCACCTGCTGCTCACATAGCTTTCGAAATAGTTCCCAGTCTGCCTACTTCTCTTCATCACTACCTCTGGCACTCATTAGTTTTAAGCCACCATAGTTCTTATTTTTCCCCTTGGGTTAATCCAATAATGTCCTAACTGGCATATCTGTTTTCAATCTTGATTTCATCTCCACATCTTCAATTCATTCTCCCTTGCAGAAGTAATTTTCTAAAATATAAATCAGGTCATGTCTACCCATGACTTCCCATTCCTTAAAACTACAGAAATATCAAAAATGAAAATCTGCTTACTAAGATGCAAAGAGGATCACACCGTCTGGCTGCTGCCCACCTCCCTGACGTCATCTTCCATTCCCTCCCCATTGGCCACAATTGTTTGAACACACCAAGTTCATCCCTGCGTTAGAACCTTTGCACTTGCTGTTCCCTCTGTCTTGAAAGTTCTGCTCACTATTCTTCACATGGCTGGCTCTTTTTTTTTTTTTTACCATTTGGGTCTCAGCACAAATGTCACTTTCCTAGTGCAGCATTCCTGACTATAAATCCAGAGGAATCGCCTAGCCTGCTCCAGTCAGCCTTTATCATATGATCTCACTTACTTCCTTAATGCTTATCGCTACACGAAATTATCTTGTTCTTTAAATTGTTCACTTCTTTATTATAAAACTCCCTCTACTAAAAAATATTCTTCTATAAAATCAGGGATATATCTTGTTACTGCTTTCTTCCAAGTGCTTAGAATAAAGTCTGCTGCAGGGTAAACAATAAATATTTGCTTAAAAAATGAATAAATAACAGACATTAAATTCAAAAAAATTAGCATTTAGAAAATACTAATGAAGAGAGAACTATAAAGTTTTCCTGGGTGTGCATCATTAGCATTTAATGTTTAAACCTTAAAAATATGAAATCTAAAACATTTCTAAATTTTCAAAACAAAAGTAAAATAATTTATGTTTCAGTCACTTCCATCAGACTGTCATTTGACAAAGAAGCAAAACGCAACCTGCTCCCATTTTAGCATCCCCAGCCTTTGACAACATAAATCACCGTCTCCAGCACTCTGGGGCAGGAAAGACAGCTGGGAATTAATAAACCCTTTAATGCTAAAAGCAAAGAAGTTGCTTTTACTAAGTTACATCCACTATTAAATCCAAATTAACACATGACAAACATATTTTTCTCTCAGTTTTATCTTTTAAACAATCAGAGAGTAAATATGCCAAACAGGATTTTAGCAGCAGGTTCTGCCTGACCAGAGCAGACACTTCCCAATACTTCTGAGACTGTTTTTCTCTTGTTCTTACTTTTGTTCCCTCTAGAACTTGTATAGTATACACAAAACGTTTACCCACATTTCAAACACTCTGGCTGATGTGAATATATGGTCCACTCTTTACTCCTTTGCACTGCATCCAACGTTGAAAATGACCTATTAAATTTACCTAGCTGTAGCTACCACAGTTCACCTAGATAAGTGAAGTATCCACACTTCTGTTTGATTATCTAAGCAGCTCTCTTAGGTGAGTGTACTAAAAAATAGGTTTATTTTTGTTTTTCAAACATATAACTTTCATATTGAAAATTTCAGGCTTTACCTACCAGTTTCCTTTCTCTGGCCCAAAAGATGCTACTATGTTCTTCTCCATGGAAATTTAGTGCACTGGACCCATCCCATAGTGAGGCTTAGAAACAGCTGCTCAACACAATATTTTTTAAATATGAAAGAAAGAACTAATTAGAGCGTGGGTACCACACAGGTACTAAGTATGTCTCGTGAGAAGAAGGTAAGTCCCTTCTAAGAGATTTTACATGAAGCATGTTATTCTCCCACATAAGAGGCTATGGTTGAATTTTCTCAACATCCTCCCTATACAAGACTCCAGAGATCTCATTCTCCTGTTATAGCTTCATGAAGCTTTGCTTTATGAGATAAGCTGCAGATTTCCATTAGGATAACTTCTTTCTAGAGGTCACATGCAAAGTAAGAAAAGGGAAGAAAACTGAGCTATCATCCAGTGCTCTCCCAACAAGAACCTCTCCCAAAGATCTGACTAGACCAAGCCATGGAGGAAAATAAGGCAGCCATGGGTGACATAAATATTCTGATGTAATGATGTATCCCAATTTTGGAATAAAGAACCACTCCTCATAAATAAATGGTCTTGTAATTCCTTTTCAGATTGTTACTTTCTGATTTGTGAGTATAGGCAAAGTCTATTATGAATATTAAATATACTGTAGTTTGCTGTGTATAATGAGCACTTTTTTGCCCAAATTTTTGAGGGCAAAATAAGGAAAGCATTGTACATGGGTAGTACTAATTTCGTATCTACATAAATGTTTTTAATTCTTTAATTTATACTTATGTATTAAAAGTGCAACTCTAAAAAGCTATAATAATATCTGTATGCAAAATAATACTCAAGAATATGATAATAGGTTTTGTTTCTGAATATAAATAAATAATTGAATTAAAAAATTAAAATGAAAGATTTATTTTTCTGAAAGTTTGGGCCAAAAATGTGGGTGTGCATTATACACGGGAGCACATTATACATGGCAAATACGGTAATAGGCCAAGAGCTTTTACAACCAAATAATCCTGATCTCAAAGCCATTCATCTGAAAGGGTCTATTTCCTCACCTCTTGAATCTGGGCTGGCTGGTGACTTGCCCTGGTCAATAGAATGTGGCAGAAATGATGGTGGGTACTTCTGCTCTATCTCTCCATCTTTAGATACTGCTAGATGAACAAGCCCAAACTAGCCTGCCAGAAGTCAAGAGAATCATGGAGGAGAGATGAGCCATCTCAGCTAAGGCTTTTATAAATGATGCAGCCATGAATGTCCCCAGCAGTTGACCAGAGACACATAGGTTAGCCCAATGGAGATCAACAGGACTTCCCAAACAAGGCCAGCCCAACTGCCAACCCACTAAATTGTGAGCTAAATAAATTATTGTGGTTTTTATCTACTGCATTTTGGGGTCACTTATATGCAGCAAAAGCTAAGTGATACAACTAAGGAAATTGTTTCTTTCCCATTAGAAGTACGGGTTCCTCTCCTATAACTTTTCCTTATTCCTTGTGGCCCTGACCTTTGACCCACTGTTGTCGGTTACTTCGTACTCTCCTTTACTCCTGTGCTGACTATTATAAGCTGAATTCTGTCTCCCCCAAAATTTATATGTTAAAGCCTTAACCCCCAGTACTTTAGATTATGATTTTATTGGGAGACCGGGTATTTAAAGAGATTATTAAATTATAATGAGACTCTTAGGGTGAGCCTTCATCCAATCTGACTTGGTGTCATTATAAGAAGGGAAACCAGCGATGTGCGTGCACAGAGAAAAGACCATGTGAGGATACAGTGAGAAAATGGCTATCTGCAACCCAAGGAGGAAACCCTTAGGCAACGCCATAAAATCAAGATGTATATTGTTCATTGCTTTCTTCCTGACACGTGGTAGGCACTAACCATGTGATGTAACTGTGGAAAATGGTAATGGGAAATTGTAAACTTCCCACCATCATTCTTTTGACATTGTTCCTGCAAGTGCTGACTCTAATATGTAGTTTGTAAATGAATAGCATGTTTGTATAAGAATCCTAGGAACCAACTTCAAAAGATAAAGACTCCAACACTCCAGCATTCCAGCTCTGAGAGATTTGCTGACCTTCAACCATGGATCCAGGATGACGTGAAGCTGGGACATGTGAAGCCCGAGTGACTAAACCAGGATGATGCACACTGGACCATCACTTACTTGCCTTATTGGAATGGACTGTGCTCCTCTGCACGTAGAGAATTTTGCAACCCCTTCCCTTGATCTCTTTGTTCTGTTCCCCTCTCCCTCCTTATAAAAGCTTCTGCCTCCACTGAGAGGTGGAGATGGGCTTTTTGACATAAGTCCCCCATTTTCCCAGTGATGGGCTTGATGGCATAAATGTCCCATCTTCCAGGTGGTCAGCGTCTGCAAATAAACCACTTCCCTTTACATCAGCATCTGCTTTTCAAGTAATGGTTTTCATAGTGGCAGGCAGCCTGACCTGTGTTCTGTTATAGTGTTTGGTGACCCAGATGGGACAATGTGGACCCTTGTGAGGCCTGGAGGGTCCAGGCTGAGAGTCCCAGCTGCTTGTGGCAGGATGGCCCATGACAGAGATTGCAGAAATGTCCGAGTTCTTTATCTCAGAGACTCTCCCTGCTCTCCCTCTCAAGGCATCGGCTGCCTTTAAATGCTTTGCTGGTGAAAGGAAACAGGTCTCTGTGGAGTCGACAGACCCCAATCGTAATAGTTGTGTTTTTGATTTGGAATGTTATTTCTCAAAGAAACTTGCATTGAAATCATACTGATTTTTAACTGTCAGTTTTGTTTCGCTGTTCCTCCACAGGAGGAAGTCAGCTTTCGTTTGAGAGCTCTCCTCTGTCTGTCTTGGTTACTGTTATTCTTTGCTTGCTTTCATACCTTTTGGGGACCTGTTGTGATCTTTCCTGTTCTGTATACATCAGGAATCTTCTGTCTCCGCCATTTGGGTAGTGCCATTTGGACCTCCTAAAGGTTTTTCACTGTACCAGTTAGTGAGATAATGTCTCTGCTGTTTGAGGTTTTGTGTAGTTGTGGTACCAGCTGGTATGAGATAATGTCTCTACCATTTGGGCTTCATGCATTTGGACCTCACCACGGTCATTTGTGGTACTGGTGGGTATAAGATAAGACTTTAAGGCTAGCATCCCAGTCCCTCCTTGAAACTCTGTCTTTGCTTCAGTTTTCATTTTTGTTTCTGTTTCGAAAAAGAGTGGCTCAGTTTTGATTCCATCAGAGAGTCTGTTAGGTAGACAGCAAAACTGAGGGGAAAAAAAGTCTTTTAAACACCCTGAATCCTCCTTCTGGAGGCCCACAAGCTGCGGTCTCAGGGACAAACTGTGCCAAGCCTGACACCTCCCCTGCCTCTTCTCTAGCCTTCTCAAAGTGGCTGGGGTCACTAGATAAGGGAACAGCTCACTTCGAGCACACTAAAGGAATGCAGTAATCACCAAGAATAAAAATGTGAGTGTATTTGCCAACGGGAAAAAAGACTGTTTCTGAAATTTATGAAATGTATTTATAAAATTATCAATCTAAAAGAATGTTAATTACTTGTAGTAATCACTAAAAATTAAAAATTCTAATGAAGTTGGGAAAATATATGGTTTTGGTGATAAAAGGTGTAAATCATGGGTTGAAAGTGGGTTGGTTATTTCTGCATAAGTTAAAAGGGCAAACTAAAAAGGACTAGAAAATTGCAGAGGTTCTGCATATGTTGAAGAGGGTCTATACAAGTTGAAGAAGGATTGTGTAGAGGGAAGGAGCAAAAAGAGAAGGAATTGAAGAACTGGGTGAAAAAGGATAGAGGAAAAAGACATACAAGAAGAAAGGATACTGGGAGTAGGAAACTCAAAAAGGGAAACAGAAATGGAAAAACAAGGAAAAGAAATAAAGGCACATAAATAAATGGTAAAGCAAAGTGATAATTTAATGCAAATGAAAAAGCAAAATCTCCCTTTAATTTTCCAAAATCAATTCTTATTTCTCAACAGAAACCCCAGGTACCATTGACAGTGGGGAAGAAATTAATTAATTTCTAGGTCTAACATACTTTCATTTGTAATTCTGATTGTTACCTTAAAATGTTGTCACAAAAAAAGCAAATTCCTTTGTCAATTACATTGTAATCTGTTCTCTAACCATGTCATTTTAAATATTTTTTGGTCATTTAGAAACAGTCATTGTTTTACTCTAATGCATTTGCAAAAATGATACCTTTTCTTACTTATTTTAAAATATAAGTTTCTCAAAATAAATTTTCAGATCAGAATTTGGAAATGGGGATTTTAGGGCTTTGAAAAATGATTGCGTTCATAAAGATACTGGTGAATAATGGGTTGATTAACAGTTAATTATGGGGTTGAATAAACTGAGGATAACTACTGTACTTGTGACTTTGTTCAAAACAGTACTGATTTTTAAAAAAACTTGTTTGTTTTTCATAAAGCAATTTGGTAAACTGTAGCAATATTGAAGTATTTTTATTTTTCTCCCTACCTGATCCCTCCAGAATTTGGAAACTCTTAATAAGCAAGTATTATTATTTTCATGGCAATATATTTACTTGCATGAATTCAACAGGAATCCATTTTTTCCCAGTTTCCAATGTGAATTTATTAGCCAAGACTTTGACTGGAATGTCATGTCTGAGAGAGACATGCCTAGACTCTGGATGTCAGCAAAAGCTTTAAGGAATAAAAACTGACTTTAATGCCAACGAAAGCCCCTTTGAGAAATGGCCTGCTACCTTGTCTATTTACATGGTTCACGGCATTTTTTCCAGATAAGAAGCAACAGTTACTTTCCTGGGAAATAGCAAAGAGGAATCTCAAGACATTTTGGGGATCTCAAGAACTTGGGGAGCTTACCCAAATCTGCAAGTATTGCAGGCTAAGCCTGACGGCAATTTTGTGGCTTGGCTTCCCTGCCCTGAGGGGCAGACTGTAGTGTAATCTTAAAATTCCTAGTAACATTCCAACAAAGTAAATTTTAAAAAGCCTATATAATCCATTGCTATTCCTGTTGTGCTCATGCAAATAATCAGGCTGAATTGAAACTGGACAATATAATTAATTGCTATTCCTGTTGTGTTCATGCAAATAGTCAGGCTGAAATGAATTAGTCTTAATTTGGCTCTTTAATAAAAATAAGAGTAATTTTAGGGAAAAAATTATGTTTCAATAGAATCTATTATACAGTTATAAATATTAAACTCTCCGTAAATTGTCTCTAAAATTTTATTTTTCACCTATGAACTAGACTGAATCCTGAATTTTTCTAGTTTTCTAAAATGTTTTGGCTACAACCACCTAAATCCCATAGAAATGGAAAAAAAAATTGATAGTGGGGATTTGTAAAAGTAGAAAATTGTAATCCACACCACTGTTCTTTTGACATTGCCTCTGCAAGTGCTGACTCCAACTAGTGTGCGGCTTGTAGATGAAAAGCATGTTGGTATAAGAATCCTAGGAACCAACTTCAAAAGATACAGGCCCTGACATTCAAGCATCCCAGCTCCAGGAGATTTACTGACCTTTAGTCATGGATTCAGGATGACATGAAGCCAGGATGACAAAATGAGTATGATGTACACCAGGTCATCGCTTGCCTTATTGGAGTGTACTATGCTCGTCTGCACACAGAGAACTTTGCCACCCCCTCCCTTGATCTCTGTTCTGTTTCCCTCTCCCGCCTTATAAGAACCTCTGCCTCCACTGAGAGGTGGAGATGGGCTTGGTGACATAAGTCCCCCAGCTTCCAGGAGATGGCCTTTGAGATGTAAATCCCCCATCTTCCAGATGGACGGCATCTGCAAATAAACCACGTTCCTTTACATCAGCACCTGACTCTCAAGTATTGGCTTTTGTAGCAGCAGGCAGCTGGACCTGCTTTCAGTTACGATGACACCTTGATCTTGGACTTCCAGCTTCCAGAACTGTGAGAAAATAAATTTTGTTCTGCAAATCACATAATCTGTGATATTTTGTTATAGCAGCTGTAGCTGACTAATAAATTGCCTGTGAAAAAGATATGCAGTAAGTTTCCCAGTATTTTTCCCTAAGAATCATTTTTCTTAATCTTCAAAAACATTTTAAACACAAAGAATTCATATTTGTTGTAAATAAATGTTTAGTGTATTAAAGATACTAAATACAGTAAAAAAAAATAAGCTCAACACTTTGGGGGAAATATAAAATAAAATAAAGATGTAAAACTTTTATGTCCAGTACCATCCTAAGTGGGAATTCCTGTTAACATTTACTATGTCTTCTCATAGTGTGAGCTTAGTTCCTGGCCTTCCCCACTGCATGGTAATCTCACTGAAAGGCAATGAGCACACGCAGGAACAAACACCCTTTTGCTGTCTACATAGCATCCTAAAACCCTTCCTTTGTTTGCAGAATTTCTGAGTCATTTTTAGTGGCTGAAAATGGTAAGATAGTCACCCTCATAAATTATTTGAAAGTACACGTTCAAGCTGAGGAGCTCCTTACTGGACCTGTTCATAGGATTTTACCGTTGTTGGTCCTTCTGCTCCCATTGGGAAACCAAGTCTCACAGTGGACGCACTAGACAGCAGGTTGTAATCTGCAAATCCTGGCAAAGGGCTGCTCTAAGGAACAACCATTTGGCACCACATATTTGGTATATTTAGTAAAAATAATGGCTATTGTTAATTGAGCACTTATTATGTGTCAGGCACTCTCTAAGAGCATGGGGTTTGTGTTGGTAGTACTGGTGGTTTGTTTGTTAATTTTCATCACACCAGAACTGTATCTCCACAGCAATGCTCTGAGTTCCTGCCAAACCCTGAAGACCAAGCTATTCTGACCATAGAGGTGAGTTCTGGCTGGTCCTTGAGTCAGACCTGGAAACATCTGTTGCCCCTCAAAGATCTGCTGCTCAGAGTTCTCTTGGGCAAGGGCTCCCACAATGCCCTCTACCCAGGGCGGATTCCACTCTAGCCTTTTCAGTGCAGGTCTAAGGAGCCCTAATCTATATACCTCCTCCAAACTTCTCCTAACCTAGCTGGCAACGTAAGGAAAGCCCCTGTCTCACCTGCAGGAGGCCTTGTATGGGCCCCAAAGTGACCTCCTGCACCTTCAGGAGTGGTCCTGGATCTTCTGATCTAACCAGTTTCTTGCTATCTTATTTCATCTAATCCATGTAGTTCTTCCCATATGATTATTTCAGCTTTTCATGCTCTGCTCATGTTTAATACTAGTGTAACAGGGCACAGCCAGGGCCCCCCCAAAGAGTATTTGTAACGGGGTCCAGAGATTGGGGTGTCCAAGAAAAATATATTCTCCCCACCCCAGGGCAGGCCACCATGGGAGCTGGGAGCCTGGAGCAGGGCCATTGAGAGTCATTTTGCATGTCAATAACAGGATAGCTTCATTTCTCATATGCAAAGAGGGTTATTTTGTATATCACCAAAGCTAATCAGGAAGGTTTCAAAAACTTAATACAGAATGTAACTGGGGGAGAAAGAGGAGAGACAGGGGCCTGCAAGAGAGACAAAGGGACACAGACTCTGGGGAACAGTGTGAAGACCACGTGGGAGGAAAGAGGGGAGAAAGGACTCTTGCTAGTGGGCCGTGAGAAGGTGCCACATGGTTATGGATTAAGAGCTGGAGATCGCGGCGACGCAGCGGATGGTGCTGGGAACCGCGAGAGGCCTGCCTAGCCGAGCCCCGGACTTCTGTTCTTTTTCTTCTGAAGGATGGTGCCCCTGAGTGGCCTGACTGGGCAAAGTGGGGAAGGCAGGACAGTGTGTGTGCTGGTGGTTGTTTTGAAGGGATTTTGAGGTTTAAGGGTGACATTTAGCCATTAATCAAACCTGTATAACTTTGGAATAAATAGTTCCTTTTCCTTTTCAACAAACTCTGCCATTCAGAGCCATAATTCCAAGGGCAGCCGGCAAAGGACCCACAACCGAGGGGTCCTGGGGAAGGAGGGTGTTGTTTTTTTGGTAATAGCCTCTGGGCACCCCCCAAGGGGTCCTTTTGTTTGGTAACAGTAGTACATACAGATACATATATATGTAGCTGCTTCTAACTCTATCCTAATGATGGTCAGGAGGAAAACACATGTTTCCTTCTTATTGTCCAAAAGTCTAAGTGTTAAAGCAGATTTCTCCCCACCCCATCCCCCCGGGGCAACCTTTCAGCTTCTATTAGATGGGGACTTTGAGGGTCATATGTAAAGTCTTCAAGAGCAGTTGCTGAGGGTTCACAGATAGGAGTTATTTCCAAAAGGAAAGTCCGACAGAGTCCCTGCTACTCTCAGAGGAAGGGGCCAGAGGTTGAACACACCAGAAACAAATGTGAGTCATCCCAGCAGCTGATCCTGGCAAAACTACCTGCCTTCTCCTTGCTCTGTCTGACCACCTTCCGGCTTCTTCCTGATTTTGATGCCTCTGTCACAGCTTTTCTATATATTAGAGAGGGTTTTTAAAAATTGTCTAAGTGATTGAAGACAATGACTAAGACAACTGAACATATGCATATGCCAGAGAACAATATCCATCATCACAGCAAATGGGAAGATCTCAGTTGCTCTTTTCCAAAAGGCTCCCTGGAATCCTAACAAGCAACTTCATCCCAAAAGCCTGCACACTTAATAAGCCAAGCTTTTCTTTGAATAGCACCAACATAATTTTTATCAAGGTTCCTAGGGAGTGACCTTAAGCAAGAAAAGCCTTTGGATTCTAGTGCACCTATAAGAAATCCCCATACAATAATATGACTGTTCACTGTGTTGCTCCTTCTTCCTGAGGTGCAACACAACAGTTCAAGAATCACTACAGGACAAAAGATGATAAAAGCAAAAGGTGTAGAAACCCTGAATAGACAAAATAATATCAGAAAAGAAGAACTAAGCTGAAAGACCCATATTTCGTGATTTCATACTTGCTACACAGCCACAGGAATACAAACAATGTGGCCCTGGCATAAGGATAGGCATAAAGAACAAGACACAGAATTGAAAGTCAAGAAATAAACTGATACATCATGGTCAATTTACAAGAATGCCAAGATTATTCACTGGGGAAAGAATTGTTTCTATAATAAATGGTGCTGGGCCAACTGGACAACCACATGCAAAAGAATGAAGCTGGACCCCTACCTCATACCATATTCAAAAATTAATGCCACATGGATCCATGACATAAACATAAGAGCTTAAAAGCACAAAACTCTTAGAAGGAAACCTAGGGGTAAATCTTCATAACCTTGGGTTTGGTAAATGATGAAAGCAAGAGCAGCAATAATAAAAATATAGGTAAGTTCAACATCATCAAAATTAAAAATTTTTATGCATCAAAGGACATTGTCAAGAAAGTGAAACATACAAAATGGGAGAAAGTATCCGCAAATGATATGTCAGATACAAATAAGGTGTCCAGAATACGCAAGGAACTTTTACAATTTAACACAAAAAGGCAATCAACCCACTTTGAAAAAATGGGAAAAGGACATAAACATACATTACAGAAATGAAGGCATACAAATGTCCACAACCACATGAAAAGATGAGCAACATAGTTAGTCATCAGGAAATGCAAATCAAAACCATATGTGATATCATTTCACACCCAGTAGGAAGGCTACAATAAAAAGAAAAGAAAAATAAGTGTTGGCAAGAATGTGGAGAGATTGGAACTCTCACATATTGCTGATGGGAATGAAAAATGGTGCAGCTACTGTGGAAAACAGTTTCGCAATTCTTCAAAAAAGTTAAACATAGAATGACTATATATAGCCCAGCAACTCCATTCCTAGGTATATACCCAAAACAAATGAAAAGGACTCCAACACAGTATGCGCAGGTTCGCAGCAGCATTATTCATAATAGCCAAAGAATGGGAATGGCCCAAATGTCCATTAATGAATAAATGGATAAACAAACTGTGGACTATACATACAATGGACATTATTATTCACCTATAAAAAGAAATGAAGTACTGAAACACGCTCTAAAATGGATGAATCTTAAAAACACTATGCCTAGTGAAAGAAGCCAGACACAAAAGGCCACATGTTGTATGATTCCATTTATGTGAAATTGCCCAGTTAAGTAAGTCCACCAAGCCAGAAGGCAGACTAGTAGTTGCCAGGAGCTGGGGATGGGGGAAGTGGGGAGCCACTGCTAAATGAGCACGGGGTTTTCTTTGGGGGGTGGTGAAAATATTTGGGAACTAGACAGAGGTGGTGGTTGCACAAGACTCTACATGTACATTGTTCATTTTTTTGGTTAATTTTTATGTGAATTTCACTTAAACTTTTAGAGCAGAAGTTAGAAGAAAGGACAGCAGGCAAAGTTGCCTGGGCTTTTAAGCAGGACTGGAGCCCCTGGGAATGGCAGAAACATGTGGGGGAGGCATGGGCGCTGGCAAACATGGGTGGGGGGAAGAAGCAGAAGTAGCGTGAACACATGAAGGGGAAGTGGTTCGATACAAGGATGTTCTTCCTAGCAGAATAGCAGCATCTCTGTGTAGCTGAGCATCTTCAGAAATGTAACTTTGTAAAGTCCTAAGGGGCAGAGTCCCCCCAAGTAGGAGAAGGACCTTAAAGTCGCTCAATGTCAGTCCTTTACTGCTTTACATTTGTATAGAAAAAGGAGCAGAAGGCTACAGAGGTGAAGAAAGAGGCAAGTTAACAAGAAATTAGCTCTGAGCCTCATGAACATTCACGGGAAAGGAAAATGGGAGGGAACATACTGCTTATTTACACGACAGATCCTGTATACACACCAATTCCTTGTAAATACTTCCAAAAACCAATGAAACAGCTGATCCTGTGCTCCTTTTCCTGGTGGGGACACCCAGAAGTTTCCAGGGGCATCATCGGTTTCTCACGAAACTTCTAATTGCTTGAGGAAAGAGGCTTTGACTTCTGTTTTTCTATTAACTCAATAAGGTCTCTTTAACATATCTCCAATGAGAAAATAACTAAAGTCTGGACCGCTGTATTATTCAAGGAGTATGAAAACTCTACTGTTGCATCGGTTTCTTGACGCTTATTGATGGCTCTTGCCTTCTGCCAGCACCTGCGTGCCTGCTGTGGATCCACACGCCCTCCGGCCACATGGGACAGGTCACGCCAGCATTTCACCTGCACGGGCATTGGGATCCTTCTCAAACTGCTCTCTTCCAGCTTTTGTGACTCTCGATGCTCCCCACAGGCCACAAAATACGGCAAGGAATGAAGCAGCTGATCTGTGAGGTGGTTATGGCCCAGCGCACTGGCTGGTTCCTCTCCTGCCAGCGTTAGTTTTAGGCTCCAGATCTCAGCAAGCTGCCCACCGAGGACAGGGCAGACAAGGTGCCTGCTCCTCTTTTCATCGCTGAGAAAGAGGTAAGAACTTTTCAAATGCAACAATTTCCACTGGCTTTCCACATTTGATTGATAAATAAAAATAAAATAAACAGAGAGCTAAGTTGAACTTGTTTATTTTTTTTTTCCTTTCTCTTACAGAAACAGACCCAAGTAAACATTTCCACTGCGGGATGAAAAAAAAATCCCGTATTTTAGGTCTGGAAAAAATTCAGGGTGCCCGTTTCAAAATGGGAGAGTAGGAAACATGAGAGGACAAAAAATTCTGTCTTTGGAATAAGACGTTCTTGCTGTCACAATCACAATGACCCTTGGGAACTGACACACAGCACCATTTTAATACCCTAATGACTTCAACAGTAGCATACTCATCAGCTACATGCAAAAAGTCTAGTTGAAGTAACTAAGAAATATAAGGGCAACAGCTAAAATGTTCTATATTAGACTGTTTGTCCTTCGCTAGTTTCTTCAAATGTTTTGGTGAAACAAGCAGGAAAAAATAACATCACTAATACATACTTTTAAAAGTTTGTGTTGAAACAATTTTTGGACTAAAAAATAGCACAAGCCTTAAGCATCAACTAGAGTAGAAAACTGACATTTATCCCTTAATATATCTCACTAAAATTTTATGATTAATGCTTTCTCTCTGTAACATTTTATTTTAAAAATAAAACTGATGGGGTTTTTTTTTACAGTGAACAAACCATATTCCTACCACTTTGCTTTCTTGAATATCTAACCCTTTATCCATCCCTTTATCTATCCATCAGCTCTTTTTAAAATGTATTTTATAATAAATAAGTTCCAGAATTCAGTACACTTCATCTCTAAACTCTTATGCTGCTGGCAACTTTAATCTGTTTTAGTTGACTTTACAAGGAAAAAAGGGAAAGAAAAGCAAGTGAAAGCTCACTATGGACCTAGTTTCAGCGCCTACGCTGAGGTAAAGACAGAATTCTGGCAAAGGTAGAAGATCATCCTATAAAAACCGGAAGAAAAGGATTTGTCAGAATGCTGCCTAAGCAGCTAATAGAAAAACTATCTTTCAGAAGTTCCAGTGTTGGTTCCATTTCCTTTCCTCCCTCTTTCTAATCACCTTAGGAAAAGAAACCCAGTTGGCCATGGAGACCAAGGAGCAGAGCAACAGAGAACCACCCTAGAAGTGAAAAGAGTAAGAAA
Source organism: Pteronotus mesoamericanus (assembly GCF_021234165.1). Lineage (NCBI taxonomy): Eukaryota > Metazoa > Chordata > Mammalia > Chiroptera > Mormoopidae > Pteronotus > Pteronotus mesoamericanus. The sequence continues at coordinate 27,958,388 of NW_026555105.1, read as the reverse complement.
AACCATAAAGGTGTCCAAGGTAGGGAATTCTCTTCTGAGCAGGACACTCTTAAATGGTAAAGCTGCCCACCTTTGGTAAAAGGAATAAGGGTTAGAAAATCCTTCCTTTCCTTTGTTTTTGCTCTTTTTTTCCCTCTCATCTCTCAATTCTTCCACAAAGCAAGAGAGGAGAACATCTGAGGCTGGGGTGTACCACCACTTGAGAATGCTCAGCAGTAAAGACTAAGTGAAGATAGCGAAAGATGGATGACAGCCAAGGCTGCCCATTCATTGTTTAAGCAGAAGATTAGGTTTTAAGGGCTGCCCAATCTAGCAAGAAGAGAGAGTCACTGGGCTGAAGTGAGTCCATGAAAGAATGGCGGGTCCTTGCTACAGCTTTCCCAAAATGGGCTCAGGGGGCAAAGGGCGTATAGCAGTGGTACTGGAGACAGTCCCTGCGGCAGATGGTATTTCCGATATTCTCTTCATACAATGTAACTTTAACACTCCTTCCACTGAAAGGTGAGCTTTTAAGTGTCCTCTCTTGAAACGGGGAAGGCTTGTGCAACCAAATAACATGAGGGAAATGATGCAGCAGGACTTCCAAGGTCAAGTCATAAATGATGTTGCCTCCCCATTGTTGGCTGGAATAATCACACCAGAGCCACATAAGCAGTCCAACTGCCCTGAAGCCGCCATGCTGTGAGGAAGCCCACAGTGGCCCGTGAAGAGACACCCTATGGAGAAATCCTGAGACTATGTTGAGAGAGAGAGAGAGAGAGAGAGAGAGAGAGAGAGAGAGAGAGAGAGAGAGAGAGAGGTGCCAGCTGTCAGCTGCTCCAGCCTTGTGCTCTTTCAGTTTCAGGTGCCATCTGAATGCAATTGCACAAGAGGCCCCAAGCCAGAACTGCCCAAGAGAGATCTTCCCAAACCCCTGACCCACAGAAAAAGTGAGAGGTGAAAAGGTGAGTGCTATTGTTTCAGGCCACTACATTTTGGAGTGATTTGTTACACAATAATAAATAACTGAAATGGACCCCAATCTATAACTGGATCATGACGATACTTCATTTCATATACCACAAAATCCAAGTCTTTGAACCTGGTATCCAACCAGCTACTAACTACCTTTCTTACTGTTTATTTCTCACTCCATGCATGCAAGTACCCCAACTTTTCTAGAACCTTCTCCCCAAACACACTTTATAATCAGATATTTTTTTCCTACTGCCTAAGATGCCCTTCTTTCCTCTTTAAAATCTTTCCACATTTTACCCTTCATTGAAGACCCATTTTCTTCCAAAAAGTGCTCCTAGAAAGCTGCACTCCTGAAGGTTACCAGTGGCCTCAGCTGTCAAACTCAATGATTTCAATCATAACTCATACCTTCGGAGTATTAAGTTCCAAATACAAGCAGTAATGGCTCATCAAGACAGAGGAGCTCACTTTTTCCGGACAGCAGTGCCACCTCATTTCTTTACTGAGCGGAGTCACCAAGCTGGGAGACTCAGCAGTGCTGACAGAAAGCCTTATCTCAGGGGAGCAAGCCTCTGGCCAGAGTTTCTCTGGAACATTCTGAAGTTGCACTGTCCAGTGCAGTGCTACTAGCCAAGTGCAGCTTCTGAGCACTTGAAACACGGTTAGTCTGAATTGAGATCTGTTATAAATATAAAATACACACCAGAAAAATGTGGAAGAAAAACATATGAAATCTCATTAATAATGTTGAAAGGATAATAATGAGGTATGCTTGGCTAACTACACTATTAACATTAACTTCAACTGTGATCTTAGACTTCCCAGCCTCCAGCTCAGGATGCTATAACAACCTACTTCTTTTTACCTTTTTAATGAGACTACAAGAAAATTTTAAACTGCACACGCTGCTCACATGATATTTCTACAGGACAACACTTTTATTCTACACTGAATTGAAAGTGCCCAAGGAACCACCATATGTTTCCCTAAAAAGTTTGTGGGGAAAAAAATACTTTCAAAGGAAAAGAGAAAATATTAGAAAAAAAATTTAAAGGATTGTTAAAAGAGATGAAAATAAAAAATAATAGAGTTAGTATATATGCTCAGAAATGTTTCTAGCAAGAATAATTGCCAATCATACACTCAAACAAGACTACCCTTGCCTCTTTTTCAGGGTGCTGAAATAATTACCCGTGATGCCATTCATTTAAAGAAAGCTTTGAAATATAAGATTTGATTTGGTAATTCTAATATATACAGAAATTCTATTCGCTGAAAATTACCTAGGTGTCTCTCAAACTGCAATCACTTAGGACTCAGATATTTGAAGCAGTAGCTTACTGCCTTCACAAGGGAGGAAAATAAATCTATACAGCTTCTGAGAGTCCTTATCTTGCATGCGGGAATGGACTAAGGGACGGAAATGTGCCTGTGGGGATGAGGAATGAGTGAAATGGCATGTGGCTAGCTAAAGCAGACACTGCAGTGTCCTGTCCGGATGCCAGGGAGCTCCTTTTAACTGTGCCATGTGCCCATCTCTCAGCTTTCGTATGCTTTGCTTCTAGGAGGAGGCACTGGCAAGTTTCTCAAGAGGAACATCCTCCAACAATGACAGCTGCTTCCCCTGCAGATGCCAAGAATCAAGGGCCCCCGCGTTTACAGCCCCTCTCCCAGCAGCCCACAGCCAATGACTGAGGCAGGAATGGGAAAACTCAGTCCCTTGCCTTGAGCAGACGAAACAGACTCTCAGGAGCAATTATGCACCAGAGCTCCCCGAGGGATCAGCCTGAGGCAGAGATCTTGCTCAAATCATCCCTCTGCTTGGATTTCCCCCCTTTCCCTTTCTTTCCCCAACTCACTAGTTTCTCCTGGGAGCCCTGCCTTAATAAAACACTTGGGCAGAAATCCTCATCTCAAGTCTGCTTCTGGGGAGCTCAACTCAAGACTCTTGTCATGCACGAATGGGCTCTAAGAAGACAGGAAGCCTAATTGCTGTTATTCCATGGATAAGAGCTTCTAGAACACAGTTTAAAATAAATGCACTATCCACCATTTAATAAGAAGCATCTTTGTTCCTAAAGATCACTGCAGCAGCCCTAAATGTAGTTCTTACATCTAGAAAAATAATGCTAATACGGGCATAACATATATTATCTCCAGGTCACCAGGCTAGTGTGGAAGGCTCCAAAGCAGAGGTAAAAAGAAAGAGAAGTCAACATGAAAAGAAACAAAGAGAAGTCAACATTAAAAGAAAGAGAAGTCAACATTAAAGTTTGGTGAGTGTCATACCTGACAGTAATGTTACAAATTCTGTACTTAATCAATATTTAATAAAAAACTTAAAAAATCACTCAGTTAGGAAGAAAGCACCCCCAACATTAGGTAAATTTTTCAAGAGTAATGTATCTTCCAAACTGATATACTACAGGAGATGAGTTATCAAGGGTTATTTTCTTTCTTGTCATGATTTGAAGACAGGCTTTGGTTTGATCAGATTAATAAATTCCTCATTACCAAGAGTCATTCTGAAGCTAGAAATGTAAGCGTGAGGATAATTCATCCCAAAATAGTCATTTTGTTCTCTATATAAATATTTTCTATTTTAGGATTTTATTGCCTAACGCTGATAAAAAGCTAACATGAATGTGACATAAATAAGCAAGATCTAAAACACACCTTTTGGCATTACAGGAATAAAAATATATTCTGAATGTCTATTGTAGATATAATAGTTCTTTAAAAAAAACATTTGGGATTAATAATCAGTCTACTATTGGAATCGTGGGGAAATAAAGCAGGTGTTCAAGACACAACCAGGAAAGTTCAAGTCCTTCGGTTTCGATGTTTCCAATTTTGAGTATGAGAAGTCATTATAAAAGAACGAGATTTCAGTTCAACATTAAAAAAAAGACCCTCAAAATACATGATATCCAACAATATAAGGTTGCTAGAATAGAATGTTTTTGTTTTTATGAGAAGATGGAGAGAAATATAGGGGAATTCCCTCGTTGGGAGGAGGCCAAGACTAACACAAAGATGACAACAAGCAACCTGGTAACACATGGGGCACCGGGTCAAAACGGGTCCCAATAGCTATGAGGACCGAAGAGAAGCCCACACACAGTTAGCTGTCCCAGGACCTAATCCAACCGAAGTCTGTAAAACCAAAAACATGACACAACCACTTCGTACCGAGAAATTTCTTCATGGAACTTAAAACATTTAACAAAACTTCTAAGTGCTGGTTTTTGTTTTTGTTTTCTGGGGGGTTCTTGACTCAAGTGTTTATTTTCACTAAGCAAGCAATTCCTCATAGGAATCATTTATAACACAGCTGATGAAAAATGACCTATTTGTAATACAACTATTATGCAGAGAATAATACTTCTCTGCATAATAGATAATAGAACTATTATGCAGAAAAAGTAGGTAGTCCAGAAAAATGTAATAAAAAAGACTAAAAAGGAGATGTCACATCTATATTGATTTAAAGTCCCTAAAGAATTATTCAGCTCCCCCTCCACCCCTAACTCTGGTTCGCCTGCTAAAACATGGTTTATGAATCATCCTAGGGGAAGAGGAAAATATAGTGCACTTGACTAAAAAGTAGGTAGGAACATTTGATAATAAATCTCCTTTCTTGATATTCTTGTGTCATCATTAAACAGTGATCACTAAGAGAAGTGTAATTCTTTCCGCCCTTCACAGAAAGGTCGGAAGAAAATCAGCCCAGGGCCCTGGCAGAATATGATGGCATATCTGACATGATATGCACGCGGCAAAGAATTGATTTTAAATGCCTGGGACCTGGAGCTCACCTGTTGGGAAGAACAAGGAGGTTGCTGGTTATCTTTTTCATGTGATCACTATAAAATGACTACTTGTCCCTCAATGTAGGGAGTGATACATAGTCCAATTTATTTGCTTATAACAGCAATTAGAAAATAGCGATTTAACTAAGGGGTCAGACAAGAACGAGCTCTCTTATTCACTGGCTCTCATTCACTGGGATTCTGGTTCTCGTAAAGCATTGGTAAGTTATAGTTTGTAAATAAAAATTGCCCATGAAGATATTTCTGTTTCCCATTTTTGCATGTCTTCAAAGGTATGTAAAATGGAACTTTAGAGAGGTGCTAGAAGAATTTATCTACATCATTCCATGGATGATTCCCACAAAATGGAGGATGGATTCTAGCTGACATTGAGCATAGCTGTGATCTTTCACATCTTTGAAAATCTTCTCAGACTTATTCTGCACAGGACTAAAAAACAAGTCAACACATTTCTCCTTAGAGAGAATTGCAGACCACAGTAACATAAATACTACCTGGTGTTTACTTACTAAACTCAGGCAAGATCGCCACAGATGACTAGTAGAAAATCTAGTAAAAGGTGAAGTGCCCAAGGCTGGTGGAATGAATGGACTTGAATCTAAAAAATGCCAGGGGACCAATGCTCTGTCACATGAAAGAAAATGTCTGTGAATCAGTTTTGAGAGGCATATCACATGGGACATCAACATGAATGAAGGGATTCATTTTACAGACTGAAAGTTCTAGAACCTCACAGCTAGCAAGTCTTTACCACAGTGTGCAGAATACTCACCAGACAGCTCTGGACCAACTGCAAGTGATGTCTGCTTAGTCACGCTCACAGCGCTGGCCTCTGTGAAGTAAGCAAACACAGACCAGAGAAAAATCAATGTACAGAACCTTAAAATTTCATAGAAACAGCCCTTTGCATTTCAAAATCAGAATCTATAATTTTTTAAACAGAAAGACACTTTAATAAATTAGTAACATTAGTTTCTAAATGGATGATGACGACATAGTCATTAAATCAGATATATTACTGTTATACCCAGCCTACAGGGTCTACACACCCTCTCTATTAAGCTGCTGATATGCAATTCAACTTCTTCACCTATCAAAACAATTAAGCAGCCATTGAACAACATAGTCATCTGAAATCTTCTAAAATTAAATAGAATGATCTTTTCCTGATTAACAGTAAAATGCCCTCAGATGAACTGTAATTATAAGAAACAGTTTGCCCTTTCAAAGAAGAACAGTGCTGAAAAGATTTACAGTAAATTTCATCTACTGACAGTCATTTTTAATGTGTATTTTTGTGTTGTCTTTAAGTTGTTTATGCAGATTCTGGATTTCACATTGGATTTCTGGTTGTTCGAAATTTAGATTTCAAGGTCTTTACAGATGGGGTTGGGTTGGGGGAGTTCCCGGTGTCAGAAGTACATAGGAGTAAGAGGAAGCCAATTTGCACATGGAAAGGTAGAGGCGGAAAAAAAGGTAACTGAGGCACAGGAAAATGATGCCTGTAAAATCTGAATTGGGTTTTCTGAAGGTCATTATCTATGTAAGGATATGCCTACACTAAGATCCCAGGTAGAAGGGTACATCCCCACATTGCAAGATGATGCTATTAAAAAAGAAAAAAGCTAATGTGGATCTACATATATAGACAGATATAGAAAAAAATTCTCAGGTCATAGTATTAATTTTTTAAACTCAAGTAGTATACTAATACGTATACTATGACCCCATTGTGCTAAAACAAACCTCACTAATGTAAACATACAGACATAAACACAGTTATATTTAAAAACACATGTGGACAAGAAACTCATGGGTGTGGTTTCTCTCAAGATCTTGTATTGAAGGAACGTAAAAAAGGGGCCTTTGCATTTTAACCTAACATTTAAATATTCTGTAATATTTTACCATGAAACCTACCACTTTTATCATTGAATTTGAAAAAGAAGAAATCCAGTTCATCCCAAACTCTCTATAGAAAGGAAGGTTCCATTTTAAATATACATAATTATAGAAGATAAAGCATCATGTACAGTTACTTTACTTAGTATGTACTAAGACTCAAGCTCTAAGCATAGATTGCACCGTATTTCTTTTAATCCACATAAATACTCTAAAGTGTATGTACTGTGATTGTTCCCATTTTAGAGAAGAGAAGTTGGGTGAGTTTCCAAGATTCACACAGAGCTGGCATTCAAACCCAGGCATTCGGACCCATGTTTTGCTTCCATGGCATTTACCATATTTTTGATATTACATTTATATTTAATGGTGTATTAATAAGAGACTCTACACTGCATGGAGACAATTTTTTGTGTATTAAAAACCATTATGTGTACCCCCAGCACCTAGAATAATGCCTAGAACCTAATAAATGCTCAATAAATCTTTGTTGAAGGGATGAATAACTAAGGTGCCCCTAGAGCTGTGGAGTTAAACCACACAACTATTTTATGCCCCTAGGGGCTGTGAAACAGGCTGAGTTGCAAAAAGCTCATTGATTAATCACCCTGCCATACCGTGCTCTTCATTTTGAGTAACTACTTGTTGTCCTAGTCTTTAAAGATTTAAAGACTGGACACATGGTTTCCCTTGTCCTCTCTTATTCTCTAGTGACTATCCCACATAAAACTGCCTTTCTAGTTCTGTGCATGATTAAAATGTTGCAACATTTGGGAAAGCCAATGTTGAAATACTTAACTACAGAGAAGTTAAACAGCATAAACAGTCTGTCATGAACTATTTTGCTACTGGCATATGGTAGGCAGATTAATGTAACTGACTTGGTGTTGTAGTCACATGAGAATCAAGGCCTCAGTCTACCTACCTTTTCATTCTATTATTCCTCTAAGTGTTGAAGGGTGTAATAGGGCCTTTGGTAAAGGAGAGGTCGGGTGAGTGAGCATGGGTGTCTGCGTGTCTGTGCATAGGTCTCTGTGAATCTCTGTGGGTACATTCAGTGTTCCTGTGTGTACATTCAGTGTTTCAAAAGAGAAAAGATATTTTTCTATAGCATAGAAGGAAACCTAATAAATAGATAAAATCCCCAAATCCCAAATCCTATCAGTGTTGGTATTAGCAAAAGCTGTTTTTTATTCACAAGGGTGACAAGACCATTCAATGGGGAAAGACAGTCTACTCAACAAATAGTGCTGGGAAAACTGCATAGCCACACGCCAAGGAGTAAAGGTGGACTCTTACTTCACAGCATCCACAAAAAATCAGCTCAAAATAAATAGATCATAGATCTAAATATAAGAGCTAAAACTATAAAAGTTTCAGGACTAAATAAAACATAAAGTACAGTTGACCCTTGAACAACAGAGGGGCTGGGGCACCAACAACCCACATATCAAAAATGTGCATGTAACTTAAGCTGGCCTTCCACATACAAAGATTCCCAACTCCAGATAAAAAAATGCACTTGACCCTTGAAAAGCATGGGTCCTAAATCTGCATTGTTGGAGGGTCGACTGTAAATCTTTGTGACCTTGGGTTAGGCAAAGGTTTCATAGATATCACTCCAACAGCAGAAACAACAAAAGAAAATGTAAAGTGGACTTAATCAAGTTAAAAATTTTGTGCTTCAAATGTCACAGTTAAGAAAGAGAACAAACAACCTGCAAAATGGGGTAAGTTTTTTGCAAATCATACACAGGGTGTGGCAAAAGTAGGTTTACAGCTGTGAGTACATGAAATACAGAATTTATTCTTGTATAATTATTTATTAATTATTGTATTATTTTCCATATTAACAACTGTAAACCTACTTTTGCCACACCAGTATTTGACAATGGACTTGTATCAAGAATATGTTAAGAACTATTACAACCCTCCCTGACTGAGTGGCTCAGTTGGTTGGAGTATCATCCTGTACACCGTAAGGTTGCAGGTTCCATTCCCAGTCAGGGCACATACCTAGGTTGCCAGCTTGGCCCCTGGTCAGGGGTATACAGGAGGACATTGATCGATGCTTCTCTCTCACGCTGATGTCTGTCTGTTTGTCTCTGTCTCTCTCTCTCCCCTCCCTCCCTCCCTCTTTCTCTTTCTCTCCCTTCCTATTACAACCCAAAAATGAAAAGACAAATAATCCAATTTAAAAATGGATAAATTACCTGACTAGACATTTCTCCAAAAAAGATATACAAATACATGAAGAGATGCCCACCCATTAAAGAATTGTAAGTTAAAACCACATGAGATGCTACTTCTCACCCACTAAAATAATTATAATTAGAAGACAGATTATAATGTTAATGAGAATTTGGAGAAATTAGAATCCTCATATATTGCTTGCGGGAACATAAAATGGTACAGCCACTTTTGAAAACAGTCTGGCAGTTACTCAAATGGTTAAACATAGAGTTTCCAGATGGCTCAGTAATTCTGTTCCTAGGTATGTACCCAAAAGAAAGAAAACATATGCCCATACAAAAAGAAATCAGATGTACATTTTTCATGGCAGCAGTCTTCCTAGTGGCCAAAAAGTGGAAACAATCCCACTGTCTATCAGCTGATGAATGGATAAACAAAATGTGGTATATCCATACAATGGAATATTATTAAGCAATAAAAAGAATGTAACATAAATATATGTATCAACATGAATGAACCTTAAAAAAATTATACTAAATGTAAGAAGCCACTCACAAAAGTCCACATATTATATGATTCCATGTATATGAAATGTTCAGAATAGGCAAATCCACAGAGAGAAGCCGATTAACGGTTGCTTAAAACTGGAGGAACAGGGAAGGTGGGCAGTGACTACTCATGGTGTGTGATTCCTTGTCGATGAAAATGTTCTGGGATTGGATTGTGATTCCTTGTCAATGCAAATGTTCTGGGATTGGATTGTGCTAGTGGTTGCACAACTGTGAATACACTAAAAACCATTAAATCATACATTTTAAGTAGGTGAATTTTATGCATCGTAAGTTACATTTCATTAACAAAGCAGTCCTTTTTTTTTCTTTTTGAGACTGCATTCAGTGAGTTTCCCAGTAACATTAGTTAGTTTCTTCCAAAAATGACAAGACACTGATTCACATTCTACAAAAAAACACAGGAAGTGGTGAATATTTACATTTTAAAATAACTATGGTAATTTTTCATGGTTCCTTGTGATGGGAAATACATGCCATCGTTATTTTACCCTCACCAAAGAACAGGATGTGCACAGACCTGCCTTGAGATCATAAAGAAGTATCAATATGTCATTGCAAACCACCACTAAGGACGGTATTTGAGACACAACCTTATTTCAAAGCAATGGGGAGCCTTAGCCAAGAGGGAGATTTTCATTTCCCAACAGAGGAAAACAGCTACAAACATCTGAGGGTGACACCGCCAGGCCTGTTTTTGTGAATCTACATACATATCGAACACAAAAGGACTAGCATTTAATGCCCTACCAAAAATATTTAACGTTGAGATTTTATTTTCAAGTGAAGACTAACTGGACAAGACCGAACCAAAACAGAGGTCACTTCACTCTGACCTACTACTGAACATAAAAATTATTGTTTTGCAAACAAACAAAATGTTAGAGAACAGTTATGTCTGTGAGTTTGTACGGCATAATGAGCCTCCTCAAACCTTGGTGGCCTAAATCAGTAACCATTTATTTTGGTTCACATGGTGCTCTTAAGTTTGCAGAAGTGGCAGGATGGCAGGTCCCAAAATACAAGACTCTTCAGGCCTCTGCTTTTTCCCACCTGCTGTCAGCTGGAGTATTCAGCAAAGCAAGTCATGTGGTCAAGCCCAGATTCAAAAGATGGGGAAACAGTCCCACCTTTTGATGGAACTTTGCACACTGCAAAGGTATGAACGCAGGGGGTCCGACTTTGTGGTCATTTCTACAATGTACCACAGCACTGTTTCCTGCAGTGGAACACACTCCCACTGATGGTCCATGGGGAGATATTTTATAGTTTATTACAGTTTATTTTTAATGGTGCAATTTATATGTAAAATCCAGGTATTTCACAATGGTACAGGGAGGCATAATATACACTGTGTGTACATTAGCACTTAACTTCTATTTATGGAAAATGGCATTATTTTTCTATTGAACTTAAGTATATTACAGTAAGTATAGTTATTTATAGTTACTTACCATAGCATTGTTATCATACTACCATCATTATTTACCAGATACATTTTATATTTAAATAGATATATTTAGGTGGAAAGGATGAGTGATAAGTTCAGGTGAAAGAGAGATTTGACCACCTTCATAAAAGTGGCTCCTGGATAACCTAAGTTTAGAACCCAGTAGACTAGAACAATGCTTCTTAAACTTTAACATGCATACAGATCACCAAGGTATGTGGTTGAAATGCAGGTTCTGTTTGAGACGGTCTGAAGACTCCCACAGCTCTAATTGTCTCCCAGGTGATGCTGATGCTGCTTGTTCCAGAGAAGGCAAGCACATGGGACAGAGTCAAACATCTGGTAATCCGATAAAGCTGAGGGTTATCATTTCCTGGCTGTGTGCACTTGAGCAACTGACTTCACCTCTCTGAAACCTTTTCCTCATCTGTGAAATGCAGGTGATATTAGAACCCATCTCAGACCCTACATCAGGGTTAAATGAGATGGACATGCAAGACATGCGGGGCAGTACCACCCATCAAGAAGAGCTCAAGGTCCACTCTGTGCTCTTTCATAGTTAATGACTTCCAAAACGGTCCTTCAGGGGAACTGTAGCTTAAAGAAGGTAAATGGTTAGGCCAAAAGGATGTTATGTTAGCCCAGAGGATACCATGTCACATTAAAAGTCATAGGATCTCAGAATCACGTTTCACCAATGCGATCACATTTGACATTTTCACACATAGTATGAATATGTTTATGCCTCCTCAGTGTCACTCAACAAGTCACTATTGAGCATCCACGGTGTGCTAGACACTGTTCTTGGCTCTGAGGACATGACAGCGAACAAAGCAAACAGAACTCTGGGTCTTCACCAAGCCCACACCCTCAGTCCCCCAAACTGCTCACATATCCTCACCCCCCTAAACTGCACCGAAGGAGAGGCTGCAGGGGCCTCCTCTGGCCATGTACATATTTACATGTCCCCATGGCCATCTTTTGAAGTTTTGATTTGGTATTAACATTTTCTAATGGGAGATTTCATATAAATCCCTGCAACCCCAGCTTCTCTTGGAAATCTGGAAGATGAAGCCACATGGACCCAGAGTGCTACAGGTAAGCCAGCCACAGGTGAGAGGCAGATGTCCCTTTCAAGCAGGACTGGGTGCTCCGGTTTCCCACAGCCCCACCCTCCCAATCGCTTCCCCTCAGATAACCCCCACACCTTTGTTCTCCTGCTCTCTCCATCCTCTTCCCTTCCCCACCACTGAGCTAGTGAGCCCTAAACGAACGGCACAGCACCAACACTTAGAAGCACAATGGAAGCAGCTTTCACCTTCCTATTTCATGTTTTTTCCTTTACTATCTGCAATAAATATCCCATAAGAGAGCAATTTAACCATTTGTGTGCCCCTTCTTAAGTCTAAAACTGCCAGTTTGAAAAAGTACTCTAAATCTGCCCCCAAAAGTTATAGCTTCTGTATCTGTCACTACTGTGGCTAACCAGCTCTAAAATGTGTAACTGGGAGCTCTTTATAGGAGCTTATTATGAGTTATTTTATGGATTTTTTTTTCTCTAAATAATGATGACAGTTTTTCCATTACCCACTTACACTCTTTTGCCTGGCTTGCCTCATGTATTGGATTTTTATGGCTGTATGAAAAGCTGCTACAAACTTCACGGCTTAAAAGAGCACGCATTTATTAGCTCACAGTACTCTAGGTCAGAAATCCGGTGCCACTGCTGGGTTCTCTGTCCAGTGGCTCACAAGGTTAAAATCAAGGTGTCTGCTAGGCCTCCTTCCTTTCTGGAAACTCTGAGGAATTAATCTGCTTCCAAGCTCACGCAGGTTATTGGCCAGTTTTACTTCCTTGTGGTCAAAGGGTCAAGGGTTAAGGACTCGTGTCCTTGCTGGCTGGCAGCTGGGGGCCACTCTCAGGTCTTAGATGCCACCCATACTCCTTGTCACAAGCCCCCACCATCCTCAAAGCCAGTGGCGAAGAATCTCCCTTGTGTGAATTCCCTCTCTCTCTTTGAATCTCTTTCTTTAGTGCTTCTTACAGGCTTAGCTGATTAGGTCAGGCCCACCAAAGGTAACTTATCGTTCTTAAAGTCAACCATGCCACATCACGTAACCTAATCACTGGCGTGACACCACAACACAGTCACAGTGCTGGGACTATACAGAGTTTGTACACCAGGGGGCGGGAGTCTTTCGGCCATCTTCGAGTTCTGCCTAGGATACCTAGTAAGTACTAACATGTACTTGTCACCTACATGCATTTTTCTTCTCAGGCTGGGAACAGAGGTCATGTCACAGGAAAAGTTATTGGAACAGCAGAAAGAAGAAACAGAAGTTAAATCCAGAGAGTATATTTGCAACAATTCCCCATCTATCACTAGAGTAGTTAATATTCTTAGGATTCCAGTATTTAAAAAGGCATGTACTCCACCAAATTCCAAATCTATACAAAATGTTTCTCTCCTTTAACTTGAACTGAACCTTATGAAACAGATGTCTAGAAAACTGACATTCTAGAAGGAGGAGAAAGAGAAGGAGATGAAAAACAAATATATACCTATAACCCAGAAGGACAAATAAAGTGTTTTTAATGACATATATCCAAATAACACCATGGGCTGAAAATATTTAAATTGCATTATGTTTTCTAATTTTTTAAATTACATTATATTTTATAAATTCAATCAATTTAAATGTCTTTTCATTCAACTGAGCTAGCTGAAAGTTATATAGAGATTATGTACATACACACACACACACTAATATTCAAAGGAAAAGGATAAATGTAATTAAAAGCATACTTAATACATCCACAAGCACATGGCATATTAGTTAAGATATGTTTAACAAGAAAATAAAATGAGAATGTTTAATAAATCTCTCTTCAAAAAATGTTTGGTTAGAGAGGAAGAGTCTGACAGGTTTGGAAGAAGCAAAGTAAATAATAACAACAATAATAATTTCCAATTAATGAGAAATCACTATGGCTGTATTAAACCTCACCAAACTCTATAGGTAGAAATTTTTTAACGACGAGGACACTGAGGAATAGAGTAGTTACATCATTTATCCGTAGACAGACGGCAAGGAAACCAGGAGCATGACTTTAAACCCTGAGGATCTGGCTCCAGGAACCTCCCCTCAGAAAAGGCACCTGCATGTGAAACACAGTGTGCACCCATCTGTGCTTCCACACTGTGAAAGCAGAGTGCTTTCTTCACGCATTCTACAGCACAAGGTGGTAGCCATGTGCATATGCATTACACACAAACAGATCTGGCTCACGTCCAAGGCCAAGGGGTTAGTGGAGACTAAAGTCCGGCCAAGGAGTGTGTTTCTACAATTTGCACAAAGACACCCTACACACCAGCAGCAGCCTTGTCCAAGGAAGCCTAAGAAGTCCTCTTAAAAAAAAATAATTCAGACATCTCTCTAACCCCTATGTCTTTATTTAGAAGGAAAGAGGGGAAAAATGTAATTGATTCCTTCTTTCTCTTTTTTGTACTTTCCAAACCCTTTTCCATTATTCTACATTTTGAAATTGAGAGATTATGAAAAGATGGGAACAAAGCAAAAGCTAACACTAGAAACAAAGACAAAAACTCCCAAGGTTCCCTTTTCTACTGTTGAGAAAAAAGTGAGGCTTCGCCTAGGCAATAAGAAAGGACAAATCTATAGTTCAACAGCTGTGAACATTTTCCATCAACTCCACCCAGCCAAAGTGGTGGCAGCATGGTATCAGTGTGTCACCAGCCACCAGTAGCATAGACACCAAAAAACCCAGGTTTAGCAATTGTAGTTAGCAGGTCACTGGAGGTGGAGTTGGAGTGGGTGGGGAACACAAGATTACCGTACATCCTGACATTTGCATTACAGACACACTTGCTTTCAATGACTCACTGAGACAACTAGGTTGGACAAGCCACGTGTCAGATGGCATTTACTCAGTGATCTTTCCTGGTCCTACAAGGCATAACCAAGGATGGTTACCGTGCCAGAGCCCTCTGCGTGAGGAGGTAAGGCACGACTACACTTTATGTTCTTCTATTTCCGAATTACAAAATTATAAATTTATCAGAAAAACCTCACTTTAATCTGGATTCGTGGTGTTGCTTGTCCTGGATCTTGTTTTTACAAAGTTTTGTTTGTTTGAATTTCTCATGCCACTTACTTCAGCTTAAAGTTCCCATGCACGGCAGCCAGAACACGCACACATGACTGAGATCAGAGAGAAGCCTCAAGGCCCTTGGCTGCCTACGGTTGTCAGTGATCCCTCACAACATTCAAGCAGGGTCTTGGTTTCAGAAATTTGGATCTATGCCAACCCAGGTAATTATTCTCTGCCTACCTGATTTCCCCAGGCAATTTTAATTGAAAATGGTATTATCCTGTACTTCAGTTCTAATCTGCTCTGAGGTGTCCCTGTGTCCTGTTTCTTCCCTCCTTTGTAAGCTAACTGAGCTGGTTTCTTTTTGAAACTTAAGTTGAAAGAAATGTTTCTGAATTTCCCAAGGGGGAAAATATCAGATAAATATGAGCCATTTAATTAGTCTCAAACCAGGGTACCGAATACCACTGGCAGTGGTTGCAAGACACCCCTCCTTGCTGCCTAACCTCATGAAAAGTATCTTTTGTAGGCAGAAACACAGGGGTTTTTTCTTACTGAAAAAAATGGCCAAAAAAAGGAGACAGGGTGAGGAGGGGAGTGAAAGGGATACTGAGAGGATTTTACTCTCCTGAAATAATTTGTTTTAAACGATTTTATTTATTTATTTTTAGAGAGAGCGGAAGGGAGGGAGAGAGAGAGAAACATCGCAACCCAGGCATGTGTCCTGAGCAGGAATCAAACGGCGACCTTTCAGTTTGTCGGACGACACCCAACCCACTGAGCCACACCAGTCAGGACTCCGGAAATGATTTTTTAAAGGTACTGTTCCCTTGTTCATCTCCAAATAACCTGATTTAGAGTTAGCAGAACAAAATTCACAATTTAACATAGGCATGCCTGAAGTTCAATAAAAGTTGCAATGGAAATGTGTTTGTTTATTATTTCCAACAAACATGCATTTAAACCAGTGCTGTCCAAAAAAACTACAATGAATGCCACCCATGTGAGTTACGTGTGGAATTTTAAACTTTCTAGCAGCACCGTTAAAAAAGTAAAAAGAAACACGGAATATTACTAAGCGATAAAAAGGAAAGGACACAACAAGTTAGGTGGCTCTCAAGGGAATTTTGCTGAGTGAAAAGGGCTAATCTCACTAGGTTAATCTCACATACTATATGATTCCATTTATATGACATTCTCGAAATGACAAAAGTATACAGATGGAGAACAGACTGGTGATTCTCAGTAGCTAAGGAGGCAAGGAAGGAGGGAGCTGGCGGTGGCTACGGAAGCACAGCACAGGGGTCCTGGGAAGGAATTCTGCATTTTAGCTGTGGTGGCAGTCATAAGAACCTATGCAGGTGATTATGCTGCACACATATAGGCTTGCAGGTAAAACTGGTAAAATCTGAGTACAGCCAGTAGATTGTATCAATGTCAATTTCGTGGATGTGATACTATACCATAGTTGGGTACTGGTGGGAAAAATTGGGTAAGATATTTTACAGTTACATGTGAGTCTACAGTAATCTAAAAATTAAGAGTAAAAAGAGTTCACTTAATTTTAATAACGTATTTAACCCAGGATATGCATAATTTTCTCAAGTGAAGTACATATATCATATAATTTTACATATTTTGTATTTCTTTCATTCTAAGTCTTTAGGACCCAGTGTGTAGTTTACACTTACAACACATTCCAATGTAAACTGGCCTCATTTCAAGTGTTCAATGGCCACATGTGGCTGTGGTTTCTGGTATTGGATGGCAAAAATACTTTGCTAAGCCAAATATTCATTTCACAGTCCCCTCCAGTAGCACATGAAACTCTAACATGAAACATCATTGCTTTCTGGAAGTCTCTAACAGAGCAGGTTCATAATGAAACCCTTAGAGCTTAGACACTCACTGGAAGATATGGTCTGACTGGGAGAGAAAATTTCATCAGTGAAACCAACCAGAATCTGTTTTGGACCACAGTGCCAAGACAAAAATTAATAACTAATCCCTATTAAAGATACTTCTGGTATCTTCTAAGAGATAATACCTAGGAAAGTTTAAAGAGTCATATTATTTAGATTGTGTTCAAGGATTAAAATTTTGAGCTATTCTTGAACCTTTGTAACTTTGCGTGCTCTCTCTCGCTCTCTCACTCTCTCGCTCTCTCACTTTCTTATTTCTGTGTGGTGATTAGAAGTAGAATTATTAAAATAAAAAGTTTATTTGGGGGGTGTGGGTTGCTCTTCAGAGTCATAAAACTGTGAGACTCAATTTTCCTCTACAGGCAGTCATGGCACAGAAAGTAACAAGTGGTAAGTGTGTGATGGCAGCTTTGAAAAATATATAAAATGAGGCCAAATCTCTTGGGACTCTGAAAAGTAAAGTAGGGAGCAGACCTGGTTCTCAGACCAGGTCTGACAAGAAGCCCCAGGCTCAATCTCAAAAGACCAGCGTGATCTCCATCCCCCATAGGAAGTGGGAACAGATGAGAAAACTATTCTCACTTGGAGCCTTAGGGAGTATAAAGAGAGCGGGTTTTGGAATGAAAGAAACCTATCTCTGAGAATACAGTCAATTAACCTCTCTTGGACCTAGTTTCCTTGTTTGTAAAGCAGTGAAATTATCTACCTCACTCATTGTTGTGAAGTTAAATGGAATAATACATGAAAAGCACTTATCACATTCCTGCAATCCGGAGTGGGCGTTCAATTACAGTCCTCGCCCACTCCTTTATTTCTGTACTCAAATATCTATGCATATACAGAAAAGGATCCATGCAAGTTAAACTAAGCATAATAACATCAGAAACTCAAGAGCTATTGCTCTAGAGTACTGCCATAAAGACAAACATTTCATTTTAACCTGTTGTGATTCACTTCTAATCTGCTGTTAGGAAGCTGGTTTCACGAACAATGTAGGTATATAGCACTCTTGAGGCACTAGGTATAAAGGCAGGTACACCTAAACTGAAGGACCGAAAGTAGTCTAGAAAAATGGAAACAGACAATCATGACTTTAAGAACCTTTACAAATTCATATTCTTAACAAACATGAAACATACCTTCCAACTAGCAAGTGAGAATAGGAAAAGGACTATGGTACAGCTTACATGAAGCGATGAATATCTGAAGTCCTCTTGCTATGAACTGTATAACTTTGATAGTGATATTTATGTTTGTCAGATATTTTTTTGGCCACGGACAACTGGTCAACCATATGTTCTATGAGAAATTACATCATAAACTGGGTCATTGGGGCCCTGTCAGTGGGACACAGCAATAACTTGGTTTTTATTGATGGAACTAAACTCTGCAAACTCTTCAAGGCCCAGAATACAGCCACTGAAGCCAGGGCTCTAAGACAGGACCATACTGAATGAACGGTTCCAGATGCACGGCCTGGAGTAATCTGTATGGACAACAGCTTGCCCTGATTTTGTTCACTCTTCACCTCTGCTGGGTCTTATGAAGAAATTAAAGCAGCCAATTTGTTTACAACTCTAACATGTGGGACAAGCTCCCAGTGTTTGTTAGCAATATCACCACTGCTGGGCTAATCGGTTTGCAGGGGGGCGGGGGCGGGGGTCCTTCCAAGGATACCAAACAGCTTCTAGGAAAACATGGGAAGGTTTTCTGTCATTGCTACTTCTGACATCACAGTCTAAGTCCATCATGCTATAAGCACTACCTAAAACATGACAAAGTCTCTCTAGGAAACCACAACAATTTAAGTAAAATGAAATGAGGGACTAAGACTCAGATGTGCTTACCCACCTTAGGACATTCAGACTTCATCAATGTCTGGACTCAGAGGCACAACTGGTTTTAATAATCAATTAAATTATCAATCAATAAAAATTAATTCCTTTTAATAAATTAATTCCTATTTTTATTATTTTTTATTCACATACAGTTAAATTCATTCTTTCTTGGTGTACAGTTCTGAGTTTTGACAAATGCATACAATCATGTAACCACTACACAATTAAGATATAAAACAGTTCCATTACCCAAAACCTTTTCATGCTGCTCCTTTATAGTCAACCCCTCCTCTCAATCCCACACAACCACTGATCAGTTTACTGTTCCTATAATGTTGTCTTAAGTGTATGGAATCATACATTATGTAGCCTTTTAAGTCTGACTCTGGCTCCTTTCTCTTAGCAAAATGCATTTTGTGACCTATCTTACTCTTCAATAATTGGTCGCTTTTAATTGCTAAGTAGTATTTCATTGTATGGATGTACCACAGTTTGTTTTCTCATTTCCCAGCTGAAGGACATCTGGGTTGTTTCGAGTTTCTGATGATTATAAATATTAGTGTACAGATTTTGGTATGAATGTAAGTTTTCACTTTCCAGGAGAGGATTTCTGGTTCATATGTTAAGTGTATCTTTAACACTGGAAGAAACTGTCAAACTTTCACCCAAAGTGGCTGTACCATTTTGCCTTCCCAAGAGCAATAAATGAGAATGCCAGTTGCTCTGCATCTTCACCCACTGGAACCAGAGGGTTTTTTTCTTATCATTATTTTATCCACTCTAATAGTTGTATGGTGACATCATATTATGATTTTAAAATTATGAATCTTCAAGATCTATCAGATTTCAGGGTAACACATATCTCTACTTTTAAGTTAATAATATATTACTTTCCTTTTGGAGATATTGCAACAAGTCCAGACAGTTAAGTAAATTCACATAGTTATAACATGCAGGAGATCTCCTAATTCTAGAAGAAATGTTCTTTCTCCAAGTTTGTGTGGACATATATAATACCTATAAATTGTAATACAACAACAATAATAATAATAGATTCTGCTTTAACAATAGGAAGTAGCTCTCTAACCCATAATGATTTTTATTAATGTAGAAATGATAAACTCTTGATAATTTAAACATGTACACGGTTTTCTACATACTATATATATTTATACACATGTATTTCATTATAAAACACAGTTTGTAAAGTATACTGGTAGTTGAAATTTGATCACAAAGGGAGTATCTAATATTTTAGAAAAATTATACTAAAAATTATACCATGATACATTTGCATAAATTAATAACATGATTACCAACATTAGGTACTCCAAGGAACATCTACATTATTCAACCATTTACTGACTCCTTAATTTCTGTTTCACTGTTCCTACTTTAAAGAAGACTACAGATGTGATTTAGAATTTTTAGTATGTCTAATTTTTTACCACTCTGTTGTAATATCTTCCTGTCTTCTGCTTCTAAGAACAATGTTATGCATTCTTTATCTATGTCCATAGGTGGAACAGGAAATTAAATGTCTTCCACGAAAAATTGTTGTTTCGCTCATTCAAAAAACATTTACAGCAATTTTAGCAAGCTGTAGGGGGTGGTTTTTATTTTAGAAATAGGTCTCAGGAAGGGTCTCTTTAACTAAGTTACATATGAGTGAAGATCTGAGGGAAGTGAGGGAGTAAACCTTGTGACAATCTGGAAGAAGAGGATTCCAGGAAGAGGGAATAGCAAGTGCAAAGGCCCCGCGGCAAGCTTGTGTTTTACAAGGTTGACGAGGTCAATGTGGCTAGAGCTCAGTGGAGTCAGCAAAAGGGGGACTCTAGGGGGAGGTGAAATCAGAAACAGAGAGCTAGATCATGCCAAGATATTGACTGAATCTAATTCTCAGTTATAGGGGAATCAACAAGAGCATTTTAAGAAGCAGTTAGATAGTCCAACTGAAGTTTTAAAAGAACTGTGCTATTTGGAGAACCCACTGTAGCAGGGCAAGAAAGAAGCAGAGAAACCAATTAATAGGCTGCTACCAGGGTCCAATGAAGACAGAGGCTTGACTGATGCTAGTAACAGTTGATATGGGGGAAAGTTGTAGGATTCGGTACATATTCAAAACACAGGGGCAATAGGATTGCCTGCTGGGTTGCATGTGGAATATAAGACAAAGAAATGATGTCCAATTTGAAAACTAACATCAGAAAGGTTAAAAAAACAAAATCACTTAGTCTCAACAACGATGAATAGTTTCAGTTCAACAAGGATCTTTAAGAAACTGAAACACAGTAACATCCAATTTTTGAGAGTCAGTGAAGAGAGGAAACTGAGACTTGCACTTCCAATAACTAACTTTCGGAACACTCGCTCCATCAGTCATGAGGGAATGTCATAATGAGAATTCTGAGTAAAGATTAAAATCAAAATACCATTCTTTCTCTCCTGCCCTCAATGATGTTTATGTAATATATTCCATATCAACTATTATAGCTGTTTGACAGGAATTATCCAGAAGAATGGATTGACAACAGATAAACAAGATGATTGAAATGTAAGTAGATAAAGATTAATGCAATAGAAAGCATAAACCAACATTCAAGAAGAGATAAGACTCAAAATAGTAAATTATAATTTCAGAAGTTTCATGGAATCTATCAATTGTCTGAAATAATAAGATCTGGGCAATCTGTGGTTTAGAATACAAATTTTTTTTCATTTCCCTCAGAAAGTGAAGGATGTTATCAAGATGCAAACCACTTGTTATGAAGATTACCTAATGATTCATGACTAAGAGTAATAATTCTAAAGAAATTCAAGATGGTTTTGAAGGAACAGAAAGTCTAAAATTGTAAATGGCACTGTACCCCTTTCCCCTGGGTAAGAGGGTCCTCACCAGCTAAGATCCAAGGGTCAGACACGCAGTCCTACCACGCTAACATGTTTCTCAGGACTGCATAAGAGATGGGGACACTGGAAAAGCCAGTTTGGAGCCCAATACCCATTTTTCTTTAGGTTTATTCTCATTACCTTACACACAGTGTTTCCAAACCTTATGATATGTAGTAAATGCTTATTGAATGAATGATTGAATGATGAAAGAAAGGACAGAAAAGGGAGGAGAGGAGAGGGGAGGGGAAGAAAGGAACTTTCCACCACTGTTACAGCAGGAAAACCTTAGGATGGGGATTTATACATTGGGCAGGGTAGGAAGGTAAACACGCTTCCATTTTCACAATCCTTTTTTACCCAAGGCAGACCCAGCGTACTTCCCTAGTCATAATTCTGGGGTGCTGTAAAGGTGACTTGGTGTTATAATCCTAAAGCCTATAAAATTAAAAGAAACAAGCAAAAAAATAAGAATAGAGAATATTTTGGAATTTCCTGAGACAGTTAAAGTACTTCCACATTTAGTAACACTTGCTGATAGAGTCCTACTGGCAATAAAAGTTCCTGACCCTCACACCACATAAGCATAGATCAATCATACCTAGACACCTTTGAAAGCCGACATTCTCCTGTGAAATTATAGGCCACATGATGTCTCTTTCAACTTAGATGCACAGTGTCCAACCTTTTGGCGTCTCTGCGCCACACTGGAAGAAGAAGAGTTGTCTTGGGCCACACATTAAATGCATTACTACAAGTAATCACAAAAATATCTCATAATGTTTTAAGGAAATTTACAGTCTTGTATTGGGTCGCATTCACAGCCATACTGGGCTGTAGGTGGCCCTGGGGCTGCAGGCTCGACACCCCTGATAGAGGATTCACCAAAAGTTGAATGAGGGTTAATAAAGCCTTGTACTATCTCCATAGATGGCCCTCAAGAAAGACAAATACAATGTTAAATCAAAATTCGGGAACATAGTGATATACTGGTGACAAAAATTCATAGGCCATCCTTCAATTCCAATTTATCGACACACCAGCCCCTCTAATCGTCATGATTTGAGTGCAGTGTTAATCATTCCCATCTCTGGAGCTCAGATAATCTAAGGACAAATGAGTGACCAAAAATATCCCATTAATATGACTACTCAGCCACATCACAATATTCATTCTAAGTTGAAAGTCATAACTCTATTTAATAGCACAAAGCCCTCCATTTATTTGCATCTTACGAGCAATCATTCAGGAGACTGGAGCAGCTGGCTTAATCATCTTGCCCTTATTTAATTTACCATTCTCTCTCACATTAGTTCTGCTGCAGAAATAGGACTATAGTTCCCTTCCAATAACTCCCTGACAACTTAGAACCAAAAGGAATAAATTTACTTTGCTGACTCCCATATTCCACAAAGAGAAGCAGTAAACGTGATACCATTTCATTGATGCGCACCTACCTTCTCTTTCTTCCATTTTCACAGCAGGATGACTGTTGACCAAAAGTGCAGTGTGTGGGGTTTTCTCCTGTTTCAATATTCTTTTATTTTGTTTGTTTCAAGAGAGGAAGAATGTGTGTTAGAGACAGATACCCTTAGAAGAAACACTGCCTTTTAGGTGATAGCTGCCGAATGCTGACTTAGAACCATGTTAAGAATAATCTGAATATAAACGATGTAAAAACTTTGAGACTAAGCCTGGAGAGACTTAGCATGTTTTCCATGAGAAGACAGTTAACTCGCAAGATCAGAATTCCTTTTGCTGAGAAAGAACAACAGAACTCAGGTCAGGAAACTACCTTAAGCTCGGGCAAGTTTTGTTTTGTTTCTGTTTTGGGACAGGAGAGTTTGATGACTTAAACCTCCCCAGGAAATTCCTATAAGGATCCCAGTATAATCTAGACCAATATACATAAAATGTGAGGCACTGTATAATTTTAAATTTTTTATTTGCCACACTGGAAAGGTAAAAATGAGTCTAATTAATTGTAGTAATATGTATTCCTTAACCCAATATATCTATATTGGGTTAAGGTATAAAATGTTATCATTTTAACAAGCATTCCATATGCCAAAGTGATTAATGAGGTATTTTACATTTTTTATACTAAGTCTTTGAATTCAGTGTGTATTTTACACTTGCAAGCATATCTCAACTTGGACTGGCCATGTGTCAAGTGCACAAGAACCACAAGTGGTGAGGGGCTCCCATACTGAACAACACATGTCCTAGGGCAGATCCTGGAGAGAATCTGAGGAACTGATTAACGGGTAGTCAATGAGCTGTCTGTTTGGCAATAGCAAACTCCGTTACAAGGTAACCAAAAGAAAAATAACTGAAGAGGCTCATACAGTCCTTGTCCTGAAAGCACCTAGGAATTCTCTAAGCTCTTATAATCATCAGAACTTACCTCTCCTCTAATCATTACAGTCCCAGGTATTTCACCCGTTACCTCAATGTGCCAACAGCTCTGTAAGGAAATATTTTTTCACGCTTGTGAAAAATATTAATATACTGGTTGTCTTATTTTCATGAGCATCTTGCTTTCTTCACATTTGGTATTCTCTACAACCTCTGTTCTTTGTTGCTGTACCCAGCTGATGAAATTCAAGTTTAAATTCAATTCAGAACTCTAGCTCTCACTTTGAAATCTAATCATGATTATTTCTCGATTAACTTTCTAAAATAACTCCTCCACTTACTGAAAACCTGTCTACCAAACATCCTGCTAGACACTTCATGAACATCATCTCCAACCCATCAAAAGAAGGTATTGTTACCTTCACAACAGTAAAGTGGTGCTTGAAGAGGATAATGACCTGCTGATGGTCACAGGAGTAGCTCCGTGTAGCCCTCACCTCTACAACTTTCTCCAACCCTTCTTTGCCTTTGTTTAATAATAACAGCCAATGTCCTTTTATTACTAAACTGCCCACCCCAACGCAAATATCTTTGCCTGGCTGAATTCTGATCACCAGTTCCTACTTTATTCCTCTGGAAACCAACCAGCAAGAAAATAAGAACCATCTGTCACCACTGAGTTTGCAAGACGCAAAACAAAAGCTTTTCTCCATCTAAAGTCCAAGATAAAGAACTTCACTGAGTACCATCCACATTGCATAATCCTCCCACTCAGGTGTCCACTTACAAACCCAATAGTTGCTTCCATTGCAAATTAGAGGTCACTCCTAATAACAAGGCCTTCCTCTTTCATTCTCGGGGGCACTCTGGTCCCCAAAGTCATTAGTGCAAACTTGTTTCAATTGCTTTAGATTCTTTCTTCACACAGATTTCTCTGTAGGGACCATTGCTATTCCAAGCTCCTGCTCCCCTTCCATAGACTGTTGCTAAGGAGAAGAGAGTCCTGCCATTGTAATTACTACCTGAAATTCTTCTGTAATCTCTACCAGCCCCTCCTTAACATCAAGGACCCCTTATGGCCCAAAACTGTACCCTTTGCTTTTTGCATCTCTGAACAAGGCTCAGCAGCTTCCATATGGAGTCATGAACAACTGGTGCCCTCTGCCACAACTGTAAAATCAGTTACTCAGGGGCCTCCAAGCTTGAGGAACCCTTCTTGGATTACTAGATTTGGGCAGAGAAGCACCACTGAAGATATTCTTAAATCAGACTGAAAAAACGAAGGACTTCCCTCGCCACAACTCTTCATTCCATTTCATCTGATTCTGGGAAGACAGCTGATCAGCAGTAATGCCAGTATGAAAATGGTTTTCTAAATCACAAAAATATTCAGCTAACTTACGTCTAAAGTCTCCTTTTTTTTGAGGGCAGTCAACCCCTACCCAAAATACAGCTTCACCCTACAGTCAAGCGAGATAAATTCTAAAGCAAGCTAAGGTCTGGCTCCTCAAAGGGTGTCCATGGACCAGCAGCCTCAAGCCCATCTAGAAGCTTGTTAGAAATAAAGAACCTACATTTTAACATAACCCTAGGTAATCAGTATCTACACTATTGTACAAGACACCAGGTCCTCAGCTGAAAGGAATCTGACTTATGATGTAACAATAAACCAGTCAGGTGATACAATCTAAGATTGTTCATTGTTGGGTTTCATTTTTAAGCCTGTTTTTCTAACCTAAAAACTGGACTGAAAATAAAATAGTTTCTAGAGAAAACCCAACTTTCTTAATGTGGTCCTAGAATCCTTCTGTCTCTTCACTTATGAAGTGCAAGTTTACACTAAGAGACCTGAAACCTGTACAGAGAGAGACACTAATTACTAAAAGATCGTTGCAAATGAGCTTGAGGACAATGAATAAAATAACTGGCAAGCAAGCAAGCTAACGTGTTCTCATTTTTAATAAGCCCTATGAATCTCCCTTTTATAATCACTGCAAATGCTATTAGGATGACTTATGAGAGATACAGTTTTATCATACAACTGCATCAATTTGAAATGAAGTAAGGAAATGAGAAAATATATGGATTTTAAAGCTA
Organism: Pteronotus mesoamericanus; assembly: GCF_021234165.1. Classification (NCBI taxonomy): domain Eukaryota; kingdom Metazoa; phylum Chordata; class Mammalia; order Chiroptera; family Mormoopidae; genus Pteronotus; species Pteronotus mesoamericanus. The sequence continues at coordinate 27,932,267 of NW_026555105.1, read as the reverse complement.
TATGAAGATATGTTTTACAGAAAAATGTAGCTAATATTTCCAGAGTTCACACTTCAGCAGTTTTGTTGTGGAGGTAGATTGATAAATTATAAACATTTTAATAACAATGCCTACGTATTGATTATACAAAGTAAGTGATTTTGGAGTCATTTTATCATAAACATTTTATCATGAACAACTTTCCTCATCTTGTTGTTTCAACAAGTGAGAATCATTTGTTCTAATGTCAAAATTTATATTTTACTTCCCAATCCTACGAAAGGCAGTTATTTCTTTCCCTTATCATCATTTAGTTGATTCAAAACATGAAGAAACACCAAGTTAACAGTACACATACAACAAAAGAGTAATATGTAATTTCCACTTTTTTTCTTTTAAAAAAGCAATTTATGATTAAGGACGCTTTTCCACAGTTTAAAGAAGGTATGATTTGGCTTTTGACACTTTAATATCCTGATTATTAGAGGTCTGTGAGAAAACCTAGAATATAGATGAAGAGACGTAGTATTCAAAAAGAAATTATCACTGATAACAGCAATCAAATGACCAAACACTATCTCAAAGGTTTTCAAGAATAAAACAAAACTCCCAAGATCAATGTATATTTTCATCTTTTGTCCATTAGGTATTTTATATGACTTTAGAATTCTATTTTCTTTTTGTTAGATGGATGCCTCTCCTCCTTGAAAGAAGGGAAAAAAAGAAGACACATTCCTCATTCCTTTTTGCTTAAAAAGAAAAGATGTGGACAAAGCCAAAATACCAAACATATTCTAGTTCTCTTTCCTCTTTGGTTTCCCAGGGAGTTTCCTGTTGAAAAGTACCACCTCATTTTCCAGAAGCTGCCATTTTATAATTCTGGACAAACCAAATGGAATTGCTTCTTGCTGTGGCTGCTACAGGCAGGTCAGCTGGCCCCTGGGACAGGAAAGAGAATGATGATGCCCAGGGTCCTTCAGATCCACCACACTGGCTCGGTGAACCACAGCAAGATGGGTGGCCAAAATGTCAAGTCCACGAGCCAGGGACCACAACTGCAGAATCCCCAGAGCCTCGCACGGCCACTCAAGCCATCTCTGCTTCTGGGACTTCCAGGCCCTCCCCCTGGTGGCATCTCATGTAACTCTGCCCCATAGCATCTACGTGCTCCTTTGCAGCAAAGCAGGAGAGCACTCTGCCTCCTTCTCAGCCCAAGTGCTCTGGGCAGGGTGAGGTTGGCAGAGCAGGAAAGCCATGGGCAGTGCCTCTGCCTGTGTGGATGCTGCTCCTACATCAGATACTCACAACTTGCAGCCTCCACAACCTGTAATGCAGTCAGCTAACTGAGCAAACCTTCCCAGAGAAGAGAATGAGAAATTTGTTTCATGAATCCTTTTGCTACCAAAAAAAAAAACCAAAAACCAAAAAACCAAAAAACCAAACAAACAAACAAACAAAAAAAAGCTCGGCTGCAATACACTAATGGTTAACAGTGGGAAAACCCAGCTCAACTGTAAATGTTACAGAGACACCGAAAAGCCCCACGTTAAAATGGGGCAGTGATTATGTGCTGGGCATGGCAAGCAGGAAGAGCCAGTGTGCCAGAGAAAGCACTCAAAAGGCCATGGTGCTGGAAAAGGACACAGCAAAACCCGTGCAGGGATAAGGTGATGGGGAAAGCCAAGGCCAAATGGCACTATGAAGGGAAAAGGGGAGGCAGAAACAGGAGCTGAGAAGCAGGGCCCCTGAGAGCCAAGAAAAATCCAGAGCTGTGGACTTAGGCAGGAACTTGGAGCCTTGGAGCCAATCCTGGATGAGGCTGTGGGACTGGGTGCATACACTATTGTCCTAATAGAGCAATATTCAGCTTGTCCTCCTTTCAAGAAACTCTAGACCCCTTGAACTCTGAATTCCAATTGGTCAGCATCATCTCCCTGCTTCTATTCTCTGCCTCCAATAGTCTGTTCTCCACCTAGAAGGCAGGACTATTCTTTTTAAAACATAAATCTGATCATGTCACTCTGCTCAGAATTCTCCAATAGATTCCTGATGGACTCTGAAAACAACTCAAAGTCCTTACTCCAGGCCCTGGTACTCTGCATTCTCACTTGTTATGCCTCTTCCCTTTGATTTTTCCACTCCATACAGTCTCTTCTGCAAACCCCTTCACAGGATCCCACCTATAGGGTTCTTGCACTTTCTGTCCCTGCTGCCTTGGATACCTAGGTACTCTCTTACTTCATTCAGGTCTCTGCTCAAATGTCACTTCATAAAGGCCTTCTCTACCAACCTGTCTAAAATGGCAGCCTCAACTTCTATCACTCCTCATCCCCTCGTTCTTAGCACTCATTTACCTCACACCCACAGCTTCTGCTGCAAGTGTTTGTAATTTTTTGCCTAAGAGTTTTCTCTGGCCCAGGAGCTGTGCCCATCCTTGCACAGAAGGGCAGACCAGACAGAGCCCTCAACCAAAGCCAGATGGGAGTTGGTAGATAAATAACCAATCTCTGCAACCTTCTTTGGGACACTTCTAAGGCCTATGCTGCATTGTCTTCCAGAGTTTTCCCATGGAATCGGGCCCTGGTCACCCACAGTGGTAACCTCCTTGATAACATACCCTTATGAGCTTTCTTCATTTGCTTCTCTCACTACCCTACCTTCCTGCCAGTATTTCCTGGAGTCACCTCCCCAATAAATCATTCACACTTAGAACTTTCTCAGTGCCCAGAACATAGTAAGTATACAATAAATATTTGTTGAATTTATGAATGAACTGCCATAGTTAACTTTCACCTTGGTAATGCTGCTGGTCTGAAAACTTATTCTACAAATAGACAATTAGCCCTTGTTTCTGCTAGAATATAGACTTTGAAAAGGCCTGGAATTGACCTACATAATTTCCTTTTGAGCAATAGTGCTATTTGTGAGAGTTATTCCTTTCCTGAGATGGCAGAATGGGTCCTCGGTCTACAAACATGTTCTTTCTCTTAAGTCAATGGATATATGCTCTATTTCTTGAGTCTTAATCTGTAGCATGTAAAGAATAAGCATGAGAATACAATTAAAAGTCTCTCCTAAGATGTCCAGATGCAAAATCCTTGCACCTCTGCAGCTTCCTCTGGAAGCTCTGAAGTCAAGAACCAGAGCCAGCTCTTAATTTAGGATCAATTACATAATTGGGCTCACAGCCACCAAAACAAACAAACAAACAAACAAGCCCAAGCAAACAAAAAAAAGGGGCCCATTGTTCTTAAAAATTTAAAGATGGTGACAGCAGAACATTAAGCCAAACACAGAGCCCCTCTGAGTCCAAGGCCCTATGCAACTGCGCAGGGCGCACTCACCCATAAAGTCAGCTCTGCCAAGACCTTATCAAGGATAAACCATCAGAGCCCTCCTAAGACCGCTCCCTTGGCATTGATTATTCTTGAAGGAAAGAGAAATGTTAGTGTTCTGTTTCATCTCAAGTTAAGCCAAGACTGTATGACTCGGGTTAACAGCAGACAGGCCCTTGGGCAGCTCCTCAGAGCAGCCCGGCTCCCATCAGCTCCAGACTCCCTCCACGGCCACGAAGTCAGCCATGGTGCACGGCTCCGGTCTGCCTTCTCAGTGGTTCCAAGTGCTGACAACTTCAGTGTTGCAACTACCCTGTGGAGTCACACAGTTTAAACACACAATTGTACAACAGAAAGAAAGAGAGAGACAACATGCTTTTAGATGCCAGAGGATATGAAGGGTCTCAGATCTATTTCAAGAAAATCCATTCAGGTTCATCGCTCAGAGATCTACTGGGTGCGTTGCCAAAAGGTCAGAAGGTTTGGCAGAAAAATGAAGGGGAAACTAAACGGCATGCGAGTGTCATGCCTAAGCGTCAGGACGTGTATATTTGAGGGAACATATAGATGAAGGTGATGCCAGGACACAGCTATGACTACAGCAGACCTGTAGAAATATATCTAAGATGGGAAAATGGTTTAGTGACACTTATTCCTTTGAGATGCTTAATGTTTTAGGGGGAGGAGGAGAAGCAGTCTGCTAACGTGCACGGTGGATCCCCGAGAGGAGGACCCAGGATGTGTTTCCAAGCACACAGACGGGCCACAGAACCTTTGACTGGCCAGGCAATTGGTAGGGCTTGTCAGGGTTCAACGGGACAGACTTTGAGAAATGGTAACTTAGAGTGCATTTACAATCCAATTAACCATAAACACTATTTCCTGATAAATCAGGTAATTTGTTTTACTATACAGAATCCTAAGGTTTCTCTTTCTTTTAATCCTGCTATAAAATTCAAAAGAAATGAATGTGTCTGTTGGAAATGTTAGCAGAATTTCACCTCATGAAAATTACTGAATTAACCCCTGCATGGTATTTGATACTGCACCACGGGGACTTCTGAAACCACACATCACTTTAAAGTATATTAATGGGCCAGGAGATTAGTTAGTCAGACACTTTTGGGTTGGAATCCTGGTCCTGTTCTTTATAGCTTGTGTGACTTCAGGCATTCATTAACTTCAACATGCTTCAGTGTCTTTTTATTGTAAAAGGAGAGAGTACCCACCTTTTAGGGGTGTTGTGAGGGAGAAATTAGAAAGTGGTCAATGTTCTCAAATATAACAAGTTCAAACGAAACTCCAGATGTCCTACCAGAAACCTAGGTCTAACCTACAAACTGTGTGCTCAGGTCCACATCCCTGTAAACCTGATTTTTAGTCTGTCGCAAATCCTGATGGCTCATCATTCACAATACCCCAAATCTGATCTCTGCCCCCCTACCCCAGCCTGCCGCAGCCTGGTTCCAGTCACTCTCCCCTGCCTCCTGGGCATTTGCCAATTTCCCCCCTGGCTCCCTTGCTCCCTCCTGTGTCCCCTCCAATTTATTCTCAATCAGGGAGCCAGAAGAGTCTTATTAAGATTTTTTTTAAAAAACCCACACTGAATAACAAAGTCCTTCCTTTGGTCTAAAGCAGTGGTTCTCAGCTCGGTGTGACTTTGCACCTCAGAGGACATTTGCAATGTCTGGAGACATTTCTAGTTGTTACAGCTGCAGGGAGCGGAGGGTGCTACTGGCATCTATTAGGTAGAATCCAGAAATGTTGCTGAACATACTACAATGCACAGGACAGTCCCCCACAAAGGAAGAATTATCCAGCCCAAAATGACAGTAGTGTCCAGGTGAAGAAATCCACGTGTAAAGGACTGATGTGGTCTGAACCTTCTACCTCTGAACATATCTGGTCCTCTCCCTCCACCCTCTCCATGTTGGAGAATGGTGTGTACGCTGTTCCTCACACAAGAAGAACCACTCCCATAAAGAGCCACTGTTCTCTGTGCCTAGAATGTTCTTCCTGTAACTATCCATAGGTCTCATGATCTCACGGCCTTCCGGCCTCTGCTAATTATCTTATTTCAAGCTACAATTCCCCTCACTCCTGCCCAGAATTCTCTGTCCCCCTTTTCTCCATAGAAATTATCACCATCTGGCATACCTGTAATTAACTTGCCTTTTATCTTCTTCTAACCCTTGATGTGTAAGCTCCATGAAAGTGAAGACTTTCGTCTGACTTATTCACATTATGTACCTGGTGCAAAGCAGGCACTTGACAAACATTTGCTGAAATGAACGAACAGATGTATGAATGTTACCTTGTCAATGTGCCTGAACTGTGGCTAGGAGAACGTTTATAGTCTGAGTGAGCGTGGAAAAAGCATGTATTTAGATTTATTACCAAGACGATATTTATGACCTTTCCATATCAAAACAGAAAGAGCTATAAGAATAATTCTCAGAGGTACTTTATTATGCTATCATGACAAATGCATAGACAGTAGTGAAGGGAACCTGGATGCCCATCCTTGAAACTTCTTTCAGTTACAATTCATACATGTGATGGGGTAAACTATTGGATGATGTTTGTCTTTGGTAACTGTAGTTTCCCAAACTAATAAAAAAAAAAAATCACTGTGTGTCATTGGAAAATTACAACTAATTTATGGAAGATAAAGGGACAGAATATTTAAATATCAGGACAGTTCTAGAAACTTCAAAATAAACATTTGTCTATTAAATTTATTGCGGTGACATTGGTAAATAACATTATTCAGGTTTCAAGTGTACATTTCTATGATATATGATCTGTCTATTGCACTGTGTGCCCACCCAAAGTCAAATCCTTTTCAGTCACCATATACTTGACCCCTTTTATGCTTTCCTACCCACTTCTCTCTGGTAATCACTATACTGTTGTCTGTGTCTATGAGTTTTATTTTTTTCTTGTTTGTTCATTTGTTGCTTTTATGTCCCACATATGAATGAAATCACATGGTTCTCAACTTTTTTTGTCTGATTTATGCCACTTAGCATGACATTCTCAAGGTCCATCCATACTGTCAAAAAATGACAATATGCTCAAACTCACTAGCTACTAGGGAAATGTAAATCAAAACTACAATGAGATACCATCTCACACCGGTTAGAATGGCTATTATCAACAAGACAAGTGTTGGAGAGGTCGTGGAGAAAAAGGAACCCTCATTCCCTTCTTGTGGGAATGTAACCTGGTACAGCTGCTATGGAAAACAGTATGGTGGTTCCTGAAAAAATTAAGAATAGAGATACCATATGACCCAGCAACCCCTCTTCTGGGTATCTCCCTGAAAATTTTGAAAACATTTATTCCCAAAGATATATGCTCTCCTATGTTCACTGCAGCATTATTCACGGTGGCCAAGACATGGGAGCAACTGAAGTGTCCTTCAGCAGACGACTGGATACAGAAGATGTGGTGCATATATTTCAATGGAATACTACTCAGCCGTAAAAAAAGATAAATATTTTGCTTTAAAGTTCCATGGTCTCCAATTAGTAACATTCCACGGTTCTATCAAATAGTAAACTCATACCCAGCAACGGATCACGCACAGGGTGAAAGAGGGCAGGAAAGAACACAGCCTTGCCCTCAAAGTGCTCCCACTCTGGTGTGACTGATATTTGTGTTGTTGACCTAAACCAAAGCACACTGTGACAGCAGAAGTCAGACTAGTTTCAGGGTTAAAAGAGGAACACAGAACGTATAATTGGAATCCTCAGCAGATGAGGAAAAGGGGAAGGTCTGGAGCAAGAGGTGGACCTGGTAGTTCTTGGAGACTGAGCAAGGGGAGGTCAGGGCTGTGTTTTACAAGGGGCCAGTCTTCCCACCTGTAAGAATAAAAGTCACCTGCAAGAAAGTGGCAGGAGCCAAGTAAAAGAGTCACAGAGGCCACAGCACAGAGATCTAGTGCCTGGGGCATCTGGCTAGGATCAATTTTAAAAGACATGCTGATACACAGCTCAGAGGCAGCAGTGATGGTTACATTTCTCTGGGTTTTCCTGTTCCTCCCCAGGTGGCAGTATGGCTGGAAAGAAAGGAACCAATTTAGATAAACAGGTTAGGAAGAGAAGCATAACATAACTAAATAATTCTAGCTAGATGTAGAAGCAAGCTGGCCAAGAGAAAAGGGAGCAGGTGTGTGCAAAAGGGGCCTGAACCACCCCATGGGAAGCAGGAGAGAGGTCACTGCTAAATCGCCTGAGTTTTCCCACACCCAGAAAGCTCGTAAATGGTCAGACAGGAAGGCGAGAAAAGTGAGTTCAATGGACATCATGACCTCAGGGACTATTCAAGTCACTTCATAAAATAACAATGCCCATTTTTCTTTGGTTTATCAGTTGGTTTCAGAGAACTGGAATCAAAGTTACCAGATTCTTTTCCACAGATGTTCGAGTGGCCCTTTCCTGAAAAGAGCCTCGACCCAATCAAAACCCTCTAAAACAGATGGAAGTTTATAGGTTGTGTTGGCAGAGGCTAATCTGTCATTAACAGAACAAAACAATCAGAACGGGTTATAACAAATACTATTTTTTTAAAAAACTTTCTTCTGACTCATCTCATTAGTGTATAAGTGAAATGTGAAGTTGAAAACCAGTATCATATGATACAGCTTAAGATTCATTAAATTTGACAATGAGGGTCCACCCATCACCCTTATGTGAGCATTCATTTATTTGACAAGTATTTACTGAGTTGCTCCTCTGTGTCAGGCATTATTCAAGGTCCTTGGGACATATCAGTAAGCAAACAGCCACTGCCCATCATGACACATAAATTCCAGAGAGGGGAGAGAGAATAAACACTAAATCCAATAAACAGTTAAATTATATAATAAGTTGGAAGGTGGTAAATGCTATGGAAAAAAGAAGAAAAAAGTAGAGAACAGGGTAAGGCTGATAAGAAGGGAAGGTTTCTCGTTAAGCAAAAACTTGAAGGAGGTGAGGGAATTAGCCACGTAAATCAGTAGTGGAAGGAAGAGCATTACTGAGAGAGGAAGGAGCTGAGCAAGGGCACTCCGATGACCGCATGCCTGCGTGTTCAGGGAACAGCCAGGAGGCCAGTGAGGCAGAACAGAGGGAGGTAAAGATGAGGCAGTGGAGGTCCTAAGGAGTCAGAGCACACAGGCCTGGGGGGCCATGGTCAAGGCTCGGCTCTACGAGCACTAGGAGTCAGATGAGGACCCACTGGAGGATTCTGGGCAGACAGGGCCAGGCGCTGAGTAATGCTTAACAGGTCATTCTGGTTGCTGAGTGAGAACAGACTACAAAACGGAAGAGCGTGGAAGAAAAGAGAGCAGTAATCCGGGCGAAGGAGCACGTGACTCAGACCAGGGTGGCAGCCGTGGAGAGGTAAAAAGAAGGAGGGTACTTTCTGAAGGCAGAGCACACAGGGTTTACCAACATACTGTGTGTGGGCTGAAAAAAAGATAGGCGTCAAGGATGATTTTAAGAACAAGAATAAATAATATGCCCTTGCTGAATTCCAATATAAATCCAAAAATCTTTTTAAAAGGCTATCAACCAAATACCAAGGTTTCAATTTAGCACCTGGTATTTAATAGAGGAGTCCATCCCAGGAAGTTTGTCCACAAAGAAGCAAAGTGTTTCTGGTTAGCAAGTTTCACTTTATGGTTCTCTTCCAACAGAAAAACTCCAACAGTGTGCAATAGGGCAAGCATTACATAAATTAACACATGCGGCTGTCAAGATACTGCTTTTTCTAATAAAAGCAGGGCCTAGAGTAATGTGTTATATGTACACAACAATAAATAAAAGTATTTTACAGCCCATAAATCAGTCCATAGTGGCAATGTTTTATTTCTTTAAAACTCAACTAGTTGCATAAAAATGTTGCTTCCTAATCATAAAAATCAGGGAGGTTTTTTTGAAACAGGATGCTAGATGACGACCTTCAAATGCTTTCTTTTAATACTAATTTAAATTTTAAAACACAAGAGAAAACCCATGGTCATAGTAATGTTATCGATCTGAATCATTTTTGGAACTACAGAAACAATGACAGCTTCCCAACAATAGATAGCACATTCAGTGACATGAATGACATGGTTTCCACCACACTGGGAACATGTCACCGAGAAGATTAAAGTAAGAGCTATCTAAGGTAAAGAGCACACACACACAGACACACACACACACAGACACACACACACAGACACACACACACACACACACACACACAGACACACACACACACACACACACACCACCCCCCCCACCCCAAGCTCATTCTGAGTCGAGTAAAGCAACCTACATGAATGAAACAGGAAAAAAACTGAACTGAAATAAAGTTGAAAAAGGAGATAAAGGGTGTTTTGACCATCTTTGATCACGGATTGCCTTCAAAATCATGGCAGAAGATGCCTGGAATTTAGGAGTCACTGCATAGAATAGGATGGCCTCTACCTTCAATTTTATTCCTTCTTTGAAAGTTCCCATATCAAGTACATTCTGGTTGCTTTATATTTTTAAAATTAACTCTGCCTCTTTTAAAAGAAAACCCAGGAAAACAATATTTGTACTTGCAAAAATGATAGAGCTGGTAGAGTAGTACCTGTTGAAGCAGATTCCTCAGTTTACTATAGTTACAACCAAGCAATAGCTTCCCAGATTAATCTACTTCCCAGATTGTATCTAAATAGAACCAAGTGCATAAATATATTAGGATGAACCATATGAAATTATTAATATTCAACCACTTTGACTAACAAAAGCACCTATTTCATGCGGTGCAGCCTAAGGCTTTCCAGTAAATCATCAGGATGTCCAATTTGAACTTAAGGCAATGTTTTTCAGTAACATACGAGAACGAGAAAGTCAGATTCCATTTTTCCTAATTCAATTCACATACAACTTTAAACATGTGTATATTATATTTCCCAAAAAAAAGTAACAAACACTTAAAACATTACACTCTCTAATTGCAATTGCAAACAAGAGAACTTAAAAATAATTATAAATTACATTAGACCAACACTCTTATCTAAGTATCTCAGGCTTGATGGCGTCTCTGTGTACTATTCCAAAACTTAATTTTAAACTTCTAGCAAAGCTTTCTTCTCTCTTACTATGCTTATGGGAAAGGATTTCTACCTCCTCTGGGGTATCAAGCTCCTTCCCCCTGCTACCTTGCTCTACCTTGTTTTAGAACTGCCTCCATCAGGTTTGTTTTATCCCCCTCAGCACTCACTGAAGCGGAGAGAGAAACGTGGCCAAGGAGAACGCTTCCTGCCACCGCACTGTCAGAGATGGCCTCCACGGTCCCACCCGGGGTCACCCCATTACTCTCCTCTCAGGTCACGCAGACTGACACAACAACAGCAATGCATATTTTCATGGGATGGAAGAGCCCTCCGCCCCACTGGCCTGTGAGAGGCACTTGGGCTGGAAAGTAGAGAAAACCTGGGGGACCACTTGCGTTGGGACAACATTCTCCAAGGGCAGGACGGGATTTGAACTGTGTTCTTGTCAATAATTTAATAGCCACACACGGATTCTTCTTGGTTTTGATGTGAGGCAGGGCAGTTTGACTCCCTGGCCTCTGAAGAAAGATGTGTTGGGTCGTGAAGTCTCCACTGAGTAAAAGATTCAGGTCCCGTGAAACACATTCCTACTTGGAAATAGGATTGAAATGAACAATTATACTCGTGTATTGACTCAATCTAAGTGGTTTTTTTTCCTGCTATATCTCTTTGAACTGAGCTTTGTTGGTTTGTTTATACTTAATTGAGGTAACATTGATTAACATTATATAAATTTCAGGTAAGCAACATTATAATTCAATATATGTATACTCTATTGCATGCTCACCACCCAAATTACTTTCTTTCCATTACAATATATTTGACTACCTTTGCTCAGTCTGCCCGACCCCTCTCCTCCTTCCCCTCTGGTAACCACCATGCTATTGTCTGTATCTATGTGTTTGATTTTGTTTTGTTTTGTTAATTCGTTACTTTTTTGTTTTATATTTTTTACTTTTCCTTCCCATGTACCCCCAAACTCTTCCCCCTGATGACACTTCAGATCACAGACAGACTCGGGTGAGACAACTGAGCAAGAACCACCATACAGGTCACAGCAGAAGGGCTGGGGTTTTAGCATCAGGTGACCAACTAGTCTGCTTTGAGGATTGAAAACCCCCTGTCCCAGGAACCTCTCCATCCTGGACACACTGGATAGTTGGTGCTGGGCTTGACAGGCCAACGTCATGCCTCGCAATCTCTACCTCGGCCAAGCCAGTACAGCCCCCACGATGTGCTCAATAAGTACCACGGTGCACCTCTGTTGTAACTGCAGGCCGCAGAGGCACAGACATGGGTTAGGCCCATGGATGGTGGAGCAAATTCCCTCCAGCCTTCACTTTTAGACAAAAAAAAAAGGGAAGCACAGAATCTGAATAGGGTGCCTATCCATGAATTTTGTTTTTTTTGTTTGTTTTCCTATAAAAACAAAACAATTTTGGTTTTTTTTCCAAAACCAAAGAAAAGAAAGGAAAGTAAAATTAATATTAGTAGGAATAGGACTTGTGAATTACTTTCAGATTTTGGGCTCACTTTCTGAAATGATTTTGAGGAAAGGAAGGATAGAGTAAGTATTCAATATTAAGTCCAGGCACAAGAACAGCAGCGGTGGAGGGGCCTTTTTCTGTTTTGTGGTTTTTTTTCCCACAGCATCACACCCATCGCCTTGGGGGTCTCATTCTCGTGAATTCTTCAGCTGGAGCAGTTTTACAGCAATAAAACTACCTTGTTGCGAGGGAAGAGACACAAGATCTCTGTCCCTCTCTATGTGCATGCATAAAGCCAAGGCCATTTGAGGAAACAGGCAAGGTGACTGTCTGCAAACAAGAAAAGGGCCGTCATCAGACTGAATCTGCCGGCACCTTGGTCTTGGACTTCCCATCCTCCAGAATTGTGAGAAATAAATGCTTGATGTTTAAGCCACCCTGTCTATGTAACTTAATTACAGTAGCCAGAAATCACTAGAACAGAGACACGGAAAGTGTAGGGGGAAATCATATAGCCAAATAGTCCTCAAGGAAACACTTATTGTTGGGCATCATGAAGATTTACTCTGAGATACACCTTGAATAGTAATTGATATGGCAAGAGAAAACATCACCCTGAGTCTCCTATACCAAACGTCCCATGACATTGGCAGTCTGCTTGCAGAAAGTAAGTGGATCAGTGCCAGTGTTCCTTGGAAAGACTAATATCATGAACACAATGTCAGTCCAAAAGAACTGCACACAGCGTGTGAAGCCAAAGATCTTTGATGGCCCTTGATAAAGGCAACCATTTTGGTCTCTCTAGTGACCACATCCTGATTAGCTCTTCCAAGTTTGGTCAAGGTCATAATTTCCAGAGGACTTTCCCCAGTAACACAATCAGGCACAACATATGGGCCCTGCAGCTTAACTGCCTCATTCACACTGGACTTATCGTCTCCACAAGTCTCACCCTAGCATTTGGCAAGCCCATGTCTGAGTAACAAGTTCAAGGACATTTGTTCAATTATTGCTCAAATGCTTAATTTTGAGAGAACAAAGTTTTCCAGGGTGTGCAAGCAACAGCTGATCCAGGTGGAATCATTACAAAATCCTTCTTAACCAGGTAACTCTCAGGAAATCTATAGCCTTTTTTCCTGTAGAATTTACACTTGGAGTCCTTGCATGAGGACTGGGTGAGTATGGAAATGAATGTGATCTTCAGCCAAGGAATCAGTTAAGAACACTGAAGTGGTCTGCAGAGCCGTCATGGCCGCACTGTTTACAATCCTCCCTTCTGTTTAGCAAGAGTGCCCATCTTTGTGTTAAAGGCAGAAGTTATATTAGAAATTAATTTTTGCTCTGTCTAGAAGGGAATTTTCAATTGGAGCACTACTCATGCTAAATGGAGTTTAGGCAAGAGGTAGCCCAAAGCGCTGACTTAGTTGGGCTTTCTTCCCTACAGGAATCCCACACGATCACACCAAACAAACTCCCTAGCTTGCAGAATTCAAATAGTAACACCAGCTTCATGATATCTAGGGTGGTTGGCTCAGTTGGTTGCAGCATCGTCCTGTACACCCAAAAGGTTGCAGGTTCGAACCCAGATCAAGGCACATACCGAGGTTGTGGGTTTGATCCCTGATCAGGGCACATGCAATGGGGTGGGGGAGGAGGGTGCTGATGGATGTTTCTCACATCGATGTTTCTCTCTGTCTCTCTCTCTCTCTCTAAAAATCAATAAAAAAAAAACATACCCTCGGATGAGGATAGAAAAAGAAAGAGGCTAATTCTACTTTTCTGCTTTTGGGATTTACATCTTTGAACAATGAGTACTAGTGCTCGGGAGAAGAATGCTTTCAACAATACCAGAGATTATTTTACATAATAGTCTACAGTGATGCCAAGATACAGAGAGGCTTTTGAATATTTGGCCAACAAGACTGTTAGGACAACACATGCTTTTGTTCGGAACCCTCTATTTCACTTACCCTGATACAAAATGAGGGGTTTCTGCACAGAAATTCCAGGGCATGTGTTGAGTTATGTCTAATGCTTAGGAATGTCACCTTCCTATACAAGGCACGAGAGCACAGCCCGCCCTCCTGTTTTATAGTGAATGCTATACTCCTACATTCACCAATCATTCTTGCATGTCCTTCTCTGTATTTTCTTCATCATCACTAGAGAAGAGGCTATATTGGGTGGTGATATGTTTTCTTTTATCTGAGGCAAATAACTTCAGAATTTTCAAGCTGAAGGGAACCTGAGATCCTTTATTCCAACCCTAACATTGACAAAGAAGACCCTGAAATGTAGAGAACTGAAAACAAGCAAGCCTCAGATAAATTACTCCTTCACAACTACTTTATCTCATTTTCTAAAGCAAGCATGCACTCAAAGAGACTGAAATGCCCATGATTCTACACTGCAAACATTTGACACATATAATTCAATATCAAGTAAAGAAAAACTCATCTCCCGCCTCAGTGAAAAACCTGGGCAAACCTGCTGTATTATTTTTCTATTGTTCCTATTACAAAAACTGCAAACCTAGTGGCTCAAAACAAGACAAATTCATGACCTTAAAGTATTATAGGTCAGAAATATAACAGTTGTCTCGCCAGACTAAAATCAAGTTATCCACAGGACTCTTTCTGGAGGGTCTAGGGGAAAATCTTTCTCCTGGTCATTCCCACTTTCTAGGGGCTACTCACATTTTTTGGCTCATAGCTCCCTTCCTCCACCCTAAACAGTAATGCTAAGTCAGTCCCAAGTTCCTTTCATGCTTTGGATTTCTCCTGCCATTTCTTCTAACTTCCCAGCTCATGTGCTCCCGAGCTCTCTCTCCCCTAACCCCTCCCCACCCCCATGTTCTCTCTTTCTGACAATAGTCAGTTAAAGTTCTCCACTTCTAAGGTCTCACTGACTAGATTGGTCCCACCCAGATTATCCAGAATAACTTACCCACCTTAAAGTCCTCAGTCTTAATCACATCTGCAACCTCTCTTTTACTAGGGACTTTTACTAGGGAAGGTTAACATTTACAGGTTCTAGAAACTAGAACATGGGCATCTTTAGGAAGCTATTATTCTCCTTACCATACCTGCTCATCCTTCTGACCCTCATGTCATTAAATGGCCCCACAATCAATCCTCTGACCAGTCAGAAACCTGGGAGACATGCCAGGATTAACCCCATCTACTTACACTCCATACCCAGCCAGAAGCTAAATTCCATCTCCTCTTACCATCTATTCTGTCATGCACTGCCTCTCTTTTTCTATACAATCTGCTACATCCAAGGGCAAGGCCTCCCCAGAATTCTTGACCTCTTTTCCTTCTTCTGGCACCAGGCTCACTTTTTTCAGTTATTCACACTGTCCTTCTGAGGCCATGCACTTCAGGCAAGGCGTGCTCTAGCCCCAGTTTCAGGGAATGAGTCTTGAATGGTCTAAGCTAGTCATGGTGGCTCGTATGCCCTTTGCCAGTCATTTTTCAACATGAGGGGAACACAGGGTCCTTAATGAATACATTGAGTCATTGAATTAACCAACATAGGAATCACTTCACCTTGAGATTTATTGTTAGGTCATCTAAGTTAAACTGAGTTGAGAGTTTCTGTTACTCTCTGCTAAAAATATCCTACATGGTAGATTGCTCATTATGATGACTGCAAAATTCTGCTCACTGCTCTATACGCTCCTAGTGTCCCATCGCTTCCAGGCTCCATGCCACACTCTATCCATCGTCTGCTGGAAAAGAGACTACCTTTCCGAAGCCACCAGTCTTATCAGGTATTCCCCTATTCAAAATGCTTCAGGGACACCCCATAACCCACAACTGTAATTCTCAAAAATGTCTGCTTATACCTCTCTAAAAGAATCTAGAAAAATTATGTAACCAAATTCAATTTTAAGGAATTTGACCTTTTGATTTTTTCATCATATAGTCAAAAGAGTTGCTAGATATATAATTTCTGGCATGTTGAAAGGCTGATATTTTAAGTAAAACAGCTGTTATATCACTCTTAAATATATCCAGAAGAATCTAAACACCATAGTAACCTGATACCCAAAATTATCCATTTAAAAATAAATAAGCTTTTCTTTCACATTTATTTTTTATCATGCCCTTCTCATATTTCCATTTTACTTGCTCTGCAAAATTTTATCCTAATGAATATATTTTTATGAATCAAAAGTATTGTATGATTGACCAATCACACAGCCCTCCACACAGAAAAATATACATAGGATTTAGAATTTTGGGGTTTAATTTACTTTGAATCCAGCCCCTAAAGGTGAAATAATTTCTTCTGAGTTATACAATAACATTTACTAGTAAGCAATTGAGAAAAACCACAGAAATATAATAAAATTTTGATCAATAACTATTAAATATAGAAAATAAAACTTTAAAATGTATCTCTTGATAACACAGACAGGAACAGGTCTTTTAAAAAATTCATCTATCGATGAATATTCTTTAATGCCAACAAAAGAAAAGTTTAGCATCAATTTTATATATTTCTACATTGATAAATCCTTTTGGCTTACATAAATAGATTAGCATGTAAGAGTTTAGCCACATGTCTCAAATCTCTGAACTCCTTTTGAGTTTTAGGCCATCAAACACAGTGATCCACCATCAAAATTATTTTTAATTACCTATCAACCAATAATCCAAATGTGTCTTCAATTTTGTTACAAAACTGAAGCATTTGGAGCGTTTTTACATCATAGGACAATGTGTCATATGAAGATTCTGGGATGATGAAAGGAATGCCTTCCTCCTGTACAAAGGGAGAAGGGGGAGTAGGTATAGTCTCGGGCAGATCAATTTTAGGAAGGAGTACATATGCATATATTGAAGTTGAAAACCTGGAAACATTCTTTTAAGACTGTCTGAGCCTATTCATGTACCTCATTAGAATATCTTCATTTATGCCCAAGGCACGCCTAAAGCCATATTGAAAATGGCTGACCTGTAGGATAAAATAAAAACTTCTTTGCATAAAACACAATGCCTTTCATGATTAGATGCAGGCTCAGGTTGCATTTCCCACCCTTATCCCTCTTCATCCTTATCTACACCAGCTTGAGAAAGCTGAATTACATATACTGGTTCTAAGTTTGCTTTCAAGAAGAACATGGGTCAAGTAGAATTCCTTCCTTTACTGCACTTTGACCCCAGCCTGCTTTTTTTTTTTTTAAATAAAAGTTTATTTGAGCAAAACTGACAACATATGCCAGGGAGCAAGATCTCAAATGCTCCCTAGCCTGCTGCTATTTTAGACACAAGAGATGAGTCACTGAAATTTATACCAGCACCTTGCCCCTGGCTCAATCCAATCCCAGGGACTCTGCTTGCTGTTTGAAATAAAATAAGAACAGCAGTTTAAGTAGTCATCATATCTTTTGGATACAATTCTGTATAACAAACTACCCAACCATATATGTTATTCCCACACCCCAGGAGCATGTTTTAACAACTCCAGCATCTCATATATGAACATGAAGTTCTTTCTGTTACTCTGCTCTCCTGCCCTTCTACTAACTGCTCTTTCTGAAGCTTCTCCTCATTTTCTCTCCCCATTCCAGGTACAGAATGAATCACTCTGTTCCTTTGTAGCTTGTTGCTTTTACTCCTCCTGGATATATTTGGCCACTTGCTTGTTGTCATGATGACACGTGTGCAAGACCTGTCTCCCTGTCTCCACAGCAGTCACATCCATTGGTTCCATCCTCAGTGGATCCTTGAGCCCTGACCAGCCCTTCTTGAGAATCTCTCTTCCCTCATCACCAGTCCATTTCTCTTGCTCCCAACAGGATCCTTCTTCCTTTCTTTCAACTGTACCCTCCTCTGCCACTGTTCATCTCAGAGGTTCTTATACTTTGCAGGTCTGATACCAGAGGACTCAGTCTATACCAAAGAGACCTAACACCAAAATCACATGATCGTTTCCTTTACCGCAAGTCAGAGGGGAAAAAATTAAAAACAACTTTCTCAAGTTAGGGTTTCTATATTTATTCTTAAAAGTTGGCCACTTAACTGTTAGTAATAGTCATTAAATGGTAAGAATAAACAAATACTAAAGAAAAACACCAAAATCAATCACTTATATGTAATGTTAGGTATTCTGGCAGAGCTCATGGGTTACAATTCTATATTATGTATAAAATCTTATATTTTACTAGCAAAATTAGTGCTGTGCTTCTCCATGACATATAGAAACACATCCACATTTCTCTGTGTGCATGTGTACACTTATATGGGTGTATAATGTTAATATTTATGTATTAAATATCAATATAAAATTACATTTTTATTTGTCTCACATCATGACATGTAAAAATGGCCCAGTACAAACTCTCAGGCATTGCTGGTGTGAAAGTAAAATAGTAAAACCATTTTAGAAACCAATCTGGTAATTTCTAATGCAGCCAAATATGCATATGACCCAGCCATCCCATTCTTAGATGTTTAATCAAGAGAAATAACAACATGTCCACACAAGGACTTGCACGTGACTGTTCATAGCAACTTTAATAGTCTGAAACTGGAAAAATATGCATGTCTCTCAACAGGTAAATAAACTATGATATATCCATACACTCAGGAATCTTTTAAAAACTACTTATACACATGACAACATGAAGGAATCTCAAACACATTATGCTGAAAGACAAAAGTTAGGCAAAAAGAATACATAATTCCTTTTGTAACAGATCCCAGAAAAAGCAAAAAAAGAATCTACAGAGACAGAGCTGACTAGTGGTTGCCTGGGCCAAGGGGTAGGAAGGGATGTATTATAAAGGAATTCAAACAAGCTTTTCAGGGCAACAGAAAGGTTTTATTTCACAGTTGTGGTAATGGTGACATTGGTGTACACACTTGTTTCAACACTCATTGAGATGTAAAATGAACACCAATAATGAATGTGTATTATTTCATGTAAGTTATAGTTGAATAAAATTAACATTTTTAAGTGGCCCAATGGACTTTTCACCAAATTTGGAGACAATGTTTAGAGATGATCTGATTTGCCATGGATACAAGCTTATGTGGTAGATATGAAATGTACTTTAATGACTTCACAGGGGAAAAGAAGGGGAGGAAATAGGATTTTCTCTTTCATATGGAGTGAGTCAGTGGTTTGTTTTAAAAATTTCAGTGAACTGAAACATTAGCACTCAGTGAAACTTACATAATTTTATAGCTGGGAAGTAGGACTATCCATGATGGGAAAAAGTTGGTGAGTTCCAAGAGAGATTTCCATTGAGTTTGGTACAACCTGAGCTTTAAGCCCTATGGGTAGACACTTCAACTAAGAACTATTTCTTCCTGAGGCCAATCCACCAATGGCCACTTCTGAGGTAAGATAAGGAGACTGGAGACAGTTTATTAGAATTGAAAATAGTAAATGAACATAGTTTATTAGAAGTAACATCCTTAATGCATCAATTGATCTATAAATGAGACCAACAAGAGTTAATCCTTCTCCTCAGACCCTTTGTGGGACAATATACCAATGGTTCTTAAACTTGATTGTCCATCAGAATCTCCTGGAAAGCTTGTTAGAACATAAATTTCTGGGGTGTACCTCAAGATTTTCTGATCCACTAGGTCTGAAGTGGGGGCTGGTAATTTACATTTCTAGTAAATTCCCAGGTGATACTACTGATTTACTAGTCTGTGGGCCACACTTTGGGAAGCACTGCTGTATACCCTGATCTTATAGAGCAATGCCCTTATAAAGTTATGAAACAGCCTTTCCCATTAATTAAATAGAATAGAGTCTAATTAATTTATTTCACTAGCTACATTATCAGCATTAGCAACAATAAGGTCAAAAGAAAGAAGTTCATAATTCTTCAAAAAGCTGGACAAATCATTTGTTTCAGATACCTTTGTGTATAGATGAGCGTTTCTCAATTCTAAAATAACTAACTAGCTTTTACAATTCTGACATTAATTTTGCCACTCTCTTTTCAGTAAAAGTGGATATTACACCATGTTCTGCTAATAAATGATGGTGCCACAAGTTCAAAACATACAGAATTTTCCACTGTTAGATGAAAAAGACAAAGATAAGAGAATTGTGAGGTAAGTATAAGAGGGTGAAAAAAAAGAAATTACATGAATAGGTAGAGAAACAAAGAAGAAAAACACAAATCACAATAGTATCAGAAACTCCCCAGGGGAAAAGACCTTGGGTTTGAGAGATTCATAGTCAAAGCACCAAGGAGAGAAGACATAATTTAATGAGTAGGAAGCTTATTCTACAGATGAAAAGAAAACCACAGTGCAAAAAGGACTAAAATATAAAATAATATAAGATAAAATGACAAGAAAAAAAAACCCAGAAGTAAAGCCAACCTAAAAGATAAGGGCTGTTTATTTTTTTAAAATTATTTAATATAACATTCAGAAAACAAGATATAGTAATATGTGAAGAGAAGGGAGGGAAAGGATCAATTTTTAAAATATTCCCATTCTTATTGTACACCTGAAACTGAAACTAATATAATGTTAAATGTAAACTATAATTAAAAATAAAATTTTAAAAATTATAAAATATATTCCCATCTTATTTGTTGAATAAAATCCAACTCTAGGTTAATGGAAATCAATTATAATTGTCCAGCACTTTAGAGGTTAGAGCATGAAGGGGGAAGGATGGTAGATTAGGGGTGTGATAGGAAGAAAAATGCTCCCCAAAGACATCTACTTCCCAATCGCTGGAACCTGCGATATGTTACCTTACATGGCAAAAAGGACGTGGGTGACATGATTAAGTTAAGGATCTGGAGATGGACGGATGGATGGGCCCAATGTAATCACAAGGGTTCTTATAAAATGAAAGAGGGACGCAGTGGAATCAAAGGAGATATGACCATGGAAATAGAGATCAGAGTGACACAGTCTTGAGCTACAGAATTTGGGCAGCATCCAGAAGCTGGACAAGGCAAAGAACAGAGTCCCCTTAGAGTCTCCAAAAAAACCCAGCCATGCAGACTTATTTCTAACTTCCAGAACTGTAAGACAGTCGATTTGTGTGGGTTTAAGCCACTAAGTTTATGGCGATTTGTTATCCCAGCAAGAGGAAACAAATATAGGCATTTGGGGGATGCTGAGTTGAACTGGGAGCACGTGCCTCCTCTAACGGGCACAGCAAGGATCTGGGTTTCGCTGGATATCCCAGTTTGTTAGGAGATGCAGAAAATCTGTTCGCATAAAATGAGCAACTAGTAGCACTGTGTGCGGGACAAGGCATGACTACGACATGGTTGCTCTTTCTTTTCTTTATTGGACAGGTCCAATCATGTGATGTGGCTAAGAGTAAGGACAAAGGATGGATAAACCAATGAGACAGACTTTCATGGCGCAGTGCTTCCCTCCAGACCACAGACCACATCACCGCTAGCAGAGGCAAGTAGCTCGGCCGTTGACAGACCTCCCATATTTATGGCCCTGATGCACAGAAAGCAACGTGTGGTCCATTTTCTGTTCCTAAGTCATTCAGAAGCTGAACTTCAGAGTGTTAGCTTTTTCTTACATTCTAGATAATCAATGGGGTCAACATGCGTTAGGGTCATTCCAGAAAATGAAATTATTTAAAAAAAAACCAATTTGTTCTTCACAGAATAAAGGAATTATTAAAGTGTTAAAAGTTAAGACTATTACTGAAACATGGCCAGATAGATGTAATGACTTTTAAAAATAAAGGGAAAAGGAAGCATAACTCTAAGTTCATTTGCCTTTAAGTAATCCTTCTATTAATTCTATTCTTAGGGCAAGTTGATAGAAGGGGAAAATAAAGTTAATAACATTTACAGAGACAAGTGGCCTCTCATAATATTCAGGCAATCAGCAGACAACATTTACTGAGTGAAGGCTCACCAAAAGCACTAAGAAAAGGTAGGAAATGCCAAAGTATATGATTGGATTTGCACAGAGTAATTTATAATATCACTGGGTAGGTGAGGCCAATATACAAAATAATTAGAGAGTAATTATCATTTGTTATCAGCACTGAAGAACAATGTAAAATGTTTACAAGTCAATGCAATATGTATGCAAGAAAAGGAGAGATGAGCAGAGATTTAAACAGCTGCCAGGAAAGCTTCAGGATGTTTGGGTTTTATGCTGAACTTTCAAGGAAAGGTAAGAGAAAGGGTTAGATATTCCAACTAGAAATGGCTTGGTGACTCCTGTCCTGCCCTAGAATCTTAAATTTTTAATTGAAGCTGAAAAATAATAAAACCTGCATAAATGGTAGCCCTTTGTTATAAGATCCCCTTACAACAAATGCAAGCACTCTGCACATTATGGGATAATTGATATTTCTATTTCACTGGGGCCTAAAATTTTAAGAGGGAGAAATAGTTACAATTTTCCATAATTCTCTAATTTATGTTACACAATTCTACATCAGAAGATGAAATAATTAAATAAGTACAGTTCTCATACTATTGTAATCCAGTGGGAAGCTGCTTATTTATAACCTGAATTTATTTTTCTTAAGACATGGTTTTCTGAGTTATATTATCAGAACTAACTTCAGCATGTGTTAGCAAAACCCACTCTGACCTTTCCTCTCTGAGAAAAGCATCTATAAGTAGCTTGGAAGTAAGAGAGTAAATATGTATGTAGGATTTTTTTTTTCCTAACCTATAGGCAGTTAACTATATATCTTGTTGGCCAGTCTTTGGTTTGAAATTCTGGTTCTAAGGATCACGCAGTATGCTTTTAAAAGTTGCTAGATATTCCTTACCTTCTTTTATGAGCAAGGAGATATGAACTCTCTACTAAATGACATACCTTTAAAAATCACTGTAAAATTTCCATGTAGCATTTGGAGTAAGACTGTTAAAGAAGCTCCCAAGCACCTACCTGTAATCTCACTAATTCTGAGTTATACCATATGGATTTTTCTCACTGAACAGAGCTGAATAAACCCATTGCTTATAATTCAGTATTCACTGGAAAAGCAAACTACATCTATATGTAAATAACAGATGAAGGAGCTGTGTGGCTTTTCAGAAAATAAATCTCAGTTTCCTTTAAAGTGTGTTAAAGTGACTAGTGAAAATGAGCACGTAAAAAATGGAAGTTTTATGGCACTTTCAAAGGATGTGCACTTTCTAGTCCCTGAACAACTTTATGAACTCAGTTCATTTTGACCAGACCTTTTCTGCTATGATACTTTCTTGCTAGATATTTAAAAACTGCTTCTTTGTGACCAACGGCATGGTTGGACATTTTTACTTCCTATTACAGGTCATTGTGAGAGCCTGGCATTTCAAGCAAGTGGCCGTCTGGAGAGCGGAGGTGTTACTCAGCGCTGCGTGTCTGCATTGGGACTAATCCAAGTCCATCCAGTCCTCTGTGAAGTACTTGCAGATCACGCTGATACGAACAGGGAATGCCAGGAATTAAGATTATCACAGGGACGGAGCTTTCTGTTCCTGAAGAAGCGGAATGAACTATATACATTTTCAGGCTAAATTATGAGGTGAATACATCCTCAAATAACATCTTCACAGGAAACACCTGGCCTGAGTGGCGTTTTTTTTCCTCTCTCTCTCCAGAGAAGCCAGGTGCATCATCCCAAACAACTTCTTAAAACATGATTACCCCCAGGTCTCTGCATCTTTATTTATATGATCTCACCATCTTGTAAAATGTTGAAGAATTAACCAAGACATTAGCAAGTAATCTGTGCCAGGTAAAAACCAGATAGTCTAAATGACTGTGTTGAAAAATTTTTATTTTGTTAGAAATAAGAAGACCATGAGTCAGCCCAAACTAAATGTTAGCTTGTTAGGAAGTGTTGTACAATATGTAGTCCCATCGATGAAAGTAACTTGCATGAAATAAAACTGACCAAAGCATAGCTTGGAAAAATAAACTGATCACAAAGCACTTATTTGTGGTCATGAGTCCTCTTTTGAGGAGACTCACAAAAGAATCTAAGGGCTGGGAAGGAGCATGAGGGCACCTTCTCAAGGGATAGTGTTGTTCTGTATCTTGTCAGGGATTTATTTACACAGGTGCCTCCATTTGTCTAAGCTCAACTTATGTACAATTAAGAATGTGTGCATTTCACTGCATATAAATTTCATATAAAAAACTGTCAACCAATATTGAACTTTCTATTAAATGATGTACCTTTAAAAATCACTATAAAATTTCCATGTGTATCTGGAGAAAGACTGTAAAAGAAGTTCCTGAGCACATACCATATAATCTCTCTAACTCTGAGTTATACTACATGGATTTTCCTCACTGAACAGAGCTGAATAAATCCATTGCTTATAATTCAGTATTCACTGGAAAAGCAAACTACGTCTATGAGTAAGTAACTGTTGAAGCAACTGTGTGGGTTGCAGCATACTCATTAAAATAGCATGCTAAGCCCTGGCCAGGGTTTAAAAGTGGCTCAGCTGGTTGGAGCGTCATCCTGTACACCAAAAGGTTGCAAGTTTGATCCCCAGTCAGGGCATGTACGGAAGGCAACTGATTGATGTTTCTCTCTCACATCGATATTTCTCTTTTTCTCTCTCCCTTCCTCTCTCACTAAAATCAATAAACATATCCTGAGGTGAGGAATAATAATAACAACAACAATAACATGCTGAAATATACAAACTGATGCCTGCAATTTATTTTAAAATGCATCAAAATAAGATGGTGAGAGATGGGCAAAGGGATAGGTAGATGGACAGATACGTGATGAAGTAAAATACTAATGGTGTAATATCCAGGAAATGAATATAGAGTTGTTCTCTGTAATACTCTCAAATTACCATATATGAGAAATTTTCATTAAGAAAAGTTGTAGAAGAAAACATAATGGGAAAGGAATTCCTGAAGAGTTCAGCATATCACACCACTGTCTCACTGCCCACTTTCTTCTCTGTAAGAGTTCACACGGTATCTGGGACTCTGGCAGAACATTTGAGTTAAAAACTCAAAGTACATATCTAACAAGCTGAGACAGGGAGGGTCTTTTAAAAAAAAAAAAATCCCAACTGCCTAAAACGGGTTGATTACATTGGAAAACTGTGTGTTGAGAGGGGAAAAAAGTAGCTCCCCACAGATAAAATGTCTATATTTAAATCCACAGTGAACTTAAGTGGGGCACCTGCAAGCCAGGTTGGGCAGAAAATGCTGTTAGAACACTCAGGTGCAAGACACAAATCAAAGCCAAGACACAGAAAAGATCCCTGATGGGTAGGAAGTGCCCGCAGAGGCGAGGAGTGGATGAGGCCTTGGTATTTGTGGCAACGCACAAAGAAACATACTGAGAGGCAAGGGGCAGGGCCCCCAGTGATGATGAGTCCTGGAAAAGGGCAGCAATGGAAACTCATCAGAGGTTACAATACCACATGTTCATTCCAGAGAAAATAGCAGGTCACACCTCACCAGTTACATCATCTCTGAAGGTGCCAGTGTCTATAGCTAGTGAGTTCACCCCAATCAAATCTCAGCCATTTGCTTCGCAAACTGATTGCTTGGTATTGGCTAGACAACGTCCATTAAGTTAAAAGTAACAGCCTCTATTGCTCCTCGCTGGTCCCTGAACCAACAGTTAGGAGCTTGTGAAAAATACAGAATGTCAGGCCTCATCCCACTCCTGCTGTGTTACAATTTGCCGTTTACCATATCACAAGTGTCTTACACACACATGAATGTGTGAGAAGCAGTGGACTGATCTTACAACAAGTCTGCAGACTGACCTTCAATAACCTGTCTTCTCAAGAGTAGCCTTGACCTCACACACAGGGGACAGGTAGGTAAGTAGGTGAGTAACCGTGAGCCTTGGACACCTGATCCTCTGTCAGTCCCTTCCCCTGACAACTGCTCCCTCTGTGCGTTGCTTCAGCCCCAGCCTCCACCTGTGGCAGAGACCTGCCTCGGGCCCTGAAGTCCTGGAAAGGCTACGAAAATAAAGCACGGCTGGCCCTGCTTTTGAGCATTTTGGAAAGTTTCGTATTCTCCAAGGTGTCTAAAAATATTCTGTATACTTTTGGAGAGTTGATCGCTTTGTATATAATTGCTCTTTAATGTAGAAAGCATATACATTTTTTTCCTCCCATAGGTAACTATCCAAATAGCTCTGGGGCCACTGTCCTTGTTTCAGCTGTGAGACAGAGCTAGGGAAGTCCTTCACTCCCCCTTAAAAGTGCCACAGCATGCTGAATTTTATTCAGGTATACATCTGTCTAAAATAAGCTCATTCTAAAGATCATGTTTGTTTGTTTGTCATTATAATAAAGACTGTTTTATGCTCAAATAGCTATAGCTAGTCATGGTTCACACAAAAACAAAGGTTTTACCTTTACTTTCATAACTACATAAGTGTTTAAAGATACGAAGATATTCCTGGCAAAACAAAGTATACAAATTTGAAATATTTTTCTAGAGCCACCCAAAGCCAGTGATTCTGTGCTGACTGCAACTTCCACACTGCAGCATCACATATATATCTATGAATATGTGCAATTACATGAAAAAGATTTTTTAAAATATCATTACTAAATACACTAACTTTCTATATTATTAATTTCTTCTCTCTTATTTCAGGAAGAAATTCTACATAATGTCTAATTAACTCTCTAACACAATGAATATGTAACATTTCCAAGACAGTAAGCATAAGGTATATTTTCATTCTCACTTACTTAGGAAAAGAGACTTTTTAAAATAATCACTTTGCCTGTTTTAACAGAGTTGAACCCAAAAAGTAGCAGTCAAAACATAAAATATTGAGATATGTCCCATACTTTTCTTACTAATTATGAAAAACAAAAATCTGAATTGGTTTTGTAATATTTCATGCATGAAAGAAAAAAGTACTTAACACTCTGTGCTGAACTGCATCACATTTAAGTATTCACTGAAAATATTTTCAAGAGATTGGTTTTTTAATAGAATTTTTTTAGAGTAGATTTAAGTTCACAACAAAATTGTGTGGAAGGTACAGATTTCTCATATGCCCTCTGTCCCCACATATATGGTTATTTTTTAAAATATGGAAATCCTAAATGACATATAGACAAAAATCCTATCAATCAAATCATACTGGTAAATACCATATTGAAAAATCTATATGATTTACAATTAGGTTTAGGAAAATTTTATAAACAGACACATTAAAATAAATCTGAATCTAACTAATGTCAGAATTACCACACAAAATGATAGTGTTTAATATATCTCCTTGCTTAATTTTGTCTTAGGTTTCTCACTTAAAAAATCTAAAGACAATCTTCACGCAAAGTTTGAGTGATCAAGGACATTTAAAGACAGAGAAATATTTTCTTTTTTATCACTACCCCTTCAGGCACCACAAAAATAAAACTGTAATTGCTCTACTATAGGTTATTAAATAGATAAACTTATCAAAACGACTTCCCCTTGTAAGTCTTCACTTCCGCTCATAAAACCATTTTTCAGTATGCTCTCTTACCTGAAAAGAAATGAGTAGGATTTAAGTTTCCCCCAGACAGAAGCAGACTCCTGAGAGCATGCCCGATGCAGGCTGCGAAGTGCAGGGGCAATCCCAGTTCTTGGATAAGCTCACTCTTTCCAGAAGGCAGGGAGCAGGAAGAGGCTCAGGATGAACAATCCCGCACAGTGGAAGGAGACTGGTCCTCTCACGCTGAGTCCCCACCCCTCAGCCACAAAGTGAGAGGTTGGGCAAGCAGTGCCCACAGCCACAACTAAATATCCGAAGTGGCGGAGACACCGTCTTCTCACCCTGCCCAGCAGAACCCCAACGATAAGCAAATGCTTTTCACAGGCATCTTGCCAGGGAATGAGTAAGAGATCCCGCACATCACAGGAAAACCACTTGATCACATGCTGAGGTTTATCAACAGGAAGCGTAATATGTGAAGCCTACACCTGAATTTGTCCTTAAAACAAAACTCTGTTATTTCTATAATGAAGGCCACAACAATTTCAAGATTTAAACCTAAAGGAAAGCAAGACTAATCGCCCACAATTCAGGAAATACAACGGTAACCTGTAAGCTGCTGGGAGTCTTTGTCTCAACTTCCCCATCTGGCTGCCACCTTATGCCTGTCTTCTTCCTTTATCACACCTTCAGGGTTCAAGAAAGGAAATAGAATTTTTTAACTTCTAAGTTACTAGTAGTGTTGCTATAAAGAAAAGTAAATAAGAAATAATAAGCGATATCTGGGGATTATCTCCCTTGCACAGGTAGCAAAAGGTGGACACGTTTGTGCTATAATTGTATCTCAAGAGGATTTTAATTCTACATCCAATTAAGACACACACACATCCTCCAATTCATCTATCCATCCGTGACTGACAGCGTGACAATAAATAATAATAAGAATTTTCCAAATCGGGTCAGAGAAAAGTAAAATGTATTGCAAAACAAAGTTCCAGGGTAAAATTTTAGGATGTCCAACCTACACTAATGTCCACAGAACCCTATCCTATAGGATTTCTGCTTAAAATGCTCATATCCATCATCAATCTAGTAAAATAAATATTTTTTGCAGTTTCCCTAACTTATTTAACCACAAGATCCTTTATTTGAACAGCACCCAGAAGGAACTGTATTCAGTGAGACCGATTTGGGAAATGCTAATAACTCTAGATTCCACTTGCTAATTTTTAATCAACAAACCTGACATTGTGATGAGTTCTCAAAGCACTTAGAAAAGCCATTACATTATTAGGCATCCCATCTATCCCATCGTGCACTCATAACTCTGAAATTATAGTGTGATCAATATCTAGATCACTCAATATTACAAAGCTAATCCTGTTTTCCAAATGGAGGCATGAGGAATGGAAACATAGTACACAGGTATTTTATGAACATCTACTATATTCCTCGTATTGTGCTACAAAATATAAGCTACAGCATGGTTTCTATCCTCAAGAAGCTGGATCGTTTGTTTTGAACCTCTTCCGTGGGTAGCGGTGGGCACAGGACTGTACTGTATGGTCACTCAGTTGACCTCAAAAGCTGACTGCTGGATCTCAGAGATCAACATTCAGGCAATGTATTCTAAAGAGAGGGCACTAAAGCCAAAATACTAACACCAAGCCAGGAGAAACCATTTAAAAATACCCAAATGCAGTGCCAAGTGCATCCATATGTGCGCATTTCAACCACTTTTACACAGGGAGAGACTCAGTCACGTGCCTCCAGCCAAGCACGTGCCATGTGTAAAACCTGACAGATCTCAAACACTTGAATTCATCTCAAGTCCTAGAGTCCTGCAACCTGCATCCATCTCCAGGAATCCCCTGGACAGTCTATGACTCTCATTTATATGAAGAAGTGGATTTTCAGGGTGGAAGAAGGATAGAAAGGCAATTCGCAGCTGGCCCCCTGAGATCATTAAGTCAACAATGAACCCTCATCCACCCACTTCTCCAGAGAAAACTACTTCACACAGTTATTTTTCCAAAGGATGTCCCTTTAAAGATTGAAATCTCTCTAAAATAAGGCATATTCCTTTAATTCTTCTAATACGAAGATATTCAATATAACTTAAAATCATGTCTTTAGTTCATAAATACACTTATGATAATATTTATCCAGTACAATCTATAATATTCTATTAAAGAGAGTACTATGTATAATATGTTGAGAAAAAGGTTTTGCTTAAAAAATGATTCAGAAGACATGGGATGGTATGATGTTGAGCAAGCAACTTAATTTCCCTAAGCTTTATTTCCATCATCTGTAAACTAGCAATAAAACCGTTTATGAAATAACGATGATGTAACAAGGCTGCATGAGAATCAAAACAGAAAAATACAAACTCCAAAGCTCTGGGTCGATGTGAAATACGTATCTCAATATTTGGGTATCTTAAGGAGATGTCCTTTCAGCCACTATGAACTAAGGACAAAACCCAGAGCTCAACAAAGTCACTGTTTCCTATAAAGAACATGCATCTGTTCTTATTATCGTAAGTGGATATAGGCTGGCATGTCTTAAAAAATTAATTGTGAAAGCAACACAAGTTTATTTAAAAAGTTCAGACCACAGAAGTCATTAAAATTAAAAGTAAAAACTCCATCTTTCCTATTAATTACAACCACTGCTGAGTTTTAGTTTACATTTGCTTGTAATGACTATTTTAGATGACTCATATTCAAAAGACTGCTTCCTTCTAATGAATGAGTTTATCATGGTTGCATTACGGTTTCTAATAACCAGGTGCTTCATCTTAATTCTATTATTTCATTTTGTTAGGCTTCCTGGTTTGATACTTTCTTTTGTTCTGGTTTTTGCAACATAATTCATGTAAATACAAAATAGAAGCCAAACAATTATGGTCTATAGGATGTAATGAAAATGTCATCAATCTTCTCACCACACACACAGAAAATGGTGACTGCAGTGGCGGATGTCTTAACTGACCTCACTGTGATAATCACTTTGCAATAGATACATATTCAAATCAGCATGTATACTTAAACTTACCAAATGTTATATGTTAAGTATGAGTAAATCATAACAAAGCTGAAAAATAAATACAGGTACAGCAACTATAAAAAAGAAAATGTTATAAATATCAATAATATAAAACGAGTCAGCAATACAGCCAAGAGACTGGAGAAGATGGGAAGAAGCATCAAAGTGCTGTTTCAAAAAAAATTCATATCTAAGAGTCAACAGATACTATCTAAAGTTAATAAACCAATAAATGTAAGATTTTATTACATTATTCACATTTATAATACTTTACTACCACAAAGAAGTAAAAAAGCAAACCTAAATTAGAGAAATAAAAAACAAAACAAAGAGACCATGGAAGGTTTTACATAATCTAAGAAACAAAGAAAACATCAAACTAGGAAGAAGAGCTTCTCCGGAGACCCACCTGCGCCTTCAACCTCTCGGTTCCAAGGGATTCCTGCCTTGTAGCCTCCACTTTCCGGGGCTCCAGGAGGAACAGGTTTGATTTTTTGAATCTGCTCCAAATATCACAAAGTTTGGCAGACATTCTTCAGAGTCAGGGCTTTAGCCATATCCTACTTTCAGTGAGGAATTTTTTTCTCCCATTTTCAGTCTTTTTTTTCCCCTCCACCGTTTCACGGATGAGAACAGACACCTTTACTCAAATTCCTTTAACAGAAACCCCTGTCACCCAACTTGCTTCTTATTATTTTCTCCATTCTTTAGTGTTTCTCTCTCTCCACCGCCTCCCTCTAACTGCCTCTTCCCTTCCTGTTCTCTTGGTGCTATTACCAGTGGTGCTGAGCCAACATGCGCTGCTGCAAAACACAACTGTGTGCATCTCTCCCCATCTCCACTCATGGTGGGAATATCTTCACCACAGAAATGGGCAGACGTGACAAACCAAGCTTCTCCCCCCTTCCTCTTCTCAGAGCCAGTTGTTAAACATTCACCAGCATAGCACTGAAAGGTCTGTGAATTTCAAAATCAGTTCATTAGAACTGTGTGAAGTGAGGATATAAACATTATAAACTGAGAATGAGAGAAGGTTTCCACAGTCAAGGACCTCTGTACCACATGCTTCACATTTGCAGATTCAATGAACTAAAGATAGAAACTATTCAGGAAAAAAAAAAAATCACAGAAATTTCCAAAAAGCAAAACTTGAATTTGCCATGGGCACAGCACTATGCTAAATCCACTCAAATGAAATAAGGGTAGCCATACAGGGGTGTTGCCTGTAAGTAAATATAGGTTATATACCAATAGTACAATATATCATTTTACATAAGGGACTTGAGCATCCCTGGATTTGGGTACCCACAGGCATCCTGGAACCAATCCTTTTCAAATGCCAAGAGACAACTGCTAATGTAACTCAGAATTTCTTTCTGCTTTCACTCAACTTGGGCCCTTCTCCTCTCTAGCAAACTATCTGAAAACCTGCCACTACTAAAAGACTTTTCCATGCTATTTCAAGCTGCCAGCATTAGTAATTTCCCAAGAGAAAGAACCTTATTTCCTAGCATGTTCTACTAATCCTCAAGACCTGAAGTCTGGAAGAAAACGATCTGTTTTCCACATGGCTTCTCTCTATTCTAAATCCTTGAAGGCTGGCTCGCTCTCTTTGCACAGACACAAAAAAGGAAAAGAACAGGAGTCACTACCTTCTTTTTCTCCATCTCTGAAAGAGCCTGAGACTATGTTTTTCAATCAGGGAAACTTATTGTGGGAAACCAGGCACAAACTCCAAGATAACTCTCCCTACTCTTTTTTAGTTCCAAAAACTGAAATTGATTCTATTTCTTAAGGAAGCTATAAAACACAAACATGTGCGCACGCGCGCGCACACACACACACAACAGTTTTGTTGTTGTTTTCTATCACCAAGCAAAAATTATATAATGCCAAGAACATCAGTTGCCCGACTTAACTGTTGCCTCACTGATTCAACACGTTATTTACTGAGTCCCTGCCATGTTCCAGGGCTGTGCCAGATGCCAGAGGTATACCTGTGAGTAAATAGACATGGCCCATACCCGTGAGGATCTAACTGTCCCAATGACCTTCGCTAATCTTATTCCCAAAGTCAGGACACATTTCCAGAGCCACTCCGGTCTCCCAAACCTAGCCCAGGGCAGAGTAGGACAACTACAACCTGCATCTAAATAAGCCATGGCAAAACTTTTACAGACCAGTCCTGGGCACAATTTACTAATCAGATTAAATGCATCATGGCACCACCAGATGAACCCTGCACATAAAGATGGTCTCCACTACGCCACCAAACAGTGGCCGATCCAGCTTATGACACTGTCCTCACTGGGACAAAGTGGTGGCCTCTGGGAGACACAGGACCCACGGCAGCTTTCAAGTGGACAGATACTCATATGTCCTCCCCCAAACCACCCATGAGCGGCTTAAACAGGCCCCAAATCTATCGAAAGCTTTCTGAAGTTCTCTGGCACACTGACCCACAGACAGTTGTAAGGTTGCAACAGCCACACAAGCCACATTTAATATGGTGCTGCCTGTTTGCAGCTAGAATACTTCATATTAATATTTCATATTTAGCTATAATATTTAAAAGTAGACATAGAGATGTTTAGGAAGGTGAAGCCAGTTTCATTCACCATCTTTAAGTCTGTTAATACTTTCATCAAGCTGACCTCTCTATTACAAAGCTCACTCTGTATAGAGCAGGCACTAAATAGAATCATCTTGATGAAGAATTCAGAGCCTGTAAAAAGCTTCAGAAAAACATAATCAGAATATGTGGGAATTACGTGATCAGGTAATCAGTAAGACCTTCAGATGCAGATTAATTTATTGTTCACATTGATGAGTCTTAATTATGTCCATGAATTGCTTTCAGAGCAATTTAATTTCACAGAGGCCTGTGAATTAAAAGGAAGATCCTTCTTCGTTATATGTAAACACACTAGATCTCGTCATTTATGTTAAAGTGGGAAAAGAGAAGACACCTTTTACTTTTCTCACCATGGTCAAAATGCAATAATCATATATTAATCATAGATGTATATAAAAAGAGAATGTCATCTTGGTAACAAAGGGACACTGTTCCCAGTCATCTCCAACAGGTATTTGAAAGAGGCCTAAAGGTCTCTGATATTTCAAACCAACAGGTACATGTCAAGGATGAAGCAAGGCTCCAGGAAAGTGATTTCCTAAGTAGTCTAGTTTAAAATTCTGGGGTAACCACCTCTTCTTCTACAGATAATAACTTGGGTAAAAATTATCCACAGTCCTTTCCACAAAGCAACCTGAAAGGGTCTTCTAGCGACCTGATGAATAATTCAGGGTTAATAATTCAGACAATAGCTTTACTTAGACTGGCTGAACTAATACAGGCCTGAATTCATTTCAACATTCCCCTGCTTCCCTTTCCCTAAGGCAATTCTGAGGAGAGTACAACATCTTCATATTTTAGACAAGTGACTCCCAGAGCGTAGGAGCCACTGTCAATGGTAAACTACAAAACAGATTAAGGCTGGAATAACACAGAATGAAAATCGATCTCTCTCTCTCTCCCCTCCCCTTTTTTCCTCTCCCCTCTCCCTACCCCCACCCTCACTCTCTCAAGACAGAAAGGGCACTGACACAGGGTTTTTCGCACATTGTCATCTACTTAGGATTGAATAGACATTGTTTTTAAACTTTTATTGGCTATCACTACTATTTGTGGCACATGATAGTTTTCTATTTAATGTAGTCTTTTAAGGTTTCCTTTTTAAATACATTTATTTGTGGTTTTAAAAAGTGAAAAACATTAAATAATCATAGAAGTGGAATACAATCATGGCAAAAATATGAAGGTGGTATCTGAACGACTGATGCTTGGGAAACACTGTAGTGTAGCAATTAAAACAGCCTGGGTTCGAATATTAGCTTCACAATTAACCTTGCCGTGTGAGCTTAGTCAAGTTACTCAAGATCTCTGTGCCTCAATTTCCTTATTTGTAAAATAGAGATAATGACAGTATCTACTTCAAAGGGTTATTATGAAGATAAAGGGTAAAGCATTATTATGAAGATATGGGTAAAGCATTAAAATGGTACCTGGCATCTGGCAAGAATTCTATATAAATTAGTTATAATTAGTAAAATTACAATTATTTATATATATATATATATTTAGGTAAATAATGATATATTCAAACTTAACCCTCTGGCCTGGATATTATAAGATAACAGAGATTTCTTCATGGGCTTTTATATAAATGAAAGAGAAAGCTCCTTATTTTCCTCTAAGTTAAAAATGCAGCCATTTGAGGCATGTTTAAAACCTACATGATTCTCTAGAAGCCAGATAATCAAGTGCTCTGTCTTGAATTCCACTATAGTTTCCTTGCCTCTCTACTTACAAATCCCAGTATTTTATTACTAAGACTTAAAACTGAGGCTGCCGTTCCTTATCCATAAGACACCAGCCAAAGTGTATCTACAACTAAGTATGCGATTCCTGCAACATCTCAACATTCTGCTTGGTTTAAGCAACATCCCAAGAATCACTGTTTTCTTGAATATTGCTTCAGTAAAATACTTTGTTTAAATTATAGCCACTTCACATGCAATAACTTTCAAAAAATCTGCTTGAATATCACTATAGTTTGAATGTCTGTGTCCATCTCCAGTATTCATGAAATCCTAACCTCCAAAGAAGATATTATTGGCTCTCATGAAATGAATTAGTGCCCTTATAAAAGGGTCCTTTCTCACAGGAGTACACAAGGAAATGTCTTTGACCTGGAAGCAGGCCCTCCACTGACCACGCTGGCAGCTGATCTCGGACCTCCAGCCTCTAGAACCGTGAAAAAGAAATGTCTGTTGTTTATAAGTCACCTAGTCTGGGGTATTTCATGATAGTAGCCCCAGCAAACTAAGACAAATATAAAAGCAAATGGGCATCACTTATTTCTCTTTTTCTTCATATGATTTTCTCTACTTTGGCTTCCAAGCAATTCCTCCTCTTGTTCACGTAGCTTACTGTGACTCCCTAGAGTGAATCATAAAATGTAGTGGGAAGTCACTCTCTATTAAGGTCACTCTCCTCCTGTTAAATAGGCATTTTAGACTAAAATGGGGAAGAACAGAGAACACTGCTCAGTGATTCTGATTACAGATCCACACAGTTCAGCCAAGCTCCAAGTTTGCTCTCTATGGCAAATACAGCTTCCTGAACAATGAACTCGAGTTGTCCCATCTACTCCCACAAGTTATCACCTGCACTGGAATTCAGCTAGACTTAAAAAAAAAAAGAAGCAGCCCTGTAACTGATGAAAAAGAAATGGTTAACAATGAAATTAATGCTAGTTGCAAGTATAACCTTCAAGATGTACAGAGCCATTAACCCCTCAAAGTACAGATAATACAACCTGATTGCTTTTTAGTATCACAAAGACCTGCAACATACAACTATGTAAATTGCCAGGGCAGGCTCTACACTAAATAAGAGTCCAAAGTTAATTTTTTTAAATCTAAGTCAATGTTCTGATCCTCTCAATTCTGTGAAAATTAGATCTTTATTTCTTTCATTTTTTTAAACAACCATGTACTCATACCTACAGGGGCAGTTCTTTAGCCTGACTATGAGGCAGGACCACAGCCCCAGGTGCCTGGGTACAAACCTCAGGTTTGTGCAACCTTGGCATGTCACTTGGCCTTTTTGTACCTTCGTCATACCACCTAACCTACCTCACAGGCTTGTTGAGAACTGTAGCCAACATGTGGTCAGTGCCATGTCATGTTAATGTTAGGTATTATCAATAATGGTCATATGTGACCTTACCATGACTTCTTGTATACACGTGGTAGGTATCACCATATGCTCTTTTCAGGGATGAGGAGACCACATGTTTCAGAGTGACGTAACATTCTCAATGTTACAGAGCTTATCAGCCAAGATATAGCATCAGACCTGCCCCTTGTCACCACCTGAAACAAACTGAAGATTAAGAACAAAAGTACCCATGGCAGATGACTGAAGGGACACAAAAAATGTGTTGTATAAAGAAAGGTCTTCCTAATGACTATCATAGTATTTTAAAGTATTGATAATTTATTCTGATATTTCATAGCACACATGAATAGAACAATTTAGTAGTTTAAAATACGGGGAACAGTCAGATAAAGTCTCCCTTTACGATGTTTACTATTAACTACCTCAAAACACTCCCTCCTTATTTGCGACTTCTTGTCCATATTGTTTTTATTAGTCTTATGTATGTAGTAGACACTTGATAAACGTGACGAAGAGCAAGCCTAGCATAGACTCTTAGGTTACGTTTATGCCATATGCCTTACTCCCTGGCAGTTGAGCTATAGAAGACTATATATAGGAAATGGAGCACTACTGCTGTCTCCAAGAACAGCAAGTAATGTCATGAAGCCCACCCACTCAAGAGTCTTACCCACCAGCTGGTAGCTGAGTTTTGGGGATTCCAACACACTGAGGTGGGGAAAAAAATTAATTTCATCAATATAGCCGCTAATATTTTCAATGAGTTGAAATTTTGACTGGATTTGTTGGGTGGGAAAAGGGTAGGAGAAATGGTACAGAAAGGGGCAGGTGTCCACACAGACTAACCTTTTCCTACCTGGAACACTGGAGTAGATTGATTGCTAAAAGTTTCAGTTCTCTACTTCTTCAGCTTTCCACTCACTTTGCAGCTCTTTCAACAAAAGATTGAGCTCGTGTCCCCAACTTACTCTGGGCTGCTTTTGTAACTTGCTTTGACAGAGGTTAGGCTGTGTTAATTCTCAGCCTTAGTCTCAAGGGGCTTCATGCACTTCTGCTCTTTCTCTTGAACCATGTGACTACCATGAAAAACTTGGATTGGCTGCGGGAGGATGAAGAGACCTTGCGGTGAGAATCCTAGGGTCCCAACTGAGGTTAGCCTAGACCAAACTGCACCCAAGCAAGTGAGCATGTCCAGCCTAGATCACCAGAGAAACCTCCTAACCCACAGCTGACCCAAATATGCTCATAGTGACCCAACCAAGGCTACAAGAAAAACATAGCCAACCCAGAAACTTGTGAGCGATAATAAAAACTTACCATGTTAAGTTATTTAACTTTGAGGTGGTTTTTATGAAGCAATAGATAACTGATACAGACATTTTTATCTTTCAATCCCTATTCTGGGCATGCAAGGTTTCTCTAACTAATGAGCCCCTTCAAGTTAACACTTACCAAATTAGATCTCTTAAGACACTGCTTACTTTAAGTATTAATAGGTTTCACATAGGAGGACTCCCTAGTATGGGAAATGTCAAATAAATATGTTCGCGCTCCAAGCTACTGCTAAGATCTGGCACAGTGCACGGCACATGACAGTTAATCAATAATTGCTGAATGACGTAAAGAAAGTGTGCTTCTTTGGATATTATTTCCTCCAGTAAAGAGGGGCCAGACTGAAGTTCATTCAGGAGCTCTGTATATTCTGATGCACATGAGCCCAATGAAGACTCTAAGGATTATTAGGGTAACAACACTCACCAACAAAAGTTATCTTTTATCGTTAACTCAACATGTCTCAATTTTGAGTCAAGGCATTAGCTTAAATCCCAAATGTTGCATGACTGCCAGTTGTCACTCAGTCTCCATTCTGGGCTTCACCAGTAATACAGTCTCAAATGCTCTACTGAAGACTACATTGCCAGGCTCTCTTACAACTACTTATGGCCATGTGACCCAGTACTGGCCAATGAAGGACAAACAGAAATGTTATAAGAAACTCCCAGGAAGGCTGCAGAAACTGGGGAAGCTGCCTCAACTAAGAGGGTGCCTTTATTCTCTCTAATTCCTTTCTGTTCTACATCTGGACTGTGATATGATGACCTAAACTAAACTGGCCCTTAAGTGACCCTGAAAATATAAGTTACATGAGCAGCAGTGGGGGACAGAACAATAGAAATCTGGGCTCCTGACCATACCACAAAATTGTGGAGCGCCTAATTCTGAGTTTCTTTTCCATGAACTTTTATCTTAAGTCACTATTATCTTCTCGCACTTTTGTTATAAACAGTCAACACTAATTCTAACTGATACAACAAACAGGGCTGCTTAGAACATACTTTTAGGAATCCCTGGTCTTACAGCTTCCTACATGGCTCATTAGTACCATAAACCCAGTTTTGAAAAAATATTTTTTCTTCAGAAAAGCAGGCATCACCTTTATAAGAAACGGTGACCTAATTTGCTGTTCTCCACTAACAATGAGGAATATGCACTTACCTAAACACCTGCCTTGCTTGTGGGGCTTCAACTGAATGAACTCTATCTACATTTAACCCCCCCCTTATCACGTCGTTCAGTGAATGAAAATGTACCCAGTTTCCCATTTTGACTCCCCCTTGCAGCTCCTCTTTAAACATCCAGTTACAGAAAAATGTATTTGTTTAGGCTTTTTCCTCACAGAAATCCAGAAATTAAATCACTTTGCCAACGAGGCCAGGAAAACAAATCATTTGTGTTGTGGCTGAGCCATAAGGCTCACATCATAAACACAAGCAGAGCCTGCACAGCTTTGCTCTCACAAAGCCATTTGGGAGAAGATTTTCATGGCAGCAGCTGCAATGTTTCTACCAAAACAACACCTACACTTTGCTAGAGTTATTTTCAGAGAAGAAGGTTTCCCCTACTGCTGTTTAAATTGTTAAGCTGTGTAGTTAAAAGCGTAGGCTCACATGAGTCTGGGGCTGCAGCCCCGGATGGAGAACATAACAGCCACTTCTTGGCTGAAGGACCCCGGGCAGATCACTTACTCTCACTGACCTCAGGGCCTCACCAACCTCAGGGCCTTACTGTAAACAGGAATATCAGCACCTTAGAGAGGCATCCTGAGAACGATGAGCTAATGCATGCTTAGCACTGTGGCTACATGACAGGCACTCCACAGATGAAAGCTATATTGATTTTTACCAAATTTGATGTGAATAGACCGTGAATACCATGGAGAATAATGACATAAGGACCTATGGGTAAGCTTTATTTAAATACTACATGTACATTAATGTAAAAGTACAGACATGCTTAATAATCTATATGCAGAAGCAACAGAACCTTATTTACCCACAGACAACTAACATTACTTTTTCTCCACTCTCTATGACAGGGTCATAAACAGGAAATCAAGGAAAGCTCTCTGAATAGCTAAATTAGACATAATAAAGCCCATTTTCTGGAACATCTATACTGAATCCATTAATAATGATAACTAATTTTGTTAGCTTCCACTAAGAACTAGGCACCAGGTGACCTGATTCTCACGGGTAACTGTTGTGGACTCTGATACAATGGCCAGATCCCACTTCAGGGCTGAAGTACTTACTCCCTTGATCTTGCAAGTGCTGCAAGCGGAATGCACAAAACTGCCATCAGCTGAAGAAAACTACTTCTCCTAAGGTCAAGCACACTCTCTGGGGCAGCTACCCTGAATGGTCAAAATTGGTGACTAAAGGCCCAACCTGCTTTAGAACTCCCCCTGGGGTTGGTGAAGGCTCCTGTTTAAGACTGAATTATAGCTCAACTTCTCCCTTGTCCAATCTTGAACCCCTCCTTTCCCCTCCATTGGTGTTGATCTTACAAGAAAGTATAGGTACTATGATTACATTCACTTTTTACATGAAAAAAAGTCTCAGAGAAGTTAAGAAACTTGATCAAAAGGACTTCCGGTCAAGACGGTGGCATAGGTAAACACAGCTCACCTCCTCACACAACCACATCAAAATTACAACTGAAACACAGAACAACTATCACTCAGAAGCATCAGAAATTGAGTGGAATGGAAGTCTGACAGCTACATAATTAAAGAAACCACGAGGAGCAGAGATGTGAACAGGCTGACCTCATATCCATATGTGGTGGATAAAAATTCAGAAGGGGTATCTCAGCACAGAGCATGCCTAGCCCCACCCAGGGTTCCAGTGCCAGGAAAACAAGTCCCCATAACTTCTGGCTAACGGATTGAGTCAGTGGAAGAAACTTCTGAAATCCCATGTAGTTCCCCTTAAAGTAACCACACATGGAATTACTCAGACTCACTCCATATAAGGTCCAGCACCAGGGTAGTAGCTTGGAAGGCACCAGTGGCATACAGAGAGGAACTGAAGTGTCTGGCATCAAGGCAGGAGCTGAGGGGCAGTTTTATCCCAGAAAGAAAGACAGACAGAGGCCACTGTTCCTTTTCTGAGCCTTCCCCACATGGAGCCACAGAGCCAGCCTTATCAGAGACTCCATCAAACTGGCTGACACTGTTTCCCCTACCCTGGAGATACCCTGAGACTCTATCCCACCCAACTTACAGGCCCACCCAAAGTGTTAATCATGACTGTTCCATATGAATGGCCGATCTTGGCTCATGCTTCACAACTTCCTTAATCCTATCAAACAAGCAACGGATGGCCTCAGTGAGCCTCCAGCCCACGTACCTCTTGCTAAGTGGCTCCAGGCTTGACACTAGCAGCAGCCAGCCTAGATTTACAGCTTGGTTTTGCCTGGGAACCTCCAAGCCCAGCACATGTAGCAGCCATCTCAGATTGCTTTATGGATCCTGGAAGGTGGTCCCAGACAGAACACAGGTGGGGGCTGACCTTGGCCTGCAACACTCAGGAAACCCCAGAGCCCTCCAACCAAGTGGACAGCTACAGACCACATCAGAGTGCCACCACCCTGCCCCTGCACAGCTGATCCTCCACGAAGAGGGGACATTGGTGCTCTGTGGTCACAGCCAGTCCTTGCAGCTGATTGTCCTGGGTAAATCCCTCCAATTGACCTACCAAAAGTAATCAAGGCTCTACTACAAGAGGAGGGTGTACTCAGCCCACATGGAAGGCATACCTCAAGTACCCAGTTTAGAAGACAGGGGAGGCAGTGCCACTGGATCCTACAGGACACCTACTGTATCAGGCCATGCTACCAAGACAGGGAGTCATAGCTGCTCTGCATAATACATAGAAGCAAGCATAGAGAAGCTGCCAAAATGAGCAGATAAAGGAACATAGCCCAAATGAAAGCACAGGTTAAAACTCAAGAAAAAGAGCTAAACAAAATGGAGATAAGGAATCTATCAGATGCAGAGTTCAAAACTGGTTATCAGGATATTCAAGGAACTTAGTGAGGAACTCAACAGCACAAAAAAATATCCAGTCAGAAAAAAAAGATACACTAATTGAAATAAAGAAAAATTTACAGGGAATCAACAGTAGAGTGGATGAAGCCAAGAATCAAATCAGTGATTTGGAATATAAAGAAGCAAAAAGCACCCAATCAGAACAACAAGAAGAAAAAAGAATCCCCCCCCCCCCCCCCAACAAAGAAAATGAGAATAGTATAAGCAGCCTCTGGGACAACTTCAACTTTTCCAACATTCACATCATAGGAGTGCCATACAGAAGAAAGAAAGAGCAAGAAATTATAAATCTACCTGAAAAAAATAATGAAAGAAAACTTCCCTAATTTGGTGAAGTAAATAGAGATGCAAGTCCAGGAAGCACAGAGAGTCCCAAACAAGATGGATACAAAGACACCCATGCCAAGACACATCATAATTAAAATGTCAAAAGTTAAAGATAGGGAGAAACTCTTAAAAGCAGCAAGGGAAACACAGATAGTTACCCACAGGAGAGTTCCCATAAGACTGTCAACTGATTTCTTAAAAGAAATTTTGTAGGCTAGAAGGGATTGGCAAGAAATATTCAAAGGCATGAAAAGCAGGGATCTACAGCCAAAATTGCTCTAGTCAGCAAAGATATCATTTAGAATTGAAGGGCAGATAAAGAGTTCCAAGACAAGAAAAAAATAAGGAGTTCGTCATGACCAAACCATTATTATATGAAATATTACAGGGACTTATTTAAGAAAAAGAAAATCAAAACTATGAACAAAATGGCAAAAAACACAAATCTATCAACAATTAAGCTTAAAAAGCAAACTAAGCAAACAAGAAGTACAGAGACAGATCATGGACATATAGAGTGTTTTGATAGTTGCCAGATGGAAGGGGGATGTGAGAGAATGGGTGAAGAGGTGAGGTGATAAAGAAGTACAAATACAGGCATGGGACTATAAAGTACAGTATAGGAAATGGAGTAGCCAAAGAACTTACACACATGACCCATGGACATGAATAATGGTGTGGGGATTGCCTGAGGGAGTGGGAGTGCTGGCTAGAAGGAAGCAATGGGGGAAAAACTGGGACAACTGTAATAGCATAATCAATAAAATATAATTAAATGGGGGGAAAAAAAAGAAACTTGCCCAAAGCCATAGCCAATGATTGGAATGACTGGGACTGGGACCAATGCATTCTGAAGCCAGAGCTCAAGCTCTTAATGACTCTGCTCTACTACTGCTCAATCAAGTTTGCATTTTTATGTCCAATAAAATAAACTGGGTAACCTGGCTGTTGAACTCACAGTAGACTGCTAAAAAAAAGAGTAAGAAGGAGGAAAAGATTTGTTATCAAAGACAACCAGCAAACAGAAGCAACTCTATCTTTCAAACCAAGGGACTGGTTACAGAGTGATGGATGGCGGAGAGGCTGCAGGGGTAACAGGGAGGCAGCCCACAGATTACCAAGCATGAAAAGCTAGCTTACCTAAGCAGGCGGGATAAGGGATGGAAGTGACGTTATCAGAGCAAGAGACCAACCCGGGCCATGTGGACAAGACTAGAACAACAGCACCAGCTGCTATAGAGAAAGGAGAAGTTAGGTGGGAGCAGAAGCAATGGAAGAGACACAGCTCCTCCTGAAAATACCAAAGAAAGCAGTGCACCAAAGAGCAAG
Organism: Pteronotus mesoamericanus; assembly: GCF_021234165.1. Taxonomy (NCBI): domain Eukaryota; kingdom Metazoa; phylum Chordata; class Mammalia; order Chiroptera; family Mormoopidae; genus Pteronotus; species Pteronotus mesoamericanus. Next base: position 27,889,135 of record NW_026555105.1, on the reverse strand, counting down.
GAAGCCTGGGAAATGTAGTTCCCTGTAACATAGATCTAAGAACAAGTCTGTGTTTGAGCACCATAAAGATACAGGAGCTCAACTGACAATGAGGAAGTATAGAAAACACTACAAAAATTAAAAAACAATATTTAAAAAACAGATTTGTCAAAATTTAGTTTAATGGCAAGTAGTCCTACATACTCAACCAGTCCCTAAGCAAACAATAACAACAGTAACAATGCCTTTCACTTATGTGGTTCTTCACAAGGCACACTGCTATATTAATGCTCGATTCAAAAACTGATGTCTAAAAGGATGAGGCTAAGAAGTTTCAATTATTCTCTGTTTAATAAATTAGGGAGACAGATAGTATGTTCTAGAAATATTCCCATCATAAAAATAGTGAATTTGAAAGTTTAGTAAAATTTCGTAATCAAAATTTTACTTATGTAGCATAAGTTATTTCCTGATATGGTGTTAATGTAGCTATGATTCTGGAAGTCCAGATCCACCATCACAATTTTACCTTCTGTTTGACAAAGTAGGAGCTATAACACAAATTCTTGCCCTCTTCTCAGAAGTCTTTTGCTAACTTCTCAGATGCAGCAGAAATTCTTGGAGGTAGGGAGGGAAGGGACGGATGAAAGAAAAAAACCACAAAAATGTACTACCAGGAATCTCCAGTCAGCGCTGGCTTCTGCAGCGCATATACTAAAACTGGAATGACACAAAGGTTTGCCTGACCCCTCTGCAAGGATGACATGCAAATTCGTGATGGCTTCCATATTTTGCTTTCCTTTTCTACTGTTCATAGATACAATAACAAAGTCTCTGATAAGTGAAATGACTTGACTTACCCAACTGAAGGCACTTCCTGCTTCAACTGCACCCCCAACTTTTCTTCAAAAAAAAAAAAAAAAAGACTTCCGGCCAAGATGGAGGCGTAGGGAGATACACTTTGCTTCCTTGCACAACCAAAAGAAGGACAACAAATTTAAAAACAAAAAGACAACAACAAGAACTACCAGAAAATTGAACTGCATGGAAGTACGACAACCAAGGAGTTAAAGAGGAAACAGTCATTGAGACTGGTAGGAAGGGTGACACTGGGAGCTGGGGCAGAGAGGATGCGTGGCCCCACATTCATGTGCAAATAAATGAGTAGGAACAACTAGGGAGTGACATAGACCATGCAACCCAGGGTTCCAGTGCGGGAAAATAAAGCCTCAAAAACATCTGGCTGTAAAAATCTGTGGGGGTTGCAGTGACAGGAGAAACTCCCAGCCTCACAGGAGGGTTCACTGGCGAGACCCACAGGGTTCCAGAACTTACATAAACCCATCCACCTGGGAATCAGCACCAGAAAGGCCCAATTTGCTTGTAGGTAGCAGGAAAGTAACTGAAAGCTGGCCGAGAGCTAGGAAAGTGGCATAGTTCACTCTCTGGCCCCTCCCCCACAGACAGCAACTGCCCCGCCTGGGGAAATACCTAAGGCTCCGCCTCTTATACTGTAGCAGGAGTGCTGAGACAAAGAAATATGGCCCAAATGAAAGAAGAGGTCAAAACTCTAGAAAAAATACAACTAGGAGATGAAAAGATAGCAAACCTATTAGATGCACAGTTCAAAACACTGGTAATCAGGATGCTCACAGAAATGGTTGAGCATGGTTGCAAAATAGAGGAAAAAGTGAAGGTTATGTAAAATGACATAAAGAAAAACATACAGGGAACCAACAGTGAAGGGAAGAAAACTGGGACTCAAATCAGTGATCTGGAGCAGAAGGAAGAAATAAACATTCAACTAGAACAGAAGGAAGAAACAAGAATTCAAAAACATGAGGAGAGGCTTAGGAACCTCCAGGACAATGTTAAACGTTCCACCATCCAAATCATAGGAGTGCCAGAAGGAGAAGAGGAAGAGGGAGAAATTGAAAACTTACTTGAAAAAATAATGAAGGAGAACTTTCCCAATTTGGCAAAGGGAAGAGACTGCCGGGAAGTCCAGGAAGCTCAGAGAGTCCCAAAGAAATTGGACCCAAGGAAGCACACACCAAGGCACATCATAATTACATTACCCAAAATTAAAGATAAGGAGAGAATCTTAAAAGCAGCAAGAAAAAAGGAGACAGTTACCTACACAGGAACTCCCATAAAACTATCAGCTGCTTTCTCAAAAAAAAAAAAAATTACAGGCAAGAAGGGACTGGAAAGAAGTATTCAAAGTCATGAAAGCCAAGGCCCTATATCCAAGATTACTCTGTCCAGCAGAGCTACCATTTGGAACGGAAGGGCAGAGAAAGTGCTTCCCAGATAAGGTCAAGTTAAAGGAGTTCATCATACCAAGCCTTTATTATAGGAAATGTTAAAGGGACTTATTTAAGAAAAAGATCAAAACTATGCACAGTAAAATGACAATAAACTCACAACTACCAACAACTGAACCTAAAAACAAAAACAAACTAAGAAAACAACTAGAACAGGAACAGAATCACAGAAATGAAGATCACATGGAGAGTTATTAGCAGGGAGGGGGTGTGGGGAGAAGGGGGACAAGGTACAGGGAACAAGAAGCATAGTGGCAAGTCTAAAATAGACAGGAAGGAGGTTAAGTACAGCATAGGAAATGGAAAAGCCAAAGAACTTATATGTACAACCATGGACATGAACTAAGAGGGGGGAACGCTGGTGGGAGAGGCAGTGCAGGGTGGAGGGGAATAAAGGGGAGGAAAAAACTGGGACAACTGTAATAGCATAATCAATAAAATACACTTTAAAAAAAAAAAAGGATCTCCAGTCACAGAATTCAGCAACCACTCAATGTTTTGCCCTTCTAAAGACATTTAACATCCTTTTTTAAAATTATTAACATAGTCTCTCCAGAAGGAATGTGATTTGTTCACATACAAAGACTGTGAATATATGTCAGGCTTTTCCATGTCCCCACCTCAACAAAGCTTCTTTGAAGTAATTAAAGTCCAAATGGCTTGAGATAGGATCTGAGTTCAAGGCTTAGTTTTACTTCTAGCTAGCTGTGTGGATTTATATGGGCCAACTAACCTCTCTGAGCCTCTATTTACTCATTTCCAACATGACATAACTAGAACTAGCAGATGTCCACAATCCTTTCAGCTCTGAAATAATTCTACAGGAAGACAATAAAAGTCTTGTGAGGAACCAGATGAATTCTCTCTCACTCAATATCTCCCAGACATCTTTTTGAGAGATTGCTTATCAGAATTAAAAGTAGAGTCTGTGGCCACTCTGTAAAAAGTTTGACCTCATTCTTGCTCAGTTGACTGTGATCTCACCCAGCAATTTTCAAGTTGGGTTCTAAGGTAGTCTAACTGCAAAAAAAAATAAAAATAAAAAAATAAAAAAGCAAGCCCTATTTTTCTCCCTCCCTGTGTCTACACCCTCTGCCATACGACCTTGTATTGCCCTACAACTCTGGAACCGGCCATGTGACTTCCCTTGGCCAATGAAATATTAACGAACATGATACAAGCAAATGCTTTTAAAGTGCGTGTACTATTGGGCTTACCTCATTCTTGCTCCTTTGTCATGGCCAGCAGAAATGATAATCTATCACACTTGAAAATGAGAGACATATATAGCAGAGACCAGTTGCCCCAGCCAACAGCCAGCTGAGCCCCCAGACATGTGAGTGAACCCAGCTAAGATCAGAAGAGCTATCTTCCCATCTCTCAGCTCTGACCACAGACCTGCCAGTGAGATCAACTGAAATCAGCCAAACCCAGATCAAGATCAGCTAAACCACACCCCCAAACTTGTAAGTTAAATAGGTTTTTATTGTTGTATTCACTGGGGTTTTGTAGATGCTTGTTACACAGCATTATTGTGGAAATAGATAAGTGATGCATGTTCCTTGAAACCTAGCCCTTTGACAGACTATAACAACTATTTCCAGAACAAAAATTCCTTAGCAGTGAAACAAGTCTGTGACATGCTGCATGCCTTAAATTTATCTTAGAGGCTCACAACACACATTACTACTTTTTAAGGCTCTAAGAAGTCCCATGGTAAAAAAGTTTATTTAACTTTGTCTAAGTCATGTTTTCCCCACCTCTTTTACTAAAGACCTCCAAGTATGATTCACTAATCAAACTCTTCTCCAGCTTTATATCCCAAGTCTGGGTGAAGCCTCTATCCAAAATTCTTGCTACTTAGGCCAAGTATCTTATGGTATCTTCTAAGATAGTTAATGGGCCTTCAAAAACAAACAAAATAAAACAAAAATCTTAAAAGTACTTTGAAATCACAAAAGCTTATATTGTTTACAACCAAAATCTAATTAGAAATGAAGGGGAATGTCCCACTTCATTTCTGTATCTGAAAGCGATACAGAGCCTTAGTCTAATTTCATCTTTCTCAGCTATTAAAACTAACAAAACCTGGTGCTGACTTCACCACTGCATCCTTAACATTCTTTAGAGGATCCCACAATGTCATCTTATGATGGTTCACAGCCCTGATAATCAAGTCCCTGAATGCTTTTCCATTTCCTCTCCTACCACTTTTTCTCCCCTCAATCACAGGTGTAATGCTATCCATGTTGAAGTACTTCCAGTTCCATCAAATAGGCCATGAGCTAGTGCTCTAAACTCTCCAGTGTTTGGTCCTATTTCATGTGAATGTGAATTATGTAGCTTTGAAATAATATAATATAAAAGCATTCATATGCTTTCACATTACCTAAAACCAATGTTAAAATTCTACCATGACTATCGTTTCGAAGCTGGCTGGGTGAAGGAAACTCTAAACTCTCTTTAAAGAGTGGCCACAGGGTGGCGCTATATTGGTGGCTAAAGGGAAGTACAAACTCCATCAGAATTATTATTGAATTATGGGAGTTCTGAACTTGGGAGGACTTCAGAAACTACCCTCACATATGTTATGCATTCAGCTTTGTTCTCTAGGCTTTAATTTTATGTGACTACGTGGAGTTTATTCTGCTAGAAACTCCGACTCATCCCCACACAGAAGCCCAAACACACAGAATTCATCCAGTTGACTCCATCTGTCACGCATCAGTTGAGATAGTACTTCATCCTGGAAACTTTCCCTGAAATTCCCCCAAACAGGTGGCAAGATCCTTCTGTGACAGAAATGACCTATATTAACATTTTTTCAATGTAAATGTCTATTATTTGGTCTCCTTTACAGGCAAGGAATTCTAGCTTATTCCCTCTTAGATCCAGAGCCCAATATAATGCCTGCTTCATAGTAGATGATCAATGAATATCAGATGGGTTTGTGGGTGGGTGAGTGGGTGGATGGATAGGTGGGGAAATGACCAAGCAGGTGGGCATCTGAATACAACATGACTGATTTTTGTGCTCTATTCTCTTTATCCTTTCCCCACCCCATCTTAAGAAAAGATAGTTACAAACATTAGACAGAAGAAAAAACACAAAGAAAAAAAAAAACTTGATAATCATATCAGCTGGATAACAGTGATCATTATCAGTTTAGAATTAGTGTAGACCAACTTTTTTTAAGTGAAGCCACTTGTCAAAAATATAAAAGACAAGAAAAAAAAGTAGGACACAGTAGTGTCTTTTTTTTGCTAATCACAGAAAATCACAAAAATGTAGGAAGGGTTTTCAGAGTTGCATGGGGTCAGATTTCCTCCTTCCCACCACAAAATTCACTGGAGAGATATTTTTGTTTCTCATTTACTTTCACCCTGGACACCAAGTTCACTACCCTGGTTACCCCATCAGTTGTCTTCTTTAATGCAGACAGAAATAAGGGAAACAAACCTAGATAAGACATTTGAAAACCCAGAATGTTTTGCCTCTGATATTTTTTCTCACATGCCTTTTGACCACACACCAAACACCCAAAGTACCTCTGGCACTTTCAGGCAAAGCTAGGAAAACACATGTGCCATTGATGCAAACATCCTGCCAACTGACACCATGCTGTGGCCTCAGGGAAAGTCACATGGATGATTTTTTGGCTATGTATGTGTTCAGCCTTGTTCTCTAGGCTCTAATTTTATTTGAACTTTCTTTTGACCACTTAGACACTATATTTGACAACAAGAGTTGCACAGTATTTTCACAAGCTAGAAAAATCTGAAACAATTTTTCCAAATTGTTTTAACCCTAAAGTTAGGTAAAAGCATAATCTGCCACTTTTTTTTTTAATATGCCGTATTTCCCTAGTTTCTGAACTCCCTACAAAAGCTCCATCTAAAACTATAAATAAGAACCTGGCCACTTACTTGTGTCATCTACAAACCACATCAATGGTGGCAGCAGAGACACTGTAGCTCGATCTCCCAAATCTCAACCGGAAAGAGGTGGTAACAGCCCAAGTCTTGGAGCAGCTCTGTCCTTTGGAAGCTTTTTAAACTTTCAAGAATTCATTTCTGCCTCCTACAGCCTGTTTTTCTGCATGCATTCTTTCGAGACATCTGCATCCCCTGGGAAGAGATAGAAGTGATACCAAATAAAACAAAAAGCAAATTTCAGGGGGACTTCTCGAGTAAATGCTCCCAAATAAAGAGTAATTTCTTCACTTTGTCCTTCCCTTTCTCTCATTAAGCCCCCAATAAAGCTAAATTCCTCCAGGTTATTTATTTATAAAAAAAAAACCCCACCAGACAACCACACCAGGATCCCTTTTTCGGAAGGGAGCCCTGGCAGCTACTCCCTGAGATCACCGCCATCAGGGCCTCCACAAGGCACGGCTGAATCCACCCCGTGTTTCTTGCCAACGCTATTCCTTTATTGGCCATGAACAGTTACAGTCAGACTTAGCAAGTTCTGCACCCTGTATAGTATAATCTCCTAAAACATCAGCTGAGAGTTTAGAGGCCAAATTTTTAAATAGCATCAATTAATAATCGTAGTAATAATGAAAGAACTGCCAAACTGCTATGTGAATTCTGAAACCCAAAGTAGAAGCTCAGGTAAATGAAGCAAAACTCCTCCCCCTGTCACTTATAAATGTCCCATTTACCAATGGAAATTTCTGGACCTTGAGAATGCAAAACGTGAGCATGTAGTATTTGGGGTTTTATGCACTTATTCAAAACTTACTGAGCGCTGACTATCCCTGGATATAAAGTTAAAGATTATTGACAGCTGATCTCAAGGAAGTTACAATTCCACTCCGAAAGAAACTTCTCATGCAATTGGTTCATTCACTCGATAAATGATTGCTGAGTACTTGGCACTGTTCTAGGAATTAAGGATGCGACAGCAAACAACACAGACAGAAATCCCTGCTGTCATGGGATTTATATTCCAGAGGGGTACAAAGAAAACACCTAAGTTAATAAGCGGTCTGGATACTATGGATACTAGACAATACTAAAGGCCATAAAGGAAAAAGGGCTAAAGTATGGAAGGGCCAGGAGTGTAAGTCAGGGGGATGGCGATTTTAACAGAAGGTAAAGGAAGTCCCTAATTAGCAAAGATAGGAAGGAGGAGAGGACAAGTCCTACAGATACTGGAAAGAAGAGCTTTCCAGGCAAAGGGAAAGCACGCAAAGGTCCCGGAGGAGGCGGGCCTAGTGGGATGAGGAGCAGCAGTTGGCAATGGTGGCCAGCAGCAGTGAACAGTGGAGAGCGGCAACAGATGAAGTCAGAGATGAAAAGGAGGGGATGGTGCCAGGCCCCGCAGGCCCTTGTAAGAGCTTCAGCTTATGCTCTGAACAAGACGGGGAGCCACTCTAGGCTAGGAGCAGAGAGACATGACCTGACTTACATTAAAAGAATCACTGGGCTGCTGTGTGGAGGGCAGACTCTAGATGGGCAAGGACAGGAACAGGGTAAACAGCTAGAATCCAGGAGAAGAAGGATGGTGACTGGACCAGGGGCAATGATGACAGTAATACAAACTGGTTAAATTTGGGATCTGTTTTGAATGTAGAACAGATAGAATTTACTGATGAAATGGATGTCAGTATTTGCAGGTAGAGGTTCTTTTTTAAATGTTCTTACTGAAAATGCCCAGTAAAGCTCCAAATTTGTGTTCATTGGGTTTATTTAACCCAACAGATTCTGATGGGGTCCTAATTTACATCTTCAGCCTTTATCTTCCAGCTGAAACGCAGTTATCTGCCACTGCTTCCAAGGAATTTCATTCCTCTGGTTCACTCAACCTGAGCATGGCCATCCATTCCTAACCTTGGTTTTGGTAACCATGGAACGAATTTTCCATGCGCCCAGGTTCAATATCCCTCTGTTTCTTGCTTCTCTGTCTTCCCCACTGTAAATCCAGACATGAAACTCCACCCATTCTTCCTCTGAACCCTATTTTGTACACTTCTCTCCCTCTCGGTTTCAACTGCCTCACCTCAGGTGCCAACTACAATGATCTCCAAGGTGGTCTCACTGGCTCCAACCTCTCCATCAAAACCACCTAGCCAACTGCCATCAAAATAATGTCCTGAAAACACAGGCTTTATGATGTGACTCGCACTGCTTTCAGGCCTTCAGTCCTCACATGCTGGCCTGCAGAAGTCTCACCCAGTGGCTTGTCACAGCTCTCCACTCCCTAAACCCTCTTCCCTGCCCCTCAGGCATCCACTGCCTCTGCAGCCTCTCACTTTACATTCCCAGTCCGCAACGCCCCCTCCCTTCTGTGCATCTTTCCTAAATATACTCACCCACAGAGACTCAGCTCCAGTCCTGTCCCCTCCTATACAAACACCTCTGACTACTCCCACCCCTCTTCAGGTGCCACTGTGGCCCTCCTTATCTGCCCTTTCACTGGGACCTCCTGTCACAGGCGCGAGCCATTACTTCCCAGGTAGGTATAAACTTCAAGGTCATACGCCAACTTGTCTTCACTTTTACACTCTTCACTGAGACATTTATAGAGTATTCAAAACCTATTACTGAATTAAATTATTTCAGTTAAAAAAGTTAACTGAAACATACTGCCCTCCATCTTAATTTTAATCTTGGAAAATAAGGAACTGAAAAACCCTAGAATACAAAGGACATAGAATCTTTGAATAAAACAGTCCCAATCATGTCTTATGCTATCTTAGTTTCTCTTCTGCTATTTTGATTCCTCCGCTAACTTTGTTTTTAGATAATGTGCCACAGAAGACCAGTACAAAAAGTTATGGCTGCAGTGATCTCAGGAAGATCATGCTGACAGACACATCATATCCAAAGCTGTAATCTAACTGATCTTTGCCTTACCCTCAAGCAAGACCCTGGCTTTGCAGGAGAGTCAGCAGGAATGGAATGGGCAGTTCTAGCTCAAAGTCACAAAGTCTGACCATCACTGAGACCTCTGGGTATGGATCTGGGGTCACATGGTGGTAGAAGCAAAAGAATGAAGAAAAAGTAGAAGTTGGCTTTTACTTGGCCATTCATGGTCTCTCTCCAGGCAGGAGTTCCTGCTACATCTCAGAAATTACCACACAACCTCCACCAGTATGTTCTTAATGGTAAGACTTCACTGGCTCAAAAATCACCATTGCAGGGAGGCTCCCTGAGAAATCATGTCCCTATAGTCCCCAAAACAGACTACTTTTAACTTATCAAGAGAAAATTCTCTCCCCTTGATCCTTACTCCTTTAAGGCAACTACCTCTAGTTTTTAATTCATGCAAACAAATATTTGCCAGTACCTAGCATGAGCCATGCACGGCCATTGCCACCTGAAGAATATTGACACATTCCTTTGCCTTCTAGAGGCTGCCGTGGGAGGCAGATAGCAATCAAGGAGCCATGCAGGTATAAAATTACAAACTATGATTAGTGTGATGAAGGACAAGAAGATGGAACAGGGGTGACACTTAACCCAAAGGGTTCCATAATCCCCTGCAGAAGTGATGCTTAAGCTAAGACCTGAAGAGCAAGTTGTAAGTTAAATGACAGATGGTGAGAGAGAAGAGAGCCTTCCTGTCACAGGGATATGGAAGGACAGAACACAGGCTGAAGGGAGCCAGTGCTCCACTGCAGTAACTTGAAAAGAAAAAGAAAAAGAAAAGAAAAAAGCAAAGCTGGAGAGTGAGGAAGAAATGGCTAAGAAGTTAGAAGGCATAAGGTAGGCCACACAGAGCTTTGTAGAATCTGGAAAGGAAAAAAGTCTCTAGCCTTAGAGGAAAGGGCAGACTCTGAAAGTTCCTTCAAATGATCTCCTGTGTACAGATGTTGTCTACTCATCTGCCATTACCTCTTCCAACCACAGTCTTTTCAGACAAGCAATCCCACCTCAACCCCTCAAAGGAAATCTTCAGTAGCACAAGATTTGGTCCTCTCAACACAGATGAGTGGGCAGCAAGTAACTAATAGGGGTGTCTCTGAGGAGCATTTGAACTTGGAAGCATTAAGAGACACAAAGGCTACAGCTAATTAGTGATGAACACTGAACTAAAAAGTTTCCATGAATAGTGGGTCTGTGGGACATGTTGGTCATATTGAGCCATGGGGGCGGGGGGGGGGGGGGGGGACAGAAGCTGGCCTTGTGTCTGCTTTAATGGATAGAATGCAGCTGGAGTGGCCCTCTGGGATTTTTGAGTCCCAGCCTTGGAGGCACTGGCAACTTCACTTTGGTACATTTGTAATGTTCCCTCTTTTGAACACAGTCCCCTGGCTGTGAGAAACCCAATCCATCTGGGGAGGAGCTCCAGGAAGAGAAGTGAGGTGCTTCAGTTGGCATCCTAGTCGAACTCCCATACTACAGCCAGCATCACCAGCCGACCACGTGAATCATGTGAACATTCCAGTTTCCATGAACCTCCAGATAACTGCAGCCCCCGCAGCACCAGGCGGAACAGATGAACTGCCTGGCTGAGCCGTGTCAGCCCACAGCCTCCTGAGGGATGATAAATGATGGTGGTGGTGGTTTTAAGCCAATAAGTTTTAGGGTATTTTGTTACTAAGCAAGAAATAACTAAAACAGAACTAGAGCAAGGTCGCAAATAAGGTAAGGAAATAATAAAGCAGATACACAAAGAGAAGCAGAGGTGGAGGTCCAAGCTTAACTCTGGACATTCCCACTCTAGTTTCATGCTCCTGCCACCAACCAGGAAACCCCCCAGCTTCTTTCCATTCCCCCATTCTCTCCCTGGTATGCTCTCACCCTGACACCCACTGCTTTTTCTTGACAGACAACTGCATCTTCATTTAGATGCACATAATACTGTTTATATCTATAATTCTTAAAATATTTTCCGTAAGTATTTGTTTTAACTTCTACTTTCCCAATGACATTGTGATTTCCTTGGAAGCAGTGTATTCATTATCAACACCATAGTGCTTAGCAAAGTGCCTCAATCACAAGGGGCCCTCTGTAAAGATGTGCAAATGAGGGCTTTCTGTGGCTAGAGTGCCTTATTCTAAGCAGCCTGAAATGCCTTTCACACCAGCTTTTTCTTTTAAACTCTCAAAAAAATGGATTATAACCCATTAGAGGGATGAGAAACATAAAGAATTAAGAGGAAAAGACTTACTTATCTAAAATTAGAATACATGGGAGAAATCTCTGAAATTTCCAGATGGATGGATTTATTTCACCCTTGTGTTTCTCTGAATTACATATTATCCACCTCACAGAGTCAAATACATTATAATTAACTGCATACATGGCCGTAATAAGGCAGAGCTTCTAATTTTTAATTCACTACTCAAACTGAGCTACCCAGAGAGTAGACAAAAAAAAAAGAATTACCAATTATAGCCAAAGGCACCCTTCCAAAAATGTCTTCTGTTATAAGTGCCCCTTATATTGTTAATGCTTCCTACATGCTGAGTGTCCTTAGGGCTCAAGTACAATTTATACTTCATTATCTTATATCTTCATAATGTCTCTAGCTATTTCATCTCATCCCAGTCTGTTCAGAAAGCAAACTCCTTAAAGATGGTGTCTCAGTCAGCATCCCAGCAGGAAACAGATGGAGCGCTCACATGAGACCTTTGGGAGAGTTTAATGAGGGATTATTTACCAGGTGTGGGCAGGGTTAAGGGAAGACAGCCAGGGAATGTGAAGTGCACTCAGTTTGAAGTGGCAAGAGGACAGAAAAGGTAGCTGCAGCTATAGGAGAGGGTCTCCCAACAGACTCTATCGCCTCCAGGAGGGCGACAGAGACACTCATCAGCCTGGTGGCAAGAAGAGCCCTCAGGGGATAAACAGGCTGCTCTCGTGGTCATCTTCCCTCCAGATCTCTGCCAGAGCCTCCCAGTGCCTGACTCCATCCAGAAGCACTGAATGCCCAGCCTGTGGGACGAGAGCAGGCTGCAGAAAGCATACGTGGATCTGGAGGGGCAAATGGAACATCCCACTCCAGCAGTATCGTATTTCATACTTGTTTCTCGGCCCTCTCACTGCCATATTACGGCACTAGACAAACAGACAGAAAGAAGAGCCAAGACACAAGGTGTGCCAGAACCGTATTGGTTAGGAACGCTCCACTTGCCCCCACTGCCATTTCCTTCTGAGCACACAGACATCGCCCCTCCACTTCCCCTGCGCACTCAGTTCCCAAGCACAGAGCGAGGCCCGACTCTAGGAACCAAGACTCTGTGGACTTCTTGGCAACAAGAGACTAGGACTAAGGGCTCCATGAGAGGCCCACAACAATGACAGAGTTGGTAAATAAAGAGCCTGGCCCCTTACATCTCTAGTGGACTACCCTGAAGCACATTATACACAGTCTAAAAGACAATGCTCCAGCAGATCGGAGCCTCAGTGACCCAAGGTAGAAAGAAGCTGCTTGTCAGGACACCGTATACTGGCTGCCTTTCCTTCTTTATCTGACTTTTGCACTCCCCTCCTGCTGCTTCCTGCGACCACCTCCCACGTTAGCTACTTGCACTCCAATCCTTGTCTCTGACCAGTTTGGGCAGAAGCCAACCTAACACAATGCATGAATAACAACCCATGCCTCAGAAAACAGACACATTGAGAAGAGCATGCATATGCCTACACGTGGGTAGTACAAATCCTGTCTACAGCTTTTACTCTGCACCGAAGTACACGTGTACTGAACTTGAACTTGAAGTAACAAAATTTGACTTCTAGTCTCGGACTTGGCTTTAGACAAGCTCTGTGAACTTCAGCAAATAACAACCTCCTCAGGCTTCAATTTCCTTATCTGTCCAATAAACTTAGCAGAACCATTAGGTTTCTTGTCCAGCTGTAAAGCTTGCTAAAAACTTTTAGCAGTAAAAGAGACATAAATCATGCCCAACACCTAGACGGACACAAAATGTCATCCTTGGGAGTGTTTTTTTAAACTTAGATAATCCAGAAAAAGCAAAAAGCTCTTTCAGATCATCATAGAGAAAATAACCTTTAGAAACTTAAAATTTAACCTATCAACCACATGACTATTAGATATTAGTATTTTAAATCAAATTTCCTAGATTTGATAACATACCTACAATGAATTATTTTAAAACTCACAAATATTTTATAAATATTTATATAGCAATAAAAACTCAAGCTGGGTATTTCTTATAAATTAATACTTGAAGAGATAGAGACCTGCTTTGTAGTTCTGATTCTGCCACAACGTCATGTCTCCTGAGCAAATAATTTCACCTCCTCATTCCCCACCCCCAGCAGCACTTCCAAGAGCGGCACCTCATGCATTCCATAAGCAAGGATCAACTAACAAATTAAAGAATGGCCCTGAGCCTTAGTTTTATTAAACAGAAAAAAGGAGTGGTAAGGTTGCATTAACCTATTTCATCTTGACAATCTCTTCCTACCCTAACATTCCCCAACATTTCTGAAATGAAACAGAATATAGTCATCCAAAATTCAACAGCTCAAAAAATTCTCTGAAAGCCATGGCCTTCGCCAAGAGTAGCCACTCCACAGCACTGCTCCCTGACTCGGGGGCAGAAGCCACTGGATCCCGATTCCGTAACCTGATTTTCAGTGCCGGACATGCAGAGCCGTGGAATGAATGAGGATGGTGTTTCTAGTTCTCATATTTAAAATAATGGCAAAAATCATACCAACCACCAATCATGAAAGAGACCATTCTGTCAGGTGATCAAGATCTCATCTCAGTAATATTTGGAAACATATTACAAGCAAACAAAAAGCTTCTGGAAGGAGGGCGGGAGGAAGCACAGGAGAATATGGAAGGAGAAAGATGATTAAAAGGGAGCACATTCATAACAAAGGCACCATCTGTAATAAAATGGAAAACCTGGAAGTCACAGTGAGCCTCTTGGAAAGACTGTTTGGGGCCATGAGCCTCTTCCAGCTTTGTCTCGTAGGCACAAAGGATTCAAGAGTATTTGAGCATGGGAAACAAGAGAAGCGGGATGAGAACCAGGAGGAAAGCTCTAATTTTGTATCTTTGTGGGTATACTATCAAAGGCAGAGTTTCCTTCCAATTTCCTCCAACATGAAGAATGGTCAGCTGCTTCTCTATGATATTTCATCTGAGTTTCAGGGCCAAAAGGGAAGAGGAAAGAAAAAAGTGAGGTTATACAATGTCACTTACTAAAAAGTAAGATATTAAATTATCCTATAACAATTATAAATTTGAACAAAGTTATAAATGCTAATGTATTATTTACATGCAAATTATAGAATATATTATTTAAAATATTAAATTACTTTGAACATATTAATATGAATAGCTAAAATCTACCTGTCAATGTAAGTGGTTCTCAAGATTAGGTGCATAACAGAACTAGCAGAGAAACTTTTAGACATTCTGAAACCCAGGACACACCAAAATCCAATGATATCAACATGTCAGAGGACAACCAACAACGGTTTTTAAAGTTGCCAAGGTGACGCCGATGTGCAGACAAATTTGAGAACTGGTCTACATTATCTCAACTTAATGCTATTGTGGCTTGAGGCAAAAGACTTTGCTTGAACCAGTCCCTCACTTCCCTAAAACCCTCCTTGCCCTGGTCCCCAGAGGTGGACATCTGGGGCACAAAACTTCATCTCCCCCCTCCACACCTACCTGAGGCTGCCTCTCTACGCCCTAAAGCCCACCTGGAATTAAATACTGATGCCTGCTAAGGGGCTTAAGTGGCAAGAAAACCTGTGGAAAAAACACCAGGAAGGGCAGTGACAATAAAATCATGTACAGCAGTGAGAACAATGTCCACAGTACCTTTGTAAGAATGAGTCACCTCCTGGCAAAGAAAACTCGAGGAGGGTGGGCCATGCATTGCACTCAACACATGTTGCTTCAGATCCTTTTTCACTGATCTTAGCCAAACATTCATTCCTTTAATCACATATTTACTAGACATGTGGCTTGGTGCTAAGCTTACCTAGCTTGTAGGGAAAACAGACTTATAAAAGTTACTGCAACTCAAATTAGAATGATGGAAGTAGGCACAGGCATTGTGATAAAATACACAGGAAACTACCTTTAGGGAAAGGGATTCGGACTGCAGTAACAAAGCACAGAGCCCAAGGTTAGAAGATATGGAATAGGAAGCTTTTTGGTATGGCATATGGAAAATGCATGAGAGACATAAGGTCAGAGGTCAGGAAAAGCAGCAACACCTAGGAGTTTAGGCCTTATCGTATAGAGCCAGATTTCCCAACAGTGGGGCCAGTGACATTTTGTGCTGGGTAATTCTTTATTGTGCGTCTGTGCATTGTAAAATGTTTAACAGCATCCTTGGCTTCTACTCATTAGATAGTAGCAGCACCACACACCCCCAAAGCAGTCAGTAATGTCTCTAAACATTACCAGATGTCCCTTGGGAGCAAAATCACCCCTAGTTTAGAACCACTGCCTTAGAGACAGTATGTAGTTCCTGGCATGGGCAGAAATGACATCAGAAATTTGCCTTTTAGTCCTGCCTAGTGTGGCTCAGTGGACTGAGTGGCCTGCGAACCAAAATGTTGCAGGTTTGATTCACAGTCGGGGCACGTGCCTGGGTTGTGGGCCAGGTCCCCCAGTTGGGGGCATGCGAGAGGCAGCCAACACACTGATCTTTTTCTCCCTCTCTTTCTCCCTCCCTTCTCCTCTCTCTAAGAAGTAAATAATTTTTTTAAAGGAAATTTACCTTCTAGGGAAAGCAATCTGACAGTAGTGTAGAGAATGAAGTGGACTGGGTGGGTGAACATTGCAAACTCTAAATCCAATACAAGAACATGTACATCTGTGTTGATGCTTACAACCACTTTAATAAGGTTATCAGAGTCTACATTCTCAATTGGATCTCATTAACTCACTAGGCTTTCAAAGAATAATCAAGAAAAGTGTTTAATTTTGTTAACTGTCTTTGCAATATGAAAACTTTTCAAAGTTGGCCTATAGGTGATGAGATTCTGGGTGACAACTCTTTTCTTTATTATTTGTAGGATCTCCCACAACCTGAATAAATAAAAAGAGTAGCTACTTCTTTCAGTATACCCTTTGTGGAAGTAAAAATACCAAATGCATGACATTCAGTTGCAAAGTGAAAGCAAAGATCTCACAATCTGTCATATTCTCTCTCTTTCTCTCTCTCTCTCTCTCTCACTCTCTCTCTCTCTCTCTCTCTCTCACACACACACACACACACACACACACACACACACACACACACCCGCCCTTGCTCACTGTGTTTTTAATGGTGTTACAACATGAAGAAATTCAGTTTTCTATGAACCAAACACACACAGGGTATCTTTGCTGAACATGCCCTTTTGCACAGACCTTTTAAAGTAAAACATGGTTTCAGTTACTGTATAACTAAACACTATAAAACTTAGTGACTTAAACATTTATTATTTCTCACAGTTCACTGGGTTGACTGGGCTTAGCTGGGCAGATGATTCCACATGGTGTAGCTGAGGTCACTCAGCAGGCTGCTTTCAGCTTGGTGCTTTTTAGGGCTAGAACATTCAAGATAGTTTCCCATCTTTCAGGCTTTCTCTCCACGTGGCCAAACATTTAATATCTAGTCTAATGTCCCATGGACCAAAGCAAGTTTTATGGCCAAGACAGAGTTTATGGGAAGGGGAACATGCAAGGACATGAGTGATGGGAGGCAGAGATCCAGAACCACCAGGGTAACAGTCTACCTCCGTTGGATTAAGCATCAACAGATCTATTAAAAGCTATTGATTGTAGATATGCAGCAATTCATACCAAATTAAAACTGAAGCCACCACACATCTACATACTTTCCTTAGGCCAGCTCTTTGTACAAAAGCAGAAATAATTTAATCTCATCATTTCCCAAGGAAAAAGACATTTCATAGCAAAATCCTATTTTCCCCCAAGGGACAGAAATACCAAAAAGGGAAGATTCCCTCACTAAAGTTAGGTATTACCTTTTAGATAAATTTGAAGATTTCATGATTAAAACACACTCACTGGGTTAAAACAAAATGGTCCAAATGTTGGTGACCTCACTGTTTAAGATGCCCCCCTCCAAGCACAATGCTGAAGTGCTATCTGGTGCTCCCAAGCACAAAAAAGCTGTGATGTGCCTGACAGAGAAAACATGTATGAGATAAGCTTCGTGCAGGCATGAGCTGCAGTACTGTTGGCGTGAGTTCAATGTTAGGAATACATATTAAATAAGATGCTTCTTTAAAACAGAAACACACATAAAGCAACGTTATATATTGATCAGTTGACAGAAATGTTGTGACCAGCAATAGCTCAGCATTCACTAATTCAGTGTTCACAGAGACCTTGTAGAACATAACTACTGTGAACAATGGGACCAACCATACACAATTTACACTCTTTAGTTTGTTGTTATTGAAGGTGTTGAAAAATGGCCCCTAGTACTCTTGAACCAGACACCAGCAAGTACCTTAGATAAAGGTGCCTCCTATATGCCCTGAACATCTTGGTTTTTCTCAAAGCCAATGACGTAAGCTTTACCAATTATATTGGGATCTCAGCACTTTTCATTTATTTGGAAATTTTTTAGTCTTATGGGATTGTTACTAAATTTGATAGCCATTTAATCAGCAAAAGAAGCATCTAAGAAGTCATCTACTCCAAGGATTATTAGCCTGAGTTTCATGGATCACCAAAGAGGTCCACAGATATAATCAGAGGTCGTCCATGAACTTGGATGAAAAAAATAATTACATGATTATTTTCACTAACGTCTAACTAAAGTGTTACATTTCCTCTAATTATAAATATAAATCATAAAACATCATAGCATTAATAGCACCTGCGACTTGGTTTTCAATGGAAATTCTAATTTCATATCATATTAGAATTATTGAAGGTATTATAAAATGTCCTATGTGAGCATCAATAATTCAAAATTACAAGTTATGTCATTTAATGTGTTCAAAAAGTCCACATATTTTCATTTCACAAATTTATTTACTATTTTTAAATGTGCATTTCAATATAATGGTTTCTTCTGTAGTCCTGTGTATGTAATTTTATGCATTTAAAAAATTATTTATAGAAGGGGTTCACAGAGCCTTCAGCACATTGTCAGAGGGTCTGTAAGAACCCCAAAGTACTGCTCTCATCCCACTAATAAAGAAACACGACCCAGAGAGGGAAAACAGCTTTGAGGTCCCACCACTGGTTAGAAGAAACCCAGGTCCAAAGTCCCACAATACCCAATGTGGGCCTCTGAGGACCACACAGAGCTGCTTAACTATTAAGTCATAAAGACAGGAACACCTCGTCCTCTAAAGCTTGGCCAATGGGTAAGTGAGCCCTGAGATTAAATGACATCAACATGAATAAAGAGAAGCACATATCCCTGGGTAGGGGTGGAGGGTATGGTGAGGGTTTTACAACGCACACATGAGTCCTTCATAGCCTCTCCAAGATTCTGATCCCATCCCTTGGAGAATCACGGTTGCCCCACTCCACATGCAGGGGAGTCACCACAGTGAAGGGCCAATGTCTCTAATGGGACTGTGTGTCACTCAGCGATGTTGGCACAGAACAGAGGTACAGAATCAATCACATTTCCCTCCATCACCTGCATCCTGCATCCCACACACCAACCACAGCAAATTAACTGCTGTGCACCCCAAGCATGCTAAGCTCCTTCCCGCCTCCTAACACTGTCCCCCCACCCTCTGCTTATAATGGCCCTCCACCTTCTCTCCCTGGCAAACCCCTTCTCATCTGTTAATGACAAGTTACACATCATCTTCTTCCTCTATTTTTGCCGTGTAATTATCCTTGTCTCATTACTAGATTATAACCTTTATGATGATGGGAAGGGGAAGACAGCTGAATAGAGGAAAGGAGGCTGAGCATGTATTGTGTACAGACAAGATAAATAATGACAGTAAGATGAATGGTTATTGGGCATTTAATATGTACCATGCACTGTTCTAAGCAATTTACATGTATCATCTCATTTGATCTTCCAAACAGCTGGTAGGTAACATTATAATCCTAATTTCACAGATGAGGAAACTGAGGCACGGTGAGGCTAGGTAAATTGCCCAAAATCACACAGACAGGAAGTAGTAAATCTGGGATCTAAACAGAGATACTCTGTACTTAGGCTATATATGCCTTAAACCCCCGACTGTACTGCAAGGCGTCAATCTCTTCCCTTCATACAACAGATAGGAAGTGACAGGTCACAGAGATTAGGTGATATCTTATTAGTGAGGACCAAGGTAAGATTCGAGTTCAGAGCTGAACTTTCAGACTCTAGGTTTGGTTAGATTTTAGTTTGGAGGGAGGGAAAAAGGAAGATTCACAGATCAGTTAGTCTAGTGATTGATAAATCAAATAATGGATCAACAGACCAACAGAACGGATAAATAAAAAGAACTGATCATTCTCAAGTATCTCCACACAAAGTAAATCTAGCTCACAGTAAAAAATTAATTATTGCTCCTTGAGCCATAAAAAAAAGTATCAAGACACACGATTAATACCATCCTTGATTGTCCTCTAATTTAATATAATTTCACACGATACTGTTAGGTACTGGCCAGGAGCCCCTCAGTTGAAGGATGGGCAAGAGGCTTAGGAATGGTGCCTTCTGTTCCCAGGAAACCCTCAGAGACGCTTTCACAATAAAGATTTGACTTCTTTTTCTCAGATGAAATGAGCTCATAAATACGAGCTCTGTCCAGAAGATATCCAGCCACGTAATACGAAAAAATAGAGAAATTTATTGAAGAAGATACAAGATACAAAAAACACTGTACATAAGACAATGATGCCTCAGTCCCTTTCAAAGTAAGCACCTGGTACCTCACACAGTTCTCACAATCGCCATTAGCTTCCCTGTTGTATTTTCCTGAATCTAATCGATGGTCTGAAATTTCTTCCCTTTCAAAGGCGATTTTAGTTTTGGGAAAAGCCAGAAGTCATAAGGTGCCAAATCTGGGCCATAGGAGGGCTGAGTCACCTGGGTGATTTAATGTTTCACCAAAAACTCTCCAAGAAATGTGATGCATGAGCGGACACATTGTCATGATGAAGCTGCCAATCTCCAGTTGCCCATGGCTGCCGCCTTCTGAATCATCCCAATAGTTTCGGCAGAAGGATGTTCAGGCTTAATGCAAAATTTGATGCAGGTTCGTTGCTCTACTTGTTTAGTCATTTTGAATGCAACGGCTGCACAGTATACATGCTCACTCAACGGTGTCTACCACCATACTGAAAAGTACAGTGAAGTCATCATTGTTCATGCATGTGCATTCCAGTCCACTCTCCTTGCTGCCAAGTTACATCAATTTCATGCAAATCATTCTCATTATATTAACAGTGGCTGGAGATATATAGATATATATAGATAGATAGATATAGATATAGATAGATATCTCCTCACTCGACAATTTTAGAGATTTTAGAGAGAGGAAAAAGGAGAAGAGGGAAACATTGATGTGAAAGAGAAACATCGATCACATGCCTCCTGTACATACCCCAACCAAGGATGGAACCCACAAACTAAGCATGTGCCCTGACTGGAATCAAACCCACATGTTGGTATATGGGGTGATGCTCCAACCAACTGAAGGCAGCCCTCCTATATTTTTAATACAGTGATCTGCATTAATACAGAGAAACAAAGACTAAGTTCTTCCTTGCTTAGACTTTACATTAATTTCTTACTAACCTGATTCACTTCAACTTACCCTACTAAAGAAAAGATTATTTATTTCCAAATAGTTACCATTGTGCAAAGTCAACAAGAAAATTTCCAGCCTCCTACACACAAAGTAAGAAAGTTTGCTCCTGACCTAGGGAACTAAACTACCACATGCAAATATCATTTATGGGTTTCATGGCAAAACAATCCAAACACAGAAAACATCTGCTGTGATACTCTCTCAACAACTTTAAGAGGGAAACAGTTGCAGTGGCGTTACTCTCTATTTTCTGTAGCCAAAACTGTTTTCTCCTTTGAAAGTTACTCATTTGCTACAGACTGGCTAAAGGACACAGCAATTAAAGTAATTTATCTTTTAAATTCAAAATGAGAAGAAGTAAGCAAACATTCTCAAGTAGGCATGCATCTTCCTCCCACCAAATGGACTACATTGCTATACAGATCAGGTTAAAGACTCAGTGTTAGTTTGAGGTGGGTGCTAGTTAGCTGCAGTTTTCACCAATGTACACATCTTCCCTTTGTAAATGCAAATCTAGGACTCACTCTCAGTGGTTTTATGGTGGCTGCCTTAAGTAAAGTTGTCATGTAAACCCCTTCTAGGTACCACATTAACAACTCCCAAAGACCAATCGAAGTGCACGCCTCGCTAGAAGCTGGACTTCCAGCAACACTGCAGCACAGCTCAGACTCACCCCCCGGCTGCATTTTCATTTTGAGCAGCAACTCCGGTATAAAAAACTTAACCTGGTCACTAAATAAATATTTTATATTAAAAATGCAACGCCTAAAGAATGTCAGAATGAGCCAAACAGCAAACTAGGTATAACCAAGAAGAACTCCAGAGGCTAAACACGGTACCAGAAGCAAGAAACAGGCACCTATATACAGGGTCCAGCAGAAGTAACACCACTGAGTGTCTTTGGTAAAACACGTGAATGTCTTGCATGAGATGGACGGCAATTTGAACATTTCACCTAAAATGTCATATGATATGCTTGAGTGTGATGCTGTTATGGTACAGAATTGCATGCTTATGATTTTGTAATGAAAGATTTTTTTATGTAATAAATGAGAAGCATTATTTATGCCAGGCCCTGTATATGGAAAATGACCATCTCAACCAACACAAAATCTATTTGTTCGTAGAACTGTTTTCATTCTTTCTTTGGGATCTAGCTCCATGAATGGTAAATAAATTAGGATAGTATGCCATTAAGATAATAAGGCGGCAAAAAGAGAGCTTTGTACATATGTTTTATATTTTAAAATGTTACAGCAATATGGACAGAGGAGGGCAAAGGGGGGAAAATTGGGACCGTTGTAATAGAATAACAATAAAAAATCTTAAAAAAAAGTTACAGCAATAAAGTTCAAATGCTGATGTGAACAGGTTCCATTTTCTTCTTGAATGCCTGGCTGGGTGGGGTGGAGGCAACTGCACACCCTATAAACCCACCTCCGATATCCAAATCTCAGTGTTGCTCTCCAAGAGCAGAACATCTCCATGTGGAAGTAGGTATTCACAGGGGACCTTCTCAAAGCTCTTTAGTTTGGGTTCCCACTGAGGTAAGCCCTAAACGAGACAGGGAAGCCAGCACAGGGTGTGATAGCAAGCAAGTTATCATCATGGGCCACTTGGCGTCTGACCGCACTGAGGAACCCTGGGAGATAGTGAGTACACACCTCTCCAGTTATCGCACCCGAGATGCACGGGAACTGGGGAACCTGTATCTCGGAGCCCACCCAGTGAGGACAGGAGGGGGACATTGACCTCACAGCCCAAACATGAGCAGAGCAGGTGGCCAGGAAAAGCCCTCACTCAGGTAAGGAGACAGGGAGGCATGCAGCTGAAGTGGGGCAAAAAAAAAAAAAAAAAAAAAAAATGTTAAGAGCCAAAGCAGGGTATGTTCACAGAAGCGTTATTCACAATAGCTAAAAGGTAGAAGTCAGCCAAATGTCCATCAATGGATAAATTAATAAACAAAATATAATATATACGCAGAATGGAATATTACTCAGCCTTAAAAAGGAAGGAAATTCTGTCATATTCTGTAACATAAATGAACCTTGGGGACATTATGTTAAGTGAAATAAGCCAGTCATAAGAGGACAAATATCCTATGGTTTCATGAGGAATCCAGAGTAGTCAATTTCATAGACAGACAATAGAATGACGGTTGTCAGGGGATTAAGGGGAAGGAGGAATGAAAAGTTATTTAAAGGGTTTAGAGTTTCAGTTTTGCGAATATAAAAGTTTCCGACATGAATGACAGAGATGATGGCACAACAATGCGAATGTTCTTAATGCCACTGAACTGTACATTAAAAATGGACAGGCGGTTGCCAGACGGGAGAGGGGCTGGGCGACTGGGTGAAAGACAGGAAGGGATCAAGAAATCCAAATTTGTTGTTCCAGAATAGTCATGGGAATGTAAAGTACAACATAGGAAATACAGTCAATAATATTGTAATAACTAAGTATGTTGCCAGGTGGGTACTTGAAATATCTAAGAGAACACTTTGCAAAGTATATGATTGTTTAACCACTATGTTGTACACCTGAAATCAATACAGAATAATACTGAAAGTACACTGTAATTGAAAAGTAAAAGATACAAAAATAGTTAAATGGTTAATTTTATGTTAGGTGGAT
Source organism: Pteronotus mesoamericanus (assembly GCF_021234165.1). NCBI lineage: Eukaryota > Metazoa > Chordata > Mammalia > Chiroptera > Mormoopidae > Pteronotus > Pteronotus mesoamericanus. The sequence continues at coordinate 27,865,506 of NW_026555105.1, read as the reverse complement.
TTTACCACAAATATTTTTGCAAAGGATGATATGGGCAGAGCACCTTAAAGGGTTTACGCCAATAGCCTCCTCTAAGACCTACCTCAAAGATCTTCACAGAGATCAGATGAAGTAAAAAACACCCAAAGATAATAATCAATAGAAATTTAAGGAAGGGGACTATGCTAGCTAAAAAATACATTTATTCACTTTATTCTAATTATAATCACAGATGAAAACTCAGACGATACATGAAAGTAAAAAGAAGAAAACCTAAGTCATGTGTCATCTCATTGCAGGGGTGGCTCTCCGGGTGAGCGGCGTGGACAGGGAAGCGCAGAAAGCACGTGTCTGAAAATCGAACAGCTCCCAACCTCAGCGGCCTGCAGGCTTGTGCAGTCGGCGGAATTGGGCCGCTGGCCCCTCTGGATCACACTCTCCCCGCAGGTAAACAGCAGACTCGTGCTAGAATCTCTGAACACCTTGTTACTCAAAGTATGGTCAGTGGACCGGCAGTTCCAGCATTTCCTGGGAGGCTTTTTAAATAAACGGAGAGTCCCAGGCCCCACCTTGGACGTGCTGAATCAGAATCTGCATTTTCGCCTGAATGTTAATATGGCCCTCCTACTTCTGACTATGGTTTCTGAAAAGGGGTAGAGCTGCTAAACCTCGAGGACCTTGGTGTTAAAATTTCCACTTTCTCTCACAGAAAACAGTCCTACTCTCTAGCTGGAAAATGAGGTTATCCAGGATCTTGCACAAAGCAGATGCTATGTAGGTGTTTGCCAAATATTGTCAGTATTACATAGAATGAAGGTAACAGCAACTTAGAATTGTGTTCTAAGAAAACAAATTTTATTTTATTTTTCTGGAACAGAAAAATCTACCCTAAGGCAAGCTAAAAAGAACAAAATGATTTTCTCCCAGGACTAAATGCTTCTTTTGTAATACGGTTCAATATTCTTACTTTTTCAGACCTTAAAAACCAAGCAAATGAAATGACATGTTGAAACTTGCACTGACCCTCCTGCATTTCCAAGACTGCTTGCTGGTTTGTTGTGCTTAATGTCTTTTCCCTTTGTTTCATACCAGCTTTCTAAGCAACAAATAGGACTCTGTTTGCTTGTGCAATGATGCAATCATAAGTGCATTTGCCTTCTCACCTACAATAAGAATCTGATTTCAGAAACAAAAATAAAATTCACCATGAAAGTAATGTGTTATCACAGTATTGAGTTCTTTAAATTTGAGGACTACTACCTACTTGAAACTTTGAAAATATGCAGGAAAGAGAGAAAGTGTACAGGATATGGGGAAAGGAAAACAAATTGAGCTATGAATTAGCCACATGACATTTTTAATCTTACTGGCACATATCAAAAAGCTTCAACACATGGTTATTCTTTTATCCAGTAATTCTACTTCTAGGAATATATCCTAAGGATGTGCAAGAATGCTCATCTTCAGTTAATAATATTCCTAACAGTCTTGCTTCTAATGGCAATTTTTTTAAAACAGCAAACAAAGAGCTTATATATTGAACCAGTTAAGTAAACCTCATTCATGCATCTAGAAGTAGAAGATGCCAAACACAGAATAATTTTTTTAGAAATGTTTAATGATATAGAAAATGTTCATACTATATATTTTAATTTAAAAATGCAAGTTATGGAAGAGTGTACGTAGTACAACCCCTTACTATCTTTACCTTTACACATACACAAAACAGACCTTCTTTGTCCTCTCCCGTCCTCTCAATGTTCTTTCTAGCGCTCACCACCATCTATATAGTGACACATTTACTGTCCATCTCCCCCCAGAAAACAAGGTAAATTTGAGAAAAAAGGGAGATTGCTCCATTCACCTCTATGTCCCACTGCCTCACACTGTACGTGGAGCATAGGCAATAAGCAATGAATATGACCTGAGAAATAAGTGAAGGACTGAATATAAGCATATGAGAATATGTGTACAGAAATAGACACAAAACACTAGAATGTATTCCCAAAATTATTAACAGTCATTATGCCTGGGTAGTAAAAATACACATGCTTTTATTTTCTTCTTTTTGCTGCTCTATAGCTTCTACACTTTATACCATAAACTTCTTCTAAGAAGAATAGAATATATAACTCCTTTTCATATGTGCATGTGTACATGTATTTGGATGTGTGTATTTCACACATGTACTTGGTTATCTAATAAGAATATCCCTTATTCCCCAAATTGCTAAGTTATACAATGGAAAAAATAAACTATTTGACTCTCCACTTCAAGTGAATAAAATAAAATATGAATCAAGTGGTTTAAAAAAAAAAACCACTCTGGCTGATGTGGCTCAGCAGATTGAGCATCAGCCTGAGAACCGAAGGGTCACCAATTTGATTCCCAGTCAGGGCACATGCCTGGGTTGTAGGCCAGGTCCCCAGGAGGGGGCACATGAGAGGCAACCACATATTCTCCCCCTCTCTCCCTCCCTTCCTCTCTCTCGAAAAATAAATAAAATCTTTTAAACAATAAAGTAAAAAAATAAAAATACAAATAAACAACACAATGAATCCATTTTGCTTATCACATAGTTTCATCAAATCACATACTAAACATACAAATTCAGATAGAACAATCCTTAATAAACTGTTCCTTATTACCTGAAAAATAAGTCTTTTTGTTTTATAAATTATATGTTGTATTTTGCAATTATGGTGAAAAACAAAAATTCATAGGTATCACAATAGGTGTCCTATTGTTTTATTTTTATTATAGTAAAACTAGCAATTGCTCCAGAAGACAGCAAAACTGGATCACAGTGTTCTCATTGGTCTGAAAGCAGAATTGGCATCAAGAGACACACCTGGTGACGATAGCAAATCAAGAGCATCAGGGCCATTCAGACAACCTCCCTTGAAATAAATTAATGGGGCGGCCTTAACATTAGAAAACATCTATTCAGGGATGTAACGTATTTCCTGGGCAATCTTCAGTGGTTCTACCTTACATTCCTATAAGGAATATAAAACCTTATAATTAATAAACCTAAAAATCCAATTAAGGATATGTAAGATGTTGTCAATAACAAATGTGATTTTTTCTATGCACACAGTAAAATGAAGTCCATGTAAACAAGTCATACATGCAAATGAAGGTTGCTATGTGACGCAGGATGTTATATTAATACTGCTCTTCAAACACAGGATCAGCAATACTTATTCCTAGGAAAGAGCTAAGGAAGGTTACAAAGTGTTCGTAATACCAAGCCCCTTTCACTCTTCAGTACTGAGACCCCACAAAAGCCCACTCTCAGCCTATTTTGTTTTCTTACCATTGTTTGCTTCCTAAATATTTCCTTTCATTCGTTATCCGTAAAATGTCAAACGACTAACCCTAAAAGAAGTGTTTTCTCTATGCATTTGGCTTAATTACACTGTGATACTTAACTCTAAAAAAGTATGACTTAATTTGGTATGTAATTTTTTTCTTTACTCTAGACAAGAGGTTAGCAAACTACAGTCCACGGGCCAAATCCCATGGGCCACCTTTTGCTTTTATAGATCGGGTGAGCTAAGATTGGTTGCCATATATTTGAATGGTTGCAAAAAATCAAAAGAATAGTATTTCATGACACATGATAATTACATGAAATTCAAACTGTGGTGTTCATGAACACAGTTTTGTTGGGACACAGCCACACCAATTCGCTTAGGTGCTGTCCATGGCTATTTACGCTGCCACACTAAATTGTCAAAATGGAGTGTAGAGCCCTTAATATAAAAAATCCATTTTTTTCAAAAAAAGTGTGCCAACTCCTGCTCTAGTCTATATGATAGCAACATATAACACAGATTGTAGATTCCTGTGTTATATACTGCTTTATATATATTATCTGCAAGAAATGGGGTAATTTATATAAAAATGTATATATCATTTGTGTATAACCATCTATCTACCTACCTACTTACCTATGTACCTTTGTAAAAATTTGGATGAAAGGTCTGGAAAAATTCAGTAGTCCCCCCCTAATCTGCAGGGAATACATTCCAACATCCCCAATGGATGCCTGAAACAATGGATAGTTCAAATCCTATATACACTTTACTTTTTCCTAATCATACATATTTACGATAATGTTAATTTATAAATTAAGAATAGTAAGAAGGTAATGATAATAATAAGATAGAACAATTATAATAATATACTGTAATAAAAGTTATGTGAATGTGGTCTCCCTCAAAATATCTTACTGTACTCTACTCACCTTTTCACTTAAAGAAAACACTTTATGGCTTCTCTTTGGCATACTGGAATTGCCAAGATCTCAGCTCTTGCACTTTGGGGCCATTATGAAGGAAAATAAGGGTTACTTACACACAAGCATGGTGATACTGAGACAGTCAGTCTGATAACCAAGAGGGGCCGCTAAGTGACCAGCCGGCAGGAAGTGTATAGAGTAAATTTACTGGCAATGGGTGATTTACAACCCAGGCAGGATGGCACAGGACCACATGAGATTTCATCACTGTACTCAGAAGGTGCCTATTTTAAAACTTCTAAATTTTTTTACATCTGAAAATTTTGATTTACTATTTTTGGATAGTGTTGACTGCAGATAACTGAAACCTCAGAAACCAAAACTGGTGGGGGGAAAGGAGGGAGCTACTGTACTCACCAAACTGCAGAATATAAGATTGAGAGAGGGTGGAACTGGAGAGAATCTTTACTTTATACTCACCTATATTGTTTTATTCCAGCAAGCAGGTACTACTTTTGTGTTAGGTAAAAAAAGAAACAAAATTCAAAAGGAACTTTCGCAGTCCAAATATTGACCTTTCAGCACAAGATAAGATTAAACATTTGAAATGTCAAAAAAAATTGGATTTCCAAAAATTTCTTAACAGAGTAATCATTTAGAATTGGCACATTCAAAGCAAAGGGCAGCTTTAACCATGAAAAATATGAAATGTTACCCAATTATGTCACGTTAACAAAAAAAAGCTATATAAAATATTTTTTAAGTACAGTGAATTGGAAAAGGCAAACATAGTTGAGAAACGAATAGTAAAGGTAATAAAAAATATACATTCTGAAAGACTGTACTTCACTGAATCACCTATAAAGACAAAGAACATTTCAATATCTTCAATTTCCTTCCTTTTCACTCAAAAGTATTGGGTGAAAGCAACTCACTGCATGCTTAAATAAGAAATATTTAGCCAGAACTTTTGATTTAAAAAATAAATAAACATTTTCTCAAAAGATATTACAAGGAACCTAAAACTTGTATAGCCACAAGCTCAAATACCCAGCATTTTTTATTCTTTCTTATTTTTAAATGGACACTAAAGTCTTCCAGAGACCAGACAGTGCCTCCAGACAGGGACACGGTACAGCTGAGTCTCACTGAACACCACATTTATAATTCAATTCCTGCACATTTTTAAGTGCTGGCTTTTAAACTGCAAGCCCAATGGTTCCTTTAACTATACTTAGATGCACAATAATTGACAGCTGATTACAACAAGTGGTCTCAAGAGTGAAGTATTACAGCTAATGGTCTGTAAATGTTTTAGTCTCCAAACTTGGGTCAACATTAAGGCAAGTAAAATTAGGCCTTTCCCTAAATGCATTTGATTTTTTAAATGCCTGCATGATCTAACATTACTCAAAATTAATCTCCCTATTTCTAGTGTCTGAAATACCACATAGTTCAATAAAAAATACACAACTAATTCCTCTATGTTTTCTTATGAAGTACACTATAATATCATAATTTTTAAGCATTCACATCTTGATGAGGCGCAGAAATGATTTTAAAGCAATGGAGCAAAAACACGCAATATCCAAAGATAGAATATTCCTGAAATGTAACAGTCTTTCATGATTTAAAAGTATGCAACTACTAAGAGCCATATTTAAAACAAAATTATGTAGGAAGTAATCAGAATACAATACTAAGAGAAAAAAAGCAAGATAAAAAATGTATGTCCAAGAAAATCTTAGTTTTATAAAAAATGCAATAACTGTTATATGCGCTATATATAACATTAAGTCATAGTGATTATTTTTTGTGGGTGGTGGAACAATAGATTTTTATTTTTTCATTTTTTTAATGTTTGCCCTAATTTTCAGTTATCTACAATAATCATCATATTTAATAACAATAACGTTCCTTTGTCTCTACTCCTATTGGTATATATCAAAAATTACCACTAAAAATTCAGCTAGGCTGTTTATCCACAACTAGAGAAACTGAAGAACATACTTCATGTTTAATTTTATCTTCAAGTGTAAACACTGGCACAAAAAAGGAGAGAGGAATATTTAAATAAATGATATTTCTAAATAAAAAAAGTCCTGGGAAAAACAAAGTGGATAGAAATGCTGTGGGTAAAAATTAAAATGGAAAACTATAATATTGTGTAACCATTATTCTCAGGTTTTAGATTTAGAAGACATACAGCCAGTGTCAGAAATACACCTTAAATATGATCAACTTAATATAAATAACTGGAAAAAATTGAAATAATGAACATAAATACAAAAATCACCTTTCTAAGACAGATGTCCTTTACACACACACTTGGCAGAGCTGTGTTGGACACATTCAACCAGACTCTTGCATTCAAATGTAGTTTCTACTGAAGACCCACCTTTGCCTTTCACAGAAAACCAGAAAACTCTCCCTGAAGAGTCTCAATACTCCAGTAGCACACTTTATAACAGTGTGTTCCATAACTAGCCTAGTTGTCCTAAGAAATTATTAAACAAGCCACTTCCTACATTTCCACTAGCTGTAGCTGGTCCAGCCGGGCCTTGGGAAGAAGCATCATAAGAAAACTACTGAAGGTAAAGAGATACAGTAGCTCAGAAACTGTTCACAGAAATGATGAGAAACTAGGGCAAAAAAAAAGGAAGCAAGTGGGGCAACACGAAGGTGAGCTCAGAGTCAGAGTCTGTGGAGAAGTCAGAGGCCAGAAGAGAAGACTGATCATTGCAGCTAGTGGTAACTGAGGAGGGAAAAAAGACAAACAAACAAACAAACAAAAAAAAACCCTAAAAATCAGCAAAGGGGAGTTAGGAAAAGAAAAAAGGGGGACAAGTAGAGAGCTGCAGAGCGCTAAACCAGGGCCTATGGATGCATTTGTCCACTCGTTGAGAGACTGCCAAGCGCTCGCCAGACACTGGGGAAACCGAAAAAGCAGCTGATACCACACTGTGTCTGGAAATGGACAGGGTCTCTGACGATGTGCTGATGAATCACCACCAAAGGTAAAGCTTTGAGGGCTGCCAGAGACGTAAAAAGCCAGAAGATGGCAAGAACGGTGAGATCATCAACAGGTGACAGCAGGGCTGAGGATCCTCCCAGAACAAGGCTTCTGGGAGGCAGCATTGGAGCTGAGAACAGGGAGGGTTCACACAGGTGAGAAGCAGCGCTACTCACATGGGCCATGCAGGTGTGAAGGGGACAGGCACAGGAAACCTTAGGGACCATGAAATTAGAGGCAGGCAGCTAAGGCAAGGAGGGAGGTGGAGACGGGGAATTTCAACTTCATAGTGCAGACAATGAAAACAATCAGACCAGTTGCCTAGAGAAGATGGGTGGGTGCAAGTGAGCTTGGGAAAAGGGAGGGCAGAAGATGTGAGGAAAAGAGTTAGGAAGCAAATAAAATTCTGCAGGTGAGAAGTAATATTGGCCCTGAAAATGGAGCCAAGAGGATGGAGGTAACAGAGATTTTGGAAGAGAGAAGTTTAAAAAACGTTCATGTCAAGGGAGTTCAGATGAAAGGGATGTAAATATGATGCTCACAGAGGGCCCTGAATCCCTCAACCCTCCTTTTTAAATATATGGTGACGGTACTATTGATTGACAATGGAGACTGTACACAGTAGGCACTCAGGAAAGCACCGCGCTTAGTCAGCTCACTGGCTTCCCCAAGGCACAACACAGAAGGACAGCACGGAGGGCATCCTCAGGGCAGCGTCCACAGCTCTGCTGCAGGGGCAGAATAATTAGCACAGATGCTAGCAGCAGACAGCCTTCCAAAAGCAGATTGCTCAGGGACAGGGAGCCAACCAGGTCATGTGTCTGACCGACCGGCATCACCCCCCTCTCAATAGTGTCTGCAAACACACCCTGGGCTTCTTAGAGGAACGTCATCTGATCTTCCTAATAGGCTGTCATGTGCTGAAAGATTAAGAAAAGAATTCTCACATTGCCTAAGGCAGCAGCATGCTTTGTGTCTTGTATATGGAATCTAATGAACAAAATGAGCTAACAAGCAAAATAGAGATAGACACAGAGATAGAGATCAGGGGGGAGGGACTGAGCAAAAAAGAAAAAAACAAAAAGAACTCTTGGACCCAGACAACAGAGCAGTGATTGCAGGGGAGTGGAGGGGGAGGTGGAGGAGGGTATCGGGGTATAAATGGTGATGGATGGAGACTTGGGGTGGTGAACACACAGTGCAGTGTACAGATGAAGTGGTGTAGAATTATGCGCCTGAAACCTGTATAATTTTGTTAACTACTGTCACTCCAATAAATTTTTTAAAAAATTGGTTCAGTGGCAAAGAATTCTCAGGAAACATTAGAACAAGAGCAACAAAAACTTACTATACTGAGTAAACACTAACAGATGGATGCCATCAAATCTTTAATTATCTTCAACTCATTATGCACATATTAACCTTGACAAATTAATAAAGGTGAACTAATAAATGTGTGAACTTACATAATTTAAATAGTTCTAAATCACAGAGAACATAGAAAAACGTTGATGAAAGTGTTTAAATGGGCTCTTTTTCATTATTCTTAAAACTACAGGGTAAAACAGCTATTGAGTGACTAGGCTTGGCCTTTTTTACCTTGCTCTTTTTACTCGGTAAGGCAGACTAGGATAGGTTCCAAGCTATTAAACTATTTGTGATGTACAAGTCATCATCATAATTGGGGGCACACTTTCTTTTGACCTTTTCAAAACTTTCATTTCCCAAATGTGGCAGATAAGAAGTGCTTTTATAGCACCAATAATGATTTTTTCCTATGGGAACTTGCCAATTATAAGTTGAAAACGAAGGAAAGACCACACTGGATATACATTTAGAATCTCAATGCACCCAAAATATAGCTGAAATACTTAAGAATCATGCTCAGAGGATAGTTCAGGTGAGTTAAGAATCTAACCTAGAGAAATACAGATTAAAATAGTTCTAGGGCAAGTATTTACGCCCCTTAGCACCTGACCATAATCCTAAGTGCCCATAAAAGGTGTTCATTGAAAAGTGACTGAGTGGTCCACAACTGCATCTGCAACTACTAGTCCAAATCTAAGCTTTTAAATATTAATAAATTTTAGAAATTTAATCCATGATAGATACAGCTGTTTCAATAACACACACAGCCTACCATTAAGTAAACTTCAGACATCTTGAGGACTGTCTTACTTTTCTCATTTTCTCATTACCCAGCATGATGCTTAGCTCACAAATGCCTCAGTAAAAGCGACATTTAACTGAAACCATTCAGGTACTACAAGAATGTTTCAGTAAAGAGTATGTGCTACTTCCCCGCTCTTCTCTAACAATAAATCACCCTTTACGGGAACATGACTTTACTCTTCATTTGACTTATACACACTGAAGTTAAATTCACCCATTCATTCACTTATTCATCCATTCAGCAACCTGTCATTGATTTCCTCTTACACATTGTTCTAGCCTTCTGCTATCCCACTAGACACATGGGACTACTGAGCATGTGAAATGTGTAAATTACCCACCAGATTTTCCACACTTAATCAGAAAAAAGGGCATAAAATATCTCAATACTTTATATAAATTACATGTAGAAATATTTTAGATATGTTGGGTTAAAGGCACTGTTAATATTAATTTGACATTTTTTCTTTTTGCTTTTAAATATACTACTAACCAATTTGATATACAGTCATTACCAAGACTTGAGAAAAAGCCCTATTTCTTATGACCTGACATTCTACTGGAAGAAGTCCATGGTAAACAAAGAAATAATAAATAAATAAATAAATAAATAAATAAGCTATATTATGTAATTTCAGAAAATTAAAATTATATGAAGAAAATAAAGCAGGCTAAGAGGAAATAGAATGACCAAAAAGGAATATTTCAGGCAAGGTGGCCATGGAAGTCTTTTCTGGGGAGGAGACACATGAGCAGGAAACATAATGATAAGAAGAGGCAGTGTACGGATCTGAGGGCTGTTCTGGGCAGGGAGAGCTGCCAGTGCAAAGGCCCTGGGGCAGGAATGAGGTATACAAGTTGGAACACTGGCAAGAAGGCAAGGGTAGGGAACAGTGCGAACAATGGGAGAGGAGGTTAGAAGGCAGAAGAACGCCAGAGTATGGAGGTCCAGGTGAGATGTTTAGGCTCTTTGAACCTATAAATTCCATGTAATTCATGTCAGAATTCCTTTGGGATTCTTCATGAAAATTGACAAGCTGTCTCCTCAAATTTAAAAAGTAAAGGGGCAAAGAATAGCTAAGTTTTTGACCTACCAAAATGCCAAAAGTTACTATGAAAGTTGGAGTTAGGGATGAGACTAGGGTGAGTAAACAGGCTCATGGAGCCTAAAGGTAAGTGTCCCCGTAAATTCTGTGTCCTGGTGCCTTTCCTGCCGCATCCTATTCTTAGCACTGTGGTACTGACAAGTATAGATGACACAAAACTAATGGAGTATAACTGGGCAGCCAGAAAGATTCCAAGCACATAAATTTTTGGAACACACAATACTGTGTATATAGACATGTATATATGTGTATACATATGTATGTGTGCATGTGTATGTATACAGACATATCTCGTGCATACACACATATCTATAAGGGATACATACATGAGGCAAGAAGGTAAAATATAAATAACAAATAAAAATAGTACCCTAAGGAGAGGAATTACTCCTGGGGAGTGAGAGAAATAGAGTGGGATGAGGGGAATCGGCACTTAGATACTCATAATCTTTAATTCTTTCATAAAAGATTTGATGTCATACATGTAAGTGGCACAAAATAACAGAATTGGTGATTTTATAATTAGAAATAAAGAATAATACACAATTGTACCTATATTCACATTTTTAATTATAAATATATGTGGTCCCTACCAGATTGGAAATGCACACAAACAGTATTGATTAATATGTTTCAAGCTCATGTTGCATTTCCTTAAAAGTGGTAATTAAGACTTAGTAAAGAAAACATATTATAAATAAAAAAACACCAAATTTAGAGCCTAAAATTATACTTAAAATATGTAATTTGGGATCAACTTTATCAATGCTGAGCAGCAACATGTTGCCCAAGGTATTCACTAGAATTAAAGAGAATCAAACATGCTAAGTTTACATTAATTAAACAAAATTTGCATTTTACTTATTATAGTATAATTAAGCAGTTTTTTAAGTTTTCTAATATTCATAGAGTATTATAGTTGAAGTCATTTTCATTATCAAATAAGACACAGTTTGGGGAGAGTTGTATATGTACTACATCTGGAAATACCTTATTTACCAAATGAACAAATTTGTTCAAACCTCATTTTCTTTGAGAACCATCAGCACTGTTGTGGTTCTGATTTATTACTTGAGGGTTTTAAAAAATGGATAAAATAAGATTTATGGAAATTTTAAAATAATCTGTAGACTCCCTGTTTCAGCATAGGAACTAACCCTTAGAATAAATTTCACTCCTTAAAATAAGGAATTAAGTTAGAGGGGAAAAATACAAAATAAAGTCCTTCACCTTTGGTCAAGCAAAAAAAAAAGCGGGGGGCCACAAAGAAGGATACCGTCTGCCTATCTGCAGGACTAATGCCTCTGCAAGTGTGTGAGTAACGGGGGTGCGGGGGCGCAGTCCTGTGGCCATTTAGTATGTGAAGCTCACAGTCATCGGGGTGGATTCGTGGCTGAACATTAGCAACCAAAGGCTGGTGTTACTGCTCACCTTCTCCAGGCGCTCAAATGTGAGGTTGGTCAAGGCTGTGGGAAGGAAACTCGTCCTTCTACAACAGCATGCTTGGACAGAAAGAAATGTCATTACTCAGGCATCTGATGAAGTTATGTTAACTCTCCCTGGGTGCCCCAAAAACCGTTCCAGAAAGCTGCCTTTAACCAGAGTAGCAGGCAGTTAAACAAAATGGGAGGATTCCTGGTGACATCAGCCAAAGACTCTGCCAAAGATGAGACCTAGACGAGGCCACCCAGGGCTGCGGAAATCTCCGCTGGCCACCGCTCTAAGCTGCTTTTCTCCTTGATACACAAGCAGAACGTGATATTCTCCCAACCTTGGTTAGTCTCACATCAGAGTTATCACTCGTTTCCTTGCTGAATAACAGAAGGGAAAGGAAAAGCCTGAGAGTTTGGAACAAGATTCAGCTTTAGTATTTAATACTTGCTCTTAATGCAGTGAGCTGAGGCAAACTATCATTACCATCCCTGCCGTACTCAATGTTCATACCCACCTGCAGACTGCATGTCATATCTTGAGCAAAAGTCACACCGCAGGCTTGATTCGGGTCCTCCCATGGTACCCTGCAGCATGCCACCAAGGTCAGGTACAAACACCTGACTCCATTTGTTTGGCATTCCATTAACAGGGAAACCCAACAACTAGAATTCCACTTTAATGCAATATTGATAATGACCCCAGGACACTGAATCAAACATTTTGAATCAAATGGAAGTTTAATTACATTTAGTGTATTAGATTATTTAGCCATTTAGCAACTTGAGTTATTAGAAAACAAAATTGAGTATTTTAATAATGTTGATAATTAGAAAACGAATAAACCACAAAGGTAATTAAAGTGTCTCTAATAATATGTGATTTCCCATCCCCCATATGCCAATTCCCTCGTTTCCTAACCAAAATAAAGCTATTTATTTGGATGTCCCACATATAAAAAATCTGAAAAAATAGTAAGATTATACACTTCACATGGAGGACAACAAATGCCTTACTACGGAGGCTGCACCCCCTGGCTGTCCACGGCACAACCAGAACGTGAAGTTCCCTTTCCCAACTGCAGCGAGGTCCTCTTGCGGGGCTGCCAGTGTTTCAGGTCGCTCTGAGGAAGCACCGTGGGAGGGGCCTCCAGAGGATTCTCACCGAACCATTTCAGACATTTTAATTTTTATTACAATTTAAACTATGTAAGCACGCGCCTGAGAAAAGAGAAAACCTGATTACCAACCTTTTACTTCCCTTTCATGAATGCATGAATTTTTCTTCTGCGTGTGTAAGTCTTCGGGTGGTACTTTGCATGCTCACACAAATGATGTTCAGGGCACACAGAACCACCACGCCCCGCGCCACCCCCCCCCCCAGCCCCACACACATCTCTCATTGTATTTCAAACTTTGTAGTGTCTCACTTTAGTTGGCATGAGGTTTTTCAATAGTCATTTCTTACAGTAAAGGCTGTCTTGGTGGAAAGGGAAAAACCTGACACTTAGCACAAGGAAAAGCTGAATATTTTTTAAAAGGAGAGAAGGAAATTGTTATAATTATAGTGAGAGCTTTCACATGCAAATTAAGTTTTCCTTGGGGGACATTTGCATACTTCTCTATGAGGAATCCCCATGCCAAGAGTACACATTAAGCTTCTCGGCTCCAGCCTTTAAAAGCCAGGCACTTGCCCAGGAACTGCATAGGGAAACGATCTATGAATGTGTTCCAGACCATGTCCAGATATGTTTATTTAAGGAAAGGACTTTACAGTGTAATTTATAATATTTAAAAGGTAAACCATCTATGCTGGAGGAATTGAGGGTTATCGGTCCAGCTGAGACAACCAAAGAAGAGTCAGGCATTTCTTTCGTTACGTCTCCCAAACTTATCTAAACCCTAGTTCATAAAGATAAATACAATTTAAAAAATAAATACATTTCTCCTCGGATGCTTAACATCCAACTACAGAATAAAAAATATTCACAGTTGTTAAATGATATGACTCAACAATATTTCTGTGATAAAAGAAATAAAGAACAGGTGAAGAGAATATCTAAAATGAAGATTCGTTTTTAATTTGATTTAATTTTTGAGGCAAATATGTGTCTGCCCTTAATTGTTGAAAAAGATTTCAGATAATCAGCCATGAAGAAAAGGTGCCAGCGGTTCTTCCCATTAAAGGGCTTTAAGAAATATTAGATACACATTTCTACTTCACAGTGGAAAAAATACATTGGGAAGGCAATAATCTATTCTACATCAAAATAATCATTTCTGTATGGAAGAAAACTTAATCTATGAGAGTTCCATGAAGGAGACCATTCTTCTTAAAGAGGGTATTTTTGCAACACAATAAAGGAAACAATTCTTAAATAAACTGCCCACCAACAGCACAAAATTAGCTATTTGCATCAAAAGCAGCCTATTTTTGTCAGGACTTTCCAAAGCACACAAGTTAGCAGTGGCTTTGCACAGGCTTCAGCAGCAGTTGTCCAAATGAAGGTTTGTGGGCGGAAGGCAGGACCAAAATGAGAATAAACATTTTATAACTCAGAACCTTTTGAGATGATCTGTCACCTGGGTTAGGGCCCAGCTTTAAATCCAAAACCTTTATAAATGGAACATTTTGAAAAATAACAGAGAGGACAAACAATGTTCCGAAAAATATTTTGAAAAGGGCAAAATGGTCAACATATGTTAAGTGGAAAAAGCATGAGATCTCGATTTTACAAAACAAACAAAAAACAAAATGCATCTGCACTGCCGTCTGCAAAATTGCTCCTGTGCGCCCTTAGCAGGCGCACTGCCAACGAGGGGCTGCGACCCCCACACGTCCCTTCTTCCTTGCAGGTGGAGGACAGTCCAGAGAAGACCCCGCCCTGAGGAGGCATCTGTGACAAAGATGAATCTAACACTATTCAACCTGGCATTTACCAAACATAGATTTTTTTTTTTTTTCTGAAACACCTATTAACATTCTCAACACCGCCCTTTGGAAACAATCTGTTAAACACAAAATGACCAATTACTTAGTGAATATAAACACATCTTTTTTTCTGGAATACCTATTAATATTCTTACCACTGCCCTTTGGAAACAATCTGTAAAATACAAAATGACCACTTAGCGAGTCCAGGTAGACCTAGAGAGAATGACACTAAAATACCAACAGTGGCGACCGGAGTGCTGCAGAATTTTGGATTATAACATTTTCCCAAATTTTCTACAATACACATAAATCACTTTCATCATTTGAAAAAAAAATGCAACATTTTGGGGTGATGAAAGTGCCACACTGTTCCACTTTCATCTGAAACCACTGGTTGATGAAAGTACATTTGGTACTTCAAATGCCAATATACTAATTTGGAGAAAAGCAGAAAGATTTGGCAATCTCTCGATTGCCACGTGTAGACCTGCTAGAAAAGAGACGAGGTCAGCTTAAATCCCCACCTCAGGTTTCCGGTGTCCTATGAAAAGAAGTGAGGCCAGGAGCCCAGCCCTAGCTGAAGATAAAGAAGAACCTCTCTGCCTCTCTAATTTCCTGTTTATTCTTTCAGATGCCAACCATTACTTGCAGCCTTTCTGACAAATTTTAAATGTGTACAGACAGTCTAAACAATGTTCAATCTCTTTATTGCCCCCACTCCCAACTAAAGACTGTAAATAGAGGGGAAATCCTAGCCTGAGAGACATTTCTACGTGTCTGAGACAATAATGCCTGTATCAATAGAAAGATTTTTAAATCCCACGTTTTAAAGATCCACATTTTTTTAAATACATAATTGGTGTAAATGTTCCTTTCAATCAAAAATATATTTTTTACATATCTTCAACTGTAATTTTTTACTACAAAAGTTTTAAAAAGCACTACAACTACAAACAAAATAGTGGAAAGGCTGCATGTTACCCTTGAAACTGCATTCATTTTCTATGCTGGATTTCAAAATGTTCCACAAATTAGCACATTGAAAAAATAGTTAAGTGCTGTGGAGTAAAATCTCCATTTATTAATAATAGAAGAGCTGCTAAGCTTCTGTGTCAAAACTTATCCCTAAACTTGGATAATGGATGCACAGAACACAAAACCCAAAAAAGGTGATCCTGCCCCTCCACACCCATCACTCTCAATCCTGACGCCTAAATTAGTTCAGTGGTCCCCTGGTCACACAGCTGCTTAGGGTAACAAAAAGCCAGGCGACGGTTTCCAGAAGACTACAGCTTTGGAGCCATAACTGGAAACTCCGTGAGCTACTTAAGACAATGATTGCATCTTGGCCCTGGCAAGGACAAAGAGATAATATTTATGTGAGAATAAACTTACTCCATCTGTGCCTGGCACACAAAGCTTTCCCTTCACTGGATTAGGCTCACACTTTAACTTGCTCGGCTTGTTTTCCAAATAACACTTGGCTGATGCCAGAAAAATCGCTCTTGTTATTTAATCTGAACCCAGCTTTCGTAATTTGATAAGCATTAGAATGTGTGCATTGTGTGTATGTCAAAGGAGGGGATGATCGAAATGCTTATTAAATCAAGGAGCAATCATTTTAGGCCATTTGAAAAAATCATTTTATTTCCCATACTTATGCATTCAGACACCACATGATCTCCCTACAAGTGAAAATGGTGAGACTTTCCTTTCCAAATAGGGAAACGATCAAAATTATATTTTAAGGTTTTATTGCTTTCATCAATATTTTCCAAAGACAATACCAAAGAGGTGCTTTTTATTTTTTTAAACAAATCAATGCCTGGAGAAGATACTCTGGCATAACTACTATCACTCTTTTAGGAGCACATTTTCCGAACATTTATTCTACGAGGCCCCAGAGACATGAGTTCACACATTTGCCTTGAAGAGGATCACTGTATACAGGGGATCGCAGTGTACTGTTTTTAGCATCAGGAAAATCATTCATCTACAAAGGTTAAGCTACTGTTTCAAGATGCCAATATGTTCCCAGTATCATATTTCTGTAGACTCAACAAAGTTTACCAGGCACCTGGTTCTCTATTTCCTATGTACCTCCCACAATCAACTGCTTCAAGCACTGCTGACCTTTCCAGGTTTTCCGTTTTTTGCGGTGTCTTCCCCCATCCCTCCTTCTCTCCCTCTCTTTCTTCTCTCTCCCCTCTTCTCTCTTCCTCTCCTTCCTTCCTTCCCCACTCCCTGGCTTCTTCCTCCAACAGGCTTCACTTTCTCAGTGGCCCTCCTGTTATTTCATCTGAACCCAGCTTTCAAAATTTGGTAAGCATCAGAATATGTGTGGTGTATTTGTTGGACAGGGGATGTCAAGATGTTTATTAAATCAGGAAACAATCATTTTAGCCCATTTTTAAAAAGTGACTCTTCTAAATATAAGTGACATCATATCACTTTGGGTTCAAATCCCCTCAGTGGTTCCCCCTTTCACTTACATAGGAGCCCATGTCTTCACAGTGGCCTCTAGAACCCTCCCATGGTCTGCTCCCCGGTTCTGCCCTAAAGCCACAGGACTCAATCCAGTCACACCAGCCCGCCCTCCTACTGTTCCTCAGGCACATGAGGCTCTGTTCTGCCTTCGGGTGTTGTCATTAATGCCCTCAGGCTGGGGAGGGCTCCCTGAGACAGACGCAGGTTCCTACCCGAGCAGCTGGAGTCCGAATTCAAAGACTGCCTTCTCAGGGAGGCTCCCCCGTTCCCCTTCCTCAACTGCCACACACCCATGCTCCCTAGTCCCCTTTGCTTCTTGATTTTGTTCTGTAATAATTAGCAGTCGCTATACACTGTAATTTTGATTGTTTATTGTTCTGTCTTCCCCACTTGAATGTAAGCATCAAGCTGAGCTTCTATCTTTTTTTTTATTCACTTGTAAAGCCCCAGCTCCTAAAACAGTGCCACACCTAAGGAAGGTATGCAATTAAAAATAGTTAAATGAGTGAATAAACACACCTTTGTAACATGTTCCTTTTTATTTGCAAAAGCTCATGATCAGTTTCACATAAATAAATACACATTTAATGCAAAGGGACAGAGACAAGTTTGGCCATGAGCAGGCAATAGTTGAAGAGGGGTAATGGTTGTATGGGGGCTTCTTCATACTGTTCTTCCTAATTTTCTATATATTTGAATTTTCTTTAATAAAAATTTAATACACATTTTCTTAATTGAGTTCCATCTTTTTCTATATCACAGAAGGCACTAGATTATTACACAACTATCTGATTATAAGCTTAAATTACTAGAAATAGAAGAATTTGCATATTTAAAATCTCATACATACTGCCAATCTTCCCTTGAGAAATTCTGAACCAAAAGATGCTCCTCAAAGAGTGGTCCACAGAGTGGTCCACAGAGCGGCGCCAGACCATACACTGCTCGCTCCCGGTTACAAGGTAGGTTCAGCAACAGAGAGCAAACATTTAGAAACTTTTATGGGACTCTGATAGAGTAACTGTATATCTGATTAACGTTTTATAGAAACGTATTTGAGATTTTATTTTGTATATTTTTCATTTTATTTTTCTGGCAATTTTACTGTATTTTACAACTGTCAAAAAAGAAAAAAAAAAGACTGGGTAAAAATAGTCCTTCACTAGTTTGGGAAGAACTATATTCTATTTCTCACTTTCCCACAACATCACCAATTGTAGAGATTTATTTTTGTTTTTGTTTTATTTTCATCATTTTGGTTACTGAGCTATACCATTGTTGGTTTAATTTGCACTTTTGATTGGTAGTAGGTTTACACATTCTTTTACTGTTTGTAGACCCCATCGTCATCATTTGATGAGTTACCCGTTAACATTTTTCTCCATTATTCTATTAAGATGTTCATCTTGTTAATAAAATTGTAAGGGGTAATTGTAAAAGTTCTTTGTATTAGGAATATTAGCCCTTTGTTGATCATATGTAATGTAAATATTTCCCCAGAATATTGTCTTTTATACAAGTTTATACGGCATTCCATTCCACTAAAATAAAATCATAAAGATTTAAAATGTTTTGTATAGTTTTATTTTTTAATTCTTGTCCATGGTTCCCACTCAGAGATTTCCCACCACAAGATTGTAAAAATATCCACCCATATACTTTGCTCATACATTTAAAACTTACCTTGTTACACTGATAATTTTTATCCCCTAGAACTATTGTTGTATGAGTTGTTTGGTAGGGATTCTGCTTTATTTTTCCAAATGACTAGGCAGGTGTCCCAATACCTTTTACTGAATAATTCATCTTTTTTCCTTCCAATTTGAAATGCCAACCTTATCACATACTAAATTACCATATATACTTATCTAAAAATAGACTCTATATTTTATTCATTGATGTATTTTTGTACCAATACCACTGTTCAATCATTACAGACTTATTCTTAAATACTTGAGATGACAAGTACCTGAAATAAACATTTTTTAAAATTCTGGGAAAAGGCCCTAGCTGGTGTGACTCCGTGGATTGAGCACCAGCCTGCAAACCAAAGGGTCGCTTGTTTGATTCCCAGTGTAGGGCACATGCCTGGGTTGCAGGCCAGGTCCCCCTCAGGGGGCTCGCAAAATGCAACCACACACTGATGTTTCTCTCCCTCTCTTTCTTGCTCTCTTCCCCTCTCTAAAAAATAAATATATAAAATCTTCAAAAAAAAAAAAATTCGGGGAATGTTTTATAGGTTCATTCTTCCAGATGAACTTCAGAATCATTTTGGTAAATTCCCTAATTTTGATAGGAGTTGCATTGTGTTTGTAGTTCCACTGAGAAGAACTGATGTTTTTGTATTACTTTCCAAAAACAGAGTATCCATCTCCATTTAGTTGCAACTTGTGTTATGTCCTATGATTGAATTTTATAGCTTTCCTCACTGAGTTCCTACACACGTCTAGGTAAATTATTCTGAACTACTATATAGTTGTCCACTGTTATTGTAAATGGAATCTATTTTTAATAATATTTTTTAACATACATGTTTGTAGCTAAGCCATTAGTGTAGTTTTACTTACTTATTTTATAGCCAATCACAGTGCTTCTAGAAAGTCTTCAGGTGAGTGTAAACATACTCTGTTAAGTCCATACTCTCAATTCATTCATTTTTTTTCAAAAGAGCAAGCAGTTGTTACATGTAACTCTAAATATTAATGCAATTGAAGATCAATAGTATATAAAAATTTGGACCCCCCTCCAAGGAACATAAAATCTACTAGAGTATATAAAATACATACAAATGCATATATAGGGTCTGGAACAAATAGCACCCCTTTTTTTAATTACAAAATCTTTTATTATAAAATCGTAAGCATGTAATTCTGTTACATAGCAATATCGCATTCAAGCATACCATATGACATTTTAGGTGAAATGTTCAAATTAAAACTATAAATTATTACACTCATATTATTACTCTACCAACCATACTTAAGAGGCTTTACTTCTGCCAGGCCCTGTGTTATTGTATAACATAGAAACTGGGAGGTCTTTACAAGGGATAAAGTTAAAATTTACTAAAACAGAAAACAGAGGGCATATTACAAAGGGATGGAGAGTTTAAAGAAATCTTCATGAGAAGGTAGCATTTACTTGAGCACAAAATGTCAGAACATGAAAAGAACACAGGTATAAAATTCTATAGGAAGGGAGGGGAAAAAAATCAACATATGATCAAAGGCAAAAGGAGAAAAAGCCCCAAGTTTGTTCAGAGCACAGGGAATGCTAAAGAGTGATTAGAGTAAACTGATCAATGGATCACCCTGAAGCAAGACTAACTTTTTTCAAGTTTGGTAGAAACTGGGGGGCAGTGGGATGAATAGAGCTATGCTCGAGGAAGATCAATCTGGGGACAGGATGCAAGCATGGGGCAACATTAGGGTGAGAAGAACTGGGGCACAGAGAGTATGGTGGTTTTAAAACATGGGCCCAAATTTCTTTGACAGCCCTCCCACTGAGAAGGGGGATCACCTGTGTCCCGTATCTTGTTCCTGGACTTTGGGACTGCCTGACCGATATAATGAGAAGTGATAATGGGCCAGTTCCTAGATCCAAACCTTAAGAAACTGGCAACTTTCATATCCTATCTCTTGGGACAGTTACTTTTGTCACTCAGCCATCATGCTATGAGGAAGCCCAAGCAGCCTGTGTATAGCCCACCTGTGGCTAAACTGAGTTTCCTGGCCCTTAGGTCCCAGCTGACAGCTAGCACCAACTTGGCAGGCACGCGAGTGAATCATCTCAGAAGTGAACGCTGTGACACAG
The DNA here is from genome assembly GCF_021234165.1 of Pteronotus mesoamericanus. Taxonomy (NCBI): domain Eukaryota; kingdom Metazoa; phylum Chordata; class Mammalia; order Chiroptera; family Mormoopidae; genus Pteronotus; species Pteronotus mesoamericanus. Next base: position 27,844,325 of record NW_026555105.1, on the reverse strand, counting down.
TCAAAATACCCTGGCTGATGCCACAAGGAACAAAGACAAGCCCTCTCTGCTGAACTGCAGATTCAAGATAGCTGTGATTTTAAGCACTTGGCTTTCGAGTGGCTTGCTGCATAGCAATAGTAACTAGGACAGAGACCAATTTAGAGACTCTCACAGTAGTTCAGATCAATAGGATCAAGAAACAACTTGAAAAGTAGCTGTGAGAATGGGAGAAAAGGGTTAGATGCCAGTGTTATTTTGAAGACCCAATCAATAAGAAGATTGCAGCCTAAAATTTAAATTAAAAACTAGCCCCTAGTTATCTCTGTGAATAAAAATTAGCTAGATAGAAATAGTTATTTACTAATATTTGGAACTGCACATTGTGGTAGATGAGAATATTTCAAACCCAGCAGTTACTTCCTCTCCCTAACCACCCCACACCTCCCACTGGAAGAGTACACTTTCCTGACCCCTTGACACCGAGCCTGGACATTTGACTTGCTTTATCAATGGTATGTGAGGTGAAACGATGGTGGATCAGCTTCAAGTAAAGGCCTTACGAGACACTGAAGATTTCTGATTGGTCTTTGCTATCGCAAAAGAACATATACCCCATGCAAACCTCAGGAGAGAAACACAGGTAGCAACCCTGAATCCACCCCACGGCTTGGAGCCAAGCCCAGTGGAGCACAGTCAAAGTAAATCAAACCCCAGCTAAACTACAGACACACAAGCGAGAAATGCCTATGGTAATAAGCAATATAAGTAATAAGTCATTGTAATAAATAAGTAATCACTTGTTGTATGGCACTGGCTCATTATACAGAAACCATTGTGTCTGACAAATATATTTACTAATATTTGGGAACTGCCCACCATCTCATCACAAATGTAAACAATCATAACCCCAATTATCAACACTTTGAATTGCCTCTCATCTAGAGAAATACAGTATAGATACATGCACTGGTACTTAAAATACTTCCATTTAATCAATTGGGTGATAGAGCTTTCTGCAGATGGAACCAAAAAAGAATGTTTTAATGCATTATGCAGTTTTTTGGTTTTGTTTTGTTTTTTTACTCCTCCTTGATTTCTTACTACAACCACATTCTCTGGACGGAGATTTTCTGACATAAGGTCGTACACGTGACAAAACTAAGAGACACTCTCAAGACAACATGCAGGGATTTAGTACTCAGCAGTTTTCAAAGCGAAGCGCCCAAGACCATTTCAGCGGGGGCAGGAGGTCAAAACTATTTTCCTAATGATACTAAGACAAAAGATTATTTACTTTTTTTTACTCTCCTTCTTTCAAAGTTGGAGCTTTTCAGAGACACCATCATGTTTGATCTCTCAACAGACTACAGAAGCAAATAAGAGAATCCAGACATCTTTTATTGAGTCAGAAATTAGAGAATTTCAAAAATATAAAATAGCACCACTCTTTTTACCAAACTTATCTTATTTTTTTAAATGTAGCAATTTTTTTATTTATAAAATGTTATTCATAGTAACAAGTAATGGGTTTATTATTGATATTTAAAAATTAATAAACATTTTTAAATGGTTTCATTTTTCTTTCTAATATGGCAAATTTTTATGATATAGGCTACATAAACAAAAGCTGTTCAGGACTCTGAATAATTTTTAAGAATATAAAGGAGTGTGTCTGGATTGCTGTGGCTCCGTTGATTAGAACATCGTCTCAAAGACCGAAAGGTTGCAGGTTCAATTCCCGGTGAGGGGTCAGGGCACATGCCTAGGAGGCAGGTTTGATCCCTGGTTAGGGCGCATACATGAAGGCAACCAATTGATGTTTCTCTCTCTCTCTCTCTCTCCCCCCCCCTCTCTCTCTCTCTCTCTCTCTCCCCCCTTCTCTCTCTCTGTGTCTCTCGTCCTCTCTCTCTAAAAGCAATTTTTTAAAAATGTCCTCAGGTGAGGATTATAAAGAAAAGAGTAAAAAGGAGCCTGAGACGAAAAAGTTTAAGATATACTCTAATACCCTATTTGCTGGATTAGAGTACACATCAATATGTTAATATAAAATAGTGCAATGGAAGAATAGACTTGAAGAAAAGTAGAAGCAATGGGGGAAAGTTGTGGGATTCCTACAAGAACAAGTCCTCAACTTTATCACCTTCATAATTTACATGAAAGCGACAGTCACATGGCTCCTTTGTGCAAATTTTTCCTTTGTCTATAATAATCTTGCTGAATAGAGCCTAGACATGGTAGAGAATATGGTAGGAGGATTAAATCATCTGTCACAAGCTACACAGTGCTGACACTAAAAATTGTCTTATATTTTATTCAAGTTGCTACATAACACTTACAAGATGCTCTGGCATTATTAAAGGGAAAAAATGATGGTGTACTAAGTCAACAGAAATGATATATTAACATAAATATTTGTGTTTATTAAGTATTTTCCCCCAAAGGACTCAAAACATTTCAAATATATTAACATATATGAAAACTCTCCTAATAATCTCACAAGTATACAGATGTTATTATCACATTTTAGAAGAGGAAAATGTAGTTAATACACAGTACTCTACATAACAGACAAACATTAAATCCCTGATAGCTCCAAGCAATCATTTACACTCAGGCCAAATGCAAACGGATGCCCGCTGGGACCACCACATTCAAAACTTCAGAAGGAGCATCACATACTTTCCTCCCTATTTTAATATAAGATGATTTCATAGCATCCTTTCCACCTCTACTGTCTGTCTAAACAGCTTACATGAAACTCTTAAACCTGGAAAATGTTTTTTAACAAAACCATCAAAGATGTACTATATATTTATGAAATGAAAAATTAATCACTGAATTTGGATGCTCAGAAACCACAATCTTCATGGTTAACAGGTCACTCAAAATGCTGAATCTACATTTTACAAAACTGGCAAATTGTCCTCCCAGTGAGACATCTAGTTCTCTTCTAATTCTTAGATTTATCTGCATGCAATATGAGGTAATATAGGGAAATATGTGTCCTAGCTTCTCCAATAGCTTCATCATAAGGATGTTTAACATGTGCTACTATTCAGTGAAGAGGAAGGTTCCAAATAATGAGCAACTAAGAAGAAATGATAACAACGTATATGGAGCTGAATGAGGGTGTTCAAGGGTAATGTCAGCTTCAGTAACAAATAGATTAAAACAATGCATAGAGGCTCAGTATAATAGAGGTTTATTTCTCCCTTTCATTCTCACATAAAAGATGTTCCTTCTTCTATTGTATAGAGCTATTTGTGGGAAAGACTACAAATATGACCATCAAAGATTTTCTATGCAGAAATGTGTATGTGTTCCTGGTTAGTGAAAGGCCCTTCTTCATGCAACGATTTAGACCCAAGTTTCTCCAACCCTGTCTCCCAATCACCCACTACATTTCATGGTCACCTACATCCAACAGGAACAAAAACGAGCATGGGGTTTAGAAGACTTGTCCCAGATTTCACACAGATGGTCACACAGCTGCTGTGTGCACCCAAGTAGGGAAGCAGCACACAGAAAGAACAGACAATATGCTTAAACATAAAACAATATGCCACAGTCTACTTGTCCTGGAAAACAAAACAGGCCGATCAGCCTGGCCAGTAAGATTCAGAAATGTGACTGTTCAGGAAATGGTGTTGGTTAGAATCTGAGGAGAAGAAATAGAACTATAAACACCAATCTCCATCAAAAAAATAAAAAAGTTGTTTCATTACCGAACCAAAGTGGGATGTTTGTAATTCTGATATATGTGTTCTTTTGTTAAAGGTTAATGAAAGGGCTTTCCATAAAGGAACATCAGGATGTCTTACTTCTGTTATGACTAATTTCATGAATCACTGATGTCTGGTTCTCCTGATGGTCTTTAATTATCCTGTTAGTATTACCCCACGTAGAGGAATACGTCAGTTGAAATAGATGAAACTAATCTGGGCCCCAACATACACAGAAAAGCTATTTTTCTAATATTTCTCTTTTCTTCTCAATAGTCAACTCTGTCACACCTACCACCGAAGTCACTGGCCTTGGTCACCACAGGTAGGTCTGCACAAAGCCACCAAAGCTGCTGCCTGCCCAGAGATGCAGAGAGTTCTAAGCCATCCCTCCAGAGGCACAATCCCAGGTTCTCAGAACTTAAATCCTGTGCTCCTGCTGGTTGCCGGGAGTCTGGGAAAACTCAAAAGTGGGCACTTGTTTCAGAAGTTAAAAGAAACAAGGCACTCTTACCCACCCAGCCTCACACCATGATGGATTTCCTCAAATTCAGGAAAAAGATTCAGATGCTGGGCCACCCAAAAGGTGACATGTGTCTACTATAGACACAAAATGTTAGCGCAGACTGGCACACAGACCCCTGCCCCTTGTCATGGGATGTGGGCAGCATGAGAAGGAGGAGAATTGGAAAAGCATCATGGGGAAAACAATCTTCTTTTCCACAAATGCACTAGGGATTTGTGTCCATAAAATCCCACAAGATCCCAGAAGGCAAAGCAGGCTTCATCTTCTCCATTCAATGTCAGGGCCTCAGGAACAGAGCTACTAAAAGGAGTACAGAAATGACCTGGAGGTGACAGCCATTCCCAGCACTGTCTGAAAGAACTTTTGTGATGATGGAAACCGTCTATGTGCTGCCTAGTATGTACCCTCTAGACACATGTGGCCACTAAGCAAATTGTAGAGAGTGCAAATGATGAACTTAAATTTTAATTAAGTCTTAATTTAAATTTGGATTTAAATAGCCACATGTGGCTACTGGCTATCATATTGCACAGTACAGGTCTAGCCTTTCCAATGGCCTTTAACAAATCCAGTGTGCAAGAAAGTGGGAATGTTTAAAGTCTTTTAGGAGGAAGTTCCTCCATTGTCCCCAGAAAGACAATATATTATTTATAATATATAATATATCTTATATAAATATAAATATACAAATGTATGTTTATATATATATATATATATATATATATATATATATATATATTTCCTTTAACTGTTTACAAACATTCTGGCTCTATTTTGGTTAGATATGGGTTCAACCCTAACCTGATTTAGACACCTTCACTATTTTCTAGAGCAAAAATTCTTAACCTTTCTGATTATGAAGACAGATTTTCAACATCAAATGAATTATTAACCACTTATAAGTCATGCTTTAATTCCTGTTAAGAAAATACATTAGCCTTAGCAAGTGTGACTCAGTTGTTTGATGCATTGTCCTGTACACCTAAAGGTTGTGGGTTCGATTCCTGGTTGGTGCACATGCCGGGGTTGTGGGTTTGGTCCCTAGTCAGTGTGCATGCAAGAGGCAACTGATAGATGTTTCTCTCTCACATCAATGTTTCTCTTCCTCTCTCCCTCCCTTCCCCTCTCTAAAATCAATAAGCACATCTTCAGGTGAGGATTTAAAAAAGTAAAAGAAAAAAAATTATAGCAAGAAGCCCCTCTTAATTCAGTAACGTTTTATATTCACGTACATTTCTTCATAGCGGCAGCAGCTATAGAAAGTTGTCAAATAGTCATATGCATTAAAAAGGAAAAATGGTATTTACTTAATACATGAGTCATCCTTGGTTTTACCATGGGCTCCAAGACCTCTTAGAATATCCCCCAGCTTCCTGGGCTCTGTGACTCCCGCAGGTTAGGAGCCCTCTTCTAAAGACCCTGCCCCTCTATGTTCATCAGATACATGACAATACATTGCAGAGACGTGAGCCACTACTCCCAAGAGGGGCTTTGGATTGGTGTTATGAGAAATAGAGAAAGAAGTTTTCCTAATGTTTGAAGTCAATTTTTTTCATTGAATATGAGGGGGGGACCCAAAAAAAAAAGAATTATCTTCTGGAGGTTGAGCCCCTGTAGTACAGGCTTCCCTCGCAAGGTGAGTGTTCTAGGAACCCAGCTGTAACAGTCTACCTGCTCACACTGTTGTGAGAGGCTGCACTTGGCTTCAGTGAATTTTGTTTTGAAGACTCTGTCAACACGTTTGTGCATTTCATGACGGGTGATCTACGCACACCTGCCCACCACTGTGCTTGAGCGTTCATCAGTTTTTGATGCAACATGGCATGAGCTCCGTGCCTCACCTCCCTATTCACCCAATCTCACCCTACGTGACTTTTTTGTTTGTTTGTTTCTCCAGATGAAAAAGTCCTCAAGGGGACACATTTTGCTGATGTGGAAGAGGTGAAACAAATAAACAAAAAAAACCCAGCAGAAGCACTAAAAGGCATCAAAATCGGTGAGTTCAAAAATTGCTTGAGCAGTGGAAAAAAAATCTTGAAAGGTATATTGCATCCAATGGAGAGTACTTGGAAGATGACTGAAGTTTAAGCATGCAAGAATAAATACACAATTTTTTATAAGTAAATTCTGGGTTTTTTGGGGTCCCCTCTTTTATCTTGATGGATAATAATATAAGCTGCAGTTAAGCCCAGTTACCATTCTAGCTTCAGAGAAGATCAAGGTCTAACAGTTTGGATTTCCTATAACTCAACATTTAATTATGTTCATCAAGTCTTTTCCTATCATCATTTTATCAAAAGTATCCTCACTCTCTGCCTGTGCTTAACAGATGTTGCTCTCTGTGTCATCTTTGAAGCCAAAACCTGAGGATATAATTCGAGGAAAAAACATAGCAAACATTTACTTAGCGACTTTGCAGACATTTTACTGTAAGTAATTTGCATACAACAGATTTTTGAAGTCCATTTCTGAAACAAATCAGCCGTCTGATGTCTCTATTTTCAAATGCACTCTTGTAGGATTTATATTCAAATGCCGATTTTACGCTGGTGTTTCAATTTATCTTAAGTAGGCCAAATATTTCACCTCTTCTTCAATTCAGAGATCCTAAAACATGTTTGTTCCTCACACTAGATTCCCAATGATCTAGTACATTTCATAATTCTCCTTTTGACCATCTAGAGGTAGGTGAGGTTTTGTAAGTAATATATGGGTAACTAACTTGGGAGCTGTGTCAGAACTGAGCTGTTCCTAGGCTGGGGATGGCCATGAGCTAGACAAGTTCCCTGAAAGCTGGAGACGAAGAGTCACTTTGGTGAAGCTGATAGAAGAGTAAGCAAAGACCTCATCACCACCCCATTATAAAACATGGAAGGAATGTTTCTACACCATATATTCTCTGCGCAGGAACAGTCTTAGCCCTAAAATCTTACAATCTGAGAGGAGACTAAAGGGAAACATTGGAGGCTAGTGGCACAAGGTCACATTTGACCACTGTGGTCTTAGAATGTCGTAAAATGTCTGAGGAGATCCTGTGGTCTGAGGTGATTAACCCATCAGACCCAGCACAGTCCCTGCATTCAGAGCTTTCCTGTCTCTGTAGGCCCTTCTCTGGACACGTTGCTGTCATCAGAATCGAAGTCCCCAAGCACATCTTTCAGTGTAAAAAATTATCAGATGAAAACAAAAGCAACTGCTGGGCGAGGAGCTCAGTCCATGAAATTTAGAAACATCTTGGAGAGTCTATATAGATTTAAAAAAGTGCCATAAACCTAAGAATACTCATAACTTTGTTATAGCTGATAAAGTATCAAGCATATCACAACTCACTTTCTGAAAAAATAAAAATAAAAAATAAAAGCCTTACAAAAAAATGGAAGGTGTAATAACTTTTACTGACCACAGACCACATTATACTTTCAAATTATCTGGGCTTCCTAGAATGATGTCAGCCAAAGAGAAGCTGAAATTAATCTATTTCAATAAAGAAAAAAAAGTAGCTACTGAGAGACATTCATTTTTACTATACATCACAGGCATTGACTGCTATAAACATGAACTACTCACTCAAAATCATCATTCTTTTAAAAAGCCAGGCAAATTCAACACTGAATTTAGAAAGTTGAACCTGAGATTTTAATTCGATCACCATGGCAGGCATTAGCAGCATAAAAATTGCTCTCCGATTAAATAGCCTGAGTTGTAATTTATTCAATATAACAAAAACTTTTAAAAGTCACAAATTAATTTTAAAAAGTACGTATACCTACCTTTTCAAAGATCACATTTCAGGATTCCGTATAATAGAGAACACGTCCTTGCCTGTGGGGGGAAAAAGAAGAAAGGCTATCCACTAATGATAGAAAGTAGCAAAGGTGAAATTTAATGACCTGCTTATTTTTTTTCCTGATGTTACGGTTTTGTTTACAATATTAAGCAATAGAAAACTTTCAAGTCAGACTTAAAATTTCTTTATTTCTGTCTAAATGAAATATTTTGAACATTTTTCATTCCAATTATATGATTTCTAAGGAGCAAATGGACAAAAGCAAATGGAAATGGATAAGAAGTAAAAGGGAATTTTTCAAAATTAGAATTAAAATATTTACTTCACATCTATCTCAATGACTATAGTCAAAATTCTGTTTAATTCCATGAAATAAATGTATAAATGAAGTAATAAATGTATAAAATTCCACTCCCATTTCTATTTTACTAGTGGAAAACTGAGGTGAAGAGGCTGTAATAGTCTGTGTAGATAACAGGAGATAATAGGGCTTTAAATGAAGTCTCCTGTTGATTTTTCTTTTATTGTCCAAGCTAATAAGCCATATACATAAGGGCTCTAGTTTTCTTAGCTAAGACTTTTAGATCAAGAAAAATACATTAAAAAAGTAAATCAAAATAGGATCCATCTGATTTTATTTTACATTTGTTATTTTCAATAAATCATTGACATAAAATCATGCTAATCACAAATAAATACTAAGTGTGATTTCCCTATTCAAAATAATGTGTTGGTATAGAGTAAATATTCTAATATTTTAACTTTACATACTCAAGCCCAAATAAGGAAGTAAACGATTTAGTTTTATATAAGTTAACCATCTACTACTATAAGTTGTTTCCATCCAATTGAATTAAAATGACCACTAGAATAATGTCCACAAGAATGTAATCTTGACTCTAACCCTGATTATGTTAGGTTTCATGTGTAAATTAATTTAACTTCACCTTGGCTGGTGTGGCTCAGTGGACTGAGTGCTGGCCTGCGAATGAAAGGGTCACAGGTTCAATTCCCAGTCAAGGCACATGCCTGGGTTGCCGGACAGGTCCCCAGTTGGGGCTGCGCGAGAGGCAACCACAGACTGATGTTTCTCTCCCTCTCTTCCTCCTTCCCTTCCCCTCTCTCTAAAATAAATAAATAAATAAATAAAATCTTTAAAAAAAAATTTAACTTCAAATGGAGATAATGATATGTAGATTCAGAAACAACCACCAGGATTTCTGACCAAAGAGCTCCAAGGGCCTGAAATGACTGCCAACGCATAAATTCAAGGCACACACAAGCACACACATTAAAGGGGACTCTGAGATTAGCTGGTGCTTGCTTCAGTTACCGCCTTCTTTTCAGACAATAAAAATCCTTTTCAAACATTAAGTAAGAAATTCTCTCAACACCTGACTGAAGGGAGTGTGAATCCTGCAACCACATGCACACCTGCCTGCATACAGCCAAGGATGAGCGCAACCCTTCCCGGCCAAAGTTAGCATCAGAACCTCTTTCTTTCAAAGCAACACCAATTCTGCCCATGGACTCTCCCCAAAGCAAGCCAGTATCTGGAGACTTGGTTTTTTTGGTTCTTTTGTTTCATTTTGGTTTGGTTTTTTGCCTGTTTTTCTTCACTTCAACTGTGAGTCATCATTGCTTTGGCTCTCACTGCCGATATAGTACAGTTAGGGTCAGTAATAGCTGCCCATTCTATTTTCTGAATCTATAATTGCAGGTAAATTCTGCTAACAAAAAAAAAAAGGCAAGAGGGATTGATGATTGATATAGAAACATGGGTCGACATTCACACACTGAGCCAAACCATAATCTATGGCAGAGTTACAACTGGGATAGAGCTCATAGATTCTCAGTTCATAACTGGGCCACCCGTAAGTAATACATCTTGGATATGCTTCCAAAAAATCCAGCTGGGGTTATTGATGAGGAAAGGTAACAGATGAAACAAAATGGCTATGATTTTTTTATAGTTTAATGATGATATATGAAGGTTTGATAATGGATACATGAAGGTTTAATGTGGATACACAAAGATTCGTTCTAATATTCACTATACTTATATGTTACATTTAAAATTTTCCAAAACATGAAAAGATGGTCACTAAGTACCACAGTAGGAAAAATGAACAGCCTACAGTTACAGTTTTATAAATGAAGTACTAATAGCCTTGAAGTTTTCTCTTGATATGTTACAAGCCAAATAAAAATTATATATTTAACTGCAGTAAAGCTTTTTTTTTAATTTCAAGTAACTCTGCTTTGAATTAAGTGATATCTAAATAAAAACACTGGTTATCTCATGCTTGTCAAAAATTGCTGACAGTTAAATATTTCTTTCATTAATGTAAGTAGGGAACTGGATGACCTATAGTTAATATCAATGTGCTCTGTTTTATGAACAAAAACTCTATAAACAAGAGGTCTGAGAGGGGACCGTTTAAAAAAGAAAAGATTCTTTATTAGTGCAAAGTTTGGGACCACAAATAAAAACTATCAGATCTACCACCCAGTTGGGCTACCTGAGTGATCTGCTACTGTGTGTAACAGCCAAAAGATGGGCACTTGATAGATTATACCATTAGCCCAGCTAGAAACTGAAAGACACTAGACGAGATCACATGAAGCTAGAACTCAGTTTTCACAACAGAGTAGGAAAGTCACACACCAAGTAAAGTCATCCTCACAGCCTCGGAATTTGACTGACTGATCCTACTAGATACCACTACTGGAAATCTAACCTTGGATGTAAATTAAAAAGCAGGATTTCTGTCATGGTTTGGGGAAAGACCCTGTAAATCTGTGCCAAGTCTGCTTCAAAGTGAACCAGGGACAAGAACAAACTTGAGTTTCCTCTGAATAGAATATGCACAAGACCCAGCACTGAATCCTAACATGTGATTTGATTTAAAAAAACAAATGTAGTTGATGGTTTTCTATTTTCTTTTTCCAGTTTTCCTGGCCTAAAACAATCTGTTTCCTTTCCAATAAAGAAACAATGACCAATTCTGAAAAAGATTTGTCTGACGTAATGGCTAAGCACATAAAAGCAGGGAAAGGGAGTATATGGGGAAACCAGAGCAACTTGCCCTTATGAGGTAGGCTTTCCAATTTATTGGTGAAGAGATAAGGGTCAGAGAAGGGAGTGTGTGGGTAATAATTATGAACAAGCTGCATGATGGAGGTCAGCTAAACAAAATTCACTTGCTTTCCACGTGAAAAATCACAGTTCCAGCAATTTACTTCATGAGCTAAAAGAAACTCCCATTAGCTTATATCCATACTCACCCATGAATTTTTATGTATGCAGCCATATTTTGATGTCTAGTTTTACTAAATTGGGAATAGTATATCATAAGGTATGATGCATTTAACAAATATTTATCAAATAAATAAGTGAATGAGGTGGCAACTACTACTCACCAAATCATGAAAGCTAAACCTAATGCCACTAAAAATGACAAAAATAAATTCCCTAGATATGGCTGTCATCACTATGTGTCTAACTAATATTCATAACCTTGATTTCCTTCTGGGTAGCAATATGCAAGGTTAAAATGGTTTGTCCCCCAGGCTCCCTTGTAGCTACCATGGCCATGTGGCACAGCTTTGAGCAATGAGATGCAAGAGAGATCACCAAGATAGTTTATTCTCATGCTATGAACACATCTCCTTTCACTTTCCCAGGAATAGCTGCTATGAGGTGCAGAACCATCTCATAACCATGAGGACAAAAGCCAGATAATAAAGAGGAAAAGGCAGAAATATCCTGGTTCTCTGGTCCCATCCCTAAGATGCTGCACCTGCCCAAAATGATTAAATTCCCAAACTTGCATTTCATGTTAGTTGTGACAAACTTGTGTGAGTTTAGGCTTCTGTTTTCTATAATTCACAGCCAAAAATAGTCTAACAAACAGCAGATATAATTTATCTTTTCCCCTGTGTTCTCAGAAGCTGTTCCTATTTCCACTAACTGTGATGCTCCACATAACTGTCCAATAACACAGTTACGTAATCATCACTGACCTCATCAACAGTTTCCACTTATCAAGAGGATGCCTCACACTAAAAGGCCAACTCACTTAAAGGAGAGCAGTCATCAGGAAAACCATGAGAAATAGTGGGCCAAACATCATTCTACTACATGCCCTCCTGTGGAACATTGCATTCTCCTGTTAGGGACACAAAAGAAAATGACACAAAACAGAGCAAGGCTATTCCACAGCGATTAAGAAATGGAGAATCTTCTAACTTAAGAGTCTTCAAAAATCTGTATGTCTCAACAAAGAAAAGAAAATATTTAGAGGTATGGCTAAATTAAGCATCAGAAATGAAATACCTCTCAGAAAACAAGAACCGGCTAATACCTCTCAGGGCTGTCCTGGCTCAGATGCCCCTACTCTGGGCTTCTACGGGGCCTCAACCACGCACATCTGCGGAACTTAAAATTCTACAGTATTTCTCTCCTACATGTTGATCTCTCTTGATAGAACACAAACTTCTAGAGCTGAGGAAAGCTGGTATGTAACAATTACTGACAAATGCTGAATGAATGAATGCATGAGCAAAACAACATACACATTACTTTTCCAAGAGACTTTATGAAAAGCATTCAATCCTCAAAAAAAAAAAATCTGTGAACATCCTTTCTAGAACATCATGTGATGTATGAATTGTTCTTCTGGCCCAACATAACATATTTAATTGTCAAATGTCTATAGAAAGAAAAGCCCTACACTTGCTAAGTGCCCATTATAAGCCAACTGATGTGTTAAGTGCTTTATATTCAGTATTTAATTAATCTTCACAGCCCCCAGTTAGTCACTAGAACCTCCCCTTTCAGATGAGGACAAATTCAGAGGGAGCTACGGAGCTCACCTAAGGTTTGCATACCTAGTAAAAGGCACACACAACATTCAAACCCAGGAATGTCAGCTCTCACTTTTCTGCTACACCATGCTGCTTCCTCACTTTGGTCTTTACTCAAATATGGTTTATAAATTGTACAGGGGCCTTATCTGAAATAGCATTCACGAGAACTTTCACTCTGTGGCCACAAGTGTCTGCAGAGTGAGGGTCCACTGTAACATAAAACACAATTACTGTTTGCCGACGTCAGAAACTAGATACTGTGCATGACAGATCTTCCCTAGCTCATCTTAACAGCTGTAAGATATCGCAAAGGTTCTACATAGTTACAACATGTAAAAAAAATAAGTCACCCTGTATTTGTATGACTTAGAAATGATACAAAATAAATCTAGAGTCTAAGGCTATAGTTCCTCTCAGAAATCAACGGCCCCTCCATCTGCAGAGTACACACAAGCACTGTGGCTTTCATGTCATGCTCACAGAATGTATGGCACTAAGATCTTGGAACCCTGGACAGTTGTGGGCTTACAAATACACACAAGGTAGCAGATCTATTGAAGCAATTTAAAATAATAGACTCATTTGAACCAAAAGGGGAAAAAATCTACTATAGAAAGAAAATAACAAATCCATTTCTGCCATAGAATCCTCACACTTTTTTACTGAATAAATAATACCCTTTGAGGTTGATGAAAACCTTAGTGAAAATATTTATTCAGTAAACATCTTAATGAAATAAACTGTAATGACTCCAAAGAAACCTAATTTAACAACTTCATAAATTGTCGTGGAAATAAACAGACTCACCACCCGCGAAACATTTGGCTATTATTTGTATGCAATATGTGCAATCTCTAATGTACGTGCATAGATGAAAACATTAACCTCAGTGTTTTAGCCTAAACATGAGCCTCTTTGCTCTGCCACTTCAGGTTAACCTTCCAGCGATTTTTAAACAATCTGACATTTTTTGCAAGTTCTTGTTTCTATAAGGATAGCTATCTAATACCCATTTTCTTAAAAAACACCTGAAAAATGTGTTACAAGGCAAACTTATTTGGAGATAGTTATGTGATAAAGCATGTTTCCATTTTTCTCTCTTTTTTCTATTAGTTATCTATTATTTTTAAATTTTCCATACACAGATTTTTGGGGGGAAAAATCATGAGTTAGTAAAAGGACATCAAGTCTTTTCTCATAAAATGTCTTAATTATCCCTAAGAAAATAAACATTTTTTTCTTACCTAATCCATTTGAATACTTTCCCATGACACAGAAAAAAAAAATAGTATTCTCAATTATGTAACACCATAGCACTCATAGTTACTGTTCTATAAAGTTATTTTTCCACGTGGTAACTCTCCCCCTAAGACTAAGGATTCTAAAAGATGGGCTTCATAATGAAAGAAACAGAATGAAGATACTTTTACAAAGACAGTATCTGATACTATTTAAAGTAGAACTCTGTACAGAACTTCTCCTTTTAAAAGCTATGGCTACAAGCTTCAAGCTTTCTACCAGATCAGGACTCCTTCATTGATGCTTACCTTGCTTAAAGTATACACCGCCCCAAAATAGGCCAAAAACATTTATATCCCCCCTTGCATTTGACCCCACAATCAGACAGACACTGTCCTACTGAGAAAATGACATATTGAAGTCCACATGAAATTAACAGCCAAAGGCAGCTCCAGGGCTAGAATTAAAAACAGGCTTAAGTGTTAAAATACCTCTTTTCTTAGGCCATAGCTCACTTTCCTTATTTCTCTTTCTGTCTCTTAAAGTAATTCTTAACTACTGACTAAGGCTCAGAAAAATTACCCAAAAGTCTACTCTACAAATAAAGTTTGAGAAGTTATATTTAGCAGATTGCTGATTATATTGGACACAATCTTGGTACAGCTTCCTACATACAAAGTCTGGCCATGAAAGGGAATTCTTTTTAGTCTTTAACAGAAAAATAAGTGAGCTGATTAAATATAGATCAAAAACAGTTCTGCCATGAAAAAAGAAAAACAGTTTTTTATGACTTGTAGAAAAAAATGTAGCAATAAACAAAAAGTAATCTGGTGTTTTTCATTCTGGCCTGTAATGGTTATCTATTTATGATTAGATTAAGGGTACTTCTGCTGCTTTCTTTGTGTTTTTCAGTTATTCTCCAATATTTTTAGCATAATCATGTAATACTTTTATAAACTCCAGTTATTTGTTAAATCTTAAACACTACTGAGATATACTCTCCTTTTTATTTACATAAATCACTACTGTGTAGTGAACGGTAACACATTAATATGTTTTAAAAATTATTGATAATTAACTGCAGTCAAAATTAAATTCCGAACTTTAAAACAACTTCTTATACTATCACCTATAGATTATAATACGAAGTCATATTAAATATTTTAAGGTTACTTTCTCCTTTAAAATAAACTGACCAGCCCTGGCTGGTGTGGCTCAGTGGACTGAGCGCCAGTCTGTGAATCAAAGGGTCACTGATTCAATTCCCAGTCAGGGCACACGCCTGGGTTGTGGGCCAGGTCCCCAGTAGGGGCGCTTGAGAGGCAACCACACATTGAGGCTTCTCTCCCTTTCTTTCTCCTTCCCTCCCCCCCCCCTTTAAAAATAAAGAAATAAAATCTTTAAAAAAATAAAAATAAAATAAAATAACCAATGAACTGATAAACATATTTTATATTCATTTGTATCTGCTCCAAAAATTAGGAAAACACCCTGCTTCTTGTTCTAAACCAATCTCCTTTATCCATGCTATTTATTCTTTGTAACTCTTAAAATATATTTGAGGTAACCCCGTCATATGTCATCGCTTTCTCTGACAGCTATATCGGGGCTATAAATATACTGGAATGTGTGTATATGTACATTGTATTTGTACTTAGTATTTCTCATTACTGTGATGGGAGATTATAGAGTGTGGAAGTTCACAAGTTACAAATGTAGCTGAAAGTATAACACTTATCTACGCATCTTGCCATTGAGCCAATAATTGCGATATTCTCTTAAGTAGAAGGGGAAGTCTCATATTGTTTCAAATTTTCAGCCTAAATCTCAATGCTAAGGACAACAGCTGATGGGCTCCTTTCACCTGACCTCAGGACTTGCTACACATGGCCAACCAGTCCAGAGGCCACCTCTGCAGTCCATGCATGAGAAGAACTTGCATTGCAGAAGAAACTTCTTCAAAGAGAATTTTCAGTAGAGAGCAGTGATTCCCTTTCCTTCCCTTTCTATCAGCTCAGAACAAATGCCTAAAACAACCCTTCACACCTTGGGGATCTCTGTAATGAAAGAGGTTGTTAGTCTATTTCCTGGCTAGTTGCTTTTCTCCTGCGGAACCTCATAACCTACTCTGTCGGACATATATGAGTCTGGAGCCTTCCAGCCTCATGGATGCTGCCTGCAATAGTAGAATAAGTCAACTGAGCCTCAGTAAAAGCAGAAATGGGCTACACTTCAGTTTAATGGTGCTAACATGTGAGTTTTCCCATGGAGAATAGTGAGGTTGGAATGAGCCTGAAAGGTCTCCACCCAAATGGGCTGTCTGGAAAGGCACTGAGGAACATCCCAGTGATACACCATCAGAGGACAAGAGCTGAAGGTCATGAGTGGTTATCCAAGACTTGCACACATCCAATAATGGCATGGTGTCAATGAACCCAGCACAAGGTCACCAAAGAACCCATCAGGATATGTATGAGAAAGAGCTGGCCACAAAAACACTGCCACCAGCTACGTGTAACAGCCCTGGCCCTTTGCTGACTCCCGACAACTCTGGAGAAGCCAGAGACATTGGGTAAAAGGAGGAGCAGAGAGAAGAGTTAAACTAGAAATGACCTTTCTTCCTTACTGATGATCACTAAGCCAGGGGTCAGGCTGGACGAAGGAAAACAGGAGAGCCCATAAACTGGCAGGAAAATGAAGTTTTAATTTATACTCTACCAGTTTTCCCAATATTTGAAAATTAGACTGTTCCAATACTTTAAAACAGCTCAAAAGCCATGGGATCTGCCAAAAATAATAAGTCAAAGTAAAAGTGGGAGGAGAATAAAGCTATATAAAACTGTTTTCTGTTTGTGTCTTATTAAGAGCAACTCATTCAGGAAATTAGCTACACTAATATCCAACCTATACAAGATGATCTTATACAGTTAAATCAGAAAGAGAAGATATAGAAAATCAAAATGAGAATTTAACATACCTTCTAAAACTAACTCCAGAAGACTGTCAGAATAGATTAATAATAATTACTATCATTTTAAAAAGCAGCCCTGGCGGGTGTGGCTCAGTGGACTGAATGAAGGCCTGCAGGCCAACGGGTCACTATTTCGATTCCCAGTCAGGGCACAGGCCTGGGTTGTGGGCCAGGTCGCCAGGAGCGGGTGCGTGAAAGGCAACCACACATCGATGTTTCTCTCCCTCTCTAAAAATAATAATAATAATAACAATAATAAAATAAATAAAGTCTTTTTTAGAAAAAGAAGAATACACTATTCACACTACAAAGGGACACACTTTAAATTGAAACACAAATTGGGTGGAAGAAAGGAAAAAGTTACATCATGCATGTTAACAGTAAGCAAAAGACAAGCTGAACTGGCTATATCAATATAATACAAATAGACTTCAACACAGGAGATATTACTACAGACAAAAATGAACACTTCATTGATAGCAAAAGGGTAAATCAGAAAGAATTATACAAGCCTAAGCCCTTCACCTGAGACAATAAGCAAATGGCTCAGGGACACTTAGTCAGCTAGAAGAAACTCCAACTACACGCCTAAAAATCGGAATCTCCCAATTCCCTTTTCAGAGCCTTTTTCATAGAACCAGTATCCCTAATCTGAACTCATTTTACACAAAAGTTCAAGTGCCTAGTAAAGATCAGGCATTCCACCAGGTACTTTCATTTGGGAAATTGATGGTTTTGACCATGTAGGTTGGTTGCTTTCATGTTCAAACCATCAACTTCTCAAATGAAAGTACCTGGTGGAATGCTTGATCTTTACTAGGCACTTGAAATAGCTGGTTTCCTTCCCAATATACTTGAGAGAACTTCACAAAGTTATTTTCCCTGTGTCGGATCCTCAGGCATAAAATATATCCTTTTCGATCTAGATAGAATGAGTTTTGGATAATCACTTTTTCTTCCATTGTGTCAGCTTTGCTCAACTCTTTGCAAGGTCATATGGTCTAAGTAAGTAAAGCAGACAGGGTAAAAATTTCAATGATAATTGAATTCATATCACCTCTTACACTCCAAAATGAGTCATGCAATGGACACATTTTATACCATCCCTCCAAAAAAATTTCAAACATGTCATTTTCTTAAAAGGATGAAACATATATTTCTCTAGATGCTGTGGTTATAACAAAGAGTTACAGCCTCCATACCGAAAGCCCATCCTTCAGTTTAGTTAAGGATTCTTCAGAAAATGAACTCTTAGTCTTTGCTATATAAAGCCAACTCCTATATAAGATGTTCACATATCTTAACAATTTTCTGGATTATTTTATTTTGTTATTGAGGATGTTACAGGAATAGGCATTTACAATCACAAAGTGTCTAGTCAACTCTCCTAAATGTCAAAGTTATAGTCAAGGTCAACATATTTTCAACCCAGGAAAGGGGGTGTCAGAAAGGTAGATAGATACCCCCGTCTGCCTCACTATAACCACATGAAAATTAAGAATAAGACAAAAATTGACAATCAATGTTAAGAAA
Organism: Pteronotus mesoamericanus; assembly: GCF_021234165.1. Lineage (NCBI taxonomy): Eukaryota > Metazoa > Chordata > Mammalia > Chiroptera > Mormoopidae > Pteronotus > Pteronotus mesoamericanus. Next base: position 27,825,693 of record NW_026555105.1, on the reverse strand, counting down.
TGCATTGCTTAACTACCAATTTTAGAAAGAGCAGAATGCATACAAATCCAAAATAGAATGCACAAAACCATGAAATAAAATAGAATAACATCATGGGGACAGTGTCCCCATCTTACCTAATCATTTTAGGACACATTTAAGAGCCTACTATGTGTTGGCTACTGTATAAATCTGATTTAAAAATTGAGAATGAGTTATGATTGCTTGAAAGAGCCAAACGGCTTAAAATCAGTTTATATGAGGTCCCTGATATTTCACGCACATACATAAAGGCATCTCATTGCCTTGACCCATTCTATACTATGTAGCTATACTGGGTTCTGTGTAGAGCGTTTTAAACAAAATATAGCACATCTAAACTAGCAAATTTCTGTGTGGTTTAAGAAGCGTGTGCTATCCTGTTACAAAAGCACTAAATCAAGCAAAATACTATATAGCACTTAATTAAGGTCTCCACACAAAAGAATATTAGAGGAAAAAAAATCACCAACTACCTAAAAAGACTTTAATACATTTCCTAGACTACTTAAAAATTACCTTAGAAATTGAAAGGTAAGAAAAAAGAACCAAAACCATCTTTATTTTGTTTAAAAAAAAAAACTTAGCCCAGAACTTAGACTGATAACAGAGAAATTCAATATGTGCATATAACTTATCAAATTATAAAAGAGGCAATGACTCAAGTTCATAATTATGGGAAATGATTTAAGCCCATTAACATGAAATGTTTCAACTCCGTAAAGGAAGATGTAAAACTAACATAGGTAGGTAGGTAGGTAGGTAGGTAGGTAGATAAGCTAACTAAGGATATACATGATTTACCTAATCACTGTGTATAAACAGAGTTATGAAATTTCAATGAAAGCAAGTACCCTGTAAGTTAAGACAACTCAAATCAAATATATAGGAATATACAGTCAAATATATAGAAACATGTTAAAATACGAAAATTATTGTTTTTGAAATGCTAAAAGAACACATGTGATTTTTATCATTATTCTAGGTCTTTGCCTCAGTAAGACTGCTTTTAGCTGCATGTCCAAGAAACCCCACTGTATCTGTCAGCTCAGGCTGCCATGACAAAATGCCCTGGACTGGGTGGCTTAAACAGCTCTGGAGGCTGGAAGTCCAAGACCAAGGTGCTGACAGGGCTGTTTTGGGGAGCGCTCCTCCCCGGCATGAAGACAGCCACCCACTGGCTGTGTCCTCACATGGCATTTCCTCAGGAGCCATGCTCCACCCCTGGTTCTCTCTCCTGCATCCTATAATATCTGTTTCTTGAAAGGACACCAGTTAGATTGGATTAGGTCCCACTCAAACAGCTTCATTTTAAATTTATTTATCTCTTTAAAAGCATTAATCCCCAAATACAGTCACATTTTGAGGTAGTGGAGGTGAGGGCTTTCACAGGAATTTTGGAGGGGCACAATTCAGTCTATAACACCTATTGAAGGTACTTACTCAAACAGTCACTCCTGTTTCTCAGTTAACAAGAAAATCATAGGTAAGCTGATCATGGCTGATGAAGCCACTGAAGTCAGTCATCAGAAGGCTGGGCACCCCGCCTTCCTGCTCTGGCCTCCTCAGTGCATAGCTCTCACTGTCACAGCCACAGGATGGTGGCTGCCGGTCTGAGGAGCATCGTGCCCAGGTTCGAGGCAGGAAAGGAAGAAATCAGGAAGAAAAAGAAAGGTGTCTCTTTACATCTCACTGGCCAGACCTGTGCCACCTGGGCACTCCTGGCTGCAGGGCGGGCCAAGGAGGAGGGTATTTTAAAGTGGACACATGGGTGTCCTGAACCAAAATCAGAGCTGCATGAAAAAGAAGAGAGGGGAAACTTGGTTCCATGCGTGTCACTGACCAGGGATGTCGCTGGAGAGATTCGGAACCCAGATCTATAGTTTGAATCCTGTCTATACCACTGATCAACTGTGTGACCTTCAGAAAATGCTTTCATGACTCAGTTTTCTGAGTATTAAATGACGGCAATTATGCCTGGCCTGCAGAATCACTCAGAGAATTAAACAGGGCTGCACTCGTTTCTAAGGCCCAGGGGCACATTACCCAAGCCTAAGGGATGCTGGGTTTGGGGCCTAGTCTCTCAGTAAATCACAACATTCTAAAATTCACCAAGTCACCCTGTAAAGACTCCAAAATATCAAAGCACGGACGTCATTTCTTTACCATGTGACTTTTTATGTTTCCCCATCCACAGGGTGGCCTGGGAGCCCACAGACTACTGAGAGACAGACAGACAGACAGACAGACAGAGGCTTCCTCTCTGATGGTCTGACACCAGACGTGAGGCAGGAAGCCCTGACACCCTAGCATTTGTGCTCCTTGCATTCTAGGAGTAAATGGGGAGGGATTTCTCTTGAGACAGTTGAGACCAGAAACCCTACTCAGAAGTGAAGTACACCTTCCAGGTGAGATAAGCCTTCACACCTCTCCAACAAAGCTGGAAAAGCCTTGCTTGAGTAAAAAGGGAAACAATTCTAGGTTTTTAAAAGGAGTTGACCTCTCTTAATGAGGAAGTGGGTTCCTCCTGGTTCTCAGTCTTGATGTAAAACCTGTTGGCCTGCCATACTTACACATTCAAGCTGGGAAAACAAAAATTAACATGTAGCAGAGGAAATCAGGAGAGCCTGGCACAATGAGAGTCACTTTCAGGATAGGTGTTAATATCCAAATCATCTTTGCTTTTAAGTTCCCTCCTTTCCTTCTGGTTGCTGCACAAGAAAGCTCTGCATGTTACTTACGACAGATGGAAGAGGAACTTTAACCAGTTACTTAGAAATTCTTTCAAAGGGAATAAAAAAATGGACAGAATGAGGCAAGACTTAAGATTCTCAGAGGACCTCATAGGTCCACAAAGACTAAATAAAAGGAAATAGTCTCTGTCTGTATTTCCAAAGTGCTATTGTGGAATATTATCTCAATAACTGCAATAACTAAACTATAATCCTTCTAAATGTTGTCTCCATTCAAGTTTGAATAATGATATATCTAATAATTAACATACTTAGCCAGCAGTTTTTCAACACAAAGTTAAAAGAAATTTGCTACATTAAAAGGATGCCAATTGTGAAGAAGAAACCTCTTAAACACAACTGACATGCCAAGTCTGGGGAGGAGGGCACAATAAAGGCTGTCACAGTCATTATTTTCATAAGATTCAACTGACATCAGGAATAAAATGCTCCCTTTTACCTTGGGAATTAAAACATGCTCTTAAAAACAATATTCAGCAGAATATATTCCTTCAATTAATAACACCTCTCTTGCTTTCTCTATTTGGCACTGATATATTCACAGGTCATTTCAAAAATAAAATGCTAAAAGAAAATAATACAGAGCATTTTTATATTACCCAGAGTCCTACTTAATAAAATAATCTGATTAAATAAGTGCTTTTTTGCTCTACATATCCAGCCAAGTTTGAAATAAGGAAATGTCTCTGATTCAGAGTTCTAACACACTGTAAGAAAAATAAGCATAACTTGATTAAAATTGAACTCATAAACAGAAAAAAACTGTGAGAGTGTGCCCATCAGGAATCAATGGTAAAGTAATCTTTAGAAGAACGTCTCATCTGGCCCTAGTTTACTAATAAATTACAGTATCAGAATTTCTGTTAGCACAAATAATGAATATAGAGTTTTCAAATTAATGATCATCTTTCCAAATGGATCACTGTGCTACTTCCCAGGGACCAGTGTAAATAATCATAGAATACTTTTTCCCCTCCGTAATAAGTCTGCAGATGGCTTCAATTTATTAAGCATGGCACCTCTTCTTGCTTATTCATCAAACTGCTCTCCTAATGTGCCCGGTCTGCAGAATTGCAATAATGGCATTTAGTTATTCATTCATTTAAGACACATTAATTTAGTCCCTAATATCCAGCAGATTCTCCCCTTCCCTGAGAAAGTCGTACTGCAGCGAATATTTGTACACCATTCAACAGGAGGGCTGAAGTGGGGCCTGCAACCTGGAGCTGAAGTCAAGGAAGGCTCTGTGGAGAAAACGGCCACTGCGCAAGGTCTGTGAAGGCCTGTAGGGCTCAGCCAGTTGAAGAAGGTTAAGTGCAAAGTCAGCAAAGGCACTGTGGCCACAGACTTTATGTTCTTGGAATTTTAATATAGCTTAGTATAGGTGACGCAACTAAAGGATTTAAAACTTCATTGTAGTAATTCAGCCATGGATGGCTTATATTTGGCAAGTTAGAGAAACTGAATTAAGTCTTAAAAGCAATAGGGAGTTGTTGAAGCATTTCAGAAGTAATGCTATAACAAGGTTTGTTTGGTGCAAATTACTTTAGCTGAGTATGAAGAATGAAGTAAAGGGGCAAAGATGTAAACTTATAAAGTAGCTCTTTATTTGTCCGTCTCTTCTGTAAACCCCTGAGGACAAGAGCCCTTGCTGGCTATTACGGTACCTTATACTGACTTAGTAACCAACAAAATACATGACTGGTAGAAGGAATGAGAAAGAGAGTACAACAGGGAAACTGACTGAAAGGCCCTGGAACAATCAAGGCATGGAACAGGAAGGGCACAAATTTAGGCAGTGGCAGGGAACAGGAGTGAAGGGGAGTGAATGGAAATGCAAGATATTAATGGATAGATGTAACAAATCGGTGACTGTTGCCTGAACATTTAGAACCCAGGATGAGACATAGGTTTGCAGTAAAGTTGAGAAGAACTTCTGTTTTGGACACACTGATTTGAACATACCCACAGAACTTCAATGTGAAGATTCTAGCAAACAACTAGATATAACAAGTGGTCAGGGATATAGGAACATGAGTGAACAGGTGGTTTTACGAATGGTAGAAGTGGATAAATTATTTCATGCAGAAAGAGTCTATAGGGTGCGAAAGTCAAGAACAATGTGAAGACCTCCCAAAAATACCATGTTAATGACTGGGTGGTAGTGGAGAGGTTTGTGAAGCTCTGCCCCTAACATATGAAACCAATATAGAATGGACAAGAAAGCTCTCGCAGTCAGGGACTTCAGGGCCCTAGCAGGGTAATAACAAAAATGAATTAATCTAGTGCAATCCCTTCCGGCTGGAGAAGTGATGTGATGTCCCCACAGCCACCAATGCAGGGAATTTGCACAGCAGCAGTTTGCAAATAGCTACTGTCTTGGTTTCTTATCCCATAAAATTTGAGGATAAGAAGAGATGAACTCTAATATTCCTTTCAGCAGTATGAGTTTATGATTCTAATCAAGTTTCATTGCTTGTTCATTCAGGACAAACCAAACAGAGCAGTCTTCACCTTTTCAAACAACAGGGCCAAGAAAAAAAGAGAATAAATAAGCCTGAAATCTGGGAATCTGACTGCCATGCTGAACAAATGGGAAAATACAGCTTGTTCATTCCTACTTGGTGATGCTAATGATTCTGTTAAATTGACTTCTTTGAAGGAAAATTACTGTTAATAACCTTAATTTCCTCCTAGTCTCACCCCCTGGGTACCTGACATTTTAGATAAAATATTTTCATAAAATATTAAAGGCAAAGAAATTATATCTTAGGTATCCAACATCATGTTGACAGGCTTTATGAATCCCTTCTGCCTCTTCTGTCTATAACTTACACTTTTGGTTTTTTGGTAAATACATAAAGCTTCTCATTCTACGCATTTCCCAAGAAACACAATCCATTCCAAATAAATATTATTTAAAAAATTTTAAGTTACTCTAAGACCCACCACAAATATTACTGATCCCAGACACGTGGCGCTATAGAACATTCCCAACTTCAATTTCAATTTAATCATCGTAGCTGCAGTTTTCCTTTCCTCATCCACAAAACCAGACCATAGGCTTCACACCCTGACTTGCCCTCTCACGCACGCACACCTCTGCTTTGGAATGGCAGATGAGTGGAGTCCGCTATCTGCCTCCCCAAACCTGTTTGCCACCCTTCCCCACCCCTGCATCCTGACCCTTGCCCTCTGGCTTCTGTCTGGATTTAGCTAATGGAAGGTACCAGCCAGAGTTTGAGGGGCAAGAGGACAGTGAGGTAGGCCCACATATTCCCCTGCTGTCTCCCTGCAGAGACACGACAGGTCGTGTCTCCCTACAAAGGGCACAGCTCTGTGGGACAGCCTTTTTTGACTCCCCATCGTTGCTATGTCCATGCACCCTGGTTGTGTTCCCTACACACCCCCACACCTTCTAAAGGATCCTTTGCTAAGCCCTCCTCAGAGGACTTGGTCTACACATGCTATCTGTTCCCCGGGAGGGCCCTGAATGGCACATCGGTGATCAGGTAGGGTCCTCCACTGTGGCTTTCACGGACATTTTCAAAGGAAATCATTTGTAAACTGTAGAACACTATAACATTTCCATGAGCAAAACCTAGTATAGACTTTCTTGAGTATGCAACATTTCATTGCCAAGGAAATATGACTGAATCCTACCATATTTCTACAATTCACAGTGTGCTGTAAAAATAAATATGCAGAAGGCATACAATCAGAATCTCAATGTCGTTGCCAACCAAACCAGAATTTTTCTTAAAAATGGATGTCTGGAGAAGTAGAAGAAAGAAACAAATCCATCTTTGAGAACAGAAACAATATTTCATTCTCTGCTCTTTATCCATATCGAGATTTACTAGTGGTGATTCCAAATCTTTCAAGAGATATCACAAAATTCTAAAACTAAAAAGACTAATAATTATTCATTTCATAGTTTGATAGCAACTATAGTTGTCAAAGTTGTCACTTCTGAAAATAGTTGGAAATCAATGACCTAGATTTTCTGTATTTTTCCTTCTACCTTTCTAAATGAAAATGCAGTATAATTTCTAATTTATATAGCCCTTTGTCTGTATATCACTTCTAAATATCATGAAAATTTACTTCGCTTATCTATTAAATAGTAAAACTCAATAAAATAGCATTATCTCTAAACCTTTTCAATCTCTAAGTAGAAAGTAAAAGATTCTTAAATAATTAAGTATTTGGAAGTCTAAAGCTATAAATATACCTGGACAGAATTTTTAGCAATGAAATTAACTTGATTTTCCCAGTTCATTATCAGCCTCTGTTGGCTGTGCAAAGCCTCACTTCTTTGACCACATATTCAAGGGTGCTTATGACATGTCCCAGCGTGAGGGGACCACATTTTCACAGCTTACCAAATTGATTAAAGTACAGGCTTTCACCTTTGATTCTACAAGATCTCTCTTTGCTAAACAGTTTTCAAATTAGGCTCTTAAACGGTAAATTCTTTTTGATTAAGTATTGTATTTTCAAAGAATTTTAAGGACAGAGACTGTTTCTAAAGTCACTTCCTAATGTACTGTATATAAATGAAATCTGATTGAATTAGTAAAGCAACGTAACAATGTGGGACATGCTTCAATTAGAGGATATGTTCATAATCTGAGGTTCCACGAGATAGAAATTTCATGGTGAACTTTTTTAAAGGCAGTTTGGCAGTGCTCTCTCGAGACGTAAAACGTGCGTATCCTTTCGACCAAATAATTCTCTTTCTATGAATTAAGCTACAAGAAGTTTTCACACATGTGCCCAAAGATCTAGGTACAAAGATATTCAATCTTTCAGTTTGCAACACAGAAAACAGGAGAATGGCTGAATAAAATATGGTACATCGATATTACCAAATTTTGCATAATGTTAGGAAGAAAAAGATAACTAGTATACTGACATGAAAAGATCTCCATAACATACACTCATGTGGACAAAAGCAGGTTCTAGAAAAATGTATACAGTATGATCCAGTTTATGTAATAAGGACAGTATAGATGCTTATATATGTAAATGCATAGAAAAAGAAGAGGAAGAAGGCACTCTAAGCTGTTGCCAATGGCTATATGTGGGTATGGGTGTAGGTGGGAAAGAGTATTTTACATTTTGCTTCTGTATTTTTGCATTATCATTTCGATGGGAACATTAATGTACCATATACATCATTGTAACCAATGAAAATTTAAAATTAATAGAAATTCTAGGGGCCTGTGGTACTATGTCCAGTGACAGTGCATCAGCGGATGTGAGAGAAATCCATCCAAACCCCACCTGGAAAGGAATTTCAATTTCACGTGATCCAATGGGACATCTTATTTAAGAGCCAAAAGGAAAATGCAGCTGTTAAGTAACTGCACATGGAAACCCTAACCTGCAGGAACAGATCTACATTGTACGTGTCCGAGACAAAAACAGCAACTACCAAAAGGCAATGAGGACGTTCTTGGACTGGTTAGACTTCTAATCAGTGACATAGGCACGAAACCCTCCACGTCCCCATAATTAAAGTCACCCACTTCATACTTAAGTGTCCTTCAGTGGGCACCATGAAGTAGAATAGAAAACCAAGTTCTGCCTCCCTCAACTTTGTATATCTCCTAACCTCTTAGAAAAATGAAGGTGGAGACAAACAGGCAGAAATGCAAAATCTAAAATTCACGTGCACTGTAAGTAAATGGCCACAACAACCTTTGTAAGAATTTAACAGGAAAAACCAAAAGTGTGAATAAAGAAGACATCATGCTTACTCACAGGTGAAACTACTGACATTTTCTAGTACACAGTATTTCCAAGCACTTACAGTTGACAAAAGGCTCCAAACGGGAGCTCATGGACCAAATTCATTCCCTAACTGCAATTTGTTTGGCTGGCCACCCCATGGGCTGGCACGTTTGTTTTATTTTAATTATTCCTAAACATTTTAAAATAAGATCTCACACTTAAATAAACCTGGATTTCCTGCTTCTCTTGAAAATGTAGCGGTGCTGGCAACTCTGAGCCCCATGCCCACCTGACAGAAACCTGTCAGACCTTCACGGCAGGTGCTCCCAGGGAAGGGGCAGGCTGGCACTTTGATGGCCACAGCAGCCCCACCGCTCCCTAAGGTCTCGGACACCTGGGCGGCCGCATGCTGCTTACCTGACCTTTCAAGAAATCAGAGTGTGCCACACCCTGATGGAAACCATGAGGAACCTCATCGCGCAAAAGCTGGCCCTCCAGAAAACACATCCTTTTCTGGGCTCCCCCAGAGTAGCACTCAGTAACTTTCCTCACCCAGCCTCCTGGCTCGCGCAACTGCAGAAACCAAAGCACCTAGAATTCGATGAGGACGCGTGGCTGTATCCTCAACTTCCTGTTTCAATCCCATTTCACAGCAGAATTGCCAGAAGCTTCTCAGTCATATCTCGGCCCAGTCCCTTCAAATAATGGTTATAAAACTTTTCATTATACCAAATGTTTCAGCGGCACATACTTTGGTGGCACTTAACACAGTACCAGGGTTAAAAGTTGGAGTTCTAGTGTCGGTCAACCTGGGCTCGAACCTCATCTCTAATTTAAACTCCCGGAAGTAACTTGACTTTTCCAAACCTCAATTTTTCCAAATATAAAATGGTTTTATTAACCACCAAAAAACGCTGTTGGGAGGATTAAATGATGGGGCACATTTTAAGTGTTCAACGGATGTCTGTTGTTTTGTTATTGTTGTTGCTATTACTATATAAAGCAGAGAAGTTCGGTGCTCCGCCTGAGGCCTTCTGGGAACACAGGAACCATGAACTCTCCTACTAAACATCACATTCCCAAATTATCCTAGTGGATGCCTCTTTCCTTCCAGGCCTAAGTGGCTTAGATGGCTTTTTATAAAAACCTACTTGGGAGACACAGGTGCCCTGGGGGTAGCATCTGGCTTACTGAGTTCCATTTCAAAAACTCAGTCACAGAATTTTGAGGCAGTTAGGGATGAGTAAATGTTAGGTCCCTCTGTCCAACTGCAGTGACAGAGTTAGGCAAGTCCAGAGGACGATCTGGCACATCAGAGCGGCTCTAAAAGGTGAGCGAACTTTCTGTACTTGACAGGGGGGCTAGAGCGTCCCTTATTAAAATGTTTATAAGAATTGACAAGCCCACTTAGTATGGCTAGGTCAACGGCATTTGTCCCCAAGGAGGAGGAAAATGGGAGGGTGAGCAGCGATGCTAGTAGTATTCGCAGGAGGACTAATATCAGTTGTAGCAACAGCAGTAGTAACACAGCCAGCATCATTCATGGTTCAGGGCCAGGCACTTTTTGTCCTTTTGGGTTATTCTCCATTTACAGATGGGGCAACTGAAGCTCGGAGTGGATGCCCAGGGTCACCCAAAGAATATACAACATGGTCAAAATTTGAGCTAAGGTCTGGCCAGATTCCAACACCCGCAGGTGTCAGCAACTTTACACTGCTGATAGCAAGCCCAAAGTGCAATGTCCCACTTTCCCGCCCAGCTACCTCCACAAGGAAGTGTTTCTAGAGCAGTTGTCCTCTACCTCAAGCACGTTACAAACCCCCTTTCACTCTGGTGAATCCTATAAACCCTGCTACTCAGCCTAAATTTTTAAATGCATAAAAGCTAGTACAAAGGAAGCCAATTATACTGAAATATCAAAATAATTTTTTAAACTGGACACACGGTAATATACGTGCTTCTTTTTCAACCCATTAAATGCCAAGATCAGCAGTAACTCTAATACCTGTCCTATCATTTGAAAGTAAGTGAAAATAAATATGTAATTCATTTGCCAGCTATATTCATGGACCCACCAAACTCCTGAGGTGAAGAACGCCTGTTCTAAGGACAGAATGAGGTTATCAGTCTGCTGGTCTGTGATCTCTTCTCTCTGGATGTGCTGCTTAAAATTAATTACTTTGAGTTCCTTTCTCCCTCCTGTTCTAAGGAAATGGCTACTTCTTTGTTCCTATCAGGGAGCCAAAAACATCTTTTAACTGTTCTAGAGAAAAGAATGCTTTGAGAAAGGCAACGTATTTTTTTTTTTAATCCTCACCTGAGGACATTTTTTCACTGCTTTTAGGGAGAGAGGAAGGGAAAGAGAAACATTGATGGGAAAGAGAAACATTGATGCGAGAGAGAAGCATGATTGGTTGCCTCCAGAACCTGTCTGGACCAGGGATCGCACACGTCCAGACCTGTGCAGGGGGGATCCTACACACCCCAGACCAGGAACCAAACCTGCAATGTAGGTACGTGCCCGGAAGGGGAATCAAACCCGCAACCCTCTGGTGATCGGACCAACTGAGCCACACCAGCCAGGGTAAGACAGGGTATCTTAAAGTGATGATTTTCCTGGCCCAAGGGCGGCTCAGTAGCTAGAGGTGGAATTTCCTCAGCACACCAAAGGATCATGGGAGAAGAGCTGTGAAGGAGATGCCCAATCAAGGGCATAAGATAACACTATCTTGGGGTCACAGGTTGCGTGACCTTCTCTTTGAAGGTTTCACAGGTAGTAGGCAAGAGAGGTGTTCAGAGAAAATACTTCTTCAGATGTATCCTTTTCAACTATTTTGATTCCAAAAAGAAAAGGAAAGAAAAACTAGAATGGGTTCATGCAGGGAAAATAAAAACTCTGCTGGTCATTCATCTTCCCGTACATAAGGATCTCCAAGCTGCAGTTTGGAAGGTAGGGCATTACTGCTTTTGTCTCCCCTATGAACCTGCGTTCCACCTTCCGCATGTGAAAGCATCCAAAGGCATGAGCTTCCAGCCAGCCTTTTAGAAAGTGGGATTTGGAGGTGGTTGTTGCAAACAAGTGAAATGGCGTTGAGAAAAAAAGTGACTCACTCTGAGGTGATTTTTTTTTTTTAAATAGGCCTAATTCCAATAAGGACTATTTCACTCAACTAATCAATAATGCATTATCACCTGGCTTTACTTCCACTAGGGGTAAAATAAACTCATTTTTACATTTGGTTAGCTAAAGCAGGGGTCCCCAACCTCCGGGCAGCGGACCAGAACCGATCCAGGCCTGTTCAGAACCGGGTTGCACAGTAGGAGATGAGCTTGAATGCAGTGCGCTTCAATCATCTGAAAACCACCCCCCCCCGCCCCCCGCCCACAACTCATCTGTGGAAAAACTGTCCTCCAGGAAACCAGTCCCTGGTGCCAAAAGGGTTGGGGACTGCTGAGCTAAAGAACCACAACCCCTGAATGTACAAAAAAACCTTTATATCATTCTAAGGCATAACTAGATAAGTAATATCACATCTTGAGGAAGTATTTCTCCTTTAAAGGGGGAGGCTTTATCAAAAGAAAAACTATTAAACAGAAAAACAAATATACAGGAAGGTAAGAAAGACCTACACAAGGTTATTATATTTCCGGGATATTACAGGGAAATTGAAAAATGCAGGATGGATAGCACTGAAAATTAAGCAGTGTCCTCACAAACACAGTTAACATTTGCACACCAACAGCAAAACCACAGAAAGTCCCTGCTGTCAACTATTAGCAGTGAAAAGCTATTTATTTCTCCATAGGTGGATATCCTTTTGACAGAAACTAATAAGGCCTACAAGTTCGCATTACAAGGTGAAAAGCAACTATTTTAGAAACTACAGTCTGGTCATGAAATACCAACTATGATCATTAAAGCAGCTCCATTAGTCCTTGACCTCATTCTGCATATCAAATGCAGAAGTTCTTGGTTTCACAGAACTCACTGTGATAGTATATTAAAAACGTAGGTCATCAGTGCTAATAAACATGCTACTTCATCCTTTATACATGTTCACAAGTGACGATAATGTAGCCACAATCTACTAAATAATTTAAGTTTCAAAGAATATTTTTGCTTTCCAAAAAATATCTGTGTTCACTATTAAGTGCATTTGTGGAGAATATGAGAAATACATAATCTTTCTTTCCCATGACTATATCACCTAAATGATCCAAAATGATAAAATTTATTGTCAACATAAGATTTTAAAATTAAAAAATGAAATGAACTTGGCAGCCAATTATTAATATATTTTTAAATAATCCAGAAACATTATTCATTAATTATGACATTTGAGTGTGCAGGCTATATCTGACAGTTTAAGGATAAAAATGCAGACAGAATTAAGAAGCTAAGTCCACTTATAATCACATCCTTTCACAAGTTAGTTAGCAATGTGATCAGTTCAAAAAAAATAACACAGCAGCACTGAAGCTCAATTTCACCTCAGTTTTAACTTGGAGGGAGGGTGGATTAGGGACGAATAGTAGGCAAGCACTTAGTGATCATTTCAATTCCTAATAAATCAAATCCCCAAACGGATTTAGTTGTGTCCTAGGAAAATACCATGATCATTTGGGTTGCCAAATATAACTGTTCCATGTTGTCCAAACCAACAGTATACATTAATCTGAAGACAGTTAGATATGTTCTTGTGATCAGCAAGCAGTATGGGCACAGGCTAGGTCCCTGCTGGGGATGAAATAGCCCAAAGAGATGATATACCTGTTTAAAAACCCATTTCTGCAAAAGCTTTTCAGTAACCCTTAACATTTTTTCAACTCCCGTTTTTCATTATCTCATAATGAAAAAAAAAAAAAAACACCACCTTAAGATTCCACGGCACAGGAGTAGTTTAACATCACTCACATTTTCAGGCATAAAAATATAAAACTTAGAAAAGAGTGTTTTAGAACAAAGCTCTTCTGTGTGGGTGTGCATTTGTAAAATAAAGGTAGCATTATCCCGACAGATATAAATGTGTACCCAGTGATCAAATGGAGTCCTAGAAATTCTGTTTTGACAGTTACTTGCAGAATAGCATTTTCACCAGTGATTAATTCAGAACTGGGTAATCAAAACTACTTTTGGATGGTTGAGCAATAATATAGTTGGAGGGAAGTATAATCGCTAATCAAATACAGGGTACCTTTAGACATGTCATAATATATTACATGCAAAGGGTTACTCATTCTGGCAGCAAAAGTCTCATGTACATAAAAATGACAATTAAAAAATTCTATTCCATTTAAAAAGTGGATTTTTATGAAAACAGGTGTTCTCCCGAGATGGCAATCATTGATTAAACTTCTATAGTTCAAAAGGAAGATGATATAATAAATTAAAACACCAGCTGAAAAAATGTAAGACTGTCCTATGAAAAAACACAGCATTCTAGATTACATAACAGGGATAATGGAGATTAAAGCACAAGCCCCTGTCCAGCTAGATCATTTATTCTTTCCCACGATGCTGTAACTTAGATCACTGAAGTTTGAAGAGTACATAATATTAGGTTCTAACTTAAAGCTCATATTTTTTAAACCAAAAGTCTTGAAAGAAATTAAAAGGAAAATTAAAATTTTACGCAAACACACACAATTTTTTTTTCTGGAGAACACAGTTCCTTAGACACTTTCTTAACCTCCTTGTAGACTGCCCAGGTAAAGTCACCAGTTGCTTTCCTTGGTCCTGTTTACTTTAGGAATCTGATTTCTCTTTAAAGGAGAAACTCAATTCTAACTTAGATATTATACAGCTTGCCTATGTCTGAATGGCATTTTTGCCAGCCACACAGAATTATTAAACGTCTATCTCCACATACACATAATTTATAGACTAATATGCATCACATTTATGGCGAAAATGGAGACCTTTCATAAATGTTTCCATCAAAACTAAATTCAAACACCTGCTTTAGAACAATAGCTACAATCACTGTTGTTGTTTTTTTTAATTGAGGGTCATCTCTCAAATACACACATATTTATGAAAATATCATGGACATTTGCATTTTTCTTGAAAAATTCTAGTTTTATGAGTCTGGACAAAGTTGTACTCAGACATACTTGGAAATAGGCAAATGCCATATTCCCATACGTTACTGCCTACGAAGTCTACAGTCAGAAAGACTGTACTAAATAGACAGGGTCTAATGAGTTAAAGGAAAAGGGAACTTTAAAATTCTGAAAATAAGATCACCTTTAGTCTCCATCACTGGTATGCTTTTAGGAGGCCCGAACATTAACCTCAACGTGGGCTGGCCTGTCAGTGTTGTTTTAAGTGGAAATGGTCAGTCATCTATTATTTTCCCAGAAGAGGTAAGAAGATCCACACGCATACACAATTACATGCGTTGCACAGTGCCAACTATTTCCAACCAAAATAATCACATACACGTCGGGCCAAGCTATTTCTAGTCAGAAGCGGTGAACGCCTGGACAGAGTGTGAGGAAACCCAGCACGCGATGCTTACGGGGCAAGAGGGTAACGGTGGGGACCCCAGCCCCCTGCGCGCACAGGAAGCCTCGCACCCCGCACCTGCACAGACTCCCTGGCAGGGCATCCGGGTGCGCGCGCGCGCGCGTCCGGGACGCAGCCGCCCGGACCAAACAAGCCCGGCGGGCCCCGGCAGGCAGGCGGGCGCATCCTCCGGCGGGACCCGAAATGCCTTTTCCTACCTGTCACTTTGCCTGGAACTGCTGCCGGGGATGCGGCCGCCGCCGCCGCCTGGAGCCCCCGAGTGTGTGCGCGCGTGGGTGCGCGCGTGGGTATGAGATCTTGTTGCCGGTGCAGCTCACTTACTGCTCCCAGCGCCACCGCCCCCTCCCCCCATAAGAGCCGGTCGCCAAGCCCCCTCCCGGAGCTCCCGGCCCCGCCCACCCGCCTGCTCCCGCCCCCCACTCCCGCCTCCCTTCTCCCGCCTCCCCGCCTCCTGGGCGCTCGGTCCGTACCTCTGCGTAGGGCGGGGGTCTCCGAGGGCTCCTCCGCGAAGCGGCGCGTAGCGCCAGCTCTCTTCGCCTGCCTACCTGCCAGGCTTGGTGTGTCCCTGGCTCTCGGCCCCTCCGCCCCTCGGTGGCCCGCCGGTATCCCCCTTCCCAGCCCCCGAGCCTTTCTCCCTGTTCTCGCCTCCCGGCTCCAAAGCCCAAGCTGTCGCCTCGCAGCCCCAACCTGCCCAGGCTACGGAGCATGCCCAGTGCGGCGCGCCCGGGCTGGGCTGGGGGTGGGCAGGGGCCGGGCGGGCCGTCCGGCTGCCGCGAGCCTGCGGGGCGGGGAGGGGGTATTGGTCGGGGAGGAGGGAGCAGCCTAGTGACCCCGGCCGGCCGCCGGGGACGGGTAGTGGGCCCAATTGGGAGAAGGTGGGTGGGGCGTCTGGGGAAGCTGCCCAGCTGCGTGCTACTCGAGGGTCTCCCCGGCCGACCCCCGGACCCAGGACGGCGGCACTTGCCCCAGTCCTAGAGTCGAGTACCCAAAAGGTGTTGTTGGGCGCAGACCTTGTGGGGAGCGGCACTCTCTCCTTGGGAGAGCCGAATCCCCCCAGTGGACCATGGGGCGTGGGTGGATGTAAAGACTGGAGGAGTGTCAGGACTGGCGAAAACTGGTGCCCCGAAGCCTGGGGGCGCGGGGGGGTGTTCACTAATTTGGTTTGATAAACAAAGCGCATACATCGGCATTGTTCTAAACGCTTTTTATTTCTGTAATCCTTAAGTCTTCCAAAACTAGAACTACTGTTATCTCTCCTCTCTCTCTCCCCCGCCTCTGTGTGTGTGTGTGTGTGTGTGTGTGTGTGTGTGTGTGTGTGTGTGTGTTTCCTCTAGGCTTAAAGTGAGCTACAGAGAGATGAAGTGGTTCCAAAAAGTCTTCCCCCAAGTGCAGCCTCGCAACGCAAACCCCGCAGACTTTGGTCCCTAGGATGCTGGGGCGCTGCTCTAGCCAGTTGCCGGCTCACCCCTGCTCTACAACGGCCGCCAGGTGACTCCAAACCACCCTGGCAATCAGACCCTACGGTGTTCATTCTGGCATCGCCCGCCTCTTTGTGTGGACCCTCCCAAAGGGCTGCTCCCGGACTCCCAGGAGGGATCCTTCCTCTCCTCTCCCACCCTTCCTCCTCTCGGCTGGCGGCCACCAAAACCCGGAGACGTGGCACCTGCGCATTGGGGACTGGGGCCATGCTCGCAGCTGAACTGGGCATGCTCAGCCGCCCGTGCAGGTCCGGCTGGCCAGGAGCAAAGAGTGAGGCTGGCCACTCCTGCAGTGTGAAGAATGGAGGGACAATGCATGCGCAAACAATAGTCCGAGCTCCAAAGAGGCAGAGTCAATTGTACGTGCAAAAGACTTGTTCTCCTGACACATCCTGGACTTTTCTAGGCAGGGCAAAGCGGGAAGGGGGTTGGGGAGGGCGGGATCGAAAGTTTACCAATGGGACATCCTTCAACAGGAGAGGGTCCAATGACAACTACGCAGGCTAAAATCTGCAATTTTAGCTGAGACCCGAAACAATTCTTAAGCGGTTGAGCCTGTCTGCCTGTGAGAAAGCCCCAAAAAATAGCCTAGACCAAGTTCCCTTGCCAGGTTGGAAAGGAAATAAAGATCTCAGGGAAAGGCTGGGTGGCTCCTCACTGTTCAGGGGGCTTCAGGATGTGATGATGTTGAGCGATGAAGCCAGGGTGTTATGGCAGCCCTTCTCAAACCATAATGTGCACTCGAATCTGCATTTTTATCTTCTTAAAATGCAGATTTTGATTCAGCAGGTCGGGGTGGGACCTGAGATTCTGCATTTCTAAGCTCCCATGTCATGCTGATGTTACCAGTGTTCAGATCAGACTTGGAGTAGCAGGAGTGCAGGGCCTGTTCTCTGTATTTAAGACAACCATGGTTTAGAAAGGATAAGCCATTTGCCCCAGGTCACACTGCCAGTAAGCAGTGTAGCTAGTTTGAAATCCAGTTCTCCCCAACTTCCTGGGTATGTCTCCTTATTCCCTAACCCCATAGACAGATGGACTAGAAGGTGCCATCTATGCATCTTGACTGTTTTTACCAGTTGAATTTAATTGAGTACATAGTATACCGAAACATATCCCTCAGGGTCTGCTGTGTAAAAACCTCACCAAAACTTATTGGCCTAAAACAACTATGCATTAGCTCACAAGTTTGTGAATCAGCAGTTAAGACTGAAATTAGCACAGCAGTTTGTTTTGGGTGTTTTTTTTTTTTTCTGTTGGTCCATGCATGTAGTTGCAGACATGGGGAGCGTGGAACCTCATCCCAAAGTTAGGATGATAGGGTTCCACTTCCATATTGCTTCATCACATGGTGAGCTCCTGGTCCCCAGCAGCGAGGGAAGACAAGCCCTAATTTTAAGTAGCATATCTCCTTTTGCTAATGTCCTATTGACCAAAGAAAGTGTGGATGAAAAAGGGCCACATGCTAAACCTGACGAGCTCAGGGGAGGCCTGCCCTGACAGCCTTGCAAACTCGGAGACCTAATGTAACCCCAGTGGGTGCTCTGAGGTGAAAAACGTCCTAACTAAAAGCAGGTCATGGCAGGCAGTCTGGTCCTAGGCTGAAATCTTCCCTGCAAAAGTCAATCTTTACCTCACTTGAGCCTGTCTATTGTCTTTTTGCATCTATGATAATATTCCTTTGGAATGTCAAGATGACTTCCCATTTTCCAAACCCCTTGGGCACAACCACCGCATCAGAGCAGAGACCTCGAATCCCCTCCCTGTTATTGTTTTCTTGTTCATTGTTGACTGTTAACTATCCTGTACCCGCCTTTGTAAAAGAAGTATGTGTCTATCATGTTACTTTTTATCCAATCCCAGAGGTCCCCCCGCCTTTTGTTTTCTCCCACCTCCCTAATTTAGCACCAATGGATTTCAGGTTTCACTTACGGTTCTTCAATCCATTGAGGTTTTACTTCCCTGCAATTGTCATCAGTTTGGCTCAAGTAAACTCACAAATGACCACATTCAGATTCAAAGCATGAAAAAAATAATCAACTTCATTTTTTGATGAGAGAAGGTGCAAAATAGAAAGATTGCCTCCCTAATCTACCACTTCCATAAAACTAGCCCTTCTGTCTTAGAGTTCACTCAATATTATAGATTAAGCCTATCTTTAATTTTACAAATTGGTGAACCAAAGCACAGCACTCTTTTGTTGTTAGTGTTAGGACTTTAATATTGAGTTTATTAAGGAAACTCAGTGGGGTAAAAACACTAAATAGCGAGCTTTTTTTCAAAATAATAATTTCAATTGGATTCTGCTAAAGTTCTCTTTCCCTCCATTTAATTACATCTTATACAGTCATTTAGTCAACAAACATTTTTGAAATGCCTTTTTAAACCAGGCACTATTCTTTGCCCAGGATACTGAGGTAAACAAAAGAGATAAATCATTGCCTGTATGAAGCTTAGATGCTATCAGAGGAGACAGACAATGAATAACATATTAAAAGTATACGACATCGATTATTGTTAAGAACTGTGGTGAAAGGAAAGGCAAAAGCTTTCCTGAGGTGCAACATTTGAGTGGATTCCTGAATGAAGAGAGAGAGAGGCGAATATGTATGTGAGTGTGGGGAAGTGTTTCCAGCAGAGGAACAGCAAAAACTGTGACAAGAAAGTACTTGGGATGTTCAAGAAACAGAGTGGAGGCCAGAGTGGCAGAGAGAGGCACAGAGGGGGTGGAATTTAGGTCCCAGGGGCAGCCATGGGCCTGGCCATGTAAGACCACCTAAAGGACTTTGAACCCATTGGAAGATGAGATGTTGATCAGGGTGGGGACATGAACTGATCAATGGTTCAGAGAGCTTGCACTGAGAATGCCCATAGAGCATACCGATGGCAAACAGACAGGAAAAGATGCTCAACATCATTAATGATCAGAGAAATGAAAATTAAAACCACAATGAGGCATCACCTCACACCTGTCAGAATGTCCATCATGATAAATCAACAAATAGGCCTGACTAGTGTGGATCAGTTGGTTGGTCATCATCCTGCAAAGCAAAAGTTCACTGGTTCAATTCCTTGGTCAGAGCACATGCCTGCTTTGCCAGTTTGGTCCCCATTGAGGTGTGTACAAGAGGCAACCAATCATTGTTTCTCTCTCCTATCAATGTTTCTCTCCCTCTTTCTCCCTCCCTTCCTTCCTCCCTCTCTAAAAATAAATAAAATCTTTAAAATCAATCAATCAACACAAAACAGGTGTTGTCAAGAATGTGCATTGTTCATAAGACTATAAATTAGTGCAGCTACTAAGTAAGGAATTACCTCAAAATATTAAAAATATAACTACCATATGACCCAGCAGTTACACTTCTGGGTATTTATCCAAAGAAATCCAAAGCACTAATTTGAATAGATACATGCACCTTTACATTCATTGCAACATTATTTACAATAGTCAAGACATGAAAGCAACTTAGGTGTCCATTGTTAAACAAATGGTTAAAAACATGATATATACATACAATGGAATATTACTCAGCCATAAAAAATGAAATTTTGTCATGTGCAACAATGTGGATGGACCTAGAGGGAACTATGCTGAGTGAAATAAGACAGAGAAAAGCAAATACCATATGATTTCACAAATATGTGAAATCTAAAAAAAAAAAAGCAAATGAACAAACAAAACAGAAACAAACTCATAGATAATAGAGAACAAACTGACGGTTGCCAGATGGGAGGGGATCAGGGAGATGGGTGAAAAAGTGAAAAGGATTAAGTACAAATTGCCAATTATAAAAACAGTCAGGGAATGTAAAGTACAACATAGGGAATATAGTCAATAATATTGTAATAACTATATATGGTATCAAAGGGACACTAGATTTATCCGGGTGATTACTTTGTAGGGTATATAAATATCTAGTCATTATATTGTACACCTGAAACTAATATAATATTGTATTTCAACTGTAATAGAAAAACAAATTTAAAAAAAATAGAATGCCTTTAGGGGCAAGAATACAAAAAGTAATAAGAAGATACAACAGTCTTTCCACTTGGCATACTTTGTGATTTTCAATATTAAAACTCAAGCTATGTTAAATCTTCAACTTCAAGCTCAACTTAAATTCAATCTCTCACCACCATCTCTATTGCAGGCTCTAACTGGTCCCCTGCTCCTTGAAGTGGAAGGCTCGTGGCCCAGGTTCCGGCTCTTAAAAACTTTCTCTCCTGCCTCCTGCCCTTCAAGGCCTTGTTCCTCCAGCCTATTGGGCAGGAAGGAGGAAGAAGTAAAAAAAACAGTGTCTCTACCCTGGACCTGTGACCATCCTCATCATCTCTCAGTTCACTGTATCTGCTTCTGTGGCTAAGAGACCAGTGGCAATGTGGCAGGTATCCTCATGGCAGCTCTCTGCCATGAAAGACATAAGTAGGGCCTTTGGAGAGTTCTTCCGGACTTCCCACCCCTTAGCTCTGTTCCTTTTATGCCAAGCCCGCAGTTCTGTACCTGATGGTCCAGCCCAGCGCAACTTACTACTCAGGTTCACATGCCAGGTAGGCCACCCACCTCGGTGTTGCATCCACAAGGAAGTTAAGCCCAGCAACCTTCCACAGTGTCCCCTGGAAACACAGAGAAAAATGCCCATCTCAGCAAGGCTAAAGGATTTGTAGGGAAAGAGGCAGGTGAATGGAGTTGTTTCTGTCATGAGGGGGATACCCAGATTCAATCATGGAGTCTTTCCCCAGACTGTGTGTCCCTGAACCTTTCTCAGTGCTCAGCCACAGGCTCTAGTTATCAGTTCTGGGGCCACATCTTGTCATGTGAATTAGCATTTACCACAACAAAGGCCAAAGCAAACCAGCAATGCAAGCAGTTCCTTACATGGTTTTAATAATATCTTAATTATTATTGTTGCTTGATATGAACTGAGGATAAATACAATGAGAAGCCTTAGTAAATAGTCACAACTATATTCACAAAAGATCATATCGTATTCTTTTTAGAGAATAGGCAGTACATCTTTTGTGCTGAAGTGAGACATTAATCACAGCTTCCACCTAGCTCTTTACGTGCTGTCATTTGTAAATGAAAAGATCACCACTGGCCCATTTGTTCAGTTTGCCTTAATTAGGGACATACATCTTTGAAAAGTGGGCAGTGCCCAGACCATCCTGACTGGGCTGTCTCGGCCCCAGGGTATCTCCTCTCTAACCTAGTGTCTTGTTTAGAGGGGAGCTGAGGAACTAAAACATGTCAGAGGCCCTGAGAAACAAAGAAACGATAATGAAGAAAATTGCCCGGGGATTGAGTTTATGTAAAATATAATGACAATGGGAAAAAAACATTGAACTTCTTTTAAGTCAATTCTTTATTGGAGAGTAAAAGGTGAATAGAAAGAAAATGGAGAAGAGAGTTTAATTGCATTTCCAAAGAACTTGGTTTAGGAATAGAATTTTCTCTGTGTGAGCCAAGCTTGAGATATAATTAGACTGCAGAGATTCAAATATACTGTGATGATGATGATGATGATGATGATGATGATTAAGGTATACAACACATACAAAGGACAAAAATCTTCAGTGAGGAATTTTCACTTCTATAAACACCTGTGTGACCACCACCTGAATCGAGATATAAAATATTTTCAGCACACTTATCCCCTTATCTTTCCGCCCCGTCACTACCCCTCACATACATATACCACCAGCACCATCACCACCACCGCCACCGGTGATCACCATTCAAACACCAAAGAATTAATTTCTCTGTTTCTGAACTTCATATAAATGGAATCATGCAGAATGTACTCTTTTGCATCTGACTTCTTTTGTGTATCACTACCTCTGTGGGATTCATCCATGTTAGCGCTTGTATCTTTAGTTGATTGTTTTCTACGGTTGTATAGTTCATCATGGTATGAATATATCAAATTCTATTTATCCAATCTATTTGTGGTAAAATTTTGCCGAGGAGGTGAGGTGTAAGTAGTGCGCTTGAAGGTCCTTGAAAACCATTCATATACTCCCATATCACTTCTTTGTATATTCCTTATTATGGGGTCAATGTAGTAAATTAAATACTCAATACTTGTGTTAATAGGTTGTTCTGTGAAAAATAAAGGTTATTCAGTGTCCTGGTAAAGTGAATTGTTAAGCGTTTTATGCAAGAAGCATAACTAAAATTATGACATATTTCTGGATAAAAATAAAGAATTTTTCCTAATGTCAAAGGAAAATTGTGTTATTTTTTCCTGATGCCAAAACATTTGTGATCGTTTCCTTGAAATATGAACCATAAGTGCTACTTGATTTCAAACAGAAAGCCTTGAAACTGGTAGTCAACATTTAACCTACGGGATATGATTTACAAATTAGTGCCCTGTTTCTACTCACCTGATGTTTATGACAAGATTGTAGAAAATGAAATGACAGCATATGGAAACTATACACATTACTTAACGAGGCTGCTAAAGTGCTAGCCTAATTGCATGGCTTTATGTTTCTCTTCATTCTTTAAATGTGAACAAATCAGTTTTGTAAATACAATTCCTTACTACCATCTCTGTTATGCCATAACAAGATTAGAAAAGTACATTTACTTACAATATAAATATCAGTTGCACATTCAACAAGACTCAATGTTCTTTTATTTCCTTCACTGACGCCATGTGGTTAGAATCACAAGAGTAAAATTCAGTTAAATTTATTGTTCCTCTATGTCTCAGGAAGCCTGAATTTTTCACTCACACACAGAAAATAAATTTCTTTGACCCTCATTTTTCAGTCATTTCTGTCATTTTGATTTCACATTGACCAAGATAAAGGTAATGGATTTTTACAATTGTCCACCAAGAAGTGACTTGGGGGATTGTGTGATCCAAACATTCTAACTAATTGATGAACATTTAAGCCTCAAAGAGGCCGTGTGACTTGCTCAGGTTACCTGCCCAGCTGATGACATGCCAAGCTGGGACCCCAACTTCCATTTCAGAAGTTGTAGGCACGTCAGTTCAACAAAATGTGGTCAAAGAACAAAGAAAACAAGATTAACTAAATCTACAGAACTCTGTAAGGCCTAGAATTTACCTCTTGGTCAAAAATGTTTCTTCTCTTTGTATTTTATAGGTGTTTCCTCAAAAATGTTTCCTATTCTAGACTTCATAAAAAGAGCTGACAAATGTCCTAGCATTTAATCAATGAAAAAACTGTTTCTGGTACCCACATGAACTACCGACATTAAAGAGAGGTCTATGCAGGATGTAGGCAGAGCTGCCCCCTGTAGTAGGGCAGGATGTCCAGTGCACATGGATGTCCAGCCATGAAGCAAGTGGTGGCTGAGATGTGCCCCTTGCCAAGGGATTGCCTGGCACTGGACTCTATCTGTCCCAGGGAAAAGGAACCTTATTTTTAACTTGCACAGAATCATAGTGTATGCCCAACTCTATGGAACAGAGGCAGCCACCAGACTTCCCTCATGTATATAGTATTCTGTTAATTACAGCAAATTTGCAGACAAATAATTAACAGCAAAGAATCTGTGCGATGTTTATGCTCCACCCCTCCCCTTTTAAAAATAACGTTAATGTCACCTGAAAGAAATGAGTGTGTCCATCTTGGCTGGTTCACACAAGGCTTTATTTGGTCTCAACTTTGTGGCAATGGCAGAGGTACTAGCAAGTGCCAACGCACAAGTTCATGGCACATTTCTGCTTGCATCTGCTAACATCTCAGTGCCCCAAGCAAGTCATTGGGTTGGGCCCAAAGTTTAGGAACATGACAGGTGACTGCCCACGGTGGGAGGGTGCTGCAAAAGGAGAGGTGAATAAATGAAACCATCGTTACCATCTACCACACTGTGTTATTTGACTGCACATTCTTTGAGGGCAAGGATCAATTCTTATTTGACTTCTGATCCCCAGACCTCAACATGGTGCTTGGAACATTACTGAGGTAGTAACAAAGGTTTGCTGAACTAAAAATGAATGGCTCTGCAATTCAATAAGTGGCTGGAACCAGAACAAGTGAGTCATTTTTGACTTCTTCCGTAGCCTCACATTACACCTCCAGCAGTCATAAAGTAGTATTGATTGACTCTGTTTTATAAATAACTCTTAAATCATTCTTCATTCCATTCAAGACTCAACTTCTCTAAGCCCGCCAGGAGGAATTAAGCTTCTTATGTCTCCCCAGAGCACCTTGTACATTTCTATCTCATAGCACTTGCTTCGTTGTTTTAGAGTTATCTGTTTGTCTGATTCACCTTAAAGGAGTGTGAAAGTCTAGATGGCAAAAATGGGATTCTAGCTCATTTTTTCTTGCAAAAGAAATAACAAGACACTTTTTAATGGGTAATTAACACACAAGACACCAAATTCAAAAGAAGGAAATAAGGTAAAGAAGGTATGCAGTGAAAAGTAAGGACCATCTCCCATTCCCAAGCATTCAAGTGCCTACAGAGAGGAAATCACTATGCTCCTGTGCCTTATTTATCTTAACCATACCAACCTGCATACATATATTCTTTCTTCTTCTTATACATTATTATGCTTTTAAATTTAATCTATTTGGGAAAAGATATCTCTATATGTAGAACAGCCTCGAGCAATAGCTTCGATCATTTCATTGTATGGAGTGCCATAATTTATTATATCTATAGGATTAATTACTACTCCTTACTATAAGCAATGATAAAAGTATACGTCCACTTCCTTCCCACTCTTGTTCCTTCTTTTCACCATCCCAAATTTTAATTGCTTACATTATTTTTTCTAGTGTTTATGTTTGTAGCTTTAAATATATCCTCACTTCTATTATTTACTTTATTTGGTTTATAACACTTTTGACACCTGGCTGCAAAGGTTATCAGTATACTTACATTCCTTTCCAACTTCTCTCCTTCTTCCTTTCCTGAATGTTACTTATATCATTCTTGCATTTTGAGGGTTTGATTAACATTTGATTTAGTTTTCATCTTACAATTAAATGGATTCACTAGTAGTCCATTTACTCTATTTTCTTCATTCATAAGGTGGTTTGATGACATTTGGCCTATAACAATTTTTTTAAAGGGATCATGGGATCCACCTATACTTAAATGGTTGTTTGGCTTTGCAGACAATTCTTGGTTTACTTTTTCTTTCTTTAAAGACTTTGCAAGCCTTGTTAACATTTCTGCGAGGAAGTCTGAGGGCAGCAAGATATATTCCCCTGAAGGTTGATTAATTTTTATACCCTGATTTCCAAAGACTCTTTCTTTATCTTTGAAGTAAATATTACTACAATAGTTTTGCATCAATGGAGAGAGATAGCATGTCTTCTCAAGTTTTGGATTAAGGCTATTATGTCTGGAACATTTTTTGTTCCTTATACCTTTAAATTACATCTTTAAACATTTATGTTCTATTATTTCAGTTCTCTATTTTAAAGATGAGTTATATGCATTAGATGAGTTATATATACATAGTCATGCTTGGTCTTCTATATATCATTTTCTTTCTAGTCCTTTTTAACTCTGTTCTTTTACATTTTATTTTGCTCACTTTTCTTAATCTCATCTTCCATGTCTGGTACTGTGTTATTCAGTATGAGATCTTTCTCAGTATGGCCTGCATATTTGAGATTTTATTGTTTTCATCCATTCTTCGCCTTCTTTATGCTAACGTATCTCCTTGTTATATCTCATGACATTTTCTCTGAAGTCTTTGTGAAATAGGTTTACATTTCCCCCTTTCCAGCTCATGAAAAGGCAATTTAGGGCTACTTCCAAGACAGGCTCTCTCAACTCTCCTGCTCTGAGAGACTTTTTCCTACGAGTACCGTAATTTCCCATGTACAATGTGCTCCCATGTATAATGAGCACCTCCGTTTTTGGCCCAAACCTTCAGGGAAAAAAAAATCTTTCATTTTAACTTTTAATTCAATATTTTATTTCTATATAAAACCAATGATCATATGCCAGGGTATGATTTTGCATATGGATCTCATTATTGCTTTCTAGAGTTACACTTTTAATGCATATGCATAAATAAGGTAATTAAAAACACTTATATAGATACAGAATTAATACTACCCATATATGATGTGCATCTTCATTTTCCCCTCAAAAATATGGGCAAAAAAGTGTGCATTATACACAGCAAAATACGGTATGTGGTGTATATGTGAATCTGCATCAACCCTGACTCATTTGAAACAAACAGGTCCAAGGAAGCTCTATCAGCTGATAATCCTCTTTCCTATTCTTCAAAAAAAACCACATGTATTTTGTCTTAGATATACTGCTTTGGGATGTCTTCTCTTGGCATTTTCTTGCATCACTACTTGAATGTATCAGCTCTTATTTACATATTTGATAAGAAAGGATATGCTTTGTGAGAGAGGAAGGGAAAGAGAGAGAGAGAGAGAGAGAGAGAGAGGCATTGACTGGCTGCCTCCCATACGTGCCCTGACCAGGGTTCAAACCCAAAACCTACATATGTGCCCTGACCAGGGATCAAACCAGCAAACTTTTTGGTACATGGGAGAATGCTCCAACCAACCGAGCCACCTGGTAAGGACTAAATTTCCTGTTATTTCGAGGGAATTTGCAAGTGAAAAGAGACACAGAATTTTTTTTTAAATAAGAAATTTAAAATAGAAAAAGAAGAGCAATGTATGGACTTAATAAGTATTAGCTAAAATAAAAGGAAGGGAAGACTATTAGTTTTTCATTGCTACTGTAACAATTTACTTATAAATGCAGTGGCTTAAAACAAAATAAATTTATGATCTCATAGTTCTGTAGGTAGAAGTTCAAAATGAGTCTCACTGGGGTAAAATCAAGGAACCTGCAGGGTTGCTTTCCCCTCTGGAGGTGCTGGGGGAGAATCCATTCCCTTGCCTCTTCCACCTTCTAGAGGCCATCAGATTCCTTGGCTGATAGTCCCCTTTCTCCCTCTTCAAAGCCAGCAACAGAGGGTCAGTCACTTTCATATGGCATCTCTCTGACTTCCTTTTCTTCCCCCTCTTCCAACTTGTAAGAAAATTTATGATTGCACTGAGATCTTTTAGATAATCTAGTAGAATATCTCCTATCACAAAATTCTTAATCCAACTACCTCTGCAAAGTCCCCTTTGCCATGTAAGGAAATATATTCATAGGTTCTGGGGATTAAGAAGTGTATATATTGGTGGAAGGAGGGGAATTATTATGTCTGCTACATGGGGAAAAAAGGAGTGAAAGAAAAATTAAATTACCTGTTCATGCAAATTTAATTTTATACTGCAATAATGAGGTTATATTTGATATTAATAAGGGCTTTAAATTTTCACAGTGCTCAAGCATTTGGCTTATCTATGATACAAATGAAATCTTGTGCGTTACAGAGTGAGGCTGAAAATATTTTGGATCATATAAATGGAAATGCTGATTAATCCTGTATTTAGGAGGACTAAAATATATTATTTAAAAAGACTTAAAACACTTCCTAGATGTGTGGGTTGGCAATGTAGTAAATGACCCTAAGAGGTCAAATATAAATGTAAAATTATAAAAATAACATAGTATATATAGTTTAGATATAATTATAAAATATAAAATTAAATATATTGTATAGTAGGTAAACAGACCAATAGATAGAAACACTGTACCTTGAGAATAAATTAAGAATTATTTCAAATTGATGGTGGTGGAAAGAAGTGTTTCTAAACTTGTCTTTTAAAATCTGAATTTATTACAGGAAATATAATAAGTTAACACAGGTGACGTTCAGAAATTGAGCTAATGGAAACATCTAGAATCTAGTTGTAAAATATATTTAAAGAGATACAACTGCATACAACTTAATTTAAATTTTTTACACCTTAAAGAAATAAATTCATTATTTTAAAAAAGAGAATGAAGAATAGCTCTGGGAATAATGATGCAGATTACTGAAAGCCCGAAGGCAAATTATTTCCTTGAAACAGTTTACAACATATGGGAAAGGTTTTTATTTTAGTTTAAATACTATTTGATATGCCAGTAGCTTTTGTGCTGCTTTTTTAAGGTGGCCCTATTGTTCCCAGGCCCAAATGCAGACCTAGAAGTTTGAAAGTGGCTCCTGGGAGAGACAGTATCTACTGCCCACTGCTCCTCACTATTTTTAAAACCACAGTGATGTTCTCCCAGGAAGCATGACTCTAGTTTCATCTTCTCATGACCTGAACAGCTTTGGGCACACTTTTCTCTTGCCAACTTTAATGTTATTTCCATGAAGACAGAGCAACACTGTTTCAGTGGGCATTAGGGTTGGGTTGGGTCAGCCTTTGGGCTAAATTTAGAAAAGTGAGAATAAATAAAAACAGCAATGAGTTAAGTAAAATGAAAGGTAATAGAATGGAGGGAGTCACAAATGCAATGGAGTTCTGCAGGTGCAGTTTTGGTAAATTTTTCTAATGACCAGAAAAGTGGTTTCTAACATGGTAGTTTCTCCACACTTCTGTTGATATCAGAAAAAGAAAAAAAAATTGGTTCTTAAATAAATGCCCAGAATGTTACTGAGCTCTGTGTGGCTCTACGGAGTATGCCTCCATAAGGTTTTATCCTCAAGAGAAATTTTATTTACATATAGCATGGCTTGCCTTATTTTTTCTTTTTGGAATCTATTGCAGAAAATAGCAATATCTTTTTTCCACTTACACAAGTTTTCCTCCCAGCATGCCTCGCTGTAAGTTTCATAGGGACCTCAGGAAGGCCATCTCTTTGAACTGTGGGCTCACACAGTGTTTAAGGCCACACTATGCTGTCCAGGGTCTGTCAAAGATTGGCCTTCTTATCATCCGCCGACCAGTTCACACTCTTCCTTCTTGCAGCCAGAGGCTGCTGCTGAGTAGTTCTACAGACAGGTTCACCCAGATCTCTTTCCATCTGATCGACCTGAAACTCAGTTTACTCATCTTTGAAAGGGGGATAATGAGATTACCTTACTCACCAGGATGTTTTAAAAAATAAATGAGATAAAGTATTATATTAAAACTCAATGATAAATTATTGATTATGATAAAAGACTTAAATACAAGTCATGACACCAGAAAAATCCTAGAGGCAAATACAGGCATTAAAATTTCAGATATCCCACATATCAATATTTTTGCTGATGTATCTCCTGGGGCAAGAGATATAAAGGAAAGACTAAACAAATTGGACTATATCAAATTAAAAAGCGTCTGCACAGCTAAAGAAAACATTATCAAAATGAAAAGGGAACCAACCATATGGGAAAACATATTTGCCAATGATACTTTGGATAAGAGTTTGATCTCCAAAATATATAAAGAACTCATATGACTCAACATCAGGAAGACAGACAATCCAATTTAGAAATGGGAAAAGGGCCTGAAAAGATACTTATCCAAGGAGGACATACACAGGGCCCACAGGTATATGAGATACCACCTCACACTGGTCAGAATGGTCATCATAGAAAAATCAACAAACAACAAGTGCTGGTGAGGATGTGGAGAAAAGGGAACCCTAGTACACTGTTGGTGGGAATGCAGGCTGGTACAGCCACTGTGGAAAACAGTATGGAATTTCCTAAAAAAACTAAAAATGGAACTGCCTCTTGTCCCAGCAATTCCACTGCTGGGAATATACCCTAAGAATCCCAAAACACCAATTCAGAAGAATCTATCCACCCCATTGTTCATAGCAGCATTATTTACAATAGCCAAGTGCTAGAAACAGCCTTAGTGCCCACCAGTAAATGAGTGGATCAAAAAACTGTGCTACATTTACACAATGGAATACTACGCAGGAGAAAGAGAGGGGGAACTCCGACCTTTCATGACAGCATGGATGGAACTGGAGAATATTATGCTAAGACAAATACCATGTGATCTCACCTATGTAAGGAACCTAATGAACCAAAATAAACTAATCAACAAACTAGAACCAGAGGTATGGAAACATAGAACATACTGACAGTAACTAGAGGGAAGGAGTGAGGGAGCAGGGGATAATGGTGGAAAGAAAGGAAGGGACTAGTCTAGAACATGTATAAATGATCTATAAACATGGACAACAGTGTGGGCTGGGCGGAGGAGGGCAAAGGGGGAGAAAATGGGACAACTGTGAAAGAGTAACAATAAAAAAAGGTATTATAGTAGTCAGGGTTCTCCGGAGAAACAGAACCAATATTATAAGGGACTGATTCATGTAATTCTAGAGATTGAAATGTGCCAAGATCTGCAGTCAGCAAGCTGGAGACCCAGGAGAGTTAATGTGCAGTTCCAGTCTGGGTCCAAAGGCCTGAGAACCATCAGAGCTGACTGTGAAAGTTCCACTCCAAAAGCTAGCAGCCCTGATTCAAGCCAATGTTTTAGTCTGAGCCTGAAAGCCAGAAAAGACCCATGTCTTAGCTCAGTCAACCAGGCAGGAGTTCTCTCTTTCTCAACCTTTTTGTTCTATTTAGGTTTTCATTGATGTGGCCTACCTATTTTAGAGCGGGCAGTCTGCTTTACTCAGTCTACTGATTCAAATGTTAAACCTCCTCACAGACACACCCAGAGAAATGTTTAGGCACCATGTGGACTATCACTAGTGCTTAGTCCAATATCTGGCACCTCAAAAGATTGAGGAGAAAAACATAAAAGAAATCATTGTCATCTTCAGTTGCTGAATTAGTAAGAACTTTGCTTTTTCTCTTTCTATCTGTGAGAGAAAGGAGAGGGACTCTTGTCCCAAATCCAGCCAAGGAAAGGAAGATCCTGTGGATAAACCATTTCTAAAGATTTGGATTTACCCACTAGAAGGAAAGATTGGCATCTTATTGGGCAACAGCTGGGCCACAAACCTGCAGTCTCACTTTGTGCTGTTACCGCAAAGCAGGGTTTGGGGGGAAGTTCTTGCGAGAGTTTGAGGTATAGCCCTAGAATTTGGGAGAGTGAATGAGCGTGAAGCGTAGTGCCTGCTTCTTCCAGGGAGATAGACATCAATAAGAATCAGGGTAGGGTGGAGGGAGCCAGGTAGGGAGGGACCGTGATGGAGCAGACTAGTAAAAAGATAGAGCAACCTTCACCATATCCTAGGTATCTGAGACTTTTAGAATCCACATAACAATACCTCAGCAAAGCCCTGGACTCTGCATGAAGAAGCATGAAGGATAGAAAAGGAAGCAAACCAAGTGGTCCTGCAATGCATTGTAATGCCCAACTGAGTGAAATGTCTAGGAGCTTCCGCTTTCTAAGGGGTCCTCAATGGGTCAGAGGCAGGTAGATGCTAAACATCACCCCAAGAAGCAACCCAACACCATCCCAGTGGAGGTCAGCTCTGCATACCCTGCTTGGGCATACCCCACCGCCAACAGACAGCTAGACAAGTATTCTGTTTCTCCTGTTTCCCCATCTTTCTAAGCTTAAAGAGTTTAAAACTAGAAGGAAGGGGAGGAAACATTCTCCCCCCAAAAATACTTATTTCCTTTACACCACTTCAGGCAACTCACATGAGAAGAGAAATAAAAGAACTGACCGTGCTCTCCCTCTAAGTCTCCCAGTCAGGAACTAAGAAGGTTCTTTTTAAATTAGGTATAAACTAAATCCAATTAAAAACTGAGTTTTGAATTGCACCAGTATAAATTCTTTTTAAATGATGAAGTTTATCACTACTGATGACTAATATCTAGTTCTCTTTTGAGCGCGTGCTTGCGCGCGCACACACACTCATTGCCTTCTTCATCCCTCTGGGAGTTACGTAGAGCCTTGTTTTAATTCTGGCCAGTGAACTATGAGCAAAAGTGACCCATGTCATTTCCAATCAAAGAAAGTGAAAATCCTTGGAGACCCTAGTGTTTTCTTCCTCTGCTATGGCCCCCTGAAAGACAAATATTAGATTAAAGAGTTGTAAGATGGGAGCAGGCTGGATCTCTGAGTCACCTCTTTGAAGGGTGAGCCCTGGAGTTCTGCTAGGCCAACAGCAGATTTTCCATTAAGAAGAAATAAACATATTTGGATCACAAGGACCCCTGGTTAAGTTGTAACCACAGGATAACTTAACCTATTCTGACTAATGTAGAAATTATTACTGGAAGTGAGTTGCTGCCATGACAGAAACCTCACATATTTGGCAGAAGCTTATCAAATGGTGCACAATAAGGTAACATGCATCAGAGTCTGGGAAGACAGTGATGCACGGAGCAGGAGCAAAATATTTGTTAAAATGGCTGTCAGAGATAGCTCGACGTTAGGTTAGATTTCTATAATGGCTGTAAGAAATTACTTCCTATTTAGGCGAAAACAACACACATTGATTATATCAAAGTTCTGTAGGTCAAAAGTCCTACACAAATAAATCTCATCAGGCTATAATCAAGATGACAGCAGCAGGCTCTTCTTTCTGGGGGCTCCAGGAAAGAATCCAGTTCCTTGCAATTGTAGGATTGAGGTTTATATTTTCTTTCTGGCTGTGAACTGAGTTGTTTCCAGCATGTAGAGGTCCCCATACTCCTTGACTTGAGACCCCCGTCCTCCATTTCCAGACCCAACAAGGGCAGGTATAGTCCTCATGTTGAATTTCTCTGGCTCACTCTTCTGCCTCCTTCCACTTTTAAAGACTCACATGATTCAACTGGGACACCTACATAATGTGGGATAATTTCCCTAATTTAAGGTCCAGGATTAAAAACCTATTCCGTCTGCATCCTTGATTTCCCTTTGCCATGTGTAATAACATGTTCACAGGTTCCCAAAATTAGGATGTGGACATATTTCAGAGTTATTAGTCTGCCTACCATGGGAGCATATAAATGTAACGGACTAAAGCTTCAAGCGTAGATTTTGGAAAATAGAATCTAAGAGTTGATAGCTAATGGCTGCATTTGACACAGGTGTTACAGAAAAGAGATGAGCTCAGAGAATATTTGCCAGCTTGCAAGTAGAAATGAAAGAAAATGGAGAGATTCTGCTATGGTTGGTGTGGCTCAGTGGAATTGAGTGCTGGCCTGTGAACCAAGGGGTCACTGTTTTGATTCCCAGTCAGGGCACATGCCTGGTTTGTGGGCCAGATCTCCAATTGGGGGCGTGCAAGAGGCAACCACACAATGATGTTTTTCTCCCTCTCTTTCTCTGTCCCTTCTGCTCTCTCTAAAGATAAATAAATAAAATCTTAAAAAAAAATAGAAAGATTCCAGAATTCAGGGCCTTGAATGTTTGCAAAAGCCTTGTGTATTCTGTCTCAAAAACAAGACAAACAACAACAAAAAATCCCTATAGTCAACAAAATACCGGAATAAGCTATAAACTTCTAATTAATCAAATGGCCTCGAGGTCAGGAGAAGACTAAGGATATGGGACCCAGTAAAACTTTTCAGTTGAATAACCTGACTCAAAGCAAAGATAGAAATAAGTGGGTTGCCTTCTTACTGAAACCCTATGTCTTCAATATAGTTCCTATGAAGTGGAAAAGGAGGCATGATGCATGACACTGAGTTAAGTGAAATAGGCTTAGGAATCGTACGCAAGAAAGACTTTGGTTGTGGTCATCAGTCACATGGAACTAACTGCAGGTAAATAGGTTTTTGAGAGAAATGTATTACCAAAAAAATATGTCTGACTGCTTCAGATGTAAAGCAACCTTTGAGCCCTTAAGGAGAGTCTTTTCCCAAATTCCAATCTCAAATGCGGCTGAAAAGGATAATGGAATAGGAAGAAGCTCCAGAGATCAGAACCCACAGCCACAGAGCCCATGGACAGGTTGCTGATCAAGGAACATTCTTTATCCAAAGCTGGTCTGGGATAAGGGTAAGGGAAGTGAAGTACTTGCTTCAGGCACCAAATTCAGAGAGCTGCCAAAAAACTCAATAATCAGGATGGCTAATGTTTAAATGAAATATTTAACAAAATAAAAATGAATGCAAAGAAACCCATGATAAATAAAATATCAACAATTTTAATAAAGGCAGAATCCAGGGACCAAGTTTTAGTGAGTCAAATGAGGCATTCACTTTCAGAGTTGTGCAAGCTCAAGTCTCCCTTTCCTGTTGGAAGCCACCTTTTGAGATGATGGAGCCACAATGTGAGTGCAGATAGATTCCTGAGTCACCACTGGAATGTCTGCTGTCCTAGAGAGCCATCATATCCTCAGCAAAGTACGTGAGTGAGAGATACACCTTTGATTTTAAAATTAATTTGTCACTTCAGCCTAACCAAGCCTATCTTGGATATTCAGAGTGGCCAGTAAGTTTCAGAATCTTTCCAATGCTACTATGAGTAGGAGGAGCAAATCAGCCCAGAACATTTGAAGTGGCAAGGTAGAAAAATGGAAACCATTTCATGTTCGTGCTTCCCCTTTTTGAGACTGTTTAGTTACATGTATACAAGTATATTTTTAAGAGACTTGGAGGAAAAACTTTATAAAAATGAACATATGCACTTGTTGCACAATGTTTAAGAAATACAGTGGTACTTAAGAAAAAAGGTGAAATCTAAGAGGATGTCTTTACCTTGTGAACTTACAAATATAGTAATATTTCTTTGTGAATAAATCAGATGAGGTATTCCCAAATATTGACCTTTTAATTATTATAAAATGAACTATCTCTCTTTAAGAATCTTAGTTTGAGCAAAGTGATGGCTAGTGTGGCTGATTCAAAATATTACTTCATTTTGAGCTGATTGAGAAACAAGCAGAGAAAAAATAATTTTCCCAGTTTCTCATCATTTTTTATTTTATAGGTAATTAGCACTTGTGATTCACTAATTAGTTATTAAGCTCGGTGTGAAATTATCCCTACCATCATCATGGGATTTCAATCCATAGGTGTAACTCACTTTGCTCAGTGATATTTTCCTGATGTTGTATAAAATGTGAATTTTTTACTGTCAAATCATATTTATTTATGTTTTAGAGCTGTTTTATCATCTCTTATTCATCTTCAAGTGGTAGCATCTTTTAACCAAATAAATTTCTCTGGCTTTTGGCTAACTTCTATGGAGTTAAGAATCTAAATAAACATTTAAATGAGCTAGGAGAGATCATCTTTAATCATTATGTAGTGGCATCGCTGATCATTGATGATTATTATTGTTTCATTTTTTAAAGTACATTTTATTGATTATGCTATTACAGTTGTCTCATTTGTTTCTCGTCTTTATTCCTCTCTGCCCTGCATTCCTCCCACCAGCATTCCTCACCTTAGTTCATGTCTGTGGGTCATACATGTAAGTTATTTGGCTTCTCCATTTCCTATACTATTCTTAACCTCCCCCTGTCTATTTTGTACCTACCAATTATGCTTCTTATTCCCTGTACCTTTTCATTCATTCTCCCCTCTCCCCCTCCCCACTGATAACCCTCCATGTGATTTCCATTTCTGTGATTCTGTTCCTGTTCTAGTTGTTTGTTTAGTTTGTTTTTCTTTTAGGTTCAGTTGTTGATAGTTGTGAGTTTGTTTTCATCTTACTGTTCATAGTTTTGATCTTTTTCTTAGATAAGTCCCTTTAATATTTCATATAATAAGAGCTTGGTAATGATGAACTCCTTTAACTTGACCTTATCTGGGAAGTACTTGGTTGCCCTTCCCTTTTAAATGATAGCTTTGGTGGATTGAGTAATTTTGGATGGAGGTCCTTGCCTTTCATGACTTTGAATACTTTTTTTCAGTCCCCTTTTTGCCTGAAAGGTTTCTTTTGAGAAATCAACTGATAGTCTTATGGGAGTTCCTTTGTAGGTAACTGTCTCCTTTTTTTGCTGCTTTTTAAGATCCCTTATCTTTAATCTTCGGTAATGTAATTATGATGTGCCTTGGTGTGTGCTTCCGTGGGTCCAACTTCTTTGGGACTCTCTGAATTTCCTGGATCTCCTGGAAGTCTATTTCTTTTGCCAGGGTGGGGAAGCTCTCCTTCATTATTTTTTCAAATAAGTTTTCAATTTCTTGCTCTTTCTCTTCTCCTTCTCGCACCCCTATGATTCAGATGTTGGAACAATTAAAATTGTCCTAGAGGTTGCTAAGTCTCTCCTTATGTTATTGAATTC
The DNA here is from genome assembly GCF_021234165.1 of Pteronotus mesoamericanus. Taxonomy (NCBI): domain Eukaryota; kingdom Metazoa; phylum Chordata; class Mammalia; order Chiroptera; family Mormoopidae; genus Pteronotus; species Pteronotus mesoamericanus. Next base: position 27,789,192 of record NW_026555105.1, on the reverse strand, counting down.
TTATTTCTTCATTTTGTTCTTGTTGAATGTTTATTTCTTTCTTCTGCTCCAAAGCATTGATTTGAGTCCCAGTTTCCTTCCTATCACTGATGGTTCCCTATTTTCCTCTATTTTGGAACCATACTCAACCATTTCTGTGAGCATCCTGATTACCAGCGTGTTGAACTCTTCATCTAATAAGCTGGCTATCTCTTCATCACTTAGTTGTACTTTTTCTAGAGTTTTGATCTGTTCTTTCATTTGGGCCATATGTCTTTGTCTTGGTGCTCCTGTTACTTTGTAAAGGGAGGAGCCTTAGGTATTTGCCAGGGTGGGGCAACCCAGGTGGCTGCATTGTGGTGCTGTATGTGGGGAGGGGTCAGAGAGGGAACTATCTGCCAGCTTTCTCGGCCAGCTTTCAGTCACTTCCTCTGCTATCCACAAGTGAACTGGACCCTTCTGGTGCTGATTCCTGGGTGGATGGGTTTGTGTACGTTCTAGGACCCTGTGGGTCTCTCCAAGGAACTCTCCTGTGAGGCTGGAAGTTTCTCCTACTGCCGCATTCCCCACAGGATCTTACAGCCAGAGGTTTTGAGGCTTTCTGTTTCCATGTTGAAATCCTGGGTTACATAGTCTGTCTCACTCCCTAGCTGTTTTTCCTGGTTTGTCTGCATGCAAATGTGGGAGCGCCCTGTCCGCCAGCTGCTGTCTTGCCCCCTGGTCCTCTAGCCTCCTTGCCAATCATCCTCTCCTCCCTGGCTGCCCATCTCTGCCCCTCCTACCAGTCTGGATGAGTGTTTCTTTTTTAACTCCTTGGTTGTCAGACTTCCATAGTTTGATTTTCTTGCAGTTCTGGTTGGTTTTTGTTTTTAAATTTGTTGTCCTCCTTTTGGTTGTGCAAGGCAGCGAAGCATATCTACCTATGCCTCCATCTTGGAAGTCTAGTTTCATTTTTGTATACCCACAAACTTAAGAGCTTCCTCATACTTAGATGCCCAGGAATGAAAAATTGGAGATACTCCCTAAATATTTGGGCAGCTGCCCATGCAACTATTGTATATATCTCTGAATTTAAAAAGGAAAAATCTTCAGTAAAGAACTGGTTTCTCATGAAAATACTTTTACAATTGTTTGTAGTCTCAGAAGATGTACAACCTAGAAGGCCTCAGGGAAAAAAGGAAAGAATGCTCTTCAAAAAATAAAAAAAGAGAGAACTGACAATTTACAGAAAAAATAAACAAGGGGAAGCCAGCATATTTCATTTATTTACTTATTTCCTCTCCATTTTAAAAAAATTTATTTTTAATTATAGCTGATATACAATATTATATTTGTTTCAGGTGTACAACATAATGATTCAACATTTAGATACATGAAGTCACCACCATAATGTCTAATAACTTCTTTCCACTATATATATTTTTGTGTTCTAGAGCTATCCTGTCCAATATAGTCATCTCTAGCCACATGTAACTATTTAGATTAAATTTATTAAAAGTATATAAAATTTAAAATTTAGTGTTTTATTGTACTAGCCACATTTCACACTCTTAATAAGACACATGTTGATGAGGCTGCTATATTGGACACCATGGATACAGAAAATCTTATTATTTCAGAAAGTTTCCTTAAATCATACTGTTCTAGATCCTTATTGTATTTAAAATAGAATAGCTAATTGAAAATACCAAGATGAGAAAATAGTATGAGCTGTCAAGAGTGCTTCTAATGTAGATAAAAACATATGCAGTCACCATACATTTTTATGTATATATAGATAATATATTTTGACTTTTAAAAGTTATTTCTGAAATTGAGTTAGACAAAAATAATAGATTTGATTACAGTAGAAGAATGACCGTATTATAAGCACCAAGACAAAAATGTGTTTATGAAGCTTTCATTGCTGTTAGTGTAGTTACTTCATTTGTCTTAAATTATAGTAAGCATAGTCATCTCTTAATTTTACCATTTCTCACTCAATTCTTTAAGAATTTATTGCTGAATTATTCATACTCCATCTAGCTTAAAATATCCCACTAAGGTGAACAATTCTATGAATTCAGCATCCCAAATAATATAAAATTTTTGTGTTGTCTAAGTGAATAGAATAGATACAGTGAGAATAGGTTTATAAATGATAAAGGTAATTAGTGTGTACAATATTTGGATGCTTGCTTTCATGTGATTGACACAGAACATGTAATGTTTTATTTCTCTGTGAAGCATCTTTCCCCAAAATATCTAAGATATTAAAAAACACCATAATAATTCAGTCTTTTATTTTACTTTTCTTATGGCTCTATCAAATTGAGAGTATACTATTAAAATTTTTATAAAGTTTTAAATAAATTTTTATAAAGTTTATTTAAAATTTTTCAAAATAGATAAAAATAAAAATCTTAAGACCAAAATTTGAGAGTAGAGATTTGCCTCTGAAGAATCCTCAAATTGTTTTTTCTTTCCTGATTTGTTTCAAGTATGTGAAATGGGACAAGATATAGGTATTAGGGGAGAATATCTGTATTTTGTTTATTTTTAGCTAATATCATTATTACTTTTATTATTTATATTTCTAGTTTACCCAATAATTTCTTCAGTCACAGGCAGAACACAACACATGTAGACATGTATAAGCAAAATAAGTGAGATTTGGTTCTTTTGATATCTATGCAGATCAAGAGTATTTCTTAACCCTTCCAGCCCTGAGATCCACACTAACAACCCTTTGGTTTTATGTCTCCTGGACATGGGCCTGAGGTGCCCCTCCTTCCCGTTGCCAACTCTCATCTTACTCATCCTTCCTTGTCCAGATTCATTTCCAGAGCTTTCACACAGCAAGAAACCATTTGATTTGGTTTTATAGACTCACTTACAAGGGTTTGAATTCCACTCAGGCTTTTTCTAGATTGAAGATCTGGAGAAAGACTTAAACTCCTGGATCCTCACTTACTTATCTGTAACAGGGGGAAAATAAAACACCTCATTTGTGAATCGCTTAGAGGATTAAATGAGAAATAAAGTGCTCAGCATGGTTCCTGGCACAAGTAAGAACTAAATCACAGGTGTGAAGGCAACCCTCCTTCAACACTCATTTCTACCATATACCATCTTGCTACAGATTTGGCTTCCCAATGATCCTGGTTCGAGAAAGCAGGTGTGCTAACAGTGTATAAAATACTACATACACTAGAAAGTTCTACCCCTCCTGATACTCTTGTGAGTTTGCGATATTAGTCAGTCTTTTGAGGCTGATCTGTTGCATGCACCCACAAAACTGAGTTTCTGAAAATGCACATACAAGACTAACTCTAAAATGGAATGACCAAATAAGATGCTATACTACCACAGCAGTCATCATTCCCTGAGAAACTCACTCTCTTCAGTTGCTTTAGCTACAGCCAACAAAACAGCCAGAGCTTTGTGATTCATTTATATCTGTCATCCTGTATGTTTTATGTCTTCCATATACTGACTGATTTTCATCATAAGAGTGCATCCATATTTACCTTTAATCATTTTGCTTTCCAATGCTTTATGTCACTTCATCAGAAAAATAACCCAGTAAGAGTTAGATCTCAAGGCAAAACAAAACAAAACAAAAAAATACCCCTGAAGGTTTAAAAACAAAAAACAACAGCAAAAAAATGCCTGAAACATTATCCATGTTGTGGACCAAAATTTACCCTCTTGTGTCATTTCCTGTCTCCACAGCTATCTTTCTGACCCTCTTATATCTCTAGCTGGTGCTCATGCTTTCTCTACTTTTCCCCTACCCCCATCAAAGATTGCTTTAAGGGGGAACAAAATTCAATAACCTCATTCACATTAAGATGTAAATTAGCAATTCCCTGCAAAGGCTTAATAGGGTGTCTCCCATGGGGAATTTATATTTTAATGTGAACCAAAGGACCACATCTATAAAAGTATAACTTCAGGGATCAGAAAGTTAAGCAGAGAAGGTCACTCAAGGAAATTGTAGGCATTCTTGAGCCTACATATGTGTCAGATCCTGAGCAGTGAAGCACAGCAAGATCTGTGAGGAATAGACAAGGACCAAGCAGTATATCATGGATGTTCCTTGGTGAACCAGGACAAAGTGGGAGGTGAAACACGACGTGGGAAGGCTATGTGACAGGTACAGGTCAGTAGTCCAGCTCCTCCACAGGTCAGTATAAGAGACACTCAGCCAGGCAAAGCCAGTGGAGCTCCTGGTGGAGAGGAGGGGAATTTGGCACCGGGCAATATGACGACCTGTAGGCAAAAAGACAGCAATGAGTGCTCCTCTTTCCCCTCCTCCTCCTCCTCCTCCTCCTCCTCCTCCTCCTCCTTCTTCTGTATTGCTTTGGTTATTCAAGGTTCTATACAGATTTTAGAATATTTTGTTCTATTTCTGCAACAAATTTCATTAGAATTTTGGTAGTGATAATATTAAATCTGTAGATGGCTTTTTGTAGTATAGGTATTTTAACAATATGTTTAATTCTTCTGACTCATGAACATAGGATTATCTTTTTATTTGTTTGTGTCTTTTTCAATTTCTTTCATGGAAGTCTTGTAATTTTCATAGTAGAGGTCTTACACTTCCTTGGTTAAACTTATTCTTAAGTATTATTTTTGATGCTACTGTGTATGAAATAGTTTTCTTTATTTCTTTTTCAGATGTTTTATTGTTAGTGTATAGAAATGCAACTGATTTCTATATATTGATTTTATATCTTGCAACTTTACTGGATTTTTTAAATTAGTTTAAGCAGGATTTTTTATGTTGTTGTTGTTAAGTGTTGTTGTTGAGAGAAGAGGGATCTTATTGGCTTGGGTCACTAGCAAGAATTAGTTTGGAGCTGAAGCAGCACGTAAAGTAATCAAGAATCAGCACTTTGGCACAAATTCTCTCTGTGCTGGGCTCTTTTTCTTACTCTGTAAATGAGATGTAAGGGAATAGTGTTGGACAAAGAACTTCAGGCTTATCACAGCTAATGACCTTAAATTAAGGCATGAATTTTCGCATTCAGTTTCAGTATATGTAAATCCCAGAGAAAAAATCTGATTGGCTACATTGGGTCCACCACTTGAACCAGCCTCTATGAGTGGGGTAGGTACTTGACACAGACTGCTTTGATTGACAAATGTCTTCTGCCTTTACTTCCTGGCACACAGCCAGGCCTCTTTTCCCAGTCTCCCTTGTGCTTTGATGTGGTCACATGACTGTGTTCTGAATAATGGAATGTAGAAGGAAATGATGTGTGTCACTTCCAGGTCTTGGATATAAACACCTTCCACACCCAATCATTCACCTCTCTCTTCCTCTATGTGATGAACAGATGCGGGAGTGCAGGCTAGAGATTCTGAGGCCAAAAGGATGATGAAGGCACAAGACAGAAGGAGGCTGGGTCACTGAATGACTGTACAGAAGGTTGACTGCTATCCAAAAAACATCCACCTTGGCTCTTGAGTGAGCAAGAAATAACTTTTGTACTAAGACGCTGAAATTTGAGGGTTTGTATGTTACAACAGACAGTGTTTCCAGCCCTAATTAATGCAGGATACAATGAAGAGCCAGACCGGCTTTGTGCTCAGCATGTGAACATGTGAACAGACAACTGTGGCCTTCAGCTAGCACCAAGTGTCACTTAGTTACTGGCTGTGATTGGATTTTGACTGACTGTGCTTGAGTCACACGATAATTGCTAATGGCAGCAGGATAGATGAGCAGATTCAGCCACACCTATGTCATGCTCTTTCCCTTATAACCAAAGGCATGGAATTCCATGATTAGCAGTATCCCTGGGGCCAAATGCAATGAGAAAGAAACTAATCCCAAAGGAAATAGGAGTGCTCTGCAATGACATCATTGAAAGTAAAATCAATAACACCTACTGCATGCACTTATGACCACAGAATAGGGTTATTTTCAGGGAGACTGAAATTATTATTAACTAAAACATCTTGGTTAAGGAAAACCATGTTGACTTGCTTACTATTTGACAATAATCACCTTAATGTATAGGTTGATTGCCCCTTTTTCTCTATATGATTTTGTGTCATTCTACCACCACCATGTATTCCCTGCTCCAACCATATAAATTGCCACCTGCTGTAACGTGGAAGGCCTATCCCTGTAGCTGTAGAGCAAGGAATCTCAGCTTCTTGTGCATCAGACTCACCTGGAGAAATTGTGAAAACACAGATTCTTGGGCACCACACCCAGAGTTTTTAATCTGGTAGACGTGGGCTGAGAATTTGTTTCTAATAGCTTTCCAGGTGATGCTGATACCACTGGTCTGGAGAACAATTGGTCTGGTATCAATTTCTGAGAACCACTAATCTAAGGAAAAGAAGATGGAAAAGTCAGCATAGCATGCTTGTGTGTTGGTGACTGCAAGTGGATTCTGGCAAAATATTAAATGAGCACAATAGACTTAAACAAGAAATAACTGGTTTCAAAACAAATATCAGAGGCCATGGAAAGAATTCCTGTTTCATGGCTGGACCCTTACAGAGTAATAGATAAAACTGAAAGGGCTCTAATGGAGAAAGTTCCAGAAAGACTTCGCAATTCAACAAAGTGATCCAGCCAGTGACAAAGATCAGATAAATGTCTTTACCTTCTTTCCACCTGAGTCTATTGTTCCACATGACCTCAACGGAGCTGCCATTAGCTCAAAAAGAAAGACATGGGCACTAGAACACAAACTAACCAAAAAACAGATCTGAGATCTATGTTCAGGATCAGAACTATGTAATGACCTGAGTGTACTACATTTTTGAAGGAATTGCATTGCCAAAGAAACTGTGAGCCAGGACTGAAAAAGTTTGTGTTGTTTAAACTTTAAAACAACCTTCAGTCTGCTCCCTTCATTAAAATGTGTGTTACATAAAAACAGAGACCCTTTTTGCTAGAATGTAAGATACATGAAAAGAAGAACCCTTTTTTGCCTTAGTAAATGTGTGTTGGGAAAAACAAAATAATATAACCCTCAGAGACCTGAAATTCACACCAGCTAGAGTGTAGCTCTGAAAGCTGTGTATCCCCAAGGAAGATAACTCCTTGGTACCTTGGGTATGGCCATGGAGGTTTCTGGATAAGAAAAGGCTCTTCGAGGCAGATCTGGGCACATCGGGAACATGAACAAGGTGATTGCTCCCAGAAAGCAGAATCAGGGCCTATCAAGGAACTCCCCGCAGCCTCAGGGTACTTGTGGGGGCAGGCTATTCACAATGCCTGCTTAGCAAAACCTTGTAGTTGCTATGTGTGTATGTCCCAGTATTCCCTTTTATGAATAGGAGATCTATTTGATCTCTGGAGGATCATTGTGTTTCATGTGTTTTGGGAGTTTGCAGATAATTCGTTCTTTTAGGCAATAGGTCATTGGGCTATGAGGAGCCACATCTGGATCGAGTGGGCCTGGGATGGAACTGAATGTAGTGATTGGAAGGTGCTTTGACTTGTCTCCCTTGGGGAGGGAATATGTCCTTGTTTAGGAAGAAAAATAAATATCTGAGAACCCAAAGAATGACTCTGTGTTTAACAATCCATTTCCACTTTTTTTCTGGGATCCCAAATGGCCTACAATTTCCAGTTTCCTTTAAAGTGAGGTGTGGTCATGTGACTGAAATGTAGCTATCTTAGTCAATTGTGGCTGCTGTAACAAAGTAACTGCATGGCTTAAAAAGAACAAAGGTTTATATATCGCATAGTTCCAGAGGCTGGAAGTCCAAGCTCAGGGTGCAAGGACGGTGAGGTTCTGGTGAGAACTCATTTCCAGTTTGCAGACAGCTCACTTCTTTTATCCTTACATGGTGGAAAAAGAGCAAGCTAACTCTCTGGATTGTTCTTTTAAGGGCACTAATCCCATTCATGAGGGCTCCACCTTTGTGACCCAATTACCTCCCAAAGGTCATACCTGGAAATACCATTACATGGGAGATTAGATTTCAATATGCTAATCTTGAGCTAATATGCTGGGCAACCCTCAAAACTACCAGTGGAAATGGCAGAGCCCCCATCGGCATGAGCTCCTCAATGACTATGTGAAGTACCCACCACGTGCTGACCATTGACACCCGAGGTGGATTTCCTGTGAGAGAGACATAGATTTTTTACAGCTCTAAGCCACTGAAATGTATTCTTCTAGCAACTTGCGTTGCTGGCATTTATACCCTTATTATTCTCCTTCAAAATTTTAGACTTTTGCCAATATAAAAAATATCCATCCCTGCCTGTAATGTACCATTAAAATACAACCTAACAAAATCTACCAATCACCTCAAGGTCAAGTTCAAATTCTACCTCCTCCTGAATCTTTTCATAGCTAGTAACTAAGAAGACATACTTATTTCTTTTTTTCTGCCTTATATTAGTTTCCTGTGGCTGCTGTAACAAATGGCCACATATTGGTGGCCTAAAATTTATTCTCCCATAGTTCTGGAAACCATAATTCTTAAATCAGGATCACTGGGCCAAAATCAACCTGCCGACCAAGCCATGCTCCTTCTGGAGGCCCTCGGGGAGAACCCGTTCTTCACTTCTTCCACCTTTTGGTCACTGCTGACATTCCTTAGCTTTTGGCCACATCTCTCTAATCTTCAAGGCCAACATCCTCAAAATCTCTCTCTGTTTGTCTTCACACTATCTTTTTAAAAAATCTATATAGCAGTAATCTCCCTCTGCCTTCCTTTAATACAGATTCATATGATTGCATTTAGGACCTATCTGGATAATCCAGAAAAATTTCCAAACTCAAAATGCTTAACTTTCCAAGGCTGCAGTGACTTTTTTGTTTTTTGTTTTTGTCAATTGCATACATTTCTCATAGAACACAAATTGGAAATTAACTTTATTTAATTTGGAATATCATTATATGTCACTATATTTATGTGTAATTATTTCATGTGTTGCTATAATATATAATGCTGATAGTATTCATTCATTTATTTATTCAACAATTATTTATTGAACATTCTATGATAAGCACTATGTTACCATAATATAGTGTTGTTAAGATAAACAGTAGTCAAATTACCACTTTGGGACAGTTTGCAAACTGGTAGGAGATACACATAACAATATAGGCTATGGTAATATGATGTGGCACCAACAGTGGGTGAGTGAAAGATACAATATGTAGTGTGACACATGGGAGGGACACCTAACACAGATGATACCAAGCTGAGACCTGAAAGAACCACTCTGGTAATGGGGGGCAGTGAGGGAGGGAAGAATGTGGATAGGATAAACAGAATGTGCACAGGCATGGAGGATTCCAAGAGAAACTGCAAGTGGCTCCTGATCCAACTAGGGCACAGAGCTAAGGGGCTGGAAGATCACTCGACACAAGGTGGGAGATGCAAACAGAAGCCTTCCTAAACCGTGATAAGAATTTGGACTTTATCTCAAAACCAAGGAGGGGTGGGCAACTGAAACGTTTTTAAATTGGGATTAAGCAATCAGATGGGAGCTTTGGAGATACCACTGTGAGGTGTTTTCAAGGGTGGATTGGAGTTAGGCCACTGTGGGCTCAGGAAGAGCAGAGAGTGGCTGCTGGCAGTGACCCAGGAAGGAAATGATGGTGGGTGAGCTGGTGTGAAATGGGATTCAATAACTCTTTATCCTTCACTTCCAGCTTCTCCTGTCTAGACACTCCCTGCCATGTTCTGTGTACTGATAAACAGAGAGTAAGGACTCAAAATATTTTTTTTACAATGAATCTTGTGCCCATACAAAATCTACAAGTTCTAGGACAAATTTAGTCCATTTAACAGAAATCCCATATAAATACATTAATACAGTGTTTGGACTGATCTATGATAGATACTACTCAAGGTAGACTATTTGTTATAACAAAAAAACCCTAACATTTCACAATTTTAACTCAATAGAGGTTTATTTCTTAGGAAAAGAACCACCATTCCCACAGTACTGATAACCTCTACTGGACCTGTCGCGCTTGGCTGGCAGGTGAGGGAAGCAAAATAGCATAGATAATATGCACCTGTTCTTTGTTACCTGAGCCCAGAAATGACCCGCATCACTCTGTTCACATTCCATTGATGGGAACCCATCACATGGCTCCACCTAATTACAAGTGGGCTGGGGGAGTAGTGTGCCCAAGAAGAAGAACAGAACATGGATATCAGTGAGCCAAAGCAGCCTTGGCTCTGGGAATGACATTAATGTAATATTAATATTATAGAGTAGTATTTAACTAAGCATTTACTATTTAATGTAATATTTAGTTCAATGTAATAATTAATTAAATCCCTTATTTCTTTTGTTTCGAATGTTTTGTACTGAAGTAGTTGCAGTAAGGAGGCGGGACAGATCCTTGTTTTCTGAATATTAGTGACTTCCTCCCTGCACTCACAGAAGTCACTATGACTACATGTAAAATTACCTCCAAATCAAACATTTCTCCTTGCTTAACATTGTATTGTACTCTCAATCATGTGATGGATGACATTCAATAATATCATGTAAATATATTATAAACAATTGCCAAGGGAAATTAAAAATCTTGCAGAAGATGCTAGGTGTTATGATGTCAGATGTGATATTGAAGAACTTCTTGAACCACCCCCAAGCCAAGTCATAGGATTAACAAAAAGATGAGAAATGAAAACAGGATATTGATTAAATGTGTACTTTAGAGGTGAGCAGTTTAAGTATCAAATGTTAAGAGGATACATTGAGAAAACTAATAAAGCCCTCAATTTTTAAAAAACATGTCTTTTTATTATCATGATACAAAAGTCAAATGTGACTTAAAGAGTGTTGAATTCACTTAATTCTTGATAACTGCATATACAGAAAAGTCAGCATTTGATTGATTTTTCTCTCTGGTCTAATAATTAGTACAAAACTCCATTTTAAACTAAGTTTTAAAAAATATAAAATAAATTTTAAATGATTTTTCTCCTTTCATTTCTCAGGCTTATTTTACTATCAAAGCCTTTGTTCCCTATTAAAATTCCACTATTTTAAGTGGAATTAAGTTTTTCAGTGGAATATAAACTTAAACTTTTAAGTTTAAGTGGAATGTGGTCCAATAACAAGACTCTCCTGTCACGGAAAAACATTGAACTTGGATTAAATTATCCATCAAGAGATAAAATATAAGCACTATTCAATAGAACTTTCTGTGATGATAGAAATGCCCTACATCTGGTCTTTGCACCACGGCAGACACTAACCCCTTGAGACTATTGATGGGTGTTGGTCTATTTACCAAGTAGTAGAGGGTAAGTCACAGCTAACCTTGGTTTAAACTATCCAATAAATAGGTGAACATGCAAATCAATACACACTGGAATGTTATTATGTATTGCAAGGGAAGCAACAGAACAGGTGCAGAGAGCAGAGGTTGACTCGGGGAGCCAGGCTGGAAGCCTGGAAGGGTATGGACAAAGATCATTCTTCCGTAGGTCAACTAGCAGACCAACAGTCCTCTTTATGACTCCATCAGAGTGTAGAGGTATTTAATATTCTGCCCATGTATATTAACATCTTCCCTAAAGTGGCTGCTAAGATAAAATGTCAGAATATATACAAACTGTAAAGTGCTATACAGTCCTTAAGTAGATTTTAATCATTTGCCATAACCTTGGAGTATGATGTTAAAAGATTTCTCTACTTGAATTCCTTTAGAATTTTACTTTTATTATTCAGTTTGAAATATTTTCTAATATCTGCTGTGATTCTTCTTTGACCTATGGATTATTTATGTCTGTTATTTAATGTCCAAATATTTGAAGTTTTTCTAGTTACGTTATCAGTCTAATTCTATCATGACCAGAGAGCATACGCTGAAGGATTTCAATCACTTGAAGAATATAGAAAATTTTTTATGCCCCAGCATTTTGTCTATCTCAATGAATCTACTACTTGTACTTGAAAAGAACGTACATTTTGCAGTTATTACGTAAGATGGTTACAAATATCAATTACATCAATGTAATTAATACAAACTGTTCAGTTTTAGAAAAAAAGTAAGTGTCCAATCATTTGGGAAATAGAAATTAAATATGATAAATTCATATACAAAGTAATTTTATTCTTAAGTACTCATGAACTGTTTTACTCTGAGGACATTCTCGAACTTGGAAAGTTTTCTCACCAGCTCATCATTGCTCACTGCATTTTCCCTTCATACAATTTGCTGAGTAGATGAGAATGACTGACAGTTATTGATGTCGAACTTTACACATCTCACAAAGGAGTATTTATCATCAGGACTTCTAAAGCATCAGAACACTTTAAACCTCAGCTTACCAAGTATTCCCCAGAGGGGCTTTCCAAAGCTAGAGTAACTCATGAATCTGGAAATGGTTACATTTTGGTGTTCTTCCTCACTGAAAGCCCAATCAATGCAATCAGCTAATTTCCCTACAAGAATGAGAAGTTCAAGGGTCTGAGCAGTCCATCTTCCACTATTCCTGTTCAGCCACAAGCTATTTTCATGTAAGTCTGATGTTCAAGGTTCAGTATAAATAGAAATATTAGGAAACTTTCATTTAAAATCAAATGAATTTTAATGTGCTTGGTGCATTTTATTAGTCAGAATTTTTAGCTGCAAGCAACAGAAATGAATTGTCTGATTTGAGACCTAACAAAATACAGGAGTGGTAGGTAGTTCACATACCATATTTTGCCACGTGTACTGCCCTCCTGCTTGTAAGGTGCACCCATGTTCTTCGCCCAAACTTTCAGGAAAACAAAATCTTTCATTTTAGTTTCTGAATTCAATTTTTTATATTTAGATATTTGGGGTTTTTTGTATTATAAAGGAATTGATCACTTATTTTTGAACATACAGATATCATTATTGCTTTCTGGAGTTACACATTTAACACATAAGCAGAAATAAAAGAATTATTAAAATTTATATAGACATGGAATTAGTGTTAGCCATGTATAATGTACATCCTTATTTTTCCCTCAAAAAGATGGGCAAAAAGTACACATGATACATGGCAAAACATGGGTAGATGGAGGAAGGATAGATAATTGAGACTTGAAAATGAACAGGACACTAGGTGAGTCCAAGTCTGAAACTGTTCCCTAAAAAGGTAGTTGAAAGTGACCTGATGGAATGTAAATAGCTGCTACATTTCTTTTTGTCTTTGTAGCTCCCCATGAAAAGTCTTAGGAAAGTGCATCTGATTAACCAGGCCTGGTCACAAGTCCAATACCCAGCCGCCACGTAGAGGAATGAAAAATATCCATCTGGCTTTTTTCAGCTTCTAAAAAGGAGTTAGGCTCTTTGTTTCACCAAGTGTCAAAGATTAGGAAATATCTCCCAAACAGGAAAAGGATTCAGATGACAGCCTGAAAAGAGAGAAATACCCACTAAATTATCCTTTCTGTGTTTATAATGGAATATATTCACACCATAAGGCAAAGGGAGGGTTTCTTTATTTTGTTTTGTTTGTTTATTTGTTGTATGTATTGATTTGTCAAGAGAAGTAGACAGCTCTCCAATATCATGTTTATCTGTACACTGGCTTGGGGAATCAGAAGAATTGTGTCTAATAGAGGATTTGTTATGAACTGGCTGTGTGATCTTGGTAAAGTCACTCTTTCCTTGAGCTTCAGTTTCCTCACCGGTAGATGTGAAAATTGGAGGAGATGAAGACCAATTATGTATCAAGAATTAAAATCTCTAGCAGCATTATCCAATAGAACTTTCTGTGATGCTGGAAACATTCTACACCTGGTATGTCCAATAGAAGCCACTAACCTCATGAGACTATAAAGTATTTCAATGTGGCTAGTGTGATTGAAAAACTGATTTTTCAGTTCTACCTGACTTTAATTTCAATATAAATTAATTATTTATTTACTTATTTATTTTAGAGAGAGGGGAAGGAATGGAGAGAGGGAGAAAACACCGATGTGAGATAGAAACATCCAATGGTTGCCTCTTGAACGTGCCCCAACCAGGGATGGAACCTGCAACCTAGTCATGTGCCTTGATTGGGAATTGAACTGGTGACCTTTTGCTTTGCTGAACAAAGCCCAACCAACTAAGTCACACCAGTTAGGGCTTAACTAATTTATATTTAAATAGCCACATATGACTAGTGACTATCATATTAGACTGTTCAACTCTAAATTATAAACCCTCTAAAAGCAGGGGCCATGTCTGTCTGGCTGATTTACTTACTCATAGGGGCCCAGCACAGTGACTGGCTCAGTGTGTGGCAGGTTGTAAGATTTCTTTAAAAATTTATTGGGACACAAAAGTTCCAGGCACTGTGCTAGATGCTGAGCATCAGCATGTGAACCCAACAGAAACGAATCATTGTTCTCATGATGCTTACATTCAACTGGATACAATCCATAATGAAAATATGGGTATAAGCTTTAGTGTATTAGGTGGAGGTAAGAATTAAGGGAGAAAACTAAATCAAGAGGTAGATAGGGAGTATGATAGCTGAGGTAGGAGGTTTAATTAAATATGGAGATGGTGCAATAAGAGAGGGGCATTTGAGTGAAGACTAGCTTAGGCATGGAAGTTAGCCATGCATATATCTGGGAGGGAATATTATAAGCAAAGGCCCCCAGGTGAGATCATGCCTGGGATGTTCCAGAAACTGCAAGAGTCATGCTTGGCTTTGTGTTGGGAGGGGACAAATGGAAATAAGTAAGGAGGTAAAAAGAGTAATGTAGTATACGTGGGAGTGGAGAGGTGGTTCCTGTAAAGTCTGTTTTTTTAAAGACTGATGGGAATTACAGAAGGGTTTTAAGCAGAGGACAGTGGCATGATCTCTGGCTGCCCTGCTGAGAGTGCTGTGGGCTAAGAGCAGATGTAGAAGGACCATGTAGGGAGATGTTCCAACAACGCAGGCAAGTGGCAGTGGTGACAGGGACCGCAGTAACAGTGAAGGAGGTGTGAATGAGCAAATTCTGGTTTTAGAGGTAATATAACCAGGCAGCATGGGGTCCGGCTGCTTGTCGCTGTGCATACACATAACACAAAGATTTGTGTGGAATGAAATAGGTTTTTATTAACAGGATTTCCAATTTGGTGCAGGTGGGAGCATTCCTGCTCTGTCGCAAGACACAGAACCTCCCTCGCAAGCCAAAGCCATGTCCAGAAGCTCCCCATTATTGCTTATCTATGTTTTGGAGCTTAAACCAGCCATGCAAACAGGTTTCCATCCTCTCTGGGGTATGTGCTTGTGGGTTTCAGAGTCGCCATTGCCTCCCAGCAGCTCTCTCTCTCACTCAAGGTCTAGGATGCACTGCTCCGTCACCCAGGCAGTCATGCAGGGGCAGCTCCATCCGTGAGGAATTTCCCAGCTCATGCCTGCGTGCTGCTTTCTTTCAGTCGCTGTGCACTGCTCTCCGAGTGGGAGAGTGGAAGCGGTCCAGGACCCGTGTGCCGGGCTGCACTGGGTTGTTGCATCCCAAAGGCTGGAATCCAGCATGGGACGCTGCTCTGCGGAGCTGGCTGCCAACCGCGTACGGCCTGAGCCCCAGGTGGGTTCAAGCATCTCCCGGTTCCACGAGGGCTCCCATCTGTGCAGGATAAAGCAAGAACTCAAGAAGTCAAGATGCCAAGAGAGCACTTGCGTTAGCTGTTTAAAATTCCTCCCCCAGAAAACCTTGTGCTCTGGAAGCAGGTGGGAGCGTCCAGCTTCTCAACCAATGAGGGCCAGTGTTGGCTATGTTTGCCTTTGCCGACAGGCTTCGAAAAGGGGTATCTCTAGTCATTCATGCTCTGTACGAGCTCCCCTGTGCGGAGTCACTGAGTTGCTCAATCGCCTCGGGCAATGCATGCTGGCTGTTTACAGTTGACAGTTGCCTTTGTTTACAGTTTGCCTCTAGCAATCTTTCTGCTCTGGTGGCGCCTCCCTTTGGAGCAGGCAGGTCTTCTGCCTCCTCTGCAGCTCTCCCCGCCCCCAGGCTTGTCCTGGCAGTAGGAGCAGCCTCTTGGGCAGACCGAAGTTCCCCTGGACTGGGGTCTTCCCCTTTCTCTAGTGCTCTCTGGTCTGACCTACTCCATTGCAGTAATGCCAACAGCATTAGCTAATGTATTGGCCATGAGCTGTAAGAAGAATAGATGAGGCAATGATAACTGAAATTATTTTGGCCTGGGCACTAGAATAATAAAACGGCTGTTCACTGAGCTGGGCAGGACTATGGATGGGCAGGTAGAAAAGTGGACCAGGAGTTCTATTTGGCATCTGTGAAACCCAACTCCAGAGTGAAGAATGAAGGTGATCTCTGAATCTTCCAGCTCCAGCGACATAGGAGTTTGTCACTACAACAGAAGGTCTAACTGCCCACCTTATGGGACCCAGAGAAGCATGGTGATCTGGAGGCTGCTCTGCTGATTGTCCAAATGTAGAGATTCTCCCAGCCTCCTCCTCTCCTTCCCAGCCCTCAACTGTACGTGACTGTCCATTTTCCGAAGGGCAAAGCATCCAGTTGTGCCGGCCACTGTTTATTCTGCCTGAAGGAAGCTGTCTAGACAATGTCTTTCACTTCTTGCTAATAGAGTTTTGCTTTTTTTAAAAATTTAATTTTAAGGTGTTGAATAGATTGACTACATGGTGTTCATTCCCCAAGGTATTTACATTCCCAGACTAGACACTATTACACAATTTTAGCACACAAAAAAAGACTTTCAAAATATGTACATCCTGGTGACAAATCATTGCCTATTGTTTTGGCACTTCAAAATAAATTTGTCTTTATTTTACATAAGTTTGTTTAAAATGAGAAAGCTATGATAAAGAAAATAAATGCAATTAACTTTGAAATGCATAGCCACTTGGGTTAAAAATAATAAATGATAGTTTTGTTTTGTTTTTTTCCTTTATCCCTTAAAAGGATTTTTTTAGGTTTTGAAATCTTTCATTTATAAAAATCTGGGAGTCTGGCATTTGCTCATCCTTGTGGTGGTGCCAAGAAAATGAAATGTTTGTCATCTGATAGGACAGAAGTTTTCTTTGATTTCCTAGGAGAACATTGGAGAAGGTGAAGCCAGCAGAGGGTAAATGGATAGAAAACCCCCAAAGAATGGCCGCCAGGCTTTCTCTGGAGAGGCATTTGCAGAAGAAGGATGCATTGCTTGGCCAAAAGGATACCCAGGACAGCTCCCTATTTCCCCACCACTGAGTTCCTGGCAGGTGTTCCAGATTTGTTTCTGGGTCCTAAATGTACCCATGTTTCCTCTGTCATGACTAGGGACTCTGGTTAACCATTAGTTTCTGTCACAACCCCTCTCTGGACCTCTGTCACTTTTAACTTCAGTGTCCCTCCTAAGTGCCTTGTTTGGAGAGAGGGTTAGTTTATCCAGCCCTAGTGGAGGACTTCCTATTGCAGCAATCTGTGTCTACAGGCATATCTGTTCTCCTTCACAGTGCACGCTGCTGGTACCTGGCTCAGCTCCCTTTTATCATCCTGTGCACTCAATCCTGGGGTGAGAGGTGCTGATAATGGCTCATAGCTACACCCTTCTCTGGGCAATTGCCCTCAGTTGATTGGAGTCACCTTGGCTTAGAGATGCCTGGCAGGTTAACTCTCCCAGCCTCAAGTGGCCATTGACTTGTCAGAGAGCACAAAATTTGTCCCCTTGGCCCCAAGATCCAACATTCTGCCCTGCAATTTATGCTTGAGAGCCTTCACAGATCAGATTAAGGTTATCTTTCTTGAGAACACATCCTGACTTGGTTCCTTCCCCTTCTCTGTCCCACCCCTTGCTCTCTTACAGGCGTCTGTTGAGAGCACTCCCTTGATACTATTTGTGCACAGACCCTGCTTCTAAGGAACCTAGCACAATGGTCTCCAGGTCACAGACTGCGGGACATATGCTATAATGTCTTCCCTTAGGGAAGGCAGGGAACCTTGCTCTTTTTGTTTTGTCAAGCAAATTCCTTTGCTGTGTACAAATGTGGCAGAAAGTGAGCTGACAGAAGACACTTAGCAACTGTCTGCTGTGCTTCAAAGAGAGGCTTGCTGGCGTTTGGCACTCACTTGATTGTCACAGATTTGTGTCAAGGCTGAATTGACAGGCAAATGACAGCTGATCATGACCACTGGCTGAGTTTGCAACATTCACTGAAAAATAAGGCACCAATAATCACAAGGATTTCACAAAACACAATTTTAATCTGCAAAGTTTTTCACCTTTTTGGGTATTCAGAGTCTTTGCCTAATACTGTATTGTTTAGCCAAGTCAAAAGCTGGTCTGGGTGGAAATGTCCATTGAAAGCACCTTAACGTCTTACTTCTCAAAGTGTGGTCCATGGACCAGGAGCATCAGCATTGCCTGGGAGCTTATTACGGATGCAGTCATGGACTCCACAACTGACCAGCTACATAAGAACTGAATTTGCATTTTATTTTTCCCCTTTTTATTTAATTTTTTAAATTTAATCTTTACTGTATTTTTTTCCATTACCATTTAGTCCCCTTATACCTCCCTCCCCCCAGCAATCACCACACTGTTGTCCATGTCCATGAGTCCTTTCTCCTTTTTGCTCAACCCTCCACCCCATAACCTCCACGCACACCCCCCCCCACAGCTGTTATCCTGCTCTCTATCTATGAGTCTGCCCCATTTTCCTTGTTAGTTCAGTTTGTTCATTAGATTCCGCATATAGGTAAAATCATATGGTATTTTTCTTTCCCTGACTGGTTTATTTACTACAGTAAATTTGCATTTTGAAGAAAATTCCACTGGAGATTCTTACACACATGAAAGTTTGAAAACACTTTCTCAAAGATGTCATATTGCTGAGTTCTGTGTAGTTGATAAATGTACAAATTTGAAGGGTACAATCAGAATCCACAAAAATTTAAGATGAAATAATAGCTCACTTACTTACAGGTCATTCATTCTTTGACTTGAACTGACAAGAAAAGAGCCTTAAACTAAGACTATGCAAAAGATCTCTGAGAAGCCACTATAGAAGTCATAGAGTTCATGAACCCAAATTCACTTGTCTTAAAGGAAACCTCAGACGACGTTTCTTTTTAGTTGTGTGTTCTACTCTAAAAAGATTAGTTATGTGATTTTAAAGTCTTCAGGACATTTGAAAGAGCAATCAAAAGGGGGAAAGTGATTTCCTGGAGCAGTGGTTTTTCAACTATAATCCTGGGACCAGCAGTATCAACATGTCCTGGGAACTTGTTAGAAATGCAAATCTCCGGCCCAGCCCAACCAACTGGATTAGAGATCCCTGGGCTGGGGCCCAGCCTTCTGAAGTTCAACATGCCCTCCAGGAGATTCTGATGCTCACTCCAATTTTTATTTCCACTGTCCTGGAGGGAGAAAAGATTGAAATTGGTGACAACAGAAAGGACAGGGGAAAATACATGAATAAACATGGGTACTGAATAGGCAGAGAGAGAGATCTTATGATCATTGAGGCTTGATTAAAGAAGTGAGCTGGGGTGGGTTTCAGTAACAAGGGCCCGTACTAGTAGACCCAGAGTCATGAAACATGTAATTGCATTACTAAAGGATAGATTTTTAAGTACAACAGAGAAGATGCTAGAAAGGCAGTGTGAGGATCATTACAGGCTAGATGAAGAGTTTGGATTTTTTAAGTAATATGAAGCTACTGAGTTTCTAGATGGTAGAATAAAATTTTTAAAAAAGAAAGAAAAAATGTTTTGTAGTTGAAGAGAGTTCCATTGCCCAAAATATTTAATGTATCCAATGATGCAGAATAAATGAGGCACTACTATATTCAGTTAAATCCAGAGTAATAGCCTACGGATAACCCTAAAGCCATAGTCACACATTTCTACTGTAACAGAATCTGGTGGGACCTGTTGTGGGGTACCTGGGACTTTATTTTGAGACAGTAATCTTTTCAGAAAATGAAAACGGTCATGTGAACATTTCAGGGTAAGTTTCAGTGTTACATAAAGTTATCTTCCTACAAAAAACTCTTTGGTTTCATTCTAACAATATTTTCACAGTGTGATCTTTGGTTTCCCACTTTCCTTTCACAACTTTTTGCTTTTACCTGCAATTTTATTATTTGTAATAATAAATACTAAATAATAAAATGGAAATCACAATGTTAATATCTGTACAAACTTCAGTGGAATTCAGCCTATGGAATATACTTACAGGTCATGATTTTCTTGCACTTTCTTAAATTTTTCTTTTTTTTTTGATGAGTTGTGTAGACTGACACAAAATTTCACCCAATCTTGCTGTGCACAGTAGGAACCTGGGCCAAAATATGAAAACAACATATCCAAAATGTCCTTCAGAATGGAGAAATACAATAGATACATTAAAATATATAATTCTATGAGCATTATTTAGTAGCTGCACTGCTTGGTACTTTATGTTTAAATTAGTAAGCAGTTAAAAAAGAAAGGTAGATGACATCTTTGTGGCAATTGGAAGGTAAAGTGTCTCTTTAAACACTGGTGTCAAAAGGAATAACATAATTTTAAGAGAGTCAAATTAATTCACAGTAGACAGCTGCCAGGTTAAATGAACACCTCCCCTGCCGTGGGTGGGAGAGCCTGAGCTTATATACCTGCTGAGGTTTCTCTCTGATGTATCGGTACCACTGACCTAATGCAGAGAGATTCCAGGTCCGATGACTAGCAGAGTTTCAAATGTGCTTTAGTCCTCACTGGTACAGGTCTTTTTGCAACAGAAAAGAAAGATAAGGTTTACATTTGAAGACCTTTGATAAATTTCAAAAAGCATTCTTTAAAATTCACAATGTGTTCTCAATTGTACTATAAATGTGGTCTTATGCTTATTGCAAAAGAGGATACCCACTTATATAACTGAAACAAATGAAAACACATTATTGGATTTTTTTTGTTTGTTTCATGGTTGTGTATAAGCATTTAGGAATAAGCAAAATTGTGTCTTTTAAACAAGGTTACATAGCAATATGATTGGATGTTCTTTTTATAATGTAAAAGGGAATATTTGGGTGAGTCATGTTGTGTCAGAATACCTTTGTATGGTTATATGTTTTATATATATATACACACACATATATATTTGATTATATATGTGTATGTATATATACTAGAGAATACCTTTGTATGGTTATACATATGTATATTTGATTTCATATGTGTGTGTATGTGTGTGTATATATATAGACACATACTAGAGAATACTTTTGTATGGTATTTTCTAGTATATATACACTAGATTTGCACTT
This sequence comes from Pteronotus mesoamericanus, assembly GCF_021234165.1. Classification (NCBI taxonomy): domain Eukaryota; kingdom Metazoa; phylum Chordata; class Mammalia; order Chiroptera; family Mormoopidae; genus Pteronotus; species Pteronotus mesoamericanus. The sequence continues at coordinate 27,768,048 of NW_026555105.1, read as the reverse complement.
TATGGGTTTACATGGTGTTAAAATTCCCATATATCTTGAATAAGTCGCTCATAAGCATAAACATATGCACATATGCCCAGATCTCTTTCACATCTTAAAGTGCTGTCTTCTAAAAGTAAGGAGGAAAAATACAATAGCAATTTCTTAATCTTTGCTATTTCTACACTCCTCCAAAACAAGAAGGTGGTAGTTGCTAACTTTATTGACTCTAATTTAAAGTAATGGACACACAGATTCAAAATGTTTTAAATTTTTTAATTCTTTTTTTTTTCCCCACACTGGAAGAGATGTACCAGATTCTTATATTGCTCTCTTTACCTGGACTCTTTTCCTCCTTCCAAAACTGTATCCCCTTAACTTTTTTTCCCATGAGTTAAAAATCTCATCTTCCCAGGATATCAGATTGTAGGTCACCTCCTTCAAGAAGTCTTCCTTGATTTTCTTCCACTGGAAAGTCTCAGTCAGGAGCCTCTACTTTGTACTCCCATGTTGCCCCTCATCTTAGTACTTACAACTCTGGGTTTTAATATTCAGTTTATCTGTCTATCCTCCCTGGAAGACTGAATCTCTTTGAGTTGCAAGGAAATCTTGTTTGCTATAGCATCCTTAGGAAATTGTCTTTATTAAAGAAGGATTTAATGATCAAATGAGTGAATTCTTATATTATTAGCAGATTCCATTGTATTTTTATGTTCAGACATCTAAATGAAGTACTTCATAATACTTGACTCATTTGTTTTACAGATTTATAATTAAAGCTTTGCTAAGATACCTATAGCAGTTTGAGGACCAGCTCTGGAACCAGAATGCCGGTATTCAAACCACAGTTCTGTGAAACCTTGGAAAATTCACTTACACCCTTGTTTTAGTTCCTCATCAATAGAAGGTTGTACTGAGGGTGTAATTAATTTATATGTGTGCAGCAATTAGAACAGTGCTTGTCACATAGCAAAATGCTGCAAGTGGTTGTTATTTTTCCTATTAGTGTTTGCAAACAATTCAGTGACTAATAAGACAATTGGATATATTTTGACAAACCATTTCTCTAAATAGTCATATATTTATTTTCTTTACCCTTTTTATTCTCTGTTAGCCATGATATAAAAATACAGACTTCAAAGTAAAATTTATGATATTTACAGTTCCTGTCTTCCAAAGGCATTTACAAAAATTTTTTTTTCTGCAATCATAAAATCTAAATTCTCCCTTGAAATCCCCTTTGGACAGAAAAGAATCTTAAGCTTTGACACAATTTGAGATTCAAACTTGACACAGGTTCCTCTGTTATATTCTTCAGCTGGAGCACTCTGGGCTCTGAAGAAAGAGGACATTCCACATGTCAAATCCTGAAATAAATATATGTCTCCTCTGAGTCCGGTATTGTGAGAATGAGGTCTGTTATTATTACGCTGGATAAAGTATGAACAGAATAGTTTGCACATAAATTGTGTCTAATCAGTGCATACTGTCCATGTGTAAGATATTTTGCTGTACTCTCCTCAACTTGATATTCATACAAGTATATCTAATATGGTTCAAATGTCAAAAATATCCATCTTTATTAAGTTTTAGTTATTACTTAATTTACTGGGTGACATTGGTGAATAAGATTATATAGGTTTCAAGTATACATAAATGTAAACTGGTATACCCACTATGGAAAACAGTATGGAGGTTCCTCAAAAAAATTAAAAATAGAGTTACCGTATAACCTAGTAACTCCTCTTCTAGGTATCTACCCTAAAAATTTGAAAACATTTATTCACAAAGACATATGCATGAGTTATGTTGGGTCAGAATACCTTTGTATGCTTATGTATATTACATTGCAGCAAAGACATGGAAATGACCAAAGTGTCTTTTGATAGATGATTGGATAAAGATGTGGTACATATGCACAATGGAATATTACTCGGCCATATGAAAGGATAAAATACTGCCAAAAAAATACCTATCTTTACATTCCCTTATATACCTAGTGATCTCAGTAGCTTTCTGTTTAAATTTTTATTCACTTTTCACATATTGACAAGCATGCAAAAAACTGTCAAAAAAAAAAATACAGGAGAACATGAAACAACTGCTCTTCTCTATCTTGCCATAGATGAAATATGGGTTCTTCCCTGAGAGACATGACGCATGCCCATGTGTATCACTCAAGATGATTGTGGGATCACCAACCTTTCTAAAGCTTTTATCCCTGCATGTCAATGTTTATTCACTCGCTGTGGAAAAGACAGCATTTCCATTTGATACACTAAGAAATAAAAAAGGCAGTGAAACAGGGACAGAGGGTTCTTTCCTTTCAAAGTCACAGAAAGAATTAGGCAGAGAGAAGGGGAGGGGAACGGAGTTCCTGGGGTTTCTCTTTGTTAAGTCACTTCCTCTGTTCATCTACTTTGTCAGTTTTCAATAGTAGTATTGTTTTTATCTGTACAAGAGGAACAAAATATCAGCCAAAAAATAAAAAACAAACCTTGAACGCTGAGAAAAATCACTTAAAAACTGATTCCACTTAGAGATATGAAGCTATAACCTTACCAATCTGTGTATAACCTCAGGGTCAAAACAATGAATGAACAGTCAAAGATTGTACCGTTAATATTTCTGTGCTCCTCCCTTCTACCATGAATGTATAAGAAAATTTATGAACAGCATACAACAGAGGGCTACTTAAAAACTTAAGCATCACTTGAGTAGACAAGGCTTTTATAGTCTATTCTTACAGAACAGAATTCCAAAACTTAATGTTCTATGGTTTTAATTCAAATGAAAGGATTTCACCATGAGCTTACATTTTGTTCCAAGAAAGTGAATATTTTAATGTAATCTTCAAAGAGTCTGTAAAGTGTAGGAAGAAAATTCACTGCCAAAAGAATGTGACACAATGAGAATACCAGCTTGGGCAACAACAATATTATCTAATAAAAAGCATAATGAAGACATGATATAGAATATTAATTAATACCTTAGCATAACTTAAGACATCTGCAGGCTACTTTATCAAGCATCTACTTTATTTTTGAGCTGTTTTCATGTCAGGCTCTCTGATTTAATTCAGTGCCACCTTCATGAACGTATCTCACAGTTCAGAAGTTCATGGCCATTTGGCCCAGTAGCTTGCATTTACTTGGTTGTAGATTCTCAGTATAAGAGCTAACATTTATCATGCACTGCTTTCCAGACAGTGAGCTAAGTTTATGGGAATTATTCAATTTTATTATTAATATAAAAGTACTTTCAAAATTCCCATTTTATGAGATAACTGACTATTGCAGAGAACAAGTAGCTTGCCTGAAGTCTTTCACTTAGGAAATAACAGAGTAAGTTGTGAAACCAAGTGATCTGTCTCCAAAAGCTATGGCCTCAATCACTGGGATACCGTGTCTCATATACATTGCTTTAAACCAAATATGCATAGCATTAGGTCAACTCTAGTTTATTTGCAAAAAAATCTGGATTACTCCCAAATATTCCTAATATTATTTCTCTCTTTTGTTTGGTGCCTAATACATACTATGTACGGTGGTATGTGGTTAAAGATCTATGCTTTAAAATTGCCATTTACTCATCGCCTGTAATGTCAGTGATTATCCTGATTGTCTATACTCTGGTCTATATCAAACTAACTTAGCCTTAGTGTCAAAAAACAACCACCACCATTTATTCTCATTGTGTCTCCTGGTTCTGGAGTTTCAATGGGCTCAGCAGGGTGGTTCTTGATTGCAGTCTCTCATGCAGATGTAGTTGCAGCTTGATGTGGCTGGACAATCAGGCTGACATGGTTGGAGTCATCTTGACAACTTCTTCACTTACATGCCTGGAGCCTGGGCTAGAAAGAATTCAACAGCCGTGGACGGGAGCAGGAGGGTTCCCATCTCAGTGGAGTCCCTCCAGCACTGCAGCTTGAAGTAGCCAGATCTCTTCAATAGTGTCAAGGACTCCAGCAGTGTGTGACCTGAGGGAGCCTTCAAAGTCATGCAGGCCACTTTGACCCCACTTGATTTATTAGCAGGGAGTCACTGAGGCCAGCACATCTGTAAGGGAGAGGAATTACTCTCCATCTCATGACAGGGAGAATGATGAAGAATTTATAAACATGTTTTAAAACCACCAAAGGCACAATCATAAACCCTTTGCATACTTACCTTTTTAGTTGTCAAATTATAAATGCAAAGTAGACATTATCTTCATAGTACAATGGAAGAATCAGACACCCAGGTGGAAGTGACAGCACTCAGACCGAAACTCACACCTGCCTGAATTCACTGCACAAACCCATTATCGCATCTCCTGTACTCTGGCACCTTAGCTCAAAAAAAAAAAAAAAAAAAAAAAAAAAAAGCAAGAGGTTTCTAGCAGAATTTAAACACAAGATTTAGGGATAAAAAGCAGGACCATTTAAGAGTTGTGGAGTAATTCAGTAGTACCAGCTATTTATTTATTTGACAAAGAAGTATTAAACACCTACTATGTGCCAGGCACTTCATATACAGGGATATACAAATAGGATCCAAACATAATAAAGAATAAACTTCCGGGGTAGATATCAGTATTACAGTATTTTCCACAGTCTCTATTTTCTCGGGTGTTAGTGTCTAGCGGAACTGGCATTTAACATACAACCAAGACACAATATTTTACAAGTTCTGATAACTACTCAGAAGGGAGTAAAAAGGGTATGATAAAATTTGTGATGGGTGTTTCCCTTTTCATGTGACTCTCTGGAATTAAGAATCATATCGCCTCACCCACCCCCACATGGAAAACAACATGACATGAATACATCTTAGAGAATAAAATAGCTTAGGCCAGGCCAAAAAAAGTGCCTCGTTGAACTGGCAAGAGTGATTGTTCCAAGAAATGGGCATGTGATTTAAGAAAGATCCATTAGAATCCTTCCTGGAATTCACACTTACACAGAGGAAAAAAGACGTTTTCTTTCCACTAGCGTTGCCATGCTGGGACAATATGCATATATGGGGCAGTAGATGGCCATATTGAGGAAGCATATCTGGACAAAAATGACATGATGCTGACATACGAAAAAGGAAGAAAGCCTTGTGGGGTTGGGAAGAGAAGAGCAGAAAATAGGATAGAGAAATAGAGAGAGAACTGATAACACACACTGAGCTTAGTTTGGACTCTGAGGTGCTACTGCACTCTCTGGAGCACTCTGTGCTTACTGTCATTGCCTGTTACCCTTTCTGCAAAACCCACTCAAGCACACATGAGATTGGGACCATTTATCTCTATCCCCTGTCATAGCATCTGGGACGTACCTTGTGCTCAATGAGTGTTCATCCAATGAAAAAATGAATGAAGTGATGGGTGCGTGGGTGAGTGAATGACTTGAAAAAGGAAAAAAAAGACCCACACAGAGGAAATTTGTTTTCCTCCATCTAACTGTAAGGAAAGAATGTCTAGCTAAGCTGAGGTGTCAGGATATGGAGGTTCCCCAAAAATTAAAAATAGACTACCACATGATCCAACAATCCCGCTTCTGTGTATACAGCCAAAGGATATGAAAACTGGACATACAAGAGACATTTGAACCCCTGAGTTCATTGCAACATTATTCACAATAGCCAAAACATGGAAACAACCTAAGTGTTGATCAATGAATGAATGGATAGAAAAGATGTGGTATGTATAACCATGGAATATTATTCAGCCACAAGAAAAAAAGAAATCCTGCCATTAGTGACAACATGAATGGATATTGAGGGCATTATACTAAAATAAATAAGTCAGACAGAGAAAGTGCAGGGTACCACATGTGACATCTTAAAAAAAAAAAAAAGGTCAAACTCATAGAAACAATAGAAAAGTGGTTGCAAGGTTTGGGGCATGTAATAGGAAGAGGTTAATAAAAGCATACAAATCTTTAGCTATAAAAAAATAAGTTCTGAGGATCTAAGATAAAATACAGTGACAATAGTTGATAACATTGTATTGTATAATTAATAACATAGTTTGTTCCCCTTTTCCCCTGCAGTAACCACTATTCTGTTGTCTGTATCTATGAGTTTGTTTTTTATTTATTCTGTTAATTCATTTGTTACCCAAATTTCAATTATACAAAGTGGGTAAATGGGGTCAAATACATGGTAAGAGATGGAAACAAGACTTTTGGTAGTAAGCACATAATAGCGTAGACAGATATTGAATTATAATGTTGCACACCTGAAATTTATATAATGTTATTAATCAATGTTATCTTAACAAAAATAAAGTAATTAAGTTTTAAATAATTTGGTAAGAGAGAACTTCAATGTCTCCACCAATAAATATGTGAAGTAATAGATATGTTAATTAACTAGATGAGGTGATCCTTTTACAGTGTACAATATATGTATATCAAATCACTACCATGTACACTTTAAGTATTTTACCATTTTATTTGTCAGTTGTACCTCAATAAAGCTGAAAAAAACATTAATTAAAAAACATTAGAACTGATTCAAATACTATAGTATCAACAGTCACCAATTAATACCATAAAATATATAGTCATAGAAAAGCTGTATTTTCTCTTCTTTACAGATATGAATACATCTTAGAGAATAAAATCAAATATCTCAAACTCTTAAAATATGTACAGTTTTCAGGATTAACTTAGTTTCAGAAAACTTAATACTGACAGGTAGAACACAAAGTCATGAGAAAATTAAGAAGTGGTTAAAACATTCATAACTCCTAGCTTTCGGCTATTATGGGCTTCATGCGTATAAAAATAATGGACCTTTTTTTCAGAATCAAATAACAACTGAAGTTGGTACAATCAGGCAAGAATCAGGAAGCTTAGGGCCTCAGGACCAAAACATAACCAGATTGGATGTGTCTTTGTGAAGCTTTAGAGATATAATTTTAAAATTGCTGGGTTAATTTGCTTTTCTTTAACAAATGGTCCCTGAAAATGATGGTGTAATTTATCACCCAGGCATGAGGATGAAAGGTTCCTGGTAGGTTGCCAGGCCTTGTCTGGTCTCCTAAATTCTGGCATTGTGAGATTTCCTCCATCCCTGGCAAGTTTATGGTCATAGTAGATTTCTATGATATCACCTTTCATTTCCAGCTCTGGCAATCCAAGCTGTTTTATTAAAAAGAAATCAAAACAAATAAAAAGCCAATAAACATACTGCAATGAAAACTCGTAAAGAATCCAGACATAGAGGAAGTTAGGGTCTGTTGTTTTGGCCACTATATTCTGAAGTCTGTCCTCTTTTCCACCCAACTCAGAAGACCAACACTCTCATGATCATTCCCATCCCAACTTTTCCTAAGATATCTGTCACTCATCCATGCCAAAGAACCAATAATAGTGAGTACCTAAAGATATTAGTCTTGAAAAGAGCATTGGTGGCTTAAGAGAGCAAGCTTCAAGATAAAACAATGGGTTCTGATGGTAAAATCTCTAGTACCAGTGAAAAGATAGAAGCATTTTGGGCCTGATGGGCTTTTCCAGATACCTCTCTGAATTGAGGAAGAATAGGCTTTGAAAACTGGCCCAGGTATAAGACTTTCTAAATATTTATAAAATAATTATCTTTTTTCATTGATTCATTCATCCTTTCATTCAATTATTTTTAATTTATCCAATAAACATATGGGGTTTGTTCTTGATTGCATCTTTTCTAGCTGAATAAATTTGGTAATTACTTAGCCACTTTTGCCTTAGTTTCCTCTTCTATAAAGTGGAAATAATAGTAGTGTTTATTTCACAGGGTTATAGTGAGGATAAATTAAGTTAATACACATAAGGCTCTAAGACTTGTGCCTGATATCTTGTGATAAGTGTTATGAATACATATTAATTAATGACTAACTACTGGCATGCCTCATTTTATTGTGCTCCACTTTATTGAACTTGACAGATGTTACTTTTTTTTTTTAACAAATTGATGGCAAAAAGATTACAACTTGCTTTATTTTAATACTTGCTGTATTGTGGTGGTCAGGAACCAAATCTGCAATATCTCTGAGGAATGCCTGTACGGTGTGCCAATGGCTATGCTGTCCGCTAAGAATATAAAAAGGAAAACAATGTTATTGTCCTCAAATGTTTTCCAATATGTCAGGAGACAGTCACGCTGACAATGATAAGAAGTGCCTTAATAGGATAAAGGTTAAAACTGGAAGCAAGTAAACCATGTAGGCAAGTAAGCCATGAGTGCAAGAGTCAAAGAGAGAAATGATGCAGGTCTGGACTAAGGCAATGGATAAGGAAGTGAGGGCTTAGTAGGGTAGCAAAGAGGATGGAAGCATAAGCCTTTTAGGAAGTGGAATAAATGAGGCATAGAAATCAATTGGATGTAGGAAATAAAAGTGATAAAGGCCGAGAGGGTGGCTTTACTCAGTGCCCAAGTAGATAGTGCCTTTTTCCCCATAGATACAGATAAAAGAGGAAGAGGAGAGAAGTTCAATTGTGAACATTTTGCGTCTGAGGTAGAGCTGTTACTAAGGAATTGGATATATGGGTCTGAGAAGGTTTAGGGTGGTGATTGAGATTTGGAATAATCAGCTGATAGGCAGAAAAGGAAACCATTGAACCACATTAGGTCACTTAAGGACATATCCCTTCTTTACTAGGCACACTACCTGTGTCATTTTATTTAACACCCATAACAACTCTGTAAGTTCAAGATATTTGTTAGAATATGGTTTTAGCCATGTGTGACTGAGACCTAAAACAACACTAGCTTAAAGGAGACACATTTATTTATTTCTCATGTAAAAATCTGAGCTGGATGTAGAGACATTTCTACAGGTACAATGCTCTATGGTATGAGGAACCCAGGGTCCTTCCCTTTTGTTGTTCTAACGTACCATCCCTGGACTCACTGCCATGCCTGTCTCCAGCCAGCAGAAATGGGAGAAGAAGGGCGCAATTACACGTCTATTTCCTTAAAGTCATGACCTGAAATTGAATATGCTGCTTCCATTTATAGCCCATTGTTAAGAATTTAGTCTGGCCTGGTCAGATGGTTCAGTTAGTTAGAGAGTTGTCCCATAAATCAAAAGGTTTTAGGTTCAGTCCTTGATAAGGGCACATACCTGGGTTGGGTTGCAGGTTCAGTCCCCAGTTGGGGTGCATGAGGGAGACAACCAATCAATGTTTCTTTTTCACAATCTTTGGGTGGGGATTTAAAAAAATAATAATTTAGTCTGTGTGAATATATTGCTCCAAGAAAGGTAAGTCTTTATTCTGAGTGGTCCTTGTAGCATTATTTGTAAAAGCAATATTGGAAATAACACACATGTCCCTCAATAAGGAATATTATGCAGGGAATATTATATAGCTATACAAAGGAATCAGAAATCCTTCCATTAATTCTTATGAAAGAATCTTAGGATAAGTGGAAAAAAGTATAGTAGACAAGAATATGCAAATATTTATCTAAGAAGGGAAAAGCATATAAACACATATATACATTTGCTATTATGAAAATATTAGAAAATGAACTGTGCAATTTAAAAATTAGTATCCTAGAGAGAAAAGACAGGAACAGGGTGGAACAGACTAGAATAGGGGCCAACTTCTTTGAATATATTGTGTGTTGATTTGGAACCTTGTAAATACTTGAAATAATTATAAAAGAAAATTACAATTAAAAAACAACTTTTAAAAATCAAAAGCAAAATGACACAAGTAAATCTGATTATAAATTCATTTGGTCACAAACCACTCTTTTTTGGGAGACTTTAAACCACAAGAATTTGATAGTATATCCCTAGTGGACAGTACCATATGAACAAAAACAAAAGTGTAGTGAAGCATTTTCAGTTATCATACATTGGCAGTGACGTTGATATTGTTGAGGACAGTGGAATAAAACAATGGGAATTTGCTGAATATTATTGAGAACCAGGATTTTTAGATGAAAAAAATGCATAAAGATGTAAAAATCAGTTAAGACCAAAAAGTCTGTAGTCCTGAATTTGAATTAGAAGGTTCATCATGAATGTATGACATATTTTCTTTAAAGAAAAAGATGTACGCGAACACATGCATATGAATGTTTTCTAGATCTTTCCACTGAAAAGGTCTGGATAAATGACAAACTCAGTAACATAAGCGAGCACCTCTGATGTCAGCGTGTTCTCTCTAAATTCCATTACTTCAGTGATGGCACCAGGAATGTGAGTGGTTTTGGGTCAAGGGAATGCCTAGGACATGCCTGGAGCAAGGAAGCTATCAAAGCTACCAAGTACATGTCAAAAGGTCTCAGGAGCGAATGCCAGCAGTTATTGACAAAACATGGGGAATCCAGACCGTAAATACAGCTATTAACTGGAATGGATTGAAACACATGAATTAGTTCAAACTCCAAAAGCAAATAGCACAGTAAAACATCTTTCCACTCATCTTTGGAGAAGGTTAGGGAAAAATTACTGTTTTGAAAACAAATTAATATGAACTATATTTCAGGTATATGAACAGTTGATTAAAAGAAGTTTCACTTTGTGGATGTGTTCTTGATAACATATTCTAGTTAACAAATGAAGAGGAAAGAGTAGAGTCAGAATATTGCCATTTTTCAATGCCTAAAAATTGTGTACAGGTTGATCTGGGCAATGATCATCAGTATCATTTTAAAAAACTTCCCAATTGAGGTACACACTACCACTATGAAAAACTCTTTTTAATAATTCAAATCTACTTTTATTGAGCCTTTACATCTAACTACCAATTCTTAGGAAATACGGGAAAAAAAGGAACATGCTAAACAACATCTAGGGGATAATGATCAAGACTATGGGAAGCCAAACAGGACAAAATACCTGGTTTATTCAATAAATATTTTAAAGAAAAAGAATTCAAAGAGTAGATTATGTCCACTAAATACAATGTATAAAGTTGATCTAGAAATAATTTAAACAAAGAAAGTTAGGAAGCACTAAGGGAAAGTCAAACGCTGATGGAATATTGGAAGACATGAACTATTATTACTTTTTAAGTGTGATACATTGAAGGGAAATCCTTATCTTTTAGAAATACCTATGACATTTATGAATTAAATGACATAATGGATGACGTTTCTGGGATTAGTCTCAAAATAATATGGTTTTGGAATGGGGGATACAGATGAAACCAGATTTGTCATGAGTTAATAGCAATTGCTAAAACTATGATCGGTGCAGAGGGGTCATTATGCTCATTTTAAATTTTTCAATATTAAAAATTTTGGAAGATAGGAAGAATGGATATTGGCAGGACACTAGCAATTTCTACCACAGTATATATAATAATGCATATCTATTTTCTAAGTGAAGAAAATGTGACTTAGAAAAGAGAAATAGATGGCATCCTAGGTTGGCAGGCTTAGAAAAGGGAGTAAATAAGGAGTCAGAGGAGGAGATGAGGGACCAGTGAGAATCTGCTTGCTAAAGCTCGCTCACCAAAGCCCCTCAGGAGCACACCTTGAGTCAAACAACACGAGATTTACTTAGCTTGCTGCAGCAAAAAGAACAAGCCCCTAGGAGCTAGGGTGTCTGAACAATTTTTCTCTAGGAAGTGGGAAGGTTAAAGACCTAGTCAGAGGGGGTTGTGGTTAATCATGTTTTGTGGGTGCGAGGTGGCCTTGCCTCTGTCCTGTTTATATATGTGAGCATGGTTTATGTTCAGTGAGTGACATTGTTGCCTAGTTGTCAGGAGGGCCATTTTTCCCTTAGTACTTCTATGTTGAGCTTTTTGCTGGGATCGCAAACCTGGGTAGCAAGCTCTTACCCTCTGAGGGTAGATTCAAGGCCAATCAGATGGAGGGTAAGGAGGACATCTTAGAAACTTCCATGTTGAACAGACTTTATTTTAAATTTTGTTCTTTAAGAAGAGCACACATAAAGCATTTAAAATGATAAGGGGGAAAGAAGAGAGACAAAAATGGTTCCCAAATGGTGTGAGCAAGCATGAATCTCACAGACGTAAAGTGGATTGAAAATGACATAATCCATTACCCAGAAAAGTCCCATGTACTGAGAATAGACAACCCATTAAATAAAAAATTAAAAGGAGTCTCATTAATGGTTACAGCAACCTTCTAGATTGTTTAAGAAACCATTAAAAAGAAATCCAAGTCACATTTCTCAAATCACTTCACACCATTAAGTTTACATAAGAGCAGCACCATCAAGAAATAAATGAAACAATTCAACTGGCACTGAGTACAAGATTATTCAAGAAAATCTCACTTGAAAGCAAGAATCCTAGCTGCTTTTGCATTTATATTTTGCTATTGGACATATCAAACAATTTCAGCTGAAAAAAGAAAGAGTAATCAGAATAACTTCCTTTGATATTGCAGGTAGGTTGGAACAGCTGCTGGGCAGTTTTATTTTCTTAAGCAGAAATGTTTCTCAAATCACTGTTCTCTACTCCTTGGCATTTGGAAAACTGATTTTGGAATGGAGCTTTTATCCATGCATGTGAAAGTGATTCTAGAAGCCCCACGTCCAGAAAAGAGTGACCCCTATTTATTTTCAGAGAAAAATGTCATTATGACTTAATAAAATAAAAGAGTATAGAGTGCTGTGATACCAGCATTATTTTTTCATAAATTTTTAATAATAGTTTTGTTTATGCTATAACAGTTGTCCCCAATTTTCCCTGTTTGTTCCCCTCCACCTAACTGCCCTCGTTCCCCTAGGCAACCCCAAAACTTGTCCATGTCCATGGGTCCTGCTTATAGTATGCTTAATTCCATAGTTGTAGGATTTTTATTCAGTTCAATTTCTGATGGTTCTGAATGATGGTTGTTCTATAGTTTAGTTGTAATTTTGATGTGGTTATGTGAGAAGGCAAGCCATGTTTTTCTATGCCTGAATCTTGACTAGAAGTCAAGAGTCCCCTTTTTTCAACTTGTCACTGCAGGCTTAACCCAACAGTAGACTCTGGTGCAGGTGAGGGTGGGGCAGGGGCTAATTCTAACCATGAAGGAAGCAAGATCCTTTCTAAGGAGCTGAGCTCAGGACACCATAACATGTGAATCCCTAAGGCAGGAACAGGAGAGGAAAGAGGAGAAAGATGTAAAAGAAAGAGAAACTGGATAAAAAGTGGCAGGAGAAAAATGGACAGAAAGTAAGAAAAATGAACTAAGATTGATTGAGTACCTTCTATGGTACTTTGAGTACTTTGCTATGCACTTCAGACCTGCTAACCCACTCTTTCTCTCAGAACCTCCTATATCAGATGTTACCACTTATAGTTTAGACAAAATAAAGACAAAGTAATTTGTTCATTTAGCATATGGCTAAGGCTATTGGAGTCAAGAGCGTGTGTTGTCTAAGGGGGAAAGTCATATTTTAATTACTTCTCATTAACAGCCTGGGATTGCAAACTCAGATTTCTAAAAGGAACCGAGTAGATAACATGAAGTTGTATTTGGGTTGGAGCTTGGGAACTATGGCCAAAAGAAGAATGTTTCTCCCAACTAAAAGCATTCCATTAAAAAAAAATTGTTTTGGCTTTGCACATCTTTCTGGATGCCTGTTGGTAGAACTTTAGTTTAATACCTGTGGCTAATGCTGCTAATCCTGTGTCTATTTCCTGTCATTCCTACTCTTCTACAGTCTCCCTCCTTACTGTGCTCCCCAACCATTTCCTTCTCTGTCAATCTCTCCTACTACTTACCCTGAGAGATTCATTCCCAATTAGAAAAATTTATTTTTTTGTTTCAATATATTTTATTTATTTATTTTTAATACTGTTTTATTGATTATGCTATTACATTTGTTCTGATTTTTCCCCTGTTGCCTCCCTCCACCCAGCAACCCCCACTCCGTCAGGCAACCCCCCCACCATTGTTCGTGTCCATGGGTCATGCATATAAGTTCTTTGGCTACTTCAATTCCTATTCTGTACTTTACATCCCCATGGGCCTTCTGTAATTACCCATTTGTGCTTCTTAATCCCCTCACCTCTTCACCCATTCTCCCTCTCCCCCCTCCCAGGAATCACCTGGTAACTAACTTCTTTTCTCTTGCTGATTTTAAGATTCTCTCTTTATCTTTAAGCTTTGGCATTTTAATTATGATGTGTCTTGGAGTGGGACTCTTTGCAGCCATCTTGTTTGGGACTCTCTGTTCTTCCTGGTCTTGCAAGTCTATTTCCTTCACCAAATTAGGGCAGTTTTCTTTCAGTATTTTTTTCAGATAGATTTCCAATTTCTTGCTCTTTCTCTTCTCCTTCTGGCACCCCTATAATGTGAATGTGGGACCTCTTGAAGTCCCAGAGGCTGTTTATATTGTCCTCATTCTTTTTGGTGGGAGGGGATTCTTTTTTCTTCTTGTTGTTCTGTGTGGTTGTTTTTGCTTCCTTATCTTCCAAATCACTGATTTGATTCTTGGCTTCATCCACTCTACCGTTGTTTCCCCATAAATTGTTCTTTATTTCAATTAGTGAATCCTTCATTTCTGACTGGGTGTTTTTTATGCTGCTGAGGTCCTCACTAAGTTCCTTGAGCATCCTTATAAAAAGTGTTTTGAACTCTGTATCTGACAGATTGCCTATCTCCATTTCATTTAGCTCTTTTTCTGGAGTTTTGATTTGTTCTTTCATTTGGGCCATGTTTCCTTGTCTCCTCCTTTTGGCAGCTTCCTTGTGTTTGTTTCTATGTATTAGGTTGAGCTGCTTTGATTCTGTGTCTTGGTAGTATGGCCTAATGTAGTAAGTGTCCTGCAGGGTTCAATGACACAGCCTCCTCTATTAACCAAGCTGGGTACTCAAGGTATGCCCTTTGTGTGGGCTGTGTACAGCCTTCTCTTGAGTTGTCCTGTGGTTGCTGTTGGCAGATCAATAGGAGATATTTACCCAGGCCAGTCAGCTGCAAAAACTGGCTATGACCACTGACCACCAACCTCCACCATTTGTAGAGGATCAGCTGTGCAGGGGCAGGGTGGTGGTACTCCAGCATGGTCTGTAGCTGTCCACTGGGTGTGCTGGCCCTGGGATTTCCCAGGTGGTGCAGACCAAGGTCAGCTTCCTCCTTTGTTTTGCCTGCGGCACCCTTCCTGAGCTATAAAGCAATTTGAGGTGGTCGTTACTTGTGCTGGGCTTGGAAATTGCCAGATGAAGCCAAACTGTGAATTTAACTTGGCTGCCTCTAAGGTTCACTGAAGACAGCTGTTGCTTGTTTGATAGGATTTAAGAGAAAAGACCAGCCATTCTTATAGAAAAGTAGCTTGGGTGGGCCCCTGCATTGGGTGGGGCAGAGCCTTTGGGGATTTCCAAGGTGGGCCAAACAGTATTAGCCAGGTTGATGGAATCTTAGATATGGCACCAGCTTACTGCCTCTGGGGTGGGGAGGGTTTAGCAAAGGAACGATGGCCTTTGCTTGCCTTGGTGCCAGACACTTCATTTTCTCCCTGTATACCACTAGTGCCTTTCAAGCTGCTACACTAATGCTGGAGCTCAAAGGGAACAAGTCTGCATAGGTGAGTCCTCCTGTGGGTTCTATAAGGGGAATTACTTGGGGCTCAAGCAGTTTCTCCCACTGGCTCAATCTCCTCTGGTTTTTGCAGCCAGAAGTTGTGGGGACTTACCTTCTTGGCACTGGAATCCTAGTCGGGTGGGTCTGGTGTGGGTCTAGGACTCCTTGCTCCTGAGATATCCCTCCTGAATTTTTATCCACATAGGTGTTGGACTAGCCTATTCCGCATTTGTGCCCCTCCTACCAGTCTGGGTGGATGTTTTCTTTAATTCTGTAGTTGTCAGACTTCCATTCAACTCTATTTCGTAGTCATCAGACTTCCATTCAGCTTGATTTCTGATGTTCCTAAATGATGGTTGTTCTATATTTTAGTTGTAATTTTGATGTGGTTGGAGAAAGAGGCAAGCCATGCCTACCTACATTGTCATCTTGACTAGAGGTTCTAGAAAAAATTCTTTTATTTCCTTTCATTCATCAGAATTCCTGGGTCAGATAAAATTCTATCTTCTTTTTTTTTTTTCACTTTACCAATATAAACAGTACATTTTAACTTGTTGCATTGAAAGACTAGTTCATTTAGAATCTTAGGTATGGTAGAAATCTTAGGAATGTTCAAATCTACTACTGTGATTTTACCCAGAGAAAAAATTAATGTGCAGAGGTTACATGACTTTCCCAATTTCATGGTTCCCAAGATCACTCGGCTTTTTACTGACATAGCCATATGTTAAAACAAAGCATCCTGTTCTTCCTGCAGAACAGTTTCTATTCCAGGTGACAGAAATCCCTGCTTATTTATTCATCACAAGAAAAGGAATTCAGGCAGCAAATATATAAGGGGTTGGGACAATATGTCATGTTTGTATAGAACATCACAGTTTAAAAATCTCATTTTGTCATCACAACAAGCTTAGGAGATGGAAAGAAAGGCTATTTCTACTTTACAAATAAAGCAAGCTGAGACAGAGAGTATGAGTTATTTTTCTGAAGTTACATTCTGGGCAAGTTAAGACATAATAAAATCTCTAATTCCTTTTCTTCCATGCCAATCTGTTTTTCTTAAAGAAATCAATACTGTGGCAGTTTTTCATTTGTTTCTTTACTTCTAATTTGCTATTTTCTAATTTGTTTCAAGATTATAAAACCTACTTAGTTTACTTAGTGCAGTGTCTGCAACCTTTGATGAATACCTGATACCAGTGCGTAAACAAACCCAGGCTAGCTTACTGGAGGACGACAAATACATGGAAGAGAGCCTGTTTGTATCAGCTAAGGCCATCCTATAGGGGCCTTCAGCCAGGCAACCCCCAGACAGGTGAGAGAGCCCTGCCGTGATCAGCAGAGCTGCCTCCTTGATCTAAAGCTGCCTACCGAGCATGAGTGATCCCAGACAAGGCTGCAAGTACACACAAGTGACCCAAAGGCTTCTGAGCAGTAATAAATGTTTATGATCTTAAGATGCTAAATTTTGGGGTGGGTTGTTATGCAGCAGTAGCTGATATATGCCTTAATTTAGTGACTAGTGGTACAGGTTTTATGTAGACAAGCCACCATAATGTCCACCAACTCCTCAGTTGGTTTTAAAGGAAGGTAAATTTGGAATCTGGCTTTCAAACAGAACTGTAATCTGTTTTTTTTTTAATTTTTAAATAAATGTAAACTTATTTATATTTGTGATTTAAAAACATAGATATCTGGTGATAGAAGACTGACAGCTCTTTGAGGGGTGGCAAGAGAGACACTTTAGTGGAATTCAAGCTCAACCATAAGTCACTGTCTTGTGTTTGTAAGGATAAAAATGGAAATTGGAAGAGAAGTTCTACTAATAGAAACATATGACACAGACAAAAGAGAGATCAGGTCTATTTCAATATTTATGAATCCAACCACTTGAAGTATACATTTCTTTAGTGTTTCTGTTTTTTCTTCTTTTAAATATATTTTATTAATTATGCTATTACAGTTGTCCCAGTTTTTCCCACTTTGTCCCCCTCCTCCTGGTACCCCACATTCCCTCCAGCAATCCCCTGGCCTTAGTTCATGTCCATGGGCCATGCATATAGGTTCTTTGGCTACTCTATTTCCTATACTCTTCTTAACATTCCCCTGTCTGTTCTGCACCCACCAGTTTGTGCTTCTTAATCTCTGCACCTTTTATCCCACTCTCCCCATTTTCTCTCCTAACAGATAACCTTACAAATGATCTCCATATCTATGATTCTGTTTCTGTTCTGTTTGTTTGCTTAGTTTGTTTTTTAGATTCAGTTGTTGAGAGTTGTGAGTTTGTTGTCATTTTAATGTTCATAGTTTTGATCTACTTTTTCGTAAATAAGTCCCTTTAACATTTCATATAATAATGTCTTAGTGATGATGAGCTCCTTAGCTTGACCTTGTCTGGAAGCACTTCAATTCTAAATGATAGCTTTCCTGGATAGAGTAATCTAAGGTGCAGGTCCTTGCTTTTCATCACTTTGAATACTTCTTGCCAGTCCCTTCTAGCCTGCAGTTTCTTTTGAGAAAGCTGACAGTGTTATGGGAATGCTTTTGGAGGAAACTACCTGCTTTCTCTTGCTGATTTTAAGATTCTCTCTTTATCTTTAAGCTTTGGCATTTTAATTATGATGTGTCTTGGTTTGGTCTTCTTGCATCCATCTTGTTTGGGACTCTCTGTGCTTCCTGGACTTGTGTGTCTATTTTCTTCATCAAGCTATGGAAGTTTGCTTTCATTATTTTTTCAAATAAATTTTCAATTTCTTGCTGTTTCTCTTCTCCTTCCAGCACTCCCATGATTTGAATGTTGGAATGTTTGAAGTTGTCCCAGCGGCTCCCTACTTTATACTTGTTTTTGTAAATTCTTTTTTCTTCTTGCTATTCTGATGCATTTTTCTTCCCTATGTTTCAAACCGTTGATTTAATTCTCATCTTCATCCACTCCTTTGTTGATTCCCTGTAAATTTTTCTTTATTGCATTTAGTGTAACCTGCATTTCTGCCTGGTTCTTTTTTATTCTGTTAAAGTACCCAATGAGTTCCTTGAGTACCCTAATAACCAGTGTTTTGAACTCTGCATCTGATAGATTCCTTATCTCCATTTTGTTCAGTTCTTTTTCTGGATTTTTTTTTCTGTTTTTCATTTGGGCCATATTTCTTTGTCTCCTCATTTTGGCAGCCACTCTGGGTTTGTTTCTATGTATTAGGTACAGTTGCTTTGACTCCCTGTTTTAGAAGTATGGCCTACTGTAGAAAAATGCACTCATAAACTGGATGGAGTGTAGTCTTAGATAATCGCCAGGGCAGGGCAACCAGCAACCTGTGTGAACCAGGTGGATGGAGTCTCAAGTATGGTGTCACTGCTCTGTGGCTCTGTGTGGGGGAGGACTCAGAAAAGGGACAATGGCCACAGCCTGGCCTCTGGAGTTTTGTCCAGGAGGAAGCTGTCCTCTGGCACTCACCCTGATGCCAGACAGTCAATCTCTCCCCATATCAGCTGTTGCCCCACTGCTGGAGCCCAGAGGTAGTGAGTCTGAGTAAGTAGTAGTCCATTGTGGGCCCTTTAAGAGAAGATGCCTGAGAATCCTGCAGTTTCTTTGCTGGTGCAACCCCCACTGATTGTTACAGTCAGAAGTTATGAGGACTTATTTTCCTGGCACTGGAACCCTGGGCTGGGTGGTGTGGTGTGGGATCCTTTGCTCCTGAGGTATCCCTCCTGTTTTTTATCCACCACATGTGGGTGTGGGGCTGCCCATTCTGTATCTCTGAATCTCTGCTCTTCCTAACCATCTGGATAGTTGTGATTTCTTTAATTCCTTGGTTGTCAGACTTTCTTACAGCTTGATTTTCTGATGATTCTGGGTGATAGTTGATTTGTAGTTTCTTTGTAATTTTTGCTGTGGTTGTGTGAAGAGGAGGGCCAGGAGGAGAACCATGTATCCTACTCCTCCATCTTGTGATTTTCCTAATCAGGTACCCCAGGGCATACTGCATCTGGCCTTGGTGGCTTTTCCCTTTTCTTGATCAGAAATCAGGGATGAGGCTGACATCAGTGTCCCACTCATATCGTTGTGAAACGGCTGGTTTTCACGTGGCTCGAGCAGGAGTTGGTGCACGTGAATGAGATTTGATATCTGGATTTTTTATGTGGCTTCATCACCTTAGTTTCATCACTTGATTGCCCAAGTGCTCTACCTCAGTCTAAATTTTTATTTTTTAAGTTTCAGGATTTCTTGCTTGCCTGATTGATTGGTGATGTACCTCTGTGTAAAGTGATAATATAAAGAAATGTTGGTTGCTAGGGCAAGGTATGTCAGTTGACTGAATATCATTAAACTAAAACCTCCCTGGCTGTTAGTATTTTGATGGAAAACAATGGGTTGTTTTTAAAAAATACCTGGTAATTTCACTAAAACAATATCCTGTTGGATCATGTGTTTCAAGTCACTTTATAAAGAATCCAAAAATTCTGAAGGAATGGGACCAGAATATAGAGTGGAATATATGTTATTATCCTAAAACATGCATTCTTATTGGGAGCATATTGCCCCCAAAGGGGAGAAAATTGGTTCTCAATGGGGGAGGGGGTGGTGTTGTGAAAAAATCTTAGATGTTACAATGGCCTGGGCCCTACAAAGAGCTGCATCAAGTAAACAGATAAACAGTATTTCTGTGAAATTAGAATTTTATGGAGGGACATGAGGTGAAATTTGTATGAAAAAGCCCTTAAAAAGTCTCCTTAGGGGAGGCAATAGTGAAAAAAAAAAAGTTAAGAAATTCTGTTCTAAACAGAGGTCAGTACCATGGCCAATAATTTTTTCATCACATTCTCTCACACTGTTTATTTTTCTCTTAATTTACATCTGTTAATGGTTCTGGTTTTGATTTTCCATTTTCACTTTTTTTCCATTTCAATTTTTTGTCAAAATAAAATCCACCTCTCCTCATTTCTCGAGTAACTTACTGAGAAGAATCATTACTCATATTTTCATCATAGCCACCACCATCAATTATTTACTTTTTGCAAGGTGCCACTAGCAAACACTCTCTGGATAAATATATTCCATCTGCCACAGAATTTTCTACTCTGTTACCATGGAGTCCCCTAAGATATACGTTCCTTACACCTGGCTAGTTTAACAACAGATGTTAAAGAAAAGGGCTGATTGGTGTAATTGGACAAGGAGGCAAGAGAGCATTTTCATATTCTGGACTCATGGGGAGGCAAAGATTCCTACTGTAGTAACCCTCTGGCCTTTCTCAGTCCTCCACCCCAATTCCTCTGCTAGGGCAAAGACTCAACTAATAGGTGAGTTCAGAAGAAGCTGAGCATGCTTGGCTCAGGTCTTGCCCTGTGGGATCTGCCTCCCAGCAAAGAACATTCACTCTCATTTCTTCCACGGTATAAGTTTTTTGGGGCCAAACTCCCATGGGGGAGGCTGGTGTTTCCCCAAGTATCTGTAACTCATATGTAAGTTCTAACCAATAGGAGCCATAGTGAATAGTAGATAGAAGGCACTTTTTTGAACTAGTATTTTTCTGTCATAATAGTTCTGTTTTGATCTCTATCAGACTGATGTCTGTATCTATCAGTGAATTCCAAATTTGTGTCCATAAAAAGATGGCAGTTAGACATTTTAATAAATCTTCCTTAGAAGTTTTCCTAGAGTAGAGATAATTTTCTCAGGTCCAACTTCTACACACAGCCCATCATTTAGACCATAGAATGGCTGGATTCCATTATTTACCACACCTACATGGCTGAACCACATCCCACAAAAAGTTAAATACATGAATCCTTGGACTTTATTAGAGGTATCACAAATGAGTCAGGCACAATAATCACCTTGCTAAATTCACCTGTAGTCTTCATGATATGAGAGTCAAGGACTCTTAAAGGGAGAAGGTCAGTATTATCTCCTTTTATCTGAAATGCAATTCTCTCATATATTTATTCAAAAAATATGCAACACACATAACAAGCACTCTGCAATTATTGCTACTTTGCACTCTTGCAGCATTTCCACATTAGGAGACCCAAATAGGCTTCTGCTGGGCAATTTCTGGAAGGATGCTTTTTTCATGACTAAATGTATAAACCTGGCTGATATTTCCTTATCCTCTTTTCCTACTTAACTTTAGGCATGATACCCAGAAGCAGAGCAGCCATGTTGCCCTCATTAAAATAATAATAATAATAATAATAAAGTTAAATCAATCATGACCTAAGCATCTTGAAGCAGGAAGGTAGAAAGAGCCAAATTTCCTTGGCAGTGGAAATAATACAGATCAAAGCCATCACACAATTCCTTTTAATTCTGAGGGGACAGAAAACAAACTTTTATTATTAAGGTTCTGCTAGTCATGTCTTTGTCACTTGAAGTCAAATGCTTTCCAAACATAAAATGTGCAACAATGGATAAGCCATATTTTCTTCTCTGAAGGTGCTCATAGAGTCACCTTAGTGTAAGTGAAAAGCATTATGATAAAGATAAATACAGAAAGGATACAAATAGAAAATGGACCACTAATTTAGTCTAGAATGGGTTTTTTGGAATAGTTCAATCCAAGATAAAAACCTGAAAATACAAAGAAGTTAGTTAAGGTTAAGGAGACTAGAGGCCCAGCTAGAAACAAGAGCAATATGACAATAGAGTTAGAAGGGCGGAGGAGAGTAAAGCCAAATGAAGATAGAAAGTGAACTAAGGACAAGATGTGAGTCAGATTAAACCTATTCCCCACCCCCTCCCCAAAACACAGTACTTAAAATGTCATCCGGCTTATTCAATGCCAAGTGGCAGAAGAGTATTGGAACCATCATCCATTATAGATAAAGGATTATGTATGACCACTATTTCTTATCAGTCTTTCCTACTGGTCAAGAAATGCACTGCCTTATACAAACTAAAATTTTTTTGTGATGATTCAATATACAAATTTCATAAACTTTCCTTAATCCCTGCTGGGAAAATCCAGAAACCAAGCTTTGTCTCATATGCTTAATCATAAATATTCTCCTTTAAAAACAGGTTTTGCATGCACATCTGTGTTATATCTTCTTTGAATGTCTTGTGCGCATTATGCTTTCATCAAGGTCCAGTTCTCTTTCTGCCTTTAATGATGTCTGAGTGAATCAGGAGCCTTGTGGAAGGTACTAGTAACTAGACATCCTTGCCTGAAGGAGAGAAGGAGAAGCCCAGAATGGCCTGGTGAGCTAAGCCAAGCAACTCCAAAGCTAGGGCTGCCTGGCACTATCTCCTCAGCTTGAGGATTCTCCTTCAGGAGTCACCATTTCATTGACCGCAAGTATTATCTTCTACCTGCCTATGATTGCTTAACCAGCCTCCCCAGAACAGTGGCTTAAAACAGTCACTCTTTATTAAGCTCATAATATAGCAGGCCAGTTCTTGGTTCAGGTTTGGCTTATCTTGGTTGGCCTTGCTCACACATTTATATCAGCAAGTGAGCTGTGACCAGCTGTGTTTGCAATGATGATGGTTACAACTGGACCGTCTGGGACCTCTCTTGGAGGATGGTGTTTCATCCTCCAAGCTGGTTTACATGGATCTTAGTTTCCAAAAATAACAAGTGAACAAGTTCCTATGTGTAAACACTTTCCAAGTCTCTGCTTACATCGTTTGCTACCTGTCCCTAGTTCATATTCAAGGTAGGATCATTCCTGCTTTTAATGGGAGGAACAACAAAAGCACATTCCAAAGGGCACATTACAAGGAGGGGCATAATTTGTGGTATTTTTGGCAATCAGCCCACCACAGCTGCACATTAAAATCCATTGGTGTGGTGCCTGGAGCCCAGGCAGAACACCACACCAATTACATCAGAATCTCTGGAGTGGGTCTTGAGATTTGCACAGTGTTTTTTTTTGTTTGTTTGTTTTTTTTGTTTTTTTGTTTTTGCCAGTGATCTAGGGCTTTAACTCCAGGTCTGGTGTGCCAGATTACAAGAAGAGAGTTAGATCCCCTGAGAAACTTTCTTTATAGTTGGTACACTTCTCAATAATTAAGAACTTTTTGATGTGACCACTATTTTGGTCCAGCTTAGCAGGTCAATTCAGTTAAAACAGTAAAATTCATTGGTCTTCTTAAGTCAGGCTTCTTCAAACTTGAGTGTACATCAGAGTCACCTAGAGAACTTGTTAAGACTCATCGCTGAACCCTACCTCAAGAGGTTCTGAATGAATAGGTCAGGGTGGGACCAAGAATGGGCCTTTCTGAGAAATTCTCAGGTGATACTGTAGCTGCTGATTGGAAAGGACATTTTAAGAAAGCACTCATGGAGAAACCACCTCGATTAAATATGTTGTACAACCAGCTGGGTCTCATTGCCCTGTTGAAGGGCTGTGGTTATTACTATGAGCTGAAGTGACTTTTTCAGTAGTTCTCAGAATCTTTTACTCCAGGGCATTGAGACACAACCAGAGGGTAGGCAATCCCTAACATGGGGGAAGGGTTTTCTGCTTTGGACAAGAGTCGCTTCCAATTGTCTGACGCTTTTAATTACCTCTATGGGACACACACTAGGCTAACAATCCAGTTCTTTACCTTTCCTCCCAACTTCCTATTAAGTGATCAGAAAAGATGAGGATCTGGAGTTGCAACAGCAAAGAAGCCTGAAATCTTCAGTACCCAACAATGAAAGTCTGAGGCTTTACAGTGAACTCATTCATCCAGTTAACAAACCAGTTAATCAATGAAACCTGCCAAAGGGCTCAGATGGGTCTCTGGGGAGTCTATGAACCTGACCCTCTACCCTCAGGGATCTAGTAATAATAGAGAAAAACCACTTTGCACTTTCCTAGATAAGAGTAAATGCTTTTTGAGTGAAGTATTTGCAGCTCATGCTTTGATTGGAAGGCACAAAGCACTCTGGTTTATCCTGATAATTCAATGGAAAATGAAGGGGCTCTTATCAGTGCTGGCCAGGAAAATTATTTCTATTCTTTAATATAATCTCATATCTATTTATTAAATACACACTCCAACGTAGTATTCCCACATAATTCTAGGTACCATGATTTCAACATTTTGTTAGATATACAGCCTACACTCTATGGAAATCTCCCAAGAAGGATGGTTTTATGTTATATGTGACCTATTGCTTGATATTCTGTTTTTCTGCTCCTAATTACATTCCTGGTTTTCCCAGAGCTTGACACCTCAACTCTAACTCCAATCTAACCAACACCCAGCCTGGACCACTAAGGTGGTAATGAACTACACTTTTCCCTCCCACCCCCATCATATTTTCTCTGTGGGGGTCCCTGCTTCTCCTTATCCCATGTGCCCTGAACCTCCTGTGTTTGTTTCTCTCTGTGGTCAATCGGGACACTCTTTCTCCAAAACTTCTTTTCTGAGACTAAGGCCCTATAGCAGAGATACATGGGCCTCATTTGATATGGTTATTTTAGTTTTACCTCTCTCCTTCTGTGTGCATTTAGGAATGCCCTAGGGGCAACAGTTAAAGTACACATTCACACCACAGCAATAGTTACTATTATTAGGGAACAATGAATTCTTACTGGTCACCATGTTTTATGTTGCATTAATAAGTAGAGTCTAAGAGTTAGTGATTATTGTTCTCATTTGACAGATAAGGAAACTGAAGCATGGAGAGACTGAGATTTTCAAAGCTCCTGTTTGAAATAACCACCAACATAACTGCTAACCCTAGGCCCACTGCCTTTTTCTCTACTCAGGGCCTTTAGTGTTGGTTGTGGTCTCAGACCATCCCTCAGTTGAGGAGCCTTTCTTCTCAAGATCCCTGTGTGTGTTGCAAAGGAGTGGTGGTGCAGTGTATGGAAGCTGCCTACAAACTCAGTTTGAGGAGGAAATATTTCTTTAAAGAAAAAGGACATGGAAACCCAAGAAGATCGTGACACAGCCAGAACTCTACAGCATATTCTTAATGTAAGATGCAAACTACCCGAAATCCCCATCTGTACAAGTCTAACCAGGGGCTGCTCTGATCCTGGTTAGGGAGTGTTCCCCCAGGGTCGAAGTCTGCTTTGCTCTTCCACTGGGCATTTTTATATATTCCTGCATTTCTCCTTTGGCCACCCCACCTGCCTTTTTTGGACACTTCATCGTATGCAGTAACCAGGACAAAATAACATCAGCTCATTCCCAAGTCTTTAAGGTATAGAGCAAAAGAATGACAGATGCAGTTCCCAGGCATAGCATCACTCTCTAAGGCCAGGCTTAGCCTAATTTAGTTTTTCTCCATTTCTGCAGCCCTGGCCCCCTTCCTCCACCATTCATCTTTGTACAGCACCTCCCTTTTTTCCTCCTCAGTAAGACTCTCAGATAGTATTTACAGATTTCTTAGTTGTGAAGTTTCAATCCAGACAGAATTTAAATTATTCTCTTCATGGTCACACTGGTTCACATACACACTATATTAGGAGATGTGGTTAGATGCCAGAGATGACAATGAGGGTAGAGCAGAGGGTGATGGGAATTAGCCTGCTTACTCCTTCTTACTGTCACATCTAAAACCCATGTCTGACACCACCAGACACCCCACTGTGGTATTCTCTTCAAAAAAAGTCAGTCTAATGAAATGTGGGTAACCCAGGAATAAAGCCAAACAATTAATAATATTAATGTTATCTACTTCACACATGGGGAAAGTAGCTTTGTGTAGTGTGACCACTTGTAGGGGAATAAATAAACAAATCCACTGTGGGTAAATAAATAAACAAATGAACTACAGTAACATGTTTATTTTTAAGCCTGGTCAAGTTGGAGCTATTTTGAGTTTCATAGAAGCCACACTGCATAGAATAAAATTTTGAGACTGAGACAGTTGTTTCAAATGGGCTTTCTAGCTCAAAATTAGTCAATTTCTCAAAAGAAAGAGATTCAGTAATTTGTAAGATCTGACTTTACTATACCCTTCTTGTCTCTGTCCAAAGCAAACTCAGATGTGACCAATTTGAGTATTTGACTTTAAAATTTGGTAATCTTTTAAAATATGCTTGTTCTAATTATATTAGTTTATACCTAGAGATCTAGTTCATTTGCACTTATTGTCATTACTGATATATTTGAAGTTATTCCATTTCATTTTGGCCTTTTTATTAGCTTATTTTTTAAATATATTTTTTGTTCTCCTTTCTTATATTGTTTTGAATTAATTTCCAATTAATTTTTCTAACTTTTTTATTTACTAATTTTTTCCTTACTGAAAAAATTAATATTCTTTTCTTTTGGCAAATACCTTGGAACATTTAACATCACCATCTAACCTAATCATAGACTGACTGCTCATCTCAGAATGAATATCAATATCCTTACCTACCTCCTGAACAATAAAATGCAATAATTTTAAGATACTTGAAACCTAATCATCTACCCAAGTTGTATGTTTTGTTGTCCAGGATTTGGGGCCTATCTTGAATTTTGTACTTTTTTAATCATTTACACTGAGAATAATTTTTTTTGCATATTTTAATTCATTTCCTCACAATTTCTTCTTGTATCTCAGATCAACTTTTGGAATAATTTGCTTTTTTAATAAGGCATACTTTCTAGGAGATCTTTGGAGAAGAATTGTGAGTCAACGTGCTTATGTTTGTATATATCTCTGTCATGAGTATGTATCGCATGAGGTAAAAGTAGGTTTACAGTTATAAATATGCAAAACAGTTAATTCTTATATTATTATTTATTAACTACTGTATTATTTTTCCAAATGAACAACTGTAAACCTTCTTTTGTCCCACCTTATATAATGAATATATGTAGTTTAAAGTAAAGTATAATATTAAAACTAACACCCACCCAATTTAGCTTTCTCAGTTTTTGTTTGTCTGAAAATGTTTATATTTTGCTCTTATTGTTGAAAGATTTTTTTTTACTGAGTATAGAATTCTAGGTTGACCAATATGTTCTCATTGAAGGTATCTTCATACCTATTTCTCTCTTTAATTGGAAGAGATTAGCTGTCAATCTAAGTTTTATTCCTTTATAGGTAATATGCTTTTTCTTTTTGACTCCTTTTAAGATCTTTTTTCCTCCTTTACCTACTTAATATGCTTAGGTGCTAAGAGTTTATTACACTTCATGAAATTTGATTAGTTTGGGAAAATAATAATCATTAATTTTAAATATTAAAATTTGGTTTTAATATTTTAAAACCCCTCACTTGGTTTCCTCCTTCTCAAACTGAGTAGATGTGTGCTGGGACTTATTCTACCAGCCACATCTCTTAACTTCTCTTCATAATTTTCATCTTTTACTCTCTGAATTTAATTTTAGATAATTTCTTAACATCTAACTGATTCTTCAGCTGTGTATAATCTCTTTAATCCGTCCATTCAATTTCAGATTATTTTTAAAAATCTGCCTGATAAACATTATTAATCTCTTGTTTCTTTGTCATTATCTCAGTATTCTTTTGGATTTTTAAAAATAATGTCAAACAAATTTACTTACTATATCATAGGTACTAATGTAAACATCGGGTGTTTTTATAGGTCTTATTTTGGTGATGGCTCATCCTGCCTCATCCTTGGTCCATCCATTTATACCAAAGACCTAGGAGCCTGCTCCCTTTGGCTAAGTTGAAAACCTCTTCATCTGCACTACAGATCTACCTGATTAACCTTACCATTTGCAGGGCAAGAAGAGAGATCAGAGAGAGTGTTGAAAGTCTCCTAAACTAGACCCTGACTGGTGTCCCTGCCACATAAAGGTAGAAGGCCTGGTGCCTGCCATGACCAGATTGAGGAGGGAAAGAGCCAGCAAGAGCACCAGCTGTACATGAGTTTAGCCAGGTGTTTAAAGAGAGAAAATAGAGATGAGGTTTTGGGGACACAGTAACTTGGCTCACTAGTGAAATGGGCCGTGATCTTTTGGGGAGAAGCACAGGAGGAGTGGGAGGGCGAGGAAAGTAAAGCTTTGGCAGAAGTTGTCTCCTAGAAGTGGCCTGCAGAAGACACTGGGGTTTTCTACAGCACAGTCTCTTGGCTCACTTCCGATTTTAGCTGCTGCTCTTGTAGGTAGTTTCATGTGAGTTCACCCACCCTGTCAACAACATTGCATCTAAAGGAAGTTGTGCCTTCAGGTCTTTGCCTTGGAGCCTTGGCTGAAGCCTCAGGAAGCTGCCTAGCCTTCCAGCAAGGGGGTAACAGCCGGCCCGCAGGGAGGTGCAACTGGCAGTGAATCAGGCTGTTTCTTTGGGAAAATCCCAGTGACTATGCCTTTGGTTCTTTTCTCCTGGGCTGCTGATATTCCTTAAAGACTATCTTTTTACTTTCCTGCCATTTAGTAGTTGAACTGCGGAGAAGGCAAAGTTCTCTAAATTAAATATGTACTTATATTATTTCCGGTTTTCAGTTGGGGAATTGGCCACAATGATTATGAAAATCTTTCATGTTCTCAACATTGTTCACAAAACCCACCCATGGCTAGAAAAAAAGTTACTGGGAATTTCTAGGTGGAAGTTACAGTGTTAATCTCTGTGTTTCTGTGCATAACAGTAAGAGACCATTCCCAATTTTGTGTGGTTTAGCTCATCCACTGGAAAAATACAACACATTTATTATAATCATGGTGGGGGGAAGAATAGTTTAAATTAAACCCAGATACATGTGAAAACATCTTACTAACATTTCTCTAGTGTCAAAATTAATTACCAACTGTGCTGATATTTAAAAACCTACT
This sequence comes from Pteronotus mesoamericanus, assembly GCF_021234165.1. Lineage (NCBI taxonomy): Eukaryota > Metazoa > Chordata > Mammalia > Chiroptera > Mormoopidae > Pteronotus > Pteronotus mesoamericanus. The sequence continues at coordinate 27,738,945 of NW_026555105.1, read as the reverse complement.
TTTTATTTTGAAAAATTAAAATGTTCACAGACTAGTATAATAAATTCACATATATCCTTCATTTAAATTTGCCAATTAACATTTTGTGACCTTTGCTTCTGCTCTCTCTCTCTCTGTCTCACTCTCCATTTCTCTGTCTCTGTCTGTTTATCTGTGTGTTTTCACATATACACATGCATATATATTTGATGAACTGTTTGAGAGTAAGTTACTGACATAATCTTTTCTCCTAAATACTTCTGTATATATTGCCCAGACAAGTGTATTTTCTCACATCACTACAGTACAGTGATCAAAATCAGGAAATTTAACATTGACACAATATTATTATCAAATACAGAATACAAATTTTCCCATTGTCTCTTCCAAATGTTATTAACAACAGTAGTTTTCCCCATCTAAGATATGTTACAAGATCAGGTATTTTATTTCATTGTGATATCTTTTTAGACTTCTTTAATCTGGGAAGATCATTAACCTTTATTTGTCTCTCATGACATTGATATTTTTGAACAGTACAGGCCAATTTTTTTTTATATATATATAATCTGCTGACATTAAAAAAAAAAGCTTTTCAAATAGCTGATCTGAGAATTGGTGGTACTTCAAATCTGTAGTCAGGGTCACAATTTCTTTATATTAAGTCCATTCATGGTTTGAATTTTGCAAAACTCCTTCATCTCTTTGTCTTCAAAGTGCTCTCTACTATATGGATATATATACAATTCAATTAGGAGAAAATAAATTAACTTAGGGCTTTGAGACACTCCTGGATATAATTGGGGTCAATCCTGTGGAGCCAAAAAGCTGTGGTTAGGAATCAATGGTCTCACATGAAACACAGAGTACACGGACTTTAACACTTTTGACAGATTGATCCTTTTAATAACCTATCCTAAGAAGCCGCACATCTGGAAATAAAACTTAAGGTAATGCATAATTAAAATTGTATCAAGAAAGTGATTTTTTTGAATGCTTAAATCCAAAAATATTTGCTTGCAGACTTAGAGAATAAGATTGGCGATTCTATACCGTTTGCACGAACAATGATATATGGTAACCTACTTTTTTATGATTTCCCTTTAGAACTAAAATCCCAGTTATGATGAAGAAAAAGGATATTACTCATTAAAAAAAGTTCCAATATCCAAAGGACGGAAGGTAAGCTACATTTATATATAGCAGCCCAGCTCCCTGAGCTTTGCCATTGGGTACGTTCTAGTTGAACCAAAGCTTAATTGTCATGCCATTGAGGAGCAATCTACAAAAGGAGTTTCCCCTTAAGGATTTTGATTTTCAGAACAAAATGAAAGACAACCATGAAACCAAAATGGATAAAGGATATGAAGAGCTGGCAGTGGCGCTTAATCTCTGGACTCCTACAGGTGAATGGAGCGGGAAGCACGAATTGCTGGAGTTGGGGAGAACAGGTAAGTTATATTTATTCTATCAGCCTTCAAGTGTGGAATTTTCTTATTTGTTCTATAAGTGTAAGTCTAGCATAATGTGATCAGAAAAAATCAAGGATTTTTCCTGTCTTTGAGTAGTATCAAGCTCCAAAGTAATTTTTCAGACACAGGTGATATTTGAACATTTTCAGAATTTCTACCCTACTTCTGAGCTCATTGTACTCTCTTAATTAATTATATTATAATAATTGCATTATAATTATGTCTAATTTCAGGACTTTTTACTTTGTTTTAAAACCATAGTGATTATTCAAGGCTCTGCATTGAGTGCTACGGAACTTTTTTCAGTTGCTGATATTAATGTCAGCAACTGGATTATCAAAGTGTCTGTCAGATTCAGAGAAGTGGAATGTCTCCCGATAAAAAGCACAGCATTCGGATCAAAGAATGGAAGGAGACTCTATTCAGAGCCATTTCTCTGGGAACAGTATTACTGGTTTTGGACTGAAGCCATAGGAAGATGTTATGTGTATGTTTGTAGAATGAGTGATTTAACATGTCAGTCTCATAAAAAGGAAATTACAAAGTTGTATTTAGCTTGATGTTTTTATGAATCTTCTTTTAATCCTTTTTTTTTACTGTTGAGTTGGTTATCTAATAGGAAGATAATATTGGTGTTTTTTTGTAGTTTTGATTTAAATGAAAAATAGTGAAATCACTCACAATAATTTAACATTTTTTATGTTTGACACTTACATGTGAAGACGTTGCACTCAAGTAAGGGGCTGTGATCACATACATGAATAATTCATTTTATTACCTCATTCTTGTCCTTCCCTTTATAATTGTAATAGACTTGTAGAAACTTAAATGCAACTTTTTATCTGGTGAATTTAATGCCCTTGAGTGAAGTGGAAATACAATTACCTATAAAATATTATTGGTTTGTCTGTTTGAATGGAAGGGTAAAGACAAGGGATGAACAGAAATTGCCTTTTGTTCTTCAGAGGTCAAGGGATGAAACTCAAACATTGAAGGGTGTCGGATACATTGCAAACACAGCATCAGTAATAGAAACTCCACAACCTTCCTTTCTTTCCAGTTCCATATTGTTATTGCTTATTTTTCTTCCTGTTATTAGCAGCAGTCTATCATTCAGAATAAGCTTTTCCAGGAGGTTTGCAACTAAAGCTTTCAAAAGGTGCTCATTCCAAAAGACTGTCAGCCTGGAAAGGGTGTGTAATCCCTTAATTAAGCAGGAAAAAGAATTGGAGGATGAGGGAGCATTTAAAAGATGGTTTCAAACCTTTCATCTTGGGACTCACTTTGGTGTGTTAAAATGTGTTCTTTCCTCCGAATTCTCTCTTCTTTTCTCATTAACCCCTCCTCTCTTCCCTACCACCTACACGACAGTGTGCTGATCCAGTAGTGAGAATACAGGCCGGTTCCCCGGTGAAGGAGATGGGACTCTTGGGAATTGCGTGGAGGCTGCTGTGGCTGGAACCCAGTGGAGAATGCTAATGAAAAATGATATTAAAGATCCCACTTCAAGACACTTTATCCCATAGACCAGGGGTTGGTGAACCACAGTCCACTGGCCAAATCTTGCCCTTGACTTTTTTGTAAGTAAAGGTTTATTGGAGCACAGACATATTCATTTATTTACACATTGTCTGCGGCTACTCTCAGGGTACAAGGGCAAAGTTGATTAGTGATGACAGAGACCATATGGCCTGCAAGCCTAAAATATTTATTATCTGGTCCATTACAGACAACATTTGCTGACCCCTGCTAAAAGCCAAAATATCATTTCTCAAAGGTTGATCCCAGATCAGCAGATTCAGCATCACCTTGTCAGAATGCAAAAGTGTTCAGCCCCATCCCAGACATAAGCAATGGAAGAACTTGGGGGTGGGGCCCACAGCCTGTGTCTTAACACACCCTGTGGTAATTCTGATGGCTTCTCGAGTTTGAGATGTCCCTGGCCCAGACTGGAGCGCGATGTAATTGAACTGCTTTATGGAAGTTCATTTGGACAGATCAGTGGTGATTTTCATGTGGAATGAATTTCCTGTCAATCTCAGAGACTATTTTATGGTAACAAAAGCCAACAGTTTGATAACACTTTATGCAAGATAGATCAGGGTGGTCGCAAAAGGTATTTCCACCTTGAAAATGTTAGTTTAGGATGCACAATGCCTCTGGATAGGAGGCATGTGCCTATCTGTGTGTGTTTGTGTATATTTATTTTATTTTTTCAAGAAAGATAAATACCTTTAAGGTGAATTCAGTAGGAGGATATATAAATTTACTTTTTAAATATCCTCAATGCAACCCTGTTATACTCCACTTTAAGCAAACATTGTATCTTAAAATCTAGACTAGATAAATTAGCTCAGGGGCCCAAGATATTCAACAAGTAGTTCAACTTGAAATAGTAACCTCCCTGCTTGCATCTAAATAAGATTCCACTGACAACAGTCCATTGCAAACCATGTTTTTAGAACATTTCTTTTGCTTTCAGCAAGGCATGTCTGTAGGCTGGCCCATTCATAACTGGCAAGTGAACGCTTGGATATAAACTAGCAAATAATAGACAGTGGCCCACTACCCATTGTAAAGATAGAGAATGCTGACTCCTTGGTGGTAGGTAGAATAGGGCCAAAACAGAACACTGGCCTTGGGAATTGGGCCCACAGCTTACTGACACTGGGTCTTCAGATTCCTTTCTGCAAATCACTGCCCTTGAACTTAGGCCTGCTCTTGAATGTCCAGAACTATCACAGGAGAAGTCGGATTGGTGAGGTCCAGATCCCTGTGGTTTTTGGTTTTCTGGGGATCTCTGCAGCTCTTAGAATCTTGCCCAACAGGTTGCTATTGGTCCAGTTTGTCCTGAGAAAATGTTTGGGTGGTATGGTCTGTTAGCCCTGTCCTCTCCCACCAAATACACACACACATATCACCATGGAAACACACTGGCATTTAGATCCCTGTAGGGGTGTGAGTTGCTCCTGCAGGCTCTCCGCAGGATAAGACAGTGAGGCCTCTTCAAATAATTGCATGGTTGGACCAAGATAACAAATGACGTTTGCCATTTTTTAAAAATTCTCACCCAAGGATATGTTTATTGATTTTTTAGAGAGAGGAGGGAAAACAGAAGGAGGGAAGGAAGGTGAGAAAGAGAGAGAAAAACATCAGTGTGAGAGAGAAGCATGGACTGGTTACCTCCCGCACATGCCCCAACCAGGGAGTGAACCCACAACCTTGCTATGTGCCCTGACCAGGAGATGAAACCCACAACATTTTGGTGTACAGGACAATGCTTCAATCAACTTAGCCACCTGACCATGGTGATAACAAATGAAGTTGACATATCTCCCTGCCCCTCCAAAGGTCTTCCAACTCTTGTTAGAGGCTTTGCTTGAGAACGCCGCTCCCCCAGCTACCATGCTACTCAGGCACAGGGATATATGCACTATCAGAGAAGTCTGCTCTAAGGAGGACAGATGCCAGATGAAGCCCACACAGGCCCTGAGCAGGTGTTTATGGGCTCCTGGATACCCAGAGTGTGGTCTACAAGAGGAGATGAGGGCTCTGGGTAGGCCGGACCTTGTGACACAGACTTCTTGCTCCATGGGGAAAGAATCAGAGGAGGCCTACAGTAGGCTCTCTGAAGTACAGGGCTCTGGACAAAGGCCAGGGTGACCAAATCTAAGAGTGGTTTAGACAGTACTTCTCAACCTTCTTACATTGACATTTGGGGACAAATAATTCTTTGTTGTGGGCTGTCTTGTGCATTATAGGACATGTAGCAGCATCCCCACTCTTTACCCACTAGATGTTAGTAACATCCCAGTTGTGACAACCCAAAATATCTCCAGATAATGCCTGGAATATTTGGCCAACTGCCCCCATGGAAGGCAGAACCGCCTCCAGCCGAGAACCACTGTTCTACACTGAATACCACTTGGTCTTGGCATATATACGTCTCCTTGATTGACTCAGATTCCCTTCACTAGGTTTTTAAAACAAGAATAAAATGCAAGGTGAACCAGCTTCCTTACATTATATCCTGTATCATCACTGTGCAAATGGTAGTTCCTTGCCTTGTGAGGGTTTGTTCATAATCACAATAGAATGTAAAGTCAGAGATCGGTGTTCTCAAATTTTATAAGCTTGATATTAGGGCCAAATCCACCATGCAGGTGGCTGTTATGTTACAACCAAATGTCCAAGTAAAATTGTCATCTCATGGACTGATTCTATCAAATGCATACAATGAAACCATAAACTTTGATTCCATTTACTCAGAAGAAAATCTATTTGGTATTATAAATCTAAAATCAGGAACAGGCGTGAATGTCCAGAATAGAAATGCTCTCCAAGAATAATGGACATTACGTTCAATTCCAATTTCAGCATGTAGCTAACCAGGAACTAGGGTCCACTTGAAATCATGTTTCTAAAATCCTCCCAAATAAAATAATAAAAAAATAATTAACAAGGAACCTGTTTATTCCAAAACAATAATGTTTATATTATTGAGTTTTGCTTGTTTTAAAAAAAATTGTTTCTTGTGTGAATGTGCATATTAAATAAGAAATTTTGTTTCAATTAGGCCAGAAAGTATAGAAAATTACATGGAAGGTTAGATAAAAAATTACAACTTGAGGGCCAAACTTCCTGCTTTGTAAATAAAATTTTATTGGAACACAGCATACTTATTTATGTAGATATTTTCTATGGCTTTTTTCATAATATAATAGCTGACTTGAATATCTGCAATCAACTGAGGCTCTATGGCCTAGAGAGCTGAAAAATATTTATCTGCCTTTTACAAGTGAAATATAATTTGACCCCTATGGAAGTGCGGCATTACTTCAGAGGGCTTCAAATATTTAAATGCGTGTTTCCATTACTGCAAGGCTTTGTACTTTTTTCTGATTGTACACTTTTGTGTTCATTTCACATTGATGAGAGTTGTAGTAGTTACTATTTTTTAAAATCCTAATCCGAGGATATGTTTTTATTGATTTTGGGTGGGGGGGGGGAGAGAGAGAGAGAGAGAGACATTGATGTGAGAGAGAAACATCAATGTAAGAGAGGAACATTGATCAGTTGCTTCCTGAACACGTGTGGACAGGGGACTGAACCCACAACTTAGGTATGTGCCCTAACCAGAGACTGAAACCCACAACCCTTTTAGATGTATGAGATGATGATCCAACCAACTGAGCCACCTGACCAAGGCTGTAGTAGTAATACTTGATAATTTTCTGGACATGCTGTAATGTGAGTGATCTGATTTTTGTTTCAGCTACATGGGAACCAACCCATTGGTTGAGGGAGAGGAAGTTGTATTTCTCAATGGATAAATCCAAGTTTTTTATACCCTACATGGTTGTTACAGGAGGATCTTGGTTAAATTTATCATTGCATTCTGATAAAATTATCTCAAACCCAATTATATCTCCTTAATCCTGTGAAGCTCATGGTCTAAACAGTTACAGCATAGGTCATGTGTATTTGAAAAATACATTCATTACTAGCAAGTGCTGAAATGCGAAAAAAAATTAAAAACACTGCAAATTTGCATTTATTATATTTATATAATAAATACTTGATTTTAAATTTATTTTCAGTTACAATCTAGAAATTACTAACCAAAGACATAAAAACACAGAGAATAAATATTTTTCTTTTCAAATAATGGAAATATGGATATCGCTAAAAAATACAACAAAAAAAGTCTTTAACATTAACTAATCAGAATCTCCAATAGTCGACTTTGCAAAGCATTTGTAACAGTCATCGCAAACAATATTGCTATGCTCAAGGCATAAATACTTTGCACAACACTTGCAAAAATACTTTGATAAGTGACTTGCTTTGAATTCATAGCACCAAACGTGTTATAACCAAACTGATGGCTTAAATGTTATGGCTTAACATTAGTCACAGTCACCCACAAACATGCAGCTAGTCATGACCTTGAACCTATGCACCACATAAACATAGAAATATTTAAGAACAGAGTTTTGTTTGTATCTCTCAGATCAGCCCTGACTTCTGCAGGGCTAAATGATGTGTCAAAAATGTATCAAGCTTTGAAATAGACTTTGGAATAAGCAATTCTTTTTCTTTTTCTTAAAAGCTCTCCTGATATTTGTACTTTGCTCGTATTTTCTACTTAGCACCAAGAAATACTTCTCAATGCATTCTTTGATGTTCTCATGTGGAAGGAGGGCCAGTGGCTATTTTGCTATCATTTGTCACTGAGGTGACTGCCCTGTTATTTCTTGACATTTTTATATTCTGATTTTTCTTTTTTGATTCAGGGAAAGTTCCATTATGATACCTCTGTGCACTGGTGTTTGTCTCAAGTCATCTGTAATAGCTGGTGAATATTGAGGATTGAAGAAATGTAGAAAACACTAAAGAAATTTAAAAAACTTAGGGCTCCAGTCTACTTAAAAATATATTTTCTCTAACACTTATGTATCATAGTCATATGGCTCTAGTGTACTAAATATTATACATTATACTATTAGTATTATGATACATAATATAATATTAAGTAGCCTTAATGTATGTATATGTATGCGTATGGGTGTGCAAACTCTATGTGTTTATAGTTGTGTGAAGGTATGTTTATGTCATACAGAGTGTGAAAAGCAATAATATACAAACAAAATTGAGGTCAAAACCTTAAAGCAGGAAACTGCTTGTCAAGGTCAAATGTTTCTAGATGTAACTGAGCTTGTTTATACTGACTTTGCTATCTTTCGGTGGCTGAGAAAGTGCTGGTTATGTAAAATGATGTCATTTTTTTTATTGCCCTTCTAGAGAAAGAGCCTCCCTCAGACATGCCCTCTTCACCTTGTATGTTTATCCCCTCCCACTCCCAGCCTGTGAGCTCCCTGTGCAGGACAACTGTGTCTCAATTATCTTTGCGTCCCCCAGAGGAGTGTCTGTGACAAAGAAATATTTGTTGAATAAAACAAATAATAACAAATTCGCTTCTAAGCCATTTATATCAGAAAGAGAGCATAAGGAAATAGTCGATACTATTCTATTCTATGACAATGTGACTGACCCAGTCTCTGATACTAAAATGTAACAGAGGTCATGGAATTTTGTAGCTGGAGAGGAAACTTAGTTCAAACAGTCAAGGCATCTCAGTTGACTGTTGAGAAGCATGAGGCTCAGGGAAGAAAGGAGAAATAAACATTTATATGGCACCAACTGTGTGCTGGATCGGTGCTTTGTAAATATCTCGCACAGTAACCCCTTGCATACTCATCACCCACAGTGAGAAACAGGAGCATACCATGAGAAATCACGGCATGACAGACCTCGAGAGAGCGTCAAGTTCACAGAGCCTGAGCAGAGCTGGTTCTGCTGAGCTTCAAAGCCACACTCATGTCCTTGCATCCTGCCCAGGTAGCACCTAAGCACTAGAATTTTGCATTGCGTCATACTAACTTAAGACCACATACTGCTTAACTAGCCATTTATAAGAAATACAGAGATAGAGAGATATGTTACAAGATGTCACAAGGACACCATCAGCCTTCTCTAGAATTAGAAAAATCTTATAGGGCAAGTAACACTGTTTCTTCAACAAATAAATGTCATTGAAAAAAAATATAAGGGACTTAAAAGATATAATAACCAAATGCAAACTATGGGACATTGGTTGGATCCTGATTTATGAACCAATTGTAAAGGGGAAAAATTTTGAGAAAGTGAGTAGATAATAAGGACTATTGTGAATTTTTTTTGGTATGAAACTATTAATTACGTTTAAAATATCTTTACATCAGACAGAGTCATACTTAAGAAATTATGGGTGCAAAGATATTATTTCTGAGATTTACTTCAAAATGCTCCAGGTACATTCATACACTATTTGTGCAATTAAAAGCTATGCTTTTAATAAAAACGATAATGCTTAGAGCCATTAATTTGGCCAGATATCAGTTCCACTCTAACGCCTGAGGTAAGAATAAAATTCCTCTTATATATTTATTGTGACTCTATGTTAAAACAAAAGCAAATTTTTGTAAAATAAAAAAGTGTGCAGACTGACAAACTCAGGTCTAATCTAAATACCCCGCTCTTCCCCTGCGGGGAGACCATCACTGTGCGTTCAGAATGGTCCCTGCTCCCTGCAAACCTGTTAAGGTCACCTGACACGTCCCTCTTGGAGGCATCTCTTCAAATCAGCACAAGGTTGACTCTGTCATCAGTCCTTGGGGTGAAAAGTTCCAAAGTGAACAAAACCCAAAGGCAAAATGACAGCTATTTTTAAGGATTTTTGAAAGGCCATCCTTGCATAGCTGAGCATGTGAGAATTCACTGCTCATTTACCCAAATGCTGCCTGCCGCCCCTAAGGAGCCCCATCTGTTCCTTTACACTCCTTTTGAAGAGTCTGTGAAGAAAAGAAAGAAAGGGCTCACCTCCTGCTGGCTGCCCACAGAACTCCTCTACTTGATCAACTACATGTTGGTATTTAAAGAGAGGCAGGAGTTGAGGGAAAGGAGGAAAGACCTCCTAACAGCGTCCACAATTTGAGGGGAGACCACAACCTTCTCTATCAGGGTAAAGAGCGAGAGTCCCAAAACAACCTATAGAGTACCCAAAACAACCTTTTAGTGCTCTAAATACCAGTGCTTCTCACTCTACAGGGTGCATACAAAACCCCCTGGGTTTTTTTTTTTAAATGCAGATTCTAATTCAGCAAGTCTGTGGTGGGTCTGAGAGTGTGCATTTTTTTAAAGATGTTATTTATTTATTTTTAGAGAGGGAAAGGGAGGGAGAGAGGCAAATAAACATCAATGTGTGGTTCCCTCTCAAGTGCCCCCTACTGGGGACCTGGCTTGCAACCCAGGCATGTGCCCTGACTGGGAATTGAACCAATAGCTCTTTGGTTCACAGGCTGGTGCTCAATCCACTGAGCCTCACCAGCCAGGGTGAGAGTCTGCATTTTTAATAAACTCCCCAGAGGATGCACGGATGAGCTACTGCTGGTGCCTGGACCACACTTTGAGTGGTGGTCACATAGAATTTTCTCGTTTGTCTTTTTTAGGGTCAGATCTTTATTACATGTCGTTTATGAAAACTAGTCTGTTAGCCCATGTGAGTGCTGAGAGTGCATCTCATAAAGACTTAGGGTTAAATAAGTGGTGACTATTCCAATCAAATAAATGATAAACATTCAGAAAGGATGAGAGGAAGAAGCGTTGAATAGAGTTTGGAGACGAACATTTACTATGCGCTGGGGTTTTATCCTCATATATTTTTCTCATTTAAGACTTACAAAAACCCTCTGAGGAGAGCATTATTGTTACCATTTTATACTAATAAGAAACTAAACCACAAGTTTACAGCCATCCAAAGCAAAATGTGGGAGATTCTACAGGAAAAATGACCTAGTTCTTAAACAAATAAATGGCATGGAAAAAGGAGGAAGTGCAGGAACTGTTATAGATAAAAAGAGACTTTTGAGACAGAGCGAATAAAAATGCAATACAAGGATCTTGTTTGGAACCTGATTTCACACACATACACATGCATACAACCCCAAACCATAAATACAGATTTTTGAGACATTTGGTAAAATGATTTGTGGACTGTTAGTCATTAAAAATTGTTACTAATTTTGTTAGATGTGGTAACATTATAGAAATTGTGTTTAAATTAGAGTTCTTATCAGTCAGTGACCAACTGATAAAACTATATCCTGTGAGAATATGCTTTAAAATGCTCTACAAAAACTTTTTAAAAGGGAGGTAGGGGAGAAGTCGAACAAACAATAATTTATCAAGTGTTGATGAATATTACCTTTAAAAACTTTATTATGAAACAATTTTAGACTTAGAGAACAGTTGTGCCATCTTTACCACAGAGGTCCTGGATATCTATTGCCTTGCCTTCTCTCCCCTGATAACATCTTATATAACTGTGGTTTAATGGCCAAAACCAGAAAATTAACACTGACATAACACTATTCTAATTTCTCCTCTCCCCTCCCTCCTCTACTCATGTCCTTTTTCTATGGCAGGATCCGACCCAGAGTCCCACATTATATTTGTTATGTCACCTTAGTCTTTGTTAATCTATGACAATCCCTTTGTCTGTCCTGTCTTTCACGCCCTTGTTTAAAGAGTACTGGTTAGTTATTTTGTACATTCTAGATTGGTTTTGTATGATGTTTTCTCATGATTAAGTTGAGGTCCTGTTGATAATGATCAGAACTGGGAGATGTATACTTAAGTTTCTATTGTACTGTTCTCTTTGCTTTTGAACATGCTTGAAAATGTGTACAGTAGAATTAAAATAATAAAACAAACAAAAGAAAATAAAAGTGGACTCATAAAAACAGAGACCAAAGAGCTGGTTACCAGAAGAGTGGGGGTGGAGAAATGGGTAGAAAAAGTGAAGGGGAATGCAGTCAATAATATTGTGTTAAGTTTGCATGGTGACAGATGATTACTAGAATTAGTGGGGTGATAACATTGTAAAGTATAAACATGTCAAATCACTATATTGTACACCTGAAACTAATATAACTAAAATAATATTATATACCAACTATACTTAGATTAAAAAAACAGTAAGACAGAGCAAGGTTATACAACTATTTAAAATTGATTTAGTTATTAAGTGAGCAGATCTTGGATTAGAACTCATATTAGCTTGACTAAAAGAAAAATCTGTAAACTTTACACTACAAAAATGTATGAAACAAATAAATGACATTTAGTTGTTAAGACAGTATTCATGAGTGAGCCCTGCAGAGAGATAGTTTTCCTGTTCTGAGAATAATTAATCAAGCCCCAATTTATGGGTACATACAAATTAATGGATATATGAGATCAAGGATGAATTTTCTTGAAGGATGACTTAGTAAGCAGGAGAAATTAAAACTCACACTAATTAGTTAAAATAAATATTGAATATATGTTGGAAAGTTGGGTCATGGAATTCAAAGTAAGAATATCAGGATTCCCATGGGAAAAATATTGGAAAAAAGAAAATTATAGACATTCACTTCTTTCTGTATGTCCCTCTTTATAAATGTTGGTCACTCTCTGGAGACACATGAGACAGGTAGTTTTCTGTTTCCTCCTGCATGCCTGTTTCATTGTCCTACATCTCTGGGTAATCATTCTTCATTTTGTGTTGCTATAAAGTAGGAAATCGCTGCTTCACCTTGAGTCTATACAACCTTAGGTACAGGGGTTATTGCCAAGTGATGCTTAGCTTCTAGGCTTCTTTATTCAAAAACCTTGTCATATAATTCAACTTCCCCCATCTTGTTGGTTAAATAACTGTGCCAGTCCAATGAGTGGAGGGGTAGGGATATATGATTCCCATAGTAACAAGAGCTTATTCCTTCATCTATGTGAAGAGGGTGGGGTTAGGTTAAGCTAAGGAGAAGCAGGCAAAGTAATACCTCAGTTCCATAGAATTACTCTTTAATAAGTTTTATCTATTTTTTTTAATTCTAATTCCCCAGAAGAGGTTACAATTGCTGATTCCCATTACAGAGGAAAAATATAACCTACTGACACTACAAGATGTGAGTTACTTGAAAACCCATGATTTTATACTAAGAAATAGGCATGGGACTAAGTTCTTTGGGTAGCTTGTCCTTGCCCATGAGGAGATCAGAGGCAACTAGAAGATACACATGTATAAAATTAAAATGGCAAAACCATGTAATTGATGCTGCAATGGAAGTATACACAAAGTTCATAGGTATAATATAGAAGAAATAATTAGGATATCTGGGGAGGGTAAGACAAGAAAGTCTTCAGAAAGAAGGGAGCCTCTGAGCTGGAACTTGAAGACCAGGTTCGAAACACTTCCCTAAGCTGACTCTTCTTGAAGATGGCCCTCAGTTCATCGTCTTGAATGTGTAAGGAGAGCTGGGAGATGACCCTTCTCTGCTGCAGCAGAGGGCTCGGTTATTCAAGACTCCCTTGTTTTCTGCTGGCCTAGTTGTTAACGATTAAGTTGTGGGCATTTATATGTGTTCTGCTTTCCTGATTTCTGAGGTATTTGAAATTCACTCCCATTGACTGGGTTTATTCCTTGATTTTTTTTTTTTTTTTAAGATTTTATTTTTAGAGAAGGGAAGGGAGGGAGAAAGAGCAGAGAAACATCAGTGTGTGGTTACATCTCTCAGACCCCCTACCGGGGACTTGGTCGGCAATACAGGCATGTGCCCTACACTGGGAATTGAACTGGTGACCCTTTGGTCTGCAGGCCGGCACTCAATCCACTGAACCACACCAGCTAGGGCTATTCTTTGATTTTTAAAAATACAAAGTTTGTTCAATGACAAGGCCCTCTTGGAAGGCATCATGCATTGTTCAGTGCTGAGCTGTTGTGAACAGGTTATCTGAGCATTCTCTACATTTGCAATGAAGAGACAGGCAGCCTGAGTTGAAGAAGATCCACTGATGATTTGATCTCTCTCTTGCTTACATTGTAAAATTTGAACTTGTAGAGTGGGAACAGCTTTTCAACTATCCTGGTCTTAGAAAAGCAGATACAAGAAAATTGCTGGGTATGGAAAAGTGAAATGAGTGTTGAATTCTAAGAAGTAGGGTGATTGACATGAATCTCTCAGTGTGTCTCAAAGCATCCATTTTAACCAGTAGCGATTGAATTTCAGGGTGGAGGACAGATATGGTTACTTATCTGGTGCGTTGGGTGGAGATGAGTATGTATATCCAGGGTACAGCAAAAGTAGGTTCACAGTTGTGAGTACATAAAACAGTTTTTTCTTGTTTTATTATTTATTAATTATTATATTATTTTCCATATGAACCACTGTAAACCTACTTGTGCCTTATCCTGTATATACACCTACTGCCCTTATTATCAACCTGTGTATAGCCAAAAGTCACAATATTTAGTGTAACAACATGGGTAAAACACAGCTGGATTTATTACAGAACAATGTAATAACCACACCTTTTTCTCCTACAATATACACAAGCAATGCCAGAAAACTGCTAAACAAATTAAGTCAAATTTTTAAATGGGCATGTATGTTTACTGTCCCAGGTTCCACAGGCCATCTGGAATATACAATAAAAAGAAATCCAGTATATGGAAATTTCTGAAACATTCAAACATTGTAATTTGGCTTTGGAAAGCTTAAAAGAAGAGGACAACCTAACCACCAGTTCCTACCTGCACTGGAATTTGTTTATCCTGCTCATTTGATATCAGAGCCAAAAGCCTTAATAGTTTTGACTGGATCTAAGTGTGTTTTTGTTTCTGTATTTTTGGGTGGGGTTAGTTTCTGCAAACGAGCTTTTGTAGATAGCACAAGACTTTAGTCTCCATTTCTAAGTATCTTCAAAATTTCTGGCAAATCATTCCTGAAATCATGTCTTTTCTAAAAAGCTATCTCTGTGTCATGGGAAGAAAATGCATTATTTAATTTATAGCCACTTACGGAGTCCCTGCTGTGCGAAGGGAGGGTGGGTGTTGCAGAGGGGGAAAGAGGTGTGAGGTATAGGCATGGGGAGAGCTAAACAGGGAAAGAGTAACCCCAACCCTCAAAAATGCCTGTGCTCCACTGGGAAGACAGGTGTATACCAAAGCCATGCCTTGGACTTCCTCACGGGAAAAAGGGGAGAGAAGGGCAAGGTGTGAAACCCAGCAGTTTAGCAGAATTACAAATAAGAATATTAGCAGCAGGAACGGTGCACTTTTACCTTTCATTTGGGGGTCATGGTGAGCACAGAGCGCCTTCTCCAGCCTGAGTGTGGATCGCGGCAAGTGGAGGGCCCAGTTCTATGTTTCATCCCTTTGGTAGGGGCAGCAGAGGGAGAGCCTTATTACTTTGGGCGCTGGACAGCCCCCTGCTTGTCATGATGGGGGGATGTCCAAGGTGCCCCGCTAAAGTAATGATAGAGCTGGGATTTAAAAATGGACACATCTGATTGACTTCAGATCCCATAGCTTGAGTCATGGTACAAACACAAAACAGCGAGGCATTTACCGTCTGACCCCAGATTCTTACTGGAAAAATAAGAGACTTGGAAGCAGTAGTTCCCAAGTTCTTATGGAATATGTCTTTCAAATAAATTATTGCTCAAACCGAAGACAGAAAACAGATCAAAATAAAACTGTGTTGGCCGAGGTCTGAGTGGGAGCCAGAGCCCTGACTCCTGTCTCATCACAGAGGAATCCTGAGTTCTGTTGCATTATTGTCCAGCAAATACCCCTTCCATGGGAGAGCATACATTGCCACCCCATTGGTCTCATGTGTGCCTATGTGACTTGCTTTGGCCAATGGAATAGAAGTGGACATGACATTCTTCTCATTCAAAATGAGCTTCCATAATCAAAACAGCATTGCATCTTGCGCCTCGGCCTACGTTGTGAAAATAAATAAGATATACTCCAGCGAGTCAGTGCTCCGTTATTCTGGAAGGAAAGACAGATGGAGCACATGTATTTTATTCTTAGCCTAGAGTGAGCCTCCACGGCAAAACTGCAGGACGATGGATGAGAAATAAAGGTTTGCTTTTGAAGGCCACTGAGATTTAGGGAATACTTGTTATACAGGCTAATCATAGCAAAGGTGGTCTAATGTAAGATTCCAAAACATATTCTTAAAACTGGAGTGGCTCGGGGCATAGATGTAATTGGTAGAGAAAAGTAGAAATCTAAAACAATAAATCAAAAAATGCAACAATCACAACACCCCACATTTACTCCCCTGGTAGTGCCCATTCCAAGTAAGTGAGTAGTTTCTGCTGCTTAGAAGCCCAGGGTTGCTCTGTCTCCTGGCCTAACTCTCCAGAGTCCTGCACAATCTGTGAGCTTCCTTATATCACTCAGATGAATATTCTTTTAATGAGTCATAAAGAGTTGCTTTCTGTTGCTTGTAACCAAGGATCCCTAACTGACACCTATATAACCACTGTTTGGGTCAGTACTGTACCTGTGTTTATATATTTATACTATATATAAAGAAAAAGAAGTTAAGAGATGAGAAAAAGTGGTCATATTAGCTCATCTCATTGGCAGTTTCGCTTCGGCAAAGTTTGGGAAGCTACAATACTCCTGAGTATGGTTGGTGCTCTGCCTGTGTCTCTGTTACCAGGCCTTGTTCCCTCCCCCAGCTGCTGTGGCAGTTCACTGGCAATGGCTCACAGCTGTCTCTTTCTTAGAGATTTGCTCTGGGCCTGATAGGAGCAGCCTCACCCTTCCCATGTACCCCCACCTCCAGCAGCCTGAACAGTGACTGACACAGGGAGGCATGAGGTTGTTCATGCTCCAGAGCTCCTGTGCAATCAGGCTGAAGCTGAATGCCAGCTGAGCCCATACCCTTGCTCAGCAATCTCCCTCCTCTATAGCATGACCCTCATAACCCCTTCTCCTGAGAGCACTCCCTCAATAAACCATAGGTGCTTGAATCCATGTCTCAGGCTCTGATTATAGGGAAACAAAACCAAGATACTTTCCCTTCCAAACCTCAACTCTTCCTTCCTTTCCATTAGTCTTGCTGCCTCCGTAGCCACAGTAATCTTTATGATGATTGGTGGCTTTTAGAAGACAGATGCAGGGCTGAGGAATGGTGGGCATGTTTGCTCATATAGTGGACAGTTTCACTTCAGCAGAGCTTGAAATAGTTCAGCCATTAGTGGCTTTCACACTTTGAGGCCAAGAGACTCCATCCAAGGGGCTTCTATTATCGTGCCTCTATGGGCTCTAATTTTCTTAAGGATGTTCCAGAAATCAGTTCTTTCATGGCATCTAAGCAGAGCAGAAAGGGATCCCTTGTTATCTCTGCCATTTCCCAGAAATATTTACTGAGCACCTACTGGCTCTCTCATCATGCTCGGTACATGAGCTGTACCCAAGAACATGACCCAGCCTTGTCCTGTGGAAGTTGTGGTCTACTGGGGCAAATGTATTTTAGTTTAAAAGTTATAGAGCTATTTTTTAAATTACAATGGAAGTAATGGCTTCCAGTGAGGGGGACCAGAGAATGTGTCATAGGGGCTTTGTATTTCTCTGTGGTCACAACCTGCCTGGACCCACAGCACCCTCACCTCTCCTGAAATCCCCACTGTGACAGCTCAGACAAATATTCCAAAACACATGCCCAAAGAAATGAGTACGTATAAGTATAGCTTTTTCTATTTGACATTTTAAAATTGAAGGCTGTGCTTAGAATATTTACCAATGCATGTTGTTTCATACAGCAATGCCCTTGGACATGCATTCTACGGTGGGGAATTTCTGTCCTGTTCTTTTTGGTCTGTGAACTCTTACTGATCCTTCAAGACACAGTTCAAATAGTACCCGCTCTGAGAACCACCCCAAAGTCAGCTAGATGGACATATTATACTTTGCAACTTGTAGCCTGGAGTTTTTCTTCTTTATGTGTTTCATCCTCCAAATACATTATGAGCTTCTTCAAGGCAATGATCAGCCAGGATTACCTACTCTCAAATAATGAGAATAGGTAATACTTATTGAGCAACTGACCACAGATTACATATTATTCTAAGCATGTTTCACTAACTCATTGAACTTTCTCAAACATTTTATTATCCCTATTTTGCAAATAAGGAATGAAGCACAAGGAGGTTAAATAACTTGCCTGAGTCACTCAGCCAGGAGATGGCTAATGCAGGTTTCAAACCAGGCAGAGTGCCTAGTGTGGCTTCCAAGTCCAGCTCTTAATCTTATCAGGGCTTCCTCACCTGGCAAGTGCGTGGGTAAAATTCAGGGGCGGGGGGCCTGAAACAGGGAGGAAAACACATTCCATTTTCTAGTAATTTTTAACAGGATTGTAATACTTCCTTCAATTGTGAATGCAGGTGATAAACCACAGCAGTGCTTGCAGGATCTGTGACTTTGTCATCTGTGGACATCACAGATACATTCTTATCATAGGACAGTCATGGCTGCTCTTTCAAAATATTGTCTGCATTCTTGACTACTTAGTAACTACAGTAGTTGTTATGCACCCACCACTACATGTTTAAAACATTAATAAAATACAAATCATAAATTAGTGCTAAAACTATTTTAACTGTGTCTCAAAAGTTGTTTTCTTTTGTAATCCTATGTTTTATTACACATTTAAAACATTATTCTGAACAAAGTACTAATCATTTCTTAAATGATAATCCAGTCATAGAGGAACGCATATTGTATGACACCATTTATATGAAACGTTCAGAATAAGCAAATCCATACAGACAGCAAATTAGTGGTTGCCAGGGGCAGGTTGAGGGGGAGGATGGGAGTGACTGCTAATGGATCTGAAATTTCTTTTGGGGGTGATAAAAACGTTCTAAAATTATATTCTGATGATGATTGCTTGACTCTGTAAATACACTAAAAACTATTGCATTGTGCACTTTAAATGCACAAACTTTATGGCATAGAAATTGTATCTCAATGAAACTGTTAAAACAATGTTATTTTGAGAAGGGGTTCACAGGCTTCCCCAGACTGCTAGTGGGGTTCAAAGTTCTGAACACAAGGTTTAGGAGCCCTGCCTCTGCCTGTGGTTGATAAATAGTATGCAGACAGGTTCTGATTTAAGTCAAAAAATAATTTATAAAAAAGAATTGTTAACTATTGTGAGTTATGTAACTGAATTTATATAGTGAAATAAACCAGTATGGTAGAACCGACAAGAGGGAATCTGAATGTCAGAGAAAATTTCCTGGGTCACTTTAGAGGAATGGAGACAGACAAAACAAGGGGTTTAGAGTTCATTTGACCCATTGCTCCTTATTCCAGGTATCAAATTTCTTTCCACATTTCCAATGAAGTCTGCTGTTCCTTAGTAAAACTCAGGGACAAGAAACAGCAACTCTCTTTCCTTTTCAGCCTACCGCTCACCCCACAGACATGCCTCTATTCAGTGCAAAGACATTTCTCTTCTGTTCCATTATGGAATCATTACCTTTATTGGCAGGGTTTGCTTTTGTAGCTTGTTCTTTAGGGTGGTTGGTGGTGAGCCCTAAATAAAACATAGTTGTTTTCTTGTTGCCTTTTCTTTAGGCAGCTCCCCCTGGAAGTACACCCTGCCTTCTTCCTCACCCTTTAAGGCCCAGCGGTGCTCTTACCTCTTCCAGGAAGCCCTCCAAGAAAACTTCTCCGATGACCAAGTCCATCCTGCCTCTCTCCCCCAGCTCCTCTATTACAGCTCATGGGTGCGCCGCTGTTCAGCATTGCAGCAGGTGTTCCTGGCGCCCTGCCTGAGTTCCATGGCAGCATGGTGGAGGGCACTTTCTACACATGCCTATGTCCTCTCACCCCAAGCACCTGCCATACTATAGGCCTGAGGGTTTCCTTGCCCAGAGAAGGGTGCTCAATCTGTCTGTGTTTAGCTTAGGTAAGCCTTGGATTTAAAAGCCCAGGAGCAGTCTGCAACAAATGAAGGACACGAGTTAGTGGATGAAGACCCTGCTCTCCTCGCACTTCAGGGCTATTATTCTGTAGTGGGTTCCCAGAAGGATCGAGCCTCAGGTGTCCAAAGAGTAACCTGTTCATTAATACGTTCACGATTACCTTTCTTTCATTTCTCATCTCAATTCACCACCCCTCACTTGTGCTTGTTGAAATCATCTGCCAAATATCTATGTGCACTCAGGTTCTTGTCTCAGGGTTGGATTTAGGGGGATCCCAGCTTAGGCGGGCACATATAAGATATGGCTGTAAAGGAATATAATGAATGTGTCAGGATGGTGGATAGTAGAGGGATTCATCGAGCAGCAAACCCAGGATCGGGCAGATCCCCTGGGATGCAGGCTCCTTGTTGACTTATTCCTATAACTCTGCCATTGCTCATTTTTTTGAATTCATCTTTTTGAACTGCCTTCAGCACCCACAGAATATCCAAACATCCAAATGGGACAAACCCTTAGAAAAAGGAAGCAGATTTGTGGTTGCTAGAGGGCAGGGAGGAGTGAGAAGGGGGTAACATTAATGGGTACTGGGTTATGAAAATTGTATTGGGTATCAGAGTAATATGCCTTGGAACTAGATGGTCATATAATATTGGGAACATACTGAATGCCACTGAATTGTACACTTTAAAATGGTTAATTTTATTTTAAATGAATGTTACCTCAATTTAAAAAAATGTGTTAAAGGATGTGTTACAGAAATGGCAAAGTCCTTTGCTGCTTTTCCTGCAGGCAGGGCTGGTATTCTAATATTTAGCTATCTTAATGCAGACCAACTGTGATGCTGAAGAGACGGTCCAGAGGAGTCTCTGGGCGGCGGGTCTCCTGTGCTGGGACCAGGGGGGCTTGGGCAGCTGAGGCCATGAAAGGGTGCTGTGGTAGTTTGAGACGGGGTTGTTTATCCCTTGGTGGGGAAGTAGTTCTTAACAAATGGACAGTCTTCCTGAGGTATACTGGCTGACCATCAGTTCTGCCTACAGGGGACTCTTGGGAGACTGACCTTTATGTTAGACCTTTATGTTAGTTATATGGGATAAATGGTCATTATTCAAGAGCTCTTTTTTCCTGTCAGCCCCATGATATGACATGAAGGCGTGGCTACAACCTGGCTGTACCCAGGCAGTGGCAGGGCTAGCACGAGTGTCTCACCTGGCAGCCTCCAGGGACTGATGCTATGTGGACAGATACTCTGGAATGAGGTGTTTATTTCCCTTTCATCCTCATCCCCTTCCTGCAGGCTGGGGAATCCATAATTTGAAACCCAGTGCATGCACAGGTGGGAGACTGGGTTCTGTACTTTTGCTACTAAAAGAGCCGTCTGGGACTATCAGCCTGGGATCACCCAGGAGCATGTCAGAAGTGCAGAAATCTGGAACCTACCCCAGCCTTCCTGAGTCAGGACCCTGGGGGTTATTTCTATGTACATTACAATTTCAGAGGCTCAGTTTTACTAAAAAAGACCTTAGGAGTGTTTACTATTTTGTCTCAACAACATAGGTTTATGACTCCCTCCCTTGCGATTCTCTAATGGCCATGATTGGGATAGAACGTGCCTTAGACATCTGTGGATGCTGTCTAGGGATTTTCTGGACAGGACCAAAAGCAGCTCACAGAAAGCCAGTCATTTCTTTCTTCTTTTTTAAATTCTCACACAAAGACATACTTATTGATTTTAGAGAGAGGGGAAGTGAAGGAGAAAAAAAAATCAATGTGAGAGAAAAATATCAATTGGTTGCCTTCCATATGTGCTTGGACCCGGGGCCAAACCTGCAACCTAGGTATGTTCCCTGTGCAGGAATCGAACCAGCAACTTTTTGGTTTACTGGTTGATGTTCCAGTCAACTGAGTCACACTGGCCAGGGTCATAATTTCTTTAAAGTCTCTTGTTTCTCCTTAGAAATTTATGTGAATTTTGCACACTATTTCACGGTATAATGATATTGACCTTAACATAAAATTGCTCGCTTTTTACTTCCAAAATCTTTAAATAAAATTGAGGCATCAGGAAAACTAGTATTGCTTTATTCCCCATAACTTTGTATCTATCCCCCAGCACCTTGCTGTTGTGGACTGAAAAGCAGATGTAAAATGAATCAGGAAGTTAGTGATTCAACAGCGGAACCCCAGGCCATTATAGGCTCCGATTAATAGGGTAAATACAAGGATGCAGAAATATAATTAGAAAAGACCTTTGAATTCTTAACTCTGGGCAATTACCATAGAATAGAAACAAAAATTAATGTGAGGTCTTCAACTGAGCCGGTGTGGCTCAGTGGTTGGAGTGTCATCCCATGACTGAAGGGTTGCAGGTTAGATTTCCATTTGGGGCACATACCTGGGTTGTGGGGTTCCTCTCCACCCCAGTGCAGATCCCCCGTCTGGGTGTATGCTGAGGCAACTGATCAATGCTTTTCTTCCATTGATGTTTCTCTCTCTCTCCCTGACTTTCTCTCTCTAAACAGAGCAAAAAGCAAATGAAAATGTCCTTGGATAAGGATTTAAAAAAAAAAATGCAGAAGGGATTTAAAATAGCTCCATACAAGGTATTTGGACCCAGTCTCAGGTTGTCTCAGGCTGTGTTCCCTAGAAGCAGATTTGGGTGTGTCAGATTTGGGCCTCCCCAGAGAAGGGGAGTGAAGGAAGCAGGGGGGCCCAGGGAGCTGATCAAGGATGTGTCCTTAGGGAAAGTCTAGGCTTGACTTGATTCACAGGGAGCTCTGGAGCATGGATCATACCACAGAGCTGTCTTGCCTTGAGGCCAAAGTCCTGGCATTTTGTACCCCTGAGTGAGCCAGTCGTTGACTATGGCCTGCTCCCAGATTGGCCCGTGCATCTCGGTCGCGTGATTCCCATTCATCCTGGGGAGATTCTCTGGACAAAGGAAACTTCTCTGTTAGCAGCAAATCCTCCCAGCAGTCCAGTAAGGAGATCTGAGTGGGTTACAACCCACTGTGGCCTCCATGGCAGTAGCTAACATCGACCTTCCTTCCTGTAATGCTGTTCTTTCACTTAGAGATTGTACCTTGTGGGATTTAATTCTCTTCAATATGTACTGATGTTGCTTTCTTTTCTAAACTGTTCCTGGACATGATGACTGTGGACAGCCATTGGTTTCTGCTCTTGAAAACAAAATTCCCAAAGGATTCTGATGGTTTTCACCCAGTGCTGTGCTCACTTGTTATCCCATTCAGGTGAAGTTCCTGGTGTGGCTCTCTTCCTTCCCACTTATGATTTCCCTGTGGCCTTGCCCTGGCCACACCCATCAGTCCAGGGAAGCTTTTTCCTGAACACAGAGTCCCAA
Source organism: Pteronotus mesoamericanus (assembly GCF_021234165.1). Classification (NCBI taxonomy): domain Eukaryota; kingdom Metazoa; phylum Chordata; class Mammalia; order Chiroptera; family Mormoopidae; genus Pteronotus; species Pteronotus mesoamericanus. The sequence continues at coordinate 27,715,764 of NW_026555105.1, read as the reverse complement.
GGAAATAACGAAAGGACAGCCTTGGCCTTATCATTCTAGCTGATTATTTAAACAGCTGCCTTGGCAAGAGTTCACAGTAAGGAAAGGAGTGAGCCATTTAATGAGCACAGTCCCTGTAGTTACCACTCAGGGAGGCACCCTTGAGTGTCAAGTGGCTTTTAGACATGGAGATTGCAATAATCTCGCAATCACCTTGAGTGATTGGGTGTTGGGGAAGATGGCCTACTTTCAGACTGCAAAATCTGGAAATGGTTTAATTAGTGCATATGTTAATCAGAGTGCTTATGTCAAAATTATCTCGAGGCAGGCACACTGCTTTTCTTTACCCTTTCACTTATTTTCCACCCCTTTTTTTCTCTCTGCACTCTTTCCACTCACCCAAGGCTGAGAATGCAGGTACCATGATTGCTTGCCCATGCTCTATGACTGGGCCCTGAAATAGTCTAGACAGACACCAGGAATTCAGAAATAAGTCCTAAGAATTTACAATAGAACTTCATCCCAATGCAACAATTTTATTTATTTATTTTGCTCCAAAAACTCACTCTAAGTGATAGACAGTATGTCTGCTAAATATGTAGATGTCCTTTCTAGCAAGAACAGCCTTTTTAGAAAATTATAGTGATTTTCAGGTTTTCTCCTGTGTTGACTGATACCACTTGACTAGAGAGTTCTTTTTTAATGGAGTCTCTTAGGGGATTTCTGCATCGGAATATATTTTGGGAAGCCTTGGGTTTTTTATTAGTCTAGGTTCTCCATAGAGACAGAACCAATAGGAGATGATGATAGATAGATAGATAGATAGATAGATAGATAGATAGATACGTACTATACAGAGTTGGCTTCTATAATTATATTTGCTGAGAAGTTGAGAAGTTCAGGATCTGAGTTGACCAGCTGAAACTCAGTAGAGCTGATGGTATAATTCCAGTCCTGAGCCTGAGTTCCTGAGAACCAGGAAAGTCAACGATCCCAGTCCAAGTCCAAGTCCAAGTCCAAAGGCAGGTGAAGACTGAAGTTCTAGCTTGAAGACAATCAGACAATGAGAGAGAATTCTTTCCCTCAGACTTTTATTCTATTCAGTCCCACCTAGATTGGGAAGAGAGCAATCTGCTTTACTCAGTCTCAGTCTCTTTCAGAAACACCCTCACAGATACATCCAGAATAATGTTGAACCAAACATGTGGTATCTCGTGACCCAGTTAAGTTGACATATAGAATTAACCATCATAGATCTCTTCTGTCTCCCGCAGGCTCTAGTACCCCAAGTCTGATCCTAATCAGCTCTGTCCTCTGTGACCCTGAGAATCTACCTCCTGGGGTCACAGTTTGTTCACCTGTGAAATGAAAAGTTTGAATAAGATAATCTGTGAGATTCTGACTATATGATTTAATTTTTTTTCATAACATTTGTAAAACTGCAGCAATAATCATAGTGGATCTTTCTTTGGGATGTAAAGGTTTGACTTTGCTTTACATCTGGAATTACATGTGTATCTATAAGGAAAAATGTCTGTTAAGTTCCTACCAATAACTGTAATTTTTAGTCCAAGCAAAGACTATATTCTCCAACTTCTCTTAAAAGCCTTGGGTGGCCAAAAAAATATAAGTGGCAACTGTTGAGGGGGGACTTTTGGGAAGATTCCTTTAATAGGATACAAATAGCTAGAGTGGACTCTACTTTCTTTCTCTCCTTTCTCCTGATCCTTACCTGGAGAAGAAATGTAGTATTCGGAGCTCCAGCTGCCATTGTAAACCATGAATAAATCTTGAGATTGGAAACAATACACTAAGGATGGCAGAGCAGAAAAATAGAAGGAACCTAGCCTTCATCTGACATTATGGCACCTTCATGCTAACCCTGAACATCCACCTCTGAACTTCTTTTATATGTTGGAGAAATGAACTTGTACCTTGTTTAAGTCACTGTTATTTAGAAAGTCTTTCCTAGAAGCTGATTTCAATCCTGAACTGATACCAGAGAAAGCCTAGCTTCTGATTTGCTCAAAGCAGTATTTCTACGACTTCAGAGAGCATCAGAGAGATGGTTAAAACCCAGATTGCTGTGCGTGCCCTCAGGGTGTCTGATTAAGTTGGTCTAGGGTGGGTCAGATAAACTGCCTCACAAGGTCCCAGTGATGCTGATGCTGCTGTTCCAGGGACCCTACTTCGAGAACCATGGCTCAGAACACCTCCAATTCATTTCAGCAGAGGGACAGAAAACATTGCCACTTAACAAAGCAGTGTCACGACCCAGATTAGGGGTTGTCAGCATATGCTGCCTTACTGAACGCCTTTCCATTTTACTTCCAAACTCACGATGAATGGCATCTTGGGCTGTTTCATAGGAAATGACGGTCCTGGGATCGTCCACTGAGTACAAAGGGCTGAGAAGCCAGAGCTAACAAGTTTCTCCGCTGCGGGAGCATGGGCAGACGTGGCTCTTGGGAAGGCTGGGGGTTACCGTTTCAAGGGGGGGTCTCACTGTTTCCGTTATCCCTCCCAAAATCTCAATCAGTCCTTCCAACAGTCTCAGATCCTCTCTTTTATTAATATCAAGATCCCAAAGGACATGTTTTTCCCTCCTAAAGAAGGCTGAAGGAGATAAACAACCAGGCCAATTTAACCCAGTGTTTCAGAAAGTCACTCCAGGGTGGCTCCAGCCTGAGGACATGTCACTTTCCTAAGTCTCCTCAGGGCAGCCCTTTGTTCCCTGAAAAGAATAGTGTATCTGAGAGGCTTCCCTTCTCCCTCTGCTGCATTTCCCCAGTGACAACAGGAAATTCAGCACCCACTGCCCAGGACCTGCCCTGAGGTGGCTGACGTGCAGAGCAGTCAGCTTCCCCAAGAATTGAGAATTGCTTCCTAGACTCAGCAGTACATCAATGTCTGTCACAAACTTCTTCACAGGGATGGTGGTAGGGAAGCCCTGGGTTTCAAGACTGTGGTTCTGTGTTCACAGTTTTAAGGAGAAAGAGCACTGTAAGCACAGGCGGATTCTAGTCACAGGGAATCCCCAGTTCCTCAGTGCCTATGCCTGTTTGCCTCCTCTTCAAACCTGCACCAAGATCCCAGCTCCCTCAACCTTCCCCAGATCTAAGAGCTCTGTGTATTTACCTATTAGATTCCTTTCTTTTCTTCTTTCTTTCTTTCTTTTTTTTAGTCTCTGGTCACTTGGCACAGTCTTGGTGCTAAAAAAAAACTGTGGTCCAAATGGGTGGCAAGTATGTAATGAGTATGGGTCAGCTGAGACAGCTAAAATAGTCTGGATTAAGCAACTGGTGGCATCCTTATTTCCTCCTTTCTTTCTTCCATTCCTCCTTTTCCCTCCTATGTTTATGGGAGTTCCAAGTCAATACTTCATTGAGCCATAATTTACACACAGTGAAAGGGACAAATCTTGTGTTCTATTTGATGATGGTGTAACCATGACCATAATCATGAGGAGAACATTTCTATCACCTTTCAGTTACTTGTCCCGACCCTTACCCTCAAAGGAAATCACTGTTCTGATCTTTATTACCACAGATTAAATATCCCTGTTTTTAAACTTTGTGTAAATGCCTGGACTCTTTCACTGAGCATAATGTTTATGAGATTCAGATGGCGCCTTTCTTAAAAATCAAATGACCTGAACTTGAGCCCCTGCAACTGCACATTCATCTGCACATCCATAGGGTCCTCATGCTCAGCCTCAACTACTAGGTCATGGTAAACCTGGAGCAGGGAGACGGGATGGTCTCAGGCACAGAAATAGTTGGCGAGGCCCCTCCTTCCCTCATTCCACTCTGGTCGGCCCACTGAGCCAGCACGGTGCTTGGAAACTGAGTCACTGAGCTCCTTGTAATTCCTAGATGAGGGACCTCTCTCTGATGGGGTGCAGTGCCATAGTGCCTCAAGAATGCCTCTTAGGTGTCCTTGCTGTGGCCTGGAGGTTCTGCCACTTCTCACGGCTCCATCTTGGATCCTTGGTACTGGGGGTCCCCAGACCTCTATTAGCTCCCATTCTAGTGGCATCTCTTCCCTGTTTCCCTGCAACCTCAAGAATCTATCTCAGTGTCCCCTCCTCTTCTTTTTACAAAAGTCAGGAATTATATTGTTTTCTTCCAACAAGTTCTCTGTAGCCCGGCCTGGGACAAAGGAACCCATAGGCCATCTCTGAAGGGGACTCCTGGGAATACAACTCCAGGACTCAACTTCAGTTGCCCCTTGGCCACTCAGCAAAATCTTCAATCCAAAAGAAAAAATCATTCACTTTGGTAAATAATTAAAGTCACTTCCTTACACACTATTTACTTCCTATATCTTTATGTTCACATGGGAAAAAAAAAAGTAAATATAAAAAAAACCAACACAGAACCTCCCTTTCAGCTAAATACCTGCATAATGCACACCAACCAGCACCAGAACCACAGAACGTTTGTGTGGAAAATGCACACAGTGCTGACTGGACTTACTTTCATTTTAAGGCCACAAATCTCAGATGGGTCTGGAATTTTTCAGTACCCCCCGAGAATGTTCCATTTTCTGATTTCCAAAGCAATTCCTTTACATCTTCTTCTATCTCCTCAAACTTTTCCCCAATCCCCTCCCCACCCCAAATACACATATGTCTTACTATCCCCAAATCGGCAAGGCTCTAGTACCACGTTCTCAGCCTCCCCTCCTGCCACTGAGGAGATCCAGTGTCCTCTGGATCCCACATCGTCTCCCCTTTTTAAGGCTTTGACTCCTGAAATTATCCTCTCTCTCTTGCATCACCAATTTCTCCCTGTTTACTAGATTATTTCCTTCAGCACACAAATATCCTCTAGTTTATTTTATCTTAACAAACAAACAAGTTCTCCTAGAACCACTATATTACTGCATTTTGCTATGTTATAATGAGCATCCACATTTTTGGCCCAAAGTTTCAGGAAGAAAATCTTTCATTTTAATGTTTTAATTCAATCTTTTATTTATATATAAAACCAATGATCATATTCCAGGGTATTATTTTGCATATGGATATCGTTATTGCTTTCTAGAGGTACACTTTTAGTGCATAAGCATAAATAAAAGAATTAAAAACATTTATGTAGATACAGAATTAGTAATACCCATGTATAATGCACGTTTATTTTTCCCTCAAAAATTTGTGCAAAAAGAGCACATTTTACACAGGAAAATATGGTAGTTTTCTACAGCTGCTGTAACAAAGTACCACAAACTGGGTGGCTTAAAACAAATTTATCCTCACAGTTCTGGAGCTTAGAAGTCTGCAATCAAGGTGTTGGCAAGGCTGTGCTCCCTCCAAAGGCTCTGAGGGAGGCAGCATCCTTCCTTGCCTCTGCCAGCTTCCGGTAGCCCCAGGTGTTCACTGGCTTGTGGCCTCTGATTTCACACCAGTCATAGAAGGACACCAGTCATACTGGAGCGAGGGCTTTATTAAATGTGTAATAGCATCATATCTAAAAAGCAATATACATATCTTAATTAAAAAATACTTTATTGCTAAAAAAATGCTAACCATCTGTTGGAAAAATGGTGCCAATAGACTTGCTTGATGCAGGGTTGCCAGAAACCTTCAATCTGTAAAGAAACAATATCTATGAAGTGCAATAAAGTGCAAAAGAACAAAGTATGCCAGTATGCAAAGGGCATGGAGCCAGGGAAGGCTATAGTACTGAGGCCACGAATGTAATCAATCTACCCAATGTAAAATCCCCAGAACTTCGCTACACAGAAAGCACAAAATCCACATCTTGTTGAATGGATGAATGAATGAATTAATGAATGAATGATTCTTCCATAAAGAACAAAAGAAAAAACCCAATATTTAAAAAAGTTACTCTGGCACAAATTCATTCCATACAAATGATTCTTAACCAAGGGTTTCTAAATTGATGTCAGAGGATTGGAGAATCTCTCGAATAGTATGTAAAATTAGCAAAAGGTTATCACTCTGGGCACACAGCAGCCCATGTGACAGCCCAGGCCACGCCCTCCCTTGGCTGGGTGCCACTGTGCAGTGCACAGACCACACAACTGTATGCAGCAGCTCTGAGCTTGCACATCTTAGGGTGATTTTGAGTCTTCCTCTTCTGTCTTCAGTGCAGTTTACTGGCTTGGCTAGGGCTGTGTCTGGGAGTTTGGGTGCCCTTATTCCAGAGTGGATCTTCACAGGATGATTATTTCTTGCCACGTCTATTAGAAGAAGAAAGTGGAGATTCATTCTGTTGGGAAAACACTCAGCTTCCCTATGTGTCTCCTAAGGCAACTTCTTCCCAACTTCTACCTGGAAATACACCTGCATCTTACTGTAAGCCTTGGGGGAAATTATCCTTTAAGCCCTGGATGGAAATCAATTTGCCTTATTCTGAGGAGGCACCTTAGGACCAGTGCCGATCCCAAATGAGTCACCAAGGCAGATGCAATGAGGTCACTGTAGGGAGCACCAAATGAACAAGATGGCACACATCAGCCTCCCTAACTACCCCATCTGCTTAAAACATTTTTGTGCATTCAAAAAGTCTCTAAAAGGTCTGCTCCTTGTTTGGACCAAGACATCTCATTCCTAGGGAGATAGTTCCTAACCTGTTTCTGTGGACATCATAAAGGATGTAAAGGGATTGTATTCTCATTTATAATAACTATGTTTTGAAAACTTCTATTAATGTAGCTCTTTTCAAGTTTCAAAAGGAAGGAAATCCATACTGAGCTAACAGTGCAAAAATTAATATTTCAATGAATATGACTATGTCTGTTTTTCATGCAGTTTAAAAAACTAAATTATATCATAGCTTCTTTCTTTTAAAATATTTTAAAACTCTGTTTGGACATCACATTTCTTTTAATTGCAATTAATCATTTCACAAAAAATGTGTATAAGTAAAAGGCAAGTAAAAGTAATATCGATAAACATACCAGCTAGATTGACCATCTGGTATTCATAGTAAATGTTTTCTCCACTGTTTGACAGTAGAGCATTCCTATGAAAACTTTTGCATAAGCCAAAATGGCATAAGGCAAAGAAGCAATTATCTTAAGGCACATCTTGCTTAAAAATGCACAAAATAAATTGAGGCAAAGCACAGAGGCTCACAAACACAATTCAGCGCTCTGGTGGCTTGATGCTGAGATGCTGAGTGTGATTCTGGGGAAGGAGTTAGGCAGGGCCACTCTCATTGCTTAGGGTGTGTGCTGCCTCTATTGTGACTCAAGCAAAAGGAATGCTGCACGCTATTCTCACCTTTTTTCATAAAAGCAAAAATCCTCTTCAGAATTCATTCAGTTAGGGAAACCAAGTACTAATATAGGTCTTTCATATAAGCAAAGGGACCTAACATGAATTTTCAAAAAGTGGGGGTACCTATATCAAGTAGAGCGTTCAGCCTCAGAGAAGAATATTTTTCTAAGTGGTTTTACTCCCCCTGAGTTCATCATGACCCTAAGAGAGTTGTAGCTATTTGATTATTCCGTACAAATCTGGGAAGTTACTGAAAAGATCTGTTAAAAATGCTAAATGAAGCAGCAAATGGTGAACTGATTCTCCAGGGTCAAGTGTTGGATAATGCGTTTATGGACAACTTTCCATGAAGGAAGACTAAGATATTGCTAAGATGTGACTTCAAAGACATGGCAACTCTCTTAAAATCTCCAATGCTAATTCTAGGATTATCAGCCTAAATCCCTTTAGATTATTTTAAGTGTCCTTAAATGCCTTGTCTGGAATTTTAATGTTGGTGATTATTTTAATGTATTAGAGAAGCGATTTTCAACCCTTTTTCTCATGGCACACATAAACTAATTACTAAAGTTCTGTGGCATACCAAAAAATATTTTTTTTTTGCCAACAAAAAATAGGTATAATTTTGATAGATTTACAAAAATAATAATAGTAATCATTTACCCTTTCTGCTCCAAAGTGACTTTTTAAGAAAATCAGGTGTCTATAATTGTATATAAGGATTTCTGGTGTGAAGGATTAACAATTCAGATGCAACCTTATTATGCAAGATGACAAATAAGATACAACTCTATTATGTGGTCTAGATATTTATGGTTCAAGACAAGGCATTCACACCAGACAGCTATTATTGTGTTGGCTGCTATCATATTTTTATTTGACAGTTTTAGGCAAAAGAAGTCAGTGCCCTTACTAAGCAGTAAGGTACTGCCTGTTTTAAAAACTCCTGCCGCACCAGTTGAAAATTGCTCATTAAAGAACTGACTCAGAGAGTGCTCTGGAATCAGAATAAATCATGTTTCTTTGGACTGCTCTCTTACCATACACAAAAATTAACTCAAAATGGATTAAAACCTGAATGTAATACCTGAAACCATAAAATTCCTAGGAGAAAATCTAAATGCTAAGCTTCGTTACATTCATCTTGGTAATGATTTTTTTTTTTTACTGGAATTCCAAAAGCAAAGATAACAGAAGCAACGATAAACAAGTGGTACTATATCAAACTAAAAAACCTTCTGTATAGCAAAGGAAACCATTAATAAAATGAAAAAGCAACTTAACAGAATGGGAGAAAATATTTGCAAATCATATATCTGGTACGTGGTTAATATCAAAAATATATAAAGAACTCATACAACTCGATAGGAAAACCCCCCCAAACAATCCAATTTAAAAATGGGCAGAGGATATGAATAGACATATTTTTCCCAAAGATATACAAATGGCCACAAACATGAAAAGATGCCTAACTAATCATCAGGTATATGCAGATCAAAACCACAGTGAGAGATCTCCTCATACCTGTTAGAATGGTTATCATCAAAAGGACAAGAAATAAGTGCTGGCAAGAATGTACAAAAAAAGGAGCTTTTGTGCACTGTTGATGGGTGTGTAAATTGGTGTAGTCACTATGGAAAACAGTATGTAGATTCCTTAAAAAATTAACAATAGAACTACCATATGATCCAGCAATTTAATGTATTTATCTGAAGAAAACAAAGACTAATTTGAAAATATATATGCACCCCCATGTTCATTGCAGCATCATTTACAAAAGCCAAGATATGGAATGCATAAAGAAAATGTAATGTATGTTTATTCAGCCATTAAAAAAAAAAAGAATGGAATCCCTACACCTGACACTAATACAGAATAATATTGAATGCAAACTGTAATTTTAAAAAAGAGGAATGAAATCCTGCCATTTGAGACAACATGGGTGAAACGAGGTCAGTATGCTAAGTGAAATAAGTCATACAGAGAAAGACAAATACTATATAATTTCACTTAAATGCAGAATCTTAAAAACAAAACAAAACAAAGAAAAAACAACCAAGCTCACAGACACAGAGGACAGATTTGTGGTTGCAGAGGAAAGGGTTGCGGGGAAGGGCTGAAATGGGTGAAGGGGGTGAAAAGCACAAACATCCTGCTATAAAATAAATAGATCATGGGGATGTAGCGTACAGCATGGTAACTATACTTAGTGATACTGGATTGTGTATTTGAAAGTTGCTAAGAGAGTAAATCTTGAAAGGTCTCACCATAAGAAAATAACATTCTGTAACCATGTATGGTGATGAATGTTAACAAGACTTATTGTGGAGATCATTTGTAATGCATAAAAATATCAAATCATTATGTTGTATGCCTCTAACTAATACAATATTGTATGCCAACTACACCTCAATAAAAATTTTTTTTAAATATCAGGTTTTTACTTCATGGTTCACTCTGAAAATAGCCATATACCATGCAAAAAATATTGATAGACTTTGTCCCAGTAAAAGCTTCATCTTCATTTCATCTCTCCAGAATTATAGGTCATTACTGGCAACAATCCATGTGACCCAATCTTTAATAGAAAAGCTTGATCTGATAGCTATACTATTTTATGAGATAATTTTTCCAAGTGACATAAAGTAATTAAAAGTTATCACAAAAAATCAATCTGCCCAGTTAATCTTACATCTTCTAAACTCAGAACAATCTTCGCGACAACTTATTTCCCAACCATGCCAGCAGCCATCAGAAGCAGACTCATAGAGATTTGGAGCTGGAAAAGTCTTTTTTGTAAAGGGCGGGTTAGTGAGTATTTTCGGCTTTGTAGGTCATCTGGTTTCTGTTTCAACTATAGAAATCTACCTTCATAGCCCAAAGCATCTGTGAACAATATCTAAAGGAGTGGATGATGTTTGCTCCAATACAACTTTATTTATAAAAATTGGGGCAGCCTGTAGGGCCACAGCTGTGAATCCTTCTCTCAGAGTTCTGCAAGTAAATGGCTAGTGTAGACAGGTGGGTCTTTTTGGGGAGAGAGAGTTAGAGAATAACAAGATTGGAAAAAACAAAGGTAAAAAAAGTGAAGCACCTAAACAAAAACAACCAATGGGGAAAAAATGCAAAAAGACATATTGATTTTATGAGAAAAACAGTGGTTTTGCAAACATATAAGGGAGTAAACTTTTTCCTTAAAATGAATCAAGGGAAATATTTGTGTAAATAAAAGAGATTAAAAAGCAGTTGCTATATTTGAAAAAGGGGATCTGACTCTTTGTCTCTTTTGCCCTCTCATCAGCCTCCTAATGTATTTCTGGAAAGTGTTGGAATCCCTGACATGGAATTTAAAATCCACTGCTTCAGTATAACAGAAAACACACCTGGCCTCTAATTAGGATTTAAAGAGCTAGCAAATAAAAATGCAAGACACCCAGTTAAATTTGGATTTCAGATCAAAACATGTACTCTTTTACTCTAAGCATGTCATGTACTATATTTGGAACATAGATATACTAAAATGTTACTTGTTGTTGATTTGAAATGTAAATTTAACTGGGCAACCTGCATTTCACAGGCAACCCTACCTCTACTTATTTTATTTTATTAAACTTATTGGGGTGACATTGGTCAATAAAGTCATACAGGTTTCAAGTGTACAACTCAATAAAACATCGCCTGCCCACTGCATCGGGCGTTCCCCATCCAAAGACAAGTCTCTTTCTGTCCCCATTTATCACCCTTCTGCTTCCTTATTTAACTTCTCAGCGCCACAGTTTTCTCATCTGTAAAACTGGGAAAATAATAGTACCTATATATAGGATTTTTTTTTACAGGTAAATAACTTAATATTTGTATTAAATAAAGCATATGAGTTCTTGGCACATAATGAGTGTTATATTTCTGTATGTTAACTATTACCTATTGTTATATTATAGGATTATTAAATATTATTAATAATAGTATTGGTTCTAAGTTGTCGTAGTAACACTTACTAATTATGTCCCCCCAAAATTCATATGTTGAAGCCCTAACCCCCAATGTAACTGTATATGGTGATAAGGTTTTGAAAAAGGTAATTAAAGTTAAATGATGTTATAAGGGTGAGATCCTAATGCAGTATGGCTGGTGTTCTTATAAGCAGAGGGAAAAACACAGAGAAAAGGCCATGTGAGGACAGAGTGAGGAGGAGGCAACTTACAAACCAAGGCGAGAGGCCTCAAGAGAAACCAAAGCTGCTGACACCTTGATCTTGGACTCCCAGCCTCCAGACTGTGAGAAAATAGATTTCTGTTGTGTAAGCCATCCAGTCTCTGGTATTTAGTATTCCCCTAACAAGCTAATGCTGTCATTATCCACATAACTTTAAAAAATATATTTCCACTGGCTGCATCAGAAATTGCGATGTCATTTTAAATATGCGTTTAAAATGATATTTAGTAAATTGATCTGGTGAATCCTTTTATTAAACACACTCTGAAATATTCTTTTTTTAAAATACTTTTTAAAGTCTCATTCTTTGATGTTTGTAACTCACATGAAGTTTATTTTTGTAATTGTCTTGTATAATCAAATGTTCCAATAGATGGAAGTGTCCTGAAAGAGTGACACTTTGGCCAAAAGCAGTACAATTCTCATCCACAAATAAATAACTTTTGTTTACATCTTAAAATTCTGTTACTTCATATTTTCTTTTCCTCTTCTTTCTCCTCTTCTGTCACTAGATTTAATAAACCAGATGAAGAGTAGGTGTTTACTTTTAGTGTTCTGCCGTATTCATTCTCCCAGTTAGGCCAGGCAGTTAAACAAAAAACTCATCAACGTTCAAATGTGTAAAGGGCCCAGACCAGCATGTTGGAATTGAGTCTCAATGTGGTTGAATGTGTCCTTGAGCTGCATGTCGCATCAAGTTAACTCACTAGTAAATCCCTTTTATTGGTTTGCAAACTCTTTGGGGTCTAAATAATCTCCCATGTCCTGACAAAATATAGATTCATTTTTTTCCCCTTAAAAGACCCTCATAATATCCAGGATTTCCTTCAAAGTACTGGGAGGGGGTGTAGAATAAGATTCATAGTGAGGTGATTGTTGTAGCTATGTGATAGGTACATTCGAGATTATTGTGACATTCTGTTTACTTTGGATACGTTCCAAAATTTCCATATGGTGGTAGATTTCTGACTCTTCGCTGCCTGTCTGTGGTAGGTTTACATATGCTCCCCCTGTGCTGGTTGTACAGTTCCTCCCAAGCTGCTAGGCATAGTTACATCCCTTCTCCTCACACAGCGGACTCAGCCCAAGGACATTCTTTGGCCAATGGAATGTGAGTGGACTTGACATGGGACAAGCAGGGCCTTTAACTGTGCTTACATGATTTGTAAGCACATGGCCTCTCACATTCCCACCCTCTGCTGTGAGAAGAGTATGCCCTCGGTAGCTGTTGTTTCTTCAGTTGTGATTCCTGGAAAGAATGTAGAGCAAACATGAACTTGACTCACAGCTTCGGTCCAGCCGGGTCCCACTCAACTCAGTCAAAAATGGTCCAGCCATAGCCAAATAGCACACGTGTGATAGTAAAACAAATGTTTGTTGTTTTGAGCCAATGAGATTTTTGTAATTGTTTATGTCACATTATTATCAGAGACCTTAATAAACATAAACATTTTTATGAAAAATAATATTAAAAATCTATTCTACAGAATTGTGTGCTATGTAGTTAGTTGGTATAATTAAGTTTGATCTAAGTTATTTAGCTGGTTTCTTATGTAGAATTCATCAATATTCATATAACAAATTTTAAAGCTCGTTACTGATTCTACCGCTGGCCCTTTGGGTCCTGCCCTGTCCACTGTAATTGTAAGGGGGGACTTAGGGCTTTTCCTGTTGCTGCTTTAAAGGCCATAGATACCCACAAGCTCTGTTTAAGGGCAGACAGAATGCTGTAGGGGTTCTCACCTAATCCAACGGCAGGAAGCGCAGCCAAGCTGATCCTTAGGAAAACAAGATTGAAATTGGAACCAAGCTTCTGAGGCTCTGGAGAAAGCCCTGAAACAGAGAAAAATAGAGAAAGACATGCTTTTGCAGGGGAGCTAACAGAACAATTGGGAACTGTTCCCACCATGGCTGCAGATGACTCAGCAGTGGGCTTGAGGGGCCAAGGAGAGGGACACACAGCAACTGCAATATTATTTGATTACACCCAGTATGGACATAGCTAGGAAAAATACTTTTGTACCCAGTGTTTCAAAGGAGGTAACATTTAGGCTCTATACTCTACCACCTGCAAAGTATATCTCATGCCCCCAGGAAAGGGAAAAATAACTGAAAGGTAAAAATAAATAAGTAAATAAATAAAAGATGGTATCCCATCCCTCTTTCCCTCCTCTCCCTCCTAGTCATCCCTCTGCCTGCCGGAAACAGAGAAACAGAAGAGAGGTCTCTGTGGCGGGAGGCATGGCTGGGAGCATCTTCCACGCCCGTCCTGCCTTACATCCTCCTCAGTGGTAGGGCCAACTTTATACTATTTTATAATTAGGTATCTGGATTAAAAAAAAAAATTTTTTTTCCCTTGGGTTCAAGAAGGGAGAGCAGCACCTATTAAGCTGCCCTAACATTTTCTAGCAACAAAGAGCACTCTGAATGTGCTACTATTCCCCACAGCAACAAATGTTTCCCACAGAAAAATACAATATAGCCAGAAAAACAAAGCAAAGGGCACAGGGATGTCTAGGTTATTTTGTGAAAAGGTGCCAGAAAGGTAATTTTGATTGCATTTCTTCTATACATCATACACTCAGGAAGGGTGGAGTAAAAACATTATGGGATGTTTAATCAACGGAACAGGTTCCACTGGACATATACTATGACAGCCCTGAGTCTATCCATGTAGGACATGGGCTGAGTTCCCTCAGTGCCCGCCCTTCTGCTCAGTGCCTTAGTGTTTCTGGTTACAAATCCAAATTTCCAAGAAGTGCATCTCATTGGTTCATTCTATGTTATCCAAGGGTGTGACGTTGGCTGTTGAAGAGCCAACCAATGAGCTCCTTTGGCTCAGGATGAGAGCAATAAGCTGTAGTCTGGGGGATGGGGTCCTGAGGATATATCTCTGTGAGACTGTCAGCAGGGACCTTTCCCCTGGAAGTCACATACCCCAAGACTTATCAAGGAAAATGATTTCCACGGGCTCAGCCCAGAAACTTTCCAGGAGACTTCCTGGTCAGAATGTTCAATCAAACCAGTAGATGAAGTCTATCTGCAATGTGGTAGGATTAGTAGAAGGTATAAGAATTAGTTCCCTCTATGAGACTGCAAACGTGAACTCCTGTTGCCACCTGGTTGAAAAGGAAGTTGTTTTCCAAAGCACTTCTATCAGAGTCCACAGACATTGCCCAAGTGAGACGGTCTTAGCATCTATTTATTATTTTATGATCTAGGCTCTGTTTTTAAATTAGGAATAATTTACTAAATTATTCAGAACTCCACCATAAGCCAAAATGCTTTTGGAGCACTTGGGTGGATTCTACTCCTGGCTTCCAACCCAGGGGTCCTAAGGCCCCCCTCTGCTTAATATGTCCAGATAGGAATGAAGTTGCTTTGAAAAATGACGTTTACACTATGCAGGTAACCTCTACTGGAGTGCCTGATTCAAATTTCTTTTTTTTATTTTAACATATATTTTATTGATTATGCTATTACAGTTGCTGCATTTTTCCTCCCATTTATTCCCTTCCACCCTACAACCCCCCTCTCACCAGCATTCCCCCCACTTAGTTCATGTCCATGGGTCATACATATAAGTTCTTTGGTTTCTCCATGTCCTATCCTATTCTTAACCTCCCTGTGTCAATTTTGTACCTACCATTTATGCTTCTTACTCCCTATACCTTTTCCCTCATTCTTCCCCCTCCCCTCTGATCTCTATTTCTGTGATTCTGTTCCTGTTCTTGTTGTTTTCTTAGTATGTTTTTGTTTTTGTTTTATATGTTCAATTATTGATAGTTGTAAGTTTGTTGTAGTTTTACTGTTCATACTTTTGATCTTTTTCTTAGTAAGTTCCTTTAACATTTCATATAATAGGGGTTTGGTGATGATGAACTCCTTTAACTTGACCTTATTTGGGAAGCACTTTCTCTGCCTTTCCATTCTAAATGATAGCTTTGCTGCCTACAGTAATCATGGATGTAGGTTCTTGCCTTTCATGATGTAGAATAATTTGTTCCAGCCCCTTCTTGCCTGAAAGGTTTTTTGAGAAATCAGCTGATAGGTTTATAGGAACTCCTTTGTAGGCAACTGTTTCTTTTTCTCTTGCTGCTTTTAAGATTCTATCCTTATCTTTAGGCTTGGGTAACATAATTATGATGTGCCTTGGTGTGTGCTTCCTTGGGTCCAACTTCTTTGGGACTCTGAGCTTTCCGGATCTCCTGGAAGCCTATTTCCGTTGCCAGATTGGGGAAATTCTCCTTCATTATTTTTTCAAGTAAATTTTCAATTTCTTGTTCTTCCTCTTCTCTTTCTGGCACTCCCATGATTCAGATGTTGGAACATTTAAAGTTGTCCCACTGGTTCCTATGCTTTTCCTCATTTTTAAAAATCATTGTTTCTTCATTCTATTCTGATTGAAAGTTTATTTCTATCTTCTGCTCCAAATCATTGATTTGAGTCCCAGTTTCCTTCCCTTCACTGTTGGTCCCTTGCATATTTTTCTCTATTTCACTTTGCATAGCCTTCACTTTTTCCTCTATTTTGTGACCATACTCAGCCATTTCTGTGAACATCCTGATTACCAGTGTTTTGAACTCTGCATCTGATAAGTTGGCTATCTCTTCGTTGCTTAATTCTTTTTCTGGAGTTTTGATCTGTTCTTTCATTTGCACCATATTTTTTGACTTCGGGGCACCTGCTATGTTATAAGGGGTGGAGCCTTAGGTATTCATGAGGGCGAGGCAACCCACTTTTCTGCGTGTGTGGGGGAGGGGTCAGAGAGGGAACTATGCCGCTTGCTTGGCTCTTGGCCAGCTTTCAGTCACTTCCCCTGCTACCCAAGCAAATTGGGCCCTTCTGGTGCTGATTCCCAGGTGGGTGGGTTTGTGTATGGTATAGGGCCCTGTGGGTCTCTCCAATGAACTCTTCTGCAAGACTGGGAGTTTCTCCTGCTGCCACAACCCCCACAGGATTTTACAGCCAGCTGGTTTGAGGCTTTCTTTACCCCCCTGGAATGCTGATTTGTGCGGTCTGTTTTGCTCCCCAGTTATTTCTCCATGTTACCTGAATGCAGATGTGGGCCTGCCGGTCCCCCAGCTGCCACCTTGCCCTCCTGGTCCTCCAGCCACCACTTTGCCATGAGTCCTCTCCACTCCTTGCTGCAAGTCTCTGCCCCTCCTAAAAGCCTGGATCAATGTTTCTCCTTTAATTCCTTCATTGTTGGACTTCCATACAGTTTAATATTCTGGCAGTTTTGGTTGCTTTTTTAAAAAATTTGTTATTGTTCTTCTTTTGGTGGTATGAGGAGGCAAAGAGTATCTACCTATGCCTCCATCTTGGCCAGAAGTCTCCTGAGTCAAATTTCTAAAAGGCATTTCCCTCAGAGTCAAAATGGTAGGGCCTCAATTTCCCAATCTATTCTGTGGTTACCAAAAAAGATCCTACCTAGGTCAGAAAACAATTTTAAGAATTAAATATGTTAAAGGATGAGAAAAAAAAACAGAGAAGTCCACAGTGCTATACAAATATGAGCTTTTATGGGAACTTCTCACCAGAGGAGTCCTTTTGGGAGGGCAAGCTTCCCCCTAAAGATAATTTGCTACATTGGAATTTTAAGTGCCTGGAAAGAGGTTGGCCCCAACAATTCTTCAGATTGTACCATATACCTGAACTTGCCAGTTACACTTTTACTTACAGCTGAGTCTATTACAGCTGGCTTAAAAGCTCACCAGGGTGCTGGTTATTTTAAAGTAAATCAACACCTACACCGGCATTCACTGGTCTGCTCCACAACTAAACCTTGCATACTGACTTCATTTGAGTTGGTGAATGTTTTTTAAAGTACAGTCTATGTCAGAAATGAATCAGAGCTATTTGGGCTTGAAAGTCAGGTGTAGGTCCCTATGATCTTGCCTTTCTGGCTCACTATGGCCTCCTACCAAGTCTGTTGGAATAAAAATGAGTCATATAATGTCTCATCAGATTGTAGGCAACAGAAGAAGACATGATTTAGAAGGCAAGCGCAAGCCAAAGTGCAGAGGGTGTCCCTTTTTTCTGACACCAGCTGACACAACACTTCTTCCCACTGACGACCCCTTATTGGCCCCCAGAGTCCATGCAACAATGCCCACCCAGCTCTTTCCAGGCTCTTTCTGCTTGGAATGAGATTGATGACAAATTTAGGTGAGTGGCTCTGACAATTAGAGAAATAAGAATTCATTTGCTGAGGTTTTTCCAAACTTTTCGTAGCCATTGCTTGAACATCCCACAAAAGTTCATTCTCTTAGTAGATGCCCTATTAACAGTGACAGTTACAGCTGAAATGGAACAAAGTTTTTCTTCATCATCTTGCTTTAAATATCAAAGTATAAGCCACCATAAATTAGGACTAAGCTGCCCCACAAATCTGATTAACGGAATAAATCAGATGGGCTCTTTATTTTGTGTAGCCGTCAGCTACTGTTGACAAGGATGACCAAGGTCAAGATAGGAGGTAGGTGGGAAAGCCTGAGCAAGTTCATTCTACTCTGACTCCTGCCTCTTGTTTGCATCATAAGTCTGAGTTCTCTCCCCACCAGACCGGTGACAGCAGATGCCAATAAGTGGTCATATTGGATAGGTCTTTCTATTCATCATCTTTCATTGCTTCTGCCTTTCTTCTTGTACCATAGCAAAACGGGGCAGATGAAGGAAAGAAGCTGCAGCAAGTGACGTATACAATTCAGAGCCTTTGAGAAGGCTCTTTGAGAAAGGTTGATGGAGTTACATTACTCTATCCCAGCAATTTTCAACCTTTTTTAATCTCATGGCACACATAAGTTAATTATTAAAATTCTGTATAGGTGTAATTATAGGTATAATTTTGATTCCCTCACACCAAATACCTACTGTTGTGTTGGCTGTTGTTATTTTTTCTTTTGACAATCTAAGGGAAAAGAAGTTAGTGCCAGTGACTAAATCATCAGGTATTACATGTTTTAAAAACTCTTGGGGCACACTGGTTGAAAACTGCTCCTCTGTCCTAATGATTTCACCCTTGGGCTCTATTTACATGTTAGGAACTTTCAGGCTCTCCACAAATATATTATCTTTAAATTCCCATGGATTATAAAAATCAAAAGGCCTGATCCAGAAGCTTAACATTGTTTCCAGTGCCAGCAGAAAGTTTAAAGAATTTGATCACGAGGAGCCCAGAGAGGATTGTTTCTGTCTAAAGTGGGTAAATAATGGCCTCAAATTTGGCTGGGGCTCTCTTGCTGGAAGATCTCTCCTTTCTCATCATTGTCAAAGGGCCACAGCATTATTATTTCTTACAATGACACTGTGACCTTTGGACACAAGGCAAGGGTTGCAAGTGATCAAAAGTATTGCTTCATACACATATTGCCACTTTGTGTTAGCGTTTTGCAGGGTCCTAACTTTCTTATCTTTTTTTGATGTGTTCCCAGAGAATTTGGGAGAAGATGAGCTACCTCTACTCAGTATATTTTTAATATGAGGATCATACACATTTTCTAGGAAATGACTGAAATCTAAAACAAAGTTTTACTTAGATCACATTAACTTCTATGTATCTAGTGCTTATCTATGGTCAGGCATTGTGCTCAAGTGTCCTGGTCAGGACCCCAGGGTAACACACATGGCATACCCAAAGGACAGGGATGAAAGGAGTTCAGGAAAGGACAATTTTGAGAAACCTACAGGGGAAGTTGCCCTGCCAGCACAGTCTTACTTATACCATTTATCGGCCTGAAGGAGGTAGGGTTGTAAGGCTAGTAAGGGCTCTGGGAGATGGTCACTAGACAGGAAAAGTGCTCTGGCCTTCCAGGCTCCAGGATGTGCTTCCCACTGGTCAAGTCCAACTAAAAGCCAGAGGACAAGGGAGCTGGGTGGGTCTTACATTTACTTTATCATTACCATTGCTGTTTACAGAGAGGCAGAGAGGTTAAGTAGCCAGTCCAGAGTCACCCAGGTAGGGAGTGGTTGAACTGGGATTTGAATCCAAAATCTCTTTCTAGAGCCTGAACTCCTAGTTACCATGTCCACCTGCCATTGGGTGCCTCTGGGGAATCCCAGACACTTAAAGAATCCAAGATTTCCTCTAGATCACTGCTGTTCTGCTTATTACTCTTAGAAATTATACATTTATCTGAAAGTAGTCCCCCCAAAAGACTCTATGTTCCAGGAGATCAAGGACATTATGTCTATTTTGTGCAGGTGTGGTTTTCCTAACACAGAGCATATAGTAGACTAGTCAGTGTTTTCTCTAATGAATGAATGAATTTGTGGAAAATGTCCTATGGACCAGGTGCTGTCCTGCCTTGCACCTTTTTTAGGATGCTTTTCAGTAACTTTGTTCTATTGACCTGCCTCCAGGAATCATCTTTTCTTCAAACAGAAGGTTCTCTTAATTCTTCTAGCCTGCATGGTCAGGAATTTGGAGTTCCAGGCCATGCCTAGGAGGTGGTGGATTGAAAGGATCTAAGAGGCACTGCAGTCCTTCCTCCCCTTCCCTGCTCGCCCATTCTGCTCACTTTGGGCAGCTTCTTTGTCTCAGGGATGACGGCACAGTTCCTCCTCTGCTGCCTATAGAGAAGAGAGCACGTGAGCGCTAGATATTGGTACCAACTTTCTGGTTACCTTTGTTTTCTGCCTCTTCCTTCTGAAATTTCCCTTTCTCAACCTCAGATTTGCAGATGAAAAGTTATACTCTCTAACTTAGGCTAGACCATGGCTGGTCTTTATTGTTTCCATTTTTCCAAACTGGGGAAACCCCAGCTTAATGAGCAATTGAACTTCATTAACCAAGGCTTGCAGGCAGTTTGCTGTCCTTATGGAAGAAAGCTGGCCAAGGCAGTCAGAAAGTTTCCAGCGGCTGATCTATCTTCCACAGAACAGAACATTCAGAAAAATAGACACCAAATCACTCATTTCCATTGGCATCCTGTAATGGAAAAAGAAGAAATCAATAGTGTGATTCTTTCCCCCCTACCTTGAGATTTAAGGAAATATCGAAATTCTTTCACACACTCTAGATTATTGATGGTTTTTAAAGTATTCTCAGGAAGAAAACTACCTTGGCCTTTGTTTTGGGAGAAACAGTTCAGTATGTGTAGGACAGCTCAAAAGCCTGTGTGTGCACACACTAAGGGGACAAATCTTGAAATGTCATTTGGTCCATTTTCCTGTCTCCAGACACTCCACATAATCCAAGTTATATATATATGTATTTTTTTTATTTTGAAATAATAAAATGTTCTAAAAATTTCCTTACAACATGCATGATGAACTGGTCTAAGCAACTTGATAGGGTTAAAACCTAATCTAATTATTTTAACTCTAAAAATAATTTTAATATAATTTTCTATTATGGAATTTTCTAATATACACAAAGTAGAATGAATAGTGCAATGAGCTCCCACATACCCATCACTCATATTCAACAATTACCAAGATTTTGGTAAACTTGCGTTGTTTATTTCTTGTTTTTTTTAAGTCTTATTGTGAAATTATTAGGAAGCAAATCCCAGGTATGCCATTTCATGCCCATATACTGTGATATGCATCTATAAAAACTATGACCTTTCAAAGTAATAATGCCATTTAATAATAATTTGAAAATATAATAACAACCATTACATTGTTCATGTACCATGCACTTTACATATTGTTTCTCTGTCCCCCTTGCTGCAGTTCTATCTTTTAAATCCCTACATACATCGTACTCCTGTGCAGCTGCTGGAGGGCTCAGACCTTTGAGAGTACACAGTCAGGGAGTCGGGTCCAATTGGCTCTGAAGCTCATTTTTTAAGAATATGTTGCTACAATACCATTCCTAAGTGTTGTTGGTTTTATGGGATTGGGAAGCCCATATTTCTCTGTAATATTTTTGTTTCCCAGTCTCATTCCTCTGATTCTGGAGAATTCCATATAAAGGGGTCTGCAGAAAATACATAGCGCAAATAGCTAAATACAAAGGACTCTTTATCTCCCCTGTTTTTGTAGCTCCCATTAGGGGTTATGGATGCTTGAGGCACTTAGAGGTGAACACAGCTTGGAAATGGACATCAAGATGGCTCCACAGACAGAACTTATGCCCTTAGACCTGTACCCATGAACAGAGACCAGATGCCATGCAGAACAGGTTCAGGAGGGCTCCATACTGACAGGAAGAAGCTGCTTTTATTCCCTCTACATAAATATTTTGCTATGTGTTCATTCTACTCAGTTTGCAAATCAGTTTCTCCTGTGTACTCTTGTGGTCCAAACAGGTGGCTTCAGTCCAAGTGCCTTAAGTGGAATAAGTACAGTTTCTATATTCTGTTTTCAATATGTCATGGGAAAAGATCCAGTTGGGCCAGGACAGACATGCATTAGGTATCTATGCTTTGTCCAATCAATTGTGGCCAAAAAAGAAGAGATTAAAAGGGATGCACAGGTTTCTTCTGGAGTTGGGGAAACAGTTCTCAGGTAAGGGATTTTCAGATGGGCAAGCACACCCAAAAGGTATCTATCATATCTAATGTAATCTCTATAGCATCCTACAGTTAAGATACATTTATGCCCATTTTACAGAAAGGTCAGTTGAGGCTTTGAGAATTATTTTTCCTAATATTACATGTCTAGAGGATGTGGACCCAGGTCCACATGACTCCAAAGCTCTTGCTAAACCATAGTCTATATTATTTTCATTGAAATATTAATTTATTTCTTCAATAATTGTTCCTTCT
The DNA here is from genome assembly GCF_021234165.1 of Pteronotus mesoamericanus. NCBI lineage: Eukaryota > Metazoa > Chordata > Mammalia > Chiroptera > Mormoopidae > Pteronotus > Pteronotus mesoamericanus. The sequence continues at coordinate 27,693,606 of NW_026555105.1, read as the reverse complement.
ATTCTGGAGACCTAAGCAGTTTCTTATTTATAACCTTCATCTTATTAGAAAATAAGAGTAACTAAGTCTATGTTTCAACACAGGAATCACAAAAGTCAGTTTAACTATTACATTTCAGCTAAGAGCCGAGGAATATGTCCCTATAGATGGGTACCCAAGGATGAGAGAAGTCAGATTGCCTATATCAGGGAGTCAGAAAACTTTTCTGGAAAGGATCAGGTAGTAGATATTTCAGACATTGTGGACCACAGGGTCTCTGTTAAAACTACTCAATTCTGTCATTTTAGTGTGAAATCCCAAAAGTGGAAAAGCTACATGTTACATTGGCAATATATAAGTGGGTGAGCATATCTGTGTTCCAATAAAGCTGTTTTATGGACACTGAGACTTGAATTTTATATAATCTTCATGTTACAAAATAATAGTCTTCTTTTGATTTTTTCCAATCATTTAAAAATATGAAAACCATTCTTAGTTCACAAGCCATACAAAAATCGGTGGCAGGACACATTTGGTCAGTGGGTTGTAGTTTGCTGACCTTTGATTTACATTATTCTCATTCTGATATTACTTGACTCATTCTATGAACATTGAGAGGACACCAGCTCTGTATTAGGCATTGTGGTAGATACTGACTGATGGACATATATCCAGACCTTGTTTTCATTGAACTGACTATTAGTAGGAAGACAATGTTAATTAAATAATCACACCAAAAATTACAGTAGTGATAAAGGCCGTTGAAGAAAAGCTATATGTATTACTAGATTGGAGGGCAGAGTCAGAAAAAACCCCTACATGTTGAGGTAGTACTTTCTGGTCTTGCCCATGAGCTCCACAGCTGAAATTAATATTGCTGACTGCCACTGATCACTTGGGCTCAATGACCCTGGTGTGAGTGTCTACAATGGTTGTATCTAGCCAGTCTTACCCATCTCTTCAGCTATGTGGATTTTTATATTGATGAGCCAATCTTACATTTGTTTCCACTGTATTTTATCTCATTTCTAATAAGCTGGCTTTTTAATTTGTCCAGGATATTAGTGAATTCTAGCCTGGTTCCTTGAGCCCTTAGCAACTCCATCTAAGTTTCATTTTGCTTGCTGTTTTAATCCTTACTAATCCTCAGTTCCTTCGTCCAGGCAACTGATATATTTTACACTCAAAATAAAATTTCCTTCCCTCCTGGGTGTATGGTTCTACTACAGTTCTAAGAATCTGAAGATTATTTATTTCATTTCCTTTGTTCAGAAGAGTAGCAAATACTTCACTCAGTTGGCACTAGTACAATGCCAGTTTAAATAAATGGGTCAAAATATCCCAGGATACAGTGCTAAGAAGTAAGATATATTTCTCTCCTAAATATTCAGGTACTTGGAGCAAAATATGTCATAGAAATGACTGAAACTCATTAACTCTCAAAATTTCAGGATCATGGTTGTAAATATTGGACTTAGAAAACATAAATTCAAATTTTAATACTGCAACTTGACAGCTAGGTGACTGTGAGCCCTTTTTGGTCTCAGTTTCTTCAAATGGAACAAGTGGATAACAAGGCTTCTGCTACAAGATTATAAACTCAATGTTTACAGAAATCTCCTCTCATTAAATGGGAGCATCTAATGGCTTCTTTGATAATACATCTAGCAGAGGAATTTGATTAGTTGATTTGCATTTCCATGACTATTTGTAACATTCTGGGTGAAGACCCCAGAAAACATCAGTAAAAGGAAGACAATCAATGAAATTTACTTTGGATATTGCACTGGTCACACAGTGAAGCAGTTTTTAAAAAATGGTTAAAAATCTTTTGATATTCCTCTGGTTGAAAGGTGAAATCTAATTCCCTCCCCTCAAATGTAGGTGGGCTGGTGTCTCTTTTGCAGTCAACAGAATGTAGCAGAAGCAATGCTGCATGACTTCTGAGACAACAGTTCCTCTGGATTCTCAGGGAACTCACTGCGGGGAGCTAGAAGAAAACCAGCTACCCTGAAACCACCTACCAAATTGGGGAAGTCATTGTCAGTGCTCCAGTTGTCAGCCTCAACTGAGCTCAGCTGACAGCTGCACCACCTGCTAGCCAGCTGAGTGAACATCTTGGCTGCCTAGCCCACTTGAGCCTTCAGCTGACTGTAGCCCAGCCAACGTCTGATTGCAACTATATGAGAGATCCCAAGAGATAATTGCCCAGTTGGGCCAATCCCAAATTCCTAACCCTGGAAACCAACAACAAAGAAACTGAAACTGTAATGTTTAGAGCATAATTTGTTATGTAGCAATACTGCCATCAATAACAAGCAAAATCTACAGTAACCATAGCAAGTGACTATTACTATAAAAATACCAGGGTGGTTGGTAAAGTTGCTGGTGGTTCTGGTGAAACAACACGGCTTTAAAATATTAGAGTTAGCCCTGGCTGGTGTGGCTCAGTGGATTGAGCACTGGTGTCTGTGAAGCAAAGGGTCGCTGGTTCAATTCCCAGTTGGGCACATTCCTGGGGTTGCAGTCCAGGTCCCCAGCAGTGGGGCAACCACACATTGATGTTTCTCTCCCTGTCTTTCTCCTTCCCTTCCCCTATCTCTAAAAATAAATAAATAAAATGTAAAGAAAAATACATTTACACAGATTGATTGTGGCCTATTTGTATCATTGGGACAGAATCAAATGTGAAGCATAATGAAGGCACTGGGTGGGGATCTAAGCCTTGGCTGCCTCCCACTCCCACTGGGATACAGAGCTAATGTTTTAAGCACAACATTGAATCTCTTGAGCATATAACCACGACTGCTTAACACTGTCAGCCAACATCTGTTTTTTCTTCTATACATGATCTTTGAAGCACACACCACACCTGAACCTTAGTCACCACTTTAAATATCTCAGAACTTTGAGTGATCTCTAGAGGGTTTTAAATGTTTTTGTTTGATTTTTAAGTAAACATTTTATGGAATTATATACTGCAGAAAACTGCACTAAGCATGGCTTGGTGAACATTTTATGAGTAGAAAATACCTGGGAAATGAGAGCCCAGGTCTGAAAGCAGAACACTCCCAGCTCTCTAGCGGCTCCCTTGTACCTTCTTCAAGGCACTACTCAATTCTCAAAGGTAATCACCATTCTATCTTCTAACACAATAGGTTAATTTGGCCTGCTTTTGAACTTTGTATAAAGAGAATCGTGTATTGTCTTGTTCTGGCTTCTTTTGCTCAATATTACATTTGTGGTATTCGTACATGTGGTCAGATGTAATTGGAGTTTGGAGTTTGTTCACTCTCATTTCATTACAGTATTCCATTATGCCAGTACCATAATTTATTTATCCATTCTTCTATTGATGGTCTCACAATATTTACAATATTTCATTCAACATAATGAAGACTTTGCAGCTCTAAGAGGCATCAGTCCACTGAAAAGCTGGAGCATCTAATGTGGTAGCTTTTTTTGAATAAACGTTTACTATGATCGAATTGTTGATCTCCCACTATGAAGAATGGCAACCACTGTCTTTGATGAATTTTTATTGGCCAAAAAATGCAGAGTTGGCTCTATTTATACCATGTTAATGATCCTGGGTAAATCATTTAAGTCCTTTGGGCCTCAGTATTAATTGGAACACAGCTCTAAACCATGCCTGTGGTTCCTGTTGAGGGAAATTTATGATAAGGAAAACATTGAGTTAAGGAAATCATTGAGCATGTGAAGTTTAACAGGAGCATTCAGATTGGATTTTGAACTACATTTTGCAGTTTTGTAGGCTTGTGAAGGAGAAATTCATGTTCGCTTCAGAAGCCGTGCCTTGAGGCACCTCTCTTTATGTGAAAATATCAAGTGATACCAGGCTCATATTAGGAAATTAAATACATCCACTTCACACCTGTTTGGAAAAAAGCAAGCTCATTAACACTTCCCAACAGCAATGATGACTGCAACAAATAAAGGAGATCTGGTATCAACAAGGGTTTGGAGCAGGAACAGGATGTGACATCTGTCTGCAACTTAGACCTCCATCTGACTGTTCTTTTGTATGAAATTTGAGAACTTTGTGTTAAACCTAATACTTTTCTCCCCATGATTCTTTGCTTATACTCCTTAACACACAACGGTATGCAGTGCTATTTCAGGGAGAATTTTACCCCAGCAAACTCTAATCCAGCATCAACTCTGCATGTTGACACAAGGGGAATTCATTCTTTTATAAGTCAGTTTATTAAAACCTAGACATTTCTTTCTGCATGGGTCATTTTACGATTTATAGGGACAGTTTTGTACTAACTGGGGTAATACTGCTGTAACAAATAAGTCCTCAAATATCAGTGGTTTAACACAAGAGACATTCCTTGCTTATGTAACAGTCTAATGCTGGTTCCTGGTCAAGAGGTTGGGCCTTGCAAGTGGCAATCAGCAGCTCAGTTTCCTTTAATTTTGTGTTTCTGCCTCCTGGAAGCCTTAGGGTCTTTTGCAATTTAGGTGGTCAATATAGAAATAGAAAATAGAGAAGACACTTCTGTCTGGAAAGAATGCACATCACGCCCACTCACTGTGTGGAAACTAATCACATCATCCTGCCTAGATGCTAGGAGCTCTGGGAAATGTAGGCTCAAGCTGAGAAGCTGCTTTCCATCTAAGCGCTGTATCACAGAACAGGGAGCACGCATTTGGTGGAGAGCTCGCCGTCTTTTCTACAGACTATGTTGGAAATTGCGTTTTACTTTATTTTACAGGACACAATAACAACAGCTAACTTTTTTTTTTTTTGGCTTTTAAGTATGAGAATCTAAGGCTTTAAAATTAGGTGTACAAAACATAAAATTTTATTTCCTATAACTTGAAACAATTTGCATTTTGAAGCTCTATCCCTCAGTAGCAGGATCATTTAATTGAGGATCTCAAAGGCATTACCTTCCCAGAATTTAGGCCAGGTTCTAGATTTAACTATTGAAATATTGAGGAGCAGGGCAGGAGTCTTATCATTGATTCATTTGTAGACATCGGTCCTCATGAGGTGTCCACTACAGCAAAAGTCATACCCTTCAGTTCTAGTGATTTCTCTTCTCAGGGAATGGGCATTTTTCTACATCTTAGCACAAATGAATCCTCTAGAAAGTTGGTACTGAGGTGGTAGAGTGCTGCTCCCCTTTGCTCTGAGATCCCATATCCTTCTCAAGCATGACTCTACTAATTCCAACTTCAAATGGAGAAGTTTAGCTAGAAATCTTAACAAGAGAAATCTTTCTTCATGTTTTTGACCAAGATGTTTTGTCTAAATCCAAATCCTCCATTTTCTCCCCCAGAAGTTTAAACTATTTCTTAAGCATGCAAGCTAGGCACTGCCTTTAGACTTTTGCACTTTTGATCAGTTAGGGATTCCCAGCACTTAAAATTTGAAACATAGTCATCACTCAATAAATGTTTCTGAAATGAATTACTTTCAAGACAGATGATATAATCCTTATTTTATAGAATTGAATACTATGATTTAGAAAGTCTGAGAAACCTGCAAAATTCTTAAAGCTAGTAAATGCAAGGACCAAGATTTTAACCCAGGAAGTCAATGTGCGTTCATATTTATTTAAAAAATATAGAAATATGCTTATATGCATAGAAATATGCATATATTTTGCTTTCTTCTAATTCACATATAGTGCATAAAAAGAGCCCTGAATTTGGACTATAAAAACCCCCTCACTTACTAAATTTATGACTTTGGGGAAATCACTTAATCTCACTGTGTCTCAGTTTCCTTATCTGCAGAGTGAAATAACGATACATGTCTCACAGGTGATTGGGACGTCTAGATGTTAATTAGTTGAGCACTGAGAATATAGATAATTATGTCAGTTATCTGCAGTTGCAAAAATGCACTGTAGTGTAACATAACCACACAACTGCAGGGACATGCAACAATAAATTGATTGCTCTCACGTTTGGATTCAGCTGGGGTTCAGCTGGCAGCTCTGCTGATCTTGACTGAACTCAGGGGTTAGGCTGACTCTCAGCCGATGTAGGCTGTCCTTGGCTGGGATGACTGAGTGATTCTGTTCCATTTATGTCTCATCCATTAGCCTGAAAATATTGTAGTGGTGATAACAGATGCACAAGAAAGCATTGGAAGCACTTAAATTCTCTAAAGCCAAGGCTTGGAAGTAGCACACCATGACTTCCATTGCGTTCTGTTAACTGAAGCAAGTCACACAGCCTACTCCAGTTTTAAGGACTAGGGGAGTCGACTTTTGTCTCTTTAGTAGAAGGAATTGCAAAGTAACATGACAATGGATGTGGATGTAGAGAGGAAGAAGTAATTGAGTGATTAACATGATCAGTCTTCCATAGTGAACAATAAATTTTAGTTCAATCTGAGATGCATTTGAGCATATTAAAACATAGAATTTACTTAACAATCACTCTGGAATTAATTTTATCCACCTATTTTAGTCCCTTCCTCTTCTGTCCCTTAAGATGACTCTATAGTTACCCTCTGGAGAGGGGAAAGGTGGATGGACACCTGTCAGTGGAGAGGGGCTGCTTTCTAACTAGAGATAGTCCCTTACTGCCCAAATGTCCAAAATAAGTAGTTATCCATGTCTGTCTACCTTACCCTCCCTCACTGTCTTGTCTCTAAATAAGGTTTGAGCATCTCTATATTCAGAGAGACAGGAAAAATTCTATAAACATAGAAATCTATATCAGTTACCCAGCTCCTCTTGTATTACACATGGAGCAGAGTCTCATGTATGGTGGGTATACCCTGGGTGTTCTAATGGACCGTGCTCACTTCCTGATCTTCATGCTGGCTCTGAAGATGAAGACGGGGTTAGGTGAGCTCTGAAGCCATGGTATGGATGGGAGAGGGAGTGAGGCACTTCTGCTCTGGACTCTTGCATGTTAGGTCTGAAATAAAACATACCCCACAATTGCAAAGATAATTTCCTTCTGAAATCCCTATCTGGTCTGTCTGTAGTATTTGTTATGCTTCTGGTAATACACTATGACATTTTTTAGTGAACATATTACTCTCACCCTGTTTGTTTAAAGAGCATTTACTTCTACCTATTTTGGGTTTCATTATGAAGTTTTTCTTATTTCACTTGATTTCCTTAATTGCCTTTAGGTTGGTGGGTGAATGGTCTTGATTTATAGCTCACCCCAAAAATATCATTCCATACATCGTAGCTTCAATTTGTACATCTTTCTGTTAAAACTTGACCACATCTTTATTCTTTAAGACTCCCCCATGTAGTTTATGAAGATGTGATTTTATGTGCATGCTTTGTTGACAGTAAATTATGAGAAATCTCCTTTTCCATTAAGTTTATATCTAAAATGTTAATTTTAGTGCCAACAAAACATTCCATTGTACATATGGACAGAATTTTACTTGACCAAGAGTTTTTGTTGAGCACCTAAATGTGTTCTGGTTTATCATGATTATAAACAAAGGAGACAGCACCAGGTATCATATTTTCACTATTGTTAACTACATTAGATACTTCTTTCATGCAGGTGGCAAAGTTGAAAAGCTGTTATAACAGACATACCTGGTTATTATCCCAGAGCTGCAACTCATCATAACCTCTGTAGGCTATAATCCTCTACACAGTGGGGCGGCGGGAGAGGGTCTTGAAAACCTATATCCACATGTGGAGAAGGGCGGGAACCCTCCAGTGAATTTCCATTCATCAGGATGTTTAATACCCCCCACCCCAAGACAGTGTTGTGTAAGAGAGACAGATGTTGCTATTACCACCTTTCAGAAGAGGTTTCTGAAAAGTGTTTGGTTCAAGCCACATTTCTATAAAGTGGTGGCATTTGTCCTTGAGCTCAGGCTGACTCCCAGGCTTGGATTTTCTACTGCAGTATGCTGCAGGAACTCATGTGCTGTAACAGTAATAGTAACAGTTAACTTCTGTTGGGCTTTTATTATATGCTGGACTGTGCTCTCAGTGCTTTACATGTTAATTTACATGTAATGGGTGTTATCATCATTATTTTTTTACACTTTAAAAAATTTTCAATTACAGTTGACATAAAATACTATAGTAGTTTCAAGTGTACGACATAATGATTAAACATTTATATATCTTATGAACTCATCACCTCAGGAAGTCTAGTACCTATCTGACACCATACATAGTTATTACAATATTATTGACTATATTCCCTATGCTGTACTTTACATCCCTGTGACTGTGTTTGTAACTGGCAGTTTGTACTTCTTAATCCCTTCCCCTTTCTCACTCATCCTCCAACCCCCTCTTATCTTTTTGTTGTTACTACCGTTTTACTAAGGTAGCAACTGAGAGAGATTAAACAATTTGCCAAGATAACATTGCTGATGAGTAAAAGAGCTGTAATTAGAACTCAATCAAGAGCCCATGATCATAACTCCCAGGATGCATGGATAAATAATGACTGATGATCATATACCTTAAGTTAGCTACAAAGTCAACTTATTGATATTATTGTCATGTTAAATCTTAGTAAATTCATGGTCATCATCTTCCTTTTCTTTTTTTCATAATTCTTCTGTGAACACACACATGCATGCACACACACAATTGGAATGTCACTTGGCCTACATCCAGATTATAACCTAAAGAATGTTGTTATCTAAACAAAGGAATCCCTTTTGGTAATCCTTTTCTCTCCCAACGAATCCCTTTTGTGCCAAATCTCTTTTAGTTATTGTCTTCAGATATAAATATAAGTTGATTGTTCATCTGGATTTTATTTTTATTTCTTTAAAATATCACTATTTTCTTTCTATTGCAAAGGCAGTATACATTTACTGAAAAAAAGGGAAAACAGAAAAGTATGGGAGATAAAATAAAAACCAATGTAATCTCTCTACTCTCTAGAGATAACCATTGTTAACATTTTTTCCTGCAGCCCAGAGATAACCATTGTTAACATGTTTTTTCTATCTTCTTTCACACACCCATCCCCCACACAGTTAGATCATACCACAGCACGATTTTGTACTGGCTTTTTTCACTTAATATATCATGAACACCCTCAGGTTTGTTAACTGTAATATGACTTCCAACAACTACATAATATTCCATTGTATTAATTAATATAGTAATTAAATTAATATGCTTCGATGAGCATCCTTGTACATACATATGTGCCCCATTCCCCATAATTTCTTTAGAAACAAATCATATGAGTGGCATTGCTGGGTCCAAAGTGTATGTTTTCAGGCTCTTGGTAACAGTTGTCAGATTCTTCTTTAGAAACACATACCACGAGGATTTAAAGGGAATGCCTGAATCCTTTTGAGCCTGCTTCTGCAATGACCTCAGCTGTTTTGTGCTTTCCTGATCTACATCTGGCCATTCTAAGCCATTAGGAAAACATATGCAGTTGCTATGGGACCACTTACACCCAAGTGTCCACATACAGATAGACTCATCTCTGTTCCCTCCGAGGTTGTTACTGATCCCATTTCACAAGGAGAAAAGGAGACCTACCTATTAGAAATGATCCCCTTCCTGCAGGCTCAGGAAGTCAAGCCTTGTTTTCTCCCAGCCACCTGGCACAGTACTCTGGACAAGGTCAGATGAGGCTGTCTTGTCTGATTCCGTCAGTGCCTCACAGTGAGATTTTGAGTTTCCTGAGGACACATTTCTCCCAATTCAGCTTTTCAACAAGTTCAGAAATACCTATGTAATTAGTTCTTCTTGGAGCCTGCATCATAAAAGCTCTGCTAAAATAAAAGCTGGCGGTAAAGATTTCAAGGTAAATGAAATCCTAATCTTAAATTGTGCCTGCTCGCTGAGATTTTTATCCATGCTAGGTGGTAAGACACAATGTCTGCCTTTAAGGAGGTCACAGTCTGGAAGAGGAGGCAGATAGCCAGACTAATATGCAGAGTCATTGGGACACATGCAGTAAGCAGAATGTTATAAAGGACTTTTGTGGCTGTCTTTGAATGATGGACAGAAGGTAAATACTAAACAGAAACTAAAGGACCAGCTTTGCTCCTCCAATCACCTTCTCACCCCCTCCCACCCCCATTGCCAGCCTATATAAAAGGAGTTAGTGAAATTGGTTGGAGACTTTGGGATTGCGTTTCCAAGTAGAAAGTCATTCCTTTCTGTAAGTTATGGGGAAGGGGACACTCTTCCTTCCTTCCAGCCAAGTGAGAAGGGCTCACAAGACTGGTTACCTAAAGAAAGAGGAACTCACTTTTTGTACTGGACTGCTCTGTCCACTTGCTCTGCTCACTGGACTTTTTGAGCATGTTAGAGCCATTGGTGAGAGATGGGAGGGGAAGTGGAGCAGCCCCACCTCCCCTTGAGCACAGGGAAGGTTCTTGAATTTCTGTGTGGGCCAGATGTACAAGAGAAGTCTGATTTAGAGCCATCTTTCTAGCTTCCCCAGTCACTAGGGAGGCAGAGAGGTAACAGCAGCAGGAGAGTTAAAGACAAAGAAATAGAGGAGTGTCTATGAGGTCCCCTGGGGCAGAGCACTTCCTGCCAGGGAACTGTGCCCTTGAAAACGTCTTCACAGGTGCCCCTCCAGGAAATTAGTACATGGCCACAACACACCGGGGCAGGATCACAGCAGCGCCAGTTAAGATGCTCTCGTTGCTACCACTTCCCTGGAAGTCCGGATCATGGGCTATGTCCTCAACCATTCTAAATGACTGAGCGAGAATGATTCATCTGAAATATATACACATTTCTATGTTTTGTCCAATACTGTGGCTGGAGACATTGTCTGCTCCTCAAATATCCAGATAACAGTAGATTTTGGTTTTGAGGAAGAGTTTTGCCTGAAGAGACAGAATTTGTGTCAAATCATTAACTGAATATCATTAACTGCTTTCCTCTTAGTCTCAACTGCTGGTGACCTCAGGGTCAAGTCCTTGCCCAAAGGTAGCAATTAGTTCATCTAAAAACATCACCATTTGCTCCTTTTAAGTGGCTTCTGCCCTTCTAATTGTGCTATTTGACAAATTCTTTCCTTTTGCAAACTGCTTAGGTCACTTTGTAAGTGTTGAGGCAAGTTTTAGTTGTGAGCTTCTGTGTCCCAATATGAAATGTGAGGAGTCTCACACTGACTGTGCGCCATAAATCTAGACCGAAGGGGATGTGCTATCCAAATAAATAAATGACTATTGCTTAAAGCAGACATACAACCATGCCTCTAATCACCACTTCACCCTTACATGTATGTTTATGTTCTAAGGTCCCTGTGCTTAGAAAGAGCCCTGACTTACAGTATTTGATTTTAGCTTTAACCACCTAAAGCCAGTTAGGGGAAACTGGTAAAAATTTATTTCTGTGATTTAAAAAAAAAATGGTCAAAGATAATATATTTAAAAGTACAAGAGCAATGAAATATTTTCCAAAATTCTTTGGGGGCCTTGTTTGCTTATTGACTCACTGTGCACCTGCTACGGGCCTGATCCTGAGTCTACAGGCAAGAACATAATGGGTGTGGTTTTGAACTCATAGATCTTATAGGTTTTTTCCTGTTACTATTTACTCATTAACTATAACAACTTTGTTTTGTCTCAATAATTCAGTAACAAATTACCCCACCAATGTAGCAGCCTAAAACAGCCACTTAATTTTTGCTGGGTCAGAAATTTGGGAAGCGATCTCTTAGAGGCCTGTCATATGGTTGAAGCCAAGTATTGGCTTGGCTAGAGTCCTCTGATGGCTTGACTGGGTTGAGCGTCCACAGTGACTCACATGGCTGACAGTGACTGCTGGCTATCAGCCAGGAGCTCATTTGGGCTGCTGATAGGAACCAACTTCACGTGGCCTTCCTGGGATGGCAGTCTCAGGGTAGTCAAGTTTCTTACGTGATAACTGGCTTCCCAGAATTCGTAAGAGAAGCAGCAGACGCTGCATGGGCATTCCTCATGGCCTTTGCCTTTTCAGCCTGCTCTGGAAGGAGAGTCATATTTGCTACATTATATTGATTACAAGGAAGTCATCAAGATTGACTCAGATTCAAGTGGAGGGGACCTAGAACCCACCTTTCGATGGGAAGAATCTCAAAGAATTCATGTTTAAAAATCACTACTATCACTATCTGGAAGAGAAACCTTTCAGGCAGTATCCAGTCTGCAAGATTTATGTGACTATTTGGGGACCCTACTGTACAGGAGGCTGAGGCCACACTTAAACACGATTGAGACTTTAATCTACACCAAAAAAGCCTCCTTCACTCTTCTTTTGTCTACAATTTCTGTAAAGATAATTGAGGCAATGGTCTCCCTACACATGCCATTTAACCTTAGGCTTCTTAATAGCTATTTGGGGACAAAAAAAACCCTAGACTACCCCAAGCAGTACTAGCACAATGCCTATAGTACGTTGGGAAAAAGGGAAACTTCACTGTGTTGAAACAGGATATTTAGATTTGCCAAATTTGCTAATATGTCACCCAAAATGAGCATAATTACTTTTTATTCCAGTACAGAATTAGGAGCTGAGAACTTAAGTTTTCAAGAATAGCAGATGTCACATACATGTCATATTATAAAACTGCCCCAGAGGTATAGTCACTGAGTCATTAATCTCTTTCTACCCATAACATTTCTTAGTTTCATTTTAAAATTAAGTTTATTAGGTAACATTGGTTAATACCATTATATAAATTTCAGGTGAACAACATTACAATTTGATATTTGTATATTTAATTGTGTGCTTGCCACCCAAAATCTAGTTTCCTTCTGTCACCTTGTATTTGACCTCCTTTACCCTCTCTGTCTTCCCCTCTCCCCTCTGGGAACTGTCCTTCCATTGTCTGTATGTATGAGGTTTTTGTTTGTTTGTTGCTTTTTGTTTCATACCCACAAATATGAGTAAAATCATACTGTTCTTGTCTTGTCTTTTTGAATTTTGTAAGTATAAGCTTTGCCGCCACAGGCTCCATCAGCTCTGGGAGGAGTTTTATTGGGCAATGAGATGTTCAAGACACAGTTTTGAGAATTCTTTTTTCTTCTTACAAAGATCTTTAAGAAAACCTCTTAAACTAACTCAACCTTTGACCTAGCTAGGGGGATGGGGAGTATTATATCACTTTTGCCACAGCCCCACTGAGCAAGAAGCCTCCTGGTGGGCTGTGATTATTTCAGTTGGAGTAGGCCCAGCCACTGGTAACGTGTGAGGATGGCTATTGGCCATGAACTTGTTTTGGTTTCAGACTGGGGATAGCTTAGCGGGCCTTCACCAAAGAACCCTTATGACTGTGTTAAATAGGGTGAGGCAGAGAACTCTTCTGAACCAGAAAGGGCAAAGCCACAAAAAATAACATTGGCTAACATTTACTGACTTCTTAAAATGTTCCAGAGGCCACTGCGCAGACTTCACCCAACTTTCTCACTCAGCCATCACTGCAATTCTATGAGGTACATGCCATCTACATGTTAAAGATGAGACGCTGGTTGTGCAGTGCATCCTGAGTAATCTTGTCTAAGAATCATAATTCTCCTTTTGTAGAGCATTTCCCTGTGCTCTTACTGGAGTTTTGTAATGCTCTGTGGCTTCCAGGGGCATGTGCCTTAATCCCTGACGGGTGAGGCAGCTAATGATGGCAGACCAGGTGGGCTGAGATTTGGCACCATATCACGTTAGTCCTAATATCTCATTCTCTGTCTACATACTGCACCAGAAGCACTACCTCATCAAGAAGACAAACAAATACTACTGGCAATGCCACACTACAGGCAAACAAATAAAAACAGGCCACTCCCAAGAGGTCTCACATGTGAGCATTCATTACTTTGGAGAATTCAAATGACCCTGGGCTCCAAGCTCAAAAACCAGTAAGAATGAATCCCATCACCCAGGGATGTGCACACATTAACCAAGTTTGTTCATTTAAGAGGCACAGAGATCTGAACATTGTAAATTCTCATTGACTTCCGCTTTCTCTCTCTGCACAACAAAGTTGGAGGCTGAGTGGCTGGAAGGAAGGAGTGAGTCTCTGTTTCATCAAACATACCTTGTGGGGTCTGCAAGCCGTTTCCTCAAATGCAATGTTTATCCAGGGGTTGGGAAACTGCTCCAGGGAACCAAATCTAGCCGCGCCCATGCTTTCAGGCATAGTGTGACTGCTTTCCGACACAAGGCCGAGAACAGTAGTTGCAATGGAGAACTTATGGCCCACAAAACTGAAAATACTTGCTTTTTAAGAACAATTTTCTTGACCCTTGCTTCATACCTCCAAACGCTAGTCATAATCGGTAGAACAATGGCTACTTTGTCCTCTTGCAAGGCTCCATGTCCTTTTCAGGATCTGCCCAGGGGCCACTACATGCTTCCTGTTATAGGTAGGAAAAACCATACCTTCGCTCTTCACGTCATCTTAGTGCCCAGACTGTGATGGAAGGAACTGGCCTCTAAGGTAGAAGCTGTTCTTGCTGAATTTTTAAAGGGGGCAGAAGTTGCTGCAGGGTGAGTAAAGTCTTGGTCGCATATTAACCCCAAGTACCAAAGTGTTGCTCTAGCAGTAGCTACTCTGAGAGTGTTCTACCTCTCAGCGGGAGCTCTCAGCCAAGCTCCCTGAACTGAATCCCAGGCTTTGGGGAGATGGGCCAGGATGGATGAGTATGCCTCATTGAGGGACAGTGATTTAGGAATAAGGGTGGGGGTGGGCTGTGTGTGTCTCTACAGTAAGGTTTGGCTCTATCCTTGCTGGCACAGCCATTATAATTTGGCTTAGGAATGTGGTCTGGCACCTAAAGCCCCACTGCCCAGTGTTTAGGTCAAGTCCAGTGTTTCTCAGGCCAATGACCTTGAACTATTAGATCTGTCTCAGCCCCAAGGATTATTAGTTTACTTCACAGTAAGGAAGGACCAGTTTCTTTTGGGGATCTCGGTCATTGCCTGTCCATCATCTCCTACCAAGGACTTATAGGAGCTCTTCCCCACTGCCCAGCCCCTCTTTAAAGATATCCAAAACACAGTACTTTTAAAAGATCCCATTTCCTACAACAATGGTGGCAATAGGCTTCCATTTATATAATTAAGAGAATCATTTTTGTGAGGTTTTTTATGATAAGGGAAGGTCTACTTCATAATGTGTTTTTGAAAACATTTCAATTACAGTTAACATACAATACTATATTAGTTTTAGGTGTACATAGTGGTTAGACTTTTATATACCTTACGAAGTGATCACCTTCTTAAGTCTAGCGCCCATCTTACACGTGGTACATTTTTAAGTCTGTACTCCGAGTAGCTAGAAATATCTCTTATTGGAAAGGAAAAATGACTGAATTATAATCTTTAATAACCTAAGTTTCTGGTAAAGGCTGTAGTAGTTACCTGAGTAAGCAAAGAAACCAAACAATAGTCCAATTCCAGGAGCACTGGGTTCAGATTTGTCATCTTCACCCTTGTTTCACCAGCCCTAGCACAGTGACATAATAGGTGCTCCATAAAAATGTGTCATGTAAATGCATGATCAAGACAAATTGGAATTAATGACCCAAGTGTGAAAGAACCTGATGTCTGTGTCTCACACCAGGGAAGTTCCTGTCTGGGATGGGCTAAAACCCCAATATCCACTACCACTTTGATCCCATTGTACTAAGGTGGGAACTGCTGAGTTTCATCTTTATAAGGCTATTATTTTTTTCTGTGTTTCCAGGACTAAGCTACTTCTGTTCTACTTTTCACATGCTTCCTTTTAATACGTTTAATCAAGTTCCTGTGCCCTTAAGCTAGTCTGTTCATCTCAGGTGGTAAAAAGGAATTTTTTTCTTTGGAACTTCATCTGTTGAGAAGTGCACAGGAGGAAGTAGAACTCAAGTTTAAAACCTAAGATCTCAAGCAGAGCTTATTAAGTTTTAGGGACTTGACAAAATTGCACACAAACCCCTGGATTTGGGTGACCACTTCTTTAGGGACAGAGTCCAGATTTAATCAGATCCTTTAAAAGGTCAATAACACAGCTTAGTTAAATTGATAAGATTCTTTTCTTTTCCATATAGTCTCCAACCCGTTGGGTATCTTGCTCTGCTTTTTATATAAAACTGTTTAAGAATCAGCTAAAATAAAAACAACAGAATTATATGGAACCTTTAAAAGTGATTTATTAGGCATTAATTGAGCACTTACTTTTTGCTATTCACAGTACTATTGATGAAAGAACTTCCAGCCTAAGAAGAAGTTCTGCGAGAGTTTATCTGAGCCAAACTGATAACAAGTGCTAGGAAGCAAAATCTCAATGGATTGAGAAAAAGCTATGGAGAGTGGCAGTTTTGTAGCTTATTTTAATACAATAGAATCAAAGGAGGAGATATGAGGAGAGTTTCCTGAAATCCGTTGGTAGTGGATTAAGAAGGCAGAAGAAAGCCAAGTGGGGAAATCTCTGAGATTGGATAAAAAGCAAAATGGAGACACACATGCTTCTTTTACATTGGTGTGTACAGGGTAGTTAAGATTTATACTACATTGAGATAGTATGTGGGGAAATAGAGAACAATGTGCTCTCCTGCTCTGGTGCTGGCCCTTATGCCTTCAAGGGGTCTGGAAAAGGAAATTACTGCGACCTTTCTAAGGTATGTTATCTTAGATGCACAAAGACAATAGACACTTTCAAAGGTAAACATTGGCATCGGTTAAGGAAGCTACAGGTCTAGGACATGACTACACAACATGACCCACTTTTAGTTAGGAATTTTTATGTTCAGGCCACCTGTGTGATTACTTTTGGTCTCTGAGTTTGTAAGGACCATTATGTTGGCTTCCCCTGAACTTGTCAGGTTTAGTATGTGGCCCCCTTTTCGTCCATGGTATGAGTGTTTTAATCAATTTGGGTTGCTATAACAAAGTACCATAGACTGGGTGGCTTAAAAACAATAGGAATTTATTTCTCACAGTTCTAGAGACTGGAAGTTTGAGATCAGGATGCCAGCATGGTTTGTTCTATTGAGAACCCTCTTCTGGGTTGCAGATTGCCTACTTCTCATTGTATACTCACATGGCTAAAAGAGAGCAAACTAGTTCTCTGGCCTCTTCTTAAAAATGGCAATAATGTCATTCATGAGGGCTCCATTCACAACCCAATCAGCTCAAAAAGTTCCCACCTCTTAATACAAACACATTAGGGATTAGATTTCAATATATGAATTTTGGGAGGACATAAACAATCAGACCATAACAACTAAACAATCATGTATGAAGGTTAAAATGGAATGACCTGTAAGGAGCTTTCACTCAAGTAGGGAAAAAAGCCAAGTAAATGAATAGATACTTCCCAGTGTGCAATTAGAGAAAAGTGCATATTGGGTGCAAAAAGGAGAATCAAATTATACCAAATGGCTAAGGGAAAACCTTTGGGTAGAGTAAACTCTTAAGGACATCTTTTACAGACTCATAAAACATTACTCAGTCTGAGAAATGAGGGTGAGGTGTAAGGGCTATTCTAGAAGAGAAAATAATATGTATTTAAACATGGGGCTGTGAGGTAATATTGTATGACCTATTCTGAATAGGACAGTGGGAAGTAAAGTCATAAAAGTAATTTGAGCTTTATTTGCAAAGCTAAGTATTTAAGCCAACAAAGTTATAGTAAGATTTGTACTTCAGAAAGCTCATTCTACAAGTGCTATTAGATGGATTGGCTGAGGTTGGAGTGGGGCTACAGTCTTGACGAATGGTGATGAAATGATGGGAAAAAGGAGAATGGAGACAAATGTAATGTTTGGGAGATGTTGATGTAGAAGGAAGAATGGATGTGGAGATTAACCGTGCATGGGCAAAGGAAGTTTTGTGTTCACGATGTATCCCAGATTCTGTGTGGAATAGTTTGGGTGACAGACATTTTGAATTTAATTATAAACACATTTAAGGAGGTTGAGGAGCCAGTGGATATCCAGATGGAGAGATATTCATTAGACATTTGAATATGGGTTTGGAGCCCAGGAGACAAGGCAGACCTAGAAACATAGACTTGGGAATCTTTAACGTATACGTTATAGTTCAGTTTGGAGAAAGGGCCCAATGAAAACTATAGAGTTAGAATAAGAAAAGAAACAAGTTGAGAGTTCTGAGGAGTGCTGAAATTTAGAGTTTGAGGGGAGCATGAAGATTCTGGGGAAAATGATTAGTGAGCAGTATAGTCAAAGAGATTTGAGGGTGGAGAACCAAGAGTCCAGTAGAAAAGGAGGTATCAACAAGGGAGTGGCCAGTCATGTCAAACCTTGCAGCCAAGTCTGGAAATCTAAGGGCAGAAAGATTGTGGGTTAGGTAATTAATCCACTGTGGATGGCGCAGGAACATTTTCTTTGGTTTTGTGGAAACAAAAACCACTTGCTTTGGTTTCTTTGGTCTGGGGGAACAGAAATCAGACTGGAGAAGGCTGGGGCATAAGTGGGAGATGAGAAGCCAAAGAGAGCTAAGGAGATTGACTAGGAAGGGAAGCAGGGAGCAAGGGCTAGTGGGAGAAATTGTGGGATGAAATGAATACATTTCACTGTGAAGACTAGAAAGGACTTAAAGGGAGTGGCTCACAGACAGGAGTCTGTAGAAAAAATGAACTACAGCGGAGTTAACCCCAGGACAGAGGTTCTGAGGAGGCAGGAGGGCTGGTTGAAAGAATTCACCTTGGCCTCAAAAACGTTGTACTAAGTGAAAGAAGCCAGACCCCAAAGGCCACATATTGTGTTGTATGACTCTATACAAAACGTTTGGAATAGATAAATCCATAGAGACAAAAATAGATTAATGGTTATCAGGGGCTTGTGGGAGGGGAGAGTGCGGGGTGCTGCTAATGGTACTGGGTGGTTGTTATTTTCTGTTTTTTTGGAATTAAATAGTGGCAATGGTTGCCCAACTTTGTGAATATACTAAGAATCCCTGAATTTTATATTATAGTTTGTAAAGTACATCTCAATTTTAAAAAGAATACGGGAATGGACCTTGAGGGGAAGGAGATATATAATCTCTGAAGCAGGAGAAAAAAGAAGAGTATGAATGACATGCTACCACTTGGCAGGAGGGCCATATTGGCCACACAGTTTGGGAGGCCCTGTGAAAATCAAAATGTGGGGTCCTGTGTTCACAAAATTTAAGAATTTCCAGACAGTGAAAACAGAGCAGTAAACCAAGCATGGGGCCTGAAGTGACTGCACAGGTCGCATCTGGAAACTGGCCCTGCAGGAGGGAGAGCTCACCAGATGGATTTTCTTATGGAAATAGGAAGTGGGAGGAGGTACTGGAGTAGCTGAAATGAGAGAATAGGTGTATATTTGCAACTGTCCTTGTGGGGAATAGAAAAGAGAACTGACTATGAACTTGAAAGAGAATTACCAGACAAGGTTGAAAGTGGCATTGTTTAGAGATCATGAATTTGTGGTAATATTTTGTGATTTTCCACTATTTAATAATTTATTATAAATTATTTATTATATTTATAATATTTTTTTTTTTTTTTTTGTGATTTTCCACTATTGGATCTCAAAAGACTAGTTAAAGGGCTTAAAACAACTGGAATTGTAGAAGTGATGTTTTTCTAAGCAAATGTTATTGAAGATCAAAAAGAGCAACCAAATAAAAGTTAATGGTTAGACTAATTAGAATTACTAGATCCTGAATGATAGGTTGGGAAAATTACTATGCATGGATGGTGCTCATATAACATCCCAAAGTAGAATGGTCTGTAAGTACAGAAAAATGAGGTGAAAGAAAAGAAAGTTGAAAGATTGTGGACTGACAATGTCACTGGAATTTAAGAGTTTAGGTGTGGAGTTCT
The DNA here is from genome assembly GCF_021234165.1 of Pteronotus mesoamericanus. Taxonomy (NCBI): domain Eukaryota; kingdom Metazoa; phylum Chordata; class Mammalia; order Chiroptera; family Mormoopidae; genus Pteronotus; species Pteronotus mesoamericanus. The sequence continues at coordinate 27,673,884 of NW_026555105.1, read as the reverse complement.
GGGTTTTGAAAAGTTGAGGATCCACTTCTGTTGAGTTGAGGCCACTTGAAATTGATACTGACTTAACCCACAGAGCATCAGACCTCAAAACACTTTAATCTTCAGACCTAATTGGGACAAGTTATTCTCCTTCATGGAAGGAATGTCCTCAACCACATACAGCAAATTTGGTGTTGATAGATGCTGCTGCATATGGTGTGACAGATGGGCAAAATTGGGGAACATGTTTCCCTCGTGACAGAAGTGTTTTCTCTCAAAAGTTTTGCTCCTTTATGGGTATAGCTGTGCTTCTTCCAGTTCTCACCTCCCCCGCTTCTACTATAGAGAACGATGTGCCAGGCCTGCCCCTAAGAGGGAGAGGAGGAACCTGACTGGCACACGACTGTCCAAAGAACCACAAAACCTTTTCTATTTTTCATAAAAGTTTATGAGTGCACAAACCATGAGCTTACACACATGCAGTCACTGCAGAAAGCACATCCCTCCCAATCACAACGCCCCCACAGAGTAGTGACTATCCTGATTCTACAGAGACAATTAGTTTCCCCCATTTTATATTTTATAAATAAAATCATGTACTATGTTCATTTGTTTTCTGCTCACCATTATGTTTGTGAGGTTCATCTAATGGTTACATTAACTCAAGTTTGTTCATCCTCTTTGTTGCATAATTGTATGAATACACTACAACTCATTTATCCATCTTACTCTTTCTGGACATTTGAGCTGTTTCTAGTTTGGGGCTGTTTTAAATAGTGTTGTCTTAGACATGTATTTTGTTTAACATATACTTACATTTCTATTGAGTCTATATTTAGAATGACCCAGTCTGAAGGTATGCATACCTATACATTCAGCTTTACCTGATATTGCCAAAGAGATTTCCATAACTATTGTATTAATTTTCATTCTCACCAACAGTGTTTGAGAGTCCCAATTGCTCCTCATCTTTGTCAACATTATTTTTTTTGTCTTTTTAAAAATTCAGTCATTCTTTTGGGTTGTATAGTATCACATATTACCTTCTTTTATTTGAATTTAACATGTATTTATTAAATAGCATCTGTGGGTCTAGTGCTGTGCTGCATTCTGAAAGCTATTTCTAATGTATTTGTCAGGACTCTCTATTTGCCAGTGAGAGAAACTCAGCTGGCATCAGTGACAGAAGAGAGGTTCCTCATTCCTATAACTAAGCTGTGGGAAGGGAGCTGAACCACACCCTGAACACTGCCAGGACTCTCTTGGTCTTTCATCGCTGCCTTTCTCTGAGTTTTAGTTTTATTCTTTCTTTCTGAAGGCAGACATCTTCATCTGGCTAGCTGCATGGGCAGCGGCAGGACTGGGCTTAGTCCAACAACCAGGAAGGAGAAATGCAGCACTTTATCATCAGTTCTGATGACAAAAACCCTGGAGACGTAGTCTTACTAGAATAGTTTGGGTTGTGTGCTCATCTCTGAACAGTTTTGGAGGGGAATTGGGTGGGAAGATGGCACATAAGTTTCTGTGAGTCACCCTACCCAGAAGAACCCAGCCCAAAATGCTGATTTGCAGAATTGTCAGTAAGTAAAAGATTGTTGCTTTAAGCCACTTAAATTAAATTAAATTGATGATTTGTCATAGAAATCTGGAAAAATGTCTTCCCTTGGAAAAAAAATTACATGATGTGAAAATACTGGCCTGTATTCCTGTTTGACAACAATTGAACTTGAGCAGCTCTGCCTCCCTTAGAAGAGAGCTGCAAAATCCAATTTGCTACAATTCCCAGAACTCCCTATTGTCTTACACCTGGCCTAATTTACTCATTTGCATGGCCTGACTGGCCTCTATCAGCATATTCATTTGCAGCTGTATGTTAGGTAGTGGGAATATTTGTGGGGTGGAGTTTGAGGTAATAGAGTGACTTGAGTATAAAGAAGTTGCTAGAGAAATTTTTGTATGAGGGGATTTAAAAGACCTTGTAAATATCAAGTATCAGAAGACCTTGATAATAAAATAGTTACTCATGATGAAAATGGAAAAATTAGTCAAGTGAATTATAAGGGTAGAATGATGTGTTTGGTTTCTAAGTCCAACTTCTCTTTTAGAATATAAAAAGCCTAAAATTACCATATTTTGCAATGTATAGTGCACTCCCATGTATAACGTGCATCCATGTTTTTGGCCTAAACTTTTAGGAAAAAATCTCTCATTTTAAGTTTTTAATTCAATTATTTATTTACTTATATTTAGAGACAAAACTAATTATCATATTCCATGGTATCATTCTGCAGACGGATATCATTATTACTTTCTAGAGTTACACCTTTAACACACATGCATACATAAAATAATTAAAAACATTTATATAGATACAGAATTAGTACTACCCATGTATAATGTGCATCCTTATTTTTCCCTCAAAAATTTGGGCAAAAAGTGCATGTTATACCTGGCAAATTACAGTTATAATATCCACTTAAATGTTGAATGAATTATATAGGGTAGAAAATTTAGTTGATCACTTAGGATCACAGGGTCTTCTGTTCCAGTTAACACAGGTTGTTGAGTACCTCATTAGTTGCTGTGTAATCAATAACCCCAACATTAGTGACTAGAAACAATCACAAACATTTTCTAATTATCTCTCCTGGTTCTGAAGATTGACTGGGTTCAGTGTGGCAGGATGTCTCATAGGGTTACTGTCAGACTGAGGCTGGGGCTAGAGTCATCTGCTGGTTTTCTTGGGCATATGTCTGGCAGTTGATGCTGGTTGTTGGCCAGGAGCTCAGCTGGCCTTATCAGCTGGAACACCTACATGTGTTCTCCCCATATGGCATGGCCTTCCTCACAGCATGGCAGTGAGGTTCCGAGAACAAATCTCCCAAGAGACCAGGCGGAAATAAGTGCCATTCTTATAAACCAATCTTGGAAGTCTCATAGTGTCACTTCCTCCATACTCTGCTTGTCAAGACAGTCACAAAAGGTCTGAACAGGCTGCCACTTGATGGAAGGAATGTCACAATCACACTGAGAAGAGCATATGAAATGGGATTTGGAAGCCATCTTTGGAAAAATAATTGGATACATATACATAGAAACAATTAAAAAATTTGCTGTGTTTTTAAGAATTGACAAGATATGAGCCTAAGAGTGAAGGATTGTTATCGATACAATGTAACTTACCAGGTTTGTGATTCTGAACTGAACTGGGTTTCTGCCTCAGGAATAAAAAGGTAACTCAGATTCATTGAATTACTTTAGTGTGCCAGGCACATTCCTTTGACTTCAGACAAAGCTGAGTTTAACACATTCCAAGGAGATTTTTATTTTTTAATAATCTTGCCGAGAATATCCCCATACAAGGAGACTCTTCTATGGAATTTCTTGGTTGTGTGTTCCATGTTCTTCAAAGAATTCAGGACTTTAAAAAAAGAGTTTTGATATGATTTGTATTGGTATTTCTTTTGCCATAAGATCCCATGGTATTTTTGAAACCTAGGTCTGAATCCGGAATGGGCAAATAAATTTTATCAACTCTCATAGACTGCAAAACATGCTTCAAACTAAAATATAGTTTTTACTCCCTTAAATGTTTCTATTTCTATTCCAGAAATATCTTAATACTAAATATACCAGGATTCACTAATTTTAAGATTACAGCAATAATCTAGGCCAATACTGTTTTAATAGTAAAATCTTATGTCCAAAAAAATTAGGTTAAAAAATCATCAGACTTTAATATACCAAAATGGTCAAAACACAGGTACTCATCTTTGTGCCATCCATCCTCTGGATATTAGCTGCAACCTGTGTAGATTTGCCAAGCCATTCAGTTGTCTCCCCTTCCTACTCCTACCTTCCTCTCCTTCTGTGTTACCATTAAACCGAGGGCTCCACAGACCCTAATCTGAAAATCACTGGCTCCTTAGAATTCTGAGCAGGTTAGTGAGAATGATTTGGAGGAAGCTTCTGAAGCACCCTCAGCATATCATTATCATTATTGTCATCATCATCAGAAAACACTGAAAACCGAAATGTTCGTTAGTGCTCTGTGCAAGGTCAGGTGTAGAGTTAGCTAAATAGTTACTTCATTCTAAGAAAGACAACCCAGGCTGACAAGGCACAGAAAACAAAGCACAGGATGAAATAATTTAATAAATTAATGAAGTGAATATTTTCTTATCCATTCTATCCAAAGTACTTACTTCACCCCAGCCATTAGTTCTGAGAAGAGGGAATGGGTTTGGGAATGGTTGGCCTCCTATCTATGTCAAACCCGAGGAGAAAGAGGCAAGGTCTGGGAGAGACTGGTGGGTGGTTTCTCTTTGTTAGAACTTAAACTCCTTCTCTTAGGCATTGGCTAACTCTTCAGATATAGTTGAGCAGTCCATCACAGGGGTCTTTAAACTTTGGTTTAACCGTGGTCTTCTAGTATAAAACCTTGTTAAATTGCAGATTCTGATCAGTAGATCTGGGGTAGAGACAACATTCTACATTTCTAACTAATCTGCAGATAATATCCATAGACCACACTTGGGGAAAAAGGGTTTAGAGAAAGATTTTTGTCATGTTTAAATGTGTGCATTTATGTCTACCTGGATGGAAAGGGAATACGTGAGAACTTCTGGCTCATCAACTGGAAGCAGTGACAAATTCTATCTTCTTCCCAGTTCTTAGCTGTAGCTAGGCAAGTCTGTTTGTTATGGATGCTGGTAAAGAAATGGAAGATATCCTTCATTATAGCTATGTGATATATATGTTTATAAAATGATAAAGCATATAATATGTATATACATATATGAAATATATAATATACAATGTATAATATACACAAAGAGCACATATATATGTATACATTTTTCATCTAGCAAAAAAGTACTACTTATTCTTTCTTGCTAGAGTAATGTAGAACAAATTTCTCATTGACTTTTGAAAAGTAAGGCTATATAAAGTAACTACATACTTTAGTTTCTTCATTCATTAACTCAGTAAGTATTTCTAGGGTGTCTATTTTATCTCAGGCATTATAAAAGAAACAAGATAACGTCCCTTTCCTGGGATAGGGGATGATAATTCACAGTTTAGTACAAGGAGCAAACATAAATTTCTAAGCTATGTGGCAATTTTTTATAACAGATATTCCTTTTGAAGTTCTGTTTCAATATTGAAGGAAGTATCTTGACTCATTATCAAGCCTAAGAAGACATTTCCATTTACAAACTCATGACTGAAACTTTCAACAATGCAAGTAAAAATGAGAAAGAATTCTTGTCCTGGCAACCATATGTCTCCAACAGATGGCTGCTTTCTTGATAGAGGAAACTGTCTAACATTGAAAAGTCAGAATTCCTGTATGTTAAATAGCTTGAATAACTCAAGCGAAACCACCAATTCTTGACAACCTGCCAGATTGAATCTGTTGTGAAAACAGACTTTTGTTGTTTTTAAATAAGGTACTTCCTTCTCTTTTTCTGTGGCTCTCTATTCAATATGTGAGTTTGGTCTGTGGCCATTAACTAAGTTTTTTACTCTCCTGTGTGGGCAATGGCTTCTATGAGAAGTCTTGAAAGCAGTTGCAGATTCTGTTCCCATAATAACATTTTTTCCCTAAGGAGTTCCTGGTAAGTTTCTATCTCCCTCTAATATTCTCATATCAATAACTAGAAAGTTTATCAAACTCCCCAGAACTGTGACCTCATCTATATAACCCCGTGAGAGTGAAAAAACTGCACCTCTTCTGGGCAGTTGTTACAAAGACAACATCCCTTCCACCAAGATGAGCCCCGTGTCATGACTCAGGGTTTAATTTCATACTCCATTACCCCTTTGGTAGGGGGCCACAGACTGCACAAGCCCATGTAACAATCTTAAATCTCCTCTATTTAGGTATCTTCCCCTTGGATTGGTCATCCAGTTGCATAAATGGCAATCTGTTCTGCATTCCGGATACTTAATGCTCTCAGGGGATCAGACATTTCAGGCACATCTTAGCTGGTCAATAAAAGCAGACAGAGACAAACTGAAGCTCAGTTAAGCTTAACAGCCCAGCATAGCAAACCTACAATGAGACTAAAGGGTGAAGAGAGCAGCTGCCTGGTTCCTTGAAATTTGTCACTCATTCCTTAGGATGATTCAGCGTGGTCCGCCTCAGCCTCCATCATCTTTTTAACTCCAGCTTGTACTCAGGGTACATGGGAGAGAAATCTCCAAAACCATATGTCCTGCCTATGGAAACTATACCATTTCCCAAAGACCACTTCAGTGGACTGGCACTAGATGAGGCAGGAAGACTTAATATTTTTTTTCTAGGGGACAGAACATAAATGAAAAAAAGAAAAAAACAAACAAATTTGAAACATATCTAGATGATGTGAGTCCTTTCCAACCATGACTGTCATTGAGAATTGACATAGGCTGGTTGAGTACTGACTTGCCTCCAGACTTCATTTTCATTGTAATATTTAATCTTGCCAATGATATTGGAAAGTAGGGAATTTTTCCCCTGTTTCATAGCTGAGGAGATGAGTTAATAAAAACAAAGTAAATTGTCCAGCTAGTTAAATAATGGGACTGAGATTTGAACCAAAGTCTTCAAGCCTCAGTTTTTGTGTTCTTAATCACACAACGTATCTTTGAGTGTTCCAGACTCAGTGTAAGAGCCAACACCTATCCGAGGTATGTGGAAATTGACCAAAGCAAGTGTGACGAGGGCATAAATTTTACTCATCTGTAGCCACTGTCTGTCCCACTTCCCGGGTGTCCATTGTTGTCTGCTTGGGTTCCAGGTTGTTTTTGTGATTTTTGGAGAAACAGATGGGAAGAGTTTGAAGAAAACAATTAATTAAATAGTTACTGTGATATGCTAGATGTCAAGGCGCTAGATGAGGGAGACAAATGTATTATGTTATGCAATAAAATTTACCCTACCTTTCACACTTCTTTGAGTCTTCTTGTAAGATTTTAAAAATTAATTTACTTTTTAAAAATGAGGGACTTGAATTTCTCTGAATATGATCATGTACCAAGATTGGTTAAGAGGTAGCCCACTTATCTCTGGGTTCTATAACAAATAAAAAATCAGAGAGCCTGAGAATGTCTATCCTGTGTATCAGCTGACGTCTATTATTTACTCCCCAGGTTTTCCATACCCCTAGGTTCCTGGGCCTACTATAAAACATTAGGTTTTGTGTGTGTGTGTGTGTGTGTGTGTGTGTGTGTGTGTGTACATGAGTGTTTGTGTGTGCACGTGCACACTTTCAGTCAAGCTTGCATTGACAACAGGGCTACTTTGCTTCATGGTTTCTTCGGAAAAGGATGTTTTCAAGGAGTTTGTGCCCTATCCCTGGTCCCCTTTGGCTCAACTTTGAGGAAATAACTCACCGTGACAGTGGTTGACTTTTCTCCTGACAAGGCATCAGACAGTGAAGTAAACAGCAATATTCATACCAAAGAAACCCGCAAGGCACCACCTACTGCCAATGTCTTATATTAGGTCCGTGTCTGTTAACGTAACGAAATGTTTGCCTGCACAGATCACAACTGCAGACCTGACCCAACTGCAGATGGAGTTCTGTGCAGACCAGCCTGGGTGGGAGCAGGTACCCAAGACAACCAGGAAAAATTGAGGCAGGGCACAGATAGGGTAAAAAAAAAATCTTATGGTAACTACTTACAAGTCATTGCCTGAACATCTTAAATCAGGCATTTTGAATGTCTTCACCAAGGTCAATAGCTGTGTATGGAGGAAAGGCTTATTTTTAAAGTTTGACATAGCCCAAGGAATGCTTTGTTCCTAATATAGAGCACTTGCCCTGAAAGGTTCCAAGCCTTCAGCATCTGCTGTCATCCACCACATGCTTTGCAGAAGACCAGAGGCCACTTGTAGTGAAGTCCCAGAGCCCGGCAGCCCCAGGGGGAGCCAGCAAGGCCTGGGAGAAAGGTTGTTTGGAGGAGTATTTAGAAAGGAAACCAGCTTTTAAAAAGACATCTTCGGTATGAGAGTTTGGATTCTATTTCAGTAAGTATTCACTTCTCTCCCTTTACTATGGTGGGTAAAGAGTACTTCCTGGCCTTTTTGATATTGGCGTTGGTCAAGGAAATTTCAGCATATATGAGAAAGACTAACTAAAATTGTGCAATTCAGCTCGGCTCTTCAACTAGGGATTGGCAGTGAAAGGAGCTTGTCCTAGGTAGCTGCTGCTCCTGGGTAAGCAAACCTGAATTCAGTTCTCAGTCTAGCTGGCCCACAGCCTTAAGCAGAGACATCCAGCTAAGCCCGGCCTATGTTAGCTAACCCCTAGATCTGTGACTGTGATATTAATGCTTGGAGTTATAAGCTATTTGGATATTTGTTACATAGCATTACTGTAATAGCTGACTAATACATGGGGTTAATGATTTGTATGTTTTTTTTCTGCGTGTGGGTGGACATTTATGTAAACTGATACAACAGGGTTAAAAGCCCTTTTATACAAGGTATACAAAGAGAGCTTCAATCAGCTTTAATCTGGAATTCCAAGACAATTTAAAAGAGAGATTTGTGACACAGTGGGCTACCCTCAACAAAGATGACAGTTGTCCCCAAAGTGAGCCTGTGGAGAGCCAGAACAAGCAGATACCTAAGAGTGGCAGGAGGATATTTAAGTTAATTTTGACTTATAAGCCTGAAGATTTCACTGAAATCTTCTAGCCCACAGAGACCACCTTAAAAACCATCTAAGAAGTTTTGAATTTATGTTGAAAATTTTAACTAATTTAAGTTACATTTAAGTTGAAAATTTTAACTTAGGTCTTAAAATTTTTGGCTTCTCTTGAAAAAAATCCAGAATGTCAGAAAGTATTGAGCCTGCATTTTCTTCTGATATAAATATGGAAGCTGAGTATTCGTTCTGCGTGGAATGAGTATGTGCTTTTCAGTTTGCTGACATTCCTGCCATGTTCTATTACTCATTTTCAGCAGTCTCATATGTTTTTGTTACTTGCCTTATTCTTGTTGGCACTAAGATTTGTAACAACCACTAGCTCACAACCCTTTCCCCATTTTACAGACATCCAAAGAGGAAAAGAAAGGCCCAAGTGCACAGAGTAGATGCTCAGTAAGATGACCTTACATCAGTTTTGCCCAGGACAGTCTTGATTGATGGCCATTGGCCCATTGTCCTGAGCTAATTTATCAATTTACATGAAAAAACAATAGGGTTCTATCTGACAGCTGATACTGGCTTTCAGCTGGGGCTTCAGGAGCACTTGACTTCTCCATATGGTCTGGGTTTGCTCACAGCATGGTGGCCTCTGGTAGTTAGACATATGGTGGCTCAGCATGTCCCAGGATACATGGCAGAAGCTGTATCCCCTTGTTTGACTTGGCCTTGGAAGTCATGCAGCATCACTACCATCTCATCCTGTTGGTCACAAGGCTGCCTGGATTTAGAGCAGGGGACAGAGATATCACCAAGCACTGAACAACTAGGTGGTTAGTAGCAAAGAGAAGACTAGAGCCATGTCTGCTTATTCTACCCAATGTTTATTCTTCCATTCCAAGAAGCCCCATCTTCCTCCATTCTCAATCCTATTATTTTTTTTCCTCTCTAATAACATAAGATGTGAACACCTATGTATTCTAAGAGAGCAAATCATGAATAGTCTTCAGAAGGTCTTACAAAATCTTGGAATTATGACAAAATGTGCATATCCATCAGAGTTCTCTGTTGTATAAATAGTTCAAGCATTTATTAAGGGCATTAGATAGCTAGCTCACAGCATCCCCGAAAGGGTCTGAGAATCAGGCTTGGCAGCTACAGAGCAAGGAACAACTCCAAAGTTACACTGCTCCAGGGAAGACCCTGCTGCCCCTACGACGGAGTCACTGCACCTCACCCAGCAGCCGTGGAGCACAATGGGCCAAAACCTTTGTCTATCACTGTTCCCAAAACCTGTCTTTGCCTTCACTTCAGCCAGAATGGATCTGTGCAGTGCCTGCTTCCCAAGGTTTTGTGCATGTTTACCCGAATGATTGATCCAAGGCCACGTGTCTGTGCTATATTTTCAACTATGGAAAGTGAATTTCTAGTGTCTATTCTAGAATATGCAAGTTAATAAGATGGAAAAAACTTCAAGCATAACAGCAGAGTTTAGAAGGTGCTGAGAAGGCAAAAAGCACAAAAAAGTGCGCTATGCAGAATGTGCATACATGTGTACTTTTCTGAACATAGGTTCCTAGTTTTCATCAGATCTTTAAAGAGGTCCTTTATCTTCACTTATTAAGAATCACTGTCACATGCACACTCTCTTTACAACCACTAGTCTATGTGTTTGAATCCATTTGTATATGAGTCCATTATACTTTACAGAATTGAGGACTGTGACATCCAATTATCTATATCCCTCTACTCCAGTAATATAACCAATTAGTAAAAACTCAATACATACTAGAATGGTAATTTTGTTGCATTGATAAATCTGTTTTGTGTCTCTCTTTGAAATAATGGTAAAGTATAAAGTATACTAAAACCTGGATTAACAAGTAGTTATTTTAATAGATATTGTTTGACTACTGCTTTAAGAATAGAATGGCAAAAAGAAAGGAAAACAAAAATCACAGGAAAATCCAATAAGGATCTCTTCTAAAAATATAGTTTCAGCGGTGGCTTAGAATTAGAACACATTCAACTCAATTTTCTATAATTTCCAATGTTTGATGTACAAGCAAATTCCCTGTAGACTCAAAAAATGCTCAACTATTTTTAAAAATCAATTTTCCTCACTATTTATGGATGGTAGGAATGTAGACTAAAGCATTTTGGGGGATTCCACACAACCTATAAAATTAGAACTTAAAGGAATTTCCAGTCTGAGACACGGAGAGGATAGGTTTATGCAAGATCAGCAAGCTCATGGCAGACACTGATCTGGGATTGAGGACTTCTTATTCCCAAATCTGGCATTCTCTCCTTTAATACGCTCTCAGGAAAGCTTGTAACAAGAATTGTGTTTCAGTTGGTTACTGCTGTGTAACCCCCTAGCAAATTGAGTGACTTCAGACAAAAACTGCTTACTAATGTTTATAAGATTGCAGATTGGCTAGGTGGTTTTGATGCTTCAGGTGAAGTCTGCTACCTCACCAGGGCTCATTCACATACCCAAGTTCAGCTGCTAGTTGGCTAGGTGGCTAAGCTAATCTTGGGTGGGCTCTATCACACATCTGCTTCAGTTGAGAAAATGAAGACAACTCTGCTAAAGGAGGACTCTCATCCTCCAGCAGGCTAGCACAGGCCTGTTTTTATTGTGATGTCAGGTTTCCAAAATAGAGAGGTTTAGGAACTAGAAAAATGGAGTCATCTCATGCTATGAGCCAAGGCCCTTCCTAAAACCAGCCCAGATTCAAGGGTGGGGAAGAGACATTACCTTTTGATCTATTGTCACATTACAGAAATATTGAGGTTGTGATGAATTAGTGTCATTTAAAAATCTACCACAGGTTAATTTATTCAGCCTTTATTGATTATCATCCATTGTGTCGGGCTCAGTCCTTCAATAAGCACTGGGATACAATAAAGAACAAAAACATGATGTTCATTTCTTAGTGAAAGATATCACATAACTAAAGCATTCATTTCTTTGGCAATTTGGTGACTCAGGATCAGGTTTTATATTGCTATCCTGAATCCATTAGGCCTTTAATTTGATATTACAACTTCTATAAAAAATCACGTAAGAAATTTAGGAGTAATTTCATGTGCATAAATTAAAATTGGCTTTGGTGAGAATAATTGACTCCTCAGAGGTCCGGCCAATAGGGAACTGTCAGGCTAGATGAGTTTTTACACATGTCAGAGTGAAATTGGAGCTCAAATGCTAATTTTAGCTTACAAGGATATCACATATACATTGTCAACTTGAAGGTCTTTACATTATAGACGAGAGCGTTTCCCGTCTCGATCTCGGATTATTTTTTATCTAATTGTTATTTCAGCTGAGATACATGTTGTTGTTCCCAAACAACAAATGAACCACTTAATGTTTAGACTTTGGCTGCTTTTGCAGGTTAGTGACAGCAATAGTTTCATGTTGTCCAGATACAGGAACTGGCCTACACAGCATTAAGGGTGTTCTTCAGGAAAATAGTTTTAAAATTTCAGAATATATCCAATGGGAATTGAGTAACTTTCCTGCAGAGAACAACTAAAATTAAAGATAAAATAGGAACCAAAATATTTTATTAAGTGTATTAAAAAAATGATAAGATAGCAAGTAATTATCACATCAAAATCTAAGGGAAAGCTGGAATCCAGAGAAATAAGCAGAGTTCTGAAGCTGATTTTATTCTAAGACTATCTACTATTCAGGCAAATTTGAACTTTAGTTTTGACGGTCTCATTGGATGAGACACCATAAAACTGAAGCCTAAAAGTCCATTCAAATTAGAAGGTTCACTGTTAAAGAAAAACTAGAAGTAATTCTAATGCTATCTGTATTACAGAGCAAAAAAATTATTTGATTTTCAGGTGGGGAAAAATAGTCCTAATGAGACTGTATCTACAAACTAGCCTCATACAATTTTTCATCCTTAGAGTGAACCATTACATACATTATGTTTCAAAAACATTTAAAAAAACACTAAAGGCATGTGGGTTGGATACTTCCATGGGCACTATGTGGAAATGAATACTGATTCTTTGTCAGAAAGCATCTCTGTCATTGGTCTCAGGGAATGCTCACAAATAATTTTTCAAGAAAGGTAAACATTATACAGTAAAAATTAATAAAATTAGTAAAATAAAATTGTAATTAAGCATACAAGAAAATAAAGCAACATAAATAATAATCAGCAGAAACCAAACTGAACTTTACAAATACAAGACAACTTATTACACATAAAGGAGAAAAGATAAGTTGAGATGATCTTCAAAGAACAGATGCTATGAAAAGGAACCTAAAAGTTTTAAAAGAGTACTCAATAAAAACAATCTAGAAACAATATATAAAAAAGCAATATGAAACAATAAACAACACAACAGACAGGCTTAACAACAGATAAGACACAGTTGAGGAGAGAGGATCAATGAATTGAAAAAGAGGTCAGAAAAATAGAGAACAAATATTGTTAGTTGAAAATGATGGTTTTCTCAGAGGCCCTTATAAAATCAATGTGCTGTATAGGACAGGAAGGAACTTGGGAAGACCAGAGAGGATTTGGGAGGGAATGGATAGCTGGAATAACTAATTTAAGCTATGTGGTTATCCAGTCTCCCTTTGGGTAATATGGGATTTAAGCAGGCATTAAATATAAAAATATAAACATAGAATGTTGTTGTAATATCCTCAGAATCAGGATCCACTTCATGATAAGGTAGAATAACCCAATATATTGAACTACAGACCATCATGGCCCACTGAAATAGAAAAGGCAGAGTATGGAATCAAACATATTCAGCTGAAAATTCAGGTAGACTCAGGTGTTAAAGCAGTAAAGGGCAAATCTGGGGATTAAATCAGACATCACCAATGTTTCAGGCAATGAGAAAAGGATGGATGGTTAACATGAAAGTTTCTGAAGGAGCTCTTTCTTCACCATGGTTGTTGGCCAGTTGAACAATCTTTTACCTTGCATATCACAGAAGAGTGTAGTCATCTTTAAGAGTGTAGCTCATCTTTGGATGAGCTCAGACTTTTTGGGTACAAAGAATCATGTATGAATTCAGAAGCCTTGGGTAGGATGTACATTATTTTTGTAGAATTCAAGTTAGTTTATTTTTTGAGCACCCATCTGCTAAAAACCTCAGTTAACGCTTTTTTGTTGTTGTTGTTGTTGCAACAATGTCCCAGAGGGCTTGTGTAGTGCCAAGATATTGCAGAGGGTGGATCTGCCTTATTTTCAACTCATCTTTCTATGCAGAGCTCCACGGAGTCATCCATTGTCCTGCTTGGTTTCTGCCTCCTCTGTCCATTTAAAACCAATGCTCTCTCTGCTTCATCTGTTTCATCTTCGAGAGTCCTGGAATTTTTCTGTTAATTTCATGCCACTCTAGGATATAAGGATTTTTTGAAGCTGTTTAAGTGCAATTTAATAAGGTTGACTGTGCTTCCTCTGGAGTCTTGTTATTTCTTTGGCATTTTGCATGAGAAGGAAAAATTCCTCTCAGCAACCCCTTAAGACTTATACTCTTAACATATTCCTTTCATCTCTTTACTTCTCTCAGCTCAGGCAAAAGCTAATTTATTCATTATTTCTCTCAAGCATTTATCCATAACTGGAATCCTCTTCATCTTCTGAGTGTACAGGCTTTTGAATGACAAAGCTCAGAAGAAGAAACTCACAGATTTCTAGCTTCCCACCTTGCTGCTCCCATTCCCTGAGACATAGAGCACAAAAAGGCTTAGCATATTGAATAAAGGGAGAATCATGTGGGGAAAATATTGTGGGAGTGGGGAACGACTTTGTATTTTAAAAACTACCCAGCTGCATATGTTTGGAAGTAGTACTACTCTGTATCCAGCCAAGGGGAGTACCTGCCTTGGGCCTCATGCATGACATGGCTCAACTCTGACCTTTTTACTGGCTGTGCATCCCCCATAGAGAGACAACTGCTGGCACTAGGGCTCCTGCCAACCTGAAAATCACAACCGCCCTTTGGACATGCTGGGCACTCTGGAATTCCCTCTGCAATTGCCCCCAAAACCAAGTTTGGAGCCAGCATAGGCCTCTTCCCTCAGTTCAGCCTTCAGAGAATGGATTAAGTTGGGATTATGTTCACTTGTAAGTCTGAGAGATAGGCAAGGGGAAGTCTGAAGTTTAATAAGCAGGCTGTTATAATTCCTACTTCATAGGTAGTGTTATAAAAACCAGTTTACCTGACTTTTCCATGTGTATGTTACTTACAGATGGAATGAGACCTTTCTGGATGTGTTGGGTGTTAAAATAAAGCCCTCAGCCTGCTCCAGAGGTCACATAAGATCACCTTCCTTTTACATGCAAAGTCCTTTGTTTCTCTGAGGGTGCTTTCTGGCCCCAGGAACATGTTTGGCCAATGGATGGAACAGGCTGGAAATGCTAAGGAGTTAATGACATGGGAGAGACCCTCAAGCAATGAGGGATGGGCACTGGTGGTTAAATATCCCAGAATGATCATGCCCAAGGAGGTCAATTGTGAGGAGTGCTCCACAAGTCTTCCTGAGGGGACCCAGGGAGAGGGAACCGATTTGCTCAGGATGATAACTTGCTGGTCAAAATAAATTTCCTTGGCTTTCTTCACATCCTATATTACTTAAATAAATATAGACTAAATCAAATACTGAGAGAGATTTTATCTGTAAAATATTACAGATATTTTATCTGTAACAATCAAATACAGGAAGAGAAATAAATGGGAAAATTATTTTAAGAGACTTTGTAGTGTATTGTAAATCAAATCCTACTTTGGGGTTATCAATAGAGACTTCAGTACAAATTTATCTCCCAAATATACTACGTGGACTCATAAACACTCTCTCAGTGGGATCCTGGGTTCAAAAAAGTGGGGCTGCCCTTCGATGCAGGCAAGTGAGAAGTGACTTAGGAAAACAATTTTTGGAGAATAAAAAGGTGTTAAAAGCCATTTAATGCTGATCCCTCTTATCACAGTCTGGTGTATGTGTGTGTGCATGCACGTGTGTAACATTAGCACTGTTATGCCAAAAAGGAAATAGACCTTTCCTTTTTAACTGTGTTGGGGTAGAGACATGCATCATGATCCATTTTGAGGGAGTAACCTTAAAAATATACTTCACTGAGCATGATTTTGACCAAGAAATCTGGGCTTCTAACCTGATTGAGCCTGGGAAAGAACCCGTGTCTAGAATACAGTAGATGTTTATTAAATATGCGTTGATCAAATACATTACTAGAAAAAATGTTGACATCGGAGTATCTATTGTCTTTCTCAGTATAAGAATAATTCTATTTTTGTCTACTTAGCTTTTAAACCCTTGGGGGGCTGAATTAGGCAGCTAGAGCATTCAGGAAGGATAGAATGATTTACACTAGAAAGGTTAAAAGATTACTTAAAAGGTTAAAGATGGTTAAAGAAAATAGAGTAAATCCAGAGATGACAGTAAGGGAGAGAAAAAGCAAGAGCTCATACAAGCTGGGGTCTGAGGGAGATTGGAGGCAGCTCCTACATAATATCTGCAACAATTACACATACACGGAAAGATGTGAAAAACAGTTTTAGGAGGCTTTGTAGTACATTATTAATCACATTCCATTTTACACATTTTCTAGAGATTTCAGTAAAAATCTCTCCTTTTCAAACTTTTTTTTTTTTTTTTGGTCTTGGACTGGTATTCTCTAGAGACTGTGCTTCCTATTTGTTTTAAATAAATGAATATGAAAACTTAGGCTCTTATATAATAGATATTGCTTTGATATAAAAAAGAAATTCTGATGTTCCATTGATTCTAAAATACAGCTTTTCTTTTAACATGCCTGAGATTGTCATGTGCCTTTATGTTTGATGAGGAATCATAGTTTAATTGGAAAAATATTATCTTTGTTATCATTCTTATTGACTCATTAAACTTTCTGACAGCATAAGTTTGATATGTAATTCACCTCAACTTTTAAAGGCTATGCAGCAAATATTTTCATGTTGGTATTCAAACTTTCACTTGGCCTTAATAAATCTCCTTCCATAGGAAATTTATTCCCAGTGAATTCAACCCACATTTATGAGACTTATTTTGTGCTCTGTTTGTAGGAGGAAGAGAGAAATCTGGAAAAATAAACAAATATTTGACATTTAGTAAAAAAAAAAAAAGCAGAAAAAAGACTTTTTGGATTCACATATAAAAATAAACAGCACCATTTTCCAAATAACCCCTAGCTATTCAGTGGCCTGGGAAGAATGATAATTGAGAGATCCTTCCTAAGACAGAGCTTCGGGGTGGACAGGCACAAAAGTGACTGGATGACAACAGTTAAGAAATGGGACCCAGACTTTAAAGTAAATATCCACCCAATTAAAAAATGGTCGAAGGGTTTGAGTAGACATTTCTTCAAAGAAGATATAGATATGGTCCAGATACCAAACATCCTTAGTTACTAGGGGCATGCAAATCAAAACCACAGTGATACTTCACATCCACTAGGATGGCTATAACACAAAAGATGAAAACAAGTGTTGGGAAGGATGTGGAAAGATCTGAAACTACGTGTTTCTGGGAATGTAAAATGGTGTAGCCACTTTGAAAATTGCTCCGCAATTCTTCTAAAAGTTAAACATAGAGTTACCTGATGAAGGAGCAATTCCACTGCTAGAAGAACTGAATGCATATTTCTATGCAAAAAATTTGCGTGAGTGTTTATAGCAGCATTCAAAATAGTCAAAAATTGGAAACCCAAATGTCCATCAATTGATGAATGAATAAATAAAATGCATATGCCATGGCATAATAATTACCCATTAAAAGGAATGAAGTACTGGTAGATGCTCTAAAAGAGATGGTCCTTGAAAATTTTATACTAAGTGAAAAAAGCCAGACACAAGAGGTCATATATTATATAAATCAAGCCATATAAAATGTCTAGAATCAACAAATCCACTGAGACAGAGATAGATGAAAGGTTTCCAAAAGTTAGGGAGAGAAGGTGGGGGGAAGAGAGGAATGTGAAATGACTGCTTCTGGGTATGGGTTTCTTTTTTAGGAGATAAAAAATATTCTGGAATTAGAGAGGAGTAATTAATGAGCAACTCTGATTATACTAAAAAGCACTGTGATGTATACTTTAAAAGGATGAACTTTATTGTATGTGAAGTGTAGCTTAATAAAATTGCTATTAAAATATATGCAGAATGCTCAAAGAAATCACCAGACTGTGCATGGACTGAGTTTTCTCCTGTGGGCAAAAAGAGGCTGTTGGTTCTCTTGGGATTTCAAGGTGAGCCTAGTTTTCTCACCTGTGTTCCAGAACTCAATATTTGGTTATTGACCTACTTTCATCCTTCACTGGCTATTTTGTGTTTGGGGTTGGTACCATCAGTGAAAGGCAAAAGACGTGGCTCCTGTGTGGTCTAGCCTTGCTATTAAGTGCTGCTGACTCATGAAGTGCCTAAACCTACTGACTCTGAGTTATTATTTAGATATCAATTGTTTATTTTTCTCTAATTAGCACTAATAACTCATTGAGCAAATATATTTATTCATCATAAATGCAATACTTATTGAGTGATTACATTATGGTGGAAATGGGGGTTCAAAGATGAATGAGACATGGCGCCTGGTATCAAAAGTGTCAGTGGAGGATGTTTTTAAATAAGATGGTCATTACATTAGAGTTCACATGTACTCTAAATGTGGAAGAAAGTACAAGGTATTTGGTGCATTGATTGCATTTTAATGGTCACTATGGATAACCACCCTGTGTTTATATTCTTTCTCTCTAATATCTTAGTGCCCTTTTATTCTGTATCACGGCTGGTCTCATGATTTACTTTCACCAGTGGACTGTGATGGAAGTAATGGTGTACCAGCCCAAATTTTTGACTTCAAGAAGCTTTGAACACTTTTGCTTGTTCTTCAGCCCTGCCTCTGACATGTGAAAAACCACTGCCAGCCTGCTGGAGAGTGAGAAATCATATAGAACAGAGCCAGGTCAACCCAGTTGTTCCAGTCAAGGCTCCAGGGACTTGAGGGAGTGCAGCCAAAATCAGCCACTAGCCAACTCATAGCTGACTGCAGATGTACAGATTAGCCAAGACTGGCCCAGTCAGGATCAGCAGAGCCTTCCACCTGCCTGTAGACTCACAACCAATGGTTGTTTATGATACTAAGTGTTTGTTATGCAGCAGCAGATAACTGATACAGGATGCAATGGGAACACAGATGAGGGGGAGCTTGGATGGATCAAAGAAATCTTTGAAGAAGTAACAGTTATTCTATAAACCTAAAGACTTATCTTTAGGTGTTAGCCAGGGAAAAGAGAAACAAAAAGGAAGGGTCTAAGTAATTGAAGGATAGTATTCAACAAGCTGAGAAGGCAAGATTACCCATAATGCTGGAGTGTGGTATGTAAAAGGATGACTAAGGGAGTTATTTAGGAACCAAATCATGTAAGACCTCAAACATTTATTAAGGGGTTTAGACTATATCCTGAAGACAGTTGAGGTCAATTAAAGGTTTTAATCCCCTTTGCTTTTGTATGATTAGTCTAGCTACAGTATAGTGAACTGGTTACATGATTTAGGACTAGAGGCATGGAAAACATTTAGAAGAGCCTGGGGAGGTGGGAGGGGATGGTAGCCTGAACTTGGGTACTAGCAAAAGGCATGGAAAGTGAACAAATCTGAGGACTCGCACAGAGTCAGAATTGACCCAGCTTGGCGATCTATTGGAAAGGTGATGAGAGAGAGGGAGCTGTTGAAGGTAATGCCAACATTTTGGCTGGAGCAACTGAATTGATATTGGTTTTGTTCAATGATGTAGAAAATAAAAGGTGGAGCAGATTTGAGGGTAACCACAAATTAAATTTGGTGTATACTGTACGTGGCAGACTCTATTTTTCAAAGGTGGTCATGCCTATGTGTAGGATGGGGCAAAAGTAGGTTTACAGTTGTGATTAGGCAGAAGGGTTTGTTCTTATATATTATTTATTAATTATTGCATTACTTTTTATATGAACAATTGGTAAATTGTACACCATGTATTTATTCCATCCTTCATGTTCTTCAGTATGACCAGTGCTGCTCTAAGTCAATACATCAATCTGTTTCCTCCCCTTGAATCTGGGAAGGGGCTTGTGACAGCACCAACAAATGGGCTCTGCATGAGTGAGACTGTGCACCTTCCAGGCTTGGTCATATCAATTTTGACACAGCTTCTGCCTGGTGCTCTCTTAGGGAGCTCGCCCTTGGAGTCCAGCCACTGCATTGTGAGGAAGCCCAGGCCGTGTATAGAGGACACATGCAGTGTTTCAACCCAGAGCCCCAGCTAGTCTCCCAGCTGACAGACATATCATAAACACCCAGATATTTGAATAAACTAGTCTTCAAAGGATTCCAGCCCCCAGGAATTCCAGCCTCCAATCTTCCAGTCAAGGCCCCAGATATCATGGAGTAGAAACATACTATCTCTGCTCTGCCCTGTCTGAATTCTTGACCCACAAAGACTATGAGAAAGATAAGAGATAATTCTTATTGCTTTAAACATCTAGGTTTTGCAGTAACATGTAATGTAGCAATAGATAACTAATACACTGCATTAGAAGAGCCCATGGAACAGTCTCATAATTCACACATACATTTCTTTTTTTAAATCAATGTTGCAGTCTCTTTTTTATCTGTTTTATAAGAAAATTCAAGTGCTCCATCAGTTCTCGTCGCTTCTACTATTGGCCAAAAACCTTTGACTGTTTTGCCTTCCTTAGCTTTGGTCAAGGAAGGAAAGAAGGGAGAAAGGGAGGATCTAGTGGAAGTAAAGGGCAAATACAATGCCACTCCCAGAGAGGGGTGGTGGAATGTCAGAGTAATGACAATTGCAGCCCCTGGTCACAAGCATTGCAGCATCTCGAGTTTCTGGTATGGCACAGATGTACTCGGTCAGGGTGGGCACTACATCCCTAAAGACTGGCATTATGCCTGCTCCCACCATCCTGCCCATCAAAAGAAGGTTGGCCCTGACACCAAGAAGTAACAGGTGGGTTGTATTAAGAAATTTTTATTGTTTCTTTTGGATTTGTGATGAAAGCACATAAAATTACAAGTGGAAGAAACATCATGCCACAAAATTGCATAGAATTATTACAAAAATGTGAATTATGCATTTTAAATAATTTGAGATAGAAGAACCAAAATATGTACATTTTAAGAGCTTCAAATACTTTGTCCTATCTTTTTTTTTCTTCTGAAGAGGCAAAAGTCACAATATCCAATCCATCACAGACAATATTTATACAGTGCACAAGCATGACATTAAATTCAAAGTAATGCAAGCAATGGCCCTTTATTTCAGAATTATTTAATGACTGCTTAGCTATAACAGGAGTCTTAACTGACAATATTGAAGTGTGAAAATGAAATGTTAAAAACCAAATCACATGGCATGTCATTAAAACTTTGAAAATTGGTTTACATGGCCAAAACCACTCTATTCTCAGTAGTGTAAAGGTATCAGAGGGGCACGGTCTAATTTAATACACAGCTCTACTCTCTATTATAGGAAAAACCACAGTACAGAATTTCACACATTCAACAAAGAACAAGGCAAATACATAAAGGCACAAAGCTGCACATCATATAGACCCCTTTTCCTTATCTTAGTCTATTTCAAGTAATATTAATATTATTAAATGATAGTATCACTGTAGTAGTTTTGATGATGCAAGATGGACAGTGTTACACACTACCCCACAACTGCAAAAAGTGTCATTGTACAGATATAAAAATGTGATTACAGTGAATGGCCAAATACAAACATATTGTAAAATGACTAGAGTCACTAAGATAATGAAATGCAACTACCAAAACAGTTGTGTGTAAGTCAAGATTATTCAACCTTAGTCTTTCTCTGGACTAAATGTAATACAATGTTCTGTAATAATCACTATTGTGTTTGGTTATGAATGCTATTATTAGTTCATTCTTCTGTAATTTTAGACAGTCTGTAATTTTGTTTATAAAAATGCAGCATTCAATTTTGACCATTCTTCCTTCCTTATGATTAATGCTTTTCTTTCAAAGTGCAAAAGTAGAATGACTTACAAAAGATATCTCTTTCAGTGGAAGTTAAGTTTTATTAAGTGTTTAATCAACACCCCAAATCCTTCAGATCAAAATACTATCATCTCCAAAGAGGATGGGATTTTCCCCTTTGTATCTGGCTAGGTGTGTTTTTTTAATCAAACACTCTTTCCTAATGTTTGAACTAAGACTTCATTTTTTTAAAACTTAATTGTGATCTTTAGTTATTGCTTAAAGTTAAATAATTTCCATAAAAATATTAAATTATTGAAACAATTTTTAGGATACAACTGTTTTTTGTGTTTTAAAATGTTTTGCTAAGCTACAATCAGACGGGTTTATTTCAGAGTAAACTAAAGCTGTGGCATCTTGCTTCAGGACTTAAACTTCAATGTTCTCTGTGTTACTCTCTAAACTATATTTTCCTCTATATAATTATTCTCTCTTATTTAAGACCTTTCAGAAACATTAATGTTTCTGATCATCTTTACTTTCATATAGTTTTTTCTTATGCCATCTAACATAGGAACTTAACCAAAAGACACAATTAAATGAATTAAATGTACATAGTAAATATATAATGAAAGATTTTTTTATGTTAGAATAAAATTGAAATCTCTCAGACTTAGAAATTATGGAAGATACTAATAAATTTCCATATTTCTGTCCTATAAATTTTTGTATATTCTGATTATTGAAACAAACTTAAAATCCAGTTACTGATCCTGCAAAATATACATCAAATTCACACTCAAATTCTAAATCTAGTTCAATTTGCATCAATGACTTCATCAATTGTTTCTTAGAATGTCAATATGATTTATCCACTAAATCTAGATGTTATAGATGATTTTTGTCCCTATCCATTTATTCCTAAATTTGGTTTTAAGTCTTGTGGAAGAGTTTTGGGTCATTGCCAATTAAGAAACACACATCAACACTCAAATGAATATGTGTGTGTGTGTGTGTGTGTGTGTGTGTGTGTGTGTGTGTGTGTATGGTGTATGTGCCTTTGTTTATATGGCTGTGTGAACATATATACATGGAAATAATATATATCATTTATATATGGGTCTGTGTATTTTTAGATAAATATTCAATCTTTATCTCTATATTAAAAATAAATGAACCATAAAAAATGTCAGACAGCAAAAGAACCACTAGAACCTGTTTAGTCTGATTGGATCTCTGCTCAACATACATCAGCTCAACTATTTTTATTCAACCGAACAGATTCTTTGTAGTTATTTATTCATTTCAGGCCAACATCCAATGAATACCCAGACTTTAAGTGCAAATAGTCAATTTGGATAGGCCGACACACTGCCTGGAAGAGTGTGACCAACTTGCTCATGCAGCAAAATGTATGAGCCATATTGCTAAGTCTGGGAATAGCTTCACTGGGCAAGGATACAATCAAATTATTTTTTTTTTTCAGGAAAATAACTCAGCTTATTTGAATCACTACGGTATCTGATAAAACCATGTCAGCAACAAATATACTGAGGCCTCTTTGATAAATAAATTAGCAGACTGCAAGCCACCAGTGCTTGCAAAGCAAAGGATGAAACAATTTAAAAATGCATGTTAACTTGAAGATATGGTAGTTGAGTGGCAGGTAGGAAAAAAATGTTCAAAGTTGTTTTTTCAATAGTGTTAAATAGTGATATGCATTTCTCAAACTATTTCTATTACTTTTAAAATACTTCATACCAGAGCTTCAAATAAAAACACGATATTGATTTTCTTTAAAGGAGTCACAGTCCATCATTAAATGGTCCATGGAGCCTGGAAGTTGCCCGCTTTGAATTTACTATTGGAAAGAAAACAAAAATTCCACATACATGCACCCTCCACTAGTAGACCTGCAGTAGTTGCCACATCACACATGGAGCCTGGGTATGGGGACGTCTGCATGGATCCTTCTGGAACTCTCCTTTTGACATGGATTTTAGGCTAAGGGATGCTTCTCAGGAAGATGCTCTGGGCAGCGATCTCTGTAATGAGAGAGTCTGATGGAGCTTGAGTGGTCATGCATATTCTGAAGGCCTGGGAGGAACAATCACAGAGGAGTATCAAACTCTTTTCCTGGGTGGTCTCCTTCCAGCTCCTCACTGGAGGGGGGCTTGTGGTTCAGTTTCCCAGGGTCTGAGGCCAGGGAGGAAGGGGCAGAACTGTGATTGCTGTCCTCACTGATCTTCCCTTTCATGGCTTCCTGAACGAACTCCAAAATCTCCAGAGGCAGTCTTTTGAACTTGTCTTGGTATTCTTGCTCCAGCTCTACCTGTAGCTGGGAGACACCAAGAAGAGAGGATAATTTTACATCATTCAGGTTTCTATAACCATCCATGCAGAAACTTCTTGAAAGATATGTGTAAAGACGGGGGGGAATAAATTAATTTTGATATCATCCATTGGTCACCTACAGAGAAAACATAAAACAGAGTTTATCTGGATATGTCATTTGTCTGTAGCTGAAAGTCAAGTTCAGGTTATGTGTAGCAGAATAGGGCTAAAGACCTGCAATAATATAAATGTACACACACACACACACACACACACACACACACACACACGGTAAGTATTCTGAAAAAGTTTACAGAAGTAATCAGCAATGACCCGAAGTTTTTAAATATAGGGGTTGGAAGCTATTGAAAGCTGGGAGGGCCAAGGTCAGCCATGAATCGAACTGACCTTGACATAAAACAAGGTACGGGCTTTATGAGGTGAGGCCTCACTCAGAGGCTGGGAAACCAAGCTTCTAAAGGAGGAGCTAAATATATTTTTACACACCGAATATATTCATGTAACCAACTTTAACTTCTATTTTGACTTCCTTTTATCTCCTCTTTATTTTGATTCCTTATTCATTCTAATTTTTATTTGCCTCATAAACTGTTTTAGCTACCTTTTAAACTGCCTTTTAATTTCTCTCTTTAATGCTCTGGAGAATTTTCAGAGTCACACAACACTTTCTTTAAATGCAGTCTTACAAGGTGGCCCTAATGAACCAAGCAAAAGCTGGAGTCTTCAGAGAAGTGGGGTGAGGGGCAGGGCCAGTGGTGGGTATCTCGGCACAGCAGAGCCCAGCTGAAACCCAGATGTTAAATAAAATTCTCTTTGCTTATTGAACGGTAAGTGGGGGAGCATAAGTCTTAGAAACGGCATGTAGAACTAAGTGCTTTTTATCTTTTTAGGAGCACTGAGGCAGCTTTTCTTAAGATGTGTCTTTAAAACCTTTAAAGGATTTATTTTCCTGCTTCTCAAACTTTAAGGAATCTTAATTTGTGACTCAGATTCAGTAGACCTGGCTTGGGCACAAGATCTTGCATTTCTCAGGGCTCCCAGGTGATGCCAATGCTGTTGGTTCACTTGTAGACGCTCTGGTTTTCTTCCTAATTTCCCAGTCTTATTTTTGTCTTAAACCTGGCTATGGGTCCTTCATGTGCAATTCAGTTCAGGCTCTGGTCTTGCTGTAACCCCTGGACCCTGCCCCCTAGGGTGACGACTGTGCTCAAGGTGTCTGTCCCTTGTGTCTTGACCACCTTTCTTTGCCCCATCTGGATGATGCCTGAAGCTTGAGAACATCCTCTAATTCAACTCCTTTGCACTCTTGCTTCTGTGCCAGAGACATTTTGCCAAAGCTTAGTTATTTAATATAGATCCATAATCCCTTAACTGCAATTTTAAAATCCCCAAAGTTCTGAAATCCAGAAGTCTTTTGTAAATTTGTGGTAAGCTTGTTGACATTAACTGATAAAAGACTATTTGTAATCCTTACTTATCCTACTTTATGTGAATATCCATGCATGGTACTACACACGTAATTTGTCTGATTATGAGGATGACCCAGCCTTCCCAGGGATATTATGCCTACTGTATATATATCATATCACCTTTTGAAAATCAGAAAATTTATGTATTGTGAAAAATAACAGGCCCCAAGAGTCTCAGATGATGGATTATGGATCTATTTAATAACTTTTTTTTTTACATCAAAATGACTGATAAAAATGACTTGACTGGTGTATTTAGAGTCACCTATTCTTCCTAAATAAAAAATGTGAGATATTAATGAGTACGTTGTGCTAAAATTGGAATTCTAATAGCTAAGGAGGAAACATGCTGTGGATGGGACACCCCCGGGGCCAAGAGTCACAGTGCTGATGAGCACAGGCACCTGCGTACACAGCCCCACCCTCAGTATCAGGGACAGGAGAAGCCCTAGAGCTTCAGACACAGGAAGACAATGGCCAGTTCTTTCTCAGATGTGCCAGCAATTTAGAAGGATGTTGGGCTTTTACACTGCCACACTCTTGTGTGTGAGTAAAATCTCAGCTTGGTGTTTGATAGTTTCTATTTACCACCATCTGTACCTCATTGTCGATTTGCCTCCATTTTAATTCAGTAACATGTGCCTTAAAATTTTATTTCCAAGGAATGCAAGGAAAGATAGAAAAGCAGGGGGCCCTGGATTTAGGGAACAGCAGATTGGTGTTTTATTTGGATTAGACTGGAGGACTTTTAGCCTTAGATATATATTGTACCTGACCTAGAAGTCAATTTCTCTTAGGTCATTCATGGACCAGTCCTTTTTTTAATTTATATAAAAAAAGGAAACATGAAATGTGAGAAAATTAAATACTTAAGCTAACATGTTCTAATAATTTTTAATAATCTAATTTTAATCATTATGATTCCGCATCCAATTTCAATGTGTGGATTTTTTTCCTCCACACCACCAAGCAATTCTCTGTGACTACAGCTGGGTGTCTAACCAGGGAACTCAGTTCTGACACTACCTACTTGGAGAGAGCATCAGGACCCACAGGTTAAGGGTTCAGCCCTAGGAGATAGCCCCCTACCCCAACCCACTTCATATATCAGTTTGTCACTTGTGCCCTACCCAACCTGGCTAGAGTTTGGAGTTTTAATTTGCTAATTAATTTGCTAGAGCAGTTCATAGAACTCAGAGAAATATTTTATTTACTAGACTACTGGTTTATTACAAAAAGGTGTAACTCAGTAACAGCCAGGTGAAGAGATGCATCAGACAAAATACAGGGAAGGCAAGGAGTTCCCTGACCTCTGTAGGAACGCTGTTCTCCCCAGTCTCCACCTGTTCACCAACCCAGTTCTCCAAACTCCTCTTTTCAGGTTTTTATGGGGGCCTCATTACATAGGGACTATTGATTAAATCATTGGCCATTGGCTTTTTTTAAAAAAAAATGAGAATGGAATTTTATTAGTGAAATAAGAATGGTGCAGAATATATTTTTTAAAAATCCTCACCCGATGACATGCTTATTGATTTTAGAGAGAGAAAGAAAGGGAGAAAGAGAGGGAGAGAAATATCAATGTGAGAAAGAAACATTGATCGATCAGTTGCCTTTCCTAGGTGCCCAACCAGGGGACGGAAACTGCAGGTTCGATCCCAGTATGTGCCCTGACTCGGATTGAACCTGCAACCTTTCAGTTTATGGGACAGCCTCCAACCAATTGAGCAACATGGGCCAGGTCTAAATATTCTTAATATTTGTGTTAGGGTTTTCTAAAGAAGCAGAACCAATAGCATATACCTAACCTGACTGGAGGAACCTTACCTACAATATAGAGGGTAATCTGTTTTACTCAAAGGTTACTGATTAGATAGAGGACAGCTGGCTGACAGCTTTCAGAGGAAGAGGGGCTGGGAGAAAGGGGTACGGGGATTAAGCAAAAAACAAAAACAAAAACAAAAAACCCTCATAGACACAGATAATAGCATAGTGATTACCAGAGGGGAAGTAGGGTGGGGGGAGGTCACACAAGATGGTATAAGGTGGGGATAAATGGTGACGGAAGGAGACTTGGGGTGGTGAACACAAAATACAGTATACATACGATATATTATAGAGTTGTACACCTTAAACCTATATAATTTTATTAACCAATGTCACCCCAATAAATTCATTTTAAAATGAATAAATAATAGATAAATGTTAATCATCCAAAAAATATACCTTTGCAGAAACATCTATAATAATGTTTGATTAAATATCTGGGTACTGCGGCCTAGCCAAGTTGACATATAAAATTAAGCATCACAATATGCTAACAAAGTATTGAAGTACTTGATCAATTATTACCCTACTGAATGCATTTTACAAAATGCTTCATTGTGCACCTGTCTGAGCTAGAAATAATTGTAGCTCAGTGATGTCACATTCAACAACAGCATTGTGGTTATTTTCTTTTCAGAGAAGCAAAGAATAAGATTTGATTACTGAAAGCATGAACTCACTGTCTAAATTTTTTTTTATTTGCTGAATTTTATTTTTATTTTCAGTTACAGTTGACATTCAAAATTATTTTATATTAGTTTCAAGTGTATAGCATAGTGCTTAGACAATTATATAATTTACAAAGTAATCCTCCGATAATTCCAGTACCCACCTGACACCATATATAGCCATTACATTATTGACTATAGTCCCTATGCTGTACTTTATATTCCTGTGACTATTTTGTAACTACCAATTTGGTACATCTTAATCCCTTCTTATTTTTCATCTATCCTTTCCATAATCCTCCCCTCTGGCAACACTCAGCTTTTCCTCTGTATCTATAAGTCTGTTTCTGTTTTGTTTGTTAACTTATTTGGTTCTTTATTTCCACATATAAAGTGAAATAGTATGGTATTTATTTTCCCTGTCTGACTTATTTAATTTAGTTAAAACCACAGTGAGATATCACCTCACACCTGTCAGAATGAATGTCATCAATAATTCAACAAACAACAAGTATTGGTGAGGATGTGGAGAAAAGAGAACCCTTGTGCACTGTTGGCTGGATTGCAAATTGGTGTAGCCACTGTGGAAAACAGTATGGAGGTTCCTCAAAAAATTAAAAATAGCACTGCCTTATGACCCAGCAATTACATTTCTGGGTGTACTGGCACAGCTGAAGAAATCCGAAACAGCAATTAAAAAAGATATAGGTACCCCTATATTCATTTCAGTGTTATTTATAGCAGCCAAGATATGGAAGCAACCCCAAGTGCCCAGCAATAGACAACTGGACAAAGAAGATGTGATACAGATATACAAAGGAACATTACTTGGCCATAAAAATGAATGAAATCTTAATCCATAGATGGACCTAGAATGTATTATGATAGGTGAGATAAGCCATTGGCTTTTAAACACAACCTCCAGGCCCGTTCCTCTCCCAGAGTATGGGGCTTAAAAGTTCCAACCCTCTGATCACATGGTTGGGTCCCCTGGCAACCAGCCCCCATATCTAGGTGCTTCCTACAAGCCACCTCATTAACATAACAAAAGACCCTTGATCTTGATCGTCACTTCTGAAATTCCAAGCATTTTAGGAGCTCTTTGTCAGGAACTGTGTCAAAGAGCAAGTATATATTCATTATTATAAATAAAAGTATCACAAAAATAGTAATAATAATTTAATTTTAATAATTATTTTAAATAATTTTTAATAACTGAACTGGCTGTGGCTAAATTATAACTTTAGTGGACTCTTTCTTTTATCATGGGTTAGTAGTAGATTTTATTGTATTCTAAATGTATTCTAAACTATTTTAATAAATTAATTTAATATGTTAAATGCCATATATTTCACTCTTTTAAAAAAGGCACTCACTTATTAATGAGTTAATTACAAAATTGCATTTATGATTAAATTTCAAGTTAGAGGTCTTCTTTTTTACTTATTTTTTCTTCTTATAAATGAACTGCATACTCATTGTAAGAAAATATGAAAAGTATGCTGAGCAAAGTCTGGCTCTGTTTCAAAAGAGCCCAGCTATCAGGAATCTAGGGTTATTTCATCCCAAGTGCTGCACACTCAGATATTTAGGGGGAAAAGGCAAGTCATAAAGATAAGAGAAGCAGGCTGTGTGCAAGAAAGTAGGAGTGTTGAGGAGGACATTCTCTCTCTAAAGAGGTGCCTGAAACTCAGCTCTAGCTGATGTCTGACAGATTCCTGTTTTTCAAGAGAAATCAGAAATCCAAATTTTCATGTAAGTTTCCTGACTTAAAAAATTTTTGGCCATCAATTGAATCCACTCTCCTGAGTCCTACCAGGCTTGTGCAGAGTGTCTAATTTGTCTCCTAACAACAGGCTTACTCAGAGGACTCAAGAGATTGGGTCCAACTGTGAAATTTCAGTTTGGATTCCTCCTAATTTCTGTTCCCACAATCCTGAACTTCAGAGGGTCCTCCACTGGACATGAGGGATTACTCATAATCTTTCCTCCACTGGGGGTCAGGGCCATCTTATTGAATTGATACATTCTGTTTCACATACTCGAACTTGAGTTTCTGTGATGCGCAACTCAAGCTCCAGGCTCTGTGGGAATGGTAGATAGATTGCGCAAATGACAGCAATTCTTCACCCTCCCTGTAGTCATGGCCTTTGCAGTTTCTCCTGTCAAGAATGGAATGTATTGTTCATCTCCTTGAATCTGGGGAGGACTTCAGATTTGCTTTGTTCAATTTGCTTTGTGCCACATGGACAGTATGCAATTATGAGCCTCGACCTCAAAAGGCTTGTGTGCTTCTGCTCTTACTGTTAGAAGCTTACTCAGGCATCATGTGATGTTCAGGGTACACTGCTGGAAAAGGAGACACATGACCCAGTTATGCCTCTCTATCACTTCAACTGACTACCAGACATGAAGGTCAAGCTATTATTAACAGCCAGCCCCTAGCTGACCCACTACCTAAACACAGGCTTGAGCAAGGCTACTGAGGTGGGCTGAGCCTGGCCCTGACAGGAAGAACTGCCTGGCCACTTGATAGACTCATGAGCTTAGTAAATGTTTATTGTTTTATACCATTGAATTTTGCAGTTGTTTGATAGGCGGCAGTATTGTGGCAATAACTGATATAGTGGGAGAATTCAAAGGTGTATCATATATGGTCCAGCTTCACAAAGTACTCATAATTTAATCCAGCTGCCCTCATCTTTCCATTCCTGTGGCCTCAAAACAGTCTTATTTTTTTAATAGTTTATTTTTTACTGTATTTTTTCCCTCATTATTTATCCCCCTGAAAACATCTTCTTGAGGGAAAATCACCATAGGACAAATAGATCTTCATGAAAAATTTTATTTTGTGGAATATGCCTTGGAGCTTTTCTAAGTTAGCACACATGAGCTTGCTTGATCTTAAGTTTATGATATATTTAGAAAATGGACAAAAAAGAAGGAAGAATAGTTGAATTTATTCTGTATTTTTAAGGCAGATTCTTATATTTTATACTCAGATATTAATAAATAAGAGCATTGTCAGAGTTTGTTTTACTATAGGCTGGGTTCTCCAATTTGACTAGTCAGACTCAATTTCCAAGTTTCTTAGTCAATATGATTTTCAAAAGATGTTGCCACTCATTGCTTCTGTAAATTGTGTTAGATAAGAAAGAAAGGCAATACACTCAAGTTCAAATGTGTTCAGCCCTGCCTGACTATATTGTCAAAAATTTTTGCACTTGGGAGAGGACTCAATAACCCCGCCCCCAGGAGGGACTCTGCCCCACCCTATGGTGTCTAAGCTGCCCTGCTGAGAGCACAGTGACTAGATTAACATCTGAAGGAGACAGCCACAGACAGTAGATTCCTGGAAATCTTGAATAGACTGCCTAAGATCAGACAGGATCAACATCTGACATCATCAGAGGCAGATCCAGAAAGAAAAACCAACGGTCTCCTACTATAGAAGTTCACACCACAAAGTCAGGAAGTCAAGACAGATCATTTTAAGCAGCAGAAGCAAAAAAGAAGAGTCTCACAGATAATGGGAAGAAAAAGAAACAACCCCTAATTGAAGGGAAAGGAGGAATCCCCAGAAAGAGGACCAAATGAAATAGAGGCAAATAAACTATCAGATATTGAGTTCAAAACAACAGTTCTAAGGAAGCTCAATGAGCTCACTGAGCTCTGCGTGAATTACCAAAAACTATCGGGAAACTAGGAAGAACTTACTGAAAACTATATCAGCATGGAAAAGGACATAGAAACTATTAATAAGAGACAAGAGGAAATGAAGAACACAGTTTCTGAATTGAAGAACACAGTAGAAGGAATCAAAAGAAGGCTAGATGAAGCTGAGGATCAAATCAGCGAGCTGGAGGATAAGGTAGAAAAAAGCTCCCAGGAAGAGCAAGGAAATGAAAAAAGACTCAAAAAGAATGAAGAGGTATTTAGGGAAATGCAGGACAACCTGAAATGTAATAACATCTGTAAAATTGGGATACCAGAAGGAGAAGAAGAGGAAGAAGGGATAGAGAACCTGTCTGAAAGAGTGATGATGGAAAACTTCCCTATTGGAGGAGAGAAAAAGTCGCAGAAGTCCAGGAAGCACAAAGGGTCCCATTCAAGAGGAACACAATGAGGTCCACTCCAAGACACATCATCTTTAAAATGGCAAATATCAAAGACAAACAGAGAATCCTAAAGGCAGCAAGGGAGAAAGAGGTAGTAACATATAAGGGAGCCCCGGTATGGTGAGCAGCTGACTTCTCAACAGAAACACTACAAGCCAAAAGGGAATGGCAAGAAATATTCCAAGTAATGAAAAGCAAAGGCATGGAACCAAGACAGCTCTACCCAGCAAGGCTCTCAATTAAAATGGAAGGCAAAAAAAGGAGTTTCCCAGACAAAAGAAGGCTAAAAGAATACACCTTACCAAACCAGCATAACAAGATATGCTAAAGGGACTGCTTTAAGAAGATGAGGCAAAGGAGTCTATGAATACCCAGTTCCTTTCACAGTCATCAATGCTTGATATTACCAATATTTTTAATACTTATTAATCTGATTATGACAATGATGTGTTATTTTAATTATTACTTTATTATTTGTTGAAACTAAACCTATTTCTGTGTATTTCTTGTCTATTTCTATTATTTTTGAAAAAGTTTTAAATGACTTTTTGGTATTCTTTAAACATTTTTTGATTAAATGTTTGTAGAATTTTTTCCACAAAAACAAAAAAGACTATTAACCCTTTTTTAGATGTGTTGCAAATACTTTCCTATTCTATTACTTGTCCTTTAAGTTTTTTTATATGTATATTACTACATAGTCATATTGTCAATATCTTACTTTATAGCTTCTGGGTTTGAATATTGTACTTCAGGGTAAGGAAAATATTATTTTGTATTTTCTCCTAAAACTCCTTAGATTTTACATATTGATTTTTAACTCACCTGAATATATTTTGTTTAATGTGTGAAATAGGGCTCTATATTTGCTTTATTTCAAGTAATAGTGATCCATGCACCTTATTTGTTGAATAAGCCTTATTTTCCCCATTGATTTGAAATAGCAATTTAATCATATATTCCATTGTTAGATTAAAAAAAAATTTGTACTTGGAATGCTGTTCTGCCTCTGACATTTTTTTCAGTTGCCTTAAGAAGTAAAGAAAGGTTTGATTTAGTTAAGCAGAGGTTTTTTTAGAGATATAAATATAAGTGAAAATGAAGGTGAAAGCAAAGTTACTAAAAAAAAGAAACAACACCTCACTATAGTAAATGTGGCATAAATATAAAATAAACTAGGTTACTGAGTTACTAAAGACATGTAATCAAAGCCAATTTTCTAAGGCAGCAATTTTGAAACCAGAAAATAATAAGCTACAGTGGGATAACAAAGACAGAACTGCTAAAATTTAAAAAAAAAAATTGCTACAGAGAATTCACAGACTGATACTCAGGAAGATTTTTCACAATTTGACCTCAGGTCCTACTCAAGTCATTTTGCCCAATGAAGTGTACTAAAGACCTTAATATAAAACACAAAGCAATAAAAATCTTAAGAGAAAACCTAGGTATAATCATCAGGTATAGAGACCCTTGTAAAGACGACAAAAAAAAGTAAGCTACAAAGGAAAGTTTTATCAGTATATTTATCTAAATGAAAATAACTTTTTTGGTGAAACAATGGGCAAAACTCAAGTAATTCATAGAAGAAAAAAAGCAAATATTATTATCTGGTGGGAAACTAATATTTTCAACCATGTGACAATAATCTGATACTGTCTGTAAGAAGGACAATGTATTTGCATGGCTTTGACTCAGCCTTCTACATTTGGGAATCTGGTCCAGATTCCCAACATTCAAGGATGGAAGCACCACCAGTATACTTCTGCAGCATCCTTTGTAGAGGCAAAAACCCCCAAAACAAACAAAACAAAACAAAAACAAAAAGCAAAATAAAACACAAACCAATAGCAAAAGCAAAACACAATAACAGTAAGAACAACAACCAAAACTCTAAAAACAATCTTAATTAATTTTAACCTCATGCCACATGTACATTATTGTCTATCATTTATTTTCTTGGTGACTTGTTTGAAAATAAATTTCGTATATCATGACCCTTAATCTATATATACTTCACCTCACATCTCCTAAAAAATAAGGACATCTTCTTATATCATGGCAATACTGCAGTCATTTTAAGGAAATTAATAATAATTCTTTAATGTTATTTAATACCCATCCATGTCCAAACTTCCTTGATATTAACCCCACCCCCAATTTTTCTAGAGTATCTTTTTTGACCACAATTCAAAGTTCATGTACTGCATTTGGTTTCTGTGTCTCTCTCTTTTTTCTCACTTGAATTACTTTTTGCTTCCCATTCTTTTATGACTTGGATTTTCTGAAGGGTCCTTTTCAATTTTCTTATAAAATGCCCACACCTAAATGTGTCTGGTTATTTCCTTATGGAGTCATTTGAGTTGGAACTGGAAACCCTGCATTTCCTATAACTAGAAGTTAAACCAGTAGGGTTGATTAGATGAAGGTTAAACATTTGTTGAACAAGAACAGTCAATAGGTATTCATTTTTATCTCACATTGCAGTGTATCAGTGGGTGTAGAGTGGTGTCAGGTGTTGCATTATCAGAGATTCTGTTTGATGGCTTGGCAAAAGTGGTAAAAACCAGACCTCACTTTTTTCAAATATTTTTCTTTTGGCAATTGGCAATTATTCTGTGGGGTGAAATTCTGGATGCATGTAAATTCTTCTTAGCACCCTTTCATGAAGTTGATTCTTGTCTATCTCATTGATGGTCAATGATAATTTTCTAATTCTTTTTTATTTAATTAGTATTATTCTATAAGGAAGAGCTTTCACTTATAATATGCACATGAACTAGAGTTCCTCCTAGTATAGCAGGTTAACCATTTAATTCTTTTCCTTAAATTACAAATTTTCTGAGTAAGGCCTTGGGGGCAATGATTATTTCAAAAGATGGCAAATGAGTTTTCTTTTTCTTTTTCTGAAAATAAATAGGGACAATACATTTTTATTTTCATTTAGTCCTCTTTAAAAATTCAATTATAGTCATTCTTTTTTGAGCTCAAATTGTCCCACGTGTGGTCAGTGGGAACCCCTTCAAGGCAATCTTCTGTGTCCTTTTAACATGCCCCGTTAGTTTTTTAGCACTTGTTTGACTTTCTAGGTATAACAAGATAACTCAGATCCCTCCTGTACTTTCCCTGCCTCAAACCTGGAATCAGCCACCTTTCCTAAGAGGCTTCCGTGGAGAAAGCATTCATAAACCAAGGTCTGGGTGCTGTCAGTGCTCACTGCTACTGGCCCGTCTTTGCATTTTGGTCAGTACAAGCAGACAGTTAGGACATATTTTGAAAAATATTAGGACATATTAATACTTCAAATTTAAATGTCATTGCATAGAATTCTTTTCTTAACTTCTTTGATTTTCTATTTGTGTATCTTTTTTGTTCTGTAATTAATTTTGTATATTTTGGTTTCTGATAACATTAACATATTTACCTATTTGTTTTATATTGCAATGAGCAGATATAGTTTCAATTTTATAACCTATGAATAAAATAACCATGTGACACTTAAGACATTTTTGAGGTTCTTTATTTTTCACAGAATATATTTCACTAAGGATGCACAATGATATTACTCTGCTAAAAAACACTAGAAATAATTATATTCTTTGTAAAGTTACGTTACCTTTAATATACACATAGGGCCATTTGTTTCCATTTGTTTTCTCATTAAACATTTTATATTATTTCACTTATTTTTTTCTTTCTCTGGGAGCATCCTGTTGTATTTTTAAAATTTAATTCCTCACAGTCTTTTAACCCTTTTAAAAATATCTCTGGTCTTTGGGGAATGGGATGGTAATAATGGTACTATAATTATCTTGCTCAACCTATTTTGAAATTTACTGCTAAAGATCAGGGAAAATAGTAAGACTAATAAACAAGTAAAATATTGACAAAAAAATCAGTAAAACTGAGAGTTTCCATAAAATAAAACATAAGGCTTCCACTTAATGAAATATAATGCAGCTATGAAATGTAAACCAAAAAGAAAAAAAGCTTATAAAAACAGGGAAAAAAGATGGTATTGCTGTGATTAATTAAGGAAGTCTATATACAGTTGTATATGTACTGTGATTATAAATATGAGAATATTTCCTAAGAAGACAAATTATTTTGAAAGGAAATACTAAAATATAAACTGTATTGGGATTATGAGTATTTTAATTTTTTTCTATTTCTCATTTTTTATAGTATTGTGATTATTGGTAATGTGATTATTTTATTTTTAGCTTGAAAATGGTATTCTAAAATAAAAACAAAATCTAATATATTTTTTAAAAGTGCAAAACACTGAATGTTGGCTACAGTGTCCCCCCCAAATTTATGAATTACTGCAGGGACTATAATATTTTAACCTTAACATCATCAATTAGCTAACAGGTTATTAATAATCATGGGAAAGCATTGAAAAGTACATATATAGAATGGGTGGTTTCAAAATCAGCCTGAGCAACCTTGTGAAGCCTCATCTTATTTTTAGAATAATCTCATGAATGTTTACTTCAACCAAGAAAAGAAATAACAGGATCATATAAAAATTACAGAGTAAGATTGGTACAGAGTAAGATTACCCGAGGATTGTTGAAAAATAGCATGTGGGAAAATGGGACTACATTATATATCCCAACCATCCCAGGTTTTGTTTGTTTTCTTATAAACTTCCTTACAATAAATTGGAATGGGAGTTTACATCAAAATGGCTGAGTGGGAAATTCCGTCTTCTGCTCCAAACACGAGGAAATTCTAAGACAGAACATACACATTTATTTAAACTTAGAACTGAGTTTTAATATGAGAAAAGGAAATCTCTAAGTCACAGGAATAACAAGGAATGCAAAGTTAAAAGGCCCAAGGGGGCAGAGTAGATTCTCTATCTTGGCTGAGCTGGGTTTTCATGTTCTAAGAAGGAGGGGAAAGGCCCAAGAAGTTTGGGTGTTGGAGTGCTGAGCCTGAAGTCCCTGAAGAAAGCCAGGAGCATCCACACTTGGAATGGGGACTAGAAAATCTCAGTCCATAATGTTTGGAAAAAGACAAGTAAACAAGTGACTGATAGGACCCATTGGAGGAAAAATGATGGCAACAAGGCATCAGAAACCAAACCCACACCATAAATGCGTACAGTTTCCAAATTCACATTACCCCTGTGAATGGGTATCCAGCATCAATAAATCAAAGCAAACACTGTTAAAAAATTGATAAAACTCATGGAATCCCAGCAGAAGCACAGCAAATTCACACTGTTTAGATTCTCTATAACCCAAGGCAGGAGTGAACCCTATGGGCAAACAATTCCCCCGGAACATGAACTTGAAGTTCAAAATTACAAACTACTCAAGTAAAATGAAGCATTTGTTCACCCTTGTAATTCAAG
Source organism: Pteronotus mesoamericanus (assembly GCF_021234165.1). Taxonomy (NCBI): domain Eukaryota; kingdom Metazoa; phylum Chordata; class Mammalia; order Chiroptera; family Mormoopidae; genus Pteronotus; species Pteronotus mesoamericanus. The sequence goes on along the minus strand of NW_026555105.1, from coordinate 27,636,441 downwards.
GTTGCCAATGGCAACTGGAATATAAAGAAAATGAGTAAAATAGTGATCAGTATATTTCTAGGGCAAAATAAAAAAACACTTGAGTCCTAAATAGAAATAATTTGGATAGTGCTGCCAATATAGAAAAATACAGTTAATTTACAATGGATGTAAATTCCCAATGCTTTAAATCAAGTGCTAGAGTATGGTGCATGCCTAATTTTTGGCAGGCTTTCCTAACTGAAAATGAACATATTAAATTTAATTTTTTTTAAACAAATACTAACTATCCTGTTGCAAAGGATTAGGAATACAAACACAAATTAAACTGTTGCCATAGATTTAAACAAGTGGATAATTTAATGAGGAATAAATAAGATTCTCTCTATAAAGTGTGCTGTATTTTACCAAATATGACCAAATATGCTCAGGAATAAAAATGATTGTGAATGAGGAAAGCAGTTTTTATTTTACCAAAATGATTAATCATAGATAGTTCAGAGATATCCTGTCAAACTGAAAGTTACACCATCTTACTTGAAATACCAAAAGGTGGTCTAAATTTTGAAGACGCATGCTCTGAGCTAAGAAAGCTAGGGGACTTGTTTTATAACCTTTAGTGATTAATTAACCATCAGTACATTATTAACAATCATTCTTTATATAAGGAAATGAAAGCCTCCCACCCAAGGGGTCAAGTGCAGAATCAAGAGCGGACCACTGCACTCTTGCCTCCTGATCCAGGGCTCCATCTTCACCATTTCAGGCCGGACCCTCACTTTGTAAAAGCAGGATTAGTGAAGATCTCAGTTATCCAATATTCTTCTATGTGTTGAGAGAAGAAGAACAGATAACTCCAGTGTATTTTTCTTGCCTGACTAGGATTTCAAAGTTGCTTTCACATAGTAAGGAAGGGAGGTTCCATGGCATAGGGTCTTACTGACATGGGCTCCCTTTAATAGTGGAGCACAGGTTCATGGAAAACAAGAACGATCACCCAGCTGCAGTTAGCCTGGTCTATTTCCCAGCCTTCACTGGGCTTTTTGTATTTGCACCTGTCATGCTTGGAAGACACTGGCTTTTCATGGCCCCCTATGTAATTCTTCAGTTTAGGATCTGTTTATTTGGCCAGCTGGCTGTTTTCCTGTTTGCCATTAAGTGCAGTCTAATTTAATCAGATTATTTCTGTAAAGAGGCAGATACAATAAGAAAGGATAAGCAAATTAAAAATTGGAGTAAGGAAAATATCCTAGCTTAAAAGAGAGAAGAAAAATCTGTTGGGCTAGAACCAATCACATAAATATTGCTACTAAATTGCAGAGAAATATAAACCCATACAAATAATTATGGTGATATAATTATGGTAATAATTATAATTTATTGAGTGCTTATGGTGTGAGAGGTGCTGTTTTTAGGACTTTTCATGTATTAACAAATTTAATACATGTATAATAACATCAGAATCTCTAAATGGACATATCTATAGGGACCAAGAAACAACATAAATCTGTGAATCAGGTTTGGTATAAGGCAATAGAAACATACCGAGAATTGTGGCCAACTGAAATTGTATTTCATATTTAAAACACTTAAATTAAAAAATGTTAACATGTACCAAGAGCCAAATAAAAAGCTCAATTTAGCCTGCGATTCACCAGTTTGCGGTTCCTAATTTAGCTGCACTGCAAGGAGCAAGAGCGTGGCAGCAAAGGGCGATTAATGTCCACTGGGGAGAGGCTAGGACAGACAGCACCAGAAGAATCCCATTCTCTCAGCCACATAAACCCTAAATGGATCAATAAAAAGCCTCAAGTCAATTGAAATAAAAGGTCACACAAAAGCTAATTATTTTTAGATGAAATGTGTATTTCTCTTCAGTCCAGTGGAATGCCACCAGCAGGGAAGAATTGAACTTATATTATTAATTCAATTTCTATACTAAGTCATATTGGAAGGAAATGTGTATAGTGCAAATGGTGCTGGCCACCATCTCAGATAAATGGGAGACCCTCCTTGGGAAGTCTTAGCTGGGGTCCTTTAAGACATGTCAAGAAGTGGTCTTTGAAGACTTTCCAGGGAGGTCCCACCCTTGCCTGGATCTTTGAAATCGGTGTCTCCTCATCTTCACATATCTTTGTTTTAACGCCCTTTAGAACTTCCCAAGTGTTAGTAATTACCCACCTTAAGCTCTAGCAAAAGCCACTCTTTCTTGACTTAAAGCCTGTGAATCACATTTGAGAAACAAGAGACAGGCTGTCAGATGTCCTAGAATGAACTCATCCGTGTCTCTGGAGAACGCCCTTCTGATCACCTAAAATTAGTTTTGGTTTTTCTTTTTCTTTTTATAAATGTATATTTCAAGAGTGGTTACTGTACTAGGATTTTATCAGGATAATTGATTTTGATGCTTAGGGAGAGAGAATTTCCTAATTATATAGTCACTCCTTCTAAATATGATGTTTAGCCTCCTGTTTAAACTGCTGTGGTTTTAGGTTGGCCATTTACAACTTGATCTGAGAGGCAAGCAGACATTTGTTCTCTTGGCCTAACGGGGGTTTTGAGAAGCCTGATTGTCATGCCTGAATTCTCCATCCAAGGTAAAGCTGGAGACTATGATGAAGTTTCTCAGAGAGAGCAACCGAAACAGGGCCAGGTAGAAAGGTAAATGAATGACAGAGGCCAGCTGAGGACTGTGCTGGTTGCAGAGAGCATTTTTCTGTAACAGAGAGCAGCCATCCAATTTTGCCAACTAGATTGCTACCACATGTATGCCCCAGGTTGCCACATATTCTGACTTTTGGAAAGAAGCTAGCAATTTGGATTTTCATGTTAAAACTTCTGGTGTGTCAATGATGGCATCTACATTAGAAATTAAAAATAAAAACACCAGGCAGTCAGTTTGCAACTTTTGGATATCTGCATAGTGTGTTCCTTGGGTTTGTCCCTTGACTTGATAGATAACTACCAAAGTCTGCCGAGGCCTCCCCAAGCGGGGTTTAGACTCCATCCTCGTTGCTGCACAAATGGAGACATCACTACATTGTGCTGGTGTCCTTAATTTAAACTGGGGGTAAGCTTTTGACCTTCTCCTATGCAGCTCCTCTGGAAGGCACTTGTTAAATAATTCAGAACTCATTCCATTTTCTCATTTCCTCATTGATCAAACAGTGGAGATGTGGGCATGCTAAACCCACAGGGTTTGGAATGGGAAATCTGATAAACCTCATTGCAAGGTGCTTTTACTGAAGTTCTCCTTTGTAAATCCTCTGGCCAGAACCTTCTGCTGATAGATCCACCCCCACCCCCTTTTTCCCAATAGGTCTTCAGAGGTGATTTGGAACAAAGTGTTTACTGTACTGCCTTTCTCTTTGGGATCCTATATGAGTGGTAGTCAGTTTAGAGTAATTCTGGCATAGCAGATTTAAATTTCATTATCTTGGCTTACATTGAAGAAAATGACTAGTTATCCCACAACTTTACATTGCCTCCGGTGCCTGGTTGGCAGCTGCTCAGACGAGGGCAATGTTGCACGAACTCTCCCGACTGCTGCAGCCAGGGTGGCCATCTGACCACTTTTTTGCCAATGAATGTCAGTACAGGGCTGTTCAGAGGCACATGGGGCATCTATGCTATCTCTTTCCCTTTTCCAATAAGGTCCTGGAAGAAGGCAGAGCCTCATTATATAAAGAATTTCGTTTTCTGAGTTACCATGTGGATGCATGCAGTCCAAGCAGAATCACCCACATTAGACTGTTAGAAGAATAAATAAAATTCTATTGTATGAAGCCAATGACATTTTGGTGCTGCTTGTTATAGCAGTTAGTGTTAATGTTTACAATACATTCTCACATATATAATCTGTGTTGCAGAATTTACATTAAAGTTATGGGAATAATGAATATATATGTTGACATAGGAGCATTTCTCCAGTTTATGATTCATCTTTATTAGTCCATTTTTATACCACAAAGATGGCCTCTTAAAATTGCTTGGGGCTTGTTTGGTTTTTCTAGATATAAAGTAGAATTAAAGAATAATCTTAACAATAAATCTTAAATACTTTATAGCTACTTTACAGCCATAAGAGAAAAAGAGCTAGTATTAGGAAACCCTGGGACATTATTACTTACCATCAGTCTTGATCTATTTCTCTTTTACAAAGAAAGTGCAGAAAGGAAAAAAAAACCCTTTCTTACATTGTTATAACTGAATTAAAGTATATATAGAACCTAGGGTATATGGCTCTAATGAAGTTATTCTTGTAAGGACAGGAATGGGTGGCTTCAATTATTATTGCAAATCAGTGTTAAGATATCATTTCTTTTGCTTTGATAATAAGGCAGAGCTAGTCGGCTAAATCTTTCTGCTTCCACCTGTCCATCAGCTAACCATCTCCTAGCATATTCAGGGTGACCAAAAGTATGTTTATAGCTGTAATGCAAATAAGTAATACAATAATTAATAAATAAGAATACAAGAATAAACTCTATGTTTTGTATACTCACAGCTGTAAACTTACTTTTGCCAGCTCCAGTATAACCCTGTGGTTGCTTCCCAAAACTTGGGTTATTACTTCCAAACATGTAATCTAGGGGATTAAAGGCTTACCTGATGGATCAAAAGCATCCTTACTTACACAGAAATAAATGGCTTTAGGGAAAGCCACCGATGACAGAAAGATCTACTAGGTTCTACCAAGCCTGTTCTCATCCTCAGTTGGCCTTGTTAGCCAGAGAGCCATCTTAATCTTAAATCATGGAGCATAACCCAGTACTTGCAGTACTGAACTGGACAGCAAATGTCATTGATTCACGGCTCATTCTCTATATTTACTCACTTTTCGTTTTTTGCCTTTAATCACTCATATATTCATTAGTTTACTCATCCATTTATTTAAAATTAATGGAGTGCCCTTCTATGTACATGGCATTGTGAATACTGAGAGATGTGAATGAGACACAGCCCTGGTTTCATGGATTCCCCAGACCTTGTAGGGTATGTGAGACACAAAACAATAATGTGATACGCTGAGAGAAGTACTACGATAAAGTTATAAGCAACATACAATAGTAACACAAAGGAGGGAGTGTCTACCTCTCCTTGGAATCACAGGATAAGAATTACCTAAGCCCAGAACTACTGGACGTCATTAAACTCCAGTCCCTTGCACACTTGTCCCTGTGACCGCCACTTAACTTTATCAAGAGTCCATCTGTGCCATTTCTCCATTACTCTCTGCAGCACATCTAACTATATCCCAAAATAACTAAAAAAGGAAAAACATAAAAACTCTGAATCATTTTTTAAAAATGGGATGATTTTGTCTAATTGTATGCTAAGTTGGCTAAACACTGTAAAATTTAGAAATATCTCTTGATATAGCAGAAACCAGTGACCAAGCAATAATAAAAAACATTATTACATGCATAATTGTCATAGTCCTATATAAAACCCCACTCAGAAAACTTACCAATCTAAGACAGTAAGTTAAAGTTTATTAGCTGGCATATATTACATGTAAAAATTACAGGGGGTTTCCTTAAAGTTTTTGGATTTATGCGCCCTACTGTCTAAAGCATGTTGATATTAATAAACTTGCTGATAAACTACTTGAGTTGAAGATCCATCATAAATCTTCCCGTGTTAATGTTTAGGTTAAAAAATATCCATTCCTTTCTGAATATACACAGATCTAACTGGCCTTGAAGAGGCCATTAAATTAAATTCAAGCAGCAATTCAAGTAAATTTGAATTTGGATATATTTTGGTTCCTATCAGATAGACCTTAACCTCAGGGGTCATATATAATGTAACAGGAGTCTAAACTGCTGTGAAATTATTTTCATGGAGAAGAGAAATTGATGTACAGGAGGAAAGACAGGCTGTGGCTGAAAGGCGCCCAGCATAACAATGATGCACATTCCCCCCTCTCCATCCAGGAGCATGTGGAACAGAGGAATGAATTCAAATGCCAGTTGCTTCTGGTGTTTTGTTACATAACATTTCAAGGGAAAGAAAGGCTATTAGAGAAAAATTATGCTAAACATTGAGATAAAGAAATAATGTATGATATAGTGAGCATATTCAAAAGCAGTTTATCCCATCAAAAGAAGACGAAATGTATTCCACAAGAAGAAATATATTATTGCGCTGGATTTAATAACAGATATAATGATATCTTTGAGAAATGGCTTTTACATTAATTTAATATTGAATAACAATACTGGAGATGTGATTTAGGTTTAAAGGAAAAAGTTTCTGTTTTAAAACAAGTAAATGTATATTTTCAATGTTTTTAAAATAAATCAGAAGTTAAATTTGCTTATTAGTCTGCCTTTAAATCAAATGCTCTGTTTCAAAGAAGATGACCCATTTCACCAGTTAATAAATTATTCTACATTTACATCTCAAACAAACACAGTGAGTGCATTGTCCTTTACTAACAGCCTCGTGCTTTGATTACTTCACTAATATAAATACACAAATTAAACTTGTTTGCTTTATACAAGAATGTTTGCATTTCATACTTAAGAGCCAAATGCTGTCAACATTTTCAAGCAGAAATGCCACTAATTAGGACATAAAAGCTGATTTAAATACAGTCTTTTGGGTTAAAATATAATCAAGAGGAAAACTGGTGGTTTGGCTGTCTTTCCTCTTTAGTCATTCATAAATTTCTATTCACCTTCTTCTCCTACTCCCCTAAAATGTTTATTTTTATGTCTAATATTTAATAATTTGTAATATTTAATAAATGAGTAACCAACTTCTTTGGCAAATATGTAAATGAATAAAGTTGTGAATTTGCCTATCAAGTCAAACATGAACATCATGAGGTTACGCACTCGTTTAAGAAAGTTACGTCTATCATGACGTCCCAACAATGAGTTAAACGTCAAGCAACTGGTTGAAATTATGTAGTTTCCAGTTGAACTTGAAAACTAGTTAATGGTTATCTTAGCAGTGCATAAACTCTTACAGTAAATTCTCTTAAGGAATCAGGAAAATATTATTTAAGAAACAAATGAGAACACACTGATAATATACTGATTCCTTAAAGAGAGTAGTCTTTAAGATGCTTTTCCTGATTCACCCAGCTAGAGTCCCTGAGGAGGTGTGTGATTACTTTAATTAACCGTTAAACTGACTAATGAATATTTACTGAGCACCTACTAATGTAAATGATTGGCTTCATGGTAGTTGGTATGGGGACCCCTGAACAGAATATAACATTTTTCTCTTAAGGGCTAGAAACTTAAAATACAATTAGTGATCCAAGGCAAAGTTATAAAATAGCATGAACTAGTCACAGAAGGTGAATTGCCAACCCAGAAAGTATTATTGATTCAGGAACTGTGAATCATTGTGGGGAAATGAGCCTCTGAATTAATCCATGAAACCAAAGCCTCCAATTACCACACATGAAAACAAACTAATTGCTTGTTTCGTAAACGCAAAGGTTTTCTTCCATGACGCCCTTAACAACTATTCTGTAATGGTTGTTAAATAACAATGTCTATATTACTATGAATATTTACTGAACATTTATTACATTCTGGGTACTTGGTTAAGGGACTGGCATGGGTTAGCTACATGGATTACCTCTTTGAATTCTCACATTATTCTGTGAGGTAAACACTAATATTTAATGGCTAAGTGACACAGCCAGTCATACTGGTAAGTCATGAAGTCAGAATTCAAACTCAGTTATACTTATGCCACAGTCTGAACTATGTATAATTACCTCTCCCACCAAGCATTAGCAAAAAGTCCATATATTTGTATTCCCTCGATGATTCACTAGAATAAAAAGCTGGTAGAAGTTTTTACAAAAGAAGAACAAAGAAAAATTGATAAATATTATGGTAGAGTGAAGAAAAGGATATTACATTCATTTTTCTTCTCTTCCCTGGTCTCCCTCAGCCAGGTCTTACCATATTCAAGTAGACATTTATTCAGTTGAATAATCTATAACCTTCGAACATATTTTACTTGATTTCAATTTAGAGTCTACCCTGGAAAAAAGACCAACAAGAAATACCTGACCAACCTCAGAATTAGAAAGGGATTCTGAAAATGTCCAGAGAGATTTAAAAAAGAAAGGAAAACTAGGATTCTTGAATTAACAGAAGACTGAGGTAAAAAAAAAAATTCAAAAGGTTTTCAAAAGATAGCCAGAATGCAATCTCCAGAAGGAAATGTTCTCCGAATTGGTTGCGTGGAATAAAATCACTTTATAAAGACTTGTTACTCAGAATGTGGTCCTAGGACCAGCAGTATCACCCTAGACTCACTCCAGACCCACTGAATCAGAATTTGCGTTTTTAAACAAGATCTCCAGGTAATTCATATGCACATTAAAGTTTGAGAAGCATAGGTTTCAAAATATTGGTTATGATTTTTTAATGTGGATATAAAAGTTTAAGCTGAAAAAGTTTCGGCTGTGCTATTTTGAAATACTTTCTATTTGTCAGCAGATGTTATATGTAAGAAAGTTTCAGATTTGGTGTTTCTTTGAAATAAAGTTACTGAGCAAATCAAGAATGAGCTCACTTTTCCTAAGTGCCAGCCTTAGAAGTGGATGAATCAATTAGCAAGAGGGAGGCATATCTTATCAGGTACAAGTTATGTCATGGAGTTAATAGTAAACAAGAGAAGGGTGTGGACACCAGTATGTGAATGCGATGGCATTGCAGGTCAGGGGGGAGAAAGGAATTATTTACGGGGTAAAGCTTTAAAAATGGTTATTTATATAAATAAATATGAAATGAGATCCTCCCTCAACCATGCACAGAGATAAACTCCAGATAAATTAAAGATTTAGTAGCCAAAACTAAAACTTTTGACATTTTTAATAAACAAATATATTACAGACCTTGGGTTAGATAAGGATTGCTTTAAAAAGCTTCAATATCTAACAGTAAACATTAAAACAGAAATTAAAACCTTGAAATTGAGAAATCTGTTAATCAAACGACACTTTCAGCAAAGTGAGAAACTTATGAACTGGACAAGGATGTTCATAACACACACATCTGACAAGAGCACAGTACCAAGAACAGAAGAACTGTTATAAAGCAATGAAACAAGAAACATTACCCAATGTAAGAAGGAGCAAAAGATACAAATAGGTGTTCTGCTTAAGAAATACATGTGGCCAAGACCAAAGCAACAACGAACAAGCAAAATATAAGGATAGTCATTCTCTTTGATCAGGGAAAGGCAAATAGAGACGTCAATGTGATATCATTTTATACTGAACCTTACTCATACTAAGAAGTTTGCAACCAAAAACAAAACTCTTCAACAGAGTTTTTCTACTAGGGGATATGTACAGAATTGTTTAAAGTAGATCTGCTTATAACAGCAATTAACGGAAATTTCCTAAAATGCCCATCAATAGGAGCATGGATAGACTATAATAATTTGTAGAATAGAAGGTCAGAAGTCAAATCAAACTAGAGTTGCAATCAATCACATACATAAATCATATATACAGGGTGGGGCAAAAGTAGGTTTACAGTTGCTTGTACGAAAAATCATACAATAATTAATAAACACTAATACAAGAATAAACTGTGTTTTACATACTCACAACTGTAAACCTATTTTTGTCCCACCTTGTAGATACTCATAATTAAATTTATTAAAAATTTTTATTCATATACATAAAGTGCATATATCATAAGTATGGTAGATTGATTTAAAAAAACGACCAGATTGCTTCACTCCTTGCTTGTCACTCTTTTTTTGTGAACAAAACATGGCAAATGCGCCACTGTCCCAGTTCTGAGTTTGTTTCTCAGAAGACCTCCTGTGCTTCCACGCCTGCCCTTTGCAGCCTGTGAACAGGCCTGGACTTGCCTTTGGCAGAGGAGCGGCTGCATGCACACAGCCTGTTGTTCTAGCTGAGGCCACCTTAGACTAGGCTAACGCCTGCTGCCCCCAGCCGTGAAAGAGGGTCCAGTCAAGATCAGCAAAGTTGCCTACCTGACCCTCAGCAGACACATGGGTGAGACCAGCTAAGACCAGAAGAATGTCCCAGCTCACCAACATCTGGCTAATACTGACTACTTTTTGCTTTAGGCCACTGAATTTTCAGGTGGTATATGTTATGCAACAATGCCTGATACAATAACTGTATGGATTCGTGTTTTGTCTTTCACAAAGTAAACATTTTCATTTAATCTCATCACCTAGATCAGGAAAGAGAATATTCATTACCAGCACCCCAGAAGGCCCCTCTTACCAACGTCCATCACCAGACGCCCCATCCCCCACCCAATGTAACTTCATACAAATGTAATAATATTGTGTATACTTTTTAGTATTTCACTACTTTCACCCAAGATTTTGTTTGTGAAAATCATCCATTATGTTTATACCATTTTGGATTGTCCTTTCTCCTTGCTGTATAGTATTTACCTGTGTGAATGTATTATATCCTATTTATTGAGGTAACACTTGCTAGACACTAGGCTAGTTCCAGTTTGAGGCTCTTATGAACAGCGCAGCTCTGAACATTCTAGTCTGTCTTTGGTGAATACATGAGCAAATTTCTGTTGGGTTTAGCAAAATATTTTAAGTGAAAAACATGGGTTCCTAAAGATTAGATACAGTATAATACTTTCTTATGATACTTTTATTTCTCATAATGCTATTTTATAAGGTTAAAAACAACTAAAACCAAAAAATAAAGTGTGTTATACAAATAAATATACAATGTACATATATACACATGAAGATATTTGTATAATAAATGTGTAAATACCTACATAAATATAAAAGCATGAGAATTATACATACAAAATTTAGGTTCATGGCTACCTTGGAGGACAGAAGGTGAGAGAGGCAAGGGTGCCTGAGGAGGGAGAAACTAGTGTTCTCGTTTTTGTGTTTTGTAATTATTTCATGGGTATTTATTATATTATAAATAGACCAACAGGGTCTTCCGTGGACCAATGAGAAGGGTGTGTCTTAAACTAAGGATTGTTATTTATTCAGTTCTGTATACCTGATGTCTATTAAATGCATAGGGCTGCTAGATAAAACAGATGATCAGGACTGAAGGGTCCTGAAAAGTCACCAATCCATGTGCTAATTTTATATTTGAAAAGACCCAAGGCCATGAGATTTAAGTGACTTGGCCAAAGTCATTCATATATTTTCATGACTTAAATCAGTGTGAAAAAGTGCACTCTAAGGTAGTATTTTTCCTCTGTGGTTTAAACGTGGGGTGAATTCTGTTTCCTTACAAATCTCATTTCTGATGTTGAAAACGTTGCCATCATAGTCAAGCATCATAGGTCTCAATTGTTTCTTAAAATAAAATGTTCTTGCTTTCTCCCATTTGAAGAGTATTTTTTCTTTGAATAAATGTTTTGAATTTTCCTATTCAACCTGCTGCTAGAAGGGTGGGTTGTTTTGTTTTATTCTGTTTTGCCAGCAATGTCATTATCTGCAGCACATTTCTCACATTTCTTAGAAGTTGGAGTGAGCTTTGGAAGGGCTGGAGCTTTGGAACAAGGCAGCTTGGGAACAAGGCAACTTGGCTGTTACAGAGTTCCTTCCCAACTTTAAATCAAGAGGGGGATTTGGCCACAGAATTACAATGAAAATGCTGGCATCGTTTTCCCATTTCTTATTGCTCATTTAAGAACATAACTCAAAATCTACTCTGGCCTTCATTTCTCTATGAGACAATCCCCTAGAATTGGTAAAGATGGGCGAGGGAGGGGACCTGGCCACGGCCACCCCCCATTTCTGAAATGTCCGAATCGTTCTCCTTTTCAATCTTGTGCTCAAAAATGTCAACAGGAAAAGATTTCCAGGTCAATTTTACATTTTGGTCACATCCTTTTAGGAATCCTATGTTTTTTTCCTACTTCCACGACAGAGAAAAATTCTAAATTCACCGTGCACACATCACTTAAAATTTCTCCTATCCCTGTTGTGTTATTTAAACTTTTGCTACATATCAATTAGTTTGAAATAATAAGTCTTTAGGCTATCCATTAATTGCTGCACTGTAGACACGATCTGTATTTAAAATTACACAAGGAAAATTAAGCTGCAGCACGAAGGAGTCTTGGCTAACAGTGAAGGCTTCGTAGCCCTTCAGAGAAGGGAGAGGGGATAATGGGGACAGGGAATACACAGGAGGCTCCTTCCCAAGTTTGTCATTCGCTAGCGTGAGATGTGAAAACAGACTGCTCCAGAGGTAGGCTCTTCTTCCTTGCTTTTCAGTTTTCATTTTGAATTCTTACTGTATTTGGTCATGCTGAGGCAGAAGAAAACAGTGGTCAGCCAAATGTCCTTTTCTAGTAGAAATTTATTATAAATAGTCTAAAGGCAACTCAGCTTCATAATGAATATCCCTACTCCTTTTCCTCCTGCGAAAACACTTCTCTGTCTGTAATCTTGGTTAACTTTGAGGGAGGTGAAAGGGGATAGTGGCGGGGGAGGGGGGGCACAAAAAAGAGGTGTCACAGCTGCCAGCCTTACCCACCGTGCCTTGATTTTAGTAAACAATGTGGTTTTATCAAGAAATACTTTCTGGAAGGAAGAAGGGTGGCAGGACTCCCTGCTGCTTGCTCAGAGCCTAGGGATTTCGGGGTTTGTAAGCTTCCCCGTTCCCTAATCAGAGCTCTGGGCTGTGCTGGAAAATGCCCTCTGTCATCTGTCTGACCCAGTCTCCTCCCACGGAGTAGTCACTTCAGCAATTGGGGACCATGGAATTTTTAAAAACTGGGACGAGAAAGATGGGGAAAAAAGTTATAAAGTGACTTACGGGTGACATTTTTATGCCCTTTCTACCCAAGAAAGCTTACGTTTATGATGTATATTTTGCCTTCGTGTGCTCTTCCCCTTTTCTCTCTGGCTTCTTGTTTTTGCCTCACTATGATTAATCATTTTGACCTGAGGTCTGGCAAAGCCTAGTATTGTGGAGTCGTAACTGCCCTCTAGCGGTGAAACAGTGCATTAACCTACTAGAAATGCTCCCTGACAGGTGTTTCGAGCTTGCGGGGAGCATTTTCTTTGTAAAATAACCCTGTGGCCAGACCCACACAATTATATGAAATGTCTCAGCACAAGAGACTGTTGAGGAGGCGGAAAGAATCCCACTCTGGGTGTCACTGTTTAAGAGATTCATACAGAAGATAATCTAAGGAAATGTTTTCCTTTCTTGTATTGAATTTATACTTTAGAGGCTGTCTTCCTTAAGTCTTTACATTATGCTTTGCAGTACAACAGTACCCCCTTATCCATGGTTTGGCTTTCCACCGTTTCAGTTACTCCCAGTCAGCCACCGTCTGAATATATTAAATGGCAAATTCTAGAAATAAACAATTCCTAAGTTTTAAATTGCATGCCCTCCTCAGCAGCATGACGAAATCTCACATTGTCCCACTCCACCCCGCCCAGGACACAAATCATCCCTGGGTCCAGTGCCTTCGTGCCCTACACACACTGCTGCTGGTTCCTCGGGAACCCTCTGGGTTATCAGGTCAGTGGTCAGAGAGAGACAGGGACCACATTCATATAACTTTTATTACAGTTCATTGTTATAGTTGTTCTATTTCATTTTTAGTTATTGTTATTAATTTCTTTCTGTGCCTAAGTTACAAATGCAACTTTATCATAGGTATTTATGTACAGGAAGAAACAGAGTGTATTTAGGCTCTGTGCTACCTATCTGTAGATTCAGGCATCCACGGGGGTCTGGGATGTATCCCCTGAAGATAAGCATTCAGAGCAGCATTCTTTATAATAGCTAAAAACTAGAAACAACCCAAGCATCCATCAACAGTGGAATGGATAAATTGTGATGTGTTCAAATATTGTGGAACATTGAAAAAAACCCATTTACGGCTACATACAACAAATAAATGAAGCTAAATGCAGAAGATGGCAGACTGTGTCATTTCATTAATATAAAGTTCCAAACTGCTAGAGAAACTGATGTCTATATTAACTGAAGTTAGAATGGTAGTTAGTTTAGGAGGGAGGCTGTATTGATTGCATTGGAGCATGAGGGACGCTTCTTGGTTGCTGATAATATTTTGTATCTTGATGTAGGTGGCAATTATAAAACTTAAAATAATCGGTCAAGCTCTGCCCTATGACTTGGGCATTTAATTTTTTTCTCTGAGGTTTTCACCAATGGACTAATAACCTACTGTATTGCTTATATGACTATCACTCTTTTGGTAAACGCTCCTTTTTTTTTTTCTGGATAAGCCACTTTTCAGGAACTTCAATATGTGTATGTGTTTCTAGATTGCCTTTAAATTCATGCCGTTGGTAGAAGTTATTGGGGATATTTGCACTCACTAGCTGGGTAAAGCTCACCCACCTCCCTGGCCCTAGTCTCTCCACTGGTCATACATACTGTTGCACTGTAAATGACAATGTAACTTCTGGCCACACTCCAGGGCTGTGACAAAATCAGAGCTCACTGCCAGAGCACTTAGGGGCCATACAGCAGGGGCTGTTTGGAGGAGACCAGGCTGCCTGTACCTATTGCCTGTGGTATCTAGCACAGGACAGGTAAAAATGGCTGCTTCCAAGTATAAGAAAACAATAAACATCATTCAGAGGGGAAAGGGTGGAGGAATTCAGAGAGCAAACTGTGCTTTTGAAGGTTTGTGGTGACTTCTGGAATATTCCAACCTTAGTATATAAACATGACCCTTCTCACATTTAACCAATCAACCCCAGAAAAAGGATGTGTCTTTTTACTCACAGCTTGCTCTGTGTCTGGGAACAGCCCTCTGCTCGTAGGATATCTGAGAAGGGAGTGGTGAGGAGAGTGGATTGCCCAGAACCACAGGCCCATTTTGAGAACACTGAGACCACCAGCTTACGGCCAGCTGGGTCCTGCATGTGTTAGGATCTCCATTTGGGGGAAAAAGGCCCTGATAGCAGTTCCAGAGCAAGGAGAATAAATAAAGTAATTGAACAAGTGAGCAGAGAGCTGTTCTGGGGCAAGAGCCAAAGGCCGGCCTTAGATTCTCACTTGGTTAGAGGGAGTGGGGTTTCCTGCCTCTGTCCCGGAGTCTGGATTTGACACTGATGAAGAGGAACGCTTTTTGTAAGGGGCAACTTTCTCAAGATCCTCACTTAGGTTTCAGAAAAACAATCAACACTTATTTTGAGGGACCTAACAGGAAGGTATTTACCAATGTTGGTAGCTATGGTTTAGAAATGATGCTTCGTTATCCCAGATGGGGCTGAAATGACAGACTAATTAAGAGACAGAGGAGCATAAAACAAAAAAGGGAATGGGGATGGAAGCACAGGGATGATGGCTTCTGATAGATAGCAGCGGCCGGTGACCATGGCAGACATCACTAACCAATCGCTGCAGTCTTTCTGGGGCAGCCCAGATAGCCACTGGATTCTCTGTGCCCCACGGACCATCTGCCTCAGGATCTCCTCGGGGAGACTATGAATGAGACTCTCGGGCCACCCCAGACCTCCTCTGCGACCCTTAGATCTGGGTAAAGGGATCCATTCCTTGGGCTACCACGGTCCGCTCAGAGCCTCCTTCATCCACGCACTCCTCGCGGGGCATGCTCGCCTGCAGACACGGCCTCCCTCCCCAGTGCTGGGGTACTCAGGTTGGGTATCATAAGAAATATATTGGGTCTTTGTCTCCTGTTCTTGGCAAGGAGATCCTAAAACCCTTGGAATTTTCTAAGTGACAGGAGTGTTTTGTTACTTCTAATAAATCCCTTTCATCATGTCTGAGTTTGCACTACTAAGATGACTTATGGCAGGGGCCCTAGATAGCCTCTGGGTGGGGCTGACCTCCAGAAAGACCAAGTGATTTCAGCACCGCCCCCCACCAACCTCCAGGGAGGGGAGGGTGTATGTAGTTGGAGAGTTAGCCACACTCTTGGACAACAGTGTTCAGTTTCCAGGCTGGAGAACGCGTCCACTTCCTGGCAGGGCGGTGTGCTCCCACCCCAGGGACAGATGCTCCGGCCCTGGACCTCGGCTCACAGACCGCTCCACCCCCTGCCCACGCTTACTCTTTCTAACAAACCTGCAGACTGAAGTGCCTTCTAAGTTCTGTGAGCCGTTCTAGCAAATTCTCAAACCTGAGGAGAGGGGTGTGGGAATCCCCAATTCATAGTGGCTGGTCAGAAGAATGGGTGGGCTGAGACTTGCAACTGGCATCTCAAGTTGAGGCAGACTTGTGCGACGGAAGCTTGAAGCTGTGGAGTCTGTGCCAGCTATGGGTAGCCAGTGTCAGAAATGAATTGAATTGTGGGACACCCAGCTGGCCTCAAAAAATTGGTTGCTGTTGGAAAATACTCCATGGGGATACCAACATGTCCTTCCAGATTGGCCCGAAGACCCCTTTCCAGTACTCATAGTCTTCTCTAGTCAATCCTCCTGAGGGCCCACCTTGCAGTCATTTTGCATACACCTCAGTCTAAGGGATCACCAAGGGGTGGACGTTTGAAAAGGAGTAAGGACAGGCCTTGGGTGTATGTTCTGGCTGTTCACTCCTTTCCACAAAAAGATCCTTCATGGTAAAGAAAGAACAGGGAGGGGTGGAGCTGGGGAAGAGAATAGGGAAGTCTAGGAGCTGGGGGTTTCCTTTTGCCCCTCAGGTCCTGCAAAAATTAGGAGGCAGGTGGTCTTGACCTTCTGAATCAGAATCTCTAAGGATGGTGGCTGAGAATCTTGCTGGTGTGGTCACAAAATTTATTTAAACAGCAATTCTCATTTGTGACTGCACATTAGAATCACCTGGGAGCTTTTGAAATGCCCAGGCCTGGGGCCAAACCAGTGATGTGGATTTTGGGGGAGGGGCAAGAATCAATATTTCTCAAAGCTCTCCAGGTGACTGAGAGCACTAATGAGAATAAGAAGGCAGATGAACAGGCGTAAGGTTCATGGGCAAGGAGTCGGTGTGATGGAACTGGGGCTTATGGAAGATGGGGGTTCATGGCCTTCCTAAAGCGACAGGCTGATGGCTGCCGCGCATGGAAGAAGGCCCACCCTGGCCAGCTCTCCCATTTTCAAGGGAGGCGTCAGGTGCTTATTTGAGATTTCTCACATTGTCAATGTTAGTAGCTAATTCCGCACTGTGCAGAGCAACACTGTGCAGCCATGTGAAAGCCACTGCCAGGAGTTGGTGTTGGGGCTGCTGGTTTGGGCTTCTGGTTAGACTCGTCCTATTTAGGGTGATCGGCCCATGGACCGGCAGTGTCGTCATCATCGCCTGGGACCTTGTTATCGAGTCAGACTATAGAGATGAATGTTATAAATCCACCCTGACCTCTTGAATTAGCACCTGCATTTTAATAGGATCCCCAGATGATTTGAATGCATATTAAAGTTTGAGAATCACTGATTAGCAGGTATACCAATATGGTGCTAGCAAAACCCAAACTGTAGGTGTGATTCCTTTGTGTGCTACCAGATTAGCTGGGTTTCATGATGATTGAGTTACATACTCCCCATGTGCGTCTTCAGTAATAAGCGCCTTCCCTTGGGGAGATGTCACATCCAAGTGTACCTACCTCCCCATTATGTTGGTCATTTTCTCCTACCCTTTTGAAAGGCGAAATAGAAGAGAATTCTCCTTTTCATTTTTTAAATTAACATTTAATTGTCCTTCAGTCCCCACAATGTCCATTGAAGCCCTTGGAAAGATTCATTTTAAATGTCAGGTCCCTGCTCCCAACGCATTCACAGATTTGCTTTCTCTCAGCATACTTCTTTCCCTCAGCGCTTTTGTTATCCTGATTATGTTCTTATCATTATAATTCAACTTAACTGATGAAAAGCAGGCTTTCAAAAAAACCTGTCCTAATGGAAAGAGAATTGACTTGGATGGAAGTTAGCAAATTACAGCTTCAAAGTAAACTTCTTTTTATCTGGGTAACAAATGCAATTAAGTTCATTAGGAAAAATCAAGCTTGCAGGGGAGTTTTATCAATTTTATTAATCATTTTAGACTAATAAACCAAACTTTAAGCCCTCTGGGTTTTTTTTTCTATTGTAATTTCTGTCCTCATTTTTAGTATCTGCTAACTTCTACTTTCTTTACATTTAATATGCTGTTTCTTGAGATGGAAGCTTAGAGCACTAAGTTTCACCCTTTCTTCTTTTCTAACATATGCACTTAAAGCTATGTGTTTCCCTACAAATACTGCAAAGCTTCCATATAGTCAGTCTGTTGTATTTTCATTATTGTTCAGTTCAAAAAATGTTCTTGTTTTAATTTTGATTTCTTCTTTGACCCCTGGGTTATTCAGTAGTGTCTTGATTATTTTCTAAATATCTAGTTATCTTTCTGTTATTGATTTCTAGCTTAATTCCGATACGGTCAAAGAATATACTCTGCATAATTTCAACAGTTTGAGGTTTTGAGACTTCTTTTACAACCTAACACAGTCTATGTTGGCAAATTTCCAATATGGGCTTAAAAGAATATGTATTGTACTGTTGTTAGATGTAATGTATTAAATGTGTGAATTAGATTATGTTGGCTACTGTGCTATTTAAATCCTCTAAATCCTCATTGATTTTGTTTCCTTGCTTGCTCTGTTAGTAACAGAGAGGGGTATGTTAAAATCCTCATCTATGATTATAGATTTGTGCAATTCTCCATGCAATCATCTACCAAAAGAAACCTACTGTAGTTGTTTTAATATCAGAGGTATTAGCTTTAATTCAGCCCTGAACAACAGGACTTACTGAGATAATGGAAATATTCTTTGTGCTATCCCATAGGGTAGCCATTAGCCAAGTTGCTGAACACTTGAAATGTGGTAAGTGCAGCTAAGAAACTGAATTTTTGCCCCGGTAGGGTGGCTCAGTTGGTTGGAGTGTCATTTCCTACACTCAAACATTGTGGGTTCGATTCCCAGTCAGGGCATATATTAGGTTGCAGGTTTGATCCACAGTTGGGGCACAGCCAATTGATATTTCTCTCTCACATGGCTGTTATCTTTCCCTTCCTCTCTCTCTAAAGTCAATATACATATCCTTGTATGAGGATTAAAAAAAAGACACTGAATTTAAAATGTGTTTATCTTTAATTAATTTAAATTTAAATAGGTACACATGGCTAGTGGCTACTGTATTGAACAACATTATTTTAAAGCAAGAAAAGTGAAAGGTGGGCATTTTATATTGATAAAAGGGTCATTTTAATAGTGAAGTATAACAGTGCTAAATATATGTGCACACAACAATTATACCTTCAAATCATATAAAGCAAAAACTGATGGATTCAACATGCTTACATATATCCAGAGAGACAACGCTTACAACACGGGCACTTTCAGGATCTTTCCCGCCTCCAAAATGCCAGAAGTCTCTAGTCACCAAAAGACCTTGTGATCTATTTTCTTAAGAAGAAGAAGAGAGATCTGGTGTTCCAAACATGTAGCCTCCAAGGAAGCATGAATATATTCAGAGGACACCTAGAGAATGAGCCACTGGAATATGGGGAATGAGAACTAGCCCTGGCATTTGTAAGAAAATTTAGTTTTACTATTTCTAGTATAAAGTTTGCCACCGGTGCCATACTAGTTTTTGTCAGCTGGTCATGAGTGCCACACAGTGCTATCGGCCTTCTGGGCAAAGAGCAGGGCCTCACGTCTTAGAGGGCTGGGCAGTACTGCCCTTGCTCCCACATTCACTCTCAGCCTCCAAAACCACGGTCAGCTCACATATGGCCAGGTTAAGTGGATTTACAGATTACAGTACCCATTTTAACTAAACAAACACGAAGTGGATGAAACCCATTTGACTTGAAATGTAACTAGTGCAACTAAGAAACTGAAATAGAGAGAGACCGTATTAGCAATTATGCAAGTGGTAAACATAAAGAAACTGGAGAAGCTGATGTTTCCCATGCAATCATCAGGCAAAGTAAATCCATTATTTCAAAGCGTCTTCTTAATAATATTTTTTAAAACTATTTCCCTAGTGATACCATATTGTTTTTACCTCATAAGGTGTAAAAACAATGGGGGTATCAATGGAGAATTAGTTTTAAAAATAGCATTATTAAGAAGACACTTTGTAATATGGAATTACTTTCTCAATAGTTAGCACAAACCTTGCCTTAAGTGTATAGCATGTTAATACAAGTGTGAAGCTATTGTAATTAGCAGGCACTTGAAAATGAAGCACCCATCATAAAGTTAAACCTTTATAATTGGTAGAAAAAGACTGAATAAAAGGGGTGTAATGATGCAAAAGGATTCACTTCTTCCATTTCAATCTTCAAATCTATGTGAGGAGTCCTTTTTCCCCCAACCAATGACAGTCGTTAAAATCGAGCATTGAAAAGGAACTAAACTTTAAACTGAAGAGCCAGCACTTTAAATTTTTGAATCAAAGTGTTAAACTGTAAATTTTGAAATTAATGAAGTCCATTCACATATGTGTGTTTCCCTTTGAAGGCAAATAGGTGTTTTGGATCATTAATAAATAATATGAAACACCACTTTCATCTTTATCTCATCCTTTTTAATTATTATGATTTCAATATAATTTAAAAATATATTTATATACTATATATACATTCACTTATATAATGAATGTATATGTTAGTCTAATAATACAATAAGTGAATGAATACATATGCCCAAGTTGGAGGTGAGTACTCAGTTTTTAGGGGAATGCAATCAAAAAGTTTGGATGACATTGCCCTAAACTGGCCTAATATTTAATTTTGTTCTGGCAGGAAAGGAAAAAGCCAATGTCTACTTTTCACAAAATAAAATTTTCCAAAGCCTGGAGGTATTAACTTTGAAATACTGCCTTACAGAGGTTCTGTATATTTATTGTGTAAAAGTTCCTCAAAATTTCTGTCTAGATGATGCTATCAGGTCACGATTGCTTCACAACTTGGCAAAACACAAAAGGTTGAAATATTGCCATTCTCCGAGTTCAAATACTCATACTTTCATCTCAGTGAATTTTGTATGTTTTCTGATATTTTAAAACTCAATGTGCAAGTTAACATGAATTAATATATATTCAGAATTTATAATTCTTCTCTTTCATACTTTAGTCTGTTGTTATACTGAAATACGTCTATTGTCAAGCCCATAAACTATACTTGTTAAAACCTGAACCCATATAATCTCTTTAGTTCATATGAAGTAATAAGAAACCTTCGGTAGAAGATTTTGTATCGTCACAAAGAACTTTACGTGATTTAACACCACACTTCCGAATTAATTGTAAGACTAGGTTACAAATGGTCAGGTCAGAGTCATCAGCAAGAAACGATAACAACAAATAGCTATGACAGTTTATTTGACACAAGGTAAATAAAGGACAGCAAAATTGATCCTAATATTAAAAATACATATTAAAAATATCACCATTCACCTTCTATGTAAGCATTTTTACCAACTGTTTGTTCCTCCCTGTGTTTGAGTGAACTGGCCCTGACCATTCCCTCCAGGCTTTCAGAAGGTTATAAAGTGTGGCATTTGCAGTGGCTGTATTTCATTCTGTTTTATACTGATGGTATCATTTCCTTGTTTTAGCCCAATTTTATTACAGTTTGCAACAGTGATCATGCAGGTCAATGCTTTCAAAATGCTAGACAAAGGGTATTAATTCTAACTAGGACACGGGTTGGAGAATGCTAATGTCTTATTTACATTCACTCCCATATTACTGTACAACAGACCACATCAAATATGTATCTCTTTGCACAAAGTTAAAAAATCAAATTAAAACCTCTCCATACACATTCAACATCCCTAGGAAATGACTCTAAGATGTTACCACAAGCATGAATCACCCAATCAAGGACGTGAGCTCAGAGTCAGTGGAGAAATTGAGTTTGGAAGTACAGAGCCCGATAACCCCACGCCCATACATACAACCATCAGAAATCATGGCCGGCATGGTTTAGAATTCATTTCTTGGCATTTACCCAGGGATTCTGATTTTAATATCAATTAGCACAAGCATGAGAACAGAGATTATAAATCACGAGTGCCTGAACAGGTTTATCGAGGCACTTGCTATAGAGCTTTTGCCAGCAGAAGGATTTGTCTTAAGGAAGGAGAGAGCTATGCAGGCAGAAAAATCTCGGGATTCAGCTGAATACAAAATTCAGAGAACTGTTGATCTCAATGACTATCACTGTGCTGATTTCCTTTTAATAAAGATCTGTTTTGAAAGGAAAAAGGCAAACACATTAGCCTCATGACTCCCACAGGGAAATATAATTTGTCTGTATTTTTAACAGTCATGATGAGGAGTCTGTTTGTTAAAACAGAGCCACAGCTAAAGGTAGTTAAGGTACCATGACAAAGCATATTGTTTTAGAAACAACTCCATAGAATGACTTAATAGGCATCACTCCCACATCTTAAGAAACTGCCTTGTGAGGTAACACCAAGGTACTTCTGTGGATAGATTGCGATCATAGAAAATGCTGATGGAAAGTGTTTTATTATGTTTTTACTTAAAATTCTGGTTGGATGTTATGCCTGTATATAAAATAAAAACTAATTTCAAATTTAAAATGAGAAGTCATTTAGGACAATGGGCGGCTCGGGTCACTTTATTCTTGATGAGATTCAGTCTGGAAAGGTCTCTACCAAATTAAAAAAGAAAATGAAATCAATAAAGGGTTATGTGTTAAATTTGCTCTTACAGTATTTGTGAATTTATTGCCTCCTTCCCCCAAAAAGCATACTGGCCAAAATTTGTTGGGAAGTTACAAATGCTTAGACCTTTAAAAAAGGAAGTCCATGTTTTGCTCAGAGATAATTTGATCAAGCTGGTCCCTTTGCAGACATTTCACTTTCCCTAGGCCTCCTGCAATATCCTTTGTCACTCAACTTACAATGTCCTTTCCCCTGTGTAGCCGACCTGGACCAATCATTTATTTATTTATTTATTTGAGCTCTGGTCTACCAATGGCCAAAGTCACATAGCCTGACCCTTACCTCATCTCATTATTTCACATGGCTATATCATCCTAATTGAGATTACCAATGAATTGAAAATAGGGACCATGTCCTTTCATCTTTAGGAGCTCACACTATTTTTGGATTGGCTGATGGAGGTGCAGGGCTGTGTGTGGGCTCATATAGGCAAAGACCAATTAATGCAGCTCCAGTTCAAGTCTTGAGGTCCCTACAGACTCTCACAGCAGCAACACAAATGCTGGCGAATTCTCATCGGTTCTTTGAAATGTGGCCAGAGCACTGGGGAATATATGTTAAAAAACTACACAGATCAGTCCTGAATACTTTGGAGTCCACAGCTCAAGGACTTATTTTAGAAGTACTAGAAGAAATGTCTAATAAAAAAATGAAAATAAAGTAGGCTTTAGAGTCTGCCATAGTCATGGTTGATGTGTAGTTCTGGTACTTATGTATTGTGAGACTAGTCACTTAACTGTTTTGAGTGTAAGAGAGTGTGCATGTGCATGTGTGCGTGTTAGTATATATTTCCCAGGTTTACTGGGACATGATACATAATATTAAATCAAGATATGACTGGATCTGATGAATCATCCAATCAGAAGGCCTGATTACAACAAAAGGCTGACCCTTGAATCAAAGCATCTTCTTGGTTTTACAGCATCTTCTGGCTCTTGAACTATAACTGGGACACCTGCTCTGTGGATTTCGGACTTGCTAGCCTCCATAGTCATGTGAACCTGTTCCTTATAATAATTTAAAAAATATTTTCTATTGGTTCTGTTTTTCTAGAGAACCAACTTTTTAAAGGTCACCTTCTCAGTAAAGCCTTCCTGACCATCCCATTAAGAACAGAGAAATTCCATTCCCCAAACCTCCCTATTTCTTCAATTTTCTCTGTGGTTTTGTTTCCATCCAACATGCTATATATTTTACTTCTTGCTTGCCTATGCAAACCTCAAAGAAGCAGGAAATTTTGTCTATTTTCTTCCCCACTGTATCCCCAGCACTCAGAAAAATATCTGGCACATAGTGGATGCTCAAAATATATTTGTTGAATGAATGAATTTAAGAAAAAAACAACTCACTAGTTCAAGAATTGCTTTTGATCAACTATTTCCTTTGAGTTCTGTAGATTTCACACATAAAATCTATTAAAAAGGTAATTGTAATGGTTTATTCTACTGCTACAGAGAATATTCCAGAAGTATGTGCAGGAGCATGAAAAGTAGAGAAGCAGACATTAGGGAGGGTACCAAAAATGGAGGGAATAGAATCCATTGTTAGAGTACTAGTTTATTGTGGCTGTTGTAATGTATTACCATAAATTGTGTGGCTTAAAACAACAGAAATTTATTGTCACAGCTCCGGAAGTCAGAAGTCTGACATCAATGTGTTGGCAGGGCTATAAGCTCACCAAAGGCTCTTGGGAGAGCTGGTTCCTTCTCTCTTCCCACATCTGGTGGCTGCCATCATGCTGTGACTTGGGCCTGTGCCACTCCAATCTGTGCCTCTCTGGTCATGTCACCTCCTTCTCCCTGACTGCATCAAATCGCTCGTTGCCTCTCTTATAAGGACATATGCCATTAGATTTAGGGCCCACTTGGGAAATTCAAGATGCTCTTCTTATCATAAAGCCTTAATTTAATTACGTCTCCAAAGGCCCTTTTTCCAAATAAAGTTATATTCAAAGGTTCAGGGAATTAGAATATGGACATATTTTGGGGGACCACCACTCAACTCACTACTGTTCTGATAAAAAATTATATGCTTCCACAGTGACAATTCTTGATTGTGTTGTCCAGCTGCCAACATGGGATGCTTTCTAAGAGACGTGGGCCATTGTCATCAGATAATTAAACTCTCTTAGGTTTCACTAAGGACTCAGATTAATCCATGTGGTAATGTTTTAAACAATTACTTATTATAGTAAAGGTCTTTGCTAAGGAAGTCATGCACTGAAAGCAAGATCAAATATTCCTTTAAACAGGGGGGTCATCTGTGGGTCAGGCTTTCAATTCTCATTCTTTCTTCTTGTTTCTCATAGTCTTATGATAGGGATTCTTACAATCTGGATCAAGAGCTATCATGTGCTTTAATCCAAGGAAAAGGAATACAATGCACTACTTTGCACTCAAGTTTATAAAATGTCGGTGGTCATTAAGATCATCTTTTAAGCAATGGCACTGCCCACAGACATGCGAAGAGATCCAAGTTCAGAATTTCTGGCTGTTTTTCCTGGTGCTGACCTTCCCCTGACATTCAGAATATCTGAAACTTTTAAATTACATTTAATTTATTTTAAAGTATTATAATGGGCACTTTTCAGGACCCAGTGTTCCACAATTTAAGTATCCTATATAACTCTCCATTTCTCTAACTATAAACAACTGTTCTATTTAAATTTTAAGACAACTTAATTTTATGACAGCCAGGAATAATTTCTTTTTTACTGTTTATATTAGAAACACTTAAGTCTCAGTTCTTATCATCCCTAAGTCAATAAAAATATATATCTATTGAAATGTCATTTACAATATGACAAATACCATCTAGTACGTGAATTCTTAAGTGTGAACCTGACTTTTAAAACCACTTAAAATTAATTTTTAACTGGAGAATGGGGAAGTATTTGTGAAATTTATTTTTAAAAATTCATTTATCTAAAAATAAATTGCCATTTGATCTTTTCTATTTTGGGGCTTAGCTTTCAAGAAAAAGAAGTACATTATAATAAAAGGAACAAGTGGGATTTTACTCAATATCCTAGTATCTAAGGTATGTCCTGAGATCAGTATTGATGACTTTTCATTCAGTAGGGTCTCATATGACTCAAATATTTTTTAAAGACTACTTGAAAGTTTAGTTTCATATATTAAAAAGGGTACTTAATTTGATACTTAAAGGGAATGGAGGTAGTGGGTTAGTCTTAATTGTTTTCTTTTTCTTCCCTAATGATTGGTTGAGGAATATTTTATTCTACCAAACATGTATTGGGTGATTCTTAGCTGTGCTTTCTTATCAAAGGCACAAGCACAGAATATCACCATTTTAGGAATTACAGGAATAGCCTTCTGAGTAGTCTGATTCTCCTTTCTAATTCACTGTCCGCATCATAGAGAGATTCTACTAAAACAGAAATTGAACCATGAGTCTTCAGTGGCTGCCATTGTCCTCTGGATAAAGCTCTAAGCCCTTATTTCTCCTTGCGATGGCATGCCTGTTCTGGTCCCATCTTCTTCCTGGGCCTCATCTCTTTCTAGTGTAACGGATTTCTTTCATTTCTTCCAATGGTTCCCTTGCCTTGGGGCAGCCATGCCTGCTGTTCCTTCCGACAGAAACCTCCTCCCACGACTTCCAGAGTGCTCATTCCTACTCACACATTTGTCATCTGCTGGACCTCACATATTCCATAAGACTCTCTTTTATTATAAATGGGCCATTTCTTGGTCTAATGGTTACCAATCAAAGACCACTGGTAGTATAGGAGTTTAAAAAGAGACTTAGAATATGAATACATATTCTATGACAATTTGAAGCAAGACAGGTTGGCTTCTTTTTTTTTTCTGAAAAAACCACCTATCTGGCATTAGATATAGTGTGTGTGTGTGTGTGTGTGTGTGTGTGTGTAAATCTAGCACTTCCAAACTGCTGTTGTAGGTTCAGGAATCTCAATAATTTCAAAACCCTTTCAGTAATACAAATTTCTACTCTAAGAATTTTTTTTTTTTTTTGGTTTTAAAAGAAAATGGTTTATATATTCCTAAGAAGTGCTCTGCTTTCCCCATTCTTTAATATTAAGTTGAATTAAATAAATTGTGCAAGTGTCAGTGAGAAATATAAATGTCAAAATGGCTGATTTTTAACTCTCTTTTACTATGCAAGTATTGTTCCAATGACTCCTTCTAGACATGTATCAACATGGCATTCTACATTGCACCAATTAGATATCCTCCAATCAACCCACAAAATACTCCAAAAACATCTGTTTGCCCAGAACTCTAAACAAAGATATCACAAATTAAAGTAGGTGCATAGAGATCAGGCTCAGAAATTCTAGAGACGGACAGTATGTTCTTTATATTGTACCATGAGGTTAACTCTGGCAGCCAATGGGCAGAACTGACAAGGGAGGTCAGGGGACACACACTGTCAAGGTGGAGACTTGCATTTGTGCCTGAACCAGAGTCATGTCCAAGAAAAGCTGGACAGCATTCCTTTCAGTCATAGACTTTACCTGATGACTGACTCCTTTGAAGTTGGTTAGGCTTAATGCTAATGCTGAGGAATTGGAGGCTTAAGGAAGAAATGCATTTCTTGATGACTTTCTTTTCCCCAGATACAATCTTGTCTATCAACATTATCAAATGGGTTGGTTGGGTTCCCTAGGGTGCACAGGTCAATTCATCTGTACAGAAAATATAATCCTGGAGTCCTCAATAAATTCTCAACAGCCTGTGGCATTTCTAATAGAGAATAACTTAATGACTGTCTTGCATGTATTTAAGCCTGGCTCAATAAGGGAAGAAATATTCTTATCAGTGAGCCCAGTCTCATGAGATGGGGAGAGATGATAGTAATGAGAGCAAATTGATGCTGTGTGGGCTCAGGTCTCACTGACAAAATAATTTTTATTGTCTCAGGCATTTGCCTGAGAGAGGGTTAAGGAGATAATTGGCATTGCTGTCAAGAGGATAGTGGATTTCCTTGTTTCATATTGTCAAACCTTTGAGAGAACCTAATTTGCCTTCTGACAATAGGGAGAGAGTGGATTATAGAGAGAACTGACCTTTATATAGTATCTTTTAAAAATTTTAAAAAGACATTAAGGAAGCTGAGGGTTTGATGAAGCCCTCCAGATTCACATCAGAGGCTCCCTCCGGCATTTCTGGAGCCTCGACACCAGTCCACCATCAAATCCTAACATGCAGGGTATCCGAAGCCATCAGGGATGAGCTCTGGAGACACGTTCCCTTCCTCTGATTTCCTTTTCCAAACGACATGGAAGAGTCTATTAAAATGATTTCTGACACTGCAACCTTCCTTCCTGTAGCTCAAGGGTTGGAAAATTTTTCTGTAAAGAACTAGAGAGTAAACATGTTAGACTTTGCAGGCTATAGGATTTCGGTCACAGCTACTCCCTGCGGCTGTTGCAGGGAGAAAACAGTCACAGGTAATATATAAAGGAAAGGGAGTGGCTGTGTTCAGTAAAAACTTACACAGGGACACTCAAATTTAAATTTCAAATGATTTTCATGTGTCCTGAAGTATCCTTCTTCTTTTGGTTGTTTTCAATAATTTCACAATGTAAAATCATTCTTAGTTCATGGTCTATGCAAAAATGGGCAGCAGCCTGGGTTTGACCCCTGCTCTAGACCAGAGCCATTCAGTGGAACTTTCTGTGATGGTGGGAAGTTGTATATTGGCACAATCCAATAATGGAGAGCCTAGGCACAATGGACTATTGAAATTTGGCTAGCGTGACAAAAGAACTTAATTTTTCATTTTATTTACTTTTAATTAGTACAAATCTGAGCTGCCACCTGTGGCTTTTGCCCACCATGTTGAACATAGTCTTCTTCCATATTTACTTGAAAAACACATTTTTATCTCTTGTCTACATTAAAAGAAACAAAAAATAATTCTTTCACTTACTGTCTGAATTATATAGTTGGTGCTCCTTCTGGGGCAGATCAAAGTTATGGCTTGGTTTTAATTACATAGTGAACTCCAGTGGCTATGTGATAATCTAGTAGCAAGTTGGATACACAAGCTTTGTTGTCTCAGTATTGTTATTACTTTTTGCCCTGGAGGTTACTTGTCATTTCTGTGATGCACTCTTACTCATCCACTCCCTGCTGTTCCTGAACCCTCCTGATTTTCTGCGCAGGCAATAAAATCAACATAAATGAAGCAGAGATAGAGCCCATTCAGACTCTACCACCAAATGAAAAATAATAGACAGTGAAATCACATAGCTGGTGTTCAAACTTGTGCTGCGATGTCTTTGGATTTACCTTGAAAACATTCTTTAGGGAAGAGGTAACAAACTGTGCTCAGTGTTTAATACTGTTTCCCAAGGTCCCCTTGTAGAGATATATTTGCATCCATCTGACATTGATTCATGTATCCAGATGGCAAAGGACGAAGTTGGATCACTTACTGTGTGACCTACTTACAGGTCCAACAATCTGTGGTTTAATACTAAATAAAAGTATTAAGCCTTTGAATTAAAAAATATAGTTTGGTTTGTTGGTTATCTTACATGCAGCATGAACAGTCCAAATGCCGGATGCATCAGTTCCAACAAGCAAGGAGATAAGTGAGGAAGTGATTCCCAGGCCAGGGGATAAGATATGTGGTGGGTGCCACTGCCCACCCAGGGGCTGACAAAAGTTACTGAGAACCAGGAGTACACATTTAGGCACCTAAGGAACAACATGTCAATAGTAGACAATTGTGATGACCTTATGACATGGTCAAATCTGTCCCAGGGTATTTAAAATGTGACGTTTTCTCAAGAGATTCATTTAATTTCTATTCTTATGATCAAAGTCAGTGGTTTGATCAGAATAGTAGAGACTAAATGAATCCCTGAGAAAAAAGGCTTCCTGCCTTGAGCCTGTTCTACGTTAGAAATAGGGTACAAATAGAAAAGGTATGAGCTGAATCATCATATCCCATAGAAACAAAGATGCCATTAGGGCATGTGTCCCCACATCAGACACAATTGTTTCAAAATGGCATTAAAGATTTCAAATCACATATTAACATTTCAGTATGATATAAAACTGGGTAGAGTATATTAATTAATTAGGAAGCATGATACCATATCAGAAAATATTAAAGAGACTTACTTCTCTGTTCTCCTGGGTTCACTTCTTAATTTTATTGCAACAGATCAAAGGTCGAAGTATCATTTCATCAATCAGTCTTGGAATTCAGAGGGCTTTCCTAATTGGGGTGTTCAATGCCATTTCTGAGGGAGTGTTTGAGGAGATGTAGGGCCATTGTTTAAGAGACTGCGCCAGAGACCCATGTTTTGCTGCCTTTTAATTTGCTTGCTAGTGGAAACTTTGATGTTGGTGCAATGATTGGCTTTGTGTACTAAAGCTCTTCTTATCTGTGATATTCTCATCCTTTAATCCCCATGCTGTCTTTAGGCATCACTATAGAATTAACAAAAATAAACGTCCAGAGTCTCACCCTTAGTTCTTTGGTAAATTGATCTCCAAATTGCTTAGGTCCTGATTTTACTTTGACTATTTTAGGCCCCTGCCCCTAACACCTGGAGGCCAGCCTATTCCCAATGTGAGGTTCCTGGCTACCTTCCTATTCACTATGTATCTCTGACATTTAGCACAATGCCTACCATATAGAGATACTCAGTAAATACTTCTTGAGTGAATGAATGGCTCCTTGAACTTTATTGATTCTCAAGTTAAAAAAAAGTACTTGTTTATCTTTCGATCTATTTATCCATCCATCCATCCTAATTTTCTATTGCCCAAATATTAGGCAAAATATATTAATTTACTCCATAAGTTTTAACTGAGCATATACCAAATGCTTGGGACAATAATAAAAAAAGGAATGTGGCTCCTGCATGGAGGTGAGATAGGCAATAAACAAAGAACCCCATGAATAAGATATTTTGAGAGTGAAAAGCCCCAAGTAAATCAGAGAAAGGAGGTAGAGCCTATTCAGTAGTCAGAAAGTCTCCATGTAGAGATAGTATTTGAATAGAAAACTGAAGAAAAAGAAACCAAACCAGGGAAATCTGAAGGAACAGTGGCCTAGCAGCAGAAAGTAAAGGCATAGGCTTGTTTGTAGGCCCAGAATAGCCGGAGCATTGTACACAAGAAGGGGGTGGCAGGTGGGAGAGGACACAGGGGCCATGTAGAAGCCTGCTGAGTAGGGCTTTGTTCTGCATCTTCTGATATGACTGCAAAGGGTTTAAGCAAGCCAGTGGTCTGCTAAGAATGAGTTTATTTTCCACTTTCTATATGTAATTATGGTGAATCATTTCAACATAATGAAAAATATTAAAGATGCCATCATATGAAAATAATCCATCTGTCAAAATTATGATTAATCCACCAAACATTATGACTACTCACTTTCTTTTAAAAAAAATGTTTCTTAAATATTGAGTAGATATTAAAGAAGGTAAAATGTTCATAAAATAAAGCAATAAACACCCATTGACCAGTTTACAAAACACCAGGCTTCATGTTCTCACTATGACTCTCCTTGATCCCATCTTCTGCCTGATTCTTTAAAGGAAATAGCAGTCTTGATTTTTGGTTTCTCATTCCCACACTTACAAAATAATAGTTTGCCCTGACTGGTGTGGCTCAGTTGGCTGGGTGTCATCCGCAAAGTGAAAAGTCTCCAGTTCTATTCCCAGTCAGGGCACATGCCTGGGTTGTGGTTTGGTGCCCAGATGAGGTGTGTACAAGAGTCAACCCATCGATGTTTCTCTCTCACATCAGTGTTTCCCTCTCTCTCTCTTTCTACCTCCTTTCCCCTCTAAAAAGAAAGGAATAAAATCTTTTAAAACATAATAGTTTATTATACTTGTATCCCTAAACAACAAATTGATCCACTTTACAGGCTTTTAAATTTACAGAATTGGAATCATACTGTATATGATTCTCCTGCTGAAATTTAACTCTTCATCATATTTTTTTTAGCTATAGGTCATATTTATTTAGTTCCTTGTAACATTCTTTTGTAGGCACATATTAAAATTTATTCACCCTACTCTTGAAGTATAGCGGAGTTATTTCCTTTTTTCTTTTTTTTTCCTGATATAAAGAGTATTGCTATGAACATTCTTGCACAACTCTCCAGATGCACATATGCAAGGATTTCTCTAGGAAGTTTTAACCTTGGCAAGGAATACGTATCTTTTACTTTACTAGATAATGTCAAATTGTTTTCCAGAGTGTTCACACTGATTTACACTCCCACCAGCAGTTTGCAGTGGTCCAAGATGCATCATATGCTTCGCAATCACTTGATATAATCAAATGTATTGCACACCACAATGTTCACAGCAGCACAATTTACAACAGCCAAGTGTTAGAAGCAACCTAAGTGCCCATCAGTAAATGAGTGGATCAAAAAACTATGGTACATTTACACAATGGAATACTATGCAGCAGAAAGAAAAAAGGAGCTACTACCTTTCACAACAGCATGGATGGATCTAGAGAGCATTATGCCTAATGAAATAAGCCAGGCAGTGAAAGACAAATACTGTATGATCTCACCTACAAGTGGTACCTAATCAACAAGACAAACAAGCAAGCAAAATATAACCAGACATACTGAAATAAAGAACAAATTGACAGTAACCAGAGAAAAAGGGGGAAAGGGATAATGGGGGAAAATAGGGGAAGGGCCATCAAGGAACACGTATAAAGGACACATGGACAAAGCCAAAGGGGGATAGGATCAAGGGTGGGAGGTGGGGATGGGTGGGGTGGGGGAGAATCATTGGGGGAAATTGGAGACAACTGTACTTGAACAACGATAAAAAAATAATCAAACAGAAATTTTGACATTCTGATTTTATACAATAATATAACATCATGGTTTAAATGTACATTTCCTTGATTACTAAAGAAGTTCAACCTATTTATTTTATTGACCATTTATGCTTCTCCATATAAGAAGCACCTATTTAAGTTCTTACATATATTTCTATTGTTTGTCTTTTTCTTAATCTGCAGGAATTTTATGTATCTTAAAATACTAATTTTTGGTAAGTTATATGTGTAGCAGTTATCTATCTTTTCACTTTCTTTAAAGTATCTTTTGATAAACACAATATCTTTTCATTTAGACTAAATTATCCATATTTCCTTTCATGTTTTGTTCTTTTTAATATTGATAAAGAAACCCTCCCTTTCCTAAATCTACAAAGTACTCTATATTATAATTTTAAAGATTTATAATTTTATATTTCACTTTTAAGTCTTTTAAAAAATATTTTATTTACTTTTAGAGAGAGGGAAAGGGAGGGAGAAAGGGTGAAAAACATTGATGTGAGAGAGAAACATTGATGGGTTTCCTCTCGTATGTGCCCCAAACAAGGGATATGCCCACAATCCAGGCATGTGCCCTTATGGGGAATCAAACCCAAGGCCTTTTCCTTGGCAGAATGATGCCCAACCAACTGAGCCACACTGGCCAGGGCTTTATTTTTTTTTAATCCTCACTTGAGGACATTCTTTATTGTGTTTTTTAGAGAGAAAGGCAGAGAGAAACACCAATGTAAGAGAGAAACATCGACGGGTTGCCTCATATATGCACCTGGACCAGGGATCGAACCCACAACCTAAGCATGTGCCCTGACCAGAAATCGAACCCACCTTTTGCTTACAAGATGATGCTCCAACCAACTGAGCCACACTGACCACGGCTCACATTTAAGTCTTGGAACCACTTGGACTTGATTTTTATGTATGGTGTGTGACAGAGATCCAATTTAGGTTTTTTTTGTTTTGTTTTGTTTTGTTTTTGTATTGCTAACCAATAATCTTGGCAACATTTATCAAAAAGCTTGATTTCTCCATTAATTTCTAGTGTCAGCTTTATTATAAATCAAGCTTCCACGTGTGCATGCATTTCTTTATGAACCATCTATTTGTGCCAATGTCCAATTTACCAATATTCCACCAATATTATATTAAAAATATTTTATTTATTTATTTTTAGACAGAGGGAAAGGCAGGGAGAAAGAGAGAGAGAGAGAGAAATATCGATGTGTGGTTGCCTCTCACATGGTCCCAACTGGGTTCCCAGCCCACAACCTAGCCATGTGCCATGACTGGTAATCAAACCAGTGACCCTTTGCTTTGCAGGCTAGGACTCAATCCACTGAGCCATGCCAGCCAGGGCCCCACTAATATCTTAATTACTATATTTTCGTAATGATTCTTGATATGTGATGTCTTTATACTCTGTTCTACTTCAGGAGTATCTCAGCAATTTGCAGGCGTCTGCATCTCTACATAAGTTATGGAATCAGCTTGTCAAATTCTACAAATGTTGAAGGATTTAATTTATAGATCAATTTGGAAAAATTCAATCTTATGCTATTGGCCCTTCTAATTCATTAGCATATTATAATAGACCTTCATTGATATTTTTCAGTGGAATTTTATATATTTTCCCATAATCTTCAATATATATTGCTAAAGCTTTTTATTGTATATAGTATATCTGCTATGATATTATAAATTTTAAGTTATGCTACCTGCCTACTGCTTATTTATAGAAGTTCAGTTAATTTTTGTATATTGATTTCATATTTGGTAAATTTGTTAAACTCTCCTTAAAATATTTTAACTGAAAATCCTTTTTAATATAGATTTATATTGCTGAAAACTATATTTTTCTTTACTTAATAGGTAAACGTTATTACTGATTTTCTGTTTTTTAGATAGGAGGGAATAATAGTGGGCATTTTGTCTAATGGGAATTTTTTAATTATAAGATTTTCCTTAGATGTGCTTTTGTTTTGCTATACATAAAACAGATAAACACATGTACACACATATGTATATGCACACGCATTAGTAAAGTTTCTAATTATGTTGCATTGTCCTATCCAAGCCTTGGTGATATCCTATATTATCAAGGTATCCTATCTATACCTCGGTGATAATTTTTGGACGAATCTATTTTATGTATTGATTACTGAAGAAGTGTGAATATATTCTATGAGAGTGGTAGATTAAGAATTGTCAATATGAGCATTTTTGCTTTACATATTGTGATAATAATTATTATGTGTGTGTAAATTTAAAATTGATATGTCCTCTTTGAGAATTGAACATCATCTCATTATATAGCAGCCCTCTTTACAATATGTAAAGCAAAAATAGGATAATACGAAATATGTTGGGAGAAGAGGGTGGTTGGGAGTGAGGTTTAGGAGAACAAAGTAAGAGGTCTGGTCTTACCCACTACCTGTAAGTGGATCTCTCTGGCCTCTTTCCATATTTACTAAATGAAGGCATCAGCCTGTCATATTTTAAAATCCTTTGCATTTCTTATTGTCCATGTAATTTTTAAAAATTCTCTTAGTTTGCTTGGCTTGGTAATAGCCCTTTTATTCCATAGTTGATGATTATAAATTTAATTTGCTCCTGGCCCATCAACACATTTTTGAGTAACTAATGCAAATAGCAGACCATGGCACTCTAGTCTGAACACAAGATATCTGAAGTCCAATGGGAAAATCTTCTGGTAAGTAAGGGAGAATAAATCTGGGAGAATGCCATTCCTGGATACTCAAAGTGATGAAAACAAAGCCCTCAGGGTTATGTAATCAATTTTTCAATTAATATGATTTCCTCCTCATTTTACTTGCATATAAATTAATAGCAGCTGAAAAGCAAGGAAGGAACACAAAGGAAAGAAGACTGGAACAAACAATGCAATCGAATAGAGATTACATTTACCTAACATCTGCACAACAGCGAAGGAAGGCATGTGGTTTGAAATCAAAGGGGAGTTTATGGCTATACCACTCTGAATGTGCCCAGTCCTGTCTGAAATCAAAGGGGACTGAACTGTTAAAATAATGGACAAGATACTTGAATAGCTGGTGTGGAAATAGCTGTGCAACAAGACACAGGGAGGTGAGCTTACTTGGGAATCTGCTGGTGTCATGGTATACGGTTTTACCTGTAAATATTTACATGTATTTTGCCAAAAAATTAATGGATTAACAAATTTAAGGATAGGTAACATAAATGGTGCAAAATTCAAAGAGCACAAAGGTCTATTTGGGGGCACTTAGCCCCTCCCTATGAGACAGGCCAGGAAGCCAGGACAAGTGGCATAGGGAAACAGAGAGATAGCTGAACAAACTGGCTGAACTATTTACGGCCAGATACAGAAGGTCACCTGCCTAGAGAAAACATCCAGGCCTCAGCTGTATTTTAGCTCCAGGCCCAGAAAAACAGCAAAATCAGGTGGGCAACACCAGGACCAGCTGCAATGACTAAGGATCCCCTGCTCTTGCACTGACCCGTCAGTGGAGACCACAGCCCTGAAAGGGCACACCTGGAGAACTGACGCATATTCTGCTGAAACCCTCCCCCAACACCTTGCCTAAGATTCCAGCCTGCAAGAGAAAGATAAAAGCCTCAAGTAAAGGACCCAGCACCCAACTCTCCCTCTGGGGAGCAGCCCATGCCATTCCCTTCCCCTCTTCTTTCCTCTCTTCTTCCCCCACAGGCACACATATCCTAAACTCTAAGGGACCCCATGAGACTTTCAAACAGGGGAGCAATGAGCAGCAGCAGT
The DNA here is from genome assembly GCF_021234165.1 of Pteronotus mesoamericanus. Lineage (NCBI taxonomy): Eukaryota > Metazoa > Chordata > Mammalia > Chiroptera > Mormoopidae > Pteronotus > Pteronotus mesoamericanus. The sequence goes on along the minus strand of NW_026555105.1, from coordinate 27,600,199 downwards.
TCATCTCAGGCTAAGCCCTGAACCCCTGTTCGCATGGCCCCCTCTGCTCTGACTTCCCAGTGAGCTAAAGCAGCCCAGCAGATGCTGTCCTGTGGCTTCTTCTTCTTCTTCTTTCAGATTTACTTTTAGAGGGAGGGCAAAGGAGGGAGAAAGAGAAGGAGAGAAACTGATGGGGGAGAGAAACATGAATCAGTTACCCCTGTATGTGTCCTGACCAGAGACTGAACCCACTAACCAGGCAACTGCCCGAGTGGGAGGATGCCCAACCGAGTCACACTAGTCAGGGCTCCTGTTGCCTCTTCTGCTCGGCCCTTCCTTGTCTTACTGTCCCCAGCTTTAATACATGTACCCTTATAGTCACATGGACTGGAGTTGTAAAATCTTTCCTACACAAAGTCAAGAACGCATGCCCTATCAGCCGGCCCTAGGCAGGCCCGCTCAGAGTCAGGTCCCTTCTCTGGTGGCATCTCTATTGCATTCTAAAAGCTTTTCTGACAATAAGCTATTAGGTGCCAACACAGGCTTCATATATATATATATATAAAAAATGCAAGTATGTATCATGGATGGATGGATGGATGGATGGACAGACAAGAGGAATGGGATGCTACTTCAAATCCACCACCATTAGTTTTTTTAAAAAACTAACCAATTTTCTAATCTACTTTTTGATAAGCAAGTACCATAATTCCAAGATTAGAAATCTAGGTGATACAATATTTTTCAATATGTAATCTCTATGTTTTCTAACTAACTCTGCTTTAATTTTTAGATAGAATGTTGCTAAGGCCTGAATCCTGGACAAAACAGTGATGGCCACTCGAGGTGTCTCTATTCGTCATCTTGGGCTGTTATGAAATCTCACATAATAACATTTTTCACATTTTAGGTTGCCAGTAAGGCTTAAAAATGGAGGAATTGTACAGATGTAAATGACCATGATTAAATGGACCAACATGCCAAAAATGTATTTAGGCATGAAGTTTAAAGGAAAGGAAAAAAAAAATAAACATTTCTAAAACTCCCAGCTGAGCTGCAGTCATACGATCATATCAGGGCAGAGAGAAGACTTGCAGGTCACATGGAGCTTTGCTGGTCTGCATTCAGGGGCACACATTTCACCTGTGAGTACTTCCATAGGCCAACTCTACTGAAATATCACCAGCAAAGTGCTGTCAAGAGCCAGCCTAATTAATTTGTCTGTCAGGAATATTTTATTTTAGAACTGATCTTTAATAGAAGCATATCCTGAGCCTTTACATATAAAAAAGACATTAAAAAAAATTTTGGTTATAGCTCAGCAGAATTGAGCATAAATTTCAGCCATGAAACAGCAAATGTTTCTTTTCTAAAAAGGTGAGTTTAAAAGCTTTGATAAAATCTTTGGTAGAAAAAATTATAAGAGAAAACAGGAAAAGGCTGGTTCCACCTAAGTGAGTGAGCCTTTGTTCCTTGTGACCCAGCCTTCAAAAAACTGTTTGTTATTCAACTCATTACAAACATTTCTCTGTCACAGCAGGTGTTGGGTCAGGAGAGGACACGGTGTCCAGGAAACCCGCAATCAGGTTAGAAAACTCCCAGGTGACCCATTCCCTTTCGATTGACTCTGAGTGGCTGGCACTGCCTACCACAGACAGCCTGAGCTGCCTGCTCCTGAAATGGCTGTCATTTAAGCCACAGCAGAAACACTTCCCCAAACCGCTCTCCCTGGAGGTGTTGGAGCTGCATTTCCAATGACAGAAAGGGAAGTTGTCCTAGCCTTTCTAACTATTAAAGAAAATAGACAATTTCTTTAGAGTTGCTTCAAAATTCTACTTCCTCTAGGATTGATTTAAAAGTTTCTTGCATGAATCAATCTCTTTGGGTAAAGTTCAGTCTTTCAAGGATGTCCTTCACAGTTTTAGCTGCCCCAAATGGTGGCTGAGTAGATTATGGAACTCAGCGTGTCTTCAAGGTGGGAGAAGAGAAGGCGGCAGGCTAAGACCTACAAGGTTCCCCTCTATATCCTCACAGGTCTCTGCTATGAAGTGGCTGGTCTAGATTTTTCCACGAAACTGCTGGCCCTGTGGAGTGACTGAATTGCAGCCACTGCTTGAGTCCCTGGTCTTGTCCTCTTGACCCAAGGGAACTTCTTTGTCTTGTTCTTAGGTTTCCACCAGCCCCCTCGGTTCCACTGTTTCCCATCTCTGTGGCACACAGGAACTTTCCTGTCCCTCTAAGACTCACATGATATGGGGAGCCATGAGCCCTATTCAGATGCTTCCAGATTTTGGCCCAAAGAGTAGAAGCCAGAGAGTTACATGCAAATCTCACTGCATGCTCTATTCTCTCTCCCCTTCTTCTTCCCACATTTCCTGAGATTGGCAGAGCTGGGCTTGCCTCTTCCTCTATGGCCATATTCTGAGTTCTCCCATTGTTCAGCATATAGTAAGCCTCTAGACTCTCAAGCCTGGCTGATGCGGTAAAAGAAGCTAAAAGAATTTTGAGAAATCCCCTCCTCTCTTGAAATCTCTGTTTTTCAAGATTCCTGTCTCACTAATAAGGATCTTTGCCCTTAGGGAGTCCATGCATTCCTTTCCTGGAGTCATGGCTCAGCCTGGAGGGGACAGGGAAGGAAGGAAGATACTTAAAGGGAAAACAAAACATTTCAATTTATTACATGCAAAATAGTTTCACTGCTGTATGAGGCAGAGTGACTTCTAATTACAGGATAGTAAATGTGGAAGCCTCTTGGTTGAAAGACGCTTTAGCATAGCAGCCATGCAGACTGTGTGCATTTCTGGATCAGCTCTGAAGTTCACGATGCATGTTGTATGAGTATTAGTGTTAATCTACTAAATATAAATGGCAAGAGAAAAGAGCCTAACATGTATACAGTGTCTAGGGATACCCTTTATTGTTGACAGTTTATGTTGCACACTCATTAGGATACTGTTCTTCCACTGAACATTGATTTATCACAGGAAAACACAACTCTGCCAACCATTAACAGTGAAAGCCATTTTTACCTATTCTTCAGAGGCAATCATTTTGTATAGTAATCTCATGATAAACTAGACAGGACCATAAATGAGAAGCACTCATTAATCTCTTCTCAAATGGACTTCTTGTTATTCCCTATGTCCCCCATTACTATTCCAGACTTCAGCTCCCCTTCAAGTCTAAATTTTTTAACAGCCTATTCCTCGCCGCCTGTTCATTCCCCTTTTACCTGGCTCCTACTCCTATGTTCCCACTGACTTGTCACTAATACCAAGGCACCAATGACCTCCTGGTCACTTCAGTCAGAAGGTGCCTTTCTGTGCCACTCAGTTGCTGCAGACACTATGGGTCACTCCCTTCATACTGGTGACTGTTGTTTTCTTTTGGCTTCTCTGACATTTCTGGTTTTCCTCTCACCTCACAGGTGGACAATCTTCTGTCTCTTTCAAGCTTTTCATCCTCTATCAGACGTCTTAAAACTAAGAGTTATCTGGAAACAAGTCCTGAGATCCTCCTCTTTTTCCTTCTAGATGTCAAGCATTTTATCTATCCTATGCTTAAACTTAATCTAGATTGATAATTTTCAAAATTTTTTGGCATGTAAGTTACACTTGAAAAGTAAAATCTAATCACTTAAGTTTTTTAGTTATAGAAGTTTCTTCTTCTGTAATCATTCCCATATGAGCCTCATACAATGCAATGCGATAAGAGGCATCATAAACAAACAAGGTTTTAGTCAAAGGCAAGATGGAGTGTGGTGTCAATTGGAAATGAAAGGCCGGGGCAGGACACAGAGTGCTGCCCCTTTTTCGCTGTGTAACCTTAGACATGTCACTTTAACTTCCTGGGTTTCAGATGGTAGAGGCCACAGATGTGACTTAACTATACTTTTTATAAAAGGTTGAAGGTGAATTCTGCCAAATGGCTTTTCATTTTCAATGTCTGAGCACCCCCCTTACGCATGTGGAAGTGGTATAAAAGGGCAAAATTGGAAAGAAATATTTTCTGCAGAGAATAAAACAAGCTGAAAACTGTTATTTACCCCAGCATTTTTCTATTCTATTTCATTTATTGTCATTTAAAACTTTTAGTAGGAAAAAAAGTGAACTCAATAAAACAAATGAGGTAAGTGTTTCCTGAGTATTATCTGTGAGTAGTATTAGCAGAGGGAGGAATATTATGTTACTGCTTAAGCAATTTTCAGGTAGGAATTGTTGAGTGGGTTAGAAAAATGTTGCTCTTGTCCATGCTAGCTTTGTGTACAGGGGACTTTTTGTTGCCTCCAAAATATTTTATATGCAGGTCCTGAGAGTTCACAGAACAGCAAGGCAGCACAGCACCTTTCTGGCAGAAAGGAATAAAAGGTTTAAAAATGGTAATACATTATATTTTGACAGAAAGTTTTGTTTTGTTTATGAAGGATGAGGTATTTTCAACTCTGATAAGCTGCAATAGGAACTCTGCTTTATTCTTGGGAAAACCCTATGCTATAAAACAGTAAAGTTTGAGCTAACAAATATTTAATAGGGGGCTCTCCTAGGGCAAAAAAAGAGCCTCACTTACAATGTTTGCGGAATGCCATGATGTAAATATACCCACTAAGGCCAATCTCAAGCTATCAAAGTGATGATGTCGCACAAAGGGTTAGGAAGAGGTACACAGCAGCACTCCATTCTCGTGATCATTCAGATACAATAGTTGTAGATTACTGAGAGCCCAGGCAACAGCGAACTGTCTTAAATAATTAGCAAGGGGTGAGTTTTGGGTATTTGGTATCTTCATTTTTAATATAATTTGTTTAATTGTAAGTTTACATAATTTACTTTTTAATAATGGCTGTGTTTAACAACTGGGTCACAGAATCCCTGAAAGATTAAAAAATGAGTTCCTGTGAGACAGTATGACCAGCTCCAGCTCACCATTGGTTTCTCCTCAAAGAATAAAGTACATTAATATTAAAATTTGCTTAAGCAATATTTAATTACATTTGAGTTTTCAAAGGCAAACACTTTGCTGTAGGTGTTTTTATACTTGTTAATTTTCTAGAACTCTATGTTATCTATCAACAGGTAAATCAAAAGCAGTGATTAAAATAATCAGATGCTAGATCCACAAATGATAGTTTTCTGTTAATTTGTGTAAACTGGTTGTGAGGTGTACATATCTCCTCATCTATGAAATTAAAAAAACATAGAAAAAGATATTTGCTTATCGAATGACATATTTTCTGGAGTTAATTGTGTCCCCTCAAAATTCCTATGTTGAAGACCCTAATCTGACAGAACTAATGTCCATATAAGGAGATGAAAAGACACCAGAGATTTCTCTCTTTCTGTGCCAAGTGCAGCTCAAAGGCCATGTGAGGACACAGCAAGAAGACACTGCCTGCAAGCCTAGGAGAGAGGCCTTTCAGAAACCTACCCTGCTGGCACCCTGATCTTGGACTTCGGCCTACAGAACTGTGAGAAAATAATTTCCTGTTACTTAGACTACCCTGTCTGAGATATTTAGCTATGACAACGCAAGGAGACTAACATAATATGTAAATAATGGAATTACATGCAATTCCACGGCAGTAACATGATACTCAGACTTCAGGCATTATCCTACTCTCAGGAGAAGTTCCTTCTTGTCTGCTCCTCTGCTTGATAAGCTTCTGCTTAACCCTATAGGTCAAGGGTTCCCACTTCTCTGAAGCTCTCCTTGGTTTAACCAAAAAGTATCAGCCCTTCTTCCCCTGCAAACAGCTCTATTATAACGATGATCACAGTGTTTTGTTCCGACACAAATTCTTTTTAGAAATTGGGATTCAGCATGCTTTCTACCTTTGCTGCCCTTATGTTAGCCATTAGCCACATGTGGCTATTTACACTTAAATTTAAATAATATTAAAAATTCAGTTCCTCAGTTGCACTAGCCACATTTCAAATACTTAATAACCACCTGTGGCTGGTGGCTACTGCATTGGACTTGCAGACATGGAACATTTCCTTCACTGCAGAAAGCTCTGTTGGACAGAGTTGCACTAGAGTGTAGGCAATTTGAGGTGATGGGGGAGGTTGCTTCTTTTTGTACAGTTTTGTTTCCTAAGCCCCTAGACTCGTGCTTGCTATACGGTAGGGATTCAATAAGTATTAGTTGAATTAATAAAAGAAAAAAACACTATTTACCTAGTTGTAGCTACTTAGAGCATTCATGGTTCCTGGAGAACACAGAAATAAACACACATATGTAAATTTATTTTTATTATCAACAAGTAAAAAACTAAAAATGAGCAATTTTCATTTTCCCTGGGATGAGAACACCAACATCTATCATTAAATATAATTATAGACTTCATCTCTCAGGTGTTAATACAGCAATCTATAATTGTTAATTCAGAAGCATAATATCGATTCTAATTTATTTTTCTAGGTCATCTCTGCTCTGTTGTTCTATAAGTGACCCTATGGACTCATTAAATCTTGCAGCATGATATTTATGCAACCCTATTTAATGAGTCCTCCAACTTGAATTCTCTGGATCTCATACCTATTATTTTAGTGGCAAAATTCTGAGTTTAATTAATCGTATTCTTCATGGACTCAAAGGAGATCATATAAAGGTCACCCAGTCTTACACAACTCTCTGCTGGCAGACAGCCTCTTTGTTGCCATGCTTAAAGATCTTCAAGAGACACACAATATCCTCTGGGCATTGACTCCAGAACCCCTCACCCACTTCCCCACGGATAACAAAATCTGCAGAAGCTCAAGTCCCTTGCAAAAATGGCACAGTATTTGCATATGACCTACACACATCCTCCCATATTCTTTAAATCATCTCTAAGTTACTTAAAATACCTAATGCAAGGTAAATGCTTTGTAAACAATTGTTAAAATACATTCTTTAGGGAATAAGGACAAGAAAAAAGTCTGTACATCTTCAGTACAGATGCAACCAACATAGGTCTAACTGCATAGTACATATCAGCAACATTAACTTTTTGTTTTCTTAGTATTTTCTATCTGTGCTTTGTTGAATTCTCAGATGGAGAACCCACAGACACAAAGGGCTGACTGTATTTAGTTATTTAGACATTCCTTCTCTCAGAAATTTTTCTTGATTAAATCTTTCATAATTTAGCCCAAAGCAGATGCCCTCACGCTGACTCCAGTGCAAAAGGAGGACAGGGTCATCTGTCCTATGCTCCAGAGGAGCTCCTTCCTGTGCTCTGATTGAGATTTAATACAATCTAAAAGGAGATGTTACTCTTTCAATATGCTCCTTTAGGTCTACTAATAACCGCAGGGGTAAATACTAAGGCTGAGTAAGTAGCATTTAAATGAATAAATAAAAAACATAAAAACAATTGCTTAACAAGAAGAAAATAGAACCTGTGTACCCAGAGTGCACCTAAACACCTTTCTTATGTAATTCAGTCCACACCTTTTAAAGTGGGAGAGGTGGGTTTTAGTTCATAAGGATGCTGTTCCAGGGCTGGGGGAAGAGAAGGATTTAAGAGGGGAGTGTGGAGAGATGAGGGGGGGGAACAGGGTCTTGAGGGAAGCAAACCCACTCCGTCTCTGGCTTGAACTCAGCACCAACACATAGAAGCTGGATGACATGTGAGTAGAGAAGAAGGGAGGGAGAAGAAGAGTCAAGCTTTGGAGGGGGTGAGGTGTCTGTCCTCAGTTCTGATGCTTTAGGGCAGCCGTGGACACGGAAGGTTGTAAGGAAATCCTTTCCTCCCATGTGTGCGGGCCAGGCCAGGACTCACAGTCTCCCTCTCCGCTTGGCTGTGCTTCCCCACCGGATGCGGTGAACACAGAAATCAGCTGCCTGCCTCCCGGTGACCAGAGCTGCTGGCTGCCAGTAACGGTTTCCTGGAGGTAGGTCCTGGCTTCACAGGGCTGGCAATTTCCCAAGATCTAGTCCTGGGAGATGTTCCTTCTCCGAGATATTTGTTAGAAAACAAGGGGTTTTGAGAAACTTGAACATCTTGCCTATGATGTTTAATTCCTCTTGCTGTTGTGACCAGTTTGGGGGCTAAATTCTTGGCAAGATTTGGTTGTGAAATTGTGGAGGCTGGGGTGTGCCACCAGCAAATAAAATAGCATTCGGTATATGGGACTGGAGTTTATCCCTTGTCACTGCTCAGAGACATCTGATTCCTTCACCAGAGAGGATGGCATTCTCTCCATTTTATAGATGGGTGTACTGAGGCACAGAGGGTGTACCCTTAGGGCTCACCTAGCTGTGAAATGTGAGAAAGGGACATCACACCCCTGACAAGGAGATTATATAATCATGGCCTCAGGTTAATTTACTAAGAAAGCTGAAGGACACAGTACAGGGGTCCCCAAGGTTTGGCACTTCTCTGACCTTAGTAATGTTCATTAACCTTTGGAACCTTAGTTTCCTCAAGTGCACAATGGCAAGAGTAAGATAATGTATGTGATGTGCCTTGAAGATGTTTCACAACATAGAGTAAGTGCTCATTAAATGTTAGTGGTTATTGTTTCCATTATTTAAGTTTCAGGGAACATAATTTTTAAATGCCTTTCTATGGACTTGAATTGCTCTTTATTATTTTAAAGCATGTAGGGTCTGTGTGTTTGCTCTTTTGTGCTCCTTATTGAAATCGGCATAGCCTAAAATAAAGCAGATACTTAAATACACTTGGCATAAATTTATAATTCTCAGTGCTACAGTATCAGTATTTTTAGAAATTGGTTATTCTGTAGTTCTTTATATAGAGATTTATACATACACAACATGAACAAACATCCTTTTGTGTTTGTTTTTAATCTTGCTTTAGAGAGATATGTGTTTATTTAAAAAAAAGAAGTTATCCAGGTTAACAGTGTGGCTAACCTGCTCAGTTTCACCTATTAATCTCTAGCTGATAACAGTGAGGTTTGCATTCACAAATTTAAAATGTGAAATTTCAAGTATTTATGTGATGAATATTCTTGGGATCAACTGTCTCGTAAAAAAAGTCTTTTTTGACAAATATGTGGTATCTTTTAATTCATTCATTTTTTAATTAAAATTTTTAAAAGTTTACTGTTCAGTTACAGCTGTCCCACCTTTTTCCCTCTTGCTCTCCCCAGTCCCGTCCCTCCCCACTCCCACAGTCAGTCCCCCCCATTGTCCCTGCCCATGGGTCCTCTATTCGTGTTCCTTTGCTTGTTCTTTCCCCTTCTTTCCCCGTTATCTCCCTCCTTCCTCCCCTCTGGTCTCTGTCAGTTTGTTCTTTATTTCCAAGTCTCTGGTTCTATTTTGCTCGTTTGTTTTGTTTTCAGCTGTAGTCCATCAATGTAGCTTTTTAAGGTGAGGAAGAAACATTTGAGGAAATATTAAACTTGGTACAAACTGTACTTTTCATATACTGCTATGAAAGGACTCTTTGTTCTTTTTCAAAGATAAAATAGTTTGTTTTTTTTTTTTAAATGAGGCCTATTTTTCCACAGAAGGTGTGAAATTTGTTTATTTTTATGTTGCCTTTTCTATGTGTGAAGCTAAAGGGACCAAACTATGTGATTGAAGATTTTTTTAAATGAGACTATCTCTTTTTAAAATAAATATTTTTGTTAAGCAGGAAACTTGGGTCCGTTCTGAAGGAAATACAAGTTGTGAACCAGCCATCACAAGCCTGACAGAGCAAAGGAAAAAAGTGCAATACTTATGTCCCTTTTGCATTTGTTTCAAAAAACAACACTCAACTCTTGTGTTCCGAGCTCCCCTGTCATTTACCTCCTCTGAGAGAATTCTATATTCTACCTGTGGCAGTAAATGTTTCACAATAACTTTCAGAAACACCAAGATAGTAACAAGTAACAACAACAAAACCCAATGATACTTATAATTGATGATTTATGAGAAAGCCTAAATGTTTATAGCCAAATGAAGGAGACATTTTTGAGGTCTTGCTGATGCCTTCCTGAATAAACCAGCATCTCTCGCCTTTCCTCCCCAGCGTCTGGTGTGGGCTTGATCACAAGGTCCCGAGGGAGGACATGGACCGAATTCAGGCTGGGGCTTTGCTCTCTAATGACATCTCTGCCTCTCTCCTATCATTATTGTATCAGAGGTAGAAAATGAAAACATACGAAAGAATCAAGCTCATGATTAGGTCAAAAAATTAAAACACACTAAAACACCATAAAGGCAGATTAAAGCTTCTCCTTCCAGCTGAAAGGTAGATACGCGCTAGCTCCTTGCTGGGCAAGTGCGGTCCATGGAAATGCAGCAGCAAGGGCACCCCCGGGAGCCAGTCAGGAATGCGGCTCGCAGGGCTAACCCGGGCCTCCTGCTTCGGGGCCTGCGTTCGCATGGGATCTCCAGGTAATTCGTGTACTCACTACAGTGTGAAAAGTCATTGTTTGTGGCAACTGATACAGGGAAAGAGGAAGCGCTTAAACCTGTTTCTTAGTAAAACTGCTGTTTTCACTACTTGGCATCTTTCCAAACTGTACTGCTTCACAGATCAACAAGTGCTTAAAGACAAAAATATCATAAGCCTCACTGTAAAACTCTATTTTCTGTACTTCAGAGCAGAGGTTGCTTTTTCATAATCATAGTAGTCTCTTTCTCTTGGGATGCACACCCATTACAATGGGTTTGGCCAGTTCTTATTAGCAAAAGAAACACAATAAAGTCCTCTCTAAGTTTCACTTTGCTCTAACCAGCAGCCCTTGGCACAAACACCCCTATTAGTTAGGCATTTTTAAGGACTCTTGATTGCAGAGAATCAAGAAATTCTGAGATACTCTCTTAACTCAAAATACCATGTGGGAATACAATGATTTTGGTTTGATTTTTAAATCGACGGTGTCGTAAATTGAATGGAATGGGTCAGGAAAACTCCCTGAAAGCTAATTTAATTCCCCTGGGGTTTAAGATAATAAGATTGTGGGAAACCAGTGCTGTGAGAGGTAGAAACTTAGTGTTTCAAAAGTGGAAAGAATAGTGTGAGTGTTAGAAAGATCAAGGTCAAAAGGGGAGCCAGTTTTGTAACTTGAGAAACAAAAAGAAGAAAGGGGAAGAAAGTAATATGTAAGAATGGAATTTATTTCAGAAAGAGAGAGAACAATGATGAAGAAATAAGTACCAGAGGAAGGCAGGGAGAGATATGAAGTGCATCGTGGGTGTGGCTGGGAACGGCAGCAGGAAAACAATGGGCATGTGGAGAACGGGAGGGTGAAGAACGAAGGCGCAAGTCCATGATGCCTGTAAATGGGATGGCCACATGCCACCCTTCTCTCAGAAGCGACCCCTCCCATCCAGTCCTACCTGGCCGGAAGGACGGTGGTCACCACTTGAGAGCTTGAGGGTTGGGGGGAGTAAAGTTGGGGGAAACAGAGGGATCCTCATGGCAAGTTTCCGACAAGAATGAGGAGGAACCGTCCCCCTGTGTGAAGAAAAAGGGATGCTGTCATTTTGGTGGCATTGAAGTTGATTTCTAAGTCACTTGTTGTTTCAAATTATTTAACTGGGAGTTTTCTGGGAGTGCTTTCTAGAATGGAGATTTAAAATCTCCAACTCCTTTATCTCATCCAACACTCCGTACCACAAATGCAATGGAAATGGCCATTGAACACTCCTTGGTTCTTCTCTACTCTCTGTAGGGATTATATGTTAAAGGTGATTGCAGCTACTACTTTTGAGAAATTCTCCACAAAATTCTACTACTGTCAAGAAACCTGAGAAAAAACTGTATTGAATTACTGACAGCAGTTGAACAATGCAGCCCAATGAGTCTGGGCTCAATGGCTATACTTTTTTTCCCTCAAAGAGAGAGAACTATTTTTTTTTACACACAAAGTTAATTTTGTTAGCCCCCTACATAAGCCATTCTTTCAAGATCTATGTATTAAGCACCAACTATGTGCCAGGAATTGTTCTGGGGGTGTCTAGCACTCAAGAGCATCACTGACCAAAATAGTCAAAGTCCCTGTCTTTAGGGAGATTACATTCTAATGGGGAGGGACCCACAGTTAAGGAAGAAGTAAATGACCTAAGAAGAGAAGATAAATAAATGCTGTGAAAAACAGAAAACAGAATAGAATGAAAAGGAGAGGAGGTGCCAGGGATGGCAGAGTGGGGGAGAGGGGTTGCAAATTTAAATAAAGTAGTCATTGACAGCCTTTTGGAGAAGTTGGATTTGAGCAAAACTTGAAAAGCAGGAGGGAGTTGCCCAAGCAGGCGCTTGGGAGGGGAGCATTGTGGGTAGAGGCAACAGTCCATACAACAGCCCAAGGTGGGAGTGTCCTGGCTTTTTGTGGCCCAGCAAGTAGACCAGCATGGCTGGAGCAGAGAGTAGGTCGATGAGGAAATGAAGAGAGGATGCAGCAAAGTGAGATCAGATTATATTGGACCTTGCAGACTTTTATTCTGAGAGGGCTGGGAATCATGGGAGGGTCTGGAACAGAGGAGGGAGCTGACTTATGTTCGAAAAGGATGACTCTAGCTGCTGTGTTGGGACTCGATTGTGCGTGAGGATACATGGAAGCAGGGACACCAGCTAGGAGGCTATTTAGAAATCCAGGTGGCAGATGGTGGTGGCTTTGGTTAGGGTGGATGCGCTGCATTTGGCACATTAACAATTACAAAGATGTGTCAACTGATTCATAATAATTTGCAAGTTTTGGGGTTTTTGGTTTCATCTGAAAGAAAGACCCAATAATGAACTTAAGAATTGTGACAGTTCATTATCTATTTCCCAAAACCAAGAAACTTTTTTTGGTAATAATATGTAAAATTAAAAAGAAAAGGAAGAGGTAGAAAAACTGAAGCTAGAACACAATATATTTCTTACTCTTTATATGTCACTGAAAACATGTACATGCTGCCGACTCCCCTCATAGACATGAATCTCCATATACTAGCATAATTGGCTGGAGCAAAATCCATTTTGATGCCGACCTAACTAAACACACTAGGCTTTCCTCCAGTTGTGTCTAGTTGATTGTATTGTATATAAACATGTGTGCATGTGTATATGATGGTCACAGAGGGTAAACAATGAAGACTCCATCCAAGCCATCAGAAACATCATGAACTGTTTACTATCCTATCACAGATCTTGATGAGACTCTTTGAAATATGAAAATATTATTTGAGCCTCGGTTTCAGCTGCAAATTCTAAGACCTATTTGTTAAATTCAAAGACTATTCTCAGCCAGTGATTATAATAAATGCAGAAGACTTATGTCAGTTTATTTTTGTTGACAGAAAATGAACAAGCAGGACTCCAAGTGGTAGATTTGTTATATTATTCGGCCTTAGGCATAAATCATGGAAAATAGAGAATGGGATTTTGGCTCTTAGAAATAGTTTTCCTATTTTGAATCGAAACTTTCTTCAGTGTTTCTTTTTTCAGCTCAGTGGTCCTCCATTTGCCCTTTTACAATAGCCTCTTCTCTTGTGTCTGCATGTGCCTTCATCAAATATTTCAAAGCACCTAACACACTTCCTCTTTGGATATTCTACAGGTAAATATTTTTCTCAGTTTGAGTTTGGCCATTCTTACAATGTTGAAAGCCATAGTAAAATCAGGTATTGGTTTATTTATAGCAATTACATTTTTACATTTTCTGCTTTAAAAACTGTTTAGGGTATGTGTGTTGGACTATTTTCATTATCCTTGTCATACCAAAGCAGGACTTCAAAAGCAAATAAGAGATATTGGGAGTAAAATATCTAGTTAGTATTGGCAAAGTGACAGGTACATATGAAAAAGTCCTGGTATGTCACAAAGTGAGGCATTCTAAAATAAACTTTCACATTGTGGCCAACTAAATTTGGTCTCCTACCAAATGTGGACCAGCTGGACAGAAGTTCTTGGTCCATGCAGAAATGAAATGGTTTTGATTGAGGCACATTGTCTATGACTTCTGTTGCAGGATGATAAAAATGCTGGGAACTCAAGCTGATCCTTCCAGATCCTAAGAGCTCAGCTGAGTGAAAGACTAGAGAGTTACACTTTGAATTAATCTTCATGTGTGTCTTGCTCTAAATCCAGCCCAACTCCTTGCCACATTAGAACTGTTATTTTTCAGGATTGAATTTAAAAATTTCTCTTGTTAAAATTTTTATATTTGTTTTGTCACTTTTAAAGGAGTGATTTGGTTACCAAAGGTTTGGGAACTTACACAAATTATGATTGGGGTTCAGAACAGCTCAAAATAATAGGAGAAATTAGGAATGTAAAAAGAGCTTCTTCCCTGTTCAGGTGGAGGTTAGGAACATAGAACACATTACTACATTAGTTAAATAAGTGGATGAAGAGGAAGTAAAAAATAATATTTGACAATATGGTGAAAGAAACTGACAAATTAGAAGAAATATGATACTATGTAGTGTATATTGCTGCTGTAAGCAAAAAAATTAGCCATTATTGTTTTCTAGTTGAAGGAGGGACTCTATTCCCCTCAATAAACTCTGGCAAAATTTGGCTTGTTTTCCTCTTTGTAAAAAGGTTGCAACTATCTTTAATATTACCTACTATAGTGTCAACTTAATTTCCTTGCCCAACATTCATTGGTGAAACAATTCATAAATTACTAGATGTCATAAATCACTCGGCCTTCACATTTTTCTGACTGAATGGAACTGATTCAGTTATAGATACTGTTGGTCAGGTTCATTTTCTTGAGTTGTTCCCCTTTCTATTATGTTTCTGCTTTTGTTGATTTCCTTCATATCTATGTCAAGCTTCGAAGGCCATCTCAGTATTGAATGTGAAGAGGGATTATTGCAAAGCCAGTGTTATTCTATTTCTGGTCCACATCCAACAATTACAGGAGTGTGATGACTGCTAAACTGGCCTGGTCTTTCATTTGTCTACATTTGCTATCCTGGGCTTTGATCTTTCCCCACATGACCTACACTTGATCTTATTGTTTTACTCCAGTATTTATTATTGTGCCTGCTCTTCATGGTCATTTCCCTTTATTAGCTATCATGTCCTACAATATTAACAGTCATTATTCTTTTATCAAAGTCATGGTTCCAAAACAAAACATTTTTAAGCCCTTAAGGACACCTCTCAATAAATGTTTTAAATTGACATGGAACCAACAATCTTCGAGAGCAACCTTCAAATCCCGACACAGTAAGGTTGCCATAAGAACAATCTCATGGATGAAAAGAAAAAGAGAAGTCATACTGGTTGCTATTTACAGTAAAAAAATGAAAGCAATATAATTACTAAAAATTCACAGAAACACTTCAGATCCCTTTCCAAGAGGTCAAGAAAGAAATTTTAAAATTGCTGTAAATATGGTAGTAGCACACATTGTTAATGGCCTACTCAATTGCTATCTTTCTTCTATTTCTTTGATAAGAAAACAGTTAAGTTCAGGTACCTGGTGACCATGGCATTGAGGAGAAGCTGGACTCCCTTCACCCTTTTATGTGGAGTCTTAATTACTCCAAGCCAATCATAAAAATTATCCCCTCCTGCACATGATTGGATTAGGAAAGGGCATAGGACACAGCTCTAGCCAACGAGGGGAAGTCTGTTAGGGAGAGTCAGGAAAGTTTTCTCCCATCCTATAAAGGATAAATACATTGCTTTTTCTGCCCTTGAATAGTTTTATGTAGGGTTATGGGTGCATGGAGCTGCAACAGCGATCTTGTGGCTATGCAGCAGCGGCAATTCTAAAAATACCTGGATTTTGATGAGGTTGTTGAGCCACCAAATTAACAATTCCTCAAACTGCAATACCTCTGAATTTCCACTAATGTGACTTACTAAATTTTATTTCTGTTTAAGCCAATTTTAATTGGTTTTTCTGTAAAGCTGTTGCTAAATAATAAATTGTCTAATAGTTATTAGTTCTTCTAATGTTCAGTTATATACAATGAAGGTGTTTTAACACCTGCTAAATGATTTGATTTTAATCATGTTTACCTAAAGCATAATATAAAATCTTTGTAGGGTTATTTATTGAGAGTTATATAATTTAAACACATTTATGTTTGCATTTTATCTATGAGTAAAATTGTTGACCTTTTTTTTTGACCAAAACAAAACAAAGCAAAATAAAACTCTGTAGGAATAACATTTTCCAAGACAGATTTTTTTAGAAATACAAAAACTGGCTAATGAGATATCAACTATAAATGAGCAAATGGTATTATGTCAGTGTACAAAGTAATGACAAACTTGAATTCAGACATGGATTAAAAATGTATGTATTTGAATATATCACCTGGGACTGATTGTTATTAAGGCATTTCTTAATTTTCTGTTGAACCTGGATCTTTTGCTCAAAATATTTGAATATTTTTAGATCAATCCTAAAAGGAAAGCACAGTAATTTCTAAATGTATGTTAAAACTTACTGTATTTTACTAATGCATAATAAATGAGAGGCTGGTTAAGAATCTTTAAATAGTAAGTTTATATAAAAAACATAAAAGTTAGCATATCTAAGTAATTATTAATTCTTAGATTTTCATTACTGCATGAGAATCTATATTGCCCAATGTAAAACTTTAGGAGTGAAAAATATTGAATGAATGTCATAGGTAATAAATATGAAAAGAGGAGCAGAATTAACCCCCAAAATATATTTAGAATTAACCACAAGAACTATATAAGTTAATGAATGAACTATATAATGAAATAAAGCTAACACTTTTGAACTTTCCAGGTTTAAAAAGTACTTTCATGAAATACCAGTAATTTTTAGAGTAGATATTTTAAACTGCAGATTAAAGAACAGAAAAACTTGATGCACATTTTTCACAAACAGAAAGATATTCTTTGAATCAAAAGGGATGGAATGATCTAAAACTGAGATGCTCTTTGCCAACTTAAAATATTTGACTTATAGATATTCACTTTGCTTAAAACTAGTATTTATAAAATATTGATTTTGACCAACATATTAAACAGAGGTAATTTTAAAGTGGAGCCCCAATAAACTATTATTATAGAGAAAAAATGATTTGTTTTCTTCTGCATTATGAGAACATTCTGCTAGACAAAAACCAGGGTGATGGTGGTACAGGACATCCCCTGCTGGACAGAGTCTGTCATTACAATGTTACATCAGATATTTAAAGCTGAAGAGGCTTAGCTAATTTCTCAATTCTATCTTGGCAGGGGAGAGGGGCCAGAGTTCTTTAAAAATACTTATGCCTAAACCACACGACGGACCAATTAAAACCAAATCTCCAGAGTTGGGTTCTGTGCATTTGCAGCTTTTAAACCTCACCAGTTGATGATAAAGGTTTACTGAGTATTGCTATAAAGATTTTTAACCATCATTGAAAAAGATAACCTAAATTTCACATGCAAGATGTAATCTGAGATTGTGTGCAAAGTACATGAACTAGGGAAGTCTTCTTCTAATTGAATGGAAAGAAAATTAAATTGTCATGTGTTATTATTCCTTTCAGTTTACCTTGGGCTTTTCATCCAGGATCTGCTGACGTATCTCCTTGTGTTTCTCTACGAGTTTTTCTTGCCGTTTACTTTGTGCCTCTTCTAACTATAAGAAAGTTACAAAGAAAGTTATTTTCATTTAAACATTCAGGTGAATGTTTCCAGAAAAAATTAAAAGCTATTCAGATCTGTGTCAAACATTAAACTATTTCATACCCCGGTTGAGAACTGCCCTTACAAGTATAGGAACTGTTAAGTGTTGAAGCTGGATGACAAGTACACAGGAATGAGGGTGGGTGATCAAGAGATTATATTATTCTTACATTTTTGTTAATATTTGAAAATTTCCATAATAACAGTTTTTTTTTTAATTTGCAAAAATATAATGCACTCTGGAGGTTGTCATCTTTTCTACCACTGATGACAACTAATGGTACTTTTGGGGAATTTCCCATTTACATCATGTTTCTGGGTTCCTGACTTGGAAGTAATTCTTGACATCTATCTTAAAGTGAGCTTTTTTGATACAGGTTTGCAATTAAACTTGCAGAAACATTGATTATGGAGTGTCTGCTCTGTGAAGCAGCTCTTCTCATTGCTGGTGGTAAATTGGTGCAACAAGGCATGTTGTCTCCCTCCGGAGGCTCACAGGGTGCTTGTCAAACATTCACACATGGTTTGCAAAGGAAAGAGGGATTAACTGAGTTAAAATGAAACAGCAGGCACGAAATGGAGTCACTTTTGCTAAACCCCATGAAGTTTTAATATTTAACCTAGTTGCAATTTCAGTCTCTTCCACAAATTAAATTTTAAAACAGTCAGTCTGGAATATCAGCCTTAGTAGGGTCATCTGCCTGAGAAAGCCCCAGCTTTCCCCTAAGTCAAGGTGACCTTGCTTATAATAATCTACTCTTTAACCTCCTTTTCCCACCCTCTCTCTGCCTATGTACAACTCTGCAGAGCAACTTTCTGTTTACTAGATGGGATGTTGCCTAGTTCATGAACCACTTTAGTCAACTAGACCTTTAAATTTACACAGTTGAACTTTTGTTCTTTTAACAACCAACATACCCTCTTGATGTATTGCACCACTTCCTGAATGTACGACCGGATCATCTCTGTCTTTTCCCTAAAAGAAAATAAATAAATCATTATATGAACACATCAGGCATCAAGGAACATGAGAGCCTCGGACTCCCAAATGAAAGTTTATAGAACTCTCAACATTCTTATTATTGTCACAAGGAAGATACAATGCACCAGCTCTGGACAAAGGTCAGGTTCCACCCAAGGGCAAACTCTGTTTTCACTAAATGCTGGGAAGGCTGCCTGACATTATTAGAACTGAGTATTTAGCCTTTTCCTAAGGGACACTCTTTACTCAGTCTTTATCTACAAGGTCCTTTTCTGAACTGCTCTTTGAGTTTCAGGTTGAAAACCTCACAAAAGGGATCTTTTGAAAGGTTAACTAGAGGAGAAACTTCACAGATGGGTCTTAATGGTTAAGAACCTGCTATTCTGATACAGCATAAAATAATCTCCAGGTAAAAGGTAGGGGAGAAGGGTTCTTTCTCCTTACTCTTCCATCTGGCTTTTGTCTTTGGATTTAGCTTCTGTTATCTTCTCCTGCCTCTTTTTATCCATTTTTTTCTTTAATTCCTTCTTCTCTCTGAAGTCAAAATGGAAGTAAAAGGGAAAAAAGGCAAGTCAAATGGCAGTTTGTGTTTAATACATTTGCATACACAAGTTCATTGTGATGAGAATGGAGGCTTACTTCTCACAGATTTCTTTGAGCTTCTTTAACTGATTGTTCTGACATTCTTCAGCAACATCCGTCAATTTCTGAATAAGCTGGGGAAAGAAAATGCCAATTTGCTGTTTTATATTATCACAAACAAAGCACCCACTCCCTTTGCTCCCCCCAAAAACAGCATTGACATTTAACAATAGTTAAAATTACCAGATATCTATCATAGGCAATGAGGACATAATTTAAAACCACCATATGATCTTGGTTTTAATGTGAAATTCTTATCTCTTTTTACTTAAACAGGGCTCCTTAAGATTACTGTGCTGGTTACTGCAGCTTGGCCAGTGGAAAAACAACAGTAAGGACCCAGGTTCCAATCCCCACTTTATGACTTATCAAAAGTATGCTTTTGGTTAAGAAAACCTGCATTTTCTTGGTTTTAAATGAAATTATTAATGCCTTTATCTTTAGGAGGTACTGTGAAGCTTAATGATTGTGATACAAATGTGAGTTATAATTAATTATGAATTATAATTCTTGGTTTCCAGCTATCATCCATTGCTTAATTGCTTCATGGATCATATGGAGTCATCTTAGAAATAGATGGTTTTGTCCTCGTGTGGGTGACTTCCAAAGAACATAAGAAATTCTCTTCTGTGCTACCACAGAATTTTTAATATATTGCCATGAAAGCGACTCTTTTATTGCCTTGCATCTGTTCTCATCAACCTAAGCTTTGAGAGGGCAGCAACTGTGTTTTTATCTCCTCAGCGCTCTGCACAATTCCTAGCACTCAGTAGGTGCTCCAAAAACGCTTGCCAATTATGTGAGGGTCGGTTTGCCTTCCAAACCCTTCTCTTTCTTGATTCCATATTAAGACTATATACAACCTCCTGTCATTGCTTGGGAACAGGAGCAACCGGATTGAGCCTTTCTCACTGGACGCCCAATGGATGGTGTGGGCTTCCTGGGAAAGGCCCTGTTGCTCTTCCCCAGAGATGGGGATCCTTCGATACAGCAGGGAGAGCTGACTCGTTTTATATAAGCTGTAGCTACAACAGTGACAAGGCAATATAATCATAATGCCAACTAACATTCATTGATAATTTATTAAATGTATCAACTTACTCAATTCTAAGGGTTGCCTTAGATAGTAGGTGCCATTATCTTCCTTTTATACATAGTGACTCTGTGACACCTGGGGCTCAAGTTCCTGGCTTAGGGCCACAGAGGTAGTAAGCCACGGAGCTGGGTGCAAATCCAGACAATCAGGCTGTGGCCTTCACCACTTTCCCCTGCTGCCTTATTACAATACCTGATATCAAACTATACTACAAGGCCACTGCAGTTGGAACAGCCTGGTACTGGCATAAGAAAAGGCTTCTAGATCAATGGAACAGAATGGAGAGCCAAGAAATAAACCCACGCTTAATGGTCAATTAATGTTTGCAAAGGAGGCAAAACCATACAATGGAGTAAAGACAGTCTGTTCAATAAATGGTATTGAGAAAACTGGACTGGGACATGCAAAAAAATTAAACTAGACCACCAACTTATACTATGCACAAGAATAAACTCAAAATGGATAGAAGATATAAATGTAAGTTGCAAACCCATAAAAATCATAGAAGAAAACATAGGCAGTAAAAGTTCAGATATCTTGTGTACCAGTATTTTTGCTGATATATCTCCAGAGCCAAGGGAAACAAAGGAAAAAATAAACAACTGGGACTACATCAAATTAAAAAGCTCTTCACAACTTTTCATTCTGATTTTAGGAATTGTTCTAAAAGATCCTTTTTTATTCCAGAGAATAAAAGAAGTTGAGGGAGAAATTCTCTTACAGGATTACAATTTTAAAGAACCCACATTAAGTTAACATGAACATGAAATTTGATGCGTTCATCTGTGAAGTGGATTAAATCTGAACAAATATTCACTGGGGCTTGGGCCAGCAGAAAATCTGTTTGATTATTCAAAAGACATTGACTGATCATGGCTGTCACAATTTTAAAAATCATGAAATATTGCAGCATTATGGTGCCATTTATCAAGTTGTCTAGCTGTTACATTTGGTGTGCAAAGACTTGGAAATTTCCTTGAGCAGTCCTGCAATGCCACCATTCTAGCCAAGGGTGTTCACTCGTGGAGGCACCTTTCCTTCCCCAGGGACTTCTATCTCTCTCGTTCTCCCCAAGATGTGCCAGAGCATTGTCCCGGGATCCCCAACAGTGGCTGCAACATCAGAACACTGTGGGCAACTTCATAAAAATACAAATTCCAGGGCTTGTTCCTAGGTGTATGGACTCCAAATGTCTAGGGGCAGGGCTTGGGCATCAGTATTTTCAAAATCTTCCCACATGATTTGGACAGTTTGTCAGATTTGGGACCTTTTGGTGAGCTTGTCCTCATTCTGCAGATCGTTGCTCAATCTTCCAGAACTGCTTTCAAATTCAGTGGCATTCACACTTCTGTTTCCATGTTGCTATCTCTATCATTCATCTGATCCACAGTATTTTCTTGATTCTGCTGGCACCCACTCACATTTACAGCTTTCCTTCCTGCCCTCATCTCAACAATATCGGTATCCACTCAACAAAGCCAGAGCTTGAGATCTCACAGCCGTCTGCCCACCCAGTTCTGACTTTTATTTGGGTTTGGCTTGAGCCCCCATGCATTGGTTCCCTTGGGTTCCCCAGAAGCTCCCTGTCTCTGGTGTCCCCTGGCCTTCCTCCGTACCCCTCCCCAGACTATTGCACCCACTGTTTACTCTTCTTAGAACCAGTTCCCACTTTCTTTGCTCCCAGAACACACCCTTGTCTAAACTATTTAATTTAGCCATAATCCAACAAGTCAAACACCTACTAGATCCCAGGCACCATCCTAGAAACTCTGAGATGATGTCCCGGCTTTCTAGATCTTGCTACTCAAAGTGTGGCCATAAACCAGCAGCCACAATTGCCAGCGATCCCATTAGAAATGCAAATTCTCAGGCCCTACCCCAGACCAACTGGAAATCAAAATCTATATTTTAACAAGATTCCCAGGGGATACTTGTGCACATAAGAATTTGAGGAGTACTGTCTAGATTATTGAGAAAGAAGGAGGCAATTTAGAAAAAGCCCTCTGTTGTAGACTGAATGTTTGTGTCCCCAACACTGAAATTAATATATTGAAATCCTAACCCCCAATGTGATGGTATTAGGAAACGGGGCCTTTGGGGATGATTAGGTCATGGAGGTGGAGCCCTCATGAATGGGATCAGTGCCCTTATAAAACAGGCCCTACAGAGCTCCCTAGCCCCTCAGCCATGCGAGGACACAGGAAGAAGACATCCATCTATGAGCCAGGGGGTGGGTTCTCACGAGACACCAAATTTGCAGGTGCCTTAATCTTGGACATTCAGCATTCAGAACTAGGAGAAATAACCATTTGTTGTTTAAGCCACTCAGTTTACGGTGATTTGTTAAAGCAGCCCAAACTAAGACACCTTTTTCAAGTTCTCTCTCCAGGTCAGCACCATTAAATGTCTTTGACCAACTCTAGCTGAAGATGGCTCACCAGCATCTCAACATTTCTACAAGCAGATTTAGGGTTTGTCTCTCACAGAAGACAAATAATTGTCTTTTCCCACTAAGCATCATCATTCTGTTCAAAAGTGGACATTACCTGTGATTTCCCTCCTGGGTACTTTCCCCATTCAATGAGTCATGAAGTCTTCGTTAATTTCTTCTGTTACCTCGTATCTCTGAGTTACCAGCACGCTGGTACAGGTTTTCATTACCTGCGGGTTGGACTTGGCAAGTCCTCCCTTGCTGCCCTCAGTCTCTCATTAGTCCTTGCACTCCATCCCAAATATTCTTCCCTTTGGTATGTACCAAATCATAAACTAGCTCTATATTCACAACTATGTTATGTCCCAGCCTTATGTTTCCTTTCCTTATCTGCACTCAGCATACCCAATAAACTAAGCAGTATTTTGCTCTCAGGACTGTCCAGGCACATACCTGTTTCTATACTTTTTCTCATGTTATTCTTCCCCTTGATGATACTTCCATTTGAATGGCAGGCAGCACGGATAAGGAACATTTCCACGATTAAGTTCCAGTGGACTGTGCCTTTGTAACTGCTTCTGATACAAGAGCGGGTACAATCCAAGATCTCCCCTTGTCCTTGTCCTTCTCCTTTCTAAATCAGCCTTTGGTGATTCTCCCCTTTGGTTGCCCAGGTAACTCTAAGCCTTGGTGCCTTCACTGGTTTTCTGGTACATTAATTATAGATATTTATGCTTGTGTATACATGCTTTATTATTGTTCCCCAAAAGGACGTTACTACTGCAATCCTCTTTTCCTAACAATTTTTGGAATCTCAGGTTCTACGTAAGAAAAACACTCAACAAATATTGTCAATGAAATCTTTTAAGTTTTAAAATCACACTTCCCTTGACCTTGGTTTTAGCTATAGAATGTCATGTCCAAGAGATATGCTATCATATTGGAAATACTATAAAAACTATATAATTTTGGTTTTTAACAAGCTCAGTTTTATTCCTTCAAGAATAAATGATTTATTGTGAAATCCAGGTGTAATTTGTTTTTAATGTAGTTTTTGCATTCAACTAACAAAAATAGTGCTTCCTTAAATCTTAAAGGATATGAGTTTAAAAAACATCTCTGTGTTTGATAGGACACATATGTAAGTGTTCTTCCACTGTGCTCAGTTCCCCTTGGTCTCCCCTACTCTCTTGTACAACAGGCCCATTCCCGTAACATTCTGCCCTTTCCAGATATTTTCAAAAGACAATCACTCTTACTTTAATTCTGCTCTTACAGAATTTACTGTTTTCATTTAAACTTCCTCTACTTAAGGTCTCAGAGATGGAATGATTAAGATCGTGATTGTCTTAATAATATGCCACTATTGTCTAACTCACATTAAATTAGCAATAGGAATATATA
Source organism: Pteronotus mesoamericanus (assembly GCF_021234165.1). Classification (NCBI taxonomy): domain Eukaryota; kingdom Metazoa; phylum Chordata; class Mammalia; order Chiroptera; family Mormoopidae; genus Pteronotus; species Pteronotus mesoamericanus. The sequence continues at coordinate 27,576,126 of NW_026555105.1, read as the reverse complement.
TATAATTATATATATTATATATACTATTTTATATATATTTATATAAATATATAAATCAAGAGATATATAAAATTTATCTCTTGATTACCCTAAAAAGAGACTGTGTAAGGTTCACTTACGGTTTTTTCTCCCTGACACTGCTTTTCTAGGAAGATCTTCCTCTGCTTTCTGAGAACTGGTTCTGTTTACAATGTGTCCCATGGGGGCTGCCATATTCTTTATTCCCACCCCCTTGCAAAGTTGGATCAATCATACCCCAACTTTGGCCATAGGTGATTGGTCTAAAGTTCTAAGATTGGCCAATCATATGACCCTAACCAGGCTTTCCTCAATATTTTTCCAACTTGTCATTGGAGAAAGAAGTGCAACTTAGAAGGGATCAGCATCTATACTTTCTGAAAAAGGGAAGCCTGTTTGCTGCTTTGGAAAAGAATAATGCTAATGTTCAGAAAAAGAGAGAGCAACAGACAAGGAGAGAGAAAAGGAAAAGGAGGAGGAGGTGGGAAGAAAGGAAAGGAGGAAGGAAAGGAGGAAAAGGGGGAGAGAGAGAGAGAGAGAGAGAGAGATAGACAGCTGTAAAGTGGTTTCTGGCAATCACCTCTCAATCTTTTTCTTTCCCCAGGTTTAATCAATTCTTTATGAGGTGATCTACTGTGTATTTCTCTATATATACTCCTCTTGTCAAAGTCAGTCCAATATGAGTTTATGTTAATTGCAACCAAGAGAATCCTGACCAAAAAAACAGAAATAAAAAATTTCACTACTTAACTCCCAAATAAGATAGAGGAACCTCTGAATTTTGTGCTAAGGTTCTATTGCATGAAGTGTGAATATAGGATCAAGAAGAGGAATATTTTCACACAATAATAGAAATGTTTTTTTAAACTTAAGGATACACTCACTTTTGATGTAATTATCAACATACAGGCTCTACTCAAAGACCCCATCAATCACATGTTAGCCAGAAAACTCATTGAAGATATAAAAGAAGAAAAATTAGTTTAAAATTCCTAGGAAATAAAACAAGAGGGTATGTGGTAAACTGAAATGCGTAAACACCACTTAATTTTAACTTCTAATATGATTGTTTTTCTGGCCCAAAGGAATAGATACATTTCAATAATTTTGCTTGTCTGTTTACCATTCATAACAACTCCTGTAGTTAAATGTTCCAAACCTTTTAAGGAAATAAAAAGAAAAGCTGCAGGGGAATATAATTTCATGCTTGTTCTCAAATCCATGCTGAATTTCACTTGGTTTAATCATTTGAGGGTGAAAGAATGGTTTCAATGGAAGGGAAAAATTTCTTGACTCTAGCTCAAAAGGGATTAAAAAATATGTGGACAGAAACTGGCATCTTTGGAGTCTCTTCTAAGAAGGATAATTTTGGAAAATGGGCAAAGAGTCAAGTATTGAATGTTCACACTTCAGACACAACTCAGTCTTCTTTCCCATTCCCCCACAATAGAGAAGATATTTCCTTTTTTTCCTAGTAGAAGCACCCATTCTGAGTTTTCACTATAAATTGTTTGTTTTTCTCCTACAAAGAATTTATGATTCTTCTAAACTAAGTAATGATCTATGCCATAGATTTTATGGACTAAATACATTACTGACAATTTGAAAACGAGGTGGATGTTTATACTGGGACATATCCTGGCCATTCAAATTGAGAAATATCCATTCATTCATCAACTGAGCACCTATGCTGTACTAGACACTGTGCTAGTGTGGATGGTCCCACTGGTCCAACTGTGAGCTCAGAGACAGGCCCTGGCCACAAGGAGCTGACATTCTCCACTAGTTCTTTTGTCTTCTTAGGAGGAAGAGAAATTCCTAGACCAAAAGGGCAATTATCTTCATCATTCTCTGACATATTCTTTCATACCTATAAAATTTTTTATAATTTCTATAGCTAAATAAAATTTCTAGCTTCTTATTTGCATCTAAATGTTTAAATGATCCTTGGAATGTTCCTTTTCTTGCTGGTCAAAGAAATAAAGTGAAAATCTGACCAAGACTCCTAGTCAATGTCAATAAGTTGGCAGAGAGAATGTATAACATTTAAAATTATTTTTCGCTTTTAAATTATGCCAAAGTAAATGTCAGCTTTTTTAGCTTTCTGGGAAATATAAATGGATCAACATAACATATTCCCTTGAAAGACATTTCTGGGATTCTTTTATGAGACTTTTAACAGGAGATATCTTCAAACTTTTTAAAAAAAATCAAGAACTTTAACCAAGGGAGTTCTAGTTTTATGTCATTTAATCAGCCTAGATGATGCTTGGGTTTTGCTCAATCAACTCTCTAGGCCTTGTTTCCTCATCATAAAATACATCATCTAAATTATCTCTAAGGTTCCTTGACAAGTTGCAAAATTATTCTATGGCTATAAGTGTTCTTAGAACTCAATAATGGTTTAAAATATCCCCAAAATAGTGAAAAGTAAGGATTTATGGCTTTAAAGTATTTATTTTATTGATAAAGATAACTTTTATGATAAAAGAAGTTTCACTGAAAATGATTCATTTATAGCTTGAGGTAAAAATTTACAGTAAAGCACAGAATTATCCCTTTGTAATTATAAATGTTAAAGAAGGTACTTGCAAGAGTTATTGAAAAGTTGCTGTGGTATCACAAATGGATTTATGGATTTATTGATTTATGGAAGTAGCCCAAGTGTCCATCAGTAGATGAATGGATAAAACAACTATGGGACATTTACACAATGGAATTCTACTTGGCTGTAAAAAAAAAGAAGAAAATTTTACCCTTTGCAACAGCATGGATGGACTGGGAGAACATGATGCTAAGTGAAATAAGCCAGTCAGAGAAAGACAAACTCCATATGATTGCATTCATATGTGGAATCAAATGAACAAACTGAACAAGCAAAATAGAGACAGACTGATAGATGGAGAGCAGGCTGACAGCTCTGGATGGGGGGTTCAGGGATGGAGGTATCCAGCAAAAAGGAAAAAGGGCTCATGGACAAGGACAACAGTGTGGTGATTACAGGAGGTGTGGTATAAGGGGGATAAATGATAATGGAAAAATACAGTGCAAAAAAAATGAATAAAATAAATAATTATTACTCACCACTCAGATGTGGGAAAGTAACAATAATATTCAAACTGGAGGTTTTAAAATAATTACCAAGGGAGTCCTGGCTAAAAGAGACATGATTTGTCCTGTGGCTTGTAACTAAAATAGCAATAAATCATGGGTTTAATATTTCAACAGTCCATTTGGAAGCTAGATCCAGAAGAGCTGCCCATGAAGATAAATAACATAACGTGCCAGCTACTTTTTTCTTTGTCTTTTTTTTTTTTAAATGGGGAATTTTTAAAAAGATCTGAAACATCAGTATGTGAGAGATAGATACATCAGTTGCCTCTTGCACGTCCCCAACTGGGACCTGCCCTGCAACCCAGGTATGTGTCCTGACTGGGAATGGAACCAGTGATCCTTCACTTCACAGGCTAACATTCAATCTACTGAGCCACACCAGCCAGGACGATTTTTTTTCTTAATGCAAAATATATCATTTCATCATCCTTTACTTGCCAGATGGAATGCAATGAGTGCTGTAATTCCAGAGAGCACAAACTAAATTATCTGACTTGTGGGTTCTATTTTGGAATTTTCCTTTCAGCAGAATCTGTTCTGTTCCCTAAGCTTCTTTAAGTTAACACAAGTCAAAACCACTATTTTCTTTGCCTTTGGGGATGGGTCTGTTTACTGACCTTTCCCCTCTAATCATGCCTAAATACTCATGAATTAGCACATAAAAATATATTAAGATTCATATTGTGTACACATACAAAAGAAAAACCCAATTTGAAATGTTTATTGCTTTTAGCTGAAATCCCTAATTATTATTTTGAAAAGTCTGAGAGTTTGGTCATTTCTATATTCTATGATTTAGGTGAAACGAGCATTACAGTGACAGAGAAACTCTACAGGCATTCTTGTATAGACTTTTTATTTTAGAAATGAGAATGCAGACCCTCAAGGGATAACATGGTTTAGCTGAAGTTACATAACTGAAAATGGAAGTGATGTCTCCTCACTCTAAATCCTGTGCAAATTGTCCTTTGGTAATGAATCATGACTACATTCTAGCCACTGTGTTGTTTCCATGGATGGTTTTATTGAATCTCATATCCAAATGAGGAGAGCTGTATGTAGATTTTGGGGGGAAAAAAAGCCCTAATTCCCTACCACTCTCTGTATCTACCTCCTTTGTAATGTGACTTGCAGCTCCCCTAAACAAAAGATAGCATCAATTTCTGTATCTCTTGGATATGGTCACGTCTTATGACTTATTTTGGCCCAAGAAAGAGAAAGAAACAAGACTTCTTAAGAGGCCATGCCCTCTTCAACTTGCTCTCAATTGGATGCCTTTCTCACTTCCCCATGAAGAAGCCTAGGCTAGCCTGTTGGATGATGAGAGATGTGCGTCAGTCATCTGTGTTGACCCAGCTGATGGCCAGTCAGCCAACCTCTGGAAGCAGATCCCTTAGATAACTGGCAGTTGAACCAAAAACACAAGTGAGCACAGCGAAGACCAGAAGAAACATCCAGTTGAGGCAAACTCCAATAGTTACACACAGAATCATGAGCTAAATAAATGGTTGCTGTTTTAAGCCCATAAATTTTAAGGTGTTATGCAACAAAGCTAACTGGTAAAGATGGGCATAAAGTAGGTCTCAGTATACAAACTGTGCTCTTAATGGCTGTAAGTTCCTTTGCAGGGAGCACATTTAGGCTTGGTCCACACAGAATCCCTCCCAGTATGAGAACCACAGTAGGCCTTCAATATTTTTAAATGGGTGAGTAAATGGTGATATAAACATACTCTATACTCTCTAACTTGCCCAACTTCCTAAAATAATAAATGAGAAAATACACTCTAAACTATATGGGTGAGAAGAACAGGAAACAGGGGAAAGCTGTATCATTTATTTCTCAAGACAAATGAGTCTATGTTAAAGTCAGAATATTGGAAGAAGACAGAAAACACTACCACACCTATAGCAGAGACACGTACCAACACTACAATTACTCCTGGCATGTATTCTTCAGCTGGGCAACCACAGAAGGGAGAAAATTAAAGGTTGGCTCCCAGATGGGCAGCAATAGCAAATGGGGCTGATAGAAATAATCAAAAGGAAGATGAGGAGCCCCCTCAGCCTGTAGCAAGATGTCATTTATAGTGAACTCAGGATCTCCTTGGCAATTTATGTATTGTAAAAAAAAAAAAAAAGGCCAAACCAATGTTTTATGTACATTATCTCATTATTCATTCTTGCAGTTTAATGAAGTAAAAAGTATTCTCATCTTCAATGCATACATGAAGAAACACAGCTACTCAGTGAGGGAGCAGTGCCTAGAAATGATGAAATTTGACACAAGACATGCACACATCACCACTCACATCTTGATGGACTAGCTATTCATACTGATCGCCATTCACCTAGAGCTTTCACTGTGGAACGCCTGATCGGCAGGGCTTTGGGGCACTCAGGTGGATGGGTACTGCTGTTAGTTTGGAGCCCACAAATGATTGCTGGTGGGACAGGCAGGAGGATGTATAAGAGGAGTAAGAGCTACTAAGGTCAATGTGAATGAAGAGAGAAATGAATGGGATTCGAACATGCGGGAGACTTAAAATACACAAGAGAAGAAACTGTGGGATGCAAAGCCAAACAAAACAAGCCTCTACACAGAATAAAGAGTGTGGTGGCTGTGAGAGAAAATGAGGAACCTTTTCTTGAAGCCACTAAGAAGAATGAAGAAATGAGAAGACAAACTGTCAGGCCAAGCCCTGCTGAAACTGAGGAGTGGTCCCGTGGACCCCGAGATCCCCTCTCACTAGGATGAGAGTGTTGAGCCTTGAATGTGGTGTGCGTGTGGCTAATTATTGAGAGCAATGCAGTACCTCAGAGGGATCCTTTAAGAATTTCCTGCACTTAACCAAGTCAATTTGAAATTAACACCTAACCCAAATGGTCAACCTATGGCAGTTGATTAAATAAGTTAGAGCCAATTCCCCAACCCTGTAGCTCTTCCCTGGAACAGAGTCCTTAACTGGAGCCCACAGATCCTCACAATATCTATGGAAATATTTCAAGGGGTACAGAACTTAATGGGGTTGAGGGACTTACATCTTCATTTTCACTGACCTCCACCTGAAAGTAACCATTTCTTTGTATTGTGAATTTAGGCAGGAAATCGAAGGAGCAATTTCCATAGGACCTGTGACTTTGTCATCAGTAGATACTCATCCAGTTTGATGATCAAGCCGTTGATGGTGGAGAGCATGCTCTATTTCCCATTGCAACTAAAAGGAAGTTTATTCTATTCACTTTGAGCAAAGATAAGAATTGATAACTCTAAAATTCTGCTTCTTCACCTTGAATGTGTAATAGGTCACCTGGGACTCCTATTAATGCAAATTGTGATTTAGCAGGTCTGAGTGGGGCCACAGAGGCTGCATGCTTGACAAGCTCCCAGGAGGGTGACTGGGGACCACACTTGGAGTAACCAGGCTGCAGTTATTTGTATGTGGAACTTTAAAGATGAAGGTCCTTATTTAGACAGATATAAAAAAATTATTTGAAGGTATAGAGTCTATGTCACTTGGTATGCATTCTACACCTGCCATGATAATATGACCAATTGTTTAAAAAATATTCTCTTCCTTTTTATTAGTGTATAGAGTTAGGCAAATTGTTCATACAAGTGTGTTTTCATATCAATTTGTTGATACTTTTATTACTTCATTTATCACGTGGTAATATAACTGTTTGTAATAAATGTTTCCTGAGCATGTGGTGACCATCTCCTCTTCATCTTTATTTCCAGTGTCCATCAGTGTTTTGTAAATATTAGCTTTTTAATGAACAGTTAGAAGGGAGCTTACCAATCCCATGGTTTCTTTCTAGATCCTTGAAGTGCAAGCATTTGAAATGTGCAATCCTTAACCAAAACACATTTGTATTTAATTCCCAAAGCAACTTTCGAAGATAAAATTTTTCTGTTTCATTTTCCTCATCACTCAAATACTCCTTTTTACTTGGGTTCTATTTGCTTTTTAATAACACTTGTATTTGTCTAATTCAGCCTAAAACGCCTGTTCATAATTCAGAACTGACAGTAAAAAGATTTCCTGGCAAAACAACTTCTGGTTGTTACAAATGGAGTTGATAGAAAGTTCTGATACACACATTGCTAAAAGGCATGTAGTTTGTGGATGCTCATATTTTGTGGATGCTCCCAAATAGGCATAAAATAAACTTTGTTTGGCTCTAAATCCAAGGTACTTGGGGCTTAGCCTTCTTAACAAAGGCTTATACTTGTGTGTCCAAAAGCACTGTGGCTTTTTCTGAAATCTCGATCCACAATTTAAACACCACTGAATGATACACTTGATCTGAGTAAACTGCATGGTATATGAAAAAAATCTGTTAAAGAAAAAGAGAGAGAGAGAGAGAGAGAGAGAGAGAGAGAGAGAATATCCCAGGCATCATAATAAAGGAGTTGGCTGTGTGCTCAAAGTAGATAAACAGTCATTGTGATAACCTTGGCTTGAAATCTGAACTAGGAGAGACATCCGTGTTATGATTTTAAAGTAGGGGCTCTAGAGTGGGAAGATCAAGGTTCGAATCCCCACTGTATTACTTTCCTTGCTAAACCATCCACTGGTTGTGAAGCCTTGGAAAAATCACTACATTTCTTGGTAAGATTTTTTTTTTAATCCTTACCTGAGGATATGTCCATTGATTTTAAAGAGAGAGGAAAGGGGAGGGGGAGAGAGAGAGAGAGAAGAGAGACACTAATGTGAGAGAGAAACAGAGAAAACGTCAATTATGAGCAAGACAAGGGATGGAGCTTGCAACCTTTTAGTGTACGGGACAATGTTCCAAACCACCCAAGCCGGCAGGGCTCAGTAAGATCTTTAATCTGCCAAATGGGCTGACAATAGTACCAAATCCTAGTGGTTATTTTGAGGGTTAAATTGGACAATTCCTGTAAATGGCTTAGCACAGTGTATGGCCCTATGGTGGGTGCTCAATACATGATGCTATTTGAACTTTTTATAGTATTGTTATTTTATTTTCTGGACTACTAGGGATGGTGTACTGGAGAAGTCAGATGGCAGTGCATGCTGCTGGGTCCCAAAGTTATCATCTCCATTGAAATTTGCTTTGCCTTTCTTGGGTCTGTCAAGGAAATCCTGTTTTTACACCAAACTTGCCTGCTGCCCCACTGTTCTTTCACTGCTTAGATCTTATTTTAGTAGCTCACAATCAAGGTGGCCCATCAAGATCATGTGAAGCTTGTAAAAGACAAACTTTGAGTATCCCATTTAGGTGTGGGGAGATGGGTCTCACAGTGTGGTCCTGGGAAGAGGCATCAGCATCAGCGGCCTTACAAGAGAGGCCTGCTGAACTGGAAACTCAGGGTAGGACTCAACAACCTGAGGTAACAAGCACTCCAGTTTTTTCTATGCATGCTAACATTGACAATAATTGACCAACTGGAATGTGATTTTAGATAAGCTTCTCAGGTGATTTAGACCTGTGCATCTGCCTATTGTCATGGGAACAAGTACAAGGACAACAGAACTGCACTTTATCCAGGCTAAACCATTCACTGGTTTCCAACCTACCAGCAGAAACAGCCTCAGAATTCTGTTATGTGGACCTGCCCTCAGGGAAGAAATGGGCAGGTCATACAAACACCTCTCAGAACCCATTTCCTCTGGGCACACTATTTCTATTAAGCTTACTCATTTGTTTTGTTTGAGACACAAGCATGTTTTTAAGATTACTTTATTGATTGATTCATTTCCTTAATCTATCACCAAATATTTATCGTGGCCTTACTCTGAGTCAAGGCATCAACAACAATGGAGAAAATGTCACAATTCATGAGAAAACATTTTGGAAGATAAAACTGATCATTAGCAGAGATGGTGACATTTTCTTTCCCTGGGAGCCTCAGCAAGTGGGTAGACAACACTCCATGTTGACCATTTTGATACTGCCTTTTCTAAATGCAGGAGAGTGGACTGTGTGATTTTTTTTTTTTTTTTTTTTTTTTTTAGGTCTCAAAAAGCCCAGTGATACAAATAAATATTGCACATTTATTTGCAGCATGTTCTTAATTTTCTTAAAGTGATTTCCAATTCCTTGTGAGATTCCAAAGTTTCCAAAAAGCTTTCATAAACCAAAAATAAAAGCAATAAAACATAGCCTCATTAGGGAACAGAGAGGAGCTTAGTAAAGATGCTGGAATAGAGGGCTTATAAAATATTAGCATGTGCAATTCCAAGTTCTAAGAAATGGTGATTTTGTAGCTTTTAAAAACTCAGGTACTGAGTTTTGATTGTGCCTGCCAGTAAATCACATGTTAAATCATATGTCATAATATGGATCTGGAAAATGTAACTAACCTTTCTCTATAACCCGGAATCAAAATAATATTGGAGAAAAAAGCAAAAGGAAGCCGCCAGCTTGACCTGCCGCAGTCTCCCTTTAAGTTATCCAAGGTTTTCATCAAAAGTTTTCTATAGAAAATAGGGTTCCAGCCATACAAACTTAAATCATGTTTCTTGGGCTTACCAGTTTAATATGTTCTCTCTTCTGGTATTTTTCACTATAGTACTGTTCTTGTCGAAGATTAAGCAGTTGCTGTTGTTGTTTGTCCTTCAGGTCTATTAACTTCTGGGTCATTTCGGCATCCAGGGCAGCAAGGTCCTGCTCAATGGTTGACGAACCGTGGTCAGGGCTGCTGGGTTCTGATCTGCAGAGACACAGAGCTTGACTCACAAAACATTCAAGTCATAGCAAGGTGAAGGGTGGGAAGTTCACCAGAGTTCCTCCTAGAGGGAGCAATGTGTTTGGAAATATTTCGATAATCCGCTTCAGGTACAGGCTGAAATCCCAAGGACAAGACATTTGTTTTGACCACTCAATATATGCCAGGCACTTTCTACTTTACAAAAGGCTTTCACAACAACGTGGCGAGCAGTATGACTGTCTTCAGTTAACATTTGAGGAAACCAGGGTTCAATGAGACAACGTGCCCAGGGACACTGTGAGGGGAGGCTGTAGTGCAGCTCACCCAAGGATAGACTCCTAGGAAAAAGCAAAGTCTGCGTCCTTAAGTACAGTACAGAATCATTGCACACCAGTATCTGGACAGAAAATGGCCTTATATGACCTGCCCTTCACATTATGTGAAAAGCTCAATTAAAACGATGGATATTAGAATAAAAAACTGATGATCATTATGTCCATTTATAACCCTGAGCTATTTTCAGAATTTTAATGTGTATCAAGGAGGATGGGAGATGGACAGATATACTCAGGTCTCAGTGGCTTTGCCTCTTGAAGGAAGTTTCTCCTGATACATCTTTTGATACTAGATGCTTAGGGTTTTTTGTTGTTGTTGTTGTTTTAGTGTTGAGGGAAAGTACAAAAAAATAACCAAGGGAACAATGTTTCTGTACTTCTGTAAAAAGAGAGTTGAAAATATCCCATTGCCTAGTGTTCCCTGTTTAAGATCCATGAGATGAATTCTTCTGTAATGTAATACTGGGAAAATGTCTCTCTTGGAAAAGCAAGCAAGTTTCCTTTAATCAAATAAGAATTGTCTAACTCATTATTTTCTTTTCTCAGAAGGTAAGAGCTAAATTCAGTGTTCAAGGACAGATATTACATTAAATGGTTGGTGCTGGTCAGCAGAAATACAACATAAGCCACATGTTTAATTTTGCTCTATATATGTAATTTCAAATTTTTAGTAGCTACCTTAAAAAGTAAAAAAAATGTGAAATTAATTTTAACAATATATTTTATATAACCTAATACACCCCAAATATTATCATTTTAACATGTAATTAAAATAAAATCACTCTAAATCCATAAAAAAGATATGAGTTATTTTATATTCTTTTCATTTTAAATAAAGTCTTTGAAATATGGTATGTATTTTGTATTTACAGCACATTCCAATTTCTATGAGCCACCTCCCAAGGGCTCAATAGCCACGGCAGCTAGTGGCTTCCATCGTGGACAGCAGGTCTAAAGAGCTGGTAGTCACTCAGTATGTGTGTATATATGTGTGTATGTTGTTTTCTTTCCCTTTTTTCATAATATTTTTATACATGTCTTCTATAAGTTACTTCAACACTCTATTGGAAGTTTGTAGGATAACACTTAGAAGTAAACATGTGAATAAACAAATGACTACATACATATCACTAAAATAGAAATTTAGGAAAAGTTTTAGACCAAGCTTTCTCGGAACTGTTCGCATAGCTGTGGGTAAATGTTAATGCCTTTAGCTTTCAGCCTCTTCCTTGAAGGAGTGACACCAGTTCACCTAGAAGGTTCCTAAGGCAGCTCCAGTTCTACAAACTAATGACTTGGGTATTTTACAAAATACTAGTATTATGTTTTGATTGTGCTTTTTAAATTTAATCATGTTAAATCTTATGTTCACAATATGAATCTGAAAAATGCACCTTATCTCTCTCTATAACCTGGCACCAAGATAATTCAGTAAAGAAGTGAAAGGAAGGATGTAGTTCAGGCCTGCTGACTCAGCTCACAGACAGGTAGCTTACATGCTCACATAGTTCCCGGTACTACCATATCAGCTACTTGTGGGTGATCATTGTATATAGGTCATGTTAACTGCTATGTCCCCTGGGCATACAACTGACACCCAGTAAATATTGGTTGAGTAAATGTGTAAGAGATGCTTCTCTCCATCAAGGCTGGGTAAATGGAGCTATGAGGTCCCCTAGATCCAAGCACAAGAGTTACCTGTGCAGGGCTTTGTGGGTTTAGATGGTGCAGCAAAGGAAAGTGGGGACTTCTCTTTTCTGTATGACAAGTTGTCTCTTCAACTAGGTTCTAGGTCCCTGGAAAATTTTCATACCCATCAGGTTGGCCACCGTAATACGGGAAGTCAGCCAGCTGATATTGGGCTTATAAGCTAGAACTCAAGGGCAGGATTTTCTGCATATCTTTTCTCAGAATTTTGTCAAAAAAACTCAGTCCACTAGCAAAACTGTGCTGAGGTGACAGAGGAGCTATTAAGAATGGAGGGAGTGGAGTGGCTTTCCTCCTTGCAGTGGTATAGGTCCAAAAAATGTTACAAAACATCAAAAGTACATGTAAATGACTCTCTTCTTCATGTCATCAAACAAACAATCATTCAACTTACTTTTTCTTACTATCCTTTTTGGCTGTCTTTTCCAAAGCTGCCCTCCTTCTTAAGTAGTCGTTCTGAATTTCATTATATTTTGTAGTGTGTTCTTTGATAAGGTCAGTGGTTTTCTTGTGGTGCCTCTTAACCAGGTCTTTCATTTCTTTGTAGTGCTTCTTTTGAAGTTTTACAAATGATTTCTGTTGCTTTAGCTCTTCAATAGTCTGTGCTTCCACTTCTGCAACACATGAGTAGAAAAGCTAACAGACATGGAAGGACCAAAAGTATAGATGTAGAGAGGAGCAGTAACTGACTATTGAGCAATGTTTGTCTGATCCTAGTTAACTTTGTGACTATGTTACCAAATTTCTCAGAGACTCAATTTCTTTACTTGTAACTTTAAAAAAAAGTTTGGGTTACCCAGAAACAGAGCCCAAGAGAGGCAACCAGGTGCATGTACATGACTTACGAAGGGTATCTCAGGAGGAGGGGACTGAAGACTGCAGACAGGGAGGAGGCAGTAGCTAAGCAACAATGTGGTCTTAGCTGGAGTCTGGCCCCTGTCTGAGTCAGCTGGGAACTCTGGAGGGTGAATTGTACCACAGAATTGGTCTCACCTTGACTGAAGAAGGTCAGCATTCTCCGTATTTGGGGTAATCAGTTGTGGGGAGGCATAGCCTACTGGAAAGGAGGCTTCCTTCGGGCTGAGAGCAATTTTTAAGAACAGGGGAAGCTATGAGCTGCTATCAGCCAGCGCTCCTCACTGCTGGAGGATGGGTGCACCAGGTAGTGAAGGATGTAGGTGGGACACCATTTGCATCCACCTTAAGGGTCACAGTACTTCCTTACTTTTTAGGGTTATTTTCATGGTGAAGTAAAAGAATTCCTGCAAAGTATTTAATACAGTTTCTGGCAGTGTGCCTGTAGATGCTTAACAAATGACTGTACAGGTTCTACAGCACCATCTCTAAGGGGCACTGTTCACAGTATAGACATGGTAGGTTTGCATATTTATCACAATGTTCCAGTACAAAGCAATAAAGTGAAGGACAGTTCCTTAATGTGATTTTCCCAAAGGCGCTGTGTTAGTGGCATCTTAAGTTACTGCACATTTTATCCAATGCTGAGAAAACGTTTAATGCGAAAGCACTTGACCTTAAGACATTCTATATTTTATTGATATATTTTATCAACTCTAGAAAACGCATTAAAATATGTTTACATTTCTGAAATTAAGATGCATCTTACAGTTCATAGATCATAACAGGACTAGTGTTTTTCTTTCTTAGCCATCCATGGATAGTGGGGTGCCTTAACACTGAAGGCGTCTTAACTGCAATGAATAATCATCTATTTGGACCTAGACTGCATCATAGTTCACATGTTCCCATGCTTTGATTTGAACTTTCTGTTTCTGGGAACAAAAACATGTTATCATAAATATTTAGAACTGTCAAGAGATTCAGAACTAATATATGCCATGAATAACAACAGACCTGAATAGAAAATGAGATATCTAGTAGATAAATGTTGAAATCAGAATAATAATTTATGGTCCTAAATGCTGAGATCTTTAAGCATTTGAAATATACTTTCCATTTTTATTATGTGTCTATTCTCCTGATATTTGATTCTGTTTGATAAAGAGGCCCGGGAGAAAATGAGGTAAGTTTATTTAATGGTTTCCCTCAGGCCCAAATAGACTCATTATGTTTGCATAATAACTTATTATATTAAGAATTTATAATCCTAAGGAATTGCTTCATTTCTGCGAAAAGATTCAATCCTACTTCTTTAAAAATGGTGTGCAGCACATCATATATGGCAAGTTTAGCAAGAGGGTTCAAGATGTTCCAATGAGTGAATTAAAAAAGTTCCAGAGAAAATACTTAAAAAGAAAAGTCTGTAGATGAAAGGCTATTCTTTGAATATGCTTGTAAGAATAAAGGTGATGTTCATTTATATAAAGAAACAAATATCACTCATAAACAAGTTATCTGAGGATAATTACTGCTAATATGTTGGTACACTCATTGCCTTTTCTCTATGCATTAATTCATTTTTAAATAACAATGGAATCATGCTTTATTTATACTTCTCTTGTTTCATGTGTCAACATTGTATTGTTACCCAGGGAACTAAACCTTTAAAAACATGTTTTTAGCCCTTGCTCATGTGGCTCAGTGAACTGAGTGCCAGCCTGTGGACCACAGCATTGCTGGTTGGATTCCCAGTCAGGGCACATGCCTGGGTTGCAGGCCGGGTCCCCAGGAGGGGGCGCATGAGAGGCAATCACACACTGATGTTTCTCTCCCTATCTTTCTCCTTCCCTTCCCTGCTCTCTGAAAATAAATAAATAAAACTTTTTAAAAAAACATGTTTTTAAAAATACATTCTTCAAGTAATTTTTTCTATGCATATTTTATGTATTATTTTGGTGGAATATACATGCATAAAGGTATGTAAATCATAAATGTTAAGGCCTATCAATTTTCACAAAGTGAACATGCTTCAATAACCACCATTCAGAACAAGAATATTATCAGCTCCCAGAGGCCCTCTTTTTGGTTCCTGCTCCCTATCAAGCATAAGCCAATCTGTGTTTCCAACAGCATGAATTAGTTTTGCTTTTTTTTAACTTTATGTAGATGGAATCATGAAGAATGTGCTCTTTTGTGTCTGGCCTCTTCGATATGATCCTTGTGAATTTTATCTATGTTGTGGTGACTGTAGTTTATTTATTCCTAGAGCTGCATCCAATTTTAGTCTGTGACTGTACCACAATTTATTGATCCATCCTACTGTTTATGGAAATTGGGTTGTTTACAGTTGGGCTCCTACCAATAGCGCTGTTTTTGGTGAACATATGTGCACATTTCTGTTATATATTAGGCCAAGTGTTATCATCATTTTTCAGACTCCACTACTTACTGCTGATTGTATTAAAGAAAGCTTGTTTCAATTTTCGCTGTACTTGCTCATGGAACTAAACAAATATAAAATATTTCCAAATTATAAATATTCTGTTGTCACAAATGGATCATATTCTGCATTTCTAAATTATGGTTTATTTTACTTTGGGAAGACACACATTCCTGTTAGCTGGGTCACATTTCCAGTGTGAAACTACTTTTGGATTCTAAAATAAGTATCTTGTGAAATTACTTATTTTTATTGGAACAGGATCCTATCTGCCAAGTATGGTTACTTCTCTGTGATCACATCACATATTAATGGACTGCATATCCGAAAATATTTTTAGAGAAGAAATGTTAATTGTTATTTTTCAGAGGTGGATAGATATCTTATTTCCTCTAAATACTCACACTCTATAATATTCAGGTGCCTAATTCCACGAGGGCAAGGATGGTATTTACCTGTTAAAACGCTCTGAATAAGATCTTCTGTTTTTGCAGGTGCCTTTACAGAACCTGAAATAAAAAGATAAAATAAATAGCCACTTTTAACTTTTTAAATTTTATTCTTCCTGTAAAACAACATTTGACCCTTGAGTTTAAATCTTTTTATGGAGAAATCACAAATTTTGAGAGAAAATTACTCCAAAAAAACTTCTCAGAAATGTTCTCATTTTGTTACTTGGAGGCAAACAATTAAATGTGAATCTATATGCTCCATTTATAGAGGGAAAGGATATCCCTCCACTTGAATCAACTGTCAACTATTTCAGTTTAGGCAATGCTAGTGCCACCTTTTGGCAAAATCAGGAATGGCAGTGGTCATTTAAAAATCAAATGCTGACCCATTGGCAGCAATAACTGTTGCAGGCAAGGTCCAGTAGTGGATGGCAAAATAATTGGGCAAAAGTTTAGGAAGAAACAGAATATTTGCATCATTTAAAATATCTCTCCCAATATATCCATTAACTATAAAGGAGAAAATTATAACTTTCAGTGGAGAAATGTGGTAGTCATCATCTTAACCAAGTGATCCAACATTACCAGTGGCGACCCATACCAACATCAGGTGCCCCTGACATAGCGCACTGAGAAGGGCACAGCATCATTTCTGTGATGTTCTTGCCAAAGATTCATAACTGCAACCTAATCATTTGAAAACATGAGGCTGGTCCAAATTGAGGGACCAATTTGTCAGACTACAAAATAACTGACAAGCACTCTCCAATAGTGCCAAGGTCGTGAAAGACAGGACAGACTGAGGGACTGTCTTAAGTTAAAGGAAAATAAGGACATGTGACAATTAAATACAGTGTGGGATTCTGAGCTGGAACCTGGAACAATGAAAGGGCATTGGTAGAAAGCAGGCAAAGTTTAAATATGGTCTGTAGTTTGGTGCAGGGGAATGGCGCTAAGGTTAATTTTTGGACATGATAAATGTGCCGTGATTCTGACAGACGTTAACACTAAGGAAGCAGAAATCATTTTTGTAATGTATTCTGTTCCATTTAAAAAATGATTCTGTAAATCTGATTATTTCAAAAAATCAAGATAAAAAAATCAAATAGTAACAGTATAAATTCTCTTTTTCTCTCCAAAGTACAAGACAATATTTACTCACATATTTAAATGACTCATTTATATTCCAGAGGCACTCAAAATGTTTGTATTTGTCACATAAAAACCTTCATTTGAAAATATCACTTCTTGTTTACGGTCAAATCATCTCATTATTACCAATCTCAGTAGACTTCTTAAAAACACAGGCCCCAGTCACATCTTATACAAACTTAACATGAGTTGTTCTTTTCAAAAATCTCATTCTCCCCCATGAGATAAGCCCTTCTTCCCGGAAAGTGAAGGGTCTGGACTTCATTATGGCCATGCACTAGCATGACAAGAAAGGGAGGAGACATGAATCCATACTTTCATTAAGAAAATTCTTTTGCCTTTTATTTACATTATTGACCGACTCAACAAGAAGTTATTAAGTACATGCTATTCCTTAGCTCTTTGCAAAGGAAACATCAAACTGAAGCCTAACCTGGGAATCCCACCATCTACTGGGGAAACAGGACATGCTTATGGCTGGCAGCTGCCTAAAGCAGCCTTAGGTTAAACGTCAGTTAGCTGCATAGAAATCAAAGGATCTTCCTGAGAAGTGAGACATGAGTGTAGCTTTGGTAGGAGCACAAAAGCTGAAAGCAAGAATTGTAGGATCACAGGGAACTATGTCAGTCCCGATGTCACTTGTCACTAGCTATGTTGCCTTCAAGAAGCACTTTGTCAAAATCGCATTTATTTACCTGCACAATGGGAACAATAATAGAATCTACCCTCATAAGCAGATGCTATTATAAGAATTCAATGAGATAATTCATATGAAGGAATTAGCAGGGTGCTTGGCACCTGGTAAAAACTCAGGTTATTGAAAATAAGTTGAAGAAAAATGGAAGGGAATTCTTTCAGAGATTTGACTTAGTGAGGGAGAACTAAGGATGAGCTTCTACAGCACAACTGTTTACAAGAAGTCTGAAGAAGTTTTCATGCACCCTGCCAGCAGAGGGATCCTAATCCACCACGAAATACTGACACCAGAAACCTGGGTGATACTGTGCTGTGGCTTCATGAGTCATCAGCAGAGCCAGATGGTCACTTAGGTGTCTGTCTTGGCATCCGTCCATCCATTCATTCATTCATCCATTGCTTTATCACACACTCTGGAGCCCTCCTAAGTCTATGCCCCTTTGCTGACGTGATGCTCTAGGTAACTGAATCATGCTACTTCCTTTGTGGTTTGAATAAACTAGAGGCTCTTTGTCCTGTTGTACAGCTCTCTTTTCTGAGTGTTTACCTGGCGCAGGTTGGCTGTGGAGAGCCTGGGAGGGTGGTTTGGGTGCCAAGGATGTAGTGTGATTCACTCCATTTTCTGCTGGAGTTGTCCTGGCTTCACTCGGAGCCTCTGACGGTGTTTCCCCAGGATCAGCCTAAAATCATAAACATCCTCTCATTTTCCACATTTCTTACTGTTTTTTTTATTACCTTCCTAAAGCAACAAAGCGACATTTGACAGCACGTTCACAATTCATTTGGAGCCTGAAACACAAAATTTGAAACTCTCTGGAAAGCAGGGTAAAAACAGCATTGCCAACACCATGACTGACAGGTTAGCTGTATGGAAGACCCCAGTTTTATTGCTTCCTATGTCTAGGCCCCCAGGCAGTATCTCACACAGTGACTTTGGACCTGACCACGTGATTGTCTTTGGTCAAATGAGAACATAGCACACTTGATGCAAGCAGAGAAGTGAAAAGCCACTCTTGAGCTTTGCCTTTTCCTCAGACCCCTGAGATAGTAATGGAGGCTGACAGACCATGTGGAGGAGAGCTGGGTCATCTAAGCAAGGAAATCCCAGGCCAGCCAGCCCCAGCTGCCCATAGGCACATGCGTGAGCCCAGCTAGGATGAGCTGAGCATGGGCCCAAGCAGCAGAACTGCCTGACTCACCAAATGACTCATGAGTAAGTAGCTGGTGATGTAAGCCACTAAATTTAGGGATTGTTTGTTATGCAGCAATAGCTAATTGACACAGTGGTTACTAGCACAGGTTTTGAAGCCAGACTTACCTGAGTTTAAATTCTAGCCCTGCCACTTATTAGCAGTGTGATATTAGGCAAGTCACTTAACTGTGCCTCAGTTTCCTCATCTTTACAGATGAAGATAAGTATGTGCCAAGGATCATAACATCTATATTGTAAAGTTGTTTAGGGGACCAAATAAGTTAATGTTCATGAAGTTCTTAGTATAGTTCCTGCTACAGAGTAAATATGTGTGTGTTAAATAAATAAAGTACTTAAGCTTGCATAGCACCACTAATAAATCATAATAATAATAAATGCATTGAAACTTATGAAAATCTCTACCCCATCCCCTCCAGCAACTAGTGCACTGCCCTGTGCATAGTAAACCTTTAACAAATGTTGATTTTATAAAATAATTGCCACAGTAATTATGTACAATTTTAATGATGCTTTTTGATGCCCTAAATGTTCTGTAACCCTTTTCTTAGAATTGTCTTCCGGGTCCCTGGCAGATTTTACTGACAGTGATGCTGTGTCAATGTTCTACTTTGTAGTACATTAAAAATATATATATTAGGAAAGAGCTGGAAGTCACTTGGAGTTCAGCACTGTACATGACATTTTGTCATGTAATTACAGATAACAGATTGTCATAACATCTTTACAAAAACTAAGATGAGTAAAAATAATGACACTGATTGTCACATAGCTTTCAATCTGTCCGCCAAAGTGTCTTTAAAACTAGTTCCCAAGCTACTTCGTGTGATGACAGAATTTCATTTAATTCCACAAACAATCCCTGCTCCTCTACCATGGCCTGCTCAACGCTCCTGGAAGCAATGGGTCCTGGGACCAGTGATGGGAGATGGCTTGGGGGTAAGGGACCTAAACCAGTAATATAGGCACCCAGAGAACTCATTATGTAGAACTCTGTCTTTGAAAAATGGCTACTTCAGCTAGGTAAGTTCTAGTGTAGTCGTGTTATTTAGTTACATCCATTGAGAAAATTCTCCCTGAATCACTATGCTTTATGTGTATATTTTGTTCAGCAAGAAACTGCAAACTGCAAGCTTAGGGCCCACCAGGGCACATAGAAATATTTTCTTTGGCTCACGCAATGTTGCCAAATTTTTAAATACAGGATACACATGCGCGCGCACACACACACAAATACACACACACAAAATCTTTTCCTGAACAATCAGATCAGGCAACACTAGGCCTGCGCTCCCACTCTGGGCTAGAACCGCGTGGTGTCTGCCCTTTCAGGACTGCTCTTCTTTACTCACTTAGCTCCCCCTGCTTCACTCCAGTAGGCACTGAGGTTTGTGGGAGACACTTGAGAAGACTGAAATACAGTAGATGTTTGGCTGCAAAAATTTATACAGCAAAAGCATTCACACTGCACAGGAGAGGCTAAAGTAAAGGGAACATTGGAAAGAGCATTAGGTCATTTGGGAAGTCGTCCACAGGGGCTGGTCCTCTGACGTAAATACAGTGAAGCTTCCCAGACCCCCGGCTGAAGGGGGTACCTGTGGATGCCAACTCTGCTGCTTTGGAAACAAAGAAGGATGATGCCTTGTTCCATGGACACCTGACCTTCCTCAGTTATATCCAGGTAGGTTCCTGGAACCACGCGGGGAGTGAAGCAGATTCTTTCCAATGTGACAACTGGCTGTCATTGGCCCTCAGAAGAATACAAAGAAAATATTGATGCAGGAAAGAGTGGAGGGGATCAAAAGCCAGGTTCTATGAAGATAATCATGTATGGCTTCTTTTGGGCAACTAGAATTAGTGTGTTGAGGGTATCAGGCTGGAGGTGTATTCAAAATGAGTCCAGCCTGCTCATTTTTGCCTTGTGTCTGCCTTGTCCCTGCCTTGTACATTCCATGTAGCTTGCATGCACTTGGGAAATCAAGTTCCATCATCAACTAAAGTCAAGATAAAGGAAAAATACATCTCTGCTATTCAAAGACATGTACAATGAAGCTACTACACGCCAGGCACTGATATAACATATGTACATTCAAAAATAATTTTTCAAAAGTAGATAAATTTTGAATAAACACATGGGAAGATACATTATAATTACACTGGAGGGGAAAGAGATCACCAGGGTGCTGCATTTTGAGGTAAGCCTCGGAGAAATGTTTAGTCCAGGGTTCACACCTGGAGATGCCGACCTCCAGGCAGGGCGGGCTGCATCGCACACGCCCAGGAGGGCGCCCTTCACACCACACATTCATAGGTAGTTAAGGGAAATGACAGATGAGGTAAGTGCACTAGATTTAATGCAACAGGGCAAAGTGAGGCCGTGCCCAGGGCTGGAGAGGCACCTCCTGAAGAGGGGGTGGCTGCCACTCAGTCAGCCTGTCATTGCCCAGCCTTTCAGAAAAGCTGGAAAACTGAAAATTTGCATGGTATTTCCCAATTTTAAATCACTGAGGGGCAAACACAGCAGAGGGTGAGCCTGCATTTGGACCGAAAGCCACCCACTTGTACCCTCTGCTCAGAGGAGTAGAATCCGCTTGGGGTTCTGGGGTTGTGTCAGGCAAGCGATGCGCCCACAGCAGCGCTGAAGGGTGAGGGGGTGTGCTGGGAACGCAGCTGGTCTGCAGCCTGCCTGCCCCACCTCCTCACCCCAGGGGCTGAACAGGGCGGGAGGGAGGGCGGGTGAGGACGACACTGGATTTTGGGACAGGAATATGGGTTTCCTCTGTGTGTAGTTTGATACGTGTGAGGGGCCTCTTAGGATTTCCTGGAAACAAATTTTATTTATTAGTTTAGTGAGAATCTGTAATGGCACATATATTAGCCTGATGGTTAAGATATTTTGCCCACTAAGGAGAGTATAGGCACATTTTAAAGGACTTTTTCGCAGACGGACAACAGAAGCAGCTGCAGATGCTGGGCTGGAGCCCGTAACAGGTGCCAGCTTTACTGCGGCCCATCAGCACAGGCGGCACGGAAGCTCCAGTGTGAAGCAAAGACACTGGAGGGGGGCTATGAACGGGCTTCACTACAGACTTTATTAAGAGTCATGTAACTTGTTAGAGGCCACACAATAAACAGAAAGATTGGTGAATGAATATGTGTTACACTCTAAAGTCTGGATTTCTCCATTGCACTAGTTCACTCTCCTTTTTATGATAATAGCAACTTAATGAACTGCCATAGTAACTTAATTTGCTGCCGAGATAAGTTGTATAAATGTAAACTCCATTCTCAAAGAGCTTATCCTGTTGTACTAAAGAGGCATTTTTGTATAAAAAATTAAATGAGTTAAAAAAACAGTTTAATACAAGACATGAAAAACAAAAAAACCCACATATAGTAATACATTATTGTAATTAAGTTTTTAAAATATCATCACTGGGAGATTTAATAATTCCTACTCTGTGGCTACGTAAGCTTAAATGAAAAAATAAAATCCCTTGTCCCACTTAAAGGAATCAGTGGAAGTCCATGTTTGTGACTTTCTTTCTCCTTAGACTTTTTCCAAATATTTTTTTTTATAAATTGGAATAAAGCACACAATTCTGTCATATCGAACTGGAAATTACGATAGAAACCAAATAACTAGAAATGTCAGTGTTCTGAATTTAATGGAGAGACTCTTAGGATCCATTTAAATAAATTTCAAGGAAAGAAAGTTCAGAAGCTAGTATTTCAATTGAACTGACTTTTGCTTCGCTGAGTAAAGTGTGCAGAATTAACTACAGCAGCAGTAGGCTCCTGCCATCTAGTGGTCAAATGGAGTATTACAACGCTTTTCTTCCCACGGGGTAGTGGACTTTTTAAAGCCAAAATTTTATTTAAAAAATATTTATACGTTTTATATTTTAAAAAGAACAGAAGTTACTTTAAAATGTTATAATTGTGTCAGTAAAAGGAAAACTGGAAAGACCCTTTTTATAAGTTTTACAAACGAGGAGACTCCATTTGATATGTTAATTGAAAAGATTTCCATCCTAGGCATTAAAAATTTGGGTGTAATAATCAAGCAATAGAGAATTAGCATGCGGGGAACTTAATTTGCTGGTTAATATCAAAGGAAAGGGTCTTCCAAATATGAAACTGAGTTGTTGGAGGTGTTGGGGCACGCTATCTTCGCTTGAGTCATCTAAAAATTGTAGTCCCTTCCACGTAGCGGTAAGGATAACAGCATCTTGATTTGGACACAAGATGGGTAAGGCGCAAGGCCACCATTTTTGCTGGAAGAATGGAGTAAGGGTGAAACTCATAATTCACTGTGCAGAAATCCAGTCCACTTGGCACAAATGTGGGCAGTGAGAGGGGTTTTGCCAAAACTAGTCTTTCCTTCAAGAAAAAACTTCCTCAAACACATGTGAAATTCACTCCTCAAATTTCTGTTAGCTGAATGAAATAAGATAATGTATCTTCCCTAAATTTCTATGAAATTCAGACCATTTCTTAAAACTATATCCTAATGTATGCATTCTGAAATGTTTAGGGATAAAATATACTAATATTTGCAACTAACTTTCAAGTGCCTCAACAATAAGATGGAATAATGACTGCACAGAGCGATGGAGTGATGAATATATATGTGATAAACAAATGAATTTGAATTTTAATTATGGAACCCAAGCAATTGATATTTGGTGTTCATTATAGAATTCTTTGTATATTTGTCTATGTTTGAACATTTTTATAATAAAATATAGCAAAACTCCTGTATTTTGAAACTTACCAGGATGAGTTAGGAGCAAAAGACAAATTTGAGGAGATGAATAAACCCATCTCTTGACTTCAGCATTTAAAGCTTCTTGATTTACCAAGTAAAATGATTTTGGCTTTTATTGCAATTAATACCCAGCATGTTCCTCCAGGAGTAACTGAATCATAGATCCAAATATTCTTGATACAGCATGAGCAAGAAATCATCAGCATTCATATGGTATGACTTTGTTGAAATGTTAGTGATCGCTGCAGGTTTATATGAGTATGTATACATTTTTATTAATATGTGTCTCTTCCTCAAGAATGTAAAGTCTAGGAGAACATCTGATTTTTCTTTTAATTACATATACATATAATGCCCAGCATGGCTGACACTCATGTGTTAAAAAAAATTTATGGAATAAATTAATGAATAAATCCATTTTTTCCTGCTCACATATA
Organism: Pteronotus mesoamericanus; assembly: GCF_021234165.1. NCBI lineage: Eukaryota > Metazoa > Chordata > Mammalia > Chiroptera > Mormoopidae > Pteronotus > Pteronotus mesoamericanus. The sequence continues at coordinate 27,552,255 of NW_026555105.1, read as the reverse complement.
ACCAATAAATATATTATTAATGAGGTCCTATAACTAAAACCACCTGAATGTTATGCTAAAATAACAAAAATTTTTCTTTAAATGAATGAATCAATGAGTGAAAAAAATGAAGATGTTGCTTTTCTGTTGTCTGTAGTTAGAGAATCTGCTATTGACTCATAATTGCAGCAGTTTATTTAGGAAGAAATTAAAGGATTAAAGGACATAGCTTTGCTGACTATTTCATATGTGTGTTACATATGTTACTCTTCCTTCCAATTTTAATTTATTAGAAATATTGACACAGTCTCCAAAGAATTAAACAGAAATGAACTCTTAGCATTTAGGTAGAAATGATGGATTCCTCTTTCAGAGAGTACATAGATCAACCACCTTTACATTCATCTTACGAGAATATATATTTTATGTTAATTAAGCCAAATCGTTTGGCGAAGATTGTGGCCAATCACAGAACAGATTTTGAACAATTCCCAGGAAAGGGTTTCTCCTAGAGCCCTTTCCAGGTACCTGGGATTAAGCTGGCATTTTAGAATGAATGGAATTAAAGCTTTCATCAAGAGAGAACCACAGTCTTGTGAGGAACAGATGTAGGGCTCCAAAGCAATGGTTCTCAAAGTGGGATCCCTGGACCAGCACGGCAGCCTCACTACAAACTTGTTAGAAATGCAATTCTTGGGTCCACCCCAGACATACTGAACTGGAAACTCTGAAGGTGGGCCCCAGTAATCTGTGCTCTAAGAAGTTATCCAGGTGATTCTGACACATGCTAAAGTCTGAAAGACGTGCTACTGAAAATATGGTCCATAGGCCAGCGGCATCGGCATCCCTCAGAAGCTTGCTAGAAATGCAGGATTTCGTACCCTGCTCTAGACCGATTAAATCTGCATCTGCAGTGTAACAAGGCCCCCAGGTTAGCTGTATGCACATGAAAACTTGAGAAGCCCTGCTCTAAAGCAGAGTGGAAAACTTTGTCATTGAGTCACATTTTTATAATCTCTATGGCATTGGGCATAGCACAGATGACAATATTCAAGTTTCCGTATTCATCACCGTTTTAGGTGGATGAACTTGAAGTCACTGATTAGAATCCACTGAAATTTTAAAAACCGTTATAGAAGAGGTTGGTAAAAGCAGCAGGGGAATTGAACCAATCATTGTGTAGTTTCAACTCAAGTGGCTGTATGGTCTTATCTTGAGATCTCATATTAAAAGACTCTACTTGCACCATTTATTGGCCATTGAAATTAGGCAAGTCATTCTACCATTATAAGCAATCATTTCCTCTTCTAAAAATGAGGGCTATAAATTTGTCCTAACTGGGGTCCAGATTTATCCAAGGCATCCAGTGAAAGTGCCTGGTGAACTCCAAAGCCACATACAAATGAACGGGACAGTGTTATCTGAAGGCCAGATCCTGAAGCCAAATGATCTCTTCTTACTTTATTGGATGCTGTAATGTTCAGGGGCTGGGAGGAACTAGTGTTTCTATAAATTGGTATTGTGCTAAATTATTATTTGAGGAGGAAGGTTTTCATTTAAGGAGAATAAAAAAATGACCAGTAAAACTCTGATTTTGTCACCAAGTTCTCGAACCATGGATGAGTATGAAGCTTATGTCCTGGAAAAGTTAAATGGCACCCAAGACCTTACTGAATTAGTTCTGTGGCTTTATGAGAACACTACCTTGGATTTTTGCTACTGGGTTGTTTTACCAGTGAAATTAATACCAGACCATAGGACTTTTTCTTTTCCAATAATAAAACCGCTTTAAAGGTATCCATGGAACCATGTACTGAATTAGAACATAAATCATTTTAGATAAATTTCTGCTCCCTTATAAGAACACTGAGTCTGACAACTTAAAAACTAGGCCTCTTGGAATAAATGAAATTTAAATATTATCAAATAACTCTTTTTTCAAAATGTGAAGACCACACAGATAACAGAGGGAGCTCTTGAGAACAAAAATGTTGGCCTTGAGGGCTGATTAAGAGCTGGAGTGTCAGGCACAGGCAGACCTCACTGTTCTAGGCTTCACTTTTTGTGCTTCACAGACATTGTGTCTTTTACAAAGTAAAGGCAAGACCTTCCACCACCACCAACAAAAAATTTATGACCTGCTTTATTGCAATACTCATTTTGTGGTGGTCTAGAACTAAAATTGAAACATCTCTGAGGTATGCCTGCTCTCTGTCTTAAACCATAACCATAACCTTCTTACACCATAACGTTCCGCAAGGGTGGGAATGAGCACGTGGTGCCTGAATGTAGCCTTTGTAACTTGGAAGTTTAGAGTTGGGAGATATGTATATGTATTTTGGCCAGGAGTCAGTATACAAACTGATCAAATAGAATATGAATATATATATTTTCATATATATATATATATATATATATATATATATATGCCTAACATATTGAAGAACAAGTTCTGATAATATTCAGTGATTTAAAGGGGGAAATCTTGACATTTGAGTCAACAAAAAATTCAGTTCAAAGGATGTTATTATTTAAGGTAAAGGTCTTATAGTCTGTGCTCCATCATTCCAGTGACCTGCTGCAGAGGACAGAAAGGTGAATGAAGGACTAGTCCTCATTAAGATGACTAGAAAATAACCTTTGTCACTGAGATACATAGTGCGATACAGCCCTTTGCTGCTCAGAGTGTGCTCATGAAACAGCATCGACCCATCACTGTGGTTTGTTAGAGTTTCTGAGCCTGGGGCCCCACCCAGGCCCCTGAAACTGGGTCAGCATTTCATCAGGGTGCCCTGTTCTGCACAGTAAACTCAGACAAGCGCTGGTGGAGGAAGTGAGTTCTGGAGCTAGACTGCTTAGATTTCAATCTTGACTCGGCTCCTTACTAGTTGTGTGGCCCTGGGTGACGAATTTAGCCTCTCAGTGCCTCACTCTCCTCATCTGTTAAATGGGAATAGAAATAATTAAGATTTACGAATGTTTTAAGACTTGAATATGTTAATAGAGTAAAGGGCTTAGAACAGTGTCAGTAACATAGTAAACACTCCGTAAATATTTTTTTCTCCACTCCTTGAAGGGTTTTTAGCAAATACTGCATTTGGAAATTGTTGTTATAAATAATATTTTGTGATCAATACCTTTGACAGTGACTTTTGTTTCATTACAGGCGTATTTTAAAAATGGAAAATCCAATGTGTTATAGATGTCTCATTAGGTATCTCTATTACTTCATTAAAGTATTAGGGCTGTGAAACCCTTTTAAAACTTAAAAACTTTTGTTAGAAAAACAAATACACATAGAAGACATGATAGAAGGATATACATCAAAAATTTTAACAGTATCTGCACCATTACTGAGGGGCTTTTTGTTTCTTCTGTTTATTGTTTTTAAATTTTTATATGATCTTTTATTTAGAGAAATAGCTAAACATACCATAAAGTCTTTGTTATTAATCAAATAAGGCAACTTTTTACAACTTTACTAACCTACCACCCTGAATGACAACTTTAAAAGAGATTTAAAATAAATCTAGCAAATCTAATTTCTTATTATTCCTTAACTTCCAATATATGTATATATCTTTTTACATGACATGAAATAAATATCTACTGTCCAAAGCATAGAGGAATTTTCAATTTTCCTATTTATTTGGTTTTCAAATTACTCTATGAAGATAAATTATTAGACTATTACTAAGGTGGGACCATTTTGCAGCCCAACAAAATCTTTAATTTTCAAATAGAAGTGACCTTTACAACTACAAGTTAAAAGGATTCTACTAAAAAAGTCTTTGCTGCTAAAATAGTGTCTCCAGTGCCTGCCATGTCCTAGATAGAATTTTCTTCTGAGAAAACCACAGCTACTTATTTTCAGTGGCCTCATTCAAATAAACTGCAAGACAAGATAAAGGGCATACCTGCGTTCAAAGGTGTGAAATGACTCTTCTTTCCTAGCACTTCATGGTAAGGGAAAATGATTTTTTTCTTGAGTTTTAAAAGCAAGGTCGGTTATGGGTTTAGACATCTCAAAGGAAAAATAATGTTTTGGGTTTTTTTTCTGTTCGCACATGGAATCTATCTGATTCAATGTCTTTAAATTATTTCTAAAACTGAAAAGGTCCAAATTTTCTCTAAGTGTAATCAGCATTATACATTTATTGAAAATCCTTTCTGATCACTATTTTTTAGAGGAGAAACAAAAATAAAGTTGACCTAAAATTCCGCTTCCGCATTTTTATATCCATTAGTGTTGCATTGTCCCCAGATAGCTTTTTGATATGTGAGGTCTGTTGCGAAGATGAGGCTTTGAAAGGACAGCAATGTGAAAGGGTCCTTGCAATCTCAAAGGCCCTAGGTCTCTGTTTCTTAGAAAGACATTTTTTTTTTTTTGCAATCATTATTAGAGAAATGATCTCTCTGAGGCACCATCAGCAAAGTGTTCTGTTATGAGACCTTTCCCTCAATTGCTGCATTACATGAGCTGAAATTGCTGGTGTCTTTGAAAATTTCCCTTCAAGTATGAGCTTACTCCTTGGAGAACCTGGCTAACGAAAAGGTGGAAGTTGACGATAAAAGAGTCTTGTTTCTAAATAGTGACAACACATGTCATTTTATTTGAAAATGTCTCATTCAAACTTCTATTTCTTAGAAAATAAAATACATCTAGTTGATAAAAGAGATTCCTGTTTTCTAATTGGAGAAAAATGCTATTAACAGTAATTTATTTATATCTACATAAATTGTCTTTACCTTGAATTAAATTTTATTCAATATGGTAGAAGCTAAAGAAGGTAGTAGAAGAGTTTCAGTTTCTGGTGGATTTCTAAGGAGAGTTTCAATTTCATATTGATGCCTCTATGAGCAAAGCAAGAAATCCATTGAATTCTGTAGTCTTAATCTTTTCAAAGGCTACTGTTAAGAAAGAAGCACTATTATCTCTGAAGAAGCACCAGAATGAAAGATGTAACTGTTGTGAGACATTTAAATTCTAGTTCCCAAAAGAAAAATTCAGAAAGGGTACTCCTTTTTTAATTTAATTATAAACAGAAACTATTTAGCATTGCTGGGTTCCCTCTGAGGAGGCTCGCACATGGGGACTCTTGAGAACACAATTTATTGAGAGAATGGTCTCAGGAGAAAACTCTAGGGAAATGAGGAAAGCAGGGTAGAACAAGGAGAGAAAATAAGTCAAAATATGGTCTTAGCTGGAGTCTAGCCTCAGCCTGACCCAATGGGGGCTTGGGAGTATGAACTGCAACACAGTAGTTACCCACCCAACAGCAAGGGACGTGGCCTGTTATTCTCCCTGTCTCTGGACAGGAGTCACCCTCTTCTAGGAATGACTTTCCAGGCATCTCCAGAGAAGGTGGCTCCTGTCAGCCCAAGCCAGGGCTCTGAGGAGTCTGGAGCTGTGAGCGGCTAGCAGCCCACTGCTGCAGCAGCCCTGCAAAGGAGCTGTGGGCAGGGCGCCAACGGCATTTGCTTGGAGCATGTAAAGACACCTCCTTCAGTGGGTTCTGCACAAGCAGTGACGACTTAGACTAACCCCTCAGAATTCAAGCAGGGGGCTTAAGGATTTTCATTTTTATTGTTTCTTTTATTTTTTTCCCCCTTCTGCAGACGGTAAGTGTAATTGTCAGAGGCACAAATAACTCTGCAAATATATTCATATCTACCATTAGGCATAGTGTTCTGGCAGTGTAAAATTTCCCTATAACTCCATTTGTTGCATATCACAAAAGGCATTACTTATAAAACTTTTCAGTCTAACCTGAAATTTCATCACAGACGACTTATCTATTGGTCCTATGGGATATGATGCCTACAGTATAAATAAGAGCCTGGAAAATACAACTTTTATGGGCAGTATTTTCTTTTCGCTTCATTTTTCTCATGTTCAATTAACTCAGTATCTTAGATCAAAAATTTCTAAAATTCTATACAAAAACCAAGGAAATAATCGTAGATGTGCTAAAATATTCACATGATTTTCACAGAAGATCTACTTAAAATAGTGAAGCATTCCAACTACCCAATGATAGGGGATTGGAAGTATAAATCATGGGAGAGTTACATGGCAGAGACTTAAAATACACGTCATGGAAGAATATTATTTACATTAAGTGAAAATAAAACACAGACTGTGAATGTTATCCCACATTATGTGAATGTTATGAAAAAGTATAATTGTGCATAAAAAGGCTGGCTATATGTGTATTCCATAGTTACAGTGTTATTGCTGGGTGGTTTGGGTATTTGAATTACAGGTGATATCTTTAAGGCTTTCTTTCCTTATTTATATTTATAAAATTTCCTATGATAAATATAGGGTTTTTTTTTAGAATAAGAAGAGGACTATTAGTAAATAATACAAACATAAATGCACTTGCTATTAGTTATAGTTTATCCAAACAATTTTCAATGTTTTTTCTCCCACACTCATAGTTATTCATTTTTATTATATTTCACCCTGAACTTGTCCTCTGAATATTCAAATAAAATATGAAAATAGCTCATTTTTATCACTATTTTCAATATTGGGGGCATCTTCAATGCTTATTAGATAATATTTCATTTTTTAAAAAACACAAATGATTGCCAGTCTACATAGAAGCTTTATATTTTGAAACTTCTCTTCTAATATTTTTAGACCCTTCCTTAATTATTATTTGCATTGTGATATGTAATTTAAAATAATATAGCAACTATTGTGGGACTATATATTTTAATACATAAATGCACAGTGTAATAACAGTAAAGAGCTTATGACCCATACTACACACCTGGTATTATTTTAAATACTGTACTTTATGTAGTATAAGAAATCAAAAAAGCACTTTGAAAATCCTGCACTTTAAAGACAAAGGAAAATAATAAATGACTTGATAATCATCTTTTCTAAGCGCCTTAATCACCCTTAATCAACATAAAATCATCTACAAATTTTCACCTGAAACAGCAAGATGTGTAACTGTTTCATACGGTCACAAAATAAGACCCTGGTGGTGGCCACAGAATACCAGGAGAGAATGAAACATGAAAGATTCAGTCAATCATCTGGTTGTTTTACGAGATGGTGCTGAACTCCATCAAAACATTTTTCCAATGTGCTATTTTCTTCTCCTAAGCTGTGATGTTACATAGGCAAAGCCAGCAACTAGGTGTGGAAATCAAGCTTAATGCCATGCACACGATTAGAACATCCTCTCACCTCTTTTTTTACTTCTTCTTCATCTTCCAGTGTCAAAGCAGCCAGTTGCTTAGCTCTCTGCTCCATCAGATTCACATATCGAATTGGATTTGACAAAGCTTCAATCACATCTAAGTAGGGAAGAGATATTCTAGATCGAAGATCCTGGAGGTATTGATTATCCATCATTCATCATGCATTCATCCATTCCTTAATTCATTATCTATCTACTCACCCATCCATCCACCAATTCATTGTTTATCTTTTATTCTTCCATCTACTAATATAACTATCCAATCATTAACCCAATGTTTTCAAAATGGACAAGAGTCAAGACCCTTGGCTGATACCTCAGGAAAAGAGCATTCAAAAGAGGTCAGCTCTGAGAGCCAAACTTGCAAAGCTCCAAATAAGAATGTCCCAGTACCCCATATTCTTCAGTTTCTTTTTGAGTGTTCCATCCATTCCAGCAATGGCCCTACCTTTGTCCTATTTGACCCAGATGGTGTTTCATAAATGGAGACACTTCACATAAAAGGCCTGTCTTACAGACTGTTGAAACAACCAAAAGATTTGGTAATGTGGGTTTTTTTTTAGCACATGACACTGTCTAGCTGGGGTGACGGATGGCTGCCATCTTTGGATGGGGCATGTGTTCTAAGTTTGCCATAGTCTCCACCACTGTTTAGTATATTACCCACAGGTCACTTAGCACCATAAGCATGTAAATTTATTATTCCTGATTAATATCATCATAAATTAACTCCTCTAAACTTAGGATTCTATGAGTGAAAAGAATCGGGATTCTAAAACTGGCTCAGGGCAAATTAATTACATAGATCAGGCTGCTGTAGTACCAGGTAGCATGAGTTAGAAAGTGTTGGGCCCATGAGAATAATACTACCAGTGGATAAATATGCTCAATACTTTATTGAGACTTGAACTAAATTAAATTAAAACTTATTCATAAAGTCTTGAGCAATTTACCTTTTAGTCATATATACAAAATAGACATAATTCTGAGGACAGAATCTCCTGTCTTTGTTTCTACAAATATATGAATGACCCCAGATGGAAATGCCCATTTGCGCTAGGCTGTTTACCTGCATATGTATCTGGGACATAGTCTTTCACCTCTATGTAGACAAAGAGAGCTGGCAGCATCAGAGGTTGGTTCCTCTCATTCCTAAGACAGATGTAGTGATAGCCTGGAAGGTAACAAAAACATTGTGTATCATGTATTTTCTTCACAATGTTAGTTAGAACACAGGAACAGCTAGGTGATAGAAAGTGTTTATTTTAGGTGACTTTGAATGACAAACAGTTCACATCTTTCTCTTTTTAATCACATGATAAGATACTATTTTTCTCATCAGACAAGAAAACAATGTTGATTCTGATTTTTTTTCTTTCCAACTGTGTTCTTCCTCACAAAAGAGAATTCAAAAGCATATGTCATAGACTGAATTATTGGTCCCAATTCATCCCTTGTACATGATTTCTTCACTTGGGGTTTAGCCATACGCTCTGTTCTGGATGATGGGACCTTAGTCATGTGCAAGCAGAGGCTTAGAATGTACTTGCATAGTCAGTCTTATTTTATGCTTTCCAGTGGGCTGCCCGAGGGAGCCCATACTGGGTGCACATTGCCCGTTAGCCTGGGGCCCTCAATGAGCACATGTAGAACGGCCCCAACCTGGCCCACAGCCTGAAGCACAGCTACACAGCTGAGCCCAGGCACACCTGCCATCCCAGAGGTCTACAAGTCTGAAGGTGAACACTTGTCTCAATAGTATTCCGATAGTTTATTATACATAATTGTTATACAAAATCATTGTGGTAAGAGTTGATTCCTACACCATAGCATGTTACAAAGACATGAAACTGCCAGATTTAAACAGTCTTAGAGCCCTTGTTATAGAAGAAAATACCAAAGCAGCAAGCAGCTTCCTAAATCATTCTTTAATAATCATCTAAGACAGTAATAATTTTCTTTACAACTTTGATATAAAGTTTCTCACCATACTATCTATCCATACCTGGCCGAATTGCTTGCACTGGCAAGATCCTGTGACCAATAAATTTACCTCCTTCTTCATAAACTGCTATCCTCAGACAGGCCAGTGAAGGAAGAACCACCTATAGAAGCATTAAAGACGCATATGGTTATAAGAGCCACTCCAGAAAAGAATTATAAAGATATTCTTCATATGGGTTCTGCTTTTCTAAACCCAACTAGAAGCTTCTACTTAGGAAAGTGATATAACGTTAAGTTATTGTTCTATAATTTAGATTTTCAAAAGGAGAACGGTTACCAGAGATACTGCTTTATCTATGTTTCATCACCTTCTAAAGAGGAATTTGTTCAACACAGACCATTTGTTTTTGACATGCATATTCTCAATGTGGAAATGACAGAAGTTCTATGTTTAAATATAAAGAGTTAGTGGTTTTATCATTGGTTGAGCATTTGCTATTATATTTTCAAAGCAAATTACTTGTATATTTTTAAAAAAACAAAATTAGCTTTCAGAATAGCTTTTAAAATAAGATTGCTTTATAAATTTGTAAATTCCCAAATGAGGCACCAACTAATTGCTCGTTTTTCTGCTCAGTATTAAAACATGTGGAGTACACAGTTATATTCCATGTCAAGAGTATTAGGCCAACTGTATCCTTAAAATTTACTTTTGCTAACAAAAGCAAATCAAAATTTATTGACTATTTTCAATGTGCCAGACATTTTCTAAATGTTTTTCATGTATTAGGGAATACTTATAATAACTCTATGAAGGAGACACTATTATTAAATCCAATTAACATAAAAAAGCACTGGGGCACAGTGATCTTTACCATAGACATTCTCTTTGCAGAACACTTCCTTTGTAGATACTTTGGCCAGATAAAAGCAAAGGGTATGGCAAAAAAGTCTATTACATAAAAGTCTTCCTGTACGTGATAAGAATGTGTGAAAAAGATTTGCGTTTTTGATGGAGGCATAGAGAAGACCCAGATGAATGTGAGAGGTTTTTAACTGGTTCAGAAAGAACCCAGACAATATGGAATGACCAGCTGCCAGTGGCTAGAGATTCTAGGGAATTTAATTAATATTCCTTTTTAAGGAAGTATGGACTTCCTTTCTATCAACTACCATATTATACGTTACTTCTCACTCTACTTCATTTGAGTCATAATGAAATTATTTACCACTTTTATTATGATAGGATGTGAGTTAGATTTATATGTTATTCTGGCCTTCCAAATAAGGTATACTACAATTAATTGATTTATAATACACTTCTGAAATTCCAACCAAGTAATTCATAGAGATCTTGACGAGTTTTCAAGAGAGTTTTGAAAATTCTATTGCTTTATTAATGTGTAAATTCCCAAATTAAGCCACAAAAAATTCTTTTAATTTTTTTCTCAGTATAAAACACCCAGAATACATGGTTACATGTCATGCCAAGGACACAAGACCAACCTTTTTGAATACAATGGGCTCTTCTTCCCAGACAGGATTTACAGCATTTCCTTGTGATGTCTTGGTCTTAAGTGCTTTCCTCCTTGTGTCCACAGGCAAACCAAACATATCCACTTCCACGTAAGTGCCAACTTTCTTATCAGAAAGAAACTGACCTGAAATAATCTAGAAAATCATAAAAAAGGGACTCTTGATAAATGAACAATAGTGAGGTGAGAAAATGCCTTCAGGCAGTACAATTGCTGGTGGTGAATGTTGAACAATAAATAGAACCAAGTGTACATACATAATTCCTCTTTTGGTTAAAGAATTAGTAGAAGAACACTGAAAATGCTGGGGTTAGAAGGAGTCAACAAAGTTGTATAGGGGGAAATAAATGAACAAGTATCAAAAGTTTGATGAGATTTTTGCCTTTTGTACTTCAGATATATCTATTAAATGTAAGACTGGTCTTTAGAGCCAACTGAGTATAGAGGTCTTCCTAATATATTTTAGCATAATTATAAATGAAATTAAAAAGGTAATTTAGAAGTACAAATTTAAAATATAACATAAATAGAAACTCTAGCATTTAAAAAAATTTCCTGTTGTTCGTAATATTTAACTTGAAGGAGTGGTTGTAATACCATGATATCCCAATTCTCAAAATTGTTACATTTTTAATTAAAAAGCCATAATGATCATTGAAAACCAAAACCAATAAATATTGGCTTTAAGCCATCAAGCCCAGTTTGTCATCACTCTTAACCTCACCTGGTTAGCCATCCACACAACTGTGGGTATCCTTTGCCTAGGTATAAAATGATCAGGTACTGTGGAGTTAAAAGAGATTTTAAAATTACATATTCATAAAATGTCTCCCATGTCTGCCTCTTCTTCTTACCCAGTTTTTAAAATCTGAGTGATCCTTAGGAAGGTAAGTAAAGGTGACCTCTGCTTTATCACCACAGAGGGGAGCAGCAGAAAGCAAGTGCTGATGGAGCAAGCCCAGTGAGTCTGGCTTGTCTGGTTGACAAAGCTGCCTGCCAGTCAAGAGCTTCCTGAGCTCAAGTCAGTCAGTGAAAGGGGGCAGAATTTCCAAGATTATGACTGAGTCAGATATTAAACACAATGGCAACCTGAGAATGGCCATCAGAGGTCAAGTGAGGCCAAAGTCAACTACATACTGATGTGGTCAAAAGTTCCAAACACTTTAGATAGAAAGTCATGAGATGGAGGCTGTCTGAATTTGTCTTGGGACAACTAATTTCTCCTCTATGTTCTCTTTAGCCTGAGTACATGAAACCTGCTAGCAACAATCTCTTTGTTTGATGAGAATTACTTAACAGACATTTACGTTTGAAACGTACAAGTTATGTTAGTCACATGGGAATTTAGATGCACCAATGATTTTGTGTGTTTATGACAATGGATCAAAACAGAAGTCCTTGGCTAAAATAGTGGCATTAACCCTCATGCTCTCCTCAGTAAGATGATGGTGGCACACCACCTGGGCTCCCAAGTCCACTCTGGCACTATAAAATCTATGCTGGAGGATCAAAATGTAGGCATTGCCAGACAGAGCTGCACTCCATCTTGGTTCCGGCTGCAAGGCTAAAAGCAGGACTGTGCTGTAGCGTGGGTGTCCCTTCACAGGATACTGACAGCTGCGGAACAGTGTCCCCGTTCTAGACTCAGGCAGCGGTTTATATTTTTCTGGGACTCATCAGTATCTACTTTCCTGTCTCTATGTCATCATTTTATAATTGCTTACATTACCACAATAAAATTTTCAAGAAAGCATAAATAAGCAAGCCAACATGTACAAAACAAGATGAATTGGCAAAGAGAAAACATTAGTTTGACCCAACGATAATAACAATTGGAAAGGATTTTAAAAATAACATTTTATCAGTGTGTGGTGCTTAAGATTATATCTTAATCAAATGACAGGAATTATGCATCCTTTGTGGAAAACAATTTCCTAAAATAAATATAATCTTGAAGTTCTAATTCTGCCAATTCCCCTCTTCATATATGTGTTGTGGAATAATTTCAAAAGAAATAATTGTGAGAGGTGTCACTGAAATTTTATTTTTAGTCTTTGGTATAAAGTCAAACTTTAAAGTGAAATTGGGCTCAACAAACTTAGGGTGATATACATTAGTGAAACTGTTATAGAGCCTTTGTAAATATAGTTTTTCATATGCCTTTGGTGTAGGGTTAATTGGAAAACTGAATTTATATCCAATAAAAATGTTTCTTAGTTAATAATTATCCAGTAAAACAAAAAATAAAACTTTAAAAAAGTAAATAAAATTTAGCTAAAACAACCAAGAACTTACAGAATTCATATAAAATGTTCTTTATAACAATGATTTCACATTCCGGTCTTAAAAATATTTGCTCACAGCTAAAAAAAAAATACATCTGCTGTAACATCAATTTCAAAAACAGCAGAAATCATTTAAAATTAAATTTTTTTAGGGTCAGGTGCATGTTTAATAAAGCAACTTTTAATATGTGTTTTAAATCCCCGAATACTCCGATAGATTTTCAAATCTATGCTATGCTAAATTCAGAGCTTTTATTCAATACCTGACAATTTATTGAGAATATTTTTTTCCCCTCTAATTTTTTCCACTGTGAATATTTTTCTAGAATTAATGGAGGAAAAAAGACCAGAAGATTTTTCCAATCTAGGGCACTGATTTTTGTGGTAAATTTCACTGTTGAAATGTTTATGCCAAAGGAATGGGTTGGTACCAACTTGTTTTATTGATTTAGGGCCCAATTTTTATCCTGTTAAAACTTCATCTCATGCATGGATTAGCTTAGATAGGATACATAGCAAACCAAGGCAGGGAGGAGGAGGGGGACATGTCTCACCCACTAACTGAGCAGTCCTGAGCCTGGTCCGATAATATTGCCAGGTGTTCCAGCATCACAGGGAACACTACTTTAGCAAGGGAGGAGGGAAGTCCTTGAAATTCTATGTGTTGTTTTCACTATCTGGGAAAGAAAGCCTTTAAATTGTGTATTCATCACAAGGCCTGGAAGTGGGAGGAGAAGGGGGTCCACAGTGCCCAAAGAAGCAGCCCATAAAACAGCTTTGGTTAATTGCCTACTTCTGGTCACCATCTGTTTTATGAGGGATTTCCTAATGCTTACAGAAAGAGCCCATAAATAACTTCGGGTAGCTGCCTCAACTTTAATTAACTGCCTTCTGTCACATATCTGTTTTACAGCAAGATATACAAATGCAGTCTGAAGCAAAATAAGGATTTGGGCTAACAGACTCCCACAGACACCTAAGTTAGGGTAGTCATGTCCCCCAGGAAAGCTGGCATCACCTTTACCTGTCAATCAATATGTAACTTCTTCACCCCCATCCCACCAACTATGTAAGTCCTCAGAACAAAAGCCCTGGGGCCTTTGGGCCATCCTTGTTTTTTGCTGCCCTTACCTTGCTTTGCCCTGAACCTATGCCTTTCTCTCCCACCTCAGCAAGGCCTGTTCTTTTCCATGAGACCATGTCACTAATAAACACTGCTTGCATGCTAACAGATTAGCTGACCTGTAATTCTTTACGGCATCAGCAAAAGAACCAGATTTCTCCTCTAAGACATGTAGCTTTTGAAAATTCCTACCATATTTTGCTGTGTACAATGCAAACTTTTTTGCCCAAATTTCTGAGGGAAAAATAAGGATGCTCATTATACATGGGTAGTACCTGAAATACCTTGTATCTGTTCTTGTGTTTTGTAATTATTTGTTACATAAAATTTCTTGTATCATAATATTTTCAAATAAATGCTAAAATTCCTTTATAATACAAAAAAAGGAATTATTATAAAACTCCTTTATAATAAATATATAAATAATTGAATTTAAAAACTAAAATGAAAGAATTTTTTTCCTGAAAGTTGGGGCCCAAAACATGGATGTGTATTATACACAGCAAAATACAGGTAATTTGGATTCATTCGTTAAAAAAAAGTATGAAAGAAGTTGAGACTGTTAGCAACTACACTTTTGATAACTAAACTACTTTCTTCATGCAAAACAGGAAATGTCCAAGACTTTCATTGGGGACAACTTTATAATAAAGATGTACATACCTTAACAGATAAAGTGTTGGCCACTATCCCATCTACGATGCCTTCGGTGAATGGATCAAAATGCTTGTCAGGTCTTCTCATAAACTCTGGCTTTAATCTGTAGCCACTTTTCCCATTATATTCATACATGCCCATATTTATCTGCATAGCCAGGTCTGCATATCAAAACACAACCCTTACTGTGACTGTTTATCTTTGCAGCAAGAAAGAAAGATTGGATTATAGTCCACTTTTGTTCCCTTTTTAAAAAGAGATAGTGATTCATTATAGAAATTTAGGAAACACATAAAAGAAGAAAAATTGAGCTGTAATCACCAAATCTAGAGACAAGCCACTACCAACAGGTTGGTATATATTCTGTTTTCCTACTTCAAATATATTTTGAACATGCAGCATGTACATTTCACTAAATAATTGTCTGTTTTACTTTAACAGCTGTATAAAATTATTCTGAATAGATACATTTGCATAAATGTATTAATCCAAGCCCCTCTGTGGGAAAATTTGTAAGTCTTTTCTAAATTGTCACCATTACATATAATGCTTGGATGAATATCATTGTGGTAAAATCTTTGATATTTTAAGAATGATATTAATGATCTTTTTAGGAGTGAAATTTCTGGGTCAAAAGATATGCACTTTGGAAAAGCTTTAGACAAATCTTACAAAAAATGCCCTTCAGAAATCTTAAACTAATTTTAACCTCTAATCCGTTTCTAAGGACGGACTTCCCCACACCTCACCAAAAGTGGGTGCTACAGTTTTTCTTTTTTAATTTATAGGGAAAGTTTCCTTTTAAAACTTTTCATTCCTTTGATTACTTACCACCAATATCCAATTACACACTGACTCGTTTCTAACAGACAAAGATTACTGGTCAGAGTTTTATAAGACTTTGTATGAAATGAATGTCCACACTAATTGCAATTACTGGGGTTAAAAAAAGAAACACATTTTAAAGTCACAAGAAATCTGAGAAGCTGTCATTTATTCCAACTCATCTCTATTGGGGTGAACAATAAAGAGGTGATAGTAGCCATATTTAAAAGTTTCATGAAACAAATCACTTTTAGAGCAGGGAAAATAAGTAAAATTTTATCCCTCATGTTATTAAGCTATTATAACTATCATACTAAAATTGAGCAAAGTTAAATTATAGAGTTGAAAAATTAACTCCAAAAGCCTAAACAATTATATTATCAAATCATAATGTTTTTAATTTTATTTATTATCCTCACCCAAGAATATGTTCATTGATTTTAGAGAGAGAGAAAAGGAGAGAGACAGAGAGACAGACATCAATCAGTTGCCTTCCATATATGCCCCAACAAGGGACTGAACCCACAACCTAGGTATATAGCCTGATGTGGAACCCACAGCCTTTTGGTGTAGGAGATAATTCTCCAAGCAACCAAGC
The DNA here is from genome assembly GCF_021234165.1 of Pteronotus mesoamericanus. Classification (NCBI taxonomy): domain Eukaryota; kingdom Metazoa; phylum Chordata; class Mammalia; order Chiroptera; family Mormoopidae; genus Pteronotus; species Pteronotus mesoamericanus. The sequence goes on along the minus strand of NW_026555105.1, from coordinate 27,536,086 downwards.
CACTAAGCCGGGGCACAAATCATATGTTTTAAAAAATAATACACAACAGAGGCTTCTGGCCAAGCTGGAGGCATAAATAGGTAAATAGGCAATTATAAAAGCTTAGGAAGATTATAATATGTAAACCAAATTTATTTATAAAATAAACATATAAATATTAATATCCAGGAACAATCTGTTAAAAACATGTTAAAAAAGAGATTTCAGACTTCTGGGCAAGATGGAGGCATAGGTAGATATGCTTTCCTTCGTCACACAACCAAAAGAAGGACAACAGCCAATTTGAAAACAAAAAACAACCAGAACTTCCAGAAAACCAAACTGTATGGAAATCTGACAACCAAGGAACTAAAGAAGAAACATTCATCCAGACCAGTAGGAGAGCTGGAGACAGGCTGCTGGGGTGGAGAGGATGCACGGCAAGGCTGTGGCTGGCGGACTTGTGGTCTACAACTGTGTTCCGATAAACTGGGAGGAGCAACTGGGGAGCAAGACAGACGGTGCAACCCAGGGTTCCAGTGCAGCAAAATAAAGCCTCAAAACCTCTGGCTGAAAAACCTGTGGAGGTTACGGCAGCAGGAGAAACTCCCAGTCTCACACGAGAGTCTATTGGAGGGGCGCATGGGGTCCTAAAACATACACAAATCCACTCACCAATGAATCAGCACCAGAAGGGCCCAAATTGCTTGTGGGTAGTGAGAGAAGTCACTGAAAGTGGGCAAGAGCCAAGCAAGCACCCTTGTTCCATCTCTGACTCCCTTGCCCACATACAGAGACACAACACAGCAACCTGGGTTGCCCCACCCAGGTGAAAACCTAAGGCTCAGCCCCTTATAATGTAACATGTGCCTGAGACAAAAAAAATATGGCCCAAATGAAAGAACAGATCAAAACTCCAGAAAAAGAACTAATTAACGAGGAGATAGCTAACCTATCAGATGCAGAGTTCAAAACACTGGTAACAGGATTCTCACAGAAATGATTGATTATGGATGCAAAATAAAGGAAGAAGTGAAGGCTACACAAAGTGAAATAACGAAAAATATACAGGGAACCAACAGTGAAGGGAAGGAAACTGGGACTCAAATCACTGATTTGGGACAAAAGGAAGAAAAACGTCCCACTGGAACAGAAGGAAGAAACAAGAATTCAAAAAAATGAGGAGAGGCTTAGGAACCTCTGGGACAACTTTAAATGTTCCAACATCTGAATCATAGGGCTGCCAGAAGGAGAAGAAGAGCAAGAAGTTGAAAACCTATTTGAAACAGTAATCAAGGTAAACTTCCCCAATGAAGCAAAGGAGATAGACTTCCAGGAAGTCCAGAGAGTTACAAAGAAGTTGGATCCAAGGAGAAACACACCAAGACACATAATTAAATTACCCAAGCTTAAAGATAAGGAGAGAATTTTAAAAGCAACAAGAGAAAAGAAGACAGTTACCTACAAAGGAATTCCCATAGGACCATCAGCTGATTTCTCAAAAGAAACCTTAAAGGCAAGAAGGGGCTGGAAAGAAGTATTCAAAGTCATGAAAGCCAAGGACCTACATCCAAGATTACTCTATCCAGCTAAGCTATCATTTAGAGTGGAAGGGCAGATACAGTGCTTCTCAGATAAGGTCAAGTTAAAGGAGTTCATCATCACCAAGCCCTTATTATATGAAATGTTAAAGGGACTTGTCTAAGCAAAAGAAGGAGATCAAAACTATGAACATTAAAATGACAACAAGCTCACAACTATCAATAACTGAACCTAAAAAGCAAACTAAGCAAACAACTAGAACAGGAACAGAGCCACAGAAATGGAGATCACATGGAGAGTTAGCCGTGGGGAGGGGGAGAGGGGAAAATGGAGGAAAAAGGGACGGGGAATAAGAAGCATAAATGGTAGGTACAAAATAGGCAAGGGGAGAGTAACAATAGTATAAAAAATGGAAAAGCCAAATAACTATATGTACGACCCATGGACATGAACTAAGGTGGGGGGAACGCTGAGGGCAGGGTGCAGGGCAGAGGGGGATAAAGGGGAATAAAAAGATGGGACAACTGTAACAGCATAATCAATAAAATATACTTAAAAAAGAAGGAGATTTCATCTAAAGAAGCCAGACCTCTAATAAAGATGCTCAATTCTGCTGAGGGACTTAATATAACAATATTTTAAGTGAAGAGAAAAGCATTCTTTCTGTTCTAAGAAAAATTAAAAAATAAATTATTCAGATGAATTTATAAATTTAATGTGATTTAATCAGATCTCTTTTTTTTTCTCAGAGAGGGAGAAGAACCCAATAAAGACAATTAAACTAATATAATTTTAATGTGATTTTAATAAAAAGATTTTTTTTTTTTTTAGTGGAGGAAAGGGAAACATGTAACAATTAAACTAAACTCATTTGAAACAGGAATCCTACTGGCAATGGCAAGAAAAGAAATAAAAATTATTAGCCATGAAGGGGAATTTCCACTTTTAGGTATTCAACCGTTTATTAAACACTACAACAATAACAGTGACGTATTGGTTCCAGAAAGAAAACATATTAAAGGAAAAGAATAAAAATCAGAAAGATGGACCCAAGTTAAAAACAAAAGGTTGAAGCTATTAAGCTTCAGTCAGTATAAAAAAAGGACTGAGATTACATAGCAAAATTAAATTTTAGACAGATGAAAGGGTAAAATTACAAATAAAAAAGGAAAAAAATAGGAGTAAATATGAATCTGATCCTGGGTGGGGAAGCCTGTAATCATAAAAGTAACCCAAGACTCTATGAAAGAAAACGTTACCAATCTGATCTAATCTGTTTCACAAAATAAGAAAACATGCCCTTTATAGGAAAAATGCTGTTATAAAAGGATAGGAAAATTGACAATAGGCATGAATGGATAATTCATAAAAGCAGAAATATAAAACTCAAAACACATGAAAGCAGAAAACTAAAATTTTTTAAATCCACATATTTAAAACTCTAAACCTCAATAATCAAGAAATAGTACTAAAACAAGAGTGAAATGCTATTTTGTCTGAAATTGAATTATTATTTAATGATAATACTTAACCAAGATCTTAAATGAGCAGAAACACCTCCCATCATATGTTGTTCACAAAGAAGAAATCTGGTGCAACATATTTTGATGAACAATTTGGCATTTTGCAAAATGTTCTTAAAACTTTCACATATTTTAACAGAGTAATTCTGTTTTAGGAACATTTGCAAAAGAACATTAGGAGAGAGACTCGACAATTTATATTCAAGACTGTTCTCAGAGCACTATTTACAGTAGGAAAACTCTGATGTTCTGTGACAGGAAATGGGTTCAGTCAATTGTGAAGTGTGCTTAATTACAGAAAATAAAATTCATTCTTCTGTATAGCACTTATATATATATATATATATGGAATTAAGAGAAAAAGTATGTATATACATAGCCAAAACACCTTACAGATTACAAACCCAAGTTAACAGTGTTGTATCCCTGAGTGGTAGCATTCCAGAAAGTTTTATCCTCTGTCTATAATTTTTTTTAATTTTCCAAATTTTCTATAATAAATACATATTACTTTAAAAAATATAAAAATTTTTGTTTGAAAACAATGTAGTCCTGGCCAGGAAGCTCAACTGGATAGAGCATCATTCCACTATGCCAAGGTTGTGGGTTTGATTCTGAATCAGGGCACATAGAAGAATCAACCAATGACTGCATAAATAAGTGGAACAGCAAATGGATGTTTCTCTCTCTCTTTCTCTCTCCTCCCTTCCCCTCCCCCCACCCCATCTCCTTTCCTCTCTCAAATCAATAAAAATAAATATTTAAAAAATAACACAAAACCAATGGAAATAACAACTTGTTTATAAACTATTGAAGACAATTTCTCAAATTGCTAAATTCACTCCTTTTCTTTTGTTTTTCTTTTCCTTATACCAAACGGAATTCACTCTTTTTCTGCATTAGTATTTCCTTCACTGAAATTTGCTTTTATTTGTTTCAATCAAGTCTGGCAATTTTTTCTTCTTGGGAATGGGTTTTGGACTCTTAGAAATGTGGCTTCTTAACAAAAGAAATGAGCATAAACTGTGCTACTTACCCACTGTTTGGAAATTAAGGGCCACCATCTGACAACCTGCGTTCCAGAAAAGCTGAGGCATATAGTTGGATGAATCTACACGTGTTCCTTTCGGATAGATCCTGCTAAGCTGCATTTTGTTATATCTGGACCATCATGTTAAGTAGTGAATACAATTATAAAAAGAATTAGCCAATAATATTAACTGAGAAGCTACCTCCTATCTTTCTCCACTGGGGAAATGAAATAAATATTGATGGTTTCATTGGGCTACTGGGTGAAATATGTAAAAACCCTGCTGAACCAACAGAATAAGTGTGATTTTATAATATAAATGTAGTACTGCCTTTTCAGAACCTTGTAGGTAAAAACTAATAGGTAGCAAAAATGGCTGAGTCAAAGTCCACATGATTTTGTGGAAATTATTAAGGGCAGGCTTAATGATTAAAGACGCATGAGGAAGCTCACGGATGTCAATCATGAAAGAGGATGATAACTGTGTTTGGCAGAAGCAGATAACATGACCTGCACGGCTATTTTTGAAATGCTCTCTGCTCATTTCCTCAACCTTCTTTGGGAGTCCTGTTTGTCAAGACTGTGGTACTTTATATGATTAATAAAAAGGTAAATATAGCATTGAAGGTTTTGACCTTTTTTCATATTTTGGATCCTACCATCATCAGTTTTCCACCCTAAGAATCTTTTATTTATTGAACAACATCTATGTGTTTAAAGTATGATTGACTATTTCTATTGCCGAGTTAGGTAGAGGTTAGTTTTGTCCGAGCTCAGGCTAGGGCATTGGGCCAAGGGGAGTTTGAACCTTAATTCTGGATCTTATTGGAGATATATATATAAGTATATATGTATATATGTATGGAGATATGTATATATGTATTATATGTATATATGGATATATATGTATATACATATAATTTGTGGCAAGTTATTTCACTTTTCTGTGCCTCAGTTACCTCATGTATGAAATAGATTGAACAGTTCCTATATCGTAGGGCTATTGTAAGAATTAAATAAAGTAAGACATAACAAAAGGTCAATTACATAGTACTTTATGAATACTAATGATCATGATTTTTATAGTGTGGCTGTTTATGGAGTTTACATTTGTTTTATTTCCTGTTGATGAGTTTTAAAGGTGATTTTTAAAAAATTCTAGAACTTGCTTCATGAAATTGAGTTCTTTGGGATATTCAGTATTAATTTTATGAAAAATATTTAAAGATCTATTTCATCTTATTTGGGCTCATGGATAATAATAAAAAGTTTTTATTGTCAGAAGTATCAACAAAGCCAGTATTAGTAATATATATTTGTATTCTCATATCATTATTTCCACTATTTTTTGATTGGACATCTATTACATGTCCAAGGATGCAAGTTGCCAAGTTAGGTATATACAAGATATAATACCTTTCATGTATTACTATATCTTGATACACATACACACTTTACATATGTTGTCCCTAATGCAAACAGTGAGCCATAAAGCTGGTATCATAGTTCTGTTTTACAGACAAGAGAATTCAGGAAGATTAAGCAAATTGACCAAGGACAAAGGGCTTGAAAGAAAATAATATTAAAATCCTTTACTCCAAGCCCAGCTATCTTTTCCTTGTGCCAGGCTACCCCTACTCAGTAGTACACACGAGCCTGAAGCTATTTATCATGCCCACGTGACAGACTTCAGCCATTTCATGGACCATTTGGCTTATTTAAAACAGGAATTAAATAGCACACAGCTTCAGTTGTGCCAACTCAGTCAATATTCGTCAAATCAAGGATACTCTACAAATTCCACTGGAGACTTCGTCAGTTGCTCAAGTCCTTTGGTTTCCACGAAGGAAGACATTTCAAAACTTCTATTTCTTTCTGAGTTAATGACAACAATAAAAAAATAGTAAGAAATAAAATTCAACATTTTAAAGCATAACATATAAGAAGCAGGCAAATGTTCAGTGAATTTAGGGAGATTAATTTTCAATGTAACTTTTATACACATATATTTCGGGGAATTATTTATCTGCTACAAAAGTTGAGTCTTGTTAGTTGTCTCTCCCAGTATTTACTAGCTGGGTCAGATGTGCCTATAGTTGCACAAGTCAGGGACATGGTGGCATTAGGGTGGGGAAATGAATTTTAGTCGTGAGTAGTGTGGCAATGGCAGCTGTTTTGTCCAAAGAGCACAGGTCGCTGGAAAACTTTTGTTCGAAATCCATTCAGATTGATTTCTTGGGGCCATTGCTGGGATTAACAAAAGAGATCATGGATATGTTTGCTAGAGGTTCTCTCTTTTATGCCTACATTGTCATCGCCTCACCTCAGTTTGTAGACCCTTTGGTTCAACATCTAATGTGACATTAGGATTACGGTATTTCAAAGCAAAAGGATCCCTGGAAATTTCCCAGTCTAATGGCCTCATTTTCAGATTAGATAACAAGGTTGGGAGGTGAATGTACTAGAGGTCTTGATATTCTTGAACACAGGGCAACATTTTGAAAGTGAAATCCAAGCTTCCAATTAGTGAGAGGACCAAAACAAAGTTATCTTAGTTTGGAGAGGCTAAGAACCTAGCTGCTTCTCGGTCTTCCTCCCAACTAAAAATCACACTGTTGTATACAGTATTGAGACAAGGGTCACAGAGCTGTTCAGCAGCACTCAGCTTCTAAAGCTGCATTCCCGTAGAGGCATTTTTCCCTCTTTGATGCCCCCTTCCCATCATGAAAGCCTCATTCTTCTTCCTAATACCTCCCAGATTCCTTTACCCATCTCACCTTCCCCAATTTAATCACCTGTAAGGTAAACTCTTACTTCTCTTAATTATGTCCATCAAGTCTACTTTCATATGACTATTTTAACTATGACTGCTAATTAAAATTAAGTCAATTTAATAGGTGCTTTGTAAGCTATATGTTGTATTGTTTCTTAAAAGTGATAAAATACAAAACACAACGATAAAAGTACTTGTTTGTAAATCCATGGCTGATGCTATCGTTATCACGTTCTGAAGGACTTATATATATCAGCTCCTTCTCAGCTTGGCTACATGTCTAGGAGCTTTTGATGTACGAATTAGAAAAACTTACTTTACAGGCAGTGAAAATTAGTTATATATAAAAAAAAAACTACTTCAGGACATTTCACATGGGATAACTTGTGGTAAGTAGGTAGCATCAGCAATTGTAACATCTAAGAAAATATTGAAATATTTATATATAAGCTGTGGTGGAAATTAAATTCTTTACTGTAGAGATTTAGATACTATATGCCACTAAGATTCTTTGGGTGAAGTTATGCAATTACACCTGTGTATTAAGTAGAAGCTTAGATTCTGATATATCTGTAAAACTATCTTTTATAAGAGGCTGCTGTATTTAAGCAAAAATTCAGTTTAAAGAGCAGGGGCTTATAAACAGCTAAAAAGTCCCAAAGATCTTTCAACCTGATAGCATCTTACATTTTATGCAACTATGAAGAGCAATTTCATAAAAAGGCCCTTTTCTCTAGATGGAGAAAAGATGATATTTTTCTTTGCATCCACTATGGATATGTACTTGGATAAAGGAAAAACACAAAGTGATATGAGGCTAACCATATATTCTCCTAAATACATAAAACAGGCTGAAGAAATGGAATGTGGGTAAATTGGTTGATTTGGTTCTATTTCTAGTTATCAGGGCTAACCGGTTACTGGCCGCTTCCCTTCTGGGGTGGCTAGATAGTTTATTTCAATGCTGTCACTTATATGATGGATGGAGTCCTCTCTGTTATTGCAAGCAAAAGCAAATGTAAAACTCTCAGTTACCTGTACCCTGGCCTAGCGTCCATAGCACTAAGTACTTTGGGAGACACTATGGAATATTTTTTCATATGGTTATTATGATATATATATATAATATTTATAAATGTATATATTTATATAAACTACACAATCAACTCAAGCATATATTAAAGGTTTCACCAGTACAGAATAATGGTTCTGTTAAGGATATTTTTGGGCTAATTACCCTCTGTTTAAAATACACTTATATAGGTTACATTAGGAGTTTTTCTTCAGGAAAACTTACTTTTTGAAATTTCAAATGACTCAAACTTGACTGGCTGAATATAGTTCACCAGGTTAGACATCTCTTCTGTGGCCATGGCCTCGCTCCCAGCAGTCCCCTGGAAGCAGGAATAAAAATAACATTCCCAGAATCAACATTTTATTATCCAGGGCTATTTTCCCAGGGCAATGATCACATGACCCCTGAGCACAGAAAATCATCCCTCCTCTTCTGAATATAATTATTACCAACAGAAAATTCATTCTGGGAGAAAGAGAAGGCAAAGCTTCCTGCTACCCAAGTGCGGAGTGGGAGCAGGGAGGTTTGGCGGGGGGCGGGGGGAGGTCTCTCACTGTACCAGCAGCATCAGCCTCCCCAGGAGATCCTTAGACGTGCAGCAAATCAGAATCTGCATTTTATTACAGTGATTCAAGTGCACGTGAACATTTGAGAAGCACTGAGCTACGTCTCCTCTGCTGCAGCAGGACATCCATAGATGCTCTCTAAAGTTAATAAATCAAGAACTCACTGTACAATGAGGAAATTAGTATGTGAGTAACCCTTAGGTGAACTGAACTTATTTTTTTTAAAAGTTGCCTGTGGAAGTCAGTTGGGGTGGGAAAACAACTACTGTTTTTCTTTATATAAACATTCCTCCTTCCCTCCCTTCTTGGCTCCTGTGAGCCTATTAGGCAAGCAGTATAGTATAGGGTAGAGGCCAGCAGCTCAGGTTCTAGAGCCAGATTGCCTGATTTGAAATCCCAAGCCTACCACTTAGAGGCTGTGCAATCCTGGGCAAGTTATTTAACTGCTCTGTGCCTCAGGTTACTCATTAAAACTAGGATAAAATCAGTTCCTATAACACACAGGGTTTTTGTGATTATTAAATGAGTTCATTTATAGGAAGGAGCTCAGAACAGGGCTTCAGACATAGTGAAACATCATGTTACTTTAACTATTTTTATATAGTACATATTATTTTTATATAGTTTTTAATTAAAGAGAAAACCTATACTGCAGTATTGGCACGGACAGAGTTCCATAGATCGATCTAATATTCTCTACCATTTTTAGATGAGAGAGTGCTTGGAGATGAGGTTTCTTTTGAAAACTCCTGTAGCGGTATTTGGGTTAAATGTTAATTGGGAAATATTCATTTGAAAATGGACCATCTAATTAGTAAGACAGTTTTTAAGTGATCAAAAATCACTGATAAGAACTCATAAATAATTAAAATAATTCACAGGCAGAAATACTGTACCAGACATTGTAACAATTTTTTCTCCAGGACATTAAGTTGCAATTTAGTGGGGAAACATAATAAAAAATTTATACTACATTAAATAATTATAAGAGGAAGAATATCAAATAAGAAGAGCTTACTACTTGTTATTTATCCTTAACTGATTTGCAAACATACAAGTACTGATACAGATACTTTCCAACATATTTGAAAGAAGATTCAGTATAGTTTCTTTTTTTTAACCAGAATTCCTGCTAAAACAAAGTTTTAAAATTCCAATTCACCTAGCTCTGATTCACTTCTAGATTCTGTGCAATTAATGTACCTGATCTCTTGAAGTTGTTTGGGATGCTTGAACTTACAGCAATAGGTATCTCCAGTGATTCCAAAATACAACAGTGGAATGAATATCATATTTCTGAATACTTCTTCAAACCTTTTATGTCTTTCTGAACTTTGGATCATGTAGCAATCCATTAAATTGCCTCAAAAACTAAAGCAGGCAGTTGACGTCACAAATTTTGAACTCATCCTCTAGATACCCAATTTGATGGCAGAGAAATCTCAGTAACATTGTTCATTACAGAGAGCTTTTTCAATGCCCTCTTTATTAATGATCCAAGTTGGCACCTTCATGTCCAAAAGGGGTAGTGAAAAAGTTTTAAAGTGAACTGTGACTTTTTCACCTCTAGATGGCAGAAGAGGACCATCAACTATGTCCAGAGGTAGCTGGCTAGACTGGCAGATTAGTTGGTGGCTTCTATGAGCAGAAGTCAAGCCCTAGACACCTACCTCATCCATTGAAGACTTTTTACAGTCATCATCATCATCGTCATCATCACTTTCTGTATCAGCTTCCCCTGTCAAATTTTAATAACAGCCCATGAAATAAACAAACATTTACAGGTTTGAAGCATACATACCATGTACATTACCAAAATTTCCTTGGAAATTGGCATTTCACGGTTTTATACAAATTATACTTTTGGATATTAAAATTTTGTTAATCATAAGAATTATAAGAATTATGCTAACATTTTGAATATAGGTTTTTTCCTAAATTTGATTTGAAAGTACCATTTGAAATTTACAAATTCTATAAAAATGCTTAACATTTTAACTTATTAAAAAAAAACACATGGAATCATAGAGTTAGTTTGCTATGGCACATGTATCCTGTCTTGATGTGTGCATTCTCTTTAAGGGTCTGTATCATCCTAACACAGATAAACTATCACTCTCCATCATTCCATCTTTTTTTTTCCAACCCTGACTCTTCAATGTGGAGCTTGGCCTGTGCTCAGTGACCTTGAAGTTGCCTTTTCAAGGCCATAAAGGACCTCACAGAAGCCGAGGGAGAGGATGTGATGGGTGCAGGCAGGGCTGCGGTAGCACGCCAGCCACTCAACAACCCCAAGGCACCACCTGTATCCTCTGATTTGCCTGCAGGCTTACGTAATGAATGCTTTTTTGTCTAAACAATGTACATAGAGTAGCCTGGCAAATGGTGAAATTCTGTTTAAAAGGGTAGGATAGATTAAGTAAATACTTAAAATCATTCTGCATAATAGAAATTTAACTCAGAGAGAAATAATTCAGCTTCACATTTAGCCACTATGCCCTTGTTTCAATGTGTCATTTTTTCTCTCTGAAGAGTAGGTGGCTGGTTCTGCTAGGTTCAAGATTTTCACCAGTGCTCTGCCTGTAAGAAAGCAGAGGTAACCTCTGAAAATGATTCCCTATTCACTTCACCCAGAAAACCCCAGAAAATCATGCAAATCAAGAAATCAGGTTCAAAATCAAGTTCAAATCTTTGTGTTCACTTTAAGAACACTTGTGAAACTGCCCAGCCATCAAGGGTATGCACCGAAAAGCCACCAACTATCTGAAGAATGCCACTTTCCAGAAGCAATGTGTGCCATTCCATCCCGTCATGGCAATGGTGGAGTTGGTAGGTATGCCCAGGCCAAACAGCGGGGCTGGTGGACGCAGGGTTGGTGGCCCCAAAAAAGTGCTGAGTTTTTGCTTCATATGCTTAAAAATGCAGAGTAATGCTGAACTTAAGTGTTTGGAGGTGGACTCTCAGATCATTGAGCACATCCAGGTGAACAAAGCTCCCAAGATATGGTTCAGAAGTTAGTTCCTGGGCTGATTACGTAGCTCTAAATTAGTTCATTTGACCACTTCAGGGTTCACACAGTGCAACAGCATGACAATCCCAGTAGATGGCGATATTGGCTCAACAATGAGGCAACGTGCCCTGGCAAATACTGGTCCCGTGCCTTCTGTAAGTTAGCTGCCCTAACTCATCTACATAAATGACAGTGTCCACAGCACTTCTTCCAAGAAGTTTAGAACTGTTTTCATTTGGCTGATGAAGTTGAACAGATTAACAAACGACAGCTGTGAGCATAGTATTCATGAAGTATCTTTAAAGGAAGAAGAATTTTGGCATCAACAAAGCTTATTATTTATGGCTTATTTATTAAAGAAAGCCACATGCAACCACTTTATGATGCTGATATTGTGCTAGTAAGGTAAATCCATTATATTTTAGACAGAAAACCTATTAAGACATTCTTTTAGGAGGCTGACATATTTCTAAATATAATCAGATTTGTTGCCCCAAGTTCTTGCCACAAGTAACTATCTTTGGTTTTTTTAATTAGGAGGGGATTCTTTTTTGTCAAGTAATTTAAAGAGTGGTTTCAGAGAGCCTTCTGCACAGTGCTATATGGGATACAACATTCAAATTCTCAATTGGGTCATTCTGTGGTTATATGGGCCGGGGGAATGACTTGTCTTCTTTTGCTCTGTGAGCAGGGACCTGATTTCTCCATTATAAGTTTTTAGAGGGACTTTGGAGAAATCTTATTGAACCATGGGGAAAAAAATCTTATTTTACCCTAGTTTTTAAAGATAAGTATACTGGCAAAGCACTGAAATCTAGAAGAGGCACCGGGCCAACTGGGGCCCTGAGCAGTAAATTAGCTTTGAAATAAGAACCATTTCATGTTTTTCAAATTACTTGAGTTTTCCAATACTAAGAACATCTACAAACCAAATAGTAGATTATCAGTGTTCTTTATTCAGAGGCCTACCTCCATATTAAAATGTCCAACATTTTCCACTGAAAGAAAGAAAGATTGCTCAACAGACTGCGGCTAGTTTTTAGGAAATCTACTGAATTACTAACAGATTGCTGCTCTTTCTCTGTATTAAGCAATAATGTTCAGTGCCTGTAAAGATCGTTATTTTGTGTTTGCATCGGGTTAATAAGAGGCAGAGAGCAGGGAGTGGGAGCGGCAGATGGCAAACCGAGTTCCCACATGCAAAGGAAGACACAGTTTACTTGCTAGCGTTCAAAGGAGGGGACTGTGCTAGGAAATAGGCGGCCTGTTAATGGTATTTGTTCCAAAATTTCAAAAAGAACATTCCTACTGGGGACAAAAGTTATTTTTGAAAAAAGAGAATTGTGTAATAGCTTGAAATACACATAGAAGGACTACCAAAAAAACACCTTTCTAGAATTATATAATGACTATTGATAAGGATTTGAATTATATAATGTCTGTTGATAAGGATTTTTAAATAAAAGGAACTGACAATTGGCATGGAAAAATAGAAGAAAAGATAAATCAGTTTCGGCCAAGTTTTTTTTTTTCTTGATTTCCATAGAGTTTATATTTTAATTTTTTTAAATTATTTTAAAATCTTTTAATTACCTTATGTTAAGTATACAGAGAAGTATAGATACCATATGTGTTCAGTGCAATGAATTTCTACCAACTAAACCAGCCTCAGTAACCAGTACCCAGATCAAGAAACAGAATACACCCAGTCTCCAGGAGCACCTGTGGGTTCCTCCCAGTCACTTCCTCACTGATGGTAACCATTTCCTGACTTCTAACGACACAGGTTAGTGTCTGATTTTGTACTTTACATAAAAGGAACCGTACAGTACTCTTTAAAAATTTGGCTCCTTTTGTTGAACATTATGTTTCTGAGATTTATTTACATTATTGTGTGCAGTTGTGGATCATAATTGCTGCATATTATTCCATGAGCTGAACATACATGATTTATTTCTCCATTAATGAGCATTTGGTTGGTTTTCAGTTTGTGGCTATTCTTGAATAGTGCTGCTTTAAGCAATTCTCGTACCAGTCTCTTGGTGAACATTTATGTGCATTTCTCTTGGGTATATACCTAGGAATAGGAATAGGAATTGAATTTCCTAGGGCAAAGGGGCTGCATATGTTCAGCTCTTGTAGATACTGTCAAACAGTTTTCCAAAGTGGCTGTTCCACTCTCAGTTAAACTTTTCATTGAACTTCCTAGATTCAAGTTTAAAGTTTCCTCCCACGTGTCTACCCTCCAACCAGATCTTTATAATGCACTTTTCAGATTGCCGAGATTCTTTTCACTCAAGTTCGAAAATAAATTAGATTAAATATCACAAATAATTCCGAGAAAATGGGTGAGCATTTAGAATTCTTTTCTTATGAACCAGAAAAATCTGTTTCAAATTAAATCTAAAAGGAAAATTATTAATGTTAAGCATGATGTAATAGCTTCAATAGATAATTCAAGTAACTTTACCATTTCACACTTTAACAGAGCTCTTGAAAATATGGATAAATTGAATTGCCCAGAACTCTTCAGAATAATCAAAAAGGATACATTCAGTGAACATATTATGCCTAGTCCTATAACTAAGGTCAAGGGGACACTGCCCTTGAGAAGCTTAAAACCATGAGGTCACTCCAAAGATTATTTGGCTTGCGTGGTAGCCAGAATTATGGCCTCCTCCAAATGTCCATGTCCTGTGATTATGGTCTGTGTCCTGTGAGAGGGACTTAGTAGACGAGATTAAGTTAAGGTCCTAGAGATGGGGGTGGGGGGATTATCCTGGATTATCCCACTGGGTCCAGTGTAAAGACGTGCGTTACTAAAAACAGAAGACCTTTCCTGACTGTGGTCAGAGGCAGACATGATGCCAGGGGGGTCAGTGAGAAGTGACAGTGCTGGCTTAGAAGTTGAAGGAATGGGGCCACGAGCCCATGACTGCGGGCGGCCTCTAAAAGCTGGAGAAAGCATGGAACAGGATTCCCTAGAGTCTTCAGAGAGGAATGCAGCCCTGCAGCCCGTGGAGGTTTGTCCAGGGACATCACCCAGACCTGCTGACCTGGACGGTGGGATATGACACCTGTGCAGTTCGATGCCACCAAGTTTGTAGCAGCAAAAGAAAGCCAACAGAGTTTAGATCTGTGCCCAAATAGAAAGTCTGAAGTATTTCTAAGCTATTTTCAGAGCAGAAATCCTTAAACCCACACACAATAAGAGACAGAGAGCCCGCCAGCCCCTCACCGGCTCCGGGAGACGAGGGCTCGAACACACTGGAGGAGTCACTGTATGTGTTGGAAGCTTGTTCTGAGAGCTTCTTTTTGCCACTTCCTTCTGATGACTTGTGTGATTTCTTCTTATTTTTCACCAAAATTTTGTACATTAAATCCATAGGGCTTGGAAGAGGAACTCCAGATTCCAGCTTATGGAAAAAAAAGAAAGTGCACTCTTTCAAAATACTTCCCCTTCCTCTCAGATTCTCCCCAACCCGCCAGGACAGCTCTGGATACCAAGAGCTTCTAGGTTACTCTTTACTACCAGTAATGTAAGTGTGTTCCACACAGGGCTGGCTCATAACTTGATTTTTTCACAAAAAAGTTACTTTTTAATTTCTGTACTCATTTTTCCATGGTGAATCCACATATGATCTTAGAAATACACTAGTAGATTCGGTGTGCTAACACTAAGTTCCCAGAGTTTTTCCAATGAGCATACAAATCCAATCCCTTTCATTTAGGACAGACAAGGAAGCCCTGGCCTGGCTTTTCAAAGGAGTGTGGCATCTGCCAGGAAGAGTTGGGAAAGACAGGCAGATGCATCCAGGCATGTGCGTAAAATTCAATGCAGTTTAAAAGCAGCAGAAGCCCCATCCTGGTGCTAGGCAGTTCAGCTGCCACCTCCGTGGCATCAGCAGAAGTGGACCAGGTAGCTTCAGAGCTCGTTGCAGCCCCGAGATTGAGCAACCCTTATTTCGAGTGTTTCAAGCTTGCACTTCTAGTGGGAAAATCAATTTCCCATGAGGGGTTTATTAGATATATTAGAGAGCACGTGTGCAAGTCCCGAGGTGGGTTATTTTTCCAAAGTCTAGTGAACACCCATAAGCTGGGCTTGTATTCCTTGCTTGCGATGAGTCTGGGGACGGGTGAAATCATATAAGGATGTCGGGAGACTTGGAGAAAGGGTGGAAGAGGGAAGAGGCTACATGAGGGTGTTTCTGTTGCTTTCCCTCCCAAAGCAGGGATGTTACCATGGCAACAGGATGCTTGAGTTCTACTATACCAAGAGGCACATGTGAGGAAGTGGGCAGTGCTCAGCAGGAACAGGTCCAGATGTCACTGCGCCACCTGCTACGTCCCATTTTGCTGACCCATTTCTCTCAAGAGGGTGCGATGAGGTTCTCTGGCAAGTGATCAGAGCCCTGTCCCCTTAGGCTGTCTCTGTGAGCTGAGCGTGACCGTGGGAATTCTGCAGTCCTGACTGGGTCGTGTCTGGCAGTGAGGGCTGGGGAGGAAGACTGGGGCAGAAGAGGACGGATGTCTCCCATCCTCAGTGGCACACACTGTCGGTCTCCTCCTGGCCAAAGTGCTCATTGTCAACTGCATCATCTTCCCAAGAAAGGTAAACATGAAAGGGACGTAAATCTCCCCTACCTCCAGTCACAAATAACATTTGCGTTCGTTCAGGGGTAAGCATCAAAAGTGCTTACCGGGTATTTTTCCAGTGGCTCCATGAGAAGGGCATCCCCGAAGATCAGTCGGCAGTACTCCGCCATCTTGGCTTGCTGCTTCGGGCTAAGGGAAAATGAGAAGGAAAGAAAGAAAGCCAAGAGGCTTATTCAAAGAGGCTGGACTGGGAGGATTACTCTGTGTCATTAATTACAGGAAGCGGTAATGCCCTCATCCTACCCTTCAGGATTAGTTTTTGTCGTTCAAAATCCCTTGCTTACTATCCTGCCTTATGAGAATTTGAATACCACTCTGGTGGATAGGAGATACATTCTTAAGGCTGATCTACATAGACGCAAATGGAGGGGAAGGCAGGTTATTTGCTTGTCACTGGATTCTTGAATGTCCCAGAGTTGGAGACTCAGTCCGTTTTGCTTATTCTTCTGATTCTAAGTCAAATGCAAGACACTTGGGGGTGGAATTCATTCATGACTTCATGTGAATTCTTGGGTGAAATTTGTCCAACCAACAGGGAGATCTGCGCTGCAAAGGAGATTTAACAGGAGGTGGGAGATGAAAGGGAGGAAGAGAGGGAGGTCAACAGAGAGGTTTATAAGGAGGAAGGGAAAGAGAGAGAGAGAAAGAGAGAGAGAAAATATCTCAATATGTAGAAGAAAAAGGGCAGATAGGCAGAAGTGTGTCCCCTTGGGAGCGAGTCCTGGAGGGAAGATAAAAGCAGCAAGCACCTTGGGGAAAGGTGTCTGCAACGCTTCTGTGCCTAATAGGAAAGCAAAGGTGGTATCAGCCGGACTATGTGCCTGAAGGCACCTGGTCTAAGGGAAAGGGCTGGAGCTGCAGCATTTGCTGAGCTGAGCTCCAGGCTCTCAACCGCTCTTGATCTATAAAATGGATAGGATAATAACCGTTCTTGGAAAGGGGCAGTGGATGCTGAGAAGATGAAGTGAAGTAATGGAGGCAAATACCTCTTAAACAATAAAAGATCGGGGCAAAGGTAAGCTGATCCCAATCAGACTAGACGACTTGTGAGCATGCTAACACAGAAACACAGCTGATATGAGGGAACATCCGCAGTCTTTCATTACTCCTATTCCTTTGACCTTTTACAAAGCAATATTTTTTTTTCTCATTCTGTAGAATGTTAAATATCATTATAAAGGTATCCACTTCCATCGGGTTTTATGGACTGTGATTTTGATCTAGAGACTGCCAAACTTGATATCCAATAGTTGTCTCTACGTACTGCAATGTTAACACACTTTAGCAGAACTGGAACTGTAGTAAGGATAAGTAAGTAAAAAGCTTTCTTTATACAATTCAAATTGATTATAAATGTGATTATTTTCCTTCTGTCTTCCATAACTATTAAGCCTGGATCATGGACTGTTTTTTCCTGGAAGAGATGATGTTTTGGGGGTTCAAATCATATTGGAATGGTGCACAGGGAAAAATCACTCTTTATATCGCTCCTTTGTAAAAAATAAGGCATATATTTTGAGGGTCAAGTCAGTTTTCTAGGTCTAATGTGTGCCCAAGGTCACTGCTTTCTTGGAACTGCAGGGAGAGACAAAGGAGAGATTCACAGGACTTGCAAATCCCTGTATAACCACCTCCCAACTTCTCAACCTGCTTTTCTTGACCCATGTGAGATTGTACTGCATGACTTATGAGAATATATCATGAATACACTATGAATTTGCTGAGAATATACTGTAGCACTCCTCTTCAGTTTCAGAGAGAGAGGAAAACCTGCCATCAGAAAAGTGATCCTGAAAAACACTGGAGGTGCCACTTATTAGAAGCTGGGGAGCAAGAAAAAAAATGCGGCTGAGCTGGCAGAGTGGCCTGAGTATTCTCAGTTCAGACACCTTTGCTCCAAGGATAACTGGCCAAGGGGCTGAACGAGCTGGCCCACACGTTCCAGGTTGCACAAAAGAAATTGTCCGAACTCTCTATTTCACTTTCACAGAATGAAGTTATTAACTGTCACAGAGCTTTGCTACTCCGTGTGGTCCATGGATTAACAGCATCCACAGCACCTGGCACTGGTTAGAGATGTGGATTCAAGGCCTTGAGGGCAGATTCTGAATCAGAATCTCTGGGGACGTGTCCTAGGGTCTGTGTCTTAAGCCCTCTAGGTAATTCTGATGCATGCTCAAGTTTGAAAGCTGCTGTGATAAAATACATGAACAGGGGCTGAAGTAGAAGATATCTTGAGTTTTGGAACGTGGGAGCCCAAGTTCCTTTTATCAGAGACCTGGAGTGAAAAGAGTTTCACCTAATGCTCTGCTTTTGGGATTTCTCAGGGAAACCATATTCTCACCAGCAGAGAGGGATGTGCTAAGTGTTCCACTGCAGGTGACAGTGAGTTTCCTTTGTCCTCTGTCAAGCAGTCCTCTAGGCCAGAGAAGGAATTTTCTGGAGCAAAATCTACACTCAATTCTACTAAAGAGTCACCTGAGGCTATTAATGCAGCAGGTGGTGGGCTTAGTCCCCGGTCCCCTGATTCACTCACTGAGTTGGGAGTAGAGACCCAAAACCTGCATTTGTAACAAGTTTCAGGTAATTCTGATTCGGGTGGTTAATAGACTGTGGTGTTTAGAGCAGTGTGGTAATACTTCATCCAAATCACTGGGGGTCTTAAGAAAATGGTGATTCAAAGTCAGAATGGGTTGGGCCTGAGGCTGCCTTTCCAACAAGCATCCTGTGATGCCTATGGTGCTGGTCCATGGAGAGACTGCACCCGTATGGTAAGGATCTGTATCTGACCTAGACTTTTAAAAAGCTGCCTCAAAATCGACAGAGATGGAGAGAACAAGATTGAAGTGCCCAAGAAAAAAGTGAAATACACTATTTGGTAATCAGGCAATTCATGCTCTCTGCATGCACACGTGTTTACTTGGCAGGAAAATGAATCAGAACAGAGAGCAAACTGAATGGAAAAAGTCACTGGAAAGCAAGCCCGTTTTAATTGTGGGTCAGAACTGCAGAAATAAACGGCATTAAAATCGAAATTGCAATTAACCAAAAAAAAAAAAAAAGAAAAGAAATTCTGAAGCATTTAAGAGTATCAAGAGTGGCTGCCATGGAGTTGAAGTAAGAGAAAAATATTTACAAATACATTTTGAGCCTCAGACCATAGCAGAGACATCTGGACATATTAAAATATGACAGCATTTTAATAAAGTGAAGGAACCTGGCAAAGTGGTCAGTTTGCTGTCCAAGAAACGTGCCCCATTTCATGGGGTAAATAAGTTCTCCAAGTTGCACTAAACCAACCTCCTTTATAGATGAGGAATCTACAGTGCATGGCAATTAAAAACCTTGTCCAAAATCTCACATTGTCTATGGCTGAACCACACAGCTAGAGGTTACTTCACTAGATTTCACATAGAATTCTTATGAAAGTGCTCGTTCGCAAATTAGGCAGGACATCAGAGTTAACTAGGACTTTTTGAAGTCTTATTTCTAGAAATCTGAATTCAGAGGAGTAGGGGCGAGGGCTCAGGAACCTGCATTTTATGGGGTTCTGCATAGCAGATGAATAAGGGTAAGTTGCCAGATGCTAGTGGCAGATTGCCCTTTGTCATCCATGAATAGGTGATTTCAGATATTTCGAGAGAAAACTTGAAAACTCAGTGGGTTTTATTTTTTCCAATGTGACTTTCTTTTGGCTCAAACGAGCTAGAACCAGAGATCTGAGGCTGGCTCTCTGTATCTGCAGCACACGGAATAAAATGGTTCACAGAGATGGCAGATAGATTGCAGGCATCTTTGGCGGGTGTGTTCCTGAGTCACTGTGTTGAGAAGGATTCTGAGGTTCTGTCTAGGTTTAGTGGGAACGAGTGCTGCAGCCACACCCAGGTCAAGCACAGGGTTTACCAGCACAGGGAAAGCTTATCAATTTTCTTTGTGTGCATGACAGTCCTCCCAGGAGAGAACTGTGGCTGAGATATGTGCAGTGCAAGGAAAACGGAAGTATGAAGCAAACAGCTTCCTCCCACAACCGAATTCAGTCTCTTCGTATTCCACTGCCTGTAGATTATCTCAATGGTCTGAGACAAATAGCATGGCATCCAGAGGTTGTTTTCCTGTTTTCATTTGGTATGTGTGAATTATTAATGAACTTTTAATAGCTAAATACCTCATTTTTAAACCAGAAAGAGCAGTATTATGGTCCTATTGTTTTTGCTTTTGTGTACAAATGGCGTAGGCTTAGTTTTCATGCTCAGTTTTGCCTCTCTCTGTGATTGGTGTTAAAAGACTGCAAAAAATGTTCTGTTGTTAAGGGTACAACCACACAAATGTGGACATTTACAGGAAGTTGCCTTGTGGATGGCCTGGTGGTCTTCATTTGATGTTTTCAGGGTTCAGGTGTTGGGGATCGTGGTGGTCAAAGGCGTGATTTTTGAAGCCAGATTAGCGGGGTTGGAATCCCCCAGCTCTTTCAGGGTTTAGCTAAATGGCCTTGGGCAAGTTACTTTCCCTCTTTGGGACTCAGTTTCATCCTATGTCAAATAGGGATAATCATGATAATATTTGTTCTGAGGAGCACCTGGGGCTGTGGTGAGGATTACATGAGCTTATGCTTGTAGCAGTGCTCAGGACATAACAAATATTGGTGTTGTTATGTTTCTGGTGGTGCGGGTCTTGATACCTCTGGCTGCCTTATGGGAGAGCTCGATGTAGTAGGTGTGACAATCAAGAATGGAGTTATAAATTTTGTAAATAGCTTTTCATTTTTTTCTAATTTACATTGAAACATTTCTTGATCAAAATAAATGTGCTAAATTTGGAGCTATTTCTCCAAAAATGAAATAATGCATCAACAAGTCTGGGAGCGATAGTGCTGGAAAGAAAGATGCTAAAGCATTGTTCCAGCCCACTTACAAATGAATGGCAGAGGTGAGACAATGCTTCAGGAAAGGCACCTGTAAATCAGCTGTCCAGCAAGGAAGGTACTAAATGTATAGACTAACGAGGTGCTGCTCCCTTTAGTTAGAAGAGAAATAGCAATAAAATGGAATAAATTTTCCCTTCAATCAAACCTAAGAAGTGTTAGAAAAACTATGTACCAAATGATTACATCATTCACTGGATGACTGTTTCTAATGAAATAGAATCAGGAGCCAGCCTGATTCTATTTGTGTAATATAGATTTCCTGAGGGCAAACTAGAAAAACATAGGCAATTATACAAACAGTTACTTCAAAATAAGGTATCTTGCTACATTTATACATTAACAAATGATCACATGTAACTACTTAGAAATTCCTCAAGCTGCAATTTGGTCATGACCAAATTGTTTCTCTAAGATTTATTGAAGTGAAGCATTATGCAAATTATTTGGGCAGAGGAAATTAGTGAACTGGAAAAGACTGTGAGGAGGGAAACTCAGGAGCCAGATTAGGACAGGTGCTGTTGGCTTTCAGAGAAAACCACCTTAGGTCCTTGAAGTGAGAGCAAGGACTACTTCCCAAATGCTGATTTGAACAATGATGATCAGTCACTACTACGTTGTCTTCAGATGTCAATTCAAAGGACGGGGGTTTTTAGTTTCCTGAATTTTGACACAATATAGATTGGAATTTTTTCATTTTGGAGCTCTTTAAATTGAACAAGTATATGATAAACTAATACTCATGCATCTGACATAAGTATGTCTAACTTTAGTCCTTTGTCATAAAACAAATATACCAGTAAAACAAGTAAGTCAGAACTATTGTACCTTTTCTTTGTGCAGCTCAAGTGATAAGTGGGGGCTATTTTGAAACAGGAAAATATCTGCCAATATTAACAAATGAGAAACCAATGGGAAGAAGATGGAGGGAATATGTATTGGTTTGAGCTCTGTGTAAGTGCCAAGTGGCAGAAAAGACTCTACAGCTGCCCCCCACCAGCTCCAGTGTGTAGGGAACTATCCATTTTAGTGCGACAAAACTGACCATAAATTTGCATGCAACAGAAGGAGCTAATGGAAGAGGATATAAAAAGTGGCCCTAGAGACAGTGTTATGTAAGGAAATGTGTAACACTGCATTGTAAAAAGAGTTCTTAATTGAAAAATCCTACTATGGCATGAAAATAGATTTCATAAATTCAATAGATTATTTTAATGTAAATGAGATTTAAATGAATGAATGCCATCACATACAAATGAAAGCATGCCACCTAATATATAACATTATCAAAGAACACCACTAATAATGTCAAATAATCTTATATCAGATGAACAATGATTAAACATGCTCTGTTTGGAAAAAGACTCCCTATTGAGTGTTAAATACTTACGAATCCACATGATTCTCAAATGAAAGGAGAATCGGAAAAGGTGAAGTCTTAAATGCACACTCAGCGATGGCTTCTATCACTTCCTAAAAAGGAGAATACATGTATTACTCGATATGCTAAAATTTTAATGTGTATATTTTTGTCTTCGGGGTTACACACATTAACATGGTTATAGTTTTCATTTGTAAAATAGTATCGAATGGTCTAAAGTGGCCAAAAGGGATTGTGAAGGCTACTAGACTATAAATTTTCTGACTCTTGAATTAGCATGATAAAAAAATACCCAAAACTAAAATTTTGATGGAGGGGGGAGCAGTAACTGTGAAGGTGAATGATTCTATTTGCTCATTACATCTATTTTTAAAAAGGTTTTATTTATTTATCTTTAGAGAGAGGGGAAAGGAGGGAGAAAGAGAGGGAGAAAAACATTTGATGTGAGAGAGAAACGTCAATCGGTTGCCTCCTGCACACACCCCAAGTTGGGGACTAGGTCCGAAACCCAGGCATGTGCCCTGACAGAGAATCTAACTGGCGACCTTTTATCTTGCAGCACAACGCCCAACCAGCTGAGCCATGCTCGCCAGGGCTCTACTCTGTTTTTATAATGAAAGAATTGTAATCATATTGTGAAAAAATTTAGACAAGAGAAGGCAAACACTTTCACCCATAAATTCAGCCTTTGAACCAAATCACTATTGGCATTTGGTCATATTCTAGTTTGTTTTTCATGTGTTTTAATTATTGTAAGTACTCTACTTGCATCTTTAACATTGTTATTGACATATAATTCACCAATTTAAAGTATACAATTACATGATTTTTAGTACATTCAGAATTGTGCAACCATCATCCCCTTCTAAGTTAGGACCTTTTTATCACCCCCAAAAGAAATCCTGCACCCATTGGCAGTCACTCCCCATTCCCCTACCTCCTCCCATACGCCCAGCCGTAGGTAACCACCATTCTACTTCTGTCTCCATAGATATGCCTATTCCAAAAATTTCATACAAATGGAATCATATATATGTGGTTTTTCATTTAGCATACTTTCATTCATCCATGCTATAAAATGTATTAGCACCTCATTCCTCAATCCGTATTTTTTAAAAAGGTGTTTGCCATAAGATTTAATATCTGTATGAAGTTCTAGGCAGTAGCAGTATCATAACTGATTTTACCATTACCCAGTTGTGGAACAGACATTTTAAGAGCTGTCATTCAAATAATTCTATAAAAACATCTTCATTTTTTCTAATAAATTGAATTATTCGGGGAATGAATTCTCAGAAGGGGAATTATTGAATCTAAGAATATGAACACTTTTAAAATCTCCCATGTTTCTCCAAATTACTTTCTATCTTCAACTGACCAGAGTAATGTATGGAGTGCCAGACTTCAAGGCATATCCACCAGGTTTTGGCATTATTTATTTAAATATTTTTCTCCTTGAACTGGTATTAAAGTGGGATCTCAATTTATTTTTAATTACATCACTCTCAATACTACCGTGGTTTTACATACTCAATTTTTTTTTTTAAGTTTATTTTTTTTAGAGAGGGGGAAGCGAAGGAGAGAGGGAGTGAAACATCAAAGTGTGGTTGCCTCTTGCACGCCCCCTACTGGTGACCTGGCCCACAACTCAGTCATGTGCCCTGACTGGGAATCGAATCAGTAACCTTTTGCTTCGCAGTCCTGAGCTCAATCCACTGAGCCACACCAGCCAGGGCCAAATTTTTTGTTGTTGTTGTTGCATTTCTTCTTTTCATATTCTCCTTTCACTCAGGGATTTCTACTCCCATTCCTTATGCCTGAGCCTTCCACCAGCTTTTCTACCTTTCTTTATATCCAAGCCAGAAAGCTATTCCCCTGGCCCCGGACTATAAATAAGGTTTTCTAATTCTGTACTACATTCGCATATATCCTCTAAGAAGGATGTGCATGCATGGAGCAAAATAATTGCTCTCCCCATTTCTTAGAAGTGATTTCAGAGATTGCTTTTCATACATGATAAGTTTCTCTTTTATGATAGCTGATGCCATCAAAAATAGGTGCACTTTAATAGCAAGCTACGCCAATATTTTAAGTTCTTTACCTGATTTATTTGAACACAGGCCTGGGTTTCAAACACACTTTTGTTTAATCCTACTTAGCTTTCCAAGGTGTGTCCTTGGGGAAAATCACGTGACTTTGTGCATTGGCTTACTGACCTGTAAAGTGATGGTGATAGACTTCATTCCACAAGCCGGTGGTGAGAGTGCATCAAGAGAAGGTACAGACCTAGCTTATGAGGGACACATAGTCTCAATTCAACTAAGGCTACTTATTTTGCTGGTGCCTCTCTTCCCACTCACCCTAAACCTTCCCTTTTAGATTCTTACTATTACAAACAAGAGGTGCCATTAAGTGAGCATTTATTATGTTCTGGACACATATCTCATGCTCTAAATATTTTATAAGAAAAATAGTACCCACTAATTTTAAAGGTTGTAAAACGGCAGCTCAAGATATTAAGCCATTAGCCCAAGGTCACAGAGAGAAGAATCCAAGAAACCCCAGGAAATTTTGTCTGACTCTAGAGTTTATGCTCTTAACCTTTGCAGTAACTCTCCTGCAGCTAATGAGTTTAACCACTTAAGATCAGAGCCTTTAAAATAACTGAGAGTAGATATCAGAAAGGAAGTGCATAGTAAGTGCGAAAGGTGGGAGAGAGGACTAGATTTTGTTTATTTCATAAGTTTGGCCCTTCATAAGTTTAGTTGTGTCAACTAAAGGCAAAACACATGAGAGCCGTTCTTGATTTCTTTTTCTCTCACATCTTTCTATTAATCAGCAATGCTGTTCAAAACATATTCAGAATATAGCCACATCTCAGCACCTCTACCTTAGTCATCCAAAAATCTCTGCATTAACTGCTGTGATAGATTTTGTCATCATTCCCACATTTCACATCCCCTTCCTGTGAGATCTGTTGATAATGGGCGTGACCATGTGTGTGTTTTGGCCAGTGAAATGTATGTGCAGGTGACATGTTCTGCTGTTGAGCAGAGTCTTCAAGGGCCCCTATGTAGTTCTCTTTTCCCAGCTCTGAGTTCTGTGATATTACAGACTGGAGCTATTCTTTCCATTGGTATTGAAGGCAATAGCAATCAGAGCAACAGCCAACATCCAACCCAAGAGAGAAATAAATCTTTGTGATTCGACATCACAGAGATTCTGGAGTTTCTTGCTATTGCAGCAAAACCCAGCAGAGGCTGACTGATAGAGCTCTTTAACTGCTTTCCTGGCTTCTATGTTTGCCCCCTATATTACATACCACAGCCAGAGTGATTGCTCCTAAACATGAGTCAGATGAGTTCACTACTTGAGTAAAGCTTTTTCATTAGTCTTCCATTTAACAGAGTGAAATCCAAATTCCTTATTGGATATGGTATGTGACCTCCCTTTAAATTCATCTCTTTTTCCTGTTCATCATTGCTTACCATGACACAGTCCACTGACCTTCTCTTGCTTTTCCCTGAATACACCAAGCAGGATTTCATCCCTTTGCTCACCCCTTTCATTTCTTTATCGTGTTGCTTTGGTCAGGAATTCTCTTATCCGAAAGCAAGGCTTACTTCTGTAATGGGGTGGAGGGTGGTCTCTGCTCAAATGTGACATAATCCAAGTCTTCCTCCCACCATTCTGCTGAAAATGGCATACTGCTAGCCCCTCTTTTCCTTAAATACTTACTATGTTGCCTTTAAGGGCATATCTCCATGTGCTATACTGTTAATTTTGGTCTCCTCCACCTCCCTAGAATGTAGGCTTCTTGAAGGTGAGCACTCAGTTTTCTCCACTGCTCTGTCCCCAGGTCTAGGAAGTGTTAAGGTACATTCTAGATGCTCTTAAATATTTTCAAATAAATAAAGGAATGCTTAACATTCTTAACAGATGAGAAATATTTATCTACTTGTGCTACCATTTATTCTTCTATTGACAATTTCAGAGGTCAGCATACTTTTTCTCATAAAGGACCAGAGAGTAAATATTTTAGATTTTGCTGGCCTTATAGTTTCTATGGAAACAATTCAGCTTTGCCTTTGTAGCCCCAAAGCAGCCACAAATGATGAGTAAACACATGGATATGGCTATGTTCCAACAAAATTTAATTTACAAAAACAGGTGGCATGCTGAATGTGGCCTGAAGGATATAGTTTGTCAACCTCTGGACTAGTCTGATCATTGCCTTAGGTAAGGCTTAAAATTTGACTGTTACCAAAGGTGAATGTAATTCTGCATTATATAAGCTTGAGTAGTGATTCCATGTGCAATAGCCTGGTTAACTTTAATACTTTTCTGGCTGAAATTTCCACTCAAGGTTGTGCCTTACATTGAAAAAAAAAAAGGTCTTTCAAATGCAAATATAAGTCAAAGTGTAATTAGATTTTGATACTTTCCTGATAATGATTGTTGTCCTTGGCTGTTTGAGAATTGCTCCAGCCATCTCTAATGAAGCTTGATTGCAGACTCAACCCTGTAAGAGTCAGGTCTGAGGACCAGGGAGAACCCTGCTCCCCCTCCCTTAGGAAATGGTTGTTTTGCCAAGAGCCTTTCTCTTTATCTTTGGCTAATAAAGTGTGAGTGTTTTTCTGGGCCTGCTCTCAGACTTGCAGGGAATCCATGCCTCTCAGTCTTCCTAGCTCACTGGGTCTGGTTCTCTTCCCACAGTAGAGATGCTGGTTTGGCCTGACCTGCAGCTGGGCCTGAGGTTCCTAGACCTTCCTACCTTGTGTCTCCCACTTCTCCCTTCTCCTGCCTCTGGTGTTGTGCACTTCCAGTCTTGTGCACTTGACTTAGGATTCATGTTTGCAGTGGGTCCTCCAAGCTCACCTGCCATATCCTTATCAGCTCCTATGCAGTCTCTCACCAAGGCTGGGCTGTGTTTAATTTGCTGCACATTTTGGGCTTCTGACCTTTTCCTAGAGATGGGGTGGGTGTCAGGGATTGTGTGCAGAGGATACGCAGAGCCTCTATAAATGACTTAATTCAACCCCCACCCTCACCCTGACTTAAAAGCTCCTTGCATAAATAATACCACAACCATTATATTTATAGAAAGAAAGATAAAATATGTTATTTGTCTTTTGCCCTCTGGCGTATTTTGCTTAGCATAATGCTCTCTAGTTCCTTCCATGCTGTCACAAAGGGTAGTAGTTCTTTTTTTCTTTCTGCTGCGTAGTATTCCCTTGTGTAAATGTACCATAATTTTTTGATCCAATCATCTACTGATGGGCATGATCTCATCTATAAGTGGAACCTCACCAACAAAACAAAGATACAAGGAAAATAAGACCAGCAGCATTGAAAAAGAAAAAGAAACCAACAGAGACAAGAGGGAAGGAGGGAGGGGTGGGCGGGGGGAAAGGAAGGGAAGGGGCAAGTCAAGGAACATATAGCAAAGGCTCATGGACAAAGCCAAGTAGGGAAGGATTGAGGGAGGGAGAGGGGGGAGGGAGGGAGGGGAAAGTGGTAGGGGGAAGACGGAGACATATGTATTTTAAAATAAAATAATTAATTAAAAAAATAAAAGTGCGGCAATAAACACAAAGTTGTTATAAACTATACATGATTATAAATCATGTATAAATGAATGGGAAAAAAAGATAAAGTATGACTTCTTTTTTTAAAAAAATTTTTATTTATTTATTTTTAGAGAGAGGAGAAGAGAGGGAGAAAGAAGAGGAGAGAACCATCAATGTGTGGTTGCCTCTCATGCACCCTCTACTCGGGACTTGGCCCATAACCCAGGCATGTGACCTAGCTGGGACTCGAACTGGTAACCCTTTGGTTCTCAGGCAGGTGCTCAATCCACTGAGCCACACCAGGGCTAAAGCATAGCTTCTTAAATTTCAACTACAACATCAATAGCTCACATTTATAGAATACTCACATCGGGCTGTGCATTTTTCTCAGCAATGAGCACATGTTAACTTGCAACATTGAATGTTGACAACAAACCTAACAGGTAGGTAATGCGTCATCTCCAGTTTGCTCCTTAGAGGCTTGAACTGGTAAGGATGTTTCTCCAGTCAGTGGGAGAGGTATTGGAATGCTGGTGTCAGCTCCAGAGCTACATTCATAGCTCCTACAGTTTCCTTTCTCTCTTCCCCCCTCCCCATCCTCTCCCTCTGCCATCTCTCCCCATCTCTAACATAACTTTAGCCACCTGCTTTGGAAACCAGTATGAACTTTTTAAACCAAAGAAAACATTTACTGAATTTGATCTAATAATTTAAAGTGGGAGCAACTGAAAACTCCAGAAGTTCCATTGTAGGACTTTTTTTTTTTCTTTTTTCTTTTAATGCCTTTGAGATATTTTGCATAGTGCACAAAATCACTCAGGGTAAGAAAAACAGTTACAGTTTTAAAGTTTTGTTCTTTCACATAAGCTATCATCAGTGGACACTGGAATGTGAAAGTGCCTTGCTGCGCAATTGCTCCTTATTAAGACAAAACCGTTTTTCAGAGAGTGCTAACACTGGGTTCAATAATCTATAAACCATATGGCACAATTACTGAACTCCAGTGGGAAAAACTGCCCTTGAAATCCTTTATCCTTGACAGGCAACAGCAGGGTACATTTGATATCCATTTTATGTGAGCATTTATGTAGCAGTTAAACTGCATCCTAAATTATTATTTCTCTCAGTGAATGAAGCTTTATTTTCAGAAATGCTCCATTTAACCACACACTCAAATTTAATATAGTTTCATCATATATGTTATCACATTACCCATTTTTCCATCTTGTACAATTGCTGGTTACAGAGTAGCTGCCTGAGGGGGGAGAAGAAGGAGCAGCTTGGTGATTGGGGGGAAGGGCAGGTGTCCCCTGTTGGGAGGAAGGAGACTGAGAGGGAGCAGAGAGAATGAAGACCAAGTGGCAAATGACTATGTCATGACCATCAAAGGCTAAGGCAATGAGGCAAAGAAACAGAAGGTCAGATATATGGGGTAAATAATAAATAAATCCATAGTGCAAAATAAAAAGCTCTCCAGAAAGAGAGTGAACTACAGTCTGTCCCCTTTCCCAGAACATAAACTTTTATTTTGGCCCATACAATAAATAGTAGGTAACTGCCAATAGGAGCTTTAGTTTTGGGGATATGTCGCATAGAAGCTTTCCTGATTACATAGGCTGAGAACAGATAAACTGCATGATATAAAAATGACAAACTTCTACAGCCAGTTTATTATGTTGCTGTAAAAGATGCTGTGGCTGTAGAATATAGTGTAATTAGCCTGTGAAGGTCAAGCCCAAATATACAGGGTAGACCAAACTGGCAGATATTGGGAGAATCTTTTTACTACCTTCCAATATACAGAGTCTGGCAGAAGTAACGCCTATTTGAGTGTGGTTGGTAGGATAATAATATGGGTGTAATGATTTATAGTTTTAATTTGAACATTTCACCTAAAATGTCATATGGTGTGCTTGAGTGTGATATTATTATGTTACAAAATTACATGCTTATGATTTTGTAATAAAAGTGTTTGTAATAAAAAAGGGGCATTATTTGTGCCAGACCCTGTATTATACATGGAATTTCACATGTGAAAATAAAGACAAAATTCATTCATCTGATAAAAAGAGGCAAGATAGGCTAAAAATGAAAGCTATATTGTAATTTGTCTATTTTCTTTGGAATGGGAAAATTTATTTTAAAAAAACACATATTTATCCTAAATGCCAGGTTCTTTTCAAAGTACTGGGACAGATCAGAGAACAAAACAAAGATCCCTGTCTTTGTGGAGCTTACATGCTGGTAGGAGAAGACAGACAGTAAACAAGGAACATAATAAATAAGTAAATTAAGCAGAGCAGTAGAAGGTGAGAAGTGCCAGTTGGTAAATAGAAAAAATAAAGAGGCAGTAGGGTGTGCATGAGGAGCGTGGGAGTGGGCATGGTGGCTGCTTACAGTGTTAGTGGTCCCAGTAGCCCCACTGAGAAGGAGGCATTTGAGAGAGGCTTCAAGGAGGTAAGACGTGAACCATGCAGGCACCTAGGGGAAGAGCACTCCAGGCAGCGGGAACAACCTGCACAAAGTCTCTGAGGTGGGACCTGCTTCTGTGATCAAGGAACAGCAAGGAGGCCAGTGAAGTTGTAGCTAAGGGAGTGGGGGGAGTAGATGACATAGGGCCTTGCCCCCCATTTCTCTTCTTACAAAGTCACTGTACACAGTGGCTTCTGGAAAAGCAGACCACATGTTGATAAGCATGCAGAGTAGGACTGGGACTAGGGTGAGGCGAAATTTAAAGAGACTCATTCTCAGGTGTCAGCTCTGCATTTATATGACACTGAGAGTAAGGACCTCCTCAAATTTTGCATGTGAGGTGCCTCACTTGCCTCACCCCAGTCCTAGTCCTGATGTAGAGAATTCTTGCTCTGTTTGTCCACAAAACAGGCTGGCATTTCTACACCCGACACTCATCCTTGTCCAACACCAGCACCATATCCCTGCAAGAATGAGCTCTCCTGCAGACACACATCAGGAGGAAGCAGGGCTGGACAAACCAGCCATCAGGGGAGATGGATCTGCTGTTCTCTTTGGATACCACACACCCCAAATGCCAGCAGGGGGAGAGAGCGGAAGCAGTATTCTGGGCTAGATTTAGTCTTTTAATGTCTAAGTCTGTCAGCGCGTGTGTGGATGTGGTTGAGAATTTGTGCTTCTGAAGCTTGGGAGTAGACATTCAATCAGCCTGTGGTTCTGGGGTCATAGATGAGATTGAAGAACTGCTTGTACAGTTAAATACACAGGGAAGCCACTCGAAGCTGACTTGATGGTGGAGGACTTTCTGTCAATGCTCCGCATGAAATAAATATGCCTTAGAAGGAATTCAAAGGACCTTGAGGATTATAAATTTTAAAGAAAATATTATTTCCTTAATAAAAAAAATTAACTCACATGAAGGGACAGTGAGCAAGGGCCCTCCTGGCAGTGGATCTGTGCACAAGGCCATGAGGCCCTTAGCTCAGTAATGGTTCCGTCAGGATCATTTCCACCCATCAACACACAGATGGGCTCAAATTGCACTCACCTCACACCAGGGTCCCCAGCCCCCCACTTTCTCTTAAGGAGCCCCACCAGACTAAGTTTGGGATCTAAGATGCCTGACAAAGGATAAGGTAGGAGCTGGGAGGTAGGAGGATATAAAAATAAGATTAAAAACCCATTGATTTTCCATTAAAGAAAACCAAAAGACCTTAAGAATGCTCAATCTCAGGAGCAAGGAAAACTTTTGAAGATTTTGATCAGAATTAAAATCAACTGCATATTAAATACTGTTGTAAAATTTAGTGAAGGGTGCTATTTTTCTCTAATTATTGTATTGTAGCTTGAGTTTAAGAAATCATGAAAAATGAGATTTCCTAAACATGACACCAAACACATTTTAAGGTGACAGTGATTCTACTTCCGAACATATTTTTATTACCATCAAACTTAATACCTTTGACCAGGATCTCCATTTACCTCATCTGAAACCTGGCTGTTTCTTAACAATCTTTTATCTTTTTTGCTGCTCTCTCAAGTGATAACTGTTCATTTTATCACATCAAGTGCCCCAGGCCTAAAAACCCGAGATTGGGAATTTGTTGCTACTAATGCTACCAAAATGAGGTGCAAACCAAGAGGGGATCCCCCCCAAACCCTGCATAGCCTTTGGTTGAAGGGAGGGGAAGTCAACAATATGGTGCTTAAGACATTTTGCATAACAATGGCAAGTTGGTAGCTAGATAATAGCTCTGCTACTGCCCTAGGAAGAGGCACAGAGACTTCCGAAGAGTATTCAGGGATTCCTGACACAGCCCAGGGTTTGCACAGCGCCTGCGTGAGAGGCAGGAAGGCAGAGGCCCCTGAGTCACTGAGTTGTTCTTGCTCTGACGGAAGATGGAAGCCAAGAGAACGTAGAAGATATGGGAAATTGTGGGTCAGGATTTAAAAGAAGGACAGGCAGCTGTGAGGTAGGAGAGCCATGACAAAGCAGCTAGGCAGTTTGTAGAAGGGCTTGTCTGCCGTAGGGGAAAAGTCATGTGGGCAAAGTAAGGAAAAGGAAGGAGGAGGAGTAGCCATAAAGAATAAGCCAGGAGCTTCTGAATTCAGAAAGGAATTCAGCCATGTGGCCAGTAGCAAAATAGCAGCTATGTAGTTTGTAATGAAGGAGTCAGCCATGCTGCCTGTAATAATGTAGCAACTAAGTAGTTAATAGTCAAAATTCCACTATGCAGCCAGGTGTTGTAAGGAAGAAAGAACGCTGCTCTTCTGGTGTCCACTCTAGCTGACTCCAAAGCTGCCAAGGACTCTGCCTTGCAAGACCCTGACCTGCTGCTTTGCAGACCCAGATCTACCTGAACTCTTGGGATTTGGGACATATGGAGAGGATGCTCTCTTGGGACTTGTGCCTTCAACACAATCCAGTACAACATGGCACATGCTTTCTTGAAATATTACATGAAGGCTAAAGACAATACACTATAAATCATAAAGGAAATGCTGCTGCAGTAGGATGGTGACTTTGAAGTCCATGAGCGTACTTTCCAGAGGGACCGGAGAACTGCCTGGGCAGCCAGCTTAAAATAAGAATATGGGGAACTACTGGGCTTGTTTTTGGCTTATAGCCTGGTGGGGCACAAGGGAAGCGCTCGGTCTCGTGGGAGAACAGGGCTCTGAGCTGAAGTGCTCCCAGCGCCCCAACGGTTTCACCCCTGTAAGTAAAAATCTGTTCCTTCCAACACTAATTATTGGGTCATTTATCAAGGTACCATGTGCACGGGCCCCAGTTTGCTCAATTATATTACTTCTGAAATATTATTTTTCAATCTGATTTTAAAACAAAACAAAACAAACCCAGTTCTCATGAGGCAGCCAAGCCAGCTTTTACTACTTCTTCACATCTGCCATCTACTAAGCTACCTCTCCTTCAGCAGAATTTAGCAAGCAGCTCACTGTCTTATTCTTCATCATCATCCAAAGCTTTATCGATCTTGGTGACATTAACATCTAATTCATCCAATATTGTGACCTCTCAACACTCTGACTTCCCCATTTTCAATAGTCCGTCCCCACTCTACTGTAATTACCCAAATACTTGGGTTCTGTTTTTTTGGTTGCTTAGGGCAGGAGTTAGTGACCCAAAGTCAATTTTGCCCTGAGAACCAGGCAACCCAGGTAACCGAGTTCATACCATGAGGTCTGGGCTCTAAAGGCTGTCTTCTGGCCCTTCTCTGCTCATTCCCTTCCAAAGAGGTAAGAAAACCTGAGTCAGACAAGAAGGCATGTGAAGCCCACATGTACCCTTTCTAGGACGTTTTCTAGTTTCCTAGAACCCCAGATATCCCCACCCAAATGCCCCCATACTTCTGAGGAAGGCTCTATGCAGAGGATATAAATAGAACTTGAATATTTGGGCTTGGGTGTCCAGATGCATGAATGTGGGGCTCTTTATGATGTGGGATGGAGCCATACATGGAAAGAGAAGGGAGATGACCATTCCTTGCTAAAAAGGATGGTTGATGCTTCTTATAAATTACAGTTTAATCCTGTCTCCTAAACAGATCTATTAAGACACCTAATCATAAAATTATTTCTTTTTCTTGATAGCATCCAATCCATTAAAAAACCCTGCTTCCTTGATTCCTCCAACCTCAAATCAGCTACTGCATGCCCAAATTCTGTAAATTTTTAAACACTTTTACTGAGACACCACTGTTCCCATGATACGTGTGCTCCCTCGTTACATAAGTCAATAAACCCAACTTTGACGACAGGTGTGTTTCCAGGGTCTTTGACCCCTAGGTATCAATGTGGCAAAAGCTGGCACATTCCATTTCACATCACACAATGAGATGTTATATGATAATTAACAGTATTCATTAATATCATCATCATCATCTAGAAAACAAACAGCTAGATATATCCAATAATATTGATGAATCTCCCAATGATGGAGTGAAAAAAGAAAAAAAAAAACCCCAAAACCTCAAAACTCCAAAACCCATAATAATGCATGAGTCCATTTATATTGAGTTTAAAAACTGGTTAAAACTACATTGTTTAGGGCTGTACATTAACTAGTACAGCTCTAAAGAAAAGCAAAGGGTGATCATTGTAGTGGTCAGGAAAGTAGTCCACTTCGGGGGTAAGGAGGACATTCTGATTGAAATGGCCACTTAAGGCATTTCTGGGGTGCAAGTTACTGTTTTTTATTTAGGTGATAGTTACATGGGTGAAAATTTTATACCCATTCATTACAATGTATAAATAAGTTGCATGTATTCTTTGTTATATATTGTTTATGTTACATTTCACAATGATAAAATTCATGAAAAAGAAGAATGAGTGCTAAATAGAAAATAAATTGGCATTTACTTTCATAAGACAGTTTGTTTAAATTTAGTTACTATAAATCAATTCACCTGATGCCAATCACCCATGAATAAACAGCTAAAATTTAGCCTCTGAAATGGCAAAGATGATTACGGCTTATAGACCTAATTGTAACCACTGGGACTCTCTACCTTAGGCGGCTTTGCCTTCCCAGGTATCTCTCTTAGCAATATTAATTTACTCTACCTTGAAGGATATTTCTGTTGTCATGGTGAACCCATGGGTGATGACTGGTTCCTCTTCTGCGGTCCGTCCTTTCCAGCAGTCCAGCTCCACACAGCGACAACCAGACAGGAGCACTTGACGATACATCTCGACAGAAGAGTTTCCAGCCAGCTGGCCAGCTGTAAAAACACCAGCAAAATGAACCAACCCCAGAGTCCCATGAAGCAAGGAAGACATTGGTGGCTTCCTAGAAACACTCTACACAACAACGGGAAACAAAGTGTTTAAGAGACTGACTAATTGTTCTCAACCTTTTTCTGCCTCAACATACTAAAAGGGAGTAGGGTCATCATAAATGCTATTGTGACTCCCTAGTGGTTGTTTGGGGAAGAGGGGGTATAAGAAAGCAAGCATTATTATAATAATAATAATTCATCTTTATTAACTGCTTACCATGTGCCAATCATAGTTCTTTGAACCCTACATGTATTACTATGCTTAATTTTCATAAAAATCTCTTGGGATAACTGACTTTAACAAGCTTCTTTCCAGATAATGAAATGGCATAGAAGAGTTCATTTACCCAAGTTTCCGAAGCTGGTAAATGGAAGACCCAGAGTTATATTTTCAATACTCAGTCTTTTAATTCTGAGTGAGTACTGTTGACAGGTTATTTTATTATATAAGTCAACTCCTCTGTCATGTTTGTCCAAGGCACAAATGCTTAGTAAAGCTAAATATAATTTTTTTAAAAGTGTTCCTTTACAGGAATAAATTTAAATTTGACAGAAATAGTGGAAAACTTATATTCAAGTAATTACAAAACATTTTCAAAAATTAAACACGATCTAAATATATATAAAAAGACATCCCATGTTCATGGAGTAGAAGACTTAGTACTACTCCCCAAATTGACCTACAGTTCAATTCTGAGGATTCTAGTATAATTTTTTGACCAAATATCTAGATCTTCCTGCAGTTTGATCTCTGGCCCTGCTTGAGTCACTAAACAGTTTTGCAGTTTGAACTGACTCTTTACATGGGAAACTGCATTCCCTGCACTGTCTGTTTAATCACAAGACTGGTTTTATCAGTTTATTTTGCAAACTCCAAGGGAAACTGAGGCATTAGTCCATGTTTTGTGACCTCACTCCTGCTGACCATACCTTGTGACTCCAACCTTGGCCATATCTGATGATTCTACCTGCTGACCATGAGTAACCAGAAACTGGAGATGCCTCAGAGCCCCAAACGATCTCCGTCCCACTTGCACATACTTGCAGTTTCAATGGTTTCCCCAACCAATCCCATTAAAGATCAGCTCTCTGTGCCACTGCCCTTAAACATTATGGCCTCCCTTTCCTCTTTAGAATGTTCTTTTGGTCTATGCTGAAGGCTATGTCTTCCTGCAAGCCATATATGAACAAAACTTTCTTTTGGCTGCCAGAAGTGTCACCTAGAATTTTTGTTGACAGTTTCTATCAAAACCCTAGCTGGCTTTTTGGCACCTATTGACAAGCTGATCCAAAAATTAATATGAAAATGGAAAGGACCCAGAATAGCCCAAACAATCTTCAAAAATAACAAAATTGAAGGACTCATACTTCCCAATTTCAAAACTTAACTATGAAGATACAATAATCAAGACAGTGTACTGGTATAAGGATAGACATATGGAACACTGAAATAGAATTGAGAATCCAGAAAAAACCCTCACATTTATGGTCAATTGACTTACAACACAGGTGCCAAGACAAAACATTGAAGAAAAAAAAATCATTTTTAGAATAAATGGTGCTGGGGCAACTGGTTAATCACAGGTAAAATAATGAAGTTAGACCCCCTATGTCACATCATATACAAAAAATTAACTCAAGATGGATTAAGTTTCTTTCTTTTTTAAAAAAGATTTTAGTTATTTATGTTAAGAGAGAGGGGAGGGGAGGGAGAAAGAGGGGGCGAGAAACGTTGATGTGAGAGAGAAACATCAATTGATTGTCTCTCACATGCGCCCTCATAGGGGGAACGAATCCAAATCCATGCATGTGCCCTGATGAGGATTCAAACCAGTGCCCTTTCGCTTTATGAGACAACACCCAACCAACTGAGCCACACTGGTCAGGGGAAGCTTTTTTCTAAATGTAAGTTTTTATAAAAACTATAAAACTCTAAAGAAAACAGGGGTAAATCTTTGTGACCTGGGTTAGGCAATGGTTTTGTAGATAAGAGAAAAAAAGCACAAGCAACAAGGAATAGGGAAAAGAAACTTCATCCAAATTAAAAACCTTTGTAAACAGAACTGAAATACTCCTGTGAAGTGGTGAGAATTGTAATAATAAAGGCACCTGAGACATCCTGGCAGGAATGAAAGCCAAGCTATTCTTATTTCACCTAAGAAAACTGAAGGCACTAATTTCTTGGTAAATTATTTTTATAAGATTAATAACAAATAACTTTCAAGATAAGCCCACTATCAACACACAAATAAAAGTCTTTGGTTTTCTACATTAAAGATTTTCTCTGATTTATACTCTATAAACCTCTATCTTTTAAAATAGGGAGTTTAAAGATGACATATTGATGAAAACTGTTAAAATGACATCGAAATGGACAAGATCTGCCTCAGAGACAAGAAACAACAACAAAAAAATATGGATGTTACAACACCTAATCATGAGCACAACGAAAGGATGGCATTCTTTTTTTTAAAGAATTTTTAAAGTTGTTATTCTATTACAGCTCCAATTTTCCCCCCTTTGCCCTCCTCTGCCCATCCCACCTGCCCACTCCCACAGTCAATTCCCATATCATTGTCCATGTCCATGGGTCATTCATACATGTTCTTTAACTAGTCCCTTCCCCTTCTTTCCACCATTGTCCCCCTCACCTTTGTTCCCCCTCCCCACTGGTCACTGCCAGTCTGTTCCATGTTTCCATGCCTGTGGTTCCATTTTGTTCATTAGTTTCTTTTGTTCATTAGATTTCTGTTATAGGTGAGATCATACAGTATTTATCGTTCACTGACTGGCTGCATTCTTTTTTATTATTTTTATTTTTTTAAATATTCTATTTACATATTTATTTTTAGAGAGAGGGGAAGGGAGGGAGAAAAACATTGATGTGTGAGAGAAACATCAATCAACTGTCTTCATACCCAATTCAGGCAAGTGCCTTGACCTGGAATCGAACTGGTGACCTTTTCCTTTGTGGGATGGTCCCAACCGACTGACCCAACACAGGTCAGGGCAGAATGGCATTCTTGAGTTCTGTAGAGCCCTAGTAAGTGCACTGAAAGGATGATTAAGTTGGTGTGCATAATCACTTTTCTCTACTGGAAAAATAGGGCATTTTAACACACAAATGTGTTTACAAAAGCAGAAATGCTGACCAAATAATCTAGAGGATGCTTGATGCTAGATAATCAATTTGCCATTTACAATTGCCTCAAAGTTTGTTGTTTATGTAAAGGTCTTTGCTGCATAAAAGGAAAAGGGAGAGTTGAAGTGGAAAACACAGTCATTTACATGTTATCCTCACATTTAAGGGAAGGCCACTTTGAAGCAAACATTCTAGGAACATTTGTTTGAATTTACTTGCTATTTTTAATCATTCAAAGAACAAATAGAAGAAAATTAATGTATTTTAAAAATCTTGATCCGTTAATGTTTTGAAAGACACGGGAGGGCATAGGGTTGTGTTTGTGAGATGCGAAGGAATCTGAAAAAAACTCCTGAAGAATGGAAGGTTTGTGGGTGTGCGTTGTGTTTATTGTCCAACACCTAAACCCAACATAATCTCTCCAAAGTAAATTTGTTCATTCTTACAAAGAATAATCTTTTTAGAAATGGAAGTCTTCCAACAAAAGCATATTTTGAGAAAACTCACATATTTCCATAATTGCCCTCTTCTTTAGAATGCATATTAGGTTCCCTATGTGTTTTCCTTCATTTATGCGGATCTTTTCCAAATATGTATATTAATATGCTCCATTATTTTCTCCTTTTCTGCCTAAAGCTGGTTTAGTTTTCTTTCCTAAGGCTCCTAACTCCTCATTCGTATATCCCAGGCCTCCATTATATTTCCTTTTGATTAGATCAAATAAATATAGCTTCTGGGACCAGGGGATTGAAAGGGTTGGGATTAATAATATGTCATGAGTCACTCAATTCTTGTTATTTCTGAAACCAGTATCTGACATCATTTCTGCCTGGCTTTGAACACCCCCTGGAGTACATTCCAAGCCCATGATGAAACTTGCGAGCTGAAGCTCCGTCTCAGATTAATCCCTCACACTGCCCCAAGTCATAGCTCTGCAGCTTCTCAGTTGACTGCATTCATTTGGGCTAGCTGGCTACATTCACTTGAGCTTTGTTTCAAATTACCCAAGGCATCCACAGATCGAAGAGACTAGAAAATTGAAAATAACAATTCCTCTATTAACACTGGCTTCTGAGGAATTTCTCATCTTGCAGAGAGTAATGATTAATTGTCTATATTTGTATTTAGCATTATTTATTGTCTTCTTATCAACCTTCAGTGTAAGATTTCATAATGTGATGCATTTATTAATTAAGTGACCTTCTTTAATAAACATCGTGTCCTTTAATAAGTGTAAATAAGGATTATTTCTCTTTGCTTTCAAGACAGTGACAGCTATTCAGGGCGGGGCAAAAATGAGTTTATAGTTGTTTGTATAGAAAATAAGGCAATAATTAATAAATAATGATACAAGAATAAGTTCTGTGTTTCACATACTTACAAAACTACTTTTGCTCCACTCTGTAACCCCACACCTGCACTTGAGAGAATTGTCCAAAATACAGAGGAGGTGATGTTCACAGTGACTGTTTCGAGGGGCATCAGTTTAATTTGATCTTTTCTATAGTGTTTGCCTGCTGCATCAGTGAGACCAGGAAACTCTCTTGAGCACAAATCCAACTGCCATAAGATGGCTTAGGTAGGAAGGTAGGAGAAACAGGTTTAAGCCTATGCCTTCCTAATTATCAGCATCTGTGCATATTCCCAAATACATCCTGTGTGGGAAGCAAAATACTGGGAATACAAAATGACACGAGACAAGCTCCCTACCTTCACCACTGGGTAGGGAGGCAAGTACAAATAAAGGGGAAGGTTCTTATGTGTCACGGTGTTTAAACTCACCCTAATGTTACACTCCTAGCTGCTCCTTCTTTCTCTTCTTTCTCTTTCTCCTTGCCAACAGAATTTTCCATTTAGGTTCTGATGTGTTTTAGGTTTCCCTCCCAGCCCTGGAATAAATCTTAATTCTTCTCAGCCAGTCACAGTAGTTCTGTGGCCCATGTTAGTGGTCCATGTGGGCATTGCTGTGTGGTGTAACTCTTAGGCTACATCTAATGGGGCATAAAGGAAAGTCTACTAGGTGGGGTTGAGGGGCTTTCGTTCTTACAAAGGCTTGCAAGATAGGGACTTTCACTCTGGCACACATGGACCTTATTCACAGGAGGTGATGTTCATGGTGCACTGTCATCTTGAAATCATAAGGGGAGCAAAAAGGTAGAAAGCATCTGGGTCTCCCATGACATCAATAAATTCTTGATTTAATCAACAGCCAACACCCCCACTTCTGGACTTCTTGTTTGTGAGGTAATAAATTCCCTAATATTTAAGCCACAAAGTAACAGTATTCTAAATAAGTCAGAGAAAGACAAATATTGTACCATATGATTTCACTTATATGTAGAATCTAAAGAACAAAATAGATGAACAAAGAAAAGAGAAACAGACTCATAGATACAGAGAAGAGGCTGATGGTTGCTAGAGGGGTGGAGCTGGGGGAATGGGTGATAAAGGTGAAGGGACTGAGAACTACAGATTGGCACTTACAAAATAATCATGGTAATGTAAAGTACAGCATAGGGAATATAGTCAATAATATTATAATAACAATGAACAGTGCTAGCTGGGTACTTGAAATCTTGGCGGGGGTGGGGGGAACACTTTGTAGAGTTTATGATTATCTAACTACCATGCTGTACACCTGAAACTAATACAAAATAATATTGAATGGGAGCTGTAATTGAAAAATAAAATAAAATTAAAAGCATCTTGTTACTTATAGCCAAAATACCTTGGCTGTTTCAATATATCTTCATTTTACAAATGAAGAAACTAGGGCTAAAAAGAGTTAAGAATGTAATCTACTTAGAGGCAATTTTAAACTTGGTCTATTTTTTTGCTCAGCTCATCTCCTCTCCATTCTACCACCCAGCTTTCATAGGTCTGTGTGTGCTTTAAACCAAAAATAAGATATCACAGGTTGCGTGTGCTGAAGGCTAAAGGAGTGGGGGTGATGTGAAAGAACGGAGCGACGCTCAGTCTGGACTGGTGGTGGGCAACTAAC
This sequence comes from Pteronotus mesoamericanus, assembly GCF_021234165.1. Taxonomy (NCBI): domain Eukaryota; kingdom Metazoa; phylum Chordata; class Mammalia; order Chiroptera; family Mormoopidae; genus Pteronotus; species Pteronotus mesoamericanus. The sequence continues at coordinate 27,494,649 of NW_026555105.1, read as the reverse complement.
AGGGGTAAAATTATCCTGCGTCCTTTCTAGAACTTTTCTGCAGCTGAGAACATATATGTGAGAGCGGAGTTGAATAATTATTTGATATAGTCAACCAAATAATGTAATTTATAAGAGGAATAACTAAAACCTAAAGTTATGTTTTTCTTTTTAAATTGAATAAGGATGTTAATCATTCTGAGTTATACTACTTAGTCTTGCTGCTGAATATGGAGCCGTTGTCTCCCAAATGGTTCGGAATATGGGAAGATTTATGAAGAGCTGAAAAACTGTAGGTTGAAATGAATGCATACTGTTCTATCTGGAGAGAATTTTGTTTTCAATCATAGGGGTAGATTTCTCAAGGAAAAACAGTAATTTAAAACATAATCACTACTTGATGTACTGCCAAGACTATCCAACCCTTAGAAAATGACCATTGTAATGAAAAATCAACTCGTTCTGTGCAAATATTTCTCTCAATCATCCAATTTATTTTTCCTCCTGGTGCCTTCATAGTTAACAAAGGGGCAATACTGAGTAAAGAAATAGACATAATAATAACGCATTGCTAAATTGATTGGTTTTCATATTGTAGATTTGATTTTTACAGTTCATTTGGATATTCAAAAGAAAACATTATAAATATCAACATTCTCCTTGTTTTAATTTAGAGCATCATTTCTCAGGAAAACCAGTTCCTAAAATACTCTAAGAAAATAAGTAGGGTGGTGATAGGGAGAGTAGGTTGGTTATAACCATAACGATCTGAATCTGTAAGCCTTTATTCCTACATTAAAAACATACTGCAGTAGGTGTCCATCTTGTTGGTACTTAGCATTTTTCAAACTTATTTGAATAAGAAAATTTTCCTTTTATCACTAAACACACTTTGTATAAAATAATATTGCTATAGAAAAAGTTTCCACTTGTTCTGGAAATGGCTGTAAAGTGTAAAATCTAACTCATTTTCTCAGTATTGATTTTCACATTTAATTGGACTCTATTGAATTATGTATACATGGGTTATATTTTTATTTTATAGTATTCTTAATTGGCCTTGGAAAGTCTGAATTCCTGTATCACTGATATTTATATTTACCCAAAGGTTCCTGAGAGATATGAATTCCACATTACATTTATAATTAAAATGAGGATTCTAATAATATTATATAAAGTACAAATACGTGAATCCTAATACTACTTGAAATTAAATAATTGGAGAGAGAATTGGCTTACTTGTTCAGAAATCTTGTATATGAATCAGGTCTCGGGGTGATACAAAACCACTGTACAGAAATTTAGGGACACCTACTTCAGTTTTTTCTTCATCAAAAAAGGAGTGGAATCTTTCCTAGTAGCTGAAAACTCTTCCTTTTGGTAACTATTGGCCATTAGTATGCTACACCTTAAACAAACTAACAAGTGGAGCCAAATTCTGTGTCATATCTGTGCTTACCCAGCTATTCAGAGGGAGGACAAATTAGTGATTCTGGGAGAAATTGATAGGACTGAAAATCTTTAGTGAATGCAATTAAAAAAAAGAACTACAGAGAAAAATTTGAACAGTATTTAGTAGTTTGTGTTAATCTTGAATAATTGTCTTAGAACTACTATTGTGTTGTCAGTAAAGCAAACGAGTAATTATAATTAGTTAGGTATGAAGATTGATAAATGGAAGCACAGTTATAAAATCAAGAATTTAAATTGGGAGGGAAGAGTGGGAATATTTATGTGAACTTGTATCTTGACAAGGATTAATATATATATTTTTCTTTTTTGGTTTACAGACAAGATCTGGAAACAACGTTCCATAGGCAGGGCAGGGTCCAAATCGCAGTTACTCACACAATTTCTTTTCCACTAAAAGGAACCAGAAATCACTGGGGAAAAGTCCATTTCCATATGTTTTGCAGAAATGAACAAGGTGAGCCTGGAAGATTTTTATGGGCCAGAAAGCAAAGACATTTTCAAAGATCAATGGGTGATGACAAAGGACACAGGAGCCCCCTAAAAAAATGTTGCCACCAACTAAAGCTGAGGGAATCTGAGCGTCGAAAGGAGGATAGCAGCTTTGCTTGGATGAACAAACATAAAATCTGAAAACCATAGGTCCATGATACACAGAAAGAGAAAAATTAATGTATTTTGAAAGAAGATTTAAAGAACAGAGTGTAGATCCAGGCAGACTTGTAAATCATTTTGGTGTCATTGACTCATTTATTATATGGCAAATAATAGAAAAACTATATTAAATACATCAGTTAAAAGCATTTTGGGACTTAAAAGGACTATTGCTAAAATTATTACATATTGTCACATCCAGGTACATGATACAGTGTCCCAAATTTAGCCAGATGTGTATTTTAAGTATTTTTAAGAATTTTGTCATCCTCAGTATAAAATAAGTGCAAGATTCCATCAAGTGCCAAAGTCTCTGAAGTTACATTTCTTAGGAGCCTATCAAATCAAATCTCTTGAGGTTTTATAGACCTCTTCAACCTTAAATGAAAAAAAGATTACATCTTCAATTTTAAAGTCTATGTGAAATTTAACATTCTCTTCAACTACTAATGTAGCTCACAGATCACAGTAGTACCAGCAGATCCTGTCACTTTGTCACAAGTGGGAATCACAGATCTTTTCATCTATTCTAATTGTTGCAAATGTCATGACATATCATTCATACTAACTTTTGCGTTAATAAAATATATATTATTTTACCCAGATTTGATTTTTAATATTTGATAAGAATATTTCAATACTATGCACTTTATCTTATATATTGACAACTAGAATGGTTCAAAGGATTCACTAGACTGACAAATAGGTCAATGGTATACCAAAAAAGATTAAGAATGCCTGAGAAGGGGGGAAAAAAAACCTTTATAAAAGCTTATTAACTTGAGTGGGAGCTGCAAAATTTCTGAAATAGGCCTAAGAAACTGAATCCAAGGAAGGGGCTACATGGGCACTCTTCTCTTAAAGTTGGTGGTTTTAAAACAGAGCTAAATATATTTTGACACTCCTCCCGTCCAGTACTCTGGTCTATGTCCCTTCCCTTTGAACCTGGTTAGGCTTGTGACTGTTTGGACAAATAAGGAAAGAAGTGACAGTACCGAACTTCAGAGGTTCAGAGCAAAAAGGCAATTAATGTTCCTTCATGTTCTTTGGGACACCTGTTCTTGCTGCTGTGAGCCTCCAGGGAAGACACCCTTCTACCCTGGGACTGACATGCGGCGAGGAAGCCCACACTCATGGTGAGGCCTCCTTTTGGCAATTAGGTTAGTAGTTCCTACTGAGCCCAGCTGTTTTATGTCCCACCCAAGTTCCAGGCACGTTGGTGGAGAAACCTCCAGATGAGTGTAGTACCCAAGATGTTTGTGTTACCCTGAGCCATTCACTTCCTGGCTGAGGCCGAAGACACCAGGCAGCTGAGACAAGCCATCCCCTCTGTGCCAGTCTAAGTTTCTGACATACAGAGTATGGATCAAAAAAGAAAAAAGAAAAAAGAAAAGAAAAAAGTGGTGGCTGTTTTGTACCACTGAGTTTTGGAGTGATTTGCTAATGTAACAAGAGATAACTAGAACAGGATTTGTATGAGTCAAACATAAATCTAGTTAGTTTTATGGCATGAATCTCTCTTAGTAAATATCAGTTGAAACAAAATAGACTCCACGTAGTCTGAGGGCCAGTCTAATTTTCCTGAAGATCATGAAGGTTGCAGTTCACATTACTTTAAAATTCAGACTATTCAACTCTGAGTAGATGATCTCAGGCTATACCACATCATCCCGATATAGCCCTTTATGGCTGTCTCCAGGCTACTTTTCTATCTATGTCATTTCTATTCTAAACTATTGTTCACGGGGTGTGGGATACCAGACCCATGATGCTGAACTTGATACCAACACAAACTGCATTTGAGTCAGGAAGACTAGGACTCTTTAAAGAATTGGGAAGAAAAAAATGCTTAGGTGTAAGATGGCTGAACCCTGCGAGACCCTCTTGGACCTGGCCATGAATATCCAGTGCCTGGATCTCCCTTGTCATTATATAGATAGTACTGCTGGTCTACCCCACCATGCAAATCACACCCCCCTGGGCAGCAAGCCATGGGCACACCATAACCTCGTCCAAGGCATGGTGAACATTTACAACTCAGATACTAAATGAGCCCTCAGAATTGGTTGTACTGTGGGTGTTCCAGTCTCTCTCCATCTTATATTTATTTGGATACTAAATTGTGTGAAGCAGGAAAGTGATACGGTTTTTAAAAAACTTTTTTTCTTTTTTATTAACCAGTACATTTTCTACACATTTTTTTCATTGCCTGTGCTTAGAGATCTGCCATATAGAAAGTATTCTGGATTATAAAAAAAATTTCAGCTCACTAAAATCTGTATTTATTACAAACTTTAATTTTAAATTATGTTGAGATAATATATGTTTACATATACATGTTTTAGTATTATATGATTCAATGATCTACTAAAAACAATGAGAATACTCAATTTAGGACAAACTAGGAAACAGTATTGTTTTTTCCCCTTTCATTATAATATTTACAAAAAATATTGGTTGTCTTTCACTGGTCAATTTTTTACATATCTAAAACCCTGTTCCACCTTGAATAAGTTGGCATTTTGCTTTGTGTAGAAGTTATTAAGGCCTTCAGAATTTTTCTGTAGATAAAAGAAGACCAGAGAACTAAGTAGCATTGTAAATGCCTTAAAATCCACTGAAGAATGAGTTCAGTTACACAAAAATTCCGTTGGTTTGAAGATACAGACATGGATACCTTTTGGAAGACTTGAAAATTCAGATACATGTGAAGAAATGATACTGCTTCACAAGTGTGATGATGTAACTGCTTATGCCTGGAGCCTCTGGTTGTGAACCCCCGTTCTCAGAGGCATTTCACAGGAACCAAAAGAAAATATATCTTCACTATGAATAACAAAAGTAGAGGTTGGTGAAATTTCGTGAGACTGGCTAAAGTAACTGTCAAAGAGCTATATTCGTACCTGTGAGGTAGGTGTTGTGCGAGGAATTAATGAAATAGTGAGAAAGGGGCTGAGACATATCTTCGTTCAAATCCAGTTTCTCAGGTGAAACGACTCCATTTTCTTCTCCACTCAGGTAGCGCATAAATCCATCCACTGATATCTGTCCTGGAGGAAATGGAGAGTTAAGAAGAGTGTGAATGTATTCTTTTTTATGGGTTGCTGGTATAATGTGGTTTTAATTTTTTCCCCCAGAAAGCTCTGGTCACATCCAAAGTACACGACAGCATCCAGAATTGCATTTTAATATGGATAAACAGTAGTCTAGGATTATTCTGTTTCACTGCCATTACTGCCCAGTGCAATAGACAATAGAGAAAAATGTAGTTAACATGAACCTAACTGACTTTCACAGGTTTTAAATGCCTAAACACCAACCTCCTGTTTTTAAATATTAGGACATTTATATTAAATGGACAACAAGGTGGGGACTGACTGTGGGAGCGATGGGGGTGGTGGGGGGAAAACTGGGACAACTGTAATAGAATAACAATAAAACAAACTTTAAATTTTATTTAGAAAAGAATTAGGGGCAATTTTCCAAAATTTCCATTACAAATATATGTTACTTTTATAATAAAAAGTTAATTGCAAGTGGTTTTATTATTTAAAATGAAGTGAACATGTTTTCAAAAAATGACTTATTTTGAGACAGACAATAAACATGACCACAAATGAATCTCTCCTAGGAAAAAATATCAAATGCTGATAACAAAGGAAACCTTTAAATTTCTTATTTAGAATGACTTTATTTCAAATGGAAGAAATATGATTCACACTTTATTTGCTTTACTCAGATTCTCTTCTTTTGTTGTAACCTTTCTGAGGTGACAATGCTAAGTATTGAGTTAATTCTTTGTCATTATCATAGCAGTCTTAAATATTTTGATCCATCACCACAGTTTGTTTCTTTAATCTTACCAATCAAAGCCTAAAAAAAAAACAACAAAGCACATTTGTGGGTAGTGAAGATCTTGCCAGAAAATGTAAGAATTTTTTTTGTTGTTGTTGAAACAGTTTTGTATTCATAAAAAAGTAGTATATATTTATTGAAGAAAAATCAGGAAATGAGGTAAGCAGAGAAGAAAAATAAAACTTTTTCTGAACATGTTTATCTTTTCTTTCAGAGGAACTACTGTGTATACTTCCAGAGGAAAAAATTATGTGTGTGTATAATTATTTTGTGAGGATGCAATCATATATAGACTTAGTAACTGCTCATTTATATTAATGACCAATATGTTATAAACTCTTTTTGCACAGATTCTTCATTATTTCCTTAGCATGAGTTCCCAGAAACAGAATCGCTGGTCCAAAGACTACTCTTATTTTTAGGGTATTATTATTTTGCACAGATAACCAATTTGCCTTCTGTTAAAGTTCTAGCAATTTATTTTTTTCATCAGTGGCTTTCCTTCCCTTCACGCTTGCTCATATGTAAAAATATATCTAATAATTCTAATTTTTATTAATTGGAGCATTATATATTCTTGAATGGTAAGAAGCGTGTCACCTGTAAATAGCAAAGCTCGCATTGACCATTTACTGCTGTGTAAGTCTTTTCACAGCCAATAAAATTCACAAAATGACTGATGAGTACTCTTCCCAATTTTGGGAATATACTTCAACCACCTGTAATATTTTCCCATAACAAAAATATAAAAAGAAATTTGGTTATTGGCTCTTGATTACAGGAGCTGAGTTTTATAAAAAGAAAAATCTTCTTAAACAAATTTTTAAATAGGAGCAATTATTTACACGATGAGCTCCTTAAAAAAAACAACTCTAACATGCACCTCAATAATTTTAATAATAACAAAAGGAAAAAGTGCTAAGAAGTTCTCTTGTATTAAAAATATGAAATATGACAAAAAGCTCCTCATCTTGATACATTTGTGTGATCCGTTTTTGATAGATGTCCAGTTTAGACCTCCAACAACCATCACCTAACAAAGTGATCATGCTGATCATTCTGCTTTTGATAGAAGGCATATATCCTTTCAACTTTTGGAAGCAAACACAAGTCAATACAACTTAGGGCTAAAGCTATTTTAATAGATGGTTAAAAAATATATTTTGGATTATAAAACCAATTTAGAGGTAAATTTTAAAAATCTAATTTCTTTGTAGTCTTTCTTTTTTTTATGACAAGCCCATTTGTCAGCATCTTCTCAAACTAGTGTCCATTCCTCCCTCTTTTCCTTCCTTCTCCTCTCTCTCATTACCTTCCATTCATTTAACAAAGATTTATTGATCATCTGCCATGTAATAGAAAAATGCAGCAGAGCAAAGCACAGCCTCTGCCTCAAAGAGCTCATAATCTAATAGAAAATAAGACCGTTCACACCCTGAAAACCAGGTGTAAGCTCCTCTTTTAAAGCAAGTGTACATTTATGTCTGTCATCCTGGAATCTGCCACAATGCTTTGTGCATAGTAGGTGCTAAATCAGCACCTCTCTTTGATGATCGGTGATTCAAGAGCAAATAAATGACTTTACACCTGAATGATCACTAAGGATAGTATAACTTTGATTCTTTTCTCTGATTAGGTTGAATCACATGAAATTGCTAATATTGCATATGCCAATGATAACTTCATACAACTTCAGTCTCTAACTACAGCTATTTCTCAAAGGACAGGCAGTAAACACAAGTGTCTATAGGGGCCTGCAAGGAAAAGCATCGTGACTGCTGGAATAGTGTGTGCACCAAGTAGCTGTGGAAAACTTGCAAGGGCATATCTCTAAAGGCATACCTCTAAAGGCATTAAATGACAGCAATAAAATATTGTATGACCAAACAAACCATCTTTATGGTGCTGAATTTAATCTTGAGGCTGCCAGCTTGTGTCTGGTATCTTACCCGAATAAATTTCCTTTGGTCTAATCAGCAAATTTTAAAAGCAATTAAAACAAAACATATGCCAGTATGATAGAGATGACAAATTAATTTTAACTTCAGCATTGATTCCCATTTATTGCTTCTAGTGCCTCCTGGGCACTTGTGGTGAAAAAGATTCTGAAGCATGCTTGTCATTAATTTTGATATCATCATAGATATAGGACAGAAAAGTAGGGGATGTACAAGCTATATATTTGTCATTCTCAAATGAGGATATTACAGTTAAAGTCAAGTTTATAATCTGCAACATGCCAAAAAATGTGTGTCAAAGTTTTACTTAATCCATTAATGAGGAAACCCAGAATATGACAAAGTCATTTCAAAGGACTCTAAGACACAGATACATACATGTACATGTGTGTCAGCAAACTCCCCAAACAGAAAAAAAAAACCAACCCAAACCTGAAAAAATATTGCAAAATTGAATAGAGAGCTGGTTAATGTCCTATAATCAATTAAACATTACCTTTGGGTTATCTTCTCTACCTTTACTATTTCATAGGAATTGAAATTTTAAAATCAGTAAAAAACAAGAGGTGAATCAGAGTTTGTGAGGGTTATTTACAACTAATCATATTAAATAATGCAAAAATCCCCAGTGATAAATTTACTTAACTTGGAATGAGAACAATGAATGAGGTTAGAATACAGTTCAGAAGAGGACCACAGACTAGGTGAGCAAACACTGAGAACAACCTTCCAACCCCAGAGCTTGGCCTTGCTAATGAAAGGAAAAAATGTGCAAGATGCATCAAATAACTAAGCAGAGATATGCGAAAGTCAACAAAAACCAATGAAAAAGTAAGGGTAAGGAACAGTCCGTTTATAATTTGCTAAGTGTCAGGTAGGAGGTGGGGAGTTCATTTGCAAAATTGCAGATGGTTGCCATAATAAATTAGCCCCCAAATAGTTCTGATTAGTAAAGGCCTTGAGACAGAAAACAGAACCTTCCAGAATTTCCCTTCATTGCATATAGTCTACAGCTGAAATATTTGCAGTTGTTAAATACATCAGTCCTTTTCCACCAACCTTGCACTGTTTTTGCAAAACTGCTTAAATTTTTTTCCTAGTCCACTGAGGAACATAGAAGAATGAAAAGTCTTGAGAGTTAAGATAGGAAAATATTGGTTTTCTGAACAAATTAGTAACAGCACAAGGAATCCCATTTCCATTCCTGCCAGCAGAAACTGATCAGGGACAAATTCCACAACCATAAAGATGAGTAAAATATATGGACCTTTAGGTCTCTTCTAGCCCTAAAACCCACTCTATGAATTAATACATTAGGGATGATTACTACCTCAATCAAAACAAAATGCCCCATAATAGAGTGAGACTATGAAACATCAAATCACTATTAAAAGCAATGCTACAACTTTCTGGAATAAAACCAACAGTAAAAGAAGTTAAGTTCAGAAGGATAAGGCCAGGTGACGATGGCTAAAAATAAAACCCCTTACATGTTTTCATAATAAAATATTGGTATGCTTCCAATTGAATATGTCACTCATATAATGTCACCTTAAGATCTTCATAAGCATATATACTGTTTAGACCACTTATAGCAGCAATTTTCAACCTTTGCCATCTCATGGCACACATAAACTAATTACTAAAATTCTGCGGCACACCAAAAATATATATTTTTTGCCAATGTGACATAAAAATAAATATAATTTTGATTCATTCACACAAACCAGCTATTGTGTTGGCTGTTGTCATTTTTCAACTTAACAATCTAAGTGAAAAGAGGTCGTGACCCTGACTAAATAGTCCGGTATTGCATATTTTAAAAATTCTTGCAATTCGAAACAAACAAAAATTCTAGCAGCACCAAATGTGTCTGCCACAGCATGCTGGTTGAAAAATCGCTCACTTAGAGCCAGACTAAGAGAAATATAACCCTCAAGTAATGGGAAGCAGCAGCAGCAACAACAACTGTTCTTTGAAGCTTTTCCATTCAAAAAAAGTTCTAGTGTTCAACAAAAAATAAACTGGCAATGCCAAAGTGAAAAGATCTAACTTAATGAGGAGGAACAATCTCCAAAGAGAAAAAAGAGGAAAGTAGAGTGACAATGTGATGGCCATTTATATGACTCCTCATATTTCAATATATTTGTTGGAAAGAAACTCTGAAATGTCACACAACTTAGCACAAACACCATGGCCAGCAACTGTATCTCTACTTCCTTCTGCTTGTCTCCTTCCCCTGGGGTAGATAGTGACTGAGGCTCGCCTGATGGCCTCCTGAACATGCCAGGAAGGCATAAATCCAAAATTCTGCTGTGACAAAAAAGATAGCATTCAGGGGTATTTTAAAACCATGCAGTGTATCCACTGACACTCAACTGGATGTATTTCATGCTTACAAATGCATGCAAAGGACTTTGAGTAATCTACTAGGGTATGAGCTACTCCAGTGTCTTCTCTAAACCTGAGACCATTCCACGGATCTCTGGAACAATCAAGACTGAAGAGGATTTGTGTCCAGACAAGGGAGCTCTGGAGACTAGAGCAGAAGAATGATCTAATGAGCTTTGTGGACTGGTTCTCCTGTCCTCTTAGGTTCTGACTCCTTTATCTATTGATGTCTAGAAACTTACTTCCAACAGGACTTTCCAGCTTGACCATTCTACTGTGGACATCTGAGAAAGATATCTCAGCTCAAGTGTCTCCAGGTAGAACAAGATATTTTGAACTTATCCTGGAGCTAGGGCACTCCTTTTTGGGGGTTATTGATTAACATAGTTTTAGTGAGGGCCCAACTCTATGTGCCACAGGTGTAGAATAAACAGGAATGTGTCCATCAGAGTCCTGACCTTCAAGAACTTATAGAACATACCAGGGAAAAAGCCTCCTTGATGTATGCTGATGTGCATTTCAGGTTTCTATTCATTTAGTAGAGTGTCCTAACACACATGTAGCTAAAGAGTTTGGAGTCAGAGCCAAGTGCCCAGGTAGCAGACAAACACACTAACTTTGTGTTGGCCACAGAGGAGCCTTCTGGCTTCTTAAAGATTTAAATATCAGGAATCCTTGGAAAGGATCATTTTGACCCACTTCTGCACCAATTTCTCTTGCATTTTTCTGCTGTCCAAGTCTGGCAGAAGATGGAGAAAAATCACCCCATTTTGATTGCTGATGGGCTGAATTTAGAGGAAAGTGAATTTAGAGAGGGGCTGAATGTGGCCAGTGGGTAGGGTGGTCAAGGTGCAGTGAAGAAGCCTCTATGTGATTTGCTCTTCAACAAATACAACAAATAGCACAAATACTACTGCAGGAAATGACTATGGTCAAAACAGCATGGTCCAGAGTGACTGTCTAGGATTGTTTTCTAAATTTAGATCTATTCCTAGAGCTGTTATCCACAACTATTACTAGAATAACTGGTACAAACCAGCTCCCTAATTTCCCCTTGGGTGGAAGCAAATGCTTCCAAATCTTTTAGTTTATGCTTTTGATGTTTATTTCTATATCTCAAAATAATATGCTTGCATTACTATTTTTTGACCTCTCACCATGGGAGATAAAGATATTGGTCTTTCTTCTCTCTATCCCACAGTACATATACACATTCTTCTCATCTTTTAGAGATAGTTATATTATGACTTAGACCAGTAAACAATATTTATATTATCATGAAGATATATTCTGTTCAGGGCAGAGTTATATAGTAAATCAATACATATTTTTCTTTTTACATGCACAATTTTTCATTTCCCCTGTAGTTAATAATTATCTTGTTTTGTCATTTGCTTAATTTCTTTGCACATATCTTTAATCCAACTTCCAACTCTACATCAGTTACCTAAACCTCTCTGTAATATGTTCAAATACAGCAAGTGTTTTCCCAGGTTCATTTTCTTGAGAGTCTTTCCTGGAGCCTTATGACCTGCACCAATCTAGGGTAATCAATTTTGATTTTACTTTTATGTTTTGTTTAATGTCTTTTATTTTTTTTATACCTATCTTATTCTTTCATTTTAGTGGAAGGGAATTTGTCAGTACTCATGAGTGCTAAATTTTTGAGTCTTGAATATCTAACATTGCCTCATGATATTTGCATATTTAATTACTAGTTTAGCTAGGTATAATATTCTAGGTATGTTTGTTAAAAGGTTTGACACATTGATTTATCATCCTAAAAACAAAAATATAGCCTGTTTTTTTCTTTTTCTTTCTTGTGTCTTTTAAAATTTTAACACCATATTCAGCCTAAGTGTCTTGAAGTTTCACAGTGTGCTTTGGATATAGGTCTATCTTTATCCCCGCTGCTGATACTCTGAGATCTTTCAGTCTAAAAGCTATTATCCTTTTATTTGTGAAAATTTTAATGACTTATGATAATGTTCTCTGTTCTCTCTTTCTAGAATATTATTTGGCTAAATCTTAAATTTTTATACATTTTTCTCTAATTTTTCATTAATTTTTCTGTTCTTTCTGGGCAATTCATTTATTTTCAACTTTTCTTTGAGGGTTTTATTTCTTTTTAATGTTTAAAGCATTATTGTTCTCTGACATTTCTTTAAAAAATAGCATTGTGTTCTTTTTTTCAGGGGTGCAATATGTTGTCTTATCTTTCTAAGGATGTTAATGACATATGTATATTTAAACTTTTCTCCTCACTACATAAGCATTGTCTTCCCTACGGTTGCATTTTTCCTACTTTTTCAAAAAGTTTTCCTCATATATCTAGTAATTTTTAATTGTTCATATTTTAAATTGTTGGACTAAAAGGTTGATTGAATTTTGAATGCATCTGATGGCCTTAAAAAGTAAGGGAGTTAATAAGGCAACTTTTTAGAGGGATCAATATTTGTCTCTTTGGTGTAACTCCTAAAGGCAATACTTTTAGGTCTTTCTTGGGTTAATCAGGGTCTGGAGAGATCTGTTTAGTCACTTGTCAGGAGAGTAATGACCTGGATGCCATCATTCTAGAGCCAACTGGGGGAAGAAGGCTAGCTAGAGGTCTCAGCATTCAGTATGTTTATGGTCACTTTATCTCCTTGCTTTCAAAATGGGAGGCACGTCTTCACTTGGGCCTATGTCGTCCTCAGACCCTTTGTTTTATTATCTCCAGAAAGTAAATCCTTAGTCTTCTCCCAGGTGGGAGTTCTGACTCTTTCTTATTCAGTCCTAACTAAAAAGCTCTTAGCCAACCTTCCTTATTTTAGGCCTTACCTCCAAACCCACTTCCATAAAACCCTAGCACCTTTGATTTCTGCCACTTCTAAGGTTTTCATAGAATAACTCAAGGTGGTTTCCAGCTTTTCGTAAGGATGATCTGTGATTCTCAGCTCTGTTGAGCTGTAGACATACCACTATTTAGCTGTAGAACTGTAATTGTTGACTCTTACCCTACTAGCTCCACACTTGCCAGGTTATACCTTTAAAAATATCTCTTTTAATGCATTTTTAATGTGGCTTCAAGAAAGAGTTTAATTAGATGAATGCTTTTGGTTCACCATATTTGTCCTCAAGTTCCATGGTTGTTTTGCTACACCATAACACAGACATTTTAGTTGATTATGTTTTAAAAGTCAGATTTTGCATGCTTTATCTCTTGGTCATAGTATTTTTAGGTAAAATTAAATAAGAAAGGAGGAACTACAGATTTTTGTTATAAGTATGCTTTGAGTGGTTAGGGACTTACCATGGGGTTTCCTGGTTTTCTTTTATTTACATCTTTCTAATAAAAAGTATGCAGTGATTAATATCTTACTACAAAGGGCACACCATGGATAATTTGTCTGTCAGGTTTTCCCAGGTAGAGTGTAGCCACTTACAGAGGTAGCTTGAGCTCTCAGATACTATCAGGTGGGAAACTGCTTGGGCCTCTTTGTTTTTCTTGTCAACCTTACAGACTGCTAGTGGGGAACAAGAATGGTGGTATGCGCAAGGATCTATCAATGCCTGAGTTTCTAAGGGAGTCATGACTGAGTCAAGCCAACCTTTGATTCTGTGAGTGAATGTGAGTTGTTCAACTCCCTTCTTGGTGGTCATGGGAAGTGTCCCTCAGGACCTTGTTCCATCAGCAGAAAATATGACCAGATTTTTATTTGTATTCTATTTTCTAATTCTTATATAAAATTACAATTTGAGTTCATAGAACTGCTGGAGAAATTATATGATGAAATCTAAAAAAAATTAACGACCTCTGGAACTAAATTCTAAGGCAGATGAAATGAATTGCAGTATTGTATTTGTACTGTTGTAGTTGGCAGTATTTAATAAATGAGATCGTTCCTCCCGTATTTTTCCCAAATCCCTCTCACTCTTCACCACAGGCAGCAACAAAGCATTCTAAATTTGCCTCAGGGAAGGAAAGGATGGCAGAGAAGGAAGAACTAAATGGTCCATTTTCTGCATGGTTTTGAGGCTGCTTTTCTGCCAAGGCTTCCTTGACCCCAAGTCTGGAGGAAGTCCTGGACAAATTTAATGTCCTAGAGACAGAAGCCTGTGGCTCTTCTCCCAGGAGATGCTAGAAAGTTGCAAACCCTGGTGTTCCCCAGTAACCAACAGCAGCAGAAGCAGAACTGACTGCAGGGTCTAAATAGATGGTCCTGGGCTTGATTTTAGAGAGAGTCTTCTTGGTTCAACCTTGACTAGCAAGTATGTGGCTGAACCACCTTTTTAGGTGGTCCTAAAAAGGATGATTCATGCCTAAGACCAGAAAGAAATGGGCTGTACTGGGCTACCAACTTGGATAGATGACCAAATATAAGATTCCTCCTTTCATGACCAGGTATTAGGTAAGGCTCCTAGCACTTAGACATTACTTAAGAGTTATTTCAATATAGAAATTAAGATAGAGGGAAAAAACATTTATTTCAGGTATATTCAAATGTTGCCATGACAACAAAGCCTTCCTGAGCTTTTTCTGGCCATCCTGTACCAGCAGCAATCCCTCCTGCTGGCATTCTTATCACATATTACTTCATATTCTCCATGGCATTTTTCGCCATCAGTCATTCTATATGTTTATTGGTTTGTAACCTTTGGACTCCTTCTACAAGATTGTAAGTTTCATGAAGACAGAGTGTCTTATTATGGGTTTCCCTTGAATCACATCTTTAGACCAGGATTTGGTTTTTAGTTTATTTAGAAGGTGGTTTCTTGGACCCACAGGTAGGGAGGAAGTAAGGCAGTCAATAATAGTGAATTAACAAGCAAATCACCACTGCAGGCAACTGCAATTTAATTTCATTGGGGAACCACTAGGAAATGGAGTAGAACCTGTATGTTGTGGTCTGTACTGTCTAAGAAGAGAGGAAGTTGGAATATTTATACACAAAGTCCTACTTAACTGCTTCCAGGGGGCTTTAACCTCCCAGGACTTTGGCCACTATATGTTTGGGAAGACGGGGTTCCAGGGGCCAAAGAAAGCCTCCAGCTTTCTTTGATGCAGAAAGGGATGCAGGTATTCAGTGGGAAGTCCAGCCCTCAGAGACAGCTTTTTTCGATTTATTGCTGACCTTCACAATACAGAACAATGCCTGGCACATAAATGCTTAATAAATATTAGTTGAAAGAATGGTTATTGAGTTCCACAAATATTAACATTTATGTATTAATATGTATCATAAGTGGTTTTGTGTATCATCTTGACAACTAAATCCTTCACACTAATTTGTATCATAGAGAGCTAAATATGATAATTCTGAGTTCACTGTAAAGGACAATGCAGAGGAAAAATTTAAGGCAAAAATATCAAAGAAATGCAAGGACAACTTACAGACCAGAACGAAGGAGCATGGTCTGGCTTTGATTGATGATACTTCAATACTTCGAAGGGCAACAGGTATGCTTAAGAATGACAGGAAGGGTGTGGAGAGCTGATTCCCAGTCAAGATTCCTGGAAAAACTGCAAGTTTTATCTTAACTTCCTCTCTCCAACTAGCCCCTGGCAGAAGTACTAATCAAACAGCCTTACATGTCTAAAGCCATCAAAATAGACCAGGAGAAGGAGGCTCATAGTTCAGAGTGAGACAAATCAATCTTTAAACAATAGAAGAGTTGATTGTACTTTATTACATCGCACAGGGCAACTTAACTGCCTTTGTCAATACTCACCCTAACATCTTTGATCAGCTCTAACAGAATTTCTTCTTAAATTCCCAAGTAAAATGTCTCTGGAAATAAATCCACAGGCCCTCACCTTCTACCCACAGAAATGATTTTTGATAAGGTAACTAACACAGCTGAAGCTCCTCATTGTACTGGAACTTCTGAGCCTGGTGGTGAGCGTTCCGCACCATATCCTCTCATGATTCTTTACATGAGCTCAGTGATCCAGGGGAAGAAAAAAGTACAGCAGGGCATAATCAAAAGCTAATCTCTAAATAGAAACCATGGCACTTTACTCAGGTGCCTTGAAGTCAGTCTCTTTCCTGCTCAGTGTGTATTTTTTACCAGGATGGTTACCTTGGAAATCACCCCATCATGGCATCAAAGCACCCACGCAGAAGTGCTCCTGAGCTAGTCCTAAAAGCAGCTGTGAGGCAGCAGCAGCAAAGTTCCAAAGGGGGAAAAAAAATGCTGTGGAGGTTCAAGGAAAGAAATGTGGCTGGCTCTGTTTACAAACATAACTTTTTTTTTTTTTGTAATGGATTCTTGAAAGAAGATATATGGTATAAGTACAAACAGGATAGGAAAGAAAGCAAGGAAGAGAGTCAGCCTGTGAAGAACTTCATGAATTTAATCAATTTTCAGTGTAATGTTTAACAAAAATTTATATATTGCTTGCTATATGCAAATATTAACTCATATCATCCTCATAGTGACTATGAAGTGGATACTGCTTTTATGCCTATTTTATAGATGAGAAACACAAGGCAAGCAGCTTTCCCAAGGTCACACAGCTTGTAAGTGGATAAATTAGGTATTGAACCTAGGTAGTCAAGCTTTGTGCTCCATGCTATTAACCAGTATGTTATGCTTCTGCAGAAGCCACTGCACATAATCTAGTACTAGGAGAAGGAAGATAATAATAGGAGGACAAGCTACTATTACTTGAGCACTGATGATGTGCCAGGCACAGAAATCCTATGAGAGATGTACTTTTAAACTCCCATTTTCAGTTGAACTACTGAAGCTTAGAGAGGTGAGCAACTTGCCTGAGGTCACAGGTTTACTGTGTGTGGGAGCTGGATCTGGAGCTTACACCAGGGAAACAGAAAGATAGTGCTGAGTAGGACTAATAACTTGCCCAGCACTGGCCTGGATAAGGGATGTGGATAATAGAAAGAAAAGGGTCTTGCTTCTGTGGCATTTGGCTTCAATCAGGGTCCCTGAATTAGTCCTAAAAATAGTCCTGAATGTGACCAGGAAGAGTCTTTTCCCATGGTTTACTAATCACACTAAAATGTGCCACTTCAATCTTTCTGTTAAAGGAAGCTGGACTCAGGCAGGACAAATGACCCATTTGCCAGAGGCATGAGGATTAGCTCTTTGATTTGGATTTGTCTATCATGGTGTAAAATTCTTTTCCATACTGAATTTACATTCTAGTCTTTTAATGTAATTTAAAGGCATCTTCTAGCACTTTCATTCTCCAACCCATGAATCTAACTTTTAGGAAGAAAAATAAATACAACAGAAAACTTGTTATGTCAGTGTGAGTACAAAAGAAATGCTAAATTGGAGATGTGGCACTGTTTTGTATGTTTTGCAAAAAAAGAAAAAAAGAAAAAAAGAATTTCAAGCCAGCTTAAAGAAATAAAAATAGCCCAATACAAGCAAATAACATCTTTCAAAGCTCTGAAACACAGAGGCTTCACTACAAATTCTGCTTTGGAAGACAGATGGCCTATAAACCCACACAGTCATCACACCATTGAGACGGGCAAACTGGACGATATTTGTGCCAACTAACGTGGCCACCAGCCTTGGTCTGTTGAGTCAAATGCCAATTAGGCAGGATCTGGCTCCCAAATGTTGGGGTGTCACTGGGATTAGGTGATTGAGAATCAACTCACCATCATTCAATTCCCACTCTTAATATCATGACACCAGAGCATGTTGGAATGCTACTGGTCCAATGGATTACTTAGCACCTTCCAAATCATTTCCACACACAGCACTGAGAAGCTATTTCCTTGGATCTCATATATTTCTGGTACTGTGACCCTTATGTAAATTCTGCTGGAAGAGCTCAGAGAAAGTAACTGTAGATGGCTTTTACATCCCTGGCTCACTAAAATCTATTTGCCTGCTTTCACAAATTTTCTATTAAAAGTTCCTTTTTCAATTACCTTTGTTTGGGCACAAACTTATTCCTATTACATTTGCCAGCTAATTGTTTTTTTGTATTGTCTACAAATTTGGCTGGTTTCTTTATCTATTTTATCAATTTCTTTTTCAGTCCTGGAGTCAGTATATTCTATACATGTTCTCATTCATTCTTATTTTAGGTTGAAAAGTGCCAGATACTCTTATTCCATCTTGATTGCTAAACTTGTTTTATTTACATGTAAATACAAGCCCAAAATATGTTGTGATAATGGCCACCAAATGTCTTTGTGCTCTTCTCAAAAGCCTTAGCAGCTTAATCCCATTACCTAGCTATTGTGGCTTTCTGTGTCCTGCAGTTCTCCTTGTACTGCGTTGAATTTGTTGATGTGGTTTTATATGAAAATTCTCAATAATAACTTTGATTTAGCACTTCTCCTTTCAAAATATTCTCACATCTGCAATTTATTTACTCCCCATTGTTCTGTTTGGTAGGTAAGAACCAAGTTTTATTATTTAATGTGACTAAAACATTGACCCAGTGAGGTTAAACAGTCCTTTAAAATTGACATGATTACATAAAAACAGAGTCCAGATCAGAACCCAATGTGGGCTTGAAGTCTTTCCACTAGATTTGTGTAAAGACTAATTTATCATTTAGGGTTAGAGGTTCTCCGAGGGTATGGAAGTAGTTCACTGCATTTTATTAGTGTACTACCCATTATTGCTCTGTCAGAAAAGAGCCTTCACAATGGTTCCAGACTGTAATGCAATGAAGGCAAAAATGTTCTCCTTAACTAGAATGTCATGTTCCTTGGTCAAGATATAAACTGGCTTTCTAAGGTCAAGGAGCATGACCTTCTCTTTGTTTTCATCTCTTCCAGAATTCAGCATAAAGACAGTCCAGAATATGTGCTCATTAATGCTTTGTGATGACTACTTAGAACTTGTTATCGCTTAGTGCCTTAAATGCCACCTGACTCTCATCTGTTCCTTGTCCAGCCCTCTGCAGCATTCCTGAAGTCCAGCTCAAGTGTCACTTTCCTCTTCAAAATGCCTTCATGTCACCCTTCCTCACAGAATAGGTTCTGCGACACTGACAGGCCCATGTGGAGAAGAATGGTACCTTCCTATTGTCTAGTTCGAGGGTGGACACAGGCAGTAAGGCTCAAATAACATGGGTTGATGAAATGAATGAATGAGCCAAGATTAGCATCAAGGCCTTCATGTCCTTTTAGCCATACTTCTCATTTGTTTCCTTCTCAAACAAACTTAGGAAGTTGCTTGACCACTTAAAACTCAGTTTCCTCAGAGGGGTAATAATACAGACTCTAAGATTTGTTCTGAGGTTTATACAATATAATTAGCTGAGAAGAGCTTGGAGTGATTCTTGACACTCCCTAGACCCTCGATAAATAAAACACCCCCTTTTCTCCATGCTTCCCTAGCATATAAAGGACATTCAGTAGACACTTGCCAATTGAACAAATGGAGGTGTAACACATTCTATCTTGTAGTACAGATATTTGTATATATTATCATCTGTCTGAACTATAGTCTCCTTGAGAATGAAGACTTTATCTTGATTTTGTTACCATTTTTTGTAGTTCTTAAGTCAAGTGGACCATACATGTTTGTTGATTAAAATATCCATGAGACTCCATCAGGTGTATATTAGAATAAAGAAAAGAGTTCAGTGAGCATCAGATACCTTGGAGGACATCTCCTTTGATGTTGGAGATTCTTGGACAAATCCTTTTAACATGGGCTTCCAGAGTTTGTCCCTGGATTGAGAACCAGCCATGCACATTGCTAACCTGCTCCTTATTCTCACTTTCTTAAATCACCCTACCTGGGATTATCTTTCAGATAAATGCTTTGTGCTGGAATTCTTCTTCAGGGGTGGGGGGGGGTTTCTGGGGGAATCCAAACCAAGACCAATGGTGACATTAATAAGTAGCATTTTCTGACTCATTTTCCTTGTGTTAATGTAGAGTGCTAGGTGAGAAGACTCACTTTGTCAGTCCTCCTCAGTTAAAGCTTCCTCTTCAAATAATGCTAGGTGTACTCTGTTGATAATTTTGCTTCTGCTACTGAGTCCTACAGATTCCAATGGTTCAAAATTAAGAAAGAGCTCCTAGAATCTCTATAATGAATTAATGAAATTATTGGTCATTCTCAGCTTCCTTACATTATTTCACCCAGTGCCATGGCACATGTTCAAGCTTTCCTGTTAAGTGCTAAGGTAGACAGCCCACACTTCCCCTCATCTGGCTTCCTTGTGGTCATGTTTGTTTTGTATGAACTTGATTCTTTCTGCATTTCATCAGTTTCCCTACAGGTTACTTGGTATAAACTCAACTGCTAACAAAAGTGGACTCTAGGTAATGCAGGTGCCTGGGGGCCAAATGCCTGTGGCTTTGTGGCCTTTCTCCAGCACAGTGCAACCTGCCAAGCTGTTCCTTTCAACTGAGCCATAGTCCCACCTAACTCTTGCTAATAAGGGCAAAGGTGTACTAGTCAGAGATTATTAATGCTACGTTCTTATGGGAGGTTACATCTAGGGAGAAAGCAGCCACTATCTGCTTTGTCGCAATAGCTCTCACACAGAATGGGAAGGCACCTCAGGAAGATATACTAGGATGAAGTGAAGAGGTTTCCACAAAACTCAACAAGCTGGGGTGGGTTAGAATACCAAGCTCACTTTCTCACTTCTTGGGACTGGCATTTGACTTTGTCTTTTATTGTTTATATTTTTCCTGATTGGGTGTTTTATGAACAAGGCCATTTTGGCTGTGAATGGACATGGTTGCGACTTCGATGTCATTGAAGAAAGGCTAGAGGTAGAAGGAAGAAAACCCAGGACTATTGGACCAGGCATTTGTATCTTCTCACATCACTTCCTATTTCCTGGGAAAGGAGGAAATTCAATCAAGGAAGGAAAAGTGGAGGAAGTCACCAGGTCAACTAATGCTCAATGGATGCTTAATGGTTATCTTGAAAAAATAATTTTTTTTCATCTTGGCTGTTCTCTCATACTTTGAAGAAATCTATGAACATATGAAACACAGATGAAAATATCATTCTTCTGTGACCTTCCACAGAAGCTAGAAAGTCAATAGGTGGGTTTTAAGTGGGACATTCATCAATAAAATACTAGAATGGCTTTTTGGCAGCTCTTTATTAGTATAGTAACTTAAGTAAGGCATAAAGAGAATTGCCTACATCATATAGTTTCCATCTGTCTTTCTCTATTAGGAAGAAAATCTATCTCATTTAAATTGACTTCGTTTATTCATTTCAGTTCTTTCATTTCTTGCAGGGAATCTATATAAAAATATTTAAATGGATGCCACCTTAGAAGTGAGGCAGACCTTTAAACCCATCAGTATTTCATCCAGATGAGTGATTTCTAAACTGCATCCTGAATCTCCAAGGGCTGTGGCAGAAGTGCCTGCAGAGAACGGGGCAGGGTGGGAGAGACTACAGGAGCCACCAGCTCTATTCCAGGCTCCCCTGCATTTAACCAATATAGTGCTCTTAAAGGTTTTTCCTAGGCATTGGCCCTTTTTTGTGAGACTTTGTTAGAAGAAACAAACACAGATAAAAGGATGCTATGTCAAGAACAATTCTGCCTACAAAACAGACAGAGGGATGTTAAGAATAATATAGGAAATGGAGAAGCCAAAGGACTTACATACTAAGGACATGAACTAAGGGAGGGGAATGCTGGAGGGAAGGCGGGTACTGGGCAGAGGGGTCAAACGGGGAAAAATTGGGGCAACTGTAATAACATAATCAATAAAATATATGTTAAATAAAAGAACAAGTCTGCAAACCACTGTTATGGATGCCAGTTGCTAACTTCTAAATAGCTTGCCTTGCAGCTCTTTTCTCAGCAAGTCCCAATGGAGGGACCCAAGCAGAAGTCTGGACACAGAAAATACAATCCTATTCTCAACATTGTCACTTCCTTAGCTGCCTCTTCTATGACCTGAGAAATTGGACTACATGGCTAAGTCCCTTGTGGACTGCAGATCCTATTATTTCAAGCCGCTAGCCAGGGCTTCATGAATGCTAACAACTAAGGCAGTTATGTTACAGATTGAGCAGAGACCCTTTGCATTTGTTCTCTCAAAGATCAGCTACTCTGACCTGATCCACCTTTCACTTTGATTCTTTTAAGGACATTCATAAAAATGTGCTTGTCTTAGTCTGGGTTCTTCTAAAAGTAGGTTTTGAGTAGAGCAGTTTATTTAGGAGGTAACCCCCCAAAGTAATTGTAGGGGAGTGGAGAAATTGGAAGGGAAGGAAAGAGCTAATGAAGGAAACATGATCAATTATCATATTTTGCCATGTATAATGCATACCTTTTTGCACAAATTTTTGAGAGAAAAATAAGGATGCACATCATACATGGGTAGTACTAATTGCATATACATATGTTTTTATTTCTTTTATTTATGCTTATGTACTTAAAAGTGTAACTCTAGGAAGCAATAACAATATCTGTATGCAAAATAATACCCTGGAATAAGATAATTGGTTTTATATTTATTTAAATATAAAAATTAAAATGAAATACTTTTTCCTGAAAGTTTGGGTCAAACATGTAGGTATGCATAATAGATGGCAAAATATGGTAGGTTATGGTTGTGGGCAACTAAAGCTAAATCCCACTGAGGACTTCCAGGATAAAATCGATAAAATACATCAAAACTGTCCCACACAAGGGGCAAGGAAGATGAAGTACTATTTCCTGAATTAAAATCACTCCCGGGGCCATGGAATCTTGGGCACTTCTACGTTGTCTGTGGTTGAGTTCAG
The DNA here is from genome assembly GCF_021234165.1 of Pteronotus mesoamericanus. Classification (NCBI taxonomy): domain Eukaryota; kingdom Metazoa; phylum Chordata; class Mammalia; order Chiroptera; family Mormoopidae; genus Pteronotus; species Pteronotus mesoamericanus. Next base: position 27,471,646 of record NW_026555105.1, on the reverse strand, counting down.
AGAATGCCTGGAGAATTGCAGAGGATGCTGAGGACAGTGTTGGAATAATGAATGCCAAGGAATATGGGAAAGCTCCAATGTCTGTTAGTGTTGCTATAATCCCATTTTACAGATGAGGAAACTGAAGCTCAAGAACATCAAGTAACCTGGCTGAAATTAACTGGCCTAACCATCATTTATGCCAGCATTTTTCTTTTATTATGAATGCATAATAGACATTAATAGATATAATCATTTTTATGATTTCTACCTAATAAATAGAAATGGTGCTGAGAAAATAATGATTTTTAAAAAATCTAGGAAAATTAAATGATAAAGTATAAGAGTCTAAGTGTGAATCTTTACATTTTAAATTATAATTCCTAATTTTTTTAATATATATATAATTGAGTTAGAAATAAACACTTGTGCACAGATATAACCTCTCATACTTTTTCAGGTTTCATCATCAAATGATTCTCATTTACTCTTAGTTATAATAAGTTAAATAAGCCTGTTAGCTTTTCAGGAATGCCTCTGACCAATGTTCTAAATCTCACTTCTAGACCTACTAATGATTTGAAATTATTTGGTGTAAATGCCAATTATTACTTTTCATTAGTCCAGGTGAACCAAGGTTTAGTGGGCAACAATTAATAGATGCAACCTTCTTAACATGATCAACTTAAATAATTCTCCCAGGTAATTCTTTTTAAAGATGAAGAAACTAGGGGTGGGACTGGTCAACGAGGTTAAATGGTTTCCTAAGGTAAGGTAAACAATGATGACGAATTTTTGATTTCTGACCCAGCCTTAGTGGGTTCTGCTGTTTTTATCTGCCTGGTGTGCTCCTTCTTCTAGGTTGCACACCTCATTTGAATTTCAGGGAAGCACCTCTTTCCTGTTGTCAGCCCATGTGGTTTAGGCAGTTAATTCTTTATCACCTCTAGGAAGAGTCATGTGACCTAAGTCCGCCCAATTATTACATTCCATTCTCTGGTTTACAGTGATGGCAGTCCAGGAGTGGACTTGGGTAACTTAAGTCAAACTCAGGTTTCTGGGACTTTTGATGGAAATATGAGTCAAAATAATGTCTGTATGCTGACTGAGAGACCCGGAGTTTCTGGTAGCTTCTTTGTCACTTCAGGAGAGACTGCTCAAGAATTATAGCCAGTACTCAGAAAATGGTAAGAGATCATGCAAAACAACTCTTGATGACATCTTTGAGCCCTTGGATGTGGTCATGACTGAAGTCATTAACACCTTGCTTATTTGCACTGGAAACTCCTTTCTGTGCTTTAGTTTGAGTTAAGCTTCTACCATTTTTCAACTGAACAAGTTCTGCCTAATACAGATGGTAAGATTCCCAAATCCAATGCTCTTTCTGGAACACTCTAGGTGCTTCTTGCTGTTGACAATAATGATACAGTATAGTTCAATTGTATCAGTATTTTAAAATAAAACAATAATGAAAATATAGTAGGGTTATTTCTACTGATGCAATCATTACTGCTTGTCTATTTGAAGCAAAAATGCTTGCTGTATCCAAACTTCTATTTGCTTTGCTAAAAACAAAACTGCTTTGCTATTATTAATATTGAGTTCATTTCACCTATTATACTATTAATGCAGTGAGTGCTCATCTGAAAGAGATTATATAGTTAATTTTTGTGATTTAATTACAACAATGTGGGGAAGCTTTTCTATAGTATATCTTATAAAAATTTAAGAACTGATAATAAAAAAGAATGTAGTTTGAAACATCTGCTAACATTATAATCTGTTACAGTAATCCGGTTGTTTAACAATACTCATAAATACCTGCTCTTCACAGGAAAATAAACGTATGAACAAATTCAAATGTTTTCCTCTGCTTTGGTAGTTGATTTAAGCAAAATTTGACTTTCATTTATAGGCATATCAGTTGAATTTAGAGGTCTATATTCTATTACCAAAGGCTCCAATATAGCTATTTTATTTTTCATGCTAATTCTACCCACTAGCTTTCTTCTAAAGAGTTTAAGTGATAAAAATAACTGCTCAGGAGACATTAGTCTTCAAAATCTGACATACATGACCCATTTGTTTAGAAGAGGCATGGTCATTGTGCATCCTGTGTTAGGCAAATTCAGGTCTACAGGGCCAACAACATGGCAAGAAAGATACATTTGCTGACCTGGGGCCATAGCTTTTTTCAATGTGCAGTTTTGAATTGTAAAAAGTAAAAATAAAATAAACCAAACTCCTTTAAGAATAGTGTTTTCCGCAACTAGATTCAAACCCTTTCTTGTGGAACCCATATATGGAAACATTTGTCACCCCCTACATCAAAGACTGCACAAAAATCCTCTTATTATTTATAACCGATATATACATCTCCAGAAACAGAAATCCTGGTGTGGACATGTGGCCAACATGCTAATGACAGCAGGCCTGCAAAGCATCTGTGTCCGTCATATCTCTTGCACTCATTCCATATTTCCATTAGGTACAGTTTTTATTATTTTTAAAAGATTTTATTTATTCATTTTTGGAGATAGGGGAAGGGGGAAGAAAGAGAGGGAGGGAAGAAAGGCTGAGAGAGAGACATTGATTGGCTGGTTGCCTCTTGCACACGCCCTTACAGGGACCCATACAGGCGACTTGAGTTCTGCAGGATGATGCCCAACAAAACTGAACCACGCTGGTCAAGGACATGAAGTTCAGTATTAGTCAGCTAAGTTATGGTATCATCATTTTTAAATTTAGTCAGCTAAATTAGTTAGACTTTTGGCCACACTGAAAATTTTTGATTTTATTTTATGCTATCTTTCACATAAAACATATAAAATGCATATAAAAACTAAATATGTCAACTTTGTGTATTATTTGTTTAACACCTACTTTAATATGTGTTTCTTGATATCAAAAATTATATGTGCACTTAAGTTACTATATATGTATAAAATAAAATGTATCTTATTCTTAGCATTTTATCAAATATAGGCAATATGAAAGTATCTTTTTTCAGATGAATGAGACTGATTTTGTGTTTCAATTTACTAATGTTTGGGCACATTTGAAGAACTAGTCAAAATTAAAGAAGCAGAAGAAAAAAATTATAATGTAATATTAAACTTCCCTACTTATTTTCTTATGTTTATTGATCAAAATGTATTAACCAGTTGACTGAAAGTTAAAAACTCTGCTCTCTATTTTAATATATTTCATTGATAGAGCTATTACAGTTGTCCAAAATTTTTCCCCTCTGCCTGCTTCCTCCTGGTACCCCCATTCCTTCCAGCAATTCCCCCCAACCTTAGCTCATGTCCATGGGACATGCATATGAATTCTTCGACTATTTCATTACCTATACTGTTCTTATCACCTCCCTGTCTATTTTGTACCTACCAATTTGTGCTTCTTGATCTCTGAACCTTTCTCCCATTTTCCCCCTTCCCCCCTCCAAATGATCTCCATATCTATGATTCTGTTCCTGTTCTGCTTGTTTGATTAGTTTATTATTTGTATTCAATTATTGATAGTTGTGAATTTATTGTCATTTTAATGTTCATCATTTTGACATTTCTCTTTTTCTCATATAATTCCCTTTAGCATTATATATAAGGGCTTGGTCATGATGAACTCCTTTAGTTTTATCTTGTCTGGGAAGCACTTTATCTGCCCTTCAATTCTAAATGATAGCTTTGCTGGATAGAGTAATCTAGGTTGTAGGTCCTTGTTTTTCATTACTGTGAATACTTCTCACCAGTATCTTCTAGCCAGTAAGGTTTCTTTTGAGAAATCAGCTGATAGTCATATGGGAACTCCTTTGCAGGTCACTCTCTGCTTTTCCCTTGCTGCTTTTAAGATTATCTCTTTATCTTTAACCTTTCGCATTTTAATTATGATGTGTCTTGGTGTGGTCCTCTTTGTCTCTATCTTGTTTGGGACTCCCTGTGCTTCCTGGACTTTTATGTCTATTTCCTTTACTAAATTAGGGAAATTTTTTTCATTATTTTTTCAAATTAGTTTTCAATTTTTTGTTGTTCTTCTTCTCCTGGCATCCCTATGATCATGATATTGGTATGTTTAAGGATGTCCCAGAGGTTCCTAAGCCTATTCTTGTTTATTTGAATTCTTTTTGATTCCTGCTGTTCTGATTGAATGCTTTTTCCTTCCTTGTGTTCCAAATTGTTTATTTGATTTTCAGATTCACTCCTTCCATTGTTGGTTCCCTGTAGGTTTTTCTTTATTTTACTTAATGCAACCTTGATTTCTGCCTCGGTCTTTTTTATGCCCATTGAAGTACCCAATGAGTTCCTGGAGTGTCCCGATAACCAGTGTTTTGAACTATGCATCTGACAGGTTGCTTATCTCCCTTTCATTTCGTTCTTTTTCTAGAGTTTTGTTCTGTTCTTTCATTTGGGCTCTATTTCTTTGCCTCCTCATTTTGGCAGCCTCCCTGTGTTTGTTTCTGTGTATTAGGTAGAGCTGCTTTGACTCCTTGTCTTAGTGTACCTGTTAAGTTGTATGGGGCAGAGCCTTAGGCAATCACCAGAACACGGCAATCCATGACGCCAGTCTGTTGCTCTACGTGGGGGAGGGTTCCGTGAGGGGACAATATTGCCACCTGGTCTCTGCAGTTTTGCCTGGGAGGAAGTTGTCTCTCCACTAGCACTTCAGTTTCTCCCCGTACTGCTGTCCTTCCAGCTGTTGCCCCGGTGCTGAATCCCAGAGCAGGTGGGTCTGCCGGAGTCCTGAGTCCATTGTGGGCCTTTTAAGAGGATGCAGTTTCTTCCACGACCCCAAACCCCACTGGATTTTACAGCCAGAAGTTATAGGGACTTATTTTCCTGGTGCTGGGACCCTGGGCTGGGGGGTCTGGACCAGGGCTGGGATCTCTCCTTCTGAGATATCCCTCCCATTTTTTATCCACCACACGTGGATGTGGGACCTCCCACTCTGGTCTCTGCACCTCTCGTCACCACTCCGGGCCTCTCTGCATCTCCTCCCCTTCCACCAGTCTGGATGAATGTGGGTCCTTTAAATCCTTGGTTGTCAGACTTCCACACAGCTTGATTTTCTGACCATTCTGGGTGAAATCTGTTTTGTAGTATAGTTCTATTTTTTGCTATAGTTGTGTGCAGAAGCAAGGCATATTTACCTCCATCTTGACCAGAAGTCAAAAACTCTGCCTTCTTGAAGAACACCTTGCTATTATAACTTAGGCAAATCTTTTAACCTCAAAGCCTTGGTTTTCTTCTTTGCACAATGTTAATGTACATTTTAAAAGTCACATAATAAAAGAGAGCTAATTTCCTTGCTCATCAGTCACTACGTTGAAGTCAAATAGTACTTCCTGAAATCATACCTTTTCAGATTTCAGAAGACACAAATTGTGTTCCTGAAAAGATTTTAAAATCAAACTGCAAAATCAAATTAAAAATCAGTTTTTATTTTTGGAAAAAAATACTTCAAACTCTTGGTTACTCAAGAATTAACTTCTAACCAATAATTTCTTATTCCTACAAATAAGGATTTCAAAATTGTTGTCATATTCACTATGAAACAATAGTCAACAAAATAAACTTTTGTTCATCTATATAGAGCCAAAGCAGCAAAGAAAATGACCTGGTATGAAAAACCTGAGGTTAATTTTTTTATTGGAGATTTTGGGTTGAGACATGAATTCTGTAATTTAAAAAAATCATATAAAAGCCAACATGGAAGCTTCATGATGAATCACACTAAGTTTTAGAAAAATAGTGTTGCTACTTTAAATATACCTGAATTTTGTGTGCCTGTCATGATTATAGAGTTCTTGCCTAGCACAGCTATACAATGGCAGGAAATACTCTGGCAAATGCTAAGAGATATCATCTTAATTTTCATTAGATCAAAATTGGTTCTTCCAGGATTCTACATTTTTCAATAACATATTGTAATTTTTTTTCTTTGTAGCCTCTACTTTCCCAAGTCATCAGAATTGATGTATGGGGGCATCATATGACACCTGAAGCAGGAGCAATCAGCAGTGTGGTGTAAAGGGAGGGACAAGGGCAGAGTTTAGGTTCTGAAGTGCCTCACTGGTTTCACAAAAGCTTTTTGTTTTCCTTGTGTGATAGGCTAACTGTTTTTTTACAAGTCCTGCTGTATTTGTTATAAAGCTGTTAGTTATTTTTGGTGCAGTTTGGATTTCACAAAGGAACTCTCAGCAATTTGGGAGAAATCTCCAAGGCATTGCTCCCTGCTAACTGACAAGGAGGAATGCCCTCTTTGGGGCACCAGGGAAGAGAGGGCGTCATATCTAAATAAGGGCAGGCCTGGCAATGCCAGCCTATACTATTGGGTCAGCTGTCTCTTTTCACTGGCATTGACAACAATGTGGATGAGGACAACAACAAAGGCAAAGTGCTTGACCAAGAAAATAAACACTAAAAAATGTGATCTATAAATTCCTAACTAATAAACTATAAGATAAAATTAATGACAAGATTTTAATTTATACTTAATACTTTCATTTTTCATTTAGAGGGCCAGTTCCAGAATAAATACCATGTGTTGAAAAACTTTTTAATCTACTTTTATGATAACCACTCTTATTAATTATTAGCTTACTAGAGCTATTTCTGTTCCTTATAAATTGCCTGCATATTAACATTGGTTAATTGTACTTCATTTTTCTCCCTATGGAATATCTAGGCAATTTATAATAGCATCAGTGATAACACACCAATTTTCTCAGTGCAGATATCTCAGTTCAGGTGAGGCTTGCTCTTAGCGGTAAAGAAACGGCTGAAGGTTCTTTTCAGGGACAATGATGCCACATATCATTGAAAATTCCTGGCAACCAATCAAGCATGATCTTATTTTGGCAATACATTTCTTCCAAATTAAAACATAAGTTTCTTAGTAACTTCCAAACAACTTAGAGTTGTCTTTCTGATCTCAATTTTTAGACTCATTTTTTTCTAAAAATATTAATTTTTTTTACATTAAAAGTTAAATTTTTATATTTTCCCAAGTGGAAAAATTTGTCAATAGCATAAACTAGGATAATATAAGAATTTAATCTTTTCCATTTTAGAGATTTACAAAAATCTGTGGATCAGTTCTCAGAATATCTAAAAACAGACCCAAAAGGGCAACTTGTAAATTTTAAAAAAATGGTTAGACATTTAAAAAAATATGTTACATGCATGCATATAAATAACAATAAAAATCACATATCAAAGTAAAAAAAAAAATTAGTTTTTTAACCCTAACTTGAGGATCTGTTTTTATTGATTTTTGAGAGATGGAGAGAGAGAGAAACATGGATCGGTTGCCTCTCATACGTGCCCTGACTGGGAACTGAATTATAACCTAGGTAGGTGCCCTGACCGGGGATTGAACCCACCACCTTTTGGTGTAAGAGACAATGCTCCAGCCAACTGAGCCACCCAGCCCGGGCGAAAAAAGAAGCTACTTTGGATTGAACCACCAATGATTTAAAACAGAAAGGAAAGCAGGCAAACAAATGTGGGAGACTGACAAGTGCATGACCTATTCGCAGTTATAAACCAGATCTTCCCTATGGTGTCAGACAAAGTGGACTGACCTTTTTTGGCGAGGCTATTGTTGGGTTCATACTTCTCAATCAATACTTGGACTTGCTCTTGCTTTAAAGGTGGGTAAAGTATTTCATTTAGCCGGGGATCTCGCTGCTTAAGATTGATAAAATCCATCATCTGATCAACGGTAAGGTATGGTTTGCTTTTGGCACCACTAAACACAATTCAAAACCATAAATTAGAATATTTTCCACCAAGTTTTATCCATATATTTGCATTTAGCTACAGAGACACCAAATCCTGCCATACCTGGTAAAAGCATGTTTTGCTGAAATGCCTATCTTGCCCTGAGAACACTGTGCTGCTCTACCACAATTGCTGCATCTCTACAGGCTACAATATCTTTTGCAATCATTGCCATTGAATCCCAAAGGCCTTGAACAATACTAAATGCATGAGAAAATCACAGTAGGAAAGCATGTACCACTCTAACTTGAACCCAGAGGTGTGGGTTGTTTTTGATCATGATACTAAATTTCTGGATTAGCCATCAAATTCCTATATCTGATTAATCACTTAGAGATGTAATTATTACTCATCACTAAAAAAGTAAACAATGTGTTTTAAGCACATTTTTCTTTTCACTAAAGTTACATTTCAGCCAGAAGTCTATAACTCTTCTTTAAAATTTTATTCAACTTCACATTTTAATCCTGTTGACAGCCTAAAGTCAAGTTCTTTGGTACAAATACTTCACATGTTCAATAAATAGAAGATGGTACTAAATATCAGTATGTGAGTATATCCAATGTGATTCTCAGCAGGACTGTTTGCCAGTCTTTAATATGAAGAAATCTTCATTTTACTTATTAATTTTGGATTGATTTTCTGTCATCATGTAGATTTCAGTATATCAAAAAAGCATATTGTTACTTTTCCGCATTTGCCTTGGTGTTTTGGTGTCTTTCTTATTTTTTTCATTCATTAAAAAAATAATGCCTATATAATTTCTAACATAAAAGCAAGTCATTTTCAGCGGGGAGGTTCTTCACAATCCAAACTTCTCATTTTACTAATGTGATTCAGAGGGGTAAGATGGCCAGTTCTCAGTTCAGAGTTCTTTCTGCAACATGAATCAGTCTCCACCAAGCTGCCTCTGTTCTAGCCACAGTCTTCAAACCACACAGAGCCCCCTGGGAATACTGAAACAGCTACACCCAGCCACAAATCATAGCAAACTTGCATTCAGTAAAAGCACTGGTTGCACCTCAGGGGTGGGGATGCGTGATTGTCTCCAGCAATTACACTGTAGCACCACTATTAGCCACAGTGCTCAAGAGGTTCTTCCTCTCCCTCTATTTGCTCAAAATCCTGCCCTAGCCAGCCTGCAGACCCCTGAAGCTGGAAAAAAAGTAGGTTAAAATATATTCTCTTACAATTCAGAAAAGATGTTATCAATTTCAGGTCGAGGGCAAAGGTTGTTCAGGAAAACTCTGTACACTTCTGGAGTGAAATCTTCTTGAGGTATTGAATCATTCTGGGAAATAAAACAACAAGGTCAGTAAATAGTGTTTTTCTTTCTTATCTTCCTCCCTTCCTGATTTCTACTATTCCTTCCCTGCCTCCCTCCTCCTTCCTCTTTTCTTCTATGAAGTCAGGGTAAACACTCAGAAGACATTTATGAGGCCAGCTGTGTGGTTCATTTGAACACTGGCTTTGACATATTAAAAACCTTATTTTTCTGTTGCCTTTTTCATTACAATTTAAGCTTAAGTTTTCTCCCAAAGGGATGTTAAGGCAATTTCTTAAGTACATTTCTAAAGTAAAGTAATACCTAGTAAAAACAGGGTCTCTTTAGTGTATTTTTTCATTTGCTTTTTGTTTTGGTTTTAATCTTTTTTTATTGTGATAAAATATAACATAAAATTGACCATTTTAACCATTTTTAAGTAATCAGTGGCATGGAGAACATTAACACTGGTTTAAAAAACATAAAGAACCTACAGACAGATATTTTCAAAATGAAAAGATAAATTTCAGTTTTGCATCTTTTTCCCCAAATAATGTTCTTTCTGGTTTAAATAATTCAATAAGTTGTAAAACAGTTTTCGTAAGACAAGAATCATTATTTCTCACTGACTCCTCCTGGTCCTATTGTTTGGGAAGCAAATCATTGACATAAAAAGTCACTTCTGTGACTTATTTTTATGTGTAGTCGGGCTGCCATGGAAACCGGAAGCATGTATTCAAGCCTTTTGTTAACAGGAAGGACATTCTTTTATGCCGTTTTCCTATTTCAGGTATGTGTTTATATGAGTATTTTTATTTTCAAGCCCTTAAACCAAAGAAAACACCCTTCCTTTTACCATATTCATAGGTTTTGAAATGTACTTTTATAGAAGCTTCTAAAAATTGTTGTCTGAAGTACACTCCTTGTTAACAGATAAGAAAACTTAGCTTACCACTTAGCTCACTCCCATATTTGTGGAATGAACAAATACAATAATATTTTTCTTACTAAACCCATTTATAGAGCAGGAAACATATATTTTGCAAAAAAAAAAATTTTGAGACAACCAAACAACACATTTGTCAGTATACATAGCAAGATCCATTATACCATTAAGCTCAGTTACTTGGAAACCAATTTTGAAATTAGGAGCACAAGTGACCAAATCCAAGAACAGTGGAAGGTTCCCATGGATTTACTTTATTGGTGTTTTGTCACTCATTAAATGGGGACAAGTACAACCTGTAAAACTGGTTTCCAAAATTCCATTTGATTCACAAGATGGAAGAAATCCTTTGCTAGAAGATGTGCATTTTTCAGTTGTCACCCTTTCTGTGATTTAGACACCCACATCTCTTTCAGTAGCTTTGTCGATAGTTGGAAGTGACCCTCTCTACCCTACTTTTGGCTGAGAGACACAGGGAAGAGAAAAACTTAAAAATCAATAGTAAAGAAATACTTACTAGCTCTGCTGCCCAACTCAAGCATTCAACTTTATTGGATTCTATAAACCCCATGTGTGTTCTCCCATTCTCTCTACTAGTTAGTTACTATTTAGAGCTCACTCCACTTGCCAGTTCAACCTTACCCAGTGCACACATATATGGATTTTATCTAAGGATATCAATAATTGTCTTCCTTCCCTTTTTGACCCTCCCTTGTTTTTCCTCCCTTCTTTTCTTATTTAAAATCTCTTCCTCTGGGAGCCTTTCCTTCCACCCAGACAGGGTTTTGTCTTCTATCTGTGCTACCATCACACCTTGCTTGTCTCATGTGTCAACACTCATTTAATTGGGTTGTGTTCCCAGCTGTACAATTCTATTACTTGCCAGCCTACAGATCTACACAAGCTGGGACCTGTGTTTTGCTTCTTAACTGCTCTATCTCCAGTGTGAGCATACAGCAGGTGCACAATAGATATTTGCTAAATGAGTGAATGTAATTTATGAGAACGGTGGAAGTTGATAGTAAGGACTTGTGCATTATATGTTTCCCTTAAAATATCGGATTTAGCTATAGTCATTTACGTGATTCCAGACACATAACCTCATATAATAATATGCTTTAGTAAAACTCTAACCATTGTTTATTTACCAGCTGTGAATTAGGACTTCCTATTAAATAGGACAATTTAATGAGGTAATCTGAATAAAAACAATCTATTATCATTACCAGTTGGATGTTAACACATAGAAAAAGAAAAATATTTCAATACAGCTGATTTTCCTTGTCTCATTTTTCTTTTGCCAAACTTGACTGAGGAGGATACCCTAAAGCCTTTATATTCAGTGGGTGAAAATATTTTGAAAAAAATGCGTTAAAATGAGCATCACTGAAAGCTAGAGTGGAAGAGTAAAGGGGAGATATGTAGGGAAAAGCTAGGGATTATTCTAATTCCTTACATTTTAAGCAAGGCTGAAAATCACAAAGCTTATTCACATATTTTTTCTCCCATGGGTCTCAGGATTTGGTGAAGTAGATGGAACAGATTCATTTTGTCCAGTTTGAGCACAAGGAAATCCAATATCTGATACTCTAAAGATCATACTCATTGTTTAAATACTCTTCTATGAACCTTTCCTGATCACACCATCTGGAGAAGACACATACTGTTTTGTGGGTCCACAATCCACCTTTATATACCCTAATTATACCATCCATCACAATTTTCCCTCCTTTTTTTAGATTTCTAATTTTCTACTAGACTGAGTTTTGAGTGAAGTCACTATATCTGTTTAATTCCTTTGTGTTCCCAGCATGATGCCTGGCATGTAACAGACACCTAATCAAAGTTGCTGGGTGAACCCAGAAGATGGGATCAGATCTTAGGTCCTCTGTCTGTAGTCCAGGACTTGGTCCACCACTTCATGCCTCCAATACAAAAACAGCTTGTCAGTGATTATTTGTTGCTACTATCAGAACATTTTGGAAGGAAAATTATGAAGGTCAGTATAGTCAGAGTCAGGCACATCTATTTCAGAAACTACAAAGTACTGGCAAACTTTAAAAGCAGAGTTGATTCAACCCCTTTCTTGTATACAAAGAATCTCAAAAGGGAAAATATTTTTTAAAAAAGACTTGAAGGTAATGCTGATGGCATTTGTATTTCCATATTCCACATATGATTATGACATATCCACATGCCAAATTAAAAATAATAATAAGAAAAAACCCACACATATAAGAAAAATACTCAGAGGATAGTAAGAATAAGTATTTATTGAACACTTTATTGTATGCCAAGCACGTAGTTCTATGAGCTTTACTTGATTGTTTTCATTTAATCTCGGGTCAATTCTATTGGCAAGGGTAGGGTCCTCCTTTTACAGATATGAGCACTAAGAGCTTAGAGGTTACAAAACTTGTCCAAGGTCCTCAGTGATAAGTGGGGGAGGGCATTATGTTTGAATCCAGGTCACTTGAATCCATAACACACTGTGATCCAGCAAACTAAATGGTCACATCAGTTTTTAGATGTGGTTTCTATTTTATTCTTATACATTTCTAGATTAAAGAATAACTCTATAACAAACAGGTATTTAATGTTCAGAAAAATATTATTTAAAATATACTAATTTATTGCAATAGACTCTAATAAATCAAGAATCCCCATACAGATTTTATCTTAACAAAACAATGGATTATTTCTCAGCAAATGCAGGATTTCAATTTACTCAGAAAATTTTTGATCTAAAGCTATAAGTTAAAAGTTGAGTTAGCTATAGAGTACATAAATAATTGCAAGTAAACTATTCATAATAAACCTCTTAATGTGGTTTTAAAATGGAATTTTGATATGAGTGATTTTAAGAATCACAGCTACAGAAATGATTATATGTCTGATTTATATTTGGGATATAAGACATAGGAGAAAGGCAGATCTTATAGTTATTTAGTGAGGAATTCTTTTATTGGTTTTATTTGTGGTATTCCTTAGTAAAATTTAAAGTATTCTGTTAATTCAAGAAGTACTAATTCCATCGGTATTGCATATATGTTTATAACTACAGTAAACTTACAAACACATGGATTTATTCCTTACCTCTTCATTAAAATGCAAATACATGTGCCAGTGTTTTGCCAAGACTACAATATATTTTCATAACTCTAGTAAACTGTTATTTAAAAGAAACACATAGATTTATTCCTTATCTTCCTCATTAAAATGCAGACATATATGTCAATGCTGTGCCAAGACTACAACACAATTCCAAATGTGACTGATCTCTTTTCAAGTTAGTAAGCCTTAAATCAAAGGTAATTGGTGCAAGTAAACTATTTTCAGTACTCTGAAATTTTGTGGATAAAGAGATTTTCTGAATATGCAAAGGTCTTCAATGGTTTCACTGGAAAATGTGTTTCAATTATTAAAAGAAGGACAGTAATTGCTTTGTCTCTCTTTTCAGATATAGTACTACTTTTTAACAAGTTAACTTGGACAAGGAACTGTAATCTCTAAAGGAGCACCTTCTAAAGGAATGTGTTATTCCAATGGATCATGCTGGCCGGGATGCAAGTTCAAGTGCATTAATTATCCCTAACAATGTGAACAAAGAAAATGTTTAAAAAATCTCAACAGGATATCCACTGTGTTTCTGGTAAAGTATCTATTTACAGAACACAATTAAATCTAGTTTGAATGACCGTCGGCTATGAAATGAGGCTCCTGATATACAGTACTATCTACCATTTATATAACCCTTTCTTCTGTGTAGTATTCAAAATGTTTCTTGTCAGCATATCCAGAATCTTTTTGCTAATTAGTGGATACTTTCTAGAGCCACTGTTCTGTAGATATGAAATTACAATAAGGATTTAAAATATAAAAGTTTGTACAAGTATTTATTTCCCAGCTCTGAAACTGCCTTTGCTTTTAAGATTTTTTAAAGCATTTTATTTCTACAACTCCTCCAAGTAAAGCATACGTTACTATGAATAATCATCTTTCAAAACTTTATGATGGAGTTTTATTACAGTTTTTAAAAATCTCCAATTTGTTTTCAGAAAATTGTCATAACATTTACGTTATTAAAGATAAATATTTTTTCAATTTAAACATGACTCCTGTTATTTGAATCTCATTTTCCTTTTAAATTGTCTCCAGGTGACATTGGTCTGAAACCTAAAATAGACATAGTGGATTGTAAAAACTCAATTTATATTTATTGACTGAATTTTCAGAATCCAATTGTTTAGAAAATTGCAATTTACAGAGAATTGATTGACAGGTGTGACTTTCTATTCAGTTTTATTTTTTATTCCTTCTTTCCCTCACTAGATTTTTTAATAATAATTTAAAATTTGTGATCATTATATTTCACAAGTGTTATTCAGTGAAAGTAAAATCAGGAGTAATTATGGAGGAAAAAAATTCTTTGTTCATCTTTTTAAATTAATCTCCCACACTTTCTTTCTGTATCAAATGCAGTGGTCTTTTTTCAGTTACTCAAACTGGTTAATTCTTTCCAGCCTCAGGGCTTTGCACACACTTTCTTTTTCTTTTTCTGTTTTCTTTTTCTGGAGTGAGCTTCCCTTATTCTCAATGGCATTCCTTTTGCTCAAAGAACTCCCCCCAAATTACAGATGTGAGCCAAAGTGTTTGACAAGTACCCCCAGACTCTATGGTCCTTGAATCCTGGGTCTTCATTTTGTTCACTACCACATTCTCAGTGCTTGAGGGCACACAGTTAGAGTTCAAGAAAACATTTGCTGAGTTAATGACAGGACCTTAACAGTTACATCTTTCCTACTCCAAAGCATCTAATGAAAGGGCAAATAATAAGCAAGTTCGATCTTTCTATTTTGCTTGTTAAAGTGAAGGTTCAAATGTTTTGGGAGCTTTCCCACAGCTCTGCCCCAGGGTTTACAGCGTCGTCATCCTTTTATAGCAGGAAACTGAGGGTGGAAAGGCACTCATGTTTCTTCTTATTTTCTGTTACCCACTGAAGTCGTTATTAAACAATTTTTTTGAAAAGCATTCACAACAAGAACTGAGTGGTGAATCTAATAATGCCATTCACACTTGCCCATAATTTAATCATAAGTTTAAGAATGGCTCCTCAAATTCCTTCATTGCAATTGAACATTGCCAGTGAGTTTCAAGAGGCTCAAAGGTTCTCCCTACAGTGTGTTACACTTGGGAAAGTGCTTACTTGTTGCTTAGACACCTGGGTAAAAATAATTTGTAATAGGAGAGTTCTGCGTACAGCATGAGAAAAAGGCATTATGCAATCGATTCATTTCTTCCAGAAGCAATGATAAATCATTTTAGAGCCAGGAATGTAGAAATGTATTGAAATGGAGGCAAAATACTTTAGTTCAGGTGGTTAACATATATAGAGTGCCTTGAATACACTGGGCATAAAAAAAGCATATCACATGCTTGTCCTCTTCTCTACTTTTCCACCATATGAGCAAAGTAGGTAGTCTCCAAATTGTTTTGATTCTGCTTCTCTTTCAGCAAAAACATTTTGAGTACAACTGTGCAGAGCATGTAAATATATTTCTTTATAAACATGTACTGCTATACTAATTGTTTATTAGCTTCTAACTTTTAAAACTAGAAATTTAAAAAGGATGACATAAGATGATACTGATATTTCAGATATCTTCCTAATCATAATCCGTAATGATTAGCTAATATCTCAATGGACACCAAGAAAGGACTTATTATCAAGTAGTTTAAGCTCTTGATAATGTTAATATTTTTTGGCCAATATATTTTTATATTAGACAAGACTCTTTATAGATTATAATATTGGGATAAGGAGAGTGAAAGAAAATATAATTACAGTGACCCCACATATTATAAATATTAACAAATATGTCCTATGTTTTTCTTAATTAAAAATCATGTCTGGGTAGCATTGGAGCAAGCTATATTTCAGTATGATTACTCAAGGCTATTTAGTAGTGCTAATTTTAGAAAGGCAACATGCTTACCCGGGAAGATGGAAGACTACAGGCCTCTAAAGCAGTCTCAACTCGCTTCCGGTCTGCTGAAAACATGCGGTATATGCTGCAAAGTGAAAGCACAACATGTGAGAGGCGTTTGAAAACAGCACTTGTAGGTGATGTCAACCAAAAACATTCCATTGAATCAAACCTCTTTGTCATTCAGCTTTAAGGCATTAAAAGCTCCTCATTGCTCTGTGCATTTGCACATGCGTTCTGAAAGACTAATGCATGTGCTTTCTATAATCAAAGTGTCTAATATATACATATAAAGTCAATATGGAGATGACTCAATTAAGAAGACATTACACTAAATAGTCTCTAACATTAAGCACTAAAATAAATGTCCTTGCCAATTATGCCCCTTGCTGCTACTCACTGCTCTAAATGTGTACGTAGTTAATGTTATTAATAATAATTGGTTATTTAACTTTTACATTAACAGGAGTCCAGTGGTAGCTAGTAAGTCAAAGGTTAAAGTTGTTTTGCTGAATATAATCTAAAGATGTGCTTTCTTTGGTCAGTAATTTAGCTTTTAAAAATATAACTTAAATACTGGGCCATTTAATATAAAAATTTAGATTTACCAATTCTATTGAAACACCAGAAAATCTAGTGTCCGGAACCTACTAGTCCCACAGGAAATATGGTGGAGTTGCATTGTCATTGTCTCCTTTTTCTCCTGTTCCTGGCCTGTGTCATCTTTTGTTTTCCCTGCCTGGCTTCAGTTTGCATTTGAGTTTGCAACCCCCACTTTCAAGTTAGTGCCATCTTGATATAAAGAGACACCGTGGTTACCCAATTTCCATTCCTAGGATAGTTCTTAATCTCAGATGATCTTCTGGGTTATCAGCAAGGTTCCCTCAACTCCCTCCACCTCCTTCTTGCTTTGGTGTTTCTTGAAAATAACGCTGCAGAGAGGGGAAACCCGGAAAAATCTCTCTAAGCAAACCAGCTGCACTGATGTGAACACGGAGTGTGAGGGAGGATGGGGTGACGACGCATTTCTATGCTCCCACTTGGGCCAGTGGAGAGACAAGAGTCATGGCATGGATTCAAATCAATCTCTGAGGAGAAGAAGAAAACGAATAATGGGAAATGCTCATTCATTCAGCTTACTTTTTGAGAGGAATGCGCCCTTCTGGAGTGACTTGCAGCTTAAGTTTAGTATAGCTGTGGGAGAAGCAGAAAAACAAGAGTTTAATTTTTAAAAAGGTAATAAAATACATTGGAAAAGGGCTCATGCATATGTACAGTTTGCTGAATTTTTACAAAATGTCCAAGTCTCTACGGTTGCACTCAGATCAAGAAATAGAACATGATCACACTTAGTAGCCACCCAGAAGCCCCTCTCTCATCCCCTTCTAGAATCTATTCCACAAACGGAATCATGATTCTGACTTTAAACAATATAGATTATTTTTGCACTGTATTTAAATGGAATCGCATTCATTTATATCTGTTTTTTTCCTCAATATTATGTTTTTAGGATCCATCCATTTTTCTTTTTGCTTATAGTTATAGCTTACACACTCACAATAATATTCCATTGTATGAATATAACTGTATCTGTCTTTTCCACTGCTTCTAAACATGTAGATAGAGAGAAGAAGCAGCAGAATTTTCAGTCTCTACTGATGGGTGGGTAAATTGGGGCCACCACTTTAAGAGACTGTATGTGCTATAACATAGCAGTCTCATATCTAGTTGTACATAGAACAGAAGTCCTCCTAACATGTTCACTGAAAGACATGTTCTGTGATGTCTGTGGCAGCTATTCATAGGGAGACACCCATCCGGAATAGACATTTCCAATAGGTAATAAATCATTAGCGAAATAGATGTTTTACCAGCTGTAACATGCTATGTTTCAAATAAAACACTTATCTCTGAGTTGTCTTCCACTAACATTGCCTGGCACAACTAATGTTCAAGAAATGTCTATTAGATAAGGATGGTAAGATCAAATATGGAAAAGAAAAGGTAGAAAGAAAGGGGTAGAAGAGGAGGCATGTACGAAAGGTCAAACTCAAGGTGACAACTAAGGAGATGACATGACATGATGAGAAAGCATTTCAGTGAAGACCTGTGAAGTACTGACTCAAACTAAAAGGAATTCATGGAAGAGTAAGGGAGAAATGTGGGCTGAAGTCTTAGGTCTGAAATAAAGGGTGTGGCCTATAGAAGACGAGGGAAGAAAGAAAAAAAATTTTAAAAAATAGAGGACCACATAGAAATATTTCCACTTTGATTTTGATTTCAAGGCTCCAAACCTCTGGGACATCCACAGCGTACAAAGTGAACACACCAACTCATTGCTGCTCATTGGGTACAAATCATTGTTTTCCTCATCAAATAATTTTTAGAAAGACTTATAATTCCAGAGTGATTGAGTAATTATTTGCTTTTCTTTCCTTCTCCTTTTTGTTCTGCTCTTTCTTTTCTCTTTCTCTTTTTTCACTGACACTTGCTGTGACTTGTGACTGCCTACAAGGCCAGGAATCAGAACATCAAGGTATTGATTTGATTTAAGTTATTGTAGCCTCTATTAGAGATCTAAGAATCTGGAGAAATGAATACCATGTGTTGTTCATTCTCTTACTCAGATTAATAATTGATATGACACAGGCAGATGTATAATCAGAGGACTATCTGAAATTAATAATTTTTTGGATCTGAGCACAGATGCCAGGATTTGGAGGTGCCTCCTCATTGTGTGTCAAAGGCATTGACACATTCAGGGGAGCTCAGGGTAACCTGGATGTGCAATGCAAAGAAAAGAGTGATCTTTCTTGGAAGTCTTCTAATTTCAAACCCTGGAGAAATCAGTTTTCTAACAAATCCCAAAGGGAAATTTTTTATGTTTTTCAGTGTGTGAAGCCAGTGCAGCCTAAACAAAAGCCTCAAAAAGGAAAGAGGAAACTGACTCAAAAGAAGCAACACCCTTAGCAATAAAATTAGAGCTACTTACGCTTTTTCCAGAAATGCATCCCTGGACATGTTTTGGGCCAGCAGGTTTGTTGCCAAACTGAAAACCTCATTTGTCCATTCCTGGAAAATGTAAATCATACTTGTATTAGCTTAAATACTGTACAGTCATTAGGCACATGTTTAACTAGGCTACCAGGAAGACAAATTAGTTCAATTTGTATGCCTAAGGGTTTTTTCTTTTTCTTTTTTTTTTGTAAAAATGACATAATTAAATTCAAATCCCCGAGTAGTTTCCTTTCCTAAGAAAATGTTCTTTACACATAAACAATATTTTTCTACTTTTTAACAATCCCCACTGATAGAAAACTGACATATTGCCTTTCCATAACTGAACACTTTATTATAGTTCTCTTGTATTATAAATACATAAAGAGTTATAGAAGAGTTTAAAATACAATCAACTGTATTTCAACACACCTGTAAATGTAAGTGTCCCACTTTACTGCGCAAGCCAAAGCGGCTATACCAGGGATCTTTACATGTTAATTACAGTTCTAGAAGTTCTCTACACCAGTTGCAGTCCTGATGTCGTACAGTATGCAGTACGCTCCCTCCCCTAACTCTGTCAATCCTTCACTTCTTCCTTATCTTAATCCCTACCTCACACCATTCACCAGGGATCTCACTTGGTTTTCAAGAAAATGGAAAAGAACTAATCTACAAATAAAGGTGAAGTGCGATTCTGGATGATAATTTTGAACACACAATTAACATTCTAGTCCAACAAAGAAAATTCTCTAAAGGACGACATAAGAGCTAAGTAATCTAATTATCAAATGTTATGACTGACTTAGCTTTCTCCTCAATGAAATGGCGTTTTTTAGTTCAACCTTTTCTCCACCTAATTTTGCTATTTCAACTGTTGTTTCTTGGTCTTTTGTTTTCTGCCTCATGACTTAAGGCAATGATAATATGCCATCAAAAAATACAGTAACATTTGAGGCAGGACTTGAGGAATAGGGGCTTAGAGTAATGGGAAAGAGAACAGGGCATCATAAGCAGAGAGAATTGGGGGATAAAAACAAAAGTTAGCACACACAGCAGGACTTAGGGGGTATGGGAAATAGCCCAATATAAATTGAAAAAGAATGAGGAGCTGCAACAACAACAAAAAAAGTAAAATTGAGACCAGAGTATAAACAGCATTTAATGAGTATTCACGTATCTGAAGATAATTTAGGAAAAGAACACACTATCACTGAAAGGCTTTTACTTTTTAGCGTGTCAGTTGAGGGTACTATGGCCTAGGCTGTGTGATAGGGAGATTATATAGCAGTCATGTCGAAGATGGATTTGAGGCTGCAAAGCCAAACAGGGGGAACCCAATTAGGAAGCTGTAGTAGTCTAGGTGAGACTTTGGACTCTGTATCCTGTTGGTGGAGGACCTGGGAAAGACAGTGCCGAATAATGCAAGTGAAGCCAAATAACCGACCGCCAAACTTGATGTATATGCAGATAATCAGAAAAATAACTTTTTAACGGCTTTAAAATAAAAATTCTTCAAATCAAATCTTAAAATAAGAGTAATAGTTATTGACACTGATTTTAAAAATATGATTCTTGTTTAATATTTTCTGAGCTAAGGATCAAGCTTTAGACATTTCCAGTCCAGGGCAACTTTATGCATTGGTAAAAGTATTTATAATTGAGGGCAATGTACAATTTTGTACACTTATTGGGGCCCAATTCCACACCAGAAACAGGTACAGTGAAGGGATTATAAAGAGTTGGGGAGATTTAACTGGTTCTGAACTTTTGGCTGAAAATAAAGGCTTGCTATTATATCCAATCCAATAGAAATACAGGGTAGGGAAAAAGTAGGTTTATAGTAGCAAGTACATAAAACAGAGAGTTTATTCTTATATTATTTATTTATTAATTATTGTATTTTCCATACAACCCACCCCTATAATGTGAACTATATTTAATTTTCTAATAGCCACATTTAAAAAGGTAAAAAGACACAAGGGAAACTGATTTCAATAATATATTTTATCTGATCCAATATATAAAAAATTATTATTAATCATGTAATCAACATAAAAATTACTGATATACTTACATTCTTTTTATGTGCTAAGTCTGTGAAATAAGGTGTGCATTTTGCCCTTCCCATGGACCCTTTAAGAAGACAGCAGTAGGAGAGCATCATCCTCACTTCACTGCACAGCTGCAGTTAGCTCATTGAGAAAGTAAAGCATAATTTATTTTCATCACATTCTCAGAATGTGACCATCTAAATTTTCAAGTATGGAATTCTTAGAATCCATTGGCCTCTGGAAACCTTTTGAGATATGCAAGAGATTTAATCCAGGCTGAGCCAAAGATTCAGGAAAAAAAGCAGTAACCAAGGGTTCTTTTCTCTTTTTTTTTCCTTTTCTTTTATCTTTCTTTCTTTCCTTTCCTTTTTTTTCTTTCCTTTTCTTTATTTCTTCTCTTTCTTTCTCTCTCCTTCCTTCTTTCCTTCTTTCCTCCCTTCCTTCCTTCCTTCCTTCCTTCCTTCCTTCCTTCCTTCCTTCCTTCCTTCCTTCCAATTTGTTGTTATCTCACTTATTTATGCATTCTTTGGTTGATTCTCATATGTGTCCTAACTGGGAATCAAACCCACAACCTTGGCATATTGGGACGATGCTCTAACCAAAGAGTTATGGAACCAAGGCTGAGAACTTTAGAAATAATCCAGCTTTTGGTTTGGTGCTAGTCTCTGGCTATTTCACATTGAGCTAAAACAACGTGTCTTACTTTGGATTCCCTAATAGCAGATCCTGAGACAAGAATTTATAAGTATTGGGTGTATTGCGAAGTGCTCCCTGAAACATTATAGGAAAGTGAACAGGGCTGGAATGGGAAGAAGGCAGAGGCTGGGATACCAAGTAAACTCAGACAAATGTTAAGTTTTGCTTAAGTCTTTCCTGTGTGGACCACACCTCAAAGTTGGGTTTTCTGATCAGGGGTACGGGATCTGGAGTATGGCATCCCTGTGCCTGTTAATCTTGATGAAGGCTACAGGAGAGGGTGGAAACTCCCAGGAGCTTCCTACTTTCCTTGATAGTAGGCAAAAAGGGTCCCAGCATCCAGAGGAAGCTGCCAACACAGACATGGGTGCTAGTTGTTGGGAGTAAAAGTCCACCAAAGTGATGTGTTTGAGAATGGCGAAGGAATAAGAGGGGATATGGGCAGAGCATTGCTAGAACCTGCTACAACAAGATAACATAGTTCAAGAGTTTCGGGTACCAGTAGTAGCTACATTATGTAAACAAGAGATGTTCAACCAAAGGCTTGGGGATATTGATTCACATACCTATATTCTAGATCAGTGCTTCTCAAAGTTTCATGTGCATACAAATCACTGGGGGTCTTGTTGAAATGTGGGTGCTGACACAGAACATCTACGGAGGGGACAGAGAATCTGTATTTCCTATAAGCTCCTCAGTGAGGCCTATGCTGAACCATACCACAGAGGAGCAAAATTCTAGAGTTGACTTGCAGCATTGACCCAAAGTTTGTCCGAAATGTAGGATTTAAGGCTCCACACCAGATATTCTGACTCAGAAGAATCTGCATTTTTTTTTTTTTTTATGAAACACTTATATCTTTATGCATATTAAAGTACGAGCATACTGCTGGGCCAGCAACAACATTGTGAATAACAAGTTGTTTCAAAGAAGCATTATTCTAATCTTTGTCCACCCAGTTTCCAAGCAAATAAAGAAATTACTCTAGTTATTAGTTTTAGAAAAACCAAAAGCCCATAAGGCTGTATTAAGAACAACATGGCTAAGGAGATGAGGCCAGTGCACCTTAAAGGAGCCTCTGTTCATCATGAAATTAGGACATGCTTTCCTGCCGGGTAGGCAGATCCGACCCTGGCAGCGCTGTCAATCTGGCACTGGGCCCTAGTTGGTCTGGCTTTAGAAAGACAGCTTCTTATTTAATCTGGAGGATTTGTTTTCTACTTTTAGAGACTGAGTTCTGATGATTGCTGCTAAGCTTGGTTCAGCCCCTGCTATTTAAACCCGGAAGCTCCTTAAGTGACATTTTCTGCCTTGTGATCAATCTCTTCTCATAAAAGGAATAACAGAGACCTGAACTAGAGAAAATGGATCTAAAGACTTAACTTCCGTGGAGGTTCATCTGGAGTTTAAATGTGCATGTTTGAATATTACATCTGCGAGATTGTTTCTGCAATTTCCTTCCCCCAGGTTCTGGTGCAGTTAATGAGATGTCAGTCTCTTCACCATTAGGGAGACCAAGTTGTCCTACCATGACACAAAGTTTATTTCAAATGCTATTTAAATTCCGTCTTACTTAGCCCAGGATTTATGTGTTTGTTTAATACTACCAACAATTATTTCACAACTCTCAATTACTCTCACAGGCATTGTTTGATTGTTTACTGTGCACTGAGCTCAGTTCATTGCATTCAATATTATAATTCTTACAACAATTCTCTAGGAGGTAGGTACTGCTTTCAGCCTCATTTTACAAATAAAAATTCAGTTTCATAGCACTTATAAAACTTATGTCTTCAGAACTAATAAAAGGCATAGTTTGGAATTAGATCACTTGTTTCTTGGGCCCCAATACTTATACTCTTAGATACTGTGCTTTCAGCCATTTTGTCATAAAGAATTTTAGGGTTGCTGATACAGATAATTCAGCAAGATAAAAAGATAAGTAAATCCATCTAATTGTTTTCTGTATAAAGCACTGATTAAGCACTTCCTATAGGCTAGGCACTGTTCTAAGCATTTTTCAAACAAGTAACTCATTTAATCCTTACAACAACTCTACGAGATGTATTATTACCACCCCATTTTACAAACAGTAAAGGGGAAATATCAGAAGAGATGATACGATGGAGGGAGCAGGGAGGTCAGTCACAAAATGCAGGTCTAAAGTCTTGAACTTTGATAGAGACAGGTCACAAATTCAACTCCAACTTGCTTGTAAAGTCAGATGCAATCGTAACATGATTCACACTTCCTCTAGATCCAACCACTCATCATGCAGCAGTTCAACTGAATTCTTAGTTCTGAGAACACCGGTTTCTCCACTGGCAATTCATACCTCTTAACTTTTTGTCCTAACTTATGACTGCCAGGGTATACTGATAAAGACAGGGTCTTCTGGGAGAAACATCATTCTTTCAGATACTTCTGTTTCCCATTGTACTGGTCCACGTTATCTTTAATATTTTAATGTATTGACTTTATCTTTCCTTTTTTCCACCTTACATATATTTGGTACACATAAAAATACAGAGAACAGCATAACTAACATAGATCTTAATTTAACAAATGTCAATGTTTTGTCATATTTGTTTTAATACTTTAAAAAAATATATGTACTTGAGACATTCCAAATGCAGAATAATTCCATGCTGTGCTTCTCCCCGATTCCACTCCCCAGAAGCAACCTCTTTTTTGGAAGGTAAATATCAATACCATCTCTTTTCATATAGAATTATGAGGAGAAGGGTATAGGTCAAGGTTCAGCTAAGGCCTGAGGGCTAAGTCCAGCCTGCTGCCTGTTTTTGAAAATGAAGTTTTATTGACACACAGCCCCACTCGTCATTTATGTATGGTCTCTGGCTGCTTTCATGCTACAGCGGCAGAACTGAATACAAACGAGCAGTTACCAAGAATATCCAAAAGCGCAGAATATTTACTATCAGGCCTTTTACAGAAAAAGTTTTCCACTCCCTCATATGGGACCCTGTATGTTTAAAATACTACCTAAATTATATCATACTTTGGCTAAGGGATATCTGCAACCAACACGCTGTCTTTAAACCGTGTCTTTACTTCTACATGTGGACATATTTAATTAATTTTAACTACTATATTATTCCACTGCAGGAATGTACAATTTATTAATCCATATTTTTTTTTATGAACATTCATTGTTTTTTACTCAAAATTGTTTGTTTGCACAATCATACTTACTGTTGCCTTAGGCCACTTCTAAGAGATTCACTAGGATGAATATCCTGATGAACTCTTCAACTCCATGCATCTTCCTAGTACCAGATGCGGCTACTTGCTCACCAAAGTGGCAAGTACACTGTTTTCCTATCGGCAGTGAGCTTTTATTTTCCCATGTTCTCAAAAACTTGCTTTTACCAGACTTTCAGAAAATTTTGCAAACCTGATGGATAGAATGTGGCCCTTGGACAGGTCTCAATTGGCATCCGTAGTTTACCAGCATAGTTGAGCATCTTTTCATATGTGTTGGGGCTGTTCCACTTTCTTTTCTGCAAATTTTCTGTTGACTTTCTTGCCCCATTTTTATTTTACGATATTTGTACTATTGTCTTTAAAAAGGGGAGAGTTTTTTTTGTTTCTTTGAGATTAGAGCTCAAACACAGGCCAGTGGTCAGTTTCAGTCTTACTGATAGGAGAGTGCTGCATGTACTCAATGGCTGCCTGTTGTCAATGGCATCCATGGTGTCCTGGCACTGAGGAGCCCAGATCATGGTTTGACCGAAACCAAGCATCTGAAGTTATAGAGAAAAGGCAGAGTGTAACCTCTGCTCTCAAAAACATGTATTCATTCAGAGGATTCTTTGGGGAAAAAAAAACATTCCCAAAGGAATATAAACTCCTTCTGTCTGTCTCTCTCTATAGATATGTGTGTAAATAATTATACTATATAATTACATAAATAATTACGAGGTAGTAGTTACCCAAATGAAGTAAAAAGAGTGACAAATGATAATCTAAAAGCAGATTATTTCCAAAATGCCTTATCAGGAAGCCTCAATTTACTGTATTTAATTTTTAGCAGGCTCCCAGAATAAATAAGGATGTAAAACAAGCTATTTTAATATTTGTAAGACATATGCAGGTCTTAGCAATTTTAATAGTTTTCTATTTATATTTTATTATTGGCAAATCTCCACTGCTGCCTCCAATAATGGTGCCACTCCCATTACCTCTGGTCCTAAGTGGGTAGCAGTTTGGAATTTGGATAAGAACACTGCATGGCCCATTCAGAGTTGCAATGCCTGGCTGAGCACATTCTCTCACCTACTGACATGCATCAGAATTGGTCTTGCCGAGAATTCGTTTTCATGGCACAGTAAAGTATTTTTTCATGGTGCAAGGTGCAATATGAGCTGTAAAGATTTTCATTAAAATCTGAAACGACTGTCTAACAAGTCACTGCATTTATGAGACTATATGAAGCACTTAGGATTTTAATATGATTGCTGGTACAGTTTTCTGTATTAGGTGGCAATGAAGGTCTTCTATTTTAAAGCCAAAATGTTTTTATCTTTATCTCATACTTAAGGAGAAATGGCTGTCAAATATAATATAATTACCAAAACAAAACAAAAACCAGGAAGCATATTAGACCCAATATTATCATCGGGACACTAGACAATCATACTATTCAAATAATGTAATATCAAGTAAGGGTGCATAATTATATTCAGACTGTGTGACTTGAATGTCTTTAGGCTACAGTCGACAGAACCACAATTCAGACTAGCCAAGGAAATAGGAGAATTTATCAAGGACACTGGGTTATTTCCTGAAACTGAAGGAAAACTGGACAAACTGTAACAAAAGAATATATTTATAACACAAAATCATCAGGAATCTGGGGGAATTTCTTCATTGCTTTTTCACTGCTCTCTTCCTAAGGACATTTTTCCCCCTAACAACCAGTGTCTTCTCCATGGCCACCAACTTTACCATGAGATGTCACATATGGCACCTCCCACCACCAGAGAGAGTGATTTCTCTCTTACAGAATGAAATACACTAGGAAAGATCTCTAATTGGTATCCTTCCAGAACAAACAAGGCAATAACCTAATAGTGTCCATGAAAACCAAACCATTGGAACTGGGGAGAAGCAGGGAGCAGAAGGGTAGAAGAGTATAGAAAAACTACTTATGTGCATTCATAACAGTAGTGTGGAAAAGCAGATGAAAGAAGTATAAACTGTCATGGTTCTGGGTCCCATTCATTTTATAAAATAGGCAATAAATCCATACTTGTTGACTTGTAATGACTGCACAAATGAATACATGTAAATGAAAGAGAACTACATTCATGTTTTATAGCTTATGCCTTTGAATTTATTTTAATGTATTCTCTATTGTTATGAGAATTCAATCACCATTCTTGGCTACAGGACTTATGATAATGGCTTTACACATTTCCTATTTTAAATTGAACTACAGTGGAGTAGGTTATGAAAACTGTTGCTGTACTGTGTGCGACAGGAGGCCAAGGGGGGCTCTCCAATTAATAAAGTATTAGGGTTTAGGGTAGTTATGTCAGCTGCACAGACACACTTCATGCTTTGTTTCATGGTTTGGACTGTATTGTGAGGAACTGTTGCTTGACTATCTTTCCCCAGATAAGTGGAGCTCCGCTGTGCTGAACAGTGCCCCGATGGTCTTAGGAAGTGTCCATATGCCTGCAAGTACAGTATAGAAAATGTGGATCTTACAATGTGCAAGGTTCCACATTTTGAGCTAATTTTGAGAGGTGTTAGGTCTAGTATATCCTTGGTTTTCTTCCAACGCCTCTTGATATTCCCCTGACCAATGGGAAAAGTTTAATGTGGTGAAATCAAGTTAAAATGAATGTTAAAAGGATTCTTCAAAAGGAAAAAAATAAAACCCCTAAGAGAGCAACATCCATGGCACAGAGTGGAAGAAAAGACAAAGATGTTTTGCTTTAGCGGAGTTCTCAAAATGAGAGGTTATTAGCTACATCATTGCAAATCCAGGTGCATTCTGAGCACCAGCTGAGGAGACACCCTCTGCTCCCTCCAGCTAGTTTGCCGAGTCACTTCTCATTTGAACAACCGAGAAAATGCTGATTGCATGCCCATGTATGAAACTCCGAAGGTCCATTTCTATGGCTTTCATGTCAATCCGCTATATTCTTGAAATGGTTCTTTCCAAAAGCCTCATGTCACTTTTTTGTGAAAACACTTTCAGTGATGTCTTCTGAGCCTCGCACTATCAACGCTAATTGTTACTTTGGTTGAATCTGCCAGGGTGCTGTGTATTAAAGAAAGTAAGTGTATGTAAACAGGGTCTGTGAGTATAATTGATACCACTATTTATTTTATAAAAAAGTAATTATATTTGAGGAGATCAGATAAAAAAAAGATTTTAAAAGGAAAATAACAGCTAATTGTTTTAGTAAGAAGTATGTCAAATGAAAAACAGGAGCAATTAATTTCTTGGGAGTTAAGTGGTGCTGCTTTTTCATTAAATAAAATGTTTGACAAAAATAAAACTATATTCCTTGAAAATTAATTAGTAAACTACATATAGGTACTTCTTCATTAACTTGCAACTTAATATATGGAATTTTGCTAAAATATGATTTTCCTAATTTGGAAATCCATTGGTTTTAAATTATGTTAATTATGCCTCCTATGTTTATTTTAAACATTTTTGCAAGCTAGGTTTTTCCCATTCAAATGAAGGGTCTTTGGCTCTTGGTAAGTGAATCTATCCAGTTAGTTCTTCTTCTACTATGAACACTGTTCTTTGCCTTGGCCCTAATTACTTGATGTCTGGTAACCTTCACTGCCTTTGGTGGCTATGCAAGAGTAAATCTTAAAAAACAACTTGTGTTTGTCTTCTAATTTAAAATTAAAATATTATATCAGTTAATTTAATGCTCCTTACTGACACCGATATTACTGATGCTTTTGTCAGTTTATTTAAAAATGTACTTTATTGGATTTCAGAACCCTCCTCTGCCACTTGCTAGCTGTGGGACCCAATGCTAAGTGCTACCTAATATCCATTTTCTCCTCTCCTAACAGAAACCTGACATTATTTAGGCCAGAACTCTATCCAACTGAAAAATTTACCTTTTCCAACTTCCCCAGTAGCTGGGGTGGCAACGTGACACTTGGTAAATTACATGTTAGCAGAAGCCTGCTGCAAAGCTTTAGGAAAACGTGGTTTCCTGATGTGGGTGCTCATTTCTTTTTGTTGCTGGGAACAGAAATGGAAAGACTGGAGCTGCAGAGGCATCTGGATCTGTGAGGGAAGGGCCGCGAGAATCACAGGGGTTTGGCCTTGTTATCCTTGAGCCCTTGAATCAATGCCACAACCACCCACCCACCTTCAGACTTCTTGATGCATGAGAAAAAATTGCAAACAAATAAAAAAACACTTAATTTCTTTATTTGTCTAAGCCACTGTTTGGTTTAATTTTCTGTTATGCAAGGCTAACTGTAACCCCTGCCCAACAGAATCATTTTTGACGAGTTTTTTTAACCTGTCCGAAATTCATTTGCCTTATAAATTAAAGCTAATAATAGGACTTACTTCACAGAGCTGTTGTGAGAATTAAGTGAGGTAATTCATGTTAAATGCTTTGACCAGTGACAGCCACAGCAAATGCTTAAGTGGTAGAAATTTAAAATAAATATTATTTATCAGAGAAATACATAATTAAAAAACTATGTCACAGAGGGGTTATAACAAAAGTCAATGATTGCTTATGGCACAATTACACTAGTTCTGCTTCTCGAAAACTATTTTCAGCATTTCTATTTCTGGCGGTACTTCCATATTTCTGAAGATTATAGTTGCGCGGCTTTTTTTGATTGACTGATTTTAGAATTTATTGCTACTCATCTGTGATTGATGAGGCTTTAAATCTGTTATCCCCCCTCCTGTTGTCCTTCCTCCTGGTGGACTGAATCACTAGTGTTCTGCCAGCCACTTCTACACCTCAGGCAACATACGGAAACCATTTCTTGACCCACCAATCGAGAGGCGGTATCCCTTGGCTTCTCCGTTTGTGAGGGGAGGACAGCTCACTCCCAATCTTTTATCTCCAACTCGTGTCATCTACAACTGCTGAAACTGTCAAAGTTAAAATGCTTTTATTTCACCAGTATCCATAACTGACTTTAAATATGAGCATATAATTTGATTCTACAATTTTAAAACCAAGATAATAAATATTTACATGATTACAAGAATGCAAATACAATTTTCTTCAGGGCTATGATTATCTTATTTGCCACAGTTCCAACACTATGAACCACATGGCTTTCCAAGGGGAACATTTCCAATATCAAGCTAATATCAATCTTTTTTGATTGTTCTTCCAGTTGTTGAAACTCCTGCATGTTTTATCATGGCTTATATTTGGACACTACATTTCTTATTTATCCTTCTTTCTACCTTAATCTTCTTCTGGGGGAAGCAGGCCTTTTAAAAAAAATTATCTAATATCTTCTAGTTTCTTATTTATATTGCCTGAACCTATTCCACTCCTATAGTTGCTATTTCAATTTTAAGTCCTTTCTTTAACTTTCACATATCTTCTTGTGTTATGTCTTTCCTATTTTCATGTTTTCTTTCATTGTCTACTGCATTCTTTAGATTGCTTATGAGTGCATCTCTTATCTTTTCTCTCTTACTGTCATCTTTCTGTCCTTTAATTTTGGTTTTGTTGTTTGCTGGCTTCATTGTTGTTTGGTTCTACATCCTGGGAGATTCTCTTCACTTATAACAGTTCTGCAGAATTTTGATTTTCATTCCATTATCTTATTTTTTATTTCTGAGAAAATTCTATTATTTTTGTTACCTATTTTTCATAGCATCTTGTTCTTATTTCATGGATATAATATATTGAAAATGTTCTCTGAAGATACTTTCTTTAAAAAAATAATTTGTTCCTCAAATTATCCCTGGATCTTCTATCATCATTTCACTTTTGTTTACCTTGGCCTCTGCATCTTTCAGTGCTGCAGTCTTTCTCAATAGCCTGTGGATATTTTACTTTTAGTTCACATTTTTTACTAGGGCAGTGAAAGGCAGACAGGGAGCTCTGGGTATGTAAGACAAACTTACTGGCTTGTAGACTCCGTTTAGGGTAAGCATGTGGGTGCCAGTCGCTATGGTGTCGTATCCATAAAGGCTAGAAGGGGAAGAGCTTTATACTCTGTGGTCGACTGCAGGGATTGGAAACTGTGGATAAGGTTGGGGGGTGCTGTATATACTATTTAGCAAAGAGAATAAAGAAACTGCAACCACATGCAAAATACAGAAGAATCTCATATATATACTGTTGATTAATAGATGTCAGACCAAAAAGAAAACATATTGTAGGATTCCATTTACAGAAAATTTAAGAACAGGTAAAACTAATCTCTAAATTTGGAGGTCAAAATAAGCGTGTGTCAGTAGGGCAGATGATGCTCTGTTTTTGACAGGAGTGCTATGTGCATGGGTGTGTTCTCTTTTCAAAAATCCATCACTTTTCTGTATATTTTTACTTTTCTGTGTATATTATATTTCAATCAAAAGTTTTTAAAAAAAATCTGGCCGAGTTCCTGTTAGAAGCATGACAAAGCTAGACAAATGAATTTTTTTATTTTTCTTTTCCAATTTGTAAGTGCTTTAAGTGAATTTAGTGTGTATACAGTTAAGGATTGAAAGCAATGGCATCTGTCAATCCTTGTGCAGAGAAGTGAATATAAAACCTCCTCTACATGACTCTGCCATTAGGTACCTCAGCCTTTACCTACCAGGTTGTTGCTGTTTCAATCCACTACATTTTAACACATTGGAGCAACATCTGGGGTGAAATCTGACAAGCTGGGCAGTGGTTCAACAATACTTCTATTCAGGAGGCTGGTCAGAGTGTCAGACTATTTAGGACTGACTATTAGAACCTCAATGTCAAAACCTGTCTCTAAGGGTGATAGGCCATCTCAGTAACAAATTGTATTAAACAAGGATCAGGGATAGGGTCTGGTGGGTTGGTTGAGGGGATGAGCTTCCAGGGACCTAGCCATGGACCAGAATCCAGGGGAAAGACATGCTGAAAATCACTTTAGTTTTTCAAAGCCAAAACAGAGAAGGCTTTACCTTTGCTGCCTTTGATATTGGTATTCCTCTTTGCTAATTATGAGACACATTTCATTCTCTAGATGAAGCAGTCTCCCATCCGTTACACAGGATCCCTTAGACCTGAAGGTAAACACTGGCATATGACAATCCTGTGAACCCCCGCCCTTGGTCCCGAGCAATGTGGTTTCCAACCTACACTCTGCAGTTTAGACTTCACGCATGCAGGGGGTGGCGTACGTAAGTAGACCTCTCTTTCTATGTTGTGCCTCACCTCAAGGAAAAACTGAATATTGGAAAGAGAGATTAGAATTGGGCAGGAAGAAGAGAATTTATCTGCAGACTCCTTGACCAATGGAAAAAGTTGTACTGATCTGTTCAATGTTAACTTGTTCAAAATGACATTATTTTCTGGGTTGATGTGAAGGATCTGTCTTGTAGTCCATATTAGCCTTACCAGTCAGATCTTTAATGAAATACACCAACTGGTGCTGAAAAAAGTCTTGAGGGTTCAAACTGTCCTTACTCTCTGCTGCTTACTGACTCCATTCCCTTTGTCACTGAGAAAATCGAAGCAATCAGAAAACTTGTATAACTGCCTCCACCACACATACCACATATCTCTACCAACATACCCCACTATTTGTCCTCTTATAGATGAAATGCCCTTGCTCCTGCCTGAGTCCAGCCTCTCTATTTGTGATCTAAGACAGGGTCATCAATCTTTTTTTTTTTTTTTTTAATTAAGGGCCATTTAGTTAACATTTTAGGCTTTGTGGAACATATGGTCTATGTAATAACTTCTCAACTCTGTCTTGTGAAAGTAGCCACAGATGATATGTAAACAAATGAGTGTTTTTATATGTAAAAACAAGTGGTGGGCCAGATTTGGCCCCCAGGATGTAGTTTACTGAGCCCTGTACTAGATCCTACTGCCCTGGCCTATTCAGTGGCATTTTCCAACAATTCTTATGCTCTCCTACATCAGTGTGTTGTTTTCCCTCTGCAAGATCATTCCAACCAGCACACAAGCCTATCATTTTTTCTTTTATCTTAAGAATCATTTCCTAACCTCACTTCCCCCTTCTAGTCTCTCTTCATTTCTCTTCTTCCCTTTCATAAAATATTCTCAAAAGAGCTATCGCTTTTGGCTTCTTAATTTGTCTTGGGCAGTATTCTCCAGAGCCCACTCCAGGAGGCTTTTGACCTCAGCACTCCACTGAAGTTGCTCTGATCAAAGCCAGCAATGATCTCTGTATCATTAAATCCAGTAGTTAATTCTTGGTCTTTATCTGACTTAACCTATAAGTAGCATTCATCAGAGCTGACCACTCTCTTTTCTTCTCTGACTCAGAGGGCAGATGTGGGGGGGGGAAAATCCCCAAAACACTTAGTTCCCAGGTACATTAAAGGAGGTGTCCCAAGGGAACAGGGGCTGGAATATCATGCTGTATAACAAAAAGTATGACTATTATTTAATTGCAAGAGAGATCATGTTTTTAGTTGAGCTACCAAGGGAAAAATTGAAAGACACAGTTTTCCCCCCCAAGTCCATCTTTTAGAGGAGTCACTTATCTTAAAGAATAAATTAAAAAATTCAATTTCAAGTGATTTATGTAAGAAAGAAAGCATTCAAATCTGAAATAATATCTTTAGGAATAATATCGTTAAGTCCTGGTGCTGATTAAAAATTTTAATTGATCCAAGAAGATCTCTCATAAATCTATGAAACTGCTGCAGTTGAGCAATTCCCTGCAGCTTTTTGCCTTCTGAGAGCACCCCATGAAGAAGTAATTTCCTTTTCCTGCCCTCACTCTTCTTCCAGTCGTGCTTTTTTCTCCCTCCCAGATCTCCATCTGGCCTCTGATACATTTACTTCTGTGTGTTTATCTGTGTATTTCATCCAGAATGCTGGCTCTCTGTATTCTAAAATGTGTACCCCTCCCTCTGGAATGGTGGCTGGCACAGAGAAAGCATACAACAAATATGTGTTGAATGAATGAACGAGCCAGAATCCCTTTATAAACGATTTCTTCTGGAGATATTTGACTTTCAGAAAAAAAAAAGCACAGGTTTCTGTCAGGTGTTCTGCATAATAAGAGAGGCTGTCTCCTCTGCTGCAGGCACCACACAAGGTATCGTACATTGGCCCTGGAGATTAAAGGTGTGATGTTATGAGACAATACTGAGAATTAGAGGGGTGGCAAATACATTTTCAGAATAAAATGGTGTTTGCAAATCTTAACCTTCTGGCTGAGCAATTTCACTGGGGGAAAAATATTGTATAGAATAGCACAGCCAGGGAAGGCAAAACATATTCTGTACCTTAATTAATTATACCAGGAATATCAAGTAGCTGTTAAAAAAAATGTCCTGATGGGGAATATTATAGGGCTCAGAAATCAAAAACCCTTAAATAAAATTAGTGGGTAGGAACCAACAGGGAGGAGGAAATTGAATATATTTTAAACATAACTGCATAAAAGTTTAATGTAATGTACGATATGCAGATTCATTTGTAATATAAATTCTGTATTCACCTTAGTAGGAACCTCTCTGTCACTTATTGAATGGTTTTAATTGAGAGTGAATCCCATAAATTGATGATTTTTAAAATAAAATATGGTGGCATTTGGGGAAAGGCATTTTAAGAATACTTTGCAAATACTTAGGATTTATCAACATTCATCTTCTATCTATATACTGAGAGATGAAGTAAAAACAACCCAACACTACCAGGACACCAGAATAAGAACTATTACAAGGCACGTACAACGCTGTCACACAGAGACTGTTTCACTGAAGTCTCCCCAAGAATAAATTACAATAAAGAGCAAATGGGTGACTTGGTTCTTAAAGAGAAAAAAAATACAGGGTCTGGCCCAAACAATGTCTCTTTTTTATTACAAAATCTTTTGTTACAAAATCATTTGCATGTAATTCTTTAAAATAACAATATCACACTCAAGCACACCATTTTAGGTGACATGTTCAAATTAAAACTATTATTATACCCATATTATTACCCTACCAACCACACTCAAGCAGGCCTTACTTCTCACGGACCCTATAGATTAGATTTGTAACAGTCTTGGAGAATAGTTTTAAAAACCTCAAAGCATTAAAAGTGGTTGGCATTTTATTCATTCCATTCCAAGACTTGAAGCTGATGTTATGTACAAGTTGGAATAAACCTCTGCCATAATCACTAAAGAATCAGAGGTCAGATCAGCACATTCGGTACAGCTCAGAAAACTGTCAGCGCTCTGGCCTGACTTAACCCCATGGCTGTGATCCATGATGTGAGAAGCTCTGTAAGGGCATAGGGATGATACACAGACTTCAAAGTATTCTTAGATCATATTCTTAACTCTTGCAGGAAATTGCATGAAGGGTAAGGATCATCATTAGTATCCTACAAACACAGATAAAGAAATCTCTTCTTTCAATATGTTCATTTCAGTGTTCTTTTAATGACAAACATTTTTAGAGAAAGCATCAAACTTGAGTCCAAGGTTCGCAAAAGTTTTCAGCATCTTATGTGATATATCTTGCCTGCGTTCCAGTTATTTCTATATATATCTAAAAAGCTCACTATTTTTTAAAATTAATTAATTTTTTCAACTACATTTGTCTCTGCCTTCCCCCCACCACTTTCCCTTGCCCCCTCCCTCCCCTGCCACCCTCCCTCAACTCTATCCCTTTGGTTTTGTCCATGAGTCCTTGCTATATGTTCCTTGACTTTCCCCCTTCCCTTCCTTTTCCCCCGCCCCCCTCCCTCCTTCCCTCTTGTCTCTGTTGGTTTCTTTTCCTTTCAGTGTTGCTGGTCTTATTTTCCTTGCATCTTTGTATTGTTGGTTAGGCTCACTATTTTAATAGATTAGCAACTTCTTAATGGAGAGGCCTTGTATAATTTATCTTTCTAGTTCATAGATGAGTAAATAATCTTTATTACTAAATATTTGTATTTAAAATTTTTTTTGAAAAATTTTTTGAAAACTTTTTTATTCATTCACACTGGACAGCTATTGTTGTGTTGGCTACTGCCATTTTATTTATTTATTTATTTTCAGAGAAGGGAAAGGAGGGAGAAAGAGAGAGAGAGAAACATCAATGTGTGGTTGCATCTCACCACTCCCTACTGGCAACCTGGCCTGCAACCCAGGCATGTGCCCTGCACTGGGAATTGAACTGGCAACCTTTTGGTTTGCAGGCCATCGCTCAATCCACTGAACCACACCCGCCAGGACTTTATTTAAAATTTTATTTTTTATTCTTTCTCATATTAACTGAACAGCTTACTCTGTGCATGGTCATGGGCTAGTTGCTGCACAGGGTAGAAGTAAGTTGTAAAGGTGCCAAAGATGTCTGCCCTCACAGAAAGTGTTAGAAGGGCGATGGGGTGGGAAGTGGCCTGAGGTGAGAGAGAGGATAAATCGGGATAAGATTTTTAGGTAAAATGGAATGTGGTTTTACCTATATTTTCTTTTGCAAATATATTATATCAAATGCCTCTACCTAATGAAATAAATCTCCATAATTCTAAGTAGTTGCTATTACTGGAAAGTGTTTGATTATACTTCTCCTTGGCAGCTGAATTATTTTGGATGGACTTTTAACGCATGTTAACTATGACAAAAGTTCAAAGTCTTTTTAGACATCAGTATAGTATCATGAGAATTCAGATCAGAGTGGCAGTTTCAAAGCTTCTATCCACCATACCTTGGCCACTTCTTCTTGGAAAGCCACAAGGTTCAAATAGGAGATGTTAACAAGGTCAGGCCCGTACACCACTGTTATCATCCGATGCTCCAGACGTCCGATGTTCCCCACATCCAAGAGTTCACGTAATTTGGGGTCCTGGAAGCAAATGTTGAAAAAAAAGTCAGGCTATAACTAGAGGTTCCAACATGGTAGCATAATTTAAAAAGTTAGAGGCAGAATGTCTTCAAAGCAAAATCACCTTTTATTCTTATTAGAAAATGGTATGAGTTGAAGTCCCTCAACCCCCAGCATAGCCCAGGGAGGTTAAGTAACTTGCCCAAAGGTTGTGGAGAGAGTATTTCTCGTTCAAGGCTTATGGCCCTCATGGCTTCAGCAAAGTGAAATAAGTCAGGCAGGCAAAGACCGATACTGTATGACCTCATTTATATGTGGTTGCTGAAAAAACCTAACTCATAGAAACAGAGTGTGCTGGCGTTTGGACATAGGAAACTTCTGCAGTCTTTTCAGAGCAAGTTGCACTCTTTGGAACATCTTAAATGAGGATGTCTTGAGATATAGTCCTGCTGGGAAAAGGAAATTTCCCAGCCTTCTGAATTCAAAGTAAGACCTAAAAGAGGGTTAAGTTAGCTTGGCTGGATTTATTTTCCTTTCATAGGACAGGCCTTGAAAGAAATGAAAGGTCTATGCAGAAAATTAGCATCAAATCAATCATTTGGCAAATTTGCAGCCAGCTTTTGAGTAAGGAATTAACTTGAA
Source organism: Pteronotus mesoamericanus (assembly GCF_021234165.1). Classification (NCBI taxonomy): domain Eukaryota; kingdom Metazoa; phylum Chordata; class Mammalia; order Chiroptera; family Mormoopidae; genus Pteronotus; species Pteronotus mesoamericanus. The sequence goes on along the minus strand of NW_026555105.1, from coordinate 27,434,341 downwards.
TTCTTATTTATTTAGCTAAAAGCTAGGCCAACAGGGCTGGATTACTTAGGCTGGTTAGTCTGATCGTCCTTCTGAGGTTTTTACATAGAGCATTCCTACAAAGAAAGAGCAAACTTAAAAAGAAAAGAAATAAAACAAACAAAGCCTTTCCAGATGAGTTATTTGATTTTGTGCCATTAATTCTCTCTTTAGTTAATAAAACCTTTTTCTTGGTTTGGCTGCATGAAGGGGAACAATTTCAGGTAAGTGATGCAGGGAGAGAGAGACAGACAGAGAGAGAGAGAGAGAGCACGCGCAAGCACGCAAGAGACCGAGACCCATTTCACAGCTGTGTCCAATATAACTGAAGCTTCCACTTGACTAACAAGTTGAAAGCTTATCAAGTACATCAGGCCTCCTAGAAAGATCAAATGCTATCACAGAAAACATCAATTTGCATGACCTAGAAAAGGAGACGAATACAGTAAAAAGCGAATTAAATAAACAAACAGTAATAGCAACAAGGGGACGTTTTTAGCATTCTAGGATTAATGAAAGATTAAAAAAGAACACTCCGAAAGATTGGACTTTTTGTAAAGGCTAATTAAAGAATGATACCAGCTGCTCTGTGAAATGGCTAATTGCATTACAGTGTTTGAATACCACTGAGGCAAGGGTAGAAGAGAAAATATATTTAGTCGGTACTTAAAAAAATTTTTGTATATTTGGAAGAGAAAAAGAATTCTCAGAAACCACCTGAAACTAAGAGTGCCATTTCTCAAAACAGGGACTAGGAGTGGGGGTCAGGAGTTCACTTGAATTGTCCTTGAACTATAGGAACCCAAAGCAAGTAGAGAGATCCCAGAGGAGGTACCCAGAATAGAAAATAATTCTGGAAAGGGCTTCTGGGATTCTTACTGTCCCTAACAATATTGTTAGGGACAGTCATCTGGAATTTATAATAAAGATGATTAACACTTTGTGGCATCTCTGTAAAAATTTCCCACTAATGATTGTGTGTATGTGTGTATATATATTTACTTAATTACATAATATTTAATTACATAAAAGCCAAAAGTTTATATACATATAAACATTTTTACAGAGTTGTGCAAATTACACACATGCACACACACACACATATACACACACTATTGGCTTTTATGTAATTAAAAAGTTTTAATGAAGCGTTTAGAGGTCATGTCCAGAATTGAGAGAGTAAAACAAGCTATCAAATATTGATGATGATGATGATGATGATTGATTGATTTTGAGAAGTCAGTATTTGGGGATTCATTATGTAAGTCTCTCTGTATCTGAGATGGTTAATATTATTACAACAACTAATAAAAGACTATTGAGCAGTGACTGCAGGAATAGTTAGATTTCCAAAATATTTTTTCCAATAGAAACCGCAATATTTTAAAATTATGTAGCGCTGGAAGTAAACAGAACTCTTTTAAAGTATATCATAAGTAAGTTCCTTACTACTGTTTTTGGTGTTGGATCATACTAACTGTTAAGCTATGTTTTCTTTCTCTTCCACCATTAATCATCTCCTTTAAAAAAATACCATACCTTTTCTTTTTCTATTTCCTTTTCTCTCCCTTTAGAAATGACTTGACTTTTCTTTTTACCTCTACTGACACGGTGGCTTCAAACCTCATTCCCCATTACTGAGCATACTGGTATGTGTACTGAAAAAGATATTTGTTTTTTCAAGTAACAGAAGTTGCATTCAATTGTTTTCAGCAGAGGAGATCCTCGGAGACTAGGCAAAGGGTGACTTAGAAAGATAAACAGCAAAGGCACCAAACTTTGAGGAGCCCTTATGGCGGAAGTAATTTAATGGAAAGAGATTTTAAAGAAATGGTTGTTTCTGGGGTTCATCACTCTGAGGTCTGGGGACATGAGTGAGTGCACATAAAAATCAAACAAACAAGATTTTTTAAAAAGTAACAAGAACAAAAACCTACAGACAATTTGGATGAAAACCACCTCCTCTAAAAATCTGGGGTTTTTTTAAGGAACTTTAATATCTGAGTGTTTCTCATTGATAGAATCTCCTGGTCAGTTTTCAGAAAAGGATTTATTTATTCAGGTTACTACTAGACTTAAATACATTTCTTGGTTCCCACAATTGATTTAAATTCCTGGAAGTTTCTCTAAGCTTTTCGCATGACTCTCTAAAAATGTTCAATTTCTCTGTTGGAGAACACCAAAGTACATATATCTCAAAAAAAAAAAAAAAAAGACGACTTAAATTTGAATTTCAATTTTCACTAAGCTGTCACTCAAAAATTGCTTTTCCCCTAAGGTATCCTGAATATGTCTCCACAATGTCTTTAACAAGAACAACTAGGGACTCTGGCAGCTATAGTTCAACTGCACTTTTAACAGTTAAGTCCTAGATCATCTCTGTTCCTATAAAGTTTCAAAATAGAGACTGTCTGACTAAATAAGCTCACTTTCTCTCAATCACCAGGATTTGTGATTAAATTACTTCATGTCTGTTGCAAAGAAGGTCAAGTTGCTTAAGTTAATGATTCCCATTTCTAGGCAATAGGCCACTGAACAAAGAAAAGGCTCCTCCACACATGGCCACAAGGACTGCATTTAGCCTGGGTTGTACAGTGTAGCATTCAAAATACTATAAAGTAGTGGACAGAATAAACACAAGCTAAAGGATAATTTATAAAAGAGTTAAAGACCAGTTTCAAACTTCATTCCTTAATATGACTTTTAAGGAAAGCTATTTTATGTGTATGTCAGATATCCAAAAAATAAAAGATCATTTCAAGATATCTAGATTTCATTTTTGGAGAAAATTTGCCTTACTTGACTTTCATCCCCATGAAATATATCTTTACTGAATTTCAGGCTTTTTAAACAACTTACATATTCAATTAGCTGAATTCAATCAATTCAATTAATGCAGTATTCTCAATCTGGATTACAGTTATATGGATGTAACTTTAATCCATCATTCATATAAAGGATTGGGTATATGAAAGTCTTTCCATAGTCAGTACAACAGTCAGAAATGAAAGAGATGGATTCCTTGTTATACTTAAGTGATATTAAGAACAGACTGACTACAGCAAAGAAATGTGACTGTGGGAAAATACTAGAAAAAAAATAGAGCCAATAGTATACTGTCCTTCATATCTCAACAGTGTTATTACCATAACAAGATCTTCTATATTTGTTTTAAATAAAATGGTAATGAATTTGTATAGTAAGTCTTCATTTCACTTACAGGACCCTCAGTGTACAAGTAAAGATTGGTGCAGAGGAAAAAAATTAGTTGACCTGGCTATGCATCTCCAACCAAAATAAAGTGGTCTGAGTTGATTGAGCTAAAAAGCTAACAAGCTATTCAGATATAAAAGTGGGGGGAAAAGTCTATAAGAAATGTAAAGGCAAACTATGAAATTGGTTAGGCTTGGGATTGGCCACAGAAAAGAGATAAATAACACATATAAGGGGAGTCTCTAAATAGCAGTCTAGTGGTTAATTAAAAATGTAACGGCTTGAGGTTTTCCTCCTCTGCAGGAACAAGCTCAGGGAGTGGATTAATGTAGTTTCACAAGCTAGAAAGAAAGGGAATAAATAGGAAAGGGTGATGGAGATGTTCAGGCAGGCTGACACTCAGAAGAAGCAGAAAAAGGGGGATTGAAATTAAGTGCCCAGATTTCTTGGAACCAAGTTAGTCCCAGGATTTGGAGATATCCAACAGAAAGGCATTTTCAGAGCTGGGCAAATGCTGTCTATTTCAAGAAGTTGCATTATGCCAGGAAGATTTCTAGGTTGCAATATACATGCTTGGCTTATAGAATGTTTATCTTGATGCTCCAGAAGTTGACCTGAGTCAAAGATCTGGGTGCAAGAAGGTTATTTGGGAGGTGATCACAGGATGTGGGAAAGTGACACAGGAGGAAAGAAAGCCAGCAAATAGTGTGTTATTGAGTGGTTTAACCACTTTGGGCATCTGAGGCTCAATCCAACCAAGGCCACTCCAAGGCCTTGTGGAGAACACACCTCAGAATGTCCCCAAGGAGCCTGGAAGATAAGGTAGTGACCTGTCAGCTCCCATCTGTCACTGGAGGAGAGTTTCTTCTGGGATGCCAGCTCCTTTGCATTTCCATGACCAGGTCATGTTCCCAGGACGACATGGTAACTCTGCACAGGTAACTTCTGGGGGTGAGCTAGGGGACTGAGTGTCCTGCAAATGTCTGATACAGAGTTGGGAGTGACATTTTTCTGATATTGATTGATCTTCATGTGTTTAATGAGATCCACACTTAAAAAGAAATTTCATCACGATAGCAAATAGATTTAGATATCTAATGGTTCAGTTCTCTATAAAAATAGTAAATATAACTTCAATAAATTCTTCTAATCAGTAACTTCATGTCAAGCAACATCCTAACTGTTCATTATTTTTCTCCTCCATTAATCCGCGAACTAACTCTAAGAAGCAGCTATGTTTTTCTTTCCCAATTTGTAAGTAAGAACTCTGAAGTTTGGGGAGATAAATTGCCCAGTTTATAAAATGGGGAAAAGGGATGACTGACTCCAAGTACCTGTGACGGTAAAGTACAAGCCTTCCCATATCACACTGTGATACACAGCATATCCAATGTGATGAAGTTTATATAAAAATTGAGAAAATAGTTCAGCTGGCAGCATAAACTTAAACAAACCAACATCTATCTAACTTACCTCCATAGTTTAGACACTACCTTAAAATATAAAACAATCCAAATATGAAATTAAAATAGGAAAGAAGTTTAAGGGCACAACTCACTTGTTTTCCTAGGAAAGAACTGAAACCAAACCATCAAGTTTAAGCATTTGTATAATCATCCTTTTTTGAAAGTAAAAGTGCATGAAATACACAGCAGTTTAAAAAAAGGTCAGTGATCTCACCTATAAGCGGAACCTAACCAACAATGCAAAGAAGCAAGGCAAATATGACCAGCAACACTGAAAGGAAAAGAAATCAACAGAGACAAGAGGGAAGGGGGGGGGGCAGGGAAAGGGAAGGGAAGGGGAAAGTCAAGGAACATATAGCAAGGACTCATGGACAAAACCAAAGGGGAAGAGCTGAGGGAGGGAAGGTGGGAGGGGGCAAGGGAAAGGGGGGGGGAAGGCAGAGACAAATGTATATAAAAAGTAAATAAATTAATTAAAAAAAAAAAAAGGTCAGTGGAAAACAAGTTGGCTTTCTTCTCATCATCTAGTTCATATTTTTCAAACTGAAAAATTCTAAAGGATAGCTTGTCACTGCTGTTTCAAACCACCCCCTCCCCGAGCCTTACATGCAGCCACCTAACTGCCAGCAAAATTCACAAGCGCAGTCACTACCGTTGCAGTGCATAAAGTCCTCAGGCCTGAGGGGCTGTGGTGTGTAAACAGCAGGCAATTATAAGCCATAGGTCCCTTCCTGTTTAAAACCCCCCCATAGAGAATGAAATGCATTCCATTCCCTTTCAACTTTCAGGGGGGTGTCAGGGCTTCTAGGTCGATTTCAGTATTTCTGTGGCCAAGTTTTAGAAGACTAATGAGGCCTGTTTGTTAAAATAAAGCAGCTACACTAAGTGCTGCCAGTCAGTGAGTCCTTTATGGGTGAGGTTCCCGCCCCGCCCCCCCACCTTTTGTTGTGGTATCTGCCTCCTAACATGGAACTTGGATACATGTAGATGGTACCAAAGGGGTTTCTTGTACCTGAGAACATATGTTAAAACCAAGCATCTTTTTTTTTAAATTTCCAACTACAGTTGACATTCGATATTATTTTATATTAGTTTCAGGTATACAGCATAGTGATTAGACATTTCTATAATTTACAAAGTGATTCCCCCTGATACCTATAATACCCACCTGGTACCACCAGGCAGTTACAATAACTGTTAAGCAGTTATTACAATATTGCTTATTGACTATATTCTCTATGCTGAACTTCACATCCCTGTGACCATTCTGTAACTATCAATTTGTACTTCTTAATCCCTTCATCTTTTTCACTCAGCTCCCCAGGCCCTGTCCCAGAAAAGAAGGTCCAACAGTTCCTTAATAATAACAAACATAAACAATGCTGCCTTTTCAGTTTCTGGAAAATCCACTTGTCTAAGCATTCAGGCGCTGGGTGAGACAGTAGAAACTGTATCCTTCTGTCTGACTTTTGAGTTTTGGCTCTGCCAGTTAAAAGCAATGTGGCCTCATAAAGTTTTCCTAACCCTTCGAGGCCTCAGTTTCTCCATCTGTTGGATGAGGTAATAGTAATATCCTCTTAAAAAGGTTTTTATAGGAATAAATAATTATAAGTCTTCGGTGCAGCACGTAACAAGCTTTGAGTACTTGAAAAAGAAATCAATAGCTTGAAAATGAAAGGCAAATAATTAAATTTCTTGTAACCACCAGAAAAATTATATATATTTTTATATATTTACTTTGTTATTTGTCAAGCAAGACCTATTTCTACAGAGGGTGGCAAAAGCAGGTTTAGAATTATGAATATGCAAAACATGAAGTTTATTTTTGTGTTATTTATTAATTATTGTGTTATTTTTCATACAAACAACTGTAAACTTACCTTTGCTGACCCCGGTATTTACATCTATGTATATTCAGTTAGTATATCCTTGGCTGACTATGTTCTAAACACATGCATTTTAATTTTATATTTTCCTTAATTCACTCTTCCATGGGTAGCATAATTTAAGGAGTGCTAAAGGACAGGTAATTTCTATAAATATTTTTTCTTGCTCCTGCATTTAACTGGCTTTGAAAATTAGGCAACTTGATTTCTCTGAGTTGCCGTTTAGTTTTCACACAATGGGATGATAATGCCCGCTCACCTTAATGCATCAGTGTGGTGACCAAAATTAAATCTGCAAACTGTACTATGTGACATTGTAGAGAAACAGTTCATATATTTTTGTGGTGACTGACATCAACTTATTTAAAGTATGACATAAAAAATTACCTTTGTTCTCTAATATCATTTACCTTCTTTTTACTCTTTTCCCTCTATCCCACTTGTATCAGCCATCTTTCCTCTCCCCTACCAAAGTTTTCCTCAGGGGATTTTACAAATCCTTTGCAAGTCAAAAGTTTTTAAATCACCCTAGGAAGACAACACTAAATGCATGGAATGTTTTAAAATGAATTATGCTGTCTCCCACCCACTCTCATATCAAGAGAATTCAAATCATCCTGTTGTCAAAGACTAACTCAAATTATTCCACTTCTTAAGTTCTCTAATTCACTCAAATATTTGTTTTATGAATCTTTCTCTATATAAACACACACACACACACACACACACAAATAATCTTATATAAATAGGATCAAACTACACATATTCCTTTGTAACTTGCCCACGTAACAGAGTGATGAAATGTTTATAAACACAGGCATACATTGTTCTTTTAATTGGTTCTGCAGTGTTCTATTACAAGAATGCATTATAATTTAACATCTCTCATCACTGAGTAGGTTTTACTCTTATAAACAATGCTTCAGTGAACATCTTTGTGTATATATTATCATTTACTTTCATGTACTTGACTGGGATAAATTCCCAGGCTTAGAACTGCAGGGTCTAGAGGTTTTCATACCTAATTTGTGACGCATATTGCCGGATACTCTCTAAAGAGTCTTTAGTACTTTATAGTCCCACAAATAACATATGAGCTCACAAAGATGATGTATTGAACAATTTTTTCCTCTTTAGCAGTCTACTGAAAAAATATCTTATTATTTTTACTTGTGTTTTAAAAAGTAATAGTTATGGTAAGCATCTCTTCTTTTTTACTGGCATTCATATGTCTTTTATAGTATGAACTGTTTGTTCAGGCTGTCACCTCCATTAGGATATTTCTCTTTGTTTTAGTGAATTATAAGACTGTCTTTGTTAACCTTTTCCTTGAAAAATATGTTGTAATATTTTTCCAATATATCATTTATTTTAATATTTCTCATGGTATATTTTTCCTTATAGGAATTAAAAATTATCAATCTCTTAAATTATTTTTTTTCTGATTGATTAGCATGTGTGGAAAGGCTTTCCTTATCTTAAGATTATAAAAATATTTAGTCTATAAGAATCTATTTTTTTCATCCTTTATGTACTTTGCAAATGTTTATACAGACCATGCACATTATTGTGATATGGAGGAAAACACAGGAAGGTAATCATTTTAAGAACTGAGAATCAGGTTTTTGTCTAAATGGGAACATTTAACATGAAAAGTTACTTTTTAAGCTATACATGAGGATTTACAAATGATAGACTTCACAAGAGAATCTTACAATACTGACTGAAGGCCAGGCTGGCACAAAAAGGAGCCAGCTACTACCCATGATCTGAATTTCTCCCTGTATGGTTATTACAAGCAATCAAAGACACACTTAATGGGCACCGCTAATGTCCATGAGGTCAGTATCCAAATGTCCATTATTGAACTTACTACTCCTACAAGACCTTGAAATAGACCTGAAATAGTCGTGCTCTAGTATCTGAATAAAAATGCCACTATCAATGGTGGTCACTGGTGTCATTTTACGTGATTGCTGTTTGGGTGATGTGTATGGCACACAGCCCTATAAGGCATACAGGAAATTACAAAGTCAGAATAGTGTTAGACAGTGCTGGGCACTGTTTGAAGAGCATTTAACTGTTTACTTTTTTTCTTTTAGAGAAATAAATACTTCTTTCATGTGTTCTTTTCCTTTTTCCTCCTTCATTTAACAAACTGTATTATTTTATTTCCATCATCTGTGATAGGGTTATGTTCATAAATGAGAGAGAGTCTTTGTTATTGAGGTTCTAATTTTCTGGGAGAGAGGAAAAAATAATAGATCTTTTGAGTGTTATGGGGTAAGTGCTTTCAGAGCACAAAAGAAGGCAACCTAATTATGTTTAAGGGAATTAACGGGGGAAGCTATAAAGCTGGTTGGTCCTTCAACAGGGAAAACATAAGGTGACTATACCTCTTAAAAGTTTGAAGATGCATGAATGGTGCAAAGTAAATGTTCTCAAAATACCAGCAGAAACACCAGGAGAGTCGATCAAAGAGTTATTAAGTATTTCCTACATACTCAGCCAATAAAACTCTATAAACTGTATTTGGCCAATAAAAATATTTTAGTCCCTGTTATTAGCCCTCCTGGATAATCCTAGCCCTCATGAAGAAATTGTTTCTACAGGTTCTAGAAGCGAAAAACATACGGAAGTCATATTTTCAGGGGTTATGTAACTCATAATCTTTTTATTGTTAAAATAAAGTTTTAATAGAGGCTTCTAAAATAGGGCGTCTGTCAACTAGGTGACTTGATGTGAATAAACTGACTATAGTGGAAACGGAGTTCCTGGTGATCCCTTTGTTAAAGATATTGATGTATTTTTAATTTTAAACTGATGTAAGACTTTTTTTACACTAAGCCTTAACTTATCAAAACTGAAGCATTTCCCTGTATTTTATAACTGAGAATTCCAGAAGATGGGGCCCAATGGGACTAGCTCATGTACATGTTTTCTTAATCTTGAAAACCCAAGGGCTTTTATTGTAAATTTTTACATTCACATAGTGCTTGGTTCATATATGTATATGAATGCAAACCTGTATACCACTCCTGCATTCCATCCTTCCTGTCTATGAACTAAAATAAAAATAAATAAAGGTAAAAATTTAAGTGTAAATTTCCTCACTAATATGGGACATAGCTTGAATTAGGCAATGGTTTATTAGATATCAGGAGTAAAGCAACAAAAGAAAAAACAAACAAGTCTGACTTCATTGAAACTAAAAACTGTGTTTCAAAGATGCTACCTAGAAAATAAAAAGAGAACTGATGGAATAAGAAAAAAAAATTTGTAAATTCTAGCTGATAAAGAACTTAAAAAAAAAAACACTGCTTGTAGGGTCTAAAATAGTGCAGTCACTTTGAAAAACATTTTCACAATTTCTCAGGATGTTAAACACAGAGTTACCATATGACCCAGACATTCCACTCCTAGGTATATACCCAAGAGAAATGAAAACATGTCTGAACAAAAACTTGCACATGGAAGTTTATAGCAGCATCATTCAAAGCAGCCAACAAGTAGAAGCAAGCCAAATGTTCATCAACTTGTGAATGTATAAACAAAATATGGTATAATCTTTACAATGGAATATTATACAGAAGTTAAAAAGAATGAAGTATTTTTACATGCTACAACATGGATGAATCTTGAAAATGTTACTCTAAGTTAAATAAGTCATTCACTAAAGATCACATGTTGTATGAGTCCATTTACCTGAAATATCTAGACTAGTCATATAGTGACAGAAAGTTGATTAATGGTTTCCAGGGTCTAGGGGAAGGTAGGAAGGAAAGTGACTGTTAATGAGTACAGAATTTCTTTTTGGAGTGATGAAAATCTAAAATTATATAGCAGTCCTACGGGTACCACACTGGGTATACTAAAAATCACTGAACTGTATAGTTTGGAAGAATTATTTTGGTATCTGTGTGTATTGATAGTCATCCATCCATTCCCAGTGTGCCCTCACAACACTGAAAGAAGTTGCTTTATGTCTCAGATAGACATGGGTGAATCACAGAATTCAGTGTTTTGGGAGAAAACTTGAAAACATTTTTACTCTTGGCGAATGACTAAGTTTTCATGGCCTAATGAAAATTAGGTGGTGAATTGAAAAGAAAGAAGATGCTTAAAAGAGAGGCTGACTAGGTAGAGGTGTTGGAGTCAGCATTTATAAAATACACAGTTTTTCAAGGGTGTGTTACCCTGGCGCAGCGGCTCTTCCTTCTTAACTCTCTTTGGCTGAATCTCACCATCCCCACTTCTTCCAATGCTGAGGAGTTTCCAAACTTCAACCTCCTTTTTATGCTCTAAGCCACACATGTAAATGCTTGAATGAGGTCTAGCTTCTTTGGGAAATGTATAGTTACAGAAGTGTAGTTAAAATCAGTAACCTAATCCCCAATAGCCAACCCTGTTTTTGCTCTCCTGATCTTGCTGTGTGAATGAGTGAAAACGAGTGGGAAGCAAATGGAAGGAAAGTAACGCTTGCAAATCAATAAAATTTTCCTTACTTTGGCAAGGAATAGAAAAAGGTATTTATTTAACTTTCCCTAAACTCTGAAATCCCAGGAGTGCTGGGGCCAGTTTTTCAGGGTATACTGAAAGGTTACGGTATCTATATTTATACATTACAAAACATTTTAGGAACTAATAGTACAGCCCATTGCTGTTGTACAATTAATTAGTAATTGTTGTAATCTTTTAATTATGATAGAATAAACATTGACTTCATTCAAATATTAAAATCTGTAAATAAAATAACACATTTTTTGGAACCCTATATAATAACCTCTAATGTCTTTATTTTTATCCTCATTTGTTCATTTATTTATTCAGAAAATATGTGAGTATCTACATTATGCATATTGCTATGACAACTGACTCATATTTTTTATAAAATACATTTATGAAAATTTTAATGAAGGGCACCAGTGTCTTAAACAGGAAACCACCCTGTAAATCTAAGTATCATTTTCTAAACCTCAGGAAGTATTTTTGCATTCAGATACTTAACGAATGTTACATGGTGCCCTGGCTGTTGTGGCTCAGTTTGTTGGAGCATCATCCCATAAACCAAAAGGTTGCATGTTTGGTTCCCAGTCAGGGCATGTACGGAAGGCAACCAATCGATGCTTCTCTCTCACATGAATGTGTCTCTCCTTCCCCTTCCTCCCTCTCTAAAAGCAATAAAAAAAATGTCCTCAGGTGAAGATGAAAAAAATTTTTTAAATGTTACATGGTAATAAAAAGCTATCTAATTTAGGTGAGCATGATAAAGTGTTTTTTCAGCTGAAACAAGTCTCCCCTTGAGCCTACCCTTTCCTTCTAAGCCAAAGGTGATCCCCAGCTCATTTTAAGGTCCATGTTCTACCTTGGGTAAAAAGAGCAACTTTACCAACCACAAGGTAGAGCCCAAAATCTTCACAGAATCCTAAAGCTCGTTTTCAAAGAAATTTTTAATTTGCATGTAATATTTGGTCTTAGCCTGTGTGAAAATGCAAGCTTCAGAGTTAGGTGTATTATATATTTAAGCGTTGGGCTCTCTCTAGCTATTTTAAATATATATTTATAGATTTACTTTATTAAGGGATACATTAAAAAGCACAGAATGTAAGCATTTTAAATGCACAACTTGATATGCATATATTCTAGTCACTTTATAGATATCTTTTAAAAATTCTCATTTTTCAGTCTCTCAGATTCACCCATTTTTTTATCATCCTGATTGCATCCATTCACTGATTCACTCATTCATTCATTCAGTGTATATTTAATGAATGCAAACACGTGCCAAGCACATGTGAAGGACACATACAATGTTTACATCATAGAAGAGCAGTAAACAATAATAAACAAGAACATCTCAGAAAGTTGTAAGTCAATAAAGAAAATAAAATGGAAGAAGGTGAAATAGTAAGTGGGTTGGGGTTAGGTGTCATGAGGAGGGACTCATATATCAGAACCCTGATAACAGAAGGAAGAGCCACACAAAAGTTTGAAGAAGAAGGTTCTAGCCTCTGAGGTGGGAATGTATTGGCTCATTCAAAAAACATGGACCAGAGAGGCTGGAATACAGAAAGAGAGAGAGGCAGTGATCTGTGATAACATAGATGGGGAAGCCAGTACAGGGCCAAGTCACTGGGCTCTTGTTAAATAAAGTTTGGATTTTAGTTTGAAATGCCGAGAAAATCTGTTAGGTTTAATATAGGAGAGTGACATGACTTGATTTATATTCTTGGAAGTTCACTTTTTGTGTCATGGGCAAACTTAGATGACGGGAAACCAATTAGGTCATTTATAAGTCTATCATGGTGCTGGGACAAACGTGCAACCAATGGAGATGGAGAAAAGTGAACATTCTAGATGCAACTTGGACATGGAGGCAATAGGCCTTCTTGAGAAATGGGATGTGGGGGTGGTGGTAGGTGGTGCTGAGGGAAAGGGAGGAATTAAGGAAGATACCCAGGTTCTCACTATACCAACAGGGAAGGTGGTGTTGTCATTTATAGAGCCTTAGATTGCTGGGAAAGGAATGAATTTAGAACTGGGGAATATCATCTTCTGCCTCGCCTGCCTTGCCTGCCTTGCCTTTCTTGTTGATGTCTACCTTCTGGCTTGTTCCCAACAATTTATCCTAGAAAAATCTCATTTAGCAAAACTGATCAAAAAAAAAAAAAAAAGAGAGAGAGAGAGAACAAACTTTAAATGAATCAAAAATCAAGGAAAACCCTGAAATGGCTTTCAAAATCTTGTCTTAAAAATAGGTTCAGGGTTGCCCTTGGTTGGGTGGCTTGGTTGGTTGGAGCATCATCCTGTATACAAAAAAAAAAAAAAAATTAAAATAAAAAAAAAAAGGTCGTGGGTTCAATTCCTGGTCAGAGCACATACCTAGGTTGTGGGTTCAATCCCTAGTCAGGGTAGGTACATTGAGGAGGCAACTGATTGATGTTTCTCTCTCACCTTGGTGTTCTCTCTCTCCCCTCCCCCTTCCTCTCTCTAAAAATCAATGAACATATCTTCAGGTGAGAATTAAAAAAAAAAAGGTTCAGGGACCATAATTGTTTGGGAAGAATTCTGTCCATTTATCATGGCAAAGATAAATTTTACATTTAATAATATAGAAATAATGACATAGACCTTTATTATTTTATGAAATTATCAAGTCCCTCATTCAAAGTCTGACAAAGCTTACAAAAGTACAAGGAGCATAGACCATCTCATCTGGAAATATAAATGTAAATATTCTAAAAAGAATAGTAATACTTTGAGTTGGAGAGGGTAATAATAATTAAATAGTATGAATTGTACTACTAACCTAATGCTGATTAAGTATTTATCCTGTGTCAGTTGCCTTTTAAATGTTTTCTGTATATTAGTTCTTTGAGGGAGGTGCTGTATCTTCACTTTTTCAGGAGAGATAGCTAAGACACACAGAAGTGAAGTTGCTTGTTCTATTTTACACATCTAGGATGGTACACTTGTTTTTTCCAAATCTTGGAGGAAGCATTGAGTAGTTCAATAAATGGTGATGAAATAATTTTTTAACTATTCAGAAAGATTATTTTAGATCTTTTTACTGTATCACAAATCATACTGATGTTCAAATATAGAGTTAAATGTAAACAACAGAACCATCATGATGAAACTACAGGTACATTTTTAGGTCATATTAGGAAAGGAAAACAACGGGGATTAAAACCAAATTAAAAGTAATGTGACAAACTGGGAATAATATTTGACAAAGAGAAAGGTTAATACTTTTAATATAAACAAAGATCTTACAAATCAATAAAATGGAATAATAATCAGTAAAAGCACAAAATATAGGTACAAATATGTTAGTCATAGGATATACAAGGTCTGTCCAGAAGGTATCCAGCCATGTAATCTGAAAAATAGAGACATGTACTGAAGAAGATACAAGAAACATTGTACATAGGACAATGATGCCTCAGTCCACTTCAAAGTAGGCACCTTGGGACCTCACATAGTTCTCCCAGTCACCATCAGCTGCCCTGCTGTATTTTCCTGAATCTCATTGACGGTCTGAAATCTATTCCCTTTCAAAGGTAATTTTAAGTTTTGGGACAGGTAAGAAGTCGCCAAATGCCAATCTAGGCTGTAAGGGAGCTGAGTCACCTGGGTGATTTGATGTTTTGCCAAAAAACTCTGCATGAGACATGATGCATTGTTGTGATGAAGCTGCCAATCACCAGTTGCCCATTGCTGTAGCCTTCTGAATCATCTGAATAGTTTCCATGGAGGAACGTTCAAGTTTAACACAAAATCTGATGCAGATTCATTGCTCTACTCACTCAGTCATTTTGAATGGGATGGCCACACAGTACACATGCTCACTCAAAAGCATCTACCACCCCTACTACTAGTACAGTAAAGTCCTCAATGTTCACACATGTGCATTCTAGCCTACTCTGCTTGGCTGCCATGTTACAACAGTATCATGCAAACCATTCTCATTATATTAACTTTTTTCAAACAGACCTCATATACCTTAATGAAACGCTAGATGCAACTGGTAGACTGGTAGATGCAGCAAGCCCTTGAATGATGTCATTCTTTTTATAAAGTTAATGAGATGCTGTAGAAACTTAACTCCTATTTATATCAATTAACATATGGTAAGGTTGGTTTCATTATATTTTATTTTGCTTAAAGTCACAGAACTTGATGATGTTAAGAGAGGATGTGCTGTATTCAATGAGAGGAAGTTAACCAATCAATCAAGTAAATTATGTTCACAGAATATTATGCAACTCTTAAAATGGTATTGATACTGCGGAAGAGCACTTCTTGTCAATGGAAATATGATATGTTAAGGGGAAAATCATTTTCAAAATGGGTATACTGCATGTTATTGATTGGAGTCAATGCGTCAATGTATGATTTGTGTTCACGCATGCAGACATACACTCACAATATACAACGGATGTTGTTACTTAGTTGTAAGTATGAAGGAAAATTGTTTTCTTTTTTATATTTTAAATATTTTCCAATATTCTATATTGTGATATGTCTATTTTAAGAAGGGGGGGGTTATAAGTTTATATAATAAAATTAAATGTTATTTTAAGCCTTACTTATTATTTCCACATTTAATGAATCTTCATAAGTCTCTTTTTCTTTTTTGTATATTCACTAAAAAATAATTCCCCAATGAAATTTATAATAAATATGTTCAGTAGCTAACAAATCCTCTGCCCACAAAGCAGAATACCCAAGACATTTGTGTTACACAACTTTGGAGGACATCCTCAGATCATATTATAAAATATAAAATTCTATATTATATTCCACAAGGAATAAAAGTCACTCATGGAATATATATGAATGGCCCCTCTCAAGTCATGCAACTGAGGGTTAGGTGCTATAAGACATTTCCTAGTATTTATTTTAAAAGTCTGATTTATATTCTTTCTGTCTCTTTTATAATACTCTTAGACTATAATAATGATAGGCAACAAATAATGATTTCCCTTGCTCTGTCTGCAAATAGTTAGAAACTATTGTTTCACTCATCAAGATACTCTACTAAGAAACTTTCTATCACCAGCCCTGGAATCACAGTTTAATGGATACTCTATTATTCATATATACTCAGGGAACTTTAGTAATTGTGTAATTAAAATATATAATATCAAATGTGTCTAGAAAAAAATTAGTGTATATTGAAAATCAAATGATAATGGATTGGGGAATTTTTTAATTTGCAGGTTCATAGTCTAGACTATCATGTGCAAAGCACTTGCATTTCAAAGGGCTTTCATTTACATTAAACTGTCTTTTAAAATTTTCTTAAAAAGTCATGTAACATAAAATTTACCCTTTTTTAAAGTGAAGAATTCTGAGGCATTTAGTGTGCATTTACAATGCTGTGCAACAACCACCTCTATCTTGTTCCAAAATATTCCAACATTCCCAAGTAAAACCTGGTGCCCTAAGTAGTTAAAGTTATTTACTTTTACCTGTCTAACAGATGATCATAAAAATGAAAGCTGCTAATTCTAAATGGTGGAATTACTAGTTAGTATTAGCTTAAAATAATTATCTACAAAAGTGGTTCTCAAACTTGAGTGACTATCAGCAGCACCTGCAGGGCTTGTTAAATCACACGTTGCTGGGTCCCACTCCGGAGGTGCTGGTTCACTAGGGTTCCTAAGTGATGCTGATGTTGCTGGACTAGGGACCACACTTTGGTAACCAGTGGTCTATAAACTCAGAAACAGCAGAATTGACAAGCTCTGACTCTGTGTTTAAGTCCCGCTCCTCCTTGGAGAGAGAGCAAATAGCTCATTTGGAGCCAGCTGGTGATGCTAAAACCCATCAGCGTGGATTACCCAAAAGGCTGTTTGAACTACATCTCCTAGTCCCACTTCAGGGAAAGTGCAAATGTTAACCTAATTTTGGATTGAAGCCACTTTGAAAACAAACATGGGGTTTAGCTACAGATTTAGAGGGTTGTATACAAAAGAAAGGCTCTTGATTCTTGGCGAGTTAAAGTAATGGGCATGGGAGACCCTTAGGGTCTCTATGTTCTGCTTTGAAGAAAGAAATACACAAGCTCGACACCATGGTTCTCATCCATTCCTAACACCTTGGATGGCTTGCAAAGACTTGGCCATAAGGGAACAGGTCAAACTCCACAAAAGAACTGCCAGTTTCTGGGCCCAAAGCATTATGATGTCAAGAATCTCAGCTTCAAAAAGTCAGGAGGCTAGACATAGTATGTGTAATGCCTAACATTGGTTTTTAAAAATAACTCTTTATTTTTTTAACCTTAATTTTTATTAAGGTATACAATAAATAATAGGTGATTGATGTGTACAACTTTGGTAAGTTTTGACATATGTATATAGCCATGAAACCATTACCATAATCAAGACAGTTTAAATATCCGTCACCCCTAAGATTTCTTCGGGTCCTTTTATAATCCCTTCGCCTTGTACCTCCCCATCTTCTTATCCACCAGAAAATCACCAATATGTTTTTTATCACTACATATTAGTTGGAATTTTCTAGGATGTTATATAAATAAATTTATACAGTAAACACTCAAAAAATTAAGTCAATGAGCAAAAAAAAAAAAAGAAAACCACGAAACAACCCCAACAAAATCACTTAGAGCACTTCCTTCCTCAAAAAATTAAGTCAATGAGCAAAAAACAAAAAAAAAAACCAAAAAAAACACAACAAACAAAAAACCCCCAACGAAATCACTCAGAGCACTTCCTTCCTCAAAAAATTAAGTCAATGAGTAAAAAAAAACAAAAACAAAAAAAAATACAACAAACAAAAAAACCCCAACAAAATCACTCAGAGCACTTCCTTCCTTTACATAACAAGTACACTAAGGGATTAAACCTTGGATGAAAATTAAATTTATTTTTGCTAGAGCATTTACCCTGTTTTTCACAGATAATAGATCTTTCATTCTCTATAGTTTCAGAGTCCTTAATACAGTGCAAATGGTCCTATATAATAATACTTTAATAGCGAGTTTTGTTTCTGGGGCTTTTTGAAGGCAAGGTGTGCTGAGGACAAAAAGATAAAATGAAATTAAAAACACTGGACACTCCCTAGAAGAAGAGTTTCCACTGCCTTGGACCTCAGCTCTCCATCGGGTAAGCATTTAGAAAACTTCTACTGCTTGGAAAGCACCGGAAAAGTTCTCAACTAAGATATCAGCTTTGCACTGTTCTTGTAGTTTCTCTTTTATAAGCCACATAAATTAAACTCTGTTTTAAAGAAAGGCCTGCATATTTGACATAACTGTAATTAAAGCAGTTTAACTTGCAGCACACAGGTTTTCAAAATCATTAAGAACAATAGATCAAGAAGAGAGAGCATAATTTCAAATTCTTCTTTTAAAAACTAGCTCTGCTTCCACTTTCAGTGAAGGAAGCTTTTCTGTTAATATTCTTTGACCTGAATACAGTCCTCTATTCAAATATGATTGGTTTCAGCTAGAATCTATAACCTCTGGTTAACTGTCATGTATTACACATTTTGTGGACAAAATGCATTTGGACAGGGATAGATAAATCCATTCACGTTAATTCACCATTGACATTCACTGTTTAACTCAATTTTCAGTGATGATATTCCTGGCATTTCAGTAAGTCCATTTTAATTAATATCTCTACACCCCTTTAAATACCATTTTCCATTTTATATGCCAACTTTAAATTAAGGCAGTTTAAGATTTGTTATAAGAGTCTCTCTTCTGGGATTTCTAAGAGTCAACCTTCCCTTTCATTTGATGATTTAAAAAAAAACAACAAACCTTGGCATCAAACATTCTACTTTATATAGAACATTACTATGGATATTAGGAAATTATACTTTGTTTCCTATGGTCAGCTTTCAAATTAGTCACCTCTGAAAACTGCTACTTTTATTCAATAGTTTATTTTGCATTTTTTTCCATTACCATTTTATACTCCCTCTTTCCTCTTCCACCTTTACTCCTCCCCCTACCTCCCTGTAGTCACCACACTGTTGTCCATGCCCATGAGTGCTTTCACTTTTTAGCTAGACCTCCACCCCGTCAACCCCCAGCCCCCCTACCCGACCTGTCAGCCTGCTCTCTGAGTCCGTTTCTACTTTGCATGTTTAGTTTGATCATTACATTCCACATATGAGTGAAATCAGGGAAATTCCATGGTGTTTGTCTTTCTCTGACTGGCTTATTCCACTTGGCATAGTGTTCTCTAGGTCCATCCATGCTGTTGCAAAGGGTAGCTCTTAATTCTTATCTGATGTAAGATTAGAAAAGGCAGTGCCCCCATATAAATGTGTGTTCAGTCACAGGAGATATCTTTAAGCCTGGAACTCATGCAGTCCTAGGAGATGAAGTGGGGACTGGGCTGGAGTGGGGGGTGCTGGGAAGTGGAAAGGAGGGCGGGAGCCTGGAAGCAAGTAGCTATTGTGCTTCCAGAACAGGCCTGGTCTTAAAGCAAGGGAGGCCATGCCAGGTAACACTCAGAGGTGTAGATGAATTTTTCTATCTTAACTTGGCTCCTAATGAATGGCCAAAAGCTTTCCAACAAAGAGGAATCCCTCCACTTTACTCAGGTACAAAGAAACTAGCTCAGGGACATTGTAATCTAGGGATAAACAACCTGGGTGGGTCTGGCTTTGTCCTTACTAGCCCTGCAAAGGGGACAGTGATTCAATTTTTCTATTTCCTTAGCTGAACAAGGAGTCAGAGAGCACTTACCTCAGAGGCTTTACTTAGCATAAAGATTTGTACAAGTTCGTACCAAGAAAGTGCTCAATAAATTTTAGTTTTTAACATTGCTTTTCACAAGATGCCCTTCTTGACCCAACTCTAAGCCCTCTAGATCTTCCTTAATCTTGGTGTCTTGTGAGGACTGTATCAACCACTTGGAGCAAGAATTTTGCCAAGTCAGTTTAAGGAGAGCTCCCCATACCTTAATACCTGATCACCCTCAATGTCTGATCAAATTCTTCATGTCCTACCCTTGGTATCAGATCACCCTGGCTTGTCTTCAAAAAGAATCATTTCAAATCAGTTTGGCCACCATTCCCCCTTACGCCTGATGTTTCCACCAAGTAATTTTCCACTCACTGATCCCACCCTGCTCCTTGGGTATAAATCCCCACTTGTCCTTGCTGTATCCAGAACTGAACTCAGTTCCATAGTGACAGTCCCTTTCTGCTATTGTAATAGTTCCTGAGTAAAATTTGATTTCATCACTTCAACACCTGCCTGGCTCTGAGGTCTTTAACATTGCTGCTAGTTAAATAACATTATTATTTAAAAATCAGGGCTTTATATACATTTTCCTGTTGGGCATGACAACTTTGGGAAATGAATTAAAAACTAAATCCATTTCTCTGTTCTCTCTTTACTTAATTTGGTATGTTTAGGTTAGTTTTAGTCTCATTAAAAGTCTTCTATTTCTCCTTGTATTTTGCACAGGCTTACTAATTGTCTGTTAAAAAATCTGTGTTTTTATTTTGCACCCAAGAGGTCAATACATACTCTTGAATGAAAATTCGCAGGCACATCTTAAAAAAAAGCATCCAAGTGCTAGATAGAACATGGGATATAGAATGTAAGACACTCTTTTAAAACAAATCAAAGGTTACGATAAAAATTCATTCCCATAAAAATGTATGTTTAAGCACCCAATTTGACAGAGGAACTTTGTTTTCTAAGAAGGAGCCAGATGAAAGCTTAATGTTTAATGGCTACAAGATACACTTGGTTAAATATCCTATTTCTAAAAGAGGTAATTTATTTGCTGTTCTAGTTATAGGATTTATTGAAAGCACTGAGCTCTTACTGATATAAATGTCTTAAAACTATTCTTTTTTACTTCCTCAAAGACATACGAAGGGATTCTTGCAAAGCCAGGCATAAAAATTATATTAAAAAGAGTGAAGAGTCAACAGTGCTCTCAGACAGCTCACCTCAGTTAACAGGTCCCAAGCTGCGACTCCAAGTGCAGCTTGTGGACCATTGGCATTGTGTCTGCTGGGATGCGAGTGGGAATGCAGAGTCTCAGGTCACCTCTGACCTTCCCAATCAGGATTTTTGCATCTTAACAAGAACCCCAGGTGACTTGTATGCACATTAATGTTTGAGAAGCCCCGACCTACAGGGATCCATATTTTTAACTTTGGTCCATCCCTGGTGTTTCAGGGACACTCCATCCTCTCTCCCCTAATAAATTAGAGAAAAGAGCACAACTAAGCCCAAAGGCGAAGATGGTGACAAACGGTGGTGGTTCAGCGCAGATGTCCTCAGGACCTGCCCAGAGCACTCTGGAGGCCAAGTGGTTTCCCCGCGTTGACCTATTATGAAGGCTGACATCACTCCCAAGACGCTTGTCCAGTATGGGTTGTTTTGTATCAGGGTGTTTGTGCCGGAGCCCAAGAGTTGGGGAAAAGGGACCTTCCCCCAAATATATGTTCCTGTTTCCTGACTGGAAAGGGGTGAGGGGAATTATAAATGTCAGAAACACAGTAGTCCTGAAAATATGTAAGTTCATGAAATTAGCTATATTAGTCAGCTAAGGATACAATACCAAAATATCACACTTGGTTGCTTATACAGAAGAAATGATCTTCTCACAGTTACGGAGACCGAAAGTCCAAATCATGGCATAGACCAGTTTGGCTTATCCTGAGGCCTTTCTCCATGGCTTGCAGATGGCTGACTTCTTGCAGTATCCTCACATGGCCTTTTCTCTGTGTTTGTACATCCCTGACCTCTCTTCTTATAAGGACATCAGTGTTCGTGGATTAGGGCCTCACCATTATGACCTCATTTCACCTTAATTACCTCTTTAAAGGCCCCATCTCCAAGTATAGCCACATTGGGAGTTAGAGCCTCAATGTGTAAGTTTTATGGGAGACACAGTTCAGTGCATGGCATCAACTATGTACTTAATAAAACAGGAGTCCTGGTTCCATACAGAATTAAAAAATAATCAAGTTAGAAACAAAAGCCAAGCCAATTTATAAGCATCACATGATGGAAAAACAGATCACTCTGGCAACCCGTATCAATGTTCCCCTAAATAATTTTGATAGCTTTTTCTTTTATTTCTCCACCTCCTCTGGGGGCCTCTTCAGGCCAGGTACCGTGCCCAAAGCTATGCTTTAAATGTATTTGAACTTCACAACAATTCCCAGTGCAGAGCCTTACATGAACAATCATGTATTGAATCATGTCTCATATATGTCTCAATGACTTTCTGAATGAGAGTTATTGCTGTTCCCCCAATACCAAAAGGACATTTTCAATACAAGATAGTCTGGTGCAAACTTAGTTTCAAAATTTTTATTTTGGTGGAGGTTGGGGGAGATTATGTCAAATCTTACAGTCACAAAATTGGAAGTGACCTGAGTGGTCTCCTCATTCAACATTTCTGTTTTACAGTGTTGGTCTGAAATATCCAGAAATGTTTAATAACTAGCCCATGGCTACTTAAGAAAAACTAAAATCTAGGCCATCTGACTTTATATGCTACTTGCCTCTGGAAATGTATCAGTTATATGATACACACAAACACGACTAATTTGAAAACTTTATTATGGCAGGTAAGAGAGTTATAAGCTTTACCACAATGACCATAATGTACAACTGTGTGATTTCTTCCTATGCAAGCTTGCAGGGATGCTGTAAGTACTCTTGAAAATAGAAAGAAAAAAATAGAAAATACAAAACCCAGAGTCTCATGATGTCCTCAATATGAAATGGCTCTGGTCTCTTGTTTGCTTTACTCGTTTTCCTTAACTCTTTGGCATGCCAGAGGCCTCTTGGGATAAGCTGGTATATATTCTCATTAAAATTTCCTTCTTGTTTCAGTCATTATGATATTATTATATAAGAAAGAAAAATCAAAGTGCCACATGCATCCCTATGAGGGTCCCTGAGGCAGGCAACGTTCA
Source organism: Pteronotus mesoamericanus (assembly GCF_021234165.1). Classification (NCBI taxonomy): domain Eukaryota; kingdom Metazoa; phylum Chordata; class Mammalia; order Chiroptera; family Mormoopidae; genus Pteronotus; species Pteronotus mesoamericanus. The sequence continues at coordinate 27,411,321 of NW_026555105.1, read as the reverse complement.
GAACAGTGCTGTACATGATCTGATAATTGTTTTAATCCCTACTAATTAATAATAACACAACTCATTTAGTATAAGCCCTGAGAGAATTCTCTATTGCTACTGCTCTAAGCTAAGTAGATCCTACATCATCCCCCTTTGAATTCTAAACAGTTTTTATGTTTGACAGCTCTGGCATTAATTCTCACCAATAGCAAAGAAAGAAGATCATCTTTTGTTCTTCAAATTTTGGCATGATTTTTACATACTAAATAACACTTCTGGTAAGTAAGAATATTTTCATCCATTAAAAGACATTTTTAGGCCTGAAAATTTAATACAAATATAATCATTATATAACTTACACCAAAAAATATCCTCTAGCTTTTCACAGGCTCCTAAATGAAAACATACCAGCTGATGTTGGGATCCGTAGTTCAAAGATTCCACGGTGTATTTATATGAAGGTCCCTGCTTAATAGTTTAGACTTTTAAGTTAGTACCATAGTTCTGAATTTAATACCACAGTTCTGAATTTAGAAATTAAAATTTGTGAACCTGAACAAAAAGGTGAAGTGGGGTCAAGAATAGCACTGCTTTTACAGACAAAGGTATACATCTAAGCGAATCTTAAATTGTCCTTACTCTAATTTACCTCAAAGTGAATTTTGCAGAAAATGTGTAGGGGAGATCATTTAAGTTGGCAATTTTAATATTCCAAGTTTTTCCTGTTTGTGAGTGGCCACTGAAGCCTATGACATGTTGGGATTTGTCACTGTGAATATCATCAGACTTTGTAAGGCCATAAGTTAGTGAGGCAATTAGCAAGCCTGGCCTAGACACTGGCCCAACAACTGCTTTTACATGCAAATTTGTTTTTCTTTACTCCTTATTATGTTGATAATAAATCTGCTACCATCACTAAACAACTTTGTTTCTTTGTGAAAAATATGACTGGAAAAAAAGCCAAAGGCTAGTAGTGTTGGTGAAGCAATCCAGAAAGATGATTCTTGAGATACATTTTTGTGATATCAAAGGCATGTCAACATTATAGGTCATATTGCTTTTCAAAAAGTCAGATAATGGAATCAACGTAATAAAGTGTCTTTCACCCAATTTAACTGACATGATTAGTCAATGAGCCTTGCTTATTCATTCAGGTCTGAACGCATTCATTCAGCTCTGGGGTTGAGGGTAGAAGAGAGAAGCCTTGCTGAGTTTCATCATGTAAAGTCTCCAATCACGGTCAATTACAATTTGTCAGTGTGAATCACTAAATACGGAGTTGAAAAAAAAATGAGCAAAATCAGCTTTTGGGAGCTGGTGTGAGTTGGTTCCGGCACAACACTGTCTACAGCACCCACAGCTTCTTGCCTACCCTTGAAATTCAAGCTTTGTTGTCAATGTAACTGAATGATAGTTGAGATATAGAAGTTTGCAGAAGAGGAGTCCAGAGGTCCTGAGCTGGGTGCTGGAGTGGATTGGAATCCAGTGTTAAGAAAGACATGGTTGCTCTGAAGGAGTTTTTATAATCTGACAGGAAGGATAAAGTATGAAAACCATGAAGAGGTATTAATAAACTGTCAAACTTGTATTGAGAGGAAGCAATAAGCTTCATTCTAGAGGAGCTGGAGAGATTTCATGGAGACAGTGTACAAATCTGACTTTAAAGAGAGGAAACAATAAAAGGAGAGAAAGCAATAATTAGAAGAATGAATGCTACTTGGACACCTGGAGTTTGTGAGAAGCAGGGGTCACCTAAAATTTAGGAAATAGCAGAAGTAATATGCTCCTTCAGAAGCATCTTAGCATTGGGACTCAGAGGAGAGGGACTTCTGGTACGTGACAACTCACTTGAGACTTGGTACGTGACAACTCACTTGAGACTTGAGGGAAAGAGAAAAAGCACCCAGGTCAAGAAAGGTAAAAACCTGATATTTCAAAAAGGAGGTAATATAATAATATGATCAAAGGCTGGGAGACATGAACTGACTTCATATGCCACGAAGTAGAAACTGTTCAGTGTTAATGCAGTGAAATGTGTATAGAGCATTATGCAAAGAGAAGAAATTGTAGATCCTCCCAACTCCATTCCATCTTGAATAATTCTGCAAGTCTAGTCTAAGGATGAGCCAAACTGACATCTTCTGAGCTGTGCACATTTCGGGATCAGTAAATTGGAGCTCTGCCAATGAAATCTGTCCCTGTTACAGGCCTTGCTCATGTGACAGCGTGGTGGCACTGGCACGTGAGAGGCATCTGAAATGATCTAGATACAGGTCCTAGAACACACATCTAGATATGCACTTGGAAGAGCAGTGCTGAGAGCTTTGGAAGGATTTTGTCCCCAGTAAGTAAAAAAAAAGGCCCAAGGATCACATTGAGAACGTGGCCATAGCATGGCTAACAGAAACCAGTGGGAGCAATGGGAGGGTGAGCTCTTCTGAGTAGAAGTAGCAAAGGGCTAATGATTTCTTGGCAATGATGGGAGGCTAAAGATGCTTGAAATAGGAATCAAGGGATGCTATCACTAGATTAATCCTGCTGCTGTTCAGGAAAACAATTCTTCCACCAAAACATGAAAATCCAGGAAGATCTATGGTGTAAGGTCAGAATGTGGTTACCTAATGGTGGAGAGGTAATTGAGGAAGCTTTTGCTGGCGTACTAGAAATGCGCTGTTGCAATATGGGTGGTGATCCCATGTATGTGGAGGAGCAGTCTATAAGTTCATTAAGATGTATACCTAAGATTTACTTACTGTACTCTATGAAAGTTATACCCAAATAAAAAGTAAAGTTTAAGGAGGAAGAAACTAAAGATGAGGTATTCACAATTCTCAGTCCTGAGTTCTACTGTGGACATGCTTTATAGATTCACGATATATTTATCGAATTTCCACTTCGCACAAGGTACCACACCAGTTGCTATTCCTTCACAGTTTAGATATCATCAGATTTTGCCACTTGATTTTTATCTTCTTTGTATGATCTTTCCTCATTTAAAAAAACTTGAAGTAAAAAAGGTACTCAAAATGATTATTAATAAACCAACTCCAGACATCTTCTTCCTGCAGTCAATTTACAAATGCAGATGGAAACCAATATTGTTTTTCTCTGCTAGAGTGCTTCATTTCATTTCTCTAAGGTCCTTATATTTGTGCCCCAGAAACACTCATTTAAATGCAGGTGTGGGGATGCATAAGCTTCTTAGCAGTGACTCAGAGTGCTGACGGACCCCTTTTTATGATTTTTCCAGACAGAGAAGAATGGTTCAGCATGTTAACTAGCTACAAATGGTATGATTCAGACCTAAATGGTTGTGCCACATGAGCCTAGTCCCACTAAATTTCTCTACCTTAAATGTCATGTTAATACACTGGAATTCTTTCAACTCAGTTAAATAAAAAAGTATCCAAAGTTCAAAATGCAAAATTGAAAACTCCCCTTTGAAGGATTTTGAGGTTACTACTAGGGGTGCAGAAGGAAATGAGGGCAAATTACCTTATGACATTCCAGAAAGCTCAAAAATGAAAGGGATGCTCTTTGTTCAAAGGAAGCACAAAGATCATTAATGTTCTCTCAACCATTTGTTAGTTTAGTATGTGATGTGTACTAAAGAGCATGCGTTTATACCATGGAACTTCTCCTTAGCCAGGTATGTTATCTCATGTCCCCTGGAAGCAGAGCCTCAGTGGATGATTCTTAAGCCAGGGATTCATTGAGGGAGGCTTTCAGGGACTACATATATGGGAATAAGCAAAGCAAGATGGAGCAGAAGAAGCAAGTGAGCAAAGATGGGGTTTCAACTGAAGACTAGTCTCAGCCTGATCCCAAAGGGAGTTCTGAGGTGTGCGTGGCACCACAGCACTCCCAACCTTAGGAAAAGGCATCAAAGGTAACTTTGACACCACTCTCAGTCGTGGTCATTGGCTACAGGCCATCCCTAGGTGTCATTACCTAGGGTGTCATTACCTCCCATGAATTTCTAGTCAAGGCAGCACCCGGCAACTGAGGATAATTCTCAGGAAAAGGGGGTATTCTCTAAGTTGGTAGTATCTAACACACACAGCATCTGCAGGATGGACCCAGTCTTAGTAAAGGGACGGAGTGGGGCACCAACTGAATTGACATTGGTTTTGCCCTACAATGAAATATCTGCCAAACTTTTTCAAGTCAGCTTATGGCAATGGTGTGCTGAAAAATGACTGAAAACCACCTCTGGGCTTGGGCGTAGAGAAGAGAAGCCTTGATTTATAGCATTAGCTGAGTTCCATCATGTAAATTCTCCCATCATGGCCAATAACAATCTGTCAGTGTGATCCACTAAATATGGAGTTGAGAAAAAAAATTCAGCTTTTGTGAGCTGGTGTGAGTTGGCTCTGGCACAACACTGTCTACAGCACCCCCACTTTCTTGAATACCCTTGCAATTCAAGCTTCGCTGTCAATATAACTGAATGATAGTTGAGATATAGAAATTTGCAGAAGAGGAGTCCAGATTTCTCTAATTCAAATTTCTGAGCTCAGACGAATACTCAATAGCTCTTCTTTGCAGGTGGTATGGCACAGCAGACCTAGGGTAACCAACCATCCTGACTTGCCTGGTACTATCTCAACTTTGGCATTGAAAGTCCCTCTTTCATCCCAGGAAGCTCCTCAGTCCCAAGCAAACCTGGATTGTGAGTCACTCTAGCATACCCCATCAAGTGCTACATCTTTTAACACCTTTTCTCCCTGGTTGTCCATAGTTATTGTCAGAATCATACATCATAATGTTTAGCTCTATTCCAATTAAAACTTTGTCTGTTAGTCACCTTGAACTCAGGATATCCAAATTTGAACTAATTACCTTTCTTCCAAAACTTATTCCTTATAACCATTTCTGAACCATCCATGCAAGACTTTGAGGGTCATCCTAAGTTCTCTCATTTTCAACTCCTATACCTAACTGGTCACCAAGTCACTTTGTTTACAGCCATTGGCCAGAATTAGTCTTATGTCTACAATTTAACTGCAAGAAGACCTGGGGAATATTGGGAAGTATGTAGGGCACTTAATTAGCACAGTGGTCTCAGCCACATGAATACCTACTATGGAGTGGACCCATCATTAGGTGCTGACCAATATGTGAAATAAACGGATCAGACCCCTATCCTCCAAGGGTTGCAGTACTCCACAGAAGAGGCTGAATAACCTTTTAAAAATGCAGGTTGTTCATATTACTTCTCTGCTTAAAGAGGCCATTGATCATTCCTCATCATTGGTGGGGTAAAGCCCCAACTCCTTAGTATAGCATTTAATAGCTTCCTTGATCATTACCTACTTCCTGCTTAGCCTGAACTCTTACCACTTCCCTACAGACACCCAGGTCTGGTGACACAGGAAGTGTTTGCAGTTCCTGTGACACATTAATTTCTGTACATACATTCCCCCTGCCTAAAATGCTACTTACAGCCACATATCAAATTCATCTTTGAAGCCCTACCTTGAAAATCACTTCTTAAAAGTTGTCTGTAACTCATTTCAACAGATTTCTAACTGTAGGTCCATTATTTTTCCCTATAATTTATTATCACTGAACTATGAGCCCCCAAAGGGCCTAAATAGCACTTGATTTAAAAATCCCAGCACCTATGATAGTGCCAGGCACATAGTAGGTACCCAATAAATCACTGTTACAGTGCAGTAAGTTGACAGTGCCTTCTATTTATCTCATATTGCTTCCCCTGAAAAAATTCCATGCATTCAGAGAACGTGCCATATATTTCACACACATTTGGAATGGGCACTTAACAGAATGCCAAGACGGCCCTACGTTAATGTTGAGTAATGGAAAGAAAATCCTAAAAAGGGGACAGAAGACAAGATGTTAATGGTGTAAATCTTCGACAGGACTGAGAAATCCTTTCAAAAATACTTTGAGAACGTTGTGGTCATAGTCTCATCAATAGGGTCAAATTATGCAATTGTGAGATGTAACGTTTGAACTGCTGGAACTTCTTTCTCTTAGAGCGTGATACACTATTGCCTCAGCAATATAATATTGAAGTGGGGTTGTATTAACCATGCCTTTTTATTTTCTTTTTTTCTGATGTTTTGAGGAGTGGGGCCTTGCAGACATTGGAAAGATGTCCCCTCCCAGAGCTAACTAATTCCTAGAATAGTAAACAACTCAAGTTAGATGTTCATATGAAAAACCAGTGGATCCAGAACCCCATGCAGCCCTCACACTTCCTCTGTTGGGCTCTTATGCTCCCTTGTACTAACCACCCAGGACCAGCCCCTGCACACCAGAACCCACTGAAATGATTAAAACCAGCCATTCCTAAGCCTGCTTACCCTGTCTTGTCCATTCCTGCCAGTAAAAACCAAAATAAAGGTCTTGTCTATATTTCCTGGTTTTACTCTTAATTCATGTCTCTGTGAATGCCGCCCTTCTCTCCCGACTGGCCCTGGTGCTTCCCCTGTGTCTCCCTGCAGCGTGGTGTGGCCCCTCCTCTTGGGAACTGTGAGTAGCAAACCATCTTTTCATGGCAGTCATCTCCAGCTCTTTTGGCCTCACTATATTTAACTAATAACAAAACCTGCATTTTAAAACAGGAGTGGCATTGTCTTCTGTGGGCCAGGGTATTGGGCTTATTGAAGAGCTTGGAGAAATGGACATGTTGGGGCTCTGGTCCCCTGTCAAGAAGATATAAGCAGGACACAAGAGGCAGCCTGTTGGTGAAATGGCTGCCATGATTCTGCTCTTTGTAGTAATGACCTGGCAAGCTCCCCGCACCTTGTCCTCAGTTCGGCCAAAGGAAAAACAGCAAATGTGATGCTAGCAGAGGTTTGAGAAATTCTCCCCCTGGGTCTTACCCTCTCTGGTTGCTAAGAGCCTTTCTGTTATCATGTAAATAAGCTCTGGCCAGCCTGCTGGAACATAAAAGATTTTTTGGAGAGAGGCCTTGGCTAGTCTACATGAGGGCCCAGACATGTGAGTGAGGCCATCTTGGCTGTCAGGCTACTGTTGTGCCACCAAAGACCAGATCTACCCAGTCGGCCCACAGAACAGCGAGAAATAGTGAAAATTTATTGTTCTTTTCTATTGCATGTAGCTGAACGGACTGCTCTTCCAGAGCATTGCTGAAGTCTATTGTCACATTATCAGTTGGAAAAATTTTATATAATTCTAGAGAACTCAAAAGGGGGTAGGATCTAGGGTGGGAGGTGGGGATGTGTGGGGTGGGCGGGGAGTAGTGAGAGGACAATGGAGCTAAACTCTACTTGAAAAAAGAAAAAAAACAACCTTGATATGAGTTATGTATAACTGATAATAAACTTAATCAAGATTTACTATCTTATTAAAATATCCATGTGCCATCTAGAAATCAAAAAAGTAAATTAAAAATTAAAACAAAATAAATTAAACAAACAAACAAAAGAACTCAGGGCATAGGCCAGCTGGATTCCTCTGTAGCCACTCAATTCTTCGTTGTGAGAAAAAATGAAGAGGTTATAGTTCAAACTTTCTCAAAATTTTGTAGAAGAAAATCCATTGTATATTTAATTTATTTTGATACCCTATCCTCAAAATAAAATCATGAATATATTCAAGGTATTACTATTTATTATCCATATACTTCTATACTGATGATTAATAAGAAATGACTAATTATATATTTGAATATTGAGAAATTAAGGTATATTGGTCAGGTATTATCATATTAATGCCATGTGACAAATTCCCCCAACACATAATAGCTTAAAACAATAGGTAGTGATTTAACTTATACTCCTGTGGATTGTTTGTGTGGCTCTGCTGGTGCTAAGTCTACTCACATGCGTGCGGGGACAGTGGTGCTGGCTGACCTAGGATGGCTTTGGCGGAGACAACTGTGGGTACTCAGTTTTGCTCCATGGGTTTCCTTTTCTGGCAGGTTAGCCTGAGCATATCCTTCTCATGCAGTGTCAAAAAGCAACTTGAAGAACAAGCCTGACTGTACTCTGAATTCATGTCTCTGTGAATGACATATTTGCTAACATCTTATTTGCCAGTGTGAGTCACACTGCTGAGCCCAAAGTCAGAGTGGAAGGCAATTATTAAGTTACATGGTTATAGGAAAGTGGTAGTGGCAAAGACCTGGTGCCAGTAATGCAATCAATCTTCCAACAAAGAAAATAGCAGTAAGCATACCGAAAGGAAAATAGGTTCTCTGAAAACAAACTGGAATGATATTCTATCATTTGTCATATCTTGGGAATCCAGATGTACATTTATTAAATTATTTCTATTGAGCTACTATTTATTCCTATGAAAATGTGATTGCAATAAGAAATTTTCTCAGATCTATAGATGAATTTCCACTTTATTATCTACTCACTTGTGACTACATGAGATAGGCTTAAAGAAGAGTTTAGATCATTTCTTCAAGTTATATTGGAAAACAAGAAATAGTATGATTTATTTCTCAAATACAGGTCATGGTTGATTTCTTTTTTGATAACCCTCAATGGTAATAGATGAAAAAGGAAAGTATAGTGTTTAAAAACTCAGAGAAATAACTGGGAACAAGGAAGAGCAATTTCCCCTAAGGACTTAATCTAATTTCTGTAGTCTGGATAGTACTTTACATAATATTAGATGAAAAGATCTTTGAATAGAACTTTCTATATGTAATATATCTCATCCTCTTACAAATAATTTAGAGGTGTTCTCCATCATGACTTCTTTTTTAAAAAAAATTCTATTTATTTTTAGAGAAGGGAAGGAAGGGAGAAAGAGATGGCAAGAAACATCAATGTGTGGTTGCATCTCACATGCCCCCTACTGGAGATCTGGCCTGCAATCCAGGCATGTGCCCTACACTGGGAATTGAACCAGTGACCCTTTGGTTCTTAGGCCAGCACTCAGTCCACTGAGCCACACCAGCTAGTGCTTCACCATGACTTTTAATTATGGCTCTTGTGACCAATCAACACTTTCTTTGTATCCCATTTCTTATTTAGAAGACACTACTTTTTATTACTTTGAGGGGTCAATAGCTTTGTTCCTCTCACTCCCTGTGTTTAACAGATGAAGGACTGCTCAGATTTAATCATTTATAACTTCACACACCAAAATATCACTTTAATCCCCATAGAGAGGATTTATTTTATAGAAGCGGCTATCTCATGCCATCCAAATGAAGTTGGTTTATTCACCATAAATATTAATGGCAGATATAATATGTGCTAACCACTGGGTTGGTGTCTGGCAAACACAAACACACACGCACACACACCGCAAGTTTGCATTGTCCTTGTCCTAACTAAGCTATTAATCAGTGACGACAGAGATAAGTATACCAAAAATAACTTATAAAGGCTTACAAAGGTTAAGATTATGAGTTGTTAGTAGGCTTTATTAGAATACAGAGATGAAAGAGATCCCTATGGGCTGAAGGGGTCAGATTTGTTAGTTACTAAAGCAATTTTTTAAAGATGTGTTCACAAGGGTGGAGGCCTCACCAACCCCACACTTTATGGCTCCAGTTATAATGAGAATCTGGTATATAAAAAGCAAAAATGGTTTTCACAGGACAACCCGAAACAGTAAGCAATAATGAGCTCTCCTTGGCATTTTCACTATGAAAACAAAAATCAAACAGGGAAGACGAGGGAGGGAAAGATGAAAGAAATTGGTAATCTATAAATTAGCTAAGAGAGAAAAATCAGCATGGATTATTGTCCATGCATTTATGTTTAGCTGTTTAGAGTTATTATTTTCTTAAAATTGTAAATGTCAGTTCTCATCAGATCCCTTTGAAACCAAGGCTCATAAACTAAACTAGGACACCATATCGTGAGGGAATTTTTAATGCTTTTTTTTTTCCTTTGTCAGGTTAAGATTGTTAGGCCTCAGAGAATATGTGAAGGTGTCTTGTGCTTCAACATGACTGTTTTCAAGATTTTGAAAAATATCTATCTCTGATATGTCTACAGATAACATAATTTGATTTTTTATAATTCCTTAAGTATTTATGACCAAGTTTCAGTGTTTCACTTTCAGCTCCCATGTTAGAGTTCTCTATTCCCTTTCTATGACCTGACTCTATATAATTAAAGTCAGTTCTTCAATATTTCTTCTTTACTGCCTACAGTGCACTCTGTTTGTTCCTCTTCTTAACTACAGGTCTCACTCCCCACCACATATTGCTTTTAAAATATCATATAGATTCCCGTCAAGATGGAAGCATAGGTGATATACTCTGCCCCCTCGCACAACCAAAAGTAGGAGAACAACAAATTTGAAAATAAAATATGACCAGAACTGACAAAAAATTGAACTGTATGGAAGTCCAACAATCAAGGAGCCAAAGAAGAAACATTCATCCAGACTGGTAGGAGAGGCGGAGAGGACATGTGGCAAGGTGGTGGCTGGTGGACTGGTTGGTCCCACATTTGCGTGTACATAAACCAGGGAACAGCTGGGGAGCAAAACAGATCATGCAACCCAGGGTTTAGTGTGGGAAAAGAAGCCTCAAAACCTCTGGAAGTAAAAACCTGTGGGGGATGTAGTAGTGGGAGAAACTCCCAGCCTCACAGGAAAGTCTGTTGGAGAGACCCACTGGTCCTAGATCGTACAAACTCACCCACCTGGGAATCACCACCAGAACGGCCAACTTGCTTGTGGGTAGCAGGGTAAGTGACTGAAAGCTGGCAGAGAGCTGAGCACGTGGCATTGTTTCCTGCCCCACAGACAGCATCACAACCCAGAGACTTGGGTTGCCCTGCCCTAGCGAATACCTAAGGCGCTGTCCCTTACAACATAACAGGCTGCTGAGACAAAGAAATATGGCCCAAATGAAAGAACAGATCAAAGCTCCAAAAACAGAACTGAGCAATAAAGAGAGAGCCAACATATCAGATGCACAGTTCAAAACACTGGTAATCTGGATGCTCACAGAAATGGTGGAGTATGGTCACAAAATGGAGGAAAAAATGAAAGCTATGCAAAGTAAAATAAAGAAAAATATACAGGGAATCAACAGTAAAGAGAAGGAAACTGGGACTCAGATCAACAGTTTGGAGCAGAAGGAAGAGATAAACACTAAACCAGAACAGAATGGAGAAACATGAATTAAAAAAACTGAGGAGAGGTTTAGGAATCTCCAGGACAACTTTAAACATTCCAACATCCAAATCATAGGAGTGCCAGAAGTAGAAGAAGAAGATTAAGAACTTGAAAACTTATTTGAAAAAATAATGAAAGAGAACTTCCCCAATCTGGTGAAGGAAATAGACTTCCGGGAGATCCAGGAAGCTCAGAGAGTCCGAAAGAAGTTGGAGCCAAGGAAGCACACGCCAAGGCACATCATAATTACATTACCCAAGATTAAAGATAAGAAGAGAATCTTAAAAGCAGCAAGAGAAAAGGAGACAGTTACCTACAAAGGAGTTCCTAGAAGCCTATCAGCTGATTTCTCAAAACACCTTTCAGGCAAGAAGGGGCTGGAACAAAGTATTCTACATCACGAAAGGCAGGAATCTACATCCAAGATTACTCTATCCAGCAAAGCTATCATTTAGACTGGAAGGGCAGATAAAGTGCTTCCCAGATAAGGCCAAGTTAAAGGAATTCATCATCACCAAGCCCTTATTGTATGAAATGTTAAAGGGACTTATCAAAGAAAAAGAAGATCAACTATGAATAGTAAAATGACAACAAACTCATAACTATCAACAAAGGACCCTAAAAACAACAAAAACAAAAATAAACCAAGCAAACAACTAGAACAGAAATGGAATCACAGGAATGGACATCAGAGGGGATGGGGAAGATGGAGAATGGGGGAAAAGGTACAGGGAATAAACATAAATAGTAGGTACAAAATAGGGGGAGTTTAAGAATAGTATAGGAAATGGCTAAAAAACTTATATGTACGACCCATGGACACGAAATAAGAAGGGGGACTGCTGGTGGGAGGGTGGGTACAGGGTGGAGAGGAATAAAGGGGAGGAAAAAAGAGACAACTGTAATAGCATAATTAATTATATATATGTATATATATAAAATCTCAGATAGAAATTTAGGTGAAAGATGGTTATTAACTATGATAGAGAGTTACTCATTGACAACTATATCTTAGAAACAGCAGAAAAACATTCCCACATTTAACTTCTGTTAGATAAAATATAAAATGAATGCTTAAAACTACTACTAGGAGAGATGAGAAATGATTATTTTCAAATTCTTTGTAGATATAGAATCCTCAAATATTTCTAAAATCAGCTTTCATTATTTAAGTATGCACAACACACACACACACACACACACACAGAGGCGGGGTAACTCAGTTGGTTGAGCATCATCCACTGCATCAAGAGGTTGCAGGTTTGCTCTCTGGTCAAGGCAAATACCTAGGTTACAGTTCAATCCTTGGCCCAGCACATTCGGGAGGCAACTTATTCACACACACACACACACACACACACACACACACAATCAGTGTTAAATGTCATCTCCAAAAGCAAAATTCACTTTTGCTAAAAGTGAAAAGAGAGATTCTTAAACTATATTTAGAATTAGGAATGTCTGGTCAGAGAGAATTCTTTTATTCTCCTTGGTCTTTTATTTATTGCTTTAAACTTTTATTCCCAGGCTGGAGGAATTTCATCAATAACAAAGATGGGTTCTTAGGAATGCCTTGAAGAGCATAACACAGTCTCTAAACTCTTAAGTGGCATTCTTTTATTAAAATATGAAATCAGGTTAAGTGTTTCAGGAGGACAGGCTGAACTTCTGCCTTTAATGGAAATTGGTATAAATGCCCACTAACTATTAGGTGTTTTTCAAATATTAATTCATGTGAAGATTAAAATTAAAGAACTTATATTCTCTTATTGTTGTTCAATTACAGTTGCTCCCATTTCCCCCCCCCATTACTTTCCCCTGCCCCACTAAAAAAATTATATTTCTAAACAATTTTTAAAAAGCATTCTGCACCTGGATTTATGAGAGTATGTGTGATTTTAACAGATTTTTTAATTTTATTATATAAATTAGTCTTTGGTATTTATGACAGTATGTAAGTATTTTAAGACTGGGTATCCTCCATGAGGCAGGAAGGTTAGTTTCTTCTGCAATTTGATCAGTTTCAAATGGTATCTGAAATAAGTCTCTAGGGTTGTTCTTATTATAAAATAAAGGGACAGAAATAGGCAGCCTAAACCACAATCTCGGGAGGTCAGGTGGATAACAACTCTTAGGTGCTGTTGGACCAAAGGGAAATCAAAGGAAGTGATTACAGGTCCACATTCTGCTTCTAAGTCTGACTTAGCCTTACCGAAGAAGCAAGTCAGATCAATGTGAATCCCTCTGGTAGTACTTTTCCCACTTAGGGTGCATCAAACCTGTCTAACAAATGGATGACCAAAACTCCAGAACAGGAGAATTTATCTCTGATGACATAAGATGGGGTCACTGCTTAATCCTGATGTACTTCAAAGGACAAAAAGTCACTGAGCCTCCATGTCCTTATTTGTCAATCAATGGGTTAGACTCAGTGGCTGTTTTCCAAAGGAGTTGGGAGAGATCCCTATTTGTAGTAGTATCAGAAAAAAGTAGTGGATGAACTTATTTAACTGCTATTGTGTCTCTGCATCCAAACCCTCTATTAGTATCCCACTCATGTTCCTTTCCCATTTCATTGTATTTGGACTTCACTTCCAACTGCCAGACTCAGCATCTCTTTTGCTGGGATGATTTTTCTGCGGCCAGAGTCTGTTTAGTGCCTAGAAGGCTGGAAGTGTTACAGATAAATGTCCCTGGAAACAGCCCTCAACCAATGACTGAAGGAATTGGTAGATAAAGAGTCCAATTCCCTTACATCTCAGGTGGGAAAGCACTGAAGCTTGTATTTGACCTTATTCCTCTTAGTTTCCAGTGGGATTAACTCTGGTTGCTCACAGTGGTAACTGGCTTGATAATAAACACTTCTTTTGTTGTCTACATCCCTTTTCTGTTTCACATTAGATTTCCTGGGACATCCTTCAAAATAAACTACTTTCATTCAAATCCTTGCCTCTGGGCAACTTGAACTAAGATATCTCCCACAATTAAGAGTTCTATAGTGAAAAATTAAGAATCAGAAACATTTACTGTTTTCTTCTAATGACTCTGAAATTCTATGATCTCAGGATTCCCTAGTCTTAACCTTAGCATTTTTAACAGAGTGCTTTCTGACTATGGATTCCAGCTCTGTTGCTGTGTGAACTAAATTGCTAGAAACTCTTGAGGTCTAATCTATATGTTTCCACCATGAATCAGACTTTAAAAAAAGTCTTTGAGGAAATTCTAAAAAGGTCTACATTTACCTTATTCTTCTTTTGCCCATAAAATAATGTTCATCAACTACAAACTACAAAATATAAATGTTCACTTCCTCTGAAATAACAGGGCTAAAGAGGCAGAGCATTCTTGGCTTTTGTTTTGTTTTCATTTGATCGCGGCCTGAAAGCCATGAAGGAAACTATTGCTCTAATCATCCATTGATAATTGAGAGTCTTGCTCAGAGAGAAACAAAAAACAAACAGTTAGAAAGCTCTCTATGCCCTTGGGAGCTTAGAGTAAAGCTTGATTAGTAGAGATCAAAGTGAAACTCAAAGTGAGACCATTTAGGACTTAGGGTCAGAAAGATTATTTGGCCAGAGTCTCACACTCATGAATTTAGGACATAAATATTGAGAATTCTTTTCTCTGTTGATGGGAGTATAAATTGATACAACCACTTTGGGGAAAAATATGTATTTGTAAAGGTATTATTTTAAAATACTAACTGTGCTTAGAAATAGTACAAAATGTCCAATAACTTAGAAAGGATCTGTAAACCTTGAAGTAGTTCATAGAATGGAATAATATACAGCATTGAATGAACTTCCCCCATACACATCAATAGCACTCCCTTGATGCCCCATTGTTCTGTAAGCAAAGTCCCATTTCTCTGATCCTTTTCTTAGGAAAAGGTCTTCAAAAAGCTGTCTACATTGCTGTCTCTTTTCTCATGGCACATCATCTCCTGAATGTTCAGTAGTATCCTCAGTACACCAAAGAGATTGCTTCAGTCAATATCATGGATGACTTCCACAATGCTAAATCTAATAATGATGTCTCTTATCTTGCTTAGTTACTTGGCAGCTTTCAATATAAATGACCATGCCTCTCAACCTAAAATATTATCTTCTGATGGTTTTTAGGTTTTTGCATTCTCCTGTTTTCCTCCTACTTTAATGAACATCGTTCCTCAATATACATTACAGGTCCATCCCCTTTTATGTCGCTGAAGTGTCTGGGATTTTTGCCTCAGACATTTTCTTCATTTGCATACCTCCCCCTAGGTAGTCCAGGCTACTGCCTTAAAAATTTAGCATAGAAATCCTAATGATTCCTAAGTCTTCATCTGCAACAATGACCTTTCCTTAAAACACTAAACTCAAATATGTATCTCTCAGACATTTTCACATGAATATAGGACCAGCTCCAGGGGTGTGAGGTTCTATGCAACTACACTCAGAAGGATTCATGTTTGGTTTAATTTTCTACTGTCATCATTCTGAAATTCTCATCATTTGGGGAAAATGAAGAATTCATATGGGCAGAGGAGATTTGTGTAATGTACATATTCACTCTGCCTCATTGCCCCAACCAATCACATATAGCATTTGCAACGCCCACGAGCACAGAATTCCCGTGGACCCACAATGCATGAGAATTCGCTGAGACTCAGAATGAGCACAGTAAATGCATTATCTAGAGGCACTGACAGCCATGGGATGACACGCTGTCCATTAGAATCAGAACGTGCTTCAAATGCAGAAAGAGGGCAGTAGCATTCTCAGTAACACGAACAACCAAGAAGCCCTGCCTTATTTGTGTCATTTCCCCATGTTAACCAACCATTATACTGAAAATGATGACAGAAAACAAGAGAAAGACAGGGCAACCAAAATACTTATGCATATATGAGCTATTAAATATGAATTTATAATTTTGGTGACTCTGTATAGGAGCTAAATGTTCTTATATTTACTTTTATAAGGGCATTGCACAATATAAAGATGAGTGGTAAAATTCATGCTAATATTATAAAATTTTAATTTTTCTTAATGTAAAATGGCTTTAAGTAGCAAATTATGGATGGAACTGGAGAATATTATGCTAAGTGAAATAAGTCAGTCAGTGAAAGACAAATACCATATGATCTCACCTATAAGAGGACCCTAATGAACAAAACAAACTAACAAGGAAAACAGAAACAGAGGCATGGAAACAGGGAACAGACTGATGGCAACCAGGGCACGGTGGGGGGATAAGGGTGGAGAGAACGGGAAGGGACTAGTCAAGGAACATGTATAAATGACCCATGGACATGGACAGCAGGGTGGGGAATGTCTGTGGGAGAAGGGGGTGGGTTGGGTAGAGGGGGGCAAAAGGGAAAAAAACTAGGACAACTGTAATAGAATAATAATAAAATATTTTTTAAAAATCCCACAGATCAAGAAAAAGACAGTAGAAGAAAAAGACTTTACACTTTAATGCTTTTAATGGCACTTTGCTTTCTGCTTTTTGAACAAGTAGCCCTAATTTTCAATTTTGCACTGGGCCCACAAATATGTAACAGGACCACATGAATGACTAGCAGACATCTCCAACTTTAAATTTTCACAAAGTATTCTTAGTTTTTCTGTTTCCTTACTTTCCAAATCTCCTTCCCTAGTCTTTCTCATCTTAGTCACAGCCCATAAATCCACCAGTTACTCAAGTAAAAAAAAAAAAATACAGCTAGCCTTTGTTTTCAAACCATTTTCTTCATCAGTATGGCATGTAGCATTACCTCCACAAGGCGCATCCTCAGGCTGCCCGCTCTTCTTCATCTGCCATTACCCTCTCAGTTCCAATCACCACCACCCCTTTCCTGGACTAGTATAGCTGCTTCTTAACTGGATGCCTGGTTAACTCTCCACAATCCATTTTATAAGTAGTCCATAAAAAATTGTTGAAAGACATGAATAGATATTTGCCCTTTCCTGCTAACTATACTCCAGTGCGTCTCATTTCTTTATGCATGAATTCCTACCACGGCTTCCAAACTTCTGTATGACCTGAGGTCTATGTACCACTCGGAACTCTAAGTTGACTCTATTTGTCTTACCCCTTATCTCTGCCTCACGATGCTTTGTGTGGTTTCTCCAGAATCCTAGTATTGCTTGGACATTTAGGTCTTTTGTAATAATGGGCCTTCTCAGCATACTTTTTACCCTGGGCATCTCTTCTTTTCATACAGATTTCAGCTTAAGTGTTTCCTCCTTAAAGAGTCCTTTCCTAACCACTCTAAAAAAAAAGATCTGTCTTATTATTCTGACAGGTATCTTACTTTAATTTTTTTCTCATAAGTTTTCTTATTTATTCATTTATGTATTTATTGCCAGTCTTCTCCCACTGAGATGTTAGCTCCATGAGACTGGGGATCTCATCTAGTTCATTTAATGTTGTATCTACAGTATCTAGAATAGTATCTGAAATGAAGCAGGTACTTAGTAAATATGTGTCAACTGAATGAATTAATGGACAAATGAATCAGCTTGGCAGTTCAGTTTTGTTTCCTCTGTAAATGGATATGCCTGTATGTACATATCTGTGCATATATATACCCACATGTAAAAACACATACATTCATATATTTATATACCATGGTAGATACTGGTATTACTTTCTCATCATTCATGCTATGCCTCCTTCACTGGGCAACGGCTATGGATTTAGAGTGGAACTGACCCACCAACAGTTGCAATGGATTCCCCTAATTTGCTTAAAGCCAATCTTTTCCACTGCCCATATTTTTTATTCAGTGATGGGCATATAACCCTGAACTCTGGGATTTTGTTCAATATTTGAGGAAGAGCAGGCCTTATTCTGATCCTCAGTTTGACAGGACAGCATCTAACTCTAGTTTCTGCTGGCATTAAAGTGACAACCACGAGGAGACAGTACCGAAGTCAGAATGAAGAGGACCTCAACTGGGCTATTACTGACTCGGATGAGCTTCTGGATCCCACCTAAAGCCCACCTGCTGGGCTTTTCAGTCACATGAGGCAAGAAACTTTTTCATTGTTTAAGTCAGTATGAGCTGAATTTTCTATTTTTACTTGCAAATAAAACATTGTAATTGATAATGATTCTAAATTCTAATCACTGTTAGCATTTTGGGTATATTTAATTTCAGTGATTGTTAATGTTGTTAAAAAGTAAGACAGTTATAAACAGAGTGTATGTATACTTTGTGTATTATCTTTTTCTACTTCTTTTCATGCTAATACTTACCTTCACAACCATAATCTCAGTGATTACATGAATATCGCTTAACCAAACATACTATAATTTAACCATTTCCCAAATTTTCTGAGACATAGGGTATTATCATTCTTTTCATGTCTTGATTAATTTCTTTAACACTTATTTCCCAGAAATCTAATTATTAAGTCAAAGTATATAGAAATTGATTTTCCTTCGGAAACACAATGTCAAATTGCTTCTTAAATTAACTTTAATATTTTAAATATCATCATGCATCCTGATTGTATTAAACTGTATCACAATATCACCTTTTACAAAAATTTAACAACTACTTTCTGGTGGTGACAACCTCCCCATGACGACATGCCGCATGCTACGCATCTCCTTCGTCGCTCTCTGGACGAGAAGAGGAAATGCAGGAAGAAGTGCCTGGCTCAGAGCCCCAATTCCTACTTTGTGGAATGCTCAGGTTGCTGTAAAATCAGCACCATATTTAGTTTTGTGTGTTGGCTGTTCCATATCCTCTGTCAGCCTACAGGAGGAAAAGCAAGGCTTCCAGAGGATGCTCCTTCAGAAGGAAGTAGCACTAAAAGCACCTGCATGAAAACAATATGGAACCATTCCAATAAACACATTTTTGATTAAAAAATTATCAACTAATTAAATACCAATAATTGGTTTCATATTATGCTTTAATTTGCATCTCTCTGATTACTGGAGGATTTGGATAATGTCTGATAGGTATTCTACTAGTGATATTTTTTATTTCTGAGAAATATCTGTCACTTTGTTGTTGGAATGAATAGTTAGCTTTTTGGACTCGTTGTGGCAGATGCTGTCAGTGTTCTAGCACTCTCCTGGGTTCCCATGATTTCTATGGACTCAAGTCAATGACTTTCACAGCCAAAGACTGAAGTTCTCTGCCTAAGGCTCTGTGGCTGGTGCACACTGGGCCCAAGCATGGGATGAGCAGGAAGTGGTTGGTTCAAAAGTCCTCGCTCATAAACCAGAAGCATTCATCAAAGACTGATAGAAGTTGGTGTATAAATACCCCAGCTCCCTTGCCCTTTGTGTGAGATAACACTAATGTTTCTGTTTTACATTCTCACCCAGAGCACATCAGTGGGATTAAGTTCCAGTTGTCCACAGTGGCAATTTGCTTGATGACTTCCATGTATTGGCTACCTTCCCTTCCCTGTATCAGTCCCCGCTTCCATATTGCTGCATGCTGACATCACCTTACAAACAGCTTCTGTACCCCAAACCTTCTTTCAGGCTCTGTCTCTAGGCAATCCAACCTAAGACACCCATCATATGAGACTTACTATAGTGTATTGTCTGAGGCTTTAGAAAAATAATTATTGAACATTTCAAATCTTCCCTATTCTTCGTAAAAAAAATAAAATAAAAAATCAAAATAAAGTATTTCACTTTTCTTTGGAAATAAACAGAAGTATTTTGTCCAATGTACACTGGCCTTTTAAAACTCTTAAATCACTTTTAAGGAAAAGGAGCGAAAATAACTGATTTGTTATGATTTTTAAGCTAAAAGAAGTATTTATTTGTTATATATGTGGCTTTAGGACTTAGTTGTTTTTTTTTTTCCTGTGGGTGCTTGTTTGAGCTTTTGAGAAGTACAAATTTATTTCTCACTAAGCTTTAATCACCATGCTTAAAGGAAATCTTTTGAAATGAAGGCAGCATATGTTGCAATAACTAGGCCCTTTCATTAAATTTGTCCCTTAAGAAAAAGCCCACACAGTAACTGATTTTTGACCTCAGTTCAAACAGAACTTTGGCTAGAAAATTCTCAGAGGTAAAATACCAAGAGTAATGGGAACTTTTCGTATTTTAAAGTTTTCCAACAACCACAATACACTTTATCCAGCATATATTTGGTTTGGGCTGTTTGAAGTTCACTTGGAGTTTAGATGGTGTTTTATAGATTGTCTGAACAGCTTGTTTTCCCAGTATATATGACCTCCCATTTTGAGGATTGATAATGTAAGAAGAAATTCTTCTTTTAAAGGAAAGTCTGTTGTCAAAACAATAACACAGTTTTATACACATGTCCTTGCAAAAATTGCATTTTATAACTTCTAACTTCAGATTTCCAATTTTGGTATATCTAAAACGCAGCAGATCATAAATTCCCTTTAAAGTATAAATTTACTTCAAAGCCCCCAGCTTTGGCTGCTTAGTCACAACTTTTAAATAATGTCTTCAAAAATTTTTTAAAGTTTCAAATGTGTATTTCAACATCACTGGCGTTTAAGCAGAGTAGCAGCATATATCACCTGCTAATAATGATTATTGCTTAACCTATTTTAAATGAAAATAATATAACACGGTTTCTGATGTACACCAGTGATATCACAGTTTTATGGGCATCATGATATAAATTCAAAATATTTGGAATTTGAAAGGAAGATTTTGCCATCACAACTTAGAGAGATCTTCCACCAAGATTTTAACATTGTTGTAGAATATTTGATTTATAAACATCATGTCCTCAGAAGTCAAGCTATCTAAAAGGACAAAATGAAGTGGAGTTTGGGTTTTTGGATAATTTAGGCTAAAAGCTGTTAATGAAATTGAGTGAAAAGGTTCAAGGCAGGCGGGGAGATGAAATTAAATCACTACAGACCTCTATCAGAGTCACTTTTTAGCAGTCCTCCTCCTTCGCTTTAACTGTAATGCCTTTTCCAAATGCCCAGTACTTGTTCCCAGACTTGACCCACCCTCCATGGAGCTCATGGTTAAGAACATACAAATCAAGAGGCTACCCTGGAAGGAAGGCACTAGCACTTTAGCTGGCTGAAAGTGCTACTCCTCTCCAATGTTGATGAGACCAATAACAGCCCAAAATGCCAGTACCCTTATTGAGAAAAACTAAACATGGCCTAATCAAGTGACCCAGCTAACTGGTACAGGACCAGAATTGCAAGTTGTGTTTTGCCCTCTCCACCTAGAAATTCTACATTAATTGTCTATTACACAACCTTCTCCCCAATAATAAAATTATAGCATCAATGTAGTTTTATGTTGGTAGGATCAAAGGAGTTTTCTACATATACACTACATTTCCTGAATGTGTGGTTTTTAAAACTCAGAAGTGACTTATATTCTACCTCTCAAATTAGATAAGTGAGGTCTAGAAAATCTAAAATAGGCTTCATCACCCTTAGGTACTTTGATAGGTAGTCATGCATTATAGCCAATTGTGCACTAAATTTATGTTATGTCATTAGGAACATTCCAACAAAACACAAAAATGTCTATTTATTAAATTCAATGTATTAATTACCAACCAAGCAAAACAAAGCTAAAATATATTCCATGGAAAATGCAACTGCTTAAAAGGTGTCCAACAGAATGTAATGCTTATTTCAATAATAATCAGTGTTCACATTCATGTGATTGCTAAGAAATGTTGTCTTTTACATTTCCAAAAGAAGTCATGCGTCATTACCCAGCTCTGCTGGACTTTGAAGGTGATGGGGTACCTGTTGTCATATTTATTGAAAAGACAAGCAACCTTTTGATAAAATGTGCACTTGGTTCATGTGCTGAAAAAAAAACAAGATAACTTGGGGTGCATTGTTCATTCATTCAGTTGATACATTAAGCAGACTTTTTTTTATATTTAATGATGTCTCTATCTACTGATAAGGCACAAGATTCATCTCAAATAAATATAGCTCATAAGCAGACAGTGGTCTATTGTAAGGCAGTCAAAGCTACTATGTTGAGTTACAAACAGGCTGGTGGCCTAAAACTAATTTTGAAAATTTAAGAAATAATTTTAAAATACCTACATAAAAATAAAATATATAGAAATACCTACATCATATTTTATTTATACACTGATAGCAAAGAAATAATAAGATGAAATGTTTGAACTGTTGAGCTCTTTTTTTAAATACATATGAATTAACTTTCTTTCTTGTAGAATAAGCCAAGAATAGGGATCCAGGGCTGGTCTGGTGGCTTCAATTCCTGGGAACACAAGCCCCTTGTAAGTTTCTGCTCTATGATGCTTAGCAACAACTTCCAGCTGCAAGGTAATTTCATGGTCCAAAATGGAAATTGGGGCTTCAACCTTCTCCACTACATTGCAGGCATCAGGAAGCAGAAAGGGAGGAAAGATAAAAGGCAAAACATACTGTCTATACCCTTTAAAAAAATACTTTCCTTAAAGTTTCACCTTACAACTTTTCATTACATCACATTGGTCAGAAATAAATCACAAACTTGGTCTTTCAGCTGATTACATTGCCACCATGAATAAAAATAGGATATATTACTGAAGGAAAAGAAGGGAAAGGATATTGGCTGAGCAGATATACTATATATTTTCCATTTGCCCATTCTGACCCAGTTTCCAAACTTTACCACCTTGTTCTGTGCCTTAGGGGACAGACCTCTGTGTCCCACAGAACAGACCTAGTTAGCCTTCAACTTCTGGCTTCCTTTTGAGTTTGGACAGTGAAACTAACCAACAGAGGATGAAAAGGTGGGAGGAGGGAAGCAAGGGGTCTTTATTCCTCCTGCCCCAGTTCAGACCAGAGCCCTTACAGATAAAAACTAAATCATTTTTCAAATGAAAGCTTTTAATGTGATTTTAATAGAGCTATGCTACTTACCATTTTAAGAAAATTAAAATTGTTTTCTAATTATTAAGCAAACTTTTTATTTTGTTGTATGAATGAATGTGTCTTATTTGCCAATTCACACAAGGACTATTCCAACTGAGATTTATTTATAAATTGGTTAGCTTCCTACCTTGTGATTTAACATAACATGTACATTCCTTTTTCTTTTCTTTTTTCTTTTTTGGTCACAAGTCTCCTAGGTCTCTTTGGTTTATTCACTATAAGCCACTAAGAAGGTGCAGTTTCATGCAAGTGGTAGAGGTAATGCCATTAATGGCCCACAGATTAGTCAGCAACATGTATCTCATAAAGATGAAAGACTGTTTATTTCATAAAGCCAGACCTCAATTATGTACTTTTCCTCATTTAGAATTTATTCGTTAGTAAAAATAGTGTATTGCCCAGAATGTTACCAAAGGTAGGAATGTAATATTAGAAATACTCTAGAAGTTACTTCATTTCAGGTCTTATTAATGTTAATATTACCCGTATGTGAAGCCACAATGCTTAATTGCTTAGAATTTTGGTTGGTTATATTTAAATTGAGGTATGCTTATTAAAAAATGCCACCCACTTTTTTCAAGAGCAATTTCCAGTCCACAGAGGAGTCTGTGTACTGTTTGGCAAAAAGACTGCACACCATTCTGTTACGCAGGCTGTATTTGTATTTGTGTTTCCCTAATGATTAGTGATGTTGAGGGTCTTTTAATGGGCTTATTGACCATTTCTGTATCTCCTTTGGAGAAATTTCTATTCAACTCCTTTGTCTATATTTCTGAACTATTTTTAAAAGCAAATTGTTGCGCATGGTGTCTGACTATCAGTTCCTGTAGCTTGTGGGTGAACAGCAGTTTGACAGAGATTTCTTTAATGTCTAGAGCAAAACAGAAACAGAACAAACAAAAGCTCTCTTGGCTTTAGAGACTAGCTCTGTCTTGGACATTCTCAATGCTTAGACAGGCTGCTTACAACTCTGAATTAACCTTCATTTCCTGCTGGCATGGAGCCTAAAGATTTGCCAGAGGTAAAAGTTCAGGGTCTTTTCAAACCTCTTCTAAGCACGCACCCTACCATGGGCATGTGTATGGCTTTTTAGATTCTTTGTTATACTGGAATATTTTCAAAACCCTTATTTCCCAAAGTAACCCTCTCCAGCTTTTCCTCTGAGGCTTAGGTATGTCTACTGCTTGCCCTGACTCTGATCTTTTGTCCCTGGTGGTAGCAGTTTGTCCATTTGCCTTTCATTGTTTCTGAAGAACGCCCTCTGCGCCCTCTGCGCCCTCTGCGTAGTTTCTGTCAACTACGCAGTTCTCTGCCTTCAGAGAACTCCAGGTTAGGCCAAAGAAAGGCAGGCACTTAAGTCATTCATTCAGGGAAGCCCGGGGTAGGTCAAACCAGACAAACACAATTCCATGATAACAAAATTCATTATGTTTCTTCTAGAATCAGGTATCCACACTGGGAATATGGGCTGAAATCTTCATCACCACTACCACGCTGATGGTGGCAAGGTCCAGTTAAAATGCCATAAAGCTCCCTAATGGCGTTTAAGTCACCTTTTTCTCCATTCAGCATTTGCTTGGTTGCTTTAAACCTTTGGTTATTTTCCAGAGCTCTGATAAAGTTAACTAGGGCTGACAATTTTTGCTTGTTTTATAATTGCTTCTGTGAAGAAATGGATCCTTAGAATTCTCTTCTCCCTGATTTTAACTTTATTTTTTTAACATAGTTAAGAGCTGACTTTAATGTCTTTGTCTAGTTAATTTTGCTCTGCCAACTTACCACTAAACCTCACATTCTTAGTTATATATTCTTACTAGGGTTGAATAGGATTCAAAAGCAGGGTAGGGAAAGGATCATGATGCCAAGCCAATGGTGTGAGCTTTGAAGTGAAAGAGGCAGTTCTGACCCAATCAGAACACATATTCCCTCTCTCTTCCCCACTCCTCTCACACTCATATAATCCAGAAGCCAGAACAAAGCATCAACTCACAGACTGAGACCATCCACAACAACCCAGAATGTTGTACCTCACTGAACATGGGACTTTGGCTTGAGCTTCTAGAGGCAGCTTTTATGCACATTTGAGGGCATATTTTCTACTTCCTGGTTGTTCTTAAGTCTTCTCTGGAAAGATCATGTAGTTGCACTTTATGTAAGTCTATAGCTTTCTCTCAATTCTTATTAAACATTTCTTGTAACTGTGATAAATTAAAACAAGTGTAAACATTTTGTTTTAATGACAAGATAGGGTCCAATGTGCACGTCAGGGTAAAATATGACATGTGCTCCTATCATCAAGGTCACAGGAGCTACTTTGTTGTCGGGCTTCATCAAAAGCATCAGAAAATTGTTTGAGTTGGAGGTGAGTAGGCTATAATTTCCATTTCTGCCCCAAATAATCAGTCACTGACAATTTAGACAATTCTTGCCAATAAAGATGAAGCCAATTTTCTCTACTCCATTAAAATATGTATACATTTTCAGAAAGAGTTTTAAAAACCATTTGAAGACCTGAACTAAAATTGCATGAAAGAGACAGCTGAGTCATGGGTATGATTTTTCAATGACAAGAAATTCATAAGGGACCATGAGTGTCTGTTTATGTGCTGGAAAGCCCATCTTTGCATCATCAAAGATCTACCTAGTAATAATCAAAATATCTAGGTTAACTTTGGAGTAGAAAATTCTTTTAAAGCTAATGGGCCCAATCACTCAGTGTTCCTCAGCTTTCCTTAACCTGATCTTGTGATTACATGTATCTCTTCTCCTCTAGTTTCATTATTTTGCTTTACCCAAGTCCCAAAGACTTCTACCTATTCACTGATATTATGAAAAGGGATAGAGAAAGAGATAAGTAAATGAAATTGTGGTATATTCCACATAGTAAAAATCTTTCTAAAGTATGAAATGTCTAAGTGTTCAGAAAATACTTGGCCAGATACTCTGAAAGAATATTAAATATGCAGAAAAACAATTGGTCAATGCCACTTGAGAAAATGGTGAATATGAGACCACACCAAAAAAAAGATGCAATCATGAGAGACTGCCACATAGCTGGTTAACTTTTTTTTTTTAAGGCTTTCAATTGAAGAGAAAATTTCAATTTTCTAAGGAGTTTCCTTAAATGCAACAGGACATGTCTCAGTGATTTCACATAGATCCTGACATATGCTGAATTTGAATTTGGCATCTGAGCTAACATAGAAAAACAACAGATAATATCAATATTGTCAAACAAGAATTGAGAAGCTGAGCAACAGCTCTTGTTAATGTTAACAGCACCTTATTGAGGTATAAGTTATATACAGATAATGAATCTTAATTTAGCAATTGTATATGACCATGTATTCATCACCCAGATCAAGGTAGAAAACATTTCATCTCTCTAGAAAGTTCTCCTCATGCTCTTTTCCTCTCAATCTCCCAGCACTCCAGAATCAACCATCATGGTTTTATCACTACAGAGGACTTTGTCTATCTTTGAACTTAATATTAATGGAATTGTGGAGTATGTTCTCTTTTGTGTCTCTTCAAATCTCTTAAAAAATATGGTTTTCCATTTTGTGGAATGTATCAGAATTTTATTCCTATGTATAGTATTAGTATTCCATTATATGATATATCACAATTCATTTGTTTATTCATCAGTTGATGGACATCTGGTTGTTCCAGTAAGGGAATATTATGAGTAAAAGTGCTACGAAGATTCTTTTATAGGTCATTATATGATATGTTTTACTTCATTTGGATAAGTACGTAGGTGTAGAATTTTGGGTCAGAAGATAGGTGGGTGTCTATTGAACATTATTTGAAACTGCCAAGAAGTGTTTCAAAGAAGTGTTACCTATTTTACATCACTACTGCATGAGAGTTATTACTCTACATTCTTGGAAACACTTGTTCTTATTAGTATTTCTTTTTTAATTTTAGCCATTTTATGAGTATATAGTTGTAGAATAGCTTTTCGGAGATTAATAAATGGTTTTATTAAGGCTCCTATTTTGTTTTTCTGGGCTTATTTGCTTTTTTTTTTTTAATTTTCTGATTTTTAAAACATTTTCATTTCCCAAATGCTATCAGAAGTTACAAAAAAGAAAAAAATATTAAAACAATAATCTTCACAGAAAGACACAAAAGGACAAAAGTTGTATGCTACATAGATAAGAATCTGCTTTTTAAAAATCAAGAACCTTCAAGGGGTGAGAAGTTTGTAGATCTTGAAACAAGATTTCTGGACACAAAATTGTTGCTTTATTTCAAGAAATTATTCCACCTGAACTTAGAGCTGTGCTGACATCATTTACTGACACTTGTGAACTGAAATTTTTAGCATTCCATTAAAACTTCAATAGCAAATCTAAACAGTGAGAAACTATATCTAAATCCTTTTTTGCAATAGCAGAAACCAAAAGCAACCCTGAAATCGCCTTTTCATACTTGTAAGAATGTGCCTTTTGAATTTTGTGATTGCTGTGTCACAATAAACTATAAGATCACCCTGACTCTGATTTATCTGTGGCTTACTCTTGGGCATTTGCAACAAAACAGCTTCTGACGCTTCAGCTCCACTCCTTAGAATACAAGCATGAATGTAAATTGGACTGTTTTCGGGGGTCATCATATCCAGGAAGGATGCAACTCAGGAATAGCTGGCATT
Organism: Pteronotus mesoamericanus; assembly: GCF_021234165.1. NCBI lineage: Eukaryota > Metazoa > Chordata > Mammalia > Chiroptera > Mormoopidae > Pteronotus > Pteronotus mesoamericanus. The sequence continues at coordinate 27,383,715 of NW_026555105.1, read as the reverse complement.
AGACACACCTTGTCTCTTTGTTCATCAACCTAAGTTTATCTTGAATTCTTAAAAATCTCCCTGAGGTAATTAACACATAATCACCACGAAATCAGCATAAAAATGCTTTTTCCAGCTATAAAACTTAAAATCTGGAAAGGGAGCTGCGAGTTAGGACCAGGTGTTCAATGTCTGATGCCTGGCGATAGCAGTGTGGGAAGAGGGTCTGGCATCTGGCTTTGGACCCAGAATAATTAGGCACACATATCTGGCCAAATAGCAAACATTCACTACGAAACAGTGAGTGTGTGTGTGTGTGTGTGTGTGTGAGGAAGAGGGAGGAGGGGGGAGAGACAGACAGACAGGCATGTGTTCTGTCTTTTATTTCTTTCCTGTGAACATTTTGAATCAAGATGGAAAGCAGAGGCAGGAGAATGTGAGTATAATTTCATGGAAGTCCATTCCATTGTGCTCTAGTCGGCATTACAATGTCTATAAATGCAATGGGGCTACCATATAGAAAATTCTCTATTTGTAGGACCAGCTCTAATTGAAATGCTGACAAAACTTCCAAGAAATTCATCAGGTATTGATCTCTCTATTCTTTCTCCTCTTATCTCTTTTATCTATCCACTTTCCTAAGAATCCGGCAGGTATCAGTTGGATACCAAAAGCTAAAGGATGTCTTTGCAGAGAAACGGCAAACGCCGAGTCAGGAGAATAAACTTCAAGGTCTTCTCTGTGCAATAATCAAAGAAAGAGCTCTACTTTAAAACTGGGTGTGGAATATGCCAAATTAACCGCAAATATTACTGAAAACATTGCCCACACGGCAAGCACATTAATCATTCAGGAAAGCTGGTGCCTACAACGCCAGATGAGAGTCTTCAAAGCTTCCTGTTGTGAAAAGGGACCGGCGACCAGGGCAGTGGTCATGCCCTCTAGACAGTTTGGGAAGCAGTTATTTACTAACTGGCATAAAAAGATTTCAATATTTTTATAGTTGGTTAGACGTAACAGTTTTACTAACCTGGCTTAAGGATAAAATCTCATTTTAACTACAGCCTCTCATGAATGCCAAGACTCGCCCTCTCAGGTTGTGTCCCCTACTCTCTCCTTCAGAAGGAGACACTCTCACAGAAATCCAAAATCACTCTCTTTTACTGAAAACTCTAAATTCTGCAACAAGCAGAAGTAGGTTATTTAGGAGGTGATCTCAGAAGAACCTTGTAGGGGAATGGGGCAGTAAGAAAGAGGAGAGAGGGAAACGCAAGGGAGACAATGAGGGCTATATTGCCGGGCAGTTACCACAGTGGGCAATTGGGGTTTCATCATTCAGGGACGCTTTGGGAATGGTATAGTCAGCCACCTCAGGGATGAGAAGCCAGGTATCCAGTAACTCCTACAGGTCATCGTCTAAGCGCTGTTTCTGGGAGTGCTCCCTTCCCAGCACCTGAAGGGACACTCAGTCCACCAGAGAAAGCCCTCAGACAAAAGGATCCAAGTGCAGGAGGCACTGGAAGACAGGAGGTATACACAGGAAGGAAAGGGCCACAGCCTCCAAATAAAATACCTGTTTTGTTTTTTTTTTTGAAGAAATGATGACCATTAAAAAAGCAAGTTGAGTATATATTTTGGATGAAGCTAAGAAAGAGAATAAACTCCCATAAACATAAAAACTGTTCCTTAAAAATTAGAAAAAAATGTCTGAGGATATTTACTCTCTTCAAATCAGCCTATACTACTCTGATCTTTCAGTGGAAAGAGATCTAACAGTAGATGGTTTCCAGGAGAGTGAGATTTTTTTTCATGCTTTTAGTTACAGCCAATCTGAAGATAAAATTCTTACTCTTCAGTTATACTAAATTGAAAACAAACAATTTAGCAAGAGAGAAATTTATTTGTGATCTGTGGTGAAATGCAGTATTTTATGAAATTATACTCGATTCAATTATTCCTGTCAATCACAGGAAAATGAGCTCCAGACCTTATTCCATGTAATGTGTTAATGTCTGTTCTTTGTCCACTTCACCTGTTATTCCCTGTTACAGAGTCTAAACTGCCAAGCTGGTGGGTATATCTTTTAATCTGCTCCTAGTAAAAAATTCATTATTCACAGACAGAAAGATAGAGATACAAATAGATATAGAACTAGAGATAAAGACAGAGAGAATGAGCCATCGGCTGGGATTCTCCAACCACCTAACTGCAGGGAGTTGTTCTTTTCATTCATTATGCATGGTGAGTTTCATGTAAGGTCCACAAGAAATCCTAGAAAAAAACTTATAACAAAGCAGTGGTTTCATTCCAGTCCAAGAATATACCCAAAAAACTGTGATGGTAGAGAAAGGAGGGAGGTGTAGGGGTGTAGGAGGTAGGGTTTGGTTTCGTAATCCAGGTCAAGTATCATGCAGTCCCTTGGCCATCTGGACTTTTTATGGGTCCTGAACTGGTCCTCTACTGCTTCACTAGTAATTAGCTACGAAAATGGGAAGACTTAAAAGCAAGTACTGCCAACTTGGGTCTAGACATTCTTCTTCAATTCTGCTTTATCTGTTTCTAACATAAGATAATAGTAGCTAAGGGAAGATGTTTGTTTTATGTGCTTTATTTGCCTCCTCATTTCCCTTTTAATTTCTTTTGGTCTTTAAGAATTATGTTTTCCTTTCTTCCCTGCTTCACTGAAAACCATTGGCTGAGAAATGTTAAAATATCTCCTTTGTTTAGAATCTTAACACTTTGCCAGTGGTTACTATTTGATCAACATTCAGAGCTCAGCAAAACACTTCAACTTATTCTACTAATATATACTGTATTTTGCCGTGCATAATGCTCACCCACACTTTTGGCCCAAACTTTCAGGAAAAAAAAAATCTTTTTAAATCCAATTATTTATTTATTTATTTATTTATTTATTTATTTATTTATATTTAGATACTTGTTTTTTCTTGTATTATAAAGGAATTTTAGCATTTATTTTTGAACATACAAATATCATTATTGCTTTTTAGTTACACTTTTAACACATAAGCATAAATAAAATAATTAAAATCATTTATATAGATATGGCATTAGTACTACCATATACAATACACATCCTTATTTTTCCCTCAAAAATTTGGGTAAATAAGTGTACATTATACTTGGAAAAATACGATACTCAGAACCCACTCGTGCCAGACACTGAATTGGGTGTTGAGCATATAAAGCTAAGCAATACCAGATGCAACCACTACTCTCATGGTATTCACAGTATAGTGGTGAAAACTGGACTCAAACATAAATGTACAAAGGAAATAAGTGCTCTAAAATACAGAGATTCAGTCCTATTGAATATGTACATACAACTTAGGTAGGTAGATAGATCGCGCGCGAGAGAGAGAGAAAGCAAGGGAGGGAGGGAGAAAGGGAGGGATGAAGAAAGAAAGAAAATTGACCTAGGAGGCAGATGTTAGGTGGTAGAAAGTCTTTCCTGAGGAAGTGGCACCTGCATTGATATCTGAAGGTAGATGAAAAGATTAACCAAGAGAAGAAATGGAGAGAAGGGTCAATCTCAATGGAGGTAACCTCTTTCCCAGAGAAGAGAAAAATGGCAACAAAGGGCTTGGAGAAGTACGTGGGGCCAGAGCATACAGGGCCTTCAAGTTCATGATGAAAGCTTTGGTCCTAATACTCAGAGCAATGAAAGATACCAAAGGATTTTAAACCCAGGGCTCACCTGATGCATTAGTCCATCTGAAAGTACCATGTTCAGTGCGGTGTGGGAAAATGGCTGGACAGGAGCTCAAGTGAATGGTAAGGAGTTGGTTAGGAGGCTGCTGCAAAACGTCAAGGTGAACTAAGTGGGGAGCATGAAAAAGAGAAAAATGAATGCATCCAGAAGTTCTTGGATGGATTCCAGAAATGATAGTTCAGAATTTAGAGTGAATTGAAAATAAGTTTGAAGAGAAAAGTATAAATATGACTCCTAAGTTCCCAGCTTGCAAAACTAGATGGATAAAGGTGACACCATTTAAGCCAAAAAGGCGATGCCTTTATAATGCATTTGACACATGTGTCCATGCAAGACTAATTTCCTGAGTCTCAGCCTTTGGTTTTATGAGGAATAACTGCCTGGTCCAAATCTGTGATGGACAATTAGACACTTCCTTTGATAATATCCGTGTTCAAAGGTGCCATAACTGTTAATTAAAAAAAAATAATCCTGAAGTCAGATGTAGGGCTTCAGTGAACACAACAGTGAACCAGGAGCAGACAGAATGAGCACAGAAAACAAACTGCTTGATGCTTAGTAGCCTGAAGAAACAATAAGCTGGTTTTATTACATGTTTGGGGAAATGAGAAAGTTCTGTGAAGTGAGAGCCTGCCATTTCAGATTTTTCGGAGAAGAACAGAAGTTATTATTCTAGGAATGCATGCATTTGTTTTATCAGTGGGCCATTTCACCAGTAACTGTTAATTAATGCCAGCCCTTGATTTCTGTCTAGGGGGTGCAATTATAAATCTTCAGACACATAGAGCAAGATATGCTACCTCGAAACAGCGGAGTAGAGATCAGGCAAAGCCATTGCCAGAAAATAATATTCAGAAAAGTACAGCTGATTTCAAGACAATAATTCATTTTTATGGCACTAGAAAAACCTCTTACTTATAAAACAGAAATGTAATTTTTGTCACAAAGGTTTAGGATACTAGTCATTTCCTACAAACATACAACTTGATAAGAAACAGCCAGAATACAACAATGGTAATGTTGTTTATTATAATACTATCAACTGCTAATTTCAGCCACAGAACTGACATTTGTCAGCCATATTATGAATATCCCTATTTTTTTAATATGCCTATTTTTGTAGCTAGGTCTATTTAGGAGGTGACTGAGCTTTGGAAACAGGCTGTGTTACATTACTTTTCTCCCAGATATGAAGGATATGGTATGGGTTTCCTCATAGAATCAGTGGCATTCTTGGAAATATAAGAAAATTCTAAATCATGATGTATTCCGAAGATACAGCTCAGAAACTAATTTGTGAATGTATTGTGTTAACGAAATACTGCTGAAACATTCATCGTAATGAATCATTGGTATCCTTTAGAAATGATCATTGGGACCAGGAGTACATCCCTGCTTTGTAGATTTTATAAAACTATGCAGACATATCGAATAGATTTTACAGTGCTCTGCAATATGTCAGGGAGGGGAAGAAATTCATTTTCTCAATTTCAAATAAAGCCACTATGTGGATTTCTTGTCAGGCCATCTGCTAGATTTTTTGCAATGCTGATATACAAATACTACAATATTTAGATTTCTTCTTGGATGACAGTTTTGCCAACTTAGGCAGGTAACTTTATTTCTTGAGCTTCAATCTCTCTATCTGTAAAACTGGTATGCTCTTACTCTTCTCACAAAACTATTTTGAAAATTAAATAGAATAATACATGTGAATGTGTAGAATATAGAAGAAATACCCAATAATATTAGCTGTCCCAGTAGCACAACTAAGTCAGTGTGTCTTAAAAGTACATCATTCCAGAAGTGCCTTGTATTTTCCTGATTCTATGACTTAGCGCCATCTATTCTTCCACTGTCTTTCAGTCAAAGTACTCTTCCAAGGTTTTGCATTTTGGCTGGAAATGTGAGTATTCTCTGATATCTTCTTTCTTACTGTCCCGATCCAATGGGTTTTATAGTCTAGCCAATTTTTTAATACCAATGTTATTTTTATTTACACTTACCTCTCTATCCCTACTCACATTTTACTAGTTCAATTCCTTATTTTTTTCTCCCCTTGACCATTGCATTTGTTTTCTAACTGTCCTCTCTAGCACTTCTTTCTCCCAGTATGTATGCATATACAAGAGTCCTGCCAGGCTTGCCTTACATTGATATACTGAGTCATACCACAGACCTGCTCAGAAACCTCCAGTGGTTTTTCATTTCCATCCAAGAAAGGCTGGCACATAAAGCCTTCCATGGTCTTGTCCTCAATTCACCTTCTTCAGCCTGATCTCCCACACTAGTGCCCCAAACATAAACCCCCTCCCTGCCAAACTGGCCAGCACATCATTCCAGGAGTCCTTGTATTTTCCTGACTCCATGACTTGGCTCAACCTATTCTTCCACGTGGGATGCCTTTCTGGTTCTCAGCAGATTTCTACTCATTCCTTAATGCTCACTTCAAACATCACCGCTCTCACTTCCAGAAGACAAGTGTTTATCCCCTTTCCCAACTCCATTGCACTACATTTTTTTTCCTTACAATATTTTCCACCCACGGTTTTGCATTCAAATAATTTTATACATATGTTCTTCATATCTTTCCAGACTGTCACCTCCTTGACAATGAATACTGTGTTTTATTCATGTTGTATAACCCATCGTGCCTTGCTCATTGCCAGATGCTCAAGAAAATGTTAATAGGTACGTGAACGTAAAAGTCTTTATCAAAGTCAATTTTGTGACTTTCAATTTTGTTACATATGCCCTCTCTTTATAAAACACATCTTTGCCTTTCACTATCTTGTCTTTTATTGAGAAAACTCCACCTAATGAATACATTTGAAGAGTGTGTGCTACACCTGTTTTGGGAACACTTCCTGTAATAAAGAGTATTTTGCATGGAATATCTGCAGAGGTTGATCATGCCCGAAAATTGTGCATCAGTAATGCCTGATAATTGGAGTCCTTTCCAGCTTCTTGGTTGCATTGATATGAATAGAACTTGGAGAAGGGAAGTTTAGGAACCACTTACACTTATAAAGTGCCTTCTAATTTTCAAAGCAACATCCCAGCTTGTAAGATGCATGTGACCCATAAACAGCAAAGTGGGAGCAGGTACTCTGATCACCACTTAGAAGAAAATTGCCTTCCCAAGAAGAATATGTGACTTGCCCAAGGTCACAAAGCCAGGAAGTAAAAGAAGTGGAAGCAGAATTGGAATCTGTCCTCTAGATGCTGACTGTGTGTCTCCCTTTCAGTACCACTTTGGATTCTCTACTATTTTATTCTGCCAGCTCCTAAGCTTTTTGGGGTCCTGGAATGATTTTTGGCATCAGAGAGTCTTATACATGCCACACATCTCCATTCCCCCTGGGAACCATTCACTTCTGGGACTGTTTGCCTGGTCATTCAGAGAAAGCATAGATAACATTAGAGAGAGAAGAGGAAGTGTGTCCATCTGAGGCCACCATGTGAGTTAAATAAATGAGTTCCTGTGTAGGCAGAACATGCTGGGCCCAGTGCTCCTGCTACAGAAAGTACTGTCAGTCAATTCAAAATTCTACCTCTGCAGAAGGAAAATTACTCACAGCTGGGTAATGAAGTTGCATCTGTGCTCTGCAGCTAGCTGCAGCCACCTCATTTCTCTGTACCTGACCTTAATTGTACTGCTATTTCAAAATTTCATGCAAATGCAAAGAGACGGAAGTTTGAAAAGAAAGTTACATCTTAAAACTCATCGTGGCTTCCATATGCTTCCATTTTACATATTCATCAGGCATTGCCTGAAGGTCGTTGATTCAATACTTAATTATTAAACCATTACATGAGTGCTTGCTTTGGTAGCACATACACTGAAATTGGAACGATATAGAGAAAGTAATCTTCTTCTCTAAGAAGAAGTTCTTCTACCTTTCATTATTACCTGAAATTTCTGTCTTTTGAATTGCCTAAGTCAAATTTCAGTATCAAGGACAGTCATCTGTGCCTTGGGAGAAAACAGAAAACAACTAATTTTTCTTGGGGCCCAGGTTGCCCCAATTGAGCTTAGTTAATTAGCACCATGAAGGCACCCCAACTAAAGTCAATGGCACGTAAAAATTCCTGTCTCTCAGGGACCATCTTTATTTCTTGCACACAAAACACAACAAACATTTGGGAGCATGACATCAGCAAGAATGGTGAGCTAGGAGGTCTCATGACTTGTATCTCCAGAAAAACAATGATTAACATCTCCGTACTGAGGAGAATAGCTTTGAGCAGGTTCTGGAGTACAATGCGGGAGATATTCCGTGGAGCACAGAAATCAAAGATGGCTGCTTGGAAAAGCACAGGCAGCATTTTACCTGTGTCAGCCCATCTCCCGGTCCTGCAAGGCTTTCTGCCAAAAGGGATGCCCCTCAGCTGTGACCTTCCCTTTGGAGGAAATGGAGAGTAGCAGACCCCAGTGGCTTTCACCACCAAGGACCCAAGCAGCCCTTGTTGTTGTGAGGGACCCCCCAGGCTTTTGCTTCAGTCTTTGCCCATGCTAGTCTCAGCTGACGGAGCTGCTTAGAATCCATGCCACTGAGCTCCCCTAGAGCAGGAGCCAAGGCTGAGACCCCAACCACAGAGGCCCTAGCCCAGTGCATGTACACCCCATACCCACAATGGTTAGGTCTAAAGTAAAAAATAAAATAAAATAAAATATTACATGATACATGGAGCAAATTATGTATTTCATTCAGCTAATACTAAAAAAATATAAATTATTCAAAAGAAAAGTATACACCTTCTCTTGAACTCTCGTCTGTCGACATGTCTCCATTTCATCATATTTTTCTCTTTACCTGAGTTTGACAGTCAGCCATTCAACCATCACAGTCATTGACAGCACTGTTTGTAAGATGAGGAATCAACAGTGCCTGACACAGAGGACTTCTGTGTGTCCAGAAGGAGAATGAAGCTTAGTGACCCCTTGCCACTGATACTTCCCCTTTGCAAGTTGTCTTGAAGCCTTTCTCCCACCCTGTTACCCCGCAGCTCCATGACCTTAAAAGGCTCTCCTCTGCCTGTGGCAGAAAGGCTAAATATCTTGGAATGGCATTCAAAGCCTTCCTCCGTGTTTGACAGGGGTTAGTGGTTTGCAGCACAACCCAACTGTGGAGCCCAAATACCAACCCAGATGGGGGTTAGCTCTAAGGCCTTAATTCCCTGAGCAACTTATATTGCCTCTCAGGCAATCAATGCTCATCTAATCCAGAAATGCTTAACCAAGATCCTCACTACTTAAAATAGGAAAGACTATAGAAAACATTAGGGTATCTTTTTCTTCTCAGCTGTAACAAGGATTCTGTATGCTTTTTCTTTGTGTTTGTGTGTATGACACACGTGCACTGTGCAGAACGAGGTGGTTGTAATATTATAATAATAATATGCCTCATTACTTGAGCAGTGGGAGAATTATTTAAAAAATAAATATAGGAAATCGGGGCTCTAAATCATTGGCTTAAAACAGCCCTGGAAAAAGGTTCTATTTTTATAAGTCGAAAACAAGTCCTAACTTCAATAGATCAATTGTAGGTGTAACAATGTTGCCTTTATTCACTGTCTGTCAACAACATGGAGAAGGTGGGAATAATTCTAATCATTAGTTATATCTGACACAACTTCCATCCTACGTTTCATCAATGAGGGTCTATGATGAGGTGTGCTTCAGTGGTTTGGAAACATTTCAAAGGAAAACTAAGACTTGTGCGGTAATTTGAAAGCGAAGAGAGGGAGTTGTCTGTAGGCTCCAACTGAATTGGAAAGGAAATTTGTGTGAAAGGACCCGTTCAACCTGACAGGTACAAGGGGCAGCCTTTCTATATGGTGCTTCTGATTGCAGGCTGACAAGCTATTTTTTTTTTTGTCTTCTAAATTATGCAAGACTTTTTCCATGTTGTGATTTACATCTGGGTTAAGGTTTCCTCCACTCGTGGGCCTCTGCAGACTGTGTAGTGCGTTACCAGTGAGAGACCATGTTTTAATAGAAGCTTCACCAGGTCAGGAAAGCTAGTGAGATGGAAAGTCTCATCCTGCTTTCTAAATGTGATGGTTAGGACAAAGCAAGAGAATTCTAAATAACAGTTCATTTATCAGTCACCAAAGCTAAATGAGGACTTCTGTATAAATGAATTTTGCAGATAAATGGAAAAAAAAGAGCGGCAAGCCTGTTTTCTTGAGTAGAGTATGAACAGCATCATTGAACATTTTCTTGACTAATTGATACCATTCTTAACTTCAATGATTATGTTGTCTTATGTGGAAAACAAAATGGATCTCAATTATTAATTGATTAGTTCTATTGTCAAGTCACTGGGCTAATGCTGGGGGTTCAGTGTGAATACGATTGACATAACCTCTAACCGCATGAGGACTGCTAAGATAGGGAAAACATTTGGTTAAATCCCAGTCTGCTAAGCTTTTTATGTTCTTACTTCTGTTTTTTCCATTGGCGTTTATGTTCTAAAAATCTCACTCATTTAAACAACAGAATAGAAGGAAAAACAGAGGAAAGAGAGAAAAGTGGGGAAGGAAGGAAGGAGGGAAGGAAGGAAGGAAGGGAGGGACGGAGGGAGGGAGGAAGGAAGGGAGGGAGGACAGACAATTGAGTCTACTCTGTGCCAAGCAGAAGCTGGGCACAGGGATATATAACAATGTGACAGCAAGCAAGACATTTGAGAACATCCCTTTCCTTTAGGGAGAGATTGTAACCTGTTAATCATCTTTAATTCTATATTCCCAGTATCAGTATTGTGCAGTCACTGAGTATGTCCACTGGGTAACTAATTTGGTCCATGAATAAGTGAATATAAGTGGGTACGTGATAATGTATTAGACAAGTTTGTTTGAAATGCATCCCAAATCAGAGACAAATCCAAGAGCACTTCTTTACTTTAGAGTCTTCATGCAATCAAGTCTTATCTCTTACAAATAGTTCCATTTTCCATGTAAACTCATGAAAAAAATGTTCTAAATGGCATTTCTATTATAGCTGCGATAAACTAAAAATGAGAATTAAGAGTATAGTGAAAATATCTGATGCCTTTTTGTAGGGAGAGGTGGTTAAGAAGCTGGTTGTAAAAATAAAATGGGAAATGGAAGGCATAAGCTAGTTTTAATTTACTTTTCTAGTCACAGAATTGAGGCATTGAAACAGGATTGTTCACTATGCTGTACACCTGAAACTAATACAAAATATTAAATGTAAACTGTAATTTAAAACTTTTTAAATAAAACATTATAAAAAAAAGAAATAAACAGGATTGTCTGCTATCTTTGAGTAAATGTCAAGTGTAGCATGTAACTTGCCGGAGAAATGGGGAACCAAGAGAGTAAAATAATGCCAAGTGCTGGTTAATTAGCAGTGTACTAGTATGCTTCTAACAGGGGGATTGAGTCTGTCCTTCTATGTCAATGCTTGCAAATGTCTCTGTATTTCATATGTACATCTATCCTAATTATGTTGACAATTTGTTCATTAACTACAAATAAGACTCACTGAGTCCATGGAATTGACTATCAATCATTCTGATCAACTTAATGCTGATTTGGGTGGCATTGAGTGAGTTCCACTTCCTTAGTTACTCAATCAAGCACTCCAGAGTCATGGAAAGGTAGTCTTCTTAGCTTACACACCCTTCTACAGTAGAAAGTAGCTTGTATCTTTTAAAAAAAACTCCAATTCAAACATAATTACCATATATTTAAAAATACATAAAAATACTCTCACTAATAAATATAGAAATTTCATCTAGATGTCACTTCACTATTGTGGTAAATTCCCATAATAGAAAATTATACTGGAAGATTTTAGGAAGGTCCATTTTTGGAAAGCATTCTACTTGTCTAAATGATACTTAAGAGTTTCTGCTTTCTATAGCTGATTATCAGATATTTTCTTTCTTCATCCTGATGTTCTGTATGTCACAAGTATGCATATGTCTTGATACTGTTTTCTGGGAAAGCAATTTAATTCCTCATATAATTATTCCCTTTGCAGGCTCCAGTGAATCTGCAATACCCATCAGTCAAAATTCCTCACACTTGTGTTACTAAACACTTGGGTGAATTCCTGTGTAAGACTCTCCTGTTTTCCTTTCTCGTAGATCCATTAACTGTCCAAGATTTTCTCATATGTGATAAAAGTATAACACAGGCTTAAGAAAGAATAAATATGACTATGACCAGCTGCAGAAATCATTTACTAGTGATAAGGGCCTTCCTTTGAGAAAGGAGAAGTGGGCATGCTTAGGATTCCTAAAATCAGTGATATTTTAGAATGCAGACTGTCTAAATGTATTGAGAAGTAAAACTGGAAGTCTGAAATCTGTTGAGGTTATTCTCAATCCTGAGGGTTTTTCTTAAGAAATGTCCCTGGACTTAAAGAAGTTTTGAATTTCATACATTCACAGTTCATGGACATATGGATATAACCATATGGTATAAATTCTCATCACATCCATATTTGTAGAAAAGACTCTTGCTCTATATTGCAGTCTTCTCCCTAGCATATGGCAATTCCAGAAATCAAATGCCCCTTGCTGTGGTATTGTGTTCAAAGACAAATGCCATCAAGCCATTCCTTCTCTGCCTATGCGTGACTCTCCCTCACTGAGAGGTGTCTGTTCTTCCACCCTTTACAATCTGGGCTGGCTGGTGACTGTGTTGAACCATAGAATATGGTAAAAGTGGCACCTTCCCAGTTCTGGGTCTAGTTGCTAAGAGGACTGGTACTTTCTGCTTCTTAGAATACTAAGCTGCCGTACAGGGAGGCCCGGCTACCCTGTGGCTGAGAGAGGACACAGCAGGAGCACAGAGACACCAGACATGTGGGTGAGGACCACCTGTGATGACTGGGCCAGTGGAGCCTTCAGAGGACTTCAGCTCCAAGTACCATTTTACTGCAACTATGTGAGACGCCCCTGACAAAGCCCAGTTAGCATAATAGGTTGTGGGGTGGTTTGCTGAATAGCAACAGATAACTGGAACACATGCCCTCTTAGTGAAATAGTTGAACACTAGCATGAGCGACAGAGAGTTGTGAGACCAGGGTGAATTACAGAGCCACACAGGGCAGCATAAGGTTAAGATTTCAACTACAAAAAAAGACTAGTAAGGGGCTTAAACTGGTGGGTTTTTTCCAGTTTTTCTTCTTGCCAACCTATAAACTTTCTTTCTATTGAAAATAATTTCTTTCATCATAAACTAACATAACAGCCTTGCAAAACATTTGGAAACTAGAGGCCAGAAAAACATGCCCCCTCCTTACATTATTGCAGGTAACTATTTGGTAATTTTCCACCAAGTCCCCCTGGCCCCCCTTGGTCATACGAATTATGTTTCACTTCATTAAAATTGTAACTACAGGTGCATCTAGTCTAGTGGTGCGTGAAACTTGTATACCTTGGGGCCGAGGGGAGAAAACTCTTAGTTCAAGGAGAAATTAAAATAACATTAATTTTATTTTTTAAAATAAATTCTATAACCATATGAAACACATTGCTCCAAACTCTAAAAGCTTTTGGAGGCCTTATGTAAGTGAGAGAGGTGCTGAAACTTCAGTTTCACTAGCTTCATGGTAAACCACTGTTGACTATAATGTATATATACATTTACATACTGTTACTTGTTCATATTAATCAAAATAATTTTCCATGTTGAAGCCTAGCCTTTATAATGAGCTTTAAAGGTTGCCCATTTTCCTTTCGAGTCAGGGTACTGTAATGGTCCTAATGCGGAGTTCCCGAACCTTAGAACTATTGACATTTTGGTTTAGATAATTCTTTGTTGTCGGGACAGCCCTGTGCTCTACCAAGTAACTCACTCCTAGGGGCAAAGTTACTCTTCCCCTTGAGAGCCACCGCCCTACTAAATATCTTACTGTGGCTACTTAGTTTCTTTTTTTACCATTAGACTGAAACATGTCTTTATGAATATGATTTTATTCCATGTTAACTTTTTCCTAAGTTAAAAAGCTCTTAGAAGTGGAATTATGATGTTAAAGAGAATGGCCCTGCCATGGCTTTTGATGAATACTGCCAAAATTCCTTCTCCAAAAGGTTATCGTTATAGGAAATAGAGCACAACAGATTTTACTGTAGATGTAGTTAATAAATCATAATTTAATATTATACTTAATTATAAAAATAGTCTATTTAAACTGTCAAGTATACTCAGGATACTATAATTAAAGCCATGCATTTTGCTAATAAACTTCCATTATTGTTTGGGAACCTTCCCTTCTATAGAATGATCAGCAAAGAAGTTCTGGATTGACTCTTCTTTTTAATTTTAAAATTTAATGTTAAAATTCTAGACTTGGAAAAGAATTTCGCTGTTGCCATTAATCCAGAGAAAGGACGTGAAGATATCATTCTAGTTTGTTGTTTTCCTTACCATATGCTTGGTTTAACCCTTCACAGGGAGAAGTCTGTATTTGAATTCAGAAAGCAAACGGTAAAACTGTTTCAACATAACGGACTTCTGGAATGGGAAAACCTAGGCTTCCTGCTCTGGTTGGTTTATGAATAGAAAAGACAGACCAGGCTTCCCAGCTTCTGTCTACCCCTGTCAAGACGGATAATTAACTGCAGGCCTCTTTTCCTCCTGTCATCGCTAAGAACGCCCCACAATTCCTTCCCACCCAAAGATAATCGAAGATCTCAGTTGTTTTGTGACAGGAATAGAATCTAAAAAAGGGCTTTGTGCTCTCTCTGATGACTGCTGCACACAACTCCTCTCTTCGAAGGAAAGCGCTCAACCCTGATGCTCTTTCCCAGATGGCTGAAAACACCAGTTCCTGCTGTTTTACTCCAGCTCCAAATGCTTAAGGAGAAAGCCAGATCTGTCCGCTGGCGACCCCAACACACAGTGCCTTTGAGGAGTCCACGAGCCCCATCCCATTCATGCCACTGTGGCTCTGGGTATGCTGATCAAAGCTCTTAACTACTGAGGATACCAGAGGGGCGCGTTTGTACCTGCTGAAGGAAATGACATAGTACAGGTCCCTAGAGAGCTGAAAAAGTCTGTCACACAAGGAATATTCCATGACCGTTCACCTTCACATATAACATTTTTCAAGGTGATGAAAAAGAGCATTCTCCTTTCTTCCATCTGTCTCCTTTCCTTTCTTCCTTCTTTCCTTCCTTCCTCCCTCTCTTTCTTCCCTTCCTCTCACTGTCCAATTTTTTTTGTCTCCCTGTGAAGTGTTATTTTACCAAATTTCATGAAAATGGAAGTGTAACAGGAATTGTCTTTCAGCTTAATCTATTCTCATCCTCACTCTCAAATACCACAAATGGCTTTATGGCTTTAACTTTATTTCTGTTTATTGTAAACCTTCAGAGTCAGTTAATATAAATCAACCATATTTACTTCCCAAAAATGTCCCTGATAAAAGCTGTCACACAAATGGAGTGCTTATGGCACGGAAATGAAAAACAAAGGCAGGAACATGAGAACCTCTCTGGCAACTCCCTGGGAAGTTTGGGGCGGGGGTTGGTGTGAAATGGCCACAGGTCTGGAAGGGACTGCTTCCCTACCAGCTGCCTAGCAACCAAAATGTGTACATGACCTGTCTTTTAATGGGCAATATTATGCAGTGCCTGCGTACTTAGTAACTGATACAACAGCTTTGTTTCTGAAGGATCTGACATCATCGATGGCTCAGAAGAAATCAATAGGTTTCTAATTTAAATGCCCGTTTTGTGTTTTTAGATAGACATACTCTCAAAGTTCAGGCAATACAGAATTAGTTGATAAAACATACTATATCAGTAAATAAGGCACTCCCTAGGCTAAGGCAGGAAACAGAATACCAATGTCCCAGAGAAGGTAAATATAGGTCTCCCTATAGTCCCACTTACTTATTCATTGGGCTTTGCGTGATAGGTTAAGCAGAGTAGATCAGATTTCACCATTAAACTCATATTATTTTTATATTACACTATATATATTACTTTTAATTTCTAGTTTTTAAGATATAGTAAAGTGAAATGAAACTAAAATTTATAAAAAATAACTTACGCTTTAACAAATTCATGGTTCCTAAAATACTGGATGAATGGTGACAATTTTGTTTTTGATATAATATCACGTTTTAAAAATATGTACTTTTTAATCTGAAGAATTTTAAAAATCTTGGTGAACTATTTTTTCTACCATCTTTCCCTTCTACTCCCAGCCTCTCAGGAAAGTCAATAATAAGTTTTTAAATGCATAAGCAGGGGAGACCTAGAGGTAGAAGAAATATTGCTGAAATTTTGTAGGTGAGTGTTAATTTCTATGAGCACCATATATCATACAAAGTAGATTATAAGTATAAACATAGAACATTGACTTAATTTTTGAGCAGAGGTGTTTTAGGTTTGAGGAATATATTTACACATTAACTTTAACATCCCATTCTAATTGCAACCATTATGTCTTGCCATTTTTGTTCAAAAGTAAATTTCTTTAATCTAGTTGGTTCAAGCTAGAGTCAAAACACCATAAAACACGTATCAACTTTATTCACCCATTTCTCTGGATGTATGAGGAAGTACTGCGAGTATCATTTAGTGTGATGTTTATCTCCATAATATGATGCCTTTTACAGAGTAAGTTCTTTTTCACATGGGTCTAAATAGCTGCTAATAATGTGCAAACTCTGTTGAAACTTTGATTTTCATTCATTATTTGCACGTTCTTTTTCAGACAAAAGATCATGATCCTGTCTATCTTTCTAAAGTCTTTATGTTTCTGAATTGGGCCTTTTACTATATTACATCAGGGCCCCACTTTAATTTTCATTACTGATTGTCAATTAATTTTCATAATTGATTGTCAATTACTGATTGCCCATTTTATATGAATAGACAGATCAATGGAATAGGATAGAAATCTATAAGTAAACCAAAAATACAATAATCTTTCATATAACAAAAAATGACATAACATCTAGGTAGTGAGAAAAATGAATGATCAATAAAAGCTATTGTTACACCTGGCATCTGGAAAAAAATAAATTGGATCCCTGTCTCACAGTTTTGATATAAAATAAAGCCAGTGTTTGAATAGAAACCTGAAAACATTAGTTATATTAATAATACGCGAATAAGACTTTTGTAGTTGATGGATTGAACACTAAAGACAGAATTATTGAAAAATACAATTTACAATTTTGATTTAGTGGAGAATGTTCAGTATGTTCAAGCATATATAAGCATTTATAAAACTGACCACGTCTTAGCAATAAAGCTAGTATCATTAAATTTCAAAGTACTGATATCACAGTTAGCATATTCTTTGACTACAGTGCAATTTAATTTAAATAAATTAAAAAAATAATCAAAAATTGCAAGAAATATCCCATATTTTCATAAATATAAAAACACACTTCCAAACAATTCATGGGTCAAAGCAGAAATTATAATGGAAATAAGACTATATAAAGAAATGAATTAAGGCACACATACGATGCATCAATGTTTGTAAGATGAAATTAAAATAATACCTTAGAAGAAATTAAATAGTCTAAATATTTACATTAGAGAATAAGATAGGTTTGAAATTAAAGAATGCTGCATTCAATTTAGAAATTGAAAAAATATAACTAAAAATATCTAAGTATATAAAGGATATTTTATGAGTCAATTAGAAAAAAATTATTAAAATCCCAGTAGAAATAAAAAATATGGGCAGAATACCAAAGAGATAGTTCAGAGAAGTGATAGCTGAATAAATGTGAAAAGATGATCAATTTTATTATTATACATAACATGCATATTTAACCACAGTGAGATATGATTGAGAAGCTTGGTATTAGCAAGGATGTAGAGCAACAACAACTCTCACCCACTCCTGATGGTAAAATAAATTAGACTAGTTTATTGGAAACGTTAATAATTATGTAGCTAGGTTGAAAATACCCATAGTACACAATGCAGAAATTCGAGTCCTAGCTATATTGTAAGAATTATAGAACTTTTGAAAACTTGTACACTGGAAGACATTGACAAGATTATTCATAGCAACATTACTTAAAATCCAACATCTACCACTAGAATGAATAAATGACTTATAGTGTGTTCCTACAATGGCACATCACACAGGGGAAAAAGAAAAAAACTACTGTTTTATGTATTAACATGGATGATCTCAAAAATATAATGTTCTGAGGAAGAAGCACATTATAGAAAAATGTATACTGTATGGTTGTACTTACATTTATAAAAATAATATGCTATCTAGGAATCTATAAATGTATATAAAATTGTGCTATTTAGGAATATATACATATATAGAAGTGGTAAAAGCATAAAGCGAACAGGGAGATCATAAATAAAAATTCAGTATAGTGCTTACTTCTGTTGGAGATAAAAGTGTCAGGGATGGGATTTGGAAGGGGCCTGCAAGGAGCAGCCAGCATTCTGGGGACCTCCCTTTTTACCATAAACATGTTCTACAGAGAGCAAGTTGACAATTACCTACTAAAATTGCCAAAGCACATACCCTTATAAGAATGAATACTGCAAAATAATCCCTCACATGTGTAATAATGTGTAACCAAGGCTATTCATTGCCGTACCATTTATAATAGTAAAATACTGGAAACATTTTAAATTCTATCACTAAGGAATCGATAGAATAAATGATGACTCGTTCCTGCAATGGAACTGAATGGAGCTACACAAAAGGTTGCTGAAGCTCTTTTTGAATTAATACGTGAAGACCTTGAAGACATTGTTAAGTGAAAACAAAGTTAAAAATGTGTGTATTATATGTCTACATTTGTATAAACATAGGATGAAGAATATATATTTAAATATGTACATCAGTCCCAAATAATATGTTTTCAAGTATATGCAAACTTAAGATCATTGTTAAAGAAGTAAACAAGGTAGATGGCAGACAGTTAAGAGGGGGCTTTCACTATCATTTTATATATTTTCTGTGTTGAACTATATGAAAATGCTCCTTTTGGGAAGGGAACAGGATGGCTGGAGAAAGGTGTGAGAGACAGGTTTTGTCATTCATTATTTATTTGTTCTTTTTGAATTCTGCAACTGCAATACAATGTTTATATTAGCTACTGATAAACAAAATGGCATCAAAGCAATCAACAACACAACCATCCACTTCCCCTTGAGGATTCTGTCAAGAGACTGAACCAAAAATCTGTCAATGACTAGTGAAATGCCACTGAAAGGCACTTCCTTAAAAAAATGGAGCTTTTCTTTATTTGTGAAAATATATCACAAGAAGCAACAGGGCTATTTTAAACCCTACAAATGCTCCTTGGGCATGTTGGAAGTTGTTGGGGGGAAGCCTAGCTGTTCATACACTATTGAAGGAGGAATAAAATACATTTACAATAACATGGGAAAAAATTAAATTTTTCTTTTTTTCACAGATATATGAAACTTAACAATGCCACAAAGAACACAGAGGGGCATTTTTGCATATATTTTAATCTTTTGGAAAATGATAAGTGGGTACATAATTAAATTTTGTCATGAAATTTCTACAGATTTTTATTAATTTCTTAAAGAGAACACAATTCATGAAATAGAATGAGAACAACCAAGTAAAATATTCAGTAAAAACATCAAACGGGTGAGCTTGAGTTATAATAACATGATGTTGAAGAGACGTAAGTGCAAACCCCCTACACACCCACAATGAGAAATCGTTAGAATGCTCTGTGTTGAACTGTATTTTCATTATCAAAGCATCATATCTTTAGCAGTTCTTCTCGGGCTTTCTTATCTCATAGTTTGTGCTCCTTTACTATAGTGCAGGAAATACTCCTTCGATTTTTCTGGGAATTAGCACAGCCTTTTAACCTCTTTTTTCTCATCAAGGAGACTGGGAAATGGATACATATGATCTAATCTTGTCTGTGTGTGTCCATGCACAAGACATGTAACCTCTCTGGGCTTTAATATCATTTTGTATAGAAGCTACTGCCCATTCCAAGCCTATTGTTCTATAATGCCAGAGTGAGTGCAAGAAGGCTTCTGGAATTTCTGCAGCCCTCATTACTAACTCCTTTCCACACTGACACAAGTTAGAGCAACATTTCTTTGAATCTTCTCTTACAGAGTGTTACCAGCTACAGTGGTTAACCAAATAGGACTTTACCTTCTTCTACATAAGTATGAAAATATGTCAGTCCTGGCATTGGTTCACTAGCTCCACAAGCAGGCCTGGTATCTTTACAGTTCTACCGGGCAGCCCCTTAAGGCTGCTGATGGCTGCTGCAGGTGCTGCCAAACACAGTGCAGACTATTTTCTTCGCCAGGCAATGCTCCACCTTCCTACCAGAGGCAACCCTCCTCTCATACCTATCACCACAGACTGATTCTGCCTTTTCTGGAAACTCATATAAAGGGACTCACACGATATGTCATCTTCTATATCTGGCTTGGTTCATTCAACATATTTTTTCCAAGATTCATTCATATTGTAGTTGCTGAGCAGTATTGCATTTTATGAATATAACACCATTTCTTTACCCATTCTCCTATTGGTGGATGTTTGGATTGTTTACAGCTTGGGGATATTATAAATAAGGCTGCTATGTATGAACATTCATGTACAGGTCTTTGAACGAACCCATGTATCTTCATTTTATTGGGTAAAAATCCAGAAGATGAATTGCTGGGTCTTATGGCTAATGTATATTTAACTTTATAAAACACTACTAAGGAGTCCTTTAGAATGGTGGCACCATTTCACATAGCTATTTTTGATGACTACATAATTCTGAAATCAATATATCATTAATTATGTATTTTTTCAGATTATCGTACATTCAATTTATATTGTTTTAATGTTGGTTTTTAAAATAATAGAAAATGCTGCAATGAACACCTTCATGCAAATAATTCTTATCTGTTACTGAAATATTTCCGCTGTTGGAATATTTACTTGAGATAATAGGGGCAAAGTTACTGAGTATTGTCATAACTTCTAAATTTCCCCAAAGTCTGTCGTAGTTTATACTTCCTTTATAAATTTGAAACATTTATTTTTATTGAGTTCTAATGTATACAGATATTAAGTGTACAGTATCTCGATGAATTTTTACATATGTAAAATTCAATAGCTATGGCCTACATCAAGGAATAGAGCATTTTCACACCTTATAAACCCTCGTGCCTCTCTCAGACTTGATCACGCCTCACAAAAGGAGTCTACTATTCTGATAGTGATCCCCAAATGATTGTTTTTGTGTTTATACTTCATAGAAACCAATTCATTACAGTTTATACTTATTTTTATCATATGCAATATTTAAAAGACAAAATAGAGCTTTAATTGAAGTCCAATCTTAATTTTTTATATTGATGGAAAATTTAATAAAAGCAATGGTCACCATTTCTTGAGCCCAGGAATGTACACCAGGTGCTACCTAAAGAATTTACATCCATGATATCATTTATTCTTTTACAAATCTAATAAGATAGATATAATTGTGCCCATTTTCTGGATAATAAATCTGGTGCTAAGAGTTGAAATTAGCTTGCTTAGTCTCACAAGGTTATTATGTGACTCAGCAAGAATGCATATCCAGGCATATCTTACATCACAGCACATGCTTTCTTTATTACTGGACACTAGTATTTTAGAATTTCAAATGCTCAATTGCCAGATAAAATATGTAAACAAACATCAGAGAATGTTGTCCTGGCCCTGCTTTTCTCTACTCTCTAATAAAAGCTAAAGGAAAGCTGCTAGAGATGAAGGGTCAAAAGGCCAACTTGATGACAGATATAATTGCCCGGCATGATTTTCTGAATCAACCAGGTTCTTTAGTCATTGTCAGCTTTACTAGAAATTGAAACAACAGGTGTATATTAACACTGCAGCTCATAGCTGGCCATATTACTGCTAACTGAGGTCATTGTTTTCACTAAAATGTAATTACCCCCAGGACATCAGTATACAAAATTATATAGAATGTAATGAACTAGCCAATGTGGGAAAACCAGCATGGATTCAGAAATCTGCTGTGAGTAAAGACAACTCTTACACTGAACATTTTACATTTTACCATGTTGGGGAACAATAAGGGTTTTCACTGAACAAGGAAAGAATAATAGAAAGGTAAGTCAAAGCCAGGGCATACATCTGAAGGCAGCTGGGAGCATGGAGCACCATTTCATCCAAGTGATTTTCTAATTCAACTGGGAAGAAGATATTAATTTTTAAAATGAATAGGAAATTGCAAGTAGGTTTTTGCATTATGGAAACAAAATCTCAGCTAAAAAAACTCAAAGATTTTAGAATACATTGGATAAAAATGCATATGTTCAGGAAACATGTCATCATCAAAGAAAATGATAGAGTCAGTACTTAAAATTTCAGGTCTTTGTGACAACTTCATTATAGGACTGAACATAGGAACCCAACTGGGGTTTTTCTTTTAGCAAATTTCTTCTTAAAACGTTTGGAATATAAAAGAGGTAAAATTGTATGTGCATAAGTCATAAGTATACAAGTGAAAGAAGGTTCAAAAAGTTACCACACCAGGCAACCTCCCCCCACATTATGATACAGAGCACACCCTGTGTCCAGGGGCCACCCAGCTGGCCCCATCCTTGTTACTACCCCACGCCAACAGTAGCCGCTATTCTACCTTTTCACCTTAAGGGTTACCATTCATAGTAAGGCAAGACTTCAGTAAACATACTGATGCTTTAGGGAAAAAAACAATGAAAATTGTTATCCAATCCCAATATCATTTGAAGACTTAAACAACTGTCATAACAGTTAAACAGCACAGAGTTACTGTAAGAAAATCTGACAGCCCCTCCAGCCCTCAAGCAAAAAGAAAAGTTCATTTTCCCTCATTTTTTATTGATTTTTCCCCCTAAATTTCGCTTCCTTTAATTCAGTTGGTGTTATGGATAACACCGAGTTGGTTTTTCTTTCAAGTTTTTTACTGTATAACAGCAACACAAATGACTGTCGGTAAGACATGAAAATTGAGTTAGCTTTTCCAGCGTCTGTATGGAATGATTTCCCTGAGGTCTGCTTTTCAAGATCTGCTGGTGATCAAAGGCATAACACAATCAGTTAGAGTTGCAATGAATTGTGCCCCCTCGGTTCAGTTTTTCAGTATGAAATTAACCAGCCTAATTGAGATTGATTAACTGAACTTTATCTTATCAAAATCATAATCAAATTAACTAGACCATTATCATGCAAATATTTATGACATTTCAACCCAAAATAAATGTAAATCTTAAAAATGCTTATGAATACATAACATTAATTATAATTAAATAGCATGCATTTCTGCCAAGATTAAGCTTTACCATACTTGGCTTTTTTTTCCTTTCTATGTATGGGTTAAGAGGATATTTTCTAATGAATTTATGTTCCTCTCTCCATCACCCAATCTTTAAATTATTGTTTTTCCTTTACAAAAAAAAACCCTTTTTTATCAGCAACTTCCTTCCAGACACTAGATTGGAAGGTTTTATAAAAAGCAACTGAAGGGAGGTAGGATGCTAATCGTGGTTTTCTTTTTCTTTTTTGTTTTTGTATTTATTTCTGAAAGCGAGTGGCTGAACACTTAAGCTCTGCTCATACCTCTCCAAATATTCAGTGCAAGGCCTCACTGCCCTGAACATGACTGATCTCATCAAACGTTCCCAGCAGCTCCACAGGCACATGTGGTGGCGCTCTGGCAGGGGTGCTACCACGTTCACAGCTCCGGCAGGAAAACATTACATCGCTACCTCCCTCTTCTACATCCTGCCCCTATTGAGGAAGAGTCAAGCTATTTTTGGAGAAAATGGAGAGGGTGTGAATTACTCTGATAGTATTTCTGGATGCTCTCTGAACGTCATTTAATAAATCTTACAAAACACTGTTCACTTACGCCAAACATCCAACTCTGACTTATAAATAGTGCTCCCCAAAAGTTTTACGATTTCAACATTTTGTATCACTTAAGTAGACCCTGCCATGAGACACTCGGTTTTACCTCTTAATTACATCTTCTGCTCCACTTAACTTTACCCAACCAGATTTATAAATATTTAATCAGATCACTGCTGCTTGCTTAAAAAAGAAAAAGAAATCCTGTCTGCTACTCTTGGACAAACATGACCTTGGAAAGACAGAGACACTTACAATGTTACTCTCATTCCGATTTGCATTTAGGAAAGGAGAAAGTGCCATAATTGATTAGCAAAATTGAGTTGTTAGAAAAAAGCTGACTCAGGCTTAGGTAGCTTGGGGACACTTTTTTAAAAAAAAGCCTTATTCCTGTCCCTCCCATAAAACCGCAGAGAGATTAGTTTTTCTCATGACTTATTGAATTTTCCAAATTGCTACAGTCATAAAGTTGTAATTAAATATTTGTTTTTCTTTAAATGTCTTCTCTAGTATTAGATTATAGAATATTACAGTGGTGACCAGAGTATATGAATATAACAATCCTTCTACTTTGGAGATATGAGACTTTTAATATATGACATTGAAATGAATGAAGAGGGTTTTTTTGTTGTTGTTGTTGGCTTTTTATAGTTTGCTGTTTTGTTGCTGTTGTTATGTTTATTTTTCAACTTTTAACAAAACATTGAAATGTGTGTTAGAAGGTTTCTTTTTTTGTATTTAAAAATTAATTATCTAAGTATTACAAAGCTTCAGTAGTAACACTGCCCTGCCTAATTCCCTACAATGTGCTACAATTCGCTCCATGTGCTGGCCTCTGGCAGGAGAAGCCACAAGAACAGTGTTCAGGCCCCTCCGAATGGCTTTGTCTATGCATCCCTGGGCATCTCTCAGGCACTCAGGGTCTCCAAGTGTCACCCCAAACTCTCCTAGTGCACAAGTAGCTCCAGCCCTCTCCTCAGTCCACGTTGATCTAAAAGCCATCTTGATCCCCTAGATGCTGAATAAATTTCACCTGTCCCTTTCAGTGCACCTAGAACTGTGGTTAAATAACCTAAAGGATGTTCACTGATACTATCACTGTACCCAAACATCTGCTCTAGCTCACATCTTCCTGGCTGTCAGTCAGTGAAGTCCGAATGCTGTTCCATTCTATTTGTTGATGACCATGTGCTTTTCCTTTTTCAGTTTTTGTCTTTGGGGTAGCACTCATATGTATAATGTAGTAGGATTAGGATCTTTTATAAAGCTTCCTCTTGAGTCTGATTCTTGTTCTGTAGACATGCTTATCTTTTTTTCTGAATTCTCACAAAATCAGGAGCTTCCTGGGCCTTATCATGCTCTTCCCCATCATGTCCTGATTGCCTGGGCGGTGCCCAGCACAGAGCAGGCTCTCAGACACGTATGCTCTCAGTGCATCACATGGGGCCATGTCCTTCTGGGAGAAGATGGTGAGAATCTACAGTGACTCATCCTGAGCTGCTTATTCAATGGAGGACAATGAACCATCTATAGCCAACACCCATTTAATAGCTTGGTCTGGACATTTCAGCCAGTTTGACGAAAATGCCAGCTCGATTCGGCCATGCTTTGATTTGAGGCTCTCTCATTTGAGAAGCAGAGACACCCTTCTGTCTTTCTTCCCTCAGTAGATTTGTGTCAGAAAGTAGGTTTAAAGTTGTTCATATGGAAACTAATATAATAATTCATAAATAATAATACAAGAATAAACTACTTCACATATAACTGTAAATGCACTTTTGCCTCCCCCGTATGAGCCTTCACTTAATATTCTTAATTATGCTCCTATGTTTAGAATAATGTGCAGGCACATTTTTTTGTGTGTGTGGTTTAGACATTTGTTTTTTAAATTTACTCTTATTCTTATATTTATTATGGTAAAGAATATTTAATTCCTTGTTTTTAAATTCCTTGTACTTACATGGGCACTGCCTACTTTCCATACACAGAAGACTATCTGTTTCATCACTGCAAAATCATTTTCTTTATGTTGCCTTTCCCTGGTCCCAAGAAAAAATCATTGTACTTTACTTTCATTGTACGTATCTAGTAGAGGAGGAAGTATGGAGATAGGATAGTGGGATAAGAAAAGCTTAGTTTTTTTGGTCCATGCAGAATGGCGTGTGTCCTCCTTGGTGGGACTCTGTGAGAAAGTAACAGCTGACGTAGCAGCAGGGAAGCACGAGGAGGACAACACAGATGGAGTGGGTTTCTCAGGTTCAGTTCCCCAGAAGCAGAGCGTGAGATAGGGAAGCCTATAAAATGATGCCCTGGGATGGAAGCTAGCAGGAGGAATCTCTAAGACAGCAAGGAAAGAAGGATAAGGTGGGATAAAGAGCCAAGAGAAGATGGGGGTTCAGGCACTGAGTAGTCTTAGTCTGCTCCCAGAAGGCGCTCTGGAGTGTGAACTGCAATTTTAGAATTTGTCCAGCTTTGATGCAAGGGGGCTAGGGTTTCATACTCCAGGATCAGATATTCTTTGCTGATAAGACTTAGGAGATGTGGGGACAGTAGGGGACTCCCCACTAAGCCTGCAAAAGGTGAGTCCAATTGCTCAAGGATAATCTTCCATAGGCATTTACAAGTTTAAGCTTTAGCACTAGCACCTACTAGAAGCTTAGTGATTTAGATTGGGTACCAACCACATTTGCTAAAATGGAGAAGTCTTATGTTACAAAGAAGAAAAGGATATATTTTGCAATTGTGAACTTTGCTTGGTTTCTGTGTGGTTTAAATACAATTTCACTCTTTGCTGTAGGTTTTTGGGTTTTCTCTTGCTTTTGACTGTTATTATTGTTGGTCCAGGGAATGTGATTCTCCCAGCATCTCTTTGTTTTCTTAATTCTGCTGCAAGTGCCCTTGAATTAATATTATAATTGCTGTGAGCTCTCCATTCTCCTCACCACTCCAATTTTTGATTCTCGGCTGCATTCATTTTGTTTTTCTAAGCCTGTGCTTTAAAAAAATTATTTAACTGTAGTTGGTATAGAATATTATATTGGTTATATGAGTTCCAGGTGTAAAATACAGTTATTCTACATTTTTATACCTTACAATGTGTTTGGTTCCAGTTCTACACAAATATTGTTTCATTTATTTCAAGACACATTTCAACATCTCATAAATTAAAATGTGATATACTATAATAATTGGCAATTTTTTCTCTGTAGTAATGGTTACATAAATAGGGGTGCCTTTTATAATCAATAGCTTCTTAAACCGGATAAAATATGGCATATTATACACATAGCAGGGTACATAAAACATTTTATAAAGGGAGTATTTATTTATAACTGTGTTTTAATGGTAAAATATTGACTTTGAGGTGAACTTTTACAATGCAGCCCATGCTCAAATACCAATATATTTGAACTAATACTCTACTGGATGTATTGGATTCTGTGTATCACAATTTACTAGAAGGAATTAATTTATTAATGTAGGAAATAGTACCTTGGACCATGAGCACATAGTAGGCCCTCAACACATTCACTTTTTCTCTTTCTCCTCCTTCTTTTTCTTCAGTCTTAAGATGAAACTGCAGAATTTCACACATAAATTGGCACCCCATTAATTTTACAAGTGACGAGGGCCTGTCTGAATTAATGAATATTTCTGATGGAATTAATTAAAATTATTAGAAAATGAATTTTTGAAACTCAAGACAAGTAATTAATAGGTTATTGAAGAATAGTCTAGGACTGGCCTATAAGGCAGTAGTCTTAATAAATAGATAAGAATTGGATAGAATAATTTATAATTAGCCTTTCTTTTTGTACTTGAAAAGTACTTAGGATGAGCTTATCTATAAGAAGGTTAGACATATCTTCTATAGCCTGAAATTTTATTTCTACTTCAAATTTGTTTCAAGATCATTTTCTTCAATAGTCTGTAGTTAACACAATCCCTGCCTAAAGTAACTTTCAGGTTGAGAAGTACATTTGACCCTTGAACAACATAGGCTTGAACTGCATAGGTCCACTTACACTTGGATTTTTTTTCAATAAATACACAATAAGTCCCTTGTGTCCCCAGGTTTCACACTCACAGATTCAACCACAGATTCAATCAAACATAGCATTCTCATTTTGCAGTTGGGAATCACAGATGAAGAGAGCTGAGTATATATGTTGTTCTATGCCATTTCATATAAGGAATTTGAGCGTCTGCAGAGTTCGGTAACCACAGGACAGAGTGAGATCCTGGGACCAATCCTCCGTGGATACCAAAGGATGACTGTAGTTAAGTTTCTGGGCAGTCAAAAGTTATATGCAGATTTTCTATTGCACTGGAGCAGGGGAGTCAGCATCCCTAACCCCCATGATGTTCAAGGGTCAACTATATCAGCTTAACTCTGACAGGTCTGGATGGATGAAATTTTGTGCCATCCAACATTTACAGATGCCCTAGGCTATACTAAACACTTCAGCAATCCTCAAAATGCACAGCTTTGAGTCAAACAAGCCAGTCCCAAAAGACTATGTACTGTATGATTGTATTGATATGAAGTTCAAGAACAAACAGTAGTAATTTATGGTCATACAAAGTGGATGGTAGTTACCTTTGAAAGTAGGGGGAAGTTAGCTGGAATAGGTTAAGATGAAACTTATGGGGCAATGTTCCATATCTTGATCTGAGTGATTTTTAAATGAGTTTGTACATAGACCAAAGTTCTTTGAGCTGTATTCTCAGTACTAGTGTATTTTACTGAAGGTGAATTATACCTTAATAAAGTATTATTAAGAACAAAAAAAAAAAGGTGCATAGGTTGTTACTTGGATCTTGGATCCAGCTTTAGAGACGTTAACACAGAAAAAAAAAAGCTGAATATGGAAAATTTGGAGAGGAGATAAAGTATTATATGTTTATATGATTTATCCAAACTCCAATCTCTGTCTCACCACCTAATAAAAACTTTAAATATTGATTACGGTGGAAATTGTAACAACAGTCTGCTATCTTTACAAATTGGAGGCTAACTTTAAATTAACCAGTGAGATATCCTGAAATTCCTAAAACGAGATTCTAAACTAAATTCCTCCTTCACTCTGTCTTGATCTCAACAAGAAGTTTTCAACAGTGTTGCCTCTGTAAGTTAAAATGTTAAGAAGATCCACCAACAGTTCTTCTGCAGGAAAAGTGCTAAGAACCACGACAGGGACTAGACTTAGCACTCTGTCACCTATGTGTGATTTTCTAAGTAGCTTTTCTCTGTGCCAGCCAGGTTTGAGAAAACCTGAATTCCCTCTTGATTAAAACATGAACCCCAAAGCATTCATGATTTTTTAAAAGATTTTATTTATTTATGTTTTAGAGAGAGGGGAAAGGAGGGAGAAAAAAAGGGAGAGAAACATCAATGTGTGGTTGCCTCTTGTGCACTCCCTACCGTGTACACGACCCAGGCATGCGCCCTGACTGGGAATTGAACCAGGGACCCTTTGGTTTGCAGGCCAGCACTCAATCCACTGAACCACACCAGCCAGGGCAGCATTCATGATTTTAAAAGGAAACTATATATTAAATAACTGAGTCAAGGTGTCTTGATACAGAGATGTGTACAGTGGTTGCTCTGGCCAAATATCACATCCTTTGTGTATTAGGACGTATCTAAGAAGAAATTTGAAAGCTAAACATTCTTCATGATTTAATGAATGATGACCTAATAGTGCCTTAAAATTACTGAGCAAATGAGAGTACAGATATAAGAAAATAACTTTCATATGGGTTTTTAATAAATAAGCAAGACTATGTAATAATATTCATGTACCATTTTTGTTGGTTTCTTGAGCTGCAGAGGTATATATTTGGCTCCTACGGTGTTTTTTTGCCATTATTTCCTAATACAACTACACAATTATATAAAATGGAAGAAATTACACAAAAATATTCAGATCCCTAGGAGCAATGCCCTTACTTAAAATTTTAGTCATCATTGTATGTAGATGAAGTTACAAAGGATAAAGAGAGCTTTGTTGTTATTGATGATATTTTATGTTTTGTTTTGTTTTGTACTTTGTACCTCATACTCCCTCTTTCCCTCCCTGGTTCATTTAGTTTAATTTTACCCTTCTTTCAGATCTTAGCTCAAAGTCTCTTCATCAGAGAAGCTTTTCCTTACCTCTCCCTCCCATGTGTTTCTCCCTCTTTCATACTAAATGCACTCGCACATTGTCTGTATTTCCTTTGTAGTAATTACCACAGTTGTAATATGAATATCTCTCTTACTCTACAAACCATAAGCTACTGAGAAGATAAGGATTATATCTATTTTTGCACATTTTGGAACTTTGGGTCCAGCTGTGTTGCCTGACTGTATTAAATGCTCAATAATATTAATACTTAGGGATAAACAAATGCATAAATAAATCAATGAATTAATGAAATTGTCCCTTGAACCTGACACAGTGTCAAACTTAAACTGTGAGGACAACATTATCTGGTCCCTTAGGAAAGAGTGGAGATGCCGCCTCATGATACCCAGTCTCCACTTGCTATTTCTCCCCAGCTGAGTTTCTTTCTTCAGTCCTATCTTGCATCCACATCTGAGAATATCCTTTGTGATCTATGAGAAAGTTCTTTATCGAAACATACAGCAGGGAGAGATGAGATAATAATTAAATGCAGAATTTCTGATTTTATTATTCAGTGTAGTCTCCTAATGCTAAGAAACAACTCCCAAATCCAAGTGGCGCAAATGTTAATTTCTCAGCTCATGTAACAGTCCAACTAGGTTCCGAAAATTGTGGTTCTCTTCTCCACACAGTCATCCAGGAACCTAGGTCTTTCCATCTGGCTCTTTCGCTCTTCTTGGGATCTTGAATCTTCTGCATGTAAGGAGCAGACAGGCTGGGACTAAAAGTGGGGAGCCAAACTTTCACTCACATTCCATTGACCAGACCTCAGTCATGCTCTCCTAACCACAAGGCAGGCTGGGAAATGCAGACATTGTGTGTCCAGGAAGAAGAGGAAAGAACATGACTGTTGCAGGAGCTGTTGGAGCTGTTTCTGCTACATGGGAACCACTGGATCCTCTTTCTGCATTTCCTCCACTTCAAATCAGACTACCATTCATAAAGGCAAACTTTCACTGGTTGTCAGGATCTGACTGATGATCCTGCTGTATCATGAAACTGACACTGGTTCCAGTTTCAAGTATAGTCAATGCCTCTCAGAGCATCTACTTCCATTTTGTATCCTTCCATGTTCTGGTAAATCCTACGTTGTTCCTAAATCTTGAGTAGACTCTGGTTTACTCCAATGGCTCCTACAGGGTTGAGCATCTGAAGAAGGTTAGATCAGATACAAACAACAAATCTACACCATTACTTGCAGTTCCATGAATGGAGCATGATGTTACCTCTCTACAGAGAATGCCTAACTCCTCTAACCTCCTGGTGAATTTTTCTTATCTTGGAGATTCAGACCTAGCACTCCCTCTTTTTTGGTGGTTAAACTCATTCTCTGTGAGAAGTGGCGTATACATAGTATATCGGACCTGCTACCTTATATTGAATATTATATTCATTTGTCTGCAAACATTATAAGAACTGTAAAGCCTGGAACTGTGCTGTATTCATCTCCAGAACAAAAATGAAAGGTGCATGGAAATTTTTTAATGAATGGTTTTTTGATTGAATGAATGCCCAGCCACCTTAACCATGATTCAGCTACTACATCTATCTTGCATAAGACTTTAGTCACCAGGTTTTTTTGGAATTTAAAACCCTTATATGTGACTAGTAGTATATAGAAACAAACTGAAAAAAAATAATACATACATGAATATCAGGGCCAAAATTTCTCACTTTGTATAAAAACCTGAGATTCAAACAAACAAATAAAACCTCAAGATTCTTAAAGATCCAAAGCAATCCCAGTGTTTCTAATTTGGCCAAATACAGCTATGTCTATTTTTTATGTTAAGGAAATAATTGACTCACTGACTTTAGATATGACTTGTGCTTATATGTATAAAAAGAAAACAGCCTATGGTGGGTTAGACTGTCATCCTGGAAGGATCGCTCCTTTCCCTTCACTCCTTGGGAAGACAATGCCTCTGTGCTCCACTTAATTTAGCCTTGGCCTCGTGTCTTGCCTTAGCTTCATTGTGAGCAAAGTGATTAGACACAGGCTCAGCTGTGAGATGGGCTTTGAACAATGTAATATTAGCACCCGTGATGCAGCGGAGGCTTGACCTGTGCTTCCATGGTCGAGTGTACTCTCAGGAGCATGGACCTTCGGCAGGAAGACAGCATGGCTCATTAGAGGCACATGAGATCCATGTGGAAGGCAGCTGCCCACCAAGTCTACTCAGCTGAGCTGTATCTAAACAAGCACCCACAGGTGACTCAACAGGAGGTATAAATAAATGGTTTTTGGTTTAAGCCACTCCACGTTGGGTGTTTGTTATGCATCAATATTTAATGGGTACATTTTTTAATGTGTGCATGTCTTATATGAAATTAATATCATGCCTCCCTCAAAACCAGGCAAATTATTTCTGATTAAGGCACTGAACATTGAACTGACCCAGATTATGCAAAGCAGAGATTAGGAAGAAAGTTCTAACTACTCTCTGAGCTGGTAACACTAACACAAGTTTCTAGACAGACAATGCATCAATTTGAGTAACTGTATGACACAGGAAAATAGCTCTATAGGAAAGCTTGCATCCTCCGACACAAATTCCACAGAGTTATGTATGTGATAGGAAGAGAGGCACAGGAGAGGAAAACGATAGGATAGAACTTCTAATATTTGTATACAGCCTGAATATATTTAGTGCCATAATTTCAAATGTAATTTACAGTAAAGATGCCTTCATGCTAATAGTCATTTGTTTAATGAAACCACTGTTCTAATAAAGCAGCTCTTATTACTGAAACAGCTCTTTAATTAAAGGACCATTATTATAGTTACTTTAAAGCAGAAATAGTAAATAAGTTGTAGAACTGTTAAAAGTGTTTGACTGCTCCTCCAGGACAGAATACTATATATTGAAACTTTTCTTTTTTTCTAGATAGTAATACTTTGTGCCTTGACTAACATTTTGCCTTCCATTCTCTCCGCCCACCCCCAAACCCTTGACTCTTATAAACCGATTCCTGTCAGTGGGCCTAAATGTCTTCTAACTTAAGGCCTTGTTACTGAAAGTGAGGCCTGTAGGACAGCAGGAGTAGCCCTGGGAGCTTGCTAAGAATGTCAAATCTTAAGCACCAACCCAGAACTGGAGAATAAGAATCTGATTTAGCAAGGTCCACAGGTAATTCGTATATATATTAAAATACGCAAAACACTGGCCTGTAAGAGTTCCTTTATATGGTAAAGAAGATGTGGAATTTAATGAAATAAACCAACAAAACAGAAACAGACTCATAGATACAGAGAACAGGCTGACAGCTGTCAGAGGGCAGAGTGATTGGGGGACTGGGTGAAAACAGTAAAGGAAGTAAGCAAAAATAAAAACAAAAAACCAAAAAAAACCCACAGACAACAGAATGGTGGTTACCAGAGAGAGAGCGGGTGGGAGAGAGAAGAGTGTATACGGGGATAAATGGTGATGGAAGGAGGTTTGACTTTGTGTGGTGAACACACAATATAATAAACAAACGATGTATTATAGAAGTATACACTTGAAATTGGTTAATATAATTACAACTTTATTAACCAATGTCACCCTAATAAATTCAGTAACAGTTTTTTAAAAAAGGAAGATGTCTTATAACCTAATATCCAAAACTCTATGAAGAACTCTGGAAGCATTTTATATAAATGAATTAAAGCACTCTTACTCACAATGTGGTCTGTGGGCCAGCAGCTTTAGCATCGCCTGGGTACTTGTTAGAAACCCAGGATGCAGCCCACCCTGCACTGTAGGAGAATATATTTTAACAAGATCCTCAGGTGATTGCTATGAATATTAGAGTTTGAGAAACACTGCTCTAAAATATCCTTTCCATGGAATTACTTTACATACAGAACAAAAGATAATAATATAAGAATATTCATTCATAATACTAAATGGGATAGATATACCATGAGGCTAACTAAAACATGTTGTTTTAACATTTAGCCATGATTTTCATTGTTAGGGCAGAAACAACACTAGAAGAGAATAGAGAGGGCTTTAGTCTTTGGGATACAATAGTGTTCAGGGATAGGATTTTTTATTATGAGAGATAATCTTCTAAATGATAAAGTTTAAAATGCTTTTGTTTCTTCAGCTCTGGTAGTGCTTTATCATTTCCTTTGAAAGTATTTTGGCCTTATCCTCATGCAGGAGGTTTCAGGGAATGCTATCTTATTTCAGAGGACATTTAATGACAGCAACTGGCAGAAGGCAAACAGAATTCTTACAAGACTTTAATAGGAATGTAACTCTTGGTTTCAGCGCCTGTTTTATATTTTGTATACATCTTTATTTTTAATTGTCCAATGAATTCCAACACACTTGATGAATTTAAATGAAGATAACTACATTGTAAGAAAATGTAATTTGTCTCACTGCAACTTACTACAAAGAGAGTGTTCATTCTGTGCCTGATGTCACTTAATGGATTACCTTTCTTGTGTGTAAATGAAAGAGTGTATATGCATGTCCTGCATTGCTGTATGACACATATCCATACAGTCAGGGCTCTAATACTGATCACATAGATTAATGAATTTGTTCAAAGCTATACCCTTGTGTGACCTCCTCCTAAATAAAAGAACATGCCCACTATGCCTGAGGTTTCCTCTAGTCTCTTCTCTTGGATTAATATTTCCTGTTCTTGTACATCATGTACAGGTACTAATACATATGTATGGGATCTGGCACAAATAACACCCCGTTTTTATTACAAAATCTTTTCTTACAAAATCATAAGCATGTAACTCTGTAACATAACAGTATCACACTCAAGCATGCCACATGACATTTTAGGTGAAATGTTCAAATTCAAACTATAAATTATTACATCCATATTATTACCCTACAAACCACACAAGGTCTTACTTCTGCTGGACCTTGTATTTGTCTGTCTAAATTATATATTGAATCTTCTTGTCTAACACTAAAAAACCCCACAAAGTTAAAAACAAGGAAAGAAAGGTTGACATCACGTAAGTTCTCCAAGAATCTAAAAATAGTTTATTTAAGAAAATATTTTGGAGAAGTTTTAGTAGGTTTACATTTACAAAGTTTCAGTACCTCCCTCACACAAACCCCAAAGAAAAGAAGGGAATTAAATATTTAGTAAAATAAATGTTTAAACTATTGTATTATTTAAACTATAGTAGTCAAAAATATATTAAATACAGGGTCCAGGAGCAGTAATGCCTGCTTGAGTGCTGGTGGTACGGTACATGAATGTCTCTCACGAGATGGACAGCAGTTTGAACATTCACCTAAAATGTCATATGGTGTGCTTGAGTGTGGCATTGTTATGTTACAGAATAACATGCGTATAATTTTGTAATAATAGATTTTGTAATAAAAAGGGGTGTTACTTGTGCCAGACCCTGTATATTAAAAGAATTTAAGAAATGTAAATATAACATCCATGTGTAAATCTTGATTTTTGATACTGAAATATTGAATTACTTATAGCTTATTTACATAGGACTTTCATAAATTCTCATACTATCTCAGTGAATCAGAAATGTACTAAAAGTGATGATGGCACATTTACACAGGTTTCTAATTAAAACTTCATCATTGTTTTAATCCCAAAAGAAGTGATAATTTAATCCCAATTTTAGAATACATGCTTTTTTCTCTGCTTCTGTTTAAAATAATGGTTGTCCTATCTAGAAAAATTTAGGTGAATACGTGGTAAAAAAACCCTCTGCTTTAGAAATAGTCCAGCTGAAGTTTAACTTCCAAAAAACGGTAACTAAAAATAAATTTGCTTCCATGAAAACAGTATATTTTTAAATTATAGTTTATATAAGAACATTACTATCCTTAAAAAAACTAACTCAGACAATTAGTTTTGTTGTGAATATAGAGGATTAAATTTGGCTAGTGGAAAATTTTTAACATGGAAGTAACCTGTCCCCAGTTCTGAAGTAATTTGGTTGGCAGAATAAACAAGCTCCTCATTATATCTGACACCTGATTTACTCTACTATTATCAGTACAGTGACCTTTGGGTCTCATCCTTAGTAGACAAAATGATGACTTTTACATTGCTAGAAAAATCTTCTCATTATGCTAAGTGAAATAAGCCAGGAGGTGAAAGACAAATACCATATGATCTCACTTATAAGTGGAACCTAATCAACAAAACAAACAAGCAAGAAAAATATAACTGGAGACATTAAAATAACAAAATGACAGTAACCAGAGGTGAGAGGGAAGAGGGATAATGGGGGAAAATAGGGGAAGGGTCATCAAGGAACAGTTATAAAGGACACATGGACAAAGCCAAAGGGGATAGGTTCAAGGGTAGGAGGCGGGTATGGGTGGGGTGGGGGGAGTTGTAGGGGGAAAATGGAGACAACTGGACTTGAACAACAATTAAAAAAAGATAACAATACCCAACCTGACCAAAAAAAAAAAAAAAAGAAAAAAAAAGAAAATCTTCTCAGACTCTTCACCCCTTGTTATCCCCAAATCTACCTTAATCATTCAATTAAGGCTTTATGCAGTCTTCTACTGCAGGTCATAAATTATAATCATTGCCAGAAATGATGGTGAAAAAATTTTCCATAATGTAGTCCCTCCAAAGAAAGCAGAAATATAAGCAAGGGCACAAGGAATAATGTTGTTTTGTGCTTACACCAGTCCTTAAAAGGCCTAATGGTGCAGTATCAGATGGAGCAGCCTCTTGAAAAATAACAATTATTCCTGAGGTCATAAAAAGTGCCTAAACTGCCCTGGCTGGTGTGGCTCAATGGACTGAGCACCAGCTTGTGAACCAAAGGGTCTCTGGCTCCTAGTCAGGTCACATACCTGGGTTGTGGGCCAGGTCCCCAGTAGGGATGCGTGAGAGGTAACCACACATTAATATTTCTTTACCTCTCTTTCTCCCTCCCTTCCACTCTGTCTAAAAATAAATAAATAAAATCTTTTTTTAAAAAACCTAAATTGAAGTCAACTCCAGAGTCCTAATATTGCCAAAATACATATTTCTAACCGATCTCTCCTATCTTTAATGGCTGTTTCTCACACCACTGTCTTTACTCGAGAGTGCCGTTGTCTAAGCACTAAAACAGCATTAGGTTCATTAACTAATATAATCACTTCCTCTTTAATTTCTTTTCATTGTATTTTTATAAGCATAAAGAGTAATATAGTTCGATGAATAACATCAACTAGATTGCTCTTAGAATACAGACAGAATTGTGAACATAGGCTGCCTTTTCTTTCTACTTCAGAGTGGATCTCATTGAAAGATTTTTCATTTGAATTTGTGTTTATTTCCAATGCACCTGAAAAATAGGCTCAATAACCTCTTCCGCTTCAGTTCAAAATGATGACTTCATTACCAGGTTGTCTGTGAAGGATTAGTGCTCTCTCATGTGAAATGTGTTTTGGAACCATTCTGAAGCAAGGCACCGTTTCTACTGCCTAGCTAGGCGGGGGACATGTGTGCCTTCTCTCTGCGGCAGTACAGAACAAAGACCCAGAATGTATTATTGGATACCAGTGAAGTTCTAGCATTGAATTGCTACTACTGCAAAAGAGTTAGGCTTTGAAGGCCAATAGATTATGGTTTTTATTGACATTAAGGGAAAAAATAATTTAAATATGATACTGTTTAGGCAGTAATGCAGACAAGGGTGGGGCAGCAGGAGTCCTCTGCCCCAGGTGCAGGAGAGAAAGGAATGCATCATCCGAAAGATTTTCTAAGAAAAATTATAACTAAAAGGTGGTTGCTTTTTATATCATCCTTTCCTGGCAATTCTTAATAATGTCAATAACAAAATACTACACCCCCTCAAAAAAATATCTGTTGGTTTTACTTTTAAACAGTTGCTGGGTTACTCTTGAGTTTTCATTATATAAATAAATTAAAAAATGTATTTATACATAAGTATATATTTAAATCATACATAGATATAATTTATTTATATATGTATATATTTAAATTGTGTATACATAATTTATTATGCATACAAATATTTTATACACTTATATATTTTAAAATTATATGTGTTATTATATCTTTTAAACATTTATTTACATTAAATATATATTTACATGTATTTTATATTTAAACTTGTGCATTTCTTAAATGAGCACATTTTATTATTCAATGTGTTAATTACCATTGCACTCTACATGGAAGTTGATCTTGAGAACTACTTACAGCTTACCCTGGCACAGAGCAGACATATACAGACTCCACACAGCATTACTTGTTTTCAGGACAAGAAGCAAGTAAGAGTTTGGTTTGAATTCACTCACTTTGGTCAAAGGCCATGTCTCCGGCCTCTATGGCATCACACACATCAGAGTTTGAACAGTAGATTAGGTATAAGAAAGGATTGTACAATGATGTTAAAGATGAAGAAACAGAACTTGAATCATGTCCAGTCTGTCATTTGATGTGACCACTTGGTATTTTATCTGTGTTTAAAATTCAAAGCAGTGAAAATATGAATTTGAGGTGTGAGGTATTTGTGGGTTAGCCAAACTTTTAGTACATATGTGAACATATTTGTATTTCAGGTTGCTATTTGAATTCAAATCCACATATTGTTTTACTTAGAATACATTCAAAATTATTCTAGAATTTGATAAGGTAGACTCCGTAAGTCTATGCTAGCCCCACTAATTCATATGAAATGCAAGTGCCCAATCATTTAACCTGTGTTTAAATTGTGTAAAGAGATCTTTTTTTGTTAATTCTTTAATTTCCTGATTAATTCACCTTTCTGCAATATTTTTAAGTTAAACTAATTGAAAAACTTTAAAATTATCTTGGAAACCATGGTGCACAGCTATCAAAAGATGCCTGGCATAACTGTAATCCTCTCCTTTGGAAATGAATTGTGGATATAGTAACACAGAGGCTAGAGTAGCAGCTACAGGCTGCTATACTTAGATGCTGTGAGAGTCTACTTTGAAGAGCAGACCTCAAAATTACAAATAAAAATGAACTCAAAAGCATAGCTTTAGAAAGGGAGATACATAAAATTCCAATATTCAATGAAGAGTGGTTGATAATAATGTATTTCTTATTCCATTCCTTTTATATTGTATTTATCAGTGCATATTATTAAGACATTTATTTTCAAGTACTGCATTCTGAACCTCATTCTAATTGCTATATTAACACATCTTTCCACCTTCTGGCAGCAGTCTCTCCAATATCTTCCTCAGGAGGCAATATATAAATATCCTCACGTCCACCACTATGAGCTCTAGCTTACCCCTTCCATGTAGCAATTTTCGGTGCCTTGCATTCCAAATCTACTGTTTATCAGATATCCGCTAAGTCTTGCTTTTTGGCTTAAATCTTAAATTGATGGGTTCTTCTTGGCTTTTGATGTATACTGACCTCTGTTATTCTCTTTCTGGTTTGACTTTGATACTGCTTACTGCTGATCATGGCACCTGGGAAATCACGCTTCT
This sequence comes from Pteronotus mesoamericanus, assembly GCF_021234165.1. NCBI lineage: Eukaryota > Metazoa > Chordata > Mammalia > Chiroptera > Mormoopidae > Pteronotus > Pteronotus mesoamericanus. Next base: position 27,344,512 of record NW_026555105.1, on the reverse strand, counting down.
TAAAACTTTCACTATGTTAAAACTTTCATTATGTTAAAATGTATAATTTTCAAGTTCATTATTTATAGAGAAGTCCTTTGCTAGTTGTTTGGCATGTTAAAATATGGAATCTCTAAGTTCAATACAGAGAACACCATAAAAAGGTTGATATAGATAATTTTACATTGAGAAAGAATGAGTTGCTTGAGCAAACTCTTCTAGAGTGTCAAAGACCACTTTGGGGAGAGAAAACTACTATTAGATAAGGGAGTTCATGTGAGTTAGGTTCAATCCACAGAGCTAAAAATGCTAGATTAGAAGTACTGGCCAGATGCTAACAAATAATTTTTTAAAACAAACTTTTGATTTTTTAAAATGTAAGTGATTTTCTTCTGAAATTCTTAAAGCCAGAAAAGACAACAAAAATCAGATAATTATTTATTGGCTCCAGTCTTATATTAAACCAACTGTCTGGGTAAGAAAGGAACAGGGAAGAGAAACCAGGGAGATGCACAGACCCAGTGCAATGACCTGTCCAAACACCAGAGTTAAAACAACATTCAAAGCAGCAAGTTAAAATCTCCAGCTGTGCCAAGAGCTATTCCCTCAAGACAAATGGAAAGCAGTGCTTTCCCAGTTGTCCATCTGACACATTCCTCCAATAATAATGGCAAGTAATTTGCATGTAATCTAAGCCATCTTTAATTAAATTGTTACCCCATTCACTCCCTTAAAGACCAACTAATTTCTCCAAACAGATGTGACATAATTACCAGCTCCAAAGGATTCCTTTCACTAAACCAACACTATTTGCCCTCCTCTCTCTCTTAGATGCTAAAATTTCCAGTGGTCCCTTGGAGAAAAGTTAATCTCATGGAACAATTTGACAACTTCAAAAAAATCATCCCCATCACATCTAGCAAAGCAGGATATATTTTATGAAGCATTTCACGTGGTATCATAATAATAAGAAATTTGTCGGTGCAAACATTTCAGAGGCTTATAAATTTATATTAGAAATAAACACCAAACAAACTAATTGGCTACATTCCTCTAACTCTTTCTACTCCTTCCTTCCACTAACTGGAGAAGAATGTAAACATTTGATTGGTGCTTTATTCACCGAATGCATTAATTTAAAATGTCTCTGGAGAGGTAACTAAAACCAGTATCCATTCCCTGCATCCCAGCCTATTAGTTTCCCTTCTAGTCACACGGGGGTGACATGGAGCAAGCTGCTGAGTCTCAAGTGTGCTCTCTGCTCAGTGAGAGAGGAGGCAACAGACTTAGGAAAGCGCAATGGACTGGTGAACCACTGTTGGAAGCCTAATGCAAAAAAAGACTGCCATTGGTCCTCCTTGAGAACAGTCTTATTTCTTTATCACAGTAAGAACTACCCAATGTCCATCTCCTCAAAAGATACAAAAAAGCCACCTCTCAATGCCACCCTAGCAATGCCAGAAATTCGGTGGTACCCTGCTTTCAGTATTTTTTTGGAAAGCAAATAATTTAGCAGACAGCCAGGTGGTTTTATTTTGCTTTGTTTTGTTTTTCTGGTGGTTAAACTGTTTTTATGGTGAGGTCAGAAGAAAACATAAGAGAAACCGGTGAGGAAGAAAACAAGAACAGGAAAAGGAGAGGAAGGGTGGGGGGCTGAGGCCTGCTCAGCTATTTACAGATGTGGACCTCAGGTATAGCCCCAGAGCATCCTGTGGCCGAGTTACCACTAAATTAAACTTTAAAAGGAATCCCACTTTTGACTTCTATCTCTCCGAAAACATTAATCCGTGCTATTTGCCATTATTTTTGGCATCTCTTGAGACAAGGGGCCTTGTATGTGCCTGTCTGCTTAGAAGTTAGGTGTGGTTTGCTTTGACCAAGGAAATGTCAGCTGAAGTGGCCTGTGTCACTTGTAGAAGGAAACTTTAACATTAGTACATAATTTGTCACTTGCCCTTTCCTTCTGCCACAGCAATTGGCAATGTAACAAATGGTGGCTACTCCGTCACATGAACCTCAGGGAAAGGAGGGTACAGAGCACAACTGCTCTGTCCTGCCTGGGACGTGAATCATCCCTTCGTCTAGCATGTCCCCACTACCTGTGTGCTCCCTGCCTGTTCGTCACTTAGCAGCCACGTTGGTAATCAGATCAGTTAAGAGACCGGGAGGGAGGGAGGGACAGAGGGAGGAAAAGAGACCACATTCACATAAAACTTTTATTACACTATGTTGTTATAATTGTTGTATTTTATTATTATTTGTTGTTAATTCATTATTGTGCCTAATTTATAAATTAAACTTCATCACAGGTATGTATGTACAGGAAAAAAACATTGTTTGCACAGGGTTCAGTACTTGATGTTCTTTCAGCTATCACTGGAGTCTTGCGGGCATATTTCTAGTGGATAAGGGGGGACTACTCTGCAATAGAGCTCGACTGAGAAATACGCATTTTATATCAAGTGGGTTTTTTTGTCAAAACCCAATTAAAAGTGTGTCTTTAATGTTAAATCTTTATGCTCCTGGATTTTCCTCTATCCCTGCCCCAACCCTAAAGATGTCAAAAGCATCATACTGGGTAATGCAGAAAAAAGAGAAAGACGAGGGGTAGAAGTAGAGGCAAAGCTGGCCACATTATTTTCTCACCTGCAAGCTTATAAGCGAGGTAAGTGACAAATTAGTTGAGTAAATCCAAGTTTTATATTTGAATTTCCTAGAATTAAATGTTTTTATATTAATGTATAAGTTACTTAATATTTAAATGAGAAATATATTCCCATGATTCAAAACTCAAAAAGTAAAACTGAAGTATACAGCAAATGTCTCCCTTAACCCCTGTTCTTATCAAACCAGATAATAATCCCCAATTCCTAAACTTCATTTTGTACACTAATCTATGTTTCCAGAGATTTTTAGATGAATGTAAAAGAAATACAAATTTGTTTTTAATAGTAGCATACTATGTATTCTGTCATACCTGTAAATATCTTTTTTAAAGATGCTATTTGTAAATATGTGATATATAAATCACTATGATTTTTCAGGAAAGGGGAAAATAAATGGATAGAAGTTAATTAAAAATTTGTGAGATCAGAAATAAAGTAACTTTCTTTTCTCTCTGTATTCATGCAATAAATAGTTCATGTGACTGTACAGGCTTCAATAGGGGGAAAAAGACAAACAGTGATATTTTTTGAAGAGTTACTCTGTACAGCCTATGCATACTCGTGTACCACATGAGACAGTGTCAGCTAACCATTCGGGTAAGAGAGAAGTGGAAAGAGAAGAAGGGAGAGCCAATGTCAAGGAGGAGATGATGTTAAATTCTGTGCAGGAGAAGGAGAGGCATCCGGCCAGGAAGCCCAGGGAAAGAAAAAAACATGTTTAGTGTCTCAAAGAAATAAAGGAAATTGCCAGTCCAAGCAGCCACCAGCCTTAGTTAGAGATCAGAACATCATTTTAATGAGTTTGGACACATTCTAGTGTTGGAGGTGTGTTGGAGGAAACCCTTGATCAGATTGGCGGTTAGAAAGATTACTTCCTAGTATTCTACTACTACTGGCGGCTTTTGTGGTTCACTCTCCAAAGCGCCTTCCCCTCTATAAGCTAATTTGACCTTCACCTCAGTCTCTAAGGTGGGTCTCATTTTGTCATTGTTCAGACAACGGTAAACTCAGGTGCCAAGATTCCAGAGCACATAGCTGGTCAGTGGAAGGATCACACACTCCTGCTCAGTTAAGCCCAGGGTTGCTGAAGAAAGGTGATTAGCTGGAATAGAACAGATCAGGAGATTGAATCTGCCCAAGGCTTACGGATTTTCAATAACATGGGGAAAGGAGATGGGAAAACATGAGACATAGGAACAGTAGAAAATTAAACTAATTTTGCAAATTTATACTCTCTAGGAATTATCAGCAAAATGGCAACGATACTGGTCTGGGATTGGGGTTTTATACAACTACTCTACCAGCAAATAACCTACGACTTCTGCAAAGATGCACAAAATATCAAAATATTTTCTTCAGTGGTTTGGAGATTAGCACCTTGCAAATCACTTAGAGTCAACAATGGAGTTACTACTAACCAATCAACAAAACTTCAAACATGTTCTTATCTATGAGAATGCAGTTGTTCAAAGAATAACTAGAAGTTGAAAATGTTCAATGGATAAATGCACTTAGGTATGAAAAAGCTGTACTTAAATAAGTGCAAATCAATGTGCCAGAAAAATAAATAAGCAATTCATTTCCTCCAAACCAAAACATATGTATATTAATAATTGCAAATAAGACTTCAAACTATAAACATGTCCATCTGCCTTGTCAATTAAAAGATGTGAAAAATTAATTTTCAGAAAAATATATGACTATTAATACTACATTAATCATGTACTGTAACTGTGCTGACAAGCATAAAAAAAGATTTAAATATCAGAATAGTTCATGTCAAGTATTTTTCCTTTATGGAATGCTCTAATAATATATATTTTGAATAGTTAGACTATCTTTAGGGCCTACTCATGGAACACTGTTAATTTTAGTTTTAAGTTTATATAATTTTTAACACAGTTGACATTATAAATATTAAATATGGAAAATTATCTTAGTAATAAAAAGATGTATAAGTTAAATACATTCAATGCTTCTTTTTCCTTAGCTTCTTTATACCACATGGACTGATTTTTATAGATGTTTCCAATAAATAACCATTTCCTAAATTAATAAACTGCAAAAAATAATCACTGGGATACTGTATTGAGCGCCATTGTGTTATGTAATTTTTCTGATTTCCTTCAGTAAATTTCTTACATTATGATTATAAGTTTTGTTAAAGATATTGTCTGCAGGTTGTTTTTAAAAAGTAGAAAAACTAAGCTGTCTACCTAATATCTAACTGACTGTAAGTTCTGGGTAGCAGGGACATTTATCAATGTATCCCTACCACCTATATCAATGCTTAGCATGTATTAAGCATTTAAAATATATCTGTTGAATGGATCAATGAAAAATACTAGTAAAGATAAAAACTTTGTAAATCACAGAGAAATCACCACAAATATTTACCTTTATGTGAGTTTCTGTTTGTTTGTTTTTTATTAAAACACAGCAAATTAACATACCTAGTCCCCATGACAAATGTAGGCAAGTTGATTACATCTTTAAAAATATTTTAATACAATGGACTTTGAAGGGAAAATATTAGCATACATACCACGAATACAAGATTATATGAGCTTCAATAACAATGAAAATACCTTAAATTCTGTGGACCAGACCTTAGAAATAAGATTCTCTGCTATATGACCTTCTTTCCCTTCTCTTCTTTCAATGCCTGATACAAAGTATTGGCACTGATTCTGTGTATCTTTCTGGCTTCCTACTGACAACAGCAACAACAACAACAACAAAAAAGCATGGTTGTTTGAGTTCCCCAATGTAAGTCCTGCTCAGTGTTTTGCTTTAATGCTGCATTAGTGTTTGACAGGCCAGGTGAGCAGATGAGAAGGTATTTCTGGATTGCATGTAACAAAGAAGGAAGCAGCAGAATTCTATGAAAAAGACAACACTTTCATTTTTCTCAGAACCTTGTGGGTTTTTGTTTGTTTGTTTTGCCTAAACTATCCCATAAATTCCTAAGGTTTTATTGTTCTTCCTAGTTAGGGGAGATCATAGTAAAATGCTTATTTTCTGAATGAAAATGACATACTGCACCAAAATTAGACAGACATGGCCCTTGGTATGAAAGTAGACTTTGGCAAGCTCACTAATATCACTGCATCAACAGAATAAGCTTTATTTTTCTCATGGGGATTTCAATCCTGACGGGTGGTACAGGAAGACTTGGTCAATGTTTATGTGGCATACATTCCGAAGAATGAACCAAAGGCCAGCATGTTTCCTTTCTCAATGACTCCTGCCACACTTGCAACCCCTGCCCAAGTGACCCCCATGTGAAAAATCTGAGCTCAGTTGCTATATGAGAGACCCAGTGAAGCAGCACAGGCCATCTCAGTTAAGGACATGTTTGGCCAGCTCTCCTGATCTGAAAATGAAGACCACTCCCAAAAACTGAGTTGCTTCAACTGAATTCAGCTTGTCTGACCTAGATTAGCAGAACCACTCAGCTGAGCCCAGGCCAAATTGCGAGCAGCTGAAACATGAGCCTAAGTAAAGAATTGTTTTAGGTTGCTAACTTTTGGTGACCTAAAATGCAGCAAAATCTAACCTATTCTATATGGGTTAGTCACTATTACAATGTCCTGTGTCCTTCATAACGCATCACAAACTATAACTGTCTTCTTTAATGGATTTTTCTCTTCCTAACGATGTAATTTCTAGGAGGGCAGCGACATTTGCCAACTTTCTTTCGCCATGTATTCCAAGCTCTTAAAAGAGTTCATATGTACTACTTGCTCAATAAATACTTGTAGAGTGAATAAACAAATCTATTTCAGAGAATTATTTTGAAAGTTAAATAAAATAAGGTATAAAACGAATATTTCAATTCTTGACATTTAGTGGACTATAGAAATAGATTTTTGTTATTGGCTTCATTATCCTCCTAAAAGATAAATAGTGACCAAGAAATAAAAAATTCAGAAAGTCATTATCACATAAAAGACAAATACAGATCTTAAGTGCTTGTGAAAAATATTATGTACTAGACTGGCAAATGAATGCAGTAGTTGAAAAAAATCAAACTCTCCCAGCTTCCAATCAAGATATGAAAGCAGACATGGCTCGCCTCTTTGCATAACCACATCAAAATTACAGCTAAGATATAGAACAACCATCATCCAGGAGCATCAGAAATTGAGTTGAATGGAAGTCTGACAACTACAAAATCGAGCTGAATGGGAGTCTGACAACTACTGAATTGAAGAAACCACATCCATCCAAACTGGATAAAAATTCGGGAGGGATGTAGCGGGAGCCAGGATCCCTGACCCACACCAGGCCTCGCAGCCCAGGATTCCAGTGCCAGGAAGATAAGTCCCCACAAATTCTGGCTGCAAAAATTAGCACCGGATTGAGTCCATGGAGGAGGCTGCTAGAGCACTAAGCAGCTGCTCTTGAGGAACCTACATGTGGACTCACCTACTCAGACTTGTTCCCTCTGAGATCCAGGGCTGGGGTGGCAGATTGAAAGGCACCAGGGAGAGACTAAAGTATCTGGTATTGTGGCAAGCAGAGGCCATTGTCCCTTTGTTGAGCGCTCCCCTCCACAGAGCTGGTAGACTGGTGCCATTTCTGAGACTCAATCAACCTGGCTAACACTGTGCAAACCACCTTAGAGATACACAGAGGTTCTACCACAACCAACTTACAGGCTCACCCAAGCTGTTTTTCCATAAGAATGGCTCATCTTGGTTTCTAATTCCTATCAAACAATCAACAGCTGGCCTCAGTGAGCCCTGCCAGATTGGAATCACAGCTTGGCTTCACCTGGGAATCTCCTGCACCCAGCACAAGTAGCAGCTACTTCAGATTGCTTTATAGCTCAGGCAGGGTGGCCAGGGGAAAAACACCGGTGAGGGCTCACCTTGGCCTGCACTATCCCAGAAACCCCAGGGCCAACGCACCCAGTGGACACTACAGACCACACTGGAGCACCACGACCTGGACCCTGCACAGCTGATTGTTCACGGAGGACTAAGGCTGGTGGTCAGTGGTCACAGACAATCCTTGCAGCTGACTGGCCTTGGTAAATCCCTCCCATTGTGATCTGCCAACAGCAAGCAAGGTTCAACTACAAGAGAAGCATGTAACTTAGCCCACACAAAGGGTGTACCTTGAGTACCCAGCTTGGGTAGGGGAGGCTGTGCCACTGGACCCCACAGGACACCTAATACATTAGGCCACACTACCAAGACAGAGAGTCAAAGCAGCTCTACTTAATACACAGAAACAAACACAGGGAGGCTGCCAAAAGGAGGAGACAAAGAAACATGGCCCAAATGAAAGAACAGATCAAAACTCTAGAAAAAGCGCTAAATGAAATGGAGATAAGCAATCTATCAGATGCAGAGTTCAAAACACTGTTTATATGGATGCTCAAGGAACTTACTGAGCACCTCAGCAGCATAAAAGAGACCCAGTCAGAAATGAAAGATACACTAATTGAAACAAAGAACAATTTATGGGGAAACAACAGAAGAGTGGGTGAAGGTGAGAACCAAATCAATGATCTGGAACATAAGGAAGCAAAAAGCAACCACGCAGAAGATGAAGAAAAAAGAATCCAAAAAAAAAAAAAAAAAGAGGATAGTATAAACAGCCTCTGGGACAACTTTAAGAGGTCCAACATTTGCCTCATGAGGGTGCCAGGAAGAGAAGAGAAAGAGCAAGAAATTGGAAATCTATCTGAAAAAATAGCGAGAGAAAACTTCCCTAATTTGGTGAAGGAAATACACATATAAGTCCAGGAACTACAGAGAATCCCAGTTATGATGGATGCAAAGAAGCCCATTCCAAGACACATCATTATGAAAAGGCCAAAGGTTAAAGATAAAGAGAGACCCTTAAAAGCAAGAGAAAAGAAGCTGGTTACTAGAAGGATGCCAGATGAGAGGGGGATGGGGAAAAATGGGTATAGGAATTAAGAAGCACAAATAGGTAGTTATAAAATAGCCATGGGGGTGTAAAGTACAGTATAGGAAACGGAGTAAACTTACACACATGACCCAAAAAACTTACACACATGACCCATGGACATGAACAGTGGTGGGGAGATTGCCTGAGGGTGTGGAGGGTGCTGGGTGGAGGGAGGCAAAGGGGAAAAAATCAGGACAACTGTAATAGCATAATCAATAAAATATAATTTAAAAAAAACCCCTAGTGTATAAGGCTAAATTTCTTTAGTTAATGAGGTTCTCCTTTTTTACTATTTAACTGGTTTTTAAAATTCACATGGAGTTCAGATATTTTCAATATTTTATTTATTCAAAACAGTTCATTTATCAAAAAATCTTACTAATTTTGTTTCTTTATAATTCACACAGATAATCACTGTAATTAATCACCAATAAGTAAAAGTAATGTTTAGATCTATATAAAATCATCTATAACTATAATCCAGCAGTCACAACCAATCCATTTTATGGTCAAGTTCATGGCTAAATATTTTATAACTAATTGTCTTATAATTGTTGTGAGCAGCCTTCAAAAACAAACAACAACAACAACAACAGCAACAAAGTCTTTCTTTACAGAAAAATGCCAAGGATAAGATGGTTAATTTGGATAATATTCTCCTGAAAATATATTTAATAATTGCTGGCAGAACTGTATGCACAACACTATCTTCTGAATTACTTTTCAAAATTATTTTTAGGCAGATGATATTTACTTAAATCTTCATATATCATTTTTAAAGTTCAGTAACAAACATCAGATGGATATTTCAAATATTTGTTTTTTATTTAATAAATCAAAAAATTATAAACACTTGCTATTTATTTATATGTATATGCAGCAGTTATACACAAAATAAACACAGATTTGTGGTTTACTTCCAAATTTTAATGTTTTTCTACATTAAATTACATTAACCTAAATAAAAATTTTGTAAATTTTTAAATTCATTTCCAAGCAATTAAATTCATTAGTACATCTAATGTATGATTATTTATCAGATTCCTCAGACACAAATACATACACTATTCATTGTAATCATAATAGTCCTTTAAAATTTTATATCAAGTAAGTTTCTAATATCTTCAAAGTTGTTCAGACCTAGTACACGGGGCCCCCATAAAGGCTAATTTTTATTTATGTAAGTCACTTCTTTGACTCAGTTCTTCCACCTATAAAATAAGGTTATTATCTCTTATCTAACCTTCAGCTTATTATAAAATAAGCACGAAGGCTAATTTTAAAAGTATCAACAGGAATATGAAGGGTTTGTACTAGATATTCCACTGAACAGAAGACTACTTTTTTGTGGGATACAGGTCAACTTGATTCATGCATTGATTTAAGGTCTATCCACCATGGTCTTTCCCTGACTGATTCACAAGTTACACCAATGGTAGATAGTATTTAGGAAGGCCCTTAGCCAACTCTGTATCAAGAAGTACCTTGGGAAGAAAATCTATGTGGCTTTAAGTTTTGGTCTGTAGACCTCATCTACCACAATTTCCTTAAAAGGCTCACAAAAAAGAAAACAGAAAAATCTCTAGTTAGTAATCATTGCAAAGTTGGGATACATATAAATTGCCCCACATTTTTGGAAAGTAAATTCTCTTAATATGTTATAAACCTGAGATCTACCTTCACCACAGTGTGAAACACAAGCTTCTCATCCAGTCATTCACATTGAATGTTTATTATAATACTAGGCACAGATAATAAAGGAGAAAACAAAAAGACAAGGCCCATGCCTTGTTACAGCTTATATCCTTCAGGGGGCAGGCAGTAAACAAGGTACAAAACCTAAAAAATATAGATAGTAATAACCTATTATTGTTAAGCATTCTAAATAAAGCAAGCCATGGAAACATAAAAATGCTGTATGGTGAGGAACTTGATTAGTTTGAATAGAGGGATTACAGAAGCCTTTTTAGGGAATAACATTCTGCTAAGCTTGGATGATCTGGAAAAATTACAGAAAGAATGCAATAGCATATGCAAAGACCCTGAGGTAGACCTAATGCAGACCAATGCCATGACTGGTTATAAACAAACAAACAAACAAACAAATAAATAAATGGCAGGTAAGACCAGATAAAGTAGAGCCAGGTTCACATTTTTATACATCAGTCCTGCTCCAAACACTCGCTGAACTAAGAGTGCAGGGTCTGAAGCTAAAGTGTTGAGGTGCACATTTTGATCCTATTACATACTGGCTGTGTGATCTAGGCTTAATCTAAGAACATGCCTCCTAAACTATAAACTATACATAATGACAGCACTTATTTCATAGAATTGTAATAAAAATGAATATATGCAAGTGAAGGGGTTAAAGTGACTACTAGCCATAGCAAGTGCTCAATAAATATTCATAATATCAGTTCATTATTGTTATTGTTGATGATGTTATTCTCCTTCTGCTCATGGATTCACCTCTTCCTCTTCAAGATATTTTAAAAATATTTTAAACTAAATCTCAGAGTAGGGGAAAAAAATCTCAGAGTAAAACAAACAAAAACAGAGGATGGAAAAAAATTTCTAAAAACATTTTTTAAGTATTAAGGTACTAGGCATGATGTTTGTCTCACACATTGTGACTCAATCATGATCATAACAGGTCTGTGAAATAGATAAATATCATTGGCGTTTTACAGATTGGAAATGTGAACGTAAAAGTTAAGTTACCACCCAAGGGCAAAAACATCCAGTGTTGAGAGCTACTATGTAAACCACATGTGACGGAGAAAGGAGGGAGGAAGGAATAAAGGGAGGGAGAGAGGAAGGAAGAAAACAGCAAGGGAGGAATGGATGAGTGATATAGAACTTTTTGAGCCATAAGGAAAAAAATAAAATTTTTTTAAAGAACTGACATGAGGAACATTTTGACATATTTAAAGAACACCCAGAATTACAGACTGAGAAAAACCTATTTTTCTCTCCTCTTTTAGTTCCTAAAGTACTTCATTCACTTTGGCAGTCGGCTTTTGTTTTCTGATTTAAGAGCAAGCTAGCTTCTGCAATGAAAGAAAATGTTCAAGTATTTAAAGTACATTACTAATTTTAAAATATTGTGATGGATCATTGTATTTTCCCCACTACAATACAAGACATAGCTTGTCTAGAACACATTCTTAATGCAATTTGCATTAATTTCCTGGTAATTACTGTCTTAGAATTCCTTAAACACATAATAATTCAACCTAAAATACCTCTGAACATGTACAAAAAATTTAGAGAAAAAGAAATATAAGCTTTTAAAAAGCAGAAGAAAAATAATATTCTAAAATGTTTTCCTATACTCTTCCAGTATATGAAATCTCAGGACATTACTTATTTTTTTTCAGGATCTTCTAAGATGGAAATGGAGACTCTTAAATGCCAAGGAAGGACTACCTAAGGTTCACCTTTTAATCGTACTAAAGCATCAAGCACTCTGGAAACATGAGAAATAAAATATCACAATTTTCCCATTTGTTAGGTTCTGAAAATTACATGGATATTTAATAACTTTACCAGAGACCCAAAGCAAACTATAGCCCCATGTCTACTCTAAATAGTACTCCCTTTGGAACCTGTCATAAGAATCAAACTACCAGTTAAAATCTAATAAAGTATAATCACAATTTTGGAATCAGAAGAAAATTCATTCATCATGCAACCTAGACAAGAAAATTTAACTAACGATATACTTACTTTTGTTCTTAATCAAGAAACTGTTTTGGAATTAAAATGTTTTAAAAAATCAGTGTTCATTTTGTACCACTTACTCATGCAAACAATAGAATGACCAGAAACTTTAAGAAATCAACAAAAGATGGGTAACACATATAAATGATTGAAACAGAAAATCATAGTGCAGAGGTAAACTTTTACAAAAGGAGAGATCTGCCCATGAGCACTCAGACCTCAAAGGTGGTAGGTGTGGGGTCAGAGGTAATCACGGGGCCATCTGTGGTGGGAACCTACGTCAAACTCATCTCAATGATTCCCTCCTCATGAAGAAAAAGATTAGATAAAAGAAGGTGATACCAGGGGATTTCATTTTATCTGAGTTGTTTGACTTCCTAACAATGATCATGCTGTTATTACCCATGCGCTTACATAACTAAAAAATAATTCAAGAAACAAACAAAAAATGAACATATACAAAGTACCCTTTGCATTATAAAAATTGAGGCATGAAAACAAATTTCCAAATTCAAGATTAAGTCAATATATGAAAATTCTACTTCTGGGAATGTTTGTGCTTCAGTCTAACGCTATCATATTCAAGGCAGAAATTCTTAGTTCCTGACTTAGGTCTACATTATCATTTGGAAAATTCCTGTCTTATCATACTGAAACTATAAGCCACTAAACCACTCCCCAACATAGGTACAGGAGGAAATCTGACTCAACAAAAACAACAATTTCCTGCTTAAATTATTTTGCATTATGCAATGTTATTTTTAAAAAGGGATGAAGAGAAAAGATATTTAATTATGGCAAACATTTCCATAAAGCTTTTTTTGATGAAAACTTACAAAAGATGTATTTGAAGGATTTATCAATGTCACCAGAATTCCATTTGGAAGATGCAGTAACCTATTCAATCTACATAAAAGTGAGTGACTCACACATACAGTCAAATAAGTTATTTACATGTCAGAAAGCCTATTTTCAGAAGCTTAAATAATGGAACTCTACATAAGTGAATAGGAAGTGGGGAACTTTTTTTTTAACAAACAAAGAGGCTGACTTGGGGTGGTGAACACACAATGCAATATACAGATGATGTATTATAGTACTGTACAACAAAAAACCATATAATTTTATTACCCAATTTTACAATAAATACAAACAAACAAACAAATAGGATGGTTGAAAAAATGGTTGGTAACACAACCACTCATTAAAAATGAACAGGTTTGCTAGTCAATTATATGGCCAAGATATAGAAAACAATTTGGAGACAACTTCTTTATTTTTTTAAATTAATTAATTTATTTTTTCAAATACATTTGTCTTTGCCTACCCCCCACCACTTTTCCTTGCCCCCTCCCTCAACTCTTTCCCTTTGGTTTTGTCCATGAGTCCTTGCTATATGTTCCTTGACTTTCCCCTTCCCTTCCTTTTCCCCTGCCCCCGCCTCCTTCCCTCTTGTCTCTGTTGGTTTCTTTTCCTTTCAGTGTTGCTGGTCTTATTTTCCTTGCATCTTTGTATTGTTGGTTAGGTTCCACTTATAGGTGAGATCATATGGTATTTGTCTTTCGCCCCCTGGCTTATTTCACTTAGCATAATGCTCTCTAGTTCCATCCATGCTGTCGTGAAGTTCAGTAGTTCTTTTTTTCTTTCTGCTGCGTAGTATTCCATTGATAAAGAACTCACTTGACTTCACTCCAAGACAAACGATCCAATAAAAAAATGGAGATAACTTCTTTAGCATACCATATCTTGAACCTAGAATATATACTGATCTCCAAATTAGCTTAGTTATTTCTACTTCTAATCCAAATGCAATAACAGGGATCAGAATTGCCCTCCTACCTGAAAAAGTAATAGCCAAAACATGCAGAACAACTGTTTTCAAGATACAGAATATCAACTAATGATGGATAGTGAGATGCAACCTATGTATAACTCAATTTACACATAGGAACCCCAGCAGATCCCAGGGACTCCAAGCTGAGGAGATGGACCCAAGAATTCAGACAGACTAAGGCAAGAGCACTGGAGAAAAGAGCTGCAGAAAGAACGAACTCTGGAGATTTGTACAGGGCCTCTAAACCCACCCGGGGACTAATTAGATCATGCACGTAAGGAACTACCCAAGGCTGGGGAAAGAACAACCCATGAGAATTAGAGATAATGATGGCCAACCCTCACTCAGGTCTGGACTAGACTGGTCATTCATGGGATATTGGGTATAGAAAATAAAAAAGGCTTTGTCTCAGTAATGGGAAATAATTACCAGTAAGTTGAGCAATGTTGTGTTCTAAGAAATTCTTAAAGGAAAAATCCAGAATGACTAAACAGTTTCTTAGTAATTTGTATCCAGAACAAAACCAAAAATATTAAAATAGACAATATACAGTACTCAACAATGTAAAATTCACAATGTCTGGTATCCATTCAAATAAGTAAGAAAATATAACACACAAACAGGAGAGAAATCAATCAATGGTAATGGACCTAGAACTGACACAGATGTTAGAATTAGCATACAAAGACATTAAAACAGTTTGCACAACTATATTATGTATGTACAAAAAGTGGAGACATAAAGGATGTAAAATAGACCAAGCCCAGATGGGATAACTGATGAATTCAACCAAACTTTCAAAGAAGAAAAAATGCCAATTAATTACTTATAAACTCTTACAGAGACTTGAAAGAAAATTGAATGCCCCAACTCATTTTATGAGGCCAGCTTTATCCCAATGCCAAAAATCAGGAAAATCCACAAGCAAAAAACCCACAGATCAATATCCTTCATCAACATAGATGTTAATTTGGAGACAAAGTTTTAGCAAAGTGAATCCAATAATACATGCACAGATAATACTACAACATGACCAAGAGAGGATTTTATCCCAGAAATGCAAGGGTGGTTTTATTTTTTTTAAATGAATCAATATAATGCATCATAGTAACAAACTAAAAGCAACAAAAATCATATGATCATATCAATAGATGTAAAAAAAAAATGACAAAATTCAACACATATCCCTGACAAAAATTCTCAGCATAGTAGGAACTTTCTTAAGTAGATAAAAGGCATCTATGAAAAGCCCACAGCTAATATCATGTTTAGTAATAAAAAACAAAATGCTTTGTCTTCAAGATCAGGAAAATGACAAATATATCTACTCTTACCACTAGTATTCAATATTGTCCTCGAAGTTCTAGCGAGTATAAAAAGGCAAGGAAACTATTCTAGGAAAAAAACAGCATGTTTGTCTTGTAGGAAATTTAGTGGAACCTATAAAAATCTATTATAACAAATAAGCAAGTTTAGCAAAATTGTTAGATTCAATATCAATATAAAAATCAATTTCATTTCTATATATTGGCAACAAATAACTAAATTGAAATGAAAAAGTAATAGCATAAAAATTTGGAATATTTGGGGGTAAATCTGAAAATCAGATATAAAATATTTGCACACTGAAAGCTATAAAACATCATTGAAAAATTAAAGAACTAATAAACAAGATATACCATGTACATGGGGGCCAGATAACTCAATATTTTTTTAACTGTAAATATTCTCCAAATTCATCTATGTATACTATATAATCCCAATCAAAATCCCAAATTCTTTGTAGAAATTGACAAAATGATTCTAAATCTCTGGCCAGATGGCCTAGAATATTGCTTGGCCAAGCTACTCGATGTCCCTTATAACTTTTATTGATAAATGGATTATATTACTTTTCTTATGTTTCATTGCTCAAAGCAACACATACGTCCCAGACTTACAATGGGGCTGGGAGGATAATCCTTTAGAAGAGAGATGCTCAATATGGAAGGACAGATAGGAATGGTCAGCAAATATTTTGACAAATAATACAACCTACCACAGTGCTCAAGTTTTCCTTGCTTGGTTTAAGACATTTTATATAGTAATCTTAGATTCCTTCTTTCTCGCCTCTGGGGATGACTGAACATGAACATGATCAATATAAAACTCTTTCAAAACAGTACTTGGAAAAAGTGAGAGCATTTTGAAGCTCTTCTGGTTTAATGACTAGCTGTGTCGCAGAGCACCTGACCCACCTCAGGTCTCAGACCTCAGGTCATAGACCTCTGCCAAGCCTCATGCTGCTTCCATGGCTTGGACTCACTTGATTTCTGGGAGACCTGCTTGACCAAAAAAAGCATTTGCTACAACATTAACATTTTGAAACCCTACTGCTGCAGGGAGTGTGGAGCTCCTTGATCTGAGGGTCACTGTCCAGAGCCAGCTGAGATGGGAGCAGGGCTCTGAATCCCGCAGAGCCCATCCCGGGGTTGTCACGGATGGCGGGAAATCAACGAGTCATCGCAAACACTTCTCTGTTTGTCAGAAGAGGGGACATGGCTCTTCCCTCTGGCGGAGAAGGCCCCGAGCCTCTTTTTCCGAAGGCTTTTATTGAGAGGATTATCAGTGGGGTAATAAGAATGTGAAGGTTATCTCATTACATCAGAATGTTAATATTAACAGAGAATAGATGATGTTTTGAAGAAAACAAATGGCAGGAACACACCAATTTACATGGGTCTGAGAGGAGACTAGTAAACATAAGAGTGTAAACATGAGAGCGCCAAAGGGTTTAATGTTAGGGTCTGTGAATAATGTAGATTTCCTTGCCAGCATGACTGGCTATATTAGCTTCTGAGGGATAAACAAAGCATACTTTAAAGAATTTACTTTTAGACCTTATTTCCCTGGGAACCTCCAGACCTAGTTTAGAACTGTCTCCAGTATTGTTTTGAGCCTGAGCCAGGTAGGGGGAGGGAGCTGCCAAGAGACAAGGAGACTTCTTTCAGATAGAATGACAACCCCAGCCATGTCTAAGCCGAGCCAAGGGGTGTGGGCCCTTTTGCTCTTTCTTCGTGTCCCCCAAGTGCTTGACCTGCTGCCCATTTTGGCTGTGTCTGGCTTAGGTTGTCCCTCCTCTTGAGGGCTCTTACCTGTCATTGACTACCAACCATCACAGGGCGAAGAGGGTGATATGAGGGAGGCAGGGGCTGTGCCCCTGGCCAGGGGGACAGGTTTCATCTCCTCAGTGGCCTGTTTTCCCAAGGCCTTCTTGATTATTTCCAGCCTTGGGGTTCTCTCGCCTGTTGGCACGGCTACAGTTCCTGAAACCAGACAGGGCATTTCCCAACACCTACTAAACCAAAGCTACCTTTCAGACTTCAAGGATTTATTGGAGGACGGAGAAAAAAAGAAAATGCGTGCAGCCAAGTTATGCTTTTTATGAAATGAGCAGTTATATCAACATACGAATGATAAGAACTTTCGTTTCTTATCATTATCTATCACTCTAGGTCATTTAGCTGAAATACTTTAGTTACATAATATTCACCTGTAATGAGAAAAATAATACTCAGCTCCTGGCAGAGCTTCCCTGAGCTTCCTTCTACTTTGCTCATTCCATTGCTCAAGTTGTACCCTGTGTCCTACTATGCTGCAGACAAGCCTGGGGTACAGATTTTTACTTACAGGTTATTCCCCAACACCTCTGTTCCCTCCCCACAATAGATTGTGGTATCCTCTGGGGACTAGGAATCATATTACACTACTGTGGTTTCCCAGCCCCTGGCAGACCTGCACATACTTTTAAGGTGTTCACTATATGTAGGAAGAATTATTTAATTCTAAATTATTTAATGTTGTAAACACTGCTTATCAGTACCACATAAAATGAGGTATTTTATTTAGAAAAAAAATGTTTCCTAATCTCCATTTGTCTTCTTAACATGCCACTGCTGAGATTAAACAGGGCTATGGTGCTTTGCCTTGTTCTATTTTTCATAATGTAAGCTAACAATTGAAATGTTGATCTCTGGGACAACACTGTCCAAAACAGAGTCATTGAATGTAGGAGATTTACATAGACTCATTGAATTCCTCCTATTTGGAATTTTACTGTTTATAGCAATAATATAGTTACCAGATGCAGTTCAACAAATTTTGATACTATGTTATCATGAGAAGACAGAAAAATTCTAAAACTGCCCATTTGTCACTTACAGAGCAATTAAGTTTTAAATGATCTGGGTGAGTCTGGGAATGCTAATACATTCCTAACGTGAATTAAAGCTTTCTTAGAGAAATTTCAATTAGTCAAAAAAAAAAAAGTTAAGGTAGATTATTCTAGCATTTTCAGGTCATTTTAAGCATCAGCCCTTGAGTTGAGAGGCAGCTCTGATTGGATTAAAAAATCTGATACTTCCATATTAATTTTTTCTTGGTTGGGTTCACCAGAATCAGAGGCAGAGAGAGAGATTGTTGTGCCTATGACTTATTGAAACCTGTAAGGAAATGAGTGGAGCAGGATAGGGTAGGGGGAAAGCTAGGCAAAGATCTGGACTCTAGATCAGCCTAATCCTTGGGAGATCTGGGGCAAAAGTCCTGCCTAGAGACAAAAGAGTTGCACATCCACACCCTTCTGTAAGTCAGTCATGGCCTGTGGTGCTGCCGCCCTTGTGTGGGTTGTAACATAACCTACCAGGCCTCTCAAGGGTGAAGCATTAGCAGCCAAAATACATAGCAGCTGAGGGCTGGGTAC
This sequence comes from Pteronotus mesoamericanus, assembly GCF_021234165.1. Lineage (NCBI taxonomy): Eukaryota > Metazoa > Chordata > Mammalia > Chiroptera > Mormoopidae > Pteronotus > Pteronotus mesoamericanus. Next base: position 27,325,644 of record NW_026555105.1, on the reverse strand, counting down.
ACTAACCTAGTGAAAGGGATATGGGTGCGGCACCAGCAGGTCTACTATATGAAAAACCCTACCCACCCTCTGCTAATCACAGTTTAAAATTATAAGGAATTATAAACTGTTTACAATAGTAAGAACTATCAACAATCTAAAGCTCTAATAAATATCTAAATTGAAATATAATGTAACTACTCAAAATAAGGCTTTAAATTGTTCGATTATAGAAAATATCAAACACATGAAAGTATATAGAAGAAACACATAAAGATCTCGTAAGTACTCATTACTCAACTTGAACAAATGTCAACTAAGTGCTAGCTTGTTCTAACTATACTTCATTCATTGGTATCACTCCCCCTCCCTAATATTTTGAAGTAAATATCAAACATCATGCAGTTTTTAAAATTTTTCTATGGATTTTAGAGAGAAAGAGGAAGGTAGAGAGAGAAACATTGATTTGTTGTTCCACTTACTTATGCATCTTTGTTTAATTCTTATATGTGCCTTACTGGGGATGGACCCGCAACCCTGGTTTATTAGGACAACACTCTAACCAACTGAACAACCTGGCCAGGACCAAAACATCATATAGTTTTTAATCATATATTATTATAACACTTTTGAAGAATTTATGATGAAAGCTTAAAATTTTCGTGTTATAAGTGAAAACTCAAATTACGAAAAACTATGTAAAATATTATCCCAATTACATTTAGTTTATGTATAGATATGAAGAGGGAAAGAAACGGTGGTAACATACCAAAATTTTAAGAAGGAATTAACTGCATATTGTGTTTAAATATTTTTTTGTATTATTCAAATTTTGTACAATGAATGTCTTTCCTATTCAGTCCTCAAATGTCCTCACAAAAAATATACAAATTCTACATATTTAAAGTGGTCAAAAAATACCACTTCAACCCAGTCAGAATGGCCATAATAAACACATCAACAAAGAGCAAGTGCTGGCAAGGATGTGGAAAAAAGGGAAGCCTAGTACACTGTTGGTGGGAATGAAGACTGGTGCAGCCACTCTGGAAAATAGTGTGGCGTTTCTTCAAAAAGCAAAATATGGAACTGTCTTTTGACCCAGCAATTCCACTGCTGGGATTATACCCTAAGAATCCTGAAACATTCTGAAACACCAATTCAAAAGAACCTATGCACCCCAATATTCATAGCAGCATTATTTACAGTAGCCAAGCACTGGGAACAGCCTAAATGTCCTTGAGTAAATGAGTGGATCAAAAAACTATGGTACATTTACACCATGGAATACTACATAGCAGAAAGAAAGAATGAGCTCCTACCCTTCGTGACAGCATGGATAGAACTGGAGAGCGTTATGCTAAGTGAAATAAGCCAGGCAGTGAAAGACAAATACCATATGATCTCACCTGTAAGTGGAACCTAATCAACAAAACAAACAAGTGAGCAAAATAGAACCAGAGACATGGAAATAAAGAACAAACTGACAGTGACCAGAGGGAAGAGTGGGGGGATAACAGGAGAAAGAAGGGGAAGGGTCAAGTCAAGGAACACATATAAAGGACCCATGGACAAGGACAATGAGTGGGGAGGAGGGTTGAATGTGGGAGAGGGGGTGGGCAGGGCAGGGGAGAGTAATGGGAGAAAAATGGGGACAACTATAATTGAACAACAATAAAAAAAATTTTTTTAAAGCTGTTAAACATAAATGGTTATCCTTAAAAAAAATGCTCCATTTCAGGCCAACCTCTGAAGTGGGTTTTATTATAGATAATTTAATTGAAGTGACTGTTATCTAAACAGTTTGACTTTGGTCACTGTAGAAGTTCTCTGAGGAGCTTAAAAACAGATCACACCCAGAAATTTCAGATGTTCCCTTATCCCATTCCATCTAACTTAAGCCAATTCAGAAAGATGTGGTGCTCTTCCCAGTATATCCTATTCACCCCAGGGGAGGTAGAGGACAGCCAACCCCACATTATAAAACCATTTTTGCAAATCCTTCTAAGCCTGGGTAATCATTATTGCAAGGCAACAGTTGATCTCCAGGATGAGGCCCAGTATGAGTATTTGGAGTCTTTCTGTGTCTTCTGAAAGCATCCATACCAGTATAGCTGGGAAAACTCCACGGCTTACTTCTAGAAATTTAACCATGTATTGTCACAACCTATGCGTATTACCTATTTTTCAAAATCGAAGATTTATTTACAAAATGTCTCCAACATGTCTTTCAAAGTGTTTTTACTTAATTATAAAAGAAAGAATAACCTGAGAATGAATAGGAACAACTCCATTTTCTAATTCTATCTTATAATTAGATAAGACTTAGAACTCTCTGTGACACACACACACACACGTACACACAGCTACAGGGCTTGTATTTTGTAATATGAGAAAGAAAGATTAGGAATAATTTGTGAAAATAAAGCAGTTGAAATGTTCACATTTCTGTCAAGATCTTGATCACTGCATGTGCAACAAGGTTCCTTTCCATGTTGGAGTTTAAAGAGCTAGGACCTCATAATATAAAAAATCTCATATTACCTGTCTCTTTTTGTGATTAGGATTTAATGACATATTTCTACAGTTCCATCAGAAATACAAAAATGCTTAGAAGGCACCTTGATAGAGAATGTCAAGGAACAAGCACTTTCTCTATTCCATACCTGCAGAAGTGACAGCAACTCTTAAGATGATTTTGGAATAAAAGCAATCAAGGAAAAAATGTATTTAATATTGTATATAACTGATTATTTTATCTTTCTGATTCTCAATATTTTCTTCAACTTGAAAGTCTAAATTGGGACAGTAACTGTGGCATTTGACAAATTTATACATGAGTGAGTTAAAATCACAATATTTGAGATACTCCATTGATTGAAGTCTGACCTTTCTTCAGCTTTTTCTGTCTTACATAGATTAGAATTCTTTTTAATTAGTAGGTCAGGAGAGTTTATTCAACTTGGTATGCTTCCTCATTTGGTAGACAAATTGCATAGTTACAATACTAATGCCTAGATTTTGCCATCACTACAGCACCAAGTTTCATTAACTTATCCAATAGATACTGAACACTTATTAATTTCCAAGAATTGGTTTAGGTTTTGGAGACAGTACAGAGAATAAAATAAAGATCCTTACTTTATAGAATATACATTACAGTGTTTTGTTCAAAATAGGTTAGAATATATTATTTAATTTTACAACAAACTTCCTTTGTTCCTAGAAAACCAGTTTGTTCCTAGAAAACCAGTCAGAAACTCTAAATAATGGGTATAGAAACACCATCAAGCTAATTCTCCTTTATTCATTCTTATGAAGAATAGAAGTTTCACTTTTATCATTCATCAAAAGAAGGATTCCTTGCCCTGGACAGTGTGGCTCAGTTGGTTGCAGTGTCATCCCATAACCTAAAGGTTGTGGGTTCAATTCCCGGGAAGGGCATATACCTAGGTTGCAGGTTTGATCCCCAGTGGGGGCATGCATGATCCCTGACCCAGGCACCTACAGGAGGCAACCTATTGATGCTTCTGTTTCTTATCAATATTTCTTTCTCTCTCTTCCTCTCTCGCTAGAAGCAATAAAATAATGTCCTTGGGTGAGGATAAAAAAATATAATAGTAATAAAAAGAAGCGTCTTTCAAAATATGCTGTTATTGACAAACTTCAGAATTAAAAACCTGTAGTTCCTTTAATATTGAAGATGGAAGGCCTTTGACAGCACTGTAGCAAACACAATCCAATTGCCTTTCAAGCAATCATGGCACTGGGTTTGATCAGGCAATTAGTTGTAATCCCAATTCTGTTGCCATCTGCTTGAGAGAGAATTGGATATCTATCAATAACATGATTAGTTTATGCTGTTAAAGTGAATAATATATTAGTTTCTTTACTTATTACAAAGTAACTGATGGAGAAGTTGGTGATATGAAAAGATTGGGTAATATGGGAAAACCAGTTGGAGAAAAATGAATTTGTCATAGATAAGAGCAATAATTGAAGCTTGGACAGTCACAATCTTACTGTATTTGGCACCTATTTCATAGTGAGCCACTTCATACTGACACTTCTTAAATGAAATCATATGTTCTCATTTAAAAAGCCAGCTGCATTTCAAAATAGTACAATGTTGTTTATTTCCAAATGGTGGACATTTAGAAATAGCACTTATTACCACCACTTTTAAGAAGTACTAAATAACAGTACATGGAAACTTCTATAAAAATCTACAACTCATCGCATTTCCACTGAAAGGATGGTTGTTTTGGTTTTACCCACATAAATAGTCTACTCCAGTGCCTCCTATCTGGTTTTTACAAAACTATTACTATTCAACATAAAATAACAACATACTGTACAGGTCACCTAAAGTTAAAGATAGGAGAGGTCTAAAAGTGTTGAGTCAGGCACCTAACTGGGAATTCAAGAATGCTCTAAACTATGTCCTTAATGAAAGAACCGAAATATCAACAACAAAAATCAAAATGAAAACTTTCCTATTATGGATGACTAATCTGATAAAAGATTAAGGTGAGAAAAGTGGGCTGATTTTCAATTAGTTAAAATGCAATGGCATTGAGTTGGGGGAGAGGGAAGGGGACCAACCCCTAATAGAACACTTGCTGAGTTAAAAGTGTCCTGCAAGATTACAACAATGGGTGATTATTTAAGCCTGTGAAAATTCTGAAAGCACAAATTTAAGGTGAAGCTAGGAAACTGGGTAGGTTAGAAAACAAATGCACACAACAATGAAATTCTCATTGGCCTGGAAATACTTTAGGTATTTAGTTTTCAGTATAAAACATTCCATAAATTTGTATGTCTACACTGCAATTAATTTTCGAATTCCAACCAATTTATTTTTCCACTTGACACAATATAAACATCTAGTATGTTGACATTTGTATTCAGTTTAGTAAAGTTTAACTTTTATATATTTTTCCTCTTAACAACATAACATTTTGGGGGTATAATAACAAGAAAACCTCCTAAAATAGCTACTTTAACAGAATTTTCATTTCCTAAAACAACATTGAAACATCGTTATATCTGTTATTTAAAACTTTTCTTTTCCTGTTATAAATTCAAATTTGAATAGAAATAAATCTATACAGATCATGTATCATAGAAATGTGCGCTTGAATCCTACATGATCTTTTAACCAATGTCGCCCCAAAAAGTTTAATAAAAAACAAATAGAAATAAATCTGTAATAAATTAACATAGGACTAATTATCCAGCCAATCCTATATTATATAAATTTATTTAAAAAAATGTGTTGTGTGTAGTAGATAACCAGATCCCTCCACCTTCATTTGCTACTTTACCCAGATACTCATATACATACACTCCTTGCATCTCAGGGTATCCCTTCAGGATCTAGACAGGTTTTAAATGGCACCTCTGTGGGTTCCGAATCTGTGAGTACAGTCCAGACATCTATCGTACATTTATAATATTTCCTCTATATAATTGAGATGCACACTTACTCTGAAGAATTATCAGTATTAAACAAGGCCATTCGAGTCAGGCAGCTCTAATGCCTTAGTTGCCTACTGTAAGCAAACAAAACCTAAGCGTATAGTGCCTCAAGGCTAAGAAATCGAAACCTAAGGACACCAGCCGCAAACAGCCAACTAATGCTTTTCCAAATAAGTCAACCACTTATGCAACAGACAATCAAATAAGTTCCTTGTTTTGCTTTCTCATCTTTATGAGTCTTTTGTCTAGTTTCTGTCCATGGAGCACCTCTAATCATTTCCAGTTTGGCACTGCTCTGTTCTAATCAATTTTTACTCAAATAAACTCTTAAAATTTTAACATGCCTCAGTTTATATTTAACATTAGAATAGCAGAATGAGACTCTGCAACTAATTAGCTATGGAGCTCATTCAGGCCCAGGTTCATCAGAGGAGGCCCTCTAGCTCTGACCTTGTGTGGCCTACTCTGGCTAATTGTCTTGAAAGGCTCCAGGCCAATAAATTGTGTTTATGTGCATAATGGACCTCCATGTGACTAATGACTCCATAGAAGAGCATTAGCAACGCCAAACCCTGAGTCTTAGTGAATGCCTGCCATGCACAGGGTTCATCTTATCTCCTAGGACTACAAAGAAATAGTTAAGTATGCTTTTATTTCTATCCTTAAGCAGCTTACAATTTCCTTGAAAAGTTAAAATTAATCAGGAACGCAAGAACAAAGAAAAACTTTTTTAAAAAATAAATACTTTGAAAGACACTGTTTTGTTATTTTATTCTTTTAATCACGTTTATTTTATTACAGTTATCTCAATTTTTCCCCCTTTGCCCTCCTCCACCCATTCCAACCCCTCACCCCGCTCCCACAGTCTACTCCCACACTGATGTCCATGTCTATGGGCCATTCATAGATGATCTTTATCTAGTCCCTTCCTCTTCTTTCCATTATTAACGCTTTTTAGATGTGTTGAAAGACACCGGTTTTTATTCCTGTTCTTACCAAAACTGAACTTTTTTTTAAAATGAGATTTGTGAAGGAGTGACTGAGGAATACACAATTATCAACTCTAATCTGGGCTCTATATTTCGATGAATCTACTCTAACAGTAAGATACAGATGGGGACCATGTAAGTTTGCCTTCTATACAGAGTTTTATTTGACAACTATGCTTTTCATTGAAAAAAAATCTAAAGAAACAGCTAGAAGGCTTGTGTTTCCAAGTTTGCTAAGGAATATATGAGGCCTTGCTCACTTTATCAATCAGTACCCACTGAATGAGGTCCCATATAACACAAATCTGTTTTAATTAAGTGCTGGGTTTCAACAGCTTTCTTCCATGTGAAGCACTGGTAAGCAGTCTCCCAAGTTCTCTCTTTTAATTTTACTTTGAAAAGCCTAGGGCTACATAAAATCATGAGAACATATATTCCCTTAAAACTACTATTTATAGAGAGTTTTTTGTACTAGGCACCATTTTCAAAACAGGGGGATGGTGCAATGAAAGACCTCAAAACAATCCTCATTCTCCTGGAGTTGGTATTTGGGGAACAGAGAATGAAGCAAGACAATCGAAAAAATGAAATGGATTTAAGAAGATACTATTTTTTTTTTGCAGTGCTATAGCATTCTGCAAAGTTGTTTACTATTACATACATGTTTACCATTATATTTCTGTTGAGCAGATTTGTTCTAAACTGAACTCAAATCAATGCCTTAAATGTACTTATAATTTTAAGGTATTAATACTTTTAATGAGAAGTACCCCTTTTTTTTTCAAGTATTTTTTTCAATTATTTGTTCAAGTACTCATGATCTGATCCAGACAAGGGTTAATCAAGCGAGTCACTTGGCTTACGTTAAGAGCATATTCTTAAACAATAAACCATTTTTAAAAAATGTGTTCTGTACATTGACTTTTTAGAACCAACTTCACATCCGCTAACATTAACAGCATTTGATAAAACAATGTGAAGGTGGTATGTCAGCATGTGATTAATGAAACAATGGAAATATATGTGCATATGTGAATGTCAAGAGAAGGCGGGGTAGAGGGAGGTAGAAGAAGGTAAAGGGGGGATACAATTTACAGATGATGTGTTGTAGAACAGCATACTTGAAATCTATTTAACTTTATGAACCAATATCACCCCAATAAATTCCACTGAAAATAAGTAATATTTAAAAGCAGCCAGAAAAAAAAGAAAATATATGTACATTGTATAACGTGTATGTGATGGCCACATAAGGATGCACAGAAGATGAGAGCAGGAAAGGATGGAACAAGAACAATCGGGAAGCTATATGGGAGAGATGGAGTGTTCATCAGTTACAGAGCCCTACCTATGCTAGGTGCTTTGTACACATTAGCTGCAATACTAACTGCAGGCGGAATTATTATCCTCATTGTATGGCTGAAGAACCTGAGGTACAAAGCTAGTTAAATGCAAAGGGTCACACATTTTGGAAGAATCACAGTAAACTTAGCAGGAAACATTTATAGAGAATCTTCTATAGATAGAATAGCGTATCAGTTGTTAGGAAGGTAAAACAGAAGACTCAGGTTTTGTCTCAAGGAGCTTAGAATTGGAGAGAGAATAAATATGTTTTATTTTAATTTAATGCTTACTAGATTGAAAAAGACGGCTGGTGTAAAGAATTGTACTCTCAAAAAATACTGGTCCAGTTAAACTACTAAAGTTTTATTTAGCCTGACTCATTTCTTAGTTTCCATAGATAAATAAAGTAATGTTAAAAGTTTCAGATAAGTAGGGAGAAAATTTTTCCCACTTTTTTTCCACCACCATTTCCTTACCCCCAAATAATTCCCCTCAATTCGGTAAAGGACCTTTAGAAAAAGGTAAAAAAAAAAAAAGTAGGACTGCTTGCCCTGTTTACTTCTGCTAAACACTTCTTTCTATTAATAACAGCCTCACACTCTGTGGCTTTCTGATTATGTTTTGAGCATACATTTTCAAAATTCACTTTATTATATACAGCCCCACTTGGCAAGCAGTCTGCATTTAGATATATTTTTTCCAATATATAAAATTGAGTTCTTTGTAATTAAATTGCTTTTTATTTTTCTGAAGCAGCATTTCCAAAAAAGGAACACATTTTCCTATAATTGAGATTGTATGGGGCTTACTGTACAGTTAAATAATTTTAGAAGTATTGCTGTTCTTACTTTCCATGAGGGAGATATAATAGGATGCTACACAAATACATATTTTTGAGAAATATCCTTTTTATTCACTGCTGTAGGTTAATGAGTATATGCCACTTTGTGAAGCTGGACAGAAAACACAAATTTCATCCTGGGCTTACAGAATCACAGTTTTAAAATAATTTCTATCAAGCACAAAATAAATTGAGCTGTAGAAAAACACAGATTTTATTAAAGTATAAACAAATTACATACTGAAATAATTCTTTAAGCTGTGGATGTTCGTGAAGATGCACACCACTATTTTTTTTTTTTAATTTTAAGCCTGAAAGTTTTCCTGATATTTAATTTTTCCTCTTTCATAAAAAGGGATATTTAGATAGACACCACATCCAATATTTTGTAAGAAATAAAATTATTACTTACAAAAGCATTGACTTTCAGTTGCTTTCATTATCTGTGAATTTCAGATCAAAGAACCAATTTAAATTATTTGTTTAGTGCCTACTACATGATTTTCAATGTGATATTATCAAGGTGAAGGATTCGGAAAGGACACACAATCTCATGGTGGAAAAAACAACTAGTACATAAAAATAGTTCCTTCCAAAACAGTAATTAAGGACGATTATATAACTAGCTTATGATTAGTTTTGAGAAAATTAACTAAAATGAACTAAATTAAATGTACAGTCAAAAAAGAACAAATGTGAAATGTTTACTAAGCATTTAGTTTGGTAATACTAAATATTGTACAACCACCAACTGGTAGCAACTGGGCTTCCTCATGTACTACCTTCCAGGTACAGGGCAAATAGCAAACAATAACCATATACAAAGAAAAGATAAAAGGACATTGAATGTTATTGTTAGAGAAAAAGCAGTATTTTCAAAATAAAATATCTGTATCAGAAGTCATTCAAAAATTCATAATAATTAGTATTTTCAAATTAGTGCTCTTTAAAAACTTGTTAGCAATTATATCAGAAGATACTTCAAGACACTTTGAAAGGGATAACTGGAGATTATTGTTGTCTCGTGATAATGTAGTATAAAAAGTTATTACTAAAGGTTAATAGACTACTATTTAATTTCTTAAATAGCAAGTGCATTTAAGTTTTTTCTATACATAATCTAAACTTTCAGCCCCTATTCCCAAAACAGAGAGGCAGTTTTCCATCTCTAATTTCACTTTCATTTAAGCCAACTTCAATACTCAGTTTATCATGGTTTTCAAACTGTGCACTACTCTAGTCTCCAAAAGGTTCCCTCTAATCTAGGCACCGTCAGATTCCCCGGGGGCACTTGGTTAGAATTTGGAGGATTTAATAGGAAACCCACCTTTCTGTGGCAGCGACCAAATACGGAACTCTTCCTTTTGGGATACAAGCCACATCGAAAGGCGATAGTCTCTCCACACCAAATTACCTAAAAATTGCAGTCAGTTCCCAGAAGAGCTATTCAAGAATAAATATCCTTTTCTTTCTCAGTGACCTCATTTGGAACAAATCACCCTCACCCTCAATTTCAAGACTGACATTTTCAAGTGTTTGTTCTCCCTTTTTTTCATTCCTAGAACTACCGATTGCCAACCAAACTTGTGTTGGTGTTTTCCTGTTTATTTTGTACTTCCGGAATTGAGCTTAATCACACCCCCAATTTTACCCTCTGCCCATCCTAGGACAGAGACCTTCGCTAGATACCCAGTCAGGTTTATAGAATCCTTTGGTAGCACTTGACCAGGCTGGCCTGGGAGTCATGGCCTAATGCTGCCAGCTTTGTATCTCTGAACCGCTTTGAACTACTACTACCTGGACACCCAGAGATGGGGAAGGCTATTGGCCTAGCCATTTCCTCCTCTCTCTTGGCCACTGTCCCACTACTCAGAGAACCTCTAGAAACCAATGTCTAGCTATTTCACCACAACCATCATATGCTAGCGCTCAGCTTGGGGGACGCCTGTACCCAGAATTCCAGAACTAAGACATGATAGTATGGAATGTGCTTTGTGGATACAGATTAGAGTCTGCAGGACCTGTGCTATTGTTGGGTCTGTCATTGTTTATTCCACCCACATTCAACCACAGCAAAGGTGGAGAGCAAAAGAACAACTGTGAACATGTAACACTACATATATATGTGTGTGCGCACGCGTACGTGCTAGAGATATGAAAGCGAACACAGTAACTCCTAAATTAACGTGAATAGATTCTTCAACTTCATGTGAAACTACCACAGACTAATTGACAGAAACAAGAGTTAAGTTCCTACAGTGTCTCATCAACATTATAGCAAAATGACATTGAAGGAAACTACATTAATTCAGGTCATGCTGTAATATATAGTTACATTGTAAAAGAGTCTGCAGTCCAGTACGATTTGTATGTTCTATAATATTTTCTATTAGTGAAAGAGAAACAGCACACAACCATGTTCCTCCTACAACTTTCCAACAGCAGTTAAAAGCCATAGATTTTATAATATCAAAGCTTATATAGCATGGAAATTACTTCATGTAAGCTAGTGTTTTACAAGTTCTTGAGAGTTTTAAAAATAATCTTCTGACATATGTTTCAGCACTATCTTTTTGTTGAAAATATACTATGTTAACCTATAATCTAAATAAAAATGTTTACATACTAATGTATAATTTGATGGCATACACCTATTCTATAATGATATAATTTGTTATCAGTATTCTAAAGCAGATAGGATAAAATAAATAAACAAGTACAAGTAAAGATGATAATAAAAAGATAGTAAACAAAAATGTGAATTTATTATATCATTTTGTATTATTTTGAATACATATGCTTTTTATTAACACTTTAATATTATTATCCAAATATAAAGAATACTTACGTGGATTGAATATAAGTCCTATTTCCCACACTGAAGAGTAAATGACAACAGAAATTCCCAATAGCATTTATCTAATGAATTGTGCATAACTGCCAGACTGCAAAATGGCTCTGTAAACCACATAGTGAAGACTTTACAAGTTAACAGGATGAAATTCATGCAGCATCAGTACATAACATCCAAGCAATTTTGAGCATTTTTAAATTATGAAAAGAAGCTTCTCAAATTAACACTGTAGTTTGTAGATCATTTCTAGCAGGAAAGCTGTTTTCATAATTAATATTTCATAAAAGCTTTATGCTTTACATTTTGAAGTTAGCAAAAATTACCAGGAAACACCATAATCCACACCCTTGAGGCAAAAATAATGAAAATTGTAACTATTTAAAATGTTTATTTTCAAAACTGATTACATTCCTTATAAGAATTAGAAAAACTGCTACAATGTCCCCAACATATGTAAAATTTTATGCCCAAAATTTAAAATGTAAGCTATAAAATAGTATTGCATGTTTAAGAGCAAGCTCCCATATTATTTGTTCCCTGTCATCTTTGTACCATTTGTTTTGACTTTGTACATGGAATGTCTCACATTTTATATCTACTCTACTAAATTTCCAGGGGCTCTGTGAAGCCTCACCTCAAACTGACACCTCCCTCCTGTAATTTTTTTTTCTCAGACTACCTATGTCCCATGTTAAGCCTTTCCTTTATGTTCTTTCACTATTTCACAGAACTTAACACAGTATTTGTGTACCATTAGAGTTAAATGCATGTGCCTTCAACAAGTATCAAGCAACTAAACCTTTGCATTTGTCATTGTTGTCTTTAGAAAGATGGTAGGCACAAAAGAGTTCCACCATAAATCCTGATCCTTCGTTCCTTTGTTTGAGTTTTAACCCAGTCATAAGAAACTGCGTTACTGAAAAAAATGTATAGTTGAAAAGTAGCAAGATTATGAACATAGCTGTCTCTACGGTCAAGCAATTTCAGATCTAAATTATCGATTCAGTTTCTTTCAGATAAATTTTTACTCAGTAGATTTCAATCTGGAAGCAAGGGGTGAGGCTTTGTGGAAGAAAGTGAAGAAAAACCATGGTAAAAAGGAGCTAAAGACAGGTGGAACTAGTGCTGTAAAGCACTAGTTACATGGAACTGGGTGCATTTTCTGTGTCTTCCTTGGTACGTTATGCCATCGCAATACCTCCAGTTCAGCCAACACACCAGGCTTTGGGTGGGCCTGTTATCTCTGCCTGCATCCTTCTGGTCCTGGCATCAGACAGAGGCTCAAACTACTAGACAGGAGAAGAAGCATTTAATACCTTATAATTACATTGCTGTGCAACTATCCAGGACTGTTTCCCACTTAAAAGTGTCTCTTGAAGTTGAACACACATAGGAATTGTTCGGGATCTTTTTAAAATGTAGATTCTGCTCCAGTAGATCTGGATGGAGCCTTGGAGTGTACACATCTAACAAGCTTGCAGGTGCTGCTGACGCTGCTGGCCTCAAGATCACTCATTACTGATATTGATTAGATTGGTCTGGGGTGGACCCTGAACATCTATGCTCTTAGAACTTCCTGAGTAACCTAAAATAGAGCCCGAGTTAAAAAAAAAAACCCTGGAATGGACCATCATCTTACTGATCAAAAAAAAATTTTATATAGCTTGAATAGTCCCTCATGGTAAGAAAATGATGCAGTTATGGAATCTCTGATAACTGGCCTACGTAATGAGGCAAATACCTTCTTTCCATCACCCAAACTATTTATCAATATATAACTTCCTTACCACTTTGAATAATACATATACATACGTAATGCCATCTTAATTCAAGGTAGGATCAAATATTCTACATATGGCCTCTCTACATGGAGTGGTCCACAGATCTCCTTTTCTAGGTGCTTTTAAGAATTGTAAAATTTCATTCCCTACCCCAGACCCACTGAATCAAAATTTATATTTATAGTAAGAGTCCCAGGTGATACATGTGCTTATTAACATTTCAGAAGTGTTATCTAATAAAGTAATTTTCTTGCATATTTTCAAAGTATTCACAATGAAATATTTGGCAAAAGTGATAATTTTAGTATAGTGGCCAAAGCACTTAAGAAAATTAACATTAGCATCCAGCCAGAATGAATAATATGAGCAGACATACTATTGGCTTTTTTTTGTTTTATTTGAGCAAGGTAAAATTGAGGGTACACCAAAGAGCAAAATGCTCATACCTCAAGGTGAACAACACTTGTCGTGTGAGGGCATACGTCTTCTGATTGGCTGTGCTGAATAAGGCTGATTGATTTGCGACTTCTTTAAGAATGAGGTACAGGAAACACTGTACCACTTTTATTTTTTCCCTTTTAACCCTCCTACCATCACTCTACACCTTCTTCAAATCCAGTAAGCTGTTCTGCTAGAAGGTCTGTCCAGAAAACACTGTTGCAAAGTGGCCAATAACATGGATGGGGCCCAAGAGCTTCTGGCTGTTGCCAGAAGTGACTGTAGAAGCCTTAAAATCAAAGTGTGGCCCACAGACCAGCAGCATTTGCACGACCTGAGAGCTTGTTAGAAATACAAAACCTCAAGCCCCACCCTAGACCTGTGAGTCAGAATCTTCAGTTTAACAAGATCCTCAAGAGATGCATTATGCATCTTAAAATTTGAGAAGCAGTGGCATATGATACTGTGTTAGATACTGCCCCTGTAGAGGTGTGGAGAAGCAGCTATGTACCTGATGGTAAGTCACAGAATTATTAACGTAAGGTACCATGATTGGGATGAAGACTTGCTCTTATAGAAAAGATCATATATCCTTCCCCAGTTATCCCAGTATTAATTAATTCTGTATTACCAGACTCTAGCTTCCACTGGCTTGTTCTATTAATTGTTTTTATATACTGTATACCAACATCTGAACTTTATTTTTATTTTTTCAAACAAGAAACAAGGTGTCGAAAAAAATTGCATGAGTTCGAGCTCTTTCCTAGTAGCTGTGTGGCTTTGAGTACAAATTGAACTCTGCCATGCCTCGGTTTTCTTGTTTGTAAAATTGAAACAGTCATGCCACACTTGTGGTTTTGTGCATCCCTCGCATTCTTCATTATATCTTTAGTAGCATTGAGTAAATTCCCAAAAATGGTTTTTGAACACACTAATGAAATTATGAACAATACCTTCCTGGCACATCATAGGTACTGAATTATGTTAGTTTCTCTATCTTAATAATTTAATATATTTCATGTAGGATCTTTTAATTCCAAATATACCATTCATTTAAAATTCATACACCCAATGATGTATCCTTGCTAAATAGGCTAACAAATATGTTTATGTGTATATGTGGATGCATATGTGTTTGTGTGTAAATACACACACATGCATATATAGTCTTTTTATACAACTATATATTTTTAATAGATATAGGGAGGTTTTTGTTTTAGTCAGTGTTTGATTGTGCCTGGCTTACTTTAGTTGAAAGCAGTATTGTAACCAAGGGATGAAGGGAGATGAAGGTGGTCTGGTCCAGTGGAGAAGAGTATTTTATCACTGAAATTGTTTGAGCACTATGATAATAAAAAGCAGGCCAACCTGGGGCACACTTGTAATTGTTGTAAAATTCTTTATGGACAATATACCTCTGCATTACCTGAACCTGGTTGCATACCCCAAGTTTTGCCCATCACTCAAGACTCAGGAATGACAAGTTGTAGTCCCCAGCCCAAGTGCAGAGCCCAAAGACTACAAAGCATCATTCATCCTGGTGCTCAGGCATGAGGAGAAGCCTCAGATAGGGTGATGGTCCATAGCAGCACCCTGCAGCAAGCATGCTCCTCACCCAGGGTGCCCTCGTCGCTGCTGCTCTTTCCACCTGTAATCTTCTTCCCCCAAATTTCCACATGATTTTCTTCTTCACTTCATTCAGGTGTCCGCTCAATTATATTTGCAGGCTACGCTTTCCATGACATGCCATGACCTCATGCCTCTCTAGCACTTCACTCTCCTCTATTTTTTTCATGGCATTTAGCTCTACCTGGCATTAAAATTTATATATATTATATATACATATAAATTATAATTTATGTATAATATACATAATAATTTATAATATAATATAAATTATATATAATATAATATAATATAATATATAAATTATAATATAATAATTTATAGTATAATGTATATATTATATATATATATGTTTTCCTTATTATCTATAAGAAATTTTATTTTATCCATGGCTCTATCTCCAGCACCTAGATCACTACCACACATATAGCAGGTAGTTGGCATTTATTGGACGAACAAATGAATGAATGAATGAATGAATGAATGAATACCATGCCAAAGTCCTGTACCTCTTTGACCCTTGGGATTGGGAAAGAATGAACTGAAGGCTGTAATGATATTCCTGCCTCATCTGCACTACATAATCCAGTGAGAGACTAAGGGGAGTCAAGACCACAGCAGACAATTCCTTAATTCAAAGAGTTCTCTTAGAAGCATCAGTGTATTCTGGACCACTTATGCATTTTCTGTTTTTAAAAATGAGGTGCCATGTTTCCGCTGGAGAGAAACTTACTATATTGTATAAATGAGATTAAAGTTCTATGTCAGGTTTATGCACCACTGCTCCTGGCTCTAAGAACCAGGCTGCTGAGCGCCCAGCTTCCCTGACAATCTTCTCTGGGAATAATGACATCATGCCTTTACTCATGCAAATCGCATTTTCACCCACTGAGCAGTTCAGACAAAACCAATTACATGATGTCATTTTCTGTTTGGAAAAGGAGGCTGGGTGCTTAGATGAATATTTACTTCTCATTAGCATACTTGTGCTATGGCAGGCAGCTCCACCGGCAGGCTAATGGTACCTGTTGAAATGATAACTAAGAAAGCCAGGCTGTCAAAATCTATTTTCTAGCCATGGGTGGTGCTTAGTTATTCAGTCTGATGTCACAAGGAAATTCAGGAGAGACAAATATGACCTGGTTATTTCTTTTGAAAATTGAGAACAGATCCTTTGCTCAATAAAGTCTGCCTTCCAGGAATGTTCAAAACATTTTTAATTTAAAGAGAACTTTTTAAGGAAATTCCTGAAAATGTTGATATATTAACTATTAGGCTGAAATGTATAATTAAGGTGCATATATAATTTTGTTTCCTTTGGAGATAATTCCATGTCATTACTCAGGTTAATTCCACGATCATGAGCATAAAAAGAAATGTATCTTTAATCCAGATATATGCAGCAGAGATAGCTACATGTTCAGAACAACCGATTTCCTCTTTGAGGCATATGGTTGGACTCCATGTCCCAATGGTAAGATGCAGCCACATGACTGATTTCTAGCAAGTGGAGTAAGAGCTAAACTATATGTTCTATCAGTGACCCTCCATGCTCCCTGCTCCTTCCCCTCTGGCTTGATGCAACCAAGCAGAGTAAAATGGAAGCCCCCATTTGAAGACAATGAACCCACAACATAGAAAGATGTTGGGTCTATGATTCATGGCTTAAAGGGAATAGTCCACCATAAGGAGCATTTTGTCAAAAACAGAACAAGCTTCTATAAAATCTTAATCTACTGAGATAAGAGGGTTATGTTCTATAGCATCCAGCTCCAGACAGAGTTATGCTCCCTCTCATTCCTCTCTTATATCATGTCTCTATAATCTAGCACTTTGATCCGTCATTCTTCGATTCTCCAAAATACTTGTGTGATCACTATGAGATCTCAATGAGAAAGAGAACTTTCCTATTACAGAGTCATTCTATGTAGTGATGGCATATCTGGGGTCAGACTAAGTTTAACCATGTCAATTTAGCTGCTTGAGGTGGCTTTAACTATTACATTTAGGGGCTGGGTTATGCATCATCATCGGCCTTCTACTTAACAATAAAACTAAGTACCCACCAGAACTCCCTCACTGAAACTATAGTTAAAATAATAATAATATAATATATAAGATAAGGAAAACAAAATAAAATAGAAATGAAAAAAGAACCACTCTTTTGAGTTATATGTGGTTTAACTTGGCCCAAAATAAATTCCACAATGGTTTGCAAACAATATCTTTACAATCAAGTCATCTATTCTTAACTTGCCTTGAAACAACAGTTCAGCTACTTTGCCAAAAAAAAAAAAAAAAGAGAGAGAGAGAGAGAGAGCTAAATAATAAAGGCATTGCTAGTATCCTTAGGGGAAAATTTTTAAATGATCATTTTTGCATTTATTATGAACTTGAAATAGTTTAAAAATATCTTATATCTACAGTTTGAAGCAAAGGAACTGGCAAAGGCTATTTTTTTGTGGTTGTGGAGAGTGCAGTAAGAGAGCCAGAAACAATTAAACTCTCAATTCCTATTTCCAGAAATAGCTCTATTGCCTACAAATTTATGCAAAAACATCGGATTCACCAAAATATTGCATAAATGAGAATTAAAATGCTGCATTGAGGACGTTATTGTTATAACTAAATAGAGATAGAGAAACTTACCCAGCTAGAACACAGCCCATAAATGGAGGGATGTTCAAAGCTTACACCTTGAAGAGCAGCATGTGCTAAATTTAGAACTCTTTGAAATACATAACAAAGCAAGACTACAAAATCCAATTCACATAGCAGGGGGTCCATTATGAACTCTAGTGAAAAATAAACATGCCAGCTAGCTGAAAGGAATAACAAACTATCTGTCTCAAACCTTCCAAGGTTTTTTTTCTTCTTTGTATTCAATTAATACTAATTTTTATTTTGTAAAACGTCAGGCTCCTTTCCAATATGAATTCTGACTGGGTAACAGGCAATTTACCAATTGTTGCTTCTCCATCCGGCCTTCACTCCTGACCGATTGTCACGATCAGAGCTGCCTATGGCAATACTTCCTTTTGGGGAAATTAATGTTTTAAAGTTATGCTTCTCTGGTGTATTCTGTAGAAAACAACTCTCAAAAGATTATTGGGGAAAATAAAAGGATTTCCTATTCAGGCCAGGCCACCTCCAGAACACTCACAATGTTCATTTACATATTAAAGGCTCGAAGAAACCCTTTGTTCTGACACTGCCTTCCGTTGCTTGCAGTTAAGGCTCCATGGAACACTGAAGAAATGTTGATATTAAATATGGCATAGGAGATATGAGTTAATGGCTATATTAAAACCAATGTATAGGGTGCATATGATATCTTTGTAACTAATGATGGAGTTCAGGAAGCACTACCCCTAAATATTATACCTTGACATACTGAATATTTTATTTTAAATTATATTTTATTGATTATTCTATTATAATTGTCCTTATTGTTCTTCCTTTGCCTCCACCCTCTGCTCAGCAATCCCCACTCCCTCAGGCAATACCCCCACCATTGTTCATGTCCATGGGTCATGTGTGTAAGTCCTCTGGCTACTCGATTTCCTATGTCATTTCTGTAACTACCTATTTGTACTTCAAAATTCTCTCACCTCTTCACCCATTCCCCCACACCCTCCTCCCACCTGGTAACCATCAAAACACCCTCTGTATCCATGATTCTGTCTCTGTCCTTCTTGTATGCTTAGTTTGTTTTTTAAATTATATTTATAATAGATTTTTTTTTTGCCATTTTATAACTCCTTTAGTTTTTGGGTTTTTTTTTTTTTTTTTTTTTTTTGGTCTGGGAAGCTCTTTATCTGACCTTTGATTCTAAATGATAGATTTTCTGGGTAGAGCAATGTTGGCTGTAAGTCTCTGCTTTTCATGACTTTGAATATTTTCTTGCCAATCCCTTCTAGCTTGCAAAGTTTCTTTCGAGAAATGAGCTGACAGTCTTATCAGAACTCCCCTGTTGGTAACTAACTTCTTTTCTCTTGCTGTTTTTAAGAGTCTCTCTTTATCTTTAGCCTTTGGCATTTTAATGATGATGTGTCTTTGAGTGGGCTTCTTTGCATCCATCTTGTTTGGGACTCTCTGTGCTTCCTGGACTTGCATGTCTATTTCCTTCACCAAATTAGGGAAGTTTTCTTTCATTATTTTTTTCAAATAGATTTCCAATTACTTGCTCTTTCTCTTCTCCTACTGGCACCCCTATGATGCAAATGTTCGAAAACTTGAAGTTGTCCCAGAGGCTGCTTCCATTATCATTGATTTTTTGGATTCTTTTTCCTTCTTCTTGTTCTGATTGGTTGTTTCTTGCTTCCTTATGTTCCAAATCATTGATTTGATTTTCAGCTTCATCCATTCTACTGTTGTTTCTCCATAAATTGTTCTTTGTTTCAATTAATGTATCTTTCTTTTCTGATTGGGTCTTTTTTATGCTGCTGAGGTCCTCCGTAAGTTCCTCGAGCATCCGTATAAGCAGTGTTTGAACTCTGCATCTCATAGATTGCTTATCTCCATTTCGTTCAGCTCTTTTTCTAGAGTTTTGATCTGTTCCTTCATTTGGGCCATGTTTTTTTGTCTCCTCCTTTTGGCAGCCTTCCTGTGTTTGTTTCTACATATTAGGTGGAGCTACTTTGACTCTGTGTCTTGGTAGTGTGGCCTAATGTAGTAGGTGTCCTGTGGGGTCCAGTGGCACAGCCTCCCCTATCACCCAAGCTGGGTACTCAAGATGTGCCTTTTGTGCTGGTGGAGTACATCCTCTTGTAGTTGAGCCTTGCTTGCTGTTGGCAGATCACAATGGGAGGGATTTACTCAGGTCACTCAGCTGCAAGGATTGGCTGTGATGATTTACCATCAACCTCCACCCTCCATGGAGAAGCAACTCTTCAGGGGC
Source organism: Pteronotus mesoamericanus (assembly GCF_021234165.1). Classification (NCBI taxonomy): domain Eukaryota; kingdom Metazoa; phylum Chordata; class Mammalia; order Chiroptera; family Mormoopidae; genus Pteronotus; species Pteronotus mesoamericanus. Next base: position 27,305,414 of record NW_026555105.1, on the reverse strand, counting down.
AGGGTGGTGGTGCTTGAATGTGGTCTGTAGTGCCCACTGGGTGCATTGGCCCTGGAGTTTCCTGGGTGATGCAAGCCAAGGTCAGCTCCCACTTGTGTTTTTCTCCTGGCCACCCTGCCTGAGCTATAAAGCAATCTGAGATGGTTGCTGCTTGTACTGGGCTTGGAGATTCTAGATGAAGCCAAGCTGTGAATCTAGGCTGGCTGCTGGAAGTACCATGCCTGGGGCTCACTGAGGCTAGCTGTTGCTTGTTTTATAGGATTTAGGAAGTATGAAGCATGAGCCAAGACCATCCATTCATATGGAAAAGTAGCTTTGGTAGGCCCATAAGTTGGGAGGGGAGAAGTCTCTGCGGATCTTCAAGGCAGATCAAACAGTGTTAGGCAGGTTGATAGAGTCTCAGATATGGCACCAGCTTGCCAGCACTGTTGGGGGATGGTTTAGAAAATGGAAAATGGCCTCTGCTCACCTTGATGTCAGACACTTCAGCCTCTCCCTGTATACCACTGGTGCCTTTCAAGCTGCTATCATGGTGCTGGAGCTCGGAGGGGTTGAGTCTGAGTAGATGAGTCCATCTGTAGGTTCTTTAAGAAAAACTGCTTGGGGCTCTAGAAATTTCTTCCACTGATTGAATCTCTACTGGTTTTTGCAGCCAGATGTTGTGGGGCCTTATTTTCCTGGCACTGGAACCCTGGGCTGGCAGGTCTTTTGTGGGGCTGGGACTCCTTGCTCCGGAGATATCCCTCCCGAATATTTATCACGAGGGTGAGGGACCAGCCTGTTATGCATCTGCACCCCTCCTACAAGTCTGGATGAATGTGGTTTCATTAATCCTGTAGTTGTCAGACTTCTGTTCAACTAGATTTATTATGGTTCTGAGTGATGGCTGTTATATATTTTAGTTGTAATTTTGATGTTGTAAGAAGAGGCAAGCCATGTCTGCCTATGCCACCATCTTGACTGGAAGTCTCCCCGAATATTTTAAACTGAAGGAGTCTGAGAAAAGTTCAAGAACAGGAAGGTCACTTTGACCTTCCCTCAGTCCTTCTTCCCTGAAACAGGTCATAAAACCCTCATGTGTGAGAAGCACCCTCCCTATACCAAAAGGAAAGGAACATCTTTATCTCTGAGGACAAATGATGCCCAAAAGATTCTGAATAAAGAGGCTTTGCCAAACTTCCCCCAGTTTATTAAACTTACATTGTGTCCTTGATCTATCGTATTTCTCCATGACTGTTCACTCTTTATCAAATTTAGCATAAAAATACTCAGGTTTAATCATTTCTTTGGGTCTACATTTTCTCATGAAGGGTCTTGCATCATATAAAACTTAAATGAAATAATTTTGTATGTTCTTCTCCTGTTAATTTGTCTCTGCCGGTTTAATTTTCTTATCCAGCCAGGAACCCTAAGAGGGTCATGGCAAAATTTTTCTCCCTTACTCTAAGTAAACCAAATATTCACTTGTTCATGACTTGTGAAACTTAGTTACATGTTTGCCAGTATTCCACACTATTTGATTTTCTCTTCTCTCCCCTCACCCTTTTCTTTTTTAAAAAATGTGGCCATTTAAGTTAATTACTCACATTTAATTAATAGCAAAAGACTAATAAAAACAAGAGAAAAACAAACAAACCTCCAAAAATGTGACTCAATCTTTACAGCTCAATAATAAAAAGATAAGTAATCCAATTAAAAAATGGACAAAGGATCTGAACAAACATTTCTACACAAATTCATACAAATAACCAGTAAGCATATGTAAAGATATGCAACATCATTAGGATGAGGTAAAGGCAAATCAAAACCACAATGAGATACCACTAGAAAAGCTATAAATAAGACAAATAATGACAAGTGATGGAGAGGATGTGGAGAAACTGGAACTGTCATATACTGCTGGTAGGGATGTAAAATGGTACAACTCTTTAGAGAAACAATCTGGAGTTTCCTTAAAATTTAAACAGAGTTACTATATAATCTAAGAATTCTACTCCTAGGTAAATGCCCAAGAGAAATGGAGTGAAAGAGAGGCAATTTAAGGAATAATAGCTATAAATGCTTGAGAAATGATTAACTCAGTCTTCAAATTTACAAAGTTGAACAAATCCTAAATGGGATACTTGAAAAGAAAACCACACCTGGAGACATTATAGTGACACCTTAAAAGACAAAACACAATGTGAAAATATTAAAAGGAGACAGAGGGAAAGATAACTTCAAAGGAATAACAATTGGCTGGACAGTTTACCTGCAGCAGCAACAGTGGACAACAGGCTGTAACACACTTTTCTCACTGTGACAAGAAGAAATTAGGAACCGAAACCCAGTGAATCTAATTTTCACTATAAAAGATAAAAGAAGGCTATTTTTATTCAAGCAAAAAACGGGAAAGGTTTAAGAGCAGAGCCTCATTAGAAGAATTTATATAGAAAACACTCCAGGCAGAAGGAAAGTTATCCCAAATGCAAAGTCAAAAATACACGAAGAGATGAACTAGCATGTGAGTGAATTTAAATAAGCATTAATGATATTAAAAATGTTTATTTTGTGTAGTTAAAAAAGACAAAATTAAATACTGGACAACAATAGCTAAAGACTAATTCCTTAACGAATTTTGATTACTCAATAAAAGCATACGATTTTAATTAAACATTTACTAAATATGCTAACATTTCTGGGGTAACAAGAGATTAGGGAACAAAGAATACAAGTATATAATTTCGAACTACTTCAACAAGGAAAGGAAAAAAAATTAAATCTGGCAAAATTGAGATGAATATAGAACAGTAAAAAATGAATCACTATAGCTAACTGCTTCAATGTACATAAATTTCAAGCAGCATTAATCAAATTTCATAAGAATACATACAATATGCTTCAACTTATACTCAGTATGATCCTTTTTCTAAAGGTTTCTAAAACATGTAAAGTTAAATAATATATTTTAGAATGCTTTGGCATATAGCACAAGTATAAAGAGGCAGATGAGAAAAATAAGCACAAAATTCAGAACAGTGTTTACTTTGGTGGGAAAGAAAAAAAAGGGCTCAGTCAGTGGTACACAGAGGCAGGGCATGCAGGTGGGGGTTACACGCATGCTCATTTTATTGTTATTCGTTGTATATTTCACACATATTATAAATATCTTCAATATACAACTAAACGTACGCACGCGCACACGCACACACACACACTCTAGTATGCTGTTTTCTCTGTGACAGGTCACATTGCCCCTGGAGGAAAGTATTTATTTGCAGAAACCCTAGTTTAAAAAGACAAATGAATATAATTTTTAAAAAAAGCCAGGATAGTAAGATACCTAAAAATCCAAGTACATACAAATAAATGAATAAATTAGAGCTTTTCCACCAAAGAACAGAGAAGTTAAAGGGCTACAAGATAATGGTCTTTCAATATTTGGTTGCCTTTCATATGGCCAACTGGTTAGATAGATTCAAGGGAAAAATTACTAGCAATCCACAGAAATTTAGGGAAATAGCTTCAGCTTCATTAAATGGAACACACTTTTCCTTTCTGTCTTAACCACAGTCCAAAGATAAAATTTGGCAACTCAGAAGGAGGCGAAGTCTTTGCCCCAGGACACATTTAGTCTTCTTATGAGGATTCTGGTGTTAGGTAACTTCTGAAAAAGATCCTCAGATATTATAAAAATTCCATCGGGGTCATTTGATACTTCATGGTCTTTTCCTTTAGAGAGAACAAGTTTCCAGAGCCCTTTAGAACTATGCTTTAGTAATTTTTTTTTTTTTTTTTTTTTTTTTTTGGTATCAGTACAGTCATTGTGTACAACATATTTCCAATTGTCTGGTTTCTTCTACAATTGTGAAACTACTAGTTATGGATGTTTGGATCAAATAACAAAAAACTCAACTAACAGTATATAATTTTCTTTTTCTTATACAAAAAAGCATCTGCCAGTATGTAGGGCTGTCATGGCTGTTAGGGTTCAGGGCTTTTCATGTCTTTGCGCTCTCATAATTTTAGCATCTGGGTTTTGTCTCCTTGGTCACAAGATGGCTAGTACACCTCTAATTCTTATTTAGTCAAGGTTAGAATAGCACAAAATGCTGTTTTCACAATTCTTTGCATTATTATTCATGAAAGGATGTTTTCCCTTATTGTTTTCTGCTTATTGGCCAGCCAGAAGTCCTCTGCCTATCCTGCCCGAGAGGTGACTAGGAAAATCAAGAGTTTTGCATCCAAGCCAAACTGCGGAGGGAAGCTGGGGAGAATGCAACAGGGATGGCCAGAGAGTCCATCTAAACTCTGATCTATTTTCCTGCCATAGAAACTCAGAGCTAATACAGCAGTGATTCAGTCTCGAGAGATTGTTAATATATCATGTTGGCTTTTATCTTCATCCGGATTGGCTGATTTACTTTAAAATGCAATCTAGAATGAAGGGACTATGTCTATAAAGATACAATGATAAGTGCAAATAGAAAGTTGAATTCATTGCAATATCAAGTTTTAAACAAAACATTTAAATTATTTAATAAAGGCTATGAAGCTTATTTAAGACTATATAAAAGCAAACAGCTGCATTACAAGCTATCAACACTTTTACTAAAAAACAGAAAATCAATCTGTCCTCTTTCAAAAATGCCCTGATTTGTCTTAATCAATCATTCTTAAAGCATTCTGGTGAGGCTCCCAGTTCAGCCCATTTATAAATCATGATTGTACAAAGGTCATTAGATGGCTGCTCCATGCCATCACCAGTAATAAGAAGACTATCAATATTTTCAGAACTTGGCAATCAGCAGATTGTAAAACAGCTTAAAAGTTTATTCAGTTTTAGTAACAACTAACGTGTTTAAAATAGTGTTTTGCACACTTACTAAATATTAGCTATTGTGGTTTTTATGTTCATGAAGTAGGTAATGTTTGTGATATTCATATGAAGTGAAAGGCAATAAAAGTATCCCAAAGCAAATCTTCTCAAGAGAAACAAAAAATCAAACAAAAAAATGCCCGTTATTTGTCTTATCACTACAAACAAATGGGGAAGTTAGGTTTTTGGCAAATTGGAATGTGGTATTTTTAAGATGAGATGGATGTGTATAATTCCAATCATACTTAGCAAAACATGTATGACACATTTTTATGAGGGAATTAAATCGGACACAAAATTCCAGATCAAAAATATTATGTTTATTTCCACATAAAATAAAAGGCAATGCAATGAAATTAAAGACACTTGCTAAGGCCTTCCTCCTGGGCCATCAGAACTGTTTTCTTCATGTGAGGAAAGATGCAAAATTACACATGGTTTTGTGTTATTATTTAGCCTTCCAATTAGGCAGCAATTGTATCCACATAAGGCATCTTTCTATATTATTTTACCCAAAATAGGAAAGAAAACATGCTGACACAAGAACAAAACTAGTGTTTGCATAGCAGATACCACTAGAAAAGATAATTTGGCAAAAATTTCATGTGCAACACTCAGCAACGCTGTGTGGTGGATATTACCATAATGAGGACTGCAGTTTTGAGATGAGGAAATTGATGCTTAAAGGGATTAAGTGATTTATCAGAAATGATCCTGTAGTTGGTAGAGGCAGAATTACCTACACACCATGTCTTGTAGCTTCAAAGTCAAATCTTTTTTTATTACATGACAGTTCTATGAATCTGCTCCCAAAACTGTAGAATAGATCTTTTAACAGAAATGCCATTTACTATGCACATGAGACGTTCTTGGCCCTATGCAAGATTCTTGAAATTCAGAGATAAATAAGAAGCCCTTGACCTTGAGATGGCCCTTCTTGAGACTGGGGAAAGCCAATGAACTATAATGATTTATATTAAGTGCTCTAGCATAGTTAAATGCTGTAGGTAGCTATGTAAATTGAAATTAATTAAAATTTGATGAAATTAAATTTCAGCTCCTCATTTACACTAGCCACATTTCAAGTGCCACATGTGGCAAATGGTCACTGCTTTGGAAAATATATATGTGGACCATTTCCTTCATCAAAGAAATTTCTATTAGAAAGCACTGCTCTAAAGCCTTGCTGTTCAAAGTGTGTTTTCAGCACTTGAAAGTGAGTTAGAAATGAAGAATTTTGGCCCCAACTTAGACTTATTGAGTCAGGACAATAACAAGAGCCCCTGGTGATCCACATGCATGTTAAAAATCTTAAATGGGTCACTTTAGAGGAAAGCTTCAAGAGCTTCCCCAAAATGCTTACAAATCAAGTAAAATATGTCAACTGATGGGTGGGCGAGGGCAATAGCGAGGGACATTTAGCAGAATATAGAGAACTTTACATTCAGAATAAATACTAAAAGATCAATAATAAAGATAATTGTCATTAAATATGGACGACCTATGTGCCACAGAGACTTTGCATATATTAAGCTCTTCTTTTTGACAGAGAATTCTGAACAATCATGGTCGCAGATAATGCATTCACCTCCAGTCTGGATAAATGTTTGGGAAGGAAGAGTGTTTCTAATAAGCATTGGGTGGGCAAAGCTATAAGAGGAGTTCACAAAGCTCTGAGTGGAGTACACTTGAGGCAAGTGCACTAAATATTGGCTTGCACATGGTCATGAATCTAAAAATGATATTCTAAGCCATGTGCTAGAGGATGACTTCCCAGATACTAGGCAAATTACAGGAAAATAGTCCCACAGTCCCTTTTGATTGATACTAAATGATGTCAATATGTAACTGTAGCCAAGAAGTCTAGGAAAGTGTTATGAATTACTAAAATGGACTCAAGAACGTATCCAAAAATAGAACTCACCCTGTTAATATCTCTAACACTGTCGCATTCATATATTGACTGTAGTAGAATCATTTCTACTTTTTTCCAATTGACAAAGAACAAGTTCTCAGATGCGCACAAATAAGACTTTTCTATCCACAGAGACAAAACTGGTTCAAGAAGACAAAATATTAGTTCACAGACAATTTCTGAGCTAAATATTGCCCCTGAAATTGGCATAATATAAGCACATACTCAGTTGACTTATATTGACACTCATCATTTTATATTATACAGTAACTTGATTACACTCCATCCACTAATTTGGGGAAATCCTATTGTTTAAAACACCTTCATTCATAATAACACACCAATAATTTCTACAAACCCTGATGGTTGTACCATATAAAGTGGCAATTTGTGGAATGACCTTTTACATTGTGGGAAAATGAAAAATGTAATGGCCTCCATGGCGGATAATAGCATACAACAGTTTTAATGATCTGAAGTCATTTGAAGTTCCTGGAACAATCCCATTAGATAATTTACATGGTCATATTTTTCATGAGCATCATAATAGTCATATTAAACATGTTAGCTTAAACAACATCCTATGCCTCTTTATAGAAAGTATATTTGAAATGTATACTCGATGAGGGCATTCATTAGTACCCTAAAACTAAATCAACACAGAAAACTCAAATGACTATTATCTGTTAACAACAACAAAGGTAGTAGCAAACACATTGGAGTCTAGGGTCTCAAGCATCAAGTTATAAAATGCCCAACCAAAAAAGGCATTAAGCATTCAACTTCAATAATTTATTATTTAATGACTTGCCAGAAACTACATTAATTCCTGTCCAAGCATACAATTGAAAGAAAAAGAATTATTTCCATGCAGATGCACATTTAGACCAATACAATTACTATGCAAATGCCCAAAGACAAAATTAATTTGTTTAGCCAAAACTTTCTGTGGGAGATATATACACAGATTTCCATGAGTTAGCTCTATAGTGTTTTTTGGTAAACCTTGTAGCCCATTGTTCTTCTATAAAGATGTATATGCGTAAATATCACCATCACCTACTTCTCTTCAAATCGATCACAGAAACATTGCTAGAACCCAGCTTTTAAATTGTCTAATGGCATCATTATAGCCTTATGTCTTCCTACAGTATAAGAGCATGACAAGAAAGTCACACTGTATTCTACATTGATTTTTAATTCTATTGATATAGAATCTAAATATTCATAGAGTATATACCATGCTATTTTAGAATATTTGGTAAAGTATCAAGCTCTGTATAAATATTATTTCACTCATCTGCATGATCTCCTTTCTAGAATGGACAGTATGTGACTATTGCTTTTAAGTTGGAAAAGTTAGCTTTAAAAGTCAGCTTTTTTATCCATAAAAGAACTTCCATTAAGAGTCCAGAATTACAACTTCAAGGGTTTTTCAACCCAGACATGTAATGGAAATAAGGCAAGTGGACCAAACTGGGTATGCAAAGGGAATGGACTGTGGAAAATTGGAGAACACGTGCTCCCAAGTTTCTGTTTCAGCTAAGGATGGTGGTATAACATAGTCTTTAAAGGGAATGGCTTAAAAAGTTTCTTGGGGCAAGGAAATGTGGTTTCTCTTGAAATTAGTACATCTAGATCTATGTGGAACCTCCCTTTTCCAAATATTAAAAAGGAACACGTAATTTCTTAAGGTTTAAAGCAGCTGAGACATTAGATTCGTATCACTGAAGTGGAAGAGGAGGGAATGGAGACTCAGTAAGTTGAAATGTCCATTTACTCATTCAACAAATATTGATTTGTCATAACAGACTGAATACACAAATAGACAATGACCAGAACACATATGAGAACAGAACTCTGATCATAACTTCTGCGGTAACCAGACAGAAGCCAAACCACAATCTCTCCAGCAACCAGAACAAAAAGCAGAACCATAACCTCTGCACCAAGTTGGCCCAGAACAGTCATGATGTGGTCAATGATTTCCACAGTCCCTATTTTTGTCCGCCACACACCTTCCAATTCAGGACCAACCAGAGAAAGAATAATATGTTTTCCAACAAATCACACCCAATGCCCATTTCTCGTAAGGCCAATTCTAGCTTCCCCATGACAATAACATCCAATCAGATCACAGCTGGGGACTCCTCTTGTTTTACTATGAAGATTTCCCACTCCTCTGCCTGCCTTTGAGTTTCCACCAAATGCGAGTGATGGTGGCTGACTCCCTCACAAGCTCTAAATGAATCGCTTCTGTTTTTTTCTTATTTGCATGAGTGTTCCTTTATTTTTCACAAGAATCACATACTTAAAAAAATGAAAAGTTATCAATAAAAGGATGGAGAAGGAGATTTTACAGATTTCACATAGAACAAAAGCACTGAGAGTTATATACCGGCTGTCATGACAAAAATAGTGTCAGTGGGTGAGTGTGACTGGAGAGCAGGGTGGTATGTGTGTGTGTGTGTGTGTGTGTGTGTGTGTGTGTGTGTGTGTGTGTACACCAGCTGCCTTTGAACAAAGAGGCCAGGAAGATCATGAAGGACATTAGATGACAAACTTGCAAATCCATGTTTATTCTCTAGTTATGGACAACAGTGAAAAAATTTAAATAGATAACTAATGGGATTTAACTTGGATTTTTGAAATTCTACTATAGCAACAGGATGGAAGACAGAAGGATGGTAGGCAATCTGTGAGGTTAGGATACCATCCCTGTGGTCCAGATGAAAGATACTGAAGATCTAAACATTGGCAGTGGGAATAGAAGAGAGGACCAATAAGAGAGACAATACTTATGTTAGAACATACAACTGACATGATATGAGGTTAAGACAAGAGAAGAACTGAAAATCACTCCAGGTATCTGGGTGGCATGTTCATGAAGGAGGACAGGTTAGGAAGTAAATCACAATAATAACTAACAACAGCTGGTAAGTGATGGAAGTGGGATGCAAGGTCAAAAATAACACCTAGACAGTTCATGTTATTCCCAGTTAATATGCAACGTCCCCAGGTAGACAGAGACACTGAAGGAAAGTAAACACTGCTCCACACTTGAACAGTCCCTCATCTTGAACTCTCTTAGTTTTTTAGCAAAGAAGCATGACTTCATTGGGAGGTCTTTTGTAGGTAGACAGTATGTACACATAAAGATATATTCTGGTATAAAAAAGATATAGGTTAAACAATAAAGAAAATTTTCCTTCTATACCTGTGAAATCTTTTCTTTTAAATTAAAATTGATTTGCTTTTTCTTATATAACTTTGGGCTTGTTAAGAGGAGAAAATACATCCCTTAAAAGATAAACCTGCTTTTAGAGTGCCACTCATTAAGGATGGAGGGGGGCAGGTAAAATATCAACTCTGTAATTTGAGAAAATAAAAAAAGTCACCAATCAAGCTAAAAAATTATTTCACTTTTCAGAGAGACACAAAATAATCATCCCAAACCTTCGGCTCACAATTCACAGCAAAAACAAGAATCTACTTAACACTGTCAGGTTTAAGTCATTACTCATTTTTTTTCCTCATGCCTACATCATGTCACTTGGAAAAAAACTTTTTGGAGGGCATGTCATTCTGCAAAGAATTATATAAAGACAAACACTTAAAGGGTTGTTTTTTGGTGTATTTTTTTTTGTTCTCATGTGCCAAAAGAGAACAATTGTGTGATGAGACATATAGGAAACCTTATTATTTATAAATGTCATAATATGCTAAATTTTATAAGTTCATGTGTTCCTCAACCACTTTTAAACCAAATCTCTGTTCTTTCTGCATCAATCTTGTAAGCAAGATTAGAGCCATTGATTAAACCATATCATGTATTCCTATAATTTACTGTGTGGTTTGGATTTTGATGTAAGGAGCTTTGATTTTGCTGTACATATCATTTTGATGACTGCCCCTGCTTGATTTTGGTCCTTGCACACAGATGGGTTATTAATACTCAGCTCAGAGATGAGAGCCTATGAAAGAAGCAAGGAATTTGCATAAGTGTCCATTTGTGTGATTGTGGTGAGTGGCTACAAAAGGACAAAGCTGGGCTGTACATTGTCAATTCTCTTGTCACTTTCTCCCAACCAGAGAGCCACAGAATGAAGAATTACAGGTCTTAGATAATTTCAACAAAAGTGTAGTAATAGGTAGATAGAGAGGGCTTAAAAATAGAATAATAATAATTGTAATGATAATCATTATTAATGGTAGGCAAGATACCAATCATTATAAATGTCTTATCTCATTTAATTATATAGCTAATAATCTACCAGTTGTTTCCATGTGGCTTTTTAGAAGACATATTAATAGAACTTTTAATTCCTCTTCCCTAACCTTCATCCATTCATTCATTCATTCATACATCTCCATATTCAACAGTATTTACTGATCACCTGTTATGCACCAAACAATGTTCTAAGCACAATGAACCAAAAATCAGTGAACAAAACCAACAAAAATAATACCCTCATAAAATGTACATTCTAGAAAACAAAAACCAAAATAGGAACTTAAAATATATAATATGTTAGATGGAGATGAATGCTATAGAGAAAAGTAAAGCATGAAAGGGAAATGGAGAGACAGCACAATTTTAAATAGGCTGGTCTGCGAATTCCTGGATGCAAAGGTGACATGTAAGTAAAGACATGCAGGCTGGAGTTTAAAGAACAGTGTTATAGACATGAAGCCAGCAATCACTACAAAATCACTCTCACTCACCCAGTTATTCAGACTTGTTTCTTCCCATTTCACATCCAATCCATCAACAAATTCTGTCAGCTCCATCTTATAAATTTATCCCAAGCACTTCCTACCATCTCTTCTCTAGTCTTACACCCTGATCCACCTAAATGCTCTCCCCTAGGCCCAGCTTCTTCCAGCCAGAGTCAATTTTCCATAGCCAGATTAATCTTTTAAAAACATACATCATATCCTTTCATTTCTTGAAGCACACCTTCCAAGAATATTCATCACCTTTGGCATAAAATCCAGACTCCACGTCATGGCAAAGGTGTCCGAGATCCCGACAATTTCTCCACCTAATTTCCCAGCACTGCATCTCATCACTTACTCTGCAGCTGCCAAGCCTGTTTCAGTCTCGGAGCCTGCCTCGGTCTGCTCAGGTTGCCATAACAAATACCACAGGCTGGTGCCTTAAACAACAGAATCATATTTCCTCACAGTTCTTCAGGCTGGACATCCAAGATCAAGTGCTGTCAAGGTTGGTTTCTGGTGACACTTCTCTTCCTGGCTTGTAGACGGCCAGCTTCTCCCTGGATCTTCACATGGCCTTTCCTTTGTGAGTGTGCAGAGGGAGAGAGAGATTTCTGGTATCTCTTTCTCTTATAAGAACACCAGGACATCAGATTACCGTTCCACTCTTATGCCATCATTTAATATTAATTACTTTCTTAAAGGTCCTATCTCCAAATACAGCCGCATTGGAAGTTAGGGCTTCAACATTTGACTGGGGGCGGGGGGGGGGCCACAATTCAGTTCCTCACAGAGCCTTTTCACTTTCTGTTTTCTCTGCCTAAAATGCTCTTCTTCCATATTTCTGCGTGGTTTGTCCTTCACTTCATGGGGGTATGAGGCCTTCAATGACCACCTTTTGCGATATCACTATCCTCACCACTCTGTATCCCTCTCTTCCTCTCCCTTTTGTTATTCTTTTTGTCAGCATTCAATCCCCTTCAAATTTCTGACAAAATACTATGTAGTTAATTGCTGTTCCCTGTCTAAATCCCAGGAGGGACTCAGGGGACTTTGTTCTCTGTTGTATCCCCTGTCTCTAGAATAGTAACTTTTATAGAGCAAATTTTCAATCTATATTCATTGAATGGAAATTCTCAGAGCTATTCTACCAAGGAGGTACTATTAGCCCCAACCTATAGATAAGAAAACTGAGGCTCAGAGAAGTTAAATAATTTACCTTGGCTCACTCAGTAAGAACAATATTTAAATCCAAATCTGTTTACTTCCAAACTGAACACATGTTCCACATATTATCATCACTGTTCTTTGCGACAATCCCATGATATGGCTTCAATTGTTATTACTTATCTTCTACAAGAACCCATAGGTCCCTATTCTGGCTTCTGGAGAATACTAGCAGTCAGGTAAGGAGTCTCCCTGACCAAGGAACAGAGCTGTCAGGTAGCTCCAAGCAGAAGGACCTTAGGAAGGATGCTATGCTAGGAACAAAATAACCATTGCATATTGGGTTACTGCATTCACAAACGAGTAGATAAAGAGAATAAACCAGGATGGAAAGTCAAGAAGGGTTCAAGGTGAGCAGGTATGTACCTAGGTTAGAAATAAACAGAGGAAAATTCTCACAGCTGGTATTCGGGTGTCCATGACAGCTGATGAACTCAGTGATATTTAATGGGACAAGCACATTCAGCATTGGAGACCACAGATCATCATTATGCCAAGGAACTTTCCATCTCAGACACTATTCACAGGCCCTCCCTAAGTCCTACAGTTACTTAATGCATGGTATACCTACCAGGATGGTTTTCTCCAATTTTATTTGGTAAAATCCTATTCATCCTTCAAAATTCAAATCAAATATCATTTTTTTCTCTTGTCTTTTTCTGCTCCTGATTTCTTTGGACAGAAACCAATTCCTCTTTTCCAGGTTTCACTGAGCAATACTAATCGAGCCTCTCACTATAGAACCTGGCTCTACTCTAGCACACAAATCATTATTTGTTATAGCTCATCCTCTCTTCTCTAAGACACTACCCTCTATGTTATTCAATTTATGTCTCCAGCCTGCCAGCATATGCTTAGCAGTTTGAAGGTACACAATATATGTTTGGAAATTGTATTTCTAATTTCAAATGAGGATCTTGATGATTTCCTAAGACAATTAACTAATGGCAGAGATGGAATATGAATCTAATTCTTCTCCTTAACACCTCAATGTCTTTCTAGTAGACCATGTTGCATCTCTTTATGTCATATTAGCATATGTTTTCACCTGGCTGAGAAAATCCCAGGAGTGCCTTGCTCACCTTTCTCTTGAATTTCTGGCTTTGGCAAAACAGCTAAGTGATGAAGTAAAACTGAAGATAGAAAAGAAAAGAAGGAATAATATCTCCCTCCCAGAAAACTTTTTCTTTTCATAGAAGAGGCATCAGAACAGAGAGTTAAAAATTAAAATGAAATGACATTTTGTAAATGGAGAACATCTGAAGTACAGTTGTTTCATGAATGTTACTAGTTAACAAAATACAATTGAAATTGTTTCAAATTCTCCTAGTAGATCTCTTATTAGAGTTGGTAACAATTTTAAAAATAGGACAGAATTCCAGGACTGGGTTCCAGGGAACGTGGATATCAAAACTAAAATAATTCCTTCAAAAGCCTATATTACAAGATCTGTAGATAAATGAAAGAAATAAGAAAAGAAAAAGGAAGGAGGAAAGAAGAGAGGGAGAGAAGGGAAGATAAGGACATAGAAACAAATAGAAGGGAGAGAGGGTGAGGGGAGGAGAGGGGAAGGGAGAAAGGAAGGAAAGAAGGAAGGAAGGAAATTGCTCATAAAAAAAAGCAATTTTAAAATGCTTTTCAAAAAAGAAGGCAAGCTGAAAAGGATTCACAGGATGAGTCAGAAATAAACAAGTCCATTTAAAATTTCTATACAAATCGTCAATTTTTTCCTCGAGCTAATTATTTTATTTCCTGTCATAAGGATAGAGTGGATTTTTAATAGGGAAATCACTGAGATATGGACATACCTCAGCATAGCTGAATATAGAATTGATGGATGAATACCCTTCACTGACTGGTATTCAAAATGTGTTTCAAAAATGAAAAATGTGTTATCACCGATGGAAAACAACCGTAGGGTTTCCTTATTAGTATAAAGATTTAGCATTCATCTCACTACTGGTATAGTTCTTGAGCATGGCAGCCATGAGAGTCTTATCTTGCTTGCCATCTGGTCCACTGGCATTGCACACAAATTTGCCAAATGCTTTCATCAGGTACAAGCCCACTCTTGACAACTCAGCAGCAGAGTGGTGAGATCTGTTTTGGAGACATCTATTAGTTGGTATTTGTTGTAACTCCACGGTCCTTTTACAATTTTTTTTTTTTGTTAAATGTCCAAAGCAGCACTAGTTTCCAGGAACCAGTTCTTATTATTAGCCCAATTTAATTGAGTTGGTCATATGTCATGAGTAGACTTGCTCAAATAAAATCTTCCAGCTAGACTAGCTGTTGGTACAAAGTGCAGAATCTCTGGTAATGCTCCACTAAAAAGAAAGTACTTAAGAAAGGATCTTGTTTTCTCTAAGGCTAAGGGAAAAAGGTTTATGTACTTAGGGACTCTGCTTGAGATATGTATGAAGCAAAGTCAACAGATGTTTGAGAGGTAAAGAAGAACAAAACAGTAAAACTTTGGTAGTATTCTGACATGAAAACTATGGGCAAGTGTATCACTCTACAATTGCTGTTCTCACATCTAAAACACCACCTAAGAATGGCCCCAACTAATGGATACTTCTACCAGTTCATTAATTTTAGAGATGACAAGAAATGGAAAAAAAAATATGTAATGAGTTTTCCACTGCATTTAATAAAACTTTTCTCCAAATTAATGTAGCTGTTTTAATCCATTTGAGCTAAATGTTAGGTTTGGAATGGATGGAAAAAGACTGGCATAAAATTTTTCAAAAGGAATGAGGAGACAATCACTTCATCTATAATCTCTGATTCATCTAAGACCACAAAGGAAATTAATAGCAGACACTTCTGGGAGTGGCCTGGGAGGAAGCCTAGGAAAAATAATCCTGAAATATTCATGCTAAAGCATTAGGCTTTTTGAAGCTTCAAACGAATCATGCTAATATATGGTGGAGATTCTTTTTTTATTGAATTATTTAAATCCAAAGAACAAATTTCATCATATTATCGTTAACTTCCATTATATAATTAGAGATTTGATGCCACGGAAATATTCTCCAACAAACGTAGGTTTTGGGATAGATAACCTCATGGCGCAAGGGACACTGTAGTCCAATTACCAGGATTATGCCTGGAACAAATATAGTAGTTACATATTCTCAGGGAGTGTCTTATTGTGGTCTCCTCCCAAAATGGCACCTTAGAGGAGGACGTGAGTACAGAAAGTTTATTTGGGAGGTGATACCAGAGGCAGAAAAGAGGAATGTGGTCAATAAGATAGGGAAGGAAGAGTTATTAATAAAGAATGCAGAAAGAGATTGTCACTACGTTGCCCTGTGTGAGGACTGAGTCCTGCTGGGGGCGCTCTGTAGCACCGTGGCTCAGAACTCTTCTCTTGGGGGACACAGAGGCTGTATGTTTACTGGGAAACCACCTCCACCATCCCACTGTTTGAGGAATGTCCCTTGAGGATGTTAATTCCTCTGTATTCTGTGTCTCACCTGCCCACTGAGAAGTCTTCCAATTTTTCTCCCATATGCATGTTAAGGGAGGTGATGGTGATATACAAAGAACAGTCTATGGCAATTGCTCTGATATCTAGGAGATACCTTGTATGATGAATCATTAATATGTGCTGTAGAGAAGCAGTATAATATAGCAGCTAAGAGAGTTAAGAGAGTTTGTTTGGTGTCAGCTTCATGACACTATTTCACATTCTCTATAATCCTTAGTTTTCTCATCCATAAAATGGTGATAATAATGGAATCCACACTGCATGCAAAATGTCTGATGGATGACCTGACATTTATTAAGCATTCAATAAAAATAAATTTTCATTTTTTAAACAAATACTTTTAAACATCTTTTTCTTTAATCAACAGAAATGCTCACCAAACCAAAGAAATATATCCAATTTCTGCTAGTATTTCCACTGAATTTCTATTGAAGAATATTCCATTCCCCTTCTCACTTGAGCTGGCATTTAAAATAACCAACTGATGAGTTATGAAGTATCACCTTGACTGGACATTGCTGTGCTCATGGAGTCATAAAACCCAGGACTGGAAAGGACCTCTGGGTTCGTTCCATTCAATCGCCTGCATGTCTTCCAGCAGATGCAATTTTGTCTCTTACCTAGAAGCTATTTGTTGACCTTAAACAATTGAGACTGATTTGTGTGAGATCCATTTCTCTACTTTGATGTTATTGCTACTCATGCAAGCAGCTAAAATCCAGACAGAGGAGGAAAGCATAATTCAAAAAACTAAAAACATCTCTTTAAAAAGAAGCATTCAGTAGAAAGAATGCTCATTTTTCAAAAATAAATTATCCCTGAGATATTATGTTGACATTGTCTCCAAATTCACTCCAAAATGGTAGACACTGCTATTTCTGTCCCAGCAGGAGCTCCGATGTTGAAACAAGTTTTTATAAGACAGGGTTTTCACAGTCTTGGGCACACTATTTGTCTTCAGTGGCGCCCTATCACAGCAATTACTCTGCTAGTTCATGCCTTCTTCTGCTGCCTTCTAAACATAATGTTCCTACAGGTTTCCTTAGAAGTATATGAGACACTTTTTACACAAAGGCTCTTCTCCCACCAAAATCATGGCATGTGCTGAGTATCTTTGAAAACCTATAACTGTCAACTCCTAGTGGGACTAACAGAACTAGGTACAAGACTGATGTGCTGGAAAGGTTTCAAGAGCCTGCTCAATTAGGGTAAAAATACCTGGCAGGGGGAAACACACACACATACACACACACGCGCATGCACACACACACATGCACACACACACATGCACACACATGCACTAACACTGTAAGGTTTCTTTCCCTGCTCAATACATTTTTCATTCCGCTAAGAAAAAAAGGAAGTATATCTTTTTAAAAGGATTTGGTCCATTTCTTAAGTCCCTACATCAAAAAACAGTTGAAGAAGTCTACACAGCTGGCAACACAGAAACCATTGTGTGCACCCAAAGAGTCTCTGGCAGGCAAAACCATCTGAACAAGAAAATATAGGTGAGAATGTTAACACCAAATTGGGACAACATGTCTCAGGGCTACTGCCAAAATGCTGATTTGAAAGAGGGCAACATGAATACAAACAAAGGTCGCAGTCATTTTCCTGATATTCTGTCCAACATACACAAAGAGCCAAAATTATAGTTCCCAAAGAGAAATTGAAGGTCATTTCCTCACCTTCTCCCTCAGCCCTGCCCCTCCTCCACCCCAGCTCTCATTGCAGGAGTTCCTGTTAAAATCCTATTCCGCATAGTGATTACCCTGCTTGTGTTAACAAATGACTCAAAAAGACTTTGTTCATTAGCCCATTCCCTTGTTGGACAGATGGAGAAACTTATAAAGCATTTCTGATTTTGGGCCAAATTATATTTCTCTTTAATTTTCACTCAGTGTCTCCTTCTAACTTCCTAGGGCAATTCCCTTTCCTACTGGACAACTGTTCATATTTCTAAAAAAGCCTATCCTATTACTTAAGCATCTTCTCTTCCTCAAACTAAATTGTCTGTAGTTTCCTGGACTGTTTGTTGCTCATGTAATGTGGTTTCCAGACCAGTCACACCCTCATAATTATTAGTATTCTAGGTATTGCTTGTAAAGTATTTGCAATGTGCTGAGTAACTTCTTCATGTACATTCTCTTTATGAATACTCCCAAAGTCTCAGGATCTGACTTCAGAGATGAGGGACACAAGGTAGGCAGCTGGGTCAACACAGCTGGTAAGTGAAGGAGCTGAGAGTAAAACTCAGGCTGCTAAAATCCAGCACTCAAAACCCTGTGCTTGGAACCCTTTGCCACACAGTTCGCCAGATTGTTTACCTGTTTGTGGGAGTGCCCCAAACTAGAAGCACACCTAGAGATGTGGTCTGACTGGTGGAGAGTATTGTTGGCCTTTGATTTCTTTTAATGATGTCTAAAATGCAATGAATATTTCAAAACAGCCAAATTACAAGTTTACCTTACATGGAATTTATGATCAAATCACATCACTCAGGGTATGCGTATTCATACATGCATACTTGTAATTGTACGCTGTGTCAATAAAAACTCCACTTCTGTGTGTCCAGGATTCCAGATCCTTGAGACCTCTTTAAATCTTGATGGTATTATTCAATACATTAACAATATCTCTAAAACTGTGCATCAGACAAAATTTGAAAACATCTTCCATAATGACTTTATAGAATTTCTTAATAAAATTAACTGGCCAGAAAGAGAGGAAGAATGTAGGACTGAGATATGACCCATCCTAAACACCCATTATTGGGATGAGTACTGAGAGATACTACTGTACTTGTCTAAACAAGCTAGTCATGTTGACTCCTAATCCTCAACTTATTCTTTCTTAAGTGTTCCCAAACATAGGACTTAAAAATCCTGTATCAAAATCTCAGGGGAACAAATTAAATCAATAAACTATGTGAAGAGATTTTAATGGAGGCAGGTTCAGGGAACCAACAAGGGAAGTTGGTGCACCCAGGATCAGCCATTTGAGGGAGCCATTAGTACCCTAGGGACTGAAGAGATCAGTCGGGTGGAGTAAGAGGCAGGGGTGTGATGAAAACAGAATTACTTTCATTGGTGAGAGCTGGTACCACAAAAGAGGGGATGTTTGTTGGGAGCTGTAGGTGGAGAGATATTCAGCCACTACCAGAAACATGGTGCTGGGGGTGGGGAGTAGAAGATAAACACCCACATCTCTCTTTCCTTGCCCTCCAATAGCCTGACCATGCCTCCCATTGGTCAAACCTAAACCTAAAACCATCTGAACAAGAAAATATAGGATATTCCTAGGATATGGAGCAGATCAGGCAATGGTGGAGATTGGATGTGGTTGAGATTTGGAGGGAGATAGCAAATAGACAAAAATGAGCATACATCCCTTCTCCAGTTTGGCTAATGGTCAGCAGGCTCCCTCCCAATTTCCTTTTCACCTTGGTAAAATTTATTTGTAAATTGATATTGAATGGCATACTCTCCTATTACCATATAAAAATCAGGGGTCTCACCCCATCAGAATGGAGGAAATGACCTCTTCCACACCAGCCAATAATTTTACTTTTGAGGAAAATACAGTCCAAGTCCAGGACCCATAGACAAGTGCCATTTGATGTAAACTTCACAATATACTCTTATAGTAAAAATGTCAAAGGCAATTTTTCTACTCTCCAGAAAACTGGGCTTTGCTGAGTTTTTCTGAGATTTAATAGTGATCAGGAGAATAAAGGTGACTCAGTAACTATTTCATAATTAAATGGTATTGTTTGGGCATGCTTGGTTTTCCACGTATGGCAGTTTTACTGATTTCTACAGCATGGCAAAGGTACTTTAATCTCCTGGGTTTCATCAGTATACAAAGAAGAACTGAATGCATGGCACTGTAAATCTTGATAACTTATGTTAAGAAAGATCCATTTGAATGACTTGTAAAAGAGGATAATGTTGGTTTGGGGCTTTCACTAAACTTTTAATGTAGCTATTCATTGAAGTGGGCTTTAAATTTAAAAAAATCAGGAAATGTCTGTAAAAGACAAAGAAGTACAAAATAAATACTTAAAACATACATATATTTTTCTAGAAAATTCTCAAAATAAAACCAAGACTACAGAATCATTAACCTATATCTTGTACACACACACACACACACAAACATACACACAAGTGCACACAGAAAAATGAAATGCTGTTATTTTATTTCTACAAATATTCTGGATTCAATTATATTTGGAGTTCTGTTTTTATCTGAAATCAGAACTAGAACAAAGTGCACTTCTTGAAAACCAAATCCTTGTTTTCTATATTCATATATCTTAATACAATACTCCTTTATATTAATTATGTAACAGTGCTATGATAAAGTGCCTTTATGTTGATACTCAGTTAATCCTCTTGGATTATGTTTAAAATGGTTTAAGGAAATAGTCCAATACAAAGAGCTTCATAGTTGAACAAGCCAGGCTACATGTTCATCTTTCTTAAAGATCTGAAAAAGGTCCTTTCCCCCACCCACCCCCATCTCCCCAAAGGAATTCTTATTTCTGTTGGGAGCATGAATAATTTAGAAATATCTCCTGTTGTGGCCAGTCACTGCCTGTTTCACATCTGCCTGGCTCATCAGTAATCAATCAGTGTTTCAGTCAGTCCCCAGTGTTCACACTAAATCAACTGTATTTAGATTAATATTAAGTCACTCAGCAAACCTCCAGAATAAGTAGTACTTGTTATTTCCTACTGACATGAGTTAGAATTACAATGATCAAATTTCTTACTTTGTGACCAGATTAACGAGAACATTTCAAGGTGTCAAAAACCTTGGCTATAAAATGCATTCAAAACAATTCTCTCTGGCAGCAAATCACTCTACCTTTCAAAAACTCATATCATATTCAGGAAGCGCTGGATGATGGTCTTTCTTATGCTCTTCTGTAAGTATCCTATTATGGTCTGTAAGTTGGAAAATTGATACTTTCACATAGGTTTAAACTATGTAGGTTTCATAGGTTATAACCATGACATTCTTGATTTATTTTTAATTAAAGAATCACGTGGGTCAATTCTCGTTCAAGTTCTGTAGAGCTAACCATAGATACTTCATGAACAATTAAAAGAATATATCCTTATTTCCTATCACCTGTATCAATATTAGCTATAATTTCATAAATATTTAAACATTCTTTTTTACCATCAGAATATTAGAGACCATTAAAATGATTTTCCAACCTCAGATATGTTTTCCAGCCATTGATTGATTGCTGGCTTTCAAGCTACAAGATATTTCTGTCCAAACACAATTAGTTTAAATAATATCATTTCATGTAAGCTTAATGTAATCAGCTTACATTTCAAATGCTCTTATGAAGAAAGCTCTGAATATGTGAAATTCTCATATTTAGGATTCTTATTATTCCTTTAGTTCAACATTTTTTGGAACTAACAACCTTTTGAATGACTCACTTGTGTATACTTAACAAGATAATGCATATGTACCCACAAATAAGTCTGTAAATCTCCAAAATATTGTTAATTAAAATAAAATTGAAAGTAGAGATCATACTTTCAAAAGGGGCTAAGGGATGATTTAATTAAAGGACATTTTAAAAAATTAAAGAACTTTGGTACATGATAAAAGGAGTATTTTTATGCCTGTAAAAAAAGGCCAATAATCTAAGGGGGGAGAATCTAACCAGTCAAAAGAAGGGCAATTTTTTTAATCCCAGGAGAAGCATCATACTAGAAAATGAATATTCAAGTTTTATTTACATACCTGCTATCCACATACCATCTAAATATCCAAATATTATATATCTAAATATTTAATTTTCACAAATCTAAATATCCAAATATCACACAGTTTTAAAGAGTTATAAATACCCATTTGGGATATGTTCTGAAGAGAATGGGTCATATATGCCTTCAAGAACTTGGATGGAAAATCTAGCTCCCTTGATTAAGTGTCTGAGTATCTCTGTAGCCTAATTTTTCTTATGGAATAGTAACAGTTTATGCTATTTATATATATGGATTTTGGGGAAAAATATATCCTGTCATCTTTTGAAGACTTTAAAAGAAGAGGTTTCTATTTTAGGTATTGTTTGAAAAGATCCAATATAATGATCTCTCTCCCATGAGAAAAGCTTCAGGTTTAGTGTCTGCTAGATGCTTCAAAGGTCAGAGTCTTCACTACAACTACTTCAGCCGTTGACCCTGAAGCCTGTGAATGGGAAAGATAGAGGGACTCAGCAATCAGCTCTCACTTGACTGTGCTAAATCACTTGCTTGCTATTGCCAAAGATACCTACTGAATACCCACTCTGAGCAAAGCATTGGGATACAAAGATAGACTAAGGGAACCTTACAGTGTAGAAGGCTCTCAAAGACGCTCAAAAATAACTGTGGAGAAGGTGAACTTCTGAAAGCATATTGCTGACCCCCTCTTCTTCCCAATCAACAATCAAGAGTAAATAGGCAGTGCCTGGAGGGCACAGCAAGGCCAGGGGTGCTAAGAATCACAGAAAAAGAGAAGTGCACATGGCTTCCTTCTTTGTTGAGCAGGTGGACTATCTAGAAGCTATACACTGAGGAGATGCTATTCTTGCAGTTTGGTTTGAGTACCAAGGGTTTTTTGGCTGTGCCAAGAAGCGGGTCAATGAGCAAGGTCCTAAGAATCCTCTAGGAATGGGACTGTACCTGTCTGACTTCTGTACCGAAGCCACAGAGAGAAGCACATCATCCAGCAGACTCCAGAGCACCTGGCCAGGGGCTGAAGTCATTTGTTTCCTGAAGCACTTGAGACCTATGGCTAAAAAACACATGAGGCAGGCATCCAGAGATGCCTGGGAACCTCATTTTCTTACCCATTTCTAAGAACAATTTGTGTGTTAGGGTTGACATTATGTTTAGTTTCTTTGTGATTATCTAGTATTTTCTTCCAACCTGTAACTTCTCTTAAACATTTATCTACTGTGTTTTTTTGCCAATCAGACATTTAACAGTGGCGAGCAAACAATCTGCCTATTTTCCTTTCTGGTTTCTGGGTTTTGTGTCATGCCTGGGGAAGTCTTCTCCCACTCTGCAGTTATAAAAAGCACTTTTCACATATTCTAGTAACTTTGGATTTCCTTCAATGTTTTAGATATTTATTCCATCTGGAGCTTATTTGTTTGTAAGGTGTAAAAAGAATGCCAAAATTACTTACATTATATATAGCTATTGCCGTAATACCCATCGGAAGACACCATTTGCCAATTAAAATGTCATTTATAGCTGATACATAATTACCAAAAGTAAACATGTGAAATTATATATAAACATATAAAATAAATATATAAAATATACAAAGTAAAAACATGTAACATAAACATATAAAACAAAATAATTATATAAATGTAGGAAATTTAAAAATGTACGAAATGCATAAAACACTGTATTTAGCCATGTATAATGCAAACTTTTTTGCCCAAATTTTTGAGGAAAAAATAAGGATGTCCATTAAACATGCGTATAATGATTACATAACATGGGTATAATAATCCCATGTGTAATGTGCACAAAAATGTGGGTGCACATTATACATGGCAAAATATGGCACATTCACGTGTATTTATTTACATTTCTATATTCATGTATATTTATAAACACATAATATGTATGCAATATACTCATGTATATTTGTTATATTCTTTATGATGAAGCATGTATGTCATGGAATCATGGACTACAGTTACATGGCAAGGCTCCCTGTACAATTTGCACAGGACTTTATAGAACGTTTGTATGTCCAATTGTCTATGTGCATGAAAGGCTGAGTGGTATAGGAAAAAAAGTGCATACTTTCAAGTCCTGAGAGTGTCAGTGTGACTACAACTCCCATTGAGCAGGTCCTGCCTTATGAAATCTGCTTCATTATCCATGAAGTGAGGGAACTATTCCCACACCCCTGCAATATTAGGGTAAAACAGTGTAATGGATTAAGATACTGGTTAAGGGTCTCTGTCTGGCTCTTAAAGCTGTGTGACCATGGGAAAATTACATAACCTTTCTAGACCTCAATGCTCACGTTGGTTTTTAACATCAATCATTGTTTCAAATTAACAGTATTGTTGAAAAAGTCAGTATTGTTCTTGACATAGTGATGAGTTGCTCAGAAAATATTAGTTCTAATATTTTTAATATGTGTAAAATGCCAATATCAATAATTTATTGAAGAAATATTAAGTGTGTGCCTAATCTGTTTCAGGCAATGTCTTATGAGTAGAAATAAAGCTGTTAATAAAATGGAAAGAAATTTCAATCTTCCCAATCTTACATATTTATATGCATGTTATATTATTATTTTATAATTGTATCTCTGCTATATACTCAGACCATTAAAGATACAGACCAGCTCTTATTTTCCAGTGAAACCTTAGTGTCTAGAGTTTAGAAAACATTTAGGCATTCAATAAAATTTTATATGAATGAAAAAATAAAATACAACATAATAGAAACCATGCTTTCAAAATGTTTCAATTCCAAAAGGAAGTGTAGATACTAACTGGAATGACTACAAGAATTAAACAATTGTCAATAAACTTCCTGCCTCATTCTCAAAAGTGGTATGCAGAAACATGTCTGTCGTGCTTTTTCAGCTTAAGAATAGAAAATCAAATTCACAAGAATGGGAAAGAAATAAACATATCAGTCATAGAAACCAATAGTTGCTGTGATTGAAAATCATCTTGTAATTTTCCAGTAATAAGGCCCAAAACAGACATACGATGGGTTGACTAATTCCTGTTTTACAACTGAAAGAAGTGGACCATTTTTCCGGAGAAATGGTGTAACTCCTGGTGCTACCTACACCTATTACAGGTGTCATACTGTTGGAATTAAAAACCACCAACATCTACATACAAACAGATTTCATTCATATCACCTCTAGGGCAATTGCTGGTAGAACATTATCAGATGGATGCAAACATTATCATCTAATAAAACCAATTAGTCACGGTGATGATGGTGGTGGTGATGATGGCACCCATGATTTACTGAACACTCACTGGGTGCCAGCTTCCCTTTTATGTTCTGTATGCATTTTTTAAAATTTAATACTTGCAACAACCCTGTGAGGCAATTGTTTCATTACTTCCATTTATAGCTCAGGAAACTGAGGCACAGGCAATTAAGGAACTTGTGAAAAGTCACAGAGATGAAATAAGCCACCAGCAATTTCCCTTCACAGCCTGCACTTAACCTAGCAATTTACAGGTCTCTCTTTACAGGAGATCTTGAGAAAACATGGCAAAATGGCTTCCATGTTACAAATCAAAATAACCGTATTAAAACCTTCAGCACTTCATTAACAATTTCCCAGAGATTTTTCTAATCCATTCTTGTTCTCCAGTTATTAGGAAATTCACTTCCCAGATACTTAAAATTATACTTCTGATTCTGAAGTCTGAGGCTTTCCCTCTTGGTCAACTAACATACACAAAACACAGGGCAGGACGGTACAAGGAATTTGTTTTCTGTTGTAACTGCCCCCACTAAAGCTAACTGTGTTAGTAAACCTTCCTGGGTCTAATTAGAAGTTTGGTTCACCTCCGCTAACTGTGCCCATGGTGCTGAATCTGTTCACTCTAGGAAAGCAGTTATAGCCAGGATAGAATATATTAGAATATATCTTCTTCAAATAGAATTAATTGAAAAAGATAGCAATATAACTTTATTAATGTATATGATATTAATACATAATAAATAAATAAATATAATTACATATTTATATATTATGTGATAACAATGTAATATAAACTCTTTTTATAGTTCAAATCAATGAAAATAAACAATGGAAGAAGATTATTTAAATGCCTACTTTCTCTATCCCCTGTCCTGTATGTTGTTGTTGATTATCTGACCCTCTGTTGTCTGACCTTGAACTCTGGCAAAGGTACATACCTAGAGTGGCTAAAGCAGATTCATGGTCCAATTCAGGTTGTGACACCTACAAGCAACTGGGAAGACTCAAGTTAATTAATGTTTTTAAGCCACTAAGAGTAAATTCACCTTTTTAAGCCATTGAGAGTTTATCCATAAATGCAGTAAGACATAATGCCTCCTTAAATTGGAGGTGAAATGAATTAAAACACTGGTGCAGAGTAAATCTTCATACTGTTTAATGTTCTTCCTTCCCTTTACAATGACGACCTTCACTTAACAGAAACATATTGGTTGTATATTTTTCTTTCTTTAAATTGTTTTTATTTTTAAATCATGTTTATTCTATTACAGTTGTCTCAATTTTTCCCACTTTGCCCTCCCCATCCATTCCACCCCGCCCCCTCCCACAGTCAATTCCCACTCTGCTGTTCATGCCCATGGGTCATTCATACATGTTCTTTGTTTAGTCTCTTCTCCTTCTTTCCACCAATGTTCTCCTTCCCCATCCCCTCTGGTTACTTTCAGTCTGCTCCATGTTTCCTTGTCTGTGGTTTATTTTGTTCGTTAGTTTATTTTCTTGAATAGATTCCACTTATAGGTGAGATCATATGATATTTGTGTTTCACCAACTGGCTTATTTCACTTAGTATAATATTCTCCAGTTCCATCCATGTTGTCACAAAACATAGGAGTTCCTTCCTTCTTTCTTTTTTTAATGCAGATTGATTTTATTTATTTTTTTACGTGTCAAAATCCACTATAAAATCTTAAAAAATTTGAATCCATTATAAAGTCTCAGGAATTAAAACAACATGACACCAGCACAGAAATGATCAAGTAGATAAATGAAATAAAATGAGCATTCTATAAAGAAATGTATATATCTGTCTAACAATGGAATATATTTTTAAATTGATATTTCAAATCAATGGGGAAAATAAGGCTTATTCAACAAATAACAGTGCATGGACCCCTGTTACTTGAAATAAAAAAAATATAGAGCCCTATTTCACACATTATACCAAAAATATTCAGATGAGTTAAAAATCAATATGTAGAATAGAAGGAGTTTTAGGAGAAAATACAAAATAATATTTTTCTTACCCTGAAGTAACATATTCAAACCCAGATGCTATAAAGTAAGATATTGACAATATAGTAATATATTTAAGACTATATAGTAATATACGTACTAAAAAGTCAAAGGAGAAGTAATAGAAAAGTATTTGCAACATATCTAAAAAGAGGTTAATAGTATTTTGGGGTTTTTTGGGAAAAAATTCTACAAACATTTAATTAAAAAATGGATAAAGAATACCAAAAAGTCATTTAAAGCTTTTTAAAAATAATCAAAATAGGCAAGAAATATACTAAAATAGGTTTAGTTTCAACAAATAATAAAGTTAACAATTAAAATAACACATCATTCTCACAACCAGAGTAAATGTTAAAAATATTGGTAATATCAAGTATTTGTGACTGTGAAAGGAGCTAGTTATTCATAGACTTATTTTCTTCATCTTCTTAAAGCAGTCCATTTAGGACATTTTGCAATTCTGGTTTGGTGGAGGTGTATTCTTTTAGCCTTCTTTTGTCTGGGAAATGCCTTATTTCACATTCCATTTTAATTGAGAGCTTTGCTGAGTAGAGCAGTCTTGGTTGCAGGCCTTTGCTTTTCATGACTTGGAACATTTCTTGCCATTCCATTCTGGCTTGTAGTGTTTCTGTTGACAAGTCAGCTGTCAGCTATATCAGGGCTCCCTTGTGTGTTACTATTTGTTTCTCCCTTGCTGCCTTTAGGATTCTCTCTTTGTCTTTAATATTTGCCATTTTATGTGTCATGGACTAGGCCTCATTGGGTTCCTCTTGAATGGGATCCTCTGTGCTTCCTGGACTTGTGTGACTTTTTCTCTCCTCCAAATAGGGAAGTTTTCCATCATTACTTTTTCAAACAGGTTCTCTGTTCCTTACTCCTCTTCTTCTCCTTCTGGTATCCCTATTATATGGATATTATTACGTTTCAGGTGGTCTTGCATTTCCCAACCAGCCTCTTCATTCTTTTTGAGTCTTTTTTCATTTTCTTGCTCTTTCTGGGAGCTTTCTTCTACCTTTTCCTCCAGCTCTCTGATTCAATTGTCTGCTTCATCTAGCCTGCTTTGGATTCCTTGTACTGGGTTCTTCAATTCAGAAACTGCATTCTTCATTTCCTCTTATCTCTTATTGATAGTTTCTATGCCCTTTTTCAGGTTGATACAGTTTTTAGTAAGTTCCTCGTAGTTTCCCTGTAGGTTTTTGTAGTTCTCTCTGAGCTCATTGAGCTCATTGAGCTTCCTTAGAACCGTTGTATTGAACTCAATATTGGATAGTTTACTTGCCTCTATTTCATTTAGTTCTCTTTTTGAGGATTCCTCAAGTGGGATCCCCTTCGACTGGGGGGTGTTTCTTTGTCTTCCCATTATTTGTGAGACTCTTCTTTTTCGCTTCTGCTTCTTAAATTGATCTGTCTTGATTTCCTGACTTTGTGGTGTAAAGTTCTATGGTAGGATATGGCTGTTTTTTTCCTTTCTGGATCTGCCTCTGATGATGTCAGATGTTGACCCTGTCTGCCCTTAAGCAGTCTGTTTGAGACTTCCAGGAATCTATTGTCTGTGGTTGTCTCCTTCAGCTGTTAATCTAGTCACTCTGCACTCAGCAGGTGGGCTTAGAGATACCACAGGGCAGGGCAGAGTCCCTCCTGGGGGTGGGGTTAATGGGTCCTCTGACGCTGCTGCTGTTGAGGGGTGTGGTCTGCCTAGCCAGATGGCTGCTGCTATATGAGGAATGAGTCAGCACCAGGATCCCTCTGGCTATTCTTTCAGTTCTCTCTCAAAAGCTTCCTTTTCAGGTCTCTCCTCCAGCATCCCTAGCCCACCCTGCCCCCGCCTTTGCCAAAGCCCAGGGTAAGTGGCAGCAAATAAAAATTTATGCGTTGGCCCTTCAAATGGCTCTTTGCATCTCCTGCCTCCTGTGTCTGGCAGAGAGAGCAACTCTGCTGCTTTTCACAGCTGGCTATTATGTACTTTTTGGGCTCTGGTACTGTAGGCTGGTGATCCCCGCGTATGGTTTAGATACTGCTCTTCTCAGGTGGATCCAAATGATCTTTTCAATATCCTTCTGGTGCTGCTGCGCATGGGCGCCCCACCCACCTTCTCGAGTCTCTACCGCACTTCTTACCACTTAGATTGCGCTAAAGCAGATTCTCTTGCCTGTCCAAGGTTATAAGGCTCCTCTCTTGCTATTGTTCAGTTGTTTGTTCCAGGAGATTTCTCCACAATTTAGGTGTAATTCCAGGTTGGTCCTGGGAGGAGGTCAGTGTGACTTCCACTCACTCCTCTGCCATCTTGATTCCCCAAATTTGGTTTTATATTTTTCTGATCATGCCGCTCAGCTGAAATGCACTTTACATCATCACTCAGCACAGTCATAGATATGTGTATATGTAACTGAAACATGCATTTCATAAACCAGCAATTTATTCTATTAGCAGTGATACATCAGACATTTTCTATTATATTGTACTTGATCTATCATATTCTATTTCATTTTTTTTTTATTGTAAGTCCCAATCCACAATATCGAATTCATCACCCCAAAATGGGTCCTGGCTTAAAGAGCACAGAGAGATAATGTCATTGTATCACCTTAGTCACAATGACACTGAAATCTATGAGTTCATGTTCAAAATATCTACCAGAGAATACTCCTGCCTTCCCACCATGAGTTATTTCATTTAATTACTAAAGAAGTAAATACATTTTAAAAATCCAAGCTAGTTGTTCCCACTCTGGAAATTAAAATCAAATGAGTAGGTACTTGTGGCAGCCACTTGGGTGGCCCTGACATATACCAAAAACATCCAAGACTGGCAGGAATATGTGGCCAGGTCTCTCCTTCCTAGAGCATGGTTCCTGGGCAGGAGAGGATAAGACACAACTGATCCACAGACAGTGCTTGGGCAGACACTGAGAACCACCTCTTCTCTTTCTGGGCATCCTAGTAGATTTCCAGAGGTTCTTAGGAAGGCTCTCTTTCAGAAAACACCATGAGATCCCAAATCACTCACTGATCCACTACCCACAGCAAACTCCTTATTAACTGCCATGGGATAGAATTTAAACTTTTCTCCTTTCTAGTCTAGTATTCCTGAGCAGCATTTGACAAAGATGTAAATGAAAGTCATGGAAACTGCTAACATCTGATACCACTTTTATTTTCCATCATATCTCAAAGAGAGTCTGTACTACTTGAGTCCGAATCACCAACTTCCTGAGATATCTGAGCTCATTTCAAACAACAGGGGCTCTCTCACTTCACCTGTCACACCTCTTTTTTCATGATGCTTGGTATGCCACCACATTGAATGGTGGTTTTATGGGATGGAAAATTCAAGCCAGAAGTGAATAATTGTGCCCATTCTATTGACACTACATATTTTTTCCTCTGCAATTTTCTTTTATTTAAACATAGCCATAAAGGCTGTCACAGTTGCCCTCAGATTTGTGTTTTGAGGTTCAGGTCATGTAAGCGTTCACTGATGAGCTCCTGAATTGTCTGGGCTCATCCCAACTTTATCCTCTGTCGTCAGTTTTATTGAAAAACAGTCTTTTTAACTGTCTCCATCACCAAACAGCTCCATGTGCAATCCTACCTTCCGTTCAAGTGCTGTCTGATGCCTGTATTTTCCAACTCAGCTAAGACCAATTCTGACTAGAAATCAAAATTCAAGGTTTAAATCTTTAAATCCTCGTAAGTCAGGTTTCCCTTTAGATTTTCTGATTGGGAATGCAAGCTGGACTTTCATCTTCCAGGAATCTAAACTACAAATCTGAGCATGTCCAGATTCCTAGTCTTCATTTTTCTAAAATCATCTTGTTACAATAATCTTCTGCTTTTTGGCTCTTTCTCAAGCTCATTAGTTCTTTTTTTATCTCCGTGTTCTGAACTTCTCAGCCTAAATGAGGGTTTGGGACTTAAACTGCTAAAAAAGGCTTGAATTTAAATTCCATTTTGCTCATCAATTTTTTTATTCTGAACTTCAAATGTGTGTGTACTCCTACATGTGTATATATGTGTGCAAGCAAATGAACAAAACTGCAAATAAACAAAACTAGTTAGCTTGTTTGGTTTTCCATGAATGAAGTAAAAATCAAATTGTAGGGGTATTTGAAAAAACAGGAAATCCTATTTTTCTCAAATACCCCTACAATGCAACAGAACTCTTCTTCCCTTAGGATTATGATTTATTTTAGGCCTTGTCCAGAAACTACTGAGAGTTAAAGTACTACATTCCTCATGGCCTTGGACCCCAGTGAAAAATGATCAGTGTGCTATGTTTCATTTTTTGCCAATTATCCTTCCACATTTCAGGGAAAGAAATCACATTGTCAGCGAGTTCCTGGCTTTTCCAGGCAGAAATGAAGCAATGCTTCCCTGGTCCATTCAACACCACATAAAAGCAGGCTCGGCTGACAACTGTGCCGGAGAAGCAACACCATAAAGCTCAAAGTGAGAGAGGGGTGAGCTTCAGCAGGTTTCCCCACTGTCTGCTCTAAGAAACCAGAACAATGAGAAGAAGTTTTAAAAACAGTACCAAAGTGCTTTTTCATGAAGAAAGTTCCAAAAACTTTTGTTTTACTCTAAAATTGAATGCAGGGTAGATATAATGTGCTGCTCACTGCAAGGAAAAATCCAAAAATAAAGGCCTCAACTATCGTGGACACTGCTGCTGACAGTGTGTAATACAAGTCTGTTTTACACACATTGCATAATGAGGGTGTTCAAACCTGTGGCCTGCAGGCCGCATTCAGCCCAGGATGGTTATGAATGTGGTCCAACACAAAATCATAAATTTACTTAAAGCCTTTGTTTTGCTTATCAGGTTCATTAGCGTTTGTGTATTTAATGTGTGGCTCAAGACAACTCTTCCATTGTGGCCCAGAGACACCAAAAGTTTGGACACCCCTGGAGCTGGTGTATATCCACCCCTTTCAGAGGCAAAGGATATATAATTATATTTTAAATATGAGAAAGAGGTTTCTTAAAAAAGAAGAAAACAGAAAAAGACAGAAGGGGATTTGCTTCCAGAAGACAAATGTGTTTCTCTCGGGACATCTGCTACTCAAGAGTGAGGACCAGCACAGCCCCTGGCCCCTTTGTGTGAGATGCAGCATTCCAGGCCCCACCCAGACCCTCAATCCGAGCTGGCCTTTTAAGAAGTTCCCTGGGGCATGTGGATGCAGAGTGTAGTTTGAGACGCACTCTCCTGGATGACTGGACTGGGTCTCTAAGTACGAGTAAGTGTTGACAGGACGACTGTGGTAAATGCTAGGCCATCTTTGCTCAGTTCCGGTGATGGAGATGACGTTGGGGAAGGCAGAACGTGGCCCAGAGGGCTAATGTAGCCTTATGTTAGAAAAAATTCAGAAGTGCAGGTCATGGGAGATAGTTGAAAGAAAGTAATGCTCATTTGGTCTCATATCAAATATTTTTCACTAAAAAGATTTGTGAATGCTAAAATGAGCCCCTTTCTATTAAAACAGTGCTGCATGGTAGGAATCAGAGAAAATCTCAACAAAATAATAAATACCTAATGCATTATTGAACAAACACCCTGTCATCATTCGAATGTAAATGTATGCCATCTGATCCTCTTAGAATACTTGATTCCTATCCTATGGCTCAAACATGAATCTTCAGCCCAACACATTTTGCAGTGCTGTTAATTCTTGTCCTGAGCAGCTTACCTTGTAAGTCATGGTACTCAAAGCGAATGATTGTTCATTAACAGCGTTTGATGGTGTTTCTGGTTGGCGGGCGGGGGGGATGGTAATAAACTGCAGGCCTAGCAGGGTCGATAAGAAAATCATGACAGATAAGTGGGTCCAACTACGGTTCTGTGTGGGTGACCCTTCTGTCCTTCCAGCCGGCAGTCTTGGAAAAACACTAAGCCTTTCTTTAAATGCTGGGTCTCGAGATCCTGTGAATGTGTTCTATATTTTCAAATTCAATTCCTTTAATTGGATTATATATTAATTGTGCTTATTAAATGCAAGGTACTCTGGGAAGCTTCTGAGAGATACATAGGTGAATATGATTAGGTCCTTAACTCACGGAGTTTGCAGCCAGGTATAGGGTTTATTGAAAATAAAGCATTTGCCAAATTTGAAGGTCAGAATTTTTCCATTGTTAATTTGGTTTTTACTTCCAATCATAATATGAATTGCTTAGTCCTAGTTGACATACTCTCCTAAAGAGAAAATAGGCAAATCTAGCAAAATGATATGGTATAATAAATGCTTTAGCTAAGCTTTTAATTATTCTTAAAAATATAAGCTTCTGTTTCTCTGAAGACATATAAAATCTTAGTGTAGATACTGATACATGCGCCTTCTTCGGATTCTGGGACATGCTACAAACAATTTGAGTCTCAGGGCTTTGTACAGGCAGTTCCAATTACTACCTGGAAATACTCATCTCTTGGTTTTCCCAACTACTGGCTCTTTCTTGTTATTCAAGAGACTCCCTTGATCCTAGTAAACTAGACGTCTCAGCCCAGTAGGCTGTTTACTTGTCACTAAATGCACATGATAGCTACACAATAATTTATTCAGTATTTAAGAAAATGAGATTACATCTCAGGATTCACTTCTTTAAGAACTGAATTTCTTTAAACTTTATCCATTTATTCATTCATTCAATATGTTATTGATCATTTACCATGTGTCAGGCAGTGCTCTACTGTGGTGGGGGATACAGCGATGAAGGAAATAACATTTCCTTGTGTCTTGGGGTTCATGAAATAGGTGGGTGGGTAACTGATAAGAAACATGTAAAAAAATCCATAAAAAGATAATTTTAAATAGTGATAAGTGCTGTTAAGAAAATAAAACTGGCTAAGATGTTAGTAACGGTGGTTGTAGCAACTTTATTGGAGCCATTTTACTTATCTAATATCCAATAAACACATATACAGCATTTGCTATGTGCTAGGACTAGTCTAAGTTCCTTACAAATACTAAATTAGTCAGTCTTCAAAATATCTCCACAAAGAAAATACTTTTATCATTGACATTTTACAGATAAGGAAACTCAGAAAGGTCAAGTCACATGCCATGGACTGCAGCGGACTAGAGCCAGGTTTGAACCTATACAGAGCCCAGGCTGTAAGCGCCTGCAGTTTCTCCAGAGAATTGGCATGGCTGATTGGTCTGCCTGCAAAGTCAATGTTAACCAGACTGTACAATGTATATGCCTATGTCCTCCAGTAAAGTACTCTTCATATGCTGAGTGAAGGGCTTTTTCAAGTACAGGTTTTCATCGGAGTATCCCTGACTGCCCACACTGCTGCCTCTAATATCAATTGTACTTCATTTTTATAAAACAAATATTTCACTTTTTTATTGAGTTATAATTAACACCTAGTAAAATATACAGATCTTAAGCAAAACACTCACTGAATCTGACAAGTGCATATACCCATGAAACCTCTACCAAAATAAAAGCAATTTCCATCATCCCAGAAGGTGTCCCTTCTGCCCTTTCTAGGTCAATTGTATACATTTTAGTTGCTGCTGACAGAGATATGTGGGCATTTTGCATATGAGCACTGTTTGATTTCTCATAAATGTCTCACCTGTAAGAACAAACCAATAATCAGGTTTGAAAGCTGTAAAATCAATGACAATTTTCAAGAGCAAGCTGCAGTTCTGTACTTTCCTGCCCTTTTTGTGCATATGCAAATCCTCTTCTGGAAGTGTGAGTCATGCTCTGACTTCCGTTAAATACATCTGGTTTTGTAAACTCCACCAGCTGACGCTGTGCCTGGGTGACAGCACAGGCCCGTTTGTCTGCTGTTTGTCTTCTGAATCTAGAGGTTCATCCCTCAAAAGCCACAGAGTAAATGGAACAGGTTGTGAAGGCTCACTCAGGCCTCTGAAAACATCTCCCAGCATCACAGGAACTAGAAAGGAGGCACATGCAGACACTACTTGGGTTCAATGACTTCCCTGCAGTCCCCAAGTTATTTAAATTCTGTGCATGAACTAATGTCTCAACAGACCCATAACTTCATGGAAGTGAAGGTGGTAAATTAGGAAGAATACTAGATGTGTGCTTCTCAAACTTGAGGTTGCCTGTGAATTGCTTGTTAAAAGGTAGGTTCTGATTCAGTGGCTCTGAGGCTGGGCCTGAGATTCTGCTTTTCTTGTGAGCCCTGGGTGGTGCTGATGCTTCCAGTACAAGGACCACAGTACTGGGGACAAATTCAAGTTTGGACTAAATAAAAATGTACTAGTGGACAGAGGTTTTAAGGCCTAAAATGGGTCTCTGGTCAGATAAGTTTGGGAGTCACTTGGTTAAAATTAAAGTGGTTTCTTTAATACAGGCCTCAGCAGCACGTTTAACATACTAATGTCAATTGTTACACTCCAGAGAGCAATATGAGGCTTCCCAAATTAATTAGATCAGGAATCACTATTTTGCAGAGCATAGATGGGTCCAGCGCCTCTCCAACAGGGTAAGAGGACCTTGGGCATCCTTCCTGAGCCTAAACTTCAATTATTTCCAAGGGAACTTGCTCAAGGGTTTATCTTGAAAAACAGTAAGCTCCCCATTGTTTTGTACTCCTTGTTTTTTCTTGTCTTTCTGAAATGACAGGTGCCACAAACTTCACAGCAAGAAGGCCAAGTTTGTACATTATTGGCAAGTTATTGCCCAGGGACAAGAAGTAAATATAAAGACTGTGTAACATATAAACTATGTAAGCAAATTCACTACATCTGTAAGTTTCACAAATAATGATAAGGTTATAGGGTTCATTTTTATATTCCTTCTTGCAGCAGTGCTGTTATTCCTCTCCCTAGGTTACCTGGGAAAGCTGAGCCCTGTGTCTTATCTCTCTAAGCTACATCATTCCCTCAGTATGTCTCTTGCTAAGGACATGATATTTGTCTGACAGCTCTGAGTTTTTACATTTATTTTTTTGATTGTCAAACTGGTCTATTCCATAAGGCTATTTAAAACAAAAACAAACTTTATAAATTCTGAATTACAATAGTAAATTTTCTTTCTATCTTGGGTTTCTGTTACTCTCATATATACATTTGTAATTTTTGAAGTACAGCCTCGCATCACGTCATGACATCCTTGTTTTAGCTACATAAGGGCACGGATCTAATGTACAGGGCTGAAGCCTTCAAAATTATATTCACTGAGAAAGATAACATGGAAAACATGCCACTATGGCTATTCAGTAGAATCCTGTCACTGTTATATTTAGAATGTATGATTTTAAATAATCCCATACAAACCTGGGGGTTCACAGAATATGTAAAAATTACAAATTCGTGGCATGTCCTCTGCAAGGATCAGAGGCAGGAGTGAGAGTGACTAGCTAACTACCCAGCATCTATGTCGCAGGCATGCTTGGTCATTCTCATTTGGCTAATTCGGGAAATTCTCTCATACCCATTACAAGCCATGGGGCAGGTATGATTACCCATATTTTATAGGTAAGAAAACTAAAGGCATTTTCTCTTATGAAAGTATATATTTATTAATGCCTCGGAAATACCCTCAGAACTGTCAAGAATCAGCTCCATTAATCATGATCACTACTGTGACCTTATTCAATAATGGAACTTGGACAGACTCATTTCTAATATGGAAATCCACTTATAATAATTTCAGGTACAAACTGCTGCTGCAGATGTTTGAAGCCTACAAATCAAGGACAATGACAAGCCTAGCACAATGTTATAACTGACAGAGTTACCTTAAAAATTTCAAGCATTATAACAAAATTGGACACATAAATACCTGAGTTACAGATAAACTATGCTTTTGAGCAACTAGCCCTATTTCCTACTGTTGTCTCTATGTAAAATTATCCCAATAACCACTAACACTTTTGGATGCTCTTTATTGGTCAAGCACTATCTCAGGCCTGTAACTAAAGTCACATTTCTGAAAATATAAGTTGATTCAGTAAAAGACCTTTCCCATGACAACTGTAGAAGCCACAGAAAAGTATCATAAAAGCTGTTAAGCACTGTATGAATTTCAAAATAAAGGTCCTATGTTTAATTTATACATCAAAGACACGTCAACTTTGATTTTTCAAAGATTAAGTAAAAAATGCTTCCAAAACTCAGACATCTTATAAACAACCATTGCTTACAAACATCAGTGTCAATATTTTAACATCCCTAATTTTCCACATGATCAGAGATACTTATATACTCATTAGCTGCAATAATCATGTGAAAATTACATTAATGAGCTTTGCTGGAAACATACAAGAAGTATTTTAAACAGGCTTGGTTTAAAAATGGTTCTCTTGGTACTCTCAGAAGTCTCAGTGTTGTTCCCACCTTCCTGTGTAAGCCCAGGGCTCCAGAGGCATTGGGAAAAGGAAGTCATTTCATCCAGAAGGGCCAGTCTCTTTCTCCAGGATGGCTGGGTTAGGATAAACAAATTCATCAAGGTGTTTGGGCTGACCCATGCATCTAGAGTACTTAATAATTGTAGGAAAATTAGACTACTCTTAGATAAGACATTCATAGAGAAAGTAGTTATCCTTTTTCTAAAAATTAAAAGATTTTGATGTTTTTATTATAACATACTTTCACAAATCCCAAAGATCACCTTTGAAAACATAAACAAAACCAGAGAACAAAGAACATTTTTAGACAGTTTAGAAAGTGGTGGGACACAAGCGTAGGCCAGGGCTGGCAGTTGAAAAGAAAGCTGGACAAGATGGGTGTGAGAATGAAGACAAACTGGGACTTACGTCTCTCTCACCAACTGTGACAATTCAGCTGGCGTGCAGAGGACATTGGCACCCTTCATTGAGGAACCACTCAAGAGCCTTGGCTTTAGACCTTAGATCTGGTCAGAGCTCAAGAATTGCAGGTTGTTGCCCTATTCCAGCCAGGTGACTGAGTATCAGTGATGCCCCATGTACAATGCATGTGAGTGACCTCAGTCTGATTTTCCTAGAGATGGGTCTGTAGGCCCATTTCAGCTGGCATCAGAGCATTCTGCTACACTGAAATATTTTTCATGAATAAAAATAGGCTTCTAGTTATTTTACTAATTAGATTTTTCTCGCATAATATTTTCTGCTCAGACATTCTGTCTTCTTACAAAGTATATGGGACTCCATTGAAAATAAGAATTAAATAACAAATCAATGAAAGAATCTGATTAGACTGTATATAATTACATGGGCACTTTTATTAAGATTTATTGCATTGAGTTGTAACCATTTGTCTAAGTGTAGGGCAAGCTCTTCTCAGAAAGAGAGTATGTTCTATTTAATGCTGTAGTTCTAGGGTAAGCCACTCAACAAAAGCAAATAAATGTACAAATTCATTAATGAATAAAGCCAAAATACTGTTTTTATATGGAACATAAAAGGAAATGAACTATTGGGGCAATAGACTACTATTGCCATGATCAATTCTGATTTTCAAAAAAATATATATATATGCACATCTTTATAAAAAAATCTAGTGTGTTCTACTGTAGAAGAGACGCCAAGATTGTGTCACTTGTGTCCTATCCCTGGCCTTCATGTTTCTCCCTGGCATTTATAACTGTTATCTTCTCTTTTCTGTCAAATAGGCAGTCTTCTTCCTTCAATCTACACAAGTTGCTTCAACCCAGCACAGTCATGCTCAATTCTATTTACATAATTTCCCTAGAAGTCTTTATACCTATCTTTAATTTTTTTTCCTAATCCTTACACAAGGATATGTTTATTGATTTTTCTTTAATTCTTTCAGTCTTGGTCCAAATGCTTCCATCACTAAAAGAGGCCTTCCTGACCACCCTAAATTACAGTGTTGAAACTTCTCTGCTCTTTCTCTTATGCACACACTCTCCCGAACTTTCATAGAACCTTCTAGTTTTACTCACATGACTGCCTGTAAAACGTGCTCCCTTACAAGTTGTTCTTGGGGATACACATCTCATCTCCCAAAGGGACACTAAAGGGCTCAAAGTAAGTAAACATACTGTTGCATCTTCCACAGTTAATGTGCCCAAGTGTCTCAGATTTTCTACTAGAGCATTTAGAATTTTGTTTTACGTAAAAAAGTTAACTGGATAATATATAACTAAATGTGATTTATGTTATATTTTTACACCTAAAAGACTTTTCCTATAAATACTTGGTCTTATTTTCTCTCTATCCAGCATATATTATACTACATATCCATGTAAGCTATTTTAAATCATTTTTTGAGATAAAAATAAATGGATATAAAGTACAGAAAACCTTTGTCATCACACATTTTCACTCTCTTGGTTCTGAAAATGTCATTCAGATACACACAATACCTTGAATTTAGAAGTAGCTAAGCACACAGGGGCCAAATGGAATTTCAAACCAATTATACCTTTGTTTTGGAGATTAATTAGCCTACAGCATTCTTAGTGTTCTCTCAAGGAATAGGAAAAGAGAGAGAAGAGCAAGTTTCAGTAAAGATATAGATACTGGTGAGGAAGGGTGCAGGAGAACACTGACATTAGAGCAGGGAATAATATCTCTGATTATAAAGTCCAATGCTTTCACATTACCTTATCCAAATAATTAAGCAACAGGAAATCTAGGTCAGATTCGGATGCCTTGGTTCTTAGTTCTTACTCCTCAAAAGTCCTTGATATTTTTCTGCACAGTATCCTATTACATAAGCAATTTCTGTTATGTTGTAGAAAATCCTGCTGGAGCTCCGCACCATATCCACCACTGAAGGAGGTCACCTGAAACTTAGGAGGACAGTTCCCGTAACATGGTGACATCTTTCTCGGGATCACTGTGTAATAGACATCTTGTACCCAAGTGTTTGTCTCAGAGTTAAGATCTGGGGGGAATCCAAATTAAGGCATATGGTAAGAGGCCAAATGCAATAAACTTTTATCAACATCATTCTCCAATTCTAACTCTTGTATTTCCTTGCTTTAAACATTTTTAATGATCATTTTAAAACCCCAGTTCCAAAACTGAATACACTAATCTGTCTATATGCTTCCCTTCCTGCAAAAAAAAAAAAAAAGCAGATACCCAAATTTAACTAGAGATGCTCAATAAATCTAAGATGAAACCTGCCATAGAAGAACTCTTTTTATTTCAAGAATGGACAAATCAATGGATCAATCAACAGGATGTTTTGTTCACTTTTAAAGTAAGCAGTTCAAGCACTATTACAACTCATTCCTACTGCATCAGATACTATTCTGCAGAAAAATGAATATGTTGCTAATGTTCTAACCCATGATAAAAATAGAAAATTCCCAGTTTTTTTAAATGGGTGATTAATTGGCAAATGAAAACTGCTCTAGGGCAGTGCCTTTCAAACTTTCATACCATTTGCCTGGGGATGTTGTTTAAAATGCATTCTCTGAGCCAGTAGGTCTGGGAGGGAGCCAAGATTCTGCATTTCTAATAAGCTTCCCAATGATGTGGATTCTGCTGGTGCAAGGACCACACTGCGTGGTAAAGCAATGAACCTGTGCTGCCCCATTAGGCAGCCACTAGCAAGACGTGGTTATCTGAGTTTAAAGTCAAATAAAATTTAAAATTCTGTTTCCTCAGTCACGGTAGTCACACTTCAAGTGCTCAATAGCCATGTGTGGCTCTTGGCTACCCTATCGGACAGGACAGACAAGGAACATTTCCACCAGTGCAAAAAGTTATATGGGACAGAATTGCTTTAAACATGGAAAAAATTTTCTCAGATATTTTATTTTCTGTGATTTTTAACTCTTTTGAGCTTTCCTTTCTACTTCCCCTATTCTCCTACTGTCTTCCAATGCCCCACAATGTTTGCGGAGTTTTCACTTATCTCACCCTTTCATAAAGATTCTGAAATGGGGGAGGGGGCTCTAAGGCATCTTATGGGTATGTTTCTTCTAAAAGAGTTGGTTGAAACTCTGCAGGCCACCAAGATAATGCACCCTCCATAGGTAGCCTTATTTCTAGTCTGGATTTTGTAGATTTGGTGAATAGCAAACATTCAGTCAGCTAGACAGTTTGGGACAAATACATTAAATTTGATATAGCTTAAATGTCCTCTTAGGATATTAGCTATAGCAATAATCTTTATCAATTTTTTTAAGCAAAATAAAAACATGTAAAGAAGTCACTCATCTCAGTGTCAAGAGTAAGAAGACAGGGCACTTCTAAAAATAAAGCAGATTTCTGTTTTGTGTCCTGGCGGCACTATCCCAATCCACCTTTTCATAAACTTGGTACTTTTTAATGATTTACCTAGTAACTTGTCTTCC
The DNA here is from genome assembly GCF_021234165.1 of Pteronotus mesoamericanus. Classification (NCBI taxonomy): domain Eukaryota; kingdom Metazoa; phylum Chordata; class Mammalia; order Chiroptera; family Mormoopidae; genus Pteronotus; species Pteronotus mesoamericanus. The sequence goes on along the minus strand of NW_026555105.1, from coordinate 27,263,949 downwards.
TAAAAGCTAAAAATGCTTCAGAAATATGCTTGATTGTTTCTCAGTTAATCTGCTAGAGTCTCAGGAAGTCAGGATTTGCTATGTAATAACAATATTTCTGGCATGGGGAGAGATGCATCCAATGTTCAAATGCAGCATCAATTGCTTGATTATAATTCAGTGCAATTCAGTTTAGAAAACTAGAGTTGATGACAGAATACACTGTAGGCAATACTTCTATGGAAGGCACTAGAGACGGCACGTGTTCCATCACTGCAGCTCTTGGGTTCTAAAATCTAATTTGAGACAGGGAAAGTTGCAAAAATGAAAAGATTTATATGTTAAAATGCTTCTGATACTGCAGGTAGAGAAGGATCTAGAATTGGACTCTCCACTGTAGGTCCTTTTCTTTCATGGTCAAACAGCAATGAGAGGAGCCTTCTGATGCTGGTCCTTTTGTATTTAGCTAACTGCTGAAAAGTAACAGTTAGTGATAATCTCATCTCCAAAATCTGTAACAAATTCTGCAGAATATGGGCAAATTCAGCAGAAGACTGCTGGTAGAAGCATAGCTTCATATTTTAAAATTCCTTCATTCATTTACACTGACGACTTGAACAAAATCCAGATTTCTCACTCCTCCAAGTTCTAACAATTAAAATACACATGGGATACCCTCCATTATTTCATGAGAGTTTATTGTAGCAGAACACCCTATCTTTGTCCGTGATAAGAAATCAAGGAATACTTGACAATCTTAAACAATAATAGAGTAAAGCAAGAAACAAAAGGATGATTTTACTGGTTACAGAGTTTAAACATATATAATATTAAAATAAAATTCATATCAATTATTAGAAACCAAATTCATAAATACATAAAAGTAAAATATTTCTAGAAAATTCAATATATATAATAAACACAAACTTTAGTGTTTTCATAGTTATCTACATAGTTTGGTGTAAGTCTTTACCAAACAAATTTTGGAGCCAGAATTTCTAAATTTGATGTAATACATTAGATAAATTTCCTTTTAATATATACATTAATTTTTTTAAGTCACAGATGATCTGATCTCTGTAAAAAATTTTAAAACTACCAAAAAGCAGAAGAAAGAACTCATTTATTATGCCAAAACTCAAATACAGGGTTTAACCTACTAAAGTGTTTCCTCCATATTCTTTCTCTTTGCAAGTTACATATAAATGTAGATATATTTCATTTTTAAAAATAAAGGTCCAGCTGACTAGTTAAATGGACACCTAGATAGACAAATACAATAAAAGCGATAATCTTTTTAATCATTATGTTCAAGTGCTGTCCTTGCCCTTCATGTGTGTTGCCTCATGACTGTTCATGATAACAGCATAAGGCAGGCCCTAGTATTATCTTTGCTTTACAGATGCGGAAGCACAAGGTGTTAAATGTGAGTTGTGTTCTCTATTAGACCATACAATTCTAGAAGGCAAGGTCTGGCTATTCACCTCTGACTTCCCACCTCTCCTACCGCAGAATGTGATCATATATTAGATAATCAATTAATATAAATTTCCTATTGAAATGAAAGTCAGAAGAAGAAAACAGTGTTTTCTTGTGTGGTAGATGGGATTGTTGCCAGCTCCTCACTCCCTCATTTCTGGGATCCCAGAGTGGGTTTCAACAGGCAGACGTTTTCTGTACATCCCTGCCCCACTGACTTTTGGTTTGGCCCTGTGATTGATTTCCACCAATAGAACGTGGCGAAAGTAGGAGTATGTCAGATATGACTTAAGGCCTTAGAAGCAGAAAGAACCTGGCTCATCTTTTTTACTTCCTGGCACTGCCATGGAAGAACAAGGAGATTATAAAGACCAGAAGAGAAAATCCAAAGCTAATTTGAGATCTGAGCCAAACTCAGTCATCACACAGCACAGCACAGTGTAACAGAGCTGACCACACATCCCTGAACAAAATAAATAACTATTGTGTTAGTAGTTTTTTCAAATGTAGTTTATTCTAACAATGACAAATATGTCTTGCAATAGATTCATTAGCATGCAAAAACTAGGGCAACCTGACCCATAGTTTTCTTCTTAAATTTGTCAAGTTTTTAATGAGAAAATCGATTTTCTACGTGACAAGATTATAGAAGAAAATGCCTCTGTTTGTCAGATAACAAACCCACACGTTCTTTTGTTAAAAGGATCTTCTGTATAACTCAGTTCAACTACAGAAATAGAAAACAAGATGTCTGAATCTGTGCCGTAAACAATCTTTGTAATGGGACTTGAAAACAGCAATGCAATAAGAATCTTTATTCTTTTACAGAGTGAAAAAAAAAAAGAGTAAAAGGATGACTCTGTGAAGAACTGGCAGTGGTTAGGTTGTAATTCTTGGAGACAGACATCTAAATGTTTTCACTGTTGTTTTAGACTAGCTCTATCCAATAAAACTATAATGTGAACCATATGTGTTCTTTTAAATTTTCTGGTAACCACATTTTTAAAAAAGATAAAAATTAAAAGGCTAAATTAATTTTAATGTATTTTAACCCAATATATTTAACATATTCAACATTTTAAAAAAGAAGCTACTAATAAAATACTTTATACTTTTTCATACTAAGTTTTCAAAACTCACTTTGTATTTCATACTTACAGTTCATCCAATTTGGACTAGCTACATTTCAAATATAGCTACTGGTTACGATATCGGATGGTGTAGTTTTAGATGATGCTACCAATCGTCTATTTTAATGTATTAATTTCTTGTGGCTGAAGTAACAAATTATCAAACTTCTGCTGTTTGGGGGCTTAACACAGCAGAAGTTTATTCTCTCATAGTCCTGGGGGCTAAAAGTCCAAAATTAAGATTTCAGCAGGATCATACTTCCCCTGAAGGCTCTACGGGACATTCTATTCCTTGCCTCTTCCAGCTTCCGGTGGTTCCAAGTATTCCTTGTCTTGTGGGTACATCACTCTAATCTCTGCCTCCGTTTTCACACTGCTTCCTCCTCTTGTACCTATGTGAAATTTCCCCTGCGTGACAATCATAAGGATGCTTGTCATTGAATTTAGGACACACCTGGATAATCCAAAATGATATTTTCATCTCGAGATACTTAGTAACAACTGCAAAAACCCTTTTTCCAAGTAAAGTAACATTCACAGTTTCTGGGAATGAAAACATGGACCTATCATTTTTGAAGTTACTGTTCAACCAACTACAATAAGAAAATAATGAATAAACTATCAATATTACAGTCCAAAGCTACTAAAACTTACTTGTCTCTGAAAATTTTTAGTTTCATAATTCAACACTGTATAAAATACTGAAAATTAAACTTATTTGATATAAAATCAACTGTAATCTGGATTCTATAGCCCAAACATGAAGGATTGATATTTGTAATAAAACTACATGTTATCGGCAATAGAAAAATAATTACTATTACTATTACTGTATATACATGACTCCCAAATTTCCTGAACAAGTACGGATGTGTGTACGATACAGGCAGAAAGCACGATGAGTGTGAGATGAAGTAATTTGTCTCAGCTGCCACATGAGGCAGTGGTGTAGCTAGAAATAGACCCTAACACAGCTGATTTTGTTACAGTCTGATTCCAGCACTTAGATAAAAATGCTAATGTGCTTAAAGGTGTAAAGCTTTCCAAAATTAAGAATCATTGTTCTCAGCATGTGTTGCAATCTACTACCTGCAAATTTACACTACAGACATTTGACTTTAAAACTAAACAGAATAATATATCCCAGGACCTTTTTTAAAGTGTAAGAAAATTTGGTAAGAGAAGTCTAATATTTATGTCATTGTAATCATGTTTTAAATAAATGTCCTTTACAGTTCTACAAATATCAAATCATTATGCTGTATACCTGAAACTAATGTCAATTATATCACAAGAACAATTAAAAATAGTAAGTTTCTGATTTTGAATATTTTTACAGCAATTACAGTAGGTTTGTGTCAATAGATTTTCAAAAAAATGTTGCAAAGATAGACTTCTCTACACCTACATCTAGTTTCCCTGGTTTTACTACTTTACATTAGTAATATATATTTGTGACAAATGAAAAATCAATACTGATACGTTATTTTGAACTACTATTTATATTTTATTAATACTTCCATAGATTTTACCTAAAATCTCATTTCTTGTTCCAGGACCCCATCTAGGAGACTATACTACATTAGTCTTTAGGTCTCCTTAGGGCACTCTATATGCCAAGTGTTTCTTGTTAATACTTTCATTGTTTTGTATGACCTTGACAGTTGAGAGAAGTACTGTTTAGGCATTTTTTAAAAAAATCCCCTATCTTGGTTGTGTTTGGTATTTTTCTCATGACTAGACTGGAATTACCAGTTTGGGGGAGGGAGACTGTAAGTAATGTGTCATCATCCTGACATTATAAAGTCTACACATCATGAAAATGAACTAATACTGATTGTAATATTTCGACCTGCTGAGGTCGCACTTGTCAGGGGTTCCCGCCCCAGTTAATCTTTCTCACCCTTTACATAGGGTTCTCTTTGGATGGCAGTCACTATGAGAAGCACACACCTAAAAACTGGAATAATGTTCCACCGAGTTGAGGGGGCATGTTCAAAGTCAATGTATAACATTTGACTCCTCAAAATCTTAACTACTAACAGCCTACACTTGATTAACACACGTTTTCAATGTTATATGTATTATATCCTATATCCTCAAAATAAAGTTATCTAGAGAAAATAAAATATTATTAAAGTCATAAGGAAGAGAAAATATTTACTGGAAAAAATTCATGCGTTAGTGGATCCAACCAGGTCAAACCTATTTTGTTCAAGGGTCAACTGTACTTTCTTAAGTTTCTGGAGCTACAGGATGGTCTATATTCTTCTTGTAAATTCCCTGCCACATTCCTAGAATCAGGCATCTCTCCAATGATCCATGGTTCTTTTTATTAGAGAATGATATTAAAAACCAAGATCTGGGCACTGGGTGTGTTTATTGCTTCTGGAGGCGTTGCTGCTTCTAGGTTCAGTTAGTGGGCAGAACTTGAGAATACATATGTGCATATTAATTGTGTATGTACACATATCTACAATTATATCTCTTTTAATACACCTATCTATACCTATATTAAACTAAACATGGGTTCGCACTGTTTAATTATAGTATCACATGATTCATTCCACCTTTCAGTCCTTGTTTATCTGTAACGATTTAAATATCAGGAGGCTAAGGATTGAAAGTTAAGAAAACAACTTTCTTAGAGCTATCAGAGGCTTAGAAATAGTTACCAGTGCAATTTTTCCCAGTCTGAAATATCACATTGTTTATCGTGTTTCCATCATGCGTTACCATATTCCAGCAATTCAACAGAATACCCCTAACAAATACAGGTTAAAAAGAAAGAACAGCCCAGCCAAGTGGATCCCACACACGGAAATGCTACAATCTTGCTTTTTCTGGGAATTCATTGTGAAGTTGGTACAACTGAAAAATATTGTAAGTAACCTTACTCATTGCATTTCATCCATTTTCTAGTGCTTCTTCAGTGAGTTTTCTTTCTGAAAAGGCTCCATATCTTTACCTTCTCAAACCAAAGCAATAGAAGAAATAAGAGTAAATAAGGTGAATTTGCATTAATATGGATAAACCTGAAGGGCATTATGCAAAGTGAAATAAGTCAGAGAGAAAGACAAATATTGTATGATCTCACTTATATATGAAAATTGAAAAAAAAATTTTTAAAAATGAAGTCATAGGTACAGAGAACAGATTAGTGGGGGCCAGAGATAAGAGGTGAGTGGAAAAGGAAGAAGGAAGTCAAAAAGTACAAACTTCTAGTTATAAAATAAATAAGTTATAGGGATGTAATGTATGGCATGGTGACTATAGTTAATAATCTTGTATTCCATATTTGCAAGTAGCTAAGAGTATAGATTTTAAAAGTTCTCATCACAAGAAAAAAAAAACTTCTGTAACTTTGTATGGTGGTGGACACCAAGCAGACATTGTGGTAATCATTTTGCAATACATATAAATATAAATCATTATATTGTATACCTGAAACTAATAAAATGTCCTATGTCAATTATACCTCATTAAGAAAGGAATAAATAAGGTGAATCTCTAACTCATGCAAAAAATTGCAGGAATTTGACCCTCCAAATTCTCCATCATATTTCTGCAGTAAATTTAACAAGTAAATGTTAAAAAGCAGCCATAAAAAAATAAAAAAGGGAGGGAAAAGAGCCCTGGTTCACTAGTGTTTGTCAATTTCAGTGGTGTAAATACTCCCATGGCCAATTTCAAGCAACCAAAATGGCATCACTGAGGAATCAGTTTCTGGGGTAGAAAGTGGGGGTAGGTCCATTACAAAAATGTCCAAAATTCTCCACCCTCCCCTATCCAAACCAGTTTGTAATGTGACTTTGCAGTCCCTTGTGTTATGATGTTGTCTATCTCCCCAGCCCTAAATTCTACTGACCTGGAGACTTTGGGCTAAATAATACGGGATAATTGATGGGATGCCTGTTTTGAGTTAGATTTCAAGAGGCCTTGTGTACATGCAGTCTCTCCCTCATTCCTCTGCTTTCACCTTGAGAACACTCCCAGGCCAGCCTGCTCTTGTAGCCTTCGCTCCACCAGGAGAACACGCCTAGCCTAGACTGACTTTGAGGAAGTGGTATCAAGACACACAGAGAAGGGTAGAGGCCAGCCTACATCACCTAAGAGCCAGGTGACCCCAAAACACATGAGAGAGCCCAGACAAAATTTGCAGAGCCACGTCACCAACCTGCAGCTGACCGCCAACACGTAAGTAAACTGAGCCTAGGAAGAACCACAGATCTGACCTGCATACTTATTAGTAATAATACACGTTTCTTATTTTATGATCTGGAATTTTGAGAGTAAGACTGATTTCTGACTGCTGTAGTGAGAACTAAGCAATAAAGAATCACCATTTAAATGTTTGCTGGAATAAAGTAGAGAACTTCTGAAATTATGAGAGGAAATCAGTCTGGCAGGTAGGAATTAGGGATTGAGAGAGATACTGTTCTTTTTGCTAATCTGGATATGTGACTTCGAGAATTACAGTTTGGTATTTTATTTACATCCCAAATGCTAGTCATCATCAGCAAGAATCCTGCAATTTTTTAATGTTAGAATAATGTTTCCAAAATGTTTCATTATGTATTACAGATTCAATACTGGATCTATCTTGTGAAGAATTAAAACTTGCTTAAAAAAATGCCACTGGTAACCACTAATACTTCTGGAGAAGGATAAGGAAAAGGATCTTTATATTTTTAAATTTAGAATCTTCAAATCATAGAATGCTACCCTGGCCACCATATCAGATTGCTACCGAAGTACAGAATCAATGGTTTCACTGTCTCAAAATACACCACTTCCCACATTAGTAGTAAAAATGATATAGCAGCCATGAAAATATTTCATCCATTCCTTTTTAATGCAACGAGTATTTTGAAGAGTACGACCTTATTCATATAATATATATTTTCTTATCTTATTCACATAATATATATTTTCTTATTCTGCTATGTATTCAAAAGGACAGTGAAATAAGTGATAAGGAATTTTAATATATCACAAGAAAGATCAGAGATGGCTGAAGCTTTGAAATATACAGAATGATAGAAAAGAAATTCAAATATCTAAAGGCAAAATCTTGGAATACTCAAGGGCCCTTCCATGATTGGGTCTTCGTGGACTCTTATCCACAGTTCTGCTCGTGCATCTTTCTGGAGAAACACAAAGTACATCTCCAGTGGAACAAATCTAAGGGGACTTTGTCACCAAGAGAAACGGGTGCTGTGGAGAAGGCTCTGATGCATACAATAAACCTAAAACATAATAAATTTCGTAGAGCTTCAGAGTTTTCCCAAGGAACTTGATATCCTCCTTCTCAGGAAAGTAGGGATAAAAATTAAGAAGAAAAGAAATGCAGTATAAGCTTGGAAATTGTCCATATTATCCTCTGTGGCTACATGCATTTTAACCTCTTATTTTTAGGACAGCACCAGATGTGCTTTACACAGATAAATGCAAACCTTTGACATACAGGGCAGAACTGCGATTGGCTAAGTGAATCTCAGGACAGAAAGAAGTTACGAATTTTGTTCTTGATTGCACACAATAGGAAACTGAGGATAGCTGGCTTTGTGCCCACAGACACTTGGTCAAAACCCTAAAACAAAAACTTAGGTCGGTTAACCCTTAGCACAGAGCATTCTTTCCATCAACCCAACTCATTTATTATGATGAAAGCTGACTGGCAACATTCTTTGAATTAAAGCTTGCCTGTAAAGATAAAACAGTTTTATTCTTGCAACAAAATGAAGGTCACATTTTCACTTATTAAAAACAGTTATGTCTATACATAAACATTTATGAGCCCAAAAAAGACCAATATATGACACGAGGTCTAGGACTGATTCTGAATAATAAATGAAATTATACACAGCCCAGAGCCCTCAGTTAATGAGAAAGAAATGGTCCTGTTTCCCAACAGAGCAGACACTCAAATTTCAAATCAAGATGTGTACAAATGAGATCCTAGTGCCCCCTTCCTGCAGAGGTGCAGTCTCCAAACAATACTGAATGCCCATAGGCATACTTACTCTACGTGCTGAACAAAATTAAGCTTCAAACATGAGACTATACCGGGGTCTGCGATGCCCATGTGAGCAGTGCACTTCCTGTCCCATTTCTGCACATCTATCAAAATTTCATTTAAATGCTCCCTTCAGTGCGAAGCCCTGCCCACCTTCCCCCATTCCTGCCATCCCTGCACACAGCTCACTGGGCAAAATTAAAGCCTTGTTATCCCCCAAACACTTCCTTTGCATCCCAATTTTATCATTGACCACATTCGACTTTGAATTATAAACATTTGCATACTTTCTGTGGCTTTCCTGTTTCAAGTATAAGAACAAAGAGAGGAAGGACTTGGTTTTATTTCTCTTTTTATATCACTTGGGACAAAATGCAGGCATTTTCCTGTGGTCTAATTCAAAAGGTCAGAACTTAATAAAATGACCTCATATAACATTGGTTAATTTTTGTCCAACCACCAAGGGATGAGAATTTTATGAAATCATCAAAATACTTAAACTTAAGTCCAAAGATTAAAAAAGAGATGTAAAATTTAGAAATGAGGAGGCGATATTATCATTTTTATATATGGTATGGCTGTAAACCTTTTAGAATGAAGAAAATCAACTGAAAAATATTACAAAGAGATTCAGTGAAGTTCCTGGAAATACACTGATATCCCAATAGTTTTCCTTTACTAAATACAAGGCACTTAAAAATATAAATCAAAAATATAAATCAAAGCCCTACTTAGAACAGCATCAAAGTGACGGAATACCCAGGAAACTTCACTTTAAATGTCTAAGGCCTATATAATGAAGATATATATATATATATATAGAGAGAGAGAGAGAGAGAGAGAGAGAGAGAGTCTGTTACATATATGTGATATATATATAGTCTCTAATATATGTAATATATGTAAAACATTAAGAATGAATATGAAAAACAACCTGAATAAAAAGGAAAATAAAGTCATACACTCTACTTTGATGGAAATATTCAGTATGCTATAGCTACAAACTATTATATTACTCTAAACATTTAAAATAATACCAATAAAAAATTAACAAGATTTTTTGGGATAATAATATAAATTGATTCTGAAATTTATATGAAAATAAAAACTAATTAAGTAGGACTACCCCTACCAAGTAATTATGTATATTAAAAAACTATAATAATTAAAAGTTTATTACCAGTATAAAATATGTATAGAAAGGTCAATGATAGCAGAGGAATAATGAAGATATAGAGACACATTTGGTATATAATCAACATAGCCTTTCAAATCAGCGAGAAGAAAATAGGTTATGCAATAATAAATGGTAGACAACCGGGCAGCTATCTAGAGTCAAATGAGAGTGATACTGAAATAGACGTTACCAGTTCACTAATATTTGGTTCGCCTTTCTTTCCTGGGAATACTGGAGACTATATTTCCCAGTGTCCAAGCAATTGGACTGGGTCATGTGACTCGATATGGCCAGTGAAACGTGAGCAGAAGGAATGTGTCACACCCACTTCCCTAGCTGACACACTGAGAATTCCTTCCTGATGCTCCAGATGCTGTTCTCCCGCGACAGCAAATGCAAAGGCCTCTTGTAAGATGGCATAGCTCTAGAGAGAAACAGCTTGTGTTGCTGAAGGCAATGTTTCTCAGGCTTTCGACAAGAGGAGCAAGAGAGACTTTTGATGTGTTATTCCAATACTGAGGAGTGGTTTGTTATCATGGATGACCTTAGCCTATCCTAACAAAGATCCCTTTGTCACTGCCATAAAATAAGGTCCAGACGGTTGAAAGATATAATCATAAAAATGAATGCATAAAAACAACAGAAGAAATCACAAAATTACCTTTATTATTTTAGAATGGGTAGGCATTCTAGACAGTACTCCAAATTGAAAACTCTTAAAGACAAAGATTAATAAACTTGACTCCAAAAAAAATCTGTGAAAAGCAAAAAATCCCATAAAGTCAAAATAAAAATTGGAATATAGCACAGGACAGACAGCTCTTAATATATCAAAATATCTTATAAAGTAATGAGAAAAAGTACAACAATCCATTGGAAAATGGACAAAAGATATAGTTAGAAATACAAATATATTGCACAGGAGAAAGGGTTCCTCTCCACTCAAGATTCATGAAATACAAACTTAAATAATAGAGAGCTGCCAATTTTTCATCTATCACATTTACAAAAGTCAAGAAAAGGTTAATAAAACACCATATCAGTATGATTGTGAATAAACAGTTAATTTTGAATGCTACTGGTGGAAGTTTAAGTTGATACCAACTTTCTAGGGGTATTTGATAATATATATCATAACTTAAATTGTATGTGCATTTGGGGGTAGGAATTTCTATCATAGGATATTCAAATATATCCATATTATACTCAAAGATATATTTAGTAAATACATATTGAGACATTCTTAGAGCAGCCAAAAAATTGGGGAAGAATACCATTGAAAGGCAATTCAACAAATAAATTCTGGTGCATCCATAAAATAAAATAGACTATAGCCTCAAAAAAAAATGAAGTAGATATATGAGTACTAACACAGTATAATTAACTGGAACATATTAAATTTAAACAGCATTAGGTGGTATGGCATCATTTATGTAAAATTTTAAAATATTTTGAAATAGCCTGGTATATGCATAGTTTCTTGTGAAATAAAAGCAGGAAACAACCATGAAATGTTGCCTCTGGTAAGGGAACGAAAGAAATGAGGATGGGAGAGTATACTCCCCATTTTAATGATAAAGTACACTTTAATGATAAAGAACATTTTAATGATAAACTTTAACACTGTTAGAATTCATTTTTTGGTAGATGCAAGAATTACTTTTTCAAAAAATAAAAAGTTTAAATACATTAAACCAGGCTTATTCCACTGCTACCCAAATGGCTAATATCATTTGAATTTGCATGTGCCAAAAGCTGTAAATGGCAATAATGGTTATGTTCCTGGTAAACACTGTCAAAAAAAATTCTGGCTCAAAGAGGAATATAGACAGGTTGCAGACAGTTCCAACTCCTGACAGTCACTTAAAAGAAAAGACTTACTCAATTTGGAACATGTCTAACAGTTAGGAAGTGAAACTGACAGCTCTCACCTTCCTTAGATAAAAGTACAATCAGAAAATGTGACATTTTCACCCACACAATGCAGCTAAGGTACTTCCTTATGCCACCACAAGCAATCAAGAATGTAAGAAAATTTATGACATTAAGCAAGATTTCTCTTCCATAAAAACTGATAAACTTGAAAAGCACAGGGCAGGTGCAGCATTAATCTGTTCCCACTTGTTTTACAACTATTTAAAGGGCCCATCAACATGAATAATGCACATGAGTTATTTTTTACATAAAATGTGCTCAGAAATTACAGAATGAACAACTAGAAGATGGCATAGATTTCTAAAAGTCGAATTTACAAGACAATAACCACAAATGTTCTTTTCTTCTTTTTATGCCCTGGACTTTGTGGTTAAATTTACATAATAATGCCAATTATTTAACTTATAATGATTTGTGACTTATTTTCTAGGGCTATTTAAAAATAAATTTTAAAAAATTATTTAAAAAATTAGAAAATGGTATGTTATAAGTGACATATATTAAATCAATAAAGATTGCCTTAGGGGAAAATAATTTTTTTTCCATGGGAGGATAGCTGTTAAGAGGAAATAAGACAATGGTATTAAGAGCTAAATTTAGTAGATAAAATGGGTTGATCAAAAATTATACATTTCTATTTATTTTGATAATTCTGGAATAAGAACCCACTTTTTCCCCATAGAACTTGAGTTTAAAGTATTCTAGTATGCATTACTAGCCAGAATGAACAATGGAATAGAATAAATAGCCCAGCAATACACCCAAGTACATGTGGAAAGACTGTATATGAAAAAGATGGTATCTCAACTCAATAGGACAAGAGTTGGGCATAAATAAATGGCACAGAAGTGGACTTTTGATAAATGGTGTTAGCAAACAAGTAGATAGTAAATTGAAAAAAAAGAGAATTGGATTTTTAAATAAATGATATTGAAATGCATAGATACCAGATTATGTCAAAAGATGGACTTTAAAATTTTAAAAAGTGTCGTAGCAAAAAGTAAAACCTTTGGTTTTACAGCAGAGTAGTATTCCATTGTGTAAATGTCCCATAGTTGTTTTATCAACTCATCTATTCATAGACATTTGGGCTGCTTCCATATCTTGGTGATCGTAAATAACCCTCCAATAAATTCTGGGGTGCTTATGTCCTTTTGAATTAGTGTTTTGGGTTTCTTTGGATAAATTCCCAGAAGTGAGATCGCTGGGTCAAAAGGCAGATCCATTTTTACTTCGGGGGCTGTCTCCGTACTGCTTTGCACAGTGGTTGCACCAAGCCACATTCCCAACAGTGCAAAAGGGTTCCCTTGCCAACATTTGTTGTTTTTGGATTTATTGATGATAGCCATTCGGACAGGTGTGAAATGGTATCTCATTGTAGTTTTTATTTGCATTTCTCTGATGATTAGTGATGTTGAGCATCTTTTCATATTTCTATTGGTCATCTCCATGTCCTCTTTGGAGAATAGTCTATTCAGGTCCTTTGCCCATTTTTTTAATTGGGTTGTTTGTTTTCTTGGTGTTGAGTTTTGTAAGTACTTTATAAACTTTGGATATTAACCCTTTATCCGATGTATCAGCGAATATGCTCTCCCATTCCATGGGTTGTCTTTTTGTTTTGTTGACGGTTTCCTTTGCTGTATAAAAATTCGGCAACAGTATGGATGGACCAGGAGAATATTATGCTAAGTGAAGTAAACCAGTCAGAGAAAGACAAATACCACATGGTTTTATTCATACACAGAATATAATGAACAAACTGAACTACTGAACTGAGAAGCAAAATAGAGACCAACTCATAGAGAGCAGGATGACAGCTATGGGGTAGGGGAGTTTAGGGGACAGAGGGATTGGGAGAAATGAGAAAAGGACATGAACAACTGTGCGGAGGTTGGGGGGTGGGTGGTATAAGGGAGCTAAATGGCAATGGAAAAAATAGAATAAAAATGTTTTTAAATTTTATGTGACAAAATGACATAACATTTAGAAAAAGACAAAACTGGATCCATACCTCACACAATACAATAACAACAACAAAACTCCTAGATGATCAAAGATTCAAATGTAAAAACATGAAACAATACTAGAAAACAATAACTATGGGTATATTTCTTTATAAACTAGATATGAAAAAGACTTTCAGTGGCTCAAAATCAAAAAGAAATTATTAATAAGTTGACTACATAAAAATACAAATGAAAATTAACATGGCAAATTCAAAGGACAAATAACAAAATGGGATAACATTTTTGCATCTCTGTGATAAAGAGCTACTTCAAGACCTCTAAAAATATAGAAGAGCAAAATGGCCAAAAGCCAGAGAGAAAAGTGTACAGAACACATCAAGTGAAATTAATATTAAAATATATATATATAACTCTTAATTATATGAAAGGATGCTTAATCTCCTGCATAGTAAGAGCAATGCACATTAAAACTGTATTAACAGAATTTCTTTCCAAATTGACAAAAATGTTTTAAACACTTGAAAATATAATTTGTGGTAATGTTGGAGGTAAGAGGAGAAAAATCATCTTACTACATTGCAGGGGAAATAGAAAATGATAAAAACAAAACAAAGCAAAAAAACCTTGAAGAAGAAATCAGCAAAGTAAACAATCCTAGGAATTTACCTTCTGCATATGTATGGCAAGGCCATTCATAAAGTTATTTTGTTTGGTTTGGTTTTACTTTGTCTTGTTGATTGTAGTCTCATATATACAGCAAAATATTGGAAACAACCTAACTGACTGCTCATCCATAGGAGACTGGTTGAATGAAGTGCTGTCCACCATGCAGTGTATGCCACTGTATAAAAGAATGAGAAAGAGCCTCAGAACCAATATGAAGTGATTTTGAGGTTACATTAAGTGAAAAAGGCAAGTTGCAAAAGTGTAGAGATAAAATGCTATATTTTGTGTACGAAAGATAGGGACATTTTATATATATATTGAAAAAGGAGCATCTCAAATCACTGAGAAAAAGCAAGCTTTTTATTAAACGATAGGAGGGAATCAGCCGGCTGTGTGTGTTTTTCCTTATTTTTGCAAACAGAAACATAGGGAGGAAAAACCAGAAGATGGGTAGGAATGGAGTAAAAGGGATGAAGGGGCTATGGATGGAATTCTCTCAGAATTCGCACGCATGTGTGTGTGTGTGGCGGGGGAGGTCGTGAATACCGAACCACAAAAATATTTTACATTTTTAAAATGTAAATTTAATTAAGATGAAGATTAGTAATCTCTAAAATTGAATGTAACTATAAATAAGTGAATTTTACTGTATAGCAAATTATAACTCTAGAAAAAATAATTTTAATAAATTTGGAACCTATATTTTTAGTGAGAAATAGTCTATGAAATGAAGACAACTCCAAAGAAATGTTGAATTTCCTCTAGTAGATTTGTTACTAGTGGCACTCGCATTTTCATTCTGGAACTGTTTTGTGCAGGCTGTGACACATGCAGTAAGGAATCAGAACGACCACTATGAGAAAAGAGAAATACATACATGGAAAGAGAGAAAGTGAAGAAGAACCCTATGATAACATATTAAATCACAATGATTTGGATAGGTGATTGCTTTTCAGACTACATTTTAAAGAAATAATAATAAAAATGATAAGTGAAGACAGATATTTGCTTTGCACTTACTAATAATTTAAAAAAAGGAAATTGTGTAACTATTCAAAAGTAAATGGGTGGTGAATCATTAATATTAATATAATTTCAAATCAATGGATTACGATTGAGTCATAAACTCATGAATATAAAAAATATTTAGCATCATGGCCACGCTTAAGACATGTTAAGTGAATGAACTTAATATGTCATTTATGCAAATACAAAAATGAACACAGTTTGATCTTTTGGGTGATAAACTCATGACTTTTTTTATATATTTAAAATAATTCAAGCTCTAAGGCATTTTATTTACTTCCCATTTTTTAAAAGATTTTTTCAAGTATTTTGATTTTTATCGTGGTAAATATAGCTGACATAAGATCTACATTCAACCACTCGTTAGGTATAGTTGGTATAAAATATTATATGTTATATTAGTGTCAGGTGTACAGTATAGTGATTTGACATTTTTATACTTTACAATGTGATCACACCACTAATTCTAGTAATCACCTATCAGTGGGCAAAGATATCACATTATTGACTATATGTGCCTTAACCTTTTTCACTCATTACCCATTTACCTCTCTTGTGGCAACTATCTCTTTGGTCTCTGTTTCTAGGTTTCTGTTTTTGTTTTGTTTGTCCAAGTGTTTTGTTTTGTTAAATTTCACATATAAGGAGATCTTTGTAGTAGCTTCGGATGTTGACAAAATTAAAGACAGAAATCCTTTCCGTTGCTCTCCCACCTTATTCTTAAAACGATTCTTTATGCAAGCTCTCAGTTTTGGTAACTGAGCCTTTATTAAGGCAGCAATTCAGGACTGGACCCTAAAATAACTGGTTTTCCCTTTCCATCATACAGCCAAAAGATTTCTTTAGAACCAAGGAAGCATAATTCTAGTGTTCCAATGTAGTGCTAAAATTAATAGTGCCTGAAATTTTGCCACATGCAACTAATGCCAACTAATACCATTAAAGCAATGTGTTTTCTTAGGATTAAAAGAAATATTTTGAATGTACTCACCACAGCTTGAAATTCTGCCTTGAGTTAACAAGGCCATGCCTTACTAACTGCAGCAAAGATGCCACCAACACTGTCAGATGACACTCCTGAACTTCCTGATCCCCGCTGTCTCGCAACTGTATGGTTTTGATTAGATGATTTATTGTCTAACATCTTGTTGCCAGAAAAGCTAGCTCAACTTACAAAGACAAAGCATGGCTCAGCTCAACATATTATTTTTCTTTTACAACTTCATAGTTTCTCAATTTATAAACTTGAATTGGGCATGAATATTGGTAAATTAAAAGCAGAATATTTAAGGACGTGATTAGAAGCTTGATGATTTTCGAGTTACTTGGAACATTTCTAAAAATTTACTTATAGAATTTAGAGTAATGTAGAACAATTAAGAATTAGGAGGAAATTATTTACAGAGCTAAGAATTGATATATTATTACTTTTTGTATTTTACACACAAGAATAATAATTTACTTTTTTAAAAATGGAAATGTAAGAACCCTAGCTACACTTCCACGGTATTTCAAATGCTCTCTTTGGTATCCATTAAATTAATTATTTGACTTAAGAATTATCAACTGTCACCATGAAAATGTGAGCATTTAACCAAAAAATTAAATATTGAGTCTAGTTGCTTACACAACTTATTATTTAACATACTTCCCAAAAGTTCTATCAACCATTAACTCATATGAAATATCTCACTCAGACATCTACTTTTATTTTAGGTACTGTAAGTTATTCCTTTTTCAATATTATGCATTGATAATTTATTTGACAGCAATATAAACTTTAAAAATGTATAAACATATAATCTTCTTACCATTATTCAGGTATTCCACATTCTTAGGTATACGTGTAAGACAGTACTAATATTAGATATGGAATTAATTTTATTTAGATTTCCATCTGGTATCCATATTTGTAAGTAAAAATACATAGACAATGCCTTCAAAATAATCTTTAATCTTCAAACAAAACTGCATGAATGGAAACCAATTAATACAGAAACATATCTTCAGACTCCCCAAATAAAGTAAATCTCACTCATTAACTCTTATGTTACATAGCAGATATTTACCTAATTGTAAAAATAATCAAGTCTCTAGTTAATTTCCCAGATTATTTGTATTATGTTCCAATCCATGAGATTTTTTTTTAACTCATTAAATTTACACTAAGATACTGTAAGGAAAAAGCAAATGTAATTCATACACAGATAAAAAGTAACATTTAATTTCAACTAAAGACAGCAAAATATAATTTTTAATTAACATTTGTAAAAAGAAAAATTATGTTGGCAAACAATTTTAACCAGATATTACCAATCCAGAAACCCCTTAGTCAGGAAACGTCCAATGTAAAAGTTTAAATATTATCTAATATTTTCAAAATATGAATAATAAGTAAGCTTTTTAAAAAATGGTCAAGATATCATGAAAAGTGAAAACTTTGCCAGTAAGTGAAATGCCTATGTGATATAGATGACAAATGTAAATATTTAAAGGAAAAAATTAAGACTACAGCTGACGCAGTGAGGAATCTAATTTATTGTATGATGACTCCAAGTCTAGTAAACATTTGCACAACTGACCTTTAGTTTAGGGATAGCAATAGCTTACAGTTAAAAAGTGCCGACTATAAAACATATCTTAAAACATATTTTATGGCCTTTAATCCTCCTAACAACCCAGAGACATTGTATTATGAACTTCATTTTATGGATGAGAAAATCAAGATATAGAGAAGTTAGGTGAATGACTGTAGCCACACAGGTAACACCAGTGCAGCCTTTTAACAACCAATGCTTTTCCTGCCATATGAGGTTATAGAGCTAAAGCCTGTTTCACATGCACACACATGCACACACATACACACACGCGCACACACAAGCACACACATGCACACACACATTTCTAAGGGAACCAGGAAGAAGCTATCCATAGTTCTTACAAATTATTGCCATGTAACTTCTACTCACGTTTAATTTAGCCTCAATTCAAGTTTCATCTTCCAGGAATCCAGGTGGTATCAATTTTACACCAGTGATAAGAAGTGAAGCCAAGGAAACTGATCTCCAGAAAGAATTATCACAGGAATCCCATCCCAGTGGTGCACCAGGCATAAAGCAGGCCTAATGCCAAACCGCGTTCCAGCTACTGGGGAAATTACAAAATTCTTATGTTTTGAATGATATATTAACAATGTTGATGGCTTTCTGACATAAGCCAAGGACTAAATTAAGTGGGGAAAGTGGGACAAATGCTTACAGAGTTTAAAGTTAAAATAATCGATATAATACAAAATATAATTCAGCTGTATATTATCAAAGGACTTTTAACTAAAGAAAGACTTTTCTGGTTTACATCACCCAAAAACTTGGTCTTTAAACATCTTTAATTAGGTATCTGCACTATTATGGGAACAAGCTTCGCTCTTAAACTGTTGCTGCAGTCCCAATATTAACTTCATAAGGACGGACTATAGAAACATTTCCCAAAGTGAATTCAGCAGAACATTAATCCTTCGAAATGCACTTGGCAAAAAGGCCCATCATCAAAAAACAATGGGAAATGACCCCAATCCATGGCCAGCACATCAAAGGCTCTGTATCTCCCAAACTTATTTAGGCAACACTTGCTATTTCATAGCACCTGTTAGTATTCCAAGGAACTCACTTGAAAGCAATTAGTTAATTGTCTTTAAAAAGTATTCCTTGCCCCTGAGAGAGAATAATGTGCCTCATTACAGTGTTATCCCCATTTATGGCCAACTGTGATATGGAAACTCTTCCAGTCCCACTGGTTTTACCTGAAATCAGTAATTGCTGGATACAAATTAAAATGCCAAAAAGCATCTGGATGATGAAGTACCAAAAGGCACAGAGAAAACGTCTTGGAATATGAGGCTGAAAGGTGAATTTCCTGGCTGTTAGGACCAATGATCCTGTTCCACAGTTAAGCACCAACAAATATTCAGCCTAATTGGTGCGACTGTTCCATCTCTTAGAAACCTCTGTGGACATTTATTTCAGTAGTCTTAGAAAACTTTATTTCTGCCATGAACAAAGACCTGTCAAGTAGCAAATATTTCACTACATTATTTTGACTTTTAATTGCTACTTTTTCCATAAGATCAATGCTATTTTTCTTTCAGTACTTGAGATTTCACATTTAAATAGCTAAGAAAGTTATCAATATTGACACTGAAGAAGGAGAAAAAATTATGGTGAAAGTATTCTTTCATTCTTGAAAATACCTACTGTGTGCCAGGTATCACATCCAAAGTCTACAATTTACAGTTTCATGTTTTTATGGTAAATGGAAAGAATTCAGAAAATTTTAGCTATTTTCCACTCTAAGATGATAAAAATAATGTTTCAGGATAAACTAGCACTTAATCATAAATTTCTTCCATTACCCCAGCAGCCTCACAAATTAATATTACTATATTATATATTATGGCTCGCTAACCCATTTCAGGTAGGTACATTATTTAATTTTCATAAAATCTCCATGGTAGAGTTACCTTCAGTCCCCAGACTTTTTCCTCCTATTATATCATGTGTCAAACTACAATCCAGTTTTTCTCCAATTGGAACATGTGACAAAATTATATGCCAAATTACTTTAGAACCTAATCACCAACAAGAAGGCAGTTCAAGTAATATATATGCTTAATTATCAGACTCACTGAGGGCTAAGAAGAATAAAGAAAAAGTGAAGCTAAGGCAGGCATGGTGCTCAATAGCAAGGAGTGAGCTCCTAAAGTGTGTCCATCATTGTCATTTGTGACTTGTTACCAACCATAATCCAACACAGCAGATGACCCCACCTAGCAGGTGTTATCTCCACAGAGACACTAAGAAACCTTCCTGTGATCTCTCAGTTAATTTGTTCACTGGGATTTGATCTGCGTCTCTTTGACCCCAAAACCTGTTCTTCTATTTCAAAATAGTGCTTCATATTTTGCTTCAACAGCTTCGTAGTGCAGAAAAAGATGCCAAGCTGTTCTTAACTAAAAGTAAATTGTTCTAAAATTATTTTGACTATTGGGAAAAATCTACTTAACTGCAAATCTGGACAGTTTTCTAAATGAGAACTGTAAGTCTTAACACAACGGGTTGCTATAATGGTCCTCTGAGGCCAGGTATTTGGCTGCAAAGATAAATATGCTTCAAGTTCATTTTTCTACAATTCATACATAAAAAATAGATTGCCGTAGGTAGGTTTAAATATCAGAGCTACATGCAATTTACCACTGAATCCTTAAAACAATCAGATAAAATAAACATGGAGATTATTTCCACAATGCAGATGGAGAGACTATGTCTCAGAGACGTGGAATAACTTGCTGAGTTCAAAAGCTAGTTAATGGCTTTAAGGTTTGGCCATCTGACCCAACAACTTGTGTACATAATGTCTATACTCTTTTAGGCACTTACAATGCATTAAGGCACATGTTCAGTGCTCTGGAGTATAAAAAATAAGTATGAATGTGCTGATAATAAGAAAACAGTATATTCTGCAATAAAGGCATTCTTAAAAAACAATAATGTTTACTTCTGAAATGATTCCCACTACACATTTCTATCCACTTTCACAAAACCACTAATTATAAAGAACAAATCTACTTATCTATATTACATCAATTGTGAAATAATCCCACAGTGTTATTCCTTATTTAAAAAAAGTAAATAATAAACTTGGCTTTTTCATGTAATGAGGAAATACTGTTATGGGCTCAGTCATGTCCCCCCTAAATTCATATGTTGAAGCCCTAATCCCCAGTACTTCAGAATGTCACTGTATTTGGGGATAAGGGTTTAAAAGTGGTAATTAATTTAAAATGAGGTCATTGGGTGGGCTCTAATCCAACATAACCAATGCCCTTGTAAGGAAATTAGGACACTGATAAGTACTGAGAGAAGAACCTGTGAAGACAAAAGGAGAAGACGGCCATCTACAAGCCTAGGAGGGAGGCCTCAGGAAAACCCTCCTGATAACCTGATGTCAGACTTCTAGCCTCCATTTAACTGGGACTCTTTTTACTTAGAATAATGGTTTTCAAACTTGGCTGAACACAGGAATCTCCAGGGAGCTTTAAAGAAAATATTGGTGCTTGAGCCCCACACTAGACATTTCGATTTAATGGATCCGGGTGTGGTCTGGACAGTGAGATTTTAAAAGCTCCCCAAGTGCCTCTCATATGTCTACATTACATAGAACCCAAGATTGAAAACCCTGGCTCTTAGAGAACAGTTCACTATGTAGAATGAATTTAAGAAATTAGTATCGGATATATCCACAAGATGGCGTAGTATTGCATTTCAAAGAATGAATTGAGAAATGTTTCCAAAATGCAAGTCTGTACCACTGCATGTAGAACTGGATTTAGATTGAAAGTGTACTGGAGAGAAGCACTGATAAAATGAGCCTCATCCAGAGGTTTAGCTAACTCATGTTACTCTTGTCTTCAACAAGGGGCCCACTCTGGCCAACGATGAGAATGCTCTTGGCTGCCATGTTTTCACCTAGTACCACTCCTGGATGGAACTGTGCTCTCCCCTTTCCTCTCCACAACCCTTCAGGGGCCTTTTAAACTCTCTGATGAGTAGGGTACTGAGAAAAATGCTTGCTATTATACAGAACACAGAATCTTTATTCAGTCCCAAATGTGTTCAGTTCACTGTATTTACAGATGGGCACACATATATCCTGCGCAACTGTTCAAATGCTCAAATTTAATTGTTGATAAAAGACAATAAATATGGGGATTTACATCGGTATCCCAAAAAAGACTTAGCCTATCTGACTGCTTTTTAAAAAGTAAAAAGCCTTTAACCGTTAGAGAAGATTGTCTATTTTAATGGTAGCTTTAAAAATCATCCCTTGTCCACTACTGAATGGCCAAAATGGTTAGGGGCAAGTAGATAAGGCAGAAGAGTTTTAAAGGCAAATATCTACCATGGGGACCATTCCTCACTTCCCTCTACATCCTGATATTTCTGTTAACAAATCTCTGACTAGTTGTATAAGGGTTTTTGTTTCCAAGGAAACCACTGACATCTATGGAATTTAATGAACATTAAAAAGGGAACTATGCCATATAATTTACATCTGTGGATAAATGTGAATAGCTAGCTGTCAAAACCATTACACACATACACAGTTCTGTGAATTTTCAGTCCTATGTTTCTCCATTTGCTAAAGATGTAAAGAAACACACATTTATGGAAACAAAATGACAAAACAAACAAAAAAAAGACCCAAAAGACAACTATTGCACCATGTCAGGTAAATTAAGAAATTGCTGGAACCAAGAATATGGGCCAAAGGTAGGTCTACCTAGTAACTGAGTGAAAAAGAGAGAAACCTTTATTTTGCTGTATAAAGGGTTTTCTCCTTTCCTGAATTTCAAATATCCTACATCAAATTTTATGACTGTGGCTTCACAAAATGGTGAAATCTGTACAAAGTCAGAGAAATAACTTATGATCAGGAAAGGGGGACAATAAATAAAGCACTCATTTCAACCCTAGGCCTCCTGGATGATTCATTGAAACCACTGTTGTATAACATCCAAATAACAGCTCATTATGAGATTTATATATTGGCACCCAGATTCTATGAGGAGCTATGTGAGGTCTGACAATGCTTAAATAAATAGCCTATTTAGAATATTAGCAGGAAATGCTAATGATACAGGGGGAAATTTTAAAGCATATATAAAATGATATCATCAGTAATACTACAAGTGTGCAAAAGTGAAAAAAAAATAGCTAGAAGGAAATTCTAGTTTTTACCAAAATGACTGTTCCCTCTTTCTTTTTAGGTGCCCAGAGCATGCTCTCTCCTGCTTCTTCTCCCACCTCACTAGCTGCTCGTTCTGCTTCACCTCTTTCTTTTTAATTGTAGCAAAATATACATACCATAAAATTTACCATTTTGATGACTGTCAAGTGTACAGTGTAGTGACATTAAGTAAATTTACATTTTTATGTTGTGAAATCATCACCACCTTTTAACTCCAGCACTTTTAAACCTTCTCTAACTGGAATTCTGTACCCCTCAAACAATAATTCTCTGGTTTCCCTCTCTAGCGGATGGAATCTGCCACTCTACTTTCTGGCTCACTGGATTTGCTATTCAAGGTATCTCATAAAAGTGAAATTATATTTGTCATTTTGTGTCTAGCTTATTTCACTTGGCATACTTTCTTCAAGGTTTACCCATGTTGAGGTTTGTATCAAAATTTCATTCCTTTTTAAGGCTAGATAATGTTCCATTGTATGTGAATAGTATATTTTGTATATCCATTCACCTACTGATGGATGTTTGGGTTATTTCTATCTTTTGGATACTCTGAGTAATGCTACTATGAATACCTCTACACTATAAGTGTCCGTTTGAGATCCATGCTTTCAATTTTGGGGGTATATTCCATTCTCAGTCTCTTTTCCTAGTTCTTCCTCATCTTCTCAAAGTCTAAATGGAGGTCCCAGGTTCAGACATCAAACTTCTATCTTTTATACTGACATTCCTTAGGAGACCTGACTGGGCTCTAAGCTTCAAATAATTAAAGTTATAACTTCATGGCCAACACTTCCACTAGCCTGAAGACTTGTATATCTAAACATGACATCATCAGGTAGAAGTCTAACAGGTATCTCAAACTTTAAATATCCAAAATGCAAACTGGATATTTCTGTTCATCACAGGCCACAGCAACAAAATTTTCCCACTTTCCCAAGTCAAAACACTATGAGTTGTCCTTGAATCTATTCTTTTTTTCTCATGTCTCACATCCAACGCATTAACAAACTCTTTGGTTCGACCCTAAAAATATATTCATATTCTGACATTTTTTTCTACACCTCTTCATCATCATCAACACTGTCACAGCCATTTAGTTGATCTCTCTGATGGTTCCTGTATCCTCTCTAGTCAACAGTGTAACCAGTGATGCTTTTAAAAACTGAAGTCAGATCTTGCTTCTCCTGTGCTCAGAAACTTCTATTCCCTTCTCATTTCCCTACAGGAACAGACAAAGTGATTAACATGGTTTATAAAGACCAAATTAATGTGGCCTCTGGCCACCCCCGACTTCATCATTCTTTCTTGCACTCTACTGTACACACATCGGCCTCCTTTCTATTCCTCAAATATGCCAAGTGTGTTCCTTCCCCAGGGCCTTTCCTCTTGCAGTGCCCTCTGCCTGGAATGCTCCTCCCTCCATTCATATCTCTGCGTATATAACTTCACGTCATCATGAAAACTTACTCCAACCATGGTTCTGCAAAACAGCAGGCCTCTAGGCAAGTCATGGTCAGTGAGTCTGTTCTGCTTTATTCCTCTTAGTGGGACTTATCTGTTACCTGTTTTCCCCTCCTGATGGAAACCTGTTCATAGGGGTACAGGCTCTGGTATACACTGCTTTCCAACTCTGTGTGTTCAGTGATATCAGGTTGTGGTTTAATCCTAGCAGGTTGAGAATATTTACCCGAAGAAAATTAGGGAACACAACAAATAAGTGATTTCCTTTTTTTGTTGTTATTGCTGAAAGAAACTTTAGCAGCAGCACCAGTTCCCCCTTCAAAGCAGAATGTTATAGGAGAGCAGAGTTGCATGTCTTTGTTGTTCAATGCTATTCTCCGAGTGCCCAGAGCAGTGCCCGGCAAAAACAGGCACCCAATAACCATTTGTCGCCTCCACTAAGAATGAATTTTAAAGCCATCATTTTCATATAGGGTGTAGGAAAAAAGAACCTGATCAACTTTTAAGATTTAATTTTACTCTAACCTACCTGACATGATTCTGGTAATACTATATACCACCTAGAATTTAACTGTGGCCTGGATATTTAGAAGGCATTGTATTCCAATTAACATTACGCATCTGAAATAAACTGTCCTTTACCAATAGAATGAAAGGATTGTCACCTAAGCACATGAAGCAGTTTTCTTTGCATAATACACAGTTTGAAAGGAAAGCTATAGAAATATCTTTCAATGATACTGCTGCAGGCATTATTGAGAGCTGAATATCAGGAGCCCACAGTTTCATGTCCTAAACCTGGGAGGGCCTTTCCCCATGGAGTCGCTCTCTCCGGAGTCCAAAGCAATCCTAGAATTGCTTTTGAGAAGTCATTTGTCTTTCTTTTGTTTTTTTGTTTATTTGTTTGCATAGCTCCTTACCTTACTTAGAATGTGACCTGATTTTTTTTTTTTTAAGTTAACCTGATTTGCTGTGACCAAAGTGAGAAGTTTTAGGTCGTGTAAACCTGCTGGACATCAATTTTACAGTCTGTAAGACACAGTGCCTCAACTTGATTAACTTCCCATTTTAATTAGAATCAAGGATTAACAGAACTTATGCCTTTTATCATATACCTCCCACCCCAAATTCATAGATAAGGGAGTAGAGGCACAAAACGAAAGAACAACTCCCTTAGGCTACTTAATGGCAGAGCTGACACCAAACCCACACCTCACCTTTTCCAGTCTTGTCTACTATTCAATACACCTAGGGATGAAATACCTCCTAAGAACCCTGAGGGTAAAGAAACTATCTTTTCCAGCAACATTTCTGAAACCCTTCTGACATAGCCCATGGTAAAAAAAGGAAAAAAAAAAAGAAAGAAAAGAAAAAGAAAAAACGCTTTATGTTGTGACCCAGAACACACAACATACACAAAGGAGGTTTCACAAAGCAACTCGCTCTGCGTAAGACACTGATATTTGTCATTCTCATCAGACCTATTCCATTTTATTAATGCTGCACATGAGCCACTAAATTGATCTGTGGGGTCAGAAACCACTAGCAGATCAGAAACCACAGTGACAAACATTCTTTTTAAAAGCACAGATCCTTTTGGAATGAAGATCCAGAGAGTATGTGTTTATAGCAGTGATTTTCAACTGGTGAGCCACAAGGATTTTTAGAACATGCAATAGCTGACTATTTAGTCAGGGTGCACTGACCTCTTTTTCCCTTAGATTGTCAAATTAAAAAAATGACAACAGCAAACACAACAATAACCGTCCAATGTGAATGAATCAAAATGATACCTACTTTTTTTTTTGTCAGATTGGCAAAACATGTATTTCTTGGTGAGCCGCAAAATTTTAGTAATTAGTTTACGTGTGTCATGAGATGAAAAGGGTTGAAAATCACTGGCTTATAGCACAGACAAGATGTATTATCATAGCACCCTGACCTTTAAATGTGTTTCATAAGCCTGAGAGGGACGGAGGGTGAAAGCACGAGAGACGATCTAAATGTATTTTAAATTTCAATGAACAAGGTAGGTGCCTTTAACTTTTAGCTTTTACATTTGCATAAAAATCTCCCACATACTTTTTTTTTAATTTGAGAAATTTCAAAACCGGTAACTTGAACAAAGGCTGTATACAGGAAATCGTATCTGAAATTGTATGCATTGTGTTGGGAGATGACATTTAAAATTCATTAACTGGGTAACACATAGAAGCTTTTCCATTTCTTACAAACGTTATTTCAAATCACAGCAGGCATAAAAAAACAGTTCATCTTCGACTAGACTGTGAATTTATATGTGATGAGATGCTGTGAAAAACAAAAATAATATGAATATTTAGATAAATATTTGCAGGATGTCTGGGTATTTTGATAAATAATATATGCTCTACAAATATTCTTCCTTGTGCCCCACAGAAAGTCTTCCACTCAATCTGCCTTCTGTTGCACTGCCTTTCCACCCTAGGTTTCTAAGCTTTTTACACTCCAAACTGGAGTCTTTACACTTTCTAATCTTCCACTGTTAGTCCGACTGCTTTTGTTCTAGTTGACTCAATGGTCTCCTCTTAGTTAGTTTTCCTCCTCTGAGCCCTATGCCTCCTTCTATGAGGTGGTAATTTAGCAATCATTCTGGAATACTCTGGAGGAGTACTTGGGAGTACTTTGGTACCTGTCTTAAAGAACGGCAGCTGGCAAAGCCAAGACCTGTCAGGGGTGGTGTGCAGAAGGTGGCCCCTTCGGAGATCCCAAAGAGAGAAGGAATTTATCCCTTCCAGAACTTTGGAAGCCAGGTTGGTGAGAAAAAGAAGCTCTTATACCTCTGTGACATTTTTTTGAGCAGCTGAATGAGACCTCACCTGACCCCAGCACTTCCACTGAAATTTCCAATACATTCCAATCATTTTTAAGAAATTCTGTTTTTATTTACACAGTTGAACTGGGGTTTTCTTTTACAACTTAAAGATTTTTAAACTGATATGATTATCAGCTTCTTTCTTTCCTATTAATCCACAAAGCCCCTTTCAGCCACGTCCCTCATAAATTTCTCTTTATATGACAAACTTTTCCAAATTAAGTGAGTAAAATAATAAAAAACAACTTCCTGCAAATCTGCCTTGAAATTTTTAGTAACAATAAATACAAAAATGATTATGACAATACCAACAATAGTGGCTAATATTTAATGAGTACTGATTATATAGTAGCAATAAGTTAAGGCAGCGGTGCTCACATTTTGCTGCAAATTTACTTTTCAAAACCCTGATGTCCATGCCACACTCGTGTCAATTAAATTCTTTCGACATCAGAATCACTGGGCATAGGGAACAGGCATCACCATTTTTTAAAAATCTTCACCCAAAGATATGTCTGTTGATTTTAGAGAGAGAAGAAGGGAGAAAGAGAGGAGAGAGAAACACTGATGTGAGACAGAAACATTGATCAGTTGCCTCCTGCACGCCCCCTGACTGGGAATTGAATCCATGATGGCCAGGTCAAGCATCAGCAATTTTTAAAGCTTTCTAGGTTGTTCCAAGGGCAATTGAATTTGTGAACTCCTCTGTTGAGAGTTTGCTAGTAAGTTACTTAATCCTTATAGAATTGATGTAAAGTCTCATCATCATCATTATCATCATCATCATTATCATCATCATTGTTACTATTAACATTATCAAGACTTAACCAATGAGGAAAAAACCTGAGTCTCAGGAAGGTCACACAAAATGTGCAACAGAACCCAGCTTTGAAAATATTCAAGTAGGTTGAGGTTCTTGAAAACTAGCAAGGAATGGAAAGGGAAAAAGCCCAAAACATGGATAATCCACAGAGAAAGCAATCTTTGGTGGAAAAACAGTAAAAGCCAGAGTACTCTGCGTTATCTGTCCTCAAGAGAAGCATTTTAGGATCTCATAGTGGTTTATCAGCACAGTACAGACCCCAGCTCTATTCATTTGTCATCATTCCATAGACATTTATCAAACCGCATCCACAAATGAAGCACAACTGATAAGCAGGCTGTGGACTGAAATAAAAAGATTCAAGCCTGAAAAACTCTCCATGTGCCAGAGGAATGGACTTATACTCTGATGCCTGAGGATACAGAGGGGTCTGACATAGTGTAGGCAACTGTATTTAACAAATATTGATAATGAAATTTCAAGTTAGGCCAATAAACTTGAATTGAAAGGTGAACTTTATTACTATGTTATCAATATCATTTTAACAGGCATACATAAAACTTGGCTGAAATATTGTTGGAAGAAGAAGAAAAACAGTATTCTTTCCTATACTAAAAACTGTGAACAATTTTTAATCATTCTCAAATCGTTAATGATGCAAAATTGAAAAACTAAACCATTGAAGTTCCATTATATTACTGAGACGAATGTAAATATGTGCTGTTTTCACATGAAAAACCAGTAGAAACTTTCTTGAAAATGATTTAATTTTTCTTTCTTTTTCATTCTTACATTTTCATGTGAATCATTTTTAACCCCTTCAGTAATAAAAGCAGTATTTGGTTGTTTGCTCTGTGGTTAAATCTGCCAGTCATTGCTGCACTGTTACACATCTGAAGAATAATCATTCCAGATGACTTTTTTGTCTTCCTGTATCTCCACAGATAAAACAATGATAATCTTTGATGTCAAAGAAACTATTTTGACTTTTAAAGGATAAAACAAAAATTTGCAGGCAGATATTCAAATAGAAAATTGCTAGTTTTATGTCAATTATAGAAGGAGGCAAGAGATAATGGATGGCACCTCTACTTCATTATTTGCCAATACTCTCTATGCTAGAAAGGAAGTATTTATAGTATTAAAATTTAAATAAAGTAAAAAGTAGTTTCCCACTTTGACAGAGTCAACATGTATCAGGTAATCTAAGTTTAAAAAAATATATATATACACACATATATATATGTACATCCCTTATTCAGCATGTTTAAACCATCTCCAAAAAACAAAGTGCTAACATTACTTTGACTATTTCTTCAGTATGTTTTTCAAACCAAAACAAATTGATATTCCACACAACTGATCCCAAAGTCTGCTGGTCTAGTTACTTCACTAGTAACATGTGCAGAAAGAACTCTTACACCCTTTTGGCTTCATGGACAGAATGATTTCAATTGCAAAGCATTTGAGCTATCAGGTTCTGTTTATCATGTGTAAAAGGTTACTATACTTATGCTTATGAGGCTCAGGAATTTTTCAAGTAATTTCAAACACATTTTAACAATTTAGAATTACCCAGTAACTTTAGCATTGTTATTTTTTTCAAACAAAAATAAAGCAAGCCCTTATATCCAACTATATATTTGCTCATTGTTTCCGTCTTTTAAAAAAGTGGAAGTGTTCAGAGCACGCTTGCTTTTGGAAGGGCTGGCTGTTTTATTATGTATTACAACATCTACAACAGAGAAACTTTTAATTGGGGCAATTAATTGATACCGTGACACAGCTAAGTAATCAAGGCAGCATCTGGTATGGGCACAGTGCTCCATGTCCTACCTTGGGAGCTTTGGCATGTTTCCCACATCTGGCATCCTTGACAAGGCTGAGATCTAACAGCTCCGTCTCCTGGAAGGCAAAAATGTGAAACTGTTAACCATCCACATAGATCTCTTTTCTTTGTTTTATGTCTTTGACTTATTGACATCACTTTTTAAAATATACTGTATTTTGCTGTGTATGTTGTGCTCCTACGTAGAATGTGCACCACGTTTTTGACCCAAACTTTCAGGAAAAAAATCTTCCATTTTAATTTTTTAGTTCACTTTTTATTTATTTATATTCAGATTTTTTTTGTACTATAAAGAAATTTTAGCATTTATTTTTTAACATATTATGGTACAAGAAATTTTATGTAACAAATAATTACAAAACACAACAAGAGATACAAAGTATTTCAGGTACTACTTGTATAACACGCATCCTTATTTTTCCCTCAAAAATTTGTCTCTGTGCTCAGCTTCCAGACAAGATGGAGGTATAGGTAGATATACTTTGCTCCCTCACACAACCAAAACAATAATAACAACCAATTTAAAAACAAAAAACAACCAAAACTGCAAGAAAATTGAACTGTGTGGAAGTCCAACAACCAAGGAGTTAAAGAACATTCATCCAGACTGGTATGAGGGGTGGAGACAGGCAGCCTGGGTGGCCAGGATGCGCAACAAGGAGGTGGCTGGCAGACAGGGTGGGTGAGGCGGTGGCTGGCAGACCAGGATACCCCACATTCATGTGTAGATTAGCCAGGAGGAACATTTGGGACCAAGACAGATCACACAACCCAGGGTTCTAGCATAGGAAACTGGAGCCTCAAAACCTCTGGCCCTAAAAATCTGTGGGGGTTGTGGTGGCAGGAGAAACTCCCAGTCTCACAGGAGAGTTCAATGGAGAGACCCACAGGGTCCTACACAAACCCACCCACCTGGTAATCAGTACCTGAAAAGGCACAATCCTCTTGTGGAAAGTGAGGAAAGTGACTGAAAGTGGGGCGACAGCCAATCAAGCAGCCTTGTGCTCTCTCTGATGCGCCCCCCACATACAGTGTCACAACAAAGCTAAGTAGGTTGCCTTGCCCAGGCAAATACTTCAGGCTCCACCCCTTACAACAAAACAGGTGTGTCAAGGCAAAGAAATATGACCCAAATAAAAGAACAGATCAAAACTCCAGAAAAAGAACTAAGCAACAAGGGAGAGAGTCAATCTATCAGATGCAGAGTTCAAAACACTGGTAATTAGGATGCTCAGAGAAATGATTTGATTATTGATGCAAAATAAAGGAAGAAGTAAAGGCTCTACAAAGTGAAATAAAGAAAAATACACAGGGAGCTAAAAGTGAAGAGAAGGAAACCGGGGCTCAAATCAACAATTTGGAACAGAAGGAAGAAATAAACATTCAACTGGAACAGAAGGAAGAAACAAGAATTCAAAAAAGTGAGGAGAGGCTTAGGAACCTCTGGGAAAATTTAAACATTCCAACATCCAAATCATAGGGGTGCCAGAAGGAGAAGAGGAAAAGCAAGAAATTGAAAACTTATTTGAGAAAATAGTGAAGGAGAATATCCCCAATCTGGCGAAGGATAGACTTGCAAGTCCAGGAAGCTCAGAGAGTCCCAAAGAAGTTGGGCCCAAGGAGAAACATATCAAGACACATCATAATTAAGTTATCCAAGATTAAAGATAAGGAGAGAATCTTAAAAGCAGCAAGAGAAAAGGAGACAGTTACCTACAAAGGAGTTCCCATAAGACCATCAGCTGACTTCTCAAAAGAAACTTTACAGGAAAGAAGGGGTTGGAAAGAAGTATTCAAAGCCATGAAAAGCAAGGACCTACAATCTAGATTACTCTATCCAACAAAGCTATCATTTAGGATGGAAGGGCAGATAAAGTACGTCCCAGATAAGGTCAAGTTAAAGGAGCTCATCATCACCAAGCCCTTATTATATGAAATGTTAAAGGGACTTATCTAAGAAAAAGGAGACAAACTCACGATAATCAACAACTGAACCTAAAACAAAAAAACAAAAAACTAAGCAAACAACTACAACAGGGACACAATCACAGAAATGGAGATCACATGAAGGGTTATCAGTGGGGAGGGGGAGAAGGGCTTGGGGGGAAAGGTACAGGGTATACGAAGCATAATTGGTAGGTACAAAATCGAGAAGGGAGGTTAAGAATAGTATAGGAAATGGAGAAACTGAAGAACTTATATGTACGACCTATGGACATGAACTAAGGGGGAGAAATACTGGAGAGAGGAGGTTGCAGGGCAGAGGGGGATAAAGGAGAGAAAATAAATGGGACAATTGTAATAGCATAATCAATAAAATATACTTTAAAAAATTGGGTGTAAAGGTACACATTATACATGGCAAAATACAGTAGTATCTTGAGACCTGCCTGAAGATTTCTTTACAGTTGGAATATTTTTCCTTATACCATTGATTAAATGGATTGGAATGAAAACAAAAAGATAGCAAACTGCTAACTATTCAGTTTAATATACAGTCTAATATATTTTAAGTATAATATGTGTGGTTTGGGTCCCCAGTTTATCATACAAGCCATTGCTAAGTCATGATGAATCAGGCCTTCCTGTTTTCCTGTTGAAAAATAACCCTAAGAGTCACTCTGAGTATAAACAAGGCTATGTGTGGGGTGAAGGATCAGGGGGAAAGAATGGAAGATGATGCTCCTCCCACTTGCTCACAGAATACCCAGCTCATCCGGCCAAGGTGAAAAAGATGGATCTGCCTCCACTACTCACCCTACCCAAGCCTTTTGCATACATATCTTATGTCCTGGCCTTTTCATTTATTTATTATACATTTTTGAATATTTGTAATATTCAAGTTACTTCAGGGTACTACACTCACAAGATATGATTGCTTCTCTGGATGGACTTGCCACCAATTAGAAGACTAAGAAATGTATATGTGTAAGACCAAGAAGAAAGTGTCAATGCCAAATTTAAAGTTACCTGCCATGGAAATCAGCAGAGGAAAGAAGTTTCCCCCAAGGGACTCAGAGAAAAATCCAGGAAGGAGTCATTGAGCACAGAGAAGAGAACTTTGGAGGGAAGAGGTTGATCCCAATTGGAGGGTACAACATCAGCAAATATCCATAAAAGAAAGGACCAGACATTTGGGTGAAACCTCGAGGTACTTGTGGCCTTTCGACACTTAAAGGAAGAGAACATTGCAGGGGAAAGGAGTAGGGTGGAGGAGAAAAATAGAGAAGCACCCAGGAGTAAGAAATAACGCAAGGAAAAGCATAATTTATGGCAGTACAAAAGGGGATTCACATGAGCAATATTTAGTGCTCCATTGCTGGGGCACAGGACATACAAAGAAAAGTCATGGGATAGGACACAAGGAAGGGATATGGTCAAAAGGATGGAAACTCTGAAAGTCTAGTTAAGGACACTAAGCATGAGGTTTGTGACACACAAGCTGCTGAGTTATACAGTGGACTCTACCACCGCCCAGATGGGGCCATGGGACAATAAGCAGACTCACCCTAATGTGACTCCAGCCATCCAACCTATATTTTCTAGACAACAAGCCAGTGGATGAAGGCACCTGGCCCCGTTCTCTCAGCAGGAGGCATTACATCATGACTCAGCCACTCATAGACCCTCTGGATGGGAGTGGCCCTAACTTCTCATAGGCCCCAAATGTCCTCAAGTACGGGCAGCTGGGCCTCCCAGAAAACTTCAAACAATTTCCACCAACTCCAAATGTGCGGAGCAAAATGCACTGATTATTTTCCTGTGCCCAAGGCTGACCTCATGTTTGCAGCAAAATAAAAGTTCAATAAGAGGTGATGTTCCTCCACGGAAATGCAAACCCAACAGAAGTCATGGCCACAGCACCCCTCTCAGTGGGCTGAAAGGAGGACAAGAGCCAGTGCCTTCTCTCCTTTTGCTCATCCTGACTATCCTAGCAGATTCCTTAGCCCATTCCCTGTTACATGTGACTCTGTGGAAATCCTCCCAAATCCTGGGGTGTGACAGGCAGCAAGCTGGCAAGGAATTTTCAGGACAGAGTAACTGGTGCCATGGTTCCCCTAAGGCCACACCACGTAGTATGGAAGGTCACCTTATGAATGCTAGAAAAGAAGGTCATCAGCCACAGGACTTAGTGCTTCCCTTAAGCAAATATGTAATGAAGTCCTCAGACAGGAAGAGGTGGAGCTTCTAGCCCAGGTTCTTTACCTCCACAACAACAACAACAACCAAAATATTTGCTGGCAAAGGAAACATGGAAAGAGAACTGATTTTGAAGAAGCTTAATCTAGAAGACCTTGCTGTGTGGAAATTTGAAAAAGGAGAAACCCAGTGAAAGGAGGAATATTAGAAGGAAAGATGGAAATGACAACGTGGAGGTTAACAAAAGGAAACAGAACAGTTATAAACAACTCTAGGGTTTCTACCTTCCCCACTGAGACTCAGGAGTCTGGGCAAAATGATAGTGCATGATAGAGATGTTGGTTTGAGGGGCTTATCCAAATGGAAATGTCACTCATTAATTCACTCTAGCATTATTTATTAAACGCTGCAGTGTGTCACTTACAGGCTAAGTACTGAGAAATGAAAGCAAAATAAAACCCACAAAGATCCGATACCCATTTTGAGGAGCAATGCTCTTAAGGAGACTTCTCAAAGTGCACTGAAGACATAGGCAGCAAAGGGCTATAGCGTCTTTTCAGCCAATCCATAGAAATTAGAAGAGCTTTGCAGCCTTCTAATTGTGTGTTTGAGGATGGGGCTTGTTCAGGGAGAAGAAACAGCAGGTACAAATGCAGAAAGGCAGGAATTGAGTACAGAAAGCTACAAATCACTCAGGATACACAGCAGAAGTGCCTTGAGAGTTAGCAAAATCACTCCTGGACTTAGCAGTTGTTATGTGGGTATTCTCTTTGTAATTATTCATAAAACATTGATGTCTATGTTTAATGCACTTTTCATATATGTTGCATGTTTTACATATATGCAAAATAAAAATCACACACACACATATATAATGCATTTTTCTAATTTTATAGCAACATTTCCTATTCAAGAAAATTCTTCCCAGTTGAACAAACAAGAAACTTAAATTTCACTTGTTTGTTTATACATACAAACCCAAATTAAGTTCACAAAGAACTAGATCTTAGCAAGGTATCATTATATAGTCTTTTATATTACAGATAATGAACGCTGTTTTATACTTTTAGCTCAAGAAGAAATGTTCACTCCCCAGGTCACAGAGGGGTAGTTAATGCCAGCTGCCCGAGGGATTCATTTCGATACCACAGCGACTAAGAAACTCTCGCCAGCGTGTAAAATTGTGTGTGCAGGAAAACCACCACAGGGCGCTATCAACGTGGGTAATGTGGCATGGGAAAGACCCAGGTGGAAAATCTGTCCACGGACTCGATGGGCTAGAAAGCGATGATTAAAATAGCGTCTCCCACTTGTATTAACATGCAACAGCCACCACTCTCAGGTTTAACTGCATCCTATTCTCTCCTCCACTACAAAGAAAATGAGCAACCCAGTGCACAGGACCACTAAAATGTTACTTGTATCATTGAAACTTTTTCTAGGTTAATTTTCTTGTGCTAACAGTTGTAGCAAACCACCCTCATTATTGGAAAGCAGTGAAACGATCCCTTTCTCAATTCATTTAAGGACTACTGTTTTCCAGCTTTAAGGTACAGAGGTAACGTGACTTTTAAGGGAAAACCAGGGTCTGAATAAGAAACCTAAAATCAACTAGTCAAATATTCAGCCAGTCATCATCCTGTGATGAGCATCAGTTTTATCATCTATAAAATGAGTATGATCATGCTTTTTCCGCCACTACTCTCAAACATGAGGCTGCATTACAGTCACCTGAAGACTTGTTAAAACACATTCAATGGGCACCATCCATCACAGCTTCTGGTTCAGCGGGACTGGGATAGCCCTGAGAATCCGCACCTCTAATAAGCTCTCAGGTGATGCTGCTCCTGGTCCACAGATGACACTTTGACAAGCACTGCTATATACTCATTCATAGGTTATTATCATAAGGCTTTTTAGGTGAACACGATTGATAAAACTACATATTACTTTTTGTTATAGTAGGTTGTATGAAGAATCTAAAACTGTCATTTCTTTATATAGGGAACTGTCAAATAAAAATACTACACCCACTAAATGCAAAAGTATGGTATTAGGTAAGTTTAATTTTATTTAATTGAAGAAAAACTATCGAATGACAAAAGCCAGCAACCTCCTAATAAGTGTGCTTAGCATAAAATTTTACCCTATATAAATAAAGGTCTCTAATTATTCAGAAATTTAAGTAACCATTGAAACCATTTTATCAATCTTTATTGTAAATGCTAGCCTATAAAACTATACATCTTATTATTTCATAACACTTTAGAAAAGCAAAATAAGGACATTTTGGCTTCTCTCTCACCTCTAAGCTCTTGTGGCAATGGAAAGGGTACTGGGGTCCCCAAAGACCTGCAGGCTACATGGATAAGTAAAAGAGCAATAAACTAACAGACCCCCTTAATTTCCAAGGTACACAATGGCCCCCTGAAGAGATCACACTTGTAGGAACACCCCCAACAATGCACCCCCTGAAGTGTGGACAGATGTGACTTCTCACATTGTCAGTACTGAAAAATGTGAATCAACAGTAATCCAGAGTTTATTTTTGATATTTTGAATAAGCGATGAGAGAACTGAGATAAGCAAGCTAAGGAACAACTAAATTGTCTCCGATGTTTACTATTCAGCAGAAAGATTTTAATCCATCAGCCACAAACACACTGTGAGGTAGATGAGCCATGAAATGCACTGCAAACTCAGGGAACAATACAATTTAAAACTCAAGTCTTTTCCAGAATACCAATTTCTGTGCTCTGTTACTAAATTCCATTAGTTACCCAGTATAATAACATGCTTCAGGTTCAAACAATATATAATCAGAGCAGCAATAACAGTCATAAGCATTTCACAGGGAAGATATTAATGGCTGGGTGTGGAGGGTGATTATGTATACCTCCACATGTGGTATATTCATTAGGTTGTTCAATCTCCATTTACCAGAAGTAAAAGATATTAATAAGTTTTATTGACTGCTAAACTTCCCTAGAATGCCCAATGTTAACTATCTTAAAGTCCTTTAAATGAAGGGTTTTAATTTAAAGAGAAGCAAATGAAATAAACTCAGCTCTTTGTTCCATAACTTTATTCCACCTCGGAGGGAGTGAAAAATCTGGGTAGAGTACTTTTTTAAAAAAAGAAAAGAAAAGTCCCTGTGCTCTCTCTCACTTTGTCTCATTTCTTTTGTTCCCTCACCTTGATTTCTGCCTTTTCCCCCATGATCTGCACTGAGTCTCCGTGTAGGAAATGCCAGTGGAATGGCACACATAGGTCATCAATACCAACCACAGCAGAGAAAAGAAAAAGGTGGCCCAAGTGGATTTCGTTAAGCAAATCTAGGATAAGTGTAGTGCAAATTTCAGCAAACAAGGAGGCGGAAAACTTAACTTGTCCCCTGGAATTGTCATTTGGAATCTATGTATTATTAAGCAAGTTACTACAGATGTCTGTGCCTTCTATGCTCATCTGTCAAACAGAGATGCAGATGCCAGAACACCCTCCTCATTTGGCTCTTGCTAAATCCACTGAAATATTAAATCCACTGAAAGCAGAGAGACCTGCATACAGACCCATTGTTAGGCTCGTGATTTCCCATTCAAGTGAGAGGGAAGAGACAGTAGTAGGGAAGCCCAAAATGGTTAGGCAAAGAATCGAACCAACTGAATGACAGAGATGATGGGCTACCACTGCCATGATTACATTGCCCTTTTTGGCAAATGCGAAGGGATGTTGCAGTTGTGATTAATGTGTCTAATCAGATGACTTAAATTTAACCACAAGAGAGATGAGATTTTCAAAAGAGGATCTAAAAGTGAGAGACTTGAAGCAGTAGTAGAGATGCTAGCCTGCTGGCTGTGTTGTTTATTGCCTAGGAAAAGGGAAGGCCTCTATGAGCTAAGGGCCTCAGTCCTAGTGACAAAGTACTGAGTAACGGCAACAACCTGACTGAGTTTGGAAGAGGAACTCCAGCTCCAGAGGAAAAACAGCCCTGCAGACACTTCTAATGCAGCCTTGGGGGGCCCTGAACAGGTGAGACCCATTCAAACTGTAAGATGATAAACACTTATTGTTTAAAGCCACTAGGTTTGTGGTAACTTGTTATGCAGCAATAGATAACTTATATACTACCCTCATTGTTTCCAAGTGCAAACGCATTTAATCAGAAAGGAATGTGAATGAATTTACATATCTGGACACTCTAACCCAGCATAAAAATGACCGCGATGCTGTTATCCTTTCTAAACATATCCAACATGAAACAAGTACTATAACTGAATCACAGAATTTTGGAACTGAAAAATATTTCACATGAGGATACTGAGTCCCAGAGAAAATACATCAATTGCCTGTGATCACCAAGACTGAGTCTAGGATAGAAAGGGCCTTTTTTCCCCCTAAAAAATTATTTTTCGGTATTGATAAAAATATCAGGAGTATTAACGAGTAATACAAATAGAAAAAGGAACACTTACATCTTTGTTCATGTACAAGAAAAGCTACCAGGATAAAGAGAATGTAACACTAGCTTTAAAGGGCTGTGCCTCCACAAGGCAATGTGAATTATATTGGCAAATACCTAGTTAATTTTTTTTATTTGTAGATAATCAGAAAGATAGTTCAGCCTCTGGTTATGCAGTAGCCAAATTTCCTCGTCCTTACTTCCTTCTCCAGCTCCCTGAGAAATTTTGATATATTCATCTAAGAATAAAAGTTGCTTAAGTTGGAAGTTAATGCAACTAAGCATAAAATTATATCCATAGTACCAAAGTTTTGTTAAGACATAAAGTTAATAAAACTTAATTGTAATAGTTTTATGTTTATAATCTGATGTATTTATAACCAGATGCAGCTACATCTGTGGGGAAAACATGCCGCATGGCTTCCAATGTTCTCAAGTATATTACATCTGAAAATATCTTGTAATTTTTCTTTAATGATGAATGAAAAACAAGTGGAATTTGAAATGTTAGTAACTGGCTCTACTCTAACCTTATTTGGTTGACATAAAAAACTGAGTAAAAAGGCTTCATAGTCACTATGGAAAATCTATATATATTCTAAGGAGGAATAATATCAGGGGTATATTGGATCTTATAACAAACACGTTATATTTCCCTAGTTCTTAGTTCTTACTTATTAACAAGCATATTATGGAGGGAGTCACTGCATTTTTATGAACAAATAATGATGTTGCATTTGTTAAGGTTTCAGAGGGTTTTTTTAAAAATTGTAACTATGACCATAAAGGTTGCATTCTCACTGTTTTCCATGTGTGTACTCAGCAAAAGTCCTTATTTCATGCTAATCAGGTTAATTAGAAACAGTATCCATCATTTGGCAAATAGTTTCAGAAATGCTAAAAACTGTCTTTGGGTGAGCACAGAATTCAATCTCCATAAAAGTTCTCTTAAAAAGATATGGAAATTATATAAATTAAACAGGCAAACTAGCTGTTTCTTTTCCTTTTTCAAAGATTTTATTTATTTTTAGAGAGGGGAAGGAAGGGAGAAAGAGAGGGAAATGTCAATGTGTGGTTGCCTCTCACATGCCCCCTACTGGGGACCTGGCCCACCACCCAAACATGTGCCCTGACTAGAATTTGAACAGGTGACCCTTTGGTTCCCAGGCTAGCCCTCGATCCACTGAGGTACACCAGCCAGAGCACAGGCTGTTTCCACTTGAAAAAACCAGATGATTTAAACTTTGCCAGATTTTCCCTTTAAATCATCTAAAATATTATCTCTGACTATATTGACTCCACTATGGCTGAACAACCAGCCAAGCTTTTATCCCTGGTAGCCCAAGCTGATCTAGTCCCTTAATCTTAATGTAATATTTGAGCATACCACTTATCTGCTTACATGACTTAAATTCTTTCACTTCTCTAGACCAGTGGTTCTTAAAAGTGTGATCCCTGCACCAGTAACATCAGCATGGGTATTTCACAGGAACATGTACGAAATGCAAATCTTCAGGTCCTATCCTAGATGGACATACTAAATCAGAATCTCTGATAGGACCCAAAAGTCTATTTTCATTAAGACGAAGTGATTTATATGTAATCTGAAGTTTGAGAATCTTGTCCTAGATGCTCTTTGGAGACAACAGCTGCTCATGAAGAAGGCTAAGTCACCAGGGCTAGAATTTATTGTAGGACATTGGATAAGCTGCCTAGATCCAGTTAAGAAATAACAGAACCAAAGTCCTAAAAGCAATGACAGAACTGATAATGAGGCTGTTGAGGGGAAAAGTCTTTTTCAGACTACTGTGTTTATAGTAGCATCAATATCACTATAAACTGAAGCAGCTATTTCCACATGGGATCTTACAGAATAGACAAAGTCAAGGAGAGGTTCTAAAGATTCTTGGCCTATTTCCAAATGTTCTGATTCATACCTGAGGATGAGACATCTGGGCTGGCAACTGATGTATTTGCTTTACTCTTTAATCACACAATCATGACATGTCTGGTGACTTCAAAATTTTTAGAGGTACACAAAAATGGCATTTATCCTTTCTTTCCCTAACAGCCACTTTGTAATATCCTTTCAGACAGTCTCATGTTTCTCCGTCTCTATATACTCCAATGTATTTCACAAATTTTTCTGCCTAAAGGTTTTGCATTTTATTCTGCCAATCTACTTATTCCCTGTGTTCTAGGAAACAGGCTTTTTTTTCTTTTAAGATTTAATAAATTTTTACTGCTTCATTGACAATATTCTAAGGCTTTATTTTTTAACCTGTGCTTCATGGAAATGAAAGAATACATTTTTGAACAACCAATGGGTCAAACAAGAAGCTAAAAGGGAAACTACAAAATATCTTGAGACCAAAAAAAAAAAAAAAAGGAAAGAAAAGAAAAACTAAGAAAGAAAAAAAGAATATACGAAAACTTACAAGATACAGCAAAAGCAGCAATCCCAGGACATTTTTAAAAGATTTTATTTATTTTAGAGAGAGAGGGAAGGGAAGGAGAAAGAGAGGGAGAGAAACACTGATCAATTGCCTCTTATATGCGCCCCAACCAGGCATGTGCCCTGACCAGGAATCAAAGCGCTGACCCTTCATTTTGTGGGAAGACACCCAACCAACTGAGCCGCACTGGTCAGGGCACGACCCCAGGATTTTGATGAGCTTTTAATCTCACTTGAAATCCTGAATATGCAAGGAATTAATTTAGCTTCCAAAATGAGATATTTTAAGTTGACAATTGTGCACAAATATCTTTTCTTTTCAAAGAAGACTTGCTTCTTAAGATCATTTTTGGTTTTCTGGAAAGAAAATAGGAATCTAATTGTGCTTTTTCCAATGCTAATTTGTAGGGATAAGGACTGGTTATGTCTATGGGGAGTATGATACCTAATGAATTTTCCTAAAAAGAACATATACTGAGTCAATCAACAAATCATCCCCAATGCCCTAAGTTCTGTAAATTCACCAAAAGTAAACTTTTCATCCAATTGTTGATCAACCTCAACACATAATGCAAACACACAAAATGAGGCTAGCTGTTGTGTATCAAGAACTATAAATGATTCAAATCATTCACTAAATCTAGGGCCAACTTCCAGTTACTCAGGAAATTTTCATAAAACTCCTATAAGAAACTCTACTAATGCCCACCTATATCCCTCCTGGTCCCCTTCACTGTGTTTACTTCCATTCTAACTATTGGCATCTGTGGTCTTTAACTATCTAGAGCCACTTTACCCAGGTGCAGAGAATGAGAAGTACCTCGGAGGCTAGTTCCCCTCCGGAAGCTCATAGCTCATAACAGGTGCAGAAGCGTGAAAGCCCAGTAACCTTGCCTTGGGG
Organism: Pteronotus mesoamericanus; assembly: GCF_021234165.1. Classification (NCBI taxonomy): domain Eukaryota; kingdom Metazoa; phylum Chordata; class Mammalia; order Chiroptera; family Mormoopidae; genus Pteronotus; species Pteronotus mesoamericanus. Next base: position 27,221,826 of record NW_026555105.1, on the reverse strand, counting down.
CAGAACAAACTTCCAGGTTGAGGCTAGGACTTCACCTGGAAAGCTCACCCTTGGTTGGCTTCTTTCCCTTCACTGACCTGTTTCCCCTACTCTTTTACTGCTGTCTCCGGGAACCCCTTCTTTAATAAATCTCTTGCATAAAATTATTTGCATTTGGGTCTGTTTAGAGAACATGATTCAGAACAGCTAACATTATCAAATAATAGATTTAGAAAATAATGTTAAACTTAAAAATATCCTGGGTCACACATGTAATACTTTTAAAAATCATATTTTTATGCTAATTATTTTCTTTGGCATTTCATACATTTCTGTATATTCTTTGGAATTCGTTGTAAGTTTTCTTTGAAAACAGCTTTTAGCATTATCATAAAGGCAACAAATAAACATTCTTTGAGACTGCAAGCTCTCAATCACTGTACCTCATATTTCATCTCAAATACCCTTAATCAGGTTTTAAAATATTTTTATCTGCCCTGACAGGTGTGGCTCAGTTTGTTGGGCATCATCTTACAAGGCAAAAGTTGCAGGTTCAATTCCCAGTCAGGGCACATGCCTAGGCTGCTGGATTGGTCCCTTGTCAGGGGGCCTGTGAGAGGAAACCAGTTGATGTTTGTCCCTCACATTGAGGTTTTTCTCTCTCTTTCTCCCTCCCATCCCCTCTCTCTAAAAATAAATGCATGAAATGTTTAAAAATATATATATTTTTACCATTTTCCATGAAATAAACATGAGTATATATTATCTACTCTAAAGTGCAAAGAGTTGTTTCCAAAGCTTTGTCACATTATAATCTAAGAGATAGTACATGATTTTTAAAGAAGGAATATTTCTTACTGAAAAAAATTAAAACTTATAAAAATCACCAGCTTACCATATTCCAAACCAGAGTTTATTTTTGTATATTTGGAGCTAAAAAGGAACTATGTTTATATCCACTATATATTAGGTCACTTTCCTTTTGCTGAAGATTTATTTTATTTTCAACCACCTACTCTGACTTCCCTTCTTAACAAAATTTTTCTTAAAAAGTTACTCCCAGAAAAAACTGTCATTGGCAGAACACAGAGCACAATTGCTTTGCATCCTCTCCTTCCTTCCAATCAGGACATCCTCAATTTTAATGCCTCTTTTGTAAAGAGAGTTAAGAAAAAATAATTGTATTAGAATCTTTCAATAAGGGCAAAAGAGGCATAAGAAATAGTCATTAGTTTCCATGGACACTCAGATATTACCTTCCTGGTATGTGGGATATCTGCTTGTTCCGGATCATCTCCTCAGAGATTCACATTTTTGATCAACATCATCATTCACCTTTTGAAGTAGGTTGTATATGCCGATTCCAGGAAGGACCCATACTTTTCAAAAAGGGACCCGCTGTAACTGTTGTTCTTTCATTTCACATTTTTTCACGTTATGATAAATCACTTTATTCTCTAGAGTCTAGAACAACTGAATTTCATAATCTTTTATGAAGACTAAATTTTGACCAGGGTCACTATCCCTGGGTATGTCACTTTTCTAAGTAAATAATTCATGAATTCTTAACACAGGCATTCAACACCCAGAGGACAGATCACTTTTCATTCTTGCACAATATCTTTCTTCTTGCTTAGATGAAAGTAAACTCTAAAAATAAATCTTCCTCAGAATTATTTCCCCTGTAGTATTAAGAAAGTAAATACTCCAGAAAAAAAGTTTTTTAATCTGTGTAGTTCAGACCCTGGACTTGTGTTTAGTGAAAATACTCTACCTTGGTTGTCCATAAAGTTTTTGTGATTTTCTTGTTGTTTTCTTTAATGTCTGAGCAACTTATTCCCTAATCACTTGTAGCACTCAAATAACCCATTTGTCTCTGTTTAGGCCCCATCATAAAAACCTACTGTGTTTCACAACCTAGGTTATTTGGATTTTCAATTTTAAGTCAGATGAACCACATATGCTCTATGTGGGTCAGTCAAAATTAAGTACAGAAGTCTCCATGTACCAAAATTGGTACTTTTCTGCCTTATGATTATGGAATTAAATTAACCTGAGTCTTAAGCACTGTATGTCTTTTGGCATTATTTTTTTAGTACAAAAGCAATCTGTGAGAAATTGCATAGCTTTAGTACCTTTCTCTTTACCTCTTGTGGAATTTTTTGATGGAATGATCACTGGTTCTCAAAGTATGACCCCTGGACCAGCAGTGTCAGCATCACCTGGGGACTTGTTAGAAACATGAATTCCTGGGCCCCACACCAGACGTACTGAACTGGCAGCTCTGAGGGGCGGGATCCAGCAATCTGTGGTATAACAAGCCTCCAGGAGATTTTAATATTCTCTGAAGTGGAGGAACAATGGAATGGGCATTTAGAGACTGGTAACAAATAGCATGTTGACATTTGTTCTTAACAATTTCCTTAGTTATAAACTTTTGAGTCCTTAATAACTCCCTTACTTAAAACACTCATATTTATGTTAAAGCACATACAAAAAGTATACCTTCTTATTTAAAGAAAACGCCTGATATTGATGATATTCAGATGCTATTTTTTTAAACAAAATATGTGCACAACTGAAAACGGGGGGGGGGGTGGAGAGGGAGAGGGAGAGAGACAGAGAGAGACAGAGAGAGAGACAGAGAGGATGAGACTATCAGGGCAGATACAAAACAATAAATAAATCCCAAACACGATGGAGTCTCACTTTTTATCATATCCATTCTGTAAGACTATTTTTAAAGTTAAGAAAAAAATACAGCATGAAGAGGCTCTTTGTTATACACAAGCATTCCAAAGTGCTTTTAAAAACATTTCCTGATGGAATCATTATTAAACCAGTTAAAGGGCACAGAAACCTCAGGTGTTAACTGTCATTGTTACACTTGGTGATTACCATATTATAATAGCGCCACTCTTTTCTCTCTGCATAGCAGAGTGGGTTTGTGTAGTTCAGCATGAACAAGGCTGTGCAAACCTTAAGGCAGAAGTGGCTACTTCTCCACCAGAATTTGTACCTTGCCTTACACAGTCCAGAAAATTGCTAGAAAATCACTCCCTAATCATGAGCCACATTGCACAGCACTCCATTTATGGAGGGTTATATGACTATTCTCACAAATGAAATGTGATGGAAAGATGAGGGTCATTTCCAAGTCTTTTTTTCCCTCTTCTTCCTTTTTTCAGCAATCAAGGAGATCATAAAAAATACTGGAACCACTAGACTGGACAGAGTCTAGGTCTCTAAATCGCCAGGTAGAAGAAAGTCATCTTCAGACCAGAAACACCCATGCTGGACTCTTCAATGAATGGAAACATAATTGTTAAGTCACTGAAATTCTAGAGTTTATCCTTTGTAATAGGATACTTTAGTTAATATAAGGCTTATATGACTTTTTTTAAAAGGACAAATTCTACTATATCATAAAGCATCACAGGCGTATTGTGATGGTTAAATATATGTGTCAGCTTGACCAGGCCACAGTGTACCTAGGTAACTGGCCAAACACTTTTTCTATGTTGTGTCTGTGAGGGTGTCTTTGGATGAGATTAGTATTTGAATGTATAGAATGAGAAAAGCAGATTGTCCTCTCCAATGTTGATGTGCATCATTCAATCCATTAAAGGTCTGGACAGAACAAGAAGGGAGAGAAAGGAAGAATTATTTCTCTGTCTGACTGTTTGAGCTGGGGCATTGGTCTTCTGCACTCACACCCTCATCTCCCATGGCTCTCAGACCTTTGGGCCTGGACAGTAGATTGTGAGACTTCTCCGCCTCCATAAGTGAATGAGCTAATTCATTATAATCAATCAATCTTTTTCTCTCTGTCCTCCCCCATCTCTCTTCTCTCTGTCCCTCTCTGAATAATTGTAATATATACATGGAATGTTAAAAATGGGAGGGAAACATTGTAAGTGAAGAACTATTTTTATGATGGTAAAACTGAGACCTCTAGAAGACTGTGGATACAAACACCCCAGATATCTCAACACATCTTAATTTTACCCACTTTTCTTTTACTGGCTGGACAAAATCTCACTGAAGTTACAGCAAGACTTCTCTAAGTGTCTTGATTAGTACAATTTCATAGTCAGTCATGAAATCATATATTGTGAGTTCTCCAGCTTTGTCCTTCCTTTTGAAGATCATGTTTCCTAGTCTCAGGTCTGCATTTCCATGTAAATTTTTAAAAAGTGTGTTGATATCTTTTAAAAAGGTTTCTGGGAATTTAACTGGAACTGAATTGATTCTATTTTACAGTTGGGGAGAACTGAAATCTTCCCCAAATTGAATCTTCCCATTCATGAGCAAGAGATATTGCCCAATTTACTTAGGTCTTCTTTGATTTCTTTCATCAATGTTTTGTAGTTTTCCACATGCAGATCCATGATAGATTTTGTTAGACTTAACCTTAAGTCATTCAATTTTTGGTGTGATTATAAATGGTATTTTTTTAAAGTTTTAAATTCTAATTGTTCAAAGCAATTGACTTTCATACATTAACCTTGTATCCTGTGATCTTGCTGGATTCTCTTATTTGTTCCAAGTGGATTTGTTTTTATAGATTCTTTGGGGTTTCCTACATAAAATATATCATCTGCAAGTAAGGACAGTTTTATTTCTTCATTTCATTTGCTTATTTTTATTTTTTCTTTTAACTCACTGATTCTCTTCCTCCTCAACTGAACCACATTTGGTACTTTTTCCACAGCCCATTTCCAACCCCCATATTTCTCCTTCTCAGAGTATTGATCTTCTACCTGGTTCTATCCAACCTCATTGTCACATTTATCGTCTTACCTAGCTCCTCTCATTTCACCTTTTCAAATGTCCTTCCCAATTTCCATTTGCAATGCTGCCAGCAATAACCAAAGGGTTCTGTTGTCCTTTTCTCCTTTCCAGACACAATGACCAAACTGCAATCATTCCCTCATCTCTCTGACCACAGAACAGCAAATTGAAATGTAAACAGTAAGAATTCTTCATAGAAGAAGTTCAGACACTAACTGTACAGTCTCCCTGAAAATGCCACTGGTGGAACTGTGTGGCCTGTCATGGAAGCTTATGCACCCATCAGGACCAGCTGAAAGAGGTGAGTATTGGCAAAAGATCCTTGAACCAGAACTTTGCACATACATCGTATTAAGATAACAACTTAAAATTCTTTCATGCTCTTGACAATATATTCACTGTGTACCATTTCCCCTTCTTGTCACCTGTCTAAGATGTCCCTCTAATCTTCAAAATTGAATCTCGGCTCAAACTTCCCAGTCCCTTCCAGCTGTTTTCTCTGAACTACTGAGGATTTTATTATCTGTGCTGACTTTTTGCTCCTTGCACCACTGGTTCTATGGGATTGAACTGTTAAACACAATGGTAAGTTTTGTATGTATGTATGTATGTATGTGCATATATACAGGGTGTGGCAAAAGTAGGTTCACAGTTATTCCTATGGAAAATAATAAAAAATAATAATACAATAATTAATAAATAATAATATAAGAATAAACTGTTTCATGTACTCACAACTGTAAACCTACTTTTGCCCCACCCTGTATATGTGTGTGTGTGCCTATATGTATGTATGCACATTTTAATATTTTGCTTTTCACTTCAAGAAAGTTGCTTGAAGGCCAAAATCCCATTTCATACTTCTTTGCAATACATATACAATCAATTACATTTGATTGGTATTTTTTTTTAAGCAAAGATATTTTATTGCCCTAGTTTTAGCATAATCTGGGGAGGATAATATATTTTTCAAAATATGAATTAAATATCTTTTAATCCTCCTTATAATCATAGTGAATGTGTATCCGTTAAATTTATGTTCAGTTATTTTTTTTAAACAGGCCAAAGTAACAGTAGCTTAGAGAGGATAAAGGCTTATTTCTCTCTCACATAACAGAGGACTACAGGTTGGAGTGCAGGCTTGGTAGGGCTGCATCACAAGGTTGTTTGGGTTCCAGCTTCCTCCCTCCCTCCCTCCCTCCCTCCCTCCCTTCCTTCCTTCCTTCCTTCCTTCCCTCCTTCTTTCTTTTGTTTTATGTATTGATTTTTTGAGCTTGAGACAGAGAAAAGAGAAAGATCAATTCACTGCCCCACTCATCCATTCATTCAGTGAAAGGTCAATTCGCTGCCCCACTCAAGCATTCATTGGTTGATTCTTATATGCGCCCCAACCAGCATCGAACCCCTAACCTTGGCATATGGGTGAGGGGACACTCCAACAAACTGAGCTACCCAGCCAGGGCCCCAGGGTTTTTTCTACCCAGCAGTTTCTCAGTCCTCTGGGTGAGGTGTCTACCTTGTGGTAGAGATGGCTGCTCAAACACAATACGTAACGGCAACATATTTGCCTGCAGCAAAGACAGATAATTGAAGAAGCACATACTCTCCCCTAAGAAAATATTCCAGAAGTTTCACAGGCCAGAATTTATTCTCACAGGCACACCTAGGTATAGGGGATGCTAGGAAGTATAAGGGTAGAATGGATACTAGGTCAATTGCTCTTCTTTCTAGAGGGAAAACATTTCTTTCTGCATATCTATGTATTAGCACAACTTACATGGTCAGTCATAACCAAACAATCATTTGCTGAAAGAAAATGGAGTCACTGCATGAATAATTTTCCCTCTCTTTTGGCTTGCCCTATGACCTGCTGTAGAATAGGGAGAGAATCTCTTATAGTCATGACTGCAAACACCTCTTCTTCAACAGAAACTTGCAATGTGTTTACAATCACATCTCCCCCCAAATATTCCCAATCTTTTTCTCTAGTGGCATGATTTACCACCTTACCACCTGACTTCTTAAGGAGCCAGGCCCTTTTTGTCTTCTCACTACCTGAAATTAAAACAAACTTGAGATTTCACAGATATCTTTTCATAAAATTAAACAGAAATTTAACTTTAAAAGTTCATCATTCTTATCTTTTGCCTTAACGTTAAGGTCTAAGTCCATCCTTTATAATAGTACATTGTTTATAGCTCTAAAAGAAATGGGTATAACACTCTTTCAATGGATTGTTGCACTTATATTTTTTTGACTACTCCAACTCCCCTAATATAGACTCATTCTCAACAGCAAATAAACTAAGTACCTCGGTCCATTATGTACTCAGTGTGACCAAACTAATAGCAATTTCCATAAAAACCAATCTAAGAAGTGAAAAAGAAAAGCACACATAAGGTGTGCCTTACACACACCATCCAGCTTCAGCTGGATTCCCCTTCATTCCCTCTTCTGCCTTCTGGTTTGGTTTCAGTCCTGCTGTCAGAACTCACGTGCATGGTTTCTCATGGTGTCCTCAATAGTTGGAAATCATAATTAGTATAAGGCACCTACCTTTCAAAGCTCTTTTGCAGAGATATTTCAAGATATTATTAAACAAAGGACTATAAGGCATATTTTCTCTCTATACACTCTAGAATTTTAATAATACTAAATGCTTGCTCTAACATTTTTGCCTTTTTTGTTAATATATAAAGAGCAAAATCCAGAGGTAAAACATGTTTGTTTCTCTTAATCAGTATATTCTTAATCCTTTCCTCTTTAGAGCTTTACAGAAGAACCTTTTGGGAGCTGCTTTGCTGCTTAGCATTTAGGCCGAGGCTATCCAGGCAGCATGGGCTATTTATTTCCATAGTTTCTATATTTAGCACTTGGCTTTGTTTACAGTTTCCCCACCCCCAAAAACTTTAAAATTCCCTTTTCTCTAGCAGGTTTGTATCCTCCATCTCTCTCTCCAGCAAGCTTGCCTTCTACCTAATTCTGCATTTTCTTCTTGAGCTCTCCTCCAGGGGACTCCCGTCCTACCTCTTTGACTTCTTTCCGGAGAGGAATGAAATTGCCCTTTGGAACTTGAAGAAGTCTTCTAGGGACGCAACCACTGCTGCTGACCCTTTCTTTGGGGGAAGAAACACGCTCCTAGTCCTCTTCCCCAGCCAACTGTCTGGTGCAGTTGGAGCTCCTGGGATAAGAGAATGCTTTTCACCCCAAAAGGCCATGGGTTTACTTAATGGGTCAATCATAAGTGAACGTTAGTTATATTTTAAGGCAGGTTAAGAGTTCTGAGACAAAATTCCACTTGTCACTGCCTTGATTAATGTAACAACATAATACAAGATTAAGAAGGTGTATGTTTAATAGTTCGAATAATCACTAATCATTACTTTGGCAAAAGATGCAATGTGGGCTGTGTAAACTAAAAAGAAGAGAAATTAGGAAACATTATAAATTAAATCTTTATTATGCCAAGGGTCTTGCTCTGATACACATTCCTCATATTTCATTCTTATCAATGAGCAAAGAACAATGAGCAAATACCATTCTTAAAATGTCAAAGTTACAGTAATTAATTATTCAAGACTTGAAAATAAGATTGATTTAATTATATCAAGTGTATGACTTCTATCATGAATAAATATAAAAGATTGAGTTGTATAATCAAGCAAAACTGAGGAGGTACATGGAAGAGTGAAATTTGTCCACAGACAAAGGTTAAAATTAGTCAGACCCATGATTATGGGATAACATTTTAAACAGTTTTAATGTCTCCATCTTTATAATATCAGGCAGTGATATTCACTGTTGTTTTCTTTTTAAAACATAATAGAAGCCTGGGACACTTTTAAACTTCTTTTAAAATTTGTTATCCTGCCATGATCTACTGTCAAACATGAATATCCTTGTTCTCCCAAATTTATATCAGGACCATTCTTAATTTCACCAAGACTCTTCAAAGTAGAAACTGTTACAGGAGAAACTCTCAGAAACTTGGTTCTTCTTGCCAATGCAGTAAAGGATTACAGAGGCTATTAGTGTGCAAGCAAAGTTTATTGGTGATCCATCTCATGGAACAGAACGGGCCTAGTTAAGGCGGGGGTTGGGGGTGAAAGGCATAGGTTCAGGGCACAGCAGGATACAGGCAGCAAAAGTAAGGGCGCCCAAAGGCCTGGGTGGCAAGCACGTGTATGGCCAGAGAGCCAAGAGAGCCAAGAGTGACAAACCCAATAGCCCTTTGTTCTGAGGACTTACATAGTTAGCGGTATAGCAGTGAAGAAGTTACATGTGGATTAACAGGTAAAGACGGTGCCAGCTTTCCGGGGGAGGATGGCGTGAATACCCAAAAGTGTTAATGGGCTTCTTATTCTGGGCACTATGGCCCTTTCTGGCCTTTCAGGCCTTGAGGTGAAAGCATAGTTGAAAGGCTTTCTTTCCCAGATAGTGGAGACGATACATAGAATTTCAAGGACTTCCCTCCTCTCATGCACGTTTCCCGTGATGTTGGGACACCTGGCAATATTATCAAACCAAGCTTAGGACTGCTGAGTTAGCGGGTGAGACATGTTTCCCTCCTCCTTGCCTTGGTTTGTTATCTATCCTACCTGACAAAACCATGCCATCTTCTCTCCTCTGCTCTTTTAGATGCTTGAGGAAGACTTTACTGTAAAAGTCTGACTAGAATTGGGGGCAAGGAAAATGGCTATATCATGAAAAGAATGTTGTCTTTGTTTTGCTGAATACCTTTACTCTCCTTTGTGCTTGAAAAGGTCTTACGGAAAGACCTGGCTTTTGCTCAGCTCACTTTCAGATTCTCAAAAGATCAACATTTCTCCATAGGGAGCAACTTTGCTGCCCACTGCTCCCCTCTCCAGCCCTAGACATTTGACAAAGTCTGAAGACTTTTTGGTCTGTCAATCTGGTTGGGTGCTACTGGCATCTCACGGGTAGAGGCAGGGGGGTTGCTGAACATCTTCCGATGGCCAGGGCAGCCCCTGCAACAGTGGGAAGGACAGGTACACTGACCCCAAAGGGGTTCCGGTCAGGCAATTGATATTATCTGCTACTCAAGACTTCCGATTTCACAGGCCTGAAGAGGGAAGCTGTTGTTAACTAGTATGTTTATAATTAAAAATACACTATTTTAAACATCCTGATTAATTGTCAGCTCCTTTTTAGGTATAGCAACATTCCCCAATATTCACCACGAACATCAAAGTTCTAAATCCATGCTTTGTCTCCTAACATGAACAATATATAATGTCAATCAGGCACACAAATGGGTGAAAACACAAAAGTAAATAAAGAGTGAAAGGAATTCAAGTTTCAAGCTGAAATCCTTTTCAAATCCTTCAAACACATGTGTCCAGACATAAAAATCCTCAGAACAAACAACCCAGCTCATTCCTTTTTCTTACTAAGGCGCAGTGAAGAGCTAAAGGGAAGTTGACTTTGACCATTTTAAAGCTTCTTTATTTTTCAAAAACTCTAAAAATATGGAGAGTGAGCATACAATGTACCAAGAATGCTAAAAACTAAATGTCAGCATGCTTGAAGGAGCTTTCTGCTTTTACTCGCCCTAAGTCTTTACAAGAAGAAAGCAAAGATCATTAAGGAACACAAATTCCTTTCGGCATACCAAATCTGCATCAGCTGTGCCCACATTTACCAACCCTTGTATCTCCCTCTAACTGTGCCTAAATGTTCAAACCTTTGCCTGAAGCAAATACCTTCTCCCTCCCTCGCACACATTCCTATAAAAGCCACACAAAACAAAAACAGACAAGTTACAGACAGTTGTCTTATTTACCACCTGATTTTCATCGTGCTTAACAAGATTCATTCTAAGGTCTTGGTAGCCCTGCTTTGGGAGTTGAACGAAGTTGGGGTGGGGACCAGGAGAGGAGACACTGTAGAGGACATTTTGGGACAGGGGGACTGAGTGTGCAGAGAGAGGGAGGTGTAAGCGTTTATGAATGACTTCCTCAGGGCTGGCTGGAACAGAGGCACCACAATGCCAGGAGTTGAAGCTGGGGAGGAAGACCGACACCACAAAGTGTTCAAATGGCATCAGAACTACAAGAACTTGGGTGTGAAAGGGCATGAATTTACACAGAGAAAGCCAGAGCATCATGCAATGAGGAAATCAAACTTTAGCTCAGATCCCATAAATAAAGTGCCTGTTCCCAGCCAAGAGAGGGGAATAAAATGTTCCCATTGGAACTTATGAGCAAAGAAGAAAAGGGACTAAGGACAGGGTGCCCAGCTGACGCAAACTACACAACCAGACAAACCCACAAAGTCCGTCTCGGGTTGATTAGTGAAGCTGGAAGCCACATCTGGCAGTGCATTCTGGAGGCAAGTCAAGCCTCTTTATGGACTGCACTTGGAGTATTTACAGATTCAAAGAAAAAGAATTAGGACTAAGAGCCCCACAACAAAACAAACATCAGCCGCAACAAATAACCCTTGCAACTAGCAGCCTGGAAAAGAAATGGCACTGAGTCTCACAGAAGGGAATAAGCAAAACTATGGCAGAGCAAAGAGAGGTTTGGGCAGAAGAGAAAGGGGCAGCTTCTCTTGCTGACATGGCCAGTTTCTCAAGACATTGGATGTGGGGGTTGACAGAAGAATTCTGATGTATATAATATAATGAGTTCGTAGTTGGTATGAGGTCTTACTTATGGATTACTAAAAAGTTTGTAGACATCACTCTATAGTGTATGTTTATTCATTCTGAACAAATGCTTTTGCTGTCTGCATAAGGTCTTAAAATAAAGAATCACTTAAGGTGCTGATAAATAATACAGAGATGTGCACTGGTAGGACTCTCTCTCATAACAGCCATTAGAGAATAAGAGAGAAAGGCCCTGGACAAAATACTATCTTAGGGATGCTTATTTCTAACTGTTAGAGCATGCCAAAGAGTCTAGAAGTATGTTAAATGGCCCATTTGATGTCATCAGTAGCTTTATAAATAAGGTAAGAAAGTGTACAAAATCATCGTTTTTAGAATTTTAAGGATAACTCTAGTGGTAGTGGAATAACAAGGCAGAGTGAGCAGTCAGGGACTCCTACAGTAACCTAGCATAATGGTTCTCAGAGTGTGGCGCCCTGTCCAGCAGCAGCAGTGGCAACAGCATCACCTGGGAACTGGTTAGAAATGCAAATTCCTGGGTTGCATCTGAGTCCTACAGAATCGGAATGTCTTGCAGTGGAGCCCAAAAATCTGTGTTTCAACAAGCCCCCCAGCCCCGGGGCAGGGATTGATGCAGACTCTGAGTTGGGAACTGCTGACCTGATGTTGCTTTGCGATGTATGATCTGGTGGACCAGTGGCATCTGGCATCGCCTGGGAGCTGGTTAGACATGCAGAAACCTTAGACCCCCCCCACCCCGGACCTATTAAGTCAGAATCTGTGTATTATCCAGAGCCCAGGTGCTTGGTACATTAGAAAAGCTGGACGAGAGGAGGAATAGCAAGACCCTAAAAGAGGGAGTCTCTCAGGAAATGGGGAGGGGGTGCAGACTGGAGGAAAATTTGGGGAGGTTAATGCACAGCTCTGACACTGCTGGTAATCCATTTATATAAAACTACCCCGCAGACACCACATGGACTGGGTTTACTTAGTTGGAACTTGAGGGTCCCCAGGGTCAACAGTAGCTGAATAATAAAGACTTTCACCCTGTGGGGCTCCACATGGACCTCTCTAATTGCTCTCTTCCCCAAAATGTAAACATTTACAGGGTTATATATGAGGTCATTAATATAACACTTCCAATGAGTTTTGGGTCTCTTTTTTGGGGAACAGCAGGCTGGAGCCAAGGGTACCATGGGAGCCAGCTAAGAAGCTGAGATGGGATTTGATAAAAATGTATTAGACCCAGTACAGGGTTTATTCACAGGGTGGCTCAGGGCTATGCAGGCTTGCCAGCAACAGATCAACAGTTTACAGGAGTGCTGACAGGCTGAGAGAGTGTGAAGAAGGCAAAGATCAGCCTGGGACAGAACCCAGCAGGTGAGAAACACCTGCTGTCTCTAGCCATAAAATGTGGTCCAGCCCATTTCCCTTCCAAAAATCCGTGAAGGCCTTAGCTTTGAGGATTAAGTGGAGAGTCAAAGGAAAGAAAATAGAGAGCAGCTCATCTTCTTCCTTATTTTGTTTTAAATTGGGAACTATTTCCAGTTTATCCCAGATCACTGATTCATTGACAAACAAACATATGTCTTGTATCTATAAACAAGGTTTAGAGACGTAAATTCTTACTATAAGGCTTACACAAGACTTACAATGCAACTCATTAGTAATGAAAACTCAATGCAAATAAGATGAATATTTCACTGCGTATGATCCATTACTTCTTTGAGTCACCACAAAGCCAAACCTTGAAATTCTCAGTGCTCCAGAGGGAACATAAAATGTTAGTTCTCTCCAGTTGGTGTCACTGAAGATACTCTGTCCCTGTGTACTCTCTGAAAGTACAGGAAAGCAGCAAAATTCCGTGGTTGTTGCCTCAGTGATTTTTATCACAGGTCTGGAGTCAGAATAGCCAGGTCTAAATCCTCACTCTGTAACCTACAGCTTTGGGACCAAGTGCAAGTTATTGAACTTCACTGTACTTCAGTTTTTCTCTATGTAAAATAAAGATAATAGTTCCTACTTTATAAGGTCATCATAAATATTAAATGAACTAATGTATGCAAAGTACTTAGTGCAGGAAATAGCACGTAGCAGGTCATCAATAAATGTCAACTATCATTATTGCCAAAGGTGCAATTCGATAGTTACAAACTGTCCCATGAAAGGTTAACATGTATATTAATAAATGAGAATGTGAGGCATGAATGAGTGCTGTTTAAAAAAAAAAAGGAAGAAAGTGAGGGGAAGGCATAAAGGAAGCAGCTTTGGTCCGGACAGTCCCGGATGGGAAGGCCACGCAAGCAGGTTAAATGCACGAGGAGAAGCAGCATTGCCTTTGTGATCTGGAAGAAGAGGACTCCGAAGCCAAATGCAGCAAAATGGTGCTTTAGAAACTGCAAAAAGAGAGAACGTCAAGAAAGAAGTTGCCCATCAGCCATGTGAAGCGACGCTGAAGGGCCAAATGAGATGAAAACTGATGACGAGATACCAGACATTAGTGTGGTGAGAGCTTTTCAGCAGTGTGCTGAGAGGAGAGCAGGGCGGAGCAGGCAGAGACTGCAAGGGGAGGCCGTTCTCTAAAAGGTTCTGCTGTGAAAGGGAGCAGAAAAACCTGGGGATGTGTAGCTGATACTGACTTCATGTTGGTAAAAAGGAAGTAACATGAGTAAAGGCATGGAGAAGAGAAGCATCTAGATCAACATGCCAGGGCAGTGATCATGGTGGGACAGGGCGAGGAGAGAGGTCCACATGCAGGCGTGTGAGACCTTAGCATAACGTGAGACACAGCAGGGGATGGGTGTGAGGGGCCAGCCTGGGTCACTGGCATCCTGCCTGAACACTGCAAGATGAAGAGCTTGAAAGAAAGCAGCTATTAGATGACATCGCTTAAGATTGAAAAAAAACAAACAAACAATGACCTTTCTGTTCCAGGACTCACTGTTGAAAATGGGAAAGGCACCCTAGACATCTATGACATCATAGGAACATCTGGGATGAAGAATAATAGTGTTTGGGTGCCTGGCATGTGCTGACAATTCATTTACAAAGGGGAGATACTCTTTTATGTGTCAAAACTAGAGTTCAAGAGTATATTAAAATCCTTGAAAATGCGTAACAGAGACCTATATTTAGCAAATGATTCTTAAAACATAATTCTTATCCTAGGAAATGTGAAATAGGAAATCAAAAGAGCCCAGAACAACCTGGCAGGAACTTTAATGTCTGCGGTAGAAATAGTCCACATGTCATCTTATTATTTCTGAGTGATACTTTGAGGCTGAGCCTTGAAAAGGGAAGGAGTTTTGACCAGAATTCTTAAGGCAGTTCCAAAGACAGTGTTTAACCGGAGTTATCGTTCAAGTAGATACAGAGGCATGGAAAGACAATATGTAAGAAGTTCAGCAGTAGAGGCCACGCTGGGAATAGAACGGTCAGCATTTACTGAGCATATATTATGTGCATCAGAGCCTGTGCAGGGCCCCCTTCAAGCCTTAACAGTTGCATTAACTTTTTAATGTTCATAGCATTCTTATCCTCATTTTACAGACAAGGAAATAGAAGCTAGGAGATAAGTAACTTGCCCAAAGTTACTCATGAACTTGTTATTGAGAAAAGTCATGACGACAAAGCTTCAGTGAGAAGAGAACCAACCATTAAATCATCAAAAACAGGACAGAGATTTTGTGAATCTGGATAAATGCAGTGTGGGTGTGGAGAGAGAGCAAGCAGAGATGAGGTCAAGGTGCAGGTGGGCTGAAAGCCAGTCCCAGAATTAATTCTGTAGCACAGCCAGTCTGCCGATGGTGTAACTCTTAATGGAAGGTTGGCAGGCATCAGTGGGCTGAAGTGGGGATCTGGGAGCAAATGAGCTCGTTCTGCTGGAAGGTGGAGGATGAATTACCTCTCCAGTGCACTGACTCTATAATTGCATTGCCTTCCATCCCAGACCAACGCTCTCTCCTACTTCCTCCAGCTCAGTAATAAATAAGATTGAGGAACAATCCACATAAGGAGCAGGTGACAGCTTATCACTGTGATCAAGACCATCTTTTTTTCTCGCAGGCACTACCGGTCAGAGAGTGAAGTGACACAGACAATCTGGGAACCAGTTTTGGAGTTTCTAATAAAGTGAAATAGATACCCACACTGTGACTCAAATCCATTCCTAAGTAACTACCCAAGGGAAATAAAAACTTATGTCCACAAAAAAGACCTGCTCAATATTGTTAATAGGTGCTTTAATCATAATAGCTCAAAACTAAAAACAACCCAAACGTCCATCAATTAGAGAACGGACAAATTGTGGTAAACTCACACACAAGAATACTTCACATCAACAAAGGAGTGACTCAACATGTAGCAACATGGAAAAATCTCAAAAACATGAATGATGAGTGAAAGAAGCCACACACATAAAAATATGCCATGTGATTTCACTTAGATGAAGGGCATGAATAGGTAAAACTGAGCTGGGAGAGAGGACACTAGATGCCTCTGGTATTCATGTGTGCAGAGGCAGCGAGGAGAGGCATCTCCTGGCAGAGGGCAAAAGAGAACTTTCTAGGATCATATTCTATCTTGATCTACCCTATAGTTACACAACTGTAGATATGTGTTAAAATTCATTCAGTGATGTATTTGAGGTCTCTACATTTTACTGTGTATAAACAACATCTCAAAAGAGAACTTTAACGTTTTAAAAAAGATGTTCTAAATGGTCCTTGTTCTGGTATCTGGGTGAAGTAAATCTCTTTACTGATGACCTTGAAACTTATTGCCTTGTCTCAGTTCTGCTAATGAGGCCCGGGGCCACCGCCACACATCACCAAAACAGGGAACCCACGCCAGGGCTGCACTTTCTACTCAACCATTATTCCAGGACTGTATCACTTTACTGCTTTCTCCAGAAAGAGCTTATTAATACAAAGACATACATGCCATTTACCCTAACAAAATAATTATGATGCTAGAGCTCCGTGGGCAGGAAATGCTCCCACAGAGAAACAGGACAGTACTTGAGCTTTCCCTTATGATGTGCTGAGCTCCATGAATAATTAACATGCCCCTCATTGTTAAAAATCCTGCGTTTAAATTTTTTTGAATCATGTAAATGTATTACCTAGTACTCAAATTTAATACATTTAAGTATATGAAAATAGAAATAAAGAGCCTCTGTTGTTTCTTTAAACTGTGCATCGCTCCCGAAGGACTACCACATACATCACTGGCCCGCCAACATCTCTAGCTCCTCGGGCACCAGAACCCTGGTCGCAGGCCCCTGATCAGGCATTGGCCACCCTTATTGCATTGCTCACCTTCGCTCCAGCTCTTACAAGAGGCCACCATGTGCCGACACAAGCAGATCTCCTCCTTGCGAACAACTTTGTGGTTTGAGATGACAGAAACTCACTCTTATTCATTTAACTCCTCTTTTCCATCTTGCTTATAGAAAAAAACATACTTAAAAGAGTAAATACTAAGTCTTAAACACAGTTTGCTAAGAAAATAGGCCTCTTAGAAAAGAAATTACGTATCTGAATTAACTTCCCTCTTCAGGATGATAAGGAACACCTCAGGCATTAGGGGTAATTTTGCTAAATAAATAAATAAATAAATAAATAACAGACTCAAACCAATATTGAAACTCAAGTATCCTTTAGTTTTAGCAAATGTCATAAAATTATAGTTACGAGGTTTTAAAAGTCTCAAATGTGTCTTACAAGTGATACTTTCAGTTTAATTTCATGAAATTGGAGATTTCAACAGATGCCTTGTTTCAAAAACAATTCCATAGATAAGTTAAAATTTACAAAATGCAGCGTGAATGCTCTCAAAGGCTAAGAAATGAATATTTTCAAAACTAAATCATCACTAAATAGGAAAAAGGTACTCTACTGTTAACAAAGTGAAACCCACACTTTGACGTAAATTTAGATATCTTATTCAGCATTATCCCAATAAATTTTCCCAAAGTGGTTATAATAGTTGAGATTGCCACCTTGGGAGCCAGACTGACTAGCTTCAAATCCCAATTCCACCACTTATTAGCTGGGTGACCTTAGTCATATTACTTAATTTCCTTGTATCTTCTTTTTCTATAAAATTAGATAATAATAATGACTATTTCATAGGTCTGTATTTTAGATTAAATCATTTAACACATACGAAACCCATAAAGCAGTGCTTAGTATATAAGCTCTTAGCTATTGTCACTTATTGTTATTTTTATTCTGGTACCTTCTATTAGAATTACAATGTATGTCATTTAAATAGAATTAGTATGGAAACTTTGACCAACAAAAAAAATCTTAAAATTTATATACATATTTTTCTTTTTTTAAAAGATTTAATTTATTTAATTTTAGAGAGAGGGGAAGAGAGGGAGAAAAAGAGGGAGAAACACGCTGTTGCGTGAGAGATACAGCAATAGGATGCCTCTCTCACACACCCCCAACTAGGGACGGGTCCTGCAACCTGGACATGTGCCCTGACTGGGAATTGAATCAGCAACCGTTTAGTTCACAGGCCAGCACTCAACCCACTGAGCGACAACAGCCAGGGCCACATTTTTGTAAATAAAGAAATATGAAACCAGTAGAAGTTAAGGACTACGACATTTGCTTTGAACATTCAAATAAGAAAAGTTATAATCATAGTGTTGCAGACTATTTTAGAAAAATAACAGAAAAAGAGAAAAAAGAAATAACTGATAATAGTGAAACAGTAAATGAAACACTTATGTGTTAATCAACATTATTTTCCATAGATGTATATGTAATGAGGATAAAAGAAAACCTTCAAGTTATAAGGGAACTTAAAAGTATTTTATCCCAACCCAAGGCAAGCAACCATTCTAAGCATCCCAGGACTAGTATCACATAGGAGCCTATTAAAAAGGCATAATCTCACACCTACTGAATCAGAATCTACATTTTACCAAGACCTCCAGGGGATTTGCATACATATTAAATGTGGAGACAGGCTGGCCTATGCTATTTCTAATCACTGATACTCATGGCAAGCTCACTACTCATGAGGCAGCTGTTCCACTACTAGAAAGTCCCAATATTTAGCATCTCTTTATTATATGGAGCTCAAATATGCCTCCCAGTTTAAGAAAAAAAATATATAAATATAAATATCCCATTTTAAAAATATACATGATATAAAATATGTATATAGGTTTACATAGAAAAATTTTTGGAAAGATAACACCCAATTGTTGACACTAGTAAGGAATTCTTAAATGTGTTGTTTGAATTTCTGACTGTGATTACTTTTTATTTACCCTTTAGTCTTACTTCTGTCAGCTGGAAACTTCAGGATGAGTTTTTACTAATTTTTCCTTAGAGAGCTGAAAATAGCTTCCTGCCCCTCCTTAGACTTCTCCTCTCCAGGCTAAAGGTTCCAAATGTTCCCATTGGCTCCTGCTGCTGTACCACCCTTACCTCCCCCTCTGGATTCCTCCAGTTTACCAGCAGGTCCTGAGAAGAAGTACCGGAACTCAGTTCTCCCTGACCAGCCCTATTACAAGCAATCAGTTGATCTCCAATAATGCTTTCTTCTTGACTAATGATAACGCTTCTTCATTTTAAAATGTCATTTTAAAATTCATTGAAAAAAGTATTAAGTTACATAAATTATACTAATGTTTTCTTTTCTGAGATGACCCGCATTATTGGAGACGCTAGGAATATCCCTGCAATGGCATTAATTGCACAGAACTCAATATTCACTTCTAAAGCAAAAGAGAATAACTGTCATGTGTATAGTGTTGGAAGGAAGACAATACAGCAGCACTAGGCAGTTCTTAAGACAGGAGGGAAACAAGCCCTGATGGAGGGAAGATCTGCTTATGTGCCCATGAAACACTTGAGTGTAGCCCACTGGGACCATTGTGAACTGCAAGTTGAGCCCTTACAGATAAGGTGACAATTGATAGATTACCCAGAAAATAAAAATAAAGAACATGGCTTTAACGGGAACTATTTTGAAGTGGGGGATGGAAGGTTACAAAGAGGTAGGTAGAAATTTGTGTTAAAAATTATCCTTTATTATGGTTCAGTAGCAAGGCAACCCAGAACAGAGCAACACAACACATCAGCCTGTCATGAACAGGTTGTGGCAGGTGTGCCTTCTGGCATACCTGGATGAAGCCAAGACCCTACCTAGCTGGTCGTATCCAGGACCAAGAGGCCTGCAAATATCTTCTATTTTTCCTGTGTATGTTGCGACACCCCCTGTACCCTACAACATATTTATACAGGTGGGGCAAAAGTAGGTTTTCGGGTGTTCCTATGGAAAATAATATAATAATATATGTATATATACAAATGCATACATACTGAGTAGAGCAAAAGTAGTTTACAGTTATGAGTATGTGAAACAGTTTATTCTTTTATTACTTATTAATTTTATATATATATATATAAAAGAAATTTAGAAACACTGGCATAAAAGATATTCCTTTTCTGTCAACTTCTGAGACTATTTTGAAAGCATATGTTATAGCAGTGGAGCAAAGAAAACATTCTCCAGGCAACAGGGAAAGACATTTATAGTGAAGCACTGATGGGCAGCCCACCATTCATTAAGACTTAGCACTGCATTAATCTGCACTGACACCACTTGGTACAGAAATAGCTATGGGTATGGGAGAATTGATGAAGTCTTTGTAATTCAATGTCTGCACTTTGAGTCACTTGCAAAGGGCACCTGAGAATGTCCTGCAATGGCATATCAACCTTGATACAAGGACTTAAGCAACCATGCATACAAAAGCATGGGGTGGAGGTAAGTATGGGTTATAGGCTAGCTTAGGGCATGGAAAAGGAACAAAAGAAAAAGAGATCACATAGAACCAGAATGACCACAGAAGAAAAAACTTGGACCTATATCAAGATAGTAACATTTCCTTAAGTCACTGCTGGCAGAGGTTACCAATTCTTTGTCAAGAAGGGACTGGAATTAAAACTTGAACTATTGAGTTGGCGATAAATATTAACTTTAGTTTATTGTTTTTTAACCAGTTATTCATCCAGCCAATAAACCAATAATATATAAATATATGGATCAGTACATCATGCCACTCAGTAAATTATTTCTGATTTATTTATTACATTGTATGGTTTCCAATATTGTTAACAAGGTATTTTTGTCACATTTATGAAGTCTTGGGAAGGAAAGGAATATTTATATTGAGCACTGGCAATATATCAGAGATTGTAACAGATGATTTAATGTATATCATTCCATTTAATGCTTATAAACCTATGAAGTAGGTGGTATTACTCACACTTACAGATGTAGGAGCTGAAGCTTAGGAAGGTTCATTAGCTTGCCCAATACCACACACTATTAACAGAAAGATCTAGCTGTAAAGCCAAAGTTTTCTATTGCACCCAGTGTTTATTCCACCACAACAAGCTACCTGAAAACCAAGAATTTTGTTGAGAGCATGTGCCATGAATGATGTATCTGGGAAATAGGACTCTACCAGAGTAGGGGCTAGACAGTATCTCTACCAGTTCAAGTGAGCTACTTTGGTCACTGATATTATGCCACAAGAGATAATGTTTGTTATGAGATAAACATATGATTTATAAATTCACAAAATTTTCTGGCTGATATACATTCCACTTAAGTTCTATCTATTTTGGGGTATAGTTAGGTTTTTCTACATTAGCCTGTTTACTAAGAACAAATAAACTCTCATTGACATCAGCATATTTGCTCAACTCTACAGGAGAAACTGGGAGAGAAGGCATCTGGGAAAGCAAGTGTCAATGCATCAGCATAAATCCATCCCCACTGTTGGAAAGCAGCCCAGAGCATAAGCCCCACTGACAGTAAGTCAGTAGAATCATGTTCATTTAAATACCAAGGGCAGCATGAAAGATGGAAGCAAGGTCAAATGCTTTGTGTGTTCTTCTGCCAGTTCAGCAGCCAGAAATTCTAGGGCCAAGAATAGAAACCCAGCACCCAACCTCACCATCCAATTCATGGTTTTGAATCATCTTGTTTTATGGAAGAGGAGAGAAAGGCCCGGCAAAATTGGCAGTTAAATAGCAGACATGAGTCCCAAACCCACGTCTGTTCATTCTTGGGCCAACTGTCTTATCTGTGCTGCTTTCATATGTGTGTTAGTTTATATCGCATAATTCTATACAGTGAAGTGGTAAAGCCACATGAAGAAACACAAAAGTCTACAGAGTATCTTTCTGGAAGCTTCCAATCTTTCCTATACCTAAACATTACAACTTTATAAGGTAATTCCTCCAAACTGAAGGTGTGCACATCATCTGTGCACACTTAGGCTTATTTCTTTAATTAAAAAAAAAAACAAAGAAAACCAAAAAATGAACATTTTACTGAACAAACTCCTTGTTTAGGCTCAAAATATTCTAGAGGCCCCTCTTCTAGTTGGGCGCATGATAACCAATGACGTAATAGTTTGATGGAAGTGGACAGTACACCTTGGTGATTTCTGTCAGAAAGATGGGGCATGAAAAACTGCTCCCATCAGGGTGGCACAGACGTGCCCCAACACCAAAGCCTGGTGAAAGGCATAAGCCTGCCAACAAAGGAGGCTTCACCTGCAGCAGATTTGTTTTTAAAGAATTTCTAAATGTCAGCTTTAGGTGACACACACTACTGATTCTAACATGGAAAAAAATTCACGTGGATTTAGTCTCATTCTTTCAGGATATAAATGCTGACTTGAGAATAAGATGTTGGGCATAATATTCCAAAAGCAAGTGTCTGTCTTCAAAACATCCTTCTCTGATAGAACCTTAGATATGGGTTCTTGAACCAGCTCCTAATTTCAGTTATGCAAGATTTAGAATCATCTTGAGGTCAAGCAAAACCCCCCTGAGTAATTTTGACTTTGTTTATTTGTTTTATTGATCACATTGGCAGTATAAATATCTTTAAATATGTATATACATGTAAATCTGCTTATATCTGTGCCTATGCAAGGATGAAATTCCTGTTAGTCAACTGTTTTGACCTTCAAAAAATGGCTATTTCATAGTTTTCAGCATCATATATTTAAGAAGTGCCTAACATATATTAAATATGCAATGTACGCTAAAAACCCTACTTTATGCCCTGAGAGAAGATGACATCATATTTTCTACTTCTCTCCTTCACATTTTATTCTATTTTACAGCCATCTTTATGACAGAGCAAAGGACCAGGATGCTGTTATCACAACCAAAGAATGTTCCTCATCTCAACCAATAACAAATACCATCAAAATGCCCAGACATGGTTTTTCAGAACCTGTTAATGCCAATGAATTTGTCCTCAAAATAGACTTGTGGAACACTGCGCTGGCTTTGCAGGAAACTGTTAATGCTATAAAGAAAACAGAAATCCTAAACCTGCCTCTCCTAAAG
This sequence comes from Pteronotus mesoamericanus, assembly GCF_021234165.1. Classification (NCBI taxonomy): domain Eukaryota; kingdom Metazoa; phylum Chordata; class Mammalia; order Chiroptera; family Mormoopidae; genus Pteronotus; species Pteronotus mesoamericanus. Next base: position 27,199,017 of record NW_026555105.1, on the reverse strand, counting down.
AAACAAGAAAGCTCCATACAGTGACATATATTCATCAGAATTGCACAACCAGTCACTGGATATGAAGTATGAGTGCTTGTCTGATGCAACTGCACCAATGAAAAGAGGATAAGGTCACCCAATCCTGTGATCTAGAGCAATATTTGAGAGCCTTCTAAGCAATACTCTATTAATGTAGCATGGCTGTTCTATGGTTATGAAATACAGCTTCTTGAGTATTACATACAAAACTTGGAAGAAGTGTGTCCTTTTTACAATAGTTGAACATACAGCCTCTGGGATCAGATGGCCTGGGTTCAAGTCTTAGCTTTATGCTTAGTGCAAGTTATGTAACCTCTCTGTGCTTCGAAAATGAGAGTAATATCTGCTTCCTTTGGTTGCTGTAATAATTGAGTTAATACAATATAATGATCTAAGTTCAAGGCCCAGCACATGGTAAGCAATTAATAAATAACACCTATTATTATTGATTCAGTATCATTGTTGCCATTCATTCTAAGATCCCATAGTTGTGTCCTACATTTTTATAGCAGGAGAAGAGTTAAGAGAGGGGGCACCTTTAATGAAGTATTTTTTGCTCGAGAAAAGAATTATTCCTGAATACCTTCTTGGTACCTACCTATCCTTTAATCTTGAAATGTATAATATGTCACTATTTACTAACAAGAGGGGAAACTGAAACATAACTCCTTTACAAACATTTAAGTAATGTTTATTTTAATGCATATGTCTGCTGTGTAGGAGACTCCATAAAGTTCGTAAGGCAGGGTCCTCATGAAATTGCACTCTGGTGGGAGCCAGGCTGGAAGTAAAGAGATCTAACTCTAACCTAGAATGTGCTGGGGCATAGCTGAGCATCAGAGAAGTGGACTCCATAAAGGAACCATGGCCCTAATCAAATGAATGTAGTAAGGAAACAATACTTAACAGTCTCATTTTAAATCTGGCTTTGGGCTCCACTAGCAGAAGATCCTGCTGCCACTGGCGGCGTTATCATTGCACACAGGACAAAACAGGGTAGCTTCGGAAAGGAACCTGATCGCTGACATCCCTGGCAGCTGAAAGAAGGAAATGTTCCAGTTGTCTGCACACAAGGGTAAAACCAAAACAATGGCTGCAAGCATGGTGAATAAAAACGAGTCTTATTATTATTATTTTAGGCTGATAAGACAAAACACTGCATATTGTCAAAGACCTGACAGCTTGGGCTGAGTGACTTTCAACCATTTCTAAACACATCTGGTAGAAAAGCAAGTACACATTTTCAAAGTCTTTTCCAAAAGAGGCTGGTATTAGTGTGGGCATATTAAAATTGTTATATAGAATACTGGAAATGAATACAGGAATACAGAATTAAAATTTGTTATTTAAGATCTCCTAAAGCTAACCAATTGAATAACAGTAATAAGTTAGGATCATCACTTGAATCTTGATTTGACATTGGATTGTGAAAATACTGGGACTGCTCAAGGTTAATAGTTTTTCCTTGATTTTGTACCCAGCATAGTACCTTATATGTATCTAATTAGTCCGTTGACTAGATGTTCATTATTAGTTGGTTATAACATAAAAATTATGCTTATGCTTCATTTTCCTTTCTGAGAAATCCCCCCACACCATGGAGTGTTCTAGGAATCTTGGAGCAGCAAGAAATTTCTAAGAGATTTTATTTTGGGGCATACGTTGCAGACCATAAATAGCACTAACTCTAGTACGCTCAAAGTAGCATTTAGAGAAGTAGTTGCTATTGTTTTATATGCATATATACTTATTTAATTCATAAAATTATAATTCCTATGTAACAATGTATATTATACATATATTTGTAAGTCATCCAAAAATCAAGTAATAACAAATAAAACATCCTTATAGAAATGATGTCAAACTAATATTAAAATTAAAATGGAGTGGTTAGGACCACCATTGGGCAATGCACATAAAAAAAAACCTACTAAAAATTAAGATTAGAAAAGCCAACACAATGACAAAAGAAGCTGGCTATAGACATCAGCAACTGCTGCCTCTGCCTCTTCTTTCCATTTTGAGCGCTCTGCAGAAGCAGCAGAATTCAAATCTAAGCTGTGACAAAGGAGTTTAGCAAGAGAAATAAGAGAAAAAGATTTGGTGAACAATATAAGCAAAATTACTTCTAGTCATGTTTTCAAGGGAGTGTGTGTGTATGCATACATATTACACCCATAAAAGCCTCAGAAAAATATCTGGGAACCTAAGTGAACCACAAGTTAATTTAAAAATTGAAGTAGAGAATTATGCATAAAGTAAAACTAGGAAGACCCTAAGCTGATCTATAATAAGCAGGTCTTCTATGGTAGAGACTTACTAACAGTTCCCTAATATCCATGGTACCTTTCTCCTTTTTGAAAAAAGCAACTTCTAAGTGTTGGTGGGACTCTTGGTCACTGAGCTAGACTACATTTCCCACCTCCACTTACAGCTAAGCATGGTCATTTGACTCAGCTCTGGTCGACAGGATGTGAGCATCCATGTTATATTACCACTCCGCATCATGTCTTTGAAAGGAAATTGCTTGCCCTCTACTTTCTTCTTCCCTCCCATGATGTGACCTATGTTCAGCCATGTGAATACTCTAGCACATAGTGGAAACTAGGATACCCGAACAACATCATGGAGCAGGGCCACCGTAAGCTGCCCACTGGTTCAGAACTTAGCATGAAAAATAATAAATCTCCCATCTTGTTTAGATCTTTTGTTTGGGCCCTGTGAAAGTAGTCATGCCAACATTCTGGCAAATAATCTGCTTTTGTTTCAGCATTGCATTTCTGTCTTAACAATCAGGTATATTTTTGGAATACTTCTGGAAGGCCATAGAAATAAAATAAAAATAAGATACCACCTGGCTCTGATTTTTTTTTAAATTTTTTAAAGGAATAGACATTGAGGGTCACTTGGACAGAAGATACAATTAGTAATAGGTACTTTGTGACTTCAAAATTTCATGAGTTAACAGTCGAAATAAGTCACCAGGAAAACTTTGAAGAAGTAGATAACCTACATTGAGAACAATTTTCTCTATCATGAGAAAGAAATATGTTTTGAAAGTGGTTAAATCATAGACCAAAGGAAATCATAGCCCATCATTCCTAGAAAGCTGAAAATTGCCTACTCTGGCCTTCAGCATCATTCTGCTATGCTGTATGATCTTAGACTCACAGCATGGGTGAACACTTAAAAGTTAGATAAATGAGCAACAATATAAAACTATGACCACATAATTTACTCTGTATTAAAATCTATTCTGTAGAGGTCAATATATCACTCTATCATTTCCCAGAAAATTAATACTTAATATCAAGAGTTGGAAAAAAATAGGTTAGGAATTTTTATGAAGTTAGACTCATGTAAACACATCAGTAGATATTTATACTTCTTCCAAGTAGGAACACTTAACAGAGAGAAAAATATTTACTGAGGCAACCCCAAAGGATAAACCTCTTTTAAAAGAATGAACTTTTAATTACTCTTAATTAAATTAGAAAGGTAGGGAGGAGTACTTGTAGCTTCATACAGATTTTCAAAATATTCTAAAGTATCTTGTCCCTTGGAAACAATAGCTTTTCAGTGGGCTACATCCTTTGCACTTCAGGCCAAGGGTACTGCCCTCTGTGGAGCTTCCAAATCCCCATAGGAAAGTCAAGCCTTTCATCTTGTGCTTTCTAGAACTTCCTGAACATTCTGCTTTACCAATTAACCCCGTAATATTTTGTTTACCCACCCTGCTCCCCACTTAATTAGGAATTCCTGAGAACAGCCATAGATGTAGCCTCCTGTATGTTCAAAAGCATAGATTCTAAAAGACAGGCAGGGTTGAATTCCTAGCTGTATTAATCACAGCAGCTTAGTACAGTGTTATATGTATAGTAGTTATTGTAGTCATCAGTTGAATTCAATGCAACAATGAAAAATACATATTTTTTTTCTTGATTTAGAAGTCATCATCTTACTTTTGAATCTACAGTTCTCTCAACCCTTCCTAACAGATAAATAAATTTAAAGGCACAGCTGAATAGCACATAAAAATTAGCAAAAGTATTGCTGAATTAAAATTGTGATATATTAAGTTAGCCATTTTCTTTCAGCAATGACTGATCATGGCATTATGCCAGATGCAGTGGGCTTACCAACATTCATAAGGTTCTGAAATGATGCAAGAGATCATTATTTAAGGTAATGGTTTAAGAAAAAAGTCTGAACATTCCTTAGTAATGCTTCCATCAAGGGGTAGAGTCTAGGCCCCTTCCCTGAATAGTGTCTGCCTAAGTGACTTGCTTCTAACTTACGGAAGCCTATGTCATCAAGGACAGTGCAACCATTGCCTGGTTCTCTCTCTCTCCAGACATGCCTCTTTGGAGCCTTGAGCCATCCAGTAAGATGCCCAGCTATTCTGAATTCTCCCTACTGGGGAGACCACAGGGAGAGGGTAGACAGAGACAGAGAGCAAAGCCAAAGAGCCCCAGCTCTCCCAAACTCCAGATGTTTGTGCCCCCCGCCCCGCCCCCCGCCAGGCTCCTGCTCCAGGCAACAGGAGTGTGAGTGGAGAAGGAAGCCTTTGAGATGACTACAGACCCAGGGACCCTCTGAGTGTGGATTCATGAGAGACTCCAAGGAGTCACTACTTAGCAGGACCTAGGGGACCCTCAGAATCATAATAGATAATAATAACAAATGATTGTTGCTGTTTTACACCACTAGGATTTGGGGTGGCATGTTATCCAGCAACTGAGAATTGGAACATTATGTACCTTGTAAATACATTTTCCTACAGACCTAATACTTAACGTATCCATGACTACATTTTAGAAAGATTATAAAACATGTCCGAAAGAAAAGAATGACTAAATTCTGCAAGTGTGTGTGTAACAAAGCTCATTCTGGCGTCAAATCCCTCTTGGGAACGTGTTTCTAAAGCAATCAGTGAACTGGTTTGAATGAAACTCTTTCTGCTCTGTGGGATGGAGATCTGACTGCAGCAGGCAGCTCTTTTGAAAAGCTTTGCCTGTCGAATGAACACGAGCCGTTCCTTTCAATTCTAACACAATGTGAGGTGTATTTCCTATGTCAGTTCTGCCAAACATTTGACATGTGGTACAGCCCCAAACAATTCAATGCGTGTCTGGTCAGTAACATCTACTTCCTTTCCTCTGATAGACCAAGTGCGCTGCCCACTCAAGCTAGTAAAGAACTCTAGGGAAGCTTTTCCAAATTTACGCCTCCATCTGTCATTTTTAATCCAAAACTTTGGCTGTAAATTTTTGGGCTCTCTCATTTTCTGAGAACTGCCTTGTGTTGATTTAGATAACGGCTCTTCTCTTTTATGACTGATGATCTAATGTTCTTAAAAAACTAATTTAAGAAATGCTTGTAGAATACCTCTTATCTTTTTATTCTATTTTTATAAACATATTCTATCGTGGAATTTAATGAGATTTTTTTTTCTTAGGGGCACCATCTGAGGAATTGTTAAGATTCCACTGTTGTGTATCTACCTACTTTCTTATTTTACACATTATTCCTTAGATGGTGGTATTCTATATACGTTATTCAAAAAACTGCCTTGTTAGGATGGGGCTATGTGACCTGGGAATGCAGGGGGAAAAAGAGAAATGGAGAATGGTAGATAGACAAAAAAAAAAGAACAGAAAAAAAATAAATAAAATAATTAGAATGGCCTCAGTAACCTAATTTTTGGAATATATGATAGATGTCTTCAGTGGGATACCCCTCAAAACACACCCTGAGGCTAGAGTACAAAGATTTTATCTGGGAAAAGTAACCCCAGATTTAAAAAAAAAACAAAACCCTAACTAAAAATTGCCAAAATAAGGCATAGTAAAAAACAGCTAACTGTTGCTGGCAATGGGGTTCAGCCTTGCTGCTAGGAAAATACCTCAGATCCATCCCAACTGAAAGCAGAAGGATTTGGGGTATTTTCCTACCCCAATGTAGTTGGTAGAGTGCTACTTCCACCAACTCCCTGACACTTCCAGCCTGACCAGCACACTGCTGAGACTATTCCTCAGGCCACAGAGATAGCTTAGACAGAACCTCACAAGTACTTGTAACAAGAAGCTAGCAGCAGGGACAGATGCCGAGGGAGCATGGAGGGGCACGGGCATGTTCGCTACTGTGGCCAAAGTCCTCCCACATGCTACACATGTTGTACAGCAGATAGAGCGTGGTAAATGGTGTTGGGCTTCAAGTGGGGATTTTCACTTATTTGGAAACATGTTGGTGACTTGGTAACACCAAATTTTAGACCACGTCCTACTATCAAAGCCATTCTAACTTTGCTGTTGATCCTTTACCAATGGACGTTTTTTATATGGGATTTTTGAGAACTACAGCACACTGATAAAATACTTAAAGGAACTTCTGGCCTCTTTGGCTTCTTATAAAAAGTCTACTGTTCCCATCCCAGGACCCATATCATCCCTCTAGTTTCTTCAAAGTCTCACCTCGCCTCCAGGGCAAAAAGGATATTTATGTAAAAAGTCAATTTTCATTAACATACAGCAAACACAAAGACAGCAGAACATGGAAGTTTAAAAGGAAAGAGGGGACTAAAAACCAAATTTATGAAGCACTTGGAGGGTACTAAGGGGTTTGATGAATTACAATTAGGAGCAGACAAAGGGCCACCTGGTTCAAAAATCTGTTTTGAATCAGAATTTTCTCACATGTATTTACATTTTGCTATAAAAAGGATCAAGTCCATACCCCTACAAATAAAAAAACTCCAAAGAGAATACTGTTGTGAGTTCCTAGTATTGTATGCCATCTTCTTTTGGGCATTACAAAATTAGCTTACTACCTAAATAATGTGTTTCAATTATGTGTGCTAACAGCAGAGTGTAGACTGATGGGTTCATGAGCCAAGACTTGAGGATAACAGAAAAATACTGCAATCCCTATGCTTGCTTCTTTTTCTTTTTTTCGTTTCCTTTCTTTCCGTTTCTCCTCTTTCCTTTCCTTGTCTTTCCTTCCTTCTTCCCCCTATTTCATTCATTCTTTCTTTATAATGGCAGTTACCAGAGGCTAGGAGGTAGGAGCAAGGGGAAAAATATGGATCAAAGGGTACACACTGTCAGTTACAAGATGAGTAAGTTCCAAAGAGCTAATGTACAATATGGTTGCTATAGTCAATAATAATGTATGTATACTCAAAACTCACTAGAGTAGGTTTCAAATGTCTTAACCATTAAAAAAGGTAACTATGTGAGCTAATACATTTGTTAATTAGCTTGATTGTGGTAATCACTTCACAGTTTCTATGTACATCAAAACATTACATGTACACAGTAAATACGTTCAATTTTTATTTGTCAATCATATCTCAATAAAGCTGGAAGAAAGTAATTTTAATGAAAACTTTTTTATTCTTTGATAACTTGTTGAATGGATGGCAAAGGAAAGTTGGATTAGTTATACACGGAGTGGATATCAGGACGAAGCCAGAGGTGGATAAAAAATGGCCAGGGAATGATACGCGAGTGACGCTTTGGTTTCCCTGTGAGTTGGCTTAATGGAAGGCAGCCAGAATAACATGAGTGACCACATATGGAAGTCCTAAATGAAGCAGCAGCTGCGGAACATTGGTTTAGGGCAGCGATTTTCACTGGCATGCTGCAAGTATTTTTAAAACATGCAATACCGGACTATTTAGTCGGGGGCACTGACCTCTTTTCCCTTAGATTGTATTTACAATTAGATTGTATTGTATGTAACAATAGCTGCCCAGTGTGAATGAATCAAAATTATACCTATTTTTTTTGGTCAAATCAGCAAAAAATATATTTTTTTGGTGAGCCGAATTTTAGCAATTAGTTTATGTGTGCCATGACATGAGATGAAAAGGGATGAAAATCACTGGTTTAGGGATGTAATTACAAACCTGGAATAATCTGCCTGTATTATCTTGCCATTGTCATTTATTAGTTATCTAACTTGCAGCAAGTCAATGTCTCTGAACTTGAATTTCCCTTATCTTCAAAATGGGGGTGTTCATAACACCTAATACCTACCTCCTAAAAAAAAAGTGTCAAGAGAAAGGTGCTCCAAGAACAGGGTCTTTGATGTAACAAACACTCAGTAAGTATTAAGTGTTCTTAAATGGACTCTCAGACATCTTATGTTCATCCCCACAATCTTAATTTCATACATATGTCTGCCTACTTTGAAAGATACTAATATGAAAACACACTTTGTTAATTACCACACAATAACAACATATGCATATAAAAAATAACACTTATTTATGCATCACATGCTTACTGAAAAGTTGCTAAATCCCAGAGCATACATACAGTTAGTCAAAATATCATATCACACATCTCACCCTTGTTGCTGAAAACCTGGTGCTAATACTTTCAGTGAGGTTTCTAGTCCATATCATGCCACAGAGACACTTACGCACACAGATCACTCAGTGCCTTTGTTGTGAGTGAAGAGAGTTGTCATTTCATCGGAGTAACGTACCATCCATGGAGTCACAGTAAGGAAGAGGTGTGAACCCTTCTTTTTTTGCACAGGTAAGGCTGAAGGAAATTCCTCAAGTTGGCTTGTGAATAGCCATGGGAGACTGAACAAAGGACCCCAACTCGCCACCCTCTCTGCACCCATGACTTTTGCCACCTGGAAGTAGGGTCTCCTTCCCCACCTCTTGAGTCTGGCTAGCCCTGTGATTTTATTTGAGCACCGGGCTGCATCAGAAGTGACAGCATGCCATGCGGAGATCAGGCCTGCACTTCCAAGCTCACTCTTGCAGCCCTGCCCCGCCATCATGTGAACACACCGGGGTTAACCTGCTGGACGATGAGAGACACGTGACCCGGTCACCCCTGTCACTGCAGCCAGCTAACTGCCAGACAGGGAGGCCAGGTGACCAGAAAACTTGCCCAGCTGGTCCTTGCCCATCTCCAACCCACAGATACATAAGCCAAATAAATGCTTATTATTTAAAGCCACCGAGTTTCGGGGTAATTTGTTATGCAGCATTATTTCGCAAAAGATACAATAATGGAGGTAAGATTCTAAAATCTACATTCTAGGAGCTGTTAAAAAAAAACCAGACATTTTGTAATTAAAATATGTGTGTATGTGAATGTACACAATATATATTTACATTATAGAAATAGACATTGAGTAGATTTAGATATAATAAGCTCAACAGACTTCTTTAGGTGGGAGTGATTAGCTGTCAGAAGGAGTGGTAAAAATATATCTTTTTGGCCAAACCAAAAAAAATGACAATTTTATAAAAGCGAGGGAGCACCACTCTCACTTTTAATACTTAACAGATTATAAATCAACATTTTAAAAAAGTTTACTCTTTGACTCTCACAGAAATCAGACCACAAAAATATACACAACGTAAAGCATTTTATTTGTTCACTGAAGACATCTGTTTCCCCAACTTTTTAAAAATCTGCTTTTCCAGGAATATAATATTGTCATGTGAAGCCACAAAATACACCCACATAAAATATAGTGCCCTTGGGTAAAGAAATAATAGTAAAACTTTGTTAACAGCAATCATTCACCAAACTCCTACATAGTAGTTGTGGAAAGAATTGTGTTAACCTCTGGGAACCCAGGGATGAATAAAACATCCTCTAACTTTTCCTGGTTTATCTGTGTAACTATGTAGCAACAAAACTGATTATTAAAAAAAAACAAAACAATGAGCATTTTCTATAAAGTAACACTTAGCTTAGTATATAAGAATGTTCTGAAATGAAGGGTTCAGAAGACATAAAAGATGCATTTGACTAGTCAAAATGGACTTAATTCAGGAGCATTACATTCATTAAAAATTTTTTCCCCAGAAAATCAAACTGGGAGTTAATAATGTACTTGAAGTACTGTAAGGTCAGGAAAAAAATGCAAATACATATGTTTGAACTAGTTAAATATTTTTTTTTAATCCTGGAGGTCATATAAAAGTTCACAAATTGTTTTTTTTTTATTCAAAACCTAGTATGAATACTAGAGTGTATTGCAGAGATAAGGCTGCAGAGATATAATGTCTGTCTGGTTTTAACTTCCATTTTGTTTATGAACTCCAAGCTTAGTGTTGGTGTCTGCATTCTAATATATGCTAGATTTTTTAAAAAAGAAGAAAACAAAAGAAATAACACTTAATGTACTCTCAATAGACAGAAAATAATGCCAATAGTGTTCCAGAGGAAATAAGCTGGAAACAAACTAAAAAAGGGCAGATGAATCAGTTATTTAATAATTGCCTTTAAAACTATGAAGTTTATTGTTACCAAGTGAACACTAACATTTTCCTCTTTATTTCTATAATAAACAAAATAATAAAAACCTTATTAAGCTGAACCAAGATGGGTAAATAATGAATAACAAAGCAGGGGCCAAAACAGGCTAAAGATTCTCTCACAATGAACAGCTTGAATAATAATACTCTTGCTTGGGTGTTGAGCTCATTTTTACACCTCAAATCTGGTCATAATCGGGCATAGAGATGCCTTAGGATTTGCATTTTCCTTTTAAGATATTAAGAATTTTCGAGTTTCCCAATTTCACAAAATAATTTTTTTTGGCGGGGGGGGGGCGGGTGGTAAAGGTGCTCATTCCACAAATACCTGCAGAGTACACCCTAGCACCACGGACGCCAGCAGCGGATGGGAGGCAGCACGCACGGTAAGAGCCCTGCAGCCCCTGCCACCGTAAGGCTCACGATCTGTGATGGTGGATATTCCTTAAAGAAATAATTACCCAAATGAAGCTTTGATTAAAAAATGGCTACAGCGATGAGTCGTGGGGCGGCGGCGGGGTGCGGGAGGGGGCGGCTGTCTTACACTATTCTGGGAGGCCCAGGAAGGCTTCCCCAAGCACTTGCCAAATGAGCTAAGATCTCAGAGTTAGAAGCTCTCAGAGCCAGAAGAAAGTAAGGAGAAACAGCATGTGCCAAGTGTCTAATTCAGAGAGGACTTGAGTATGAGGACCTGGAAAGAGACCTTTGTGAAGTGAGCAGGGTGGGCATGGGCGGTGATGACAGAGGATGAGGCTGAAAACCAGGGGTGCGGGAGGGGAAGCAGAGGCGGATTCTTCTAAGCCAGCGTGAACCTCAGATCAGCTAGGAACTTGTTGGAAATGCAAATCATCAGCCTCCACCTCAGACCTCCAGAAAGGGCCAGGAATCTGTGTTTTAACAACTCCTCCATGTGAATCTGATGCACCTTCTGGTTTGAGAACTTTTGGAGTTTTTAGGCACTTCTGTGTAGTCTACTTCCCGAAGCCTTAAAATCTATTCATTGCTTATCACTTCCATGTTTTCATGTCATTCGTCTTCCATTGTTTCTCACCTGCATTATAGTCGCTGCCTCCCAACTGGTCTTTTCACACTTTCATTCACTTGTTCCTTTAGGATTTACTAACACACACTATTTGTTTGTAATACATTAGTGAACAAAAAACAAAGATCTTGTTTTTGTAAGATTTCCACTCTTGTTTGTGGGTGTGTGGGCAAGAGGGATAGTGGACAAGAAGTAAGCAAAAAGCATAAAACATAGTAAAAGAACCACTTATACAAGATAGAAAAGAAGGTGATAAATGCTGTGAGGGGATAAAAAGAGTGTTTATGTCTCCAACATGGAATGGAGATCTGTACTAACTGAGTTTCTTTTAACCCTCCTCCTTGCCTCCCAAAAACATTTTATAAATGGAAAGGAAACCCAACTCCTCATGATCTAAGAGTGAGTAGGTAGCTCCCATCCCGAGTATATCTGCCTCTCAAACCTTGATCTCTCTCTACGTCACTACAGTTGCAGCTTTGGTTCCCTAGAAAGTAGACACTGAGGTGGGTATTTCTGTGCAAGCATTTATTAGAGAAATGCTTATGGTGTCAACATCTATAGAAGGGAAGGCAGGGGAAAGGAAGCAGTTCGGGTCAAAAGAGGTTAGGCTGTGATACAGTTACTACAGAAGTCTCAGCCAACACCCCTTGAACTCTGAATTGACATGGCCCTACAGAATTGTCCTAAATTGTGGTAAGGGCTGGATCTTATACACTAGGATATACACTCATTGGATCATGGGAAGTGTGCAGCAAGAAGGGGGCATGGCTATAGGCAAGGCAGCTCTCTCCGGGCAACATCAATTCCAAGGAAGGAAATTGTCAATTAGGGACTGTGAACCTATAGCTAGTACCTTGCCAGCACTGGTTAATTAACCATTTGGGACGGGGGGGAGAGATGTGGGTAAGAACACACACACAAAAAATAATGCCCTTCAGTTTTCTTCGAATCTTCTGTTCCACAGCATTCTGCGATAACATCTCCCCCAAGAATACCCAGCAATGTTGGATCTGGGGTTCAAGTACTTTGTAGAGATAGCATCAAAGCCATAAGTGAGTTTTTGCATGAAGGGACTCAGCCCTGCCAGATATCAATAATGTGTACCAGTGCTTATTCAAAGAGAATAAAATTGCCAAGATTATAATTGCTTGTAACTGGAAGTCAGCAAAGAAACCAATGTTGCTGAATAATGTTCAGCCCCCTGAGAGCTGTCAAATTTAGTCAAGATTGCAGGTCATTAGGAAAATTGGAGTGAAACATTCTGGTCAATATGGTCAGCTTTCTCTGAAACCCATGAGTGGCCATGGTTAACACAGTAAATATCTAATTCCATCACTTACAATTGCCCTTTGCTCCCAGTATTTACTTCGGCAGCTTTGAAAGCTTAGGCAAACACACAGGGCTCCTTTTACTTGCCCCATGTTCGAGTTGGCTTAGTTGACTGCCTTGGGACAGAAAAAGATTGGCAGGCATGAGAAACTTAATGGAGGTAGGAAGTAAGATAACAGAACTATAAACTTAGAGCAAGAAGGGACCTTAAGGTTGAAAAAGTCCACACTCTCTTTTATACATGAGAATATCAATACTTGAAACCCAGAGAACGATTAGGGGGTTTTGCCAAGTCTTAAAGCCAGTTCTCTTTCTGTTGTGACCCGGTATCAGTAGATGTGTGCGGTGACTCTGTAATGGGTGGACTGAGCTGGGCTAAATAAAATGTCATAGTTTCCTTCTCTGTATATTTTTGATTAGGCTGGGTCATGAGAGATATTTTTTAGGAAAGTTGGAAGAAGAAGTGAAGCAGCTGTCTTACTGTTCATCATATTCCGAAGGTCACACAGTGTATTTGTAGCCCATGCCCACCATCACTTAATTGATAGCTCACTTATTGAGCATGCAATTGCCGTACCTTTTCCTGCTCTCTGAGGTTCTCCTCTTCCTTGGTAAGTCATGTGTTCAGCTCTATGATGAGACTTCTCCTGCAGGATGCCTGCTTTGTCAAGGTCAGAGGAAGTGAGATCTGACAGGAGTCCAATCTGTTTTAGTGGGGTCCAACTCATGCTCATGAGCTCCAGCTTGCCCTTGCTCCCCGCCACTTTATGCCCATCCTCCCTGCCCTGCTGGGTTCAAGTTCCATCTTTGGATGTGAAAACAACAGAGTTACAGAGACTGTTTAATAGCTCCCACAACTGGGTACAGGCACATCCTTGTAACAAATGCTTATTAGTGGTTCTCCATCTTGAATTGAACTCAACTGAAACTAGGTGCCTGTAGTTGGTAGAATCATTGCTCAAGTGGTTCCTGATACTTGGGAAGAGCCCACCCCACTCTTCGTCCCTGGGTCACTAACCTTCCATTCTCTCCACTGCCACCATGTACAGGAATTACATTTTATTTTAATTTTAAAAGTGTGTTTTTGTAATTTTTAATACTGCTTAATAATAAAAACAGTAGCTAGTTTTTCTTGAGTGCTTACTATGGGCCAAGAATAATGTTAAGCATGTTGTGTCCTATGTTGGCATTTTTAGAATATGGGGAAACTCAGACAAACAAAGGTTATATAGCTTTCCCAAAGGCACAGAGTTAGAAATCAGTAGAACCAGAATTTAAAGTCAGGGTGCTTGACTGAAGGCCCTAGTGTTAGCACTATACTGCCTCTTGTGAATATATTATGCTTGAATATTTGCTTTCTCACATATTTTATATTTTATCATTTCTACAGCTTCCCTTCTATAACTATCACAACTACTTTCCTCCAGAGTTTAGAAGTTTAAAGCTTAATTGTGTAAAATAGATGCCTACGTGTCTCCAACTCTTTGTCCCTTCCAGTATTCAGACCTTTAACCATTTATCTTGTAGTATTCTCCTAGAGTGACCCTAGACTTGACTATACAGCATGCCAATGGGATCTTAGCAAATGTGAAACAGACAGAGGCTTGAAGTTTGGGGTAAGTAAAATCACTTGCTCTCATTCTTGATTGTCTGCTGGCATCATGGGAGCATGTTCAGGCTAGGCTGCTGGACAGTGAGAGGAAGAGATGGCTCAGTTGTCCCCACTGCCCCCAAACAATAGCCACTTGCCCTCCGGGCACAGGAGAGAGCCAAGCCAGGACCAGAGGAGCCACCAGGTGAGCACAGTCTCTGTTGATGAACCATAGACTCCTGAACCTATTAAACTAATTTTATTTGAGGAGGTTTGTCACACAGCACTGTTTTGTAAGTATTTAGGTAATTGATACATTTCTTCCTGGTTGCTTCCCCTTATTAAAAGAAAAAAAAAAAAAGGACTGCTGGTGTTTTTCTGCTTTTAAATAAAATTCATGCTGCAAGCAGGCTGAGAAGCCTTCCAGTGCACCAAAATTTTACTCTAAAGAGAAAAAAAGGGTTTTCCTTTCCTTTCACACTTCTAAAATACAAATATACAGAATTTTCAATGTAAGCAAGTAAGCAGAGTAAATAGTTATATCTTTTCTATGACTCTATAATCCCAATTATTTTTGAAAAAAGTCACTCTGCAACAAATAGCGACACTTTCAAACACAGGACAGCCAAAGGTTGACGCTATTTCCCCACCCTCACCCCCCAACTGCCAGAGAGAAACATGGAGGCTCTTGGCTGCCAGGAGCTACAAAGTCTTTGGCATATTCTAATGATGCTAGGTTAGGGTTTTTATTTCATCTGTATGTGTTCCTTCTTTTGAAAGTTCCACAGATGGAATGAGTATAAATTATGCCCTTTCAGATGGGGTAAGGAAGAAAGAGTAGTAAAATGTTAAAAACATGCTCTTCCTGTTTTTCCCTCCCATGTTAATATGTGGGAGGGTAATTACCCTCAGTTCTGTTTTCATACAAGAAGAGTTGCACTCCCCAAGCACAACATGCAGCTGGTTTCAGAACAGGAAAATAGCTAATACCTAATTACATGTACCCAATAACCCACATGGAAATTCATCTTAGAGGCAGTCATTGATCTTGTCTTAAAGTGGGCACCTTGGTCCCTTTGAAGTTCTGCTGTGGATCTTCATCATTTTCCTGGGGAAGATAAACAGGAGACTAGTATTTGAGTGTTGTCTTTGGCCTGACCCCACAGGGAGCTCTGTGGCATGAATCACACTATAGAGTTGAACCCACTTGTGGCAACAGAACAGGTCTGATGACAGGACAGTGGGGAAAATTGTGTGTGTTATATGTGTGGGTGCTCATATGTGCATGTGTGGGTGTTTGGGGGGTTAGATCTGCAACCTCCCAGACCAGACAGTTTTCATCATCCAAAAGTCCTTCTCTGGGAATGGAGGCAGCTGTGAGTCTTAGAAACCATTCCTCACAGCAGCTGGGATCTAGATGCAGAGCTGGGTGAAGGGACTCTGTGTGGGCCACCTACCATGCCTTCTACGGCTCACTGTGTCATACACACAGCAGCGTGAACTCCAAGTGTGAGTGGTGAGAGGAGAGATGGGCATCAGCAGGGAAGAAAATTCATGAAACACGTTGAGATCAAGAACTCATTCTCCTCCTGTAGACATTACCTAACATTCTACACCCACATCTGTACATGTGTGGCTCTGCCATCTGTGTAACATGGACCAACCATAACTTCAGGGAGGGAATTCAGAGCCACCTTTCACAAGATTCAACTGCTTCAAGTACCACATCCTCCTCCACTCCCTAGCCAAGTTCAAGTTAGAAAAAGTCAAAGAATTTGGGAAAGGCAAAAGATCATTCCAGAGTATGGTAGCATTTCAGAAAGCCAACACTTTCTGAGTCATGAGTCATATCAGTGTCTGAAAACTGATGCATTTACCAGAGAAAAAATTAAGCTTGGCTTAAGAAACAGGATTATGAAACGCCATCCAATCAACGGCACAGTCACAGATGGATTTCCTCCCATTTCTAAAAAGGAAGATGGATCAAAATTAAATCCTAATGACCTACTTTCCAATTTAATTGATCATTGGTGACCACATAAAACTCCAGGCAGTGCTTTCTGTAAGCAGACACCTTTCCACAGGGATCTAGAAG
This sequence comes from Pteronotus mesoamericanus, assembly GCF_021234165.1. Classification (NCBI taxonomy): domain Eukaryota; kingdom Metazoa; phylum Chordata; class Mammalia; order Chiroptera; family Mormoopidae; genus Pteronotus; species Pteronotus mesoamericanus. The sequence continues at coordinate 27,182,645 of NW_026555105.1, read as the reverse complement.
TTTGGGTAAATATTTGAAGTAACAGAATGGACATATCCACATATAATTTCCAAATAGCGCTAATTAAACTGCCACTAGTCATACCACTTTTTTCAATGTCTAGTTTTTCTACATATCTCACACAATAACCGTAGATATTGCAATGAAGAACTTTTTTATTCTTTGGAAGTAAAATTTATATAAGGAGAAATGCACAAATTCATGGGTTTTGAATGCATACACATGTAACCCAAACCCCATTAAAATATGAAACATCTTCATCACTCCTATTACCCAGAGGCAACTACTCTTCTTTTTTATTTTTTAACCACAGGTTATTTTTCCCTATTCTAGAAATTTACCTAAATGGAATAAAACAGTATATACCTTTTCATAGGCTTCTCTCCACTCAGCATCAGGTTTTTGAGATTTATCCATGTAGTTATATTGGTCTTTTATTCCTTTCTGTTGCTAATAGCAGATGTTAGTGTAGGTAGCTGGTCAGTTATTACCAAAGAAATGGAGCAAGTAAATCAGACTTTAAGCTTGATTTACTAGGAAGATGGAGCATTCACAGGCTCTCCAAGGAGACAGACACATCCTCAACCAAGAGGATGTAATCCCCAAGCAGGCAGGAAGAATTGGCTTTCCAATATCCCTGGGGGGACAGCTGGCCTGGTAGCTGGAATTATGGGAGTGGGGAGGATAAAAGAGCGGGGGAAATTCCTTTGCTGAGGCATGTGCAGTAGGAACCAAGATGGTGCAGGGGGAGGGCCCAGCACGAACCTGTAAAGAGCCAGGAAAGCGACTGATTATTTTGAAGGAAAGCCTCCTCTTTCCCAAGCCTGATATAATATAACCAAAGCTTAACAAAGGTCCGGAGTTCACTTGTTCATTCACACACTCTCTCTATAGCAGCCTCGTGGCCCAAGTGCAGCCTCGGCAGTGGATGTGCAGATTGGGAAAGGAAATACAGAGAAGTTCTACATCTCTGCATCTTGGCCCTCCTGGGCCTGACAAGCATGGGTGCAGGTTTGTCATCCCAGAGGCTGACTTCTTCCACAGCAGGGCAGAGCTGAGCCACCTGGCCATGGATGAAACGCCAGCCACCTTGGAAAAGTCCTTTGTTTCGCTCTAATAAACCCTGCCACAATTGCCCACATCCTCCTATGTGTGGGTCCCCAAACTACTTTTCTTGCAACTTCGCAAGAGTCTGTGACTTCGTGGAGGAATCCTGTTTCCACTGGCAACATAAATCAGTGGAGAAATTTTAGCACCAAACATTTTCTAGCTTTTGTTCTAATAATTGAAGCTGATTAAAAATACTTATTTAGATAATTTTTTTATAAAACATGGTATCTTTTAAGAAAATATTTCTAAGTGAAAGTGTTAAGTTATTCCTCAAGAGATCCACAGCAACAATTACAAAAATCTCTACAGCTAAGCTCACAAAAGCCCATTCATGCCCCACAATAAAACCATAAAAAAATGTTTTAATTATTTGCAAAATGCTTAAAAGATGTAGTATGGAAAAAGAAGAAGAAACCCCTACAGGTATCACTGCAGACATATTATCTTCAAGACTCAGTGTTGGCCTAAGAAAACCAATCCACCATACTGTTGGTTCTTAGGCACAGCAGTAGCAATACAGCCTGAAGTTATTATATTCCCTGGGTGCTTTATTTCTGGCAAAATCTCTTAATTGGCTAGCATGCTAATCCTTTTCTTAGAAGAACACTTAGCACTGGAAATGTGTGAGGCAAACAAAAACACAAGTCCTGGTTCGGTATGTAAATCAGCACCATGGAAACTGGCATGGCATTGCTGAGCTCAGAGCAATCTGCAGGAAGCAGATGAGTTATGAATCAAAGCTTGAAGAAAAATGCTGTCAACTGGATTATTGACACAGATTGCTTCTCACCCTATGGCTTCCTTTAATTCTGGACTAGGAGCCTTAAACTTGACACTTCAATGAACTAGATCATCATGGGCCTCTATATCTCATCAGTGAGCTGAACTAACGAAAACTCAGCCATTTAGAACACAGACATCAAAGCTTAACAAAGCATGACATAATTTTAGTTATTATTTCCACTTACGTATTTGTAGAAATCTTGAAAATGTTTTATTTTCTTATTCAAACAATAAAATAAATGCTCTTCTATGTTAGCTGTTATGTGGGCCTAGGAATTCTATTGTCCTTGGTTCTATTTTCATGGCCCTTGTGGTCTAGTACAGATTTTCACATTCCTCTGGGGTCAGAGAGAATTTCTTAACATCTCAGAAAAGGATATTTCCAAAGGACTAATTAAAGTGTTCTTAGAAAACCATAACTCCTCCTTCACAGAAGTCCTCCTCTTATCTCACGTGCCTCCCCCAGTCCACTAAGAGATTTAGCCACAGGCAACTTACTATTGTATAAAATCAGAAGTTTAACATGGCCTTTTGGCTAATAGCTCCTGCCCCACATACAAGAGAAGAGAGAAATGGAACCAGCTGTCCAGTCCACAGAGACTGTTAATAAAAATTCCAAGGGCCACAAATGGGAGGTGCGAAAGAGAAGCCAAGGAACCATGCAGCCAGGAGAACTATCCCATGTAACAAGCATATATTACAAGGGTTTACAATATGGCATTCACAGGATGCAGGGGGTTGATGAACTTGGGTGGCAAAATACCTGTATTTTCACTAGCTTCTCTAACTAACCATTTTTCTAAGTTAAGAGTGTAGATTATAAATCACATTAATACTCGTAATATGATTTTGCCACCAAGAACAAATGACTGATGGTTTCACATGCATTACAGGTGTGGCAAATGTCCATCACAAACACTCATTACCACCTCAAAGTTACAGTAGTTAGCAAACTACTAGGCCCACTCTAGGGCTTGCTATTAATGAACTAATAAAGAAACACACATACTGGACTATATACTACATGGTTTCTAAAATATGCTGATACAGCCCTGGCTGGGTAGCTCAGTTGGTTAGAACATCATCCCGATATCCAAGGTTGCAAGTCTGATATCCAGTCAGAGAACATACAAGAAGCAACAAATGAATGCATAAATAGAACAATAAATCAATGTTTCTTTCTCTCTCTCTCTCCCCCCTCCCCCCTTCTTCTCTCTCTCTCCAAAATCAATAAAAATAAATTTTAAAAATATAATAAAATATGCTGGTAGCTGTATTTCAAAATAACCAGTTTCCTTTGTATGTATATAGTTACATACTTAACAACCTTATTTAATTATGCATTAATTAAAAACAACAAGCGACTAATATGCATAATAACATGATTAATGTCAAAAATACTACAAGGATGGAAGGAAGCCAAATGCAGGGAGTATCCGCAGCGCGGTTCCATTAGATGAAGTTCACAACTATCTAAGGTGGTGAAAGCAGCAGTGGTTGCCTCCAGGGTAGGGAGGGTTGGGAAAAGAATGAGGAAATTTTCTAGGCTGATAGACATGTCCTTATTTTGGTCTGGATATGGGTGACCATGTATATATTTATCAAAATTAAGCTGTACACAAGATGTGTTCATTTTACTATATGTGAATTTACCTCAATAAAGTACTGAAACACTATTATTCTAAGGGCTCTACAGGCTTTGCCAAACAAAAGGGGTTAGTAACTCAAAAGAGGGGAAGAACCCTGATCTCCTAACAGTATCTTGGAGCTTCAGGAAAGCCAAACCAGCACCAAACTGACACTTGAGTTGCCACTCATCATCCACAATCAGCTTAGCACTCATAAATTGTCCAGACTAAGTGATTACATCTCTGCTCTAAGAATCTCTTCAGGTCCCCAGTTAACCCATTCCTTGTGGATAACTGCCAGTCATAGCCCAAGATACTCAGAAGGTTCACTGTGCCTCCAACTCCCCTGCTCAAGACAGGAGGAATGTCTGGACACCTTGCAAGGCCATGGTGGCTTGAGAAAAAGCCTTCCATCAGCTGAGGCAAGGTGGCACACTGAGTCAGGACAGCAGTGGAGTCCCCAAACCTGCAATGGCCTTTCCCGCTTCTGAAAACTGGCAAGGGGCATATGTTATCTGTGTTCCATCAAAGGGTACCCTCGCTGTGGTTTTTCAAAATCAAGCACTCATAAGGCAGAGGAAACTGAGATTGGACCACCTTAAAAAACTAACCATCAGTTACATGGCATTAGCCCAGGTGATACCCATCAATCGTCGATCTTTTAAAAAGACAGCTAGTTCCTTCCTGCCAAAGAATTGGACAGTGCTTGCACCCACATTGCTCTAGGTCCTATGGAAAGACCAACTGATTGGGGAATACGAGTAAGACCAAGGGCATCTGCTGGCTTCAGACTACAGCACGTCCTCACCCAGCCTTCTCGGCGGGGATACGTGATGGCATTGTAGGAAAATGGTTCAGGAGAAAGAGTGGACTAGGAGCTGGGAGCCATGTGTCACAGCTGAGCAATGTCACTAGTGGGACCTGTGACCCTGATCTGGGCACTCTCCCTTGCCCACCTCAGATTTTTCATCTCTAGAAATAAAGGGGTAAAAAAATACTCAGTCTCCCAGTCCTAATGGTTGGTGATCTCATGAACCATAAATCTTACTTGAACACAATTTTTTTCCCCCATTAATGCCTAGTTCTAGAACTACATTTTTTAAAATTTCTAGTTGGATTTTAATTTTAAATTCAACTGAGACTATTTCTAGTAATTAATAAAATAGGAGAATTCCTATCTGGGAGTCAAAATGAACTGTAACAACAAAAGAGGTACAATGCTGATATTGGCAGGCTTTATTATTGTTATTATATTTTATTATACTTAAGAGGTATGAACAAAAGTACTGATAGAATACTGATTAAATTCACAGGCACTCCCTGGATTCAGATCCCGTCTCTCCCTTTTACTAGCTATGCAAACTTGGTCAACTTACTCCATTTTACTGTTTTAGTTTTCTCATTCGTAAAATAAGAAAATTCATAGTGCTTCACTCATGGAGCAGAGAATTAGGTTAATATTTGCAAATAATCTATCTGACAGATCGTAAGTGCTAGGTATGCATGTACTGAGTAATTAATTAAGAGCAAGTGGCCTGCTTAGAAAGAATCTGGATAGAGTCTTCCTATTTCATATGGTTCTTAATTGTTAGCTATGAAAAACTGTCCCCTTACTAAAAGAAGGTGTTGTGCACAAAGCAATAATGCATTTTGTGTGTTCAACCCAAGTAAAAAGTTTCTGGATTAACAACTTGATATTCAGAGTTCCCTAAAATACAGACAATAAATAGCTCTACTGTATAATTTGTAGAAAATAAATAAACCGTGAGTCAAGTACAAGTGTTCTTAACTAATGGCATAATTAATGATTAACAGGACAGGATGGGGAAACTGAAAAAAAAAAAAAACCTCATTAACATCAAAATACTGTCTAAAGGTTAAAGGAGAACAGTCAGGTCTTAGGCTGACTATTCCAATGGGTAATCTGCTGTAAATCAATGGACTGTTCAGTTCTTCAGCTAGTTTTACCTCTGCAGATTCATTCAGTCTGTAATTCATTTCAAGATGACAACAGAGACAGAAGGAAGGCCATTTTTGCTTCATTTTTATGGATCCAATTAAAGTTGACTCCAGAGACTAAGAACCTTTTAATTGACCTTTCAGAGTATCCCTGCCTGCAAGCACATTCACCCATGCCCACCAGCACCCGCCCCCGGCTCTTGGGTCTCCAGGCATGCTGCCTTTACAATAAGTATTATTTTTAGCCACTAAAACATGGATGTTTTTGCTAATTATATTTAGAGACCATGCAGGATACCAGCTAAATGTCCCATTTTACATTATCTCTCACCAGACCTGACAGTTGGAAACACTTAGTTCTGCTCTGCTTCCATTGTATTTCTGAAGTCATCTGAATGATTGAAATCAGAGATAAGTATTTGCAAATGAGCTGAAGAAAAAAGATGTGCCTGAAAACTGCAAACTGCCTTGTTAAGCGTGCCCTCAATTCTAGTTTAATTCTTGGCAATTTGGTTAATGCTTGTAAAATGCAGCAGCAGTGTTCCCTGATGGTAACATTTCACAATAAAACTTTTAAAGAATCTGTTTCCCGATCAAATATTTAAAAAAATTCCTACAAAAAATAAAAATAAAATTGCAAAAGGGAAGAGTTCTAAGTTTGATTTTCAATAAATCCACAACCTAATAATAAAACAATAATTTTAATGGTATTCTATTTCATTGAGTGTCTGTCATGTGTTGGCATTAGTCTGTTGACTGATAAAGTGAGACATTATCACACTCAGTCCCTAAGGCAGACTCAAAATGCATTACTAGCCACACTTTTAGAGGAAACCACTGAGACTGCCAATATTAAGGGATTCGTCCAGAGTGAGAAGTTGACCTAGGAATTCATCCAAAACTTGAGGGAATTTGACCAAAATGTAACAAGTTTCTTTCTTACACTTCACCTGTACAGAAGATTCCCCAGTTTGACACAAGCAGTGAATTGCTGGTGGCATTTCTGGGACAGTCCTAAATGCCTCCGGGAATCCAGCCGGGAACTCCCAGTCATAATGAATTCATAAGTAAGATGGAAAAAGGAAAGGGTTGAAGGAAGCCCAGAGAAGATATGTCTGAGACATTGAGCCTTTGATCTTTCCACCTCTTTTTTTTTTTTAACTTCCTTTTCCAACAAATCACTATTTCCCTGCAGCCAGTCTCTGTGAACTGCAACCCAATGAAGCAATTCATTCTACAGTGAGGAGAGTCTACGAACTTCACATCTTTTAAGAGTGTTTAAACTTCCAAAGAGGAATGAGTGAATTAATCTCAACAAATCCTTAAACATCCCTCTGGTGGTCGACATAAAAGAATAAGTCCCTATTTATGCTTCTGCTGCTCAATCCAGGGAGCATCCCGCCCACCCTCCACTTCTGCGCCCTGGTCATTACGGTGCCACATACATGGAACCAATTTACTTTAGCAGCCCACAAGTCAGGCAGCCCCCTCTCAGACTTTCTCCTCTGCATGCAGCTCTATACACATCAAAGCTAATCAGTGCACTGGCACAGAAACGGGCGTTTCAGTACATAATTCTGAAAGTTGCTAAAGGCTAAATCTATATTGCAGCAGATGTGAGGTGAGTGCCTCAGAATTGAGGAAAAGGTAAAAAGCAAGGCTTATGGGGGTTCAGAGCAGTAACTTTCTGGTGACTTTGCCCCTGAACGCTTGATGTCAAACCGTCACCTAGAACCCACCATACCCCTTCTCTCATACCACTAGAGGGCTCTAGTCAGAGATGGCAGGGCTCTGCTTTGCAGGAAATGGGCTTTTCATTCCCTGAGAGTCTCAACTCGTTACAGACCTTCAGAACGGGTGACAGAATGGAAACTCCAAGGTTTTGACTCCGCAGTGCATGGTAAAATCCTGCCTCTGATGCTTTCAGCTACCTGAATCATTTTGAGCCCATTTCTTACCAAGAAAATGGGGCATATAATGTTTACTGAATGTTGAGAGGTTTAATTAGGACAACACATCCAAAGTTAGGAGCACATATCCAATGTGCAGTAAATGTTAGAAATCTCAGTTTCCCACAGGAAATTGGAAATGGTTCCTGTCTTCTGGATGGTTATGGCTGAAATAAATAAATAAGGATATGAGAAGCATTAAAATGTCAATGCATTACAATTAGGATTGTAAATTCTGAATTCAAATCATGGTGGGCAAGTTAACCTCTCTCTGCATCGCTCTTCCCATCTGTAAAATAGGATAATCCTAGTAACCAAGTCACACAGTTGTTATGAGGGTTATAACACTGCCTGGCCCACTGTAAGTGCTCTCTAAGTACTGGCTATTTATGATTATAATAATAATGATTATTATCATTTGCACAAGACCAAGTGGACAAAAACATGTTTTGTCCATAGAAGAGGCCCCTCAGAAAAAGTGTGAGACCTGCCTTCCCCTTTATCAAAGAGTTATCAAGCACAAAAAGGGTTTTGACTCCCTGCGTTTAGCCCTCAGGGATAAATCAGCCTGAACGGATCACAGCTGCAGGCGATTCAGTTTGGTTCAATTTAAAAAAAAAAAGGGAAACTGGCTGAGCTGCTCAGAGATGAAACAGGCTGCTCCTGGAGGGAGGGAGTCTCCGCTCACAGGAGTTGTTCAGGCATCACCTGGACACACCTTTGGCGGAAGGGGCCCCTACTGAGTGCTGGGAACAGCTAGCCTTTATGAACCTCCCAAGGCCAAGGTGTAACGATGATATCAGTAATAACGGAGCCAGGTAGAGACTCCATATATATCACAGATATTAGTGTTGGGAACACTGAGAAATGTCTTTGAGTCCATCAGGTTTTTGTCTCCATTTTCCAAAGGGCCAGAGAACTTACTGCTTTGTGTTTGCCCATTCACCCCGACAGTCCGAGGGCTGGTGTGGGAGGTCACTCACCTGTCAGTCTGATCTTTCAAGAAAACAGCAAGACATGCTATTCATTTAAAATGAGAACCTGGCCTTTGGTGCACTGTTCCATTTTCATTCATGGCTTATTGGTAATCGCTTATCTCCTGCTGGAAATTAATTAAGGCTTGTGTTCTGCAGGAGCTGCTATTTGCTCTGAATTCTATACCCGACTGTCGAAACTTTTAAATGACAAAAACATGTCTCCAATTTGGGGCTCGAGGAGGCCCACTTGAAGAGCCCCCTGTCATTCTCAGCTATTCTTTTCTGAACAATGTGCTATAAATGCACAGGGTATATTTCAGCCACCTGGAAGTCCCTGCTGATTTTGCCAGGAAAAAAAAGTCTACCTAGGACTGGACATGAAAGTCCAGTTTGAAGCAAAAAAAATCTGCAGTTTCACTGTGTGGAGATTTAAAAATTACCCTCCTTAGATCATGTTTCTCTAGTCTTTTTATGAAAGAAGTAATGAACCATGTATACGAAGAACAGTAAAAGTTCATGATTTATTGCCCATAAATTTCCCTTGTTTCTCTCCCAAACTGATTTTAAAATCTATACCTATCTTTGTGGCAGTCTTCTAGCTTTCATCTGCTCAGCTCTGGAAGTGTCAGGGACTAGCAGCGTCCTTTGCCGGAAAAGCAAATGCGGCCCGGAGACAAAACCCCTGAGGAGATAAAATCCTGACCTTTACAATGAAACCCCTATCTCCACAAAGAGTAAAGTACCGAAGAGGGAACAGGAAACCTTTGTTCAGCCCAGATGCGATTCCTCTGTTTTCAGGAGCTGCTCACGGTAGCAAACCTGTCTCAGAGATACACACGGGAGATGAAGGTAGAGTCTATCCTGGGTTTATAGCAAATGCTACTCCTCACCTCTTTTGTTCTCCGAGTAGAGATCGCCTTCTCTCTCCAAGTACGCCAAGATTCCCTACCTCACAACAGAGCACTACAGCCAATAGAATCTGTTATACTTCTAGTCTGTATACTTTTTAAATCTTATTTAAATGTTATTTAAATCTAAGACTATTTCCCACCATCTTCAAATAACCATCCCAACGTCCAGATGCTATATTAATGACACAATATATTTGATAAATGAAATTTTTCTTTGGAAAATAAAAAGGACCCTAGTTTTTACCTCAAAAAGAAAACAATTTGCCTTTTAATTCACTTTGTGTATGGATAAATAGGCATGTAAAATGATAACAGTTAAAAATCAAAAGTGGAATTAGAGCATGTAACTAAAAATCTCTATCAGTAGCAGTGATTAGAAATCATTTTAATCAAAGGAGAAAAAGCTAGTTACATTCTGAGCACACAATGAGAAGACGCAGTGCCTTAATTGAAAGCCAAAGTTTTAAATAGCTAAAACAAAACATTGACTCCCGATGTTAGATAAAATATAATTAAAAGGCTTATTTTGACCCAATCAAGCCTGTTTTAATTGGACTCATAGCCAATTTAAATTGGCCACATATCTGGGCCATATTATCAAGTTGTCAGGGTCTTGAATAACTGTCATGACATCTGCAGATGCTCTCATAAGAGGATAGCTCCCCAAATTAGAGAGCTGGCATGTGTTCCTCTAAAAGAAATTAGTTTAGTTTAAGAACCTTCATTATTTTTCTTGACATCTTAACAACTGTTCATGGAACAGTTGTTCCATGGCGCTAGCTAAAGCACCAGGTAAAACGTTGCACAGAGTACAAAGAGAAGGGTCAAACTGCTATTAGAAGCAACTGTAGCAAGACAAAGAAGAAAAATCCACAAATAATGAACACAGTAAGTGTTCACATGTGCTGAGTTCTTATTGGGAGCTAGGCACTGTTCAAAGTACATCAAGTTTACTGATACTTTTAATCTTCCCAACAACCCTAGGAGGTAGTGGCTAATATTCTAATATTAATTCCATTTTATGTATGAGACAATCGGGGCAATAAAGATTAAGTGATTTGGCCAAGGCCATTCAGCCGGCAAATGATTTGATCCAACCGCCCTGATGCCAAAGCCACATTCTTGATCGCCAAATCCCAACTCCTGCAGGTGACATAAATATTGCTGATGTCCTGGAGTATTGTCATACCATCCCAAAGCACAGCTCCAATTTAGACCCTTAGAATATACCCTTCAAAACAAAGCTACTGAGTCAAAGTGTACGCACATTTTCAATTTCAATAATACGTAGTCCCTAAATGTTGAGTAGACTCTGGATTGGCAGGAATGGTGGGAGAGGATATTCCAGATAGTGGAAACAGCACGAGCAGCAGGACGATGGGGATCTTGATCCAGCAGCAGCAGCAGCAGGGGCTTCCTTTATCTGCTGTGTGGAGGATGGCAGAGGATGCCTCATGGCAGGTCTAGGTAGAACAGTGAGTGGGAGCTCACATACCAGATTCTGGCTGCCTTTTTTCTCAAAGGATTTAGATTCCTCTTGAATCCATATAGTTGTACTCAACTGTACTAATGAGGCTTGCATTCACTATTTGGCAGAAAAAGTATTATGGATCTTCCAGTGCTTCCTAGTTCTCAATGAATTATCCTGAAAACATTTTACAATAGACAGTGAGAATGACTTGACTATTAAATTGTGAGGTGCAAAATTCAGCATTTTGGAAGGGGTCTGTTTTCTTTGAACTGCAAGGAAGTTTAGTAACAATAATGCTGCCTTTAGAATGGAAGATGATACTGCCTAGTATGCCATTAGCAGAGTATACATTGCTTTAGGTTACATTCCTAGAAGGCAAGTTGAATTTCCAGGAAGTGAGTAGAGTTTCTCCAGCTCCTTTGACTAGTTCCTGTGATTCCATACAGCAGTTTAACAGGCAGACATCAGAGACCAACAGGGAAGGCCCTTCTGGAAACAATGTTGTAGCATGAACACCTGCCCCCAACTTGGCGCAGGGAGAGACTATGACACAGTCACAGCCTTAGTAACTGGGCATCACTCAAAAGGCTCATGTTATCAGGATCCTTATGGTGGAAGGGCCAATTCACTGACCTGAAGTTCTTATCTCTGAAAGCCAACCAGCATCCTAGCCTGGGACATCTGAGATGTCCACTGCTGATTGTTTCCTGTTATACGTTCCACGTTTATCAAGCGCTTACAATGAACTAGGCATCATGTTAGGCTCTGAATGAGTAAGCAATAGAAAACTCCTTTCTTCCCACTATCACAGAGATAACAGGTCTGGGTAGTAAGCAGGTATTAAAAATAACTGCTCCCAAGCATGGCTATAAAGTAATAGAAAGGGTGCTGTGAGAGAGAATAAATGAGGAAGGAGAGACTCTAATTTGGGCCTCTCCAACCTAATGGGATACACTGATTGCTTTAATGGCCCAAACTCATCATCCTCCCTCTATTCATGGCCCTCATCATGGAATTTACAGATCTCCACTCAGGAAGCAAAGTATTAATACTTTGCCCCTTGAGCCCAAGTTCAGGAGTGCGATTTGCTTCAGCTAATAAAATACTAGGAAATGTGACATACCAGGAGCTGAAAAACATTTAGTGTCTCTATTTGTGTTCTTGCACCTCTGCCATACATTATGGGAATATTCTCTAGTTAGGTTGCTGTAGGATGAGACATGGAGAAGAACCCAGTCAACCCCATCTTCCTAGATGAAGCTATCCTAGAACAGCCAACAGATTCATAAGGAAGAATCAGACTTGTGAATTCAGCCAAGTCCTGCAGAGTTATCAAGGTGAACCCCACCCTCTAAATTTATGAACAACAAATGCCTACTGTTATATTGTATGACAGTGAGGTTTTGTGGTTGTTATGCAGCATTACTGTGGTAAGAGATAACTGATACACAAGGTGACATTAAAACTGAGCCCTAAGGAAGAAGAATCCAAGTAAAGCCAGGAGGGCCTCACGCTATAAAAGAAAGTGAAAATAGAAGTGGATTCTAGATGTACTGTCTATTGGACATAAGGTCAACAGGACACTGTGATAGATTAGATAGCAAGAGAAAAGGGTCTAAAAGATACCCAAGTACGGTACCTAGGTATCTATTATAATTCAGGTAACTAAGTGGACAACTCTGGAATTTATTAAAAGGAAGGACAAAGGAGGAAGAGTTTGTGGGGTGTATGAAATAAAGAATTCCATTGCAGATGAGGATTCAGGGTGAGTGAGGGGCATCAAGTTGCCATGTCAGACAGGCAGACTGGAAAGCAAAAGGGGAATGTGGAGGAATGGTGATATAAATTTGGGAGGGGACAAGAGATAGAGCCGCATCCCTGAAATTGAATGACATGGCCTTAAGCAATAATGTTGACTGAGAATGGAAAAAGGCCTCAGCCTAAAAGCTGTGTATGTGTGGTCTGTGATGTTTATCGATCTGCTTAGGTACATGATGAAATAGGGTTTTATTGCAACTTCATTAAAAACAAAAATTCAAAATACTACTTTAAGGCATCCTCATCAGGTTGCTTGAGCCCTAAGCCTTTGTATGTTCGTCAGGTAATGGGTAGAATAGTCTAAAAAGGAGAAGAGTCAAAGAAAAAAGTCTTGACTGACATCTGTCAGAAGAGACATGGACACACTCCTGAAAGAAGAGAAATCCAGAAAGCAGAAGTGGTGGGATGGAGATGGAATAATGGCTGTTCTAATGAGTGGGACTTTGCCTTAGGAAGATTGACAATCTCCCTTTTGTTACTTTAGTAAAAAATAAATAAATGAATAAATATCCATAAATATTCTCTCTCTCTCTCTCTCTCCACATTTATAGTTAGAATTGTACTTCAGACAGCTCTTTCTATTAGCATAACACATGCCCCAAACATCTGTTTGGTTGTTTTGAATGCTCCACTGCATTTAAATGTTGTGTAATAAGAGCAGAGCTTTGAATGCAAAAGGTGATGAATAAGTACTTGTGAAGTTAAAAAATAGTTTTTACACACAATTATTTATTTTCCTGAGCAAAAAAGTGTAGAAACAAAAAACAAAAGCAAAACAAGATTCAAATACTCAAATGAGTAAAGAATCTACTTCACACTGGCTCATTCCATGGTAAGAAAGGACAAAAAACTCCAGATCCCACACCTCTAAACAGAACTCTTTGTTCAGTCAGCGAATAAAACCTTTTTCTGTACATTTACATTAGAATATCAGTTGAAAAATAAATATTAGAAATACAGCCAAGGTACTATTTCTTACAATAGTAAATAGTTTGAGGAACAAGAATACGAAATGTGTAGGTTTTGCCCTGAGCACCTATGAGTCTCAAGAAGTCTTGAAAAGAGAACATAAACTTTATCATTGGTTCTTCTGAGTGTTGAGCTTTATGATCTTGATTCATATTCTTGCTTCATCTTATTAGAAAGAACAGGCATTCGGTGGGGTGGTGATTTCAAATGGCAAATGAGAAGCAAGTGAGGCTGTAAAATCATGCAGGGAAGCTTCTGGTAACAAAACAGAAGAGAAACCTACTAAACTGGAAAAACAGCAAGTGAAGGATGAGGTGCTAGAGTGCAGGTGGCCTCTCTGGGGCTGCTCGTGTAATAGAGGCAGGAAGCACTGAAATTAATAGCTCTTAACTGAATAGGCTGTCACGAACCTTCCTGAAAAATGTTTTGCTTTTATTTCTAACAGCCGTGCCTCTATCTCACCTTTTAAAATCCTTCACAATGGTTGTGAATTAACGATACCTACGTCCCAAGAAAGCTTTCTTTCACAAATCAATAGCATCCACTCAGTGGTTATAATTATTACCTGGCATTAAATTGCCCTTTCCCATTTTCTCCCATTCCCCTTCGAAATTTTCATCAATAAACAATTAAAGAGAACATGTTATTTAGTGGTTCTTTCCTATACTACTTTGGTGTTGACTATTTCAGACATCAGTCTCTAGATATTGAACATTATTGCCACAAACATGACTAATCACCTTCCCTGCATTTAAATTCATCTTTCCTGCAGACAAGGGGAAAGGCTGATAGTTTTCAATATAGGGGGAAAAAAAAACCTCAAGTGATATATGTATTGCTATGTGTACATAGCACAAATGTGTGTGTATATATGTAAACTCATGTTACCCAAGGCCTTCACAACAGGGGAAAATCTTATATACTATACACTAATGTAACAGGCTGTACAGGGGTGGGAAAAAATAAGTAAATAATAATAATAAGTAATATAAGAATTAATGAATAAATAATACAAACATAAATTGTTTCACCTACTCACAACTGTAAACCTACTTTTGCCCACCCCTGTATATAAGTAGAAATTATTTTATGTTTAAAGATAAAGTTTTCAACTCTCTTATCTTCCATATAAATGGTTACTCAAAAATACAATTGCTTCATCATGTATAAATAACGTCTGGATGAAGCTACAAAATGTGTAGAGCTATTAGGCATTTTTAGAACACTTTTCTGGACCTGCCCCCAAATGGCTCCAGAAATCTTCCAGCTGCACCATGATTTGCTGGTGGAAGAATAAGATGAGTAAAGGCTGAATACACCTTGGCTGACTTACCAAAACATTCAGAGGAAGGAACACAAAACAAGGAGACATAATTCAGAAGAAAATGTCTAGACATGTGTTCCCTCTTGTCCCTCCCTTGTTTTCCTCATATAATCTTTCCTCTAACCTCAAGACACTTGTTTACAACTACAAAGTTAACGGGAAAAGGGACCTAAAAGTTTTGCAGGCCAATAAACTTGTATTACTACTTCAGCGGGACGGGATGTAGAGAACTACCAGAGCTCGGGGAGCACACACTTATCCCTATTCCCCACTGTCATGACTATAAGAAGACTGAAGAGGGACAGGACGCAGATGGAGATGAGGACAATGATAATCTGTACGATATCCTAAACAACACTGATAGCCTATGGGAAGTGACTTCAGACAATTTTGCAGGACAGATGGTACGCCCTACACACAACACATGCACACACACACCATTGCACTAAACAAACTTGTAAGAAGTTCTCTTTGTCAAGCCACAGCAAGACTTAACTGAAGTAATTAGATTGGCATATTCAATGGCTAGTTACTGACAAAACACCCCGTGTTTGTTTTTAAAAATGTAGTATTATTCTGAAAGTTGGCCTTAACATGAAAATAATTATAATAACAATCTTAGTCAATTCCTTGTATTATTTGGTTGAGGCAAACTTGCTCAATAAACTAAGTCAAATGGCTCAGGAATCTTTCTCCTATTAAGAAAAAGTTAAGTTTATTTACTGTCTTATTAGGTTGAACATTGTAGTAAACCAAATATAAAAAGACATTCTTCCTTGTTTTGTGTGTATCTGGGTAAAATAAAAGCCTCACAATATTTATGTAAAAGGCAATATATGAAAAAATATAATAATTGAGGATTTTTTTAAATTTTTGATTAGTAATCAAATGATAGCTAATGTCCTTAGGTCAAAAGCATAACTGAAAAATCAGTGGAATCAGTAGATTTATTTATTCATTTCAATTAATACTTTTTGGTCAGCAAGCATATATTTATTTGGTGTATAATACATCCCAGAAACTCTTTTTTTTTAAATATGATATAAACATGACTAAAATAAGGGTTTTGCCCTGGTATCTTCCATAATTATCAGGAAGCATGCAAACAAATTCATATTTGCAATATAATGTGAAAATACAAAAACGAAATCGATGTAAAAACTTAAGGAAACTTTTCCTTCTATTATATTTTAATGTTTTTATTACAAATATAATAATGCATTATATTATACATTTGTGTATATTCTAAATCACCATAATAAACACCCACTTACACACCTCTCCAAGTGAAAACGCAGAAGTTTACTAATACCGTTCATTGCATTCATCTGTATTCCAGTGTAGGACAAATATTTACTATTTATTCTTCAACTGATGGTCACTTAGATTTCTCCCTCCCACCTTTTTTTTCCCCATATGAACATGCGCTACTATCTATTTCTTGTAGTTATTTTGGTGTACCAGTGCTAGATTTTTGGTAGGATATATCCCTAAAAGTAATTTTTCTGAATTGTAGGGAATGTAATACTCAATTAACACAAAATAGCATGAAATGGTTTTCCAAGTGGCAGTAACAATTTACTCTCCCAACTAGCAGACTACAAGCACTCTTGGTAATGCACACTACATTCAACCCTTGGTACTGTCTGACTTTTTAATTTTCACCAATCTATTGCCTATGCAACATTTTGCTGTAATGTTTGGATTTCCCTGATTAATGATGAAGGTTAGAATGTGGATGTATATTAATCTGACCAGGAATAAAGAATGGAAGAAAACTGTAAGTTACTTTGGGGAGGCTGGAAAAAGATGTCTTCTTTGGTAAACTGGAATACATTTTCATTGCCTTGCACTCTGATAGGTTCATAAAACCTTTTTTTCTAAATATATCATTTAGGTTATCCTCTAAGAAAGCTTACCATTTCACCAAGAAAAAATGACTTCTGCATAAAAAAAGTTTGGAATGAAACATAGTCTTATTGTCCCCAGTACAAAATGAGTGTTCTATAAATCTTTCTTGAATAAATAATTGCACAAGAAGTCCTCAGATGAGCAACTCAAATAGAATTACTTCCAGCTACTTCATGCCCCAAAATGGAAATAATATTTTCTACCACAAACTTATTCCTTCTCTCGTCTCCCCCTGCTCTGCATGGAAAAGGAAGTCATCCTTGATTCTGCTATTCCTTTAATCCGTTCATTCATTAACAATCAAGTCTGCTGGTTTTGCCTACTGAATGCTTCTTTCTATAGCTCAATGATTCCCAAGGTACAGCCCATGGATCACTGGGTTGCTCTAAGACCCTTTCCGAGTTTCCCCAAGGTCAAAATGATTTCATAGTAATGCCAGGGGGTTATTCCTTTTATCACTATCTTGACATTTGCACTTTGTACAAGAGCAGTGGTGGATAACACTACTGGTACCTTCACACACATCAAGATGATGAGACCAAATTTCTAGTGTCCCAGAAGGCATCATATTTGTCATTCTCACACACTTACTTAAGAATATCCTTCTTAAAGCAGGAAAAAATATCAATTTTGCTAAACCTTGACTCTTAAGAGCATGTTTTTAAAAATATTCTGTATGGCAAAATGGGAAATATGCAGAAGTGTTACTCCCACAGTACAGAAGCACTTATGGGATTATTTGAGTTTTGAACTCAAGTAGTCATTCTTCCCATGTAACCTCATTTTTACCTGAATGAATGACTCACTGGCAAACTAGGGCTATTCAGAGTTGGGTACATGATAGACATCTTTAAAATTAATGAAGGGAGGTGATCACCTCAAGGTAAACACCTGACAATACTTGTTGCCAAGGATAAAACTCATGCTTCCAAGCAAAAGAGAATTTTGAAAAACTCGTATCCACCATCATGAGCTTCACAGCTTCTCAACACTTACAAACTTGACTCATGGATCACAGGTAACATTCATGAACATGACCACATATGAAACCAGTTCATGCTAAGGCCAAATAATATGACTTCAGAGCTAGATTTTGGCACTTTAATGTGAAAACTTCTTCCCCATCATGGGCATTAATGGTCCTTTCATTATCAAATATTTATTGAACACCTACTCTGTACTAGATTCCGGGATAGAGTAGTAACAACTCAGAGACAAAACTACAGACATTGTCTTAAGAATTTTCATGTATTGATAAGTGCTCATAATAATGTTATGAGAAAAGTAGTATAATACCCTGATTTTGCAGTTGAGGAAATTGAGCCATAGGGAGGTTGAGTAACTTGATTAGGTAGTAAGCTTTTAAGTAGTAAAATCAAGCCCTTATTAAGTCCATTCATCATGGTTCATGGCGCAGGGACTATACGATATAGTTGCACCTCATCACATATGCTTTAAATTACCCTCTGTCTCCAGAACAATAACAGTATCTGATATTCAAAGCATCTTTACCCTGTGCCAGGCACCCTTCAAAGGGCAACACAGGAATTAACCCTCACACTGGTCCTATAAGGTAGATACAGATAATGTGCCCTTCTTACAAATGAAAAAGCTGAGGTTCAAATACTTTACGGAATTTGTGAGTATCAGATATCTAAGAAGAGTCTGGGAGTCAAACTCAGGTCTTCTGCATCTTGAGGTTCTTTTCTAAACCATCAGGCTATAATTTCTTGCAAATCACAGCTGTGCTTGAGTTCGCATTCTCAAGGTAACAATAAGCCAATTACCAATAAGGCATTAAGATCAGAGAAGCTTGATGTGAAAATAGAAAGGAATCAACCCTGCAGGAAGCAAAAACTTTGTAATGCATTCTCCCAGTCCCCACTTCCCCCTAGGAATTTGATGGCTATCTTGAAAGCTGCTGATTTGAAAGCCCAAACATCTGTGTAGACATTCTTTTTGTTCCTTTCTTCAGTCAAGCTCTATTATTTCATAACTTTAGCATCCTTAGAATTACCTTAGAGGGTTATATTCATAAAATCACATGGCAATACTCTGAGGTGTTTGAAAGCACTGTTAAGGATAATTCTGACCATGTGGTATTTTCTCCCTTGTGTGCTGAGCTTAAAACTTATCCCTCCCTATAACAAAACCAGGACAACATTTTGCTTTTAATAACCTGGAGAGAACACGGAAAATCCCTCCAATATGTACTGAAAAACATTCCTAAAGCCATCTGGGGTGGGAACAGGGAGGGAGAGAAGGATTAACCTTCTTGACTCCTAGAGTCAAAATTAATTAATGTATATATATTATATTTTATCAACAGTAATATTTTCATGAGAATATCACCATGATAAATTCTCAGTGCTTCAACTTCCACACCTATAAAGTAGGGATAAAACAGTACCTACCTCATGGTGATAACATGGAGACTAAATGAGGTTAATTTGCCAAGTGCTTAGGATATGGTCTGGCATATGGTGAACACTATGTTTTGTTAACTAAAATAAAATGAAAATATATCAGTGAGTTACATAATAAAGCACAGAAACATGGATGTACACTTCCAAACATCAAAGAGTAAATCAGAGACAGGTCTTAAAATCATTCGCGTGGTCTACAGTGTCCATAAAAATCACATTACTCCCAAGGAAATGGTTGAGAGTTGCAGGTTAATAACTAGTTGCTCCTGGGCGTCTGGAAGTAGCTTTACAGTTGGGACAACAGAACCAGGCAGGAAAGCCTTGAGAACCTTAGGCCTGGAGTCAATGACCACACTCTTTCTGCTCAGTGTTTCTTCCCCTGGGCAGGAAAAAGGCAGATAAGCAAGGAGCAGCTGGGCCTGGGAGCTGGGAAGACAGCCTGTGTGGTGCCAGTCAGAAGGGCTAGGAATGACACCACAGAGGCAGACCCTGGGAAGGAGCGGGTTTAGTTCTGATTGGCCTGGGATGCCCTTCGTCATTAGTATCCTCCTTCCATTCTGACGGGCTAAACCTAAAAGTTGCACTTTCAAGATTAAATGTTAAACCCATTAAAAGTTACTGCGACATAGAGGCTTCTATTCAATTTTCATTTTTGTTGTGCATTCTCTGTTTTATAAATTGCTACTGAGGGTTCAGTCCAAGCCATGCCCCCGTGATGGGCATTCCAAATAAAAGATGAACAAAATCCCAAAGCACTTTTTAGTCTACATAATGACATCAATAGTTTTAACTTAATGTATATTCTTCTAAATTGGGCACAGTGTTATATTAGAAAATGTAAGGCGGATAACTGTCTTAATGAAACATCTTCAAGTTAGTGGCATAGGTCGTCTAGATTATGGGCTCCATACAAGGTTAGTGCCAAGCTGCTGGGATCTTGGAGGGAGGGGGATGGGTGGAGTCGCTGGTGCGCAAAAGATCAAAGCAAAACAACTTCTATATGGACACTGTAACAGGTGCCGTAGGTGGCTTGCACAATTCCCCTTGGTGTTGACCATTCTCACGTAGGCCCACTCTAGAGCTCCAATACAAGCACTCCTTTGAGTGTGGCTTTCTCTGGATGCCATGGCCTCTATGCCCCGAAGTGGTGGGTGTGAATGTCCTTTCCTCCAAGGAGCAGCCCTCCACCTGGGACTGATGGTGGTGCTAAATAAGTACTCCAGTGACTTGCTCCTTGGTTTGAATTACTCTGAAGTGCAAGTCTATCTCCCAGAGAAGCCATGACTAGTTTGACATTCCACTGCTAGTGTGACCGACTCTCCTTTCCCTGTCTCACTTTCCTGGCAGAGGTTTCCTGGCACCACCTGTCAAAGGACTACTCACACAGGAGTCCTCGTCTCCTGTGGGAACTCAAACCAAGCCAGAGTGATGCAGGCAGCCTGCTGAGATCTGGAGTTAATTTTCCTCCTACCTATCAGGACCTCAACAGCGAAATCAATTTCTATTTATCTGCCCAATAAAAGCTAAGTCTCAATTTTTCATAAACTGTGATAAAGCTGCTTTTTAACAGCTTTTAGAAAGCCTACTACACCATTTTAGGATACATAGAAAAAAATTAATTAGACCCAAGGAGGCCAAGAAATCAATTAGAGTGAATCAGGTTATAAATCTCTAGTTCCCTGTTGTTTTACATGTTAGAAAATCACAAAAGACAAATCAAGTGATCTTTGAAAAATTACAACTGCTGTCATTCACTTCTATTAGGCACTCGTACGCACTCATTAGTTACTTTTAAGCAGTTGGGAAACACTGTCAGAACACAGCAGCCTAATGGTTGGCATTCACGGGGGCCGGAAGGAAAGAGAAACTGACGGCAGAACAGTCTCTCTGAGAACTAAACACACCTGGGGTAGCATTAAGGACTTACTCATCTTCAGATCAACCATAGTGACACACTGCTTTTGGTTACTGGCCATCAACCCCATTTATAACTTCATCTTTCTACAGAGATCTTCCTTCGTAGCATCTGAGGAGGCATATAGGGAGCCCAGGCTGTGTGGGTTCAGATCCTGGTTCTGCCTCTAACCAGCAATGTAATTTTAAGAAAATTACTTAACTACTATGCACTTCACTTTCCTCATCTGTAAAGCACAAATAATAATAGAATTTATACCATAGTGCTGTTATGATGAATAACGAGTTAACCCTTTACTCACTGTGTGGTCTGGAGACCAGCACATCAGCATTCCTGGTGGGTGTGTGGGGAGGGCAGGGAGCTGGATAGAAATGAAGTTTCTCAGGCCCTACACCAGACTCACTGCATCAAACTCTGCATCTTAACAAGATTCTCAGGGGATCTGTGTGCATATTAAAGCTGGAGAAGCCCTGACTTCACACATCGCACGTGCTTAAAGAAGAGTTTGATAGGCTGAAAGTGCCCCACCAATTTTAGCTATTATTATCTCAACTAATGTGACACTTCCCCAGAAAATCCCTTACTCTTTTATGGCATAAACCACAGGCATACTTTTATATATGATTTTGTAGTTACTTGATTCATGACTTTCTCACAGACCTAGATGATGTCAGAGATCCGATTTCCCAGAGCAGACTCTTGAGGGGAAGGTACATAAGCATGTGATTTATTAGCACAGTGTTCCACGGAAAAACAGATAATGGAGAGGGGGAAACACAACAGGACACCACAGGGAAGAGAAAGAAGCCAAGCAAGTTTTGATCTCAGACAGGGCCTCGGGTCTCAGCCTGGTCCTGTGGGGAACTCTGGAGCATAAATTTTATCAGTGTTTCCAGCCTCAAGGCTTGGGAGTCAGACATTCAAATCCCACCCCAGTCAGTCACAGGCTGAAGACCTCCCTATGAGGAAACTTCCAGACACTCCTGTTCCTTGGGAGAGTAGCCCAAGAACTGTCTTTTGAAGAAGGGAGTAGGTGTTAGGAGTGATGCAGGAGCTGGGAAAGGGGAACCCAGGACCAAAAAGCCAGGGTTGAGAAAATCTGAACAGGGCACGGACAGCGTCCACTACAGTTGGGTACTACATAGATGTCTGATGGTCCCAAAAAGCCTCTCTGTCATTCTACCTCACCCCACCCCCACTCATTCACTCACGCTTTCAAAAAGTTATGTCCTGAGTACCTACTATATACCAGGCACTGTTTCAGAAACTAATGCAATGTTGAGGAGATATGGGGCTTATGAAACCAAGTGGAGAAGAGAGAGATAATAAGCAGTAGATATATAAACATATCAGATATTTCCACCTGGTGATAAGAGCTATGACTATTTAAAACTAGATAATAGAAAGTAAGAGGTATTAGAGAGAATGACCGCTGGGATCAGGGAGAGGAAGGTAAAGTCAGTAACTAGAGTTGATGCCTCAGTGACCACTCTGGTCCCCTTCCCTGGGCTGGTGCTCCCATCACGCAGATGCTGCAGGTGTTGGCTAACAGCTCCCACCTGAACTCTTCTCAGGAGAACTACCCTTGGCTGAAGAGCACCGCCTTGGCTGGAGGTGGCTAGAAGGGTGTGTGCTCACCCCAGGAAGGAGAAGCTGCAGGTAGCCAAAGACATGCTGGAGGACATGTGGTACAATTCCTACTCCAGTTTCCTGTGGGATGAGGCTGAGACGAGACTTCTTGCATGCCATCTTTGCTTCCCTTCCAGCCCTACTTTATTCTAATGATTCCATCACTCAATTTCTCCTGAGAGCAGTCCCTCAATAAATCACTTGCACGAGAATCCCCATGTCTGATTCTGCTTCTAGGGAACCTGACAAAAAACAGAAACTTTTCTCTCCAGAATTTTCTTTCCCTGCCAGCACCCCAGGGCCAGAGTTCTAGCTCTTTACATGAGCAGGCACTTCTCATTTGCTTGCAGGTTCCAGGCCCCTTCAGGAGAGGAAGCAGGGTAGCAAAAAGCCCCACTTCCATCTTCATTGGCTTGCTGATGGCAATGCAAGTGTGGAGGACAAACCTAAAATATAGACTTTAAGGTCTGCCATGAATTGCCAGTGTTCCGACTGGTCCCCTGCTGCCCAGCTTACTGGCCACTAGCCTGAGTGACACAGAATTACACCCTGAATAGAGAAATCCTGTAGTTTATAGTGCATGTAGCAAGCTGCTGCCAACTAGAAGCATTAAAGTGGCCAAATCCAGCACATATCTGCATCCTCCTTTTGATAAAAACATCTAAAATCTTTTTTAAGGGTGGCATCAGTAAAACTTAAGCTTCTATTGGTTATAAGCAGGTTTTTAACTGCCCCACTGTGCCTTAGGTTTCTTAGGCAGTAATGAACAAAGATCATCATGACATGTAAATGCCATATATTCCCTGAGCAATTACTAATTCATGTAGGTGATGTCGAGGTGAGGAACAAGCCAAGTGGGTCCATGCTGAGTCTTTGTACATGCATCAGACAGATGCTATGATTCTGTTGGCTTAATTATTACACTTTGTAGAGATGAATGCAGAAAACATGCTTGCCTTGTTGACAGCCTCCCAGGGGACCAGTACTGAGTAATTGCTTTCCATCCCTGTAGGAATCATGGACATGAAACCACAGGCACCATCTGGCTCTCTGTCCCTTCCCCACTTGCTCAGCAAGGCTCCTGGGGACAAAATGAAGTGTTTTGGGTGACAGTTATCATCAATATGATGGTAGCATCTTGTGTCCTTCTTTATTCTAATCACAAATTTTAAATTATTAAATATCTCTGAAACTTGAAACTGCACTAAATAAATATACAAGTACATTGCTTTATGTTCATATATTATATCAAATAATATTATATAATATGTAATATATAATGGCATGTCAAATATATAACAGTATTTCACGTAATATTATGCAAACATATGTATATATAAATACACATTTATATTAAGCATATACATACATATTTAATATTGAGGTGTGATCCCTTGGGGTATAGTGTAAAGAAAGCCACATATGAACAGGGAAGAGATATTTGTAAATAGCATTATAAATTTTACCTGTCATAAAAATTGAAAAAAATTCCTATTAGAATAAAAAAAGTTAAATATTGAAGAGATAAAAACATGGCTCCGAGTATCAGCTTTATAGATGATGTGTGTGTGTTTTTAATACAGAAAACAAATGGAAGAAGTACTTAATAAAACCCACTGAAAAATTCAAAGTATAATAATTTTCAACTTCTCTAGGCAAAAACCATCAATATATAGATAGTTACAAGGAAAAAAAGGAAACTGGGAAGTTATTTTATTGCAAATATAACAGATAAAAGGATAATGGCCTTATTATAAAGAGATCTTTTCCTAAATATAAAGTGTTCTGGCAAGTAAATCTCTGGGGTTTCATTGAAGGAACTCTCTCAGAAATATTTCAGAGCTCTGACATAAAATAAGCACTCAGTAGCTATTTATTCAATAATTAACAATTAATTAACAAAGGGGGAAATGGGCAGAGAGCACACACAATTCACATGGAAGGAAACGTACAGGAGTCACTCACTGGCTGCTCTGAGTGC
This sequence comes from Pteronotus mesoamericanus, assembly GCF_021234165.1. Lineage (NCBI taxonomy): Eukaryota > Metazoa > Chordata > Mammalia > Chiroptera > Mormoopidae > Pteronotus > Pteronotus mesoamericanus. The sequence goes on along the minus strand of NW_026555105.1, from coordinate 27,157,884 downwards.
CCTGCCTGATCCCACCCTTGCTAACAGGTCATAGTTGCCCCTTCTGAAAATAGCCTTTGTCCAAATGAGCCACCTCACCTGAAAATCTACAGGTCTGCTCTGGGGCCAAGCTCAGCGAATCACTGACTCTCATGAGTGGGAGGTGACCAAACGACAAGAGGAAGTAGAACAATAATGTGTACTTTCATGCACTAGGGAAAAATCTTAAAATAATTTTTGCCAGAGTACCAAATAATATGAAAATATGACCATTATGTACAGGGTGGAACATAAGGAGTTTTGCAGTTGTTCATGTGAAAAATACAGTATTAATAAATAATAGTAACACAACAATAAACTCTGTGTTTTGTGTACTAACAACTGTAATCCTACTTTTGCTCCTCCCTGTACTATGGGGATCAGAACAGTATAGATAGTCTTAAGTTAATGGCATTAATATAAAGTTGGCACTTACACATGAGATGGCAGCCTGAAGAACATATCTCACCATCTTATGCTATGCCTCACAGATACTTCTAAAGGACTATAACATGCAGGAAACAATAGCCCTGAAACAATACTAACAATATTCAATGTCAAACTTCTGCTACACATTAAGAGAAAGTAAATTGAAAGGAAACACCAAAGGCCACCTTGCACACCTCCATCTGAAGGAATACAGCATGACTCAAGGTAATCTTTGCCAGGTTCCAGGAACCCCTCCCCCACAGCTGGTGGGCACACATGAGGAAGCCATGAGAGTAGCCTACCCCAGTGGAGAGGCCCCAGTCTTATGAAGCAGCTACCCAAAGCAAACTTTTGATCTGTCTGACTTGGAATATATTTCTGCGGTGCAGCTGGTAAAAAGCTGGTTATGCACCGTCACACTGTTTACCTGGTAAGGTGGCCAGGACAAAAAAGAAAAGTTCAATATAGAAAACTGCCAAGCCCATCATGCATCTATGTCATTGAAGTAGCAACATAAATATATTAATATAACATCCATAGAAGGATTACTAAAAAAAATTTTTTTTAAATATTTAGACATGAAAGGAGCCTAGAATCCAACCACCATTATTTCAAGGTTATGGGCAAATATCAGGTCTATATCATAGATCACTCTTTGTTCAAGGTTGAACAAATATTAAAAGAAATTAAACAGTTTTAATAGTTTGAGCTCTAAATATACTGCACTCTATAAAAAAAGAAGAAAGTAAACCAAAACAAGGAAAAGGAGCATACATTTGGGGAAATGTTTACTAGGGTAAAAAGTGAGGCATCTGCTTCATAGAATCAATAAAATTCCTTGAAACAAGAACTATAAAAAAAAAACAACAAGAAGATAAGGCCAGAGGATGAGATAAAACAGGAGCCTAAGACATGGGCAGGGACAAAACAAGAGCCAGACAGCCCAAGAAGACAATGTCAAGAAAGAAAAATAACATAGTAAAGTGAAAATCTTTATTAGCAATAGGGGACATAAATTGTCAGAGCAGAAAAATCAAACCACTGGGGTACAAACCAAACCTTTTTAAACATTCCCAAAACAAAGAAAAAAGAAATTAAAATAGTCAGAAAAAAGATACTATATATAAAAAAATAAATCCAAATAGTGCAAACTGGCGCTCCAGAGGATGCGGCCAGACAGACGCAGGAGGAATAAGAAGTAAGGGCAGAGTGCAAGAAAACATTTCTATATCTGTTAATCTAACATAAGTCCTGAGATCCCAGGCTAAAAATCTGAAACATTAGCAATGTTCACACATATTGTAATGAGCTGATTCTTGTTTAACATTTCAATGGGAGAGTAAAAAAGCCTTAGAACTTTCAAGAAAAGAAAACAAAAACAGCAAAAATCCCTTACAAGGAAATAAAAATCAGGCTATCCTCACCCCTCCGATCACATATGAGTAGATAAGGGGAGAAGGTCTCCCATAGTCTTGAAGGAAAATGTCTGTGAACAAGGATTCTATGTAATCACACCTATACTTGGGTAAAGTCAACAGAAGGAGATTTTGATATGCCTCAGCACATCAAGCATAATAATTAGTATCAAGTCTTTCTCAAAAGTATCACTAAAATATATAGGCTAGTCAATCAACATACAACTCAAAACGAAAGCTTATAAATGGGTGCATCCTGATTAAAAGCAGAAAAAGTAGCAATAAGGAATTAAGGACTGTAAAATGTGGTAATAAATCTAAATATTCACTCTTTCAATCTCTCATTAAATGAACATTTATTGACTGCTTACTATACCCAAATAAAATAGCTGTTGGTAAATATATGGTAACAAATATATCTGAGAATATGAATGCTTATTGAAACAGAAGACTACCTCCAAACTGAGAAAATATTTGAAAATATTTAAAGACAAAATGTTAATAACCTTATCACATGAAGAACTTTCATAAATTACTATGTAGGAAAAGAGAAAAAGGTCATATAAAGGAAATTTAAACTACATGCACAAATTACCAAGAAAAAATGTTTCAGTGTTGTCACTATCAAGGAAATTGAAGTTAAAACAATTAATAATTAATAAGAGACCACTTGTTACTTACCAAATTGGTAATCATATTAAAATTTAAACTATTTAGTAATAGGAAAAGTGTGATGGAATGGGCACTCTTAGACATAAACTATGGGAGTATAACTTTGTACCAGCTTTCTGAAATTATTAATAATCACAAATATTTATTGTGTAAGTTAAGGATCTTTGAGAGCTACAAACATAAACACTAATGACTTTAGGAAAAATCTAAATACTCAAAAGTTTAAATTCAGTTAAATATATGATAAATATATAGTATGTGATATTGTACAGCCATTAAAATTGTGTTTTGAGAATGTTAAATGTTGAGGGAAATGTTCAGGGTATATTATGTTACTATAAAAACAGCGTATTATAATATATAGTATATTGCTGTTCTAAAATATTGTAAGAATTAAATTAATGAAAGGAAATATGCTGAAAATTAAAGGTGAGCTTATCTTTAAGTGGTGATACTTATTTTCTTCTTTACCTCTGTATGCACTGCAGCAAAGGTTGTCAGCTTCCGCCCAATATTCAGCCTTCTTTTCTTCCTATAGTAATAGTTGTAGGGATTTCACCTCCACATGTCTATCTGGAATTAAGATTAAATTTTCCAGTCTTCTTTGTGTGACTAAACACAGACAATGGAATTTAAATGGTAGTGATGTATAAGACTTCTGGGAGTATCTAGAATGTTCTTTTCTCTGTTCTGCTTCTTGCTGGAAGGTGACTGTGGAAGCTGGAGTTGAAGCAGCCATATTAGACCATGAAGTGAGAGGAATGTTTGCGGATGGCAGTGTAATAACACGGAAAGAGTCTGAGTCTTCAATACCGTGGAGAACCAAATCAGCTCTTAACTGCTTATTCCAGGGTGTGGGATAGAAGAGGACTCTCATCATAACACACATGGATCCTTGTTAGAGTAGATAGACTCATATTCTAATTTCCAAAATTTCTACTAAGATCTCATTAATTTTATTGGAGAAACTAGTGGTAAAAAGAAAAAAATGTAGTGGTTTGAATCAAAGCACTTGGGACAAGACCCTGCTTGTAAGAACATAGTAAAAAAAAAAACCCCAAAACAAACTATAGCCCTTTTGATTATTTTTCCTAATTTTGCTTGTTTATTTTACAAACAAGTGGATTTGAAGCAGTAAAATATATTTACTTCCTGACTCCATATTGCTGCTGTAATTTTCTCTGCTGGATATCACAGAAAATAAAAATTATCTCATTACTGACCAAAAATCTAAACAAAGAGTTGAATTAAAGCAGCTTTTTTCCTGAAGATCTAGGGAAACAGGCAATATTGGTTGTGTTCCTTCATTGTCTCCAAGTGCAAATTTAAAATATCAGATGATTTAAAAGAGGAGAGCAAAGGAACTATCTTTTACTGAACATGGCCAGTTGACCTAACAACGTGGATCTATATAACCTTGTCCCTCAACAAGGCAATAAAAGTCAAGTTTCAGGTCATAAGAAAAGAAAGCATGATTTGCAACTTGAGATTGCTTCTGCTTCATGTTGTGCTCTTCCCCCTTTTATTAAAACCTAAAAACAGCAGGAAGTAGACCACTAATATTTGATATACAGCTGATCTCCATCATAGGTATTTCCCAAGCTGTTAGAGAAAACACAGCTACCTAGAAATGGTATATTCTACTATGTCATTGTGATTGGCATTAGATACAAACCAATACACAGAAGAGTTAGAAGGTATGAGGTATGAAATGGTAACTTGAACATTTTAATGTTATTATACATACATATATTTATTTTAAAATGTTTTTAAACTTAAAAAATGTAATGTTCCATATGGGTTTTTCTATGATAGTTTATCCAAAGTTTTCTCTTTATTTTGAAGTAACAAGTAGCTATAAAATATACTAGGAATGTACAAAAATAAAATCAAACATCCTTAAATTTCTGAATTACTAAATAGACAGCATTTAAAGTTGTGGCCATTGTAGTAGGTATGTTATAACCTCCAAGACTAGAATTTTAGAATAAAAGGAAGGTAGACTTCTAAATGGAAACACATATTTGTCAAGTGATAAGCATATCAGTTATTTGTTAATTTAAAAGAAAAAAGTAAAATGCAATAATTAAACTATAACCATACCAAGAAAAATAATACTAGGAAACATCTTCGTTTAAATTCTACCTATATTTTTGTGAATTTTTTTTTTAGGCCAAAGTCACAAAATCAATTATGAAATGAATTAACGAAAAGAGAGAAGGGGTACCTGACTGAAATATTTGTGTAGGTCTTTGTTCTCTAGTGTGTAAAGATTTATTGTTAAAATGGGCCTGAAGGTTTAAAGGGATCTAGTAAAAAATATCTTCATTTTCTATGCACTTTAAAAAAATCTTATTCTGTCCTGGTTGGTGTGGCTCAGTGGACTGACTGCCTACCTGAGAACCAAAGGGTTGCCAGTTCAATTCCCAGTCAGGGCACATGCTTGGGTTGCTGGCCTGGTCCCCCGTAGGGGGAGCACAAGAGGCAACCACACATTGATGTTTCTCTCCCTCTCTCTCTCTCCCTCCTTTCCCCTCTCTCTAAAAATAATCTTAAAAAAATATTATCCTTGCTGCTGAGTTATTTATTGATTTGAGTTCGTGGTGTCCATATTTTTTTTTAATAAATAAATAAATAACTCAATCAAATGAATAGCACAAGAGAAAAAATACCTTTTACACTCATAAAATGTCCCAGTTCTTTTAAGTAGAGAATGGCTGCCCAAATACAAACCATGAGATCCTAAAACATGCCTTTTCCTAAGCTGACTATGCTTGATAAACTGTTGAACAGCTTTCCCAACAAGATGCTGTTTTGAGAGCTAAAAGTGTGACTCTGAAAGAAGCTAACATCATTTACCCCAATGTTTATTCTGCTTTCAATGCCATCTTACCCCAAAATAAGATTTTTGCTTTTAGAAAAGATTATTAATTTAGCCATGAAGAGGGACATCAGAGCAAGGCACAGAGACCAAAGAACAGGAGTAATAGGTGATCATCACACCAGGCCATCTTAATCTGCTTGCACACCAATGCCTTCTGATCTTCTGTGGGGAAATGGCTTTATTCCTAAATTTCATGTGGATGATCCAAGCAAGGAAGTTAATTTGGCTCATCGATGGGGAGAACAGCTACCTCGATTCAGGCCTTAGCCAAGCAGTTTTCAGTCTGAAAATGGAACAAATAAATCCACCTTCCTTCTTATGTTTCTTTTTATATGTAATAATTAAATGGCTACTGTTTAATGATCTAGATCAAAAAGTAGGGTTTCCAAGTGGAACTTAATGCAGAATGTTGAATTTTGAAGTTAAACCAAATTTAATACTTATATTTAAGACATTTACCTTTATAGGTACACAAAGCCAGTCTTTATGTCTTCTGGAAAGCTATATAGGTTGAATATATAAAATCAACATTTTTTGCAGTTACCTACTCCAGGTCATTTTATAGCTTACTGGTATAGTATTTCAAATTTTAAAAAATTAAATGTAGTAAATTCATAGTTAAAGCAATCAAATACAAAGAGTATCAAATCAAGAGAATCATGTCCACTCCATCCAGTTCTCCCACTGCAATTCTCGCCACATAATCATTTTTATTATTTTTAAAACATGTATAGTGAAATATAACACATACAGGAAAAAATGCATTTAAAATGTACACCTAAACATATCGCTATGAAGCAAACACCTACAAAGAAACAGGACACAGCAGCACCCAGAAGAGCCCCCACTTGCCCTCCTGCTCCTTCGCCCCTTCACTGGACAGAACCACCAACCTGCCTCCTACGGTGCTTCCTTCAGGGTTTTTCTTTTCACTTTAATCATTCATTTTCATCCCTGTGCTCTATAATTGAGTTTTGCCTATTTAGTCATTTATATAAATGAACTCACACACATTTAATGCTTTGCATTATTTTGTATGTAGCCTTCTTCAGTCAACATTATAGTTGAGAGATGAGATTAATCTTGTTGATGTAGCTATAGTATGTTTATTTTCATGATTGTCTATCATCCTTTTCTGTGAATATACTATAATGTTTATTTTTATTATGGTAAGATACACATAACATAAAATTTGCCATTTTTAACCATTTTAAGTATATGACTCAGGGGCATTAAGTATATTTACAGTGTTGCAACCATCACTACTATTTCCAGAATGTTTTCAACTTCCCAAGCAGAAATCTTGCACCTATTAAATGATAACTCCCTGTTCTCCCTTCCTCCCAGGTTCAGGTAATCTCCATTCTATTTTCTGTATCTATGAGTTTGCCTATTTTAGATAACTCATGTTAGTGGGATCATATAATATTTGCCCTTTTATGACTGAACAAATGTTTTCAATATTCATCCATGTTGTAGCATATATCAGAACTTCATTCCTTTTTAAGGCTGAATAATGTTCTGTTGAGTGGATATACCACATTTGCTCATTCATTCATCTATGGTTGAACACATGGGTTGTTTCCACCTTTTGTCTACTATGAAAAACACTGCTACAAACAATGGCATACAGGCATCTGTTACAGTCTCTGCTCTCAATTCTTTTGTATATATACCTAGAAGTGGAATTGTGGGATCACATGGTAATTCAGTTTAACTTTTGTAGGGATCACCAGACTGTTTTCCACAGAGGCTGTGTGTATGTGTCTGTGTGTGTTTTTAATAATAGCTACATTTATTGTACAGTTGGTGGTATTTGGGTTGTTTCTAGTCAAGGGCTATTGTAAATAATGCTGATTAGAGCATCACTGTGTCTCTTTCTTAGAGCACATGAGAATACATTTCCACTGTATTCCACTGGAAATGGGATTGCTCACAAGACATTTGCATGTTCAACTTTAGGAGAAAATATCAAAAAGTTTTTCAAAGTGTGTACACCAATTTACACCAACATACCAAATTTTTCCTGGTGCACATGCTGTTTTTCAAAGTGTGTACACCAATTTACACCAACATAACAAATTTTTCCTGGTGCACATGCTGTGCAACAGCGACACATACCAAATTTTTCCTGGTACACATGCTGTTATAAGGATTTTTAACTTTGGCTCTCTGGTAGATGTAGACTGAAAGTTCCCATTGGCTTGAATTTTCATTATTAATGAGGTTTAGCACTTTTTCATTCATTTGTTGGCTATTTGATATCCTCTTTTATGAAGAGCCTATTCAGTAGTGAATAGTCTTTTCAATATTCTTGTCCATTTTTTCTCCAGTGCATGATTTGTCATTTTCTTATAGAAATTTAGGAGTTCCATGTATGTCCTGGCAAGCTCTTCACCAGTAAAATGTATTACAAAGACCTAATTTGTTTCTTATGTGCGATTTTAGAGTTGTTTTATTAAATGCTCATATAGGCTCATTCAAGTATTTATTTTTTGTTTTGTGTTTTTGTTCTTACAGAAGATGATAAAATCATATAAATTTTTCCATACTTTGCTCTCCTCCCTTACCAATATATTTTCATTAGTTCCCCCTATCAGTCCAAGGAGACACAGGATAAGAAGACTATTGCTAGGGACCGTTATGAAGGGTGTTTGAGGCTTGCCCCACCAAAGTCTATTGACTTCACCTACATCACCCTTTAACCAATGACACCAACGTGTTCCAGACAAAAGTTCAAATGGAAAACCAATAGAATTTTTAATTTAAAATTATGCAAAGTCTTGTTAAGGTATAAACAGCCTCAAAGAGAATATTCAGTAAGAACAAAGCCCAAAAGGAAATTCCCAGATGACAGAAGAATAGCAGCAGTGGCGCCACTACAGATAATATTCACTAAGCACTTACCCAGTGATTTCTATGTATTTGCTCCTCTCATCCTCACAACACAGTATGCGGCAGGTTTCTCAGGCAGCGCTCTACACACAGTGGAGAATACAGCAGGAAAACCTAATAATGCTGTGTTCTTGTCACTTGTGAATAGGATGTATGCTAAAAATAGTCCATATTATTCAATTAATAGCATTTGAAACTAAAACACAGAAAAGTAACCTTTCATCTAGAGATGTTAATCCAATGGAGTTCTACCTTTCAAATACATGAGAATTCCAACAGAAAAATTATCTTGGATAGAAAAGAACTTCAAATTTTAAGCATATTTTATTTTAGCTACTTTTGTTTTATTTAAGTTTTGCTTTCAAAATATGAAAGATACTGGGGGTTTTAAAACAATCTGATTTGTATATTATCCAAATATTCCCCTCTCTCTTTAGTTTTATAAATCTCAGAAAAAGAAAAATTAAATTAAGAGAAAAAATAAGAATTTCTAAATAACAAGAAAATCAGTAAGTCCCTGGCCATGTAGCTCAGGTGGTTAGAGCATCATCACCATACCCCAAGGCTGTGGGTTTGATCCCCAGTCAGGGCACATGCAAGAATCAATCAATGAATGCATAAATAAGTGGAACAACAAATTGATGTCTCTCTCTTCCCTCTTTCTCTCTCCCTCTCTCTAAAATCAATAAATCATAAATAAGTAGAACAACAAATCAATTGTCCTTCTCTCTCTCCTTTCCTTTCTCTCTACAAAAAAACACCAGTGATGTGTGAATCTTTTTTTTAGTTCTTAAATATAAATAAATAAATAAATAAATAAATAAATAAATAAGGGGCCCTTGACATTGGCAAGAGCTAAGAGTAAAAAAAAATAAAGGTTATTGGGTTCAGTTAAATATCATTCTGATAATCTCAGCTCACACAAGGTCAACACTCCATCTTCAAAGACCAGAGGAGCGACTTTCCAGGTTTAGGTTAAAATCCTGCACTGATGTTTAGGATGGAGAATGACAACTGCCTCATAAGATATACTTTAAAAAGACCAAAAACAGCTAAATACAAAATAAAACAAAAACAAACAAACAAGAAATGAAGCTTGACCCAGTGTAATAATTTTGACAGCTAAAAAAATAACAGAAGTTCCTGGGACAGAGAATTGCTGGAAACTACTGTCTGACTCCAAACACAGATTCCTCCCCAAGCCAATGGCTGAGTCCAATCTTACTGGCATTTCTCATCCATGGTTATGATAAGAGAAACAAGTAAAATAGGTGTCATTATACTTTCCCTTGTCTGAAGAACAGCAGAAATACCTCTCAGGAAAATTGGAAAGAGTGAGCCTCTTTGAAGGGACAAATCGATCCAGGGCTCTAGAATGAATTGAAAAAGTAGAATTCATTCTATTTTTGAATTGAATGAATTGAAAAGGGTGGAATTCATGGAAATATTAAAGACTTTATGAAATACACACACCTACAAGCCTTCCTAAAAATATTTTTTAAAATAGACCACCATGATGAAAGAGAGCCAACATAAAGAAAAAGCAAGATAATGAAAAGCCATGGTAAATGGTGGATGGAGAATGCTGATTTCATTGAAATATAGTGCTAGTGCTAATTAAGTAAGGAAATTATGGGCGCAGGACATGTTTTAAGTATGCACAATGGAAAAATAATAGCACAAGTAACTAAAATTGAGACATGGAGGCAGGTGAAAAGGAAAGACATACTTCATAGAGAGGGAATCAATACCAAATTGAAATTTTAAAATAGTACCTACAGTATGATCTTAGTTTTATAAAGCTATTTGTAATCATTGTATCTACATTTATATCTGCATATGTGCTTAGAAATATATCTGTAATGACATTGGTCCAATCAATGTTAATGACAGTTATTTCTGAGTGATGGAATTTCAGGTAATTTTTTTAAACTTTCATTTTTGGGCTTTTTTGTTACTGGCATACAAACATACATATATATACATACATACATACATACATACATACATGTGTGCATATTACAAAACAATGCAATGCTTTAAAAAAAAGACTAGAAGCAAGTATGGAAAGTTGCTAGTACTGATAATTCATTTAAAATAAGTTCTTATATTAAAAGTCTCAATCAGTTCCTCCTGTCCTCACTCATCACATCTACTAATATCAATATAATGATTTTTCTCTTGTATTTCCCTTTATATTATTTTCAACAGTGTTTATATATGGAGATACATTTGCATTTTCTTTGTTGTCACCTCAATGAGCAATTGTAACCTGAACATTACAGATCAGGAAGCAGCTTTGCCCAAGTACACCTTACACAGAAAAGGTGAGATCAGAACTCAGACCCATCTCCCACCAGTGCCCATAGTATTTATAACATTCCTAATTAGAAACAATTTATTTTCTTACTCTATTTTTAAAAAGTGATCCATGTAGCCCTGGCCAGGTGGCTCAGTTGGTTGGAGCTTTGTCTCGTGCACCAAAAGGTTGTAGTCATTTCAAACCCCAGTCAGGGCGCGTATAGGAGGCAACCAACCCATGTTTCTCTCACAACATCGATGTCTCTCCCTCCCTCTTGCTCTAAAAGCAATGAAAAAAAATGTCCTCAGGTGACATTTTTTAATATTTTTTTGTCTGTTCATTCAACATTAATAAGGGTAATTTCAAAAGGGTGGAATTCATGGAAAATTTTCTCATCTGTTTGACAATCGTGTTTTCTCAAATTTATTGCTACCTCTTTAACTAGGATCGCCCCATGTTTCAGGAACTAGTGTTATATATTTATCATCATTGCATAACTCTTATTTGTTCTCCTTCTAATTTCAAAAGTTTATCGCGGAGTAAATAATTCCATTGAAAACAGGGAAGTCACCCATGCATTGTCTCTTCATCGCCAGGTGTTTGGCATTCAGAGGGGGCACAAATGCAAATTGTAGCAGAGTCACTATGTATTGATTACAATGTTGGCAGTTTTAACAATTACATTTAATTTAGCAGGGACTTTGATATTTTTTATTTCTTTAACTAAAAGTTGTCACCCCAAATTTGAAACAAGCAAAAGGCACTAAACTTCTGATGTCTGACAGAATTGGTATGAGGACATATTCCCAGCTGGTTCACCACTGTTAACAAACCCCAACATTGGAGAAAATAGTAGAAAACAATCTGGATAATTAGTTTAGAGTTTAATTTTTCAATATGGGGGTATTCAAGGACAAAAAATACAGTCCTTCATCAGGAATTACTGTAATGTCAAGTTTAATAGCACAGGCGTGAGAAAAGTTTCATTGTCTTTTTGAAGGAGAGAAATAGAAACAACTGTAACTGATCATGGTGGTTGGAATGCTTCTGCTGTATTGATTGCCCTATCATAACCAGGTTATCATAACAAAGCCCTATTGTCATCTTTCTTCTTCTTTCTCTTCTGTAACTTCCCACAATACCAATGAACGAACAAAAGATACTGCATTACCTGCATTACCTATAACACTAATAATATTACATTAATCCACTCTTTTGTTTTACTCATCTTAAAAAGCACAAAAGACATGCTCTTTATACACACACGAACAACTCTATTAAACAATACCGAAAATAACCTATTCAAATAAACATCGTCTTAGTGTTTCTTGCCTTCTTTCCTTAGACTTGGTTATTAAAGGGTGAGCAGTGGTTGTTTCCCAAAGCAATGAGCTCTTATTTTTACCCTAAAGATTAGCTTGATCAAGTCTTTAAAGAATAAAACTGTAGGTCATTAGGCACCTGAGTGATCTTATGCATGATACTAAAAAAAAGTGTGACAGGATGTACCAATGCACATATCAAACTGTTCTTAGTTATTATTCCTTAGAAATCCTTCCCAGCCCACCTCCTTCCTCTTTCTTCAGAGCCTGTGTAGGTGGAATGTGCCACTTGATAAATGCAATCTAATTATATAACTTCACTTCTTCTTTTACAAGATGTTATGCCAGGGTTACCTTATTTTGTCCTTGTTATATAATTGGGTTGTAGGATGCTTAAGCTGTACACCTACATAAATATTAATTTTATTTCTGTTTTGTTTGATTCCAAGATGTTCATGTTCTAATTTTACACTTTTAAGGACAACTTTATCTTTGAGTACAAGATCCTCTGCTTGCCTCTTTTCTCTATTAATCAAACAATTTACAAGTCAAACTCTTTTATGCCCCTGCTATTATAAGTGCTGTACTTCTTGGAGGATCTTATGCAGAAATTCCTCTACATGAGAGCAAAAGAGAGCCAGAAAATACAAAGAATAACCATAAATTTAAAGCAATATTCTTTTCTTTATAATAAATTTAATCTGATCTTAAGGTTTTCATTAATTTTAGAACACATACTTTTAATTCTATCAAAGGTGAAAATGAAACAATGGGCTTTTGTGCTTCTACTGGGGAGAGGTGCAGATGAAAGCTTCATGAAAGCACAGGTAAAACAGTCAAATGGCCGGCAGTTTTAATCACATAACCTACTACTGAATGTCTTAAATGTTAATCTCACAAGATCAACAACAATAATAACAACAACAAAAAGGTGAGGAGATTAGACTAAACCTCAGGAAGAAAAATGAGAAGAAGTTAAGAGTGTAATCATTCCCATCTCACATTTCTTCAGGGAAAACCAAAAGCTTCAAAGGGAATGACGCCTACCACTTTCAGTGAAACTTATTATTTGAAAAAAATTATTTAAATAGCAAACAAAACACAATGGTATGGCAATTAACACATGGCCCTGGTAAAAAAATGTTCAGTATTTAAATCTTGAGTTTAGGTACAACAATGCATTCTACTGTGTGGCACGGGGGTTGGTATCTGCTGCGGATCATTTCTTCATATTTGCGTAGGTTTGTTTTGCTACATCAGCAGAAGGGATACAAGATGGGATTGAGGCCAATTATATAACAGCAGCTCTATAATTTTTAAGTGCTGCTTTATAACAAGGACATTGAATCAAAAGACAGATCACTTATTCCAAACATTATTGACAGGGAAACAAGAATCTTATACCAGTTTTCACTTTTAAGAAGTAAAGGAGCAAAACTTGAATTTTAATCCCAGGCACCAGGATTAGCACACACCAGAATCAACTGTCAAGGAAAGAAGAATTCAGGAATCTTAATTTTAGGAATTCTCATCACTAGGTTTTGTTTGCGAAATGCCACCCTCTTTTATTTTTCCTTAGACTAATTAACCTGTTGCTTGATCAATCAAGCAATCTATCTAAATACAAATTTTTTCCTTATTAAATGAAGGCGCAGTAAACATATGTGAACATCTGTGTCCTAAGTACTCCAAACACAGGCCAGTAGCAACAGTCTTGGAGATTTTCATTCCCACACATCACACACCCACCGTTACATCATGAGCAACATCCGTCTTTATTGGAATCTAATTATATTAACGTTTTTCCCTTCCCTTGAATTTTTCAAAATCCTGAAGAAAGTACTTCATACACAAAAATTCTTCAAGGAAGTAAATACAGTATTTCAGCAGGTAGAAGGAATGAAAAAGAAAGAAGCGAAGGAAGTTAATGCAACGTGATTAAAAAAGCGTTTGCAGGAGGGAACCTGTGCCCACTGGCACCCTGAGCCGAGTGTGCGGCCCTGGCTCTCCGTGCCCCCGAAAATCCCCAGCAGCTTGTGATTTTCATTAGGAAGAGGTGGCTGTTGGGATGGAAATCATTCAGTCATTGTTCTGGTCCCGACTCTAAAGAACATTATTTTCCATTTAAATCTGACTGACCAAAAACACAGGTAAATTTTACCATTGATGTGGTACCAAGAAAAGTAACATTTTCAACTTAAATCTGTAATTTGTCAGATGTTCATGATGTTCATGATGTTCAAGAATGACTATGGTTCAACAGGATTAAATAAACTAAGCCGAGTTATTTAAGAAAATGTTCTACATTTCACAAAGACAGAATATTTACAGCAGTATTTATTCCCTTACAGCTTACTAATTTTGAAAGTTTATTTTACCATATGCCTGAAGAAGCATTTAGAAGAAGAAGTCAAAATATAATGTTAAAATGAAGTGAACATTCCTTTATCTTACTGAGCTGATATAATAACAAGCCAAAAATCTATCTTCATGTCCTCTGCTGGATAGAGATACAAAACGTATGTTTTAATTTTCACTAAATGATAGAAAAAGTAAGCAATAAAATCAGTTTTCTTAAAAAATAATAAGCAACATAATCAATTTTTGCCATGGCTGGGTAGCTCAGTTGTTTAGAGTATTGTCTGATATGCCAAAGTTGCAGGTTTGATCCTGGGTAGGACACATACAAGACTTGAGCAATGAACACATAAATGAGTAGAACAACAAATCGATATTTCTCCTTTCTCTCTCTCTCTCTCCAATAAATAACTCTTTAAAAAATATTTTTTACTAATTTTCTAAAAAAATAGTAAACAGAAAATCAGTTTTCTTTATTACCCCACTACTTTATTTTACTTGCAATCTACAAATAAAAATAACACTTCCGTAGCCCCTTAGCAAAGCCCTTTAACATATGTTACTGCATTTAATTTAATTCTCAACAGAATCTCTCACAATAGGAAGTGTTATTTACATTCTGCATAAGAGGAAATTGAGACTCAAGTTAAATGACCTACGTAGGTTCCCAGGCCCAGTGACAGAGCCAACCCTGAGCATGCCTACCTCCTCTTTTGCTGCTATGCGGTTGCCAAGAGAACAGGATTGGGCTAGCCTGAGAAAACGCCATGAGTAGCTTGTTGGAGTATGAGGTGCCATGGGAAGCAGAGCCCAGTCCTCTCTCTGATGAGCCCGCAGGCATTGGAGAGCCTGGCCAGTTCAATGACACCACCATCTAGCCCACAGCTCTGACTGCAGATGTGTGAATGAGCTGTGCTGAGACATGCTCAGATGAGCAGAGCCACCATAACCATATTGCAAGAAACAACAAGTGATTGTTGTTTTCAGCCATGGAGTTTTGGGGTGGGTCATCACACAGCATTATTGTGGCAAACTGATGCACAATCCAAAGCTGCCCACACACAAAGCCTCAGTATTGGCACTGGCTGACCAAGAAAAACCTGGAGACTCAACAGCATGTTAACACAGCATTTGAGAAATAAGGAACTCAAGAAGTCAGGCAATCTTACTTAGACTCTACATTAATATCCAGGTTAATTCAGTTATTTTTACAATAAAAAAGTAATTCTTCACCTTATTCCCATGATTTATTTCTACCATGACACTTGAATGATTTCCTAATGGTGATTGTGGGAAAATAAAAATAATGAAACAATGGTTTAAAAATCACTAAATATTATACTTGCTGTTTTTGGCATAGGCTCATAATGTGAAGTAACTGTTGCCAGTGAAAAGATTAGAGATATTTTAAAATAATATTGTGATGATTTAGCAAATGTGATTGGAAATGCAGAAATGTATTTATGCTCCATAATTCTCTATTTTAGAAATGACTGAAGTGCATAAAGTCCTCCATCAAAATCAAAATTAAGTACAAGACAACAATAAAATATAAGCTTGTAATACACCTAAGTACCCATAATAGTAGGTGCTCCAAAAACATTTTTTGAAATCATAAATGAAGAATGAAAATTCTTGTTCAGTTCTGGCTTCTACATTACATTGATGTTCCCTTCTTGCAAAAAAAAATGTTAAATGACCTCAACTTAGTCATAAATTATCAGTGACATCATTATTTGGATATTAAATAGCTCCCCCACCCTTTGGCAAGCCTTAAATGGTACTTATCATTCCATGGTAAAATGAAATGGTTCTGAATCAGAAAATTCCAACAATAACTACTGTGGTGCTATCATGTGCCAGATCCAGGACCAAGTGCTTTATGTGCATTCACTTATTAAATCCTCACAACTATCTTCTGGTTTAAATACTACTGTTCCAATTTTATGGATGAGAAAACGGACACTGTCCAAAATCCACTGATAGGACTGATAGAGCTAGGAGTGAACCCAATTATGCCTACTACCAGAGCTTATGCTCCTAAATATTTAGAATTATGTACAATGTCAGACAAACGACAAATTATTTTCAACATGGCCAGGTCCTTGACTTACGAGGAATTTCCTTTCTGAGATAAGAGCTGGTGAATCTGGGTCCAGCTCTCAAGACTTTCTCAGCATTCATCTCCTCATCCCATACATGTTGGAGACTTAAGCAGAATTGCTTCATGTCCCCAGGGCAACAGGAAGAAAACACCAAAAATCTTTAGAATGACACTTCCTATCTGTCCCTTGCTAAGGCAAAAACACCCTTTGATGCCAATAAATAGTGACCATTGATCTTCTACATCACACTAATGAAGAATCCCAATCAAGCATGGGAGAGAAAAAATATATATAGCTAGTATGTATATATAATGAGAACTGACTTCTTGATTTTGTATTATATAGTATAGACACTAAAATTTCTACTAAATTAAACTGAGTCAACTGATGCTGTCATATATGAAATAAATAACCTCAGCACTTGAAACCAACAATTATTTAATGTCACAATTTGAAATGTCAGACCACTGAAATTTTTGTTGATGTTATGATGCTCAGCTTATCCTTATTAATGAAGTAATTTTGATTTCTCAATCAACTACTCTAGAGTTCAGTCTCAGCTAGGTGTTACAGACATTAATCAATTCTTCCCTATTTAATAGAGGAGGGAATTGAGACATAGAGAGATTGAGTAAATCTCTCAAGATCACTCAGGCAGTCAAGTTTACAAAACTGACTCTATTACCTCTCTACTGCATCAGAACCACACATTTTGGGCCATGTTAGGAATTCAAAAAATGAGACTGGGAACTTAGGTATTTAAGAGTCAGTAATACTGAGGGTTTTCCAATAACTGAAGGCAATTCTAAATTTCATTCTGTTCTACGCAGTAGGTCCCGTCCTCTAAGCTGTGTCTTCTTGTTTCTTTCCCATCATTGGAGTTCCCATAAAACAAGGACATTATGGATTATATATTCCCCACTCTTCCTTTCCTCCACATAACCAGGTAATTCTTGTGCTAAGAAGGGAAGGGAAAAGATCCAGCTGCCATCAAGAAGAAAGTAACTCAGCTCTGACCAGTGTGGCCCATGTGTTGGTTGGGTGTCATGCCACATGGTTAAAGGTTGCTGGTTTGACCTGCACAATTTTTGGTCACTGGCCTTGGGTAGCCTCCAGATTGGTGGGAGGCATAAACCACAAGGCATCACTGGGTGAGGGGGCCCCTGTCAGCCAAAGCCAATCCTGCAGAGAATAGAAAAAGCTGTGAGTTGCTAGCATCCATGACTCACAGTAGCTTGAGGGTGGATGCACCTCCTCAGGTAAAGAAGAGGTGGACAGAGCACCAACAGCATCTGCTAAAACCACTCCCTGGACTAGAGCCATTTTGCCTGTAGTTCTTTTGATGGACGTGATGCATTTTCCAGCAGCTCATTTTTTTCCCTTTTCATCACTAAGCTTTTCTCTGTTAGGCTCTGCTTACTCCTCTTAGTAGCCCCTCGGGAAGAATATAAAACTCAATGCTGGCCACAGGCTATTCTAAAAATGGTCCTATTGAACCTGTCTCACTACACTAGAGGTATGTGATGGGAATCAGAGAACATTATCAGCTCTTTCCCAAAGTCCTCCTTCAAGCTCTTCCCTCTACTTTCTCAGACTCTCCAAGCCTCTCAGCTGTACTTGGTGATCTTCATGAGGAAATACAGCACCCATTGTCTTCATAGCTTTGCCAAAACAGGCACAAGAAGAGTCCTAGTTTAACATACTGAGAGATTAATTTAGAATAATTTCCATATGACATACTGTTTTTGATAGATGGAGCACCTGGAGGATACATGATTTTGTGTACAATCCAAATTACTAGATTCAACTTCAGGAAAATTGATGTAATGATTTTGTGCCAAACTAGGTATGATTTTATACTCTGAAAGATAACAAAACATTTCAAACAGTTTATTAGAGGAAAAACTTAAGATTTGGAAAATGCAATGTAAGTTAACCTAATTGTGAAAATGTAGGGGAAAAAACTTGAAAGTCTTGGTTTAAGCAATGATAGAGCAGCGGTGACTATTGGTGACATAGTCTGAGAATGACTGATGTGCCTGATTATACCACCTGAGAGCAGATACTTCTGGGGACATCTCTGGACTGAGACTTGCCTATATCCACTCCCATACCTTCACAAAGTACTTCTTTCGCCATCTAATTTGACATTTTCTAAAAACCGAAAAACATAATGAAGTGATTATACTTTTATTGACCAAAAACTAGAAACAAATGTCTCTCAGCTGGGGAGTGATAAACACACTGTGGTGTATCCACACAATGAAATATTACTCAGCAATACAAAGGGACGAACTACTGACAAATGCACCACCACCAATGACTCTCCAATGTATCATGTTACATGGAAGGAACAAGACTCAAAAGGGTACATATTATATGATTCCATTTACATGACATTTTGGACAAGGCAAAATTATAGGGGAAAAAAGACAGATTAGTGCCAGGTGTGATGACCAACGGGCACATGGGGATTTGGGGGCGATATAACTGCTCAATAACCAGCTTGTGGTAATGGTTCCCAACTGTGCACTTACGATAAAATTTACGAAACTATAGACTTACAAAGGTAAATTTTAGCCTGTGCAAATTCTACCTAAATTTAGAAAGTTATGCCTGGCTTAGCAATAAACCTATTGATATAGAAGCCAAAATAGCATTACTTAAAGTAAAAAATAAATAAATACTTATTGATAATTTTAAAAACCCCAGCCCAATTTTAATTTGATAGCATCAGAATCTTTAATTCTAAGAGAAATTTTAAAATATTTTCCCCTCCAAAAAGTTTTAATCAATGATGAATTCCTTTTCATAATTAATCCCAATCCATGCATATCAGATTGATTAAATATTTATTGAAAACACATTTAAAGTAGCCCTCAAAAAATATCAATCTAACTAAATACCTGTTTCAATATGTCCCACTGGTTATTTTACAAGGAAGTCACTCGGACACTGCATGTGTTATGCCTGTTCTAATGAACCAGGAGCAAATAAAAGCCAAACTAAAGCCAAACATTTTCTGATTTCTCTATAGACATGCAGTTTTGGAATGTCTTTGCAGACCTCATTTCTGGGACTGACACAGGGCCTGGCAATTAGCAGGAAAAGGTTAAACACAAGACCCATTTCTTCACTGAGCCAATGAAAATCATATACCACATTTTTTCCTACCACACTGCTCATCATTTTCAAAGCAAATGTAAATCCATGGCTTGGAAAGGGAAGGAACCTAATCAAGAGTAACCAAGTCAATAGTTAAGATCTTCTGTTATTGACACAGTCTGTTCTCCAGGCGAGCTCCACAACCAGTCAATGTTTTTCATAGAGTTCACAGATCTTCAAAAAGAATTAAAATCACTTTTTTTGTCTTGTGGCAAAGTTCAGTCAAAATTAAGGTTAGCACAAAGCAGTCTTTTCCAAAAGACAATTAAAAATCACCAATGAAGACTGAAATGCCTAAATACTTCAGGAATGCAGAAGGTACCTCTTCTCTAAGGCTTACTATACTCTATGTATAAAGCATGCCTTACATGATATTGGGAAGTTTCTGTATAATAAGTTAATATAGTTAATAACATAGTTTCTGTATATTGCTGAGAAATATAGAAGCTAAGTATAAACTTGAGTAAAACCAGTTAACTCAATACACTTCAGTTAACAGCAAAAAGTACACTTCTGCACTCCTTGGTTCAGAAAATTGTATATATGAAATCCCTTTTTTATTTTATGCGAAGTCAGTCATGGACATTCTGAATGACCTTCAAGCCTGAGATCCCCTTTATAGGTGACATCACCATATATAAATCTGTATGTCTGTATGGCAGGGGGCAGTTATTCAACCCTTCCAGCTACTTGGGGTAATAATTTTATCTTTGTCTCTCTTGTCCCCCAGGCCCCTGGCACAGGCGCACAACATGTGAGTTCAAACAAATCTGCAATGAATCAGTGAAAATGCATGAAAGTTAATAAAAAAATCAAGTGTACGCATTGACAGTGGGAGGTAACATTGATTGGTGTTCACCATAGATGGTCACTGTCCTGTGTGTTCCACGCATACTGCCTTATTGAATCCTTACAACTACTTATGAAGTAGGCACCACTATCATCCCCCTGCTATTGGGTTAAGCAATGTGTGTCTCACAGGTAACGCATGACAGAATTTAAATTCAAACCCAACCAGTCTGTCTTTGGAGTCAGTTATCCTAACTACTTCATAATATTATCTCACTATTTATATCAGACTACAACATTCACAGGCAAGGTACGTAGACACAAATACCATATTTTGCTCATTTCTTCCTTATACAAGTATTCCCACATGAGGAGTAATTTAGCACTATCTTTTTAAATTTTCTTTCTAATTTGTTCAAAATGAAACAAATGATTATGTAAAACTCACTCGAGTACCTGGTTATTTCTAGACTTAGTTGATGAAACTATTCTCAGCAGATTATATTCATTTTATCTGCAAGTTTTAAATGACATGTTAGCATTTCTGGCCCAAGTTTTGGGCTAAATATAGCAATTATGTTCTACAGGTGAAGGTCACTTTGGAGAATGCTCCATCTAAAAACTAGGACTTTTAGAGACATCTATGGAAAGAGAATAAATGTAAAAATATCTCTTTAAATTTTAGTCTCAATATACAAAATCTGGCTTGAGTTACAATTCTGTTTACCAATACTTTTTAGAAAAAAGCATTTAGTTAGTAAGTCATGCTTCATAGTATTCTCAGAGCAAACACAATCCTTCTTTTAGCAACATTTGAGTTTTAAAATCAATTTAGAATGAAATTGAGAGAAGAAACTGACCAGTTTAAGTAAATGTTCTATCTATTAATGCATGGATTAGGTTAATTTCCATATTAATCTTCTTTTTACTAGAAGCTCAGACAGAAGTTGAAAATAGGGTCTCTATGGACATTTTTTGGAAGGATTCCTTTATATTGACCAAAGGAAAAGTATAGGGAATTAAAAAGCAACTGTTAGGTTGATTGCATTGATGGTCCCAATTAATGGCCTCCTTGTATCTCTGTCCTTTGCCCTGTACCTGCTTTGCCATTTCTCCCATCATATTTCCCCTCTCCTGAAATCTGACTGACCTGTGACAGACTTTAGGCAGCTGAATGCAGCCAAAGTAACACTGCACCACTTCCAATGTAGGCTTCAAAATGCCTAACACACTCCCTGTCTCTGTCTCTCTGTCTCTGTGTCTCTCTCTCTCTCCCTCCTCTTCCCTCTTTCTCTTTGTCACTCAGAGTCCCTTCTCTTCCCTCAGAACAAGCTAGTCTGTTGTGGGTAAGAGATTACTGGGAGAGGGGAGAGCTGAAGAACCCCAGCCAACAGTCAGCCAGCCCTAGAACCAGAGTTACTTAGCTGGCCCTTGGCTGACCATACACACGAGGGAGCCAAACAAGACAAGAATAACACAAGGTAGACCAGATTAAATTACTTACCCACAGAATTGGCACTAAATAAATGGCTGCTGTTTAAGTCACTATATTTTGGGATTTTTTTTTAATGCAGCAATAGCTGATGCCGTTTCTCTTATGAGTAATACATGCAAAAATAATTGAAATAATATTTTAAAAATTCTATCAACCTTTTAAAAATCAACTCTTTATGAAATATTTATACCCCAAGAAAACTGCATTGTTATTTAACATAAAATATGATTTCATAATGTTAATTTATTTTCCTTGATATATTTGGAATATGTTCCTAATTTTCAATAAATGTGCTGAATTGAACTGGATATCTGTTTGTCTTTAATAATTCAATGCTTTATGAGAAGAATAGTAATAGAAAAAGTTTAAGGCTCTGTCTGGACTCAGGAATATAAGTATAGGATATATAAAATTTAAATGTAACACATTATAACTATATCTTAGGGCAACTATATGTCTTAAAAAGTTTAAACAAGGATTAGGGCAGTGACAATTATTGTCATCGCATTTGTTCTGTTTTGCCTTTGAGCAGTATTCACAATAAGAAAACTTTGTTTCTATCTAGTGTCTGAGTGCGTGCGTGCGTGCGTGCGTGTGTGTGTATGACTGGAAATCTTCTCAATATTTATCCTTACTATCACTAGTATTTTCTAGTTTATTCTGTTACATTATATTCTACTGTTCATTTTTTGTAATGCTGGTCTCCAACCAATTAACTGATTTTATAACCTACTCCTGGGTCAAGATCTGTAGTTTGAAAAACACTGGCTTAGCAGCTAGTTTTCATCTGTTATGAATTAAAGTCATTGGAAAATGTTTTGATGATAAAGCACTTGCCTAAGGGTTGAGCTGTTCTTTGCTCACAGTTAAGACTTTTTCTCCATTTGGAGTGACCACAGGTAGTTTTCCAATATAGTAATGACAACGATTAACAACTGCCTCGTGCTTTTGTGATTACAAGACATTTTTCATACATATTGCCTCAAACCTCCACTGGGTTAATTGGCAAAGGCTACACAATATTGTACAATTAAGTTCAATTCTAGGTAGATCTGTAATTTTATTATTCAAGATAAAGTGAACCTTCAGCAAGGAGGACACATCACACCATTTTCCCATGTTCTGGAAACATAGTTACTTTTGAATGTGGGATATGCAGGGATGTTGTGGAAAAGGTACACACTGTTCAAACCCAAAGGTTTCTCATAGCCATATAAAATAAGTTAATGTTAGACTGCAGTTGTCAAACTGTTTAAAATTTACCACTTTGAATCCTGGTCAAAAGAAGTTACAAAGCCAAAGAACTGTAGAAAGCATTATATAACCTTGTATATAAGAGGAAACTTTTCTCTTGATAAATATCCCTCAGAAAAGAGGGGCCTGATTTATAGTCAAGTTCGAACAAAATCACTAATGTTTCCAGTGTTTGCTAGATTATTTTGAACAACAGAAGAATATTTGGGAAAGAGACTTTGGCCTGAAATTATCTCAATTAATTGTAGTTTGGATACTTTTAGAGGTTTAGTTAAACAGAGTGAGCGTAACAGAAAGTAAAAAAATAACATAAAATAACAGAGTTAGGAAGTCCTCCCAGGTGGACATGACCTTGCAATCACAAATGTTATATGTAACTTAAAGGGGGCTTTTCAGGACCACTTTTAAAAATCAATACAATAAGTGATTTCACCCCTAATATATGCAGGATTGATGGCAAAAAAAACTATTCTAATTTATGCAAATGATATTTTGCATAAATGATATTTTGCATTTATGGCTTGGCCTAAAATTTCCAGTGGTTGCACTGAATATCATACAAGGTTTCTAAAATTGCAGCATCTCAAACAATGTAAGCCCAAATGGATAAGATTTGTTCTGCAAAACTGTAGTAGATGGCTCCAAAAGATGATCCAGTGGCAACAAAGGGAATGTGTCTAAAAGTCACATGTAGATTTTTGGTAAAAAAAAATAAATGAAATAAAATAAGTTCCATGATATGAGTATGACAAAAGGACTATTCATAAAAAACATATTAGTATAATATAGCAGACACTGTAATCTGTCAAATCAGTACTCATTCTTTTTTCTTTGTAAATAAGATTCCAATTTCATTTAGATTAGCAATGCATTCAGCCCCTGGCAATGAATCATGATTTGTCTAAACTGGTGATGCTCATCCTGATGACAAATTACAGTCACCTGGGGATAATTCTGGCTGTCTGATATTGGCATAACGGTAGACGAATGGATCAGAAAAGAGCCCATAGATAGACCCACACATATAACGTTACTTAAATGGGACTGTCCCAGATAAACTTGAACATACCTTATGGTCGCCTAAATATAAGCAAAGCAAAACAAAAGTATGATGTAACCATAGATACTGTTTTATCTCAAGCCTATCGAATTGATACTAATTTTAGCTTTGAGAAGAAGACACGGTATAAATAAAGGTTGTTCTCTCCATGCACTTCTCTATATAATGGTAGAAGGGCTGCCAATGAAATTCTATACTCAGTGCTCTATACCGCAAGGGTAAGTGAGGAGCAGTAGGAGGGTTAATCAAGTGAGGATTCAGTTTGCCGTGGTGTGCTAATGAAGTCTTATTAAAAGCAATCTTAGGGCCCAACTGGTGTGGCTCAGTTGGTTGGGGCATTGTCCCACAAAGTGGAACAGTTTGATTCCCAGTCAGGGCACCTGACTGTCTTGAGGGTTCGGTCCCATCAGGGTGTGGAATGGCAACCGATCGATGTTTCTCTCTCACATCAATGTTTTTCTCCCTCTTTTTCTCCCTCCCTCCCATTCTTTCTAAAAATAAGTTTAAAAAAAAATTAAAGCAATCTTAGAAACACTGTGGCCCAGCTGCATTGCTTAAGCATGAAACAGCTATTTAATGAAATCAAAATCTCTCCAAAATGAGGCTCACATGTACTCTAATGTGATATGATATCTCTGGGTCAATTTATAGGACCTGCTTTTCATCCTTTTTTCTCCATCCCAACACAATGAAGTCTTCATAGAAAGAAGGTGCCATATAAGATTTTCTTGGTGTTAGTGGTCCAGCGCAGCTCCAACATAGGAGTCACAAAAATGCAGACACAGTTTTCCAGAGTGAAGTCAGTAGTTTCACATCATCCCAGAGACCTGCGTGATTGTTTATTACAAATAAAAAGAGCTACGTTCCCAGTGGAAACAGATCAGAAGCTGCCTAACACGCAGAAAAGTCCCTTGGGAGTCTGCTTGGTAAGGACAGTATTTTCATGTTTATTCTGTATCTGGGGGCCCCAAGTTTCCCTTAGAATTATTTTTTCCTTTCCAATCTATGACAAATGTACTACTCTAATCTCTTATTGTACATATTTTCTTACTACTTACCTTTCCGGTCTTCAATATCTGGAGCTCTGATTGAGCCCTCAGTTCACATCGTCCAGGCCCTTCAGAACTGCCTGCCTTTCAAAGAACTGGCTGAGGGCAGTTGTTAGTGCTGACCCACCAATAAGAAAATACTCATATCTAGATCCCCAAGCCTAGGGCAATAAATGTCTTTCATTTATGGCCATTCTCAGTTTCAGTCATCTTTACTGCAGCAAACAAACGACCTTAAACTTTATCATCATAAAATCACTCCAACTCTAACAGTTTTGGGGGCGAGAAGATCTGGGTTTGAGTCTCACTTACAAATATGAAATCTTTGTGGTTAGAGAATTCTCTTTCCTGTTCTCTTAACCAACTCAGATGACTCCTACAAGGGCACATATCCTTCTGGCAATGACAGGCAAGTAAGATATGAAGCACTTTAAACAACCTGTGTAGCTTTTTATGATCTGACCTCCATCCAGCCATGCCTTTCAGCTGCAGCTACTCCTTGCCTTACATTTTGATCTTCAATAACCATGGTACAAAGTCACAGGTAGATCCTGGGAGTTCTGGCAGGCTCTGTGCTTTTGACCAAGTTGTTTACCCTGCCTTGAATGCCTCTCCATGCTCTTATCCACCTGGCCAACTCTGCCTTTTCTATTTTTCCTGAACAGATGCAAATCCTTCCTTCCTCAGGATTTCACGGTACTTGGTCCAGCACTTATCAGAGTCCATTCCCAATGTCTACTGCATTGTTCTTATTTGTGTCTCTTCTATAAATTCTGTGAATAAAGGGAACTAGGCCTTTTCAACTCTGAATCCATAGCAGCTAGCAAAGTCCTAGGTATACTGTTAGGATTCAGTAAATGTTTGTGGGCAGAGAGCCTCAAAGTGAGATGCATCAGCGCTGGCCCCTCTGACCCAGCAGCCAGCAATGTCCCTGGTATACTGTTGGGCGCAATAAATATTTGTTGACGGACAGAAAGATTAAATGCATTAGTTTACTAAAAATTTAAAACAGAACTTCCATAAAATTACGTTACTGGTAGTTTTTTTCTATTTTGATTAGACTGTACATTCAGGATCTTTTTTTAATGTCAATAAAGGTCATTCAAAGATAGCAAAAGATAGGAAGAAGAGTATCCAATTACCAACCACTTTACAGATGCAAATGATTTTGAAGCACAAGGTCACAAAAGCCAACAGCTCACAAACAATAACGTAAAATAAGATATTACAACACAGAAGATGAGGTATTTATAGTGGTTATGTTACGTGATTAGTACATGATTTTCCCTTTAAACTACTAATGAAAAATTGCAATGTATTAAATTGAGAACACTAAATGAGGAAGACTGCCTTCGACACACACTTTGAAAGCCTCCTCTAAGCCTGCGCTGTACATCCCGAGCATCAGATTTTCACAGATACGAGGTGATGCCCATCAGATATGAACTGATAGCTTTAAGCTTCAATCCCAGTTTGCAACAACCCCCTGTATGCAGTTTCCCAGCTGTGTTAGAGAAATGTACTCGTTCTCAGATAATTCTACACTAAATATACTAAGCCAAGAACTGAAGTGACGTTGCCTGCCTATTAATACTTTGCATCTAAAACAAAGACAGTAAATCTCTGGCAGAGATTTAAGCCTCGATTCTTCATGCTCCTAATCCACTGTCCTTATGGTCATAAATTTGGAATGGTAACACGGGAAGCATGAATAATCAGGGGAGAGCATAGCTAACATGCTCAGACAATGGAAAGGCACAATGGAGAGACGGCGCAGACAGCAATCTGCCAATAATCAAAAGAAACGAATTGAAGTTTAAGGCCTTCTGGTTATGGGACTCAATTGAATCATGTACAAGTGTAGGCTACTTCGTCTCTGCTGCTTCAAACTTATATACATGAAGACACAGCTTCGAAGGAGGCTCACATTTCAGAGTGGACGCCACTTAAAAAATCACAAAGAAGCACAGAGCAAAGGGAAAATGAGCTGTCAATCTATGATACTTTCTGCCAATCCAAATAGGTAAGAAGATGCCACATCAACTCAACAGCCTTCAAAATTAATTTTGAAATCTTGCCATCCTTCCCCATTTACAATTCTGTTTCCAGTTCTCCTGCAGCTTTGGGCAGTTTTCTTTCCAATTGCTTCCCATTGTTCCTTAACCCAGACAAGATTGTAATAAGGATGAAAAGCCATAAACCACAAATAAAGCATTTTTATTAACTTACCTCCAAAATATTCAGAATTACTTATAAGTAATTCCTAATTTCTCATGAGACCCCCAAATGAGGAACATTGAAAATAATTACATTTTTTTCACAAATGTTAAGTCACTTTTTTAGTATGTCAAATACCATGGACAGCTTTTTGGGTATTTTCTATTTCTAATAACTATTTCCTGTTTAAATCAAACCCTCACATTGTTTTTATTGTTACATGTCTTCAACTAAAATTCTATAATTAAAGATTGATGCAACCAGAGTATTTCACTTTGACTTTGACGAATATCCCTGAAACTCTTAGTGTTACAGTTCCAAATTCTTTCTGGACTCTGAAACTTTCCTTGCTTTTTTTTTTTTTTCCTTCTAATACGCTTATTCCTAAAAGCTCTTGTTAAAACAACAAGAGTGTACCCTTTTAGAAGTAAATCTCCCAGGTTGACTATTCTTTCAGGAGAACTAGTCCTCTGCGGTCTGAGAATTAACTGCCAGGTGATTCCTTTTCCAAGGGATTTGGTAAAGCTCATTCTTGACACCATCCTCCATCATCAACACTCCAATCACATACCCGAAACCACATTCAGATACTGTCTGGCAGAAGATGAACTGAGGAGACTGAAGCTTGACACAGATTCCCTGGGCGTTTGATCTTCACAGAAAGACTTGTTTCTGTTGGTTGGTATTTCCTCAGTAGCTGCTCACAAAAGTGATGTGTGACTTTGACCTAAAGTAGCCTTGCCTTTCCCACCAGAAGGCCACCATTTAGCAAAAGTTTTGTTTTTCTGGTCCTTATAAACTCTGAGTAGGTGCTGCCCACCCAGATCTGCCACCTCCATCCTTTCTGGATGCAGATCTGTGTGTCCCCCCACCTCAGTTTCCACATGCTTTGATCCCGACTGCCTGCACGTAAGCCTTCTTCTTTAGGTCACAGGAAGTCCCCCTATTAATATGGAGAGCTGAAAATACTTGGGAATTTATATCCCGCCAGGACGGCCCATAGTCAGTAACAGACTGGCACCGGAGCATACAGTAAAAGCTCCCTTGCTGCAAGGCAGGGGATATTCTGAAGGGCACTTTACACTCCACAGCATCCCAGGGGATCATGCTAAGGCTGGGATTTCCCATGAAATGTAACATTTATTTGGCTTCTTCCCTGTCCCTGGCCTGCTCCCACCATCCTTTTGCCCTTCTCTCCTGGGATCCTCCCCTAATGCACACAACCTGCACCTCAGGGTCTGCTTTTGGGGAACCCAAACTAAGAGGGCTGCGATAAGAGCTGCTCAGTCACCAGAAGACAAGGAATAAAAAAAGAGAGAAAGCTAATAGCTTTACAGAGCATTACTCTTTCCAGACCCTGCACTAAGCACATTAAATGTATTAATTCGTTGGATCTTACCCAAGGGTAATGCATGAATCATCAGGACAATTTAAAGAAAACTCTAAAGGTAAGATGGAGAAACAAAGAAGTAGACACAATGGTCCTCTGTCCTGTCATCACCACTTCTAACCTAAGAAGGGTATTTTCCCATTCTGTCCCCTGTTTTCAAGAGTAATAAGAATAAAAACATACAAATGGCCAACAGGTACATGAAAATATGCTTAACATCACTAATTGTCTGGAAAATGCAAAGCAGAACTATGAGATATCGCCTCACACATGTTAGAACAGGCTATTTATTATTAAAAAGACAAGAAATAAAAACTGTTGGTGAGAATGTACAGAAAAGGGAACCCTTGTGCACTGCTGGTGAATATATAAACTGTTACAAGAACTAGGAAAACAGTAAGGGGCTTTCTCAAAAAAAATTTTTTTAAAAATACCTACCATATGATTCAGCAACTCCATATCTGGGTATTTATCAAAAAAAACCCAAACACCTAACTCAAAAAAAATATATGCCCCTCCCATATTCACTGTAGCATTTACAATAGCCAAGATATGAAAGCAACCTAGGTGTCCTTTGATTAATGAATAGAATGGAATATTATCCAGTCATGAAAAAGAATGAATGAATGAACCTTGAAGGCATTATGTTGAGTGAAATAAGTCAGTGGAAGACAAATAACATAAGATCTCACTTATATGCAGAATTTAAAAAAAAACACAAGCTCAAAGATACAAAGAACAGATTAGATTTGTGGTTACCCAAAGCAAAGGATGGGGGTGAGTACAAAATGAGTGGAGGTCAAAAGGTACAAATTTACAGTTACAAAATAAATAAGTCATGGGGATATAATGTTCTTCTAATACAGAGCATGGTGAATATAGTTAATAATGACGTATTGCATGATTGAAAGTTGCTAAGAGAATAGACCTTAAAAGTTCTCATCACAAGAAAAAAAATTTGAAACTCTGTGTGGTGATGGATGTTACCTAGACTTTTCATGGCAATCATTTCATAATATATACAAATATCTAATCATTATGTTATACATCAGAAACTCATATAATTCTATAGGTCAATTATATCCCAGGAAAAAAGAGTAATAAACATTTATTGAGTTTTTACTACAATGTGACAGCCTAATATACACATATACATATATATGTGTATGTGTGTGTGTGTGCGTGCGCGCGCATCACTGTATAATATTAAGACTTAGCAGCAACAAGTGGTTGAGAGAGAAAAAGAAAGATAAACTGCCTAAGTCATACAGAAGTGGTAGAACTGGTATATGAATACCAGTGTGGCCAATTCCCAAATCAGTGCTTTTATCTACTATGCCATATGACTAAAAACCAAAAAGGAACATTCACTAAACAAACAATGTAACACAGCTTTCTAAGGTTCCTTATGCAAAGACATCATCATTTCTTTGTACCTACTTTTCCTAGGTACAAATATCACGATGAAAGGATGAGTGAATAAATATATCATTTTAAGCCTTTAAGAGAAGAAATATATGGTTCCTAGAAAAACTTAAACTGAAAATCAGATTAGACAATGTATGTGGCCAAGGGTCAAAAAATAAGAAACACTTGCATCTCAGTCCATGAACCCTGAATGAAACCTAGATGTATCTCCCTGTGCTTCATCTACTCATCTGCTAAATGTGTGTCCTTCTTTAGTATGATGGGGAAGGATGCTGGAAATTGAGAGAATTAAGAGAGGATGCTGGAGGTTCATAAAGGGTACCCATTTTGGAAAGTATGACAGTGCTCCTTGGGAAATGTACAATTTTCTAAGTCATCTGAGTTAGAGACTTTGGTTTTGATACATTGATTATATCGCCAAATAGTCCCACTCCTTTGGAAAGCCACACATAATGTCATGTCCTCTGGCTGCCTGAGAAATAGAAATTAAAATTATTCAAGAGCAAGGGGCCTTAAGAACATTAGGATGGCTTTAAGTGTAGAGAGATTTGATTCAACTTAAACATTAAAAGCAAGCAAGCCACTGTCTCAGAAAGAAATGTCCTCCCCCCAAAAGAACACTAGCTATCTGCAAAGAAAATATCAATTCTTTATATATTTATAAAGAATAAATATATAGGAGGAATTCTCAGCAGAAAACATATACACAGTCACACAATACTAATAAGAAATCAATGCTTGAGCTCTATGGAATAAAAGTAGTAATAATATTTTTTTTGTTTTCTACCCATGCTGAATAAGATAGCAATTATTATTCATCACCATATAATTTTGTCTTTCTGCCATGAGTTGGCAGTAATGCTCATCAAGTGGTTGAATCTGGGTTAGACTGTGACTTGCTTTGACTCAAAAAATGTGTTAAAAGCCATGTTGTGCCAGTTCTAAGCACTGGTCTCAAGAACTCGTGTATGTTCCACTCTCCCTCTTGAAACCACACAGCCATTATTTGTATAAGCCTGACAAAACCCTCTGGAGGACGAGAGCACCAGGGTATCGCCCCCATTATTATGCTAGTTCACAGTCAGAAAATCTCCAGAGCAGTGCTGCCTAGCTGACCCAGTTGCTAACCACAGACGCTTGAGTGGGCCCAGATGACAGCAGAAAAACCACCCAGCTGAGCCCAGCCATAAATGCAGGCTCACAGAATCATGACCTAAATACACAGTGGTTGTTTTAAGCCTCTCTGCTCAAATGACTGCCAACATATAAACAGGCATCTGATATACATTCTCCTCTTTTGTTTTTAAATTTTAATATTGTTCATGATTGACAATGTAATTAGATCATTTTCTTGAGAACCATTCTTTTTATGTTACCTATGAATATTCATGTATAAAATAAAATGTCCAGTAAATATCCCATTTGAGAGGCAATGTTGCAGGGTACATGAAATCACAGGCTCTCAAGTGCAATGTTCAGGATTTGAATCTGAGCCCTCCTGCTGACCTTGTGTAAGTTACATCAACTTTTCTCATCTGGAAAATTGAAGAAATAATAACACACAATACCTTATTTGATTACTGTGAAAATTAAATAAATTAAATAAATACACTAAAAGCCCTTAGAAAAGTACTTCACATACAGCCCACACGAATAACATAAGCAAGCTGTAAGGGTTAAAAATTGCAAAGCTCTTCCCATTGTACTGAATGTGTATACTCCTATGTACTATCTTTTTTATTCTTACAGCTTCCCTGTAATGTCAGCAGGCAGATATAAATTTATCCCCACTTGACTGATGAAGAGGTACAGGCTGAGACAATTTAAGAGACC
This sequence comes from Pteronotus mesoamericanus, assembly GCF_021234165.1. Taxonomy (NCBI): domain Eukaryota; kingdom Metazoa; phylum Chordata; class Mammalia; order Chiroptera; family Mormoopidae; genus Pteronotus; species Pteronotus mesoamericanus. Next base: position 27,125,804 of record NW_026555105.1, on the reverse strand, counting down.
TAACCCTAGTTGCTGTTTCAGAGTCCCAAACTCTCTCACTGAAGTACACAAAAGACCTGCCCAACCCAAACCCATACAAAAGCACTAGCTGAGTCAATTATGATATATCCACCCAGAGGACTATTGGGCCACCATGACATACCAATTGAGTTGAAGGGATTTTCATGGAGTTTTACTGAGAGGATTAAAACAAGATGCAGGAAAGTAGGTATGACATAATACCATTTTTTGTATCACAAAGACAAAGAAATCTGTACTTATCTATGAAGTGTGTGGGAGTATATATATACTTATATACCCACACATGTATCTATCTATCTATATATATATAAATGTCCCTTATCGTGTAAACTTAAAAAATTATGTAAGACACACAGTAGGTTGTGACAATAAGAGGAGAAGTAAAATAGGGAGAAAACAGGGAAAGCATCCCCCCAAAATATTGCACTAAAACACCCTATAAGCTCCATATAATCCTCTTTGCAGGAGTGGTTATATAAAAATATAGGTATAATTTTTTTTTGATCTGCAATTGGATGAATCCGTGAATGTGAGGGGCCAACTGTATAACTAAAAAACTTATGCCAAGTTTTCAACTGTGTGAGGGCTGGCACCCCTTCCCATGTTGTTTAAAGGTCAACTGTATTCTACCTGCATTTTTACCATAACATCCTATTCTGTTTATCCTAGAAATAGTTTGGAGTTCTTTTTTTAAATTGAATTTATTGGGGTGATATAGGTTAATAAAATTATATAGGTTTCAGGTATAATATTCTATAATACATTATCTATATATTGTATGATGTGTTCACCCAAAGTCAAATTTATATATTTTAATTTTTATTTTTTGTTTTTCTTTTTTGATTATTTAATCTTTTATTGTAATTTTCCCATGTTTTTATATTTATATCAAAAATTTTAAAGTAAAATTGCTTAAAATTGATTTTTTTCTTGTTTTCAGTGTATCTGATATGATGTGATATAAAAAATAAAAATATTACTACTTGTTCTAAAGGGCAAAAAACGTGATAGCTCTCCTAAGCCAGAAATAGTTTACTACTTTCACAGTAAAACTAACTTACTTCTTTGCAATAAATACAGGAAAGTTAAAGCCACTTCGTATTTGTTTCAATACTTAAATCGCATCCATCTACTCCCAGTTTGGCCCATGTACAACCTTTTGCACTAAAATTAGCCTCTTCCTTCTCTGTGGGTTTGGAAAAAGAACACAATTTTCTGTGAATCATTCTGAGGCATACAACACTTATTCCATATATTTACTGTGGTATAATATACACATGGTTAAAGAACTCAAGCTTTAAGTGCACATGTGGATGAATGTTTACCTATGTGCCCACAGAACCACTATTCAGACTGAGATCTAGAACATTTCCATATTACCCCAAAATTCTCAGGTACTACTTTCCAACACTGCCCTCCCCAGAAGGAAAGTGGATTACTATTTTCATCTCTATTACTATGGATTAGTTTTGCCTTTTCTTGAACTTTATTCAAAAGGAATCATATTTGTTTGGTACCTAGCTTCTTTCATTCAATATCACATTTATGAAATTTCAGCCATATTATAGCAATTAATAGTTCATCCTAACAATGTGTTTATCCCACTTTTGTTGATAGACAATTGAGTTGTTTATAACTTGGGTCTATTACAAATAAAAATGTTAATAATATTTTTATAACTGTTTTCTAAAGAAAAATATGCCTATTTATCTTAGGTTCATATGGTCAGCACATGCATTATTTCAATATATCCTAACAGTTTTCCAAAGTGGTTATAATCATTTTACGCTTCCACGAGCAATGCATGAAAGTTAGAAAGTTATCTACACCTATATAAAACTTGGTATTGCCTGTCTTTTCAATTTTTGTCATTTTAATAGGTATGCATACTGGTTTAATGTATATATCATTATAAATTTTCTATATTAACTTTTACCATAAAAATTCTCTAATACAAAATTATAAAACTGATCTTAATTATGAAAACCAGTTCTTTTAATTCTTCAAATACTAGAAAATTAAAGCATCTGCCTCATTTAATTTTGAGGCAATGCATAAAATAATTAGGAAATTAAAATTATACTATACAAATACCTATAACTGTACACTACTTTTTGAGTACTAGACTACATTTGTTTTCAATTCTAAGAGAACAGCTAAAAGCAATTATTATCAGCCTTTAGTATTTGACCTTATTACAAGTTTTAGGGAGGAAAGTATCCTTGGTTTCTGATTCCCGTCAAGTTATAAAGCATTCCTATGTGTAATGAATAGTCTTCATGAATAAAATGGGTGGTTTTTATAAATTAAAGTGATTGTATATCAGATCTGAAGTTAAATAAAGTAACCACTACAAAGCATATGGCTTGTCTCCTTAAAGGTTCTATTTATATCCATTGGATGATAACATTAGGCACTACATGGTTCCCTTAGCCAGAGTTATAGAGGCCTAAAAATATATTTCCTGGCTTCCACCAGGAACTGGCAGAATCTCAAAAAGGAGTTCATGGCTTGTCTAAAACGCAGCCATTCTTTCAGACCAATATTGTCTGTGTTAGGAAATGGCTAGGTCCCATTAGTACAAGAGGAAGAAATATTTATCCCTGTGTTTGAATAGTCAGCCATTTTCCAGTTGCTTTTGTGATCTAAGCCACACTTTAGGAATCACTGGCCATTGGCCTAGGACAGGCTTTAAAGCAGGTTATATCATCAGTCTGATCCACAGTAAACACTGGGCTCACTTCTAGCATTTTCTCTAAGGGAAGGACCCTATCTATTCTCACAGTGTTTCAGCACAATATTAGATTATGTTATTTTTCAAGTGTGTAGGTCTTGAATCATCACCTCATAACCTGACCTGTCCTCTAGGAAGTTCAGGGAAATCCTGTCACACACCCAGATGAAGCATTCCCACAACGATGCAAATTTGGACGGAAGGCTATTGACCATTGATTCCTGTTTCCTTCAACGCCCACCCCCCATCTCATCTCCTTAACTTCATATTATGTGCCTTCACATCTAACCCAATTCGCTTTGCACACCCCATTTTAATGGCCACTATTTACATACTACAGTAGAACCTGAGACAACATTCCCCCAAACAGATAAATTTTCTCTTTTCTGAAAATCAGGTTCCTGTTCTGTCTTCTTTCTTTATCTCCCAAAGGCACACAACTTGGCCCTTATTCCTGGAGCTTAAAGCTTCCCTTTCAAGAAATCCTGCTCGCCTTTCCTTCAAAGTGTCTCCTGTCTCCTCTGCAATTGTCATTCCTCTCCCATCTCTATACGCTCTATGCCAATATATCTTAGCTCATCTCTGTGTCTCACTCTCTCCACCCTTTCAAATTTCCCTGCACTGAACCCCTTCACTTTGCAAACCTTTCCCTCTCAATTAGAAAATCAAATGCATGTGTTTCCACTGGCCTTGGAGATATCCCATAGTAACTCTAACCATATTGACCTCCCACTTCTCTTGCTCCTTGCGGTTCAAATGCCAATTATCCCCTTCTGAGAGAAGATGCTTGTGCCACATTGTCAAAGACCCTACTCCCAGGCCAAGGTAAGTGAGCACGTAGTCAAAAGCCAATTGGACTGGGCTCTGCTCCTTGTAGCTAAACGTGAGTAAACTGCATTTGAGCACTGTGCCTGTCTCCATCTCTGCGTCTTGGTATCGACTCCTCCCCATTCTTAAACATTACCTGCCCTTATCTAATCAGACTCTTGGCCACCTTTTTGGACTAAGGTCAAACTCCCACTGTTTCCAAGAGGTTCTCTTTGCTCCAACTTTCACTGATTTCTGCCAAGGGAGGAGGCAGGGTGGTAAAAAAAAAAAGAAAAGGCTTGGGAACCTCGGTATTTCCTCTGTATAATCCTCTCCTCTCTCAGCCTCTATTTCCTGATATGGTAATTGAGTAAAATAAAATTTTCCACAAGAGTTTCTCATGAGCCTATGTATGATCACACACATAAAAATGCCTAGCCCAGCTCCTCGCTTCTACTCAGTGTCCACTGGATATTTCATTGCATTTCTTGTATTTTTTTATTCCTACAGAACTTAAACATCAAGCTGACACATGGTAAATACAAAGACATGCCAGTTATCCAAAAATACATTTGATGTGGGCCCAGCTATTCTAAAACATGGAAGAGTTCAAGTGATGTATTTTTGTAGATCACGTGGCAAAGAGAACCCAAATGAGGTTAACTGGATGCCTAGCCTAGATCACCAGACGTTTATCACCCAACATGACCCTAGGATATGGAAGGACTTATAGAGTAAACCCCAACTCCATTTAAATTATATTTTCCAGAAAGTAAATGCTCAGTCTTTTAAGTATACTACGTGTATTTTTGTTTCATCAATTCACTCTGCATATTTTCTTACATTTGGAAATATATCAATTGAAAAAAAATGAAGATAATTCTGTTGCTAAGTTTATGAAAATGAAAGTTCTAAACCAGAAGAATTTCAATTGTATTAGAAAATATCACAACTATAAACATTTTAGCAGATGGAAGATTACAAAAATCACACAATCAGAAAAAATAACAAAACAGACAAGAATCTTATGTGTATAGTCATTTCCCATAACCTCTAAGTTGATAACTATACTTCTGTTATACTTCAGCTTGTTGATTTAAATGACCAATCAGAACTGGTTTTTGCAAAGTTAGTAAAGAATAAGAAAAACATAAAGCAAAGTTTTAAAGAGGCTAGTTTAATATATATTCTTTTTCTTTTATAAAGTTGCAGTAAATTTGCTGTAACATTAGAAACCTATCAGGGAGACAGGACACCTGATTTCTATTCCTTAGGTTTTTATGCTATGTGGTAAGCTACATAACCTCAGAGTCTCACTTTCCTCATTCCTAAAATTAAAAGATTGCTGAGGAAGAGACGAAATTAGTACGATCTTTGGGAGAGTAATTTGGCAATGCCTATTAAAATGTAAATTACATATACCTTGCAGCGCAGCATTTCCTTCTTGAGGTATTCTAAAAGTTAGCACAAGGAAGCACATGCACTCCAGCATTCTTTGTAATGGAAAAATTTTAATTAGCCAAACATTCATATACAAACAAAATGACATAAAACAAACTATGTAGCGTTCATACGATGAAATACTCTATATCAGATAAAAACTGAAAAGTAGCTATATCTCTATTATGTTAACACATATTAAATAGAAAAAGCAAGTTACATAAAACATGGTGCTATTTATTGAACATACACTAAACAATATTGCACATTTTCTGCAGGTATGTATATTTGTATGTTAATTTTAATAAAATGTTTGGAAGGTTATACAGCAAACTGACAACATACTTAATGTGTGTGCTTGTTTGGCAGACTTAGAAATGTCAAAGGAAACACTGACCTCATTTGCGTTGTTTTCAGTTTTATATGGAAGAAGGTAGTGATATGTTGCAATTATAAGTGCAATTTTTTTAATTAGTCATCATCTAGAAAATTGCTAAGTCCTTTCCCAATTTTATGTTTATTGGGAAGTATAAATGATTTATTATTAGGGAATCTTGACTTATATCTAATAACATATCTGAGTTTAACAACTATCCCTTAGTCTACTATTTTGTAGAACTAGATCTGATTTATAAGCAAATTGTTGGGGGTTACCTTTCATCTCAAAAGGAAGTAAAAAATGTGAAACCGCTTTACAGATTGTAGTCAAATCCTTAGCGCTGTGGGCAGGATATTTATCACAATCTCCAAGTAAGCATCAGCGAAGAACTCATCTTACAATGCATTAGTGGCTACAGTGCTGTGGCTCTTTTGAACTGAAAGAGCTGAAAGTATACAGTTGTTGCCAATTCTATCACAAAATTCTAAGGCACAAGATGAAATGCTATCCCTTGTGTTTAATAAAAGGATCTGTCATAAGGCACATATATCTTTCTAAAGTGTTAACTAATAAACTCAGTATCCCATTCAATACTCTTTCCTCAAGAGGTATCACAGAAAACTTTGTTTTCACATAGAAAAACCAATTAATCTGAACTTAATAAACTTCCTCTAGTGGTTTCACTGATCAGATGAGCTGGCATTACTTCTGCATATCTAACATTATTAAAAATGTAAAATTGTGTGTTCAACTAAATTGGATATATTTCTGATATATGTTTTTATTTTCAACAGTAACTGTGTTAGTTTGTAATGTGTTATCTGATACATAATTTCCAATATCCTTTGTTAACTTTAAGACCTTGCACTAACACTAAATTGATAATTAATGAAAAAATCTTTGTATACCTAGACAATTTTTAACAAGATAGAATATAAAAACATTGATTATCAGGAATAATTTTAATTTGCTTCCTATTTTTAGATATGATAGAATGGCTACCAGATAACAGTTTCTAGGTTGTTCAGCTATCTTTAGAGCATGTTAAAACACATATTAATTTCGGTCTCTTTACAAAACATAAAAAAACATAAAAAGGGATGTGTGTGACTATAGGCATTCATAGAATTTGTGCTTATTGCTGATCTGTGAGATGTTTGTATGTGACAGAAATATTTCAAGTATCAACTTCTATTTTTCTCTATGATAATGAGAAATAAAAGTTAGTTACTGTGTTAGTTTATTTGAGCTGCTATAACAAAAAACCATAGATGGGTGGCATATAAAAGACATTAGTTTCCATAGTTCTGGAGGAAGACCAAGGAGCCCTTGTATTAGTGCGTGATGAAAACCTGCTTACTGGTTTATAGATGTGTCCTGACGAGGAGGAAGGGCTGGGGGAGCTCTTTGATAATGGCATTAATCTCATTTATAAGGGCTCTGCCCTTGTGACCTAATCACCTCCCAAAGCCTTCACCTCCAAATACCATCACACTGGATGTTAGGTTTCAACCTATGAATTTTGAAAAAACACAAGCATTCAATCTATAGCAATTACCTTGTTAAAAGTTGTAATTAATATAAGTGGTTGAAACTCTACTAAACATATTGGTGGCAAAGAAATACAAATACATATGCAAAATAATGAATATGTTTTTTGTTTTATTTATGTTTTAAGAACAAAGAAAATGCATTTGTTTTAAAGTATAAATGTCTGGTTGGGCCAGGATGTAAAAAACAATAATAAAAGATAAACTTGAGATGAAAGAGAAAATTATATAAGTTTGAAGAAAATTAAACCTTACCTAAAAAAAAAAAAAGACATCATAGAATATACGTAGTCTGACAATTTTTTCCCCCCAAACATTAGAAAGAGAAAAAACACAGTTACAGAAAACACTGAAGCACTATTTGGTAAAACTAAGTACAATTTACCAGACACAAGACTTAACAGTTTTGTAAACTGCATTTGGCACTATCTTTAATTTATCCACATCCTCCACTGGCCTATTTGCAAAAAAATCTCTAAATTGGTCCCCTACTCCTTACATCTGATGGTAACTTTATTATTAAGGTGTATAATGTTAGTACTGCCTTACTTAAGATGGCTTAAAATTATTTCTATAGCTACAACAGTTAAGTTAATGAGAAAAAGCTCATAAAAGGGCTCTCTGAAAGCTTACAAGAGGACTTTTTGATGACTTTGGGGCCTCTCCCTTTATTTCACATTTAACCCAATTTTAAGTTGGAGTCAATGACTTAACTCATCTCTCTTCTGGAAGGAGTTGGTTTCTTGTTCACCTCAGTCACCTATTTCTGGGAAATAGGCCAGTCTCCTCATTTCTAGGGCCAATCCTGGCCTTGGTATATTGATCCAATCCCATTCTGCCTTTCTCAGGACTGTATAATTAATCATTCCCTTTTTCTCTTGTACCTCTAATTTCCCCATTTCCTCTGATTCCTTTTGTTCTACATAGAAACATGGCCAGGTTTCTCTAATAGAAACAGAAGTCCTTCAGTCAATGATACTCCCTTTAGAACTCAGAGTTTTCCATCCCTCCCCAGGCACTAGCTTCTGTTTCCTGGTATCTTGATGTCTTCTCCTTTCCTTTTAAGTCCGCGGACTCCTTGATCTGCAAGATTTCCCCATTTCCTTATACTTTAAGGCCCAGTGACCTGTCTCAGTTCTCGGCCCCTTAGGATATCACATTTAACAGCAAGACCTAAAGAATCCCTGAAATTTTGCCTGATACCATTCTTCTTCTTTTCACCAGTTCACTGATTGCTGTTTGCCCCTGACCCCTTTTACATGTATTTGCACATCTTCTGTTTCGTTTTTTTGTTTCTCCCCTTGCACATATAAATTTGTGTCCTGTACTCCTCTGTCTTGCTGTGCTAAGTGAACTCATCTAGCATGGGCCACTTTGCATGAAGAGGTGGAAGGAGCACCGTTCTCAATGGAGCTGACGTGAGTGGTTTGCCCTGAAGCATAACTTCAGGAATAGAATGAGAAGAGCATTCCCAGGAGTTAGCGTTGTGCAACAAGGGGTCTCTGAACTCCCCTGGAATTCAAGCTTTCACAGGACTTCAGCTGTCACTTTTGGCAACAGACTCCCACATCAGTATCACTGCTATGTCTGATTCCAGGACCAATTCCATATTCCCAAATACCTGGCAGATATTTCCATCTGGGTAACCTGTCAGCTCTTTAAATCATTTTACCTAAAACCACAATCTTAATCTTGCCCATTCCCACCAACACTCTCCAAGCCACCTTATCCTCTGGTAAGTTTCCTGAGAGTACAAATCATCACTTATTCATTCCTCTAATTCTAAAGGGGCCACCCTGCGTGCCCCTTCCATAAAACCTATGGAAGAGGTTTTGTCTTCAGACCATCCATTTTTTTTCTTTGACAATAATTTTAAATCCTTAAAGAAGACGTAAAAATTAATTTCAAATCTGCCCACCTTTCAAGGTCACCTTTACCTTGTATGTTCTAGTCTTTCCTCGGGATATTACACAAGCTTTTACAATTTAACAGGATTAATTTTGGAAGTGGGTACTTCATTGGTCTTGCAAAGAAGATATTCTTTGCATAGGTATGATTGTTTAAACTTAGATCCAATTATGTAAAGAGTTAGCTAATTAATGCCACGGTTGGTGCCTAAATGATAATATGGCTTTTATTTGTGTCTACATCAAAGTTAATGAAAAACCTAGATTATCCAATTAAACAGTAATGGAGAAAATAGTGAATAGAGATTTCTCTTTCAAACTCTGAATTAATAAATAGTTCTACCATTCAATTTCTGATTTGTTTTACAAAGCAAAATACATCCCTTGTAAAACAAAATTTAACATAATTTTATTATGATAAATTATAATAATTTTATGTGGCCACTGTATAAAAAATTCAAATATGAGGCAAGTACAAATAAGAAAATTAACATCATTCATAATCCCACCAGTCAGAGAATACCACTGTTATTTTGGTGTTTATCCATACAGCTTCTAGGAATCATCTTTAAAAAAAGAAAAAGGTAAGATCTTTTTATTCATTTTCCTTTGTAGTCTGCATATTTCTCTTGACAGAAGAACGTGAACATTTTTATGTATTATTTAATTTGGAAATATCATTTTTAATGCTTGCATAAGATTCTATTATAGATATATAATTATTTAACTGATTTCCTATTGTTTAAATTTTTACAGTTTATTTTCTAATTTATTATGTTCTTGATCTGTACACCCCAATGAACTTCTTTGTAATTTCTGCCCACTTTTATAATTTCTTTAGAATAATACATTAAAAGTGAAACTGTTGGATCAGAGGAACTGAGGACTTTTATGCTTTTCATAAAGATGCCAAAAGCCACCCAGAAAAGCTGAATCAATTTAAATTTTCTGTAAGATAGTTCCAAGTGGTATTTACTCTCAATATTGTCAACCAGCGGCTCTCTTAGTTTTAGGGGGAAAAAAAGGCAACTTTATGCGTGAAGATAGTTATTCTTTTAACTTGTCTTTCTTTGGTTATTAGTGAATTTTATCATTTTCTTACACTTACATTTGTATTTCTTTTCATTTTTTTCCCTTTTCTCTGTTATTAATAGCTCATTTATATTCTTTGCCCATTTTTCTGTTTTTCTTACATTCTAGTCATCGAACAATGACTTAAAGCTTCTAAATGTCGGGTTTGCAAAATATTATTCCTAGATGGCTTTGTTTTGTTTGTTGCCTTTGCATTTTGTCTTTTAATTTGTGAATTCTTTTATGTGGAAGTATTTTTTAATAATGATGTCAAATTTATTTTTACATTCTTTTCATAGCTTCTGCCTCATCAAATAATGCACTCTTACCCAACAAATTTAGTACTTTTATTATATGATTTTTTATAGTAGTTAGGTGTGTTTATGAACTTTGTGTTCTATTGTTCATTTTTACAAATGTTTGATTACTAAACATAAGGGAACTTCTCATTTCATAAGTTTATTTTGAAAATATTCTCCCTATTCAACTCATATTAGGATTATTTTTTTTGTTGATGTTGTGTTTTTAGGGTAGACAATTATGTCATATACAAACTATGAAATGGCTTTCCTTTTCTAACACTTATTTCATTTCACTGAACTGTGTTCACTAATATGAAGGACAGTGAAAAACCCTGGCTCCTTCTCAATTCAGTGGGGAAGCTCCAGAACTCTACTACCATGTATGATGTTAACTGTTGGTCTGAGATAATATCTTACTATTATTAATTTGTAAAATGTTTTTAAAATTATTAGGGCTACATGTTAAATATTATCACCTGTCTTTTTGTCATTTTATCAGTATGATCATGGGCTTTTCCTCCTTTTATCTATTGAGGTAGTGATTATATTTAATAAGTTTTCTAATAGAATATTCTTATATTTCAGGATCAACCTCTATTTTATTCTATTTTATTGTATTGTATTTTTATTATGCTGTTAGATTTTATATATGGATACCTTCAATATTATTCACCCAATAGAATAATTTACAGCATGGCTTATAAATGGAATACCTCATATGAATTAATATATTGCATATAAGATTTTCATTTTCTCAAAACTGCACATATATTTCTACATGGTAGGATTAAAGCCTATGAAATTATCTCAGGCAAAATCATATGAAAATGATTTTCATATTTCCTACAAAAATCATATATAGAGCATATATTCAAAAATATCTAATAAACCCAAATAGAAGTTACACCAATCAGGCAAGGCAAAGGCACAACTGTGCTGCCTTTTAGGGGAAATAACTTTGTAAAGTCATTACCTCAGAAATCACTATTCATCCAGAATATTTTCTATGTGATCTGAACCATCTGAAAGTAGATTTTAACAAAGGGAAAAATAAATTTGAACCATAATATCATAAACAAAAAGGGGTTAATCCTGTCAGCATTAGGTTCTGGATGATATTTAACACTGTGGAAAACAAAAACGGATACTCACTCACATTGTCTCTTGAGACAATGGTAATCAGGCAAGAGGTCTATTTTTAGCAAAACACTGTTTTTAATCTAGTAATCTTCTACTCCAAAACAATTCATCAATTGTTGCCAGATCAACAAAGTCAAAACAAAGACAACTAAAGCCAAAAAGACAAAAATCTGGATTTTTTAAACAAAAAATTTCATGTTCACTAGATCCTCCCATGACAAGAACATATAGGTCTTTGAACAAGAGTAGCACTTGGAAGTATTATATCCAGTTCTAAGAACAGAATTTAATAGGATGTGGAAATTTTACAGTTGACCTTTAATGTGATACTGCATTGAGAACGAAGAAGTTCAAAAAGGGTAAAGTGTTACATTCCATTAGTGGCTGGAAATTTCAGGCAAGAATAAGCAAGGCGAACCCATGGCAGGATTTCAAATTCACGCACATGGCTAAACCAGTAACAACCGATTTTGACAATTATACACTGCACATTTCTAGAATGCTCTTTCTGCTTGCTTGCTTTTTTTAACCCTCTGGCTACTTTCATTTGCTCCTCAAAATGCAGCACTGAGCGAAACCACTTTGGAAAACTGATTGGTGGTATCTATAAAAGTTGGACATGTGGACTGCCTGTAACAAGTGGTATGCCAAGCTGGCTCTCACCAGTACATGAGCTGACTGTACGCATGTCTACTCCACTCAGAATTCAAGCACATGACTGCTTATAACTCAGTAATTGCACTCTGAGTTGCACGCCCAGCAGACATGCTTTCATATGTGCAAAATAGATGTGCATTAGAAAAACCATAGCAAGCTATTGAGAACAGATCAAAACCGGAAACAATCCAAATGCCCAAACCAGTACAATGGATGAATGAATGTTGGAACATTCACACGATGTAATATTATAAAGAATGAGAATTACAATTTCATGTAACAATATGGATGAGTCTTACAAACACCATGTTGAATAAAAGAACCTAGATACAAAAGAGTACATGCTGTACATTTCCGTTCATTTAAAGTACAAAATGGCGCAGCTAACCTATGCTGTGAATATCAGGAGATTTCCCTGGGGGAGAGGGGCAGCGGCATCTGGAAGGGCACAGGACTGAGGGAGGAGGGTAAGGCGGGTAGTGTGAGGACCTCTGGGATGCTGGAACTGTCCTATTTCTTAATCTGGGTGTCAGAGTACTAGTCACATGGGTGTGCTCAGATTGTGAGAATTCACGGAGCTATATGCTCAGGAACTGTGTACTTTTCAAACTGTATTTTATATCACAATAAAAAAAAGTTTGTTTTTATTTTAATGAAAGAACAAAGCTCAGCCAGACATTAATTTCTAAAAGGAGTTTCCTCTATCTCAGACACCTGACCACCACCCAAATGGTTTGAGAAACTTGAAACAGACATGTAAATTATATTAAAAATGACCAGGACCGTACCTGGTATAAAGTACACCCTTACACAAAAGTATTTATTCTTATCATCATTCTGATTCATCCTTTCTCTGTTACTGTATCCCTTTGTTCATTCATTCCCTACTGTACTATCATCATGTTTTTGCTTCATTTCCATTCCCACTAAATGACCAGCAGCTTGGAGCTCACCACAACATCTTAATTGTATCCACAGGGGCTAGAACAGAGTGGATACTTGATAAATATTTGATGTGACTAAATAAAAATCTGGAACAAAGCTCCAAGACTCTGTGGTTATAAGGGTCCCAGGAGACCTGGCGGTCATTCTCTCAGTACCTCTAACTGACCATGAGGCTGAGTTACAAAGGAAGTTCAAAGCAGATGCCCGGGACCGAGAGTGCCAGGGCTGGAGCAGCCATGTCCTAGGGTGGGAAGACTCACCTTGTGCAGTGAAGAAATGTGTACAAGTTTCCTCAAGATACTATTTTTTTGAATCTGGAAGCAATACTTGTATCCCCATGTTCACTGCAACATTTCTGACAATAACCAAGATATGGAAACAACCTATATGTCCATTGACAGATGAATGGATCAAGAAAATATTTTATATGCACACATGCTAAAATATTATACAGGCCTAAAAAAGAATAAAATCCTGCCATTTGTGACAATGTGAATGAACAGAAAGGACATTAAGTGAAATGAGCCACAGAAAGACAAATATTACATGATCTCACTTATCTGTGGAATTAAAAAAAAAAAAAAGCCAAACTCATAGAAACAGAGGAGTAGAATATCATTACCAGAGGCTAGAGTGTGAGAGAAAAGTAAAGAACATGGGTTGCCAGGGCTTGTCAGAGAGAGTCTTGGGGGTTACATTTAGTGGGTTCAGAGTCTCAGTTCTGCAAGATGAAAAGGGTCCTGAAGAAGGATGTTGGTGATGGCACCACAATGTGAATGCACTTAATAGCACTGAGCTTAAGATAAAGACAGTAAATTTTATGTTATGAGTACTTTACCAAGTGTGCAAAAAGAAATGCATAGGCATTTCCATCTGGAGTCTAAACCATAGCACTGTGGCAGGGTCACAGTAGGAAGCCAGCACAGCCACTAGAAGGGTATCATACCACGCCTGCTAGAATCAAAGGGAGATCAGGTTTTAGGAAGGCAGCGGCACATATGTTGGCCCAAGACAGGGGAGAGGACTTGACCATCTCAATGCCAGTCCAAAGCAAGAGAGTGGCAATGCATTAAAGGCTGGCACAGAGGAGTGTGAAACCCCTGGGGAGCATGAAGGAAGTTATGAGATTCAAGCCTTTAGGATGTGGACAGTGGGAATCAGTCGTCTGACGGGATTACAGATTCTAGAAAGAAGAGCAAAGCAGCAAAGCACACCCCAAAGCTGCTGCAGACCTAGCATATAACTTCTGGGTCCCATACACTTGGCTGGAGGAGTACTGCAGTGCTAAGCTGGGTCGCCATCTTATAACATTGCTCTGTTGCCAGGGGACCACCTGGTGGGCAGCAGAGAGAAGCAGACTACAAAGCTTAGGGCTTTTAGATCATGAGCTTCACAGTCCTATACCTCTGCATTTGATTGGCTGTAAATGATGGAGCCCCAAACTGGTACATTCTTTCACAACGCTAATGATGACTGGCACAGGACCTAACAAAAGCATCCACATGTGGATAAAATGAGGATACTGGAGTACATCATCTTTTAGGTTTCCTACAAATCCAAAAGTCCTGTGCTGAGAACTAGCTGAAAACCTGATAGATATGGCAACTCTGGCCCATAATTAAAATAACAAAACTGAGCATTACAGATTGGTGTCTCCCCCAGTTCACTCACAGCTCCAGTTTTCAATTTAGGAGGTTGATGATTTTGTCTGTCCATCTACTGTAGACCAGTCAACCAAACCAGCTAGACATGGGAGACATATCTTACCAGTGACTGTCCTCACTGTGGGGCCCTCTCTCCTGGTCAGTGCATTCAGTCACAAAATCAAATTAGGAAGCAAGGAAAGGAAACACCTGAACTGGCATCCAGGGGGTAGAGGTCAAAAATGCTGCTAAATATTCTACAATGCACAGGACAGCTTTTCTAACAAATTACCTGGCCCAAAATGTCAAGAGGGCTGAGACTGAGAAATGCTGACCTAAAGGGAGAGACTAAACCCACAGTAACAAAGAGTATAGTGCATGCATATATAGGCTCCTACCTAAGTAATGAACGGGGACAGTCTAAATTGTGTGTGCGTGTCTGTGTGTGTGGGTCTGGCAGGGAAGGGTGTGGAGGGTTTCTAGAAAAGCTTTTGGGACATATCAGGCACATAGTTCTATGAGTTTTGACAAAAGTATAGAAAAGCCTTTTGAAACAGCTGACCCATGGATGAATTTTGATGTATAGATTAGTAGAATATGGGGAGGTGAGCAGGGAAGGGAGAAGGAAGCAAACTGTGTTCAAGACAAAGCAACAGCAGGTGTGAAGGCACACAAGAATTAAATTACGTGACGGTTCCTGTTAGAGAGAAGGGTCAACCTGGGGCAACACAGGATTTGAAGTTTGAGAAAGAGGCAGGGGCTAGATAATGCTGAACTCTGGACACTAAGCTAGAGTCTAGATCAGCACTGTCCAATCAAACTGGTTTCAATAAAGAAAATGTTCTATATCTGCTGCCCCATATAGTAGCCACTAGCTACATGTGGCTATTAATTACTTGAAATATGGCTAGTGGGATTAAGGAAATAATTTTCTATTTTATTAAATTTAATTAATTTAAATTTAGCCACATGTAGTTAGTGCTTACCATTTTGGACAAAGTTCATCTAGACAGTTATGGGGAGATTAGAGAGGTGACTGACTCATCAGATTTGGGTTTTAGATGACCCTGGAAACACCCTGGAGTAGGGCTTCTAAATTTGAAGTGCATATGGACCATCTGGGAAATTTACAAAAATGCAGGTTCTGTAGCCATAGGTTTCAGCCTAAGATTGTATATTTCTAACAAGTTCCCATATGAAACCAGTGCTCCTACTCCAGGAACCACACTCTGAGTAGCAAGAATATACAGCAGCATTGCAAACGGAACTTTCTGCGATGCTGGAAATGCTTTATATCTGCAATGTCAATGCAGGACCACCAGTCTCAAGTGCCTATGAAGCATCAGGAATGTGGTTAAAGCAACTGAGGAAGTAAATTTTTAACTAATTTAATTTCAAATAATTGAAATTTAAATCTAAAAAGCCACATGGGTAGTGGCCATAGTATTGCACTATGCAGATCTAGAGCATTGCTACCTAAAGTACATGAAGTTGTTTTACCAGTCCAAAGGAAGCAAGTACAGAAAGTGAGAGTAAACATTTAGAAACTTTCATAACAAGTTGAGAGAGCACTGTCAGAACCTAATTTATTTAACCTAATAAAAATTTTTAAGTGGACTCATATTTTCATGTCTGTTTTTTTTCATTTAATTTTTCTAGTCATTCATTTGTTTATGCTTCATTAAAATACTAGTCCACCATGGATTGAGCCAAAAAACCGATCTGTACTTAGCACCTATGAAGCACTGCCTAGCAGGGGTTCCACAACCTGTGCTCCACACGCCACATGTGGCTCAGGATGGCTATGAATGTGGCCCAACACAAAGTCATAAATTTACCTAAAACATTTTGAGTTTTTTTTTTGTGATTATGTGTGGCAACACATTTAATGCGTGGCCTAAGACAACTCTTCTTCTTCCAGTGTGGCCCAGAGATGCCAAAAGGCTGGAATCCCTTGTAGAGAAAAAATGTAGAGGTAGGGATGCAAATAGAAGGCCAAGAGACATGCTAGGAGCCATTCCAGCAACCCAGGTGGACTGTGAGGCCAGACAGACATTAAAGGTGCATAATCCACAAGATCTGGTGATTGAGTGAATGTGTATGGACAGAGAGAAGGGTAAACCCATTATCCTCTTGCAAGGCAGAAATATGGGCCAATTGTGATTCATTTATTCTTTTATTTTTCCTAAGTTTCCACTAATTTGTCATTAGAGTAACACCTCACTCATAAGGAATGTAGCAGACTTATTTAGATGGGTTCAAAATATGAGAACACATTTAATTAGAATCATCACTTTCATCTGTCATTGTTATAAACATTAGACATCTTTTTAGGTAAGATTTGGAGTCATTTTGGCCTCATCCTTCTATTGATGTTATCTTTTTGAGTGGGTTGTTTCAATCCCAAATGTTGTTTTAATTTTTTGCGAGTGTTAAAGTAGAAGGGATCATTTCTGACTCTCATTCCTAAATCTTTGGAGCATGCTTCATTTGAGCCTCACTAGTTACCACTTTTACTGTGACCATAAACTAAAAAGCAATTTTAAATTCTGTGTGTGTTGAGGAGGGGGAAGCAGAATTGGGGATTTGCTGTTACATAACTAAAATGTACTCACTAAGGATAGAAGCTAAATTAGGCAGCCAACACTGCATCATTCAAAGAATTCAGTTTACTGATTGTTTTGTTTTTCTTTTAAAATGACCTGGAGGCTTTCCCTTATAGGTCATCAGACTGCCTAAACCCGCACTTCCCAATGACAGCCACTAGTCGAGAAATGAGACTGGTGCAAACTGATATGCATTGTAAGTGTAAAATATATACACCAGAATTCAAAGAATCTATACAAATAAAAAAATGTAAAAATGGAAGTACTTATAATATTGATTATGTGTTGAAAACATAATATTTTAGATGTACCGGGTTAAATTTTAAACAGTTTCTTAGTATTTTTCCATAATGCAGCAACTAGAATATTTAACATACCTATGTGATTTAAAGGAAGGCACTGAAACACTAAAAAGCACAGAGTTTTGCAACAAGCCATGAGAAAGTAGGAGATTGTAATGTAAAGGAGATAGGAAGGAAAGAGCTCAAAGAGTCCTGATAACAGCTCACTACCCTGACCCCCAAAGAACAGCCAGAAGATATTGGAAAAGTACTCAACTGTGGTTCAAGGATTCCAAAACCATTGCTACTGGCCCCCTACTTCTTTTCATGGGTGTAGTATAAGCTCAGCCATCACCATGACAGAGCGCTCCGTATGACCCAGGCACAACACAATGGCAAAGGTGAGGGAGGTAACCAGGCTTAAGGACAGCCTCACAGAGAAGCCCACTACTGAGAGTGAAGAGAAGGCAGCCAGAAGTACACAGGTTATTAGGAAAGCTACAGGATAAATGGACCAAAGAAGGACTGAGCTTCGGGCAAGGAGTTCTTAGTGGGAGGTGAGCTTGTGATTAGAGGCAGTGGTAAAGGTGATCAAGGGGGTACAAGGATGACGTCCAAGAGACATCAAATTCTCCGTGACCACGGAAGACATGGCCTGACATCAAATGGTATCAGAGCCCACGATCGACCAGTGACCATTGAAGGGACAAGATGCCCCTCCTCATGCTCCCAGGTGCCATCCTGTGATGGGAGAGACAAAAAACCAAATTCTTGCACAGGTGAAAGAAACTTAAGAAAGCAATGGTCATCTGAAGCTTTAAACTGGAAAAGACTGAGAGATATTTAATTCAAGTATCAATTAAATTTTTTCTGTGATCAGGAATATTAGCAGCTTGAAAATAAGATAAAATAGAAAAGAAAAATCATTTGGACAAATACTTGATGGGTCAGGCTTTACCGTTATATTCTTAAAGTCACACTCTCCAGCCCCACCAGCAGAAGTGAGAATTTGAGGGCAAAGAAACTTTGGCTTTCTTTATGTAGCTCCTTTCAAGAAACATTCTCAATCCTCGATGATGAATTTCTTCAGGCAGCCTGAGCTAAGATAGCCCATTGGGCTTGTCACTTTGCAGGTGAATCAAAGGAGTGAAACAGCTAAAAGACAGATCAGGCTAAAAGTTCACTTCCAATGTGCAAAAAGGGATTTGAAGTACACCAAGCCTTAGAATGTCAGGAAATTAAAAGACTATCTCAATTTTTAGGATTCTAAGGTATTTTAAACCCCAACACCTATTTTGAAAATATGAAGAATTTTTCTCTTTACATGTGTGTCATAAAGTACCACACTCCCACTCAAATATTCACCCTTTATAAAGAGAACACAGTCCCCAACTTTACTCAGCATTCAAAACAAGGTTTGTGCACACTTTATTCAGACCCTCTTGTGAACACCACAACTGGGGAACAAATCACTCCTGAGACAATGGGGAAATGCTGATTCCTGATGAGAAAGATATACATATTTTTTAATTTTATTTATGTAGTTTTAGAGATAAAAGAAGCAAGGTGGAGAGGGACAGAAACGTCGATATGCAAGAGAAATATCACTTAGCTGTATCTCACACGCCCTCAACTGAGGACCTGGCCTGCAACCCAGGCAAGTGCCCTGACCAGGAATCAAACCTGTGACCTTTCAGTTTGCAGGATGATGCCCAAACCACTGAGACACACCCATCAGAGCATGATATAGATATTACATAATTACTGTTAAATTTTTAATTGTGTCAAAATATTCTTTTCTTGTCAAGATACATACTGAAATATTTATGGGTGAAATGATAACTTATCTGGAGAAAATCATCCAGAGATTTTGGGGCAGCGGGGAATTAGGTGGGTAAGAAAGCATTAGGCGTTAGGATGGTTTTAAACAGATGGAAGCTACGTTAAGGTTCATTGTACTTCTTCTTCCTTTATGTACATTTGAAATTTTCCATATTAAATAACTTTTTAAAAATGATTATCACAAACATGATACTGAGCTGAAAAAGCAAGACTTTGGAAAGTACATACTGTATGTTCACAGTATATGAAATTTAAAAAGCAGGCAAACCAATCAAATGAATGAGAAGTCAGGAGAATGGTTACTCTGGGTGAGGACAGATAATGAACAGAGGGAGCACTTGGCTCTTCTGGGCAGTGCTGGGGATGTCCTATTTTTTATTTTTTTCTTTTTAATAATTTTTTATTTTTCAATTACAGTTGATGTATAATATTATATTAGTTTCAGGTGTACAACTCAGTGATTAGAAATGTATGTAACTTAGGAATGTCCTATTTCTCTGATCTGAACAATGGTTAAAAAAGTTTTTTCAGTTTGTGAAAATTATTTTGATTGTATACTTATTATTGTGTAATCTTTGTATAGCAGCGATTTTCAACCAGTGTGCTGTGGCATACTGGTGTACCACAAGAATTTTTAAAACATGCAATACCTGACTGTTTAGTTAGGGGCACCGACCTCTTTTCCCTTATATTATCAAATTAAAAAATGACAATAACCAACATAACAATAGCCGTCTGGTGTGAATGACTCAAAAGTATACCTATCTTTTCATCAGATTGGCAAAAAATGTAATATATTTTTTGGTGTGCTACAGAATTTTAGTAATTAGTTTATGTATGCCATGAGATGAAAAAGTTGAATATCGTTATCCTACATGCATGTTATAACTCCATAAAAGTTTTTAAAAGTTTTTCTTTTTAAGTTGACATATTGAGCGATAGTTACAATTAAATTCATTCACATATACATTTATAGCTTATGCATCGTATGAATAGTGTATATTTGTCAATAAAAAATTTTTCAATACAGATAGCAACAGGAAAACAACAGAGCCTGGAAATTATTAGTCATAAACAAAATGTGTTCATTTTCTGGTCTTGTCTATTCCCAATAATAATAGCATTTATTGAAGACACCCTGGGTGCTGGTTGATTCGCTAACCCCTAACTCACCCTAAAAGATAAATACTATCATTTCTAATTTATAGGAAAGGAACTTGTGGTTCAAGGAGTTAAGCGACTTGCCCAAAGCCACAGAGCTAACCAGTATTCAAACCCACATCAGCATGGCTCAGAAGCCCATGTGACTATTTCCATTTCACCGCAATGATTTCCAAAACAAGCATCCAACAAATGTGCAAATTACGTTACATGTTTATTCTACATTAAGCAGACTGTTTAAATATTGGTTTCTGTTTTTAACCAAAAACTCAAAATGAAAACATTTTGAGTTGTAAGCAACAGTTTACTTTTAAAAAATTCTATTAACCTCACCTGTGCCAAATCTCACTATAATTTACCTATTGATTCTCTTCCTCTCATGTGTTCTAGAGCTTGATTGCCTCTCTCTAAGCAAGTTCTCCATGGTTGATACTAATTCTCCCACCTGAATGTAAGGTATATTTTATTCTAAAGAATGGGACTTCTTTGAATCAGCCTCGGAAAAGTCATTTTCAGAACTATTAACACAATATGTCTTCTTGAAGAAGAGGTTTAATCTACATGCATGTGTCTAAATTGAGTCACTGTTAAGAATGTATGATCTCTCCGAATTCTACAAGTATTTGGCTGGATGTTTATATACACAAAATATAATCCTTTCCCATGGAATTTAACCAAGATTTTATGCCCTGGGAAATGAGGAGACCTGGACTTAATTCAACAAAAGCAAATGTGCACAGTAAAACAACTTTAATGCTCAGCTGCTGAATTTCAGAAGTTGATACACACTACAATCAATAGTAAGCAGTCATTCTTCTCGTTTCCTAAGGAAAATAGAAGAAAGAGACTAAAAGGTCAGTGCTGGGACTCTACCAAGCCTTCAGGCTTGATTGTTCAATCTGGTTCCCTCCAAATGGCTGGCTTCCAGTGTATTTGCCAATATGATGGTAAGAATGAGTCCTTAAGTTTTGCACAGGACAGAGAGGTCTTAACCACCTGTTCTAAGTAGAGCTGTGAGACAACATAAATGTTCAATGAAGGCCTGAGTTTTGGCAATTTATCTGAAGAACCAATTCCCTAAAATGGCAAGACTCCTTAGAACTGCACTAAGTTTTCTATAGTGGAAATGCAAACAAGTCATCATAAGGGACATAAACAAAAAGCTGAATGGTGCTGGAGCAAAACAGAATTCCACTTAAAAGAGGCACTGCTCAGAGCTGCAGTAAGGACTATTGCAGATGGACTATTCACCCATCAGTAGAAGCTAGATCATTGTAACTGGACACAGCTGTTTGATTTGGAATAGTCAAACATATTGAGATATGTACATTGCTCACAAGTAAAATGGTATTTTAGCTAATCAAACACAATAGGCATGGCATATTTACATAAAGGCCTGGTCACACATACTTGTTGGATAGTTAGACAGTATTTTTAAAAAACAAACAAATAACCCATATGGAAAGAATACAATGAAAGAATTGGGTTTCTTTCACAGAGAATGCTAAAGTAACCAAGGTTGAGAAAACCAATTTATTTGTATCTGATTACAACATTGAAGACATATGTTGAATAAAATTATGGAAAGTAACTCCCATTCTTTAGAATAAAATATACCTTACATGTAAAGTGGGACAGTAAGAAAAAGTCTACTATACAAATCATTGTGGTCTTAGAAGGAGAGAAGAGATTGGAACAGAAGATATTTAATTTAAAGAATAATGGCAGGCCAAATTTTGTTAAAGATATGAATTTACGGATTGAGGAAGCTCAGCAAAACCGAAATAGAATAAATACAAAGAAAAGTATACCTAAGTTCACATCGTACATGTGCTAAAACTAAAACTAAAGATAAAGAAAAAAATCTTGAAAACTGGTAGGATAAAACAAGATATTACCAAGAATGATTTGACCGATGACTACGGGGACAGAAAGCACACAAACATTATTAAAGTGTTGGAAGGAAACGAATACGAATATGGTAGAATTCCATATCCAGAAAAATAACCATTCAAGAATATAGGTAAAATGGAGACATTTTCAAAGCCTAAAAGCAAGAATAATCTTCTCCAGCAGATCTTTATCACAGTAATCCTACAGGGAAGTCTTCAGACTGAAAGGAAATGACACAAGATGGAAGACTGAATCTTCAGGAATAAATTAAAAGCACTAGAGGTAGTGAAAATATGCAAGAACATATATATAAATTGTATATATAAAAAATAATTTTAATATATGTAAAATAACATATATAAAAATTTTAAAATACAATTTCCCTCTTAATTTCTTTACTATGCATACAACTGTTAACAGCAAAATTATGACACTGTCATGTGGGGTTCAAAATGTATATAAATGTAACCAATATATACCTATTATGGAACCAAGCACAAGGTAAATGGCCCTATATGATGGCATGATTCTATACGACATGATACAGTAGTAATGCTGTTTTGAAAATTTTCATAATAAACTGTTGGAAAAATTATGAAAAGCTATGCCTAAATGTCCAGATATTTGATCTTTTTACTTCAATTCAATTTAACAAAATATGCAACCAAATGTTTCGGAAGTATAATTAACTATACAGGCTTATGGAATGGAATTTTCAGATCTCTTTACATATTAAAAATCTTTGTGAATTTTAACTTTGACCTTGAATTTCTCTGACAGTTCCTCATAATACCTATTTTGTTCATGCATCTGGGTTGTAGCTGAGAGTTTAAACCAAATGAAGAACTGTTCACTGAGCAGGGACAGCTGAGCCCCGCCTGAGCTCCCAGACGGCAGCGACCCCGTGTGAGGACGGCCTGGCCTGCTCATCTCTCAGTCAAACACACTGGCAAATACCCAGGCTGGAACCTTCGCATGATAACTAATATTTAAAACCTTGCCTTCACTTTGAAACTTAAACCAAGTCTACAAAGTAATTGCAAGGCTCAAGGGCTTTTTCCAACTCCTCATAACTTTCCATTCTGGCTTCTTATTATATAGTGGCAAAAAGTTGCAGTTACTTAAAAATATAAAGATATCTACAGTTGTAATGGAAGTCAGCCAAGTGCAGTTAATTGACCAGTTCTGGTTATCATCATTGCAACAAAGGCAAATTCAGATGCTTTGAGAACGAAGTGATCAAGAATTCTGAATCAAAATGGAAAATGTCATTTTTTTAACATTCATTGCTTATAGGTTGGTAAAGTAAAACTATCTAGAATAATAACCAGCAACCTTTAGAACATATTCTTCCAAGCTACATGTACACATATATTCTAAGCCACATATATTGTCTCATTTACTCTTTAAGTTAATGAACAGGAAACAAGTCATTAGCACCTGGACTTTAGCGCTGGGAAGTGGAGCGGGCCCATGTTCCCAGAGTGCTGCCAATGGTGGGACCAGGATCCCACCTATCTCTGCCTCAAAGGCCATGCTTTGAAACCTTTGCTACCTGCTTCTATTTCCCTAAGAGAGGTCTGCCAATAGAAATGATGCCAGAACACCAGGCAAATTTTTGGAAACGTTATTTTACCTCTGATCCTGTCCCTTACTCCACAAGAGGGAAAAAAATTACCTTTTGAATTAGTTTCCTCGGTCTGTTGTAACAAAGTACTGCATACTGGGTGACTTTAACCAACAGCAATTCATTCTCTCACAGTTCTGGAAGCTGGTGGTCCAAAATAAAGGAGCCAGCAGGGCCATGCCCCTCTGAAGGCCCTAGGGCAGACTCCTGGTTTGCCCCTTCCTAGTTTCTGGTGGTCCCTAGCAATCCTTGGGGTCCTTCGCTTGTAGCCATATCATGCAAATCTCTGCCTCCCTCTTCACATGGCCTTCATCTCTGTGTCTCTGTGTGTGTCCAGCCTAAGCTAGTATGACCTCATCTGAACTGATTTATCTGTAAAAAACATATTTCTGAAGAATGGAAAATTTTGAGGTTGCAAGTGGACATAAATTTTGGAGGAGACCCTATTCAGCCCACATTACCCTCCTGAATACACCATTCTCCTCTGAATAAACCCAAATCTAATTTGTTCTACACTTTTTCTGGGAACTATTAAAGCTTGCATTTGGTCTGAGTTTTGTGGTTTTCTGATGGTTTTAATCTGACTTCTCTTGTTTGATCTTAACAACATTATACATTATCTGGGCAAGAATTATTAACCTTAGGTTTTGGATGATGGAACCAAGGTTTTAAATCACTTAGGCAAATTCAAAACTCATTTCTGTGACCAATCTGGAAGAACGTAGAAAGCCTGACTTCCACGCAGTTTATCTTCCCAAGCCCAGCAGCCCCCACACAGGGGTTTGTTCATCCATGAAAGGTATCTCATCTTCTTATTATATGCCAGGCATTCTTTAGTTACCAAAGGCACAAAAGTATTGAAAATTAACACCGTGTCTACAAACTGTTTGCAACCTACAAGAAAAAAATCACTTGTATCACCCTCGCATTGTCTAAGCTATGTATAGATGCTTGTTAGAAATAACAATATACCAAACTTGAAAGAGTAAGTTTTTAACTTATAACTTAATTTATAGTCTTATCTATCCCTCTAATAATGTCACTCTCATGTGTGGAATGAAGGGGTCAAGGAATAAACATTTTCATGTTAGCAACCGAGCTTCCCTTCGGAAGTACGTGAGTATGTGAATGAGTCCGGGCATGAACTCGATACTGATGTGGGTGTAGTGACTGCTCTCCACCAGAAAGACATTAACTTATACCTTACTTATAAAAGGCTCTCAATATCTTACATGAGTAAACAGAGTTTGGCAAGCTAAGACTATGCTAAATCCTTCGTGTGACAATTTGTGCCCATTTAGCAAGTCCCTTCCTCACACACAGCTCGCTGTCTACCCTCCAACAAGTACCTCTCTGACTGACACTGTCCCAGGACATCTGCTTGTCCCAGTGGTTCTCACCCTTATCAGTCCCAACTCTGCCGCTGATATGATGTCTTAAAACCAACATAATGTCCTAACTGTAATACAAAGAAATAAAAAGAAAGTACTCTAAAAGCACATGCATTTCCATATACCAGTGCTGGGCCACAGCCTCACTAGCAGGCATGAGAAGTCTTTGGATTCTTGTACAAATACAGAGAACTACAGTGAGTGCCACATGTTGATGGACGTACATTGTATCAGGACTCATATGCTGGGATTGTTATTGCATTAGTGACACTCTGAAATGGTGAATAGTCCTTGGTAATGTTCTGAACAAAACAAAATACAATCATTGTTCAATTTACGAGGCAGATGCAGTCCTGGAAAATACAGTGTGTAATAAAACTCTGAGATAGTGAACGCTTGCAATTACACGTAAGATGGAGTTATGTGGCACGCCAAAACATTCTTAACCTGTTTTTTTACCTGCTAGGAAATTTGAAAGTTGTACAGGATATACTACCCTCTTTCACCACGTTCTCCAATCAGTGGAAGAACCAAACCCCCACAAAATTCTAAAACATATAGCAGTTCTCCCTTTTTCACAGGGGACTTGTACTGAGACACCCCGTGGACGTCTGAAACTGCAGATAGTACCCAACCCTATATATACTATGTTTCTTCCTATCCATATATGGCTATGACAAAGTTTGATTTACAAATTAGGCACAGTGAGAGATTAACAACTAATAATAAAATAGAATAATTATAATATACTGTAATAAAAATTATATGAATTGGCCTCTTTCTTTCTCTCAAAATATGTATCTTATTGTACTATGCTCGCCATTTCACTTAAAGGAGGCACTTCATGGCTTCTCTGACATATTCAAATTGCCAGCCACTGTCCTTGTGCTTTGAGGCCATTGTTAAGTAAAATACGAGTTACTATACAATTGCTGTGATGTCGAGACATTCCATCTGACCACCAAGATGGCTACTAAGTGACGAATAAGCAGGGAGTTTTCACAGTGTGGAGACACTGGACAAAGGGATGCTTCACGTCCCAGGCAGGACCTCCCAAGATTTCATCACACCACTCAGAATGACACACAACTTAAAACTTATACACTGTTTATTTCTGGAATTCTCCATTTAATATTTTCACAATGCGGCTGAGCACAGATAACTGGAACTGCGAAAGCAACTCCATGAATGAGAGGGGACTAATATATTCTATGAAGTAGTAGGGACTATCCCCTTTGAGATTCACTAGTCCATGCTCTCTGCTTTCTATTATAGCCTGGATTTTGTCCAACTTCCTAGTATTTATCAATACTTATGTAATGTTTTCTATGTGCCAAGACATTTTTATAATATTAACTCATTTAATCTTCAAAACAACTTCATGAACTAGGTATGATTATTATTTCCAGTTTACATAAGAGGAAACAAAGATTTTAAAACTTGCCCAAGACCATAGATATGAAAGCTGGGAAATGAACCCAGAGAGCATGGCTCTAGAATCAACACTCTACCCTGCACCAATGCTTCTCACTTTTAATGTACATAGAGACGCTCACCTCCAACATTCTCCTAGGGGATGCAGATGCTGCTCATCTACACATTCGAATTGAATAGCACGGTACCACAATACATTCCCTACTGATGGAAACAGGGATCACACCTACCCTAAGAGAAGCTCAGGGATATAATGAAGAGCAATCTAAAAATTATTGAATGGATGGATGAATACATGTGAATTAAAAATTCACTTCGACAGCTAGCCCAGCCTTTTCAAGCTCTCCTCAGGACTTTGAGCTCTCTGCGTCATGATACTGGCAGATGACTTCACTTCTTACTTTGGTAAGAAGTTTAAGGTCATTGATATAAAATTCCCAAAAATTCGTTCCTATTGCCCCGATTATTGCACAGCTCCATCCAGCTCCCATCTGGAAGTTTCTCTGTAATGTTCTTCTATCTGCCCTTCTTCCATCCTCTGGGAGAGATGGGGTGTTCCATCTTCTGGAATCTTTATTGACTTGAACCCTTTGTCTCCCCTGAACTTTATTCCTGGTTATCTCATCAATCAATCAGCTTATTTTTTCTTCAACTCTACCATCTATTTGTTTGAAGAACTCTATCCGGACACTATCCAGCCCCCTCATACCTGAAGCGGTCTTTACTAGGAATTATATAACACATTTGGGCTTATGTGTGAAGGTTTCAGTTGCTTTAAAAATAATACGTGGGTAGAGATGTGTTCTAGGAATAAATGGGAATATCACCTCGAGTAAATTGTATGTAAAACAAGGTTTGGGAGAGGTATACCAAGGCTTCACTGTAGCCATTCACCCTCAAGGAGAATGAAATTATATAGAAAAAGGGTGTAAGTCAAAGTACTTCAGTGGAGAATTGTCTGAGGCCAAGGACTCTGCTACTAATTGTGCCTTGTTATGAAAATCGGTTGACATTACCAGTTTTTGTTGTTGGGGCTTCTGATTATTCCATTAGCAGACTTAGAGCTCCAAGTACTTAGGTTTCTATATAGCCATAGTAGATGTTTGTAACATGTATAGTAAGGGAAACAGTTTGAATTTCTCTCTTACACTTAATCGTGTGTGTGTGTGTGTGTGTGTGTGTGTGTGTGTGTGTGTAGTTCTGCTATATATGTTTAAATATGAGCTTTGTGAGGCCCTTTCTTTGACTTCATTCAGGGCAAAGATCTTCCACTTCCCAGAAACCTACCTTGAGTTGGCTAGACACTATGAACCTTTATCTGATTTCTATTTCCACTTAAATGCACCCACTTTCTATCTTTACACAGAATTGTATTTTTAAACTCAAATTTATCTCTGAATTCTTTCTGTTTTAGAAGTCCTTCTCAAACTGTGGAGGCCAAAACATAACACAACAAACTCTGCTTTTGCTCTTTAGAAGGGAACTTCACAATTCTAACTGTAGTTCCACATTTCCTGTTTGTTTCAAGTTTCAGGAGCAAATCCTGTAGCTTAGTGCCCGATCTGAGAATCATGATGCCTTTAGACTTGTATTTGTGCTCTGGATTCTTTCTTTAACTTCTAATTCCATATTGCTCAATAGCTTCACTATGTTCATTCTGTAACCAGAAGTCTATGTACAGAGTATGGTGGGTACTTTTAATTCTATTATAAAGACTCCCTAAGTGAAAAACATACAGTTTACATAAAACTTTGCCAAGAACTCCCAAATATGGCAGCTCTTCAACTGTGAGAGCCTTCCAGTTTTTCTGAACTTATGTCCCCATGTCCTATAATCATGTAAAATGTCAAAAGGATCTTAAAATATCAGCTAATTTTAACAAACTCCTCAAAATCATATAAATAGCTTTTTAAATAAAAAGAATTTTAAAAAGTAAAGAAAGACCAACACTGGATCATTGAGTGGTTAGGGTATCATCAAATTAACTCTGTATAAACTAGATATCATTCTTACTCATGGTATGTGTACTACTCCTTTCTGTGAAATAAAAATAAAAAAAATATGTAAGTGTATATATATATACACTTAAATATAGTCAATTATTTAATATTTCCCCATTCAAGTACTTTTCAAAGATATTCAGGCAGTATTCCAGGGTTGAGCATTCTGTGCAAGTTTTGGATCTGAGCCCAGGGCCCCTTGGTCTGTATAACCAAAACAACGCCACTGCTTACAGAGCATCCAACAAATTCAAGTTTGTCAAAGAAACCAAAAGCTCTTAATGTTCACAACCCTGCTTATTCTCAAACTAGACTTCTGAGGGAGAATTCCAAACAGATTGCATAATCTAGGACTGTAGTGCTCCAAGGGGCAGGGCGGGGCACTGAACTGTCAGCTATTGAAGGGGAAAACTAGCCTTCACCACTTAATAAAAACAGATTATAGCTCCTGATTGGTTATAATTCAAAGCTATCCTGTATCCTGTTCTACTACACAACTTTCTAGTATCTCTAATCCCTCAACAAATAGCGAAGATGCTCCCCCAAACACCATAGCTGTGTTACTGTAGGTAGTTATCTAATCATTAATAAGGGAAGCAAAGGGAATTACACATTGAGCTTAATAAACTGGGGAGCATAAGCCTGTTTGCTTCACCAGGACGCTAGAGCTTCACACCTGTGGGATCACAGTATTGATCCAAGGAGATTAACACTCCTCACTTCCCCTCTTCAGTACCAGACTTCTCGGGGGCACAGAGGGAGCTGCTTGACCATAGAGGCGTGTCAGTCTAACTAGGGAGGTGACCCATCAAAAAGCCTGCAAAATCTTGGGAAGTTCATTGTTGAAAAAGTACCTGGTCCATTCCAAACGCAAACTAATATAATCCCAGGGAACAAAGAAGTGCGCATTCTTCCCCCGCCCCCCACCCCATGACCTGCGCTTGCCTTGTGTGTTCAAGTATGCTCTCTCATCCAGGAACACATGCAATCACGTAGGTCTAGCAGCCATGTGGGCCTGCAGCAGACAGCATGGGCTCCAAAAGACTAAGCTTTAATATGAAGCAGAAACTCTAGACATCGGCTTTTGTTTTGGCTTTGCTGAGGACAACATTGGCCTTTTTCCATGGTGGACAGAAATGGGACATTAGAAACCCAGGTGGCAGCTTCTATTTCCACCCAAATAAATCATCTTGTCACACCACAATCTCTCGTGCATGGATCCTTGGACTGCTTTCCTCGTGATCCTGTAGAAGAGCCGGATTCCAACCAACAGCAGCTTCAAAGTCATCCAAAAATTGGCTTACCTCCTTTTTTTTTTTTTTCCTGTCAGCTATTTAAGTTTTCAGGGTTTTACGGCCTTTGAGACTAACAAATTGATTCAGAAATGTAAGAAATGATACATCCAAGTGGATGCCTGTGGGTTGTCTTGTTTTTATAGCATGGTGGTAGGTGGGAAAAGAAAGGGCTGAGGGGACCTTTCAGGAGGTCAGGAGATCAGAAAAACAAAATAATCTTCTAACTCACATGGTAAACACAGAGCTTTTGCATCAGGCACAGCTACCTAAATCAATCTCGGTCCTAAAGAAGCTGGAATGAAGTCAGAAGGGAACAAAAACTTTCTTAGCAAGTAACACACAAAGATATTAGATAGTGGGAGACATATTTTAGCGGTAACTGCAACACTTTTCAAGTTAGCTTGGTTTTTTCTATAGTCTTAGCAGCCCCACAGACGCAGTTCTCAAGCAAGAAAGTGCAAAGTTTCCCAAATAATTCAGGAGTGATGTCTGGGCCCTTTATATATCTGAAAGGAAAAAGATAAAATTAAACAGCACATTATCCACAAAGCCACCATCCCAAACCCCCTGGTTGCTTAATGGGCAACTTGAAGGCCACATTAGAGGATATTACCATATGAAAAAGGAATGAGGCCACATTAGTCCCTGAAACAAAAGACATTAGCCCTAAATGGGGGAAAGCAAGGCTGCAAAGTGTAGCACCAGGCATATTTCAGTAGCTTTTTAATGAATAAAGATACAGCTACTTTCATCAGCACATATTAGACCCACTTCTACTAACTCATTATTTGTACATCATTGCAAAAGCTGAAACATTATATCTAAAACTGCTCCTTACTAAAACTGCCTTTAACTTGCTTTTTCAGCAGGCTGAATCAGGAGGATTTTAAAAACACATTTACTATTGTCTTTTCTTTGGTCTAGTAGTTAAGGACCAAATTATATATGGACACTGTTTGTTGTGGATGCTAAATTGGACGGGCTCTCCGCCCAGTAGGATAATGACATTATTAGTATTTCCTTGCCAAACTTTGGAAAGTAACTGCTTTGTTGAAGAGAATTACCTCCAAAAAAATTATAAACCATCTGCTTATATGAGAAACTAGTACAAGATAAGCAAGATCCTAACTTTTTAAAGTCCAAGCATTTTTTTCATATTTTGTTATAATTTATATTAATACAAATTTAAGCATGTTACTTGCCCGAGGACAATGTGGATGAAAAGTGGGCCACATACTAAACCCGGCAAATTCGGGGGGGGCCAGCATGGTGGTCTTACAAACTCAGAGACTGGAAGTAACCACATAGGATGGTCTGAACATTCATGGTGGGTAGTCACGTCCTATGCCTGTAGCTACCTTGACGAAGGTTGACCTTTACCCTAGGTGAACCTGTCTACCGTCTTTTTGCATCTAAGATAACATACCATTGAAATGTCACAGTAATCTTTTTCAGTCGCCTCTAGGCACAGCTGCTGGCACCAGAGCACAGACCACAGAAGCCTTCATTATTACTTTGCTCCCCACAGACCATCTCTGTGTCCTGTAAATATTAATTACTAACTATCCTGTACCCACCATACACAAGAAGTATGTGACTCTCTGTTTTCCTTTTTAGCCAATCCAGAGCTTTCCCCACTTTACTTCCTCCTCCCACACCCTTAATTTACTACCAATAAATTTCATGCAACCCTCTTTATGTCTCCTCCTTTGATTCTAAAATATAAAACAAGCTGCAAAACTGCCATTCTTGGGAGCATTTTCTCAATTCCTTGAGATTCTGCTTCCTGGCAATTGCCATCAGTTTGGCTCAAGTAAATTCATAAAAATTCTCTATAGGTTTGGACCTTTCTTATGTCAAAAAACACACAATATACACATATACTATCACCACCACCACTTCCTCCTTTGCTTAAATCCTCCTACTGCATTTAAGATGTAAACAAATCTGGCCAAGGGGCAAACTTCATCCAAGCCCCTGTTCTGCCTTTAACTTTCACCAACCTTCACCTTGCGTTCTGGGCTCAGCCAATGGCCTCCTGTTAACTCCTCAAACTTGCTCTGCAACCTCCTGCCACGGAGCCTTTGCATGTTCGGTCTCCTCTGATTGCAATGCCCTTCTTCCCAGCTCACTTACTGCCCCCACCATGTTGAGCAATTCACTCTTCCTCATCTTCAGATCATTACCCAGTGAGCCCTTCCCTGACAGACACCATCATCAGGTTGAGACAGGTCCCTCTATATTCACAGGTCTCTCCTCAGCTGAGAAATGTACCCCCTACACACACATTTCTGACATCATCTAAGTAACATCTTTGACACTGACCACCTGAATTCTAAGCTCCATGAAAGCAACTACAGAAGATACTGCTTTTGTTCACTACTGTAGCCTCAGCCTCCATGCAATACGGGGCTCAATAAATCCTTAGGTGAATTAGTAAATACACTTTATGCCACCATCAAGCATTGAGACAACAGACACAGTGTACAATCAAAACATCACCTGGAAACGCTTTAATGGGTGGAAGAAGGGGCTCAAGAAGGGAAAAGGGGCCTTGTTTTCCATTTTCCAGATATGTAATGAAATTTAAAAAATCCATAATGTCCATTTTTGGTACAGCTTTTATGGTAGGAAAGGTAAAATTTTAAATTTTCATATACTTTGATAAAGCATTTTCATGTAAGAACTCAAAAACATGTACAAGAATATTCTTTGGGAGTCTAGTCTCTGCATGTGGGTGTATCAAATCCTCTTCAAGGGGTAAATAAATAATAGTATACTCGTGCAAGGATGTATCATCCAGCCATCCAAGGCCAAGGACGGAAAATCCAGAGATATTCTGCTTTTCATGTGAGGTATTATCTATATGGTTTGTGTTTTCTATTTTGTGTCATTTATAATCCTAAAACACAGTAACAATTAACATTACTACTCCCTGAGGTCTGAAAATATAGAGCTTGAAATAAAAATAATCCCTATGATTCAACCATTTCATTTTATAAATTAGACTGAGAGACAGGTTTAGTTGGTAAAAGTCACAGAGCAGAAAGGAAAACTTTATCACCAGACTATTTCTTCAGTGCTCTTTCTACCAATCATATTTCCTTCACTCGTATTTTATCTAGAAAAAAATGTACATAAATTGTTTAATCTTTTTGAAGAAACTATATATTAATGAACCAAAAATTCAGATGCTGTTCTGTACTTTGAAAGTTGACTTCTCATTTATGAATGCTCAAAAGGTTCTTATGATCTTGAAAATAGAGCAGAATAAAATTCAGCCGTTTCCAGATTCACCAATAACTGAGTATATCCGTGACGTTTCTTGAATTTGCAGATATGAAATTAAAGAAAAGGGGCACGGTTATCAGCAGAAATAAAATGAAAACATAAATATGGTTCAGTAAATGCAGACAATGTATCTCTATTAGAACGAAAGTTGCTGACATCAGAGCAAAACTGCTGAAGACAATTCAAAAATCAAATACTCAGCGTAATGACATTCATGTTTCAGCTGCTTGCAGTTGCTAATAAATTAAGAAGTCTTATAATATGATAAGGATATTAATAGCTTAATGCAGATTGACCTAGAAAGCAGATTTTTATTTTAACTCAGGATAGAATTAGATAATGAACTGCTTTTAATAATTTATCTTGGAAAAACTGATACACCAAGAGATTTTCTCAATCTTTTTTTATCTATAAATCACAGAAAAATTGCAACAGATTTTAACAGAAATTGGAATAAACATATCTTCCATTGTAAAATACAAAAATGAAAGAAAACAAAGAATTTCAACAATCAAAAACAATATGGTTAACATTTTTCTATTTTATTTCATCATTAAGATCCATAGTTTTGCATCTTTTTATGTTTTGAAAAGAAAAAGACCAATCCACATAGACCAATCCACACCACCCTAAAGTTTTATTTGAATAAAATTATAAATAGAGGATCTAAATTTCAAATTCAGTAAAATTTGTAAATGCTCATCACTAGCATTTTTCTCATATTAACCAATTAACTCTCCCACTTAAATACCTGTTCAGAGATATGCTGGCACACCAACATTTTCCAGGAGGAACATGGGCATGGAGCTTTTTAAGGGGGATTTCAACAAGGTCTCAACTCCCCTGAACCCGGTTAGCCTGAGGACCCCCATGTCGATGCTGGTCATTCCCTTCTCTCCCACACTTTCACTGGCACCCTTCTCACTAGTTCAAAGCAAAGCCATGCCCCTCTTCCAACCAGAATCTAACCAAGGGCATTATCCCGGCAAGTATAATCCACTGGGACACAATAACCTCATATCTTGCAGTGGTGCTTTGGGTCGTCCATGAATCCATTATACATATATCCTGAGTTCAGATAGATGAGGTCTGTCCAGAAAGTATCCAGCCAGGTGCTATGAGAAATAGAGACATCTGTTGAAGAAGACACAAGAAACATTGTACATAGGACAATGATGCCTCAGTCCCCTTCAAAGAAGGCACCTTGGGACCTCATCAGCTGCCCTGTCATATTTTCCTGAATCTCATCGATGGTCTCAAATCTCTTCCCTTTCAAAGGTGATTTTAGTTTTGGGAAGAGCCAGAGGTGTCAGAGCACCAAATCTAGGCTATAGCGGAGCTGAGTCACCTGGGTGATTTGGTGTTTTGCCAAAAAGCTCTGCACGAGATGTGATACATGAGAGGGTGCGTAGTTCTGTGGTGAAGCTGCCAGTTGCCCATAGCTGTGGCCTTCTGAATCATCCAAATATATTCCAAAGAGAAATGTTCAAGCTTAAAGCAAAATTTGATGCAGATTCATTGCTTTACTCACTCAGTTATTTTGAATGCAATGGCCATACAGTACACATGCTCGCCCAATGACTAGTAGAGTGAAGTCATCATATTGTTCACGCATGCGCATTCCAGTCCACTCACCTTGGCTGCCAGGTTACATCTCTGTTGTGCAAACCATTCTCATTATGTTAACAATGATTGGACTTTTTTTGGACAGGCCTTGTATTGGAGAGTAAGGCAGGGGGAGGCCTAACAATTTTCATTTAACACCCTTGCTTTTCCATCCCCTGAGGGAGAGCCCTGTGAGAACCAGCGGAAACAGAATGGGAAACATCTTGACATTGGCGGAGTGTTACTTCACCGAGGCAAAAAAGCATGGCAAGGCTTCGTGCCTTTCAGGCCCACCTTCAGAAAGAGATGAAGATCTAGGCAGTACACATTAACATGTTTACTTAAATGAAAAAATAAAGATGAAAACAGCCTTTTTCTGACAATGAGGGGTGGGGGTTTTTTGGTTAGATTATATACGTGATAAACATTTCCCAGAAATTGAGTGAGTTAAAATTGTAACTCTAAGGTTTTGATAGACATAAAATTATGACAAAAGCCTTTCTCCAAAGAAAAGATTAGATGGTCAAACTCTATTGAAAATATTGATATTCTGATTTTCTAAAACCTTTCTAAGTTACACATGCTGCCTCTACATGGAAGACTAACCAGTACAGAAAATGTTCCCTTGATGACTTTCCCAGAAATTGAGAAAAAGACCTCAGTAGTGGTAAACAAATCATTTTACAAGTCAGGTTGTTCCCAATTCTTTAGATTTAACAAAATTGAAGAAAAGTCAAATTAACTTAGCTACTTAATAAAATGACTTGTGGTGGTAGATCAATGATGATTTTTTGGTATATAACTGAGGAGCTCAAAGACTTACAGGGCATTACTACAAAAAAATATTTCCGTTACCACCCATTTATTGATCTGAACATACTTTTCACATGCACATTAATGAAAAGAGTAATATTGATGTTGAAGCTTATTTTACTTTAGTAATTATAATTTTTTACCCCAGCACATGAGTTTTTAAAAGATAGTCTTGTTTGCCTTTTTAAGAGATGTGTCGCCAATGAAGTTTTACTTTTTATATTAAAATTATTATAATATAAATTATAGGATATTTAATCATTATTTATCAAGAAACAGTTGTGTTGTGAGGTGGTCCTACAGTGGGGGGAGAGAGAGAGAGAGAGAAACAGTAACTAATAGTTTGTTTCAAATACCTGTAACTACTAATGATTAAAAGCTGTCATCCAGAATAATGTTTTTATACTTAGAGACTAATAGTCAAAAGAAAAGATTTTTTAAATCACATATAAACACATATGTGCACATATGTATACTTTTACTGCAGAAACTTATGATAAAGTAATAGTACAAGGATTTCAAGCACAAATAATACTGTTAAATTAAAATTTTATGGTAGAGTGTATAATTCCTAGTGAAAGCAAAAACAATCCTAAATCTCTTGTTAAGAGAGAACTTAGGTGTTTTCTAACTGGATAAATGTTGGTGTGAAATAGCTGTGGTGTATGGATTCCATGGAGTACATCAGGGCGATCAAATAGTTTTTCTTAATGCTCCTATTTATAATATAACCAGAATTTACATCTCCTGTGGTTATCTAAACTTCACATGGAAAAAAACGTAGAAGTTAATGTAAACATTTGTGAAGGGATACATACATTTTCAAAATTATTTCCAGGGGTACACTAGCTAAATATTTGATCACTCTGGATATAAAAGATCAGGCTGAGTAGAGTTCAAGCCTCTGCTACCCATGATGTGTAACTGCAGGCAGAGTGTAACCCCCACAATCCTTGATGGGTGGAAGGGAAGAGTAAATGGTACTGCTGTTAGAGATACATTGCATAGCAATGACAAGTTAATAGCTGTGGCTTCCTGAAGGGAAGAGAGTTGCCACCCAGTGCAAATTGTATACTTTACTGTGAGAACTTGCAGTGACATGTGATCTGGATGTCCTCCTGCGTTACTGGGAACTTTTGTCCTGACGAAAGATGGAGGCCAAAAGAAGGTAAAAGATACACGGAACTTGCAAAAACGGTGGACACTATCACAACCTAGGAAGGGCCAGCTATGAGGTCATGCAGGAAGTTCCGGGCCAAGTATTTAAATTAGGATGGGCTGGAGTGACAATGGAGGCTTCACCAGGAGGTCTGAAGGTCAGGGAGAGAGCCACAGGATATACAGAGAAGTCACTCTCTTGGGACGTGTACCTCTCTGGACTCCACAATGATCCAGTGTAACACGGCATGTTTTCCTGAACCCCTACCTGAAGGCGGAGAACAGTGCACCCCAGATTCTGAAGAAGGGAGCTGATTTGAGAGGATGGCGACTGAAACCCACAGTGTACAGTCCAGAGAGGACGGAGATCTGTTTGTGTGATTGGCTGATGAACAGATAAGGAAATGGGGAAATTCTGGGCATGGTTTTGGCTTTTAGCCTTTTGGGAAGCAAGGAAGCTCACGGTCTCGTGAAAGAGGGGGTTTCTGAGCAGGAGTGCTCTCAGCATCTCTGAGGTTGGAACCCTGTTATACAATAAAAACCTGTTTCCTTCAACACTAATTGTTGGGTCATATACAAAGGCAGCAGGTAACCGAGCCCCGGTTTGCTCAGTAACACTAGGAGTAGATCAAAGTTAAGAAACCATAAAATATCACTAACTATGGACTTGCTTTACTGTGGAAACTGCCTCTGTCAGTTTCTGTATTTCTGCCCGACATAAATGAATCAGAAGCTTTCAGAGCAAAAGGAACTTGTTTTGTCTTTTTTGATAGAACTCCAGAATGCACTTTATAGAACTCAAATATTTATTGAATAAATTACTATATTTTTCTTAGGTTGTCCTGTTTTATTATAAACCATCCTTTGGATGACAGTGTAAATCGGCAGAGTATTTAGCAGTACCTCTCACAATTTCGAATTAACAGAGTTTCTGGGTCCAACTCCAGTTCTGAGAATCTATACTTGCAGCAATACCTCTTATTTTTATAAATAAACAAAAATAAACAAAAATTATACATCTGGACACACACAGATTCAGTTAACTTATTTAGGGTTATGTGTGATAATGAAACATTTCAGCTTAGATTACCTGCTCCTGGGTCCGAATCCCAACTCAGCCTTTTACCATGTCACCTTGTACAAATTGCTTCTAACTTCTCCCTGTCTTGTCTCCTTATCTGTAAAGTGGAGGTTGATAATAGCATCTATATTTTAGACGGATGTAAAATATTAATGGTGAATGTGTGCAAAAACCCCTACATAGAGGCAGGGCTGAGATAAACTCTTATGAATGTTAGATATTACCTTTATATGTATATGTATGTTTTCCTCTTACTTAGAATAAAATGCTATTCTCACTTAGAATAAAATACTTTGCACAGCAACACATCACTCTTGCCCTAGTGATGACTTCTGGGTGGGTCAGGACATCAAGAGAACTATACTTTTTATTTCACATACTTCTAATGTACATACATTTGGTTTTCCTTTTCCAATAGGGATTATGACTTTTGGGTTTGAAAATCATCAAATACTTTCAATAAGCAAATACTAATTTTGTCATTTAAAAAATGACAAAAACATGATTTTAATTTCAGAGAAGTAAAACAATATAACACATCACAGTAAAATTACCCTGATTACACATTCCTTTTCTTTTGCTAAATTACATTTTACATATACCCATTGTTTTAAGACAATAACTAACTCCTCCGAGAACAAATGCTACATTTGCTAAGAAAATGTATTTCCTACTTTCACTTACAATGGAAAAGTCAACTGGTTGCTGAACTGAAAAACTGAATACTGGTTTGTTCTTATAAAGTATTCATTTTATTTTACAACTGTTGACAAACCTCACGGTTACACTGTGTAACCTCTATACTTACTTCCCTCCCACAAAATTATCCCTTCTCTTCAGCCCTCAAGTTTAATTAAAATAGCAATCAGAGTTCCTATGGTCTGAGCAGCTGCCCCCCCCAAGACCATCTGTAATATTCATACAGTCAGTTCTTCTTTAATGTTATCTCTACCACTATTAATCATCATCTCCAAAGATAACTGCCAGCAAAGCATTTTTAGAAATAAAGACATTAATTCAACCTTGACTACCTGATCATAATCTTTTCTACTGAAAAGCTAAGACAAAAACTGAGGGAGATTTTAATATCATTCAGGCCAAAATTTTTTCCATTGACCTGTGACTTTGGTTACACAAATTAAATTCATTAATAAAAATGCTTGTTTTGCCCACTAGTTTATCTAAAACAGTATTTCAGTTTTTTATTATTTTCAATAATCTCATGGAATAAATGAAAGATAGTGCTTAGCTCTCATTTCTAATTTGATTTGTCAATTTCCTCATATCTGATATCTAGAACATGTGCATCAAAAAGTTCATATGAACTCTTTGGAACAAGACCATAT
This sequence comes from Pteronotus mesoamericanus, assembly GCF_021234165.1. Classification (NCBI taxonomy): domain Eukaryota; kingdom Metazoa; phylum Chordata; class Mammalia; order Chiroptera; family Mormoopidae; genus Pteronotus; species Pteronotus mesoamericanus. The sequence continues at coordinate 27,086,384 of NW_026555105.1, read as the reverse complement.
TTTTATATTCCAAGAGCACTCCACGTGACATCTATAAAACAGATGTAATATGATACTAAGCATAGGTCTGTCTACATTTTATTAGGACATCTGTGTGTTTAGTGAGATAATGCCTGTTAAGCACTTTAATTAACTTGAAAAAATGCACTACATAAACAAGAGACAGGGAGATATTTGTTTCCCAGTAGCAATATCCTAGTAATGGAATGAGCCAAGCATGTCTATGGTTTACTACTATAGAGAAAAATAATCTTCCCTTAGCATTGCCATCCCTTATCAAAGGTTGTATCCATAAACTCCTTGTAAAAAGCAGCCAACTTTTCAGAATTTCTATTTTAACTTAATCGTAAAGTGAAAAGGAATTAGCTAAAGAAACACCTCCTCCAGTTGCAGGACTTTGCCTTCTGATCCCACATTCCAAGAATTTAAGTCTATGAAACAAATCATTGGGATCTTAAGAGGTGATCCTACAGTGGGGCGGGGGAGAGAGAGAGAGAGAGAGAAACAGTAACTAATAGTTTGTTTCAAATACCTGTCTACTCTTTGTGACCCTGACAACGGGAAACACCCAAATGTTGAGAAAATGCCTTGCAGTGCAACAACCCCTAATAAGAAGCCAACTCCCTCTCCAATCTTCTGCTTCCACCAGTATGTAAATACTCCTCACGAATGTAGGAAGACTGACATTTCACTGAGCATCAGTCAGTCAGAGAAAGGCAAGTGCCATATACTTTTGCTTATATGAGGAATCTAAACAACAACAAAATGAACAAACAAAATTGAAACAGATTCATATACACAGAGAAAGAACTGGTGATTGCAGTTGAAGGAGGAGGTTGGGCACTGGGTGAAAGAGGTGATGGGGACTAAGAAGCACAAATTAGCTGTTATAAAATAGTCACAGGGAAGTAAGTAACACATATTAAATATAGTCAATAATATTGTGGTAACTATGTATGGTACCAGTTGGAGTACTGGAAATATCTAGGGCAACGCTACATAAAGTATATGATTGTCTAACCTCTAAGCTGTAGACATGAAACCAATACATGACAAGTAAAAAACTTCAGAAAAAGAATGTGGAAAGAGTGGGACTCAAATGTTAGCACTTGAAAACATTTATCTACAATTACAAAGTTGTCATACAGGTGGAGAAGGAAGCAATTATTTAACAAAAGAAAAAAAGGAACTCTATTAATGAGACACTGTCAAAATTTGACACTGTCAAAGAAAGTACTGCTTCTGGGAAGCACTGAATACGGGATGAAAGCACTGCACAGCATCCCTCCAGGCACTCATTCCACCAGTGCTTTCTGGGCGCTCACTTGGAACCGGGCACTGTACTGGACGCTGGGCGATCAGGGAGAGTAAAATAGATCAAACTTATCTCCTTAGTGATACAATGACTCATAAAGTGTGTAGGATTTATGGTGCCATGTTCCCTTTGTAAGGGCTGAACCATGAGATGCCATGCATCATCTCTTACAGTAAAAACTAGACTTTAAAATATACAGCAGTTCATTGCAATTTATTCATTATATTTCTTAGGGTTAACTTTATGTTAATCTTCCATTTTCTTTCCTTTAGGATTGTGTTTTCAGTATAACTAGAGCTTTTCATGGACAACTTCATTTGTTGTTTTCTGCATTTTTTTAAAAAAGATTTATTTATTTTTAGAAAGAGAGGAAGGGAGGGAGAAAAAGAGAGAGAGAAGCATCAATGTGTGGTTGCCTCTTACATGTTCCCAACTGGGGACCTGGCTCACAACCCAGACATGTGCCCTAACTGGGAATCAAACCAACGACCCTTTGGTTCACAGGCCAGCACTCAGTCCACTGAGCCACACCAGCCAGGGTTGTTTTCTGCACTTTTTAAATGTCTTAAAAACATCATTATAACAACTAATGGAAATTTTAAAGAAAAAAATAAATCACCATTAATACCACTACTACAACGCAACAGCTGGCTTCATTTTTTAATATCCTCTTCTAGTCTTTATCTATAAATTAACATATGTTACGTATATATTATCAGACTGAAAGCGTAATTTTTTCTGCTTTTATTTTTCCCTAATTTTAGATCTAAATGTTTCCATATTGCTTCATTTTTTTAATTTATTTCTCATGGTAGTTCAGTAATTCATTTTGCTCATTTACCTTTTGCAACTTTATATCATTCAACTCATGTTTAATATTTTTAGTCCTGATAGTATTATAGTGACTATTTTTGTGCAGATTTATTTTTTTCTTCTTTTCAAATAACTTCTTGGGATACATTTACATGAATGAGCATAGCAATTTTGATCATTCTTAACACCTGCCACTCTTGGGAATAAAAATAATTAAAAACTCAGTGTGTTAGCTATAACACAGCACAAGATGTTATTTATTTTGTATTTTGTATCATTTTAAGAAGAGGCAAAGTCTAGATAAAGCTCCCCAAATAAATTTTATTAATTTTATCAGTTACTATATTATACAAGAGACTCAGTCACACTGAAGACATATCCTTTAAAAACATAACAACGACAATATCTTCATACTCCATTATTAAATTACCCATCATTCTTCCCTTATTTTATTGAATCTTATAGTTCTGAAACTAAGCAAATTTAATGGAGGAGTGGTATAAGTCTTAGACATCTTATTCAAAATATTGGTAATATACATTAATGATTAAAATATTTTTTAAAAGATAATAGGATAATGTGAGAAGGGCGGAAAAGACACCTGAAGAATCACCAACTAAAAAAATATAATCCACTGTGCTAACATCTATACACGTCATGGCTAAGGGAAAGAACATGGGCAAATGTGTGCTTTTCATATTCTCCTCTGTGAGCGAAGGTTGAGGCTGGATTTGCAACGTAATGCAGGATGATTTTAATTGATTTTTGAATTTGCTCAACCTATTATATTTCTATCAAGTAGATGAATTTAAGAAACCATGATCTTATTTTAATAGAAACATACGCCACATATGTTCATACATGGAAGATGACCTACCTATATATTATAAATGTTCATGTTTTTATCATGGATAATTTTCAACATACACAAAAGTAAATGGAATAGCATAATAAACACCCAGAGACATAAATCACCCTCAAATGTCATCTGCCCCATGCACAGCTAATCCTCTTCCCCTACTCCTCTCTTCTACTTTAATTAAATCCCACATATCTTATCATTGTATCTGTAAATAATTCAGAATGCATATTTATAGGTGTAAATTATTTCTTTTAACATAACAAAAATACACTAAAAATTAGCAATACATTACTTTTTAAATATCATCAAATACTGAAGCCTCAAATTGCCACATAAATGTCATAATTATTTTTTTAACCACAATCTAAATAAAGCCTATACATTACATCGGTTAAAGTAACTGGTAAGTATTTTAAACTATAGTTTCCCCTTGTGTCTTATTTTTTTTCCTTGTAATTTATTTGTTTACTAAACCAGACTGATTATTCTAAAGGGGTTCTGGTTTCCTGTGGTATACATTTTGCCCACTGTAGCCACCATGAATTAGTCATATGTTATCTTTGCAGTATTTCTAATAAACCAGTAATTAAACCTAGAGGCATCATAATGTCAGTTTTGGTTTTTTGTTTGGTTTTTTCCTCAAGACTACATCATAGGTGGTGTATTAACAAGACTTTTAATTACATAAATAATTAATGTAATATGTGCATGTTAATAAAGTTAGAAGCCAAGAGAGAGCCAGACAAAAGAATAAGATAAGGAAAAAATCTCCCTTTGCTCTATTTTTGCAAGTTTTACAACATTAATTACCTTCTCTTAGTCCTATATTTCACAGCAACATTATATAAATCAACTATTTTAAATAATTTGATTTTTTTTACTTTCTTTCCTGATTATTTTTATCAATGGATTTACCACAAAGAATTTAAGGCAACTTTAAGATGGATATTCAATTTGAATTAAAAACATATTTATTATCATAGATGGCAAAAGCAGAGTGGGGTTAATTGAATTCAATATCAGAAAAGTACAAGCTATCGGTATTGTCAAGTAAGTGACAAAAGAAAAAATAATGGAAGGGGATCCTAGCTTTTAAGACAGAAAACCATGAGAGTACATATAGTGTGTTCTTTATAAATACTTGTTGAATTAAAAATGACAATAGACTTAGGATGAATAGACACCCCCAGGGTTATGCTCAATAAATGTCTCCTTCTATAAGAAATGATAGGATGAATGATCCAGAATGATCACACCTCCAACATTATTCCTTCCAGTCTCTTCATTTGTGGTTCATGGGATGAAGAGTTCCTGACCTTCCATTATTCTTCTATTACTTGTTTTTCACCTCACCACATCCAAGTTCTCTCTCTGCACAGTTTATCTTCCTTCTAACCTATTCCAGACTTCCATTTTCCAAAAGAAAAAGACAAACTTCCATTTTGTCTGTCTTAGGTTTGTTTCTCCCCAGAAATACACCCTGATTCGAAGATTTGCTTGCAAGCAGGTTATGCCAAGGTGACCCCAGGAAGCGTTCAGCGTGGAGTTGAGAACTGAGACAGGGAAAGGAGCGGAGGCAATGAAGGGTGCTCTAATGCACAAGTTCCTCCCTGTGGGAAACTGGAGCTAAATCCTGCCTGAGAATTCTTGAAGACTGTGTGGGATTTACCTCAGGTTTATACCAATTGAAGAGCAAAGAAGTTAGAAAATTAATCAAACAACTCCCATACATAATTACTATTACTATTGTTCAGCCTCCAAATTGTATTCTCAACTCTGTACTGATCTTTACTTTCATCAGGTTGCAAATGATCCTCCATACAACTGCCAGATTAATCTATTAAAAAAATGGATAAGCCCTTCCAGTCCAACCTTTCCTCTCCATAATCACCATTCTCTGCTCATCACACACTCCCCATACTACTTACCATTCTCCAGAAGCAAAGTATATCCATGATTCAGTGCATTGGTCCCTTCTACCTGAAATACACCTTCCTTCAAGGCCTAGACCAAGTCCGACTTTTTCTGTGTATCCTGGTGTATCCAAACCTCTGATAAACAGATTCTTTCCCTGTGCTTTCTTAACACATTATTCATGATACTGGAATATCATTATCTTATATGTGATTGTTGTAGACATTCTCCCACTCTCTAAGTTTTTTTTCTGTCAGTGAAATCCCAGAATAGAATGCATTACCTAATAGACAATGTAATTTCAACATATATCACTAAATTAAACAGACAAATAAGCGACCTCCAATGTCTACATGTCTAATATCAGAATTATCTAATCCAACAAACACTTGAATGTCTTCTGCATTTGAATGTCTGCATATCTGTCATAAGTATCCACAGGCAGATAGACACTATAGAAACAATCTACAGATTATACTCATGCACACACAAAACATACAATAGCAGAAGTTCCAAAGAATACAATATTGACATTAACAAGAGTAAAAAGTAAGCAAATGCCAAGAAGAAAAGAACAGCATACCAAAATACTGTCTTCCTTAATATACTGGCTGAGGAATGAAATTAATATTACAAATAACCACGTTGGAGACTTCCATTCTAACAGATGTATTGAATAAAGGCAAGAATTAAGAAGGACCTACATAATCCAACACAGACAAAAGCTCTACATGCCATAGATAAACGTACTCATCATGCCTCTGCTTGTCTTTAAAAAGATATAATTTCTTTTAAGTTATTCAACATTAATATAAAATCATGTCATTGACAGCATCATTCATTGCAAATCCAAAAAAGGAAGTTTTGCTCCTGAGGTGGAAAATATCACATTTTTTTCCCCAAGCTATTCACCTTGCTTCTGTATGCTTGGGAATTCGAACTACTTGCTAAAATAAATCTTGCTTTCTGGCTAATAGTCTATAAGAGTTGGAAAGAGTCCCAAAGTAAATTTTCTTCTTCAGTTACATTTCAAGACAAAGGCTTTCTTCTGCATTAAAGACAGAATCATATTGTTGAGTTAGGTAGAGACTTGGATTTATTTTAAGCCTGAAACCTATAGCAGTTCTCTTGGGCATCCCAGCTGGTACCATGAAGAATATATTTGAGGATTCTGCTATAAACAGCTTTGGATTTGTTTTCTCTGGTTTTAAAATAAGAATTGCATAACCTCATCTTGGTCAAGTATATGGAGGACAAACCCAAAATTATCTATTTAAGATTTAAAGGCTAACAGAATAAAATACAGTATGTAAAATACAAAAAAAAAGAGATTAACTATTTTTATAATGTTGGCATGGAGGCTTTTCTTACCAAGTATAACACACAAGATTGAGAAGACCAGAATAACTGAGAAGATGTGGAAACATTAAAAAAAAATAACTAATAAAGAAACAAATAAAAATGTCCAAATTATTTTATGAAACTATACTATCTTGATATTTAACAAGACAATACAAGAAAGAATATTTCTAGTTCTGTCTCACCTGTGAATACAGAGGCAAAATAAAATACTAGCAAACAGCAAATGGAGGTTATCCTAGCATATAAGAACAGAAAAGCTCATTTCACTATATGCAGAGAAGTCATTTGATAAAACATAACACCTATTTAGGATTGTTCTAAAGTCCTTAGCAACTCAAGTATAGAAGGGAACCATCTTAACTTGTTAAGGAGTATCTTTTAAAAATCTAAGGCAGACATCATGCTTAATAGTAAAACATAAGAAGTTTTCCCTTTAAGATCAGACAAAGTACATGATCCAGACAGTTCTGCCTTTATTTAGAATTGTGCCAGAGGCGTGGATGATGGCAAAATGACAAGAAGAAATTAAATAGTAAAAAGTTTTGAAAAAAATGTGATTATGTAGATTATATATTTGTTTCCTACATTAGAAAATCCAAGAAGAATCTTCAGAAAAACAAATCAAAAGCAAAAGATAATTGGTCAAAGTTAATGGTTACTAGATCGATATTCTAAGATCTAATAGCATTCCTATACACTAGGTTATCCAATTTGAAAAGGTAGCAAACAAAATTATTTCATTCTCTGTAACAATAAAACTTTATATTTTTAAAGGTTTTATTTATTTATTTACAGAGAAGGAAAGAGAGAGAGACAGAGAAACACATCAATGTGAAAAAGATACATCAATCAGTTGCCTCTTGCACACCTCAAGTGGAGACCCAGCCCGCAATCCTGGCACGTGCCCTGACTGGGAATCGAACCAGTGACCTTTCAGTTCACATGCCAGCACTCAATCCACTGAGCCACACCAGCCAGAGCTGTAACAATAAAACTTTAAAAGAATCTAGAAATAAATAAAATATGAGGTCCAAGGACTTTATAAAGAAAATTATATTAATATGTATTGCTGAGACGATAAGCTTTCTATTATGACATATAATAACTTCCTACCTCATACCAAACATAAGTCAATTTCATGTGTATTAAGGCTCTAAATATTAAAAAATAAAAATTTGACAGTTTTGGAAGAAAGTACTAAAGCCTATCTTCATCATATAAGAATTGGTAGATTTCTTAAGCATGTTACAAAAAAGCATAACCCGCAAAGAAAAAAGACTGATAAAATTGATCTCATTATTATGGTTATGTCATGGTTAATATTTATGACATACTTCAGCATGTCAAAAGATAGCATAAACAAAATTAAAAGTGAGACTTCCAAGTGGGAAAAGATATCTGTAATGTAAATGATTTGACAAAAGAATGAGTGTCCAGAATAAAGATTTTTGTAATCAATAGTAAAATGCAGTGATAACCTCTCTGTGCCTGAGTATGCTCATTTGCAGAATAGATATAATGACAGGATCTATCTTAAATAATTTTTATGATGATCAAATAAGCTAATATGTTTAAATTCTTAGAGCAGTACTTATTGCAATAATCAAAAGTATTTGTTCCATTCCTATATATTTGTATGATTCATACATACAAATATACCTATTATGTTTTAACTATTTCATAAACAATATTTAACTAATTAAAGCAAAAGATAAGTTACAAACCAGGAGAATTATCTGCAATATAACTGATAAATTATTAATACACTTAATATATAAAAGCAATAAGAGATAAAACTTAATGGAAAAGTAAACTATAACACATTACTAAGAAAAAAATGATAAAATAAAGGAGGGATAACGTTTTTAGGAGGTTCCAACTTCAGAATAACCAAAGAAATAAAACCAAGGCAAAAATGAGATATTTTCACATTGTTGAAAATTTATTTTGTCAAATATTCATGGAAACGGACAGTCTTGTACCTTATTGTTGAGAGTTAAAATTGAAACAGTCTTATTCTGAAAATAAACTTAACTATATGCAGCCAAGGACTCAAATGTTATATACTTTATTTAATAACTCCAATTCTACACTTTTATCCAAAGAAAACATCCAGGTACGATGCAAAACCACCATTTAAGGATGTCCATTGCAACACTGCTGACAATGGTGACATTTCCATCAATATGAAAACAATTAAAGCCAATGTGGATCATCCACAGAAGTAGATACTGTTCAGCCTTGAAAAATCATAATATCGCTATGTATTCATAGGCAATGAATTATACTATGCTGAAGTAAGATGTTAGGATTAAGGGAAATCTGACTGCTTTACAACTTTTACAAAATCTAAAATTATTTCAAAATAAAAGATTAAGATATACACATGACTACAGGATAAAGAATTCTTGGAAGTCCCTAAGGCCTTAAATGGTCTTGCCCTATCTACCTCTCTCCCTTTCTCTCACCTGTTTCTTCCTCTTTCTCTCTAAGCTCCACCTACACAGGCCTCACATTGTAAAGCTCTACAGGTGGCAGGGGTAAATCTCCCCTACATCACAAAGATCTATAGGACTCATCCACCTAGAATGTGGAGTGCACCCCACCTGCATCCACTCTTTACCTAGACCTCAGCTTCCACTTGCCCAGGGCTGTCTGAGCCCACTAGCTTGGGGTGGGTTCTTTGCACTCTTACAGAATGGCCTACTCTCTCTCCTTAGCACCTACCTCCGCTGGTAATCACCAGCATTTACTGAGGAATTCATTCATTGTAAGATTCCTTTACAAAGCTGTGGCATCAGGGAATAACTCTATTTAATCTCCAACTCCAAGGTTCTGGCACAAAACAGATGATCAATAAATAACTTCAGAATAATGAATACAGATATGAATGAAGAATATATTGACAGTAAAGGTCATATCACCTCTCTCTGTAAATTACTGTGCTCTGACAAGGAAAAAGATCCTTATCTTTAATAACACAAAGAAAAAGTATTGCTATATTTTTCAAAAAAATTCCTTTTTGCATAGTTTTTTTTCTTTACTGTCCTAAAAAATTTTCTACTTAATACCATGTGGGAAAGCCTATCTCCATAATGTAGAATAATTACGTAAAAATGTGTTTTTAGAATTTTTTTCTACTTAAGGCAGAGAAATGGGGGCTAAATAAATTATGCAAATTAGATTCAGTATAAGGGGCTCCGAAGAAGTCATCCTGGGTCTAAAAGAAATTAGATATTATGAAACACTAATTGAATTTGTTTGTTTCTTAGTATATTAAGGTTGCTCTTTAGTGGGGTTATTACATCACTTTTCAGTGAGCAAAAGTTGGTTTAGACAGATGATACTGTGTGACCAATGATGAAATTCCCTTTCCCTTCTAAGATGAAAATATGTGAGTCTTGTAGCAATGAGATATATCTTTTGCTCTCAAATCATTTTTTTTAAAAGGTTAGTGTTTACTTAATATATGTAGTTTATTATAGTCACATTAACAGAATACTGACTGAAAATACATCAGACCTTCCCTCTTTCATTTCTGCAAATATTTGTGAATCTAAAAAATAAATGTTATCCATGTCTCTATGTCCATTTCTTTATTACTCACTATATTTTTTTGCCTGAATTATAGGTATGGCAATAACATAGACATGTACCTTTCCTAAAAATCTATGTATTTCCACATCTTTAAGTCCATGATTGAGAATCTGAACATTTATTTTGACATAACAAGTATGGTTATTTTAATTGCATATTAAATATTAAAACTTCAGCCATACATTTACATTAAAAAGAAAAATGACGTGATGCACTTATGGGAATTTTTTTCAACATCAGCACTTTGGACTGCAAAACATAGAGACAGTTGGTAATCATATCTCATGATTCTCCGGAAACCTTATCATGAGCCATAAATATCAACCCAAAGAGGGACTAGATTTTAAATAAGGGCAAAGGTTTAGAATACCCTAGCAAAATTCACACAAAAAAAATCTTAAACAAAACATAATTCTCCTATATTGGGTGTAAATAATGGATTAGATTCCAAAAATGTAATCAACATAAAAATCAAAATAAGAAGTGGTGCACTCAAGAGAGGAGCTGGAGTTTTTGTTTGTTTTGTTTGTTTTTTTGCAAAAGAGAACCAGGAAGCAGCCTCTATGTTGACTTCGGAGTGTCATCAGGGACTCGTTTTGTTCTGCTCCGTTGCATAGTTTCCAATATCAAGGTCATTTCATTGCCTAGTGTGTCTGCTGGGGCCCTCGCCATCCAATCCACATTTACGAAGAAGGCAAGGCCCTCATGGATTAATAGATCCATGTAAAAAGTACCAAGATATCTCACACTATACTTCTCATCATATCTCACTAGTCTCAGAGCCATACCTAGCTGCAAGAGAAGGTGCAAAAATATTATTTTAAGCCTAGAGGACAACATTATGGCTTAAAGTCAAAACAATTAGGAGAATAGATGGTAGGGTAGAAAATGAACAGTTTCTGATATTCCTATAAGACTATAATAGTCCTTTTAATTTATTTCATTAACTACGTAAACATAGTTCAAAAATTTTAAAGCGTAAAAGAATTTACACAGCGAAGATTTTCACATCTACCCCTGTATCCATCTGCCAGTTTCCACCCACCACATGCTTTTATTCATTTTTTATATCTCCTTCTAGTTTCTTTATACAAACACATGCAAATGAGATTATTTTTGTTTTCCCTCTAGGAGCTATTTCTAAATCAGTACATAGAGCATGACTTTATTCTTTTTTTCATTCTCCTTTCACAGCAGCATAATATTCCATGGCTGGATCTATCAGGGTTTATTTAATTAGTCCCCATGTTTAAACATTCAGTTTGCGTTTCAATCTTTTTCTGTTACAAATAATGCACATAAGTTTTTTTGCACTGTGTGTAAGTGGATCTGTAAGAAAAATTTTAAAAGCTGGACTTCCAGGGCAAAGGGCCTATGATGTATTTGCAATTTTGATAGATATCACCAAGTTGTTCCCCACGGGTGTTGTAACGATTGACACTCCAACCAACAGCATGTGAACATGACTGTTTTCCCACAGCCTCTTCTATAAAATGTTTAACAGTCCTCTTCCGGATGTCCTCTGTCACCTTCTTAATATATCCTATTAAATATGTGTCATAAATTCTGAAATTCCTGGGATAGATTTCTTTGTTTTAAGATGTGGATGAGCAAATGTCTTAGTGGAGTTACATATGAGAATGATGGGAGTGCAGTCCTGTCTCTATATTTGGCTTAGGACTGGTGCACAGCCTGCTTCCTTAACTAACTTGATGGTACAGATGATGTTGTATTCTTTTTTTTTAAAGACTCCCCATGCCATCCAAGGGGCTTAGATGTTAAGACACTCAGGTTATAGCTAAAGGAGGGCTCTCCTCCTGAACAACTGCACCATCTTCACAGGTGGGTAATCATACTGGTTCCACCTGCTCTGCATTTGGTTCTTTCATGTTTATCTTGACCCCACTTAGCAGTCTAGGGTTCAGCCATATGTTTTTTAAATTGTCTTCTAAGGCAAAATAACTCTACCTGGCTTAATGACATTTCTTGAAACACAGACTGTACTAATAACGAACGTGATACAGCCAGGTGGGAACACATGATTCTACAATGCAGGTATCTCCCTAAAGTCTTCAAGAAATAGCATTTAGTCCTTTTAATTACTGCTACAGTACTGCTACATTAAAAAGTCTAAATAAATTGATGGCATTTTTAAAAATCTGACATCCAGTGTGCCTTATCTGTATTATTTATATTAGTACACTGACTCTTCTGCAAGATATGTTGTTAATTAATAGTTCTGGTTATTTTAGGTAAATTCTGTAAGCTTTTTATTATATCTTCATTATATTTGTATTAAATTCTATACTTAAAACCAGAAATCCTATGTAATGGTGATCAAGTTCAAGGGTGCCAGCATTGAAGTTCTTCCAAATATTTAGCTCCAAAGAGGTGTAGTTACGGATGAACACTGGGGCCAAAGTCAAGTTTCCAAACTTGCCCTACAAATGCAGTGTGAAAACTGGACTTGAGTAAGTGCCAATAATCATCTCATTGGTTAGACAATATAGGGAAAGAAGAAATCTTCAGAGTAACTGAAATATGCAAAATATGCAAAGGGATTCCTGAATAAATAACCCTCATTTAATCTAATTGTGGATCATCTAGCTACTTAATAACTGAAATTTAGCCTAACACATGACTACTAAATATTTCAGTCAGCTTTATTTCACAGTGACATAGCATAACAATCTTCTCCACTGCAGCTAATGTGATGGCATTTTGGAATTGAAGTAATTCACTATCATTTTATTGTTTCTATCTATATAATATAATTTATCAGGGAAAAAAATCCCAATTATGTAATAACATATACCATTATTAAATATCCTGATTTTGATAATTACATGCTGTGGTTATTTTTTTAAATGTCCTTGTTCTTAGAATATATATACTGAATTATTTAGAAGTCAAGGACATCATGTCTGCAACTTACCCCATAACATTCAGGAAAAATAAAATTTACATGGATTGACAGCTTGGTAGATAGAATGATGAAAAAAGTTTGGAAAATATAAACAATCAGTAAAGTGTGTGAAGAATATACAGCTGTTCTTGCATATTTAGTTTTAGTCTTGCAAATTTTCTGTAAGTTTAAAATATATCAAAATAAAAAGTTACACAAAAAATAGCCACAAAGGTATTTAGCTCAAAATCCTTGTGCATATATATATTCATCTAATGAGGCTGTTTTATCATAACTCAGATTTATTTTGCCTCTCTGAACTCCGGTTACATCTGTTCATCAGTGTTTCTTTGCCAGAGTATAACAATTATGAACCTGATTAGTTTACTATGTACTGGCTAACAACAAATAAGGAATCAGATGGACCTGGCTCACTCACTCCGGAAAGGACATTAAATATTTGAAACTGTGGAGTGACCTTCAGTGAACTGCACCTGTAACAAAACCAGGGCATTGAGGGGAATACATGAACATCTCCAGGCCATTAGTTACTTATTAAATGGTTCCCTGGTGACCCACAAGAGTTAATGCTTGCTCTTAAATTCCCAATTTACACCAGGGAGTGACTTGGGTACTAAGCACGGAAGGCAACTGGAGCATTATGTACTTAACAGGTTGTCTGTAGACAGCCCAACATCCAGCTTGCTTTGCCTGTAAACACAGCAGCCAGCCTATCTGGAGGCCTGCCTATCAAAATAATTGTCTACAATATTCAGTTTGCTGTGTCGTCACAAACCGAAAGCTATATGTGGGTATTGAGCTCACTGACTACACAACATAACTTGCCCATGTCGGGGAAGGTTAAGGCATTTCAAAATCACAGTGGTACTCAGGAACAATTTGTTTGAAAATAAACTTGTAAACATGAACAAATTAACATAATAAAGCAAAAATAATGCTAACTTTTTAAAACAGTAGATGAACACAAAAAGAGATATTAAGAAAGTACTTATCTGAGAATTTCAGGTGGTGCCTATACTCTGACCTCTTTACTGATTAACCAGGTTTCACAAAAAGGGGATTAGGAATGTATGTTATGAACAAAATGGGGAATTCAGACCGTATTTCAGCAACACACTGGTATTGGTGTCACCTGCGATTTAGAATTTCATTTTTCAAAGAATATTTTATGAGAACTCTGACTTTAGTGCTTGGTATGAAACCTCTGTTTCTCATATATATTATATGGGGAAAAGAAAATCAGTGAAGCCACACAGTCATCAATTCAGGACATGCTAGGATCATGTTACGTAGTTTTCATATCACATTTTCTCGAATATTCTGTAAAATTATAGTTTTCTTCTCTTCCACACTTGTGCAAATTTTTTTCAAGCAAAACATCCCCTTAAAACATCATGAATGGTTAGGTATTGAGGTTTCTAAGGGAATCTGAGGATGACAAATATCAAAGAGGTGGGAAGTTGTCAGTTCTTAAACCTTTCCAAGTTGGAACAGATAGCTGTGGAATAAATTTCACAATGAATAATATGAACACAGAAAATCTGAGTGACTGAAAATTAAATATATTATCATATCCATGTTTCTTAAAAAAATATGGATGGTAATGTATTATAGTTTTGACAAATTTTAAAATCTGATAGAAGATTCTAGCACATTCAATCACAAGTTCATTTGTGTTACCTATGACAGGATAAAATGCCTGCCAACATTTACAGTGAAGAAGTACAAGACTTATTTTTCTGTGTAATATCTTTGCTTCTAATAAAATTCAAATGGAAATGTCTTTTGTCTATCTATACAATAAAAGCCTTCCTAATAAAAATAGAAGAAAACATATCATGTTCATTCAGGCAATATTATTTTTAAATATTACAATTACTCGCCTCTTTGGACACCTCATTCTAATTTCTAAATCATTTGCTTTACAGAATTCTTCTCTGAAATATTTAAAACATTTAATTACCAATCAGATTAGAATAGCACCAATTATATACTAATTATAGCAGCAAACTTATACAATACTTTAAGAGTTATAAATTCACCTTCTGGGAATCCATTTCCTGATACAGTCAATGCTTATGTGTTAATGTCTAACTACTTAGCTCATTATATAAGACCCTAACATAGGTAAGACTAGTTTTGAAAAGTAAAAACAATCTCATGATACCTTGATTGGGTCAGGAATTACATATGTGAATGAAAATGAACAGTTCCCAAGAAGCTTTCAAAAGAACTATGAATACTGTTTATAAATACATGGTTATTCTATCAAAAGATTATCAAGTTATACTACCATAAATCTCCTTTGGTCTTGAATGCCATATTGAGCTTCTTTTAGATTCCAATTCTAACAAGAAAATATATCTCTCCTCCTGATAAGGTTAGACATACAGCATGAAAGGCTATGCACACAATAGAGCCCAGGGTTTTTTTATATTTGTTTTCTTTTTATGGAAAACAATCAAGGTAATAGTATAAGATTGCATTATTGTTCCCAGGATTTCACCCCTTCCTCTGTCTACTTCCTTTGCAGGTCGTCACACTAGACCCTTTAAAGCCATGTAACTTGCTTTAGCCAAAAAATAAAAAAGTGTTAGTGGATATGACATAAGCGAAGACTTCAAATGTATTTGAATGCAGTTGGTCTTACTTTCTAGCACTTCTGCCATCACCATTAAAAAAGCCTATAGAAAATGGACATTGGCTCTTAAGCCTTGGTCCCACAATAAACACATGTAGGGAACCCAGAGCCTAATCCACAGCCAGAGCCTAGAGCAGACCAGGTCTAACACACAGCTTGAAGTCAAGCTCAGTTGAGCCAAGCCAGATCTGCCAGCTCCCAGCCAGCCCCGAGCCAACCTACAGACAAGAGAGTTAGAAATGTTAATCATGGTGGTATACCACAGAGATTCTATGGCTGTTTGTTACACAAATAACTGATTGATATAGTAATGAATTAAGTAAGGCTCTAGCATTTCTAGTATATGTATACACACATAAATATGTTATATACGCACCTACAAGTACATATTCACAGTACCCATGTGACAAGTAGAGGTGGAAAAATTGTCAGTGCTCTGCCATCATCTGTCATTGCAGATTTTGACCATTTCTACAATTACAAGTGCTAAAGAACTGCACAAAAGGAGATCAGCTATGTGAATTCTAGAAAGAGGACAGGCACTTGGCAGTCACTGCCATTAAGAAGTGGGATGGACTTAAGAGTGGCAGATCCCATCCATTCTATTCTATTCATTCATGCAGCAATTTGGGAAATGGAGAACTCATGAATCTTTCTTTAAAATTAGGTGGGTGGAAAAATCCAGCTAAACAAAAAGTGAATAAAATTAAATTAATTTAATATATTTAATTGTGAAGATGAGCCTGTGAACCAAATTAGGGCTATCACAATAGAAATGGAAGGAAGAATCAGAATCTAGAATTTTAGACACCAGCAAAGGACACGGTGGCTAGTTGGATATTTGAGGTGAAGGTGGAAAAAGAGGTGCAGATGGCTTCAAGGTTTTTAACTTTGGAAGGGGAAGGAAGATGATGTGGTGAACATGACAGGTATTGAACTAAGACAAGGCCGTGGATTATGTAGGAAAGGTAGATCTTGAAAGCTCATGACCTCATTGTGGGGCATTGAGTTTGGAGGTCTGTGGAACAGCAAAGTGAAGAAGGACAGAAGGTAATTGGAAAATAGGTTTGGCATGATCAGGACTATAGACTGAGACTAAGTGACAGCCTACCTGCTAGGAG
Organism: Pteronotus mesoamericanus; assembly: GCF_021234165.1. Classification (NCBI taxonomy): domain Eukaryota; kingdom Metazoa; phylum Chordata; class Mammalia; order Chiroptera; family Mormoopidae; genus Pteronotus; species Pteronotus mesoamericanus. Next base: position 27,069,833 of record NW_026555105.1, on the reverse strand, counting down.
TGGATGAGATCAATCGAGAACAAACACCAAGAGGTCCAGTGTAAGCCTTGGAAAGATGCACTGGAGGGTTCAGCCCGCCCACCTCTAAAAGCCATCTCTATGCTTATGCTGAGGACAGGGACCCTACCAGTGCTCCCAGCCAGTAACAAATCCCAACAGAGAGATTAAGGCAGATCCATTCCTAGGAAACATAGGACTCCTCTAACTCTCATTAAGGATTCTCTTTCAGGTTTGTTGTAACTTCCTTAAAATGCAAGCCAGTCTAGGACACTTCCCACCAGCATCTTCTCCCCTTTCTGTCACTCGAGGTCAAACTTATAACATTGTCAGAAGGCTCCCCCAGTCTCTCTCAGCTCCTTATTGTTAATTCACACAGGTGTTATCCCGAATAAAATCCCATCTCAAAATCTGCTTCTCAGAGACTCACAAGTACATACATGCTGGGGGACAAAAGTAAGTTTACAGTTATATGTGAAACAAGAGTTTACTCTTGCATTATTAATTATTGTATTATTTTCATACAAACAACTGCAAGCCTACTTTTGCCCAACCCTGTGGAAGTAACAGGGTGCTGTTCATCCCTTATCATTTCAATCAGATTGTTTTAGCATCACAGAGGAAAGCCCACATAAGTTTGCCAGACATTTTGTACCTTCTGCACAAAGGAAAATTTAATCTGCAACATTTTTATCACAGTCAATATGGAATCAAGCTGTTAAATAGCCTGCCTCTCTGTTAGAGAACACCCATACAATTCAAAACCTACACAATGCGGTGAAGAAAACTGACATCAGTTTCATGCTATACACAATTCAAACAAATAAAAAACTTCAGGTTATTCTTATATTTCATTCACACAGTCATGGAGAATGTCAGAATAATTTCACAAAGAAAAATTTAAATTAAATCTCTCAAGAGCTAAAATTACTCCCTGAATATATTCCAAAATAGAAAGTTAGAGATAAAGCTAACATCCACAAATCATACAACATTAAAAGATAATCTCAAAGAAGTCCAAACTTCTGGGTAAGACAAAAGAGTACAAACCATTTTTAGTGACCTGCTCTACCTTAAAGGAAACCATTAAAACTACAACCCAAAAAAGAAAAGTATATGGGGGAAACCCACTTCGGTGAAAATGCCATTACCCCATTCTAGAAGAAAGTGAAATGATGCTAACTAACGATGCTTTAAGATAGAAATACTGTGACGAGAGGATTTTAAAGGTTTTCAAGGGAGGATTCACAAACAAAATTGTGATAGATACTGTCAGTCATGCTGCAATTTAGGGCACAGAACACTCATGAATCTTCCTTTTAAATTAGCTGGATTACAAAATCCAGTTAACCAAACATTGAATCAAATTTAAAAAGTCACGAATGGAGAGCCTGAGACAATAAAGTGCTGTTGAGAACTGAATCCATTTAATTCATGCTTTAATTTTCTTTTTGTAATAAATAAAGGCCACTGATTAATCAAAATAATTTAAAAAGCTACAGTGACCAGTCTACCAGTGCCCCCTTCTGTCCTATTCCCTCCCACACCAGGTACACAGTTTCATTAATGTCATATATATAGGTCTATATAAAAATACAAGCAAGTATATTCTTATTGATTCCCTTTATTACAAATTTTCTAGACATAAACATGTTGCTAATAAGTGTATCTTTGAGTTCTTTCTATATCAATACAAAGTGCTCTTCTTTCTCCCTTGCCTTCCTTTTCCTCTGTTCCTACTTATCTGTAAAATATTTCATTGTATGAATGTTGTCATTGATGGGCATTTATGTTGTTTCTAAGATCGGCTTTCCTAAGCAACTCTGAAATGAACAACCTTATACATATGTCATTTGTGCATATGCAGATATACAGAGAAAGATAAACATCCAGCAGAGAAATGACTGGGTCAAAAGATAAATGCATTTATAGTTCGCGTGGATACTTCTAAATTACCCTCCACAGCAGGGGTGCTTTCCTCACTGTTCCCAGCAATGCATGATAAGGCTTATTTCCCCACAGCCTCATCATTAGGAAAAAATGTTGTGAGACTTTTAGATTGTTGAAAACCTGATAGATAAGAAATGCAAATTCAATGTGGTTGTAATTTGCATTTCTACTGTTATGAATGGGTTTGGGTTTCCTTTTCCATGTCTAAGCACATTTTGCACGTCCCGTTTTCACTGGGTTGCTGATTTTCTGACAGAATTAATTGTAAACAAACTTAGGAATTATTACCAGTATTCTGGCCTGGCAGAAGCCTTAAAACTGTAAAAATAATATTATAACTGATACATTTGGGGGCTGAGAAAGTAAAGTAAAAAGGAAGCACGCATAATCTAATTTCTTCATCTTTTACGGTAAGAATTAGACATGGTTAAAGGGCAAAATTTTAGTTACATAAGTAATAACTTGAACATCAAGTTCTTTATAATCATTTCTGTCCTGAACTTTAGAAGAATCCTTTAGAAATAACTTATCCTATGATGAAATTGTTATCTGGGGTTCAGCTCTTCGGGTTACATTCAGCTTCTTTTTTATTCTTAATTTCAAGTAAAATTAAATATAAAATATAAACTGAATTAGTATGCATCTTATGTTCCAGTTCTGAAAGCATTCCTATTTATGCATTATCCTTCTATGTGTATAAATGCATAGGTCTACATATCTGTGTAAAGATATTGGGAGAAATTTTTATTTTATTCATTTATAATTTCTTCATTACTCCAAATTTTAAGTGACTATCCCTATTACAAAAAAGCTATTATTGAAAAACTAGAAATATTCAGAATTGTCAAGAAGATATATACAAAGAATGCAATATACAGTCAAATGAAGAAAACCATTTTCTTAGAAAGATAAGGATAAAAGAGTAATATTTTTGGTGATTCTAATAATAAACTAGTTAAAGATATCAAGAGTCAACTTTTATCTCTATGGCTACAAATAAAACAATTCTGAATGTTGATGAGATTTTATATGCAAGGTTCTTTTCTATATTTCAAAATCATACAGGGGTCTGTGGGCTGTAAAACAAAAAGGTGCACATGTATTAAATAGATCCAATTTATAATTAATTATCTCTTTGCACATGCCATTGCTCGATGAGAGCATGCAAATTTTACTTCAAGGGTAGATGAGGTTCACACCCTGATGTGCCTGGAGACCGACAGTTGTACTTGACATTGTAAAGTGAAAAGTGGCCTCAAATAAGTCAAAGCTCGTTTTGCTTTATTTTACTTAAAGACCTCTTCTGTAAGCAAAATTTACGAAACCTAAAAAAAGGTTTTTTCTCTAGCTAATTTCAAATTTGATATCGGGACATCAAAATAATCCTGGGTTAATTTTACATTGACTGACATGGCATTAAAGTGCTCCTTATGCAATGCTATCCTGGATATTTCATCTATAATGTTAGAAGATTCTGAATCCTATTTAATTTTTTTTTTTTAATTTTATCAGGCCATCACCCTATTTAGTTTATCATGTCGGTTCTGGTAGTTTTGTGGGCTGTGGTTCCAATGACGGTTAATTTTCAGAGCCTTTGCTATGTTACTTTCGTCTGCTTGACTGATCTGATACTGCCGGGCTCTCACAGGCCCTGACGGGACAGAAGAGGTCTCTTCAGTTGAGGTCCTCAGTGTCTCTGGGTGGGGCAGGAGTCTCAGGCCTGTGGGGACAAATAGGTTTCCCAGGCCAAGTACTTGCTGCAGGGGGATCCCTCTTACTGGTGAAACCAACAGTCCCAGTTATCTCTGAGTGTGGGAGGAAAGTTTCCAGCCCACGGGGACAAGAGGTTTCCCAGGCAAAGCTGCTTGCTATGGTGGGATCCCTTTCGCTGGTACCACCCGGCCACCCCTATGTTGGGTGTTGGTGGGGAGAGGAGTTTCAAGCCTGGTAGGAAGGAGAGCACTTTTCCTAGCCACTTATCGTTAGTCAAGATCCCAATTAATCCCCAATGGTGCTAAGCGTTCCTGGTGATGTTGGGAGGACTCTCGTTAGATACCATCTGCCTCTGGGTCAGGGGTAAGTGCTGGGCTGGGTGATCTCCTTCAGCTGATTGGAGGGAACATAAACTGCGCTGTCACCAGGCTGTTCCTCTGGTTCTGATGTCACACAGCAGTTTGCCTCTCTCTTAGCTCCTTACAGAGCTGTCCACTGGTTGCCTTTTGCATTAATCCTAGGACTTAGAGCAATCCTAGTGGAGAGGAGTGAAGAGAAATGCACCTACACTCTTATCTGGACTGTACGTCTGGGTGATCCTTTTTTGAAATACAAGTCCACTCACATCATACCTTTGTTCAAAACTACAACAGCTTCTGATTTCATTCAGGAAGAAGCCAAAGTTTATTAAATGGCCTAAAAACCTAACATAATTTGCCCTTGCCTTACAGAGACCTCTCTGACCTTGTCTCCTATTATTCCTCCAGTTCCCCATTTACTCTGCTCCAGACAAATGGCCACTTTTCTGTTCATCAAACTATAACAAAAGTCATACACCTCACATTTACTAATCCTTTGGTCTGGCATATTCTCCCACCAAATAGCTACATGGCTTATCTCCTGGTTCCTTTATATCTCTGCTCAAAAAATCAGCTTGTCAGAGATGCCTTCCCTGAGTACCTCCATGGTCCCTACCACCTCTTCTCTCAGCTCGCCCCCAACACTCTTATCACGCTTGATAGCATGCCATCGGACTCACTAAGCATGTAGGCAGTTGTGTATTACCTGTGAAGTATATCTAGAAAGTGCCTGACACTTCGTAGGTGCTCAATAAAACTGTGTTGAATAAATGAATTAATAACAGGGTGCACATTCATACACATAGACCCAAACATCATTTACTGTGGTTTAGAATAGTTACACCAAAATGCTCTGTGGGAAAGAACACATCTGAAAAGAAATTGCACTGGAACGCACATAACGCAAGAGCAGGTGGGACAGTTCCCATCCAAGTGAACACTCAGAGGTAGTTGATTCCCAGCAACCAATCCTCACTAAGTGTAAACTGATTAAGGAAGCTCCACCCTGTGGGTTCACCTGGCTTGTGTGGACTTTATATTGGCGAAGTGACACTCCCCACAGATGAATTTCTGGTACTACAAGAGACTTAGTACAGCTTCTCACTTTGAAAGATAAGCAATCGTTCTCCAGACAAACTTGTAATCAAGTTTCAGAAAGAAGACCACAATGAAAAATAATAAATGCTTACACAGTGCTTTCAACAGGATAAGCTCTGATTTAAACATGTTAATTAATTCACATAATCCTCACAACCTTTTGAGGATGTGCTATTATTATATTCTTTTTATATAGGTGAAAACTAAGATACAGAGAAGGTAAGTCACTTGCCAAAATCACACAGCTCACAAGTTATGGAACTAGTACTCAAACACAGGTAGGTGGTTTTCTGAATCCATACTTTTAACTACCAACCTATACTGAAAAAAAAAAAAATAAGTGACCTAAATGAGTTCCTCTCCTACATAACCAAAAAAGAACAAAACTCATTAGAAAATAAACTCATAGATACTAACAAAAATTAATTCCAATTTATTTTCCTCAATCTTCAATTTGAAGCTAACCTCTTTCACAAAAGTTATACTTACACTCAATTAAATGCTTATAATTATAATTAAGCCAGAGAAACCTGCATAGATTCTTAAAAATACCACATCTCTCCTGTTATTTATGAAGTGCTATACCATGTACTAAGATATTGGAATGAAATCATATCCACTAACAGTAAAAGAAGTTAACTTATATTTTCCACATCAATGTCAGATTCTACACTGTCATCATGAGACGGCCAATTTAGCAAAAGTAATATTTGCTGTTTCTGAATTACTATATTGTTTAGTTATGTGAAAGTGCCTGTGTATTCTACCATTTTGACCTCCGGTTTCAAATGGGTCAACCTAATAGAGTCGAGTCTCAATTTTTTTTATTCTTAAAATCAGTCTTTTCTCCTCATGGTTTTTATATGTCTATGACATCAGAGATTAAAGGTCACCTTGATTCTCTGTAAGGCAGCACACCCCTTTAATATAATATGCTTTTTCCAGGTCAGAAAGCAGAAACCATGACAATGTCCACAGCATCACCTATTTCCTACTGATGCATTGACTTGTTTTCCTAAGACGTTCTAAGCAATTACACCCTTTTTTCCATCCAGACCTTGCAAGACTAAAAATTTAAATGATTTAAAATAAGTCTGCAAATGGCATTACTGCCTATTTCAATCTTCCCACTTACATTTGAATAAAACTGTGATTTACTCCCAAATCATAATTTCACATGCCTCCCCTTTCTTACCTCCATTTTAAATAGTTTATTACATGTGTTGTGTAAATATCCAAGTATAGTTAACTTTTGAGATCTTCTTTATTAAATTAAATATATAATTTAATATATATGCCATTTTTCCCAGACTCAATAGATTTATTATCTGTCCTTAAGGCAGATAAAATAATTTATTAATTGGAGCAGGCCTCCCTAAATAGAGGCCTCGGATACAGCTGGGAAGAGTACACTGTATCATGGCACTCAGAAGGGGTGGATGGGAACAGAGATATTCCAGAGAACCTGGGTGGGATGCAATTGGCAATGACCAGTAGAGGAACTAATTCAGTGTCCCTCTAACTGTCTCATCATCTTGATTCAGACCTTAATTTCACTTTTTAATGCAAGAAGATTCACTGAGAGCTGCCAGAGACACTGAGAGAAATCATGCATGGCCCCTGTTTGCAAAAAGGTAGAAAATTTAGTCTCATTTTGCAGTGCCAACCCAGCAAACAGGCCCATTAGGCTCATCCGGAACCTTGGTTTGGAATGACAAACTATCTTCTCCCACTCAGCTTTGCATTCCTAAGGTCCTCGGACATCGGCTACATGCCCCAGAGCCCTGAGAGTCTACTGGATAAACTAATTCTGTTAGCCCCCAAACTACACTCATTCAGAAGCACATCTGCATCGTGAGACACTGGCATTCCTTGAGGACCCCAACTTTTCAGGTAAGTTGGGTGCAAAAACACTTAAAATATGAACCAGAAGTACCTAAACAGCTGCCATAGTTCAAATTCTCTCTCTCACACACACACCCCTATTCAAATTGATTACAATTTCTACTAAAAATAGCTGCAGGTATGGAGCATTTACTCTGTGCACCGTGCCAAGTACCTCAGATGTGTTATCTCATTTAATCCTCAGGAGAGTCCTATAAAGTATATGTATTATTCCCATTTTGCAGAAGAGCACACTGAAGTTCAGAATGGTGAAATGTCTTCCCCAGAGACACTTTACAGTATCTGAGCCACATTTTAAATCCAGGGAGTTGGATTTTAGAGTTCATAATTTTATACCGAGTATGTTACAAAAAAAAAATTATGGAGGTCATGAACTAATTTTACAAAGCACAAATAAAGAGATGGCAATAAACAATGTTTTATCCTCAGTGGCTTCCCATCCAATGTACATTCACCTGATAATGGCCTTCCTTCCCTTTCACTGCATGCTCTGTTACCTCAGTCAGATATAAATATGCTGATGCCTGCATCTTCCCAGAGCACACTCAGCTTAAAAAAAAAAAAAGGTGAGCTCAGAGTAAGAGCTGATCCCTTCCCATGCCTCATTGACAATATCTACCAAACTCACCCTCACTCAAAGTCATGTGTTTCTCATCCCAAGAAAATGCATGTTGTGGCCCAGGCTAGGCTAGGAGAAAAGACCGGGAATGATTTCCGCTTCTCATATGGAAAGTTCCCCATGTTCATTTTCCAACAGTGAAGAATTCTGAGGTTTAATTTCCACTTTCCCAGTGTTCTTACAGATTTGGAATTATTTCCATGTTCCCAACACAGGAATATTTTTTTTAAAAAAAGAGAAAAAGAAAGAAGAAGAAAAGGCTATATTTGGCAGAGAGAAAAATCACTTCAAAGTCGTTTAGAAAGAGAAAAAAGAGAAAAAAAAATAGCACAAGAAAGTGAGAGATTGATAACAGCAAACTTGTAGCCTTGAAGATTAATTGAGTTCCTTCTCTGGTTTCAATTGCCCCCACCCAGTCACATTCTTGAAAACACTCCGTTAAGAGCTGTTGGTAGGAGGGTGCTGCTTGAGTACATCTGGGTTGGAACATGACCCTACTTCCCCAACATCTCACAGCAATCTTTTCCTCTTCAAACATCAACTACGGACTCCGAAGTCTAGGATATGGAGGCAAACCACTACATCAGAGCAGCCTAAGGGCTATCACGCTGGGTGTATGAAATTACCACAATTGCCTGGCTAGGGATTAGCAGAGCCTTGATATTTCAGGAAGGTGAGGAAGCCACTGGCCGATTCTGTCCCCATTGAGGCATTTCACTATTCGAGAGAATCTTCTACGATTTAAGGAAACAGTTCCTTTTCTGTTTGTGATTGCTATATTCGCCACACATCGTTCTCTGCGGGCCTGCCTCTTCGCAATGGAAGCCAACCCTGATCAGCAGGGCCACACGTCCATCCCACAACCAACTGCAGGTGCCAGCGGAACCCGCTGAGCCAGAAAAATGATCTACCTGAGCCCACACCAGACTGCCAACTCATACAGGACTAATCTAAATAAATATTTGTTGTTTTAAGGCACTAAGTTTTGGGGTGGTTTGCTACACAGCAGAAGCTGACTAGTATATTTATTCTATAAATAACTACAACAGATAATTAAGGGGAAAATGATAAAGCTAAAATCCCTCTCAACAGACAACTTAAAATTAATAAGGGATAATCAAACATTACTTGTTCTCCTGTAAAGTAGATTTATGATATGCTCAACTATACCACTATATAATATTACAACCTGAATTAAGTCATTACGGTGGCATTAAAAACACTGCATTTATCCCTCCAACTACTAGTCATTATCTTCAATGTGCAAAGCTTTGTCCCAAGTCATAAAGATACAGCAGTGAAGAGGACAGGCACGCCCTGGCAGTGCACTAGAGCTTTCCTCTAAGCTTATGAGAGCCAACTGGGTCCTTCTCTTTCCCAATCTGTGTTCACTGACGTGTTGGTAGCCTGAAATCAGACTCAGAAGAAGTATTTACACCAAGGAAATCAGCAAATGCTACATATCATTTTTTCCTCCAGGACAGCCAGTTGTTAAACATTTACTAGGACAACACTAGACTCCCTTCACTGAGTCAACATGCTAATAAGGGAGTTTAACATTACATAACTATATACAAAATATCTGATTCCAGCTGCGAGAAGTGGGGCAAAGCAGGGAAGGCGTCATGTGTAGAGAGACCACACATATTCCAAGCAGAGGGAAAGTCTGTGAAGACTTCGGGCAGAGAGGAACGTGCCCCCTCTGAGAATGGAAGAAGGCTAGTGTGGCTGAAGCACAAAACGCAAGGGGCCAAGAGCTTGAAGGGAAAATGGAGGAGAAGGTGTGAAGGGTTCAGACTGTGCAACGCTGTGACGGGCGGTGCCATTCACAGGGCAGCAGGACCAGGTCAGAGGTGAAAGGAGGAAGAGAATGATGCCAATCTTAGGAATGTTAGGTTTCAGGTTATCTCAGGGACCCTGGATGGAAACGTAAAACTGGAAGCCCCTGTGTCCAGATGGTAAATGAAGCTATAAGTGAAGATGAGATCCCGGTGAGTGGAGAAAGGCTGCAACTTAGAGTCAGCAAATAAACTGAGTGCTTGGAGTAAAGGGAAAACGTATCAGAGCAAGGAAGTCAAGAAAATAAAATGTTTCCAGGAAAATGGGGCAAACAACAATGTAAAATTCTAATAAAAGATCAAGCAGATCAAGCACAAAGAAAGCTAAATATAGCCAATATGTTTTGAAACATGAAGGTCATTGGTTGCTTGAGAAAGAATAGTTTGGAGCAGTGATGAGCACAGAATTCTGGTTAATATGGATTGAGGAATTGGTGAAAGGTGTGAATGGAAGCAGAGAGAACAGCCAATTCTTTAATGATATTTGCTGTAAACAAAAAGAAAAAGAAAATAAAGTATCCAGAGGGTATAGGGTTGTCTTGTAAGAAGGGAGAGGTCTGTCATGTTTAATATTTTTGTATGGATCTTGTGAAAGGGGAAATATTGATAACACAAGAAATAGATGAGATCAATGTTAGTGTAAAATCATTGCAAGTCAGGGTCCAGGGCCAAAGAGGTAGGGATGGCCACAAAGGTGGGCTTCTGGGGCTGGTAGCAGAAAGTAGGTGGGGATGCCGGCCCCCTAGTGCCTTTTCTTTCCTATAGAAATAGGAGGTCACACAAACTGCTAAGAGGCAACTGGAGGTGTACATAAGGAGATGTTAATGAACCGGCAATAGTAGGAAAAGTCAATGGGTCTGTCTCCTGACAGACCTGGTTCTCCACCACTTAGTAGCACATAACCTTAGACAAGTGACAAAGCTTTCCTAAGTCTCATTCATTTAACCAGCACAGATTGAGCCATTATATATACTAGCAGTGTACTAGAAGTGCCAAATATTGAATAAAGTTCTTGAATTCAAAGACTTCGTCATCTGTTGGGCAGTAAAATCAACCAGACAAAATTAACACAGGATTAGAAGTGCTAAGGTAAAGGAAGGCATGAGGTATTCTAGACAGACCAGGTTAGAGACAGCCTTCCAGGAAAATAAACTTAGCTACAGCCTCAGTTTCCTCAATAGGAAATAGGGAAAATCAACTAAATGATTAATTAATAAGAAAGCCTACATAAGGCACCTTGGCATGATGACTACAACACAAAAGTTTATCAATACATTCAACTTTCCTTCCCTAGAAATCCTTCTGGTACAACTCACACTTTTAGGCTAATAAAGAAAGTTGCCATAAACGTTCATTTTCTGCACAAATTTTCACTTTTCCCCATGTTTCTCAAGACAAATTCTTCCCCAACTAAGGCTAAAAACCATTAAAACTATCCTTGATAGCTAAAATCCAACCTGGAAAAAAACATAAAACAACTAACAGTAATGTCTTGCATATAGAATTGAAGCCACTGCATATAAAAAGATTGCACAAATTCTACCCTTTCTTTTACTTGTGTTTTATGTTTATGGGCCAAATGCAGCAGGATCCTAGATATCTGGGTCCCTGCCTATCTTTAAATAAATAAACATTCAATGTAAGCCCGCTTAGACAATGAAGTGCATTGATTAGGTCATGTCATTGAAGTGGCCTAATCAGGCATCTCAAAAGATGTCACTAAGGACATTGTTCGCACTGGTTTGTCTTGTGCAGCGTTAACTTACTTGCTAGATTCCCAAAATGGTATCTGAATTGTCCCAACATCTTCATTCATGGGAAAATAAATAAATAAGTTCAGGTCCATATACCATCCTTGCAACTCATGATCCAGCGAAAGAGAAAAAGGTTCTTTGCCCATAAGTGCAAGAAAACTTTTCCTCACCTTGCATTGGCTCTGAGTAGGCCATTCCTAATCCAATCTCTATGCAGAGACATCCAACAAAACTTCCTGCAGTGATAGAAACGTCTTTTTATGGGACCTGTCCACAGGTGGCCACTGAGCACTTGAAATGTGGCTAATGTGGCTGAGGAAATAAATTTATTTTTTAGTTATATTTTAATTAATTAAAATTTAAATGTAAAAAGCAACATTTACTGTATTGGACAGTGAAGGAAAAGCGATTTATACTGGTTGGCTGAACTAGTCGGTGCCCAGTGCCTTGAGCTGGAGATAAGGTTAATCCCATTCATTCCACAAAGGAAGTAATTCTGCCTGGCGTCCCAGAGCCCACCATTTTTATTTCCCATAGATGAACAGCCCAATTCCACATGAAATCTTTTGCCAAGGAATCATATTTATAAATCTTACCTAGCACAATTCCACATGAAAGTCATTTTGGAATAATAGCCTTTTAAAGCTGAGAGCGACCTCAGGGCTCACATGCTTCAGGGGCATATTTCACAGAGACAAAATGGGCTCGGAGCATCAACTGCTTTGCTTATAGCTCCTATGACCAGAGCCTGGATGTGTGACCTTCAGCTGCACTTCCATTCTAACATTCAGTCTCTATGCCACAGTATTCCATCAGCCCAGTGTGACAGAATTAATCCCATTCCACATGAAGCTTCATAATCATTAGCTTATTGAAGCTTCCAGTAAAGGATGTTACCCCATAGAGGTCCAAGATTTACACTCTAAATGAGCTAAAGAGGTCATACAAATGAGGTAGGCTGGCCTGGTAGGGACTTTGGCCAATTGGATACAACATGCCCTGTCTAAAGCAGGCAATCCAATGTGACAAGAAGGGTATGTCTAGAAGTGTTGCCATGCCCTCTAATTGTCTGAAAAACCAGATTTGTATATGAAGTCCCCAGATTTTTAAATGCTGGTAACTCATGCTTACATGTTTTAATATGTCATGCAGGCTAAGCAAGATCTGTCTATGAAAGGGTTTAGCCTCTAGTTTGTATCCTGTGTACAGATTTATAAAGTCTAACCTGAAAATTAAAGCCTCAGAGTAGTACTGGTGCTGGTGCTCATGTGTTCCCATGCATGCCAAGTGACAGTTTGCAACTGCAACTCTGTCTGAGGGTTTTCTCATGCCACTGGTCTGGAGCACCCCAACTCCTCGACCATTCAGTGGCTGGCAGACGTGCTGAGGACATAACAGCCCCAGGGAGGGTTTCCCTCAACCACTGGTGGCAACTGGCAGGCAAATACCACAGTTCTCTCGCCCCTCAGTTGCGATGATTCTGAGGGTAAGTGTCCCAAGGCTCTCAGTGGGATGGATGGAGCCTGAGCTGCCGAGAGCAGGAGCTATTTGATGATGCACACTTCATCGGCTGCCTTGCCTCGCCTGTCTCACTTCCCCACTGGCCTGCCTATGCTTCCTGGAGTCACCTTCCAAATAAACTACTTGAATTTGAATCCTCCTCGTGGGGTCAGCTGCTGGAAGAACTCACCCTACAAACACCAGAAAACTGAAATGAAACTGTTTAAGTATTTTGTCTCTTGCGTTTTTAATTCTTTCCCTCCAGCAATGAAATATGTTAGAGCTAAACACCACAAAAAATTCACATCATCTAAAGTCCCATCTACTCTTGTATTCTGATAGCTCAATATTCACAATATAGTGCTGAGACTGCCGCCCTCTTGCATAAGGAAGCCACGCTACAGAAACAAATGTTTATCTAAAAATAGAATCCATTATTATACCCGCACAACAGTTAATTTCTTAGCACAGCAACTAGTTCTGCCCCATAAAACTTTCACTGAGGCATTCAGTGCAAACAGGTGCACTGTTTGCCATGCTGCACAATTTCCAGGCCGCGGTGCCCGAGCGGGGTGCGGTGCACAATGCCAAAGGGAAAAAGCACTGATCACAACCCGCGTCCCCTGTTGAAGACACCACTGAAAACCAAAAATTCTAGTGGGAGAAACATGAATTTTACCACTCTCAAATGTATTGTGTAAAGGTGACTGTGACAAGCTTCCTGTCACACCTGTGCAGGATTTGGTGCTCTCTGGTTCTCCTGTGGGTTTATGTGTCCATAAAGGAAGAATTCCTACTACAAATTAGTAAGAAATGACATTATGTTGTAGTTTAAGAAGATATCCGCTTTTGTATCCATAATGTAAATTTAAGATATAAAATGAAATAATTATATAAAATCATTTTTAAAATCACATTTGCTTATTCAACAGTGCAGCTATTTAATTAAACATGGAATTGAAACAGCAACTTCGTCTGGTAGAAGATCTAGAAAAATATAAAAACAAAGTCCATTAATAGGGCTTGAATACTGAGGACATATTCAGTAAGGATAAAACCTATAGCTAACACCTGGAACATTCAGGGAATATAAAATTAAATAAATTTCCATCAACTGAATTTAACAAAAATATTTATTTTGATTCAATCTTAGATATTGAGAATCTTCCTTAAAAACACTAGCAATTTCCTGCCTTCCTAGGTGCAGTATAGGGGATGTCATTCAATCATAGCCAAATAATTCAGAATCTTTCCAGACCTCTCGGTGCCCAAGCTGAGTATTACTTCTGAAAGAAATGAGGCCACAAACAGGAAAGGCAAAGTGAGCACTTCCTCTCAGGAAGCTTACTGAATTAATTTGTGATGTCAGCTTGCTTTCTATTAGTGTTCGCCTTGGCTGCACATAAGAACCAAATGAGAAAAGCTTTCAAAAAAAAAAAAAAAAAACAAAGAAAGAAAGAAAAGAAAAGAAGCTCAGTGTCCTGACCACACCACAGAGCCATTAAATCAGACTCTCTAGGGGCAGAGCCCAGGCATCGGCATTTTGTAAATCTCTCCAGGTGATTTCAATGAGCAGTCCCAGTTGAGAATTTCTTCATAGTGGTTGCCTCTTTCTCACAAAAGTAATGTGTCTGTTGAGGTTTATTTTCAGACAACTCTAAGGGAAAACATCTCACTGGGAAACTTAACTTTACACATTAAACAGGTTCTTCAAAAAGTAACAAGAACTAGGACACACAGCCAGACTGCCTGAGTTCTACTTCTGCCTCTACCATTAACCAGCTGGATGACCAGGGTTCATTACTTAACCTCTGTGTGCATGTTATATGCTCACAGGTAAATGGGGATAATAGTAGCCCTTTCCTCATAGGCCTGTGGAAATGATTAAGTGAGTGTGTGCATGTGTGTATGTGTGTGGACACCTATGTATTCGAATAGCACCTGGCATGCAGAGAACATTATATGCATGTTTTGCCATTATTGGTGATGATGATAACAATGATAATACAAACAATAACTTAAAGGTATGTGTAAATTGAATTAGAGCATGTTCAAAATTTGTTGTTGCCTTTTTAAATTTAAACAAAAAAAGTAGTAATTATATTTTTAATTTCGGCTTATTTTTATTGTGATAAATGCTTAAATGACTCAACTGTCCATCTAATTTTTTGTTTATAAAAGCTTTATTCTTTTTCTGTTTTTGTTTTAAATATTTTTATTTTTTAATTACAGCTGACATACAGTATTATATTAGTTTCAGGTATACGACCCGGTAATTAACTATTTATATGAAGGGATCGCGGTCTGACACGACACATAGTTATTACAGTAATATTGACTGTATTCCCTATGCTGTACTTCACAGCCCCGTGACTGTTTTTACAACTGACAGTTTGTACTAACCTGAAGGGAAAAAAGAGGCTGTCTTGCTGATTAAAATATAAAAAGAGCTTGACAAGAACCCCATCAGTAGTGTCAAACAATCCTGGACTGGCAAGAAAATAAAGTAGAGAAAAACAAAAATGTTTGCTCTATCTACAAGATCTGTAATTCAAACAAAGGAGCACGACATTATGTCAATACCAAGTATCTGGGAATTCTATTCACAACAAAGCAAATGGGTTTTCCACATAACAGGAAATCAAATTATGAACAATATGCAAAATGTATTTCCTGCACACATTCCTCCAATCCAGTGTCTCAAACTAATTTTGGTATTAAAAGGTAAAAATATCTCATTATAATAGCTCAGAGCATGTAAAGCACTCAATGTAATTTCTCATATTAGACTGGGAAAAGCTAAATAAAAGCAACTCAAAAAAATGAGGCATAATTTTGTAATTAAATTATACAGAGATGGACAAAAGCAGGCTCACAGTTGTTCCTATGGAAAAACACATGCAGGTTATGATTATTGCGGCAGCTTTATTAACTCTGTGTTTCGCGTATTCACAACTATAGATCTAGTTTTGCCTGCCCTGTATTAGGAGTAATCAAGTTTGAATTAAATCCAGGGTATTATACATCTCTCAGCTCTGCTTACAATATTCAAATAAGTATTGCTGTTGTTCTTCACATGATGAAGTACTCTGAGGATGACATGAAAATCATATTAATGCACCTACACCCTACAAATGATTCCTAAAGAAACTGCAATGATGCCATTTCATTATAACCAGCCTAATTTCACAATACATTTCAAAAGGTCCCACTCGATTAAAAATTCTACTAAAAATCCATGAAGCCCAACATCTAAGAAGGACTTGTACAAGATTTCATTTTAATAATATCCCTTGCTCTGCTGCGCACACGTAGCCTAAGCAGTCCTAACATTTGGTTATCCCGTACGAGCGGGAGTTCACGGAGGCAAACGCTCCGGGGCTCAGGCTGGTGAAAAGAAGCTCGGGTTCAGAGTAAATGGAGCTTAATCTCCAAGTGGATCTGATGATGAGAGACTTGTTCCTCAGCAATTTGACAGATTAATGACTATGTAAATTATGCCACAAAACACTAAAAGTTTAATCTCTAAGGTTCTGGTATATGTGAAGGAGGAGGAGCTGCCTGGTGCCAATACAGCTGCAATAATCCTGAAGTGATTATTTTAGTAAAACGACACAGACACCCACCATGGAGTCCAATTCTTCTTGTGAATATCAGTGTCTCCTATCCAAGACTTTTAAATCATCTTATAGCTCATTCCATAAGATTCTTCCAATTCCCAAGGGTCAAAAAAACTTTCACCTATGATGGAATAGAGTTATCCTAAAAAGAAAAGTCTTCTAAAAAATAAACCCCTTCTTTTGCCTTCCATGGCTCTGTTTCACAAACATCATGAAATACATAAACATCCTATTTGCCCAAGCAGACCTAAGCTTCACTGCTTTAGAGCAAAGGAGCACAGCACAGGCTAAACAGAAAACAAGCCAGTATTACTTTAAGAAGAAAAAAAAAACATTTAAAACTATATGTAAACAGATGGTCAGTTGGCTTTCAAAACAGCACATTTGTGGTCCCTAACAATTAGGGACTAATTGCTTAGTCAGAGACTAATTGTTTATTATATACCAATAATAAAAGCCACTATAATGGACCTTGAGGGCATTATGCTAAGTGAAATAAGCCAGACAGAGAAAAAACAATCTACTTACAGAAACAGAAAGTAGGAAAGTAGAAAAGCGGTTGCCAGGAACAGGGAGAGGGTGCAGGGAGGGGGAAGCTTTGGGGACAAACCTTCAGTTTATAAGGTGATCAAGGTCTGAGAATCTAGTATATAACATGGTGTCTGTAATTGAAAACACCGTATAGTATAACTGAAATTTGCTAAGAGAGTAGAACTTAAATGTTCTCACACAAAAATAACAATAAATATGTGAGGTGAGGGGTGTGTTAACTAGATGGGGGAATCCTTTCACAATGTACATGTGTATCAAATCATTACATTGTACACTTTAAACATCTTACAGTTTTATTTGTCCATTATACTTCAATAAAAATGAAATTTAAAAAGTAAAATTAAAGGATTAATTTTTGAAGCCACCACTAAAGACTGAGAGTTTACAAATTGCCAGGCATTGTGCTAGACTCTTCATGTATCACATTTATCAACATCTCTAAAAGGTAATACCTCACCTGACAGATGGTGAAAGCGAAGCTTGGATTGTAGAAGAGATTCTCCAGAGGTGACTCATTTAATATAAGGTAGAGCCAGAACTCAAACCCACATCTGATTTCAAACATGGTTTTCTTAACTCCCTGCCCTACCTCTCTAATTAGGAATTTTAAGAAAACCGCCCTGGCTTAAAACAAAGTTTTCACTTAATAGGTTCCAGTGCCTCTTACTGAGGAATACTTTTAATACCCTCAATTAAGGGGCATCTATATTAAGTTGTCAAGCATTAAGTACCCATAGTAAGCAGTTCCTAGACACGGATTCTAGTAAAATTTGTTTATTTTAAAGGTGGTTCCAGGGTACATCAGGAATGGGAATCAAGAAAGGAAGGGAAGGAAACCCATAAAGGTATGTTTGCAAGCCAGTTACCACTGTGTGTAAATGGGCTTAATCTCACTGGAGAGAGCTGGAAAAGGAGACAGACCACGTACTTCTGAATTTTCCCACCCAAGAGGCGAGGGAGCTGTGATATTCACCCATGAAACTCCTAGGGTCAGGTTGGGTGTGAATGCCTAGGAACTTCCCAGCAGCAGTATGGGTGGCAAAGTAAGCTCTAGTGGCCAGAAAAAGCAAAGGAATGAATGCTGGCCACCAGGCTCCAACTTGGGGCCCCAGCAGTGCTGAGGCCTTCAATATGGATTTCATCCTGCATCTGCTCTAGCTAATAATTTCTTCAAACATTCAGGGAGGAAAAAGGAAAAGACTTAGGCCAGAGATACTGCAGCTTAGTTGGCAAAGATTGGTGTATGTTTGAGACCAACCAACAATCCCAGTCCTCCTCACATGCACTTTGCTTTTTACAGAGGTAATTTCAGTTATTGTTATAGGCTTTGGGGGAAGTTACCAAATAAAAATGAATAGAGTTCCTCTTCTTAATTTATAACCCCTTCGTTGCACTCCTTCGACTGTTCAGTGCCCCGCCCTATGCACCATTCACAAAAAAAAGGTCAATATTGATGTTTCTGGAATACACTGGAGAAGAGTGTCAGAAAGAGGATGCACCTTTGCTAAACAATGATTAATGAAATGGGGGGCGCGGGGGGTTCTTTATGGAAGCCAGACTAATTTTTCAATAGGATATGCTAGATTTTCTTGTAGAAGTTTATTATGCATCATTCAAAATACTATCGAACTCTGGACTCTTTTGCTGAAATATGTCAGTATGGCTTATGTAAATATTTAATTTTTAAACCTTGCTTTTGAACTCTGTAAAAAAATTTAAGGTTACCATAAGAGAAGGCAGTCTATAGTTGCTATTCATAGAAACTTAATCATCGCTCTGCACAAGGATCCCAAAGGCATCTCATGGAAAATCACAGGCCAGAACGAGAGGGCAGATGGAGCAGGTGGTAGAGCCCATTGCTCCTGTCCTGATATCCTAGAAATGACTGAATATGCAGGTATAAATTTAGGTCTATAATCTCTAATCATGGGTAAACAGAAAGCATTGTACTTGTTGAGTCAAAAAATAGAAAAGGCAGAAGATCAATGAAATAAAAATAAAGTAAGAAATGACATTAATGCTCACGGGCATTAAAACACCAGAGAGAATCTATGAGCTAGCAAACCAAGTGGCGCAGGTGTCGGAATTAGGAGCAAAATGGAAGCATAACTAAGGTCAACCTGCCATCTCAGCTCCTATGTCCCAGACCCTCCACAGCCTGGGCTAAAGAAAGCCAACAGAGAGGGAGCTATCACAGCTGGAACCAACCAGAAAGTAGGGAGCCACCATCACACAGGGCTACCTATTTATTTAAAGAATAATCAATAATCAAATTTAGAGCCTCATGTCACATCAGTCCTCAAAATATACTATGTGACTGCTATAGTCTGAATGTTTGTCCCCCCGCCTTCATATGTTGAAAAACTAATACCCAAGAATGGTATTAGGAGGTAGGGCATTTGGGAGGCAATTAGGTCCCCCTGGGAGAGTCCTCACAAATAGGATTACTGCCCTTATAAAAGAGTCTCCTACAAGATTCCCAGCTCTTTCACTGTGTGAGGATGCCAGGAGAGGTCTGCAACCCAGAAGAGGACCCTCACTTGACCCTACTGGAACCTTGATCTTGAACTTCCAGTCTCCAAAAGTATGAGAAATAAACATCTGTTGTTTATAAGCCACCCAGTCTGTAGTATTTTGTTAAAGCAGCCCAAATGGACTAAGTTAATTATAACATGGATTAAAAACCTAAATTAATAATAATATGGCAATGAAGACAATGAATGAGAGGCCTAAATAAAGCAAAAAGGAAAAAAGATTGAAATGTGAATATATCAAAGTGGAAAATGTCAAGTCATCTTCTATCATGCTTAAGTTGAAAGTTAAGAAATTCAAAGACAAGCCACAGACAGGAAGAAAGTATTTGCAACATTTATAACAGCTAAAGGAACAACATCTAGAATACATGGAGAACTCTCAACAGGAGTCAAGGGATATAGTAGGTAATCCATGTAAGAGAAAACAGAAATGGTCCATAAATGTATGAAAATATACACAGCTTACTAGCAAACCAGGCAACAGTAAATTAAAACAGAGGAACAACGGTTGTATCAGACTGGCAAAAATCAAAATGTTTCTTAATAGCATTGGTGGGGCTTGAGGAAACAGTTTCTCTCACACAAGACTGGCAGGATTATAATATGACACAACTATTAAATAAAGTTCAGGATATGTATAGACTTCAATCAGCAATTGTACTTCTGAGAATTTACCTCAGGGAAACCCTGACCCATATATCTAGAGAGGGGCACACAAGGCTGGGTATTCTTAGAGGATTGTTATCTGCAGCCCCAAATTAGAAACAGACAAACACCAACAAGCCATCAGCGAGAAATTTTTCCGTTAAATAAAATTTAGTAATCCGTTCCGTGGGATAGGATAGTGCAATTTAAACAAATGAGGTAGATACGCATGTACTTACATGAATAATTCTCTAATTCATCTGTAAAGTGAAAAGCAAGTTTGTGGAACAGTAAAAATAATACGTCGCTCAGGATACAAATGGATATCCAAAAAAACAAAATGAAATATTTCCATAGTTAATGCATGTACAGCTTCACTTAAAAGCCACCTGGAAAGCTACCAAGAAGCTGTTACCAGTGTTAACTCTGGAAAGTGGACTAGGACAGGGGTCCATGGCAGAGAGGGGTGAAGGACGTTTGCACGGCTTTACCTTCTTACACAAAGAATGTGTTTGGATATGATCTGCAAAACTGAAATAAGGTCTGTAACCAAAAGAGAGAGAGAGAGAAAGTAGTTGGAGTCCTTCCTTTAAAGTGTGTATTTTTCTCGCTATTTCTTTCTAATCTAAATAATGGGTACTGCCCCTCTCCCAACTGCTGTTTCAGTGATGCAAGGAAGAGTGCATTGAACTATATTGAACTTCCTGGATCTGAACTAGTAGTGACTAGTTTTATTTTTACACCAACCTTGGCACAGAAGCAGGGCATCCAGTTGCAAGGCAAAGGTCTACTTTGTTTCATATTCTAGCAGGATAGGTCTTTATTTGCTCTCTGTAACATTGACCCTTTTTTTCTTCTTTAGCTTTTCTTCCAAAACTGGGATCAGTCTTCTTGCAGCTCACACGGTTTTCATGGCAAGCCCTTCCTGTGTTGGTTTCTGGTTCAACATGGTAAAGCTCCAGAGAAAAGGCCTAGCCTAATGGGGTAACCTCTCCAGTACCCAGGAGCCCCTTCCCACCCATGGTTACAAATGAACTGATCCTCTTCACATAACACACACTGACACAAGAAAAAACACTAGGCTTAAAATAGCCATATTCAGAAACTCGTTGTCGCTAATTAGAGTCAGTAAGATTTACAGAGTCAACAGTAAAGAGGAAAGAATAATGAAAATAAGTTCATAGTGAGTACAAAGTATACATCTGTATCCCTTCAGATGATGTGCATATTTATCTGTTCCCATCAATCCCACACATGCTCTCAATGTTTCACCAAAGTCAGCTAAAAACTACTTGCTAGCTCTGGCTTTTACTTCCTAAGTCTATCATCTGAGCTGCCCGTTGTCTTTGCCACGGGGTTAGGGAAAGGAGCATGTCACTGCCGTCCCTGAGGCTGAAAGCAGGGGCTTTTGGGTGGCTCTGCTCATTGGTATAATGTAGCCAGGACGGCCCAGAGGATGTGGGTAAGATTCAATGTAAAATATTAGGATTTTCCTTCAGTGCTATAAAAAGAAAGATCTTGTAACAATGTTTTTTACCAAGAGCTTCTTAAAGCCACTAAGCTTGCCTCAGAGCAGACTAGGCCCCCAGTGTTTACTAATCAAAGCGTTTCAGCAGAGGCTTCATGGACAAAAATGAAACATGTTGGGAAGAAGTCGGAAGGGAGAAGAGAGGCATATTCCATTAAGTACCAGTGCAAGCTTCCAAACCAATGGAGAATGCAGTGTGTAAAATCAAGGGATAAGCTTACAAGTATCCTATTTTTGCCCTGATATATCATTGCTACAGTACATGTGCTAGACTCACATTCCTAAGTGTAATTGTCAGCAAAACACATTTTATAGAAAGTGGGCCTCTAAGCATCATTGTGATTGCACCACTCAGCCAGTACCTTCAAATGATCTTATGCAAAAACATGGGCTAAAAGCTTGGCATGCCGTCCTCATTTGTGAGCACCAGTGATTTCTTCTAGCTTCCATTTGCTCTAACACACCCCTTACAGGAGTCCATCTCCTACAAGGGGAGGCATCACGCCTTCTGGTTCCAGGACTGGGCTTCAAGCCAAAAGAAAATGACAACCTTGGAAGCATACAAAGTTTAATTTTTTCCACTTAAATCCTCTCATCTTTTGGTTGCTGATATGTGATCACTGACTATAAATTAAACCTCCAACCTCTAAAATATGACTGAGGAATGCCTAAAGTATTTAAAAAGTAAAAAGTAAAATGTACCAGCTCTTGGCTAGAACTGTGAGATTAATATCCATGAAAAGAAAAGTAATAAATAGATAAAAGAAATTGGTACTGCATTATTTGTTTTCATTGGTCATAAACAGCATTACAACCAAGAAAATATGGTTAGTATAAAAAACTGAAAGAAATTTCCCTAACTATGAAAAGAAGCATGAGTCAAAATACTGGGTTCACAGAACAATAGAGAGGCATCAAAGAGATTTCGGCCCTAAAACCTTTCTCTTTCTTACGCAAAGAAATATTTATGATTGGTCCTACAGGGGAGCTTAACTGAGTTGCCATGAATTATTTAAAAACCCCAAATACCTTCTGTTGCTTTTACAGAAGCTTGATTTACCAGTTAAAAAAATCAAACTGACAGTTTAGCCTCTCGTACAAATATCCAAACTTTAAAATGCTCTAGGCATTATAAATATATCTTTCATGAATACAGCTTCAACACTTCTAAAAATAGCCTTTTGGAGGGGAAAAAAAAACCTCTTTCAAGCCATTGTTTTATATATAACAGCAGGAAACCAAACAGAATGTCAAAGCCAAAGTGATTAACACACCCAGCAACAAACACGAACGTTGAATATTAAGTCTCACTCAAATACATTTTTTGAAATTAGCGTGGGGTCTACGGTTTAGCCCCAACATTTGTGTCCAGAGATGATTCCAGGGAACCCATACTCAGAAGGATACTTTAGGGCCACAAGGCGAAAATTTGCCTTTTGATGCTATATTAAAAAAGCCCTTTCAGGACTGGCCCTGAGAACCAGATGTCACTCTGCAGCACTCTAAGAGCTTCGCCCAGATTCAACCCTGACCCCAAACACACCATTGCACATGGCCAGTTCCATACCACTGCTCACGGCAGGAATCCAGGTTGTCCAGAAAGCAGAAGGTGAGACTGACAAATTCCAGTAAGTTTGGGTAAAAGGACCTAACATGGGAACGTGAAAAGGCTAACAGCACCTCACGACTTGGTGCCGGGTATTTTATTGTGTTCAAGGTGTATTCAGCACTCTCAGTAAAGTCTATCCTATCTCCACATATTGAAATTTATAGAGCCAAAATATTGTGTTCTGTTGCCTAGTAGGTTCAAGTACAGAACAGTAGCATTGTGTCTTGAAATAATAACCACTTTTTATGAGTATTCTGGTCTAACTGCCCATTAAATGCCAAATAAATCTTACGATCTCCAGACATTCCACTTTTTAATAATTTAATATGGAATCATCTCAATTGGTTTCATAATATATGAGATCCTAAATTTATGACATGGCGAACAGAAAGCTAACGTGGGAAGAAATTTCTGAATAATTGAAGTGCAGGCTAAAGGAATCTTATTCTTAATTCTCTGGTGTGAACAAATGATCAAGGTCAAATGCACGCTGAGGCTAGGAGAACCCTCAATAAGCAGGAAAGGGGAGAAGGAAGAGAAAGAAAAAGCCGGAGCTACAGACATTAAGATCAAAAGTATTTTCTCATCATTTTCTTCATTCTTTAGGGATAGAGTTGGAGGAGGGACTTAAATCAGTAATACTGGCTAATTTTGTTCTACAACAAATGTAATTCACATTTCCATGTTCTTCTCCTGAAAATATACCAATTGTTCTGTGATTTAGCAGATCTAATACTTCAGACTATAGTCCTTGGAAAAACCTAAGACATTTCAATATTAGATATGCTTTTAAGTAAAATCTTTAAATAAATTACAAAAGGTCATCTATGAAATGGATATACTTAGGTAGATAAAATACCTTGCAAATCAGCAACCAAATAATGTAAAAAAGACCAATATCACTTTTTACCTTGTTTTGATCTGTCCAGTAAAAGAAAAATCCCTGAGGGTCAGACCTCAAAATAATTGGAGTGACAATAGTGGAGTCCTAGAAATGTAAGAAAAAAACATGTATATCAATATATATCACTGTAGAAAACCCTACCCTGAAGTTACTTAACAAGTAATAGTCTTTAAGAGTTTCTACAAGGTAATCAATTATTAATAAAAAATTTCAAAAAAATTAAACATGGTATCTTTGATGTAACAGGATTATTAATTACCACACTGAGGTACTTTAGTAATAATTAGATTATTTGGACATGACTTGTAAAGGAAAAGTCCAGTGATGCATATATTTATTAGTTAAGACAAGATTTTTAAAGGTATAGACATGTTTTCTTTTAAAAAGCTATATTTAGGTTTCAAAATAATTTTAACACTAAGTATCATTATATATTTTATACGGTTAAAATTAATTAAAATTCATGCTTGCAATAATATTTTAAATTACATTTGCTCTATAAAACTATTTTTAATTGTGCTAAAGAGAGTAAACATAGCATTTATGCCTTGCTGTTTCCAAGGTAACAGTAAATAAGACCATCTTCTACATACTCAGAAGGATATACACAAAATTGTTACAAATTTAAATTTCGCACGATGAAATAAAACATCAGACAAATTTAAAGCATGCACATTATAAAGCAAAAACTGCATACACTGTAATTATAATATCAAACATTTTTAAAATCTGCGTTCTTTCTTTTTGGCAATTTTCAGAAAGGCATACCATCTGCACAAGAAAACACGTCATTGGATACGGATTTTTATACTGAAATACTTAGGCCTTTGCAGGAATTGCATTTTTTAAAAAAGAGACATAAATTACCAGTTTCTTTCAACTTTGTCATACACATTATAACTATGATATCTCTATCTTTATCTGATCAAAAGGACTTTTAATGAAAATTAAAGCATGGAGAGATAATTTGGGAATTTGGAATTCTTCTACTGGTAGAGCAGATGGATGGTTTTAGTCTACATAATAAATTTTGTTGCAAAAGCCAGGTTATAGTAGCCAACTCCCTGGGTTCTAGTTTCTGCCTGTCTCCTCTTGGTGTCTCATTCTACACAACCACAGCTGGGAGAATAAAACAAAAGAGAGAGAGAGAAAGAGAAATAATAATAATACCTATCTCAGAAAACATTTTGTGAGAATTAAATAGGACAATTTGGTTAAAGCGCCTGGACCAATATTTGGCACATAAAAATGTGTATTATTGTTATAGTGAATTATGTTTAAAAACTGATTTATTAAAACATATTAAATGAAAGTTTATCATGGCATTCCTTTTGTACTGTAGCAAACATATATAACAAAAAATTTACAATTTTTAAGTGTCCAGTTTAGTAACACTAATTTAACTACATTCGTCACTACCATCCATCTCCAGAACTTCTTCATCTTCCCAAACTGAAACTCCATGCTCCTTAAATACTAACTCCCCATTCCCACCCGCCACCCCCACCCCCGCCCCTGACAACCACCATTCGACTTTCTGTCTCAGTGAATCTGACTGCTTTTGATACCTCAAATAAGTACAATCATACAATATTTGTCCTTTTTTTGTCTAACTTATTTCACTTAGTATAATGTGTTCAAGGTTCATCCTTGTTGTAGCATGTGTCATAATTCCCTTCCCTTTGAAGGCTGAATAGTATTCTATCGTATATATACATCACATTTTGTTTATCAATTCATTCACCAATGGACATTTAAATTGTTTCCACCTTTGGGATTTTGTGAATAATGCTGCTATGAACATGGGTCTACAAATACCAGTTTGTGTCCCTACTTTCAACTGTGTTCGGCAGATACACCCGGAAGTGGAATACCTGGATCACAGTCCTGTAGTGGACAGGGGGCCTGGCCGCCTAGGGCCAGCTGGCCGTGAGTTCTTGACTTGGTGTAGGAAGGACTTCACAACACGTGTCCAGGTGGCTATGTGGATACATTTATTAAAGCTGGGGACAGGGAAACAAGGAAGGGCTTAGCATAAGAGAAGCAACAGGAGAGCCTAGGCTGGGCTGCCTTAGCTCACTGGAAAGTCAGAGAAAAAGGGGCTTTGGGGACAGGTTCTGGGGGCTGGCCTGGGACAAGCTGCCGCTGCCCACTGCCTTAGGGTTTATGAGATGCACGCCTGTGGGGAAAGAAGTGGGGGAAGAAAAAGGGAAACGGAATGCCCGCGGCCTGCCCCTCAGAGGGAGAGCCCTGGAGCTGGGTCCTCTGGCTTGAGGTTTTTACCTCTTTCCTGCAGGTAGGGCTTTTAGGAGCGGTCTCAGGGGAGGGTTTCAGAAAACTACTCATCCGTTCTCTGGGTGTGCCCTTTCAGGGTCATGGTCTCCCCCCATTGGTCAGTGCCAGGACAGGGGGTCGTTAGTCACTACAGTTGGTACCCACATCACCCACCTGGTTTTGCTGCTTTTCTGGGCCTGGAGCTGAAATACAACTGAGGCCTGGATGTTATCTCCAGGGAGATGACCTTCTGTTTCTGGCTGTAAATTGCTCAGCCATTGTGTTAAGCTATCTGTCTCAGTTTCCCTATTCCACTTGCCAAGGAATTCTCCCAGCTTCTTCCTATCCCATCTCAGTCCTATATTTAATGTTTTGAGGAAATGCCATTCCGTTTTATCCTAATAGTCTTAAGATTCACTCTTAACAGGCAGTTTGAAATATCTTTTACAAGGATTGTACTGTTGCACAGAACTTTATCTGGAGTTTTAAAATATCAAAATTACTTTTAACTATCCAAAAAGACATTTAAAAACAAATGTGATATTATAATGAAAAAAATTTTTAAATATTTTAACGCTATCCTATGCGATTACACACAAAGAGTTCAGAGCAATATTTCCAATAAGTAATAGCAACGTTTTCACTTCTATTTCATCACCTATTCTTCTAGATTTGGGCAAAATATAAGTTTCCAACAGGCTGGACACAGCACACATCCCCACGTCCAGGTGAATTTAGAATTAACTACAGGAATAACTTATTCTCTGGTCTGTCCTTTTCTTATCAGAGTGTCTGACAAGATTCTAATCGAAATCTTGGTGATCATTCATTGCAAGGATCCCAGGCAATCAAATATTTGAAGCTAAAAGAGTAAAACTGCTCAAAATTTATATTTTGGAACACCATGGGCTGCCTCATTGCTTCAGCTACTGCTATTTCTAGATTATTCCTTCTCCTCCATCAAAATTAAAACTCCTTTGTTCAATATTTTCTCGACCACACTCTTCCGGACACAGTTCCTCTGTTAAGTGATCATTTGTCTCGGATCCCTGCCTGCATCCTCCATAATCACCTCTAGCATTCCAAGATCAGCTAGAACTTGGCATTCTTACCATGCAAGGCAGGATTTGACCCAGAAATACATGAATATCCATTTTCAATTCCACCTGCTTTTTTCCAACCTCCCACATAGCTGCAAGTTTCTATATTTTCTCCATCCCAAAGTAGCCACGCAATCCAGATCTCAAGTATTTTTAATTGTCAGAACATGTGCTCTAGTTTGAGGTTTGAAATACATGGTCACCCTTCATTTCCGAGGCAACTGCAGATGGATTGTGACTCTCACAGCATTTTACTGCAGAAAAATGGAGACAACTTTCAGACAGTCTGTTTTTCATTTTTTATCTCTCCATCAATATCTATGAGATGTGTATTCCATAACATGGTGGTCTGCACACTTTTGAACACATCACCTTTACCTGCTTGGTGAGAACACAGATTCCTGGGCCCTTTCCCCAGAGTCTCATATAACAAGCCTGGGGAGGAGACTGAGAACCTGCATTTTGAATAAGCTTCCAGTGCTGCCGCTGCTACTGCTGGTCCAGAGACCACACTCTGAAGCCCACTGGCTGAGGCCAAAAATGGGTGAGGCTTTGGATCAGAAATACAGCAAGATTAAAATGTAGGCACACCCACAGCTTGTAAATACATAGCCTCTAAGAATGCAACTTTCTCTTGCTTATTTAAAGGTACAAGGTATTTTTTTCTCCAATAAACATCTACCTTGAAAAAGAGCACTAATACATATACCTGTTTTAAGTTAGTAACAGTGGATGATGTACAGTAAATTTCCATCTACTCCTCTTTATTTGATAGAAACCGTTTTACTCTCATCCCTATCTCATCAATAGTGAAGACTAATATAATGATATAAAAGGTTTGCAGTTTGCTGTTGTGCAACTTACATGAATCCCCAAAAGGGAAAAAAAATGGACAGTCAAGGAACAAAGTAAAAAACCTCAACACACAAAATAAGGAGAAGCATTTGAGCAAGAGGAAGAGTCATTGGGCTCAGCATCAACATTACAAAGTCCAACACCTCTTTATTGCCGTGGTCATCTCGTCTATGTGCTGTTATAAATCAATCATATGTCCTAATGTGTTACTTGACAATTAGATCTCAAAAAAGATGAAATGTAAAACTAAAAAGTAAATCACTTTGAAACAGAAAAAAACATATAAGTATATATATATATATATATATATACACACACACACACACACACACACACACACACACACACACACATATATATAATCTCCTAAAGAAACTGTGAGGAAGTGATAAGGGCACTCGTAATCCAAATTCCCAACACCAAAATATTCTTTACAAAAACCCCTGACAGTATAATGGACACATATTGAACATTTGTTGTGAGCCAATCAATGCAATATGAATACTTAATGAATGTTCTTCTTTATTACTTACAATTTAAGATGCAGACACTATTATTATTCCCATTTTACAGATTAATAGCCTAAGGCTCACATTAAATAACTTGCCCAAGGAAACTCACCTCAGCTAGTAAGGGAAGCATTGGATATTAAACCTGCAAGTACATGCTCCTATGCCAGTGCTGCTCAACATTTTTTCATGATTGCCCTTCTAAAGAACTTTTTAAACATTTATTTTCACAATCATCTCCATGAAATTTTAATATCACAGATGTCTATTTATATGCTGTACGTATATCTGTGCTTTATACAAAATAAAAGACGATTTTTTATTCCTCAAGAACCATTCACCATTTTGGGGAGGTGGTTTAGTCCGCTCTGAGACTGCCTGCTTTGCACCTGCGCTGTGGCTGTGAGGACTTGGAACATGGCTAGTTCAACTAAGATGTGCTATAAGATTTCAAAGTCTGAAAATGAAAACCAGCATATAAAATCGCTCATTGGTATTTTTTAATATATATATTTTTTATTTTAGAGAGGGGAAGGGAAGGAGAAAGAGAGAAGAGAAACATCGATGTGAGAGAGAAACAAGGACCCGTTGCCTTCTGCATGTGCCCCAACCAGAGACAGAGCTGAAACCCAGACTTGTGTCTCCACTGGGAATCCAACCAGCGACATTTAATTTTGCAAGACCACACCCAACCGAGCCACACTGGCTGGGGCACTCACTGATAATTTTTGATATTGATTTTTGAAATCAACATAATGGATTAATAAACTATATTGTTAAAAATTAGTTCCATCCGTTCCTTTTTATTTGTTTTAATGTGGCTACTAGAAAATTTTAAATTTCCTCCATGGCTCGCATTATATTTCTATTGGCACTGCAGCTCTAAATCTTTTCACGGGGAAACAGGGTTCTCATTAACAGGAACATCTTCTTCACATAGCAAACTTAATCAGGAAATTCGTTAGAAAGTTTTGGGGTTTTCCATATATGCACCTACCATCTGGTTCTACTATCTAAGCAGTGCAAAATAATCTAGTTGCTTCTCTGTCAGTTTGCAAATATCTGAATAGAGCCATCACACTGCCACCTCCTGAGCTACACTTTACCAGAATCAGGTATGTTATGGGCTAAACTGCCCCCCAACACAAATTTATATATTAAAACCCTAACCCCAGTACCTCAAAATAGGACCATGTTTGGAGACAGTCTTTACAGAGGTGATTAAGTTAAAAGGAGGTCAAAAGGGTGGACCCTAATCCAACATGACTGGCATCCTTATGAAAAGGAGAAATTTCGACACAGCCGTACAGAAGGGAAAGGTGACGACACAGGGAGAGCTAAGGACAGCAGCCTGGAACAGATTTTTCCCTCAGGGCCCTGAGAAGGAGCTATCTCTGCCAACACCTTGATCTCAGACTTCTAGCCTTCAAAACTGTGAGAAAATAACATTCTGTTAAGTTACTCAGTCTTGGTACCGTATCGTGGCAGCCCTAGCAAAGCTATAACCCCAAACCTTAAGGCTAATGTCAAGGGCCAGTGCACGGACCCACAGCACATTCCTCAGTACCGCTGTCAGACAATCTACTGGCCAAGGTGGGCCGTAGTTCTGACTCCAAAGTGATTCTGTTCTTATGCTATTACAAGAGAGAGCGCATGAATCAAGATGTGCACTTCTAAACTACTCAATATTACAGAATAAACATGGAAAAATATCAAGCGATGTTCCACAGGAAGTAATCCAAGCCTTGAATCAGGAAATAGCAGAGCCAAATGCAGCAAATGTATATGTTAGGGGAAAAACAGCTACATAAGAGGAAAAAATTCTAAGGGTCACTGAGAATCAAATGTGATGCCCATCACATGTCAGCAACGCAGCTCTGACTTATAAACGCACACACAGACAGACACACACGCACACACAATAAAGGCAATCTTGGACACTAGCGTGTTAGATCAGGATCAGTAAATCAAAACTTCTATATGCGTCATCAGCATTGATGAGAATTTTCTTCCAGGGGCATGTCTAGCCTGAAATCTCCTCAAATAAAGGGAAACAGAGGAGGTAAGAAGGCCCAGGAAAGAGGATGCAAAACAGTGAAAAACAAGCCCCATTAGGATATGTGCCTTTTACAGACAGTTGTAAAAATCCCTTTAAATATAGGGAAAAGTTGGAAATGCATTTCTTCAAATACCATGCAGTTTACTTCAGGCACTGTACTAGGGATTCATGTACCTGCATTCATATGTACTTAAAGTATGAATACTGGATAGGTAGATGGAAAAATACTGCAGGACAGGAAACAAGATAGATTCTAGAAAGTACCAGCTAGAGTTGGCACCTAGCAGTTTGCCAGTTGCCTTAGCAAGAGAAATTCCAAAGCACAGGCTAAGGCAGAATAAGGCTTTGGAGCAGTACACGAGTGGGTGAGATGTGAGGAAAGGCAGATGGTGGAGGGAAAGGGAGGAGGGACAGGGCAGTCACTACAGGAGGAAGGGGGCTTAGAAGATGTTTTGTGGGACTATATGTTGGGACTTTGATGACTAAGAAGATATTGATACCTTCTTAGAAAAGGTTCAAGAGGGGAAGCTTTCATAGATACTTTCAAAGGGTAAGAGTAATGAAGCCAAAACCCGGAAAATACAGGAAGCACGGGGCTCTATGTGAACCCACTGTAAGCCAAAACATGAGGAAGGTGTGTTGCTTTCCCAGGGACTGGAGGGAAGGTGGGAGAATGTAGGTGACCCAGTATATTAAACTAAAAGTGGGGAAGGGAGGAAGTCAACCATAATGTCCCAGTATACTTCCACTCCCTCTGTACAGGGGGAATAAGGTAGGAAGAAGTTTTATTATAAATACTACTTTTAAACTGTATGTATTTTATTTGGTATTTTTCTCATTTTGTCAATAAAGCTCATATATTCATATTTCTTTTTGTGAATCATTACTACAATAACGAGAATGTTTTCCCAACCATCAGTCATTTGTCCTCTCATTCCAGACACTTCTGAATTTCTGTAAGGGCAATTTTCATTGCAGTATCTGGATACTTGTGGATGTGTGGATGTGTGAGCCTCTTTTTCAGGAAACAGGAGCCACTGCTAAAATTCAGGATATCAGGTGCAAGCACATTAAGCATTATAACTTTCAACCAATATTGAATCGCAATTGAGTACACATTCAGCCTCAAGCCATATTTAGCCCTTACAGGAAATCAGTGGTGTAACAGCAGTCGGCTCTGTGTTAACAACAAACATCTCCCTGTGGAGAAACCCTAGTTAAGAAGGCCATGGAGTTCCTTGGACTGTGGGACATTTGAGATGGAATGGAAAGATGTGGAGCAGAGCTTCCCACCCAACACCACGTCCAATGGGTTGTGAAGGGCTCTTTGGAGCGTGACTGTCCTCCACGTCTGCCTTAAGACTGTACACTCCCCTGTGTGAACCAGAAACACCAGGCGCTTCCTTCATTCCACAACCATTCCCTGAGCACCTACTGAGGGCCAGATCTATGCTCTTCCCTAGGGAAAGAGGATAAATAGCATTAAAGCTACAGTCCTCTAGGAGCCCTGGTCCAGTTGCAATAGAGACAAGCCATGTCCCCCTCCCTGTATGCACCTTCCTGCAATGGATCTAGATACTACTTTGAATTTCAAGCCACCCTGTAACTTGCTTGGGGGCAGGTGACATCCTCTACACTTCCTTCACATCTATCGTATCCTTAACCTTCCAAGATCAAAGATTCCCATAAGAAGCCATGAGACCGGTCTTAATGGGAACCCAACAAAAGACAACATTGCAAGTATGCTGGGAAGAGAAAAAGGTAGCATATTTCATAAGTCTTGCTAGATACAAGAGTGTCCCTTACTGGGCAATGAAAAAAAGTGACCTTTGTTTTAACACCATTTCTGAATGTCTTTCTATGCACATGTCATTCACTGACTGACACAGAACATTTGTAGACTACAATGTATGCTGGCCACTGTGCCTCACAGCAGCATGAAGTTTCCCTATGTCTCCACATTCTACATAATATAGACAAAAATGAAGTTTGTATATATACCAAAGAAACAGCTATTTTTGAAGACACTAGCCAAAAGGGGTGAGTTTGTAGGAATTTAAGCCTCATTTGTATGAATCCCAAAATTAAGGAGATTCTTTGGAAAAGTCAAAGAATTACTTTCAACTTATAGTCATTTAGATTCTATTAAAAGTCTTTTGTTACCAAAAGGATCCTCTTTCGGCCACGGTAGCCTAGAAAGGGACCTGAATTTCACCGTACTACCTAGCTTTATAGTCTGAGTCTGGCTCTAACTAGTTATGAGTCCTTGGGCAACTCAAGAGACCTAGCCTCAGTTGTTTTGTTTTGTTTTTTTCCCCATAGAAAATGGGAATAATCCACTTGATCTTTTCTTACCACTCACATGGTCTCAATAACTGCACTGGGGTGAATGTAAATAAATTATAGTGCTGTACAAGTATACGTGCCTCTTATAAATATCACTCTCTAACTTGAGGCAGCATTATTGCAAAACTCTATTTTATTCAAATGTAATATTGCAGGAGAAAATTACATAGGATGTCTAGATAGTTATTGCACATTAGGGCTGAAAGTCAAGAAATCCTAGAATGATAAAAGACCATGTTGGGCAGGGGTTAGGGAAGGAACCAAAAGCTCCTCTAGAATTTGTGAGCATAAAGAAATTAAATTTCAGACAAGTAAGCACTTGACAGAATCTCTGGAAGGACTGGTGCAGTGGGCTTCGGCCCTGACCCCGAGGAGAGCTATTGCCTCCGCCACACTCAGAAAGGTGAAAAATCACGAAGGAACTCCTGGAGCCAAAACCTCAGCAGCTCAGTCGAAGGCAAAGGGAGAGCAATCTGAGGACAGGGGGCAGCCACTGTCACCACTGGCTTTTCCTACCATGGAAGATCACTGAAGATAACCTTCAAATCACTTATCTGTAGAAAGGCAGCCTCTTTCACATTTCTGCCCTTTAAATCTCCTAAGAGTGCATCTCATACTTGCGGAACTTAACTGGCAGCCAAAGTATTAGACACTTCAAGCGAGTCTAGTAAATATAGCTTTAGATGTCCAAACTGTGTTACATTGGTTTGGCCAAAAAGTTCATTTAGTGTCTTCCATATGATGGCTCTGGTAGTGCTTAGTTGTCTTTAACTTCTTTCGAAACAATTTTCTTAGGTTGTATTGTGACAGCTGTCATATCAGCCTGAATTCAAAACAAAATTATCAAAATTGGTGAATTTTTGTACAGCCATTTTAATATTGAAGATGGAAGAAAAGATGCAACATTTTTGGCATATCATACTTTATTATTTCAAGAAAGGTAAAAATGCAACTAAAACACAAAGACAGATGTGCAGTGTATAGAGAAGATGCTGTGAAAAATCAAACATGTCGAAAGTGGTTTGCAAAGTTTCTTGTACTGCTGACATTTTGGCCAAATAATTCTTTGCTGTGGGGCTGTCATGTGTATTGGAAGATGTTTTAGCAGCACCTCTGGCCTCTAGCCTCTAGGAGCCAACAGTGGGAGATAGCTGACATACTCAAAATATCCAAATCAATAAAATTATTGGTGAAAATGAAAAATGTGTCTTTTATTTTATGGAAAAAACCTAAATGGATTTTTTGGTCAACCCAATATAAGCGCCCACTGAAAGGATATGGGAACGGATGCTAAGGAGGATTCAACCATGTCGAAGGCAGCACACCTGAGAAAGCTTCGTGGTTCACATCCTTCGTTTTTCTTTTTAAATCTACTAAACCACTTGCTGACTTGCCCTGTGGTCTTACATCTCCTTTTTGAGCTCATATGGCCTCTTGTATACAATGAATCAAATTAACTTTCCCTTTTTCAATCCATAAACAAGTCCCTAAGAAAATCTGATTTTTCTTAACTGAAAAATAATCTCTTAATCTCCCAGGTATCAATGTTATATATTTATATCCACCATGATTAGTTCAGGTAAAAGTGTTTTCCTTGCTAATTAATCCATTTTCCCCAAACTTGCTCATAAAACTTCAATGCAATAAAAAGAAACAAAACATTAAACAAATATTGTGAACTAAAAGAGCTCTTGTATTGAAAAACATATGTAGAATGGTTTTAAATTCTATTTTAATATTAAATATTTTATTATTTTATTTTAATATTAATATTAAATATTTTTCTTATTTTATGTAATCATCCGCTTCCCCACTCACAATAATTTAGTTTCTTGATAAATGTATAGATTTAGTTGACATCAATTAATACATATACCTAAGCATTTGTTCAGAATGCAATGTTCTTAATTTCCAAAAATTGAAATTAATATGTGAAGATAATATGCATAAAATCAAATAACAGACCTTAAAGATATCACAGGAGAATCAGAAAGACTTTTAAAAATTCTGATCCTCTCTTTCTGTTATTTCAGTTAATTCTTATAGAAATTGATGGCTTCCTTAGCATCTCATGTATAACTGATCTCAGAAGTATGTCTCATCTATGTTTCCTTCCCTGCTGATGCACAGAGACACGTGGCTCTAATTCGGGGATCAGGCACGGCGGCGTAGACGGAGGCAGGGAGCATTACGAAATCTGTCTGAGCAGATGGAATTTACGACATAATCTGAAAAGGCTGCAAGAACCTAACATTAACTCAAACATCAAGAAAACTAATGTTTTCAGTTACCAAGGACTTGTTATTTAGAAGAGAAACATAGTGTTAGTCAAAAATTCACAATCAATCCCATTCCATTTTCTGCTAGCACTCCTTGATAACTTAAAACAATTGTGATTATTAAAAAAAAAGTATATTTAACTACAGGTTATTAAGTTCAACATAAAAAAGCAAAGTGTTCCTGTTCCATTTAAACGTCATTTAGGTAAACAAAGTTTGAAACTATTTATTGATAGGTTAAACTTTTGAGGGAAGTATTTGAGATATGCTAATATCCAGAGCAAATTATCTCAATGAACCACAGGGGAGGCTATAAGTCAGGCAAGATAACAGAGAAAATCTATGAGAGAAAAATGTACTGCAGAAACAGCACTCTACTGGTTTGCTTTGCTATGCCAATAACGGCCTAGGCACTGCACAGAGCTTTAACTCTTTCCTCCTTTGGAGCATTCATTACACCTGCCTCACTTCCCACACTTCACCTTAGGGCAGAGAAGGACCAAATCAAATCTCATCTAAACAGATTAGTCAGTTCGGTTGATACTGTTCAAGAGGGTTCATTCCGCAATAATAAAAATGCTCTAGGCCAAAGAGGGTTTGTTTTGTTTTGTTTTCACTTGAAATAAAAATAGCTTTATTAGATCAAGAAACAGGCAAAATTCATCTATGGAGGTGTAAGTCGGGACGACCGTTTCCCACGGCGGGGTGGGAGGCAGGTGCAGGGCCTGAGAGGGAGCACTCTGGAAGCCAGGGGCCGGCAGTGCTGCTTCTTGATCTGGTGCTGCCTCTGTGGGAAGGGTCATTTTGTGAAAACAAGTTCAACTGGACACAAGGTTTGCGTGTTTTACAATACTGAGCGCATGTTACACTCTGATAAAAAGCTTAAAAGAATTTTATTTGGAAAAATAATATTCTCACACTTGGGTTACAGTATTACTGTCAATGAGAAATTCACGACATCTCTTTGGAAATGAAAAATGGACATATTTGGGTATATTCAGTGGCATTTTAGAGGGCACCTGCCAGCAGCCTTCCACTCTAAAACCTGTGGGGGCCCCATCCGGATCCAACCTGAGCTATTTCTTCCCTGTTCCCCATAATCTTTCCAAAGCGAATTCTGCTGAATGCTCACCTCATCAAGCCTTCCCCTCTGTTCCCTCATCAATCTTGTCTGCATCATCTCATCATTTTGGAAACTGCCACTGCAGATTCTATGCAGTGCGAAAGTTCTAATTAAGCTTTTGTGTAGGATGCTGAGAAATGTGCACTATACTAGCATGTTTATTATTATTATTATTATTATTATTATTATTATTAACCTGTTTTAGCTGTGTGTTGGGGGGCAGTGGTGGAGAGAGAGAAGGGAGTTACTTGTTTTAAATCCATGGGGCATTAATGCAAATCCACACCTCTGGGTTTCCTCAGCCTTCTCAAACAACTGATCCAGTTTAGCAATTGTAAATTTTGAATGTTAGATTATGCTTGCAAGACAGGTTGTATGATGTAAGATTATTTTTATGACTATATATATATACATATATATATATGCTTACTAAATACAAGAGTTTTGTTTAACTGTTTCCTCCTTCCAGGAATCATACCTGTGTACCTACCCTGTGTGTGTGTGTGTGTGTGTGATTTTATTTTAAAGAAACTTAAGTGGAAATAAAATTTTGGGATGCTTTGTAAACTGACTTTTTACATGGATTCATTTTCTCTCAAACACCTGAATTTTTTTAAAAAATAAAAAACTGAATTTTTTCCTTTTAAAATATAAAAATATGAAAATCAAAGCATACCTTAAAGGAAGTAGAAGGAAGGTCTGGATCTACCCACTTACAGAATAAAATCATCGTTGACACATATTGACCACTTTGATAAAAATTCATGGTCCTTTATTGGGGAGATAGCAACTTTTCAAAACGTATTTTATTGAGGGTTTCCTTTATGTCAGGCATTACACAAAGTAACGCATATGCCTTCAACTCACTCAACCTTAATAGCTCTTCTGTGGGGCAGGAAATATTACAGTCCTCCCATTATGGATGAGGAAACCAAGGTTGAGATGCATGTAGTAACCTACCCACAGTGATATCTGAATTTGGAGGGCAAAAGTGGAGAAAAAGAAGGAACAAAAAAAATGAGAAGTCTTCTGTGCCCCCAAAGGTTGTGGAACAAAGAGACAGGGTCCTCAGATGTTATACAGGGCAAATCAGGGATTGGGAGGTCTACTACATGGTTGTGTCCTTCTTCTTGCCCTCTACATGCTTTCTCATACAGAGGAAGGCCAAATACCAGGAGTGAGAGAGGCCAGGCTCAGAGTCTCCCAAGCTCCCTTCACTGAGCTGGAGAAAGTAACCCCTCCACTGTGCACCTCACCAGAACTCTCCCGTAATGGCCACAGTCCCATACACCCACCTCCTGTCACCAGAGCCCAATAATATTCAAATGCAAAATAAAGGCAAGAATCAAGTGGCATCCTTTGATATCACTGGTGAAACAGGTAGACACGGCAGGTCAGTCCTTCAGTGGCTGACCAAGCTCTGGAGGATAAGCTTTGGCCTTGCTGTTCAATGAAATACTTCCACACGGCCCCATAGAACTTGGGGACTCCCAGACCTCTGTATGATTAGGCACAGGAAAGGTTAATAGCTGGCCCTGGTGCAATAGGTTTTTGCCTATCTCCAGAACGCTGCTCAAGCTCCATTACCCACCTGCTGTCTGTTGTGATGGGTTAGTGCCTATGTCAAAGTTTCTGACTACCACAGTCTCACCATGACATTGGTAGGCAGCCAACAGACTACTCAGGGCACTGCAACATCTGAGTAGCATCCTCCATTCCAGAGGGTGGTTAGGACAATGGGACAGGTAACTATAGTGCTTTAACCACTCTAGAAACAAGAGATAATCTCTTTATAATACTAAATAGCCCCAAACTCATCATTTTCAAATGTACCATTACGCTTTCTGATGGGCTATTGAGAATCTGTTTCATGAGTTCACCCAGCCTTCCTGCTAAAGACCAGAGAGCACAGTTCTTCAATGTGTAAGTGAGATGAGATTCTGGAGGAATTTGAAAGTTATTTCCAGCATTTACTTTTCTTCTAGACAAGCAGATGTGAGATACCCCTGGGGCAGAGGACAGCAGATATTTTCCAAAGAGAGGGTCAAAAGGCCTCCCCTTCTCAAAGACAGAAAGACTAGACAGTCTCTCAAAAATCTTCTTTCCTTCCCCTTTCTTACAACCCACTAGAAGCAAGTGAAAATGCTGAAAATGTTTCATTGCATATAAGAAATTCAAAAGAAATGTAAAAATGTGAGATAAGCCAGCCTGAGCATCAGAGAAAAGATTGTCCAGGATTCTGTCACTAAGGTTTTTCTACCTCTTAGGTAGCAACTGGATGACTTTCTCAAAATGCAAACAAAGAGATAAAGTAAAATTCCCCAACCAATGAACACTTACACAGACCAAGAAGATTGTGTTATCTATCACACTTTTCAAATTCCTTCACAACTCTTACCCCAGTGGTTTCAAAGTGTGGTTCTGACCAGCAGCATCAATCTCACTAGACCTAATGAGAAAAGCAGATCCTCAGGTCCCACCTCAGACCTTCTGAATCAAAAATCTGTTACACAGCCTTCCAGACATTTCTGATGCTCACTCAGGTGTTATAAGTGCTACCATATCCTCTTGGCTACTCCAGACTATTAGATGAACTAGGTATGAAATGCGACATTCTCACAGCCTTGCAGGACAGGCAGCAAAGATTCTCAGAGTTTAACTGATAAACCTAAAGTCACACAGCTGACTGGCAAAAGAACCAACAGGTTAACCCAAGGTTTTGGACTCAAGATTTAGTTCTCTTTTGTCTTTAATAGAGTCTCATTAAAATGCAATATAATTAGCCAAATCAACTAAACTGGCTTGATTTGAGAAAGGCAAATATAAACTGGGAAGAGTAAAGGAGTGACGCCTGGGGACAATACAGGCAATCTAGGAAAGCCTGGGTCCCTCTTAGTCTACAGATCACTGTGGAGGCCAAGAGAGCCAAGAAACTTTCAGGATGGTTCACCATATTCCAGGTAACTTGACTCCTGGGTTCAGTCTGGGTCCTTCTCTATAA
The DNA here is from genome assembly GCF_021234165.1 of Pteronotus mesoamericanus. Lineage (NCBI taxonomy): Eukaryota > Metazoa > Chordata > Mammalia > Chiroptera > Mormoopidae > Pteronotus > Pteronotus mesoamericanus. Next base: position 27,030,162 of record NW_026555105.1, on the reverse strand, counting down.
AAGGTCAGAGATTCTATTGCTCAGAGGGAATTCTCACCTTCAGGTGGTGTCTGACTAGTGGCCTCTCCATTACTCTCACTGCCTCACTCAGATTGCATCGCTACATCATTGGTGTTCCTTTTCTTTTTTGAAGATTTTATTTATTTATTTTTAGAGAGAGGGGAAGGAAAAAGAAAAACATCGATGTGTGGTTGCCTCTCATGTGCCCCCTACTGGGGACCTGGCCCACAACCCAGGAATGTGCCCTGACTGGGAATTGAACTGGCAACCCATTGGTTCGCAGGCCAGCACGCAATCCACTGAACCACACCATCGAAGGCAGTGTTCTTGATAATTATCTGTCTCCTCTACCTAACTGGGCTTTTGTCTGCTTTCCTTACTACCCCAGGATCTATCCTGGGCCCTGGCATGGGTAGGTGATGAAGAGATATATGTGACAGAAATAAAGATAATAAAAACCATCTACCTGGATGTGTCAAAATATGTTTCCATAGAAGACCTGCATTTCCAAAGTGACAATGGATAGTTTCCTCCAAATAAGACATTGCGGAGAACTACTTAAAATACAGTTTAAAATCATGACTGGGAATAAATCCCGAGCTTATTCTGGAATACCCTTTTTCTATTCTGCACCATTTCCTTCTCTCATCTGCCTGCCCTTCAGTCTCTTTCTCAGTAAATCCATCATCACATTAGCTCTATATTCAAGGATCTCAGCACGGGCCAGACTGTTTTGTGGTTGAACTGCATTGTTTTGTTTTTCCCCTGACACAAACAAAGCATTTAATCTGTGTGTAAACTTACTGTTTAGATTCTATTCCATTTACAAAAAACATACAGTCATTAGACTGGAACAGAAGGAGAAAAGTATAAAGCCCACAGTAAAAGGGTGCATGTTGACATCCGTGTATACAGCATTTAATAATTGGCATGAGCTTTCAAGGAAGCTGCGGCTTCTACTCCAAGTTCCATTTGCACTTCCAACTGGACCAAACAGACACACAGACCCACTGGGCTAAGTAATTGGATTCGCTACCTGGAATATTTAAATTGTTTTCAGACACTGGAAAATGGCTTAAGAAGATTAAAGAAAAATACTCTGGAGGATAATAGGCTATAATTTACTAGGTGGAAAACCTTTTCAACAAGAAGTACGCCTCATTCTCCTATAATTCCTCCTGGTTAAAGAAATGTCTCAGTCGTTTGGACCTAAATTTCCTTAGATTCTGGAAGCTCAATTTGTGTTCTTGTCAAACCTTTTGAATGACCCCCAGGACACAAAACTGCTATGGTAAGGTCCTCCATCTGATGACTTTCTTGTTTTCAGCAAGATTAAGTTAAGTGTTTGAATGCAACCCTGGCATGGGGTGGGCAGGGGGACGTAAATAACTTGAAGTCCGAGGATCCAGGGCTCATGTGAAACCCTGCTGATAGGAGGCTGATCTCTGCCCCATCTGGCAACAGATGCAGGTAAATTGTGGGAGAATGTCTTCACAGACGTATTTCAAGCTGACGACTGCAGCCCGTTCAGTTCTCAAAAACTAGCCCTCCCCGTTTATCTGCAGGCCCACTGAGCCCTCCTCGACCCCTCAACGCCCCTCCTGCTCTCTAGCCTTCCCGAGGTGTGTCCTCCCCAGCCCTTCTCGGGGCCCCTCACTCCGGAGCCAGGAGCTGTAGCTTGGCATCGTCGACCACCTGTCGGCTGGACCGGGGTGTCCTCTGCCGCGTCGGCTCCCACGAAAGCGCTAAGAGGGTTTAAACAGTTTCGGACTTCGCGGCTGTTCTTTCTTGAAACAGGGCAAGGAGGTAATAGGGGCGCGTCTTGTTCACACCAGCGCTTTCCAGCTAGTCCCAACTTCACACTCTCCACTTTCCAAACTCTCAGGACCCGCCACAAGGCAAAGCTTGGCACTCCTACTCTACTGGCCCAAAAGATTGAAGACCCTCAGGGGGCGCCTGCCAGACCTAGTAAGGATGTCAACTCCTAAGCTCCGAGAACGCAGGAGCGCGCGCAAAGCCCCTGCTCTGTCCTCCCCACCTCGGCAGTCACCAACCTGTACCCCCGAGGCCGCCCCTGTAGGCTCACGGTGTGCCCATTGCATAACGCGCCCCTCGCCCCACCCCCACGCCGCCAGCCCCACCGCCCTGCCCAGTGCCCCCGCCAGCGCCCCGAGCCGGTCCCCCAATACTTACATCATCCCACTTGACGAATTTGGTGCCCTTCTTCAGGCTGTCGGACACACACACGGGCTTGAGTTGCAAAGCGTGCACTCCGGGCTGAGCCCCGGCCATCTGGGCTCATCGGGGCTCCGGGCGGCCCGGAAGATCGCGGCAGGGACGGGGCGCTGGGCACGGGCTGCTCTCTCTGCTCCAGAGGCTCTCGACTCTGTTCCCCCGCCGGCCTCCCCCGGCCTCCTGGCCTCCACACCTCCTCCGGCGCGGCTCAGCAAGCGGGACACGCGGGGGCCAGTCGCCCGGCCATGCCTCGGGCGGGACGCGGGGTCGGGCGCCCGCGGTGGTTGCGGAGCCTCGGAAGGCGAGGAGAAGCCGAGCTTGGCAGCCTAGGCTTCCAGCCGCCGCCGGATACTGCTCCTGAGCCGCCGCCGCCTCCAAGCGCACCATTCAGCACATCCTCTATACACAGAGGGAGAAAGCGAGTGACACACGCTCGCCTCCCCTCATCTCCCTCCTCCCTTCTCCCTCCTCCCTCCTCCTACCCCCACCCTTCCCCGCCACCCGCGCGCGGCTCGGTCCCTCCTTCCCTCGGCGGCTTCCAGCACAACTCTGCGCACTGGGTCAGGCTCCGGGAAGCGGGGCCGCAGCGGCACCTTTCGGCTCCTGGGCCCCACTGCAGTCAAAACCTGTGCCGCCGGCACGCACTCTGAGCATGCCCGACGCCCGGGTTGTAGGGGTGCCAGGGGGTGTCCAGCAGCCTACTGTGCCTGAGATTTCCTGGGGAACTTGGGCGGGACCCTGGGAATGTGTTTGGATCCAAATTTAGTGGGAAGAGGAGCCTTCGGAAGTGATTAGAGAGTCAACCCACAGTTTTCCCTTCTAGCTGGAGCTCTCCAGCACTGGCCGCAAACTACCTTTTTGAAAAGACAATTGTTATTTATTAGTAGAGAAGAGAGCAATTGAGAGGCTTGGTGTGAGAGCTCTTTGGGGAAATCTCTCTGCGCCTGAGAGTTAGCAGCATGCTGGTTTTGAAGCCTAGGCAAGCGGTTACGTTGTGCTTTTAAGATAGAAAGCCCATCCTCAGAGAAGCAACGGTTTTATTTCTCAGGGAAACAAGGCCCCATCGTGGGGCGGGACGCGGGGGGGGGGGGCGGCCAGCAGGCAGGGAGGGAGAATTTAGAAACATTCTAAATGTTTGTTTTCATTGATTCAACAAACATTTCTCAATTTTTTTTTAAAGAAAGGAATATCCCCATCAGAATGTCTAAAACTTAAAAGACTTAATTCCAGTGCTTGAGAGGATGTGGAGTAACTGGAAACCTTGTCCATTTTTGGAGAGAATATGAAATGGTAAAGCTACTTTGGAGAACAATTTCTTATAAAGTTGAACATTAGCTTATGATAAACTCGAGAACTCCTATTCCTACGTGTTTGCCCAAGAGAAATGAAAACACATGTTTACACAGGCTTGTGCAGCAATTTTCACCACTTTCTTCATAGTAGCCAAAACTAGAAACCACAAATATCAATCAACAGGTGAATGAATAAATTGTGGTATGCCCAAACAATGGAATACTATTTACAAGAAAAAGGAATGGACATCCTACAACATGGATGAGGTGAAAGAAGCTTGACACATTAGAATACATACTACATGATTCCATTAGAGGAATTTAAAATAGGCAGATTAGTATATGTTGACAGAAAGCAAGTCCATGGTTTCTTGTGACTAGGAGTACACAGGAATTGATACGGAAGGGGAACCAGGGAATTTCTGGGAGGGGTGGGTAGAAATGTTCTATATTATGTGTGTGTACTTTGTCAAAACTCATAGAACTATATGCCTAAAATTATTGTAAGTTAATTATATCACAGTAAAGTTGATTTTTAAAAACAAAAAGAAACAAAAATAAATAATGAGAGAAACGTTCCTTTCTCTTAAGTGTTTTTTTCTCCCTGTTCTGTGCTCTGGAGCTTCCAAAACCCAATGTTTATAAATTCAGTCAAAATGTTACCAAAAATCTGATGAGGAAATTGGCTATTAAATATTTCAATGCATTCAAAAAATATTTCTTGATCACCAGCTATAGATAATAGCATGGATAACCTGGTTAACACAGCCCCTTACTCCTGCTCTTTGGGGGCCCTTGCCTTGTCCTTCGAAAATACTAGCTATGATCTCTTTAAGAACTTGCTTTTTTCATTTTGATCACATGCCCCTAAACTAAGAACTGAGTGTACTGTCCATAGGCCTAACCAGCAGCCTTGGCTTGCTAGCACGGGAGGAAACATTCTTACATCGCTTTTCTTTATGCTAGAGGACTGCAACAAAACTCTACTTCCGGGCTTCCTGGTCTTCCCAATTGTCCTTACAACTGATTCTACAAGAGGTGTTCTTTCTCTTCTCTTTCCTTTTCTTTTCTTTCTTTCCCCCACAATCTCCCAGTTATCTGCTCTAAAGATTATTGGTCAAATAGGTTTTATGCACCAATGTTGCTAACGAAAGCAAGACAGAAAAGGGATGTGCCCTCTAGAAGAGGAATTTGGAGGACGAGAAATGGGCTCCAGCTAAATGAAAAAGTCATTTGAGCCTCTTCATGGGGGCTTATTGCATCATTGTTCTATGTTCCTTGCCCTGTCTGTATCCACACATTTTTCCAAGAGACCTTGCAGTATTCAACTAGACACCCTGTATATTTATTCATCCCATTGATGTTGGACAATATGACTTGCTTAGGTCAATGGGAATTTAGAAGATGTGTCATGAGAAAAGGCTTGAAATATGCTTGTGAGGTTTGGCTTACCTTCCTGGATTTCTTGTCATTGCCATGAGATAAACACATCTCAGGGAATGACATGCGGCAGACCTAGGCCCAATCTGCTGCTTGCATGCAAATATAACAGAATCCATCCTAGGCCTGCTAGAACTCAGCCAACCTGCAGACTTATGAGCAGGAGAATAAATGCTAATTGTTGAATGACACAGAGATGCGGGGTCATTTGTTACGTAGCATTTTTGTGGCAATAGCTCGTTGAGTAACTCATATAGTATTCTTGATTCTTACCAGCTGTTGCTGCGAATGAGAATGTAAGAAGGAGACTAAAGCTGTATAATTCTGAACATTGTTCATCTTCAAGACAAATATGGGCTGTGAGAGCTTCTTTTGCCAGCAAAAGGATGCAGTTTGATCTAAGAGGACTGCGAGATAAAACCTTTCAAAATGTAGGACGAGGCTTGAGGTAGCTTCATTCAACTCTCTTGTTTTCCCTACTTCTGGTTAAGAATACAAGAAAGAAACATTTTTAAAGTGTGGGAATTTTTGCCGTGCAACGGGACCTGTAAGAACATCCAAAATTATGTGTGCCAGGCCTATGATCCATCAAATTCAATGCTCTGCTCTGTTTTAAAACAATAGAAAGGTCTGTTTTTCATGAGAGCAGAGAATTGCCGTCTGGAATGCCAGCCTCAGGGAGATGGCAAAACTGACCTTTATTAACTAAGTACTCACCAAGCCAGAGCACTAAGCTAAGTACTTCCCAGACACTCAGTAACATAACACCCTCCCATCCTCTCTTTTATGAAAATAAACTCTGATTTGGTTCAGGTGGCAATGGTGCTGAGTAAAGGTGGCTCCTCCCTCTTCCCAGGGAATGACTTATCATTGGTCTACTATAGCAATTTTTCAAACATTTTCATTTCATGGCAAATATAGACTAATTACTAAAATTCTGTGGTAACCCCAAAATATATATTTTTGCCAATGTGAAAAAAATAGGTGTAATTGTGATTGATTTACAAAAGCAATAATAGTAACAATTACCTACTCTTTTTATTCCAAAGTGACTTTTTAAAAAATCTCGTGCCTGTTTTTGTATTTAAGGATCTCTGGTACCAAGAACTAACCAATCACACATAACCTTATTGTGCAGCATGACCAATAAGGTATAACTCTATTATATAAGTTACATTATAGGTGACATAATAGAGTTACATCTTATTGGTCATGTCCAGAAAGTATCCAACCACATAATATGAAAAATAGACATTTATTGAAGAATATACAAGATACAAGAAACATTATACATAGGACAATGATGTCTCAGTCCCCTTCAAAGGAAGCACCTTGGGACCTCATACAGTTCTCCCAATAGCCATCAGCTGCCCTGTCGTATTTTCCTGAATCTCATTGATGGTGTGAAATCTCTTCCCATTTAAAGGTGACTTGAGTTTTGGGAAAAGCCAGAGGTCACAGGACACCAAATCTGGCCTGTAGGGGGGCTGAGTCACCTGGGTGACTCGATGTTTCGCAAAAAAAACCCTGCAGGAGATGTGATGCACAAGCGGGTGCATTGTCATGATGAAGCTGCCCATTACCGGTTGCCCATAGCTGTGGCCTTCTGAATCATCCCAACAGTTCCTATGGAGGAATGTTCAAGCTTAATGCAAAATTTGATGCAGATTCATTGCTCTACTCGTTCAGTCATTTTGAATGCGATGGCTACACATGCTCACTCAATGGCATCTACCACCCCCACTGACTAGTACAGTGAAGTTATTATTCACACAGGCACATTCCAGTCCACTATCCTTGGCTGCCAGGTTACATCCATGTTGCGCAAACCATTCGCACATTAATAATGGCTGGACTTTTTCTGGACAGACCTCATATTTATAGTTCCAGACAGAACATTCACACCGGATGGCTATTGTTGCATTTGCTGTTGTCATTTTTTTTTTTATTTGACAATCTAAGAGAAAAGAGCTGTCAGTTATTGCATGTTTTAAAAATTCTTGCTGCACATTGGTTGAAAATTGCTGGTCTATTGGTCTAAACCAATTATTATAGAATCTCATTCTCTTTTGTCTATGATTGGTTTAGGAGGTAGTTAAGGAACCCACATCTGGCCAGTGCAATAAAGGAGATGGGGCTTCAGGGAAATACTTTCTCCATCGCTCTCTTTCTCTCTCTTTCTTTCTCTCTCTCCCCTCTTCTCCCTCTTTCTTGCTGTGTAAAGAAAATATCCAAGCAGAAAGATGCAAAGAGCTTTAGTTCTTCATTAGATTGTTAACCTTCTGAAACCACCTTGAGACTTCCTGATAGGTGAGGCAATAAAAGTATTTATTGTTTAAGCCTTATTGTTACTCTCCACTAATCTGGTGGACAATGTTATTATCTCCCATTTTACTAATCATAATACAAACATAGAAAGGTGAATTAACCTGCTCAAAGTCACACAATTGAGACCTCTGACTTTAGAACTTACCTCTTAACCACAATGCTAGGCACTTCTAGATCTAACTCGGATCTGAGTAGTTTCTCCCTACTTTAAACTACAATATAATATAAATATTCCCAATTGCCCTAGAAAGCGGATTGTGTGATATGTAGCCCAGTCTCATCAGTTCACAGCTCTCTTCAGGCCTGCTACAGTGGAAAGGACAGGGGCCCTGATGTGAACAGACATAACTTTCTAACAGCCGTTTCTACCAATTACTAGCTATGAGTCATTGAGAAAGTCTCCTACCCATTCTGAAATATAACACCCTAATACAAAAGTGTTAATAGATAAGGAATAATGATGATGAAAGTGTATTATGTGTCAGGCACTGTTCTAAGGGTTTTACACTTTTAATGCATTAATCCTTGCTTTAACCCCATGAACTGGGTTACTATTGTCATCTCCATGTTATAGTGAGGGAAACTGAGTCAGGAAAGAATTAAAAGCTTATCCAAGATTTTCCAGCTAATAAGTAAAAACTAGAATTCAAACTCAGGCAGTTTGGCCCTAGAGCCAGCATATTTAATCACAACATACCATCTTGAAGAATTATTATAAAAATCAAATGAAATAATGTATGTAAGCCTCTGTCATAAAATGCTAATCAATATTAGTTAATGCATTTTTAATTATTCTAAAATTGCACTCTATTGCCTCTATGTGTCCTAAAATAACTTTTCTTATGTGCAGTATTTGAAGACAGCATCCTTATTCTGTAGTCTGTGATTTAGTCAACTTCTTTGCCTGCATTGATTCTACAAACTTTAATCAACCCATTTTCATCTCTAAACTTTTAGAATTCAAAAGCTCTTTTCCATTATGAATAAATGAGCTCTAATTGCAGTTAGGCATCAGGCTTCCTCTAACTCTATCCTTTTTGAAATAACAGATATGGAGAAAAACAGCCTAGAACCAGCTTTATTTTAACTACATCTGGGTTACATTAAATAACCTTTGGCACATCGAACCTTCCACGTGCACTGCTCCATACTCTTTCCCTACGTGGCTGTCTGAAATGAAGATGATCCCTATGGTGACCTCGGGGGTCATGCACTGAAGAAGAGTGAAGGTCATCCTCATCACTTGTTCACCTGCCCGGTACAGTTCATGAACAAGGAATATACTTTTAGAGAATTTAAGCTAAGAAATGAATGTCATTAGCATCGTTATTATCATCACTACACTTCACATCAATATACAATATAATGTTGATGCATCTCAGATGTTAAATAAGAACATACATCATGATGAAATTGCCAAGTTCTGACTCAGTGAGATCTGTTATCAAGTAAAACAAGTAAAACATTAAATAGGCAGAGGTTCAAAAGAAGACAACTTAAAATTACCACCAGCACAGAAAAGAGCTATATTTTTTTTTCCCTCTCTGGAGGCTCTTATTTAAACCCTTTCTTAATAGCACAATACATTTTCTCTAAATTCTAACACACAAAAGAAAAAAGCTTTTAGATTACTTTAGTTATGCTCCAAAAATGGAGGGGGGGTTTTCTTCTTGAAAAACAAGAAAAATGACCTGCTATTCTTCTAACCTCTATTTTACCCTTCATTTAAAGCAAATTCTTTCATTGAAATCTGACTCATTGCCTTAAACACTATTTTGAAAAAAACAGTTTGGAAACCCAAATCCAAAAATGTTTAAGGACAGACACTGTCAGCAGAATCCAGATTTCACAGAATATGCCGGTGTTGGGGAGTAAGGACCTTGGAAACAGTGCCTCAGACTAATAATAAGCACTGAGGAAAAACTCTTCACCTCATCTTGTTTCCCTCCCGCCGTTCTCCAGACCCTCCCGCCCAGAGAATGTGATGCATAAGTGTCAAGGTATAATAACAGGAACAGAGATATACTTTTCTTGTTCTATAAAAGTGAATGTCAACAAACCCCTAATCTTCTTTCACTTCAAATTAACCACCAACATTGTGTCTCTAGTGATATCTCAACAGAATTTAAAGGAAATTTATGTTTATTTTTTAGCTTTTGAACACCACGAATGGACCACATGTTTAAAAAAGATCTTCTGGCTATTGACTGGTTTTAGGTAATAATCCCCTTCCTAATTAAACTGAAGTTAACGTCTGCTATTGTTTTTTCCACATTAACAATTTTGTACCTCTTTTTCTTATACAAAAAATTCAGTCACCATCTACTACTACAGTAACAGTTATCAAATATGGATAGCGATCTTTGATTCTCAGGGCCTTTAACAAACAGGGATGTGACTTTGTTTCAGATCAGGACTTCTTTTTTCTGGCATTCTCTCATTTCACTTTAGTTGCTCCACCGAGGTCAAAGAGCAAACTCTTGGACTGGTTATAACTATTCATATTATTATTTAAAACATAAAAAGGCAGTGGAGGAAAGCTGCTTTTCAAGCAGGCCCTGTAAGAGGGACTTTTGTTGCCTGTCCTATAGCCATTCTCCCAGAGTCAATTACCAGTAGGACTCTGTTGTTTCAAAGCCTCAGGAGTTTTCTGGGGAAAATTCGGAACTGGCCCCCTTACATAGACGGGAGCAAGAGCATGAAGAAGGAGGCAGAACACTTCAGATGAGTAGGTGGCCGTTTTAATAAACAGTAGACCTTGCATAGGAAGCTTGTCTTGGCAAGCAAATCTCCACACCTGCCCTCCAGATTCTTAAAAGTTTATACATTAATGAGGTTCAGTCACTTTACCAGGGCTGATGGTCGATAGTCACAACAACACATTGCTCTCTCAAGGCTACAAATTTGAACACAGCTCCCACAGTGGGAATGGTGCATAGAACATGCATACATCCCAAGGGCGAGGGTGGGGTGAGGAGCCTCTGATTGCCCGGGTTCAGCTTGTGGGTCAAACCAGAGGCCACATCCTCTTGATGAACTCCTTCAACAACTCTAGTTTAATTTGAAATAACAATGTTCTTTGTTCATCATCTCTCCTTCCTCTTTCTTGCTCCATGGAATTCTTACTTGATGGCTGAAGTCTCTGCCATGAGGTGACCCTGAGAATGGAAGGCAGGAGCTAGGCCGATAGAGCAGAAACAGGGAAGTCATTGGTTCTTCCAACCATCACATCACCCTGGAACACTTATCTTTTAAATGAGAAAAAAAATAAGTTTCTATATTTTTTAACCTCTATAATTTGGGAGTTTTAAGCCTATACAGCCATAACTAACCCTAACTAATACAGAAGCAAACACCAAACACTCAGGTGACTTCTAGTGCTATTGTTTTTTCTACATCTGTTCTCCAATGGCCTTCAATGCTCTCAATGCTCTGTGCCAGCAGGTTAGATGAAGTCTTTTGTTTTTTCCATTTTTCCATGTATTTCCCCTGAAGAAAATGCTGGTTCTCAGTCATTCCAAGTATTCAGAACCAGTATAGAAACACTGGTTTTCATGAAAAAGAATTGTACTTAATGTATCTGGGAGGGTAAATCATGAGGGAACTAGCACAATGATGCATTTTAATAAAAATAAGCCCCAATGCTACTGTAGTAGTGAAATAATTAGAAATAAATGTTGCCAGGTATGTCAATCTATGATGATTTACAGACTGTGAAATTTTGCTTTTTCTCACTTGAATACCATCTTTTATGTTAATGGTGACATTCTAATATGCTAGGGAATTTTCATTTTTCATCTAACTAAAATAACATAACTCAAAGGAGAGAAATATATTTCAGTGTTCAGATTTTAAAGACTGAAGTAAATAAATAATCCCATTATCACTGTGACCCCAGCTTAATAATGCCAAAACTAGTAATAGAGATAAAAATAACATTGAGCGGGAATTTTTCATTCACAAGAAAGTACCACTTTAGGCTCACTTTAATATAAGATATGCAATAATTCTACTTCGAATAATACTATGTGAAGATAGTAGTGCTATCTCTTCTTACTTATTCAAATTAATTTATTAGAGAACATATAATTTTTAGTTCTATGCAAAGATGGACAGACATGTTAAGTAAAGGCCAGAGAGTAAATATTTTAGGCTTTACAGGCCTCAGGGTTTCTATCACAACTCCATCATTGTAGACTGAAAACAGCCATAGATCAAAAAAAAAAACAAAAAAAAAAACCACACATAGTCAGTGTACCAGTAAAACTTTATTAACAAAAACAGGTAGCAGGCTAGATTTGGCTGGCAAGCTGCAGTTTGCAAACCTCTGTTTTCTATAAGAGAATATAAGCACAATACCTCTTAACCTTTCCCTTAAACTAATTGAGCATGTATTGTCTCATAAGTTTATCATTTCTTTATTTTTCTGTGGCGCAGAAAGGGTAGCTTTAATTAATTCCACTAGTGTACTATAAACAAATAAGCCCACATACTACAGCAGATCTGAAGCAGAATATGTTTTATATATGAAGACAGACAACTCTCTGAACTAGGTGGTAAATACAAATCAGTACAAAATTTTGGCCTGAAATAACACCACAGCAAACAAAAACAGCCTGGCAAGAGCAAAACCTGACAATAAAGAAAAATCTAAGGAAATCACCTAGCAAAATATATATTCTCTATAAAATAATTTTTGGTGTATCTGATTTATAACTATTCAAATTAATCTTTCCTGCAAATATGTGAGAAATTCAGTTATTAAAAAAGTATTTCTCATTTGCATTGTTTTTTATAAATGAAATATAAAACTGCACCAAGCAAATACAGATAAAGCCTAGCTTTCATTAAATATGGCTAATATACGGTCTCTAGGATTTCTCTTTAACTCCATATTTGCCCAAACATAGTATAGTAATTCAAATGATGTTAATTGACTTCCCACTCTGTAATAGGCAATCTATGGAATCCTAAAATTAGTTGTCTCTCTTTATGCCAATATATGAGGTCTGTCCGGAAAAAGTCCAGCCATTGTTAATACAACGAGAATCGTTTGTGCAACATCAGTGTAACCTGGTAGCCAAGAAGAGTGGGATGGAATGCGCATGTGTGAATGATGATGGCTTCACTGTTGTAGTCATCAGGGGCGGTAGCCGCTGCAGAGTGAGCATGTGTACTGTGTGGCCATTGTATTCAAAGTGGCTGAGCAAGTAGAGCAATGAATCTGCATCATATTTTGCATTAGGCCTGATCATTACTCTGTGGAAACTAGTCAGATGATTCAGAAAGCCACTGCTATGGGCAACAGGTGATTGGCAGCTTTACCATGAATGACAACGTGCCCACTGAGGCATTACATCTCATGCAGATGCAGAGTGTTTTTGGCTCAACATCAAATCACCCAGGTGACTCAGCCTCCCTACAGCCTAGATTTGGTGCCCTGCAACTTCTGGCTTTTCCCAAAATGAAAGTCACCTTTGACAGGGAAGAGATTTCAGACCATTGATACAATTCAGGAAAATATCACAGGGTAGCTGATGGTGATTGGGAGAACTATGAGAGGTCCCAAGGTGCCTGCTTTGAAGGGGACTGAAGTGTCATTGTCCTATGTACAATGTTTCTTGTATCTTGTATCTTCTTCAATAAATGTCTCTATTTTTCATAGTACCTGGATGGATACTTTCTGGACATACCTTGTATGAAAGCTAGCAATGTAGTAAATGAGAAGCTTATGGCATCATTTATCACTTTGCTATTCAATGTGAGGTCCACATACCAGCAGTATCAACATCACTTGGATGCTTGTTAAAAATACAGATTCATGGGCCCTATCTCAGGTCTATTGTATCAGGGGGTACATTTTAGACAAAAGCTGAAGGGATTGGTGTGTGAACTGAAGTTGAGAAGCATCTGTGTAGTGTATTAATTCCATTATCAAGAAAGTGATTTTTCTAATGTCCTGGAGTCCTGGTTCCAACTTCCTTAGGATCTAATTTCTTTTTTTTTTTTTTTAATTAATTTATTTACTTTTTAAATACATTTGTCTCTGCCTTCCCCCCACCTCTTTCCCTTGCCCCCTCTCACCTACCCTCCTCAGGATCTAATTTCTTATCAAGAAACTCCTTGGCATTGAGGAGGATCCAACTATTTTATTATATGTAAAATGATTACAGTACTTTCACTTCCTGTGATGTGTATTTCTAACAAAATAGCTGAAGCCACATGCTGAACTTTGATGGACTGCTGAATTTGGGCAAAAAATCCATGTTGATTCCACTCTCAGTGGTAACATACCAACCAGCTAGTTACTCATGTCTGAATATATTTTTATGTGTTATGATAGAAAACTAAGATGAAGCAAATGAAAAAGCTAAAATACTGCTTAAATAACTTCTATACTCAGAGAATTCATGTGTCTGAATGCCTTCCCTCTTTTTCATCCCTGAATGTTGAGAGAACTGATTTTTGTCCTCATAGTACAATCACCAATGTTCCTTGGAAAAAGGTACTACATGATCCTAAGTTGTTTTATTTGCTACTTAAATATTTAAATATTTAGATAATCTATTTACATAATTATTTGTCTCCATTGTATTTCATTTTAATCTCTCATTTAGTAAAAGATGTTTATAAATTATGATGGGACCAATTATTGTCTTTGTTTTTGAGAGCATATATCTTTTAGTAATAAAATATAACTTGTATTTATATATTTTACACTGTATAGCCTATTGCTTCTAAGCTAACATCCTATACAGCATGTTACAAGACAATACAAGATTAAATCAAGCACGAGAGAAAATGATGCAATGAAAAGACATGCTAGACATGATATGTGCGCGGCTGGTGCTGCATAACACGGCATGCTGTTTTACAGCAAAATTTCTTTATAAATAGGAAGAGTACACTTCAAATTAATCAAAAAAGTATAGCATAGTAAATACATAAGCCAGTAACATAGTCATCTATTATCATTATCAAATATTATGCACTGTACATAACTGTATGCACTATACTTTTATATGATGGCTGCACAGTAAGTTTGTATGCACCAGCATCACCACAAACACATAAGAAATGCATTGCACTGTGTCACCAGGACAGCTACTGGTCACTGACGATAGGAATTTTTCAGCTTTATTATAATCTTTTGGGACCACCCATCACATATGTGATCCCTCACTGACTGAAACATTGTTATTGGGTGCGTGACTGTACTTGATTTTTTTTGTTTAACCCAGAAGGGGTAGAAAAAGAAGGTTGGTCACTGCTTTTTTGTTGAGTAGCCTTAGCTGTAAAGTTGTTTGACAGGTTCTCAAGAATGTGAGATTAAATCTACAGAAAAAAATTAGACAAAGAGCTGCAGTACTCCAAAAGGGAAAAATACGCTTCACATCTTGAAAATAGTTGCTTGGTGACAGTGATGCCATCAGAAAGAGAGACAGAGAGAGAGAGAGAGTGTGTGTACGTGCGCGCGTGCATGTGTGTGTTCATGTCTCAAATCTCTCACAAGCCTGCTTAATTGGATAATATTTATCTTCATTTTTCAAAACATTGAACCAGTAACAGCAGTGTCATAGATACATTGTTTTTAACATTTAAAGTTTATTTTCATCAAATTATACCAACACTTAGTTTGTAAGTGATGACTAAAATCCTTAAAAGCTTCTTATAAGTAGAAGCAATTCCTGTCCAAACCCACCAAATTTGTTTCCTTTAGTATACAAATACTTTTAATTATTTTCCTTGATTCTTTAGGCATTTAAGCCCATGTCATTAAATAATATGTTTATATTACTACTTACTGATTCGCACAGTTCACTGTTGACTTGTCAATAGAGAGCATGAGTAATTTGCTTTTTTCAATATTCTTCATCTTTCCCTTACCCTCAATATCTCAACATGGATGCAAATTTATTTTAATTTTGGTTATTACTGTATTTCATATTTGCATGTTATTGCTGTATAAACCTGAATATACTTTGAAAGCTGTCAATTTCTCTAAGTGCGTTACTGCTATGTTTTATAATACCTAACCTCCTCCTTAGACATCCCCATAAGCAGGCAGCTGCCTCTGCCGCATTCTGAAATATCTAACAATCAGTGGGGTTATAGCCACTGTTTTCTTAATTATCTAATTTTACATTTTCTGTAGTGATTTAAGTAATTTCACTCTAACTATCTGATTTTTACTTTCCCAATAATGTCTTTTAATTGTTTTCTCCATATTCAACATTTATACAAGTAAAAAATGTTGTTAACAAAGGAAAATAAAAAAAAATTATGGTTATTGATCTAAATTTCTCTTTGAAGCTTCATGTTTTAATGAAGAGATAGTCCACAGCTGCAGAAGCAAAGAGTTGTAAATACCTCAAGCTCCCCTCTACAGCACACATGCACTTTTTAGTGATTAATGATACAAGTATATATGCTATAAAACTGACCTTTGTATTAAGGCCCGTATTTTATAATATGATTAAATAAAGTTAACTCTCCTGACCTCTAAAAATGCAAGTAAATGAGATGGAACTTTTCAGGCAATGACATGTTTATTTTGTAAATTAAATCCAATATGTAAAATAAATAGCAGCTTAAGAATTATCCTGTTATAAGAGTGGCTGAGAAGGGTGTCACACCGCCAGTTACTGCATATGATTTGATTGTTCAAGTGGCACAAATGGGATGTTTCAGATATTAGAAAAGGTATGTCAGCCAAACTTGTACATTCATAAAAATAGTTGGCATGTCTTGTAGATCCCTCTAAGTACAAATTTGGCTTGCTCTATGCAGGCTGCTTGTCATACTGGCATGCTGGTAAAGCAATCCAAATTTTTAAAGCTTTGCAGATGTTTATAAACCCTTAACTATTTCTCATAAGAAAATTCAAGTAGTGTAGTGTGGTAGGCTAAATTCAAAATTGACCCGAGTTCCCTACCTCTCTGTAGCCATACCATTTGCAACATGATTACACAACTTCTTCTATCCGGCAGTAGAGACTTTGCCTACTTACTACTCAACTCTGAGCTGTGTTGTGACTCCGTTTGTCCAGGAGAGTGGTGCAAAAGTGGCAACATGGCGATTCTAAGCCTTAGCCTCAACCATGTCCAGCCACCATGAGAATAAGCCCTGGCTTGCCTGCTGGAGGGATGTCAGAAACCAATGAAGTAAAGCTTAGTCATTCCAGCTGAGCCCATCCTAGACAAACTTAGAGCCACCTCACCCTCAAGTATGTGATAGAACCCAGCAAAGGTCAACAAAGTTGCCTCCCAGCCTACAGCAGGCTGCAGTCAGAAATGTTTCCAATCAATAGCGGAAATCCTGTCCAGTTGACCCACATGCTTATAAGCAATCATAAATGTCTGCTGTTTTAAACCACTAGATTTTGGAGTGATTTATAGCACAGCATTTTAGCAGCAATAGATAAATGATACAAATATGGATGTCCCTAACTATTAAACCAAAATCTTACTAAATGTATAGAAGACTTTTATTTAAAAATCAGTTCTTTAACATTCTTTCTCTGCAAATTCAGGGTTTCTTCCACTTGACCAAAGTTATTCAGGTCATGACTTTCAAATTTTCTTTATAAAAACCCTAAAAATTCCATTGTCACAGATTAGAATTCTGACTCTACTATTAGTCAAGAGTAACAAAACAATGTTTACATAACATGAAAATAAATTAACGTATCAAATGTTATGACTCATCATCTATACTACCCTAAGGAGTAACTTTCATTTTAATGACACTTGATTTTTTTTTTACGTGTTTATTCTTTTAGTTCCAGAGAACATTCAGGATGTATTTTATCATCCCAATTGCTCATGCAGGAAATCTGAATCTTAAAACCAATGTGACCTTTTTATTTTTATGCAACTTTTCATGAAATAAAGCACCTTTCCTCTAGTTCAATTAAGACACGCTACTTCATGAGTCCCATAAACTGTTGTGGAGCAAACAAAAGACAATGTAAACAACTTTCAAATATTTAATAATAATTTATTTGTTTGATAGCTATATGTTATGTGTTTATACTTTATTATTACATAGTACTTCAGAGATTTCAATACCCTGAGGATATAGGAAGAGAAGTTCAATGTCTCTTTCTATAGGTGGAAATGCCAGAGTTTAGGGAGGTTAATGAGTTCACCACCATCATACAATGATGGAACCAGATGTGGTTCATCCCAGATTTTAGACACCAACACCGGAAGCCTTTTGTTTAAAATAGATTTATTCAGGTAATTTTTAAAATATTCTGGGTGTACATGTTGCACACCAATAGAGCTGAGATCATCATGGCCCAAGAGGAAAAGCCACGCCAAGTCAGTTAAAAGGGAGACTCCTGCTGGCTTAGCCAGGCTGAGCAGTCTTGAGACTTTGCAAGTTAGGACTCGCTCAGACACACCACACAGAAGACTCTGTTCATGAATAAATAGACTGAATTGATTCATTGGCTTCTGTTCGGTGTGTGGCTTGGAGTTCATAGAACAGTCTTTGAATTAGTATTTTGTTCTCTAAAAAAGGAGGGGTAACTACCCTGTCACATTCAATTAATGAAGAATATCCTTTGATACTAACATTATGAATAGATTGAGCCTGTACTTTTATGCAAAGGATATGCCAGTTGTTCTCTAGAATAACTTGGATACAAATTACACAGCCTGCCACTCTCTGGAGCTCAGGACTATAGCCACAATTGACAGTTGCACATAGTAAGAGTGACGAGTTAAACCACGGACCCCATCTGCGAATGCTTCTTGACAAGAACAAGTTACTCTTCCAAAGACTGGCAGGAGCTCTGTCCGCACATCAGGTCCTTCCAAGAATATCAACTTCCTCCATCTCCTGTCAAGCACAGGATAAGTACTCAAGTGAATCTTTACTTCTGGCACTTAAACCTTGGGATAGCAAACTCTCCCTGTTAGATGTCTTCTGTTAAAACCCCCTCTCCCTCTTGCAGATACATTCTGTACTCTTTTCCATTCTACTTTTTGCTCTGGCATCTAGGATGCTATCTTGGATGGATTTATCATCAGAAGTATCATGCTCTCTTGTCTTGAAGTTGGCTTCAACCATGGGGCACACCAGGATGAGATGAGAGAAGGAAAGGAGGGTAAAGTGAGGGTATTAATTTTCCTGGCTTCTTGTCTACTAGATCTGTGTAAGTTAGTTGGTTCCATCTACTGAGGACCCCAGCTCCAATCAACTTGCACTTACAACTCTCTCCATGAGTTTTGGGAATACTTCTTATTACTTCTTTAAGCCTGAGAATAGTGGCAGCTCCCTGCTGTTATTATTAGACCCAGGATTCTGCACTATCCATTGTTTTCCTCCTTAACCTTTACAGTAGTCCCTTTATTAACCTTCCTCAGTTATTCAGTGTAAGTGTGTCATCTGCTTCCTGCTGGGACCCCTGACACATATTTTGTTGGATGGCATCTCACTAGACCCACTCAAGGTTATTGTGTTCATTTATTTAAAAGCACACATAACATGATAATTGCATTTTAATAAGCAGTCTACACACTATATTGAAAAACATAAGAACTTGTTTTTTACCCCAGTGATATGTGACTTAACTGCATGATCACAAGCAATTAAATTTTATTTTAGTTTTTTTGTCATCTGATATATGCCAGACACTAAGACTTAAGAGTGCAAAAATAAATAATACAAGATACCATCCTCATATAGCTCATAATCTTAACAAGTAAGGTAGAGACATAAGTAAAGACCTCTAATACAATATGATAAAGGCTATATGGTAGTTTATATGAAAATTCAATGTTCTTGTGTGGCAAATGAACACAGTGATATCTGTCTTGCCAATTTACAAGATGAGAAAACAAGTCATTAGATGATACAGGTGAAAATATTCTGACATATTTAAGAATATTCAACAATAGTTATTAGTAGAGATATCACTATCATGTTATTAACATGTTATTATGTTACTGGCTTTACTGCTTACCCTTTTAAAATGAATTAATTATAATGTTTGCTCATCTATGGCATTATCAGCAGCTTAGGTATTATTCCTCACCGGGAAAATTTTTGTCCAGCATGAGTTTAAAGAAATAAGTAAGTATCTTGAACATCTAATCTTGTGAATTTAATCTTATCCTCAGCAAGCAGTATTTATGGTAGACTATAAAAATTAAATCACAGTGTCAGTGGAATTCTGTTGGTTCCATTGAGCCATAAATAACTGCCCAGATAGGAGTTTGAAGATACTGCTTCATCTAATTTAAAAAGCAATTAATAAAATAGTTTACTGGTTGCACTCAGGTGGCTTTCCTTGAATATAAATGATATTCCATATCTTTATCTAACCTCCAAACTGAAAGTATCTGATTAAAAAATGAGGATCAACGTTTTCCTCAAAACGATTACGTCTGGTGAACAATTTTTGTCTCTCTTTTCTTTCAGCCACAGAAATCTCTTTTTTATTTTATGGGACTTTATTTTTTGTAATTTAGATGAGGCTGCACATTTTTACATCATTCCATCTTGGGAACATGTGACCCAGGTCTGCAAAATCAGTTCATCCTAAACACTTGGCCACAGGCTTGGATTAGGATTGGTCCTGTGACCCAAGGGAGGCCAATCAGAATCTTCACTGAAACTATTTTACTGCAACTGCGACAAGTTGGAAAGAATCCCATGTATCACTGAGACTGGTAACCTGACAGAATGGCCATCTTGCTCACCGTGAGGAGAGAACCCATGCAAAAGAGAGAATGAGATAGATGATTCATCTATAAATCAAGACAGACGTACCCATGAGCTTTTCAGTTACATCAGCAGAAAAAGAAAGAAGTCTTTTCTTTGCTTAAACTAATTTGATTTAAGTATCTGGCACTGACAATCAAGTCTTGATTGTTGCATATTGCCATGTAGCTTAAAATACAAATGACTGAATGAATTCAAGATTAGGATTCACCTTTTCTCTTAAGAAAATTTGAGGAAAAAGAACTTAGAAATATATTCTAATTACTATTTTCAGAGCCGTATATGATAATTTTGCAAGTGTAAAACAAAAACAGGGAGCTATGATTTGGGAACAAGAAAAAAAAAAGGAATCTAAAAAGGATTCTTGTAAATTTGAAGTATAATTACAGAATAAAATGTCAAGTTGAGGTGCTCGATGAAAAAAATCATTTACTTTTCCAGTACATAAAATTATTCATTCAGTCAATGAATATAATTTACGTTCCTGCTATGTGCCTGGGTCTGATACTATATAGTAGGTGCTGGGGTTCCACTTGTGGAAATAGACATAGGCTCCTGTGTCCAGAAGATCAAGCCACAGAGGTACCAAAGGCAGATCATGTAGGGTTTAACTATTGCAAGGACTTTGTTCTGCTCTCAGAGAAATGGGGAGCCACTGCATTTTTTTGAGTCAGAATATCACAGTTTGCTCACTCTGGCTACTATTTTAGGAAGAGATTATGACTAAAAGAGAAGAGACTAAAAGCACAAATAGAAATAAAAAGAGAAAAAATATTTTAAAGAATAGTTTAAATCATCAAGGGAGAGTAAGTTTAGGGGATATAGCATCCACACAATAGAAGTTCCAGAGACAGGATTCAGGACTGGCCGAAATACTCACAGAAATTATAACAACAAATTTCCCATCGCCAAATTAAAACATAAGGCTTCTGCGTAAAAGCCTCACTGAAAATCGGATAAATGAAAAAATCCACTTCTAAAATCAATTAAAGAACAACAACAATAAGAGCCCATAAGAGGAAAAGAGGAAAAACACTGATAAGGTGATTTCCTAAGAAATTGTAAAAAGAGTGACATCAGATTTCTCATCAGTAACAACAGATGCCAGAAGATGATATAACAATGTCTCCCAAGTTTGGAGGACAAATTATTTGATAATTTTGCAAGTGTAAAACTAAGAATTCCAACTCAGTTCAACTACCAATCAAGGGAGTATAAGGGGAAAAATGAAGGATGGTTGCTGACATGAAAAGATTAAAATAGATCTTCTGCAAATTCTACTTGAGGGTGTACCTCAGTCAAATACAGAAAAAAATAAAGAACGTTGAGGACATTGGAAGCAAGAAAAGAATAAGAACCATGAATAAGTATATTATTTAAAATCATAAAGATAACCAATGAAATAACTAATAATTAAAACAAATCTAACAAAAGTTGAAAAGGGAAGGAAGTAAATAGGAAAGAGGCAGAAATGAAATAAATTACTTGTCTTAATTAATGCCAATAAACAGTTTAAAGTTTGCAAAAGGAAATATAAAAGTAACATAATTACTTAAAATTAAAGAAAACTCATAGAAGAGTTAAAAATGGTTCTCTCTGAGAAGTGGGGCTGGGCAATCAGAAAGAAGGGGAGAATTATTTGTACTTTTCATTTGTTCCATTTTATTTTAACTTTTATTTCAATATGTATCTATTATCTTTATAAGAAGTGAAGAAAAATTTTAAATTTTGGTTATCTGATTCTCATTTTCATGGAAACTTTTCTATGTGAAATATAATGAACAAAATAAACTGATGAACAAAATAGAAACAGAGGCATGGACACAGGGAACAGATTGACAGCTGTCAGGAGTGGGAGTTGGAGGGCTGGATGAAAGAAGGTAAAACGATTAAGCAAAAAAAAAAAAAAAATACACACACAGAGACAACAGTGTAGTGATAGCCAGAGGGAAAAGGCAGCGAGTGGTAGGTGGAAGTGGGCAAAGCTGAGGGGGGAGATATGGACAGAAAGAGACTTTGCCTGGGCGGTGAGCCCACAATGCAATCTGCAGATGATTTTTGTTTTTTTTTTCTATTTTTTTTCAATTTATTTTTTCAAATACATTTGTCTCTGCCTACCCCCCACCCCCTTCCCTTGCCCCCTCCCTCCCTCCTTCCCTCAGCTCTTCCCCTTTGGTTTTGTACATGAGTCCTTGCTATATGTTCCTTGACTTTCCCCTTCCCTTCCTTGTCCCCGCCCCCACCTTCCCTCTTGTCTCTGTTGGTTTCTTTTCCTTTCAGTGTTGTTGGTCTTATTTTCCTTGCATCTTTGTATTGTTGGTTAGGTTCTGCTTATAGGCGAGATCATATGGTATTTGTCTTTCGCCCCCTGGCTTATTTCGCTTAGCATAATGCTCTCCAGTTCCATCCATGCTGTCGCGAAGTTTAGTAGTTCTTTTTTTCTTTTTGCTGCGTAGTATTCCATTGTGTATATGTACCAAAATTTTTTGATCCAATCATCTACTGATGGGCATCTAGGTTGCTTCCAACACTTGGCTATTGTAAATTGTGCTGCTATGAACATTGTGTGCAGATGATGTTTTGTTGAACTGTACATTGTATGGTTTTGTTAACCAATGTCACCTCAAAAAATCAATTAAAAAAAGGAAATAAAAAAGGTAGAATGCCTTACAGAGAAATCCAAAAAACAAAATGCATGAGAGTTGTATCATATCTAATTCATGACTACAACAGTCACTGATGAACACCAGAAATGTTACGTGTTATAATGTAATGGACAGACTTGAATTGAAAAGGCTATCTACTAAAAAGACATGTCTTTCCCCCAAGGTTAAGTTGCTTCCTAGAATACAATAGGTAAGTAGGTCAGACATAACTAGTTACCTGAGCTAATAACAAATTTTAAATTCTGTAAATAGTTTGTGAGGTTGCAACTAAAACAATATATACTATCCCCATCACATATTATACTTGTCTCAGCTAATTATAGAAAATAATTTCACAAAGATTAACTCAACACATTACTGAATATGTGTAATAAGAACAGGAATAGAGATCTCTTGAAAGTTCTAACTTGCCATGTGTCAGTCACTGAAAAAAAGGGAATTTGTGTATATTCCACTTTTTCAAAAACTTTATATGGTATCTGTTTTACAGATAAGAAATACCAGGCTTAGAAATAAGCCCACTAAAATATGAATAAGAGATATGAATACCACAGAGTATTGGCAGTGTGAATGTGGCAGAAACACTTTCTAATTTTCCCCACCGAATTCCAACCTAAAATGAAAGATTCATGAAATGGAACTTACCAGCAAATTTCTGGGATCTCTGTGCACTGCTTGGTGAAGCAGCTTTCAACAGGTGGGCTACTTTGGCTACCCTTGTAAATGGTCTTCTAACAACAGTAGCCTGACAAATCTCCCTAAAATTTCATGTTTCCTTTGCAGCACTTTTCTAACTGTCCTTTCTCTTTGACTGAAAATGACCCTTTTTTCTTCTGCATAAAATCCTGTCACTTAAGATCAGAAGGACTTTTGTATCCTCATGTGTTTAGTCATTGGGAACTGAAATACACTCCATGCCCCCCATACCAAGCTGTGTGTCCAGTGGGTTGCATCTTCAGGAAAAAAAGTCCATTTCGTTTTCAGAAAAGCCTTGCACCTGTGAAGCTACTGTTTATACTGGCCTTATCAGAAGCTTAGTGCTTTTTCCTCTTTTGCTATGGATTGTTCTGCAGTAACAGATTCACAGTATCATGTCATCTCGATGCCATCAGGATGGAATCCAGGCTACTGTGAGATAATTGTAGGTTCACATCCAGTCATAAGAAATAATATAGAAAGAGCCTGTGTACGTTTTATCCAATTTCCCCCAAAGATAACAACTTGGAATCAACAACACAATATCAAAACCCAGATACCGACATTGATACAGTGAAGATAGTATCAGTTCCATCGCCACAAGGATCCCTCAGGTTGTCCTTTTGTAGCCATGTCCCCTTGACCCTGACAACCACTAATCTCTTCTGCAAATATTTTCTCCCACTCTGCAACTTGTCTTTTCATCCTCTTGAAAAGAGTCTTCACAAAATTTTTTAAATTTGGTGAAGTCAAGTTTATGATAGATTATAATTTATTTTATTTTATTTTAGCTCATGGATGATTTACCTATTGCTTCAGCACCATGTGTTGAAAAGGCTGTCCTTTTCCTTCATTATATTGCTTTAGTAAATTTGTCAAAATTCCATTAGGGATATTTGTGTGGATTCTTGAAATCAAACAGACCAATTCCTCGCACTTTATTTTTTTTTCAAAAAATTGTTTTGTTATGATGAAAATATTCTGAAATGAGATTGGGGTGATAGTTTTACAACTTGATGAATGTACTGAAAAACCACTGAACTGTATATTTTTAATGGGTAAGTTTTATAGTATGTGAATTACATCTTAATAATTTGAAGGGAATATGCAAAGTCCTTCAAAAAAGAAATAGGCCTATGCTGGTCAAGAAAATCCTCATTTGCAGGGTTTGCCTCTGTGAGCTGTCCCCTCGGTCTCATTTTCTGGTTTGGTGTGTTCACTGCGGCACTGGCCTGAAGTTTATGTCCACCCTAATAGAAAGTGCATGAGAGCTTTTGATGGGCTGAAATTTTGCTGTAGGTCTTCAGGTCACCTCAAAATATCTAAGCCCTTTTCCTACTTCACCTACACAGTAGAATGTGTTTTACCTAATATCTGCAAAGTCCCTGGTTCTTGCATTTGTGCAGTTTGATTTCTGACTACTTGCTTGTCCAATATACTATATTTCCTCTCTGCTGTTCAACTCTATGCTTGTATCATGCTAGCTTATCCTGTTATGCAAACTTCTTATCCTTTCCTTTAGTTTCCCTTAGCCCTGTGATCACTATCTAATGTGCACCTCAGCAGTCTCCAAATTTCTTGACCTTGCACTCTTCAGTAAAAATTATTTTTTTCATATATCATTACAATGTAGTTCTGTCTACAAATTAATTATATCTACTAATATATTATGTTGTCAGGTTATCTACTTTTGCTCTAAAAGCCATCACAAGTCCTAAAATAACATAAAACAACATATATTTTTGTATGTTCATGTACTCTGTGGGTCAGGAATTTGGACAGGGAATGATTCATCTTTGCTCCATAATCCCTAGAGTTTCAACTGCGATGTCTCAAATAGCTGGGAGTGACTCAAAAGGGTGAGGTCTGAAGTTATCGGAAAGCTTCTCTAGTCACATGCCTGGTGCCTAGCCTGGTTTCAACAGTACGTTTGAAGGATCAAGGTGTTTTACTGCTTGGTCTCCCTAACAGCATGGTGGTCTCAGTATATTTGGACTTGTTACATGGTGGCTCAGAGTTGCAGGAGCAAGTGCTTCAGCAAACAAAATGAAGTCTGCATGGCCTTTTATGACTTATCCTGGGAAGCCATATATAGTCTTCCTTCTGCCATTAAATAAATTGAAATTCAAGAGCAGGAACAAGGAAGGGCCTATCTCTTCATGAGAGAGGTGTCAAAGAATTTATGGCTATGTTTTAAAACTCCTGCTTGTGCACATTACATACATTCATAATGTAAATGTAAAAGCATGAGATAAAAATAAACATAAATATAAGTTGCAAGATTTTCTTTTTCCCCCACTGAATCATTTTGTTCATTGCTTTGGGTATGGACACCACATTGGAGACCCATTTGTCTAAATAAGTGACACAGCATGTCCCTGCTACAGCCTTAATGATGCTTGATATTCACACATGGGACACACCCTGAAAGGCACTAAGAGTCAACAAGGTAGAGAATTTCAAAAGAATAATAAAGTGGAGAGAAAGGTAAGCATGGGGACATAAACCTCCCTGAAACTTGTAGAAATCTTAACGAGGGCAAGAAAATTTGTTTAAGACTCAGGTTGGGGATACAGGCCAATTTTGTAAACCTCAAAGGACATAAAATAATGTTTGGTTATAAAAGCATAAAGATAGCAAAAGAGTTGGCTGGCACTCAGCCAAGAGTCCAGTTTCTTCCAGTTCTTGTTGGCAAAGTAAAGGAACCTGACTCAGCTGCCTGTAAAATGAGATCAGGAAAATCTGCAGGCGCGGCCAACACAAAACAATGTTAGTTTCTAGCATCAATTGTTCTGCCCCATACGTTCTCCACCATCACACAAGTTTCAGTATGAAAAACATTGTCTCAAAGAGAATTCACAGCAAAGAATGTGCAAGATGGCCTATTAGAACATGGTAAGAAAATATTAGAACTTCTATTTCTATTTTTTTATCTGTTTTAAAATGTGTGAACTGCATTAGTATAGAATGCATACATAACATTTAGAAATTCATGTACTTTAAAGATGGTATACACAAATTATTTTTACTGATGAGCTCTTGAAGACCGAAACGTTGGTTGGCTATTACAGATTTAAAGGATAAAGTGGGGTTATAGGGCACCAAGAAATGAAAAGTAGAGTTGAATCACAGCATGCCTCTAGGGTAAGCTAGCAGAGTCAAAGAATCTGCTGTGCTCCAGATATACTAGCAGATTTTCCTCCAATTTTTCTATATGTCCCACAGTAGTTAGTTGCCTTTAGGATTGTGATAGGTAGAGAAACGCTAAGATGAATTATGCAAGTTCCTTGGGGGAAAAATATGTTGCGAGAGGACAAGATTCCTTATTATTAAATATTAAGTTGGCCCACATATCACTGCAAACCATGAATCCTGACAGGTATATATTGATACTTCCCTGATTTTTCTACCTCTGGACAGTTAACAAGATTTGAATACACAGTGTGTTTTACGAGGCACTTTACATATGTTAATTTACGTGACCTCATTACAGCTCTGTAATAAGAGCCAATACTACTCCCATTTTTCAGGAAAAGAACGAGAGACTTTGTAATTTGCTTAATATCTCACAGCTACGAAGAAAAGATCCAGTTTCTCTTCACTCCAAATGCCTGGATCTTGGGTCATGGTTCTTGTCATCTAGATAAAGTTTTTTTGAAGCCCTCGGATTTCAAAAAGATATTTTTCCTGTGTGTTTTGGAGCAAAGGAGAGGCACTGTGCACAGGCCAAAGATTTCAGAATAGAAGGAGGAACATTAAAAGATTATCAAAATTTATCTTAAAAGGAGAAAGTGAGATCATTAAATCTCTGGTCGCAGCATTAAATTGCTGACCTTTGAATGATGTGTGGAGCTTTTCTTGACTCTCAGTTGAATTAGAAAAATGATAATTGAAAAAAGATCATTGTTATCTTCATCTCAATAAACCAATATTGTAAGATAATTCAAGGGAGAAGATGACTATGCAATTTCCACGCATCATTTGTTTGCTAATTGTCTCAAACCTGGATTCCATTTATTTTCTAATTCAGAGCTAAATATATACATGACAAAAAACTCAGTCTAGAAAAAAGGTCAATGTGGGTTTGATGAAAAAGGTCAGTGGAGGCCCTTTTTACAAGTAACCTCATTGGACAGAAGGTATATCTCCCCAGAAAGGTGCATGTGCTTCAAAGCATGCTATTAAATGATAAGAGGAGGATGAAAAAATGTAATTTTTCCAGAATAATTTTTGCAACTACAGAAATAGCTTGCACAAGTGGACCCTTGGTTCTTTCCAGTTCATTCCTAAATGCACATTGCTGTGGCCTGTAATGAAACACTTAGAATATCTAAGAGACTCTGTCTTCTGGGAGCTGCAGATAATAGCCGATTGTCTGTAACTTTCATGTATCTATTCTCTGAAGAGGTGAGAAAAAAACATGAGAGGACTATAGGTGTGAGAGAAAATCGACTCAGTACAGTGGGCTTGGAAACAAAACTACGAATGAATTGTAAAAGAAAAGAACAAATCTCAGCTGAAATATTTCATGGGAGGTGGTAATATGAGACATTTGAAGGTATTTTTTTTAAGGAAAAATACTAGGATGATTATATTCCCCATGTAAAATTGATTACAATATGTAAATATTTCATTAAACATTTGTAGTTTTTAAGTACTCAATTTCTGTTTCAATGATGTTAAGTAGACAAAACACTTGTAAAAAATTGAAGCATTAGTAAGTTAGAATAAAACTGCTAGAATCGGCATGGAATTACCAAACATGGGGAAGAATTATGGTGGGAGAGGCACTTGTCAACCAAGCCTGACTTATCTATCCTGATATATCTACCTTGAAAGCACAGTTCCTCTCTCCTTTACCCCCACCACCATGTCAATCCTATTGAAACCTTCAGTTTTGCATTTCTTTCCTTGAGTCGGTAGCCTTCAAGTCCCCTTGAAAATAAAGGTGTCCCAAGAGTCAAATGAGATGGAGGTTAACCATGCTTATTGAGCACTTTGTCCCTTTTAGAGCCTTTGAATAACTTTTTAATGGACTTTGATCTGAAAGAAAAGTTGATTGCTTGTGTTCTTTACTGTTTTACCTACACCTCCCACATATTTTTCTATTTCTGAGTGGGCACAAAATTATTCTTAGTGCCATGCCACACTGTCCTCCCTCATTCTATCTTCTCCTTTCTCTCAAGTTCCACATTATCCTCTCTCCAAGTAATATTTTTATCCCCAAAACATTTTCATTCATAAAAGCATAGGGTGCCAGTTATTAAGCACCTACTCTGCACTAGGCATTATGCCAGCTTCCCTAGTTGTATGGAGACAGATAGGGAAGAAAAAGGGAAAGTATTTTGGTAATTTTCCCACATCAAGATTTTCAATAAACATTACTTTCTCAGCTGTCAAATGTAGAGTATCACCTGCCAGCTACTGCAATCCGTGAGAAATGGTTAGAATTAATTTGATAGGGCTGAAAGAGATTGTAAGATGTCACTTCCAGGTTTATCAGCCTTTTGCGAGTGGCAAATATATATATGTATGCTAATTCAGTACATCATTTTATATATGCATCAGAAACAAAGTGATAAAGATGCTCCTTATTTAAAACTAAAGAAAAAAGTGACAATAAACTACAGTAGTCCCCTCACCCATAGTTTCACTTTCTGAAGTTTCAATTTCCCATGGTCAGCCACAGTTGGAAAGTATTAAATGGAAAATTCCAGAAATAAAGAATTCATAAGTTTTAAATTTTGCACCATTCTGAGTTGTGAGACAAAATCTCGAACTGTTCCTCTCCGACCTTCTCTATGCTGCCAAGAACGTGAATCATCCCTTTGACCAGTGCATTCATACTGTATACGCTATCTACCCATGAGTCATCCCTCAGTGGCCATCTGGGTTATCAGATTGGCTAGGAGAGAGAGAGAGAGAACACATTCACATAACTTTTATTACAGCATATTGTTATAATTGTCCTATTATTAATTATTATTGATAATCTCTTATTATGCCTAGTTTATAAATTAAACTTTATCATAGATATGTATTGTAGTATAGGAAAAAATGTGGAATATATTGGGTTTGGTACTACCTGCAGGTTCAGGCATCCACTGGGAGTCTTGGAGTATCTCCACCATGGATAATGGGGAACTTCTTTTTGGTGAGGTCTATTTTTTTTCTCCCTTAGTGCTGATACATGATCCTATGGGCCTCTCACTGATATATCTCCAGAAAGTAATCTAATTAGAAATTTTAGTCCATTTTCCATGAATCAGTCCTGGTAAGGTTGAAGTCAGTGACTTCCTGGGGAATACTCATTGGAGAAAACCCTTAGTGATACATACAAGTACATGCATATTTGAGTCATAACTTTTGATGACAAATGTAAAGTGTTTTAAATGTTTAGAAATGAGAACTTCATAATGATTAACCTGAATCCACTGTGTTAAGATTCAGATCTCTTTCTTTATGGTAAACCTTAGCTATTTGAAAACAACTCTTTAATGTCTATACTTAATTTACTTTGTCATGCATTTTATGTAATTAGTAAGAACTAGAGTCCCTTGCCTGTGTGTAAGTAATCTGATTCTTAAAATATTATTTCAAGTTCCATTAAAATTTTTGACTTCAACAAAATATTTTCTTCATGTTATATTAAAATAAGTGATTTTTGAGTGCAATATTATTTCCATTTACATTATTTACATGGAAATATTATTTGCATAAATTGTAGAGAGTGGTGATCAAGAATGAATGCTCTAGAATCTGAAAACCTGTGTTAAATGCTGACTTCACCACTTGAGCAAGTTATTCCCTTTGTTGCAGTTTACTCATGTATTAAATTACAATAAGGAATTGCTTATTCCTTAATTCCTCTTTCAGCAAAGATAAATATGCAGCATGAAATATCAAGAGAAAACTAACCCTTGAAAATAGCATCAATGAGCTACAGAACAACATCAAGTACCCTACTTATACATGTAAATAGAAATTCCAAATGGAGAGGGGTTACTGAAAGAAACAAAAGTTGAAATTTTTCCCAACTTGATGAATACTAAAAAACAAGAGATTCAAGTTCAGTGAACAGCAAGTCCAAGAAATGTGAAAAAGTATAACTTGCTGCAGCATAATCAAATTGCTGAATATCATAATTAGGAGAAATCTAACAAGCAGCAAGAAGGGGAAAAAGACATTTACAGGTAGAACAATAACAACAAAAAATAACAGCAAATTTTTTTTGTCAGAAACATTGCAAGAGGGAAGACAGTTAAGCAATATCTTGAAATACTGAAACCTTCCTCTCCCTGATCTCCCCAAAAGAAAAATTTTATCAACCTGAAGTTCTGCACATACAGAGAAAACCTTTTTAAAAAGAAGGTAAAATTGTGATTTTTTTTCAAATACACAAAACCTGAAAGAATTCACCTCCAGCTGATCCATACTGTAAGAAATCTTAATGGAATTCTTAGGGTTAAATGAAAAATGACACAGACAGAATTACAAATTTACACAAAGGAATGAAGAGCACTGGAAATAGAAACTATGTGTATAAACATAGAGGGCTCATTTTTCTTATTTAAATGTACTAAAAGGTAATTTACCACTTAAGCAAAAATAATTACAATGTAATGTAGGCTTTATAGTATATGTGTGCGTGGCAACAATCATAAAATCTGGAAGGGAAATGGAAGCATGTTATTGTAAGCCTCTTAAACTATAGAATATGCTGAGTGGCATAATAATAATTGACAGTTGATTGTAAGAAGTTAAAGATTCATGCTATAAGCCTAACAAGAACTACTAAACAAACAAAAAGTTATAATTAATAAGCTAGTAAAAAATTAAATAAATTTTAAAAATACTCAATTGATCCAAATGAAGGAAAAGGAAAACGAAGAATAGATAAGTCAAACGGAAAACACATGAGAGTAATCACATTAAATGCAAATGATTCAAACAATCTAATTAAAAGACAAATGTCACCAGACTATTATCCAAAAGACCTTAATGTTTTTTAATACTAAACTATGTCAGGAGTTCTGCTTGCTGAAGTGAAAAGGATTTCCCACCACAAAGATCAAGGTGCCAAATGCAAAAATCAAGATGATTGATGGGGCATTGTGTGCAAAAATGAGCATGTGTAAAAGAACCAAGTGCAACAGAAGAATAACTACACATGTCTAAAATAATTTTTTTATTTATTTTAGAGCAAGAGAAGAAGAGAGAAAAAGGGGAGAGGGGAAAGAGACAGAAATCAATTTGTTGTTCCACTTTTTTATGCATCCATTGGTTACTCCTTATATGTGCCCTGACCAGGCATCGAACCCAAAACCTTGGCATATAGGGAGGATGTTATAATCAACTGACCTACCTGGACAGGGCCTGCCTGAAAGAATTAAATCCCTCTCTGCCACAAACTATAACTGCAGAAGTCTCATTCCCCATTGGGAAAAAGATTATGAATGCACCCTTCTCCATTCCTTGAGCAAAGAATGAAGTTTCCGCTCTGCTTTACCGAATTTAATTTTGCAAGAACAGCAATGAGCAGGAGGACCTTGGTTTGGGTTTCTGACACAGAAGGGTTGGTAACAGAGAGAGTGTTAAATTAAAAAAATACAATTATATGTTGTACACAAGAAACAAAATTTAATTCAATATGAAATAATAAATAAGTTCAAAGTTAAAGGATGAAAACAACATGCCATGCTAGTCTTAAACAAAAGAAAACTGGAGAGATTATGTTAATATTAGACAAAGAAGATTTCAGAATAAATAATATTACAGGTATACAGATTATCATTTCATAGTAATAAAGAAGTAAATTCATCAAGAGGACATAATAATTTATTTATTCATCTAATAGCAGAGTCTGAAAATTCGAAAAAACATGAGTGCAAACTAATAGAATACAAAGATGAAAAGTTTATAATTCTAGTCAAAGGTTTCAATGTATCTCTCTCAGAAAATAATAGAACAGATAAACAGAGAAGTGAGAATATGCAATATAAGATGTAAATAATGCAACCACCCAATTTGATTGACCTAATTGACATATATGGGACACATCATCCAATAAAAGGAGAATACACGTTCTTGTCAAGTGCATATAGAACACTTACTAAGATGGACAATATTTTGGGCCATAAACCAAGTCTCAAAATTAAAATGAAATCATATCATACAAAACACATTATCTGTCAACAAGGAGTAAAAATAGAAATCGGTAGCCCAGAATATCTCTGAAAAATCCACAAATATTTGGTAATATACTTCTAATAAACCATGGGTTAGAGAAGAAATCAAAATAGAGATGAGAAATTTCAGGCTGAATTAAGATAAAAAGAAAGAATTTCAATATCTATGCGGTGCCTCTAAGGCATTATTTAGTGGTAATAGCACTCACAGAGTATTTATAAAAGAAGGAAGCTCTCAAATCATGACTTTAACTTCCACCTTAACAAACTAGAAAACATAGAACAGATTAAACTCAAAGTACACAGAAAAAAAGGAAATAATAAAAACTATGGTGGAAATAAATAGAGGATGAAAAAGAAGAATAAAGAGAAATCAATGACACCAAAATGTATTTTTTTAGAAGATTATGAAACTTGATAAATCACTTGGCAGACAGACAAAGGGAAAAATAAAAGATACAAAACAGAAATAACAAGTATCAGGAATAAGAGAGGTGATGCAACTATAGATTCCACAGATATTAATAGGGGAATGTAGAGGTATTATAAATAACATATGCCAATGAATTCAATAACAGATTAAATGCACAAATAATTTGAAAGCTCCTATATGAAGAGATAAGCTAAGTAGCCCAATATCTCATAAAGAAATGAATTTGTAGTTATAACTTTCCCTGAAACACACATGCAAACATTTTACACAAAATTTTAGCACATCAAATAATTTGGTAAGTAGAGCAGAAAAAGATAATACATCATGACCCATTAATGCTTATTCCATAAATGCAGGGTTTAACATTAAAAAAAATTAATATAATTTATCATACAAGGTCTATCCAGAAGGTATCCAGCCATGTAATATGAAAAATAGAGACATTTATTGAAGAAGATACAAGATACAAGAAACATTGTATATAGGACAATGATGCCTTACTCCCCTTCAATGTAGGCACCTTGGGACCTCACACAGTTCTCCCTGTCACCATCAGCTGCCCCGTCGTATTTTTCTGAATCCCATTGATGGTCTGAAATCTCTTCCCTTTCAAAGGTGATTTGAGTTTTGGAAAAAGCCAGACGTCACAGGGCACCAAATCTGGACTCTATGGGGAAGGAGTCAAAAAACCCTGCATAAGATAGATGCATGAGTAGGTGTGCTGTTGTGATGAAGCTGCCCATTACCAGTGGCCCATAGCTGCAGCTTTCTGAATCATCCAAGTACTTTCTGCAGAGGAATGTTCAAGATTAACACAAATTAGATGCAGATTTGTTGCTCTACTCCCTCAGTTATTTTGAATGTGGCAACCACATAATACACATGTTCATTCAATGGCATCTAGTGCCCCATTGATGAGTACAGTGAAGTCATCATTGTTCCTGCATGTGCATTCCAGTCCACTTTCCTTGGCTGCCAGGTTACATTGATGTCATGCAAACCATTCTCATTATATTAACAATGGCTGGACTTCTTCCTGACAGACTCCACATTAATAGACCAAAAAGAAGAACCCCATTGTCTTCTTTGTAAATGCCAAAAATAGCATCAATAAACTCTAAGAGTCATCCCTAATATAAGTTTTCAGCAAATTGGGAATAAAATGGAAGTACTTTAGCCTTTTTGATAGATTTTTTATAATAAACATATAGCTAACATCATAGTTAATGGTAAAATACTGAAGGCTTTCTCTTTTATATCAGGAGCAAGACAAAGGTGTACATTCTCGTCACTTTCTTCATCACCATACTGGGGATTCTATCCACTGAATAAAGCAAGAAAAAGAAATTTCAATCATCAAAAAATGGACAGGAAAAGGTAAAACTGTCTTCATTCAAAGAACACCACATAATCTATATTGAAACTCTGAAGGAATCTACAAAAAACAAAAAGTTTTAGAACTAAGTAAGTTTAACAAAGTTGCAGGATATAAGATTAATATACAAAAATTAATTGTTTCTATATGCTAATAATGATCAAAAATTGAAATTAAATCACACCACTTACTATAGTGTCAAAAATATGAACTACTTAGGGATAAAACTGAAAACATATGTGGAAGTGCTAATCACTGGAAACTCTGGTTTTAACTACAATATATCCTGAATTAACTAGAAATTAAAGTCCTAAATAAATGGGAAGATATCCCATGTTCATGCATAAAAAGACTCAGTATTGCTAAGGTGGTAATTATTTCCAATTTAATGAATAGATTTAATGCAGTCCCAATCAAAACCTCAGGAGGATTTTTTGGGGTAAAACTTGACAAGATGATTTAAAAATTCATATGGAACTACAAATGACTGGAATAGACAAAATAACTTTGAAAAAGAAGAGCAAACTTGGAGGACTAACACTACCTTATTTTAATACTTATGAAGCTATAAAAATCACAACAGGGTCTTGTATTTGTGTTAAGATAGACAAATGGATCAATGGATCAGAATAGAAAATCCATAAAGAGACCAACACATATATTTACTGATCTTAGGTGCAAATGCAAAAATAAATCAGTGGAGAATGGAGAGTCCTTTTACTAAATCATGCTGGTTCAATTGGATATCCAAATAAAACAATAAACTTTGATCCATATCTCTTACCATATGTAAAAATTTACACAAAATGAACCATAAACCTCAA
The DNA here is from genome assembly GCF_021234165.1 of Pteronotus mesoamericanus. Taxonomy (NCBI): domain Eukaryota; kingdom Metazoa; phylum Chordata; class Mammalia; order Chiroptera; family Mormoopidae; genus Pteronotus; species Pteronotus mesoamericanus. The sequence continues at coordinate 26,994,950 of NW_026555105.1, read as the reverse complement.
GTGGTAAACTCAAAATTTTAAAACTTCTAGGAGAAAACATAGTAGAAAATCTTTGTTATCTTAGGTTTGGGTAAAGAGTTCTGAGATTAGATGCCTAAAGCATAGTCCATAAAAGAACACTGGTAAATTGGACTTCATCAAGATTAAAATTTTTTCTCATCCAAAGACAGTGTCAAGGGAACAAAGAGACGAACAACATACTTTAAGAAAATATTTGCCAATCATGTATCTGATAAAGGATTTATATATAGAATGAGTAAATGTCTCTCAAACCCAAATAATAAGAAAGCTTTCAACCAAATAAAAATAGGCAAATTGTTTGAAAAAACACTTCACCAAAGAATACGTACAGAGGGCCAATAAACACATGAAAAGATGCTCAACATAATTAGTCATTAGAGAAATGCAAATTAAAACTACAATGAAATAACACCTCACACCTGTAGGACTGCTAAAAATAAAAAGCCTAATCATAATAAGTGCTAGTGAGGATGTGGAAAAACTGAAATTCTCATACATTGCTGATGAAATATAATATGATACAACAGCCATTTCCTAAAATGAGACACATACACCTACTGTATAATCAACTCCTGAGCATTTATCCAAGAGAAATGAAAGTGTATGTCCATATAAGATGTTGTGCATGAATGTTCACATTTAATCATTAAAAGCTGGAAAGAACCCAATTATCTTTCAACAGATGAACACAGACAAATTGTAGAAAGTGAATACAATGAATACACTCAGCAATAAAAAGGGAGGAGTTATAGATACATACATTATGGATTTCAAAATAATTATTAGTGAAAGAAGCCAGACCATAAAAAACAATATTCTGTAGTATTTTATTTATGTAAGATGCTAGGAAACACAAACTTACCTATACTGACAGTTGCCTGAGGAAGCAGGAAGAGGGAAGAAATGGAAAAGGACTATAAAAAATAATAAAGAAATTTCTGCAGGTTGTGGATATGTTCACTATGTTGATGGTATTCATGGTTTTACAGGTATATACATATATTTACTTATAATTGTACACTGTAAATATATGCAGTTTTTATTTCAACAATAAATTTGCTACAAAAAAGTACAATAAGAACAGTACCTAAAATTTAAGGTTATTTTGAATATAGAATGGAAAATCCATATAAAGCACATTTCCTGACCCATAATAAATATTCAGTAAGTATGGCTATTGTGCTGTGAGCCTTTCTTTATGAATGCAGTCTTCTTGGGTTAAGGAATACTACATTTTACTCTCCATTTCATGAAAGTTTGGAGACCATGTTGGAAATCACGGTTGTAATAAAAGTGAATGGACTTCTGGTATAACTTTAAAATTAAACATAAGAAAAAGAAAATGTAACAGTTACTCATAAGATACAGAAGGTCAAGTCACAAATCTGGTTTTGGCTCCTAAATCAAGAAAACTACTGCATTTGGGGTGCTCTATTTTTAAGCATTTCAGTGGTTCTGCAACTCCCCCAAATTCAACCTGCGACATGGGTTTGAGTCCAAATATTTTATTTTATTAAATAAATAAAATAAAAAAAAATTTTATTAAAAAACCTGCGACATAAGTGTCCCCAGAGACACTTATCTCAGGGAACACTGGTAGTGGACTAGGGATCTAACATAGGGAAGGGAAATCTGGCAGCAAAGGTCACATTAGCAAGTTATCACTGTGGGCCACTGATGCTTAAATGAGGCTGGGCAACTCGGGAGGACAATGCAGAACACGCATTAGAGTTATGCCAACAGAGCAGCAGGAAGATTGTGCACTGTTTTCCAACCTCTGCTCCAACATAGGCTGGAACTTGCATACAGAAGATCATCCACTCCCTAGCATTTTTGGTTAGACAGGAGCCCGGGCCAGAACTAAAGCTCGCAGGCAGACAGCAGCAGGTGTTTGCAATAAGCAGCCTTCATAGTGTAGGGGTGAGACCCAAGGGAATAAAAGCAGGCTCTCAATAGCCTTGGCTACATAAATCATGCAGGAATGCAGCCCTTTTCAATTGTCCATGCCACTTAAATTATCTTTAGAGTCTGTTTAAGCTGACCAGTCTTTCACAGCTACAATTGAATGAATTGTTTCACCACTTTTGGGTGTATGACTTCAATTTGTCAGCAATGTAGTTGGGAAAGGCTGTGGGATTTTAAAACACACTGCATCTGTCCCATGCTTGTACTTAATGAAGAGAAGTTAATGAAGTAATTTTATGAGCTGGTCTATCATTGTACAAGTTTTCTTCCTAAAGAAGCCAAATCATTGCCCAATGTCTAGGCATTTTGTCACATGCATTTTATCTTTAAAGAAAATTGTTGTGGGTTTTATCACAACTCTGGTGATAATTCGTTTTTCACTCTTTAGTATGGTTTCAGAGCACTATTAAATTGCCATTTTCCATCTCAATTTTCTGAGATGACACGTTTTACACAGGACACTTGACTATGGAAAGATTTACTGGACCAAACATGCATGACCTTCTCCTAGATAGCATGCTTTTTCTTTTCTACCAGTCTTAACCAATAATGCAATTTCCCTTAACCCAAGCGAGAAGCCAATATTAATGGCAGTTGATCGCAGAGACATGAAAGTTCATCATTATCTAGTCACTACTTACAGGGGAAATTTCCAAGCCCAATTGAAAATTATGTTAAAATGTTCAGAACATGGGAGGCGTTTGAATACAACTTGACCATTGTTAGCAGGAATATTATGAGTCTCAGACATGATTTTACAGTTTCTTCCTATCCTAGGATTCTGTGATCCCTTACAATACCCACAAAATGTTCTGTTGTGAAGTGGTCTGAATTAGTTATCTGTGCTGCATAACAAATTATCCAAAATGTAGTCGCTTAAGACAATGTATTCTGGGGATCAGGAATCTGGCTGTGACTTAATCGGGTCTTCTGTCTCAAGGTTTCTCATGGACCCCAGTGATGGTGTCAGTCAGGGCTCCACTCAGGAAGAGCTTGCTCATGGGGTAATTGACAAGATTCAGTTTTTCACAGGCTGTTGGATTGAGTCCTCCTTGAGTTCCCTGTCCCATGGGCCTCTCCCTCGGGCAGTTTGCAACATGACACTGGCTTGCATTAAAGTGAGCAAGAAAGAGAAAGGGAACCAGAGAAGACTAGCAAGATGAAAGCCAATCTTTTTTAACAATCTCAGAAGGGATATCCCATCCCTTTTGCTATGTCTGGTTTGCTCAAAGCAAGTCATTAAATCCAACACATACTCAAAAAAGGAGAATTACCTAAGTGTACAAAAACCTGGAGGGGGAGATCTTTGGGAGCCGTTTTAGAGGCTACCACAGGATCTGAAAATTCCCTGTAACAAAAGCATCTCTCCTTCCAGGATTCCCCAGAATCTAAAATTTTCTCATACTTTCATCTCCTGACCCCCTTCAGCAAATAGTACAAATGTATTTCACAGGAGAGATATATTCAGGAGCAGCCATGTTGACCGAGGAATATAGGTCATCGTTAGATTCATTATAGATGAGACAGACTACATTTAATTTTTCTTTGGGGCTGAAACTTAGAGAAGAACAATCAGTATTTCTGGAAGGTCCAAAATACAAAAGGGTACTATCACAGAAAGGAAGGACAGCCCGATGACATTGAGCACCTTGGGGAGAAGAGGAGACTCAAAGGAAAAAAGTAGAGAAGACAGGTTTTTGCCTAGGGCAGCCCCGCCTGCCAGGCTTCCAGGAGTGCCTGTTCTTGGAAACCACATATTGACCATGTCCTTCTACTGCTTAAAAGTTGTTTTGTGTTTCTTTTTAATTTCCCTTGATTGATATAACATATAATAAAAACTTATTAATTATTTATTAGCCACCTGCCACTGCACCTGACCAGTTCTCAGTTGGCTGGTGCAATCCCATGGTGACCTGACACTAAACCCCAGTTTAGGAAGCAGGATGGTTCTTCATGTGGATAACTCTGTGCTGAAAGCATGGGAACAGCCTAGCAAGGGCTAACGGAGGACATATGGACTGATCTGGCCTTGGGTTGTGACGAAGCTTTTGCTGTTTTTTTTTTCTTAGTTATTTAAAGCCTTCTCAAAAGTTATCCTCATACTGCTTTTTCATCCTATTTTTTAACGGACCTTTTTTCCATTTCAATAAAAATGACATAAGAAATGAGGACTTCTCTCTATTAACAATGCGTGGCTTTTGTGTCCACTTATTTGCATTTCCACAGCTACACTCAGAGTCCAGATCAATCTTTGCACATCATAATGACCTGGTCCCTCAACATGGCCTGGTGTTTATGGTTTGTACTGTTAATTTGAAAATTAATGCTGTACTATCTTGAAGTCTCTCATTTATTATTTCATTTGTCTACTTACATCATATCTTTGATTTCTTATGTCTCATTTCTCCATGTAGATTTAAAATTTTTGAGGGAAAAGGACTTACTATACTTTTTCTATGCTTTCAAAATTTTGCACCCTGATTACCTCTGATATGAAGTCTAGAAATGGTTCAGTTAAAACAAGCAAAACAAAAATGTGTTATATAGACTTTGGCACAGCTAAATTGGATCTATATTTTTTAACACTACTATAGGAGAATGTCAAAAATTTTTAAGCTTAATATCTTGCATATCAGCTGTATCATACCCATTGGTTGTTGATGTTTTCAGCACCCATTACCCCCCAGTATAGACTGTAACAGCCTTCATTACAGGGACTTGGCCTATTGAATTCACTGTTTTCTCCCAGCGCTTAGAATAGTGTGGCACATAGTAGGCACTAAATACACATTGTTAAATGAATGAGGATCATAATGGTTGCCAATAATAGTTAAAGTCCTGATATTTGTAAGTGCTATAATTTTAAAAATTTAGATGTGACAAACCTGAGAGTCAAAACCAAATGTGTATCTACGAGAATGTCCCATATAAATTAGGTGGCATCTATCAGTGAGAAAACGAAATAATCACTAAATCATATTGGAACAACAGATTTCTCATCTGGAAAAAATAAAGTTCAAACCCTATCTCTTACCTGCTACTCACAAAAATTAATCCTAGATGGATTAACATCTAAATATACAAACAAAACCTTAACAAAAATGAAAGAATATGTTTATGGCTTTAGGAAAGTCCTGAAAATGCTATGAAGAACAAGTTTAATAAATTTTAATCATGTAATTTCAAAGTTAATTATTTAAAATTATAAAATACATCATTGTTAAAGTTAAAAAAAACAAGTCATAAAATAGGGGAAAGCATTTATAACACAATTTAAACAGATATCCAGGATATATAAATAACATTACTTCAACAAAAACTACTTTCACAAAATATAGCTAAAAGATAAATTTATTATAATACATTCAACAGAAGTGTTGCATTTCTTCTTTAAATGTCATAAATAAAATTTCAAAGAGAGGAAATGCAACTGTCTAATAACTATATTAAAAATATATGTAACTGTACTAGTTACCCAGAGAATATAAAATTCAAACACATTTGATGCAATGAGTTGTACCAGCTTGGCAAAAATTAAAATGGTAGCCTTATATTGGCAAGGTGGGAGATACATTAACTTTCATGCATGACTAGTGAGAATATGTTGGCACAGCAATTTTGAAAGAGATTTGGCAGAATTTCTTAAAAATTGAAATGTGTATCCCCTTTGATTGAACAATTCTGCTCTGGTTGTGCTGGATAATTTGACATGCGTGCAGAGAAGCACATACAAGGAAATGGATAAACAAAACCTTTTAAATCTCTGCTATGGAAAAACTACACACAGCAGTTAGAAAAAAATTAGTAGTTTTCTATGTTCTGACCAGGAAAGATCTCTGAAACATTTCTAAGTGACTTGTACAGTAAAACAAACATATGAAATGATTTATATATCAAAAATCCCTATAGATTTATATTTCTATAAGTAATGCATTTTAATTTTCTAGATAGGAAATTCATAGAGAAGAAAATGCAAATGGCCAAGAACTGTATGGAAAATATGTTCAAGGCACTCATTACTTACATTTTTTATAAGTAGATGAATGCATACATACACATACACAAACCTTTACACACCCACATATACACACAGGAAAAAGGATGAAAGAATACAGTGTAGAGAGGCTGGGATTGGTGGCTCTTTAAAGTGCTTTCATTTTAGTTACTATTTTAAACATAAAATTTGTCAACAGAATCCAAGAACCCATGTATTAAACCATATAATAAAAATGAATAAAATTAAATTAATTAAAAAGCCACAGGGGGAAATATAAATGAATAATTAACTGAGAGCTTTAGATCTACTATACAAATTTTTAAATATTTGCTCATTTTCTTCCCAGGCATGCCCATGGGAGATCAGACAGGCATTTCCAGAAAGCAGGAAAGATATGGATTCTCATAACATCAGATTTTTTTCTCCCCCAATGTTAAGGTTGTTGATAACTGTCCATGATTCTGACTTCAGTCAGTGATTTCCTGGGGCTAGATAGATGCAGGAACGCAGCGGCTTGGCTTCTCTGAGTGTCAAAGGGAGTTCATGGCCAGTGTCCTGAGGCCAGTATATCCTGCCCAGTAACTAACTAGAAAACAGGCCATTTTCAGATGGATTTAGAATGCCTTCCTTTCCACTGAAGATTTATTTTTAAAATCTTTCTATAATAAAGATATAGCTTTTTGATAACAAAAATTCATTAAAAAAGTCAGCCGCATAACAACTTAACTCCCAATATTGCTTTCTAGAATTGCTTGCTAGAATAGACACATAAAAACAGAGTCAGTGATTATCTTTATTTCTTCGTCTTGGAAAATTACCATATTCATTTTTAAAGACTTTTACGTTAAATACCAAACCATGTGTTCAAAACTCCTCTAAAAATGTAGGCTAGATTTACTATTAAGCACCCTAAAGGTTACTATATTAAGTTGCCTATGGTTGGCTGACCTCAGCCTTCTGTTTTTGTTTTTGCTTTCTTAAAACCATTTTTGTCAAGTGCATTATCAGTTATTGAGAACCAATTTATACCAGTCTCCAGTTTCTTAAAGGGTTGAAATCAATTTCTTAAATGTTAAAATAAAATATAATGCAGTTTTATGATTTGCAGTATTTTGTAATGCCTCATGCTTTCTAACAGTGTTATGTATATGCATTTAAATACTCTTGTTAGGTATTTAAAATAATGGTAGTGGATCCTTTCCATATATCAAGGTTCACTCTAGTGAGCAGGAAAAAATTATGTCTTTCTAATATCATTAGACAAACTCCTCTCTACCTTTGAATTTAGGTAGAAAAACCATTTCTTTTCTCTCTCTCTGTCCCACCTCAGCCTTCTCTCCCCCCATCTCTCCCTCTCCCTCTGTCTCTTTTACTTTAGATCTAATTATGAGTCACAGAAATTGATATCACCCTATCTTTCAAATTATTGAAAGTGAAATGATGAGCTAATGCCCAATTGTTTCTACAGTTGTCGAGCCTAGTGCAAAGTAAAATCATTAATGGGAAAAAAGGAAGAGAGATGTATTATAATTCTTTTAATTCTAAATGCAGACATCAGCTGAAAGGACACCCTATCAATTAATATTTATGTATGTAGAGAATTTACAAATATGTAACAGAAAAGGCACAATAAACGAGGACCCAGAGAGCCAGACATCTCTGCTAAATTTGGGTTTGTGCCTTTTCTAGGCTGCTAATGGCTGTTTCTAGCTGGCATTTATAAAATTTACCCAAGCAGAAGATATAAAACTTACACTTCATGATAAAGAAAATGTGTTTTAAGGGCCTATTGGCTTTTTATAACTTTGGCAAAATCACAGTCATCTGAGTTATATCAAAAGAAAAAGCCAGGAGTTGACTAACCTTGGTAATTTCTTCCAGGTAGTAATTGGCCTGCTTCTGATCAATTCTGTCCTGAGACTTTTATTTAAAGAATCCCTGCAGGCCTATAAAGTGTATTAGTTTTATGAATGGCAGACAAATTATCTTCTTACCCTGAGCTCTGACAATGAACAATATGTGTTATATTTGTATAAAATTAGAAACAATATACTCATGGCAAAATTTTCATTTTTTTTAACAGCTTTTCCTGCATAAAATTTATATGGGAGCTCAGAAGCAATAATCACGTCATGCTTGTTTTCCTGTCCAGGTACTTGGCATTGTGCCTGGGTAAGGTAGATGCTGAGCAAAGGGCTGTTCATGAATGCATTAATGCTGAATATGTACTATTCATATGTATTCATGTATCTTTATTATTGTCTCATGTATCTTTAGTGAATGAAGTATGAACTGAGATTTGTGTCTGGAAATAAGGGACCACATTTACAATGGAGCTAACTCTGGATCAGGACTCTGATGTTATTGCAGATGGTATATTTTTCTTTAATTATGTTTTCTAGGTGTATGCATTATTGTATAAATATGCAAATGACTTGTGATTATTAATCTAATAACTTACCGCCTTAATAAACTGTTACATCTAATAATGTTTGTGAATTCTTTTGTGTTTTTTATGTCAACAAATATCCAATGCAAATAATCAGAGATGTAATTCTTGCTTTCAAATTCTATGTATCTCATTCTTTTTTTCTCTTACTACACTAGCCATGACTTGTAATACAACTGGTAAAAGTTATGATAGTAGAAATCCTTACAATTAATTTTAAAGAGAATATATAAAATATTTCTCCATTTAGAATGATGTTTGATCTCATGTAGGTTTTTAAAAAAATTTTTGGTAGATCTTAAAATTTCCTCCTACTCTTACTTTAATGAGTTGTTTTTTTTCAAAAATCATAATTGGGTATACATTTTGCAAATGCTTGTTCTGCAACTATTAAAATTATTATATATTTTTTCTTATAATGTGATGAAATATATTTATACATTCTTGTAACTTAAATCATCTTTTCATTTTTATGTATATTATCTTTTTTATACACTGGTACAATTTGCCTACATTTTGTTTAGGATATTTGCATCTATAATCATTAGCCAATATTGATATATCTATAAATTTTCTATATTAATTATTCATAACAGAACTCACCAAACTGTATCCATGGACATCATTTTAAAAGATATCCATGCATTAAAGAATATGCAATCACTTCAGTGTGATAATTTTGTGTTTAGTATTACCTTTCTTGGCAATTTACAAGACACATTAATAGTGTTTAAAGTCCTATAGTAGAAACATGTATGTTTAATTCTGTTTCCCTGTTCAGTTTGATCCCCAAACTGTTTCTTTATTTCTCCTGCAAAGTATTTTATTGAGCGTGCAAGTAAATGCAGAATTAATGGGAACAAGAAATTTTTTAAATAAATAAAATCATCAAAACTTATGGACTAATGCTACAGTCATCACCCCAGTAATGGAAGTAAAATAAGAGATTTGCCTTGTTTCAGCTTAGGCAGAAAATCCTAATGTTCAGTAGTAATAATGATACAATTGTGCAGTAAGTATATTTTACACCATTAACCTTAGTCAGTGATCAGCAAACTATGGCCCAGAGCATGAGCAAAATCCAGCCCTTCCTGAAATAAGATAACTAAACTAGGTTTCTTATTTAACCAAGACAACTGGCTAATGTAGCACAACTAAGCCCACATATAAACGGACATTGGCAAGTGCTATCCTGTCCAATGTGCTGGAGCTACACACCGGCATGTGTAGTAGGAGTTGTCACTGTTCTCACCCCTGACTCTCAGGCCCCCTGTACTACTTCTGTGTGACTAGGTCTCTGATTTTATGTGTTTTGTTCTTAATTCACATTTGTAATTTTCCTTAAGAGATCGCCATTGGGCTATTTCATCAGGTTCTTGGACAGTCCGAAGTAATTGGATTTTCATGTTTCCCTAGGGATAATCTGTAACCAAGGACTGACTGACACAGGAGTATAAAAGCCCATACTCTTTGTCTTGAGCAGGGATCAACTTAAAGTATGACTTACACTCCAAAACTCCTGTGGGATCAGGCCAAGTATGGAACTTTACTTGAAATCATACCTTTGTTTAGCTCTCTCTCCTTCCCTATTCTGTTTCTTTCTTACTGGTTCTCCTGGAAACACTCAGTTAATAAACATTTGCATAGGTACCCTGACACAATATAATATGTTATGTCATTAATTAATAAGAATTGGACCCAGTGCCCAGTATTTTTGACCTCTGTTATTTTTTGATACCATGGCTTAACGTGAGATGAAATCTTGATCAGGCCAGAGATACAAGAATCTTAATGACTAGGCCTCCTTTCACTAGGAGCTAAAAAGGTACCAGGAGAGAAGGCCTACAAAATTGTTCCTACTTTATTGACTTTTACATTTTTTCACTCTTTGACTAGTGTATAGCTACTGCTAGAAAAAGTTACCTGATTTAATTAAAATTTTGATACAACTTAACCAGTAGATCTGGCCCAACTTGACTATAGTCTGTTGCTCTTTATAGGAACTAAATAATATAACTAAAAGATTTACAATACATTAGTATCTTATGTTTCTTCTCAGTTATTTGTCTTTCAAAGATATAATCAAGTAAACAATGGGGGCAAAAGAATAATGGGACTAAACAAAAGTATGAGCTACTGTCCCTTTGATGACTAGTGAGATATTATCACAGCCAATTCATTAATGCGGAAACTCCCATATGACCAGATGATATTTTGCTTTCAAGACTGACCTTAAGTAATGAAAGTTTGGAAAATAACTGAGCAGAGAGTTTCTGTAATAAGATTTCCCTCACTTGTTTGTGTTTCCCAGAAAATATATAAAATTGGCCACAGAACAAACAAAGACACAACAAATGACGTAAAAATATTTATTATATTTTCAAAGGCTAATAACAATGTCTGTTTTGAATTTTTATCCTTTTCATAAATTTGAGAACAGTCCATAAGTTATGAATAATGTAATAAAATTAAGAATGATTTCTTCTCTGTTCAAAAGGGTTGCAATGACCTACGAGGGCAGTACCTCATGTTCCCAATCTCCACTTTTTCAAATGAACAGATCTTATGTCATACTTGTTCTGGGTTCTGTTTCTCTTTTATCATAGCATAATGGTAAAGGGCAGTTTTTAGATCCACACTTATCAGCTTTGAGGCTTTAGGACTGTTTTTTAACTTCCCCATTCTATTTTCTGTAGAATAACACCAGTTATAGCAACTTGAAAAACTGGACCTCTGACAGACACCATTCACTTCCAAGAGTAATCTAATTAAACTGTGTTATGTAAGTATTCCTCATATTTGCACATTGTTTCTTCACAATTTGATTTGATATAAGCATTACATTTTGCAGCTAAGGAGCACACCAATCCAATGTTGACTGTAGCGTTCTTGGTGGTCCAGTGATAAGAAGGAAGTCATAGCACTTTATGGATCATCTTCTACTCCTTCCTTTGAGGACAGGAGTCATACTTTTGTATTCATTTTGATCATTTTAATGAATAGACTGTTTTCTGGCACTTAGTGAGACTGCTCATTATACATGACTCTTGTGTGTGCTTGTGTTAAGGGAGCTGTAAAGTACTGGTAATAGAATGACTTAAAATGAATGGGAGCTTTATCTGTTAAGCAAATATAATTAGGGTATGTAATTGGTAGGGTTAGCTCTTGGACAAAAATTTTATTTTCTACCAGTTATATAGCCTAGTATCCACTGTTTTAATTAACTATGATCAATGAGTATGCCTTCTCGTATCTGTCCCTGTAATAGTTTCTGTCTTCAATTCTATTTTCTTTCTCCTATTTTTAACACAAGATGAAGAAATTGCTATCATCTCCCCAAAACATATAATAATAATAGTGTTACTAAGATCTGAAATCATTCTTATAATATAAAATTTGTGATTCTCTAGGCTCCAGCTAAAAGAGAAAGACTACAAAACCCATCAAATGTATGGAAAATGACCTTTCAGTCATGCTAATGGCTCTCTCATCACTAATTATTGAATATGTATCCCTTAGTCATAATATCCTGCCTTAAGTTTTGTAGTGCCTGGACAACAAAAGTAATACAAAGTGAATTGTGTTCTTTCCACAAAACATCTTTCTGCATCGTAAAATCTCTTTAAGAAGGCTTTGGTTTTATAAGAATGAGTCAATATGAAATAATATTGACCATAAAATATAATATTCTAACTTATTGGTGAAGTTAAAGCAAAGCCCCAAGCATCTTAAGAAGGACAAATGATGAAAGTGTGAGTCAGTAGGACTTTTGCACTTTAGTAGGCTGTTCTCTAATCATTCTTATCACTTACGTGTACACATATAACATAGTTTTTAGTACTACTCAAACATGACTCCGTTGGCTAACACTAAATCAGTTAAACATATCCCATCTGTCTTAATTGGTTTCCTATAGCAGATAAAAATTTGACTGCAAGAAGTTTATTTGGTAGGTTATCCAGGAAATATCAGTAATGGAATGGTGAAGAGAGACAGAGAAAGAAGTGAAGAAATGGTGTGCTAGCAAGAGAGTAAGCCATCACTGTGAGTTTATTGGGGCTCAGTCTCACTAGAGAACCCTGGGAGATGGTGTAGAACATATACTTAAGAGTTATCCCTATATACTAGCAATTTTCTACCAGTGTGCTGTGGTACAATGGTGTGGTGTGATGCAAGGATTTTTAAAACACGCAATAACTGACTACTTACTCAGGGGCACTGACCTCTTTTCCCATAAATTGTGAAGTTAAAAAGATAACAATAATCAACACAACAAAAGTTACCCAGTGTGAATGAAACAAAAATCGTACCTATTTTTTTGTCAGATTGGCTTAGAAAAAGAGTGACATAAAATCCTCCAACATACACACGAACACATCCTCCGGCATCCAGTTGAAAGCCTGCAACTTTCTCCAACATGTGAGATGTGGAAACAAGAAGCTGGATTTGCTCTTAACCTGGGTGTTGCTGCCTCAAAATATGGTGGCTTCTCAGGACCTATTAACTATGGAACACTTTCCCAGCAGCTTTAGTCAACCCATGTGACCGTTTGTAAATGACTAGGATGGTTTTAGCTCACTTTAAAATACAAAGGCATGGTCAAAAGATATGAGCCTCAATATTTTTTAGATATTTTGGGCAACACATGCTTGATTGACTTCGGCTCTAAGAAATACCATCGCGTTGCTCATCTCCACTGTACTCTTCATGGTTTATTTTTAAAGAGATTTGTTTATTACTTTTAGTCTTTGGTAAAGTGAGAAATAAATTCAGAACTTCAGCAAAGTAAGAAATTAACTTTGAACTTCAGTAGAGTGAAAAATACACTTTGACCTACAGTAGAATGAGAAACTTTGCATGTCATTCCTTTAATCAAGACCATGCAGTATTTTTAATGCCACTATCACATATAGACATGGCAAGCCTATAAAGATATAAACATTGTGGTGTTGAAAACAAAAGTGAATACAAACCATCGTAATCATATATTTTGAAAAATTAAGACAATACTCCAAACAAAATCTTGGAGATAAATTGCATAAAAAGATTCAAAATCTAATCTGAAGACTGTGGAATACATAATGAAATAGGACATTATGTAATGAATGTATGACTAACATTGAAACATGAATACAAATTCCTTTCATCTTGGAACACACTACGGAGGAAGTTTTTCATGCATAATAACTTTAGCAAGCAACCTTATTTATAATGTTAATTTATGACTTCCCCTATTGGAACCTTTTCAAGAGAAACTTGTCAGTGTTGAGAAAAATAAAAATCTATTCATGGTCCTTTTTTCCCCTTTGCATAGATAGTTTTATTTAAAACATACTTTCTCAAGAGTTTCTGTAGATATTTAACTTTCTTCATATTTTCTCAGAAGAAAAACACGTATTTCAAGGCATTTGGAAAAACAGTAAATACAATGGATCAGCACCTTACTGTATAAAAAATGATGCTCATTCAAGGTAAGAATATCTTCCTAAATTCTGGATCTCTTCCAGATGACTATTTTGAAATGTTTTGCTTTTTTCAATGAAATTTTAGTCTTTCAGACATTTTGTACATCTGTGAGTCTTGAATTGTGTTCATCAAAGCAGCAAAAATTAAGTAACAATGACTTTTCAAAGCAAGACTTATAATACATAGAGGACACAGTTCAAATAGGATAAAAACATGTCTATGATTTAAAATAAGTATTTATTAACATGTTAGTAGTGAACACTTTTATTTTTAGTGACAATTGAAGAAAGTATGTATTTACTCTCAAATCCTGGGAACTGTTCTGGGATAAAGATAAAATATCAACCAGTTTTAAGAATGTGAGCCAACATTAAATAAGGAGTTTCTTACAATGATAAAGTGTCCTCAATGACTTCAATTTCATGATTTAACTATGTGGGATTCCAGAATCAAATTCTAATGGGAAATAATAGTGAATGGCAATGGTAGGGTTTATTTAAAAACCCTACTTTTTATCTTTTCACAATGTAGACCACTGAGAAACAAGAGTTGTCCTTCAAAGATGGACATAAAAAAAGTAGAAACGAGCCAAATCCTATTAATACAATGAATACACCCAAATTTTTGCACTGACAGCAGAGCTAGTTCACTCAGAGGTTAGTTAAATAATTATTTTAAGGACTGGCTGTCCTTTCTGGGAAAATGAACTGTGCAATGTCAAAAGCTCTCAAGATGTGAAAAATTAGAACAGCCATGAATGTAGATTAACATCTATTCATAAAATGCTGGCTATACTTCCTGAATTTCAGGTGGCATATTAAATATTTATTTAGCATTTTATAGTTAGCATAGTTGTGCTAAAATGGCAATACCCACTCATCTCTGTTAGGCAGGTGCCACTCGTCCCATTGTAATTGTCAAGTCTAATGCATGTTACATATTATAATCATGGGTATGTTTGGCCATGGTGGTCTTTGTTGAGGGGGGAAAGAAAGTAAATAAACAGAGGAAAAGTTGCTGTGAATTTTTACAGGGAAAAATTACTTTCCAGATAACCATTAAAAGGTTTTTGAGGAAAACAGATTTGGGATTGATTGCATGCATTCCTATATCCCAGTATCTAGGGCAGTGCATGAAACATAATAAAACATTTAAAATAAATATGTTTTGAATAAATTAATTATAGTAATACAAAATATTGATAAAACAATTACTTTAAAAGATAATCCACTTGAAAGATCTATTTTCCAATTTTAAGAGTATTAAAAAATATGGAGGTTAATTACTATGATTTCTCTTAATTACTCTATTATTATGGTGCTGATTACTCACCACTCAGATTAGGTTAGAATGAATATACCAAAAAGGAGAATCTATGTATATACAGAAAAATCTGTTATGTGTGAGACTTCTATCATAAATTGTGTCATCCATATAGAGTAAGAATTTGTTTCATTGTCCAAACTTGTTTGTCTCATAAATTTACCCCATAGTGGTTAATGTTTATCTTTCTTCCCCTTCCCCTAATTTATATTTTTCCCACAAATGCTTTCACCTTTGATTTTCCATTATGTTAACAAATGCAGAAGAATTAAATTATCAACATCAAAAAGTCCCAAACTAAACTCATTATTTTCTTCCCAGATTTGGTCTCAATCCAGTTCTATTAATCCTTTTTAAAATCAGAAAGTACTAAATAAGTTAGAATCCTCAATATCATCTTAGACCATTCTTCAATTTTCTTTACCCAACAGGTCAAGTTTAATCAAGTTTGTTTCAAAAATATGTTTCTAATTAATCACTACTTTTGCTCTTCACTGTTATCACCTTTGCTCAGGCTCCCATTATATACCAACTCTTCTGCTAAAGTCTTTAGGATTTGGTTGCTCCCAAACCTAATATCACTTCATTTGAAAAGAACAAACCCAATTAGGCTTGGGAGCAACCTAATATCACTTCATTTGTTCTTTTCAAGGTTATCTTTCCAGAATATAGGCATTCTATTTCTCAATTCAGAAGCAATTCACAAGTTCCTACAGGCTAAAGAACCAAATCCAACATGATAAAGATCCATTATAATCTTTGCAACCTCTACTTATACATAGTATATCTGTGTTTCCGAACCTCATAATCCTCTGAACATCACATATACAGCATTTTGTCAGTTCTTTAGTTGCTATTTTTTTAATGGCTGGTGTGTCCTTCCTGCCTTTGACTCAAGTAAATCATTCTCTTCCTTTAAGGTTAAGATCGAATGGTAGTTCAGTATTACATTCCACCATGTTAATTTCTGTTTCTTCTAGACATTAGGTTGACTTTAATTCAGTCCTGACTCCACTTAATGACTCAACTGATACTTAATGGTAACATTTGTAAATATAAGTCCCAGATGAATTGTACTGAGTATGACTAAATACATTTTATAAACAATCAAAGAGCATTAATTTACAGGCCAAAGATGAAAATATCTAGCTCAATGAATATGTTGATAATCAAACCTAAAATGCATACAAGCTGTTAAAGATGAAGCCTTTTATTGTTGCTATTTTGACCCTCACTTTTACATTTAAAACTGTACTTATCACTGAAATAAATCTAGTACAGTCTCTGATGTTATTTTGGTTAGTTTACTTCCATTCCAGTACCATTTTTTTTCCTACTGGCTCTATGAAAGTGATTCATCGCTTGCTTGTTCTCAGTCAGCAATGCTTCTAGATATCAACTTCAAATAGAATATTTAGTAGCAAAGATCATCAAATTTTTAGGCTATTCATTGTTTATAACATAAAATAATGATAATAATACATAATATTAGCTGTGTGCTTATTCTCTGCCAAGTGTCATATTCAGTATTTGTACATGGATCTTTCATGCAAGTATCTCCCACCCTGAGATGTGGGTGCTATTATTGTCCTCATTTATAATTCCCAAAATTACTTTGGATTGACTTATAGGCTGCATTTTAACTCTAAATATTTAATTGCCAGCAAAAAATAAAGTTCTAAACCTTATTAATCATGAAGTGGATATAAATTAAAACTATAACCCAATACTGTACATAGAATACCTAAAATGAAAAAGACAACCAACACCAGTTGACTGATAAGGACCAACTGAAATTCTAATACACTGAGGAAGGGAGGAAAAAATTGGCCAATCACTCTGGAAAAGTGTTTGACAGGATCTATTAAAGCTGAAAAGAGGCATATTCTTTAACCCAGTAATTCATCTCCAGTTAATTACCCACAAAAAATGATATGGACAAGGATAGTCATAGTAGCACTATTTATAGTAGCCAAAACTGAAAAATACTAATGTCTGACAATATCAGAATGAATAAATAAATTATAGTGTATTCACCCCAAATAATTAACATACAACACAGCTAAGAGAATGGACAAAATACAACTACATATAACAATACAGTTGTAGTTGATAAACATATTGTTGGTCAAAAGATGTCAAATGCTGAAGAATATGTACTGTCTGGTTCCATCTATATAGTTCAAAAAAAGGCAAATAATATATGGTGGTAGAAGTTAGAATGGTGTTTACCCTTGGAAGTTTGACTAACTTTTTTTTTGATATGGATGTTGGTTATATGAATATGTTTAGCTTGTGAAAAATTCATTATGCTGTACACTTATGATTTTCTCAATTTTCAATATACATGTTATTCTTCAATCAAAATTTTATATATAGAAGTAAACATTTGTTGTTTTTCCTTATATTTTGGCCTGAGGCTGGAGGACAGCAGCCATCTTGTGATCATGCAGCAACTTTATCATAGATTAGGTCTTCAATCAATGTACAATTGTCAGATTAATTGACTTGAAGTCAAAGAGAGATATTTGGAAATAATAGGAGTCTAAACTTTATACCAGAGAGTTCTTGCTCTGTCTCTGGTCCCACCTCCCACCCTGCAGCCATCTTGTTCTCCCCAACCCAGCTGGTCTTAGTCTCTTTGTAGCTGCTCAAACATGCCAAGCACGGTCCTGTTTCATAGCTTCTGCCCTGAGCTATTTTATCTGCTTCAAATGCTCTCCCTTCACAGATACCTGCAGAGCTTTCTTCCTCATTTCGTTTGTGCCTTTGCTCAAATGTCACCTCCACATATGAAACAGCAGAGTCTCTTTCCACCTTCTTATTGTACTTAATTTTTACCACTGATATTACTATCTACGTCATTTAAAAAATGTATTCATTGATCTGCCTCTGTCCACTCAAACATAACTCAACGGGCAGGAATTTTGTGCCGGTTGGTTCATGGTAATAACGTGAACAGGTCCTGAAAATATATAATAGGTCTATGATAATTATTTTTTATTAAATTATATTAACATATGACTTTATTAAAGCCACTGACATTATCCAGGAAATCCAATTGTCCCTTTTTCTGCTTTAACCAAGCAGAGAAAGCTCAGTGAAGAAATACTGCCAGACATTGCAGGGTGGCAAATTCTGGTAACTTGTCATCCTCACTCCCTGCAATGTAATTCAGGACCTCTCTCACAATGTGACATTCAATATATAATAGTTCTATGATAATTATTTTTTAATAAATGATATTAACATATGACTCTCTCACAATGTGAATATTCAAACAGCCTCCTCTCTCTCAAAAAATCCTCCTCTCAGAATCAAATATTCAACTTTCTGACACAGTTTTAAACATCATTTAGAATCCCCAAATTCCCAAATTGTCTTATCATTTCTTCCACATGCTTTTGTGTTTTCTCTTTGATAGTTGGGCCCTAAGTCAATAAAGAGTTTTTTATGTTGGGAGACAGGCAGATCTTAGGGTCTTGGGAAAAACCTCTCAAATATATCCAAATTATATCCTTCCATGTATACATGTGTACACATGCGATCACTTAGTTATTCAACAAATGTCTATCAGTGCTTAATGTGTACCAGCACTGGTATGACTGGCATGTAATGATGGTCAGATGTCTCTTGCTTTTAGTGGAACTTACATTTTAGTTGAAGGAGTGCCTTACGTTAGATTCTCTCAGAAGTGGGCTCTAAAACAAGTTTATGTGTACAAATGGTTTACTTGGGAGATGATGGAGATGGGGAGAGGTAAAGGAAAACAAGAAAGAGAATGAAGATTATAAAAGTGTGTTAAATGCAATTGCCATGGACAAGTATAACTCAATGCTACTGTGCATTTCTGGGATATTTAGCAAAGTTGATGAGTTCAAGGGTTCATCAACTTTCACCTGTTCAGTTTAGGGCTGCTTCTGAGATGCAAACTTGCGGGTCCTTTGGCCTGCTTCCTGAGGCAGGCTGAGCATGCTCCTGTGACCAGAAGAAGCTCCCAGACTGAGAAGATAAGGTGGTTAGAGTGGAAGCCACAGGACTGGGAGGGAACCAAGGGAAGGAAGGGTGACTAGAGAGGTACCCAACTTTTGCAGCAGACAGACAGACAGTATGCCAGTGAAGAACAAAGGCAAGCCAAGAAAAACATAACAGGATTGAAACTATTGGGTAGCTCTGTTAAATTGGCCAATAAATGTCATTCTGAGTGTGTGATGTGAAGCTGAGATATGCAAGGTTAGAGGGGCTTGGTTCTGTTCACCTTAGCAGAACAGCTTTCTGAGGCCAAGGGCATATTCAAGACAAAGACCAGGATGTAAGAATTATTTTGTTGTCTTTAAGAAACTAAGAGGCCTGTGGGGTCATAGTGAAATAAGCAAGGGAAGGGATGTGGTCAGAGGAGTGCAGGGGCCAGGGCAGATGCAGCCATGGACAGGAAGCCACTGGGGGCTTAAGCATGGGAATTCCATGAGCCTACTTTCATTATAAAGGTTATACATGCATTATATTTACACATGTACATATGTCTATATATATATATCTGTGTTTTATTAGAAATACATTTCATGAATATAGACGTATCCTTACATAATTATTTATATACATTTATTTATACACTAACGGATGATGAAAATAATGGAATCTGTTTTCATTGTAACACATGAGCATTGTAGACAAATAAGTGTGTTTTGTCATCCTCTTGACGTATCTGTGAATAAATCTGTATAAGTGTCTAGTCATGTATAATCAGGACACTGCTCTTGAGAGTTATTAAGAAAGCAGCATTAGTAGGAAGCTGGTTGGGAGAGATAAAAGGAAAACAGTGAACATGTAAATCTAAGTTAATATCCGTCTCATTTTTTGATAAAAATTCCTTAAAGGAAACGACTATTATAAAGTAATAGGAATTGTAAAAAAAAATAAAATATATAACTTGAGGCTTTAATCATGATAGAGAAATTTTTGTATTATTTCTCTTGTTTTGAGAAATTTTCCTATTATTTTTCTCTGGTCACAAAACCAGAGAAATTTAGTATTGTGCGACACACTCCAGGACCCATCTCTAATTTTTCAGATCCTGCTTTGTCAAGATCCAATGTTAGCGAGAAAGGCAGATGTATTATTTGACTTCAATTTAGTATGCATTGGATTTACTTACAGTGATTTTGAGAGCCTTGTAACAAAAGAGGAAGATTACTGCACTGACAGTGAAATTAGAGAAGCACGCGGGTGCGTTGAGTTGGCAGTGAACGGTCTGTGGCACACCTGTTTTATGCAAATAATACAAGAGAATGAGAGTGTCAGTGAGGCAGCTTTGTTCTCTCAGTTGTTTTAAAGGCAAGGGGTCATGAAGACAACGCTGATGTGAGCTCGTTTCTTAATGGATTTAAAATTCGTTTCTAACCTACTGAAATCTTGCCTTGCATGTGAAATGACTAGTTCTGAGTGATTGCTGAGAGGGAGCTGGGAAATGGGAAAAGCAGAAACACCCATGTTCTTTTTCTCTGGGGCCTCCCACTGCCCTTGTCTGTTCACTCTCCATCCTGCAGAAAGCCCTAGATTGCCTTACTGAAAGCCCATTGAGAAGCTGAGCCTTAAAGTCAGCCAAAGAGGTTGTTCCATCCTCTGCTTGGTTCCTGGCCCAATTTTTGCAAGTTATACACTTGGATAATCCTTTTGTCATCCATTTGCTATGAGGCCAGCTGTTACTCATTGGAACACAATCCTCTTTCAACACTCTCCACTAACATACGAGTTGAGAAACAGGAGCAGTTGCATCAAATCAGAAAGAATTCAGTGGGAAAATGATTGATTAGACAGAGACCGTTGCTCTCCTCCAGAGCTTGCATGATTTCTGTCAGATTGATGCTTTCTACCTTTTGCTAGTAATAATTCAAAGTAACCATAAAATAGGAAGATAGTTAAGAAATGAAGAACTCTATGACAAGATTTATTTTTATTTTTTTCTGCTACTTTTTAAATGTCATGTGTTGAAATCAACCCTAATTTCCCTCATTGGGTGAATGGATTAAAAAATGGCATATTCTTACAATGGAATACTATTCAGCAATAAAAGGGAATGTGCTACTGATAAATTCAACAACATAGATGAATCTCAAACACATTAAGGCAAGGAAAAGATCTGCACATGGCATTATTCCATACATATGACCTTCTGTAAAATTCTAAACTAAAGAGAAAAAATGAGATCAGTAGTTGCCAAAGGCAGGGAATGGGTGAAAAGAATTGACAATAAAAGCATAATAGGGAATCATTTGAAGAAGTGAAATTGTTCTATACCTTAATTGTGATACTGGTTACATTAACTATGACTATATACTATAGTTTGTCAAAATTCATAGAATGGTATGCCAAGAAAAGGTGAATTTTACCCCATGTAAGCTATATATCAGTAGGCCTTCTTTTAAAATGTGTTCTTGGTTGAAAACTACACTTCTTTCTCATTTTTTAAAAAGTACACCATACCACTCTTGTTTTTCTTCCTGCAATATGCTGTGATGCATGCTACGAGGTGCTGTGGCTCAATGTTCCTTTGAGTTACAGGTGATACAGCATTCCTTCTGAGTTACAGGGGCTATGTGTTGCTTTGATTTGGTAACATGAGTAACAGAAGTGAAGGTCATTGCCTTTTTCCACAGTAATAAAAGGCAGTTTTTTGTTGAAGACCTGCCCGCTTATTACCAATGCAATATACGTACAGTTCAATGTAATTAAACTTTCTGAAATATGGCCCTATTGTTTAGAGCCCTTTTAATTTTAAATCATAGAAATTTGCTTCAGACTAGAGCTAGAGAAAATAAATTGGAAAGCTAATAGGATAACGTGTGAGAGCATCACTATGACATGATGGTTGGAAACCTTTTTAACTGGCATGGGTTCTTCAAAGAGATCAGTGATTTTTCTGGTGGTTATAAAACATTGTATAAATTATTTGACACTATTCCCATTAAAAGGTGGGAGGTCTGCATCCCTCACTCCCCCCATGAGTGCTTTAATGGATACGGCAGAGCATAACTGACACTGTGTGACTTCTGAGGCAAGTTCACTGATGACCTTGAAGTTTCTACACTGTCATGTTAGTACATTTGGTTGTGGAGTCATGAGCCTAATTACTCTGAGGCTGCCATGTTGTGAGGAAGTCTAAGCCACACTGAATGGCCATGTGTAAGTGTTCTAGTTGATAATCACAGCTGAACCAGCCTCAGAGTTATAACAGCTCAGGCAATATGAACTCTCCCTCCATTTACAGAGTTGCTAAGAGTATTTAGTCATCTGTTATAAAGATTGAAAGAGATAGTATATGTATATAAGTGTTTAGAATAGTTTGCAGAATACACTAAATGCTCAGTATGTATTATGACTAATAGTGATTACTTCCAACACAATGAAAACTTTTACGAACCTGCTTCTCTCTTTCACTCAGCTTCTCTCGGTGTCTGTTTTAATCTCCTGTCTTTGCAGAATGGTCTTCCTTCCTTCTGAAGGCACATGTCTAACACTACTGTCCTGTCTCTCTTGAATTTCTATGCCCTCTGTTCAAGCAACCAGTACAGATGCTGTATTGCCTCTCAGTCTCATTCTTAAATACCAGGGAGAGGAGTATGATTATGGATCTTGGGTCATGTGAACACTTAGATCCCATCAACTACAAAAACACGTCAAACAGGTTCCTTTAATACAAACAGCTTTGTTGATAGCCCAAGATGTATTAGAAAACTGTTCTGTAGACACCTTTCTAATTTGGAGATATATAATTTAGCATAGATTGGCTGTGGTAATAAAATTATTTTCATTTTAGTGTATGAAAACTATTTTAATTGTGAAAATTAGAATTGTGTCTGGTGTTTATAATCTTAAAAGAATACAGGAGATGTCCTGGTGAAAATGGAAAACCAGGGCTTACAGGAATTTCTTGTCCTTTGAATTCTGACATTGTAAAATAATTTCTTTGCAATAAAATGATAAAAGAAAGTGTCATTTACCACCTTTGAAGGTAGTAGTCTGGAGGAAGGGAAAAGAGAATGTATGGGTGACATCATTTTACTCCTTATTTAAAAATGTGTTTGTGGAAATCAGTTATTTCAAAACAATAATAAACTGAAACGGGCTAAAAAATATTCTAAGGGCACAAGCATTATAGGAATGCAATCTTGTTAAAAAATCTCCAGTAAGATATATGCAGCAGATACAACTTTAATAGTCACAAACCAGATATCTAAAAAAATAAATCTTTATTTTACAACTGTGTATATTTACCTGATCTCTGATGATCCATTCTCACTCATTGGAAAACTTACTATTAGTCACTTTTAGTGGAATTACCAGATTGAAGAGTGTCAGAGTTTAAAATTTTAATTATAACTACACTGAGCCCGAGCCAGGTGGCTCACTTGGTCAGAGCATTGGCCTGTATATGAAAAGTTTGCAGAGTTAATTCCCAGGCAGGGCACATACCTGGGTTGCAGGTTTGTTCCCCAGTTGGGAGATATCTGGAGGCAACTAGGCAATCGGTCGATGTTTCTCTCTCACATCAATGTTTCTCTCTGTCTAGCCCTGCCCCTTCTTCCTTTCTTTCTAAAAACAATAAAAGCATACCTGCAGGTGAGGAAATAAATAAATAAACAAATACAATTTAAATTATATAGCCAAATTACACTCTACCATTTTAATAGTCCTTGTCCAATTGCCATTTCACAACTGGAGTGAATGAGAATATCCACTTCTCCACATTTTTGCCAAACTAGATTCTTTGAATCTCTTTGTTCCTGGTGACCCAAGTCCAGCTGAGTTAAATTCTATTCTGGTGATTATGAATGAATTTGAGAGTCTTTTCTTTGTATCATTGCCCTTTTGTATTTATCTTCTGTGAATTGACTGTATTAATTTGTGGAGGCTTGTATATGTTCTGGATATTAATCCATTTTCTGTTATATACTGTGATGGGATGTTTTCAAAAAGAATGCATTTGAACCTGAAACAAATAAATAATCTTATCCACAAGGGCTTGAGAAGATGGTCAGGGATTTGTAAGGGACTTCTTTTCCATGGCATTTTAAAATTTTTGTCAATTACAGTTGATATTCAGTGTTATTCTGTATTAATTTCAGGAGTATAGGATAGTAGTTAGACATTTTTATAATTTACAAAGTGATCTCCAGTGATAAGTCTAGTACCCACCTGGTACCATACATATTTATTACATTATTATTCACTGTATTCTTTATGCTGTACTTTACATCCCCAGGACTGTTTTGCAACTACCAATTTGTACTCCTTAATTCCTTCACCTTTTTCACCCAGCTCCCTAAACCCCCTCCCATCTGGCAACCATCAATTTGTTCTCAGTATCTGAGTCTCTCTGTTTTGTTTATTTTGTTCTTTAGATTCCACAAGTAAAGTGAAATCATATGTTATTTTTCTTTCTCTGCCTGACTTATTTTTAATATAATACTCTCTAGGTCAATCCATATTATTGCAAATAGAAAGATTTCATTCCTTTTTATGGCCGAGTAATATTTCATTATATATATGTACCACCTCTTATTTATCCAATCATCTATTGTTTGGTATTTAGGTTGTTTCCAGATCTTGGCTATTGTAAATAATGCTGCAATAAACATTGGGATGTATATATCTTTTCAAATTAGTGTTTTGGGTTTCTTTAGATAAATACCCAGAGTGGAATTGCTAGGTTATAAGTTCTATTTTTAACTTTTTGAGGAATCTCCCTACTGTTTTCTGTAGTAGCGGTACCAATCTGTAATCCCACCAACAGTGCATAATGGTTCCCTTTTCTTCACATCCTCACCAACACTTGTTTGTTGATTTATTGATGATAGCCATTCTGATAGGTGTGAGGTGTTAGCTCATTGTGGTTTTAATTTGCTTTTCTCTGAGGATTATTGTTGAACATCTTTTCATATGTCTATTGGCCGTCTGAGTGTCCTCTTTGGAGAAGTGTCTGTTCAGGTTCTCTGCCCATTTTTTAATTCGATTGTCTGTATTTTTAGTGTTGAGTTGTGTAAGTTCTTTATAAATTTTGAATATTAACCCTTTATCAGATGTATAATTGGCAAATATGTTCTTGCATTCAGTGGTTTGTCTTAATATTATTGATGGTTTCTTTTGCTGTGCAAATCATTTTTAGTTTTTTTAAAAAAGATTTTTATTTATTTTATTTTTTTAGAGAAAGGGGAAGGGAGGGAGAAAGAAAAGGAGAGAAACATCCTTGTATGGTTGCCTCTTGCCTTCCATTGGGGACCTGGCCCTCAACCCACGCGTGTGCCCAGACTGGGAATCAAACTGGCAACCCTTTGGTTCACAGGCTGGCACTCACTCTGCTCTGAGCCACACCAGCCAGGGCTGTTTGTTTTTTTTCCTTTTTTCGCCTTGTCTGGGGAGATATACGAGAAAAAAAAATATTACTAAGAGAAATGTCAGAAATTTTACTGCTTCTAGATATTTGGTCTATTATGTTCTTTATGTTAGTCTTTGTATTGTTAATTTATGACTGGTTCATGCTTATGATTTCTATGTCTTTTTTTATGTTTTGAACTCTGGATCTGGTAGATTGCTTCCCTCCATGTCATTTCATTTTTATTCTGGAGTTTTCTCTTATTCTTTCATTTGGTATATGTTTCATTGACATCTCATTTTGGCTGCCTTTGCGTGTGCCACTTGTAGAGCTAATTAGGTGGTGCTCTGTTGTGGTCTGAAGGTGATCACCAGGTGTGTTGGTTCTAGTGCCATTTGGGAAGGGCTCCAGTGAAGGCCAAGGTCAGAAGCTGCCTGCAACTGGGCCAGCACTGCCTGTTATGATCTACAAAGTGATGTATGGTTTGTAATTGCCCATGCTGAGCCTGGAGGCACATGGGAGAGGCCAAGCTGTGAATAAGGTCATCTGCCACCATTACCCAGCTTAGGGCCACTTAGAAAAAGGCATACAGCACCCTGAGGCCTGCTACTACCTATCAGCTGCCCATAAGGCTTACCCACTGAAAGAGCCTTGGGCAGTAAGTAAGAGTTGGGAGAGGCGGGGTCTCAGAGAATCACCAGGGTAGGGTGAGTGGAGTTCACCATGATAATGCAGGTTCAAATTTGGTCATGTTGGGGAGAACTCAAAAAAGGAAAGATGGTGCCCACCTGCTGGCTATGTTGGAGGAAGGCTCAACACTTGAACAGTAGCAGCTGACTCTCCAGTCCTTGCCCTAAAACTATACAATTCTGTTTCTCCTTCTATGTCTCTGGTACCCCAAAGCTGCTGTCCCTCCGCAGGATCACAGGGTAAATGCCTGTTAGTGAGTCTACCAAGCTTTTTAAGAGGATGTCTGGGTTTCCAGCAGCCTTTCACTTCACCTGACAAATGGAATCTCCACTGATTTCGAAAGCCAGATGTTGTGAGGACTCTACTTTCCGGCACTGGTGCTTTGGGCTGGGAAGCTTCATGTGCGGACTGGGACTCCTTGCTCCTCCAGGGGTATATCTGCAGCTGAGATACTCCCAATTCTTAACTGCCACATGTGGGTGTGGAGTCAGCTCATTTTGCATCTCTGCCCTCCTACCAGTCATGACTCCTTCTTTATAGCCTTCATTGTAATTTTGATGGTCATGGGAGGACAGCGTTTATCTACTCTGCCATCTTGACTGGAAGTTTATAAAGGAATTTCTTAAGAGAGCTTCTGCCCACCGTGAGTTTCATCCCAACCCCAGGCCTTGTCCCATGCAAATGCTTCTCTCTTCTCATATCTAGTGCGCAACATTTTCCATATGATTGCAGTTGATAAAAAGTGGACTGCCATTTGTCTCTTGGTCAAAATGACTAGAAGGTGACAGGTGGATTAATGAGACAATGTGTAAAGGGCTGCATTCGGGATGTAACTACCTTCCCACTCATAGCGGACCCAGGAATGTGGGAGTCTTTCCTAATTGTGCTCAAAATAACCTGGAAGAGAGGCTGACAAGTGGTCTACCAGTTGCCAAAGATACCAACCAAAGAGGTATGAATACTATGACTGGAGTTGAGGGGGATCATCTGGGTCTCCAAAGGCCCCACCAAATTTCCCATGAGAGTCCCCTTTAAACATCAGCCAGGCCCACCGAATGAGAAGTAGCTGTGACAGAGGCCATCCCCAGCCAAGCAGGAAGTTTCCTGCTCTATCCTGTTCCCTCTCCTCCCTTCTCCTTAACCTTTACCACGAGGCAGCCTGTAAAACCACAGCCAGCCCGAGGGTATGAGGTGAGAAGCGATAAAGAAGAAACAGAAGCCAGCCACATCCCCTTCCTCAAATGCCAGGGCCCCACATGATGCAACAGAGAACTGGAGAGGAGGAGGAGAAATCTTATCTTAGAATGAAGTTTGAAGTGCTGTTTAATATATTGGACTGAAAGGAGAATATGTTTTTAACTTAACATGAACATAGTACAGAAGAGTCATGGGGCCTTACTAAAGCCTGAACTACTTAAAATAATTTTTAGGATGTCCATTGGAAGACAAAAATAAAGTTATGTTTTGTTATATCATACATCATGCATTGGTTAAAACACATTGCAGATATTTTTTTCCCAGTCTGTCCTTTGGCTTTCTTTATATTACAATATGTTTATAGGCATTCTCAACTCCAAGTCATCAAATTCATCTATCATTTAGAAGGGCCTTCTTACTCTAAGATTATAAAAATATTCTACTTTTTTAAAAAATTCACATCTGATATTTTAGTTTCCTACAATTAGTTTTTAGATACATCTGGAATTCATTTTGTGAATATTGTTATAGTGTCAAACCTCTCTGGAAAATTGCCCTCAGCTGAGGACAGCTGTCTCATTCAAGGTCACACACCCTTCCCAGGGGCAGCCCACAGCCAGCAACTGATCCCCCTGGGACTTATAACATGTAGGCTCCCTGCCTCCAGGGCTGAAAAGTGAATGTAATACACCCCAGCTTTGACTTCCACTTAGGGTTGGCTGAGGCCACTGACACTAACTTGCAGCTCAACTTCTCCCTCTGCCCATTGCTGCTTCCTTCCCCCATCAAATAGTGATCCAGAGAGCAAATCTCCAATAAACTTCCTGCCAACAAATCTGTCTCAAAATTACTTCCTGGGAAACTTGATATGCAACAAATTTGAAGTAGTTCACTGAATTTATGTTTATTTCAAATGCAGATTTCACAGTCTTGGTACCTTTTACTGAACAATTAATCTTTTTTATTTAAAATGTTATTTTTCTTGTAGGTTGAATTTTCCATTTCAAGTACGTCTGTTATTAGTCTATTCCATCTATCTGACTCCTCTAATTTTATTTTCTAAAATTTTTGTTACACTGTTTTAATTCTATAATTTTAGAATAAATTCTGTTATCAAACCAGACAAGTTACTCCTTATAAAATTTTAGAGCAAAGTGTATTGGTTTTTCTTGTTTGTATATTTGTTTTTTCCTCTTTCAGATGAAATTTAAATGTTTTCTAAAGTTTATGTTAAATTGCATATAAAAATTCCAATGTGAATTTTATTTATTATTGATTTAAATTTAAGGAGTAATGAGTGGGAAAGTGAAATATTTACAACACTGAATTGTCTCATCTAATGTTTTATATTTCTCTACATACTCATGTATTTTTGTACTTTTATAGAGTTTTCTTCTTATATGTCTAACACTTATCTCCTGATAGGTTTATTTCTAGACATTTTAGAACTTGTGACACTGTTTATAAGTAGTATGTGAGATTTGTACATCAATCTTATGTCTTATCCCTTTAATAAAATCCTCTTATTAGTTCCAATAATATTTTGGTTTATACTCTTAGATTTTCTGGGCAAATGATAATATCTATAAATAATGCCACTTTTATCATTTCTTCTCTAATCTATGTATCTAATTTCTTTCTTATTTTACTACTTTGGCTAAGATCAACAACACGGTGACTATGGTAGCAGCTATCATTATGGTCTTAAGATCATAATAGAAATTCCTCTTACATTTCACCAGTAAGTATGACTTTTGTGGAAGTTTCTGGTAGATACCAAACATCTACTTAATGCTGAGTCCTTAGAGTAAGTCAACTATGGTTAAGTGAAAAAATAACAATAAAGTGAGGTGAACCTAGAAGTCAGAGAGAGGTTGATGGGTCTGATCACCCTGAAGAAGTGGTTTCTATCAAAAAAGAACTACTGTAAGGAACTGATAGCAATTTTGACTAAATAAATTAATAAACGTGAAGGGACTTAATTATAAAACATAAAGGTCATTTGGGAGCTAAAAACTAAGACAAATAGTTTTCAAATTTTATGATTCAGGAGAGATATTCAGAGGGAGAGGAATACAGCTAAAACTGTATATATGAGGCAGTAAGACCCTGGGTAATTAATATCTCCAAACACAAAATAAAATTATAAATATTTGGAAATCATGATGTAAATAAAAAACAATTTGGAAATTAAGCTTTTATCAGGGGTATCCTTGGCAAATGGGTTCCCTTTTCATTTTGATAGATCCTTTTGTTGTGCAAAATGTTTTTAGTTTGATGTAGTCTCATTTCTTTATTTTTTTTCCTTTGTTTCCCTTGACATACCAGCAAATATATTGCTATGAGAAATGTCTGAAATTTTACTGCTTATGTTTTCTAGGATCTTTATGGTTTTGTGACTTACATTTAAATCTTCTGTCCATTTTGAGTTCATTGTGATCTACGGTGTAAGTTGGTGGTCTAGTTCCATTCTTTTCCATGTATCTGTCCAATTTTCCCAACACCATTTATTGAAGAGAGAGTCTTTACTCCGTTGTATGCTTCAGCTTCTTTCTTCCAATATTAATTGACTGCAAAGGCATGGGTTTATTCCTGGGCTCTCTGTTCTGTTCCATTGATCTGTTGCGTGTTCTTATGCCAGTACTGGGCTATTTTGATTGTCATGGCCTTATAGTATAGTTTGATATCAGATAATGTGATACCTTCAACTTTGTCCTTTTTTCTCAAGATTGCTGAGGTTATTCAGGGTCTTTTGTAGTTCTATATAAATTTTTGGAATATTTGTTCTAGATATGTGAGACATGTTAGTCGTATTTTAATAGGAATTATATTGAATCTGTAGATTGTTTTGCAAAATATGGACATTTTAAAGGTGTTAATTTTTCCTCCATGAATATGATGTATATTTCTACTTATTTGTATATTCCTCAGTTTTTTTCTTCAGTATCTTATTATTTTCTAAGTACAGGTCTTTCACCTCCTTGGTTAAATTTATTCCTAGGTACTTTTTTTGTTGTTGTTGTTGCAATAGTAAAAGGGATTGTTTTCTTAATTTCTCTTTGATAATTCATTATTGGTTAATAAAATGTCACCAATTTTTGATTATTAATTTTTTATCCTGCTACTTTGCCAAATTGATTTATTAAATTTAGTAATTTTTTTGGTGCACTCTTTAGGGTTTCCCATATATCATATCATGTCATCTGAATATGATGGTTTTACTTTCTCCTTCCTAATCGGGATGTCTTTTATTTCTTCTTCTTGTTTGATTACAATAAATAAATAAATACTAAAAAACTTACCTTTGTAAATTTTAAGGTTATAAAATATACCATAGTTGCTCCTCTCAGATGAACTTAAGTTTTAATAATTTGATGTCTTTTCTTTAAAGGCCATATGGAGTACAATTCCAGTCACTCTAGTATGCAGTTAGTAAGAATGCCAAATAGAGATAAAGGAAAAGATGGAGGAGAGGTAAAAACGAAATAATGGAAGAAATTTGTTCTAAATGGAAGAAAGATAAATTCTTCATGGTTGAAAGACTGAGTTTCTCAGAAGACTGATAAAATGAGATTTGACATATCCTGGTAAAATTTCTGAACCTCAAGAATAAGTACAATTTTATACCAGACTTAAGAAAGAAGGAAAATATCCCTTTAAGAAAAGGAGAAATATTCATAGTGGCACTAAAGCTCCAAGGCAAACAAAACTTATAAGAACACAAGTTTTACAGTACTATTATAAAGCAGGAAAATTTAAATAGAATGCACTAACAGGATAACAGAATATTATGTAAAACAAAAGGCATAGTTATTGTTATTGAGGAAGATATAAAAATTATAAACCAATGAATATAGCAATTAAATATGCAAAACAAAAACAATTAGAAATGCTGGGAGATGTTAATAAAATATAAAACTATGCTGAGGTGTTATACATACCACTTTCAGAATCAGTAAACTCTTGAACAGGAAATGAGTAACATAATCAATAACTGACTTCATAATATAGCAAATATATGTAGAGAATATGCAATTTTCTCATATGTATGAAATATTTATAAAAACTAATCATATAATTGACCAACCAAAACTGAAAAAATCAATTTTATATGTAACATGTTCTGATCATAATCTCTAAACATAATTGTCCAAAAATGAACAACTAAAATTATTAAACATAATGCCAAATGACCTTTAAATTAACTAGGAAAACAAAGTTAAATGAAAATCTACATATAAAAAAACTATAAAGAGTACATCACATCAGTTGAGGTACAAGTAAAGCATAATCAGAGGAAAACAGTCTGAAATGCCTTTATTAGCAAAAGAGAAAGAGAATAAAGAAAAAAATTCCAGTTTTCACAATGCTTAGTATAGGTTGAGTAATGTTCTGTGTTCTTTTGTGTCTGTGTGTGTGTGTATAGTTATTTACTTCTTACAAAACTTTATGAGGTGGCTATTATTACCCCTATTATTTAGATAAAGAAACTGAGTTATAGAAAGGATGACTGTAACACAACTAGCAAGTGTTGGCTCCAGTATTCAAAGTCAGGAAAGTCTGGTTTCCATACATATCCTTAACCACTATGTTAAAATTCATTTAGGAGATGGAAGGACGTACAATAATGAAAATGAAAAGAGGATGAATAAAAATATAAACTAAAATTTTAAAATATCACATTAAAAATATGTAGCCTAATGGAATAAACAAATGCTAAACCTAAACTAGATAAATATGATTAGTGGATAAAAGGGAAAGTAAAAAAAATTCACTTATAATGAAGAAATGAAAACAAATGAAAATAAGTGATTATATGTAATTCTGTGATATAAAATTTGAAAATTTAGTGAAAATGGACACTTTATTAGAAAAATGAAAATTGCTAAAGTCAACCTCCAAATTTGTAAAATACATGAGGCGACCAATTGCTTAAGAAGGGAATGAAAACATAATTATTCTTTAAAAAACATAAAAATGGCACTAAAGCCATGTAAATTCTGTTTTTCAGAATAGATATGTTTATTGTTACCCCTTAATAAAGGAATAAGCTTGGAAAATCCTCATTCTTGTTTATATAAAGTCAGCATTTCAAAACTAATACATGTGAAAAATTGGGTGGAATCAGAAATACTCAGCATGATATCAGAAAAATCCCTCCATTTATTATTCTAGTCAACAAATTAAAAAGAAAGCAAAAACATTATCACATAGACATTAAAAAGTGACTTGAAAAAATTCAGTAGCTATTAACAATAAAAATTTATTTTTTTTTCAAATAAATTTTTTATTGGATTTTTTCCATTACAACTTAGTCGCCTTATACTCCTCTCCTCCCGGCAATCACTACACTGTTGTCCATGTCCATGAACCTTTTTCCCTTTTTGCTCAATCGATCCACTCCCTACCCTTCCCATTACTATCATCCTGCACTCTCTCTCTCTGAGTCTGTCACTATTTTACTTGTTAGTTAATTTGCATATTAGATTCCACGTATGACTGAAATCATATGATATTTGTCTTTCTCTAACTTATTGCACTTAGCATAATGTTCTCCATGTCCATTTATACTGTTGCAAAAGGTAAAACTTTCATCTTTTATAAGGTTGAGTAGTATTCCATTGTGTAAATGTCCCATTGTTGTTTTATCTACTCACCTACTGATGGGCACTTGGGCTGCTCCATATCTTGGCATTTGTATATAATGCTGCAATGAACATAGCGTGCTTATGTTCTTTCGAATTAGTATTTTGGGTTCCTTCGGATATAGTCCCAGAAGTGGGATTGATGGGTCAAAAGGCAGATCCATCTTTACTTTTTTGAGGTATCTCCATACTACTTTTCACAGTGGCTACACCAATCTGCATTCCCAGCAACAATGCAAAAAGGTCCCCATTTCTCCACATCTTCACCAGCACTTGTTTACTGATTTATTGATGACTGCCATTCTGACAGGTGTGAAATGGTATCTCATTGTGGTTTAATTTGCATTTCTCTGATGATTAGTTATGTTGAGCATCTTTTCACATGTCCATTGGCCATTTGTATGTTCTCTTTGGAGAAGTGTCTGTTCAGGTCCTTTGCCCATTTTTTAATTGGGTTGTTTGGTTTTTTGGTGTTGAGTTTTGTAAGTACTTTATAAACTTTGGATATGTTCTCCCACTCTATTGGTTGGTTTTTTATTTTGTTGATGGTTTCCTTTGCTGTGCAAAAATTTTTTAATTTGATGTAGTCCCATTTGTTTTTTTCTTTTGTTTCCCTTGCTTGAGGCAATATATAAAAAAATATTGGTACGAGCAATGTTCAAGATTTTATTGCCTGTGTTTTTCTTTAGGATTTTTCATGGTTTCTGGTCTAACATTTAAGTCTTTAATCCATTTTTAATTTATTCGTGTATGTAGCATCAGAAGGTGGTCTAGTTTCATTTTTCTGCATGTATCTATCCAATTTTCCCAACATCACTTATTGATTAAACTATCTTTAGCCCATTGTATGTGTTTGCTTCCTCTGTCCAATATTGACTATGAAGGTGTGGGTCTCTCTCTGGGCTCTCTGTTCTTTTTCATTGATCTATGTGTCTTTTTTCATGCCCCTAACATGTTATTTTGATTATTATGGCCTTGATAGTAGGTAGAATGATTCCTCCAACTTTGTTCTCAGGATTGCTGTTACTACTTGGGGCCTTTTGTGGTTCCATATAAGTTTTTGAAATATTGTTCTAGTTCTGTGAAATATGTCATTGGAATCTTGATAAGAATTGCATTGAATCTCTAGATTGCTTTGCATAGTATGGACATTTTAATGATGTTAATGCCTTCTATACACGAAAATGGTATGTGCTTCCACTTATTTATATCTTCTTCGGTTTCTTCAGTGTTTCATAATTTCCTGAGCACAGGGTTTTTTTACGTCTTTGGTTAGGTTTATTCCTAGGTATTTTATTCTTTATGGAGCAATTGTAAATAGGGTTGTTTTTATTTTTAATTTCTCTTTCTGTTAGTTTGTTATTGATATATAAAAATGCAACTGATTTCTGGATATTAAGTTTGTATCTTGCTACTTTGCTGAATTCATGTATCAGTTCTAGTAGTTTCTTGATGGAATCTTTGGATTTCTCTATGTACAGAATCATGTCATCTGGGAATAAAGACAATTTTACTTCTTCCTTTCTAATTTTGATGCCTTTTATTTCTTCTTTTGTGATTGCAGTGGTTAGGACTTTTAGTACTATGTTAAATAAGAGAGGTGAAAGTGGACATCCCTGTTTTGTTCCAATTTTAAGGGGGACACTTGTAGTTCTTGCCCATTGAGTATGACGTTGGCAGTAGGTTTGTCATATATGGCCTTTATTATGTTTAGGTATGTCCTTTCTATTCCCATTTTGCTGCAAGTTTTGATCATAAATGGGTGCCTGATTTTATCAGATGCTTTTTATGCATCTATTGATATGATCATGTGGTTTTTATCCTTCATTTTGTTTATGTAGCGATTCACGTTTATTGATTTGTGAATGCTGTACCAACCTTGCATTCCTGGAATAAATCCCACTTAATCATGGTGTATGATCTTTATAAGGAATCGCTGTATTCAGTTGGCTAACATTTTGTTAAGGATTTTAGCATCTATGTTCATGAGAGATTTTGGCCTATAATTTTCTTTTCTTGTACTGTCTTCATCTGGGTTTGGACTGTTGGCCTCATAAAATGAGCTTGGGAGCCTTTCCTTCTCTTGAATTTTTTGAAATGGTGTGAGAAGGAGAAGTATTAGTTCTTGTCAGAATGTTTGGCAAATTTCACATATGAAGTGATCTGGTCCAGGGATTTGGGTTGTTGGGAGATTTTTTATTGCTGCTTCAATTTGACCAGGTACAATCTATGTACGCATGTTCTCTGACTTTTCCTGATTTAGTTTTGGAAGATTGTATGTTTCTCAGAATTTATCCATTTCATCCAGATTGTCTATTTTGGGGGCATATATTAATTCATAATATTTTCTTGTAATCCTTTGTATTTCTTTGTTATCAGTTGTTATTTTTCTGCTTTCTTTTCTGATTTTATTTATTTGGGTCCCCTCTCTTTTTCTCTTGAATGAGTCTTTTTCTAATGAGTCTGGTGGAAGGTTTGTCAATCTTGTTTATCTTTTCAAAGAACGCTTAGATTCATTGATCTTTTGTATCATTTTTTTAGACTCTATTTCATTTATTTCTGCTCTGTGCTTTATTATTTCCTTCCTTTTACTCACTTTGGGCTTTGCTTTTTTTTTTCAATTTTTTAAGTGTAAAATCAGATTGTTTATTTGAGCTTTTTTCTTTCTTTTTTTTTTTTTGAGATAAGCCTGTAATGCTATGAATTTTCTCTCCTAGGATTGCTTTCCTGTGTCCCACAGATTTTGAATTGTTCTTTTCTCATTTTCATTTAAGTATCTTTTGTTTTCTTCCTTGATCTCATTGTTGATCCACTCATTGTTTAATAAAATGTTATTTAGCTTCCAGATCTTTGTGTGTTTTTCAGTGTTCATCTTGTGATTGATTTCTAGTTTCATAGCACTGTGATCTAAGAAGATGCTTGATATAATTTCAATATTCTTAAATTTACTGAGACTGTTTTGTGTCCTACCATATGGTCCATCTTAGGAAACATTCCATGTGCACTTGAAAAGTATGTATATTTTGTTGCTTTGGGGTGAAAAGCTCTGAAGATATTAACTGAATCCATTTGATCCAGAGTGTCATTTAAGGCCACTGTCTCCTTGTTGATTTTTCTGTCTGGAAGTTTTATCCATTGAAATCAAAGGAGTGTTAAAATTGCTGGCTATGACTGTATTTCTATTGATCCCTCCCTATATGTCCATCAAGATTTGCTTTGCATATTTAGGTGCTCCTATGTTGGGAGTGTAAATGTTTACTGGAGTTACATCCTCTTGTTGGATTGTTCTCTTTATCATTATGTAGTGTCCTTTTCTTTGTCTCTCACTATAGCCTTGATTTTAAAGTCTATTTTGTTGTATATAAGTATTACTACCTCAGGTTTTTATCCTTTCCATTTGCATGAAATATCTTTTTCCTTCCATTTACTTTTATTGTATGTGTGTGTTTTTTGATCTGAGGTTGGTCTCTTGGGGGTAGCATGTATCAGGTTTGTCCAGAAGGTATTTAGCTATGTAATATGAAATAGAAAGACTTTTATTGAAGAACATACAAGATACAAGAAACATTGTACATATGACAATGATGCTTCAGTTTCCTTCAAAGTAGGTACCTGGGGACCTCACACAGTTCTCCCAGTCTCCATCAGCTGCCCAGTTGTATTTTCCTGAATTTCACTGATGGTCTGAAATCTCTTCCCTTTCAAAGGTGATTTTAGTTTTGAGAAAAGACAGAAGTCTCAGGGCACCAAATATGTTCTGTAGGGGGGTTGAGTCACTGGGGTGATTTGACGTTTTGCCAAAAACTCTGCATGAGACATGGTGCTTAAATGGGCACCTTGTGGTGATGAAGCTGGCAGTCACCAGTTGCCCAGAGCTGCATACTTCTGAGTCACTCAAATAGTTTCCACAGAGGAATGTTCAAGCTTAATGCAAAACTTAATGCAGGTTTGTTTCTCTACTCACTCAGTCATTTTGAATGTGATGACCACGCAGTGCACATGCTCATGCAATGGTGTCGATTGCGCCCACTGACTAGTACAGTGAAGTGAAGCTGTCATTGTTCAGTCAGGCATGTGCATTCTAGTCCACTCCGCTTGGTTGCCAGGTTATGACAGTGTCATGCAAACCATTCTCATTATATTAACAATGGCTGGACTTTTTCTGGACAGACCTCATATATGAGTCTTGCTTTGTTTTGTTTTGTTTTTATCCATTCAGCTACTCTATGTCCTTTGGTTG
Organism: Pteronotus mesoamericanus; assembly: GCF_021234165.1. Lineage (NCBI taxonomy): Eukaryota > Metazoa > Chordata > Mammalia > Chiroptera > Mormoopidae > Pteronotus > Pteronotus mesoamericanus. Next base: position 26,957,585 of record NW_026555105.1, on the reverse strand, counting down.
GAGCATTTAAGCCATTTACATTTAAGTAATAATTGATAGCTACATATTTAACTTCATTTTATTGTTAGACTATTTTCCTCTGTTTTTTTCTCTTTTTCTTCTTCTTTTCCTTCTTCCTCCTCCTTCTCCTCCTCCTTCTATTTCTTCTTCTCCTTCTTCTCCTTCTCCTCCTCTTCCTCCTCCTCCTTCTTCTTCTTCCTGTTCTTTCTCTTAAGCAAGCCTTTTAATATTTGTTGCAGTGCTGGTTTCATGTTAACGAAACCCCTTTAGCTTTTTATTTCTCTGGGAAGCTCCTTATTTATCCTTCAATTTTAAATGATAATCTTGCTGGGTAAAGTAGCCTTGGTTGTAGGTTCTTGCTTCTCATTACCTTGAATATTTCACCTTCTGCCCTGAAAAGTTTCTGTTCAGAAATCAGTTGATAGTATAATTGAGCTCCCTTGTATGTAACTACCTCATTTGTCATGCAGCTTTTAGGATTCTCTCCTTGTCTTTAAGCCTTGCTCTTTTAATTATGATGTGTCTTGATGAAGTCCTCTTTGGGTCCAACTTGTTTGGCATTCTCTGAGCTTCCTGGACTTTTGTGTATTTTTCTTTCGCCAGATTAAGGAAGTTTTCGGTCATTATTTTTTCAAATAGGTTCTTGATCCTTTGCTCACTCTCGTCTTCGGGTATTCCCATCATGTGAATGTTGTTATGTTTAATGTCATCCCAAAGGTTTCTTAAGCTCTCCTCATTTTTTAAAAATTCTTTTTTTCTTTTAGCTGCTCTGCCTGGGTGTTTTTTTCCTTGTCTTCCAAATCACTGATTCAATCCTCTGCTTCATCTAAGCTACTGTTTATTCTTTTCAATGTATTGTTTATTTTAGATATTGCATTCTTTATTTCTCACTGGCCCCTTTTTATGGTTTCTATGTCTTTTTCCTTGCTGTTGAGTATCCTTATGATCATTACTCTAAACTCTCTATCTGATAAATTGCTTGCCTCCATTTCATCTAGTTCTTCTGGAGAATTTTCTTGTTCTTTCATTTGGGGCCTGTTTCTTTGTCTTCCCATCTTGGCTGCCTCTTTGTGTCTGTTTCTATGTATTAGGCAGATCTGCAAAGACTCTAATGTAGACCTATGTCAAATACTTCCTATGACTGGTCCTGGGAAACTTGCTTGGCGCTATCAATTATCCACAGAGTGTGGCTCCCTCTGCTGAGCCTGATTGTGGGAATACAGGACCAGGCTGCACACCAAGGCTGGCTTTCATCAGCACTGGGCCCAGGAGAGGGTCAGCTAAAGTCTCAGAGCTCCCAGAGAGCCACCTCTGCCTACAGGCTTTCTATTAGACTTAAAGGGTGAAAATATTCCAGCTGTGCTCCTCAGCAGCAAGGGTTAAAACCAATGGGTGAGGCAAGAGTGATTCCTGTGGGCAAGGCTATTGTTTCCCCTCAGGCTGATGCCTGTCTGAGAGGAGCGGTCTGCCTGAGAAAGATGTCTCCTATACTATGGGGAATAACTCAGTACAGGGATCCTGACTGCTATTCCTTTAGTTCTCTCCCCAGGGCCACCAGGCCCAGGCTCTCCTCATATGTCTCTAGTCCACTCTGCCCTCCCCATGCTGGAGCCCAGGGTAAGTGGCTGTCAATGAAATTTTGTGTGCTGGCCCTTTAAAAGGCTCTCTGCATTTCCAGCCATCTCTTCCTGTTGGAGAGAAACCTCACTGCTTTTCACAGCCATACATTATTTCGGTTCCTTTCCTGGTTCTGTTGCTATAGTCTTGGGAGCCCAGCTTGGGGTTTAGACCCTACTCTTCTCACAGGGAACCCCCTGGCAGCTGAAATATCCCTCCAGGGTTAGCTGCCACCCATGGGAGCCCATCCAGCCTGTTCTCACCTCCTCTGCATTTCCTATAAGTCATATTGTAGTGATGTGGTTTTTTCATCTGCCCATGGCTATAAGGCTTCTCTTCAGCTAGTTCAGTTGGTTATTCAGGAAGATTTTTCTGTAATTCAGTTGCAATTCCAGCTCCATCCTGGGAAGAGGTTAGTGAAGCTTCCACTTACTCTTCTGCCATCTTTAGATTTTTTTTAAATAATATAGATCTTAAAATATTTATTTTTTTAATTTATTTTTAGAGACGGGGAAGGGAGGGAGGGGGAGAGAGAGAGAAGCATCAATGTGTAGTTGCCTCGCACATTGTCCCAACTGAAGACCTGGCTTGCAACCCAGAATTGAACTGGTGACCTTTTGGTTTGCAGACTGGCTTGGCACTCAATCCACTGAGCCACATCAGCCAGGGCCATCTTTAGATTTTTGACAGTAAAACTTTAAATAAAATTGGGAGAATAAGAAATTAATATTTTCAAACTTAAAAAACCTTGAATGGATAAAAAAACAAGACCCTTACATATGCTGTCCAAAAGATACTTCAGATTGAAAGACACACACAAGACAAAGTAAAGGGATGGAAATATATCTCATGAAAGTGAAAAGAAATAAACAAAAAAAGCTAGGATAGCAATACTTAAACCAGACAAAATGGACTTTAAACAAAGGCTGTAACAAGAGACAAAGAAGGACCCAGCAATTCCACTTCTGGGTATTTATCTGAAGAAACCCAAAACACTAAATCAAAAAGACATATGCATTCATATGTTTATTGGAGCATTATTTACAATACCTAATATATGGAAGCAACCTAAGCAGCAGTAGAATGGAAAATGGAGTGGTACATATATCCCATAGAATGTGGCTCAGTCATTAAAAAAAAGAATGAAATCTTGCCATCTGAAACAATATGGATGGACCTAGAGGATATTATGCTGAGTGAAATAAGTCAGACAAAGATAAATGCAGATGATTTCACTTATATGTGGAATCTAAAATACAAAATAAACAAATAGGCAGAACAGAAACAGACTCATAGATAAAAAGAATATTTTGATAGTTGCCAGATGGGAGGGTGTTTGGGGTATTGGGTGAGAAAAATGAAAGGATTAAGAAGTACAAATGGTAGTTACAGAATAGTCATGAGGATGTAAAGTACGGCATAGGGAATATAGTGAACAATATTGTAATAATATGGTGTTACGTGGGTACTAGATTTATTAGGGGAACACTTCATATGATGTATAAATGCTTAATTGCTGTGTTGTACAACTGAAACTAATGTAATATCATATGTCAAATGCAATTGAAAACTAAAATTTATTTAAACTTTTAAAAAATCTATGGAACTTTCAAAAATAATCATCTTAGCTCAATTTATAAAATAAAATGTTTCATCTTTAAAAAAAGAAAACTAATGGCCGCTGCCATTCTCTTTAATAAAGCACTCTCCGTTAAAAAAAAACAATAAGGCAGAATGTCTGCTAATATAATGAATCGCCATAACTTCAGAAATTCTAGTTATCTGTCTCACAGAGCAGATGTGCAACTATGGCCCAATGGGTCCAATCTTGACTTCCACTTGCTTATGCAAATAAAGTTTTATTAGAATTCAGCCATACACGTTTATTTACATATTGACTATGGCTGCTTTCTCTCTATAATACCGATTGAACGGTTGCAAAGAGAGGCCTTATGGCCTCCAAAGCCTAAAATATTTAGTGTTTGGCCCTTCAGAGAAAAAAACATTGCTAATCTCAGTACTAAAGCATAAGGTCAGGCACTACAGTCACAATCCATGGTAAGGTAAAAATTTTACATTTTCAACTTCAATGAGGAAGATGAGGAGACCCATGAACTAGTAGTCCAGACTCCATGGCCCCGAGCTTTGCTTCTACCAGTGTTTCTCCTTAAACTCATATCTATTGTCTTGAGGAGGGGCGCAGGGGAGGGGTTGGATAGATTATTTAACAATGTTTAGGAGAATAAAGTATGTTAGTTTGGCTCTATAAAAAAGTTTCTGTCATAGATTTTACATAAATGTATGTAAATTGATGTGAATGCATAATGAGTTAGGGTGATGAGATTTCAGGTAATCTTACTTTCCTCCATATAATTTAACGTATCTCAATTTTTTTTTAAAAAGCAAGTATTGTTGTAATCTAGGAAATAAGCTCATTTTCAAAAGCAGGTATATTTATCATGAGAAAAAGAATTGAATCTTCAAAAATACTGTTGCAGTGGTAACAGATATAATAAGAAAAACAAGCTAGGACATTTCATCAAACAAAACAAAACAAAATAAAACTGAGCCATTTATTCTAGTTCATTATCTGAGAAATGTTACAGATAAGCAGGAGCTATCAAAATAGATAAAAAACCAAAATACGTGAATCTTAATCCCAGCTAATTTAATTTTCCTCTGACAACTCGTTCCCGATGAAATCTGGTTTACTCTTTGAGAAAGGCATGCTGTTGAGTAAGAATGAAATGGTCCAAATTGTTTCCTTCATCTCTGAGAACAAGAAGTTACATAAAACACAAGGTGTTTTGCTAACTTCATGGACGATGTAATACACTTCCTCAAACATCAGCTTTCTTTCACTATTTTATGAGACACTGGTGCTTCCGGTTTGAGTCAAAGTGTCTTCTTATTTTCTGAAGTGGTCAAACTGTATTTTTCCAGTCAGTTTAAGTAATAATATTTGTTACAATATGTTTTCACTGTCAAATCAAGATACATACTTTGTCAAAATAACTAGCATGTTTGCTCAATCTCCCTTTGTGTTTTTCTATCCGGTCATTTGGAGTCTCTTATTTTAATTTCACAAGAAAGATAAATGTTTACTATGTATTAGTTCAATTCTCATCCTGGATGAGAAATTTACCAAGATTTCAACAGAAGATCTGAAGAGCACTTCAGGCAAATGGAAGGGTTTATCAGTCAGTGCCTACTCAGAGGACAGAAACCATGACTGTTTAGTTGAACTGTGAGAAATTCAGTACAAAGATTTGTTAACCCAACACTGAGGAAATAAAATATAAAAAAAAAAAAGAGAGAGAGAGAGGTACTGCTGAATTAGCAACTGCAGGAGGCAACTTAGCACCTCCAGGGCTAAGGAAATAAAAGGAAAGTGCTGGACTAATTAAAATGAGAAATTGAGTAAAGTGACACTGTGGAGCTGAGCATCAGACCTCTGCAGAGGGGCTACTGGCCAGCTGAGCTTGGATGAGGGACCCTGGGTATCTGGCACCTGGACCTCTGAATAGCATGGCAGCTGGTTCTGGTGTCTCTGGGCTCAGAGTAGGGGCCCCATGGAGTGAGAAGAATTTGGGAACACATTAAAGTTCACTCCAAAATTCAGGACTGGGTAAGAGATGGCTTGCTTTCTCAGGGTAGAGGACAATATAGGAAAAACATAGACATTGACTAAACATATTTTGCACATCCCTCGTGTAATTAAGGGACTCTTTTTGATTATATGGTGATTAAATAATGTTGAATGACTTTTCCAAGTTAAGCAAGAAGTCACATGAATCAGGAAAATGTGAAATTTACTCTCATTTATAATCACATGATACATTTCAGCTTCATGTGATTTTAGACACTTGAATAAGTATAGTTTTTTTTTCATTTCTTTGTGTGTTTGATGACCATGACAGGCAAACTTTTAAAACAAGTGTAGCAGTATGACTCTTTTAGGAGGCACAACAAAGATTCAGTTCACTGTAATAACTGAGTTTGATACCCTGTTATGATTGTCAAATTCAATAATGATTTAATTGTATTTTTAAAGAAATAGCATGTTTTTGAAATGATTATTGTTATCTTAAGTAGTATTTAGGAGAAGACTAGAGCCAAGTGACTACAATAATTTATTTGACATATATTAAGTTCTTGTTTGTCTAACTACTAAATAGGTAAACAAAAAAAATCTTATTCAAGTGGAAAGTTCAGCAAGTCCTGGGATTAAACTTTGTTTATGAGACAGTGAAGAAAGGTTCATGTGCAGCTGTTTAACATTTATCTTTACTTTACGTTTTAAATTTATACGTAATACAACAGATATCATTTTAAAAGTATGTAAAACTTACGTGACGTATTAAAGATTACACAAAGAAATAGAGACAAGGTTCTAAAAATTAAAGGTAACTTGCAGTTATCTGAATAACAATTAAAATAGTATAATAAAGAATAATTTAAAATAAATCAAATGCACGAATAATGTAACAATTAAGATCCAAAGCCTACTTGAACTCTGTAGTTGTAAACTCTATTGCCATCTAGTGGTACAAAATCTAAAAATCAGGAAAAACCAGTCTAAACAATTTTAGAACAACCTCCTGCCTGGGAGCTTTGAGCTTCGTTTACCCTCAGAAACAAAATGCTTCAGAAAGCAATTTTTCTTTGTTCTTGGTCAGTATACAGTAGAGCAAGTGGCGTGGGGTGTTCACATATTAGTTATAGACTTCCTTATTTAGACTAAGGAAAAAAGAGTGGAAGTAAAATCATGTTAATAGAATACAAAATGTGCTTGAGTATGATTTTACTTGGTGAAAAAAACTGTTATTGTTTAAGGAAAATTCTTATTTTCCTCATAGCAAATGTAGGGTATTTGTTGCTTCAGAGATAATATTTACAATATTTTCTTTTTTTTAAATAAAAATATAAATAAGTATTTAAATATAAATATTTAAATAAAAATATAAAAATTATCAATGAATCTTATTTAAACTATTTGAGAATATAGGCCTTTTTTTCTATTTATTTAAATTATTTGAAGTAAAAGGGGCATTTTTTTTCCTGAGCTATGTTTTCCTGATTTTGATAGCAATTAGAATGGTCATCAGATTCAGTAAAAATCACCAACCTAAAATATAAAGTAAAAATAAATTATTTTGGCCCCACATTAAGGCATACCAGTTAAGCTTGGGAGGTGGTCCATAACTCATCCTGATGAATCACGTGCATGAGTGAATAAATATGTTTCTACTTGGGTTTCTTGATTTATGTGAAAATTACAAGCAGGTATGTTGATCGTTATAATAAAAATGATTTTTAAAAATGCTGTTTAGTATAAAAACAGGACATAGAAACAAGGATAGAAACTTGTTTCAGCAGTGGCTTCAATGTTCATCTCTCAGGTAGATGTCAGACTAAAGGATAGCCTCAATAAGACCAGCTGCATATCTGCAGTGGAGAAAAATGCCAAAGTGTTTGGTTTTGTTCCGCTGTGTGCAGAGGTGAAACAAACATGCACCTAACTCTTGGGACACTATCACTGTTACATACAAAGCCCCGCTGTTATTTTATCTTAGTTTATCATCCTCATTATCACAAGTATTTTATTCTAGATCTGGTTCAGTTTCTTATTGGCACTCAAACTCTTTTTAGGATCCTTCCTTTACTGTTTCTACTTCTAGTGCATGGTGCCTGACTACCACAAAATATCGATCAGTTTTTGATTTCCATTTTTTCCCAGTGATAGACAAATAGATTGCTTTGGAACCAGAAGTAACACTTATATAAGCATTTTTGAATAAGACCCTCATGCAGGGATTTTTATGGTTTATACTCTCAGGGGTAATTTCTAAGGATTTTACAGATATGATTTCATAAAATAACGAATTACTTCTTTTCTGAATACTGCGCTGTCCATGCTTGTACCTGGAATGCACGAGGGCTTCCATCCCTCATTAACTCTTGATATAATATCACCAGGGGTTTTTCATTTTATGTTTGTTTTGTTTTTGCCAAAAAGTTATGCTTATTGTTGCATTCCATATCTGATTTGTAATGTGGTAAGGTATCTCTTGATATCCTTGCTATCTGTTTTTGTCTCTATTATGAATGGCTTATTCAGATATTTTGCCTATTTTTCCATTGGGTGTCCACTCTTTCCTTTATGTCCTTGCATATCATCGATATGAATATCTTATAGGTTTTTGACAGGGCATTTCTCCTCTCCCAAACTTTGTCTATAATATATTACATTGAACAAAAACTCTTATTTACTTTGTAAGGCAAATCCATCCATATTTTTTACTTAATGGTCTGTGGTTTTTTGAGTACTTCTTAAGTCTTTACCCACCTCAAACTCACTGAAGGTATAGTGTGAGAAAGGGATCTAACCTTATTTTCAATGTTTATCTAGTTTCCCTAACACTACAACCTTTTAGCAAACAAGTTATCATTTCCCTACTGATTTGAGGTGTCATCTCTATCTTATTCCAAGTTTCCATATACACATGAATCTGATTATTATTATTATTATGTTTCTATATCATCTCAGGACTTTGTTCTTATTATTATGGCTTTGTAGCATGTCTTTATTTCTGGCTAAATGGGATTTCACCTAGAGACTGGAGATTTGTTCCTTGGGAGAGTCCTTGTCTAGAACAGAAACCCTTTGAAGCAGCAGACACGTGGTTAATTCGGCACTTCCTTCCTCTTATCTCTTCTTTTTTCCAAGGGCACATAATTATTTATCATAACATGAAGAATAAGTTTTCAGTTTCTTCAAATATCCTGTGGGATTTTGGTTGGAACTGCTTTGAGATTTCAGAATTAGAATGAACATTTGAAAAATATTAACAGGGCTTTTTTTTTAAAACTGAGATTATCTTTTTATTTAAAATGTATACAATTCATGTGGAAGCTATGAGCATTGTTAATGGTTCCTAGTGGTTGTTTTCCTAATCAAGTTTTCTATTTATTTGTGCTAATTTGGGTATTTTTAACTTTTTTCCCGACATTTATCTATTTCGAAGCCTGCTGGATGACGAGAAGCATTTGGCCTGGGGCCCCATTGTCCCCACTAACAGCCAACACCACTGGTCAGGTAGGTGATGAGGCAGTGGTAGGCCAACCTCAGCTGCCCAGCACACAATTGCAGAACTTCTTGGTTGATCCACATACTCATGAGCAAGAATAAACAGGTGTTGATTACTGGCCAAAAAACAACAGATAAACTTTGTTTATTTCAGGGGTTTCTGAGATTTGGGGTTAGTTTTTCAGGTCTATTGGTCTTAAGTGTTTCCGTATCTACTACCGCACTTTAAATAACTCCCTTCCTCTCCAGTAGTTAAGCGACATTCATTTAACATTGCTCAAGGGCAATAGTCCAATTAGGTGACAATGAGAGCACTGTTCTTGAATACTATTTTGCTTTGTTATGAATGAATCAAGACAAAAATAACTATATACATATCAGTATTTCACCACCTGGGGAAATTTTGCCCGCAGGAAATGTTTGACAATGTTTGAAAATAATTGTGATTGTTAAAACTGGGAAGGTGGTACCAGAATCTAGTGGGTAGGGGCCAGGGATGCTGCTGAACTTCCTACAATGCAGAAAATGGTTCATTCACCCCCCAAAATTATCTGGTTTGGAATGTTAATACTTTTGATTACACTGATAACACAGTGTTTTTAGGAACCAGTTAAGAAATTGTATTAGAATTCTCTCGCTCAAAGACCAACTAGTATCTCTCTCTCTCACATGCACACACATACGGAAAATCATCACGCTGGTAACTCCCCTTTTAACATGTTTGTGTTAATGAGGCAAGCCATCCTCTGATTCAGCCTTATTTTGTCATAACAGTGATAACAATAAATAACATTTATACACAGTTTACTCTATATCCAGATATTCTCATATATTACCCCAATTGAGCCTTGGCTCTAGATGCTATCACAGTGAGGTCATTCCAGGGCAGAGCCCATTAAACTTTTCTGGTAATATCCAAATCCATGTATCTAGAGTCTTAGCAACGGTGCTCTCACAGAGGGCACAAGGGCACATCAGTTGGTTCTCAGAACCAGCTTTCAAGAACCCATTGTCCCCTGGAGTAAATGGACAAACTATTAATGACCCTGGATTACGTATCCAATTACATTTTGGGCAGTTACCAAAAGAGAATCAAATTAGGTTGTTGCTGTGAAGTGGTGTGACAGTGTTCAATACCCTTTTTGATTTTTTTTTTCACTTTGAGAAAAGAAAAGAATGACAATGAAAAAGAAAGCTATTTTCTGTTTGGTCTTTTAAAGTATAAAGTAACCATATTTACTAGAGTGAAAGAGGAGCCTAAGGGCTTTCTCCTTATGCTTACTCCCTAAAGTCCAGTCGTTCTCAGAGTGTGGTACCCAGACCAGCAGCCTCAGTATCACTTGGGTACTTGTTAGAACTGCAGCTTCTAGGACTCATCCCATACTTTTTCAATTCGAACCTATGAAGATGCAAGCCGGCAGTCTGTGGTTTTCACAAGCCTTTCCGGTAAGTCTGATTCACACTAAACTTTGGGGACCACTGCTAGAGTCAATTATGAAATTTCAGTCAGAGTGACTCTATTACAACATGAGAAGATGATGACGTTCCTTTGCTCAAAACCCTGCAATAGCTCTTCCTTTATCCCCTAGTAAAAGCTAACCCCTTACCATGGCCTACAAAGGTTTACTCTCAGGCTGTTATCAGAGCAAGTTTCTAACATCACCTCCTGCGATCCTCTTACTTACTCACCTCCAGGACCCTGGACTTGGTGTTTTTCCTCAAGCCCACTACACGCCCAGCCATGGTACATGCTGAGATGTCAGGCTGGGATGTTAGGCTCTGTGTATATTTTGAAGGTTTAAAAAGAAAGTAAAAAATAACAATACGGTTTGGTATTTATGATATAAGTAATTAAGTATCATTAAGAATTGGGTTAGTGTTTAACAGGAAGTGCTACTTTAGTGACTTAACAAAATAAAATGCTATTTTTTCTCCTGAAAGAAGACCTTAGCCTCTGACCCTTCTTTTTGCCTTCAGTGAAAAGCTGATGTACAGGGATATGGGCCTATCCTGAACCTATATTGATTAAAGTCGCCCTGGCTGGTGTGGCTCAGTGGAGTAAGTGCTAGCCTGCAAACCAAAGGGTTGTACGTTGGATTCCCAGTAAGGGCACATGCCTAGGTTGCAGGCCAGGTCCCCACTATGGGGTGTGTGAGAGGTAACCACACACTGATGTTTCTCTCCCTCTCTTTCTCCCTCTGTTCCCTCTCTCTAAAGATATATATGTGACACCTTTAAAAAAAGGATTAAAGTCACATCCTGAGAGTAGGAGGATGGAAAGGCAATAAGAGCCTGTTATGCTGCTAACTTCATGGAGACACAGTACCATCCCTTCTTTATTTATGAGGTATTGGGGAAGGGATAGACACCTACATCAATGGAACTGAGTGGAAAATCCAGAAATAGACTCATGCAAATATGGCTAATTGATTTTTGACAAGGATGCAAGGGCAATTTAATAAAACAATAATTTGTTGTCTTTTCAACAAATAATGCTCAGTTTGATACCCATAAGGAATAAAATGAACCTTGTCTTAAGCTTCATGCAAAATGTACAAAAAATTAATTCAACAATAAAACTTTTAGAATAAGCCATAAGAGAAAATGTTTGTGTCCTTGAATTAGGCAAATATTTCTTAGATAAAACACTGAAAGCATAATCTATAAAGGAAAAAAATTATAAATTTGATTTAATCAAAATTCACAATTTTCCATTGTGAAAGAAACTGAAGAGAATGAAAGGATAAGGCAAAAAATGATAAAAAGTTTTTGCCAATTCCTTGTCTAATAAATGACATATCCAAAAAATATAAAGAACTCAACAATAACAAAACAAAATAACCCAATAAAAAATTGAAAAAATATTTGAAAAAATACTTCACCAAAGAAGATATATAGATAGCAAATAAGCAAATGAAGAGGTGCTCAAGATCATGTCACAGAGAAATGTGAATGTGACACTACATACCTATTAGAATGACTAAAAGATTCAACAAACAAACAAAAACTGACAGTTCCGAGTGATGGTGAGGATACAAAGCAACTCAAATTCTCATACGTTGATCATGAGAATACAACATGGTACTGCCCCTAGGCAGTTTGCAGTTTCCTGTACTGCAGTTTCCTGTACTAGGCAGTACTGCAGTTTGGCAGTTTCCTGTCAAGTTAAACATACCCTTACTATTTGATCCAGAAATACTATTGAAGTCAAATGAAAACCTAAATTACCACCAAAACCTGTATGCTAATATACATATTAGTTTTATTCATAGTTGCTCTAAACTGGAAATAACTAAAATGATCCTTAATTAGAAAAAGATATAGTAACAGTGGAATATACCCAGCAATAGAAAGGAAGAGACTACTAATTCAGAAACATGAAAGAATCTCAAACACATTATATGATGTGAAGGCAGTCATACTTCAAAGGCTTCATACTCTGATTCCATTTGACAGCATACTGGAAAATACAAAACTCTATGGACCCATAATAGATCAGTAATTACCAGAGGTTAAGGATGGGGATAAATTTGACTACCACATCCTAATTACAAATAGGGAACTTCTACAGACAAATGGACAGGTTTCTTCAAAATATAAATGGTATAAAAGAAATCTAGGGACTTATCAACCAAATGCAATGTGTTGACCTTGTCTGGGACCTAATTACATCAACAGTTAAAAAAAGACATAGTCAAGAAATTCTGGAAATTTGAACAGACTGTGTATCAAGTGGTATTAATCAATTTTGTTTGTTTTTTTTAGATATGATAACAATGTAATCTTGTTTTTTTAAGTTCTTATTTGTTAGTAATAAATTCTGATGCTTTTGTGGGTAAAATACTATTATACCAAGGATTTTCTTTAAAATTCACGTAGAAGAGATTAACAAAGCAATGTTGACAAAATATTGCTAACTTGTTGAAGTTAAAGGGGATTTCTCTTTATTTTACTGAGATATAATTGGCATACAACACTATATAAGTTCAAGGTGTGACTTCACTTTTCCATACTTTGAAATGATTACCACAATAAGGTTAGTCAACATTCATCATTCATTCAGATACAAAAAAGCGAAAAAATATTTTTTCCTTATGATGAGAGCTTTTAGAATCCACTCTTAGAACTTTCAAAAAAGATTCTTTAGAATATTCAAAGGATAAACATACCTAATATATTCTTAATTTTAATCATATCCCAAGGAGATAAACAGGATAGCTATTATAACCAATTAAGGGAACTAGCATTGTCGAATGTTTCAATGCATCAAGCATGAAACACAGTTTATTTTATTTTACCATCTCACATACACATAGAGGCATAGTAGATATACTGGATGCAAACATTATTATGCACATCCTCAATTCTCTGGGCACCACCCACCTCCAGGAGCACCAGCACCTTGCAAGCATGTCAGCTCTGCTCCAGCTCACTGCCTGCAGCTGGCCTTCCTCATGGCCACTGCTGAGCAGCCAGGCAGGCCTATTAGTTCTGATTTCTCCAAACACTTGAGGATTTCGCTGACCTGTCTCACCACAGGGCTTGGTATATGATATCTCAAGTGGCAGCGGAAAGGGCCAAATGAAGCCACTTGGAACCGTGGAAGGGTTAAATTCCACTGATGCAAACTCTGCCCAGTGGGGAAGAGGACATGTGTGAAGGCCAGCCAATATATTCCCTCATTTTCTTCCCTCTGATGGACTGGTCTGATGCATGTGTCAGGCGGATACGTATCTGCTGTTCCCCTGGCTCTGTTCCTCCCTGTGCCTCACTTCCTTTCTTTCCCTCTTTCCCTTACTCCTGCTGCTCCAAATTTTTAGACACACATGCACTCAAGGTGCTCATCCAAATTAGGTGCCAGTGCTTTCGACCTGTCCTCAGGCTCTGTTTTCCCAAGAACCTGGGCTAGAACAGTTGGCATTAATATCCCCGTTACACTAATGGGGACGATATTAGTGAAGCTCAGAAAAGTTGAATAACTTTGAAGTCACATAAATAGCAAGTGGCAAGCCAAATTCAACCCAAATTTTAGGTCTGTAATATACTATATCTGTACCTGAGGCAAAATAGTTATGTCTTGCTAAGCCAATAAAGTGACAAAGACAGACTGAGAGGTAATGTCCCGAAGCCTACCTATTATTTCAGAAAACACAAAATTCAATGGTCAAACTTAAAAATGGAAATGTTATTAATATATTCCAAGAGCATATAAAACCCACTAATATAATTCAAGAGGAATAAAAGGCTGTTATTAGGCAGTGCTCCAAAACCAAACACAAGGATTTGTACTGTTCTTAGCCAAAGAATTTTAATCTTGTTACATTCTTTTCCTTGTTCCCAATCTTCCCTGTGCCAACTATTCCATTACCAAATTAAATTGGCAACGTTTAATTATAGCAAGAAGCATTTTCTATGAATGTGGACAAAATAAGAATTCAGAAATATCACATTCTATTGGTTATAAACTGCATGTTTCTAATTTATTATTTTGCTATTTGTATTTAGATAATCAAGTTAATACATAATATATTCACATGGACTAAAAGGGTATTCTGTTTAAAATCTTTATCTTATCCCATTCGCAGCCATCCAACTTCCCTGAGACACTCCGTTGTCTCTTGCTGGGAGGAAGGAGTTACAGTAGCTATCTGAGATCTGCTCACTTGCTTTACAGGGGTCATGCTCCCAAGGGAAAGGCAAGGAACTTGGTTTCACTTCTTCATTTGGTCCTTCAAATGGACGAATTGACATTCGTCTAGAAGGAAGACGCATTGCCTCTGAAAGGCCCTCAGGTAGTCCCTGGCAAAGGAAAGCCTCTAAGTAAACAGAACCGGAATCTTTGAGGTGTCAGGTAGGCTATACCATATAAAATCGAGACACTTGATAATTACACGTGGGAGGTAATCCTGTGAACTTAATGTACAGAATGCATCTCTTGATGGTGGGTGAGGAAGAGGGTCCCATCACGTCACAGGCCTCTCTGAAACCTCTGAGTGTTTTGATGGTGAAGGCCTTTGCCATTTTTAATAAAGCTCGATACTGGGAAATACCTTTCTGATTCATGGGAGTGTGTGTGTTATCTCACCTTTTAAAGAACTTCTGTGTATATAAATAACTACATACTTCTATTCTTCTCCCAACATTTTTTTACACCATGGTAGTATATTATACATATGGTTCTGTAACTTGACTTTTTTCCTTTTAATTTGAAAAATCTAAAAAAAAAGAAAAGCAGAGGAAATAAACAATAAAAGAAGAGGGAATCATTTATAATGCCACCAAAACATTGGTTTGTGGTGTGGTTTTTGCATTTTCTAAAGTAAGCAAGATTGGGGGTAAAATGGAGTAATACAAGCTGCGCTGGGGATGTATGTGGAAATAGTCACTTTCATATATTGTTTCTTTGAGCACAAATTGAGACAGTCTCTATCAAGGACTATTTGGCCATGGATGTCAAGGTAAGAAACGCATATTTCCTTAAAGTTAGCAATTCTATCTCTAGGAAACTATTCTTCAAATGTACTTGAACAAATGCAGTATTTCATGTGTAAAATGTTATTCATTGCAACACTGTTTAAGAAAGTTTAGAAATAACCTAAATACCATCAAGAAAAAACTCATTCAATTACACATATAGTGGAAGCTGTAAAAAACAAGGAAGTTCTATATATAATGATATACCATTTATATAAACTCTATTAGTTATACCTACACACTACAACATTAACTGCTAGAAAATTTTTGGTGTATTATTTCAAGTTTTATGTGTGTGCAGGAATACATGTATTTTCCAGCATAGTATATAATACATAAGCTACTTTTAAATTATATTTTATTGATTATGCTATTATAGTTGTCCCAGTTTTTCCCCCTTTGCTTCCCTCTACCCAGCATACACACTCTCTTAGGCAATCCCCAACCATTTTTCATGTCCATGGGTCATGGTTGTAAGTTCTTTGGCTACTCCATTTCCTATACTGCATTTTACATCCCCATGGCTATTCCATAACTACCAATTTGTACTTCTTAATCCCCTCACCTCTTCCCCCATTCTCACACACCACCCTACTATCTGGCAACCATCAAAACGCTCTCCATATCCATGATTATATCTCTGTTCTTTTTGTTTGCTTAGTTTCTTTTACAGATTCAGTTGTTGATAGATATGTATTTATCACTATTTTAGTGTTCATAATTCTGATCTTCTTTTCCTTAAATAAGTTCCTTTAACATTTCATACAATAATGGTTTGGTGATGATGAACTCCTTTAGTTTTTTCTTGTCTGGGAAGCACTTTATCTGCCTTTCAGTTCTAAATGATGTCTTTGCTGGGTAGAGCATCCTTGGCTGTAGGTCCCTGCTTTTCATGATTTTGAACATTTCTTGCAAATCCCTTCTAGCCTGCAAAGTTTCTTTTGAGAAATCAGTTGACAGTCTTATGGGAACTCTCCTGTAGGTAACTAACTGCTTTTCTCTTGCTGCTTTTAAGATTCTCTCTTTATTTTTAAACTTTAACATTTTATTTATGATGTATCTTGGAGTGGGACTTTTTACATCCATCTTGTTTGGGACTCTCTGTGCTTCCTGGACTTGCATGTCCATTTCCTTTATCAAATTAGGGAATTTTTCTTATGTTATTTTTTCAAGTAGATTTCCAATTTCTTGTTCTTTTTCTTCTTCTTCTGGTAACCCTATGATGCTAATGTTGAGGTGCTTAAAGTTGACCCAGATGCTGCTTATACTGTCCTCATTATTTTGGATTCCTTTTTCTTCATGTTATTCTGATTGGTTGTTTCTTTGCATCCTTATGTTCCAAATCATTGGCTTGATTTTTAGCTTCATCCACTCTACTGGTATTTCCTTGTAAATTGTTCTTTATTTTAATTAGGTTATCCTTTGTTTCTGACTAAGTCTTTTTTATGCTCTTGAGGTCCTCACTAAGTTCCTTGAGCATCCTTATAACCAGTGTTTGAACTCTGCATCTGATAGATTGCTTATCTCCATTTTGTTTAGTTTTTTTTTTTTTTTTTTTTTTGGTAGTTTTGATTTGTTCTTTCATTTGGGCCATATTTCTTTGTCTCCTCATTTTGGAAGCCTCCCTGTGCTTGTTTCTTTGTAGTAGGTAGAGCTTCCTAAATCCTCTGAAATAAGCAACAGCCAGCCTCAGTGAGTCCCTATCCCCCATACCTCTTGTTAAGTGGCCCTAGGTAGGGTACTGGCAGCAACCGACCTACATTCATAGTTTGGCTTCACCTGGGAACCTCAAAGCACAGCTCAAGTAACAGCCATTTCATGTTGCTTTATAACTCAGGCAGGATGGCTCCACGCAAAACACAGATGGGAGCTGACCTTGGCCTGCATTATCCAAGAAACTCCAGAGCCTGTGCAACCAGCAGACAGTTCTACAGACCATGTCAGAGCACCACCACCTTGCCGCTGCACAGCCGATCTTCCAGGGAGGGCGGAAGTTGGTGATCAGTGGTCACAACCAGTCCTTGCAGCTGACCATCTTGGGTAAATCCCTCCCATTGACCTGCTAACAGCAATCAAAGCTCAACTATGAGAGAAGGGTGTACTCAGCCCACATGAAAGGCACGCCTCAAGTACCCAGCTTGGATGACCCTTACAGGACACCTACCACACTAGGCCATGCTACCAAAACAGGGAGTCACAGCAGCTCTACCTAATACATGTACTTTTCAATAACTTACCTAATTTATTATATTTTCCAATATGATCAACTTTATCTTATGTTAAATAAATTTCAAGGAGATAAAATTTTCAAATGCTTTAGTAGAAGTCATGTACACGCAGAAAAGTATACAAACTACAAGTGTCTAGCTCAATGAGTTATCACAATATGAACAAACCCACTTCACAATACCCTTGACAATCTCCATCTACTTTCTCTTGACTAGCTTATGAATTCATCATCAGTCCTTTTTGGAATAACATCTCATGTTAACAAATGGAAGTGTTCTATATGTATTCCAAATTTTGTATTTTAATTAACAATAGCAAAATATTTTCCATTAGCAATATAGGGCCAATTATTACTTTATTTTTTTATTTATAATTTTTATTTATTACTATATGTTAAGATTTTTTATGTTTTTAAAATATATTTTATTGATTATGCTATTACAGTTGTCTCAATTTTTCTCCTTTTCCCCTGTTCTACCAGGTACCCTTCATTTCCTCCGGCAATCCTCCTTCTTACTTCATGTCCATGGGTCATGGATGTGAGTTCTTTGGCTACTCCATTTCCTATACTGTTATTAACATCCCTTTGTCTATTCTGTACCTACCAATTTGTACTTCTTAATCCCCGAATCTTTTCCCCCATTTTCCTGCTTTCTCCCTCCCAACTGATAATCCTCCAAGTGATCTCCATATCTATCATTCCATTACTATTCTGCTTGGTTGCTTAATTTGTTTTTTAGATTCAATTGTTGATAGTTGTGAATTTATTGCCATTTTAATTTTCATAGTTTTGGTCTTCTTTTTATTAAAAAAAGTCCCTCTAACATTTCATTTAATAGTGGATTGGTGATGAGGAAATCCTTTAGCTTTACCTGGTCTGGGAAACAGTTTTTCTAACCTTCAATTCTAAATGATGGATAGAGTAATCCAGGTTGTAGGTTCTTGCTTTTCATCACTTTGAATACTGCTTACCAGTCCCTTCTAACCTGCAAAGTTTCTTTTGAGAAATCAGCTGACTGTCCTATGGGAACTTCTTTTTAGGTAGCTGTCTGTTTTTCTCTTGCTGCTTTTAAGAGTCTCTCTTTATCTTTAACCTTTGACATTTTAATTGTGATGCCTCTTGGTGTGGTCCTCTTTGCACCTATCTTGTTTGGGACTCTCTGTGCTTCCTGGACTTTTATGTCTACTTTCTTCACCACATTAGGGAAGTATTTTTCACTATTTTTTTTCAAATAAGTTTTCAATTTCTTTCTCTTTCTCTTTTTCTGGCACTCCTATAATTCAAATGTTGGTATGTTTGAAATTGTACCAGAAGTTCCTTAGCCTATCTTTGTATTTTTGAATTCTTTTTTCTTTTTGCTGTTGTGATTGAATTTTTTTTCTTCCTTATGTTTCAAATCATTGATTTGATTCTCAGCTTCATCACCTCCATGGTTGGTTCCCTGTAAATTTTTCTTTATTTCACTTAGTGTAAACTTCATGTCTGCCTGGGTTTTATGCTGTTGAAGTATCCAGTGAGTTCCTTGAGCATCTTAATAACCGGCGTTTTGATCTCTGTGTCTGATAGATTGCTTATCTCCATTTTGTTTAGTTCCTTTTTCTGGAGTTTTGTTCTGTTCTTTCATTTGGACCATATTTCTTTGTCTCCTCATTTTGGAAGTCTCTTTATGCTTGTTTCTAAGTATTAGATAGAGCTGCTTTGCCTCCCTGTCTTAGTAGTGCGGGCTATTGTAGAAAAGTACACCTGTAAGTTGGATGGGGTGGAGCCTTAGGTAATCGCTAGTGTAGGGCAACCCATGTAAAACAGGTTGAGGAACTATGCGATATGGTGTCATCGCTTTGTGGCTCTATGTGTGGAAGGGTGCAGAAGGGGGACAGCGCTACTGTCGAGGCTCTGGGTTTTGTCTGGGAGGAAGCTGTCCCCCGACACTCACCCTGATGCCAGACACTTCAGTTTCTCCCCATATGCCACTGGTGCCCTTTCATCTACTGCCCTGGTGCTGAGGGAGTGAGTCTGCATAATTCTTAAGTCCGTTGTGCACCCTTTAAGAGGAGCCTCCTATGAATCCTGCAGTTTCTTCTGCCACCTCAACCCCCACTGATTTTTACATCCAGAAGTTATGGGGACTTACCTTCCTGGCATGGGAACCCTGGGCTTGGTGGTCTGGTCTGGGGCTGGGATCCCTCTCTCCCAAGGTATCCCTCCTAATTTTTATCCACTACAATGGAAAAAAGCCAGTTCCATGTCTCCATGTCTCTGCAACTCCATGAGTCTCTGTGCATCTCCACATCTCTGCCTCTCCCTCCCATCTAGGTGAATATGATTTCCTTTATTTCTTGATTGTCTGACTTCCATACAGATCAGTTTTCTGACAATTTTGGTGATAATTGTTTTGTAGTTTAGTTGTAATTTTTGCTGTGGTTGTGTGAGGAGGTGAGCTGTGCTTAGCTATGCCTCCATCTTGACCAAAAGTCCAATTATTACTTGGACAACGAATCAACCAAAACTTATCTTAGAGTGCTCTTCATACTAAAACATTAGCTGATCATTTACAAATCTGATCTTCTGAAGTTTGTTGATACATGTGAAGTTGAAACTAGTCATATAAACTGATTTGGCTAAAAGTGATAAAGTCTTCTAATGAATTAAGGCCACAAATAATTTCTGAGTAGCTTTTATATGGTTGACATACATGTTGTATCTTACATCTATCAATTTTATTTTTAGTGCACTTTTAACAAGGGCATTTTTTTACATTGTTTTTATTGTTGACTCTATTACAGATGTTCCCATTTCCCTCTCCTTTGCCCACCTCCACCCAGTCAATAAGGACTTTTGTTAAGTCACCTTAAAAATAGGAATTTGAAAGAAATGATTATGAAATATATTTAAATATTAAATCATGCTTTAAAAATCAGTAGTTTGTGAAAATGGTGATTCTTGGAAATTTACTATTCATAGAAATTGATAGGTATCTATTAGAAGGAATCAAACATAAGAAAAATTTTTCTTAAGAAATCTTTACAAATATAAGTAAAAATTACCAAATAGATACACAATTGCTCTTGTTAGCATGTTATTATTGGCTTTTATGAACGGTGTGGTCTATCAGTGTATATCAAGAAGTCCATGGTGCTCATGGTTTATCAATGACTTTTCAGTTTTCTCCTTGTTTCTGAGGTAAAGTCAGCCTTGTCTCCTCCAGCCTTTTTCTCTCTTCCTTCTTTGAGTGAGTATGTAATTTAAAGGACTCTTGTTAGAGAAGAGAGGAATAGGAAGCCAAGGTATGAAAAAGGGAAATATGTTTTTTTCAAGGAAGGGAATGTGCATGTCAGAGAGAGACTTAAGAAGAGCTTTGATGTATGAGCAACTGGGTGAGAAAAGAAATCAAATTTTATTTATTTTATATTTTTTAAGAAGCACTATGTGGCTTAAGTGTCCCTTTCATAAAACTTGATTAATATAAGCAGGGATATTTTGACATTACTTTCAGGTGTGACATTATGCTCTTGCTCCATAACTGAACGACACAGTTTTTATCTTTATATGCATCATGAATTCAACTTCTGAGCTTTAACACATAAGTAGTACTAACTAACAAACCTATGCCAATTCTATATTTAAATTCAGCATGTATTTGTCATATCACTCAGGATATGGCATATATGAAACACTACACTAAATGAATTCTTTCCCTTTGATCCCGACTGAAAAAGGTTTTTTTGAAATTTTTTATTTATTGAGTTGAGAAAGGGGGAGAGAGAGAGAGAGAGATACATTGATCTGTTGTTCTGCTTATTGGTACATTCATTGGTTGCTTCTTGTATGTGCTTTGACAGGAGATCGAAGCCGCTGCCTTGGCTATTAGGTTGGTGCTCTAACCAACTGAGCTACTTGGCCAGAGCTCTGACTGAATGAAGTTTTAAATTAATAAAATACACTCTATTTCACAAAGTAAGATTGGAGAAATGTTCAGTGGTCAAGTAGGTTCATGGAGTAGTGATTTAGAGTCTCATTCAATTTCTGCACATATGTTTCTGCAACAGTAACCAACAAAGAAAACAAATTTAGCATGCCGTATGTGAGTGTTTCTAACTATTATCATTCTTAATATATTTATCCTGACAATGTAAAGACAATATCCAATGCTTGAGCTGTCCTCCAGCTATATATACTTTACCACTCAGTTCTAAAACACAATTAAGAGGGGAAAAATCTTGCAATCTCACACAACTTTTTCAGAGAGCTAAGTGCATAAGCCTGTATATTCTTGATGTTAAAACATACAGAAGACAGAAAAATAAACTTTCAGGATGATTCTCATTCATTAAATAGATCCAAATTTTTAGACTGAATATTGGCAAACGGAATCCAAAAATGTATAGAAGGGCACAGCACCATAATTAAATTGCTTCCCATCCATCCCCTCCCACCAGAATGAAAGGTTGCTTTAACATTAGAATATTTAATTAAAGGCATAACTAAACAATATTTAGAGGACAGTATAGAAAAAATAGACTTCTGGCCTTACATTAGAAGAAAATGTCTTAAATAGGACAGAAAAGTCACTAACAAAAAGGAAAATATAGGTAAATGCAAGTCTTTTAAACTTTACAAAATTTTATTGTCAAAATGACACAAAATGAGTCAAAAAGAAGCTACATGTAACTGGCAAATGACTAATGTCCAGAATATATGAAGAACTTCTATGGACCAATAAGAAAATATTAGACAACCAAGGAAGAGAAATAAATGAGCAAAAGACCTGAATTGGACTTTAATTGAAAATGGAAAGTTGGCCAATAAACACTTGTGAAGGTTCTCAATTTTATAAGTGATTAGATAAATAGAAATTAAAATTTCAGTGAGATATCATTACACATTCTCCAGATTGGTAGAATTAAAAATAATAGCAAGCCCTGACAGGTGTGGCTCAGTTATTTGGGCGTTGTCCCACAAAGCAGAAGGTCGCCGGTTGCATTTCCAGTCAGGGCGCATGCCTGGGTTGCTGGTTCAGTCCTCAGTTGGGGCATGTACAAGAAGCGTCAGATTGATGTTTCTCTCCTACCCTGATGTCTCTCTCCCTCTGTTTCTCCCACCATTCCCCTCTCTCTAAGAGCTACATTCAACAAAATGCATAAACTCCACAGACATGTTAGATGAGAGGAGTAAGATGGAAAAAAACACCTAATAAAGGTACAAAATTAGTATTAAAATTGTACTCATACAAATTTCAAAACAGGCAAAACTCATCTCTAATATTTAGTGATACATAGGAAAACAATAAACCTAGGCAAGAAAATAATTGCTATGTAAGTTGAGAAAATAATTGCCATGGGGGTTGGGGGGTTGTGATTGGGGATGGGCATGCCGGGACTTTCGCGGCTCTGGTAATGTTTCATTTCTTCACCTGTGTGCATTTACGTGTATGTAAATGTTTGGGTATAGTGAAAGGTTTCTATTGATATTTTGGGTCTTTACTGTGGGAGGCTGTCCTGCGTGTTGCAGGAGATTTAGCAGCATCCCTGATCTCTACCCACTAGATGCAAGTAACATCCTCCCTCCCAAGTGGTGAGGTCCAAAATGTCTCCAGACATTGCCAAGTGTCACCTAGAGATATGTTACCCCCTCATCCTCCACTGAGAACCACTGAGACAGTAATTTTCTAATGAAAATCTTCGCTATTACAAGAATGGTTGTTACTTTTTCATGATAGTCAACACCAATTTTTACTTGACCATCTTTTTAACATAAGTAAAAAAATGGTGTGTGAGCCTGGAAGAATGTTTTGTGTTGCTCTTCCTAATCCTGAATTTGAGGTTGCCTCTATTTTCTAGTTTTTTTGTACTGTGAGAGTTTTAGGGGACCATATTTTTTAGAGAGGACTTTTAAATCACCTTCAATAATGTGATGAAACTCTTTTGTATGGCACAGTATAAGATTAATGGAGAAAGTGTTTATACTTTCAAATTAAACATCAGAAAATAAAACTAGGCTATTATTTCTGGCCCTTTATATGGGAAAAATAAGTGTTTTTAAGTATTGCTTAGATTTGTTTTCATTTTTATTGGGTAAGAAATGATAGAAAGTGAAAACTTGACAACACAATGCATGCTTTGTATTGCAGATGTTTTAAAGTACATGTTGTCTTTTATTTTAAGTGCATTTTGAGAAAAAAGCTAATGTTGTGATTCATTAGGTTTTAGGCAGTGTCATAAATCTGTCATGGAATATAGGAAAAACGTCATTTAGTTATGTTGGAAAGAGGATTAGTGCTACAGCCCAACCACCTGTGCTGAATTGAGTCACTTAAAAACTGACGGGTGTGTGTGAGTTCGTTCACGGGTGCTCACCAAAAGACACCGGCAGTAACTCAACACCCGTTACATTTGTATGTAAAAATTCACTTAAAAACATGTTTTCTTTGGTTATGTTTTTAAAAAAAAAAAAACTTTAAAAGAAATGTAATAAATGCCTAAAAGCATAGGGTTGAATCAAGTACACCATTTTAATTTTATAAAGATGCAAAGCATATATACACACATATCTATATTCATATGTTTTTAAACTATTTTAGAGGTTTTTAAATCCATTTCTCTAGTATTTAGAATAATAAGGAAAAGGTAATCATATTGCAAGCAGTAGTACAATATGAGTAGTATTTGCATTGTGGTTCTGGAGTCATTTTGCACAAGACTGTAAGAGCCAATTGGTAAATTTTCAGGAATTTTGCTGGATGGTGGACACCAAGTTGGTAGTTTGAAATCAATGAGAGCACAAGAGCACTTAGAGCACAAAAACTGGAAAACTCAACAAATCAGGATTCTCGGCCTCAGGGATGTGGGCTGCTAAACATTTGCTAATGGTTGGGCTAATTGGTGTTACATAGAATCTATCCTACTACATTTATAATTTTAAACTATTATTTTATGGTTTAGTGGCAAATTGTACTACTGATTTATGTGAATTATGGATTTTTGTTTTAGTTACATTTTAGTTATGTTTTTCTCTTATTGAATATACCTTAACTGTCCTCCCAGCTTCTACCAGGGAACATAAAAATTTCTGCCAAGCAATTATCCCAAAGTATTTTATTAGGTAAAATGCAAGATGTTGAATTCTTGGCCTGTGTTAGCTAATATTTTAATGCTTCTCTGTATGTAATTTTGGCTTTCACAATTTTCTTTGATGATAAAGGGAAAGGAGCTTGAAATAAGGACAAAGATTATACTTAGGAATATAAAATTAAGTGTATTAAATTTTATCTATATATTTTATAAGTGAGCAGTTGTTCTCTACTTTCACTGACATGTAAACACAACAAAACATTATTTAAAAAAGAACAACAACATGTTTTAAGTATATTGGGAAATACTTGGTTCAACTATTAAGAATATTTACAGCCCTGGCCAGTGCTGCTCCGTTGGTTGAAGTATCATCGGGTACACTGAGAGGCTGCAGGTTTGATCCCTGGTCAGGGCACATACCTAGGGTGTAGGTTTGGTGCCCCGTTAGGATGCATCCAGGAGGCAACCAATAAATGTTTCTCTCTCACATAAATGTCTCTCTCTCCATCCCTCACTCTCTCAATAAACAAATAAATATTGACTAAAATGAGTTATGTAAGTTGAATTCCTGTGTAGATACTAAGAGCTGATGATTTAGTTAACATGTTTATTTCCTTGGGGCAGAGCAAAAAACTCAATGGACATCTTTGTTCCCTTTCAGTTTCTTTTCTACAATAAAAATAAATCTTGACTAAATGTGTTAAGTGCACGAAAATAGTTTCTGAGTTTCCATCCTTCATAATAAACATGGATTAGATTTTTTTTTTAAGGTTGAGATTTAAACTTTGACATTGTTATAGTTTCATATTATTGTGTTATTTCCTCTGTCTGGAATTTTCTCCACCCCTCTTCTTTTTTATTTTTTTATCCTCACCCAAGGACAAGTTTCCATTGCTTTTAGAGAGAAAGGGAGAGAGATAGAGGTAGGCAGACAGACAGAGAGAGGAACAGAGAGGGACAGAGAAACAACGATCTAGGAGAGAAACCATCTATTGGTTGTTTCCCATATGTGCCCTGACTGGGGATTGAGCCCACAATTTAGGTATGTGCCCTGACTGGGAATCAAACCCGCAACCTTTTGGTGAATGGGACAGCACTCCAACCAACTGAGCCACACCAGCCAGGGCAGCCTCCCTTCTTTATCTGTTCTTTTCCTAACTTCATGTCAGAGTAACTCTAAAGTTCAATATATTCCATGGCATATTCTCAGCCTTCCTATTCTAAAGTGCTTAACCATCCAACACTTAGTATTTTCTTGAGCATTATTTAACTTTTATTATTTAATGCATTATCAATTAATGCTTTACTCATTAAGAACAAGTGCTCATGCCTCTCTGGCTCTCACAATCTAACACAAGGTTTGCACACACTATACAGGGGTGAGCAAAAGTAGACTTACAGTTGTGAGTATGCAGAACACAAGAATTTATTCTTGTATTATTATTTATTAATTATTGTATTTTTTCCATACAAACAACTATAAACCTACTTTTGCCCCCTCCACCATCCTCCGTAAGCTCCATAAAATTTGTTGAATGAAATGAAGAGACCTGCTGGTGTGCTCCAATATCCAGGGTCTGGTAATTATTAGAGATCACCAAATACTGCAGGCAATTTTTATACTTGGATTCATTGAAGTTTTTTCCCTCTTTGTGCACAATTTGCTAAGTTTGAGGCACACAGAATAAGATTTATGACTCCCTTGTTTCTATTTTCCATTTAATCCTACTTTAAAACTTACACACAAAGGTCAGGTTCCCCAATATCATGTAATCAGAGAGTATAATAAAAAAGTACTGGGGGCAAGAAGTTACAGAAGGAGAACGTAAGGATTTTGTAATATTGGGGTGACTTGTCCTAATAATGTTAGGTTAAATCTCAAAGGGAATCATAAGAAATCATCAAATGAACTCTATAAGTGTCCCCTTAGCTGCAGGAGACATGTTCCAAGACCCCTAGTGGGTGCCTGAAACCCTGGTTAGTACTTAATCCTATATATACTATGTTTTTCTATACATACATATGTAAGATAAAGTTTAATTTCTAAATTAGGCACAATGAGAGATTGACACCAACAATAAATAATAAAAATCGAATAATTATAACAATATACTATGATAAAAATTGTGCGAATGTGATCTGTATCTCTCTCAAAATATCTTATTGTACTGTCTGTACTCACTTTTTTCACTTAGAGGAGGCGTGTTAGGACTTCTCTTTGGCGTATCCGAATTGCCAGCGTCACTACTCATGCACTTTGGGCCATTGCTACGTAAAATAAGGAAGGGTCTCTTCAACACAGCACTGTGACACTGCAACACTCGATCTGACACCCAAGGCAGCCACTAAGTGACTAAGAGGCGGGATTAAATACAGCGTGGAGATGCTGGACTAAAAGATAATTCACATCCTGGGCAGGGCCGCACAAGATTTCCTCACACTACTCAGAAGGATGTGTAATTTAAGACTTATGAATTGTTTATTTCTGGAATTTTCTATTTAATATTTGTGGATTGTAGTTGACTTCAGGTAAGTGAAATGTCAGGGTGCAAAACTGCAGAATGGGGTTGGGGATGAGAGGACTATGGAATTAGCAGCCACAGATGTACTTCTTTAAAAATTTTCCTTTATTTTTTTAATTTTAACTTTTAATTATTATTTTATTTTTTAAATGCTTTAAATTGCCATTTACATTAAATATTATTTTGTATTAATTTCAGGTCTACAGCTTAGTGGTTGCAAGAGGGGCAGGGTGTTGGAGGACTGGGTAGGAAAAGGGAGGGGTTTGAGAAGTACAGATTGGTAGTTACAAAATTGTCATAGGGATTAAAGTACAGCACAGGAAACATAGTCAATAATATTGTATTAACTGAGAATGGCGCCAGTTGCATACTGGAAGTACGGGGGGGGGGGCCTTTGTAAAGTATATGATTGTCTAACCACTAAAATGTGCTTTCTTGATCAGCAGTGTGCACACACAGCTCTTCCTATTCAGCTGCCATATGTATTTCTTCTTTTATGCTTATTTATAATCTTTTCTATTTTCCTATTGGGTTGTCTGTCTAGTTCTTAATTATTCGTAGGACTTTTTGAATTTCAGGAATGTGAAACCTTTGCATTGTGTATATTTCAGGTCATTTTGCTGGGTTTGGCTTTACTTAAAAATTATTTTTATTGTGTAGCACATTTATCAAAATCTTTTTATAGCCTCAGTGTTTCATATGTTACCAAAGCAGGCTTTGCCTGCTAGACAATTATAAAATTATTTCCCCAAAACTTTCCCAAGAGCATTTGTTATTTTGTGCTTTTTCATTAGTTGGTCTGAAATTTATTTTGATGTATAGATTGAGGTATTGTGACAGGAGTATAAAAATCCAGGAAAATTCTTGGGCAAGCTGAATAGGGAAACTAAGCCAAGGAACTTAAACAAGGCTAAACAATTTGAGCAAGGTAGTGAGTCACAAGACCTACGTTATCTTCCCTAACAAGGACACTTGAGAGCAACCAAGTGTCCTATCCTCTCCTCCCTGGCAAGGGAATACATATAGTAAGTAACTCTGGTCGGGAAATAGAGAAAAGAGACCCAAGTAATGCCATTGTGCCAGCTAAACCCAAGGACAGATGAAAGTCAGGGAAACAAATAATAAAAACCCCATTAAAACCAGGCACACTCAAAATAAAAGTAAAACAGTATAGCAGACCAAAGAATAATCCCAAACAACCCTATATGCTCATTTTGATGAAATTGCATATTTAAAAAAAACACGTGGAAAGCTAATAAATATTCTGCTGCAATCCTCCCCTAAGATTCTCACCCACAGAAGAGAGATTAAAAACTCTCAAGACAAAGACCTGTGCAGGCTCACTCTAGTGCATGTTCATGCCCCTTCTCAGGCAGGGACTATTGAATATTTACTTTCTCCTAGACTCAAAGGGTGCCCATGAGACTTGCAACCACAAGGCAGTGGCAGCTCTTCCCAGGCTTACCCCCTGATCCTGTCTCCAAGGTCCCGTTTTCTCTGACTTTCCAGTGAGCTAAAAGCAGCCTCACCTTGGCTCACTTCTGTCACTGTGACCTTTACTTCCCTGTGAGGTAACGGCAGCCCTGCCTTGGCTCACTTCTTTCCTATAAGATTTCTAGGGAGCCAAAGCAGAGCGCCACCTAGGCTCTCTCCTGTTGGTTCTTGTACCCTAGATCTTCCTCTGTTTCACCGCCCTCATCTTGATAAATGTACTCTCAAAATCACCTGGACTCATGTTGTGAAATCTTTCCTACACAAAGTTAAGACCCCACACACTACAGGCTGGCCTGAGGCAGATCCCCTCTGGGCCAGTCACTGTTGGGTAACAGTATGTATAGATTTCTTCTCCTGATATAGAGGAAATTGCCCTGACACTATTGTAAATTAATACAATTTCTCTCCTCCGTTAAGTTGAAATACCATTGTGGTCAGTATTAGTGTGTATCAAAAGTAAGTTCCAGTGGACAACTACGCTTCCTGTAAGTTAGGCAGTCATGATTAGTTCTAGGTAGTGGACTATGAGCTAAACAGTGTACGTGCTGCTGCTGGACTAGGAAAGCCAAAAGTCCCTCGAAGCATGTTCCTTTTCTCTTTCCCTGCCATGATCATGAAGGAGACTTCATGTGGAGCTGGCAGAGCTCTAAGATGTAAGCGGCTGTATTGTGAAGATCCTGCTTCATGCTCAGCTCCCTAGAGCAGCAGTCCCCAACCTTTTTGGCACCATGGACCAGTTTCATGGAAGACAATTTTTACATGGAGCAGGGTTGTGGGAGATGGTTTTGGGATGATTCAAGTGCGTTACATTCAGGCTTATCTCCTGTTGTTTGGCCCTGTTCCTAACAGGCCCAGGCCAATACTGGTACACGGCCCAGAGTTTGGGGATCCCTGTCCTAGAGGGTCTCTGAGATCCAAGGTGGCTTTTGCGTGCAGAGAAATGAGCTTTATGAGTCAGGCCTCTGGATTTTGTGGGTTTTTTAACTGCAGCCAGAGTCTACTCTACCCTTACTAATATACCACATTTAACACATGTAAATATCCATAGAGATTTGTTTCTTGAGTCTTTAACTCAGATCCATTTATCTGTTTGCTTCCTCTTACACAAATACAATAATACCCCTCTGTTTTATTTTAACTCTATAGCATATTTTAGTATCTGAGAGGGCAAGACCTACATCATTGTTATTTTACAAAATCCTGTTGGCTAGGCTTAAGCATTACCATTTAAGATTGATTTTTAGAATTCTATAGAATTTAACTTTGGTTGAATTTTAAATTGTACTGCATTAGATTTATAGATTAATTTAGGAAAATTGATATCTCCACCACATAAAGTCTTCTAGCTGTTTTTTTTTAATATCTTATTTGTTTCTTTAGTTTTTTAAAAATAGTTTTTGTTGCTCTTGAATGAGACATTTGCCTATATTACATTTTAAAATTTATTCTTACTGGTGTATATTTCTCTTACATGAAGGTTTTTCTGAGCTTACTTAATAGTTTTGAGAAAAATTTGTTATTCTTGCCCTGGCTGGTGTAGCTCTGTTGGATGGACCATCATCCCATAACTGAAAGGTTGTGGGTTTGAAACCTAGGTTGCGGATTCGGTCTCGCAGTCCAATGTGTACGATCTTCGGCCCAGGTACACACATGGGAGGCAACCAGTTGATGCTTCTCTCTCACATCAGTATTTCTCTCTCTCCCTTTCTCTCTAAGAAAAGCAATGAAAAAATGTCCTTGGGTTAGAATTTAAATAAATAAATAGATAAGTAAATAAATAAATACATGATTCTCTTTAATCAAGAGGTGGTCCTAGGGTTGGATTTATCAGAAGGTTATCAAGACTCCTTCAGGATTTGTGTCTAGTCATTAGCCTGTGACAATTCAGTGCATTTTCCTCATTTATGATTTCTCCTACCATCTGTTCTAGAAAATGTCCTATTTAAATTCTCTCTCCATCTCTTATTCCTGTAAGGCATTTATCAGATCTGTTTGTGTAATTAAATTCCTGTACTATTATTACTTTATGGACTAATTTTATATCATTGTGTAGCTTATTTAATATTTCTGTACCAGTTTTGCCATCCTCAGTAGCAAAACTGTTTTTTATTATTTCTATACCCTATTATTATGGCATTTACAATCTTAATACAATCTTTTTATCTCTCATTGATTATCTTTTTTTTCAAAAGATTTTATTTATTTATTTTAGAAAGAGGGGAAGGGGATAAGAAAGAGAAGGTGAGAAGAAACATCAATGCGAGAAACATCTATTGGTTGCCTTTTGCACACCCCCAACCAGGGACCTGGCCCACAACCCAGGCACGTGCCCTGACTAGGAAATGGTCTGGGACCTTTTGCTTTGCAGGATGACGCCCAACCCACAGAGCCACACCAGTCAGGGCTGATTATCCTCAATATAAATTCCCAACTTGCCAATTTTATTTAAGGTCTGTTTTTGTTACTATATATTTAAAGTTACTACCATTGAAATATATGTTCTTATTTTTTTTGGCATTATTCAACATTTAAAAAGGGTTCTGGATGCAAAAGACAGATATCTGATCCATAGGAGTCTGTTTATATAAATCTTATCATATTCTTTTGAGTCTTTTTGGAGCAAATTTAATGAAAATCTTGTGAAGTCCTGTGAGTACTTAAATCCCATGGTATCAAAGCACGTGGCTGCCCAAAGGCTTGAAAACCATCCTTTCCAATGTGTTTTGACCAAACAGGTGCCTTGCAGGGCAGACCTATCCACAGAAGGTAAAAGGCGAGAGGTAGCTCCTGCTCTGCTTTCTGAAAATGTTGCTGATACCCACAAATCCCCCAAGCTACTCTTGACTAAGTCATCAAAGGAAGATAGTGAGTTAATCAGAACAGCATAGATTATACTTCAGTGACAAACAATTCTAACTTTTTGGAGTGGCTTTTTTAATAGATGGAAGATGGCCCCAATTTATTTTGCTGCTTGTTGTTAAGAAGAAAAGTCTAATTCCTCTTTCCAGTAATCTGGACTGACCTTAGTGATTTGACCAATCACTAAATTGATTGGCAGTGGTAGAATGTGGTAGAAGTGAGATTCTTAGATTTCTGAAGCAAGATCTTAAACACTGCAGCTTCCCCACCCGGGGCCTCTGGAGACTCTTGCTCTAGGCAGGGGTGTCCAACATGCAGTCTGGGGTCCGCCTGGGGCCCAGGGTGGCTATGAATGTGGCCCAACACAAAATTGTAAATTTACTTGAAAACTTTTTTTAGGTCGTCAGTGTTCGTTAGTGTTTGTGTATTTAATGTGTGGCCTGAGACAACTCTTTTTCTTCCAGTGTGGCCCAGAGACACCAAAAGGTTGGACACCCCTGCTAGAGAAAGGAAGTGTGAGAGCCCTCAGACTACCGTGCTAAAGGGAACCCAACTGGTCCCATGGAGAGACTGCTAGGATAAGAGACATGTCTCATCAGTCTCCAGCTGTTCTAGCCATCCTGTGCCAGGTGCTAGACATCTGCGCACAAAAGACTTCAAATAACCTCTGGCCTTTGCTTCCAAGTGTCTGGCGACCTAGGAAGGGACCCAAAGAAAAACAGTCCAGTTGAGCCTATCAGCTCCCAGAACCATAAGACATGATAGTGGGGTGGTTAGGTATGCAGCAATAGCTAACCCAAATAGGCTTATCATAATGGAAATTTATTTCTTGCCTATTCAGTGTTCATTAAGAATACAGGGGACCATCAGGGCAACTGTTCTCCATGACCTATCTCAAAAATTCAAGCTTCTCTGGTCTTGTAGACCAGACTCCTAGGTCATGATCCTTCTGTAAAAGTTCTGCAGTAGGAGAAGGGAATACTAGAGAAGCTGGCACCAGTGATCAAATGCTTCAGCCTACAAAAGACACATTCACATCCCTCCTGCTTGCCCAACATTGGCTAGAACTGTTACAATGGTAGGCCTAACTTCTACGATAGCATGGAAGCATACTGCTCTGCTGGCTGGGAAAGAGAAGGGAACTGATATGCATGCACCACATTTTTCTTCTCTCTTCTGCTAGTGCATCAGCTCATCAGAGAACAAGGTAAACATTTTCCAACTTGGAACCACATATTTTGTGTAACCATGGCTGCCCCACAGTGCTACCAGGGGAAACTACTCTAGGGACAAAATCTCTTTCTCCCAGAACCAGGTATCAATCTTTTTAAAACTATAATTCCATTATTTAAACATGTAAAGGATTGAGCACTGACCTAGTTACCTATTGCCGCATAACATATTACCCTAAACCTTAATGGCTTAAAGCAACATTTATTGATTTTTTTCCTAGTTTCTAGTGGTAGAGGATCCTCTTAAGCTGTTCCTTCTGGCGCTAGGTCATTTTTAAGGCTCAGTCATCTCAAAAGCAGGGGAAAGATCTGCTTCTAGGTTGCTTTTGTGGTTGTTCACAGGGTTTGTTTCTTCAGAGCTGTTGGACAAATGTCTCTGTTCCCCATGTTTTGGGGAACGGGAAGTAGCTCTGTGTTACCGGAGCATGCAGGGTTATAGGAATGGTGGACTATAAAGTGGACGAAACTGAAGCTGGATTGTGAAGGACTTTGTGTATCATGATAAGTGAATTTGACTTTATTTTAGGAAAAGTAGAGAGCCTCAGAAGCGTTACAGCATGCTGTTGCCTGCAAATAATAGTACATTACCTTTATTGAATCATAGCATGAGTTAGGCATTATATGTATCTCATTCAGTCTTCACAATCATCACATGCAATATGTTCTATTATTACCTGCATTTAAATAGAACCTTGGTGTTTAAATAGCTTTAACCCCAGGTCACATTGGTAGGAAGTGTCAGGCTGAGATGTCAGTCATGGTTTGACGGCAATCGCTCTCCTGACCCTGGTCTCTACCACTTCACCACACACTAGTTCACACACACATTCTTGATATGTTCTTTCCTACTCACCTTAGTCTGAAGGCCAATAAATTCAATTTTTGAATACATATTTTGTGTTAAATACAGGAAAATATTCAGCAATAGTGTCTTTTATTTTTATTATGTATTGGCTTTGGGTGTACAGCTTAGTGGTTAGACAATCATATAATTTACCTAGTGTTCCCCTCCATATTTCCAGTATCTCAACTAGCACCATATATTGTTATCATGATATTATTGACTATATTTCCTATGCTTTATTTACTTCCCCATGACTATTTTGTAGTGGTACTTCTTAGTCCCTTCACCTCTTTCACGTAGTACCCCATCTCCCTCTCCTATCTGGCAACCACTTTTCTCTCTGTATCTATGAGTATGTTTCAGTTTTGTTTGTTGGTTTATTTTGTTCCCAGATCCACACATAAGTGAAACTATATGGTATGTGTCTTTGACTGGCTTATTTCACTGAGCCTAATACCCTCTAGGTCCATCCATGCTGTTGCAAGCAATAGTTTCTTCTGTGTCTCAGAGATGCTCTCTTTTTAATTTTGGAAAATTTCCAACATACACAAAAGTAGATAGAATAGTAAAAATGAACTTAGCTTTAACATCACTTAATACGGTGCCACTTTTGTTTTACCCATCTTCCCTCCATTCTCCAAATTTTATTTGTGGAGTTTTAAAAAGTGAATTCTAGACAGCATATTATTTCAACCATAAATATGGCACTATTTGTAACCAATATACATTTAAAAATATATAGTCATGACACCATTATTATACCCAACAAAGTTAATAATAATTCCTTAATATTAGCTCCTATTTTTAAGACCCTTTTAAAAAAAAAAACAACAAATCACACATATACAAAAACTAAACTGAATAGAATGGTAGAATTCACATGAATGAGTTCTAGCTTTTTGAGCAAAATAAAATGTTTTCTATTGAGTTTAAAGGATTGATCTTGTTAGACAGGAAAGGGTCTCAAGGTCTGAGCAGTTCTTACTAAATGCTGTTCTTGCTAAATGTTACAACGTAGCACAGCACTTTGCAGATAAATGCAGCTGTAAACAGAATGGGTTTGACAGGAACTCAACCTGATAAGTGAGTGTAGCCATCCGCAAAGAAGACTCAACCTGTAATCAACCAAATAGTGTTTATAAGCAGTAGCTACGCCTCCCTTAGGGGAGATAGAGCTTTGGATATGAATCTACATCCAAAGTAAATAAGACCGTCTTGAGAAAACTTTCTTGACTAGAGCACCCCAAGCTGCAAAACCCTTGAGTTGAATAACAATTTGTATCCAGTAACAGTGATTCTTAGTAACATTTATTGTAGGAACATTTTCCAAATTTTTAAGTTTGTAAATTTGAGTCATAATTTGATAAGGGCAGGTTCCACATAGAATTTAGCTACTATGAATTAACACCTAATGCAGGTAAGACCTTCTCTGGAGGCAAAATTAACCTTTCTTTGCTATAAGTAGTGATCGTAGATTCATCTCACGTGCCCTGCAATAATCATAGTTATATAGCTATTTGTGTTAAGGCAAGGACAGAAATCACGTATCTTTCATGATATATTGATTACTGTCAACTAATGGTTGTTGGCACCAATTCAATGCCAACAAGAATCACCAACTTGGGGTGCAGTGAATAAAGAAACTTTATTCGGTGCAAAAAGGCTTAATTGTAATACATCATGTCTATGAAAACATCATGACTATGGAGCAGTCCAGGGAAAAATACACCCTTCAATCTTAGGCAAAAAGAGAAAATGTACCCTCAGAGCTAACAGAGAGTTGGCTTATATGGACATAAATCCCCACCCTTGGTCCCTGATTGGTCTGTCCTCATGCAAACGAAGAGTACAAATCCTTGAAGTTTGATTGGCCCAAAGTGCACTCTCCTGATTGGTCAGAATAGAAGGCCACTCTGACTGGAGAAGTGCAGTTCTACTAAAGGGGAAAGCTTCACTCCTATTGGTTTCAGTGGAATTCTAGGAACTCCTTTATTAAGGACTGGCTCGACCCCACTCTACCCCCCAAGATACACAATGTGGCAGGAAGTAAAGTGCACAGGCAGGTAGTTCAGTGCCGGATTCTCCCTGCAGTGTCGTTTGTGTGAGAAGACCCTGTGCAGAAATGGCTACTAGGCTGTTTTTTGTTTGTTTGTTTTTGTTTTTTAAATTTCAGTCCAGTTAGCTACCTTCTTAGTAGATGTCTTCCTTCTTAGGGTTCACATCACATTACTACTCAGTTTTATACCTTGAACACCTAATGAATTCTTATAAAGCACACTTTGAAAAGCTCACCATCCCTCTAAATGTGTATTTCAGTCACACACGAGTGTGGTGGCCTCCAGGTACAGATGTGCTAATGTGTATCTGGGAAGAAATTTGGAAATATTTAAGGCTACTTTCATTCTAGATCTAACAAAACTGTAGCTGAGTAAAGTGTGAAGTGCATTTAATTCCAACCGGTAATTTTCTTATTAATTCATTTTATCAGTACCCACGTTTTAAGTTTTTATAAAATTCAAATTGTTTTTCTAAAGAACAAAGTTCTGAAACTGCATAGTCTAGTTTCACAATTACCTCCAATTAGGCAATTATATTTCAATATACACATGCAGAGAGTACTTCAACCTTCCTTGCCCTTTTAGCAAAAGACGCATGCCCACTCCATTTTTCGTTAAACAGGTTTCCTTTGCAGTCCATTGTTGTTATTTTTGCTACCATTGAAGAGAGGATGACTTCTTAAATTACTGGTCATGCTCCTCTTTAGAAAAATCCATACGCGCCAAACCGCCTTCCTCCTCCCCGCTCCTTCCCCCGTCCCCATCCCTTCTTTACTGGGTAGCCCGGGCACACGCGGACCATGTTCTAACTTTAGCAACACCAGGTTATCTGTTTATTTTCAGTTTGGTGGTCCGGAGGAGTGGCAGGCCATTGCCTAGGCAACCGACACCCTGGGCTACGGCGGCGAGACCAGGAGGGAGGGGGCGTGGCCTTAGCGCGCCGGGGCTTTTAAGAGGCGGTGCCCGCCTCCGCGAACTACGGCTTTTTGGCGGATCGGCGGGGTGAACGCTAGGCATTCCGGCAGCCCCTCAGGCTACTTGGAGAGGCCCAGTGGTGCAGCAAGCGAGACCTTCGATCCGTTTCTACCTTCCTCCACGCGTCCTGCCGTGGAGCCTCGCTCCGCACCCCAATATGGCGGGCGGGCGCTGCGGCCCGGTGCTGCTGGCGCTTCTAGCCGCCTGGGTCTCAGTGGAGGAGGCCCGCCCGGAGCAGGCTTCGCTACCGGCTGAGCAGAGCATGGTACTTCCTATGACTGCCTCCAACTGGACGCTGGTTTTGGAGGGCGAGTGGATGCTGAAATTGTGAGTGTGCTTGACCGAACCGCACGCCACATTGTCCTCTCGGGCGCCGCTCTCCTAGAGCCGAGCGGGCCGCTCGGGTGGCCGCATTACCCCCGGGGGTCTGCCGCAGGCCCCGGGCACGCTTTGCCACCGGGCCGGACTAATCGCGCTGCGCATGCGTACCCGGTCCTCCGCGGTGACAGCTGAGGGTGAAGCGCATCCCCTCCATTCCCTCATCTTGCTTGCCGCCTACTGTAGGGACGTGTTTTGGGATGGGGTGGGTGAGCAGCTTATCCAGGGGAAAGTTTGGGGAGGAGGGTGGAGGCAATCTACAGGAAAATAGCGTGCTTTTGATGTGTGTGTGTAGGTAGAGGAGAAAGGGCGACCATTCAATAACATTTTTGAGCAGTACAGATACGTAGCGTGGGCTAGGCAACGTGTTTGCAGAATGAATAATTGTAGCATGGTGAAGGACAGGCCAGTTTGTATAAAGTATCTTGGTCTTCAGTTTGAAGATCCTGAGATATCATCGGGAAAAAGCAGAAAGATGGATGCTTCTAAAGCTTTAAAACAAGATTTCAAATAAATGTTGATACTTGTTATTTTTAGAGGTAGGACTTTATGGGTAACTATAACTTAATTGTGCTAGTGTCATAAAGAAAAGGACATTAGTAAATTCCCCCTTTGAACAACAGAAAGTAAGTTGTGGATAGCGCCTTTGCTTTAGAAGATGGAAAAATATAGTTTTGAATTGGGTGCAGGCGAGGGATTGTTCATCATAGATTAAAATAACTTGTGCTAGGAAGAAAGCGCTCATTTGCAACATTTGAAGAAAGCCAGGGGCAGATGTTCGGATAGCCTTGAGAGACAACCAATGGTGGGTTTGCAGAGAAAAATGAAGAGTGGAGAAAAGATCACTGAGACCACATCTTCTTAGCATGTGGTTTCAGCAATATATATACTTGATCACTGCTATTTGATACTTAATTTTCCGTTGAGGACACAGTCACATAACTGGAGCTTCCCTTTAGCGGAGCTACCGCTAAATTTCGAGCTTTTCAATATAGATGCGAGCAGATGTCTATGAAGTTCAAACGTCCCTGTGAGACTAGGGCCTCACATGCCCGTTACCCCTCAAATATACATTTACCTTTTGGTCACAAAGAACGGGATATTTTAGACCTCGAAGTAAAAACTTTGAGATCATAATAAATCAATGAATTTATTAAAGGATCTGTAGACATGCTCTTGTTAAAGTAAACCACTTAAATACTTTGAATGGAGTTGAGAAGGTGGGGCTTTTTCTGGACTGTTGTGTTTATAATAATTGTAAAAGTTTAGAGCGGCTGCATTTTGTCAGTACTACAGACACTTCTTTTTTTCAGTAAGTGCTTATAAAATGGAATTTTCCTATATGTCAGTTTTCTGATTAAAGGTGAGTTTGTGTGTGTACATGACGAAAGTGAAAGAAGTCAGCTCATTTATAGTTCCTTTCAGAATAGGTTTTTGTTTTTGTTTTTGTTTTTTTTTTAAGTAAAAGCACTAAAAACAGTAAAGCTGGGGCAAGTGTAAGCCATATTAAGCTTGTAAATAGACAACAGCCAACCGCACCTGTGCTTGACCATGCTGACAGTTTAAATTTTACTTCATAAATGTACAAATGTACATAAATGTAGTAATCAGGTGCTCTAAGCTTGTCATGTGTCTTTTGCATGGAATGGGTTTGGGTTGTGATGCACAATGAGACTTGTAACCCGGAAGCTGTGCAACACTTGAGATCAGTTTAGTATAAGTTCTCCTTTCATCTAGTACACTTCAAAATAGGAAGCAAGGCTGAAGAATTTCAACCATTGCATCCAGCTTTCTCTATACCAAACCTAGGTTCTTGTACTGAAGAAATATTGTGGATCTTGTCTATTTGTGACACTCCCTCTCTTGACTCTGACCAAATCGAACACAAAAATACAAAATTCATTACATTCTCAGTACCTTTATAGGCCTACTAAAATTTCATTTAAACAGCCAGTAAGTTATCAGATTTTTTCCTGATATATATATAACAGGGAAAAACAAAATGTGTTAGTACTAGTTTCCATATTAACACTTTATTTAGGTGAACTGGTCATAATAAATGGAAATTGTTAGAGGTCCATGTTGTTAGATGGTGAATTTAAATTCTCTAAAGAAGCAAGTTAGGCTTTTTGACAGTATTTAAAATTTGTCAGTTCTTTATTTATTCATTTACTTATATACTTTCTCTCTTCTGGGAATTATTTCTTTTATATTCTACTTTATACAAAGCTCCTATAATGCGGTTCTGTTATATTGGTATTAATAATTTAATTCATTTTTAAGGACCTAACAGTGTTTGTCTGCTGAGACTTGAAAAGCTTTTAGTGTAAAATTTAATTTGTTCTACTTGCAGTCAATTTTTTTTGGATCCTTGCAATTGAATTTCAGTTTTAAAAAACCACTTTGCTAAGGAGAAAGGTCAATTAAAAATGTATTCGCAATTCTGAAACCTTTTTTAAGATCTGAGAAATTCCTTCATTATTACATGTTTACATTTTCTTCAGTGCCGTGGAGTGATATATTCAGTTTTTATTTTTTGCCTTCATGTATGGTTTGATAATTTCTACCCCATTTCTGCCACATCTCTGTAATTAGCTTTCTTTGCTTTTTTCATCAACCTCTGATGGAAAGTTTGCTCTTTGTCAAGGTTAGGACACATCTAATCTTTAAAATGCCTTCTAATATTTTATTTCTATTTTTTCATACTATCTTTTTTTCAGTTGCCTGTAACCTTTTGCTATTTTAAACACTTACTTGGCTCCCATTAATCAGTCTTCGAGAAAACTACTTTTGTTCTTTTGAAACACAAAAGTATGCAATGTAATACATTCTCTGTACTGTTCTTGTGTCCCTCCCAAAAGAAATATGAAGATATCCAAATAACTTTAATTTTGACCCACCTACCTTTAAACTGATACCCAGAGAAAAATTTGTGTGTCTTTGGGGTAAAATTCCTCTGTAAAGCATATTGATCTTTATAAAGCACTACTATTTCTAACTTAGTTTTGGGATGATCATGTTTAAAAATTGCGAATTAATCATCTGGTGGTGAAGGAAGGCCTCATTTCTTTCAGTAGGACCTCTAGATTTTAGTATTGTTTTTCCAATATCCTTACTAGGCCCGAAGAGAACATCTTTAACTTTATTGCCTTACCTTACCCATGCTAAATACTTACAATTTCTTGTAGTGTAATAGATTGTCTTAATTTGGTGATGGAATTTTGGAGATAGTCATTGCTTATCATGTGTCATTTTCACAGTTGGGGATCTGGTAAGGTGAAAATCAGTGAGTTCTGTTCCTTGATTTCAAGAGACTGGCAGTCTCCTGTGCCCTAAAGGAAATAAATATCATATGTACCATTCATTTATTTAACAAATATTTACTGAATATTTTTTACCTGCTGAGCATCTGACAGTGGTTCGCACCAAGGGTTTATTGGTATTTTTGGATTGGGCAGTTCTTTGATGTGTGGCAATGGTTCACATGCTGTAGAACCTGTCTTTTTAGTAGTCATGTGACATCAAAATAATCTAACAACCGGCATCCTTTATGCACATTTCCAAATATGTCTGAGCAAACCCCTGCCCTAGGTACTGTTACAGGTATTTAAAAACATGCAAAAGTGGAATTCTTTTTTTTTTTTTAAAGATTTTATTTATTTTTGGAGAGGGGAAGGGAGGGAGAAACAAAGGGAGAGAAACATCAATGCACGGTCACCTGTCATGTGCCCCCTACTTGGGACCTGGCCCACAACCCAGGCATGTGCCCTGACTGGGAATCACACCAGAGACCCTTTGCTTCGCAGTCCGGCGCTCAATCCACTGAGCTTTACCAGCCAGGGCCAAGAGAGGAATTCTCAAACAAACATAGAAGTATTTGATATCTGATTGTTTCCACAAACTGTGTTTATCCACATCACCACCACCATCATCATCATCATTGCTGCCACCTTCATTTCAGTCACAGTGAAGTTATAGTGCTTACATCACAGGTACTTAATGCTGTCTTATTTGATCATCACACACTCAGGTATCATTCTCATGCTCATTCACTAGAGGAGATGAAAACTCGAAAAGATTGAAGCTTTGACCAAGGCTAGATCCTTAGATGTGGGCAAGGCCAGGACTAGAAGGCAGGCCTGAGCTTTGCAGTCTCTGATGCAAGCCAGGGAGAGTAGCTGGGTCTTTCGGGACCCTGAAGGAAGGCACAGAGTTTGCCTAATCAGTACTTAGGCTCTCAGCTAGCCAGCACCCTGGCCCACATAAGGGCAGTTCTTTTCCCCTTCAGAGGATTCAGAGGACTAACTGTTCATGGTTGTACCATGTTTCTAGTTTCTGCAGATGAGGAGCATTATTGCTGTATACTTACTCCTGACACACCGCACCACTCAAACAGGTGCTCTGACTTCCCGTCGCCCTGGGAAAATTCTTTTTCACTGTGCCTTGTTTCTCTCTAGCATGGCCCATATCACAATTAATTTATATGCTTTTGTATTGAGTTTTTGTCTGACTCCTCCTCTAGAGGATAAGCATTTGAGAAGAGGAACTTAAATTTTTCTTCCTATTTATCTCAAGAGCCTTAGTAACTATTAAGTACTAGATGTGTTCAGAACATCCTTTTTGACTAAGTGAATGAATAAGTAATAGACTTTATTTCTTTAATGAAGAGCTTCCTCAAGTATGTCACTGAAGGAAATACTTGTATATATTTTCTTTGGTACTAAGGATAATCACTTTCATCTAACGTGTGTTCATTGGTTTAAGAAACACTTATTGTGGACTAGGATCTGCTGGGCTTTGTTAAGGTACAAGCAATGCATCAGTTACTGCCGTAATGGAGTGTTAATTATAAGAGTAGTCAATTCCATTTTCTTTGGTAAGTGTTATGGTTTTCAGAGAGCTGTCAATTTTTATTTTCTCTCTACATTTTGTATAACATTTCCTAGAAATGATCTTCTAAATAAATGTATTTCAGAAAAAGATTTTCAAATCTTGGATCATTAAAGGTTTTCAGGATTTTCCAAAATGAAGAGTAGCACTTGATATAGTGAAGGCATCATTTGTTGGCATTTTGATTTATATTCATTTATTAAATCACAGAAAGACAAACCTAGTAAACATCTTTCATCTTCATTGTCACAGATTCTTCGGAGTGTCCTGGTCACAGTAAGTGCTAAGTGAACACTAATTGTATTTGTCGTCGCCCATCTCACTTCTGCAACGATAGGAAAAGAGAAGGTTCTGGGAAGCACTGGTGAAATTTGAGCCAAGAGAGAAGAAAAATTTCCCATTATTGGAGAATAAAAATGTATTTTTAGTAAAATTTTATTTCCAGGAAATAGAGTGAATTCCTTCCCTGAGTGTTTAGTACATGTAATGAAATCTCATGCCAAATTGAGTTCGGCAAGTAGAGAATCAAGGACTTTGAACCACCTTTCATACAGCAGCAGAACTTAAGTGTGGCAGTGTTTTGGCTATCTGTAACGTGCTTCAAATGTCTTTATGAAGCTTACTAATTTTACATACCACTGTCATCTGCAAAAAATATAAGAAAGAAAGGTACTGTTCAGTTTTCATGGCTATAAAGGTACTAATTTCTCTCAGAGGCCTCTAAACTGAAGGGAGGTTAATTTACATGTAAAGGAAAAGGTTGACCAGGTCTGTACTTTATCATAATTAGGAGAACACTGCCACTCTCAACTAGTGTTAAGAAATATAAATGAATATTGTATTCAGTCCTTTAGATGAGTTTTATTCATGCATATGTACATAAATAAATTACACGTATGTATAGATAGAGAAAGAAGAGCATAAAAGTCACATACATGACTTTCCTTTGGCCCCTGGAGGTATTTTACTTATAGTAGGTTCTAAATTATTGCCTAAATGACTGCCACATGTGGAAGAATACTAACACAGTCAGACCTCAGGCCTTGAATGTCTCCCGTCTCTAACAATTTGTTCCTCAATGAAGTTGTTCATGGAAAAAAAAATCTCAGTTGCTGAACAAAACTTTGGTTCTCAATCCGGCAACCCTTGCATCCCTCAGGTGCAAGCAAACCAAGGGAGAATGTGCGAGTATGAATAGGATTCAGTTTTTGAATAAATGGCGTCTCGAACAGCCTTCCAGAACAAATTAAGTTTGAGAACGGAGGTTCCACTATAATTGAAAAAGCTTCAACAACATAGGACCAATTCCCACACCTGAGACTTGGAGCTGGTTTATCTCCACCACCAAAAGAAAACACTAGGGGAATGAATGATAGTGGTGGATTCCAATACAGTGAACTGTGAATAAATCTCAGAATGGCATTAACAGTGCCACAGAGCAGTGGGTAGCAGCTACATACGAAACGGAATATCTAAAATTACCTTAACAGGGTTTGTACATCTGAGGGTCAGTATCACCGAAAAAAACCCAATTTATATAACAGCCTTTCTAGAGATTAGGAACTTGGATTCTTTTTTAAATGATGAAATTTGCATGATTTAATAATTACTGAGGTAACAAATGAGTCTATGAGTTGTATGCAAAAAATAAAGGTTTAGGGAAACAAAGCAAAGAGGATCTAGAGTTCATTGAGTTCTACTTCAAGATTTCCTCCTTATTTTTGATAATTTTTAAAATTCCTTATCTTTTTCTAATTCCTCTTTCTTTCCCTCTCTCCCTCTTTCTTTTCCCTATTCCCTCTTTCTCTCTCTTCCTCTCCCGTTAATGTTCCCCCTCTGTTGATAGTAGGTATTATTTTCCTTCGAGATTTTTATCACATAAATGCCTCCATCTGGGTTCTTGTTCTTTGTGGTTTTACGTGACCTTAAGCAAGTCTCTCTAAGCCTACCTTGTCCGACAGTGATGTTGTAAAGTACAGATGAGCTCATGTGTCAGAAAAGTGCCTTGGAAATGTTGAAGAGAAAACCAAAGGCCCAAAAGGGCATCACTGGGGCTCAAAGCCCATGATACCAAACCTAGATTTAATACCTGATCTAACTGCAGTTTCAGCCTCTCCCAGAAACATAACCTTAATCAACCAGTCAGGAATTTTTTGGTCAAGCACCAGTAAAGTAATCTGTCCACTACCCGGCCCTCTCCTCCTGAAAGAAGAGGCAGAGTGATAAAAATCCTTCTAGCTTTCTTCCCTCAAAGAAAAGGTGTCCTGGCTCAAAATTACTCCTTTTCTTTTGTTAATTGATCCTTGCCCCACCCTTTTTTGCTATTAAACCTCATCATTTTGTACAACTCCTCAGAGCACCCTTTTAGTTGGTAGTTGGGATGTGGCCCAGTTCATCAATTGCTTAATAAAACAACTTAGACTTCCAGATTTACTCAGTTGAATTTTGTGTTTGTGTTTTTTAACAGAAACCAAGTAGTATATTATAAACATAATTTGTATGAATGATCATTCTTGATTTGTGCCTGCTCTGCATATGTCATCTAATTTCCCAATAACCTACAGTAGCTGCTCTCCTTCTATTTCACAGTTGAAGAGGTGAGGCATGGAGCAATTATTAACCTGCCCAAAGTCACATGGTTAATTTATGGTTGGTCTTTCTGAATCCTCTGGCAGAACTTACATCCAGTATACTGAAATGCCTTTTGAGAGTACTTAATAATAAAATGTATTACTTTTTTCATAAAGTTTACCAACAGCTTTCCCCAGTCTCAGCTGCCATTTGGGTATGTGCAAAATAGATAGAAAATAACTTTTCTCAGATGAAGAATATAATTTTAGTTAAAGTTTGCTCATTTGTTTATTTAGCAAATATTTAT
Organism: Pteronotus mesoamericanus; assembly: GCF_021234165.1. Lineage (NCBI taxonomy): Eukaryota > Metazoa > Chordata > Mammalia > Chiroptera > Mormoopidae > Pteronotus > Pteronotus mesoamericanus. The sequence continues at coordinate 26,912,978 of NW_026555105.1, read as the reverse complement.
TGAACACTTACTGTATACCAGGAATCTATTTTACCCTAGGGATGTAGAAGTACTGTGTTTAAAAAAAATCCATATTCAGAGATTTCAACAGATTATTCTTGGACTGTTATCTCTGGGTCCATGTCTCTGGGATCTCAAGGATAGCACAGTGAACTGTAGTGGGATGGTTAATGATCTTTTAGAATGATCTTGTAGTTGGCTGTACTAATCTGTAGAGATGGAGTTAGAGAGGGTGAGCCACTGTGCCTGCTAAGTCTGGAAGCTTCTAGGGCCTGGCAGAGTAATGCGTGTCTCACTTTAAGCAGCTGTTTCTCTCCTGGGCTCTGCCCAATCTCAGTATTTTTCCTGAAATAAATGCCTTCTTCCCACTAGTCTTGACATTTTAAACCCATTTCGCCAACCTTCGTAAAATGTGAAAGATCAAAATCTTGCCCAATTACTCTTTTGTTGTTGTTCTTCAGAGAAGTTGGTTTGTGTGCATCATTGCATTGAAGTGGTTTTTTGTTTTTGTTTTTGCTTTTTAATCATCATTGAGGATACTTACCCACTGCTTTTAAAAGAGAGAGAGAGGAAGGGAGAGAGAGAGAGAGAAACGTTGATGCAAGAGAGAAGCATCGATTGCCTCCCTTACATACCTGGACATGGACCCGGACCAAGAATCCTGGATTAAACTCGCAATGTAGGCATGTGCCCTGACTGGAATCAACCTGCAACCTTTCTGTTATGGGACATCACTCCAGCCAACTGAGCCACAGTGGTCAGGACTTGCATTGGGTTTTGAATGGCACTTATGTAGTACATACTTCTGCCCAGTTCCAGATAAAAGATTTGTAAATGTTGACATGACAGCACCTCTGCCCCTAAATCTTGTTACAGAATTAGATCAGTTGTTTAGCATTCCCCCCCCTTGTTTCCTTTTCTTAGGCATTTTCCCCCACTGTGTATGTGTTATTTCTTTGGCAGACATTCTTTCCTACTTCTCTTTCTCCCCTGTCCCTTTCATACATTAAGGTAGAAATAATAGATGCCACATTTTGTAAAAACAATTCTGGAATGGAAAAATGGAAAGTAAATCAGAGGAAATTGACATTTTTATAGCACTAAGGCTGTTCATCCAGAATGTGGTATATCTTTCCATTTAAGCAAGTTTTAAAAAATCCATTTATTAAGAAAATTTTTAAACGTTCACAGAAATGGAGTAGTACAGTGAACCCCTATCATCTGCCAAGCTGGTTCAATAGTGATCAATATATTGCCAATCTTGCTTCATCTATATACCCTGCCCTCTACTTCTTGGTGGCATAATTTACATATGATAACATTCACCAATTGTATACAAACAATGATAGCAAGTCTTTTTAAAAATACTATTCCATTTATTCCCTCAGTATTTTGATATTAAAATTTTTTAAGTATAATTTAAATAGATTTAAGCAGATTTTTAAAATATAATGTCTAGTTGATGACATCTTGAAATATTATTCAACATGTCCACAGATTTTTTCCTATTGGAGTATCCTGTTTTGTGAGCATTGATTTGTTTTATTTACTGCTTCTTTCTTCCCAGTGTTATTAAACATAACAAAGTCCCTCCCCAGTTGTACTAATGTATGTTTGTGACATTATTCTGAAATGTTAATACTCATTTTAACTGTGTCATGTGTTAGTATTCTAAAATGGATTTCCTGCAAATGGTTTGTTTGTTCACAATAATTTATATTAAGTATAGACCCACCAGCTCTTTAAGTCTTCATAAGGAATACCTTCTCTCAACTCCTTCTATATTCAAATGATATTTTCCTTTCTATATTAGTTCCCTTGAATTACTGCAAATTACCACAAATTTGGTGGCTTAAGACAAAAGAAATGTGTTCTCTCATAATTCTGGCAACCAAAGATCTCAAATCAACACTTTGGTCTCTGAGAGCATCCATTCCCTGCCTCTTCTGGTTTCTGGAGGCAACTGGAATCCTCGGTGTTACTTGCCTTGTAGCTGCCTAACACCAGTCTCTCCCTCCATTGTCACGTGGCCTTCCTCTGTGTCTCTGCGTCAAACCTCCTTTTTCTTTCTTTCATAAGAACACCGGTCATTGGATTTATGGCCTAACCTAAATTCAGGATGATCTCATCCCAAGCGCTTTAATTATATGTGTAAGGACTCTGATTCCAAATAAGGTCACATTCACAGGTATTGAGGCTTAGGACTTGACAATACCTTCTTAGAGGATAGTATTCTGTCCATTGTACTTTCTAAATAGCAGACTTCTCTGGATTTCCATTTTACATCTGCAGGTGAAATCCAGACCACTTCAGAGCTTTGTGGTCTGAATGTTTGTGATATTTTTCAGACCATTGTCATGGAAAAGAATTGTAAGGCCATTAGCATATTTCCAGGATGGCCCAGGCTTCCAGTTCTTTTTTGCTTCCATTTTTTCCTTTCCTAATCCACTGTTCACAAGCTGCCCTGGTTTGGTTTTGAAAATGTAAATCTGAACATAATTCCCTTCCTCTTTAGGCTTTACCGGGAGCTTCGAATAAAGTCCTAACTCCTTTACCACTTTTTAAAAGCTGTGGATGATGTCTTCCCCCTGCTCTCTCAATACTGTGAGCCTTCACAGGCACTGTACTCTCTCCTTAGAATAGAACATTCTTTGAACCCTCTCTGGCTAATTACTACTTTAGATCTTAGCACAGATGCTTTTTTCTCTGTGGGCCCTTCTGAGACCACCCAGTTCCTGAATGTCTTCGTAGCATCCCTGTGCTTACCAATATTCACTTCTGGATTGTATCCACAAGGAGAGGATACCACATCTCTCTTGTTCACATTTGTAGACTCAACTTCTAACATTGTACACAATTCAGGTTTATGGAATGAAAAAATAAATGTAAAAACCAGCATTCTGGTTGAAGGCTCCATTATTTCTAATTCCTCTTCTATTTAAGAAAGTCTTGGGTAGAGCTGGTTTAGCCCACAGCTTCTATTGTCCAGAATCGCTGCCACACTTCTTTGGAAATGACTCACATACTTGGGGACCCACCAGCAACAAATCTTCTGTTATCTAGTCATCAGATCTGTGGCTTTGATGGGTCTGAAACTGGTCTCTCTAGTTTAAGAATACCCTTGTGAAAACTTCCCTTCTTTAGTGGGACAGTCAAAACAGTGTTCTCCCTGAAAAATCAAAAGCTACCTAGAAAGTGACAAAACTTGGGTTGATTGTAACAATAACTTGGAAATAAAATATTTTATGTATTATAATAGGTGTGAAAATCTTCTTAAACTTCAGTTAATTTTTTCCCAGTGAACTAATATTCATATATTATTAAATTCTAGGGGAGAAATATGCTTCTGTTTTTCTATATCAAATGACTTTGAGAAACTTTTATGTTTCTTTTTAGTCAGATTTATTTTATAATTTAAATATTCTACTTTTCTATTTTGTCTTAAAGATATTTTTCATATGTTTATATTAATTAGCTGTTCTTCTTTTATAGTTATGCCCCTTGGTGTCCTTCCTGCCAGCAGACTGATGCAGAATGGGAGATATTTGCAAAGAATGGTGAACTACTTCATGTTAGTGTGGGGAAGGTAGATGTCATTCAAGAACCAGGTACTGTAAATGTTGAACATTGCAGGCAAAAGTTTGTTACTTTTTATTTCAGATTTTTTTTCAAGAATATATAAAAGTTGAAGACTAGGATATTGCCACTCATGAAATTACCACCTAGAATCAATAGATAACATCTTGGTGTACCTGAGTCTGTCTATGTTACACATATATATTTCTATTTTTATTATTATTTTTTCTTTTGCTGAGTCATTTGAAAATAACTTGCAGACATCATGATACTTTGCCTTCAATACTTGGGCATGTTAAAATCTCCCTGATTATTTCCCACATGTCTTTTTATAGGTTTGGAACCAAGATCCAATCAAGGTTTTACCATTTACATTTGGTTGGTATATATTTTTAATAGTACTCAGTCTAGAATAGTCCCCCAGTTTTTTCATGACATTGACATTCTGAAGAGAATAGGCCAGATATGTACCTAGCTGTTTCCTTATATTTTATATTTTCTGCACTTTCTGTAAACTTGAAAGTCAGCCTAGAAGTGTGATTTGGTTAGATATATATGGCAAGAGTACTTCATAGGCAATGCTGTCACTGTATGATTAATACTACCAGAAGACACATACGGTCGCCATTAGCAATGTTGAATTTGAGCTTTTGGTTAACACTAAACATTAAACATCTCAGTTATAAAGAAAAGATCCCACTTTGTGATTAGCAGTAATCTGTGGCGTGATAATTTGGGGTTTTAAGGTACATAATGATCTTACCTGAATCAGATACTTTGTTGTGGGTTCCAGAATGATGAACTCCTAAATATGTTGTTTTATATATATATGCTGTTGATGTAATTTTTAAAAAGAAAATGGAGGGAAATAGAAGAATCTTTGTATTTGTAGTTAAAAATAAGTATTTATTATACCTAACTTGAGAAGAAAAGTGCAGTTTTTTTTTTTATGATTCCAGTCTCAAATTTGACTATTTTCAAACTTTAGGCATTTTTTCCTATCTAATTTCAACCTATTTCAACCTATTGTATTCTTTTTCAAAGAAAGAAAAGGTAGGTATGGAAATGTACCTATTAACTTTCTGTAATAACTATGATTTCAAAAAAAGACAGTACTGAATTACCAGTTACTTGGACAACGAAATTGATGGTGTCTGTTAAGATCAATGTGTTGACAATGTGGAGAGAGATTTCTATTAAACGCTATTAGTCCTCAGGCTTCCAGTTTTTTAAGCATTTGAATCAAAGCCATTTCTGCCCATCTGCTATTTAGAGATGGGAAATTATAGTTATTAGTTCATGGTTTTGGCTATTGTGATGAGTTTTTATGTTTAGAGGTCAAATCATTGCAATTACATTTTTGCTATGTACTTGTTTTCATCTTTTAGTAGGTTGAGTCCTGTTCAACCAGGTGAAAGCCATGTTCATTACTGGGCACAGACATTTTTTGAGGAGTTTCTTGAAAATGCTGCCATTTGGTTTACCTGTTGTGAATTCACAGCAGGATTTGAATTAAAAGAATTAAGCAGCTTTGTGATGGATTCACAAATCTAAAGTCTAATTGAATATAGTCTTTCCATCTAAAATGTTGATTGATAGTTACTTTTTCTATTGTGATTTGTGCTTTTTTGATAATGAGGTAACAGAAAAATTGTTTATGATGAAATAGATTAGAAACAAATTCATCATTGACTCATACTATTTATGTAAATATAAGTAATATATATTTGAAATATCTATCGAAGAATAAGGAACAAAAGGTCTTTGGTCTGGTATTCTATATAATTAAAAAAGCAAAGTCTAAAAAGGAAAAATGATTGTTTTTACGTATGTAAACAATTTTTTTAATGTAGAGGCTCTAGAATTATTTTAAGTGATAAAAACTAACTCACAAATAAAAATTAGAAGACAAAATTCTACACACTTGATTGAGTAGACGAGAATATTTCACTTCAGATTATTCTATCATATATTGGTAAATTTAACTTACAATCTTAGTGTTTTCAATTAATGTATTTATTCAACAGTATTTGAGTTCCCACCATGTATCAGGCCCTGTTCTGGGTACCAGTGATTCAGATGAATGGAACAAGTGATTAATGGTAAGGGTGAATAAGGAGACAAAGACTTGGCCCCTCATTAAGTTTACAATCTAGTAAAGGAGATAAACAGTAACAAAGATAAAGTGGAAAATATATCTGATGCTAGCAAGGGCTATGAAGAAACAGAAAAAAGGGTAAAAATATAGAAAATACTGGGATCCCCCCATTTTAAATAGGGTGGTCAGGAAAGACCGTTTGACCAGAGGTCTTGCTAGATTGAGGAAGTGAATCTCAGCAAGCTTTCAGGAAGGAGCATTCCAGACAGAGCAGAGAGCGCGTGCAGGTGTGGGGGCAGGGCACTTGGCCTAACTGAGGAACAGTATGGCGGCCAGTGGGGTACTCCACATGAATGGGGCTGGAGAGGTAGCAAGGGACCAGACCATGTAGGGTGTCATAGGCCATGGCAGAGAGTATCATTTTCATATTAAGTGTGATAAGAAGGAAACTAGTGGAAGGTTTTGAGTCAAGATAGTGACATGACATGATTTATGTTCTAAAAGAACTCCTTTGGCTGCTATGTGAAAAATTGTCTATAGGTCAGAAGTGGAAGCAAGAAGAGACATTAAGATGTTACTGCCGTATTGCAGAGTGAAGATGGTGGCTTGGACTAGTGAGTGGCAGCTGTGCTGAGTAGCTGGATTGGAGAGACTACATTTGGCTGGAACATCCAAAAGCATCTTCTGATAGATTGGTTACTATAGCAGTTGGTGGAAGGAGAGATGGAGGGGTAGGATGGGTGGAGGAGAGTGAAGGGGGAAAAAAATCGAGGCAACTGAAATAGAATAACAATAAGACATATTTTTTAAAAAGAGAGATGGAGAAGATTGAAGGAAGAACACATTTGAGACAGATCTAAGTTTGAGATGTTTCACAGAAATCCAAACAGAGATGAGCTAGACGTACACATTTGAGGTTCATCAGTGTATATAGTGTTTGAAATGACAGGTAGAATTGAAATTACCTAGAGACTGTGTGCCAGAGAAGTGTTTTGGGGATTGAGAACTGAAGACTCCAACATTTAGAAGAAAGGAAGCTGGAGCAGAAGAAAAGTAGGAGGGAAAAGGAGAAGTAGGAGGTCCTGGAAGCCAAATGAAGTGTCTTGTGTGGTGCAGATTCATGAGCAAATTTCTGGGGTGCTTGCCTCTATTCTTGGAAGCTATTTGAGTATAAAAGTACTTCACTTTTATAGAATCTTAACATCCTGAGTGAGCCCTGGGAAGCCATTGAAATGTTACTGGCTTTCCCCACAGTTGAGTACTTTACTGGATGTTTCTGTGTACAGGTTTATATTTGGTTCCAGATCTCCATTAGTATATTCTTTCATCAGGGCTGCCCTGCCATAGGAGTGCTGCTGGTAAGAGGTGATTTCTTTTCCCTGCAAGTAAAATTTAAAAAGAAGGAAAGGAAGAATTTTTGAAGTGTTCATGCATAATTCTTTAGTTATTCCTATAAATATTCCATTGGTGCATTTAACAAATTTTTTAGGATTTCAGAATTATAAAGACTGAGGATTGCAAATACATTGCATTTTCACAGCTGCGATGGAGAAATTGAGGGAAGGACAGACTTTAGATTATATAACATTACATTGTTGTTTAATACAGCATAAATCAGGTGATGTGTTGGTTAAGTTGACTTTGGGAAATTAAACTTAATGCATGTGTACTTGAACCTTCTGTTCCATGCAGATGAGCTTCGTTGTCATGGACAGGAAAACAGTAGCTGCTGACTAGAGTAGAGATAAACCAGACTCCTTCCATGGCCAAGAATAATCTTCGTATTTAAAACCATTAATTAATTACAGAAGCCAATTTAGTTTACTGTACTTCAGTTAGTGTTAATATTTTAACTTTATAATTATAAAAATTAGTCTTCTCTTGACAACTTTATTTCAATTTCAAAGATAAAGTTCACTGTACTTTTTTATTCATTGTTTTTCTTTTGCTTCTCTCTTTGATGATCATTAATACTCACTTAGTTAAGCATTTACTTCACCACTTATATACATTTCAGCTTCCTAACAAACCTAGGAATAACAAACTGTTTCTCTCTATACTACTCAGGAAACTGCAGTTTGGAGAGGTTAGGTCGTATGTCCAAGGTAACACTGCTAATAAATGGTAGAAGAAAAGCTAGTAGCTCTCTGCATTTTCTTAAGATAGAACTTAAATAAATTCTGTTGTTTTTTCATATCAAAATATAGTTCTCTGTCATAATTTTTCTTTCTCCAATCTTTTAGTTCTCTTTCTTTTGCTATATATGCTTAAGATAAACTTGCTAATATGAAAATTTTTCTGCATTTTGAGTTAAGGCTTCTTTTATGTTGCAATATAGTCTCCATTTTAAAGTCGTAGTTAACTTTAAAAATGAAAGCTTAATGTGAAAACAGCATGTAGAAATTTTGGGAGACCTTGTGGTCAAACTTTATCTCTTACTTGAAGGTTTAAGAGTTCACTTGTCTCCTCCACACTTACTGAAACTTGTTGCAATGGATCATTATGCAGATCTCAAAATGAGCTGTTGCATGCTGTGACAATTCTTTAAAGTCCACACTTAACTGGTTTTTTAAGCCCTGAAGCCACAACCTAAGATGGTGCTTCTCTGTTTCAAGCTGGTCATGTTTTCAGGTAATGAATGTCTCCCTTGAGACTTCGTAACACCAGTGTGAAAGGTTAGGAGACATTTTTGGAGCACTGACATGACACCCAGGGCTTTCTGACCTCTCAGCCCTTCAGAAATGACATTTATTTGAGATGAATTTTCTGTGGTGTCAGATCTTTAAAGGCTTAGTAGTTGTCATAATCTAAGGACAACTTTGGTTGCTTTTGATTTTGTTGTTGTTGATTTTACTGCATACATCCTCAGTGGCAGTATATTATTCCAGACAAAAAACAATTCATATCTGAAGTAGATGCTATAAACCTGTTATTATTCCACATGGGTTGTCATTTGAAGAAATACTAACAAACAAAAGTGAAAGCAATCTTGAGGTACAACAATTTATTAATAATGGTTATTATTTTAAATGAACCTTAATTAACAGTCTTGTATATTGTTACAGTTACTGAAAACAACACAGCAGTTCGTGTCAAGAGCTATAAAATTCTTATAACCTCTAACCCAGCAATTTCAGGAACATTCTGTCCTATCTTCTAGCCTGAATCAGAAAGATGCAGAAAAATCTCAGAGACCATCTGTCACAGTATTTCTTTTTTCTTATTTTCTCCGTACTCATTGATTTTCATGAGCACATTTATTAGTAAAGATATGCTTTGTTATCCAAAATGTAGACTTTCCAATGCACTTAAAATAAGTTAGCTTGTGTTTGTTACATCATCTCATCTTACTCCAATTTAGAATCAATGATTTTTAATATAGCAAATAATAGCTAGCATTTTTATTTAGTACTTATTACGTATCACATATTGTTTTCTATGTGATTAACAATGTAAAATTATTTAATATTAAAATGCTATGAGAAATTATGATGCCTATTTATAATAAAACCAAAGACTACAGAATATAAATTTAATGTCCCTGGTTAAAAATGAATACAAGGCAGAAGTGGGTTTGATGCCAGGTAAATGGGCATGTGACACTGGAAATGCTGCCTTGCATATTGTGTTGGGTTGGCCCAAAAGTTAGTTTGTTTTTTTCTATAAGATTGTTGTAGTAGCACTTAGTTGTCTTTAGCTTTATTTGAAACAATTGTGTTAGATTGTATTATAACACCTGTCATATCAGTGTGCATCAAAAAAAATCTTATCAAAATTGGTGAATTTTTGTATAGTTATTTTAATATCAAAGATGGAAGAAAACGCACATTTTTGGCATATTATGCTTTATTATTTCAAGAAGGGTAAAAACATAACTGAAACACAAAGAAAGATTTGTGCAGTATATGCAAAAGGTGCTATGACTGATAGAACAGTCAAATGTAGCTTGTGAAGTTTTGTGCTGGAGACTTCTCCCTGGATGATCCTCCTCGGTCGGGTAAACCAGTTGAAGTTGACAATGATCAAATTGAGTCATTGAGAACAGTCAATGTTATATACCACTCAGGAGATAACCAATATATTCAAAATATCCAAATCAATTAAGTTATTGGTGAAAATGAAAACTATGTCTTTTATTTTACAAAAAAACCGTACAGACTTATTGGCCAACCGAATGTAATTTAATGTGTTTTATGAACTTTTTTATATTTATTGGTTACTTTTTAAATTATTGCCATGGCCAGTGATGGCCAAGAACATATGAAGGATTTTAAAGAAAAACTTAAAAATATTGTCTCAGCGATAACAGTTATTAGAAATTATATGTATGTATTCTGATAAAAATAAAACCTAAATAGAAAGTTGAAGAAGTGTTCATTCCATTTAAAAAGATCATGTATATAAAGGATAATTCGCTAGCATTGTTACTCTCCATAGATACAATTTTTGGGTGGCCATAAGAATCTCTAGCTAGTAAAGAATTGAGTTCTGAAATTGTTTATAATCATTATTTTAGTCAAAAGCAGATGATAATTTTTAAGCCCTTAGGATTACCAACACTCCTCCCCCGCACCCCCGCAATTCAGAATTGGAAATACACTAAAATACACCCTCGTTCCTTGCTAGGGCAGAATTCCAAACAGTGTTAGAGGTGAAAATGCCCTGTGGGCAGTACTTGTTGCAGTCCTCAGTCGACCTCTCTGGTTGCTTGTGTTTGTTACTGCCAGTACAATCTTTTTTGTTTTTAAAGTGTACAATGATAAATGTATGTAGTAAATGTTTCTTTTTGTCACATTGACTTTTACTTCCTTCAGAGTATTGTGTTTTCTTTTGAGTGCGCGAGGGCCATTATAGAGTCAGTTTGGTTTGATATGAGAAAAAAATCGGAACCTTTCTTTGGGAAGACTCATCACTAATAGATAAATTATTATGCTGAATACAAATTTAATTTATAAAATGGGTATAAGCAAATTTTGTGTTATTAAAAGGAAACCTTCAGCATTTCAAATTGCAAATGACCACAAAGATGTGATATTTGAGCTACTTTATTTGAATAGATACTTGATTTTGTCCAAACTGTTCTTCAGTGACAAAAGCGGAAGTGATGAGAAATGTGAAAATGATCTCTCTGTCAAGTTCCCATGCTGCTTGAGAGCATCCTTTAACTTTCCTTTTCTTTGCCAGAGCCAGGGTTCCTCATTCTTGGTGCCCATGTAAATATTATTTATTTGTAAACATTTAAAGAGCCAGGGATTTGTTCTTTATTCCTAACCTCATTCAGGTTTTTGTTGCATACCCTTTTCTTGATATCATCTATCTCTGTTCATAGTCATGATTTTAAGTATTAAGGTTTTTTCCTCTGCCACTAACTAGACAGTAAGTTTTGTGAGAACAAAGACTACATGTTTTTGCTTGTCTTATGTGTCTTGAGTGCTTATCACTGTCCCTGAACAAAGAAGATAATTAGTGAATAATTTCTGAGTGATTAAGGATTTTATTTATCTTTGTTTTCAGTTGTACTTAGCATAACATTTGATATGTAGTTAGTGTTAAGTAAAGGTTTCCTAAGACAAACTGAGAAAACCTGTTTAATGTACATATAGTCCCTTGACAGTACTTGCAGATTTTTTAAATGTGCAAAGATTATACATGCTCTTATTTTAGATTCTTTGTTATTATGATTTTAACCTATGTCTGATCTATAATTTATTGAGTTTTTCACTATGTGCTTAGCACTTAACACACTGAGCTAACCTAACTTCAAAACAATTTGGTTAGACTTTACCCACTTTACAGGTGAGGTAACTGAGACTCAAAGGTTAAGTAATTTATCTAAGGGCATAAAGCTAGTAAATTTAGTATGTAACTCAGGTTGCATGACTCTGACCTGCCCTGTCAGCCACCATACAATTCCAAGTGATACACAAGACAGGAAACTTCATGTCTTACCTCAAAGATAAGCAAGTTGTATGTCAGTGGCTGGAAAGTGTTAGGTAATAAAAATGGGTAAAAATAAAATTTCTTTAAGTCAAAAAAAATAGTATATGTGATTTAATAATGTGGTTATAAAAGCAAGCTCAAGGCAACTTGTTCTTACAACTTAGGTTAGGTGCTTGGGTTAGTCTGAGTTTGACTTACAACTTTTTTTGTTTATGCTTCTTGTAGGTTTAAGTGGTCGCTTCTTTGTCACCACGCTTCCAGCATTTTTTCAGTAAGTTTAAATAATTTTCTGGTCTTGTAAATATTAAAAATCTGTAGACATATACAAGAAATTCTAAGTTGTTTTCCATAACCACCACACATGCAGCCTAACATTTGAAGGGTGAGAGCCGGCTCTGCAGGAGTGAGAGCCGTCAGGAGAGAGGACGCCCAGAGTGCTTCAGAGAAAGCAACCTAAGTTTACGCAGCTAGATTGGGGGGGGGGGGGTCAGGGAAGACTTTTCCGATGACATAAAAGGTAGGATGATTCTTAATAGATAAGGAGGAATTGGTTAAATAGACAAGGTGGAGAAAACCTTTCCAGATAGAGGAGATATCATGGAAAGGCTCAGGAGAAAATGAGGTACCTTATGAGAACTGTAACTAGTTCTGTATGGCTAGCCAAAGGGTATAGCTGGATCATCCCAGACAGTGAGGCTGCAGAGGCTCAGGTAGTCAGAGGGGAAAGAGAAGGAAGAGATGGGTTCTGGAGATGCTTAGAAGGTGGGATCACTGGGACTTGGTGACTGATTAGCCATAAGGAAGGAAAAGTCTTGATGACAACCAATAGGCCATGTATAACTAGTAAAAACTACTAGAATAAAATTAAATTTGGAAGATAGAGGCCAAAATGGAGAAGATAGTGTGAAGTGACTGTTAATTTCAAATAAGGATTTGAGGATCTAAAGCTCAGATTAAGGATTTAGACTGGAGATACATACTGGGAATTTTCAAGCATTGAGGTAGATGAGTTTAAATATATTTAGAAAGAATGTATGCAGAATAGAAATAGGTCATGGATAAAACTCAGGGTTGACCAACCTTAGGACAGGGAGTAAGGAATTGAGAAGGGGTGGTCAGAGTAGGAGGAAGAAGTCCAGAGAGCTCATAGAGCCAATGGAAAGGTGGGAGGGAGCAATGGTTAGTGGTGGGCAGTGCCAGAGACAGACAAAAAAAAAATGGCAGAAAAGTGCCTCGTGGATATGGCACTCGAGTCATTGGAGACCCCCACTATGAACAGTTTATATGGAATCATGGACGCAGAACTGCAAGTTGCACAAATTGTGAATAAGTAATATATGAGGAGAAAATGGCAAGTGTAGACTCTTCCCTTAGGAAGCTTGACTGTATAGAGAAAGCAGAAGTGAGGGAAGACTGAAGGGGTGTGTGAAAATAGGAAGTGTTCTGTTAATTTTCAGGGGACATGAATTTTTTAAAACTTGATAACTGCTGTTTTCCTGTTGTAGGAGAAAAATTGAAATACTTGGTAGCAAAAATAATAAAAAGTTACTTGGCAGGAACTTTGCTTATGATCACAAATTTTGCAGTGATAAAGTAGAATCTTTAATGCTTTCTGTTTTGGAATTTCTCATTTGTAATTAATATTTAAGTGTGCTTTCTGATTTATGGCTATTTTTTTTCTTCATTTGAGCCAAGTTAAAATTTAGAGTGTAGTTCACACGTAAAACCCATAATTATTTTGATTCTTATTATCTGTAATACTTGTTATTATAATGGGCTTATTTTCTATTTGTTTTTATAATTTATAGTGCCAAGGATGGGGTATTCCGTCGCTACCGTGGCCCAGGAATCTACAAAGACCTGCAGAATTATATCTTAGAGAAGAAATGGCAATCAGTTGAACCTCTGACTGGCTGGAAATCCCCAGCTTCTTTAACGTAACTTGTAATTTTATTTTTTTTTTAATGAGAAGGTGTTATTAATAAAATGCGTGGTATCAAGTGACCAGTTCATGGGCCTTGAAAAGCTACACTTTTCTTCATACTCACTTCTGGTTACCTACACTACATATGACCATGGTTAGACCATGTTGTGTTTCTGGTTTTATGATCCACATACATTTCAGCTAGTTAGTGTACTGGAAGTAAGTATCCAGACTAAAGCGGGTTACAAAAAGCCTCCCCCTAACATTAGCACTAAGCCATGTAAACTGTTTTCCCTTTACAAAATACAGTATTGAACACATTGACCAATTTACCATTCTTCCTTTTAATGATTGATAAGATATGGAAGTGACTTCTTCTTGAATTATAGTTTATGCAGGAATTGCTATTGAATCGATATGGAAAATAAAACCTGTGATGCCTTTGGCTGCCCAGCAGCATACTGCTAGGTAACTTACGGCCGTGACGGCAGGCTGCGTAATAATTGGTGAGGTAGATAAGGCCAAACCATAATAACTTTTTACATAGTAGGTTTTAATTTTGAATGAGTTGTCATATTTGTAATTAATTTTGTTAGTATATACAAGGGTAAGGAATATCCTTGCTGAAAAAGGATCAAATTATGCAATAATTCAGGAATAAATCATCTAGTAGCATTTATTTAATACTCAGGAAATATATAGCTTAGTCTAAAAGCAGCTTTTCATTCTATAAATATTTGAGAAATGATTTTATGCCAGATACTGTTCTAGGTACTGGATATTCAAAAGTGAACAAGACAGACATGGTCCCTCTGCTCTCCTCAGGTGCCTTAAAGTAAAGCATATTAAGAGATAAACTAGGGATATAAAGAATCATAGAGTGTTTAAAAAATACCAAATAAGCAAAACCCTTTCCTAAGTCAGGGAATAACTGTAGGCATGGACCTCTGCTGGATAAGGGGCCAGGAGAGGCCGTTCTGAGGGAGGACTCAGGATGGAACAACCTAGTCAGGTGATAAGCAGGGGAAGAATATTTTCAGGACTGGGGACAGGCCAAAACTTGCAGAGCTTGGTGTGTTGAGCAGAAAGGTGGCTCGGGTCAGGACAGCGAATGGTATGTAAGCTGAATAAGAGAGACAAGCAGAAGCCAGATCACACAGGCCTTTGACCACATTGAGGAACTTGGATGTTATCAGTGCATGCAATGACAATGTGGCTTTTAGAAGAAGAGATGGGGAGAGGAAGGACAGATGAGGTCAGACAGATAGAAGGCTGTTGCAATATCTAGCCTAGGAGTAGTGCCTAGTGCACATCAGAGTGGCAACAGTGGGGAGAGAGAAAATGGGTGGGTTTAATACATGTTTTGAAGGTAAGTCTGGCTAAGGTGAAGGGGAGGGAAGATTCACAAAAAATCTTTTGGGTTTCTGATTTGAGTACTTGGTGGGTCCTGGTACCAGTTACTGATTTGAGCAAGAAAGCACCAAGTTCAGTGTTAAACATTAAGTTTGAGATGCAGACTTCTTCGTAGAGTCGTCAAGTTGGATGCATGGAGATGGGTCTCCACGGAGAATTGACACAAATACAGAACATACTGGTGGCATTTAAAGCCTTAGAAGGGAGGAGATCACCTAGAGAGAGAGAAGAAAAAGGAAAGTGCTTGGGACCTAGCCACAAGACACCCCAACATTAAGAATTTGGGTAGAGAAGGAGTCAGCAAAAGGAGTCAGGAAATCGAAAATGAGTACCAGTGAGTCAGGAGGACAAGCAGGAGTATGAACTTCCCTAGAAGCCAGGGAAATTAGGGTGCTCAAGCATGAGGTGTAGTTACTGTGTCTCATGTTATCAAGAGGGAAAGAACATCAAGTCTGAGACATGGACGTTGGACAAAGTAATGCAAGGTCATTGTGGCCTTGACAAGTAGTGACATTGTAGTAGTGAGGACGGAAGCAGATTTGAATGGGTTAAAGATAAGGTAAGGAAGAAGAAAATGCCAAGTGTGGACTACTCCTTGGAGAGATTTGTGAAGCTGGAGGGCCACAGGAGGCCCATGATGCTCTTTTTAAAAAATGAGAGAGGGTAGAACATGTTTTCATGGTGATGAAAATGATCCAGTAGAAATTAAGAAATCGCTAATGCAGGAAGAGGCGTTGACAAAAAAGAACCAAGTCGTTAATAAGCCAAAGGGGTGAGATCCAAGGCACAAGTCAGGGAATTAGACTGTGGGAGGGCACATAGACTTTCTGTGTGAAACAGTAGAAGGTGATGCAGGTGAGCACCAGGCTCAGATTTGGTGGTGGAGAGATAAGGAAGATCACATGGTGGCTTCTGATTTCACAGTGATACATGAGGAGTGTTTGTTAGCTGAGAACGCGTGGGGAAAGGAGGTGTGTGAGGGTTTGAAGAGAGGGAAAAGCACGTGAGCCTGAAAAGTGCAGTATTGAGTGCCCACTGAGGTTTGTGGCTGAAGGGAGAACAGTCAGCTGGTCACCCGATTTTTCCCCGGAGACATGCAGCTGCCCAAGGTTGGGGTTTTTGCCAGGTATTTACAATGAAGGGAGGAAGGGCCAGGCGATGTGGATATATTTGCAGCAGTGGCTGAAATGATGGCTGTGGAGTTGAAGCTCTATATGAACATGAGTGAATCTAGGAGAGAGGACTGTGTTGCAAAAAGTGGAAGGGCAGGTCCTTGGGACCTGAGTTTTGCTTTTACATAGTGTGCATCACCAGTGGTTCTCTTCTTTCTTAGGATGTCGGGAATGGCTGGTCTTTTTACCATCTCTGGCAAGATATGGGTAAGTAATCTGAAATACAACTTCTGATTATCTTTGCAGAGGGTTCTTTAAGAGTGAGAATGTAACTTCTAAATGAAAATAAACATTGTAAATACTATTATAATTTCACTTCTTAAGCCACACAGCTACTCTCACAAAGGGTGCCCAGTGGAAATGTCTCTTTGTGTAGAAAGGCATAAGTTAAATTTGACCAGTAACTGCTGTGTCAAAGTCATATTTTCTTAGATCAGCAATGAATTTCCTTATCTAAATTGAATCAGGCTTATGTGGTTTTACTTCATTTTATATTCCCATTGTCATAATCTCTCTACAGATCAAAGATTATCCAAGCCTGATAGTGTTCTGTATGTCAGGGATCAGCAAACTACAGCTAGAGGGCTGGCCACCTATTTTTGTAAATGAAGTTTTATTGGAACACAGCCATGTTCATTCATTACCTATTGTCTCTGGCTGTTTTCACTCTACAGTGGTGGAGTTGAATAGTTGTGACAGACACCATGTGGCTCAAAAGCCTACAGTATTTACTCTTGTCCTTCAAGAAAACGCTGGGTCACCTCTGCTGTACGTGATTATGTCATTTCACTGAATTTGAACTGTTATTTAGATTAAAAGGTTGAACAATTATGTAATCTTGAATGTGTCACAAAACCTTGTGCTCCCCTTATGTGCAGAGTGGGCTAAATCCTGCAGATTTAATGTGCTGTGGAATTAAAAATGTATCCTTAAAGTACTTCAAATCTTTAGAAATGAGACCCCATATTTGTCTTTTCTAAGCTCTGATTGTGGGCCAGGGTGTCATATTTGGAACTTAATATTCAAGGAGTTTATGGAGACTCTTACCGTGTCTCATGCACATTAATGTATGAGTATGTTGAGGGAAATTCAAGGACAAACATTTGTATTCCAGTTTTTTAATTGTATTTTATTTTCTGTGTTGTGAGATAGAATACCAACTTCAGGATTTTTTTCTTTTTTTAACAACAGAAGCTAAATTGGTCACTTAGATACAGTAGTTGCTGGTTAAATTTGTTAACGTTTTTTTGTAATTATGTGTAATCTTAAACAGTAACTAGCATTTTTCCTCTCCAGGTTGTATGAGTTTCACATGGTTTCCTTCTACTATTTTTCATAATAACTCTGAGAAGTTTATTCAAGGGCTGAGATTTATGAATTTCCAACTGGGAATTGAGAGTAAGGGATCCTGTGTTTTGTAGTCGACAGAGTCATACATATATGGTGGTAGCCACTTGAGAGACTTAGTCTTATAATGTTTAATTTAATAGGATAATTATGATACATGAATGTCAGGAATTACTGAGAGAAGGTCTTAATATAGAACCTAGAATAAGTGCAGGTCAAGAGATGAATTTGTTCTGTGGATTAAGGTGTGCTTTAGGTGGAAGTTAGCCATGGTTTTCACACACTGTTAAAGTGTTTTACTTTCAAACGTAGTAATCAGAGAACAGAAATAATTGCCCTGATGATGTGTAACTTGGCATTTAATACTTAGATAAACAAGAGATTAAGCCAGGAGTTAGAAAAGTTGTTTATTAGATCATGCAAATGATTACGGTGTGTGGCATTGTCACATCAAAGCCAGGGATGGTTGTCTTATCATTATATATGCACAGTGCTCAGCCATGGACAGCGCGACAGTCTGTGTGGATGCATTGGACTGCAGAGAAAGAGCCACTTGGAGAATAGAATATGATCCATCTCTGAATAACCAATTAAGATACTTGCCTTAGGTATTGGCACGTAGAATATATATGCTATTTATATATGTATTTAGAATGTCTTCACAGATATTTAAAAAGGGTAGTTTTATAAGATAAACTATAAAATTTGACACAAAAAGTTTCATTTTACATTTCATAAAGTTGCTTTTACCTAATGTTAAAACCATATATTTTTGCCCAGGCGGGTGTGGCTCAGTGGATTGAGTGCCAGCCTGCAAACCAAAGGGTCACCAGTTTGATTCCCAGTCAGGGCATATGCTTGAGTTGCAGGCCAGGCCCCCAGTAGGGGGTGAGCAAGAGCAAACACACATTGATGTTTCTATTCCTCTCTTTCTCCCGCTCTTCCCCTCTGTCCTAAAAATAAGTAAATAAAATCTTTAAAAAATATATTTTTTTCTTTTTGGTTATCATTTACCTGGATTTTTTTCCTACTGTCAGTCTTTTTGTTGTTGTGTTAGTTAGTTAGTCTCGTAAAAAGTATATAGCAAGAAGTAATGCATCTAACTGATCGATTTAGTCCATTCATATTTATTGCGATCACTAACACATTTGCCTTGATTGTAGATTGTGTGTGGAGGTGTGGGGGGTGGGGAGGAGTGTACCTGACTAAAAGAACATAAATTGGTAGAATTGTAGATTATTTTGATCTTTTCATGTGTATTTATACATTACCTTAAAAATCTGTAATAGAAATCTGATATTATCCTCTGTATCATCATACAGCTTGCCGAAGCCTCTTAACAACTTTTTTGGTTGCTTTATTTCTTAAAAGCAAATCCCTAGCCTTTCATGAAATCTCTGGGAAGGGCTCATGCCATCTGTGTTTCTATAATTTACCTCTCTTGTGTGTTCGCAGAGAGTAAGATCTCTGGCCTGGTAGGATCCATTCCTTGGCTACCTGTTGGTCTCTGGTTTCTGTTGGGTTGGCCAAAAAGTTAGTTTGTTTTTTTTCTGTAAGATGGCTGTAGGAATGCTAGGTTGTCCTTAACTTCATTCAAAACAATTTTGCTAGATTGTTTGTGACAGCTGTCATATCGGGGCGCACTTAAAAAAAACTTAAGATTAGTGAATTTTTGTGTGGCCATTTTAGTATTGAAGATGGAAGAAAATGTGCAACATTTTTGGCATATTATGCTTTATTGTTTCAAGAAAGGTAAAAATGCAACTGAAACAGAAAAAAAGATTTGTGCAGTGTATGGAAAAAGTGCTGTGACTGATTGAATGTGTCAAAAGGGTTTTGCAAAGTTTTGTGCTGGATATTTCTCGCTGGACCATGCTCCATGGTCAGGTAGACCAGTTGAAGTTGATAGCGATCAAATTGAGATATCAAGAACGGTAAATGTTCTACCATGTGGGAGATAGCTAAATACTCAGATTATCCAAATCAATAAAGTTACTGGTGAAAATGAAAAATGTGTCTTTTATTTTATGGAAAAAACTAAAGAGAACTGTTGGCCAGTTCAATACATGAACCTTTAGGCACAGTCTTACCATGCTGCTCCTACAGAACCACTTATGGAGACAGTCCTCCTAGCTGACTACCCAGCCAAGTCAGGTAGATAATTTAACTGGCTCTTCTTCCTGGCCCAAGCTCCTTTTATCGGTGTTGAGTATGTGATTGTAGGGAACATAATCTTTAAATCACATCTAGACAATAAAAAAAAAAAAAAAAGGTAATGCAACCAGATTAACAATGAAAAGAAAAACACAGCATGCAGTGGGAGAGACTGAGCGAGAAAATATGCCCAGAACTAAAAGAGTATAAAGTCTCCAAGAAAGAAGATAAAAACAGGGAAGAAGGAAAGATTGAGTGGCTAATGCCAGTGAGGCGAGGTTGCGGATGCCCATCCTCAATCTCTTACCCTGGGAGTCAGGCTTTTCTCAGCAAAAGTCTTCCCTGAATGGGTAGTTGGTTAATGTAAGTTCTTCCATAGAGAAAATTGTGTATGTGGGGTGAAGATAAAACAGTATGTGTACTGTTACGTTTATATGGAGTTTTTATTTATATATAGGAAAACACCTAGAGAGCTTAATCAGATATCAATAATGTCTATCTCTGATACTGAAATTATGGCTGATTTTTTAAAAATGATTTTTTCTGTGTGAAAAAGATAGAACAAAAAGAACTTTCTAGAAGATCAAAGCCCAGCAAACTAGTGATTCCTTAAAGTCCCTGAGTTTCTGCCCTAGGGGTTAGGAGGAAGCCAAGCTCGCTGGGCCTGGTATTTTGGAAATGAAAGCTGCTGTTCAGGATGTCAGGATCACTTGGTGAGGAGACACCCACACAGCTGAGTTCCTATGAACTCAGGGGTTTTGTTGGATCCTGCATTTGGCTTTCTTAACTCTATACTAGCCTCCCATGTTCTTGCTTGGGTAAACCCTTGAGGTGAGGAAGTCCCTTGAATAGTTTATAAGCCAGATCCTATCAACTTCCTGCTGTCAGCTTGAATCCTAGGGGTCCTCGATAGGTAATTTGTACCACAGTGTCGGGGAAGGGTAGATTATCTCAAGTGTTCTTTCTATCACCAGTATTCAAATTGTTTCCCCATTCTAGTCATGATGGTATTCCCCTATGTATTTAAAATTTGTACGTGGACACATAGAAGAAGTCATTGTCACCTTAGCTATAATATCTATCCTTATGTGTAGTCTTGACATTTACCTGCCTCACAAGAGCCACTAAAGCCTGGAAGATGGACCACTAGGGGAACATCTCAGAGTAGACATCTTCTGGATACAGAATTGATACTGACTTTCTATTTATAATACCAGTATTTTTAAAATTGTATTCGACGTTTTACAAATGACTCAAGTTGATGAAAAATGTTAATCTAAAGGAGAGTGCAAGGTGAGGGTGATGCCATGAGAGCGACGTGCAGAAGACTGACCTTGGGGAGCACCGCTGTCAAAAGTGGCGCCACAGTCAGGGTCAGGGGCCCGGGGTTGAGATTTTGTCTGTGGCAAATGCTTGGAGAGACTTTCCAGCCTTCCTGTCTTCTCATCTCTCTTCACAGTTGGCTGCAGAGATGCAGGGAAGCATTATCTTCCTCTTTTCTATCTTGTGTGAATGTCTCTGAACCCATTTGTTTTTCCTGCTATAAAATGTAGTTACTACAGCACGGATGCTTAGCATAGAACCTGGCACCTAGTATGTACTTGATAACTGTTTTTGTTAGTTTTATTCATTCATTATTGTTGTCATCATTATTTTACTTTTCCCCTCTGATTAGGCAACAAGGAATGTTTTGTTTTTATTCATTTATTTTTTAACAGTCTGTCAGTATTAAAATAGCATTCTATGTCAGTTGTACAATGTGTATTTTTACTAACTAGGTTCAGCATGTGAATGTATTTAAATATAATTTTTTTGATTTGCTGAATTTGTGTTGCTCACTAAGCTAATACAGTAACTTACCTCTTCTCAATGTTAATATTTTGTGTAGGCATATGGCAAATTTTAGGTACAGTAAGGTGTGCTTCATCTTTGGGAGGATAATCTGTGTGACGGAGGAGATCTAATGCTCTATAAATGTCGCATGATCAGAATTAAAGGCCATGAGTATTTGGACTGGAGAATAATAAGAGTATAATTCAAAACTCTAAAATATCCCCTGTATTTTACTGATAGACAGTGGCATCTCTTCTCTTACTGTTTTTTTCCTTGTACCTAATATCTAGAACACTATTAAAATGAGGTGGTACACATCCACACACACTGAGTGCCCACAGCAGGCTGCAAGGGTTAGGGTATGGTGTGGACGGGATGAACTCTTGGCCATCGCTGAAGAAGTCTTTCTGAGCTTCTACCACACAGAGAATATATTTTGAGGATTCTGATCAGTGAAAAGGAATTAGGGCTTGTCCCCAAACTCCTCAGAGTCTCTCCTGTGACGTAGGTAGGATATGAATCTGAAAGGTTCTCTGTCCTTGTGGGCCATCCCAGCTGTGAATGAGACTGTGCGACGATGAGCTGGGTGGGTGGGTGCCCACGGGCAGCTCCCCTTCCCTGACCTGCAGTGGTTCCGTAGTTCAGGCTTCAGAGGGGGTCCCGGCCTCCTTGGCCAGGGAAGGCTCTGCCTCCGATATGTGAATGTGTTGGCCTGTCTCCATTCCTTATTCATCTCACTTCTGGTTGGAATGTTCTCAAGTATTCTACTTTAATGGTCTCTCCATTCAGTCTTCATACTGAAATCTGTATGTAGCCCCAAATTGGCTCTAACTCGGTCCTCAGTCACAATATAAGATATCAGGCCCATCAGGCAAGATTTTTGTGTATTTTAAGGACACAGAGTAGGATGTTTCCGTGTAGGAGCACATATAATACTCAACAAGGATTAGTATTTTTCCACAAGTGAACACTGTCATTTGCCTGGCAATTGAAACAGAAACAGAGAAACCTAAAACTGAATTAGATCTGTATTAATCTGCAATTACCTGGAAATATATATATATGAAGTATATATATATATATATATATATATATATATATATACTTCAAGTACCTAGAACCAAGAACCCTAACAGTCTTTAAGATAAATTTTTTTTATTTATTGATATGAAAGAAAGAAACATTGATTTGTTCTTCCATTTATTTATGCAATCATTCATTCATTTCTGTATGTGCCCTGACCACAACCTTTATATCAGGATGATGCTCTAACCAGCTGAGCTATCAGGCCAGGGCAAGAACCTCAACACTCTTAAGGTGCTCCAAAACTGTCATGGACTCAGATACAGTAAACAGATAAAGATTTATGTATGCAGTTGTGAAATACAACCTGATTAATGAGACTTTAGTAATAATCACCTAAAAGACCTCATTCTACCAGAGTTCTATCAAGATTTCTCTAAGAAGCTCAGACAAATCCTTTAAAGTGTAAATTGATACAAGAACATTGAAGTGGAGAAGAAATGTGTGACTCAGAATGCAAATGACACAAAGGCAAATAATTTACTGCTTTCTTGAAAATAGAAAGTTTCTTGAGGGTTACTTTAGTCATTCATTTTGCAGAAAAGGCATAAGATACCACCTAGAAGGACTTAAAACTGTACATTACTCATTCCAACCATGTGAGTAAGGCAAATGCGCAGATATTATTTATAAAGCAAGTTCCAGAGTGCTTACATCCATGGGTCAGCACAAAGGCAGACTGGCTTTCTCTTACCTTCTCATTCTTTGGCACATTGCAGAGATTAATCCTGATGACAGTACTGAGTCATCAGGAAAAGCATAAACTATGTTTAATACATAGAATTTTCTAAAGTAGAGACCTGTGCAGTATATTTTATAACTTCTACTGAAAAGAGTTTTAATAAAACATTTTAATATCTCAGTATTTATTTTGCCTCCTGGGTTCTCGAATATTGGGTTATCCTTTTTTAATTCAATCAATTAATTAATTATTTATAGAGAAGGGAAGGGAGGGAGGAAGAGAGGGAAAGAAACATTGATGTGTGAGAGAAACAGCGATTGATTGCCTCTCAGCAGGCCCCCAACTGTGGACCTGGCCTCACCCTAACTGGGAACGTGGCCTGCAACCCAGGCATGTGCCCTGACCAGGAATTGAACCTGTGACTTTTCATTTTACAGACCAGCGCTCAACCCGTGCGCCACACCAGCCAGGGCTGGATTATTCTTAATAAACTATTGCCCTGGCTGAAGACAGAATGATGACCAGTGTAGTCAACAGAGGACAGATGACAGTTTTAGAAATCAAAGTTGTTTGCATTTCCTATGAATAATTTAAGGATTTGCTAATATCTTTTACTTACCTAACAAATATTTATTAAACACTTTGATTACATGTCAGTGTTTAAAATACTTTCTGAGTCTTTAGATCTGTCTCTTCAACTGAATAGGAAATTGGAGAGAAGAGAGCTCAGATTTTTCAAGATTAGTTGAACAGCTTTTTTTTTCTGTTTATCATTCAGACTGAAACCAGAGTGAAATATATTATTTAATTGTATTGACACTTATGAACTGAGAAACCAATGGGAGATACTTGAGTGATTTAGGTTTTGAGAAATACAATATTAAATTAAAATAGAAGCTTGGACCCAGTTTTAGCTGCCTCATCTATTCTAGACAAGTCGTTCACTTTTTCCCTCTGCCTGCTGATGGCATTCTGCTTGGAGCCATTTCCTTGTGTTCCCAGTAATTGCTGGGAGTATAGTGAACGACTGTTTTTGAAGCTGTAATGACCTAAAACCAGTCATCACTAGAGCATCATGAGGAAACATGGCTCCTGTAAGTTCATATGTAAGTGGGCTTTGACTCCAAATTGCCAGTTCATATTTGTAATTTTTGTGTAATTTTAGCATGGAAATAATTTCTAGCTCAGATTGTCTGTTCATTCTTTTTAAGTCTTTGATATCAAATAGAGTTCCAGGGAACAGTAAGCATAAAGGGACGTGCACTCTACTCAAAGCCTGATGATATTTCATTTCCTCAGAATGAGATATCTGGGAAAACCTTCTGTCTACTACGGCATTTTAGGTTTTATGGTGATGTAGGAAAGTTGTTTAGGATGGATAGGGATAGAGAAACCAGTGTCTGACTAGAAAAAGGAAGTATGGAGGTACTTTAAATGGTTGATATTCTGTAAGTAGTATATTTAGTTCTACTTAAAAGTTAGGCCCAAGGAGTTTAATTTTTATGGCTGTTATATTATGAGTAAAAAAATTGACGTGTATGTAATTATTAGCAGAGAGTGACCAAAAAATCTTATCATCTTGGAAGAAGGCACTAGAAAAATAATTCTACCACAGTTCTATCAGATCACGAACTCCCAAAAACTAAAACTCATACTAGGTATAACCTTGAGTATTAACTCTCAGATTCTCAGTTTTGTAGTTTGACTAGTTCTTGAAAAACCATAAAGGCATAAACAACCGGATAACCTTTGTGGAAGTTCTTATATGTGGAAACAATTTGCAAACTTGAGTTATAGCTAGAGAGATAGATTTAAACATTTTAGGTCCTTATTATAAGTAATTTTTTTCTTTGATTACAGCATCTTCACAACTATTTCACAGTGACCCTTGGAATTCCTGCTTGGTGTTCTTACGTCTTTTTCGTCATAGCCACCTTGATTCTTGGCCTTCTCATGGGTCTGGTAAGAGATGATGCTAATCTTTCCTTGTCTTTAAAGTCAAATGGGTTTCATGCAAAACTTCAAAGCAGCCAAGAAAGAAAAAGCACATAAACATAATTTTGTGTGTAGTCTAAGCAGTTAGGTGGTATTTCCTTGTTTGATATCGCTTTCAATGGTAGTTGGAGATACAATGGAAAATTCATTAAATCATTACTCCTAATCCTATCCCTTAAATATTATGAAGATGTGTGCTGCCCAAAATATAGGCAGCGGTGAAAGAAGAGAGAGAGACTGTATTTTAATTCATAGTTCCCAAGACAGCCCAGTCAGCTGTGATTGCACACATTCCGACTTGATGAGGACACTGTGGTGTTAAGGCCAAAACTGTGATTCTGTTCCTTAAGTAGATAGGATGGTTTTTTCTTATTCATATCTGTCAACTAAACCTCTAGTCCTGGCCAGCTACTTATACATACACTCTGGTTTTCCCAAAGTAGACTTAATCAAAAGGATAGTCAATATTGTGGGAAAAAGTAGGATGCAAAGCACATCACTGCTTCTTCTTTGGGTGTGACAGTCAGTGTCCAGTAAGTATCTGTGTGTTTTCTCCCTAGCTATTTTAGGAGGAGTTGGAATAATACATTTATTTATTTAACTGTATAGGCAACTATATGTATGTGTTTTAGCATGTTTTACTCTGATAAAATTTTTTAATCTTCCTCTTTGCCTACACTTGATCAATTTGATTGAGCCTTAAACTAATTAATATAAATTTTAAAAGCCCTTAAACTACATATTAACCCCGTAGCTCCTAAATGCTATATGACAGGAATAAGTGAGGATTACTAAAAATTTATATAAAAAAGGATAGATTTTTAGTTAAGATTATCTTCAAAGCCTGTCCTTACATTTTATAATGAATGTTGGCTCTTTAGCAAAGTCTTTTTAACAATAAGTTAAAAATATTAGCAATTGTCTTTATAGCTTTAGCAAGTCATTAGTATGACAAAGTCCGGGGAGCCAGGAGGCTCAATTTTATTTTGCCGTGAGCATGCTTACTTCATATTATGGTTTATATTTGAGATACGACTAATGATGTTAACTGCCTGGGTGGGGATGGAACTTAGATGTCATTCATTAGGCCCTGGGTGTGTTCCATTCTGATGCATTAATCTTAACTGCTATTAACATATCCCTAATGCTCCAGCCTAAAGATTTTGACTTCAGATATAAATTTGACTTTCAATGTAAATGTACTCCCATCTACTGTGTAGTGGTAGATTTTTCTTGTGGTATATTCTGGAGACATGCAAGTATGAGGTTCTTGTAGGGGGAACAGCATGAGATCCTAGAACATTCTAAGGTGGAGTTATAGAGATTGTAGGTTGAGTGTGAGCCTATTTAAGACCATTGAAAAGTCTTCTCAGCCTAAAGAGTTTTAGAATTTTATCTTTGAGGTTGACTATGTCAGGCCTACCTATGCCCTAAGTTCATTTGGAAACTTAGATTCAAATAATCAGTATAGGAAGGCTATTAGAGGCTTGACTCAAAGGAAGAAGAGAGTTGATTCAAGATTATTCAGGTGATTAAGTGATATATTATTCCTTTATAAGAAGGGAAGAGAACTTTTTTAACAAAATAATAATTTCAAATCAGTAATAGACTCATAAATTGTTTAATACATTTTCATAGAATAGCATACATATTATCTCTACTTAAAATGCTTTTTTCCAGTTGTGATATGTGTTGAAACACATGACACCTAGAATTTTTGTCTTGAGTGAGGTCTTCAGGTATGCGGTTTAGTGCTTGGAGTCATTTTTGCCATGAACTGGGGGCTGGAAGGAGAGCCCAGGCCTGCAGTCAGGTGAAGCGTGGTCCTGATGACCTTGGAGGCTCTCCTTCCCTCAAAGAGTGTTTGTGGCATTTATCCGATGTGGTGGCCCTGAGGGGCTGGATGATTTCCATGGAAAAGAATTTCCTGATCAAGTCATCATTTCCCATAAGCCTGACTATTAAGTTTCCTATTTGTGCCTAATTTTAAAAGATGAAAAGTCAAAACAAGGCTGCTAGTTTGATATTTGTTGTTTTCTTGATTGAACCTAGTCATAGGTGAAGAATTTTATTAGATGTTGTTTTCACATGTAAACAAAGAGCTTGGTTTTAGAAATCCAGTATATATTTTGGATTTTAAACCAATATGGAAAGATCGCTAAGTGCATAGGCTATGAATCAAATCACTTTGGCAGCATCATTTTCTGCCATAGTAACTCTGCTCTGAAGGGTGGAAGACAGCAAACCACTGGACAAGGAGAAAAACAATGGAAAACACAGGCAGCAATGTTTTGCCTCTGGTCTCCATGTCGCTTGGTATAGAAGCTGTCTAAATTTTGGTGCTTAGGTAGATTATTTTTCTGCATGCCGATGACCAGTGACTACACAGAACCTCCCACTGAAAAATGCCACTGTCCATGAAAGATAGTAAATTCGTCTGCTCTTCTTAGATACATGTCCATCTGTATCTTCCTGGGTAAGAGCTGAAACCTGAAAATAACAGCCTGGAATGGAAGATGAAGAGGAAGGGACTGTTCCCCTGTACACACTGATATTAAATATGCCCTTCTTAGTGGTTCAGAAAGTGGCGCATTCCAAGGGAATGATTCTCCCAACCAGAAAATAGATCTAGAACTGAGAAAGTATGTTTTATTCCCAGTTTTTGAAAAGAAAGACTGCATAGCAGAATTATGTACTGTTGGATGTAAAACAGCCCTTGATGTTAGGCTAGCCCAAAGCCATTTTTTCAAGAGAGAGTACAAGCGAGGGGCATTTAAGTCACTTGTCAGGCCTCATAGCTAATGAGAGACAAAGTTGAGGCTTGTGTTCCATAAGTCTTTTCTAGGCTTAATGTTGAGGTTCCTTGGTAATAAAAGTCCCATCTACTCAATACAAAATCGCATTTTCCCCCTTCCAGGTCTTGGTGGTAATATCAGAG
Organism: Pteronotus mesoamericanus; assembly: GCF_021234165.1. Taxonomy (NCBI): domain Eukaryota; kingdom Metazoa; phylum Chordata; class Mammalia; order Chiroptera; family Mormoopidae; genus Pteronotus; species Pteronotus mesoamericanus. Next base: position 26,884,823 of record NW_026555105.1, on the reverse strand, counting down.
TGTTTCTATGCGCCAGCTCCCCAGCGTTTGTCTGAACACCCTGGTAAGTACGATAAACTGATGCAGCAGAGTATTTTTGGAATTCTGTGTTGTGCCCTTTTGTGCTCATGTAGGTGGTGGATTTTACCCCGATTTGCTAGGTTACCAAACCACCACCGCTACCAAATTCCTTGAAATATGTTCTCTAGATAGACCTGAATAAAAAAAATGCCCTTTTTTTCTCTCTTAAATTAAGGAATATTTCATTGTGGCAATTTCTCTTCCCCTTCATGAATCAGTTGACACCTTTTTTTCTTCATTCAAAATGGAAAGAAAAGGGAGAGAGGGAGGGGAACTCCCATTTATCAGCTCTCTACTGTGTGCCAGTTACTATTCAAAGTGCTTTACAAAAAGTATCCATAAGTCTTTGTACTGTTCCACACTGTTGCTGAGACCAAAGAGCACGTTTTCAATCCTATTTTTGAAATTTTGCATGTTTTCCATCCTATTTTTGAAATTTTGCATGAAGACTTTTATGAGACTTTGTAATTGTTGAAATTTATGTCGAAGTTTAAATAAGCTTATATTTCTTTTTAGTTTTTGAAGTTTTCAAGGCTTTGAGACTTCCATAGACACAGTAAAGCACCGCTTAACCACTGGAATACTTATGAGACTTAGGAGAGGTGTATTGTTAGGTGTGATTTAGTCTTTGTGCAGCCATCAGAGAGTGCACTTACACATGCATAGATGATACAGTCTGCTGCTGTAACTATATGTGTGATGCTTTTATACAGGTAGCAGCAGAGCAGGTTTGTTCACACCAGCATCGCCACAAACACACAAGTGATACATGGCAGCTGCTACATCACGAGGGCCATGATAGGAATTTTCCAGCTCTGTTATAATCTTGTGGGACTGCTGTAGCATATGCAGTGCATTGTTGGTTGTGATGTTGTAATGTGGAACATAACTGTAATTATAAGGTATTATTACGTACCTTAGAATTCTTAGAAGTAACAGAAAGCCAGTGTAATGCAACTTAGGAAAAAGAAAGAAAAATATATTAGCACAAGTAACCAAAACTCCAGGGATATTCTAGATTCAAGCCCAGCCCAAGAGATGTTAGATTTCTCTTTCTATGTGACTGATTCAGTAGCTGTCAACAGCAATAGCAATTGCTGTAGAAAGAGAGAACGCTTTTCCTTCTGACCCTGGCCAAAAACTGCTGGGGAACTCGGATTGGCCCAGCCTGTCATGTGGTGAACTATTTCCCATGACCAGTGAGTTGGTCACTGAGCTTTCTACAAGGTACAAAATACAAAGCCTGTGGGACCTTTGCCTTCCCTGTCCAACATGCTCTGCCAAAGTCAACACAGTCAGTGAAATCTCCTGAGAGGGACGGAGGAGCCCTGAACAGGGCTGGGATGCCCATCAGTGGTCTGTCCTGTGTAATAACAGCTTCAGTATGGAGAAAACTGCCACGTGCCCACCCCCTTTTTTATTTCACAGGCAAACACAGTTATGTGATTGCTGAATGACCATTGTTTATTCAGAGGCTGTTCCCCTCTTTTCCCTCTACAGAGCAGAATCGGAAGTCTGAGGAGGCTCATAGGGCGGACCAGTTGCAGGATGCAGAGGAGGAAAGAGATGATTCAAATGAAGAAGAAAACAAGGACAGTCTTGTAGACGATGAAGAGGAGAAGGAAGACCTTGGCGATGAGGACGAAGCAGAGGAGGACGAGGAGGAGGACAACCTGGCTGCTGGTGTGGATGAGGAGAGGAGTGACGCCCAGGACCAGGGGCCCCTGAGGGAGGCCCAGGAGGAAGTAGAACCTGACGAGACTGAGGAAGATGCCCCTGAGCAGCCCCGCTCACCTGACACAGAGGTGGCGGAAGACACACTGCGGCAGCGCAAAAGTCAGCATGCTGATAAGGGGCCATCGGCTTAAAGACAGTATTTCCAAGAATACAGAGCAGAAGAATATGTCAGCTTCCCTCTGGACTTCAGTTTAAACCAAACCCTCATTGTTTCCTGAGTGAGCGAGCTTCTCTTCTAAAGAAAGTGATCTCTAGACATGTGGTCGCATGGCATGAAGCCCAATGTCTAATAATGAGAACTTTCAGGCATGACAATCAGGATACGTGGTGTTAGGATAAGTTTGGGGGCTTGGGATGAACACAAGTTTAAGTTTACCTGCTTGGGCTAGAGAGCTTGGGTCTGAGGAAGTAATTCCCAGCCCTCGGGAGTACTGCTCATTGTCAAGGCTGCAGGCCCCGCAGTGAAAGCAAAGCAGCCTGACCATCCCAGGTGTAGCAGAAGTTACGCTTCCTCTTGTGTTAAATATATAATTTTTGTTAAATTCCTGTAAGAAACATCAGACATCATAGTAGTGTCCCTTTGGTAGAAGTAGAAATTGAGAGGGCCCTGCATATTGTAGAAAAGAGCTTGGAAGTCATCCTGACTCTAAATCTCCTTTATTAGGTTTTACTTCTTACCTTGAGTTATTTCCAGCGTTCCCACCGTGGGCCCGCAGGCCGCCCACACTCCCCACAGTACTTCTTTAGTGAGAGGGCTCAGACAGCAGCCCGGTTGACATCAGCTGCGTTTACTCAACTTAAGGGTTTAGGTACTCAAGAACCACAGCCATGGAACTGTGACTGCCGAGCCTCTCGAATACAGCATTGTAACCTTTGGAGATTCAGAGGAAGTAGGGATTTTACAGGAGAGAGTTTTATTGTTTTTTGCCAAAATGCAATATTTTTCGAAAAGTTCTTTTAGCACTGTTTGTTTTTTTTTTTCAATCCAGAAGTCCCCTAAGCTTCGCCAGTACAAGGTAGCCTTGTGAAGGACACTTGAACACTGTGTTGTTTTGTTTCCATCTCCAGGGGTTCCCTGGTCTTGAACCACTTTAATAACTGAAAACCATTTCTGGTTTTCCTTCAGTGATGTCCTTTTGGTGAAAGAATTAATGAAAGTGAATATCTGGAAATGAAAGATTTGGTTTCATTTCCTTCTTCCTTAATCTTGTAAAGAATTTTATCCCTGTAATTCTCTCAATGCTCAATCTACTAAGAGTACCCAAGGGGCCCAAGTTCTTTTAAAAAAATCCATCCATCTCCTTCTGCCGTACCTGATTTATGTCTTAGAATAAATTCATAAAATTAGATTCCAAGCTTATGAAAGATGACTAAAGTTGACTCTACACCCCTTGGGTCTGGACAGAATAATAAGTAGTGCGGGTTTATGAAATTCAAAAGTTTTCTGTCACTTTTAAAAAGAAATATGCAGTATACTCTTATCTGGCTGTTTAGATAACCCTTTCCTTCTGTGAACTTTGAACACTGGATCACTGGTGGGAAGGGGAGGTTCTGAAACTTGCTATCCTATACTTGAATGAGCCTGTTGCAAGCCTCACACAAAGGGACTTTTTATTCTGCTAGAATCCAATTTTTGGAGGTGGTTTTTTTTTAATCTTTCCAGCTCAGCTACCTGACAGTCTCATCCCCCAGCGTGGTGAAGTTCATTAAGGGCGACCAGCCTGCGCGGCCGTGAAGCTGGGAGATCCCAGTTGGGCCAGGGATGCCAGATCTTGTCCTCCCAGCCCTGTGACCCTCCCTGACGGCCCTCAGTAAAATGGTTTGATCCCCTTCCCCTGCCCACTGCCCTCCCGAAAGAGTCACCAGTAGTTTTTCTCTTGTGACAGCAGCAAGACTTTCAGTTTGAGGCCATTAGAGAAATGAGGGACTGGAAAATCTTGACTTTTGCTCCCACCTGGGAGCAAAATTTCCTTTCCATCCGACCAGGTAGGTGTCTGTCACGTCTTTGTCTGAAGTGCCATCCTTCTGATGGTGGCAGCTCCAGCTCCCTGGTGCCAGGAAGGTTTTTCTGGGTCATTCTCATTGCTGAGGTCGGTGGGCTTTCCTGTCACTGGATTTCTCTCTCTCCTACAATCAGTGGAAGCACGTTTTCAAAGATCTTCAAGTTCAGGGTTATAGAATAAGAAAGGTTTCAGTTTGCTTTTTCTGTATAATCTTCCCCTCCCTCATAATAAAATGATTTTTTTGAAGTGGAGCAGAAATGAAATCAACTTTAGCTTTTTAGAAATGTGAGGCCAATTTCCAATTGGACCCCAAATAGTACCTAATTATATAATTTTTTAAAACGCCTTTTCTTCTTAAGCAATAGTTTTAAAAAATTGGAGGGGAGAAAAGCAACTTGGAAAAGAGAATTTATTAAAAGTTTAAATGCCTGGCTGTGAGAACCATTTTTCCTGTTAATACCCTGTTTGTTATTCTGGAAGTCAAGTACATGGGAACACAATTTTGATTTAAAGAGTGAAAAATAATCATGCTCCCCTATATTGCAACGTCAGTTTTTAATTGCAAAATAGTATTTTGTATAAATCAAAATTAGGTGAATGAAAAGTAAGTGGATTTTGAAGTGGGAGTGCAGTGCTGTAGGTGTGAGTTGCAGCAGGTGCCTTTCTGTTGATTAGAAGGAAAGGTTGAAACTTAGCTACCTTTTTCTTAGTTTCTTCTATTACTCATCTAGTTCTGCTACACCGTCCCAGCTTGCCCAGAGGCCTCGGACTGAGGCAGCATTCGTAGCCAATCCCATGTCTCTCATTCCCTTTGGACTACAAGCATCGGATGGGTGAGAGGCGGGGCCCATTCAGCTCACTGCATGGGCGCGCACAGCCTGGGCTCCTGCATGCAACCTCTGCTAGCCACAGGCCTCTACGTAAAGAAATTTGAAATAACGACTATAGTAAAAAAGTAAACAAGCTTTGGCCAGTTGGGTGTCTGACGCTGGCAAAAGCTAAATGTTGACTGATGGCCAAAACCCCTAGTTGACAGCTATGGTGGTGCTCTGTGATTGGGGTACACGCAAGCCTGTAGAGCCTGCATCCTGTAACACCTTTGGCGTAGAGGATAAAATGTCTTTCAGGACAAGTACTTAACGTGTGACTTTTTATTACCAAGTCCTTGAAGAGTGGACCCTGTATGTTCTACAGGATGGATTAAACAGTCACACACACAAAGACAAAATAGGGTGTTCCTGAGATTACAGCATATAATCTTAAATTGGCATGAAGTGAGAGAAATAAAGGAGATCGGTGCTTTTGCTGATGTACCAGTATTTACCTGTGCTTTATCACAGGATTGAAGTGTTATTTCTGCCAGTGTTATAAATATGTGGTGTACCCACCATATCAAATATAACAGCATTTTGGAAAGTGTTCATTTAAATCTTTTGTGCCAACAAAAAAGATTCCTTGTTCAGTATCTCTTTACCTCAGTCCTCCATTTTGATGCTCTTGGGGATTATAGCTTGCCTTGAAAAACTAAACATGGTATCATCAAATCTGATGAGATGAGACCCTTGACACAAGCTTTTTGAGCAGCTTTCCTGAACCAGGAGGTTCAGTTGAAAGGCCTGTGATAGCTTCAGACCAGCACATGGCCTTCAGATGGCTTATTCTCAGTCAAGTTTCCTGTGAACTGTGACATTGTATATGTGTGACTCATGCACCAGTGATGTGTTTCCAATATAGTTTCATTGTATTTGTTACTAAATAGCTTCTTTGTGCAGAGGCAATTTTTATACTGAAGATACTTACTTGTATTTCAATATGTTATAAATTTATTTATATTCTTTGTAATAGTCTTGATTATTTAGCCCAGTGATACTTAATTATTTTTCTCTTCATCCATGTATTCTTTGCTTCCTTAACTAGTATTTGCAGCAACTGGAATCAAGACGGGAGTTTCTAGCAGTACATTGCCTGACTTGCAAAGCACCTTAATCACAAAATTGTACATAATCCCTGACCCTGTAAGTTTTCATTTTATGTAAGTTCCCATTTGCCTTAAAACCTAAGGATAATGACAACTGAGTAAAATCAAAACAATCCATTGCTTTTTATATAAGTATTTTCACAAAAGTCATTTGCTTAGGCAGTGAGAAATATTGCTTTGTTATAAAGATAATTTTCCTGTGTATCCACCCTCAATCCAGTCTACTTTTCCTCTTTCCTCCCCGGCCTGGTGAAACCCAAACCATGTGCCTTCGGCTGTTCTGGAAAGTGCACATCACCAAGGAAGAACTGTCAGAGGGCTCCTTGTCACAGCCCATTGTGTGTCCATAGAAACTCACTGCGCTCACCACCCAGGGCTCCGTCCTGAGGTCTGGGGGAGGCCAGGGTTGGCGCAGATGGCAAGTGAGGCTGCTCTAACGCTTCAAGACACTGGGCTGACCTGGCTTCCTAGGGTATTCAGAAGGCGGGTCTGCACCTAACCCTTCCCATCATTAAAGCAGGTGAGGTGACTTGCAGACACTCTTGGGGGCTAAAATAATGGGGATGAAATTTTTCACTTTTGAAAAATAGGGGGATGTGTAGTAAAATGATTAAATTTCCATAACACTAAGTTCTTCCCTCAGAGAAACTGACTCAGAATATATACCGGTCTATGTAATGAAAAATACCCGTTCAGCAGTGCCTCAGCCTACATGAACGTGGCTGCTCACCCTTGGAGGGAGCAGAACCTGTATCTTTGGAAGTCCACGACACTGAGCTACTAAATGCAACCCCCTGCTTCACCCCAGTCATGAAGGCTCTTTGGAACGTGTTCCACAGTAACAGGACTTGTTCTTACAACGTGAACTTGAAGTTGATAACTGTATTAGGCTAGTCTAGACTGTTAACAGGCTCCCCAAATTTAGGACCTTTTAGAACAAGATTTTTATTTGCACTTAGCCCACCTCAGGCATCCAGGCAGAAATGGCTCTGCTTTAGGCAGGTTTTTCTGGGACCCAAGTCAAGAGAGGCTTTTTCTAACATGGCTTCTAACTAAGGTGGCTGTGGTCACTTTCATCCCAGCCAGTCAAAAGGGGAAAGTGCATGGTGGAGCATTCCTGGCAGATTTTAAGGGTAGGCTGCCAAGAGACACATGCGCCATTTCTGGTCACATTTCCAATGAAGGGACTTAGTCACAGGGTCACACCTAACAGGGATGCTGGGATGCGTCATCTTGGCCCCAACGACTTTGTCTTACCTATGTTTGTAAGTGTGCCTCACAAGCTTAAGCTCCCGAGGAATGAATAGCAGTACGAATTCCCAGGTGGCAGGAGAGAAAATACACATGGACCCAACACTGGTTGTCTTCCTTCTGGACTTCACCGTTATTGGGCTGTAAATTTCCAGAGTTTTCGAGTTGTGATGCGGTGTTCTTGTAGAAATTACATTATACGTGGAAAGATGGACATTCATAAATGGGATAAGAGTTCCAAATGGAAAAAAGATGCTGTGTGAGCTTATGAAAAAGGAATCTGACCTGGGCTGAGGGTTAAAGTGGTAACATGTAACTAGGAGGGCAAGATTAAGAATTGTGGTGGCAGAGATGGATTTGGGATCCCTCAGATGTACCCAGGCAACCTTCAAGCTGCACATGTGGAGAACAGGACTGGCAATGGGAGATTCTTTGTGGAGCCATCAGGGTAGATTCTGAGCTTCGTTTTCATTTTGTATGGGGAGCGATGAAGTCATCATTTTGTTTTGTTTTTTTTAATTAATCTTTGAAGATTAATTTTAACACTTTTGAAGTCAGCAGATATTGAAATCATTAATTTATAAACTCCATAAATCTCCTTAAGAGTGATTCTAGTTAATAGACCTCTGATTACTCATATTAATCTAAAAATTACCCTTTGGAAAGATTTATGCATCAGAATTCTTTGTGTTCTGTTGTTATGGGTAGGGCATATGAGGATAATTCCTAAAATTATTTATTATAGTCACTAGAGTAGAGATGATAGGATAAACCCAGACCACATTTGAGCCCCAAAGGGACCAACTGATAAGCTCACAAAATTAAAGAGTTGTTATTCTGTGGGATTGTTCTTCAAACTCTAGCTCTCTGTGCAACAAATTCTAAGCATGAATCTCAATCTAATAAATAGATTTAGAAACCAGCAGGTTATGGGTTGACTATTGACTATTTTGACTAATAACAATATTGTACAGAGTACTCTAAACTTTTCATATCATCGACTGCTCCATAAATGGGAACCAGCTGTGGGCAAAGCCATATGGTTAAGCTACAGCATCAAGTTATTTGACCCTCCCTCAGAGTGTTTATTCTACTGACTGGAAAAGTGTTACCTCCTAACAGAGCAAATTGGCCTTTTAAATGGCATTAAATAGAGTGATTTCCTTTTCTTCTATGCTTTTTAACATACATGAGTAGTATTGGCATTTGTTTAAAACTGCAGGTCTGCTTTCATGCTTTAGCAGAAAGAGGAGCCCTCTGTCCTGTGGCTACACACAGTCCTAGCACAGGGTAAAGTAGTGGCCTCAGGAAAGGTTCCTTACTATTCTTGAGCAAGGAGAACTGCCTAATTTATAATATGCAAAAAAAAAAAAAAAAAGTAATTTAGGGGAAACCCAAGTCAGGAGAGATCTTAATGTACATTGTTTTAAAAAGGATTAAATTATTGGCCTTTTAGCAGGCTAATGAGAGGAGTCTCCAAGGAGGATTTTAGCACTTTTAAAACTTATTTAACAACAAATATTGTGGAGCAGAAAAATGGAAATCTCTCCCACTATAAACACTAGAAATGTTGGCTAAAGTGTAACTAACATCTTTCTTAAAGGCAAAGCTGACCATAAAAGAAAGCAAAATACACAGGGGCCAACAACCATGAAGCAAGTAAAGGTGACCTGGAACCGGGGCTGCCCCAGGGGCAGAGGGAGTGGAGATCTGCTGCCCTCGGTAACCAGAGAGCATAGGTTTCACTGGCCACGTAGGTATGGATGCGAGATTTTGGCTGTAGCAAGGTGCGACGTGGGAACTGAAATTGCATGACACTCCCAGCTATATCCTCGGTAAAACAAACAAAAATGCTCACTAGCACATGGAGACTACAAGAAAGCTCATCTCTCTTGGCCTGGTCTTTGTGCTGAAAAACTGGACTTTCCTGAGAAATCATATGGGCCTGACCTTACACAAATTGAAGTGTGAATTTACACTAGCTTCGTAGTCTCCAAACCAAGAAACACTCATAAACATGCTCATGGAGGTGGGGGAGTGGGGGAGTGTCTTTAGCAGAAACCAGTGCAGGACTAACTGCTATTGAAAACACCTTCAACCCAGCATAAAGATTCCTATAGATAAAGCCCCACTAAGATGAACTCACAATCCAAAGTTACAAATGACACATGGAAACTATCCATCAGACAGCAGGACTAGACTTGCCCCAATCCTTGAAGTAATATTGTCAGATAAAAAAATAACTTTAAACTTTGAAAAATTATTAAAAACATCAAAGGAGTGTAAAACACAGTAGAATAAGGCACTTCTTTTCTTAGAATAACATATTCCTGGTTCATCCTTGCAATTGCTGTCCAGAGTTTCACTGAATGAATATGCATCACATTGTTTATTCATTCTACAAAATGAATCGACAGACACATAGTGTTTCCAGTTTTTGACTGGCCCTTTGAATCTTTTGATAAAGAGACATTCCTAGAACTACTTTACTAATAATAATCTTTGGTAGGAATACTGGAGTGTTAGAAATATATTCCTTAGGATTTTCCCAGATGTGTTCTTATGGCACCAGAGAGCAACCTACATCCCCCTCACGGAGGGGGGATACTTGAGAAAAGAGATACTAGAGCGGGTCTTCCTGGGGCTGAACCCCATGTGCACCACTTGCCAGCGGTGTCAAGTCAGTCAAGTTACCGAACTTTGCTGTGACTCACCTTTATAGTGGGAATAGTAGGGGACATCCACAACCAATAATGAAGTTCTTAAAGGCATCGGAGTTTAAAAGATATATGTGTAATGGATTACCAGGTCACCAGACCAGGACGTAGAAGACTGGAAAGGTTAGGGATGTGATCCCGGTGTTGGGACTGTTTTTCTCCTGAGGGCATTTGCTATTTCTAGGAGTAGAGGGTGGCGAGTATGTTACAGAGTCTGAGTGATGCTTTTGAAAGCTTTGGCTGAGGAGACAAGGATTGGCTAAGGAAGGGAGGGCCTGTAAAAATCCCTTGGTTGGATTGGGTCTCTAAAAGGGCTCACATTAGAGAAAAGGATGAACCAGAATTAAACAGGCCCCCACAGCTCAACCTTGATCTATTCAGCTCCTAAAAATAGGTTGATGTGATTCTGGAAGCAAGCATAAATGCTGCGAAGAAGTAAATGGGGAATGATTGAGTTACTAAGTTGAGTGGTGTGTTCTCTTGCCTTGTTTATTTTGCTACAAAATAGGATTCTGTGGTCTAAATGAGTTCTGGCGTTCCTATAGCCCTGTCTCTGTGGATTTTTCATTCAAAGGACCATAACCTAAGAATCAAAAGGAAACATTAATTTCCTTATATTCCTTTCATTCTCGGACTCTTTTAGTACCCAAAACCATCTCTTTCTCAAGCCAGCCTTATCCCCCTTTTATTCTCTGGTCTCTCCCTGAAAAACAGTGTATGGTGTTCCCAAAGTGTGAACTGTTTCCCCCTCTATTTTGCTCTTCCCTACTAGCTCTCTACTTTTACCTTTCCTGGAGAAAGATCCTTTCTGATACGGATACCCCATCTTTGCTTATAAGGTCCTTCTCACTGCACAATTAAGCCACAGAGATCCAGAAAACTGGAAAATACCAAAATGACATTGCCATCATTCTCCTTGATTGGGAGATGAGGTGAGAGGGAGGCCATGAATACGCAGGTGTCAAAAGAAATTGTGCCTATGTGCCTGTTACACTTTACATTTGCTGCCCCCAACTTTTCTAGTTTATTCTGGGCAGATCAAAATCCCTGCCAGGTTCAGTTGCTTCTGCCAAAATTCATCACTGTCCTTTCCACAAACACTGGAGGCAGAGAATGGGAAAACTCCCCGATGGCCAACATGTCAAATTTAGTGTTTAATCCCTTCCCCTGTTGAGAATCTCCATTCCTCTTCTCTAGTCCTCATTCTTCGTATAATGAAAGATGGTTTATCTGACAGACACTCTGGAGGTAGAGGCTATCATGAGGTGCTCCTCTATTCCACAGCAGAAGCCAATGCTGGCCAGTCTGGTCTTCCAAGGGTGATCTCTACATGGACTCACCCATGCTGGGTTCTTTCAAATCTCCTCTCATCACAGGGAACATAACTGAACTAGAAGCAAATTTGTGCCCAATCTGCAAGAAGAGCTGTCTCTTGGAGTGTCTATTTGAGATTGGATGTTATTTATGCTCACCCAAAAAAACTTCAATAAGATGGAATATCCTTGCTCTCACTTCCAATTCCCTAAATCTGATCAAGGTCTCTGGTGTGAGCCCCATTAGCTGGCACTATATCCATTACAATTTATTCTTTATACTTCTCAACCTAGGTCTGCTTAACCACTAGGGAAAATTCATGAAGCTCTTGCTTCAGGATTAAAACCCAGCAAATCTTGGCTCACTTGCCTCCCTGCTCCAATCAGTAGATTTGCCAAACCTCCTCAACCCTGGCAGAAGGTTCACCTCGGGAGTTCTTCCAGCCACTTACTTCTCCTGGGCACATTCTCTCAAAACCATAACATTAATGACAACTTCTCTAGTTTCAACTTCATAAGTCACCCCTGGTATAGAATGTTAAATACCGCCATCTTTGTATTTTTGTGGATGTTCATCTTTATCATTTTGGTGGAGTGCTTAAATCACAGCTCAAGGTTTTTTTGATTTGGCCTTTCTTTGGCATAGTATTATACCACAAATCTCAAGTTTCTGGGAGCTATTATCCTTTTCCAGTGGTTCCAAAGTCTGCTTAAAGTTGCCTTCCATGGCAGCAACCAGATCCCTCTAGAATGAACCTGTTCACTGCCCGTGGAGCAAGGCGGCAGCTTTTGATCGCTCCAAGCAGGACTGACACAGGCCTGCTCCTTCTATACCCTTTATAAATTATACCCTTCTGTTGAGAATGGGTATAATTTTTTAAGGAGTTAGATGGTCCTGGAATTTTTCTTAGAATTAAAGTCCAGTTTGCAATTTCACAAGGCAATTTTTTTGTTTTAAAGACAATCTCAACTGAATACATTCTATTTACTTCATAAGTCTGATTTCCAAGTTGGAGCTATTATTTCTTCTTCCCCCTTCCAATTACAGTTTTCATTTCAGCAAAGCTTTGACCACATTGCTCTGACTTTCCGTAGTTAATTCAAGAACACACTCTTTATTTCATTGTTCCAAGAGCCTGGCCTTCATACCAAAATGCACTATTGACTCAGGTGATGACTTAATTCAAGGTGCAATTGAATGTCATATTGCAAATTTAACCATTTGGAGATTCACTCCCAAGATGTAATCCATCTAAGTTCAGTGGCTGTATGTGGTTCAGTCCTTTCAGCCAATACAACTCAGCTCAGGAACCAGATACATAAATAATTAATTCTATCTCTAGAAAGATATTAAGGAAAATCCAACTCATTGTCCAGACTGAGATTTCTTAAAAAGTGCACTTGATTTCTTTTATTTTCCTACACTTTCTCACATGGGTACCCAGGGTTACTTACCCTTTAACTTTCACTTCTTTCTCATTCTCTGTTCTCTTCCCCATACACTTTCCCCTGGACTCTGTATACTTTCTTCCTCCTCCTCCTTTTTTTGAACTGTGCCTCATTTTTTCTCTTCACAAATAAATCACACCCTTTTTCTGCTGCAAATCTTTTTTTATCTTTTACTTTCTTTTTCCCCCTTCCCACCTGACTTCTGAATTTACATGATAAGGTCTAGGGGTAAGGAGGAGGGCAGAGAGAGAAATGAGGTACAGCTATGCTATTCCTTGCTATGGGGAATCATCAATACTCATAAATTAATATATTGTCCCTGTCACATTGCAATGAAATAATACATTGCAGTTGATAGAATTTATTGCCTCTATTATTTTTGCCCATCACTTCCCTTTCCACTTCCCCTTTATTCTAAGTTTGACATTTTAAGTCTTCAATCTAAAACTAGAAATAGAATGTTTTTCTCCCAGCAAGTTTTACATTTGAGTACAAGATGTTATAATGAGTTCCCAAGTTAGTGATATTAGTTCCATTCAATTCTTATTGTTTTTCCAGAAGTAAATTAGCCTTGAGGCTGTAGAGAAAGCAAGCACAGCATGGGAAGAATTTTCTCTCTACGCTGCTCTCTCTCTTGGTCACCATAAGTTCCCAAGGAAGAGTGTGCAATGACTAATGTTTGTTTGTTTTCCTGTATGAATTTAATTTCATAGGTAAAAGTCTCTCCAGAGGGCTACGTTCTTCTTAGCTTGGTCTGACTTAAGACAGCTCCCATCCACTAACAGTGAGGACCATTCCATCTCTTAATGGCAGAGTACTTCCCATTGGTGTCAGAGGGAAATCTAAACATCTATAGTGGATGCCTCTTACTTTCATGACCTTGTAGAGGAGTTGTGGTCTATAAGACCATAATTTTAGTTATTGCTTGTATTTTTTAAGTATAGTCATTTTATTAGACTCCTTGAAGTCGATCAACAGTGGAGGTATGGTTCATTTTAGGAAAGCTGACACCTAAAAATCTAGATATACAAACACATTCATGTGTGATACTCATTCAAAATTATTTGCTGCTGGTTTTCTTTAAGTAGTAGTTCATTACGGTACATTTCAACAAGTGTTTGATTTCTAAAATTTCACCAAGCTCAGTATTTAAGAAGTGTAGCCATTGTGTAAAAGCAAGATATTTTGACGATACATCTTCAAATAGTGCAGAAGAGATAAACAGGGTCCTGGATATTCTGCCTCCTTGCCAAAGAAGTACTGTTCAGAACCAGAAAATGACTTGTCAATAAGTTGCAATTTAAATGATAACTGAACATTTGATGATTTAAAGAAAATTTGGTCAAATTTTAGGTATGAAAATGGTATCGTGGCTATGTTTTTTAAAAGCCTGTATCTTTTAGAGATACATAAAATGATATGATGTCTAGAATTTGCTTCATAATAATCCCACGGGAAGCTGTGGGGAGAGAATGGGAGCAATAAGCTTGGCTATGAGCTGGCAATTGCAGAAGCTGAATGGAAGTTAACTGGAGGGAAGATCATTGTACTTTTCTCTCTGCATTTGATTCTGTTTGAAATTTTCCATAATAAAAAGTAGTCTGGAAAAGAACTCAGGTCTCAGAGCCTCAGCTTCTCTTTACCAACTTTTTCAAACTGTCCAGAAAAAGTCCAGACATTGTTAATATAATAAGAATGGTTTGCATGACATTGATGTAACCTGGCAGCCAAGGAGAGTGGACTGGAATATGCATGCATGAACAATGAAGACTTCACCATATTAGTCAGTATGGGTGTAGATTCAGTAAGTGTACTGTGTGGCCACCACATTCAAACTGACTGAGCAAATAGAGCAACGAATCCGCATAAAATTTTGTGATAAGCTTTAATGTTCCTCCATGGAAACTATTCAGATGATTCAGACGGCTGCAGCCATGGGTAACTGGTAGTTCGCAGCTTCAACACGACAATGTATCTGCTCATGCATCATGTCTCATGCAGAGTTTTGGCAAAATATCAAATAACCCAGGTGTCTCAGTGCCCCCTACAGCCTAGATTTGGTGCCCTGAGACTTCTGGCTTTTCCCCAAACTAAAATCACCTTTGAAAGAGGAGAGATTTTAGACTGCTGATGAGATTCAGGAAAATACGACAGAGCAGCTGATGGCAGTTAGGGGAAGTCTAGGAGGTCCCGAGGTGCCTACTTTGAAGGGGACTGAGGTATCATTGTCCTATGTACAATGTTTCTTGTATCCTGTATCTTCTTCTTTCAATTTTTCATAGTAGATGGCTGGATACCTTCTGGATAGACCTCATGTATACGAGTGTATACACACACACGTTAAAAGGTAATTATAAAGGGGTAAGATGACTCACGTACAGATATAAAAGTGAATATACATTAAAGATTTTATTTATCTAATAATCAATGAAAGAACCAAATAGAAAAGTTTAAAAAACACATTTATGGATCAGAAGCATTATAATGAATGTTTACATGGAAGTTATACTGGTGTTCCAACAAGAGGGGAAAGGAAGTCTATTGATCTTGTACAGGGCAGGACTGATTTTACCTGAGTATAGACAAGAATTATTTTGCATTTCCATTAGATGGATATAATGTATAAAGTCCTAAAATAGCTCAAAGATGATAAGAAACTAAAATTAGATAACCTGGAAGGTTATCACCTAAACAACCATAGTGTTTAGTGAAGTACATATTTTTCCTGTACATATTTTTGTCAAGGAATATCATCAGTGATCCATGGAACCCACTTTGGGAAATGACTTTCGAAACTGCTGCCTTTCCATTTATGTGTCATTCACGGGAAATGGAGATAAAACGGCAGGTACCAAATAGATCACGTCTCATTAGTTGAACTTGAATTCCAGGTGCTTCTCATTTGATATGTGTTCAAATATCTTGAGAACTTACGTATCCTCAGTGGGCAGGAATTATTTAATGTTATCAAATGTTGATCTTTGGAGTGGTAGAAGTAACTTCAGACTGGAAGAATAATAAAACACAGTCTATTTCTGCTGAGGTATATTGACCAAAAATAAATAACCTGCCCATAAAACTATAATTTTAAGTCTATCATTTTATATTTCCTGTGCTTTTTAAATTGGGTTATCCTTTGAGAAATTGTTTCCTGCACATTGAAAATGATGCCATCTCCTTTCTGGAAAATGTTGGCGCCTATCAATACTGAAATCTCATTAACAGACACTTTCTTGCTACTGAGAGCTGATGAACAGCATAATTTGTATGATCCATGCCCACATGATTTCTGGAAAATCCTATTAAGGTAAAAGGGCTGAGAATTATGGAGCTGGCTTGGCTCCCAATGTTGTCTAACTGAACTGAAGAGACGAATGTGGATACTAAGAGGAGAAGAGGCAGACACAGGCGTGCTGACCTGTGAAAAACTCCAGAGGTTGATATATTGTTATTGTTCTCAGGAGAGACATACAAGCTCAGAGGGGACAATTTCTGAAAGCCACATGATATAGAGAATACTAAGATAGATTTTTCCAGTGTGTCGTTCTGCTGCAAATTCACCATATTCTTTTCAATGATTCCTATCTTTTTCGTGATTTTTCTCTCTCAGACGAGGACTATGTAAGATTCTTAAACACACATGTATTTAACTTCTAAGAGTGGGTAAAGCATGGCTAAAGAAAGAAAAGAGCCACAAGGTTTTATTATAACATTATCTCATCTAGTGTGGAAAGAAAGCCAGCTATGAAAAATCTGTGATTTTTCTTTTCACTCACTGGGCTGTCCATCGCTAGGGCTTTACAGAGGTATAAAGAATTGAACATCTGAAAAATTATCTGCTTTTATTTCCCATAATGAGCTGAGTGGTATACTTCACTCAGGTGAAAAGCAGCTTTGTTTTTCAGCTTATAATGAGGTTATTGGCATGAGAAAAATTTATAATAACCTACAGAACCTTGGGAAACATTCTGTTTTTGTTTAGTAAAGAGGAGAGAGCTGAGATAGTAAAGGTCTCATTCAGTAGATTGAAAGAGTCTTTCTTTGAGCCTGAGAGCTGCTGGGTGCGTTCCTTAAGATAGAAAAAGGGCAATTACTCAGGACAAAATCACAATAACATTACTCTGCCTCATCAACTGTGAAGGTTAATGTCCACCTGGAGTGTTGGGGTTCAGGGTCAGACTATATCTCTTTAAACTATCTTCTTGAACAGAGCAGAACATTCTTCTTTTGGAATTTTAAAAAGCCAAGTGGCCTGATTGATGAGATATTTTATTTGTTTCCAATCTAAGAAAATATGAGGTCCTCTAGTTTGGGAGCACGTAGCTTTAAAATAGTAGTTAATAAAGAAACTGGAAGGGAATCCATTGTTCTATTATTGTGGCATCAGAAGGAACAGCTGAGTGCTATCAGTGTTTTCATAATTTCTATACTGCCCCATTGAGAGTGTTTGATTATACAGAAGAATTTCAGTTGATAAGAACAAAAACAGAATCTTCAAATCAAAAGTTCTCTTTTAATGTTGAGTGTCAAAATCACGAATGCACACACAGACACAAATCCATGCTTATTCAATGAATTTGTAGAAAATAAAACAAAACAACAAGAACACTTCAATGAGTTTTTCTGGGATGGTACTGAGACATTTCAATGACTTATAATGTCTCTAGTTCTATAAATGCTGTATTGTTACAGTTAGTTCTCAGTTAAACATAAACCACAAGCCAATCTTATTATATGAAGTTCAATTTCATGTATTTACATATATACAAATATAGTGTGTGTATATATATATAGCGTGTGTGTGTGTGTGTGTGTGTGTGTGTGTGTATAAAATATGTTACACATCTTATTACCCTATACATCTTTTCCTGGCATTTCAATGAACTGAGGTCTAGCTTGCTGAGAAGCTATGTTTGGATGATAACAAAAGACACCCCAAATGTGAAGAATTTAAAAAAGATAAAGGGTTATGTTCTATTATATAATGCAAGTCAGAAAATAGGTGGTTGGAAGTTGGATGATGGTTGTTTTGGGCCTCACAGGTCAGTCCAGTCTTGTTTCTTCCTGCCCTGCCAACTTTATCTCTGGTCTCCATCCTTGAGTCACCTCCCTGTCCCAAGATGACCATTGGAGCTTTGCGCATTCTTGGCATAGAGAGGAATCAAGGTGGGAAAGGCAAATAGGGGGCTGCCAGCTGAGTCAGCCTCCATGAAGGGGTGTTTAGAGTGGGAGGCCATGCGGAAGGGGAGAAGTGAAAGGAAGGTTGTTTTTTTTTCCTTACATAAAACACATAACACTTGGACAGCATAGTGTACTACTATAAAACTTAACTATTCTTTCTGTTTCCTGGGACCTGATAATGTAAAATTTGATAAGGGACAAATACTTAAAAGATCTCTGTAGTAGTTATACGTAACATTAACTTTAAAAAATAGTTTTTGCTAATATGCTAATATTGGAGTTACCAGTGGAGGGCGTTGGCAAAGCCCTCTCTACACAGGCTGTGGTGGTAGTTTTGGTTTGGTGCTACTTTTTGGTGAAAAAGGGATGCTTATTATTATTTCCACCCTTGCCTCACCCTACTTGGACCCAATGTTTCTAAAGAAGTGGTTACCACAAAGAAATTGCTTTTCACAAGTAATAATTAATGTTTTCCAATTTTGCCTTAGCCTAAGGTCTGTATGAATTTTTATCAATGAGCTTGTCATAAAATTCTATATTAAGATACTGTATTATATATAATAATATAGCATATGGTATACAGTATATATCAGTATATCAAGCAACTGTATTTACAGTGAAAAGCAGAGATTATATTATTATAGCTTGTACAGCTTATATCATATTAAGTAGACATATCAGAATATTAAAAAACATAATTCTTTTTAAAATACTGGGTCATATCATTTTTTAATTCTATCAAGCTTATCACTATCAAAAAATGATAAAGGAGTGATGCAAATTCATTCATCTTGTTCCTTTTTGCAAGTCCACTTGCTTTTAATAAGTTTGCATGGTCCCCACATGCATTGTTCATAAAAATAATCACTTAGCAATTCCCAAAATATGCTGGCCCCAACAATTTTCCAGTTTTGAAATATACTAAGGAGTTTTTCATTTAACATGTACATGTGATTTTCAGCCTTTAGTGGTTGGAAATGATTTACAAGGAATATGCTATTAATACTCATCTATAACATTTATAAGATTGTTGAACAGTTAACACATGTACTACATGCATCTCTCTCTCTCACTTACTAAAACAAGGTGCTTGTAGGAAGATAATCTATTCCAGGATGTGCACCCAAGTGCAGTAATTTGCTTTCAGCATTGTCTTTTAGATAGTACTATCTTTTCCATTCAGCTCAAATTATATTCTTGAAGAATTACATCTTGTTTTAAATGTCAAGTGCTTTTCCTCCTAATAGAAGACTAGAGTCTAAAGAAAACCACACTGTTTGAGGTCATTTCAATTCTGATTTTAAAATCTCTAAAATCAGAGAGTGTGACATCTCATTATTGGCTAGTTTACTCTTGCTCACATGTTCCAAGGATGGCTGTTTTTAAAGAACAGTCCCCTCTGAAGATTACTGGTATACACTTTCTGTATACTGTGTAGAGCATAATTTCTAGCATTATCCATCTTTTTCTATAAATAATTTTGGGAATACCTTTATGTCTATTTGGGAAATACTGTGCATAAAGTTATTCTTTTGTTCAGAAGGACAAGTTGTAGATTCTATTAGTTACATGCATAGTATTGATATGGTAGGCAGTTAGACAGACATAAACAGTAGGAATGATAGGCCAGGTACAGAAGGTCACCAGGGCCAAAGGCCCTTGATAAGTAGCAATGGGCAAAACTGGACAAACACGTGTTTTAGGGTGGGGCTTCCCCTAGGATATTGCTGGTTGTGTGGTTTAGATCCCCTGACCTTTCAGCTGGTCATGCCGTTTGGACCTTCCCTTGAGCTTCCTCCCTTGGCATATTGCTAGTCACATGGTAGACCCCCTTAGACAAGGAGGCCAGAGAATAACCTTATAGGACTCCCATATACACCCTTGCATTGACCACTCCCTTAAGCATTAAGCCCTCAGGACAATTAGGCTCTGGACTGTACTCTCTCTCTCTCTCTCTTTCTTTCTCTCTCTCTCTTTCTTTCTTCTTCTCTCTCTCTCTCTCTCATACTCTTTCTCTCTCTCTCTCTCTCTCTCACACACACACACACACACACACACACACACACACACACACACACCCCCTTTCCACACCACCTTCTTCCCTCAGGCTGGTGCTCTCTCACCAGTAAGTCTGTGCATTTCCCCCTCTCCTTCCCCCAGGTATTTTTTTTTTTTTTTTGCCTTTCACCCTCTTAAGCTCCAAGGGCTCTTCATTTGCCTCTGTAACTTGTTTCCTGAGTCCACACAGCCTAGTTGGCTTACTTTTTAACCTCTGAGACTTGCTAAATAAACTTTCACTTGAATTTGAGTTCTTGGCTCTGAATTCTTTCTTAGCCAAACCCAAGGACCAAGGTCTAACTTCACTGGTAACATCTGGTACCATCCATCATTAAATGTATGAAATATTTTGTCTCAAAGAATATTATTACATGAATGACTATTGAAAGATAGGCTATTCAATAACTGATGGTAAGGTAATCAGTTAGTTATTTGAAAGATAGTTTTTACCTTAGGCCTTATATATATATTAGTTCAACTGGGATACTATGTGAAACATAGAACAACAAACTTATAATTTGCAATCACATTACATGCCCATCACATGTTGCCTGGGACTCTGCTTCACCCTCAGTCTGTCACCGAGGTTGACAAAGCAGCTACAGTTAGAACATAGTCGACTGCTGTGTCAAGGAAAAGAGAAATAGGAAGGGTCTTGTATTGGCAATTAAATGCTCTGAAGCCAAACTGACAATTACTTCCGCTAACTATTCATTGGCCAGAACTAGCCATGTGGCCATTGCACTATTGTGTTTTTATTAGAAATGTATATTTAGTCATTTAAATGACCAAAATATATTCCTCATATGTATTTGGTCATGGTCCACAGTTCCTGGCTCACGGCTCCCAAAACTCTTGGAATTTCCTGAGTGAAAACAGTAATGGGGGCATCTTTTATTATTTAGATTTTATTTATTTATTTTTAGAGAAAGGGGAAGGGAGGGAGACAGATGGGAGAGAAACAGATGTGAGAGAGTAACATTGATCATCTGTCTCTCACATACCCCAAATGGGGACCTGGCCCACAACCTAGACATGTGCTCTGACCAGAATCGAACCGGTGACCTTTTGCTTTGCAGGATGATGCCCAACTCACTGTGCTGTACTGGTCGGGATGGGATCATGTTTTATTTTAAATTTGGCCTCTTGTCCTCAGTTCCTGAATCTGTCTCAAAGCTTTAAAGGTGAAATGAATATCTTGTTAATTTAAAACAAGGTTCTTTCCACCACACTTGGGTTTACATTAATGAGGTAACTTTTGGAAATCACCAAAGGAGGGACCTGTTGTCAGGGAAACTAGAGAGGTGGAATTTTCTGTCCCACCTGATTTCCAGCGAGGGGAGAGAAGGGCAAGAGGTTGAATAAATCACCAAAAGTCAATGATTTAATCAGCCATGCTGTGTAATGAAGCCTCTAAAAAAACTCACAAGCAGGGGGTTTGAGAGCTTCCAGGTTGGGGAACCAAAATACTTCCATGTGCTACCATGCCAGGCCCCAAACTGCATGAGGACAGAAGCTCCTTTGGGACCTCTCCCTATGCATCTCTTCATCTGGCTGTTGATTTGTATCCTTTAATATCTTTTGTAATAAGCTGGTAATCTAGTGAGTAAGTGGGTTTTCTGAGTTCTATGAAATGCTCTAACAAATTAATAAAACACAGGAGGGACTTGTGTAATCTCTGATTTATATCCAGTTGGACACAAGCATAGATAATAACCTGGATTTGCAATTGGTCCCTGAATTGGAAGGTAACCTTGTAAATCTAAGCCCTCTATCTGTGGAATCTGATGCTACCTCTGGGTAGATATTGACAGAATTGTGTTGAATTGTCTGACATCGAGTTGGGGTCCTGAGCATTGCTTGGTAGTGTTGGGGGAAAATCCCTTCCACACATTGGCTTTTAGTAACATAACCTAGAAGCCCAGAATTAGCAGGGCCCCTACTGCAAAGGAATCAGAACATACAATGTTTCCATGTCTGCTCAGCATTCAGGATCTCCCACTCTGTGACCTTGTGGGAGTTTTGACATCTGAGGTGATTCATGGGAATTTCTATATTGGATCGGAATGTGACTTCTCTTTTTCTGGAGACCAAGGAACACAAAAGAACAAGTTTCCTGTCCTCTACAGTGAAATTACTCGAATTGTGGACCAGCAGCATCGAATATTTGAAATGTAAATTCTCCAACTTCGTGCCGGACCTACTAAATCAGATCTGCTGAAGATAGGCTTAGAAAGCTATGCTTAAACACCAGATGAATCTGATAAGGGTTTGGCAAACACTGTCCTACACAGACAGTACACAGTGACCGGAGAGTAACAGAATAACCACTGTAAAAGGGAAGAATCGAGACCTTTAGTAGGCACTCGTCTCTAGTTATTCTGAAGCCTTCTTTTGTTTTCTAATAAAACACATTTTGGTTCTTAATATTCACACAAAACATACATATAATTTTTACGGATTTTTGAACACTGTCCATAAGGAAACACTTATATTTATAACCCTCAAATGCAATTGGAAATTTTACACAAAATAATGTATGTAAAAAGCCTTGCATATGTTCTGATCACAGTTTACGAAATGGCGGAAACACAAGCAGATGTTTTGAACAGTATGCTGAGGGTCTGTGGGATGTGTGGCTTCTTACTGTGTATGAAGTAACCATTTGTTAACAGCTTTTTAAATTGATCCATCATCAGGAAGTGATGGTTTAAGCTTTTACATCCTGACATGATAGTTTAGAATAGTGATTTTCAATCTTTTTCATCTCATGGGACACATAAACTAATTCCTAAAATTACTAAATTACTAATTACCAAAAAAAAAATTTTTTTTGCTGATCTCACAAAAAATAGGTATAATTTTGATCCATTTGCACTGGACAGCTATTGTGTTGGCTGTTGCCATTTTTTCACTTGACAATCTAAGGAAAAAGAGGTCATTTCCTTGACTAAATGTCAGGTATTGCACGTTTTAAAAATTCCTGCAGCACACTGGTTGAGATTCGCTGGTTTAGAACTTACATGTAGATGTTTTACTTTATTTTAATTCTGTTTTTAGGAAATTGAGAATTGAATGTTGAAATTTAATATATTGTCATTTTTTCCATTTAAATAATAGAAAGAAGCTTCTCAATTTGCACAGTTTATAATTTTTTTAGATTGCTAATGTTCAAGAGGAAAATTCTGCACTTTTTAACTTATTTGCCCCTATGCTATTCTTTATCTTTCTTTGGACCTCAATGTGCACATATATTGGTTTTAAAAAGTGGGCATAGTCCTTGGATACTTGTTTCATTGAGAGTTGAAGTTTCTCTTTCCACTGTAATCTAAGTGGACTTGAGACTACTTTGACTGAAAATAGAGCAAATGATTCTATGTGATTTCTGAGGTTGGGTTGCAAAGAGTGATGTAGCTTTTGCATTGCTTTCTAGAACATTCACTTTTAGAGTAAGCTATCAAGTAAGAAGTACACTTGCCTGAGGCTACCATGTTGTGAGGAAGTCCTAGCAACATGAAGAAGCCTCACATACTAGGTGCTCTGGGTGACAGTCCCAGCTGACCCTAACCTTTGAGACATCACAGCCAGGTGCCATATATGTGAATGATTAGCCTGTAGATGATTCTAGCCCTGATCCATTCATGTCATATCATCTGAGGCCCCACATCATGGAATAGAGTGAAGTCATTCTTGCTTGCCTTGTCAAAATTTCTTACCTACAAGATCCATGAGTATAATGAAATGGATGTTACTTTATGTCACTAAATTTGGGACGATTTGCTATGTAGCCTTAAATAACTAGAAAAGCATACCTGGGGTATATCAGCTGCAGGCATTTACTCTTTACCCTAAGCCATCTCCTGTCCTGTTGAAAGGATTTATTTAGCATCATGTTCTTACTTGGGCCTTGCTCTGAGATGGCTTACTTAATCTAGTTGTATTAACAAGGGGTGTGGGTGTTATGTCCTAGATTTGATCTTTGCATAGAATTGAGTTTGAAGTATTCTTTTTCATTCAAACACCTTTTAAAATTTATATTTAATTGATAGATTTGGAAACTAATAGTCTCTCTGAACATTTCAAGTCCTAAAATGTTGGGAAATGCCCTGTCTGGTTTCAGGAACTCTAACCTTGCCGTCAGGTGAGAGGGCCCCAAGGCTGGAAATAATCAAGGAGGCCTTGGGAAAACAGGTCACTGAGGAGAGGAAACCTGTCCCCCTGGCAGGGGCTGTGCCCCTGCCTCCCTCACATCACCCTGCTTGGTCCTGTGATGGTTGGTTGTTGATGATGGGTAAGTTTTCTCATGAGGAGAAACAACCTAAGATATACATTGGCAGGTATGGGAAGCAGACAAGAACTTGGGGGACGTGGAGAAAGGGCAAAAAGACCCACACCCCTCACCTCGGCTTGGACATGGCCAGAGTCCTCATTCTGTCTGAAAGAAGTCTCCTTGTCTCTTGGTGGCTCCCTCCCCCACCCCCCACCCCCTGCCTGGCTCAGGCTCGAAACAATACCAGAGACAGCCCTAAACTGGATCTGGTGGCTCCCAGGGGAAATCAGGCCTAAAAATAAATTCTTTAATGTATGCTTTGTTTTTCCCTCAGAAGATATGAGATAGCCAGCTCGTGCTGGGAAGGACATTTACATTATTCACAGACCCTAACCTTTAGGCGCTCTTATGTTTACTACACTCTCATGTTTACTCGTCTCTCATGTTTACTAGTCTCCTCTCCAACCCCTGTATATAGGTGTGTTCCTGTCATTTGTTTTCTTCAAAACATCACCTATTCTCTGCAAACATTAATGTACGGAGGTAATGAGATAACCTGTGCATTCCTGTTACCTAGCCCCACTGATAACCCTTTCAATAAAAGCCTTTGAACAAAGGGGCTCAGGGCCTTCTCCCCTGGAGGGAAGGGCCATGTCCTCTCTCCTGGCAAACAGGAAAGTGTTTGCAACGACACATATTTATTCCCCACATCCATGACGACCCTGGGACGGGCTCTGGGGGATTCAGAGTCTGTGCTCCCATCTCAGCTGACTCCAGACAGTAACCCTGAGATCCCAGAACGCTGCGCTCTCCGCAACCGGCTCCGTCCCGGCCACAGTTGACGCTCAGACCAGGGATGAACAGTGACCTGAGGTGCTCCCCTGCAGCACTCAAATTTATGAACTTTCTCTTCAGACAATCTTTTTCTCCTGTCTCTAAACCAGCCAAGTCTTTATAACATATATTTTGCTTGTAATAGTTCACCCAATGCAGCGAATAGTAGTCACTTCATGCTGCACATTTTGCTTTCCAGCTCCTTCCCTTAGCGATGCATGTTCATTAAGTACACAGTCTGCCTCCCAAGTTATTGCAGGTGACATGAATAGCCATGGTTTTGCCACTGCCTGGCATGAATTTTCATCCTTCTTGCCTTCGACAAAAGTTTTCCTACCACTCAACCCCTAACAAAATAGCCAACATTTTTTCACTCTCTAATATAATTTTTAAGTCAGTCAGTGTGGGCTGAATTATCCTGCTGTAATAAAATCTTCAAAATTTCAAAGTCTTAAAACAACAAAAGTTTATTTCTGCTTACACTACTGAACCATTTTGAGCTGGTTAGACAGAGGCTCGTGCTCGGTGATGCCTGTGTGTGACAACTCAGACTGATGGAGGAGCCACCGTTTGGAATGTTGCTCTGTCTCAGAAGTGACATCCTTTACCTCCACCCATGATCCTTTGGCCAGAACAGGTCTCATGCCCTAACCTCACCACAAGCAAATCAGGGCACACAGTCCTAGGGTGGGTCTGGAAGAGCAACAATGACTACCCCAGTGCACGCAGATCGGTTCCAGGTGGAGAACACCTTTCTCACCTCTTGAGTGTTCTTCTAAGTAAGACTAAAGAGCCCATGCCGCCACTAAAACTACTGATAAGTTTGACTACGTTATAAAATTTAATTTCTGTATGATAAAAGACCCATAATTAAAGAAAAAGCATAGACTTCAGTATTTTAAAATATTGTGAATTAGGTTTACTAAAAAAGCCACAAAATACCTACAGATGCAAGGTAAAATTTGGAAAGTACATTTTGTAATGTGTTGCTGAAATGGCAAGAAAGTTATGGATATTCTCAATATGACAAACAAGTAAATAAATAAACACACCATAAAAAAAAACCCCAAAAAACTTCAAAACTAATCAGAAGCCCAACAGGTTGGTAAATGTTACTGAGGCTGGAGGACGTCCAAAGGATGTGTACTGAGCGTTTGTTTTCATAGCTCCATGGGGTGAGGAGACAGAGCCATGGAGATGCCTGTATAAAGATGAGAATCTGAAGGATCCCCTGATCAGTGGAAGGATAGTGGGAGGAAATATCCTTTCTTGCAAGGGAAATGGCCTGCTGCCACATACTGGGCCTGGGACAGCAGGAAAAAACCAAAACTGAATCACTAATTCATGACCAGTAGTTGGTGGTCAAATGGTTTGTCACGCATATTCATACTAACTGAGTGATCCATATAAAATATGTGAATTCAAATCACACCGCTGAAATAATTTATAGTTGTTTTATGTAATTTTTACTTGCTGATTTTAGAGAGAGGAAGAGAAACATTGATTTTTTTTGTTCCATTTATTTATGCGTTCATTGGTTGCTTCTTGTATGTGCCCTGACCAAGACAATGCTCTAACCAACTGTTATTTTAAATACAACACACATATTTCTAAAGGCATCAAAATGTTCATAAAACAGTACAGAATAAACAGACCAAACAACGGGGGAGAGCAGAGAAGTAAGCAGAGTCCTAAAGCTAGTCTTTACCCCAATGGCATGTGCTGAATCCTTTATTGGAGCTCTATTTTAATAGTCTCATGAACCTGGGGGAGCAGAAGACAAGCTACATTGATGGGGAACTCAAAAGTTGGAAAATTTTAGTTTAAGGTAATCGTTAATAAGCCTAGTAGTTAATGCATGTAAAAAGCTATTGTTTCAGAAACTGCAGGTATGGCCCACCCTGACTCCAGGAGGCCACACCGATTGGCCGCTGTGCTCCAGAAGAGACCATAAGCAGCCAAGGTGGTATCAGAACCATTGTACTTCTGGGAGAGACAGTCTGCCGCCCAGGATACAGATAAAGAAAATCACCCAGGACATAGGACACTGGACACAGGACACAGGATACAGATAAAGAAAATCACTGGTCAGCAGATGAAAGGATGTTAGGGAAATTGCCAGACTGCAGCTTTTATTTGATTAACCTCTTTCCTGAATTCCAAATCCCTTGCCTATACTTCTTCCCTCTTATAAAAAGGCTGGCTTGAAAGAAAATGTAAGATGGTCTTAACTGGGTACAAACCCACCATCTTCTCAGATTGCTGGCCATCTGAATAAAGTGTCCATAAAGATTCAATCCCTGTCTGCTTATTGGGTCTGGTAGATGACAGGCAGCACAAATGCCACCTTTCTGATTTCAACATCATTTTCAAGGTGGATCCACAGAAGCTCAAAAGGATGTTAATTCAGGGTTGCGGAGAAGCACAAGTAAACCCCTTGCACCCTTTTTCATAACTTCTGAACACTCCCAGGACACTGCTTGCAAAATCTTGCCCTGTTGCATAGCATGAAAGAGGGGGCCTTTCCAGAAGTTTGTAACAATTGCATATCCTTTAGCTCCAGGTTAAAGCCAAGGCTTCAGGGGGAACACAGTCAGTGGGTAAACCATAAAAAAAGAAAAAATCTACCCAGCTAGAGGCAACTTGCCTGTCTAGGAGCTGGCTGTAATTAGAACAAGGTGGGAGGAATGGGAACACTGTAATAATATGAGGAGAAGAAGGAAAAGAAAAGAGAAGAGGAGAAGATGACAAAGGAAACTAAGTTAAAGATGCAAACAAAGAGAAAGAAAGGCAGAGAGAAAAGGAAGAAGAGGAGAAAGAGAGGAGGAGAAAGAAATGGAGATATCTAATCAAATATTTTCAATTGTGCAGCTTTCAGGCTGACATTGGTATTATATGTATGTGAAAAAAAGTCACGAAGTTAGTAAAAATGTACCTCATTCATAGTATCTGTGTCCAAAGTATAAAAAGAAAAACTACCAGCTAATAAAACAACAAATCTAATATAAAAAATGGCCAAAGACCTGAACGAGCATTTCACAATGTGGGAAAAATAAAAGTCCAATAAACATATTAAAAGGTAATCAAAGTCATCAACAATCAGGAAAATGAAAAGTAAAGCCACAATGAAATAATTTTTAGCCTATAAGAGGCACTCACTGTCTTGCAATGTCTCAAACAACCCCTTCTAGTGCCTAGAGTATTGGTGATGACCAAGATTCTACCAACTCCACTATACCTCATTGACAGTGAAAACCCTCTGAAAAGGGTAAAAACAGAAAATAATACATTCTTCAAGTGAAACTCTGAGTACATCTTAAGATAAGTGAGAGTGAAGATCCTGCTGAGGGTGTGGAGTTCGATAGCTTTACTCTAGCTCAGACTTGGGATTCAAGCAGGAGGAGAGTTCCATGATTTGGAAAATATGCAAGGGCTGTGGAGATGGTGAGGCATTTTATTTGGATATTAGGGAATGTTAAATTAAGACTTTATTAGGTCTTGAGTAAAAATATCCCTATTCTTTTGGCCACTGGGAAGGAGGGAGAGTGCTCGATTCCAGCAGGTGCCTCACACTGGCATTTACCACCCTGCTTCCCTAATTGGCGGATGGAGGGGTGTGGGGTGGAGGAACTGGCAAATACAGACTTTAGCAGCTTGAACAACGCCCCTGAATGTGCTTTGTCATGTTATGTCCTCAGCATCTCACTTTGTTATAGAACCAAACGGAATGAGGGTCTGTCAATCCGATGCACAGCAAAGCCAAACTCTGAACATCAGGTTGGCAATGGAGAAATGAAACCTGTTTTATTTGCAAGGAGGATGGGAAGCTATTGCTTAAATCCTGAACTCTCTGATGTCTTTGAATAAAGGGTTTTTAAATGCAAAGATTGAGGGTTAGAGGTTGGAGGAACAGGCTGGTATGCAGAAGCACTGGTGGTATGGGTTTTGATTGGAGAGGTTTGGAACTTGGCCATTTTATGGTAAGATATGGTAATGGGCTTTATCCCTGGATCCTCCTGAACAAGGGACCCTTTTCTTCTGAAAGGGTTTCAGTGTTCAAGTTTCTGTCACGCTCTGGTCCTTTGGTTCTGGCGAGGTTGTGAGGGGCCACTTTGGTTCCCAGTGCAGCTGGAGGTCAAAACTCTCTTCTCTACACATATTTGGTTGTGTGACTGGCAGTTTTGGTCTGTAGTCTCTCAAAAGTATGTCAGTATCTTGTTAGAAACAGGATAAGACCATTTTGAGCTGGTTCTGCAGTTTCAACTTCACTGAGACCTAGAGAGGAGTTTTCCAGAAGATACTGTCTCTGAAATAATGTAAGGTATTTAAATGAGGTAATTAACAAAACTGACAAAAGTTCTAAACTCCAGCCACTTTAATTGCTCCACCAAGAGATTAATTAAGCAATGAGGGCACTGTAGGTTAGTGTGTCCACCAAGATGGTACTCCAGCTCAGCTGTTGGGCTGCAAAAATACAGAATGAGAGCAGAATTTATTTATCTTTTAAATTCAGCCTCTTAAAAAACAAACAAACAAAAAAACCTCCTTTACTTTCCATTTTGCCTAAGTGTTTCCAGGCTAAAGGGGTCAGTTAGGTGCTAACAATTTTAATAATTGTTAAAGTTGCAGATAAATGAATATGTAAATAGAAGTTCATGCTTTTAGTATGCAAATTTTGGTTCAGTTCTCAGTAGCAGTTAAGATCCCTTAGAACAACTTTCACAATGATTTTAAATGGGAAATTATTTCTTCTAGGACTCCCCTATCATATTAACAAATTTTCTCATTCCAAGAACAATGTTAATGTCACATTACCTGTCACCACACTGATGCAAAAGGTAAGCGTTTGTGAATTTTAGGAATAAACCTATAAATAATTAAATGTTAATCCTAGTAGTATAAAACTTTTTAAATTAAAGTAAGGGGTAGGGAAGTGAGATTGAAAAGGAAGCCAGCAAACACAGGGTGGTTTATGAACCAGCTAACACTGTGGAGAACTGAAGCCTGCAACGTGGAATATCCATTTAAGAGTCAGCCACCAGACGAGTGAGGGATGGGGTTTTTATGCACCAACTTCCTTAAGTCCTGGGTTGTGGACTGTCCCAGGGTGTGTTGATTCCATAGCGCTTTAGTATGTCATGTGCTTGGAACAGCAGGTTCCAAGTTCAAGAGAAAATTCTTGTACAAATGTGTGCCTATGGACTTCAGCTGCTGAACAGCTAGCTTTAGGTGGAGACGGCTAGTTTGAAACTCAGGTGTGACCGATGTCAAAGTCATTGCTTTCTGAATCAAGCCTGAGTAATGGGAAGGTCCTCCGGGTGTTCCATGAGTAACTGAAATTCTAGCCTGAAACCAGAGGGTCCTTCGGAATGGCACCTCCTTACTTCCTCTCCAGAGCAAGGTAAGACCTTTTAAGGGTTAGTTACATATTTGGCTTTAATGTTCCTTATTAAAGCCAAATGTTTATAATCTACTAAATTTCATATTGTGTGTAGACTTTTTGTGTTTATTGGATGTCCAACTCATTCCATAAGCTCGTTTTCACATTGTATGTCCATGACCCAAATGTGGAAGGAAAATGAGTGGCAGCCTATTCTGGGTACCAAGTAAGGAGCTAAGGCACACACTGTGTGAAAGAAACAGCCTTAGGCAGAACTGAGCCAAGGGTGGTTTCATGCAAGTGCTTCTCTGAATTGTTAATTTTAACTCAATCCTCTGTCTTTTTAATGTGACAGACATTACAGCCTCCCCAATTCTTAGGGCTTAAGTGTTGCTTTTTTTTGGGCCGATAACTGCAAATGAAATTTCAAAGCCTAAGCGTATGTTTGCTCACTTAATGTAACACTAGAGAACTAAATCTGAACTTTGGAAAAAGTCTATTAATAATTAACAAATAACAGAATTATCAAGATGTAGAAGGCAACACAGGAAAAAAATAAAAACAACTTGGGGTTCCAATAACCTGTAAAAATGTTCACCCGGCTAGTTTGTATCAGTGATTATGAACAACATGCTAAATCAATACTTCCAAAATCTATATATGACTATTATAGGTCTGGAGCAAATGATCAGGAAACCCTGGCTGATAATATTGCAGCATTTTCCAGGTAAGAAAACTTATTTATTTTTAAGTTATGTTTTAAAATTACACAAAGACATTCTATGAAAATAAGTTCTCCTAGTTTCAATGTTGATGATGTAGAATTATTTGTCTAGATATATGCTTAGTAGAGAGGGGAAAATTCTTGGGATTGTGAGAAATCTTGGGCTTTTAGATTATTTTAAAATGTTTCAGGCATGGGACTATTGAAAAACTGACCGAAGAAGCCAACTCTAAGGTTTCTTCCTTGGGATTATGTGGATAACTAATGTAACTATGTGTGAAAATAGTGGTAAATTCTGATAACCCCAGTTTCTTTTTCTTTGAGCGTGACAGTGAGAGTCTGTTCATGGTGTGCGAAAGAGCGTTAAATGCAAGATAACATTAAATGTAAGATAATCATCTTCTCGGGTTGAGCCAGAACAGATTGTTGCCTCAAATGTTCTATCCTGCTGGCTTTCCCCTTTATCATTCATTTTGATTACTGTTGTCTAAACTTTCACTTTAGATTTCAATTTGTCTATATAGCATTAATCTTTCAACATTGTTGTTTTATCTCTCCTCCAAAGAGCTTCATCTCTCTTCCTAAGTTAGTTTCCCCTTGACTTTCATATTTCAAAGTACAAGATGGTGGGTGTCATGGTTTATGTTCTTTTGCTTGTAATAAAAACAAGAAGCAAAACAACTTTAAAAGAGTCTTTTATCTCTCAGCAGTTACAAAAATGGTTTATTTGCTCAAGTAGGCATGAAGAGCCCTCAATACACTACAATCTCTCAGGCTCATCCATTTATATTATAGCCTTTAGTGAAGCCAATGAGTGCCGTGGGTGCTCAGTGATGGTGATAAATTAAAGAAAAAAAAGGCAGAAAATATCCAGGGAAAAGACTCTGCCTTCCTTCTTAATTTCTTCTGTAGACTAGAGCAAATCCCTCAAAATCACTTTCCATGTATGAAGTAGGAAAAATGAAACTATTTTAACCAAGGTGTTTGTTGGCAAGCAGCATAGGTTCCCTGAAAATCAGTGTAGGAACTCAAGAGTGGAGTGAAGTCTGGGGCCTCTCTCAAACCCCTTTGAGCCTTGACTTTGTTCCTTGGAAACCAAATGAGCTGAAAAGATGCTGGAACAGCCACAGGAAGGGGAAAGTTGGCTAAGAGAAGGCAGGAGGCTTAAATTCTTGAGGAGTTTTTATCGCAACAGATGTTCGGGGCCATTGCCTGTCTAACATCTCAGTGCCTCTTTTGCTGTGCAACTTGCTGGTTGATCCCTTAACCTGTATTGAGCTGATCCCGTGGAACTAAGAATAGATTTTGTGCCAGGGTTGTGGTTTTGGCTTGATGAGATGAAAAGAATCAATCTGAATTCTCTCATTCTCATTTAAATGAAGACTACAAAACAACTAGACCTCAAATAGTCTGCTGTGACACAATGACAGAGTATTTTAAAGACATTTGTGAAATTTATATACCTCTCCCTCTGACAAGTACAACAAAAGATCATTCACAATGACAACTTTTATCTCTCTGCACTTAGCTCTCACGTCCACATTGTGGAGTTGTGGGGACACAGGCCACTTGTGTGACCCGGCGGTTGCTTGGAAATACTGCTTGTAAGATCAGCTTGCTATATCTTATGTGGTCCTACCTGATTGGAGTTAATTTTAAAAAGAACAGTTATTTGCCCTGGCCGGGTAGCTCAGTTGTTCTGATGTGCCAAGGTTGTGGGTTCGAACCCTGGTCAGGGCACATGCAGAAATCAACCTGCATAGATGGGTGAAACAACAAATCAACGTTTCTCTCTCTCTCCCTTCCCCTCTCTCTCTCTAACAAGCAATCAAATAAATAAATAAATAAATAAAACAATAAATAAATTCTCTCATAAAGAGAATTTAATTCTCTTATGTATTAACTCAAGGTATCCTCGTCAATCATGGTTTTCACGTATTTTGTGGCTTCTTGTGGAATTGTCAGTAGTAGAAAATGATTCTATAATTTGGGCATTTAGAAGTTTCATGATATTAGAAAAGGCAACTATTCTCATTCCTGTTGCATCGCTTATTGACACTTTTAAATAACAGATGGTAAACGTGATATCATTCTCTCTCTTGAATATTTGAGAAGCAATATAAACTTACCAGTAGTATTTTCAGTATTCTTTTCATGAGGTGTAAATGTCACAGAATCATCTAGCTGGTTTGCAAAATGGGTAAGTATGTTGCTTTTTGCTCTTCATTATGAAAAGCAGTAATTGTCTGTTGTTTTTGAGGATTCACAGGGAAAGAGATTTCAGATCCCAACTCTATTGTTTTCCTTCTACTCCGTCCCTCTGTCCTCTTTCTTCCCCTCCCTTCCACTACTCCCCCTCCATTCCAAAGCTGTGGTTTCTTTCTTTTTTTAAAAAAGATTTTGTTTATTTATTTTTAGAGAGGGGGAGGGAGGAAGAAAGACAGGAAGAGAAACATCAATGTGTGGTTGCCTCTTGCACGGCCCCTACAGGGGACCTGCAACGCAGGCATGTGCCCTGATTGAGAATCAAAGTGGTGACCCTTTTGTATGCAGGCAGGCACTCAGTCCACTGAGCCATGAAACCAGAGCAGGTGTGGTTTCTTTATCCAGACAAGTATTCACAAACACACACGCACAAAATCATGCACCATTACAGGACGTTCAAGGGACTTTAGAAACCATTAAACAAATGAATGATAAATAGTAAGATTATAAAAATTGTGGTATATTTTATACACATATATTTTATGTTTTAAATGCTTAGAGTAAAAAAATAATGAGGAAAAATTAGAATGCAATATGACTGCCTTACAGGATTTATAAAACATTAATTCACTGTGTTCAGTTGGTGGGATTCAGTAACAGTACACAGCATAAACAGCTGGATGATGAGTGAATGTCTTCCTTCAACGGAGGAGCCTCTCTTGGGGAGTGTGTATGTCACCTGATTTTTTGATAAATAAAATTTGAGCCCTTTGTTGGATGTGAAGTGTGGGTCAAAAGTCCTGTTAAAGGATTCCCGCCTTTACCTTACTTACTTTACTCATGCATCTTATTTTCCATCCTTAAAAAACGGTTTATTATTCACTTTGTTCGATTGTTTTGTCATTCTTCATATCCTTTTTCCAAAGTCGAGGTCTCGGAAGAGCACAGTCCAAGGTTATAGTCAGGTCCTACTTTATGTATAATTTGGGGTAAAAAAGATCACTTAAATTGGGGGTGGAGTTGGGCAGGGCTTGGAAAGTTACTGAAACTATCTGACAAATTTAGTTATAATTGCTCTTTGGAAAATATCAAAATGTGGAGGACTTCTGAGAGAACATACATTTTCCCGCTCTACTGATTTCTGTCTAATTTTGTCTAAGAATTACATTTTGTGCATTCGTTGATAAGTCTCTCTAATGTCATCCTCAGAACAACAACAAAAAAAAATGTGTAGGGAAGCAGGAACACACAGTTAAAGTGACTGCGCCACCATGTGGACAAGCATAAAGCTACTGCATGAGATGGAATTGAACCTTGCATTGTCAGTGATAAGTGGACATTTAAAAATGTCCCTCTGCCACACATGCACACACCCATCCACACAGCTGATAACCATGCAGTTCTATGTGTGTTCTTCATAAAAGCTTCCATTGTTCCCTTACTCTAAGTAAATATTAATGCCTTCCAAGGCCTGCACTTCAATGGCTGCTATTAAAATCTTTTTCTCTTAGTCTAATAATACACTTAGAGGCTATTGGTAATAAAAAACTCTCTTCAAGCCTTCTGCCTCACCCCCTTCAAAATGGAGATAAAAGAATCATGCTGTGAGGGTCAGTGGAGAAGAAAAGACTTCCAACAGCAGAGCATGTGGTGTGATGGAAAATAATGACGATTATGATGTTCAAAGGAATTTCAAAGTAATCACACAGTAAAACTTCTTTATTATGCTTTTCAGGGGCTGGATGTTTTTACTTCATTATGTGAGGAAGGGTTAGATTACAGACCGTTAGCTATTGCTCAAAGCAACATGAAGGCAGAATTTCTCCTTCCGCTACAGGAAGTAGGCTTCACTTAAGACTTTGGGGGTTCTATTTATTTTGGTTACTCCATTACTAAATCACACTTCACTATATTAACTAAAAACCTTGATATCCTGGAAGCAGAGTTAAGTCTAGGTAATGAAAGTCAAGTGCTGGGTAGGTATGTATGTGTGTGTACTCAACGTTTATTGTCTTAGTGCTCATTAGAATAGGGCTGTATTTTCTTCTGCTTAAATCAGTTACTAACAAGGAGTAAAATAATCCTGAACAAACAGGTGATATAAATTTTGCCAAGAGGAAAGAGAACTAGTTCTCCTGTAAATTTTACTAGTGAAATTTTCGTTCTTCGTTTTGGTGTTTTTATTGTAACACAAAACAATTGCAGAAAAAGGCATTTAAGAGAATGCTCAGTAGTCAAAAAAAATTTTAAGTTAAAAACTCCAGTCTTTGCCAAATAACATTTTTGAAGAAAATACTCAATTTTAAACTGAAAAAAATCTTCCCTTATTATGATACTTCAATGGATACATAATTCAGCTTAAGGATTTTGAAAAAGAAAACACATTATAATTTTAACTAAGGGAGTTTCTCTGTATGCTATTTTCAAATGGCTTGGAGGAAGTGAAATGAACATTCTATGTTCACAAATAAACTTTAAATGAATGTTAATAGTGACTTTATTTATAATTTGTACCAAATTGGAAACATCCTAAATTTATCAGGGGACGGGTACCTTCTTACACTGAGTACTATTCACCAACCAAAAGGGACAATCTGCTGATGCTTTTAGCAATATGGATGAATCTCAACTGCATTGCTTAGTCAAAGAAGCCAGGTTTATAAGCCTACGAACTGTATGGTTCTGTTTATACGATATTCTTGCAAAGTAAAACTATAGGGACAACCCCCTGCCCCCACAGATTGATGGTTATTAGGGGAGGGGTAAGGGAAGAGCTTCACTACAAAAGGTAATGGGGAAATTTTTCAGGATAGTAAACTGCTCTAGATCTTGATTCTTTTGGCAGGTACAAGACTGTATGCATTTGTCAAAGCTCAAAAAACTTTACACTCAAATGGGCGAATTCTACTGCATGTTAAATATGTCTCACTTTGAACAATGGCTTGAGAAATTCATTATTATCTTAATGCTAACTTTCTATCTTAACAAACATTCAAATTATCCCTTTTCCTTTAGCTCTGTAAAGTAATTTGCTTGATGAGAAAAATAGAAGGAAATCTTTTCTTTTTCATTAAAATGTAACGTCAAAGCTCTAATTACACTTTTGAAATTCTAAAACTGTTTTTTGTGTTTTGAATTCTAGATGGAAGCTCTATCCACGGATGCTCCGGAACGTGGCTGAAGTAGACCTGTCGACTTCTGTTTTAGGCCAAAGAGTCAGTATGCCAATATGCATTGGGGCTACGGCCATGCAGTGCATGGCTCACGTGGATGGGGAGCTTGCGACAGTGCGAGGTACGAAGAAGGTCCTCACCCAAAGGGACAGAGGAGGGCTAATGATTAGTGACTCCCCTCTCTGTGTGCACCACACAAACACTTCCCTGGATGTTTTTACAGCCACAGAAATCAAGTCCATTGACTATGACATCAAAGTGCCTGGTCTGGCACATTACGCTCTTCTGTTTTTGAACTGTATGATTCTGGTTTTATGAAGTGTAAAATGGCGGTAAAAATAGTACCTACCTCCTTGGGTTGCACATACAAATAAAGTGCTCAAAACAGTGTCTGGCACAGAGGAGTGGCTCCATAACTTTTAGTTATATCATGAATATTAGTATCAACATCTCAGAAATGGAGGCCTGAGGAATGGACCCTGGGTCATATAACTAGGCATTGGCAGACATGGGATTTAACCTTATGGCCACCTTATTTCAAAGCCCTTCCTGCTTCCCCCAAATACATGAGAGTCTCACAATGAAAGAACAAATGCAGTAACCTGATTGGTTGTTTTCTGCCATGATTTTGGACCATGATTTTTTTCCCTCCTGATGGGTTATATTCCCAATAGAGCATTTCCAACTGCCTAGGAAAAGGGAGTGATGAGAGATTCAAAGATGATATAAGGAAGTTTCTTATTAGGGCTAATTTATTAACTCGCCAATCCTCTAGCCACTGTGAACATTTGTGAAGGCATACACAATGATTAATCTCATATTCTGCTTCAGAAACTCATATAAAGTTGGGAACGAAATCTTTCTGACTTCTTTTGAATCTAAGCAGGGCAGGTAATTCAGGCCCAAAGAGCAGAAACTAAATATTATTTTAAAGCATTTTAGTTCTAAGAATTAAGGATTCTGTGGATTCCTTTACCTCCTTGAAATGGCTTCCGCAGTATTCTACCAGGGATATCCATATGAGCCAGTGACGTTTTACTAGACAGGTTAGGTTAGAGGCTGGAGCTTTTTTAAATTCTAGGACAATGCACAGATAAGTGGCCTCAGGGCCCCAGCCCTTTGTCTATGGTAATTCTGAATTTGGGCCAGGAGAAGAAAAAGAGGGGAAACATAAAGTGGATGTCTGTCTATTCAAAGTTGGACAGTAAAGGCCTTCCCAAGCACGCCATCAACAACAACCATAAAAACCAAAGCAAATAAATCCGCATGAGAAAATGCAATTTCTGTGATCTAAAATTTTTATAAAAAATGAAAACAAATGGCCAACTTATAAAAAGTAAAAGATAGAACACTGCAAAATGTTAATGTCCTTTCTGTGTAAAGCACCCTTATATTTAAAAATAAAATAACATATAGCACAAAAAGAGATGAAAAGATGTAAGTAAAAGAAGACAAATAAGAAATCCACAAATGGAGAGATAAAATGGCCAATAAACATGATAATTGTTCAATTTTACAAATAAATGTAAATTATAATCATATTATATTTTCTGAATATCTAATTAGCACTTTAAGATTATACAGTTTGTCCCTGACCAGGTAGCTCAGTTGGTTAGTGTTGTCCCAATACTCCTAGGTTAAGGATTTAATCCATGGTCAGGGTACAAGAAGCAACGAATAAATGCATAAGCAAGTGAAACCACAAATTGATGTTTCCCTTTCTCTCTTTCTCCTTTCCTCTCTCTCTCAAATCAGTAAATAAAAAAAGATTATACAGTTTGATGACGTAAGAGGGAAAATGTGTATTTTCCAATACTATTGACAAGAGAGTACAGTGAAACAATCATTCTAGGAAATAATTTGACGCTGTGTACCAAAGTTTTAAAAGTGAATTCTATGTGATATTGTAAATTCTCTTTTAAGAATTCCAAGGAAATAGTAGTGATTTTGAGGAAAGGCATTTCTCCAAGGATGTTCATGTCTCTGATATTTTTAATAGAAGGGAGTTTGGAAAAAGAACACACATGTCCCGTAGTTGGATATAGGTTACAAAAAAGAGGGGGCATTGAAAATGGGATCAATTAAAAATTTTTTAAAATGGGATAAATAGAGTATAGTGATATGGAGAGAAGTGACAATACAAGAAATTCTTAAAAGCAGTTACAAGCAATAGGAAGACCCTAAAATGTACTTATTTTTAAAGATTAAGAAGACCAACTTGTGTTTACAAGTGTTTGTGTATAATTGATAGGATTACTCCTGACTTTATATTCTTCCTATTTTTGGTCCATACTTATAAAATTTCCTTTGAATTATTTTGTAGGAAGAAAGCAATAAAAACTAAATTTATAAGAGGAAAGATGGGACCATCTTTCCTCTTATGGACACAATGGGGCCATGAATAGAATGGAAAAGAAGAAGAGAAAGTAAAAGAAGACAGTAAGCAGAGCTCACTTTGTAAAACACCTTAGAGCCTGCTAATTATTTATATGTGTATTACTTTATTTGATATTTGACAGGCGTCACTGTGCCCATTGTGTGGGCAAAGAGCTCGAGTTCCAGAGAACGCAGGTTTTCGTAGCTAGTAAATGACAGGATTTACTCTCCACCTCACTTCTGGTGGGTCCAACGCCAGTGCTCCTTATTTTGGGGTGTGTGGAAAGAAAAATGAGAAGAAAGTTTATTTCAAAACTATAATATGGTAGGTTAGTTAGGACTATTTTATCCAACATCATTTCCTCCTGGCCCTAACTATGTAGTTATTAAATATCTATCATAGCATTCCTTTACATTTCTTTATCAAACACCTATGAAGTAAAGGGCATGTTCTGGGCACTATTCTAAATATATTCCAAGTATTAAAACACTGAATCCTTTGAGCAGCCCAAAGAACTAGTGTTTTTATTAAGCCCATTTTACACAGCAGATAAACGACTTGCCCAGAGTCACATGCAACTCATAAAGATGGGATTCAGACCCAAACAGTCTGGCTCTAGAGTCTGGACTCTTAACCTTTAATTTCCAGAAAAATCCCATCAAATGTCACCAGGCGAAGCTCATTTACTGTCAATTACAATCTCCTAAAAATAATGACTTTATCACTTTAAGAGCATGCTAAGCTGGTCCCCCAGGAGAGTGAGATACTTCGTAGACACTAGGATGAGGTGTAACAGGCAGAACAAAGGTGAGGTACCACGAGAACACAGAGGAATGGGCAATGAAAGGTTACATACAGTGCCCTGAAGAATCTATTCTGGATCAGGTTCCTGTCTGGGTAGTGATATCAGTTTATTTTCCAAATTTGTAGTAGAATCCTCCCTGCAGCATTTAAACATCCTTAAGGTTTTCTTCTATATTCCAATTATCTCCTATGGGTTGATGGTCTATTTCTTATTGAGATTAATCCTGAAAGCCAATGTTGATCAGCTCATAGTAAAGCGCATTCCATGGTTGGCATGTTTTGGCTGTGGGATGGATAGGTGCCTTGGAAGGAAAGGGTGTATACCTACAGTAGATGCTCTTGGTGCCCGGGATATACTCCTCTCTTACTTACCATATGTATCAGAACCTGCAACTTTTTGCCTGCCATTTTCTATGGCAGCAGAATGGCAAATGTCTGGAAGGTTGGGTTGGGAATGGGTGAATGGGAAAGACCCCCAGCCAACAATGCAGAGGAGTTTTAGAAATACTCCATCTCTCTTTGATCAGGATAATCGACACATTTTCTAATATTGTTGCCCAGTGCTTCCTAGTGGGATTGAGCCCCCATTGCCCTCAGAAGTTACCTGCTCATTAATACCCACTTAGTTGACTACCTTCCCCTCCCTCTCTTTTTTCTACTCCATCAACTCACCTTGTGTTTATCCTCATATTAAAGACTTGTACTCATATATTCGTCTCATTGTTGGCTCGGGTGGAAGGATGCAAACCAAGACAGAGGCTAACTCAAGATTATAGATAGCCACAAGCAAATTTAAGGAAGAATGTGAGGGCATTCATATTGGGTAGAGATTACTTTCTTTTCTCAATTCCATGTCAGAAAATTAACATGGAATTGGGCAGCTTCTATTTGGTTTACTCTATTGTTTCAAAATATGGAAATACTCTTGAGCTAGCCTGATACTTGGGGAAATTGTGAAATCTATGGAATTGTTTAGAGATATTTTTTTCTACCCTTTTAATTATCTCGTCCCAAATCAGGGCCTTGTTTTCAGAGCCTCGGCCCCTAGCTAGGAGAAGTTGGGGCCAAGTTCAAGGGATTGGGGTTAGGGAGCAATTCTCTCTGAAGAGAGTATCCCCTTCAGCCTGGTCAGTGAGTGTAGGTAAGGTTTACTCAAATCCCCAGAAAATTGTCTAGCCTGAGTAATTAAAATGGTCTTCCAGAAAGTTCTGGAAGTTGCTGTGGTACCACAATCTCTTCTCCCCAGTTGGCTCTCCAGACTTCTTCATAGGGCCCTGGTCCAAGGGCTTTTGGCCTTTCTTCTCACCACTGTGGGGCACATACCCAGTATAAGCTGGGTCCAAGGACAGAGCTCTACTTTCTTACATGGCTGTGTGGTTGTAGAGTGACCAATGAAGCAACTCTCTTTTTTTTTTCATTTTCCAAGTGACAATAAACATGTGAATTTCAGATAAACAACACATCGTTTATAATGGCGTGTCCTGTACACTTATCTGCTATATCTGGCAGCCCTAATAGCATAACAGCTCTTGCCTTTAGGGGTTCTTGTGAGGATTCCATGAGATAAATGCAAGGGGAAGCTTCTTGAAATGTGGAGTAGTTTTTATTTGGCCCTCAGAATTCAGAGTCTTCCATACTTTCTTTTCTATACATGAAAAACACTTTCAGAAAAAGTATACTCCATTTATGCCTTCATGGGAATGAAAATGGCTCTTTTCACTTTGCTAAAGACATTTTTGTTTGTCAATCTCTATGCAGGAACTTCAAAAAATGGCTTTAAGGTCCAGGATGGTAATGTAAATATCCAAAGAGGGATGAAGTTCAGAGAACAACAGTGCAAGCTCCCTGGTGGAGACTGGCAAACCTGAGATTGCAGGTTCCATCCAAACGGAGCAGCCTTAGCTTGGTACTAGCTAACTGGTGCCCCAAGGGAGTGAGGATGTGGGGCTGCCAATCTTCAAAATTTTAACAGAAGCCAGGAATCTTGATTTTTATGTTCAATCTCCTGGTTTTTAAATGTTGGCAAACAAATCAAAATTGGGGCAACAATGTGTGGGCCAAAGCAAATACTTTTGTGGGCTACAACTGTCCCTTGGGCTGTCTGGCAGGGCTAGGACATCTGATTTATGTGGAAATTCACCACTAACTAGCTTCACTCCTTGTGACAGGTCCTTTGCACTCTCTAGGATTACGTTGTTTCCTCATTGATAAAGTGAGCTGCTTAAGTGAGATCAGTGGTTTGTGTACCGTGTCCAAAGGAGGTTGGGGTAGTACCCAAGGATCTCAGAGAAGTTAGGTGTTTCACTGGACCACTTACATTGCATGTTGCAATTCAAACGAACAGTTCTTTAAAGAAAAAGTTCTGCTGCTAAGACAAAAGCAAAGGGACAAAAATGGGCCTTGGCGGGGTGGCTCAGTTAGTTGGAGTGTTGTCCCTACATAAAAGAGTTGTGTGTTCAATCCCTGGCCCGGGCACTTACGGGAAGCAGCTCATTCATGTTTCTCTCTCACATTGGTATTTCTCTCTCTCTCCCCTTCTCTCTAGAATCAATGAATATATCCTTGGGTAAGGATTAAAAAGAAAAAAAACTCCACAATGAGAAAACTCAAAAAACAAAACCAGAAAATTCCCAACAGGAGTAGATGAGCTTTATAATTTTTTTTATGTATATCATAGTTTTGTGCCCATTTAAAATTTTATCAAATACAAAAAAAGAGACTAATGCGATACGTCAGAACAGAGGTCCCTGAAAAGCTGGAGAAATCTCTGGAAAACGGGGTAACCTACCAATCCTACAAAAAGGCAGGGGGCAGGAAGGGTGCCCAAGGAGCAGAAGGCACAGTACTTATAAGGCACGTTGTATAACAAAGGCAGATTAACAAAGATGACTTCACAAAGGGAGAAGGCTGCTGCCTGAGCCACCCTGGGCAAATAGATGCATGTGTGTGTGTGTGTGTCCTAGGAAACTTTTGCCCTGACTAAGGATGGCAGCTGAAAGAGGATCAAAGACACTGGATAGCTGACAGAAATGGTGAACACTGATGTACCATAGGAAAAGCTGGACATCCCCATTGTCTTCCTGTGCACGTGGGATTTCAGAATGGCCTTTTCAAAGCAAAGGGCAGAAAGGTGCTCTCTCTCTCTCGCTCTTGCTTGCTGATGCTTCTGGTAGGGATGCTTGGTACAGAGAAGTCTCTCTCTTGCTCTGGAGCGTGGTTCAAGCCCTCGCTCTGGGCCTTTGAGATTTTGACATTCTGGGTCTCTGTCTTGCTCCCTGCACGGACAGGAGTGCTTGTGGGACCAGGAGATGCCAGGCCCACCAGGGGCTTAGACCCTATGAGGATGGCAGCTTAGTGCTGGAGGCAGGGACCCTGACTGGGCTGTGTGCCTCTCCGGGCTCCAGCATCTGGGACACCACAATCCAGTGCAGCACGGCACACGGTTCCTGGACTGCCGCAGGAAGACTGGGGGCAGCACACCCCGGATCATGAAGGAGAGAGCTGCTGTGAGAGGATGGTGATTCTGAAACCCTACCAGTACACCTACCAGAGAGGACGGAGATCTGTTTATGTGACTGGCTTAAGGACAGATAAGGAAAAGGGGAACTTCTGGGTGTGGTTTTGGCTTGTAGTCTTTTGGGGAGCAAGAGAAGTTCTGAGTCTCATGGGAGAGAAGAGCACGGAGCAGGAACGCTCTCAGCAACCCCCAGGTTGGAACCCCATTCTTAAAAACCTGTTTCCTTCAACACAATTGTTGGGTCATATATAAGGGTGCCAAGTGGCTGAAGCCCAGTTTGCATGGTTATAAGAACATTTAAAGTAGAGAACTGACCTTTCTTGTTTTTCTGAAATCCCACCTCTCTCCTCTGCCCTGAAGAACACAAGTCCTGGAGAGAGATCTTGTGTGCCTCTGACTTTCATTTCTCGTAGCTGCATTCTTGGAATAGAGAAGAGCAAGTAGATAGTCATTTATCTCTGGATCTTCCAGAAAACACAAATAGGTGTTTAATAAATGCTACATAAATTTTAAAAGGGATACTTCAAAGTCTTGTGGAAAAAGGTGAGAGCAATGGATGTGTGGCCAGGCAATTTGAATTCATTAACTCGTCTACCTTTGACCACCATCTGAAAATGTGTGAGCTCAAAGCTGTAAGGATCTCTCTCCAACTCCTGTGGATATGGAAATAGGCTTGCA
This sequence comes from Pteronotus mesoamericanus, assembly GCF_021234165.1. Lineage (NCBI taxonomy): Eukaryota > Metazoa > Chordata > Mammalia > Chiroptera > Mormoopidae > Pteronotus > Pteronotus mesoamericanus. The sequence goes on along the minus strand of NW_026555105.1, from coordinate 26,841,114 downwards.
AAGGTTAAATACTTTGTTCAAGGTTATTGATCGCGTATGCAATACTGTTAATTATATCCTGGTCAGTTACTGATACTTCCAAAAGTTATTAACTGCTGCAAGAACTGTAAGACAAGTTCTATGCCCTGCTCTTGGAATATTAGCTGTAAATGTTCTGTTTTTATAGTTTTATTTCTTTAGTTTTGAAAGGATGGAATAAGCCAAAGTATATGAAACTCATTAGGAAATATGAACCTTATATAAAATTCTAAAACATAAATAAAGGGGCTTGAACTTTAAACAAAAATTTAAGCTCTTAAGACAGAAAGAAGCCAGCTGGGAAGCACTGAATGCACTGCAGTTTGCCGTACGTTGTATTATGATTAAGAGATTTATTGTAGCCAGTGATCTAATCAACATTTTGATAATTGACAATCATTATATTTAAGCAGTCATATAAATCCTTGTACTTATAATGGCACATTCATTTGAAACTCTATTAGATTGTTTTTGATTTTTTAAGTTTTATCATTTATATAAACTTCAGGGATGATTATAAAATCATTCCTACAAGAATTTAACATATTGAAGGAAATAGCAATAATAAACATAAATGCTAGTAGAATATAAAAGAGGTAGTCTCATTAGGTTCAATTTCCGTCTTGCAGGATAAGGAGAGCATCTCTGACTTCTTAGGGAACTGATTAATAAAAGCCTGCTATTCACTGAGGCTTCTAGGACATTATCATGGAATACTCTCTGGTTTTATGAGCAGTGGCTGTAATAAATATATTTCATCCTCTAAGAGCTACATTAGCTCTTTTGCTCCATTTAAACATGGAAAGTCAAAAAGAAAGAAAAAATGGGATTAAACAAACATTCATTTGTCGTGCTGCTTCTCACATGTTATATGGACAAGTGCCACACGAGGGAGTGCTGGGACCTCAAATACAGACAAATTCAACCCACCTAATGTGTTCCAGGAATGCTCGGCATATTAGCAAATTCTTATTAAACTGTCAAAAGAAAAAAAAAAGATTTTTAAAAGAAATTCCTGCCCCTGGATGCAATTAGAGGCTACCACACAGGATTTGATGGGCCATAAAACCATTAAATCTAAACACTTTCTTTTTGAGCCTAAAAGGCCAGAACATTCCAAAGTGAAGTTTTGGGACTCAGCTCTGACTTGACCACCTATTAAGGTGCAGGTGGAACAGATTGCGGAGGAACACAAAGAGCCATACAGACCCCAGCGAACTGAATTAGGGTGTAGGTGAGAGCTTTAGCTGTTGAATTTTCTGGATTTTCCGAGATTAAGTGATCAACCCTAACATTGAGTGAAAGACCATTCAGCAAGAAAAATTGTCATTTCCTTTACTCCAGACCCAAACGATGTATTTTTGAAAGCTTTATTGATTTATATATTTATGTGTTGTACTAGGTGACCCAGTAGATATACATTTCAGCATAACTACGAAGAAAATATCCCCGTTATTCTCAATTTTACCTAAATCCAGGAAAAGCACCAGATTTGCTTTAAATGAAACTTTTGCTTTTTCTGAAGGGAGTGTCTTTTATGCACCAGAAACTTGGACTTTCCATTCCTAGCATTAATCCTCGCAATGGACCTGCGAGGGGATCATCGTTTATCGTCTCCTCACTTGACATGGAGGAAAAGCACACCCTTGACTAAGGCCTAGTAGAGCTGGTCAGTGGTTCAGGAGGGGTTTGATCTGTTCCCTTCTAGAATTGGACCCAGTTATTGTCTTTGTTCATTTTTTAATTAATTCTTACTAAGACACAAAAGTAGGGAGGTCTAATGGAGAAAAATTTGTCCAAATTACATCAGTTGAACATTTGGAAGGAAATACCTCTGCATTATTGTAGTAAAAGAAAATCAATTCATACCTTTTCTTATCTTTATTTTTAATCTACTTCAGCTGATTCATGTTTTGAACCTTTTTTGCCAACAGTCAAAATCAGTGGAATGCTCCTTCTTCATATATACATTACATATACATATATATACATATGTATGTATATTAAAAGATTATAGACTTCTTTATGTATTATGCATAGAGAAGTCTATAAATTAATTTATAGTCTAATAATTTAAAGTCTAATAATTAATTTCTAAAGTTTTTCAAAAAGGTAACAGGTTCAGTGTTTAAATAGCTATTAAAAATTAGACTTTAGCTATGTTAAAGACCAACATCACATAATATGACTCTAGGATTTTGCTCCCTAACTTAAGCTATTGGGCAGCTTTTTTGAGAAGATAAATTTGCTTTTTCTCAAATTGCTGGTGTGCCTGGTGATAAAGCGTGGCTTTGAGAAGTCAGAGGCTCACCTGTGTATTCCAACACTGAGGCTGTTCAGCTGAGGGAGGTGATGGACATTGTTGTGTGTGACATTGATATTTCTTGCAACAGTTTTAAAAAGGCATTATTGTGGTGTGGTTGCCGTGCAACCTGCTAGCTGTGCCCAAACCTGACAACTCAACACAATGACAGAGTAATAATCTGGGAATCATTACAATTCAGCTAATGTCTTAGTCTCTTGCAAGGTTCTGCCCCAGAGATAAAGAGGAAGCAGGGAAGGGGGGCCTAAGTTGTCATTGGGACTAAGTGTTCCTAAAAAATATTTCCATACAGTAAAAAAGAGTTCTTGAGGTATAGTGACAGAGTGATCATTCATGATTTTACTGCCCAAATTCAGACAATAGACCATCATGAAAGCACAAGAAAGGTGAAATCTGGTTTCCTGGTCTTTCTTGGCAGTGTTTAAATTGATTAAGTTTCCTAAATAGTAAATTAAGATTTGCTTGACTACTTCTTAGTATTTCAAGCATAATTGTGGTGGAAATATTGTTCTTCTCTTGGATTACTAACTTCAGAACATTCTTTTTCTAAGTAATCTCAATAGTAATATTAGACATTCATAAAATAATGTTAATTGTGTCTTTAACAAACCTGCGCAATGGTAGTTCCTGTGCAAAGAAAGGTTGATACACTCAATGGATGTGAGGGTAGACATTTATGCAAACATGTCAGTGTGCCAGACCCTGAGTTCGGAACCACACAACTGCTTTGTACTTTGTCATTGCATATTTTCACCATGACATAATGACTTCCTGTGCAGATGACAAAATGGATTTTCTTAACAAAATTTCAGCACAGCTGTTTTGATGACTAAATTTTGCAGGAGCTTTTTAATCAAATGTACTTAAAAAAACTTTAGGCCCTTTGATCATATTACCCCTTTTCCTTCAAACACATAATTTTGGAAACTTAACTCACCTTTCCCATAAAGAAGACCTATTTTCAAAGAAATCATTTGGGCCCAAAGCAGCACATTGCTTCATTGTTCTGTTCTAATCTGGGAATGTGGTTGTCCCACATGAATCAATGTTCCACATTGTAGACATTTACTCCTGTTGATAACTAACATTTATATTTTCCTTTGTTTGTTGTCATAGTGGCTGTGGATGAACATCATTCTCAAATCTATTATAGCCTCCTTCCTCATCAATCATAGCATGGCAAACTTTAGTTTTACTTGATGACTCAGCATCTTCCTTATATTTGTAAACCTGACATTAAACATTTGGAAGCAATTTTACAACTGGTAAATCGTGCCTTCTCAGCTTTGAGTAACCTCTCTCTTCTTCCTCATCTTCTGCCATTTTACTTTTATTTTGTCATTTATTTTTGCTTCTAATTTAAAAGCTAGGAAACCGGGCTAATCCTAGATAAGCAAGCTTATGAAATATGTCTGATGATGGTTAAGTATGCTGCAGGGCTGTTACTATAGTGCAATTTAATACCTTGACTTTAAAACTAGTAAGAGATGAATGCGTAAGAAAATGTGGCAGATATACCTGTGCTTCTCTCCAGAGGAACACCAGTGGAGAAAAAAGACACATTCATCAGCAGGATGTGACTGGCGATTGGAAAACCACACACGATCTACTGCCTATGCTACCATCACCCACATGTTTCTCACTCCTATTTTTTGTAAGATTTTTACCAAGACCGTCAGATATCTCCCATTAACTTGGATGAGACCTTGTGAATGAAAATGTCTACCATGTTCTCAAAGTGTCCTCCATGAACAAAAGCATGAATATCATTGGAGAGCTTGTAAGAAATGCAGACTCTCAAGTCCCATCCCAGACCTACTGGGTCAGAATCTGAATTTCATCAACATCCCCACATGATTCCTATGCACATCAAAGCTTGAGAAACACAGGAAAGAGTGTGGAATGAAAGTTCCTGGTGCTTCCCAACCAAAGGCACCATTCAAATCTTCAAAGATGAAGCAATGTTAAATGTAGCATGAATGGCATTCCCCTGTCAGACCTTCTGAGAGCCAGCTGATTTCAGGACAACTGCCTGAAATGCGACAGGAAGAGAGAAGCAGACTCTGAGTAAATGAGGGAGATGTGTACAAAGTGGTTTTCAATTATGGAACTGGGACAGGTAGGCTTAGTGTCCAGCCCCCTAAAACTTAAGTCCATAATAGGTATCCTGTCTTCTGTCCTCCACATCTAGGTTACCTGGACCATAAATAAACATTTTCATTAAGGCCTGAAGTAAAGCAAAACCCTACCAAAATCTGGAATCATGTTGCATTTCTTAGCCATGGGGAGGATTCTGCCAGTTCCTGCTCTTTTGCAAAGCTCTAGTCCATTTAAATCACTGTACGTTGGAGTAGCTGCATTTGTATCATTCCCAGAAGTGGCTGCATTTGTGTCTAATATAAGTTGATATAAACCTCGGTAGTGGATTTCAGGTTCCATAGTGTAGGAAATTGAGTTAACTCTCTATTGAATGGTAGCCTGGGCATGCTGACTGCACTCAATCTTAGGCCAGCTCATTGTAAATCCTTATAATGTTTCCCACCCTAGGGCATGTGATCTAACTTCAATAAAAACTTTATTGTGAGTGGATCTGAGGATAACTTTTGGTCTGTGAATCAGAATGCACCAACATTTCCCAATAGCCCATAGCCTGTTTCATGGTGGTAGGGTGATAGGGGTCATGGGTGATAGTTAACAATGACATTAATCACATTAATTTCCATATAATTATACTTTCAATTGTATTGCAAATGACAGAATGTGTGTTGTGTGCTATTGAGTCATCTGCAGCCCCTGGAGACCCTATAAATGAGTGACTGATGTCCACAATATCCTGTCCTTAACATCCCTGCTCAGCTCCTGCAGACGCACGCCTATGGCTTGCTTGCCCTCTGCTCTTCCCCAGTAACCTTTTAAGTGCTTCTGACCAAGGATTCTCATTTTTCAGTACTCTCCCTGGCTTCCTTTTGGACTCTGCTCACAGGGCTGTCAAAGTAAAACAAAAGGAAAAAAGGAGAATAAGAAAAGAAAAATGCAGCAGTGGTTTCACCATGGCCTGCTGCCCCCCACTGGGGTCTGTGGCGTCACCGTCACCGAACACTTACGAAGTGTAAGTGCCCTGGCAAGGAAATGAAAGAGTAGAGAAATAAGAGAATATAGTGAAAACTTAAATTTTTTTCTTCCAGGTATTACTGTTTAGTGGCTGGACTAAGCAAATACTGACAACCTTTAGGTCTACTTGCAGTTCCCACTATGCAATCTCTAGACAAATTAGAGGTAGTGGTGGAGGGGTGGGGCAAAACTATGTTTCTATTGCACCTCTTGCATTATTTGCTGTTTGTTTGTCCCTGGTTTTTCAAAGTGATGGGAATTTCTACATTTGCCCTGGGAATGTAGGAATTATCTCCTTTGATATTTTCATCCTATATAGGCCTAGCGGGGGAGTTCCTTGGCCTGAAGAAAATTCCTGTCCTTTAATCACTTTGTTCCTTAGGGTCATGACCATTTGACACCTTCTTGTGAGAGAAAAAAGGAGGGGGTGTCTTGTGCATCAAAAGCATTGCAGAGGAAAGCTGAGTATGGAAATTATGAATAATGATGTTAAGAAACCCAGATCTTGGGAAAATGTGGAAAATTTAAAAAGCTATGACCTTCTTTTTGCAAATAATGTTAGGTATTCTCTCACTTAACTCTTAACAACTGTATGACCTTAGAATTTACACGGAAAGTGTTCACAAACATTGCCTCAGTGGACTATCCAGCAGTCCTATGGGAGGGCTGGGCAGCCCCTGCACACTTACAGCTATTTTGCAGATGAATTGTGTCTTGTGGACGGCAAGGCTGGGTCCATAGCCCAGGCCTTCTGACCCTCAGTCCATTATGTCCTGTTGTTTTTCTGAGATATAGATATTATTTTTATATCTATGTAGAAATATATATAGAAATAATATGTTTATATTATATATATAGAAATAATATCTACATGGATATAATATCTAATTTCTATGGCTTTGCCTTTGTTGCTTCAATGCCTGAGAACTTACTAGTATCTCTTTTAGTGAGTGTGTGTTAAAGCATTTTTAAAATCTCAATGGCATAATGTATTCATGTTACCTCTAAATAAAAAAGAGAAAGGAAAGTCAAATATAAACAGTCTGAACATATCATCTAGAGCAGCAATCTTCAACCAGCATGCCACATATATTTTTAAAACATGCCATGCCTGACTATTTAGTCAGGGACACTGACCTCTTTTACCTTAGATTGTCAAATTAAAAAAAATGACAGCCAACACAACAATAGCTGTCTGGTGTGAATGAATCAAAATTATACCTATTTTTTTGTCAGATTGGCAAATATATTTGGCCAAATATTTTTTTGGTGAGCCGCAAAGTTTAAGTAATTAGTTTATGTGTGCCATGAGATGAAAAACATTGAAAATCACTGACCTAGAACATTAAAAGTTTAGGTATCTCTCCTTGAAGATATATGTTAGGGATGATAAAAGGAGGAGAGTGGAAGTAAGGAAAGTAAGGGAGTAGAGTCCTGTCATTTGGGATCAATGTTTACTTGATGGTGTAGCCTCTTGGGTATGTTAGTCAAGATTTTTAGACTTGGATTCACACTAGGGACCTTCATCATGAGCAAGAGCCAGGATAGACCTTTACGGCAATTTCACCTCAGAGGTGATCTCCATTTTGCCAGGAGTTGCAAAAGTACAACTTGCAACACAGTCTTCTGTTACTGACCCAGAAGTTGGGAACAGGACTCTCTCTGTGCAAGCTGACCCCGCTCCTTTGTAAAATAAAATCTGGAAGTTGCTGCTGTTTAGAGCAGCAGGTCGGAGTTTCATTGTGGAAACTGAATTAGGGAGAGAAAACATTTCGAAAACATTGTGCTTTCAAGCACTAGACTAGCATAACTCTGATTAGAACTTTTTAACAAAGTCTTACTGTGCTAGGTCATTTGAGATTCCCAGATGCTATTTCTAGACCTCTAACAGGGCTCTGGATGCCCCCAGCTCTGCCAGGCATTAACCTTTAAATTGCTGGAGTAGGTGGGGAGCCAGGGATTCCTTGCCAAGAGACTGGAGTGAAGGTACTTTGAAGAAACTCAGAAGGGGGATTATTTTTATTTACCATTGGAATGGAAGTATTTCAATATTTTAACAAGCAGCATTGTTATTCTGGTGTGTACCAACTTAATCCCAGATCTGTCCCTAGTGGAACCAGGCAAATTTATAATAGTATCTCTGAATGGTTATTGCAAAGCCCCAGGCTCCCTTATTTTATTCTAACATAAAGCTATGTTGAAAATAATGGATGTAATTCATTGATAATTTTCCTTTATCACAGTAATAATCACAAGTAAATGAGGATCACAGGGATGAGTATTATATGTTCCAAGGAGCGTAGATGCTTCTAAGTTTCACTCCAGTTCTCTTCTGGGAGTAACATCTCAGCCTCGGCTCACAGTACGTCAGCACAGCCTCTGATGTTCCCCCTGCATCCAGGGAGAGAGTCTCATTAAATTCATCAGATCACCAACTATTTACTGAATGTCTACAACTGGAAACAACCGGTCATTAGAATTTTAGGGGGACCCAATTCAAACTTTCAGCTCCTATGATTTAATCATTGGAAAACAAACATTTAGTACCAATAACATCAGGAGCCATTGATACTGGAGCCGGGAAACTCTGGAAATAGGTGCCTGAGCTGGCCTTGCTTTTCCCTGGACCTCTATCCCAAGGGATTTCAGGCAACTGCTTGTGAGAACTGACATACAAGTTGGATGGTTTTGGTGATGGCAATATTTTTGATGCATTGGTTTGTAGGATGTTAATGATCTGTGTGAAATGTCTGTAGCTATTTCTTATAAAGATCTTTTTGAAGATTTTTGATTCTTGTTCACAGAGCTGCTGATGCCTTTGTGCAAACTACAAAATGGCGCCCTGTCATTTGGTGCTCCTTTTAACTGGACCATTTTGTGCTGCCACTCTGCTCTTATAGTATGTGACAGGCCTTACCCATTGTTTTCCATGTTTCTATATCTTCCCAGAGCTGGAAGCATGGTAGTATTCTTTGGACATGTGGCCAACTTGCTGTCTTGGGCATCATGACCCTGAAGGATTCGGGGAATACATTTATCTATGCTTGATATCAGGGGAGTCTTTTGGGCACCTGAGAGTTCTAGAAAGATCATTGCTCTGGAGGCATGGTCAGATGTGCTGGGTTCTCCCACTCTGCTGCCCATCTCTGTGTGACTTCTGTTAGGTCAACAATCTCTTCAGGGCATAACTTTTTTTGTGGGAAAATGACCTAAACTATCCCTAATTGGGTTAGGGAATTCTGACCCAAACTATCAATGCCCCAGGGTGCTCCTTCCAAGCCACAGTGGATTCCCTGAGTTATTTTTTATGTTTACAAATCTTAATGAAGATCAGACAATGGTCCAGATGTTCAAATGTGTTAATACATAATTAGATGTGGTTTCTTGGACAACATTTTGCAACCTATGAATCCCTGTGAGGGAAATTATCAAAGGAACACTTGGAGGGAATGGATTAATGATACATAGATCATATAATCTGCAGCTCAAATCTTCTTTATCTGGGCTATGACCTGATGGACACGGATTAAAAAACACCTTCAAAGCCATAGGAAAATTAACATTTATCCAAAACAAAATCCATTTTGTTGTCATTTGAACTTAGCGTTTTACTATCAAATGACGATGCTACTATTTAAATGTCAAAATGTGGTCCAGGACTAGTAGCAATAGCATTACCTGGAGCTGGTTACAAAAGCACGTTCCTGGGCCCCATCTCAAGTCTGCTGAATCAGAGACTCTGGGGGGTGGGTTTTGCAATCTGTGTTTTTACAAACTTTCCAAGGGATGTGTCCACTAAAGTTTGAGAAACATGGAAGCTTTTTAACCTCCTAAAGTTGCTTCTCATCATCAGCCTGTGTCACTTGCACAGCTAGTTTATTCACATTTGATATATGGTGGGCACACAGTTAAGTCGAATGACCCAGGGTCCTATAGTCAGTTTTATGTTTATTATTTATCTCTTTGCACATAAACATTATATCAATTTCTCCTTCCACTAAAGCTGACCCCAATTGTAGTACCCATTTTTGGAGGAAAGATTACTACCCATGTTCTTTCAAGTTCTCTAAGACAAGTGGCTAGTGGATTCTATCTAATTTTTCATTTATTTGCTCATTTTTTTGATATCTTGCTCAAAGGGATGTGAAGAAATTACTGTTTACTTGAGATGTCTAGCATATGTATTTTATAAAGTTTTAAAAGGCAATGTAAATGGTAGAATATACCTTTAACAAAATTTTTGAAGATAAAATTTAAAAGGTTTGAAAGTTAAAAGTATTATAATCTCCCTCTCTCCGTCTATCTAAGAAATTGGCTCATAGAGTTGTGGAGGCTGGTGAGTAAAAAGTCTTGCAAGTTGATGCTGCAGTTTGAGTCTAAGAAAGACTGCTGACAGAATCCCCTCTTTCTCAGGGAAGGTCAGTCTTTTCCTTAAGATGACTGATTGGATGAGGTCTATCCACATACAGAGAGTAATCTACCTTTCTCAAAGTCTACGGATTTAAATGTTAATCTCATTAAAAAAATAACTTCACTGCAACATCCAGGCATTTGAACAAATACCTGGCTACCATGGCCTAGCTAAGTTGACATAAAATTAACCATCACAAAAAAAGTTACCTTTAATGGAGTGTACATTTTATTTTATATATAAACTATGTTTTATCCAATCACCTAAGGCTGGGTATTCAGATGGGTCCCAATTTTTTCACCTTAAGTATGACACACCTTTGGCTAATTGACTCATTTTTGTCTTCAAGATCAATTCACAGAGTGTGGAAGAGAATGCTGTCTCTAACTTTTTAAAGATAGGACTTCTTTTTGCCAAATTGCCCTTGTAGGTGTCTTTAGCCTTGAACTACAGCAGAAGTCTTTGGAATGGGAAAATGCCACAATTGTCTAGATCTTCCCCTTTCTTCCTCAGCCTGCAGGTCATTGGGAACTGGCATGATGTTGAGTTCCTGGGCTACCTCCTCAATTGAAGAAGTGGCTGAGGTGGGTCGCGAGACGCTTCGCTGGCTGCAACTGTACATCTACAAGGACCGTGAAGTCACCAAGCAGCTAGTGCGGCGGGCTGAACGGATGGGCTACAAGGCCATATTTGTGACAGTAGACACCCCCTACCTGGGCAACCGCTTCGATGATGTGCGCAACAGGTTCAAGTTGCCACCCCAACTCAGGTAACCATGGGTCTCTGGTCTCCTTGGCCCGTGAGGAGGTTTTCTAATTCTGTTCGCTCTTGTCAAGAGTCAGCTCCAAAGGTTTTTTCCACTTTCCAAGTGAGTGTCCTGGGGAATTAGTTTTTCACAGAATGTTGGTCCCAAAGTATTATTGAAAAGGACTTTTTCTATGAATGATAAGGTCTGGATTCTAGAGAGAGTTTCATTGCCAAATACCCACATAATTTCCAGCAAATCACACTCCTTTTGTAGGTGTCACATACTTGAGCTATAAAAGAGAGATAGAAATTGCTTTTATACTCATAAAAGTAAAATTTATGTACCAGAGTGAATTAAAGTGTTTGGGAGGTGTGAACTGCCATTTGGATAGATGATCCTTAATATAGTCCAGGCAACAGGGCTATATTAATATCCTTAATATAGCCCACATATTTTGTTGTATGTGGGACAACTATGGGCAGGAAGATTGAAGAAAGATTAAAGAGTGGAGACAAAAGAAGCTGCATACTTGATACCTCATCACTACTTCTTTGAGCAATATCCCTCTTTAACTGTAGATGAACTTTAAGTCATTTATTCACTGGTTCATTCATTCATTCATTTGTTCACTCACTTGGTCATCTTAGCATAAACAATGTGTCTAACAATCTGTAACTGAACAGCCATGGTTCCTTTAGGTTATTCACCTTGTTCATTGGCAAGGAATTATCCTTTTCCCTGTGATAATTTAGGATTAAAACCATGTTTATTACACTGGGAATTCAGTAGAGTTTCCTGAGAAAGGCCCCAACCTCCCTAAGATGCAGACCTCTTTTCCCTTTTGTTTTTACTTCTCCCATTTCCCACCAAAACCTTCTCTGAGACTTTTCACACCAATGTGTGACTGATAACCTTCAAGGCTAAATGCATTTGAGCAGGAATCAAAATCTTAGTTTTAATGGAAGTGATTTTGATGATGAGATTTCAAAGCCTTCACAAGATATATGAAACAATGAGGGATGACTTTTTTGGACCCTGGACTTCATTTTACACGGGTGGTTGCTTACTCTGCCTACATTTAAATTTAACCCTTCTAAAAAATCCAAAATCTGAAAGAGTCAAAACCAAATCAGCATTCTGCACAAGGACAAGAAGTTGCTGGAAGCCAGCAATTCCACAAATGTTATGAAGTAGGATGCATCTCAACTAGCACATACATCTGTATACAGTTCTCTGTGTGATGTAACTGTCGTACAGCTCTGCTGAGTATGTACCTATCTGAGTATAAACTGCTGTACATAAAATCTTGCTGTTGAGCCATATGTAAGTTAGCTGTGTGATGTTATCTACGTGGCAGGTTTAGGGAGTCATTTCTGCATGTGGTACCTTCATGACAGAAAGAGGAAGTGTTCTCCTGGTCAGTCCTGTCTCCTGCATCCCAAGAGCAGAGTTACCCAGACACCCTGTCTTTCTAAGAAAACAGAAGCAAAAGGTCCCTGGTCTATTTCCACTTTTTTCCAAATTCATCAGAAATTAGATGGCTTCAAACTTCTGTAATAGGAGATCTGTATTCACATTATTTCTCCATTTTGATTACCTTATTTTTTAGATTCTCTAAAATAATTAGTTTTTCACTCTAGGCTTCTGACAGGAAACTTTCCTCATTATTTTCCTTTGGAGTTTGCTCTTTTCCCCACCTCCTGTTGAAAGTACTACGAACAACAACAACAAGAGTAGGATAATTTTGGCAGTTTAAGAAACATTTTCGCGCTCTGGATTACAAAACGTCTTCACAGTGGTATCTACTTAGATGGGGGGATGACACAGTTGTTACTTCTGGCTGGCATGTCTCGCTCCTTTGCTGCCAGGGCCACTCAGTCAGGAGCGGAAGCTTGATTTGCTTTTTCCCCTTTTCCTTCGCTCCCGGGCTCCCTCCCAGATGACCCGAAAGACCATGAGACAAAGGCTCTTTTCAGCTGTCCCTGTGCACAGGAGTGGTGAGGGCTCAGCAGCTTGTCACATCTCCCGTCTGAAGATGATCAAATAATGAGCAATACATCCAGATTGCTGGGAACACAGGAAACACCCCACAGCCCAGTACCCCATCCCCCAGAGCTCCTGCCGGCCTTGTTCGTCCTAGTGGACTTCAGGGCAGGCCAGCCCCTTCTGGTCGGCTTCCCTGCAGTCCAAATTCAGGTGCCAAAGGCAGAACACACTAATGGGAGGCCCAGGCTTCCGCCTGAGGCCACATACAACCGAAAAGCTCATCTGTTACAGCCTGATAGGAAATCGGGTTTCTTTTCTGCGACTGACCTGACTCATAGAAGGTGAAACTAGGCTTTTCAGAAGTGAGGTTTGGCAGGCGAGGGAGGCAGGAAATCCAGGGGAGAATGAGTCTGTAAAGCTGTGGCTCCTTCCAGCTCTTGCTACTTCCTCTGCCGGGGTGGGGGAGGGTTCTGACTCTTGGCATCTGGGACCAGCCAGAGTTCAGGAGTTTGGTAGTCTCTGCTTGGTGTATATACAAAACACATGTACGTGTGTACATTCTGAATGGCACGGAGGTTCCTGAAACTGAGGGGGGAGTAAGGAGAATACTCATATGCTCTTAGAAGAAGCAAGAGATGAAGCTAGTTCACCCCTTCAGAGGCTGATTCAGAGTCTTTGAGGCAGGGACCTTTTCTTTCCCTGTACCCCATGGGGACGGTTCACTTACCTGGGGTAAAGATTTGGCTATTCAATGTAGGGCCAGGCCAGGTGAAAGAAAATAAATGTAATTTTTGATCATTGACTAAATACAAAGTAAATCATGACACCTACCCCTTCAGTGATTTGCTTGGAGACATGCTTCCTTAAGCCCTGAAATGACTTATTAATCATGACAGCCAAAATAGATCGCACACACACGAAAAGATCAGACTGGTATTATCTTCCCAGATCTCACTGTAAAGTGGCCTTTGAGGCCCCCGTTACTTTTCTGACTTCATTCCCCAGCTCCCTCACCTTCACTCTCTCTCTCCCGAGCCACACTGGCTTTGCTACTCTTCAGTCAGTGTGCCAGGCGTGCCTGTGCCTTAGAGCCTCGGAGCTGAGTCTTCCCTCTGCCTGTAACATTCTCCCCCCAAATCAATGCACTGCTAATGTCTTCACTTTTCCTACGTTATTATATTAGGGAGGGGTCTACACGTCTTTATTTGGGAAACCAAAATAAAAATAAGCAGTAGAGATCAAAATAGAGACACAATATATGTGGGGATCCTGGAGAGGTTTTGGGGAGAAAAATATTTGTGAAGGTGGACTTGGTCCATGGCCCAATAGCTTCTGAATTCTTTGGTTAGAAGAACATTCACAATATAACTGTGTTAAACAGAATAAAGACCTCCCAAAGATGCCCATGTCCTAATTCCTGGAACCTGTGAATATGTTACTTTACATGGCAAAATAGACTTTGAGATGGGAAGATTATCCTGGATTATCTCATAGACTTAATGTAATTAAGGGGTCCTTATACAACAGAAGCAGGAGTATCAGTCAGAGAAGGAGATGTGATGATAGAAGCAAAGGACGGAATGACATCATCAGGAGTCAGGGGAGTCAGGGTCTCTAGAAGCGGGAACAGGCAAGGAAACAGATTCTGCCCTAGAGCCTCTGGAAGGAAGAGGACCCTGTCCACACCTGGAGTGTGGAACAGTGAGAGTCATTTTAGACTTCTGAACTCCAGAACTATAGTATAATAAATCATTTTAAAGCCTCTAGGTGTGGTTATTGGTTATAGCAGCAAAAGAAGCACAAATAATAACACTGCTCTGCTAATTTCCTCTGCAAGGTAGCTTCTCAGCGAGGCCAAGCTTGATCACCATATTTTAATTTTCAAGTTAAGCTTCTACTAGCTCACTGACCTCTTATTCTGCTCTACCTTTTCTTTTTTTATTTTTTGTATAGGACTTATGATCTAATGTGCTCCATAAATTACATATTGATTATATTTATTATTTATTTTCTGTCTCTTCTTGCTAGAATGTCAACACTAAGTGGCCAGGATTTTTGATTGTTTTATTTATAGGTATATCCTAAATATTTAAAACACCGGCACACCATAGGTGTTCAATAAGTAAAGTTGTATCAATAAATAGAAACATACTAGATCATATGAGATTTACGCAATGAAACATGATTGGTAGGAAGTTGAACAGAGGTTTGAGCTCACACTTAAAATCCGTTTTTTTCAACCTTCTTTCTAACTGCTCAGCCACATTGAGGAAGAAATTAGCAGGGCTATGTTCTCAATACAAGTGTTTTCGTAACCGCAGAATTGAAAGCTGGTGGCCCATGTACCAATTCATATCTATATTATCAATCTCTCTGTCTCTCTCATATTGTGTTGATATCATAGGCTCTACTGATTGTTATTTTATTTGTTTCCTGCTATGGAGACATGTAGCTTTATCTTTAATATCATACTATCAACACTTAAAATAATATTTTATATTTCTCCATAGTATTTATTACTGGTGTTACTATTGGTGATTTAGCAATGTTTAACTTTCTTTTAGTAGTTGTTACTGTTTTTATGATGCTAACTAAAAGCTAAAATAATTTCTATATTAGATTAAAAAGTATATTTGAGGAACATTTAAGGCACAATGAGTTCCTTACAAAGAAGAAATTTTATCCCTTGCCTTTGGGTCATTAAATAGATTGGGATTCGGAGAATTAAGTCATAAGTAATCATGTTATTATTTTGATGTTGCCCCTTTCCTTCCTTACGAAATGGAATACTTTGGTTATCAGAAGCTGCTTTAAGTGTTTTTTTGTGTATATGTCATAATTCAAATAAAAACAGCATTCATGGAGGTTTCCTTCGGAGCCATTGGTAACACACTCCATCGCGGGTCTCTGTCAAGATATCTGAAAACTTTTTCTTGGCGTCTGGCTTTGAACAACGTTTTAGAGTAACAACAAGGCTTCATTGTGCACTGAAATTTCTGTAAGGCAACATTCATTCAAGTGTTGATCTGCATTTCACCGTCCAAGAATAACAACAGTTATTTATATAATTTTATCCATGTTTCTGTTTTTTCCTATCCATTTCACCCTTTCACCCCGCCCCTGCTGAAACACTGTAGCTTGTTTGGGAGGGGTGTGGGGTGCTGTGCAGAGTATATACACATACAGATGTTTTTCTTTTTTTCCCCTCTGGTCTTGCTATGTGAGAGACAGACCAGACCTTTTACTTATTAACAATATTATTTAAAAGTTTGGAATTTAATATCACTTAATATCAGTTCTAAGTAATAGAGTGGGTCTCCATAATGTGGATATGTTTATTGACCAGAAGGTTAGCTTAATTCAAGTTAGGATGACAATGGAGGACCAAAGTCTGTGATAAAATGTGTAGCCCTAAGTGGTTTGATAAAAAGAGATGGTCAACTATTGTAGCTAAAAACCATACGAAAGCTCAACAAATAGATGGGTATTAGTGTGACTCTCCTGGAGTTGAAATATTCTGTGATCTATAAGGGCCACCTAAGTTAATGAAACCATAGGACTTACTGTTTAATTCTTATTGTGAAAACTTTGCCAATGGCTTGAATAGTTATGTGGGATGTGAATGTTCATGTCATATGATAATACATACCACCAAAGCTACCCAACCTGTTTTTTAGGTGAAAGTACACTAAAATGTAACTTAGTTTTATATTAAAGGAAACCCTGTGATCCTCTTAATATAGTTTTAAAATAGTGTACCTATATAACTCTATGTTTAAATAAAATTGTTATAGTTATTATTCCAAGATCCTTTCTATATTCAATGGCAGAGCTAGTAGAAGGGAAGAAAGAGCTCTGATTAAGTCAGAGATCAATATAAAATGCTGTATTTTTGCCCAAAGAGAAGATTGGCTAGCAGAGTAACTTATAACCTGAAGAAGAGCAAGGTGAATCCAGGTCATGGTCATCATTCAAAGACGGCCTTTCAGAGGAATAAAGTTCAAAATTGGATTTGGGTTTGCAGGCAGCTGAGTCATATGGATGGTGTCATTGTGTATCCAGATGTCCATCTACGCAGCTCGTTGTCAGAGGTGCAGGCAGAAAAGACTTTTTCCCTAGTTTAGGAAACTGCCAAAATCTACTCAGGATATCCGGACCTTAGACCAAGAGAAAAGACTTAAGGTACATAGAGTGAGCCAGCAGCAAAGCCTCGGAGGTGAGTTGGACAAACGCTGGTCTAAGCTGAGTTAATGAAATTAGACATAGGGGAGGGCAGCAACTCAATGGTGCTGTGTCACGGTTTGGGTTCCTATAGAAGCGGCCTGAGATCCAGGGGTTTAAGCACCAGTGATTCCTTTGGGAGACAAAGAGAATATTGGTGAAGGAGTAGGGAAGGGGTGCACGGGAGGGAAGGCATGAACAATGGTTATGTTATCAAGACAACTACAATAGTGGGCAACTGAAGCTTAATCCTGTTAGGAAATTCTGAGAAATCAAGTAGCAGATATCTTAGAGTTAGTCTGCCTAGGGGCGAGGGAGCTGGGGTATTTATACATTAAAATACCTAACACTACAAGTGGTGGCTCAGACTCCAGGAGCAAGAGAAGCTACATGTATTAGTCAGAGAAACAGAACCAATAGAATATACATGTGTATGTATGTGTGTGTGTATAATATTACTTGAACGGTATGGTATATGAATGATATCTTAATAGAGATATTTTTAAAAATAATCACATATACAAAAATAGTAGCAGCAGAAACCCAGGTTGCTGCATAGGGAGCAAGGAAAGGAAGAGAGAGAGAGATTATGAGAAATTGGCTCACAGGACTATGGAAGCTGAGAGGTCTCCTGATCTGCAGTCTACAAGCTGGAGGCCCAGAAAAACCAGTGTAGTTCCAGCCTCATCCTGAAGGGCTGAGAACCAGCAGTCCAATCATTTAAGTCCTGGTCTGACTCTGAAGGCCTGACAACCAATAGCTCCAGTGTTTAAGAGCAGGAGATGATGGATGTCCCAGCTCAAGCAGAGAGAACAAATAAGCCCTTTTCTCACCTTTTTGTTCAAGTTGGGCCTTTAACATACGGGATGATGGGGTGATCATTTTTATTCTGTCTACCATTTCAAATTCTAATCTCAGCCAGAATCATCCTTGCAGAGACACCCAGAAATGTTTTACCAGCTATCTAGGCATCCCTTAGCCAAGTCAAGTAGACATGTAAAATTAATTGCAGGCACGGAAATGAAGGAAAGCTCATGCCCTGGTCAGGACTGTCTGGAAGACTGCAAAGTTTAGTCAGCAGCAGAGAGCTGCAGAGAGAACAACTAAATGCAGGAGGGAAAGCAGGAGCTGAGAGTCATCTGCTAAGAAACACCCCCACTTCTTCCTATGCCCACAACCACCACAACAGTAGACATGGAAGAGTCTGCAGGGGCAACAGACAGAAGATGTTAACACGGGTTACTGTAGTTCCAGTCTCCCCTAGAATTTTTCACAAGGACATGGCAAAGTTTCCTGAAGTCAAATGCAATTGCCAGGATGCAACTTAGATCTGAACAAATAGAATGTAACTAGGAGTAAAGAGATCCAGTGTAGAGCCCAAATGCTCCCTTAGCTAGATTTTCTATGTGAAATAAGAATCAATTAGCAAGCTGTAGGTACTAAGAGTATCAATTTTATTTTAAAATAAAATTTTAAAAAATTGCAATAATATTGGTATATGAAAGCCCTGTGTAAATTGTCATACACACGCAAATGTTCATTGCTGGCTGAAAGTAGCATCAAATCTGTTGTCTATATTTATAAGCTAGCTTAAAAAGATAGAGATATTTGAACTTGGCCATGTATTTTTTTCTTGAAACTGATTTATGTATAGAAAAACAGCCTAAGATGAAAAAATAAACTTTAGGTGACCAATTAAATCCAGTAGATTGTCCCATTTTAGTCTGGAATCCTACATCAAAAGTGGAAAACATGCATGCAAACAACATATAGATAAGTAATTTTCAACCAGTGTATATTTTAAAATATGCAGTACCTGTCTATTTAGTCAGGGGTACTGACCTGTTTTTCCTTAGATTGTCAAATGAAAAAATGACAACAGCCAACACAACAATAGCCATCTGGTTTGACTGAATCAAAATTGTATATGTATTTTGTTTGTCAGATGGGCAAAAAATGTAATTTTTTTTTTGGTGTGCTACAGAATTTTAGTAATTAGTTTATATGTGCCCTGAGGTGAAAAAGGTTGAAAATCGCTGCTGTAAATGGTTGAGGAGTGAACAGCCAATTGACTTGAAAACGGTAACTTTTCTTTTTTATAGACTGAGTCATTGTAAAGGTAACTCTAACTTTGAGGACTTTTTCATTTTATATATCTCTGTATTTCAGAATGAAAAATTTTGAAACCAACGATTTAGCGTTTTCTCCTAAGGAAGATTTTGGAGACAACAGTGGGCTTGCTGCGTATGTGGCTAAAGCAATAGACCCATCCATCAGCTGGGAGGATATTAAATGGCTGAGGGAGCTGACATCGCTGCCCATTGTTGCAAAAGGCATTTTGAGAGGTTTGTTTATTTCTCTATTTGACTTCATACTGGTTTTATGATCCTTTGTGGACATGATCACGATGCTTTTAAGGGAAAATAATCAGGAACAATTAACATGGAAATCTAAAGACACATTCCATCTCTCAGTTCTTGTTTTGGTGTTAGGAAATAGATAACATCCTTATTCTTAGGTAATGCACTGAAGGAGAGCAGGACTCCCATGAAGTGCGAAGTTATCCATTTTCAAGCATAGGGATATTGCTGCCTTTATTTGCAGCTGTCACCAAGTTATGGAGCTTGATGAGGTCTAGGTAGAAGGTCTTGCTCTGGCTGAAAGCTGCGGCATTGGCTCTCAGGTCAATGAGAAGCCCCAAGAATGGTATCCTTATAACCAAACTTGATTGAAGAGCCTCTTAATATTTTTCTCCTGTTCCTTCCAAGTACCAATGACTAGGACTGATTTCAGAGCGTGGTGAATCCCATATGACTTCCCTGCAAAGAGTGGTTGACTAGAACATTAAAAACCTCAATTATCAAGTTGTGGGTATTTAGGAACTTGACTACTTCCCCCATATCTGCATGTATTCAATTCTGCAGGGAGGCACAAGTGACTGTAGTAATTTGGAGTGTAAATGTGTTCACCCACAAATACGGTTTCTTGCCTTTGAAAACATATTTTTAGTATGGTTTAACAGATAACTGCCAAAAACATATTATAAACATTAAATGGAAATGTTTAAGTAAGTGACTGGGATGAGAGAATTGTATTAACTTACCTCAGGCTTAACAACAACTTAGAATCAAAACTTTTTTTTATAGGTTTTACTTAAATATGTGTGAATCTCATGACCCCTATTTATAAAGCTCTAAGTATGCCTCTAACTTTATCTTTTTATTCTTATATATGCAGAAATGAAGCTAATAAAAGTAAAAGAATGGGCCCAGTGAAGCTTTCAGGTAGAAGAAATATGTTTAAATCCAGATCTATCTTAATCTGTGCTTTAAAAAAATATTGTTATTCTCTTTCCTGTTGTCTACTGTCCTAGTTCAATTTCTGAGAATTATACTTCAATTAGTATATCCTGGTGTTACAGACACCATTAAACAAGTTTCACTTACTATACTTGCATCCTTAGTATCATCCATGGCTGTTAATGCTATTTCCTGCAGCTACAGTCAGCTGTAGGTCCTGAGAAGATTAACCTGAAGGTTCTGCCTCATCTATTCATTGATCCATTTACTTAGCCCATTCACTCAGTCATTCCTTACATAAATATTTATCATGCTTACTGTGTGATAGAATTTAAAAAACGATAATTTGAGGTCCTTGGCCAAAAGGAGAGCCCATTCTTGTAGGAAACAGATGTATAAACAAGAATTTGGGTGCAGTAAGATGTCACAGGTGCTGGGATAGAAATCTGTGCAGTATAAAAGTGTGTTTAAAATAGTGTAGACAATTACAAGAGTAGGTTAAGAAAGGTTTCATTTCAGAATAAAAGATGATTCTTGAGGAAAAAAAAAGATTACAGCGTCTGAGAACTACTAAAGATCTTGATCAGGGAAGCAAACTCATCAGATTAGCATTTTAGAAAAATCACACTTTGTATAATCGACCTCATGGATGGATATGGCAAAATTGGAGTCAGGAAGCACATTTAAGAAACTGTTGCTGCTCAGGCAAGAGATAATTTTGGCTGACCTGAGGGAAGTAAGAGAGTGTATTGAATTAGAAAATTGGCGTAGTTTCCAGCATTTAATTCACTCTCATCACAGAGGTGGCCTAGAGCAACTGTCTTAAAGACACCAAAAAAGAACAAAATTTTAGCATAGTCCCATATTTGTCCATGTACAGTGTGGAACAAATATAAAAATGAGGTTATTTAATTTTTAAACTAACTTTCAATGTAAGATTCCCAATATATATCATTTTCTACAACTTTGCCCTCTAGGAGATGATGGAAATCTATTGAATTAGATACTACTATTATGTGTTATGTGTTTTATGTTGAAAAATGTTTTGGCCTCTAGATTTCTGTGGTCACCTTAGCCTAGGGCCACCACCATCACCTCTTTTCTTCTCGTCCATATGGACCGTGTGACTGGTTTCCTCCTATTTTTGTAATGTTTTGCACATGGTAGACAGCCCAAATGTTTACTCAATATACATTTGGGTAAAATCCTCAGTGGAAACTATATGAGTTTATAAATTACAGAGAACTCAATAGCGAAAGAAAGAGAGATGGGACATTTGGCATTGAAAGGAAATAACTTATTTATACACATATAGTTTACATTGTCTTGTTTCTCTGTAACTATTTATTTCATTTATTTAACAAACAAGAATCATGTCTAGGATCACTACTGCACCAAGTCAGTGCACATGCTCAGTGGGGGTGTGGGGGAGGGAGCCGGGGGGTGGCAGTGTCAGTTCTGGGAAACCAAGCTCTCACTGTTTCACGGATCTCCATCCAGAAGTCTCACAGATTGACTGAAAACCACCCATCCTCTTTCATTTTCCTTTTACCAGAAACATGCAGATTATGTTCACAGGCACAGAAAATCACAGGCAACTGGCAAGATATCAATGAAATATTCCCCCTTACCGCCATTTTAAGAATTGCATTTTAATGAATGCAAATTGGAGATCAAGATGTAATCTCTTGCTGTGGTTAAACTCTGCCCTTGGAAAACTTTAACACAAACTCCAAGCATGTATTTGAGACAGGATTTGGTCTTTGCCAGAACTCAGGCTAATGAACAAATGGCTTTATGAGCAAAAGCATAATGCTTTTTAGAACTTTCTTATTTTTTAATTAAAAAACTTTTAAAAATGAAATTGTCTTACTTCCAGAGTGGCCTTTTGTTTTGCAAAAACTGTTCTCTAACTACCTCTTTTTCTATATCCAGTTGCTTTCCAGACACTCTCAAAAAACATCCACTCAAATGTTACCAGGTTGTGTTTTAGACTGCTGCCACGCATCTAGTATTTACTTACTGAACTCCCATAAGGTAGCATAGAGTCCTGGGTCAAAAGCTCCAAGGGCTTGCGGGTAAATCTTGAGTGTTTACATTTCGTTTTAGTATTTTAGAATAAATACGAAATAATATATTAATAAGAGAGTAAACCCTGCTATTCTCTATTGGCTATTCATTATATTTGTCAATTAAAGTAGTGACTGACAAATTAACAAATGTGGGATACCATATTAGTAAACTCTAAAGATTAATGTGAAACCAAAGATTCATGAACAGTTTCCTAAAATGGAACATTCTGACCCTCTCATTAAGGCAACATTATTCTCTTTCTAAGTTAATATAAAATGTGAAACTGTGGACAATGTTTCATTAGTGGCTACAAAAGGGGCTCATATCTCTTCACAGATTATTCTTTCTTTCTTTGCTAGATATTCATGATCTACCTTCTGAACAAACTATTTACTGCATTCCCAACACTGCCTAGAAAAAATGGGAACTCACTTGGAAAGATAGAAAATAAACTATTATTTAAGTAACACTTCAAATGAAAGGCAGTTTAAAATCTTAATCTTTACTAGAATGAAAATTTTATTGTTATAAACAAAACTCAGAGTTGCCAAAGCACCCAGCAAGTGAATCTTTCTCTGCCTATTCACCTTTTTAATTTATACTTCCCACACCAGACAATGATAATAATAGTTAATA
The DNA here is from genome assembly GCF_021234165.1 of Pteronotus mesoamericanus. NCBI lineage: Eukaryota > Metazoa > Chordata > Mammalia > Chiroptera > Mormoopidae > Pteronotus > Pteronotus mesoamericanus. Next base: position 26,818,288 of record NW_026555105.1, on the reverse strand, counting down.
TTTATCTGATGTTACTCTAAGTACTTATTCAACTAATTTAATCCACAAAACAATCTTATATGGATTATTATCCTGATTTAGTGCATTAGAACACTGATGTGCAAAGTGAAGTAACATGCCACTTATATAACAAACAGATAAGGGATTCAAATCTATGTGATCTGACTACTAAGCCAAAGCAGTCACTTTTTTATACAGTGTAGGATCTCTTTATTGATAATATTCAATTTCTCAGAACACAGGTTGCAGCTACATAGTGGCAGACATCTGAATATAAATTGGAGGACTGTATACATCCTCAATCATGAGGTTCATAAATATTATAGTTCATACATTTTGACTTTTTTTTTACTTGTGATTTAATGTTTTAATAATGGAAATCATATACACAATTAGATAACCAGAGCAGACCACACTAGTTTTAAATATATTTTATATTATTTGTTAAGGTTAATTATGTATTTACCCAGGCTTTTAAAAAAATACAACATGATATCTCTTTATTAGAATAGGTAAACTGAGGCAAACATTAAGGCTGATCTGTCCAATATGGCAGCCACTTGCCAAATGTGGCTAAGTTAATTAATGTTAACATAAAAGTACAGTCCCAGTTACTCCATAACACTGCCACATTTCCATTATGTAATAGGTGCATGTGGCTAATGGCTACTGTGTGTGGAACTGGGCAGATCTGGAACATTTACATCATCAGAGAAAGTTCTATTGCATGTGATTTTATTAAGGCTCTATCTTTAGAGAACCATTTTCTAAACATTTCAAATAATAGTGTACATATTTGGATTCTGGTTCAAAATGTTGGACTAAGTACATATGTAGTCTCTTATCAAACCTAAGACTCTACTGAAATTGAAGTACAGAAATCCAAAAAAACATAAGACTTATGACAGCAAAGTGAAGGAAGCTGAAGGGCACAAACAGCAGAGAAATCTCAAGAACTGTATTAAAGAAATAAAATGTAAGAGAGAGAGTTGATAGGAGGCATGGGAAATAAAGTATAATGGGGTACCTGACAGTTTCTATGTGTCTAATCTGAAAGTGTGACAGAGATGGGGAATAAGAAGTGGAGACTGAAAGCAAAAGGATTCATTAGAACTATGCTTGTGAAACTACTGCACCAGTCAGCAATCCTGTCTCCCTCCTTTACCTTTTGTGGGCAACTTAGCATATAGTAGTTTGATCCTTTCTAAGGAAATGAATGGATGGCTGAGATAACCTATGGGTAGATAACATTTACAACATGACATGATGCTATCCTCATTCTGACACTCGTGGAATTTACAGTCCAGTAGCCCCATAGTTAACATTCCTTGCCTTGACCCACATGAAATGCTCCAAAAAAGAATTTCTACTCCAGGCTAAGACTTGGTAAAAATTAAAATGACTTATGAAATAGCCCAGGAAGCCCATAGCAGCTCCCCAACCTTTCTCCTTTAAATATTAATGAAAAATTTAGCATCATGAGGCATATCTGGAACACCAAAACATAAAAGACCAAGATAAATCTACAGAAAAGTTGGTCCTAGAAGAAAGAGATAAAATAAGAAAAATAAATTTTAAAATTCCAAATGATAAACTAAGAGACGTTGAAAATATACCTAAATAAGAAAAATCTGCTATGAAAATAAAACCAGAATGTAAAAAGAAATTATGAAATATTTTAAAAATATGATTTCTGGAATTAAAAATGAAATTATTGATTGAACAGTAGAGTCAATGACATTTCCCAAAATGTCAAATAACAAGAAGATAAATTGAAGGAAAACATGATTAAATGAAGGAAAGGATTGAAAACCCTTTAAAATGTCCATGTTCAACTGACAAAGTCTTCATATAAAAAAGCAAGAGAGGCAGGGAGGAAATTACTAAAGAAAGACAATGCTCGAATGCTGGAGACATAGAGCACTGCACTGGGAGAACAAACACAGCTTATTATATCTCTTATGAAATATTAAGAGGAAAAAATGTGTGTAAAGAGAGAACAAACATAGGTTACTCATAAAGGAATGGGAATCAAACTGCCTTCAAACTTCTTGTCAACAACAGAAGGCACTAGAAGACAAAGGAGCAATGTCTTCAAAATTATAAGGAAAAAGATTTTTCAGTGTAGAATATTGTGCCTAATTCGATTATTCAAACACAGAGAAGTTATTTAAGAAGTAAATTTAGCTTCTTCTTCTTCTTTTTTTTTTTGGAAGTTTCAAAGGAATGTATGACAAATGAGAAAATAAGCCAAATGAATGCATAAACTTGACAACAAGCGAGTCAACCCCAAGAGCATGGGAGCAATCCTATAGGATGACAGGGGGTGGCAGGCAGAGTCACCAGTGCAGGACAGAGCAGGGAGGCCAAGGGCTCAGGAAGTGTCTTGGGGGAAAATAAGTCGGTTTAAATAGGTTAGATAGAGTAACTGAAAGGCTTCAAGACCTTGAGGATACTCTAAAGTCTCATGATAAATGGAGGAAAAAAAGAAAAGAACGGCAATTAGAAATCTAGGAAAACAAAGATTTGTAATAAAACACACATGGTCCAAATATGAAGCAACATTAAAATGTAAAATATGAATCAGTCATTAAGTCTGGGAGAAAAGTCATCTTTCCATCTTGAGGCTAAAGCCTTCTCTGTATCAGGGACTCGGCAGTTGCCAGTGAGATGTCACAAGATGTAATGTGTGCTTGGATGGAAACAGACAGCCAGAGCAGTCCCATGGAAACATTAGAGTTTATATTTAACATGAATAAATATAGAGTATCAATCATTTATCAAGTATATGACACAATGCATAACAATTCAGGCTTACAAGCAAATGACATACAAAGTAGTTAGTAAGCACTGACGTTTGTATATCAGAACACCTTTCGTACTATTCTGTTGCATTTTAGGGGTTGTTGCAGCGTTACTTAAAGGTGGATTCTGACAATAGCTACTGCAATATGATGACATGATATCTTAGCTTGGCTCCCATAACAAAATACAATAGATTGGGTGGCTGAAACAACAAGAATCCATTTTCTCATAATTTGGGAGGCCAGAAGTCTGAGATTAGGCTTCCACTGTGCTCATTTTCTGGTGCAGGGTCTTTCCTTGGGTTGCAGAGGCCACCTTTTCACTGTATGCTCATATGGCCTCTTTGTGGGGATAGAGGTGGCAGTGGGGAGCAAGCTCTCCGGCATCTTCTTCTAAGGGTACTAATACCACCATGAGGGCCTCATCTTCATGACTTCATCTAACCTTACGTATTTCCCAAATACTATCACATTGCAACTTAGGGCTTCAACAAAGGATTTGGCGGGGAGGGGGGCACAAACATTCAGTCCATAAAGAATGGTTTTAACATTTTCATATATCTATAATTTTAGGAGAAAAATAATACTAGCATCATTTAAAAATATGGGAATACTTAAAAACTAGTATTCTATGAAACAGAGTTTGGAAATGGTGTTTTAGCATAAAATTGGAAAATAATCAGAATTACAGCTTCTCCTCTGAACCTTTTAAAATTATTCTTAATTAGGTCTCCCTTTGATCTCCATTGTTGAATTAATAAATTTGTAAAATATTCCATATCCATCTACTTAAGTTCCCAAAATATGATTTTCATTACAACCTTGGACCAACTATTTTTGTTAAACTTGAGAACTAGAATTACTTTCATTATTATGTTACCAAATGGTTTGTTATTGGGAACATGCTGAGAACAATAGTTTAAAATATAAAATATTAAACAATATGTTGGAAACTGACTTAAGTGAATGTTAATCGCTTTATTTTTAGAAATCAATATATTTTGAAGCTTGATTAGAGATGTAGGATGTAGTTTTAATATTAGATTTTGATATACTTCAATAGGCAAATACATCTGATGATAGAACAATATAAATTAAAATAATTAGAATGTCTTTGAATTAGATGTATTCCTTACCTGTTATACCTAAAGTGTTTGCCACATATATGTTCTTTTATGCTATCCAAATTGTAGAGGGGTAATTCTGCTAACTTCTATGATCTTATTAATAATAATAAAACATACTTAGCAGGAACACTTCCTTATAAACAAATTTAATTGCATGTCAATTTACTATCCATTGATAATTTTATTTTATAACTACATTGTTACAACTGCTAATTTTTTTTGACCAAGATAGATCTGTTATTCTAGATCTAACTGTTGGATGTACATATTTCTATGCTGAAGGTTCCTACTAAGGTATATGTTTGAGGTCAGGTTCCCTTTGACTGGGATACTTTGACCTCTAAACCCAAGCCTTCTGTTAATTAGACTTTTCTTATAATAGTTGTCTTGCTCTTTCTAGGAGATGATGCCAGGGAGGCAGTTAAGCACGGTTTAGATGGGATCTTGGTGTCAAATCATGGAGCTCGACAACTCGATGGGGTGCCAGCCACTGTGAGTTGCATCAAATGCTGAGATTTCTTTTTGGGATTCTCATTTCCATCACAGTTTTATCTCTGTATGTGCTTCTTCTCTGCATATGCTTTTGTGTGAATGCTTAAGGTAAAATATATGAATATATGAGATCTCAGATTTTAAGCTTAGCAGCGCATAACTACCTAAGTTAGATTATTGATTAGTCCTCACACATATTTACCAACTTAAAAAGTTAAATAATAAGTCATTTGTGGGCAGGGATTATTCTTGTATTCACATGTGCACTGATAAGTATAAAGTAAAGGGAAGTATGAAAGAAATAATTGTGCCATAAAAGTCCAAAGAAGAGGAGCTAACAGACAGTTGCAGTAATTACAAAAGGCTTTGGTGGAGTTTGATATCACTGGTGCAGCTGTGGCAAGAGGTCAGGGGAAGGGAAAGCCTGCACTTGCCTGTGGATGTGGGGGTTGACAAGCTGTAGGGAGATGATGGATGGCTGGGGCAGGGGATGGAAATTGTATGGCCCAGGTGAGGGGAGGTAGGTTGCAACCCAGATCAGTTCATCAGAATCTCTGGGGGTCAAGGGGAGAAGCACCAGTAATTTGTAAAGCTACCCAGGAGATTCCAAAGCACATCTATGGTTTTTATTCTATCCACACTGTGCTGGGCAAAGCAGAGTCAAAAATCTAGATATAAAAGTAAACTAAACTGGCTGGCGAGGTACAGTACTGAGTTAAAAACTATAAGGGAGAGCAGTTAATCCCAAAACCAACAGAAGCTCTGGGGCAGATTTTAAGATCAAGGATTAGGGGTCCAGAGATAGAGCAAAGTCATGGAGACAGACGCATATCCAGGAGTGGATTTCAGGGCTCCATGATCCAGAATGGGGGCAGGAGCAGCAGGGAGGCCAGCGTATTAAAAAGTAGTTCTCTTCCATGCTATCCATTTGTGAGGACTCTGCCAAGATTCTTTTGGGTGAAGTGATGGTTTTGCCATTTCCTTTCACCTTTGCTCTGTCCCCATGTGGACCCCTGTTTTTACAGATGTAAGCCTACATGTGGAATGGGAAAAAATGGGATGTGTTTGGGGAATAATTCCAAGTAATCCATTTTGTTTTCAGTGTCTGGTAGGGGTGGGGTGGTGCGGGGAAATATGGTATGCCTTCCTGGACAGGTAAGGGAGGAGGTTCTTGAATATGATGAGTCATTGGATATACAATGGGAGCACCTTGATGTAGCAGCAATGAATCTTATACATTGGATTTTGGCATGTAGGAGGCATGCCTCCTCTCAGTTAGCCTGCCTGGAGAATTATGATAGCTGAAGAAAGAGAGAAGGGCCTCACTTGTGACAGGGAAGAGGGAATCAATTTCCACTCCAACACTTAGTTTTATCATCTTTTAATGTTTAAACGTCATTTTGATTATATATTTGGTGCCCTTAAACTTCAGCATCCTATAATCCAATTTATTTTAGGCAAATTAAACTGCCATCATATGAAAACACTAAAAAAATATATTTACCAAACAATGTGGATGGACTTTCCAGACTGTCACCTCTGAACTAGACTACCATATATATTTTCCCCTTTTGATCAGAATCATTGTCATAGTTATTATAATGAATGGTTGTCATTGGTATGATCAGTTGAATTTATTCAAACTGGAAAGTAGAGTAGATCAAATAATTTAGTCACGTAGGAGTGGATTATTGTTCTACTGAAGTAGCAGGTTGATTTAGCTTAATCCATAGACAGTTGTGTAGGTCTTAGAGGAGACTAAATGAATATAAAGAAATATTGGGTGCACATGTCTGTATTCACAATTACTCTTAAAGTACTAATGGTAGGAATGAACCAAATCTTTGCACACTGTAGGATTACACTGTCAATTTATTTATTTTAATTTTTAGAGGGTAATCAACTTTTTTATATATTTATTTTAGAGAGAAAGAGGTAGGCAAGAGAGGGAGAGACATTGATTTTTATTGTTCCATTTATTTATGCATTCATTAATTGATTCTTCTAAGTGCCCTGATCAAGGACAAATCCACAACCTTGGCTTATTATGATGACACTCCAAGCAACTGAGCTACTGGCCAACGCTTATACTGTCCATTTAAATCATAAAACTGAACACTTTCTGCCCCTTCCAATTCAACCTTCCTTATAGAGACCATATTTTTAGGTGATATTAAATGTTGCCCGTGGATAAATAGAGGTGGGGAGTGAAGAACCTCCTCTGTGCAGGGAGAAAAAGTTGGTCACAGCTCCTGGCTTTTTTGCAGATTTATGCCTCTCTCATGTATGAAGACACAGACTTAGTGTGCGGGCCAAATTAAGTTTGTTTTCTAAAAATAAAATCTAAATCTACTGAAATCAAATCTAACTTGATTTTAAGGGGAAAAATATCTAAATGGTGTGGTTTATTGCACTCTGGCTGAGGGGATATGGAAACTTATCTAAAAGGGCTTTTTGAGCTGTGGTCTCAGAGACTTTTAAGAAAACAATGACCCTCCCCTTCACATGCTGTGTGCAAGAGAGGAGACTCTTGCTTGAGTTTTGCCTCATATGTTAGAGTGAATTTAAGGCCCATGACGGTGAGAGAAAAGTGAAAAAGGATTCGGTTTACATGATGATGTTTTTCCTTCAATATGTGGGTTTTGACGTAAGTGGCAAAAGGCCTGAAGGCGGCTGTGGTGTAAAACTTTTCAGTAGATACACAGAAAGATTTGCTGTCCTGCAGATTCTGTAACATCATAAGTCAAAGCCAAAGAGGCAGAGTGATGTCATCGGAGTAACACTGAAATAGGAGTCCACAGTCTAGGGTTCAAGTCCTTGTCTTGTTTCTTTTAAGAGATGAGACGTGGGTGAGCAAGTTGCTTAAGCTTTTCAGTCTGAGCTTCTTCACAGTGTTGTATTGGTTGTAAAAACAAAGCAGGGACTATATGACTTGTTAATTTCTATAAATCAAAGAGTTTCCCTTAGATGAGGAAATAACTTATCACTAGGAGTCTTATTTTAGATCTTACTGCCATGCTATTGAGAATGCCTGCCAGACCACTACTATACCCAAAGCAGAGTTAAAAATTACATTTATGTCAAGGCCCTTACCCTCAAAGAAATAATATGACCAACATCAACCTTGAAGTAATTAGAGAGTAATATAGAATCAAATCTATTTCCAAAATCTGTGGTACTGAACGTCTCAAACTGGGTTCTAAACACAGGTTCTCTGAAACCTTTGAATCATAGCAGAATATTTTTTTCACTTATTTTCGATGCTAACTGGACTCGCACTAATTTTAGCTTAAAATGTCATTTTTTTTTCCAGTGAAAATTCTTAAATGCAGAACATTTTCATAAAATTATTATTTGGGTTACTAAGTCAAGTGTTCCCAAAATTGAGTCCTAGAGCATCTTCTATGAGATCTAAGAGATTTTATTTTTCCTTTTACAAGGGATCCATGCCATTCTGCCTTTGAGAAACACTTGATGTATCAGTTAGTTTTTGCTGTGTAACAAACCACTTTGAAACTTACTAGCCCATATTCAATAGCCATCTATGTATGTCACAATTTTGTGAGTTGGCAATTTGGCCTGAGTTTAACTGGGAGGCTTTTTCTGGTCTTGGCTGGGCTTACTCAAATGCATCTGTGGTCCACTGCTGGGTCTACTTAGACAGGCTGGTATAGGATGACCTCAGCTAGGACAGCTCTTCATTGTTGCAGACCTGGCATGTCAGCTGGCCTGGTTCTTATGAAGGAGCTGACTTTCTAGAGATTAAGCCAAGCATGCAAGGTCTCTTGGGATCCAGACTTAGAACAGACACATTGTTGCTTATTTCACATCTGTGTTGGTCAAGGGGTGAGGAGATAGACTCTTTCAGCCACATTTCTTTCCTATGATAGGAGGAACTGAAATGTCATATTACAAGGAAATTAAGATAGGAAGGGAAATAACTGCAGCCATTTTTGCAATTGCAAACAATCAGGGCTTGCCAAAATGGGCCAGTGCTTTTCTAAGTGGGATTAGTAGAAGCTCCCTAGGGATGCCTGGTGAAGTGTGATGGGCAAGACTGAGAGTCAGAGAAGGATTTATGGGCAGTGGCCTGGACTCTGTCTACTTTGCTTTTAACTAAAGCAATTGTGGTTTTATTTGCTTTTATGTATGTTCAATTGCTTTGGTTTGAAACTTTTATAAGGTTCCATGCCTAAAATGTCAGAAAGTAGGAATATAATAATGGATGCTCCAGGGAAGTAGGAAGGGGAGAGCTCTCTGTGAGTGGAGGTTTGGGAGGACAGGGAGTGTCCTGGAAGAGTAAGACCTGAGCAGGAATGGGAAAGAGGAATCTCTGTGAGCTGGATCCATGTGGGATTCTTGCATCTCTGACGTTTTATTTTCTGATCTTTGAAACCACCCAGCATAGTGACTTGAATATATCAGGTCCTTGGTGAGTGGATGGATGAATGAGCAACAGAATACGGGGATCTTACCATATTTTTCTATATATTAACCCCACTGGAGTTAAGCCTACAACTAGTTGTTTAAAGAGCCAGTAAGGAAAGAAAAGCTGAAATGAATAGTCTCTTAGGTGGGTAGCAAGCTGAAAAGCAGGCAGCATAAAACAATTGATTTGGTATTTACTTATTTAATCTCCTCTGCTCAGAATTATTTTGTGAAATACATACCTATCAAAACTGCACTAACGGGGAGAGAAAAAGAGGCAGCAGGGAGAGGGGAAGGATAGAAATCCTCAGCAGCAAGTAGAACATCCTTGTCCACAGACACATGAAACAACCAATCTGGGTCCCCTTTTATATCCCAGGATTCACACTGTAAGTATCCTTAACAGTTTCCTTTTAGGCCAGTTTGGGAATGGAAATAACCTAAAGAGACTTGATTTGCATGACATTGAAAATGTGTATTGAACCCAAACTAGCCAGTATTTTTCTTTGGTTCTGGTTTCAAATAGGGAAATATGCTTAATTATAGCTTGCATCATCCCTTGGAAATTGTAGCACTTATATGTTGATGTAACTTGCCTGCCTGTAAAAGGAGGACTATGTATAGGTAAAGGGGCATATGTAAATGGATCCAGAGCATGTTTGGCAAGTCAGAAAAGCCAAAAGGAAAAAGGGGAAAATCACATTACTTGCCAAACATTTAGGGGCTGCATGCCAAATGTTGCCTTCACTTCCTCCAAATCTGTTGCTGGGCTTGGTCTTCAGCCTTTTACATAAAACTCTTTTAAAGTTTAGCCTCTAAAATTTTAGGGGCAAAGAGGGAAAGCCTTTGAGTGATTTCAGCATTAATTATTTTGTGAAAAACTGCATTTGAATGTGTGGTAGCTTTTTCAGCATGCGTTTTAAATGGGAATTGGATTTAATTTTAGATTTAAATATGTTGTTATGAATGTGACTAATTTCTACAGATTTTGACCTACAGATCACCTCGGGAATTGCTTTCATCCTCAAGTGCAAAGATTTACATCAAAGTAGCCGATTGTATCAGCAATTAGCTATTAACTATGTTGGCTATTAGCCAATTGTATTCACTATTGCCACATTACGGTATAAAACAAGATTCCAACCTCAGTGATTTAAATCAACAGTAATTTATTTCCATGAAACTCTGTGTGAACTGCAGGACTGCTGATACGGACTTGGTTCTGGTGAGGTGGCTGTGCTCCCAGTCTCAGGTCCAGCTGGACTTGGCTAGGCTAGCTCTGCTTCCCGAATATTTATCCTGGGGCCTCGCTCAAGGGGAAGCTTCGCACAGGGATGTTCCTCTCATGGCACAGGTGCGAGAGAGAGAGAGGTGAGACCCATGACACTCTGCCACTTCTGCTCACATGTTATTGGCCAAAAGAGGTTGCAGGGCCAAGGCCAATGTCAAGGACTGGGCAAATGCACTTTTTTCTTAAAGCAGGAAACTACAAAGTTGCCTTGAAAAATAAGTGGGTTCAGAGTGGTGTGAACAAGATCTTGTGAGGATCTTGTGTTTTCTAATGATGATGTAAACCCATCATCAGTTGCCAGAGAAGATGAGGACCTTCAAGGAACATGTGGTCATATTCCTTTAAAACAAGAAAAATATTTACATGGAGAGCTGGTGGCAAAGTGTGTCGGACAGGGAAATCAGAAACTAAGTTTTTCACCTAGCCATGTTTGCATTTTTATATACAGCTACCATCTGAATATGAATTTTAGCAACTGATTATCAATGAGTAAATAATACTCAGGATAATTTTTAAGAGCAAAATACTTCATTTACTTTTATGTATTTTATAAAGTATAGCTATAAAAGGTCATTAAGTTTTAAAAAATTGTGTTTACATTTTGAAAGATCATGATCTTTGGATTTGAATATCAGGAGCAGAAACTATATTCTGAGCACTGAAAGAAAAATAAACCATTCAATTCCAAGTTTAATCCCCTCGCCCCCAGCATTTGCTCCTTTTTTTTTTTTTTATTAAATTCCAGGAGGGATTTACTGTTGATTACAAATCTACTTAGCTTATTTTACACTGAGCTGTAGTCAGATGGTCAGCGGGCTGTGGAGGTCGATTTGGGTAACAATTTATCAGGCAGAGTGTCGTCACATTGTTGACCTCTCCTTTTTGCAGATTGATGCTCTCCCAGAAATTGTGGAGGCCGTGGAAGGGAAGGTGGAAGTCTTTCTGGATGGGGGTGTTCGGAAAGGCACTGATGTGCTGAAAGCTCTGGCCCTGGGAGCCAAGGCTGTGTTTGTGGGGAGACCCATCATCTGGGGCTTGGCCTCCCAGGTAATTGGAAAACAAATACATACATACATACATACATACATACATACATATATACATAAAGGAGGATAACTTGACAGTGAAATGAATACATGAAACAAGTCAGAATGCCTTACCTAAAAGATCTGTCCCTTTCATATGCTTAGGGAGAGAAAGGTGTTCAAGATGTCCTTGAGATACTAAAAGAAGAATTCCGGTTGGCCATGGCTCTGAGTGGTAAGACTTGTCATTGCAATTTACAGCTTTCTTTTCTTCCAGTGGTCATTAAGCCAGGCTCCTTGGTGGGGAGAAGTATATTTGAGGGGGAAGAAGATGGAATCATTTGGGGGTGTAATTAAGTTTACACTCCTACATTTACAGCTCCAGTGCCAGCACCCTCTGAATGGAGGAACTCTGTGTGCAAAGTCTGTAACACCCACTTGGCCTCTATCTTTGAAAGTCTTCCCAGGATATTTTGTAATGACGAGTACCTTAAGGGCGAATGCTACATTATACTCTTCCTCTCTCATAACACATGAACCATAAATCTAACTGGTTAGCCAATATCTCTCTACTTGGATGTCTAAGTGGCATCTCAGATTCTACCTGTTCGAAACTAAACTGCTGACTTTTCCTGTTACGCCTGGTTTACCTGCAGATTTTCCAATCTCGGTTCATGTTAACACCATTGTTTCAGGTGCTCAGATAAAAAATCTTGAGTCCTTCTTGACTTGTCTTCTTCCTCACACCCTTACATCCACAGAGGCTCTATCTGCATAATGCAATCAGAATCTGACCTCACCTACCACCTCCACTGCCACCACTGTGGTCAGAGCCATCTGCATCTCTCTTCACCTTGAATATCGCAATAGTCTCTCTGTGTATCCTTCTCATCATCTCTCTTCCCTCAAGTATTACAGGTCTGTCTGTTCTTACCTACCTCCTCCTCCCAGCCCATTCAGCATAATCTTTTACACATTATTTCAGATCACATCACTCTTGCTATCAGAATCCTCAAGTGGCTCTGAGTTTACTCAGACTAAAGGCCAAAGGGCTTACAATGTAGTACAAAGCCTTGTGTGGTTTGACCTTTGTCACTCCTCTGACCTCAACTACTACTGTCACCGTCACTTATTCCACCCAGGCTCCATTTATCTCCCTGCTGTTTCTTGACTATGCCACACATGTTTTAACCTTAGAGCTCTTCCCCCAGATATCTACAGGATAATTCCCGGACATCCTTAAAGTCACACCTACATTGCACTTTCTCAAAAGGTTCCATCCTGACTACCCTGTTTAAAATGGCAATTTGTTCTCCATTTACCCACTCAACTTCCAGTTTTCTTTTCCTATTATTATTTCATTCTTTTACCATAGCACCGATCACCTTCTATAGATCATCTGTCACATGCTTTACTTTTAAAATTATATGCATTATGTATTATCTCTTTCCTCTCTAGACTATAAGAAGCACAAGGCAGAGATCTTGGTCTGTTGTCTTCGCTGCAGTGTTTCTAGTGTCTAGAGCAGTGCCTGACACGTATACAATGTTTGCAGAATGAATGAACAAATAAATTATTATTTACCATTATCACTAGTAGCTGTTTTGAATTTTACTCAGATGGACCATTAGATGCAAAGAATAACCTTGAGTTAATTATCAACTCCCCCACTTTTGAAGGTAATGAGGGTTTCCTTTTCTGTGATCCATATCATTCAGATTTTCCCCATAGAATAAAATTCCCAAGATCAATGGTCTACTCACTCTGCCAAGCCTGTGTGGACACAGGCTGAGTGAGAAGAATACTGTTCTGTGAATCCTCACTACGCATTTTTAATTTGCTACAGACATATCCTAAAAGAGAGCTTTCAGCCACCGACTCTCTATTAAATGTGGCAGAAAGAATATACTCTTTGTGTTAATAAAAATATGTGCCAGTCATTTTGTGTTAAGGACTGTTTAGGTAATAAAAATGGTCTCATGCCACATAAGATTTGGCAAGGCTACCGTGAATCATAAACCTTACATTTGTCAAGTTTTACATTCCTTGGGAAAACGATTACCTGCCTGATTATTATTGCATTCATTTCATATTAAATGTATGCATTATTTTTTCAGGGTGCCAGAATGTGAAAGTCATCGACAAGACATTGGTGAGGAAAAATCCTTTGGCCCTTTCCAAGATCTGACAGTGCACAATATTTTCCCATCTGTATTATTTTTTTTCAGCATGTATTACTTGACAAAGAGACACTGTGCAAAGGGTGACCACAGCCTGTAATTCCCCACTTCGATACAAAGGGTGTCGTTCTTCTCCAACAAAATAGCAATCCCTTTTAGTTCATTGCTTTTGACTTTTCAATGGGTGTCCTAGGAACCTTTTAGAAAGAAATGGACTTGCATCCTGGAAATATATTAACTGTTAAAAAGAAAACATTGAAAATGTGTTTAGACAACGTCATCTTTTGGCAGGCTAAAGTGCTGAGAAACAAAAGATATCCTCTGGTCAAATTGAAGGTAGCTAAGGCTGAGGTGAAAAGATAATGATCTCACTGTTTATTAACCTCCATTGTGTTTGTATTTCCTTAAGACAATGTTCTTAAATTGTAAGCTCAGGTTCAAAAGGATGAACATGCCTGGCAAAATGGGAGACTTGGATCTGTACCACTGAGCGGGTAGCACTTGACGGAATTGGGATGAGTTGGTGGGAATTTGTGATTTTCTAGATACTGTTTAATACCCTGAGCTATGCTACTGCTTTGAATGTGGTTTTCCATTCACATATTTTGTGCCTGAATACAGCTGAATATATTGTGATATATATTGTTTTTTAACCAGAAAGAAATAAACTATTAGCTTGAAAAGAATGTATCTGGTCATTTGTAACAAAATGGAATTCAAACATTTTAATCTCTGAATTCTAATTAGCTTCCTGTTCCCCCAGGCAAACCCCATTAATTCTCATACCTCCTAGTTCTTCTTCTCTATTCTTTTGCTTCTTTGCATGGACAGCCATGTGCAGAGTCAGCTACATTATTTGTGCAGATCACACCCAAAGAAAATGTCAGCCCCTTGTTCAAAAAGCAGGAAAAAACCTTTTTCCCCCCCAGTTTTTCTTTTATTTGCTATTCAGTGTCACTCACACACTACACAGGGCATGTGTAGACCCTCACTGGTGCCTGAGACATCATCCTGTGACCAGCCGCTAACTCTTCAGTGTCCAGGTCCAAGGCTCGTGGGGTGGAGGGTGGCCCTGTTACTGGGAAGGTGGGTGAGCCAGTAGTCAAGGACTTGTTCATGGGAGGTGGGGAGATAGCAGGAGATGAGACAATGTGTGATTCTAGGCTTCAAGCCCCCTTTGGCCTTTTCTTATAAAACATGAACTCAAACATGAAATTATTAAGAATTTCAAGCCAACAACCACAGAATGTTGAACCCAAGCATGAGGCCCCCTTCTGAGTGTGGAGTCCTGTTCAAATTCACTGGTTGCATGTCCACTGTGCCGTGGTCATGTGACTTTTAGGTTTATTCCCAAACCAGTCATATGATAGATTGTAAGTGAACTTGATAGCCAGTGTAATTTTGAAATTGATTTTTTACCATCTCCTTGGTTGTTCAATCACTGAGAAGTACTGAGTGCAACAACTGAAAAAGAACCCACCATAAAATAGGATTGTTATATATATTTTGTGTTGTTGTTTTATTGTTTAATTATTAAGGATCTCTAAGTGTCTCTCCTTCTCTCTCTTCCCCCTTGCTCCTCTTCCTTTAAGTGCAGAGGGCTTCCTAAATATTATGATAAAAACATTGATCTTTTGTTCTGAAATTATATATAGTTCTTCTTCTGATAAAGAATAGTTTAGCTGTAGTCTGGTAGCTCAGTCAGAGTGTTGTCCAGATAGGACAAAGTTGCAGGTTCAACCCCTGGCCAGGGCGCATACAAGAATCAATGAATGAATGCATAAATAAGTGGAACAACAAATCAAAGAACTATGCTAAATGAAGTAAACCAGTTGGAGAAAGACAAATACCATATGCTTTCACTTACATGCAGAATCTAATAAAAAAAATAAACAAACAAAATAGAAATAGACTCGCAGATACAGAGAACAGACTGACAGCTATCAGAGGGGAGAGGTGTTGAGGAGGCTAGATGAGAAGGAGAAGGGATTAGTGAAAAAACCCAAACAAACCCTCATAGACATAGACGACAGTATGGTGATTACCAGAGGGAAAGAATGATGGGGGCACGTAGAAGAGGGTAAGGGGGGATGAATGGTGTTGTAAGGAGACCTGACTTTGGGTAATAAACACACAATATAGCACAATACAGATGATGTATTATAGAATTGTACACTTGAAACCTATATAATTTTATTAACTAGTATCACCCCAATAAATTCAACAAAAATTTAAAAAAGTCAGGTTTGCTAAGCAGATCATATCATATAACGAGGTGGCTATTTGATGTGAGACAGGCCCCACCTACGAAGGCAACCTTGTCTTTACAAAAAAAATTCTTTTTGTTGAATTTTATTTCTCATTGAGATACGAACTGCTTCCATTGAGGCAGACGCGTAAAATGCTCAAACCTCACTGTTGGGGTTGATACATCTTACATATGCACCCATGAACAACTGCCACTCAGATACAGACCTGGAACATTTCCGTCATCCCCCAAAGGAAACCCTGTGCCAGAAGTAAACGTATGCTTATTTCCATTGCCATCGATTAGTTTAGGCTGTTTTTGAACTGTACAGCATAAATTTTTGTTTTTGGTTTTTTTTTGTACAATGTATGTGAAGTCCATTCATATTGTTGAATATATCAGTAGTTCTATTTATTTATCTATAGTAGTTTACTGTATGAATATACTTCAATTTGTCTATCCTTTCTCTTGTTGTTATGTGTTTGGATTGTTTGCAGTTTTTCTACTAGAAGCTAATTCCAACTAATTTTGTGAAAATATAAGTTGTGTTATGTTCTTTTCTTTTTTATCCTCAACCAAGCACATGCCCATTACCTTAGAGAGAGGGGAAGGGAGGCAGAGAGACAAGAAGAAAAACATCAATCGGTTGTCTCTCTTACACGTCCTGACTGGGAACCAAACCCATAACCTAGGCATGTGCTCTGACCGGGAATCAAACTCCAAACCTTTCAGTTTAGGGGATGACACTCCAACCAAGTGAGCCACACTGGCCAGGGCTGCAAGTTGTGTTATGTTCTGATTTTCAAGAAAAGCTGGTAGATATCTATATTGTTAAGTAAAGATTTTAAATGTTGGCGAGTATTTAACATTTTGAACATTGAGCAGATGGTTGTTGCCCATGTCTGGCTCATGAGTCACAAGTTCCCCATATCTGTAACATCTTGTTCTCACAAGTGTTTCTCTCATGGCTAAAATCATTCTTATGTGCTTCCATAGAATCATGTCTGGGACATGGGGCAGTGATGGGTGACTGCCCACAGAATTTACCAGAATCTCTTCTGTTTAAGTTTGTTTATATTCTGCTACCTGGAAGAATGTGGGTCTGATATAAACTTCCTCTCTCCACCACATTTGGGGAGCCCAGGTTCCCAGTCCTGGAGGAATGAACCAAATGGTATTGATTCTACTTAGCATGCAATTTGCAAACTGCATCTTTGTCCTTGCTGTGTTATTCATTCATTTGTTTATCTTGCCAAAATATTGGCATTTGCAAAACAGCTTTAGAGGGATGTGGTGGTTAGTATAACATGAAAGGAAGTTGTGGTTTGTTCTCAAACAGGGAGAAAAGACTTTTTGTTGTAAAATTTATAATTTATTTACTGACTGATCAACTGTACTGCATGTCAGTTGCATAGCAACAAAACAAAGTTTGTCTGTTTAGGAAAGTCTGAAGGTTTCTTATAACATAAAGATAGATGCTTTCTGAACTTCCATTTGCTACAATGTGTACTCTGTCACATGCCAATTATAGAACTACATCAGGATGAGAGTTTATTTTAGGTAATATAAATGTTAACCCCAATGATAGAGGCTATTATTATATATTTACGTGATGGAAATACTTATCTGTTTTAAAAGATGCAATTTCCTGACCTTATCCAAATCTGACTTGAGCAATAGTTATCTTCTTTCCTCCCTAATGTGGTTGCCCAGAGTTGGTTGGAGAAACAAGAAATGGTTATTTTTATTCAGTTTTCAGTTTCTCTACTGAAATTAGTCTGAGTATTATTTTAGATAATGAGCATAGGTTCAACTGAAAATTTTCCAGGATCTTCTGAAAACGAAGAGTTGTGTTACTCTGAATGATGCCAAAACAAGGGCTGGAATTCAAGTGAGCAATAAATTTGATTTTGTTTGTTCCTTTGATTCAGCATCATTGGGGAAAATGCCTTGGTTTCCTGCCTGTATTTTCTGGTTAGATCATCTACCCTTAAAGCTGATTTTTTTCCCCATTATGGTCAAACTCCTAGTCTGTTTCTAACAGCAGGATCCTCTCATTGATAGAGTCGTTTATGGTAATGTCCTTCATTACTAACCTCATAAAATGGACGTGAAGACCAGCCCTCCTGAAAGCACTGGGTTAGGTTTCTGGAGATGTGGCTGACAAGCTGGTAAACTGTTATCTCCTCTTATGGCCATCAGATTCTCAGCTGTGAAATCAGGACATAGTATGGTGAAATATCTGAGAATGTATTGTGAATTACAAATCAGCATTTAAAGTATTATTAATAATTATTACCAGGAGAAATAATATTACAAGTTCCATTATTTATTTTGTTTTCATACGATGTATTTAATAAATAAATTTCTAATAAAACTGGTTAAAAATTTCAAGCAACTCACAGAATAAAAATAAAAATCACCACAGATTTTACTGCATAGAGATCATTGTTATTTGTATTAGTTGAATGCCATTTCAGATACTGCTATATATGTATAATAAGTAGCAACTGATACAGAGATAGAAATGGCTTTACTGAAATAAACTTATATTATAAATGTTACATTTAAGGAAAACATACAGTTTATTTTTACTTGAATTTAGTACAAGAGAAAATAGAGTTAAAAGCACCTATGCACTGTATCTAAAAACTGATGAAAAACTTAAGTGGTTAGAGTGATTTTTTGTTTCCAGCACATGCACATCTCAATTTTAGACAGTATCAGTTCACTCATTGTTATAAAAAATAAAGAAATTAAACTCTTACACCTACTCTTCCTTCCTCTCTCTTCCTCTTCTGTCCCGATTTTGGAAATATGTTATTATTTTTCTATCATCACAGTATAAAACATCCTCTTCTGTAACAATAATTTCAAAAAATTATTTATTATTTGTTACCATTGAAATGGGCTCAGTACTTAATATTATCTTCATAGCTTCTCTATTCCCTGGTGAACTCTAATCCTCTCCTCCTTGGTTCCCTGGATTTCATAGGTAAATTGTATTTTCAGGAGTAGCAGTATTCTTTGAGTTTACACACATTTTAAAATCTGCCTGATATTTTTGTATTTGATGATACGGTGGATGAGTGTGACATTTTTGGGTCACCCTTTTTGCAGACGTTTGGGGTTGCCTTCTGCATTGAGTTAGATGTGGAGAAACTGAGACCTGCCTGCTTTCCTCTCTCATTGTTAACTGAACCCCACTCCACCTGGAGTCTGAAAAATCATTTCTTTATCTTTGAATTTCAATATTTTCAGTAAAGTAATGCTAAACATCACGATTCATAACTTTTAAACGAACTATGCCTACTACATTGTTTCATTTATAATTAAATATTAAAAAATCCAACTTAATGAACATATGTCTCATACCAATCATTACCATATATTTTTACAATATTGCCCTCAATTATTTTTGTTTCAGGATTTTTTTTCTATTAAAGCAAACATTTAAAGATTCCAATTATCCAGACCAATGTTGCCCCATGAAGCTTTTGTGATGATGAAAGGTTTCATATCTGTGCTGTCCAATAGAGTAGCCACTAGCTACATGTAGTCTCATATACCAGTTTGTACTGTATGAATAGCACAGATCTAGATATTAAGAACAACCTTAGGAACTTAATTAATTTTATTGAATAGACTCGAGGCCAATCTTGCTAAATGGCTACAATGGGTAAGTCACATAAACTCTTTTAAATGTAGCTTTCCCATTTAAAACAGAAAATGTTATAGTAGCTTTTATCTGTATAGTAAAAGCATCAATTGCAGTAATAAATGTACTGATGTTTTAAATTATTTAGAAGAAAGTTACTATATTGACCTAAAGCAGCTTTGATTTTTTTCTTTTCTGTTATGGTTTATTGGGAAGATCCTCCAACTTTTGTCTCAAATCTCAAGTTTATGGCCCAGTCTAGCCACTTAGTGAGCAGCATATCATCTTGAAAAAATAACCCTGAATCTTAATTTTTATGCTTTAGGTGGAATAATGATGTCACTAATGTAGGTAATAACAAATAGTGATGCTCTTCTAAACTAGAAGAGATGGTATAGTATAAGCTATTATAAAATGACAGTAATAAGAATATATGGCACGTAGCATATGATTGACATCTTGAAATCTGAGAAGCAAGAGCAAAGTTTGTTAAACATATATAAATGTGTCCTGTAGAGTAAGCAAAATACTGTATCTTAAATGGCCAATTGGTACCAAAGGCTTTCTCTATGAACTTTGACATCTTCTTGAACCAGAAGAATAAATTTCTTTACCATATAAACAAGTTGAATTAATCAAGTAAAAACACACTTTTGGTTCTGATTTTCCTTTATGCTTGATACCATGATATCTGGTCTTAATATTAATAAGCAAATCTCTCAGATTTTTTGAAAACATTCTGAATCAAGTAGAATAGCTTTCCCCTAGTCAAGAATATATTTTTGGTTCAGCTGTTAGTTGATATTACAACCATGCTACCTACTTTAAGTATTAATAAGCAATATTAATCTGATTTTTTGAGACATTCTGAATAATAGTAATTTAATATGTCATGATACGAACACCTTTAAGTAGTGAATTTTTAAAAAGTCACTAAAAAAGCAGTCATGACTTAAGTCTTTTAAAAATTTTCTCAATAATCTGTTCGAATAAAGTTAAAATTCACTCTTTCCAATACTCCCAATCACACATATATATCTATGACAAAAATACTTGACCACCAAAAATATTTGAAAATTCAGGCATTAGTAAACTGCTAATCTACCAAAAAGAAAAATGATTTAATTTGTACAGTTATTAAATATTCATGATTATGGGCTAAACAGTGTAAATAAAAGCCAGAATCCATAAATTGAAGGTGCAGTCATTGTATCAGCTGATGGTTTTGTCTACATAACTGCATAAACAATTTGCCTACTTTCTATTAAACTGACCAGATTCTTTATTGTCATGTAAACACAACCTAAATGAAATCCATAGATTTCTTTGCAACCCTTTTATTAAGGCTACATATTTCTTAGCTAATCTTATTCCAGGTCTGCTAACAATTTATCCATAATGATTTGATTGGCTTTTAACTCTTTTGCCACCTCTTGTCCATCCTTTATTGGGCAGGAAAATGATTGAGAAGATGATGAAAGTGCAAGTGAATAAACACAGAAAGAAGGGTCTTTAGAAAGCAAGACACTCCCCGCAGTCATTGGTCCTTTTTCAGGAAGGGAGTGGTTAAAAGGGAATGGGAGGTTAATGCCCAAACTGCTGCCCTATTTGCGATGCCTCCTCCCAGAGCTTCGGAATGAGAATCTCTCCCAGCTCTACTAAATATCCCCTCATTAACACTTTTACTTCCAAAGCTCTTCAAAACTTCGGTAAGTAAAGAGTAGCAAAGTATATTTTTAAAGTTAATTACAAATGATTCATGATGAAGTAATTACAATTATTTAGTCTCTGATAATGTTCATTAATGTTGACATTCCTGTGGCTTATCCAAACCTTGCTGCTGATGAAGGTTCACATGGTCCTCCAGTATTTTTCACCGTGTCTAATAGAGGGGAATGAGAGGTGATAGAACTGCAACAACAACAGAATGAGACTCACATGGTGCAAAAACCCAACTCTTTACATCAATTTCAATTTATTTGATGTACTGCTTTGTGAGTTTTTGACTCTGAGGCAGAGGCAAAACATAAATTGGGTATTCTGAGAAGTCCAATCCAATATAAGAGCCAACATGATTTCCCTAATGTAGATTCATTTATATTTTTCCTTCCACCGAACTAAGGGTAAAGAATGAAACTGAGAAACAGCAGACCCTGTTAAAAAATGCTCATTATCAGACCATGTCTGCACTATTGAAGCAGTTCAATAAAATGAGTGAGGAGACGAGTAGAATTATGTGGACATGGCCTTTAATTTTCTAGAGGATGCCTAGCTGCCACTAGATATTTCTCTGAGCATTAAGATCATGCCACGATGAATACGGGAGTAAGAGGTGCCATCCAGATATTTGCTCTGCTGATAGGATCACTTTCTGTTAGGGCACATTGCTTTCTGCATTGCTTTATGGTGCTTTCAATATTTATGTCAGGGAGGACAGAGTTCTATTATTACTAACTGTAATACTTATGAATCCTCTAGTATATTAACAAAAATACAGTGTCAAGGACAATAGAATCTCCCTAAATTGTGCTCTGCCTACACACATAACGTTGCATCTGGTCTGGCGACATTTAGGAGAAAGCAAGCAGCATGGTAAGGTGCCTGAACATCAGGTAATGCTTAAAGAATGTACTACAGTCTTGGGGTTGGCTCGTGATGATTCTTATTTCCTTATGTGTTAAATAAATATATTCGTAAACTTATATTGTACAATATCCAAAAACAAAACAAAAACCTGTAAGGAAAAATGATGAGAAAATGGTACTAGAAATGACCATGAAGGCAGAGAATCTGTTTTGTTTGGCATTACCAGCACCTTACATAAAAAAATGTAGCTATTCAATAAATACTTAATAAATTAATCAGTGCATTTTTGTCAGGGATATTAGAGCATATTTTTTTAGAACCAACTCTGACATTCTATGTTTGGCATCAAGTATAGCAAATCCTTATGTATTTCAATTATGAAAATTTAAAATCACAATATTTAATGGGAAGTTCTCAGAATACCGAATTGATGCATGAGTATTTTATGCTCATAAAATGCTATTGTGAAGTTTTGTTTGATTTTGAAAACAGGAAAATGGGATATTATAATAATATTAGATGGTACAATTTTCTCAATGATAGATTTCATTTAAAAATTTCTTTGATTATATTTTTATAACAAATGACTACCAAACTGAGATTGGTAAATTGTTAAATGTCACCAAGTCATAGTATTTTAGAGTTCTTGGAACATGTTAGATTATGTGGCCAAATGTTACCCATGTGTATTCAATGGGCAAGCCCTATGATCCTCCCTCTGGTTAATTGATTCATGGCCATGTAAGTTGGGTCATGTGGATATGCCACATCTCAAATATACAATAATTAGTTCCTAAAAATTGGGGAAAATTAATATTCATTTAGTGTTTCTGAGAAAAAAAAATTTTTTTAAGCATTTTAAGCAATATCTTGTTGAAATTTTGCAACTCACAGCAACAGAACACAAGTTGACCAAGGTCAAACAGAAGGAAGGCATTTTAATATATCACTGTATCATAGGATGTGTTGAGCTGCCCAAGCCACAGGAAGAACATGAATGCAGCTGAGTCTTGGGAAGCTTGGGTCTAAGGGCGAGAAAGCAACAAGGACTCATTTTGTTTTTTTCCCCCTTTGGTTCTCCCAGAATATTGGATTTGCTGTTTTCTTACTGCAGACCAGCAAGCTCAACTTAGTGGGTCACGTGGCTGCCTGCAGCTCCCTAGGTTCACATCTCGGGGCTCTGCAACCCAGAGTTCATGCTCCTGGTCCAGCTTCGCTTACAGATGATTGGAGAACAGAACTCTAATTCAGTTATTTTGTACCCCTTAACCAGCCAAACATGGTCAGGAATAAAAGGTAAAATATGAATGTATGGCTACTGTGAATCCCAAATGTTGTGTGGAAAAGAGGGAAGAGAAAGGAATTTTCTAGAATAAGGAAATTTTACTAGGAACAAAATAATAGGTGTTCCTTCTGGAAGCAATAAATGCCTTTTTAGTGTTAAGTATATCCCATGCAATGTTTGGGACACAGTTAACCTAAAAAATTATTTGTAGTTCATCTAATATTCAAATTTAACTTGGCACTTTATTTGTGTGTGTATGTGCTAAATTTGTGGGCCTCTTTACAAATTAATGTTTTCTGGTTGTATATTCATAGAAAAAGAAACGTAGGAAACATATGAGCTCTTTGATTTTACTCTTGTAACATCTGAAGGGTACAGCATCACTTGGCAACTGGGAAATTCAATGCTGGCCAGGGAATTGCCTGGGATCCCACTGTGGGTAGTGTCTTACTTTGTTTGCTTGACCACACATCAGTGATCCAGAACCAAACTGTCAGTTTGAGACCACAGAATGTTTGATGTTAAGTTTAACATATTATTTCAGAGCTGGTGTGTTCATTCTTGCAAATTTAACTTCTTGATTACTTTATTGTTGAAGTGCATAAATTAATCATATGCATTTCAAGAAACTTTTATGGTTTGTTAAGACACATCTGCTTATTACTTCATCTCAAGTCTTATATTAAAGAAATCTAGTTACCTTTGTTAAACCAGGAATTTTCCATAAATACTTCATGTGTATCTAAAATTAATATAATAAAAAAATAAAATTTGGTGGAATGCAGTGTGAGAAATGCTAAAAATCCAGCCTTTTCATCTTTAATTTAGGAAATTGACACAGATGGATTATGATTTACCCAAGGTCAGTCAACTAATAGCAGCAGAGCTGGAGATAATTGATAAAGTTTAAATAACAAAATAAATTAAAGTTTATTGATAAAAAAGGTTAAAAAAACTTGTTTAGTACAAATCCCTGTCAGATTACTCCTCATCAGTTTAAATAGTATCTGTAGACTTTAGGTGATGAGTACTTTAAAAAATTACGAATTTTAAAGTGGTACAGTTTTATTTTCCACATAACAATACTGAAGGAACTATATGAAGCAGGAGAGGTACAGTGGCTCCTTAAGATAACCAAACATTAAAGGAAATTCATCATGGAGGAAATCAGCTGGCACCATGGAGGACTCAAGCCAAAACCAATGTTTTGAAGTTGCTGCTCTATCAAGGAGCTCTTCTCTCACATCTGTGGCACTCACCCCTTGGAAGTAGTTTGAGCTCTTTTTGTACCTTGTTAATTGTCTTGATCCTGTTAGTAGGAGCTGAGCATACCTCAGTATGGAGAACTAACAGTTGGATATGCAGTATTCTCCAAGTTGTCTCTCAGGGAAATAAGCAACCTTATCTCCTATTTTTATAAGAAAGTGCTGGTCCTGCATACAGGCAGAGCACATAGTTGTTTAAATGCTTTAGACAGTTGTTGCTATGCTTTAGATCATTAAAATCACCAAGGGGAAGATAAAAGGGAGATGACATCTTCTAAAGCAACCTCAGGAGGATGCAGGATAAGTAAGGCATAGTGGTGATAATTTGGTATAGCACCCAAATAAAGTGGCATTAAAATTTCCTGAGAGGATAGTAACTCATTATCCAGAGAACAAAAGTGAATTTTTATCTTTAACTTAAGATAAAAGTAGAGAGAATCAGCTAGAAGACTCTATGTATAAGGTGATCATATGGTCCAGTTTACCCACAACAGTCTCAGTTTAATACTCATTCTCCCAGTGTAAATGCCCCATTTACTTCCAAAGTTTCCCAATTTGAATTATAAATTACATGGGCCACTTTGGTGGACCAATATGTACTATATTTGTAGTAGGCCTCAACTGATCTGAAGTTCTCCTGTCATGTTGGAAATTCTAGCTCTGTACTTGAAAATGAGGTATTGGTGGAGAAAACAGTGATTATAGAGTGGCCAGAAGGGTGAAAAAAAGCTAAAAGCCAGGAAATGGTCTTCAATAGGTAAACCATACTTTAAGAACAAAGAAAATAAGCAAATTAAAAAAAAAATCTTTCCTTGCTTGTGCCAAAGATCAAAACATACAATAACTTGTACACAAGATTTTTATAAGCCACTGTTGAATTAGGTTACTTTCTTCCCTGATAACAGAGTAATGAGCACCTAATTGGGATTCTCTCTGACATTGTGATCTGATGTGCTTTGAAAAAAAGAATTTTATAAAGAAAGGTCAACATGTAATTCTCCTCTCTGCTACTTTCAAATCAGAGTGCTGAATATTGAGAAAGGATGGGAGGGAGAGGAAAAGTTTTCCTGCCACTCTAACTCATCTGGCCTCCCAAGTGTCTCAAGGGTGTGTTGTGACAATCCATCATTCCTGTTAATGTCTAGTTTTTTCCTGCAGGAGGTCATTGCCTTTGACTCTCTCCAACAGTAGTTCACCAGGTCTTATTCTGGAGAGGGCTGGAGCCAGGGAGAATACAGTTGAACACTTGCCTCTGGCTTCTGTTCTAGCCCTGGCAAAGCGGGACTGCAGGGTGAAGACAGAGACAGGAGTCCGGCCACAGTTTCTTACCAGCTGGATCTGGTCCTTATTTGAATACCTGAGATCCTGCTCTTCTTTATGGTTTGGTAGTTGAGATAATTATTTCCACTGTTAAGTATGGGTAAGATAGCTGAACTAAAAATATACAAAGGAGTGATTATAGAAGATAGTGATTTGCCATTCTTACTTAAAATTCAGAAATACAGAACGTTCCTGAGAAGATTCTTCCAAGTATGGCACCTGCAGTAACACCTCTTAAAAATAATCCTCATGTCCTAGAATTACCCAGCTAACTCATAAGGTTGGGTTTTGACTAAATGTTGGGTTTTAAATAAAACACACTGATGAGCAAAGTCAAAAAGAGAATATTGCCCATTGACAATATTTATCCTGTGTCTATAAAAACATGTTTTATTTATGTTTATTAACTACTGGGGATTGATCCATTGCTTCAGTATTTGCTACCACACAGTCTCTTGTTTCCATTTACAACTTACTTTGTACCTAGTTTTTATTTGAATGAGAGGCTCTGGAAGATAAAAAGAATTCCAGGCTCTAAAGGGTTGATTTGTTGGAAATCTGTATTATGGAAAGACCAGCTCTATTCCAGGCCCTATGACAGGCACAATTTTCATGTTTTTATGTCTCAACATCGCGGACCTATTTGAAGTTGTCTTACTCAAAAGTGTTTTCCAACATCTCTCTCCAACGCCTGCCCAGGTGACTAACAAAACAGCAGAAACAAGTAAAAGCTGCGGTTATTTTCCCTGTTCTTCATACAATAAATGCCTCAGGTATCTGTCTGGTATTTAACATAAAAAGGAAACCTGCAACTATCATAACCATTGATATATGTCACCAACATGTTGAGTTACTAACACATTTGCCTGCTATGTCAAAGCATCAGAAAGTTTAAAGCTTGGCAAAGTAATGTTTTTCTTTTTCTTCTTCTA
This sequence comes from Pteronotus mesoamericanus, assembly GCF_021234165.1. Taxonomy (NCBI): domain Eukaryota; kingdom Metazoa; phylum Chordata; class Mammalia; order Chiroptera; family Mormoopidae; genus Pteronotus; species Pteronotus mesoamericanus. Next base: position 26,791,647 of record NW_026555105.1, on the reverse strand, counting down.
TAATCCCAGGGTAAACATTAAGCAGACAGCATTTCTGCTTTGAGCATTAAAGAAAAAAAAAAAAAGGCTGAATTTGAAAAGCCTACTAGTACACTGTGGGGATTTCGGAAAGTGTCGTTTGGCGAGGAGCTGAGTGGAGAAGCTGCCATTCTGTGGATGGGACAGGAGGGGAGCCGCATGGCCTCATTCATAACTTCACAGCTACTGCAAATATCAGCTGATGAATATTTATGTTATCCCTGGCTTAGACCCGAAAGACAAACAGGGGAAAAAAAAACGAAAGTTAGGAAAAGGTCGTCTGAACTCTGTGGGATTTCTTACCAACACTTTCCATGCGCGAGCAGTAGCCCTGAATGAAGTCATTCTGTTCAGGGGCCCTGCACAGGAAAACAGAGTCTGTTCATTAGCGCCCCGCACTTTGTTTGAACCTTGTACATTCATGGGGTCCTGAAAGGGAAACCCTTTTTCTTAAATCAAACACACTGGATACAGAGCTACTTTATCACTATTACTATTATTATTATTATTATTGTTATTTGGTAAATTATTGCAAATTGCTCTTCATCATATACTAACTTCAGTGGTTCAAAGGGAGAGCAAGTCAGTGAAGGAGGGCTTTTAGTATATAAGACTAGGACAGTCCCAGGCTAGGTTAATAATTTACTGGGGTACAGTTTCAGAAAAATATCTGGAAATGTACATAAAACATAATTACATAACTCTATTAATATAGTAGAGAAATTATTTTTTAAATGTTCTAGAGATTTTAGTTTTATTTAAGGAAAAACACTCCTTGAGTTCACTATATAAGAAATAATCAAATCTTAACGCCTTGGAGTCTATAATTTAAGTTCTGCATGTCTCCTTTTAACTGCTTCTTTTAGCCATCTTTATGCTCTCCTGCCATTTCTGCCATCTTCACCTTCTCCAAGTTCACCCAAGGCTATGGAAACAAGAAAAGGAAACACACCAAGATAAGTGGACTTTTATATCTCTATTACAAATTTCAGTTCAGGAGAGGAAGCTCAAAAATTTGGCTAAAATAAAATCTGTGACACCTTGGGGATTTCGATGGCACACCCATCCTGTGATTTTCCAGCAGTCAGGGACAGGCAGGTATCTTCAGCAGGGCAAGCCAGAAGTGTGTCACTGTGATGAGGAGGGGGTGGAAGTGATTTATGAAGGAAGTGCTTCCAGGAAACAAGATGCAAAAGGGAAGATGCCAAGTAAGGGAAATTCCAGCCTCAGCTGGATCCTGCAAAGAGACCTGGAGCTTAATCGTACCTGAATGTTTATCCCAATTTGAGGCAAAGGAACTGGACTTTCATACTCCTGTACTAGGACGATATTGACTAAGGACTGCCCACTAGTGGTACTGGGGGTGCACTGGATGACCAACCACCTCAGTTTGCCTGGGACTGTCCTGCTTTTAGCACTGAAAATCCCACACGTTGAGGAACCCTTCTGTTTCATGCAAACTGGGCTGGTTGGTCATCCCTGAAGGATATAAATTCCCAGGCGATTCTGGGCACTCTGAGCAGCAAAGTGACTTCTGTAGTCATGAGTCACAGGTGCAGGCCACATGAAACAAGGCCCAACAAAGGGCCCACAGGCATGACACAGGGGATTTAAGGGCCTTTGGATAGAGCTCAGCTGTGTTCCCTACAGCAGTTACCTGCTATAACCAGTCCTCTAAGCAACAACTAGGTATTCGTAGAGATTATCTTAGATGTAGAATTGAGGGCAGGAATTTCAAGTAAGTTACTTACCTTTCATTTACATAAAGTTCTTACTTGTAGTGGGACTTGAGGTTATAGCATATAGGTTCAGCGCTAGTCAACACTTACAGATTTAAGAAGGGAATATTAACACTTAAAAGAAAATTGGGTACTAATCCAAAAATTAAAATTTAAGAGTGGACTTAAACAAAATATCCATAGACACCATATTGGTAGAATGTAGTCAGTGAGTCCCCTCCAATGTGCCGCTTTCTTCCGTAGTGCTGGAATGTTTACTTGTGAAGGTGAATCGCATATACACTCCCACACTGGGCAAGATTGGTGGAATCCCATAATTTTTTTTTTAATTTAATTTCTAAGAGTTAACAAAAGCTGCCCAAAGTAAATAGTGAATAATCTACAAAATACACCTTTTCTTTTGGTCTTCTTTTCTTGGGTTATAAGCATAAAAGTGAGTTTTTTTTCTTGTGTTCCTCCCTTGGTTTATAAAAAATAAAAGAGAGTGAATGAGAAGTTGATCAATTTACTAGCATGGGCAGGCATGCTTGGTAAATGGTGTGAGTGATTTTATCTTTCTGTGCTGCTGGTGACAATTGCTGCATGTTTCAAACTTGGTTTCCTCATTGTTTTTCTCAGCTTTTCAAGACCATTCTAGAGTGAGCCCATAAGAGGATTTATAATAGGAGTGATCCCTTCTTCCTGAAGCAATGCATTATCCACATGAGAGGATGTCTTACTTCAGAGAAACAGGGACTTAAAGAAATGTTTTCCAAGTAAATATATGTAAATGTATCTGGCAGAATATTATAGGCACAGAAAGAAGAGAAATCTTCTTCCCCCGGCCATTGCTTAGTTTGTTGAAAAAACAACCAAGATACTAGCCTCTTCGTAATTCTTAAATTCTTTAAATGTCAGCCAGGTTGCTGTTGGGTCATGAGTTTAAACTTTCAAAAATGTCACTTCAGTTTTTTGCTAAGTAACCACCATAATTAAACATCAGAATGCTCTTTGGATAATGGGGGAGAAAGAGACCTAAAATAAGAAGGAGGAAAAATAATGAAAAATATTTCCTAGGGAAAAATATAAAGGGGTGATATTTCTGAATTATTTATTATGAATATTTTGGAAGGGCAAAGACTGATGGTTGAGAATGGACAAATTCACTAAAACTGAGAACCATAAAACTATGACCAAACTTTTGAAGCTATTGAGAAGTGAATTTATGGCATACTAAAGGAATAATATTTATTGAAACTCTATCTTAAAAAATGGTTCAGATCAAAAATATGGTTAGGTTTGTGACATTTTAGCCCTCATTTTATTATTGGTTTTGAGGTTTGAGGGAGAGCTTACCTAAGCATTTAAGCTACTGGTTAAGTAATTTTGCGTGTATCTTCAGACCTTTATATGACTGATGAGAGCAATTACTCAAGTGCATAACACAAATGAGGACTCTAGGTCATAGCTGTTTTAGGCACTAGATAAAAATTTCTTGAATGAATGGTTTTTCTATGAACAATAAGTTTCTATGCAAAGAAATAGCAAGATGTTCTATTGCAGGAAATGCATAAAAAGTACAAGATTACTATCTATTTTTAAAATGACATTTATCATAAACCAGTCTGGCCAGAATCTACATCCAAATGCACAGTTTCAGAACTAAAAAAGGTTACCGTAACTATTTAATTCACTTTACTTCTTACTCAGTTGATAGTGTTCTGCGAGAATTTTGTTGTCTAGCATAAGTCACTCTAATGCCAAAATATTCTCTTCCATTAAAGACAAATTAATTATATTATTTGGAGATGGAATTTTTCTAAATTAGATTTGCTCCCTATGTTTCCAGTCAACGTCAATTGGGTTACTTCAATTACATATTTACAAATCAATTAAATAGATTTAAATTTTTACAAAGTTTTGTTGTCATTGTCTTTATATTTTCTAAGCATTTTCCCCCTTGTGGTAAAGCCTTAATTACATGGTTATATAAAGCTACAGACTTGTAAGCTTTTAGGACTTTGCTCATATTTTTTTCTTTTACTGCCCATATTTCCCGATCATCCTGGTTAATGGATGGTAAATAAGCATCAAACAGGTTAATGCCCACACCCTCATTTTCCCCCCCTATTAACTGTGCTTCTCTGGCTGGGAGCTTTGCTTTGAGGAATCTGACTTCCTCCTTTGTAGTCCTCAGATCCTATTGTGACTAATTCTACTGTGCCATCATTTTTGACTTTATGTATCTGTATCCTCCCGAAGGTGCTGAGCTGTCTTAGGACAGGTGATTTGTCTTTTTGTTTGCAACTACACCCAGAGTTTGTTATCAGCCCCATAGCTTATTTAACAGCATACAGAAAATGATTGTTAAGTAAATGAATTTTATATAGCCCAAGAATCGTATTAGTAAATGAAGGACCTAAAAAGAAACTGATCAAATCACTGATGAAGTAGATGTTAATGTGGTAAATGTCCTTTGATATTACAAGGGCTTATCCCACACCTTTGGTAGACACTTATTCTTGGCCCCATAAATCCAATACAATAGGCATCTATTGTATTGGGCTACCTTTGAACTCTTCTCTTTGGGGCTGCAAAGTCATTTGGGTTGTAAAAACAAATGTATATCTTCAGAAGACAGATAAGATGTAATTTGCAGCTTGAAATGAAAAGGACAGCATTCAAAACCATATATTCATGTATCTGTATAATGTAAGCTATCAGAAAGAAACTGCCAAAGACATTTCATGCAGATAAACATTCACAGTAAAAGTGTACTCTAAGATTGCATTAAATGTCAGTACAATTTTCTATTTTCTAAGTTTTGATCATTAAAATATGGATGATGTAACTGCTTGTGTTACACTAAAAACTTACCAGTTCAGATTCTGTTATTTTTAAGTGTGAAATATTTTAGACATAAGCCCTGGCTGATGTGACTCAGTGGATTGAGCACCAGCCTGAAAACCAAAGGGTCACTGGTTTGGTTCCCAGTCAGTGCACATGCCTGGGTTGTGGCCCAAGTCCCCAGTAAGGGGTGCGTGAGAAGCAACCACACACTGATGTTTCTCTTCCTCTCTTTCTCCCACCCTTCCCCTCTGTCTAAAAATAAGTAAAATCTTTTTTTTAAAAAAAGAATAAATTGATTAGTTTAAACAAATAGCGTGTGAGGGTAGGAAATAGTTTTAATTCCATCTTTTCTTTTTCAACGTAAGTCACATATTGGACTACAGGTTAATTACCTTATACAGTTTTTACATGCAGTAAAATCCACTCTATGTATTGCATAGCTCTGAGAGTTTTGACAAATGCTTATGGTCATGTAATCAACACCTCAATCATGATATACAACAGTTTATTCTCCCTCAAAATTCCCCTATGCCCCTTGGTCATCATCCTCACCTCCTACCCTAGCAACCACTGATCTATTTTCTGGCCCTGTAGCTTCAGCTTTTCCAGAATTTTGTTAAATGGAACAATGTAGTACGCAGCTCTTTGAGACTGGCTCATTTCACTTAATGTAAAGAACTTGAGATTTGTCCTGGTTGTTAGGTGAATCAATGATTTCTTCATTTTTTTCCAGGCTATCCCATGTTGTAAATAATCTATAGGAATTTTCTTCTAGTATTTTTAAGGCTATTTTTAAGTGCAGTTTTAGTTTCATAGTAAAATGAGAGGAAGGGACAGAGATATCCCGTATATGCCCTTTGTCCCACACATGCTCAGCCTCCAAAGTTATCAACATCCCCTACCAGTGTGGTACATTTGTAATAATTGATAAACCTCCATTGACACATCATAATCTCCACGGTCCATAGTTTACATTATGGTTCACTCTGGGTGTTGAGCATACTGTGGGTTTTATTTTTCTTCTAGTGTTTCCTGCTTCATTTCTGAGTTCCTTTACTTTTTTTGCTGAGTAGTATTTGGTTATATCACAGTTTGTTTATCTATTTACTAATTGTATAATATTTGTGTTTGCTTCAACTTTTGACAATTATAAATAAAGGCACTATCAACATTCATACAGCTCTTCTTTTAAACATAGATTTTTCGCTTCACTTAGATAATACCTACATGTGAGATGGTGTGTTATATGGCAAGTATGTATTTAGCTATATAAAAAACTTGCCAAACTGTTTTAAAAATGGCTGCAATTTTTTAATTCTCACCAGTAATATAAACAATTTCCTATTGCTTTGCATTGCTTGGTATTTTCCATTATTTTAAAATTTTAGACATTTTTATAGATACCATGTACAGATACTATTACTCAGTGGTATCTCATTGTGGCTTTAATTTTCCTTTGAATACTGATGTTGAGCACTTTATCTATTTCAGTGTTTTTACCATTGTTAAGTTCAGTTGTTTGCTTTCTTATTACTGTGTTTTGATAGTTCAATATACATCCTGGTTACAAACTCTTTTTCAAACATATGATTTGCAAATATATTTCCCAGTCTATGGTTTGTCTTTTTAGTTTCTAAACAATGTCTGTTAAAGAGCAGAAACCATTAATTTTTAATAGTGTCAATTTTATAATTTCATTCTTTAATGATTGTGATTTTGGTGTCATATGCAGGATTTCTTTGCCCAACCCAAGATTACAAAGATTTTCTGCTATTTTTTGAAAGTTTTATAATCTTATTGTTTTTACTTAGATTTATGCTCCATTTTTATATAAGGTCTGAAGTATGGGTTGAAGTTGAATATGTTTTGTATAATTATTCCAGCACAATTTCTCTATTAAGTGACTTTGCACCTTTGTAGAAAATAAGAGATGCAATGTTTGTTTCTGGATTCTTTATTCTATTTGTTTGATCTTATATGTCTATTCATTCTCCAATACCACAACAGGTTAATTGTTTTTAATTCTTTGAATACATGAATGTGATTTTTCTTATAAGCAGATGACCTGAGAAGTTCTTTGCACTTTTGTGAATCCAACTAAACTTTCTAAGCTCAGTTTCTTTATCTACAGAATGAGAACTGGGATTAGTAGAAATCTAGAGTTGTTTCCTTTTCCCTTCCCCTCTCCTCGCTTTCCCTGATTTTTTTCCTGTCCTTCCTTTCTGGTCCCCCTTTTTCTTTTTCTTTGTTCTCCTCCCCCTCTAGCCTTCTCCTTCCTTCTCACCTTTCTCACATCCTGTCTCTTCCTATCTTTCTCCCGTCCTTTCTCCCACATTCTTTCTGTATCTGGTCAGTAGATGGTGCTGTGCTGCAACACATATATTTGCTGGTCTTAAAATTTTAAAATACATTATGTCATCTATTAATTCTATGCCTTACACCTATACTTTGAGAAATGATTGTTAAATTGTTAATGGAGCAGTGATGTTCATGCCCCTCCTTCTTTGAGAAGTGAAACCCCAAACATGGATCAGGCTGCTGAGGTGGGTATATGCCTTTACTGGATAAGTTGTCAAGAGATAAAAGTTTTGATTAAGAAGAAACATTTTTAAAAAGCAGTAGTTGGTAGTGGCTCTAAAAACCCACATTATGGCTCAGCCTTGTGTGACATTTGAGTTGGTGTTTGTTTATCCAAGAACAAAAATATGGATGGCCGCTAAGAACATAGGATAGGAAGCCCCTTTGCTCAAAATAAAATCCCAAGGTTAATTTGTTTGTGAATCACAGAGCCAGCTGGCTGTCCTGGCCCTGCTATGACTTTTGTGGTGACAGCTGTTTCTACCAAGATTTGACGGGTGGGAGCGAGGGCAGAGCTGGTGGTTGCAAGATGGGATGGACGTGGGAGATGGATTGAAAGAATGGACTATGGTTTCTTTAAAAAGGAAATCCATGGGTTTCAGATAGTCTCAATTGAACTTCTATTTCCTCTATTTGTACATAATGCTTTTATTTCCTGGGCAAGAAGCGGTGGGTGAGCACAGTTAGTTGTTACTTCACGTACCCTTAGGTTATGATTTAATGGTGGGTGTTTAATTTTCCAAAAGTTTAGCAAACTGTGAAGGTTTCCAGAAAGAGCACTATGTTTGCTTGCAAATAACCCAGCCTGTATTCCTTTGGCCCCCAAACCCTGAGGGATTATGGACTCTTGTATGTTTCCTATAGCCTGGTTTTCCAAAGACCAAATAAAAGGCCCTTCTTGGGGTTGATGGCATCATACTGTTATTTCCATGCATAAACAGTAATAGTATTCACTTTATAGTACTTTATGGTTTCACAAAGCAACTTTACAAACATATATAATTATCCTTTTTCTTAGGAAATGGAGATTTGAATTTGGGTATTGAAGGTCCAAGCCAGAGATCAGCGAGGAAGAAATGCATAGAGCACTGATGACTTCTAGCTTCATTTTGATCTCCCCTTGGGTATTTTAATTTAACACATCCCAGACAGAGCTGCTGATAGCCCCCCAAATCTCCTCAACTTCCTGTCTTCTCTGTCTCAATAAATGGCAATGTCATCCTTTCAGTTCTTAGCTCCCAAACTTTGTCCTTGATTCCCCTCTTTCTTACTCTCCTGATCTACAAGCAAAGCCTATTGGCTCTTCCTTTAAACTATATTCATGCCCTGGCTGGTGTGGCTCAGTAGACTGAGCACCAGCCTGCGAACGAAAGGGTCATTGGTTCAATTCCCAGCCTAGGGCACACGCCTAGGTTGCGGGCCAGGTCCCTAGAAGGGGGTGCATGAGAGGCAACCACATATTGATGTTTCTCTCTTTCCCTTCCCTTCTCTAAAAATAAATGAAATCTTAAATATATAAAGAATCTGGGAATGCCATGAATTTGGACAATAGTTTTCTAACAGATTTCCCTTTCAACCCTTGTCTGACTTCATTCTAATCTCAGATTAGTAGCCGCTGTGAAGCTGTGGAAAGCTACATCAGACCTTGTCACTCCTTTGCCCAGAACCCTCCATTGGCTCTCCGTCTCATTCTGAGGAAGGGCAAAACCTCCCAGTGGCCTGCCAACCCTGTATGATAAGTAAGGACCTTTTAACATGGGACTCTGATTTATGCCACTCCTCTTCTCCCTCAGTCATGGTCTCCTGCCTCTTTCTCCAGCTGACCAGCAATACCCTGTCCTCAGGATAGATTCACTTTCTGTTCTCCCTGAATGTTCCTTGCCCAGACACCATTCTCATTCTCCTGCCTTCAGCTATTTTCTCAGTGCCACCTTCTCACTGTGGCTTTCCTTGGCAACTCTGTATAACTGAGCTCTTCTCTAACCACTTCCTATTCCTTTTTTGGTTTAATGCCTCCCTTCATCACTTATTACAAACATATTATACTCTATACTTACTGATCTTGCTTGTCATTACTCCCTAACTTCCTAGAGTAGAAACTCCATAAGGGCAGAGAGCGTTGTCCATTTTTCTCCTTACCGTATCCTTAAAGGCTGGAATAGTGCTCTACACATACAGACTCAATAACTGACTGACTGACTGAATGTTGCTCTCCAACTCACTTCTGTGGTATAAAGCCCTGGCAGCACTACCAAATAAAATGCTATAGCTCAAGGAGATTCCTGGGATTGGAAGGCTTCCTGGTTATAAGGACTGGAGCACAGAACTCAATGCCCCACAATCACTATTGCAAAATATAGTTTTGTGGTCCTGCCCCTGGATATTCTGATTCAATAGGTTTGAGAATCCACATATTTATGTGTTCCCCAAGTGGTTTTAATTTTTCAGATAATGGAGATAAAGCATATAATGGAGACCCACTGTCCTAGGAAATGGCTTCTCATTTATCCAACACATATGTATTGAGTATATTCTGTATTCCTCAAAGTATCCCAGGGAATGGCCCCAGCTTAATGCCTGGTAGGAGAGAGAGATGTCTACAATAATACTTGTAATGTAGTTCTGAGACATCTATTAATTTTAGGGGTGGCAGAAGACAAAAGAAGGATATATCTGGAGTGGACAAGGAAGAATTCTCAGAGGAAGTGACTCCTGGTGAAGAGGAGGTAACAAAGCAGGTGAAGGAGAACAAACTGCGGTCAGGGAGGGCAGTTTGGCCTCTGACTGCAAGGCTATTGCTGGGTTCCTGTTACCTGTAATTATAATATTTTAGAGTCCAAAGTCATGCTTGACCCATGGCAAGGGCAAAGTTAGGCAACTTTCCATTTTCCCAAGATGGACCTACATTTCTTTTCATAGCTCTGTTTTCCAGGTGTTTAGGATTCAATTTGTCTGTGAGATCATAAAAATGTATTTCTGGCTTGTTCATCTGGATTTCTTTTTCAAAGTGTATAACCAACCCTTTTTAATATGGAGTAACTGGTGAGTTTTGATGTACTCTTCTCTGGCATGTTCACATTTCAACAAAAGTTAGGCAGCCTTTAATAATGAAAAGCAGTCAGCTAGGTATTAGTGACAAGCCATCAAGGTGATATTCTTTTAGGCTTGAATCTCCTGTTTCCTCAAGTCACTTTACATGGGGAAGACCTTAAAGTTAGTACTAGAATTGGTTTTCTGGTGATTCTCTGCCAATTCAACTTCTCAGTACTGGGGGAAACTGTAACCATTCCTATTTCTTCCAACCTTTGATATAGGCCTCGGACCAATGACTTTATTTTTCTGTGCTAGAATTATCAAAATTTGTAGTAGTTTACTTGCATAGTGTTCTGTTTTCCCCCCATTTATATTAGTTGTCAAGTAGTGTTGGCTGCTGTGAATTATAAGCCCTGTATCTCAGTACCTTAACATACTAACATTTTAATTTTTACATGTCATGGTTCATCAGCGAGGGTTCCAAAAGAGTGGATGGGCTGGTGGTTTGGACAGTGGTCTCTACTTCATACGGTCATTCAGAAACCCAAGTGTTTTCATGATGGGCCTCTGTAAAGTCTAGTCGTGGTTTCAAATTTCCCTGACATCTTCTAGATAACATATATAGAAAAGAGAAAGTGGAACAGGCACTCAGCCTCAAGATGCCTTAACTCAAGAGCTTGCAGAAATTTTCAGTAAAGGAACAGATTGTACATATTTTAGGCCCTATGGGGCACATGCTGCTTATTACAACTATTTAATTCTGCCATTATGTATGAAAGCAGCTATAGACAATGTATAAATGAATGGAGGTGATTGTGTTCCAAAACAATCTGTATTTACAAAGATAGGTGGTGAACCACCTTTGGCTTGTGGCTTATAGTTTGCTGACCCTTGCATTAAACCAAAAGACATGCACATTCCATTGGTGAGAATAAGTCCATTCACATTCTATTGGTGAGAACAAGTTACATGGTATCAGAAGGATGTAGTTTGGTTATGTGCTCAAGAACAGGAAATTTTTTGGTGAATGTGCATCTAGCCAGCCTCTGACATATCATGTATCAGGGGTAGAGGGTTCATTGATGTTTTTGAGATAGTGGACACACTGGTGTCTAGTCCTAACTTGGTCAAGGTCAAGAATGTTCCTTTAAAAGAACATCATCTCACCATTTTTCTATGTAGAGAAGTTTGTTTAAGATGGTTCTGGAAGGTCCTATATATTCAATAGATTAGATGGGAAACCTTCTTTCCAGGCAAAGATGAATATGCTCCTAACTATATGATTGAACTACAACATGCTGGGGGCTGGTAATAAGTGGTCATTACTGGGTAGCAAAGATAGAGACTACTCTGTGTTAACTCAGCTTTCAAACATCCACTGGGAACTGAAGCTCTTCTGCCAATTTATTTCCTCCCTTTTCTCCTTTCAGAATCTCTAAAGATGAGTGAAAAATATTGCCTGGCAAGTGCATATCCAAAGATCTAATTATACCAGCAGCAATTCAGTTTGTGGTAAAGTATTTGTTTCTTTGACTCTTCAGAGACCTCCTCTTTAATCTACTGTGGAGTCAGAAACAAAGGGTTCTTTCAACAGACCTGTGAATTAAAGCAGAGCAAACATTTGGCTAAAAATAAATTTAGGGAAGCCTTCCTATATAGGAGTTACAAATAATCTCACACCCTATGATTGCAAGACAGATTTAGTGAGGAATTGCTCCAGTTCTCCACTCCTCCCCTTCCATCTGGACTGGCCTTGTATCTTGTTTTGGTCAACGATAGAATATGGTAGAGACGTATACGCTCCACTGTCTCTCAAAACTCTGCTGCTCCCATGTGCAAAAGTCTAGGCTAGCCAGGCGGAGGGTGGGATATAACACGAAGTTGAGGATGGTTTTCCTAGCTGGGGCTGTCCTAGAAAAGCAGGCCTGCCAATGCCTCTGGAGCCTGGCACAGATCAGCAGAATGGCCCAGCTGACCTGTAAGTTTGTGGGGTTGTTTTTAATCAGCAATAGCTAACTGACAGAAGGCATGTCAATCTTGTTTGTTTTTGCTTGTAAACAAGAAAAAACTTGATCAGATGGGCTTAGAAAGTAGGAGTTTTTTTATATAACAGGAAGTAAAATTAGGTACATAGCTAATGTACTAATGTAAGAGGTATAGTGACCCATTTATCACATCTTCCATGCTTCCCGTCCTAGTGTGCTGGCTTTCATTCTCACATCGGTAACTCCATGGTTAAAGATGGCTTGTTCATCCCTTAAATCATAATGGTGTTCAAGGCAGCTTGAGGAAGGAAGGGGAAAGAGCAAAAGGGTGTGACAGTTGCCCCTTTTCTCTAGAGAGATAAAAGCTTTTCCTGATCTCCATTTCAACATATTTCTGCTTCTGTGACATCGGACTGCACCAAGCTACAGGGGTACCCCTTGGCTGGAAGGTACTTAGGAAGGAGAAAGTTGTGTCTGCCACAGGAGGACACAGACAGTGATCGACGGGCAGTTATTTTTCCAGGGAAAGCCTCACAGAGGCAGTAACACAGAGGATGTGACAAAGGCCTTCATGTCACCCAAATTGCTGCTAATGGCATCACTCAGTTATCTACAAAAATCACCTGTGATTCACCTTATTTGAGGTTTCCCATGTCTAATAAGTTGCAGAAGTCTATTCATTGTGCTTTAACTATATCTCACATTAATCCCATTGGCATCAGCCAGTTAGAACTTTAATTACTTCTCATAGGTCTTGTGTAAGAGCCTAAATATGTACCTGTTTCCTTGGGCTCCTCAAATCCACCCTGCATCTGAATTCTCTAAGGCTCTTTCTAAAGCTCAGTTCAGCCAGGCACTATCTGGCTCAAGATTCTCTCACTATTGCCTGTCTATATACAAATATTGGAAAGTGACTCCAGACACCTTTATAACTTTTCCTGTAGGGAGACATCCATGTTTGCCTGAAATTGTCCCATTTAAGCCTCTTGTCTTAGTGCTCAGTCCAGTTAGCATTTATCTACCCTTTTCCACTCTCAAAACTGAACCAGTTTGGATGATAAACCACATGAGCATTCTCTGTATCTTTACCTATTTCCTGTTTGTGGTCTTTATCACCTTCTGAAAGTACCGAGCTATTTCTGTTAAAGACTAATGTATAACATTCTCCTCAGTGCCTGAGCTTTCCTCTCATAAGACTAAAGTAAAATGAAAGATGTGTGTTTGCCAGCAGAGAGCAATTTTAAATGTTTACACCACTGAGGGAGATGGGACACTAGTTTCTTATTTAAAATTTGTGATTGTCCCATTGTTTGCAGTTTTTACTCTATATTGCTCCTGTTACTGGTAAATGTAAGGAAAGGCTTTGTGATTCGTAGTCCAAGAAAGAGTGGTGATTTGCTCACTTCTGAGGATTAAAAAGGGAGAGAAATTGATTGAAAAGAGAGAGAAATGGTGGTGGGAGAGGAGAGTCAGTCCCCTGCTCTCTTGAGTGGCAGGCTCAGGTTTGCTCTGCAATGTCACCTGTGAGATTTGAACGGGCAGGCACTCTTAGTCATCTACACTTTCTCCTACCTGGACAAATCTACTGGTGGGAGATCTGTCTCAAGTCACAAATCATGAAGAGCATGCAAGGAGGAGTTTCAGGACCCTGAGTTGTTAGAACATTGCGTATGTCTCCCCAAGTAAGCCTGTTGTTACATGTGGTGCTTGCAGTATTATTAGCTCCCACTGATTTCCTCAGCAGTGTTACTGATCATGGAAGGCTAACTAGGATTTGTCATTGTACAAAACACAAAATGTGTTTGCAGTTTCTCTTAACCGACTCACAGTCATACCTGAGTAGTGTCTATCCTAGCAGTGGGGTGAAGAAAGTATAGGCCAACATGGGATAGTCCCCAAGCACAGTCTTTCTTTGTAAAGGAGATGGAGGTCCTCACACTCCACCCCTGGTAAACTGGAGACATTTTAAAATTATTGCCAAAAGGGCATATATGAACAAATTACCAGGAAGAATTACAATCATATCTGGTATTGAGGTCATCTTGGATTAGAAAATTAAGCCTGGATAAAAGAAAATGAAAAAAATAAATAAGTTGCTGCTAATTATCTGATAAGAAATCCCTGCTTTTTCCTACTCCTGGCATCTTTTCTTTTCCTTATTTATTTCTTTAGTGAAAGGGAAAGGACTTGGGGCAGCCAGAAAACAGATACGTAGGAAAGGGAATTTACCAAAGGGAACAGATGTTTTTCTAATTTTGAAAAGGTATAAGGTTGAAACATGCCTTTCAAAGCTAGAGAGATGCACAGATTACCACCCTGTATGGGTTATGGGTGCTTGGGGATTTCTTGTCCATTTAATATTTTTTGAAGTTTAATATCTCAGCAGTGAAAGGAAACAGAAGCAGCTAATTCGGAACCTAAAAATTCTTTACTGACCCCTTGGTATCTAGGCACAATAGGGTGAGTTCAGGACTGGGTAAGGTCTTAACTCCCTGTTTCCTGCCTTTTGTTAGTTTTAATCTGACCCTTAAACATACTTCACTGTGGACTTTTGTGTGAGAATGTCTTTGATATTTTTTCCACTTCCAAGAAATGCCAGCTAAGAGAGGGAGAAAAATAGAATAGTTCTAATCATACGTAATATGTATCTTAAGAAGTGATGTGGTGGTTTTTCTTTTTTTAACCCAAGAGTTAGACTGGTAACACTGCAATGGCCTTGTCCTAGAGGGAGTCTGAACCTCAGTCTTAGGAAGAAGGGGTACCACCTTCCCTTTGAAGTGTGCACATCTGCACAGGCAATAAACCATGTGGATCTTGAAACTACAGCCTGTCTTTGTACATGATGGCTGAACCTCGGGTACTTGTGTTTAGGAGAGTGAAAGCTGTCCCCATCCTAGGAAATGGAATGGACAGCCCTACTGAATGCACACATCTTCTGGTTGTGTGGGTTTGGGGTAGGGTGGGGAAGGACTTCTTGAGTGGCCCACTGAAATGCTTCACTGGCTTAGTAAACCCTTCCCTCTGGCCAGTTGACCCAGTTACCTGGTCAGTCATTTAATGGATCATCAGTTGACTCTGACTAATGGGCCATTAGATTTTTGCTTCAAGTGGTCTGCTCAGCTGCCTTTATGGGCAAGTGCTCCTATTTCCTCTTGAATGAGTGGGACCATGTCTAGGGGGGTGGGAGAGGAAAGGGATGATACATATGCTTTAGTAAGGGAGAATGCTGGAAAAGCAAATAGCAGACAAGGGTGAGTAATAGTGATTAAAAGACTTAAGCAATGCAGTTAACATTGGACCCTCATGACCACATGTTTAATAGAGTGTGATACATACTTGTGATGCAGAAAGCTATAAACTCAGAATTACTGTATGGAAAATATATGGCTACAGTATATCTATTACATTTAAGCACATGTACGTGCATATGTGTCTATATTACAAATGTATATATGTTAGGCAACCATCTGCTTTAAAGGGCTCTATTGTATTATTCTGTTGGTACTTTCATTTAGTGTTATTATTTTAACAGATATATTTATTTCTCTTTCATATTGCCTTGCAACCATTGTGTGAAGCTGTTTCATAAAAAATTCTCTATATTCTATTAACACACACTCAACTTATACTATTTGGTAGTTTATGCACGACACATTAAATAAAGATATTCTGCTATAGTGTTCAAATATAATTTTCAAAAAGATGAAGTCATGACTCATATGAATAGAAAATGAATGTATGTCAAATATTTTATTTAACTCATTGATAAATGAGGGAATCAGTAAGATGCTAAAACAGGTCCAAATGAGAATTTGACTTACTGGGATTTATATAATTCATTTGTGCTGTTATGAGCAGGAATCATTCACATTGTTATTAATTTCCTACAAATTTAATAGCCACTACTACAGAATTTTAAAATAGCCAAGAAGTAATTAAAAAATCATTTCCAAGTCTTGAAAACGTTTTCCTGACAAGAGTTTTTATTGCTTCACTCATTAATTCGAGTACTTTTGAGGGTCTATTATGAGCGGGTATTAGAGACTAGTATACACAGGTGGATATGAGAAGGGGTCTGCTCTTTAGGAGCTAAAATTAAATGGGGGCAAGGGGTGTACTCAGATAACTAGAGTTCGTTTGATAAATGTCAATAGAATCTTAATGAATTATTCTTTTATGGAAGGACATTCATGGTTCCACAGAAGACATACTGTTTGAGCAGTCTTGCTAGTTAAAAAGCTCACCAGCAAAAAAAAAGAGGTGATGGGTGGAGGTTAAAAAGCAAACTTTCCATTCTACCTAGAGGGAATAGAATATGAAAAGACTCAAGGGTGTGAAAAAGCAAAGCATATTTATGGGAACTGCAAGTATCAACAAAAAACCAGGGCCCTGGGGAGGTCTGTGGCTGGGAGGCGAAGCTCCTGAGACAGGAAAGGCGGACTTACCTGATAAAGTCCATTAGACTAAAGGAGGCAGAGAAACAGTCCTGAATTTTAAGCAGGGGAGAGCTAATAACTTCAATATTTCCGATCTCACTCTGAAACAATGTAAATTTGTATCAGGAAAATCAGACCTGTTTCAATGGACCAGTGGGGAGAGGAACAAGGGTCCAACTGCCCTCACCCAGTCAACATTTTAACGCCTCCAGTGACCAAAGTTATGCTTGTTTTTGGAGAAGGAGGCTTCCCTTTCCCTCTGTGCCTTTTCTTCGCCTCTAATCCTTTCCCTTTCTCTCTGCTCCTCCCTGTCTTCAGGTGTCTCTCCCTCCACATTTCCCTCCCTCCCTCCTCTCTCTGCTTCTTTGTGACCCTGTTTCCCTGCAGTTCAGGGCTCTAGGAAACACCTGCTCTGTGTCTAAAGTCCTGTGATCCCTCATGGAGAATCAGACTGATTCTGGGGAGCGCTCTGATTTTCAAGACAGTTCTGGACAAACACTGACACATTCCTACTCTCTGATTCTTATTTTAAAATCAGTTGCTAAAGTACCATGACATCATCCTAAGTAAGGTAAAATACAACTGCTGTTTTCTGCTTTATATAATTACATGCCAGTCCGGTTTTCCTGCTCTCTCTCAGGACTGGAAACTCTTTGCTCCCATTGACAAGGCATTTACAGGTCACCTCCCAGGATGGGTTATTTCCACAGATGGCTAATTTGGTCCATTTGTCTTGACTCGTGCTAATTTCCTCTCTAGGGGGTGAGATTTTTCTGACAATATTAATTTTTTTAAGTAGTTGTAGTGGGGAAAGGTGGAGGGGAGAGTTAGAAAGTTTTTATGAAACATCTAATATTCTAAATTTATCACAGTTCCATCAGAACTTTCAACTCATTCTGTGAGTGATTTTTTCCAAGTGTCTGAATATATTTAACGTGATTAAGACAATTCATATTAAAGTGTGAAAAGATCAATAACCAACCCATCTAACCTTGATATTCTTTTCAAAATAGATTATTAACAATACAGAATCTCAAATTGAGTAACTTTGGAGTGTTAAGTGAAAGGAAAAAAGTTAAAATAGATGAACAGAAAGATATTTGATCAACTAATATCTATGGCACCCACAACTAAAATCATTTCTCACCCTTTAGCAAGATAAGAATAACACAGGGCTGGTCTAAGACAACGACCTCATGGTTCTGATCGCTGTGAAATGCTTGGCCACATCATAGCTATTCTGGGCTCAGTTTGTACAACCCTGAGATTAGGGGGTTTGAATAGAGTAGGGGTAAATATTAGCTATGAAAATTAGAACGCTAGTATCATATTATTTCTTTCAAGTATGGTGATAAGAAAAAAACCTAGCCAAAAAAAAAAAAATGCATGCATGTGACACAGGCTCATGATGAGAAAGGGACATCCTGAATCCTACTAAGGTAAACTTAACACAGTGTTCAATTGTATGGTGTCTTCAAAGGTAATAATGGAAGTTTTCCTCCACACTTTCAGGATCCGCAGTCCCATTCATTTCTCATAGGTAATTAGTGTTAATTTCTTGTATATCTTTCCAAAATATTCTTAGGGCATTGCATTAGTTAAGGTTCTTTTGGTTTCAGGCCACAAAAATAAACTCCGGCTGACTTAAGCCACAAAAAAGAATTTACTGGAAGGATGCTGGGGTATTTTGCGGAATTGAAGCAGGATTAAATCCCTAAGTCTTGGAAAGCGTAGGTTAAAGGAAAGTTACGAGACATCCCTCCACCATATGTCAGATGATTGCCATTAATGTGATTTGGCTACAAAAGATTCCAGCCTTTGGTACTTCTGTTTTAAATTTCAAATATGATTGGCCAAGCCAGATTGGGTCAGTGAGTTTTAGTGTTGCTGAATGTGTCGGGGTGAAGGAGGTATGGGATGGGCAAATCTCACAGTGTAGAAAGCTGGGGGAATTTTCTGGACAGGTTAAATGGCAACCCCATGAAGAATCTATTGCATGTAAATATGTCTATGTTTACTCATCTGCAAAACACACACCTATACTGTACATATTTGATTCTAAGACAAATATCTTTCACATTTTAATTACCTATGAAGTCAGGGATGTGTTTCATAAGTGATGCTGTCTTAGCATTAATGGACAGTTTTATAAAGACCATTTTGCCTTTTTCTGCATAAAAAATAGTGAAATCTCTCCAGTTTGGCATTCTAGTAACTTCTGCATCAGTGGAAAAATTATTTTTTGCTCCTGAGCCAGGTGTCACTTATAGGCACGTTGGAATTGTATACCTGGCACTATCTTTAGGAATCCCTACATAAAAAAATGGTACCTAAAATTACTTTTACAGAAAAGACTCTTGATAATTACAATTAAATTAAACTTTATATAAACACTAAAGATCTTATTTTAAGAGTAAATTGCAAAGCTAGGTGGTGTGGGTTAATAAAATGAAAGCTTTATTTTTATTCTCAAGATAATTACAAATGGAACTTTGATTTTGAAATTTTAGCCACTGAACTGTGAGAGAATTAATTTCTCTTCTTTTAAAGCACTATGTTTATGGTAATTTGTTACAACAGCCTTATGAAACTAATATACCCTGGGAGAGGTCATGCAGTGTTTTAAGAGTACAGAACATAATGAAGTATATTGGATATTTTTTGAGACCTGGTTTTGGTGGCAGAAGGGACATTATGTGTCTGAGGCTGTGGATCTTTAGCAATTTGATTCATTATATGCAGCCTGAGTTTCTGTATATTCATGACTGATGGGATTTCCCCTTCCTGCTAATATGGAGTAAGAGGAAACACATTTACCTGCTTATCTGAAATAATTAAAAATTCAAACAAAATATATGAAAAAAATGAGTTTTTAAGACACCAGCCATCAGGTAAAGCAGGACAATGGCACTTGAGAGAAAACCAGGGTAGTGAGCCTGTGATTGCCTCAGTTTACTGCATTAAGACAGTCTCCAATTCATGGAGAGAGGACCCAGGCAGAGCTTGGTGGATAATCTGAATAGGCGAGACAGAGCTGAAAGTTTGGGGAGACCAAGATGTGAAAAGAACAGAACACTGGAGGAGAAAGAAATGCATGAGAATCATGCACTTTGATGCATCTAGCTCTAATGCATTGATTTTCATTCAATGATGTAGAGTCTGCTTGAATGTATAGTTCTTCACAGTCACTCATCAAAGTTTAGGACTCCTATCTGGAAAACATTTTGGCATGCAGTACAAAGTTATTGTATCATTTCCACTTAAGAGCATGCACAAGCCACCGTTGTAGTGGAGAAACACCATTCCTCTGGACATGTCCAGGCTCTCACAGTTCCTGCCTGCTAAGGAGGACTCTGGTGCCATCAGTTCTGTCATCTGAGGGGGTCTGACCAGTCCTTCTGGCATTTGTAATGAAGGAGCAGTGCCTGACTGTAGAGGAACAGGACCTGAATTCTGAGAAGAGAAGGGAGAGGATTAACAAAAGGTAGTCAATCAGTTGTCATAATAGAGTGATGAAGTCGTGAACTGGGAAAGTAGGAATAAATGTCTGGAGGAGATGTAGAGGAGAATATACTCTTGCTATTTCGAAGAAACTTCCTTGGGAGTGACTTCCATGCTTTAAGTCACGCTTTGAAGCAGAAAATGGATTTTTTTTTCTTAAGGTATTACTGGGGTCTCTCTGTCCCCTTCAAGAGTTAAAAAATGAAGAGTGACTTTTGACTGCTCTTATTTTTGCATGAACTGTGTCTATTTGACTGTTTTCTGAAATTGACCTCAGAGAGATGTATACAATAGTCTATCATAGGATGTCAGAAAATCTTTAGTCCTCACTGTTTTATCAGGACTCATAATTTCTCTATTATGGGACTTTAGAAAATATTTAATTCTGCTTCAAGTAACGTATCTCAGAGACAGAATGATAAGAATTTAGAGTGTCAGGGGATTCTCACTGACCTCTTTCTTCTGTAAGTTACCTTTTGCCATATTGGTCTTTCCTCAGTTCTTTGAATTACTGAAGTTTTCTTGCAGTATCTTCCACTTCCACTCAATAACACTTTCTTATTGAGGTCTTTGCTGCATGATTGATTGCTTCCATCTCTTTAGATTCCTAAGCCAAAGCTCTCAGATAAGGTCTGTAAGGCACAAATACTGAGGTCTTTAGCTTGGCTGAGTTACTCTGAGGTGGATTTGTTTACATGATGGCTGGCATTCCAATGTTCAGAACGCACACATGGATATGGATTGAAGGGCACATGTTGCTTGAACCAGTTGGAAAGGGAAGAGTGAACTTAGTTGAGCCTGGTGGTTATGAGTGTGCCCACTTTTCCTTTCTGAAAATTTGGTCCTGAAAGTCATTTTCAACTAGGTATGGAGACTATTTTCCCAGACCTCTTACACATACAGGTGGGGCAGTATTAACACATTATTTATATTAATAATTCAATGTTATCTCTCATAACTAATATGCTGCAAATATTGAGCTGGGAGCAGCTGTGTAGCTGCTCATATCTGAAGTAAACAAAGAGCTAGTGTCTGTGAAAAGAAAGAGCTCAATTCATAACAAAATTGCATATATTTCTAATATAGGAAATCTAGCTGCTTTGCAAAGTTCTCTCCAGGACAGTGGGAGATATTATTTTATACCCTCAGCATTCACCAGTGTTAATTTCCAAACAGAACCTATTTCAAATATTTTTAGGGATTTTTTTTCTGTCCTGTTTTGTTTTTCCTTTCCTTAAATTGGATGGCCGAAGATTGCCTTCTAGAGGTCAAGCACTTGACTGACAGCTGAGCCCTGGCCTGAGCAATCAGAAGGCATCAGGCAAAGGTGCAGACAGGAAGAAACAGAGGAACATCGGAGAGAAACCGGGCCAGGGCCCCGGGCCTGGGAGTCTTGCCACATGTCAGAAGCAGGGTGTGAGGGGGCTGAAGGTGCCGTGGATGAGAGCCAGAGAGACAAAGGATTGGGGGGAGGTGGTAAGGGAGACAGAGGCGTTGAGAGAGGGGCATACAGAATGTTGGAACTGTATGGGGCAAGACAGACTTTTTCTGTTGGGGTCTGCATGCAAATAAACCTGCCAAGGCTCAGTCCTAAACTTAAGAAACCACGTTGATTGAAGGAAAAACTATGAAGGAGCTAGGGGCCATTTCCAACATTCTGCCGTTACTTTTCAACACCCTGTAGCTCTTTTGGCAGATTCTCTCCATCCAGGTGTTCAGACCCCACGCTCCCTTTGCCTGAACTACAGCGTACAGGGTCACCAACATTGTAGTAATTACTGGACAACCTTCCTATTCCACTGGGAAGAAACTTTTCTTCCCAGTTTCTCTGCTTCCCCCAAACTTGGTTCCTTCTTTGATCATGTCCATGGTCCTTGCTAGACTGAGTTTGACAACTGATTGGAGCTGGGGTGTCAGTGACCAATATTGTCTCAGGGTTTCCTCGTTCTGTGATCACATTTGTATTCTTCCTAACACAGTAAAGAGAGAATTCCAGTGAAACTGGGCAGGAAAGAGGGAGTTCCTTGATTCCTTCGGATTATTGCTTTGCCCATGAGTAAGGGCCAAACCTGAGAGTGTGAACTTAGTTGAGGGAGCAGCTGTGGTTTAGGGGAAATAGAGGGAAAGATGGAGATTGCTCAGGGGGGAAGGTTCAGACAGAAACTTGATGGAGAAAGAAGGCTGGAGGGTTAGGGTGGGGGCCAGATTAGAAAATGGGTATAGGCCAGCTTTGGGGGATAAACACAAAACATTTGAAGGGTCTGGTAAGTGGCTGAGGTAATTCTATAAAGCCATTCCCCCGCTCCCCGCCTTAAACCATAGCTTGAGCTAATGGATTTCTCTAGGATGGTTTCTCCTTTCTCCTGCTCTGTGAGTGTAGCCCAGCCTTCCGTTCTGCTAATGTTCATTGGTTCTATTCCTGAATCTGGGGATGGAAAAGGTTGCTTAGGTGTCAGCCAAGACACTCCCTCTGTTTAGGGGAGAGGGAGCTGCCAGCCCGACTGTCCGCTTCCTGCCAGCTTAAGGAGCTTATGACTCAGATTCAAGCAAAACACCGAGCTGAAGCAAAAAAGAGAGGGAGGGAACCTCAGCTCAGATGAAGGCTCCAGTGCCAAACTGCATCACTGAAACAGTCATTTCAGGGGAACCCATCACACGAGAGGGCTATGGGATTTTGTGTTCATGCTCTGCTTTGAAAACACACACATATGTGTGCATGAGCACGCACACACACTTCCTTTCTCTCACACATCCACAGGCACATTTCTTCCTCACCTGCAATACTGAGGCTGTTGTACCCTCCTGTAGAAAAAGCTACTGTTGGAGTGATGATCAAGCATCTCTCAGGTTCTGTGATAGCAGAAAAGTCACCACCAAATGTTATGATTCAGCTGGCGTGCCCAGTTGTCTTTTCTTGCCATGTGTCACGCTGGTTTCCATTCCTCATAGAGGGAGGTGTTGGAGGAAGTCTGCAGGCATTTCTTGGGAATAACACTGAAACCCAGACTCATGCGTTTCAAAGTCTTCTGTGGTTCCGGTAGCTTCCTGGATATTGCCCTGGTGGATGACTTGCTGCCAGTGTTGACTTGTTGATCATTTTGGAAGGCAAACTCAACCACTGAGGAAAGGTACTGGGTGAATTAGAGATATCTTCATTTGTTCTTTTCCTTTCTCCTTCCATTACTCATGAATAGGCCCACGTTCCTCCCTTCCCCCTCCTAGCTATCTCATTGTGAGTAAATGTCTCTTAGTCATTTCCATCCAAGTGTCTTACCACCATGTACCAAGGAGAAATGTGTGATCTCTTTGAAATTTGAAGTACTAACTTATAGACCTTTGTATTAAATATAGTTTACAGTGTAACGCCCTCATGTATGATTATATATAGCATGCACGGTCTTCCTATATTCACATTTACCTAAGCCACTACATTTTAATACGCCCTAAAAACTCTCATAGTCAACTGTTTAGGACTAGATGCCTTAATGCCCTTTGGTAACCTTCCTGGTCTGGATCCAGCTTTAGTTTCTAGTCTCATCTTAGGTAGTATTACTATTCTTTAACTTGGCTGGACCAGTCTACTTACTCTCCTGACTAAGATTAATCATACTTCTCTTTGAAATTCCCTCTTCCAATGTCCTTCTAATCCCAACCATTTTTAACAGTCGGGACCATGTCAGTTCATTATCTTTATTGGAGGAGAAAAAGGAGCATAAGAATGAGAAAGACAGACAGAAAGAATAACTGTGTTGAAATTTGAGGAAAAAGAAGCTGGTAGTGTTATGTGGTGTTCCTTGGCAAAGTCTGTTATTAACCTAAGAAATTTGTTGTCGGTGGCTCCCTCCTTTTGCAACACTTTGAGAAGCTAAAAAAATGGAATTTATCAGTGCAACAAGAGCTGCCAATCTGAATCAGAAAAATATATTACTTTCATTCTGGGGTGGGGCCAAATTTTCCACACTTAATAGTGACAGATGCATGGGAAGTCAAATTTGAGTAAGAAGGTACTTTAGTGGGCATGGATATGGTAAAAGTGTAGTTAGTTAAAAGAACTAAATGTTGGTTACAATTTAACCCAATAGTTATCCCCTTTAGTCTTGAGAATCTCTCTCAGCAGGTAATTGTGGATCTGAATTGTTCTAGAGACAGGTTCTCAAGGTCCTATCTCTGAACTTCTCAGGGACACTAATGCTGTTCTTGTAAGACAATTTTCTTTCATAAGTGTGCCAACAGTGCCCTTCTGGTTACTATGCAGGGTTAGATGGAGGGCTACTCTTCCTCTTTAAGAGGACTCTGCCTATCTCTTCTTCTTTGATCCATGGCCCATGGGCTTCACTGTATAATAATATTTCCACTTATGGAGGGATTACCAACTACTTGCTCCACAGTTGCTTCTCAATGGGGCTCTAATCCTAACCAATTTTATGTGGTTAGTATTCTAGCGACTTCTTAATAAATATTTGTTGGATAATCATTGGTCTGCCCTTTTGGTAAGTTGTTGTAAATTCCATTGTCTGCGATGGGCAGCCAGAAGCTTAATTAGTAATTCAGATTTAGTCGCTGAAATTTTCTAAAAAGTGTCAGTATTTACATCTAGGATGAAATTGATGGAGAGGGGGCAATGGACAAGGCACATGATTTTTTTTTCACTTTTAAAATAAACTATAAATTTATACTTTTTACTGATGAAAGACACTTAAGAGATACCTAAAAAAATCCTTTCTCAAATTGATTGATTGTCTTACTCAAATTCAAACAATTTGTCAGTGACAAAATGGGACAAAAACTCATAATGTTAAGGCAAATGGAAACCAGTCAATTAAACCATAGTTTAATTATGGAGTCTGATTGGGGACATAATTATTTGTTTTTTATATTTCACTATGGTCTCCCAGGTGCCAATGGAACAACAGCCACCAGAATTAGGCAATTTCATTATTGCTGCCAAATATTTATGTCTAAAGTTTTTTATATTCATTATAAACGTTAGTAATGAAATAAACATTACTATGGTTACCATGGAGTTAGACTAAAATTTCAACATATGTGGCTTGAAAGGATTGATCCAGCCACTTCAGATGTAATTTCCAAGGTAAAGTTTGTGGTAAGGGTGACTCCGATGAAGGAGTCAGTTCTTGTGAAGACTGGACTTCCAAGCTGCAATGTCATCTCATACATTTGTTCATTCTAGGCTGGGTTGAAGTTTGGAAAGATTGTATGATTAGATTGGTTGATACCATGGAGGCAAAAGAAAAAGAAACATTCTTTGTTTTCTCTTCCATGATGATACAATGTGTACAAAACTACTTTTATAGCAATTTGGGGGTAAATTTTCTTTTTGTGCCCAAATGTGAATCAGTTAAAGAGAATATTAGTTGGAAACAGGTTGGAGTAATGCTAATGAACACAGTTTCAAGAACAACAGAATTTGTTTGATACTGAGTCATAAGAGGGTAGTACCTCTTGTGAAGTTAAAAGGGTCTTGTTATAAAAACCAAAATTTTTATAAGCTTGACTTGATTGTAGTGAGTAGCCAGGATTACAAGAACACATTCTGTGTTTTTTGAGTTGTTTTCAATATGTCATTCTTTCCTTTTTGGCAGACTTTTTCTCTATAATTAAGAAAGGCAAAAGAAAAGCATAATATTATTCATTGTCTTGTTATTAACCCAGGGAAATGACTTCAAAATATGTTAGTAATTTTTACCTTGAACTGTCATTATTTTAATGGAAAATAAAGAAGACCTTTTAATTGGCTTTATCATTAAAGATAATACACTGGAATTGCCCAGCACTCATATGCCAAAGGGTGTTCAAAAAAAATAGAACAATGAGACTAATTGCTGTAAGTGATTATAGATAATTAGACTACATACAAATTATTTTCTCCCAAAGTTAAGAGGTACTGTGTTTCAAATGAGCGTATTTTTTTCCCTGTGTCCTAAAGACCTGAATAATAAATTGGCTAATAGGATAAAGTAAAGAAGCACAGCTCAATGTACTCTTGACTGACATGTAACCACAATACTACCAGGCATGAGTCATTTTGGTATTGTATTATGTCCTGTGCGTTTTATGATAATAATTATAAAAGAACACATATTTGTGCAATATTTAGTCTGAGTGGTAAAAAAGATTTAATTTCTTTTGTGGGACTTTTTTTTTCCTTCTCAAAGATTAAAGAGAAAGGATTTAGGGTTGGTGTGGCTAATTGCAGCAGTGAATATAGTAATACTTGTTAGAAACAGAATAAATTTTATTATAATATGAATTTGTTTCCTATCAGTTCTTTTGCAAAATGATCCATAATCTTGTACCATAAAGACATTGAGAGGACTTTTTTCCATAACAAAAGCAGATGAAATTGAAAGTATAAGAATAATAAAATTTTCTGAATATATAAACTATTTTAATAAAAAAGAGTGGTGAGAGAAAACTATTTTACTCTTGCAGACAAGCCTGAGATCAAAAGGGACTCATGAAAGTGCTTTGTAGTCATTATTCTTATTTTTCTATACTATCTAGATCCTAGGTGCTAACAGGGTGGCCCATGGGCTGGTGATGTCCACTTCTCCTCAGAGCTTCTTAGGAAGGAAGACTCTCGGTTCCCACCGTAGATTCAGAATTGTATTTTAACAAGATCCCCAAGTAATTCTTATGTATGCTAAGTTTTGAGAATTGCTGATACATAGAGCATTTTTCCCCTGTAAATGCCTAGGGAAGTAAACATATGGCATTTCTCTGATGATGTGGTAAAATGAGACATCCCTTTCCTTCCTATTGGAGGACAGAGCGTCTAAAAGCATGAGGGTAGAACTACCAACACCAGCTTCAGCAGCTAAAATAGGAGGCTTTCTCTACAACTGTGCTGGCTCTTGTAACTTAAGTCACATCTTGAAAGGCTCAGATGTACCTTACCGCCATCATGCTGAGTGAGCCTGCTTGCTTGCTTCCTTGCTTGTTTGTTTGTTTGTTTGTTTGTTTTCACAAGGAGTGGAGTCAAGTCCATGTTCATAGAAAGAATCTGTGTTCTCATGTTATATGAGACTGCATTGTCTCTGGTAAATATTAATTATCTCTTTGACAAGGTATGCTTGCATCTTAGGTAATTAGTGAGAAAGTTAATTGCAACACTCCACGGTGTGGATTTACACATGCTGCTTTCTCCTTTGGTCTTTGTACTAGAGCCAATTCCTACCTTTGAGGAGTCAGTCAGGTACAGCATCTTTGGTTTAATGGAGCTAAGTAGATATTGAAAGGGACTAAGAAATCCTCCAATTTTTGTGGGAAGTAGAGTTTTCTCCAGGATTGGGTTAGGAAATAAGGAGTTTAAAGATAAGAGCTAAGAAAGCAAGATGGAGAGATTAAGGAATGAGAGGTCATGAGAGATCATTTAGAAGGGTCTTTATTTAGTGGTTCTCAACTTTCACTGCACATAAGAATCACCTGAAAGTGTTTAAAATTCTCTAACACTAGAATCTCTGGTGGGACCTAGGTTTTAGTATTTTTTTAATCCCCAATTATTCCATTTTGTGATGAAGTTTCAGAACCACTGAAGGTCTAAGTTAGTAAAGATTCCTCCCCTCGTGTGTTAAATATGTTTTGTGTTGAGAAGGCTAGTAGGCAAGAAAAGTTCCAGCATCTTGATAATTTGAGAAAAGCTTAAGGGATGAATGAGACAAGAGGCTTCTTTTTGGGATTACTAGACAAGATGCCCCCCGTGATCCTTGACTCGTAATAGTCATGCTCTGGTATAGTCCTCTCCCACATTGAGTAACTCAGGGCTGACCTGTGTGACCAGAAGTGATGGTGTGAAAAATCCAAGACTAGGTCATAAAAAAGTATTACAGCTTTTGCTTTAGTGTCTTGGATCTCTAGCTGTACCAGAACCCAGCTAGCATGTTGTGGGGACACTAAAGAAGTCCCATGGAGATGAACCGACTTGCCAGTTACTTGAGTCACCTTAGAAATGTGTCATCCAGCATGACTGAGTCTTCAGATAACTGCAGCTCCTAGCTGACATTAGACTGAAGTCTCATGTGAGACTCAAAGCCAGAACTGCCCAATTTAGCTGCTTCCAAAATCCTGGTCTACAAAAACCATGAGAGATAATTAGGTACTATTGCTTTATTTCAGCTACTAAATTTTGGAGTGATTTGTTATACAGCAATAAATAAGTATTACAAGAAGGTTCATCCAAACTGTGATTACTCAGTAAAAGCAGTCAGTTTGGGGGGTGTAGTTATAGATGACTTCTAAAATGTGACAATAAAGCTAAATATTTTAGTATCAAATTGCATTCAATTCTACTTTGTAAGCCAAATATTATTGCTTATGGCAAAACTAGTATTATCATTAAAACTTTAGCTTTTCATTAGATCTTAACAAGTAGCTAGATAGCATTTTATATATATCTTAACACAAGTAGAACTTTCTGCAATTATGGAAATGTTCTCTATCTACATGGTTCTCTACAGTAGCCACTAGCCTATAGTTGGCTATTTAATACTTGAAATCTGGCTAGTGCAACCAAAGGGTTGAATTTTTTTACTGTACTTAACTTTAAACTGTGAATACCATATTAACAAAACAGTTATATATGATTGCTGGGAAGAATATAGAGATGACAAAAATATTCTGCCCTAGTTTGTAGGTTGTGAAATGAGAATAGGTGGAAAACCCGGTAAAGAGAGCACTTTATCTTTGGTACATTCAATGAAAACACTCCCCCCACTTTAACCCCTAAAAATGTGTCTCTTGGAGTGAATGCTGGCAAACCACAAAGGAGCAGATCCTAAAGGACTGTGTATATTCAAGGTATAATTAATTTCAAGCTCTCTAACAACGAAGAAGGTTATATAGAAATTTGCAAGGAATTTTCAGATGTTGTCAAACTCACTTGTCTGTCAGGTGCCTGCTGAGCTGCTTCTCAGAAAGGCACTGGCCGGCCGATTGCCATCTTCTTCCTGTCGCTCAGTCTTACTGGGTTGACTACACACTACACCCCAGTGTATGCCAGGAGGGCTCCCAGTAATATACTGTTATCCTACTCTATTTACAGTGTCTATTACTTGGTGCTTTTGTTGTTTAGTTAGGGTGGTATGACATGATGATGACTATTAAATATCAATTATTATCTTTGAATCAAATGAACTGTTTTCCTAGTCTCCTGTACATTTTTTGATATTTAATCAGAGCAAATACTCAAAATTAAAAATAAATTAATAGAAATTCCCAGCATCTTTTTTTTTGTTCTCCGCCTTTTCCAATGTTATTGACCATATTATATGTGGAAAATTGTAGCCATGATAAACTTTGCAACCTGAACTTTATTTAAAAGACACATGAAACAGTCTTTTTTTTTTTTAATTAATTTATTTACTTTTTAAATACATTTGTCTCTGCCTTCCCCCCACCTCTTTCCCTTGCCCCCTCCCACCTTCCCTCCCTCAGCTCTTCCCCTTTGGTTTTGTCCATGAGTCCTTGCTATATGTTCCTTGATTTTCCCCTTCCCTTCCCTTTCCCTGCCCCCCCCTTCCCTCTTGTCTCTGTTGATTTCTTTTCCTTTCAGTGTTGCTGGTCGTATTTTCCTTGCTTCTTTGCATTGTTGGTTAGGTTCCGCTTATAGGTGAGATCATATGGTATTTGTCTTTCGCCCCCTGGCTTATTTCGCTTAGCATGATGCTCTCCAGTTCCATCCATGCTGTCGCAAAGTTTAGTACTTCTTTTTTTCTTTCTGCTGCGTAGTATTCCATTGTGTATATGTACCATAATTTTTTGATCCAATCATCTACTGATGGGCATTTAGGTTGCTTCCAACACTTGGCTATTGTAAACAGTCTTATTTCATAATCATCTAGTCATATTTTAATAGGAAAAATGATGAGATCTTATTGTTAAAGTAATCACCGGGTACCTGACATGTTCTTTGATAAAGTAAGGATATGTTTGTCATGTAAGTATCTATGAATAACATTTTTAAGTTTACCTTTTTATTTTGGATATTTGTTTATTCTAATTAGAAGGCTTCATTGATTATTACAAAAATAAAATATATTTTTCAATTATAGTTTATATTTAATATTATTCTGTATTAGTTTCACATGTACAACATAGTGGTTAGAAAATCATGTACTTTACAAAGTGAATCCCTGCCTATTTCAAATACTCATTGCCCCATCCACAGTTATTACAACATTATTGACTCTGTTCCCTAGGCTGTAATTTACATCCCTGTGAGTATTCTGTAGCTACCAATTTGTAGTTCTTATTTCCTTCACCTTTTGCACCCAGCCCCTATACCTTTCTCCTCTCTAAAAAGAAAATCAGATACATGGATATTTAAAAGGAATTAAAACTCACCTCAAACCCTAACACTCTGAATTATGTTTATACAAACACATGCATTTTTGTAAAAATGAGTTAATATTATTCATACTACTTTGAAATTATTTTTTGTTTTATAATAAAAACAGGCATATTTTTATGCCATTAACTACCCTATATTTATTTTACACAATACTGAAATGGATAGTTATTTATAATTATCAAGTTTTTTTAGTGTTTAACATACATTTGTATATATATTAATATTCTAGTTCTAATATACTAATTCCAGAAGCATGTCTATTACTTCTTCAACAAATCTTGAAGCAAAAGGGGGAACATAATAGATATAAAAGTCAAATACACACAGATGTTCCATTTAAATTTGTCACCCTGCTGCTATGTCTGGAGGAGGTCAATCTTCCCTAGAGTTCTAAAGAAGAGACCTTGACTTTGTTTGGAAAAGTAGGGAAAATGCTAGAAATATGAAGTCACCAAGATATTTGTTATTCCACTAAGCCCTTAAGGTCAGTTTGAATGACTGTTTCAATTACACACTCAAAGATGTGTTCTTCAATGTTACAAATCAAAGAGTTAAACTCATTCTGTCTTTGCCAGTGACTTCCATAACTTCCCTCCTAGTGTTTCATGGGGTGCAACCTCCAAAATAAACTGCTTGCATTAGACTACAACTTCTAAATTAGACTAAAACTAAATTAAAACACTTAGTTTTGAAAGAATATTTGCCATAAGAATAACAACAAATTTTGTGTTTCTTGGGACTACATTAACAAGTGACAGAGTGAAAACTGAGCCACTATTGTATATCAATCTTCTTCATTAAGAAAGAGATTTCTCTAACTGGGAGGAGTAAACTGAATACTGTAATGTTGAGGGACTCATTGAGAGAGCTTGAGACCTAAGGCTCCAGCTGACTAAACGTTATTCCTTGATTCAGCATACCTGTGTGAAGCGGGGGTATTATGCCTGGGGCACTAGTTTAGTACTGTGGATACAATACTGAAAAAGGTAGATAAGACCTGCACTCTATCCTAGGTAGGGATAGACAGAACTGTAAATACAGGGAATAATAAATGAACACAATAACTTCATAGAGTGATGTTTTATGAGGAAAATAGAAACAAATAACAAGATTTCATATTCTTATTTTATTTTCATTCGTTATTTCTCTCAATAAACATTAGCTGCTAGTGTAAGACAGTTACACTATAATTTTTAAATATATCAGAAAATAAAATTTTGAAAGAAGTCTGGACTAGAAACTTTATGTCTTGGCCTTAAAGATAATGATAAAGACTTATTATGGGAACTATTCCTTTTTATTTATTAGCTTAATATGGTATTCTAGAATGGATGACCATCATGCAGTTTATAACCTGTGAGAGAGATTATAGATAATCTCTAGGAGGTAGAATACATTCACTGAAGATAAGTCATGCTAAATTCACATGATTTTCCCCTTTTATTTGATTCTCTCAGCAACAGAAAATTTCTTGGATCAAGTGCATTTCAGATATTTCAATTATATCATCATATCTGAAAATAACTTTTACATGAACATGCATTAAATGTTAGGGCTGTTGATATTTAATGCCTTTCAAACATATGCCTACTGTGTGCTAGTAAGTAGCTCTGTAGTTTTCTAATGGACTTTGACCAGGTTATAGTCTTCATGCTGTTGGCTCAATATTTCTATTGATATTTTTGATAGAGTATTAGAATTGAGGATGTAGAGGTAGGATGCGTAGCTAAAACTACAAATGACAAACCCAAGAAAAAGTATGTCAACTGACAGAGACACACTGGCCCTAAACTAATGAAATGAAATTAAGCAGAAAAAAATTTCAAGTTTTGTGTAGTTTCAACAAGTCAGCTGTATAAGAGTGAGCTGGCTTGACTACAGTACAGATGGCAAAGTTCTGGGACTTCTATTTTTTGGTGACAACCATAAAATAAGGCAATAATATGATGAGGCAGTTAGAAAAATATACTAGCACAGATGTAAGCTGCATTAATGAATGTTGTGTCTAACATAATAAAGACAATATAAAAAAACAATTTCACCAAATTCGGGTCTAATGAGAGGACTCATGGAATAAAGCACCAAACTTCCTACATTATATTTTAAGACAGACTTCTCCATTTGGAGTATGATCGGAGGAAGGCACATGAAATTCTGAAAAGTATATCTTTTGAGACATGTCTGAAAAAACGGGGTCTTGCTTTTCTGCAGGAGAAAAGACCAAGGAGATAATTGCAGAGTGCTTTTGTCTCTGTGGCAAGCTTTCATGTTTAAGAAGTCAGAGATTTGTTTTATACTGAACTAGAAGGTTAATATAGAATATTAGTTTGGAGTTAGAGAAATGAAGATTTTTTTCTACTATAAAGAACAAAAATAGAGTTCCCCAAAACATGGGTGACATACAGGTAAATGGGGTGAGGGCAGGGAGTACCATTTACTAGAATCATTTAATCCAAAAGCTTCATCCCAGAGTAGAGATTTTGGATCGAATGGTATACCAGTTATTTACCACTGCATAACAAGTTACCCTAAAACTCAGAGGGTTAAAATGACAATTTTATTTTCTTATCCTTTTGTGGGTCAGAAGTTCAGAAGGACTTGCCTGCCTGGTCAGATCTCACTTGGATTTTCTCATGGGCTGCATTATGCACTGACTGCATCCATATGGGTTTATGTACTGACTGCAACCATATGAAGACTTCAGCTGGGTTGGTTGTCCAAGGTGGTTCTCTCACCTGGTTGGCAGGTTTGCTAGTTGTTGGCTGAGATTTCAGCTGGGGTTGCCAATTGGAGCACATATACATGGCCTCTTTATGTGTTTTTGACTGCCTCACAGCACAGTTACTTCAGGGTAGCTGAGCTTCTTTTATGATGGCTCAGGGATATAAAAGCTCATCTCAGAGTGCAAGGGAAAGTTGTATTGCCCCTTATGATGCAGACTTAGAAGTTGTAAAACATCACTTGCCCTTTATTGTGACTATTTGCAAGGGAGACAGAAGCCTGTTGTAGATGCATGAAAGGGTGACATAGATCCCACTTTTGATGCAAAGAATATACAACGTTTGTGGACATTTTTAAAAAACTGTCACAGATGGCCTCTTAAGAAACTTCCAACTTGAAGCCTTTTGACTTTATGAACCTTATTGACTATGTGGTTAGATTTTAAAGTAAATAGGGTATTTGAGTATCCTCTCAAAAAAATTTTGAGTTGAGAGCTGGGCTATCTTGAAATTATACATTGATGCTATCACATAAAGGATTTTAAGTTTGTGTATACATATACACAATGGATATTATGAGAAATACATAGCTAAAATTTTAAGTTCTCCCAAGTACTATCTTGGAAAATATGAATATAAAAATGTAAATAAGCTTTAAAACAGTATGATGAAACAGGAGATTTCAGCTAATTTAGGCAGTGGAGAGGCTATGATAAGACAGGCACTTAATTGACAAGCTCAAAAAGTTTGAAACTTCTACATTTGTCTCTTTAGGAAGAACCAGCTACTGGAAATACAAAAATTTTGAATTTAACCGTAGTGTTTAGTGGCAGATACATTTGGGGTGTTGTACCTTATTGGCACACAGAATTATGCTCATGTTGGAGACCTAACCCTTAAGGGAATCTCAATTCAAATAACCACTGAAGAATTTATGTATGTGCTGATTGCTGTTGTTCATCTTCTTAATTCCAAAGGCCTTGACCCAGAGCTAACTCATATGAGCATATCACTCTCATATGCTTATAAGAGTTTGGTGTACTCTCTGGATTCTCCTGATATATCTGATCCTGGCCACACCCTTAGTCTACTTTTACTACAATGATTAGATTTTCAGCAATTTACATACCTCCTAATGGCATCTGACCCCTGACGCAAACCTGGCTTTGTGTTGGTGTTTTCATTAGGGGCCAACAATACCCACCCTCCTCATAATGCTGAGATCCACCTACTGCAAATCCCTCTCCTGAGATTTTAGCAAAGGAACTTCACTTCTCATACTTTTCTGCTTGTTTGATTGTTTTTACTTTAGAAAGAACATGTTTTCACAGAATAGTCTGTAAGTAACTAAATATTTGATAGAGCTAATCATACTTTGATCTTTTCTGGGTGTTGTCCTCATTCCTTTTCTTTTTTCTAATGATGGAAGGAAATAGAGATAGCACTTAAAGACTTGCCTTTTCCAGTTATTATTTCCCCCATTGGCTCAAACCATTTTCTTTTACACTGATTAGTAATTTTTTTTTGGAAATATATGCATACTACCTGCCTATCGCTTTACTGTTGCAGTGCTAAGTAAAGACATACACTACAAAAAAGATTCAGACAGTTATTTTCAAAAAAGATCTCGTTTTGCCACTCTGTTTAGAAAATACTCTTTATATTTTGACTTTAATTTTATTTTAAATCCAACTCCCATTCACCAGGACAAAATAGAAGACATCTATGTGAAACGAATTACCAGCTACAGTTTCCCATTAAAAACAAAATCAAATTATTTTTCATCATGAAATATTAGCTCAAACAGAACTGTCTCTTGGTATCCAAAATGCTGTGAAGAGCCATGAGAGCCAAAATGGCAAATATTAATGGCCTTATAGATGGGGATTCATAAATGGTAATTTAGATAAATAAAATGCTAGGTTTCAGGTATTGTAATGAGACCCTTTAAAACTTTTAGCCCTTTAACAACAAAACAAACTCATTTACACCAAAGCAACAAAACAATTCCTGCAAGGAACATAAATCTGCTCCTCCACCAACACATTTCCCAGTGGACTGTTTCCACCCCAGATTGATTTTAAACTTTTTCGTGCCTTTCATGTAAGGCCCAGTTTGTGGTAACCCAATTGTGTCAGATGTATCAACCTATCCAGGTATAAGCTCAGAGTTCAGGCCAACATTTGGCCAATGTCTGCAAAGTCTGGTCAAATAGATTATTTTTTTTTGGAAGCTGAAGGAGAGATGAAATACAGTTTGAGTTTTTGTGCCAAACTTTTTTCTTGAAAAATCAGGGAATTTGCTACTATAAAGTGTCCAGTGATGGGGTAAGAAAGTGAAATAAGGCAGCCTGTTCTTTAGCAATATATATGTTCTTATGGCATGAATGACACATATGCTGTGTTATTTTTGATCCATTACTGGCAGTTACGACTGTTCTATCATCATAGCCAAAAGAATGTCAAAAAAGTGGATGCAGAGCATGTTCTCATGAGGTCATTATTGGTCAGTAAGTTTGGGGTGCTTGACTGCACTCCCGAATTGCTACCTGAAAAATATTTGGTTACTTTGGACTAGGTAGCAGTTTGCCATTTCATGGCTCCAGAGTAACTGCTTATGGACCCAGAGCCTGAGTTGTGGGGCTGCTCATGAGAAGAGGTAACTGAAAAGATGAGAACAAATGTTCAACCTTGTCTAACACTTGTTTGAACTAGTGGTGAAGTAAACACAGTTTTCAGAATCTTCAGATATTTTGAAAAAACAACAAAAACAATGTATTAACTTTTACATATCTTACAGGAGATTAGCAGGAAATCTAGTCATGTTTACTAATATTAAAAGGAAAAGATATTTATTTTTGAACAGTAGTAAATAAAGCCCTGATCGGTTTTAAAAATTCTGCTGACAAAGAATATATATTCATTACAGAAAACTGTCACATGAATATAGCACACATAAGAAAGAAAGCAACAATAAAAGTAAAGAATAAGCAAACCATAACCCTAGATTAAATAAGAACCAATTATAGTTGACCCTCGAACAATAAGTGTTTGAACCGCTCACATCCACATATGCTTGGATTTTTTTCTCTAAATAAACAGTTGGCCCTCTGTATCCCCAAATTTTACATCCACAGGTTCAATCAATTTCAGATTGAAAACAGTCTTTTCAACCTGCAGTTGGAATCCACAGTTGTGAAGGGCCACTGTATTCATTGTTTTAAGCCATTTTATACAGGAGACATGAGTATCTTCAGATTCTGGTATCTTCATGAGATCCTTGAATCAATCCTGCATGGGTAACTGTGGTTAAGTTTGTGGGGAGTCAAAAGTTATACTTGGATTTTTGACTGATCAGGGGTTGGTGCCTTTAACCCCGAAATGATTTCATATATAAGAGTTTTTATAGACACATACTAAACATAGGGTACTTTAAAAATAGGTAGATTTCATTTTGTACTGTCTAATACAAACTTTTATCACTTACATTCTATACCACATTTTTCTAAGTATATTGTTTCCATTAGTTATATGGTAATTCATCAAAAAGATGCCATGAACCAATTGTTTTTGAATAACTGACTGTTGAATATTTAGGTTTTCCTATCATTTAAAAAAAATGTAGTAGACACTACTGTGGCAAAGAAACCTGTAGATTAAGCTTTATGCAAGTACATGATTTTTCTTCCTAGGAAAAATTCCTTGAAATGTAAAGCTTTCAGTGACTATCACTAACAAGATAGATAAGTTTTCTTACTCTGGCTCATATTTCCCTTCTCACTGAGCTCCAGCCATACTGCACATGTGAACAGTGTGTTCTTTAACCTTCTCTTACTCAGCTCAAACCATACTGGACATGTAAATAATGTGCTAAGTATTTTAGTTTTTTACCATTTTGGAACTTGGAGAGAGAGAATTCTCACGGCCCCTTTGTTGGCTGAGGCCATGTGACTAAAACCTTTTAGCCTTGTCTCCTTTTGGTGGTGATTGGTAACTAACATTCCAGATAGTGGCCACTTTATTAGACTGTGTTCCTGAGTGAGAAGAACAAGGAGCAGAGCTGATTGGAGCAAATGGATTTACAATGGCTATGAAATGTGAGTGAGAAATGAGTCTATGCTATTTGAACATGTTATAGTTCTCTGGTACTTCCTTTCTTTACCTAGTAAACATTCACTTAATTCTTTATAGCTAGGTGCACCCTAAAAATTTTTTCCTGAACTCTGGGACTGTTCAACTTACCGTTATTATAGGCTCTAATAACTGCATGTAAATCTTTTTTGTGCCTGTCACATTGCAATTTTCTATTGTTCATTTTATTAGTGTTATTTTTATAACATCTATCTTGTCTTGTAGATCATAACCACATAATAGATACTTGATAAATTATTTATTTAATGAATGGATAAATGCTAAGGCTCATTATTAAACTTTATCATTTTCTAATCCAGTCAGTATCTTGAAAGATCTTATACCACTTTGAACAACAATGACCTTTATCTCTAACCTTTACCAACAGCCTGCCAATTTTAGATGCAGAAGGATCTTGTTGCTCATTGTTTTAATTTTGTGTTCTTTTAGAAGGTTAAAATACATTCATTGGTTTATTGGCCACTTATATTTTTAATGGTCCATTCATATTCTTTGCTTAATTTGAGTTGGATTTATATTACTTATAATTGAAAGGGCTCTGAGTAATGCAAAATGGGGGGCAAATTCAGCTTTGTTCTGTCCTGTAGACAATGAGTTCTATTTTTAGCTCAGGATCTCTGTCTCTCTCCCTTTTCTCTCCAGTGTCCTAGAAGTGCCAAAATCACTAAACTTGAGAATATTGAAGCTTTTGAACAGCTATTCATAAAGTAATATTTTGAGGCCCACTTCACTCATTTTTCTTCTGTAGGGTGTCCTCAGGAATCCTTTAAGGAGGTCCACATGACTAACAGGACAGTATTCTAGAGTCTATGGCTCTGGAACCATCATTATGTCACCAACACTTTAGAATCTTGACACAACACATTTTATCTAGCTATGGATTTCACTTGTGAAACCAATGAAACTCCATCATGTATGCACAACCCAAAGCCATGGAAACAATAACCCAATCTCTGCTGTAATACTTATAGCATGGCATTACAAAAATTAATTTTAACTAATTGTTTTCTATTCTCTGGATACAGACATTCAAAACACAAATAAAAATTCATTCAACATAAATTTATTCATGTTTTATTGTTCCCACTCTTAGGCAAATTACACCCTTTCTTTCTATAAGGGAGTCCTCGATAAAATTTACAAAAAATAGTCTTTTTTTAAAATTAAACTTTTATATCTCTAAACTTGTGATATAAATTCTATTGTCTTTAATTTGTAGCAAAAGTTAATTTCATATGTATTCTATGCCCTATTAAAAATGCTAATTGTTTTTCAATTGGTCCCAAAATGTATATATACACTTCACTAATTTGAGCCTAACATCTGTCTGAAAAATCCTGCTGAAACAACCTTTGCAATACTGACCTTCATTGCAGTCTTACTCTACAGAAAAAGGAGAGTTTTTCTTTTCCATTTCTTTTGTCTGACACTTGTGATCTTTCTGCTATAGAATTTGGTTTTGTGCAGTTGATTGTTCTGTTTCAGTGAAGTAAATTGCATTTCCAGATTTAGACTGCACAGTCTGTTATAGACATGCATTAAAGGAATTATTAATAAACATCACCTGCATATTGTGCATTGTTTCAGAAAGCAGATATCTGCAGAGAAGAATGACACCAGTGTCCATCAGATTCATTTAGCTGTCTTGGTGTGTGAGGGGGTTTGCCTGCCATGTCACAATCACAATATTCTTTGCTTCAGAATGGGCTAGTCCACAATATATTACTGTTCTATGTACCACACATGTGTTACAGGTGGTCACTTTGAATTTCAGAGCTCAAATGTAATAAATCCAACACGTTAATATTTGGCTAAGATTAAGTGCTGGAAGGCTACCACGGAAAACCCATCAGCCAAGTTCATCTCTAAACAGGCAGTTGTGATTCCATTGCTACAAAATATACCTTTGTTATGCCTTCTCCTCAGCTTCACAATCCTTTCTCTTTTTTTGTAAGATATAAATCTAATCCACACGTTAACATTTGCTTATAAATTGTGCAAAAGAATTCAGGGATTTTGTACTTGGTTAAAACAGACTGTTCAGGTAGACATTCTACTAGTTCTATAAGTCACAGAAGGTTGTAGGTTTATTTTTGCCTCCTTTTGGACTCTGCATTTATTTTACTTATTCATTTTATTTCTTATTGAATTCAGTGGAAGGAAGTCATGTCATCAGCAACAATTCCAGTGGATTACTGTGTTGATGGCATTATTGATAGCATGATGCGAGAGACATGGTGGGAGATCTGATTTATGTACTCTGGCTAGGAAAGAAGACAACATCCTCAGGTGGAGAAGTGATAATACCAAGTAAAGTTGGACAAACTATCGCAGAGATGCTCATTCATCCTTTCTTTCAAGATATCCATTTTATCTTTATTTCTCTACATTTACAGCTTATATTCCAAAATTTATCATTTCAATAATGTCCTTGCCAATAGCTTGCTTGCTCTTCTTTTTTTTATAATAACCTAGTAATATCACAATCTTTATTGACTCCATGTATTTACCTTCTCTGTGCTTGTGCTTGAACAGAGAAACATTGCAAACATGCTTTGCTATTTTCCGAGTTACATATTTTTGGTCGCATGTCTCAGTAGTTCTTCCATATGGTTGCCTATGTTGTTACAGTTTGTGATCAGCTCACTCTGTTACTCTCGATGATGCTCATTTCACACCTTTCTCACTCTCCTCCATTGTCCAACATTTCTTCTTCAGACTCAGATAGCACCTCCTCTTTAGGTCCTATCCTTCCACCCAGCTTTTGTATCCCCAGCCACCTGGTTGGTTAACTTTAACTTTTTAATCCTTTCTCTCTTGAATATTTAGCCACTTGCTCTTACTTGGCTCCTTTCTTTTGTCTTTTAATATGTACATTTATAGACTCTCTGTTCTGTTTTATTGATCTTTTTGTTTATTTTGACACCAATACCACACTATCTTAGTTTTGGTATCTTTATAAGAAGTCTTGCTATCTGATGTTCCAAGTTCCTTAGCATTCTTCTTTTTCATCAGAATTTTCTTGGCTAAGTTGCAGTTTCTTATACATTTTAGAATAAACCTGTCAAACCAAATACATACACATACCTATGCATCACACTCACATACATACTTGCTCTGTTCTGTTGAAATTTTGATTGTGATTATATTAAATCTATAGATTATCTTGGATATGGTTGACACTTTTAAAATATTGCATATTTCAACCCATGCCCATATAATATAACTCATTACTATGCAAAACTTTAACATCTCTGAATGTAAATTTTTATCATTTTTTTCCTCTAGAAAATCTTGCCTATCTTATGTTAAATATATGTTTTAGTATTTTTAATTGAAAACATTATCTTTAAAACTGTTTTCTGTTTGTTCTTTGTAAACAGAATATAAGTTCATTTTGTATATTAATTTGCATTCAGCAACACTCCTAAATTCTCTCATATTTGAACAATTTATGGGTAGAGTTTCAGATTTTTCTACATACAATCATATCATCTGTTAATACTAACTCTTTGTTTCCATTTGTTTTTCTTTTTAGTCCTGGTTGGCCTGCTTTTCCTCCCTCTTTTCCCTTCCTCCCTCCCTCCCTTCCTTCCTTCCTCCCATCCATCTTTTCTTCCTTCCTTCCCTCCCTCCCTGCCTCCCTTCACTGGATATTGCAGTACAGTACTGAATAGAAATGGTCAAAGAGGTCATCCTTGCCTTTTTCCCTGATATCACTTTAATACATAACATTTAGTGTAATTGATTATAAAGTTTGCTGTAGTTTCTTTTTTACAGGTTTCCTTTCTCAAATTGAGGAGGTTTCTTTCTTATTTTATTATTTTTTGACATTAAATAATATTTTTATTTTTTAATTACAGTTGATATACAATATTATATTAGTTTCAGGTATGCAAACCAGTGATTGGACATTATACAACTTATTAAGTGATCATCCCAATAAATCTAGTACCCATGTGACACCATACATAGTTATTACAATATTATTGACTGTATTCTTTATGGTCTAGTTTACATCCCCATGACTATACTGTAACTACCAATTTGTACTTCTTAATCACTTTACCTTTTTCACCTATCACCCCAATATCCCTCCCATCTTGTAACTGTCAAGATGTTCTCTATATCTATGAGTCTGTTTCTGTTCCTCTTGTTCATTTGTTTTGTTTTGTAGATGCAATTGTTGATAGATATTATTTATTGCCATTTTATCATTCATATTTTTTATCTTTTCTTTCTCTTCTTCTTAAAACCCTTTAACATTTCATGTAATACTGGCTTGGGGGGTGATGAAGTCTTTTATTTTCTTATGTGGGAAGCCCTTTTATATGTCCTTCAATTCTAAATTATAGCTTTGCTGAATAGAGTAATCTTGACTTGTGGGTCCTTGCTTTTTAATCACTTTGATTATTTCTTGCTGTTCCCTTCTGGTCTGCAAAGCTTCTGTTGAAAAATAAGCTGATAGTCTTATGGGATTTCCCTAGTAGGTATCTAACTGCTTTTTTCATGCTGCTTTTAAGATTCTCTTTTTGTCTTCAATCTTTGGCATTTTAATCATGATGTATCTTGGTGTGAGCCTCTTATGTTTATGGGACTCTCTGCACTTCCTGGACTTTTACGCCTGTTTCCTTCACCCAGTTAGGGAAATTTTCCATCTTTTTTTTTTTTAACA
Source organism: Pteronotus mesoamericanus (assembly GCF_021234165.1). Lineage (NCBI taxonomy): Eukaryota > Metazoa > Chordata > Mammalia > Chiroptera > Mormoopidae > Pteronotus > Pteronotus mesoamericanus. Next base: position 26,749,833 of record NW_026555105.1, on the reverse strand, counting down.
TAGGTTTCCAATTCCTTGCTTTTTCTATTCTCTTTCTGGCAACCTCATGATGCAAACGTTGGTAGGCTTGAAGTTGTCCCAAAACTCCTTAAACTATCTTCATTTTTAAAGATTCATTTTTCTCTTTGTTGTTCTGATTGGGTGTTTTCTGCTTCCTTAACTTTCAAGTAACTGAATTAGTTCTCTGCTTCATTTACTTCACTGTTGATTCCCTGTTCTGCATCCTTCATTTCTGACTGGTTTTTTTCTCTAGTTCTGTTTTTGTTTCTTATCTTTTCATTGAAGTTCTCACAAAACTCATCTACTCTTCTAAGTTTAATAAGTATCCTTAAAACCAGTTTCGTGACCTCTGCACTTAGGAAATTGCTTGTCTCCATTTGTTTAGTTCTTTTTCTGGAATTTTGTTCTGTTCTTTCATTTGGGACATGTTTCTTTGCCTCTTCATTTGGCAGCCTCCTTATCTTTGTTTCCGTATATTAGGTAGAGTTGTTGTGTCTCCTGGGCTTGGTAGAGTGGCTTTATGTAGTTGGTGTGCTGTAGGGTCCAGTGATACAGTTTCCCTGTTCACTCAACTGGATACTCCTGGTGTGTCCTCCTTCCCAGTGAGGGCTATGTGCACCCTCCTCTTATTGTTGAGTCTTGATTGCTGTTAACACATCAGTGGGAGAGCTTTGCCCCCAAGCCAATTGGCTGCAAGAACTGGTTGCAACCACTATGGAGGGTCAGCTGTGTAGGGGCTCACCCCACAGAACAAGACTTACTCTGGTGCTTGCTCAGTCTGCCCCTTGAGTGTGTCACTTGTGGAGGTGGTTGAATGATGCTTCAATGTGGCTGGAATATGTCCACCTAGTGTGCTGTCTTTGGGACTACCCAGGAGGTACAGGCCAAGGTCTTCTGCAACCAGTATTCTCCCTGGGGTGACCTATCACAAGCTACAAAGTGACTTTCAGGTGGCTGCTACTTGTCCTGGGCTTGGAGGTTCCCAGGAGAGGTCAAGTTGTAAATTAAGGCTGGCTGCTGCTAGTGCAGGGCCTGGGGACACTTAGCAAGAGGTATGGGGCATGGTGAGGCCAGATTCTGCTTGCTTGAGAAATTTTAGGAAAGTCTGAAGCATGAGTCAAGACAGACTATTTGTATGGAAAAGCCACTGGAACAGCTTCCATAGGTCCCACAAGTTGGGTGGATCAAGGTTTCAGGGAATCACTAGGGTGGGGCTAACAGCTTTAGTCAGGTTGGTGGAGACTCAGGCAAAGTGCTTGCCTGCAGACTCTGTGCCAGGGAGGGCTCAGAAAAAGAACAATGGCTTCTGTTAGCATGCCTGTCTGGGAGAAAGCTACCGCTACAGCTCTTGCCCTAATGCCAGACAATTCAGTTCCTCTCTATATGTCCCTGGTGCCTTCAGACCTGCTGCCCCAGTGCTAGAGCTCATAGTGAGTTAGTCAGAGTGAGTCCATGAGTGGTTGAGTGGGCCCTTTATGAGGAATACCTGGGACTACAGCAGTCCTCTGTCTCAATCAGCCACAATCCTTGCTGGTTTTTATAGACAGAAATTATGGGGACTTCGATTCCTGCCACTGAAAGTCTGGGTTGAGGGACCTGGTATGGCATTGGGACCCCTGGCTACTCAGTGAGACCTTTGTAGTTCCCTTGATTTTTATGTGCCACATGTGGGTATGAGACCAGTCCATTCCATATCTCTGCTCTTCCTACCAGCCTCAATGTGGCTTCTTCTTATATCCTTAGTTGTAGGACTTCTGTTCAGCTAGATTTCAGGCAGTTCTGAATGATGATTTTTGTGCAGTTTAGTTGTAATTTTGATGTGGTTTTGGGAAGATTTGATTGCTGCATTTACCTATGCTGCCTTCTTAAATGGAAACTCCATTTTCTTTCTAATTTTAATTATAACTGGTTGTTTTTAAACATAGGTATATATCAGATATGTCTTATGTTTTTTCTGCATTTATTAAAAATTATCATATTTTTATTTATTGATCTATTATGAGGAATTATTAATTAATTTTCAAATGTTAAACCATATTTGCATTACTAGAAGAAGTTTAACAGTCACAATATGTTATTCGTTTTGCATAATTTTAGATTTACTTCAATATTTTATTTGGAATAGTCTTTGGAATCTATCTATAATTTACTTGATTTTTTAATGAATTTACTTATAATATTTTATTTAGCTTATTGTTATTTTTAAAATGTTTTCCTCATATGATGGCCTATATTTTTGTTTTTTATATTGTTATTGTTTGATTTGGATATCATAGAGTCTTTGAGAACTTGAGAAGGAACCTAGCAATTTTGTACTCATATTTTTTCTCTACTTACAAAGGTTTCCTCAAAACTGAGTAAAGTTAAGAAAGTATAAACGCTTGTTTCACTGTTGAATTTAATGATTACAGTGGAAGAATAACCACAATTTCTATGTGTTTATTTTTCAGTGATTAGGAAAATAACAATAAATGAAACAAATATGGCAAAATGTCAACAACTGCTGATTTTCTTGGTGTTAGGATGTTTGTTTTACCATGTTTTCTTCCATTTACATTTGATTATATTAAGAGGCAAAGAATGACAGTTTAGAAAAAAAAATTATATAATGTTTATAAAAGACCTACCTAAAACAAATATGTAAAAATATTGAAATAAAAAGATAGGGGAAAGAAGATTAATCACACAAATACAAACCAAGAGAAAATGATATAGTTATAGAAATATCAAATATAACAGACTTCAACATAAAAAGGATCAATCACATGAAAGATAATAATGCTAAATGTATAAGGCAGAATTAATATGTGCCTCTTTTCTCTTAGCTACTATGTTCACAGTAAGGAATAAAGTGGTATAGTCTTCTCTTGCATTTTATCACTATAAACTCTATGCACTTGTGAATTTTTACATCTTCAAATTATAGGCAGGACTATTTCTGATGCTCAGATCATCTCAAATTTGGCAAATAGGAACCTCTTTAAACATTTGATCCTTTACGCATATTATAATGTATGTTGTTTAAACATCCAAATCAGTTACCACTTTTTATGCTTTGTATTTTTCCAGCTTAAAATATTTTTGATTCCCCTTCTTCTGTGCCTTCTTTTAAATTGATTTTTTTTTTCCAGGATGCTCACGCAATTCATGAGCCCAGGGTTTTATTGTGGGTCAGTCATGTAAGAATATAGTGCCCATGTAACTTACCTCAGCTACTTGGATGCTAGCTCCTCAGAGGTCAAACTGACACAAAGTGGCCCAAGACCTCAGGCATACAAAAACACTCTTATCAAGCAGGATATTCCTAAGGTTTGGAGATTATCACTCAGGATCCTGTCAAGGGCCAGTCTTGAAATAGACCTTTCTTTGGAATGTGAGGAGTTGAGTAGCCCAGATCTACTGTTAACCCTTTCTTACACACAGGCTATGGAAAATAAATAAAAGTGCAGCAAGAATTTTCATTATGTTCTGATTCATGTGTATCAACATACTACTTTATCCCAGAATTGTTAATTAATATATTTCTAAAAGTCATCCTTCTCTAAAATATACTTGTAAGGGAATACATTACTTCTCAGCTTTTCTTTTTAAAAATCTCCTCCTCTAGGATGAATCTTCTGTCTGCTGATTGTATACATTTCAGTAACAATGTCATAGACTTTTTACCAACCATGGATATAAATACTTATTACTAATAATAAACACAAATGTTAGTGTTCTTGACCCCATGAACTCTACCTCTACCCCTCTCCCACCCCAATTCCCATCAAAATCTCTCTCTGCTGAGGTTAGGAGAATAACTAACCTTTGAAATGTTGGAGTGAGGATATGCCCTGTGGAGACCTTAAGAGTACAAGTTATCTTTGGTTTCATGCTGACATAGAAAAACGTTGCTCTATAGTTTATGTCACATCTGATCCAACTGAACTTCAAACCATCTCTGCTTGATACATTAATCTCTCACAGTGCTTGGTGCAATAGGGGTAGAATTTTTATTTATTTCATTTCCCCAAGAAAGAATATTATGAAGTTCAAGAAAGAACATTACAAATTACAGTTATCATCTTCTATTCATTCATTCATTCATTCATTTTTACTTATAGAACACAAGTATCTAAACAAAAGAGTAAACAGAGCATATTGTAAAAATAAGAAAGTTATTTAAGTGAAGTAAATTAAAATTCTTTAAAAATGCATTTTATTTTATAACAGTGCAGTGAAAACATGAGCCCGTGTAAAAACTAGCATGTGACTGGTTTCTCAGAGGCAATAATTGTTTTGGTAACTCTTGTCTTCCAAGGGCCTAACACAGTGTCTGGCACATAGTAGGTACTCAATCATTTGAGAAAATAAATGTATAGCTGAAGGAAGCAATGTATGGATGGAATGGTAAACAATGGATTGCTGCTACAATAGTTTACTAATTATTTTTAATTCTCAAACTTCTTTCACAAGTATAATGAGTTGAATTGTGGCTCCCTGAAATATGTCTACCCAGAACTTCAGAATGTGAGCTTATTTGAAATAAGGGTATTTGCTCATGTAATTAAGGTAAGAATCTCCAGACAAGATCATGTTGGATCAGGATGGGCCCTACATCCAATGATGAGTATTAGACAAAAAAGGAGAAGACGTATGCAGACATAGAGGGAAAGCCATGTGACAATGGATGTAGAGATTTCAGTGATGTGTCTACAAGCCAAGCAACTCTAAGGATTGTTGATAACCGCCAGAAACAAGGAGAGAAGTAAGTAAATGGATTCTAGCTCATTGTGCCCGGAAAGAAATAACCAAGCTGACACTTTAATTTTGCACTTCTGGATTCCAGAACTGTGAGACAATAAAATTTATGTTGTTTTAAACACCAGATTTTTGGCAATTTGTTACAGCAACCCTAGAATTGAATACAGTAGTCTACATGTAAATTTGTAGTTATCTTTGTGCATTCAAAAAATTCTTGTGGAACATTGTATGATTATGAAAATGTACTTTTTAAAATAATAATTTGCATTACTAATCACATTTTTAAAAGTTATTTAAATTAAATCTTTAATATTATTTATCTACAATGTATAAATGGGTTGCCATTTAAATTGGAAACCAAAGCTGTTCACTTATAAAAGTAAAATTATAAAATTATATAATAAAAATGTCCACAAATTATAAAAGAAAAAGTTATGATTTACTGATAAATTAAAAATTGCATGTTATATAATGTTATGTTAGAGAATGGCTGTTCATTATATATATTTTAAAATTTAGTTTTATGTTTTATATCATCAAATTAAAGACTGCTTTTGTGATCTGGTGCTCAGAATATTACCATTTTAGATTAGCAATCAGCTGGCCTGTTTTTCTAAAAGATGTGTTTATTTCTAAGTCATAAGAGAGTTGGCTTGTTATTTTGTTTTTAAACAGGAGGCACCTCTGGAACTTCTTTATTCATGTTAAGTGAAAAGACAAATTTCATATATCCCCTACTGTATTTTCTCTTTTTAATCACTAGTTTCCTGAGATCTAAAGCTATGCTGAATTGATCTGCAGGAATTTTAATCAGAAGAATTCAATGTGCTGATTTGGTGCTAATCATGTTGAGAAAAGTTTATATAATTACTATAATTTATGAGATGTTCATATAGTAATTAATGCCTCTTTGTTTTGTAACTTCACCAACTATCACTAATGAGTACAAGTTAAACATATGTTAAAAACTGTGGTAGATTACATTATTGTTCAGAAAATATTTATTTCCTCCTATCCCCTACCTGTGATAGTTTCTTATTATATTGCTGTTCAGCTTAATTTTATCATGTGTTTCAGTTTCCTGAATGTTTAAAAGTAACAATTTACTAGTATACTTTCCCTTATAAATTCAAATAAAAATAATTACTTTAAATAAGAATAATAAGATTGTAGTGATAAGCACAAAATTAGTTATTGCCTCTTATGGTTGGTAGTCATAACATTAAATTTATTAAATGTTTTAGCATTCGATTTATTTATATTTTTTGTTTTGGACAGATTTATGTTTTTGTTTTGGTTAGATCAAGAAAATTTCAATCATTAAGAATAATAATTACAATGTTGACTTTTTAAAAACTTGTTTTACAGTAAAAGGATTATCTTTAAACTAGAAGCCCTAAAATGAATTATTAGGACATTAGTTTATTATAAGTTACATACATTATTTCACAATTATTAATGTTCTTTGATGCAATTATAAAAACTAGAGAATAAGAATCCACAACTTATCATACATGTCAATATACAATTATTAAAAAAATCATAAACTGCTATATGCAAACATTTTTTTTAACCATTTTCTAAAATTTTATTCTGCACTCACATTTTGCATTCAAATCTATTTTGTATTAGTTTTAGGTGTACAGCATAGTGGAGAGACAAGCATGTACTTTACAAAGTGATCTTCCCATATTTCAAGTACCCGCCTGGCAGGCATAGTTATTACAATATTATTGATTATATTCCCTGTGCTGTACTTTGCATCCCCATGACTATTTTGTTACTACCAATTTGTACTTCTTAATCTCTTCACCTTTTTCACCCAGTCCCCTACCCCCTCTCCTCTGGCCAACATCAGTCTGTTCTCTGTATCTATGTGTCTGTTTGTATTTTATTTGTTCATTTATTTTATGCAAACTTATTGTTTAACAACTGCAGTAGCAGATGTCTCTCCTGAGTGACACACTTAAGTGTTGGCTGGGGTTTAAGTATTGTCTTGGCTAAAAAGTCCGTATGTTTTTTTTTTCTGTAAAATAAAAGACACATTTTTCATTTTCACCAATAATTTTATTGATTTGGATATTTTGAGTATGTTGTCTGTCTCCTGCATGGTATAACATTGATTGTTCTCAATTAATGTTTCCTTTTGATAGCTATCAACTTCAACTGGTCTACTCAACTGTGGAGCATCATCGTCCAGCAAGAAATCTCCAGCATGAAACCTCACAAACCACTTTTCACACGTTTGATCAGTCACAGCACCTTCTCAATATATTGCACAAATCTTTTTTTGTGTGTGTTTCATTTGTGCTTTTACATTTTCTGAAATGTTAAAGTGTAATATGCCAAAAACATTGTTATTTTTGTCTATCTTCAATATTAAAATGGCTACACAAATATTCACAGATTTTCTTAAGTTTTTTTAAATGCACACTGATATGAACAGCTGTCACAATACAATCTAACAAAATTGTTTTGAATGAAATTAAAGACAACTGGAGCCGTTGTACAGAAAAAAACAAAATGAAACTTTTGGCCAACCCAATATAACACACGGAGATAGTGGTTCTTTACCTCCTTGATCTTCCAAGTGAGGTCTGGATTGTAACATTAACATTGCCTGGGAGCTGATTAGAAATGCAAATTCTGATTAGCTCAAGACTACTGAATCAGAACTCAGGGGTGTGGGGCCCAGCAACGTGTTTTAACATGCTGCCTGTGTGATTCTGATGCCGTTCAAATTTAAGAGGTACTGTGCCAGATGGCAACACACTTGGAAAATGCACTTATGTAGACATGCATATGTCAGAAATGACATAAAAGAGTAGTCTAGAAATCCTAGTGTAGTCTAATTCTTATTAATAACTCATTTATAAAATTTCATATATCTAAAAGAGAGGCAGGATGAGATACATTTAAATTTCTGTATCAAAGAAGAAATTAACTTGAATACAAAGGATTATTCCAATATATTCATTTTACAGTGTATAATTAATTACTTTGATTTTTTTAAAAGTATTGTTTTACAAATAGCTAAGTATATTTAAAACAGAGTTCTGGATCAAAATTTATGGAAATTCTGAGATAAAAGCCCATCACTTCCACACAGTTGCTTACAATTTGGTAAGAGCAAAAGACAAGAATAGAATCAGTTAGGATTCCCAGGGATCTGAGAACCAGGCAAAGGATATGGTCAGATACAAAGAAGCAACCCTGGCCAAGAAGGTGGATAGATAGGGAGCTTCCAGGCAGAGGCAGTTAGGAAATGCACATTTGGGAACTAGAAGTCCATTAATATGATTGTGTGGGTTTTTTTTGTCTGATGGGCAAAGAATAGTCATTTTCACTTTTGATTTTTTAAACAACCTTATTGAGATTTAATTTGCATACAATAACATTCATCCATTTCAAGTGTACAATTCAGTGTCTTTTATTATATTCACAGAGTTGTGCAACCATCACTGCTCTTAAGTTTGGAACATTTTATCATCCCACAAAGAAACTCCTATACCCATTAACAGACACTACTCATTTTTTCCCACAACCATCACTCCCAACTGTAGGCAGACACTAATCTGCTTTATAGTTCTGTAGATTTGCCCATTCTGGGCTTTTCATATAAGTGAAATGATATAATATATGTCCTTTGCATTCTTTTGTGTCTGGCTTCTTTCACTTTTCGTGTTTTCAGTGTTCATTCATGTTACAGAATACATCAGTACTTCATTACTTTTTATTGTGAAATAACATGCCATGGTATGGATATAACAGATTTTATTAATCCACTCATCACTTGAAGGACTTTTGAGTTGTTTCTACTTTTTAACTATTACAAATCATATTTTGCTATAAATATTTATGAAGTTTTTTTGTGAACATATGTTTTCATTTCTCTTGGGTATATACCTAGGAGTGGGATTGCTGGATCATATGGCAACTATGTTTAATCTTTTGAGATACTCAGACTGTAGTAAAAAAAATATTGGCTACATCATTTACAGTCTCACTACTAATGTATGAGGGTTCCAGTCTCTCCACCTTCTCTGCCAAAAGTTATTATTGTAAGTTGTTTGGTTATAGCCATTCTTGTGTGAGGTATTATCTTACTGTGGTTTTGATTTGCATTTTCCTAATGATCAATGATATTTTTATGTGCTTTTTTGTCCATTTGTATGTCTTCTTTGGAAAAATGTCCTTTTATCTATACTTCCTTTTTTAAATTACTGAGTTCTAATAATAATAAGTTCTATAACCTGGGTACAAGTCTCTTATCAGCTATATGGTTTTCATTGGTGAAATACAATTTAATGTTCATTATGCTTGCAAACCTCCTCTGCAATGGTGCAGTTGGAAGTCTCAGAATGACGGCTTGATGGGTGAGAGCCGGCCCTAGGCAACAGGCCAGGTGGGCCTAATGACTGAGAGCAGGTGTGTGGGAATGAACTGTGCATGTGCTTCTCACGTCAATCAGCAACTGGGCTCCCAGGGATAGTCCTTGAGTTCCTGCCTTGTAGATGGGCTACTGGCTGGGTTTTCCCGGGGATAGAACGCACTGCTGACCAATGTCCAGCCTGCCCTGAAACAGAGATGCCTGCTTCTCAAAAAGCCAGATCTATGAGAAATCCTTAGATTTGCCCTCCAGCTGTGCCTGGGAGTCTCACAATCCACATTTTGAGTTGACTCCTTCAGAGGCCCTGTGTATCTCTCTCTCCAACACTTTAGGACCCAAGAGGTCTGGTACAAGACTTTCTCAGTTCCACACCAGAAGTGCAGTGCATGTGAACCAGGGGCCCCAGGAAGGTAGTTTCCTTGGCAGGGGCGTTCCCGGTCCTCACAGGCTTAGGTCTTGCAGTACAGAGAGTCATTGTGCGGGAAGTGAACTCAGCATGCACCTGCTGCGCCATCTCAAAATCCAGGGTGGCTGAGGTCTGAGTCAAGCACGGACAGGCCAGGCCCTAGGTGGGGACATCTGGGGAACATGACCAGCTGCCAGGGTCCATCCTGCCCCAGAACAGAGCTGCTAATTCCCCTGGTGCCAGATCTCGTAGGATCTCAGTAGCCATTCCGGGCCTCATCAGGGATATATGGGATGAAGGACATTTGGGCATCAGGATTGGCAGACAGGTCCAAAGTCCTGTTAAGGAAAGCAGAGCCTTATGAGGTCTGAAGTAACCACCATTCAAATATCCTCATCAATGGCGCAGTTCAGGGAAGTGCAGGACCATGGATGTTGGCTTGGTGGGTGAGGGCAGGTCCTATCCTATAGGCCAGCAGGGCCTGATACCTGGAGGGAAGCTGCGCTGGAGCGAAATGCGCATGTGCCTGTGGTGTGACTCCGCATCTAGACTTCCCGGATCTGCCCCGCCTTCAGCGTGGGTTCAGGATAGACCTGGTTACAGACTGGGGCTTCTGGGGGACACACATGTGTGTGTGGTGTGAGGTAAGCATCCAATTTCATTATTTCACACGTGGTTTACCTGTTTTCTCAGCACCAGTTAAAATCAAGCAAAAAACTGTTCTTTTCCTATCTAATTTTCTCAGCATCCCATCAAAAATCAGTTGACCGCTAATGTGAAGGTTTACTTTTGGACCCTTAATACTATTCTATTGATTAATATCATTAATATCATTAATATCATTTTATGCTGTCTTGGTTACTGTAGCTTTGTAATAAATTTTAGAATTGGAAAGTGTGAGTCCTCCCACTTTGTTCTTTTTAAAGATTCTTTTGTCTATGCTGGGTTCCTTGCTTTTCCACATGAATTTTACGTTCTGCTCTTCAATTTCTACAAAAACAAAAAACATCTGAAATTTTGATAGGTTTGTGCTAAACCTGTAAATCCACTTTACTTTCTTAAATGATTGTAAATGCCTTAAACATGCCAAGGAATCTCAAATATCTATATAACCCAGACATGTTAGCAATTCAAGGGTTGTATATCTAAATGCCCACTTCATTACTTCTGAGGCATCTCAAACTTACCACTTTAATGTAACTCTTGGTGTGTCTATCGCCTGGACATCATTTGCCTTTCTGCCTCCCATTTAATGGCTCTCCTGTTTACCTAGTGGCTTATGCTGTCTTTGGGCTGCAGTGATTTAGACATAAAAAGTTTCATTTTATTATGCAAAAGGTCTGGAAGTATGGAGGACTGGCTGGCATGTGAGTGCGTGCCCTCTCTAAGGTTTGGCTCTTGTCTTCGTAGTCCAAATTGCCTGCTAAAGTTGCAATCTCACATTTGAGTTCCAGACAGTAAGGCTTATGTAGAGAAAAGTAAAGCCATGACATCTTTCTTTTGAGGAAATGTCTGAAAAGCTCCCAACACCTCCTCTTATATTTTATTGGACAGTGTTTAGCAATAATATATGGTTTAGTAATAACCATATATGACTAGAACGGATGTAGAAAGGTTGAGGGGAAAAGGGAACCCTAGTACACTGTTGGTGGGAATGCAGACTGGTACAGCTACTGTGGAAAACAGTTTGGAATTTCCTCAAAAAGCTAAAAATGGAACTGCCTTTTGACCCAGCAATTCCACTGCTGGGACTATACCCTAAGAATCCCAAAACACCAATTCAGAAGAACCTATGAACCCCAATGTTCATAGCAGCACAATTTACAGTAGCCAAGAGCTGGAAGCAACCTAAGTGCCCATCAGTAAAGGAGTGGATCAAAAAACTATGGTACATGTACACAGTGGAATACTACGCAGCAGAAAGAAAGAAAGAGCTACTACCCTTTGCCACAGCATGGATGGAACTGGAGAGCATTATGCCAAGCAAAATAAGCCAGGGAAGTGAAAGACAAATACCATATGATCTCACCTATAAGTGGAACCTAATCGACAAAAAAACAAGCAAGGAAAATATAACCAGCAACGTTGAAAGAAAAAAGAAACTGACAGTAATGAGAGGAAAAGAGGGAGGGGGGTAACAGGGAAAAGAAGGGGAAGGATCAAATCAAGGAACATGTATAAAGGACCCATGGAGAAAGCCAAAGTGGGGAAGGATTGAGGGTGGGGGGTGGGCGTGGGTGGGGCAAGGGAAAGTGGTGGCAGGAAAATGGAGACAAATGTATTTGAACAATCAAGAAGAAATTTTTAAAAAAGAAAGATACATCTCTCTCTCTCTCTCTCTCTCTCTCTCTATATATATCTATATATCTATATCTACCTATCTTATCTGGAATTTTTGGCAACACCAAGTAAATTTAGTGTTTTATTGTTAAGAAGGAAGGGAGAGATGGATGTTGGGACAAGAAATTAACAGAAAATCATCCTGTAAATGTCATTTTTCTTTTCTTTCCTTCTCACTCAAACCACCAACAAGTCCTGTTCTGTTTACTTTCCAATAGTATATTAAATTGATTCATTTCCTGTCTCCAGTACCACCCAAACAATCATCATATTTTGCTGGCAGTAGTGTCCCGTTATCTCTGTGGCTACTCTTTGCCCCTCTATTCTTTGAATATCTGTTAGAGTAATATTTTACAAATGCAAACCTGATAACATTGTTTTCTGGCTTAAAACTCCACTATCATCCTCTTTGTTCTTAGAATTCTTAGAGTTGCTCTTGTGACCTTGCATGGATGGATTGGCCACTACCATTATACCAGCTTAGCTCATACCATGCTCTTTTCACTTTGTCTGCTTGGTCAGGTGGTCCTTTCTTAGTCCCTCACATGCATTGTGTTTTCTGTCATGGGGCACAGGCTGCTGCCTCTGTTGCAACACATTTTTATCTCTCTTTGACTAGTTAAAATAATCCCTTTTATCCTTCTGATCTCTGTTATGAGGTTAAGTCCCCCTATCATAAACTTCAGTTTCTCTCCTGTGAATTATGTAGTAATTTCATTTTTATAAGATGATTTGCTATTCATCCGTCCCCAGTAAGCACCCTAAACACAGACATGATATTTTTATTGTGTTTTTAGAATAGCATTTGACGTTTGCTACAGTCAATAAATATTGGTTAAATGAATGAAATAATGAATTGAGGAGATCTCAGGGGAAGAGTGAATCAATTTTTTGGAGCTTCATAAATACAGAATTAGAACTGACATTAAATTTTTGGAAAGCAACATTGTTAAAAGCAAAGAACATTATTATGTGTAGAATTGACTTACAGTTCGTGGGCAACTTTTCTTGTGAATGTATGATCTCAGTTTATCCCTGTGACTTGCTGTTTGTATGAGCTTGGCAAGTTAAGTTCTCTAAGTCTCAGTTTCATCATTTCTTCAAGTAACAGTAATTGATTTCCAGGAACTTGTCTAGGCCAGTAATACCAGCAGATGCACTAAAAGATGTCCTGGGGTATCAAGAAATTAATCTCCTTCATTCAAAATTACTTATAGTTGTTTGGATGCTAAAACTAACCTGATTGTAATATTGTTTGGAAATAGATGTAGAGGTATATTTTTTAAAAATAAAGGAAGAGAAAGGGAAATAAAGACTCATATCCCCAAAGCTTTTACATAGTGAAGTGTTTAAAATAATGAAGTGCTTCTAGGGAATTTGGGTACACCATACATAAAACTTTAAGAATTCCCACGAGATGATTTGTAAGCACATATTCACATGTAGTATTGGAAAGATCAACAATCATGAGCTTATATTTACAGTCTGAACAATGCTAGACATTTGTCACAATATTGGCCTGAAATGTGATTCCTGGGAGGCATGTAATTATAAGACATAATTGAGTGTTTCCAGTGTCTGTGGACCAACGTTTGTTTCATCAACTTAGAGGACTGGATGAGCCCTGGTCAGCTGATGAATCCATTCTTTCCACTGCAAGTCAGGACCACACCTATGTGGTCAGCCAAAGACAGATGAGAACCATACATTTTCTGAGAGCTCTCTGGAGAATATTTCACAAACTTAGCCATTCATTCTTGTGTCAAGTGACTCCCCCTTATTAGCACTTCTTTTTAATCTCAAGCTTCTGAAGTGTAATGCTAAGTTGGCTTCACTGTTTTGCCTCAATAGAGATGAGAAAAGTTTGGCTACCATATAATCATGGAGACTAGTCACCTTTTACCTTTGTCCCGTCTGGTTTACAAAATCAGGTTCGTTTGCTTTCCCTGATTGTCATATCAGTTTTGGCCTTTTCTTAGTATGCTGAATATCCTTATATTTTTATAAAACAAAGCTTTATAGCTGGGAAAGTTGTTGAACCAGCAGTCAAAAATCACATGCGAGAGTAGCTTCCTGAACCCACTGGCTCGTGTTTTTTGTTCTCCACCTCAATACACTCCCTTTATGTTTCTAGAACAACATCTACCGTTTCTAGAATACAAAACTTCGATAAGTATGGTTTGATAGTAGTATGGGTATTTGGAGGAAGAAGGAAATTGTTAGGAGAAAAGTCAATTGTTTTATTATTTTAAAGCCTTGAGAAGAGATTTAAAATTGTGATGGGTTTGCCATCCCTCAAGCATGTTTTTACTACTAATCATTCTCCAAGCAGGAGTATGAACATAGTTGGGTTTGTTGTCATTTCTGGTCTTGGTTCAGGGGGTTTGGTGAGGTAAACACTAGTCATTATGGCCATCCACTGCCAGTTCCAGCACAAGATTGTGAGAGTCATAAAGTCTGCTGGCCTTGACTCCAGCTCCGTGAGTGCATTCTACAGCCTTGGCCAAGGAACACTCCTCACCTTTTTCAACACCCACTCTGTATCTTTAATTATAACATTAACAGAGCCAACACTAGTGAGTGCTTATATTGTGCCATATATACACGTGTGTGCATGTGTGTGTGTATATGTGTATATATTTTAAGAAAAATGAGAGGCATAGATAATTTAAAAATACATATATATGTGTGTATCTGTGTATGTTTACATGTACATATATAACATATATACATATGTGAATATATGCAAACACTCCATAGACACACATAAAACACAAACCTATTTGCATAAAGTAAGGTCTGGAAGGAAATATAAAATATAAACTGATTACAAGACTTGTGGAACTATATTTTAGTTTTCTTTATACATTTCAGCATTTTCAAGACTTTTTAGTTGAACATATATGGATTTAATCATTAAAAAGAACAAGAAAAAAGTGGGAGAAAATTGTATAAGTATTGTACATACTTGTAGATACTTGGAATCTACAAGTATGTAGAATACTATAAGGTTTTAAAGTCTGTTATATGCATTATCTCACACATTTTGCTATTGGAAAAGATACCAACCTAGATAAGTAATGAGATATAGCTGTGTTTTGGAGGTCCTCTTACTGTGAAATCTCTATGAATATGTAAGAGAAGAGACCAACTTGAATTAGAGATTATCCTAGTGCCTATAATAAGTGAACTTGCAGGTAGCTCTGTAGAGCTTTACAAAAGTGTATCAGAAGCAAAATTGCACCTGTTCCTTGTCCAAGAACTCACAAGGTGAAGTGAGTCAGCTGCATTCCTCTAGTTTCAGGTAGAGGAAAGGACAACCTACTCAGCAACAAAAAAAAAGCTATATACACAATTGACCCTTGAACAACATTTGTTTGAACTGGACAGATCCACTTATGTGGATTATTTTACAATGAATATGTATGGTACTGTAGATGTATTTTCTTTTTATTATTATTTTCTTAATAACATTTACTTTTTGCTAGCATGCTTTATTATAAGAATACAATACATAGTACATATAGCATAAAAAATTTGTTAATCAACTATGTTATTGTTGCTTCTCATCAGCCTACTGCTGATTAAGTTTTTGGGGAGTCAAAAGTTATACATGAATTTTTGTACCAGCAGTCAGCGCCTCAACCCCAGCATTGTTCAAGGGTCAACTGAATGTATATCTTTATATTTAATATATGTAATACATAAGTTAGAGAATATAAAAAATGTAAAATATATATTAGTCACCATTTTCGCCACTCAAACATTATAGATTTTAGCTTTCTCACATGTGAAATGAGTAAGTTGGATTAGTCTTTAAGAATGTCTCTAAATCTCTGTGTCTGGAATTCTGAGTCAGTATGAATCGTACCATTAAAAGACTTAGAACTCTCACAGGAATGATAGAGGTATGGATAAAGGATGAGTGGAACCCCTCTAAGCACCAAAAACCAAATCACCCAGGAGTTGCTCCATTTACATAAGGAAGAAAAACTTCAGTTTTCACTGAAAACCACCCTTAGTGTTTCTATTGTTGTTTGCTGTGGGTTCTAATTAAGACTACATGAATGGGGAGGGCCTTACTTGTTTTCTGGTCTTGAAGGGACAAGTGGAAATTTTTATAAGACACGACTCTGGATGAGGGAATCATCCAGAGTTGAGAGGTCAATGATCCAAAGTCAGAATCTGAGGGCAAATGGAAAGCACTGTGTGTGGAGACAGTTTGGGAAAGATGTATTTATGTACATTTTCCTCCAAAGTTTAAACTCATTTATAGGCAAGAGAATTCCACCTTCTATCTTCAGTCTATGTGTTTCCTATAAGCCTGAGACTCAAACATCCAATTACGCATTTGGCATTTCTACTTGGATGTCTCATAGGCATCTCCAGTTTAACATGGCCAAAGCAGAGCCCTTAATTTCCCCCTCAAGCCTGGCTCTCCTCAGCCTTTTCCATCTCTGTCAATGGCACTACCGCCGACCCAGTTACCAAAGCCAGATGCCTGAGAGTCATTCTTGACCCCTCCCTTTCCTTCATCCCCCACATCCAAATTCATCAGCAAGTCCTGTCAGTTCTCTCTCCAAAATATACCTCATCCCCATCTATTTTTTCTCAATCTCAAGAACTCCCACTCTATTGAAATCACCATCATGTTTTATCCAGACTTCTGCAATAGTCTGTGGGTTGATTTCTTCATTTCCACCCTTGTCCTTACAACATATTGTTCATATCACAGCCAGAGGGATCTTTGATAAACTCATGTTTCTTGCCTGCTCAAACCTGTTGTTCGTAGAATAAAAGCTGTGGTCTCTGGATTTTAAGTGCCTGGATGAACTGGTTAATTCTCCTCTTCATCTCCAGCTACTGTTCTCTCTGTTAAAATATTCAGGTCTAACTTTTTTTTAAGCCTCAAAATACAGCTGCTTATTTAGGCCACAAGGCCTTTCTCTATTTCTTCTCTACCTGGCATATTTTTTACCCCATGGATCAGATCTCATCATAGTTTGCCTCCACTATCAGTCCCTCTGCTTCAATTTTACTTCATCAGAATTATGTTACCATGACCACCCATTGGACCTTTCTCTCATTCTCTACCAATTTTCCTTGCAGTGTTAGCATAACTAAGTTGTTATCTGTTTATTGATTTATTTAGTTGTAAATAACTGGCTTTTCCCACTGTGTCTGAGTTCTCAGAAGACAGGGCCTTTATTTTCTTTGGGGATCCACAGCCTCTATAAGTGCTGGGCTCATACAAGGCACTTGATGAGTCCTTGTCAGATGCATGGGTACATAGGTGGGCTTGGGCCTCAAGTAGTGGGAGATCCAAATATATTTTTGACCATAGCAAGATCACACAATGTAATATCTTCAGAGTGACTACTTTGAAAATTATTCTCAGTTGGACACATAACCTTTGGAGAGTTTAGCTGAAGAAAAAAATGTCATAAGTTTATCAAACCTCTATTAGTATAGTACCTATTGATTGTAATGGGTTCCAGCTCAGTAGAGACAGCTAATCTTTTGCTGGCATTTTCTTAGAAGAATTCGTGATCCACCACTCTGCTCTTGAGATCTATGTATCAAATACGAACCCTCTTTGCTAGCCCCTGCATTGACTCCAAAACACAGTCCTAAATTCAGCTATTCCCAGAAGTATTCAGCTTCCACTGACCCTCCAACCCTCAGTTTTCTCATTGATAAGATAATACAAAAGGAGA
Source organism: Pteronotus mesoamericanus (assembly GCF_021234165.1). Lineage (NCBI taxonomy): Eukaryota > Metazoa > Chordata > Mammalia > Chiroptera > Mormoopidae > Pteronotus > Pteronotus mesoamericanus. The sequence goes on along the minus strand of NW_026555105.1, from coordinate 26,732,237 downwards.
GGGCACTTGGAAATATTTTTCCTCAAGTTTCTTTCAACTCTAATATTTTCTCATTTTGGAAGACAGATTTATTTCCTCTTAACACACAAGTAGGAGGCATTAAGGTATAACATTTTGTTTAGAAACCTTATTGTAATTGTGAACTTCCTTTCATTGTTTGCTATAGATACCTGCCACTTATAAAATTACTGATAGCCATTTTTCTTTAAGTTGATTCACTTTTGGTTATACCATCATATGTGAAAAAACAGAATTATAATTCGATTCTAATTATGAATTAGAATAAATTCATAATTATGAATTATAATAAATTCATAATTATGAATTATAATTTAAATTTAATTAGAATTTAATTAATTATAATTTACATTTAAAGTTAATTAGAATTTAAATTTAAATTAGAAATTAATTAAAATTTAAAGATTAATATAGTAAAAATTAAGTATAATATTTGTATACTTCCAATAATAATTTTACCCTTAAAATTATGTTATAATAGAAAAACATGGTTAAATCTTATGTTAAGACATAGGCTAAAATCCTAGCTCTTTTAAATCCAAATTGGAAGAATTGGAACATTTCCTGAGACTTAGTTTCTTCAGCAACAAAATAGAGATAGATAAATAGACAGGCCTAGAAGAAGGGATAACTGGTAAAAGAGAATTCAGAGTTAATTATTCCTTCTTGTGTTTTGCTTCCTTTTTCTTGGCTAAGGCAGAGGACTTAATAGAGAGAGAGGGAGGGAGGGAAAGAGGAGGAATGGAAAGAAGAGGGAGTGAGGGAGGGACAGAGGGAAATACCTATTGGAAAACGGGTCAGAACATTCACCAAATAACTAACGAAGAGATGCATCAAAACTCTTGATGTGCGAAAACAACAATTGTGACCTTAAAAATTTCATTGTCATTACGGTTATTTATAAGAGTAGCTTGGTAAAGTTGTTAATACTGAGTGTGGTCGCACCTGTTATAATTAGCAACGACAGGCATATTTATAAAAATAGATATGTAGGGAATAGTCATGAGAATCTTTTCGTTATCGTGATTCAATTTTGACTGAATTATTTTTTCTGCTTTTTGTTTATGAAACAAGCCTAGCTTCTAAGGTTTTTAGTTCGATACTTAACTTAGTCATTTAATTAGCACTGTTAACTCCAAGATGTATTCTGAGAACCTTGATTTTACTTGAGCTTGGCCAGTGAGTTGTTCAAAGCTAACTTTGCAGATTTCTTAGCTCATGTTGCTTAGTTCCCTTATCATTCAATGTTTATATTTTACCCAGTATTATTCTTTATTGAGCATATATAGTCATCTTTGCCAATGATATAGTCTGTGAGAATATAATAAATTTTTAAATTCTATCTTTTGTAACTTCAGATCTAGAAAAGTCAATGGATTTCCTCTAAAGGTATAGATTTTTCTCATGAGTTATTTTTCCCATGCTTGTAAATAAGTACCTCCTCAAAGACATGATCAACCAAGGATTCCTTTCTGCCCTTACTCATTCTTTTTTCATTCTTCACAGTAAGCTAAAGTCTGAATCTCATCCTAATTACCCAAATCTTGGCCCTGTTAATATTTTCTGTCTGGTAAGTTACATTCATCAGAGTCAAATGAATATGAAAGCCCTTCTAAATGACCTGTGGAGGAAAACATGTCCTGGCAATTAAAAACGAATAATTTGTAATCATCATATATTGACTAAGAATGGTCATAATATTTATAAATAACCATAGAAACACATGACTAACAGGATCTACACAGTTGCTTCCAAACCCCCTTCTAGCACCAGGAGTCACATAACATTTATAATCTGAAATGCCAGGTGATGGCACATATTACTTACATGAAGATAGAGAAACTAGACCTAATGGAGTGATTCCTTAATGGGGCTACTTTGCAAGATTCTAGCCACATTTACAAAGAGTCCTGATGACTGATGATTGATGAAACCTCAGTACAACAATGCCAAATTCGTGAGAAAAGGGATTTCAGAAAGAGCAGAAATATAAAAAATAGAATTACTTTATAGTCCATCCTATAAGATCGTGGAAGCAACCTCACACTTGGAATGGAAGCCATTCATTTAGGATTAAAATGAACTCAGTCTTGTCTCAGATAGCAAATTAAATCAAGGTGCTATGTGAGTGTCACATCACCAGACAGCTGTGGAGCCAAGTGTTGGGGTACTGGTGCTATTTGAAAAAGTTGTGCCTCCCCAACTAAGCTTGGCCTATGAAACTCATGGAGAAATGCATTGTCTATATCATTTACCAAAGAAGGACCTTGGAAGGCTAGAAATAAGGATAGTCCATCATTGAAATGTAATGAATGCAAGTTAGTTTCCATGATCAGAAGCATAAAACCTTGTGTCTGTTTTGATGCTCTGACAAGGTCTCACGTATCCCAGCCTCTGTTTACTCAGCATAAACATCTATATCCTGGGTTCTAATATAAGTATTGGGGATTTGGCATTGAACACATAGGTTGGTCTTGACTTATTAGAATGGCTGCTGTAAGTTAGTTGTCTCAATAATTGGCCTTAATGACAACACCGTAAGCATTCATTAGTAAAGTGTTAAGAATTTATTTTACTTCAGTCTAAATACTAGTTTGAGAATACCTACTTATGAATAAAATGGTCAAATTAGAATTCTGTGTTATTTTCTTATTTCAGTCTTTTACAGTAATGAAATTTTTATTTGAGATTTATTTATAAAATTGTTTAGCCTTAGAAAAAATCTCTGTATTTCATGCCATAATCAGTTAAAATTGAGACACTATATATGTTCCTTCAGGTTAGGTTTTCTGAATTTTATTTTTTGGCTTTTAATATTGTAATGAAAGGCACTGAATAAATGTTAAACAAAATGAAACAAAAATTGATCCTTGCTTTTAGGATGATTTCCCTGTTTCTTTGTTTCTCATTTGCCACACTTAAGGACTATAACTTTGTGATTAAAATTAGTATTGCTTTTTGTTTTAGGATCCTTCAAAGACAGGGATGAAATATACAAGGCCCGTTTTGTGTATTTATTTTCATGTTTATTTTATAAAATGTTTGAGAGTAAGTTGTGGAGATGATTTCCCCTTACCTCTAATCACTTCAGTTTTAGAATACACACAAGGACATTCTCTGATATAAGCACAGTACAATGATCAAAATCTGGGAAATCAACATTTGTGCACAACAATATTATCTAATTTACAGACCACTTCAGATTTTGCCAGTTGTCCACAATGTTATTTTTCTGGTCCAGAATCAAAGTGAAGATTCATCACTGTCATGTGTTTCTGGTGATAGTTCATTTGGAGTTATTTCAAGTCATACCTGGTCTTCCATGGCCCAAATATCCCTGGAGACTATGGGACAATCACTTTGCAGTGTCCCCTTAATTTAAGCATGCTATTTCCTCATAATCAGACTCCTTTCAGGAATCCACAAGTGATGCTGGGTCTCTCTCAGTGCATCACTGAGAAACAGGTTTTGAAATTAGAAACCACAAGTATTAGACAGTATGACCTGGGGAAAATTATATAGCTTTTCTGAACTTCAGTTTCTTATTGATAAAATAAGAATATAAATATGAACTTCACACTGTTGCTAGGAAATTATATAATAAGTTAAATTACATAGAGCAACATCTGGCATATATGAACTGCTCAACAAATGTTAGCAGTTATTGTGTCTATGTTAAAACATGGACATAAGTAGGCCTTCAGAATTTATGGTAATTGGTATCCAGGTTCCCTACTCACCAAGAAAGCAGGAGCATCCTTGTGATTTGTTAATAGTTTTGGCAAAACATTTAGGAGAAGAAAGAGGTAGCTGCAATTGTTTCACATGAGGATTAATGGACTCATTCAGTTCAGCAGACTAATGCTGATCATGATAACCCATGGAAACTTGGGCTTCAATTCAGAATCCAGCAATGCAGTTAATGGAAAATTTGTTTGTCATCCAGCATCAGTAAACCCAGTTTGGGTGAAAGGAAAGTGGGAGGATTTGGGAGGTCTATTTGAGGAACCAACTGAAAGACAAGAAATGCACCACCAACCACATTTGTCTCATCCAGTGAGAATTAAAATTAATTTGTTGGACGAATTGCCTCCTGTTTGTTGTTGTTTGTTTAAAAAGAGATTGTTAGAGCAGATTTAGATTCACAGAAAAGTTGAGCAGGAAGTGCAGAGATTTCCCATATTTCCCCTGCCCTTCTATATGCACAGCTTCCACCAATATTAGAATGCTGCAGAGGAGTCCTCTCTTTGCTACAATTGATGAATCTGCATTGACACATCATTATCACTCTGTAAAGTCCAGAGTTTACATTAGGGTTCACTCTTAGTCTTATACATTCTATGGGCTTTGACAAATGCGTAATAACATGTGTCTACCATTATAGTATAACACAGAGGGGTTTCACTGCCCTAAAAATCTTCTCTGCTCTATCTTCATCTGTTCTTCCTATATCACCTGGCAACCACTGCTCCTTTTACAGTCTCTATAATTTTAACTTCTTCACAATCATGTAGTATGTAGCTTTTTCAAATTGGCTTCTTGCACATAGTAGTATGTGTTTATGGTTCTTCCATGTCTTTTCATGGTTTGATAATTCATTTCCTTTGTTAACCTGTGCATTATCTGGGTGTAGCAGAGTTTATCCATTTACCTACTGAAGAACATCTTGGTTGCCTTCATGTCTTGGAAATTATGAATAAAGCTGCTATGACCATCCATGAGCAAGTTTTTGTGTAGATATAAGTTTTTAACTTATTTGGGCAAATACGAAGGAGTGCCATTGCTTAATTGAATGTTAAGAGTATGTTAGGTGTTGTAAGAAACTGCCAAATTGTCTTTGAAGAGGCTGCCATTTTGCATTCTTGCCAGCAATGAATGAGAGTTCCTGGTGCTCCACATTCTCCCCAGCATTTGGTGGTGTCAGTGCTTTGGATTTTGGCTATTCTAATAGATCTTTTGCCCATTTAAACATTGTTGTTAGTGTTCTTATTGTTGACTTTTAAGTGTTCTTTGTACATCTTAGATAATAGCCCTGTATCAGATGTATCTTTTGCATATATTTTCCCTTAGTCTGTGGCTTGTCTTTTCATTTTCTTGACAGGGTCCTTAGCAAAGTAGAAATTTTTAGTTTTAATGAAGTCTAGTTTATCAATTCTTTCTTTTATGAATTGTTCCTTTGGTGTTATATCTAAAGGACATACCATACCCAAGAACATTTAGGTTTCCTCCTGTGTTATCTTCTAGGTATTTATAGTTCTGCACTTTACTTTAAAGCCTATAATCTTATTGAGGGTTTTTTATCATGATGGGTTAAGGTCTGTGTCTAGATTCATTATTTTTCTTTTTGTACATGGATTTCCACTTGTTCTATCACCATTTGTTGAAAAGCTAACCATTTGTGCATTGTGTTACCTTTACTCCTTTGTCAATGATTAGTTGACTGTATTTATATGGATCTATTTCTGGGATATCTATTTTGTTCCTTTAATCATCTGTGTATTCTTTTGCCAAAGTCATTCTGTCTTGAATACTGTAGCTTTACAGTGATTCTTGAAGTTGAGTAGTTTTATTCTTCTGACATTTTTCTCTGCCTTTCATATTATGTTGGCTATTCTGGGCTTCTTGCCTCTCTATATTAACTTTATATTTAGTTTTTCAATATCCACAAAATAACTTGGTAGAATTTTGATGGGATTGCACTGAATCTGTAGATCATATTGGGAAGAACTGACATCTTGACAAATTGCATCTTCCTATCCATGAACATGGAATATCTGTTTAATTTCTCTTTGTTTTCTTTCATCAGACTTTTTTAGTTTTCTTCATATAAATATTGTACATAAATTACTAATCCATAATAAAATTTGTAATTAAGATTCTTCTTTGCACCAGTATATTTTTCTTTTCTCTGCACTAATGAATCATTTTTAAATGTTTATATGATTGGAATGAAGCAGAGTTGTTCTGCCAACTTTTACTGAGGACAATCCCACACAGCAAGATATATTCAGAAATGCAAAGATTGGAAATGTAATAACATATGTAGTTGTTGATTCAGAATGAATTTTTTAAAATAAGAAAAATATAATACAAATATGTGGGTAAGAAGTAAAATAACTTGGGTTGCAGGTGACAGAAACCCAACCAAACCATTTAAGCCATGGAAAAAAGCTGAAGTGGCACAGGGCTAGGGATTTGAGGGTTCCTGTTCAGGGCCAGTGGAGGTGGGAGCTGGTCTCTGATCCAACAGAGCTAGTCCTGGGGTCCTCATGGACGGGGGAAATAAAATAAGTTGTCCCAGACACTTTTCTCTCATTCTGCCAGGGGAAAGGGTGGCAGTTTCCTCTAGTGGAGAAGGCCCTGAGCTCTTTTTTTGAAATGGCTTTCATTGAGAACTATATGTGCAGGGGTATATGGCTTATCAATCAATGTCAAAAAGCTATGTTTACAGAAAACAGATAGAGGTCATAGATAACAATTGAAGGAACATAAGAGGTCTGCCTCAGGTCAGAGTCTGTGAATAATGTAAATTTCCTTCCCAGTATGAGCCAATTATCATAGCTTTTGAGGGAAGAACAAAGCATGCTTCAAGGAACTTACTTCTAGGCCTGATTTCCCCCCACACCCAGGAACCACCCAGTCCAGTTTAGGGCTGTACCTGCCTTTAGTATTGTTTCAAGCCTGAGCCAGGTTGGTAGGACTGAGCTGCCAAGAGATAAGGAGACTTCTTTCAGATAGAATGAGGACACAGGCCATATCAAAGTCAGGGGGTGGGGGTCTTATGCCCTTTCTCTGTGTCCCCCAAGTTCTTCCCTGATGCCCATGCGCTGTGCCTGTTTTAGGTTGCCCCTTCCATAAAGGGGTCTTACCTGTCATTGACTAAGCAGCCCTCCTCTGGGGCCAAGCAGTGTGATGTGAGGGAGGCAGGGGCTGTGCCCTGCCAGGGGGACAGGTTTTGTCTCCTCAGTGGCCTATTTTCCCAAGGCCTCCTTGCTCAGCTCCAGCCTTGGGGCCCTCTTGCCTGTCGGCAAGGCTGTAGTTCCTGAAACCAGATGGGACGTTTCCTAACAGAAAAATATTTGGAGAATATTTGGTCTCACATAGCTTTTCGACGGGCATAGAAACATATTGTTGCCATGAACAACTAGAATTGGTAACTCAGACTATATCAGACTATTCTATCTCAGACTTTTGCCTTTGCTTCCTTCTTGCACCTTAACTTTCATTTCTCTCACTGTGAACTACCTATATGGCACATAAAGCCTTGGATAGCCTTTTAAGGTATATATTAAAGCTTTGCAACCAGGGAGAGACTTTTCCTCATCTCTTTGTGTCCAGATAGGAAATTATAAGTTAAGGACTCTTGATTAGAACCACATGATTTCACACATTTAACTTCAGGCTAATCAACTCTGCCTTGAGGTATTGTTTACAATTGGAAGGTTGAACTCCATGACTGAGAAAGATGGAGAAAATATTCCGTAGTGTGTTATTCTCAGAAGAAAGGAAGTTTCCTGAGTAGAAGTGAAAAAAAAAATAGACAAATTCAGAGGGTTTGAAAGATGGAGGCATAGGCAAACATAGCTTGCCTCTGCACAATCACATCAAAATTACAACTAAAATATAGAACAACCATCACTCAGGAACATTAGAAATCAAACTGAATGAAAGTCTCACAACCACAAAATAGAGTTGAATGGCATTTTGATAACTATGGATTTAAAGAGACTGCACACTATCCAGACTGGTAGGAGGAGCACAGATGTGGAATGGACTGGTTCCACACTCACGGGGATAAAAATTCGGGAGGGATATCTTGGGAGCAAGGAGTTCCAGATCTATACCAGGGCCCCCAGCCCAGTATTCTGGTGCCAGGATGATAAGTCCCTGCAACTTCTGGCTGCTAAAACCAGTGGGTATTGAGTCAGTGGGAGAAACTTCTGGAGCCCCCAAATTTCCTCTTAAAGAACCCACACAACGACTCACCTACTCAGGCTCACTCTCTCTGAGCTCCAGCACTGGGGTACAGCTTTAAAGGCACCAGAGATATACAGGGAGAAACTGAAATTTCTGGCATCAAGGTGAGCAGAGGCCTTTGTCTCTTTGCTAAACCCTCCCCTTACAGAGCTGGCAAGCTGGTGCCACATCTGAGACTTGATCAACCTGCCTAACACTGCTTGACTTACCTTGGAGAACCCCAGAGGTTCTGCCCTACCCAATGTACCAGCTCACCCAAGCTGCTTTTTCATAAGAATGGCTGGTATTGGCTCCTAAATCCTATCAAATAATCAACAACTGGCTTCAGTGAGCACTAGAAGCAGCCAGGTTAGATTCACAGCTTAGTTTTGCCTGGGAATCTCCAAGCCCAGCATAAGTAACAGCCATCTGCAGATTGTTTTATAGCTCATGCAGGATGCCCCTGACAAAACACAGGTTGGGGAAGACTTTGGCCTGTACCACCTGGGAAACCCCAGGGCCAGCACACCCAGTGGACAGCTATAGACCACGTTGGAGCACCACTGCTCTGCCCCTGCACAGCTTATCCTCCACAGACGGTGGAGGTTTGTTGTCAGTGGTCATAGCCAGTCCTTGCAGCTGACTGGCCTGTGTAAATCCCTCCCATTGATTTTCCAACAGCAACCAAGGCTCAACTACAAGAGGAGGGTGTATTCAGCCCACATGAAGGGCGCACCTCGAGTACCCAACTTGGGTGATAGGGGAGGCTGTGATACTGGACCCTATAGGACACCTACTACATTAGGCCACACTACAAGAGAGTCAAAGCAGCTCTACCTAACACATAGAAACAAATACAGGGGAGCTGCCAAAATGAGGAGACAAAGAAACATTGCCCAAATGAAAGAACAGATCAAAACTCCAGTGCGAGATTTGAACAAAATGGAGATAAGCAATCTATCAGATGCAGAGTTCAAAACATTGTTTATAAGGATGCTCAAGGAACTTATTGAGGACCTCAGCAACATAAAAAAGGATACACTAATTGAAAGTAAAGAACACTTTACAGAGAAACTACAGTAGAGTAGATGAAGCTGAAAATCAAATCAATGATTTAGAACATAAAGGAGCAAAAAACAGCCACGTAGAACAAGAAGGAGAAAAAGAATCCAAACAAATGAGGATAGTATAAACAACCTCTGCTACAACTTCAAGTCCAACATTCACATCATAGGGATGCCAGGAGAAGATATAGAGCAAGAAATTGGGAATCTATCTGAAAAAATAGTGAAAGAAAATGTCTCTAATTTGGTGAAGGAAATAGACATGCAAGTCCAGGAAGCACAGAGAGTCCCAATTATGGCAGATACAAAGAGGCCCACTCCAAGACACATCATAATTAAAAGGCTGAAGGTTAAACATAAGAGAGACCTTTAAAAGGAGCAAGAGAAAAAGTTAGTTCCCAGATGGCTGCCAGATGGAAGAGGGAAGAATGTGTGAAGAGGTGAGGGGATTAAGAAGTACAAATAGGTAGTTACAGAATAGCCATGGGGATATAAAGTACAGTAAAGGAAATGGAGTAGCCAAAGAACTTATACACATGACCCATGTATATGAACAATGATGGGGGGATTGCCTGAGGGAGTAGGTAGCACTGGGTAGAGGGGGGCATAGGGGGGGAAATCAGGACAACTGTAATAGCATAATCAATAAAATATAATTAAAAATAAATAAAGTAATTAAAAAATCAAACAATCTCAAGCCTTGTTAAAATTTATTATATCAATGCATATTCAAAAATGCTTTATTTGATTTTAGGTCAGAGTTTCTCAAAATATGGCTCATGGACTGTAAGTATCAGAATCACTGGAAAGCTTGTTACAAAGGATTGATTCATGGCTTCTATCCCATACCTATAGAATACAGAATTTCTGTGACAAGGACCAAGAATGTGCATATTAAATCAGTTTTTCTGCTAATTATGAAGCCCTATTAAGTTTGGAAACCACCAGTTTTAAGTTCTCCCATGTCAAAGTGTTTGTGAGAGTAAAAGGAAATGAGAAGTTCAGCACCTGACCATGAAGCCAGAATTAAAAGATTCCTGGTTCTTCACAGACAGGGTGTGCCATTGCGCTTCTGTACTTTCTGGTACCTCAGTGGATCTTCGTATGTTTTCATAATCAGATCTTCCCTTTCTCATGACTCAGTGCACATTTAGTGACCAAGACTTTTCTGTTCTACCTCTACAGTCTTTCCCTAATCTATTCTCCCTTCTCTATTCCCACTGATGTGTTTTTAGTTCAGTGTCCAGTTCCTTCCCGTTTTCTATCTGGATTATTAGAATGCCATCCACAAACCTGTATCTAAAGCCATTGGACCCAGATGTATTTCATAATTATTTTATGTTTTATAAATGTGATTCATATGTTATATATTTTAGTGGGGTTTGAGTCAATTCTAAAAATTATTCAAACGCATTAATATTTCTGCCGTGAAACTAAATGGGGTAAATATTATTAGAAGTACACTATCAGTTTAGGCCGGACTTTGTCATGAGTTTTCAAAACCTTTGGGATTTTGGAATTACAGATAAGAGATTCTTTTGTAACTAGCCTTATTTTATTTTATTTTATTTTATTTTATTTGCCTTCAATTCCTCTTTCTGTTTCAAAAAGTTCTAACGTAATTACTTGTCTTCTGCTTGGAAAAGCTGTGTTAGGCACCCCAAGAGATACAACATGGAGAAAAGAAAAATGTCTGCCTGTAAAGATGCTAATTACTCTGCCCTTACTGGGTGGCTCAGTTGGTTGGAGGATTGTCCCATACACCAAAAGACTGTGGGTTTGATTCCCAGTTGGGGCACATACCTAGGTTGCGGGTTCCATTCCTGGTCAGGGTGCATACAGGAGGCAGCCAGCTGAGGTTTCTCCCTCACATCAACATTTCTCTCCTTCTCTCTCTTGCCTCCCACCAGCCCCCTTCCTTTCTCTCTAAAATCAATGAATATATCCTCAGGTGAGGATTAAAATAAAGAGGCTCATTTCTCTTAGGAAAAAATAGGCATGAAGAGAAATACCATAAGGGACAAAATATGGAAGGGTATAGAGAGGTGAGGTCATCACACTGCAGGCTGAGTATAAAAGTCTGCCAAGCATCAGGGTTCAATTTGGGGAGCTGTTAGGGTGTGGAGGGACCACTGACAAATTCCTTCTCAGGATCTCAGTTGTTCCAATGTCCTACACAGATTTGAGAGGCGGGATGTTGAGGTAATTTCTTTAAAAATCCTATACCACCTGTATGGATGATGGGGAGATTTCCTCACAAAATTGTAACAGTCCCTGTATTAATGATCTGTCTCTCTTCTTATCACTTCTTATGTTAGTTGTATTCAAAATTTATTGTATAACCAACAACAGAACTTCAGCATCATGTGAAAATCTGGGGGTTGGCTGTGTGGCTGTGCTGACCTGTGCTGGACTTTCATGGCTGGGGATTCCTGGATGTCAGCTGATTTAGACTGTGCGCCTGGGGCAGCTGGGGCAGCTGGGGCAGCTGGAGCCCCTTAACTCTGCTTCAAACACCTTCATCCTCCAACAAACTACCCCAAGGCATTTTCTCATGGCAGTGACTGAGGCATAAGAAAGCAAACCCTGATGAGTAAGCCCATTTAAAGTTTCTGTTTGCATCACACCTGCTAATATCCTGTTGGCCTAAGAAAATCACATGGCTGAACCATAATCAAGAGACAGAGAAGGTCACCATGTCCCCAGAAAGTGGAGAGCTCAGCATGGCTACCTGGCAAAGGGTGTGGATACAAAGAGGGGTGAACAATTTGAGATAATCTTTCTAACCTTCCACTCTCCTCTTCTCCAGACTTCCTGTTTTAACCTTTATGAAACAGTAGGACATGGTCATAATATCTGTTTTTCTTTTTAACAATTTACTTCATAAAACCTCTGTTCTGGTAATCTTAAATTATTTTTTTTATTCCTGTGCAGATGGCACAGTTGTCACTGATGTTCCTTTTACTTAGAATGCTCTTTCCCTCCCTCAGTTAATCCTTTATAGTCTGGCTGAAATGTGTGTGAAGCTTCCCTTTGTATGACAGATACTTGTGTGCAGTGCCCTATGCTAGACAATGAATAAAAGACAGGGTCAGTGTCTATTACCTCACAGTATAACCAGTTATGCTTTGGATAAATGGGATGTTGAAAAATACCATGGCTAATTTTATGAATAAAAGACCCTGCCAAGAAGTTCAATGTTGAGAAGAAAGGTAGTAAAAATGTGAACTGAATGGGACACATTTTTTTTAACTTGTTTTATGAGGTTAAAAAAAAAAAGACCAGTAAATTATTAAAAAGAACAAATTGGAATCTTAGAGCTTGGATCATAACTCATGTAGGGATTGGTATAACAATGGGAATATCATACATTCTGAAGTCACTACAACTTGCATTCAAATCCTCATATATTACTTTATTATTTGTGTAAACTTAGGTTATGGACTTTGTAAGGATTTCATTTTCCTCATCTTCTCATAATATATTGTGAAAATTAAACAAGGTATATAAATTATATAAGGCAACTGGCATATCACATGCATTCAGAAATGTTAATTGACAATTTCTTTACTTCCTTCAAAGGAAAGGAAGCAAAATAATACAAAACAACTTATAATTTAATCTTTTCTTGAGAAATTCCATGTTGTCTGTATTACTCATTTTTGAATTGGTTTCCTCTTCTGTCATTCCTCCAATAAAAGATCGCAGGTGTGCCTGTGGCACGCACACAGGGAGAAGTGAGGGACCTCAATCTCTGACTCCAGTGATTTGTGAAAATGCTGGTCAGCTCATGTGACATCCTCTGTCTGTTGTGTCTGTCTCATAGCCCAGATGGTTGGCAAAACATACACTGCAAAGTCTCTGCAAAGCTTTTTGTGACATCTGGAGATATGCTGATGTTTGATGTCCTGATCCAATCCATCAAAGACTGTGTGGAGAAAACCACGTGTCTGTACTATTGTCTGCATAGAATTCAGATACGCAGCACTTGGGCCAAAATAATTTGGCAGATTCAGGAGCAAGAAAGAAGAAAAATGACAGTGGCTCCAAAGTGACCCTAAACCCACCTTGTGCCTTGTTCTGACATTGCTCTGCTGCCCAGAGGCTTGCTGCTAGTCTTCTGGAGACTGAAAACAAACCTCCAATGGCTCTATGAAGGTGATTTATATGCAGTAAAGAAATATCACAATACCAGTTCTGTGGTCAAAGAGAAGCGAATTGTTAACCTCAGTACTTTGGGTTTTGGTTTGTCAATTATGTAAAGAAGCTCCCAACAGTGTACTTGCCCCTCGAATATTAAACACCTGGCAATCTGCCACATCCTGTGGAGCTGAGATCTTGCTTTTGATTTGAAAAACAGCATCATGGTTGGGTTTCCACTTAAGTGACTTTCAGCTGCTTTTGAGTTGCCTGAAGTTGAATAAAAATATGTTTTACCAGGTGTTTCCAAGCAAGGTTGCTCAGAAATCTGCCAGAGAAGCTGGGAACTGATTTGTTAATGTGTGTAATCATGACTGGGCTCACCAATCTCTAAAAACAAATAATAAAAGATAGAGCGACATAGTAAATCTATAATAAACCAATTCTTTATATTTTTATGAGAACATGTTAAACCTCTATCCAAGGCTTGAGAGAAGCAAAGACATATTCATTTTATTAAATCATACCAAGTAATGGAAAACCAGGAAGCAAGTACTTATTATTCTAGGAGAACTTTTGCTTTATGCTAGAATAAAAATAATAAGGATCACCTTTTTGCATGGACTCATGTATGAGGCAGCTTGATGAAGTGGAAGTAACTGGTGGGAGACTTGACTACAGATTTTCTGAGAGAGTCCTATAGCATCCAACTAATTAGGGATGTTCTCGTGATGGACATTTGTGGAAATAAGGGAAGAGAAGCAGCATTGCTCAGAGGGAGAATGCAGTTCCAATGAAGCAGGGTGTGCTGAGGCTAAGACCTCCCATTAGAGTTGACCCAGGTAGGATGAGGGTCTGTATTTCTATAATTCCCTTTGGATCCTCTATGGATGTAGACTGCCCTGGAAAGAAGTACAGCCTTGGACAAAGTTTTCTTCAGCTGAGCAGAGATCATCTTCTCACAGCAGTCCCAGCCAAAAGAGGGCTAAGTCCTTCATCCCTGAAGGGGAATTTGGACGGCACAGGGTCTACCATACTCCTCACTGCTGTTTTAAATACAACTTTCTAATCCATAAGCATTCCTTCTGCCAACTCCTATCTCAAAGGATCAAATAATGATCAAACATACCAGATTTATAGATAAGTTATAGATAGCTTTTCTTTTTTACAAAATGATAACGATTCAAACCTATTAATATTAATTGAATATTCATTCAAGGGGACACTTTGGTAAACAACACAAAGTTCCTGTCCTCATGTACCTTACAAAATCAACCATGACTAAACCAGCCAAGTGCAGTTACTATTTTTGGCTTCTTAGAGGCTGTCACTTGATCAGTACAATTTAGTAGTAAGCCAATGATCAGTCAGAATAGTTCCTTAAATACACTCCTTTATACCTTCTATCTTTTTTTTTTTTTTTTTTTTTTTTTTTGTCAAGGGGATTTGTGAGTGAAAGTCCACCTTCAAATTTAGGTTTCACTTCCTGCTTGTACAAGGCCTCAAGGTCAGCTGGAGGTGAATAACTGAGGTCTTGTACTTTCCCAGGTTTTCCTGGGCATACACATAGTCTCCTACATAGGAGAGGTCTTTAAGATCCCCAGAAACAGTATGTTGGAGCTTTTTAAAGTTCCTTCTGGTTCTATCGTTCTCCAGAGCTTCCTTTAAAGTTTTTTTCTTGGATCTAGCTTTTTCCTAACTCAAATCACAGTCTTAGGATCTGCAGTGTTCTTGGAACATTGCTGTTGTTTACACTAAAATCCCCTGGGGATAGGGCTTTTATTTTTGCTTAGCAGAGCTCTGACTCAAATCAAATAGCAACGCAAACTTGGAAATGCAGATTTTCTAGGAAGCTACCAGTTTGGACAAAATATTGACTGTGCTCTGAACGTGAAGCTTTTAAAGATACCAGTCTTTTCCTTTAGCTGTGAGGCTGCTGGTTTTTCATGGCTACTTTGCCACATGGCTACACTGAGTTAGTGAGAGTGAGCATAGTTGGAGTAGCCTCAAGGTAAATGCCACAGAATCTACTGTTTTAATGAGATATGTCTGTCATTTCTCTTGGACAAGCAATTTTTTTTCAGTTTGTTCAGTGGTTTTGATTAATTCCAAGAGTTCTAAAATTGTTGGTTTTAGTTCTTTTTACCACTATTTTCATTGTTTTGTGAGGAGAGCATGTTCTAGGACATCCTTTCTCCCCCATATTATAAGCCTATCTATTTCTGTGTTCTTATACTTCCTGATGGTGTGCATTGGTATGCCATTTTTATTTAATTATCCTTTATTATCCTGAGCTTTTCCAATTAAGAAATGCTTGGCTATTACTTTTGGTAATATTTCTCATATGATTTTTTAATGAATTCCATTCCCTCTTTATCCCTTTTTTCTCCATCTAAAATGCCTACTTCCCATATTACTTTTCCAAACATCTTGTTATTTCTCTCATATTTTTCTCTGTCCTTTTTACTACTTTCGGGACGTTCCCTGGATGTTAGCTTCTTAATTTTTGAAATTTTTATTTTGATGATAATATTTTTAATTTCTAAAAATTGTTTACTTTCTATTACTTAAAAGTATATTATTCTTATTTTGTAAGTATAATAATTTCTGACTTCTTATTGTTGCAT
This sequence comes from Pteronotus mesoamericanus, assembly GCF_021234165.1. NCBI lineage: Eukaryota > Metazoa > Chordata > Mammalia > Chiroptera > Mormoopidae > Pteronotus > Pteronotus mesoamericanus. The sequence goes on along the minus strand of NW_026555105.1, from coordinate 26,716,432 downwards.
ACCAATTAGCATTTTTTATGAAGTTTTGCATGATGTTTTCCACAGGTTCTATTTTTTTCCTGCTTATTTTTGTCTCTCTGTTTTTTATGTTGGGAACATATTATAGTGTCTGGCGGTCCTTCCTTATCTACTTCATATTAAGAAGAGGCACTTAAACTTACTGGCAGCTATATGTGTTTTGGTGAGGCTTTTGCGTGGAATTTATATTAGGGTGATTATTTGGGTTGTAAGCAGATATTTAATTGGGGGATTCATGTGCTAGGATGCAAGAAGTATTTTTTTTTTAATTGGGACCACTTGGTCCCTTCAGAGAAGAAAGTTTTTATCACTAGTATGGGAACTGGAAGTCTGGTCTCTGGCATTCTGTATATAGACTTTGTTTAATAACCTCCTTTTATTTTAAAACCCCACATCTTGCCTTTTCTGTCTGCTTTAACCATCATATTTGGTGCCTTTTAGTGCCATGCTTTCAGGGTTCTTGAGTGAAAATCATCCCTACCATTTCTCTTTTTTTACAGTGACCATAGATTGCATTTTTTTGTGCATCTGCAAACTCAATTATTATCTTTCATCTGCTTTCTGCCTTCTAAACTTGTTGAAATCTTCTGTCTGCTGATTAAGACTCTTATCTTTCCCACGCTGTTTTTCTTTGATTTATAACATTTTGCACCTTACTGTTATTTTGGTGGGGCTTTACAAGAAGTCCCCCTGAAATGAAGAGGAAATAATCTTTAAAAATTATTTGAAGAAGAGGAAATAAATAACCTTTAGATGGAAGGTTTTCACATTCAATTTTATAAGCAAGTCATTTGGGCTATTTTCCATATTGGACTCATCATTAACAATTATTAAATTGCAGCATGTAAGCAGATTTTAAATTTAGACATGAGGAATATTTCACAAAAGGTAATTTTTTACATTAATGCAATTTTGAAATTAAAATGGTCAAATTATAACACAAAGTACACAAGTCAGGTTCAATGTTTACATATACATATATCTACTTTACCACTTGGAATAAGATATAGAATATTTTAGCATTGAAGAAAACCTTTTTTATCCCCCCTTCCAAGTCAATACTCCCCTTAAAGGCAACTACTCTTTTGAATTTAATGGCTATTAATTAGTTTTGCTTATTCTTGAACTTCATATAAATAGATCCATACAATAAGAACTCAACATTGCCTCTCTGGGATTCATCATGTTGTTATGTGGTAGGCTAATTAATTTTTTATTGTATATTGTTTTATTGTATAAATATCTCATTATCATCTGATTATTGATGAACATTTGGGTTCTTTTTAATTTTTATTATGAATAAATCCAATGGTATGAACATTCACCTACAAGTCCTTTAAAAATTACTTTTAATGACATTGAGATATGTATATATATAGATATAGATATATCTATATCTATATATAGATATAGATATATCTATCTCAGAAATCAAAACCCCAAAGAGGGAGAAATAGAGGTAATATAGTGATACCAAGATATAAGACTGTCACATGAGGGAATTAAATTCATATCCCTCAGGTGGTATAGAGGCCAGAACTTTTGGGGGGTTTCCAAAAATTGTAAGAAAGTTATTTCTTTAGAAATGAGAAAAGCATTATGAACTAGATAATTTTTTGAAGTATTGTCATTTTGCTAATCAAGGTGAGATTGCATAATTCTCTTTTTATGATGCTCAGCTGCTCAAATTTTCAAGTAAACTAGGTGAAACAAACCAGATACTTCATGAAATTGATCATAATCTGTGCTATTTTACAAAGGTTACAATTTCACCTAAGTACCACATAAGTGGTTTGTTTAAACATCTCAGTTATATTTTATGAGTTGAATTTCTTCTATAATTGGGAGGGAAATGAAGGAAATGAAGCCATTAAGACTTGCTCTTTGGCACTGTCACTAGTATTTCCATTAGTTTGTCAAATTAAAGATTATATAATGCTATTCAAAACGGCTGTTTGTATTAAACCAGTTTCTCTAAAATGTGAACAAATGAGCTTTATTTCTTCTGCTTAAAACTGTCAGATTAACATATTCCTGTAAGACATCGGTTCTCAAGGTGTGGTCCCTGTGCTTAAAAGCACGAGCTTCAGGGACACTTGGGAACTTGCTGGAAATGCAAATTCTTGGGCTCCACCCCAACCCACTTAATCAGAAACTCTGGGGTTGAGGTACAGCAAACTGTATTTTTCATCTAAGTGATCCTGACACGCATTCAAGTTTAAGTCATGGGTTTGAATCCTGGATTGAATTTGAATCACCAGTGAGACTTCAGAAAACACTGAGGCTTGAGCCCTACCCCCAGAATTCCTGTTTATGTGGTCCAAGGTGGTATGTGTATTGGGAATTTTGTAATTCCCTTAGGTGATTCTCGTGTGTGACCAAATATGCAAACCATTTATTTAACAGAATCAAAAGAAATAGCATCCTTCATTTGCTAATTGTTGGTCACTGGATAGAATGAGCTGGAAGCTATCACTTGCATTTTGAGATAGGTCTTTGATACTGTTCCTATTTTCATCTGAGTCCAGTTAAGGAAATTAAGTGCCTCCAGAAAGTAAGTGGACTGTTGAGCGTTAGAAGTGGCTCCTTTGTTCCAGTTTAGTAGAAAACCTTTCAGTTAAGAAAATACAAGTAGCTCATTCAGTGGTATGTATGAGGAGAATATTGTAAAATGAGCTTTTTGGCTAAATGGTGAACTTCAGTCAGGAAGGAGAATAAAGTCTGAATCCTTCATAGGAATGGAGTATCTAGAGGGAGTGCTACTCTGGTTTGTATTTTTACACCTTGTTTTTCAAGGTGAAATGATGCTGTAGACCCCTATTATCCTCAAATTCCTTTTTTAAACCAAGACTCAACTGATATAACAACCCCTTGGCTGTAAGAGATACTATCTGTTCGTGGGCATGGTGGAGACAGGGCACCACAGACACCCTGAACATCAGGATGTGGAGGAAGGTCCAATCTTTGCTAATGGGTTTACGCTAAAGTCACAAAATGCTAAAAGTTCACACATTGATGAAGACTTGCAACTATAATCTATTTGAATTAAGGTGGAAATTTGCTAAACTAAAGGTATACTAACACTGATAACACCTCTGTTATAAAGGTGAATTCGGAGGGGCTGAAACCAAGAAAGGGCTGTGAACAAGTGTGATGGAAGAATTATTTGTGTAATTTACATGAGCTTTTTTAAAAAACGTATTCTCCTGAGGTAATCTTAGGACATTCCTGTCATTTCTAGGAAGCACAAGCTGGATATCTCTGTTGGGACAGCAATACAAGTTCCTGAGACTCTCAAGGTCAAACTGCTTCTCCTTTCTTTCCCTTATTGCCTCAACCCCAGTGGTCATGCCTACCTCTGCTAAGGCTTGGCTACGGCACTGAGTAGAGTGTGCTGGTCAGGGAAGTAGAATGCCATTGCCCTGCTCCTTGCAGAGTGAATGTTCCTGTGGATATTGTTGGAACATTAGTCTGAATCTTGATCAAAGTGACCCAATGGCAAACACCTTGATTTCTCTGTTCTAGGTTGCATATTGGTTAATATTCATATGAAGATCTAAGGATACAAAGCAGTTGTCTTCATCAGTTCCCCGTGTTGGAATTCAGCCCTGAGTTACCTAGGTGAGGTTTAACTTTAGTCAGAGATCCTCATCAGCATTTAGTGAATGTTTATAAGTCACATATATTGAAATACAAGAAAATGGTGGTTATGAGATTATTTAAGTAGGCAGTGCCTGGCTGTCTATGATTATGATAGGATTTGGAGGTATAATTCTTTATTCTTGAGTTGTTTAGTGAAGATGGTATAGAAAGCTAGAATGTATGCAGATATACTAGGATTCCTTCCACTGTGGGATGACAGTGAGCCAGAAAAAATTTAACAATCTTATCTAAATACAACTAAATTCATGCAGAACTCCACCTGGACTGACCCAGGAATTAGACTTTCATTATACTCTCTGTTCAAGCTTTCTAATGATTCTGACTTTTGAATTTTATGAGTCCCTCACAGTGAACATGTTCTGACTCAGGATACAAGTTGATATGGACAAATCTAACTGGACGTGCCTTCTGACAGCATCTAGAAAATGTTATTCCATGGTGACCTGAGATTGTAAATATTTGTAGGATTTCCTGAAAGTGAACAAGTTGGAAGAAGATATTCTGGGTGGCAGGGATAAAATGCTAAAATTTTAGCTGCTTTTGTGATACACTGGGAGCTGAGGAGGACGCCTGGATTTCCCTCTCACGAGTTCCAGCAGTTGACCCAGACCTTATTTTTCATTCTGATTAAGTAGTGTATTCAAGTGGATAGTTTTGCTGTTAGATGCAGGTATCTGAGAGGGAAAACCGAATTGATTTTCTGTCCAACTTCTCTAGACCTACTAATATGAATGCTGTAAGACTCTGGATGCAATTTATTTTAAATAAGGAAAGTCATGATATTTTAACATACCATTCTTATTCTTTCCCAAGATTGTCAGCATCAAAAAATATGGATCCTGGGAAAGCTTGTTTCTTTCTTCTTAGCAGCAGCAGCAGCAGCTGGGTGGTCCAGCCCAGACCATTTGTTAAACATTATGGGAGGCAATTGGGTAAGGATAAACATTTCTTGGAAAGAGCAGGAACCAGGTAGTAGGAGCTGGTATATCCTGTGGGTAAAATTGAAATCTATATCTTCATTAAGTAGTTTGTTTGTGATGATCCGCTGAAGAAGACAAGATTCCTCTCACAGATAATGAAAGCATGATTTCTGAAAAATAAGACTTCTCTTAGGGTTTCACTTATTATTATTTTTCACCCCAAATTTTTGTTCTTTGAGGTGAGGCATGTGCTCCTGGGTAGTATATGAGTATATCTTTTACTTCTTATGACACCACACAATGTGAAGTCCTTGACCCCTCGATCACAGTTCTGGTTTCGAGTCTTTGCTCTGAGACAAAACATTAATGTCTCGCCATCTCATATCCTCTCCATGAAGTAAAGGCAGTCAGTGACTCTAATTAGTCTCTCAGGAATGTAATCAGATGAAGGTAACACTTAAAGAAGTGGTAGCGGTTCTTTGAAGAAAGGTTCTATATAAACTCCAGATAATAATAGAAAGAATGATAAAAACTTCAAGCATCTGAGTATGGGCAAAAAACAGTGTAGGATGAAACCACACCTAATAGATATTAAGTGCTATTTCCTGCACTGTGTTTGTCTTTGATGAATCTAATCCAGTTTAATACTACACATGTGCAGGATCTCTCTGCAGTTAACTCTGGAACTCAAGCATGGGGGGCTAGAGAGAGTAGAGAGAATGAGGGTCAAAGGTGGCTTTTTATGTCTCCTGTGGGAGTTGGGTGGTAGCAAAGAAATCAGTTATGTCCTTTGCCATTACCTAATGGCACCTAACTTAATGGAATTCTGTCCATATTAGAGACTACATTCAATGTTGTGTTTATTTTAGCATTATAATTATTTGTGAGCATGTTCTCTTTTTCTTCCTGACTTTCAATTCCTAGATTATAAGAAATGCACCCTCTTGTACATATATTAATTCCAGCATCTTGTCAAATGTCCTACATACAGTAACCGCTTAAGAAGAGTTTGACAAAAAATAATGTTGGCTTCTATTTAAGCTATTGGGAGCCTCCCTGGGACCTCACCTAAAATACCCACCCTTAAAAGTCCTTAGGACGAAAGACCCAGGAGAACAGATGCTCACGCTCTCTTGCTTGCTCTCTCTCTCTCTCTCTCTCTCTCTCACCCTCTCACCTGTGCCTTTCCTTCCCTCAAGGAGTGTACCTTTGCTTTCTTTTTCCTAAGCCCCAGGGGACCTTCACCCCTGTAACTTGTTTCCTGAGCCCACATACCCCATATGGCTCACTTCTTCCATGGCTCACTTCTATCTTTGTGACTTTCTAAATAAACTTTTACTTGAAAACAAACAAACAAACAAACAAACAAACAAACACAAAAAGAAGAAGACTTCAAACTATTTGTTAGGTACATTTCTAAATGATTTTACAGTGGGATAGCATGTGTAATCCTTATTATAGCCAAGTCTTTTAATAAGATTTTCTAGTGACCCTTTTTCACACTTAGGTATGAGACTGATGCCTCTCAGACTAGCACAATGTTTTACATAGAGAGTGGACTTCAAAAGACATCTGCTAAACTGACTAGAGTGAGCAGTTAATTCTGTATCTGATGAAATAATGTCTCCCAAGGTGTTAATGACTGATTATGGCAGGTGTGTGACTTTTCCAGGGGTCCTTTACATTTAACAAAAGCTCATTAGGCCTCCCAGCCTTTATTTCTTACTACCAGGGACCACTGTGCATGCACTTTAGGTAAAGCCTCCCAACAGAGCTCTTTAATCCCACTTATTTATAACTACTCCCCAGAGTCATACACCGTATTGCTCTACTTTCCCACCCATCAAAGGGTACACAAGGACATAGCAGGTGTCTCACTTTTCCTGGCAGCTCTGTATGCTCCACCTGTACCCTTCAGCTCCTGCATTTACAATATAACTGTTTTTAGAATTTTCTTATTGCCAGTTTTGGGATAGCATAATAAGAAGAGCTTGCCCTGTATTTGGAATTGATGGTTTTCAAAGACTCAATTTCCAAATCAAATACCTAAATTGGCACCCAATTCTTAATTATCCATTGATTCTTGAAATATCCCATGAACTCTACCAAACAGAAACGGGAAATGAACTAAAACAGGCCATCGGCCTACCGGACAGATGCTATTTGAAGAAGCGGTTTTAAAATTTCACTTTGGTTTTAAAGATTTGGTACTTGGAAGAGGCATGTACTTGGCACTATTCTATTTTGATGGGAAAATAATTGTAGAGTATTAATGTTTTTCAAGAGAGTTTATTTTACTGAATCCTTCATGCTCATATTTTTGTTCTTAAATCTACACAAAATTTTCTATACTTGACAAATATCATTTGAAGATCAGTATTCCATTTTAAGGATCTTACATAATTGGTTGGCTCCATGATTCTCATACCTCAGTCTGATTGTGCATCATAATTAGCTGAGGGAATTTTTTTAAAATGCTGCACAAAATACTGCCCTCCATGTCCTACAACCAGTGCTTCAGGTCAGATTGGTCTTTGATGAGAGCTAGTTGTCTGTATTAAAAAAACAAAACAATAAACTTCCAAAGTGAGTCTGTGGGATAGCCAAGGTAGAAAATACAGACCTAAGATTTTGGGAGTAATTAATTCTGTAGCCAAGATAATGGACTTTTCAGTTTATTTGTTTTATAACTTTCTTTGTGAGAAAAGCCCACCTCCTTTACTTTAAATTTATGCCCATAGTCTTAATTTTTTTATGTAAATGAAATTATCTTAAATTTTTGGAACAAGATGGGCATAAATATTTGGATTTTTAGAGCAGAAGCTAAATGAAGCATGCAATGATTCTGATTTATAATGGAATTAAAAGAGTAAATATAAGTTAAAGTGTACATAATTAAGGCCAACAGAAGTTGAAGCATTCTTTTATATTACATTTACTGAAGACTTTAAGTGCTAGACATTAGTTTTTGATTCTTAGAGGTTAAAGATAGGTGCTAGGGTTCTTTCGTTGCAAGCAACAGAATTCATTTCTACTAACTCAGGCAGAAATAAAATTTATTAGAAGAACTTGGAGGGGGTGCAGGACTAAAAGGAAAGACAAAAGATAAAATGGGAGAAACATCAGACTCCGAATGGATAAAACCAGGCATTCCAGTGATCTCAGTAATATCAACTATACAACTGTTTTATTAGGGATCTAAGGTTAAAATGCAGCACTCTAATTACTCTTTTTTCAACATTTCATTGCTCAGTTCAAGGTACAAAGTCCCAAGTCAGAAAGCCCAATTTGTCCAGCATCAGAACGTGCCTACAAGCTTGGCAGGGAAGGCCAGATCCCTTGATTTATAGCCTCTCCAAGACTGGACCTAATGTGGGAAAATAATCACCCAGAAGGTAGTTACCAAAGAAGGAGAAAAGGATGCAGGGCAGCCAAAACACAATCTCCTAGGCCTTCATTAAGTAATTGTAACTAGAAGACAAACTCAGATATACAAGATGTAATGTTTAAGAGCCATGTGAATGATTTTTACCATGGGCCAATGTCACTCATTTATTCCTACTAAAGCCTGGAGATGTAAATGCTGTTGTCCGAAGTTTTTACAAATAATCTAAAAATTAAAGTATAGAGCCATTCAGTCAGTTAACAAAAGTGAGGCAGGTGACAAATATGAGTAGAGGGCACAGACTGAAAACTGTCAGACTGTATCAACAGATACTTTCCTACCTACTAACACCTAAGAAATTTAAGAATGTGAATAGGAATAGAACAGGGAAATATGATAGTTGTCAGAGCAGGGGAAATTGCTTCTTTAGCAGAATTGGGAAAACCTTGAGGTAGATTTGACACATGTGGAAACAGTAATCAAAGAGAAGGCTGTGGTAAAATGCATTTCAGGGAGGGATAGGAGAGTGAACAAAGGATTCTAGGCAAATGAATGTATGATGGAACCGTTGGTACGTAGGTTAGGTGGGGTCTTGGGTTTGGATTTTATTTTTGATTAGGGCTAAACAAGGGAGGCACAAGAAAAGCTATGTTTAAAGAAATTGGTTTGTGGTTGTGTACAGTATAATGGAGTAGGTAGGAACTCAGAGAGAAACAGATAGGCCATACAAATGAGCAGGTGAAAGATAATGAAGCTAATGAAGGCCTGTGCCAGGAAGCCGCCAGTGAGAGTGCGGTCGCACTGATAGACTTCAGCTACTGATTGGATGCTAGAGATGATGGTACGAGTAAGGGAAATGTTGTTAGGTTTTGGGCAAAGGTGGCAAGCTGATGTACTGCCATAATGGGCAAGTCAGGAAGAGGAGTAAGCTTGGAGTATGAAGATGTTTAAATGGGGTGCTGGTGCTTGGAAGAATGGTGTGGCCTGGAAACAGAGATGGGACATTATCTGTCTGTATAGAAATCATACTTGAAGACATGACAAGAATCAGAGGAAGTGAGCTGTTGAAGTTACAGATTTGAAAATAATAGATGTATACTATTGCAGCTTTGAAATTCTCCCTAAAATGATCTGATCCAATCCTAATTGTGCATACAAGTCAGAGCTAATGGACAGCTACTTTTTATATAAAAATTATCTCCAAGTTAACATTGTTTTATTTTATTTTTTAAGAATTTATTTATTTATTTTTAGAGACAGTAGAATGGAGGTAGAAAGAGAGGGAAAGAAACATCAATGTGTGGTTACCTCTTGCACACCCCCAACTGGGGACCCAGCTTGCAACCCAGGCATGTGCCTTGCCTGGGAATTGAACCAGGACCCTTTGGTTTGCAGACCAGTACTCAATCCACTGAGCCACACCAGCCAGAGCAACATTATTTTATTTCTCAAGCTAGAAAATTTTCAGGCAATTTGCCTATGTCTCTGTTCTAATTAAACCCACATTCCTTTATGTGTGGGTAGATGGATGAGAGGGGAGGATTTTGAGCAACCATCTTTGCTACAAGCAGGTAGTTACTATAGAATAGTAGAGCTGGGAAATACCGTAGAGTTTTATATTTACAAATTGCCTCACTTTACAGATGTTAAAAGAATGTGGGTTTTTGTTTGTTTTTGATAATGACTCTGAAGACATAGACATGCTGGAGGTGGTACCAGGAATGTAGGCAAGGTCAATGTAATCTCACAGGGGGTTTGTGAGCTTGTCCGTAGATGGGGAGAAGGGCTCATTCACCAATTGCCTTTTTTCCCTAAATGTTTGTGTTGCCTGTCCTTGGTGCCAAGAATAGAATGCTGGTGTGTTTGCCTCAAGTCTAGGTTGTCAGTGTTTAATTTTCAGAAGGTTAAAAACATGATTTTCAAATAAATATCGAATTAACCCTAGTTCATTTATATACTTCATTAATTAGGGAACTAGGAAGGATGGCACAGCTGGTTCAAAGAATCTTTGAACACCACGCGTGCTCAAAGGCTATGTGTAGTCCATCGGAAGAGGCATACAAAGATCAGATTTTGCTTTTGAAGTTAGAGCCAAAACTGTTTCAAATCCTACTGGGTAATATTCTAACCATTTTGGGTTGTCTATTCCATTAAAAAAAAAGAGAATAATTTACAACTCTGTAGGACCAACATCTACTAAACTAACTTGTAACCTGGGCCCTTATCAAATTCAAATAGCAAACCAGACAGTGTTCATTTTCCTTTGTGAGAGCAAAGGTTGACAAATTACTGTGGAACAAAATCCACTGGCCACCTTTTTAAAATAAATACATTTTTAAAAAATAAAGTTACTTTGGAACAGAGCTACGTCCATTTTGTTTAAGTGTTCTCTATGGCTCTTTTGTGCTTCAATGGCAGGGCTGAATAGTTGGGACAGAGAGCTTTATGTGGCCCCCAAAGCTTACAATATGTTCAGTCTGACCCTTTAAAAGGAAATTTGCTGACTTCTAACCTAGAGAATGCTAGAATCCTTGGTTGGGCTGTCAAACAATGAACATTAACATGCAGATATCCTTTTCTGCCTATTTCATATTTTGAATAATCTCCCTCAACAAGAGAAATGGAAATCTTGACAATGGCTATCTTGTAGTGCTGAGAATAGGGAACAGCCAATTCCAAATTACCTTGTGTGCGAATTGGAAAGGACAAGGTAATATCTGACTCCCAGGTGTGATCCAGTTTCCAGTATACCAGTTTCTTTTTGTATACTTTTAGTGTCAAGACAGAGACAGTGACAGAGACAAAGCAGGTTTTCTGTATCTCTGCCTTGGGCACCAGGCCTGAGTATCTAATGCTGAAAGCTAAGATCATGAATATTCTTTCCGTGCTTCAGACCAAGCAGCTCAGGAGAGCTGCAGAAAACAGGCTGGTAAGGTGCCACTCTGGGAGCCAGCAGACCTGCATTCAGACAGAGGCTCATTGTTTTAAGGTTTGTATTTAATTTGGGTCCAGTGTGACCTGTGTTTTCAGCTCCTCAAACACACATCACCTCCCTTCTCAGAAACAGCCATGGGAGATGAACCACAAGTTCTGCCCACAGAAACACTGAATTCAGGCTCAAAGTCCATTTGCTTGGGAGGCAAAACGCATGCCCTGTTCTGCAAGAGAGACTGAGATCAGATGAACCCCTGCTTCTTCAAATCTACATTGTGCTTCAAATAGCACATTTTTTCCCCCTAGAAGAAACAAGGAACCTGCTCTTCAACAAAACGGAATTACAATGACCATTTTTCTGGGGCAGAACAACATTGACTTTTCTAGAATTTAGTGGATTAAAAATTACTGAGAACATGATCTTCTTTTTCCCCCAGCTGAGTTTGATGCTTCAAGCACCCACTATTATCACCAGTAGTACCATTGTTTTCACTATTCATTGTATTTTTTGTTGTATATTTTTATAAGCATATTTTAAAATAATGCTAAAGAGGTTGAAATAACCTAAATATCCATGATGGATGATTGGATAAATAGAATGTTATACATATATGCAATTACATAGTATTCATCCTTAAAAATGAGGTCCTGTAATATGCTACAACATGGATGAGCATTGAAGACACCATGCTAAGTGATATAAGTCACGGAAAGACAAGTACTACATGATTTCACCTGTATGAGGTATCTAAAACAGACAAACTCATAGAAGGAGAAAGTTGCTGGGGAGGGAGAAGGAAAACAGAAGTTGCTGTTCAGTAATTGTAGAGTTTCTGCCATGTAAGGTACTAATATTCTAGTGATCTCCTGTACAACACGTGGATGTCATTCATAATACTGTACTTAAAATGTTAAGAGGGTTGATTTAATGTCATGGGGGTTTTTAACCACAATAAAAAAAATATGGTTATTTACAGAAACATGAATTCATTTCCTTTAAAAATCACCATAAAATACATTATTGTGTAATCAAGGAAATATAGATAAGCTTCTGTCTTTAATGTATGGAGATTATGCATCATTGTTAGGATACTTGAGAGGTTTCAAATGTTAATCCTAAATAGAAATTACTAGCAACTTTCTTAGTAATAGTGGCATTATGCTATCATATTTGAGTTTGTTTCAGGTGTACAATTGTTGAGTGAGGCAGGAAAATGAAGCATTTGACTCTTGATATTTCAGTGGGGGATTTTTGAAGCTATTTCAATAGCTGGAAATATAATCATACTAATGAATAGCTACACTCAAATAAATTCAGTTGAGCATAACCATAGTGGAAATGATATGTCCATTCTAGAAGATCTAGTTCTATGTAAGGTACCACTCCAGTTATCTTCAGGCTACTGATGATAAACTCATTAGAATGACCATGGAAGTTGTTGCTGAGTTGTCAGATAAAGTGATGAAAAAATATTTAGATTATATCAAGCTATCAGTTAAAATCTATGATGGTTGTACAATATAGGGTGATAGGAATGTTGGACTCTGCCAAGTTTAAAGTTTATTATGCCCAGACAGAAGATATTTATCACTCTTAAGAGCCATATAAATGGCAAAAATTTAAACTAGAGATCACCCAGTTTAGAGTTGTAGACTTCTTCATATATTATGAATCCAGTGATGTCTTGGACTAAGACCAGTCCCTCTTATGATTGTGAGTTAATTGACATAGCAACTATAAATAGAGATTAAAGCACCCATTTGTGTCTACAATAAAAATCCAGGCAAACCCTTGACTAAAATTCTCATCCTTATTATCTTCTAGAACACTGGAGAGACAACTATCATATTATATGGTATGATATAATATTTTTATATAGTTCCAGTTACTATGCTTGGCCTAAATCTTTAATGGAAAAGAGTTTAAATTGACTGGGGATTCTTTTCCTCACTGATTAGGTATTTTTTAATTTTAATAATGTTTACAGCGTAAGTATAAAGTATAACATGTTTTAAAGTATTTACCAAGTAAAAGTCAAAGTACTAATATCATTTTATTAAGAAATATGTACTAGTTTAATATTTTTATAGCTTTGTAATATTTAAGAATATTTAGCCTATCTGAATGCAGGAAATGTCCAGTTTTAAAATTTGTAATGGCATAATCATTTAAATTTTTTGGTTAAATGCTCAGATAGTTGAAATACTTAAAAGTGAAATAAAAAGTCTGAATATTTAAATACAGTTAAAATGTTTAAGATGTTATAATGAATTTGTTTGTGGTAACCATATTATTCAAAGATCTCTTAAAAGCAATTGCTAAACTTTGTTAGGTAACATGATTTTCAAGCTAAACACAAAATAAATTATAGACAAACTAGATTCTTAAAGTTTAATATTATCAAATTCAGCATTACTTGGTTAAACACAAAATAAACCTCTGAGTCATCTATTTGAATATAAAAATTATGCTGAAGCCCTCGCTGGTGTGGCTTGGCTGGTTGGAGCATCATCCCATGTACTGAAAGATCACAGGTTCCATTCCCAGTCAAGACACATACCCAGGTTGTGTGGTTGGTCCTCAGTTGGGGTGCATGTGGAAGCCAACTGCTCATCTCTCTTTCTCCTTCCTCTCTCTCTAAAATTGATAAATATTTCCTTGGGTGAAGATTAAAAAATTATGCTCAAGAATTTTCAAAACCTCATATATATCATAGGATGTGATAATGAAATGGAAACAAAGTGTTTTATTAAAGAACAAAAACTTAGAAAAGATGATTTTCATCTCTTGATGTTTAATGAATTCTTTTTTCCCCCCAAACATTATTTTATTAGAAACATTTAGACATGTTGAATATGGGTAATGAAGTTTGCCTATTTTAACAATTGACTACTTCAGATTGTAGGTTTTATTTCTCATATATATATCTTAGTTCTTTGGGATTTATATGGTATTTTTCTTACTCTACTGTGATTTATTGTTATAGTTTCCAATGATGTGTATTTGTGGGTATACAGGGCAAGACTCAATCTATGCCTTTCTTAGATAAATAACTAGCTCAACTCCTTTTTTACTGAAATATATAAAACTATCAAAATTTGAAGTTCGAGAAGAATCTGAATAGAGGTTTTACATTAAAGGGCACTGAAAGGATAGAGTTAATAATGTATTTAAATATCAGAAGTAATTATTGGTAGCCCCTGATTTGTTAACAGGCACATTCAAATGTACTCTGTTTGTAGGCAACTCAGCCACACTGCAACAAATTAAGGGGTGGCCAATGTCCTACCCAAACCCTTTATTAGCTGGAGACAATTTGATCAGGTAGGAGTACCTATTAATTCCCCTCATTAGGTTTTTCCTTGGAAGTCAGCATATCAGAAAAAGGGTTATACATTTGATACCCTCTTACTAATCCAGCAGCTGGACAGTAAACTGAAAAATTGGTTGCTACAGAGACTCATGCAGACACAAGAATGCATACATAGTTGGAATCATACACTGTGTAGCGTTTCCAGATTGGCTTATTTTACTTAGTAATGTGCAATACAGATTCTTCCCTGTTTATGAATGGCTTGATAGCTCACTTCTTTTTAGTCCTGAATAACATTCCATTGTCTGGATGCACCACAGTTTATTTATTCATTCACTTACCAAAGGACATCTTGATTTTCTCCAACTTTTGTCATTTATGAATAAAACTGCTATAAACATCCATGTGCAAGTTTTCGAGTGAACATAGTTTTCAACTCTTTGCGTCAATACCAAAGAGCACAATTGCTGGATAGTATCATAAGAGATGGCAAAGGACCTGGGCAGATGCTTTTCCAAGGAGGAGATACAGAGGGTCCAGAGGCATTTGAAAGGATGCTCAGCATCACTAGCCATCAGAGAAATGCAGATCAAAACCACCATGAGGTACCACCTCACACCGGTCAGAATGGCCATCATAAACAGATCAACAAACAACAGGTGCTGGCGAGGCTGTGGAGAAAAGGGAACCCTAGTCCACTGTTGGTGGGAATGCAGACTGGTGCAGCCACTATGGAAAGCAGTGTGGAATTTCCTCAAAAAGCTGAAAATGGAACTGCCTTTTGATCCAGTGATTCCCCTGCTGGGACTATACCCTAAGAACACCAAAACGCCAATTCAAAAGAACCTATGCACCCCAATGTTCATAGCAGCACAATTTACAATAGGCAAGTGTGGGAAGCAACCTAAATGCCCATCAGGAGATGATGGATCCAAAAGTCATGGTACATATACACAATGGAATACTATGCAGCAGAAAGAAAAAAAGAACTACTGAACTTCGTGACAGCATGGATGGAACTGGAGAGCATTATGCTAAGTGAAATAAGCCAGGGGGGAAAGACAAATACCATATGATCTCACCTATAAGCGAACCCTAACCAACAATACAAAGATGCAAGGAAAATAAGACCAGCAACACTGAAAGGAAAAGAAATCAACAGAGACAAGAGGGAAGGAGGGCGGGGTGGCTGGGGGAAATGGAAGGGAAGGGGAACGTCAAGGAACATATAGCAAGGACTCATGGACAAAACCAAAGGGGGAGAGCTGAGGGAGGGAAGGAGAGAGGGGGCAAGGGAAAGTGGTGGTGGGGAGGCAGAGACAAATGTATTTGAAAAAATAAATTAAATAAAATTTAAAAAAATATAAAATAAAATTAAAATAAAAAAATAAAATAAAAAAATGAACACAAAAAAAGAAATAAATAAAATATCCTATTAAAATGGCAAAAAAAAAAAAAAAGATGTTCGGTTTTCTAAGAAACTGACATACTGTCTTCCAAAGTAGCTGCACCATTCTTCATTCCTACCAGCAATGAATAGGAATTCCTGTTGCCCCACGTCCTTGCTAGCATTTGGTATTGTCAGTGTTTTGGATTTTGGCCATTCTAATAGATTTTTTGCCAATTAAAAAAAAAATAAGGTCATTACTTTTCTTATTGTAGAGTTTTAAAATTTTCTTTAGTACATTTTGGATATCAGTTCTTTATCAGATAGTTCTTTGACCAATATTTTCTCCCAACTTGCGGCTTGGCTTATCTTGTCATTCTCTTGACAGCGTCTTTAGCATAATAAAAAATTTGAATTTTGATGTTGTCTGGCTTATCAGTTCTTTCTTTCATGAATCATTCTTCAGGTTTCGTAAAAGGCATTGCCATACTTAAGGTATCTCCTATGTTTTCTTCTAGGAGTTTTATAGTTTCATATTTTACATATAAGTCCATGATCCATTTTGAGTTTGTGTGAAGAGTGTAAAGTCTGTTTTGATTCTTTTTTTTGCATGTGGGTGCCCAGTTTTTCTGGCACCATTTGTTGTAAAGACTGTCTTTATTCCATTGTGTTTTCTTTACTCCTTTGTCAAAGTTATATCTGTGTGGGCCTATTTCTGGATTCTCTTTGATTCCACAGATTTACTTTTCTATTCTTTCACCAACATCATAATATCTTTATTATTTGTAGCTTTAAAGTAAGCCTTGAAGTCTGATAGTGTCTGTCCTCCAACTGTGTTCTCCACCAATATTGTGCTGGTTATGCTGGATATTTTGCCTTTCCACATAAACTTTAGAATCAGTTTGTCAATATCTACAAAATTAACTTGCTGGAATTTTGATTGGGATTTCATTGAATCTTAGATTAAGTTGAGAAGAATTGACATCTTGAAATGCTGTCTTTTTTTTAATGAACATGGAATATCTCTGCACTTTAGTTCTTTTTTTATTTTATTCATCAGAGTTTTGTAGTTTGCCTTATGTAGATCTTGTACATATTTTCTTAGATTTACATGTAAATATTTCATTTTTTGGTGTATGCTAAAGTAAATGGTTCTGTATTTTTAATTTCAAATTTTACTTTTTCATTTTACAGATAATTGTGTCATCTGTGAACAACAGTTTTTGTTTATTCCTTCCCAATTTGAATAACTTTTATTTTTGGTTCTTGTCTCATTGTATTTGCTCAAACTTCCAGAACTATATCAAAAAGGAGTGGAGAGTTAGGGCATTCTTCCTTGTACTTAAGGAAAAGCTTCAAGTTTCTCATCATTAAGTACAATGTTAGCTGTAAGTTTTTGTATATATTCTTTATTAAGTTTATGAAGTTCCACTCTGCTTCTAGTTTACTGAAAGTTTTTATCATGACTGAGCACAGGATTTTGTCAAATTATTTTTCAGCATCTCTTGATCATATGATTTTTCTTTTTTAACCTGTTGATGTGATGGATTATATTGATTAATTTTTGGGTTGAACCAGCCTTGTATACCCAGGATTAATCACACTTGGTTGTGGTGTATAATTTTCAAAATACATTGCTGGACTTGATTTGCAGAGATTTTCCTGAGAATTTTGCATCTTTATTCATGAAAGATATTAGCCTGTAAATTTCTTTTATTTCTTTGATCTTTTCACTTATTTTTCATTTTAAAGTAATGTTGGTCTCATAGAATGAGTTAGGAAGGATTCCCTCTGCCATTATCTTCTGAAAAAGATTGTAAAGAATTGGTATAATTTATTCCTTAAATGTTTGGTAGAATTTACTAGTGAATTCTGATGCTGGTGGTTGGAAAGGTTTTTAATTATTGATTTAATTTCTTCAGTAGATATAAGCCTGTCCAGACTGTCAGTTTCTTGTATGAGTTCTGGCAGATTATATCAATAACAAAATGGGTTAATTTCACTTAAGTTATCAAATATATGGGTGTAATGTTCATAACATTCCTTTATTGTTAATATCCATGGAATCTATAATGATGTCCCTTTTTTTAAAAAAAAAAACTTCACTTTTTTATTAGTTAACCTTGTAGTTTCAATTTCATTGATTTTTTCAAAGAATCAGTATTTAGTTTCATTGTTTTTCTCTATTACTCTTCTCTTTCAAATTTACTTTTTTGCTGTAATTTTTATTATTTATTTTCTTCTGCTTACTTTGGATTTATTTTTCTCTTTTTCTAGTTTCTTAATTTTGTTTTTATTTTCATTGAAATCAAAATACTTTTTATTTTTTTTATTATTATTTTTTAGCATAAATAATCTATTTATTTATTTGGAAATAGAACATTGTAAATACAATTCAAGATTCTTTTGTATCCTGCCCTGGGACTTTTCCTCCCTCTCACTATCATCATCAAAATACTTTTTAAATTTCAGCTGAGATTCCTTATCTGTGTTACTTAAAAGTGTAATGTTAAATCTCCATATATTTTGGTATTTTCTAGTTATCTTACTGTTATTGATTTCTAGTTTAATTTCATTATTGTGTGAGAGCAGACATTATATGATTTAATTTAAAGTTGTTCAAGTGTGTTTTGGGCTCTATCTTGATGAATGTTCTATGTGGGCTTGAAAAAAATGTGTGTTCTGCTGTTGTTGGATGAAGTTGTGTATAGATATCAATTATATTGAGTTGATTGCAGTGTTGTTGAGCTAAATTATGTTCTTTCTGACTTTCTGCTTGCTGGATCCCTCCATTTCTGACTAAGAGGTGCTGAAGTGTCCAACTATGATAGTGGATTCATCTATATCTCTTTGCAGCTCTAATAGTTTTTGCCTCACGTAGTTTGATGATCTTGTTGTTAGGCATATAAATGTTAAGTATTGTTATATTTTCTTTGAGAATTGCCCCTTTGTCATTATGTGATGCCCTTATTTATTCCTGATAACTTTCCTTGCTCTTAGGTCAGCCCTGTTTGAAATCAGTATTTTAAATTAATGCTTTCTTTTAAAAGTAAGCATGGCATATTTTCCTCTACTAAGTTACTTTTAATCTATATGTGCCTTTATATTTAAAGTGAGTGTCTTGTAGACAACATATAGTATAGCTGGATATTATGATTCACTCTGACAATCTCTGTCTTTTAATTGGTGCATTTAGACTATTGATGTTCAAAGTGATTATTGATATAGTTGTATGAATATATATTATATTCATTACTGTTTTCTATTTGTTGTTCCTGTTCATTGTTCCTATTTTTATATTCTATTCTTTTTGTCTTTTATGGTTTAATTGAGCATTTTATATGTTTCTGTTTCTCCCCTTTTTATCATATGAATTATACTTCTTTTATTACTTATTTTAGTGATTGCCCTGGAGTTATTTTTTTTTAATAAATTTACATCTATTTAAATCCCCTTTCAAATAATCACAACATTGGTAGTATGAATTGTTAATAATACCAAAATAATTCTAATTCCTTCCTTTCATACCTTGTGTCATTGCCATCAATCATTTCACATATATAAGTGTACATGAGTACATCTATATCTATCTGTGCATGGTATATATGTAAGCCTACATAATAGAATACATTGTTGGTGTTCTTATTTTGACAAACTTGTATCTTTTATATCAGTCAAGAATAAGAAAGATAAAAAGTTTTTATTTTTCTTTTACTTACACCTTCTTTGAAGCTCTTCCTTATTTTATATAGTTCTGAAATTTTTTCTATATTATTTTATTGCTCTAAAGAACTTCCTTTCACTTTTCTTGCAAGGCCAAGATACCGGTAACAAATTTCACCATTTTCTGTTTGTCTGAGAATGTCTATTTTTTGGTGACGGGCAAGGGCTGGCGAGCATGTGTGTGACCTGCGCGGGCTGGCAAACGCTTGCACTGGCCGGCAAGGCCTCCCACAGATTGGCACCGATATGGCCTGCGAGGGAGTGCACAGAGCGGCAAGGGCAGGTGTAAATTGACCCGCCCGCCTGCGATTGCGAAGCGGCACACAAAATTAGTAGAGCTGCCCAGAGTCCCTGGAGGAGAGACAAGAGACAGGATTAACCGGAGAGGCCTGGAGCTGACTTCCTCCCATTTCCGTAGTCCCCATTTGGCAAGGGCAAGCAACACACCCAAAGAGCCAAAAGCAGGGAAAATACACAATAGAAGACCCTAAACTGACGAGTGCCGCAGAGCTCGCTGGCCAGGGGGGCCAGATGAGTACGCGAGGTCACAAATAAGCCCCCTGGTCTGGGGCAAGCACATGCGAGCCCAGGCAGGCGGAGGATCCTGCGGCGCTGGGAGCGCACTCAAGGAGCCCGCGTGAGAGTGCAGAGAGATTCCCAAAAAATAGCTCAGCCCTGACCGAAGGGGTCACAGAGCTGCTCCAAGCAGGAGTCAGACACAGACATTAGACTCCTGGAAGGCTCAAACAAACAACCCAAGGTCCTATAGGGTCAACAACTGACATCATCAGAGGCAGGCACAGAAAGAAAAGTAAAGGACAAAAATACTTAACAGACTCTCACAAAAATGGGAAGAAAAAGAAGTTCTCCCCAAATGAGTAGAAAAGGGGACTCCCCACAGAGAGACCTAAATGAAATAGAGGCAAGGGAACTATCAGATACTGAATTCAAAACAATGGTTCTAAGGAAGTTCAATGAGCTCAGCCAGCTCAAAGATAACTATGAGA
This sequence comes from Pteronotus mesoamericanus, assembly GCF_021234165.1. Lineage (NCBI taxonomy): Eukaryota > Metazoa > Chordata > Mammalia > Chiroptera > Mormoopidae > Pteronotus > Pteronotus mesoamericanus. Next base: position 26,696,081 of record NW_026555105.1, on the reverse strand, counting down.
AACTGCAGAGAAACTATCAGGATCTTAGAGCAAACTATATCAGCCTGGAAAAGGACATAGAAACTATCAAGACAACACAAGAGGATATGAAGAATACCATTTCTGAATTGAAGAACACAGTAGAAGGAATTCAAAGTAGGCTGGATGAAGCCGAGGATCGAATCAGTGAGATGGAGGACAAGGTAGAAAGAAGCTCCCAGAAAGAACAAGAAATGGAAAAACGGCTCAAAAAGAATGAAGAGGCATTTAGGGAAATGCAGGACAACCTGAAAGGCAATAATATCCATGTAATAGGGATCCCAGAAGGAGAAAAGAGGAGCAAGGGATAGAGAACCTACTCGAAAAAGTAATGATGGAAAATTTCCCTAATTTGAGGAGAGAAAGGCTCTCATGGATCCAGGAGGCACAGAGGACCCCACTCAAGAGGGACTCAAAGAGGTCCACTCCAAGACACATCATCATTAAAATGGCAAATGTCAAAGACAAAAAGAGAATCCTCAAGGCAGCAAGGGAGAAGGAGAAAGTAACATACAAGGGGCTGACTTCTCAACAGAAACACTACAAGCCAGAAGGGAATGGCAACAAATATTCCAAGCCATGAAAAGCAAGGGCCTACAGCCAAGGCTGCTCTACCCAGCTAGGCTCTCCATTAAAATAGAAGGGGAAATACGGAGTTTCCCAGACAAGAGAAGACTAAAAGAATACATCTCTACCAAACCAGCACTCCAAGATATGCTAAGGGGACTGGTTTAAGCAGACGAAGGAAAAGAATGAGAGAGAGAGGAACACAGGTACAAAGAGAAAAGATGAGTAAGTTTCTATCAGTAATATCTCTCAATGTGAATGGACTAAATGCCCCAATCAAAAGACACAGGGTAGCTGAATGGATAAGAAAACATGACCCGCACATATGCTGCCCTCAAGAGACCCACCTCAGAGCAAGAGACCTACACAGATTGAAAGTAAAGGGATGGAAAAAAGAATTCCAAGCAAATTGGCATGAGAAAAAGGCCAGGGTTGCCATACTTGTATCAGACAAAGTAGATTTCAAAACAAAGGCCATAAAGAGAGACCCAGAGGAGCACTTTATAATACTTAAAGAAAGAATCTATCAAGAAGACATCAACAGTGTAAACTTATATGCTCCCAATATACGAGCCCCCAAGTTTATAAGGAAATTGTTGGATGACTTCAAAAAAGATATAGACAGCAACACACTGATAGTAGGGGATTTCAACACCCCACTGTCTAAAATGGACAGATCTTCCAAAAAAACATTAATAAACATATTGTGGTGCTCAATGACACACTGAATCAAAGAGACTTAACTGACATTTATAGAACCTTACATCCCAAAGAAGAAAAATACACATTCTTTTCAAATGCTCATGGCAGTTTTTCAAAGATAGACCACATGATAGGACACAAAGCAAGCCTCAGCAAATTCAGGAAAATTGAAATAATACCAAACTTTTTCTCAGACCACAAGGCCTTGAAACTCGAAATCAACCTCAAAGAGAAACTTCAAACACTTGCAAACTCATGAAGACTGAACAGTACACTATTAAACAATGAATGGGTCAATCATGAGATAAGAGAAGAAATCAAAAAATTTCTGGAAACAAATGAAAATGAACAGACAACAGTCCAAAACCTATGGGACACAGCAAAGGCGGTCCTGAGAGGGAAGTTCATAGCAATACAGGCTTACCAAAAAAGATAGAAACATTTCAAATAAAAGACCTACCACTACAACTTCAAGAACTGGAGACACAACAACAAATAAATCCCAGAGCAAGTAGAAGGAAGGAAATAGTCAAGATTAGAGCAGAACTGAATGACATAGAGACAAAAAGAACAATTCAGAGGATCAACCAATCCAGAAGCTGGTTCTTTGAAAAAATAAATAAAATTGACAAGCCTTTAAGCAGACTCATCAAGAAAAAAAGGGAGAGGACCCAAATTAATAATATCAGAAATGAAAGAGGAGAAATAACAACTGATACCACAGAAATACAAATGATCATCAGAAACTATTATGAACAATTATATGCCAAGAAATTTGAAAATCTGGATGAAATGGACAAATTTTTAGAAAAGTATAATCTTCCAACACTGAAGGAGGAAGAAACAGAAAGCTTGAACAGACCGATAACAGCTGGGGAAATTGAAGCAGTCATCAAGAACCTCCCAGCACACAAAAGCCCAGGGCTGGATGGTTTCACAGGAGAATTTTACAAAACATTTAAGGAAGAGCTAACCCCTGTCCTTCTCAGACTATTCCAAAAAATCCAAGAGGAGGGAAGACCCCCAGACTCTTTCTATGAGGCCAGCATCACCCTGATCCCAAAACCAGATAAAGACCCTACGAAGAAAGAAAACTATAGGCAAATTTCGCTGATGAACATAGATGCTAAAATCCTCAACAAAATATTGGCAAACCACATCCAGCAATACATTCAAAATATTATCCACCACGATCAAGTGGGATTCATCCCAGGGATGCAGGGATGGTTCAATATACACAAATCAGTAAACGCGATACATCACATAAATAAAAGAAAAGACAAAAACCACATGATCATCTTGATAGATGCAGAAAAAGCATTCGATAAGGCACAGCACCCATTTATGATCAAAACACTCAGCAAAATGGGAATAAATGGGGCATTCCTCAATGTAATAAAGGCCATATATGAAAAACCTACAGCCAACATCATACTCAACAGGCAAAAACTGAAAGCTTTCCCACTAAGATCGGGAACACGACAAGGATGTCCGCTCTCACCGCTTCTTTTCAACATCATATTGGAAGTCCTAGCCACAGCGGTCAGACAAGAGAAAGAGATAAAAGGCATCCAAATAGGAAAGGAGGAAGTAAAGCTATCACTGTTTGCAGATGACATGATAGTGTACATAGAAAACCCTGTAGACTCTACCAAAAAACTCCTCAACCTAATAAGTGAGTTTGGCAAAACAGCAGGATACAAAGTCAGCATTCAGAAATCAAAGGCATTTTTGTATACCAGCAATGCAATAGAAGAAGAAATCAGAGAAAAAATACCATTCGATATAGCAAGAAGAAAAATAAAGTACCTAGGCATAAATTTAACCAAAGACGTAAAAGACCTGTATGCAGAAAACTATACAACATTGAAAAAAGAAATTAAGGAAGACACAAATACATGGAAGCATATACCGTGCTCATGGATTGGAAGAATTAATATCATCAAAATGTCCATACTACCCAAAACAATTTATAGATTCAATGCAATCCCTATTAAGACACCAATGACGTATTTCACAGAAATAAAACAGACATTTCAAAAATTTATATGGAACCATAAACGACCCTAAATAGCTGCAGCAATTTGAGAAAGAAACACAAAGTAGGAGGGATCACAATACTGGACATCAAACTCTACTACAAAGCCACTATACTCAAAACAATCTGGTACTGGCACAAGAACAGACCCATAGACCAGTGGAACAGAATAGAAAGCCCAGAAATAAGCCCAGGTCTCTATGGGCATCTAATATTTGACAAAGGGGGCAGAAGCATAAAATGGAGCAATAATAGCCTCTTCAACAAATGGTGTTGGGAGAGCTGGATGGCTACATGCCAAACATTGAAATTGGATCATCAGCTGACACCATACACAAAAATAAACTCAAGATGGATAAAAGACTTAAGTATAAGTCACAACACCATCAAAGTCCTAGAGGAGAACATTGGCAAGAAACTCTCAGATATCCCACGCAGCAATTTTTTCACTGATATGTCTCCTAAAGCAAGGGACATAAAGGAAAGAATAAACAAGTGGGACCTCATCAAAATAATAAGCTTCTGCACGGCTAAAGAAAACAGCAGCAAAATGAAAAGGGAGCCAACCCTATGGGAAAATATATTCGCTAATGATACATCAGATAGAGGTTTGATCTCCAAGATATATAAAGAACTCACTCGACTCCACTCCAAGAAGACAAACGATCCAATCAAAAAATGGGCAAAGGACCTGGGCAGACGCTTTTCCAAGGAGGAGATACAGAGGGTCCAGAGGCATTTGAAAGGATGCTCAGCATCACTAGCCATCAGAGAAATGCAGATCAAAACCACCATGAGGTACCACCTCACACCGGTCAGAATGGCCATCATAAACAGATCAACAAACAACAGGTGCTGGTGAAGCTGTGGAGAAAAGGGAACCCTAGTCCACTGTTGGTGGGAATGCAGACTGGTGCAGCCACTATGGAAAGCAGTGTGGAATTTCCTCAAAAAGCTGAAAATGGAACTGCCTTTTGATCCAGTGATTCCCCTGCTGGGACTATACCCTAAGAACACCAAAACGCCAATTCAAAAGAACCTATGCACCCCAATGTTCATAGCAGCACAATTTACAATAGCCAAGTGTGGGCAGCAACCTAAATGCCCATCAGGAGATGATGGATCCAAAAGTCATGGTACATATACACAATGGAATACTATGCAGCAGAAAGAAAAAAAGAACTACTGAACTTCGTGACAGCATGGATGGAACTGGAGAGCATTATGCTAAGTGAAATAAGCCAGGGGGGGAAAGACAAATACCATATGATCTCACCTATAAGCGAACCCTAACCAACAATACAAAGATGCAAGGAAAATAAGACCAGCAACACTGAAAGGAAAAGAAATCAACAGAGACAAGAGGGAAGGAGGGCGGGGTGGCTGGGGGAAATGGAAGGGAAGGGGAACGTCAAGGAACATATAGCAAGGACTCATGGACAAAACCAAAGGGGGAGAGCTGAGGGAGGGAAGGAGAGAGGGGGCAAGGGAAAGTGGTGGTGGGGGGGTGAGGCAGAGACAAATGTATTTAAATAAAATAAAATAAAAGAGAGCTGGAGAAGTAAAAAAAAAAAAGAGAATGTCTATTTTTCCTTCACTTTGGAAGAATAATTTCACAGGGCACAGAAATCTAGGTTATTTTTTGTTCTCTCTCAATGCTTTAAATATTTCAGTCCAGTATTTTCTTGCTTACTAGATTGCTGAGGAGTTAGATCTATTTCTTACATTTGTTTCTCTGTATGAAAGATGTTTTTCTCCCCTTGATTCTTTATGGATTTTTTCTTTATTTTTGATTTCCTGGTTGAAATTATTTGCTTACATATAGTTTTTGTTTTGTTATTGTTTTGGTATTTATTCTACTTGGTGTCCTCTGAGCTTCCTAGATCTGTAGTCTGGTGTCTGACATTAATTTGGGGAAATTTTCAGTCATTATTTTAAATATGTCTTCTGTTCCTTATTCTCCCTTCTGGTATTCCCATTCTGCATATGTTATACTTTTTTAGATTTCCCACAGTTCTTAGATATTCTGTTATGTTTTTCCAATCTTTGTTCTCTTTTGGGTTTTCTAGGATTTTATTTATATATCTTCTACCCCAGAGATTGTTTTCTCAGTTGTGTCCAGTCTACTAATAAGCCCATCAAAGTCATTCTTCATTTCAGTTACAGTGTGGTTTATTGCTAATATTTCTTCTTGGTTCTTAGTATCCTGTCTCTCTGCTTACATTGCCCATCTGTGGTTGCATGCTGTCTGCTTTATCCATTAGAGCCCTTACCATATTAATCATAGTTTTTAAAATTCCTGGTCTGATAATTCCAACTTACCTGCCATGTTTGGTTCTGATGCTTGCCCTGTCTCTTTCAAATTTTTTTTTTTTTTTTTGCCTTTTGGTATGCCTTGCAATTTTTTTCTTGATAGTCAGACATGATGTACAGGGTAAAAGGAGCTCCTATAAATAGGCCTTTAGTATTGTGGTGGTGGGCTATAGGGGAGGGGAAGAGCTGTATAGTTCTGCAATTAGTTCTCAGGCTTTTAGTGCACCTATGTCTCTGGACAGTGGACTTGACAAATGTTTTGAATTTTTTTCTGTCCCATAGTTAGGGTAAGTTGGCTAAAGTAAGTTGCAGTTGAGTATTTTCCTTCCTACAGGTTAGACTCTGATAATACTTTAGCAAGTTAGGGTCTGGTTAACTGGTTTCCCCTAAAGGCAGTCTTTTTAGGAAAAGCAGAGTGTTTCAGTGTATTTCAAAATCGTTCCTTTTCCCCTCCCTCTGGTAGAAGCATGAGGAGAATTTTCATTGATATTCAGTGTTGGAATCTGGTCAGACTCCTGAAGGTATATTTTACAATATTATCCCCCCTCTCTGCTCTCTCCATGACTGAGTCTCTCCAGAGTTTTTAACTATCAGAATTGTCTACACTGAAGCTCCAGCAATTTTTCAATTGAAGTTCAGGTTTTTCTCTTTTATACTTGATCTTGAAATGATGACTGTGCTCTACTAAGTTATGGTCTGTCTCTCCATGCACCTGACTTTAGTTTTGGGAGCAGAGGTTTGCCCTATATCCACCCTCGCCCCCTTAAGGATCCAAGAAGAATTTTTGATTTTTCAATCTGTTTTACTGTTTACTTCTTATTAGGATGGGATAGCAATTTCCAATCTCCTTACTTGCAGAAATGGAAACTGGAAATGTCACCAGTGAATTTTTAAAAAATTCTCTTTTGAAATAATCTATACACATAGGAATTGTAAAAGTCCTGTGTATCATTCAACCCAGTTTCTCTAATAGTAACATTTAACCAGTGAATTTTTACTAAAAAATTAAGGGAAAAAAAGCAATGGAAATATTACATAAACTTCCAGAGTTGAAAAAAAATCATCACATCCCAGTTTTTTCGTAAAGGCAGTATCATCTTGATACCAAAATCTGATAAAGAAAACAAACACACATAGGGGCATCTACAAGCAAATCTCTTTGATTAAAAAAATCTTAAACAAAATGTTTAAAAGCTGATATCCATTGATTTATAGAAATGAAACATGTTATAACCAAGTTGGGCTCACATCAATAGCACAAGGGTGGTTTTAGATTTTAAAATCAATGAATGTAATTCATATTAATAGATTAGAGGAAAAATCATGTAGGCAGAGACAAATATATTTGAAAAAATAAATTAAAAAAAGAAAATAAAAAAATCATGTAATCATATAATGAGGAAACATGTATGATTAAATTCAAATTCTTATATAAAATATTCTTAGTAAGCCAGGAATGAAAGGGAACTTTCTTATTCTGATAAACTATATGTCTAAAAAACCAATAGCAAACATGCTGTGATGAGCTATTGAAAGCTTTCCCTGTGAGCTCAGGAACAGTGGAAAATCTTGTATTTTATAATCTAATAGTACTACCTCAAGAAGAAATGTCTATTTTGGGGTAGTTGGGCACTTTCCTTGTGGAAGATCCAAAAAATCAATGGGCAGTATTCAAAAGTAGGCCTGCCAACAGGAGTTTCCTATGAAGAAATCCATTGTCTTTTAGAGGAAAGGGTTTGACCAAAAAGTGCAATGACCTAATTCAGCTATTTTAAATGGCTTAATTGTATGTTTTGTTCTATTTGGATTGGATGGTAACTATGAAATTAAAGATGATGCATTTTGTTAATGTTGAAATCTGGCTGGACTATGATTAATGAGATGCCTCATATTCTAGTCACATTGATTGCCTTAATCATTGTCCATCTCTTTTTTCATACATTAATTACAACACAGATTTGTGTATTTTTCAATAGACTGCCATTTTCTACACAAGGGAATTAAACTTAACTTAGATTAATTGTTAAGAAAATTGACTTCAGGGAACCCTCTGATACTTACCATCCATCTTCATGGATTTGTATCATTGAGCAAAGTGATTAAAAAGTCTAATTTTCTATTCCACATTAAGGTAAAATCTAGAAAAAGTTTTGCATACCCAAGGGCAATAGTGAATTTTCCCACATTTTATGATTATTATAGTTACCCTTTGTCTATTTAATTTTATCATAATACTATAATTTTGATATTTGAGATTTCAGAGGTCAGCAGTCAACTTTTTCCCCAATGCTTTGGAAACAGGCTCTGTGTGAATAAAGTGAACTATTTTAGGAGGTATGTTACACTGTTGAATAGCTAATGTTGGGAAATTACTTATTTTATTTCTCATTAGAGTCAAATATATTCTTTGTGGGTCGAGGACCATATCTAATTCATTGATTATTTAGGCTTTCCTTTTTCCCCCCTTACCCTATTATCACATTCTTTTACTCACCACCTTCAGCACTCTATTTTAATTCTACATGTTCCATTTAATTTTCTTGTTTACTTGTTTCATTTATTCTCATGATCCTAGTCTCTAATAGGATAATGGTATTTCAAACGGGTAGATATAATCAAAGACCCTCTCAGGTAGTAAGATTTATGGTACATACACTGGAGGACACTGCTGCATTAGGGTCTGATAATTATCTTTTCTGGGTACTGACCATTGTATCCAGACCTTCATATTTCTCTCCTAAGAATTTTCATACATAAAATGATATGAGAAATGACCTTTCCCCTCATAGCCTTATAAAACAGCATATTAATGCAATAATGTGTCATCAACAAAGGTGTTACTTCCATGAAAGCAGGGACGACTCTCTGTCTTTTTATGCTATAGGCATGGAACCTAGTGCCAAGCCTGACATATTTGCATGGAATGGATAATGGAATGGATTGATGAGGACCTTCTCTAAAACATTCATACTAGCACTTAAGAGGGTTTTCACCAATAATAGATGTGCTAGGCATGGTAACATGTCAAATAAGCCCATTCTCTATCAATTTCCCATTTGTTTTCTATCCACTATTAAGCTTTAGCAAGGCTTCTTGGCTGGAGTGGTTAGTAAGAAGCCAGGAGGTGATGCAAGAAACTGGCTCCCCATCACCCATCAACATTCTACATCTTCCCCCAGTTCTAGTTCACTCTTTAGTATATTGCTCAGTGCAAGAGGGACAACTGGCACAGTTTCTGGGCAGTGACGGATGATAATTGCTTTACAGTTCTTATTATGACCTGGTTTCTAAACATCCTGCTTTTGGAAAAACCTACAGCTTGTCAGTTTTCTGATGATTTGTGCAAATCAGTGATTGATTTAATATTAAAAATGAGAGTTTCTATCAAGTCATTGATCATGATGACAATAAAGCCAAGAATTATGTGCACAAAGATGTAAAATGCCCTCTGTACACCAAGCAGCAAAGGAAAAGGAGAGAAAAAACTTTAATTTTTTTTTGTGCTGTAAACATTTTCTCAAGTAATATAATTGTCAAGTCAAGAGATTAATATTCCTATGTAAAATAGAGTAGCAACGGGTATAAAGATTTCTGTTACTCAAACCACAGAAGAATGATATATAATATTTTAATTGCTAATTATATTTGAGTCAGATTCTAACAAAGACTGTAGGTTGGGCCCAATATAGTTATAGTTCATGCCAATGGCAACTTTGCCATGAGATTTAAAGAGGCCAACTTACAGGAATTATTTTTCTCTTTTTAGCTTTCAAAAACACCAATTTGTGTGCTCTAAAACCATACTAGAGGAAATACTTGAATATGATGCCTTTTAAAGGACATTTGTTCCATAGAACTGAAAGAGGTCCCTACATATCTATATAGATCATCTAGACCATACATAATAAGTATGTGTGTGTATAATTTATTTAAATATACATGGTGGGGCAAAAGTAGGTTTATAGTTGTGAGTACATGGAACAGAGTTTACTTTTGTATTATTTATTAATTATTATAATATTTTACATATAAGCAACTGTAAACTTACTTTTGCCCCACCCTGTATATTATGTATATGTCTGTATATGAGATATATATTGACATCTTACAGTTTTATGAAATTGAGATACACATTTTTTAACTGGTTTCTATTATAGATTCAAATAATAGATTAAAAGTTGAAAATACAAGGTCATAATACCCATAGTGGCAAACCTTTCTTAACTATTCTCTTTTGGTTATCTTTATTTTTTGTTAATTCTCCACTGCCAGACTCTTCACACTGCCCTCAGTTACGTTGAATTCATTGCTATAGAGCTTCAATTAACTTGTCTTTACCTTTCCTGACATCTTGCAAGTTTTTCTGACCAATTTATTGCCTGAATATATGAGAGAAGCAGAATGAATCATGAACAAATCATTGGAGAATCAAATCCTGTATATTCTTTTCCAAATTTGACTAAATAATTTAGGCCCAAGGCAAAGGCTGGTTTTAGCAGAAGAGTATAGTGCATAGAATTGGGAGTTAGGAAAGTCAGGCACTAGTGAAGAAGTAAACTATAATAGGGATATCAGTAAGGTTTTGTTTTACATGTCAGCTCCTAGTAATTAATAGTAGCTGCTTGGAGTGTGTCTTGAGGATTCTGAGCCAAATCAGAATGAAGAGGAAATAGTGCTGTGAAACTCTGTCAATAATCCCAATGTGCACGGCAAAGACAGTAGGTAGTGTTTTTTTTCCATAAATTTACCATTCTTTGTTCCTATACCAATGATTCTGAATATTTGCCCCCTTGATATTTTTAGTTGTAACAGTTACTGGGTAAGGACTCTACTAGCATCTAATGGATAGAGACTGGTAGCAAAGGATAGTTGCCCACAATAAATAATTATTTGGTCCAAAAATGTCAATAATGCTAATGTTGAGGAAACAATTTCTGGATAATTTTTAATATCCTTCATTAAACTCAACAGACCTTACTGTGATAAAAACTACATTGCCTTTTTTTCTTCCCGTACCCACAATGTTAATTACTTTACATTCTGCATAAAACCAGAAGCAATAGTTTTGGATGACGTAATTGTTTTCATTTAAAAAATGCAAGTAAAGGTGATCTGAATTCATAGCTGGACTCAAAGTAGGCAGTGTTGGAAAGACATGGTGAATTTATTTCTGTTGTTCTTTGCTCACTTTGTGAAATACAGGTCCTCATACTGAAGAAGATGCTTATCTGCCATGCTTCATTTTATACCAGTCACTTTTTCTAGTGACAAATCACAGAACACACTCTGAGTGGTTTGAACAGAAATGGGGTCTATTAAAGGATATTCAATATCTCAGAAAACTTTCAAGAGATTCAGATGGTCAGGGATCATCAAAAATCTAGGAAAAGGATTTCATGTCCAGGAAAAAAATACACAAAAAATGTGAGAGTTGCTGAAGCAAAAAGAACCCACTGCTGAGACTCAGAAACTAGCAACTCACATCCATGATGCTGGAAAATGATGCCAGAAGCTTCCCCAAGGGAAATGACTTTTCCATCCTTCCGAAAAAATGGATCCTCCCTTCTCTCATTGCTCTCTTGTAAATTGAAGTCTAACAGAAGTGCGTGTTTGGTGAAGCTTGTTCCACTGTGCCATTGCTGCAAAAGCAGCTGGTAAGGCAAATTCTTGACTCATAGTGTGCAAGAGGATTTATATGAGGCTGCACAGTCACAAATGTGAAGCAGTCAGTTTACCATTGCTCTTTCATACTGATCAATATCAGAGTCTTTGCCGAGCACCAGGCTATATCTAATTGGTTCAAAGTCAGTGGAGGAGGCTCCTACAAAGTCAATGTGGGTACAATAAAGTGATGTCATGATCTTAGTACTTACAGCCATTTAAAAAATTAGTTACCTCATTTAGTGAGTTTATCATGCAGTGGAAGAAGAAAATTTATTGATTATAGATGAAAATATATTCCCTTATTCTCTGACAAAATTATCTGAGATAATTTCTCTTATGATTTTTTGAGTCTCATCTAAATTAAAACATAAAAGAAAAAATTAAAAATTTAGAGAAGGAATTAACAATGCAAAAAAATTAAAGGACAAAATTTAAGAATATCAACACTAATAGAAAAGAGTAGAATTAAGATAATTTGTCTAACACATTATTACAACTGGATTAAAAAAACAAACAACCAAAAATACAATGAAAAATACTGAAAAGTTGAAATCAAAAGAAAAGGATAGGCCATAGATCATGATTATTAAAATCAGGAAAAACTTATAAAAGTACTTTTTGAGACAAAAACTTTGCAAAAATTATGGAAGGACATTTCACATTGACAAAACTTTCCATCATGAGGAACTGTGAAAATTATTATTGTATTCACGTAACAACATGGTCTTAGAGTTAAAATAAAAAAACAGGCATATTCACAATAATAGTGGAAACCATTTCAAACCATAATTTGAAAACCATTATCTGCCAGTTTGACCTGGTACAATGTCTAATACATGGAAAGCTTCTGTAGTGATACTTGCAATTTTTTTTTATAGTTTTAAATGAGTATTTTGAAAAAGAAAGAAAAAATCAATGAGCTTAGAATCCATTTCAAAAATTAGCAAAATTTATCAGAATGAAAGTAGAAGGAAGGACAGAATTTAACAAATTAAGAAGCATACAATAGAGAGAGTAAACAAATCTAAAGTTAATACTTTAGAAAGAATAACAAATTGATAGACCTGTTACCAGATTAAAAGAGAAAAAGATAAAAGGCACAAATAATAACTGTCAAGAACAAAAGGAAGAAATTATTACAGAGTCTTTGGGTAATAAAATAAGAACTGGATAGTAATATACATTTGAATGAAATGAAAAGTTTCTGAGATAAAAACTTAAAATTTATACAAAAATAAATGGAAAAAACCTGATTCTATAGCTATTAAGAATATTGACTATATTTTAAATTATGTAGTACATGAATTTGTTCACAAGGAAACTCCAATCCAATGGTTTCCCCAGAGAATTTTATTAATAATTAAAAACAAATTAAAAACCACACAAATAATGCCACATATACCTAATTATTTCAAAGAAAGGAAAAAAATGTTCCCCAAATCAGTGATTTAGTTTACTCAATCAGCATAATTTTGTGTGAAACTAGCAGGTCACAAAAGAATACATAACAAATTATTACATTTAAATAAAGTTATGCAGAGAAATCTGTGAGCCATAATGTTACAGATTCATAATGTTTAGGTGGCGAAACTATAGAGAAAAGCAAGGAAGTGATTTCCATCAATGGTAGGAAAGACACCATTGTGGTTACCTGGGGGGAGAGAGTGAATATGATAGGGCATAAAGGGGTCTTTTAAGGAACTGGCTATATTTATTACTCAAAAATTGTATAGTATTTTAGTTACATCCCTTAACTTTGTGCACTTTTCTAAAATTATGTTATGTTTAACATAGCAGAAGAAACTATTAAGTACCAGAAGAATTATAATTTAGTGATTTTTACTATCTTAAAGTAGGGGAAAATAAAATAATAAATACAGGCCATAAATGAATGCTTGATGAATTGGAGTATATGAACAACATTAAGCATAATAAAATAAAATATAATAGCAACAACAACATACTTTGTAGATGGAAAATTATAAACAGTGTTCATGGATTAATATAGAGACAGAGGAAGATAGTTTCAATATATTCAATGTCACCCGATTTATGTCCTTTAATAGCAAGTTTTCAAGTGGGAGTACTGTTGGTTGGAGCAAGACTGCACCTCTCTCCGGCTGGCTGCTTCCCTCAGAAAAGGTTAAGAGAAAGCCGATGAACTCCATTTGCCCTTGGCAAGACCCTCACCCATTCTAGCCTTGAACATGCATAGTGTTTCCTCTATTTTATTTCTTGAGATCATCAAGATTCATTCCACCAGGAAGCTCCCACTTCATGTTTCCTGGAACATTTGCGTTGGAGCCCTGAGCTACCACCATTCTGTGGTAAGGTAGCCACAACCATTCTATAGAGGCCACTTGAAGAGGGCCTAAGCCTACGTAGAGAAGGAGAGTGCCCAGCTGAGCCCAGCGTTGTAAACAAGTCCCCTGAGGCTCCAGGCATGTGAGTGAAGGTGAGTGAAGTCTTAGACCGGTGAGATCAAATCAACCATAGCTGAACATTGAATTTCCTCAGCTGACTGCACATGGAGCAATAGAATCACCTAGCTAAGCTCTGAACCACAAAATCATGAGATATAATAATAAAGTGGTTGTTTTAACCAACTATGTTTGGGGAACATTTGTTATACATTAATAAAGTATTAATATATATTTACCCTGTAATCTGTACATTTTTCCAGTTCATAGTTGCAAGATGTCTAATCTCTACTCATCCTGTGACTATCACTAGGACCTAAAATTTATCAGTCTTGCCATTTAAAAAATCTCACTCCCTTCCCATACTAGCTAAATTCATGGACAAGTAAAATAAGCTTGTGTACATCAATTCCTGATTCTCTCTTTCTTTGTTATTTAAAACCCTAATTTTTCTAAATTCATTTCTCCTCATTCTATATATCTACCTATGCAGATGAATACCGGGTGTAAAGATCCTACCAAACTGAACTGATGGACTTTTCTTCAAATTCATGACCACCAACTTCTTTATTTTGCTCAGCAGTTATTCTGTATTCTCTTAGTCACTGTCTCACTGACCCAAGTTTCTATGTAGCACTTTTCCTTTATTCTCAGGCTCTAGACCCCCTTTCAGATGACAAGATTTGCTTCCTTTTTTTCTTGAAAAAAAAAATAGGAGTAATCAGATGCAATATTGCAGAATATCCTGCCTCTACAAATGCCCACTTATCAACAGCCATACCTTTTTACCTTTCTATTACTAATATTTTCTGTCTGCACAAACCAAAACTGACATTTGTACTTATATTTACATATATAATAGCCTCTTTCACCCTCTAAAGGTAAAGCTCCAGCTTTTCTTCCATCTCTCTTCTGCATCTTCAGTTTTCCTTTTTTTACTAGATACTCTCTGTAAAAAACATACATGCTCATATCGTGCATTCCATCTGTATATCCACATTCATTTTGTATATCTATATTTTACTTTAGCATATTCATTGCTACCACCATAACCCAAAACACCATATTCTCTTGCCTGAATTTTATAATAAACTTTTGATTGGTCTCCTTGCTTCTGTCCTTGCTCTAGTAATCTGTGCTCAGTACAGCAGACAGAGTGATCTTGCTAAAAAAATAAGTCAGATCATGACAATGTGAATGAATAAACAAATCGTAAACCAGAAAGTAACTAACTATTCTTAATACATAATAAGCTTCTAAAAACTGCAAGGAAAAAATTAATTAACAGTAAACAGTTGCAAAGAATTTGAGTAGAAATTAAGAATGACCATTAAATATGAAAGATGTTCACCTAGTTAGGGTTATTAAAAAATCCCATTGCTTAGGACTCATGGACAAAACCAAAGGGGAAGAGCTGAGGGAGGGAAGGTGGGAGGGGGCAAAGGAAAGAGGTGGGGGGGAGGCAGAGACAAATGTATTTTAAAAGTAAATAAAAAAAAAAATCCCATTGCTTTTCTAACAGATTGTCAAAAATAAAACTGGTAATATCCAAGACTAATAGTAAATTTGTATACTCTTTTGGTAAGAAAGTTCAGTTTGGTATGTAAGTTAGACTATACTCAACTCAAACTGTTTGAGTTAGCAACTATCATTATTGCCATTTCATAGACGAGAAAATTCAGGTTTAGAGAAATTACGTAATTTGCCACCAGTCATACAGAATATAAATAGGAAACACCAGCATTAAAACCAGGCATTTTGCTTCAGAGTCCATTCATTTAGTTACTTTTTGTTCTAATTTTATAGAGGAATATGCTGAGCTTTTGGTGTTAACGAAATTTTTTTAAAGTTACACGGATAAGGATTTAAACTCAGGCAGTTGGATTCCAGAAATTGTTTTCTTAATTTTTGGCACTCTGGTGGGAAATTTTAACCCATTCCTGTCAAGTCATAATCATGTAATACAAAGTGCACAAATGTGTGTAATCATTAGGTTTACCTACAAGCTATATATTAAATTTTATGTGTAAAAAGTGTAGTTGATACAGTCAACATGTGATATTCAAGTATAAAAGTGGATCCCACTCATCAGATGACAGTGTTCAATTTTGTTCACCCTTGGGGAAACAAATAGGGATCATTCCTAACCAGAAAGCAACAGAATATGTGACTTCAGCTGGGCCAATAGAGTGTTATACTTTTCTTTCAGTTCTGAAATATCTCTGTAACCCTTCTCTGTTACTCACTGCTTATAGCCTACTCATAGACATCTCCCTCCTTCCACTATATTCCCCAAATTATGTCCCCTCACCTCTCTGCCCTTAGTATGTAACCCTATCTTTTCTAAAGTAGTATAGTACATCTCAAAGGGATTCTGTTGTTAATTTAGGAAGGAAAAATCTTATTATATGTTTTTTAATCATTGAAAATCATCCAAATATAGTTTAGGAAGCAAATAAGTTGTAAATCAGTGTCAACAAATAATTATTAATGTTTAAAAACAAAATTTTTGTCTTGGAATGAGTGTAGAATTTAAAAAAGTGAATTTATTATTTATCACTTAGTGGAATCACATGTCCAAATTATTTATTAAAAATGTATATTTTGGGTGGATGCGATCACATACTTTCTGTGTCTTTGACCCAATTTCCAGGTTTCAGTGAAATTCCTTTAAGGCTTTCATTTTTATTTTAAATTTAATTTAGATAGACTCTGATGCCATTTAGTAAATAGTATAGCAATCCCTTTTCAAAAATTCAACTCTTAGAAGTATGGCTCTGGAAAACCTTATGGAGTAATTCCAGGACACTGGGAGTAAACAGTATGACTTCCTTGGGCATCATTCTTGAGGCAGAAATGGGTGACATGCCAAAGGATAAGAATGATTCAGACTGGCATTGAATATATCCCATATTAAATCAGAGTTAACCACCCTTTTGTTTAAAATATATTTTTAAAATCCACCCATTCGCTATTATCAGTGAGAGTCATGTGATGATAATATCACTTTTAGGAAAAGTGACACAACTGTTTTTGTTTAATGAAATTAGTATATTCCATGGTTTTTTACTTCATTGTTTATGTTCTCAATGAATATCCTTGAAAATTATCTAGTAATAGCTGTAATATAATTTGATGGCCTTTAGCTGCTATTTCACAGACAATCTTTGAATGCTGTGTACTTTGCGGCATTTGAATTGTGTTCTCCAATTTCTGAGACAGGGACTTAAAGACATTTGATTAAGACAAATCTCCTGAGCAAATGCATGTCATACTGTATCCTGTATAAATGTTGATCTTTTACTGGGGCTGGGGTTTGGTTTTATTTTGGGGCAACATTTAGGATGTACAGGCAGATGTATTGAAAGAGCAAAATTATTTAATTCATTGTGAATCCTGAAACAAAAAGAACACTGTTTCAAAGTGATAACTGCTATTTCTAAATACTAACATGCTTAGATTGTCACTTCAGTTACCTGAGAATTTTCAAAATGTACATTCTGTGATTATATTCAAAAGAACTAGGCAGAAACCAAGACTCAAATCACCAATGATACCTTTAAAAATGTATCTTCCATCTGTTGTATATGGTACAACTATGTAAGTGAGCAGGAGCTTCTGGAAGGGGAAGGGAGGAGAGTGCAAGAGAAGGAAATGGAGAAATTGTACCCCATTCACCATAAGTTTCAAGCAGGAGCAGAAATGGGTACCTAAATGCAACCAAATATCTGTTTGGAGGAGACTTCAAGTTGTAATAACCAGATTATGCTACAAATTAGAGGGCTCAGCTGTTTTCTATTTGAATAGATTGAAGCCCCATTAATTAGTGATTATGGGTTTTCTATTTTCCCACAGTTGTGCTAGGTGTGGTTGAAGGATAAGAGGGAAAAAAGTTGATGCTGTTTATTAGAGAAAGTTAAAATATCTCAGCTTGTCCTATCCCTGAGTGGAGACTGGTCAGTCAGCAGTTCTACACTAACTGAACAAGAAAAATAAGACAACTATTTTTTAAAATTTAACTCCCAATTAAGGAATTGAAGAAACTGGTAGGTTTCCTTCCACCTAATTCAGGGGGGTCCAAAGTTGGGTTAAGGTGGTGGTTGTACCCTAAATTTGTAAGAATGCAGCTCATCGCATGGATCCCTCTTTTTCCCGATTGCTCATTTATAAACTCGGTCTTCCAGGAGACAAGACATATTTGTGTCTGGTCTGACTGCTCATGAATGCTGCCCTCTGTCTACCTTAGTGCCAGGTAAAACCTGTCAGGCTCAAGTGCATGGCTGTGGTCCTTTCTGCTTTTACTTTCTATACTTGATGTCCTTTCTCATGTTTTCAGTCCTTTTAATGTTTCACTTTTCCAATTGTCTCTGTTCTAAGTTGAGTTATACATCCTGTTTGGACAAAAACTTTGTATCTTAATAACAACAGTAACTGGCATTGAATACATCCCATATTAAATTCCACATATTCCCATATATTCATTTGTTATTACAATAATATCCATTTACAGAGCACTTACTATATGGCAGGGGCTCATGTGCACTATGTTCCCTCCCAATTTATTTCATTGCACATGCTTTTTCCTCCCTTTCAGGCTGTGTATTGCCCTAATCGTGGACCTCCTTAACCCTTGTTTATACTCAGTCTCTGTTGCCTGACAGTTTCTCAGGAGGTCCTCCAAAATTCCCCTGTGGCATTGCTTACTATTCCTTCTTAGCTTACATCAGAGTCATAGCTTGGCATTTGTTTGTATGTTTAATGTAAACTTCATGTACCACTGCACTCGAGATCTCCCCTCCATTCCCCCTCCCACCAGTTCTTCCCATTCCAACAATTCTTTTTTTTTGTTGTTAGCTGAGCATGATGCAAGTTGATATAACCAGATGGGACAAGAAGGGAAGAGGCTCTCCAAAACAATACTTACAAGTCTTGAAGGATTTATGAGTGATCATAACCCATGGAAAATTGGAGAAGGCTAACTATTGCATAAGCCCAGGTGGCTGACTTGAGTCACTTTAGGACACCTCAGAGTAAAGAGGTGGTCTGGTCTCAAGTGTGCTCCTCAGTTGGGAGCTGAAAAGCATGTGCATACCTGGACTGTAAGCCACTCAGCAGTGATCAGTGTTACCAAAGCATGACTTGAGGGGCCTGCCTGAACTTTCTGTTCTATGTACTAGTCCTGAGTCCTTCATAGATCATTAGTAGGAGGGGAGGTGGGTATTGGGAAGGACTGAATGGAGTTTTCACCATCTAGGAAGTATACTGTGAGATACAAGGAAAAGAAGAAAGGCTTCACTTTCTGCACTCACATTTTTTGAGTAAGATTCATACTCAGTGTACTACGGTAAAGGTGAGAAAGAAGAAAAGAAGGAATAGCCGTGGTCCTTCTTTTTTGAGGAGCTCTCATGAAGCTCGCAATAGAGTTGCATCTTGATGGACATGGTTGTTAGCCCTTTCCAGGGACTCAGCTTAAAAATAAGAATAGTCATAGTTTGTATCATTTTTAACAAAGATGTTTGGCTAGAGAGGTCATGAAGATTCTCCAAAATAGGTGACTTTGATTTAAATGTTTTCAACTTTAATGTACAGTATTTTGCCATGTATAATGTGCTCCCATGTATATTACACACCCACATTTTGGGCCCAAACTTTCAGGAAAAAACTTTAATTTTAATTTTTTAATTTAATTATTTCTTTATTTATATTTTGAAACCAAATGAGTTATCATATTCCAGGGTATTGTTTTGCATATGGATGTTGTTATTGCTTTCTAGAGTTATATTTTTAACACATAAGTATACATAAAAGAACTAAAAACATTTATATACATGTGGAATTAGTATACCCATGTATAATGTGCATCCTTATTTTATTCTCAAAAATTTGGGCAAAAAATTGCACATTATACATGACAAAATATGGGTATATTCAACTTGCTTTTTGAACTCAGCATTTTGTTTTGAGTTTTTTCCCATGCTGGTAACATTTTTCTAGCTCAATAATGTTAATTGCTGTATAGTTTTTCATTATGTGAACATATGACTTGCTTATTACTTTATTTATTCATTCAGCCAATGTGTGTAGAGCAACTACTTTAGTTAAGGTACCAGATTCTGGGGATATCAGAGGGAACCAAACAGATGAAGTTCCATCTATCATGTAGCTCACATTCTTTTTTTTTTTATTGTTGTTCAGTTCCAGTTGTCCTGCCTTTGCCCCCATTGCATACTCCTACCCCTCATGTAGCTTACACTCTTATTGGGAAGAGGGAGCAAGCATATAATGAACCAATTGACACATCATATATCAGCTAATATGTCCTTTAAAGAAAGAAGTGATTGAGAAAGCTGTTTTAGGCTGTAGAGTCCGGAAAGGATTTTCAGATAAAGTGACATCTAAGCAGAACTGGATGAAAAAGAGGTAGTGAGCTCCACAGATATTTGGGGAATATATCAAGAAGGGGAATAATGGTTACACAGATGGAAAGCTAGGAGTGTTTTTGGTATGTTCAAGGACTAATGGGGAAGCTCATGTGACTGAATTACAGAGAAAAAGGGAGATAATTGTTAAGATGAGGTCCTAAAGATAATGAAAGAGCAGGTCACCTAGGACATTTTAGATCATAATACACATTCAATTCTGAATATGATTTGTTTCAAGCAGAGAAATAATTCCACCTGATTTTTGTTATATTAGAACTATTCTAACTACTATATGGATAAAAGAATGGAAATTTGCAAGTTTTGAAGGAGAGAAATCAAGTAAGATGTTACTGCAGTAGACAAGACATGAGATGAAGAAGGGATGGGCCAAAGTGGCAGTCATGGAAGTGGCCACATTTGGACCACATTTTTATATTGAAGAGAGTCACCAAGAGGTGCTGATGCTTGGGAGATGGAGTCGATATATAGAGAAGAGGCATAGATAACTCATGTTATTAATTATTTTTATACTGATACTCAGGCTACTTCCTATTTTTTCCTATGTTAAACTATTTGTTTCTTTATTTGTATTATGGTTTTTATTCTCTCTCTGTAGCTACCCTATATCTATCTATCTAAATTCACTTGAATATTAGTATATTCATTTAAGTATTAGTAACAGCTACAATTTGGATAGTATACTAGAAGGAAAAATGAAAGGGAAGAGTTGGAGATAAAACCAAGGAAGCTACATTAGGGGAAGATGCTGAAGAATTTGTACAATCAGTTTTTATAGAGGAGAATCATTGACATCTTTTAGCAAAGAGTTGCTGTGTTAAGAAATCAATTGCAGGAAGGTTAATTTGGAAGTCCTAGATTGGCCAGGGAAAAGGAAGGACAAAGAGATTCAGGTAAGAGGTTTGGGAAATTATCTAGAAAAAGTGAAATGAGAGCCTGATTCAGATCATGGCATTGGATTTTTAAAGCTACATTTTGCTAAGAGGAAACCTAAGCAACAACTACTTGTGTTCCTTAAAGCTTACTTTGTGAGTCAGTGATAACACACCAACCCATTCTGCACTTAACAGCCAAGACAATCTTTCAAAAATGAGAACCATATCATATGTCTTTGCTATTTTAAATCTTTCAAGATTTTCACACAGCTTTAAGAATGACATCCTAATTCATTATCTTTGCCTTTAAGACTACGTGTGTTTTAAGCCCTCCCAAATTCTCCAACCTCATCTCAGGAGGCCACCATGGTAAGTCCTTTTTCTGCAATTGCTTCACTCTCCTCTGCCAAGCTTCAGCCCAGACTTAAGCTTCTCAATGACCACTGACCACTTCTTTTCTACACAAGACCTTCTCTTTCTCTATTGACATTAATTAGAATTTATAATAATGCTAATTTACTGAATTGGTCATTATCTCTTTATGGTTATGTCTTGCAGTCTTTGTGGGGAAGCACCCAGGTTTTCTGTGACTGTCTCCAGTACAATGCCTATACCAGACAGGGCTTAATACACATTTGTTTAATTACAGTTAATTATTTCAAGGATTTGGGGCATTTTCCCCCCAAATGACCTGTTTACCAGATCATTTGCTTCTGCCTAGAAGATTTTAATAAAAAAAAAATACTTAATGGTTGTTAAATGCTTCTGAGGAGATTTCACATTCATTTGGTAATTAAATCTTATCTATGTAATTAGAAGTACCTCCTTTTTATAATAGGAACAAGGTTGAGTCTGAGGTATTCTGATACATCTGTCTTTTTGACTAAACCTTATTGAGAAAATACTCAGGAAATGGATCAATGAAGAAAGCATTGCAAAATCTTGATACATGTTGAATCTTAATGACTAAATAGGTCTTCATTTATAATCCTGTGTAATTTTGAGTTTGTTTGAAAATTATAATAATGAAACATTAGAAAAACATAATGTATCCAGATATATCTTGAGTTCTCCTGAAAATAGACCCTGCTAGGAGAACTCAGATGCAAGTAGTTTGAGAGATAGTAGATGAAAGAGGAGGAGGAGTGAGCAGAGGAAGATGGACAAGGGAGACAGGGACACAAAGGGTGGCTTGTTGAGCAAGGTATCATTGTGAGCAACTGAGGAGCAAACTGGGGACCTATGAGGAAATGTATAAAACATATCTCCAAATTGTCTTATCATGGGAGATGGGAATGGAGGGTTAATGCACTGAAGTCAGAAAATGGTGGTTGAAAGTTGTTCCCATGGTATCAACTTCCTCATATGTCCAGGCTGCAAAGGTGACAGAGCCTATCATGGATTTGGAGAAAGTTTCAAGGCAGAAAAGCAGATAAATACAGCTAATGTGCTGAAGGTGGGGAGGGAGTGGAACTGTCCGATACAACAGGTGACATCAGTTTGGCCAAAGGGTTGACACATAGGACACCTCAAGGTTTTGCCATGATATATGTATGTATATTTTAATAACAAAGCAACTGTTTTACTACCTCCTCCATTTTTTTGCAGAGTTTGCAAATCCAGTGCAACTGTTATAAATCCTTTGGAAGATTTTCATGTGGCCTGTAAAGCAGGCAAACTATTAACCATTTAGAAACTGGAGATGTAAATGAAACTAAGATGTACTGTGCTTTGCTTCTTTTGGGGTTTGTCTTTTGGTTGGTAGAATGTCTTCTCTTCACACTTGGATGATATCTCTTAAGAGTGATACAAGGAGTTCTGGAGGAAAAAAATCTTAAGAAGAGCTCATATAGGTAATGGGAATTAGATGAAGTGATTAGTCCTGTTTCTCATTGAGAACAATGTTACAGTCAAATGGTACTTTTGTTACCTTGTTGATTTTAGCAGTATGAACATCTCAATGTATTTTATTGTTTTAAAATTTCCAACTTGGACTAAGGCTTGACAAATGAAGGAAATATTATAGCCTATAATGCTTACATTGTATAAGATTTATATATATATACATATTCCTATATATATCTGAAGTCAATTTAATACATCTAGAACACACAAGTGGGGATCCCCAAACCCCAAGAATTTATTTATTAAAAAATTGTGTATTTATTCTTACCTGTTTAAACTTCAGGCACCTTCAAAGGAGTCTCCATTTGATGCAATATACCTATTGAGACATTTTTCTCCACTGTCAAAACAGTTTTTGAACTCGTCAATTTTGGATGCCTTTTAGTGCTTCTCCTCTTTTTGTTTCACCTCTTCCACATGGGCAAAACCTTTCCCTTTGAGGACTTTTTCATCCAGGGAAAAAGAAAAAAAGTCATTGGGGATGAGGTCAGTTGTATAAGGAGGGTGGGGCATGGGGTCCTGCCATTTTTGGTCCAAAACTGCTTAACACTCAGCAAGGTATGGGAAGGTGTGCTTGTAAATCACCCATCATGAAATGGGCGCACACATCAAAAGAACCTACAAACAAAATTCACCAAAGCCAAACACAGCCTCTCACAACAACACCAGCTGATACCGATGGGTTCCTGGAACACTCACATAGTCTGGGAGCCTGTACTATAAAGGGCCCACCTTCTGGAAAATAATTCTGTTTCTTTTTGGGTCCCCCCTCATAGACTAATTAATTTTATTTACTAAGATCAGTTTGAAAACATTTAGGAAGCATGTGTACTAAATATCTTATGATTCTGAGCCAAGGAACGCAGTTATTCACTAGGCAATATATCTCCTACAAACCTTTAGTTTTCCTGTGAATATAATAGGAACAAAGTGCAAAATAAGTACCACTTAACTATAAATTTAAATTTCCAGGCCTAGTCTGTAAAAAAGTTGTATCACAAATAAAATCATTAAAAAATTTATTATTTTCCGATTCTTAAAAAATGACAGTAGTAATTATATTAGTAAATACTATAATAGTACCTAGTGTATAATTTATGGTATGTGTATTTACATAAGCTGGTTTCTAAGCACAATTAAAATTCATTTTTTTACCTAAAAAATCCCCAAAAAACAAATAAAATCATTACTTTTCAATCTGTAATGAGTGAAAGGAGAGAGTGAGCCGATTAGAGAGGAAGTTTCATTTCAATCATAGAACCATACTCTTTTAAAACTGTGGGTGGTTTATCAAGTGTGACCATCTAATTTAACAGTTAAGGTTACAAGCACATAAATGCTAATTAAGAAATGTGAGAGTGCGGTGAACTAAGATTGCCGAACCAAGGAGCAGAATACTGAGTACTGTTAAGAGAAATTTCCAAATCCATTTTAAATCCATAGCTGATCTTAATAAAAATCCTATTTTGTGTATTTTTGATACTTATATTTTCATGGTCTCCAGTGTTGTTTAAAATTTTTCAAGTTGTTATATTAGCTTAGAAATAGCATTGAAAGACAGCTCTTCCCACCTCATTCTTAATTCCTATCAATTTTTCATAATAAGGCTAATTAAACCAATCAACAAAAATATGCTGACTAGTGAATTTGGTATCTCAATCAAGTAACAATTTCATCTATTGTCCATCCATCCATCCATCCATCCATCCATCCTTAATTAGGCATTCATAGACTAATTAATAACATATGTATAGTGGTGTGCTTGGAGCCAGCTTGCACTGGATAATTAGAGCTGATTCTGGCATTTTTGTCCAATTCCACATTCAGCAACCCCCAAAGTGGCAGCTTGAAATTGAACACATGGTGATACTTTTTACACCAAAGAAAGTGGCAAATGCTATAAATCATCCCCTCTCCCACCTCGCACAGTGCACTGGTGGTGCTCCAATGTCTATCAGCAGAGTGCTGTCATATCAGCAACTCCACTTGGAGTTGGTTTACACATTAAACATATTACAAAATAAGATGATAAACCTGAGAGTAATGGGGAGTTTACTAAAGTAAGCCTTCCATTGATCGAGAAATTTAAAGAGGAAGTTGTTTGATTTAAGAATCATAAACTTAAAAATCTCAGGAAAAGAAAAAATATTTCCTTGTCACTGAACTGAGAAAGAACCACATTTTCTTTGGAGTTATGAAAGACACTATTGAAATGGGCAATTCTTCTTCTACTGAAGGTCTATAAAGACTAAAGTGATATATTTTAAAATGTCATTTATTATTTATCCAGATTATGAAAGCACTATATTTCACTCTATCAAATTTTGTTTTTTTCTGGCTTCTTGAATTAAATGCTTAGATAACTTTGTTTAATATTAGTTATAAACATTTTGTTTTTCTCTGAGTATAGATTTAGAAAAATTTTCATAAATTTTTACATATACACCTTAACAGTTACTATTATCACTATCAAGTGGTTACTTATGAATTTTTTTCATTTCCAGATGTTTGATTCTTAAATATCATTCCTTTGTTATGAAGTCCTAGTTTTACAACAGTACGATTAGAGTATGTGGCCTAGGCTCTTTTCTTTCAAACTAGTAAGAATTATTTTTAAACTATAGTTGCTTTTATTTTGTTCCATGAACATGTGTATAGTATGTGTATATAGGTGTGATACCAACTTGATTTTCAAACCCTTAAATTGACCTTACTTTGCAATATAAGATCTGTCTTCCTTATCTAGCAATGAAGGTATATCTATGTCATCATTGTAATTCTATCTATATCATTATAATTTTAATGTTACATAAGTCTAACCATTTGTGTTTCACATATATTCTAAGTGATATTTGAAGCTTAAAAGTTCAAAACTATTATTTTTTCTCTGTGAATTATACCTTTGTCAGTATAAAATACCCCTCTCTTTTAAAAATTAGTAGTTTTGTCTAGAATTCTATTTCTTCTTATGTTCACTTCAATATCCTTACTGTTTGTCTACAGTTTCCTGTCATAGTTTAAATTTTTTTGTATGTAATTAAATTTTATCAGTGTCTCTTGTTCATGTTTTAAATATATATTTTAACATAATTTATAAATCACTTTTGAAATTTATTTTTCAGTTACTGTTGACATTCAATATTATTGTCTGTTAGTTTAAGGTGTAAAACATAGTGGTTAGACAATCACATGTTTTACAAAATGATCCGTCCAATATTTCAAGTACCCATCTGACACCATACACAGTTATTACATATTCCTTATGCTGTGCTTTTATATCCCCATGACTATTTGTAACTGCAAATCTGTACTTCTATATCCAGCCCCCATCTCTCTCCCTCTGGCAACCATCAGTCTGTTCTCTACATCTATGGGTCTCTTTCTACTTTGTTTGTTTGTTTATTTTGACCCTTATATTCCACATGTAAGTGAAATCACATAGTACTTGTCTTTCTCTATCTGACTTATTTCATTAAGCATAATACCCTCTAGGTCCATCTATACTGTCACAAATGGTAAGATTTCATTCTTTTTTATGGCCAAATAATATTACATTGTATATGTGTACTGCCACTTTTTTATCCGCTCATCTGTTGATGTGCATTTGTGTTGCTTATATATCTTGACTATTGTAAATAATGCTTTAGTGAATATAAGGGCACATATATCCTTTCAAATTAGTGTTTTGGATTTCTTAGGATATGTACCCAGATGTAGAATTGCTCAGTCATAAGGCAATTACAGTTTTAATTTTTTGAGGAAATTTCATACTGTTTTTCATAGTGGCTACACCAATCTACATTTCCCCCAATAGTGAATGAGGGTTCCCTTTTCTTCACATCCTCCAGAACACTTCTTTGTTGATTTATTGATGATAGCCATTCTGACATGTGTGAAGTGATACTGAATTGTGATTTTAATTTTCATTTATCTGATGATCAGTGACATCGAGCATCTTTTCATATATCCATTGGCCATCTGTATGTTATCTTTGGAGAAGTGTCTATTCAGTTCTTTTGCCCACTTTTTAAAATTGGATTATGTGTTTTTTTGGTGTTGAGTTGTAAGAGTTCTTTACAAATTTTGGATATTTACCCCTTATCACATATATCATTGGTGAATACCGTCTCCCATTTGGTAGACTCTCTGTTTGTTGATGGTTCCCTTTGCTGGGCAAAATCTCTTTAGTTTGACTAATCTTTAGTTTAGTTAGATTTTTACAAAATCTTTTTAGTAAACAATCCATTTGTTTATTTTTATTTTATTTCCTCATCTGTGGAGATATATTAAAAAAATATTGCTAAGGGGAATGTCTGGGATTTTACTGCCTATGGTTTCTTCTAGGAGTTTTATGGTTTTAGGTCTTACATTTAAGTCTTCAATTATTTTGAGTTGATTCTTGTATATGGTGTAAAAGTGTGGTCTAGTGTCAGTTTTGTGCATGTTTCTGTCCATTTTTTCCAACACTGTTTGTTGCATAGGCAGTCTTTACCTCATCATATGTTCTTGTGTTCTTCGTCGTATGTTAATTGACCACCATATAGGCAGGGTTTTATTTCTGGGTTCTCTATTCTATTCCATTGATCTATGTGTCTGTCTTAATGCCAGTACCATGCTGTGTGATTACTATAGCCTTGTAGGCATTAGTAATACCTCCAACTTTATTCTTTTTTCTCAAGATTACAGTGGCTTTGGGGTCTTTTATGTTTCCACATACATTTTTGGATTATTTGCTCCAGTTTTGTGAAAAACACCATTGGTATTTTGACAGGGTAAATCATATTTAATAGGTGTTAAATCTATATAAGTTTTTAGAGCTTTTCTAGGAATTTCACTTGTTTGCTACATACGCATTTATTGCTTCCTTATAATTTTATGTAGTATCTTTTTTGAAATATCATTTAAATTTTCTTAATTCTTTTCAGCCTACAGTGATTTTAAGTTACATATGCTATTTTATTCCTTGTTTTTTCCACATTTACAATAATTTATTTCATTAATTAGACTATGTACCATGTGAGTAGGGACTCAGATCTGATCATTTATTTCTGCCATACCAGCGTTGAGTCAGATCCTTGTACATGGAAGATGCTAAAAAACTATTTGCTAAATGAATAAATAAATCTAAAGACATTGATAACAAAACATTATTGTTTTGTTATAGCTAAATAAGAAGTTTAGACTACCCTAATTTCTTCCCTTTTTGTCAGTCCTGCCACTACCCTGTTTCTGTTGAAAAAAAAACTATGTATTTTTAGTAATTTATTTTTAAATGGCATGCTCTTTCTCATCCAAGAATTACTTTTGACATTTGTCAAGTTTCATAACTATGTTTATAACAGTTACTCAGACACCAACGTTGTGTTAAGTTCATTACTCACTGCCTTTTTTTTTCATTTACACATGCCCTCAAATTAAGTTAATTTATTGGTTTTGATTCATTTCTTGGTTTGGTGAAATACTTTCTTGAGTAATTTTTTTTCAAGACAGATAACTGAATAGCATACCTCCTGAGTCATTTCATGTCTGAGAAGGTCCTCTGTCCTCATGAACCAATGTTGACTTGGCTTTGGTTAGTGTCCTTGGGTCAGACACATCCCCCTGAAACCCTGAAAATACCTCCCTATTGCTTTATTTTATCCAGCGTTGTGGAAGAAAGTCTGATGCTATCTTCACAGGTCTTACTTTACTCTTTTCTGTCCAGAAGCTTTTAGAGTATTATCTTTATGCTCAAAGAAATGTAAAACAAAGTATAATTGTTTTATTGTAGGTTGATTTTTATTAATACCTAGTATTCTTAGACACTTGAGCTAAGCTTTCCAACTTTTTTCAACTCAGAAATTTTTAAAATTAGTTTGATTACTACATCTTTTTCTTTCTAGAAATCTGTTTCATACTTATTTAATATTTTGGTTCTATATTCTTGCTTCTCTGTACTTTGATTGTTGTTTTTCTCCTCTTATCTGTTTACCTCTAAGTTTCAGGTGAATTTCTTGAGTCTACCTTTTAAATGTCTCCTTTAGAATTCTGTAGAATATAGTCCACTAGTTACTTTATTGGTTTTTAAAATTTGTGGTGATCATTTTTACTTGCAAAAATCATTCCTAATATGGCTTTCCTTTTCATAAACATTAAATTATTTTAGATTCAATTAGAAATAAGGATTAGAGATTTCTTAAGGAAAAACTGTTTCACAGACAACACATGTTCTTATGTCCTTCAAAAACTCCATATATTAAGCTGCTGTATTTTTCACATATCACTGAATTTTCTGCACATACACAATTATAAAGGATAATTTATGATAAAGCACTATGTGATTTGAAATGCATTCTGTTAGATTTTATTTGGGTCTAAAATAAGGAAAGAAACTATCCCAGAAGACGAAAAATATTTATATTTTTATAGTTTCTTTAAAATCTGGGGATTTAATAGGCCATTGGAAATAGTGGAAAAGATCTAAGTATCTGGTGTCCACTTGGGAAGTTTGTGGGATGGCTGCTGCCTTTCTACTCAGCTACTCTGTTTGCGTACCTGTGGGTGTAGTTCCTGAATTTGTTCCTAAAGTTTTTCTACCTTGTCTTGACTGACCCTTGTCTATATTTAATTCCATCTCCTGTGCATAATTCAAAAATTATTTCAGTTGCATGTGACGAATCTTAAATAATGAATAGCCTTCTATTTTTCTTTCATTGTTGAATGAATGAGTGGTCTGCGGAGACACTGTGTATTTTGAGAAAGGGAGAAATAGGGTCAGGTGCCCTACTTGAGACAGAGTGAAGGAAAGACAGGGTCCTCAACAAAGAAACTTCAGACAAAATAGCTTCAAGAGTGAATTTGGAAGAACATTTGACTATTAACTGAGCAGCTAACCCCTATTTATACTTATTTTATCATTATGATCCATGAATTTTGAGGCATATTAGCTATTGTGGTTGTTAAGAGCATAAACCATGAGTTCTGGCAGATTTGGGTCTGAATCCTATTTATGCTACCTATTGGCTATGAGGTCTTCAGCAAACTACATCAGTGCTCTTTGTCTTGCATTCCTCACCTCTAAAAATGGTAAAACTATCTTATAGCATATGGAAAACACAAAAACACTTGTAAAGCAAATCTGATGCAAAGGAAGTGCTCATTAAATATAGGCATTAATTAGTATCATCACATATACTAACAACAATAGTAGTTAACATTGAGCTGATCACTAAGCAACAAAGAAAAGAACATCACTCTATTTTACTTTTTTGTTTTAAAATCATATTTATTCTACTACAGATGTCTCAATTTATCTCCCGTTGCTCTTCTTCATCCATTCCATCCTGCCCCCCTCTCCTGCAATCACTTCCCATTCTGTTGTCCATGTCCATGGGTCATTCATACATGTTCTTTGTTTAGTCCCTTCCCCTTCTTTCTACCATTGTCCTTCTTCTGCATCCCCTCTGGTCACTTTCAGTCTGCTCCATGTTTCCCTGCCTGTGGTTTATTTTGTTCATTACTTTATTTTTTTTAATAGATTCCACATATATGTGAGATCATATGGTATTTGTCTTTCACCAACTGGCTTATTTCACTTAGCATAATATCCTCCAGTTCCCTCCATGATGTTGTGAAAGGTAGTTCTTTCTTTCTTCTTATTTTTTTAACTGCAGATTGATTGATTGATTGATTGATTTTTAAATGTCAAGATCCATTATAAATTATTAAAAATTTTAAATCCATTATAAAGTCTCAGCAATTAAAACAACATGACACCAGCACAAAAATAATCAAGCAGATCAATGAAATAAAATGAGCATTTAAGAAACAAATGTATATATCTGTCTAAAATGTAATATATGATTAAATTGATATTTCAAATCAATGGGGAAAATGAGGCTTATTCAACAGATAAGGTGCATAGACCACTATTATTTGAAATAAAAGAAATATAAGCCCTAGTTCACACATTATACCAAAAATATTCAGGAGAGTTAAAAATCAATATGTAAAATCTAAGGAGTTTTTGGATAAAATGCAAAATAAGATTTTTCTTACCCTGAAGTAACATATTCAAACCCAGAAGCTATAAAGTAAAATATTGACAATATGACTATATTAAGCATTTAAGACTATGTAGTAATATAATGTAAAAAAAGTTAAAGGACAAGTAATAGTATAGGAAAGTATTTGCAACATATATAAAAAGGGTTAATAGTTTTTTTCTTATTTTCTTTAGGGCAAAAATTCTACAAACATTTAATCAAAAAATGGATAAAGAATACCAAAAAGTCATTTGAAGCTTTTTTAAAATAATAGACATAGGCAAGAAATATACAAAAAAACAGGTTTCGTTTCAACAAATAATGAAGTAACATTAAAAATAAAACATCATTGTCACAATCTGATTAAGAAATATTAAAAATATTGGTAATATCAAATATTGGTAACAGTGAAAGGAACTAGGTATTCATAGACTCTTTTTCTTCATCTTCTTAAAGCAGTCCCTTTAGCATATTTTACAATCCTGGTTTGGTGGAGGTGTATTCTTTTAGCCTTCTTTTGTCAGGGAAACCCCTTATTTCACCTTTCATTTTAATTGAAAGCCTTGTTGGACAGAGCAGTCTTGGTTGCAGGCCTTTGCTTTTTATTACTTGGAATATTTCTTGCCATTTCCCCCTGGCTTGTAGTGTTTCTGTTGAGAAGTCAGCTGCCAGCCATATCAGGGCTCCCTTATATGTTACTACCTCTTTCTCCCTTGCTTCCTTTAGGATTCTCTCTTTGTCTTTGAAATTTGCCATTTTATAGATGATGTGTCTTGGAATAGGCCTCATTGGGTTCCTCTTGAATGGGACCCTCTGTGCTTCCTGGACTTGTGCGACTTTTTCTCTCCTCCAGTTAGTGAGGTTTTCCATCATCACTCTTTCAAACAGGTTCTCTATCCCTTCCTCCTCTTCTTCTCCTTCTGGTATCCCTATTATACAGATATTATTATGTTTCAGGTTGTCCTGAATTTCCCTAAATGCCTCTTCATTCTTTATTTGAGTCTTTTTTCATTTTCTTTTTCTTTCTAGGAGCTTTTTTCTACCTGATCCTCCAGCTCACTAATTTGATCCTCTGCTTCATAGCCTGCTTTTGATTCCTTCTACTGTGTTCTTCAATTCAGAAATTGTATTCTTCATTTCCTCTTGTGTCTTATTGATAGTGTCTATGTCCTTTTTCATGCTGATATAGTTTGCAGTAAATTCCTCGTAGTTTCCCTGTAATTTTTGGTAATTCTCTCTGGGCTCACTGAGCTCATTGAGCTTCCTTAGAACTGTTGTTTTGAACTCAATATCTGATAGCTTACTTGCCTCTATTTCATTTTGTTCTCTTTCTGGGGATTCCTCCTTTCCCTTCGACTGGGGAATGTCTCTTTGTCTTCCCATTAGTTGTGAGGCTCTTCTATTTTGCTTTTGTTTCTTAGATTGATCTGTCTTGACTTCCTGACTTTGTGGTGTGAACTTCTATGGTAGGAGACTGCTGTTTTTTTCTTTCTGGATCTGCCTCTAATGATGTCAGATGTTGTCCCTGTCTGACCTTAGGCAGTCTGTTTGAGAGTACCAGGAATCTACTATCTGTGGTTGTCTCCTTCAGCTGTTAATCTAGCCGCTCTGGACTCAGCAGGCTAGCTTAGACACCACAGGATGAGGCAGAGTCCCTCCTGGGGGCAGGGTTATTGGGTCCTCTCACACTGCTGCTGCCCAGGGGAGTGGTCTGCCTGAGCCAGATGGCTGCTGCTTTATGAGGGTGGAGTCAGCACTGGGATCTTGCCAGCTACTCTCTCCATCCTATCCCCAAAGCCTCTGTCTCCAGTCTCTCCTCAAGTGTTTCTAGACCACTATGCACCCCCTTTAGCCAGGGATCTACTATCTGTGGCTGCTACTCAGCACTCAGCAGGCTGGCTTAGAGACACCACAGGGTGAGGCCATTGTGTCCTCTCACTCAGCAGGCTGGCTTAGAGACACCACAAGGTGAGGTCATTGTGTCCTTGCTCAGTGGTCTGCCTGAGCAAGATGGCTGCTGCTGTATGGGGGATGAGTCAGCACCAGCATCCCACTGGCTACTTTCTCAGTTCTCTCCCCAAAGCCTCCTTCCCCAGTCTCTCCTCATGCATCTCTAGCCCACTCTGCCCCTGCCTTTACCAGAGACCAGTGGCTGCAAATAAAAATTTAGGCATTGTCCCCTTAAATGGCTCTTTGTTTCTCCAGCCGCCTGTCTCTGGCAGAGAGCAACCCTGTCACTTTTCACAACTGGCTGTTATCTGTGTACTTTTTGGGCTCTAGTGCTGTGGGCTAGAGATCACTGCTTACGGTTTAGACCCCGCTCTTCTCAAGGGGATCCAACTGGCTGTTTCAGTATCTTTCTGGTGCTGCTGCCCGTGGGAGCCCCGCCCCACCTTCTTGAGTCTCTACCGCACTCCCTACCAGTTAGATTGCTTTAAAGCTGATTCTTCTGTCTCCGAGGTTACAAGACTCCTCTCTCACTCTTGTTCAGTTGTTTGTTCCAGGTGATTTCTTCACAATTTAGTTGTAATTCCAGGTTGGTCCTGGGAGGAGGTCAGTGTGACTTCCACTCATTTCTCTGCCATCTTGATTCCTGTCAAGAACATCTCTCTTATGAAACTATGTCATTGATAATATTAGTGACATATTCTCAACTTTTAGATATCTCTGATTAATATCCCAGGCTATAGTCAGTGCAATACAGAAAATTAATAACTTCCAAGAACCTCAATATAAATGAGTACTTGTTTCTATCTTGTCACCAAGGAGTTTTTAAACTTTTATTCACACTTGAATCACCCAGGAATCTCTCAAAAATTATAAAGTGTAAGTTACACCCTAGACTAAATAAACTACAATTTCTGGGACTGGGAAGGAGGCATTAACATTTTTTGAAGCCCTCAAGGTGATTCCAATAGACTTGTTCACGTAGGAAAAATTACTCTAAACATGTTCTTATCTGGCATTTAGTGTCCTTATTTATCAAATGGAAGTAATAGCATATCTACAAGAAGGTAGAGTTTAGAATTAAATAAAAGCTGTAAACTAATTTCTAAATATCATATAATTATGGGCTCAGTGAAAAATAGTCTAAATCTGCAAACTTAATTTCCTTTCAAGGGATTCTTTAAGTGATTTGAATTCATTTACATAGAATTGAGTTTTATATTTTCTAAGGTCACATATTTTATATTCTCCTATTTAATTATTCAATAAGTTAGAAATATTGGTGTCAATGAAAGTATTGAACATCCAGATTTTTTAAAAAATTATGTCTCTTTGTTACTAAGAACAGTAAAATTGTTTATCAACTCTGACTGAAGCATGAGCAATATGTTGGGCCCCCTTTGTATGAGAAATATCTCATCATCTTGCACACCATACTGACGTCAATATTCTGAAACAATTTGTTTGCTAAAAGTCTCGCCAAATCAGTGACAGTAGAAGTCTCAAGAATGTTTTTTAAAATGCGGTTTGTGGCTAGTGGCAAAACCCCACAATATCCACAAATGTCTAGAACTGTAATTGCTTTGTTTTGTTTCTAAAGATCAGCCCACAAAACAGGTAAAGGGATATTTAAAAATCAGCAGGCACTGATATTTTTTTTTCCAAATGAGGCATCCATCATTGTTTTCTTATCATTAAGAATTTTTTTGTGTTATGTCCACTTTTATGACATGTAGCAAAGACAGGAGTATGGAGAAGAGAAGACAGACCACCCAGGACCACAGAAGAACCCTCCCCTGTGGGTGATGCCAAGAATTTAGGACATAACATCTCTTATAAATCTTTTAATCTTTTGTAGGACAAGGACCTTAGACCAACAAAGCATCTCTGGAGATAATTTGTTAAATAAATTGTTGGTATCACGCAGAGTACCATATATTGCTATTGTTCCCTTTAGTTAAATAGAACAGATTTGTGTCCAGTCAAAATCCCATAAAACCACTCTCAAGCATTATGTCTACTGTACTTTGAAGGAAACAAATATGGAGTCACAATGTGTAGTTGATGTGGGACATGTTCAAATAAATATCCATTCACCAAATACTATGTCAAAGGCACAGCAGGGAAGGGAATCATTAAAAAGAACTATTTTATATTTGACAGGATAAACAAAAAAGCTGTTGATTTGGTTAAGTAGTCTATAAATTCCAAGATGGCATTCTTCTGAGTTTTTCATAGGTACGGCATATACAGGTTCTAAAAATCTCAATCTGGGTTTGATGGAGATATTCAGATTTTATTATTACTGTGCATACCATTAGATGCATGAGCTTCCTGTGGAATTACAATAAAACTCTTTTAAAAGGAATTAAAATTTCTAACACTGGTATATGTAGACTGTTCTGAGGTCAAGAGAGGGGCTTTTGACATTTATCAATGGTACAAGATTTCTACCACGATGATATTAGCTTTAACTGCCAAACATATAGGCTATTGGAAATGGATTGTGCTTCAAAATGTAGAGTGACTATACATGAAGCATGCTAAAGAATGTCCTCCCACCCCAAATACACCTCCCTTATAAGAAACTGCAACAATTCTTATTACTGAAGTATCTTCTCTAAAAGCAATATTTTGTCATCATGAGGAAAAATAAATAAATACCTTCCCATCCTTATGGGGCAACAATTATCTAGGAATGGTGCACTGGGGGAAGTGGAGTCAGGTGTGTTGGGAACTACAGAGCTGGATTGCATAGTCGGCAGAAATTCCCCCAGAAAATAGGCACTCAAAAAAATCTGCTTTTTTACTTACAGATTTCCTTCTTCTTTTTTTTTTTTTTTAAGCGGACATTCTCAGACCAGGTTATTCTTTATGTTCTCATTTCATTGCATAGAGCATAGCTATGGGGGTGGGGGGTTGCTCATTTTTCATAAAATGTGGATGATGTTTAACTCAACACATAATCAACTGTAAGACTGGTACCTGGCCAATGAGTGGAAATATTCATTTTGAAAAGACGTATCATGAACTAGAGTATGAGAATCACATTATATAAAGAACACATCTATGCAACACAACCTATGCTCCAAAGCTGACGTTTGACCTGTTATACTTGCATATAAGAAATTCTGCTGCCCAAATGTGTGTTTCAGAAATTGATCTGAGAAGAATAGGTGAACTTTTTCATACAAAGATAGAATTTCAGAAAGCCATTTTTCTCTCTGAGTTCGGTTTCATTTACTCTCCCCTATAAAGTTTAAGAACTAGAATTTATGTCTAAAAGGAGTATAATGATATCTTCTCTATCACTTTTATATTCACTCTAAGAGTTGGCTTATATGATTATCCCCCGTTTTCAGGTGGTGTTCAAGTCAATTATATTAGACAACCTCTTTATCTTACATTGTTTCCATAAATAATCTTTCTCATCACTTAAAACACAGTAACTATTGAAATATTGGAGAGGAATCTCATAACTTTTATTTTCATCCTGTGGCTGAAATTTATTATCATTCAAATGGAATTGTTATTTTTAGAATTAGATAGACCAAGTTAAATAATGGTGATCTGTTTTCTTCTATGGATCCTGAAGTCAATTGTATGATTGTTTTAATCAAAGAGGAAGACTGTCATATATAATATGTCACTTGTGTCATCATGGCATGTCAGGAATAAAAAGGTCTATGTCACTTGTGTCATCATGGCATTTCAGGAATAAAAAGATGCCTTGAATTGTAAGTGAAGATATTTTTCCTTTAGATATGTGTTCTGGAACATGAGCAATCCCCATTTTTTTTAGTATGTAAAATGGGAACAAGAACCCCTACCTACTGTAGAGCCCATCAGATGGAGGTACTTGAGACTTAACTATTCATACACATAAGGTAATGCATCCTTATAAATGTAGAAATAAAAATACTAAAAATGAAGATATGAATTTTGCTGCTTTCTGATGCTACTAATGCTACTGTGTAAGCTGGAATAAGTCTACAAGTGTAGACCTGTCATGAGGTAGCTGATACTGTGATCTACCCGGGTGCCTTTAGCCTCACCACAATAGCCCAGCTTCCCACTGCTGAGGGCTTTCCCTCTGGGCTCTGAGCACAGTGCCTAAGAATAGGCACTCCGGTCCTGGGGTGCTGGAAAATTAATGTGCACTCCAGCACTCCTCGATCAAATATTAATGAAATTGGTGAATAAAGACACTAGTTCCTTTGCCCCTTGGGTGTGATGTTTCTGCAGCGGATGTTCTGCACTGTCTCCTGGTTTCCTGGAAGTTGGACAAAGCTACAGTGTCCACAGTGGTCATTTTCTCCATAGCCAATCCTTTACCTGCTGCCTTCCATTCTGTGTCACATCTCCTTCACTGCTGTCTCCTGGGGTCCCCTCTCACTGGAACCCTTGTCTCAGAGGCTACTTCTGGGCCCCTGAAAAAAGACAAGTGCCTTCCACTATCCCTAGTGCCCTGCATGCTCCAAACCCTCCTATGCCACTCTGAGCCTTAACTGACTTCCTTTTAGCCTGTTGGATCTATTTCAGTTTCTCAAATACACTCAGATCCTCTCTCAGGGCCTTTGTCCATACTGTTTCCCCTCACTGGACGGCGTTTTACCCTTTATCATCTTCACAACACCTACGGTCTACTCACTTTTCTGACTTTAGTTCAAAAATTTATTTTTTTAGGGAAGATTGACGTTGCTGCCTAGACTGGTTTCCCCTTTTGTATACTTCTTATCCTTTAATCTTTATACCATTTATTATAGTTTATAATTATATAAATGTGGAGATATTTGACTGTCTTCCCAAAAGAAATGTAGAACTCTAAGAGAACAAGGATTGTTTCAATTTCACTTACTAGTTTTTCCTTAACTCCTGGCAGAATACTTGTTGACCGTTTATTGAATGAATGAATGTTATAACAAAAAGGTTGTGTGTGTGCTTGAATTTATTTATTTATTTTTTAGCATAA
Source organism: Pteronotus mesoamericanus (assembly GCF_021234165.1). NCBI lineage: Eukaryota > Metazoa > Chordata > Mammalia > Chiroptera > Mormoopidae > Pteronotus > Pteronotus mesoamericanus. Next base: position 26,658,196 of record NW_026555105.1, on the reverse strand, counting down.
TTTCTTCCAAACCTTCCACTTAGCAGCCCTTCTGTCTAGAACAAAGACTCCTGGAACTAAAATCCTCTTATGTTCACCTTGATACAAGGGGACCTCTATATAATCAGAACTTTGTTTAGGGAAGAATAGACTAAACAAATTGTGTACAGTGAAATAAGGGCTTTTATTAGCAAATCTGATGGGTGTGGTCAGGCAGGTGAGAAGGGAGTGACCCAGACAGCTGATGCCAGGGAGGGTTTCAGTCTTTGGGTCAGTTTGTGGAGTGTCCTGGGCTGGAGTTGAACACTGGAAACCTAAATCTCCTTCATTTTGTTGGATATTTTTAGCTTTTTTTCTTTAGGGCTTCAGTTTCCTTCTATAATCCCAATCCTAGGATTGCTCAGTGCACATTTTAAATCCATGTCTCAGATGTTACATGTATCAAAATTGGGCTATCTTAGCATTTGCTTGTCCATTGGACTCTTACCTGGCATGATCTGGTCAGTGGACAGAAATTATGTTTAATGTAAATTGTTCTCTTTTAAAAAAGAATAGATACAAGAAAATATCCCTGATATCCTAGTGGAATAATTTCTATACAAAATTATAGAGTCTAAAATGTGAATAAAAAAATAAATGCATAAAACACAGTTTAAAAAATTTATACCAAATCCTCATAGGAGGTGTCATTTAAATAATCTTGGAGTAGAAAACATATAAATTCCCACAGTTCATCCTTCCGGGGTCCTGTGAGGATAGCTTTTTGTGAGCCACACAAATGAGAGGCAGTGTCCCTATGCCTTACTATGTTCCTACATGTTAAATTTGTATGGGGAAACATCTACTCAACTCTTAGGATAACACAATCAACTTTTGCCAGCCCTTACCCAAGAAATTCCTAGATATCTGAAACAAAATAACAAAACTGTCTTACTATTTTCTACTTTGCTTGAACAATGACCTCATTCTCGACTTTGTTTTGTGTGTGTTGACACCAGCTGCATCAATTAAGGGAATCACTCCCCCAGTTTGGTAGTCAGAAATGCTGGGGAGGTTTACAATGAGTCCTAGGGGAAAGACTCAGATTCATAAATGAAATTATAATAATAACAGTAGAGGGGATACCTGTTGGTTTTAACCTTTTCTTTTTTTTTCCTAGAGCAAAAGGAACCTTAGGGGAACTGAACACCTGGTGAAATGGTTTGCTCAAATTCATTTAGTATTTTTTTTTTCCCATTTCTGTAGGGGAATTAGCAGAGTGCTAAAGGTTTTAAAGAATTTAGATGAAAAGCCATCTGTTCCCTGGGCTTTGTTCAATCTCAATTTAAGGATGGCTGTGGAGATTTCCTATTCCCTAATTAATTCTTCTAGATGAGCTTGTGGGGTTGGCTCAATTTATTTTTGAAAGATGGAAAAAAAAATGCTCCCATCAATTAGTCCTTTGTTACCTTGAGACTGAGATGGAAATAGCTTTTTGCCAAATGGAGCGAGGAGCTGAGAGATGCCTGTGTTTGCAGTGGCCAGGTGTCCTTTGTCATTAGGCTTGGCTTTGATGTAAGTACTGTTCTTTGGGCCTTTCAGATAATTGGTGAGAAAGCACTTGGTTTTGCAGGAATCTGAGTAATATTTAGCCTGAAGCACAAAGGCAGGGAAACCAAAGCATTGAATAGGAGTCATATTTTAAAAAGCACAATTGTTCTAAGAATTTCTTGTATTACCACATGTAATGCTTTATGGTTGAAGGCTCCCTGAGTACTGTTTTCTAGCACTGGGTTTTCTGTGTGAACAAGCTCTAGGGGGCCAGCTGGAGGGTTGATTAGGGCAGAAGGGAAGGGAAGGGGAGAGAGGAAAAGAGAAAGGAAAATGAGGGAGGCAAAGGAGAGAGTAAAACAGGAAGACACAAAAGAAGAGGTGAGAGGAGAGAACCTCTCCAATAATCTGGCTAAGGGTTTGGCAGTTGACGGTCTAAAAGTGCAAAATCCTGCCTGCTTAAATTCAGTCTGCTCACAGATTAGAGCACCAAACCAATGCCTTCTGCAGAAACCTCCATTCATGATGAGACACAAAAACATGTGAGGCTTCCAGCAACATTGCCTGGGAGTGAGTTCAGTCTAAGGCCATTCTGAATAGCACATTGTAAGAAATGGTTATAAAGAAAAAGGATGATCTAGGAGTATATTTTTAAAATATTAACTAACGGCTTTTCTTTTCCTGATGTTCTTGTTACCAGGTAAAGTGGGATTCATCCACCTGCCACCGTACACAAGCATAACACAATAACTGGTATGGAAGGAAAAAGGTTTTATTAACAGGGTGCTCAATTTGGGGGACCTGAGAGTTCCCCTTCTCCAAGCCATTCTCTACTGCAAAACACAGAAATCCCCTTGTTCCTCAAAAGACTGAAATCCAAATTCATGCCCAGAGACTGCCTACATTCCTATTTGCCCTTTTGGAGTCCAATGCTGCTATGCAACTGGGTCCCTGTCTTTCTAGCTCCTGGCTCTCTCTCTCTGTCTCTGGAGTGCACACCTGTGGGACAGCCATCTCCATTCCCTCACCGCAGCTTCCTCCCTCACCATGGGGCCAGAACATACTGCCAGATCACTGCAGCTGGTCATGTGAGGAGCTTCATTTGCATGGTGCATGGAGCTTCATTTGCATGGTACCAAGGCTGCTCATGTCCCTGGGGCTGGCACACGTTTCCAGCCTGCGTGTCTCTGTGCTGCTCTCGGAGTGAGAGAATGGGAGGGGTCTGGGACCTGTGCCATGAGGCATGGGGCTACCGCATCCCATAGGCCTGCCGCTGGCAGGACATACATCCTGTGTGAGCCTGCCTCAACCATCTGAGGAGAGCAAGACAAGAGCCGCAAGTGGGGCCTGGCGTCTGCCAGGTCCCCCACTCGGTATCCTGACCAGATGGCATTAGGAGAATGCAAAAAAGGGGTGAGTTTTGCCTGCCTTTTGTTTTAAGTCTTCCCCCCAAATTCTGTGCTCTGGGAGTGTCCAGCTTCTTAATCACTTCAGGCTTATGTCCACCACGCCACCACGCCGCCACACCCGTCAGCCCACACTCTGTTTCTCTCCCTCTTCCCACTGCCACAATCCAGAAGCAAGTAGGAGGGTTTTTTAGCCCCACAGGTCACAACATCTCTGCCCCAAGTGGGGCATCATGCACACTTTGTTTACCCTCACCCGGGGGTATGGTACACCCTGGCTGCAACTTCAATCTGCCACCTTGGGGGTTCCTGCAATCCTTCCTCCTTCCCTAGGAAAGGATGGCTTTCTTGCTGTCTCAGGGTTCCCTGCCCCACTCTCGGGGGCACGGCCTTTTGTGCTGGATTGGGGTTCTCCCACTGTCCAGCAATCTGGCCAGATGCCCCCTGTTACATTCCTATGTTTAAGATGTCTGGAAATTCTGTAAAAGTCTCATGTCTGGCAGACTCAGATCATAGGTTGTTTCACTGTGTAGGGTAAACCCTAAGGTTTAGCAGCTTGGCCTCTCCTGGGAACCTACAAGCTCAGCACAAGTTGCAACAATCTAAGATTGCTTTGTAGCTCGTGATGGATGGCCCCACGTAGAACACAAGTGGTGGCTGACCTTGGCTTATACCTCCTGAGTGGCTCCAGAGCCAGTGCACTGGGTATGCAGCTTCCAGCTACATCGTAGCATCAAATGGCCACCTCCACAAGTGATACACACAAGGAGTGGACTGAGACCCACTGGAGTAGGTTCTGCTCTGTGGGATGGGCGCCTGCACAGCTGATCCTACATTGCAACTGCAGCCAGTCCTTGTAGCCAGTCAGCCTGGGGGCAAATCTCTCTCACAGATATGTTAACAGTCATGACTCAAGTATAACAGGAGGGTGCACACAGACCACATGGTGTAGGTGAAGGAAGGCACACCTGGAGTGCCCAGCTCCAGTGAATGGAGAGACTGTGTCACAGGATCTTACAGGACACCTACTACATTAGGCCACTCTACCAAGCCCAGGAGACACAACAACTCTACCTAATACATAGAAACAAACACAGGGAGGCTGCCAAAATGAGGAGGCAAAGAAACATGTCCCACATAAAAGAACAGAATGAAACTCTAGAAAAAGAATTAAACAAATGGAAATGAGCAACATACTAGAAGCAAAGTAAAAAAAAATACTGGTTATAAGTATACTCAATAAACTTGTACAAAAAGTAGGTGAAGTGTGTGAGAACTTCAACAAAACAACAACAAAAAGAAATAAAAATGGGACTAGAAAAACATGAAAAAGAACCAGTCAGAAATGAAGACAACATTACAAGGAATCAACAGTGGAGTAGAGGAAGCAGGGGATTGAATCAGAGATTTGGAAGATAAGGAAGCAGAAAATACCCAATCAGAACAGCAAAAAGAAAAAAGAATAAAAAAAAAGTGAGGATAGTGTAAGGACCCTCTGGGACAACTTCAAGCATAACAATATTCACGTCATGGGAGTACCATAAAGAGAAGAGAGAGAGAAAGGAATAATAAAACCTATTTGAAAAAATAAGGACAGAAAAATTCCCTAGCCTGGTGATCGAAATAGACATATAAGTCCAGGAAGCACATAAAGTCCCGAACAAGATGAAGTCAAAGAGACCCATACAAAAACACATCATAATTAAAATGCCAAAGGTTAAAGACAAAGAGAGAATCTTAAAAGCAGTAAGACAAAAGCAGTTAGTTACCAATAAGACTCAACTCATTTTTCAACAGAAACTTTGCAGGCCAGAAGGGATTGGCAAGAAATATTCAAAGTGATGAAAAGCAAGGACCTCTACCCAGCAAAGCTATCATTTAGAACTGAAGGACACATATCCAGCTTCCTAGACAAGAAAAAGATAACTTTATCACTACCTAACTAGTATTACATAAAATATAAAAGGGTCTTTTAAAAGAAGAGCAATAAAAAAAGATTAAAAGTATGAATAATAAAATGGCAATAAATATAAATCTTTCAACAATTGAATCTAAAAGACAAAATAAATGAGCAAGCAGAACAGAAACAGACTCATAGATACAGAGAATATTTTGACTTTTGCCAGATGGGAGGGTGTCATGGGGAGCAACGCCTTTGTGGGGAGCGCTGCGGTGAAGTGTGGGCACTCCTGAATCTGAGGATTACTCTCCGGAGCCAGCTGAGCGAGGAGCAGGACTCTGAACCCCGCAAAGCCCGTCCCAGGGTTGTCACGAATAGGGGGGAATAAACATGAGTCATCGCAAACAGTCATCTCCTGTTTGCCAGGAGAGGGGACATGGCTCTTCCCCCTAGGGGAAAGAAGGCCCCGAACCCCTTTGTCCAAAGGCTTTTATTGAGAACCATATGCTCAGGGGTATACAGTGAAGCTCATCAATCAATGTCAAAAGGCTATGTTTACAGAAAACAGAAATCATGGATAACAATTGGAGGAACACAAGAGATCTGCCTCAGGTCAGGGCCTATGAATAATGTAAATCTCCTTCCTAGTATGAGCTGGTTATCATCACTTTTGAGGGAAGAACAAAGCATGCTTAGAGGAACTTACCTCTAGGCCTGATTTTCCCCAGGAACTGCCTGATCCAGTTTAGGGCTGTACCTGCCTTTAGTATTGTTTCAAGCCTGAGCCAGGCGGGCAGGGCAGAGCCACCAAGAGTTAAGGAGACTTCTTTCAGATAGAATGAGGACTCTGGTCATGTCCAAGCCAAGCTGAGGGGTGCAGGCCTTTTTGCCCTTTCTCTGTGTCCCCCAAGTCCTTGACCCACTACCCATACCATCCAATGTCTGTCTTAGATTTTTTTCCTCCTCATGAGAAAACTTACCCATCATCAACAACCAGCCATAACAAGGCCAAGCAGGGTGATGTGAGGGAGGCAGGGGCTGTGCACCTGCCAGGGGGACAGGTTCTGTCTCCTCAGTGGCCTGTTTTCCCAAGGCCTCCTTGATTATTTCCCGCCTTGGGGCCCTCTCGCCTGTTGGTAAGGCTACAGTCCCTGAAACCAGGTAGGGTGTTTCCCAACAGAAGGGGGTTGGGGAGATGGGTGAAAAGGTGAAGGGATTAAAAAGTACAAATTGATTGTTGCAGAATACTCACAGATGTAAAGTACAGCATAGAGAATATAGTCAATAATATTGTAATAACTAGTATGGTGTCAGATGAATACTAGATTTATTAGGATGATCCCTTAGTAAGTTATATATCTAATCTCTGGGTTGTTCACCTGAAACATATTGTATACAAGTATCAGCTGTACTTAAAAAATACAAAGTTATAAAATAAAAATAATAAAAAATATTCTGCAAAAAAATAAAATATGAAAACATTGAAATATTAGGTTGTCTTTAAGTATTCATGTAAATAATATAAATGATATGAACTTATTGATGTAGTTATCAACTCATTGATAACAACTATCTACATTGCATTTTCTAATTCATCTGGCCACCATCAATTTGAAATGTTTATTTCTTGACTCTGCATTATTAAAGGTAGAACTTTGGATAAATGATGGCAGCATGACCAAAGGCAAGGGCCAAACAGTGCTCATACATAGGCCTGCAGGAGCAGCATTCGCTGGGAAAACTCACCATTTCAGAATCAGCAACAAGTAGACATGTCCCCTGGTGCCCTCACTGAGTGTGGGGCAATGATAGCATTTGCCAGGGCCTGACTTCTGACTTTCCAAGAGGTATTATGACCTTTGAGTTGTAGATCTTTGATAATACATGACTAGAGTCACTTGCCTTTCCCTGACAAAACCAGGGACCAGGATGTGATGATAAAATGCATGAACTTTTTTGTGTCAGCTCAGATCTGTACCTGGAGTAGAGAGAGGCTCAAGCTCCTTCCCTGGCAAGTAGCTGGAATCCAAGGCCTGTAATTGCAGCATAGTTAGCCACACCAGTATTGTTTGGTGAAACATGGACCCTTCCCCTGGCAAGACTGAGGGTTGGGGGAAGAGGATTTGGGGTTCAGGCCTTGCTGCTACCCATCTTCAAAAGGCTTTAACACTGACCATAACAGGATTCCACAGAACAGTGCAGAAGGAAAGTTCCCTTTCTGAGAGGCCCAGTTGCAGGGATCAGTCTTGGGCAAGTTATCCCTCATTTCTCAATTATTAACTTCTATGTTCTTAAATTTTCTCACTTTGAAAAATGGTTTCCTTTTCTATAACTGTTGGGAAGAGTAAGTGAAGTAACGTTTTAAAATCATTGGCAATGTTCTTAGTAGATAACTCATTATCATAATTATTTTGCTATGGTAGTTTATATGACATTATTTAGGTCTTGCTTAGATTATCTAGGAAATAAAAATTTCCTTCAAGCACCAACTAGATTATACTGATATTTTCTCTCTTTAGGTGACCAACTTTCTGAGTATTATATTTAGGTTTCATATTTATTATTACCCTGTTCTGTATTAGTTTCCAATGTATGCTCTGATTTCTTAACTAGGTTATAAAACTCATATCTTATACTTTTATTGTGCTCAATTTTCTGGGCCCTATACCTTGGTTGATACCAGAGAGCAAAGACACTTAACAAATATGTATTAATTATTAAGACATCTATAAGTCATTAAAATTTCAAAATTCCTGAAGCAAAGCCAATGAGAAATCCTGCTATACCTCATTTGAGTTCTGAGATATGTTTTAGATCTCATTTGGGTTTTAGCTCAGAAAGCCATACCTAATTTCTAACATTTTCACAAATACCTTTCTTATTAAGAGAGTGTAATGTTTAATATTGTACTTCTCCAGAGATGTATTTAACTTGCCAAACTTTAACGTATTCACATCAACAGTATCCCTTTCTTTATATCTTCTTCAAGACATCTAGAAAATGAAAAATACTCTGTATAGCTTCTCTTTCCCTGAACCTGGATGGAGGGACACCGTTGATTGACAGTGTCCCTCCATCCAGGTTCAGGGAAAGAGAATGGTACGTTCCGAGACTTATGACCCAGGATGCCAGTCTTCATCTCACCACCGCCTTCTCCCCCTGTCCAGGAAGTGTCCACACGTCCGAGCACGGCATTTCCAGGCCACTGTACCCTAACCCACCCACGCAGATAGGGCTGTCACAACAGCCCGTTATTCAACCAACTGGTCTGCAAACTGATCTCCCCTGTGGCATTTAGTGTAAAAATGCTTTTTCATCTGTTAGATAATTTACCAAGTACCATACTCATAGCTGTTCATGTCCTCTGCCCTCGATCTTCAAAATAAAACTAATAATTCCTGAAGAGATCTAATTCCAAAATTTTGATTTTTGTCACATTAGCTTAATGGCCATCAGAAAAATTGCAGGTTTATTTAATTTTTCTGCAGCTCAAAGTCTCCATGTCTAGATATTGTACGGGGGGTGGGCAAAAGTAAGTTTACATTTGCATTGTAACATTCTTTTGAGTTAATAAAAGTATTGTAATAACCCTAACCCACATGTCTTTTTCCAGACAGATAATTAAACCTGCTTTTGCCCACCCCTGTATAAATACCTTCCTTACTTCTTCTATCTGGAGATAAAATGAAAACACGCATTAAGATATCCTAGCCTGAAGTACTGTAAAAATCATACTCACATGTTCCAGCCTAATCTTTCAGCCCTCTTTCCAAAAAAATTCTTTGTATGTCATCCAGTGCAAAATACACTATTGTGATTGGAGAAAGCTCATATTAGTTCTTCCTTTTATTTATTTATTTATTTATTTATTTATAATCATCATCTGAGGGCATTTTTTTCCATTGCTTTTAGAGAGAGAGAGAAAGGGAAAGAGAAACATCAGTGCAGGAGAAACACAGTTCGGTTGGCTTCCATACACGCCTGGGCCAAGACTGAACCTGCAGCCTAGGTATGTGCCTGACCAGGGATGAAACCTGTAACCTTTCAGTTATAGGATGATACTCCAACCAACTGAGCCACACCAGCCAGGGCTTAGCTTTTCCTTTTAAACTTTTATTTTACTCTAGGCATTACCATATTGCTGACTAATTAATACCTCTCTCTTTACTCTGCTTACCACCCTCTGTTGCTTAGGGATAGAGAAAGTTTTAGAAACAAAATTGAAAAGGAAAAAAGAAAGATGTAGAGTGAGAGGAACAGAGGGAGGAAAAGAAAGAGAACAAGAACCAACACAAGGTGGACATCATGGCAAATAAGAAATATGTCATACATTTGTTAGTAGGAATGAGAGATACAGGCGGGAGAGGACAGAGATATAAGGAAAGATGAAATTAAGGTGACCAGTGATTCCAGTTTGCCTGAGACTGATGAGTTTCTTGGAACATGTGACATTCAATACTAAGTGTGACAAGTTGGTCACCTTAGATTGAATAAGAATGATTGGGGCCGAATTCAATAACAAGAAACTGAAATCAGAAGGCAATGAGTTGCTGACTTTGGAAAGTGAATTCAGCAACTCAAAGTAGTTTCAGTAACTCAAACTACTGGTTACTACAACTTTTTGTGCTACTTACAGGAAAAATTATGCTAAAGCTTTTAAGGGTAGAAACCAGAATCATTTTCCATGAAAGGAGACTTGACAATGAAAGGGAGCTCTCCTGACTTGTGATTAAAGAATCAGACTCACTTGAGTGTGAGGAACAGCCTTCTGCTGGGAATGCCAGAATAATGAGGCTCAAGTGAGGTATACTGAGGACCCGAGGGGTTAATGCCAAGTCATTTACTCCCTTTGTGAGTCAACCCCGCAGAATAGCTGCAAACAAGGCAAACATGTTTGATGAGGCCCTGGGTGCTGTGATCCTGATTTCTGGTACTGTTCATGGGAAACAACCACATGAACAAGTATCCCTCCTCAACACCATTGATTTAGATTTATGTATGTACTCTGGGCATTATCACTATATCAGGCCTTGTCATGGTCATTAACTTCTTCATATAAAACTATTATAGATAAAATGGGAAATGTCTCCAGAGAATTTTGATCTTCCTGATCGTAAGGCACAGGGAAACAGTAGTATCTTATGCATCTGAAGTCATGGTTTAAAAATCCTCAAATCCATTGGAGTGGGATAACTTTCAGTTCTGTTTATTTTTTCTGTTATGGTAATTTTTCAAAGGATTTTCAAGGTATGCAGTTGTAACATCAAGCGAACAATCTGGAAAGCCTAATACTAAAACCCTTGGAATGATTGTGAATTATCATTAGTGTTGGAGGCAGGCCTGCAATCTTTGCTGCTCTCGTTTGCAACCATTTTTGATACACATTTTTATTTTCAAAATTAAAATGCTGATATGACAGGGTAAATCCAGATTCTTTTCTCTAAGTCATTGGCCTCAGGACAAGCTATATTAGACATATCCTTGTGGTGAGGGGATTAAATATTACCCAACTTTGCTTTGAAACTGTGACACAGAGTGTGTTTTTGGATTCTTTCTGAGGCGGTTGGGTCCTTCCCTTGCCTGGTAACCACAGCTTCTGGACTAATCCGGCTCATAGTTTGGGAATTTCCAAAGTGACTATTAGCAGGGTTCTTGGTTTATACAATGCTGTCCGTTCCAGTTTGCAGGTGAGCAGACCCTTTATTTAATTAGCAGGTGGGGGAATTCTTTACACCACCTCTGGATGGCAGATTTGGAGGGCATCTGTTAGACCAGAGCTCCAATTCTAATGTACATACTGGTCATGGGATCTCCTAGAAACTTTGCTGTAATTAATTCTGGGATGAGGCATTTCAACAGGTGATGCTGATGCTACTAGTCTGTAAACCATGCTCTACATAATAAGATCTTTGAGGAAAACTGAGTGTGTTCATGGTAGGAGAGCACCATACACTTTCATGGCACTCAGAATTTATGAGTCTCTTTTATCCTTGGGGACCAGTGTAGCAATATCAAATAGAGTAAATGTCTTCAGCTGTAATAAACTCTCCTGAATTTATGTGTTATGAAAACCCCTCTGGATATAATTTTCTTCATGACATTTATGGCTCTCTGTTGAAGTTTGGCTGTATCTCTTCTCTGTTGCTCAATTTAATTGGGAGGTGTTGCACACTTGATTTCTTCAGCTGTGTTTGCCGTCCTTGCTTACCACTACTCAGAGGAACCAGTGTTTCATGCTAAGGTGTAACACATGGGCTTTCTCATATTCTGTCTCACATTTAAGCATAGACACCAAACATAATGCATTCTCATGTTAAGTGAAACAGATGGCTCTTATTCAAGGAAACTCTTATTCGAAAGAAATGAACATTTATATAAGTGTGGTTTCTTTAAGTATGAGGAAGAAATATGATAAAAATGTCAAAGTGGAAAGAGTATATTCAAAGACAAGGCCACAGGGAACTACCATCCCTGACACCAGATACAGTCTTCAGGCACAGGAATTGAGTTGAAATACTTTTGGATGAGAAACAGAAGACTTCAGTTGTAAAGGATTAGAATTTATACATGTGAATCTGTGTGGGGAGGGTGTGTTTCTGAAGAGATGAATGTAGACTGAACTTTGTTCAGTTTCTTTAAAATACGTGATAATTTTGGAAATCGTTTCTCTTTTCTCAAGAATTTAGTTTATAGTTATTCCTAACAGTTGACACCTGTCAGATATTCCTCAGCCTTAAGGAATATCTTAGTGTGAGCCTTTGCCCTCTCCTAATTTACTGTGGTGCCTGTTGTAGGCTTTAGGATCTGAAAGTTTTTCCTTGATGCATAATTGAGTGGAGACTATTTCCTAGCAAAGCCTATTGCTACATTTCTTTGCAGTTGTTAAACACAGGACAAATGGACACTTACCAGAGCCTTCTGTTTGCACATAAAATAAAAGCCTTGTGGTCATGAGTCCATTTGTGTTGACCAAAATAGAAACCAAATGGAACAGGGAACACAAGGATGGCTTAATTGCATATAGTTATATGATAAACCTATGTGAATGCCTTGCGTTGATTTTGTACCTTAACACAAAGGTGACCATTTTAAGTTTTTGTCACCTCCTCATCAGCCATTTCTCTCTTTTCCATGACTAATTTCTAGCTGAACAGCAGGAGAGTTGAATCATAAAAGAAAAGTCCAAAAAAACTTTTATTTGTTTGAAGGAAATTCTTTCCATGTGTCCCTGCTCCTTCCTTTGCTAATTTGGGTCATGTGCTTTGCTTTAGTCATCTGTCCCAGGCAGAGAATGGCCAAGCTCCTCCTCCCCTCACCACAGAGAGGTCTGGAGGTCTAGAAGTGGTAACTGAAGACTGTTGGACTCACCACATCCTACAAAAAAATGTAATAGTGGCTTTATGCTGAGAGGTTCCACTGGAATTTGAGGCAAAGAACACAATGTAAGCCCAAAACTAAAAGATCTAGAAGGCAATGTGTGAGCTGATTGAAGAAGAGAAGGAAAGAGACGAAGGAAGAATGAGAAAGAGCCAATTTTAAGAGTGTAGGGGATGAGCCAGGAAGAAGCAAGGCACACTTAAGTTTGAATAACATGTAACACTAAGTTCTTCTCCTGCACACCTGGAGAAATAGGAGGTAACTTCATATTAAGGAAGGAAGTCAAGCTATCAGTGTAGACTGCTGCTCCTGAAGATGAAATTGCATAGAGGTTAGATAAACAGAATTGGCCTCCAAGAGTTCTACACTTCAGCTGGGTTTGTACCTAACATGTATGACATACTCCTTTAAAGTGTGAGGGAAATAAAGGATTCCCCTATAGTTCTCTACTTTGGCTTTTGAAAAACTAGTAAATGCTTTTTTGTGAGCCATACTTACCTTTCTTCAAAGATTTATCCCTCTAGACCTTGAGGAACATTTACTGCCTGTGCTACTCATTTGGCAGTAACTCAGAGTGTGTAATGATATACATCATTTGTACTGTTTTCTGTATTGTTTCTTAATCTTTTAATTTTTATTTGAATTTTGTTCAACTTTATTCATTTTGTTTTTCTCTGTGTGTAAATGGGCTTAAGGCCTGGCTAGCCATTCTTTTACATTCTTCACATTCAGAGTGGGCTACATACCCTCTTCCAGTGAATGTGGGTGGGCTGTGAGTGCTTTTGTCTACAGAGAACAGCAGAAATGGTGCTGTGTTACCAGAAACATAGGACTGTAAAAGCTCAGCTGACTTCCAGTGGTGGCTCATGAAAGACTCAGCCTTGTTTGCCGGTCAGATTCACTCTTGGATCTCTGAGGTATCGAGCAAGAAGTTTGACTACCCTGAAATCACAATGCTGTGGAATCCACATATAGACACCCCAGTGGACAGTCCGTGCTGAGTTTGTCCTTTAACTGCCCAGATATATAGTATGAAGATGCAATACTGGAAATGTATGTTCTGTCACCAGCCTTTAGAGTCAACCTAGCTGAGCAGTCCATCCCTCATAGAGCTGAGACCAGCCCTATCTGTCACACCTGTCTGTGAATGTCATTCAGTTATTGTGCTTTTCAGCACTATGTATTTATGTAGTTAAACAACAATAAATAAGTGGAACTCTTTAAAGCTACATTTTCCATTGGTTTGAAAGCAGTTTCAGCCAACAGGAAACATTAGTGGCAGATTGGAGGGTGAGAACAGGAGACAAAGAGATATTTCTCTCTCGCTCTATCTGTATATCAGGCAGTGTCTTACGTGATTACGTCTCTTTCATGGTCTCAGCTTTTGTCAGGAAGCCCCTGAAATGGTTTTAAAACTTGTTTCATTGGTATTTTTGTATCTTAAAAAAAAATCTCAGAATTTATAAAAAGAAAATTTATCTGTATATTTATATCTCTATCACATAAAATTGGCTTAAAACAGATGGGATATCCATGCAAAGCTGTATTTCTTCTAACCTGAGGCGCCAGCCTCTGGTCTCTGGGACAACCCCCTCTCTTTGGCCTTCCAATCCTAGTGGTGATAATGACTTTCTGCTATTGTTAATTGCTGGTTGCATAATTTCCCTTTCCCTTTTTCCTTTGGACTAGTTCCCAATATTAAAATTTTTCTGTTATACTACCTGTTTTCTTGACTGGGCCTGGTTGATACAGGGCTCAATTCTTGCTTTTTATATACTCAGCTGAAGGCCAGAAATTTGCAATAAGTACTATTTAATTGATTAAACATGAACCAGTCCATGGAAGTCATTTTGCTTGATGAGGTAGGTTTGAAGATTGCTTTGTAGCTTCACCTGAGGCATTGTAATTCTTCCAAGAGTCTAAAAAATCTACCTTCTCACAGCATTAGCTAGAATTTGCACTTGGGCATGATTTTATGGGAACTCCTATGCAATTCATTGATTTATTTGCACATAACAGGAGCAGTTGCCCAAATTTTTTTTTTTTCACTTATAGCCATTTTATTTGCAATCAATATAATTAAAAGCAGAATCAGTCACTTTGGTAAATGCAATGTCACAAATAATTTTGATAATTTTTTTCTTTTTTTAAAATTTTATTTTAATTTATTTTTTCAAATACATTTGTCTCTGCCTACCCCCCACCACTTTCCCTTGCCCCCCCCCTTCCTTTCCTCAGCTCTTCCCCTCCCTCAGCTCTTCCCCTTTGGTTTTGTCCATGAGTCCTTGCTATATGTTCCTTGACTTTATGAGTTCCTTAATGAGTCTCTTTTTCATTTGGAAGCTGGGGTTGGATAGGGCAAAGGAGAGCAACTAGGGGAAAAATGGGGACAACTGTAACTGAACAACAACAAAAAAAGGTTATTTGAGCCACAGTTCTCTAAAGGATGTTTCCAGCTTAACCTTTGATGTTTTTGAGGGCAAGAAAATGGGAAATATATTAGAAGTTAATGCAAAGCAGACGGTCCATAACTGCTCTTCATGAGTTATAGAACTTGTTTCATTGGTATCTTTGTATTTTAAAAAATCTTAAAACTTATTAAAAAGCTCGTCTATATATCTATATCTCCAATACAGAAAATTGACTTAAGACAGATGTGACATCCATGCAAAATTGTATTCCTTCTAATCAGCATATTAGCTAATACATGAAGATAGCTTGAATGACTCATTCTAGTGGCACAAATTCAAGAGCAAATGTCTTCTTTTTTATTCTATATTATTGAGCTTTCTGAAGTGGGCCATAGCCGTGCTTCTTTAAGAACTGCTGTGTAATCATGCCTGAATCACTCCTTTGTAGGCATGGCGTCTATATATATAAAAGGAGAGACTTACACTCCACAGATCACTTGAATATTCTGTGTCATCATTTTTAAAATACCCGTTTTTGTTTTCCTTCTCAGGCTACTTCTTCTCCCCCTTGCCACCACATACACTTTTTTTAACAAACCATTATGAAATCACTTTTTAAAATGTAATGATATACTGAACCTGATAATACTGAATGCTGAAGTCTATGTGGCTTTATAAAAGCTTCGTCTTGCCGTTATCTGCCTATTACATATCAATAACATAGTTGTTTCTTTTTAATGATGGGCAACTTGTCTTCAAATTTATTGCTAGGTGTTTACTAACCGAAGAACCCTGAGAAAGGTACTGGACCTCCCTGAACCATAGTTTTCAGTCAAAGAATAAAGGCATTGCCCAGTCAGATGGTATAGATACTATCTCTCTTTTACAATGCAGAAAATGAGATCACATTGTGAGATTTCTCCTCCTACCTTTGTGCCCTATGCTTCTTGATACCCAAACTGACACAGATGCATCTCAATATAATGAATACTGTTGTAGTCATCATAGTATTTGCTCACAGATTTTCCCTTACTTACCAGCCTGTATGTGGTGGGCACTTCCCATTCTGTTGTCTCCCAAGATAATGTCACATGACTTGCTGTAATCAATGGAATGAGGGCTGGAGTGTCAGTTCTGAATGGAGGCCAAATACTAAATACTAACCATATGTGCCCAAGAGTTCAAGCCAGATGGGGTGATAACAAGGGCATACCCAAATCCAAGATATAGTATTTTCATCAGTTAAAGCTAAAGGTTGATTCAATTTCAGGCCTGGTGTTAATATGCATAAATATTATTCGTTTGAAAGTAGAAAGTGCTGATGCACATTTTTGGCAGTAGAAAAGTATTTTGAGGCCAAACCTCCACAGTGTCCATTTAACAACCCTCGCTCTAGTGTTCAGTGACTTTTGGTGAAATAACAGAATCAATGATAACGTTCTCCCAGTATGTATGAGTTGCTGCTCCCATGACTTGTGCTCCATCAGCTGACCATATATGTGCTCTTCAAATTAAAGTTACGTTCACCAGTGACAATTCTGAACTTATATTTATGTAGTAAAATAAAAAGAAACTATGTAAAGTGATAGATATCTTAATTATCTTGATTGTGATCATAAACATATATATCTCAAAATATCTAGTTGTGTACCTTAAGTATATACAATTTTTATGTCAAGTTATACTTCAGTAGACCTTTAAAAAGCTCATTAAGTGGATGATTACATTTGTGTCTAATTTGAAAAGTTTAGAAAATACAAAAGCTACAGAATATAGTGAAACAAATACACATGTGCCCTACCCAGGTTATAACATGTTAATATTTAGTCAATTTCATATTGTTTAAATGAAAGAATTGGGGCATTAGAGATAAAGTTTTTGCTTTTCCCTCCTCAGTTTCTTTCTCAGAGGAAAACATTATAATGAATTTGGTGGGCATATTTCTAGTCTATGCTTTTGTAATTTTTCTAAATATTATTTATTTCATAAATAATATGGTTTTTCATTTTTAATTTTCTATACATTATACCATATGTATCATTTTGTGACTACATTTTTCAATGAGTATTATGTTTCTGAGATCTCTTCAACTTGGTGCATATGTATCATATATGTATGTATGCAAATAAATACATATATTTCACCTATTTTAAATGTTGCATAATATTGTATTTACTATATGATTTTCACACAGTATCTTTATCTATTCCCCTTTTAATGGGCATTTGTTTTCAATTGTTTACTGCTATATAGACTGTCACAATGGACACACTTGTTTTGTTGTCCTAAAAGTCCTAAGAGTAAAACAGGATGTCTGATACTAATATATTATCACTTTTGAATTCTGTAAAATTTAATTAATTTTTCTTCCTTATAGTTGTACTGAAAAGTATCACACCTCTTTTATTTATTTTTCTAGCTTTATTCAGATACAATTGACACATAGCGTTCTGTAAATTTAAGATACATACATGATGATTTGATATACAGGTATATTGTGAAATGATTACCACATAAGGTTAGTTAACACATAGTTATCTTCTGTGTGTGTGGTAAGAACCCTTAGATCTGCTCTCAGCAAATTTCAAAGATACATTGTCACGTTGTTTATTGTACATTAGATCCTCAGAATTTATTTATCTTATAATTGCAAGTTTGTCCACTTTGAATAACATCTCCTCATCTCCTCTACTACCACTCAGCCCCTGGCAAACACCAATTTATTCTGTTTCTTTGAATTCAAGTTTTCTTTTTAGATTTCATGTATATCTCACCTCTTTTAGAAACAAAAGCACAATTCGGTACAGTCAAACCTCCATCTTTTAATATCTCCCGCCTTGGACAATTTAGTTCTTGACCAAGTTGTTCACAAAAAAAAAAAAAAGTCTCGGTTGTTGAATAAAACTTTGGTTCTCGACCTGATAAGTGTGTCATGCTGGTATCTCTATGATCTGCCATACATCTCTCAGGTGACAAAGGAGAGAATGTGCGAATCTGAGTCAGTTTACTCCTAAACCCTCATGTTAACATCTTAGAAAATTTTGCTCCGAATATTTGCATGTTTTTTTGTTTGTTTGTTTGTTTTTGCTTTTGTTGCTGCTTACTTTTATTAAATACTCACAGCAAGTCACCATGGGTCCTAAGAAGGTTACTTATAGTAGCAAAGTGAAAAAGAACATTGTGAGAACAGCGATAGAGCTTTAAAAAGAAATAATTGCAAAGTATGATAGAGGTGTTTGCATGCCTGATTTGGCTACCCCGTATGGCATGGTGAAATCGATGAGCAGCACAATTTTGAAACATACAGAGGCCATTGAGAGTGCTGATGTTGCTAAGGGTATCAAAGTACTCACAAAAGAATGATCATAGGATTGAAGAGGATGAAAAATTGTTGTTAATTTGGATAAACGAAAAGCACTTAGCTGATGATAGCATTTCGGAGGCAACGATATGTGACAAAACGAAGATGCTGCAGGCTGACCTCCTGAAAGGCACCCCTGCAACAAGTGCTGAAAGCAATTTGTTTAAGACCAATGGGGGTTAGTTCGATAAATACAAAAAAAAGAAGTGGCATTCCTAGTGTAGTAAGGCATGGGGAGGCTGCCAGCTGTAACAAAGTAGCTACTGATAATTTTGTGACAGAACTTAAAGAATACAAAGAGGCTTGAGGGATTTGTTCCCCAGTAAGTGTTCAGTTGCAATGAGACAGGCCTCTTCTGGGAGAAAATGCCGAAGAGGAACTGCATCACACAAGGGAAGTTCTTGCCAGGATACAAGCCAATGAAGGACAGGCTGACATTATTGGCGTAGGAATACATGTGGGGACTTTAAATTGAAGCCCTTACTCCTCTACCCTTTTGAAAATATGCGAGTTTTCAAGAAAAATGTCATGAAATAACAAAGTGAATGTGATGTAGAAGGCTAATAGCAAAGCTCGCGTAACCAGGCAGTATTTTATTGAGTGGATTCGTGAAGTGTTTGCTGCAAGTGTGAAGTACCCCTGGGAAAAACAGTTGCCACTCAGGGCACTTCTTGTAGTGGACGATGCTCCTGCCCCAGCCCCCAGGCTTGGAGGCTGAGCTGGTGGAGGAGTGCAGCTTCATCACCTAACACAACTCTTCTCAGCCAGTCCATGGACCAGCAGATCATTTCTAATTTTAACGAACTCTACACACATACACTGTTTCAGAGGTGTTTTGAGGTGACATCTGAAACTAATTTAACCCTTAGGAATTCTGGAAGGAATATTTTAATATCCTCACTTGCTTGAGGCTTATAGACAAAGCTTGGGAGGAAGTATCTTCCATAACTATGCAGTCAACCTGGAATATTTTAAAACATAATGTCTGAGTCTGTTGATAAAAGAATTTGAGGGCCGGGGGGATGAGCCTGTGTCCGTTGAGGAGGATATTTTGTCTCTGGGCAAGTCCATGGGCTTGGAGGTGGATGATGATGATGTGGAGGAGTAGACCGAGGGCCACCGCACTGAGGAACTCCAAGGCTTTCAGAGACAGCAGCAACAGATGGCAGCTGAAAATCTCTCTTCAGAGGAGGAGGAGGGAAGAAGGATAATCTTACTTCACTAGCCAAGGAAATGCTTGGGAAGTGGGGAGAAATGCAAAGTTTTATTGCGAAATATCACCCTGACAAAAAGCAAACGGTGTGATAAACTTGTTCAGTAACAATACAGTGTTTCACATTAGGCAAGGGTTAAAATGCAGGGAAAAACAAACATCATTGGATAGGTTTTTAGTGAGAAAGACCCAATGAGCCTGAAGCAAGTTCTAGTGGAACAAAGAGGCAAAAGAGAGAAAGAACTCCAGAAGATCGGCTACCTGATATTTTTATGGAAGGGGCCTCCCCTTCCAAACAATAACATTCCTCCATCCTTCCATCCCTCCTCTTCACATTGAGTCATCAGGAGCTCTCAGCTTCTCAACTAGAAGGTACTAAAAGGTACCTTCTAGTGTGTACGTAAATTTTAATTTTCTATGGTACATTTCTTTTTTGTTAGTTTCATTTACATTTCATGTTCTTTTAAAAAAATGTTTACAGAATAGAAAGTTCATTGGGCATGTACTGTATATAAAAAAGGTTAAAGCAGGGATAATTTGGGGGTCTGGAAGGGATTAATTCAATTTACGTTATTTCTAATGGGAAAAAATGATTCAGTTTTCGAACAAATCATGTCTCGAACAGCCATGCGGAATGAATTAAGTTCGAGAACTGAGGTTCCACTGTAGAAAATAGGGAAATTATGTCTCCAAATGACCCAACTGGGAAGAAGATGGAAGGACATCAGCATTCAAAGGAAAAAAAAGACTTGGTGAGCACATCCCACAATGTGCTTCTGCATCCAAAATGTTTTGTATCTGTGGATGAGAAATGGATGGTGGTAAAGGATGTTCTCATGCGAGCATTTTAATTATTTCACACCAACTCAATATAACTGATCTCTATGATACATGATTTCCTAACAATTCAACTTTTAAAAGTCAGCATTTCAGTAAGTACATCAGAGGAAGCACTTCCAAAATTTCTTCAGTGTAGATATTCCTAAAAAAAAGTCCTCCTGTATTTGTTACTTTGCCATCAGTTGACACATCTTGAAATGACTACCATTATAATGGCTTACTCCCAAAGGGACATTTGGTTTATTCATTTGGATTTTTAAGAAATATTTTTCTCCACTTGCCTTAAACATTTGGCTTCCCACTACTGTACTGCAAGTTTATTTCCTGAAGAAAACTGAATATATCTGTTATATGGACATATATTTTCATTAAAGTATAAAAAGTTACATAAAACTTAGGCAAGAAACAGAATTCTCACTTTAAAATATCATGTAATAAGGTGATATTTTAAGTATGTATGTAGGTAGATGATGTTTATTTATGTCTGTAAACTAGGACAGGAAATGTTATCAATTGAAGTTATATAATCTTGACCCCAACCCAACTAAGCCTTTTGGTTAAAATTGTAGTAACTGACTTCACAGTTAAGGTGGTGGAGAAACCTTCACATTTTTCTTTGGGAATGGAAAAAAATGCATGCTTCTTTTCCTCCATAGTCTTTAGAAATTATTTTGCCATGGTTCCGATAAGAATAAACTTTCATTATCATTATTGGAGTTTTCCTGTTTGAAGGCTCATCTTCAAATAGATTGCTTTTTCAAGGGAGAGAAGGGATCAGAAAAGATCAATCTTTAAATTTTAAAAATGAGAATCTACTTGAATGAATTAAAAAAAAAAATTTTAAAGAAGTATTGTGTAGGATTTACTACATGCCAGCTACTGTTTTGAGAACATTACAAACATAATGTAACTTAATTCTTATACTATCTCTATGGCATCCTCATTTAAACTGAGGCAGAGAGAGATAAAATAACTTGTTTAGAGTCACACAGCTAGGAAGTGGCAGAGCTGAGATTGGAACCCAGGCAGCTCACATTCTCCGGCTCTCGACTGTTTTCTTTAATGACATGCCTAAACTGCTGTGGAGACCATAATTCTCATAAAAGTTGAGCACCCCAGACTGTACATTGGTGAAGATATGCCAGACTTGAAGAGGAAATTGGACAAACTTTCTTATATGTAATTTCTGTATATAAGAAAACACAGAAGAGGACATTAAAAATGTCCTTACGTAGATTTTGCTTGAATCCAAGTTAACATGTCCTAGAAGTTAGGTTCTTTATTAAGGCTGGTACACTTCTTCCTGTTAGGTTTGGATGTGACCACTTCTTGAGGCAGGAGGTAGATAAGATGATTCATTAGTATTAATGCTAACCTTTGGGTTTTTTAATAGATGCCATCTTGGTGTGTTCAGGTTTGAGTCTGGACCCCACTTTCTTTCTCTAATACTTTGTGTCTACTTGGACTTTTGGACCGGAAATATTACTCTAAATAATTCACATAAATGTTTTTATTCTGATGAAATGTTTAGATTGTTTTATAAAAGAGCTGAGTTTGATTTTTTCTTTCCTTAAACTTTGTAATTCCCTGAATAAAACTCCTTTAGACTCCCTAAGACTAAATGATTTGGAATAAATTTTTTTATTTCCTATAAATATCTTTTTTCCTGTGATATTATATATACACACATATACATTATAAACCTTATACACACACATATACATATACAGAGAGAGACACAAGA
This sequence comes from Pteronotus mesoamericanus, assembly GCF_021234165.1. NCBI lineage: Eukaryota > Metazoa > Chordata > Mammalia > Chiroptera > Mormoopidae > Pteronotus > Pteronotus mesoamericanus. Next base: position 26,636,435 of record NW_026555105.1, on the reverse strand, counting down.
GAGGAAAAAAGAGAACACATGTGAATGATTTGTTGATAGGCTTCTTTTCTCTACATAACATAGTTCCTGACAGAATAATATGGTTCTCAAGATCCAACTGCATTTGCAGCAATGTCTGTACACTGTAAAATAATTGAACTGCAATTGGTGGTGGTAGTTCTGTCTGTGTTTATAATAAATACATTTAGGCTGTATTACATCTGGCAAAAATGCAAGCTGCTGGCTGGTGACTTGAGTGTTTTTTGCTCTATCAGGAGGCAATTTATCAAGGAAACACCTCTACCAGTTGATCAAAATAAAGGGAAAACTTAAATGACTTTCATAATTCTAGGCTTTTAAAAATGGATTAAATATTTCTACTCAATATTGTAAACACTTATTAATTAAATGAATGGAGATTATTAGTTGAGGTTAATTTTAAGGGCTAATATTCAGTGTTTTCTCCCCCCAAACCCTCCAAATCCAATACAATATTTATTATCTAGGACTTACTTTAATGGTTGCATACTTTTATAAAATTGTTCTAAGGGTCCTATTGCTGTGTTGCATAAGCATAGCATAGGTATAGCTTATGCATGACTTAAAGTCTTTCAAATTTATTGGGACTTGTCTCTGATTCAGCATATGGTCTATCTTCATTAATGTGCCATTTACACTAAAATAAAAAGCATATTCTTGCTGGACAGAGTGTTTTTTAAATATCAATTTAGTTACCCTAATTGCAAATGTTCATATCTGCAATATTCTTACCATTTTCTGTAAGTTTTTCTTTGGACAATTACTAATATTTGTGGGTTAGTTTTATTTTTCTTTTAGTTCTCTTAATTTTTGCTTCTTGCATTTGGAGCTCTGTAATTGGGTTATCGAACTTTAGGTCCTGCCTAATTTTAGCCTAATGAGTAAGTTTCATATTCCATTTTATCTTCACTATTGGCTTATTTGCTACACATTTTTGTTATATTTTTGAATAATGGTTTTCTAGGGTGTACAACATGCAGCCTTACTTAAGTCTACCTACAAATTACATTATATTGTATGACTTCAAGTAATGTAAGAATCTTATAACAACTTCCATTCCTCCTCCCCTGTTCTTTACGTGACTAGACATACATTTTAATTCTAAAGATATTTTAAACTCCACAATGGATTGTTACTACTTCTCCTTAAACTAGAGGAGGGGTCAGCATTTATTTTTTCCTGAAGAACTAGATAGTAAATATTTTAGGCAGTGAAGGCCATAATGTCCCTATCAAATTTCAAAACTACTGAATTCTGCCATTGTCATATGAAAGCAGTCATATATAATATATAAACAAATGAATTTGGCTATGTTTCAATAAAACTTTATTTACAAAAAGAGTCAGGAGTTGGTATTTAGCCTGTGGCCATAGATTGCTGACCCCTGCTTTAAGCAATCAGTGCTTTCTTACTGATGTTAAAACACAAAGAAATAGATATTTACTCTTTTTGCTTACTTCATTTCTTTGACTGGATTTTAGATACTAACTGATGTGATTATCCTTCTGCCTGAAGAATATCCTTTAATCAATCTTAGCAGGCAGTTTTATTATAAAACAAAACAAACAAACAAAAACAAGATAGAAACAAATTTCTCAGCACTCATATGTTGAAAACAGCTTTTTAAAAAAATTTTTATTTTAAAAAGACACCTGCAAGGAGTAAAGATATTTTTACATAGTAGAAAAAATTTTTTCTTTCAATGTTTTAAAGATTCTTTTGTGTGCTGGTTTGCATTATATCTGATAAAATTATGGGAAATTCTAACTTTTGTTTCCCTATAAACACTGTCCTTTTCCTCCTCACCCACTCCTCCTCACCTCTGTCTGCTTTAAGATTTCCTCCTTGTCACTGGCTTTCAGAAATTTGATTATCATGTTTCTTGATATAGTTTATCCTGTTTGGTTCATTGTCTTCTTGGATTTATGAGTTTATCCTTTTTATCAAACTTAGACAATTATCAGCTAATTTTTTTCCTGTCTGTCCACTTTCTTAAATAATCCTGAATTCTATGGTAGGCTGAACAATGACCCCCGCCCCCGACGCCCAGGCTGCTAAGATGTCCATGCCCTAATACTTGGAACCTGGTGTGTGTCACTGTAAGGTCACATTGAACCTCATATTTGCCAATGTAATTAGGTTAAGGATTTTAGATGGGAAATGGCTCCGGATTATCTAGATAGGTCTAGTAAAATAACAAAGATTCATGTAAGAGGGAGAAAGGAGAGTCAGAATGAAAAGGCGGTGTGATAACGGGAGCAGAAGTTGGAGTGATAAACTTGAAGAAAGGAGATTGGACACAAGCCAGGGGATGCAGGTGGTCTACAGAAGCTGGAAAAGACAAGGAAATGGATTCCCCTCTAGTCTCCAAAAAGGCATGCAGCTCTGCATCCACCTTGCCTTTTTATAGCCCATACCACCAACGTTTGACTTCTGACCTCTAAAACTATGATATTAATTTTAAGCCACTAAGTTTAATTTTTTACAGCAACAAAAGGAAACAAATACAACTCCAACTGTACGTATATTAGAGTTCTTGAAATTGTCTTATACGTCACTGAGGCTCTGTTCATTTTGTTTGTTTGTTTGTTTTTTGCTTTTTTTTTTTTTAAAAATTTTAGGTGGCTTCTATTGATACAGAGAGATCTGATCAGATCACTGGGAAGGAGGTGGGAGGGACCATAGGTGGAGGTTGCCCAGGGCAATGGTAAACTGTCTAGGATGGGATAGGCTGAGAAGCTGAATGCCTCCAGAGCGCATGGAATTATGGGCCATAGATTTAAAGCAAAAAGAAGGTAGAGACTGGCTTTCCAGCTCTTCTTCTTTAAGGATGCCTGGATAATCCTGTTGCAGTTGCCTGCATTTCCCAGCAGATGGTATTTTTGATAGGAAGGAACTCTGGGCACAGCTGGCTAGGATCAGGCTGGCCTACAAGAGGGTGGCAGGGTTATTCTTTGGGTGTTCTAAAGGGGACGAGCTCTGAGGCAGAAGCCTGCCATTCTTCCAAAATTGCTCTTGTATCTTGTATGTTGTTTCAGTTTGTAAACTAATCCTATAGAAATAAGATAGTTAAAAACTAAGAGGGGGAATGATAGGAGAACTCAGGTGTTAAAGGGTGTAGCCTTAATTGATAGGTTTAAATAAGTAGTCCCCAGTCTTTTTGGCACCAGGGACGGGTTTTGTGGAAGACAGTTTCTCCATGGTCATGGGGTCGGGGGTGGAGGAAAGGCGGAGCTCAGGTGATCTTGGGGTGGGGACAGGAGCCAGAGCTCAGGCTCTCACCCGCTGTTCATCTCCTGCTGTGGACAAGGAGGGCAGGGCAGAGAGAGGAGGCAGCAGAGCTCAGAGAAGCCTCACTGGTGCCCAGTTCCTAACAGGGGTTGGAGACCCCTGGTTTAGGTGATTAAAGCTGTAACTAAAGAGTTAAAGAGTTTAAAATTTCAGATATTCCATGCAACAATATTTTCACCAATATGTACCCTAGAGCAAGGGAAATAAAGACAGAATAAACAAATGGGACTGCATCAAATTAAAAAGTTTCTTAACTGCTAAAGATAACACCAACAAAATGAAAAGGGAACCAACTGTACAGGAAAATATATTTGCCAATGATACCTTGGACAAGGGTTAGATCTCCAATATATATCAAGAACTCCCACAATTCCACTCCAGGAAGACAAACAATCCAATTAAAAAATGGGCCAAGGACCTGAACAGACACTTCTCCAAGGAGGACATACAGAGGGCCCAGAGACATATGAAAGGATGCTCAGCATCACTACTCATCATAGCGATGCAAATTAAAACCATAATGAGGTACCATTTCACACCAGTCAGAATGCACATCATTAACAAATCCACAAACAACAGGTGCTGGCGAGGCTGTGGAGAAAAGGGAACCCTAGTCCACTGTTGGTGGGAATGTAGACTGGTGCAGCCACTCTGTAAAATAGTGTGACGTTTCTTCAAAAAGTGAAAAATGGAACTGTCTTTTGACCCAGTGATTCCACTGCTGGGATTATACCCTAAGAATCCTCAAACACCAACTCAAAAGAACCTATGCACCCCAATGTTCATAGCAGCATTATTTACAGTAGCCAAGCACTGGAAACAGCCTAAATGCCCTTGACTAAATGAGTGGATAAAAAAAAAACAACTATGGTACATTTACACAATGGAATACTATGCAGCAGAAAGAGAGAAGGAGCTCCTACCCTTCATGATAGCATGGATGGAACTGGAGAGCATTATGCTAAGTGAAATAAGCCAGGCGGTGAAAGACAAATACCATGTGATCTCACCTATAAGTGGAACCTAATCAACAAGTGAGAAAAACAGAACCAGAGACATGGAAATAAAGAACAAACTGACAGTGACCAGAGGGGAGGGGAGAGGGGGAAAATGGGGGGAAGAAAGGGAAGGGTCAAGTTAAGGAGCACATATAAAGGACCCACAGACAAGGACAATGAGGGGGAGGATTGAATATGGGGAGGTGAGGGAAGAGCAGGGGATAGGAGAGTTATGGGGGAAAAAGGGGTACAACTGTAATTGAACAATAAAAAATTAAAAAAAAAGAGTTTAGCCTTAATTGATAAGCTTAAATGATTGAAGCTGTAACTAGAGTGGGAGTTCAGCCTTAAATGATAGGTTTAAGTGATTAAAGCTGTAACTAGAGTTAAAGATTTTAGCCTTAATTGATAGGCTTAAATTACTAAAGCATGTGGAAAGCTGTTATTCCAAAATTGTGTAGCTTTTGAATAAAGTCTCCTCTCCTTTATCATCAAATTTTGCCTCTGGAATTTGGCTTAGAGGGTGGCGGAGGGCAGCAGGACCCCACTTGCCATTTGGTAACACTATGACTATGTCTTAAAGTTCACTATCATTTGCAGTGTCTAATTTCTGTTAAACTCACTTTGTGATTTTTAAAAGGTGGCCATTTGTAGAAGTTTTATTTAGTTTGTTTTCATAGTTTCTGTTTCTTTCAACCTGATATTCATCTTTTCCTTGAGATCTTTGAGCTTATTTATAATAGCTTTTTAAAAACCTTTGTCTCTTAATACTGACATCTTTATTTCTACTATTTCTATTAACAGATTTTGTCTTCTAGTTATGTGTTATAGTTTACTGCTTCTTTTTATGTCACATCATTTTGATTTAATCATAGACTTTGAGGATGTAATTATTTTGAGTCTGGTTTTTATTGTTTACCTTGAAATTGTTGGACTTTGTTTTGGCAGGAAGTTAAGTAACTTGTAAGTCAATTCACTTCTCTCCATACTTGTTTTTAAGTTTGTTAAAGCATGTCTATACTATCGTTTATCATAGTGCTGCTTTAGCCTTCCTACTAAGGTTAACTCTTCTAGGCTCTCTACTGAATGTTTTCTGTATTCATTGAGGTCACTGCACTTCTGCTGGATAGAATTTAAATATTCACCATCCTTGTCTGTACTGTTGGGATTGTTCCAGTTAAATCTTCCTGATAATTCTTTCCTCAGCATCAGGACATTTCACCCTATTCACTTGGGTCTTAGTATTTAGAAACAGGCTAAAAAAGACCCTATATATTGATTTCTGAAACTCTAAGTGCAGCTTTTTCATCTGCAGTATTCTGCCCCACGGAATCAAGGGGCTTCATATTCTGAAATCTGATCTCTTCTCTTCTCAGTAGTACCTGCTAGGTCTCCTTGAACTTGCCCTTGCTGTGCCTCAGTCTGTGGTAAGCCTTCAAGAGAAAACAACAACAACAACAACCTCCCCCCCCCATACCCTCCTGCCGAAAACAAAATACATGGATCATAGGACTCATTTGTTTTTACCTTCCATCTTATATCACAGTCTTGCACAGAGTTATTCAGTGTCCCTATGTATGTCTTTCATATTCAGTGTCTTTCATGTATGTTGTCTTTCATATTCTAGTTGTTTCTACAAGGAGGACAGGTTCAGTTCCAGTTACTCTAACATGGCAAGGCAAAATCTCTGTATTCTAACTAGTGATTTTTATATTAGATTCTTCCCAGAAAGATTTGTATTGATTAAGATTAATTTGCAAATTGTGTCATAATTAGTGAATTTCTCAATGCTTCTGTTTTCCATGTGAGTGTAAATTTTCTAAGAATGTTTACATCTGTTTAATAAGGTGTGAAGGGTTTTTTTTTCTCAGTGAGTTATTTCAATTTTTGGCTCAATAATTTCCACCAATCTGTGTATAAATTTGCAACTCAAATACTTGAAAACAAAAAATAAATATTGGTCAACTTTTATGCTGTTTTAACAAGGTGTTTATCCTTGGTGCAAGGGGGAATATCTTTAAAGGAAGTGGAGGAATAAGGATTTTTGGTAATATTATTCAAATCATGGCCACTCAATGAAATTGTTATGTTTTCCCCCCAAAGACAGGTTGGTTCTTCTTTAATCTTCTTATTTCACTCTTGATAAGAAATAGTTTAAACATGAAATTTCTATCCTGCTGTTCCATGTAAATAAGTTTCTTGGAGTCACATATTGGCTATGTATAAGCGTCACATACTTATTTTTCTGTTCACTGAATGATCTGTTGGTTAATCTGGGTCCCAGTTTTTGCATGACCTATAAAATTGTCTTTTCCAACTTCTTGGTGGCAGCAGCTTGCAACCTTGATGATGTTTTATGTGGCCTGCCCTTTGCCTTGGCTAAGCTGAGATCACAGGTCCATCATCGGAAGCACACCAAATGTGGTCTAACCACGGAAGAAACTTCCAAGACAAAATCGTAAATAGAGATGCTTTATTTTAGAATGCCAAAATATCTGTACCATCTGTGAATACAGAATTTGCCAAACAAAAATGAGTGGGAAATGTATGGTTTTCCTTTTGAACTTCCATATTAAAGTGGACCCAATATTGAGGTTATTTAACCACAAAATATATTTTTCAAAATAACGTTAATTCTAATTATGCTGGCCTTCCATATACTATTTTCTTCTGTGATTACCACATAAACACTTTTGTGGCTTCATTTTGTATACCATAACTAAAACAGATTCTTAAACATCTTCCAAGCAAGGAATAGTAATAAGAATAGTTATGAGTATGGTGGTTATTTACTGTGCATGTCTTTTATATTTTATTGAATGGTGAGATTATTAGAGGCTTACCAATATAATTAACAGCTCATTCCATCAGTGTTAAATAGGAATTATAAAAAAAAATTAATAGCCCTTTTAAAAATGATGGCTTGATAAATGACCTCTTGGTTGGATTTAGTCAAGAAGTACTTGAAATAATCTGAGGCAAGGAGAAGGAGGACTTGTAGGAGGAATAACTTCTACTTACATATTTCATCATAGCTTTTTCTATCTGAACAGAGGGAAGGACATGGTTAGAAAGCCTGAAAATTTTCGAGCTCTTTAGCTTCAGGTATTTTAAGTGTCATTTAAAGTTAAATATAAATGGATGAGATAGTGATATTTAAAAATGTGTAGAGTAATGCACCTTATAACTATGCTATAATATATGTGCAAGTCCTTGCAATGAAGAGAAAAGTAAATAAACTGCCGTTTAGAAAACATTCCCTGGTCAATTTGAACTCCTAAATTAAAATAGTTCAGTTGAGAATCAAAGAGACTTAACTGACATATATAGAATCTTACATCCCAAAGAAGAAAAATACACATTCTTTTCAAATGCTCATGGCAGTTTTTCAAAGATAGACCACATGATAGGACACAAAGCAAGCCTCAGTAAATTCAGGAAAATTGAAATAATACCAAACTTTTTCTCAGACCACAAGGCCTTGAAACTCGAAATCAAACTCAAAGAGAAACTTCAAAAACTTGGAAACTCATGGAGACTGAACAGTACACTTTTAAACAATGAATGGGTCAATAATGAGATAAGAGAAGAAATCAAAAAATTTCTGGAAACAAATGAAAATGAACAGACAACTGTCCAAAACCTATGGGACACAGCAAAGGCGGTCCTGAGAGGGAAGTTCATAGCAATACAGGCTTACCTTAAAAAGATAGAAACATTTCAAATAAAAGACCTAACACTACAACTTGAAGAACTGGAGAAACAACAACAAATAAATCCCAGAGCAAGTAGAAGGAAGGAAATAGTCAAGATTAGAGCAGAACTGAATGACATAGAGACAAAAAGAACAATTCAGAGGATCAACCAATCCAGAAGCTGGTTCTTTGAAAAGATTCATAAAGTGGACAAACCTTTAAGCAGACTCATCAAGAATAAAAGGGAGAGGACCCAAATTAATAATATCAGAAATGAAAGAGGAGAAATAACAACTGATACCACAGAAATACAAATGATCATCAGAAACTATTATGAACAATTATATGCCAAGAAATTTGAAAATCTGGATGAAATGGACAAATTTTTAGAAAAGTATAATCTTCCAACACTGAAGGAGGAAGAAACAGAAAGCTTGAACAGACCGATAACAGTTGGGGAAATTGAAGCAGTAATCAAGAAACTCCCAGCACACAAAAGTCCAGGGCCAGACGGTTTCCCAGGAGAATTTTACAAAACATTTAAGGAAGAGCTAACCCCTGTCCTTCTCAGACTATTCCAAAAAATCCAAGAGGAGGGAAGACTGCCAGACTCCTTCTATGAGGCCAGCATCACCCTGATCCCCAAACCAGATAAAGACCCTACAAAGAAAGAAAACTACAGGCCAATTTCGCTGATGAACATGGATGCTAAAATCCTCAACAAAATATTGGCAAACCGCATCCAGCAATACATTCAAAAGATTATCCATCACGATCAAGTGGGATTCATCCCAGGGATGCAGGGATGGTTCAATATACGCAAATCAGTAAACGTGATACACCACATAAATCAAAGAAAAGACAAAAACCACATGATCATCTCGATAGATGCAGAAAAAGCATTTGACAAGGTACAGCACCCATTTATGATCAAAACACTCAGCAAAATGGGAATCAATGGGGCATTCCTCAACGTAATAAAGGCCATATATGAAAAACCTACAGCCAATATCATACTCAACGGGCAAAAACTGAAAGCTTTCCCACTAAGATCGGGAACACGCCAAGGATGTCCGCTCTCACCGCTTCTTTTCAACATCGTATTGGAAGTCCTAGCCACAGCGGTCAGACAAGAGAAAGAGATAAAAGGCATCCAAATAGGAAAGGAGGAAGTAAAACTATCATTGTTTGCAGATGACATGATAGTGTACATAGAGAACCCTGTAGACTCTACCAAAAAACTCCTCAACCTAATAAGTGAATTTGGCAAAACAGCAGGATACAAAGTCAACATTCAGAAATCAAAGGCGTTTTTGTACACCAGCAATGCAATAGAAGAAGAAGAAATCAGAAAAAATATACCATTCGATATAGCACGAAAAAAGATAAAGTACCTAGGGATAAATTTAACCAAAGACACAAAAGACCTGTATACAGAAAACTATACAACATTGAAAAAAGAAATTAAGGAAGACACAAATAAATGGAAGCATATACCGTGCTCATGGATTGGAAGAATTAATATCCTTAAAATGTCCATACTACCAAAAGCAATTTATAGATTCAACGCAATCCCTATTAAGATACCAATGACGTATTTCACAGAAATAGAACAGACATTTCAAAAATTTATATGGAACCATAAACGACCTCGAATAGCTGCAGCAATTTTGAGAAAGAAACACAAAGTAGGAGGGATCACAATACCGGACATCAAACTCTACTACAAAGCCACTATACTCAAAACAATTTGGTACTGGCACAAGAACAGACCCATAGACCAGTGGAACAGAATAGAAAGTCCAGAAATAAGCCCAGGTCTCTATGGACATCTAATATTTGACAAAGGGGGCAGAAACATAAAATGGAGCAATAACAGCCTCTTCAACAAATGGTGTTGGGAGAGCTGGATGGCTACATGCAAAAAATTGAAATTGGATCATCAGCTGACACCATACACAAAAATAAACTCAAGATGGATAAAAGACTTAAATATAAGTCGCAACACCATCAAAGTCCTCGAGGAGAACATTGGCAGGAAACTCTCAGATATCCCACGCAGCAATTTTTTCACTGATATGTCTCCTAAAGCAAGGGACATAAAGGAAAGAATAAACAAGTGGGACCTCATCAAAATAAGAAGCTTCTGCACGGCTAAAGAAAACATCAGCAAAATGAAAAGGGAGCCAACCATTTGGGAAAATATATTTGCTAATGATACATCAGATAGAGGTTTGATCTCCAAGATATACAAAGAACTCACTCGACTTGACTCCAAGAAGACAAACGATCCAATCAAAAAATGGGCAAAGGACCTGGGCAGATGCTTTTCTAAGGAGGAGATACAGAGGGCCCAGAGGCATTTGAAAGGATGCTCTGCATCACTAGCCATTAGAGAAATGCAGATCAAAACCACCATGAGGTACCACCTCACACCGGTCAGAATGGCCATCATAAACAGATCCACAAACAACAGGTGCTGGCGAGGCTGTGGAGAAAAGGGAACTCTAGTCCACTGTTGGTGGGAATGCAGACTGGTGCAGCCACTATGGAAAGCAGTGTGGAATTTCCTCAGAAAGCTGAAAATGGAACTGCCTTTTGAGCCAGCGATTCCCCTGCTGGGACTATACCCTGAGAACACCAAAACGCCAATACAAAAGAACCTATGCACCCCAATGTTCATAGCAGCACAATTTACAATAGCCAAGTGTTGGAAGCAACCTAAATGCCCATCAGTAGATGATTGGATCAAAAAATTATGGTACATATACACAATGGAATACTACGCAGCAGAAAGAAAAAAAGAAGTACTAAACTTTGCGACAGCATGGATGGAACTGGAGAGCATCATGCTAAGCGAAATAAGCCAGGGGGCGAAAGACAAATACCATATGATCTCACCTATAAGCGGAACCTAACCAACAATGCAAAGAAGCAAGGCAAATATGGCCAGCAACACTGAAAGGAAAAGAAATCAACAGAGACAAGAGGGAAGGGGGGGGCAGGGAAAGGGAAGGGAAGGGGAAAGTCAAGGAACATATAGCAAGGACTCATGGACAAAACCAAAGGGGAAGAGCTGAGGGAGGGAAGGTGGGAGGGGGCAAGGGAAAGGGGGGGGAAGGCAGAGACAAATGTATTTAAAAAGTAAATAAATTAATAAAAAAAAAATATATAAAAAAAAAAAAAAATAGTTCAGTTGATGCATTGTATTTCATCATATTTAATTTAATTATTTTACTAGATAAAAATATAGACAATATACATGATACAATATGAAAAATAGTCTTCCTGTAGTTATTAATACTATTTGCTCTAATAAACAATTCTCACATTACAAGGGCTATTACAACAAACTATTTTGTTCTCACATCATAGAATACTGTGGGGTGTGTAGTTCTACTGGGCAGCCTTTTCTAAGTTCTAACTCAGAACTCCAGGATTTGAACTCCAGCAGAGTGTCTCTGCTTTCTCCTATGCTTCCCTAAAATCCTATGTGGTGATCTTCGTAACAGCCCTGCAAAGGTGGTGTCACTATCACCAGCTCACAGAGGAGTAGACCTGTAAGCATCCACTTTTACTTGGGACAGACATCAGCAAGGTGGTGAAGATGTCACTCACTTATATTTCCCTCCTCAACAACAATTTGGCATCCATCCATAGACCAAAAAAAAAAAAAAAAAAAAAAAAATGCCTTTGAGAGATCCAGTATCACATGTTAAGGGACCTAGGAAGAGTCTGTCCCACCGGTACTTTGTGTAATAGGTACACAGACCTCAAGTGGGCTATGGACATGGTGAACCAGTTCCAGCCACTCTCGGCCATGGTCCAGAGCCCATGGAGAACAACTGTCTTAGACAATCATCTGTGGGTGAGAGAGCCTTCGTGGAAGTCCAGGTTTCCAGCAGAGAAGCTCCAGCACACGACTGGAGTGAAAAAAATATATCTGAGCTGAATATGTTGGAGAGGGAAAGAGAAACAGTTTGACTTTACCTATATCACACCTTCCCCAAGGTGGCACTGCTCAGGGCCAAGAGAGAGCATCTTGGCTTGTGATTTCTCCCACGGTGATAAGTGAAAGCATGTGAGTGAGTGCATGGCTTCCCCAGCTGCGTGGGATGCTGCCAAAGAGGCTCATTTCTCCCTCGCCTCATGCAGAGTACTGAGTAGCGAGCTGCATGACTGAGGTGTAGGAAGAGGCTGGGAAAGCATCAGATAGGACTCTTGCAGGGACAGGGATCCTACTAAACAGGTCACAAACTCCATCAAGAAGCTCTCCAGCCATTGTGGACATTTTGCCCGTGGATACTCCAGTTCTTCCAAGGCACCCTTAGCCCTCTGCTTGCTTCACTGACATGCTCCTCGCACTCCCACCCCCCACGCTGTGCATGCTCCCAGTTTTGGCAGATGACTATTGAACATGTGCAGAAAGCTGACTCAGATGTGCAGGAGAGACCACAAACATGAGCTTTAGCACAGCCTCTGGGAATGCAAAAGGGAGGTTGTCAGCACCTGGCCTGGTATGTTGTAGGATCAAGAGAAAGCACACAAACTAAAGAATTCTACCACAGAGTGTGAAAGAAGTATAGAGTAGGCATATCTATAGAAGGCCTGAGAAAGCCTCAGGATACCTAGCAGGATTGACGGAAGTTATTTCTCTCCCAAAGGCAGTCAGTAAAGATCAGAAGAGGTGATTGCCACTGCAGATACCAAGAAAGCAAAGCCAGATTTTAAAGAACATGAAAAATCAGGGAAACATGGTACTGCAAAAGAAGCACAATAATCTTCTAGTTACAGACCCCAAAGACATGAGACCTGCAATTTACCTGATAAGAACTCAAAATGGCTGGTTTAAGGAAGCTCAGTGAACTACAAGAAAATCCTGAAGGACAATTCAACAAAATCAGGAAAACAATTCACAAGCAAAATTAGAAGTTTAACAAAAAAGTAGAAGTTACAAAAAAAGGAAAAGAAAAGAATAAAGAAAAATGACTCATAGAAATTCTGGATCTGAAGAATACAATGAGTGAAATGGAAATGTAGGCAAGTCCAAGGTGGGGTGGAACTGTTTCCAGGCCTGTAGCTGGGATCACAGTCACTAAGTCAGCCACTTGGGCATGGGCCTGGTTTCTCAAAATGGCCCTCCTCGGTCTTAGGTCCACTGGGGTTTCGCATTCTCCCACCTGGAATTCACAGCTTTCACAGAGACACATTTATCCATTGACAGCTGCCAAATTATTGTTGCTGAGAGGCAATATGAATGGGGGACCTCCTATTCCACCATTTGCTGTCATTTCTCAGTATTCCTTTTGTTCCATGATCATCCATCTGTGAGGTAGTCCAGAAAATGGAGTGTTAAACGTCCCCTTATTGCTAAATAGTTTGGTAACATAAATCTGGCCAAATAGCTGTTTGCACCAATTTGCTAGTCACAGCAGTTTTGGGCCTGTGAGAGCCACTAATGAGCTCTATCACAGTTTTCAGAAAGGAAATGCTTCTCTTTAAATGTCTTATAGTGAAACGAAGAGCCTGTCAGGCACACAAGTGAAGAAAGTCTCCAGTGATTTTCTGGTCTTCTCTCTCAATGGATGAGATTTTACTGACACAAAATTTTGATCAGAGGAGTGTGGAGAATGGATCTTAGGAAGAGTGAAACTGAGGATTGTCATCATATAGGGGAAAATCTTTTAAGGTAAATAACGCTTCCGAGTTCTCAAATAGAGATACATAGACAAAGACCTACTTCATCTAACATGGGATGAAGGAGTGATGCTTTTGTAACTGGACTGTGTAGGACCAAGGCTCCGATCCCCTTGTACTCTTTCAGCGCACTATATATGTGTGGTGGATCTGGACATGCTGTGCAGGCAGAAAATGGAGCTTGTTGGTATTATGCTAACTTAAAAATCGTGTGATGGATTAAAGATGGCTTTAAACTGTTTACTGTTTCTCCTGTTGTGAGGTGATACTAATTTTCTTCCCCCCTTGAATCTTGGCTGGACTTAGCAACATTACAGAAATTATGTTTGAAGCTTCTGAGGCTCAGACATAGGAAGCCTTGTGGCTTTCACCTGGGTCTGTTGGAATATTTTCTCTTGGGACACTCCCTCTCCAATGCAGCTGCCACACTTTGAGAATACCAGGCCACATGTGCAACCCATGTTGGGTACTCCAGTCAAACTTCCCAGCTGTCAACCCCAGCCCACAACGACTCTCACCACGAGGGTCAGCCATCTTAGACATCTGACCAGGAGGACTGGAGCCGCACTTGCCATCTGACCGCAACTGCCTGGGAGGCCTCAAATAACAGTTTCCCAGCTGAGCCCTGTCAACACACAGAATCATGAAAGATAATAATGAATTGTAGTTTAAGCCACTATGCTTTGGGATGGTTTGTTACCCAGCAACAGATGAGTGGAAAAAACAAAACCCTCAAAGAAATAGTTTCATTTTTGGAAAGCCTGGGAAAAATAACCAGGGATCATTTGTCCTATCACTGACTTGGAGAAAAAAAAGCTTTAGGATTTAACTTCAAATTAATATGTTTATCCAAAATATTTAGAAAAAAATGTTAATGATCAGTTTATGGACCCTCCAAATCAGGGCTATTCTTATCTTCAGAAAAATTTTGGCTTGGCAATTTTTCTTATGAACTTGTTTATGAGATAGGTTTTACAAATTCCTATTTTTCCCTGTCCTTCACCTTCTGAAGATGGACTCCATTGGCATCTAAGCATATGTGGCATATGTAGCAGTAGTCTAGAGCCTGGTGGCTGGACTGTGTTTGTACTCCATTTTCAGTAGAAACTAACATTCCATACTTTCCAATATTCAACATGCATATTAATCACTGGGGATTAGGTGAAAATGCAGATTCTTATTTGCAGATCTGGGGTGGTTTCTGAGAGATTATACTTCTAATATTTCCAGTTGACCGATGCTACTGGTCTACTTTGAAGAACACGGGTTTAGGGAACCCTAAAATTGAAGAGTAGAAATGTAATACAAATATGAGTTTTACTTTTGGAGGAAAAGTAACTCACCAGCAGGTTATGATTATCATAACTCAGATTCTATTGCATTACATTGATCACTACCAATAATCATTATAGCAAGTTCCTTAAATATCAAGGCTTATCATCATTACATACTAAAAAATAAGTCTACCCTCTGTTTGCAAATTCACTTTGCTCTTAAGATTGGAGATTACCTTAAATTTAGAGCTCTCTTCCCACCTACCATGCTTCCATTCTCCTGCATCTACTCTGTTCTGCAGATAGGTTTTAAAAACAGGAATGCATGAGATTGAATTAGTGTTTGTAAATTGCCCAGATGATCTTTAGAAAACTAGAGCACTGTTTATTACATAAAATATCTATATGTGCACAAGACACTTGTAGTACAGTTGACATGGTTTATGATTACAAATCAGTCTAGAGGGGCTGCTAACGTTGATGGTCTGTTTAAAATATAAAGTAACCAAACGAAAAGTACAAAATAAATGTACTATTGTGGAATTTCATCCCAAACTGTGTTGTTTGGTCTTCCTGAATATCCATCTCTCTACCATCTTGCTGTAACCAAATTTCCATTTTATTTTTTATCTATCAAAATGGCAAATATACATATTTTTAAATGATGATTAAAATATTTCAAAGAACTGGACATTCTCTAATCTTACAAATGGAAGTTCAAATTGGCTTAATATTTTGTTAGGAAGCATAGCAGTCTGAATCAAAACTTTAAGTATTGTTTTGCTTTATTTCTAAGACTTTAAGAAAACTATAACTGATATGGGCAAAGAATTGTCCAGAAGAATGGTCATAACACAGTTGAAAAATACTACATGAAAAATTCCAGAAATGACCAATTTATAAGTTTTCAATTGCATGCTGAGTAGCATGATTAAATCTCACACTGTCCCACCTAGATTCATCTCTTTGTCCAGTTTACCTACACTGTGTGCACTGTGTGCCAGGTAGCACTTAATTGCTTTCTTGGTTATGAGATCAACTGTCACGGTATTGCAGTTCTTGTGTTCAAGTAGCGCTTATTTTACTTAATAAATGGCCTCAAATAGCAAGAGTAGTGATGCTGGCCATTCAAATATGCCAGAAAGGAGTCATGTAGTACTTCTTTTAAGTGAAAAGGTATGTACATGTAGGAAAAAAACATGGTGTATATAGGATTTGGTATTATCTGCACTTTCATGCACCCATTGGGGACCTTGGAATGTACTCCCACAAATAAGAGAAGCTTCTGGGTTTAACAAGAGGAACTGCCTAGAGAGATTAAGGTACACCTATGTGCAAAGGAATAACAAAAAGTTGACGGGATGCATGGAAAACTATCCAAAGACCAAAATATATTTTCTTGTAAGAAAAAAGACATATTGCATGTATATGTATTAGTCAGGGTTTTCCAGGCAAACAGAACTAATAGAAGAGATAGATAGAATATAAGCATAGTTATAGGTAAAGATATAGACATAGATATATAGATATCATGTGGATATGGAGGTCAAGAAAGCCCACTGTCTGCCAAGTACAAGCTGGAAAACCAAGAAATACAGAAGTGTGTTCAGTATGAGTTCTGAGGGCCTGAGAATTAGGGATTAATGGTGTAAGTCCCAGTCTGAGTCTGACAGGCCTAGAGCCAGAAGTGCTGATGTCTGAGGTCAAGAAGAGATGGAAGTCTCACTCGTTTTCCACCTTTTTTGTTCTTTCCAGGCATTCAAATGGATTGGGATGATGTCTACCCTCATTAGTAAGAGTGAGCTTTACTCAATCAACCGATTCAAATGCTACTCTTTACTAGAACACCCTCACAGACACACCCAGAAGTAATGTTTTACCAGCTATTGAGGCATCCCTTAGCCCAGTCAAGCTGTCACATAAAATTAACCATAACAGCATATGAAATTTTTCCTGCTCATTTATTAAAATTTGCATGTAAACTTCATAAAAAATTACCAGTGATATATCTAATATACCAAGATATTTACAGAAATAGAATTTAAAAGATGTAACAGGTGATTTCATTTGCTTTCTTGTCCTTATGGACAGTCATGTGCTACATAAGGAAGTTTCAGTCAATGACAAATGACAGACTGAATATATAGGGTGGTCCAATAAAGTTGTAAAATAACTGAAAAAAATTCCTGTAGCCTACTAATGTTGCAGCTATTGTAACATTGTAGAGCAATGCATTACTCACCTGTTTGTGTGATGCTGGTGTAAATAAACCTACTGCACTGCCACTTGTATAAAAGTATAACACATACAATTAGGTACAGTACATAATACTTGGTAATGATGGCAACTATCTTACTGTTTTATGTATTTATTATGCTTTAAATACTTATTTTAAAGTATACTCTTTCTCTTTATTAGAAAAACTGTGCATTAAAATAGCTGACAGTGTTATGATGGCAGCAGCCTCACACATCTCATCTTTACTGTATCTCTTAATTGTGCCATTTTCTCTTGCATTGATTTAATCTCATGTTTTGTACAGTAACATGCTATACAGGCTTGTAGCCCAGGAGCAATAAGCTATGACTTATAGCCTGGGTGTGCAGTAGGCTATATCACCTAGATTTTTGCAAGTGTATTCTATGTTGTTCACACAAAGACAAAATCACCTAATGGTTCATTTCTTGGAACATATCTCCATCATTAACTGACTAACTCTAGAGTCTTACTCATGTAGAGTCAGTCATCATGACTGACTGACTGTAGAGCCTTACTCATTTTCAATGGGTAAATTTTTTTGGCAATCTTATTTAAAATATTTTGAAGCAGCTTTTAAACACTATTTTAGCATTAAAACATTTCTTTCACTTGATTTTCTGTTTTTCTTTTTCTCTTCTTAGCAAATTTGCTTTAAAAAAAAAAAACTCCAGTGTTAATAACACAATCTTAATGATCTCAAATAACTTTTTTAAGAAATTGGGAATGTAATTGTCCCATTCTTCTATGTCAGTTCTTCAGCCATGTTTTTTTCCTCAAATTTTTATTATTCTTTTATCTATTTATCACTCATTTAACAAAAATTGACACCTACTATGTGTTATGTACCATTCTTGGTCTAATTCTGTCATCACTATTCTTTTTATTTGCCTAACTAGTCATCTTTCTCTTATCTATCTGCTTATTCCACAAATGTTTTTCAACACCTACTATGTGTCACGCACTCTTCTAGGTTCTAAGGACACAGAAGTAGGGGAACCAATGGAAAAAATCTCTGTTCTCATGGAACTCACATTCTAACAGCTACAGAAAGAAAAGAAATCAAATAAATAATTAAATACATAGTGTTTCGGAATGAAATGCAATGGGGAGGGGACTCAATAGATCTGGGAGAGGGCAAGATTATAATATAAAAATAGGGGTATCAAGGAAGGCCTTTCTGAGAAGATGATTCTCACAAAGATTTGAAAGATGTGAGTGAGCAAAGGACTAGAAGAAAGAAAGAAGTCTTCATATGCTCATGGTTTTTAGTTATTTAAAATAATTCTTCTCAACACGAAAAATTCCAAATTTGCCAAATAATTGGACTTTTACTTTGATTATTGAAGTATTGGTTGAGAAAAGGATTATTTTTGAAAATAATCTTGAAATGAAAAAAAAATTGCAACTCTGAAATCTGATTTTTCTGAAGACATACTTCATCATAAAGGAATCCAGAGGCCTAAATTAATAGAAAGCACGTGTCCGAGACAGATATCCTTTCCCGAAGGCAACAACTGTGACCTTAACAGCACCTTAAACTCTTTGACAGTCATAATAAGGCAGAAAGACACTAAGTTAAATGATGGTGAATTAAGTCATTGAAAATAGGTGAAAAAAAAGATGAAAAAAAATAAGAAGTTCTTCATAAAGTCCCTTCTGAAATTTATGACCAAGAGATGGCAACTCATCTTTATGGCATCTCGCTTTAATAGATTATTAAGAAAAAAATTGCCTTCAATAGCTAAAAGTCCAGATGGGCTTCTGTTAAAATCCCCTACTGTGCATTCATTGCTGTAGATGGTTTCCTGTCAGAATACTGTGTAAATTAGGAGCTTGATGTTCTAAAACTGGGTTAAGTGGTCTGTTTCAGACAGGGAAAATTTATGGCTTGCAATACAAATGCTTAAGTAATCATAAAAATATTCCATTTTCTGAAGCTGATTTTACATTAACACTTGGCCTATCAGATAGCTCATCATGTCTTTCCTTGTAATCAGGAGGAAATGTGTTCTTTATCATAGAAAAGCATGGGGAAGTTTGTAATCTTTTTCACCAAAAGAATCTTGTAATGGGATGGGGAAGGAGGTTAAGAAAACAATAGATGTGTAAATGTCATTGGAGGGTATACATCTGTAAACCATTCCCTTCTGAAATGTTGGAAAGATTGCAGTATAAATAGTGCTCCATCACATGTTTTCCTTTTGTCTAGTTCTTCTGTTGTCTGGAGTCTCGTGAGATGAAATGCACACCCCGAAACAGCATCCCCTATGAACCACAGTGGGAGGATATTACACTATTTTGTGGCCTCGCTTGCTCTATTTTAGCCCCTGGTATTTTCTTCTGCAGGTGCCAGGTCTGGTTCAGGGATGAAGCTCAAAGTTAAAACTAAATCAATTGCATACACAGGTGGTTAGGCTAGAATGTGTTTGAATCTGAAAACCAGAAAAATGCTTACGTTAGAATGATTCCAGAAAGTAGTAGGAAAAATCTTCAGGGAGAAATGATGCCAGCATAAACAGTCGTGGGCTGCTTCAGGCGCAATTGACCCTTTCAGTGCTCACTCCTTTTACATATTTAGTTTGCTGGTTTTTGGTTTAGCACAAAGCAGAAGTGGAGTGCTTGAAGGTACAAAGGAGGGGCAGTTAGGCTGTGTAGGCATAGAAATCAAAACTGGCAAAAATTAATTCCATGTTCAAAATAAAATATATACAAATATATATACACACATTATACATAAGTATACAATGATAAGGTCCCATGCTTAATGGCTCTCTGGGTTAGGCAGGTTCCTCAGACCAGTGAGTGGAAGGCAGCGGCAGCGGTGCACCCTGTAGCAGACTCAAACACCCAGACATGACCAAAATACGTCAGCTACTACAAATTGGTAGCTTTATAGGACTGTGAATCCAGGATTGGCAGGTCTTTTAAAGAAGAAACCTGATATTTGATTCTGTGTGTTGTGTGTATGTGTAATTTTCTGTGATTCTGTTGCTTAATTTGACCCTCAGACAGCCAGATTGAGATCATACACCTATGACTGTATTCAAAGCTCTTAATGGTCTATATGTCTCATTCACAAAGCCCTGATTGATTAAGAGTTGAGTAGGCAAGCTCATAGTTCGAGCAAATATAGCACACTTTAGGGTGGGTTTTTGGTTTCTCAGTAAAAGTCCAGCTATCTTTCTGAAGAGAAGGAATATTTCTTTTTAATAGAATGAATACTCATATTAGTAATATTAATAATTAACTGTATACTTTTTAAAAGTTTCATGCTATACAAACTGAGCTAGCCAGGTGCTTAATTGTATACTTTTTTAAAACCACAGTTTTCTAGAAAGTACTTTTCTTGAAAAATTGCTATCCTAAACCTCAGAAATTTTTCTATTGAAGGTGCAATAAAATTCCAGCGGACCTTAATGTGGTAACCAGAGTGAAGTTTAAAAACAAGTATATTTGTGATAATTGTGTTAATCTTGAAGATGATAATAAATATGCTTGTTACTCATAAAGGATATGGTCACTAAGCTTCCAAGGATTTATTGGGTGAGGACAATTTAGACTCCCCAGAGGAAAGAGACATCTTGGTTTAGAAGAAGAATAGGGAGCTCCAACTAGGAAAAATGGTGGCAAACACTGGCTATGGAGCTGCAAAATTATTTTGATTCTTCTCTTTCTTTTTCTTCATCTCTCTGTCTCTCTGTCTCTCTGTCTCTCTGTCTCTCTCTCTCTCTCTCTCTCTCACACACACACACACACACACACACACACTTCTCTCACACGACATGCCTTTTGTGATTCCTATTCCATTTCAAGGATTCCTTTGGTATTTATTTCAGGAAAATTCTGCAAAGACAAATATATTCATGAAATGGGGGATGTATGGGGATTGTGCTTTTAATTGCAAAAGATAGAAACAATTCCCATAGTGTGTAGGAGTTGAACAGTAGAAGGTCCCAGTTCAAATAGATAGTTTCCAGAACATGGACTGATCAAACATCAGGACTGTGTTTAGAAGGCTGAGATATACTAATATAGTCCGAAGAAGAGCTGTCTCAAGTTGTAATTCTGAGAACCTAAATTCCATTTCCAGCTCTGTCATTAATTCTTGGGATTAGCTTATTCACATTTATTTTTTTAAAAAAGTCTATATCACACTTTAGAAGATCCTGAGTGGCCTGCCACATTTGCTTATCAAATTAATTTTAAAAGGGATATTGTTTGACGAGAGAACAGAATTATATAAGGAGTTGAACTAGATTTCTTTAAGAACATGTTTGCAAAGTCTAGGGTAAAAATTTTATTCTAACTTGACCCAGCATTAACAGTTACCTGGATTGAATTTTTAATCATCTGTTCAGCCTGGTGGATAAATAGCAAGGCAGCCCCCATGCTGATTTCTCTACCTTAACACAATTTTCCTTCTTATTCTCACATCACCTGAAAGTATCTTGGCAATTCTTTATTTTGTGGAATATTTTCTGACATCTATTTAGAGATCACCAAGAATATGTATGTAAGTGGAAAGAAATAATTGGCACATATGGAGAATGGAAAAGATAACTAGCAGAAATTCAAGACTATTTCCCATTTTGAAAAGATCACCTCTGCCATTAAATAGATTTCATCACATACTTCTGCATGATTTCTGCTGACTTGCTGTTTATGTTTGAGGAAATATTGGAAGAGTTACTACATTAGCTAGAAGGCCAATGGGCATAGGCCTCAGATTTCTATTATCTATAAATATTTATCAAGTACATGCTGTATGTAAGGCTCAGTGGAGAATATGACTATGGTAGGAGACACTGGAGTCACACTTCAAGCTCTGAAACTAGAGGGGGAGATTGAAGTAGCACTCACTAAATTCAGTCATGATAAGAAGGGCTGCCAGTGCTTTGGCAGTTGTAAAGTTAGGGACCTTACAAGAGTCCAGATGGGCTTTGTGATGGAGATAAAGGCCTTTGGAGATGACTGGGGAGGTGAATGTGGTAAACCGTTAGGGAAGAGTGGACTAATGAGCAATACTTCTCATACTGCAGAACAGCCTGGCAATGTCTGTCAAACATCAATGACCTATGTCACCTCAGCTCCAGCCACAGGTGCTATTTCTCCCTTCTCTGAGGTAACTCCTACACACTATGGGAATTGTTTCTATCTTTTGCAATTAAAAGTACAATCCCCATACATCCCCCATTTCATGAATATATTTGTCTTTGCAGAATTTTCCTGAAATAAATACCAAAGGAATCCTTGAAATGGAATAGGAATCACAAAAGGCATGTCGTGTGAGAGAAGTGTGTGTGTGTGTGTGTGTGTGTGAGAGAGAGAGAGAGAGAGAGAGACAGAGAGACAGAGAGACAGAGAGATGAAGAAAAAGAAAGAGAAGAATCAAAATAATTTTGCAGCTCCATAGCCAGTGTTTGCCACCATTTTTCCTAGCTGGAGCTCCCTTTATATTCTAATTATAGCACATAAACTTCAGATCTTTTCTGGAAGAGATTATCTAGTGCAAATAAGCCTGGGTTCAAATACATGTTTCCTTACTTATTAGGTTGTGTAACCTAAGGCAAGGTAATTAACATCTCTAAGACTCACATCAAAAGATAACTCAGAAAATTTTAATCATCTACATGCAAATGTACTCATAAGGGAAAATAGTTAATATATGGTCATTAATGAAAAGAGATAAATAAAAAGATTATGAGAGAAAGAAGAGAGGGGAAATGAAAAAATACAGTCTAGTAACAGTAAATCTTGCTGTAACAGTTTCATTAGTATCATTACAGTGATTGTTTGGCAGTCAGAAAAAAAGAGACCACAGTGGTCATGGGTGGTATGTCTTTGAGCAGGTTGTCCAAGTTCATTGATAGCCACAATTTCAGTTCTTGATGTATTCTCAACACTCATGCCATACCCACAACACCCTTGGGGACTAAGCTGTGATGCAGTACATGATGTACAATTTTTTGGTCTACCTTTCTAACTAACTTTTGTCTATCTTTCTACCTTAGTTAGCAAGGACCTGGACCATGTTTTGCATCATGGTTCCTTGCTCAATTTTCTGACCTCCAATGAAGTTAATAATATCACATCATTAGGTTTTTATGAAGGTTAAATGACATATTGTATGAAAAGTCTTGAAAATGATATTTGGCTCAAAATAAGCAGTGATTAAATGTTTTTTCATCAGCAGCAGCATCCTTATCATCATTATTACTACTGAACAACCCTGGTTTATAGAGCATAAAGGAATTATTTTAATTTTCCAAGATATGGGCACTATAACAGGAAATCTTCTGCTATAATGCCCATACCTTGGCTCCGGAATTATAAGCACCTGCCTGCTGCATCCTTCCCATGAAAGCCTAAACAAAAGGACATCAGGAAGAGAATCCCAAGTTTATCAAACCTCTTTAATAAAAACATTCTTCATTCAAGAAGCAGATCTCAAATCATCAATCTCCTGATCTTTAAAACAAATTCTTCATGGATCTAGCTCTAATTTCTATTCTCCCCTTTCTACTCTGTAATGGCATGAGATGTTTTCAAAGCATGTCTAAAGCATCTGGTCTGAAGTGCACATGTGATCCAAAAAGCCTACAACAGAATCCTCAAACAAGTCATTCAGGAATGAAATTGCATATCATGAGCAAGGAGCTCTAACTTTTTCCATCTTTTACCCCCAAATGAGATGACCCTCACCTGCCAGCTCTATTGCTAACTTCTCCAGTAGAATATGCAGTCTACCTGTGGCTAAAAGCCTTGACCACATCACAGGAGAAAATAGTTGGCCCTAGAGTGTTTATCTTTCTTGATTGCCACTTACTTTATTACAGTCAGAAGAACAGAACAGACAAAATAGGTTTGAAAGACTACTATGTTATAAATACATTTTCCTTTCAAATCCCTTGTTTGTGTGTTGTTTTGATTCTGGTTTCTGGCTTTGTCTTAATGTCTCTTGGAAAAGTTACTACTCTTGTCCTGAAAGAATCAATGAAATTCTCTTCAGTTTTCTAAATCTACCCTATTTCTTTCTCACCCTTCCCTTCTTTTCTGGTCCTTTCCCTTCTGTTCCTCTCCCCTCCCATTTCCCTTCCCTCTCCCCAAACCAGCTTAATTCTAGAGCTGAACATTTAAAAAGGATTCCTGTAGGACACCACTAGTTCTAATGAATAGTTATGGCAAATGCTTTTCTTTCCTTGGGCACAGTTCAAAGTTTCATTTATACTGCTGATTACCCTGGGACTCTGCTTCTGATTTCTTCTGGAGAAAAGCCATACAAAGGGGCTTTTGTTTGATCTCAAGTGCTTGCTTATCTGACAGTTCTCCAGCAGTAAAGAAAGCAAAGTACTTACTGCAACCTGTTTCTCTTCTCTCCCTATTGTGTCATAAGATAGATAGCATTGATTCAGTTACAGAGGCATGTAGAAAAGAGTCAGAGGTACAAGCAAGACTGCATGGTTAACATTTATAAACACTGACTATCTGCCAGAAAAACAAAAGTTATATGTACATTAATTTATTTAAGACTCATACCAGCTCCATTTTACAGGGCACAAATTTTATACCTAGAAGTTTTTATACCTAGAAATATCTTTCTGAAAAGTAAATTTGCAAGTTTATGCTCCTTGAAATATTGCATCTTGTATCTTGCTTTTATTTTTTTTTAAGGTACCAATGTAGTCATCAGCTGAGGAAATCTTTAAAGAATGAATTTACTTGGAGATTGACATAATCTGAATATATTTTTATTAACTAACAATTCCAGGTATTTTGTCATCTCAAACCCTTATTTGAAACTGAGACATTTAATAAAGCTGGGGAGATGAATTGAGTTTCTAAGTACTAATTGAGGATTTCATTATGCTGATCATTTCTTCTTTTTTTCCTTCTTCATCTTCAGTAAGGATGCAGTAAAATGCTTATTCATTAACCCATTTCTGCAATTATCTCACTAGCTGAGGTTACTCTGCCTTCACAAGAATTTAATCCTTTCAGAATTTTGGGGCTCATCCTGGATCTTTAGGTTACCACTTTATTT
The DNA here is from genome assembly GCF_021234165.1 of Pteronotus mesoamericanus. NCBI lineage: Eukaryota > Metazoa > Chordata > Mammalia > Chiroptera > Mormoopidae > Pteronotus > Pteronotus mesoamericanus. The sequence goes on along the minus strand of NW_026555105.1, from coordinate 26,611,162 downwards.
ACTCCTTCTTGGCCTATTATTATCTTAAAAAATCATAGTATGGAGAGGCCATCAGTCTATAATAATGGAAACCTGCATTACCTTTGTTTTGTTGTTTCTATTCTTTTGAACCAAATCACAGGGGCTCAGTTTGCATATATGTTGATTAGACCTGGTGTCACTTACTCTGCTGACTTCACAGGATGATTTTGAGAATTAAATGTTCTAAACCATGTGCTTTGGGAGAAAGCACAAAGAGCTTCCCAGTACAGTGATTTTACTTTACTAAGGAGTCTACTTGTAGTCCTTTGACCACTTTCATTTTTCTAAGGCCATGTGTTTAAGATGGAATCAACAGAGACAACAAGAGTCACTTTCACTTAAGAGCATATTTACTCCATTCAAAGTCACCCAAAGAAGGCCCACATCAGACTCAAGTCAGAAATTAATGGGTAAGATTTACGAGGAAGTTTATTCTGATTATTCTGTGAAACCTAACAGGGCTATCGTTGGTACAACAGCTGCAAGGGGGATGGAATTTTTTTCCACAATAGTCAATATTGTTTTGATTTAAGAACATGGCAGACATAAATCTGGGCATTACAAGTTCAGAAGTAAGTTGACATTACTTACAGACATACCTTACATTGCTCTCTGTGTATGCTAAATGCAAGCTCTAGACCTTCATTAATCCAGATGAGCTTAGCAAATGACTGATGTCTGACCTGAATTTCTGCCCTTTGATGATTGAAGGCAGACACATTGATGTGTGTTTGTATATAAGCCACGCAGAGAAATGATGTTATAAATCCCAAGCAATAAAATATATTGCAAAAGGAATAGATCATAAAGTAAAGACAGGTTACAAATGCAATACATTTTTTTTCATGATATGTAAAACATCATGTTGCCCTGACATGATGTTTTAGTGTTTTGGATGTAACAGGCATCATGCTAAGAAATATATCAAATGGCCTCTTGCCTTTCTATAATATGCCAAATCTAAAGAGGCTTAGAGTCAGTAATTTAAAAGGGCCTTTTTATGTATTTGCATTGCTGCGCTTGTGTTTTGAGAAATAAAAATGTTCTGGACCATTGAGGGCAAGTACATTGATTGTGCAGTTCTGTGGGTGGAATGAGGCAGCTTATTCTCCAGGACCACTCCCAGCTGCCCTGCTCCGGATCAGTCTCCTCTCAAGTTCCAGATGCAGAGAGAATTTCTTTACTGGATTGTTTGCCAATACCTGAAAGTTAAGCATACAAAAACAGAACTGCCACTTCTACTTTTGTCTCCATTGCCAAACATAAACAATTATGGGAATCCAGCAATGTGTCAGATTCTGTATTCTGGTGCATATTAGAGTGCCTGTCAGGTGTAACAGAAGGAAATGTGTTGGGGTCAGATGTACTTACTCTGTTTGAATTTCCCAGACACATACTAATGTGACCACAATCAGAATGTCTTTCTCCTACTCCTTAGTCAAAAGTGGCAGCTGTCATTTGTGTTTTCAGGAGGTTTACAAGCTAGAGGGGACAGGCAAATTGACAAATAACTGTAATGCAAGGTTTTCATGATGCCATAAGAGATACAGAAAGATCTAGGGGTAAGAGATTGGATTAAGAAGAGCTTTATTGAGATGACCATGGTCTATCTGGAATGAGAGAGGTAATGAAAGATGAGATAGTTTCTGACTGGTGAATGTGGATGAAAGGGCATTCATTCCAAGTTGACTGACAGATACAGCAAATCTGGAAAGAAGATAGGTTTTTTGTTGTTTGTTTGTTTTTCCAACACAAAGTTCTATAACATAGCTATAATTTAGGGCATTACTACTTGAAGTGTGGTCCAAAGTGAGGAAGGAAAGAAAATAGTTTTTTGTTTGTTTGTTTGTTTTGCCAACACAAAGATCTCTAACATAGCTGTAACTTAGAGCACTACTACTCAAAGTGTGGTCTACAGACCAGAAGCATCAGAGTAACTTCAGTCTCACTGCATGAGAATCTGCATTTTAACAAGGTTCCCAGGTGTGAAGTTTGAGAAGTACTGGTTCAGTGTGCATGGAGTGTATCCTTAAAGATCAGATCAAACAAAATATAAAATGCTGTTAGAAAGGTCATTAGGAACTGTCTAGTTTGACATTTGATTGAGGAAATTGGTTAAGAAGTAGCTGGTTCTGAAAATCCAAACTTTTTTTTCCCTAACACCAAAGCAGAACTTTTTTCACTGCATCATATTGATAGTCTTTAATACTAGATTCAAGATTTTAACATGATGTATCAGGAAGTGGAGTTTTCTGATTAGATGGGTGGGAGAAAAGCAACTAGAGTTTAAGAAGTTAAATCCAGTGGTAAAGTATAGAATAGGCTGAAGGAGAAAGAACCTAAGCTAGGAAGATATTTAAATAGTCAAGGAGAATGAAAGGTAAACAAATGAGAAATACTTGGAAGGTGACATTCTTTTGTGGTAAAGCTTATGGATATATTTCACTCTTTATCCCTTGACCCTCTCTTTACTCCAATCCATCATATAAAAACCACCACGGTATTTCTCAAATAACAGTTTTACCAACCCATTTCTCCCTCAAGAATATTTAATGGCTTCCTATGACCAATAACAGTCAACCTAACTACCATGCTTTATATTCAACCCACTAAGCACTGCCTATGACACTGTATCTACTTGGGACATCTTTCCTTTTGTTCACTGATTAATTCTAACCATTCATTCCTTCATTCAATCACCAATAATCCATTTACCTCACAGGTATTTAACTGATCATATTGTGTGTGCTACGCTCTCTGCTATGATGATCCATAAGATACACTTATCCTTCATAGAGCTTAAATTTTAACAGTTATAGAAGTTCTACTGTGCATTGGCTATACAACTGGATGTGAAAGATAGATGAGAGATGTTGTGCCTGACCTTTGATGGGCTCGTATTCTTGTTAGGTGTGCACAAGATGGAAATGGTGGACCCAGTGATATTAATGACACTGCATATTATCATCTGTTATTTGTGGATTTTGTTAACCTGCGACTGTTAACATATAGAGATTTACTATGGTGACAAGGATACCTTTCTTTGTATTCACACCTACAAGTCCTGTACAAAGAGGGAAAATGATAAGATACATTTAAAACCAATGTTAAGATACATCAACTTTGATCTATTGGGTGATAGAAATGCAAGATAATTTCTGTAATTATGCTCTAAGAATGTGTGTGTGTGTATGTGTGTGTGTGTGTATATATATTCATTCCCTTGGGAAGTACTGCTAAGACTGCAAGACATTTAAATTGTTACTACTATTTTTTGGATAAGAATATCCATGGAAGAAGTAGATCCCACTTCAAAAAAATCTTCATTCACACTGTTTATCTAAAGTGAGAGCCCTTAAGTTATAAGCATGTAAAAACTGCATTTAACCATGTGCATAAAAGTAGAAATCATGCCACCATTCAGCAGTGTGTGGCTCTTGTAAAAAATGAAACAGCTTCTTCTTATTGAACAGAATATTAATGATACTTGCTAATTTTTCTCAGATTTTGGTATCCATGTTTTAGCTCACCCTTATAGGAACTGAAGAAATTCTTGCTAATAAGCAGTAAAACATGGTAAAAAAAAAAACCCAAAAACATTCATGTAGATATATGATAGTTTTCCAAGGAACAAAACTTAGTTCTATGACTTGCCAGTCTATTTAATTAAATAGTAAGAAATCCTCTGAAGATTTTTACTGAGGTGGATGAACTTATCTCTTTATAGATGCTGAAATTGTAAGAGCAAAACATTCATTTTTCTGTTAGTTCTGAAGGAATCTTATTGAAACTTGTGAAATGTGAGTGACAGACTTGGTGCAGTTAGAAAGTCTTGTTAAGTGATATTCCTATGGTACTGATTCCTCTAAATAAAAGAGAGAATAAATGCTATTTTTGGATGCTTTAGTTTGAGCACAGCTGGTTATCTAGGCCATTTCTTTTAAGTTCAAAAAGTCCCATATTATGCTTTGACCTTTTGGGATAGAGAATAATGAAAAATCAGCCTACTTCAGACTACACCCAATTCTGAAAATGACTTTAGAGGCTGAGAAGAATGACTACAGGGCATAACCTTGGAGACTGGATGTGCGTGATAAGAAATGCCCTTGTGGAATCTTTCTGAACATGTTCAGAGGGAAAGATGCTACTTAGCAAGATTAAGATGATGTGTGGAAGGCAGAGTGATGTTTATTTTTAGAGCTATTCTTTCATTTTTAATACATTTACTGAAGGACATTTTCAGTCCATGACTTCATTTAGTTTCCAAAGACACTTGATTTTCTCTTTAAATTGTTTCCCTAAGTGAAGGCTGAATAATCCCTTAAATTAACATTTTCTTTTTTTCTTTTGAATTTTCAAGTTTTGAATAACACAGGTAGATGAATAACTTTTATGTTAAGACTGTTTAACATCATGGTTCTCAGAGAATGTGTTCCCAAAATTTACAGGTAAATATTAAGGGAAAAGACAAAATAGTGAGAGATTTTTATCTTCTAAATAAATCTTCCCTTTTCAATGAGAGAAATAAAAGAAAGTACTCTAAAGGTGTTCTTCTCCCATAAATTGCTTTTTCTTTAGAGGAATCAGTATTAACTTCTATAAGTTTTGTTAAATTAAAAAGAATACATCACAAAAGCAAGCACAAAGGAAACACTCTGAAAGTCACGTTTCCTTCCTTTATTCTAAACAAGAGAAGCTATAAACTAAGACATATACCATATTTTGCTGTGTATAATGAAAATTTTTGCCCAAATTTTTGAGGGAAAAATAAGGATGCACATCATACATGGGTAGTACCTGAAATACCTTTTATCTGTTCTTGTGTTTTGTAATTATTTATTAGATAAAATTTCTTGTACCATAATATATTAAAAAAACTTGCTAAAATTTCTATATAATACAAAAAACAAGTACCCAAACATAAATGGATAAAACTTGAATTAAAAATTTAAAATGAAAGATTTTTTCCTGAAAGTCTGGGTTCAAAATGTGGGTGCGCAGTATGCAGGGCAAAATACATTATTTTACTTACTTGCTAACTAGTTATACAGCCCATGACAGAAGAGAAGGGGGCTGAGCAGGGATTTCTTTTAAAGGAAACAGTCACATCGGAATACAACTCAAGGAAGATTCATATGAGGCATTTCATGAGGTAGGCTGGGCCCTCTGTGAGTGTCAGATTCTTCACATGGGAGAAGTTCACTCTTAATATATCTACAAGTTCAAGGGCTTCCAAAGGCCCATCTAGGGACCTACATCTATAGGAAGGTTCCTAATGGACCATAGTGAATTTGGAAAAGAAAAGAAAAAAGCGTAAGTGACTAAAAAGTCTTTCATAATACATTTATTCCAATTTAATAATTTTCCTTTATTCTGATATTTTTATGGGTTAAATTGCCCTATTTTAGAAAATGGCTTCGATAGTTAATGAAGAATTTGCATGCATTTGTTTGTGTGTGCGATATCTTTACTTGGCCAAACACACATGTATGTACAAACACACACACATTTTATTTTACTTTTAAAATATTAGTAATACATGACATCCAAAATTCTAGGGAACTCTGCCCTATTTTGCCTGATGATAAGGTCTGTTTAAAGAATCAGAGACAGTTTTATTTTATTAATTTCTATGTTTTGTAGTGAGAAAAGAAGCATAACACTTAGGAAATTGATTAATATATAAATAATTTCCGTTTTCACCTGTTTTGGAAATAGTTGAACTAAATAAGAGGGTTTGGAGTTAAGTTCAGATTTTATAATTATAGAAATAAGAAACCACAATCACAGGAGAAATTCTAATGATTTCAAGATTTTTTTCTTATGCTACAAAAAATAAAGAACAAAATAGATAAATATCATGAAAATGATACCAAATGCTGCTGGTTTCTGTTTTTGTTACAAGTAGTGATAACCATAGCAATAATTGTATGCTACCCTTGTTTAAAAAAGGCTGGGGAGAGGTCTTCGAGTCATTGTCTCAATGCTCACAGCAGCTCCAGAGGAGGGTTGCTAAACCTGCTTTGCAGAGAGGCACATCTAGATTGAGACAGTTGAAGAAACTTTCTCCACATCACACATCAGGTTCAGAGCTCATGAGTGGGTCACATGTGTGTGACTCCTTTCCCTTTTTCTACAACCACTGGGTTAACTTCATCAATTCAATAAAACCCAACGTGGGGGAAGCTATGGGAATCATTTTAAACTTTGCTTTACTGAACTCATTAAGATTTTTTTTTCTGTTAAATTATTGCCGTTAATTTTATCATGGAAGGGAATAGAAAATCTAAATTTTCTTTAATAAATAAGCAGATCATACGTGTTTGTAACCCTTTCTTTCAGGCTAAATTGTTCCCCACAGATGCATTGTTTAAGTATAAGATGAGGGGCTTTAGAATGGTGTAGCTAGAGATTGTGACTGAGGCCCTAGAATTTATAATGTATGGCTTTGGATAAATTACCTAAATTCTCTGAACCTTAGTTGTCTCCTTTATGAAATTTAAATTAATTGTGTGAAAAAGCCTTAGCATAGCACCCTGCTCATCACAAGTGCTCAATAAAGGTAGCTCCCAACTCCACCCTCCTCCTCCTCATCATCATCATTGACAGTATTAAAATTATGGAAACCTCAGAAATGCAGATTGGAACTGATGATAGAAGAGGAGGAAGAGATACAAATCAAATGCTCTTTTTTTTATTTGGGGAAAAACTGCTGAAAGGAGAAAACAACCACCTATCATGGAGAAACTGAACATGGGAAGTAAGGAAGGAAAGGTGAGAAATCTAACTCCAAAATCAAGGGTTAATTTGTTAACTCAGGCTTCAGGCTAACTCACCCTACAGTTAAAAATTTCACATGCAAGAATTCTGGCACTCTGGCTGAGTGGTTCAGTTGGTTGGAGCTTCATCCCATATACCAAAATGTCTTGGGTTTGATTTCTCGTCAGGGTACATACCTATGCTGTGGGCTCGATCCCTGTTTGGGACAAGGGAGGCAACCAATCGATGTTTCTCTTTCTCTCTACTCCCACCCACATCCACTCCCTTTCTCTCTCTTTAAAATCAATAAACGACATAGCCTCAAATGAGGATGTTTTCTAAAAAAGAATTCTCACAAAATTGACAAAGTATACAAATATTTTCTCTTTTTAATTTAAAAAAATTTTTCAATTATAGTTGGCATGTAATACTATATTAGTTACCGGTGCACAACCCAGTGATTAGACATTTATATAACTTACTAAGTGATGATTCTGATAAATCTTGTACCCATTTGGCACCATTCATAGTTACTACAATATTACTGACTATGTTCCCTATATTGTACTTGACATCCTCATGAATATTCTGTAACTATCAACTTGTGCTGCTTAATCCCTTGACCTTGTTCACCCATCCCCACAACTGCCCTCCCATTTGGCAACTGTAAAAATGTACTCTGTATCTATGAATTAGTTTCTGTTCTGCTTGATTGCTTTTTAGATTCGACTTTTAAGTGAAATCTGGCATTTATTTTTCTCTGTCTGACATTTCACTCAGCACAATACCTTCTAGGTCTAAGCATGTTGTCACCAATGGCAAGAATTAATTCTTTTTTATGACTGAGCCATTTCCATTGTATATATATACCAATTCTTCATCCATCCATCTATTGAAAGACACTTAGTTGCTCCCATATCTTGGTTATTGATTCAGTATTTTGGGTTTCTTCAGATTAATACCCAGAAGTCGAATTGCTCAGTGCCACTTTGTCTCTGTTATATAGCCTTTGTTTTAAGGTTTATTTTGTCTGATATAAATATTGCTAACCCAGGTTGTTTTTTTTTCTGTTTCCATTTTTATGAACTATCTTTTTCAATCACTTTACTTTCAGTTTGTGTGTGTCTTTCAATCTGAAGTGAAGTGTGTCTTTCAGTCTGAAGTGAGCATATGTAAGAGTCTTGTTTTCTTATCATTCAGCAACCAAATGTCTTTTTATTGGAATATTTAACCATTTGCTTTTCAAGTAATTGCTAATAGATATGTATTTATTGTCATTTTACTGTTCATATTTTTTTATCCTTTTTTTGGTTCTTCTTAAAGAAGGCCCTTAACATTTTATGTAATACTAGTCTGGTGGTGATGAACTCCTTTAGTTTTTCTCTTGTCTGATAAGTCCTTTATATGTCCTTTGATTCTTAATGACAGCTTTGCTGGATAAAGGTCCATGCTTTTCAACACTCTGGATATTTCTTGCCAATCTCTTTTGGCATGAAAAATCTCTATTAAGAAATGAGCTGACAGTCTTATGCTTTTCTCTTGCTAACTGCTTTTCTCTTGCTAACTGCTTTTCTCTTGCTGCTTTTAAGATTCTCTCTTTGTCCTTATACATTTGCATTTTAATTATGATGTGTTTTGGAGTGGGTTTCTTTGGGTTCATCTTGTTTGGGATTTTCTGTGCTTCCTGGACTTGTATGTCTATTTCTTTCACCAAGTTAGGGAAGTTTTCTGTTGTTATTTTTTTCACATATGTTTTCAATTCCTTGCTCTCTCTCTTCTCCTTCTGGTATCCCATAATGCAAATGTTGGTACACTTAAAGTTGTCATAGAGGCTCTTTACACTATCTTCATTTTTTAAAAAAATTCTTTTTTCTTTTTGCTGTTCTGATTGTGTGTTTCCTGCTACTTTGTCTTCCAAATTGCTGATTTGATCACTGCTTCATCTAATCTTCTATTGATTCCTTCTAGTGTAGTCTTCATTTCAGTTATTATATTCTTCATTTCTGACTGGTTATTTTTTATGGTTTCTATGTCCTTTTTTATGCTGTTGACATTCTCACCTAATTACTTGAGCATCCTTATATCCGTTGACTCTGTGTCTGGTAGTTTTCTTGCATCTATTTCATTTAGTTCTTTTTCTGGAGATTTTTCCTGTTATTACACTTGGGACATATTTTTTCTCCCCATTTTGGCTGCCTCCGCATGTTTATTTCTATGCATTAGGTAGATTTGCTATGTCTTCCAGTTTTGGTAGGGGCCTTACATAGTAGGTATTCTGTTTGGCCCAGTGATGCAGCCTCCCAGGGTACTTGAGCTGGCATTCCAGGTGCACCTCATGTGTAGACTGTGTGCACCCTCCTTTTGTAGCTGAGCCTTGATTGCTGTTGGCACATCAGTGGGAGGGATTGACCCCCACACTGATTGGTTATGAAGACCAGTTGCATCTACAGTGCAAGAGCTGCTATCCAGGGGCCAACCTCACAGAGCAGAGCTTACTTCAGTGGGGCTCTGGTGCCCACCCAGTTCATTCCTGAGTGTTTCACTGGTGGAAGTGATTGGGTGGTGCTCCAGTATGGTCTAAAACTGTCTACCAGGTATGCTGGCTCTGGGACCTCCTGGGAGCTGCATACTGATATCAGAAGCTGCCTGTGGTCACCTGGCATGAACTACAGAGTGATTGACAGATGGCTGCTACTTTTGCTGGGCTTGGAAGTCCCCAGGAAAGGCCAAGCTGTTAACCAATGCCAGGTGATGCTAGTGCCAGGCCTGTGGCCACTTAACAAGAGCACACCGAGTGCTCTTAGTACAGGGCACACTGAGGCCAGATGCTGCTAGTTTGGAGTTTGTGGACTTTTAAGACATTTTAAGAAATTTCCCAGCATGAGCCAAGATAGGTTGTATGTGTGGAAAAGCCACAAGAAATGACCTGGGTGGACTGGCAAGAGGGGTAGAGTCTCAGGGAATCACCATGGTAGGGTAAACAGTGCTAGCCAGGTTGATGGAGACTCAGATACAGTACTACCTGATGGCTCTGTGTGGAGAGAGCTCAGCAAAAGAACATGGCTTCAGCACTTCAATCTGGGAGAAAGCTGCATCTCCAGCTCTTGCCCCAAAGTCAGGCAATTCAGTCACTTTCCTGTGTACATTGTGCCTTTCAAGCTGCCACCCAGTGCTGGAACTCAGAATGAGTGATTTGGAGTAAGTCTGTGCATGGTCCCTTTAAGAGGAATACCTGGAACTCCAGAAGCCCTCCATCTCACTCAACCATACTCCTTGCTGGTTTTCACAGTCAGAAATTATGGGTCCTTCTCTTGCTAGCAATGAACCCTGGGCTGCGTGGAGCTGGTATGTTCTGGGACCCTAGCTTTTAATGGGGGACCGCCAAAGCAGAGATATTTCCCCCGATTTTTAAGTGCTACATGTGGGTATGGGACCAGCCCGTTCTTTTTCTCCACTTCTCCTTCTGCTTAGTGGTTCACTTAAAAAATCTAAAGTAAGATAGAGCAGGGTTGGGTGTCTGCATACCGGTTGGCCAATGTCATGGCTTCAGCGTCCGCTGACTGCAGGGTCACAACAGTTGCTGCAGCTGCTGACTCTGCCATGCTGCTGTCACTGCTGCTACTATGGCTCAGTGCAAGGGCACCCTAAGTGAGTGGGCTGCACCATGCATCTGATGAAGAAGTGGAAGAAGCAGTACAAGCAGATGGAGCAGATGAAGCAGTGGATCATATGGAGAACATAATGAAATCCAACATTGACAAGAAGTTATCTCCACTCTACAATGCCATGAAGGCAGAACTCATGTTCAGCACCATAGAACTTATGACTCTGAATGACATGAAAGCCAAGGAGAAGGCATTGGTGAAAGAACAGGAGAAGCAGCTGGCTCAGAAGGAGCAGTGAAAGGAGCTGTAGCTGAAGCTGGGGAAACTGCAAGAGAAGGAACATAAGAAGGAGGCCAAGCAGAAGATCTCCAGTCTCTCCTTCACTCTGGAGGAAGAGAACAGGTGGGGGTGGAGGAGGAAGAGGTGGCCATATATGAGGAGCTGGAAGAGATCATCACCAAGAAGAGGAAATTGGGGAAGAACCCACTTGTGAACACAAGCTTTTTGCTGACCCCGAGGAGGAGGGGAATTGGCTTCTGGAGGAAGAACTACGCAGCAAGAGTGGGAAACCAAGTAGGGGAAGATCAAGAGAAAGGACATTGAAATTGCCTTCAGTTACTGGATGGCTCTGGGCACCAGCAGATAGTCAAGATGAAAGAAGACAACACCAGGCAGAAGTTTCTGCAGAAGATGCTTGAGAATCCTGTACAGACTTCAGGGAGCTCAGGCCAGCAGGATGGAGCAGCTCATGCCCATCCAGAGTGCCTAATCACACCTCACCACTTCATCTTCTATGTCATCATCACCGAGGCATGAGAGAAGAATTAACCACTTTTTAATTTCTATGCTCATGATGATGTGCTGCAGCTCAGTGATGCCACTGTGGAGAGGGACAAGTCACAAGAAGGCAAGGTGGTGCTACAGAGCTGGTAGCAGAAGAACCAGCACATCTTCCTTGCCAACCACTGGGAACCCTACCATCCCAGAAGTAAGGCAATACACTGGTGGATGCAGAGGTAGAGCAGGCTTCTTCTTCATATCCTTAATTTATAGGACCTCTGTTCAGCTACACTTCGGGCAGTTCTGAATGATGGTTGTTCTGTAGTTTAGTTGTAATTTTGACATGGTTGTGGGAAGATGTGGGAGGATGAGAGTACTGCATTTACTTATGCTGCCATGTTGACAGGTGTTTAGAAGGTAGTTTCTACAAATGTGTTATTTTCTTTTATCTTATTTTCATTTGCAAAATCCTCTCCTATCATCCACCTCCTTATTTCTGGCCACCAGATCCCATTTTTATTTTAATTTCTGGTTCTCTAATACCATCTACTACCCCTCTATGAACACTCTTCAGATTCTTCTTGCTCAAAAAAAAAAAAAAAAGAACATTCATAATGTCAATCATTTGTTGACTGGATCAATGATTTCAGACTAAACTTTTCAGGTATGAGAGTTAATCATTTAAAATATTTTTCAAAAAAAATATTTTGGAAAATTTTAAGCCTGTGGAAAGTTTGCAAAAAGGATAAAATTCTTCACTATATCTTGCACCAAGATTCACTGAACTTTAAATTTTTACCATATTTCATTAATCTTTCCTTAATCTCTCTCTCTCTCTCTCTCTCTGAGAGTCCATTTTTCATGTTAAACATATTTAGTGGCCCCTGATCATACAAAAACTTTGATTGTATTTTTATTGATTCAAGTTAATGATAATGCTTCCTGAAATATATTTGGGAATAAAGCAAACACTCCATTCTCACAACCCCCATCTTCTAGGAGTTCCAGGTTTTCAGAGAGAAAGAACTGGAAAACCTCATTGAAGTATTTTATACTAAAGTGTGATTGAAGTCTAACCACTTGAGGGAGCATTTGCACTTAGTAAAGTGAGTTAATCCACTTAATTCTGTAACAGGGGATATGGTGTGGGTATATTAGATGACTATTAGAGGAACAAAGTTCTGATGATGCTTGCCCCTTCCAGCCAAAAATTGTGTCCTCTGAGCCTTCCCTGCCATGGGGTATGCATTTCAACTACACACTAGTATTCTCTGTATTCCTAACTTATTCTTAAAGTGGCCCTGTGGTCTGGATGTGGCAAATCAAATATGGGGCACAGACTTTGAAAATTAGAACTGACCCAGGAAATCCATTTTGTATGTGGTTCTTGTATCTAAGTGTTTAAGTGACATAGTCATCTCTTTGGGATAAATTATGGTTTGGAGAGATAGGCAAATACTTGCGACCACAAATCACTAATCTATGTATGGTGAGGGACCCATGTATTTCATAAAGCAAGGCATGCTTCTGTTCTTGTTCCCCTCAAGCTTTTTGGTTAAATGTGAATCAGAGTTTGGGCTTCCTCTTAGACATGCTGACCTGGGCCTCCCAGCACAGCTGCAGGCTTCTAAATAGGTTGCAATGAAGCGATCCTACATATCTGATGAACCACAGGATGTCAACAAGACACACCCATTGTCCCACATTTGGCAGGCTCTAAAAAAAGAATGTAGCAAGGAGCTTACAGCAAGCCAAACCAACCCTGGCCATAGTAATAGGCTCTTCCAAATGGGTGCGGCCGAGTGGATCACACTGAAAAAGAACAAGCCCTAGAATAAATCTGCATTAAAGAAAAGCAAAACAGGGCTGAACTGTTACAAAGAAGGAAGGAGCGGTGGACCCTTTTATCCTCACCAGAGTTTGAGAGGGAGGTGACACACAATAGTGTTCCAGCCTCAAGCCATTGAGACTCTTAAGCATGAGGGGAAGTGGTATAAACTCATGTTAGCCATACCACGCCTCAAAATCCAAGACAGAGTGAGGCTCTTAAGTTGTAGCTTGATCAGAAAGGCCCAAATAACTATTCATTAAGACTCAAATTTTAAAAGTCATTTCCTATAACTGCTATTCATTTTAATACACAAAAGAAATAGGAGTGCAGTCTTCTTTTCATCTGAGGTTGTGCTGTTTATCCCTCATTATACACACTGACACACACCATGCACACACATTCAGCCCACAGGTTGATACTACGAAGCCAGTGTAAAACAGTATGACAATTATATATACATGAATACACGTGTAAACATAATATTATCCCACATCACATATGCAAGGTAAAGGAGGAATATATATGCTCATCAAAAGAGCAGGCCTTCCTCTAAATGACTGCATAATATAAATGTGGACTGTGAGCAAAAAAAATGTGTATGTGTCCATGGTTGGAGAGTTTTTGAAACGGTGAAGATTTGGATTCATTTTGTGTTTTTGTTTTATTTTTGTAGTTTGAGGTCTAGGACTACTTTATTGTGTTTGGAAGCTAAAAATGGATTAATACAAGCGAGTATGAGTAAGTCTGATAAATCCAAGATATCTTCTCTAGCTCTGTCAGTGGTCTTACCACGCTCTTCCTCATACCTAGCTTAAATTAGAAGACAATCTTTGATTGGTCCCTACCATCATCTTTCCCATTCAGTTATTCAGGTGTTTATGCCTTTCCCCTCAATGTTTCTGTGGCCACTTCTCTTACCATTTAAATCACCATCAACCAATTCAGACATATAACTTCAACACTTTACCATGGCATTCTGCTGGGTGCCCCTGCCTCAGTTTGTAACTTCTGGTCTTTTTTCCTTAGTTCTCAGGTCATTAGAGTGATGTTGAAGCCACTGATTTTGAACATGTTAATTGTCTTCTGTCACTTCATATCTTGTAAACACCTAATTCAACATTCTTGGCCTGGCTTTCAAAGCACCTTATTGTTTGCTTCCACTACAATGATGCAAACTTAATTTCTATTATCCTTTCAGTCACACACCATATGCACAGCTGTTGTAGCCTGTGCTGAACAACTCCTGGACACAAAATGGTCATTTCTGCCTAAAAGCCTATACTCTACTTTTCTTGCAACAGAATATCAGCTCCCATTGGTTTTCTAAATCCTTGCCAATTTGTAAGGTTCCTATGAAACTCAGTGTTCTAGGAGACCTGCTGTGACTGCACTAACCCTCATTTATGTGCTTTGGTGCTAAACTTTTCACCACTGATAATCTCAAACATATTACACATACACACAGGCATACACATATTGCCTTCAAATGTTCGCTGTAGTTTCAGATGGACTTGTTTAACCAATTAGGGAAGGAAATTCTTTGAAGAAAGGGGCCATGCTGTATAAATAAATTTCTCCATATACAGCCTAAAACTGCTAGCATAATGCCACATACAGCATACAGAGTTTGGTAACTTCTCATTTGGAATGAATTAGGATAGACATAAATAGAATATTTATTTAAAAAGGACATCACTTAACCAAAAAGTTTCAAATTTAGCTTTATTCTAGACAAATAAAGTTGCAATCTTTGTATGCAATACTACTAAAAAAAAATCACATTATTTTTACTGTACTTTGGAGTTTGCAAAAATCTACAAAGAGAAGCATAGACAAAACAGAGAGTTGGGATATATAAATATACGCACACATACATATATATGTGTGTATATATATATATGATAGGTATATATGAGATATATGTATATATGTATCAGTACCAGATATATATAATACCAAAATTTTTGAAAAGTAGCTATGTTTTTTGTTTTATTTCCTCAGTGAATACCTAACTTTTGAAAGGGAGAAACTCAAGTGGAGGAAACTGCTTACGAATGTATATGTTTATAAATTTTCTCAACAGGCTTTTTAGACTTCCTGATAAACAAATGAAAATAATTTTATGTCACATTTAGGGATCTGGGACTGCAACTAAATTGAGTAAGATGAAGTTATACTCACTAATTCTAATTTGCTGTTGAAGTAATTAATGAAAAATTGATCAGAAACCTAAGATGGCTATTGTAATGGGTTGAATGACGGCCTCCAAAAGATATGTCCATATGTCCATTTTAAAATCTGAAACCTGTAATCTTATTTGGGCTGGTGAACACACAATACAATGTACAGATGATGTATTATAGAGTTGTACAACTAAAACCTATATAATTTTACGTATCAATGTTGCCCCAAAAAACCCAATAGAAAATCTGAAACCCATGAATAATATTTTATTTTGAAGAAGAATCTTTGCATATATAATCAAGTTAAAGATCTCAAGATGAGATTATCCTAAATCCAAGGACAATTGTCCTCTAAGAAACACAAGAAGAAAAGATAGATAGAAGAGCAGGAGGTAATATGATCCTAGAAGCAGGGATCAGAGTTATGCTGCTATAAGGGATGCCAGCAGCCACCAGAAGCTGAAAGAAGCACAAAACAGAATCTTCCCTCGAGCCTCCAGAGGTAGTGCAACCACCTTGATTTTGGATATTTGGTCTCCAGAGCTATGCATAAATAAATTTCTGTTGACTTTCAAGCCACCAAGTTGATGGTAATTTGTTACAGCGGCCCTAGGAATCTAATATAGACATGCCATGTTGTGGTCAATGCTATAAAACCAGAGAGGTGAAGACTGTGAATTTGCTGGGTGAAAGTTCCACTAACAAACCACTAGGCAAAGAAAACTTAATCAGAAAGTAGGTTGCTAGTGGTGAAGCTTATGCTCTAATGAAATTGGATCACTATATAATAAGCTTTTTACATAAAGATGGTTTACAATTTTTCCGTCTTTACTACCTACCACAAACTGCACGTCACCATTGAGGCAAAAATAAAATGACAAGGTTACTGCTCTTGAGGAAGTTCATAGACCAGGGGAAGGATAAACATGTAATTAGATAAATTCTAAAAGAATAGAATGAGCAGATGAGATGCGAACCCATGCAGTTTTTTCTGCTCTAGCAGTAGAATGAAGTGGGATGGTAATGGAAGGTTATTGGAGAAAATGACAAAGTAGGAGTGAGATATCACTAGGAAGTTAATTTCTCAAAATATGGCACTGGAAATATATAGAATTCAGTTTCAAATTTGCCTCTCATGTAATTTATTTAAATTTATTAAATTGACTTGATTAACTCTAAATATATTTGTCTTTTTGTCCCTCTTTTAACATCATTTTTATATTATTAATACTGTGGGTATTTAAGAACAATATAGAAATGTGCACTTGGGATCTGTATAATCTTATTAATGAATGTCACCCCAATAAATTTAAAGATATCAAATAAAAATAAAGAAACACAAGAAGTAAAATTCTCAATATAGTTAACAAATCAAAATAAAAAAAAAATATGGATGATACTTTTTTCCCATGAACGAGTCTTTGTATTTAATCTTTTGGGATAGGTAAGGTAAGCTGCTGCCCTGATTCCATTTTAGAGTTTCAGAATATGGCCCATAATATAGCTATGACTTCCCTAAGTGGTTTGGGAACTTTAATATCTGGTCAGGAATGCTGCTGGTACAATAATCTTCCTATAATGTGACTTCAATCACACTATATGCCTGCTCAACAAATCACATTTCTTTACCATGTAAACCCTAGACTGGTGTTCAAGGACTTCTCCTAACTGACTCCCTTCTAGCTTTGCCATGTTTCCACAGACGTCTGCATTTGCACCTTCCATTAAATGTGTTTTTCATCATTTTGTTGTTCTTTCAACATGTATTCCTTAAATTGCCATGAAATCTTACCTCTTCATTGAGGAACTAATTTGTAGGTCTTAACTCAGAGCTTTTCTTCCACTATTTCTCCCAGCCTCTTTTCCTTAAACACATTTATTTAGTTCTTACCATGTGCTAGGTACTGGGCCAGGAGCTAAGAATGTAGAAGCTCCCAATTTTGGTGTCCCAATAATGAGCTACTTGTCTTTAAATATGCTGCACACTTTTCTGTTATTATTATCAATTCTTACTTCTCTCACTAGAAGACTAGCAGTCTCCTTGATGACAGGCACCATCTTCCTTTTGTTCACTATTCTGTTTCCACTTTGCTATGTCTGGCACATAGTACGTATTCAATAAATTTGACTGAATGGAGTAAGGACTGAGGTTGATATTGGTAGTAATCACAGAGAAAATATGACTGTTTTTATTAAGAATGATTTACCTGAATCTTCACCTTTGTGTGAGGGATGGAAAACACTTGGACAAAAGATAGATTCAGTTTAGAATAGTTGATGCTTGTGTATTCTTGTTTCTAAGTAACTGATCTGGAGTGGACCATATACATGGCAAATAGAACTTGAACTTGCATCACTCAGAGAGAACTGAAATTGTTGGACTTTAGAAATCACAGGTGATTTATCTCATTATTTCTTGGAAATAAGGATGAGGGATCAGAATGCTATTACTCATGTTGCACAAGAAAAGAAACAGTTACATTTACCTGTTTAAAGTGATATTACAAGCATGTGTTCACCCTTGAACAGAAAATAGAAGCTTTAGTTTATCTATCTCACTGATTTCAAACTTATTTTAGTTATAAACTCTTTGTTGAGTAGCATCTTTTATAGGTGAATATACAAAACCAACGAGAGCAGAGATACTCTATGTAAAGTGAGTGTTGAATAGTTTAGTTAGGTAATACTTAGCACTTCCAATGATACTCTCTTGTCTCAAAAGAAACCCCGGATCGATAGCATTCAATATAAAGACCCTGCATTAGCTTGTAAGAGATGTGAAAATGTTGATTAAAGGTTACCAAGTTTTGGTTATGCAAGAGTAGTAAGTTCTAGAAACTTAATGTAGAGCAATGTAACTATAGTTAATAATACTGTATCGTGAGTAAAATTGGCTAAAAGGGTAGATCTTTAGCATTTTTAACACACACACACACAAGAAAAAGAATTTAGATGATGATAACTATGTGAGTTGATGGATATATTAAATAACATGATTGTAGTTATTTTACAATGTACATCTCTATAAAAATAAGTTGTACACCATGAATATATACATTTTTTATTAATTATGTCTCAATAAAGCTGGGGAAAAAAGAGAGCTGTGAGAAACTATCAATGCCTTAAATCGATGGAAATTGTAAGTATATATGTGGCAGAACAAAAACTTCTTTGTGTCGCTCTGTTCTCTGAAACCATCTGCAAATAAGAGGAAGAAACAAAAAATTCAAGACCATGAACCCCTCAAACTATCAGAAAGAAAACATTCAGACTGTAGAACAAAGGCATACACAAATCACAGAGAAAGTTAAAAACACAAATGAAGCATTAAAAACAGAAATTATATCATAAATTTGATAGTGGAACTAAGAAAATACATTCATCTTAGCAATAAATGCATATAAAATAAACATACTTGTTAAAGAAAAATATTTTCAAATTAGATTTAAAAAATTAGACCCTTATTAAACTTTTTATATGAAATGCATTTAAAATGACATATATACATAAAAAATAAATAATGGGCAAAGAGTAATTTTTTGGAAAAAAAATAATTAAAAAGCAAAAGGAAAAAAGTAATTAAAAAGCAAAAGGAAGGGTTATGATATCCAACAATGTTAAATTCAAGAGATAAAAGATGGTCATTCAAAAATGAAAGTAGCATCAATGAAGCGGTGTCACATATTTTTAAAACAAATAACAGCCTCAAAATCTGAAGGCAGAACAATCCTTAGTATAAGGTGGGGGGGAAGTAATGGTAAGGGACTTTTAGATTTTAACTGCTTCATTCAGAGGAAAACATTAAATGTGCAAAAATAGTAAAGATATTTAAAATATAAGCTATAAATAACAATTAATGAAGTATATCAAATTATAGAATAAAGAAATCAAACATCTTTTATGTACCCATGAAATTATTTACAAAATTGTAACTACTATTAGGTTGCAAAAAAATTTGAATTGCTTTCTGTGCCCATTATAAGCCTAGAAATTTTTAACAAAAAAGAAATGAACCCTATCATAAAAATGTTACAGAAACTTTCTCATTAACTCTTAGATGAAATATATTATCAGATATTAAGTTATAACACACCTAGAAAAAAATAAGAGTAGTAAAAATTTATAAATCAAAACTAAAACAATGCAGTTATAGCAGTCCTTGGAGGAAAACTGCCAATCTTAATTAGCGCACTAAACCAGAAAGAATGAAAAAAAATTTCAGTATCCATCCCCAGAAATTTAAAAAGTGGAGAGTCAAATGTAAATAATTAATGCAAATTTACAAATGTGTATAAATCCAAAAGCTGATTCTTTGAGAAAAGCTAGTGAAATAGATAATCCATTAACTAAAAATATCAGGAAATGAAGTAGGAATGTATGAAATTATTTTTAAAAGATGAGAAATAATGATGGATAGAAAAAAAATCACAATTATTCTAGAGAATGCTTTTCTCAACTTTATGCAAATACATGAATACGTAGATGAAATGCATGATTTTCTAGGAAAATTTAAAAAATGACTCCAGAAGAGAAAGTCCCATTTCTATGGAATATATTGATCAGTTGACAGAAAGTTCCCATTAACCTCCCCCGTCTCTTTTTCAAACATACTAGAGTATACGATTTTATTTGTTGAAAGATAAACTGAAGCATATTAACAATTTTAACTTTATTAAAGCAAAAATTTATTCTAATTTGGCAGTGCCAAATTGGAAGTGGTTAGGAGCATTCCACCAATAGGAGATGGGAGGAAGACTTTTATACAGAAAAGCCCAAAGCAAGGCAAGGAAATAATCTGATTGGCTGTATCTCTCTTAAGTGTCTGCCTTAGTTGGGAAAGTATAGTGAGCTGTTTGTGATTGGTTGACCTTAGATTTTGATTTCTTACACTTGAGGCATTTACAGGCTATGATTTTGGTTTGTATATGATGTATGATACTGAGGCATTTAAACCCACCACAGTGCAATGACCTCCTTTCTTAGTTAATTTAGCATTATAAACATAATGCATTTTCTCAAACTATTGAGAAGCAGAGAAGTTCAAGCTTATTTAAATGGCTTTAGACCTTAGAAAGTTAAATAGAATTTCCAAATTACTATTTTGACATCAATATAACAAAAAAAGCTAACAACATGATAAATTATGAAAACTATGGACAATTATAAATATGAATGCTACCATACAAATACACTATTAACAGATAAAATCTGGTAACTTTTAAAAAGAATAATAAAACTATAAGTGGGATTACCCAATAAAGGCAAAGATGTTTATTAACAACATTCACAATTTTTCTGCAAGACTAACAGTAAATATAATGTGAGGTTTTAAAGTGTATATCTTATATGCTCTCATTTATGTATATCTGTACAGGCATAAAATTTCTGAGAAATGTACACAAGAAGTGGTTATCATTGGTGTTGGGAGCTAAAGACCAGGGATTGGTGATTTAATATCAGACTTCATTAAACCTAATCAACATTTATTAAAAGGCCTATCAGTATTCAACATAATACTAAAAATAAATAACCTTGCCCATTAAATTATACACCATGGATTTTGATATTATTATAAATATTTGTGATGATTATTTTATTTTATTTTGGAAATATTAAAATATGAAGAATCTTAGAATTTAAGAAAATAGTATAATTGTATATTTTTGTTAGTTCTTGACATTTTTACAAATATATTTGTTACCTTTTTATTGAGAAATAACTAAGTAAAATTTTAATATTGCTTCAGGATGAAAAGCAAACAATTACAGGGCCTCCTCAAACTGTATTCATTGGAGTTAATATTTTCATTTCCTCAAATTCTGATTTGAAGAAGAACTTAGTTATGTACTTTCAACCTCCTTTATCCTAATTCTAATGTCTTTTAATATTTGCTGACCTCTCATAGGTGCTTCCTGGTTTCCTGGACTAGTCAGGACTGTACTCAACTCTGCTTTTCACATCAATCAAATCTCAGCTCAGAATTCTGGAGCAAAGTGACTGTGAGTGAGAAGAATACGAAGGTGAGTAGTACTCAAATCCTGCAGGGGTATCCAATCTTTTGGTGTCTTGGAGCCACATTGGAAGAAGAAAAGTTGTCTTGGGACACACATTAAATACATAGCAACATGTAATTGCAAAAAAAATCTCATAATGTTTTAAATAAATTTATGATTTTGGGTTGGACCACATTTAAAGCCATTCTGACTGCATGTGGCCTGCAGGCTGCAGGCTGGAGAGTCCCAGCTGGTCTTCGGGCCAATTGAAAACAATTTCATCTTTCTCTTGTTACATTAATTAAGCAAAGAGGCCATTTGATTGAGGTGACTCTAATGTTGTGGTGGCCTATATAAGCAAGCCTAAACTTAAACCTGTAAATACCTCAAGGTTTCAGAATTGAAACACTAAGGACAAACCATCTATGGCAATTCAAATAGTTTGTTTTCTTTGCTTCCATTGTTCACAAGGCCAGTCTCTCCTCCAGCTCCTGTAAGCAGAGTGTCCCTAGCCACTTCTGATTTGGCATTGTCTCTATACAAATTGATTTTTGCTCAGATGAACTCTTCAAAGTTTTAGTATATTTCACTTTATCTTTTAACACTCTCAGGAGAAGGTTTTAAGTAGTGACTGGCATGATTATATTTTTGTGACAAAAATCATATTGATGGGTAGATGGCATTTTGGTTGCAATCTAGAAAATCAATCAGAAGAAAGGGAAATGGAGGTCAGAGACTCAAACTCAAGTTTTCAGTCCCAATTTGTATGTGTCCGAAACTCTCTTAAGCAGGACTAAACTTAGAAGTAGAATGAGTAGGGATCCCATTCCTTAGGGGGTTAAATTTAAGGGATTCTGGGAAGTTGAGACGTAAAACTGAGCTCCTGATGTTGCCAGTGGAAATGGGGTTCTTCCAGTGTTACAAAAAAAGCATTCTGGGGACCATGCATGGAAAGATGAGGTGTGGTGGTAAGATTTATTGGAACAGAAATAAAAGACTGTCTCCATGTTCCTGGTGGCTGTTTCGTCCACCTCAGGGTGGTAAAGCTTCATCTTACTGTGGAAGAAGTCCAGCCTTGCCTTCACCAAACCCAGAAGAAGGGCTAGAGTCCAGTTATTCTGTGCCATTGGTTCAGTCCATGCCAAAGCTCAGTCCAGTTCAGTTTCTGTACCCATCCAGCTAGCTTAGTCTCCATTCCCTGTGGCACTCAGGCCCATGTTGAGTTGCTGTACCTGGACCCATGTTGAGTTGCTGTACCCAGGCCCATGCATAGGGCCTGTACTTGGGCCCATGTAGCTTCTATGTCCTCCTGGCTGCTACAGAAAGAGAATGCACAAACAAACATGTTACTGAGAGAGAGGCCTCTGTTAAAATTTGATTATATCATCTCGGGCTTGGGAAAGAGCCAGGTGGTTTCAAACTAACCAGTCAATTTCCCAGTCCTTTATGGGCTGGTGCTGGCCCCTCTCCCAACCCATCTGTTTCCTACTTCTGGTGTCTTGTGTCTCTTATCCAATCCAATCCTTTTTCCAGGCTAGATAGTCCCCCTTTTGGTCACCATCTTGGCTCCTACTGTGCAGGCCTCATAGTAGAAGAATCTCCCCCTGCACCATCTTAACTTCTACTGGATATGCACCCAGCAGAGAAATTTCCCGTTTATTGTTTATTCTTTCCTCTTGTAGTCTGGGCAAGTGGACTGGCTGTGCCACTGGGAAATTATAGAGCTGGTCCTTCCTCCCTATGTTGGGGGGATGAAGGAGTGTTCATTACCTTTGCAAGGCCATGCTGCAATTTCCTGGAGTGTGTGAAGATGTAGCTTCTGACCTAATTAAGCCTAGCCAGTTTTGCTCCCTAGTTTATTATGCTTGATGTCTATTTCCTTTGCTCCTTACCTTTATTGCTCCCTTCTTTTACTTATAACTAACTAGCTACTTATGCTAATACCATCACTAACAGTAGTGGGCCCTGACTGCCTTCTCTGTCATAGAAGCATTTTCTGACCTTAATGATTTCCTTTTTATGAAACACTATGTGACACAGAATTTTTTGTCTTGGGAGAGTGAAGTTGTCAAATATTTCCCGAATTCCTTAAGGCAATTCTACTAAAGGACATAAAGACATTCAGGTTAAGGCACAGTGTAGGTCCAATTAATCATTCAATGAACAAATGAAGGAACAAATGAAGAGAATAAAGGGATGAATTAAAAGAGATGTATAGCTATCGGGGGATATTTGAGGAGACTGCAGCTGCCTCTGAGAGAGGAAGTGAGAAGGTTCTGAGCTTCAAATCCTATATTTTTAGGGACTTTCTGAGGTCAGCCCTACTATGTAAAAATACTTTCTTTCCAGAAGTTATTGGAAATCTCTTAACCATTAAAAAAAGAGGAAAAAAAAAAAACTCCCAAGAAGAATAGTTTAGTGGTGGTTAATAGAGGTGTAAGTTGATAAAGCTCTTCTGCTTAAAAAATACAGCAGTCATAGATGAAATCCTAGATTTTCTGCTTCTCCTTTTTGTAACACTTCTCCCCATTATTGCTTATATAATCTTTATTATTTGTTAAACTTTACATTTGTCTTCATGGTTTAGGTTTAACATGGAGGAAAGCAGGGAGAAAATGATGGGTTTTTTTCTTTAAAAATATTCCTTACTAAACACAGGAAATGCCCCAAATTGCCTTGGAAGCTAGACTCTCCATGAATTCAGGCTCTATTTTTGAAATTCAAAAGGATTGCAGGCAGGCAGGTTTGGTTTAGATAAGCATCCGGATTTGGGGATGGTTATCTGAAGCTCTGCCTGTCATTGCATTTCACAGCAATGAAAGAACATCTACTCTTAGGTTCTAAATTGGTGCAGAAGATTCAATGAACGTCTCAGCTTGTTTTCTTGCCCAAGTCACTGTAATTTTTCCCAGATTTGCACTTTCCAGTCCAAGTCTGTGGATATCAGTGTGTGATCAGTACTTCCCATCCTGTTTGTAGATATATTGCTTCCTTACCCTCTTAACTGATCCTTAAAATAGAGGTCAGCATGAAAAGCTATTCTTATTTCTTATGAAGAGCATTTAAATGTCCAGAGTTCCAGATGCTAAGAAACTAAAATAACAAAGGGAATTATTTGGAAGAGAAGGTGAGAAATTTCTTATCATCAGGTATCATTGCAAGACTCATACTTAAATTTAAGGATAACTATCAGGAAAAGCATTCAGAGATAATGGGGTAGAGTTAGAATGAGTATAGTCAGAATGAATTAGCTACGGAAATGAATACCTTCTGTTTAATTAGTTCCAGGTCAGCTGTGTCCTGCTTCAAGAAAGTTATGAGATATAATTGTGACCACAGAAACAAGGTTTCAGGATGGCTTGTAAGATGCAGGTTGAGTTCTGTTTCTTGACCTGGAGCTGTTAACAGGTATGCTCAGAGAAGACTCATCAAGTTTATGATATGTACACCTTTTTTTATGTATGTTATATGTCACTAAAAATAAACAAAGGTCTGTTACCATTTATTTGGAACACCTACAGGAAGTTGTCACTAAATGTCTCAAAAACAATGGCCCATTTCGTATCCCACTCAATACCTACTCTCAAGTTCTGTTATTTATTTATTTTTTCCTGGATTGGGTTTTGGAGTGTCCTCTGGGTGGTGTCTATTCATAGACTTTTGGTGAGATTTGTTGGAAAATATAGGTCATGGGAATTGGTTGGACTTCACTGTTGTTGCATATTAAAGAGTCAGAGAATGATGAGAGACATCGCCAAATGCAGTGAGCATGAAAGCAAGTATACATCGTGCTTGCCTGCAGTGGCTGCTTGTGATCCTGTCAGGAACTGTTGTTATCTCTTGGGCCAGAAGGGTGGGAATGTCACTGTGATGTGCAGGTAGGATGTTGACAGCTATGCAAAAGCAGACTGCAGGAGACAAGATCTAGAAGTCCTTTTTAATTGCTACTCAAGTCCTTTTCCTTACCCCATGTGTCCTTTGAGATGCTAGTCCAGTGGACTTATGACTATGACTGATTTCTTTCAACTATTTTCCTTCTGTTGTCCTGGTAACACAGATCTATATCTTGCATCTCCTCTGATATTCTTTATTCCTCTAAACTCTGGTTGTCTTTCCAATACTGGCGTCAAAGCCAGAACAAGGCCAGGTGGTCCAAAGCAGAAATTTCTAACTCAAATGAACTGTAAGTGAGCTTCATCAAGGAGTTTAAGAACCTTTGAATTCTGCAGAAATATTGTGTGTACATGCACTTGAGCATTTACTACAATCTTTTAGGTATTCATAACCCCACCCCCAAATATAAGGATTAAGACAATAGATTCTCTTTGGCAGCATGTGGATACTTTATTATTGACTTTTTCCTTACCTTCCTACACAGCCAATACATTTGTAATAAGGAACAGAGGTTATGGGGGTTCCAAATAAGAATACCCACTTCCCTCACTGCTCTAGATCCCCTTTAGAGGAAGGTACACCCAACCTCTTGCTGTCACGAGTATCAGAAGCTATCAGTTTAGTACTGTCCCTTCTCCAGAGAATTAAACTCCAGCTGACTGTGAAGTTTTGCTCACTGGATGTAACAACTCACAGCTAAGGACAATTGACACAGAGTACAAAAGCCTGCCTCCAGGCTTAAAAGAGACACCAAGTCTTTGGAGCACTTCATACTTTAGAGGTCTATGGGAGATCAGGCTGAGGCTTAACTCTAGTACAGACCACATCCTTGAACAGTTAGTTCCTTTTTCTGCCCCATTCTGCTTCCCCCATTTCCCTTTTTCTGAGCACGCCTGAATCCGTGTCTCAGACTCTGCTTTTTTAGAACCCAACCCAAAACAATAGCCCATGCTCTATAACCCTTAAGCTAATTCAAGGTAGTTGATTATCTCAGGGAAATACTATTGGTCTAATGGGGGCCATTGTATGGGATCATAAACCTCAGATTGCTTTCTATGACTAGGGTAAAAACTTTATAATACTATTAAATATTTTCTTGGCCTATTTCAAAATAGAAATAACTTTTGGAATTCTATAAGACTAATATTTGTAAACAGTGAGTGGTAACTGCTATTATGGCCAACTTTAAATGAAGATTGGTTAAACCAGAAATGGAATTATGATCTATTTTCTGTCTATCATATTTACTATTTGAGTTTCTCTCTCTCTTCTATTTATGCAAGCATTTCAAACCATGTTCTTGGATGAGAGTTCAACTAGCAAATTTGTAGGGCTAGCCCTTTTCTGGAAGAGCACCCAGATTTTAAAGGCAGACAAATTATCTTGGCACCCTCACAATCTGATTCATTCCTGAGGTGAGTCAACAGGTGATGTATTTCTGATTACGTGTTGATAGGGCACAGGTACTTGGCTATAATAAAATTACTGTCATTTTACAAGTTCTTAAACTATGCAAGACCCAGTGTATGCATTATCTCATTTATGGATCAAAACATCATTATGATATAAGGGCAATATCTTCATTTTACAAACAAGAACCTTACATAGATTAATGTTTTCTATACAGACATACCTTGAAGATATTGTGGTCCAGTTCCAGGCCACCACAATAAAGTAAATATGATGAAATTCACATGAACTTTTTCATTCCCCCTGCATATAAAAACTATTTTTATAATATACCGTAGTCTATTAGGTATGCAATAGCATTATATATAAAAAAAGTATATACCTTAATTTAAAAATCCTTTGTTTCTAAAAAATGCTAACCATCATATGAACCTCTAGCAATTCAGAATTTTTATTTTTGCTGGTGGGGAGGATCTTGCTGTAATGTTGATGGTTGTTGACTGCTCAGGGTGATGATGAAGGTTAGGTGGCAATTTCCTAAAATAAGATAACAATGAAGCTTACCTCATTAATTGACCCTCCCTTTCACTAATGATTTCTCTGTACATTCAATGCTATTTGATAACATTTTACCCACAGTAGAACTTCTTTCAGAATTGGAGTCAGTCCTCTTAAAACCTGCTATCAACTAAGTTTATGTAATATTCTAAATCCTTTGCTGTCATTTCAACAATCCTCACTGGGAGTAGATTCTATCTGAAGGAACAACTTTTTTTTTGCTTATCAATAAGGAATAGCTCTTTATTCATTAAAGTTTTATTATGAGATAGTAGCAATTCAGTCACATCTTCAGGCTCTATTTCTAATTCTAGTTCTCTTGCTATTTCCACTGCATCTGTAGTTACTTCCTGTACTGAAGTCTTGAACCTCTCAAAGTCATTCCTGAGGGTTGAAATCAACTTCTTCCAAATTCCCATTAATGTTGATATTTTGACCTTTCCCCATGAATCATGAATGTTCATGGTGGTATCTAAAATGGTGAATCCTTTCCAGGAGGTTTTCAATTTTCTTTGCCTAAATCTATCAGAGAATCATTATCAATGGCAAATGTCACCTTATGAAATATATATTTCTTAAATAATGTAAAAGTTGAAATTACTCCTTGATCCATGGGCTGCAGAATGGACATTTTGTTAGTAGGCATGGAAACAACATTAACCTTATACATACATCTCTATCAGAGCTTTTGAGTGACCAGGTGCCTTATCAATGAACAATAATATAGTAAAAGGAATCTTTTCTTTTTTCCTTAGCAGTAGGTCTCAGGAATGGGTTCAAAATATTCAGTAAAACAGATATGCTGTCATCCAGGCTTTGTTGTTCCATTTATAAAACATAGACAAAATAGATTTAGCAAAATTCTTAAAGGTACTAGGATTTGCAGAACGGTAAATGAGTATAGGCTTCAAT
Source organism: Pteronotus mesoamericanus (assembly GCF_021234165.1). NCBI lineage: Eukaryota > Metazoa > Chordata > Mammalia > Chiroptera > Mormoopidae > Pteronotus > Pteronotus mesoamericanus. The sequence continues at coordinate 26,583,216 of NW_026555105.1, read as the reverse complement.
TTAAATTCAATTTACCAGCTGTCCTTTGGAGATTTGAAGCCAGGTATTGACTTCTCCTCTCTAGCTATGAAAGTCCTAGGTGGCATCTTCTCCCAATATAGGGCTATTTCTACATTGAATATCTGTTTTGTGTTAAGGCACATACATAGGTGGCGGGTTTGATCCACGGTTTGCGCATAGGTATGTGCAACCCCTGATCCAGTCCTGTCATGAACGATTGTGTGCGTATTGGAGGTAACCAATCAATACTTATCAATACTTTTCTCTTGCATTGATGTTTCTCTCTCTCTTCCTCTCTCTCTAAAAGCAATGAAAAAATGTCCTCAAGTGGGGATAACATAAATCGCTGACCACAACAAGTATAATAATAAGGGGGAAGTTTGAAATAGTTTGAGAGGTACCAAAATATGACAGGAAAACAAATTGAGCAAATGATATTGCAAAAATGATGCCAATAGACTTGTTTGACACAGGGTTACCACAAACTGTCAATTTGTAAAAAATGCCATATTGCTAAGCACAATAAAATGTGGTATGCCTATTGAGTCACAGAATAGATAACTGGCAGGAGTAAGATTAAAAAATGGATCTTCTTGATTTTTGGTCCTTTGCTTTCAAAAACCTATATTTTGCTCTATAGTCTAAGTACTATGCTTCTTTCACTCATTTGATGAGAGGTAAGAATAAATGGGTTAAGTCCATAGGTAATTGGAGGAACCAGCAACATGTGGAAGTGTGTTATGGAAATCTGCAAGGCTAATACTCCTGGTAGGTCTGTTTTAAGGTTGGGCACAGAGGATTTCCAACCAAGCTAAGTGTGGCACGCTCCAGCTTCAGAACACCTGATTTTATTTTATTTTTTTTTTACTTGCGGCTAAGAAGTCTTAGACTGATCCCTTTCCTAGTCTTGCCTCCAGTTTGCCTGCCCTCATTACCTGCTTGTTCTAAGTCTCTGATGCACAGAAAATAGTTTCCCTTCCAATCTTGCCTGTCATGACCTAACTACTATGTCTGAAATTGACTGACTGATGAAGTTGGCTGTTCTTCATTTGTATTACCAACTTCTCTTCCATAAAATGTTCTCTAGGATCACACTCTTGTTTTAAAGCAGAAAGCATTAACTATAGTTTTATTAAAAACTAAACTCAATTCTGTTTCTTGAACTATGTTTAGATAAATTGAACTTAATAGACTTCAGCTGACCAGAAATCCCTATATTTTTGTGTAGTTTTTGATAAAATATAATTGGATTCTTTCAATTTTTACTTACTGATGCCTTGTAATTTTCTGATGTATATCAGGAGTAGACAAACTGAATCTCATCATATTTAACATTTCCCTTTTATGAAAGACATTCTTAAGAAAATTGAAAGACAGACTAGAGACAAGGAGAAAATATTTGCAAACCACACATGTAACAAAAGATTAGTATCTAGAATATTTTATATAAAACTCAACCTTAAAACAAACAATCATGGGCATTCTACCAAGAAGAATGTACAAATAGAAAAAAAAATGTACAACAGCATTAGCCATTAGAGGGATGCAAACTGAAACCACAACGAGATATTACTATACAACCATTAGAATGGATAAAATAAAAAATAGTGATAACACCAAATGCTGGTGAGGATGAAGAGAAGCTGTATCATTCACGTATTGCTGGCACCATAACAAAATTGTATAAGTACTCTTAGAGAGAGTATGACAGTTGCCTTCAAAACTTAAGTACTTACCATATGATACAGCAGTTCTTGGGCATTTATTTCAGAGAAATTAAATTTATGTTGACACAAAGACATATACATAAATACTTACAGAAGCTTTATTCATAGGGCCCAAAGAGGAAAATGCATACATGTTCTTCTGTTGGTGAATGGTAAAACAACCTGGTGCATACGTAGCACGGAATACTACTCAGCAGTAAAAAGAAACAAACCATTGATACAATGGATGAATGCTTGGGTGAATGCCCAGTGGACTCTGCTGAATGAAAATGCTAACCTCAAAAGGTTATATACTATGTACTTCCACTTATATAACAATCTAGAAACGGCAAAATTATAGAAATGGAGAACAGATTAGTGATCCTCAGAGAAATGTGGCTTCCAGTGGAATTACAAAAAGAAGGCATCATTGCTTTGTCTGTTAACTGGGTAGAGAAATGAGGAAATGGCAAAGTTATATTGACCAGTTCTTCATCTCAAAGTGATTTTGATTACTTCTTGTCATAAGGGAAATGTCACAAACCAGTTTAGATGGTCCAGTAGGTGCCTGTAATGTATGTGTACAACAAAGGTAATGGAGGGGAAAAAACATATAATTTTCTAAGAGTATTAACTTTTTCAGACACTATTTTGAATGTTCCATATTTTGTAATCCTCATGATAGCTTTATGAGATAGGTGTTATAATTAATCCCATTTTCAAACCAGAGAACTGAGGCATAGAGAGACTACATATGAAGTACTAAGTCCCTTTGTAAGGTCATACACTGACAGAGTGGGAATTTGAATTTAAGAAGTTTACAGCTGCTATGCTATAGATTTATGTCCTCAGTAAAGTGTTTCTCACTCATCTCTCCTACTTCAAGTAAAGTTTTCATAAGGAGAAAATTGTAAATGTGATCCTTAGTGGTAGCCTGAAAACACTTTTCTCCAGTTCATCTGGCTATCAGTATTAAACTGGTATTTAAGAATCTTGATAGGAAATTACAAGCCAAAAGATTTAAGATGAAACAGACTAAACCAAAATTTATAGTTTGTGACTTTAATATTGTCTTACTTTTCTTCTAAATAGTGAGTCTTATTAAGAACATTGGAAATTTTCAGCAATGTGAAAATTATGATTCTAAAATGTATTCATTTGAACTTTGTTTCACAATGTGGAGTCAATAAAATGTAACCTAGAAAAAAGTACCTGAAAACTGAAATGTTAATTAGCAGTAGTCATTTCCGTACATTATTTCATGTCACAGAACTTGTGCATGGAATATTGGCTTCTTGCCCTCATTGTCTTTGGAATGTGGAAACTATTAGAAATTATTGCTTGTGCAAATAAATGATGTTTTAGGAATTTCAGGAGGCTCTGAAAAAATAAGCAACCATGTGGCCCTTCTTTATAGTTTTTGTTTTTCTGAATGTAAAGGTATAAACTTGGCATTTTACTATTGCTGCCCATTTTTATGATTAAAAACTGTTTACTTTGCTATGAGAGATTCTCAGATTTTACCATCTATGTTTTCTTCTAGGATTTTTATGGTTTCATGGCTTACATTTAAGTCTTCTATTCATTTTGCGTTTATTCTTATGCATGATATAAGTTGATGGTCTAGTTTATTTATTTATTTATTTATTTTTGCACATACCTGCCCAATTTCCTCAACTTTATTTATTGAAGAGACTGTCTTTCCTCCATTGTATGCTCTTACCTCCCCTGTCAAATATTAATTGACCATAAAGACGTGGGTTGATTTCTGGGTTCTCTGTTCTATTCCATTGATCTATATATTCCTGTACCAGGCTGCTTTGATTATAATGGCCTTGTAGTAAAGTTTGATATCATGTATTATGATACATCCAACTTTATCCTTCTTTCATAAGATTGCTGAGGCTATTTGGGGTCTTTTTGGTTCCATATAAATTTTTGGAATATGTTCATAGCGGTGTTATGTACCATAACTAAGGTCTGTAAAAAACTCAAGTGCCCATCAGTACATGAGTGGATAAAAAAGCTGTGGTACATTTACACAATGGAATTCTAAGCAGCTATAAAAACAAAGGGACCCTTATCCTTTGCAACAGCATGGATGAACCTGAGAATATTGTGCTAAGTGAAATAAGCCAGTTAGAGAAAGACAAATACCACATGTTCTCATTTATGTGGAGTCTAATGAACAAAATAAACTGATGAACAAAATAAAACAAGAGGCATGGACACATGGAACAGACTGACAGACCTCAGATTGGAGGCAGGTTGGGGGGAGCTGGAAGGGATTAGCCAAAAAACATATGCATATATGCAAAGCTCATGGACACAGACAGCAATGTGGTGAAGCCCCAGAGAGTGAGAGTGTGGGCTTGGTGGAGGGTAGAAAAGAGGGAGGGGAAGTGGAAGACATCTCTGATAGCGCCAATGATAAAAATGTTAAAATTATAAAACTGCTTTATAGTCACAGGCAGATGAGAGGATACTCATAGTTGATATTTCTTGATGAGATATATGCTATATTTTAGTGATATCTTAGAAAGAGGCTAGTGCTCAAAAGACTTATTGGATGAACTCATTTTAAGTCCAATATCAAAGAGTTTGGAAAACAGAATATCAGTCAGAAACCTTTTTTTTTTTTTTTTTTTGCAGTTCACCCAGCTGATAACTTTTAATGCCTTCATTCACAGAACTAAGATGCGATGGTAACAAATTCATAGCCAACTCTGTCTAGATCTGAACCTCTGCACATCAGAGTGTCTCTTCTTTATGCAGAGTAAAGATTTTTGGTCAAATGTGAAATAGGTCCAGAAGCAGAAAAAGGCTTCTTTTCGGTGATTCAGAAACCAGCCTGCAGCCTGGAAAGTCCTGAGCAGAAGCTGGGGCTTGCAGCATGGCAGGCTGGGATGTAGCTGCACCTATAATCGCTACGTGTACCATTGCTACCTCCCTAATTATAGTCCCAGATATGTGCAAGGCACCAAATACAGTAAAAGCTGAAGAAATAAAGATGCAGGAGTCATGAAATATCATTTGTCTTTGAAATACATTTTTGAAAATGTATCTAAGTACTGGTAATTCTGAGTACTCAGCTTGGAGCAAAGTCCCCCAAAAGGGAACAAAAACTCCATTTTATCCGGAGTCGCACTGCTTTACAGTGACAGGAAGACATATTGTACTGTAGTATATACTGTTAGTGCCTTACCAAGATTCCATTTACCTTCTCGTGCAACCAGCTGCTCTGCGAGTTTGCTGCTCATGTTCAGAGTTGCCATGATTTCTCAAAACTTCCCCTTGGTCAGTGGGATCCAACCCTCACGGCAATGAGTAGGAAGTGCCACTCCCACAGGAGAAGATACCTGTTAGTCGATTACCAAATGATCCAAGGGTAGAAAAACCGCCCCACTTTGCCTGAAGCTGTAACTAAACCTGTGATGCTATTTACATTCTAAAGCTCCACGGGGTCAGTGTGAGGCTAGACTTCTACTGAATCACCAGTCTGCTTACGTATTACTTCCTCTTATGTTTTTCTCACTCCTTTTTAGGTTTACTCCTGAGTGCATTTCCTTACCATATTTATGCATGTGTGCACGCACACAAGCGCACGTACGCACCTTTGCCGACGCAAATACGGACGTGCGCGCGCGCGCGTAGACACACACACAACAAAAATCTGTCAGGCTCTGCTTCTTGGGAATGTAACCAATACACTCACTGAGAGCCCTTAGGCAGTCATAGTAGGTGACTGATAAGTAGAGGGAAATAATTGAGCAAAGAGGAAGAAATTGCAAAATCAGTGATATGGAAAGGGGACATTTATAAAATAAAATTCTTATTTTGAAAAAAAAAGAGGAAGTTGTATGTATTGTACAAAGGTAAGAATGAAATTACTTCTTACACAGTACCTTGAAACCAGTATACTCTGGATATTTAAACAAATTTATTTAATTTTCTGCAGTGAGGAATTTAATGTATGTGATAGTATATTATAGCTAGAAATAGATATTTTAAATTTCCTGAGCTACAAAATAATCTATACAATCGAACTCTTTCAAAAGTAGGCATCATGGATATGCCTGGTAGGGAAGACACCTAGAGATTCCTGACACCCAGGTCTCAAGTCATCCCTGAGTATTAGGTGTCTTTTCCTCTTTACAGATTCTGAGAGAACATTTCAACAGCTAATGGTTTTCATAGTCTAAAAATTATTTTCTTTAATGTAACTTTACTTTAAAGTAATGTTCACTTTACTTTAACCAGAATTATTCTTTATTTTTTGGAGATACAGAATGAAATGAGGGTTCCCATTCTTCAAACCTAGGGACTGGGCTCTGCTGGACAACCTCTGGTTACAGAGAGATATTATAGATGAAATATGCTAATATCTGCATGGGGATGGCAGAAAAGGAATGAAGCTTCTGAAATCAAGAGGGGATCAAAACCTAAAATGGCAAAAGCACAAACTGATAATCTGGTAGCCTGATAATCTGGTAGCCTGGGCCAGACATGGGTCTGATATATATGTGTAGGCTTTGAGGTAGGATTTTAATGCTGTCACAAGCTCAACTGAGCTGCCAGGTGTCAGAATAGGCAATTAAAGCAAAGAATCCAGAATGTAAGAGTTAAGCCTTTAACTACTTACTGTGATCGTGTAAGCAAGAGGCTAACACCAGAGGAAGAGCCAGCTTTCGTATTCCATCAGGTGGGCCAGCGCCGACTTAGGTAGCAGGATTGTCTCACTGTTGAGGGAGCTCGGAATCCCTGCAGTGAGTCGGGGATGAAGGGGAAGGACTAGGAGTGGGAAAATACTGGAAGGCAGCGTGGGGAAGGTGTCTTCAAGATTTCCCTCTCCTCTCCCCAAAAGAAGGACTCAATAGAAGTGCCTGAAGAAGACCTCAGGTAAAGAGACCTAGGGATGAAGGTACATGAGGGAGGAATGCAAACGTGTGAGGGTGTGGCCAGCCAGAGGGGCTGGAGACTGATGGCAGTTCCCCTCAGAGACTGCAGCCTGTGCCCAGCTTTCCCTGTGAGGCCTCACAAGCAAAGCCTTTGTAATTGTCTATGGTTGGGTCTAAAAATATATCACATGGTTTTGATGAGAAGCCGAATTCCTCAAATGCAATACAAGGACAGGTAATCTGTTTCTGTGTTTTTTAGAAGGCATATCACTAGAATTTATTTCTTTGCATTAAGCTAGGATCCTGAAAGAGCTTTCTCTTTGGTAAGAAGAAAACTAAATTAACTTTATATACTGGTCCACAGAAGGGAAAAATAAAAACTATTTGCCTGGATCTCTGTATGGAACAAAATCTCACATGAGAAAAGGACTTGGGACTGTTTATCCCCTTTTTGGGTTTGAAGTCCAGTTTATGCTATAAATGTGATAGGAGAAGCTTTGCAAACTAGGGTTTGATGTATGTAACATGTAAAGAACCTGGTAAGTGCTTTGTGGCAACCTTAGAGAGCAGAAAATGCACAAGTTTCCACAGAAGACATTAAATAACCAATCAGAGATGGAAAAGAGTTGATAGTAAAAAATTACAAATAACACAAACAATCCACCATGAGGGATAGTTACATGAATAATCATGTAATGAATGGACGGTAAAACTATAGAACAGGAAGTACAAAGAACAAACAACTTATAAGAATTCAGAAAGAAAAAGTAAATTTTCTGGGAAAGAATAATGATACCAATAGCAAAAAATAATATAGACCAGAAACAGTGAAAATAAATGTTAATGGGTTCTTTAAAATAACTGTCAAAAAGAAAGAAATCAAAGTGTACTTTTTAAAGGCAGTAACAAAGTCTTCAGAAAAAAGACACATTAAAAGGTTTTATTTGTGAATACAAAATCAATATACAGAAATCCATAGCATGGATGCATACAACAGCTCAAAGCAATTAGGAAGTTTAACACATTTACAAAGATCCCATTAGCCATGGAAATAAAACCCAGGATGTACCTAGGAATGAAAAGAGTGAAACATGTTTATGAGGAAAATTACTAACCTTCATTGTAAATCATAAAATAAAACCTTAATATGTTGAAGGAGATACAATGTTCATGGGTAGAAACAATGCAAATTTCAATAAAATAATCTATAGATATATTTCTAATTGAAACCACAAAATATATTAATCTTAAAATTATTAATTATTAAAACCATAAAAACTTATTGGATTTTTTTCACAGATCTTGACAAACAGATCTTAAATTACATAAAATAATGTGGGCTTTACGAAGTGTAAGATACATTTGAAGAAAAATAACAAAAGGCATTTTTTTTAACACATATGTATGCTGGTGATAAAGTTATAGTTATTAAGGCAGTAAGAATTTGGTATAGACAGCAGATAAATTTGATGCTTTATAAAACTAGGCCAATGATAGATATTGTTACTGTTGTTGCAAAATTATTCCAAGCTTTTCTCAGGATAACAGGGATTGGGACCTAAGAAAGAAAGGATCTAACTAGGGAAATTTAAGTCACCTAACATTATTCCTACCTTAGTTAGTTATTTTATTTCATTATGTTTAATTTTCTTTTTTAAATTACATTTTATTGTTTATGCTATTGCAGTTGTCCCAATTTCCATCCTTATTGCCCTTCACTCAGATGCCCCCCTAAGCCTTCAGGCAATCCCCACACTATTTTCCATGCCCTTGGGTCATACATACATGTTCTTTGGCTACTCTATTCCCTATTCTATATTTTACATCCCCATGACTATTCTGTAACTTCCAATTTTTACTTCTTAATTCCTTCTCTCTTCACCTTTTTTGCCCATCTCAACCCCCTTCCCATCTGGTAACCATCAAAATGTTCTCTGTATCTATGATTCTGTTTCTGTTCCGTTTCTTTACTTTGTTTTTTAGATTCAGTTGTTGATGGATATGTATTTATTGCCACTTATTGTTCATATTTTTGATTGTCTTCTGCTTTCCCTAAAAGAAGACACTTTAACATTTCATATAATATTGGTTTGGTGATGAACTCCTTTAGCTTTTACTTGTCTGGAAGCTCTTTATCTGTTCTTCAATTCTAAGTGAGAGCTTTTTTGGTTAGGGTAATTTTGATTGTAGGTCCTTGCTTTTCATAACTATGGATAATTCTTGCCAATCCCTTCTAGCCTGCAAAGTTTCTTTTGAGAAATCAGCAGACAGTCTTATGGCAACTCCCTTGTAGATAACTATTTTTCTCTTGCTCCTTTTAAGATCCTCTCTTTATATTTAACCAATGGCATTTTAACTATGATGTGTCTTAGAATGGGCCTCCTTGGGTTTGTCTTGTTTGGCATTCTCTGTGCTTCCTGGACTTGTATGTCTGTTTCCTTCACCAATTTAGGCAAGTTTTCTGTCATTATATTTTTCTAGTAGGTTTCCAGTTTCTTGCTCTCTTCTCTTTCAGGCACCGCCATCATGTGAACTTTAGAGCATTTGCAGTTCTTCCAGAGGCTCCTTACACTATCCTCATTTTTTAAATTCTTTTTTCTTCTTGCTGTTCTGATTGGTTGTTTTTTGCTTCCTTATATTCCAAATTGCTGATTTGATTCTTGGCTTTATCCACTCTGTTGTTGATTCCCTGTAAATTGTTCTTTATTTCAATTATGTATCCTTCATTACTGACTGGATTTTTTTTTTTATGTTGTTGAGGTCCTCACTAAGTTCCTTGGGCATCCTTATAACCAGTGTTTTTAATCCTTTGTTTAATTTTTTTCTGGAGTTTTGTTCTATTGTTTCATTTGTGTCATGTTTCATTGTCTCCTCAGTGTAGCAACTTCTCTGTGTTTGTTTCCAGGTATTAGGTGGACTTGTTACATCTCCTAGGCTTGGTAGAGTGGTCTAATGTGGTAGGTGTCATATAGGGTCCAGTGGCACAGCCTCCTGTATTACTCAAGCTGGGTACTCAAGGAGTGCCCACTGCATGGGCTGTATACAGTCTCCTGTTGCAGTTGAGCCTTGATTGCTGTTGGTACATCCAAAGTCAGCCACTGCCTTTGTTCTGTCTGGGGTCACACAGTGTAAGCTACAAAGTGAATTGCAGACGACAGCTACCATACTAGGCTTGGAGGTGCCCAGGAAAGGCCAAGCTGTGAACCAAGGCCAGCTGCTGCTGAGCAAATTAGCGAGCGGTATGGGGTTCACGGAAAAAAAGCAACCACCCAGATTCTGCTTGTTAGAGAGAATTTAGGAAAATCTGAAGCATAGGCCAAGACAAGCCACTTACATGGGAGAGCTGCTGTAAACAGCTTGGGTGGGGCTGAAACTTGGGTGTGGCAGGGTCTTAGGGAATCACCAATGAGGGACAAACAGTGTGAGCCAGGTTGATGGAGTCTCAGATATGGTGCCTTCCTGCTTGCCTGCTCTGTTTCTCTGTGAAGAGAGGGCTCAGAAAAGGATCATTGGTCTCTGCCATCACTTCTGTCTGGGAGAAAACTGACTCCCAGCTCTTGCCCTGATCTTAGATAATTCAGTTTCTCTCCATATGTCTCTGTTGCCTTTCAATCTGCTGTCCTTGTGCTGGAGCTCAGAGGGAGTGAGTCTGAATAAGTCTGTGCATGGGCCCTTTAAGAGGAACTGCCTGGGGCTCCAGAAGATTGTTTTCCACAGCCTTAATCCCCTCTAGTTTTTACCAGAAATTATGGAGACTTATCTTGACACTGGAACCCTGGGCTGGGGGACCTGGTGTGGGCCTGGGATCCCACACTACTGAGATATCCCTCCCAATTTTTACCCACCACACATGGGTATGGGACCAGCCAGTTCTGCATCTCCATCCCTCCTACCAGTCTCAATGTGGTTTCTTCTTTCATTCCCTAGTACAATTTCCATTCAGCTTGGTTTTGAATGATAGCTGTTCTGTAGTTTAGTTGTAATTTTGATGTTGTTGTACAAGGAGGCAAGCTATATTTACCTATGCTGCATCTTGCCAGGAGTGTTCTTAGTTAGCTATTTTTAAAAAATGTTATTTAAGGTTATCTTGGTGTCATATTAATACATGTGCCTTTCAGTGGCAAGAGTGTTACAGAATGCTGGCCCATTGGCGGGGAGCCCCAGATGCTATTACCAGAACCATGTCCCCCCATTCCCTGGGGTCTCTCTCTTCTAGTAGGTCCTTTGCCCGCTGCCTTTAAAAATTATGGCTTTCAATGGCAGAGTTTGGTGAAAAGGAAAGGAACTATTTATTCAAAAGTTATACAGGTTTTGAATAATGGCTAAATGTTGCCATTAAATCTCAAAATCTCTTTAAAACACCCACACAAACAGTCCTGCCTTCCCCCTTTTGCTCAGTCAGGCAAGTCAGGGGTACCATCCTTCAGAAGAAAAAAAGCAGAAATCCACAGCTCAGCTACACAGGCCTCTTGCTGTTCCCAGCACTGTCTGCTCCATTGCCATGATCTCCAGCTCTTAATCCAAACCCACATGGCATCTTCTCAGGGTCCACTAGCAAGAGTCCTTTCTCCCCTTTCCCTCCCTCATGGTCTTCACATTGTTCCCTCAGAGCATGGAGCAAAATATCTCTGAGTTCTCATGCACACACACTATTATGGGGGCAGCTGCCTTTAATATTTGCTACATCTTGCTTTCCTGCTTCCTAAGCCTCCTGGTCAAGGGAGCTCCTACTCACTCCCAAAACTGCATGGTCCAAAGCCTCTAACATGGCTGCCATTCCTGGGCCCAAATTCTGGCGCAAATCCTCCCCACAGCCCTATCTCCGACTCCTTCGACTCCTTTGGCAGGCTCTCCAGCTGGGGAGCTGCTTTCCTAGTTACATCCTGGGTTTAAGTTCTATGAACCTTCCTGGTTAGCCTTGTTGATATGAAAAACAACCATCTCTGCATATGAAGTCTGAAGCTCTCCTGCTGTTATTGACATGCAAAATGTTCTCAATGGCCCTGCTCCCTGTCTCCCATCCCCCCATGGCAGCTGCCTTGGAGGGGTGAGAATGCCCTGTATTTTTCTTGGACACCCCAATTTCTGGACCCCATTACAAATCCCCTTTTGGGGGGCCTAACTGCGCCCTGTTATAAGAGGAGTGTTGCTAGAGAGATATGTTTCTTTACACTGTAGTCAGAAGGGTACTTTAGGAGGCATGGCTGAAGGTCTGTCAGAGAAGATGATTTCACTTCTGCAATTACCAGGACAGAATGGAAACCTAAGAAACAGGTCCACATGTACATTTGCTCTATGACAGGGGAGGCATTATGTATAAAAAATAAAATCACATTACTACTCCACATGGTACACAAAAATAAATTCCAGACAGAGTAAAATTCTAAATGATGAATAACAAAAACATGTAAGCTTTTAGAAAACACTGTAAGAGAATCACTCAATGGTCACAAAGTAAAGTAGGATTTCATAAACAAGGCAAAATGCACAAAGCAAAAAGGAAATGAATGATAAATTGAACACATTAAAATGAATACAATCTGTGGGAACAAAATAGCACCATGAACAAAGTTGAGATCCACACCACAGACTGGCTGGAAATACTAAAAATGAACATGGTCACAGAAGGCTTAGTAGCCAAAATACATAGGGCATTCTTCCAAAACAATGGGGAAAAATATATAGCCTGAGAGAAAATGAGCACAAGATGAATCACAACTCTAAAAAGGAGAAATCAAATGACAATAAACATGGAAAATGCTACTTAACCTCACTAGTACACATAACTACAAATTGGCACAATACTAACATCCATATAGTTATTTGTCTTGTCAAAATTTAAAAAGATAAACATATTAAAGTCTCATAACTTCAGAAGGAAGTGAGGATGTAAGACAATGTACATTAATTAAGGTAGAATGTAACAATATCAGTTGAAACAGAAACTCATAATCTCAGTGGCTTAATACAATGTAAGTTCATTTATTGTTCATGTCACAGTCCTAGGGACTTGTTTCTGGTCATACAGCTTCTGATGAGTTCGTTCAGGGGGGCTGATTCCTCTCATCTTGGAGCTCAACTCTGTTCAAAGTGTTTAGAGAACTATCCATGCAACTGGGAGATGGGGAAGAGACTAGGGTGAAGGCTCCCTTTTTGGTCAAGGCAATTTTATGAGGCTAAACATCTCTTCTACCCATGGCTCCAGGACCAGATATTTGTTAACACCTGGCTGCAAGGAAGACTGGGACAAGGAGCCAAGCTTTATGTTTGGGAGGAAAAAGAAATAGGACCGGATAAATATGCATTATCTCTTGCCTCACAATGAAGCACTTGTGCATTCCTGGAGAGAAAATGTAATCATTTAGGAAGTAGTTTTTAGCAAAGTTGTAATTACATATTATAATCTTATAACCAGCAACATTTTATTATATTTTTCCATTGTCATTTATTCCCCTAACCCCCAACCCCACATCCACCACACTGTTGTGCCTGTCCATGCATCCTTTTCCATTTTTGCTCGATCCTTCCACCCCAAACTCCCCATAGCTATCAACCTGGTCTCTATAATAACCCACAATTTAATTTAAATAAATAACAGGAAAATCTTACACGTGTGTTCAAGGAACATGTGTAAGAATTTAAAATATATCTTCCTTTCAACAATGCTTATAATTTTGATAAATAAGAAGCAACATAATTATTTTGTCTGTTGGTGAACAGAAATATGAATTGTGATTTATTTATAAATGGAACATTATAGTGTAGTTAAAAAGAATTTTAAAAATTAAATATATCAGTAAAGATACATTTGAAAGTGTGAATACAATTAATATAAGATATTATATAAAAAGTGGAAAAGCCTGCATGCAAAATTTTAAATTTTACAAAACAAAGATTTCCATTGTTCATGAGTATATGCATATAACACTAGTATAAAAACATGCTGGAAATATTACACACCTACTTCTGGATAATATTAAGCTCTGGGGATAAAATGACACATGGTAATTTATTTTCTTAAAAAGAATGAAGCTCTGAAGCAAATCTGGAAAAATATTGCCATGTATTAAATCTAGATTTTGTACATAAAGGTATCTGTTATATGCCCTCCTGAGGTATATTTACAATGCATATTAATATAATTTGCAAAGTAATGTGAAAACACATGTAAAAGATGATTCAACACCAACTAGTCAGTCATTATTCTCAAATTGTTTTAAAACTTTAAACAGTTCCACATATTGCGGTAGGTAAATGATATAAAACAATTAGGTTTCAGTATAGTTTTAAAAGAAAGATGTTTCAGCAAGTAAAATGGGAAACATTATCTAAAAATCTTAAAAACATTTATTACAATGTTTTGATAAAGGCAGATCTTTATGGTGTTTATGAAGGCTTAATTACATGGACCTTTTCGATTAGATCATTGGCCATTGGAGGCTGAACTCGCCCTTCAACTCCTCCTCTGCCCCAGGAGGTGGAAGGGTGAGACCAAAAGTTCCAACTCTCTAATTATATGGTTTTCTCCCCTGGTAACCGGCCCCCATTCTTCGGTGGGGGTCTAAAGGTCACCTTATCAACATCATAAAAGACACCTTTATAATTCTTATCACTTAGGAAATTTCATGGGTTTAGATGCTCTGTTCCAGAAACTGGAAAAAGGCCACATAGGTGTCTTATTATAAATTACTGTGTCATGGCAGACCTTTTAGTTTATTTATTGTTCTCCTACTCTCCCTGAAATATTAAAGTTATAAACATAAGTTGTTAATAAACAACAACATATGTAGTAACTAAATGGCAATGGTACAGTTTTGTCTTACTTTTCTTAATACTCTAATTGTTATCATATTTCTAATATCACTTTCAGTATCTCTCATGGAGTCACCTTGCTATTTACAGCTATCTAAATATTTGTTAGAGTCCATTATTTTCTCAGAAGCCAATGAGACTGTGACCTAGTGAGTGAATACTCTTTAATGACATAATCTTTAATATTTAGGTTGTTTCACCTTCTGTGCTGCCTCTTGAAAACTTACTGAAATCCATTTACATTTCTTTGAGACTGTGAGTTCTAATAATGGGGTGGGAATCTATGCTTCTTTAACTTGATTTTTAGGGATTTAAATTTTCTGTCACTGAAAGTTATTAAAACATCAGAGAAAGTGCTCAAAGACAGCAAAGCATATGATTAAATGCTTCCAAAAGAATCACTTCAAGTTAAGGAGAATCACAGCATCCTGATGAGGAGAAGGGGCTCTGGAGGCAAAGTACCTGGGCTTGGACAAGCTAATTGAATATCTTTCTGCATTTGTGGATATTTAATAAAGATATAGAAAGTATTTAAATAGGTACAGATATATTAATATGATATATTACTGAATCAAAGTTCCTGTTCCAGAAGCTTCTAAGAACCAAAATTCAAAATTTGGAGTTAGGAAACGTATATTGACCCAGAAGTCACCATCTGAGAAGATGGGAGAGCTTGTGGTGCCTCAAATTCATCTTGCTCTAGAACTAGGTTAACCAATGTAAAAGTCTGGGGTGAACAGGTATATGGAAGGAAGTGCTGGTGGGTCTTTTAACAGAAAGAATTTGGAACTTGGCTGTTTATGGTAAGGGAGTGTCAACACTGCATCTTCCTATACAATGGACCCTTGGCTTCTGAAAATATTCCAGTGTTCAATTCCAGTTATTTCCTAGTCCTTTGGTTCCCCTGGGGACGGGGCTGGGGGGAGGGGCTGGGACAGGGAACTTTGGCTCCACGGGCAGCTGAAGGTCAAAGTTCTTTCCTCTGCACATGCTCTGGCTGTATGACTTGCCGTTTTGTCCTGTGTTTCTGAAAAGCAACTCAATATCTTGTTAAACAGGATAGGATCATTTTGAGCTGGTTCTACAATTATAATACTCATATATAAATAACACTAAGACCTACTCTAGAAGGTTTGTACAAGGATTTTAATGATTTGGTGTTTGTTAAGTGTTCAGTAGCTTCTAGCACACAGTAAGTACTTTATAAGTGTTTATTAAATAACTATAGTCTCACATTTTATAGAACTTAATTTCTTTTAGGCTGGAATGATATTCATAATTGTGAGTCTGGAATCTCTCAGACTTCTTGATGCCAAAATGACTTAACACATTAGGCAAAAATAAATTATTGAACAACAAATATTTCCTAATGGGCAGATTATGTCTGTACTTATTATCAAAAACCAACAAAACAAGTCTCTCATCAGCAGATGACTTGAACAACCATGAATGATGTGTTGTAATGGAATCTTATATCCATGAGAAATATGAGCTTATTATTAATGAGCTGACCCAAAACCTTTTTTTCAAATGGCAGAACCCACAGTTTCTGTCTGGTACCAAAGTTTAAGAATGATAAAAGTTAATTTTTCTTAATGACTTTTACTTTGTGACTTTTTTACTTTTTAAATTTAATAAATTTAAAAATTTTTAAATAGTTGTCAATTTACAGAAGATCTTCAAGAATATTACAGAATTCCCATGCATCCTGTACCCAGTTTCCCATGTTATTAGCATAACTAATGTGATATAAGCTTCTATAAACATTGGTGTGCAGTTTTTTGCATAGACATTAGATGTCAAATCAGTTGGATGAATACATAAGTGTATGGCTGGATTGTATGGTAAGATTATGTTTAGCTTTAAAGAAACTGCCAAACTATCTTCTAAAAGGGCTGTTTAATTTTATATTCTGTCCACCAGTGAGTGAGAATTCCCATTGCTTCACTTCCTAGTCAATGTTTGGTAATTACATTCCCCATCCCCAATGCTAGCATTCTAAGGGGTGTAAAGTATCTCGTTGTTTTAATTTGCATTTCCCTAATGAAATATGATATTAAGCATCTTTCCATGTTACTTGCTCTCTGTATATCTTCTTTGGTAAGAAATCTATTGCCCATTTCTAAACTGGGTTGTTTGTTTTCTTCTTGCTGAGTTTTAAGTGTTCTCTGTATATTCTGGCACAAATCCTTTATCAGATAAGTGTTTTGCAAATATTTTCTCAAAACTGTGGCTTGCCCTGACTGGATTGGCTCAGTGGGTTGGGCTTTGTCCCACAAAGTGAAAGGTCCTGGTCTGGGTTTCGGGCCAGGTCCCCGGTTGAGGAGGGCCTGTGAGAGGCAACCAATTGATGTTTCTCTTGCACATTGGTGTTTCTTTCTCTCTTTCCACCTCCCTTCCCCTCTCTCTAAAAATAAATAAACAGAATCTTAAAAGAAACCCTGTGGCTTGTCTTTTTAATTTTTAACAATGTCTTTCACAGAGCAAGAGCTTTAATTTTAATAAAATCTAGTTTATCAATTTTTTTTCATGATCATGTTTTGTTGTATATATAAAGTCATCACTAAACCCAAGGTCACACAGATTTTCTCCTTTTTTATACAAGTTTTATTAGTTTTTACATTGCATTCAGGTCTTTGATTCATTTTGAATTTATTTTTGTGTAAAGTATGAGGTCTGAGTCTGTTCATATTTTTGCACATGGATATCCAATTGTTATAGTACCACATCTTGAAAACATTGTTCTTTATACATTGAATTGTCTTTGTACCTTTGTCAAAAATTAGTTGACAGTATTTGTACAGGTCTGTTTTTGGTCTCTCTGTTCTATTCCATTCATCACTATGTCTGTTCTTTAGTCAATATCACACTGTCTTGAATAGTTTTTATAGTAAGTCTTGATATTGGGTATTGTGAATCCTCCAACATTGTTCTTTATTATTGTGTTGGCTAGTTTAGGCCCTTTGACTTTCCATATAAATTTTAAAATCAGTTTGTCATTATTGACAAAAAATAGTTTTAAGATTTTGATCAGAATTGCATTAATTTTATATATTTAGCAAGGAAAATTTAAGATTTTAATAATAATGAGTCTTTCAAATCATGAAACAAAATATCTCACCATTAATTAAGATTTTCTAAGTAGTTATTTTAAAAAATCTTTAAAAAAAATGTTGGTTGGCCAAAAAGATTATTTAGTCTTCTTCCATATGATGAATCTAATAGTGCTTAGTTGTCTTTAACTTCATTCCAAACAATTTTGCTAGACTATATTGTGACAGCTGTCATATCAGCATGCATTAAAAAACTTATCAAAATTGGTGAATTTTTGTACAGCCATTTTAAGACTGAAGATGAAAAAAAGACTCAACATTTTTGCATATTATACTTTATTATTTCAAGAAAGGTATAAACACAATTGAAATACAGGAAAAATACATGCAGTGTATGGAGAAGGTGCTGTGACTGCTCAAATGTGTCAAAGGCCGTTTGCAAAGTTTCTTGGTACATAGACAATTTGGCTAAATAATTCTTTGCTATGAGGCTGTCTTATGCATTGGAAGATGTGTAGCAGTACCCTCTTCTAGCCTACAAGAAGCCAATGTCAGGACATGGCCAACATGCTCAATAAAGTATCCAAATCATTGAAGTTATTAGTGAAAGTGAAAAATGTGATTTTACTTTATGGAAAAAACTAAACAGACTTTTTGGCCAACCCAATATAAGTCACAGGTCATACAATTCACCAATTTAAAATTCAGCTTCAATTTTTTTTATAATGTTTACAGAGTTGTACAGCTGTTACCAAAATCAATTCGAGAAGATTTTCATGACCTCTGAAAAGAATTCCTATAGCCTTGGCAGTCATTATCCGCTTTCCCTATCTGGTCTTTGGCAACCACTAATCTGCTTTGTGTTTCTGTAGACTTAAACTGAGTCTATGTATTTGATATAAAAGGAATTAAACAAAATACAACCTTTTATTTCTGCAGTTTTTGTTATATACATGTTTCCAATATTCATTCACACTGTAGTGTGTATTAATACTTAATTTCCTTTTATTGCCAAATACTATTTCCTTGTATGGATATACCACATATATTTATCCATTCATCAGTTAATGAATATTTGGGTTGTTTCCACTTTTGGGTTAATGTGACTAATACTGTTATGAACATGGGTATGTGCATGTTTACATGGATTTATGTTTATAATTCCCTTGAGTGTATACCTAGGAGTTAAATTGCTAAGTTACATAGTACCTCTATGTTTAATTTTTTGAGAGACTGACAAATTCTTTTGCATTTTACATACTTACTAGCAGTCTATGAGGGTTCTGATTTCTCTACATGCTTCCAAATTTTATTGCCCACCTTTACATTATAGCCATTCTAGTGAATGTGAAGTAACATTTCATTGTTGTTTCAATTTTGTTTTCCTAATCATTAATTAAGTTGAGTACTTTTCATGCTATATTATATATTTGTATACTTTCTTATACTGTTAAGAATAATGCTTATATGTCTAAGGTGCAGTTTAATGTACGAAGGGGCATATAAAACAAACAAAACAAAACATCACTTTCATGGAGCTCACATCTAAAGCAAAGGAACTATGTCTTTTTTGAGTCATTGAGGGAGTGAGAATCCTTTTTTTAACACTAATGCAAGTAGTGCCTGTAATTAATTTGCTGTGCAAACTAGTTAGTGAATCTGTATGATACTGAGTAGGAAGTAAATAGTTTTACAGGATTTAAAGTCAATACTCAGCATTCCTGCAGGCCAAGGCCTCTGCCTCATCCTGTGTCTCAAGTCCTCCTCTTCTTAAACAAATTCAGAAAATATAATTCCTCTTTCCTTTAAAAATTAACCATCCACTGTAGTTTTGAATCCACAATTTGAACTTGCATACCGCAAGTCAGCCTGGGGCTGCCCGAGGTGTGGCCCTCCAGCATTCAGCACCATGGCCAGAGCACAACGTTGTGGGGTTTTTTTTTTTCCTTCATTCAAAAAAGTCTGCAAAAACTCTACACAGGGGTCTACAAAGGTCTTACTTTCTTCTACTGAACAGCAGCCTACTTACGTGCAAACTATGAGGTTATTTAAATATAGCTAACTGTGTGATATGAGGGCCTCCATGTATAAACAGATAGTCTTCTCTGTCAAATTTTCCTTCACTCACTTTTGGTACATACAACTGTTCTCACTGTTTACTTATAAAAATGTAAGTAATGTTGTTCACTTACTTTTTTCTAAGACAACTCTGTAGTACAGTAGTTTTACGGGGATTATTCTGTTCTTTATTTTGATGGCTTTCAGTAGCACGTTTCACAAAGTAGAATTTCTAAAGAGTTGTAGAAATTCATCTTGTCTAGATTGTATAAGCCAATATGATAAAAATACATATGTTAATTGATAAAAGTCAAGTTCTGATTTACTAATTTTAGTGCTAAACATGTTCCCAAAATGAAATGTTCATTTGTTTACTGTACAACACTACATCTCTTCCAGGTATTACATGTAAAACTACATCTCAGTGGTAGAAGAATCCATATGAGATGAAACAGATTATAATTGATGTATATATTATTTGTTTTTGCTGCTATCCTCTCTTCTTCTGGAAGGAGGGCGAGTCTTTTTTTTTAGGGGAATCAATCCTCCATTTTTCTGTCTATTTGGTTCCTATGGAACTCATCTTACTGCTTATTTCTGGAATGGGGGTGTGACCCTGGCCTTGCCAATCAGAGCCATAGTGATGAACAGAGAAAAACATATATAGTCCAAGTTGGACCAGTCCACATCTACTCCATGATTTTTTGATGTCACATCTACTCCATGATTTTTTGATGTCTCTCTTGGGACAGAGATTTTTTTTTTTCCTTCAGAGTCCATGAATGCCAAGAATAAGGTCATATTGGCAATTCTTGCGTCCATTTTTTCCCCTACTACATAGGAAAAAGCATTTGTAAATGAAAAAAAAGAAAGCAAATGAGAGACATCATATATTCTGACTGAAGTTCTGATTACATCCAAATTACTCCTGGACCTTTTAGTTACTTAGGCCAGTAAATTCCCTGTTGGTATTACATTTAAGAGAGGTTTCCCCCTCTTGCAGAAGAAAGATTCTCAGCTAATAGAAATTTATTCTGTTCTTTTTATAAACCATCTCAAGCTTCCTTCCTCATGAAAACATTTTCACTTGCCAATAGCAAGTACATACCTGGATTTATAAACAAGAGGGCAGCAGTATAACGTATGTGTATAGGGAGACAGGTTGGTTCTAAAGTTGTGGTGACAGCCAAGCACACAGCCACAGTTAGAGAAACCATTTATTGGAAGGGGAATTTCAAATCTAATTTGACAATATGAGAAATGACTTAATTTTTTGACTGGACTGTTAGCTGGCAAAGAACAAGGAAAGTTCAAATATAACTTATGTAATAGTGCATAGTATAGGATAGGCTTTCAATTTGAATTTGTTAAACTGAACTAAAATGAATTAGAAAGAAGGGAAGAAGAAGAAGAAAGTGTTTTTTTGTCTGAATAATTTTTTTCTGAGACATAGAATGGAACAAAGTTACTTCAAAAGTTCTTACAAACATTGTAAGAATAACTGTTTATATCAGTATCAGAGTATTCTATAAATAACTACCCAGGAGACATCTACACATAGCACAAGAATTAGAAACCTTGAAATACTAGTAAATGGATTTCCAATGGAAAGGGTTTTATTTTTATTGCTATTTTTATTTTACTTGATCACAATTAGTTTTGACTTCATACTCTCTTCTAACATTCTCACTATAAGTTTCTATGCCTTTACTAAATAAACATTTCACTCATTTCTGAAAACTGGCTTATATATGATGACAAACATTTTAAGAATCATCTTGTCTAAAGAGAATTGAGGTTTGCCTGTCACTTCAATTAACTTGAACTTATTCTCATAGCAGATTCTCTTCTATTTGCTGCAACAAAAGTGTCAATACTGATTGCAAATGGAGTATGCTAAGTGGGCATTTCCACATTTGGTAATTTCTCTTTGACTCTTCACAAATCTGCATCCTGCCACCTGAAATTTTTTCTGTTCTTGAAAAAAATTTCAGAAAAAAATACCATTTTTAGACAAGGGATGGTAATTATTTGTTCTCTGTGGATTCTGTGGGTTTTTCTACTGGTGCCTTTTGCCTCATGAGCTAGGTTATTGTTTTATTGTGAGCTGCTTGTTCTCCTTGCAAAAACCCTTTTCAGGAATTCTTTGAGGCCTAGGATGAGAGTCCATTTCCTCAGCAGGACCTGCATTTGTTTTTGCCAGGTGTGTGGTCTGGGGCCAGTTTAAATTGGTCCTGGCTTAGAGTAGTGTGGATCACCCAGACAGAGTGGTACCTCAGTACTCATTGGCTTCAGAACTCTTCCAACATGGTACTCATCACATTCTGATGAGGAAAAGTTTCAGCACTCAGCACTTGCTGGCCCCTTGTCTCACTTGCTAGAACTTGTATGAGTCATGATGCCACTTCCCAAGAGAAAATGCTTTACCAGTGGTAGCTTGATCATCACTTCTCAGAATGAATTAACCATGAATACTGAGGTACCACTGTAATGTAAATTTCCGTTTGCAGAGCCTGGGAGCAGAGCTTGTAAATTTTGAGCTCCTCAGAGATATTTCTCACCTGCTCCACTCAGATCCATTGAAGACTTCTGGGATGGGGGTGATCCTATAGGCTCTTTCAATTCCCAGATTTATGAGGACAAAGGCTCCTATGAGAATTCGAACCTTTGAGCTTCGACTCTTGTCCCATGGTCCCATTAGATACTGGAAAACAAAGTTCCGTTTACTTAGATTTGGTGTATACAGTTAGGCAAAATTCCCACACTGCTTTTTATTAAATGATTCTGGTTCTGATTTTTAATTATTTCTTGGACTGGAAACTCTACAAAACTGTTAACTCTGTTTTATCAAACCTTTTAATTGACTTTTACAGGAAGATTTGTCTGAATAACCTAGCTGACCATAATTCTGGAAATGGAAGTCCACAGAATTTTTTTGTTAAGTAATATAACTGTGCAGAGAAAGAAAACCACTTATTTATATACTGCCAAGGACACACATAACTAATAATAAAGTGGGTGTTGGGGGACAAGGGAAAGTGGAAGACAAATTGAAGGATTTCTTTTTTGTCTGTTATAACTATTGCTTTGTTTTTTCTCTTTGAAGTTTTTCAGATTTTTTGTTTTATATATTTGAAGCTATATTATTTGATTACATAAATTTATTTTTATATTTACCTAGTGAATTTAACTTTTTATTTTATGTGTCATCTAAAACTCTAGCAATGCTTTTTTGTTAATGACTTATTCTTGATTTCTAATATTAATATTGCTATGCTAGTTTTTGCCATACTTTAACTTTTAGCCTGTTGTGGAGAGCAGGACCCATAAAATAAGTTTGCTCTGCTCAAGGTAGCATAAAGTATATACAACAAAATGGAGCCACTCATGCCAATGAAGATGGCTGCTAGTTAGCCATAACACTTTGGTTAAAGACTGAAACTACCTAAGTCACTCTAGACACATCTGGCAAGGAGACACACCTAAGATAACTGTGTACATGATCTTGTCTGCAGAGCGGGACCACGTGTAGATAGGTTCCTGAAGAAATTCCCCAGTTGTCATTGGGGTGCCAAGACAACTTTCAAGAGACTAAAATTGTGGAGTACACCACTTTTAAGGTATAGCTGAGACAGGCTCCAGACCACTGCTTAGACTGCTGAGCTCCACACACCAGAGTGCTGCTCCATGCCACTTTGATCTCCCTTGGCTTCAGCAACCAGAGTCTCTGCCCTGCTGGACTGAAAACTTTGTCTACTTTGCTGACCACCTGCCTCTGGAGTTTTCCTTGCAAGATGCTGACAGCTCCATTGCTCACCACATTATCTCCTGGACCCTCAGGCTGAGACTCTGGGACTTGGATTCGTTACCTGCCGAATTCTCTCATATCATGTTATTTCTGATTGTTTCTGAGTGATTAGTATTGTTATTAGGTTAGTATAGATTTGGATTAAACATGCATTCAGTAAAAGCTGAATGAACCTGCATTAATAAATTCTGAGTGTATAGCATAATCACCTCTGTTGGCTTCCTGTTATTTCTAAGTGCCGGTGTCACCTGCAGAACTGGTGGTCATACAGGTGGTTCAGTGCTTCTGGTTCTTAAGGCCCAGGTCAGATGATCTGAGTGGGGAGCAAAGACTGACTTATAGGAAAGACTATATAATGAACATATGCTCACAACACTTGTCTTCCTGTTTTGGATGTGTTACTTATAAATAGCACATAGTTGTGTTTTAATTTTATCCTGTATGACAAGTCATCTTTTAATTTCAGTATTTCTTTTAAAGCTATGACCTAATTAAGTGCTTTGTTTTTATCCCACATGCTCCTTGTAATGTTTTATTTATTTTTTGTCCTCTTTGTACCGTTGATTATTTTTATTATTTCATTTTCTGATATTAGTTTTTTATTTTTATGTTATTTTACTATTCTTTTAGTGTGACTACTAGGTATTCTTCTCTTATCAAAGCCTGATATTGATATTCATTTTACCCTTTTCTAGAATAATTTAAGGACATTAAAACCCTTATTCTCCATTTACCCCTTTTAATTCTTTATCTATTCTATAAAATATTTTATTTTTAATAGTTTTAATATTTAGATTTACCCGAAGTTTTATCTGTTCTGTTGCTCTTCATAATGTCCTGTATTTTAAAACCCCTATGTGAGATATTTTTCTTCTAGCTGAAGAATATCATTTATTATTTATTTTAGGGAAATCTGCTGGTGACAATTATTTCAGTTTAGTTTGAGCAAAAGAAGTCTTTATTCCACTGTCATTGTTCAAGAATATTTTCTGGATATAAAATTTTGGGGTGGTAGTTATTTTCTTTTGACAGGTTTAATATGTCACTTAATTTTTGGTTTTTGTTTTCTATGGAGAAATCAGCTTTCCATCTAATTGTTACTCCTTTGAAGGTAATTTGTCTTTTTCTCTTTGGCTTATTTTGATATTTACTAATTGTCTAATTGTTAATTTTACTGTAAGGGGTTCGGTGGTTTCCTTATTACTTATTCTGCTGTGGGTATATGGTGATTCTTGAGCCTGTGATATATCTTTCAAGAGTATTATAAAATTCCCAGCTATTCTCTCTCCACATATAGTTTATACTCATTTTTTTATCCTCCTAGGATTCCAATTCTAAGCAATTTGTTTTTCTCATGGTATCTCCTATATCTCTTAATCTTCTGTATTTTACATCTTTTTGTCCCTTTCTGATTCCTCCCGGGTAAATTTTCTGACTTACAATATATTCCACATTTGTCTTCATGGGTGTTCAATTGTTACATACCTATTTAGATCTTCATTTCAGTTATTGTATTTTTTAATTCTAGTCTTTTATTTAGTTTTACTTAAAGATCAAAATTTTGCTTGAAATTTTACTCTTATTTTTATATCATTCAACATAATAAGCATAGCTCTTCTAAAGCCTATGCCTGATAATTGCACAATATTATGCCCCTGTGGGTATTTTCCTGTGTTAATTATTGTTCTTCCATGTTGACTTACCTCTTCATGTGATTAACTTTTTATTATGAGGAAGATATTTATTTGTAGACTGGTTTGCAAAATAATTTGAGACCTCAGGTAATAGATGATGTTAACTTCCTTTAGAGAAGATTTAAATTTTGTTTTATTTTAATTGTTGATTTTCTATTATGTTCCTATGGACATTAGTCTCAAGGATTACCTTAACCTTTCAGAGACTTAAGATTATTTGAAACTGAGCTGCCATCATTATAAAGAAGTATTAATTTTAGACTCTTAAGTCCTAAATCTTGGAGTTTGTATCAATCAGGGCTCAGTCAAGAAAGCAAAATTACTACTATGAGTCATGGGATGAGAGGTATTAAAGGAATTGACCTTATACACTAGTGGGAGGAGCTGAAGATTTGAAAGGCTGAAAGGAATAACTGGAAGATCAAAGAATCAACAACCATTCCATCTAATAAGCCAAGCACATCCAGATAGCAGGTGGTATCAGGAAAGGAAAGCTGGTTGAGAAGACTACAAGAAACTCTTGCATTTGGTAATCTGAAGGCAAAAGTTTGGTGCTGGGCCTAGTTGTTAATTAGTAGGAATTGTAAAAAGAAGAACTGAACATTGAGTAGGAGAGAGTGAGGAGAAACTGGAACTTTCAAACATCTCCTCATCTCTCACCCCAACTAGTCATTATAATCTTCACAGAGCAATGGTCAATGCTTCACTTCCACCTCCCTAATCTTCTGCAAGATTGGGTGCAAGATTTAAGGGAAGAGGAACCGATTCAAATATCTTGATGCTCATGCTCCCTTCTGTGTGTGAGTATCAAAGGCTTTTATCTCTGACCCAAGAGTCTTCTTCTGCCAGCGTCCACAAAATCATAGCAGGCTAACTTCTTAGCTTGAAAGTAGGATAAAATCCAAGGCTCACAATTTTTGACTCTGAATCTGGTTATTTTTCCTACTATTTTGTTTTCTTCTTGAATTCTTAATGCTGTAATTGGTATGCATATCTTCTAGTTCTATTAACTTTTCTCTCTTATTTGCCAGTTATATTTCTTGCTGCCCTTCATTTTATGGGACTTAATTGATTTACTTTTCTAAATTCCTGATCATTTTCTGATGTTATCTATTATATTATTTAGCTTCTTGATTAAAGGCACTAACAGCTTAATAATTCCCCCAGATAGTCTTGTTTTATTTATTCTCTTTTATAACATCTTTTTTAGGCTCTGATTGACTTCTGTACAAGATGCAATGCCAATGCTGGGGACCCTCCCAGGAAGATCTTCCATTTTTAGAGGATATAGGCCTTGGGGGTTTAGTCAGGAGTAATATGTTGATATCAGCCACTCTGAATATACAGGGAGTAAGACAAAATCAGAAATTGCTGAGACTTAGTGATTTGCTGATGGCATCACTTTTTGTTTCCAAATATATTTACATATTTGTTATTTCTAAACAACTGAGTATTATTTTAGTGAGAATTTTAGACAGAGAAGAAGTAAACACAAGTTCTCCATAATTCTTGACATGGAGTTACTGGAAAACTTCATTTATCTCACTCTTTTAATAAATACAATTTGATGAAATTAAAAAGAGTGAAAGAAGTTTTCAAAATAATCTATGAGTCCCAGATTTGTGGTTCTCATCTCTCTTCCTCTTCCTTATGTATTTATTTATTTATTTTTACATATGGTCGGCACAGTTTGGGATTGGTGTTGACTAATGTGGACAGCCTGGACTCTGTGTTAATAAGTTGTACTAATTTATTTCTTTGAATAACACAGTTTATTTTTCTAATAAAAGGAAGAAAAAGGAGAAAAAACAAACTGACCAAATTTTAAACTAGGACTTGGGTTCACAGGCTCTGTTTTGTCTCCAGTCACTTCCCCAGACGTATGCATGGGCTGACAAAGCAGAGACCTCAGTGTACTTAGCAGGGGTTTACTTCGCTTTATGACCAGATGCATCTGCCCTGGCAAGCCATAATTATCCAAGAGGTTTCATAACTCATCTACTGTTTTGGAATCAGCTGCACCTCACTTCCCAACTTTTTGGTTCAATCCAAAAAGGTTTCCTTGGTTGGAATTCTCCGAATGGATCTTTTTATTTTAATTTTTTACCTTTCTCTAATAATTCAGTCAGGCTTTACTAGACCGGACAAGCAGGAGATGAGTTTACCATAGCCCTTTATTCTTGCCAGGAAATCTCTGGGCTTGGTTACATTTCTGTCTTTTGGTGCTAATTCTGTAGCTTCTGTTTTTTATTTCAGCTGGATGAATTCCTCAATGTCAGGTCTGCGAGCTCATGGAGCTCTCTCGAATATGTTCAGGACAGAGTTTTGTAACTTACTTGATGCATTGCTTTAAAAATATCCTTGTTCAAACTTCCATATTCTCCCAGATACAAGGAACTGTTATGTAATCTATCATCCATACTGCCAATTTGTTTATTGGCAGTATGGATGATTCATTTTTGACCAAACTTAAAATTCAGTGGACCTGTTAAAAAATACAGTATTACAAGCTAAAATGGCAGGCATTAGAGCCAGAGTTCTTGGGTTTAAACCCTGACTCTACTTAGAAGAATGATACTGGGGAAATATTAATGTTATTCATAACACTTAATAACTCAAAAATCTTTAAATCTTCCTAAATCTTATCAATAAAAATCTAAATATCTTATTCTGGCTCTCAAAGCTCTGTGAAATATATACCCCATTAGATGATTCCTTGCCAAAATTTGGCTTCCTCCCCATGTTACAAATTCCACTCAATTATATCATCAATGACTTTTTAAATGTTGTTCTTTTTCCTTTCCACCCATCTAAATACTTCTCCTTCTATATCTGTTACAGAACAGAAAGAGTTCACATGCCCAGCGCTAGCAGAGCCAAGCACTAGACATTAAGAGTTGAAGTGGGGAAATACTGGCTATTTTATTATGAATGGTACCGCCTACGAGAACGGGAAGCTGATGCTTAAAAGCCCAAACTCCCTGATAGTGTGTAGGTTACAGATTCTGTAGGGCAAAATCATGAGATACCATGGGTTAGATTTAAGAGTTATTCTGGGAGTTGATTGGTTACAGGTGAGGTAAGGGTAATGAACAATTTCTTCACATCTTGAGGACAATTCTGGAGTCTCTCCTGACATGTCTCTGCCCAGTCTCATGGGAAAGTAGCCAGTGGGTCATTCCCACCTTAGGGCTCAGGAGCTGAAACATGACTTGGGTCAAGATGTTATCTTTAGCCTGCTAGAGCTCCAGACCATGTAACTATTAGTCAAGTCCAGGCTACTGTCATGTCTGTTTTGGGGTTGCTGATTATCTGGTGGGAGGGCTAGGTCTCTGAGGGAGATATATATATATATATATAGAGAGAGAGAGAGAGAGAGAGAGAGAGAGAGAGAGAGAAGTAAGATTTAAAACTCAATTTAATCAAAGTTGTAAGGACCCTTGGTTTCATATGCCAGTACAAATTACACTTCCTTTTTGAAGTTCTCTGAAATTACTGGACCTCATATTGACATCCCTTTTCTCTAAATTCTTGGACTGTTTATAGTCAGTACTTTATTATGTTAGTACAGAATTCTCTAAGCATTCTTCTTTTCATTTTAATATACCTACCCAGGTGAAAAAAGATGATGTTTAAATAAATTGAGAAATACTGAATTAAATATAGTGAAAAGTGTTGCTCAACAGTAATAGTCTTTGCAAAATATTCTTAATGTGTAATTTATTTTCAAAAAGAAATTTTATTGTTTCCAAAATGATTATTAGCTAGTACCTTTAAAAAAAATGAAACCAGTGGTCAGTGAAACCCTTTCCGGAACATACTACTCTAGCTTAATTTGATTATTTCTTGAATTGTAACTTCAACTTCTCATCTAAAGTGTAAATTTCTTGGGAGTTTACAAATATACTTAGAAATAATGCTTAGGAAAGTTGTGGATGATCATTGTTAGACAGGCATTAGTGGGATTGGGTAAATACTTTCTGATTCTCAATCTGACTAGTTTTTCATTTTTTCTTCATTTTGAAAACTTCCTCATTCAGTTTTCTTAGTCTCTAATGGTATTGAGTCTGCATTCCCTCATTTATTCATTAGCATTGATTTGTATCATATGTATCAGAAAAGTTAGATAAGGATAGTAGAACGCACTTGAATAATATAGAATAAAGGATTATTATAAGAATTAGATCTTGTACAATTATTGAAAATGCAGAAGTCTAAGAAAGGCCTCTTCATCTGGCAGTATACGTAAAATCGTCGTAGGTCAGAGCTAGTGAGAAAGGAATGTGGACATGAAGTAGGGGAGAATGAAGACAAATTGAACCAGAAGACAAGTGTTCAAACCAGTGCTTCGTCCGAACAACGGAACAAATCAGAACACAGAAGAACAAAATAGAACAATTAAGGACAAGGAGAACCCATGTCTGTCTATCAGGACCTCTAACCTTAAGAGCGAAGAAGCTGGTATCATTTGTCATAAAGCTACACACCTCCAGACTCAGGCCTTGAGATCTGGATTAGATCCAGTGGGAGCTGAAGAAGGTGCTGCCTGAGCAAGGTGAGCCAGTCAACTAGAGCTAGCTGCAGGAGTACCTGTTACCAAGCAGGACGTTGAAGTCTCATGTATATTTCTTTTATGGACAACCCTGACTTGTAATCATGAAAGGCAGAACATTCTGGGAAATGAAGCTTCTACTTAGCTAAGTTGGCAGAGTGCAAAGCACCACACCAAGGAGTTGTAAGACTTGGAAAAGATATCAGAGCCAATTATCCTAATATTTCCAAGCTACAGAGGAGGAAATTGAAACTGAGGGAAGTTTTATCTTGTTCAAGAATCAATTAGCTAGAGCCAGAGTGGAAAGATGAATTGGTACTTCTGATTCCCCGTCAATTCTTCTCTCCTGCTATTCCTCTTGCAAATACAGTGGTCTGGAATGAATTTCATGACCAATTAGACTTAAACTCCCACACCCTCTGGGGACTTCACTTAATGGGACACAATGTTACATGGTGAGATGTGTCTAAATCCTTCCCTGAGACCATCACATACATCACCCTTTGGAGCAATCATGAATATTATGAAGGGCTCAGTTTTATTATTTTGTGAAGGATAGATCCTTATCAAAGCTAAATTTCTAGTCTAAGGTTTCTCGGTCTGGACACTCAACATTTGGGGCTGGGTAATGAACATCTTGCAGCGTGCTTGGAGGCAGGTAATGCTGTGGTATAGTGTAGGATGTTCAGCAGCACCCTCAGCCTCTACTAACTACCTGCCAGTAACTATTCACCGAGAGGGTGGGAACTTATCCCTGGTTAAGAATCATTAGCCTAGCAGCTATTTTATTTAGATAATCTAAAACAATCTTCTTTCAAGTACTTCCTGTACATCAGGAACATTTTTTTCCTTCTCAAGTGACAAAGTGACTCCATTTTCTGAATCCCAGCTAGACCATCTCTACCTACTTTCCCTGTAAAAACTACTTCTGTTCTAGCTGAGAAATGAACCTAGGATCCCTATGAAATTATTTGTTGTGTCATCTCTACTCAATTTTTTATTTAGATAATATCCAGGGAAATTAATGATGGGGTTTAGAAATAGACCAGACACTATTCACAATAAGTGCCTGCTTCTGCTCTACTTTCTGAGTATACCAAAACCTCTTTCAGAGCCTACATATCTTCCCTTGCACAGTTTGTAGCACATCAAACTGCATGTACTTCACAAGTTTTATGTAGGATCACGTGATACTGTTGATAGGGCACAAGATTTTTTTTTAATCTAGTTGGAAAATCATGGCAGTTTTGAATTTTTGGAATGTACAACAACAAAAAGATGTCATCAAGAAATTTGTTTTGCATTAGCCAAATGAGTACATAAGTTCAGGGTTACTTATCCTTATCCTTCAGAAACATGAGCATTAAGAAAATAATCAGTGAAGATGTAAGATTTCTTTGGTGGTTTCTTAAAACCTTTCCTTTTAGAAAGACCCTTTTGTATTCAGAATCTATTCGTGACTCCCCCATACCATTTAAAAATCCAGCAAGATATAGCAGATTCTATACCACAGGAGTTACCATTGATTTGTTCAACCTACTTCTTGACTTTATCTTCCATCCCTGTCTTCTATGATAAATATATTTTAGCCAAGATGTCCTTTGCGTTCCTCAGAACCTATCAGTCTCAGAACCTCTGTTTCTACCTGGAAAGATCTCATTTCTTCTTCTTAAGGTTGGTTCATCCTTGTCCTCAGGTCTGTTGAAAATTAAGATTTCAGGTTCCCCTTTGAAAAATTCTAATTCATTTGGTCTGAAGTAAGGTGAAGAAAATTGCATTTAAATAAAACTGAGAGAAATATGACACATGGACCCACTCCTACTTCAACCAAACCTGCACTATAAAACCAAATGCAAGTACAGAGAATCCTGGGAATCTTCCCTAGTTTTTCATTACTGCTGCTCTGGATGATGAAAGAGAGGTAATTTAAGTTTGAGGAGAAATCATTAACTTGTAAATGCATGAAACTGGAAGGTTTTATGAAGATAATCTTAACCTTCTTCCCACTTATGGTCTTTCTGTGTTGATAGAGATATGGAAATCAATAAGGCACTTTCTACTACCCAGCCCCCCAGAGTGAAATACTTGCATTTATCTCTTCATGCTGGGACAAAGCCATATGATTCCTCTATAGGTAAGTGTTGTCCCCCCTGAGAGTACCTCTCTGTAAGTGTGTAGTTAACCTAGTACCACTCTGCCATGCTCACCATATCAGCATTTATGTCTCTTCTATTATTTTCCCAGTTCAGACACTGGAACGCAAATCTATAAATGTCTATTTCAAACTTGCATGTCTACTGACTGTGAGTCAACTTAGTGTTGCTGGTAGAGGAAGGGCCCTTCGGTATGATTGAGAGAAAAGCACTTCATTGACCCACACATGGGAGGTTGTGATGTGACAAGGTTTATTTAGGTGGAAGGCTGCCCCTGTGTGCCATCTTCATCTACCCCGCCATGGAAAAAGTCCAAGTGCACCTTCAGCAAGGCTGAAACAAAGGCCAGGGACCAGAGTTTCTGCTTCATATTAAAGCTTAGTCCTTTGGAGCCTACAGGCAGCTGCTAAGCAGTCTCAGCCCCCATCCAGGTAGTTCAGCTTGTTCTTGGCCGCTTCAGTTGTACTGCTATATCCAGGCAGGTTTTGGATTTTGTGTGGCTGCCTGCCAAGCAGCTGCTAAGGCCACATGGATATAGAAAGAGAATGCATGAATGCACAGGGTGAGCATGGATGCCCAGAGAGAGAGAGAGAGAGAGAGAGAAAGAGAGAGAGAGAGAACAAGAGAGAGTGCTTCTTTATTCCCTTGGGATTGTATCATTTTGGGCTTGGAGAAGACCAAGTGCTTTTTCAAAATAACCAAAATAACCAATCAACTTCCTAAGTTTTTGAAGGCTCATGATATGCCCACCCCCTAGTTAGAATGAGCGGACTCTGTGGTCAAGAACTTTCCTCTGTGCCCCCTCAATAATCCAACACCAGAGGAGGGAAAGTAGGAGTGTGAATCCCCTTGGCAGAGAAATGCTCTAATCTCCTGGAGTGTGTGAAGTTGTAGCTGCCTGGCTAAGCAAACAGGCTTATGTTCTCCAGTTTATTAAGCTCAGTGTCCAATTATCTTTGTTTCCTTTCTTATTAATAATTAACTACATACAGTAGTATTAGTAACTGATACAAATCCCAGTTTTCAGGTTTTTAAATTGTAGTTTGCTCTAAGAATTAAATAAAATATTAAACAAATGTGTCTAGTACATACTTGACTTCGTTTCTCTAGTTATATTATCATCCTTTTTATTTTGAAAACCTCCATATCAATTGCTTGTTTAATTTTTAAAAAGCTTTTTAGATACTTACGTTGTCATATATGCAAGTGAGAGTGATCAAATGTGTCTGTAATTCCAAATCTAACAAACTCAAAAACTACTTGTTTCCTATAAGCTTACATCTCTCTCTCTCTCTCTCTCTCTCTCTCTCACACACACACACACACACACACACTTATTATTATTATTATTTTTTTTACAAATTCAAGAAGGTCCTGTTTCCAGTACTCTTTTTTCACCTACTATCCCAAGTAATGAAATGGAACTTCTAGAAACAAATTTAGTCTGGCAGAATGAAGGCACATCCAAGTGTACCTTCCTAATTCCCAAATACTCCCACTAAGTAAATTTTTCAATTGGTAAATTAAGATTGTCAAAGCTGTGAAAAGAAACTGGAGATTTATGGTTGCCCATTTTGGTACATGTGAAATAATTTTTTACTGCTACTGTCATCAAAATCATGAAAGGTTTTGGAGTGTGTCTGGGATGGAAACTGTTCTTACCCTGGGGAGGAAGTACAGAGTGTACTTTATGTAAAGTCTATTGCTTCAGTTCTTAGGCTCTGCTGTTTGCCAGAAAATGAAGTACTTTGCCATCAAGAGGCTTGGGGACTGTCTAAATGTGGCAAATGAATTGGATTCAATAAACAAGGACATGACAGTGTCTAATCAGAGCTTCGAAGAGAAGCTGAAAATCAATACACTAGAAGAAGTAACTAACAGTGGTTACAATTCAAGGCCATTTGTACTCAAATAATTTTCTTATTCTCTTCTCATACATTTTAATTTTCTAGTAGCATGATGGGTAATTTGTATCACATGTCCACCAATAGCTATTTGAATCTCTACAATGCCCTCTGGAGAGTATCCATGCTAAATAATGATGTAATATATCTCTTGATTTCAATTTTATGATCTCACAGAATGAACACCTGTTTAGTAAGAGAACTAGAATACTAGCCTATTGAATGTTTTGTTTGCTTATTTTTCTGAAAGAGCATGGTAGCTTAATGGAGCATGAAATGAAGAAATTAGAATTTCTTAAGTGCTCACTCATCTAATTAACATATGAAAAGATAAATTTTGAATAATATTTAAATAATAACAAAGAACTGCAGAGACACCTCTGGCTGAGTATAGTACCCCTACGATGTCAACACATTGGCAAATTATCCTTTGCATACACTTCATAATTCACCTGGTCCTTAATAACTCTTGCGTATTGGATTCTAACTCCAGAAATTTAAAAAGGGAACCTTTCTAGTTATAAATAGATCAATAAACCACAGATTTCTCTATTTGGAATGAAAGAACTTGTTCAGATTTGTTTAAATCAATGAGAGGATTAGCACTGAGAGTTTTGTAAACAGTTTACAAATTCAGAGAAGTTGATACTGTTTCTGGCAAATTTTTAGTGATGGCTTGCTTGTAGGCTTTCCTCTTTCACTAAATTAAGACTCTTCCTGAGTGTGTGGGTGACTCCACCTCATCTAAGGTTTTATTTGGCCATTCAGTCCTCTAGCATGTTGGTTGAGAAAAGATTCTTCCCTGTGGTGGAAGCAGAGTGTTCCAGATCAATGAAAGCACCCTTTCTGGTGTACTGTGGACACCACTCCTCTGTTATGCTAAGGGTCCGTGGAATCTGACACACCGTTTCTTCATCTCAGGAGAGTCATATTGCCAAAGAGTTGAAATGTGTAAGGGATGGCTGTGTAGTGGAAAAGAATGGAGTGGCTGTTTTCGTCAAACAGCGAATCTTAGGTGACAATTCCTTTTGGGCTTCTAAAAGCTGTTTCTCTCTGGTCTTGTTATTGAATTTGAATGTGGGTCACGGAAGCAATGCCATCTTCCATTCACACAGCTTGAAGTGAAAGTCCAGTTCCTTGTTTGTCTTCCATATAAACAGGACAAATTGCTTTCTCTGCATGGTGTAATTTCATTGAAACATAATATTCTGTTAGGTAAAGGCCTCCTATTTTTCTTTCTATTCATTTAGCAAGCATTTCACTTCACTTCAGGCACCATCTGGTAACAGGAAGTATAAGGGGAAATGAACTAAGTAATAAAAATAACTTACATTTATTGAGAGTTTATTATGGGCCAGGTATTTTCTAAGCCCTTTACATGTATTAACTTATTTAACTTACCTATGAGGTAGTTATTATTATGCAAATTTTATAGGTGAGAAAAGTCAGGTACAAAAGAGTAAGCCTGTGATGGAGGTGGGAGTTGAACCCTGGTAATGTAACCTAGATTCTGTACTCTTTAAAAAAAAGAGAAAGATTTTATTTATTTATTTTTAGAGAAAGAGGAAAGGAGGGAGAAAGAGAGGGAGAGAAAAAATATCAATGTGTGGTTGCCTCTCATACTCCCCCGACTGGGGATCTGGCCTGAAACACAGGCATGTGCCCTGACAGGGAATCGAACCAGCAACCCTTTGGTTTGTAGGCCGGCACTGAAGCCAATGAGTCACACCAGCCAGGGCTAGATTCTGCACTCTTTTACGTGGAACGGATGTTTGCTCTAATTCTAGGGGTTAAGAGTCTATATTCTTGAAGGACTGGGAAACTAAAAATTAAAATCGCACTAGCATTTCTTGATTTGGCTGCTGGTTACTGGACTGTTTTGATTTTAAGGTTAAATAAGCTGTACGAGTATGAATTGTGCACTTCTAGATCTGGCTTCCCTGCATATTATTTACTGAATGTTGTGTCCCTCCAAAATTCATATGTTGACATTCTAACCCCCAACATGATATTAGGAGGTGGGGCTTTGGGAGGAAATTAGGTCATTAGGGTAGAGCCCACATAAATGACATTAATGCCCTTATAAAAGGGACCCCAGAGAGATCTCTTCTCCTCTTTACACTGGGGGAAGGTGCAAGGAGAAAGTGGTAGTCAGCAATCCAGAAGAGGGTCCTCACCACAACCCCACCATGCCAGGTTTCTTGATCTTGGACTTTTGGTCTCCAGAAGTATGAGAAATAAATTTCTGTCATTCATAAGCCATCGAGTCTCTGCTACTATTATAGCAGCCTGAGTTGACTAAGACAATGGCCAATTTAAAACTGACAAATAATCACATGAACAAGGCTGTGACAGTATAGTATAACCTGTGTACATACCTAGACAATGTTGGGGCAAAAGTTTAAGATGAAGACTCTAAAAGCCACAGTCAGGGTTGTCTATATATATGTTCCTTATTTTTGCTATCCCTGTTGAAACCAGCAATGCTTAGAAATCTATCCATTAGTGCATGTTTCACTCTCAAATCCATGATGTCATTCTTGCTAGGAGGAAACACAAGTAAGTTTACACTAATTATATTGAGAAACTAAATCAAGTTATGTGATTCAGGTTTCAAAATTTGATTGAATTCTCACTTCAGTCTAGACCTGGGCATCCTGGAAGAGCTCTATGTTTACTCTTATTTGTAGGCCAGATCTTAGAGTGGAAATTATGGTAACTGAATTGGGGGAACTAAATGCAATGGGAGTAATTGTATCCCATGTTGCAGGGGGTCAAGTGACAGCACTCAGCCACCAAAGGCAAGGTGGGAGTGGTTACCATAAGGACAAGAGAGTCAAAACAGCAATCGGAATACTCTGACTCATGGAGACCTTGGTGTTAGCTAACTAATTATGGTGTTTGAAGATATGAAATAGATAGGACACTTACTAAATTCTTACTTGATCTATAGAAGCAGAAACATTTTAGATCAAGTGAACAAAATACTTACCTGAATAATATAAGCAAAAAGTAATAGCCCTTCAATCAGTTCCCAGACTTCAGACAGTTTGCAGACCCAGAGCCTCTTGAATGAAAGGGAAGCTGGGTCCCCTTGAGGAAAGAACCCCGTGCACTGCCAATATTTACACAGATAATCTTTCTCCCAGTCCTCCCCAGAGGGACCTATGGCCTTTTACCAGGGTAACTGTGCATTGGCAAAAGGGAGATAATCAGAATTTTTAAGAACTGCTGAACATTGGTTCTGAATTGACACTAATTCCAGGATACCAAAAACATCACTGTGGTCTACTAGGCAGACTAGAGGCTTATGGAGGTCAGGGGACCAATAGGGCTCAGATATATCTGATGATGAGCCCTGTGAGTCTCTGGACACACTCTGTGATTATTTTTCCAGTTCTAGAATGCATAATTGGAAGAGGTACACTTAGCAGATGGCAGAATTCCACATTTGTCCCCTGATCTGTGGAGTGAGGGCTACTATGATGGGAAAGATTAAATAAAAGTCACTAGAACTACCTCCCTCTAGGAAAATAACAAACCGAAAACAATAGCACATTCCTGAAGGGACTGCAAAGGTGATTGCCACTATAAAGGACATGATAGATATGGAGGTGGTGATTACCACCACATCCCTACTCAACTCACCTTTTGGCTTTTGCAGAAGAGAGATGCATCTTAGAGAATGACAATGAGTTGTAAGCTTAACCAGGTGGTGACTAAAATTTCCACTATTGTTCCAGATGTGGTTACATTGTAACAAACTGAACAACTTAACACATCCCCTGGTACCAAATACATAGCTGTTGATCTGGCAAAAGATTTTTCCTCTATCCCTGTCAATAAGGATTACCAGAAGCAGTTTGCTTTCAGCTGCCAAAGCCAGCGACACACCCTCCTTTTCCTACCTCAAGTGTACATCAGCTCTCTAGTCCTATGTCAAATTTAGTTGTAAGGAATCGTGATTGCCTTTTCCTTCCACAAGATGACATATTGGTCCATTATATTGATAACATTATGCTGCTATGACCTAGTGAGCAAGAGACAACAATTATTCTAGGCTTATTGGCATGACAAAAACTCAGCGGCCTTCTACCTCAGTGAAGTTTCTAGAAATCCAATGGTATGGGACATGCTGAGATATGCCTTGTAAGGTGAATGGTAAGTTGTAGCATCTGGCCCCTCCTATACTTAAGAAAGAGGCATAATGCTTAATGGAGCATTTTGGTTTGGGGAAGCAACTTATTCCTTACTCGGGTGTGTTATTCTAGCCCATTTACTACGTTATGCAAAAAAAGCTGTTAACTTTGATGGGAGCCCAGACTAGGAGAATGCCTGGCAAGAGATCCAGGCTAGTAGGCCTAACCATATGACCCAGTAGTTCAAATGGTGCTTGAAGCCAACAGAAAAGGATGCTGTTTGGAGTCTTTGCCAGGCCTCTAAAGACAGATCACAGCAAAGGCTGTTAGGTTTGGAGCAAAGCACTGCCATCCTCCCCTGACACCACCAAGTAGAAACTGTGCGCACAGCATATCTGCTCAGCAGCACTCCATCATCACAGGGAGGTGGTATATATGAAATGATGCCAAGAAAGTTACGTGAAATAGTGGCCCAAATACCCATGGTCTCCAGTCTTATTATACTACCTTCTCTCTTATTATACTACCAGACTGCTCTTATGGCACATGGAGAGTTTCCTAAGATCACTGGACAGAGGAACAGTAGATTTGGTCTTGGTTATACATAGTTCTGGTTGATCTGCAGGCATCACCAGAAAGTGGACATCTGTAACATTATAGCCCCTCCCTGGGACATCCCTGAAAGCCTCCCAGTGGTCAGAACTGTAGCAATACACCTCACTGGTCAGTTTTCTTGGAAGGGGAAGTAGTTGGTAAATTATGGGATTATATAAAAATTCACTGGTTATGGCCAATGGTTTGGCTGGATGGTCAGGAATTTGGAAGCAACATGATTGGAAAATTAGTGACAAGGAAATGTAATGGAGAAGTATATGACTAGACCTCTTAGAACAGGGGAAAAATGAAGATAATTTGATGAATGCTTATCAAAGGGTGACCTCAATAAAAGAGGATTTATTAACAATCAAGGGGTCAGAATTACCTGTTGTGTGCATATCAATTAGCTTCTTTCACTGTCATCGCCCGGTGAATTCACAAACGAAGTGGTCTTGGTAGGAGAGATAAAGGCAATGTGCGGAATCAGCAACATGGACTTGCCACCACTCACCAAGGCCAGCCTGGCTGGAGCCACTGTTGAGTGCCTGATCTGCCAGCAGCAAAGACCAATACTGAGTCCAGGATATTAATGATATGGCAATATTTCTCAGGGTGCTCAGCCAGCTACCTGGTGGCAGGTTGACTACATTGCACCACTTCCATAATGGAAGAGTTATTGTTTGCACTTAATGGAATAGACACTCTGGATACAAATTTGCATTCCCTGCAAGCAATGCTTCTGCCATATGTAGACTTAAGTATCCTTTTCCATAGTCATGGAAACCCACACAGCATTGCTTGTGATTAAGGAACTTCACAGCAAATAAAGTGAGGCAATGTACCCAAGCTCATAGAATTTACAGGTTTTATCACATCTCCACTGTTATAAAACATCTGGCCTTATAGAATGGTGAATTGGCCTTTTGAAAACTCAGTTACAGTGCTGGGTACATGGCAAACTCTTGCTGGGCCAGAGTAAGGTTCTTCAGA
Source organism: Pteronotus mesoamericanus (assembly GCF_021234165.1). Lineage (NCBI taxonomy): Eukaryota > Metazoa > Chordata > Mammalia > Chiroptera > Mormoopidae > Pteronotus > Pteronotus mesoamericanus. The sequence goes on along the minus strand of NW_026555105.1, from coordinate 26,543,852 downwards.
AGGCTGTATATGCTTTGCATCAGCATCCAGTACGTGATGCTGTTTCTCTGGTAGCCAGGATTCACTGCTACAGGAATCAAGCGGTTCAGATGGAGGTGGCACTACTCACTATGACCCTATAGTGAACCACCAGTAAAATTTTTGCTTCCTGTAGTTGTGACCTTATGTTCTGCTGTCCTATCAGTCTTAGTTCCAATAGGAGGAATCCTTCTACCAGGAGACACACATTAATTTCATTGAGCTGAAAGTTAAGACTGCCTCAAGGTAACTTTGGGTTTCTCATGTTTCTGAACCAACAGGCAAAGATCTGGCTGAAATGTTTTCAGATGACAAAGGGAATAGAGAATGGGTAATAGAAGAAGGTAGTTATAAAGAATCCCTGTGACCAAGTGACCAGTTACAGAGATGATTATTGTCATGAGAATGTCTTCCTTATTTTGATATGAATATGCTTATGTGTATATAAATATATATATTTGTTTTCTTCTCTAATTCCTTATTATGCAACATAAACATGTAGTGACTTGATATACTACTTAAGTAATGTTAATTTGACATCATAGTAGTTAAGTCCTAGAATACTAAGAAGAGTAAACATCACTCAAGGACTTTATCTCTTTTGAGGAAGGAGTTAGTGTGCTTTCAGTTGCGTTCAAGACAATTGTATCTTTTTCAGTGGGATTATGACTTTGTGATTGTCTATATTTGGAGATAAAGTATCATTTTAAGAGGGGCGTATGAGTGCCAGTTGACAAAGGGTAAACTTGTGATGGTTAATTTTGTCAACTCTACCAGGCTATGGCATGCTGAGATTTTGGTCAAACATTACTCTGGGTGTTCCTGTGAGGGTGTTTTGGATGAGATTAACAATTCTATCTGTTGACCAAATAATGCAGAGCACCCTTCCTGGTACAGATGACCCTCATTTGGGGGCCTGAATAGGGCAAAAAGGCTGGTGCAAGAAGAAAGAAGATGAAATTCTTCCTGACTACTTGGACTGGAACATTGGTCTTATCCTGCCTTCAGACTCAAACTGAAACAGCTATTCTTGAGTTCTGAGTCTGTCTTTTCTGACTGGAACTCATACTACTGCTCTTCCTTGTTCTCAGACCCTCAGACTTGGGCTAGAACTGGAACTACATCATTGGCTCAGGGATTTTCAGCTTGCCTACTGCAGATCTTGGAACTTCTTAGTCTCTATAATTGCGTAAGTCCATTTCTTATAACAAATCATGTGTATATGGAGAGAATTATGTAGTTATGCAAATATATTTCCTATTATTTGTTTCCTTGGAACAGAGAAGCAGATTAATTCTCTAATTCATTATTATTTTCTTCATTATAGAGACAAGTTTCAGAAAATTTTAGTACCTTAAGCCACATTAGAACTAGTATGTGGTAATGCTAGGATACACGCAGGCTTATCTGACTAATGTCCACATTCATCTCCTCTGTGTTATACCTGAGTTCTGCTTACGGACCAGTGAAGATGAATGAAGACCAAAAGGAATAGCCCCCCCCACCCAGTATCTCCTACTGATGCTTCACTGTCTGACTCTTTCTGAATCTTGTCTTGTGTTCTAGTTTTTATTGTAGTATAATAATTATCCCAAATTTCAGTGTCATAAAATAGCAACTGTTTAATTTTGCTCATGATTGTATGGTTCAGGAATTCAGAAGAGGTTTGACTAAGCTACTCTTCCATGAGATCTCTTATGTTTAACTAAGTTAGTTATCCTGTAGGGCAGCAGTCACCTGAAAGCTTAACTGGATTAGATGTCTAATATGGTTCAGTCACATGACTGACAGTTGACACTGCTGTTGGCTTGTAACTCTTAAGCAGAGCACCTACACGTGTCCTTTCTAGTGTAATAGTGTCTGAGCAGTCAGATTGTAAGAACTGGATGGAAGCAACAGGGTCTTCTTAAGCCAGGTCTTATAAGCTGTGTAGCATCATTTCTACTGTAGTCTATTTAGGTACAAATACATCACTGTGGTAGGAACAGATTCAGGAGTGGAAACAAAGACCCATTCTTTGACAAAAGAAGTGTCAAAGAATTTGTGGGCATGTTTTGAAAACATCATATACTAAGATCCCAAGACCCAGCTGTCTGTGAAATGGTGTAAGACAAGAATGTGGGCTTTGAAACAGGATCATAATTTAAATGTTCCTCCATTACTTCTTAGCTCTATAATGCTGGACAAATTATTTAACATCTCTGACCAGTGACCTTCTCTGAAAAAAGGGGAGGTTGATATCTATTTTTCAGCTAAAGTAAATATATATGACTGATATTCAAGTAATGTTAGAATGATGCTTTCACAGCCTCTTCACTCACCAATTTCTATTATTCATTTAGACATAATTTAAAGACATATTAGGATATGATTTACAGTTTTATTTTTCCTTAAGTGATAGGAGATGCACTCAATCTATGTATTTAACCAGAAAGAAATTAACTATGGCCCAAAGAGTAGGCATCACTACATCATGGAAATATTATCTGATATCTCTATTTTTGTCTCTCATATTCCTGCTCTCTAATGTCAGGCAGATATGTACAAGATATTGAAATAAGTGCAGTCTCAGAACTCAGGTCAAACAGAATTCATGGATTGTTCTGTTCTGATGAAATTCACTTTTTGTCTCCCTGAGTTTGAGTTATCTGATCAAAAATTTGATTGTATTGGAACTAAGAGGAACCTATTATTTGGAATTCACAAAAAGAATTTAACCAAATGAACAAATCTAATTTAGGCAGCAACAGCATGAAGAAGACAAAAGCCAGGGTCTCATATGGGGTAACACAAAATCCTCCATGTGGAAATCATTTAAACTTAAATTTTTCACATGGTAGGGATGAAAACATTCTTCTGCCACAGAGCTTCATAAAGCATGCCAGGTTTCTTCTTGCACTAGCCTTTTTACACATCTGTCAAGTGGAGAAGTTAACCTCTCTGCTGTTTTGATGAGAGAAAGATAAAAATCAAAGTCCTGGTGGTTTTATAGGAGTGCTGGCTGCTTGTGTCTTTGGCTATCTCTTCCACCCTGTTGGTGTGAAGACATCTCTGATTCAAAACAGATGTGGTCCCCTTGGCATGGCCCATCTAATACCACATTGCTTGTAGAGCTCTGCGTTCACAAGGTACCCTCACGGAGCTGGCCATCACCCAGGGCTGGTTTTTCTGCCCAGCAACAAATACAGACAGAAACCTGATGTGTTTTTAAGAGACTCTCACATCCACGTGTCTAATGAATAGACAACAGATAATCACACTTGATCCTCTCAGAGACTGTATGTTCTTTACTTTCCCTTCCACTTCACCACCCCTTTTAAGTGTAAGTCACATTCAGTGTGGACTCTTTTTTTCCAAGGTTTTAGTTCTTTAGTTTAATGACCTATAACTGTTTACAAACTTTCTCTGAATATGCCTTGGAGTGTTTTCTAAGCAAATGGAATTCTGCCTTGAGAACTGGAAAGCAGCTTTCTTGTTTCTGTGTGGGGAGGGGAGGAGGGGAGTTAGTTGCCAATGGAGCTGCATATTTAAGCAAGTAAGTTTTTAGAATAACTTAGGACTTATTCAGTTTCCATTAAGAATATCTAATTATAAGTAATTACCCTAAACTAATTTTATTCCATCCTCTTGAGCTTTATTAAAGAAACAATCTTAACCACATGCATTTTGTTAAATAGACCCTTGCACTGTGAAGGAAAAAAAAAAAAACAGGATTGATATGACTTGCATGGGAAAGGGGATTAATAATAATTGAACATTTTCTGCAGCATCCTCTCCCATTCCATTAGTGGTGAAATATAAGTAGGTGTTTTAAAAAATGAGTTTATAGTAAAGAATTTAAGAAGATTAGCTTAGTTTTAATAGATGGTCCCTGCCCAATTTAAGAATTAATGCCAGAAATAGGCAAACAATTTGTTTTAGTATTAGGCTAAATTTTAAATATGTTAGAAATTAAATTATTAAGGTCAAATGCTGACAACTGACTGAAATAATAGGAATTAATATTAATTTTCTTTTTTCAGTATCCCAGAAGTGTTTGAAGAGGTAAAGTGTTTCTGAAGATGGAAAATGAACTACATAGCTTTTGAGTGGGTATACTTAAAACCACATTTAGCACTTTTTAAAAAACCAAGAACTTCATTGTTTTTCTGCATATATAAGGAATACACTTGCAGTGTAAAAGTCTTCATGGAATGAAATGTGTAAATAAAATAAAGAAATCACCAACAACTTACCATACAGATATCATAACTATTAACATGTTGAGATATTTCTTTCCAGATTTTTTTCTATACATGAGGATTCTCTTTGTGGAGTTGTTATTAAATTATAGCATACACACAGAATGTGAACAAACAGTAACTGTTCTAGGGAAAGAATATTTCTGAACTCCAGAAGTTCTCACATCATCACCCCTCTCTGCCAAGGGCAAACTTCCCCAACTCTTAACACCATAGATTAATCTTTCCTGTTTCTAACTTTTATATAAATAGGATCACACATTATGTACTCTTTTGTGTTGGCTTATTTTGTATAAAGCTATGTTTGTAAAATATATTTATATTTTTACTTGCCATTGTAATTTGTTTATTCTAATTGGTAGATATAGCTGCCTTTTATAAATGTACCATCCTTTAAACATTTTGCCATTTGGTTCTTTCATGTTTGGGGTTCTTTCAAGTTAGAAGTTCTATGAAATTCTAGTATATGCTTTATAGGGAAATTAAGGACATATTTCTGTTTGGTATGTACTTAGGAGCAGAATTGCTGGCTGGTTTCTAGGGCTATGCACATATTAGGGATTTTTTAAATAAAAGGTTTTACTTGTCTATTTTTTAGACAGAGGAAAAGGGAGGGGGAGAGAGAGAGAGAGAAACTTTAAAGTGTGGTTGCCTCTTGTGCGCCCCCTACTGGGGATGTGGCCCACAACCCAGGCATATGCCCTGACTGGGAACAGAACTGGTGACCTGTTGGTTCGCAGGCCGGCACTCAGTCTACTGAGCTACACCAGCCAGGGCCGCATACTAAGTTTATAAAATAAACATTTACAAAGAGTTTCTAAAATGACTATGATAATTTATACTTCCACTGGTAATATATGAAAGTCCCAATTGCTATACCTCCTTGCTTACACTTTATATCAAAGGATTGTTTTTAAGTAATAATAAAATTTCTTTATAGGTACTTTGGTAGCCTGAATTTTCTTCTTAATCATACATTTTGGACATCTTTCCATGTCAATAAGTAAAGAGATCATCATTATTGTAAATTGCTGTGTAATTATCTTATATAGTGTGTATCTAAACATATATCTAAAACCAATTCCCTGTTGAATATGTGTACAGGTTAAAATTTTCATTTATAAACAAAGCTGATTACATAATCTTCATGCACATAGTCCATAACTCAATATAAATGTTACCAAAAATTAAATTATTCTTTTTGGTCCTCTGTATTCATCACACTCAAGTACTAGGAATCCAGCATAGGTGAACCGAACTGTTATCTTATTTCCGCTCCTTCTTGGTTGTGGAAGTCTACTAATGAAAAGCTGTGACAGCAAAATTGGTTTCACAAAATATTCATGATCAATTACCCCACATAGGTTCCCAAACTTTTCTGTGGCAATACCTGTTCACTCTACATATTGATTATTTTAAATATTTCCCTTGAACCACCAGATCTTTTCCCACCTTCTTCCAGAATCTCAGCATATGGCTGATCCTCACGATTCATAAAAGAATAATAAGAGAATACAAGACAGAGAAAATACAGGGTGAGTTTACAGTTTGATATGGAAAATAATACAATAATTAATATACCATAATTCAAGAATGAACTATGTGTTTCGTGTACTCAGAGCTATAAACCTTTTTTCCCCACCCTGTATCTGCTCCCACCATCACCCCCAACCCCATGATCCCCTAAGGTAATTTCCGTTGCCAAGAAGAATCTTATATACACACACATACACACAAACATACAAAAACATACACAAAAACTACAGCTGGCTTATGCTTCTCTGAAAAAAGGAAGCTGTTCCCTCACATTCTCCATTTAAGGTCAATGTTGGCAGTGGGGCTTGACTGCTGTTGACCCACATCTTTTCTGGCCATTTATTTTCTTTTTCTCTTTTATTGACTACTTCTGCTGGTCAAACTCAAAATATATTAATTCCTTCAGAGCCTTATTAATATTCTTACTTTTTAATTTTCTCTTCTGTCCCCTTTTATTTTCTTTGTTCTTTCATTCTCTCTGTCTCTCATGCTAACCTCCTTCTTGTGACTTTGCTTCTAGTTACTTCTCTAGTCTTTTCCTTCACTTTTATTTGTTTTCCATAGGATTTCTTAGTCAGTATTATGGTTTCAAACACTATCTCTATGATAGCATCTTCCAGATTTAAACAATCAACCTGATCTTTTTCTTGGCTTGAGACTCCTAGACAAATGACTGTCAACTTGGGTTAAATGTGTCAAAGACAGTACAAAATTGACATGTCTAATACAGGACCCTTGACATTTTTTCTTTCCCTAACACCTGCCTTCCTGTTCCAGTAAATGGCACACTATTCACCTAGGGATAAGTTAAAATTATAAAAACTTATTTAGGATTCCTGCTGTTTCTTTACTTGCCCAATCAAACCTATTGTCAAGTCCATTACATGATGCTCCAAAGTGCATCTCATAACTACATGCTTCTCTTTATCCCAATAGTATCTTCCACCCAAACCACAATCACCCTCCAACAGATGTGGAAACCATGATGGCCTAGGCCATAACTGCTTGTTCATCATTTAGCCCAAGTGCTTGGCATCATTCCTGACAATAAGTGGTCAAAAAAGCACATCTAGTTACCATTGTCTCTTGCTTGGACTTGAAGTTAAAAATAATTCCTTATTGAAAGTCTTGACATCCAAAGTAGATTGGATGCCTAATTATAGACTTTTATAGCACCATGCATCAATGTATTTCTCATTCCTACAGTTTTCCAGATACAATGTTACATTATTTTTTTATGACAAGTGATTGAGCACTTAAACATGAGATTCATAGGAGAAAGGAACTTCTTGTTTTTGCTCTCCATTCTGCCCACATACTTTGCATATGGGTGACTGAATGAAAAATATATAAATTTCAAGCAGTAGTTTTCTACATTGAACAATATACTCATTCTCAAAAGTTTCATGCTGCACGTTTCCAACTTCCCCTATTTTAAATTAATTTACATTTTCTCCTAAAGAGACTTCTCAATTCTTATAAGGTTTCATATACCTTAAACATGCATTTCTTTTAAATATTTGCCAGTGTAAATTTTGTGTATAATAATTGTTTTAATTTGTATGTTTTAATTACTGATTATTTTAATTTTTTTCTATTTTCAGGCTACATGTATTTATTTTCCTATTGGTGTGTTCCTATTTCCTATTTGCCTTAGTGATTTGTAAGATTTCCTAAATATTAGTAAGATTAATCTCTTCCCCACAACATATATGTTATATTTTTCTCAATCTCTCAACTGTATTTGTTTATACCTTTGCAATTGCACATTTATTCATTTACTAATCAGATATTTATTAGATTCCCACTATTTGTCTAAAACCATTCTAGAAATGGGAACAAAGTAATAACCAAAACAGTAAAAAATTATTGCCTTTATGGAGCTGACATTGGGAAGGGTGAGTAGCCAGAAATAACTGATACAAATGAAGTAATGAAAGTAGAATATTGGGTGGTTATAAATATTGCTAATATAATTAAAGCATAAAAAGAGTTTGAACGGGTCAGGAAGTAGGAGTTATAATTTTAAAACAGATTAGTGATAGGTTTCTTAGACAAGATAATCTTAGATTAAACTCCTAAAGAAGGTAAGGAATAGAGCCTTGGAGATATCTGCAGAAACAGATCTGGAGGTAGAAGGAATATCAAGTGCAAAGATCCTGAGGCAAAAATACATCTGGGAAGTTGGAGGAACAAGTAAAAGGCCAGTGGAGGTAGAATACATTCATAAGAGAGAACATAATAGAATATGAAGTCTGAGGAAAATCTCCACATGGCCTACATTGTTGGCCACTCTAAGAACTTTGGTATTTACTTAGAATGAGATAAGAAAGCTTGGGAGATTTTTGAGCAGAGGAGAGAGATGATCTGACTACATATGAAGTGTAAAACTCTGGTTGCTCTTTTGAGAATAGCCTTTAAGGAGTCAATATCCAAAGCAAGAAGGCCAGTTAGAAAATTGTGGTAATTCCAGCTAGAGATGGAGGGAGGAATGGATTGGACCAAATGGTGGCAGATATGTGGACAAAATATGTTAGTGGGGGGGTGGTAACAGTGGTCAGACTATGTGTGTATTTTGGAGGTGAAGTCAATAATATTTCCTGATGAATTGAAAATGAGATATGAGAGTGACAGATGAGTTAAGGTTATTAATACTTTTTAGTGTAGTTTAGCACCTGAGAAACTAGATGGAGTTACCATGAAGTGAGATGGAGCAGACTATGGCTAGAGCAGAGATTGGGGGAAAGATCAAAAGTTTCAATTTTGTAACTGTTAAGTTTGGCATTTCAGGCAGATAACTAGGTGGAGCTATTGAGTAGTTAGTTGGATTTGTGGTTTTGTTGTCCTAAAAATATTAGGACTTGGGTGTCATCGGTATATAGCTAGTATTTATCGCCATGATACTGAATGATAACAACACCAAGTGAGTGACTGTAAATGGAAAAAGAGAAAATGTTCAAGGACTGACTCACAAAGCAGTCCAAATTTCAAAGGTTAGGCAGATGAAGAAAACTTAATAATGAGAATGAGAAGGATCTGCCACTGAGCTATGAGTACCCTTAGGAAAGAGCAGAGTCTGATATCCCAGGTTAAGAAAGTGACTCAAATATCAGTAAGTGACCAACTGATGTGATGCTGAAAAATAGAATGAGGACAAGTTGAGGTAAGAAATGACATAGCTAAGAGTTTCACATAAGCGGAATGGTAGAAAAACCTGATTGAATGGATTTCATGAAGGAGAGGAGAGAAATTGGAGGCTTTTAATATAGACCATTCTTTTGAGGAACTTTACTGTAAGGGGAAGGAGGGAAATGAGGATGATGTGTGCTCCAAAGATTTTTTTTTAACCTTAAAATGGGAGAAATCAGAGCATTTGTGTTCATGGAAAAGATCTCGTAGAGGATAATTTGATGATGCTTTAAAAAGGGAAATGCGTTAAAGCAGGGCTGAGCAGGTAGAATCCAGTGCAATGTAGAAGGGCCCTTTGTTAGCAGCGTGGATACTTAGTCCCGAGAAGTGGAAGAGAAGGCACAAGGCATGAGTGCAAGTTCAGGTAGTAGATAGAGGTTGTGTAAGTTCTATTCAGAATGTTCTTATTTTCTCTGTTCAGTAACAAGCAAAATTATCATTTAGGACTGTGGATCAGTTTTAGAAATCACAGGAGGAAAAAGAAGGTATGAAAGAGTCATCTAGAGAATTGGAGCATAATTGGAGTTAGAAGAGTATGCTTGAATTATGATCTTTAAACATCAGTCAAATTATGCTACTTATATTTTAAAGAAATGTTCTTTTAGATCCTCACTAACTACAGTTAAACATAGGATAAAACTCAAATCCTTCATATGTTGAACAGTGTCATATAATCTGCCTCAGTCTGACCCTCAAACACTCATCTCTGGCAATTCCCATTACTCCATTCAAGTTCTTGGTGAACCTCATTTCTCAGATTTATTCTAACATCATATACACACTTACAGCTCCTTGACTTTGCCTGGGTAGTTTCCTTTCCTGGAATGCCTTCTCTCCCTTTTCTACACTTCATAAAATGTAGCTCATGCTCCACCCATCCCCAATATATTCCCAAGGTAGAGCTGATTATTTTCTTCTCTGTGTTCCCCTAACCTTTAAGCTTAGCTTTAACCTCAGTACTTAGCTTGGCCATACCACATTATTGCTTAATATGTCTGTTTCCCACCCTAGACCAGATGTTTTTTAAGCATATGGATATCTTAGTAATTATTTTAACCCCACAATCTCTACAATACTAAATATTCATCAATAAATATCTTTTGCAGTATTTCCATGATCTAGTCTCAATCTATACCAGTTTTTTAGAAGTCAACAAAATCTGAAGCTTTGCCTAAACAGTGAAAAAACATATGAGTAAATTCTTGTGTGCTAATGACTGTGTGCGTGCATACACAATAGGTTATGCAAATTTTGGCTTTCATTTTATAACCTCCTTTCTTCCTGAGAACGTCGCAATTTCAGTGTTTTTAATTTAACCACAAAAAAATCTCCTAGCATTAAATTTTGACAATAATGTTAGATGCCAAGTTATAAGTAGATGACGAATGTGTAATCCATATTGGATACAGTTTAACATTTCTCTCAAATTGGAATGGTAAATGGAAAATCAAGTAAATAAAGAAACTGGCCTAAACTTATGGAATATTAAGCTTCAAAGATATTGTTTTTAATTCTAATTTAGTTCATTCATTCCTAGTGAGAGTTTCTGTACTTATCTTTGTGTTTCTAACTTAATTTAGCCTTGCCTTGTAATGAGTATTAGAAGTAATTAACTATTAAGTAATTAAATACATTATTCTGAAAACTGGAGATATATAGCAGGAACACAAAATAATAAACTTCTTCTTTTCCATATTTTTTTCTCAGAAGTAAATAACATAATATGGGTGTGTCAACATTTATTTAACCATTCCCCTATTATAAGACACTTGGTCTTTTTCCAGTTATCCTCTATTGTCCATGTTGCTAAGATGGACAATATTTTACAGACAAATGTTTCTACATCTAGGTTTATGTCTTATATCTGCATTTCTTAAAGAAGAATAATTTGGTAAGATTATAAGATATTTTATTATGTTATTCTACTTTAAACTCTTCTTTTGTTCCCTTCAAAGAAAATATTCAGACATCTAGAATACTACACAGTCATTAAAAATATGAATATACATATATGACTAAAAGAGAATGAAAGGTTATAATACCTTTGTTTTGCTTCTTGGCAATGGAAAATGAATAGTTTTATTTGCTTCTTTTCTGTGTTTTCCAAATGTTCTAGGAAACATATGCATTATTTTACAATGTAATTACAATAATAAATATTATTTTATTTTTAGGAGAAAATGAATGCCTTAACTATAGCAGTGGCAGAGAAAATAAATAAGACAAAAATGCTAATAAAGACTAAAATTTTTGAATCATGAGACTAATTGAATTGGGGACCAAGAAAAATAAGAAGTTAAAAAAAAACTCTAACATTCTCAGCTTTACTAACTGAAAGGATATTGACATCTTAAATACATGTATACATACAGCCATACATGATATTATTTATTTGTTGAAGTAATAAATAATATATTTAGGGTGAGGATTGTTAATTTTGCTTCAAATTTTAGTTTGCTATTTCAATGGCATAGTAAAAAAACTATTCCCAATTCCTTTAAAAATTCTTCTAAAAATTCCATTATTATTCGTAATATAAGATATATAATAAAATATGTCTATGATGTAATTTCTATAAAGAATTAAAAAAATAAGACTATAACACATTTTTCCCATCAGGACATTACAGAAACTTTAACTATCATTTTATGTCATGTCCATTGACTTCATTTTGGCTAAAAGATCATCTAACTTTTCAGATATTTGAGAAAGAAATCTCCCTTGAAATCCGACAGAGAAGAACCCACAAAATCCATTCCTCTGACCCCTGCTTGCATTTCAGATGTGTACTTCAGAAGGAGCAATGCTTCACAGTAGCTTTAAGATTCAAACCTTTTATAGAATTCTAAATAAATGGAATATCAGTAACATTCAGAAATGTGTTTCAAATTAAAATAGAAATTTGAAAAGCCTCAAGTTGAAATGAATGACTAGTGGGCTTCATTTTGACTACAGAAAGAAACTTGCTTCAGCTAACATCAATGCAGGGTGCAGAGTAAATTGGAGCACTGTTTTCTGTTGTTTTTTTTTTTCTAATGGAGCCATATCTTTTGGTAATTGAAACTGCCTCTGGCATCTAATCCAAACGGCAGCCATTGTACAGCAAATCTGAGGGGAACAGAAATCCCTGAGAAATGTCAAGGCAGGTACTGCCTTCGAAGAAATTGCCTCAGAGATCTCAGCATGCTCCAGAAACTCCAGTCAAAGATTAGTTGCAAATGAGGACAATTTATTTTGTCCCATGTACAATGAGGGTTTTTTTGTTTGTTTGTTTGTTTTTGTGAAAATCTTGTGAAAAGTTTTCTAGGTTTTGAGTTTCTGAGGGCTTTAGAGCCATATGTTTGAATGATACCGGGTACTTGCTGTGTTCAGGTAAAGTAACTTCTCTGTACCTCTGTTCTCTCATGTGGAAAATAAGGATAATAGTATCAACAACATGGGGTTCTGATGCAGAATAAATGATTTCAGATATGCAAAGCACATAGAACAGTGATTAGCAAATAAACAACCCTAAATTATATTAGGTTTTATTATTGTCAGAAAATTTATCTGGGCTCCAAATTCCTAAACATAGCTGATCTATAGATATTTCTACTTTTATGTCTGAAAGCATCTAAAACTGGACACATTCCCAAAGAAATTCATGATTTTCCCCTCAAACATAGATCAAATTTTAATGTTCTCTCACTTAGTGAATGATATCTCCAGACTCCTACTTCTACTAGTCAGAAATCTGGGATTTATCTTTGGTACTTCCATTAACCTCTCCCCCATATCCAATATATCATTAAATCCTGCCAATGTAACCTACCAAATAGATCCCAAATCTTTCCATTTCTGTCTACTTCTACCACACCACCCCAGTTTAACCTATGGATATATGAATCCTGGACTACAATATCAGCCTCCTGAAAGGACTTACCCCATCTGCTCTCAGCCCCATCCCATTCAGAGAAATAGAGCAATTTATTTGAAATGCAAATCAGATTATACAACACTCTCTTCTACAAAACCTTCATTTGCTCCCTATTGTACTCTGGGTTAAGATCAAAGTCTTCAAGGAAACTTCACACAATCTGACCCCTACCTACCTCCAATCACACATTATACCACTTTCCCCTACAGTTCCTCATCTCCTTCATTGAACATTTAAGGATTCTGGTTCCTGAGTTCATCCTTCCCCTTCAAACTACTCATTTGTCTGATTGCAGTTTAACTATCACTGCTCAGAGCAGTTCTTCCTGACATCCTTAAAGGATGATACTCTTTTATAAACTCACATCACCATAAACTTTACCTTCCTTTTATTTATTATAGTTACAGTGTTTTCCTTCATTTAATATATTTATTCTTAAAATAATTTAAGTAAATTTAAATATTCTTAATTTCGTTTCTCCTTAATAATACCGTATATCACGAACTTGCCATTAACTGCAGCAGCCAGCATACTCCCTGATATTTGTTGAATAAATAAGTAAACTGAGAATGATTGAATAAGTGGAATATTCATACAGAGTGCCATAGGACTTTTTAAATTTACATTATAAATGCAGAAGAGTAAGAAAACTGGAAATGTCCATATTAAAGAAATATTATAGAGATCCTTGCATAATATCATTTGGATAAAGAAACTAGAACTTCATGACTCCACATTCTTATTCCCAAAGATAATCACTATCCACACTTTAACAAAAGGGATGAATTTATTTCTTTAACATCATATAAATAAAATCCCAAGTTATTTTGTGTCTGGTTTTCTTTAAGTAAACATTATGTTGTAAAATTTATCCATTCATTTCACTTATTTGTGGTATTTAATTGTACAGCAGAATTTGTGTTACTAGCTTGCTTTTTAACTTTCTCAAGTTTATTTTGATGAATAGATCTTTCTTTTAATAGATTCAGTTCATCAATCCTTTATTTTATGGTTAGTGCTTTATTGTCCTATTTAAGAAAAAATTTGCCTATACCAAAATCATAGACTGGTTTTCCTGTTTTCTTCTAAAAATGTTATTATTTTATTATTTTATTTTATTTCTATAATCAATTTAGAATTGGTTTTTGATCTAGCAACTTGATCTAGCACCATTTATTGAAAAGACCTTCTTTACCAATTGAACTGCCATACCATCTTTGACATAACTGAGTGACTATATATGTGGCTGTTTCTGGATTCTTTTTTCCACTACCACTCTATTTTTTCTTTCTTTGATGTAATTACCACATTTTCTTAATTACCATAGTTGTATAAGAAGTAAAAATATCTGCTAATGCAAATTCCCCAGCTTTGTTGTTTCTTAATACTGTCAACGATCTTGTTAGTTTATATTTCCACATGAATTTTATCCTCAGTTTTTAATTTCCACTAAAATATCCAGATTGTTTTGGATTTTATTGAATTGGTAGATAAATTTTGAGAGAAAACTGACATTTCTATGATACTGAGTAACACGATTTATGACTATATTCCTTCATTTATATGTGTTCTTTAATTTCTCTCAGTAATGTTTTATAGCTTTTAGCGCAGATATCATGTTTACCTTTCATTAAATTTATTCCAAGAAATTTTACATGTTTGGTGTTATTGTAAATGATGTCTTTTAAAAATTCATTTTCTATTTTTTGTTGCTGGTACATAAATACAATTTTTTTTTGTATATTGGTTTGCCAGTTATCTTGCTAAATTTATTACTATAATAGCTTACAATAAACAATTTTATATTTTATATGTGCACAAGTATTTTTATAAATAATAATATTTGTTTTTTTCTATCATCTATCTATCTATCTATCTATTTATCTCTATCTATCATGCCTTATTTCATTGGCTATTCCAGGCAGTAGAGTTAAAAATCATGGTGACATTGTAATCTTTGTCCTTAACTTAAAGAGAATGCTTTATTTCACCCATGTTTATGGTGGATTTTCTGTTAATATCTTGTATCATATTAAGAAAATTATCCTTTAGTTTTAGATTTTAAGATAATTTTCTTAATATGATACAAGATATTAACAGAAAATCCACCATAAATTTTAAAGGACTATTTCAATTTATGAATGAGTAAGCTCAGTTTTACAAATGCTTTTGCTGCATCCACAGACATGATAAAATGGTTTCCCTCTTTTTTCTGTTAAAATGGCAATAAAATAGTTTGATTTCTGGATGTTAAACTATAGTATGATAACTGAATGTTTAACTCTACACATCATGATTATTATCATTTATGAGGTTGGTCCAGAAGACATCCAGCCATGTAATATGAAAAATACATTTATTGAAGAAGATACAGGATACAACAAACATTGTACACAGGACAATGGTGCCTCATTCCCTTTCAAAGCTGGCCTTGTTCTCCCAATTGCCATAAAAATCTCATTGTATTTTCCTGAATCTCATCGATGATCTGAAATCTTCTCCCTTTCAAAGGTGATTTTAGTTTTGTAAAAAGCCAGAAGTCTCAGGGCGCCAAATGTGGGCTGTAGTGTGGCTCGGCCACCTGGGTGATTTAATGTTTTGTCAAAAACTCTGCACAAGAAGTGATGTGTGAGTGGGTGTGTTGTCACGATGAAGCTGCCAATCATCGGTTGCCCATAACTGTGGCCTTCTGAATTATCTGAATAGTTTCCGCAGAGGAATGTTCAGGCTTAACACAAAATTCGATGCAGATTTTTTGCTCTCCTTACGCATTTTGAATGCAATGACTGCATAGTACACATTTTCACTCAATGGCGTCTACCGCCCCCATTGACCAGTACAGTGAAGTCTTCATTGCTCATGCATGCACGTCCCAGTCCACTCTCTTTGGCTGCCAGTTCCCATTATCTTCATATATCTACAGTTGGATTTATGTGCTAATATTTGTATTTATGATAATGTTATCTAACAATCCTTATGAGAGAGAGTGATCTATTTTTCATTCTTGTAGTGTCCGTGCCAGGTTTTAAGATCACGCTTTTGCTGACATCTTAAAACAAGTTAGGAACTATTTTCTTTTTGATGAAGGCATTTGTAAAAGATTCATGTTATTTCATCCTAAAATGTTTGGAAATATTCACTAGTCCATCCTCCCGGGCCTGGGACCTCTTTTTATGAGGTTTTGACAACAAACTAATTCTACCTCTTAAGTAGTTATAGGCACAGTCATAGTTGTTTTCCATTTTTTATTGTATGAATTTTGGTAATTTATGTTCTTCAAGGAATTTGCTTAATTCAATTTCATTGTCAATTTTATGGGCATAAAATTATTTATAGTACTTATAATTAATTGTTTTTGTTCCTGTAAGATCTGTAATGACATTCCTATTTTAGTTCTGATATTAATAATTTGTGTTTCCTGTCTCTCCTCTCTCTTTCACAATGTCTTATTAGAGCTTTATCAATTTTATTAATTTTTCTAGAGAAACAAATTTTGGATTTGTTCATTTTGTTTAGTGAGTATTTGGAAATATGTAAATACATTTTTATATATAATTTATTTCTATTCTTACCTCAATCACTTCCTTCGTTTATTTTAATTTGCTGTTTTTTTTACTTGTTTGTTTTTGTTTTCAAGTTCCTTGACACTGAAGTTTTTTTCTAATAAATACATTTTACGCTTTACTATATCTTATAGCTTTACATATCAACCTCTACTTACTGTCAGTATAATGTTTTCTAATTTGTTTTTCTTTAATCCACAGTTTATTCAGGAGGTTATTGCTTATTCTAAGCATCAGTTGAGGATTTTCTGAGTATGTATGTCATATATGTTATCCTTAGCTATGTCTGACCTATTGTTACACCTTTACATTGATTTCTTAATTTCAGATAGTATATATTTATCAGTTTAGATACTCTTGTAAAATGCTGTTTTATTATTATATTATTCACCTTTTCCTCTAAACTTTTGAACAGATTAATAATAATTTATGACAAAAAATGAAAGGAAAACAAAAAACAGAAAGAAATCCAGAGATGATCCAGAAATTATTTTTAGCTAACAAGGATTTTAGAATAGAGAATAGAGAAAAGAGCATAAAGACTTGTGGGATACACTGAATACTTCTTTCTCTTTCTTTTCCTCCAGTTATAATTAAAGAATAATAGTCCTTAAAGGAAAGAAGAGAGAAAATGTGACAAGAAATACTTGAGAAAATAGCAAAAAAAAGAAAGAAAAGTAAAATCAAAGACAAAGAAATACATCAATTTATAGATTTTTTTCTTTCTTTGGTAAGACCTTTACTTAAGACAGAGTTGATTTCTATACATTCACTCAAAGAAGCACTTTTAAAAATTAAGTTCCCTGTGAAGTCATCAGGCATTATTCACAAATGCCATAGTTGTTTTGACCTTCAAGCAATATAAGACAGATAAGCTCCAACAATAAGTGCACAAATGTAATTCAGATGATAGGGTGAAATTATAGAAGAATAGAGTGATGGGATCTTCCTTTGGGTTAGGGAGAGGTAATTAATTGGAGGAGAAGTAATAATATATGAGCATATAACCATATTTTCTGCTTCTATAACTTAGATCTATCTAGTATGAAAGGAGGTTAAATGAAACTTTCTCTTTAACATGAGTTGGTGTCTAGGTCCCAAAGCTGAAATTAGGGAGACATTAATTAAATACTTAACTTTCTAAAAAGATCTGCCAACAACTGGCACTGGACATGTTCCTTAGATCTTAGTAAGAGGCAGCTGGACCTGCCCTGGGACCCCAGCTTTACTTCAATCCTTCTCCAAGCTCCTTTTTCCTCTCCAATCCATCTGCTGAAGAAGAGAGATGAAGGCGTTAGAGTCACAAAGAGGTCAATGTTTATGCAAGAATAGCACCAGACTGAGTACGAGAAACTTCAAAGGAATCATTCTGGAAATAGAGCGTATCTGCATGCACTGGCCCCCTTCCCCAGATTGATTTCTTATGCTGGTATTACTCCAATGTTGCCATTACAATGAGTTATGGTGAGAAAAATTTAAGGAGAGTTTGGCATGTATGCCCTGGAAATTTTCAGGAGTACATGAACATACAGATGTGTGCCTGTGTCTCATTTTTATCTCTAAAAAGCTGAAGGCTCATGTGGTTAGCCATAGGCAGAGGGATGGGGAATGCTCATATGTGTCGTGTCTGAGAAGAGGAGTCCCCACCACTAACAACTCACATATGTGACCCTTTGGTTGAGATGGCATAGAGGATGATTTCTGTAGTTCTCATGACTCTATGTGGAACATGGAAGGTGAGGGGCTAGGTATGAACCATAGAACTACCAAGGAAACTACTTACTTGGCTAAGAGATACACAATCTTATCTTTAGAAGTAGACAGTGGCATTGATCATCTGCAGAGCCTACAAGCAGGCATGGCTACCCCTCTCTAGGTATGTGTTGTTTTCTATCCCTCTCTCCTTCCCTTAACACTGAAGGAATTGTTCCAAGATGGCAGAAGAGGAAGAAGAATGAAAAGTTAGGTTACTCTTTCCTCTGCTCCAAAGAGCTGGATTGGGAAAATAAATAAAAACAGACCACAGTATTGGTCCACTCTATCTTTCTAGGCTCTGTCATCCTGAAGGGGTAGAAAAGATGTCAATAAAACCTGAGACAAAAGTTTTAAATTGAATCAGACTGAATTTTCTACTACTGAAAAATCCTGTGAAATTGTTCTACTGAAAGTATGGGATATGTTCAAGATGTTGCATTGTTATCACTCAGAGATTTAAAGGAAAAAATAATTTTACATTAGGACTTACCAATAAATTCATTCTTACCAAAGAAGCCAGATACGTGGACAGTTGTACAGTTTTGATGCAAATTTGTTTTTCTTCATTGGCTATTGGAAAGACTGCTATAAAAGAGTTTGGCTAAGAAAATTTGGAATTTCTTGGGTCTTGAGTTTGCTAAATAGTTCGTGTTATTCTCTCAATCTTTCATAGTCTTCTTTTGTCTGTGTGCATGTATGTGTATAATATGTCCAGGTTTTAAAATTGTATTTATTGGGAGGAATAGAGAATAGTATGTCTACTCCATTTTCCTAGAAATTGAAGTCTGAATTACATTTTTAGAAGAAGTTGTAAAACTTAAAAGTCAGTATGTTGTTTATTCTCCATTTGCCCCTCCTGAAAGATTATCTGTAGTAATCTTTGCCCCAGAAAACTTGTCTTCCACAAATTGCAACACTTGTGTTTCTACGTCCCCTGGCTTCCCACAGGGTTTAGCCATGGCATGCATCTACAAAAGACACACTTCCTGCCAGTTCACAATTCTAGCATGGTCACGACACCTTCTGGGTACCAATAACCCCTGTCACTACTCTTACACAGGAAAATAACAAGCCTAGAGTTCATAAGGTCTCCCCACAGTTATCCCCAGTGCTTTCAAATCTTTTGTCAGTCTCCCTAGCCCTACCCAGACCTCTATAATTAGTTCCTTCCTAAAACTTTTAAATATTTCTTTCTTTCTGGGAACCTGATTGATCCATGAAGAGACTGATTTTATTTTTGCCTCTTTTTCTCTTTGGGGCAATTGAAGCTCAAGTTGGTGTTGATCACATGCAAACAGGATGTAAGGAAAAGCATATTAGTTAATATCCCTCAGTAAATCTGTCAGTGTATTATATGCCTAAGCCTTTCTTTAAGGTTCAGCTGGTTCCCATGTGATCATTGACTAATTTAATTATGTTGAGATTACATGGATCATGGGAGAAATATTAGTAAACCATTCCCAGTTAAATCTTGGGGAAACATTGCTCAAATTAGCCTTGTGGAAACAGCCATAGTGTTTATAGCTGGACAGAAAAATAACCAATACAGATGTAGCTGATGTAGATATAAATATATTTACCTATTAAAGAGCTTTTTTTTTTTTTTTTTTTTTTGCTTTTATCTATACTATACAGATAGTCCAATGAATTCCTTTATACATTCTCCCATTTTCCTCGTGGAGAATGCTCCATTGTTCCTTCCTTTGATAAGATTCATTTTAAAAACCATTTTACAGACTTGTGACTTCCCTAGTTCTGTTTTCTGTAGAATTCATTTGGTCACCAATATTTCCTATTCTTCTGCAAAATCTATTCTCTTTTTTCTCCCCAGAGATGAAGCCACTTTGCTAAACAAGATGATGGGCAACTTATAAGGAGATTTTAATGTGTTCATTGGCTCTAATTCATATGAATGGTCTGTTGAAAATATGTACTATGTGTCCAGATGATTTTCCTCTTAGGTAATGATGGGATTTTCATCTTTGGTAACTACAGGAACTGAACCATAGTGCCAGATTAAAGTGCATGACTGGTGCTAAGAACTTTGGCCAAACCACTTAAACTAGTGAAATCCCCCTTTATTTGGAATCTGTTCAAATAGAGGACACTGGTGAGGTACCAACAGAATGCATAGTGTGAGTGAGCTGGTTGCCACATTACCATTGAGTTTTGAAAATATACTTTGAGCTTAATTCTGCGAAAGAACTTGTACAAGTATGTTTGGGAGGTTGGTGAGAACTAACAGAAAGACCCAAGAGCTTTGCGTGTTTACTTCAGTCATACTACCCAACAAGCTTGATTTTGGCTGAGTCTCTTAACCTTTAATGTCAGATTCTTTCTCTTAAAAGCATTTCTTATTTATACCCATCTTGAGACAAGCCAGGAAGCAAGGACAAGTGGAATAAGGAAACTGAGACAGATAGCTGAACAAACTGGCTGAGCAATTTACAGTCAGATACAAAAGGTCACCTCCCTAGAGATAACATCCAGGCCTCAGTTGTATTTCAGCGCCAGGCCCAGAAGAGCAAGAAAGCCAAGTGACCGACACCAGGACCAGCGGCAATGACTAATGACCCCCACGTTGGCACTAACCAATCAGTGAAGACCACAACCCTGAACTGGCATGCCTGGAAAAATGATGACTATTCTGCTAAAACTCTCTCCTGAGACTTCCCCAAGATCCCTGACTGCAAGAAAGAGATAAAACCTCAAGAAAAAGGACCCAGCCCATGTTCATTCCACTCCTCTTTCCTCACTTCTTCCCTCACAGACATGCATCTCCTGAACTCTAAGGAACCTGAGACTTGCAGTCAGGGGAAAAATGGGCAGCAGCAACTCATCCCAGGCTAATCCCCTGACCCTGTGCCTAAGGCTCTGTTTTCTCTAACTTTCCAGTGAGCTAAGGCAGCCCAGCCTAGGCTCTTCTGTTGCTTCTTCTGTGCTAAACCCTCCTTTGTTTCACTGTCCCGAGATTAAATACACATACTTTTCTAGTCACATAGACTTGTGTTGTAAAATCTTTCCTACACAAATTCAAGAACCTACAAACTATCAGCTGGCCCTAGGCAGGCCCTCTCAGGGCCAGACCCCGTGTCTGGTAACAATCTCAACATTTTGTAAAGAAAATTCTAACAGCAAATGTATAGACATCTTAAATTTAGCACAAAAATAGAGTGCTATTGTTTATATCACAACTTTGCATTTTATGGAATTTTGAGGTTTATGTATATACAATGAAAAGAATCTACAATATTACCCATCCATTTGTGACATTTGAAAAACAAGTATATTGTAAATGTTTAAATACTATGATAGCATGATTAGTGGATATAAAACTATATAAGAAAAAAGTTATGACTTTTGAACCCTGGTAGATGTGGCTCAGTGGACTGAGTGCCAGCCTGCTAACCAGAGGGTTGCCTGTTGGATTCCCGGTCAGGGAACATGCCTGGGTTGCTGGCCAGGTCCCTAGTATGGAGTGCTCGAGAGGCAACCACACACCGTTTTTCCCCCCTCCCCTTCTCCCTCTTTTCCCCCTCTCTAAAAATAAATAAATAAAATCTTTATTTTTTCAGAGATCACTTTTCGGACTTAAAATATATTATTCAATGCCATTCTCCAGTGACAAATAAAAAGATAATGAAGATTTTTGAATTGGGAAGTAATGAGATGAATAAAGCATTTCCAGAAAGTAAATCTTGCCTTACTCTGCTGGGTGTGTGATCAAGGAGAACCTGGTGCAAAGGAGCTGCGATTCAGGGCTCAACAATTCCTCCAAACATATTTATCCTTTTTAGCCATTGAGGAAAAGAAAATAAAAATATTTACTCTGAGGTCACTTCCCACCACATTTTGAAACAGAAGACACCAAAGTAGTCTTGTTTCTTTCATACTTTTTTTTTTCTTAACCATTTGATTTTTAAATGAGTGCCTATATTCCTGAGAGGAATGAAGCTTCACTAACACACAAAAAGTATTTAAGACAATTTGTTCCTGTGGATGCTAGATGAAATATCAGTGTATTTAATCAAATTGCCTCACCAGACATAGCTGCTCAAGAGTTGCAAAGACTTGGTGAAAATCTGAGGCTAATAAGGTAACTTCAAGGAAGGGCCAATGAAAGTAAATACCAGGACATTATGGTCTGATGCAAAAATATTAGTTTTAGCCACACATTGTCTTGAAAGTCTTTCTCTGTCTGACAACTCTAGCAACGCTTCTTTGTACTTTTAACACTTTTTATATTTCCCCTAACAGCAAATGTCTCAGTTCAAATGCTAAGTAGATTGGAAGGACAGATCTTAAGATTCTTCTTTGTCTAAGAAGTCATATCATGGGATTTCTTGATTCTTCAAAGTACTGTTTGCTTTAAGGGTGATGTAAATAGATGACCAAGTGGAATGCCCATGAGACTACAGATAGAATTTGAAATGGTCTTTTCTATGCCACTGTCTAATGAAATAAATTGTCATCAAATTCGGTGGTAGTTTATTCTTGGTTCTGTTTTTATGCTCCTTTTATGTGATTTTGAAATCCCTAAATCTAGGAAAACAGAAGTTATAAATGTAAACTCAGGATGACTTCATAAATAAAAGCTTGATTCCCTTTCTGTAGAGAGATTGGATAAGGAGTTGATAGGGCTGCAGGGATCAAGGTGTTCCTGGCTTTCTTTCCAACAGAGTCTGCACCCTCCTTTGCTTCTGCTATCTCATCCCAGCATTGCTGCCCCACCTGCCTCCCTTCAAGTTCAGGCTCAAGCACCTTTGACTCTAATGCAATTGCAAGGAAGGCCCAATCCCCATCATCAGACATTGTCTGGGTGAGTCTTGTTCTTTAAGATCTGATAGCCTATATTCCTGGGATGAAATCTGGAGGCCATTTTTTCAATCTGTGTATTGTTTTCTACCTCAGTTTCTTGATTAGGTGTTTCAGTGGTACACTGGAAATATAGACATGTTTGAATTATTTCATTGAGATGGAGCCTTTCTCGTCATCTCTCTCTCAGGCAGGGCAAGGTTTCTTTCTCTGTCTTCCTATCCAAGACTTTAATTTTCCTCCTAAACACAGTGGCCTATCTGCTGAGCTATCTACTCCCTTTAGCAGTTCTTCCCTACTGACCAGGTTAACTTTTACCTGTCCAAGTCAAGTCCAATTTTATGTGCATTTCATATAAAAAATAAGAAAAATAAAATAAGAACAAATAAGAATAGATACCTGGGAGAGTTTTTGCTACCAAATGTCCCCCACTTAGAACTTCTCCCCCATCTCTTCTGTTCTGCTATTGAGGTCTTAGCCAATGACCACAAAGAGGTGACCATGTCCCTACATAGTCACTAACATGTTAATTTCTCTCTTCCTTATAGATGTTTCTTCTCATTTTCTAACTCTTTAACAATCTAGCATTTGTGACTATAGAAATACATTGTGGTTATGGTTCTATAACTACAAAGCTCTTCAATGATCTGTTGATGAAAAATCAGTAAAATTGCATGTTTGAATAAAATAGGTGTTAATTAAATTGTTCTGTATCAAAAATAGGTCTGTCAATACAGGCCACTTGGTGAGTAAAGAACTTCTTAGAAATATAACTTTAATCCTGATCCCATAAGCTTGGTCCTCAGACCCTTATTTGGGACCTGAACCAAAATGCACTATCATTAACAAATAGAGCTGGGACAGCTAGGTATCCACGTGCAGAAGAATGAATTTGGACTTTTACCTCATACCATATACCAAAATTAACTCAAATGGATCTACAACCTATACATAAAAGCCAAAATAATAAAACTCTTAGAGGAGAACATAGGAGCGAGTCTTTATGACTTTGAATTTGGCAATGGATTCTTAACTATGATCCTAAAAGAAAAAATAGATAAATTGGATTTCAACAAAATTTTTAAAAATGTGCATCAAAGACTATTATCAATAACATGAAGAGAGAATCCAATGAAAGGAATGAAATACTTGCGAGTCTTGTAAAGGATTTAGTGTCCAGAATATATGTAATTCCTATAATTTAACAAGAAGACAATTCTATTTCAAAAATGGACAAAGGGCTTGACTCAAAAATTGTTGAGTCAACAACTATCC
Organism: Pteronotus mesoamericanus; assembly: GCF_021234165.1. Taxonomy (NCBI): domain Eukaryota; kingdom Metazoa; phylum Chordata; class Mammalia; order Chiroptera; family Mormoopidae; genus Pteronotus; species Pteronotus mesoamericanus. Next base: position 26,519,544 of record NW_026555105.1, on the reverse strand, counting down.
AAGAAGATATACAAATGTCCAATAAGCATATGAGAAGATGCTCAACATTATTAGTCATTAGGGAAATGCAAATGAAAACCATGAGATAGTACTTCATACCTGCTATGAAGGTTACAATCATTTTTTAAAAAGGAAATAGTGAGTGTTGGCAAGGATGCAGGGAAATTGGGAAACTTCTACACTGATGGTGGGAACAAAATGGTGCACCTGCTGTGAAAAATAGTTTGGCAGTTCCTTGAAAAGTTAAATATACAATCACCATATAACCAACAATTCTACTCATAGGTATATACCCACAAAAATTGCAAACAGGGACTGAAGGAGATACCAGTGTGCCAATTTTTGTTGCAGCCTTATTTATAAATGCCAAAAGGTAGACACCCCAGTGTCCATCAGCAGATGAATGGATAAACAAAATGAGATATATCCATAAACGGAATATTATTCAGACATAAGATGGAATGAAATTCTGATACATGCTTCAACTTGGATGAATTATTCTGGGTAAAACAAGCAAAACAGAAAATTTATTTTCTTTATATAATTATTAGGATAGGCAAATTCACAGAGATAAAAAATAAATTAGAGGTAAGTAAGGGCTAAAAGATGAAATAAATCAGGAGTTTTGCTTAGTGGAGACAGAGTTTCTGTTTAGGGTGTTGGAAAAGTTTTAAATAGATAGTGGTAGTAGTTGTACAACAGTGTGAATATAATTAATGCCACTGAATTGCATATTTCAAAATGATTAAAATGACATAAAATTGGCTTTTATGTGATACATATTTTATCACAATAAAGTTAAAAAATAAAAAATGAACTCACTCTCAGCAGAAACTCTGAGGCTTCCTGAAGCATTTCACTCAAAAAAAGTTAGAACCCAAGCACTATTGTGCATAGTCATTTCCCTGTATGTAGAGAGTGAGTTTGAGGTTTCTGGAAAGTTTGGTGTGATAATGAGCTGTATTTACAGAAGTATCTGAAACCGAAACTGAGAAGCAGTGTAAGGTAGAAGGTAAGAGTGTAGATATGGGCTCAAACAGATAGAGTTTGGGCATCCATTCAAACTGTCTCTCTATTTGCGGTGTGACTAGGTCAAGCAATTTACTCTTTCTGGGCATCATTTTATTGTGTGTAGTTTAATAATAGTCCCCTCTCAGGGCTGTTTTGAGGAATAAATGTGCTGGAAGTGTAAATATGTCTGCCACAATGCCAACTAGGAGACAAGTGGTCAGTAAGTTGCATTTACATGTGATGGACTGGTTTGGTTTCTCCATTTATTCCCTCACCTCTAGTTACCCCTTAGGCAATACACAAAATGTTCTTTGAGATGGATCTGTCATTGACTTTTGCAGCTATTCTACAGTGTTCTTACTTACTATTTCATCTATATAATTATATAATAAAAAGTCATAAAGACTCAGAAAAAATGTTCCAATTTGTCTTTGGTGTTTGGGGAAGTATCATAAACCTGGCCTTTTCCTCCTGCCCACTGCTCTCAATTCATGCCATGTACATTTCTCCTTTAATGGATTCTCATGGAACACACACCTAAGCTGGGTGTGTAAGGAGTTGGCAGAAGGGAGGATGCTCAGAATTATCGTTGTGAGTTCTGACTCAGCTCTGGTCTCCTGGGGTGTAGCTGGTACTTTGAGTTCTAGTTTTTGTTCAAACCAAAGAAGACAGATTGAAAAATAAAGCAGAGAAATTAGAGCCGGGTGCCTCTCGGTTCTAAACAAATTTATGCAGTGTTTGCTTCAATATATGAGAGGCTTAAAAAGGAGAGTTGGAAAGTGTAGATATTCTGTTGAAATCTTAGCAGTGACACCTAATGGACCTTTCCTTTCCTTTGCACTATGTTATAGCCTCCTAGCACTGCTTCTTGGCACATTACTGGAGGTTGAGGCCGAGGCACAGTGTAAATGCTGAATTAATTAATTAATTATAATCAGTGATACTGCAATGGATTCCACATGAAATTGAGGGCTTTGGCAGAAATTTGTGTGTAGGTCTTCACAGCACTTGTAAATTAGTCTCCAAATAATATCAATTGATATAACCTGTGTTTGTACCCTGGCGTCCCACTCTTTTGGTTCCTGACATTTCCAAAGGGGGAATTATGGAGCTATAGTATTGCTAAAAGGAACTTGAACCAATAGAGGCTGAGATCTGGTGGACTCTTATTTTCCTGCCTCCTGTCTTTATCCAGAAATCTTACTCTGAGGAAGACAGAAAGTACATATAAAATCCTCCACCAGCTCATCTAAACGGCAAAGGTGAAGGCTTCCCTATCAGTATCAGAGGCCTTTAGCAGGAGTGACCCTTCTTGCTGTATCTTGAACATACCTTCCACTCTCTAGCCTGTACTTTGCATTGTCCAGGAGATCCTATGTTCATGTCCAGAGATGCTGGATTAAATGACAAGCAGGCATGTTTGCATAATCCCCATTACCTTTACCATAGTTCAGTGTAATTTCCCCAAATGTTTCATTTATTTTATTTCAGAGACTGTGACAGTTAAGATTTTGAAGTACAAGCCTGCATCTGTAATCCATTTATGAACTCTCTCCAGTGCAATTGTGAAGAGAGAGGAGGAAAAAAAAAAGTTGGGGGGAGGAATTATTTGGAGTTTAAAAAAAAGCATTGAAAAACAAGCAGAGGGGAGTAAGAGCACATCTGTTTTCGTAAGAAATCATGGAACCTGGCCCTTTTTCAGTGGGGTATTTTACTACCACATGGCTTTAATCCTACATCTGGGCCTGTTGTTTTATGAAATATTTCCCACAGATGATGTCAATTATAATTTTTGTCCTGGTCGTCAATTTACGGACTCTTGGAATAAGACAAAATGAAACAACCAGAAAAAGAACAACTTATGTGGTCTACTCTCTGACAAAATTATAGCTGTGTGATACACATCTAAAATCAATAACTCTGCTAATGATTAGCAGAACACATTGCTTGGTTTATGAGCAGAGATGAGGCCCACACTGTGCACATGTTTGGCACTGGACTGCATTTTTTGTTTGCTGTGTATTTACCAGCAGATGTTCGGCTGTTTCTTGAATACTTCTTCTATGAGCCAGTAGTAGGCCAGTGTCTGTGCGACATTTATGTCATCTGCCAGCAATACAGGTGGAATGCTTTCATGGAGACTTTTTGGGTTCCTTCTGCAGAGATGATCTATCTGAGAAATCAAGAATAATTCTTTATAGAGTTTTATGGCTATTAAGAAGTAGAGTGCTGTTCTTGTGTGTAAAGTTGAATAAATTTGGATTCCAGCATATGGAATGAGAATCTCTTTTCAGAATCACTTTGAAAGAATCATTTGTGGTGCTCAACTTTAGCAGCTGGTCTGAGGGCGAAAGGTTTTGCTGAGAAACAAAGAAACTCCGTTAGTCCTAAGGAGGCCCAACGTTTTGACAGGAGAGGTTTCTTTCTTAACTTGCAGGGTCTCTTTCAATGCAAAGAGATAAACCAGATTTATAAAAAAATTCATAACTATAAGATTTTATAACTAATAAGAAGCCAACTTTTTGAGTACTTTTACATTCTTGGAGGGTGAAATTTTGTTGAGAAGATTCTGCCTTTTTAGTGTTCTGGCTATTGAAAGCTTTTAAGATAAGAGAAGAATAAAAGGAAAGAAAGAGTTTTAGAATATTCTATATTCTCCTCACTCCTTTATTGTATGTGTGTGTGTGATGTATTTTAATATAATTATTTGAATTTAATTTTAAAAATTTAATGTTTAAAGTCCAAAGATTAATGAGCATTTAACATCATTGAATATTGATGAGTGAGAATTTATAGACATAAATTATTTCATTCTTTAACATGATACTTCTGTTTCCTCATGCATTTCTATATTGACTATGTTCTTCTTTTGATCCCTGTTCTTCTAGCTTCTCTCATAGGAATCTTATTTTTATGTACAACACAAAGGTCTAGACTTGGAGTTCTAGAATCGGAAGAGCCTGAGATTGGGATTCAGGTGTGTGTGATTTATTAAAGAAGCATCCTTGGGGGGAAGGGAGTGAGGAAAGCTAGATGGATCGGGGACAGTTGCTGAGCAAAGAGGTGGTCTAATGTGGAGTCTGGCTTCAGCCTGATCCAGAGGGAACTCTGGAGTATCAGCTGCACCACAGCTTTGGTCCCTCCTTGAGGCAAGGGGGCAATACAGTCATGTGTATAGTCCCTGGCAAGGTGCTTCTGCTCAGCTCAGTACAGTCCTCTAGAGAAGAAGGCTATAAGCCCTTAGCTGCCAATTTGGACAGCCTCTGGAGGAAGGGTACAAGACCTATAAAAGGAATCTGTGTGGGCCTCCAGTAGAGTCCACTTCCGTGATTAACTGTATTTTGTGTGAGAGAAAAGAATAAAAAGGCAAATTCATTGAAAGAAATGTTGTCCTCATTGCCCAAGTTCAGAGGCATTTGATTAGAACTGTCCAGATATGTTACTGTTTTGATGCAGAGATTCTAAGGGTCTGGGGAACCAAGGTTCAGACCCACTGTGGATCCTTAGCTTCACAAAGGAAAGAATTCAAATCTGAGCCAGGATAGAGTTTAAAGTGAAAGTGAGTTTATTAGTATAGCAGTGAGAGACAGACAATAGGCTATTCCACAGACAGAGCAGCCCCCTTTTAGCAGAATTTGCTTCCTTTATTGAGGTTCATTTAATTGGAATTAGAGTATTCAATATAGGGGAGAAATATTCAGGATCTTCCTGGTAAAGGGGTGGAGATTTCTTAGAGGAGCTCTGTTGGCATAGTGTGTGTGTCCTTAGAGGGGTTTTTATCTCTGCTCACGTGGTGTGCAGTGTGTTGTTTAGCAGGCTATGGTATTACAATGAGTGTATAATGAGGCTAGGGATTACCGTTAGGTTAAATTAGTTGTCATATTGGATCTTTGCCAGTGTTAAGTCACAAATCCAATGTGGGGTAGTCTTCCTTCTTCTTGACAGTTTCTGTAGTTTTTATTGATTGCAGCTGTTTCACCATATAACCTATCTCTGTTTGATAGTATAGTAAGTGTCAAATTCTCAGTTTCTCCTTCTCTGTCTTCTTTCCAACTATTTCCCTAGTACTGAGATATGCGAAATGACCTATCCTGGTGTCAGTCCCAGGAGACATAGATGGAGTTATGCCAAGACTTAAGGAGATGAGTTGGATAGCCCACATACAAACAAGCCTTCTCACCGCTATTGAACATTAAATTGTTCTGGCTTATAACATGTGTTCTATTAAATTATCAACACTCTTTCATTTAAATCCAGGTTCAGGCTTGTGTGTACCAGAGAAGGAGGGTATGAAATGATGACCTTACAGAATCCTTCACAAAGACGGTACCAAGTATAGCTCACTCAGAATTATCTGCTTGACATGATTTCAAGGGAAATTAGAGATGGACCCCTCTTTGCAAATTGTCTTGTCCAGAGTGCTAGTATTTTCAATGCTCCAGATTTCTTTCTATGATTTAAGAAAATCATATGATTTCTTTCTATGTTGAGGTATTCTGTTGCCTCAACAGTACTCATTTAAAATAGAAATGCTCTGGGTAGCATTAGGGCTATGCACCAAAGTGGGCAGAGTGAAATAAACACCACAGGAATTTGGGCACTATCCTCAACTCCTGAAATGGAGCAAATTTCCATATTACTCTCTGTGTATTTGATTATTTAAACTTAGACACTGAGCTTATTATATTTTAAAAACTGAGTTAATGATAACTAGTCATATACTGTGACTGTGAATACAAAATACCTCTCTTCCACTCATTTTATTCCACCCAAATTATCCAAAGAATTGTTTGCATTAATTTTCTCTTCTCTCTAGCCACACTTTCACTCATTCCTTCACTTAACATTTTGTATTTATCATTTATCTTTTTAGTAGACATTTGACAAGCACTGCTTTCAGTGCTGTGAATAACATCTCAGTCAAGTGTGAGAAACAGCTTTCAAGCAGATAATCACAATATACTATAATAAAGCTACAATAGAGCTTGGTGTAGAATCCTTGAGAAGTAAAATAGGGAGCACTGTAGGATAGACAGCACTCACATTTGAGCAGAGTCTAGAAAGATAAATAGGATTTTCATGAAAAGAATAAGAGGAAGGCAGAAACAGCATGTGAAGGGCTCGAAAACATAAAAATGATCAATGCAATTGGATACAGTGAGGAGGACAGAGGAGGTGAAAACAGAAGGATAGCTTAAGAACAAATCATAAGAGTCATTTCAAGAGGCCAAAGCATATGAGCTTTCTCTCAAAGGACAGGCATGTAAGTTGATTGTTTTCACGATGACACCTCAAGTATTTTCTAGAGTCAGCAGGGTTCAGCAAACTTGAAAACTAAAGTTTTATGGAACACAGCTACACTCACTCATTTACAAGTTGCTGGGCCTCCTGTCTCAATGCAACAGGGCTGAGTGCTTCTGACAGAAACCTTATGGCTCACAAAGCTGAAAATATTTACTATTTGGCCCTTTGCATAGAAAAGTTTATGGACCTTTGCACTAAAGAAAAAAAGAGATTTGGTCGCTGAGAAACCAAATTTCAGCTTCTGCCATGGCTGTTTACATGAGGAATGACCCAGGGTTCTAATATAAGGATTGAGGGAAGATGACCACCAAGTCTGGGAGATATTTCTGTGATGGAATTTAAATTCCCTGTTGATTGATTGAATATGGGAAGTGAAGGTGGAGGGGGTTAATTGTGAGTTTCAGATTTCAACTTGCACAATGACTTGGGTAGTTGACTGTGACAGCAGTGAAGAAAAAGGGATAAAAGGGACAAATAGGTGACAGAAAGAGAGGAAAATGGATAATCAGTTTAAGTATGGACATGTTGAGAGTGCAGTGTTGATTTCCGGCTGGGAATATTGAATAAAAAGAGAGAGGTAGATTTTGGTTCTGTTGAGTTTTCTTTGTTATGTGAGTGCTCTCCACCTGAGCAATGTTCTCCATTATTCTTCTACAGTATTTTATACAGAACTTCACTGTAGCTTTGTTATATTATATCATAATGATCTGCTTAGAAGCTATTCTCAACTTTTGCTATGGGCTATTTAATGATAGCACTTAACATGATGCTCATGAAATTTTATAGAATATTCTACCATCTCCCACCTTGGATTTCACCATGTATCCTTATTCCCTCAAGGTTTAATTACAATAACAGCATCAATGATTCACAAATATTTATCTCCAGCCAGATTTTACCTCTTTACATGACACCTGTAATTTTTCAATACCCAAAGCCTTTTGAACACCTCCCCTCACTTTCCATTATTCTTATTCTTCCTTTTGTCAAACCTGCCTTCCTAAGGTAGAGCTCCAAAACAACATTCCTCATGTCCACATGCTGCTGGTTTATAGACATGTGGTTGGCTCCCACCACATAGATCCTTCCTCATGGCATTGGAAAGAGAATGGGAATATTTTAAGGCTGTGCACTTCTCTGCTGGACCAGAGATAGACCAGCTATAAGAGAGGTTCTGATGTTCAACTTCTGACTTGATGAATATTAAGCAATCAGTGGTGGAAACATTGGGATTTTCTTTGAGATTTTCCCTGTCTGGGTCTCTCTTAAGTGTGTGGCATTCAAGCTGGGCTCCCTGACTTCAAAAAATTTTTACAACTCATTAAAGCCCAGATAATAAGTGCCCTCTCTTTAAACAAGCTAGAGGGGTTTCTGTTACCTATAACTGAATCTTCACTGATGTAAGCCCCAAATTTCTCCAGCCTTTTTTAATGCCATATTTCACCTTGCTCTTTGTGCTCCAGCTACATTTAATGTCTATGGTTTCTCAAACGCCTCATTCTGACCATTACAGAATCTTTGTGCCTATTCTTCCCTCTGCCTGCAATACTTATTCTTACCTCCCATTTCCAAGCCCACTGTACTGTTCATTTCTGCTATTGTTGTATACCTCACCTTAGTCATTACTTGTTCTGAGATTTGTCTGAAACCCTTGACTACATCAAATTTCCCTGTGAAGATCTTTTAAGTACCAATGTTACTAATCTCAAATCTATTTATACATTTACTTATATGGTTGTTGGATTAATGTCTTTCAGTCTTCTACACTGTAAGCTCCATGGAAGCAGTACTCATTAATTTACCCTCTGAATTTAAAATATAATCCCTGAACCATAGTGTTTTCTCATAAACATTGGTTGTTTTGATAATTAGTAAAGATTTATAATTAGTACAAATAATTGTTATTGCTCCAAGTTTCTATTACTTTATTCTTTTGGAAGCATTTAAGGACCCCTTATTCTAATTTGGATTTATATATGTATAAAAACTTAGTAAATCTATTGTTCAAATTTCAACAGCTTAAAAGATTTAATATTTTTAGGTATCTTAGAAATTCACATCCATTCATCCCATCTCTGGTCAAGATTATTAGACTATAGGATTTGAAATCAGAGGAAGTCAAGAGAGGTTTATAAGTAGATGTCATGCTCCTACAAGGTTATTCTTCAGAAAGATACACTGGGATCCTGAGGTAGTATGCAGGATGAATTAAGAAGAAGTAACCATGTTAACCTTTTATGGTCTGAGAGAAGGGGAGGATATAAATTCAAAGAAATATGATTAAATTTTAGGCTATTGAAGAATAAGCATATTGTTACCACAATTAGAGAATAAACGTAAACATGAGGATGATATTTGTGTTTCAATCTATAAGATATAGTTGTTGCTTCTTTTTAAAAAAGATTTTTTAGTAGCGTAAAATGCAAATCAGAGAAGTCATCACTTGTCTAAATGTGCACAGCAAAAATGGCAAGAGCTAGGATACAAACCCAATGCTCTGATCCTAAATTCTATGTCCTTCCCACTGTCCCTTCACCTTGGAGGGAAGGAAGTGGTAATGACTTGGAGGAAAATATAAGGGATTTAATAATGGTAGACATGATGAGTTTGAAGCAAAATAAATAAATAAATAAATAACATAAAACCACCAGCAGCTTCTGTAAAGTTTTTATGAAATAAATCATTTATAACATTTATATGGAGGAAAATCTCATGTAGATTGATTCAATTTCTAAAGAAAAACTATTTTAATATAATAATCACCCTTCAATTTATCTGCTTGAAGCTTTCTATTAACTAAACCTAAAGACATCTTCATTTGTAATACATTGCAACCCCACTCTTGCACCCCTTAAAATATAAATTAATTAGTACAATGCTGTCTTATCTCTGAGTCCCATCTCTTCCACTGTGTTATTTTCCAAGAATATCCTGAACACATTAAGCCATGTGTATATTTTATGTCTTGAGTTCTACTACTACTCTTATCTTTATCTGGAAGAATCTATGCAAATGGAAGAAACTTTGTTTACTTTCTAAGAGTAAACACTAGTGGATCTAGTTATATTTTCACCTTCCTATGTAGGTATAATGAAGTGTCCAAATGAGTGACCCAGGTTTGAGTCTACAGAGACACTTAAGTCAAGGGGATTTATGTGTAAGTGGCAAAATTAACTTTAGAATTATCATAAGACATAACATGATATGCAGTGCATTTCACTAAAATTAGTAAAATTTCAGCCAGGAACATTTAATTATAATAAAAAAATGTGGTCATGGACCTCTTGGTCAGAGAAAGTGACCATGAACCTTGTTATTTAAAAAGTAATAAGAATTATTTTAAATTATATTTAATAAATCTTTTCTTTCATTAACAATATCTTTCATAGTCAGACATAATTCTGCCAAAAATGTCTAGAGTTAGAGAAGTTTGGGATATTTGTGTCTATTACAGTAGGAGATAAGGCAGACAGAATGAAGCTTATAAAGGGGCCTGCACACATCCTTGTATTAAGGGAGGGTCACTTTGACCATAATTGGAATTTGTCATTTGTCTTGAATTATCTACCAAATGCTTTGGAGTTGGCAAACCCCATACTTAGTTTGGTTGAGTGTTCTTTCCTCAATTTTTAAACCCATGTGATTCCTAGGGAAATTTAATCCATATGTTTCAGAATCGTTTACACTTAACTCATCACAATGTTTTGTAAGGTCTATTTGATGTCCAAGATGTCTTTAAAAGTCATTTGTCTTAGAAACAGAAAATTGTTCTTTGTTTTGTTTTGTTTCTTTTCTAAGAGTAAACAACCTAGGAACATAGAAAGACTGTGACCAACTTTAAGATTTTTAACATTTCGGGGTAAGCAGATCCTATACACACAGAATAGCATTTCTTAAAGCTACACTTTTAGCATAGCTTATTGATTTAGGGTGCTGGTCCCCAGGATTCTTATTAGTTGATTGACACCAAGTAATTGTTCAATGATTTTTCTAGGAAAGTATAAAAAGCAAAGCTATCTTTAGAAGACATAGAAAATATTGATATATTAATTACCATATAAGGAGTTAAAATCTAATTAATTATTGTTTCCTAAAAAGGCATCATGCCTTATTGGTATTTTATTAAACTCTAAATAATAAATTAGGAAAATATATACAAGCATATTACAGAACTACATAAATGGCTAATATGCATATAAAAATGGTTTAGCTACACTAATGTTCAGTAATAAATTTTGTGTAGTTTTGGCATTTGTCTGGAAAAATAAGAAGTATTATACAGTGGCAATATAAGTTGGTAAAGTCTGTCAAAGGGAATTTGACATTAATAAATTTAAAAATAATGTACAAACTCCTTGATTCATCAACCTCACTTCTAGCTTTCCAACTCAGAGAAACATTTCCATAAGTACAAAAAAAGCATTTCCAAAAATATGCATTGCAACATTGTTTAACAGCAAAATAATGTATTTTATTAATATACTTGTCATAAGGATAGTGGAAGCAAAATTATTTAAGAGACCAAATGGGGGGGTGTGTCTAAAAAATGAGGAAGGCAGAGAATTCTGGGAGGAATTTGTCATGGAAATGTTGACTATCAGCAGAGGATTTTATCATGTTTTAAGAAAAAAGAATTTTTTTCATATAAATGCTCGAAATTGCTCTAAGTTGGGAACATCAGAAGAAGGAACACCTCTCTGTCCTGAGGTCCTGGTAAGGTCATTTGGCACATTGTGACCCCTCCAAGCAAGGGTCTGCTGATTCCAAACAGGGGTCTTAAATGACTTGATAATAAGGTGTTTCTTGTCTTCCAGGTGTGTGGTTTGCACACCAAACATGTTCTTTTTTTCTCCTCTGAACCTTATGCGGATTCATTTGAGAATGAATAATGGATTCAGTGTAGACTCTGTTGGGTCTCTGGGAGAGGCACAGCCTCTTAATAGTATCTTAACAGTATATGCAAGCTTATACTTTCAGCAGCAGCCACTTGCACGTCTATAGGCAATACTTTGGATCAGGGACCACTGAAACTTTGCTAACATCTTTCTACCACCAAGATTTAAAGTACAGCCATGTATCCAACAGAAAACAGGTTGATGACTAAGAATAAGCATTGGACAGCCCAATATATCATCTAGTGATTTAAATCTCACCCACTGCATTTGGTAAACTGGCAGGCACCCTGTGTATGCTGAGAAAAGGTCAATTTCTTTAAAATAATGGAATCATTACAAGTCTGAAGTAGACTTCATGAAGTAGAAAGTAGAAGTGTTCGGAGTAAGTTTTATATATTAAAATAATTTTCTTCTTAGAGGGCTCCCTGCTGCTAATTGTGGTCCAGCCACACCGGCCTTGACCCAGCCAGGCTGGTCCTCATTTAGAGCTGGAGGTGTACAAAGTAGTGGGTAAGAACACTGAGGCTGGAGCCAGGCTGATTGGGTTTTGATGTCAGCTCTGCCCCTTACCACTCCTGTGCTGTGCTGGGAGCATTACCTGGCTAAGCTTCTGTTTCCTCATTTGAACAAGAGAGGATGATGCTGAGAGTAATAACAGTAACTCCTTCACGGGGACATGGTAAGGATTATGGGAGTAAATAGACAGCACTTCGTGCTTGGCACTAGTGGGGAGCTCAGCAGGGTTGTTCTCACTATCAGCAGTGTCTTGCCCTGAATTGCTGTGTCTCATTCTCCATTACATCAGTCCTGACCTGCTCAGATGTCATCCTCACAGAGCCACTCCTAATCCCCTTTTCCAAATACTCCCACGAATCCTTTAAATCCCCTGTTCCCTGACCCAGATTTTTTTTAATGAGGTATAATTGACACACAACATTATATTAGCTTCAAGTGTACAACACAAAAATTCAATATTTGTATATATTAAGAAATGATCACAACATTTATTGTTTAATTAACATTTATTTTCATACATAGTTGTAGAACTTTTTTATTATGATGAGAACTTTTAAAGACCTACTCTCTCAATAACTTTTGAGTATACAAGAGTGTTATTAACTGCAGTCATCATGTACATTTTATCCCAATGACTTGTTTATTATATAACTGGAAGTTTCTACCTTTTGTCTTCCTTCACCCATTTTGCTCACCCTTTGTCCCTACCTCTGGAAACCACCAATCTGTTCTCTATATCTGTGAACTTGGTTTTCCTTTTTTAAAAAATTTCTTTTAGATTCTACACGTAAGTGATATCATATGGTATTTTTGTTCCCCTGACTTATTTCAATTAACATAACAATCAGTCAAGGTCCATCCATGTTGTTGCACATGGCAGGATTTCATTCTTTTCTATGGCTGGATAATATTCCTTTGTATGTGTGTATATATCACATTTTATTTATCCACTTATTGATCGATGGGCACTTAGGTTGTTTCCATATCTTGGTTTTGTAAATAATGCTGCAAAGAACATGGTGGTGCACATATCTTTTCCAGTTAGTCTTTTTGTTTTCTTCACGCAAATACCCAAAAGTGGAATAGATGGATCATGTGGTAGTTCTGTTTGTAATTTTTTGAGGAATCTTTCTACTGTCTTCCATAACCCCTGCACCAATTTACAATCCCACCAACACTGCACAAGTGTTCCCTTTTCTCACATTCTTGAAAACACTTGTTATATCTTATCTTTTTGATGATAGTCATTCTAACAGGTATGAGGTGGGATCTCACTGTGGTTTTAATTTGCATTACCCTGATGATTAGTGATGATGAGCATATATATACTCATGTACCAATCTGTCCTGGCTCAACTTTTAAAACTTCATAGCAATTAGCATTATCAAAAATCAGATTGAGTATTTCTTTATTTCCTCTCTATCTTCCACTCTCTCCACAATAAGTTCTTCAACAAAGAACATGTGTGTTTCCGTTCTGACCATCTAGACCCATGACTGGTATCCAGTAGATGTTTAATAAATTGTTCCTTAGTGAATGAAACAATTGTAGATTCTTATTAACCTTGCTTACAGTCAAAAAGAATAAGGCAGATTTATATGTTCTGACAGAAGAATGTTTCCAAGCAATATTTTAAGCAGAAAAGAGCAAGTTTCATGTAAGTATGAATAAGAGTAAAATACTGAGATTGTATCAATGTGGTATCACAATGTAGTACCAATGGAAAGATATAATTTGGTGTGCATTCCAGAGACCTTTACTGCTAAAATTGTAACTGCTTGATCTTATATAAGGATTATTTTATTTAAACCTATTTAAATCACAACCATGTATGCTGTATTATGATTTGCATTCCACCCAATCCTTATATTGTTGGTATTTATATCAGCATTATTCTCTGGACAAGGTGATATTTACATATGTGCTATTCCTTCCACATTCTTCCCTATTTCTTTACAACAAAATGATTTTCTAATGTGTGCCAAGTGCTCTTGCAGCTACAACCACTAGGGAACCCTGCTTTGCAGGCAGGAGATGGGAGCTCAGAGAGGCTGAGCCCCTTTTCAGGGTCACAAAGCTACTAAGCTAGGTCCGAATCTACCAAACAGCACAGATTTGGGAGAGAAAGGAGAGCAGCAGGGAAGGGGAAAAGGAAAGGAGACCGTGAGGGCGGGAGGGGGGCTGAAGAAGGAGGGAAGGCAGCAGGGAAGGGTTGGAGGATCTGGCCAAGCAGGTGGAGCAACCAGAAGACACAGAGAGAAGCCACGCTGGGACCTAAGTACCCCGAAGGACTCTCAGCCAGAGCGATGAGCTAGCATGCGTTTGTGTCCTAGCATTTATATGATTTAAAGTGCCTCAGGTACATCTATGTGCACTCGACAGATCAGCAGATAATGAAATAAATACATCAATTTGTGGGAAAAAAAATGATTTTCCCAGTGTCTTGGCTGTGTATTTTCACCTTTTACTTTTATAAGGTAAAACTTTAGCTAGTTATATGCTAATTACAGTCTTTCTTAATCCTAAAGTTCTAACATTTACTGATTTAGAGAATTTGACTAGTATTTGTTCATTTACTTATTTGTTGCTGAGCACATGCAATGTACCAAAGAATGTTTCTCCCCCTAAAAGATCCCTAGTCTGAGGTTTTTCCCAGCTGACTTTTCTAGCTGGTCAAGATTTACCAAAATAATAAATATTTTAGATGGTTCTTTTAAATATTAATCAGGAGTCAATTAGGAGGTTCCCAGTTTTGCAGAGAATGATCACAAAATACAAAGAGGCTGTGACTTGCCATAGCTGCATAGCTATTTAAACAAAGAGCTAGAATGTGAATTCAGATCTTCAAGCAGAATTCGCTTAATTGACTAAGTTCATAAAATAATGGGGGTAGTCAGAATTATTTTAAATTAAGTTATTTATTACCTCAGTAATAATGGATAACTGAAAACAAAAAGCATTCACACTACTAAATGCTGCTAGGCAGTTCTGTCGCTGAATCCCAGTACCTGGGTCTGCCCGCCGGCCCATGCTGGCCTAAAGAAATGCAGGAGCAGGAGCACGCAGCGTGGAAAGGAAGTAGTTTATTAGAGACTCGGCCAATCTGGAGTGGGGGCAAGTGCATGTTCTGAAAGATATGACTCCCTAATATAGGTTACAAATTGTATAGAGCAAAATCACAAGACACCAGAGGTTAGAGGTTCAAGGTCGTGTTGGGAGCTGATTGGTCAGACGTGAGCAATGAACCGATTCTTCGGGTCCCGAGGGCAGCTCTGAGGTCTGCTCTGGCATCCCTCTGTCCGGTCTCATGGGAAAGTAGCCAGGTTTTGTTTCACCTTAGGGCTCGGGAGCTGAAACATAACTTGGATCAAGATGTTGTCTTTACCCTGCCAGAGCTCCAGATTGAGTACCATTAGTCAGGTCCAGGCTACTGTCTTCTGTTGCCTCCAGGGTTGCTGATTATGGGGGGGTGGGGGCGTGCGGGGGAAGGCAGGGAAAGGCGGAGTCTGCGAAGAGTATGCAGGAAGGAGGGAGGGAGGGAGGGAAAAAGAGAGAGAGAGAGAGAGAATTTGTAGAGCTAGAACTCAAAGCTAAATTTCATCAACGTCATAAATACCCTTGGTTTCAGTGTTACTGATCTTGGCTGGGCTCCCTCATGTCTGGGGATTGCTAGCTGTCAACTAGTGCAGGCTGGTTTGGCTGAGGGGACTGGGATGACTCAGCTTTGGCCCTCGTGTCTCCCGTCTTAGAGCAGACTAGCCTGGGCATGTTCTCCGGTTGATGACAGAGGCGAGAGAGAAAGAGAACGAGATAAAGAGAGAGAAGAGAGATGCCATTTTCATAAGTGCTTTTCCAGATCCTGCTTGTGTCATGCTTGTTAACATCTCTGTTAATATCTCATTGGTCAAATCCAGTCACATGGCCATTACCAGATTTGAGGTGGGAGGGCCCTAAAATGTAATATGACAAAAGTATGACTATAGGGAGAGATTAAGACATGACCAATTTTACAACTTGCCACAAAACTCTAAGTACTGGAATATTATGATTGGGCTAATATTTAATGAAACATTTTGTTTCCTACCTTTAATTTACACTATGAGGCAGACACACGCACACAAGAAAGCGGCTAAGACGTAGCTGTGTAAAATAGAAATGGAACAAAACCAAACAGTCCTCCATTTTTTTCCAGTACTATTCTTAAATCTCATGTTTTTGTAGATTAGTTGTGAAGCATTCTTATCAAATTATAAATATGAATGTCTTTTTTTCTCCCTTCAGAGAACAAAAAAGGAACTTAAGATGGGATAAAAACCAATGGGGAACTAAATATAAAATGGACTTTTATCTCTTTATTTTATAAATTCTACAAATTTTGCCAATAAATACTACTGATGCATTAACACAAGTGGCCCTTTAAGAAATGCCCATGTGTCACCTGTTACACAGTAAGTAGCCTTAGTTTCACTAGGTATATGGGGGTCTAATGATACAGTTTCTTTACTTGGAAAGCCCTTTCCCCTCCTCTGTTTAGTCAACTCCTTTATGATCTATATCAATTGTCTCATCTTGCATTTCACCGCTTGTTCTGTTAAATAACAGCTCTGCCTCTTGTTAAATATATTTGGAATAGGCTGCAAACTATACCTACCGCTTGAAATTTCACAGTGCCATTACCAAAGTAATGATTCTGAAAAGTTCTGTAATAAAGAATCTAATTTAGCTTTGTTTAATTTAGTTTCATAAAATTGTAAACCTGTGTAAACCTGATGTGGCTATGTATTTCAAGGACCAACTATTGCCATATCATTAGAAAGTATTTTTCCATGGAGTGCGTTGTGGAAAACGTTGCCCTCTGAAAATCTAAGTTTTAATTTTTTTAACAAAAATGTTCAGGGAAATAGAGTTTTTAAAGCACATCTTTCACTTAGAACTTCTGTGTGTTATTGACCTTCTTGTGCTTTAAATTAGTGGAAAAAGCAAAAAAAATTATGTTAGGCAAAATCTTATCAGTGAATAATATATTCTGTGGCCAAGTTTATACAGTTGCCTCTAAGTATCTATGGGTTCCACATCTTCAGACTGAACCAACCATGGATCAAACATATTATTAAAAATGTTACATTGTTGCTGATGAGTACTATGTAGTGAGACCTACAATGGTTGCCTCACTACTGAACATATGCAGACTATTTTTCTTGTCATTATTCCCCAAACAATATATAATAATGACTATTTATATAGCATTTATATTATATTAGATATTATACATAATCTAGAGGTGATTTAAGGTACAGATGATCTCAGAGATATTGCAAGCTCAGCTACAGACTACCTCAGTAAAGCATATATCACGATAGAGTGAGGCACATGGATTATTTTAGTTTCCCAGTGCATATGAAAGTTATGTTTATATTATACTGTGGTTTATTAAGTGTGCAATGGTATCATGTCTGAAAAACAATGAACATGCCTCGGTTAAAAATACCTTATTGCTAAAAACGCTAACCATCATTTGAGCCTTTAGTGAGTCATAGTCTTTTTGCTGATGGGCACTTTTGCCTCCTGTGTTGATAAAAACAAAAAATCTCTGAAGCACAATAAAGCAAAATGCAATAAAATAAGGTATGCCTGCAGGTAGGGAGATGTGCATAGGTTATATGCAAATACTACAGCATTTTATATAAGAGGCTTGAGCATCTGCAGATTTTGGTATCCTCAGGGGTCCTAGAAGCAATCCCCCCCTAGATACTGAGGGATGTTTGTATTTGAGTCTAAAGAATAAGAGTGGGGTTGCCTTTCAAGATATTGAGCCTGTATGTCATTGAATTCCTTTGATTGATTTGGATTGTTAGAAAATGTTTATGTACAGCCTAAAATTGTATACAATAAACATTCTTCACAAGTGCACAACTATAGAGAACCATGAATAGCGTTTAGTTTATTAGAGCTCAATGGTTAAAAAAAATAATGGCTTCATATAACTTGACACTTCTTCTGAGAGGTGAAGTTTGTCCTCTTCCATTTAGTCTGGGTTTGTGTCTCAGTAATAACACAGTAATCTTCAGTGATTCTCCATGACTTGAGAGGTTTGATCACAAAGATGATCCACCTTAAGCTTTCTTCAGTGGGATACTCTTATTTGGAGAGCAGTGTATACTTTGTGAGAATTTATTAATCTGTTCAGTTACAATTCATGCATTTTTTTAGGTTTGTTATGAAATGTTCAAAAAAATTAGTGTATTTGAGTGAATCCTTAGGAGAAGTGCTCTTTCTTCAACTTCCATCAGAATTTACCCTGGTGCTTATTTAAAATAGATTCTTGGGTCCACAACAGATTTGTCATATCAGATTGTCTGGGGATGGAGTGTACAAACACAAATTATTAACCATCTTCAGGCATAATTTTGGGTACACTAAATTTTGAAATTTCAGTGGTGCCTATTTGGTTAAATGGCTCCATGACGTATCTGGTCACCTTCAAAAAATGTTTTCCCTAGCCTTCTTGAAACCAATGGCCCTTGGGACTTTGATTAAATTTTACTTTAAATCTTAACTCGAGAAATCATGTCTCTTTCTTTTTTTCTATACCCCTCAGAGACCTAGCCCTTCTCCCGGTAATCAGCAACACCCAAAGCAGCAGAAGACAGTAGTCTAACCCTGGCTAATGGTCACAATTTCTGAAACTCTGAGCAGGTTAAATATCTTGACCCAAGTAATGCTTCAGCTCCAGAGCCCTAAGATGAGATAAACCCTGCTACTTTCCCATGAGACTGGACAGAGGGATGCTGAAAAAGACCTCAGAGATGTCCTCAAGACCTGAAGTAATTATTCATTACCTCACCTCACCTCCTACCTCCTAGCTCCCACCATAACTCTGAACCCCTAACCTATGATGTTTTGTGATTTTGCCCTATATAATCTGTAACCTATATACCATGGGGGAGTCAGTTTCTTTAGAGCACAATCTCCTGGTCTCCATGTTGACCAATTCAATTTTAACTTATTTTCCCCGCTCTGTCGCAGACTCTGCTTTTGCATATTTTGGGGCCAATGCATGCAGACAGACGGCCCATGGAAAAACACTGGGATTCTGGTAACATTAGTATCCCTGGCTGAGTCTGAAAATGAAACTGACAAAGGCATATTAACAGGAGAAATGCTTACAAATTTGTTTAATGTAAGTTTTACATGACTCACGAGCCTCCATAAGGAAATGGAGACCCCAAGAAATGGTTAAACTTGTCTTCATGCTATAGGTCTGATGAAGAGTCATGTAAAGATGTTACAGGGCAGAGTGTGAGCTAAGTGCAGTAAACTGCGGGAAAGTACTGAGGCCTGTTCACTCAGATGTCTCTCTGTGTCCCTTAGTCTTCAGAAATAAGACTCTTTTCTTTTGGCTTTATGGAGGACAGTTCTTACGCGAAGGTTTTAAGGTCAGAAAGTCCTTCATGCTTTTACCTTTTCTTGTATTTCGTCAACTTAAAATATTCAGTATATCAAGGTGAAATATTTTGGGGTAAAGCGTCCTGAACCCTGTCACCAGTGAGATACCTTCCAGGGCTACACAGTCCTGCATCTGGGCTGTGTCTCTCCCACTCTGCCCTTCAGAACTGCCACCTGGTGTTGGCAGTTGTCAGATATCACACCCTCCCCTCCTCCATCCGATCCTTTAAGAGTCTGTGATATTTACCAAACAAAAATGGTACCTTTCATAACGTAATAGCCTCCCTCCTTGGGAAAAGTGGTGAGTAATGAGAATTTGATCTTCAGAATATCCTGCCTTGTTCCTTTAAGTGTATTCTCTAAGGAGATCATGCTAAGCCATGGGCTTTAATGGGACAGTTGGGTAGTTGGAGGTGGGGGGAGTAGGAAACGGTACCCAAGGCTTCTGGTATTTTCACTTAAACGGCAAAAGGAAGTGTTGATAAGAAGAGGCCCTTTCTTTGTCTGCCATGCTCCAAGCATTGCATCACCATCTCCAGAAGCTGCTGCCTTATCTGTGCCAGATGAGAATTTGGGCAGAGGCACAAATCAATGCCAGGAATGGGTGCGCAGGGAGCATGCACTGTAAGTACTGTGAGTATAAATAGAGCTGGAAGAATAACCTTTTTGTGAACTACTGTGCGGTAATCCTCAGAAAGCCAGAGAGCTAGTATGGCTTCAATGGGCCTTTTATAACATTCAATGCTACCCCCAACTGCCCTTCTCCAAGCACAGGGACTGCTTGCTTAAGTTACCATTTTTAATGCAAATCATCATAATGGCTTGATAATTATTTCAATTGGCATTTATGAAACCATTCAGTAAAAGAACAGCCAGGGCAAAACCCTCGCTAATCTTCCCATCTTTCATATCCTTTGGGTTTGAGGTGGAATAACACAAGAAAGCCCCAAAGCCAGAGGGTTTTTGAAGTTTATTCTTAATGGACCCAACTCTCTTTCCCTGTTACTCTATGAAGTGAATTCGGCCCAAGTTAAACAAAATAGCAAGAGCATAATATTTGTGGTGGCTTGAAAGGAGAGGAGGCAATGACAAGCATCCCCTTCCTCCTCGGCTTAGCTTTCAGATTGGTTGGACAGCATTTTAACAAGTTGTTGTTATTATTGAGAAAAAAAATAAACATTAATTGAATACCATGATATGGTGAGTAACTGTTCTAAAACTATTTTGTCTGAGAGGATCTTATTCAAAAACATCTATTTAGGCTTTTTTTCCTTTCCATAGAGGGTGAGTTTCTAACTCTTTCATGGGCTCTTAAGTAGCATACAATTTGTATGGGGCAGAGGCAAAATAAAAAGTGTTGCTCTCCTACCAGGGTTTTCCCTGCCTCTTCACCTCGCCCCTGTCTGTCATGATTAGTCAGGCAGTCGCTCAAAATTGAGAAAACTAAAACACGCCTGTTTTGTGGAGGGGAAGCAAGGCTGGAGAGAATGAGAAACTGCAATTCCTGTTTGGAATCACTGGTCTCCCGAATTAGTCAACAAGTGCTAATACACATCGACATCACTACACTATTTCGCTATAAAGTGAAAACCTGGCTGAGTGTCATCCATTCGTGAACACATGAAGCTGCTTGCTAGACAGATGGACCCTTATTCTACCTGTCTCTAGGCATACACTTACTGCTTAAGCCCATCAGTGAGCCCTATTTAGAAATACAGGCTTCTGAGTATTTTTTTGAGACTAAGACATTAGGCATTCAGTGGAGGAGATTGGGAGGCAGGGGGAGATCATTGAACTAACTGGGAAACATTAAATTAAAGTAGCTCTTTGTCCTCATCTAAATAGGTAATGGGATGCTTGACATTATAGTTTAAAATTGTATTATGTTTTATTCCCTCAGATAGCTCAGTGGATTGAGCTGTTTTCCAAAATTACCACACACCAGTTTTCTTTTACCAGTGAAGGTGTTTACATTTTCCAGCATGAGGCTAGACCAGACTATTCTTAACCAGAGGTCCATGATCCTCCAAAGGGTTGGTGATATGAACCTGAATTTTTTTAAAAACTGACATCTTTATTAACATTTCCTTCAGGTGCTATCATAGGAAGCAAATTGTATCTCCCCCCTGCTGATTCTGTCATACCATAGAAGGTTGTTGCAAATATCTCAGAATATCATTTGAGCACACTTTGAAATTATAATAATTATAATATATATTTAAAATGGTTCTATACAATATATCAACAGGCATATATATAACATTGTAATATATTTTAATATATTGATGACTACATTTTAGAACAATTGCTTCCTTTGTAATTCTATGTAATTTATTTTATACATTTAAAAACATTATTCTAAGATAGTTACATAGGCTTTACCAAATGACTTGGGTCCATGGCACCTAGCAAAGCTAAGCATTCTTGGTAGCCTCTAATGTGGCTGTTGATACAGCAATTGAATTTATTTTACAGGGCAGCTATACAACCCTGGCCTATTATAAAGTCAGAGCAAAGAGATCCCAGGCAAAGGAAAATCCTAACAAATAACGAAAATGGGTCAGGAGAAATCTGAATGGACAAATTTAAGTTGTGGTGCTTTTGCTTCAACATGCATTATGCAACTTGAGGACCTCCTTGTCAGGGTGACAAGAACATTCAGATACAATGAATAAACACAGAACCAGATGATTGTGGTAAACAAATGACAGCCAAATGGCTATTGTCAGTTTGATGCTTAATCGGGTAGCAATTATTTGGGAACAGAAAATAATATTTGGTAATACTGTTTACACAGGAAGAATTAGTTCACTTCTTACATAAGTTCATCTGTCTTTAGATCCTCCATTGACTTTAAAGGGACCTCCATGCTCAGATGACTTCAGTGGTATATTGAACCAAACAAAAGTGTTAGTAAAAAATAAAACTTATAAAACAAAAACAATGATAATTCAGGCTACTGTGACTGCCTTTTCCTGTTGGCCATTCAGATTGTTGGGCAATACTGTGATTTGTTGACTTAGATCTTAATAAAACCTTACAGAACTTTTATGTAGGTTGTTTGTGCAAAAGACTTTGTGGATTTCCTGAAAGTATGAGTGTGTCTATAATGCAAATTAGTGATTATAATATACCACCCATTGCACATCATATGAACTGAATCACTGTCAACAAAATCTAATAGCACCAGGGATCAGGCAGAAAATAAAACTGAATCTGAACAGAGTAAGACCATTAATATGGGAGAGTTGGGACTATAGTAGAGAATAACTTATCTCAAAAAACACATTACCCAAATCCTTTCCAGTGTTCTATATCAAGAATGCTTGTCCACTGTGGCCACATCTGCCAATCTGTGCTAGCGAGGATGTTGAGAAAGGAGAACCCTTTTGCACTGTTTGTGGGAATGTCGACTGGTGTAGCCACTGTGGAAAGCAGTATGAAGGTACCTCAAAAAATTAAAAATGGATCTGCCTTTTGACTCAGTGATCCCACTTCTGGGGTATATCTGAAGGAACCCAAAACACTAATTTGAAAGAACATAAGCACCTCTATGTTTATGGCAGCATTATTTACAATTGTCAAGATATGGAAGCAGCCCAAGTGTCCATCAGTAGATGAGTGGATAAGACAACTATGGGACATTTACACAATTTACTCAGCCTTACAAAAGATTAAAGTTTTACTCTTTGTGACAGTATGGATGGACCTGGAGAACTTTACACTTAAGCCAGTCAGAGAAAGACGAATACCACATGATTTCACTCAAATGTGTAATTTAATGAACAAACTGAACTAACAAGCAAAAATAGAGACAGATTTGTAGACAGAAAGCAGAAGAGTTTAGAGAGGATGGGAAGGGGAAGGGGTGGAGGAATTGAGCAAAAAAGAAAAAGGACTCATGGACATGGACAACTGTGGGGTGATTGTGCTGGGGGAGGCGGGTATAAGAGGACTAAATGGTAACAGAAAAAATACAATAAAAAAAAAGGAAAAAGAAAGAAATGCTGGAAATGAGGATTTAGTATGAAGCCACCCAAAGATTAGAGTAACTACTAAGTTGCAGTTCTTTTGAAATACTCTTTGTGTTAAGCAGATATATCTAAAGGTTGAACCTTAACACCTGGGTCATAAACTGCTTTGCAGAAGCTGCTGAATTATACAACAAACCATTAACCTAATCGGAAAATAGGATTTCTTCTCAGCATTTCCTTCCCAACTCTTTCATCCATGGTTCCCTTGAGTACACTAAGAGTCAAAATGATACTTTCCTTCTCTCAGGGTGGTTAAAGACTTTGATACTAGAAGGAAAGCTGTTTGGTTAAACTACGACCTTGAAAGTTGTGCCTTCCAGAGTTTTACTTCAAAAGAAGAAGGAGGAGAAGGAGAGAGGAGAAGTAGTAAGAAAAAGAAGGAGAAGGAACAGAAGTGATAGAAGTATAAGTAAAGTCACCAGGGTTGCTTATTGGGAGGATGCCCAGAAGTGTTCTAAGAATGTACATGTTACTTAATTTTGGGTATCTGAGATGGCTGATATTTCCACTATTTAAATATAATTTTTATAAAAAGGTAAAATTTTGGTGAATCTTTTTAACTAACCCAGAACTTGTGAGCATGTGTGGTTAAAAATTTTTTGAATGTGAAAAAGAGGTAAGAAAATGGTTATTTTTAAAAGCCAAATGTCTAGCCACCCAGAACTAGGCCCAGACTGATTAAAATATTGACTTTTCAAACTGATTTTCTTCTGAAGGTGCTTAAGTGCTTTTTTTCCCCCTTCTTTCAGTGCATTGTTTCAAATTATATTTTATAGGTTATGCTATTACAGTTGTCCTACTTCCTCCCCTTTTTTTCTCCTTCACCCAGTACCCTACACTCCCTCAGGAAATCCCCACACAATTGTTCATGTCCATGGGTCATGCATATAACTTCTTTGTCTACTCCATTTTCTATGTTGTACTTTACAATTCCATGGCTATTCTGTAACTATCTGTTTGTATTTCTTAATCCCCTCACCTCTTCACCCATTCCTGCACACCTCTCCCATATGATAACCATCAAAGTGCTCTCCATATCCATGATTTTGTATCTGTTCTTCTTGGTTGCTTAGGTTTGTTTTAAGATTCAATTGTTGATAAATATGTATTTATTGCCATTTTATTGTTAATAGCTTTGAGCTTCTTCTATTTCTTAAGTCCCTTTAACATTTCATATAAAAATGGCTTGGTGATGATGAACTCCTTCTGTTTTTTTCTTGTCTGGGAAGCTCTTTATCTGCCCTCCGTTTCTAAATCATAGCTTTGCTGGGTAGAGCAATCTTGGCTAGGTTCCTGCTTTTCATGACTGAATATTTTCTTGCCAATCCCTTTTGACCTGCAAAGTTTCTTTTGAGAAGAAATCAGCTGACAGTCTTATGAGAGCCCCCCACCCCCACCCCATGTAGGTAACTAATTGCTTTTCACTTGCTGCTTTTAAGATTCTCTCTGTATCTTTAACCTTTGGCATTTTAATTATGATGTGTCCTGGAGTGGGCCTGTTTGCATCCATGTGCTCCCTGGACTTGTATGTCTATTTCCTTCACCAAATTAGGGAAATTACCTTCCATTATTTTTTTTCAAATACATTTCCAATTTCTTGCTCTTTTTCTTCTCCTTCTGGCAACTGTATGAGGTGAATGTTGGAGCACTTGAGGTTGTCCCAGGTGCTCCTTTCACTATCCTCATTTTTTGGATGCTTTGTTTTTTCTTCTTGTTGTTCTGACTGGTTTTTTTGTTTTTGTTTTTGTTTTTTTGCTTCCTTATGTTCTGAATCATTGATTTCATTCTTGGCTTCATCCACTTTACTGTTGTTTCCATGTAAATTTTTCTTTATTTCAATTAGTGCAACCTTCATTTCTGACTGGACCGGTTTTATGCTGTCGAGGACTTCACTAAGTTCCTTGAACTTCCTTATAACCAGCGTTTTGAATTCTGCATCTGAGAGATTGCTTATCTCCATTTTGTTTAGTTATTTTTTTTGGATCTTTGATCTGTTCTTCCATTTGGGCCATGTTTCTTTGTCTCATCATAATGGCAGCTTCCTTGTGTTTGTTTCTATTTATTAGGTAGAGCTGCTGTGACTTCCTGTCTTGGTAGCATGGCCTAATATAGTAGGTGTCCTGATAAGGTCCAGTGGCACAGCCTTCCCTGTCACCCAAGCTGGGTACTCGGGGTGTACCCTTCATGTGGGCTGAGTGCATCCTCCTCTGTAGTTGTGTCTTGGTTGCTGTTGGCAGGTCAATGGGATGGGTTTACCCATGCCAGTAAGCTGCAAAGACTAGCTGTGCCACTGATCACTAACATCTTTCCTCCATGGAGGATCAGCTGTGCAGGGTCAGGGTGATGGTGTTCCAGCATGGTCTGTAGCTCTCCACTGGGTGTGCAAGCTCTAGGGTTTCCTGGCTGGTGCAGACCAAGTTCAGTCCCTACCTGTGTTCTGCCCAGGGCAACCCTGCATGAGCTATAAAACAATGTGCAGATGGCTGCTACTTATGCTGTGCTTGGAGGTTCCCAGTTGAAGCCAAGCTGTGAACCTGGACTGCCTGCTACTAGCGCTGGGCCTGGGGCCACTTAGAAAGAGGTATGGGAGCAGGGAGCTCACTGTGGCTGGCTGTTGCTTGTTTGAGAGGATTTAGGAAGTTGTGAAGCATAAGCCAAGCCCAGCCATTCATATGGAAAAGCCACTGTTAACAACCTGGATGGGCCCATATGTTGGGTGGGACAGAGCCTCAGGGGATCTCTAATGTGGGGAAAACAGTGTTCACCACATTGATGAAGTCTGAGAAATAGCACCCTCCTGCTGACTTTGTGGCTCTGTGGGGAGGAGGGGCTCAGAAGAAGAGCAATGGCCTCCACTCACCTTTCTGTCTGGGAGAAAATTGTTCCCCAGTTCTTGCCCTGATACCAGACACTTCACTTCCTCTCTGTATGCCACTGGTGCTTGTCAAGTTGTCATCCTGGGGCTGGAGCTCAGGGGGCAGTGAATATGAGTAAGCTTGTGTGTGGGGTTCTTCAAGTGGAACTGCTTGGGACTCCAGAACTTTCTTCCCCAAACTCAATCCCCACTGGTTTTTGCAGCCAGGAGTTATGAGGACTTATTTTCCTGGCACTGGAACCCTGGGTTGTGGGACCTGGTGTGAGGCTATCACTCCTCGCTCCCAAGATATCCCTCCCAAGTTTTCATCCACCACATGTGGATGCGAGACCTGCCCATTCTGCCCCTTCTATCAGTCTGGATGGATGTGGTTTCTTTAATTCCAAGGTTGTTTGGTTTCCATTCAACTCAATTTCTGATGCTTCTGAGTGATGATTGTTCCATAGTGTAGTTTTAATTTTGATGTTGTTGTGTGAGAAGGTGAGCTGTGTTTACTTACACTTCCATCTTGACCAGAAGACCTCAGTGTTTCTTTTTTTTTTTTTTAAGTGCTTGATCACATGGTTGCTGTCAGATTTTCAGCTCTTTGTTTGGTATCATGCAACTGAGTCAAAGATATATTCATCTTTATCCAAAATCTTTGGATTTTGCTAAAAAAACTCTTTGCCTCTTTCAGCCTCTCTCCCTTTAACAATATATATTAAACTTATCATACACTCATGCAAATAGAATTGGGCTGTATTGAAGAGAAATAAAGAAAAGAGGGAAAGCATGTAATATAGAAATTTTGTCCACCTTCATCTTAACTTTGTACAATTCATTCACTTCATTCACTTAGAGTTCATTATTATTAGCAGCATGCTCCACAGTGGTTATTTTTCCATAGAGTTGTGAATAACAATTAAAATAACAATTAAATAAAAACTTAAATATGCTTTTATTATTGTAACTTAGTCAGCTGTTTTTCTTGACTCATATCCCTATCCTGACAAAGTCATACACCTGCTCACATTCAGAAATGTTTTCTTTCACACACAGCTGTCTCTGACTAATACATGAAAACCCCTTGTCTAGGAAATGGTTTATCCTTGACTTAATTTCATTTTTAATTATACTTCAGAGCTGACAATCAACATGATAAATTTATTTCCCATATAGGTATGTCCAAGTGGCTTCCCTATCTATGCAAGTGATTGGTACATGGGCTGGATAATCTCTCTTTGTCTTTCTAGATACCCTCCCCTCTCCCCTTCTTCACCTACTCTGTGCCCAGGAAGCTGACCTAAATGAACAGCATAAACCAGGTTTCTTTGCCCTCTGGGCTTGGTTGGGTTGGGTCAATGGAAAACACAAGCAAAACCTCTTCAATGGGGAGGAGAATACATAGGTGATTGGTGATCATTCCTTTATCAAGGGCCTCAAATGATGTAAAAAGGTCTCCTTTACAGCTACAGGCTTTTTCCATTTCCCTGTAATTGTCTTCCTTTTTTGTCCCTCATGTCTAATAGTTCTCAAGAGGTCCCTGCTCTTTCAAGCTCCTGACGTTACCCTTAACCACATTTGAATACCTTCACATAGTCCATTTATTGTACTCTGTTCACTTACTCCATTTGAACATGCCATGACTTTCTGCCAGGACCCTGATGACACAATGAAGAAACACTTTAGAGCATGGTAGATGCTGAGAAGTAAAAGATAGAGATCTAGGTTTGAGTTCTAATTTCATTTTTTATTGCTGTTTAAGCTTTACTTTATCTGTTATAAGATGAAGATAAGGATCCCTATTTCAAGGAATTGTGAGACTTAAACAGCTAAAATGGTGGTGGTGGTGTGCACTTTGTTTCTTCTATTTAACTCTGTGTGCATGTTAATTTTACTCAACCAGAAACATAGTGCTCGGCAATACCCTGGATACTATTTATTCCAGAAATGAAGCTCAAAGATATTAAATAAGTCTTCCTCCAAATTCAAAAACGTTCATTCCTTTAATTCTGTAGTAAGGTCTATTATATAGACATGTTTATTATATATTGTAATAAGATTCCTAACTGATGTTTTTGTGTGCATACATACAGACTGATTCTGGGCCAAAATGAATTTTCACAGCATGTAGGTAGAAAATAAGCCAAAAAGGTAAAAATAGCATGGCTATTTTCTTAAAACTAGGTAAATTTAGGAATCTATTTGTGTGTGAGTGTGTTTCCATACAGACCCAATTTTTAAATAATTATTTAAATAGATCATGTGATGTTCATAATTTAAAAAAATCTCTGTGGTAAGTGTAATCTGAATGTAGGACTATGGCTGATAGATGATTTCAAATTTCTGTGAATCAGCAGGTAAAACAGCAGCTCCTTGTCTGTAGGCAAAACACAGTGATGCTGTTAACTTTTCAAGGATGATTATTTTGAGAATTGAGAGTAGACTAGAAATGTCTTTATCTTAACTATTATCTCAAACATTATGATAAATAGTAGTCAGGACAGATAGGCAATGCTTAACTCTTCAAATTCTATTTATTGTTCATGTGAGCACAGTGTAGCTGTGGCAATTCAGTGATCCATCAGCATGCCCTCTCACAGTGCTGTCTTCTGCGTGTAGCACAGCCACATGGAAGAGACAGATGAAGAAACTACACCTCCTCTTCTGCCTTTTGACCACAAAGTGAGACCTTCTATTTCCTCTCATGGTTATTGACCAAAATCAGCCACGTGGTCCCAGGGGGGAAAAATGGGCTACAGAATATAAGGAAACTCATAGGTATGTGGGGGAAATTTAACATTAAATATTGCTGCTATACTGCATACATGAGGTCATTTTAAAATCTGTCAATAAATTGCATTAAGTGTCATAAGGCAAGCATATCACCACATTTTATGTTAAAACCAAAAGCTATGTACAACTTCCGTGAATTAGAAGGTAGGTCTGAGAAATAATTCGAAGGCTGCTAGGCCCCTGTTTGGTGCAGAATTTTCCACCCATCATTAATTGGGATACCTCTAATGTATCATTACTTCTCAATAGAGTTCCTCTTTGAACACACCAATTTCTATAAGCAAGGTTTCTTGATGATTGTATTTACTCTTATCATAGGATAATGCACAGAGTATGAGAATTCATTAACAGGAAAGGACCTTGAAAAATCTTTTTGTCTATTATCTTAAATAAAGATAGGGCACATTTAAAGGATATTAGATAGAAAATAATATTTCAATCAAGATTTTCAGAGAGGAGATTACACACTCTCTCGTAGTAATTCACCTTGAAATTAAACTTGATCAGTGTATTTCTCAGAGCTGCTACAATTTTTTTTGTCTTGATCTCAGATTAAATGAAACATAATTGATCTCTATCTGTGCGTAGGATATTTTTTCATCTTTGTTTTATATTTCATTTATTCTAATGAATCATGTTACTTGGCTACACTCAGTTTTTTTCTGCCCCATGATTAATTGTCCTTGTTCTTTGAGTTTTTCCTTTTAGATTTGAATCCTTATGCCTTTATCATTTCTGCAGTTCTTGTTTCCAACCTCTTTAGATTTTCTATTTTGCTAATTTATTGTAGAACCTAAATTTTGAACAATACAGCAACAATGAATAAAATATTTTCTAGTACTAGAACACTAAAGTAACCATACCTGTAGCATTCTTTACAGATATTAACAGAGTGCTATATGTAAAGAATTATAGTATTCACTTAGGAAGGTAATTCTCCATAACTTGACTCCACATAAAATATATTGCTATTTACTTTTTCATTTATTTCTGTTTTCCAGTTTATTTGGGTTTTGTCAGCTGCATGACCTTGAGAAACTGTGTGGAATATTTCTGGCTGAGGGTAGAAAGAGACATCTCATGGGAAAGTAAATCTTCACACGAGTGTCATCTGGATTTTGGATGGTGAAGAAACTCAGATCATCTGGATAAGCTCAGGATGAACAGATAATATTTTGGAGGATTATTTGAACTAACTCTGAACTCCCAAGCATGCATGGTTCATCTATCATTGGGTATCCATGAAGCTAATGCAGCTATCTATCCTAATTTCATAGAATATCTTGTTGCACCATATTCAAACAGTTGCAGTTTTGAATGTGAACTTCAAAGTCTCTTCAAGCCATATAGTATGGTAGGAACAAAATACACTCTGGGAAGCTGTTCAGAGGATTGTATCTTATTTCAAAGCCATCTTTTCAACTGTTGTATTGCCTAAGTTAGAGTTTGCTATTTCCCTTTCTCTCTGTTCCTTAGCTGAGAGTTTAGCTCATTCTGTGGGAATATCTAAACCATAATTGA
Source organism: Pteronotus mesoamericanus (assembly GCF_021234165.1). Taxonomy (NCBI): domain Eukaryota; kingdom Metazoa; phylum Chordata; class Mammalia; order Chiroptera; family Mormoopidae; genus Pteronotus; species Pteronotus mesoamericanus. The sequence goes on along the minus strand of NW_026555105.1, from coordinate 26,489,167 downwards.
CTTTGAAGCAGTGCAACTGAGGGAGAACACAGACTTGGCAAAGGCTGTTTCTCAAAACATTTTATGTCTTCCTCAAGTTTTTGAGATGTATACATCTGTATTGTTCAAACGCAAGGTGGGACTTTTATAGATCAGTGAATAGCCATACCCTGGCTGGTGTGGCTCAGTGACTGAGTGCCAGCCTGCAAAAGGAAAGGTCACTGGTTTGATTCCCTGCCAGGGCAGATGCTTGGGTTGAGAGCCAGGTCCCCAGGTGGGGGTGTGTGAGAGACAACCTACCAAGATATCTCTCACATATCAATATTTCTCTCCCTCTCTTTCTCCCTTCTTTTCCCTCTCTAAAAATAAATAAATAAAATCTTTAAGGATCTGTGAGTAAGCAGAAATTTTACCAATTTGGCATCTAAAAGTTTCGGATGGATGTCTGAGAAAATATAAAAAAAGACCCAAGGCCATGGGTTTATATACCTGGTCCAACTTATATGACATTAAACAAGATTTTACTTTCTTGTTATCTGTTTCATTATTTATAAATGTGTTACAAGGATATTTGCATTACATCAAGTTGTAAGTCACATATAATAATGGTTTATCATTCATTTTCTTGCAATGAATAGTTTGGGAGTCCTCTGTTTCATGGATAGGAGCCTATGAAATATTTCTAAGAATAGTATTTTAAATGTTTTACATATGTAAATATATACATATATATGCATACACACACATATATATATGCATATGGACTTAAAATACAGGCTTTTGAAAGACAGTTATTGAAACGTAAAAAGATAAATTTGTGATAATGTATGTATCTGTGTTACTGCATAACATAATAAGGATCTAGTAATGCATCCAATTACTACCATAATTTTTAAAAAGTGATGCAGGTAAATGATGTTAAGAGACAACTGTGGCCTGGCTAGGTGGCTCATTTGGTTGGAGAGTCATCTCTTACACCAAAAAAGTGTTGTAGGTCCTTGGTCGCGGCATGTGCGGGAGGCAACAGATTGGTGTTTCTCACATTGACATTTCTCTCTCTCTTTCTCTCTCTCAAATCAGTAAACACGTCCACAGGTGAGGATTAAAAAAATTTTAAAAAAGAGACATCTGCAACAATTGTAACATAATGGAAAAATATCTGTAGTTTCTGTTGATAATTAAGGAATAACTTCTACTCTTACTGCTCTGATTTATTACATTCATAATTAAAAGAAATATTACATTTCAATATAGAGTTTAGTTAGAATTTACTAAAAGTAGAGATTTTTTAAATCTACATTTGCAGACCTCTTTTTATTGACTCCAACTTAAAAATATAGTCATCATTAGACTATTGGAGACCTTAGAGGCCATGAGTTTGATTTCTTTTGCTTTTCAGATTTTGAAATAAAGACCCACAGCAAATATGCAGGGTCACACAACTACATCGAGAGAGTTGTCCTCACTCAGTCCATTTCTCCCACACTTCCCACGCCATTGACATGGATAACTTTCTTCACCTCCACATCTACAAAGATACTTTTTCTATTTGCTTTTTTTTGCTAAGTGGGCTCCTATTTGGTTCTCACTGCCCTTGGACCTCTGCAGAGATCTCTTTATGCTTAATTTGCCAAGTGTTAATTCCATTGCAAAACTCTTACCAATGGGTGTAAACCTTATTGGCACCTAGTAATTTTTACTGAATGGTATAGAGCAGCGGTTCTCAAACTTCACCAGGCATCAGAATTACCCATGACGTTTGTTAAAACATGTGATGCTGGGCCACGCACTCATGGATTATTAATTCCCTACTGCTTCTATAAGAAATTACCACAAATTTAGTGGCTGACAGCAACATAAACATTATCTTAGTGTTATGGAGATAAGAAGTCTAAAATGGGTCAGCAGGGCTACATTCTTTCTGAAGGCTCCAGGGGAGATAGATCTGTTTCCTTGCCTTTTCCATCTGAAGTCCTCCTGCATCCCTTGCATTGCTCTGAACCCTGCTTCTGTCATCATATCTCCTTCTCTCACTCGGATCCTTCTGCTTCCCTCTTATTAGTACCCTTGTGATTATATTAGGCCTACCTAGATCACCCAGGGTAATCTTCCCATCTCAAGACCCTTAACTTAATCACATCTACAAAGTCTCTTTTGTCATATAAAGGAACATACTCAGACGTTCATGGGATGAAGATGTGGACATCCTTGTGAGGCCATTAGCCTATCTACCAAAGTGTGCAATCTACAAGCCTCCAGGTGATGCTGTTGCTGCTGGTCTGGCTCCGCACACAGAACACCATTGGTTGAGAGGAATGAGCATTAAGATAAGTGCCAAGAGTTAGATACTCTAAATCATACCCACTGCTAACTGATGGAGTGACCTCAAAGACGACAGGTAATATCTGTGACTTTTAATTTCCACATCCATAAAGAGAAAAGTTAATTAATTGTCTTAGCCGTCTTCCTGGTTTGCAGTAAGAATTAAAATAAAGAATGTGTACTATGCTACCTAAAAATATAAACCTATTACCAGTAATAATAAAGAAGAATTCCCTTCACACTGTAGGAAGGTTGAGAACAAAATTAATACTTGCTTCCTCTTCTGTTATGACCAATTATGAGTAAAGAAAAGAGGGTGCATTCAAGGCCCAAAGCCTAACTGATGACCTTAGGCATGGTAAAAAAATCAACCTTTGACAGAACAATAAAATTAAAAAGAAATTGTACATGACTATCTTCCTTCTAGGTCTAAGGAAATTTTAGGCAGAGGCACCCAGATATCATTAGGCCTTTCCTAAGTACTTTTAGGTCGAGAGCCACATGGACTGTATGTTAGGCCAGCAAAGTCATTTGCATCTGTACTTGGCTACTAGAGGGCTTTCTTACCAAGCATCAGTGCAATCATATCTTGTCTAAATGTTTATGAAGGTCCACATATGTCCATTGTTCTGCCTTTTTCCTCTTCCCGCCACCATATTTTCCTTTTTTATTTAAATAAAAATCCAAAATCTTTGTATTTTTAGATAGTAAACTACAAGAATTAATTATAACATGTCATTCTTGTGATGTATAAAAATACTGAAGAGTTACAAAGCACTTTATTTATTTTATCCCCCAGAAAAGTCTTTCAAGAACATTTAAATAATTGCTTGTTTACTCTTTGGAAAGAATGGGAAGTTATAAACTGTATCCTACATGCTAAATCATTTTAGAGAGAAAATACTGCAATCATGGGCTCATTAAACAGAGTGAAGTGACAGCTAATATTTCTTCTTTAAATTTACATGTTATCTTTGATCTAAGAGGTCAAATAGTTTTGGTCAAGCATAGGTCATGATGATGTTCCTTTGGGAACATTATGAAGGATACGGAGAGATCAAGCTGTATCCTTGATAATGCAGGAGTTCGCTAGAAGAGACAGTGAAGCTATAAAGATAAATGGTATGGCTAACGGTGGGGCTGGGTGCAGATTCTGGTCTCGTGCTTTCCCAAGCAATGTAACTGCATCTCTGACTGGCTGGTTTTGATTTCTGCTATTCTTTCCTATTTGAGACAATTACTTTCTAATAATACTCAATCAGAGTACTTGATGATACAGAATTGCTTTTAAAAAGTAATTAAGCTTTCTGATCTCAAGTTTTCCCTCTAAATAATGAGACTGTTGAAGAAGATAATATTTAAGTTGACGTGCATTTTAAAATCCATGAGGGAAAATGTCTGCTTGATCACTCCTGCATCCCAACCTAAAAGATTTTTTCTGGCATGTGGGTGGGATACAATAATTATTTGTTGAATGAAACTGAACTGAAATTAGTGGTTCTTTCTAACTATTTTATCCCTGATGATTTTAAAACAGTAAAGTCCTTTGATGGATTGCACATGCAGATTTAATTCCGGAGACAAGAGAGAGGAGGATAACCCTGACGATGAAGCAATGTTTCCTTTTGACATATGGTTGATGTAACCGAAGAGTTAGAGAAATTTGTCACTCTGAGTTCCATGGTATTGTCTGGGATTTCTTGACTTGCCCAAAGGACAAACCCAGAATATTTCTAGTGAATAACCTAGAGTCAGGTAAAATGTCCAACAGGGACTACGTATGTCCTTGGGAGACTGGCAATGTCTTGGGACGTTTACAGAATCACAGTTAAGGTGGAACAAATGGGCCTTTACCCAGGGGTCTCTGAAAGGAATTCTTTTGTGTTTGGATTTATGTAGTTCGATTAGGTGAAGAGAGACTATCTGGCTCATAAAAGGAATTAAATCTCAATAACTTTCTAATGGACTAATTTGGTTTGTTCAAAGTTCATTTTCCCCCAAATCCATTTCAAGTATAACTAGAACAGGTTACTTTGGAAATGCCTTTTTTAGGATTTGGTTGATTCTGTAGCTACCTATCATATCCTCTCCCTACTCCCCATAAAAATGACTAAAATACAAGCATGAATTGATTGGTATAAATATAAACATTAATAATACAAATTAGTATAATATTAATATTTATATAAGGGTGTTAATAATATTATTTTCTCTGAGCCAGGTATTCAGAAAATATCTCAAAAATTAAAGAAATATTTTATTTATAATTCAGCTGGTGAAATTCTAATAGTCTAAGCATTATTTCTGCTCAGTTTAAATGCATAAATGTTGATAGTGATTAAACTGCAATAGAGATGATTAATTTTCTAATTCAGGAGACCTACTAGCTTTTACTCTTCCTGTTTATTTTATCTGTGGCTGTTGATATTATATAAACATCACTCACTGACCCAACAGCAGCATGAAATGCAATTCCAAAATTTTATTTTGATTTTTTTTCTCTCATATTTAGGTAAGGAGCTTGGTGCCATGAACACACAGACATTTTCTTCTCTACTTTTCTTGTGCCCACCTTCTCTGTTCTGATTCCTGACATGGACAGTGAGCCTTCTAGATAATGTATGACAAAACTTTATCCAAGAACATCTGTGCTGTCAAATATACTGCTCAAATCTGTTATTTGGTCTTCTTTATAGTGTCCTCTAACTAACTGTAAAATGTTATTTCTGCAAGAATTGACAACTTTTATAAAATTTCTGACCTCAAATTTAACATTTTCTTGGTAATATAGGCATATATCAGATGGATTTTTTAGAATGATCTTCCCTCCAAACTCTCTACAAGCCAGATTGATAATAATGAGACAAAATCGGGGAATGCTGACAATCAAGTCAGAGAAAAAAAATGAAAATGCAAATATATCCTGTCTTTTAGATAGCTCACATACACAAAATGAAGCCTACCTGTGTAGTCCTGGAAATAAGAAAGATGTTCTATGACCTTGGTTTTGTTCTTTCCTATCCCTGGCCCTGAGTGGGCATGACAGCAGATTCCCAAACTCCATTGTTCTTCACATTTGCATGAGGCATATTTTTGACAGTCTCATTCTGAAAAGATTGTCCCAATGGGTACATTTGTACAAAACATATTCATTAAATATATCACTTTCCAACTTATACCAACTACCTTATAATTGTTTTCTTAACCACACACAAATAAAAAAGTCATTTTTTGTGTTTTGATATAGTGCTCATCAAACCAGGAAAAAATAATTTTCGTGTATCTACTTCCCCACAGGAATGATCTGTTATTCTGTATATATTATGATGCAAATATTGGAGGAGAGTGCTTCATTTACCTTGGTGCTTAGTATAACTAACATAATAAATTTTAGTGAAGGGAAAAAGACACATAACAATGCTATGTTCCAATATAACTTTATCCTAAAAAATATTTTTCTCAATTTGTCCTTAAGGTGTCTCGTGCACCTACTTTTATTACACAACACCTCATGTCCTTGTTCTCAGCTTTCCATTAGGAATTCACACATCTCTTCCCACAATAGCTGTGAATTATATGATGGGACAAGGTGTAATAGCCTGTCTTTGGAACATGAAGAGAACATTCATTTGACAGCTGACATTAAACCCAAGGTGTTTTATTTTCTTTTAGAGGATATAGTCCAGACACCATAAAATGATTAGCAGAAAGAGGAAATCTGGTTTGAAAGATATATTCCTGGCATTTGTATGGAAAGAACAAGATTGTCAGTGGAAAGCCTTTAGGCATGAATAAGCTTAATAAGTCATGGATTCTGCATTAGTGTTTTAAAGGCTGGATGTGTGCAATAGTATACTTCATAGTTAAAGAGACACTGTCAGAAGTATAAGTCCCCATACCAATGAAGTGACAGATAAGCTTATGTGTCTAAAACTCTGTCCCTATGTCCTGTCTTTCTGGAATTGGAAGTAACTTCTGCTTGCATTAGAATCAATGCTTTTTCTCCTCTTATTGTGAGTCTGAAAGTTCCAGCTGACCTATTTCACCTGTGACACTCTGCTAAGTCTGTTATGTTTTACAATAATTGTGATCAATTACAAACCTTTTTTACAAACCATAAACTCTTTTAAGTGCCTAGTAAATACCCACTTCTGTAATCCATAATATTATTTGCATCCCTGTTTAAAGTATCTGAAGTACACAGACCCAAGTCAACATATTTTTAACCACCTCTTTTCCAACTATCAACATGCATTTTCATGGATTTTAAAACATAAATATATAAATCTTTAATTTGACCAGCCTTTGAAATACTGAGTCATGAAAATTTTCTGTGGTGACTTGGGAAACTCTAACATTTATATCCAGGACAAAGTACAGTAAGTCACACACATATATCCGCATATAGGATGTGGGTCAGAAGAGAGAACTGGGATAGGAGCCTTTGGAGGACAGAATCTCAGATGCAGGGGAGAGGCAATGGGGTCGGTGAGTTAGTAAATAGTGCAAATGTAATGAAGAGAACAGTTCAGTTACAAGAAAAGTTTCAGGAGAATCACAATGCCAGAAATCCCTGCCAGAGACACTAAGCAAAAATACTTACCTTTCCTACTGTGATGAACATTCCCTTGGATACAAGGATTGTTTCACTAGTTCAGTATCTCACTGCCTTTTCAAAGTATCTCATAAGATAACTCTAAACACTCAGTATTTATTGATCACATTAAAACATGCATATAGTGCTTTGTAAATGATCTATTACCACCTAAAGCCTTATTGTGATCACAGTACCTAAGCTGGAGGGGATTTCTTTTGAGTTTTAAATTTATAATGAGATGAAGGCAAAGATAAGTAGAAGACAAGTGGCAATGACACCATTTTTATTTCATAGTGGATTCTCTCCAAGTTAATGGAATTTCTATCCATGGTGAATCCTTTGCTCTATGTTAACTTATGGGTACAAAGATAAGGAGGATCCAAATGAAAGAAATATGACCATATGCTGACTTCTTCACAACCTCTTGGGGAATAAGCAGGTAGGAGGACCCTGTATTCCTTAGTTCAGGCTGTTATAACAAAATACCATAAACTGAGTAAATTATAAAAGACAAATGTATTTCTCACTGTTCAGGGGCTAAAAGTTCAAGATCAGCATGGGCTGGTGAGAACCCTCCTCCAGGTTGCAGACAGCTAATTTCTAATAGTATCCTTACATGTCAGAAAGAGGATAGGAGAACAGTCTGGGGTCATTTTTAAAAAGGTGCTAATCTCATGGGGTTTCACTTTCATGACTTATCTCTTAAATGTCCCACCTCCTAATACTACCACATGGAGGGTTAAGATGTCAACATACAAATTCGGGTGGTGGGGGGAACACAAACTTTCAGCCCATAACACTGAGGAAGAGGTTCCTGGCCTTGGTCATGCTTCTCTTCTCAAATGACCCTCTTCCCCTTAGTTGTCCATATTTTTATTAAGAGCACTTGAAAACTGGTTTACTTTCTAGACTCATAGAATCAATCTTTGCAGTCTTTAATGCCAGATATAGACAGGTTCCAGAGAAGAGGAATGGCAGCTATTTCATAAAGATTTTGTGGACTTCACAAATATCCTTCCTTTGAACCACAGCGAACATGCTTTTCTGTACTGAGCACCGGGTCTGTGTTCTTGAAACATCTATTGACTGATGGTAATTGGTATCAAGAAAGCTACCTTTTGGGTAGAAATGGCTAAGTGTTATGGGAAACAATAATGTCAAATAACCCACATAGCCTGGAATAAATTATATTCTAATTTAAAGTTATGGGGGAAATGATTATTTACATTTCCCTGATGACTCTTTCTCCCAAAGATGTTCTATTTTTTTTTGTTTGTTTTTTTTAATACTGAAACCAAAACCAAAGGAAAAACCAGTTAGAACATTTTCAAACCAGAGAAGCAATTCAAGTCATTGAGTATGGAGTACAAAGCTGTATAAAGCATCAACAAAATTAGCATAAGTCCTTGTCACATGCACCAAGGTGCTTTTGCTCTCCATTTATTCAAATTATCTTGATAATACTTAAGTAAGAGTTTTAAAAATGTCTTTGTTTAGATTATGTGAATTTTTTATTAGATTTGCTCTAGATGCTCTGGAATTCTGTCGTTGTTATGAATGGGATGTTTTTCCCTTATAGCTTCTAGTTCACCAGTGCTGCCACAGGCCTCTGTGTTCAATGAGCTGGCAAGGCCCCAGCAGCATTGGCATCACCTGGGGGAGTGTGAGCGCGTCCCCACCTCTGGCATGGCTCCAGGCCTAGTTAATCGGAAGCTGTCTTTCAACAAGATCCTCAGATGATTTACGTAGACGTAAATGTTGAGAAACACTAGTATAGAAAAGCTTGATTTAGAAAACAAGTCTCTTAATTTCGGGGGTGGGGGGGATCACCAAATGGGGACAGTGGCCCAGCTGTCCCATAGCACTTTCTCTTTTACTCCTCATCCCTGTTATCTTTGATCTATTCTCAAATCTCCTTCACAAGATTTTCCTGGAAAAATTTAATTTTAAACTTATGGTTGTTGGTGTTTAAGTATAGTTGTCTCCATTTTGCCACCACTGTTTTCCCCAACCCCACCCACCCCCACCTCCCACCCTCAATCCTTCCCTGCTTTGGCTTTATCCATGGGTCCTTCATACATGTTCCCTGATGACTCTTCCCCTTCTTTCTCTCATTATCCCCTTCCCCTTTCCTCCTCCTCTCTGGTTACTGTCAGTTTGTTCTTCATAAAAAAAAAAAATAGGGACAATCAAGGTAAAACTAATAAATGTTAATGTTCTCTGTTTAAAAAAAACAAAAAAAAAAACCCCAAAATATATGGGATTGTAGATTTTTTTTTTTAGCTCTATGAGATGTTGCTCTTAATTTGATTTTATCTGCATTATATGTTATAAAATTTTCTCACATTCTTAAATATTTCAGAGTTTCTATTACCCAGACCTATTCTTTAATGTATGCCTTTTTCCTATAATATTAATGAGACTTGTATAAGAGGGGATATTATACATGAGAGCCCAGTAACCATCTAGAGTCAGAAGTCTCGAAAATAATTTTTCTTTTAATCCAATAAAAAGTCAATGAAACAGAAGCAAAAAATTTAAGAGTGTACATGTTATTGTGTCAACTCACATATGTATATAAATATAAAAAAGTGTCAGTTGTGTTGAATTTATACTGAAACTCTCCTTAAAAATACAAAACATATTCAGGCAAAGTAAGTTTTGTGTTAAAAGGATTTTAGATTTTGACTGTATATTCCAAATTATCTCAGTAAACTAAACCTTGATTTTGTTGGATACATTCAGCTGAGTTACCCATGACATATTGCTGGACATTTCATCTACTGGAAAGTAGGGATAATAATGCTCATTTTCTGCATGATTTTGTTGATATGGTCTAGACCACATTCTTACTTTTTGGTCCAGACATTTAAGGGATTTACTTGTTGATCACTGTTTTCATAAGTTCTCACTCTAAGTGCAACTTGTGAATCAGTGCTCTATATGATTATTTTCCAATTCCTGCTTAGGGAGAAAGAGAGCTTCAGACTTATTATACGTTTTGACTATAATATTAGAAATGATTATGGGATACATTATATACTATTTCTTATTCATAATAAAACAATTCAGTTTCTAAAATAGAGTAGTTGGCCTTATAATAATGTCACTAAATCCCTAGTTGTAGTATAACGGGGCACAGCCAGGGCCCCCCCAAAGGGTATTTAGTAATGGGGTCCAGAGATTGGGGTGTCCAAGAAAAATATATTCTCCCCACCCCAGGGCGGGCTACCATGGGGGATGGGAGCCTTGAGCAAGGCCATTGAGAAGTCATTTTGCATGTCAATAACAGGATAGCTTGGTTCCTCATTTGCAAAGAGGATTATTTTGCATATCACCAAAGCTAATCAGGAAGGTTTAAAAGACTTAATACAGAATGTAACCTAGAAAAAGAGAGAGAGACTGGGGCCCGCAGGAGAGACAAAGGAACACAGACTCTGGGGAACAGTGTGAAGACCACGCGGGAAGAAAGAGGGGAGAAAGGACTCTTGCTAGTGGGCCATGAGAAGGTGCCGCATGGTTATGGATTAAGAGCTGGAGATCACGGCGACGCAGTGGATGGTGCTGAGACCTGCAAGAGGCTTGCCTAGCCGAGCCCCGGACTTCTGTTCTTTTTTTCTTCTGAAGGACGGTGCCCCTGAGTGGCCTGACTGGCCTAACTGGGCAAAGCGGGGAAGGCAGGACAGTGTGTGTGTTGGTGATTGTTTTGAAGGGATTTTGAGGTTTAAGGGTGACATTCAGCCATTAATCAAACCTGTAAAAAACTTTTGAATAAATAGTTCCTTTCCTTTTCACCAAACTCTGCCATTCAGAGACATAATTCCAAGGGCGGTGGGCAAAGGACCCACAACCAAGGGGTCCCGGGGAAGGAGGGTGTCGTTGTTTCAGTAATAGCATCTGGGCATCACACCCCGCCTCCCCCCGCCACGGGGCCTTTTGTTCGGTAACAGTAGGATATACTTTCTCTGCCATTTTAAGAGGGGTGGAGCTGAAATTGCCTGAAAATTGCTTAAAACATCAGGTATGATGAAGGATTTGTATTACACTTGAAAAAAGCAACAGCAGAAAATGGCTAAAACTACTATGGTAAGAGAGTGCTGCTTCTCAGTCTTAAAGGTGCATACAGATCACGAGAGCAACTTATTAAAATGCAGACCCTGATTCTCAGTGTCTGGGTTGCAACCTGAGATTGTGTGTTTCAGCAGGCTACAAGGACTAATGCTGCTGATCCACAGACCACACTTGGAAAGTAAAGCTGAAGAGCAGTGGTTCTGAAGTGGGGTGTCTAGTAGTAATGTGCATTTTAATAAGCTCTGAGGTGGTTCTGATGCACCCTAGTGTGAAAACCACTGCTCTAGGCGATAGAAGCATTGATGTCAGCATGGGTTCTGTTAGTTTTTCTCACTGAAGAGCCTCTTCTTGAAGTGACTTTAATTCCATCATAGAGGAGAGTGTTATTCACTTCATGTAATAGCATATAGAAATATATATTATATATACACACTAATGCATATATATATATAGAGAGAGAGAGAGAGAGAGTGATGTGGCACAGGGCTCTGGATCTGAGAGTCCCTGTTCAGGCACCAGCTGAGGTGGATGGTGGACTCTTTCCCACAGAGTATGCTTCAGGTCTTCATGGATGGGGAAATAAAATAAGTCATCCCAGATACTTTTCTTGGTCTGCCAGGGAAAGGGGTGGTGCTTCCGTCTAGTGGAGAAGGCCCTGAGCCCTTCTCTTCACATGGCTTTTATTTAGAACCATTTGTGCAAGAGTATGGATGCAAAGCCCATCAATAAATGTCAAAAGGCTATGTTTACAGAAAACAAATAGAGATCATAGATAACAATTGAAGGAACACAAGAGATTTGCCTCAGGTCAGGGTCTGTGAATAATGTAAATTTCCTTCCCAGCATGAATTGGTTATCATAGGTTTTGAGGGAAGAACAAAGCATGCTTCAAAGAACTTATTTCTACACCTGATTTTCCCCTGGGAACTGCCCGATCCAGTTTAGGGCTGTGCCTGCCTTTAGTATTGTTTCAAGCCTGAGCCAGGTGGGACGGGCAGAGCCGCCAAGAGATAAGGAGACTTCTTTCAGATAGAATGAGAACTCTGGCCCTATCAAAGCCGAGCGGTGAGAGTCTTTTTCCCTTTTCTCTGTGTCCCCCAAGTCCTTCCCTGATGGCCCCTATGCAACTGAGCCTGTCTTAGGTTGCCCCTGCCATTGAATGGTCTTACCTGTCATTGACTAACCAGCCATCCTCTGGGAAGAAGCAAGGTGATGTGAGGGAGGTAGGGGCTGTGACCCTGCCAGGGGGACAGGTTTTGTTTCCTCAGTGGCCTATTTTCCCAAGGCCTCCTTGCTCAGCTCCAGCCTTGGGGCCCTGTCACCTGTTGGCAAGGCTACACTCCCTGAAACCAGGTGGGATGGTCCCCAGTGTGTGTGACTGCTTTACTACAGCATGACATGTGAACATAGAACCTTTACTTCTTACAGTTCAATTGCTTCAGGGTTCATGATTAAGATTCCACAAGATACACATTGGATATCAGAGGGTATATCCTAATGGGAGAAGAGAAAAGTGTCTTTAAAAATATTACATTTATACATAATATTATAAATACTATATGTAATATAGTATAAAATATATAAAGGGCCTGGTGCAAAGTTCTCCATTTTATGAAGAATCTACTGAGAGCTTCTTTATCCTCAAAAACCTTGGTGAAAAATTGCAACATTGGCAAAAGTTTCTGAAAAATATTTTGAGGCTGTTTACTTAGACTACTGTCCAAAAACAACAGAGAGATGTTCGTTCAGGGCCCAAATACAGGTAGCTACTTCAATTAACCCATTGTCTCATTTCCAAGGCTGCTGAAAGCAGAGAGGGTAATTCAGGAAAGCAGCTTGGATCACTCTTACACATTCATTTTAATAAAGTTCACAGAACGGTGAGTAGCCTTAGAATCATTAGTAGAATTGGGGAAGAGACGAGATGAAAATGAGCAGAAGGCCTGTACCCAGGAACCTCAGGTTCAAAGTCTTCAGAGCTCTGGAGTTTTGAGGGATATTTTTCATGTGGGGAACAGCCCTGGTTTGACCCAGGATCACCAGAGGCAGTAGACAAACTCTTGTAGACATTTGCCCATTTCTATGTGATATTCAGGCTTATCAGATAATAATAAAGACTTGGGCACAAATGGGCTCGTTTTTAGTTTTATAACTGCTTTGATCATAAAATATTTTTCCCTCAACCACTAGCAGCAGTCAGTCACAGCCATTTCCAACCTGACCTCTTCACCTTAACTATGCTTTTCCAGTTAGTCTAGGAAAAAGTGGATGGGCCACAAGGCCATAAAAATTATGCAGGTTTTCCATTTAAGAGCTTCAGAAATGAATCAATTTCCCCTTTGCTTCTACTCAAAATAGGTTTTCTTCTCTTTTAAGATCCATCCTCCTTCATCTAGTGTGTATCTTGTGGAATCTTAACTGTGTCCTTCGGAGTAATTTTACCTAAGGAAGTAAGGATCTTATTTTTGAGTGGGTCATGTCATGCTACAAGAAGGCAATCCTAATTTTATGAGATAAGAGATGTAAATCAACCAAATGCCAAAAATTCTGATTCAGAAAAAATGAGACAGTTCTTAATGACAGAGTGTATTTTCTAGACATCATAGAAAAATATCTCCCAGCTTGCACACTCTTACAGTAGGACTTCAATTCGATGTTCCCTCTCCTTGAAAGTGGGTGGCTGGTGACTTAGACTATGGTGAAGCCATGTAACTTAAAATGCTAGTTTATAAGAGGTGATACAGTTTCTCTGGTTCTTTGGGGCACCTGTTCTTGGAACACAGCCACCATGCAGTGAGAAAGCCCAAGCAGCCACACAAAGAGGACCTGTGTACCTATTCAGGCTGATAACAGTCAGCTGAGAACTCACCACATTAGCCACCAGATGGCTAATTCACCAGATGGTGAATATGTAAACCTTCAGATGATTTGAACTTTTAATCATGAATTACCTCCAGCCTTTGAAGATAGCCAGTTGAAAATCCACACATCACAGAGCAGAAACACAATACCTTGTTGCACTCTTTCCAAATTCCTCACTCACAGACTCCATGAGCATCCTGATATGCTTATCATTTTATTAGGTGGTCTGTTGTGCAGCAATGTTAGCTGGAAGAGTCCTTTTCTGTAAAATGCAGGCTTATACCCACAAAACGCGTTTACAGGGAGGTGGTTGACATTTACCACATAGAAGGTTTTCTTTCTCCTCATAATATTTTTTACACTTCCAAAAAGAAAGCTATTTCAAATATTTTATGTTGCCTCATTCCTTTGACTTACTTTTAGTTGTATAATATCAGATAATATGGTGATCGCAGTCCGTGGCCCCAAAGCTGTGTGAGGATCGCTAGTCTTAGGGTTTATCTCACCTCCAATGTGATTTCACCTTATGGCACACTGATGGTAACCAACCCAAAGTAGAAAGCATGAATACATTTACAACCTGAAATATTCCAGATTCTTTGCTGGACCAGGGTCTCTATTAGAATGTAGTTTGCCTGGTATGGTGTGGACCTTGGTTAAGGGGTGGGCTAAGCTCTGACACAGCACAACTTCCTCCTCATCTGTTTTCCCTCCCAATCTTTATCCAGAACTCTGAGTGCCAAATAGGCCATCAGGAGTTGTTCAGTGTCTGATGTCCACATGTTACATTCAGACCCAAGTTGTCATGTGATTGGAAGGAGATGTTATAAAACCTAGATTTTGTGTTTACATGTAGCTCCATATGGATTGGCATGGAGATGTCTCTGGCATAATTTGTTCTTTCACATCTGTGAAGCAGCAGTGAGCTGATTGTCTCTTCCCTGGAGATCAAGACTGGTGAAGATGTTTGGATAAAAATCAAAGGACTATTTTGGATACCTTAGACTTGAAAAATATTTAGGGGCATCGTCTCTGTGGTAACACAGTCATCGGAGAATAAGATGCAGTAGGATACAGAGAGGTTTAGAAATGTGTTTGTGGGAAATAATAGCAGCTGTTTTTAGAAGTAATCACTGCTAAATACCCGCCACTCCCAGAACATTTGGATGGTTCTGGCTAATGTCAGAGAGGGTGGGTCTCATAAAAGCACCAGGAGAGACTGTAAGGAAAAACATGCATGAGGAAAATAGAAATATTCGAACGTTTATAAATAAGATATAGAATCCTAATATCTAAATACAGAAGGAATTTTGAGAGTATAGTGGCAGAGGATTTGCCACATCTGGACACATCCAAGTGTGGTGCTAAGACTTTCTTTTCCACATGAGTATCAACACCTCTTCATTTTACCCCTATCCTCTGCATTCAAATATTTGCAAATAACTGAGTTCTTAAAAACAGTGGGCTCCCAAGAGGCTATTGGCATGGGATTCAGTAAGATTTCAGAACAGGGCCAAGTACTTTTACCTAAAGAACTATAGGCCAGCTGTTGGCAACTTGGATATGCCCTCACTTCAATGGACCTAGAGAATATCTTCTCTGGCCAGATGATATAATTGTAAGTTTTTATTTAATTGGCTGTAAGGTGATCTGGAAACATTGGCTGCATTTCCACTTGGCTTTCCAGAGCTAGCCATGAAGAAAGGCTTCCATCTGAAAGCTGGTATGTCAAATCCTCTTATTGCTTCATCTCTTTAGTCACCAGTTCCCAGGTCTGCAGACTAGCAGCACCAGCATCAGCTGAAAACAAGTGAGAAATGCAAATTCTTGAGTTCCACCCCAGATTTACTAAAGAAACTCTAGGGTTGGGTCCAAGCTGTTTGTGTTTTTGCAAGTCATCCAAACAATTCTAACACATGCTAAAACACCACCTTCTTAATGTCATGCATGACCTTCTGTCAACCCAGGCGACCCTCATGGATTGGGTTTGGGAGAAGAAATAGGAGCAGGTTCTCAGCCTCTCCTTACCTACATCTTCTACACTTGGTTCCTACCAGGGCCTACTTTATGGGAGTTTAGGAGCCTGGCCTGGAAGTCAAAACAGTTGAGTCCTCTTTGTTCTTTTGTTTTAGCAATCTTGATTCTCCCTGAGATAATGTGTTTTTATCTGACTCAGGAAAAGAGAAGGTCAGTAAAAAGCAAGTGTAGAAAATAATTTTTAAAAAAACCAAACGTTTAGTTATGATCTTGAAGGTGTTCAGAACAAGCCTCCCCTAAATCTGCCACTTTGGCGTGTGGACTATTTGGAGCTGAAGGTAATCAAGACACAGCATATTCAAGAACTTTTACCTCTTTCTTAACTACATAAAACAATATAGATAAGGGCCTGGTCCAGAAAGAGAGCTATTTTCAGAGATAACTTTTTGTTTACATGGCCTATTTCTATAGCAGAACAAATATCTAATTACCAAACATATGCTCTTCTTACCATTTTGTGAATTATCTTTCCTTGGAGGGCCCAGGCCCCATCCCATCCCTTCTGTATGACAAATAAGTCTCAATTACCTAGCTTTCTCTTAAGTCCCATATCTATAGGGCCTCCAGTATGTAATGATGAAATTTGATTTTCTATTAATCCGTCTTATGCTAATTTGATTATTAAACCAGCCAAAAAACATAGAAGGGTATAGGAAACTTTTTCCTCTCCTATAATCATAACATGTGATGAGATGACAGATTATATAGTCCATCAAATTTAACATCTTTTTATTTTTAACAGATATACACGTGTGGGGAAAATATACATCTATATAAAGAAAAATCAGTACAATTAATTTTGTTATGCTTTGTTTTTAGTCTTTATAAAGGATATTAATAATCAAGATTATGTTAGATATACTTTTTAATTTATAAGTTATGTTCTTGATTTATCAGCATTACATCATTTGTCCTAATGCTTCTGTATGTACAGAATATATATGGATACAAGAAATGACTCTCAGAATGATCCGTATGAATAATGCAACATCTCAGAGTATCAAAGCTATTTCATTGACTGTTTTCCAGCAACCAGTATAGTAAGCTCCAGCCATAAAAATGAAATTAGCAGAACTTGCACTTATAATTGCACTTAAATTGCCACCGCCTGTTAGAGATAGATCAATGCTTCCTCAAAAGTCATTAAAGACATAATGAAATACCTCTTAGTTCAAAATGTTTATTTTGTTTTTGTCATGTTGGAAAGAAAACAAGATGCATGTGTGTATGCCTCTAATCTCTGTTCTCTGTCCTCTTTTACTTTCCCTTCTTTTCAAAAACATGTTTATGTTGCCTACCCCCTACTAAAATAATATAGGATAAGATAAAAGAAGAAACTTCTCTCCTGATTCCTCTTCTGAGACTTCTCTATTTCTGTATCTTCACTGAAAAAAATGTGTGAGCTATTTTAAGTCTTAGGGAAGTCTATTTTGTAGAAATAGCCTCATAATTATTTTGGTTCTAAATAATATTCCACTAAGGTTGCAGATTTATTTATTCTGTTGCATGTGATTTTATTTATTTATTTATTTATCTTTTAAAATTTAATTTATTAGGGTGACATTAGTTAATAAAATTATATAAGTTTCAGGTGTACAGTTCTAAACCACATCATCTGTATATTGTATTATATGTGTGTTCACCACCCTTCCATCATCCTTCCATCATCATTTATCCCCTCCTTCCCTTTCTCACCTCTCCCCAGCCCCACCTTGCGCTGTGGTATTCACCATACTATTGTACTATTTCTGTGGGGGTTTTTCTTGTTTTTTGCTTAATTCTGGCAACTTTTTCAACCTAAGTTTGCAAATGTAAATGCCACATTCTTTTTAAAAAGTCAAGTTCAAGTTTCAAAACATGTGCATATTTTTTAACTCATGAACTTCTTATTATGAACCATTCAACCATCTGCATTTGTTAATTTACAAATATTCAATTAACTAAAGTCCATTATATTACATATATTCACTGTAATTGGCCTCATTTATTTAAATTCCCTTAAACATTTTAAAGTACAACCAGTCTTTAATTAAACACTTAATTTAATTATATCTAATGCATGTCAAGGCAAACTTGCTTACCTAAAGCAAAACGCCTGTCAATTCTGAAGTAACTCTTTGGAATCTATGAGCTCAAATGTATAAATATGGTGAAATTAGTTCTCTTAAGCTTTCTATTATTGTTTAAAAGAAAAATAAAATACAATATTATTCAGTGTTACCATAAAAAAAGAAAAATTTTCATTACATCTTTGAAAGTAAAATTATAATCCTAACATTAATTATTCAAGTTGAAATCACAAAGTTTATATGCCAAGTGTTCTAATGTGGCAGATTTTCATAAAATTGCAAACACCTTTATGACAAACATACTGGTTGTCCCAAAATTTAACAAGAAAAGCCTAAATATTAGGATCTCATTAACTTATCTTGTTATTTAATTTTAAATATTGTAGGTGATTGGGAAGTGATGCACTCAATTAAGGGGCATAATTTTATCATCTCTGAGAGTATGGAATAAAATATTGGGATTATGAGATATTCCAGACCAGCATACAGGACCCAGGAATTGCACAATTTCAGGATGACTCAATGAGAGCCGTAAGAGAATATACTACTCCCTTCTTTCTGGTTCATTTCCTTTGTCACCAGGAACATAACCCACAAGGTCTATGTGCTTCCACTGAAATTGCATTGGCCTCTCTCGTGACTTAGACTTTCTTTCCCCCATAAACTAGTCACAATAATTGGTGGTGTCTGCAGAATTCCATTTGTACTTCCATATTTAAAACTTGATATTCCACAGTGAGCATATGCATAGGTAAATATTTTCCTTATATAAGTATATACTTTCTATAAAATAATATTACATATAAGACACAAGTTTGAGTAAATTAGTTCTAGGTGAAGATTTTATCTTCAGTTCTAAACCTGATATATTTCTTTAGAAAAACATTATACGATGCAAGCTCAATATTATTTAGAAATATTATTTAAATAATATTAAGAAATATTTATCAACATAAAAGATTTTAGTCTAATTGCAATTATTTGATGTTTAGTGAAGTTCACTCAGCAGTACAGACTTTTTTTGTTTTTCCCCGAGATTTCTTTGATTTTTAATAAGGCTGTCTGCTTATTTGGGACATTGGCAGAACCTGTCTTCCTCATGTGAAATCTCTGATGTTCAATGGTAGACTGAATTCTGATAGGTCTTCTGATGTTG
Source organism: Pteronotus mesoamericanus (assembly GCF_021234165.1). Taxonomy (NCBI): domain Eukaryota; kingdom Metazoa; phylum Chordata; class Mammalia; order Chiroptera; family Mormoopidae; genus Pteronotus; species Pteronotus mesoamericanus. The sequence continues at coordinate 26,470,074 of NW_026555105.1, read as the reverse complement.
GGAACCGTCCCGCCTGGTTTCAGGGAGTGTAGCCTTGCCGACAGGCGAGAGGACCCCAAGGCTGGAGCTGAGCAAGGAGGCCTTCAGAAAATAGGCCACTGAGAAGATAAAACCTGTCTCCCTGGCAGGGTCACAGCCCTGCCTCCCTCACATCACCTTGCTTGGCCCCAGAAGATGGCTGGTTAGTCAATGACAGATAAGACCCCTTGATGGGAGGGCAACCTAAGACAGGCACAGTTGCATAGGGGCCTTCAGGAAAGGACTTGAGGGACACGGAGAAGGAGAAAAAGACTCTCACACCTTGGCTTTGATATGGCCGGAGTCCTTATTCTATATGAAAGAAGTCCCCTTATCTCTTGGCGGCTCTGTCCCACCCGCCTGGCGCAGGCTTGAAACAATACTAAAGGCAGGTACAGCCCTAAACTGGATTGGGCAGTTCCCAGGGGGAAATCAGGCCTAGAAATAAGTTCCTTGAAGCATGCTTTGTTCTTCCCTCAAAACCTATAATAACCAATTCATGCTGGGAAGGAAATTTACATTATTCACGACCCTGACCTGCAGCAAATTTCTTCTGTTTCTTTAATTGTTATCTATGATCTCTATTTGTTTTCTGTAAACATAGCCTTTTGACATTTATTGATGGGCTTTGCATCCATACCCCTGCTCATATGGTTCTCAATAAAAGGCACTTGAAGACAGGGGCTCAGGGCCTTCTCCACTAGAGGAAAGTGCCTCCCATTCCCCTTGTAGACCAAGAAAGAAGTGTCTCTGGTGACTTACTTTATTTCCCCATCCATGACGACTTGGAGAGTACTCTGTTGGACAGAGGCTGCCATCTGCCTCAGCAGGTGCCCGAAGAGGGACCCTCAGGTCCAGCGTCTATGCCCCCACCTCAGCTGGCACTCAACTTGGGGTCTTCAGGGACCTGCTCTGGATCAGCCAAGTGGCTACAACCCACCATCACGGACCACACACCTACTGGATAGGAATTTTGGTGTGCCTACATCCCCAGTGAGAGACTCAGCAGCACCACTGCTTGATGTTTAGGCTACGGGTGTGTGTAGTTTCAAGGGGTGGGGAATTTCTTTTAGGGCCATCAGGTCCACTCGGTTTTCTGCTCCTTTTTTCCCTGCCTCAGATAACATCTGACAGTTCAGTTTGAATCACACATTCTTTGCAGAATTTCGCTTTCTCTCCCTTGATAGTTTCAGCCGCACTCTCGCAGGTATGGGCACTTAAAAGCCATAAGGGCACTCGCAATTCTCCCGTGAAAGGATAAGCTGGACGTGGACCGGGACAGAACGTTAGGTTTCCCGCCAACCACAAGCAAAAGCCCACGCAGTGAGAGGCACACTGTAAAAGCATTCACAGTCCCATCCCTGCAGTACGTTCCCACCTAGGTTTAGTTCTCAAGATGAGAAAGCAAGAATCTAGCTTGGAGCAAAAAGTGCTGTTTTTCCAGACTCTTTCTTTCCTCTCCCTCTGCTTTCAAATGTAATTAGGAAGTCTCCAGCAATTAAGTAGTTAAGTAGCCAGGATTTGAATGAGTGCTTCAGTCTAGCGCCAGACTCTGAAGAAAAGGGGCTCGTCCTCCTCTCAACTCAGGCTTTCTGCTCAAGTATCCCCATGTGAGTGGGGGCTTTCATGGGAGTGTCTGGGATTATTTTCTAAAATGTGCAGGGGCCTCACAGGGAATTTCAATCACAGTAATTAATTTTCAGCTCATTTGGGGACATGCAAAGATAAGAGTTGGTCACCCAGCACTCTGAGCACCCCCTGGCTGTTTTAGACAATCAGGGGAGAAACCAAGATGCATAAGAAAGTTGGGGGTAACCAATGGGTGACACCCTTGGAAGCCTTTTCGCACAAGCAGCACACTTTGACCCACTACACTTTTCTCATCCCCTAGCAATTAGTCATTCTGACATTTATTACATCTATGGGTTTCATTCCACTCTAACATAGTTGGCTAACCTATATGCATTTAACCAATAGATCTTGCTCAAAAAACTTAATTCTTGCTCAAAAAAACTCTGGTGAAGATCTGTTAGTGGAGAATTGTTTCACCCAGTTATTGAGACTGTAGCTTGAAGCATATGATCTATGTTCAATACACAGCACCCAAGTCTGCCATGGAAATTTTTCCATTTCAGTATAACATAGGACAGAAAGAATGTAAGGTGACTTTTTAAGGCCAGAATTTGTGTGAATGTAATAGCATCATGTTCCATGACCAGCCCCACCTGGGTAAAGGACAGATTGAGAAATCTAGACAAGCTATGTGCCTACTAGAAAAGAAAATAGTTATTAAGTTAACAATTTGCCAGTCAATGTGACATGAGCTTCTCCACTGTGAGTTATAGGATAAAGAATGTGTTTCTTTAGGACTTTTCAAGTTCATTACATGGAAGGATTTTCTCTCTGGTGTTCATTTTTTTAGTGATGCACTCCATGAGCTACCTTGCAGGCAAAAGGCTTCCAACATTCACTACATTCATAGGGCTTCTTACCTGTGTGAATTCTCTGGTGTACTCTGGGAGGTGCATTTTGGACATAAGCTTTCCCACATTCATTAGATTCATAGGGTTTCTCCCCTGTGTGAATTCTCTCATGTGCACTAAGGTGTGACTTTTGAAAGAGTTTTGTCATATTTGTTGTATTCATAGAATTTTTACACCTGTGTCAATTCTCTGACCTGCTCTGAGAGCTGAATTATAGGCCAAAAGCTTCCCACTTATATTTCATTCACAGGGCTTCTCTCCTGTATGAATTCTCTGATGTACACTAATATATGACTTCTGAGACAAAGTTTTCCCACATTCATTACATTCAGAGTTTCTCCCCTTGTGAGTCCTTAGATGTGCTCAAATGTCTGAGGTCTTTGAGAAAGTTTTCCTATATTCATTACATTCATAGCAGTTCTCTCCTATGTGAGTTCTCTGATGTGTCCTGAGGGATGAATTATTGGTAGAAGTTTTCCCACATTCATTGTATTCCTAATATTTTTCCCCTTGTGAATTCTCTCATGTCCCCTGAAGTACAATTTTGTGGAGGAGGTTTTCCCACATTCATTACGTTCATAGGGTTTCTCCTCTGTGTAAATTCTCTGATGTCCACTGAGGTGTGTCTTGCTAGAGAAAGTCTTCCCATATTCATTCCATGCATAAGTTTTTCCCCCTTTGTGAATTTTCTCATGTCCAATGAAGTGTGATTTCTTGGAGAAGGTTTTCCCACATTCATTCCATTCATAGGGTTTCTCACCAGTGTGAATCCTCTGATGTGTTGTGAAGACAGAACTATCAGCAAAAGTTTTCCCACATTCATTACATTCACAGTGTTTGTCTTTTGTGTGAACTGTCAGACATTCACTGAGGTGTGACTTTTGAAAGTTTTCCCACGTTCATTATATTCATAAAGATTGGCCCCCATACGATATCCAGTATAATATAGTGTGTAAATATGAACAAATGATTTCCCACATTCCTTGCATTCATAAATTTTCTCCTGAATGATTCCTCAAATGCTGAATGAGGTATTTCTGGTAAAGAGATTTCCTGCATTTATTATTTTCAAATGACTTCGCTCCTGTGTCACTTTCCTAAGGTACACTGAGGAGTGTGTTTTAATGCAAGACTTCCCCATGTTTACCACACTGGTAACATTTCTCTTCTTATTGAGTTCTCTGAGGTATTGTTAAGGTCTAATTCCAGGTAGGGGGGATTTATATATCTATTCAAAATACAGAACTATGTTTCAAGTTTTCTTCACATTTACTGCTTTCAAATCACGCTGCCCAGTGTAACAGTTCTCTGAGGTTGAGAAAGGGAAGAATTCTTGTTGTAGTTATTTTCACTTTCATTACCTTCATGGCATGTTATGGCCATGTGAATTTTACTGAATTCTACAATGGTGGTTTTGTCAAAGGATCTCTCGTATGCATTCAGATCAAAGCATTTCTGCCCTTGTGCCAGTTCTAATGTGGTAAAATAGAGTTGCTTTATTACTTTCTCCTAAACTCCTCAATCTTGTGTTAGAAAGCTCTTAGTGCAGAGATTTATCTTGTTTTTTCCTGGTTCCCCTTGATGTGGACATTAAGTTCGTAATATCCTGGGCACCTGCTCCTCTAATGACCAGGGCTCTTCATTTTGCTCCAATTTAAAGATTACCTGGGGTTTGGTAATGCAATACCCCACAGAGACAAGGTGGTGGTTCTTAAACATCACACTTTGCTCATGGTCCTCTGAGCAGGACCCCTGTACTGACACTCATCCTTGGTGAACTCCACTGTCACGTCTTTGAATTACAATGACGCCTGAGCTACGTTCATTTTCTTCTATTCCTGGACAAAGGTAAAAAGAAACTGAAGGTTTAGCCTGGGTGCGCAGGCTCTGCTCCCGCACGCGCCCAGCATCGCTGAGATCAGGCTGCTCAGGCAGAGAGGATGCCCAGGAGGAGGCCAGACTGATGTGCACATGCGCAGAGTGAGCGGCAAATTCCAAACATTTTTAACTGTACACCCCAATTCAGTGTTTTGTCTACCAGGTTGCTGGTAATTAACTTTATAACTTGACAGTATTCAATGGTCCTCTTCCTTGCCTAATTGATTCTGCATGATGTTCCCATTTATCTGGACCTTGATGTAATCCTTTTGTCATTTTTGAAACAAGATTTCTTAAAGGGAGACATATGCTGTTAACAGTTTAGAAGTATATTTGGCTACAGGTAACAAATATCCAGCTATCATCATTAAATCAACTCAGAGTTTAATTAAAGTTTTATTTTCTTTGCCAGTCCACAGCTGGGCAGTTCTCTGATGTTATCAATGCTTTAGTCCCTTTCCTCTCTCTGTTCATCTTGAATTATTACTTTATCTTCATTGGTACCATGTAATTGCATGATGGGACCTCCATAGTGACCTTCTAGCTGCATGCCAGGTAGGAAAAAAAGAAAGAAATGAAGAGGGGTGGGTACTACTGTTAGGGCAGGCAGTTAGTGCCCAGGACATTACAATTTCCCTCACATTTTTATTTTCTTCATTATATCTCTTTGAGCATAATTGCCTTCACCCTAGAAATTTTCCCCTTACCTTCTTTTTTATCTCTTAATACTGTCACCAATGCCATCTTTCTAAAAATACATATTTACTATGTAATGTTCTTATTTAAAATCTTTAAGAATTTATCCTTGCCTAAAAGAGAAAGAATTTCTTAGAGATGCAAATAGAGCCTTTTATAACCATATGTCCTTAAAATATCCCATGCAGGGCTCATTATAGCTACTAAGCAGTCATATGTTAACTTTATGCTATTGTTGCTTTTCCTGCCTGGGAGAGCCTAGCTCCATTCTCCTCAGCCAATTCAGAAGGCAGTATATTTTTTTTCTGTGACATCTTGCTTTACTGAAGTTATTGCTCAGAAAAATCCATTGCTTTCCTTTGTGTGTATACATACTTCATACTTGTATTTGTCATTGTACTAATGGCATCGTACAATGTATCCAAATTGACTGACTTCTATTTTAAAAGGCTCACTTTATCTGAATATTCTCTGCACATTTCATAGTAAGTAGTTAATAAATATTGAATGAAAAGGAAAAATATATTAGTTTTAATTATTCTGTGGCATATGATATATAGCTTTAAGGGGTGTAGTTTGTTTTTCACAAATAGTAGGTGAGAAGCCCTTTGAAGAGAACAGTAGAAAGTGATAATAAAGGCAGATTAAATCACTCTTTTATGTAATAGAAAAGATTTACCTCAGAGATATTAGTTATGGAAAGAGATATTTTCAACAGATTGAAAAGACATCATTAGAACTTGGAAAAAATAAATTGGCCATAGAGGCAAATTTTCTCAACTCTTTTTATTTTTAGATACAGTAATGCCTAGACATAGGTTCTTGGGGTAACCAACAGAAAAAAAACAACCAAAAATAACTATCAAAAGTTGAGAAAGAGAGGTGAAATCTGATTGTAGCAGAGAGACTACAGCTAAAGCATTTTGTAGATCAAGAAATGGTCATACAGTTGAATTTTTCTTAAGTGAGCTTCTTGCTGAATTTATTCATCAACTTGTTGAATAAACACTTTATCATGTCCCACTATTAACTGGTCCTACCAATTAAGCTCTGTCTTATCAAAAGTGTGTGATGTTCCCAAACCTGATTATACTTTTGCACTTGTTACTGCAACTTTGTAATTGAATTAAATATTACCTCATCTGAGGAACAAATAAAGTAAAAAATACTGTTCCTCTAAAAATGAATTTAAACACTTTGGAAAAACTCAATGAATAAGAATTCGTTAAAATTATATTATTAAAACAAGGGTAGATAAAACAATTCTAAGAAACTGAGAAGAGTAGTTAAATATAGAATGATTCAGTGATTTTATTATCTTAAAGTTATCTAAATTCTTAACCCTCTTTAAAGAAAGCAAATATGGATATTGTAGAAATTATATTCTGTTATGATTTATAGAGGAAAAGTAAAATAGAACAACTCTAACCAGCAGACACAGTTTCATTATGAATAGACAAAAAGCAATAATAATATAATAGATGTTATCCTGATAGTGTGGATGAAAAAAGGGTCACATAGTAAATCTGACAAGGTCAGGGGGGCAAATAAGGTAGGGCTTATAAACTCAGAGACTGAAAGTAACCACATAGGATGGTCTGAACATAAAAACCCCTAACTAAAAGTGGGTTGTGTTGGGTAGTCATGTCGTAGGCCTGTAGCTTCCTTGACAAAGGTCAATTTTTTTTTTAAACTAACTTCTACACTTTTTTAAAAAACTGAATTTACTGAGTTTACATTGGTTAATAAAATTGTATAGGTTTTAGGTGTACAGTTGTGTAATACACCATCTGTATATTGTTTTGTGTGTTCACCATCTCACGTCATGTACTTCATGCTGCCTATATCCATAGCTTCATTTTCCATCATTTTTCCCTGGGTACCCTGTGTTATAGAAAGCTAAACTAGTTACTCCTTTCTGGGATTTTCCAGAGGTGATAATTTTCTCTCTCCATTGCCTGCTCTTATTGTATGTGCTGTTCTTTTGGGAAAAATTTCTCTTTACCTTTCTGCCTCCTAAATTCTATTCTTGCCTCTCAGCCTGACATTAGATCACCTCATTGGTGTCATTTCAGTTCTTCCCCTGCCACATACCCTGTACTTGTCCCACGTGGAGTGAAAGGCTTCCTTCTCTGTGCTTCTATAGGGCTCTTTAAATTCTTCTGTTTTAGCATTTACACTTGCTTTGTGCTGTGGACTGAATGTGTGTCTTCAAAATTCCTATGTTATTATTTATATAATTAAGTAGGGCTTTTGGGAGACAATTAGATCACAAGGGTAAGGCCCTCAGGAATGGAATTAGCACCCTTATAAGAAGAGACATTACGAATCTTGCTTCCTCTTTGTCTACTCTCTGCCATGTGAGGACACAGAGAGGACAGTCGCCTGAAAACCAGGAAGGGGAACCTCAGCAGACACTGGATATCCCAGCTTCATGATTTTGAACTTCCCAAATCTTCAGAACTATAGGAAATGATTGTTTATTGTTTAAGCCATGGAATCTATGGTAATTTGTTACAACAACTAGAACTGACTAGGGCATGTGGCAAACATGGTAACTGAGTTTTAATTGATTATCTCATAACTATACACTGAGATGCCAGAGGCCAACAGTTGTATATTACTCTATTTTTTTATTCCTGACTCACAGAGTAACAGCTGGTACATAACAGTTCCACTGTGATTGTTTTATGTTTGATTGTCTTTGGAAGATAATGTCAAGATTATATGACCATGTCCAACATTTCAAATATCTTTAACCCTTACATTTCCTCTGACAAAAATCCATATCACATAAAATTTTAGCTAGTTTCCCATATCTGTCAACTTCTGATAAATCTGATAAAGCCAAGACATATCCTGATTAAGAAAAATTAAATATTTAAATTTCTTTAGTCACCAGGAAATGATTAAAAACCTAATAAGATGCCATTACACATACATCACAATAGCTAAAATAAAAAAGCCACCAAGTTTTGTCTAGGATGAAGAACAATCAGAACTTTTATACACAACTACACAGACATATTTGAAAACTGTGGCTGTTACTAATACTGAACATCTGAACATAGGCATACCCTATAATGCAACTATCACACTCTTAAGTGTGCACGCCACAGAAATGTGTACATATATTTAGTAAAAGACATGTATCAGAACAGCTGCTATCCACAATAGGAAAAAGATAAAACAATACCTCCAGATTCAACAATAATGGAATGGAGAACTAAAGTATGACAATTTGAGCAATGAAATATTACACGAAAATAAGAATGAATGATCTACAGTTAGGCAAAACAATATGGATGAATCTCACAGATATGACACTGTCTGAAAGAAACCAGACACAGGGAGTGTGTACTGCGTTTTTCCATTTGGATAAAGAACAGAAACAGAAAGATCTATTTGATGTGGCTAGAAGTCAGGTAGTGATTGACCCTGGGTCAAGCATAGTCAAGCACAGATCGAGGCATAAGGCACTGTTCTGGGGGGAGGGAAAAGTTTTATTTCTCAATGCAGGTACGGATTCAGTTTGTAAAAAAAATCACCAGACTCAAATATATTCTATTTTGTATGTATGTTGTACTTCAATTTTTGAAAAAGTATACCTATGATGTGATGTCCACAAATAGGCTCAGAGACTGCTTAATATCATATATATCTATAGTTCCTACTACTGTGTACATTGAATGACACCTTTGTTTCTACTTTTTCAAGTTCACTGCATTAGCACTCATACTTGTGGGAGTCTCCATCTTGAAGAGTCCTCCTGGCCAGATGAGAATAAGTCATGCCAGACATACTTGGTCTGCCAGAAGAAACGGGTGGCAATTCCCTCTAGAGGAGAATGCCCAGAGCCCTTTTCTGAAGTGGCTTTTATTGAGAACGATATACAGCATGCATGCAAAGCTTATCAGCCAATGCCTAAAGGCTATATTTACAGAAAACAGATAGAGATCATAGATTAACAATTGAAGGAATGCAGAGATTCGCATCAGGTCAGGGTCTGTTAGACATGCTGACATCAGATGGTCCTTAAGGTATGGCTCCTGAATTCAGGAATTCACTCCTATTTGGAGCTTTAACATCTGGTTTATATCAACAGGGCTGTACAAAGCAAAGCAAGCTTCAAAGAGTACAATGCATTTTTCAGGCCTGATTTCCCCCGGGAACCCTCAGTGCTAGCATCAGGTCATGTCTGCTCCCAACATTACCAGTTTTCTGGTCAAGACTTATAGGCCCTTTCTCAAGGCCAGGCTGGCTTGCACAGGGCTACAGTTCCCAATACCACACAAAGTGGTCCCCAACAATACTAAAAACTTGGTTTGAAATTGTTTATTTAGTAATAGCTACTACGTACTGACAGATTCCTCTATGTCAAGCCCACTGCAGGGTCAGCAAGGTTAATACACAGAATATAGGGCTTTGAATGGCAGGCCTAGTACCCACACCTAGATCTGATTCCAGAGCCCACACACTATAAAATGTCTACAGATAACCTACATTTTTTTTGCTGGAAGGAACTACTTCCCTATGCTTATTAATCAAGGGCATTTGATTATTCCATCAGATTAAGATGGCCAGTATTAACGTAAGATGTTGATGTAACTTTAGTGGTAATGAAGAAAGCTTGCTCATTCAGCCCTCTCAGCCTCATAACAGACAACTACACTATTTCTCATTCACCTCTGATAAAATTTACAATGCATCCACATCCTCCTTACTATCTGCATGGAACCTTGAGTATGCAATCAGCTAAAATAAGAATCATAATTTCTGGAATTATTACACAAACAACCTGAGAATCTCAGTACCTCAAAAATAAACAAGTTTATGTTTCATTCATAGGCCATGTGAGCTGTGGGTCTGTTTCATTTCCCCTTATTCTGGGCCTGGAGAGAATGAGTAGCCTCTATCTGGGACGTTGTTGTGCTTTTGGCCAAGGAAACAGGGAACAGTGACACCACACAGTGGCTCTTCACCCCTTTTCTTGAAAGCGGTGGAATAACTCCTGCACACATTTCTCTGGGCAAAGCAAGTCATGTTGCTACACCTCTCTTCAGTGGGATGGGGAATTTTAATCTCCCTATAAGAATGGGCACAGCAAAATTACAGAGTGGTAGCTGTATCAGCCCTGGATGGGGAGCACAGGAGGGACAGAAAACATTTGAGGATAATGTCACAGGTTACACAAGGATTTTAAGCCCTATTTAACTGCCACATAAAAAAATTATCTACTAACCAATGGAGAGACAGCTGTATTATTTAGTACTTTATTGTTATTACAAACAGTGTGTACAAATGTTTTGTTAGAGGCATTCAGGAAATCTAAGATGAATACCTTGAAATGCAATAGCAAGGTAGTAGTTTCATATGCATCTTGACTCTACTAGGTCTTGCCAAAGTTTTCTCTAAGAAGTACAAATTTCTCTCCTCAGATTCTCCGCATACTGTTATTCAACACAGGCCTCTACTATGACACAAGTTGTAATCAGGTTTCTTTGGAAAAGAAATGTTACTGAATGTAAATCTGGGTGAGAGTAACATGGGTATCCATTATACCTGTCTTTGTATTTTCTCTATATTTGAAACATTTCCTCATTCTTAACTAATTAATTAAATTAATACTTCATAGGAATATTTTTAAAACTAAAGGAAAATGAAGAGAAGATCCATAGAAGATGTGAAGATTCTTCATGTCTATGGCCACGACCTTCTCACCATATAGTTACAGATTTTATGTAGAGTGATCCAGAAGTTTTATTCTGGATATTCACACATGCTCTTCTATTATTTTTACCTCTTCCTGCAAAGTATTTCTACAAGTACATAACTTATGTAAACATATATATATATATTTTTTTTTCCTGTTGTAATACTACCCAGGAGAAGATATATTGTTGATGGCTCTCTACCTTGTGTTCCTTGGCCCACTTGAACTCCTTGAGGTTGTAAACAATTCCCCCATTTGCCAGTTTTTTTGTTTGTTTGTTTGTTTGTTTTCCTCTAAGCACTTGCATGTCTCTGCCTGAAAGCTACCTCTGGCCTCAGGAGCATACCTGGCCCACAAGTCGCAAACTGAAAGTGCCAGAACCTTAATATTCCCAAGAACAGCCCTCAAACAACAAGGAACAGAGATGCCCCAGTTTCCTGAACCCTGGCAGGCACTGTGTTCTCTCTCAGGGGATCCTTAGAGGGACAGTGCCCCAGTTGCCCATGTGGTAATCAGCTTGTTAACACAGTTTATTGGTCTCTCTTTCTGTCTTACTCTTACCGTCTTGTTGCTATGGTTGCTATGGTAAAGAGAACATCTTTAAAAGTTTGTGTCCTACTTTAAAGAAATAGGGGGAGGGCCAAGATTGAGACCTTTCTTTGTATCTTCATCTTTCAATTGTCTTTTAGATAACCAATATGCCAAAACTGTGTATTTTGGGATGACATATTCTGCTACCCTTCAAGGGTTATTTCAGTGAAAAAAGCAGAGAAATTTAGGTTTTAGCCAAACGGATGTTCTGCCCTTGCCTCCTCACCAATTCCTTCAGCTTTCTAAAATCATTCTGTCTTTTAATATTGAGATAAATTGACTCAAGTCCCCCCTACCCCTTGAAATGTTTCTGAAGATTTCGTAGAGGGGAGAGGGAAGGGAGTTTGCAGCCTCCTGAATCAGTGCACCTTGGCCTGCTGGCCTGATGCTTCAGGTCCTTGGTTGCTGTCTCTTCTTATTAGCCTACTTTGTCCACAATAGTCAACACCCCATCAGTTCTTCTCCCCCAACTAACTCATTACACAAGCCTCCTTCATTTAACAACTTGTTGCTGCAATTTTGAGTTAATACAGTGGATTATAGAAAATAACAAGAAATTCCTTAAAATTGAACTTTAGATCTCCCTGTTCTAAAAATGCATTAATTTTTCCCAGCCATGGGAAACTTCTTTTAGGTTATATTTGCCTTAATCTTCTAAATCCTCTCTCCAGACCCTTTCCCCCTGCTTCCCATCTGCTTGATTCCAAAACCAAATGCCTGTAATTTACTTTGATTAGATGTTCAGCTTTACCCCTAATTTAATTCCCGTGTTACCCTTGTATAGCACCAACTCCTCAAAGTGTTTTCTCAAACAAAAGGCCATCTAATCATCTTTGCACTTGAGCCTCATAAAGCACAGACTGGACTTTTTAAATGGCATGTTTTTCTTAACATAATTCAAATTCTTCTGCCCTTGTCATTCTTTGTTTGGAGAAGGGGTGCAGCCTAAATATTTATTCTCCTCTATTTCAACTTAGAGCTTGAGGATTAAGGGTTTTTTTAAATTTTTCTTTTAGTTACGTTTGACTGCAGCAATAGCATGGTGAAACTCTTTTTCAGTGAAATGTCACAGTATTTCATATCTCTGATCTCTATGACTTAGGACAATTTTAGTTGCAAGTGATGGAAACCAAATCCAATATGCCTTAAGGAGAAAAGGCACAATATTGACTCATGTAACAGCAATGTCTCACGACTGACTTCAGGTACAGCTAGATCCAGGGGATTGTGCATTTTCAGGACACAGTGTTGCTCTGTTTTTGTTTCTCAGGTTTCTTTTTTTGTGTGTTGGCTTCACTCCCATGCAAGTCCTTCAAAAGTTTTGGCAAAACGACAATGAGTTTGTATGCTGTCTGCTTGGAAATGGAGTGCCTCTTCCCTGATATTTCTTAAAAAGTCTGGGTATTTTCTCTAAGTATTAAGGATGAGTCATGTGTCAGTTTAGGAATCCATCACTGTGTCCAGGGGTATCCAACCAATTTCCACTCCTGGAAGTGGTCTCAATGTGGGAGAAGTGTTGTGCCCCACAAGATGTCATTGTCCTCATAGGTGAGGGATAGATGGTGATCAAGCAAATGCAATGCACACCCAGGATCTAGAGAAGAGTTTTAAAGGCTGCCAGAAACCTAACTGCACTTTCTGTTCTATTTTTCAGAAAAGGAAAAAAGAAAATTTAAATTATAAAACAATGAAGACATAAATGAACATTTAGAACAGAGGCTGCTTTTAGTTGGGGACTAATTATTGGAAACCAATTAATAACTTAATCACAGCACAGAATGTGGAATGCATTTAACTTTTTGTACAAAAGGGTAAACAGAGTATTATGGAAAAGTCCTCTGGTTTCATTTGACATCTATTTGCTAATGGAAAAGAGTATTTTCTATTTTATATTTTAATTCTAATGTCAAGTTTTGACGATTAGCCTGAAACTGATGAAGAAATATATGTTTTGCCCATAATATTGATTGAGTAAGAAAGGGGAATCATATTTCTCAAGGGGGATATTTAAAAATAATGAGGAAGGTTGTAATTAAACCTATCCTTTTCAGAATATGAAGAAGAGGAAATTACTGTGGGTGGGAGAAGTTAGAAGGGCCCAAATGAAAAAATAGATCCTGAATTCTGCCTTTCAGAGAAACTATGATAAAACAAAAGAATAAATAGGATTTTACACCTGAAACTAATATAACATTGTATTAAAAAGGAAAAAGAATTTAAACTGTTTTAAAGTGAAGAAGAAAGATATAAATTTGAAATTGAAGTTAAATGACTTCAAGGAACTAAATGTGTCTTACTAATAATAAGAATTTTAAAGCAACAATTTCAAACTTTCTAGTGAATATTACTAATGTTACTTCTGTGTTATTTTACCCATATGTTTATCAGACCTAAATGGATTACAAAATAAAATATTAATGTATTATGCAAATTTTCTGGCTACATTATTTTATAGGTGACTAAAGAATAAAGGTTTTCAAATCGCATTGCTTGGGTAACTAATTGAATGACTTCCTAAACTGGCATTTGTAGAATTTTGTCCTCCAAAAACCTTACCCAGTGATGCTTCTTTTAACTTTGTGTTCTTGATCATGGAAGTTATCACTTGACTGGTTCTTTGGGTTCTTTCAAAAACATAGAACACAAAGTGAAAAGTAACCAAAGACTAATTCAAAACCATCACTGGGTTAGCTGTAGGGTTAAATAATTGATGATATACCTAAGCCATTTTAAGACAATCTTCATAAAATGGAAAGAGACATAGTAACTATTGGCTTGGTCCATATACTACCCAGTATCTGGGCTAGCAAAATGGCTTGATACCAGTGGTACTGAAATAATCATGTCAGTCAATCTACCAGATTATCTATTTCAAAAGAAAGTGACCTCTTTCTCAAATATTTCTAACTGCCCTTAAAACTTTTTGATAGAACTTTTATCTTTGATTTTGTCTAAACATTTATTCCCAAACAGAGTATTTCAGAAATGCTATGAAGAATAACTTATTCCATAGAAATCCCATAGGGTAATTGTGTAGGGTGAATGCCATCATTGGAGATGAATGGATCTATGAAAGTTAACCCATGAAAACAGATTTACATCACAAGGTTTGAGTACTTCTCTGAACAGTATCCAAATCTCTCTGCTCTGGGTGTCGCATAGGACTCCATGCTCCTGCACTGCTTCTCACCTTTCCCTGTCATCATTGACCGTCAGCAACAAGGGAACAGGCGCTGTTCACAGTTAGGTAGCCCTCCTTTTGTCTCAGGTGGAAACCACGACACACCAAAGCACACCACTAAAGAAAAAAGAGAGACTGAACTTATTTAAACCTTAAAAACGTCAGATTTGAAGTAATTTTCAGGCCACGTATAATTTCTAACCCAGCTGTTACAAGGCCAATGGCTCTAAACTAAAAACATTATTCCTGAGCGGGGGGGGGGGGGGGACAAAAAGGAAGAGAGAAAGAAGGAAACAAAAACAACAGAAAAACTTGGTTAAAAGGAAAATAAATGGCACCACGATTTAAGTATTAGCTTGTGAGTCATAAATAGTCGATCATTAGTTCTTCTAGAGCATAGAAATGGACTTGTAGATCCAGCATTATCTTTGGCTTTTAGCTTTGGCCCACGTCAGTGCAGACCTGTGTCACCTGCATGTGACTGAAAATCACATGCAGGTGACACAAGTCTGCTTCCTAACTTTGAGTTTCCTAACTTTGAGGCCACATACAACATGGGATTAGGGAAAGAAGAGAGTACTTATGGTTATAAAGGGCCCACTTGATTTCTTGTTTTTCTATTACTGAATCTAAGATTCTTCTTGCATCTTATTCTTTTCTTTCATTACTATGGAAAAATATCTTGTATAATCAAAGGTGAATATCTTACACATTTGCTTGTATTATGTGTCCTCCTTAATCTACGCAAAAGATTGTGCTTCTGCACTCATTTTCTTAGAAATTTATTTTTAAGTATAGTGTGAGTAGAGGTATTTATTTTCTCCAAGTAAAGGCAATTTTTTAATAAGTACATAAACCTTTTTTTGATGCTACCTCTATTTCTGCATATATATGTGTATATGTACCAGTAAACATACTTTCAACTATTGTTGTTTTTAATAATGTATACATTATATTATGTTTTATATTGTATTATCAAAAAGGTCATTGTTATTGTATATTTTTCCTCCAGGTTAAAACTTAGAGTGAGATTGTCAATTATATTTGAAGGATAAAATTCTTTTGAAAATATGATTCTTATCTTTGCACATTGATTTTCCTATTTATCCTATCTTTGGAAAAATATTGAATTTCATAAAAATAAACAAAAAAACTGTGCAGTTGCATTGTATTCAAATATTTATTTGGGTAAATTAAAAATGTTACAAAATAAATTTTCTCATTCTTGAAATAAAAATATTTTCATAAAACTGTAGTATTTTTCCCCATTGGTTGTGAATTTCTGTTTGAGTAATATTATTAATTCAAATTTTTTTTCCATTCAAATGGATTTTTTCCTTTGCATTTTCTAATCATTTCTGTTTACTAGAAAAGCTATTAATTTTATGTGTATATTGTACTTATATCAGGTCACTTTATTTCATTACTTATTCTAAAATCTATAATCAATTCTCATTGGATATGTTATTTATTTTGGAATATAAATTATAGAAAATAATAAAATGTATATTAGTTTTATAAAATGTTAATATGATATCCTTTCACTTTAGATATTTTTAAAGAGAATATTATAATAGGCCAATGTATATCAAACTAAATTCTAGAACTTTGTCAGTAGTATTCACTATCAATAAATTATGGATTATATATTTTTATTCACTTTTATACTATTACAAAAATGTATACATATGTGTCATTGTGTAACATTTTACACAAGTGACATCGTTGTATTTATTATGCTTTTTTTACTAAAATATATTTTATGACACATTCCCATGTAATACATTACCTATTGTCTATTCATGTTGGTGCAGTTTAAATGTACCAAAGTGTATTTACCCAATTTCCCTGAAGTACCACTATTTTAATACTACACATACAGCAACAATGGACATCCTTGTACAAGTCTCCTTATATGTCTTTGGCGACACTTGCTTCTGTGTCCTATTTATGCTTTCTATTCCTTCTTGAGTATATTTTGGTATCATTTTCCATAAGAAAATCAATATCCAGATTTTCAAATTTTAGTTTGGAATTATAAATGTATTCTGTTGTAAAAATGTTCATTTAGCCCTGGCTGGTGTGGCTCAGTGGACTGAGCACTGGCCTGCAAAACAAAGGGTCGTTGGTTTGATTCCTAGTCAGGGCACATGCCTGGGTTGTGGGCCAGGTCCTCAGTAGGAGGCCCTCGAAAGGCAACCACACACTGGTGTTTCTCTCCCTCTCTCTCTCTCTTCCTTCCTTCCCCCCTTTCTAAAAATAAATAAGTTAAAAAAATTCATTTAATTTATATCTGATATTATATCTTTTAATCAGTTTGATAACTTTCATTTTGAATTCTTATTATCACCATTATGACATTTTATTTAAGCCGTTAACTTGCATATCACTGTCCATATGTTCAGTTTTGAGATGTGCCTCTTGTAAACAACTATAGATACATTTAGATGTTTTATTTGCTTGTTTGTTTATAAGTATGTTTTGCTGAGTTTAGAGTTCCATCCTTGCTGAGTATAAGCCATACACTTATTGTCATTACTGACCTATCTTGGACTTTGTATTCATATAAGGCTGCTAGGAACAAATGTCAAAAATTGCCTCAAACAAATCAGGATTTTATTGTTCTTACATAAGAAGAATTATTGCGGTAAAAGGGTTTTAAATGAGTGTCTTACTCCTTCCCCATTTATTCTGTTTTACTTTTGATAGGCCCTCATCATCTAAAGATTTAATCTGGAAATACATTTCTTTATTCTTATTAATTATTTCCAATTAAAAATAATAACTGCTCTGCCCCGTAGATGTTGGAAGATGTTATTCTTCCTGTGTATTTACTTCATCTCACAGATTCCATTTTTTAAAGTTCATACTTTACTCCTTAAGGAATACCCCTCCTGACATACCCCACTGTCATTTCTGCAACTCAGTACACATATTACTTTGTAATGATCCCCATAAACTGGAATTTATTTATAAAAATTGTTATTTATTCTTACTTGTTTAAATGTCAGTCGCCTTCAAATACTTTCCATTTGATGCAATACACCTATTGAGATGTTTTTTCACTGCTCAAAACAGTTTCTGAACTCATCAATTTCTATTCCTTTTGGTGCTTCTGATATTTTTGTTTCACCTCTTCCACATTGGCAAAATGTTCCCCTTTGAGGATTTTTTTTTCATCCAGGAAAACAAACGAACAAACAAAGTCACTTGGGGTGAGATTGGGTGCATAGCGAAGGCCAGGCACAGGGGTCATGCCATTTTTGGTCAAAAACTGCAGAACGCTCAGTGCGCTCAGTGCACTCCTAAATCACCCATTGTGAAATGGGCAAATACATTCAAAAAGTCTTTAAAAAAATTCACTGAAGCCAAAAGCAGCCTCTCACAACAACTCCAGCTGGTACACCAATTCAGATGGGTTTCCAGAATATTCACCTAGCAGTGGAAGCCTGTACTACAAGGAGCCTGCCCTCCAGAAAATAATTTTTGGGTGGTCTCCCCTCATATAATTTCAAAGATTGCTAATGGAATCTTTCTCTGTTATCGTTCATCTGCTCTTAATGGATGCAATAGTCTTTTAAATAACTATGAAGTTTAGTTTGTAGTAAACTTATTTGGATTTGATACCTTTCTTTGATGGTATCTTTTTTTTATCCTAATATTTAGTGATTCTTGGACATTGGATCAAACATTTGTTTGAGGACTAAAATGAAATATGTAGCAGAGTTGTTCTTTATCAACCCTGTGAGTATCCCTATTTGCATATTGGTGGATTCAGCTTCTCATTTTAGTAAGTAGGGCTCAGCAGACAGACAGGACCTACCACAGAACACTGGGTGCAGGAAGCTTTGTTTCTGGGTGTGGGCACCCTTGACCCCTCCCTGGGGCTGTACGTTAATTGCTCTCTAACCCATCGTCTACTTGCACATCTTCTGGGTCAGATTCATTATAATAAGAGAGTGGTAGCAAGTGCTTTATTTTGAAGGAAGAAAGCAGTCTATAGTTGATTCATGCTCTGCTCAGCATTTCAGCCCCTAAAATTATGACAGAAGTTCTTATCCTTGTCTAGAAGAGGCTTTTTAGGGGGAGAAAACAGTGCTTCCCCTAAACATTCATGGATTAAGCAGCAAGGGACATCACTTTCAAATTCAGCTTTTAATTACTCTCTTGGTTATTTCTGGACCCCTCTGGTCCTATTGCATTTGGGGAGCTCCTCTAAGGCTTTGTTAGGCAGTTTCTCACTGCCTCAATAATCTTGTGCTTTCTATATTTGGGGTTATGCTTCTCTGTTGTTTACTTCTTAATTCTCAAGTCACTCTCCAATTACTGAAAATTTCTAAAAAATTGCTGGTCTAATGAAGATATCCTTTTTCTTTCCTATACCTCTTGTTCACTTATTTTCCCTTTTACATTTTTTTCTTGTCATTTCAATAGTATGAGGAGAGAGCAAGGAGACAATCATCTTGTTTCAAACAAATTCCCTGATACTGGAAACTTTTTCCTCCTGAATTCCTTGGACACTGAGAACTTTCAGCACATCCCCCAATCCTTTTTTTCTAGGCACCGGCTATGTGGGTTTTGTTAAGGTGCATTTCAGAGTTCGGCATGCCCTATCTCCCCTTTCTAGTGATTTTGTACAATCTGGTGGCTATTAGCTTCTGTGGGTTCCTACTAGATTGTTACTTAAAGTTATGCAATGTATGTATGTAGTTCAAAATCATGATAATAATAACATTTGACATGTTTGTTTCAGATGCTTATTAAGTGCCCGACATTTTGCGAGTTACTTCATCTTCTTACTTTTCTTTAATCTTCATGAAATATGAACTGTCAAAATTCTTCATTTTACAAGTGGGGAAACCAAAGCTGAGAAAGTCTAAGTAAATAGCTCAGGGTCTCTAGGCTCATGAGTATGAGAGCCAGCATCCCAAGACTTGGGTTCCAGAACCAGCACTTCGTAAAGGATCAGTTATAGTGTTGCTCAGGTGCATTTACAATAATCTATCAAGCAGTAGTTAGGAACTCATGTTCTCACAGAAACACAAAGACTCTTGGAGACTTCTGCATTGGATAACCAAACATTAAGTGGCAAAACGAATTGCAGGTGGGAAAATTTCCAGTAACTCAGAGCGAAGAGTAAATTGAAAATTACCACATGGACATTTACCATAGTGTCTGGTGACTGGGATGATTGTCTATTTTCATGAGAGAACAGCAGTGCCTTACCTTTTCTTTTGTTCATCCGAGTCAACTCCTGACACCAGGCCCAGATACACACACGTCCTTTCTCTTTTAACCTTGGGAACGTGCCTTGAGCTCTGTGTCCCTCTTCACACTCACCAGTCCTATAGAGCCTCCTATTCCTTGGCTAGTGGGAAACGCAGACCCAGCTCTTCTCGGCCACTAATTTAAAAAGCCAATCATTCTCTGTCCTCTTTCCTTTCTCAAATTAACTTAAGCCTAGCTTTAACCAAAATCCTCTGGATGTAACAAAGTCCCTACAGATTACTTTTTTTAGTGTTCCTCGTCAAAACAAAATAGAACCCACAAATGAACTGAAAAACTAAATCAATAGGCATGGAAGCATGACTACATTCAAATTTTGTGTCGTCCCTATGTTTCTCTGATTATGTTTTGCAGTGATTTCATATCCCTGAGTTTTAAAAATGAATTAATATACTCAAGATTCTGAAAAATTAGATTAAATGATAATATGTTGTAAGTCTTACATCAGAAAGATTGTTTAAGACTAAGTAGTGTGTCTCCCCTGCAAGGTAAATTCGATATATGAAAGTGTTTCATAAACTAAAGTGTGATACACACCCACCAACATAGTGGAAAACAAGTGAGCTCTGGAAACAGATTCTGACCCAAATATGCACATAAAAGCAGTATAGTTGGATACATCTTACTTTTTAAAAATTTTATTTATGTACTGATAAATTTTTGAATAAAACTAATTCAAAATCTAGATGAATAAAATTAGATAAAGTGTGCAAATGTTGACTCACATTTCATACCTGTTGAAACCTTTTCTTTAGTTATAACTTTTTGCATTATACCCATTGAGCTGTCCAAAACTTAAAATCATGTATTTATGAGCATGATTTACATACACATACACCCACAGACTCAGAGAGAGAGGCAAAAATAACTTTCTGTCTATATCTGTGTTATATATATTAGAAAAACCAATAGTAAGTGTTGGTATATAACTGAAGAAATGACGATTTTCTCATATTCATCTTGTGGGAATAGTTGTAAAAAGTTATGACTATTTGGAAACCAGTATGGTATTTTCTAAAACACACATAGATGTTCGTGACCTATGATGCAGCAATTTCACTTTGAGATATATGGTGTTTAAAAAAACCTTAAACATGCGCTCAAGAATGTTCAAAAGAATACATTTATCTATCTATCTATCTATCTATCTATCTATCTATCTATCTATCTATTTATTCCTCACTTCAGGATATGCTTATTGCTTTTAGAGAGAGAGGGAGAAAAGAGGGAGGGAGGGGGAAAGAGAAAAAGAGAGAGACCGAGAAAAATATCAATCAGTTGCCTCCTGTACGCACCCCAACTGAGGATCAAGCCAGCCACCTGAGTATGTGCTCTGACTGGGAATCGACCCCACAGCATTTTGGGGGACAGAACAACCCTCCAACCAACTGAGCTGCACAGCCAGGGCCATTATAATATTACTTAGAAGATCGACAAATCGCTTACAACCTAAATGCAACCAGTAAATCAGTGAATGAGTACACTGTGGTCTGCTTACATGATAGAACACCATGGAGCAATTGAACATTGAGTGAATATGATGAGTTACATAAGAACATGTAAAGATGCTAACATATATTTAAATAAAAAACACATGGAAAATACCACTACTTACAGACCATGTGTAGGTAGTAAAATATAAAACTCTAAATGGGATTGATAACTAATGTCAATGTAGAAGTAAAGTCTGGAAAGAAATGGAGGAAAGGAAGGCATCCACTGTATTTGCCACATTGTATTTATTTAAGAGAAAAGAAACTGATGTGACAGCAAATATGTCAAAATGTCAACATCATTTGTTAAATCTGGATGGTAAGTATAGGGTGTTGACAATATTGGTTTCTGCATTTGTCTGTTTATTGGCACAGTCATAAAAAGCACACAAATAAACTATTTAAAAAACTATAAAAACCTCCAGTTGCCTTAAATTCTTTCTGAACAATGGACATGTGGGTGGAGGAGCATATGTTTGTATTTATGACATATGCAGCATGATTATAGAGAGGATGATATATGCATATGCATACATGGATATATGTACATATGCTGCATATATTATACATGTACATGCAATATATATAGTACATCCTTCCTATATTCATATTGTATGTACCATGAATTTTGCCCTGTTCTTCCTTCTAACTGCAAATTACATTTTTACAAAGACAACATTGCATTATTTTATGGAAATGTTTTTTGCCTTACCTTTGATATAGCAAAAACACTTAATTGTTTTAACTGATTTTATTGAGAAATTCTTGCCATACCTTTTCTAATGTAGTACTACACTTTTTTCTCCAGCCACTGGCCCAGGCAAATCCATGATTTTGTTCCATTTTGCTTTGCTTCATAATGTTCTGTAAAAACTAGCTGTACATACTTTAATAACATTTACTATTAACATATTTTAACTTAAAGTCTTTTAACTAAGATATAGTGTATTCAGAGTGTACTTGGGTCATAAAACAGGCTGGAAATCTGCCTTTACATCTCATGGAAATGTCTTATGAAATGTCTAGTAATACACCCACCTAATTGCAATTTCCTGTAACTTAGAGTGGCTTTTAATAAAGCTTATTCTTTTTATGTTTTGTTATAACATGGCTTCTGGATTGTGTAATTTGACATCACAAATAACTTAGATGAGATTATTTCCTTGAATTTTTACTCCCAGGATATGTGTAGTCTCATTATTCTCCATAAGGAAAAAAATTAATAAAATGCTCAAGAAACAAATGAACTACAATTCCACCAATTCAGGTTGGCCTGAGTCAGGAAACAAAAGAAATGTTAAGAGTGCCGGGAGTTTACTTTCAACTGGGGCAGTAAGGGGAGCCCACATACAGCGGGGCGCCTAAGACGTTGTTCATCCTGAGCCCATTACAATGAGCAGAAAACACTGTACTTTCTTAGAACTCTGTTAATTGTTGATGGTGCAGCTGAGGTAGTTTTGAAAGTACTTAAAAACAGTAGTTTTTTTATACAAGTCAAACACTTCTTTTCTGTCCCCACAAATCCTGTTTAATCTTGTTTAAACCAAGATTTCCTTTACAAAGTACACTTATTCCCCAGGTGCTATGAATTCTGAATATTATATCAGATACATAAAATTGTCCATGTTCATGAATCCACATGGGAGGTTTGGAGTATTTTTCTGTAAATCTAAAAACATTGGGTTAAGTACAACTTAGAAGGCAGAAAAAACTAACCTATTTTAATGTACTTTTTTAAAACATTTTTTCTTCTCCTTTTATTACTGTCAAGCACATGTACAGCATAACAAAGAGAACATGAAAGGGAAACCTTTCTGAGTCCTTGAATATCTAAAGAGCTCTTTAATTTTGCCCTGATTGACACTTGGCTGGCTTTAAAATTTAGATTACAGTATTTTCCTTTTTTCTAAGACCAGTGAAAACATTACTGAAACATTTCTCTCTGAGATCTAGAGTTACTGGTTAAGTGTTTCAGTCCGAGTCTTGTTTCTTTATAAGAAGTCACTATTTTCTTTCTGGAAATTTTAATAGCTTCTGCATATCCTTGGTGTTTTCAAATTCACAAATCACATAAGGTATTTTAAAAAGTATGTATTTTGGACAGCAGTTTATGGGCACCTTAAATATTAAGACGTGTCGTTCAGTTATTCAGCTCTAGACAGATTAGTTTTTAAAAAAATAATTCCCTTCACAATTGTTGTTTTATCTCTGTTTTTTCCATTTTCTTTTTTATAGGTTCCTTTTATCACATGTTAGAACTCCTAGGTATATCATATAGTGTCTCTTTTTTTGTCATATTCCCTCTCCTCCACTCTCTTTCTCTCTTTCTCTTTTTATCTAACACACACACACACACACACACACACACACACACAGATATGCTCCAATTTATTTTTTATTTATCCTATGGAATTATTTTTTCTTTTATTTTAAAGAGTCAGATTTTTAATTTCTAAGATCACTGTCTTGTTCTCTGAGTGTTCTTTGTCCAACACATCATTCACTTTTTCCGTTTTGGTTTTAGTGAAAATATCTTGCTCATGCAGTCGTATATCATGTTTTTCTTTCTTCTAATATATTTAACAATCAAATATCCTACATATGCCAATTTTTTAAAATTTAAATAGTCTGGTCCTGGCTGGGTGGGTCATTTGGTTGTAGTATCATCCCATGAACCAAAAGTTCACCAGTTTGATTGCTGGTTGGGACACATACCTGGTGTGTGGGTTCGATCCCTGGTCAGGGCTCATACAGGAGATAACAATCAATGTTTCTCTCCCTCTCCCCCTACTCCATCTCCCTGTCTCCCTGCCCCTCTCTTTCTATGATCAATAACGTATCCTGGGTAAAGAGTTAAAATTAATTAATTAATTAATTTAAGTAGTTTTTCCCATAGAGGAATGATTCAACATCTGCTAAGCTATGGTTATTATGAATTGTGTAACTGGTTCAGGTTTGCTTGTTTCAATGAGCAATTAAAAAGGACTTAAACTTATGATCTCTTCTTATTAATTATAAAGAATATGTTAGTATCATTGAAAGGTGTATGCTTTATTTCTATCTCCTGTTTTGGTCACTATGCTTATTTTTTCTTTATTATTTGCTACTAATTTTATGTCAGCTGTTATATTTCATATATTTTTGAAATCTACTGCTAGTCCTTCTCAGGGTACACTATGTAAAAACAATTATCACAGTGAACAAATAAACCCAATGAACTATCCAACTATTGTTTCCATATTTGTTTTATGCCCATTGGGCTTTATACTGATTTTTCATTTAGAAGATACAAATAAAATACCAACAGCAAAGACTCAATATGTATTACAGACACATAAAGTAAATTTTGAAAAGTTTGATCAAGGTGATTTTAATCAGTAAAGATTTCCAAGTATATCCTACTTCACAAAACATTTCTTGACCCCATCAACCTCTACACATCTCTTCATTTTGGAAAATATTTTGACATTACATCTTTTGGAGAGAGAGCAATTTCTTTTGGCTTTGAAGGAAATTTTCTCCCTTACCAATTTCTATATGTGTAAATGAAGTCAATTAGTCATGATACCTTTCACCGGGGAGAGCCAGCTCGGGGTCTCCCTCTTCTGGGTTCTTGCCTTGCTCACAAGAGAAGAATTCAAGCGGGAGACAATGCATAGAGTGGAAATGAGATAGCAAGTTTATGAAATACACTTGAGCACAAGACTGCAAGTGGACGCTTAGCTAATCTGAGCGTCCACATATAGTGGGGTAAGTGGAAAGAAGTTTAAGTTGTTTATATACTTAAGCCCAAAGCTGCAAGCAGGCACCCAGCTAATCTGAGTGCCTCGACTTTTGGGACTTGGGGGTTTTTATGCTTGTAGCCAGCTTCTAGTTTCCCCCCTCCTGCCCTCTGCAGGCTTTGGGATTAATACACAGTTTCAAAGGCTTTCTTTCTCAGCTAGTGGAAACAGATATACACAGAATTTCAAGGGCTCCCCTCCTCCTGCACTATCATAGTTTTGCTTGTGATTTTCAAAACACCTGGCAATGTTATCCCACCAGGCTTAGGACTGCTGAGTTAATGAGTAAGACATGTTTCACTCCTCCTTCCTTCCTTGGTTTACTATCAATTCTGCCTAACATCACCCATTTTTGCAATTCTACATCAAATGGATTTAGTTCACTCATAGTACAAAGTGTCTTAGTTGGTATGTGTATCACTTATATTTGCCACAATAACATTGCATAGCAAACAAACCCCTGAAAATTGGTGAAACAATACTTAAATACTTTAAATACTTAAAACAACAAGTATTTATTATTTAACAAATGTTTGGTTCAGCTGGGTGGTTGTGGTGATCTGGGCTAATCTCAATAATGTTACCTGGGTTCATTCATGACTCTGCATTCAGATAGCAGGGTAGTTGGGATTACTAACAAAAGATGTGGCAGACTGTAACTGGAAAGGAAAAGTAACACATACTTCTGTTTGTGTAAATTTATTTAAATCACAAAACAATGAAGAGCTCATACTGAAATACTCTTTTTCATATTTAAAATATGAAAGCCATACAGTGGCAGACCTGGTCAGGAATAATAAAGTGAGGAAGAAAAATCAAGAGGAAAATGATCATTTAAGTGCAAAAGTATGAATAAAGCATAAACTTCACATTACTTATCTTCTCTAACCTCCTTTCATCAAGGCAAAACATAACAAATATTATTAATTTGTTTTCCTATCCCATCATTTCCTCTGTTACTGTTTTTGTTTTCTACAGAATTTGACAGCGACTAAGAAACAACAGGAATGAAAGAAGTTTTAAAAAATAATTGGGACTTTCAGCCCTCACACAATGCTTTGTTGACACATCAAAATTATGTGGTAGATGACCCGAAAGAAAAATAAGAAAGTAAAATAAAATTAAAAAATAAAATCCCCCAAATCCTAAGAAGTCATTGGCTAATGAAAACTAATGTAAAACAGTAAGTCAGTATCTAAGTAACACATGTATTGTTTTCATTGCCAGCATTTTTACATGTGGTAGAAATGAGGTCAACTTTTAATTAGGATGAATTAGTTGTAAAGCTTGTTTGGGACTTGTCCTAATCTCCATTCTACTCTTTTCTATTTGTTTTATTAGTTGCATGTTACTATCAATGCAGAGATGCATGGAGGAAACAGAAAGAAACGGTTTTCCAGCCAGCCGTAACATAAGCAGCCCAGCCGGGAAACCCACCAACTCAATGCCCCTTTCCTGGCACCACCCTTTTCCAAAGCCCTTCAAAGAGTTACAGAGCAGTGCTGATCATTAACGGAACAGAAGGACCACACTCTTCTTCACCTTCAAACAAAGTGAGAAGATTATCTATGCACACCTGCAGCTGGGTTCAATTTGACTTTTCTCATAATCCCCACTAAAAACAAAATATTGATAAAGAAGAACATGGAGAGTGGTGATGTGTTCATTTGAAAATGAAGCCATTTCATTTTCTTCCATGAGCTCAATAACCAAAAGGTAAAGGATAGGGAAGAGAAGTATTCCCTTGTGAACCTGAACACAGGGAGACATTTTGCAAGATTTTTTCAGAAATTGCATCCAAATGGCGTTTTTCATCTCTCCTCTGAATAAACTCTCATCATGTACTTATAAAAAATATTTTCAGATATGAGTGCCAACATGTTTCCCAAGATATAATCTCTTTTAAATACCTCGAAGGTAAAGATGAGAGGCAGGATGATTGGCATATTATTTGGAATTTCTAAAGAGTCTGTTAAATAAACACAATTTGAATTCTTGAGGAGAGTTTAATTAGTATGAGTGCAACGATGTGGTTTTCACATACATGTGGCTCACTGTGAGAACTTGATTGAGGATTCTCTGGAATCACATTGGATTCCAGTTTCTAATTTTTCTTAGATTCTGTCCTCTCTACCCCTGCACACTTCAGTGTTTGCTGCAGATTACCTGAGATTAAGATGCAAGCTTTTGCCTCCAAGAAGAATATTAAGCCTAGATTTGGAAGCAAAATTACCTTCATTAGACATATTGTTTGCAGATAAACCAAGTCTCAGCTGTAGAATATATAAAAACACAAATTCAAAAGCCTAAATCATGCTCAGAGTTTATCTTACAAAATTGTTTTCCCATAATGAAAGGAAAAAAATATGACAGATATACATCTTGAAGGAGGGAGGAGTGGTCAGAACTACACAGGCAGAAGTTGTTTACTTTGGAATGTAAAACCAAAACTTTCAGAAGAAACAATAATTCTGAGTTGTTTGTATTAACGAAGAGACTTTCAAATATCATCTACTTAATTCCTGTAACAAGAACCATGAGGATGATGGTCTTGGAAGGCGTTATTTAGCCTACTGTCTTTCATACATGCAGGTAGATACTCATTTATTCATTCAATAATTAGTTAGCAAATGAGTGCCTATTTCATTCTATGGGCACAAAATAGAAAGAGGGCCCATTTCCACAAGCTTAGAAAGTAACTGAAAAATTCATTAATTCATCTAGTCTAACAGGTGTGATGTTGTATCTCATCATGGTTTTAATTTGCATTTCCCTGATGATTAATGATGTTGATGCTTTAGTTTTTATTATTTATTTTATCTTTCTTGTGTTAGGTTATATTGCTCTTCTTCCCCTGGTTTCCTAATGTGTAGGCTTAGAATATTAATTTTTAAACTTTCTTCCTTTTTAATAAATGAATTTAATGCTATTGATTTCCATGTAAGCACTACTTTCTCTGTATCCAATACATTTTGGTAAGTTGAATTTTAATTTTTAATTAATTCAAGTTATTTAAAAGCTACTCAAGATTTATTCTTTGATCCATGTGTTATTTAGAAGTGTATGTTTAATTTTTAAATATTTTATAACTTTTATCTATCTTTCTATTATTGATTTCTATTTAAATTTCAATGTGGTCTGAGAGCATACTTTGTATGATTGTCATTCTTTTAACTCTGTTCAGGTGTGTTTTATGAGCCAGAATTGCATCATTGTTGGTGAACATTTCATGGGAGCTTAAGAAGAATTTCCATTCTGCTCTTGTTCCATGAATATTGTATAGGTATCAGTTAGATACAATTGATTGATAGTGTTCTTCAGTTCATTATACCCTTATTGAATTTCTGCCTACATTATCAGTCAATTAAAGAGAGAGGTGTGTTGAAGAAAATGAACAAAAGAAATGAAACACAGACATTTCAGCAAAGGGAATACACACATGCAAATAAGCACACAAT
The DNA here is from genome assembly GCF_021234165.1 of Pteronotus mesoamericanus. NCBI lineage: Eukaryota > Metazoa > Chordata > Mammalia > Chiroptera > Mormoopidae > Pteronotus > Pteronotus mesoamericanus. The sequence goes on along the minus strand of NW_026555105.1, from coordinate 26,441,495 downwards.
AAGATGTTGAACATCATTAGCCTTTAGAGAAATGTACAAATTAATAAAAAAATGATGCCATTACACCCCTATCAAATGGATAAAATGAAAATGCTGGCAAATATTCAGAGAAATTGGATCACACATAGATTGCTGGTGGGAATGCAAAATGATAAAGCTATGCCTGAAAAGAGTATGTCATTTTCTAGCAAAACAGAGCATGTATTTACTATACAACCCAGAACCATACAACCCAGCCATTGCACTCTGGATTTTTATTCCAGGAAATGAAAACTTATATTCTTACAAATACCTGTACATAAAATGTTCATAGTGGCTTTATTCTTTAATAGCTATAAAGTGAAAACAACCTAAACGCTGTCTAACGTGGATGGTTAAACAAGTTGTGATACATTCGGCCCATGGACTACTATTCCAAAATTTTAAAAAAAAGTAAATCTTTAATCCACAAAACAAGTTGGATGGACCATGAAGGCATAATGCTGAGTGAAAAAAGCTAGTCCCAAATCATTACATATGATATGATTCCATTCACATAGAATTTTTAAAATAACAAAATTATAGATGTAGAGGACTTAATGGCTGTCAGGGGCTAGTAAAGTGGAGTTGGGTGTTGACTGTGGCTATAAAAATGTAGCACAAGAGCTCCTTAGGCTGGAACTCTGGTGTTGGTCACACCAACCTCCCCATGTGATAAAATTGCATGGAACTAAATGTAATACACTCTCTCACACATACACACACAAGACCAAATAAATGGTGAAATACAAATAAAGTCAATGGATTGTATCAACAGTAATTTTCTGGTTGTGATATTGTACTATAGTGATGCAAAATGTTACCTCTGGGGGAAATTAGGTGAATGTTATGCAGAACCTCTGTATTATTTCTTAATACTGAATGTGAATTTACCATTATTTCACATAGACACACAATGGAATACGATTCAGCCTGAAAAAGGGATACAGCTGTGATACATTCTATAGCATATATGAATCTAGAACACATCATACTAAATGAAATAAACCAGACACAAAAGATGATTATTGTATGATTCCATTTATATGAGGTAGCTAGAATAGTGAAATTAATAGAAACAGGAAGTAATGATGGTTACCAGCGGCTTGAAGAGGAGGTCGGAGGAGTTCTTATTTAGTGGGCACAGAGCTTTTATCTTGGGTGCTGAAAAAGTTCTGGAGGTGGACAGCACAACTATGTGAATGTCCTTTTCTTTGTTTTGTTTTTGTTTTTCTTTTGATTTTTTTTGTTTTTTTTATTTTAATTTATTTTTTCAAATACATTTGTCTCTGCCTACCCCCCACCACTTCCCCTTGCTCCCTCCCTCCTTCCCTCCCTCAGCTCTTCCCCTTTGGTTTTGTCCATGAGTCCTTGCTATATGTTCCTTGACTTTCCCCTTCCCTTCCTTTTCCCCGCCCCCCCCTTCCCTCTTGTCTCTGTTGATTTCTTTTCCTTTCAGTGTCGCTGGTCTTATTTTCCTTGCATCTTTGTATTGTTGGAATGTCCTTAATGCCACTAAATTGTAAACTAAAATGGTTAAAATGGAAAATTTTGTTTTATATATTTTGTTACCATAACAAGTAAAATTATCTCAAAAAAATTAAAGTCAGGAGGAGGGGAGGGAATTAAAAGAATACCTCAGAGACAATTAGTTTCAAACAAACATTGCAATTTTATTCCTATGCACTTTTATGAGAGGAAGAATAGCATCTGTGAAGGCTCTTCCCAGACCCAAGGCAAGCATGGGAATGATAAAGGCAATAGTCATAGATTTTATAGGGAAAGACGACTAGTTGGTTTAAACTAATACTTGCCCTGTCAGTTCAAGTTGGGTTGGTTGTGGTGAAGCTTGGCTTGGGATGATTGCTCAACCCCATGTCCACTGTGTTATAGGAACAACTGATCCAACAAATCCATCAGTTTAAGCCCAGATTTCTAATAGTTTCCCAGGTCTCATACAGTTTGCCTCCACTATGTTTTTATGCTGATTATGATTAGCTCTCTTTTAAAAAGTGGTTGCTTTTGTTCCTTTCTTCTGCAAGCTTGGAGGCTCTCACAATCCCTAGGCGCAGTTAGGGTCAGGAGGTGAGCACTTCCCTACGCACAGGCTCAATGCTCATTGGAAATTTCCTTTATCACAATCTTTACCCATCACAGTTCCTTTGGGGGAACTTCCCCTTAGGGAGCTTCCCTTAGTTTACAGTTTAGTTTAGAATCACATGGGGAGCTTTAAAAAATACTGGTGACTGGATCTGACCCCAGAGTTTTTTATTTAATTGGTTTGGGGTATGGCCTAGGCCTTGGGAATTTTAAAAGCTTCCCAAAGGATTCCATTTTGTCTCTATGCATCACTTGAGAGCTACTGACCTATAAAAAGAAGAGAAAAAAAGCAGAAGATTGTTGAACTGGAAAAGAAACACCTCTTGCCATCTGATAACTCCAAAAAAAAAAAAAAAAGAGAAAAAAAAAGCATTTCCCCTGCCTGATAAAAGCTTCCATCTTCCTCATCAATCCATTCCAGACAAAAAATCCCCATGGAAATTTTACTTTCCCTGTACTGAACCTCATGACCTCATGCCAGAGCTAAAGTTTGTCCCCTCTTACCCCAACTGGTGATGGAGAGCAGCTGGCGACCATCCTCTTTCCCGTAAGCCAGTAGACAAAAATAACAACACATTCTACATGTGTTCTGTGCGGAACAAAAATATACAGAGGAAGCTGGTGAATTCTCTTTCCTAATCAACAAATTTATTAATTTGTTTAAACTCCCAGAAGCCCGATCCTTTCACAGGAGCAGAATAAGTTAATTGCATTCTCATGTTGAAACAGCATCGATAGTGGGACACAACCAGGGACATTAATGGTTTAATATCCTGTTGTGTGAACCTAGCAGGAGGTAGTTAAACTGATAGAATTCTTACTAAAATAATCAAACAGAGCGTGTTTTTAATCTAGTGTCTTGGAACTATGTGAACTTCTCCACAGCCAAGCTATGCCCATAAATGCTCCGTTCCCACTGAGTTCAAGGTGAATTACATTGTGTTGGAGAGTGGTTAGGAATGGCCTCATCCAAAATACTTGTATTATCTTTCTCAGGTACACTAATGAGCACTGGATTCTTGCATTCATCTGAGTTACCTCTGCCTGCAAAGTGAGGGCTTTTTGGTTGTTTAGTTCAAGCAGAAGACCAATCATGGACGTTCATTCATCTTCTCATGTAACAAATATTCATTGAACCTCTATTATGTGTTGGGTACTATGGAGGGTCCTGGAGTGCAAATGATAAACAAAACTGGCAGGTTAATGCTGGGGAGAGAGAATCCACACATATTGCAGCCTGGATCTAGAGCCAGCCTCCCTAGTCTGCAGCCAGGTTCTCCTGTATACTGTGTATAAGTAGTCTCGGACCCAGTCATTACATTATAAAAGTGAAATAATAATGGTTTCTTCATTATAGAGTGTAGATTTATGGGGGTGGGGTTAATGGAATAATAGATATGACATGTTTAGCAACACACTTAGCACATTATGTTATTGTTTCTATTGTAACCGTTATGGCCTAAATAAATAAGATTAAGTGGTAACAGAAATTAATGCCATCGGTAATTAATCAAATGTTCTTTGATTTTTTTTGGTGAAGTTGTAAATGTTTTTATTTTTAAAGGAAAAAAAGAAGGCTTCTCATAGTATAACTTAATCACCATCAATGAACATAACATTAAAAAAAAACAGTATTATAAGACTTGGAGTTATTTTTTTGTTGTTGTTTGTTTGTTTTTTGTATTTGGAGTTTTGCCCAAGTGGCCATTTGTTAAATAGCTCAGATTTAAATGATCTGACAGACAAGGGAAAGAATCAATTTGACTTGGCTTACTCGTAGAAAGGGAAGTCCTTTGGTAGCCTTTGTTCTATATATTTTATGGTCACAATCGCCTTCCACAACCCCTGCTGTGCATGTGAAAAATGGCTACTTACTTTTTTAGTCAAAAAATAGATGAAATCTGAACCCTCAAAAATATACTGTCTGGAATATGGAAACTATCTGTGTCTGTACTCAGATATGTGAGAATAACATGAGGCAGTTCACCTCCTGTCCTCTGTTCCCTGAGCAGCAGGAGGCTGAGGGTCTGATGGCTGTGGAGAAGTCAGAGAGCCCTGGAGAACCCTGGGTACCAGTCCAGCTCTCCCAATAATTGGCTGTGTGAAATGGGGTAGGGAATTTAGTATATTTGGGCCTCACTCTCTTCATCTATGAAAAAGAAATGTGACTTCTTTCTATATCTCACAGTTTGTGTTTCATCTGTATCTCATATTTGTGTTAGGCTTGGAATTTTAATGTAAGTTGTAGAACACTAGACAATGATTTTACTAAGAAAAGATTTATATTCTAGGTAGAAAAACAGAAGCTGAAACAGGATTAATGCATCAATACATTACAAGAGATTCAAATCTTCCAAGCATCTTTGCTCATGATTTTTCAGTAAGAGTTCTTCAGGAAAGGTCAAAGCAGGTATAAGAGTTTCAAAATGTCAAATATATAAATATATACCCTGTGATGTATCTTATAATCTCAATAGAACAAATAGAGCAATAAGAAAACATAAAATGTTCATTTTTTATAAGAAGTTTCAAAATAGATTATTAGCTTTAAATTGACCAAATCTCCTTGTTATCTACTGTAATTATTTATCTGTTCTTATTAAAAGGAAGTTCTGCAATGCAGATTCCCAGTATATGCTCCAGTTTCCATTAAGTGATTTTACTGAATATTTTATAATTGTTTTATTTTATTACAGCTCAACTCCTAGGGTCACAAAAGTCTCTTTGCAAGTGTGTGTGACTTTCTATCGCAGTCATGCTATATAAACAGAATGAACCCACACACAGAATTTGATTGTTACCGAATCGAATGTCGCCACACATAGCAAGAAGGTACAAAAATGTTTATTGTTCACATAATGACCATTTCTGAGGGATTCAGGATAGGCCTCCAGACAGGTCCAAAAATGGCTTGAGAAAACAAGGAGAGAAGACTGGTGTAGAGTTTTTTTCCGATATCTAGGGAATGGGGGCCAAGGTGAGATTTCCAACATGCATGCACGCGCTTGTGTAATGTGAATCTTGCACTGGCAGAATGGATACCCAGGCCTCCTCAATTTGTCCACATACTGGTCAGAAGGGAAAGAGAGAGGGGTGAGGCTTCCTGTCTGTCAGCAGTCAAATATTAAAAAGAGTCAGATTTCTTTTTTACACTTTCTATATAATTAATATTTCATTAAATAAAATAATCAGGAGTGAGGGTGTTCATCAGCTTCACTTAAATTTTCAACAGGTATGTACAAATATTGTTAAAGTATGATTTGGGTTTGCATTATTTTTCTGAAACTTTGGAATGCTCAATTGTATTGACTGTGAGGGATTTTGTTTGGTATTGTGCAAAGATGCTATTTCCTAAGCGTGCTTTGCCTTACTTCTTCCCCAAGCCAAGGAGGCTGGCAACTTAGCCCCACTCATTAAGGCAAAATCAGCGAGGATCCACAGAGCTGGATCAATATGAATATGTTTTGCGTACAAGTTACAGAAAGGTACAGAAATGATGAGTATGCCACAAACTGTGAACCTATATACTTGCAGTACCTAAGCCAGTACACACTACTTTTCTTTTCCTTTTAGCTCATTTACAATGTAATATGTAAACTACTGAACCATCTTTAACGATGTATAAGAGATTTTTTTAGTAATTATAAATGTTGTTTCAAATTTTTAAAACACTGTCTCCTAAAGACATCTTTTTCTGCCTGGTTGGTGTGGCTCAGTGGATTGAGTACTGGCCTGCAAACCAAAGGGTTGCCAGTTCGATTTCTACCCAGTCAGGGCACCTGCCTGGGTTGCAGGCCTGGTCCCCCTGTAGGGGGCACATGAGATGCAACCACACATTGATATTTCTCTCCCTCTCTCCCTTCCTTACCCTTTCTAAAAATAAATAAAATCTTTTAAAAAAGGAATTTTTTATGTTTATTTTAATATTTTTTTATGCACAAATTCTTCATTGTCTTAAAGGGTCAAAGTCAATTCATTCAAAAAGAAGGAAGGCGTGTTTTCTATTTGAGCCTAAAATATAGATGTGTTCATGGTGTTATTGTTTTCAGAACAAGAGTTTAAAGCTTTTTAGAGGTGAGTAGTCCTAATTCTTTTCAACTCTGACAACTGATATTAATAAGTGATTACAGAAAGATGTCCACTAAGATATTTGATAACAATAATTGATAACAAAAGAAAGAAAACAAAAGTAAAGGCTAGTTGTGGGATTATTTAAGTTAAATAAAGGCTATACAATATTAAAATTTATGGACATAATTTGGTTTGACTTTATACAATGTGGTTATTAAAATGTATCAAAAGATGTCATACATAAGAGAGACCAAATATAACAGAAAATAGATTGAAAATATTTTTATCAATATTTGAGGAACATATACTTACTAAATTAAGGATTAAGTTGTATTTAGTAAATCAAAGCAAAAATGACCTTAAAAACAGATATATTTTCCTAGCATCTTGTTGGCAGAGAGCAAAAATATTGTCACATTTATCTGAAAGAACAAAAGTCTAACTCAGAAAAGTTTTTCCCTGGCCTAGTTGTGAAGATGTCAGATTTCTAAAGAAAACCAAATTTTGTGAAAAGTTACAGGTCCTTAATGATACTCAAAAGGGGAAAATTATATGAAGTATACTAGGAAAAAATGGGTATAAAATTTCCCAATAATATTAGCTGGTAATCCTCTATATTAATATGTTCCAGCTATATGTAGTATAGCATAATATTTATGCTTTTGTGTAATCTGTGTTTTTATACAAATTTAGTAAAGTTTATAACCATTCTGCCACTTGGTATAAATTTTTTTTTTGTTTTTAGATGTTCAAAAAACAGTTGAAGAGCTTAACAACGACATTTCTTTTTTGTTGTTGTTGTTCAAATACATTCGTCTCCATTTTCCCACCACCACTTTCCCCTGCCCCACCCACCCCCAACTGCCACCCTCACTCCTTTCCCAATTTGGCTTTGTCCATTTCTAAATTGCATTTATTACACATACAAGTCTTGCTTAAGTGCTTTGGAAGGGTTTCCTTCTTTGTAAGGCTGATGTATTAGGTATTTTTAATATTTGAGAAAATCATTTATATTATATTTATAATTATAGTTTAAACTGCTTGGAGAAATATTAGGTAAATATTGCTAATTATTCACACAAAGATAAATTTATTAATTCATTAGATTAGTGAAAGTAATTATTTTATTATGAATGAATATTATATTTGTAGATTGGAAGCTTAAGAAAACTAAATTTTACATTTAAATGTTAACAAATGGATACTAATTAAAACACAACTGTAGATATATTTTCTAATCTCAAATGCCCTTCAAAGACTTCAGTCCCAAACTGTTGAACAATAACAGACCACCTCACTACTTATTATTTGTGACTTCACATGATGCTATACATTCTTTATTATGACAGATTCCATCTTGCCTAATAGACCACAAACTCCTTGAGGACATTTGTCAGAAATCAAGAATAGCATCAGAAACACCACAGATTTCCCTCACTCCTCTGAAACTTTGCTTCCCAAATAAGACAGACAGATGTTTCCAAATTCAATGATCAATTTTGGTCTAAATTTACTTGAATCCCATCTATGGCCATAGCACCCTGAACGCACCTGATCTTGTCTGATCTCAGAAATTTACTTGAACCCCCAGTAGAGAATTGTCCACTCCATCATTCTTTAAATACCATCAGGAAACCACACGTTCTTGCTTTTCTTGTTACCTCAGTGGACACTTTTTCTCATTTTCCACTGCTGAACTGTTGTCTTCTTCCAGATCTCTAAATGTTGGCATTCTTCAAGTCTCATTCTTCATTGTATTTCTCTTCTATGTTATCATTCCATGTCATATGGCTATACATTCCATACAGACATTTGGGATACCCAAATTTATATCTCCAACCTGGACACCTTTCTATATACCATGTCTATCTTGATGTCTAATGAGAATCTCAGATAACAGATGTCCAAATAGAAACAATGTTCACCCACCTACCCAAGATGTTTCTAATTTCTCTAGACCCGAATTAGACCTATTCTTCCAATTTCCTACATCAAAACAAGATAGCCTTGATTACTCACTTTCTCTACAATCCACATACAATTGAAAAGGAAGACCTGACTGCTCTATTTCTAAAGTAAATCTTAAATCTATCACTTCTCCATTGCTTTCAAACCACTAATGACAAGAATCTCCTAATTAGTTCCCACAGTTCTATTCCTGATCAGCTTCTGTATTCTCCACAAAACATTCAAAAATATTTAAAGTAAGTACATCATATTATATCTAGATGGGCTAGAATCATAGGTCTAAAATCCTCTGAATTCTACTAGTATTAATTGCTGGATGAGTAAACAAGTACATTATTAATATGCAAAAATAAGAATTCCTTATTATAGCATATACTTCCTCACATCTGGTCTGCAATTGCCTCTCAAACATCATCTATTGCTTTCTACCGTTGGCCATTCTGCTCCAGAACATTGACCTTCTTACTGTTTTTCCTTCAAAGAAAACTCCTTCCTGATTCACACCTTCACCTTAGTCACTCCCTCTGTGTTTTGTGTCACCCCACTAGATCTTTGATACTACCAGAAATCATTTTTATTAGTTTTTAAATTGAGTCTTCCAGTGGATGGATGGGATGGCTAGATGGCTGGCTAGCTGGATGTATGGACTTGTACATGGAGGGGGATAGATAATCTTGTAATTTCTAACACGTCATTACCTGGCAGTTAATAATTCATTTATTGCCTATGTTCTCCAATGAGTGTAAGCTACAGTAAAACAGGCGGTTTCCTTAGTTAAGTTTTGCATACCCCAGAGCTACACCCTGCTTGACATTTAATACAGTAGCCCCCTCTTATCCACAGTTTTGCTTTCCGCTGGTTTTAGTTACCTTTGTTCAACCACAGTTGGAAAAAACTAATGGAAATTTTCAGAAATAAACACTTCATAAGTTTTAAATTGTGTGCCATTCTAAGTAGTATGAAAAATCTAGTACTGTCCTTCTGCTTCCCATCTAGGATGTGAATCATCCCTTTGTCCAGTGTCTCCACATTGTCTACACTACCTACCCTTTTGTCACGTAGTAGCCCTCTGGGTTATCAGATCAACTGTCATCGTATTACAGTACTTGTGTCCAAGTAACCCTTATTTTACTTAATATTGTCACATTCACATAATTTTTGTGGTATATAGTTATAATTATTCTATTTTATTATTATTTATTGTTGTTAATCACTTATTGTGCCTAATTATATATTAAAACTTATCATAGACATGTATGTATAGGAATAAAGATAGTATATGTAGAGTTTGGTATTATCTGGGGTTTTGGGCAAACACTGGGGGTCTTGGAATGTATCTGTCACAAATAAGTGGGGAGGACTACTGCAATTGCTCAAGAAAAGATTTGCAGAGTAAACTGTGGTAGAAAAATGATAATGGGGTAATTAAAATTATAAAATTAAAATAACTTCAAAAATGTATTTATGTTACCCTTTGATTACATTCTTTCATAGGCTATTACCCATAATTTTCCTAGCTGAATAAATAATAAACAACTAGACATACCATGTACCCTGGTCATCAGTTCAAAGTTTTGAAATTCTTCCAATTAATCAGCATGTGACAATACTGATAGCTGCCATTTGTTGAATATGTACCGTGTGCCAGATTTTGTTTTATAAGGTGTTCATAAATTATTTTTCTTTAATCCTCACAAAACCCATATGAGATTCCTGTCCCCATTTTGTTAAAGAAATTAAGGAACTTTTCAAATCCCACTGTCACTGGGTAATAAAGCCTGACCATGTTTTTGTAATCCTATATTACAGTATTTCAAGGAGGTAAGTGTTTTACTTATTTACAGAATATCATGTAAAGTTCAAATTAAGCACTGTTTAATAGAAATGTAATGTGAACTATATATGTAATTTTAAATTTTCAAGAACACACATTTAAAAATAAGAAAACAAGTAAAATTAAAGTTAATAGTATATTTCATTTAACCCAACATATATGTTATATTGACATTTCAGTATGTAATCAATATAAAATTATCAAATAAATGTTTATGTTCTTTTTTGTTAAATTTTTAGTTTGATTTGTTTTACAGCATATATCAATTTGACAAGCTACATTTAAAAAACCTCAAGTGGCTAGGCTGCTGCATTTGATAACCAAAATTCTCCACTTAATTCAATAAAGAATCTATCTTATTTGTCTTCATTTTCTTTATTACCTGCAATTCCCTGAATAAGTTTGCTTTTAAGATGTTTATTGTTGAGAAGATCCAAGATGGCAAAGAAGTAAGTGGAAGCTACACTAACCTCCTCCCAGGACCAATCAGGACTTGCAACTAAATTGTAGAGAAAGCATCTTGAAAAACCCACTGAACATGAGCTGGAGAGAAGACTTATAACCACAGACAGACAGAAAGAACAACTTCACTACAACATGACTAGTAGGGATTGCAGAGGCATGAAAGGGCTGGCTGGGTTCCCATGGTTGGCAGCTGAAGAGCTGGAGGGATATTTCAGCATCTGGGGGTTCCCTCTGAGAAGTGTGCGGTCTAAACCCTTATAGCACCAGAGCCAGAAAGAAACCCAGATAATATCCAGCTGCGAAAAGCAGCAGGGTTTCTGTCTGCTAGGGAGAGTGGCTGGAGATGCAGAGAGCCTCTTAAAGGCCTAATGCACAAAATTTCATTTGTAGCTACTTACTCTGGGCTCCAGCGGAGGGAGGACAGACACGATTAGAGGCACTTAAGAGTCTGGAGTTGGTGGCTCTGCAGAGAAAACTGAAGAACAACCACCAGGATCCCGGTGCTGAGTTATTCCCCATACTGCAGGAGTTATCTTTCTCAGGCAGAGCACTCCTCTTCAAGTGGCATCAGCCTGAGGATAGATCTTCCAGATAGAAAATCAACAAGGAGACAGTGGCCTTACATGAAATGCAAGATCAAATGGATTTAATTGCTATCTTCAGAGCGTTTCACCCCAAAGCAGAAGAATATACATACTTTTCAAGTGCACATGAAATGTTTTCTAGGATAGATCACATGTCAAGACACAAAACAAGTCTCAATAAATTTAAGAAGATTGAAATCATATCAAGCATCTTCTCTGACCACAGTGCTATGAAACTAGAACTCAATCACAAGAACAACACTGGAAAACACATATGGAAGCTAAATAACATGTTATTAAACAATGAACGGGTCAACAATAGGATCAAGGAAGAAATCAAAAGATATCTCAAAAAAAATGAAAATGAGGACACAACAATCCAAAATCTTTGGGGCACTGGGAAAGCCATCATAAGAAGGAAATTCATAGCATTACAGGTATATCTACAAAAAAAAACAAAAAAGAAAAGAAAAGAAAAGAAAAAGCTCAAATAAACAATCTAACTTCACACTTAAAGGAACTTGAAAAAGAACAGCAAAGAAAACCCAAAGTAAGTAGAAGGAAGGAAATAATAAAGATCAGAGCAGAAATAAACAAAATAGAGCCTAAAAAATACAAAATATCGATGAATCCAAGAGCTGGTTCTTTGAAAAGATAAACAAGACTGGCAGAATTTTAACCAGACTCATCAAGAAAAAATGAGAAAGGACCCAAATAGATAAAATCAGAAACAAAAGAGGAGAAATAACCACTCACACCAAAGAAATATGAAGGATGATAAGAAAATATTATAAACAACTATATGCCATCAAACTGGACAACCTGGACAAAACGGATAAATTCCTAGAAACACGATCTTCCAAAAGTAAATCAAGAAGAATCAGAGAACATGAATAGACAAATTACACCTAGTGAAATTGAAGCAGTAATAAATAGAACTCCCAAGAATCAAAGGCAATGGATGGGTTGGTTTTGCAGGTGAATTTTTCAAACATTCTGAGAACACCTCTGCTTCTCAAACTATTTCATAAAATTAAAGAGGAAGAAAGCCTCCCAAACTCGTTTTATGGGGCCAGCATTATCTTAATTCCAAAACCAGATAAAGACACTATGAAGAAAGAAAATTATACGGCAACATCTCTGATGAACATATGCTAAAATCCTCAACAGGATATTAGTAAACCGAATGCAGCGATGCATCAAGGAGATCATACACCACGATCAAGGGTGAATTCAAGGCTGGTACAACATTCACGAATCAATAAATGTGATTCACCACATAAAAAAAATGAATGATAAAAACCACATGATCATATCAATACATGCAGAAAAAGCCTTTAATAAAATCCAGCACCCATTTATGATAAAAACTCTCAGCAAAATGGGGATAGAGGGTACACTCTTAAATATGATAAAGATTATATATGACAAACCCACTGCCAGTATCATACTTAATGGGCAAAAACTACAAGTGCTCTCCTTAAGACTGGGAACAAGACAAGGATGTCTGCTTTCACCTCTCTCACTCAATGTAGTACTGGAAGTCCTAGCCACCACAATCATACAAGAAGAAGAAATAAGAGGCATCCAAATTGGAAAGGAAGTAGCAAAATTGTCTTTATTCCCAGATGACATGATACTGTACATAGAGAACCCCAAAGATACTACCAAGAAAATATTAGAACTGATAAATGAGTTTGGCAAAGTAGCAGGATACAAAATCAATCAATATTGAGAAATCAGTTGCATTTTTATATGCTGATGATTAACTATGAGAAAGGGGAATTAAGAAAACAATCCCATTCACAATTTTTTCAAAAAGAATAAAATATAAAATACCTAGGAATAAACTGAACCAAGGATATAAAAGACCTATAATTGGAAAATTATAAGACACTAAAGAAAGAAATTGAAGAAGATACAAATAAGTAGAAGCATATATTATGTTTATGGATAGGCAGAACCAACATAATTAAAATGTCCATACTACCCCAAGAAATCTATAGATTCAATGCTATTCCTATCAAGATTCCAATGACATATTTCACATAACTAGAACAAATATTTCAGAAATTATATGGAACCACAAAAGGCCCCGCATAGCAACAGGAATCCTGAGAAAAAAGAACAGAGTTGAAAGAATCATGCTACTTAACATCAAACTGTATTATAAGGCCATAGTCATCAAAACAGCATGGGAATGACATAAAAATAGACACATAGAGCAATGGAACAGAACAGAGAACCCAGAAATAAACCCACTCCTTTATAATCAATTAATGTTCGACAGAGGAAGCAAGCACATATGATGGGATAAACTAAAAGATAGTTTATCCAATAAATGGTTTTGGGAAAATTGGGCAGATATATGCAGAAAAATGAAACTGTACCACCTTCTTACACCACACACAAGATGGTGTCAAAGATTTAAATGTTAGATGCAAAACCATAAAAATCATACAAGAAAACATAGGTGGCAAAATCTCAGGCATTGCTTGTAGCAATTTTTATAGGATCTATCTTACCAGGCAAGGGAAACAAAAAAAATAAAATAAAATAAACAAATGGGACTACATCAACCTAAAACATTTTGGCACAGCAAAGGAAATCATCAACAAAGTAAAAAGATAACCCACAGAATGGGAGAACATATTTGCCAATATATTTTATAAAGGGTTAATATCCAAAATTTACAAAGTACTTACAAAACTCAGCAACAACAACATAAAAAAACCACAAACAACCTAATTAAAAAAATGAACAAAGGACCTGAATAAACACTTCTCAAAAGAAGACATACAGATGGCCAATAGACACATGAAAAGATGCTCACTAATTGTCAGAGAAATGCAAATTAAAACCACAATGAGATACCATCTCACACCTGTCAGAATGACTTTCATCAATAAGTCAACAAATAACGAGTGCTGGTGAGGATGTGAGGAAAGGGGAATGCTTTTGCACTGTTAGTGGGAATGCAGATTGGTGCAGTCACTGTGGAAAGCAGTATGGAGATATCTCAAAAAATTAAAAATGATCTGCCTTTTGACCCAGAGATCCCACTTCTGGGAATATATCCAAAAGAACCCAAAACACTAATTCAAAAGAACATAAGCACCTATATGTTCATTGAAGTGTTACTTACAATTGCCAAGATGTGGAAGCAGCCCAAGTGTCCATCAATAGATTAGTGGATGGAACAACTATGGGACATTTATTTACACAATGGAATACTACTTGGCCTTAAAACAAAGAATATGTTATCATTTGCAACAGTATGGGTGGACCTAGAGGACATTATGCTAAGTGAAATAAGCCAGTCAGAGAAAGACAAATACCACATGATTTCACTCTTATGTAGAATCTAATGAACAAACTGAACTAACAAGGAAAATGGGGATAGACTCATAGGTGGAGAGCAGGATGATAGGTAGTCATGGGGTTGTTAGGGGGTGAAGGGATTGAGCAAAAAGGAAGAAGGACTCATGGACATGGACAGCAGTGTGGTTATTGCTAGGGACAGGGGAGCATAAAGGGACTAAAAGGTAATGCAATAAAGATTAAACTTTTAAAAAATTAAAAAATAAAAATGAAATAGAAGAATAGTTGATAATAAAAAATATTCATGATATATTTTCTGTAATGAATGTATATTCCTTTATGAGTAAAATTCAATATTCTAAAAAAATAGAAAAAATGAGATAAAAATTTAAAAAAATGTTTGTTATTATCTACACATGACAGGATACAATATGACCTAAAAATGAAACTCGAAACTTCACATTCAACCAAGGTGAAAACTCTAGCCTTCCCCAATCTCTTGGGTAGAGATTAGGGGAAAGTGCCCTAATTTGTAAAGATACTCCTCAGCAGTTTAATCAACTACCTGTGTGGCAGATTATTATAAATTATATAATATCATTTTTATCCCTCTTGGGCCTGAGGTAAAAATATAATATTCAATTGTTTTGAGCAAGCATTGATAGTATGCCACTTTCCTGTCCGCTGTTCTGTTGTAATCCTGCAAAAAAGAATTTGTGCTTCAATACTCCCATCGGTATTCAGCTAATGCAACCCAACTGAGAAAAAAATGATGGATACCAAAGTCATTATTATTGCAGACAGTATCCACTAAGGACCAATAACATTAGAGAGCAAAAGTTTGAGAAATACGATACTGGCATAGTCCCAAAGTTTCCCCTCAAGATATTTATGCATTACAAAAGGAAAAATAATAACTATACAAAGAAATGGTCATGTAATCAGGGCTAATATCATCAATAATGAGACATCTCAACCCCATGCATGAGTTCAATCTAATCATGAGAACACATGACAAATATTGAGAGTCATCTTCAAAATACCTGATAGGTACTCTTCAAAAGTCTCAAGATCATGAAAGACAGGGAAAAATTAAGGAATAGCCACAGATGGAAGATATGAAAGAGAAATGATAACTAAATGCAATGTGGGATCCTGGACCAGGAAAAATACATTAGTGGAAAAACTAGTGAAATTCTAACAAAGCTTGTTATGTATTTATTAGTATTATACCAATGTTAATTTAATTTATTTGTAGTATGGTAAATGCAAGATGTTAAAATTAGGCTGGTTGAGCAAGAGAACATGTGAACTCTATTATATATGCAACTTTTCTGTAAGTATAAAACCATCTTAAAGTAAAAGAAAAATTCAGGCAATGATTTGAACAATTCATTGCTCAGTGCTCTTCCCAGACAGCTATGCTGCTCTTTGTCAGTTCCTACCCATCACAGGAATAAATTATTCAACTGAGATTAAAAAAAAAAAAGCTTAGCTAATGATGTGATACAGTGTAGGTGAAATAATTCATTAACCAAATTTTTTCACTTTTCAACCAGTTGTTTACTGCTGTTTAGCCTTAGTCCAAGAGAGTACTCTTAGAGAGTCGATGATAATTCTTTTTATTTCCAAATATTTACATGACTCCTTCCAAACTAAATTCTCTTTATCATGCCATATATTGTACATTGTGATTATATATGGTATTTACAATTGTATTGTCATGAAATTTATTACATTTTCTTGAGCGTCTCATGGAAAAAAATGACTTTGCTCTAAGTATGTCATAAAATATTATATAGTCAAAGTAAAGAGTAACTCCCATAGCTTGTTAGAAAAGGCTGAATGTTGTTCCATTTAGGCAGGACTTAAGAAGAAAATCCATTTTGTGCTTCCTTATTACTGTGTATACATAGGCAAAGTGGCCTCCAATTTAAAAGAAAAAATGTTTTCACATAATGTTATTCTGTCCCTGGGAGCATATCAATGCCCTAGAATGCATGGAGTTCAGGGACCTATTAACAATATCAATGTCTCTCAGTGACAAATGGGTAAGAAGCACAGAAACCTACTTAAAGGAGTAGGGGCCACCTGGCTTTTCTCTCTAAAGGGCTTTTCTGGATGAAATTTCACTGCTTGGTTCTATAAATGATTATCTTTCTACAGCACCAGGAACTTGGCAATAGGAAGTATGGTGTGAGCAATGGGAGTTATAAATGGACCCCACCTTGGGGTTGCTTAGCATCTAAGAGATTTCTGGGCACATTCTGGAAATCTTGTGTAATCTGACTGCAGGTTTAGCATGCTCACCTCAATTTATACTCTAACCACAAAGTACCTGATCTGAAAAGGACTATCAGGGGCTTGAACTTGGAGATTGAATTTGCATGAAGATGGGTTTTAAATGATCCTTTGTTCTACTTATTTTTTCCACATAAATGTAAATGAGTCTTTTATAGAAGTCATACTAAATGTACCATTTTAGAGTTTACAGAGAATGTTTATTTAAAATACTTAAACAACCTGGTCTGCAGGGTTGGCCTTTCCTCACAAAATAAACAGCTGCCCATTTGATAACCATTAGTGAGAACATACAGGGGCTTAAAGAGCAAGGACTCACATAAACCAGGTTGAAACATGTCCTTTTAATTATGAAGTCAGAATGATATAGTGGTTGGGAATCAGAAGTTAATTACTAGGACCATCTTGATGCCCCATTCTTTTTATTGCTTGGAATGCATAAATGTGATTTTTCTAAATTGTCAATTATTTTTTCCTTTCATAAGCTAATTTTAAGAAGGTAAGAAACCCAGAGAGGCCCTGGCTTGTTTACCTCATTTGGTGGAATGTCATCCTATATACAAAAAGGCTGCGGGTTTGATTCCCAGTCAGGGCACATACCTAGGCTGTAGGTTCAGTCTCCAGTTGGGGTGCATACAAAAGGCAACCAACTGATTATTCTCTCTCACATCAATGTTTCTCTTCCTCTCTCTCTCTCTCCCTACCCCCCACCTAAAATCAATAAGCATGTCTTCTGGTGAGGAAAAAAAGTCAGAGCATTTTACTTAGCTTCATATGCAATGGTAGAAGCTTTTGATATTTCCCATTGGTTTAAGCCTATAGCTAAATAAACAGAATGTAATGAAATATTGAGAGATTTGATCTTTTAATTCCAGAAAATCAATTGGGATGATCTGAGTTCAGTCCTTTCCTTTTCATATATAACATTTTAGGCATTATTTCCCACGCAGCTCTATTTTCTCTGAATAATCATCTCTTCTGTTTCTGGAGAATATGAAGGAGGTGGTGAAGTCTTGAGGGGAGGTAATGCACTTGAAGATTGGTAGGTTCCTTCATTTTAAAGCTGAATAATATTTCATGTCTAGATGTGCCACAGTTTATTAATCCATTCACCTGCTGAGGGACATCTTGATTGCTTCCAAGTTTTGGCAATTATGAATAAGGCTGTTACAAACATCTGTGTGTAGATTTTTGTGGGAACATAGGTTTTAAGCTCCCTTGGTTAATACCAAAGAGCATAATTGCTGGATCATATGATAAGAGCATGCTTAGTTTTGTAAGAAACTACCAGACTTTCAAAGTGGCTGTACTATTTTGATTTCCCACCAGCAATGAATGGGAACTCCTATTGGTCTGCGTTCTTGCCAGTATTTGGTCTTGTGAGAGCTCTGGGTTTGGCCTGATAGGTATGTAGTGATAGATCACTGTTGTTTTAATTTGCATTTCCCTGATGACATGATGTGAAGTATCTTTTCTTACCATGTGTATATCTTCTTTAGTGAGGTGTCTGTTAAGGTCTTTAGCCCAATTTTTAAATTTCGTTCTATTTTAATTTTAAAAATATTAATACATTGGACTTATTTTGTTTAAATATTAAAAGATTGAATTATTATTTTTCCCCAAGCATTTATTTATTTATTTATTTTTAAAATACATTTGTCTCTGCCTCCCCCCCACCACTTTCCCTTGCCCCCTCCCTCCTTCCCTCCCTCAGCTCTTCCCCTTTGGTTTTGTCCATGAGTCCTTGCTATATGTTCCTTGACTTTCCCCTTCCCTTCCTTTTCCCGCAGCCACCCCTCCCTCCTTACCTCTTGTCTCTGTTGATTTCTTTTCCTTTCAGTGTTGCCGGTCTTATTTTCCTTGCATCTTTGTATTGTTGGTTAGGTTCCGCTTATAGGTGAGATCACATGGTATTTGTCTTATTAAATCTGCTGTATGATTTACCTGCTTTCTTCACTTTGAATTTCTACCTCCTTAGAAAGTAGTGTTCTAGATACATATAGCTATAATTTCAGGTGCCAGTTTCATGTTCTTCTCAACAGAATTCATTTTAAATAATAATAATAAAACAATAAGCTAAAATGCTGACATTTGTCCTTCTAATAAAATGTACTTCACCATCCAAAACTTAAATTCTTATTCTAATTATTTGGTTGGGATTTTATTAATAATTCACTATTTCTTCAGATTACTTGCTTATACTCTTTGATTACTACTGAAAAACAATCTTTGGAATACATTTTCTTCATTTTTACACATGACCAAGAATTGTCATTTATGTTGAGTGGTAAATTTGTTCTAGTTAATGGCACTCTCATGGCAATAGCACATTTTAGTACCAAAGTGATCTCACTGGCTATTGAATATGCTTAATGGGATTTCCAACGTCTCCATTCAGAGAGATAATGTTGTTCCATACATGTTTCACCTCATCAGTTTTCCTGGAACATCCATCATGTGGGCAAAATATTAATCAGAAGAGAGAAAAAGCAGAGGAACTATTTTTGTATAACTGCAAGGGATAAGGGCATGATATTCATTTTAAATACAGACTTAACCTCAGTCCTGAATATTCAGATAATGACTTTTCACCATAATGGCTCTTTAAAAATGGTATTTTGGCATTGCCATTTTATGCAAAATCATACTGATTCACATAACACAATAGTCAGGAGGCATCATGAGAAATGAATTAGAATTGCATGCTGTTGTTCAGATCAATACCAACACTGTTGCTTGGGATATTCACACAAAGAGGGAGCAATGCAGAGGTGTCAGCATCTATGACTCTTCAGGGTGTTGTGTTCATGTCCTATTTCTATGTATTTTGGGCCCTTTAATGAAAAGTATAGTACTTAATTTAACTGAAGATGTTTTCTGCGTTTGAATTTTATTTTAAATTTCAATTTGAATGTGAGAAAATAATGAGCCTCCAAAAAGTTCAAATATCAGTATCATAATGGTATAGAAAGAACAGGCCTTCCAAAAAAAAACCCACTTCCTAGAACCAATCTTCGACTATTACCATCCACTCTCAAGCCTTCATTTTATACTTTGACAAGTATAATAAATCTTTATTTCATTCAATTTTATTTACATGCTATTTGTGCACTTTCAATTTGCTCTTTATTAATTCTATAAACTTATTTTTATTAGTCATTCATTGTATTTTCTGTGATAAATTTATGTATATTTCTGGGTTAGAATAGAATACATCATTTTTCCTATAAAATTAGTAAAAGAAAAAACTGTTTTGATTTCATGTATTTGCACTTAAAGTCAGGATCTTCAGGAAGAGATAAAAATGAGTGGAAGATAAGTAGACCAAAGAGAAAAAAGTATAGGGAAAGAATATCTGAAATATCAGCCTACTTCCTACAAGTACACCGCTATTTCCCTTAGAACCTCAGCATATTTCATTCTTCTGGCTATTAAAATTTTTTTGAGTCATGGAAAACCTAGTTTTTAATGTGTATGAAGTGCCTGCCTCCTGGAAGCATATTATTGAAATCCCTGGCAAGAACAACCATCTGATGTTAAACATAGCATAGAGGTGATGAAGATTAAATTTGTGCAGAAGCTGACAATTTTGTCGATAGGTTCCTAGGTCTCACACTCCTGCTGTAGGTCTAAAATTAAAGTTGTTGTAGGTGATATTATTACTGAGTTGTTCTGAAAGGCATCACTTGCTCCATATAATTGAAACAGAGTGTATTCCTACAAACATTAGCATGTCATAAATCATATGGGTTTTGGAAAACTACTGGCTTTCAACAGGGTTTTATTTAATGAAAATTAACACAATAAAATGTCTTCATTGCTGTAATCATGCTGCAATGGAACCCATTCAAAACACATGGCTTTCATTTTTTCTTGAAAGACTTAAACATCTTGCCAAAATAAGATAGGCAAAAAAGAAAAAAAATTGATTATTTAACATTCCATGATTTGTAATGGATGGAACATTAGAGAACAACAGTGATGAATACCAGAATTGATCTCATGTCACCAACTTAAGACTTTATTTTTGGTAGCATATTACAGTGACATGTGGTAAAGGTAGCCAAAGTGTTACAGCAAAAATGAGGGGTGGGGAAAAATCCAATTTTGTTCCATAAGAATTGTGAATTGAGAACAGTCTTTTAAAATGTTAGTTCAGCTGAGACTTTCTGATGAGTAGGAAGGTGTGAGTAATTTGCTTTGGAAAGTAGTCAATTGAAATTGCTGGATATTTGTTTGAGAGCTAACCAGAGCAGGTAATATGTAGTATACTTTTAAAAGGGAATCACTTAAAACTAAGATTTCCTTCCAAAATGACATCTTTGCTCAACCAATTTCCCAACAGAGAATTACCACTTGTGTACGTTTATATTAGACAAGTTTAGGCTGAAAGCATGTTAAATGAGACATTTGCAAGATCTTCAGAAAATTAATTTATACTGAACTTGGCATGACAACAAGAGAAGGAATATTCTCATAGATTTTTGGCATGCTCACACATTAGACATGACGTTTGTGGAAATGTAATTAAGTGCATAAAATATACTTTATAATAGTGTAGTTGGCAGAAAAGGGGGAAAAGCCTCTATTAAAAAAAGGGAAAGCATCTAAGGTAATGGTAGGTATCCAACATGAGCATCTTGAGCTTTACTATTTATTGTTTTTGATGTAATATTTTCTTTCATAGCATGGGCAAAATGAGAGATATTTTTAAGCCTAAAATGCATATATTATTTAGCCTGTGACCATGTATATTACAGTAACCATAATTTTAAAAATTAACAAAACTGATTTTATGGTTATACATTATACAAAATATATGATAAGCAGACACTAGGCTAGGCACTAGACTAGTGGGACTCACTTATGCATCTCCCAGAGTTACTTATCACAATTGTCTTCTAGAATGCTTGGCAGATGTCCAAAATGTTGTAGAGGGAACAAATACCTTCTGCCACTCCCAATTCCAATGGTACTTTCGGATGCATGAAGATGGAAATCCAAATGGGGAAACCTTCATCGGATTAGAGCAACCTCCATGAGTCTAGAGAAGGAGGAAGGCACCACCTGCTTTTAAAAATAACTCAGTACACCTAAGGAGCATAGTTTGATTGCATTTGAGTGAAGGGCGGAATATTTCCATTTTAGGTGGAACCTTCACTGGAAACGATCAAGTATGCCTATGCCTATATATACTGCAAACTAATAATTTGGGTAACTTTTGAGTTCATGTAGCTACATGCACCAAATGCTGGGGATAGATTATGTGCCTGACATTTTTGATCCCAGTGTTAATGATTGGTTACTTCTCTCCTTGTTTAGAGCATTTAGCATTACACCTGGCAATGAGGAAGGATCCATTAAAGCTTTAAAGAATTGCCTAGTCGGAGAAACTTCTCACAGTCTGTTCCCTGAGTGTTTACCTCCATCACACAGTTTGCAGGCTCAGCTCCAATGGCAAAATTGACTATAAAATCTGTAGCTCTGGTAACCAGATATATTCCTGGCCAAACTATGGCCTCGTTCTCCAATTATAGATTACAGCCTTGTTTCTGAAATTCTTTTTACTGTAGTTCACATATATTATTTTTGATATTGCATAAGAAATAGATTAAAAACTTGGTGGTTTAAATATTAATCATTTTGTTAGTTCAAGAGTTCGTGTCAGCTTGCTGGTGCTTCTGGTGCAGGCTGAGCTGTATCTGAGGATGACTGCAGTTTTGGTTGGTCTAGGCTTTCCTCAGACAGGATGGTTCATCTTTTCTGCATGTTACCCCTCACCTTTCAAACAGCTAAATGGAAAGATAATTTTATAGGCTTTTGGACCAGCAATCAGGCAGCTTCTATTAAAATTAAACTTGTCTAAGTACTTAAAGTGAGTGATGCCATTATTAGAATTCTATCCTAGAGAAATAAAAGAAATGAGAGGACAATAAACCATAATTCCTAGGTTAAGAATTTTCTGGCAGCAAAAAATGTTTACCATTCACACACTATCAATAAAAAAACAACTACTAAAGAATATGCTCAAGAAAGAACAGAAAATAAAATAGAAAAAGAAAGGTGGTCAGACATTTATTAAGTAAATCTATACAATTATTGACAATTGGAAAACAGGCTAAAATACTGACAAATTTGGTGGTTATAAAGATAAAGTGTAACTAAAATACTAAAACTGCAAGTTCTCAAAAAATTTATATTGGTGCTGTAGAATGAGCACCAATATAAAAAGTAAATTAACTTTTTTTAGAATAGAGGATATCCAGGAAAAATAAGATGCAACCAGACTAGCTGAAAGAAATGTTTCTTTTGATAGTAAGGGAAGATCATAGGATAATAACTTGATATATAATCACATATACAACAACATCTTTACAATAGCATGTAAGAAAAAAAGGGTGATATAAGTTAAAAATTATAAAATTCCCACAATATGTGAAGATGAGGACTTATTATTTTGATATTTTGTTCAGAAAAAAAATTATGTCAAGAATTAAGGTGAGGTAGGGGAAAGTGATGTCTGAAAATTTCTGATTAAAGACTTCAAAAAATTCCAACCCTCCATAAAAACAATGAGAAACTGGCAACATTTTCAGAATCCATTTTTTTTTCAGAACTGTAAATTAGCCTAAGGCATAAAGTGATCAAGGGAGCATTTAAAAAAAAAACAGCTGACTCTTGGTAAGAACAGTGTTCTAATGTCTTAACTTACCTTAGTTCCATTTGCCATTCTCCAACTGGCAGTAGCCTTGAAAAAACAAGCTCACATTCCCAGTACTGATGGGAGCAAACGGAGCTGTAGCTCTTTCAAATTCTTATTCCCAAAGAATTGCCATTACTTGACCTGTTTAACGGTTCCCTGAAAAACCCCACTTGAAAAGATCGTCTTCATCTAACCTGATTCAGCGCTTACCTCTTGCTAAAAGCCCCTCTTTGGGAGACATTTGTCAAAAACGTTTATAGGCAAATGTTTTAATGTCATGGCTGCCTGAGGCAATGATAACATTTGGGGTAAACCAGAGACTAATGAGAAGGCTTAAAAGGAAAAGCCGAGGAATGACATGTCCCATAGGGGCTTTGAAAACGTTGACACATTCCTGGGAATCTAGAAGACCCTGCACATGTGAAAGGCTGTGTTTATGTTCAGGAAAAAAAAATTAAAGGAGACAAAGAAATGGAAAGACTTCCTGTGTTCATGGATTGGAAAACTTAATGTTGTTAAGATGGTAATAATCCTCAAATTGAAATGTAGATCCAAAACACCCTATCACAATTTCCATTGCATTGTTTGTAGGACTGGAGAGCAAATACTGAAATACTCCTGGAAATACAAGGGATATAGAATAGCAAAAAGTATTTTGGGAAAAAAAGAACAAAGTTAGAGTATTCAACCCTTCCTGATTTCAAAACTATCTAAACAGCTATAATAATCAAGAGTGTGTGGTACTGCCATAAAGACAGACATAGACCAATGAAATAGAATTAAGAGTCCAGAAATAAACCCATATTATCTATTGTGAATTGATTTTTGCCAACAGAGCCACAGATACACAATGAGGAAAGTATAGTCTTTTTCAACAAATAGTGTCCAGACATCTATTTATCCACATGCAAAGAATGCACTTGGAGCTTTAACTCACACCATAAACAAAATGAACTCAAAATTAATCAAAATCTAAATGTAAGAGATGATACTATAAAACTCTTGGGAAAAATAACCAGGTGTATATATTTGTTACTCTGGATTAGGTAAAGGTTTATTATATGACTCAAAAGCACAAGCAACCTGTCTTAGTCTGTTTGGGCTGTTATAACAAGTAACTACATTGAGTAGCTTATAAGCAACAAAAATTAATTTTTCACAGTTTTGCAGAGTGGTAAGTTCAAGATCATGGTACAAGCAGATTTAATGTGGTGGCTGATGAGGACTTTCTGGTTCATATGAGGTGCCTTCTGGCAATGTCCTCACAGGATGGAAGGGTTTAGAGAATCTGTGTGGGGTCTCTCTTATAAGGCATGAATACCATTCATGAGGGCTCTAATCTCATCATTTAGGCACTTCTCAAAGGCCCTACCTGCTAATATCATCACTTTTGAAGTTAGGTTTTCAATGTATAAATCTGGGGAGACACAAACACTCAGACTACAGCACAGCTGAAGAAAAAGAGATAAATTGGATTTTATCAAGGAGAAAAACTTCTTAAGTGTTTTACTGTTTATGCTGTTTCAGTTGTCCCAATTTTTCTCTTTTCACACCCTCCACCCAGCCTGCCCCCCACTTGATAGTTAATCCCTGCATTGTCCATGCCCATGGATCCTTCACAAATGTTCTCTGAGTATCAAAACACACTACAAAGAAAGTGAAATGATCTGCACAATGGAAGAAAATATTTGCAAGTTACATATCTGATAAAGGTTCTAGGATCCAGAATATATAAAGAAGATATATTACTCAACAATAAAAAGAAAAATAGCATAATTAAAAAGTGGACAAAGGATTTGAATTGGCATTTCTGCAAAGAAGATACACAAATGTTTAATAAGCACATGAAAAGATGCTCAACATCATTAATCATTAAGGAAATGCAAATCAAAACCACAATAAAATACCACTTCACAAACTTTTGATTGACTATAATCAAAAACATATAGTAACAAGCATTAATGAAGATGTTGAGAAATTGATTCCCTTATGCATTACTGATGGGTGTGTCATATGGTACAGCTGTGGAAAATAATTGGGCAGTGTCTCTAAAAGTTAAACCGTATAACCAGTAAATTTACCACCAAAGAGCTGAAAACATTCGTCCACGTAAAGCTTGTATACCAATCTTTATTACAGCATTTTTCACAATAGCCAAAAGGTAAAAAGATCACAAACTGATGAAGGAATAATATAGTATATTAATACAATGAAAAGTTATTTAGAAATTAAAAGGAACAAAGTGCTACTACATACAATGTGGATGACCCCTGAACATTGTAGTAAGCAAGACACAAAAAAACTATAAACTGTTTGATTCCATTTGTATGACCTGTCCAGGACAGGCAAATCCATGAAGACAGGTAGTAGATTAGTGGTTGCCAAGGGCTCCAGAGGGAAGATGGACAGTGACTACTGGTGGATGCAAGGTATTTTTTGGGGATGATAAAAATGTTCTGGATTAGATAGTTGCAATGATTGTACAGCTTTGTGGATATACTAAAAAACACTGAACAGTACACTTTAAAACAGTGAATTTTATGATATGCAAATTATATCTCATTTTTAAAAATACTTAAGGCAATAACTAAAATAATAGAAATAGAATGTATAACTTTCAAACCAGTAGAAGGTAGAATGTCATAAAATATGATCCATCTGGAATTGGTAAAGATGAAAAAATTAAATTTTCTAAATAGAAAGAACAACAAAAACACCATGTTAAATTGATCTAAATGTATCAGCCATGACATCAGATGTAGATTAGAGTGCTATTTGGTCCCCCTCCCCATTTTATTAGGTAAGTTGGCAAAATCTAAGGAAGTTGACTATCCACTTACCCTATGACTCAATTCTAATCTTGAGCATCAACCATGGAGAGATGCATACATGCAGAAGAACATACATATGACATTAATTTTTCCTTAGAAGGGGAATGCAGGAATAAATTCAATTAAACTAGAAAAATCAGTAACAGTAAAAAGATATAGAATTAAGTCTCAAATATCACTAATGACAAATATCCAAAAACATGATAAGTGAAGAAAGCAAGGTGCTAAATAGCAAAAGCAGTAAGATACAATTATACAATATATGTAAATTTGGATATCACATCCTCTTGAGAGGAACTGTCTAAAAGTAGAATCTGAGATAAGAATTGTGTTATTTATTATAGGTAGGCTCTCAGAAGGGCAGGGAGGGAAGCAAGGCAGAGCAGAGGAAAGAACAGAACAAGGCCATGCTTTGGGCTGCAGTCTCATCTGAGCCTGATCCGAAGAGGAACTCTGGAGAATGAAATGAACCATGGCACTGGAGTCACCTTGAGTTGTCTTAACTGCGTTCACTCACCCACTACCAACCTTCACTCACCCACTACCAACCTTCCCCAAAACACATACACGTCAAGTACTGGCTGTGGACTGACCTGTGAGAAGCATCCTTCCAATGGAACACCTTTCATTTAGACCAGGACAATCCTTCAGAGAACAGGACAGCTGAGAGCCACTAGAAGCCAACACCCAGACATTAGTAGCAACTGGAGTTTGAGTGTCTCAGCAGTGAAAGGGGTCTGACGGGCATGACAGTGACCACTACACACATGAAACAATGGTGTATTATTTATTGCCTTATGTGTGTGGTACAATCACAAACATTTGCATTGTGATTAAAAAAAAAAAACAAAACGCTTCTTTAAAAATAATGATCTGCTCCAATAAGGGAAGCAGGAAGGAAAAGAAAAGGATCAAAATGCTGGTTTTCAGTTATATTCGTACTATATTACTTCTTTTAAAAAATTATCTGAGGTAATAAAGCAACATTTAAATTTTTCATGTATAAGTACATAAGCATTTGAAAACTAAAAATTAATACATAAAGACAAAAATGAGAAGTAAATTAGGTAGATTTAAGATAATAATAATGGTTCTTGTAATATTTTGATTTAATTTTACACCAATGGTTAAGAGATATCTTTTCTAAATTATAGATAAAACAAGATATTATTCAGTTTCATTTATTTTTCATCCTCTTAATTCTACTCATCAAAATTATACTTCCAATTACAAAAAGTATTTATGAGATTATTCAGTTTATATATTATCTTCTCTTTGTATTTTTATCTATGCTTTGTCAATATGTTAAGTGGAGATATGAAAGAGAAAGAGAGATAAAGATTTTTATCTAGTTAGGTAAATACTATTTACTTAATTTTGAAATGGAATATATCTGGATGATGGGATTTGGGTTGGTTTATTAGTTTCTTCTTTATAAATTTATTGTTTTTATTTGGATGATGACAGTTGCCTCATTTTTACAGAGATAATAAAGTCATTCTTAAAAATCAATAAAAATGTGTTTGTTCCTTGACATTATTTTATACCTGATAAGTTTGTTAAAATTAAGTAAAAGAAATATCCAAAATTGGAAAAGTTTTTAAAAATTTGGTACAGCGATATATTGTTAGTGGTAGTATAAACCATTATAGTTCTATGAGAAAAAAAAAATCTGGCAAAAATTCTTGAGCAGCAAACAGATGTTTAAATCCTTGTATCCATAAACTCATTTTCTAAAATTTATTCCATGGGAACATTACAGGAAAGCAAATGTCTTCTTCATGAATAATTGCTATTACAACAAAGCTTTTGAAACCATTTACCTTGGCTAAGAAAATTATGGAATACTAACTTAATGGAACACTATGCTATTGTTAAAACATGAACACATGAATAAGGAAAAATATTGATAGTTTTTGGGTACCTGATAATCATATGATTTTGTGAACCATCTCATCTCTCAAAATTCATGAACGCAGTGTCGTTGAAATACCATTACAGGGTAAAGGAAAATGACTTGCTCATAGTCACGTGGCGTGCTAATAAACGGCAGTATTAAAATTCTCATTGAGTGCTAATTCCAAATCCTAAACTCTTTCCCCTAAAGAATTTTTGTTAGCTATAGAGTTCATTTTACAAATAAAAGTTTAAGCAGAACTCTCTTAGCCCGAAATCAAAGAGATGACAAAAGCGGAGTTATCTAAATGGATGCACTGGAGTTTGGGCAACCATCTTCTCCAGCCCATCTGCTTGGCTTCAGCAGAATCTTAGGGCACCACAAATCCTATTTTTAAGATCACTATACTACACTTCACCATGTTGCATGTTAAAAGTGTAAAATTATTTGACTTAATATTGTTTTCATTTTTTTTAATTTAATTTTAATTTATTTTTTCAAATACATTTGTCTCTGCCTCCCCACCACCACTTTCCCTTGCCCCCTCCCTCCTTCCCTCCCTCAGCTCTTCCCCTTTGGTTTTGTCCTTGAGTCCTTGCTATATGTTCCTTGACTTTCCCCTTCCCTTCCTTTTCAAAGAGAATAATATAAATAAAATACTGCCAATTGTAACTCTGAAATGAGTAGAAAGCTATACAGGGACATAGATCAAAATATTCATGTGCAGAGACAAGAACTGAAGCTATTTCATTAAGGTGGTGCATATGCACCTAAGCCATGGGGCCCTAGGTAGACAACTTTGGTAACATTATCCATCGTTTTGAGGTGGTCCTCAGAGCTTCATTAACACTAAATAGGTCCACTAGTTTTTGCACCAATTCAGACATAGTCATTCATAAAATATTATAAAGAGTGTGTGTTGTTAGTAAATGTGGTATAATTTGGGAGGAATGAAAAAAATGTCTAAGTACAAGTTTGGGATCAAAATATATTTCCCTACAAACTGTTGAGGAAGTGTGTTACATTCTTTCTTCTTGACAGTCATCTGTCACCTATTCCCCCAAATTCTGTAACGAGTTAAAGCAGAAGGTAGATGGAACTTGCTTTCCCAGCTTCCTTTACAGCTATGGCGTGGACATGTGGATCTATCTGCTCTTGGTAACTGAGGTATCGAGAGGGAATTGAGTGGCTCAGGTCAAGATAGTTCTTCTATTAAGAGGAATGAGATGTGTGAAGAAGAAGCCTTTTCCTTTCCTACATGTGGAAGTTCCCCTGTGATGATGTGAGGCTTTGAGGTACTGCAGCCATCTTCAAAATTGGGGGAAAAGCCAGTTTCAGAAGTGCTGGCAGATACCTTCCCACAGAGTTTTTGATAGGTGATGAAAAGAACATTCTATTGTTTAAACTCCTTTGTATTTGGGGCATTCTGTTATTTGTGGCAGGGAGCATCTTAATGAAAACTGCAGAGAGCAGACATCCAAAGTTCCCAACTAGAACACATCATTTTTTAATTATCAAGGGTGTTGCCTTTTTTTGCTAATATAACTAAGAGGTAGCTACTCCCAATGTGGGCTTTTGTGTGGTTATGAAAAACTTCTGGTAATTTCCTTCTTTTTACAGTGGTTATATCATAATTCATGAATTTTATCTGAAGTGCGATTATTTCCGATTATTGTGGCTTCCTCTTGATTTTTGTTAAGTGAAGTTGCTGACTGAAAAATGCCAGGAAAAAAATGCTGGCAGTTTTCCAAGGAGCATGGTTATTAAGGAGCAAAAGATGAGGAGTTAATTCTTCCCTTTCCTTTCCCTTTGCCTTCCTTTTTGTTCATTCTGAGCTACGGCCAGTATTTTGAAATAGCCCTCAAAAACCACTGATGTAAATGTCTGCGTATTCCACTGCCAGAATCAAATAAAATATATGGAAAAGTGCTTTAGAGTCAAGAGGACATTCTGCAAGGCTGTAGGGCTGACGTTATTGTCCCACAGTAACAACAGCAAACTAAGAATAGGCAAATGGCGGTAGAGTCTGCCTAAATTATTTTGATAAGTGAGACTAAATTTGCTCTAAAATTAGGATAATATCTTGGCTGACTCTTCTGCCTTGGGTTGACATGGTCATAATAAACACAAACTTTTGTTTTATTTAATAAACACTTATTTCACAGTGGTTTCACCTTAGTTATATTTCAGGCAATATTCAACATGTTTTAACAATAATAACTCCTTTAGTTCCTATCACAACTTTTGAAGGAGATACTTCATTATTCTCATTTTGCTGATGAGGAAGCTGATACAGTGATTGTTTCAGCAATGTACCAAAGCAGAATTGGAATAATTTTATTTTATTTGACATTATAGGAGAGGAAAAAGTCTTCAACTCCCTTAAAGTCCCTGGATGAATCTGAAAATTAAAATGACAGAGACATATTAACAGGACAAAAGCACACAGATTTATTTAGTTTAAGTTTTAAGTGATCCAGGAGCCTTCATAAGGAAATGAAGACCCAATGAAACAGTTAGACCTGAGTATAGTGAGATGAGGTTTGATGATTATGGCCAGTCGTGGAGGAGTATGACAGGTCAAGGAGTATATGATCAGTGCAGTAAACTGAGGGAGGCTTAGCAAGACTTGCTTGTTCTGATTCTTCTCAGGGCCCCTATGTCTTCAGAGAGAAAGAAGCACCTTTCCTCCAGGTGTTGGGAGGACACCTTTCACATGAGGGTTTTATGACCTGTTTCAGGGAGGAAGGCCTCGGGGGAGGTCAGAGTGACCTTCCTGCTTCTGCTGTTTTCTCAGCCTCCTTCAGCTTAAAATATTCAATATGCCAAGGTGCCATATTATGGGTTAGTGTGTCCTGAACCCCATCAACATATAAAAATAAACGAATGAAGTTATTCACTAAAAGTGAGAAAGTGTGAACAGGTTTACCACATGCTTCATTTTGCTTACTAGGCAAGTCTAAAAAATAATGAAAGGAAGAAAAAAATTCTCCTTGGGATTGTTTTCTTTCCCTTTTAGCTTCTTGTAAAAAATTGTGTCTCTGTGTAGAAGGGGGAATAATGAACCTCTCTGTCTGGAAATAATGTTTCAGCAACCTGTACATTCCGTGAGAGGGAAATTTTA
This sequence comes from Pteronotus mesoamericanus, assembly GCF_021234165.1. NCBI lineage: Eukaryota > Metazoa > Chordata > Mammalia > Chiroptera > Mormoopidae > Pteronotus > Pteronotus mesoamericanus. Next base: position 26,410,278 of record NW_026555105.1, on the reverse strand, counting down.
AAGAAAAAATAATACTGTGAAAGAATCCAAAATCTCTCTATGCATAAGCCAAATTATTCCAATGACAATTATATATTAAAATAATATGTCATCCATGTTTCCCCCAACATTATCTTCTGGTACTTTCTTTGGATCTGACTGCATTTATGGTGAGAACACATTTGACTTTCTTTTCATTTTTTGCCTTGTATAGTCAATTGTAAAACTGACCAGAAATTCTTCCCCTTCCTCTATTCATACATTTTTGGCAATGAGACTTCATATCTCCCCCTATCAAGGAGTGGAGAGTATATTTCTCTATTTTTTGTATCAGGTTTAAGACACGTGACAGATGTTGGCCAATTAGAAAATCTGATACAAACAGAGGCTTGGCAAGTGCTTGAGCAACTGGGGCTTTTCCTCTCTTGCTATTCTTAGGAACTCTGACCTTGTTAATGAGCCTTGGCTAGCCTGCTGAAGGATGAGAGACACATGATCCAGCTACCTTCAGTGGTCCTAATGCCAGTTATTCGCCATCAGGCATGTGAATAAGGCCATAAACCAACAACTGATCATACACAAATGGGCGAACTCTACCAATACTTAATGGAGCAGAGACAATCAGTCCTAATTAAACCCAGTTCAAAGTGGCACTTTACATTATCATGAAAAAAAAAAAAAGGATTGTTAGTTTGAGCTACTAATTTGGGGGATGTTTATTACACAGCAAAACTAACTGCTCTGCCTTCAAAGAGAATCATATCTGATTCACCTTACAGAAAATAGAAGCTTCAGATAAACTGTGTGACTAAGGAAGGGAATACTTCTCTACTTCTAGAGCAGATGAAAATTAGTGGCCCTAGGAGAAAGCAAAGTCCTGAAATTCTTTCTCAACCTCAGGGGAAGAACCATCCAATGAAGAGTTGTTTGAAGTTTAAAGCAGAAACAAAACCTGTTGTAGCCAAATATGTTTTATTTTTACTGTGTCCAGCCTTTCTGCAGCTTTCCCATGCCTAGTACCATCAGAGGTGGAACATGTAATGACTCCATGCTTTGCCAGCTCAAGAGCATTTCAATGTTAAGATCAGTCTTAATTCTCTTAGAATGTGTCTAATGTCATTGAAAAAGCAATGTGTTGGTCTAATGAGACTTAGTCTTTTTGGCTGTGTTTCCTTTCCTTTCCACCTTAGAGCCCTTGTCACCACACAGCACCATTCACTTGCAAAGTATGCCCAAGCACTTCATAAACTTAGCCGTTGGATTTATAAACTTTATGGCCAAGGAGTCAGTCCACCTCTAAAAGGTAGCCTGCTTCTGATGTGAAAAGTAGAAATTGTTTATATATGGTTAATCCAAAGGCATAAGGAGGCCAGGCATTAGGTTTAAAACACTAAGATGCCTTGGAGCAGGTCCTGGTAGCATTTCCTTTCCTTCATTAAATTCTCTTATACATTGGCTTAAGTTGACTGAGCCTAGAGGCAGTGTATCCAATGAGTGAACTGAACTCAGGACCCTCAACACCTGGTTAGAATTGACCTTTGTGCAATGACCTGAGACAACCTCCCAGCTCTACATGTTGTGTGGTCAATAACAACAATAACAACAACAACAAAAATCTCATTTATAAAGTTTTTTAAATTCAAATAGTTGTTAAAGGAAACCTATTCCTATATTATCATTTGTCTATTTTTCTGTACCTATTACATAGAATTTCACAATTTGTAATCTTGTGTTTCATTTATTGAATTATGTATTTTTTCCCCCATTAAATACAGGATCTTCAAATAAGCCATGCTGACAAACCCTTTGGGCCCCAGCATCATGAATATATAAGAAAGGAAGCACTTTCTGCTCCCTTCTGAGTTTAGTACTATGTACTACCTCCTCACAGAAAGATAAGAAAGATTTGCTAACTATGATGCTGAGTTCAGGACATTTACAGGACCACAGTTACAAGTGGCAGTGTGACCATGGGTTAAATAGGGGCTCTGTGTCCTTATTTATTCATTTCATGCTAAGGAAGCAATAACTCTTGAAACCTAGGCATCTTTCCTCCTTTACTCTCTTTATAATCACAATGTGCCTCCCATTGTTTCATGTAGCTTGCTCCATTGTGACCAGCTGGTAATTCTTAAGATATAGGATCAGAGATGGGAGGTGGAACACTCAGTTTCCTCAAACTTCTTTACTGGTAGGTTGTAGGCATTGGCTTGTTCAAAATATGTCCTTATTTTCCATTTGCTATTGACCAATTTGTGTTTCTGTCTCTTGGAGACTTCATGATCTCAAGGAAAAGAGATGGTTGGCATGGATGGGTTCTACCCCTGCAACCATGGTACATGGTTCTACCAGTGCAAATACAATCAGGTCCTCTTCCTGAAAAAATGTTTAAAAGAAATATATGCTGATCCAATTAAATTATTTGCTATTTTTAGTCTTCCAAAATTATTTGTTTTATGAAAAATATTCTCTTGCAGTCCAAACTATGGTTTTCCAGCTACAACTATAGGATCTATTGGGATCCTTGATTCAAAATAGTCAAAATAAATTCTACATCTAAGTAACTTGAGAAAAAGTAGAATCAGTTCACTATTTCGAGATTTTCAATATGGGGTATTTTCAATGTCGATATATATTACTACTTCACATAGCAGCTGCCTTATGCCTTAGCAAACCTCTCATGCCACGGTTTTCTGTTTTCCCTTCCCCTCCGGTCTCTGCTTTGTGGTAATGGAGACTGGCGGAGTACCATTCTTCCGCTCTCTCTTGGTGGAATATCATTTTTTGGCCTCATCAATTACCTCACAGTTGATTGGACTGCTCAATGTTAAAGATCTTCCTAGGAAATGACCTAAGGCTGATGAGATTATGTCACAAAAACAAACTTGCCATAAGAGGCTCTTATTGGCCAAAACTGTGATAATTTAAACATCAGAATATATAGGGTAGTAAAGATTATGAGTCAGTGAATAAAATAAAAATCCATGAGAATATTCTGATATATAAATGCATAAATCAACAAAGAATTGAAAGTTTGATGGATAGTGGGATATTTACATGTTTCAAAGTATCTCTTCTCAAAATATTTCTAAATTACAAATGTGAAATTGGTAACTTTACATTGGAGGATGCAGGAAGACACCACTTCAGCCAAGTGATCACAAGTAATGGGATGCATCAAAATCATGTGTCACATGTCTGAAACAATGAGAACACAATAATAGTTCTGTGATATTTCTCCCAGTGATGTATGACTTAAACATGAAGAAATAAGAAGAAAAACCTAAACTCAAATCATGGAGCATTGTACAAAATAATGACATGTAATCTTCAAAACTTTCAAGGTTTAAAAAGTTAAGAAATGACCAAGGAAATTGTACAGGCTGAAAAAGACTAAAGAGACATGACAACTGCAATGAAACGTGATTTCTTTTTAATTCATCTACTAGAGTGCTTTATTTTTCCCTAGTTCTTGAGGAATAATTGACAAATAAAATTACACATTTTTAAGTATACAACATAAGGATTTGATATACTATACATTGTGAAATCATGCGATCCTGAAATGACTCTTTTTACTGTACAGGTCATTGCTGACACATTTGGTGAAACTTGAATAGGATTTCAGGATTAGATATGCATTAATGTTAATTTCCTGATTTTGATAGATGTATTGTGATTGCGTAAGAGAATGTCTTTGTTTGTATAAAATGCTCTAAAACATCCAACGGTTTGGGGGCATCAGGTTAGAACAAATGGTTGGGGGGAATGTCATTGTACCATATTTGCAAAAAAATAAACAAATAAATAGGTTCTCCTACAGCTGTGACCTCAGATTAATTAACCATGTTGCTGATCTAGTTAAGGAGGGGACAGAGGAAGTCATAAAAGTTGATGAAACATGAACAGTCAAGGGTGACCTTTTCTTAAAAGGTTAAAAGTTAAAGTCATTGGTTTCCATATATATCCTACAGCAGTGTAAGGTTTCAATTATTAGCTTAAAGCCAGTGATCATTCCTACCAAAGTTTCAGAAAGTAGAAATGATGGTGCAGATACTGCGGATACCTGCCATCTTCGTGCTCCCCAGTAGCCCTTCAACAGCCTCATCTCCATCTACTTGCCTGATGACTACTTGATGATAAAGCCTTCTCTGCATGGGTGCACAGGTTTAACTAAATCTTTTGGGATCAACCTTTGACCACATACTAAATGAAGATAGTGAGTCCATCTGCTCCATGTACTCCAGCCCCTTTGCTTGGTAAATGGGATAACTCTTAAGTTACATGTTCTACGTGGTCTCCCAGAATTCCCCATTGAGATTAAGCTCAAGCTGCGCACAGTGGTAACTTGCTTGATAATGTACCCTTTATAGGTTGCCTTCCCTTCCATGAGTCATTTCAAACTCACTTCCTGTGATCACCACCCAAATAAACTATGTACACTCACACCCGAGTCTGTCTTTCTCTCTCTCTCCCTCTTTTTTTTTTTTTCTAGAGATCTCAATCTAAGGTCTATGTTTAGCTTAATTATTTTTGGTAGGGCCTAAACTAACTCAAGAGATGGAGCCATATAAAGTTAGAACATTGTTTTAAGTAACAATTTCTCAACTCATTTTAAATCAGCAGCTTTTTGGCAATCTGTGTTAAACATAAAAAATAAATTTGATAATAATAAGTTATTAGCTCTTTTAAATATGGTCAAAACCACACAGAAAGTAGGTTGGACACTTCTCTCTGTTCCAGAACACTCCTTATTATATACTCAGTTATTATAATGAATTAATAGCATTATTTGCCACAGGAAAAGAAGAAAGTCGAAGAAAAAAATGCAAAGACAAGGCAAAAATTCAGTCACAGTGAAAACTTAAAGCTAACCCAATAGCTTCAGAGGTGAAAGAACTTTTCTCCATTGATTTACTCTGAAGCTATATTCCCTGTAAGAAAACGCACACATACACTTACTCTAGTGATCCAAGGAAATAAGTGACTATCTTTGGTCACTTAATTTGGTTGGCTCTGTCACTGGGATGTGAACAAATGAGGAACAGTGGAGGGGAGAAGAATACAGAGCTGAGGCAACAGGCAACTAGAAGCCATTCTATTATGTGCTGTCAGGCTCGAGTGTGAATAGGGCTGCACCTGGAGTAAGAGAAAAAAGGAAGCATTCATCCATCTCTCCTCACGTGGGAAGTCAGATAGGGCAGGGGGGCTGTCCTGTCAAGAGAATGATTCAGGAGTCCTTTTCTCACTGAAGATTAATCATACCAAAGGGCAGGGGTAAAGAATACCCTGCTCTATTTGCTTCCCAATCTCCCCTCTGCCTGGGTCCCAAATGACTCTGTTTTCATATGTCGAGATATTGGTGGAGCAGAGCTGCTGAAAAGTCTGGGACATCTGGGAGATGAATCACTCCATGCAGAAATGGAACAATTAGCTGTCTTTAGCCCAGCACAAAGGCCTTGAGAGGTGTCTAATTGAGTGGCCCTCAGCAGAGCCAGGAAACAGTGTGGATTTGAGAATAATCCCACAATTAATTTTTGCATTGACCTAATGGGACATAATCTGTTAATGTGTACAGAGTCCAGAGTGGGCCTTTTCCATGATGCATATGGATTTGAAGTGCATGGCCTTCTCCTAGGTTTGGGCATGCTTGGATGAGGGTTGAAAAGTAAAAGATATAGTTAAATGCAAGCCTTTTTTTTATTTTGCAGTCCATTATTAAATCTGTGACCATTTAAACATAAAATGAGACATTCTGGCATGGTTTAGGCCACACATTTCTCCAGAACATCAGGTTTAGAATTAGACATTGGCAAATGATTTTGAACCGTTAGGACATTTTACAAAAATTACATTGACTTTGGACAATTTTAGAAATAGAAAGAAGGTAAAAGTGTTAAAAAAAAAACCCAACATATTTTTATTCAAAAAGTGGAAACAGATTATATCATACAGACTCTTTTGTCCAAGGAAAAAAACTCACTTCCTTATAGATGCTAAAAATACATTAACTACACATGCTTATGTGTGATTGTGCTCTAGACTCCTTTTCCCCTGGTTCCCAGAGAATTAGTAGTATTTTTGTTAATTTTGGTATTTTAAAGAAGAAATTATAGTTATTTTCTTAACTGTAGTAATTGAAAGAATCTAAGGAAGCTTGACCTTTTAGAATAATAATAATCTATCATTTTAATTAAACTTGCACTTTCATAATAGTAAATTAGATTCTAGATATGAGTTATGCTTAGATTTTATCTCTGTTCTTTTCCCTGATTCTTTCAATTCCCAAACAAGCAGTGTGAGAACAAACACTTAACCACTTGATATCAGAGTTCTTTGTGTAGAAAAGTCAGGGACCGAAAGGAGTTGATTCATAGCAGCCCTTCCTGCCCTGAATTCAATGATGCCATAACTTCTATAATATTCACAAAGCTGTCCATTAAATTATTGGTATGAAAATTCAAATGCACTAAACCAAGCACAAATCTTTGTTTCATCTGATGCCTTCGAGGAAAGCAGCTTTCCTTTAGAACTGTACCCTCATGGCTCTTCATTGGCAGGATCCAAGGTGTGGCGTGTAGCCAAGGGGAGAGGGACATGGACTTTCATAGTGTTGGAGATCACATCGCTCAAGCAGGGGCTAGCTCTACAGGGGAACAACCTGACCAGTGTACGACTGAAGAAAACCAGAGTTGTGTGCTTGAATGAGAAGAACGTCTCCTCTGTCAGGAAAGAGAGGATTACCAAACGACAGGGATGACAGGAGAAAAAAATGACTTAGGATTTGGTATATAGTCCATGTGCCTCTCTTGGTGCACTACTGTACCTCACTGAGTCCAGCAAAATGTCTGGGACATGATGGGCACTCAGCAAATATGAGATAAATGGATACAGACTTCTGTGTCAACACAGCCCCTTGACCTAAAGCAGAACTGAGATTGAGATGGTCCAGAGTGAGGCAATAAAGATGTCATATGAATGGGGAGAGCTGTGTATGAGTTGCCACTGCAAACTTGGAGTTTGTATTTATATGCACAGCCTTTCAATTTCTACTTCAGTTTCCAGTGATATTAGACAAATAACTGCTCAATTCCAGCAACAACACAAGTCAATTGGCTGTTTATTGCATCATCTGGTCAGCTCAAACTTGAGCACTGGTTTTGAGGGTATGCAGACTGGAAATTGCAAAATATTTACTAGAGTAAGTACTCAAAAGCAATGAAAGTAGACTAATAAGAAACTAATTTTTCATTATATTTTTGATCAACTATACCATTATTTTTGGTGCTAATAGGTGAAAAACTTCAAATTAGTAGCAAACAGAATAGCTACTTCTAGGTATAAAACACCGAACAGTTCTACAAATTGTTCATTACCTTTTTCTGTGAGAGAAGGTATGAAAACCCTGTTAGTGTTCATCTTACTTGCTCAGTAATCAGTATTATAATCCTTAACACCTCTAAAAGAGCTCTTTAGAGCCAATAATTGTGCAAAGAAATGCATATTTTTTAAAAAGTTGTTTCCCTTGTAATAAAATGAAGGGAAAAGTTCATCTTTGGTGGAAAATAGCCTACCAAAATTTCCACATGACTAATAGATGCCATGTGGAAATTTTTATGTGAAGAGATAGAAATGCATTCAAGCAGGAATATCTTTAATGGTTTCATGATCTTTATGTGATAGCATAAAGTAGTTCCCAACATTTATTCCTGATAAACACATCCTTAGTCCCTTGACCCAAGGTTAGCACATTTCCTCCATGGATTTTCTAAAGAATTGTGTCTGAGCTTTGAAATTGAAGCCATATTACCAGCCCTTATAGCTTCAGGGGAAACAGAGGATGGTTCTCCTTATCATTAAAGCATCTTTATGACATCTTCTCACAGTTATTAGTGAACAGAAGAGTCCTATATTCTCTTCATCAGAGGCACCTCCTGCCTGCATCCCTGATTCCCATATGTCTTTCCAGCAGAGAAGCCCACTCCTATATTGTCATGCTTCTGGGGACTCACATTACACTTGGCTAGGCTTAATTTATTGTTCTCCTCACAGTGGGCCTCATTGGTTACCAGAAGTCTTTTTATGTTAGAATCTGTGATCTAGGTTGTCTTCAAACACTAAAGTTTTTCATTGGGCATAACAAGAAGAAATCAATTGGTATTTATATTTGTCTCTGAAAATCAGATGGTTGGTTCTGAAAATCAGATGGTTGGTTCAGTACATTCATATACCAGAACACTTTGACCTTGAGAGGTAGTTTATTTACTTGAAATATGGGTACATACAAGTCAGATAGAGGAAATCAACAAACTTAATCACTGGGAAAGGATTCTGTTTCTGAAATGTCCAAAAAGAACATAAGAGCATGATGTATGGTTTGGTCACCACGAAGCTTGGTTGTGGCTGTGTTGCTGAAGGAAGGCTATTTCTATGAGATAAGACATAAAATCTAACAGGTTTCCTCAAAGAATAAATGTTGAATCTCATTCTTTATCATGAAACATAGACATGCAGATATCCATTTTATTGATCATACAATAGTGTTTTATTCAAGGTTGCCTAATACAGTTATTTTGATCATTGTTACCCAGCAATGATTTGACCTATAACTTGTGGGTCAGCCTAGCTTTGGGAGCATGATTCATGTAGGATGTCAATGGAAAGTGAGGAAAGAAAGAAGGTAGAATCTTTGTTATTGCTTTTGCAAACTGTTCCCACTTGAATATGAAAAATTTCAAAGGGGCAGGTGAGAATTTTTTCTTTAGCTTAGATTTCAAATTATCCTATTTGTTTTTCAATTATTACACTTTGAAAAAGTCCTACAATAGTCTGTCCTTTTCCACTATATTTGTTTTTTTTACTTGTTGTCACATGTAATCCTTTGTTTTCTTGATGGAATAATATGGGAGTGGGCAAAGAAAAACAAGACTTCTGGGCTTTGTGACTTAAATTATGTTTTTTCTCTTTGCAGAATCAAATTCAAACAGATGCATGCTATTCCAGACCTCACTTTCCTCCTGGTGTCAAGATATTTCTTCCCAGTTCCTTGCTAATCATTTCTGTATGGGTGACACAGACTCACTTAGGGATCAACAGGATTAAACCTGGATTCAACTCTCCCTTCAAACCTGCTATTTTTTCTTGCCCTCTGCATTAAGCAAGCTTATTGAATAAATAACATAATGTGCATAATGGTAGAAGTTGTGGAGATATCTATGGGAGTTGCGAGTTCCTGAAGAGACAAGTACTTAGAAAACTGGAGACCTGATTTTTCCAGCAAATGGAAAAACATGTACAAAATTACCATAGCACAAAAATGAATATTCAGTGATAGAAAAATAAAGAGAGGTTCCATGGGGTTAGAATGAAGGAACTATGTGAGGTTGATAAGTATGGCTAGTGTGGCAAGAGAAAGAAAGTATGGACTATATTATGAAGGTCCTGAAATGGACTCAGGCAATATTTGAAATTTAAAATGTAGGTCTTGGTGAAGTTGAGGGTTAAACTTTTTAGGACAATGGATAACAAGGGGGCATATGAACTTCCAATGACAATTGTAAAACTAATGTAATATATCTTTGTGAGATCATGTTTTCAGCACCCAAAAAGTGTAAATGGAAACAAAGCTGGAAAATATTCGTTAAACAGAAACAAAAAAAACCCTAAATGAATGGTCATATGTGAAGGATGAGAGAAAGGGCTTATTAAGTTGACTGAGATCTTAGTGTCATTTCTTCTTCAACACCAATAGGATTCAAAGTTATGTTTTACTTCCTCTCTGCCTTACATTCTGAGAGCTGTTGATGACACACCAATGACTACTGAATAAAGTCCAAGCTCCTGGTTTTGGTGTCAGTGCTCTTTCCATGCCTCCCAGGCTTCGCCATTTCAAAGTACAGAAACCTGAGCAACAAATACTAGTCTCTACATTTCTTTGCCTGAAAGCTTTTTTTTTTTTTTTCTGGCCACCAGAGCCATCTCTGCTGGTGCACATGGAAAGGTGGAAATGCCAAAGAATTAACACTTCCTAAAAAGCAACACTCAAGGAATTACTTAGGGTTGGTATATAATATACTCCAATGCCTTCACCCCTAAGGAGCAACATACCTGAGGAACCCATTCAGCACTGTTTCTCAGAGTTCCACAGTGAGATTAAGCTCTAGTTGCCCAGAAGAGTTTGGCAAATCTTTCTCTAGTGGCTTCTTCTTCTTCCCAGTCTTGTTTCTCCACTCTGTCATTACTGTTTCTGGATCACTTTTTAAATAAACCACTTGTACTAGAAGAGTTCTGTGATCTTCCTTCTCTGTAGGCAAGATCTTACAGGGGAAAATGTAGTGACTCATTTGGGAAATACAAATACAATGAGAGCAATTAGATCTAAGATTATCAGGGGAATTTCAGACCAAAGGCAGCACTTGGCCACCAAAGGCAAATGGGGATTGTTACCATAATGGAGAGCAAAGTCAAAGAACCAGCCAGAATAGTCTGATTCACAAAGATGTGTGGCATCATATAGTTGATTTTGATGTTCCTTGAAGTAAAATACATAAAAAGTCTACTAAATTCTTACTTGATCTATATAAGCAGGAAAGTTCTAGGTCAAGTGAACAGAAATCTAACCTGAATGATAAACAACAAGTCATATCTCCTCAATTAGTTCTCGGACCTAAGCCAATTTATGGACCCAGATCCTTTCAATGAAAGAAAGACAGTCTCACTAAGGAAGGACTCTGGTATATTGCCAAAATTCATAATGTCAGTTGTTCTCTCAGCTTTCCCTGAAGGCATTCACAGACTTTTATCAGAGTGGCAGTGCACTGGGGAAAAAGAAGTAGTCACACACTTTTGGGGACTACTTGACACTGCTTCTGAACTGATCCTAATTCCAGGAGACCCAAAGCATCACTCTCGTCCCCCAGACTACAGTTTATTGAGGTCAGGTGATCAATGGTCTTTTAGCTAAGGTCTACCTCACAGTGAGCACAGTGGGTCCCTGGACACATCCTAAGATTATTTCCCCAGTTCCAGAAGGCATGATGGGAAACTACGTATCAGCAGCTGGCAGATTCCCAATATCGGTTCTTTGACCTGTAGAGTAAGGGTTGTTGTGGAAGTAAAGGCCAAGTGGAGGCCACTAGAACGGTCTCAACCTAGGAAAATAGTGAATCAAAATAATGCTGCATTTTTTAGAGATCACAGAGCTTAGTGCTACCAATGGGGACATGAAAGATGAAACTGTGATGATTCCCATCAGATTCTCATTCAACTCTCCTATTCGACCTATGCAAAAGACAGATGAATCCTGAATGACAGTGGACTGTCATAAGCTTACCCAAGGGGATGACTAATTGCAGCTGCAGTACCAGATGTGATTTCATTACTTGAGCAAATCAGCACATGCCCTGGTACCTGCTATCTACCTATTGATCTGGCAAATGCTTTTTCCCTCCATTTTTGTTAGCAAGGACCACCAGAAGCAGTTTCCTGCCATAGCTAGGATACATCCTCAATGTCCTACCTCCAGGTCTATGTCATAATTCATTTCACAAGCATCTGGAACACTTGTCTCTTGCACAAAACATCATGCTGGTCCATTACATTGATCACATTATGCTGAGTGGACTAAGTAAGCAAGAAGTAGCAACTGCTCCCAACTTATTGGTACAAAATAAATCTGACTAAAATTCAGGGTACTTCTACCTCAGTCTTATTTTCTAGGAGTCTAGAGGTGTGGGAGTTATCAAGATATCCCATGTAAGGTAAAGTATAAGTTGTTGCATCTGACTGCTCCCACAACCAAAAAAGAGATGTAATGCATAGTGAGGCCCTGGATTTTAGAGACAGCATATTCTTCATTTGGGTGTGTTACTGTGGCTCATTCACTGAGTGGCCTGAGAAGCTGCTAGTTTTGAGTGGGACCCAGAACAGGAGATGACTCTGAAGCAGGTCCAGGCTGCTGTGCTAGCAGGTCCAGCTGATCCATTGGTGCTGAAAGTGCCAGTTAAAGGCACTGTTTGGAGCCCATGGGTGAATCGCAGCACAGGCCCTGGGGGTTTGGAGCAAACACTGTCCATGCCTTCCTCTGTGGATAATTACTCTCTCTCCATGCCGCACCCCCCCCCCCTTTTTTTTTGAGAAACAGCTTTTGGCCTGCTACAGGGCCTTACTAGAGACTAGAGTTGCAAGTTGCAATTTGCCATGGAACCTGAAATGCACATCATGACCTGGGCATTATCTGACTCACCAAGCCCTAAAGCTGGATGTGCATAGCAGCACTGCATCATCCAATAAAACTGGTGTACATATGACTGGACCTGAGCAGGCCCTGCAGGCATGAGTAAGTTTCATAAACAAGTGGCCCAAATTCCCATGGTCCCCACCACTGTTATCATGCTTTTTCTCTCCCAGTCTGTACCTGTGACTTCATGAGGAGTTCTCTATGTTCATTGACAGAGGAAGAGAAGACTTGGGTCTGGTTAACAGATGATTCCACATGATGTGAAGGCATCACCTGAAAGTGGGCAGCTGCAGTACTGAAGCCTCTTTCTACATCCCTAAAGGATAGTGGTAAAGGGAAATCCTGGTGGGCAGACACTTGAGCAGTGCACCTGGTTGTTCACTTCATTTGGAAGGAGAAATGGTTAGATGTGAGATTGTATGTTGATAGACCATCACCAATGGTTTGGCTGGATGGTCAGGGACTTGAAAAGAATATGACTAGGAGCTTGATGACATGGTAGTTTGGGAACAAATATGTATAAACCTCTCTGAATGATTAAAAAATGCAGATATTTATGTTCCATGTGAATGCCCATCAAACAGTGACATCAACAGAGGAGGATTTTAATAGTCAAGTAGCTAAGATGACCCATTGTGTAAACACCAGTCAGCCTCTTTCCCAACCACATCTGTCATCATTCAGTTGACTCATGAACAAAGTGACCATGGTGGTAAGATGGAGACAATGAACTCCAAGAACATAATTGGCAACAAGGACTTCCACTCACCAAGGCTGACCTGGCTATGTTTGCTGCTGAGTGCTCAATCTGCTGGTGGCAGAGACCAACACTAAGTCCCTGATATGCCAATATGCCCTGGGCTAATGGGTGGCAGAACGATTACATTGGACCACTTTCACCATGGAAGGACCAGCATTTTGTCCTTATCAGACCATACACCTATGTTGGATAAAGATTTGCCTTCCCTGCATGCAATGGTTCTGTCACAACTACCATAATGTACTTATAGAATGCCTCACCCATTGTTCTGGTATTCCCACAGCATGGCTTCTGCTCAAGGAACTCATTACACAGCAAATGAAGTGCAGCAATGGCCCATAGTCATGGAATTCACTGGTCTTACCATGCTCCCCACCATTCTGAAGCAACTGGCTTGATATAATGGTGGAATGGTTTTTTTGCCTGTACATACTCTGAATCAGTGGGCAATATATGCATATATGGTACTGTTTCTCCAATAGAGTCAGGTTTCATGGGTCCAAAAATCAAGGGATGGAAATGGGAGTGGTACTACTCATTATTACCCCTAGTGACCCACTAGCAAAAAGTATATGCTCTCCAGGCCTGGAGGTCTAAGTTTCAAAGGAAGAAATTCTTCTTCCAGTAGACACAACAATGATTGCATTGAAATGGACTTAAGACTGGTACCCAGCCAAGTTGGGCTCCTCATGCCTCTGAGTCAATAGAAAAGGGAGTGGCTGGAATGACTGATCCAGACTACAAATAGAGATTGGACTACTACTTTACAGTTGAGGTAAGGAAGACTATGTCTTCAATACAGGAGATCCCTTTGGGTGACTCTTAATATTGCCAGACCATCATTATGGTCAATGAAAAAGTACAGCAACATGATCCAGGCAGAACTTCTAGTGGTTCAGACCTTCAAGAGTGAAAGTTACCCTACAAGGTAAAGGATCATGCTGGGATTAGGTGCTTGCTGAAGACAAAGGGAGTATAGAATAGAGAGTGGAAGAAATAGTTATAAATACTAGCTATGACCTCATAATCAGTTTTAGACATGAGAACTATAATTGTCATGACTATTTTCTTTTTTTGTCATAAATACATGTGTATATATATACATATACATACTCACATGTCTTTGTTTTCTTTTCTTATTACCTTGTCATGTAACATAAAATATATTGACCTTATATCATAGAATATAAGTATTTAAATACTTATATTAATTAAATTCTATTAAAGTATAAATAGAATTTAAGTATTGTTATTTTTACTTCAGAGTATTTAAGTCATATGATCTCAAGAAGAATAAACATCACTCAAGGAATTTACCTCCTTTTCTGGGGAAAGGGTTAGTGTGTTTTTGGTTGCATGCAGGGTAATGTATTGTGTTAAGTGAAATTATGACCTTGTTATTGTCTTTATTTGGAAATTAAGTATGGTTTATGGAGATGCGTATGGGTGCCAAGCTAAAAAGGGATGAACTTATGATGATTAATTTTATGTGTCAACTTGCCTGAGTGACAAGGTGCCCAGACATTTGGTCAAATATTATTGTAGGTGTGTCTGTGAGGATGTTTCTAATGAGGTTAACATTTAAATCAGTAGCCTGAGTAAAGTAATGCCCTCCCTAATATGGGTGGGCTTCTTCCAATCAGTTGAAAGCCTGAAAGAACAAAAATGCTGATGCTCCCACCAGTGACAAGAAACTTCCCCTGCCTGGCTACCTTGAAGCTGAGACACTGTTTTCCCTTGGCTTTTTGTACTAAGATATCAGTTCTTCATGGGTCTCAAGCCTGCTGGCATCAGAACCAGAACTACACCATCCACTCTCCTGGTTCTCAGGCTTCAGACTTGGTCTGGGACTAAACCATCAGCTCTCTTAGGTCTTTTATTGGCCGATTACAGATTGTGGGGTTTGTCAGCTTCCATAATGATGTGAGCCAATGTTGTATAATAAATGTCATTTTACATATAATCCTATTGGTTCTGTTTCTCTGGAGAATCCTAACACAGTTGTCAAAATTATCTTTGAAATTGAATTAGACAAAATTAAGTTGTTGGGATTTTTGTAGAAAAAGCTGGTGGAGTTGAGAAGTATTTGAGGCCTTTCCTTCTGGATTTTCAAATAAACTGATTGGAGGGGCAATTTGGTACCTCCAAGTGTCCAGGAGTTTAAGATACGATTTCAAGTATGCACTTGATTTGTCTCTGAAGCCAGGGTCTTAATTATGTTTCAGGAACACAGATGAGGATAAGAGTAGAGAAATATCCAACAAGTAGAGCTCACTCTTGAACAACATGGGTTTGAGCTGCACAGATCCACTTATACATGGACTTTTTTTCAAGAGATTCAGTCTGCCCTTTCTTTCCATGGGTTTCACATCTGCAGATTCAATGAACCAGAAGTCTAAAACAGTGCTTTTGCATCCCTAACTGAAGCTTTCCAACTGCAGATTGAAAATACCATGGATTCAAAAATTACATGCAGATTTTTAACTGCATGGGGGTTGTTGTCCTTAACCCCTGAGTTGTTTAAGGGTCAGCTGTATACTGAGTACCAGCTTTGTGTTAATTTCTAAAAGGTCTACAGTGAAGAAAGCTGACCTCATGGGTTATGCCACCAAGTGAAAAAGAAAGACATTCTTGATATAGTTAAACCAGTAAATTCATAATCACAAATTCTGATGCTATTTTAAAGGATGTGGTAAATTCTTCGAGAATATGTATAACAGAACTCTTAGCCTGATCTAAAAGATCAGAGGAAACATCTTGAGGAGGTAACACATAAAGTAAAACCTGAATGATGAGAAAGAGGTAACCAAGTAAAGAGATGAAGGAAAATTATTCCAGAGCAAGAGAAAGTATGTGGAAAGACCCTGAGGCAAAGCTAGAAGAGAAAATATTAATCTTGGCAACTTTAAGATGGATAACTGGAGCCCAGAGACTCCTGCAAAGTGTTTTTCTCAGATTTCCTTGCCAAATGGCTTTTGGCTATTATATGCAATGGGATGCAAGAGCAGGTGATTGGAGGGCAGAAGAAAGGAGCAACTAAGAACATTTTTCCCTTTCCCTCTATCTGCTTTGATTGCATATCTGTCAGTAGCTGTGAACCCTCTATTGCTCCAGCTCTCACCTGACAACCCCTCTGCCAGGGTGCTAACGGGTCTGGTGAGCTTGTCTTCCACCAGGTGGCCTTGGCTTCTGGTTCCTCAACATAGTCTCTATGTTTAATTTTCAGCCTTAAAAGTGGTCATGTCTTCCTGCTTTTATTAATCTTTTTGAAGACTGTTTCTTTTTTGGCTTCATAAACCTTCTATCCCCAGGGTAATCAAACCCCTGTAGTAAAATCCCTCTACTGAAAATATCTCCAGTAGTTTCTGTGCCTGTTAGATTGGCTTGGTCAACATACACATGAAGTAACAGGTAGATTCAGGGTTTGACTCGAGGTTGGCTCCACAGGCTGTGCTTTTAAGTGTCGTTTTATACTATCAATCAGCTAATTGCCAAGTAAATAATCCCCTGGCTGGAAAGAAACTAAAATGACCAACAGAGTTGATATCTGATCATGTAAAACATACAGCAAAATGAATTTGGGATTATAATATATACTTATAACTGCATAACAAATACATGGATTATATCTGGTCATTGAAACCTCAGGACTCAGTAAATTCATCTTGTTCACTGAATGCAATTATTTAAACATTGTTCATTGAGTGCTTACTAAGTGCCAGAGATTATTCTAAGTATTAGAGATACAGTGGGGAAACAAAACCCCAAAGAACATGCTTCCTAGTAGGAACAGACACATGATAAGCACATAAATGAATATATGAGAAAACTAGATGGAAATCACTTATTGAAGAGAAAAATCCAGGCAATAGGATAGAAAGTGGCCATAATATGGTATTGAAATTACATTTAAGAGCGCTACTTTTTTCAAAGAAATACAACACCTTTATCACTAGATAATAAATGACATTTAATTTTCAGAACTGTTTCAGGAAGCCTATTTATTAGTTGAATCTTTAATTTACATAATTCTGAGTACCAGTACATGTATATATGTGTAATTTGTACAAGTGGTTGAATACTATAAATATAAATATTCAACTGTTTAATTACATAAGCAGTTATTATTTTAACAAGAAAAACCATACTTCCTGTTTTAAATATCTTTACTGGCAATACCTGTAAATACCACCAGGTGGTGATGTTTCTCCTAAATGCATGATATTTCCTAATTTAAAAAAAATGATAATAATTAATTTATTCAAAATTTAATAGTGTCTTTGCCTGCTAATTCTAACAATAGTATCAGTTCAGGGTTGGTTTGGCATAATTGATTTATTTCCTCCTAATGGGTGGTATCTTCCTTGTTCTTTGCCTACCTTGTAATAGTTGATTGAAAACTGGACATTGTAAATTTTACCTTCTTGAGTGTTGAATAATTCTGTATTCCTCTAAGTACTCTTGAGTTTTATTTAGAGATACAATTAAATAATTTGGAAAGAGTTTAATTCTTCTGTGTCTTGTTTTTAAGACTTGTTAGGTGGGACTGGAGCAATGCTTAGTCTGGGGCTAATTATTCCCCACTACTGAGGAAAGATCTCTCTGTGTACTTTACACAATGCACCGTGAATCTCAATGTTTCCTAATCTGGTGGATGGTAACAGGTGTTATTTCCAGTCCCTTGTGAGTCCAGTTAGAACAGTGCCTAATCCTTTCAGGTGATTCTTTCCTCAGGCTCAAGTAGTTTCCTCTCACATGTGGACTGAACAATACACAAGGGAACACTCCACAGATCTTCAGGGTTCTCTCTCTGCACAGCTCTCTTCTCTCTGGCAGTCTGTCCTGTCAACGTTAGCTATGTTGCTCTCTATAGACTCTCAACTCTGCCTCCTCACAGTAAATAGTTTGCTGGGCTCTTCCCGAGCACCCCTCCCTGTTCTGTGGCCTGGAAACTATCACATCGCAATCATCTGAGGTAATGGAAAGGCTCATTTAATTTTTTTACCATCTCTCAGGCATCACTGTCCTTTGTTGCCTCATATTCAGTGTCTTGCAATCTGTTGTTTCATATATTTTGTCTGTTTTTCTCTTGTTCCAGATGGGAGTGTAAACATCATGTTTACCCTGTTATTCCATCTTGGCCAGAAGTGGAAGTCATTTCCTTTCTTTCTTGCTAGAGATTCCTGATAATTTCTTTTGCTCTACTATTATTGATATTCATCCATTCAAAATTTATGGAGCAATTGCTATGAATCACAATCATGCTAAGGATATCAACTTGATCATCTAACTCAACAAATGCCTAGAAATGCTTTGACATAGTAATAATTAGGTAGTTTTCCCTGCTACAATATAGTTATTTTTTTTGGATTAATCTACATGATGATGAGAAATCTTATACTGACAAAAGCAATAATGACAATAAAGTCAAGGCTTCTTTAGAACAAGGGTCATTTATTTCTTTAAGTTGAGTGATGTGGAACTATGGAGTATTACAGACAATAGCTTCTCAAACTTAACATATAAATGAATCACTTTTTTGTAAAATGCAAATTCTGGTTCAAGAGGTCTAGGATTAGGCCAGACATGTTGCATTGGTTATAAACTCTCAGAGAATGCAGATACTTCTAGGTAATATATTCAATTTTGTGAATAAGACTTACCTGGGACTCAGTATAAAATTTTAGTAAGAAATGAGGAAGAAACCCAGATTATAAGAGTTATTAAATTTGGTGCTAGTTCTCTTTCTTCATAATTGGGGATTTTAAGTCTATGAAATAGTTTGCAATAAGGCAAGGTCTATGTATTTGTCTATCCATGTATCTCAAGAGCCTGAAACAATGTACTGTCTTATAAAAAGTTTTCAATAAATTTTTGTTGAAATAGAGAGGACATTAGAGTAGTAAAGTTTCCTTGGAGAAATTTAATTCGATGATTCTTAAATTTTGGGGGTCATATCTATACTTGTAAAAATCTGTAAAAAGCATGTGCTGATATGCCTCAAATTTTTATCCAAAGCAATGTATATGCACCTCCTAAAGTCCTTTCAAAGGCCATCAAGGATTTTTAAATCTCTTAATTTTATATACACTGACACTGTTAATGAACAGGAATCTTAAATTCTTGACCCAAATCCCAGGGCTGATCATTGGCAGAAGTTTTATTATCTCCTGAGTCTGCTAACTTTCAATACTTTTTTTCCCCTCTTCTATTACACTATGCTTTTTGTTTTCTAAAGGAATACATTTTCCATCCCCAACAAGGAGCATGGACTCCATTGTGTAAAACTAAATAAGATGAGTACTGGGAGTTATAATTTTTAGTTGGATTTACTGGCCTGGGAATCCGTAGTGTAAGCATGTGTTTGTTCCCTAGGGGAATTGCTTAAGTGCAACCAGGACCACCTGTTGTTAAATGCTTCTTTGACAAGCTCTCTGTACCAAATGGGATGTGAATGTTAAAGTGGAGTTGTCTCCAGTCAAAGTACATTGGAAAATTTATACTTTTATCCAGATGACTTTAGCACTTAGATTTTTACAAATTGAGTTATCAAAGAATTGGCACCATTTCTCTCTCTCTTTCTCTCCCCCCACCTCCAGTTGGGGTTATACAGTTATAGCAATTGCTTGTGGGCCATAAAAAATTACACTAGTCATTGTGGACCATGGGCTTATGAACAATGAGCATGTAACAATATTTTGAAAATACTTTCCTGTGTAGAATCTGACATTAATGGGCTCACTGAAATTCAGTCAGGTTTGATGAGCAGCACTGAAAATAACACAAAGTTAGAAATAAATACTCATGTAGGTGACAGCATGTAGGCGGCCCAACAAAGAGCCGTAGGCAGCCTGCTTTCTTGTGTGTGGCAAGAGGAGGTATTATTTCCAGATTTTTCCCAACAATAAAAATACAGGAAGAATATCTCTAGGAGTGGTTTTGGTGAATCTGTGAAAGCTAAATCGCTTACTGACAATTCAGAACAATCACCCACACACAAAAAGCAATGCTCTGGAGCAAAAGTGGATGTAAGAAAGCATTTCACCCAAGATTGATTCCGTACATATGTCCTTATATTTTTTAAAGGCGAGGTCTGGCTCAGTATGACCAACACATACAGGCACTCAACAATTTGTTGCCCTTTTATTAAGATTCTTGACTTAATTCTCGCTTACTTATTTGAGAGCTTCTCAGTTTAATCTATTGATTTGGTTAGCTTTTCCTGCTAGTCTTGAACTAGGTCATCAGAATAACTCTTAACATTTAACTAAAGTCATTTGAAAGTAAACAGACAGTTGAGAATAGTGTAATTGGTTGTGAAGGCATTTCCAAGGTGGAAAGGTCAAAGGTGCCCACGCAAGTCCTTGTGGGCATGTTGTCTTTGAGACCTGACTTACTCAGCAGTTCTCCAAAATGACTAAAGACTTCCTATAGCTTCAGGCACTAATTTGTCCGAAGACTGTTGTAAGACTTTGGCTAAAGAAAACCAGAAAGTCTATGAAAACTTGGCTTACTAATAACACATCCCAGCTGTTCACTCCCTGTTAAAACGTAGAGAATGACGTGTTTTGGAACAGCTTAAGTACTCTGCTGGGTATGTGTTTAGGACTGTACCGAGTCTTAACAGCATGAGTCCTGTTCATTTTAATCAGAGTCGTGTAGTTTAAACTTGTCTCAGGACCCAGCTTTTTGCTTTTGACACATCATGCTCAGTATGTCAGTCTCTAGAATAAGGCTATTGCCAAATTTCTGTTATGTTTCTGGTCATCATAATACCTATGAATTTCTTACTCATATAACTGAAAGAGGAAGAAGATATCATTATATCTACTGTTAGACTATTTCTCTAAATAAAATTTCTTACTACTCATCTTTGTCTTACTTGGAGCAATAATCCTCAAATCATTGCACGAATTAAGAGCATGTATGAGAATCACTTAGGGTGATTGTTAAATCACAGATCACCTGGCTACCACCTAAGAGATTATGATTCTGTTGATATGGAGTGAAGCCTAATAATCTATATTTCTAATGAACTCTCTCTGCCAATTCTGGGACTACACTTGGGTAGCACTGCCTTGGAGCCATGGTCCACAGCCTTATTTAATCCATAGGCCTCTGTTTATATCAGAGATTTTATAACATAGCCTTTACTATATTAAATAAAATTCATAGATAATATAAACCTCCCACACACTTATTTTTAAGTCAATATAATGTTGTAATTATATTGTAAAAATAAATTGTAAAACAAATTAAAAGGAAAATAATTCATGATAAAATATATATTTCCACATGTAAATGCTTGGGCATAACTACACTAGGAGACCTAATTAAGTTGTCAAAGTTTGAACCCATGCAAGGGTCACCTTGAACAAATGCAGGTGTATAGTGATGCCACTCAAATATAATGAGTGGTGTTGCCTTCTGTGGTGTCATTTTTTGAAATAGCAAACAATTCTTGATAAAGTGCCAAATAAAACAAGAGCACACCCTTACCATGTGTATGGTACTTGTTATTAAAACAATATAAAAAAGATATTTTGTATTTATATGTAAAAAGAATTAAATTTTAGGCTTATGTATTTATAAACACACTTTTCATCCACAGAAATGTCAGATGAGACCTGAGAGATGTCTTCATTTCTTCGTTGTGTGAGACTATCCATCTACAATTCCAGGTCCCCACCTACTAAATACCAGTAGTGTATCATAACACTGTGACAACCAAAATACCCTCCAAAGTCCCTGAATTATGGATGACACAACCAGACTAGAATATCAAATACGATGTCTTAATAAAAGTAGTAAATTAGTTTTATAAAAAAATTGAAGAGGAATATTAATACTCTCCCACAGTAAGTAGAAATTGGTTATGAGACACTTTTTTCTTGGGTATATTATCTCAACAAATGACTGGTTTCATTTTTAAACAAAAATTCAATAATAATGATCAATCACAACTTTTTTCACACTAGTTATTTTTACTTAAGGGTATTGGACATCTTCAACACTATGTATTTACAACATTATTCCAATCACCTTGCAAACCACCTGGCAGAAAAGAATGGCCAGTGGGTCACATTTGGCAACTGAGGGAGGCAAATGGCATAATCCAATTGCACACAGCTATGGTCTTGACTAGGGGGACAGTGTGCCCTGTTTTGTTTCCAACAGTTCTGGTTTACACCTGTGGTTCTGGTATAATTATAAATAATTACATTCATTCTCAAAAGTGTCTCTATTTGGATGGTAAATTATATTGTCATATTAGTTATACCTCCTAACAATACCAGTTCCTAGGGAGTTATTATTCATTTTTTCCTCATGTAACATAAGAGAAAGTTTCCAAATGCAAATACCAGTGTAAATTTTTCTGCAATAAAATATGGCTGGGCAATCCTAGGTGTACTGATATTTTGGTCCAAAGTCCGTACAAGAATAATTTATAATATATAGAGTAGGGTAGTATATTTTCATTGCCAACCATCTTGAAGTACGATACTCAAAAATTTCCTTATGTTTTTTCCGTATTTCCCTGACATTCTTTTATTCTGTCTTTGCATAGCAATATCTTAGGACGTTGAATGTATGGCATATTCTTCTTTTGAAATTTCATTACTAAATTGAATTTCATTAAGAGATAGAAAGAGGTTATGGATTTTCTTTACTCCAAAGCTTTAAGAATGGCAGTCTGTGTTGAACTATAGGTTCCTAACTTCCTCCCTCTAAACACTGGATCCAACTTAATCTTAGAAGGAAACTAGAATCCTAATCTGTCCATTTAGTGGTTTCAACATCAGTCTTGAGGTCCTTGGCCTTGTTTCTAGGGTGAGCCTGGAAACCCACAAACCTCCTAAATACAACCTTTCTCTGATTGCCTGGATCCTAGAACTGAATTTCTGCTTTGTTTCCCCGTGTCTGAGCCAACTGTCCCCACTGAATCTCAACTCTTTGGTGAGACCACAAATATGCTGTACTTTTTCTTCTTCTTTCCACTTGGACATGGTCCCTATTCTTGTTCCCATACCCTCCAGTCTATGACAGAATCTATTGCTTAATTCTAAGCAGTTATCTCAGTAACAGTAGTTGTCAGTTAAAAAAAAAGTGAAGTTCTTTTGGTTCAAATAAATTGACTTAGTTATGATCTTGGGTCAGCTGTTATTTTCTCTACCTCATGTTTCTCAAAGTAACCCATGGATAGTTCTTATTCCCTAAGGTAAGACTCAAACGACAATATTTGTAAAGCACTGAGTTCAGTGGTGTCCAGTGGTGCAGATCCTGGAACATAACTGGATATGAGTGTAACAGGAAACATATCCCCTCTGACAATTTCTGCAGTGATGAAAACTGTCCATGTCTGTGCTCTCCAATATAATAGCCCTAGTCACATCCGGCTATTGAGCACTTGAAAGTGGCTAATGTGGCTAATTGAGGATCTGAATTTTTAATCTTAATTAACTTAAATTTAAATTTAAATAGTCACATAGTACTAGTGACTATGATTTTGAAAGCACAGCTCTAGAGGGATCATCTTCAGTAGCAAATACTTGTTAACAATATCCATCACTTTCCTGCATACTTACTAGGTTGCCTATTGGACTTTTAGTGCAACCCTCTCCTTGGTTTTTCTCTTTCAAAGCTGCTAATGTCATAAATTCTTGGTTTTTCCTGCAAAAAATTCTTAGAGTAGTTAGCAGCATGAAATGGAACTTACCTCTGGACCTTCACAGCAGATGTAAGATTAGTCTTTTTTGGAGAAACAATTCTAACTGATAACCTTTGTGCACTGTTCTTGGTACATCAAAAAAAAAAAAAAGAAAGAAAGAAAGAAAGAAAGAAAGAAAGAAAGAAAGAAAGAAAGAAAGAAAGAAAGAAAGAAAGAAAGAAAGAAAATTCTGTGTCCAGAGGCTCCCCACCAGCATATGTGCAGGTCACTCTGACCTGGCCAGAAAGTTTAATAAATTGGCCAGTCTTTTAATAATGGCATATTCTTCTAGGGCTCAGTGACAAATATTTGTTTCTTAAGGTATGCAAATAGCAAATGACTCCCTTAACTTTGATAAAGACATTCCTCTGCTAAACTAATAAAATCTCATGTTCACTTGGAAAAAATCTAGTCAGTGAGCAATGGATGCAAAGACCAACATCCTAGAAACATTGATCCTCCAAAAAGCCCTGCCAATGAAAGGAAAGAACACTTTATCCTAGAATACTGGTAGTTCCCATTTAATGCCTTTTGCCAAAAATCAGAAACAATTTACCTGTTTAAAGAACATTATGGTTCTATTGATATTATAGTCAAAATGCTTTCTTAAATAATTTACCTACATATTTTGATATTTGTGCTTTCTAAGTCTCTTGTATGATATTACAACAGGAGGTATTTGTGATAGTTTTGTAGCAAAAGCCTCTGAATCCGAAGGTTTATTTAATTGAATGGAAACTTGTTGAGGACTTCAGAGGAAAAGATAATGAAGATGAGAAGAATATTTCAGATAAATTAAAATTAAGTATAGTAATACTCTTATCCCTAAACAAAAACTTGTGACTTGGGTACACATTGCATATTCTATATTCTATTTGGTTTCCTACAAAGAAATCAAATAAGGCAAAATATCAAGGGGATTTCTTTAATAACAGAGAGTAACTGAGATCTGTATTATAGTATTTTTTACCAAAGTTATATAATTTTGTTTAATAAAAAAATATTTTACATGGCTTCTGTTTTTAGGTTTATATTTAAATGAGTTATATAATTCAAATATAATTAACATTCAGTTCCTCAGTCTACTGGTAACTAACTACTCCTACCTGAATGCTAAGAGAACATGAAAATTGGTTGTAGGTTATGAGACATTTAGTAATTATACCACACCTGTCCAGAAAGTATCCAGCCATGTACTATGGAAAATAGACATTTATTGAAGAAGATAGGAGATAAAAGAAACATTGTACATAAGACAATGATGCCTCAGTCCCCTTCAAAATATACTCCTTGGGACCTCACACAGTTCTCCCAATCACCATCAGCTGCCCTGTCATATTTTCTTGAATTTCATCGTTAGTCTAAAATCTTTTCCCTTTCAAAGGTGATTTTAGTTTTGGAAAAAGTCAGAAGTTGCTGAGTGCCAAACCTTGGCTATAGAAGGGCTGAGTCACCTGGGTGATTTGATGTTTTGCCAAAAAACAATGCACGAGACATGATGCATGAAGTAGGCATGTTGTCCTGATGAAGCTGCCAATCACCAGTTGCCCATAGCTGCAGCCTCCCGAATCATCTGAATAGTTTCTGTGGAGGAATGTTCAAGCTTAACACAAAATTTGATGCATATTTGTTGCTCTGCTCACCCAATCACTTTGAATGTGATGGCCATACAGTCTCACTCAACAACCTCTATTGTCCCCACTGACAAGTATGGCGAAGTCATCATTGTTCACACATGGACATTGCAGTCCAGTCCCTTGGCTGCCATATTACAGTGATGCCACACAAACCATTCTTGTTATATTAACAATGGCTAGACTTTTCCCAGACAGATCTTGTATTTCAGGCACAAGACTGGGTATTCTTTTTTCTTTTTTAAAACTTTTAAAAAAGATTTTATTTATTTATTTTTAGACAGAGGAGAAGGGAGGGAGAAAGATAGGGAGAAAAATATTGTGTGGTTGCCTCTCATGCACCCCCAACTGGGAACTTGGCCTGCAACCCAGACATGTGCCCTGACTGGGAATCAAACCAGTGATTCTTTGGTGTGCGGGCCGGCATTCAGTCCACTGAGTCACACCAGCCAGGACCAAACTGGGTATTCATAAACTCAGAGGTCACTGTAGTATAATATATTATTAGTAAATATTCACTCCCTCCTTATGCACTTTTAATGGAAGAATGTACTTCCCCACTCCAGTGATCTGGGCTTGACTGGCTATAGCCAACAGAATGTGGGTGAAAGTGTTATTGTGCCAATTTTGAGCCAAAACTTTCAGAAACATCATGTTTCCGCTTCTGACCTTCACCATGAGAAAATGTATGTTAGGTTGCCAGAATGAGATATATGGAGGGACCTACACCTAACCTACAGACTAAAAGACATCCCTCCTCCCCTCAACTCTCAAACTAAGCCCAGACTGGCTGAACCACTTTGGGCCTGCAGTCTGTGAATGTGAGAATATGTTTATTGTTGTACACCACTGAGTATTTGTAGTTGTTGTGTCTTATGGCAACCATTGCCTGAAACACTCAGGGTGAATCACTTTAAAAAAAAAATAATGCTTTTCTGTATTATGCATAGCTCCAGCATCTGTGCTCTTTGCTTCAGCTTCTCATCCATGTAATCTTTTCTTCAGAAACTGCAAGATAGTAGTAAAGGGTATTCTAGCTGCTTTCCACTCAAAGTATAACCTTGATCTGACAATTTTACCACCACCTCAGAGTTTGTTAGAAACGCAAGGCCTCAGGCTCCACCCTGGACCAACTGAATCATTATCTGTAGGGTCGAGACTCAGAAATCTGCATTTTAACCAAGTTCTCCAGATGATTCCATACACGCATTAAGGTAGCTACTGGTTGCCCAGGATTTTCTCAGTTCCAGGACTGAAATTCACTCTTCCTGGGAAACTCCTTGGAAGTCTGGTCACCTCATAAGAATCAATGCAGTAGCCTACAGTGATGGGATTTCAATAGTACTAGAAAAGCACAGCTCTGCCAAAATCTGGTTTCTGAAAATGCTTCTGAAATACTGTTAACACTTCATATCTTTGGCAATGGCCACACCGAGATTTCTCTTGCTAAGTTATAAATCTCCATAAGAAGGTACTTCATTAAGCCTTTCTAAGTGGAGTATATTGCTGCATAATTAAGGACAGCCTTCTCAGGTGGAAAAGAGCAAGAATTTGTGTTTCTGAATGATGTTCTATATTTAAAGTATAAATAAGCAAGATTTTCAGATTCTTACCTGTGAGCTGGTCTTCACATTCATCACTGAAATAGGGTCTGGAGACACTGTGTGGTTAGACAAGGAGAAAAGAAGGAGAACACACTAGGTGCATATTTCTAAGACTTAACAGTTTCATTATAACAGGTCTTATTTCTCCAACATAACTTTCTCCTTCTTCAAAGATAGAATGTGGCCCCTTTTATCCCAATTTGCTGAAGCAGCTATGGCATTAATTTATTTATGTTCAATCACACATCTGATATATAATTGCTTTTGTAGGTTAAGCTGTGGTGCTTTGTGATTTCAGGGTTCCCTGTTCTAGTCAACTTCTCTTAGCCTCAGTTGGATCCCATTAGACTGTGGAGCCCAGAGCAAACTAACCATCTTTGGATAGAATCCACCCAAGTGCTCACCCAGTGCCCTGAAGTTCTGCACATGTGCAGGAGCCACAGGAAGTCCATGGATCAAAGGGAGCCGAGAGAGCCTCAACAGGGCTGCAGGAACATCGTGTAATTTACCCAAACCATCTGCAAGTGACATAAATACCAGCCGCTTAGAACACCTGCACCAGATGACTCAGCACCAAGTTGGGAAGCCAGCAGGGGGTTGAAATAAAAGAAAACAAAAACTTTAGTGACTGGAGCAAAACAAATCATCACATGTTGGCACCAGCTGCACTGGAAAAAAAAAGAAAGAAAGAAAGAAAATGAGTTGGCAATTTTTAGTCAACTTCCAGTCAGTGGGATCTGCCAGCTGGATGTGTCAAAGTTTGTGTTGCGGGTGGGAGCAAAGGAGGGGGTTTAAAAAAATCTTGAAGAAATATTAAATCCCAGAAACCTCCAATAATAGTTTCAGGGTCTAAAAAGAAGAAAGTTAGAAAAAGAGCAGCTGCTGCTCAATGTAAGATACAATATGTTGATTATGACCTAGAAAGGATGGAGAAAGAGAGGCTCTTCTGATAGTTAAGAGAGTGAGCAGGTGTGGACGATGTGTGCCATGACATAGCAAGCAAGCCCCAGACGTTTCTGACAGCCCGCTTCCTCTCAATTGCAAAGTCACTCATTTCTTTAGAAAAAATCCTTCAAAAACTCAGAAAATCCCCCTGCAACCTCAGCCACCATGAAGAAGGCCAGGCACATAGTTTCAAGATTTGAATACACCTTCAATAGGAAAAGAAAAACCTGATTGCCTGTGGACTGTTCTAATGAGGCACTTTCTGGAATTTCAATTACGCTGGGGTGCCTACTGTTTATAGCATTGACCTTGTATTTTCTTTGGTAGAGAGGAGGGATGTGATGAATGGCGGGCACACCACTTTCTGCTTCATCCACCAGATGAATGGCCACAGATATTCTTGGCATCCGAAGTGGCCCAGGTGGTCCCTTTGGCCTGATTTCCTTGGCCAGTTTTCCTTTCTCATCTGGGAATTTTGACCCTCCTGCTTTCCAACTAATTGTATCATATTATCTCCTTTTTGTTCAAGACTGTCCTCTCAGCAAAGGTTTGCGAAATCTCAGGCTGTTGGGAAAGAAAGTCTCAATTAACCTCTGACCTTGTTTCAGTGCCCATGGCTTTGGTTATTCCTTACACCTAATTGTAGGCCCATTAACGGGTTGTCCAAAAATAAAACAAAACAGAACAACTGTTTGACCAGGTTAAAATTGCTAAGTGACACTTAACAATGGCTCCCTTGTACCACTGCTAAATGGATAGTGTGGGCCACTCAGGCCCTCACTAAGTCCTGGGCAGTGAGCTTTATTTGTCATAAGGGCCTCCCTGTATCTCTTTAAGCACTTCATCTAGCAACTCCCTTGATTGCAGGGAGGTCGTTTTTTGCATTGCCAGAACTGACAACGTGGCACAAAGCATGAAGGACAACTCCCACGAAGGACTCCAAAAGCCTTCCTCCCCTCCTGCTGCAAATATAATTAGTTTATGTTAGCTGGAAAAGGTCAGAGGTTGTCAAAGGGTAGCACAGTCTTTGTTTTTAGGCAAGATAGTGGAATAATTGCTTGATGCTCAGATCTGCAGGTGCTGTAAGGAGCTCATTTGGGCTTGGCAGCCTGCAGGGAAACCTCATTTCCTCTAGAAAACCACGGAATTCCTGTGACAGAGTCTATTTGCTCTGACAGGAGTGATTATCCATTCATGCCTCAGGACAATACCTGCCACACCAGGCCCTCACCTTACTGACTCCTGTTTTCACACACTCCAGGCAGTGAGCCCCCTTTCTCTCCTTTCTTATGAGAACAGTGGGGCCAGGAGCAGACAGACCAACCTGGCTGATCTTCTGTGACAAAATGTCCTGGGTAAATCAGGTCACAGATGCTGCAGTTTATTGAAAAAAGAGAAATTAAAAGAAAAAAGAAAAAAAGATACCCTGTCATGAGACACCAAGCTAAATGTCACTAGGTTTTAGATGAGAGAATAGTGAAGAATAAGCACATTCTTTAAAAAGGTTTGCTTAAAAATGAATGAAAATTTACGCCCATGTTCATCACCTTCATTCTGTTTTTCTTACCTGTCTCAAGAAATAATAACAGTTTATGACCCTAATTGAACTGGATCACAAAATATTTAAAAACCAAGGAAAGCTTTCTGTACTTCCTCTCCAGCAGACTCCCGCTGGCTGTCAGGAAGTCCTTTTTTAGTTAATCTGTGATATTTTACATATATGGGAGGTTGTGCTTTCAGCCATCTGCTGAGAAAGCTAAGGAAAGTGATTCTAAAGCTGGAGGAGAGTCCAGAGTCTCTTGCACCTGCTAGTTGTGTGAACTTGGACAAGGCATTCAAACTTCTTTGTTTATTATACAATTAAGTTTCTTCAACTCTATAATGAGGATAATAATGCCTTATTATATTCCTTGCCCAATTGATCTTGGGTTCAAATAGTGTGTTTCCCAGTTATTCTTCCCATTCCAACACACAGCTTGATTGTGATAAATCTAATTTGGATTTTGCTTTTAGTCTTTCAAATATTTTTTGCTGATGGCTTAGGCTAAGGTCATGTCCATGGTGGAAAGTCTGGACCCTGCAGATTCTCATTATACCCTGAGAAATCGAAGGGTTGTAATTGACATCTAGTGTGCCTTCTTCTTGAACATTTCATCTAACAAGACTTGTGTTGCTTCTTTTCTACTTCCCAGCACTATGCTTTCACCTGGTATATCTGTAAAGGTCCTGTAATTATTTGCTAGCTTGACATGTCTTTGGCTTCTGCATAAATTATTCAGGTGCTGGGATTTGGATTACAGGAAAATTTTACACATATATAAATGAGATAATGAGATCAATACTGAGGGCAGCACTCAAATTAACCATATTTTAACATCAATTGAGTCCACGCGTCTTATTTAGATAGATTTGTAGCTTTGTGGTGGTAATTAATAAAATTAGAAAGCACACATTTTGATGTTTTAGGAAGCTGTGTTTTTTAATGTGTTTTGATAACTGTTTTTTTAGGGGGGAGTGGTAGTATGTACAAGTAATATGCCTGAAGAAACACTCATTGAGGAAAGCAAGTAAGAAATCTAATTAACTGTGGAAAGAGGTTTTGACCCTCTTTATCCCTAGTAAGCCAAAATCCTTATATGTAGAGGAATGTAAAAATATTAGTTAAATAAAAGAGAAAAAAACTAAATAAAGACGGAAGGAGGAACAAAGGAATCAAGAGCTAGAAGGAGAAAAAAAGGGGGGGAAAGGAGGAAAGAATTGGTGGATTGTATCCAATTAACAACAAGAATCAATGTTAATATACTAGAATTACAGAGAAAGACCAAAGAGACTTACAAATGAATAGATTTGCAGAAATAAATCAATGAACAGCTTCTTTCCAGCTTCTATCAGACCCTGTAAGGTTATGAAACAAATTTCCATCTTTAATACCTCACTGTGCAGTTGGACAGTCAGTTATGAAGTAACATTAATGAATATAGATGCAACAGAGAAATGATGGAAGCTATCAATGATTGGATTAATGTCTTGGGTGGTCAAGGAGGCTGGAATGATCACTTACAGAGTCAAGATCACATAAAGTGAGCCTTAGAGGAAGGCTAAGATGTAGGATTTGGACAGGCAGGAAATCAGAGAGGATAGGGAATGTCCTAGGGAGAGAGTAAGTCCAAGTGGTGGCAGATGAATTGCATCAGTAGTCTCGTTCTTTAGCTTCTCCTTTATCCATGCCCTTTGCTCTGTAACGTGCAGCATCCTGCCACTCTAGCCAATGTTCTGTTCTGTCCCTAATTCTTGCTTTGGCCAATTGTTAGCAAACATGGCATCAACAGAGGTTGTAAAAATATACTAGAACTCCAGAAAAACCCTTGAATATATTTTCTTATACCTTCCTCTTTAACCTTTGCCATGAGGAAATGCTCAGATTACCCTGCTAGAGGATAAGACAAGCAAGGCAGAGCAGAATTGCTCCAGTTTTCCCAGGAGAGTTCCTCCTAGGCAAGCTGATAGTCAATGATCTTAGCTAGGAGAGAACCTAGATGAGACCAGCAGAGCCCCCTACCTCATCCACAGCAGACTGCGGGCACAGGAATAGACCCATTTCAGATCACAAGAATCCCTCGGGCAACCTATCAAACTGATGATACAAATATGCTTATAGTTTAAACCAATATGTTTTAAAGTGATTTGCTATACAGCATTATTATGGCAATAAGCAACTGATACATATGCTGTGCTTTAAATTGTGCATTTATTAATATGGGCTGATTTAGGGATGAGTCATTCTTTAAGCTTTAGGTGTTTGGAAATAATCTTTTGTAGAAGAGCACACATTAATGAGAAGAGGAAGGAATCCCAAAGAATCATATTTGTTTACACAACAGTAAAAAATATTCAGAAAAATATCATCATCAGTTCATCACAACTGAAACAGTGTTCCTGAAATAGCTAAAAACTATGAAAAATATTGTGTTCACTTGAATTCTCCCAACTAAGTGCCTCAAATAATTACATTTTATGAAATTACAAAAGGCATTTGAACTATTAAAATTCCACTTTTTGGTACTGTGCATTTATGTTTAGAAAGACAGTTCATACTTACGTTCTTTTTACTTTTTATTATGAAATATGATATATATGAGATATATCAATATAGAAATATAGTTATATATGTATTATAAATGATATATAACTAAAATACAATTTTTGAAAATAATAGAAAACACATTTACCACCCAGATTACCAATGACTTTTTTAAAAAAAGATATTGTATTTTTTTCCATTACCATTTAGTCCCCTTATACCTCCCTCCCAATAACTTTTAAGATCACCCCTCAATGGTCCTCCATGACTTCATATGCCTTTGTCTCTCCCCAGAAATGACCACCCACCTGTATTTTGAGTTCATCCCTTAAGATGCTTAAGTTTATGACTCTCATATTTATGACAAATTATGGTCTCTCTCTTCAATGCCGTATTTCTAACTACATACAATTCCACACATGTAGACATCAATCATGCTCAGCAGCCTGTTGTCATCTTAGAAATAATATGTCTAAAAACAGATTTACCACTGCCACCCAAAACCAGCTTTCTTTCCAAAATGTTTGAGGTTGGCCAATGCCCACACCCTGTCCCACTAGCCCATGCTGAAGTGGCCATGAGGTTGAATAAGAGGAGAAGGATAGAAACATTGGCATAAATCCATCACCACTGCAGAAAAACTCTTTGATCCACATATGGCCATTGGGTCACTAACAACATCTCGGTTACATGTAATTACAAAATTACAGACAGTCCACTATTTTTCCACTCACCTGAGTGACTAAAGACTTGGAAACAATGAAGATGTCCTTTAGTAGGTGAATGGATAAATAAACTTTAACACAGTGGAATATTATTCAACATAAAAAGAAATGAGCTATCAAACAACAAGAAGATATGGATATTAAATGCATATTACTAGTGAAAGAAGACAATCTGAAAAGGTTACATACTGTATGGTTCAACTGTATGACACTTAAAGCTATGGAGACATTAAAAAGATTAGTGGTTGGTGAGGGGAGTGTGAACTGAAGGAGCAAAAAGATTATTCAGTAAAAATATTCTATAAGATATTATAATGATACATACATGTCATTAGTCCAAACCCATAGAATGTACAGCACCAAGAATGAACCGTAATGTCAGCTATGGACTTTGGGTGGTAACAGTGTGCCAGTGTAGGTCCATCGATTATAACAAATGTACGCTCTGGTACAGGATACAGATAACAGGGGAGGCTATGTGTCTGTGGAAGCAGGGAGCATAAGGAAAATCTGTACCTACCTCTCGATTTGCTGTGTACCTAAAACTGCTCTAAACATATAGTCTATTTTTTAAAGGGTCTATTTAAGGGAAGGTAAAAGTGTGCAAGCAATTCATTTCTTTCTCTGTTGTATAAAATGGGCAACTAATTCATTTATCAATTCGGTGAAAGAGAATTACTGAAAAATAAGATGGGAGGCTTTCAAGTAGTTTATATTCTATTATAAGGCATATATAATGAGAAAATAAACAAGGTGATCTGAGAAAATGTTAAATTCTCAGAAAGTAATGAAATTGGATGATTTGATAGAGTTGGCCTTGAGTAAGAAGATGCTACTTGAAATAGAAGAGCCAAGAAAGGCTATTGAAGAAATCACATTAGTCTTAGCTCACAATTAGACCAAAACTGAATTATGAAAAGCTATCACATATAACTATAATAAAGAATATGGTGAAAAGGGTCAAAAAGTAAAAAACAAAAGTAAAAAACAAAAAAGCATGCATCAACTTGTGAAGGACATGAGGTTTTCATATAGAAGGAAAGGGGGAGACAATTATAAATTTTGTTTAAGGTCAGACTATGGAAACTATGGGGCAACAATGCTGTTGGTAAGGGTGCAGTGCCAACCCCTTATAGTACGCTTTTACATCATTTTTGTTAATTTAGTTAAGTATCATGTCCTCCTATTCACTTGGATTTCCTATTTTAAAATATGTCAAATTTGGCTGTACATAGGTTATTTATGTCATAAATGTTCAGAATAGTGCTGAGCCAGCTTGGTTCCCTGTGATGAACCAAGGTATATCCAAAAATTTTAAAAAGTACTCTACTGACAATAGTTTTTTACTTATATTTAATTTTTGGTTTCTAAGGTATGTAAAACAAAGAGATATTTCTTATAGCATAAAATGGGAAAAATGAGTCATGTAACAAAAACAAAGGAACAGAGTTGGCTTAGGCACAGCTGGATCCTGGAGTTCAGCAGAGAATATTAGGGCTCAGAGCCTCACCACCTTTCAGCTCAGTGCTCCTCTGCATTTGCTTAACTCTTAGTGAGACTTTTCCTTATATTGCCTCCTAACTTCTCATCCAGTGGTTTGAGAGGTTCACTTCCCAATGGTTTCTGGATTGAGGTTCAGTTCACCGCTGAGTTATATGTCTATCATTGAATGGTGCTGGGCCCAAGGGAAAGAAATACATTGGTTAGGCTAAAAGAACAGAAGGAGCTTTTCCCCCAAGAAAATCAAATTATTATAAAATTGTGGTGAAATCTATTGTGGGCAGGCACATAATAGATATCTACTAATGGTTCTCAAAGTGTTGTCTCTACACTAGCAGTATCAGCACTACTTGTTAGAAATGCAAATTCTTATGCTCTACCCAGTATTGTAGACACAGTAATACATGTTCAGTAGGTAATCCAGGTGATTCCAATGGACATGAAAGTTTAAGAACCACCACTCTAAACCATCGTACTTAGAATAAAATCTATATCTCCTTTCCACAATCTACAAAGGCATATGCTATATCCTCTTCTGCTATCTCTTTAACCTCATCTGTGTCATCTCCACTTTGTTCATTTCATCTAGTTTCTATTTCTCAACTTTCCAAGTAATTGTCATCATGTGGCATTTGTATTCAATGTACCCTCTGTCTAGAATGTTTCTCATGTGGCTAGTTGTTCTTGTAATTACATAAACCTTCAAAGTCATCTCTCAGAAGCCTGAGCACTGTGAGGTATTCTCCCTTTATCCAAAACACCTCAATCATATTTCATTTTCTATACTTTTATATCATACTTGAAAATTAATGTATGTATTCATTGATTTATGCATTCATTTAGACAAATATTAAGCTAAAGAGTGGCATGAAAAATGTGTTGGCAGTCAAAAATTAATTTCATTGGGTTATCATTATAGATGTTCGCACATTTTGATATTGAAGAAATTTGGTGGTCAATGGATGGAATTGGAGAGTATTAGGCTAAGTGAAATAAGCCAGGTGGTGAAAGACAAATACCATATGCTCTCACCTGTTAAGAGGAACCTAATAAACAAAACAAACAAATGAGCAAAATAGAACCAGAGGCATGGAAACAAGGAACAGACCGACAGCGACCAGAGGGTATGGGGGAAAGGGGACAAGGGGGGAAAAGAAGAGGGAGAGTCTAATCAACGAACAGGTGTAAATGACCCACAGACATGGACAAGAGGGTGGGGACTGACTGTGGCAGTGGGGGTGGGCAGGGCAGTGGAGAGCAACAGGGGAAAATTGGGACAACAATAGAACAACAATAAAATAGAACAACAATAAAAAAGAATTGTACAACTGAAACCTACATAATTTTATTAATCTACGTTGCCCCAATAAATTCAACAAAAATTAAAAACAAAAAATTTTTAAAAAAGTAAAATGTCCATTAAAGAAAAAAAATGTGGTGGTAAGTGATTGTTTTTTATTGTTCCAAATGTATACCACTACTTAATCTTGACGGTAACTTTTGATGTGAGTAAAAGTTTTGATAAAAGTTTATTAATAAGTTTATTTTACTTTCCCCAATAGGTTCAATATCTTCCAGGGCAAAAAAAAACAAAACACCAAAAACAAAAAAACCACACACACACACAAAAAAAACAACAAAAAAACCCATTTAGCATTGAAATGTTAAACTTGAACAGTATGAACTTTAGGTTAGTGCATTTTTCTCCCTTACACAGAAAACATCAGCAATGTCATGGTAAATCTCTTTGTACCACAGAGGATTTGTAGGACAAAACCTTGAGGTGGATACAGATGCTATCATTGCATTTATTTTATTGGAGGGAAATGGAGTTTATGCAACATCCAAATCACTTAGAGAAAGTAGAGAAGCTGTGACTAGAACCTAGGTACGCTGACACATATTTCATTATCATTACAATATTATTACGTATAATCCACAAGTTAGACAAAATAATCAACCAGTAAACAAACAAAAAAATCCCTGCAATGACAGTGATTTAACAGCAAGCCATGACTGCCAATTTTGCACTAAATTTAACTTACAGTACACCAAGGAGGAAGAGGATAGGCTTTGGACTAGGATGGCAGGTATCTGGATCCTACCTCAATCATGAATACTGCTGCAACCACTTAGCCAGTTTTTTATCTCTGGGTGGCTCAGTTTCTCAGCTGGAAAATGGTTTAATACTAATACCAGTCTCTTATGAGGAGTTATTAGATAATGTAAATGTTGAGAAAAAGGGCCAAAAAAAGATTCTAAAAGCATTTTGTTATTAAGTTCAGTCTAAAATTCCTATTTACTGATTGAGACTATGAATTCTTGAAGAGCATGTTTAGATAATTTAACTTTGATCTTCACCAAGGACAAATATGAATGCCAAGGAAGCTATCCAACAGATAGCAGAATATCTGTCCATTGCCTTCACTCACAATTATAGCTCCAAAACATCAAATCTTTCAATGGCCACAAGTGATGTGGCACCTTCAGTGAAATCATAGGAGGAAAATCTGCAACGAAGAATCAGTTAAATTTGAGTTCTCCGAAAGAGCAAAATTAAAATGTAAATACTCGCCATAATGGGGACATGAAATCTGCCTGTAACTAAAGGAACTACAAACATATGTGCCTTCTCTGTAATATGTTTTTCCCTTT
Source organism: Pteronotus mesoamericanus (assembly GCF_021234165.1). NCBI lineage: Eukaryota > Metazoa > Chordata > Mammalia > Chiroptera > Mormoopidae > Pteronotus > Pteronotus mesoamericanus. The sequence goes on along the minus strand of NW_026555105.1, from coordinate 26,373,449 downwards.
CTTCCTGTCACATTTAAGAAGTCACCCACTGTTTCCAAAGGTTTTGTGTATTACTGATTATTTTGAAAGAAATGCCAGGTACACATGTGGGAGACCTTTCTTATAATAAAATTGGATTGGAAAAAGCAAAACTATGAATGTTTAGCAAAAACAAACTTTGAAAGGAAACCCAACTTTTTTTATGTTTCCTTGGGCATTTTTCTAAAATCAGCCTCGTTTCTGCATAATATTTTTCTTGGTTGGGCAAAGGCTGGTTAAAATATTCATTATTTTTTTAATGTACTATGCTGCTATTTGCAGCTTCAGGTAGTTAATATGTGTGTTTAAGCTTTGCAGTTCAAATGGCAAAATCCACCCTAAACAGCATTGCTGAACAGCATGAAGGAATCCTTCGAAACAGGAGGTCCCTTTCCTGAATACCAATCAGTGTGGCTTTCCTCTGTGGCTGGGAGAGGAAGCACTGACCAATGTTTGCACTCCACCATGTCCTGCATGTCACAAGCTGAATTTCTAACACTGGCCGCCTTGTGGACAGAGTTTCCGGATGGCAGAATGAATTGAACCTCTGAAGACAGACAGCGCTACTATGTCTCTAGATGACGTCAACGTCTTCTGGGACAACAGCATGAAAAGGTGAAATATAATCAGTAAAACCTTGCCTCAAGATTACCTCAAAGAGTGTATGTGTGTACACATGATAGATCAACCCTATAAGAAAAATCTTTGGTGTTTACACACAAGGCTTGGGTTAAAAGGCAGTGTGAATGGAAGAGAGCAAGAAACCTTTGAATAATGACTAAACAGGCTAAGGAAATGATTCTCTTCACATATGCAAATTTAGATGCCAATGAAGATTTGCTGATATCTGAATACCAAGTCCATGTCTCCTATCTCATTTAATACTGAAAATAGCTTATTAGATAGAAATTGTTAAGTAGGAAAATAGAAATAGGGAAATTGACATTCAGAAGGGCCTAACGATGCTTTCCCAAGAGACTAGTTTTTATTAATTTTTTTCAATTATATTAACTGAATACTTTCTATGTCTTGGAATCTATGCCTCTGCCAGAATGGGCACAAAATTATGAGCCATACAGGACTGGAACATGAACCTAAGTCATGTGCAATATTATATATTATTTACTCCTTAGACAAACTTGCATCAAGTGATAATCCCTGACACTCAAGTTATCTCTAAAAAACCATGTATGTGCTATGTTTACTTATATGTTTTTCTTCTATTTTTCTCTTCTGTTTCTCATATGGAGAAGAAAATAAATAACTGTTGTCTGAGATATAACCCCATGTGTTACCTCCCATCCTCTCCATGATATTTAATTACCTTCTCTTAGCTCTTTGAGATCATCAGCTCTCAGAATGGTTTCTGTCCGTCCCAGGACAGAAAAGGGAACACTTTCAGGAAGCATTGGCTTTTTGTCAATGGACCACTGAGAAGACAGGGAGGGAGTATAAGTCTTGCTCTGTTGCTTTCTCCTACTCTTTATGCCTAACTCAGTCCCTTTCTCAACCTTATTCATCTCTGGCCTAGAACCTACCTGTTTGACTAGAATTAATCTAAGTTACAACTGTTATGCAACTTTAGGCCATGTGGATCCACCACAGCTTCCAAAACTGGTATCCTCTCCACAAAGAAAGTCTGTAGGCCCCTCCACCTCATCTCACCTGTTGTCTCAGTTGCTTCTCTCCCAGATGTTGTTTGGTTGATTGTTTTTATCAAAGCCCATATATTTCAAGTTTGAGAGAAAAGTTTCATGACCTGTTTGTTTCCAATAGCTGCTTCTAGTCTTCCTAATAACAATAACAACAATATCAATCTGATCACAGAATCCAAACCTTACATCACAGGTTGTTTGACTCTACTGTGTGTTCCCTCTCTCCACACTTTGATCTACTAACATCCTCATCACTCCCTCATACTCATCTGGCATTATGGCCCTGGGCTAGTATTTTTTATCTTTTCTCCTAGTACAAGAATGACTCAGTACCTACATCCAGCTTCCTTCTTGATATCTCCAATTGAATATCACTAAGCCACCTCAAATTTGGTTGTTTCAAAGTTAAGCTCATTATCTCCTATTCTCCCCCAAATTGACTCTATGTTCACTGTTAACTATCTCAGAAAAGGACAACTATCATCCAGAAACCAGAAATCTTAGGTCATCCTTTACAACCTCCTACCAAATTCAGCCATCTAGCAGTCTATGGATTTTATCTTCTTAATGGTCATCAAAGATGACCATTCTCTCCCCTTCCAGGGCTAACACTTTGTTCCAACTACTATCTTCTCTTACATAGATGGCCACCACCATACAGTGGCCTCACTGTCACCAAAGTAGACTTGGAATGTACAAAAATTTCCTCCCCTATCTCTTTCTTTCACACACATAATCCTGTTTAAAATCCGCCTAATTTTTCATTTCTATTTTGATAAAAATCAAAATTCTTAAGATGACCTACAAGGTATGATCTGGTTACCACCTATTTTTACAGCCCCATTTCACAGATGTACCACTACTCTCTGTCTGCTAGCTACTCTGACCTTTCCTTCAAGTTCTTGAACTTTACATGCACCCTCCTGCCATAAGCCACACCTCCAGATGAGTTGTAGCTGCCAACTCCCCAGGCACTTGCAACTTCTCTGGGCAGGAGGATCACTTCTCATGAACTACAGCACCTTCCAGAAGTTGAAGATCCATTCATCTGGGCTTTTCTGGCCTACCTTGTTCTGACACCGCTACCAGTCATATGCTTTAATCTGTATTGTCTTCTTCATTTCTACGAAACAACCAGTCTCAAGTGTGCCAACAAAAGTACCCTGATTTTGACACATATTCTCATTTGTTAAATATTTTTAAATTATTGTATTTTTATCTACAAGCCTCTGGATGATTTCTACATGAATGAGCATACAAGAGCTTCAGAGATATCCTTCACACAATCCTTCCTCTCATTTTAATTAAGTTCTATAATATCACAGACTATATCTGTTTTGTTCACAATGCATTCTCAACTCTGAAAGTAGTGCCCAGTAGGACAAACATCAATAAACATTTGTCGAATGAAAAAGGAAAGAAAGGGAAAGAGTGAGAGGGGAAAGATGAGGGAGGAAAGAAAAAAGGAAGGAAAGAAGAAAGGCATAAAATCACATGGGATAAATATGATGTTGTTTTCAGGTGCCAGAATTCAATTGTCAATAATCAGAAATTAATCCTGCCCTCTTGCATTATAATTACCAAAGCAGTCTCATCATAAAAAGGAGTGAACTATTCCCACCCTGTATCCAGTTCTTAATATTGCAATGTCTGTTCTTTCTTTTAAGAAACCTATAGATATATGTTTTTGATGTGGCCCTGAAATGACAGAATCTGAATGACCACATAAATCTCCAGAAAATGAGTGAGTACAAACCTTCAAAGAGTCTCTCCTGGGTTGTGCAACGTGCCTCTACAAGCTCCCCATCCAGCCCTGCAACCACTTTGGAATGTCGTTCTCATGGAAATATTTCAGTACCTATAAGCTGAGAGTTTCTCCTTTGACCTCTTACGTTCTCTTTCTTTTGATTGCTTATGTCACTTTTACATTCTGAGATGTAATATAGGTACATTGTGGTCTCTTGGCCTGGTTAAACAAATACCTAATGTGTTGCCATGGTTGTGTTTTTGCTTTTAGTTCACAGTCAACATTTTGAGAGGTGAGGTCTGAATATCCAGACGAGTTTCTTTTGTCATGAGATTTCTTCTTTGGTTCCCTACAGTGTGATGATTTCTAATTAATGCTTCCTGCATATTCAGTTCAACAATTCAACAAATATATACTCTAGTGGGAAGGAGGCAGAAGCAGTCCCGTCTGTTATATCAGAAGCTAAGGAATGTCCTTGATCGGAAAGGTCAGGGGAGGGAGGACATTAACAAGAAAGGGCAGAGATTGCTGTGTCATATTAACATGGTCTCAGGATTGGTCAATCAGATACACATACCAAGAAGAGAGCAGGTTCATATTTATACATTTTCAAATTTTATATCTTAATTTATAATATGGAAATATATTTTGAAGCAATATTTATATATATTCATATATGTGTGTGTTTGTGTGTGTGTATGTGCATGTGTGTGTATGTGTGTGTGTGTATGAATGATTTTCTCTCCATCAAATGAAAGTCCTCCTATACCACTTTTTCTCTAGAGGATCTAGATGATTCTGACCCAAAAAGGGGAATTTGGATAAAGATGCAATAGTGGTCATCCTTCATTACGTTGACTAGGGTGGGTCTTGGCTTCATCCAACAAGCTTGGTTTCTAACTCCCAGCTTTGCTAGTAGATGGCTCTAGGGACCTAGGCAGGGCAGTTTATGTAACGCCCATAAGACTGTCTTCTCATCTCTTACAATGAGCTGATGATGAATATCAACCTCCCAGAGGTTTTATGAGAATCAATGCCTGAGATGCTCAGATAATAGCAGGTTCTTATAGTTGTTGGATTCTTTCCTGTCTTTCTTGTGGATCATAAGACTTACAGCATCTTATAAGGTAATTGAATTTTTACCCTGACTCAGGAAGAGCTGCTCATCTGAACAGAGAAATTTGACCTTCTAGAATATATGTTATCTAAATTTTTCCAATGGAAAACTTTGATCCCCAAATTAACTTTTATACTGATTTTTATTTTTTTATTTATTTGTTTTTTTAATTTATTTACTTTTTAAATACATTTGTCTCTGCCTCCCCCCCACCTCTTTCCCTTGCCCCCTCCCACCTTCCCTCCCTCAGCTCTTCCCCTTTGGTTTTGTCCATGAGTCCTTGCTATATGTTCCTTGACTTTCCCCTTCCCTTCCCTTTCCCTGCCCCACCCCCTTCCCTCTTGTCTCTGTTAATTTCTTTTCCTTTCAGTATTGCTGGTCATATTTTCCTTGCATCTTTGCATTGTTGGTTAGGTTCCGCTTATAGGTGAGATCATATGGTATTTGTCTTTCGCCCCCTGGCTTATTTCGCTTAGCATGATGCTCTCCAGTTCCATCCATGCTGTCGCAAAGTTTAGTACTTCTTTTTTTCTTTCTGCTGCGTAGTATTCCATTGTGTATATGTACCATAATTTTTTGATCCAATAAATGCTATTTGCTTATAATCTAGTTAGCACCCATACTGGTTGGAAGGTTGTTTTAATTGAAGGTAAAATTTGAAAAACATGCATTAAAATGTACAAAACTTTACCTTACTTAACTTTTGCAAAATCTTACTATGTACATGTGCACAATCCTTATGAAAGATATTATGAGGAAGGTTAGCATAAATTACCTGCCTTTCAGAACCTTTATTCATTTGTTAACACTTAAACCACCCTTGAAGCATTGAATTAGGATTCAGCAACGCATTGCTAACCTAGCACAAAAAAGTTCTTGCTTTCACAAAATTATGCTCTAAAGGGGAAGATAGATATTAATCAGGAAATTGTACTAACAAATATATAAGTATGAGGCCACACCACTGCTGTGTTCTATGTGCTTGGAAGCATGCATAGTGCAAGAATTAAGTAAATGTCTATTGAATGAATGAATGGATGTTGGTTGACTAAAGTTGGTATAAGGATTAAAAGAGACAGAACCTTGATTTGATTTAGAGAATGGAGCAAAGGAACTCCTCTCATACTGAGATCTGAAAGATGATTAGAAAATAACCATAAGGGAATGTGTGTTGGAGAAAGGGGGTGTATTACTCAGGGTTCCCAGAGAAACAGAACCAATAATGTGTGTGTGTGTATGTGTATGTGTATGTGTATTTATATAGATCAGTAATGTATTGAAGAATATTTAAGAAAGAATTTCTTCCCACTGACGTTGTAGTCTTCATGGACTAATGTGCTGGGACTAATATATGTGTATATATATACATCTATATACACTCATATATGAAACATATATATATATATACACACACACACACGTGTGTGTGTGTGTGTGTGTGTGTGTGTGTGTATACCACTGAGTATTCAATGGTGAATGGATTAGACGTTGTCCTTGTCTTCATAAAATTTATATCTTATGGAGGAATTTTTTTGATATTCCAAACAAATCCAATTTTCAAAATCTCCAACACTGGCTGGGTGTCCATCAATTCAATTCAGTTCTAACACTACTCTATGCAGACCCCCACAAGTTAAGGGCTCAAGCTCACAAGACTGCCCCTTCTTCAGATCTCTCCCACAGATAGTGGTCATGAGGGTCTCTGCACTTCTGCTCAGCAGACTACGAATTGAGGGGTTCCATTAAACTCTACCCCTCAGGTTCAATAATTCACTAGAACACCTTACAGAACTCAGAAAAGTGCCATAATTACTATTACAGTTCTTATTATAAGAACTTGTTGTATTTTCATAGCAACATTATTTACAATATCCAAGTGCTAGAAACAGCCTAAATGTCCATCAGTAAATGAGTGGATCAAAAATTGTGGTACATTTACACAATGGAATACTATGCAGTAGAAAGAAGGAACTCCTACCCTTTGTGACAGCATGGATGGAACTGGAGAGTATTGTTAAGTGAAATAACCCCTGGAGGTAAAAAACAAATACCATATGATCTCACCTATAAGTGGAACTTAATCAACAGTAACAAACAAGTAAGCAGAACAGAACCAGAGACATGGAAATAAAGAACAAACTGGCAGTGACCAGGAGGGAGCAGGGAGGGCGATAATGAGAGAAAGAAGGGGAAAGGTCAAGTCAAGGAAAATGTAGAGAAGGACCCATGGACAAGGACAATGGGGCAGGGGGATGATTGAATGTGAAAGGGGGTTTGGCAGGATAAGAAAGAGCATTGGGGGAAAATGGGGACAACTGTAATTGAACAGCAGTAATTTTTTTTTAAAAAGAACTTGTTATATTTACTTAAGGACAGAGAAGATGCATACGGCAAAATGGGTGTGTGGTGGGGAGAGGTCAGAGCTTCTACACCCTCTTTGGAGAAAGCCCCCTCTCAGTACATTGAAATGTTCACCAACTCAAAACTCCCCAAATCTCATTGTTCAAAAAATTCCTATTGAAATTTCATTACATAGGAATGATTTGTTAAATCATCAACCTTTGGTGCTTGAATGCCAACTCTGTCCACCACTGACCCCCACAGAGATCTGAAGGTAGGCCTAGAAGTTCCAACCTTCATATGCTTGGTCTTTCTGGTGATGAGTCCCCAACCTGAAACTATTAGAGAGTGGGCTTGCCTTGCACCTCATTGCATAGATTCTGGTGTGGTAGAATAACACTCATTTTGAGTAACAAAAGACACTTCTATTACTCAGGAAATTCCAGGAAGTTTTAGGAGCTCTGTGCCAGGAACCTGGGATAAAGACCAAATATATTATATTTTTCACTGTACCACAGGGATAAAAGTATGTGGCCAGAAAATTTATGATGAAGATTTCTTCTTTCTGACATCATTTCTAATTCACTTTACTGCACACACAGCTGTTATCAGCAATGCCCATTCTACTGCTTGCCATACAAAGCTTTGCCCAACCCTGTATGGGATCCAGTATCAGGCAGGACCTTCTGTCCACCCTATATTGGACAGGTGTGTGTCTAATATAGCAAAAGACACACTCATGAGGTTCTGAAAAAGTATATATATGGGCTTAGGTACAGAGAGACTGCAGAGTTTAGAGATCCAGCAAATGTGAAACACTCAGCAACTAACAATAGTAGAAATCTACCATTGCCTCAATATCTGACAGCAGCAAGACAAGAATCAATTACTGAGATCTAGTGAGAACTGGAGTATAGAGGAGGGCTGTCCTATGCGAACTACATTTCTAGAGGGTCACCACCCCTAGCAGGACTCTAGGTGCCAGAGAAGGAAGAGAATAAAAACGATCTTCTTTTCCTACCAGTTATTCTCAAAGCTTAAGTTAGCCTGGGAGGTGTAGTCATTAACCCAATAATGTTATGACACTGAGCAAGAAAGGGAAACTCAAAAAAAATCATCTATAGGAAAAATTAGAACAGCATCACATGTTTTGCTCAAGTTCATAACCTTTCAATGACTTCTGTGTCCATAGCAAACTGGCCCAATTAATAGTAATAGCTATTTGCTAGCTACAATCCTAAAATGTTCCCAAATTTTACTTTAGTAGATGGTATATTCTATGGGTTATAACTCTTCAGTTTGATGTAATCACCTGCAGGTGTGTGTATGTGGTTAGAAATTACTTTGCATTTTTACCACCCTTTGAATAGAAGTAGCTGAAAATCTATGTAGTAACCAAGAAATATGCTGTTTATTCAGACCTTCTCTAAGTAATGACTTTCTAACACCAGCACTATTGGTTTCTGTGCTGGCTAATGATTTATCATGAGGCGGGGGGGTTCTATATATTTAGCAAAAAATATTTATTATATCTAGTGGCATCTATGCACTAGATGTCAATAGTATCCCCCTCTGATTACAGTGTGACAACCAAAAATGTCTCCAGAGATTGCTAAATGTCTCCTGGGAGCCACTACTTTAATTGATTATGTGTTCATTAAAAAATGAAATTAATAAATTACTGAGTTTTTCTGGCACTAATTAATTTATCAGCTCTGGTAGACAGTCTACCAGATGGCCCCCAATGATTCTTGCATTCATATCCTTGTATAGCTTCATGACATATTCTACGAGGTTTGGTTTGTGTGACCAGTAGAATATAGAAGTGACACTCTACCACTTCTAAAATTAGATTTTAAAAGATTGTAGCTCAATCCTTGGCTCAATTTGTCTTGAATCACTTGCTCTGGGAGAAGCCAACTGATATGTCATGAGGAATCTAAGGAAACAAGGAAGAGAGCCATGTGGCAAGGAACTGAGATCTCCAGTCAAAGCCAGGAAGGAACTGAGACCTTCCCGTAGCCACGTGCGTAAGTGCAGAAGCACATTCTTCAGCCCCAGTTGAACTCAGAAGTCTACAGTTCTGGCCAACAGCTTGACTGTGATGTAATAATAGACCCTAAGCCAGAACAATACAGACAAGCTGCCCACAGATTCCTAATCCTCAGAAACTAGGAGATAACATTTAATGCTATACAACAAAAGACTGTGAATACAGTTAAAAATCAGTGATATATTGGGAAACAATCTGAATGTGTAAATAATTAATTTGCAATTAATAATTAAAAATAAAAAACAGTACGTAAAACAAGTAGAAAAAGATACATACAAGTTATGAGCAGGCAATTCATAGTTGAGGAAGCCATATTGAACAATATGTATAGATACTGAACCTCATTAGTTAATCAGAGAGATGGCAAAGAAACAATGAGATACTATTTTCACCCATAAAATTGGCCAAGCTTAAGAAGTCCAATAAAGATATGCTGACTAAAGTTTAAATTGATGCCATTTTAGAGACCAGTTTAGAACTATACTGTACAATGTAAAAATCCCAATTTTAGGTATATACCATGTCTAGAAAACTTAACTCTTAGACATGTGCATAAGGAAACATGAACTTTCTAATTGCTAGTCTGACTGGGTCTTTCCCTGTTAAAATATTCCTATTTGGTACTTACTGCACTACACTAATGAACTTGTGGACATGCTTCCTTTTAAACTGCATATAATGGTGTATGAGAAGAGAGAGGTGAACTGAAGAAGGAGATATTCAATTTTCCAGCAGAGGTTAGAGGAAATACAGGACTTGATAGACTGAAAAATAAAACTATCTAATCTCTAGTTTCTCGAGCAGGCAAAAAATTCTAAAATTAGAAAAATAGTCTCATAGTAAATATCAAACTGATAATGTAGCTGTAAGACACTTTGTTAAGATCTTGGAAAGACTTATGATGGTAAACTCTCTTATCTAGACAAAAAGGTTTTTAGAAAATTTAAGAGCATGATCACGAAGAAGCCTAATTCCAAAATAGCTTTGAAAAAAATCTAAGAAAGAGGTCACAAAAAGAATTGTGGGTTTTGTTGTTGTTCTTGAATGGAGTAGACTATAATCTCATATGTCAAAAAGCCAAAATAATTTTTAGTGAATTACGACATCTTGATCTGCAAGTGGCATAGACTGTGCAAAATGAAAACATACTTCTGGGTCCCCAATTTGCACTAAGTAAGAAGTTAGATGAGAAAGCTACTCATCTGAAAATATGTGGCACTTCTTACGGTAGTGGAAAGCTTCTCAGAGGCAAAGCAAAAATCCTAGAGGGTAGTCAGATACCCCAAGAGTAATGTCAAGACTTAAGGATAGCAATGGACAAAAGAGTTATTCTCATGAAGCAGATCAGAGCCCTAGTCAAGGGTTCTTGCCAGCTCCTGGAATCAGGAAACCTGAAATAAGTGCTAAATATAAATTGCTAAGTACCAGTGTCTGCTATGTGATGTTTGTTCCTCTCCTTTTTGAATGTCACTGACTACTCTAGTTATCTTGTCATTATTTCAAAATCATGCATTGGGAATAGGGAAAGCTGATATTGTATCTTTTAGATCAAGAGAAACCACACTCAAGAAGCCCTGTCTACATGTGGACTAGATGCAGATTTTGAGATATCACCCTTGTATGTGATGCCACAATTGAAAGAGACTTGGACAGCGGTGTGCTGGGGATAGCTCATACCAGCTTTCTACGGTCAATTGTGGGCATAATTTCCCTATTTATACTCAATGATGCCATATCAGTAGCTCAAAATTATGCATGCTTGTATTATTTATACCACAGAAATGAGCAAATGTCCCTAAATTAGGGCTCATTGTTATTTTCCCTAGAAAGTTCGTTATCTTTTGGTGGTCTTAGGAGATAACTGTATAGTTCATAAGAAGGATCTAAATAATTGTGCTGAGGGAGAGGACTTTGTTATACTTGAATGGCCACAAATTATTTGTAGTTCCTCCTTTTTACAAGTAAAACCTATTTCCTTACCTTTTGGGCTGGCTAATGACTTGTTTGAACAACAAAATAATGTAGAAGTACATTGCGTGACTTCTGACTATGGATTTTAATAGGCTTTGCCACTTCCTTTTATCCTCTTTGAACATGTTGTTGCCATATGAATAAGCCTTGGCAGGCCTGCTGAATGGGGATACCATGAAGATTAAGGATCTGCTTTCCAGATGAGGCTCCTTATCCCAGCTAGCCTCTGGCATACCTTCCAGCTGACCAGAGCTGGATGAGTGTCCCTAGGAGAGGTCAGAAGAAACATCACCCAGCTGAACCCAGATAATGTTGGTGACCAACAGTATCATGAAGAAATAAAATTGTAGTTTTGAGCTACCAAATTTTAATAGTTTACTATGCAATAATGGATAGCTAATAAAGGGATGATTTGTTATGTAGAAATGTGACAGGAAGTGATTTAAATTTCAGCATCGAGCCATACATTTGATGGCATTGATATCTAGAATGTCTGCCCAAATTGTATTAACAGTTCAATAGAAGAGGATCAAGGTCTAATCCTTGTATATCACCTTGAGAAATCCCTTCCAGATTTATGTCTGTTAATCAATAGACAGCTTCTGGATACAATCATCCATCTCTTTCTAACCAATCAAGTATTATACCACTTAGTATATATATTTTTTGTAACTGTTTAATATGGAGTATTTGCATTGGTTTATTTTATTTTTAATTTAATCAGAGCTATTAAATTACAACATGTAATAACTGATTACATAACATGTAATAACAACATGATTTTACTAAGCCTTTACAATGTGTTTTGACATAATTTTTGTTTCTGAAAACTTTAAATGAATAGTTTTGGAACTATGCAACTGGAGAGCTATTCAGAGTCTGTGTAGTAACATTGTCATGATTAAATCATTAATTTATGTGCACAATCCCTGCATGTATCTGAGCAAAAACTACATCAGTCCCAGACATACCTCAGAGCTTAATTTGGCTGACTTTCCTAAACTTGACAAAGTAATGCTAGGAGAATTATTTAAGTCTATTTCATCTAAGACTTCTGAAGTCCTCAGAAGGCTAAGTCAAACCTTCCACTTTAGTTCATCAGAAGAGAGAGCCAAGGGGCCAATGTGAGCTCTGAGCTCTAACTATTAATCTTTTAGATTTAAGTGCATTGATTTATATATCTGGACCAAAATTTTTCAACTCATACCCAATAAGCAGGAAGCCAGATGTGTATGCGTTTCCAGAATCACATGCAAGGTGCGAAATTCACATTTAGCATGGGTGACTATTTATGGGAGCACCTGCTTCAAATTCAACAGTATTTCTGAATTCCCCACTGTTACTAATTTTATTTTTTCACGTCTTTGCTGTTTCAATTTAGATTCTGGTTGTACTCATGACTTAAAAGGAACTGAAAATACTCTCATGCCTATGTTTTCTTCTTTCATTCTCTCTGCTCTGGGGATCTATTAGAAACAGGTGCCATAAAGAGAATGATTCAGATTAAATTTGGATTTCACTATTTCTTATTGAGAGATTATTATTTTTGTATCTTTGCAATAATACTCTTTGTGCAGAAGTAAATATAGTTTTTATTACCAGTATTCAGTGTTCAGAAAATGCTCAAATATTAAGTGCACAGTTCTATAATCTTTGTCAAATGCACACAAGCATAAAACTATCTTCCAGATAAAGATAAAAGAATTATTATCACTATAGAAAATTATCTTCCTAGTTAATATTCAACCAAATCCAAGATAGCCACTATCCTGATTTCTATCACCATAGGGTAATTTTTCTTTCTCTTTAATTTTATATAATGGTATCATACAGTATGTACGCCTTTGTGCCTGGTTTAGTTTATTCAGCATAATTTTGAGGTTTAACTATATTCGTGATTTGTGCCTATCAATAGTTGTTTTTACTGCTGGGCAGCAATTATGCTAAGTGAAATAAACCAATAACAGAATGCTAAATACTATATGAGGTACCAAAATTGTCAAACTCATAGAAGCAAAGAATAGAACGGTGATTACCAGGGGCTGGGGAGACAGGGAAATGAAGAGTTGTTTAATTGTTATTTAGTTTCAGTTATACAAGATGAATAAGTTCTAGGGATGAATAAGTTATAGTGACATAGTGAACAGTATTGTATTGTGCACTTATATTTTTGTTGAGGGTAGATCTCATGTTAATAGTTTTTAAAACAACACAAAAGTCAGAAAATAACAACAACAATAACAAGGGGACACAGGAAAGTTTTGGAGGTGATAGGTATTTCTATTACTTCCTTATGGTCATAGTTTCATGAGTATATACATATGTCCAAACTTATCAAATTGTATACACTAAATATGTGCATTTTTATATGTTAATAATACCTTAATAAAGTTGTTTTACAAACTCTTACTTTCCCATTGACATATGATACGTATAATATTGGATGTAGCTAGAAGACCAGGAGAAGAGATCATTTCACATTTTATGGAAGTGGCTGTTGAATAATGAAAGGGACTTTTATAATTGTCCTTTAGAGCAGAAATACTAGAGTAACACTTGCAACAAGGGGACCTCGAGCAAGAAGAACATATCTATGTCCAGGGACAAATATTTTTTATTTTTTATTTTTTTTGTCCTCACCCAAGGACATGTTTATTGATTTTGGAGAGAGAGGAAAGGAAAGAGAGAGAGAAAGGGAGGGAAACATTGACATAAGCATGCTCTGACAGAAATCAAACCCGCGACCTTTAGGTTTATGGGATAATGTTCCAACCAACTGAGCCACAACTGCCAGGGCCAGGGACAAATATTTTATAAGTCTGTGCTACCTTTCTACTCTCTTAATGCTCTCATGCCTGCTCCCTACCTTCCAGAAGTGTTCAGTTCAGTATCTCTATCCACAGTTTTCTATTCTCCCTAATATTTGCTGTTACAATTTCAGTTGTCCTCCATTGAATACCTTCAGCCATTGTAAAGAGTTAGTTAATCTAATACATTCATTATTGATAGAATAATAATGTAACTTGGGATTAATTTATTACTCTTTCCAGTTAAGATATTAATATTTGGGGAGGAATACTGTGATGATATGGATTCGTCTAGCAAATTCTCTTTAACAGTGGATCTTAGAAATCATGATTGATAAGTAATGTTACATACCTGATGAGGTGGTATTTTCAATACCTCTGAGTGGTTCTAACAGGCTTAACCCATCCATGTGGAAGCTATTCCTGGCCAACAAAATAATTCTGATACAGCCACCCATACCTTTATTCCTGTAACTCTCATGAATGTTTTGCTTACACCTAATACGTAAGTGAAAGCCAAATGTGATCTACTCTAACTTGTAGATCAGCAAATACTAAGGACTGTTTTAATATCTTAATATCTATAACATTATCCTACTTATAATGATAACTTATATTATTATTCTGTATTTTTTTCAAGAGGGTTCTTTCTGATCCTGTGTGCATAAATGCTAATGGAGGATATCATTAATAAATTAAATATCTCCTACTTAACTACCTTTGCAGGCAATACCTGCCAACTGATTTGGGTAAGTAGAATAAGCAGACTATTACACAGACCATTCCAGAATAAATAATAGTTACAAAACTTAGTCATCTTCTTTTTTAGATCTACCATATTAAATGGAGCCTAAATTGCATCACAATATTGAGGTGGATTTAGAGAATAATTTTGCCAAGACTGGCTAGCTGCTAACCAAACCCATTTCCTCTCCTTCCTGAGTACACAATTAGACTACATTTCCTGCCTCTTTAGTAGTTAAGTATGATCATGTGACTGAGGACTAGCCAATAGAATGTGAGTAAAGGTAATATGTGCCACTTTCAGTTCCGAGCAATACAAATATGTCACTTGAGGAGAACAAAGGACAGGATGAAAGGAGCCTGAGTCCCTGTGTGATTACTGAGAAAACAATATGAGTAAAATCTTTGGAAAAACTCAATAATACATATTCACCAAAAACAAAACAACCAAAAAGAAAAAAACAAACAAAACTCCCCCAAAAACCTCTGCCAAAATGAGGGAGACACATCTATGAACATAAAAATGAAATATAGACTCTAGAAAGAATTGATATTCTGATTGGTTCAAGGGTGTCTTTAGTTTCTCATTTGATTTAAATTAAGCAATTGAAACTAGAAATCATAGTCAAAGCAGTATGGGTTATATTATTGCAAAAAAAATGTCTAGAATAACTCCAATCATTCAATAGCATACTTAATGAAAAGCCTTGGCTTGGAGAAAAAAGATCAGTAGAGGGAAGTACATACCTATGTGTTAAGTTAAAATAAAATGTTAATTTATGGATGCATCCTTTTATTCATTTTAGTTTTGAACTTTTTGTTGCTATTCCAATTGTCCAATCAACTACTGGTTACAATCATATAAAATGATGAAGTTTCTATAAAGTCACAGGATGTAGAAAGTACTCTGCAATATTAAAATA
Organism: Pteronotus mesoamericanus; assembly: GCF_021234165.1. Classification (NCBI taxonomy): domain Eukaryota; kingdom Metazoa; phylum Chordata; class Mammalia; order Chiroptera; family Mormoopidae; genus Pteronotus; species Pteronotus mesoamericanus. Next base: position 26,358,074 of record NW_026555105.1, on the reverse strand, counting down.
GAAAACAAAATGGTGGGGGAAAACCAGTGGGTTATGGACATTGATATAGTTAGTTTAATCACAGAAGCTCTTTCTAAAGAGTTGGCATTAAATCAAAGCACTGGAGTTTGGGTAGGTGATAGCATTGACAAAATCAGCTGAGGGGTGGCCTAGATACACAGAACAGTCTGAACAAAGTGAGAAAGAACTCAGGTCAAGTTGTGGTGACTTTAGAGAGAAGTAAGCAGAGGCCAGAGCAGGTAAAGAGTTGGCATGGTGCAAAATTTGGATTTTACTATAAGGGCAATGAGAAGTCACTGCAGACCTTTAAGCAATGGGAAACTGTATGGTATTTTAAGTTTTAAAAGACATCTTTGGATATTTTCTAAAGAATACATTGAAGAAGATAACAGTGAAATGAGAATGTTTTTAGAGGATTTTATAGTAGTCTGGAAAATTGAAAATGGTGTCTTGGTTCAAGGTCATAAAAGTGGGGAATAAAGCAGTGAATGCATCGAACTGAATCTAGAGATGAAATTAATTGGGCATAGATTGAGTGTGACACTGAGAAAGAGGGGGTGATCAAAGGGGGAAAACATAAGTATCAGTGAGGCTATGGAGGAAGTAGAACCTTTGTCCATTGCTGATAAGGGTGCAAAATCATGTAGCTGCTATGATAAATGGTATGAAAATTCCTCAGCATTTAAAAATAGAAGTACCATGCAATCTAACAATCTCACTTCTGGGCATTTAACCAAAAGAATTGAAAGCAGGGTCTCGAAGAGGTATTTGTCTTCCTAGATCCACATTATTCACAATAGCCAAGATATTTGCAAACAACCTAAGGAATTTAGTTCTAACTTTATCTTTAATATATCCGCAAAACACTGAAGTGGAAATTATAAACAACAGTTCAACATATGAGCATCGATCCATGAATATATTAATGACACTTAAAACCTCAAAAGGATATCATGAAGAAAAAACATAATTTTTCCCAAAATAAATTTGAAGGAATTAATGTAAAGAGAGTATAAATAGTGTGCATTATAAAAGGGTGTCTGCATAGCATTAACATAATAAAACTAAGCCATGAATTTGTGGCAGTTTATCACAGGCTGGTGAAGTCAGTATTGCCTACTCATGAAGATTCATTGTAGTTCAAGTGTCATTTTATAACAAAGTTAATATTTTTTCTTGAGATTTTCTTTGATGAAGGAGAAAATATTTCCTCAAAATTCTGATTAAAACAAATATGAAAAAAAATGTTCAAATATTTTCTGGAGATATTTTAGTTAAAACTCATTTTATTGTTTTTGTTCTTGTTTTAGTGGGCTTTATTTTATCTGATCCCACATAAAAATAAAAGGGAAGGACAGCAAATATTTATTAGTTGACAAACATGTGCTAATTATTGTGTTTATGTTAGAGTTCTCTCTGCTTTCACAGCGAACTCTAATGATGTTATTTTTATTTTACACATTTAAAATAATTGATTTTTTAAAGATAATTTAATAGCTGTAACTGCAATGAGGAATAAGTAAGTTTAAGACACTAATAAATAAATTTTGAATTCCTTCTAGAAAAGCACCAAGGTTAGATAACAGTGGTACAGATGCACACACTTCTGCCTTTCCTAAAATATGAGAAAATTATTGATGCAGAACATGAAAAATATTATCAATTTAGAATTAAGGAGTAATCTGTCCCCAATTATCTTGTATAGTCTCCTGCAGAGATGAGAAATATATTTTTTCATGTCTATCTAATGTTAAATTAATCACAAAGATGCTGTTGGCAGTCTGAACCAAAAAGAGTAGGAAATTCCATCTTAAAACTCACGTGTTACCCACCTGCTTAATTTCCAAATGTTTCTCAGATGGATTGGGAATGAGATAAGAGTGGGAATAGACATTCTTTTACCTGAAAAGTCTTGTTGTTTAAATAGCATTTGAATTCCTTACCCCCCAGAAATCTAATATTGATCAGATGGTTTGTGTCCAACAGTTGTGATGTGCATAGATAGTGGTTTCTGGAGAGTATTCTGAGGTCTGTAGAAAACACTGTGCTTACAAACTCAATCCAGGCATCACAAGGCAGGTGCTGTAAAAGATGAGGCTTCATGTTCATGACCTTTAAACTCTATCATTTCTAGTGCTTGAAGAAATCTTGGATATTATTTTATTCAACTCGCACTTTGAAATATGAGGTACTCTGGCCCAAACACTATAAAACATTGTCTAAATGAAAGAAAAGAAGGAAGGAAGAGAGGGAGGGAGGGAAGGAAGGAAGGAAGAAGAGAAGGAAGGAAAGGAATAAAACATTTCTATATTACATCAATCTTGTTAAAAAAAAAAAAAAGTCTGTTTTCTGTCACACCCAGGACCATGGATGGTGTCCCAGGTCATATCTAAGGACAGGTGGGGCATCAAGCACACTACTCATTTCCTGGGAAGGGTAGAAGTGGTCTTGTAGAGGATCGATCAGCTGCTTTAAGAGCTGGCATTTGCTATGTGCATATGGAATGGTGTGTCCTAGGCACCTGGAGGGGTAACAGGATGCCATTGATTTGGGTAACAGCAGATAACATGGCACCAGGGAAACACATGCAGCTTTGGTGGGGACAACAGAATCTGAGGTCAAACAAGTCTATGAATCTGATCAGAAAAAGGCTTTGAGTGTCAGCGAAAAAGTAGTGAGGGGTTTCTGGAAATGTGTGAAAATAACCAAATTTGAATGTGAGAAACAAGACATCTTTAGAAGAGCCTGAACCTTTAGAGGATAGTTGGGAAATTTTTCCATAAACTCAGGTAGAGAGGATGACTCCTGAATAAAGCAGGAAAGTTTTGATAGAGATACATATATATATTGGGAGGTATTTAGTTGGTAGAGTGAGCTAATTTACCATTATTTGATGAGAAAAAAAAGTTTAGTTGTTGATTCAAGTCTTCTCTCTTTGTGCACCCAGCTAGACTGTTTCCTGCCTCTGTGACTTTTAAGCGAGAAGATATATCTGGGTTCTTATTAATAGAAAATGACAGAAGTAATGCATGCTACCTCTAGAGCAGGGTGTCCAAACTTTTGGCGTCTATGCGCCACACTAGAAGAAAAGTTGTCTTGGGCCACACATTAAATACATTGTGATAGATAATCACAAAAAATCTCACCATGCTTTAAATAAGTTCACAATTTTGTGCTGGGCTGCATTCACAGCCATCCTGGGTTGTATGCAGTCCACAGGCTACAGGTTGGACACCCCTGCAGAGGATATGGCCCCTCCACATCTTCTTTCTCTTTTTGCTGGTTAAAGCCCAGTGATAATGAGGCCCTAAGGGATGGAAGAACCATGATATGCAAAACCTTTGGTCCTTGAATCAATAAGTAGGAGAGAGTCACTTGCTGATGAGAAAAACCTGTAGTGGCCTAGAGTTCTATTCTATCTGGTGTGACAGGGTGAATTTCACGAGAAATTAAGATAAAAAAGAGTAGAGTTAGGTGTTAAGTAAGCAAAAACATAATTTAAGTTAAGTAAGCAAAAACATAATTTAAGTTTTGGGCAGTTTGATGTTCATTTATAATAAAGGCCCAAGTTTTCACACCAGTTTATGTGGACGTGCCGCATGGGACTTGTATTGCTTCTCTGACTTGCTCTTCTGTCCTCCTCTTCACTCACACTGAACTAGCAGGCACAGCCTTCTTACTGTCCTAGAAGACCCAGACTCACACCTGCCATACAACCTTTGCATATCACCCCCCTCACTTGAATGCATGTGCAAGGCCTAATTCCTACATCTCCTTCACCATTTTGCTAGATTAAACCTTCAAAACAAGCCCTGCACTGATAACGCTATTTAAAGCTGCCAGTCCCACTCTCTTCCCAGGCACCCCTGATTGCTTTACCACGGAGTGCATTTTTTTCTCCATAACACTTACCAGTTTATAGCATAACATTTCTTTTGTGGATTATCTATTCTCTCTCTTTCTCTCTCTCGAACACACACACACATGTTGTAAACTTCATGAGGGCAAAGATCTTTGCTCCAGGATAAAATATAATTCAATAACTCTTTTAAAATACATAAGAGAGTGGAAAATGTTATTATACTGGGACAATGACAGTGGATAAGATCACTCATTTGAACTATAGAGATTAAAACTAAGACAAAGACCAAGAAGACGTTTTGGATTTCACAACATTTGAGATTGTGCAAAAGAAAAGGAACAAGACATGGAAATATAAGACAAGTCAGAGGGGCAGGAGGAAAACTGGAAGATACATGGTATAGTAGACATGAGGTGAAGAGTTTCAATAGTCTCAAACATGGCAAAGTGAGGACTCGGTGTTGCCTTGCAGATGTGCATTGCAGGGGAAAATCTTCCCCCTAACACAGCCATAGACCATTCAGGTTGGTAGGGAGCTTAAAACTGTAATTTTTGGAACATAATCACTTGGAAACAAAGGGAAAAAGGAAAGAAGGATGGAAAAGAAACGACATATAGACAACATAGCCAAAGTCTAAATGTAACATCATCAATGACTTTAGTATTAATTCTTCTTATTTAAAAAGCTTTTGCTTTATGCCCTTTCTTCAAATAATACATTCATAATAATGAATATATATGTATATATATATATACACATATATATCTCAAGTGAAATAAACACATGTTAATAATTTCAATAATAAAAGCTATATTAAAGTTCTGGTTCAAGGTCAAAATTTAAATGGATATGATCTGAACATGAGATTAAAATATCTTAAGCAGTCATAACTCAAATATCTATTGAATTTATTACACTGTATTAAATATTCATAGGTTCATTCATAAATAAAGGAGTATATTCATCACATAGTCCTAACTCCTACATGCTATATTTCTGGACTTACCATTATTATAATATCTATACCTCCCTGGATAAACTGGGGATATGAGCCATGATTCTACTTTGTTCTTACTGTAGTTTGAATAGCCTCCACTAAGGATGCTATTTTAAACATGATAATTTTCATTTTATTTTTATTTTGTATTTAAGTATAGTTGGTATACTATACCAAATATATTAGTTATATATTAGTTATATTAATTTCATGTGTTCAATATAGCGATTCAACATTTCTATACCTTGCAATGTGTCACCCTACTAATTCTAGAAATGATCTGTCACCATGCAAACTTATCACAATATTATTGAATATATTCCCCTCTTCCCACCAGTCTCTCCACACTCCTCCCCTCTCTAACTGTCCCTTTGGTCTCTATTTCTATAAGTCTGTTTTGGGGTTTTTTTCTTTGTTCATTTCTTTTGTTCTTAGATTCTACATATAAGTTAAACCATACGGCATTTGTCTTTTTCTGTCTCACTTATTCCATTTAGCTTAATACCCTCTAGGTTCATCCATGTTGTTGCAAACAGCAAGACTTTATTCCTTTTATTGCTATGTAATATTCTATTGTACAGGTATACATATAAATACCCTGTCTTCTTTATCCATTAATCTATTGATGGACACTATATCTTGGCTATTGTAAATAATGCTGCAGTAAACAAAGGAGTGCACCTACCTTTTCAAATTAGTGTTTTCATTTTCTTTGACTAAATACCCAAAAGTGGAATTGCTGTGTTGTATGACAGATCTACTTTTAGTTTTCTGAGGAATCTCCATACTACTTCCCATAATGGCTTCACCAATTTGAAGCCCCACTTGTTTTTTCACATTCTTACTAACACATGTCATTCAACTTTGATAAAAGTCATTCTCACTGGGGTGAGATAGTATCTCACTGTGGTTTTGATTTGTATTTCCCCAATGAGTAATGATGTTGAGCATCTTTTCATTTGTCTGCTGCCCATTTGTATGTCTTCTTTGGAGAATTGTCTTTTTGTGTTCTTTGCCCATTTTTCAGTCAGATTATTTATTGTTTTGTTATTAAGTTGTATGACTTATGTATTTTGGATATCAACTCCTTATTGAATATATCATATGCAAATATGTCCTCTTACTCAGTAGGCTATCTTTTTGTGTTTTTTTGATGGTTTCTTTCACTGTACAGAATATTTTCAGTTTGGTGAAATCTCATTTGTTTATTTTTGATTTTGTTTCTCTTGCTTGAAGAGACACATCCAAAAAGACATTACTAAAGATGATATCAAATAATTTACTACCTATATTTTCTTCTAGGAGTCTTATGGCTTACAGCCTTACATTTAAGTCATGAATCCATTTTGAGTTTATTTTTATATATGGTGTAAGAAAGTGGTCCAGTTTCATTTTTTGCATATATCTGTCTAGTTTTTCCAACACCACTTGTTGAAGAGACTGTCATTTCTCCACTGTGCATTCTTCTTTCCTTTAATGTAGGTAAGATAATCATATAAGCAAGGGTTTATTTCTGGGCTCTCTATTCTGCTCCATTGATCAATGTTTAGTTTTTGTACCAGTACCATACTGTCTTGATTATTATAGCTGTGTAGTATAGTTTGAAATCAGGGAGCATGATATCTTCAACTTTGTTCTTCTTCCTCAAGGTTGCTTCGGCTTTTTGTAGTTTTTTGTGGTTTTATATAAATTTTAGTATTTGTCCTACTTCTGAGAGGAATATCATTGGCATTTTCCTAGGGCTTGCATTGGGATGCAATCCCTTCTAGTTACTCCATCCTTCTAGTTACTTTGGGTTATAGAGATATAATTTTTATCCTTGATTTTGTTGACATGATGAATTATATCTTTTTGTAGGTACTGAACTACACATGCATTTTTGGTATAAAGCCCACTTGAGCATGGTGTATAACCTCTTAGTGTACTGTTGAATTAGCTTTGCTGGTATTTTGTTCAGAATTTTGGCATCTATGTTTATCATGGATATTTGTCTGTAATCCTCTCTCTCTCCTTTTTTTTTTTTTTTTGGTAGGTTTTTTTTTTCCTGGTTTTGATATAAGGGTAACTCCTTCCAAACTCATTTGGAAACATTAATTTCTCTTCAATATTTTGAAATAGTTTGGAAGAAGGATAGATACTAATTCTTATTTAAATGTTTGGTAGAATTCACCTGTGAAGCCATCTGGTTCTGGGCTTTTGTTGTTGTTGTTGCTGTTGGGAGGTTTTTGATTATTGCTTCAATTTCATTGTTAGTAATTGGTCTCTTCAGACTCTTTGTTTCTTCCTGGTTTAATCTTGGAAGGTTGTATGTTTCTAGATATTTATCCATTTCTTCTAGATTGTACAATTAGTTGGCATATATAGTTCATAGTATTCTTTAATGATCCTTTGTATTTCTGAAGTATTGGTTTTAATTTCTTTCATTTCTGATTTTATTTGTCTCCTCTCTTTTTCCCTTGATCAGTTTTGTTAAAGTTTGTAAATTTTGTTTGTCCTTTCTAAGAACCAGGTCTTAGTTTCATTGATATTTTTTATTGTTTTTCTATTTTCTATTTCAATTATTTCTGTTCTGATCTTTATTCTCTCCATCCTTCTAATTATTTTGGGTTTTATTTGTTCCTTTCTGATTCCTTTAGGTGTAAATTGAGATTGTTTATTTGGGATTTTTCCTGTTTCTCCAGGTAAGCTGCACAGCTATACACATTCCTCTTATAATTGCTTTGGTTGCAGCCCATAAATTTTGTAAAGTTGTGTTTTCATTTTCACTTGTCTCAAGGTAGTTCTTTATTTTCTGTGTGATTTACTCTTTGATCAGTTGGTTATTGGAAGGATGTTGTTTAATCTTCATGTATTTGTGGAATTTTATTTCTGTAGTGGGTTTCTAGTTTCATGCCACTGTGGTTAGAAAATATGCTTGATATAATTTCAATCTTCTTGAATTTATTGAAACCTGTTCTGTGGCCTTGTATATGACCTATCTTGGAAAAAATTTCATGTGCACTTGATAAAAAATATTTAATCTGCAGTTTTGGGATAATATGCACTATAAATGTTTATTAAGTCAAACTGGTCTAATGTGGCACTTAAGGCCATTATTTCCTTACTAATTTTCTGCCTGGGTGATATATTCAGTAAAGTAAGTGGTATATTAAAGTACCCATTAGTTTATATTAATGTTAATCTGCCTTTATGTCTGTTAATATTTGTTTTGTGTACCTGGGTGCTCCTATGTTGGGTGAGTAGATATTTACATTTATTACCTCTTCTTGGATTAGCCCCTTTAAAATTATATAATGTCCTTTCCATTATCTTTTTATATTCTTCCTTTTAAAGTTTATTTTGTCTGATATAAGGATTACTACCCTAGTTTTTTTTATTTCTATTTGCATGTAATACCATTTTCCATCCCTTCACCTTTCGTCTGTGTGTCCTTTGATCTAAAGTTAGTTTCTAGTAAGCAGCATATAGATGGGTCATGTTTTTTATTCTTTCTGCCATCTTATGTATTTTGAATGGAGCATTTAGTTTATTTACATTTATGGTAACTATTAATATGTATGTGCTAATTGCCATTTTGTTAATTTTTTTGATTGCTTAGTGTTCTCTTGATCTCTTTCCTTTTGATGGTTGGTTTTCTTTAGCAGTTTGAATGAATTCCTTCCTGTTCATTTTTTTGTCTACTTTTGTAGGATTTAGGTTTAGAATTACTATGAGGTTCATATATATCCATCTATATTTATAGAAGTCTATTTTAAGCTGGTAGGCATTTAAATTAAATGATGTGCTAAAAGCACTGCATTTTTACTCCCCCATCATCTATTTATGTTTTTGATGTTATATTTTATATCTTTTTTGAGTATCCCTTGATCATTAATTGTCATAATAGTTAACCTAGCTACTATTGTCTTTTAGCCTTCATATTAATTTTAAGTGGTTGAGTCACTATGATTATTGTATATTTGCATTTACCAGTGATTTTTTTTCATTCCTATATTTTCTTAATTCTGGCTATGGCCTTTTCTTTTCTGCATAAAGAAGACCATTTAAAATTTTTTGTAAGGCTCATTTAGTGGTTGTAAACTCCTTTAGTTTTTGCTTTTTTGGTAAACTCTTTATTTCTCTTTCAATTCTGAATAATAACCTTGCAGGATATAGCATTCTAGGTTGTACAGTCCCTCTTTTTTAGCATTTTAAATATTTCCTGCCACTTACTTCTGGCATGTAAAGTTGCTACCAAGAAATTAGCTGATAACTTCATGAGGTTTCACTTGTATGTGACCTTTTTCATTTTCGATGTCTTTAAAATTTTCTGTTTATTGTTAACTTTAGTCATTTTAATTACATATGTCTTGGTGTGAGTCTCTTTGGGTTCATCCTGTTTGGAAATCTCTGAGCTTTCTAGACCTGGATGTCTGTTTCCATCTCCACATTAGAAAAGTTTTCAGCCATTATATCTTCAAATATTCTTTCTGCCCCTTTCCCTCTTTCTCCTCCTTCTGGAATACCTATAATACAAATGTTAGGGCTCTTGATGTTATCCCGGAGATCTCTTATACTATCCTCATTTTTTATTTTTATTTTTTATTTTATTTTTTATCCTCATTTTTTAAAATTTATTTTTCCTTTTGCTCTTCTGAGTCAGTGATTTCCACTATTCTGTCTTCCAGTTCTCTAATGCATTCTTCTGTATTAACTAACTTGTTATCAGTTTTGATTCCTTCTAATGAATTGTTCACCTCCATTTGGTTCTTTATTACATTTTCTTACTCTTCTTTTAAGTGCTTTCTGAGTTCCTTTATTTTACTCTCAAGTTTATTGAGAACATCCTTATGACTGTTTCTTTGAATTCTTTATCAGGCAATTACTTATTTCCATTTCATTAGGATTTTTTTTGTGGAGTTTTTTCTTGTTCCTTCATTTGAAGTATATTCTTCTTTCTTCTAATTTTGACTGATGTTCTGTGTTTGTTACTATGAGATGGATGGAATAGCTATCTCTCCAAGTCTTGAAAAATTGATCTCATTGTAGACTGTATGTCAAATAGTTTTAGCAGACTGGTTATAGTTGGGGCAGGCATGTGTGGTGCCTAGTGTGTCATCTGGCCTGAAGGAGTAATTCCCAGGTTGGGGCAGTCTAGTGTGTGTGCTCCCCTGCCCATCTAATCTGGGTCAGGTTGCCTGGTGTAGATTGGAAGCTTGGTGTGCATTTGGTGAACCTGCTGCTTTAACTGTCTGTTGTCAGGGCAGGGTCTGGGTGGGGATGCTCTGCAAGCTAGTGTCTCGAGCTCTACTAGCTCCACCCTTCTTTGGGTGTGGCAGCCTTGTGTGAGAGCACAGCAATAGTTTGTTAGCTCTGTACCCTCACCTGCCAGCTGGCCCTGGGCACATATATAGCAGCATCCCACTTTCTCCACTTGGAGCAGTGTATGTGTGGGTACCTCAGCATTTTTCTAGCCCCACACTCTGTCCCAGTGAGTGCTTTGAGAAGCACTCTAATATATCTGGTGGATCATTCTCTGGGTGAAGGGGCCACTTATACACATTCTCTGGTGGTCTCCTGTTTCTGCTGGATGTAGCCTCAGGAGGGGTGTCTGGAGATGACCAACAGGTTGGCCAAAGAACCTGTATGAAACTCCCACCTGCTATCCACATGAAGGGAAAACATATAAAATCACATGCAGAACAAAGAATGTTGTGAGAGTGAAGAAGGACATTGCATAATAATAGAAGGATCAATTTTCCAAAAATACATAATAATTTTATACATACATGCACCTAACAATTGAGCTTGAGGCAAAAATTGATGAATATGAAGGGATAAATAGACAAACCTACAAGGATGGTTGAATAACTGAAGAGTCTTATATTTATTAAAGGAATTAAATTTGTAGTTTTAAATCTGCTAAAACAAAACAAAGCAAAACTCCCCAGGCCCAGATAGATACACCAATGAATTCTTCCAAGCACTTAAGAAAGAAATAATACCAACTATATATTCTTTTCCAAAAATGGAAGAAGAGGAAATATTTTTGAAGTTATTCTAGATGTGTGTTACTCCAATACCAAAATCAGACAGAGCATTACAAGGAAAGAACACTGTAGGTCACTATCTCTTATGAACATTTCATAAAAGTTCATAACAAACATTAGCAAATCAAAGCCAGTAGTATATAAATACATCAAAATCAAGTGGAGTTCATCCCAGGAATGTAAGGTTATTTCAGCATTCGAAATTCAATCATTGCAATTCACCATATTAAAAGAAAACATATGATCATATTAATTCATGCAGAAAAAGCTTTTGACAGAACCTAACTTTCATTCATGATACAGTCTCATATATTAACAATAACAACTCTTTGTAAGCAAACTCCTTTAACCTAATGAAGTATATCTACAAAAAACCAACTACCATGATACTTATTGGTGAAAGACTAAACTCTTTCTCCTAAACTTTACAACAAAGCAAGGATGTCCTCACCCACCATTGCTTTTCAAAATCATACTGGAAGTTCTAGCTAAGAAAGTAAAGCAAAAAAGAGAAATATGAGCTATATATTGAAAAGGAAGAAATAAGTCTATCTTTATTTAGACATAATATGATTGGCTATGTAGAAAAGTTCAAAAGAATCACAAACTACTCCTGGAACTAGTAAGTGTGTTTTACATGGTGTTAGAATACAAGGTTAAACCTACAAAAGTCAATTGTATTACTATATATCATATAAGAAATTTGAATCTGAAAATAACTGTTCATAATAATAATACAAAACTGAACTATTTAGTATAAATCTAAATCTAAGATCTATATATAGAAACCTACAAAACAATAATGAAAGAAATGAAAGAAAACCTAAGTAAATAATAAGCTATGCCTTGTTAATAGGTTAAAAGACTGTGTATTAAGATGTTATTTATCCTGTTTGATCTATGGATCCAATATTACAATCCCAACCAAAATTCCAGCAATCATTTTTGTAAATATCAACAAGCTGACTTTAAAATTTATACAAAAATCAAAGAAAATGGAAGAACCAAATCAAAGCTAAAGAAAAATGATGAAATATAGAGGCTAACATATAGTGGGGAACTAAACATCTAAGACCAGCTCAGTTTATCTTGACTGCATATTAGAGAAAAGGTTCAAATGGGGATTGCCAAAAAAGAAAAAAGTGGTGGAAAATAGTAATGCCAAATCATCAACAGCAGGTCTGTACTATAAGAAATGTTAAAGGAAGTCCTTTAGGCAAAAAGAAAATAAGACCGTATGGAAATATGGATGTACCCAAGGGAATGAAGAGCACCATAAATAGTAACTACATGGAAAACATATATTTTTCTTTTTTATTTAAATCTCTTTAAAGATGTTGACTGTTTAAACAAAAATAATATGTACTGTAGGGTTTATAACACATAAATAAGTAAAATGTGTGATAATAGCAGAAAGCTTGGGAGGTGAGAAATAAAATTAAACTATTATAAACTCTTATACTATGTCTGAAATAGTATAAAACCATTTGAAGGTAAAGATATTTGACTATAAACTCTAAAGCAACCTAAATTAAAAAATAAACAAATAGGGAAGAAAACAACCAATTCTGCTCAGTTTGAAAAAAAAAGGAAAACAAGATGGTCAATTTTTCAAAGGCTATTAACAATTGTTTCACTAAATAAAAGTGGAGTTCAAAATTTTTAGCTTTTGAGTGATGTGGATGTGCAAATGTGTGTGGCATATGGGTACATTTTGAAAGGAAAAGAGATGATAGTGCTGAATTCCTGAGATTTAAGAATAATATAGGAAGAATCAAATAGCTCCTAATTCTATGATTATAAAAGAAAAACAACATCCCTCTTCCCAAAGAAAGGCATCCTGATGTGCTCAGGATTGTTCAGTTCAAATCCTTACACTGCAAATCACATAACCTTTCTGAGTCACTGTCCCTTTGTCTATAAAATAAAATATTGACCCAGTTCAACAATTTTTAGTGACAGCAATGAGCAGACACAGATATGCATGGTATAAATTAAGCTGTCCAGATGATTATGGAAACCACTGGAGCAGTTGATTTCTGATTTACATTTCATCAGTAATCTACTACAGAGCTATTTTATCCTTAACATTGTGATCATTCACTCTTCACTTGTATTGTTAATAGCTTTCTGTGTATTATAATAATACCATATGTTAGTAACTCCTTACTCCAATTCACACCACATTGAGTTCCTTGATCATAGCTTCCTTTATTCCATCTACTTCTTTAAAACCTTAATTATCACTGACTGGTGTGGCTCAGGGGATTGGGCATTATTCTGCAAACCAAAAGGTTGCCGGTTCAATCCTCAGTCAGAGCACATGTCTGTGTTGCAGGCCAGGTCCTTGTTTGGGGGCATGCAAGAGACAACTGATCAGTGTTTCTCTCCCCTTCTTTCTCCCTCTCTTCCCCTCTCTCTAAAAATAATTAAATAAAATATTTAAAAAAACAAACTTTAACTTCTCTTTTAGTTTCTTTTGCATCAAGACTACACCCTGGTTGGTGTGGCTCAGTGAATTGTGTGCTGGCCTGCGAATCAAAGGGTCACCAGTTCGATTCCCAGTTAGAGTACATGTCTGGGTTGTGGACCAGGTCTCCAGTTGGGGGCCTATGAAAGGCAACCACACATTGATGTTTCTCTCCCTCTCTTTCTCCCTCCCTGCCCCTCTCTCTAAAATAAATAAATAAATAAAATCTTAAAAAAAAAAAAGAAAAGATGAAACCTTTCACCTGGTTTACCCTATTCTGGTTGCCAAATCCACAATTTGGACTTCCTAAACATTCTTTGTTTTAGGAGACACCTACTTATGGACTGTCCAGGAAGGTCCTCTGTTTTCATAACGACAAAGATCCCCCAAAAGGAGGCAAGTAGGTTCAGAAAATTCATATAAAATCTTAATGAAACAAATTTCCTACAAAGCAGAAAAAAGAATTGATTATAATTTTAAAACCAGTCTATACTATTCCCAAATAACAATCTCTTTACCTTACTCATAGATAAACACAGATATTCCACGAACTCCACAATGAATGAGAAGAAAGTTGAGAAATAAAAGTATAGAGGCAGAAAGCCATCAGCCAACCCAAAATCTCCATCTGTGTGTTTACTTCAACATTTTATCTTAATAATTTTGGGGGCTGTTAACCAGAAGTTAGAGTTGTCTACATGGTATATACAGAGTCTATATTTTTCTATTTCAAAAAAATATATATATATACGGAGAGAGAAAGAAAATACAGATATCGTGTATATAGTATACCTCACTTCTCCTTTATGCCTTGGGACTAGAATTCCTGCTATTCCAAATGACTAAATAGCCATAAACTTTTAGAGAAGTATGCTTAACAAAGGCCTACACAATGTGTACCTCGAATACACAAAACCTGAACAGTGCATTCTTGTGTAACTGCCATAAATGTGCGTAAGTTCTACTTATATTAGCCTGCAAACATGTGGAGAAGTCCCTCATATCTGCTGGTTTGTAAACTCTGTATGGCCTCCCCCTTATTTTTGGCCTGTTCTCTCTTGTGTCATGTGTCCTGAAGAGGCAAATCCATATCCTCATGATAATGCTACTAGGAAAGAAGATCCAGTTAATCTCGTATTCTTTTTGCTGTATTGTGTGAATTTTCTCCTTTTGCTAGGGCATGTATAGAGTAAGTTTGATCCAAATAAGCTTCACAAAATGAGTGTGAGGAAACGTAAATATGGACATTTGACAGAAGAGTAAACTGAGGCACAGAAGGTTTAGATTAAAGAAGTCAAAGCTTTGAAAGAGAGTTATTTTCTATTTGACCTTCCAAAAGCGACTTACTGTTATAGATATTATAGAATAAAAACCTCAACAGCATGGCAATTTGAGTAAAAAGAATATGTGAACATCTGAAAGCATTGTGAGACATGAATCAAGACATAATAAACAGCAAGTATACTTAGAGCAACAATGGACAGATATGTGAGTCAAGATAGTCTAGTGCTCATTTCTGCTACATTTACAACTCTTATGAAATCTCCTTTACTCATGTTTCCAAACCAACCATTTCTGAAATTCAGAGGTTATATAATTCAACACAAATATGTAGACAAAGAGCTAGATATAAATTTCACTTTTTAAATTATTAAGTAAGAGATTGCTCAGGCTATAACACTGTGTGGGAACACATAGTTATGTTTTGTTCATTTCCTCTTTTATTTCTTTTTCTTAATCACCAAGCATTTAGGCTTTGGCTATAGCTAGAATAAAAATGAGGCATTTGCAAGGTCCTTTACAGAAACAGCTCACTTCTCTAGATTTAGGGCAACAGCTGTGAACATGGACACTCTAACAGAGGTATGGGCAGTGCAGTCGTATAGTTATATGTGGTATTTTTCAGTGATGGTTGAGAAATAGTAACTCCAGAACTGTTAGGCAATGAATCAATTGTACTATTCCTGGGATTGACACCTGAATTTCCATCTTTCAATGGAACAAATTAATATTAGGTGAGTAGGGTAAGAGTTAAAAAAAAAAAAGCTATGAAATCATAAAGCAAAACATATACAGAAACTATGCAAAAGCACCAGACAGAGAATAAATGATGGTCCATTTCCATGACTTCTATTAGCCTAGGGCATGCCCTGCTGCTTCATACAGCTTATACAGAAAAGGGTGCCCAAGGCCATCAAAGAACAGGAAGTCGTGTTTGCCTTCAGCAGTGGTGTCTTCTAATAGTTTGAAAATCTCATTCAGCCTTGCCTTTTCTTGTCACTCAAGATAAATCTTGTAATTAATACCTGTAGCTTTTAAAACTGTAGAAAGCTTTCCTTTTCTCTTTCTTTCTTTCTTTCTTTCTTTCTTTCTTTCTTTTTTTTCATTTCTCTCTTGGAAGTCATGGTTTTTACCATCGTTACAAGAAGGGGCACCACCAAATGAGCTTAATTCATGGCTGAGGAGATGCAGGTCCCCTGAGCAGACAGTGTGTGTTTGTTAAATAACACTGTGAAACCCAGACATTTTCCTGTTTCGTCCTGTTTGGAAATTTTCAAAAATGATTTTTCCAGGCTTTGCCCATCCATTACTTTTAATAATGACTTTATTGGGATACCAATTATTTTCTTTGGGCCAGAGGAGAAGTGTTAAGCCATATTTCTCCTGTAATTTAAGAATTCTTTTTATGGATATAAGTATGTTATTCTATATATAAGGTGAAATCCAGAAAACTGGAGTGGAGAGTTGAGAATGCTAAGTTTGCAACAAGCTGTGAAGTTCTTCACCATTTGTTTCCTACGAAAGAGTCAAACAGAATAGGGGAATCCACAGTCAAGTTCAATGTTGAGAGATTTCCATTTTGTAATGTCTACATGAATAAGCAAGAAATGAGTTGAAGAAGACCAATATTTACCTATGACATGATGTATACTAACAATCTGCACTTTAACCTTCAAATTCTGGCTAGATCTTACACCAATAGGTTTAAGAACCGCTGTTCATTTCAGTCATTTCTGCCAACCAACACTTGCAGCCACCTCTTTCCCACACCCACTGACTCAGACGCTTTTAAATATACCTGAAACAGTTCAGAAATCTCAAGGAATTTTTAGCTCAAAAATGGTTGCAAGGAGGGTTGTTGAATTGTTAGTGTACTCTCTGCCTGATGGTATGACTTTGGGGACATGGAAAGCTTTGTGTCAACCCAGAAATGCCTCCATGTATATTCTCTGATGTCTGACATTCTCGCAGGGGTTGGATAAGGCATTTATTTCATTTGAGCCCAGGTTGAATTCAGAGAACACAACCCATGGGGTGTTTTATAGGGAAGAATGCTTACACTAGGGTAAAAAAGATTAAAAATCTATCCCTTAAAAAAATTTTGTTGAAAGAAAAGGTGGGATAAGAAGGGGATACAGAAGTGAGGAGAGAATAGATGGGTGGGGGAGGAAGAGAGGAGAAAATATAGAACAAGGGGAGAGAGAACAGGAAAGATCAGAGAGAAGGGAGACAGGAAAAAGTGGAGAGAGGGGGCTGGGCAAGCGAGGAGAGAAAGGAGAGGAGAAAAGCCAGGAACAAAGAGAGAGTTGAAGACAAAGGAAAGAACAAAGAAGAAGAAGAAGGCAGGTGGGATATCTCAACAAAGAATAAAAATCCTTGGTATATGCCATTTGCAGAAGGTTAAAGAAAAGCTTTAACTTGGGCCTAACAGATGACGATAGCCATCCATGCTTTAAATAAGCAGTGAGACATTCATGGGGGCTGGAAGGTCCGCCGTCTAGGAGTTAAAATGTTAACAAATAGCTTCACTGCATAGATGTTTCCAAAAGCTACCCTCTCATTATTTCTCCCAGGTGGGGGTTCAAAGAGATTTCAGGGGGCTTCTATTAGTTTGCTGGGCTGCCATAGCAAAGTATCACACAGACTATGGCTAAAACAACAGAAATTACTTTTCTCACAGCTCTGGAGTCTGGAATCCAAAATCAAGGTGCCAGCAGAGTTGGTAGGCTCTGAGGGCCATAGAGGAGGATCTGGCCCAGGCCTCCCCGCTGGCTTGCAGGTAAGTGGCCACTGCCCTGCTGCCTCTTCACCACAATTTCCCCTCCCTCTGTGTCTGCACTCCTCTCGGGCCTCTTCTTATAGAGACACCAGACTTACTGGATCAGAGCCCACCCTCAAGGGCCTGTTATAACTTAATTACCTTTTAAAGAGCTAATCCCCAAATCCTGTCACTGGGGGGTTGAGATTTTAACCTCAACCTAGGGAGTGAATCTTGGGAGGATGCTTTTCATCCCATTAACAGAGGTAAAGGGGGAATCACAATCATCTAGAAAGCAGAACATTTGGCTACATTTACTAGGTCCCAATGTTCTCCCACTCAGAAAGCAACTCTGCAGATGTTATTTATCCCAGGCCCCTAGGTACCTTCAAAGACAGAGCACAGTGGGGCAGCAAGTGCACTGGCTGCAAAGGGGGAGATTTTAGTCTTGGATCCACAGCCTATTATCTGTATGACCTTACATTATTTAACTTCTCAGTCTGAGCAGTGGTTTCTTCCTGGTAAAATAAGGCTATTAATTACCTGCCACAAATCAAGGTTGGCCTAGGCTTTCTTAAATGAGAGAACACCCTTGATAAAAATCTGAAAATGCCCTGAAAAGCTTTTGTATACTGCCAACCTTTGAACAAATGGAAGGGATTATTATAATCATCACTGTGTATTTGATTTTAAGTGATTGCCCATTTAAAATGCTTGGAGATTTAAATACAGTCAGCTTTAAACCAGTCCCCATTCATAATAGACTGGATTTTCTCTGCATATGGCTTTTTCCATGGGGCATGATCATTAACCTTTGGTTCAATATTCATTAGCACATGCCTTTACATTAACTTCTGTCAGTCACACATCTTGCTAGTGCTGTATAACCGAAAGTAATATAAGCCTTTCGTTTGGCAAAATATTAAAGGATAAAACAGATTTAATAAGGATCTCACAGTTGACTTTTTTTTCTTTCTGTGGGAGCCACATTGAAGCCTGAACCAGAAACAATTGGTCCTTATCTTCCTTTCTTTTATTTTTGGTACCTGTGAACCCTAGATACCCTAAAGCCATCACAGGTGATCAAAAAATAACACTGATAATGGGACTCACAAGAAGGTAGCCTCTTGGAAATGGAAGCATTTTAAAGAAGGTTACTCCTGGGTGTAGAATAATCACAGTAATTAAATCAGTGATTCTGGAATAGTGGAATTCCAGGCATGATATGGGAAGACAGGAGAGACAGATGAGAAAGACATTCTAGAAGCCTGTGGATGACCCTTAGGTGGATGACACACTGCTTTCTTCAGTAGGAGCCTTAAAAATATTAGCAAATTATTTAGGTTTTTGTAGTTAACATACTGCCTTAGAAGTTAAAGGTAGTGCTAATTATCATTCCTTTCTTAAAACATGCATCTCCAAAGCTAGATTATAGTTTGCATTTTTTAAGGTAGTGAGGAAATGAAGTAAACTTTCCATTATCCAATGACTTTGTTAATTTGAGTTGTCTTTCAAATAAGATTAGTGATGATAACTTTATTAGTACTAAGGTGACAGAGTAGGTTGAGGTGTCAATAATATATTAGGTGACTGTTTAGAAACCCTAAATAACATATTACATATATTGAATAACATTAATTATATACATTATATATTACATATAAATTATCTTCCATATAGGTCTATTTTAACTTTTCAATAATTTTCTTACATTATTAATATAATTATAAATGTAACATTTTAATATAGTTTATATACACCTTGCATATAGATACATACTTTTTAAAAGATTTTTCACATATCAACATGAATATAATTATTATTCTATGTGTAATTATGTATCATAATATTGTACATTTTTAATATTTCATATCTAATGTAAGTTATAAACATGATTGATATTTGATATATTAGATATAAATATATGCATTATATGAGTACAATATATTATATTAATATATTTCTTTTAAAATAATTAAAATATTGTATGTCTTGATATAGATATTTTACTCTTTTATTTTAAAAATGATATAATAAACTCAAAGTGGACTAAAGACTTCAATATGAGACCCAAAACCATAAAAACCCTGGAAGAGAACAGACAGTAAAATCTCAAACATTTCACATAGCAATATTTTTTTCTGACACATTGCCTCAAGCAAAGGAAACAAAAAAAAAAAACAAATGGAACTACATGAAACTAAAATGTTTTTGTACAGCGAAGGAAACCATCAGCAAAATAAAAAGACAATGCACTGAATGGAAGAACATATTCTCCATTGATGCATCTGATAAAGGGTTAATATCCAAAATTTATAAAGAACTTATAAAACTCAACAGCAAAAAAACACCAATCTAATTAAAAATGAACAAAGGCCCTGAATAGACACTTTTCTGAAGAGGACATATAGGTAACCAGTAGACATATGAAAAAATGCTCAATGTCATTAATCATCAGGGAAATGACAATGAAAACAACAACAAGATGTCACCTCACATCTATCAGAATAGCTATCATCAATAAATCAACAAGCAACAAGTGTTAGCAAGGAAGTGGAGGAAGCGGAACCCTTGTGCACTTTGGTGAGAATGCAGATTGGTGGAAAGCATTATGGAGTTACCTCAAAAAATTAAAAACGGAACTGACTTATGACCCAGCAATTCCACTTCTGGGAATATATCCGAAGAAACCCAAAACATGAATTCAAAAGAACATAAGTACCTGTATTTTCATTGCAGCGTTATTTACAATAGCCAAGATATGGAAGCAGCCCTAGTGTCCATCAGTAAATGAGAGGATAAAAAGTTGTGGTACACTACAAACTGAAATTCTACTCTGCTGTAAAAAAGAAGGAGATCTTACCCTTTGTGATAGCAAGTATATACCTGGAAAGTATTATGCTAAGTGAAATAAGGAAGTCAGAAAGACAAATATCGTATGACTTCACTGATATGTAGAATGTAATGAACAAAATAAAAAACAAAATAGACTCATAGATACAAAGAACAGATTGGCAGCTGTCAGAGGGTGAGGGGGTTAAGGAACTGGATGAAATAGGTAGAAGAATTAAGGGGAAAAAAGCCCAACATCCTCATAATATGGTGAATACCAGAAAGAAAGGGGGTGGGGGAGGTACAAGAAGGTAAAGGGGAAATAAATGGTGATGGAAGGAGACTCAGCTTTGGGTGGTGAACACACAATACACTATACACATGATGTATTATAGAATTGTACACATGAAACCTACATAATTTTATTTAGCAATATCATCCCAATAAATTCAATAAATAAAAATATGTACTATATAGATGTTTCAAAAAACATTAGCAAAGTAAAAGCAAATATGCTCATTTCCTCTAAGACATTCGAGATATTTTCAAAGTTTTTAAAAGCAAGTTTTAGAATAGAATGTGTAAGATCTCATTTCTGTTAAACAATTTGCATAAATAAACATTTATTAAAAATCCATAAATATTCAGATATTGAAGGAAAAAACATTGAATCTAGAATTTTATATCCAGCCAAAACATGTCATTCAAAGGAACTGGCATGATAAAATGACTCTTAAAAACAAACTAAATGAAAAAGCAAAGGAGAAATAAACTCCTAGATACAGAGAACAAATTGATGCTCACCAGATGAGAGGGAGTGAAGGGAGGACTGAAAATGGTAAAAGCAATAAGAAGTAGAAATTTCCAGTTATAGAAATAGTCATGGGGATGTAAAGCATAGGAAATATAGTCAATAACATAATAACTATGTATGGTGTCAGATGGGTGCTAGACTTATTGGGGTGATCACTTTGCAAGATCTATAAATGTCTAATCACTATGTTCTATGCTTGAAACTAATGTATTAATATTATTATTAAGAATAATTAGAAAATAAGATACTACAAAAGAAAATAAAAAGTTAAATTGAAATGATGTGAATATCACTATAAATGAAATATAGTAAACACTGTAATTACATTAATACAGTAAAAATAATACATATAGAGATAATACTCTTTTTTTAGTTCTGTAGATAATGCTACATATATTTTTATCTCAGGGATTTTTTAAATTGTAGTAACTGTTTTTATTAAGTGATGTTCTATGTGTCAGTATGCTAGTGTACACGTCACATGAAACACAGAAAAGTTAGGTACTTGCTGAAAGCCTCATAAATGATAATGGACAATGCCGTATACTTGGATTTCATCTGCAGCAGTTTGACTAAAGAAAACCCGCTCTAGGATATGTTCTACTGCGTAGTGAGTTGTCCGGGGAATGCCTGCTCTGTTCTACTAGCTTGGGAAGGCTACCGCCACTCAACTTCTTTTAGGACACCTTAAATATAACTTAATTTATTCAAAGTTGTAGAGGAATGCTCAGGCTGAGGGTGGGGCTGGGGCTAGGATGGAGAATGTGAGAGGCAGGTTTTGATCATTTCTACCAATAAGAAGAAAAGATGAAGCTCCTGAGCACTGAATGATCCTGATGGGAGAGAGCCTCAGAATAGAATAATAAACACAGAGGATTTCTGTTTAAATCAATTAGATCAGTGCTTCTCAGATACAGTCCTCAGAGCATCAGCATCAGCATTACTTGGTAACTTACAGGAAGGCAAATTCCCATGTACCACATCTGACACATTGAATCAGAAACTCTGGGTGTCATGTCTGGAAGTGTTTAAACAAGCCTTCCAGGTGATCCTGATTCACTTTAAAGTTTGAGAACCACTGAATTTGGGAAAGAAAGGAGACACGAGGTGGTGAGTCTTTGAATTGTTCTAGTGTGTAGGGATAGGCTTTGTTTCCAGGTGTAACCCATTGAGTCAGAGTGAGGACATGCTGGCCAGATGCACAGACATCACCCAACTGACCACTGAGCGGCCTATGACATCCCTGTGTTCCGTAAAAACTGTTTCCAAGCTTAGGTCCCTCTCTTCTTCCCCATCGTCCACTTTACAAACTGCTGCCTTAAAAAACACAATGAAGAACAAGGGGAATAGGTAATATTGTCAGCAATTAAGCCGAAGGAGAAGTTAAAAGCCATCCTTTCCCATAAAGCCATTATGCACTTGCCTCATTTCCTGCTGACTGACCTTCTCTTGGGAATAGGAACCAGGCAATCTTTGAGGCAGGTGCAGTTGTAACAGATGTTACAAAGCCCGACACAGCTCACTGCTTCCCCTGTTTATTGTTAACTTAGTTCCTTCGCAGAAATCACCTTGGTTTCTCATAGATTTGAAATAACTTTTTCCTACTTATAAGACAGTGCATTTCCCAAAGGAGCTATACTTTCTTCTGGTGTTGCAGACAACATCCAGTTGATCTGGACTATCAGAGGACATCAATGTTTGTTTTGCTTCTACTTCCACCTCTTATAAACTGACCTTGACTAGGTACACTCAGCCTCACAAATGTGACATTTTAATTATCTGGAAATAATGTCTTTTATAAGAACCATCCATTAAGCTGATGATTTTCAACTGGTGTGCCACAAGAATTTTTAAAATATGTAATACCTGACTATTTGGTCAGGGGCACTGACCTCTTTTTCCTTAGATTGTCAAATAAAAACATTACAACAGCCAACACAACAATAGCCATCTGGTGTGAATGAATCAAAATTATACCTGTTTGTCAGATCAGCAAAAAATATAAGATATTTTTTGGTATGCCACAGAATTTTAGTAATTAGTTTATATGTGCCATGAGATGAAAAAGGCTAAAAAATCACTGCACTAAGTAGATGTTTTTCCTTTCAATTCTGTATCATGAAGAGACAAAATAAGACGAAATATTTTCAGGAATGTAATTTTTTAGAAGGTACAATAAGATTTGATATGCAGACAAAGATGGCAGAAGAGAATCATTGTTCAGCATGGGCGCTGGAGTCAGCCTGACTCAGTTACCTGATGGCTGTGTAAACTTGAGCAAGCTACTTAACCTCTCTGTTGGGAGAACCAAATTGTTAAATTATAAAACAAAACAAAATTAAAAAAAAAACAAACCCTTACAAGAGTGTCTGAAAAGTATTAAGCACTACATAAGTGGCTGTATCATATTATTACTATTATTGATCTAATACACTGCAAGAAACTGTATAAAAATAATGACCCGATTCCATCCACCATCTTGTATTTCCTAGGGCAGGAAAAGAGGCTAGTCTAGAGAATGAGAAGCTAATTGTTAATAATTCTCCTTCGGATGCAAGAAATAACCTTTCATGCTGCCTAATTAACTCCCTGTTAATTATCTTTTCATACACATTTGTCGTCATTCCTCACCTGGCTTCTCTGACCCTTGAGGGCAAGTGCTCTGTGTTAGTGCTCTTTGTATTGATAGAAACCAGAATATTATGCACAGTAATTTTTATATTGTAGGAGATTTAATTTTCAGAAAGACATTTTCCAGTCAACCAGAAAGAGTAATTACCCCTAAATCCTCACTCATCTTGGTGCATTGAAGTTTTCCTTTTGACTTGGCTGTTTCACAGGACACACCCTTTGTGCTGCGAATGGTGCTTGCTGTCTGCACCGTTTGCTTTGGTGCTGTCATCTTCAAAGAGACTTCCAGGTCAAGCAACCAAGTGATAACATACTTAGGGGCTACTTGGGAGGCACTGTGAAAAATTCTGAGTCCATGACGGCGATTGTTGCTCTCCCTGCTACAAATATTATTGGACTACCAGGCTTAAACATTGTGAAGAGATTATGAAGAGTTGGCGATCCAGTGGGTTAGTGCTAAGGTAATTTGTAAAAAAAATAAAAATAAAAAAGTCATAGTGGGTGGCTGCTGTCAGAAAAGATTTCATGAAATGGTTGGGAACTGAGCTTGATGTTTTATACTCAGGAGCCTGAAGTTCTTCACATAACCTAACACAGCCTTCTTATGTCCACGCTGGTTACAATGGGCACTGAGAAAAAAAATATCATCCAGAAAAGATTTCATGCAATAAAGACCAACTAGAACATATCACATAGTGCTAAATGTCTATGTGATAATTAATAACTAGTTCTTAATTAAATAAACCCAGTGAGTACAAAGAGTTTTGTCACAGCCTCACCAAACCATGAAGCCTCAACAGTACATAGAAGTTCTTTATAAAGGTTTATATTGGGGCTGCTACATTGAAAAATGTAGAGTTGTTCTTTCCCAATGTTGTATGCTCTGTGAAAACAAATATTCTTTTTCTCTAGCATTTTGAATATCAAGCTCTGTGTTAACCAGCTTATCAATAAGAAATGTAAATGTCTGCTGGAAACTGTTGTAATTCTAAACTATGAACTAAAGCTGGGTCCCTGTATTATTTATCATTTTCCACCAGCTCTGCCACATACCAGGCACCTAATATATGTATAGTGAATGCATTGACTTATTTTCAATTTAGATTACTGTTGTATATTTTATTGAATTATATTTTTAAAAGCTAGTAGATCACATATAATTTATATTTTGGGTTTTACTGATAACTTGTATTTCACTATCAATCATAAAAGATAACAAGAATATACAAGAACAACCAACTATATTTAATAACAAAATTCAAGCTATGCAGTCAAAACTATATGATCATCATTATTATTATTATGATTCTACCAGTTTATAGCTTAGGCTACTATTTGAAAAATGCCTGAGTATTTTCTCACCTGTGCTAGGATCTCTGAAAGGCAAGTTCATAAGGCCTTGGTTTCTCTGTTTACTTCAGATACTATTTTTTTTCTCCATTTGCAGTATAAATCTACCAGAAACACAGAATTTGGGCCCACCATTTTGTCTCTGTTGCATGTGTGTATGTGTATGTGTTTTCTGTTTTGAAATGATAATCCAGCATTTCCCATGCCTCTCTTATCAGAAGTCCATGCTGAGCTCAGAGTATAAAAGGTACAGCCATTTGGGCCTCTATCCACCCACAACTGAACTGGACCCTCTAATGATTAAATATAGCATAAAATACAAGGCACTCAGTTAAATTTGAATTTCAGATAAACAGCAAATATTTTAGTCCAAGTATGCCCCATGACATATTTGGGACATACACTATAAAATTATTCATTGTTTATCTGAAATTCAAATTTAACTGACATCTCAGTTTTCTGGGTTCTTTTGTTTGTTTGTTTTCTTCCTTTTTTGTCTTTTTTGTTTCTTTTTAGTAAATCTGGGAATCTTACCAAGAATAGCAATGAAGAATCAGTATTACCAGTAGTTTGTAAGCTAATTCTAATACAACTGGGTCTTATTTTTTTCAAGATTTTTTATTTCTTTATTTATATTTTTAAATCCATACTTCAGACCTAAGTGAAGAGCTATCACATGAGATATATATTTTTCAAAGTTGGGGGTTTGACTAGTTCTCACATAAGTAACACT
This sequence comes from Pteronotus mesoamericanus, assembly GCF_021234165.1. Taxonomy (NCBI): domain Eukaryota; kingdom Metazoa; phylum Chordata; class Mammalia; order Chiroptera; family Mormoopidae; genus Pteronotus; species Pteronotus mesoamericanus. The sequence goes on along the minus strand of NW_026555105.1, from coordinate 26,332,317 downwards.
ACCTTAAACTTATTTATGATTCAAGTGAAGCATTTAAAAGTTTTCCATAAAATGTTTATTTCAAGTGTTTTATTATTTAGTTTTCAATTTACAGAGGTTTTTACTTTCATTCAAAAAATTTTATTTTTATTCAAAAAATTTCCCCACAACTTTATTACTACATAAGTGGTATCATCATCTAGTTTGGCTTGTTTACATGACATTAAACACTAAGCTGAGAAAAGTAGGGTGAAAAATATGCAAAAGGTCTTTTCCACCAATATAAAGTTCTATATTTTCTCCAATGGAAATAACCCGATTCTGAAAGTTTTATCGCATGGACTTAGAATGAGGAAAATTGATAACGTGTTAAAAATTACCCTGAAAGGGGAAAAAAAGCAGAGAAAAAAATGGCCTATTAAGGAGAGTACAGTCAGATCTCAGGGGAGGAATTCTCTAATCCCGGTCGCTTGTAATAGGGAGGCAGGACCCAGAGTGTAAAAATGTCAGGGCAGCACCATGAAATCCCAGAAAGGCCCAGTAGGTGAAAAGAATCAAGACTGTGTGATCTTGTGAGCAGTTGCTGGGAACCCAGGGTCTGGGAAACAGTGCGCATTCCAACACAAATCCCTGATCCCAGGTACCATGGGAACAGCTGATCCTCCACAAACATTTGTTGATATGTGGAAATGAGATGGGTCCTGACTTGCTGTCTGGGCATTATGAGTAAGGTGAAGGGTAACCAAGGGGACCAGACCAACAGCATGGAGCTGCATAAATCCCAGCTGTGAATTCAAAAGGGGTGCCTGGGCATGAATATTCCTTTTGCCCCCAGCTAATGCGTGTACTGACCTCTGCTAAGGAGCTTGGAAATATTTCTCAGTAATTTGGTTCCCATAAATAGAATGTCCTCTTCAGGTGTTACGTGAGGAGGAACTAAAAATAATTAGTGCCAAATGATCCTCAGACCCTCCACCACCTGAAAGAGCTAAAAAAAAAAAAAAAAAAAAAAAAAAAAAAAATAGAGGTGGAGAGAACTAAACTTAGATGTGTTTAAAAAAGTGTTCCCTACTGGGAGAAGCTGGTAGGAAGTTTTCCTGGAAAACTTTCCAATAAATTGGACCATTCAGGCACATTCCTCATTGCTCATTAAAAAAATGTAAAACATAATTATTAAGTTCATTTAGTATGATCTCTAAGTAGCTGCTTGAGTAAAGGTGTTGCAATTTGTTTCACATACTTTACTTTTAATACTATGAAACATTCACTTAAGAAAATAGATACATTCTGTAGCATTTAAAAATGCATGCTTCCAAATCTATAGGGCTTCCCAATTCAGTATCAAACTGAAATTCTGTGAGAGGCAAATTGCTTTTAATTGGCAAGAAAGCCTTGGTTCAGGCAAAAGGGAAAAAAGTATAAACAAGTAATAAAATCAGGCTTCCTGGAGTGTTGAGTTGTGAAACTTTTGATTTCAAAAAATACTGGGTATTTATTAGGAGTTTCACTGATGCCTTCTAAGTGCTCTGTGAAGTACAAACAGAAGACAGAAATGGGACTCTTAATGGAGAAAAGAAAGGAAAAACTGAAGTCCCTTTCATTTTCCCCTATTTTAGGAATGACCAGTGGGTCAGCCAGGACTCCACATCATTTGTCTCAGCCAATTGCTCTAGCTCCAAAATACTTAAGGAAACAGTACTAGGTATTCACAGTATTTCAATGGGCAAAGTTGACCACAGTGATACACAGATCATAAACAACACTGGCATTTGATCCATGTATACCAAATATACCTATTTAAACCATGTATACCATGTTTTTGATCTATGTATGCCTGGATGAAGACTTCAATGATGCCCATCACTGAGTTTGTCTAAGCTCAGACAAATCTTCAGGGCCAAATGTATTTTATTCTCCTTTTATTCTTTCTTGTCCTTTCCAATATCCTACCTGGTCAGATATTTTTATAAGGTCCATGTTTTCTTTCAAATACTAAGAAATCAGAAGTGGGGAATAATACTACAAAATCTACAGAAATAAAAAGGAAAATAAAAAAGTACTATGAAAATTGTGTGCCAAAGAATTGGGTAACTGAGTTGAAATGGGTAAAGTCCTAGAAACATGCCAAGACTGAGTCACAAAGAAATAGAAAATCTGAACAGACCCATAAGTAACAAGGAAATTGAATTAGTAATCAAGAACCACTCAGCAACAACAAAAAGCCCTAGACATGATGGCTTCACTGGTGAACTCTACCAAACATTTATATAAAGAACACATAGACCCAGACAACAGTGTAGTGATAGCCAGAGGGAATGCGAAGTGTGGGCTCCGTCAAGGTGGGCAAAGGGCAGGAAAATGGGGACAGAAAGAGACTTTGTTTGGGCCCATGGGTGCACGATGTACTGTGCAGATGATGTATTATTGAGGTGCACACTTGAAACCTGTATGATTTTGCTAATCAGTGTCACCCCCATAAGTTCAATTAAAAATAAATAAATAAATTGGGAGTTGGGTGGGGGGAAGGACTAACACTGATTCCCCTCAAATGCTTCCAAAAGTTGAACAGGAAGAAGTACTTTCTAATTCATTTTATGAGGCTAGAATTACCCTGATAGTACAGCCACAAAAAGACACTATAAAGAAAACTACAGACCAATTATAAACATCAGTGTGAAAATCCTCATCAGAATACTAGAAGAATGATTGTATCACCATATTAAAGCTATTATACACCGTGGCCATGTGAAATTTATCCCTGGATTATAAGAATAATTCAACATATAAAAATAAATCAATTTAATACACCATATTAATAGGATGAAAGAAAAAAGTCCTAAGATCATCTCAATAGATACAGAAGAAGCAACTGACAAAATTCAAAAAACCCTTTATGATTAACAAAAAGAAAGCTCAACAAACTAGGAGTAGAAAGAAACTACCAAACATAATAAAGGTTATATACAAAAAACATCTAATGTTATACTCAACATTGAAGGACTGAAAAATTTCCTCTAACATAAGGAGAAAGGTATCATGTCTAGTTAACATCATCTCTAGTTAACACAGTCCTGAAAGTACTAGCCAGAACAATTAGACAAGGAAAAGAAACAAAAAGCAACCAAACTGGAAAAGAAGAAGTAAAATTATTTCTCTTCACTGATGATGATTGTCTATGTAAGAAACTACAGAGTCCACAAAAAATCTGTTATAACTAATAAATTCAGCAAGGTAACAGGACACATACCCCCCCAAAAGTTGCATTTTTATATACCAAAAATGAACAACCTGAAGCAGAAACTTAAGAAATCAGTTAATTTACAATGGTATAGAAAAAGAATAAAATACTTAAAATTAGCTTATCAAGGAGGTAAAATACATAGACAGAAAACTACAAAATGTTGCTGGAAAAAATTAAAGAAGATATAAATAAATGAAAAAATATCCTGTGGTCATGGATTGGAAGACAATATTGTTAGAATGTCAATACTACACAAGTAATCTGCAGACTCAGTTCAATCCCTATCTAAAGCCCAATAATATTTTTGTTGCTGAAAGAGAAAAATACATGGTAAAATTCATATGGAATCTCAAGGGATTACACCAATAGCTAAAACAACCTGTAAGAGAAGTAGAAATTTTGAGGACTAACACTTCTTGATTTCAAAATGTACTGTAAAGCTACAGTAACAATACATACATAAGGACAAACGTACAGACTAAAGGAATAGAAGAGAGAGCCCAGAAATAAACCTTTGCATGTATGATCAAATAAAATTTTCAATGAAGGTGCCAAGACCCTTTAATGGGGAAAGGACCATCTTTTCAATAGTGGTATCAGGAAAACAGGATGTCCACATGCAAAAGAATAAAGTTGAAACATATACCATATACAAAACTTAACTCAAAATGGATCAAAGATCTAAAAGTAAGGTCTAAAACTATAAAACTTTTGGAAGAAAAAATAGAGGAAAAGCTTCATTACAAAGGATGCGACAACAATTTCTTGGATATAACACCAAAGCACAGAACCACAAAAGAAAAAAATAGATAAATTGGAATTTCTCAAAATTAAGAACTTGTTTTTTGTATCAAATGACACTATCAACAGGTTAAAAAGGCAAAACACAGAATGGGAGAAAATATTTGCAAATCACTTACCTGATGAGGCATTAATGTTCAAACTCTTAAAACTTAACAACAAAAATGCAAACAGCCAATTGAAAAGAATGGGCAAAGGACTTGAATAGATATTTCCCCAAAGAAAATATACAGATAGCCAATGGACACACAAAAAAGATGCTTCACATCACTAATAATTTGAGAAATGCAGATCAAAATCATAATGGGATACTAATTCATAGACACTAGGAAGGCTATTATAAATAATGAAGCAAAATCCCACATAAAAACAGAAAACAAGTGTTGACATGGATATGAAAAGATTGGAACCTTTGTGCATTCTCGGTAGGAATGTAAAATCATACAGCCACCATAGAAACAGTATGGCAGTTTTTCAAAAAAATTAAACATAGAAGTACCATTTGAGTCCGCAATTCCATTTCTGGGTATATGCAGATAACAGGGACTAAATCAAATAAGTGTTTGCAACAGCATTATTCATAAGAGACCCAAAGTGGCATCTATGTTAATGTCTATCAATGGATGAAAGGATAAACAAAATGCACTATATACACTCGAAGGAATATTACTGAACCTTAACAAGGAAGAAAATTCTGACACATGCTACAATACAGATCCAACTTAGCTAGATACAGAAGGACAGATATTAGATGATTCCACTTATTTTACTTTAGGTAGTCAAATTTACAGAGACAGTAAGTAAATAGAGGCGACCCGGAAACTGACAGGAGGGGAGAGTGAGGCATTACTGTGTAATGGGTACTGAATCTCAGTTTAAGATGATACAAAATTTTGAAGATGGATAGTGGTACGGGTTGTACAACAGTGTGAATGTACTTAATGTCACCTACCTGTACTCTTAAAAATTATTAAAATGGTAAATTTTATGTTCTGTGTATTTTACTACAATATTTAAAAGTCCTAATAAATAAGTGAGCAGATTATGAATTATCTTCTGACACAGAAGCCACCAGTTAACATAGGTGGGCAGACACATAGTCATCTAACTGTGGTGATATGAAATTGTACTTAAAAAAAAAATCTTTCACACATAGGGAAACAACAAATAATACAGGAATTGTGGGAACTGGGAAGGAAGTGGAAGGAAACTGCAAAGGAATGTCCAGTGGGGAGGTAAAGTTAGAAAACTGTTTGGGACCAGTTTCTGAAAAGCCTTGAATGCCATGCTAAGAATTATGGACTTAATCCTTCAGGCAATGAAAAGCTGCCAGGTCTTTTAGCTCAAGAATGTCTTGACCAGACAAATATCAGGAATAAAACTCTTAAGAAAACATGGAACATGGAGTTAAACAGAATGCAGGAAACCAATTATGCAGTAAGGGAAAGGGAAGTATAAATTTATGAGTGAGCAATTAAATGTATTTATGGAAATTGATTTTCTCAAAATAACTCTAGTGAGTTAAATCTTTCCTTTCTGGTATTTTTTAAAACATGGAGAATAAAATACCCACAAGTCTGAGGTTTAAGCTTTAAGCATAATATTCATTCATCACTGCCACTCACAGGGCATGGCCATCCCTAATGTTAAGGTATGACTAATAACACTATGATTTCACCCCATTAACACCCACTCTGGTCTGAGCAGAGGAGATCCAGAAAGAAGACAAGGACACCTGCTCTTACCCCAAATGAAAGATATTCTTATGATGATCTTTGATTTTGTGCCAATAAATTATAAGAAAAATGAAAACACATAAACATATCTATACATGTAACATTTAGAATACATCCCTAAATCTTTTTTGTAAAATACAATCTTGGGTCCATGATGATTATATTACATGGGAAACAGGATACTCAAGAAAAGAGCAGGCTTAAATCTCATGAAATATTCTTGAAGATCCTCTTAATTTTCACTTCTCAAGCTCACAGGCTAAGTGTCTCAGTAGGTGCTTACTGCAGATTTTTCCTTATTAAATCTGGAAAGACTTGTTTTTCTTGAGATGATGGGCTGACACATGTAAGAGGAGGCTTTGAGCATTAGAGCATCATGAACACGTTGGTTGGTCTATGATGTCCTAAGTACTCTCTTGCAGTTAAGGGCAGCCCTGAGTCATACAAGGCTGATTGACAGTCATCTACTCCTATGGCTTTTTCCTGACAGATGTCATCTCTCAGCAGGGAGGAGTGGCTCCTTGCTATACTTCTATAGCTCTGCATAGGAGCTTGGCAGCTTCCATCATCTTCCTCAAGACCTTGACCAATTCTGACCAGAGACAGGTGACAACTTACCTGGTTTTGAGAGGGTGCATGCTGCTGCTCTGCCAGTGAGGAAACCAGATCATCAACAAACCCATGATGCATCCAGCCTCAATGAGCTCACATGATCAGATCACAGTTTTATCACATGTACCCTTTCTTTCTCAGTCATTTTCCACGTCTTCTTTATGTATGCTGAATGGGGTTATCCAAAAAGGAAATAATAAATAATAATAATTAAATGATATAAAATAAAAAGTGTTCTAATATGTGAGCATCCTGATGTTATGCAAGCCCCATAGAATTCAAAATAAGAACAGTAACATCTAGAATTTAAAAACAAATGGGACTTATTAGCAACAATCAAGCAGATTGTGAAGTAAAAATACCATCATAGGCAGAGTGGGGAGCACCTATGTCTAAAATATCTGATATTGTCTGAATCTCAAAAACCTTATGTTGAGTGAAAAAAGCCTCATTTTTATGAAATTCTGGGATACATCTATGGTTAAAAATATCAGAAGAGCAATTGTTCTTAGAAAACTTATTGGGATGATAATAATGTTCTTTGTCATGATAGAAGCGTGGGATACTCAATTGTTTGCATTTATCAGCAACTGCAAAATTCAGCAAAAGACACTTAGATCTCCATTCCATTTCATTGCATATGAATCCTATCTCAAAAGAAATATTGAAAGCTTGCTAAAGTGTTTAGGGGAAAGTATCCTGACATCTGCATAAAGCTCTTTACTTTGAAAGGCACAAATAATATGAATTAATGAAAGGGTGAAGAGCTAGATAAATGGTTACTCAAGAAAGCAATATAACAAAGTGATATTGGTAGGACCTAGGTGGTGGACATGCAGGAGTTTACTATAAAATTCATTTAACTTAGCTGTATGTCTGAAAATCTTTATATAAAAGTTAGAGAAAAAGATATTGTCATTTACTTTATTTTTCAACAAATAGAGATCTGTTTGTTGGACCATCTCTTTTTATAATGCCAGTGCTTCTGGAAAAGTTAAGGACATTAAAATCATTGATACATTTATATCAATTTCTTCTATGATTTTTCTCCTAATTAATAGTGGACTTTAGAATAGAAACATTGTTATTGATAGTGATGGTTAACCACTGTGTTCAGGCGACATGGATCTTAGGCAAGGTCGAAAAAGGATGTCAGCTCTAGAGGACAGAGGGTACATAAAGCAAGGTGGAAAGATGTCATTAATCAATTTTACCCATTTTTAAATTTGCCTTAATTTGGTCCTAATCATGGAAAGAAGGAAAGGAAGAAAGGGAGCGAAGGGGGGGTCAATGAAGGTTTGTTTATAAATTAAAGAAGGAAGGAATTATTGCATTGACTTTCAATTTCAAGAAAAAATTAGTAGAAATATAGTAAATATTAGAAATATAGTAAATATATAGTAAATATAGTAAATAATATAGTAAATATTAGAAAAAATAGTAAAAATATTTTATATTGTTGAAGAGTGACCAGGTGAATGAATGATAAATGGATCTAGGACTTAAACAGGAGATATCTACTAAAACACTGGGTTTTCAGAATAAAACTTATACATTCACAACCAGTTATCTTCTATTCTCATAAAAAAGAATCTTTCATTTGTTAAGCTAAACTTGCCATTTGTGCCCTTAAGAGCTGCAAACCCTAATGTCTCCAGCAAGGCAATTTAGTTGACTTGTGTAGGCAGTAAGCCTGTTGATGACAAGAGATGATTAAAGACTGCATTGTAACCAAGCATGACCCTTGTTAATTTATAGTCCATTGAAACACACAGAACAAAAACACAACCTATGATAGTCCTGGTCCTCCACGTCTCACTCTCAGTGTGAAGCATTTGCTTTGTGACTTCCTCTTCATGCTTCCAAATTCTCATTCTTCATTTGTTGATCCTTTTCCATGAAATGGACCCTTAGCTCAGTTATCTTAAAACAAGAATTTTTTTTTAAAAAAAACTCCTTGATTCTTTGCCCTCTAAGTGTCTGAAAAAGTAGCTTTTACTCTGTTCCTAGGTCCTTACCACACCTACTGTCTCCTAACTCTTTGGAGCCTGGCTTCTAGTCTCACTTCTGTACCTATACTTTCTCAGTGTTGTTTAAATCTGTGCCATCCAATTCAATAGCCACGAGCCACAGGGAGTTAGTGGGTACTTGAAGGGCAGTCCATTGGAATTGAGAGGTGCTGTGAATATAAAATACTTGCAGGATTTCAAAGATAGTACAAAATCAAGAATGTGAAATATAAATTTTATATTGATTACATGTTTAACAATAATATTTTTGATACACAGGATAAATAAACTATATTTTTAAACTTTATCTGTTTCTTTTGCTCTAGTTACTAGAAAACTTAAAATTACATGTAGGTTTCATGTACTAGACAATGACGGTATAGAAAAGGTCTTTTCTCAGCCATGTTTTTGATTCTTCCAGCGGGCTTTGATACAGTTAATGGTCCTCCACCTCCCATCTCTTTCTTAAAATTCTCTCCTGTTTTCTTGATTGCTGCAAAAACCTAATCCTGCCTTCTTTCTCATCTTCTTATCTTCTTTTGAATTAAAGTGGCCTATAAGTGGCAGTCAGAACCCTACAGCCTGCAGAGCTGAAACACATGTTGTGCTATATTACTGGTCATGTTGAAATTAACCCACACCTAAGGAAAGGGGAGAGAAAGCACTCAAGAAAAGTGTTACAGGTAAATCTATTGCATAAAGACAGGCAGGTAAAGGTGAAGTGTGGGAGAAAATATTAAAAATGGTTTCTGTATTTCACACATACCTCTTTCCTCCACCTCACAGACAGTCCACGGGGCTCACCCATCTTGGTGAAATGTCTCCCCTTTCCACCTGCCAAACTGTCTATGATTCTATTATCTCTTCCACAAAGCCTTTCCTCTTTCCTCCACACACAGCATGGAAGAATTTGCTCCAGTTCTCATCTGAAGAAAACATTTTCTAGCACTGAGCACTTTAAAGGGTGTGTGTGTGTGTGTGTGTGTGTGTGTGTGTGTGTCTTACCTAATGAACCAAAAGTTCTTAGACAGCAAGCACCAAATCTCATTAACAGCCCCCAGGAGATGAGTAATCAAGAAGGCCAGTCAAGAGGAAGGTCACTTGCGGGAAGACCAAAGAGAAAAGCAAATTATTTTCCCTCTCCACGTTCTACTTTTTATCTCTCTCTGTCTCTCTAAATGCACATACACACTTATATGTATGTATGTATCTATCTATCTATGTAGGACTACATAGATAAATAGACAAATAGATAGATAGATAGATAGATAGATAGATAGATAGATAGATAGACAGATAGATAGATAGATACTTTAAGACAAGGACTAGGAGGTTATGGGTGAGGTACCTTAGGAGAAGAATTTAAGGAGGTATCTTCAGGGTGTACAAAGGGATCTAGTCCAATACCTCTGTAAACCTCTATTTGTACCTATCGCTCTCTGTCAGCTCTACCATTTACTAGATACATGTACCCCTAAACAAGGCATTTAACCTCTCTATATCCTCATAGGAAGAGTAATAGTACCTACTTCATTGTGTTGTAAGGATTAAGTGAATTATTGCATGTAAAGTACCAAAAACATTGCCTAACAATATTCTCAGTACATTTCACTATTATTAATGATCATTATTATAGTAACATTAAATATGAGTTACTTAAACTAACAAAATTGTAAGTTGAAGCACCTGGAATTAGGTGGTCCAAAATTATCCTAGTTTAGAAGTACAGTTGTCACGTGAATGTGTTCCTGCCACTTCTGTCCTTGCAGCAGCAACAATTAGATTACGCACTTATGCAGTTTTTGAATACAAAAAAAATTAGTTCAAAAAATAAAATTTTCTTCTTTGTAGATGGTAAAATCAAGCTGGAAAATTCTAATTAGTCCCATCTGTACTTATTCCTGCTAATATTTGTAATATATGCTATAGATTTTTTTAAAAACAGTGATCCACTATTACAGGACCTCACAAGTGCTTAAGTGCTGAACTTTAATTTTAAATCTTGTGCTTTTTCATGAGTGTGGGAAGAATTGGACAGAGAAATGCACTTTCAACTGGGTGGAGGGCAGTGGGGTCCACTGACTTTATTTTCACTATTAAAACTTGTATAAAAATAACATTATTATGACACAGTGAAACCCTCTACAATATGTCGAAATGACTAAGAAAAGAAAATAAAAGGAGGAAAACTTTAAGTGGGTTTGATTTTGAAAGCCAAATATTTTTAGAAAAATGTAATGAAACCTGCTTATAACTTTCTTAGTTTCAACATTTCCCTACATCAAATGTTTATCTTTCAAAGGCTTGGTTTAGAGCGCACACACACACACACACACACACACACACACGGTATTTCTTTTTAACATTTCCCTTTCCTGATCCTAGGTAGAATATTATAAGAAATAGGCCCTAACATTAAAACAAACACATAAATAAACTACCAATGGGAAAAATAGCACCTCATTTCTTAAAGGACTTAACCAAAATTGGGCTTCCCTGGGGTCTGCTTTGCCCTAGTAGAGCTGTTCCAGCAGGAAATGGCATATATTGGGAACTTCAAAGTATTGCAGCACTAACTCTGTGGATTGCTGTTGTTGGGCCCTAGAAAACACTGTTTAGGAAATGAAATTTCCCATATCCCCTGCAGACTCCTAGAATATTCTCCATAGAATATTCTCCATAAACCATCAAAGGTGCTGTGGGCAAAGTGCTGTATATTGTCTGATAGCTCTGGTTTTTGGTACTCCAAGAGCTGAGCTTCCCCAAATCATGAATGAGCACCTATAGGCACCTATATTTTTAAGTCTACCTATAGCTTAAAATAAATACAAACTAGTGAAAGCCGAGGCATTCAAGATGTGTTCACTTGAAAATAGCAACAACACCCACCAATTAATACTGGCTCATTCCAGACAATGAGCTGAAAGGACACCTGGCACTTGGGTGTAGGGTGTTATAGCAGCAGTGGTAACAAAGCCAGGAAATGTGTAATTAACGTCTATGACTTTCCCAAATACTCACCATTTTCACGTAAGCTATGTCCCAGATAATCAGCAGATGGCGCTGTTCCCTGAGGCTCAGAACTTGTCTGAGTAGCCTCTCTCAATACTGAACTTCAGAAGGCATACAGGTAGAGTGTCAGATGCATTAAATCCCCTTCGCCAAATGCTAAAAAAAAAAAAAAAAAAAAAAAAAAGGTAGAAAAACAACCCAGGTTTTATTTGCCATTAAGAATTCATCAGGCAATTTTGTTAACGGAAAGAGGAGAAGTCCTGATAACTCTGCTATGGAAAACTTACCATGTATCTGTTAAAACTAACTTCCTCTTTTGACCTGTTTTTAATATTGTTTCCAAATATAAATTTTGCTTTGCAGCCAGGCTGTTCTTCATATAGCTTGGTGCTACTGGCAGTGAGAAGGCAAACCAAACACAATCTCCAGGGAGGGCTGAGATGAGTAGGTTTCTGGTGTAACACTCATGTGGAGGATGACTTTTGATTCAGTACTGACACTTTTTGCTAATGAAAGCATAGATCCCTGAGAGCTTTCAACCACCTATTTCAGAACATGAGGCAGGATATGATCTGACTTTCCACAAGAACCACTTGGGAGAGTATTTTAAAGTGACAGATTTCCAGGCCTTACCTCAAACCTGCTGCATCCAAAACTCTTGGGATATGACTCTGGAACCTGTATTTTTTTTTAAAAATCTCAAGTCAATTCTAACACAGCTGGGCCATTATTTGACAATGAGAACTTCTAAACAATAAAATCAGTTCTAACAATATAATGGAGAATCTTACAACTTTTTAAGAAAACCTTTCAAGAAGCATGAAACAATTAGCTTTCAGAGACTCAAAGGACAGCACTGGCTCTTGAAAACTTGTTTCTATGAGTTTAAATGTTCGTGACAAAAAAGCCATTTAATTAAATAAACTCAAGAAAGTCATTCACTTTCATGAGAGATATCTATGAATAAAAAGCTCTAGTGCTGAACTATTCTATCCTATGGAGTTATTGAGCTTTCCATTGAATATTTGCTGATCATCTACTATAGAAATGGCATTCTAACTATGAGATCAAGGAGCACACCTAGTGCAGATTCGACTGGAGAAGCTAAGCAACATTATAAACAAGAAGCTATAATGTAGGCCATATGTAATTGAATGTAAGGAAGAAACATAATAAGGGGACTGAGAGATTGAAAAAAATATGCATTCTGACGTAGGGCAATTTTGGTTTCTTCCTTAGCAGAAGTGACATAATTTCAGTAAGAAATTATGAGTGGGATGCCATTTGCTAAAAAAAATAATGTCCATTTATTTTGAATGGGCACCTTTCCTGGGAAGATCTATCAAAAATAGCTTCTGGAACACTGAGAATTTTAGGTAAGCCTTTCTTAATGGTGTGGTCAGCTTTTCCATTCTCTCTGGTCCTCCAGTCCTAACCTACTGTCATACCTGTAAAGCTTCTTTTAAGAAGAAGGCCAAAGCTTAAACTCCTGAGTTTGCTGTAGACTCCTGGTTTTGTAAAGACCTGAGATTTTGCTCTCAGATTAGGGGGAGCCACAAGGATAGGCCACCCTAAATCCATGAGTGATTTAACAAAATAGGTCTTGCACATGTAACTGTCAGTTACAGACACTGTGCTAAGTTAGAAAACACAAGGGGCGAAAGACAAATACCATATGATCTCACCTATAAGTGGAACCTAACCAACAATGCAAAGAAGCAAGGAAAATATGACCAGCAACACTGAAAGGAAAAGAAATCAACAGAGACAAGAGGGAAGCGGGGGGCAGGGAAAGGGAAGGGAAGGGGAATGTCAAGGAACATATAGCAAGGACTCATGGACAAAACCAAAGGGGAAGAGCTGAGGGAGGGAAGGTGGGAGGGGGCAAGGGAAAGAGGTGGGGGGAAGGCAGAGACAAATGTATTTAAAAAGTAAATAAATTAATTAAAAAAAAAAAACACTCCTTTCTTTTCTAAAGCCTTTCTTACCTTTGATGTTTTTCCTATTCTTTATACTGTTGTGAAGTGCATCTTTTTTTTTACCTTTCAAAAATAAGCCCAGTATATTATAGCTTGAAGTTGCTTGGAGAACGTGTCCTTCTAGATTATGAAATACTTAAGACTAAGTGTTATTTGGGTCTCCACTCCAACACAATCAGTGGAACAAAGCTAAATGAGAATATCAACTCCCGTTAGTGAAGTTGTTTCGCATGAAGTTGGGGGTTAAAATTTTTGAAACCTCTGCTAGGGTTGTCCAACATTTGGCATTTCTGCACCACACTGGAAGAAGAGTTTTCTTGGGCCACACATGAAATACATTGTGACGCATAATCACTAAATAATCTCATAATGGTTTAAGTAAACTTACAGTTTTGTGTTGGGTCACATTCATAGCCATGTTGAGCTGTATGTGGCCTGTGGCCCACAGGTTGGATGCCCCAGGAACAACTTAGTAAATTCATGGATGATGGTGGGAACCAGGTTTCATGGGAGTGGGAGGTTACATACAAGCGGAAGGAAGGAGAGGCTAGCATGACCCATGCATTACTGGATTAAACTTGGATACATTTGCTCTTTTTTCTCAGTTTTCATTTTTGTTGTTTTATTCCATTTGCTCCAAGGACAAAATCAGTAGTAATAGGAATCACAAACATTATTTTGATTGGCTTAGAAGCTTATCAATAAAACCAGAAAAAAAGAAAATTTTACAGTTTTTTACAAAAAAATTTTTACAAAGAAAGTACTCATGTAGTTTCACTGGCATGATAGCAAGTGGAAATTATATAAATACAATAAGTGTTAACATTTAAAACAGTCCTTATAATCTGCTCATTTCTAGACATTTCTGGGACTCTTATGCCAACCCTTCATACATCACTGCTGATTTGCTTTGACACATATGAGCTTGTGTTTAGCTTAATATAGGTATATATGGATATTCATATAAATATTTATAAAAGTATGTATATATACATGGGTTAATATACACACATATTTTTTTTTGATTTGTCAGCTGAAAAAACCTAGAAACAATCACATCTCAGAAGCAACAAGCACATCCAGCACCTAAGTATCAGTGTCTAATGTTGCTTTCTAATAAGAGTAACCAAGGGTTCCTTGCAGAGATGCCTGATTATGACAGAGGGAGAGTATACAGGCATGAGCCTGGAGCATCTTGTAGTGATGGAAAGTAAGGAAGTGCTTATAAAAATAAACAAATAACAAAAACTACCCAAACATGGAGAATGCCAAAAAGGCATCGGCATTATCTGAGCAAGCTCTCAATGGCCAATGCTAGAACAATTTGAACAAAATAAAAACAAAGCATTGAATTACAATACAAAATGTAAAATATCCACGAGTCCATACTGATCTAAATAAAGAAAATAGAATAGGCAAATTTTAGTGCAAAGAAATTCCAAATAACTAACACAGATAATATGTCATCAAGTATTCAATAATAGTATTGTGTCATATATAAATAAAGGGCATCAAACAAGTTACATAAGCATAATGACCATATGGTACATGATTATAGGTTTAAATATCTTGATATCATGGATACTATCGTTCCATATAAATTCATTTATTTATTTATTTTAAAACTGTGTTCATTTTTGCATAAACTATAGTATAATATATAGTTATATACTACATATTTTATAATATATATTATATATAGCAACTATATACAAATATAGTTACTATTTCTCCTACATTCCTATGTTTCAAATGCTGAAAACAGTAGATTTAATCCATTTCCAATGAATGAAATTGAGTATCTATAGAAAGAGTTAATTATAGGAATATAACAACTAAAGAAGGGTAAAGACAAAACCTACTAGAAATTAAAAAACTTAAGCGATCAACTTGAAAACACAGTGGATACAAAGAGCTCTAGGAAGTTGAGAAAGGGCAATTTCAGATTGTGTAAATAAGAGAACAATATATGGCAAGAGGAAACCATAGGACAAAAGGAGACTGACAACTGATGAAGAGAAAATGTGATATATTCATGCAATGGGATATTGTTTTGCAATAAAACGAGTGAAGTGTTGTACTTATTGTACCTGTTACAACATGAATGAAGCCTAAAAACATTATGTTAAGTGAAAGAAGACTACATATTGAATTATTACATTTGTATTAAATGTACATAATAAGAAAATCTAGATATACCTACATAAATCCCCTATTGATGGGATGGAAATTGGACAGGGGTGACTGCTAATACGGAAGTGCTGTTGTATTGATTGTGGTGATGGTATACAACTCTGAACATACTAAAAACCATTGAACCATATTCTCTAAAGGGGTAAGTTTTGTGGCATGTAAGTTACATGTTATATAATTTACAAATTAAAAATAAAGGAGATTTGCAAGACAGTTTAGAGTTTTATTTAAAGAGATCGTAAATATTGGGTCAAAGACTTTTCACTTTAGAGACTGAGTAGAAGGAAGAGTGGCATATGCAGGTATAGATTTTAGAAAGATTATTTTGTCTGTGGTATATTGCATGAAATAGAGGCAGAGTAATAGGACACTTACTATAATGAAGCTCAATGCAACCAGAACTGGGATGGTTGGGACAGGAAAGTGGGAGTCATATAATGGCATCAGGAAGTAAAACTGACAAGATTGTGGGGTAAAGAAGAAGAAAGGAGGGATACAGAGAGGAAGAGGTGAGGGAGAGAGAGGGAGAGAGAGAGAAAATGGTTTAAAGAGTCAAGTTTGAGTGCTGAATGGTGATGTTATACCACAAGATAAATGGCAAGGATGGGTGGGGGAATGGGGTGAAAAATGTAAGAAATTGTTCTTTTCAGCTTTGGAGTTTAGGATATTATGAATATATTCATGTCAAGATGTCCAAGTAGCTATCGAAACTTGCTCCATGCAGGTGAAGGAAGATAAAAAAGTTTAAGATTATGCCAGAAAACTAAAAGAGATTGAAGACTTTCAGAGAGTCCCTCTATTTGTGGTTGTTGGAGATGTGCCAAAAAGAGAATATTGACAAAGAAAGTTTAATAAAAGGAGGAAAATAGGAGAAATATTTTCTAAAGGAAGTGAGGTTCAAGAAAGAAGGAGAAGTCATCAACAGAGTCAAGAAGAATGTTCTATAAAGCTGCTGGTGAATTAGTTGGGAGCAAATTTAAAAACATTCTGCAGATGAAGGTAAAATTTCAAGAAGTAATAGAAAAGGGGATAAACTATGAGTGTTGTTTGTTCTTTGAGGAATGGATGTTTTACATAGGAGCACACACACAAAAAAATGAAGCAAAGGAAACATAACACTGTAACAATAGAAAAGACTATTTGGGATCAGTGGAAAACATATTTAGGTTCTCAAATATCTTTTCATTCATTTCTATCTTTCCTCATTTTGCTACCATGGATTTTTTACACATAAATTTCATCCAAATCCCCCTTGTACCAATCTGCACCATCCACTGTATTGGATTTTAGAAGAAAAATTGTTTTCATTTTTAACAGTGTTCTTTTTATTACACTAAAATGTCTAAATTAAGCTGCAAAGCATTCGATTATTTATCCAAATGTTTTTTACTGAGCGCCTGCTATATGGTAAGTGCAGGACTGGCTACTGGGGTTACAATGAGCAAAAGCTGATGTAGACTCTTCAACATGTAGATAGCAAGCTAATACTGATATAAGCATTCATCGAATATAAAAATAAATGTAAAATTACCATGGCAAGTGCTATTTCTCATATTATAGATTATAGTGAATAGTTTTTCTTTATTCTTCCTTATCCAATGTTACAATACATTCTATTTCTATACTAGTCCTGTATAGCTCTCGGAGAATGGTGCTATGCATCATTGAATTCTCATATTATTCAGGTACAACTTTAAAATCTTGCATGATTCATCAACTATCATGGAAGTATAAAGATTTAATTATTTTATTTATTTATTTTTTTAGAGAGTGGGGAAGGGAGGAAGAAAGAGAGGGAGAGAAACATCAATATGACAGAGAAATATTGATCAGTTTTCTCTCCTCAGGACCGAATGTGTAACCCGGCATGTGCCCTGACTGGGAATCAAATTGGTGACCTTTCACTTTGCAGGATGATGTCCAACCAACTAAACCACGCTGGTTGGGGCAGAGCTGGAAGGATTTAAAGTATGGCCTTAAGTCAGGTTATCTACCTCATAGAATTTTATCATCTTGTTTCTTCATATGTCTAAATATTAAGGAAAAATCTAGGTGATCTATCTGAGGCCTTTTTAAAGGCAAATACAACAGGAAAAATGTGATATATAGAGGGAAGAAATTTCTTATGTTTTCTTGGCATTGCCATTTTCCTGGAATGTTCTTTGGAAATACAACATTATTAAAATGCACATTGCTTATGGAAAGTATTAGACTAATACATCCAGATCCTTAAGACAGGCTTTATTTAAAAAATTAAATCAGAAATCTAAAGAAGCAAACAAAAGCCTAAAGTCTCCTTTTTCTTTGGAAATGTTTTGAAAGGCATTTCTAATTCTTATCAATATGGGAGGCTGCAGGTCATGGACTTAATCAATTGGGGACATGATTAAAATCAAGAAGGTCAGAACTTGAAGTAAGTAGCAGAGGTTGGATTAGGTTTGAAGGATGCACGTAGGTGTTGAAATTCAAGTCAGCAGAGATGAGTCTAAATTACAGGGACAGAGTTCAGTTGCTAAGAGCCACGCTCACACATGGAAACTTGTCAGCAAAGCCCAGGAAAAATATCTGCACAGCTGGCATCACACTCTGGAAAAGGTGCTGTATACTGTCCATCAGTATCCGGTACTTGCATGACGTCAACTCTGATATCTATGCAATTGACTCCCCATCTTTAACTACAGCCATTATTAACTCTTGATCTCAAGATTTATGTTCCTGTCTTCATCTAGCTGTCCTTCTAACCTCCAGCTCAACAGCTTCCTCATTTTCTCTGTCAAGTCTGCTTTTATCCCAAGGTCCTCAAGCTAATTGCACCATCTCCCAAGTCATTCAAGTGTGGCACTTCAGCTCTCTGACTCCTCTGGCTCCCGTGGCCACATTCAGTAGCCAGATCCCCTTCATCCTACTTTCATTTTAACCCTGAAATTCATACCCTCTTTTCTATAAGCCTGGATGTTGTTGAGGTCATAACACCTCTCACCTAGACTGATGTAATTGTCTCTTAATTGATTAGCCTATCTCGCTGTTAGCTTTATCCTATTCACTTTATCCTATTGTAAATTTATTCTTGATAAAAGGTTATAATTATTCATATACCCGAAGAAAACTCTAAACTAGCAGCTTAGCATTCAGTAATATTCATCCTTTGGCCTCAATGGCTTTTCAAAAATTGTCTTTTAACCCTTCTCCAGTTCATGTACTCAATCTTGCTTACTTGCTATGTTAAGTTCTACTTTTTCTTATCATGGTAACTTTTTTTATGGCCATCACCTCTATTTGGAGTGCCTTCCATCCAATGAATTTCTCTATGCCAAAACCCTACCTATATTCAATTCTATTTTTATAAAGCTATCCAAAGCATGGAAGTTAAGCTGAATGACCCCCTCTTTTCACCATACTCTCATAGCCCTTAATGTCTCTTTTTTAAAAAATGATTTTGGTATGTGTCTTAAATCTCCATCCTGAATTTCACTCTTCTCAAGGTTCCAATTAGTTGTTACTCAATTCAGAAAGATGCAAAGCATTGTTTCAGTGTGTCACAGAAGACTGGTCATTGATATTTCTGAACGAGTGAATACTTTTCATATTCAAAGACCAAAATCTGTAGGAGCTACACAGCATGCTGAAGGTCACACAGCTGTGAGAGGAGCGCCTTCCTTCCAAGTCCCCTGACTTCTCCCTGGTGGCTTTTGCCTTACACCAGCTGCCTCAAGTTGACCCACAGGTCTCAACACACCCCAAGGGTCTGTTTTTACTTTTCAACCAATCAGTAAACGTGCTTTCCTTCAAACATTGGTGGAAAACACAAATCCATGTCCTTTTTCTGTTTCACCTAATGATGTTTTCTGCCCTCTAGGATCTCAGTTCCACTGAACACAACAGTACGGCTATGTTTTCCTTGGATGCTCACATGAAATTGAGCTGAACTCCTCCTAACCCCTTGAATCTTGGACCTCGGGTTGCAAGTCACTTGGGTTTCCCAGTTGCCTCACAAGTACTTTCTGGTTTCAACCCGGTTGGAAATATTGAGACAAGAGTCTCTCTCAGAGTGTAGTGTTTGATCACTTTTACTTTTTTGAGTTGGAGGGAAGCAAAGACTCTAAAAACAAATAAACAACAGTTAATCAAGCTTTTGATCCTCCTCAAAAGTTTGAACTCCGTTCCAGTTTGAGGCAAAAATTTAGGTCAGCTCTCATTTTATTTATTTGTTTCAAATTTTTCAAGGGAGCCCTTCACCTAGGACGCCCCAGGGCACAAACACAGTAACACACACAAGCACACATACTCACACACAATTACCATGTTATTTTAAAATTCATCCACCTCTCCATAGAAGCACTGCTATTTCCAAACAGCTAAAAATAACAATAACAATCATAACAAAGCAACTCCAAAACCAACCACATTTTATCAGCTCATCATTCAGTGGGACATGCCCCTGTTGCTTTTGCGGTAGAGTTTGAGTGCTGATGCTAAAAATTTCCCCTACCCTCAAATATCCCCCACATAACCCCACCGTCCTAATCAAAACACCCACCATTAGAGATGTAGCCCCTCTGAAAGGAAGCATTTAAGCAGAATCCTTTAATGTCCTAGGAGGGGTATCATTAAGCCACTGACACCTCATTGTGAATTAGTTTATAGGAGATTAATGAATGAGTCATTCTTAAAACCTGAAGGAACTCCCCACAAATTTAGACACTTGCTCACTATCCCTCAAACCCTTCCTTCTATAACCCTGCATGTTCCACGTTTACTCACGGCTATTTACTTATTGAGAGTGCCAACCCCTGCAATACCTGGAATTTGTTTAACAATTTAAGGCTTAGCTCAAAGTTCACTTCTTCCAAAGTATCACGATGGAATGCCTAGTTTTCCATGTGCCAAGTCATTACACTGCATTGCTTGATTATTTTTTTGGTGACTGTGTACAGGGGTGAGTATGGGATAAATATATATCATATATCCTATCCACCCAATTAACAGAGTTCTGTGAGTTCTGCAAGGGTAAGAGCTCCACCATATGCATATTTACAAGCACAGTTTATGTATTTAATGGCTAACAAGAGATGCTGAATGGAAGACATTATTTCTCATGACTACTTCGGACACAATCAAGGTGAAATGGGGTGGTATTTTGGAGCCATTTTTTGAGGTTCCAGTGGAATAACTAAGTGCAAGTAATCAGTAAGAGGCTCAGGGTCAATGTGTAGCTTATCCTGAGTCACATTTGGATATAAATGAGAGAATGAAATGCAAGGCTCCAGAAGAGAGGTATATGTGGGTATGTTTTGAGACCACAGGAGCAATAATAAACAATGCAGAACAAAAAAGTAAATGTTCTTCCACAGGTACAACAAAAAGAGAACAAACTACATAGAAGCAGCTAAGTGAGTGGTTGGGAAAGGTCAGAAAGTTAATGGTAGTCTATATCAGGTTTCTCGAAAAGAGAGCACGTTAGTGCTTAGAATGCAGTATAAGGTATGTCTAGGGGCCAAGGGAAGAAAAGTAAAATTTCTGGAATAGCTTCCAAAGGCATAGGAAAGGAAGTTGTCTATGGAGAAATGAATTATGGTATGCAGTTTTGAGGGCTCCACTTGGCCAGGCACATACACATTTGAAGCAGTACCCACAGGGCTGTATTAAAGGGTGAAGAGGTAACATTTGCCATGGTAATTAATTTAACCTGGTCCAACCCAATTTTTGTGTGTATAAGAGGTAAGGGAATACTAAATGCCCTGACTTCTTTTTTCATCAAACAGAATTACAACTCTTTGAAATAAATCATCATTTATCTCTCTATATGAGTTGTATATTTAGGAGATCTTAAGAGATCTTTAGATATCCTCTCCACTCCCTTCTTAATGGTAAGGCAGGTGAGAATATGATGCCACATAAAGAAACAAGAAGTTTAAAATTGGAAGACTTGTACTATGCTGTCGGAGAATGGAGATCCAACTAGAAGTAGTTGTAATATGTATTACTAAAGGGGAGTATACTAAAGATTGTGCCATACAGAATTATATGGTTGCAAAATTTGAAGACTAAAAGAGATTTAATAGGTCCTCAAGCCAGTAGGACCCAACCAAGATGCCTGAATATTAGAATCTCACAGGAATCCAGGAATCATTAAGATAAAAATGCCATGCTAACTCCTCACCCCCAGAAATGTTGATTTACTTAATTCATTGTGGTACCATTGTGGTAAAAAGTATTTTTCTCGGTGATACTAATGTTCAATCAGAGTTGGGAACCTATCCCAATTCCTTCTTAATCTGAATAAGGAAACTTAAATCCAAAGATATCAGTGATTTGTCCCTTTGGGCATAGCTGTTGCCAGGGAAAGGAAAGAAAACTCTCTGTTTAATACAGAGTTTTGAAAGACGGCATATAAGCCATGTTTCTTGAAATGTGACTGCTCTCTTCAGAAGTTGTTTTTAAAATCACATGTTAACCAACAATAAGATCTACCTATATCAATGGCCATAATGCAAATTATTACCAAGACCAAATGCTGGTGAGATTGTGGAGCAATAAGAACTCCCACTCATTGCTGGTGAGAATGCAAAATGGTGCAACCACTTTGCACCAATTTAGTAGTTTCTTATAAAACTAAACAAACTCATACCATACCAGCCAGCAACCACACTCCTTGGTATTTACCCAACTGATATGAACAATTATGTCGACACAAATATATGCATATAAATGTTTATAGCAGCTTTATGCATAACTGTGAAAACTTAGAAACAACCAGTATGTCCTACAGTGGGTGAATGGATAAATAAACTGTGGTACATCCAGACAATGGAATGGTATTCAGCACTAAAAAGAAATGAGCTATCAAGCCACAGAAAGACATGGGAGAAACATAAAAACATAAATAAGCAAAGGAAGCCAATATGAAAGGTTTCATACTGTATAATTCCAACTATGTGACATTCAGGAAAAGGTAAAACCATGAGACAGTAAAAACATTAGTGGTTTCCAGGGTTTGAGGAAAGGGATGAAAAGGAAGAGCACAGAGGATTTTTAAGGGAGTGAGAAAAGTCTATGAACTATAATAGTACGTACATGTACTTAGAATATGCACCACCAAGAATGGGACCTAATGTAAACTATGGATTTTGGGTGATAATGACACTTCAATGAAGGCTCATCAGTTGTAACAAATGTTGATGCTCTGGTGAGGGATGTTGATAGAGGGGGAGGCTGCTTGTGTTTGTGCATGTGTGTGTGTGTGTGTGTGTGTGTGGTGGGGGGTATGAGGTATACAGGAAATCTCTTTACCTTCCATTCAGTTTGGCTGTGAAACTCATACCGATCTAAAAAAAAAAGTCTATTTTTAAAAATCATATGGTAATTAAAAGTCCTAGTCCCAGAGGCAGTAGCCTATAGGGGATCTGAAAGACATGCAAGTCTGCTCACTACCAGTCACCCTCCCTCCTGGACTCTCCCAGGGCTCCCTCCTCTCTCTGTGGATGAGACTGTTTCCCAGGGACTAAGTGTGGGAAGTTCCACAAGTGCTTAAGGAGAGAACGGGATGAGCTTTTCCTTCAACCATCAAGAGAAGCAGTGGCTGTGGAGTGCTCGATCAGAACTGGACCAAACGGACAGTGCTTTTCCAACTTTAGAACACGTCAGAAACAGAAATTACCATTAAGACCAATCATAATGGTTGCCATAGCTAGGCAGACCAAACTTGTTGTTAATTGCTGAGGGAGGGAGAAAAGGAGATACAATAGGAACTCTACAAAGGAAAATAAGTGTGTGCTAAACATGAAATGCTTTTCATGCCAAACTGTTGCCTGAAACCAAGCCACCATTTACGTAGACTGCTAGTGGATAGCCCAGTTGCTGTCACATGAGTCATACTTTCCTTCCATATCCAAACTTTAATAACGCAGCCACAGAAAACTACCTGGAATCTGGGCTGAGTTGTGGTCTTTCTCCTATATGGTAATAGGTGGTTAGGAAAAAATAAAAAGGCACATTACTCCAAAGCACGGACTTTTAAAAATATATCTATTCCAACCCTGGAAATTGAAGAAACAGATCAGTAACAGAGACCTCCCAAAGATAGTGATGACCAACTCTACTTTAAATAAACCTCTTTGAACCACAGTGTGTTAGTGGCAATCAGAGATGGATTTGTCATGAAGCTAATGAAGCTCAAGTTCAGGACCCTTCACCTACACAAACCCTTTCAAGGCTCAACAATGTCCTTGCAAGATGGTATGTGTGTGTGGGGTGGGGTGGGGTGGCGGTAAAAGTAAGATTTTAGCCAAAATTGCCAACTACTATATGTTTCCACTCCCAGCTCTCCTTTATCACACTTCCTTGTCATGTTGGGTGGCATTGGGATGCCACAGGGATTTGGGGGATGGGGTTCAGTGGGAGCTTAGTTGAAGGATAATTTACTTTGGGAATAGTAAGATAAATACATGTCTTCACAGTTACTTTCAAGTACTGTTAATATGTGGCTGGAATTCTGGTGCAAGAATCATTCCAGGAACATTGGTTGCTGCCCCAAGCTGTGGGGCCAGAGGTCACATTCTGATATGACTCTGTCCCATGGCTTCAGCACTAAGCATAGGTAGATAGTGGAGATCATGGATAGTGAAAGAGAAATAAGGTTTGAAATGTATGCAGTCAGATGCTGGTCTGTGGAGGATTCTCCCAACATTCTGTTGTGTAAAACTGTAAGTAGAATATAAATACAGGGGAAAAAGGATTTTAGAGATATACCTGACAGTTAAATATAAAAATGTTATCCTATTTCCTCTATATACTTCTCTGTATATTTTGTGATGCTAATGGCATTTATCAGCTTTTAAAAAATGAGTATATATTTTTTCTTTCTGCAGCATAGCGATAGCATGGATGGAATTCGAGAGCATTATGCTTAGTGAAATAAGTCAGGGGGCGAAAGACAAATACCATGTGATCTCACATATAAGTGGAACCTAACCAACAAAACAAAGATGCAAGGAAAATAAGACCAGCAACACTGAAAGGAAAAGAAACCAACAGAGACAAGAGGGAAAGAGGAAAGGATGGAAGGGGGGAAAGGAAGGGAAGGGGGCAAGTCAAGGAACATATAGCAAGGACTCATGGACAAAACCAAAGTGGGGAAGGATTGAGGGAGGAAGAAAGGGGAGGGGAGCAGGGGAAAGTGGAGGGGGGAAGGCGGAGACAAATATATTTGAAAAAATAAATTAATTAAAAAAAACAATTCAGTACACTTGTGGCTATGCAAAAATATCATTGTTGATTGCATTATCTTTAAAATACCCCTATGTGATACTTATTTTGTGTGCCTTCCTTTGGCTAGAAAAGATCACTTTTTATTAATAGAAAACCTTGAATGAATATGAGGTCTTTATCTCATTGTTGCCAAGTGTGGCTTTTGTTAAAGCTTGAAGAGTGAGAAAATGGATAACTTAGTCAGCCACTAGGGGAAAAAATAGCTTAAATTTGTGACTTTCCATAAGATTAATATAACATTGGGAAAACTAGCCAGGCATTTCCTTGTCCATAGTATTCTTTAGTAAATGCACAAGATAAGTTCATCAGAGCTAATTTCATCCTTGCTTCATATATTAATAAAATTTGTTTTATGTGAAAAAAAGAATATATTTTTGTTATTTATTTTTTTATTTCTAAACAGATTCACTTTAATATTCTTTCAATTGATCTTGATTTTTTTTTATCCTTTTGGAGCAGAATTTCTTTATTTAATTTTTTCATTGTATAATAGTTGACATTCAAAAGTATGTAAAATGTATATTATGGAACATAAAATTAGGGTTTTACAAATTTGTTTTACACAATGTGACGTGCATGTTATAAATACTGTGGGTAGGTTCACAGCACTAGGCTTCTGGTCTTGTCTCTACCTCCTCACACTTTTTGTTTGTTTGTTTTGTGGAAATTCAATTAGCATAAGATTCAGTTTTTCCTTCTGTAGCATCCTCACCCCACCTTACTCCATGGGAGATGTTTTTATGGTCAAGTAAGGTAAAAAATATATTTAAAAGATAACAGTACAAACTACTTTGGGCAAAATAGGGTTTTCTTTTAACCTGTGTCTCTTTTTTTCTTTAACTGTCTTGGAAAAGGGTCTTTTGCAAATTAAACATTCTATTCCAAGAGGCAGTCACATTAATTAACAAGATAAAATTTGGGGGCCTAATAGGTAGTCCAGTCATTAGATTCTGAAAGACCTACTTTTATTTCCTTAGAGGACCATAAAGACAGAATACGGGCCCCATAAGGTAGATGCAGGAACAATGCCGCCTGTGGTCATGACCTCACAATATTCCACCAGGTGGAGCCAGAGATTGAAGAGATGGCTCTAAAAGGAAGAAAAAGGAAGACCACTACCCATCTAAGGATGGCTCTATTTGGACTCAAAAACAACTTGGGAGCTTTGTGTGCATTCATGTTCACCACACAGACTGTGTTTGCTTTCTGGTTATGGATGATATTTGCAGGTTCTTTCAATTAGTGCAGGGCAGAAAGAAAGTGATACATTATAAAGACAATTAATTGGGAGAGCATTTCATAAACTATAAAATAATCTACAGCCCTGGTTGGTGTGGCTCAGTTGGTTGGAGCATTGACCCATAACTGAAGGGTTGTGGGTTTAATTCCTGGTCAGGGCACATATGTAGGTTGTGGATTTGTTCCCTGGTTGGGGCGGGTATGGGAGGCAACCAATGGATGCTTCTCTTTTGAATCAATGTTTCTCTCTCTCCCTTCCTCTCACTCTAAAAGCAATGAAAAATAATGTCCCCATGTGAGAATATTAAAAAAAACTCTACAATTATAGCTTACTGTTACTCTTGATAATATCCATCACTTACAGGGCATAAACCAATAGGACATGACAATTCAGAGAAAAAGATATAACTCTTATTTTTATAAAGTTCATATTCCATGTGGGCTTATAAAATATGTCTATGGAACCCAAATAATCACCTTAGGGTCTCATTTGCAGAAACATAAGATATTAATCAAGTGTAATTTAAAAGCATTTGTGCCCCTATTAAATGGTGTACGTTTTACCACTTACAACAGCACTTATGAAAACAAAGTCCAACTTATCCTTTTCCACAGGTCTTATCTCTCAGGAGCTCTGCTGCTTCTTTTTCTCAATGTTTTTCAATCAGTCTTTGAATTTTCCTCTTGATACTCTTGCTCCAGTAGGAGTATGTGTGGTACTCATGCTGGGACCCTCTAGGATGGCCAGAAATTTATTGGTGACCTCAGTCCATTCTTTAATGCATTGAGAAGGAAGTTCAGAATGTCTTTTAAGTCTAGTTTTTCACTCTCATTATTTCCTCTACCCTCTACCCTCAAAAGACAGTCAGTGAATAAAACGCTCATCTATTGAATTCCTAGAATGTTTCAGTTCTTTTTCAAAAGAACCTTCATAAAACTGCTTTCATTATTAATCTGCTTTCATTTCTTTTACTCTTACTTCAGTATCAAAATCAAAAATTTTACCAACTAATTTTTGTGAGATATTTACTATAGACAGACAGAAGCCTGGTAAGAATTCTGACATGGGAAGTGAACATTTGGAAAAAGTTATTGAAGTAGGAGTTTACAGTGGCTCATCCACATCTAGATTGAGTCCCCCAGTAGATAACCCCCAGGGGCTCTGGAGGCTTCTAGAGCAGTGTGATTATATGAGTATTATCACCTCAATATCTAACAGAGAACAAAACTCACTGTATGATTCTTTTTAAGACATCAAGTGTGGAGCAGATAATTTCTAGATGTTTCATCAAATCTCCTTTTCCATGTCCAATAAAGAGACAAATACCCAAATAATTAAACAATTGTCCTGGAAACTATGTGTAGCTTAATTCAGGCAGATTTAGAATGTGAAGATTTTAAGGTAGTCAAATCAAAATACAAAAAAAAAAAACCCATAAAACACCTCTTTTTGAGCTAAGCTTGTCCAAGGGCTTTGGGAAAATCAGCATAGCCAGTTATTTGATTTGAAAGTCACTTGCTTTCTTAGATTGTGCTTTGAATGACCCATATTTATTTTTATGGACTGTAGGCTAAAGCACCCCCATCCCTTGACTTTCTCCATAAACAAGAATTTTAGCATCCTAAAGAAAATGCTTCTAAATGGCAATTACCTTCATGTTCCTTTAGCTGGGAATACATTAATCAGTTATAAGATAGTGAGTAATAAAAATGGGATGTTTTAAAAATTTAGGATGAACCTGGATTGCAGCATGTCTGTATTGATCCCTCTCCCTCTGTTGTTTGAACAGCGTGAGCTACTTCAGCAAAATGACTGGTAGAGCATTTTCTCCAGACGACCCCAGTCTTCAGTCTTACCGAGCTGTGGCCATGGCATTCTAGATAACATGGGTCATGAATTATGTAATTGAAGAGTTCACCAGATTCCCCCCTTCTTCTGTACTGTATTTCTTTTATCCCCAGTCCTACTACCTAAATTCCTGAAATCTGATATTTAGCAAAAAATATCTCACTGTAGGTAAAGTTAAGGAATAAACAGATAAATAAAAGTACAGCCCCTTATATTATATTTCAGGTGACATAAAAAACAATTTTTAGAAAATGAACAAGGTACTCTTACTCTTCTAGAAAGAGACTCTTCTTTTATCCACTGTAAGAAGGCATTTCTCTCTTCTTTCCAGGAGGCACAAAAGGTAAACTCTTTTCCCTACCTCTTTCACCCCTATTCTGCTGAGTGACCAACTCTCCTGTTCAGCTAAAAGGATGTCCCCATTTGTAGCATGTCAATGTAGCAAATGCTGAGATGCTTACACAAGTGAAAACTTGGATTGGAATAATTACAAACCACCATCTTCTTTTGAATCCCAGGGGAAATAACTTGGCATAAATTAAAAACAGGCTGGGAAGTGACTTGTAAGCTAAATTTATTTTTGCCCTCCTTTCCAAATACCTCTGTCTAAATCTCTCTGTATCAATATATGTATAAAATTTGTATCTATACCTGTATATACACATATATATATCCTATATACATACATAAAATGTATGTATCAAGCACATACACATATATGTATGTATACAAGTATGTATTTGTGTGTGTGTGTGTGTATAAAATCCTCACCAAAAACAAGTTTTCCTCTTTTCAGAAATTTTCTTTGGCCTTTCTTATGATTTTCTGATCCAGAATTATGTAAATAAATTATATCACACAAGGCAATATGTTCAAGGAGTTACTACATTAAGTAAGCAAACGTCATTTGAAGAAACCCACAAAAACAAAGTCCCTCATTCAGGTTCCTTTGAAACATGTTTATTCTTGGGAACTCATTCACTCTGCAAACCTTCTTACCTTTAAACTGCTTCCAAGCTCAAAGAGCCCCGGAAGGAATTCATATGCCTGAAGCTATACCACCCTGAGAGATCTCCTTAAGTTTTACAGTCGTCAGGTGGGAGTGCGGGGGTGCAGGCAGGAGACCTGCCTGCAGCACACCTGCAGGAGAGGAGTTAGGGAGTGGCGCCAGTGACTCAGGCCTGCATCAGGCGTTTAAACTCAGGATCTGAAGGCTGTAGCTCATTTTAAAAAAATAATAAAATGAAACAAAAAAGCCTTTGGAATAGTGTCACTGAGAACAGGGATGTTAACCCTCTTATCTGGCCTGACCTGATTCTGGGAATATTAACAATCTACCTGCCTCGATTTCACTCAGTTGAGCTGAACACGGATCCCTGTTCACTGCCAGTCCCAGGCCAAGCTGTGATTCCTCCCAGGCCCATTAGCAGCTCTGCTCCCTCCAGAAACAAATGGCTCATCCATTAAGGCTCCCTTGCTGCCTTGCAAATGGGAGTGCAAGCCTGGTTGGTTTCGTGGGTCACATCCAATTCTTTTCCCTATATAAGTAGATATATGTGGGAAAGGCAGGCCATTTCTCCGGGAATATTAACAGTGTTTGGCTTTTCATGAAAATCCAGCCATTTTGATTTTAATGTATTTGCAGTATAGTTAGATGACATGGTTTACTTTGCAGGACAAAACCACCATTTAGTTCATTGAAGAGTATTGTGAAGTCTACTTTCCATTGAAACTAATACTATTCTGGTGACAGCAGGTATAATCTATTTTAGAAATATGGCACCAGGAGTCTCCCAATCTCTACTTAGACAATGACAAATCTCTTGTCATGAGAAGGGTAAATAAGAGCAAACCCTCAGGATTGCCTCCTTCTACCTCCTCATCCTCCTACAGTAAAATGACCAAATGCCCTGCCTCAGATATCCCGGGAAACATGTCTACAATAGACAGGAGTGATGGGGTTATATTGAGTATGCATCTACAATCAAAGACTTTGATGTACAAGAAATGCCAATTAAAAAAAAAGTCTTTAAAATCACTTAATTCTTACTCTGAGTCTTTATCTGGTCCAGCTGTGGAAAATATACCTTAGCCATTAATGGGGAACCCTTCCTCTCACCTAGTGTCACCCAAGAACCCAAGAGGCTTGTGTGCTATCTAGAAATCGGAAGCCAGATATGTCTGCATCAGTCTATCACTATCAATAATGACATCTTGCTAGGATATCCAGATAAAATGCAGGGCCACCAGCTAATTTTGAATTTCAGATAAATAATGAATAAGTTTTTTAACATAAATATGTCACAAATACTTCATGGGCATATTTCTATTCAAAATCAATGACTTGAAACTCAAATTTGAATGTCCTATATTTGTATTTTCTAAATCTTAAAACCCTACTTCTCATTCAAATCCTGTGATAACTGTTGGCTCCAAACGCTGAAAGCAATTTTACCCCAAACTTAGGTTTTGGAAATTCTGAGAGACACAACATGTGCTTCTGTTCTAGTCTCATGGTTACAACATAGAACACACTTTTTTTTTTCTTAGCTTCTTGACTGGTCACCTCATATCCATGTCACTTGTGTACAAGTCTTCAAGGTTTCTGAAAAACCAAAGATTAGAACATGGGTAGTCTAAAAATAAACTCTACTTTTAACTCTATCATATAAACCTCTACTAAGGCAAAGGAGTGTTTGACAATTGGGAGAGAGTAAAGAGAAAATAAGAGAGATGCCCATAACACAAATTAATATATCAATAAAGCTTTCTGGCAAATAGCAGTTTTTAAAAAGATGCCCTATCTAATAAATATGAACATCTTTCTTTTTCACAAAGCACACATCACAATTTGGTGAAAATTACCACACTCTTGATTAAACCACTGTGAAGTCACTATACTTGCCAGAGTGTTGAAGCTAATAGGGTGATTGAACTTGCCTTGTACTGAATAAATAATTTTTTCCATTTGTGCAGCCTAGTTTTCTCTCAATTGACCTTGAAGGAAGTTATCAAAGTTTATTTGATTCAAGTTAAAAAAATAAACAAAACAGAACCATGCAAAAAAAAAAATTCATGGGTGGTAGTCTGTCTTAGTTGTAAAGAACATTTGGATTGAGAGTTGAAAAATCTGGGTTGGACAAGTTGGTGAATCTCTGATCATGGGATCTGGTTATCTAAACCTAAGTAGATTCACCAAGTTTATAGAGATATAAGGGGGTAGTTTATTATAATGGTATTGGGCTAATTTATAAGCACTCTAATTATTCACCACTCCATGATGGGTGGAAAGACTGTGTTTCCCTATAGAAAAACCAAGAATGATCTTCACAAGTGTGAGAAATAATACTTTGCAATTTCAAGACTTCAGGAGACTCTCATCTGTCTATCTGAAATAGCAGCAATTAATTCTTCATGACTTGCTCTGAGTGTATTTCAAATTCTTGAATGAGAAAGCAAGAAGAAAGTACAAAGCCTTATTGTTTATTGTCCTAATTCCTGCCAAAATAGTTTGCCTAAAAAATCTTCCTTCCTCACGAAAGGCCTGATATGCAGCTGTTTCTAGAGCAGGAACCTGGTCTACTTTCTTCTGATGAGTGGGAAAATATAAGGTCACAGGAAAGGACTGGGGATGGGGGAGATATTTCCAGTATCTTGACACTGCTGGTTAGAAAGCTCAGATTAACAAATGATGGCATTCTCTCTCCCTCCTCTCCCCCTACTTCTTTTTTATTTTTATTTTTTTAAATAACTATTTACTCGGAATTTAATCAGAGAAACAGGATATCCTAGGACCAGTGAAAATACATACAAAGCTCATATAGATATTTTAAGATGTCAGAATCTAAGGAAACTATGTGCTTTTTAATTAGAACATATTTAGATGCTTTGACAAGTCTCAGAAGAATAACATATGAGGCATTCCAGGTTTATCCAGCAGTCAAGGTCAGTGTTTCCAGCCTTCGAAGTTGCTGATTTACATGCATTGTGATGGGCTCAGCTGGACTTACAGACAACTTTAGAGTCACAGGCCCAGGTCTACTGCATTTAAAGGGTGTGATAGAGCAGCACTGTTCATCCTTGTCTGCCTATTGGAATCATTCAGGAGGCTGCATCCCAGGCCAATTAAACCAGAACTTCTGGGGGTGGCACCCAGACACCATTGTTTTTTAAAGTCCCCGGATGTGAGGTTAAGAATTAATGAGTTTTAAAGCATTCACAAATTGATTCATAATAGAAAGATCCCTAAATGCATTATGAATACTTAACTAGGATAAGGCCTGTGGGGGTTTAAGGGAGTGACTCAAAAGAAGGGAGATGACACACAACCTCAGAGTTCTGGGATCAAATAAAGTTCCCAAGGGAGACTGTCCTGTAAGCTTCTAGAAAGGGTGGCTGAGACCCTAAATTTTAATCCCCATTCTACCATTGACCAGATTATACAACCCCTTAAAATTTAGTTTTCTCACTTGATTAATAAGAGGATGAATTTTTATCAGTGCCTTTCAACCATGGTTGCTCATTAGAGTCACTTAGGGTGTTTTGTACACATGCCCAGGCTATCTATACTCTGGACTAATGAAATAAGAGTGCCTTGGACTGGAATATTTTTAAAATATTTCTCATGTAGGGCTGCCATGTAAAAGGGCGGATTCTAAGGTAATTGTGAATTTCAGATGAATGAATAAATTTTTTAAAAATGAATATATTCTAAATACTTGTATGGGACATGCAGAAACTAAAAAAACTGCTTGTTATTTGTCTGAAATTTAAATTACTTGGGTATCCTATATTTTTTACACCAAATCTGGGGATGCTACAGATGTGATTACAATATGCAGCCAGACCTGCTGGGCTCCTCACTGCTCAGAGAGTGGTGTCCAGATCAGCACCATCAGCTTCACCTAGGAGCTTGTTAGAAATGCAGATGCTTGGGGCTCACCCCATACCTACTGCGTCAAAAATTTTGATAAAATCCTCAAGTATTCATGTTCTCATTAGTAAAGTTTGAAAAGCACTGACTTAAATGATCTACCACGAAGTTTCCAAGAATCTCCCAACCATCTCAGCCAAAATCAGCAAGTCTAGAGGTTGCTGCACAAATCAAAATGTGTCCCCAAGTTCTTGGAAGATTTAGGAATGGTTTGGTTACATTTCTGTGAAGAAAACTGGTTACTTCTGTTTCTTACCCCAACTCTAAGCTAAAATGTCCTTACTCTTTTGTTGAGAGCCATGGGCTAAGTTAATGTTAGACCTCTACTCACTACTTTGCCTCCCCATGCCTGTTTTCCTCTCCAAAGAGGCAGATCCTGGATTTTGACCCAGGTCTTGCTCTAGTCAGGAGAACACAAAGCTGGGCTGACTTCATCGGCCTGCCAACAATCCAAAAATGGTGACTCATACCTTGTCTGTCTTTGCAAGTATACTCCTGCATGCAGGCCAGACTCTCCTTACCTCAGCTCACTAACTGAGCCTTTGCTGACACTGAGGACCTCTGGTTCTTCACACATACATGCATCTTTGTCTCTGTCTCTGTGTCTCATTTTATCACCTGTCATCTATGTATCTACCATCTATCTATCTATCAGCTACCTATCCATTTTTGTTGATGCTCTTAAAATTGCTTGCTTTCAACTCCTCCAAATTTAAAAGTATATTTCAGAATCTCTAAAAGATACCCTAAGCCTAACTTTATTATGCTCTTAGCCTTAACTTACCAAACATAATAAGTGACCCACTCTGATCTCAAGGCAAATCCAATTATAAAAATAAACACAAAGTATTTTGCAATATTCGCACTGTGAATCTGTCTGAAACATGTGGCTCCAACATCAGTTTTGTTTTTCCTGAAATATACCCATCTCTTCTTCTGATTTCAAGGGTTATGATAAAAGCCTAAGAGTACATCAACTTACTATTAATTTAATCTTCATGCTTCCAAATAATGTACATTAAACTCATGAAAGCATTGTTTTGCAAGAGATGTTTGCTGTACAAGAAGGTACCTTCCTTCTACCTCCAAATTTCTTTAAGGGTAATTAAGACTTCAATATAAAAGCAAGCTGTTTAATTTGAAAGTTGGTACTGTAAAAATCAAAAGCATTCCAAATACATGATGTTCTTCAGGACTCAGGTAATTGTGAATTTCAGATGAATGAAGAATAAATTTTTCAGAATCTTATTTCTGGAAATGTCCTTAAAGGACTTTCATTTTACAGTTAAATTTTTTTTTATTAAAATAAAATCAGAAATGAAAGAGGGAAAGTAACAACTGATGCCAAAGAAATACAAAGGATTGTAAGAAAGTATTACAAACAACTATATGACAACACATTGTACAGTCTGGAAGAAATAGATATATTCCTAGAAACATACATTCTTCCAAAATTGAATCAGGAAGAATCAGAGAATCTGCTTAGACAGATTACAACTAGTGAAATTGAAGCAGTAATCAAAAAACTCCCAACAAACAAAAGCCCTGGCTTCACAGGTGAATTTTACCAAACATTCAAAGAGAGTTAACGCTTATCCTCATCAAAATATCCAAAAAGATTCAAGAGGAGGGAAGATTCCGAAGCTCATTTTATGAGACCAGCATTATCTTAATTCCAAAACCAGATAAAGACACAAAAAAGAAGGCAAATTACAAGTCAATATCTCTGATAAACATAGATGCTAAAATCCTCAACAAAATACTAGCAAACCAGATGCAGCAATACAGTAAAAAGATCATATACCATGAACAATTGGGATTTATTCCTGGAATGCAAAGTTGGTACAACATTTGCAAATCAATAAATGTGATTCACCACAAAAACAAAATGAGGGAAAAACCCCGCATGATCATATCAATAGATACAGAAAAAGCATTTGATAAAATCCAGCACCCATTTATGATAAAAACTCTTAGCAAAGTACAAATAGTGGGAACATACCTAAACATAATAAAGGTCATATGTGACAAACCCACAGCATTTCCCTTAATGGGAACAGGAACAAGATAGTGATGTCTGCTTTCACCACTCTTATTCAGTGTAATACCGGAAGTCCTAGCTACAGCAATCAGAAAAGAAGAAACAAAAAGCATCCAAATCATAAAGAAAGAAGTAAAACTATCATTATTTGCAGATGACATGATACTATATATAGAGAACCCTAAAGATCCCACCAAAAAAATACTAGAACTGATAAATGATAAGTAAAGCAGCAGGATATAGAATAAGTATGTAGAAATCAGTTTCATGTATTTAAAAAAATTTTTTCAGGTTTGATTTTTTTTAAATTTTATTTTAATTTATTTTTTTCAAATACATTTGTCTCTGCCTCTCCCCACCACCACTTTCCCTTGCCCTCTTCCTTCTTCCCTCCCTCAGCTCTTCACCTTTGGTTTTGTCCATGAGTCCTTGCTATATGTTCCTTGACTTTCCCCTTCCCTTCCTTTTCCCTGCCCCCTCCCCTTCCCTCTTGTCTCTGTTGATTTCTTTTCCTTTCAGTGTTGCTGGTCTTATTTTCCTTGCATCTTTGTATTGTTGGTTAGGTTCCGCTTATAGGTGAGATCATATGGTATTTGTCTTTCGTCCCCTGGCTTATTTTGCTTAGCATAATGCTCTCCAGTTCCATCCATGCTGTCGTGAAGTTTAGTAGTTCTTTTTTTCTTTCTGCTGCATAGTATTCCATTGTGTATATGTACCATGACTTTTTGATCCAATCATCTCCTGATGGGCATTTAGGTTGCTTCCCACACTTGGCTATTGTAAATTGTGCT
This sequence comes from Pteronotus mesoamericanus, assembly GCF_021234165.1. NCBI lineage: Eukaryota > Metazoa > Chordata > Mammalia > Chiroptera > Mormoopidae > Pteronotus > Pteronotus mesoamericanus. Next base: position 26,296,635 of record NW_026555105.1, on the reverse strand, counting down.
ACTATGAACATTGGGGTGCATAGGTTCATTGGTATTGGCATTTTGGTGTTCTTAGGGTATAGTCCCAGCAGGGGAATCACTGGATCAAAAGGCAGTTCCATTTTCAGCTTTTTGAGGAAATTCCACACTGCTTTCTACAGTGGCTGCACCAGTCTGCATTCCCACCAACAGTGGACTAGGGTTCCCTTTTCTCCACAGCCTCACCAGCACCTGCTGTTTGTTGATCTGTTTATGATGGCCATTCTGACTGGTGTGAGGTGGTACCTCATGGTGGTTTTGATCTGCATTTCTCTGATGGCTAGTGATGCTGAGCATCCTTTCAAATGCCTCTGGGTCCTCTGTATCTCCTCCTTGGAAAAGCGTCTGCCCAGGTCCTTTGCCCATTTTTTGATTGGATCGTTTGTCTTCTTGGAGTGGAGTCGAGTGAGTTCTTTATATATCTTGGAGATCAAATCTCTATCCGATGTATCATTAGCGAATATATTTTCCCATAGGGTTGGCTCCCTTTTCATTTTGCTGCTGTTTTCTTTAGCCGTGCAGAAGCTTCTTATTTTGATGAGGTCCCACTTGTTTATTCTTTCCTTTATGTCCCTTGCTTTAGGAGACATATCAGTGAAAAAATTGCTGCATGGGATATCTGAGAGTTTCTTGCCAATGTTCTCCTCTAGGACTTCTTTGTTGTTGCAACTTATATTTAAGTCTTTTATCCATCTTGAGTTTATTTTTGTGTATGGTGTCAGCTGATGATCCAATTTCAATTTTTTGCATGTAGCCGCCAACACCATTTGTTGAAGAGGCTATTATGGCTCCATTTTATGCTTCTGCCCCCTTTGTCAAATATTAGATGCCCATAGAGACCTGGGCTTATTTCTGGGCTTTCTATTCTGTTCCACTGGTCTATGGGTCTGTTTGTGTGCCAGTACCAGATTGTTTTGAGTATAATGGCTTTGTAGTAGAGTTTAATGTCCGGTATTGTGATCCCTCCTACTTTGTGTTTCTTTCTCAAAATTGCTGAGGCTATTCGGGGTCCTTTATGGTTCCATATAAATTTTTGAAATGTCTGTTCTATTTCTGTGAAATATGTCATTGGTATCTTAATAGGGATTGTGTTGAATCTATAAATTGCTTTGGGTAGTATGGACATTTTGATGATATGAATTCTTCCAATCCATGAGCACAGTATATGCTTTCATTTATTTGTGTCTTCCTTAATTTCTTTTTTCAATGTTGTATAGTTTTCTGCGTACAGGTCTTTTATGTCTTTGGTTAAATTTATGCCTAGGTACTTTATTTTTCTTCTTGCAGTTTCATTTTTAAACACCAAAAATGGACTATCAGAAAGGAAAACTCAGCAAAGAATCTCATTCATGATTGCCTTAAAAAAAATACCAAGGAATAAATTTAACCAAAGAAGTAAAAGACCTGTACTTGAAAAATTATAAGACACTGAAGAAAGAAATTGAAGAAGATACAATATATGGAAGCACATACCATGTTCATGCATAGGAAAAATTAACATCATTAAAATGTCCATATTACCCAAAGTAATTTGTATATTCAGTACGATTCCTATCAAGATATTTTTGGTATATTCCAGAGAACTATAACAAATAATCCAAAAATATATATGGAACCACAAAAGACCCCAAATAGCCATAGCAATTTTGAGAAATAAAACCAAAGTTGGAGAACTCATGCCAACTGATATCAAACTACACACACAATAAGGCCACAGTCATCAAAACATCATAGTCCTGGTATAAAAACAGACATATAGGTCTCTGGAATTAAATAGAGAGCCCAGAAATAAACCCACATTTTTTGGGCCAATTAATATTTGACAAAAGAGGCAAAAACAAAAAACATGGAGTAAAGATAGCCTATTCAATAAATGGCATTGGGAAAACTGGACAGACATATGCTAAAAAAAATGCAACTTAGACCACCTTTTCATACCATACACAAGAATAAACTCAAAATGGTTAAAGATTTAAATATTAGACTCAAAACCATAAAAATCTTAGAAGAACACATAGACAGTAAAATCTTGGACACTTTTCATAGCAATATTTTTTCTGATATATCTCCTTAGGCAAGGAAAACAAAAGAAAAAACAAATGGAACTATAGCAAAAAACAAAAGGTTTTGCACAGCAAAGGAAACTTCACATCTGTCAGTTAATCAACAAACAAAAAGTGTTAGTGAGGGTGTGGAGAAAAGGGAACCGTTGTGCACTGTTGGTGGGAATGCAGACTGGTGCAGCCACCGTGGAAAGCAGTATGAGAGTTACCTCAAAAAATTAAAAATGGAACTGCCTTATGAATCAGTGACTCCACTTCTGGGAATATATTCAAAGAAATGCATAACATTAATTTGAAAGAATATGTGCACCACTTTGTTAATTGCAGTGTTATATACAGTAGCCAAGATTTGGAAACAGCTCAAGTGTCCATCAGTAGATGAATAGGAAAAAAGCTGTGGGACATTTACACAATGGCATACTACTCAGCCATAAAAAAGAAGGAAATCTTACTTTTTGCAACAGCGTGGATGAAGCTGGAGAGCATTATGCTAAGTGAAATAAGCCAGTCAGAGAAAGACAAGTACCATATGATTTCACTCATGTGTGGAACCCAATGAACAAAATAAACTAAAAAAAAAATAGAAACAGTCTCATATATAGAGAACAGGCTGACAGCTGACAGCCATCAGAGGAGAGGGGCATTGGGGGTTGGGTTAAAAAGGTAAAAGGATTAAACACACACATAAAAAACCCCACAACTCTCATTGACACAGACAAGAGCATGGTGATTACCTAGAGAGGAAGGGGTTTGGGGGGAGGTAGAAGATGGTATAGGGAGATAAATGATGATGGAAGAAGACTTGACTTGGGTTGGTGAACACACAATACAATATACATATGATGTATTATAGAATCGTATACCTGAAACCTATCTAATTTTATTAACCTGTATAACCCCAATAAATTCAATAAAAAAGTTGAAAATGTAAGGTGACTGAGGAGCTGAGGTAGACCCTGGATCCTCTGGCTCTAATCTCTTCATCTAGGAAGGCTCCACTAAAACAGTCAAAAGATAAATGTAATCTTTTTACTTATAATTCCAATTCTGAACAATATTCATACCATTCTTGTTATAGTAGCTAACTAGCATAAATATGCTAAAGTGACTTCACAATGAAAAGATACATTACTAGTGCTATCTTACAGTTACCAGTTTTCTCTTTATGCTTGGGACCAAGTGGATGACTTAACTTACATTATTTTTCCCTTTCAATTTAGTATAGTCAACAGTGAACTCAGTCCTTCCCTCTAGATCATGGCTTTGGCTCTGGAGTTCCTGACAATTGTTAGCTGGCTCCAACTTGCCCTTCTAGCTTGCTGAGGTGACAGGATGTCTTTGCCCCATAGGGACTAGAGCCATGCAAGCCAACACCCACACAGGGTGGGACGGATTCTTCCTGGACATAAATCTGCCAGACTGTCATCAGCTAGATCATCCCCCTACAAGGGGAGAGCAGTATAAGCAAGCTGAATCATGGATTACTTCACAGCTTATAGCTAATAAAATAACAGACTCAAAGGTTAATGCAATTATTTTCCTTAGCTCCAGATCATATACTGAGACAATTGGATAAAAAGTAAAACAATAAATAAATAATTATAGAAAGAAACTCATATATATAATAATCAGGTAAGGGTATTTTCTAAGAAAGTAGGGATTAGGTTAATATATGAATGATCCTTTAAATAAAACATTTTAGAAGTAAATTGTACATTTAGAAAACCTGTAGTAATACTGGTTACTATGTAGATATTTGTTATAGAAGTATGCTAGATAACATCAAATGGCCAACAATGGTTCTTCATGATAATTCTTTAAAATGAAAACTGAGACAGCCTCAAGTATCATCCAAATTTTTCACCTATACTTGGACTTTCATCTTCTTGCTTCCTTTATTTTTTTTTTTCTCAAGGATCATTATGGTCAGTTCAGGTAGAAAAAAAGAGTGTTTTGAAGAGAGGTCAGACTATATTAATCAAACTGGATAAGGAGTATTATAGGATAAATAACTCAGTGTTTTCTCCATGAGAAGGCCAGAGAGCCCAGAGGATATGAATTGAAAACAGGAAATATAGCTGTCATGCCTACATACCTTGACGTTGAAGATGTTTTGAGAACAGTATGTAAGACCCTAAACTTTTCTTTCATAAAATACAATTACATTTAACTTTCTCTGTTCAATCTTGTCCCTCAAGTTGTGTGTGCTTCATTCCAATGAGTTTTAATTAGAAATCATCTATTTGAAATGTTGAGGACTGCTCCAGTTACTGTTGCTGAGTAAAACATTACCCTAAAACTATGTTCATTGTCTTGCAGGTCAGGTTATTGGTAGGGCTCTGTTAGGTAGTTCTAGCTTAGGGTCTCACATATGATTGTAGTACAAGCCACTTGGGGTTGCAGTATTCTGCAGGCTCAACAGGTTGAGATGTTCAAGAAGGCTCTCCCACTTGTCTTGCAGTTGGGTGGCTGGGATTCAGGTGGGGTTGTTAATCCAAGTGCCTACTACAATGTGGCCTCTCTAGCATGGCAGTCTCAGGGTAGCCAAGGTTCTTTTGTAGTCTCCAAAAGCAAGTACCTAGCTGTAATGTCATTTATGACTTATCCCTAAAAGTCACACAGTGTTACTTCTGCCATACTTTATTGGTTAGCAAGAAGTCACAGATTCAAGGGAAGGAAAATTGGAATTCACCTATTGATTGGAGAATGGCAAGGTTTTGGAAAAACATGTGGCACTGGAGGTATTATTGTAGGCATCTGCCAAGGAAGCTCAAGGGATTAACTGAAATAGAATGGATTTGAATGGAGATAGATAGACAGATAGATAGATAGATAGATAGATAGATAGACAGATAGATAGACAGATAGATAGAAGGGATGGAAGGATTTAGTTAATTATATGCATAACAATTGATGATGTCCCTGTAGTGATTTATCTGTGTTGAACCTCCACTCAACATAGTTTCCCTTCTAACAACCATTCAACAGGAAGAGTTGGCATAAGCAAGTAGGTACAGATTGTTCTAGTCACAGGGTCAATTACATCTATTAGCAACCCAGGAAAAGTTTAGGAACAGAAAGAAAGGAGAGATGGAGAGCAGAGAGGGAAGGCATGAGGAAGGTAGAAAGAGAGGAGAGGAAAGGTAACAGAAAGGAGGAAGAGAGGGAGGGAGAGGAGGGGTAGAGAGAGGTGGAGAGAGGAAGAGAGATAATGCCCCCAAACCTTCTCTTTCTGCCAATGTCTGGCCTCCCTGAGGCATCCTTCATCCCTGTCTGCATTATCAGAACAACCCTTGGACACAAAAACTTAATTGAGCAGGTGCTCGTGTCTCTTTCTCTAGTGACCTATAAGCATACCATTTGTAAGTATAATTATGTTACATCTCTGTTATGTGTTTCATTTTTTCATTAGTGTGTAATTGAGTCTGGATTTTTTTCCCTTTATCTAGGTTTATTGGCTAAGACTCATCTCAAAATGAAGAGCTATAAATACAGAAAAGGATCAATTAATTTCTTTTTATCTACTGCCTCTAACACTGTAACCATGATCTCTTTCCATGTAAGAAGCCATGAAGCCTCACTGATATGCTAGCTTTCTAAAAAGACCTTTAGAAGTTAACTTATTTTTCTGTTTTTTGAAAATATTAAATAACAGAATTATTTCTGCCTTGGAAGTTTGAAATAGTTTACCAGTAACATTCTCTTGGCCTGGGCTTTTTTGGAGAATACTTTTTTTTTTTGCTAGCTTTCTTATTTTCTGATATATTCATGTATGCAAGAAAAAACTTTAAACATAGACCAACTATTTCTATAAAATTTTAACATTACCCTAAGTCCTTATGATGAATTAAAGATAATTAGTGGCTTTTTGATACTAAAACTCATCACTTGGATTTTCTAACACTCCTCACAGCAACATTTTAAACCATACATATTCATTTGGCATTTTTTTTTAATGGGAAGAAAATGCTAAAGCTTATTTTTAACTAACTGGTTCAATGCAAAAATAGACTGTCCTTGGATTGTCCTTGTTTGTATTGTGGATATTGGGAAAATAAAGTAGACCAAGCTCTGACGGGTCCACTGATCATGGCTCTGGCAGCACTGGACCTGGAACATAGAGTCCTCCTTGATAGGACTGTTGAGAAAACCAACTTTGTTGTAAATATTTAGCTAGAAATGGGCTTTAGAGCAGCCACATCTGAAGACCCAGGAGTCTGAGTGTTATACAAGGTGTGCGTTCTTGTTTTTGGCTTTGATTAATGTCTAAAATAGAGAAATCCAATTGATTCCCACCGTGTTAATGTTAATTAATTGCTTGTGGTGTCTGCTCATCAAGTGTGAGTGTGGCAACCTGTTAGTTCACTTACCACAGGGGTTGGGTTTAGCAGATGGGAAAAATATTATTTTGGCATGTTTTTAATGGCAGCACAATTTATTTTTATCTCACTCTTTTTGGTGTGCATGAAAGGAGACTGCCACCTGTGCTTTGTGGATGAGTGTCAATGATTTGGACAGATTAATTTATGGTCTAGTAGAGAACCACAAAAGGTTGCTGGGACAGAACTCACCTCGTGGTCCAGCACTGACATGAACTACAATTTTACTTCATTTTCTCAGGCCTGAAATACTGCTTTTGGGTAATTTCATGCCAACTGGAATATCAGCTGTAGTTTTTCTTAATCATAGAAAGTAGAAATAAAGATATGTATTTGTTTCCATACATCTATCTGTCTAGCTAGCTAGCTCTCTGTATGCTGTATAAATCTGACTCACCTCCATTATGACATTTGTAACTGCCTTTTCAAGTGCTGAAAGCACAGAAGACATCCTGAGTGTTGTAAAAACACACTCAAATTTTTAACAATGACTTATACTGTACAACATCATGTAAAAAAATTGGGACGCAAACCGATATTAGCATTATGCTGTATATGCTCCTTGCTGTTGGAGAGTTGGCATAGAATACCAATGATAAAAATGGTATGGTGCTAGATTTCTTCCTGAATTATTCCACGCACATTATACTTTGCAGAGAGCAGGAGCAGGTTCAACTTAAATGTAAATTACCAGGACTTTTTGTTTGCTCTTTCAAAGAGCTATTTGTTGTATTACCCAGTGCTTTTCTGCTCCCTCATAGTTGAAATAATCAAGATCATTTGCTGGGCCTGGTTTGCTCATTTTGCCTAGTTACTGTGCTGCTATGGTCCGTTATGCCTACAGGGGAGCATCATTATTTAATCTGAACATCTGGAATCCATCATGTGTAGTGAAAGACAAGATGTATCCTCAGTTTTAAGCCAACTCCATGATAAAACTGATGGATGAAACCAATGTGTATAGGTGAGGAAGATTAATACTTGAGAAATGCATCTTGTGATTGGGAGATCACAAAGGGACTTTTGTTTTATTTCATCTTTACCTTATTCTATTTTACTGTGTTTTATTTTATTTATGGCATAGCAATCAGAACCTGATTGAGGGCAAACACATCCTATTTGGGCCAGAGTCAAAGTATTTGAAATGAAAAAAGAACCTATATTTCTCAGCTCTCTCTAGTCAAAGACTTTTCTTTGCCATAACTCCTTGATTGAGCTCAGCAGGGATACTTTTCCGAGGAGTCCCTGATGCTCCCAGGACTAGCTGTAGAGCATACCTGAGAGGTATAACAGACATGTCTCTCTCTCACACACTTATTCTCTCCTGTTCCTGCAATAAAATGAAGTTTTGTTGGTGTCCAAGGTTCACTTCAGTTCATTTTAATCAGAAATGTGTATGAAATCCAAAGCACACAAACGTCATTTTTAACACACAAATCACCCCCATGTTTATACATTTTCTCTGATCCCTAACTTTTTTCTTTTTTAATTTTAAGAACATCTGTCCCCACTGAAGCTTCACTCTCATCAGGAAATCCAATTACAAAGATAGGAAAAAAAGTACAGCAGGTAAAGCAAAGTACAGCAGCTCCACCTCTTAATACGGGGTTCTCAAATGACCCTCAGATGAACAACTGGATATCTCAACCACTAAACAGCTAGCTCACCTGGTATAGAGAAAGGGCAGTTGATGAATCAAAGGAGTAGTAGAGATAACATAATGAATGGTTTGGTATGAAATACATTAGGGAGCATAAAAATGCAGTTTGGCCAAGACACTTCTAGTTGTGTATTGATGAGGAGACACAGGAAAAAACAATATTGAAATTAAAAAAAATTTTTTTTGAGAGTTTAAACTTTGCTTTTATTCTTCTTAATCTGCTACTCAGATATGCACTTAAAATAGGAATGTGGGCCTACTGGGGCCTGAAATAGTTGAGAACTATTCAACAATGAGGAGAATGAGAGAAATCTCTCTAGAAGGATCTATTGGAATTTAAGCTACTTGAACATGAATAGCTGCAGATAATTTAACATGACCCTTAAACCATTAGGAGATTTTTTATTATGAAGACCTGACTCTGTATTAAGGACGTCAGCCCTCTTTGAAATTGATGACCATAGAAATTATTTTGTGAGCTATAAGAATGACTGTTCTTCATGTTCTCAAGAGATTAAGGTGGATGAGGTGAGGACTATGAAGCCACAGGCTCTGCTTCCCCCACTTCTCAAATTCATAGCCAGTCCATGGAAACCATGTTTCTTCTTGCTTCCCCATTTCCCTTAGGGACAAATGAAAATCAGGAAAAGTGCCCCAATTATTACCGAAACATTATATGAAATATTGAGACAGATATATGTCTTTATTTTTCTGTATCTTAACTCATCATTCAATGCAAAAGGTGTCCATTTCATTCTGAACACTTGGAAATGTATGATTTTTTTAGTCCTGTCTCACTGATTTCCAAAGTTTGTCTAAATTTTTCCAGAGGCACGCCTCTGTTGTCAGCATGTGATAATCCTACCAACCCTTTTTCTTTTTCCTACCACATAGTACTTGTTAAACACCAAACAATTTCTAATTCAAATTCATTTATCCAGAGATGCTTAACAGGCTATGACTTCAACTTACAGGTGCAGTAACTTTGTAAGCTACTCTTCTAAGGAGATCTAGCTATGGGCTCTGCCTCATTCAATGGGTCTGATTGCCAACATCTTGACTAAATTCTTGGTTTTAAATTTTAATTTGGCATATTTAGTACAAAGTTGGATTGCCAAATAAGTATCCCATTTGATTTGCTGTATAATGCATGCAACCGTTTGTCTTGATTTGACAAATATAATTAGACACTGGAAAATGAAAGATGAAAGCTCAGAATTTGATGGGTAAGCCTGGAAATCCCAGGCCATAAATCAAGGAAGAGAAGTGGATAGCACATGCCCAGGTCACTAGGAATTTCCAAGTATAAAGCAGAGCTTTAGGAATGTAAAACGTTCAGTTTTTGCGTTTTGAGTTGTTTTTTTCTTTTCTTAATCTGTGTATGTTTTTTACGTACTGCCTTCTCTGGTAACTTCATTAGGCCTATGTAATTATAGTTTGCTTCAACTGTAGGCTGCATCAGTATTCATTATTATCTATTTGGTGCATTGTAGCAGCATAAATATAACCAAATTACTAGGGTCAAACCATAATGGGAGTTGTTGTGATGGTAATTAAAAGAGAAATGTAGGGGTTTTCTGAGTGAAACTTGCAGAAATATAACATGGTATGTTTATAGGGTGCACTTACAGTTGGTTGTGGGTTCAAGGTGGTAAAATGCTAGGTGATAAGTGTGCACCATTAATCACAGTTCTAGAAGATGCTCAATACCAACCCTCTTCTTTTCTCCCTAAAGATAGCTCTTAGGCGATAAGACAGACACCAACAGAGGACTTAGAATTAAGGTGCAAATTTCCATGCCTTCACTAACAGTCACTGAACAACGAAAACTTAATTGAAGGTATTTAAAAGAAAAAACCAACTAGTAGGAAAGCCAAATTTCCCAAACATCTCAGTGTAGTTATAGAGATCATTACATTTTAATTTGGTAGAGCAATCATTTGATTCTGTGTTTTTTGCCCAGATGAGGTGAGTCTCTCACAGAACATCTTTAAAATGTGCTTTATCTTTGAAAGGAATTATCCTTCTTGTGTTCACACACCTCATGTGGACTTGGAAAGCAGAAGCAAAAGTACTCTTTAAGTACGTTTAGTCTACAGCCTTTCTAAGAGTGGTGATTCTATACTAAGATTGAGGTATGTGAAAAATGCTAAGCACAAGGCCTCAAAGTCAATAAATATGTTTTCATTAGAAACAAGAATTAGATGGATTCTAAATCAATTAAATATTTCATTAAAAACCCAATCAAGAGGATTAACTGTGTACCCAAACTATAAGAAATGCCTGCTCTTTAGGTAATATGATTGAAGCAACTAATATCCATATAGGAACCCTTATTTGAGTTTCATTCCATGTTCTCTAGAAAATGTTACACATGTATACATACAGAATGTTCAGGGTGTAGGTAACCTTTTCCAAATTATGTATTCTGTCCTTCATGGCTTTGTGTATTTGAAGAAATTATTTTTTTATACTCATATAATGGAGTTTTCCAATTTGGAAAGTTGTTTATAGTCACAGTTGTTTTTCCAATAACTAGCACAGAACCTGGAATATAGTAGGTAACCAATAATATTTTTTTGGAAAGAATGAATAAATTATTAGGTAAAGCCAATAGGTATAAAAGGGCTTAATCACACACATGAACACCAAACCAATGAATGGCAAAAACAATTGGCTTTCACTGCCATAATGGTAAGAAAATTAGGTCCATGTCTTCTGCTTCCTTTGACTTTCCAAAATGCACACTAAAAATATTTTTCACATAGGAAAAAAATTGAAAGTTTGGAATAGTGAGTTGTTTATTGAATTAACAATAAATGATAATCAAATGATAATCAGTCTGTGATTATCATTTATTCTTTTTTCAACATTGTTGTTCATCTTTGGGGATTTCACAGTTAATCAGTTAAAACTTATTTGAGCCTTCTCTTTTTTCTTAAGCAACTTTAAAGTTAGTCAATTGTATAGTTTTTTAAATAGAATTAGTCAAATCATAAATTTTTAGATATAGATGACTTAGATTATATTTAGATAATAAAATTAAGAATAACTAATTGAAATAATAATCCAAAATAACTCTTATGGCAGATTGAATCGTGTCTTAGCAAATGGGTGTTATTTTCTCTCATGATAGTGCCTGGATTTTCGAATTGGCCATGTAAGTTGCTTTAGTCAATGGGATGCAAGCATAGGTGACTTAAGCAGAAGCTTGAAATGTGCTTGTGCATGTGGGCTTGCTATCTAGCTCTACTGTTTTTACCATAAGAAAATCATATCTCAGTAGCCACTAACTGGGACCAAGAGAATGAGAAACAACTGGAGCATATCTGTTCTCAGCCTGCGGCTCTATGTCAAGCCCAAACAAACACAGCCTAGATTTGGCAGATTCCATACTGGCCTGAAAAGATGGGAATAGAAAATTAGTGTTTATTGCTGTAAGCCACTGAGTTCTGTGTGTTTTGTTATGTAGCATTATTGAAAAAATAGCAGACCAATACAACTAGTTATGAACTAGCAATATTCTACTTTCAGGCACTTTTTCTCTTTTATGTAGGTACTGTAACATATGCCATTTTACTTAATCCTTACCATAGCCCAATAAATCAGACAATACTCATATCCATAATTTATACATTTGGAAACTAAGACCCAGGGAGGCAAAGAGATCTTCACAACAATACGTGACTCCAATCTGTATGTCTCCAAAGCCCATGTTTCACCCATCTAGATGTAACTCACTGTGCCTGCCATACTCTCTGGTACGTTGTAAGTACTCCAAATACTAATTCACTTGATTTCCCTTTTTCTTCCTTTAATATCATTTGTCAAGTTAAATGATAATGTTTAATTAAAATGGGCTAACTAAGGCCTCATGTGGAATAGGAGGAGATATCAGGCATGGTCTTTCCTGATATGGTGCTTAAAATATGGTAGTGGAGACAAAACCAGGCAACGCAGACAGCAAGAAGCTAGCTAATTATACATTTGACTAATATACTGGCATAGTTAGTGACTGAAGCAATGTTTTAAGCCAGATGTACTTACTGGAAACTGAGTTTTTCAGTTATTAATCACCTTAGAGGAAGAGAGAAAGGAGATATGTGCTATATTGATGGAAGTAAGGTTAATTGATCAATATTATCCCACTTTTCCTTAAATGGGGGATTAAGAGTTGATCATAAGTATTTTATAGTTAATACAAATACACTGTAAATATACCGCAGGAACAGAATTTCTCTCTCCCTTTTGACTGCATATCTTAAGTTGAATTATTATTCTGCAGAAGACGATCCATCCTGAAAAGACATTTGCATTTGCTATGCCTTTGTCTGGAATCCCTTCTTCTCCCTTGTATGCTTGGGGAATTCTTTAATGCTTCAGGACTAACTCTTTCCTGCAGCCTTCCATAATATTCCCAAATAGGTGGTATGTCTCCCTTCTGGGCTTCTGTAACAAACAATAGTAATTTTTATGGCTTTTTTATGTTGTATTTATACCATTTCCCTGCCCTCGTCCTGCAATGATTTCTTGAGGGCAGGTGTTTTGGCCCCCCTTGTCAGCAAGCCTAGTTCTTGGCATGCTTTAGGAACCCCCAAAATAGTAAATGAATGAATGGGCACAGTTAAATATTAGGAACACAGCCTTTAGGGAGAGAGAAACAGCAATGTAATTATTTATAAAGAGGACTGAGAGAAATAATTCTTGATGCAAATAGAGCATGTCTGTCATACTACTGAATCAGGATCAGGGGCAAGTTAACTGAATAGAAAAAAGAAATTCAATGGAAAAGGCAAGAAATAAGAATAGCAATAGAAAAAGTGGCTTTTATTTTGTGGATATTTCTAGGTTTTTAAAAAAATTCTTGAAGTATTTTGTAGAAATTAAATATTTATCATGGCTAATTGTGTGCATAAACAGGCTACCTGGGTCATTACCGAAATGGTGGCATTATATCATCAGATCAATCAAAACAAATGTTCACTTTTTAAAAATCAACTAAAAAATTTCCCCTACTCCACTTCCTTCAAAGCTGACCTCTGTTAATTGCCCCATTGTCTACCTGAAAGAACTTTGGGAGAAAGGCTAGAGATGAGAAGTTTCCTGCAAACCAAGACCCTGACAAGACAAATATAATTCTGACACTAAGTTCAGCTTTACTACTGAAATTGAATTCTGGACAAAACCCTCTTTATTCTCCCTCTGTTATGCAACACATACACAAATGTATATAATGACAAAAATACCCTGAAGTCAAATTTAAACATTTGGTCTTAGAATCATTGACCATTCGTATTGTACAGGATGCTGATTCCATATGTGTGACATATTTGAAATGAGATTGCACAAAGGCAGCAATTGCCCAAGTCTTAACAAGTCTTAGTTAACCTGCTGCAATCCTACAGTCAGGTTTAAAATAGGATGAGAAGAGTTGGATATTTGGCTCTTAGTTGCTATATGCTAATGTCTTCATGTTAAAACATTTGGGGCTAATAAAAGCCACCATAAATGGAGCTAATAATATTTATCTTTAAAAATGGGAGATTAAATAAGAAAATGTGGGTACTGGAAGTAAGAGAGAAATTTAATAAATATTAGTGTCTCTATCTATATATCTATCTATCTATCTATCTATCTTTGGTTCTATCCATCTACCATTCATATATGTATATATCTTAGAACGTAGATTGGTAATCATTATTTATTTACTTGACTAAGTATTGGCATTCAATGTGCCTTCCTTGGAGAAATAATAGTAAAAGAGTATGGACTCTTTACTCCTGAGTTGGACATTCTGGGTTTAAATACGGGCTGTGTGACATTGTGTCAATGTACTTAATTTCACCGGCTCTAGTTTTCTCTTTGGTGAGGTGAGGATAACAGTTCTTCCTTCATAGTGTTGAGTAAGGAATAAATGAGTTAATACTTATTGTGTCACTTAACATAGTAATTGACATATAGCAGAGTCAATAAATATTAGTCATTATTATTTTCACAGTCCTCTAAAGGGTTATTCAGCTTTGACTTTTATCTTATTTTCATATAAAAAGGAGAAGGAGAAACCCTCTGTGTGTGTATGTGTATAAACAGAACTAGAGTAACTTAAAGAAAATATCATAATGTGCTTAAAATGATGAAAAGTTCCTAAATTTTAAATTCTGAAATTTAAAATAAATTCTAAATAATTCACTAATATAGTTAAGACCTTTCAGTCCTTGGGTTTTCTGCTAAGGTAACCAAAGGATTGGTTGCCATAAATTGTGCTTTTTGAAGGTATTATCTGATAACGAAAAAGCTAAGAGTATTGATTTGTTTTACATTATTTTCACATGCTATTACTTGTCAATGACCTGATCTGAATTTGAACTGGCATTCTTGAAAAGAAAGGCTCCATTTACAAATCCCTTAAGCTCTAATGCAGTCATTTTAATTCACAACAGGCTAGAATCTTGTATAATTGTTCTCAGCTCAATACAATCTTTAACAGCTTTTGATTTACATATTGGGCAGCTGTTTTGAATAAGAAGTTGTCCATCATGGATCCTTTTGTCATCTGTCCAAGAATGTGTTTATAAATGGTTCCAATTAGAGTAATGAAGGATTCATGTGAGAACAATGATCAATAGCTAACCTTAGGAACAATATTAAGTCAAAGACAGATGACAGGGCATAACAGTGTCAAGTTATCTATGGGGATTGTGCACAATTGCTCCTGGAAAACAAATGAAAATTTTCAGGTCTTTGATTGTTGGGCTGAGTTTGATTCCATGACACAGAAGCATTCAGATTCTGTGTTAAATAAATCATTGACACATGACTGAGACTATGCAGATTAAGGTGAACAACAGAGGCCAGGGAAAAGGCAGTTTAAATAGGCCAGCCAGATTGGGTCTTTACTGTGATTATGGATTGCACCCCCGTTAGCCTTCAGGAACAGATGTCCATTGCTATAAGAATGAGCCACGTTGATAGCAAAGTTTCTGTGCAAACACATTTTAGGCTATGTCAGACACATCTGGTCAAGGGCTTTGTAATAGCTTTATTTATTTCTTGCCTGAACTGGAACGTCAGAAGCATGCACTCCACATTAAGCCAAGAGTTCCCTTTGTTCCACACGGCTGCCACAGCTGGAACTTTTTGTTGGTTGACACAGCCAGATCTTCTGTAGAGACCATTATATTCTTTGGCGTATTTCAGTGAGTTTGCATCTTTAATCCACCTCTGCAAGCTGTGGGGAGTTTGTAAGGGCCACGCGCAGGATGTCCTATTAAAACTACACAGGAACAACAGCTGGGAATGCAAAATTGATAGCATTGAGGTGGCCTGCTACCAAGTTGGCGGTGGTGGAATGAGCTCTTTGCCATAACCCTATTAATTTAGATCATTTAGGAAAAAAGCATCGAAACAGAAGTAGCTTCTCATTCCTATGTGTTGGGGTTGCTCACAGATTACTATCACTAGCCAAAAAGAAAAGAGCAGAAGAAACTTTGTTGTAGTCGGTAAGATCTTTGTATGATGCAGTTTCATGTGGGTTACTAAAAAACAATCTGGTCTATAAAAGTTGAAGAAGAGACCAGTTAAAACGAGGTTCTGCCTAGATTTCTAATATAATTAAGTCTCTTTTTCCCCTTTAACCACATCAATTGAAAGCCCAATTTCAGTGTTCTATAGCCTTGAGGAGTCATAAGTTAAAGGGAGGTGGGGCTGAAAACATAAGTAGGTATTCACAAATGTGCACCTAGAATAGTCTTTAAACACATGCTGAATTGATTGTACCTGGCCTGGTTCAGATAAGTTCAATGCCTGCTTCTAGTTTTCAGGAACATGCTGTCTCAAACATGAGAGTAGCTCTATTCCAGCCCTGGAGCACCTACCCTCACTTCCTACTGGCTGACCTTTGATTCAGAAAGGAAGCTGGTCTAGTCTTTACAGTTGGCAGTCCAATGGCACTCTCATGGGCTTCTCTTCCTAGTGCCCCACTTAAGCCGTGGTTAGGCTCCAATTTCTTAGAGCTTTAGAGATGTGAGTACGTGAAACACAGTTTATTAATGCATTACTATTTATTAATTGTATAATTTTCCATATGAATAACTATAAACCTAATTTTACCCCATCTTCCTAAAACTGCATTCTAGGAAAGGGAACAGGCGCACTTGGAAGGTGTTAGTTAATCCATAGCAAGAAGCACTAGAGAGAAAACCTAGACAGAAGGGACCAATGTGGATATGCACATACCAAAGGTTAGAATATACATACTAAATGAGCACCTCTGAAATTTTAACACAACTAGGTAAATTTGATCATAATAAATAGCATGAAAGTGTTCATACATGTGGAGAGAACATAAAATCTGAGAATATACAATCTAGATTTGATCTCAGTGCAGCTATACAGGAGATAGGGATCACTGTGGCCATCTTAAAGGCTCCCTATTACAGTGGTCTACTAGAAATGTCACAGGTCTTGAAGTCAGATGCTCCTGATTTTTCCTTCCTTGTCTACTACTTCCTAGCTATTTGACTTTCACTTTACTGTGTCTCAGTTTCCTCATTTATAAATTGGGATAATATTATCTTTTTTACCAAATTCTACCATGTAAATCTCATTTCTATATCTAAGTATATTATTAGCTCATTTAAAAATATATGCTATATAATATTTTTATTTCAACAAAGTATTTGATCAAGAATTCCTTGATATCTTTGAGGACAAGATGAGAACTTGAAAATCTGAAGATCTGGGGTTATCTAACATAAAAGGGCCCACTTGAGAAAAGTCTTCTAATGCTATTATAAAGAGATACATCCTTGCCTCTTTCTCATTCAACGAGTTTATAGAACTCTTGAGGAGATTATTAAATTTATACATGACACAAAACTGGAAGAACAGCAAATTGATTGGATGACGTTTTCAAACTCAAAATTCTGTTAACAACTATGAGTGATGTGTCCAGGGGAATAAGATACTATTTAAGTTAAAACTCTCCTGTTAAGGTCACGTAATGCATTAGAAAATTATAGAATCGAGCAGAACTTCTGTCATGGCCCATCTTTGGAAGATAGTCTGGTATTTCCACCACTAATTTTACTTTTACTGGCTTAGAATTGACTGTGTTGGGATTCCAGTTTAAAGCTTTCTGATCCCAAGGTTATGGTCTTTCTATTAGTCACTTCCTTTTGCTTGCTTTCTGAGATTTTCAAGGATGTTACCACATACCTCTAAGAGTTATGCTATAAATTAACAGTAGTCACTTGCAACATATGGCAACTTCAACTTAAATTCAAATTCATTAAAATTAAATTATATTAAATTAAAATTTGAGTTCCTCAGTCACACTAGCCAGATTTCAAATAATCAGTAGCAACATTTGACTAGTGCAGATACCACTGCACCACTGTAGAAAATTTTATTAAACAGCACTGATGAAGAGAAGTGCATTTCAGGAGTCCTGGTGCTACCTAAAAGGGGTACTTTGAAACTCTGCTAGGACACTTTCAGTTTACAAAATGATTGCACAGGGCAATCTATTTTTTTATTTTATTTAATTTATTAAGGTGACATTAGTTAATAAATCATACAGGTTTCAAATGTACAATTCTATAATATATCATCTGTATATTGTATTGTGAGTTCACCACCCCAAGTTTCCTTCCATCAGCATTTACCCCCACTAAACCTTCTTCTACTTCCCCCAGTCCTCTTTCCCTCTGGTAATCATCATACTGTTGTTGCAAGGATGGTCTTGTACAATGGAGAATTGTTATAATTTCTTATATTTTTCATTATCCTGTAGAATATTTAGATTAAAAAATACTTATCTGTAGTTATCTGAGTCTAGAACTGAACTTTGTAAAATAATACGTAACAAAAGTAGTTTTAATATATACTATATCCCATGGAAGGCACTTACCATGTGAATTCAGGTACTTTGTGAATTCGCTTACTTGAATGTTTAGAAAACACACATCATGAACAGAAATGCAGCTCATGAAGTCTGAGTAACTAGTAAAAGTCTACCCTGTATCTTTCATTGAATACAACCAAAATTCTGGAAAGAATTGACGGGTCAGATGTTTAAGGACTTTGAAAGATAAGTAATAGCAGGATATTATAAAGAAAGCCATGACTTTAAGTACTGCCAAACTGGAAGATGAATTTACCATATTTTTTTCCTTCCAATCTCCCCACTGTTTAGCCGTAAAAGAGAAAAATAAACTCAAATAAAGGAGGAAGAAAATAATTTTAAAAGTGTAAAAAATAATGAAATTGAGAAAGAAATAAAAAAGGAAAAAATACAAAGCAATCAAAAGCTGTTATTCTGAAAAAAATAAGTAAAATGGATGAACTTGAGAGAGATATAGATAAATAGAAAGATTAAACATAAATTACCAATGAATTACTAATAAAATAGGAGATTCACTATAGATACAATGGACTATAAAAAGATAAAAAGAATACTATAAACAACTTTACACAAATAAATTTGATATCTTAGAAGAAATGAACCAATTCCTCAAAAACCACAAATACTTAAAACTCACTCAAGATGAAATAGATAACATGAATTGTCTCATGTCTATTAAAGATATTTATTTAATCCATATTTTAAAACCCCAAAAAGGAAGTATCTAGGCCTAGCTGATGTCACTGGTGAATTATAAAATAATTTTAGAAAGAATACCAAGTCTAAACATCCTCTTCTAGAACACAGAAGATGAGGAAACACTCCCCAACTCATTTTATGAGGCCAGCATTACCCTAAAAAATCAGACAAAGACAATTTAAGGAAAGTACACACCAATATCCCTCATGAAAATAGACACAGAAACTCTCAACACGATATTAGCAAATGAAATCTGGCAATATATAAGAGAATAATGATATAATAAGAATGTGTACCGCAACTCAGTAGCTTTATTCCAGATAGGCAATGCTAGTTCAATGTTCAAAAATCTAATAATGTAACCCACAATACAACAATCTAAAGGATATCTCTCACTTTATGCCTTTGCACATGCTAATTTCTATGTATGAAGCAACTTCACCATTTTGTACTTGGCTCATTCTTAAAAACCTTATTCAAAAATCATCTCTTCACTATTGCTCCTTCCTCTCTCCCCAATAGTGTCCTTCCACAACTCTTTTCAATGACTCTTAAAACCCCATATAAATCTCTGTGACTTCAGGTTTCTAATAGAATTGAATCTTTTTAATTGGTTGTCTCCTTCCCTAGACAAAACACATTTTTTAGGACATTCATTTTTCAGTTAGAGTTGAAAGACTGATACTTGAAGGAGGATTAAACTATAGTAACGGTACTCTTCAGAAAATGAGGAGAGTGGTGCTTGTAAAATTGGTTGGAAGTAATTATTCCAAAAAAAAGAGATATCTCCATTGAAATTAGTATCAGCCTTTATTTTTCTTTCAGGATTTGGGTCATAGAGTAGGTAATTCAGCATGAAGTTCACAGCTGCCTATAAGTAAGCAGGAATCTGAAAATGGGAGGTTAAGTCAATGTTTCACTCTTAATTAGTGAAAGGTGATCCCTAATCTAGGGTAAAATTTTATTGGTCATGATGAGGAGTGCCTGTCTGACCATAAAGACAACAGGAAGGGATCCAGGAGCTAGATTGGATCCCAAGTTTTATAAACAGCCTGGTAATGAGACCACTAATATGTTAATTTGATCCTAGGTCTTATGTAAAGAACAGTATGCCAAGCAAGACTGGAAGTAATCTTTCAACTTCTTATTGGTAAATTAAGACTAATTATTCTTCTTGCATCGAGAAAGGATTTGAGGGAGAATTTTTTTGATGTATTAGAAAGTTTATATAAATAATCAAAAATTTTCAGTCATATTTCTGGGAAATAGATTAGTTAAAAAGTTGGTGTAGCCAATCAAGAAAGGAAATGGTTTTTTGAGGCAATGGAGGATTATAGAACTACTTTACTCTGGCTTAGCAGAGAATATAATGTACTTAAAGGAAACAAATAATGACAGTT
Source organism: Pteronotus mesoamericanus (assembly GCF_021234165.1). Lineage (NCBI taxonomy): Eukaryota > Metazoa > Chordata > Mammalia > Chiroptera > Mormoopidae > Pteronotus > Pteronotus mesoamericanus. The sequence continues at coordinate 26,276,512 of NW_026555105.1, read as the reverse complement.
TAATGTTAGGGGAAAAATGACAATGAGCACTCTGAGGGAGGCAGAGGATATGAATTTTCTCTTAATGCATATTTAATTAGGAGTGAACTAAATGGTTTTGAGGATTTCCTCTACACATAGATTTCTAATGGGAGGTAGAAGTTAATTTTTTGATCTCTGCATCTGAAAATGTTCAATGTTCTTTATTACTATTTATTCCTTAATTAAGTCCTTATGTACTACCATTTCTGGCAGGCCTCCCATTTTCTTCCACCCATCCTTTCCTTTCCCTCCTATGTTTGAATAAGTATTTAATGGTTCCAATTTTTCATCACTCCCTATAGTCTCTTCCCCAAAACTTGCCCATGTACCATGTCACTCTCAGTTTTTCTCCCTAAAATGTTAGAGTCTATTTCCCCTACACTTCTCCCTTCTTCCTTGATGAGAGATTTTATTTACTGGATAGCTTCTGTTATATCACTGGAGAGTGTCTATCTGGTGAGCTGAAGTCCTCTCCTTTATTGGTATCTTCTGTCATCATAGCTGCTTTTGGTGATAACCTTCTATTTGTGATGTTTTCTGCCAAGATGTCCCCAACTTCAAGAAATCAGGCAAATATCTCTCCCTTCTCCATGTCCAAATAAGAATTCTTTAGGTCTTCTCTCAATCATCTTCTAGCACGAGAAACATTTACATCTTTTCCCACACCTCTCTGAGACATCAGGAGACCAGACAGAGTGTGAGAATGAGAATAAGTTCATTATGTACTACTTGTGTCTCTCTAGCTTCCATCTCAACCTTGTAGATCATGCAGACATAGAGGGCATTTGCATGTTTATGTATGAGGAATCCCTCATACAAATCTGACTCATAATATTCACTAAGACCATATCAATTAAAACTCATATTTCACAAATGATTCAGCCATTCCTGCCCTTCTCCTAGATCTCCTGACAATGAGTTTGACTTCTGGGAAGAAGGTATTTAAGCAACATTACAAATTCCCTGTATTAAATTTTACTGTTAGATGCAAATCTAGGTAGAACTCCTGAATTTGGAGTTAATATTCATTTGCATGTCCTCTATGGTACTTTCTACTGCTGTAATCTCAGGACCCAAGCCTACACTTGACTTGGGAGCAAAACTTTCCTGCTCTTGAAAGGCCGTCATTTATGTTCAGACTCTGTTCTTCATAGCCCATGCTCCAGGAGTCGCTCAGGAGGCAGATTCTCTAATGCTATCTTAAGAACTCACAAGCTCTTCTCTTCCTTTCTGAAATTTCCTCACTCCAACCAAATGAACATTTATTTACTATTCAGGAACAGCACATGCCTTTTATCAATTGTCTTATACAATACTCTTTTGGCATAATCTCTCTGCTTTCAAGTCTTGTTTATAGAGCTACAAAATATTTGGCTGTTGCTAATCAATAGCCTAGATTTTTAAGGCTACTTTATTGATATGAGTTTTTAAATTCAAAGCAAACGAGACTTTTTTTCTTTCACTGTGTCATCACGTAGTGGATACTCTCTTGTGTATAGAATATCTGTGATGCAATATTAAAGTGAAGAGAAAGAGAAGAGTTATAAATCAGAAAAATAGGGATGCTAATCCTTAGGTCATATCTAATGATTTTATGCTGACATTGTAAATAAAATATAGTGATTGAGATGAGATGGTCCAGTAAGGTTTACACAATAAGAATAAATAAAGGTTAAAATTAGAATCCTGGAGAATATGAACAGTAAAGGGACAGGAAAAGAAGATGAAACTGTGAGGGAGATAAGATGAAAAAGCCAGAGAAGATAAAAAGAAAGTCAGGACAGTTTGGCGTCATACAAATCAAGAAAAGGAGAGAATTTCAAGAATGATGGAATGGTCCACTGTGTTAAATGGGAATAGTGTTATATAATGAGAAAGCATTTGGTCTTTGGAATCAGGTATATCTAAGTTTACGACAGACTCACAATGTTAAGTTTCTCAACCTCTTTAAGCTTGCTTCTCTCATCTTTAAGGTATGCATAAAATAGTATTTGATATTTACAGTTGAGTTGTGAAATAATGAGATAATGCATATAACATTTGTCCAATGATGAACTGCACGGTGAACAATGACTTCAATATCATGGCTAAACTACTTTCATGAAATCAATTGGGAATATTTTCTGTAAGTTAAGGAATATTTTAAATAACTGGAGAAAAAGCCAGATAACATAAACTTTTGGGGGAAGGGACATTGTGACAACTTTTATTCCACTTATTTTCCTATTCTATTTATCAGCTGCAACTTTACTCAGTTTTCGATTTCTCATCTGGACAATGTATATTGCTTCTTTCATGTCTCAAAGGATGCAAAAAAAAAAGTGAAAATCAAATTTTACTCAATAACCAGTAGAAATTTATAAACTATAAGTATAAAAACAGAAGAAATAGAAACTCCATTAAAGGAATCCCTCATACAACTCTGACTCATAATATTCACTAAGAACACATCAATTAAAACTCATATTTCACAAATGATTTGGCCATTCCTGCCCCTCTCCTAGATCTCCTGACAATGAGTTTGACTTCTGGGAAGAAGGTATTTAAGCAACATTACAAATTCCCTGTGTTAAATTTTACTGTTAGACACAAATCTAGGTAGAGCTCCTGAATTTGGAGTTAATATTCATAGTTGACCAACACCTCAACCAAGCCAGCAAGCTAAATGGATTACAAAGTAGGTGAAATGAACTCTATTACAAGAAAATTTAAAAATATGTAGAAAAATTTTTCACTCAATCCACAACCCACAGCTATCTCCAATTAGGATCCCCCATCCAGAGACAACTGGAATGCTGGGGGAATACAACTGTCAATGTCCAGCCTTTCGACTGAGGAATAAGGAGAGACCAAAAACAATACCCATATAAGTTCTGCAGGTAGTCAAGGAGGTCCAGCTATGCTTTGTTTGTGAAAATTAAAGTTCCAAAGAGGGATTTTCTTGTCAAATACAATGTATTAGGCAGAGATCTGGCAGGAGAAACAAATTGCAGTCCCTCTGGCAGGCTGGTCTCTAGGTGGCCATGCATGCAACTTAAGGCATTAATTAAAGCTGCCTTCATCCTTGACTCATTCTAAGTTTTGCTCGTTCTATGTTTGTAATCTGGCTGTGTGGAATATTTTACTAGTGCAGTGACTCAATCCTTCACTCCCATAGGATCAGAATGTTGTATTACCATAATTTTCTATTCATTAGAGCTATTTACAAAGAAAGTACTAAAAAGTACTACCAGAAAACCCTCTGGGTTCCCAACACAGTCCTCATTGCCCACATTGTGTAATATCAACACTAAACCTACCTTGTAATAAAATTCAACCACCCTACCCAGCACAGTATTTCCCCTTTCTGCTTGTTGGCTTAGTGATATGGAAAGTCCAAATGTTGGTGTGGAGAAGACAGTGTCAATTTATCAGGACTATAACCACACTTGGAAGAAATGTTCCCATGTTGAGTCCTAGAACCTCCAAAACTCCCAAGCCCAAAGTTGACAGGGACAAGAAGCACAGTTTTTCATGTGGCTTTTATGTATAACAGTGAGAAAAGTAGCTTCCATCTAAACCATTTGATTCTTAGATCTTAGCATTCTGACTATAAAAATAAGGCACCACACATTGGCCACTACTGTTTTTGAGGGTCATTCCTGAGTAGAGTTGAAAGCAATAGCTCCCTAGTACTGTTTGGTGCCAGCATGCCACGCTCACGTATCTACACACCAAGCCTGAGCTTTTCCCCATCTGATAACTCTTCGTAATGAGCTTACCTTGAGTTCATAGTCATGGAATGAGGGAGAGGCAGCAAAATAAAAGGAGAGGTAAAATGGAACTATCTACTCATGCCATTTTATTTGTGTCTTCTAAGTCTGCCCAGTCATAGTCTCACAAATATGATTCCTCTTTATAATGGAATGCAGCTGTGCACATCCAATTTAATGGTTCAGTGGGTCAGATAATGCTCAGTGCATGCTAGGTAATTCAGACTGCATAATCACTTGACGTTCCATAATCAAGTGTTCAGCCTATCAGGGCCCAGTAGCAAACCACAAATTGTTTTTCAGAGAGAGAATATCTGTTGCATGAAGATGAAGTAGCCCTACTCTAAAACCCTAGTAATCTATTGTGTGATTCTCTTGTTGAGACTTGCCAGAGGTCTTGCCAGATGTTCATAAAACATCTCTTCTGGCCAGAAGCACCCCAGCACTATTGGGTCTGGTGGGTCATGAGACCCTAGTAGCAGTGCAGTTCAGATGAAAGTCAGAACCCAGCCTGCTACAGAATTCTTTCTTATTCCAGATCCCACTCAAAAGGGCAGCCTTAAGGATAATCAAACCAAAATGGGTCCAATGAGTTTCATGCTCAAATGTGGTACATATTGCCTCAGTATCAAAATCGACAACAATGACCAAAAAAAAAATGAAGCGTTATGTGTCTGTTTTAGTGATGGGTTATGTAAGTGTAGTATTTCTCACTTTAAAAAAGATTTCTTGAAATCTCCCATATCACAGATTCCTGAGGTTTTCTAGGTATTTTATTTTCTACTTTTGGCCACATACATGTCTTACCAACGCATCTAAAATGCTACTTCCAGCTCATTCAGTTGAATTAGCACAACGTCATCAATGATAGTGGTCACTGTGATATTCTTTGAGATATGAAGATAACCAGGGTCACTCTGGGCCACAGATGCTTAGCTCCCAGAATGTATATTCAATTGATGACCTTTTGCTATCAAGGCTTTGGAAATATTAAATCAATCCTCAAATAATGATTTCTTCTTTTGCTGTTGTCATAAGGAATTTTTTTTCAGCTCAAAATACACTAAATAAATATGCTATAAGAAGTTATATCTCAGCAACAATATTTCAGGCAGAGACACACTAACCAATTTATAGTAGCAAATATTACTCTGTCAGAGACTATCACATGGAATACACTTGAATTGCTCACAATGTTTGCATAAAGCTAAAAGGCATTGTTTTGCTTATGTAGGCCAAGAGAGAGTAATGCACGATGTATCTTCTCTAAGCTCCTTCTTTGCTTTGGGAAGGAGCACTATTTCTACATGTTTCAACAAGCAGTTTTTCAACCCAAAGATTCCCTTCCTTTATAGAAATGCCAAAATCTTGTATATTAGATCCTTCTTCCAGTGGCATATTCTCAACGGAACAAATATTATCATAAACACACCTGATTCTGCTATCAAGTGTCTTCCTCAATGAACATCTATCAACCTGACTCTTCATCACTTTCCAAAGAACAATTCCTTTTTACCCTTGTCCAGCATTCACTACTATGCCTTGCTTTCCTCTTTTGGTGAGTACAATAAACTTTCAGAACATTGCATTTTATCTACAACCTATATTTATCTACTTCCAGATTCTAGTTTATTTCTGACACAAACTTGTTTTTATTGTTTGAGTAATATATTTTTCCATCTCTGAGAATTATTAACTATATTGCACTGGGATGGAATGAATCCTGACTTTACCACTGAAATTTATATATGATATAAATATTTAATGGCTTTTCATTCATCACTGGGTTCTCATGGATGAATTAACAGTCATTAAGCAAATATATGCTCCTTATGTTAGAAAGCAGGAGAGATGACTTATCCTTGAAGCAAGACAGTAAATAAATACTGTTATTTCTGACAAGTTTAGGCAAAATACTTCTGATTATCCTGTTATGAAGTAAAAAAGAAAGCACTCACCAAATCAACAGCTGCATATGAGTTGTCAGGGACTCTAGTGATTGCTCTAAGATACCACTGCAAAAGTATATTGTCATTGACATCCTTATTTGATTAAATACTCAGATATTTACAATTATTTTGCATCTGACTTTTGCACAGGCCATACAAGACAATTAAATAGAGAACTGGTAGGAATCATTGCCTCTACATCCTGCAGGTGTTTTGGGGAGGCACCATTCTCTGCCATTGGGCGACCTGCCTGGAGATGTGCCATGGTTTTGCTTTACAAAATGAGAAAGTGAGGGACAGGCGGCAGGGGAAGGAGAAGTTCTATATTGCCTTTCCTGTTATAATAACACTTAATCTACAAGTCAGAAAGCTAATGTGTGGATTCTGTGGGTTACTGAGTAATCTATTTGTTTTACTATTTGGGACTCAGAAAATAACCACAGCATTGGTCAGCTCTCCTATGGGTCTCTATGCCTCTGAGATCTTACCCTTCCCACTGACATCTAGAAACCTCATTCCATTAAAGTGTCTCTCATCATCTTCTCTGTTCCAGAGACAGCAACCACCAGGGAGCATTTAAAGGTTTCTGGCACCTCCCACATCATTGCCACCCTCATGGAGGATTGCTTCATGCCTCTTAAAGAGTGTTTTCCAGGCTTTTCAAGAGCACAGTTAGAGGTTGAAAGATAGAGTAACCAACCATCCCAGTTTGTCTGAGACTGTCCTATTGTTAGCACTGGAAACCCCATGTCCCAGAAATCTCTTAGTCCTAGACAAACCATATGATGATTTCCCTAGAAGTAGGTCGTACATAAGAGATCTCCACCAACATTTTCATCTCCTTGATGTCTCAGTTTTCTTCAGGATGCCAGGGACGTCCCAGTATTTCAATCTCATTTTCTTAGCTGACCCATCAGACTATGAATGTCATTTACAAGTGTTTAAGCCAATGCATTAAACCCCACATTCTGGATGAGTGCACTCATCTCAATAATTTATCTTATTCTGTCCAATCGTCTGTTGATGGGCACTTAGGTTGCTTCCATAATCTTGGCTATTTTAAATAATGCTGCAATGAACACAGGGGTGCATATGTCCTTTTAAATTAGTGTTTTGGATTTTTTTAAAATAAATACCTACAAGTGGAATTGCTATGTTATAAGACGGTTCTGTTTTTAACGTTTTGAGGAACCTCCATACAGTGTTCAAAAGTGGGTGCACCAACTTGCAATCCCACCAAAAGTAGACCAAGTTTTCATTTTTTTCAACACCTTCACTAACACTTGCAGTTTGTTAATTTAATGATAATAGCCATTTTGATAAGTGTGAAGTGATAGATCATTGTGGAACATACATGCAATGAAATATTTCTCAGCCATTAAAAAAATTAAATCTTACCACTTGCCATGGCATGGATGGACCTAGAAGAAGGTATTATGCTGAATCAAACAAGTCAGAGAGAGAAAGATAAATAGCATACGGTTTCACTTAAGTGTGGAATCTAAAGAATAAAATAAACAAACAAATAAAATAGAAACAGATTCATAGCTACAGAGAATAAACTGATGGTTGCTAGAAAGGAGGGAGGTTGGGGGCTGGGTGAAAAAAGAAAAAAAATGAAAACTGAGTACAAATTGATAGTTACAAAACACTCACAGGGATATAAAGCAAAGCATAGAAAATATAGTCAATAATATTGTAATACTATGTGTGGTGCCAGGTGGGTACTAGAATTATTTGGAAGGTATCACTTGTTAATTACATAAATGTCTAACCATCATGCTAGGAACCTGAAACTAATATAAAATAATATCAAATGTCAACCATAGTTGAAAAATAAAAATAATTTGTCTTATTTGAGGCTTGTATTTATTTTTCTTTTTTCCTTTTTTAAATATATAATTTATTGATTATGCTATTAAAGTTGTCTCATTTTTTTCTCTCCTCTTTATTCCCCTCCACCTGCACCCCCTCTCCCACCAGCATTCCCCTTAGTTCATGTTCATGGGTTGCACATGTAAGTTCTTTGGCTTCTCCATTTCCTATACTATTCTTAACCTGTCTATTTTGTACCTAATATTTATGCCTCTTATTCCCTGTACCTTTTCCCCCTTGCTCCCCCTCCCCTCTGTTCTCCATTTCTGTGATTCTGTTCCTGTTCTAGTTGTTTGGTTTTTTGTTTTGTTTTGTTTTAGGTTCAGTTGTTGATAGTTGTGAGTTTGTTGTCATTTTACTGTTCATAATTTTTGATCTTCTGCTTTTTCTTAGATCATTCCCTTTAACATTTCATATAATAAGGACTTGGTGATGATGAACTCCTTTAACTTGACCTTATCTGGGAAGAACTTTATCAGCCCTTCCACTCTAAATGATAGCTTTGCTGGATAGAGTAATTTCGGATGTAGATCCTTGCCTTTCATGACTTGGAATACTTCTTGCCAGCCCCTTCTTTCCTGTAAGGTTTCTTCTGAGAAATCAGCTGATAGTTGTATGGGAACTCCTTATAGGTAACTATCTTTTTCTCTTGCTGTTTTTAAGAGTCTCTCCTTATCTTTAACCTTGGGAACCTTAAGTATGATGTTCCTTGGTGTGTGCTTCCTTGGTCCAGCTTCTTTGGGACTCTCTGAGCTTCCTGGATCTCCTGGAAGTCTATTTCCTTGGCCAGATTGGGGAAATTCTCCTTCATTATTTTTTTTCAAATAAGTTTTCAGTTTCTTACTCTTCCTGCTCTCCTTCTGGCACCCTTATGATTCGGATGTTGGAATGTTTAAAATTGTCCTGGAGGTTCCTAAGCTTCTCCTCGTTTTTTTGAATTCTTGTTTCTTCATTCTGTTCTTGTTGACTGTTTAACTCTTCTTTCTGGTCCAAATCATTGATTTGAGTCCCAGTTTCCTTCCCTTTACTGTTGGTTCCCTGTATACTTTACTTCACTTTGCATAGCTTTCACTTTTTCCCCTATTTTGTGACCATACTCCACCATTTCTGTGAGCATCCCGATTACCAGTGTTTTGAATTGTGTATCTGATAGGTTGGCTCTCTCTTCATTGGTTAGTTCTATTTTTGGAGCTTTGATCTGTTCTTTCAGTTGGGCCACATTTCTTTGTCTCAGCACGTCCATTACATTAGACAGGGCAGAGCCTTAGGTATTTGCCAGGGTGGGGCAACCTAGGTCGCTGCATTATGATGCTGTAGGTGAGGGAAGGGTCCAAGAGGGAACAATGCCTCTTGCTCTCAGTGGCTTTCAGTCGCTCCCCCACTACCCACATACAAATTGGGCCCTTCTGGTGCTGATTCTCAGGTGAGTGGGTTTGTGTACATTCTATGTACACAATGGAATTCTACACAATGAATGTACACAATGTACATTCTACACAATGTACACAATGGGTCTCTGCAACGAACTCTCCTTTGAGGACAGGAGTTTCTTCCACTGCCACATTCCCCACAGCTTTTTACACCCAGAGAGTTTGAGGGTTTCTTTTCCCTGCACTGGAATCTTGGGTTGTGCAGTCTGTCTTGTGTCCCAGTTGTTCTTCCCGGTTTATCTGCATGCAAATGTGAGACCACCCATCTACCAGCTGCTGCCTCACCCTCCCGGTCCTACAGCTGCTGCCTTGCCATGTGTCTTCTCTGCCCTGGCTGCATGTCTCCGCCCCTCCTACCAGTCTGGATGAATGTTTTTTCTTTAACTCCCTGGATGTCTGACTTCCATACAATTCTGACTTTCTGGCAGTTCTGGTTATTTTTTATTTTTAAATTTGTTGTTGTCCTTCTTTTGGTTGTGTGAGAAGGCAAAGTATATTTATCTATGCTTCCACCTTGCCCTGAAGTCCTCATATTTATTTTTCTTAGTCTAACATCCTTAGATTTCACTATCACATATTACATCGAGACCCTGGTCAATATAGGTTGATGAAAACCCTTATCTTCTTTGGCATACAGACTGCTCTCTTTCCAGATGAGGACTTACGTTCTTTCTGCCTGGGCTATGAAGGCACCTAAATCTCACTCTAAGACTGAAGACAATGAGGGATAGTATAGGTATATCCTGGACAGAATTGATATCACCTTGTGAGACAACTGCCCTTATGTACAAGTCTTGCAGGCAGTGTAAGGCTTTCATGTAGAGGATAGACAGATAGGATCAGTAGAGAGGGAGGGGCTTCCTAAGGCAGAAGGAGAGGGTAAGGGGAAAAAACATATTCACTCTGCAACTACAGGAGATGAGAGACTCCTTTATATTTGCTATCAAGGTTTCCTGACTGTCCAGTCACATTCTCAGTTGGGTATTCATAAATTTCAATTTTCTCTCCTCACTGAGTATGTTAAAATCCTTAAAAGCAAGTGGGCCCACAACTTTACCATCAATACTTGTTGCCATGGTGACTAAGTGCCCTAGTCACTTGAAATTTCAATGTTTTGTCTGCACCTGCATTGTATTCCATCTAACCACCATCAATCCTTTGAGGAACTGTAATTATATTAAACTCAATGGATGTCCAAAGTCCATCCTCTCTCTACAGTATCAGGAGCATCCCTCATTTTAATTGCTGTACCCAGAACTAAATAAATAGCACACTCAAATCGGTCTATATGCAGAGAATTTAATAGAAGGGCTATATGCAGTGATGTGGGTAGGGTATAAAAAACACCTTAAGAAATAGTGTAGTGCCCCAGAACTAGTAACACTGGAATTGTTACTACTGCAAGGCCTATAGAGACCAAAAGAATGAATAAATTATTATCAGACTTGGAAAGAGGGCTCTCTGGTAAGAGATGTGGTCTTCAGATAAAGAATGAAGCTAACCTGTGACAACTGTACAGGAACTAGTATCTTAATCGGTGCCTGGCAATCTTCTGTAGGGCTCACTTTTGACAAATTCCAGTGGAAGCTAGACAATGAAGGACTGTGTTGTCACCATCCACATAGGTCAGACTGTCAGAGCATCAGTATGAGGGAGAGGGTTAAAGAGCAAATCATGACAAGCAAAGGAGATTCTTAAAACAGAGGAGTAAGAGTAAACAAGATAACATGGCAACCACGCAAACGGACCATGAAAATAGAAAAAGGAAGAAAAGAAGAAATGGAAGGAAGAAGAAAAAAGGAAGAAGGAAGGAAAAGTAGAAGGAAGAAAGAAAGGAAAAACTGAATAGTCAACTCAGAAAGTCAGTGTATTCTTGGAAACAAGAACATTTCTTCTAAAAATCTCTCCTCTGAAAGAAATACGTGAACATGAAATGTATAAAGATTAGTTGATAATACAACTAAGTTAATCAGAAAAGGAAGCTTAGCAGAGAAGGAAGCATATTAAGAACAAAAATTTAAGAAAGTGGTGGAGAAATCTATGACACAAGGACACTTTAAAAATGAACTCCCGAGAATAAGAAGGAAGAGGAAAAAAAGTGAATACAATTCTAAAAGCATTATAAAAGTGGAGAACAGATAACAGAGATCTAACACATGGATATTTAATGCACTTAAAATAAGTGATGTAAAATCATTTTTAAAATAAGAGTTTTCCTTAAGTGATAAAGAAGTGAATGGACAGTCTGTACCTTACTTTGTTGAGAGTGATGCATAATGAAAAATTCTGCAAAATATCTTGATCTAACTCCTGATATCAAGACAATAAAAATAATTGGACAGTCATTTAAGCAGAAAAAGCAATCCTATGCAGATGGGATAAACTGTGTTGACCTCAGGTTTCTTTGCAGCAACATTAAAATTCAGAGGTCAGTAGAACACTGCTAGAGTTCTGAAGCAAAAATGGATGTTGTCCAAAAATCTTACATTCCATGAGGGTATTCTCAAACATGTATAAGCAAAGAGAATATGCATTTTTTGAAAGAAACTACCTAATGAAAAAAATCCAGCTCACCAAGATGTAATCATACTAAATGCATTAAAAAAAGGCAAAATGGTCAAATACACATAATCAGTGGTGAGCATGGATCCTATTAGATATGAATTTCTGGGCAAAGGCTCTGAGAAGTTTCAATGCAGAAAGGAATGCAAATGTTATAACCCTTGAAGAAAGGCTCCATAATGTAAACTATAGTTATAGATCAGGGCGAAAATCCAGAAGCCAATGTAAAAATCATTATTATTCATTGATACTATCTTAAATTAACAATTCAAGAAATAATGGCTATGTGGACTACTTAGAGTTATAAAATTAACCACATAAAAATAAAATACAAAATGAATGCATTCCAAATTTCTACAATGTGTATGTTTGGGAGGGAACAGAGGGAGGACAGCCCATGAGGCAAAGTGAGAAAACAGAGCAAATAGTAAAGGATATCACATCAAAGAAGACAATGCAATTGAAACAATCACTTCTATGCCTATAAATTCACCAATGATAAAAATGACTCAAATCAAGGCAACCATAAAATCCAACTGTATCCTAAATATTACACTCACTTTAAAAGGAAGTAAAAATGTGTAAAGGGCAAAAATATAAAGATAAATGGGAAAAGGAGGATACAAATAAAACAGAAAGGTACAGTCCCAACATTAGTATTAGATAAGTGGAATTCAAGCCAAAAGCTATTAAATAAAAACAGCAGGATCATATTGTAACATAAAGGATAAAATCCCCAGTGAGGAAATGTGATTCATGATTTTTTTTTAATGCAACAAATAATGCAGTATCCAACTACATACAACAAAGGTACAATGTACAAGGAGAAATAGGCAGAAACAAAAATTATAGTAAATTTTATCTTACTTTTGTCAGTTCATGTGAAAATAAGTGTACAAACCAAGAAATCATAGGTAAGATTTGGGTAATGAAAGGTTGATGAATTAGACATAGATCAAATGTTATACCTTGAAATTACAGAGTACACATTTTTTTAAAGTGCCTGTGGATTATCGATGAGAGTTTACCATGCATTAGGCTACAAACAAAGTTCCAATAGATTTTCTTTAAATACATATACAATAGTCCATATTCTTTGACTGCAGCAATGCAACATAAAATAGAAGGTACAGATGATTCAAAGTTATATAAACCCATTAATATAAATTAATATACAATAGCATATTATCTCATTTTTGCCAAGAATAAATTTTCAACATTTTACACCCATATCTGATTCATAAAATAGAATACAATAATAAAATAAAATAGATGATGATTCCTTAACCTGAATATACTCAAAGTTAGCACCTTGCAAAATGATGAAATATTAAATAAAAGCATCCACATAAATCACAAGACGAGGATAACATTAGAGCCATTATCACTCAATATTTTCTTACCAAATGAGCGTGAACATAAACAAATGACAAAAAAATAATATATTCAAGAGAGAACTAAAGTTGGTATTGTTTTTAAATTATAGGATTGTTTGCCTAAAAACATTGCAGAATGGATTTTAAAAACTTACCAAAATAAGAATTATTAAAGTGGTTGGAATGATTAACAGAGTTGTACACATAGTTCTTTTTGATAAAACAAAAGAGCTAAAAATATTAAATAAAAAAGATACCATTTACAAGAGGAAAAAGAAAGAAAAAGACCATATAGCTAGGAATGAATCTTAGATATCAAAAGAATCTATCAGAATAAAACTTTAAAACTCTTCTAGTCTATATTTTTTGTTTTGTGTGTTCACCGAAGTCTCTGCTCAGTTTTCTTAATGGTCAGCTAATGACTGGACAGAGAGATTCATTAAATACCTGATATTAATTAATCTTCCTGTCTTGACTAAGGGGTTCTCTGTGTGTGTTGGAGTAAACCTTCAACGTTCAGTCAGGCAGTTTACAACTCTGCCTTATCCTTCACTTCCTGCTTATACATAGCCTCAAGGTTAGTCAGAAGCTAGATCTTAGGTTCAGGTCTTTTCTGAGTAAGCTCACAGTCGTAGGCATATAGAGAGTCCTATATACACAGGTATCTGAGATTCTCAGGAAAAAAGCTGAGCTCTTCAAAATCGTTTATAAGCATCACATTTCTCCATTTTTCCTTTTAAAATCTTTGGTTTACCTTTTCTTTGCCTCAACCATTATCTACCACTCCAGGCAACTGTGGTGTTACACAATTGCCTCTACTTGTTTCAACAAATGCCCCTGGGGGAAAAGGTGGTTTAAATTAGGCAAATTCCAGTCAAGTCAAATTAAGACAGCCTTGCATGTAGTATATGCCAGTCAGTGAACTATTAGGCAGATCAAGTAATGATATTCCTCTAGGAATGGGAAAATGGAGTTACAAATCTATTTTGCCACTATCAGGTTGCTAATTTTCATAATGGTTTGCAGGGCACTATTTTTTAAGGCTACTATGGGGCTGAGGGTGGGAATAAGATAAGGTAAAATTCCATAAAACTTACTATTCTTACCAAGATTCCGCAATTTTTCTTGAATACATTTTCCAGGAATTGCTGCAAGCCTTTGGTTAATTTCCAGTTTTGAAAAATTTAATTCTGACAATTTTTGCCAGTGTCCTCATTGCTTTTATGGAGGAGAGAATTTTTAAAGGTCCCTTTTTGCTGATGCCACCTCAGGTTATATAACATGGACCAAAGTTCTGCATTTGTGAGTTTATCAAAATGATCCTAAGTGGGTGACTTTTCCAAAGACTGACCAAACAGCCTGAGCTAATTAACTAGAAATATCACACGTATATTTGTATGAAGTTTCCTGAATATTGTATGTAATCTTTCAAGGAGAACAAACAGTCCTGAAAATCAAGAGAATAACCCAGTTGATCAGTTAATTATTGCCAAGTGACAAATTAACCTGTACCTTAGTGACTTAAGACAGAAACAAATACTATATTATCTCTCATGAATTTTGTGGGTAAGATGCTTGAAGGATTTTGGCTTTGAATTATGGTTGCTGTCAGATGATAGCTGTAGCTGCAACATCCAAAATTGGGGAGCTTAAGCAGCTACTAGCTAGCAATTGCCTGGGCATCTCTTTCTCTTCATATAATCTCATGCCCTCACCACGTGTTCTTTAAATGATGGATACCTTTGGCTTCCTCACAATATGGCAGCCTCATGGCAGCCAATGGTTTATATGACCTATGAAGTTTCTCAAGTTTGAGTATTCCAGCAAGTAAGACAGATGTTGTATTGTTTTTTCTTACTTAACATCAAAACTCATACAGCATTATACTTACCACATTTTATAGATTACAAATAATTCATATGCTCACCAAATCCCATATGGAGACAATCATATTCTATTTCATGATGGAGGAATGGCAATGTATAAAAAGAGCATGTGTGAATGGAGATAATGTTGTAGCAATCCGTGGAAAATGCAATGTGGCAACCAGTTAGAAACCTCATTAACAATTACTGGGAATCTTGGGAGTTGATGAATACTACATATCATTCAATGAAGAACTAATAAATTCCCTTTCCTCCATGAAAATCATTAGTCCATGAAATCCATAAACCCATTCACAGTTGGCTGATGTCCTGAAAAACTGACCTTCAGTTACACCTTAGTGTAGTTGGTTTCAGTTTTCATTGTAAGTTAATTATTTGCCACTGAAATGAGATAGGTTTGCCAAACCAGTTTCACTTTGACTCATCATTAAGTATATTTTGCCCTATTACTCTCTTAGCTGCTATTAATACAAGGCCACAAGTTGAAACATTGCTTCCAAGTCAATTGCTCAATTTAAAAAGCAGAAAATTATTTTAGTAAGACATGAGCATGATGAAATGCTTTATGCTTTATGTGTCATTCCTCTTTACAGACACCATGATTCTGACAAGTTTCATTCCTCCTTGGTATTGAAACATTGCCATATTCATTAAACTTGTTGTCAGGTATATCTGCTGAGCACCAATTTGCTATATATTTCCTGTCTACAAATTGCCTGTAGAGTCAGGCATTTGTAGCTGAGATGGAGATTTGATATGCATGTTGCATCAGGTTTCATTGACCACAATTATTAGCATTTCTAGCGAGGCAGTATAGTCTCTGGAAACTATGGAAATTTTGCAAACATATGCCTCTTAAGTTGTTGTGGTTTTTTCTTTTTATTATGAACTGTAATACTATGCTAGAAAAATGAATAAACATAAATGTGTAGTATATTGCAAGTATAAAGCAAGTACACATTCAGCCTTGCCAGCAATCCTGAACTCCTGTTCTCCAGTTAACCTTTCTCCATTGTACATGCTCTTCCTCACCCCCTTAAGGGACTACTATCTTGTTTTTTATAAAAATCATTTTCTTGAATTTTTAAAAATATATTTTAATCAATTTGTTATATAACACTAAAATATTAACTTTGTCTATTTTTAACTTGAATTGGAACAGTATTGTATGTAATATTTTGCAACTTGTTTTCTTTACTCACAGCTATGTTTATAAAAAATAACTCAAGTGGTTTATTGAGTCTGATATTAAAGCGCTTAAAATAACTACCAGTACACAATTGGCAATAAATGCTCATTTTCTTATTTCTTTATTTTCAAGTTTTGAAAATCCTTAAATAAAACCAAATCCTTTTATGTTTAAAACCAAAAAGGTTTGTTGTGCTATTGTAACAATCCAAAATATTATATTTGAATTCTTTTCATTTTCATTATAGTAAAATCCACTTTTCCCAAAATCCTCTTTTACAAAGAGGCATCTACAGAGGCTGAACTGGCTCTTCAAATTTTATATAGTTGTTTTAAAACTTTATATGGATAGATAATGTTTACGAGATGAAAATGTGGAGTTATTTTTTTAAATAAAATTTTAAGTGCTTTCTGAGTCTATAGTGAGACAGAATCCATAGGAATCACATAGATATCATAATACCCCTTCCCTTGTGTCATTTCAATAGATCTCATTCAGTATTCATCACAGCCGCATTATTATTTACTCCCATTTTATACATGAATTTAAAAAAACAAAGTGAAGGTAAACAATTTGTTTAAAATCAAACTGCTAGGGACAGAGCAGAGATTTAAACCCTGATACTCTGTCCCCAAATCTTATGCTTTTAACCAATGTGCTAAATTTCCTCTGTTAAATGTATATTCCCATTTTCAGTGGGGTTTTTCACTGAATCTAATTGTGCCTAAGTTCTTTTGTTCCTAATCAGTCATCTTCATGGCTTTATGCAAGTCATGCAGGGTAGAGGACAGCAAAACAGCCTTGGATGGAAGATAAGTTGGCTGGAAATACAAGGATCACATTAATAACCCTCATCAGGAGAGCTAGGCTCTCCCACAGCACTCCTATGGCCTGTTTAGAGTCAGTAGAACCATCCCCAGGGAGCTAACACATGGAACTTCAAAACAAACCAAACTGCTGCATGGTGCTAACAGGGACCCTCCTTACCGACAATATTCCTTAAGCTCGGATACTGTTTTTCTCCTTGTCCCCTTTCTGTTCCTGGGGTCAAATTTCCTGACTCATTGATTCTTTCTACCACCCACACTTGTTTCTGTCTATTCTTATGGCTGACTGTCAGTTTCTAACTTCAGGTAGACACTATTGTTGATCTATTCATGCTTAAATTTGGTGTCCTTGGGCAAGTCACACCCTTTTGGCTCTTAGTTGGTTCCTAAAATGAAGCATTTTAACAAAATGACCACCATCATATTTGCCAGTTTCATAAATATATGCTTCCTTTCCAAGTTCTTGCAGCATGCCTCCTGGGTGATTATAAAGTATGACCATGATTAGATAACACTGAGAGAGATTTGTTAGCAGATTTGATTTACAAAAGACTAGATGTGTTTTGTGTCACTTTAGGTTGGATGGAGCCGTATATATTTGCACACTAGAGAGAAGATCTCCTTAGTAATGAATTGTGTGTCTAATTCAGTTATTTAGATAACTATTCTCTTGGCAGCTGTTGGCAAGAAAGCCACATGATTTCCCTGCACTAGCTATAATTTTCTTTTACAACCTTTGTTTACAGAGATTAAATAGTTATTCTGGGCTTGGTATAAACAAGCTGCTCCAATAACATAAAATGTATTTGCTTATCATCTGAGTCTTGGTTATTTATAATGCTACATTGAGAAATGTATTATTCCATTAGACTTGTCATTCCAGGATTTTACCAAGTATCGCCAAGAAGGAGACTTTAGGAAATATATTTTTCCAATGAATGCCATCATTCGGCTTAATATTAATTTCATATTTTGCAAATGGATAAAGCAATAGGGACAGTACATCTTAGAAATTTATAGATGTAAAAATTAAAAGAATTTAATTCAATTTGTTAGGCAATCAATTAAAATATTTTAGCATTATTAATTTACTTAATAAAAAGTTAGATTGAAATAATGAGGTTTAACTGGTTGTCTTCTAAACAGTGAATCAAGTTGATTTATTTTTCCCCAGATTATTTTGATAGAATCCCACAAATCTGGTGATTTTAATTTTATCATCACTCTCATGAATTTATTTGTATGTGCAAAAGCTGCATGGTTAAAAGCTATTCAACATATATTGTTTACAAAAGAAAGTCCAGCTATATGATATATTATTTTCAGATTGCTAATGTCCAATTCCTTGATCTACACAAGGATACAAACATTGATAAGAGAATAAAATTAAGATATAGATAAAATTAAATAATGATACAGATATGGACATTTTGCACAGGAAGAACATGAAACAAATTGATCTGTTTATTAAATTCAGCATAGTATTACAGAGGAAATTAATTTTTCTACCCCTTTGAATCTGAGAGTCTAACAATTAATATTTGGTATTACAACTTGAATTTTTAAAATACCTTAAAAATGTTAGTTTGTGTCCAAGAATATTTTGCTGTCACTCTAACTGCCATAGAAACCAACCAAAAGTCATTACTTGGTTGGTTTAGAGTATAAATTTAGTTCCTCAATTTCTAGTTCTCTTCTAAGTCCAGAACCCCAGAGAGTGAGCCAAATTCATTTCTTCAGTTCTGTCTGCCTAGAAGATCTCAAATAGATATGGCCATTTTATAAGTTAAAGGACATTTTTTTTTGGCTTACTATTATTTGATGCAAAAACAAAGATCAATTAAGAAGTTCTGCTTTGAGAACCTAGGGTACTGACAAACAGGTCATCCTTTTCACAAACTGCTAACTGTAGACAGGCTTTAGGAGAGTAATTTAAAATTAATGGGAGCAAGTCTTTGATGCAGTTACTACTTCAAAGACATGCCAGGTTTTTATTTGTAGTGAAAAAAAAAAGAATTATAGTAAGAGGAGAGAGCATATTAAAATTTACAAAATCTCCCTAAAGCATTTGGCCTAACACAGGGACACAACCAGAGGGTTCTTTCTTTGCATGGCATGCTCTTGCTTCCTCTCTCTTTCTTTTCCTCCCCCTCCACTTCCTTTTTTTCCTTTCTTTCAGTTGGTTGTTTCTGACTTAGTTACCAATGACTGACATATGAACAGTGCCCACTTTACACTGTGACAAGTTTAAAAATGTTTAAATGTTCCTCACTTAGGAAAGATTAAATTGTCTTGAATAATATGCTTTTAATCTTTAAATTTCATGATGGAGAAGTCCCTCCTTGATTTGGAGAATTCCTTTTGCTTGGCAAGATTGGGGTGCCATACATAATATCTGAACTAATTAAGAACAATAAATCACTTCCAAACAAAGGAAAGGAAAAGAAAAGGGTAAAATAGGTGCAAGGAGCTTCAGCTAAGAGAGAGGGCTCTGCTGCATTTTCATGTGCGCCTCATGTTGGGAACTGTAGGCAGCTGGTACAGAGATATAGGAAAAATCAGGGCTGACCAGTCATAGAGAATTATCAAGCACTTCAACAGGTTACAACTCTACAAAACAGTGGGTCTAATATCCCTCCATGCAGTTTCTTTATCTGTGATTTGAGTCATGGAGGCTAATACCTGAGCAATAGGGCTGAAACAACCAACTCCAGGACAACCAGTTTCTAGAGATATTAAAAACCCTGTTCTGTAAACTGAAGGCAATCTATTTGTGTAAATTATGTACATGTGCATTTGCCAATGTAACCAGCATTTTTCTATCCTACCTTCCCCACCCAAGTTCACCTCCTAAAGATCAGCTAATCCCTTATAAAAAATAAATTTTGCCAACCTAATCAAAGACTTATTCCAGTTCATATGATTTACTTCCTTTATACCTCCCTCCCCCCTCAATCACCATGCTGTTGTCCATGTTCTTGAGTCCTTTTTACTTTTTACTCACTCCCTCCACCCTCTCACCACCCCTCTTAGCCGTCTTCCTGCTCTCAAGCTATAAGTCTGTCTCTATTTTGCTTGTTAGTTCAGTTTGTTCATTAGATTCCACATATGAGTGAAATCATATGGTATTTGTCTTTCTCTGGATTATTTCACTTAGCATAATAGGCCAATATCCCTAATGAATATAGATACTAAAATCCTCAACAAAATATTAGCAAACCAAATACAGCAATGTATCAAAAAGATCATACACCATAATTAAGTGGGATTTATTCCAGGAATGCAAGGTTGGTATAACATTTGCAAAGCCATAAAAGTGATTCACCACATAAAAAAAAAAGAAGGCTAAAAATCACATGATCATATCAATAGATGCAGAAAAAGCATTTAATAAAACCCAGCAGGCATTTATAATAAAAACTCTTACAAAGTGGGAATAGAGGGAACATACCTAAGCATAATAAAGGCCATATGTGACAAACCCACTGCCAGCATCATACTCAATGGGCAAAATCTACAGAGATTAGGAAGAAGACAGGGATGTTTGCCTTCACCTCTCTTATTTAACATAGTACTGGAAGTCCTAGCCACAGCAATCAGACAAGAAGAAGAAATAAAAGACATCCCAGTTGGAAAGGAAGAATCAAAACTGTTTTTATTTGCAGATGACATGATTCTGTACATAAAGAACCCAAAAGATTCCACCAAGAAACTACTAGAACTGATAAATGAATTAAGAAAAGCAGCAGGATACAAAATTAATAGCCAGAAATCAGTTCCATTTTTATATGCCAATAGTGAACTAACAGGAAGGAAAATTAAGAAAACAATCCCATTCACAATTCCTTCAAAAAAAAAAAAAAATACCTAGGACTAAACCTAACCAAGAATGTAAAAGACCTGTACTCAGAAATTTATAAGACACTGAAGAAATTGAAGAAGATACAAATAAGTGAGAGCATATACCATGTTCATGGATAGGAAGAATTAACATAATTAAAATGTCCATAGTACCCAAAGCAATCTATAGATTCAACATAATTCCTATCAAGATTCCAATGACATGCATCAAAGAAGTAGAACAGATATTTCAGAAACGTATATGGGACCACAAAAGGCTCCATGAAGCCACAGAGATCCTGAGAAAGAAAAACAAAGCTAGAGGAATCATGTTACCTAATATGAAACTATACTATATGGCCATAGTAATCAGAACATAATGATATTGACACAAAAACAGACATGTCAATAAATGGGACAGAATAGAGATCCCAGAAAAACACACATACATTTATAGTTAACTAATATTCTACAGAGGAAGCAAACACACACAACGGATTAAAGATAATGGTGCTGAGAAAATTGGACAGATATGTCAGAAAAATGAAACTAAATTATCTTCCTACACCATACACAAAAATAAATTCAAAATGGATTAAAGACTTAAATGTTAAACCTGAAACCATAAAAACCTAGAGAAACATAGGCAGCAAAATCTCTGACATTGTTCATAACAATATTTTATCAGCTGTATCTCCCCAGGCAAGGGAAAGAAAAGACAAAATAAACACATGGGACTACATCAAACTAAACAGTTTTTGCACAGTAAAGAAATCATCAACAAAATAAAAAGAACCCACAGAATGGGAGAACATATTTGCTGATACATCTTGTAAGGGATTAATATCAAAAATTCATGAAGAACTTACAAAGCTCAACACCAAAAAAAAAAAAAACCCAATTAAAAAAATGGACAAAGTACCTGAATAGACACTTCTCCAAAGAAGACATATAGATGGCCAATAGACATACAAAAAGGTGCTTACTAATTGTCAGAGAAATGCAAATTAAAACCACAATGAGATATCATCTCACATCTGCCAGAATGGCTATCATCAATAAATCAACAAACAGCAAGTGCTAGCGAGGATGTGGAGAAAGGAGAACGCTGTGTATTGGTGGGGATGCAGACTGGTGCAGCCACTGTGGAAAGCAGTATGGAGATACCTCAAAAAATTAAAAATGGGTCTGCCTTCTGACCCCGCAAGCGCACTTCTGGGACTATATCTGAAGGAACACGAAACACTAATTCAAAAGAACATAAGTACACTTAGGTTCATTGCAGGGTTATTTATAATCACCAAGATATGGAAGCAGCTTAAGTGTCCATCAATAATGAGTGGATAAAACAACTATGGGACATTTACACAGTGGACTACTATTTGCTATAAAAAGGAATAAATTTTACCCTTTGCAATAGTATGAATGAACCTGGAGAAAAATGCAAGAAATACCCTTTTCCCTTTGCAGTATTTAAGCATTATGCTATTGTTCTGTATTCTTTATTCCTTGTATCTTCATTGATGTGTTATCAACAAAATTATCACCTGATATGCAATGACTTTGACATTTTAAAGAGGTTTTTCTTTAGCTTCTGAGTTTTTAATTGGGGGTGATCTCTTTTAAGTTGGGGAAAATAGGAAAGGACAAATTACAGGGATGTCTATAAAGAAAAAATAAAAGTAAATAGTAAAATACTCTCCTAAAGATAAAGTAAAATAATCAATACTTATTAAGCCAGGCATCATATCAGGCACTTCATACATATAATCTCATTTAATTAGATCAACAATACAATTAGATAATTATTCTTGTTATTTCACAGATGAAAGCATGTAGGCTGAAGTTGGTTTGTACAGGCCAAATTAGTGTCTGCACTATGACTTTTCTTTGCAAATGTAGTCATCACTTTTGTATCACTATGTAACCTTATGTATACATTTTGCATCATCATATGCATCTATGAAGCATAGTGTAGTGATTAAAAACTGGGCCTTTGAAGTCAGACTTCCTGTGTTCAACCTCACCTCTACCACTCACACGCTGCATGAAGGTTAAGCAAGCTAATATTTTTCATGTACCTTGAACAGTGTCTGAGACTTAAAAACTTTTATCAAAATGTATGTTTAAAGAAATATAATAAACACAAAAGGGAAAAAGTTTATAATAAGTTTGCATTTTTTTTATTTTTTATTACTCATGACAGGAAAAGAGCACCAACACTGTATGGACCTTTGCAGATTGTAAATGTACTGCCTTTATTGCCCTGAATCTCTTCCCAATGAAACTGAGTTCAATTACAACATTATATGACAAAGTTCAAGTCTAAGGAAGCTCTCAAACATATATATACTTTGGGGATGAGTGAAAGTCTGACTTGAAGAAAATCCATTAAACTTCATAAATATAAATAAATGAATAACTTTTTCTCTATTGGGCTATGATCTGGCTGAAGAAAAAAAATATCTCTGAGAATTGTTAAATTGTAGTTTGCTTTTATAGGGTTTGGAGTTGGGATTTCCTCACACTGAAGAAACAAAATTAATTTAAAAATACTAACCTATCCACAAGCTAATGTATCTACTCTAAGCCAAAAAATGAATATAAAGGTACTTCTGCTTGGGCAATGATGCCTAAGATACCTGATGAAAGCAAATATTAAACCTCCCTGAAAAGACATGACTTCCAAAGAACTGCATATTAATTCCTCTGAAAATAAACTGAACATAAAAATATATTTACAAAATACATGAAGAATCAATCTCTATGAGTCCTTTAGGAAAAATTTTCAGGATACAAATGTTTAAGTATGTGATAAAATCATTAAAGCCATAAAATGGTGAATAGCAATTGGTAAGAGAAAATAAAGCCTCATAAAAACTTAAGATGTTAAAAAGAGACTAAAACAAAAAACCTATAAATGTAATTAAAATATAGCATAATAATTGTTACAAAGGATATATAAACTGAGCAATATCCATGGAAATATATAAGACAGGAATATCAATACCTGTTGGATAGCATAAAAAAATATTTCCTTTATTGATAAAACATTTAAGATGCCCTTTCCTTAATATTTTGAACTTACCACATTTTGTAATGGCAGGAAATTTTTTGTTAGTGCCATATCACAAGGATAAGATAGCCAATAGCCATATGTAGCTATTGAGCACTTGAAATGTAGTTAGTTTGAATTAAGATGTGTCATGTGTATAAAATACACAGCAGATTTCAAAGACTTAGTAAGAAAAATTTTTTAATATCACATATCTGTTGAAATTATACTAGTTTGAATATATTGAGTTAAATAAAATGTAGTACTAAAATTAATTTGCCCTACTTGTCTTTTACAATTTGTGTGGCTTCTAAAAGTTTGAAATAAAATATGCTACTTGCATTATATTTCTGTTGGACAGTGCTGCTCTGGAAAAAGGGCTCTTCAATATTTGATAAAAAAAAATAAGAACAGATAGGAGAGAGATTGCAGAGTGATTATAAGAGTTGGTTTGTTTTGAGTATGCCATTTACTTAGTGCTTCATGTAACTTATCTGTAAAATGGGAAGGAAAATGATAACTTAAAAAAAGTGATATAACTAATAAAGTAAGATGTCTCTAGTGTTTAGGTTCTGGTATGTAGTCCATACTCAACCTTCTTAACTATTATTTTTATTGTTATTGATTTATAGATAACAGAATACTCTTACTCTCCCACTTTCTCATCCAATACATAACACATTAATTTGGTTTTGGTCCATTAATTCACATTTTTGGAGGGTTATGGTTTTAATAGACCTTGAAGGTCATGAAAGATTTTTACGTAAGTTCTTAAGTATTTTTTCATCTTCATACAGCATAGTCACACAGTTGAACCATACCAGGGTCCTACTAGTAATAAAATGCTTTGGCAGTGAAAGAGACAAGCTCATGGTATGAGATAAGGAATATGAGACTTTGGACTCAAGGCAAGTATTAAAGTTCTACTTCAACAATTTTTGTTTACCTACCTTGGGAAGTCTCCAAAACTTGTTTAGTTTTGACTTCGTTATGAACTAAAAGTTGGGGTGGAGATGACGGTAACAGAACTTGCCAAGTGGATTGTTAAGATTGGATAACACTGTCATTACTCTCAAAGTGGGAGTGTAGAGAAGGGAATGTAAATGAGGAAGGTGACACAGGGCTTCACAGATATCTGTGGTATTTTAATTACTAAGCTGAGTGATGGGTATGTATTTATTACAGGATCTATGGTGATCTATCCAATTCTGTATTTGTAAAATGTTCCAATGAATAACTATTTATTCAACTCAGCATTAATTGCTATATCATTAAGTCTTTTCTTTAAGGGTCCAAGAAATACCAAAATTCAAGTAAGAAGTAGGAAAGAAAATGGAGTCAGTGAAATCGTCTGTTTGCCCAGGCTGAATTGTAGGTATAGATTATCAGGATATTCAGAATCATAGCTTAGTTTTTAACTCATCCTGGATAGGAGGTATTTTCTCTTTGGGAACAACCTTACCCATGTTTAGTTCTGGGGCCCCAGGCTCTCTTTTGCTGCTATATTGGGTCACTGCTGTGTGCCATTCATGATGACCACCCACACTCTCGTTTCTAAGACAAATTAAATTATTATGGAACATGTTTCAAAGCTTATAGCAAGGCATTACCTCTGAATAACCAGGAATTTTTCAAAAACAAAGACTTTAATTTGAATGGAGCGGGACAGAAACAAGGTGCCAAGCCATTCTTTTCACACACGCAACCCCAACTTCCACTTTTTCTGCCCCATCAGAATCCCAATGTAAGAGTAAGAAACAAAATGTTGCCACTCTCAATCTATGGCAGTACATCAACTAAAGAGAAAACAACAGCTTGTTTTTTGAAAAGCAGCTTTTATTCATTCACATAATCTAAAATGCCCCCTGGTCATGATCACTATCATCTTTGATGTGGCTCAGCATATTGTCTGTGCATCACTATGCCTTCCAAAAGAATGGGGGTGCCTAAATGAAAGCAATATGGTAAGGCTTGAAAGAAATGCCTAACTATTGAACTCAATGTCTTAGAACAGAAGCTCTGTGGATTTCCCCCTGTTGATACAAAACGACAGTTCTCAAGACCTCACAGATGCATCTCTCCAGATTCATGGTGCAGGTCCCACAGAGAAGCACATCCCTTCCTGTTGCTCATTCTGGCACATCTTGGCAGAGTTCCATTTAACATCTCAAGGAATTGCAACTCAGGCAATGGCTTAGGAAATGCATTCAAGGTCAGGGAAAATATTTCCCAGCATTATTGTTGATCTCTTGGCTTACTGCAGAGAGGGTAGGAATTGCTAACTTAATTTGATGGTTAAAAAGTCTTTTATTTGTAGGCTGCTCAGTAAAATAGTTCCTCTGTTCTCTATCAATCCTTATAGTTCAAAGGCTTTGGTTTGAATGGAAAGGTAAGGTGACCTAATAATCTTTCTTCTCTTTCTTTCTCTCTCTCAAACTCATAAATATGCAACACATACACAAATACATTTGCAGGAAGCTGTATATTTTTAAAAAAAAGCCTCAAAACTCTTCCAAAAATATCAAAGAGATCAAAACAGTGGGCTCTTTTATTAGTTCTACAACTCTGCTGACCTTCCCCATCAATCTATGTATACCAGAGCACACAGCCACCATTTTCATCTATTGCGCAGCATTAAATTATTAAGATAATGCATTTTGACAAACATAAATTTTCTTCTTCACTCCTCTATTTATTCTCATCCTTATTCATTTGCGACCTCTGCAACCTATGCTCTTTCCACGGCAGGCAAGACCAACCAGAGGTATAACTTAAGTGAACCAGTCCTAGGTTTCCCTTCCCTCTTGTTTTTAAAAAAGATTTTATTTATTTTTAGAGGGAGGGGAATAGAAAGAGAAAGAGGGATAAAGAAACATTGATTTGTGAGAAAAGAACCGATCAGTTGCCTCTTGCATGCACCCCAACTGGGGACCTGGCTTGCAACCCAGGCATGTGACCTAACTGGGAATCGAACCAGTGATCTTTTGCTTTGCTGATCAATGCCCAACCCACTGAGCCACACCAGTCAAGGCTCCTTTCCTTCTTGCTGCCATCCATTGTACTGTGTTACTAAACTTAATGACCTTAAATCCCTTTATTCTGACACCATAATCTTATCTAACTTCCCTGAAAGTAAAATTACTTGTTCTTTCAATCTTAACACACCTTTTTTCTTTTCTTTTTTCTTTTTGCCAGTGAAATTAATCACAGTTAAATGTTAGGAGAAAAACTATTTTATTTTAATCTTTTCTGCTAAGGCATAAAACAAAAATCTGCTTCCCTGATACTTTAAAGATTATCTATATTTATGAAAGAGGAAGGTACAAACACTTAATGATAAAATTGTATGGGTACTTTCATTTAGTCCTCTTTATTCCTTAATCGGTTGCTTTACTCTATTAGTCAAAGTAATGCCAACTGCTATAACAACAACAATAAATAAAAATATATTAATGGCTGATGGCCTGTGGTAGGAATTTACTTCCACTTCTGAAATAGCTCGCCTTGATTGGATGATAGCTCTACTCCAAATGGTGGCTTAGAGATTCAAGCTTCTTTCCCAATGTTCTTCCCACTCAAGTCAGTGAAAAAAAAAAGAATACTAGAAAGACAAATATGGAAGATTTTTATAAGATAGGTCTCAAAGTAGTGAAGATCATATTCTATTGGCTTGAATTTTATTTCATAATCACACTTGAGGGCTGCTGGAAATGTGTTCTAGCTGTAACCCTAGGATGAAGTCAAGACAGATATGAAGACCAGCTAGCTAGTCTCTGCAAAATTTGTTTTCTGTTTAGAAAAATTCCTTTAGCTATTCATTATGAGTTGGTTTGCAAGCACCGAATTCTCTTAGCGTCACCTGAGAATTCTTATATCCTCTTTAAAGAAGGGTTTTTCAATGGATATAGAATGCATAGTTGACAGGTCTTTTCTCTCAGCACTTGAAAACATGTGCCACAGTCTTTTTGACCTTCATGATATCACATGAAAATAATGTTTTCATTTAAGTTTGTGTTCCCCTATAAATTGTATCTTGTTATGTTCTTTGTTTTCATAAGTTTTCATTATGATGTGTCTTAGCATGGATTTCTTTGGATTTATCTAATCTAGAATTCCCTAAGTTATTCAGATCTGTAGGTTTATGTCTTTTGTCCAATTTGGGAAGTTTTCAGACATTACTCCTTTAAATTCCTTATTAATTCCACTCCCATCTTCTCCTTTCCTGTTGCAACTCTAATCATATGAATGCTAGCTCTTTTGTTGTGGCCCCACAGTCTCTAAGACTGTTAGTTGTTTTCTAAAATATTTCCTCTCTGTTGTCAGTTTGGGTAAATCCTGTTGCTTTGTTATCAAGTTTACTAATTCCATCATCTGTCATTTCCACTCTATGGTTGAGCCCATTCAGTGAGTTTTTACTTTTAATTATATTATTATTCAGTTCTAAATTTTGCATTTAGTTTTCATTCATTAATTTCAATTCTTTGCTGGGGTTTTTCTAACTTTTTGTTTTAAGAGAATTTGTAATTATTTGGTGAAACATTTCTATGTTGACTGCTTCAAAATTCTTGTCAAAGAATCCTAACCTTTCAGTCACCTCTGTGGATTGGTCTCATTCTAGTTGTGATTTTCCTAGTTTTTTTGTACCATGAGTGATTTTCTATTATATTCTGAACATCTTGGGTATTATTTTGTGCAATTGAGGCACAGCCTGAGGACCAGGTGGATCGGTGAGCTGGAGTGGAGCCTGAGAATGAGTTTCTATCAAATTTCCAGGCGATGCTGATGCTTCAGATCTTGAGGTACACTGTGAGAATCAGAGATTTTGGCTGAAGGAAAGCCAGATTCCCATGCTGGAGACTTCTACCACCTACTAGGCCCTGTCAGGATCATGCCCACAAAAGTGTGGCACCAACTTGAACTTCCTTATTGACTCCAAGTGGAGATTTTTGGAACTTTTACTTCTATGCTGATGCTTGCTGACACCTGGGAAGGGAGTATGGAGCACTCACTCATACTGACTTGCTGCCAGAAAGTGGGAGCTGAACTCAGTTGCGTGGAGGGAACTTCTGATACCAGAGGAGGGGGGAGAAAAAAATAGAGAGCAAATTATTCCCATCACCCACTACACCATTAGGCCTCATTGATGTAAAGTGTGAAAACTCCACCACTTTTGGACACTGCCATCTTAACATGTGGCATCCAGAGCCACTGAGACAAGGAGACAGAGAAAGGGAGGACCCTTACTCTCTCAAACCTTCAGATGAGACCTTCCTATAGATCTATCACATTCTGGCAGATATATCCAGGTTCCAAGTTCTGTTTCTCTTTGTCTCCTCATTTATCATCAGCTAAATATTACATTCTGATATGCTTTATGGCATAGAAGAGGGCTGAATGCTATCAGCTTACAGAACTATAAAAATATTAATGTCATAACCTATTAGAAGGGAGGTGTCCAAAAATTTATGTAATTGGTGTAGTGTGATAGTTAATTTTATGTGTCTACTTAGGTAGGCTATGGTGCCCAGATATTTGATCAAATACATTTCAACCTTGACTAAAGGAGATTTCCCTATGTAATGTGAGTGAGCTTCATCAATCAGTTGAAGGTCTTAAAAGAAAAAGATTAAGATCCTCCAGAGGAAGAGTAGATTCAGCCTCCAAATAGGCTATGGACTCAAACTGCAACATTAACTCCCCTGGTTCTCTAGCCTGCTGTCCTTCCCTGCAAACTTTAAAATCAATCTCTCTCTCCCCCTCCCTCTCTCTCACAGACACACACATACACACACACATGCATACACACTAGTATGTGTGTATAATTGTAATATACTCATATATCTGTATATAGTATAGATTTTATATATATAGTATAGTATAGATTTTATATATAAAAATATATATGAAGTATATATTGCCCATAGTATAGATTTTATATATAAAGAGTACAGAGTATATATATAATCACACAGACATACTATTGCTTCCATGTCTCTGGAGAACCCTGACAAAGAGATAAATAGTAACAAATTTCATTGATTGGATGTCTGCTATATTTGCTTTGCTAAGACCTCTAGATTCCTTATTTAAATGTCAAAATTGCTATATAAGTATTACTATTTCTACTTTTAAAATAAGGAAACTGAGTTAAAAAGAGATTAAGTAACTTTCTGGTAAGAAACTAGCATTTGATTTGAATTTAAATGTGCCGACTCCGAAGTCTTTTAACAACCACTGTACAGAATTTGATTAGAATTCAACTCCTGGGTAACAACACTGGAGTTGTATTATTTTTTTCCTATCAGCCCTAAGCCTACCCAAGACATGAACATAGGGCACCTTTAACTCCAGGCTCTGTACCATGTAATTTATATGCATAGATGAACTAAATATACATGGCTTTCTGCCCTGGAGAAAAATTCAATGTGAAAGTTCAACTGCTCACCATTTAAAAAAAAAAAGTTCTTGACTGTAAACTTAAATAGGGAGAAATTCTTGAGACTTTTTCACTATTTATGGTAAATAAATATAAATTTATATTTATTTATAAATTTAATATTTATAAATATAATAGAGAATAAAAATAAGTTGTTCACTGTAGTATTATCTTCTTCTGTAATCATTTATGGAGCCCATATATGGATAACGCTTAACATTGTCAATAAATCAAGAAGTGTTTGTCCGAGTTTATTCCTTGTCCTTTTCTGTTAATGAAGCCAGGGAGATTTAGTTTGATAAGATACACAAACTTGTAGTTCCATTTGTAGACCTTTAGGGAAGCATAATGAACATGTATAAAGCAGTTAGAGAGCAGCATAATTAAGTGACGAATTGCTGAGAGAAATGAATTTACAAATGGACTACACATGCTATGAAACTTATCTTCCCAGAGCAAGAGCCACTAGGATTAGAAAACTAAAAAGGATTCATGAGATCCATTTGGTGACTTATTTTAGGCCAGTGGTTCTTAAACATTTTTGGAAAACAGAACCACCTGGAGGGAGGTTCTGTTAAAGCATGGATTGCGGAGCCCCGTCCCTAGGGTTTCTGATTCAGTACGTCTGGAGTACAGCCTGAGAGTTTGCATTTCCCAGGAGCTACTTATACTGCTCGTCTAAGGACCATGCTTTAATAACCACTGATCTATCCAGGCCATTCACATTAACTGCCTGGGTCTGTTAGTACCTTACACGCTGCGGAGATCAACTTATAACACCTGCTGTTGGCTTTGAGGTCTTCTGATTTTTCTTTCACCTCCTTGAATTTCATCACTGTGCTTGCAATAAATATATCCTAATAACAAACTCGAGGGTAAGCGACTTCAAAGAAAAATATGGCGGTGGAGCAGAAAACTGACTGTCTGAATGAAACCAACACTGGATGTTCTGTTTGAAAATAATTCAATCTTTTATTCTTTTATATACACTTCCAACATCAAAGTGAGTACCCAAGTTCTGTCATATTTCTTCTTTCTAGTAGTAGATGAAACATTTGCTGCCATTCTCTTAACTTTATAATTAGTGTGATAATACAATTTTCCTGGTGTTTATAATCCTTGATCATATATTGTAATCATAAATATAGACCACAGACTCAATGACTTAATTATAACCTTGATGGTAGACTGATAGAGAAAAACCTCACTCTCTCCTCAGGGTGAAAAAAGAATCTTTTGAACATATTTTAGAATTAATCTATAGTACATATTTAAAATTGTATTAAAGTGCTGATAGTCAGTCTAATATGATGATTTGAATATACCCTGACATACTCACTTTCATGTCTTTACACATGCTCCATTAACATGTTCTCATCTTCATCGCACTAAATTTCTCAACTTTTTTTCAAAGTTCATATCATGTTTTCTCCATCCATTAACTATTACTGCTCTTGTTGACACCCATTTATTTATTAACCATGCCTTATATACCAGTCTCTGTGTTAGGTGGTAATGATACAGGTGAATGAAACACAAGAGAATGTCCCGTAGTGAGGGAAATAGACTTGTAAAAATATAAATGCAATAAGATATTACAGGGGTTATTATAGAAGTATAATGGCCACAAAGAAAAACAACTGACTCTGTTTTTATATTACTCTCTAAAATACCATGTGAATGGATCCTGTTTTTTTCTGTCAATGCAATAGATACATATAGCCTCAATAAATCTTCTCTTAACAAATGCTGAAACAGTTATTGATTTATACATTTAACATTGAACTTGCCCTATGTGAAAACTAAATATTTAGAAACCCCTTTAACTGTAGTGATAATTTAAGAAAAAAAGTATCAGATGGTAAGTAACACCAACATTCCAATAGGTTGAGGAGTTCATGATACATGCCCTAATATAATAGATAAATTTATATCTATTATATATTTATTTATCATATATTTTATATATAATATAAATACTATATATTATTTATTATATATAAATTTATATATAATAAATATAATTATATATATAGTTCAATACATGTAAATAATTGCCACTAGATGTGGGAGACAGGGGAAGTTAGATCACAGCCAGATATTTCCTTAAAATCCCCTCCCCATCACCACCAACTCTCCCCCAGAAATATCTAAGAGATTTGCTAATGCCAAAAGAGAGGAGTGATTAAGAGTAATGTCTGGCCATATTACATATATGGTCTATTTGTGACTACACAAAGAACTTTACACCTTTACTAAGAATTCCATCTTTTTCAAATAAGTGTTCTGTGGTCTTAAGAAATCTTGTGATAGAAGAACGCTCAGGTGTAATGTGCTATAATGACATTTGCAGGCACTTCTCTGGTCTTTAAGATGTGTCAACAACAAGAGGGCCAGTGACTATCTAATGGAAAACAGTGGCTGGAAGAGTTCCATTTCTCTTGTCCTGGGCCACTCTTTACCTCCTCCTGTGATGATGAATCCATGTCTAAACAGTAATGGATCATAGAAACATTAAATTATTAAGGTGAACCCCTGCTTTTTCTCTGTAGAACTCTACGGTTCCAATAAATGAGCTCAGTGGTCCCTCTAAAATTTTATAAACTCTCAATTTCTTGGGTACTTTCACTCTTGGACAAATGAGTTGGTAATTTAATTATTTAATAGGTAACTTTAAAGTTCTTATTTTGCAATAACAGTTTCCCTTGCAGTTTTAAAAGCTCGATGTAGTAATTCCTACCATATTCTGAAACAGAAAATTAATCCCTAAAAATAATTACAAATTCAAAGGAAAGAAATACTCAAACTGCTTGTTCTCAAAAACCTCTACCCAGTGCTTATGATTTCATAAAAAATTATAGCCATTCATTTTGGATCCTGTGTCTTATAAGGAATAAACTGACACTAAATTATTTTACAAAAGCCATTGAGTTTTATGATTTAATGTTTGTGATTTTACTTTCTTCCAAAGGCATATGATTTTGTTGCATATTAGAGTGAGTATGCAGTAGGATTAATCCAACAAAACAGCAATGTTGTTGAAAACCAAATGATTCCTAATTGCTTTTCTACCTCTCTTGAGTCAACAGGAAGATAGGAAGAACCACTGGGACAGCAAGATGCAATGGCTACTAATTGGTCTAGAGCAAACAAGGCAATTATAAAAAGTTGACTTAATTGATAAAAAAATCTATATTTTATATATATATATGGCCAAATAGAACTATTTAGTATAGGGGTAAACAATCACATATATTTCAGTCTACATGTTCACTGTCATATTGCTTTGCATTATATCCTTCCAGCCTAGACCAGCCCTAACAGGCTCATTCTCCTAAACTATACCCAAATAGTACCATTGCTTTATTTCATTTTCTAAGTGATATGACTGAATTTTCTCATATACAGGAGGCACATGAGAAACTGAAGTTGAGTCTCAGCTTTGCTATTTATAATATTCTTAATTAACATTCCCAGGGTGTAGTTTTGAGCATAGCTTAATTGATAGCTACCATTTAGTGATCCCTACTATATGTCAAACTATATAGGTACATATCATTACTAATACTTGGGAGTAATTGAACAGTCCTATAAAAAGTCTATGATCTTCATTTTATATGTATCCTATGATCCATCAATGGCTGACTTAGATTTGAAATGCTGTCGTTCTGATTTCCATCCCATATCTTATCTCTGCCCTGACTCCACCATGCAATTCCCATATATGCAGTCCCAAACTCTTTAAGAAATGGGCTTACAAGTGTTGGAAGCAACCTAAATGCCCATCAGTAGATGACTGGATCAAAAAATTATGGTACATATACACAATGGAATACTACGCAGCAGAAAGAAAAAAAGAAGTACTAAACTTTGCGACAGCATGGATGGAACTGGAGAGCATTATGCTAAGCGAAATAAGCCAGGGGGCGAAAGACAAATACCATATGATCTCACCTATAAGCGGAACCTAACCAACAATGCAAAGAAGCAAGGAAAATATGACCAGCAACACTGAAAGGAAAAGAAATCAACAGAGACAAGAGGGAAGGGGGGGGGGCAGGGAAAGGGAAGGGAAGGGGAAAGTCAAGGAACATATAGCAAGGACTCATGGACAAAACCAAAGGGGAAGAGCTGAGGGAGGGAAGATGGGAGGGGGCAAGGGAAAGAGGTTGGGGGAAGGCAGAGACAAATGTATTTAAAAAGTAAATAAATTAATAAAAAAAGAAAGAAATGGGCTTAATCACAGTTTCATCACTAAGCAAAGTCTTCCATTTCTTTGTTATAAAGGTCCTTCTTTACTTCAAGCCCCTTGTTTTTCATGAATCTGTGATTCAGAGAGTCAAAGCCCTTATGTGCTTCTGTTCTTTAGAATAAAATTGCTAGAGGAATTAAAACCACAGCATTGCATCATTATGAGGAATAACACAAGAACAAGAGGGTGACCTTATTAATCATTTTTCAAGGGTGTGGTAATCATTCTTCAAGGGTTTATCTAATTACATAAATGATAAAATATGGGACACTACTCTACCTAATTTGTACTTATTTTTGTCTCTTTGAAACTTCAGAAGATTTAGGAGTCAAAGTAAAATGAAGTGGATAATATAAGATAAAAACATTATATGAGGAAGAAGAATTAGGATATACCAGATCATTTTGGAATCTAGGCTGTTAGGAGTGACTATTTATGGGTTGCAGTAAATGGTGAACTTGGAGTGAAATGAGACATCTTAAAAACATTGAACCAGCCTTAATTAGTGGAGTGTAATTTGACCTAAGCATTTCCCTCACTTTTACTATGGGAGTGTAAAATGGTCACACAAAAACTTTTCCTTTTATTTTTCAAGGGCATCAAATGACATCATCTGAATTACAATATTTGGAGTTTTGTAAAATCAACATAGCCATGATTATTTCTTATATGATTTTAATGAAGAAATGATGCCAAAACATGAGGTTTGTCATCTCAGAGATCTGTATATATGCTCTTACCAGACTTTAGTTTTCTTTGTCCATTAGATTTTTATTGATAATGCTAAAGATAAAAACATTAATTTAATAAAGTAATCTTATGGGCAGAAAACATAACTTAGAATCCTGATTGAATCCCTTAAATAGCTTTGTTATCATGAAAGAAGCCGATTACTTCTTATCCACATCTTCTTGTGATATTCCTTATAAAGAATTCTCCGCAAGACTTAGGTTTTTATAAAAGGAGAGGGACCCCAGCCTAACTCACCCATGTTATTTTGTGTTCCACTTGCTTCTTGGCTCCAGGCAAACTTGACCACTCAAATTTCCTCCTGGGATGTTGCACCAGTTGTTTTATTATCTGTGCTCCTAATAATTTCCCTTCAGTCCTCCCCATCAGCCTTCTCCTACCTGGTTTTGGATTTGTCTTCTGACCTCACCATCCCTAGCCCTCCTCCTCAGTACCTTACTTCTTTCTGCTCTAGTTGTAACACTTACTCATAATGACTTTGCCTCCTTCACAAGAACAGCAAACCTCTTAAAAGCAAAGACCTTGGTGTGTCTGTTTCCCACCATCAACCCTTAAAAATGCTCAGCATATAGTAAATCCTTGGATATATTTGCAGGATGAATGGAGACCTTGAAAGTGATGTAAGGTTCTGTACTATTTTGCTCTGCTTTATTAATAAAAATGGAGCTTCTGAGTAGAATTTGAGTATTGCTGTTTTGCCAAGAATATTTATTGATTTTAAAGACACTTTATTTCTAGTAAATATTGTGTGTTAACAGATGAAAGAAAAATATTTTCAATATTAACAGAAGTGACAATGTTAGGAAATAAGAATTCACCTTGAATAAAATTGATTTAAATTTCATAATTATCTTAGAGCAATAGTCCCCAGTCTTTTTGGCACTAGAGACCAGTTTCATGGAAAACAATTTTTCAAAGGGTGGGGATGGTATGGTTTTGGGATGATTCAAGCACATTAAATTCTAGCTCACCTCCTGCCATATGGCCCTATTCCTAACAGGCTATGACTGGTACTGGTCCATGGACCAGGGGTTGGGGATCCCTATCTTAGAAGATAAAGAAATAAAGCACAAAAGTGTTCTCCTCAATGTTAAATAGTTAGTTTAGCACAAATAGTAAAATGCTTGACCTCCCAACTCTATGTAACAATCAGGTCTCCTTCATCCTGTGGTCCCCATTTCCACGTGGGTCTCAGTGAGAGCTTGATATCTATTCTTAAGTCTTAGCTTGGAGTAGTCATGGGGTAGTATTAGTCAGCCAGAAAAACCTAGATTGACTTTTAAGCTTTCACCATGCTCAGACTTTGCTTAGGTTGCCAAGTTCAAACATGGTTCTTCTTGCTAGAAGAGTTTTACCGTTGTGTGGCTGGAGACCACTGACTCATTTCTAGCCTATCTTATGGGTATTGCTTAGAACAGGACTTCACTTCATTATCTCCCAATAAAGAGAAGCCATAGGATCTGCTAAATGAATAACTGCTGAGCATCCAGTGGTACAGTTAATGTTCTTACTGTTGGCCTTCTTCTTTCAGAAATAGACCATAAAGAGAGTAATATCCTGAGAACTTGACCCTGTTCATTTAATTGGTTTTAATTTATGTTCCCTCTGGATACTTACCCTAAAATAAAATTTAAACTCAGGCTAAAATGTAGATCTCTCTATAGAATGGACAGTAGGAAAGGTTGCCATGTTTGAAGGAAGAAGGCAGCTGGTTGTCAAAGGTAAATACATTTCCAGCTACCTAATTTAGTTTTGATAATTTCTCATCCCTGTCTTACTCAGGGTTGGAATGTAGGACCCCTCTAGCATTTCATGTTTGAGAGATACAGGCTGACCTCTTTGAATGCCATAGTTAGGCAATGTTAAATCTAGTCACCCCAGAACAATTCCATTGTTAGAAATTACTCAAATCAAGAAAACACGACAACGTAATGTTATTTTAAATACAAGAAGCTTTCCTTGCTCAAAAAATTGGTTTTAATGTGAAAATAAACAAGCAAACAGAATCTTGCTCCATGTGCAGAAACAACTATAAATTGGTATGAATATGTATTTTAATAATGATAGGAATAAATATTAAGGCCATTTCACATTCAACTTGAATATGGACTAATTTAAATTCTGAATAGGTAAGGAAGAGATATAAAAAAGTTATTTTTGTTTTGGTTTATTTTGTTTTACTTTATTTTATCAAATTACACTCAATAAAGTTTGGGAACTGGAAGCCTTGCAAATCCACATAATATGTTAAGCCCCCATTCTATCCCACTAGAAAAATATAACCATGAATGATAGTAGGAAAAAGTAAGAGTTCAGATCTGATCTTTTAGATGCATTGAATGTGGAACACAATGATATAGTGTGCTTGTTACCATTGGTAGTTCATTATATGTTAAGGAAAAAGGGTAGCAAAGGGAATTAGACATTGAGTTTAATGAATGGGGAACATAAGCCTGTTTGCTTCACCAAGAAGCTATAGCTTCACACCCCAAAGGACCATAGCATTTCTCTGCTGAGGAGATTAACCCTACTCCCTTCCCCACTTCACTACCAATTGCTGAAGGGCACAGTGGGAGGTGCTTGACCAAAAAGACCTGTCAGTCTAAGAGGTAGACCTATCTAAAAGCCCACAAAAAAGTTCATTGGCCAATTTGATAAAGGAACCTGGTCCATCCCAATCCCAAACTAATACAATCTCAGGAGAATAAAGAAACTCAGTCTCTCTCTCTTTCTCTCTCTCCCCTGCACCCCCATCTACTAACACACTCATGCCATACATTCGTACGTTACCTCTCACCTGGGAGCAGGCAACCATGTGGGTTTAGCAGCAACCAGGGCCTGTGGCAGACTGCGTGGGCTCCAAAAGGACTAAGCTTTAATATGGAGCTATAACTCTGAACACTGGCTTTTATTTTGGCTTTGCTAAGGACAAGGTTGAACTTATTCCATGGCAGGACAGATGGAGATGTGAAATTGGAAACCCGGGGGCAGCTTCTTTTTCCACTCGAATAAATTTTGCCACACCGCAATCTCCCACACATTGGTCCTTGGAATGCTTTTCTCATGATCTTGTGGAAAAGCTTCATTTCCACTGACAACACGCTGAGTGGGGAATATCAGCTGGAATATAGGTGACATGTTTTTGGTAGCATCATTTAACCATTGGAACTGCATCTAAGAAAAACAACTGCAGGTAAGTACATTTCAAGTACATAGGGTGTAATTATTTAAAATTCTAAGGGCCACATTATTTTTCTTAGAACCCAGATCCTTGTTAGGGCCTTCAAACACCTTGACATCTTGATAACACTAATTTGAGCCTCTATATCGTGACCTATAAAAATAGGAGCTCCTCCATGCACTAGGATTATGGTGATTTTCTAAAGGGTCTTACATTTAAGCGGGTAGACCTTCAGTATTAGACATCAGCCACTTTCATCTCTGAAGCTTTTAACAATTTTTTAAGGTGAACATTAGCATATGATGAGCCTAGTTATTCCCTGGGGTCTATAAAGCCAAATGGTAAAGCCAAAGATAACATGCCCATCCTTACCTACACGACATACTGTTTTCACTGCTTATCCCACAAATAGAGGTAATTTCACTCTCTAAATGACTGATTGTATTAAAAGGAGCAGTGTCAGAGAAATGCTAACAGTGAAAGTTATGGTCTCCAGGACTTGGTCTCCAATGATAGCCTTCTATTTATAGTTTGTCTCAACCCCTTTCATTACTCTCCTTCATCATCTAATAAACTACTTCTATTGAAATTCATTACAGCAATTTTGTCCACCTGGGGCTTATTTGTAGCTATGTTGTGTGAAAACAAAACAAAACAAAACAAACTTTTTCAATCCACAAGAATTTGTTTCTTGGGGACAACTGCCATTTCTTAAAGGTACTAATTGGGGCTATAGTCCCAATTTTTTTTAAAGAAATGACAGGTTGTAATATTAATACCGCCTGGGAAAATTAAAGCATACATCTTTCTGGTGGTAATAACACAGCCAGTGGTCTTTTAACTGGTTACTTTTAATAACAGAACTTTTTCACCAAAAGTGTAACCCTTAAATATAAAGATAGTAATAGAGGGATAAGTATTTTGGAAACAGTTGGGACCCCAATGCTTTGTACATTTGACACCCATCTTATTCTCTAGAGTTGCTCTACATACTCTAAAGTATAATAACATGTGGAACTCAGTTGGAAAGTAACAAGACTAAACTAAGGAGAACTCAGGAAAATATTTTGAACAAATGCTTATATTTGACAAGAGTCACATATAGATGATCACCATTCATCACTACCATGTCTCCTCTAATTTATATACAGTCCACAGTTGGTCTTTCATATCTCAGAATACTTATGTAGACTTAGAAATGATTTAAGAGAAATTATTGTGGCTGTTTTCATCCTGATTTGGCATTCCCACTCTCCATTGCAGAGTCCAAAGTTGCTTTTATACTACTTTCCTTTGCATCATTAGTCACTACATGCCTTATTGAAAATGAAGAATTCATCTATATATACACTGTCTTCTTTTCAAGTGTCAGGTCTCACACACCTTCCTTGGGAAAAGACCCTATTAAATGGGTGCAACAATGTCATGTATCTCATTTCTTAACTCCTAACAAGTTTTCAGCACTATTACTATCTACCATGGCTTTCTATGACTGAACTGAAAATATCTACCCCCAACACCACTGACTTTTCCCATCCTCATTTAAATTCAAATCTTAGCTTTCATTCTGTGAGCATCTGGGTTTGACTCCACTGTCATTTCCATTCCCCAACCAGGAGATTATATGTGTATCAAGGCTCTGAATCTTTGATGGAAGCCAGACCTGCAAGGTCATAGTACTGGGTTCACCCAATCCTGGTTTTAATCACACAGCATCCCAACCCCTGAAATGTAGATGGGCTAAGACATTCCAGATCAGGAGCTTAGGGAAGACAATCAATGTATCTTTGAAATAGATAATTATCTCCTAACCTGCAGATGATGGAAGATGTGATTCATCAGGGGCTGGAACACTGTGGGGATGTTGCACAGGCAAAATGACATTGCTAAAAGAAGGATGAGATGTATTTGACTTGGCAATAAATTTTCCATTCATTGCTCTTTTGAAGTCCTGGAAATTCATTTCTTGTAAACATCTGACACCATCTCAGACTTTTACAATAATCAGGATACACACAGAGCTTTAGCTTCAAATGAGAGATAAGTGTCTGCCGAGCAATATCACACTGCAAGTGTTTTGGATGAATTTCCTGCATCTCAAGCCTGTGGCTCTCAGACAGAGTTTGTTCTTTTAATGAATTCCAGTCCCAACATAAGATCACAGTCACAGTGTCTTAGTATAATCAGTATAATGATGCAATTCTTCTTATGTTTGCTCTATAAACATCATGGCAGGCCTTGTACTTGAATGACATGCAAACTACTTAAGGGGTAAGCTAGATGGATTACAAGGCCAACCAATGACCAAAGTTTGGCAAAGTTGGCCAACATAAATTTTTCTACCCAAAATAAAATTCTCCAGTTTAAAGACCAAGCCAGGCATCTTCAATGTCATCACTTTCTGTGTGATACTCTCCATGGACTCCCAGTGTTGGAGTAATAGGCACATGCACACTAATTATGGGGCATGAAGATATAAATAACCGGGTTCTCTAGTTTGATGTAAGTTTACCTGTTTTGTTAGTCTTTTATCTATAGGATATAAAAGAAAGCCCAAATGTCACAGCAATGGGTAGTCAAAATAGACCTCAAGAGAGAGAATGAAGCTTAGATAGCACTTTTCCCTTGTCTGGAGTAGGGATGGAGGGACCCTTCCTCATACAACTGTGAGCCTAATTCTCTGCTATGGGAAAGGTCTCAGACTAAAAACATGTAACTGGGTTGATTGACCAGCCCTTTGTATTCATCAGATTATTGATCCAAAAAGACCACCTTGTTAAGATGATGGTGAGTTCATGGCAAAGGGATAATTTTGAAATTGCTTTCCAAATGATAATATTTTTAAGTACAGTCCAATAGCTTAGAGTTAAACGTAAAATTTCTTTAACTGATATATCCCTTTGAAGGAGGCAGTAGGTAGATAAACTGGCACACTTCACTCTTGTTCAGTGTCTTAAATTCTCACAGTTCTCCTAGAAGCTCAGGAGAGTGAGCATTCTCCAAGAATCAATGGAATTCATATGCATACAGCCTTCCTTAATCAATATATCAAGCAGAAAACCAAAATGCCATGTACTAGTGGCACCCAAGAATCACAAGGTGGACATAAAAACATAAACTGGAAAAGTAGAAGCATATATATTTGTTTCATGAATAAATGATGTTAGATGAGATCACTGGCCAGCAGTTTGAATCTCTGAAGGCTGAACTGTAAGATGAGGGGCATTAAATCTGCCTTTGCCTCCAAAACCTGGCAAAGCCAAAGTCCAATGAAGGTGGTGATAGAGTCATGGGTCCAGAGGAATGCATACAGAAAATCAAGAAAGCAAGTTTAATGTAATTCAATTTATAAAGACCAGTTCAGAACATATTCCAGAAATTCAATATATATGCCGATGATACCTACCATGGCTATCTTAAGGAACACTATTAAGCTAAATAGATGTTTAGTAAATGTTGGCTGACCCTATGATTTTGCCAATATTTGACTTTTTCAGTGAATTATTTTTAAGTAATTTCATAGTGTACAATTCTAAAACTTGAATCAAGGTCCTTCTTTGTTGCTTAATGAACTGTTCTAGGGAGAGGCATCACAGAAAGAGGTATTCATAATCTGCACTTAAGAGAAATACCTTAGTAGGAATAATTTTTGATTGTTAATAATTTGTCATCAGATCCCTATGATCACTACCTCCATTTAAAAATGAGAAAACATTGCAGATGATGTGAGAAAATATTTGCTATCTGAGTGGTGGTGCAGACCTCCCTGACCACCAACATTGCTGATGTATGAGAAAT
This sequence comes from Pteronotus mesoamericanus, assembly GCF_021234165.1. Taxonomy (NCBI): domain Eukaryota; kingdom Metazoa; phylum Chordata; class Mammalia; order Chiroptera; family Mormoopidae; genus Pteronotus; species Pteronotus mesoamericanus. Next base: position 26,234,333 of record NW_026555105.1, on the reverse strand, counting down.
AAATAAGTTAATAAATAAAATTAAATTAAAATTAAAATGAGAAAACACCAGGGAGAAGGCGGGGGTGTGAGTGGGTTGGGCTTCCGTCGACACTTCTATTGTTGTTTCCCTAAGGGAGAGCCACTCTGCTTGTTCAAGGTGTGAGCCACACCATACCATCACCACCTGGTATAGGACCAGTTTGAAGACATCATCTTCTCCTATGCTTTGCTGATTTTCCACATATAATGCCACACAATACAGCAGCCATTCATATCATGTTTACTCTTCTGGGACCGATATCTGCCTCTGACAAAGATGTTTCTGAGAACCATGTATTCTCTTTCACCTTTGTTTTAAGTCAAGCCAGCGGGACCCTCTTCCTTCCTGATTGGGCGTCCTCGATTCTGTGCCACAAATAAGAGAAAGCCATTGTTGCCTTACCATGGTTGTCTTCATACCATTGTATATTTTTTCCCATGGAAGTCATCACTGTTACCTTAAGGTATATTTACACAGCAAAGATGGGCAGAGAAGCAACTCAGAAAATTTAGAACTTACACAGGTTGAATGTTCAAGGTAACACAGTTGGACTAATAACAGCCAGAACAATATCCAGATTCTTGAATCCCTTAATGGCTGTTTCCATTCCATTAACCTCCTTAGACATTTCAAGAACACTTAAAATATTCCTATGTGTGTAATAGAAGATTTCACCAATGATTCTGTCCTATTCCCTGGCCCTCTCTGTTCAAGTTTCATTTTTTCAATGTGTTAATAAATCAGGATACTTCTCCATTTCCTAGTAAAGCTTTATTTTTTTTTTCATTGTTCTTGATCTGTGTGCTAGAACAGGTTTGTACATGCTCACAACAGTCCATCATGCACATGCTTTCCCAACTTGAAGAAAATGTTGATTTTAGCCATGGTAGAAGTGTTTGAAATTAAAACTGGCAAAGGCTACAAATCAGGGTTTGGAAAGTTTTGTCTTAAATTTTATTTCCTTTTTTTAATGTTTTATTGTCCTTGCTATTATAGTCATCCCAATTTTTCTCCCTTCTCCACCCTCTACCCATCCTGCCTCTCACTTCCATAGTCAATCCTCACACTGTTGTCTGTGTTCATGGGTTCTTCACATATGTTCTTTAACTAATTCCTTCACTTTCATTTCATCAGTCTCTACCTTCCCCTTCCTCTTTTACAGCAGTCAGTTTATTCCATGATTCTATGCCTCTGGTTCTATTTTGCTCATTAGTTTATTTCATTAATTAGATTCTACTTATAAGTGAGATCATATAGTATTTGCATTCCACCAACTGGCTTACTTCATTTAGCATAATGGTCGCCAGTTCCGTCCATGCTGTTGCAAAAGGTAAAAATTCCTTCTTTTTTTCTGCTGCATTGTATTTCATTGTGTAAATGTGCCACAGTTTTTAATCTACTCAATTACTGATGAACACTTAGGCTGCTTCCAACTCGTGGCTATTGTAAATAGCACTGCTATGAACATAGGGATGCGTAAGTTTTTTTGACTTGGTGTTTTGGGATTCTTAGGGTATATTTCCAGCAGTGAAATCATTGGGTCAAAAGGCAGCTTCATTTTTAATTTTTTGAGGTAATTCCATACTGTTTTCCACAATGACTGCACCAGTCTGCATTCCCACTAACAGTGCACTAGGGTTTCCTTTTCTCCACATTCTCACCAGCATTTCTTGTTTGTTGATTTATTAATGAGAGCCATTTTGGCAGGTATGAGGTGATATCTCATTGTGGTTTTAATTTGCATCTCTCTGATGGCTACTGATGCTGAGCAGTTTTTAATATGTCTATGCACCACCTGTAATTTTCTTAATAATGGTTTTATTAAGACATAATTTGTGGGCAGCCAATTGTTAACCTTTTTATCTATCATTACAAACTTCTTTCATATATTTGAAAAAAAAAAAAAGCAAGCTTCCTTGTCCCAGATGACTTTGCTGAGAGCTTAGAATAAAGTTCTACCTTGTGATAGCTTCAACAATGTAATTATTTAAATCAAAGTGAAACAGTTTACTTGGAGTATCTTCTCTAGGTTTACACCTGTTAATACTCCAATAAAAAGAGCTACCAGGAGTGTTGCCTGCATTTATTATTCATATTTCCCTGTTACTACTGAGAAAAATAAGGCTATTAGAGACCCTCTAACTCCAACCTGTCTATCAAATAAATGTAATCATTTGAGTGAGCTCTGATGAAACCAACAAAAGAACTACTCTGCAGCCCATGTAATCTTGACAAGTAATAGATCCTTGTTTTAAAGCACCAAATTTTGGAGCGGTTCATCCATATAATATCTGAATGCCTGATAAATCTCTCCACTCCACCGATTTACAACCAGATTATGAACAACTCCCTGAATGCTTTCTTTGGCTTTTGGGTATCTCACATTTTTATGGACTCACCTTTGGGAAAATTCAGTCATAGGAAGAAGGAGGAAAATTTTTAAAAAATACATGATAGAGCCCACAATATATAATGAAGGGAAGTCCAATGTCAAAAAGCCAACTGAGTAAACAGGGAAGCTTTAAAAATAAACACATACAACTATAACTGGGTAGAAATCCCTGAATGAATTCTGAAATATTCCTAAAGATAAAGCAGCCTCCAGAGATCAGACTAGAAGGAGTATACCTCCCAACCCTCTTTTGCTGTTGAGCCACTACAGTTGTCAATAAAGATCTCTCTCTCTGACCTTTTCTGTGCCTTTCCTGAGAGCCTTGAAATACCCAAGAGTTGCCATATGCCTTCAAAGAAAATCTGTTTCACAATAACCTGCAGAACTAAGCCTTCAAAGAAGATAGAATCCAAAACAAGAGAATTAAGTAGTAGAAATAGGAGATGCCTCCTGGAACCATGTAAAAAGGCATCTATCTCCTGGATGCCTGCTTATTGGTACGTTGCTTCATGCACAGAATAAATAACAATATTGTACACACTGGACAGACATTCCAGAAAAGGATACCCTGCCAGCAAGTATTCCCACAGTAACCACCTACACTTGAATCTGCACTTGTGTGGGTACACCTCAAGATTTAGCATCTGTCCTTCTCAACCATTTAGTTGTAGAGTACTATTTACTCTGACAGCATGCTCTAATTGAAGACATTGGCATTGAATTAAAAGTATGAAGGACCAACAAATCCCCTTCAGTACTGAACAAATCTTTAATGGTAGAAAAGCAACAAACCCAGAATTTATAATTCTGATCACATGCTACTTTCTGGAGGATTATACATTATTAAAACTTATTGAAAAAACACAGTTGGGTTTTCCCTACTTCACTTAGCCTGTTTTCTCTTTGCACTTCTTTTAGAAGAGCTTATAAAATAGGCCTGAGCAGGTTCTCATTAGCTGTGGTCAGTTTTAATTTCTGGTTCTCATGCACAAAGCTGATGTGTGTAGGTTCCCATCATGGAAATAAAATGACACAAAACCATTTTTGCCATTGCTTAATTAAAACAAAAAATGCAACCTGCAATTTACACAGCAAAATTTAAGACAATCATTTACATCATGTGGAAAAATTTCTTCATTACATAGTACTTTGTCCTCAGAGAGCATTTGCCAACATCCTACAAAAATTCTCATGTAACAAGAAAGGTGGTGCAATATTTTAGACATTTTTTCCCTCTATCCCAACCAAAATTGGAATATGGCCTGTTTCAACTTCTGTGGTAAAAACATAGAAAAGACAAGCTTCTCAGTATTCAGATTCCAGAGTTCATGCCCTTTACTCACAGCTAACAGCTGACCATCATATATATCATAAATTGAGAAAGTATGGTACCTACACCCCATTTTGCTGGTCAGCACTACATAGAAGCAAGTTGAAATGCAATCTTGCTCATATCTGAATTAATCAAAACTCTTTCAGTTTCAAGAAACAGAAGCCTAACTCAGCCTGGCTTTTAAAGTGGTAGAGGGGAAATTGGCTCATGTAGCTGAAAGGCCATGGGGTAAATCAGAGTTTCAGGTATGGCTGCATCCATCAAGAAAAGTTTTATCTCCATTTCTCAACGCTGTTTTCTTCAGTGCTGGCTTTGCTCTCAAAAGGATTCTCCTCATGTTATAGAAAAGATAAGGAACAATTTAGTGCCGGCTTACATTTCATACACTAAGGAATCTCAATGGCAAGAAAGTCCTTCTCATTTAATGATTCCAGGAAAATGCTTAGGTCTGTCACTGGTCTGGCTTGGGTCAGGTTTGCATCTATAACCAGTCATTACGGCCAGGGGTAGGATGCTCTGATGTGACAGGCATTGGTTTTGTCTTAGTTCTGGTTCCCCCAGAAGTAGATTGTGAGCCAAAGATTTCAGTGAAAATAGTTTATTGGATGTTGCAAGGAACATAGGTGGGTGACAGGGAAGTCAGCCAATACAGCAGTGTTACATCAGATACCAGTGAGGGATCATAGCTTCATATTGTAGGAACAGTCCCTTGAAAAACAAATACATATGAATTACCCTGGTCAAGGAGTGAGGTACTTGGGGCATATTTGGGATATTTATACCTTTGTGTCCACTAGTTATTAGGTAAGGGCTGCCTCCAGGAGACTTTTTCCCCCAGGAACTTCCCACCTGCCTTGTGCATGGGCAAAGTTGGTTTCATTGACATGAAAGCAGTCCTCCAACAATCATGCTTTTGCTCATTGTTGGAAGTTAGAATTATAGGCATAGAAATGGAGAGGAGATCTAAAAGGATATGGGTAGACCACCAACAGAGTCTGCTATAGGTTCTGCCCCACCCCTTGTTGAGGGGATGCAGAAATTAGTGTGCGAGCCCCACCCAAACCACATCTAATGAGAGTGGAGGAGAGTTGGTGCTCACCAGGAAAAAACAGAGTGTTGTTCCCAAAGGAAAAAGGGGAATGTCCTTTGATAGGCAAAAATAAGAGATGTTCACTCAATTAACTAAACCTTGAATTGTGCTCTCTCAATGTAAATCTGGCAATATAGAGGCTGGTACCATGTGTTAAGTGCGAGATTAAGAAATAGAAACTAAACTTAATCCTGACATGGATATAGATCATTATTCTCAGCATATGGAAAAGTATCCAATATTGTCAAAGTCATGAAGATGGGGCGGGAGCACTCAAACCTCCATTCCTCTGATAGTCCTTGGTCAAGAACATATAGCACTCCAGCATATGGAGGCTAAGAAGTATTGTTGAAGCCAGAATAAACGCAATTGGTGCCTATTAGTATAAAAATAATTAAAGACTATGGCAAAGGCATAAAGATGCTACCTGTAAGAGCCTATGGAGAGAATCCTGTTGGCCAAAAAGAACGTGACTCTGAGATGATTCTAATCCCTTTGTTTTGCTTTTGCTGTCATCATCGTTACTTGGTGATGAGCGTATTTGGTGCTTGGCCGTTTATTATTTTTTTAAAAAATGTGTATTGCCAACAGCTCTTCCAAATGAGGATCATTGCCCAAGGAGCACTGTATAAGCAGCAGTGAGACATTTGCAACCAAGCAGGCATTAACGAAGTCTGGGGTAATTTCTACTGTGGTGAGCAGAATAATGCCAAACCTGCTAGCTGTCTGGATTTCTGGCTGCCTAATAAACCTTTCCTTTGTGTAGCTTGTGAATGTTGGCTCATGATCTTCTTACATCAGACTGGCTCTAAAGGGGCTCACTAAAATTGACCCCAACATCTCTACATTCTAACCTCAAATAAATCAGAGTAGGACTTTTCATCATTTATCAATAGAGAGAATTGTTCAGTAATGCTCTGGTAATGTGTATCTATTTCTTTTCTGTGTTTGTGTATGTGAGTATACAGGTTTGTTTGTTTGTTGTTTTCTGTCTTTGATGCCTTAAAAAATTGGAGGGGGGCAGACTTCAAGTGTTTCTAGACTCCTCGAATCTTTTGGAAACACAAAGACATTCTCCCAGTAGCAGAGTCCCAACTAAATTGTACTTCTCAACCTCTGCCAACTCACTTTCTAACTCAAAGTCTCTGCTAAGGCCTACATAAACACCACTACTAATCTTGATACCTGTCCTTGACTAATTTTTCTTAGTAAACAAAATTTATTTTTTTCCTTTTTTTACTGGGAAGGAAAATGGGTAAACAGCATTCTCTATACTTTCATTTTATAATCCACACATGCTCTCAGATTGGAGTAAAGCTAAGGAGTGATATGACCAATGCACTATTCATTGGGAAAAGTTTTATCTACAAAACACAACTTCCTTTGTGATAAGTACCTGAGACAATTGGGATAGGAAAATATACACTGCAAATGATTGTGTACTTTTGACTACAGATGATAAAATGATGGAAGAAAAGGGGAAACAAAGGAGAAGTGATTTAGCGGCAACCCTGGTGAACTGTATATTTAGACTCCTCCTTCAAGGGGGCAGTTCTCTTTAACGAAAGTCTCAAGACCATTAGCAGAAACATTTGGTTTTTCGGTCATAATACTTGCCTTCTATTAGTGAGTGATTCACCTTAAACAGTGACAAACTACTACATCCTCTTTTGACTTTTTTCTTTTTTCTTTTTTCAGTGGTCTCAGGGATAGTCAGAATGGGTTAAAGACTCAGCAAAGACTTAAATCCAAGGAAATGTGTTAGCTCCACTCAACAGAGAGGATCCTTAAAACGTAGTCTGTTGTTCTTCAACCAAAGGCCTATTTCCCCCTTAAGCAGTGGTTTCTTGGATAAGTACAATGTGGTAGAACTCAATGGTAGATTCCCTCAGGAGAGGCCAACAGGAAAATGTCTGAATCCAAAAAGGTGCCTAATAACAGCCAGTTCTAGGCAAAGAAAAAAGGGAAAGAAAAATCCCTCCCTTAAGCCATTCCAAACTTGGCTTGGGGAGAATATGGAAAAGGAGAAAGAAAATGTTTGGGTGTTTTTCTTCTTTTTTATGTGTTCTGTCTTGCCGGCGTCTTATTGCCAGATGATATTGGAGAGCCAACAATGTGCAATGTGGAACTTTAAAAATAAATCCTGTCTTGGAGCAATCCAAACTGCTTGCCATGAAAATGAGACTTTGCCAGTGTGCCAGGACTGAACAAATCTGAAATCAAACCTCTCTAATGTTCACATTAAATATTAGAGTGATGAGAAAAAGAGCAGAGGGGGAGAGCCTACTATGATGGCATAAAATTGGGTAAACAAAATGACTAGAAAATGAGTGTGTGAGAATTTGAAGATTGTAGAGCATTCAAGTTATCAACATGGTAAAGGATGGATTGCACATAAATCAAAATATATCACGGAGAGCTATAAACAAAGCCACTTATTTCTGTGGAAAAAGCAATAGTAGGGGGTTTAGGGAACCTGGTTTTTAGAGTGTAATTTTCCTTATGATACTTCCTTGCTCTATAATCATGAGTCTCTAAATTTTGCTATATCCATGGCAAACGTTCTCTCTTTTGCAATATTTACCTTCTTTTTCTGTTGGGATGTGGATGGTTTGCACCATGAGAATGATTTACAGAGTTAGACCACTTACAGTGTTCTTATTTTTTACTAGTAAGTGGAATAGAACTTAAACAACAGGGTATTCCGTATATACTCTCAAGAAAAAAAGAGAAAAAATCTAGGCATTAGAATCTAAAAAGAAATAAATATAAATGCAATATACACCTGGAAAACAGGCACTCACAATTCATGGTTTGACTGCCTTTGATCTAGTGTCCTAGAGAACAGCAGTAATTGGTAGAGATAATGATAGAGATTGAGGATAAGAATGGGGAAGAGAGAATAAATGGGGGGTAGGTATGATGAGCCTAATAGAATTCCTGTAAACTCAATTCTTTGGAAAATTACAACTCAAAGTTGTAATTCTTTAGATTACAACTTTGTTGGGAAAATAAAATATTGAAAACTCCATGAGAGTCAAATCAAAGATTAGTCACATTCAAGGAATATTGATATTCCGAATGGTAGTTCCAGAAAATAAGGAAGACTATACCATGTATGAAACAGCTTTGTAACATAATCAAATAAATATTAGATTTTTTCTGTTTACTTATGAAATTATAAAGTTTCCCCTAAATATAAAAAATAAATAAAATAACGGGATCTCCACATAGCAGTGATCTATAACATCATGGGGAACAATGAAGGCCTATTGATAACTTTTAGAAGTGATCAAATAAGCTTCAGCTTAATATAAAAGAGAAAGCAACGTGGAATAAGATTTCAAACTACTGTTTTAATAGTTTAACCTTTACTCTTCTAGACAGTCATTTATTTGACACACACACACACACACACACACACACACACACACTATTCCCATAGTGACCCACTCACTAGGGTAAGTGCTTGTGTCATTTGACTTGTGGCAAATGAACACATAGGCTGCCAAAGCAAAAGTAGCCCATGTACTCCTAGCCATTCAAGTCCATTGGTGGAGATACACTAATCAAACAAACTGTAGGAAGAAACAAGTTTTAATTGTGGCAAGTACTATCAAAATAGGTATTTAACGTAGTACTTCTGTTTCATGGAAGTTTCATGAAAGTTTTGAATAAAACTGCCAATGAATTTAGTATCCCTATGTCAAGTAGACAGTTGTCATCTTTATCTTCCCTGGCCTCTCAGCAGCATTAGTCAATGAGGGCCACTGTCTTCTTGAAATACACTTTGAAAAGGATGTACTTTTCCTTTTACCCTCCCAGCATCTCATTCCCTCTCTCCTTTACTTGATCATCCTCCTATATCCTGCTGTTAAATGTTGAAGTTCTTTAAAGTTTCATATTAGGCCCTCTTATCTTCTCTCTCTGTATTTTCTTTCTTAGGTGACGGCATCGACTCATGGCTCCATCAGCCTATAAAAGATGGTCATAGATTTGATATGTATCAGCATTTGCTTCTAGGCCCCACCTGGATGTCCCAAAGGCTCCTCACAAGCCAAAGCTCCTGCTTCAAGCCAAACTTCTGCATCAAGTGTTCTCCATCTCAACTTGTAACCAGTAATGTGAGTCATGTGTTTAGAAGTAATCCTTGGCATTGCTTTTCCATGAATTGCATATACCCAATTATCACTAAGTTCTGATAAATTTTTTACAGCATATACATTTCTAAAGTATGCTCATTTCTCTCCATCTCTTTAAGCATCACCTTTCTTTCAAGCTAGTTCTCTTTCTGGGACTTCTGCATGGGTCTTCCTCCAACAAACCTAGTTCTTTTACGATGTGTTATCCTGTTGACAGTCTACCCACTATTACTCTATAAATTGTAATTGATTATAAAGCATTTTAATAATTTATTTTCTTTTTTTATACGATTAAGAAATAACTTTTCATCTTGCCCACAAGGCTCCTCATGATTTAATCATCATTCCTGGAAAATAAAAACCTCCCTTCATTCTAGCTAACTCCTTTAGTGATACAGTCATGTACATGTTTTGATGCACCAAACTGTTTGGGTTCAAAGTCCTGCACTGTACTTGGTCCTGTGTGACCTTGGCTACATTCCATATTCATATTTTGTCTGTTTTCTCATTTGTAAAGTGTGGCTAATAATATCTACCTCATAAACTCGTTATAAAGATTAAATGAGTTGATAAATATATAACGTTTAGAAGAATGTCTGGCACATTGTAAGAACTACATAAATATTATTGTAGCTAACAATGTTATTTTCTGATATTTGCACTGTGTATCTCACTTTCGCAGCACTTGCCACAAGTTTGAATTACATTTTTGCCTTTTTTTCCCTGATTGATGGCAGTCTTTACCATCAGAATAAAACTTTTGTTGATCTATTTTTGCCCATCATTGTATCCTCAGCACCTTACTTATTTCTGGTTCAATAAACATTTGTTTAACAAATGAGAAAATTATTAATTAATAAAAATCAGGTGAGCAGAGGATTTCAAGGGGAAATTTTTTAAAACAGTCAAATGTAGTTGAGCAGCCAAGCAAAGGAAGAGATTATCTACATAATAGATGCATGAAGAGATATAAGTAGCATATTGCTATACATGAAGATATTAGAAAGAGCTGTTAGGGCAGTTATGGGATTAGAAGCCAGAGTAAATTGAGTTAAGGAGTAAATAGGAGATTAGAAACTAGAGACAGTACGTCCTTTAAGCCAATGCTTCTCAAACTATTTGTGGACTCATACAAATACACAGCTCACATCACATGGAACTCAATTCCCAAGCTGGACAACACTCCAAATGTTTACTATGTCACTGACCAATGTAACAGCCCCTAGCTACATGTGAATATTGAGCATTTCAGATGTGGCTGTACAAATTGAGACATTCTGACATTATACATACTGTATTTTGCTGTCTATAATGCACACTTTAACTCCCAAACTTTTCCCAAATAATTCCCAAACTTTTTAGGGAAAAATAAGAATGTGCATTATATATGGGTATAATGATTATATGGCATGGGTATAATAATCCTGTGTATAATGCACACAAAAATGTGGATGCGCACTATACACAGGAGCACATTATACACAGCAAAATACAGTATACACATACACATGTCACTGTATTTCAAAGATTTAGTACAAAAAATAGTGTGAAATATTTAATTTAACTCAATTTCATGTTGAAATTACAGTATTTTGAATATATTGAGCTAAATAAAATATATCATTAGAATTAATTTTACCTGCATTTTCTTGAAGAGGCTACTAGAAAATGTAAAATTGTATATGTAGGTTGAATTATATTTCTATTGCATAGTACTGATTTATATTGCTTTTAAGGAGACAAGTCTACTGATTGCTGCTTGAACATTATGGTAACATCATATTACTCTCATGTTTCTAAATGCTTACTCTCAATATGTGAACTTAATTCATCTTAACTTTGAGAGAGAGCATTTTGCAGGCTTCACTGGTCCAGAGATCACACTTTGAATAGCACTGTATTAAACAACATAGAAAAGATGTTTGGCTTGACATGAGACATCACAGAAAATGATAGAATAAGGTCTTAAGAAGTGGTCCCTCCACTGAAACAACCAATAAACTGAGAAAGATGAACAGAATCAACCTTTTTGGAACTCTGGAATCTAATGTGAAATTTATAGGACCCCAGAGACTGGTTAATGAACAAGGCAGCTGAAATTCAGTGAGAGAGCATGGTGGTATTTCTACCCACCTGAATACTGCCCCCATTCCCTAGAGCAGCAGCTGCAGCGGTGGCACAGTGGCCTGTGTTCCTTGCTAGCTTGCTGATGCCAGAAGGTAAGCACAGACTTGGTTTTTAAAAACTGTGGTGGTGCATTTTGATCTGTCTAGTCTTCCCTGAGGGAATGGGGCAGAAGCTAACGTCTGTTTCCTCCCAACCTCTCCCTCCCCCTATCCACCTCTCATTTCTCCACCCACTCCTGGTTCTCCAACTCTATCCTGTACCTCATTGGGCTGGAGTAGGTTTCCAGGCTTCCAAAACTAAGTGTGGAGGCAGCCGTGGAAAGATTTAAAGACAGGCACACCCTGTGCCCACCTGGGGCAAGGGAAAGCAAATAGTCCAAGCAACAGACAGAACCCAAAGGCTTGGGAAGAAGGAGACTAAGTCAGAAGGTTAACACACTCTTATTCCATGGTTCAGAGGGCCATCATATGTACTGGGGCGGGGGGGGCGGTGGGGTGGGAGACAGAGTGAAACCCAAATGCCCAGCGCCTAACACATGCCCAGGAAAGACTAAGAGGACCCCAGGCTTCCACTTTTGGTGGTCTGTGGACTCTGTACAAGCAGTGGGTATGATTCTGGGCACAGTCATAGGCAGCCTTGAAGAAAATCATCTAAGGAAATCTCTGTCAAGCCACTGGCTGATCACTGAGATAACAGAACAAAGACTTTAGTGATCACATGTGGCAGGGGATACAGCCTTTGCAAAAATTTTTTTGGAAAAGTCACAGAACAAAGGGACATCTATACACATCAAATATCAACAGCAGCAACCTCTGGGAAAAGAGGAGAAACTGATCTGTGAGCTGGCGCATTGTAATAAAGAACCACTTCACACCATCTAGTATGACTATAACAACAAAATTGAAAATAAAGAATATCAGTAAGAATGTGGAGAAATTGGAAACCTCATATATTGGTGATAGAGATGTAAAATGGTTCAGCTGCTCTGGAAAATAGTTTGGTGGTTTCTTAAAAAGGTAAAAAAAAAAAAAATAGAATTACCAGATGATCCAGCAATTCTATCTAAAGGTGTATTCCTCAAAAAAATTGAAAATTTGTGCACTAATACAAGTACATGTATGTTCATAGTTGCAGCATTCATAATACCGAAAAGATGGAAACAGCCCAAATGGTCATCACTGGATGAATAAACAAATTGTAGTGTATACATACAACAGAATACTATTCAGCCATGAAAAGTTATGATGTACTACTGATTAATGCTACAGCATGGATGAGCCTTGAAAACATTGGGCTAAGTAAAAGAAACCAGACACAAAAGCTCACACATGTGATTTGATTTATCTGAAATGTCTAGAAGAGGTAAATCCACGCAGACAGGAAAGATATTGGTGGTTGTCAGAGGCTTGGGAAGAGGTAGGGTAAGGAGTGATGGTTTTGAATACATGGTCTTCTTCTTGAATGATGGAAATATTTAGAAAGTAGGTAGAGGTTGTGTTTTCTCAACACTGAATTGTTCACTTTAAGATGGCAGATTTTCTGCTATGAATTTCACCTCAGTAAAAAACAGTGGGGGGAGTAAGGAGAAGCTTGGCTTGAATGAAGAGAGAAATAAATTTTAGTGAAGTAGTTGGAGCTTGAAGTGGGTTGTTATTTCCTTTTTAATTACTAAGGTAGGAAGGATTTAAACTTGGTGAAATACTGTTGGAAAAGAGTCAGATGAGACAGAGAACTATGGGAAACAAGGCAGAGAAGAAACAGCCAACAAAGTCAGATAGCGATGTAAGGATATATTGGGCTGGCCAAAAAAGTTCGTTTAATTTTTTTCCATAAAAGACACACTTTTCATTTTCACCAAAAAGTTTATTGATTTTGATATTTTGAGTGTTTCAGCTATCTCTCATGTGGTATAATGTTGATTGTTCTCAATGTCTCAATTTGATTGCTATCAATTCCTAGTGGTCTGCCTGACCATGTAGCATCATCTAGCCAGAAATCTCCAGGACGAAACTTGAAACTTTGCAAAGTATTTTTGACATACTCAATCACTGCGCCTTCTCCATACACTGCACAAATCTTTTTTTGTGTTTCAGTTGTGTTTCTACCTTTCTTGAAATAAAAAGCCTAACATGCTGAAAATGTTGTGTATATGCATCCATCTTCAATATTAAAATGGCTACACAAAAATTCACCAATATTCGTAAGTTTTTTTAAAATGCATGCTGAGGTGACAACTATCACAATACAGTCTGATAAAATTGTTTTGAATGAAATTAAAGACAACTAAGTGCCACTATGGCCATCCTACAGAAGAAAAAAAAAGAACTTTTTGGCCAACCCAATAGCAAGATGACTGGAAGTGAAGGTTGTTCCACCTGATGGGACTCATTTTAAAAGAACATGCAAATGAAAAAGGTGTTCTCTGAAGAAGGGCAAATGTGTTTCCTAACATTTACCTGAGTCTGTACTAAAGTCTCTCACCTTATTCATATCCCTTTGGTCTTATTCCACCATATCCAAAGAACCATCTGCATACTCATCCAGTTTTCTAGAAACTGAAGGGCCAGCAATTGGGGACCATCTTGGGTATTAGGCATGACTATTATAGATCTAGATGTGATTACACTGGAAATGTATATTCTTTATTGTAATGAAATAAGTGTACATTCTTGTTTCTCAACCTGGCCACGGTGTATTTATAAATTGACTCAAACATCATATGAAAAATGACTTATTCAGGACATCATTCAATATTTTGTTTACATATAATGTTATAGAATGGAGTATCCATTTTAATTCATGCCCAATTCTTCCTTATGACATATCCAGAACTCTTTACATTTTTATTTTTATGATTGAAAACTCAAGATATCATGTAAATATTGACTTAACTAATCTGCAACAGGTCTGCTGTAAAGTAGTCATGCATGTTGAAAGGTCTGTAATTATGCAGTTTTATAAAAACAGTAACAGAGCTCATTTAACTGTCTAGTGTGCAAATACATATGAATGCAACTCTAATGACCCATATATATTTAGGACATGATAGTTTCTTGAGGGGATGTTGGTAGGGGTCAAGAGGAGGACTGTGGGGGTGATTGTACCAATAGGTATTTGAGGTAAATGGAGAAAATAATACCTTGTGTATTATTTATTAGTGAATTGGGGAAAATCTAGAAAAAACCCTAGGCCATCATTTCACAGTGCTACTAGGTTTAATCTAAAAGCTTCAATTCTGTATATATCACATTAATACCTTTACTTTCAATATGTTTTTATCAATTAATCAAATACCTATCTTCCTGATATCAAACTGACCAGTAATTATTCATCTCTACTCCTAAATCTATACCAGAGAAACTTTGCTGAAGAACCAAAAGCCAAGTGAAACAGACTTGACAGATTTGAACCAATAGCATTTGAGAAGACAAGTTGAACTATCTGTGTATGAATATTAAACACAGGGCATGAAGATTCTCTTGACATTTGGAAAAAGAAAACCATGACAAATTACAGAACCAAACAAGGGCCACACACTCAAAATGTTCATTAACAACATAATTAGTCAATTATCATTGGAGGCTCCTTAACATATCATATTTTGTTATCTAAAATTTGGAGTTTCCCATGACACAGAACTCTAAAAAAATACAATACTAGTAATGCCGTTCATAAACATAACTTTCCTAATCTTTTTTAAGTTTCAATATTATTGGAAAATAAAATATGAAGCCCTTATAAATTCCACTATTTTATTTTTAGTTATTATTATAATACAAGGTATGAAGAGAAAATATTGTATTATGTCTACCAAATATCATCATCCAAAAGTAACCATATTAATGGTTTGATATGTAATATCTTATATAATTTTTATACCTTCAAAGATATGCACACACTTATTACATACATTATACTTAATAAATTACATCTTTGTTTCATTTTTAACAATGTGTCATGAGCCAGGTCATCACATAGAGTGATATGTCATATTAATAGCTCAATAGAATTTTGTAATATAACCAGTGGTGTGCTGATAAACTGGATTTTTGAGGGTCCCCAAAACCAAGTTTGGTGATTTGCTAGGAAGACTTACAAGACTCAACATGTAATTGAACTCAGAGCTATGATTTATTATAGCAAAAGTAGATGAAGCAAAATCAGCAAAGGAAAAAGGCACATGGGGAAAAGTCCAGAGAAAACCAGGAGGCAGTTTCCAAGAGTCCTCTTTCAGCATTTACAGAAGACACATTTAATTCCTCCGATATCAAATTCTGACAGTATGTGTGAAATGCTGTCTACCTGCAAAACTCATCAGAAACTCAGTTTCCAAGGTTTTTACTGGAAACTAGTTATGAGGTAACCCTTTGCCTAGCACATATCAAGATCCCAGGCTCTCAGAATAAAAGCAGGTGTTCCGCATAATCCACATCATGTGCACAAACAGTTTTGGTACAATAAAGGCTCTTATCAGTAAGGGAAAGGTGAAAACCCTCCCACAATCCAATGTCCCAGACACCTAGCAAACAGATCTTTCTAAAGATAGTAGTCACAGGTGCCATATTAATTCTTTTCTGCATACTGGCTCTCTATGGGAAAAAAGTTAAAATAAACTCGATTTGTACTTTTTACTATTTTTTATGGTATAAACACCCCCATGATAACCAATTTCAATGTCTAACACAGTGACACTAAATGTAGAGTTAAGAAAAGATTCAAACAACTGGGTCTCCACATGCCAGCACAACCTATTTTTAGCATACTGCTGGAAACACCATTATTTATGACAAACTTCCTAAGAGTATGTGCCTCCAATACACACACACACTTTTTATGGTTGATTAAATTTAAAATAAAAAAAGAAATATTAGGTATTAGAGATAACTCTTCAGTCTCCATGATTAGCTTCCAACTGAACAGGCTGAATAAGAGTGGTTCTTTACCCACCAACCCACAGGGAGTAAAATGTTAAAGCCATAAGGACCCTTTAATTCATATCTAACATCTCATAAGTAAATGACTGAAGGAGCAGCAAATATAAGTGATTTTCTAAGACTCCCCTATTAATTATGCACCACATAGCAGAAATAGAAATCCAGTTTCCATGAGTGCTTCAACTGTCATCCCCAATAATTAGAAAATAAAACCTTAAATAACATTGAAAATCATTCATTAATTTCAGATTCAAAGCCTTCACTAATATAATCTAATTTCTCAATTCCAACTGAAGAACTACATGTGGATAAAAAAATCAAAAGATAAAGATAAAGGGGAAGTAGATATGATAAAAAGTGAAGAAATTTCACACCATTTATAGTAAAGGCTTAAAATATATAGTCTAAAGAAAACAACTCAAGAAATATCTGATTTCACATCTGCAAAGACAACATCAGACAAATCAAAGTTGGAGGTGAACTAAGGGGCGGGAGGGAAAGAAGTTTAATATTTCATTCTATAACCTCTGTATTATTTGATTATTTTACATATATTTGCATTCTATCCTTTAAAAATTGGACATATTTTTAAAGGACAGTAAAAAGGCTGGGAGCATATACATTAATAGTAGTTATGCATAGGTTGCACAGTTCGTGATTGTGATTATTTTTCTACTTTGCATTTCTCAATTTTCCTACATGAACATTTTGAATATTCCCATGAATTCAAAGAAATATAGTCTATAAATGAACCTATAGCTGTACACGTCAGATTTTGTCATCAAAAGAATTTTTAAAAATTGTCTCACACACAAGAGAGCAGAATTACACCTCTCTTGGAAATTGTTGTGAGATTTAAGTTAGTTAAACTCTGGAAAATGTCATAGCAGGTGCTCTGTTAGTAGCCATTCATTAACCTTTCTGCTTTTCACCACTGTGGCCTTTAGATAAATTTTAAGATTTATACATAAGACATGGAGATTTAGCTTGAAACCACAGTTCGTTTAGTAGCTTTGTGTTGTAGAGAATGTACTAAATCTAATTTCCTGATTTGGGTACAGGTGTACAACACATATGTTCAGTAGTCTCTTCCAGGGCACCTAAGCCCCAGTTGCCAATTCATACTTCCTTCCTCACAGAATTGCTCTTGACCAAACAGAAGCCACATTGACTAAATGGCCAGCCCCCGCTACTACCCCCAAGACTAACCAGTAGCCAATGACTAATTCACAGGCTACAAATTTAGCCCTCTTGCATCAAATTGATATAGTCTCTGTGGTTCCATTTATGCTCCAGGGCTCCCTATGGGACCAGGCTGAGACATAGACCCATGTTCTTCCTTAATGCCTTTGCTTGGCTTCTGCTTCCTCACTGGCTTACATTATTCACATGAGAGCAATCTCTCAATAAATCATGTGCAACCAATATTGTCTCAAGCTCTGCTTCTAAAGAACCCAGCCTAAGATTATCTTATGTTTAATTCATGCACAAATTGGTTTAATTGTAAAGATCTTTAAGCATTCACCTGTTAAACTATTATAGCCAAATGTAATAGAAGAGATCTTGGCTTCTGAGATTTGTCAGTCCAAATCTGTTAGTCTAGTTATCCAACCTTTATGAGCCTCAATGTCCCCATTAAGGATAATGGTATGTATACTGCAGGGGTGTTATAAGTGGATATGAAGTGCCTTACATTAACTGACAGAGCCTACACATAATAAACAGGAGTTTCTTTCCCCTATAAGGGCCACTGCAGACTTTTGGTACTCTTAAGCTCTGTCCACATTTGTCAATCATAAAATTCTTTTCTGTCTACTGATAGAACTTGAACTTGGAGTTTAATGAAGTGAGAACAAGATCATCCCTTGTAGATGCTTCCTTATTGCTACCTCGCCTCTGTTCACGATGAAAATATCTCCTCAATCTTGTGCTTGGAGACATTTTCCATGGGCTTGCACCTCTCAGGCTATAAATGTTACATAGAATACATGAATACTCATGAATCTGAAAGCCAAAACCTTGCCATGTACCTGAGGAGCTCTTTTCATTATAACAGAAGGCTCGTACAGACAGCCACACAACCCCAGAAGGAACACAGAAGCAGCTGTGTTTATTTGGGCTTTGCTCTGCCAGTTCTTAAAACCTTAGCTGGAAGAGTCTGAAACATAATGAACCATGCTCATGTGGCCTCAATTCAACCCTATTCCAGGAGACCCTCTTTCCTGCTCATCCTTGATGGAAAAGGAAATAAATGTCAAGAATAAATTTCTTTGGTGTTTTTTTTTGCCATTTTGCTGTTTTTTAATTATATTTTATTGATTATGGTATTACAGGTGTCCCAATATTTCTGCATTTACCCCGCTCCACCCTGCATCCCCCTTTCCCTCAGGCAATCCTCACACCTTTGTTCATGTCCATAGGTCATGTGTATAAGTTCTTTGGCTACTCCATTTTCTATACTCTACTTTACATCCCCATGGCTATTCTGTAATTACTTATTTGGACTTCTATATCCCCTTACCTCTTCACCCATTTCCCCACAGCCTGCTCCATCTGGCAACCATAAAAATTGTCTCCATATCTGTGATTCTGTCTCTGTTCTTCTTGTTTGCTTAGTTTGTTTTTTAGATTCAGTTGTTGATAGATATGTATTGTCGCCATTTTATTGCTTAGAGTTTTGATCTTCTTTTTCTTAAATAAGTCCCTTTAACATTTCATATAATAATGGTTTAGTGATGATGAACTCCTTTAGTTTTTTCTTCTCTGGGAAGCTCTTTCTCTGCCCTTTGATTCTAAATGATAGCTTTGCTGGGTAGAGCAGTCTTGGCTGTAGGTCCTTGCTTTTCATGACTTTGAATATTTCTTGCCAATCTTTTTTAGCCTGCAAAGTTTCTTTTGAGAAATTAGCTATCAGTCTTACCAGAACTCCCTTGTAGGTAACTAACTCAGCTTTTCTTTTGCCGCTTTTAAGATTCTCTCTTTATCTTAAAACTTTTATCTCTCTTTATCTTAAAAGCATTTTAATTATGATGCATCTTGGAGTGGACCTCTTTGCATCCATCTTGATTGGGACTCTCTGTGCTTCCTAGACTTGCATGTCTATTTCCTCCACAAAATTAGGGAAGTTTACTTTCATTATTTTTTTCAAGTAGATTTCCAATTTCTTGTTTTTTCTCTTCTTCTGGCACCCCTATGATGTGAATGCTGGAATACTTGAAGTTGTCCAATAGGCTACTTATACTCTTTTAATTTTTTGGATTCTTTTTTTTCTTCTTGTTTTTCTTTTTCTTCAAGTACAGTTGTCTCCATTTTCCCTCCATTATTTTCCTCCACCCTACCCACCCCCAATTCCAGACTCCATCTGCCACCTTGTCCTTGTCCATGGGTCCTTTGGCATGTTCCTTGACTTGCCCCTTCCCCTTCTTTCCCCCATTACCTCCCTCCACCCTCCCCTCAGGTCACTGTCAGTTTGTTCTTTATTTCCATGTTTCTGGTTCTATTTTGCTCACTTGTTTGTTTTGTTGATTAGGTTCCACTTATAGCTGAGATCATATGGTATTTGTCTTTTACCACCTGGCTTATTTCACTTAGCTAGTTCCATCCACGCTGTTTTCAAGGGTTCTTGTTGTTCTAATAGGTTGTCTTTTTGCTTCCTTATGTTCCAAATCATTGATTTGATTCTTGGCTTCATCCACTCGTGTTGTTTCCTTGTAAATTGTTCTTTATTTCAATTAGTGTATCCTTTGTTTCTGACTAGATCTGTTTCATACTGTTGAGGTCCTAAGTTCCT
The DNA here is from genome assembly GCF_021234165.1 of Pteronotus mesoamericanus. Taxonomy (NCBI): domain Eukaryota; kingdom Metazoa; phylum Chordata; class Mammalia; order Chiroptera; family Mormoopidae; genus Pteronotus; species Pteronotus mesoamericanus. The sequence continues at coordinate 26,214,504 of NW_026555105.1, read as the reverse complement.
TGAGTATCCATATAACCAGTGTTTTGAACTCTGTATCTGATAGATTGCTTATCTCCATTTTGTTTAATTCTTTGCCTGGAGTTTTGAGCTGTTCTTTCATTTGGGTCACATTTCTTTGTCTTCTGATTTTGGCAGCCTCCCTGTGTTTGTTTCTATTTATTAGGTGGAGCTGTTATGACTTCCTGTCTTTGTAGCATAGCCTAATATCGTAGGTGTCCTGTAAGGTGCAGTGGCACAGCCTCCCCTATCATCCAGGCTGGATACTCAAGGTGTACCCTTCATGTGGGCTGAGCACACCCTCTTCTTGCAGTTGAGCCTTGATTGCTGTTGGCAGGTCAATGGTAGGGATTTACCCAGGCCAGTCAGATGCAAGAATTGGCTGTGATCACTTACCACCAACCTCTGGCCTCTGTGGAGAATCAGCTGTGCAGGGGCAGGCTAGTGGTTCTCCGATATAGTCTGTAACCAGCCACTAGGTATGCAGGCTCTGGAGTTTCCCAGGTGGTGAAGGCCAAGGTCAGCCCCTACTTGTGTTCTGTCTGGTGCCACCCTGCATGAGCTATAAATCAGACTGAGATGGCTACTACTTGTGCTGGGCTTGGAGATTCCCAGGTGAAGCCAAGCTACGAATCTAGGCTGGTTGATGCTAGTGCCAGGCCTGGGGCCACTTAGCTGTGGCTTGTTTGATAGGATTTAGGAAGTTGTAAAGCATGAGCCATGATCAGCTATTGATATAGAAAAGTCACAGTTAACAGTTTGGGTAGGCCTGTAAATTGGGTGGGATAAGTCTCAGGGGATCTGCAGGATGGAGCAAACAGTTTTAGCCAGGTTGATGGAGTCTCAGATATGGCACCAGCCTGTTGGCTCTGCCTCTGTGGCTCTACTGGGGGAGGGCTCACAAAAGTGACAATGGCCTCTGCCCACCTTTTTGTCTGGGAGAATCCTGTCCCCCAGCTCCCACCTTGATGCCAGATACTTCAGTTTTACCTTGTTTGCCACTGGTGCCTTTCATGCTGCTCCCGTGTTGGTGCTGGAGCTTAGAGGGAGTGTGTCTGTATAAGTTCCTGAATGGGCTCTATAAGAGGAACTGCTTGGGACTTTAGAAGTTTCTTTCACTGACTCAATCACCACTGGTTTTTGCAGCCAGAAGTTGTAGGGACTTATCTTCCTGGCAGTGAAACACTGGGCTGGGGTCCTGGTGGCGGTTGGGACTCCTTGCTCCTGAGATATCCCTCCAGAATTTTATCTACCACGCATGGATATGGGACCAGTCCGTTCTGTGTCTCTGCCCCTCCTCCTAGTCTGGATGAATGTGTTTTCTTTAATTCTGCAGTTGTCAGACTTCCATTCAACTTGATTTCTAATGGTTATGAATGATGGTTTTTCTATATTTTCATTGTAATTTTGATGTGGTTGTGCAAGAAGGCAAGCCATGTTTACCTATGCCAACATTTTGACCAGAAGTTTCAAGAGTAAATTTCTGTATGTAAATGATAGGAACAACAACAAAAGACTTGCAATCACTCCTATATATTGATCATTTTTATTCTCAGAGCAATCCTACAAAGATATCATTAATCCCATTTTGTTGATGAATGATTTAAAGCTCAGAGAGTTTTGATAATTTTATCAAGTTATACATCAGTAAACAGAGAGATTACTTTAAGGATCCAGACCTGTCTGACATGTGTCTCACTGTCTCTATGCACTGTCCATACAGATTTGCAAGATAGTAACTAAATCCCCAAATCTAGGTATTTAGTATCTTTTCTATGGGTTAGTTTGCATCAGAAGGGGGAAGTAGAGCTTCTGTAGCACGTTAAAGTTATAATAAACCATTCAAATTATGCTCATAATTAATTTCAGATATTATGACATATTGGCAAGTGTAAATTATAATAAATAAATTTAACTAGGGTTAATGTTACTTGACTCAAATGGTCCACTGGAGATAGATTATCTGTAGATCAATAGAGGACACCTTTCAGAAATCAACTGGCTATTCCCAGATTTTGCCAGCCATGAAACCATTGTACTAATCAATTCCCCAACTTACTAAAACCAGCATCTTTGTATAAAATAAAGTCTGGATTTTTTAGCATGAAATAAAGAATCTGGTTTTAGAGGACAATGTAACAAAAAAGTTCCTTTGTGGAGCTTAAGAGTTCAAGTGATCTAGAAACTTGACAGTGAAACACTACTTGCAGCTTTGCCCAACTGAATAATTTGCTGAAAGGTAAAAAGATGCCTACCTACATTGAGTTGTTTGATTCCTAACTGTTGTGTCATCTGCCTCCTCTAATTTTCATTTTTGGTGAAAAGAAAAAATATAAACTTTCAAAATCCAAATCCCACAACTCTAACATCAAATAAATATCCATGAAGTCATCTTTTAGCATGTCAGAATAAGAGAAAACTACGGTGGGGTACATGTCTACTGCTATGACATTTATGTCATTAGAATTTCACTAAATGGGGCTTAGAATGGATGGGAAGCTCCCACAGCTGAATTTAAAAAAAAAAGAAGCTAATAGATTCTTAATCAGTTTTCTAAAAAGAAATCGTACCTCATAAAATATAAAAAGAAAGTGTTAAATGCATACTTTATCCACCTTTTGGCATTATGAATATTGTATGTATTTTACTTAGTCTGAAGCAAATATATATGTCTTTCCATTATAGCTATTTTTGTACATTTTGTGGCTTATTCTTAATGCTTATTCTTACATCTTGTACTTGTGGACTGCTTCCTAAATATTTCTTCCTTTCATATGCCATTACTTGGCTTCTTTCTATAATTCTACCTCTGAGCACTTTAAGGGCTTACCCCATTTTCTCTGTAACTTACAAAGTGTTGTGTAAGTACTTGTTTGATTGATTTATTGTTGACCAGTTTAACTCACTCCCCTGTCACCTCCCTTCCCTCCCTCCAGCATTTTCTTTGGGAAGAAAGAGACAGATAATTGAATCAAACAGCAATCAAGTTAAGGAGAAAGACATAGGGAAGGTAGAAGGCACTCATCATTGGCATTGCTAGATGGAAAAGAAAGTCAAATGGCTCATCTTGGGAAGTTCATCTGAAAGGGCTAAAATAAAGAAAAAACACCTTCTTCCTTAAAAATAATTAATAGCTCATGTACAGTAAGGCTTAACAATATTAATTAGAGACTATGGCAAATATTTTATAACAAAATAAATCTTCTCAGTAGTATATAGTTCAGAAATATCACTCTTATCCCAGACTTTTGGGAGTCAGACTTGTCAATGGGCAAAAATCAAACCTGACTTTGACTCTCGTATCTTTTTCCTTCTCTGTGATTTAAGAGAAAGGTTGTAAACTCAGTTGCAATATCAAGTAATTAATGCTGAAAAATTAAGTACTACTATACTACAAAACCACTCAAGGAATAGAGTTTGCTTCATAGTATCAGAAATTCTGCCTTTTATATATTTTAGGCTTAGTTGGTTTCAGAAGAAAACACTGAAAGCTATATATTACAAAATTAAAGTTTGACATGAAAGCAAAAATTAAATTTTACAACATAGGTTTTAAGACAGTAATATGTTTACTTTTTATATACAATATGTCCCTGAAATATGATAGTGGCATTAAAGGACAATTTCAGGAAAAATACTGATATTACCACATTTTAGGGCTTGCCCATAAGGTACTTCATTCTGTCTTAATATAATCCATCTTACACAGCAGAAAACTAAGATTCAGAGGAGTTAAGTGTCATACCCAAAGGCCATGAGTCCTGGAACTAGATCCAATTCTCCCGATTCTCACAGGCTGGAGAGAGGCCATTGCTAATGTTGCCTTCCAAGTTCAGTGACTTCCAGTCTGTCAGTCATGGTGATTTTGAAAACACTACAAGGAAAATTGGTACACTCTACAAATTAAGGCCTATTTTTGCTCTAGAGCTGGTTGTTAAACATTTGCCAGAGCACCACTATATAGAGGTCATAGCTGGTAGAATTGGGATCTGAAGCTAGTGTTTCTGATTTTAATCCTGAACTTTTACACAATCTCTCAGCTTATCAAGGACTTTATTTTTCTCATTTGAAATCAAATTTAATGTTTTTTAAATAATATATTCAATAAACACATAATTATTAAATAGCATTAAAATAACTCGGTCAAGGAGAGAGGTAAGCATATACTCAGTGAATATAGAATAAACCCTATAAATATTTAACATCTGTAATTATGTCTACTCTGAAAATGATAACCTTAAATGATCTTAATTGGAAAAACTCAGAACATAACTATATCTTTTATTTATTTGTATTTATTTGTATTTTTTTATCTATCTTTACCCAAGGATATGTTTATTGTTTTTGGAGAGAGAGAGGATGGGAAAGAGAGGGAGAAACAGCGATGTGACAGGAAACGTCCATTGATTGCTTTCCATAGGTACCCCATCACGAATCAAACCCACAACTTTTTTTTTTTTTTTTTTTTTTTTTTTTTTTTGGTATATGAGATGATGCCCCAACCAACTGAGCTACCTGGCCAGAGCTCTCTTTCAAATAATTTTATCTACAGATATATTCATGTTCTGCCCTGGCTGGATAGCTCAGCCCAGGTCTGTCTAGGTATCTCAGTGGATAATAGAATCAGAATCTATTACATCTATATGCTAAAGCTTAAATATGAAATAGTAGTAAACAGCCAAAAAAGGACAAATAGGTCATGTCAGTACCCAAATGTTACATGTTCAGTCCTTCTCATTTGGGTTTTCTCCTGTGTTTGTTCACTTATAATTGCAGAGATTCTAATTTAAAATCCAGGATAACTCTAGGCAGAGGGAATGTGAAGAAAAAGCCCATAATAAATTCCTAGTAGATATGACTCAATATGATTTATGATCTTGAAATCCATAGTAAACCAAGAGTTGAACTTGTGTGTGTGCGTGCATCTAATCATCTTTGCTAAAGGGCACTGAACAAATGTACCATGTGCCAAATAAATATGTCTAGAGCAAATTTTTGAGGCCAAGTCGCTGGGAAAATAACCAGGAAGGAAGCTTTGGATTGACTACAACAGACTTTTTCCCCTTCAAGTAAAAAGCTGAGAACATGAAGAGTAAGATCAAAGAGTAAACATTGGGAAACACAGCCTCTCTCCCAACTTCTTGGCACTTTCCCCTTGCTATCTCATCAGGCACAAACTAATCCAGCCAACAGTATCAAGCAAAAAGCCAACTACTGGCTCCACTCTGCATGGGGCAAAAAGATGCTAAAAATGAATGAGTGGTTATTATCAATGGGCTTCTAAGAGAGACAATAGTCAGTGTGCCAACTGGCTATTGTTCCTCCAAATGTTCCTTCAAAGCACTCACTAACTATGCTTTTAATTTCTTTTGCTTGGTCCTACACATAATTGTAAGTATGTTAGTATCAATTTAGACTTTGCTGGGGTAAAAATTGAGGGTGGTCAGCATATAAATTCTCCTGGGAGATGCCTAGATGATAAGTTATCAGAAGTATGGCTAGAACCACCCAGCTGACCTCAAGAGAGAACAAGAAGCTTCTGAAAAATAGCCGGCTGACCTCTGGTTACACTTTTCAAAGCAGGTGTGGGCCTCATACCTGCTTGTCAAGCATCATAAAAGATCCAAGAAATTCAAAATCTGAGTCACTGTCTGCTGAATTCCCAAATAAAATATTATGCTCTCCAAACAGAGGAATCCTGCTAAGTTTATCCTTTGGGAGGCCTAAGAGGAAGGTAATTGGCATTTTATCCCTCCAAACCCTAACCTCAGCATACTCCTCTGAGGTATATTTTCTAGGATTGTTCATCCATTTACCTGAAAGCAATTAGATGTGACTCAAATGAAACACAGTCTAAGGCCCAAAGAAAATATTCCAAAACAGACCTACCTCCCCTTCTTCTCATGCCAGGAACTAAGTGAGGCAGAAATAAGAAAATATGAAAAGGTCATATTTTGAGGAAAACTCCTACATATCTGAGGCAAGAGTACAAATCACAGAGAAACACAGCACCAGCAGGTGGAGCTGGTTAGAAAACTAGAAAAGTGTTTACCATCTCAAAAGATCTAAATGTTCATAATTTATAAAGAGGGAAGGAGAGAATGAGCAGATGACTCCAAGGCAATTGCTCAGGGTGGTCTTTTTCCCCCCTTTTAATCCTGTGGGTAAAGTCCTCTTGTCTCAATGGACTTTTGGTCATGAGCCCTCAGTAATCTACGAGGACTTGGGTCTTAGAATGAAATGTGAGCACAGTGTCTGACTAATGAGACAGGAGTTGACAGAAACTTTCAGACTTGAAATAGGCAAAAAAAAAAAAAAAAAAAAAAAAAGCAGGACAGAACACCTTAGATTACATTATAATGATGCCTGATATTGCCTATCTTAGACCTTCTTCTTTTCAGGGGAATGTTTATGAGGAAAATCCTTTGGGATATGAGTAAAAGTCTATGTAAACGAGATTCACTAAAAGAAGGGTGAATCTGAGTCCAAAGGTAGACAACTGGAGGTCAGAAGTATAAAAAGAAAAAATTGGTCCAGAATAAAATTGTATAGTATTAATTTTCTAATTACAACAGCAACATATACTTTTAAAAATTTAGAAGTCCATTTTCATTTCAAATCCATTTTCCATTCTCTTAGAAACCAGACCCTTACTTCTCCCTAAGAAGCCTGTCTCCACCACTCTCATTCACAGGGTCCTGTCAGCTAATGCATGTCCATGGGCACAGTCGTGAGTACAGAGATGAGCAGGTGACTAAGCTTTTCGGAGAAAGGGAGGGAAGCTCTCTCTTTTCTGATGGACTTAACTTGGGAGATGCTGGGCTGGGATTGCAGTCAGTCTTGTGGCCATTGCCTGGAACCTAAGAATAAATCCAACAGGAAAGATGTAGAGCAAAATGATGAAGAGAGGCCAGGAAAAAGTGGTACAGTTTAGATGCCTTTGTCTCAGTCACATGCTACCCCTCTGGACTTCTCCGTTATAAACCAACATTTGTTTTTCCCCCTTCTAGAAAGCTGCAGGGAATAAGAAGCTGGTAGCTACAAAATAGACATTTGATGGTCAATTTCTGTTGGTTTTTCCAAGAGGCCTCCTGTTTTAGTTCTTATCACTCTCCATCATCTAGGCTTTCGCTGCTTCTTCCCTAGATAATTGTGTTCACTTTCACATCAGGTTCGTTGCTCTCTAATTCCTCCTTCACAATGCTGATAATGGCATCTACCTAACCTGCAAGACAGAGCAACTCCCTTCCATTCTCAGAAGTTATCTGTGGCTATCAATTACAGAAATAAACAAACAACAGGTAACAACAAAAGGAATGTTTTGCCTCCGATCTGAAGCCCTATTTTTCCCTCTTCTTTTCCTGTCTTTCCAGATTTTTTTTTCCCACTGACCCTGCTTCTGCTGCATAGCCCTGCTCACAACTCCCAGGCCACGGTGTGCACGTCCATATATATCTCTGTAGAGTTGCACATCCAGTCACCTCTGCCAGGAATGAGTTTCACTCTTGCCTCCACCTGCCCAACCTCTACCTCAAGACACAGTTCAAAATTTGCTTTAGTTTTTTCCTGTGAGGACTTTTATAATTGTGCCTACTAATAGTATTACTCACCTACTTTATACTTAAAACCACAATGATAATAAATGCCCTCTTATGACCTGGGTTATTGGGTTGGCCAAAAAGTTCATTTAGTTTTTTCTGTACTAGTGCTCTAGTAGTGCTTAGTTGTCTTTAACTTCATTCGACACAATTTTGTTAGATTGTATTGTGATAGTTGTCCTATCAGCATGCATTAAGAAAAAGATCAAAATTAGTGAATTTTTGTGCAGCCATTTTAATATTGAAGATAGAAGAAGATATGCAACACTTTTGGTGTACTGTGCTTTATTATTTCGAGGAAGGTAAAAATGCAACTGTAATGCAAAATGAAGAGATTTGTGCAGTGTATGGAGAAGGTGGTGTCACTGATCAAACGTGTCAAAAGTGGTTTGCAAAGTTTCTTGATGCTATTGACATTTTGGCGAATTAATTCTTCACTGGGGGCTGTCTTATTGGAAGATGTTTAGCAGCACCCCGGCCTCTGCCCACTAGAAACCAATAGTGGGTGATAGCTGGCATACTCAAAATATCCAAATCAATAAAGTTGTTGGTGAAAAATGAAGGATGTGTCTTTTATTTTATGGAAAAAAAACATAAAAGAATTTTTGGTCAGCCCAATACTTTTCCACGCAGTAGATTTTAAATTCCTTAAGAGCAGAGACTAGACTTTCTACATCTTTCGTACCTTCCAGTAAAGAGAACCAGATTTTATGCAAGACATTAGTTAGCACATTGGAAATTACCTGAATGCTTAAATAGATGAATATATCTTTAAATTAACAAACAGTAAAGACAGAAAATACAGTCCCAAAAAAGTAGCAGTGCATTTCCCCTGTGTTTGATAAGGTATTTGAGAAAAATTGCTTTCCTTTAAAAATGCAGGATGAGAATGACTGTGTTTAGGCTATTTCTACACCATGCTAACTAAAGCACAAAGTGCTTATTGTCTCATTTTTTCATATAGAAAGCTAAATCATAGAATTTAAGAACCAAAGTGAATATGAAAGAGTGGACCCACTCATCAACATATAAGGCTCCAGTAACAGTACTTATGATAATAACACTTTTTTAATCCTCATACAAGGACATGCCCATTGATTTTAGAGAGAGAGGAATGGAGAGGTGATAGACAATGATAGATGATAGATAGATAGATAGATAGATAGATAGATAGATAGATAGATAGAAAGAAAGATAGATAGATAAATAGACAGACATCACTTTGAGAGAGAAACATGGATGGGTTGCCTTCTGTACACAGCCAGACCAGGGATCCAACCCGCTACTTAGGTATCTGCCCCTACTGGGAATTGAACCTGCAATTCTCTGGTGTAGGGAATGATATTCCAACCAACTGAGCACCCAGCCAGGGCAATAATATTATTGAAGAGAAAGTGATCACATTCCATCTCTCTCCTCATTGGTTTTACCTCAAGTGACTTTACTTTCTATCGCTAACATTCACCTCTTCCCATGGCTATTTCTCAGCAAGCCTACAAGATGCTCTTATGCACCTGTGATAAGGGAACACTTTGTTGTGCTTCAAGCACATTCCTATGAGCCTGCATTTGAGCCTGTGCCTGGAGAGAATGAGAGGTTGCAAAACAATGAGTTTTCCTGCCCCCAGAAGAAGAAACCAGAACAGCCCCTTCTAGAAGACAGGTATCAGCAGAAAAGCAGCCTAATGGTTAACCACTCCTTGTGGTCTGTGACTCAACTGAACTATCTGAACTGAACTTTAATGGATTTTGTGGCTCGACATAGCTCCTAAACCACAAATAGATCTGGGGTTCAGCAACTAGAGAGTGCCAAACGACCCAGAACCACCCCATGCAGAACTGACAAGTCCGCAGACATGTTTGAACCAACCAGTCTATTAACCTTATGAAGCTTTAAGCCTGTGCAACTCACACCCTTGCCTTGTTCAGGGAGGAAGATGGTGCCTATTTACAAGGCAATTCACAATTCTCTTTGACTAATTCTCCCAATAGCCTGAAGGCCCATCCGCAGAGCTTCACTCCTGTATGCTGAATAAATTTCCCCTGCTTTGACCAGCAGTAAACTTAGCTTAACACTCTCAGTCTTTTGGTTATTGTCCAAAGTGTACTCAGTTATTAGATTTTTTTCAATTCAGGCTAATCTAGCAGGTCAAGTGTCTGAATTCTAGAGATCACTCAGAGCTTTGGTACAGAATTTCAGTTTAGCAACTTCAGAACACATGCTAGTTAGGCCACATGTACATGTGCCCTTGGACAGCAGAATGAAGTATTTCCCAGTGAGTGGTTGAAACTACTGCAGAAGTCACAGTTCCAATGTGGCCAAAATTTCCAGAAACCTCCCTTTCCCCAATCCCTCTATTTATTCTGCTGTGAGTCCTCTTATTCATTTTAGCAAGTTAGAATCAGACAGTTGGAACAATAAGGCAGCCAACAACACCGCTTCCCGCACTCACTGACAGTTAAAGAGAACACTCTTTTAGAAACATTGGAAGTGTCATCTTAGTTTTTTTAAATATTAAACTGTTATGATTGTAAGGTATCAAAATATGCCACACTGTTTACACATTTGTTCAGAGAATGTTTTGGTAAATGAATACAAAGAGGCATCATTTTACCAGGAAACTACTATTTTACTATGTTTTTTTCTCTATGTATATATAATATGTAAGGCATGACAAAAGCATAATATTGTAGACATCTGAGTCACAGGTTTGATGTCTAGATTTAAAAAGTGGCAAGTTTAAGAAACAAAATTACAGCTGTAACAGACTTTTGTTGGCTTTATAGACCCGAATTACTAGCATTTCTAATACAATAGTTATTATAGGATTATGAGATCATGAAGTACTAAGCATTCATAGTCAGTCCATGGAAAGGTACTAATTAATATAATCTTATAAATTATTATTACTATTATTACTAACAACGAATGATATGAAATACATTTAAAATATAGTTCTCGCATCTGACTTATTTTTTATTATGTGATTCCCATACCAATTTCAAGCTCTAAATATTTGATTTTGTTGTCATTTTTATATGACAGATTTAAATTGGTGATAAAAACAATAAAAAGTTTCCTACTTAACTATTGTAATTAATCATACACTTATTAATCACTTTAATTGCTTCTTTTTCTCTTTATCAACCAATTTCAAATTCTTTTTTAAAAAGTCGTGACAATATTTTGGGGGTAGTATATTTTCCTTTTTCTTATTAGGAAAGCATTCAATATCAGATACTAAGTGCAGAAATGAAATGACTCTTCCAAGCATTGTAATCTATAAATTATGCAACTTTTCCTTGGCTATGGATTAAAATTAAACAAACACAACTTTTTGGAGGAAAAAGAAACTATTGAGTCAAATAATTGTGAAGAGTAATAGCATGCAGACTGCAGATTTCATTTTAGTCATTATATTCATAATTTTTTTGTAAATGTGGTTATAATGCATATAGGAACAGACAATCTAAGTCAAAACAAACATAAAGATTATTTTATCCTATTCCCTTCTATTAATGGTTAAGGAAACAGAGTTAATGACACTTTGGAGAATGCACAGGACCAGAACATGGGCTCCTGACCAAAATCTTTGTTGAATACTAAAACTCTAATCATAATCATTTAAGCTAAATATACTATGAAACCAATAGCATTTAAAGAAATAAATAGTAACATTAGGAAAATCCCATGTTCATTTATTTTTTTGACTAAAATTTAGTTTTGAACAATTTACAAAGTTATAGCTGAAGAAAGATTAAAAAAAGTTGTCTACTGACTTTGTCCTTTGCCAATTATATAAATTATAAGATTTGCTTTCACTGTTTTTTCCAAATATTATTATTTTGTGATTTCTGCAGTTTCTTGCCATTTCATAGGTCACATTTAAAATGTTTTATAAAAATCTGGGTGTCAGTGGGCAAAAGGAAGAGGAAAGTAGCATTGGTTCAAAATGTTACTCTGCTATTTGGGAGGCCATTTCATTTAAACTATAAATTATCTCCTCCAAGCAAAATCCTTAAAAAGACCTATATCAGTAAAAGTAGGAAAGCTCTATACCAATATTATCCACTAGAAATATCATGTGAGGCTTTTATGTAATTTTAAATGTTAAAATGGTCACATTTAAAAAGTCACAAGAAATAAATAAAATTAATTTTAATGTTTATTTTACTTAAACCAATGCATCCAAAATATAATCATTTAACATGTAATCAATAGAAAATTGTTGAAGAGACATTATGCATTATTTTTTATAGTAAGTCTTTGAAACCCAGGATATATTTTATTCTGGCTGAAGATTTATTTAGCCTTATGGTATAGTCTTATTTCAGTGAAAAATAAAACTTACCTCCTAAAGAATTGAAATTTACCTGCTGTTAAAGCATTCTTTTACTATCACAACTGGGTACTCAAAATGATATCTCATGGGTGCTGAGAAAACACTAATTATAATTAATTATCAATGTTACATTATTCTATGAAAAAAACTAATGGCACAAATATGATTTTTCAATGAGAGAGAAATATGTGAGTTCATGTCATCGTCTGATGGACCCATATACCTATGGAAGTAAATCTGCTTTAACATATGAATATTGGTCCCTGGCATGTTTGTCTAGAGTCATTAATGATGAATTTTCAGGGTACAGAGGTCGCCCAAAGGACAACTTACAAATAAAAGCCAATCAGTGTGAGTTTAAGCTCTTTAAGCCTCTACTTCCTTATCGGTAAACTTAAAAATAATGCTTAACTCATAGGACTACTGTGGGAGGCTAACCTAGATAAGACATCAGTCATTCTTAGTGAGAGATGGGGAACCTGGTAAATGCTTAAGAAATGGTAGCTATTTATATAAACTTGTTTGACCTTTAAAAAATGGGATAAAAAGTAGGATAAGGTAAATAATTTATCTGTCTTTTCCTAAAGCTGGAAACGATATGAATCATACTGATGACTGTTGATTTTACCAGAATAAACACAATCTGAGACATATTGTCACTAAAAAGAGGTGATGATTCTACATCCTGCCAAGTCATGTTCTTTGAAACACCCTCATTTACTGTCCAAGGTACCTCTGGTCCTTTTTCTGTTTGGAGACATCTAGGCACGTAGTGGGAGACGGCAGCACCCTGTGGTTAGAGAACAGAATGTACAGTCAATCTCCATGACTGATGCTCTATTCCTGCCACGTGTTCACTTGGATCTGGAGGCTTCAAACTCTTTCCATTGTTTTATGCTCATTAGAACATAAACAGTAGCACAAAGGCTTGGGAACCTAAGGTTGGAGAACTGTATCAATGCATGCATGCTTTTATTAGAAGATACCCTAACAATCACAGTCATGACCTCACTGTAATGAATGGCTTGGGAGGAAAGATTAGGTAAATTATAGGAAACTTTGACAGAATAAAATGAGTTTCTTCTCAGTGGGACAGAAACCTAAGCTAACGCTCATGGAGTTGGATGTAGTCTCTCTCCCTTTGTTTCCGTTTCAACAAAGTGGAGCTACAGCCCATTAATTTGTTTGTCCCCTTATGTATATTTTAAAAGCCTCCACCTTTTTAAGTATATCATAAGTTTTCTTAGCAAGTCTTTTTTCTTGCATATAGTGCAATAGTAATCTGCAAGTCAATCTAATTCAAGTTATCACTTTCACCAAATTACTAGGAAGCAGATACATTTCTCTTTTTTCTAAGATTTTACTTATTTATTTTTAGAGAAAGGGGAAGGGAGGAAGAAAAAGAGGGAGAGAAACATAAATGTGTGTGGTTGCCTCTCAGACACCCCTAACTGGGGACTTGGCCTGCAACCCAGGCATGTGCCTTTGACTGGGGATCAAACGGGCGACCCTTTGGTTTGCAGGCCAGTGCTCAATCTGCTGAGCCACACCAGCCAAGGCACATTTCTAAACTCATTTAGTAACCTGACCTATTCATATCTATAACTATTAATGTAAAGGCAACACGCTCTCCCTGACAGAATAAAAAGTATAACTGGACTCAGACACCCTGGCATTAAATTCTCACTCTGTCTTAATAAAGTTCACATAACTGGTATAAGCCCTTTAAATTCAGTGACCTTCAACACTGGCCAGGTGGCTCGGGTCAAAGGAGTGTTGTCCTGTACACCAAAATGTTGTGGGTTCAATCCGCAGTCAGGGTACATTGGAGGTGACTGATTAATATTTCTCTCTCCTCCTTTCCTCTCTTTCTAAAATCAATGAACATATCCTCAGGTGAGGATTAAAAATAAATGTAGTGATCTTCAGTTTCCTCACAAGTAACTATGTAAATATAAAATATTTCTTTCTCCCTGCTCCACATATAATTGTTAGGAAAATCTCAGAGAAATTGTTATGTACCCTAGAGCTAAATAACAAGTTTTATTTTATTTTTTCATAAGTTTATCTTATTTTTTTACATTTTATTTAAGTATAATATGACATGTATTTGTATATATGAACCAATAATTTATATACAATATTAATCTCTACTTCAAAAGTAGAGGTTAAGGAGTCCACTTAAAAAAATAATATCCCCCTTTTAAACATTTTGTCATTTTTTTTTTCAAATCACTTATACGCATTGTCCCATTTTTCTTCACATGGAAATTATTCAATAGAGGCAGGTAGTGCAAACATTATTATTTTCATTCTTCAGATGTCAAAGTTGAAGATAAGAAAGCAACTTAATCATCTTAACTTAGGTTTCCACTAAACAACAATGACAACAACAAAATCAGCTTTGCACGAAATTTCCACTCCAGCATTCATTTTCTGCTATCATAATTTTTCCAGGGTCAGATTCTTATAGCAATTTTCTAAGTTCATAATTACCTTAGTTGCATGCACAATTTGGGTAGTTAAGTAATTACTTGATTTGCACATGCAAATACTGCAATCATTGGCACATAAAAATAATGTCCTTTAAACATTTGGGCCCAATGGAGGACAAATGGTCAGGAAAATCAAAATTCCTGTGGTTCCCAAAAGGGATAACTATAAACAGAAAACACTAGAAGCCATGCTCGGATGTTTAGAGAGTCAGCTCACTTTAACCCAGAGGAAAATAAAAAAGCAACATGATGGAATTCTAACTTTGATTTCCTTTTATCTCTTCAGATTTCCAGGTACTGATAAGCTATTTTAAACCACAATGAGTCTGAAACTAGATCAAAATACTTGCATGTAAAACATTGTCCTACCATTGGAGGGGTTGAAGATAGATCTGGGCAAATCTCTTAATCCTTAAATCTTCTAATACTAATCTCTAAAATATCAACCTTATATGGTAGAAAAGAGGAATAAATTAGATAATTATATAAAAGTACTCTGTAAACTCTAAAATCTTGTACAAATGCAACAGATTATTACTGGGTTTGAAATATATATGATGCTATCAAATATCCCAATAGAGGAGACTGACATCAGGTTTTTTTGGCTAAACAACAAGCTGTTTCTAAGGAAGTTTAGTAATTTTAGCACATTTCCCCCTTACGTTGAAAAGGAGTATAGCACAAAAGGGTTGTATCTTCCTTTTCTATCCAGAATTGATGTGGCTTTTGTGTTAGTCCCATACCTCGTTTTTGATCCCATAATTGAGAGGGGATGACAGAGAAGCTGGCAAGAATTTCAAGAATAGCAAAAATAAATGTCTGTGATGTTAAAAACTAGACCTTCTAATGAACACTAGGGAGTCAGACATTTTTCACTATCCCAATAAATTCATGAGAATTGTGGGCCTGCTAAAGTTTTTAAGGGATATGAAAAATTATATGAAACTGAAAATAAAGCATTAGCTGAAAATGTAGCCAGAAAAAATGTATGTATGGTATTGTGCAGAATTGTCAAAAACTAAAGTTGCAAGACACTAGAAAATGTTTTCATTGGAGAATTTGCGTTGTTTTTGTGGGAATGCTTAACAGAAATATTTACAAGTTTTGATATGGTCAATCTATGAGAAGGCTAAAAAAATGAACTGAGAGACATGTTGAAAGATTTTGTAAAAGATGTGATTTTATTTTTTTTTATTTTATATTTCATGTTTTTTAATCTTATTTTTTACTCTATTTTTTCCATTACCATATATCCCCTAATGCCTCACCACACCACACTGTTGTCCATGTCCATGAGTCCTTTTTCCTTTCTGCTCAATCCCTTCATACCTTAACCACCCTCCTTGCTGTCATCTGCTCTCCATCTATGAGTCTGTCTTTATTTTGCTTGTCAGTTTAGTTTTTTCATAGATTCCACATATGAGTGAAATCATATGATACTTGTCTTTCTCTGACTGGCTGATTGCACTTAGCATAAGGTTCTCCAGGTCCATCCATACTGTCACAAAGGGTAAAATTTTCTTCTTTTTTATGGCTGAGTAGTATTCTATTATGTAAATGTCCCATAGTTGTCTTATCTATTCATCTTCTGATGGACACTTGGGCTGCTTCCGTATCTTGGCTATTGTACATAACGCTGCAATGAACATAGGGCTACTTGTGTTCTTTCAAATTAGTGTTTTAGGTTTCTTTGGATATACTCCCAGAAGTGGGATCACTGGGTCAAAAGGCAGATGAAAATGAGAATACAACAACCCAAAATCTGTGGGACACAGAGCAAGATGTGATTTTAGAATTATTATCACAATGCATCCTCCTTTGCTCACAAAGAAAAACCACACTGATGAAAATGTTCAGCCTGTCCTTTCCAAAGATCTCTTTCTGATTTGGAAACAAGGAGGTTACTAAACTCTTGTCCTGTTCCCAGATGGGTGCATGTATGGATCTGGCAAGATATTAATACTTAACTCTTTGAACTCTTTAGTTTGAAAATATCTAAGGCATTTTCAAATTCCTAAAGTGGAGTATCGAGGGAGATCACACACAGCTCAGTCATGATTCCTACGATATCATCAAGACCCCGTTTCTTTCTGTCCCTCAGATACGCCCAGATGACTACACATGGTGCCAGGGTGGCAAGAACAGCTCCAGCTAATTCCTTCTGACTCCAGGACAGAGGGGAAGGGCAACTGCCTACTCCACAAGTTTCAATAAAAACATATACTTTATTTAATCAATTCTGATTGGTCCTAATGTAATCACAGCAACCATGGCATCTGAGGGACTCATACTTCCAGAGCACATGGGCTGAATTTTGGAGGACAGTTGGTATTCCAGGGGAATTCTGCTTATGTTTTTTCCAGAAATCCAGATGCTGCTAGCAGAAACCAAAGATACCCAATACCAGAGATTTAGAGATAGACCTATCTAGAGGCATGATAGTGAACAGGAAGCCTTCTTTGATAACTTTTCCAAGATTTATGGTTCCAAAGTTCTTATCTTCACTTTTATCACTTACAAGGAGAATCGGCATTTATCAAAGGTTGCCCCTTATGGGGGCCTCCATACCCTTCCACTTTCACAGGGAAGTCACAAAGTTCCTCAAAATGAGCAAGTCTTAAAGCTAAAGTCATTTAAGTTCCTATCTTATACCTTTCACTTTGTGGCTGAATGCCCTTGTAAAAGTTGCTGACCTCTTTATGCTGTAGGAATCTTAGTAGTGAAACAAGAATAATGACATTTATTCGGAGGGTCATAGTAAGGACCGAAGATATATAGGAGAAGGTCGTATAGCAGGGTATGCTCTACAGTGGGCGCCCAATAAATGACCATGATTACTCTACATGGTTTGGTCCAGGTCTTGTAATCTGTGTTTCTTGGGGCTTCCTCTCTTGCTCTCATGACCACACAGCACCCAAATGTCAATATTCAAGATGGCCCTCATCTGACTTTCAGGGGTTGGGAGATGTCAGCAGTCCAAAGAGAGCAGCTGGAGGCATAGCACAGCAGTTTGCGAATCACTGGATGGGGCACTACTGTGCAGAGACCCAGAAAAGAACGGTTGCTATCACAGACCAAGTCTTCGTCACTCTTGCTATTAAAGATTTCTCTGAAGTGCTGAATTCAGAGAAAAAATCAAATTCAAATGCCTTATGACATGAAAACTCTGCAGGGAAGTCGGCTCACTAAAAGCTAGCTGTTCCTTATTTATCAGCAAATGACCAGCTGCAACAGGCTGGCCTGGAACCTCTTGCTACTTGACCTCATCAGCAACCACCCTGCAATAGGTCACCATTGCTTAATTAGACAAGGGAGTTTTCAAATGTAATCTCTTTGCACTCAGCAGGCCCTGGGTCAAACAGAATCTGACTAACCTGCAGCTTGTGTTTACACAGCTTCCAACAGTTCAAAAAGCCAAGGAAAGATCAGAAGCTTATCTTGCAGCCAACAGGGGAGGGAGGGTAGGTGGAATTTGACAGAAGGTTGTAATCATCCACATTGGGGGGATGAGGGGAAGGCCTGCTCATCTGTTTTTAAGCGTGTCGGGACAAGATGTTACATTTCTAGAAATGTGGATGAAGAAAAAGGTGGGCAGATGCCATTCTTGTGGTTTAATTAAGAAGGAAAGTAAAGATCTGACATAAGTCCAGCTCCGTTGGCCAGGCCTGCTCTCTGGGGAAGCAAGGGGAGAGGCGGGGCGGCTGGTGGAGAGGATGAGCACGGTGGATGTGCTGGCCAGCGCGTGGCAGCTGTTCATGGTGAATCCTATTCTAGCTCATGGCCATGTGTCCCAGCCATTTTGGAAAATTACCTCCAAATAACAGATCACGAAAGAGCAACTCTGACAAGCCCTATAATTTAGTCCCAAGAGGAAATTCTTCATTCATCAAGTGTACAGGAGGCTAAATTAGTTCTTACCCACGTGGGCCCTGGTTGGCAATTTTATGTGAGGGTAAGCCCTACCTTGGGGAGGAGTCCAGCCAGAAAGGATGGTGGTCAAGGCCGGCCCAGTGCCCAGCTGGTCAGACCACATATTGTACCACAGATTGGGTAGAGTTCCTGGGGAATATCTTTGGGACTCAGTCCCTGTCAGTATTTTTTTTTCAAATGCACATTTTTGGGGGTTTGTGGGGGAATGAGTGAATCTGCTTCATCTCAGCCTGAGGTTGCTGGAGCTTTCTTCACCAGGAGGGAGAGCAGACTTGCCAGAAGTGCAAGATGGGATTGAAGCCAAATAGAACCTTTAAAAGAGTGCTTCAGTTTCATTCAGCTATTATACCCATATACAAAATAATGGTGAATACACATATAGTATTATACATATTTTCTCCTTATTTGTTGGTTTATTTTTGCTTTTCTTTTTGGTCTGTGAAACTATTCACAGCTTGGAGTGCAGCTCCACTGTTGGTTCTCAATAAAAACAAAATGAAACAAAACAAAAACAACTTAGAAGACATTTAAAAGACAGATATGTTTGAGAGCACATCTCTTTTCCTTTAGCCAAATCTTTATTTTTATGGCTTTGTTTTTTCTTTTAATTGAGAGGTAGTTGAATTCCTCAGCTGTACTAACCATTTCAAGAAGTCTATAAATAAGCCAGAAGTTTTCTTTGTGCCTAATCAACAGGTTGCCTTAAAACAAGATACTTTTTTACATTCCCTACATTTTAAGAATGATGTTGCTAAAATTGGACTACATTCTGAAGTTAAAAATCCTGTTTCTCTTCTTAGAAATCTGATTCACTGCTTCCATCTAGGAATCTGAATAAAATGACATGCTTCTTTGCTTGCTATCTTTTCCGTAATCTCAATAATGTCAACCTCATTTGTATTTGCAAAACGTCTTTACAGATTTTATGAGCAGCTACTCTCTCTGTAAATCAAGTCCACTTTCTGAACTCACTAAACATTACAGGCAGGACATGTTTGAAAAAAAAGGTTTACTAATTTGGGGAGAAAATGATTCTGCAGAAATAGAACATAGATGCTTTCACAAATAGTAAAACAACAGTTCAAAAGTAAAATTAGAATTAAAGTACTGCATTTTATATATATCACTAAGTTCAAATAAGACTATGCAAATGGAGTTGGTTGATTTGTACAACTTTGTCAACCTATTTATTTCCTGTTTTCTTTCCATAAAGACTGATGCTGGTATTATATCTCTAAATTTAAACTCATACAATATAAAAATGGTCAGCTATTCAAAGTACAGAATTATCTGCTTTTAAAAAAGGATATCTCACTAACGAAATTCTTTAAAATAGAGTATACTGAAGAAATACCTTAAAGTAATTGAATACATTATTATTAATTCAGCAGACTAATAAAAGTAGTTTAATATATATACTTTTATTCAGGGTGTTCATATCAAATGTGACAATCAAAGACTTACCTGCCTTTTTAATTTCAATTTATTTTTCCTTGGGAAGAGTGGGCAAGAAGAGGACTCAGAACTCCCTACAAACCATGCATACTCAGTATAGAGGAGAAGATAAAGCTGAATTCATTGCTTACTCACTTGGCTGCTTTGAGCTTAGTAAGTATTAGACAATTTGCCACCTAAATGACCACTAAAGGCAGAGCTACTTGTTTTCTCTGTGGAATAGGTAAACCAAGGATCAGAAGGTCTACACTCCTTCAATCATTCAAAGTCAAGTAAAAGTATTAGAGCATAGTTACTAAGTGGTCTTGACTCACATATGTACAGACTATAAGTCTCAGACCAACAGTTCCAGGTACACTGTAGAGAAGTAGATTCTGAGTAAGTTAAACGGAAGATGAAAGTCAACGGAGTGCCAAAGACTTCACATCCCTCTAACCAGCACATCACTCATTTCTCAAGTAGGACATTTGACATTGAACAAATCTCTACAAATTGTTATTTTTTGGCAAGAGTTCTCTAAGAAAAAGATCATCAATTTGTGATAAAGAAATGAAAGATGTTGAAGTACAACATCTTCAGGCTACTAAGAGAAACTTGTGGATATAGAAGCAAGTCAATGTTTTCAAAGAATTGTAATTTATACTCAATTATTTCACAAGTAATCACTGGGGTGTATTTTACACCTAGGAACTGTACTCCTTGCTGATAATATGCTAGAGAATAAGACAGATAAAGTATGTAGAGTTTTTCTTCAAGTGGACTAGAGTATTTGCAAGGATGGTGGGGAATAGACAGTAAGCAAGAAAATACATAAGCCCACAATTTCAAATAATATAGTGATATGCACATAGGAAAAGAGTGAAAACCCAGAAAGTGACTCAGTGACAGCTACAGATGGGTGGTCATGGAAGGTCTCTCTTGGGAGGTAACACATGAGCTGAGACTTGAATGACAAGGTGTGAGCCATAGGAAGAACTGGGGTGAGAGGGTGGGCAGAGAAACTAGCAAGTGCAAAGGCCTAAAGGCAGGAATTAGCTGGGTCTATTCTGGGAATAAAGAGAGTGTTAGTGTTGCTTGTTCCTTGTGAGGAAGGAGAAATGATAACAGAGATAAGTGAGGGCTAGAGCATTCACAGCCTCCTCAGCCTAGGAAATGTCTTGGCTTTTGTTTTAAGTGTCATTTGGGAAATGGCATGATATGATTTAAAATTTTGGAACAATCACTCTGGTTGTTGTGACGGAGTATAATGCAGGGGGACATGGTAGAAAAGAGAAGCGGTTATCACAGTGGTCCAAGCATGCAAAAATGGTGCTTGTACAGGAACCACGACTGTGAAAATATGAGTCAATATATGTAGAATATACTTTATTCTATTAACAAGGTGACACATAAGGGGAAGGGGCATTTGAAGTTTTCTGGTTTGGGAAGGGCTATTTGATTCTTTTCTATATAATTTATTCCGTCTATTCTACTCACTGACAGAGGAAACGTTAACAAAACTACATTCATCATGTCTTCCTCTTAGTGCTTACTAGTCTATATTTCAACAAAATTTTACATCCTACAACATCTTTCAAGTAAGAATAGTATGTTTCTCTATGGACAGTAAAAGCTCATGATTTATGAGGCTGTTTAAAACTTTCAAATAAAAGCCTGGCGGTCATTACAAGACACAAGCCATTTCATCTTCTACTACTTTCTTTTAAGTGACATCATGTTGAGCAGAAAGAAAACCAAAGTGATGCTCACTCTGGCCATAAATTGTGGAACTTGGAAGATGGTTTTCATGTAGAGCTGATCAGCGTTGAACAGAG
Source organism: Pteronotus mesoamericanus (assembly GCF_021234165.1). NCBI lineage: Eukaryota > Metazoa > Chordata > Mammalia > Chiroptera > Mormoopidae > Pteronotus > Pteronotus mesoamericanus. The sequence continues at coordinate 26,192,873 of NW_026555105.1, read as the reverse complement.
GACAGGGCATGAGAGCCATCGGTGTGAAAGAAATGCATGTGTAGCCCAGATCTATGGGTCCCTGAGGCATCTGGATCCCTACAGATTTTGTAGATGGGAAGGTGCTCTGTCACCTTTCAAACTAGATAGATGTTTCCAACATGCTTTATACATGTAAACCACATAAGTAAATTTACGTTTTCTAGCAGTCATCAAAAGTAAAAAAAAAGTAAAATTGATTTTAATAAAATATTATTTGTAACCCTATCATTTCATCATATAACCAACAAGAAGACTGTTAAGTACATATTTTACATTCTTTTCCATCCTAAAACTTTGAAATTTAATGTACAGTCATCTCAATTGGACTAGTCACATTTCAAGTATTCACTAGCCATGTGTGGTTAATGGCTACTGTATTAGACATTACAATTCTAGAATAGCAATGTTCAACCTTTGTCATCTCCTGGCACACATAAACTAATTACTAAAATTCTATGGCACACCAAAAAAAATTATAGTTTTTTGCTGATCTGACAAAAAATATGTATACTTTTGATTCATTCATACTGGGAAGTTATCATTGTGTTGGCTATTGTCATTTTTTTATTTGACAATCTAAGAGAAAAGAGGTGAGTGTCCCTGACTAAATAGTCAGATATTGCATGTTTTAAAAATTCTTGCAGCACACCAGTTTGCCATAGCATACTGGTTGGAAATAGCTGTTCTAGAATCTCTCTCTCTCTTCCTCTCTCTCTCTCTCTCTCTCTCTCTATATATATATATACACACACACACACACACACATACCATATATATATCTTGTTAGCAACAATATCTGAACAGAAACTTATGTCACATTATAAGCATTACCTAATGGTATGTCATCAATAGGCAGTTCATAAATAGCTGATACCTGACCAAAAGGTCTAAAATAATATAGCATAAGAGTGGCAACCTTGACCTTTAAAAACATACAGCCACACTTCAATAACTCATAGCTTCATGTGGACTGCATTTTGCAGCTTCAACACTTTGTTTTATTACACTTGTACCCAAAAGGTGGGGCACAGAAACAGAAAAATTAAAAGCTAATGTTTTCTTATTTTACTTTTTAAAAAAGGATGAAGTTGCAAATGGACAACTTCAATTTTTTTCAAAATATTTTTCAAAACTCCTGAATGCCCATGTTCGGACTTCCCCTTTCCATGTTTAACAAACGATTGTTAACAAAGTCTCTCTCAAGGAAGAGAAATTGGGGACGAGATTGCGGCTGGGTGCCAAGGAGGCATTTTGGTATTGTCAAGCTGCAGACAAGAAAATCATGACCAGGAGAGTGAATCAGAGTTGGCACCACAGTAGGAACAGATACACCCAACAGCGCATGTCTCCCTGCCTGAAGCTTTGTAGCAGCATCACTGTTTCCATGTGTGTCCTGGGATCGTCAGGATGACCAAAATATCTGTAAGTGGAGAGGCTCTGCGAACCTCTCGTGCAAGATAAAGTGAACTGATTGACACCAGTTTAATTATTTTTCCAAAGCCAACCTAAACACCATACTTACAATTGCAATTTATTGAAACTTAAGGAACTCTTGCCACCTATGGATGGATTTATATAAGGAGAAAACACATGGAACCTGCTAAACTCACGCACTCTAAAAAGACAGACAGAATAGTGTCATAGGAATAGAAACATCCACAGAGTGGAGGAATAATCCACAGATCTTTTCAATGACAAATCAGAACTCTTAGGTTAGAAATAGTTTTTATTTCCTATAGTGTGACAAGTGAAGATGCATTTTTAGGAATCCTTATAAAGACTCCACTATTTTCTAGAGCCTGGAAGACTATTATAAGACAATGACGGACAGACAAGAAGTAAAAAAACACGCAAATGTTTCACATCCTGACTGGCAGGTAAATATATGAATAGTAAGGAAATAAAGATTGGGTGAACTTGTTTTCCTTAACCAAACCAACATTTTAGTGAATGAATGAATGAATACACACATACTTACATACATAATAGCATTTAGAGTGAGGCACTAGCCATGGTTTTTAGAGATTTTTACTTTGCTACAGATTCATTTTGCAGGGAACTGGAGGTTTTCAGAGTAAAAACCTAATTTGGTAGCTAACTTACCTGGCTGGGGAGACATTACTTTACACCCTCTCTTTTCCTGTAGAACTATACTCATTCCGTGCTTTTAAAAGCTATAGGACGCTTTCTATAATTATCGTATATTTCTTTAGATGTCTGTATATGTGTTCATGATAAGCTGGCCTGAAGATTTCCTTCTTTGCCCATCTCCGTTCCCACGAAGGAAGCCTCCAGGGCAGATCCCCACGTGAGGCCAGCATCTGGAGCACGCAGACAGGCCAGAGACCACGTCCTGCCTCTATGCAGAGACAAGGCAATGTGTCCATGCTTGCCTTTAATTCATCCTGTGGGAACTGAAGGGAGCATCTAGCCATGGGCCCAGTCAATTCTACAGCATCTTTTTCTAAATACTAAAATTAATTATTATTGTTATAAGGAAAAACTTGCTATATCAAAGAATTATTTTTTAAGTGAAGGAAGAAATGGATTGAAATCACATGAGTTTGAATGTGGTGGCAAATTTTGTTTGATTTCTGCTGAGGCAACAATGTACACTTCTTAAAATAATAAACATGAAATAAAAGCATATTTATTCACAAATACTCTTTGCAATGCATAACAATAAGCAATTCCTAAGGGCACTGTTATGGCCTTGATTGGGGAATTGCTTTGGGAAGAAGTTGCATATCCACCAAAGGTAAAATGAAACTGATTTTACCCTCCCTTCTGTATTTTCTTTCCTTGCAGTATCTATGGTAATAACACCACTGACTCCTAGGCCTCAAGTTCAGAAGATCTTAATGATTGCCAATTGCAAGTTAGTTTTCCTCAATGTCTTCAAAATGATCATTCAGCCTCTACTTGAACACCCTTACTCCCTCTCAACATAGTTTTTCTTTTCTTTTCTTTGTATTCATGGAGATCCTTATTCATTAGAAAGCTTTAACCTACGTTGAGTCAAATCATTACAACTAACAACATACCCACTGACCTTAGTTCTTAGTAAATCATTTACAAAGATAATTCCTATAGCAGACATAGAACAAGAATGTAACATGTTTCCAGCACTTTAGAAAGATGTAATCTAAGTAGAAAAGTAGACTCAACAATTAATGAAAAGTTAGCCACCGAAAAGGGATTATGGCTTTGTGTGCAACAGAATTAAGTGTCTGTATAAAATAGGAAAGAGAGAGAAGAAGACTGCACGGGGAAGGACAAGCCTACATGAGCACAGGTAACAATGAGAACCTCGTGGGTCACAGCCACGGAAAGGCCAGGGAGGCAAGGCAGTTCACAGGATTTGCACAATGAAGGTGAAACTCAGGAAAACACTGGATACTTGTGACACAGATAAAATATGGAGGAATGTGCATGATATTTGACATACCTGGCAGGTCTAAATGATTTTAGGAAAGACGTTTCTTAAAAAATATTAATTTAATACAGGTATTGTATATTTCATTATGTTTTATTTTTCCATTAGTCTTATGCCTGCTTTGGACAGCTGTACAGCATATATGTCAATTTGTATAAAATTTTGATTTTCTATGTACATCTGCAAAACTTCAGTTTTGTCCTTTTCTTATTAACCAAAACATATATTTCAAATGTATTTTACATTTCTGTTCCTTCAATACCTGTCAGCAGTAGGATACCTAAATTCCTCATTTTACCGTAAATTTTTGCAGGATCATGTTCCCATGCTCCATGTGGAGTAAAAAAGTTGTAGCCGGTCTGCTTTTGATTTAAAAGGAAGGCTTGCTTCAACCTCGTGTCCAGTCTTTCTAACGGACATGACAGCAGCATATCTGTTAGAAAGGCACCAGTCTACAATATTAATGCATTTTCCCTGCTGTGTCCAGAAAGATGTTGACTATCTCTCTAGAATTCATTTTTCAGCTGACCCCTATCTCTCTATTCATAATCAAATGGCCAATAACCTCTCAAGGAGGGTGGCAGGCATACAGATGTTTACACTAAGGAAATAGTACAAAACTGAATCTTACAGGATTTTCAGTAACTCGGGTATAACTGAGTCGGCCCAAGGTGAAATAGGCCTAGATTTGAATTCTAGTTTTGCCATTAATTTGTTTATATAAACTTGGGCGAGCCACTCTGAGGGCAAGTTTCCCAATCTGTAAAGTTCAGACAATTATGATGAAGATTAAATAAAACATTTATATTAAATAAGGAGCTTATTGAGAACCTGGCACATTGTAGTCATTCCAAGAAAACTTTAGTTCCTTTATTAATGTATTCATTCACACATCTCTACTAACATAAATAAAGTAGACACTCAGTTCTTTCTAAACTATTTTGGATCAAAATAATACTTGAAGGCATAGACTCAGGGTTTATGTGGAAACTGCATGGAAAAAAATTGCAATATATGTTGTCACAAACTTTGCTTCTGATCTCCTATCCATGACTAAGCCACTGGAGTTGGCTTCAGTCTTTTTAGCAAAACTGCAATATGTTTTGTTCTAATATTGCTATTTGGAGGTGAGGATGAAACCCTGGAAATCCTCTGAGGACAATTTTGGGCAGGGTATAAGTAAAGTTTGGCACCAAGTCCCCCATGTGGAAAAGGCTTACCAAATTTCTTATAAAGTATGTTTTCCCAGAGATAAAATATTTTAATTCCTAAACAATTTCATTTACTTTTTGTAAGACAGATTTACCTCACAAATGCTGGCAAAAAACTATTTTTCCCCTAATATATGATAGTGTTTCACAAACCATCCAACTCTAGCTATAATTTTGCTCTCTTTCTTTTTTTTTCAGAGAATCATTATCTTTTGATTTCAAATCTGATCAGTCCTCTAATTTTTAGTCTTTAGCTATTCTTCAGAAATGGTTGCCAATGGCTTGATTATTATTCTTTGATTATCCACTGAAGGGCCAGTTCCCATGTTACTTCAGATGCCTTATATTCAATAAGGTTTTCAGAACATACCTATGAACAGCCCTAGTTTAAGGTTTGAATACTAAAAATATTGTAATAGTCAAGTTTTTTTAAAAATGTACTTGGTCCTATTATTATATAAATAATATTACATAAATATATATGTGCTAACATTCACACTCAACTTTTACGTCAATCTATGGTTGTAGAAATATTTCACATCCACACATTTAACTTAATGTAGTTTTAGAAACTAAGTGGGAAATTACACAGGTCATCTTAATAAAACCTCAGACACCTTGAAGTAAGTTGTATACTTTCTACATCAAACTCGAGTTCTTAAAACTTAAACGACAATTATTTTTATTTTTAATTTAAGTGAAAAAAAATAAAGAATTATCTGGTAGTTCTTTCTTTCCGGGACTAATATAGCCCTATCGGTTGCAGGGCCAGGCTTCCTAGTAGCCAGGGCTACTGAAATCTTCCCCACAAACAATCTCTTGTGAGTCTGTGTCCACAGTTTCAAGCAGTTAGGAATGAACTTTATCTCAGCCAGGCTGACAATGATAAGATTTCAAAAAAGAGAGAGGACTGACCACCCACAGCCCTGCTGTCTCTGGAGCAGGTCTAGCCAGACTTGCAAATGCCACTATCACAATGCTAGTTACTTCTCCAAACTGACTGCCCTGTTGATTGTCAGGCCTTCAGGGAGTTTTATCTAATTGTCTAAAAACAGGAAGGAAAGGAAAGCACACACTCATTTTCCTTTAAATGTAGACAATTTTTACCTTTGAGCCTGGGGTGGGAGTAGGGGAACACAGATATACCCTCGCTGTTTTTTTCTTGGAGCCAATATGCCCCAAGTGGAATATCTTTTGCAATTTGACTTTATTTTTCTTTTAAAGATTGCCTGAGAGATACTAAACTGAGGACCTCCCCTTGGAAAACAACCTGGGAGCTGAAGAGACATGTCTACTACGTGTGCATGAACGCTGCCAAAGGTGACAGGGTGGCAGCTGACAGCCCAGGAAGTGAATCACTGCTTTTGTTGATTTCTATTTGTCAGCAGAGAAAATAGCATCAAAAACAGCATACAAAAAAATCAATAAATAACTTATCATCCATGCTGGGACCCTAGCTTCTACCTCCCTACCTCCCATCCTATTATTAAATGAGTCAATGGTCAAAAAACTCCAAATACCTTATATTGATTTAAATCATATGTTGAATCATCTTAGTGTCAAGGGAAGTGGCAAAAAAAAAGCCACCAAAAGAGCATGCTGGCATTGAGAGTAGTGAGAAATTTCAGGGACACCGCATACTCTAGCAAAATAAAAAACTCTATACACTGAGAACATGTTATGTTCCAGCACAGCATACATTTTAAAGATAAATTCAGTTGCTAAAAAACATGAGATACTCCCTCTGCCACTGATCAGTTTGCTGGAAGGACACATACTTCGTGGTCAATAAATACCACATTTTTAGTTTTATAAATACCTAATTACTTCCCAGTAAAGCATGATGAAATCTTCATCACTTAACGTTTCAAAAGTATCTAAAATATCCAAAGATTTAATAAATCATTGTCAAAATACTTATGTGTCCAACAAAAATAATCCAGAAAATTACATTGGCACCTTCTCAGGCAGAACAGTATTTAGGAGATTTATTCTCATATGGCCATGGCTATGTGCTGTGTTGAAAATATTTCAGGTTTTACCTCTTCACCATTTAGATTCATAGATACTATTTTTACCTTCTCCAAGTTTCCTGGATGACTGACGTCCTTACAGCCTTCAGTTAGTCATATCGCACACTCTACTAATTCTCAGATGCTGGAATTATGACAGTGATTGAGATCATAATGAACTTCTGGCACTGAAGTCCTGTCTTTATCAATAAGGACAGAGTTACTATTTCATGAGTCACCTAAAACTACCTCTTGCATTTGGTGGCACATAGTCCAGAGGACAGACTTCACAACAACTGTTTATGAATTACTGACATAGGAAGTGGGAAAATTGTGAGTTGTTTTGACCATGTCAGTCATTCAGTGCTCACTTCCCACACAGGTTACAAATCTGTTCTATCCTTTTAAAGTAGTTGGTTAAAATTAAGATGGGTAATTTTCTAACTCATCGTATAAGGGAGTCATCATTTGCAAGATCTTGGAAAGCCCCATGTTAAATTTCACGGAAAGCACAATTCCCATCTAAAACTCAAAAGTAATTATGGGGCCATCTAAACAATTTACCAGTCAAACAGAGATGATGAGAATTGAGTACAATTACTCTCTTCATCTTGCTTCACCAGGCACAGCTGCAAATGTCAATGTCTAACTCCTCTTCAGTTTTCATTGGTGCATCCATCTTCTTTTAATATGAGTTTCCTTTTCACCCTTTGCAGGTAGACCAGCACACTCCTTGGTTAGACCCACTTTATATGGTAGAGCATAAATTCATGAGTGCCTAGGGATCAAAGCATATGTCCTAAATGACAATGACATTCATTGTACTATACAAGAGGCTGATGATTGCCTAACCCCATAGCTCTTTTTCACGATACACCAAGACAACAATGGAGAATTGCTAGGAAAAGAAACTAGGTTATAAAGGAAGCTCCATCCTACCACCATAGCAATTATAATAAGATCACTGTTGTTTTAAGAAAGAGCAACCAAAAGAGAGAAAATGAATAATTCACATGCCAGAGAATAGTATTCCACATGTCAAGCAACTGGGTCTCTGACATAGATTTAACCATGGACATTCTGGGTTTTTTCAATTCTTACTCTCACCATGTTTCAAGCTACAACATTATAAGTTATAGGAAAGAGTAGAAGAATTTAGAGTGCTATATGGTTTTAATTGATAGAATCATAATTGTTGTCTTAAAATTACTGTGTAGAACTATTCATATATGGAGATTCCCTTTTTACAATGTAATGATATAAAATAGGAAAGAATATACACAGACTATATTACATACTGGGGCCAGAAATATTAAAATTAGCAGTTATAACTAGCTCTAAAATAACAACATTGTTTAATTTTGAATAGGCACTTCTATATCATATTTTTATTACTATTTTCTACATTATTATAACATTCTATATTACTATATGTTTACTACTTATATATTAAAGTATAATATATATTGACAATATACTATATTACTAAATCTATATTATCATATTCTATAGTATATTTCTATTACTGTATTCTGTTTCTTCCCTTTTGAATGAGTTTAAAAGAGGAACTTCAAAACTTGACTTTTCTAACACATAAATAACCAGATAATTTTATTCTTCTTAATGAAAGAAGCCAACAGACACTATAAAGCTAAGGCCATGCCTGAAGAGGATTAAGAATGACAAAACATTATCCCCTCATCTCATTCTTTCATTAGGGTCTTTATGATATCAACAAACATGTGACAGTTCTGCATCAGACATTTCAGTAACTACTACTGGGTGAATTCTAAGACTAGAGCATCCACTGCCAATTCCACTCTTGACAAAACATAAAAATAGAGTAACTTGAAAGTGTAAGTATCTTAGCTTGGTCAGGTTAGTCTTGGCTTGACCTGAAAGCCTAAGAATTGGAGTCAAGCATAATAATTGGTAGATTATTATTGGTGGACTACTGTATAAGAAGGGGCTAGCATATGGTTTAAACTACAGAAAAGGCAGTGTAAACCACAGTAGGAAATCCTAGTGTCAGAAATTATTTTGAGAAAAGACACAACCATATATCAAGGCCAATTGACAGTTTCACATGTAAGGTAGCTATTGAACACAAGATTTTTCTCACTTCCTTCCCAAAACCCTATAGCAAAAGAAAAATAAAAGATATAAATTTAAGGAAGCAATAGAAACCAGAGGATCACATTAGCCAGCTCAAACAATGAGAAATGCTCAGAAGATACAAAGCAGGTGTGGAGGCAAAATGATGAAGAACCCACAGTGCAACACAGGCTTAGACAGAAGGGTTTTAATAAAACAAGTGTAAGTTCCCATTAGAACTTCACACTAACCTAGTATTGAAGCTTCAGAAGCCAACTGTGATAAGGTACAGGAGGGTAGTTAGGGGATATCAGGGCAGTTTGGCCCCCAAGGTAGCTGGCAACTAAGGCATTTGCCCTAAGGCCAAAGCCAAGAGACAGTCTTTCCGAATGAAGTTGAAGGTCTGCCCAGAAGTAATTCTAGAGATGTACTGGGGCTAAGAGAAGGGAAGTGTTACAACAATCAAGTTTCTGTCACTACAAAGGGCAAGAATACTCTTCTGCTGACACTCCATGAGGACACTGTAGAGAGCAGAACTGTATAAAATGGCGTCAGTCTAGTCCAACAAGGTGGCTGCCAAGTCAGCCACATTTGGAGCATGTGCAGTGAAGTCTGGTTCAAAAAGGAAACTACCCAAGTCTTGCTGGACATGTCTATCAGGGTGGAGTGCTCAAGATATCTGCACAGTTGACCTGAACAGACATGTCTATAAAGGTAAAGTACCCCTGGAGAAGCCCACCAGGAGGATAAGCCCACCTGGAATTCCTCCACGACTTTCAAGGGTCTCAAGACATTTATTGAGAGACTCAGAAGGGCGGAGCACATGACCCTCAAGGCTATAAGAAGTGAGGACCTCAGAACACCACCAAGAGAGCTGGGCCCTACACACCAAGGCGCTGCTCCAGGCCATGCTGATATCCTGACGGCCGTGCTGCCAGAGGCTCTGCTTTACTGGACCAAGGCTTCGTTTGCCCTGATGCTTATGGGGCCCTAAAGACTTGGCCTTGAAAGCTGCTTACAGCTCCCCTGCCAACTGTGCTGTCTCCTGGACCCATTGACTGAGACTTTGGAACTCATGTTTGTTAATCCCCCAATGATTGCTGTGTGTTATATTCCTCCTAAGTTGTTAGAGCGTGGGTAGGATATTAATGTATGTTGATGCACTACCTTAAGGGAACCTGCACTTAAAAAGAGCTGAGTGAATAGCATAGTTACCTCATGTGACTCTTGTTCATTCTTTGGCATCAAGTTGCTCCATAGACAGCTCATCAAGCAGTTGCCCCACTGACTTACAAAACAACTATAATGTGACCCCTTCTTAAAGACCTGTTCGGTGATGGTCTCCAGGGATGCTTGTAACAGATACTCCCGTTCATACTAAAGGAGAACCCTCCTTGCTACACCTGTCTCTCTTCCACCCCACTTGCCTCTCTTCAGAGCCTGAGAGCCTATAATTATCCTCAGAATATAATTTTTACTATTTGTGTCATGTCCATGTAAACCTACTTCAATTACTTATAGTGACAAATCAAGCCATCCTTTCCAAGTATAAATGGGTATCTCAGAATAATCAATTGAAGAAACCAGTATACAAGAGAGACACAATCTGAACAAATGCACTAAATGCAAAGGGAGAATCCCAAGTAGAGAAGATAACAATGAAATAAGTGTAACTGATCTCTTCAGATTAATTACAGTGTATACCATGAAAATAGATCTGAGGGTGAAAGCCATGTATCTTCATTTAAGCATGATTTTAAGATATTTCTTATGTACATTAACATTTACAAACCAGTCTGAGATTATCTTTAAAATCCCCCCAAGCTGAGTATCCATTACTCTATTTCAAGTGCCTGAGTTTTATACTTCTCATGGGATACAAATAACTGCTATCACACAATGGAAATAAAGCATTCTGAAAGTTTAAGAAATCACAAACGATGCACTGTCCCACTGACTGATGAGCCCAAGCAGATTGAAGGATCGGCAGTGTGAAGACTGTCTTGCCATAAACAGCACACATATTCTGTCTTTGGACTGTTGTCTCTTTGGATGGTGTTCTCTGCTGAGATGGCAGGGAAGTCTGGGGTCTCGACATAGAAGTAAAGGACTACAGTACTTGAAAAATACTTGACCAGGAGTTAGCATTCAATAGAGTACTTGTGCATACTACATGGAAGCATATCACACATAATGTTTTATCTCAACACTTGATTTATCAGGCTAATGTATCTGTTAAACAATGCTATATTCTATAGCATGGAGAGCCTAAGGCTAAGAGGGACAACTGTTAGAAGAGTCAACGCAGAGGAACTGTTTGAGAAAAGCCAGCTCCCAAATAGAGATTTTCATCTGTGTATTATACTCACTTTAATCCTCTAAGTATTTTCAGTTTCCTATGAAAGAATTGAAATTTCCTGAACAACAATACTGCCAACAGTTATTATCCCTTTTGCTTACCTTCAAAGAGTCTTTCTCTATTAAAACGGCTTATATCTAATCTGAGCATTATTAAGATTACATGCAGCTCTCCAGACACCCACCTAATTAGAAAGAACAGTTCAGAAAGAATATACAGACTTCCACATTTACATAGTGTGTATGATACAGGTTAATCCTGGGAAGAAAGATGATGGAAAATCACTGAAAAAAATCCCCTAGCTTTCCAAACGTTTTTTTTTTTTTTTTTTTTCAGGTGTATAGTCACTAGCCTCTTGGTACACATATGCAGATAATTTTTGCATTAAAAATAGTTTACTATAAAAGATGCTTCTGAGTTTTGTTTTATTTCATTTAATTTTTGGCATAGAATTCTTACATCATTCCAGACCACTCATATCGATTTCACTTCTCTCGGGCTGCAAGGGCCTCACATTAGATTTTGCGCATATCATTTGTTGGGTGATCACTGGTCACCAACCTGGGAATTCAATTCGTTCGATGAGCATTCAGTCCCCCATTTATTCAACAAGAATTTATGGAGTGCCTCCTCTTTGTCAGACTGTGTTCAAGGAGTTAGAAATACAAAGCTGCCTTCCCGGACTCCACACTCCATCAGGAGCCTATCGGACCCAGGCCTTCTCTCCAGAACCCGACAAGCTTGGTGGACTGCAGCGCCCTTGCCCGTGGCGGTGGTGTTTCAGCATTCTGTTCTGATGAAACATCTAAGGAAGAATCTTGACTCTCCTTCTACAACCTTCAGAGTGGATGCAACATCCCTTTTCTCACAAATTCCAAAAATTACAAAACAAATTGATCTAAAAACCAAGGGATGTGGCCATCCCATGTTCCCTTCTGAGAAGTTTATGATAACTGTCAGACAAGGTGCTGGGGCAACACACATCCAGGACTCTTATATGTTAGGATTTTATATGACTTCTCATCTGCTAAGAGAAACTATCTTTTTAACATATTTGTAAACAGAGAGAAAAGAGAATAGAAGGAGAAGGTCTCACTTGCCTCTTTCTCTTTTCTTTCATAGGTTTGAAATTCTGGTTGGGACTTTGGCTCAGTGGCCAAACAAGAGGCAGAGGTCACAGGGGAAGATGGAGCTAGGCTGCCACTAGGAGAGGAATGACTAGGAGGGTGTGTATGCCAGGTATTTCCAACCACTCATTCCCAGGTAACGCTCCTGCTCTCCCAAGCCCTGCCCATTTGGTAGCTGGGAATTTTCCACTGTGGAATTAGGGTACCGCACTGGCTCCTGGCTCTTTATACCCTGAATCATTTCCTCCGTTAACAGGGGCTGGTCAGCTCGCATGAGGCATGCAGTCTGGAAGTTAGTTTAGTAATCAGCTAATTCTTTCCTGCAAAATGCTCACACCTCACAGTGAGTGAGTGAGTATGCCACACAAATATAACAAACAGATAAATTCAATTGCAACCCTTATACTATGACCTGAGTAGTTATACCTAATAAGTGTATTGATATTTGTCATCACGAGGACTATCCACTCATCTCCTCTCAGCCAATAGGATTCCTAGGACAGAGAGAAAGCTGACCTCCCCAAACTGCTCCCTTTCAACTGAAAATCCTTTTCAATGGGTTTTATTCTTCACTTTTAGGATCACCTTACCAGTGGAAATATTTACACAGTAGTTTAAAAAAGGTTGCTTTTACCACTGTGAGTCACTGTAAATGTGTTTTTATTGCAATATTCATATCATATATTTTGAGAGAAATTCACATGAAAAGTACATACTTAAAATTTAGATTATATATCACTTTAGAACTGAAATTGATCTTTGAGATCACCACTACCAGCCACCATGGTCACAAATGGAAAAAATGAGCAGAGCAGAAGCGAGACTTATGAAGAGTCCAAAGCGAGTTAAAGCTAAATTTTCTCTCTTTGTCATCTCCCAGCAAGATGTAGGGAAGATGACTTAATTGCTATACTTGGAGATCCCATCCTGTTAACTGTGCTTTTGCATTACCAATGGTAATTCATTGTGATTAGACTTTTTTATGTTTTGAAAGAAAAAAGATGACATTTATCATTTTTTAGGTGAATTCATGACAAAACTGAAGGAGAGACTCCATGTTAACTTCCCAAAAAAAAAAAAATCAGTACAACTAGTTCAGTAAAAGCAGGAATAGGCCTAGGAATACAGTGCCAGAATGAATTCCCCTCTGGACCTCCTTACTTGAGAAAATAGAAATGTCAACAAAAAAAGCAGAGACTCTGACAGGCAATTTCCAGCACTAGAAAAGAGATTAAAAGTTGCGATGTAAGACTTGATGTATGTCAATAAGTGTAGACTCTAATAGGTAACCCCACAGATAAAATAATGAGTATTAACTGTGGCTGGGGAAGCTGGGTATTCGCAAAGGGATAATCTATATCGTTGGACTTGTTGGTTATATCAGTAAGTATTCTGCTAACTAGGAGAAGAGCAGGGAGGACTTTGACCAAAGCTCTCTGTGGGGTGATGAAGGAAATGAAGGCTACCTTATGGCCTGGGAATTTTTCTAGCTGCCGCCACTGACCAGAAAGAGACATCCAGGGCTCTCATATATTAAGATTTTTATAACTTCTCCTTATCTGTTAAGAGGAAAACTATCTTCTAAATGTATTTCTAAATAGAGAAAAAAGAGAACAGAAGGAGAAGGACTCACTTGCCTCTTTCTCTTTTCTTTCATAGGTTTGAAATTCTGGTTGGGACTTTGGCTCAGTGGCCAAACAAAAGGCAGAGGTCACAGGGGAGGATGGAGCTAGGCTGCCACTAGGAGAGGAATGACTACGAGGGGGTGTGTGCCAGGTACATCCAAGCACTCGCTCCCATGTAATGTTCCTGCTCTCCCAAGGCCTGCCCATTTGCTAGCTGGCAATTTTCCACTATGGAATTAGGATACCACACTGGCAGTATCCTAATTAATTAAAAAAATAAAAAGTAACCAAAGAAAAGGATAAAGATAAAGAGAGAGAAGTTGAGGAAGTAGAAAAAGAAAATATGACCAAGATGTCTTTACCTCCTTTACACTCCTGATGAAAATTTCTTATTCCAAAATCAGCTGCTTGATATTTTCTCTTATTTGTCAAAGGAGGTTAAAGTTAAACACATGGGATGAAGGCAAATTTGGATCAGGGTGCACTGTAGATCCATCACAGCCTCATGAGATAGATAGACTTGGAGTTAAAAACAAGTTTGCTCACAATACACAATAATTCCTTTCTAAAAGTGTACAACCTTAAAAGTCACTTGCAAAAATATTATTGAAATCCTAATAATATCCCAAGGCAAGTAGTTCTTCCATATTTATCACCTCCCCTGAACTGAAAGCCTTGGGAGATTAACTACTGAATCTTTTAAAACTCATCCAGACCTCTAGGGATTCCTAAGATTGGTGATGGCATGGGCAAAATCGATAATATGTTCTACCTTTCGTGACTGATATTTCTCTTCAGGACATCTCTCATTATCAGTGGATCCCCTGATAAGATCAAAGGCATTCTCCAAAGCAATAGAACAGGAATATCTATTTTGTTACTATGAGTTAAAAGGATTCGACTGACATTCCAGGCCTTTTCCTATAGATCAACCTCATTAGGAATTTAGCCACCAACAAAGAACAGTCGTTTGCACTGATGTGAAAAAAATATTTTACATCTGCAAACAGTGAGAGATGAAAAGAACTTCAAAGTATATTCTGTTGAGATCAACTTGAGTTGCTAAAAAGGAAAACTCACAAATGTTTGCTGTTTATAAGCTACTGACTCTGTTTTGATTTTATTTCCTTCACACTTTTAATCTTATTGACTGAGGAGAAATCATCTCCTCCAAGACAACATCCAGCAAGTGGGAGTAATGTAAGCTCAAGCATAGTTTCATATGAGATAAAATAATAGTGCTGATAATAATTGCTATCCTCATAAAAATGTTCAAAATGAAGACATGTTTCATAAAAGTAGAGTTTTAAAAGCTATTGATTACACTTTTGCTATCTTATTCTGTATCTTAGGGACAGGTATACAGAAAGTGGAAATAGATCATTATCAACTGCTCTGACAATGGGTCAGTCAAGGACACATTTACCACCATCTGGAGGAAGATGCATATGGGTTTCTCTGGGCTTTTCTTCCTTCTCCCACAATTATTAACATATCTGTCAAAGTGCATCACATCAGTCAGCCAAGAAAGAACACCCATGTTTCAGGGGCTTTCAATGTCCATGCTTAAGAAATCACAAGTCAGGTATCAGTGGCTGATACATCATGTCTAGTCATATTTCAGAAAAAAATTAAATGTTAAGATTCACTTAATTTTTTATTCACTGACTGACAATAACATATTTAGATATTTGGAGAACAGGCAAAAATAAGTAACTAATTATGTTAGGAAGTAATCCTTTGCCTTTATTTTTTGGTTGGATTTGCCAGAATGTCTTTTCTTTTAATGATATATTGTTTATGCTATTACAGTTGCCCCCAGTTTTTTCCCTGTTTGCCCCCCTCCACCCAGCCCACTTCTCACTTTCAGAGTCAGTCCCCACACTGTTGTCCATGTTCAAGAGTTTTTCATATATGTTCTTTTTTTTTTTACTTATTTTTTATTGTATTTTTCCCTTTACCATTTAGTCCCCTTACACCCTTTGCCCCCCAGCAATCACCACACTGTTGTCCATGTCCATGAGTTTTTAGCCTTGGATGGTGTGGTTCTGGGGATTGAGCACCAGCCTATGAAGCATATATTCCTTCACCTTCTTTCAATTAGTCCCCATCTCCCTCCTCCCTTCTTACAGCTGTAAGTCTATTCCATGATTCCATGCCTCTGATTCTATTTTGCTCATTAGTTTTACTCATTAGATTCCTCTTATAAGTGAGATCACATGGTATCTGTCTTTCACCCACCGGTTTATTTCATTTGCACAATAGTCTCCAGTTCCAACCATGCTGTTGCAAATGGTAGGACTTCCTTCTTTCTTTCTGCTGCATAGTATTCCATTGTGTAAATGTACCACCATTTCAATCCATTCATCAACTGTTTCCAAATCTTGGCTATTATAAATAGCACTGCTAAGAACATAGGGGTACATTAAGTTCTTTTGAATTGCTGTTTTTGGATCCTTAACCTATATTCCAGCAGCGGAATTGCTGGGTAAAAGCAATACCATTTTAATTTTTTGAGGAAATTCCATGCTATTTTCCACAGAGGCTGCACCAGTCTGCATTCCCAATAACAGTGCACTAGCGTTCCCTTTCCTCCAAATCCTCACTAGCAGTTGCTTTTTGCGATTTATTAATGAGAACCATTTTGGCCGGTGTGAGGTGACATCTCATTGTGTTTTTAATTTGCATCTCTCTGATAACTAGTGATGTTGAGCATTTTTTTCATATGTCTAATGGCTATCCATATGTCCTCCTTAGAGAAGTGTCTACTCAGGTCCTTTGCCCATTTTTTTTAATTGGATTGTTTGTCTTCCTGGTGTTGAATCATATGAGTTCTTTATATATTTTGCAGATTAAAGTCTTGTCTTATGTATCATTGGCTAATATGTTCTCCCATGCAGTAAGTTCCCTTTTCATTTTGATGACGGTTTCTTTAGCCATGCAGAAGCTTTTTAATTTGATGTCGTCCCATTTGCTTATTTTTTTTCTTTATTTCCCTTGTCTTAGGAGATATATTGAGCAAAATTATTGCTATGGGAGATATCTTAAATTTCACTGCCTATGTTTTCCATTAGTATTTTTATGGTATCACAACTTATGTTTAAGCCTTTGATCCATTTTGAATTTATTCTGGTGTATGGTGTAAGTTGATGGTCTAGTTTCATTTTTTTGCATGTACCAATCCAGTTCTCCAAACACCATTTATTGAGAACACTATCTTTACCCCATTGTATGCTCTTGCCCCTTTTGTTAAATATTAATTGACCATAAAGACATGGGCTACGTGTCTGTTCTTATGCCAGTACCAGACTGTTTTGATTACAGTGGCCCTGTAGCATAGTTTGAAATCAAGTATTGGGATCCCTCCAATTTTGTTCTTCTTTCTCAAGATTGTTGAGGCTATCTGGGGTCTTTTTTGGTTCCATATAAATTTTTGGAATATTTGTTCTAGACCTGTAAAATATGCCACTGTTACTTTAATAGGAATTGCATTGAATCTATAGATTGCCTTGGGTAGTATGGACATTTGAATGATGTTAATTCTTCTAACATGAACATTGTATATGCTTCCACTTATTTCTTTCTTTCCTTAATTTATTTCTTCAGTGTCCTATAGTTTTCCAAGTACCTGCCCTTTACCTACGTGGTTAAATTTATCCTTAATATTTTATTTTTTTGTTGCTATAGTAAATGGGGTTTTTTCCTTAGTTTCTCCTTCTGATAGTTCATTGTTGGTGTACAAAAGTGCCATTGATTTATGAATGTTAGCTTTGTATCACGCTACTTTGTTGAATTCACTTATTAGGCCAAATAGTTTTTTGGTGGAGACTACAGGATTTTCTAGGTACACTATCATTTCATCTGCAAATGAAGACAGCTTTACTTCCTCCTTTCCAATTTGGATGGCTTTTATTTTTTCTTCTTGTCTGATTGCTGTGGCTAGGACTTCCAGTACCATGTTGAATAAGACCAGTGAAAGCAGACACACCTGTCTTGTTCCTGATCTTAAGGAAAGGAAAACACTTTTTAATTTTTGCCCATTGAGTATGATGTTGGCAGTAGGCTTTTGATAAATAGCCTTTATTATGTTGGGGTAAGCTCCCTCTATTCCCACTTTGCTAATTGTTTTTATCATAAATCAGTGGTCAGTCAGTGCTGATTTTATCAAATGCTTTTTCTGCATCTGTTGATATAATCACGTGATTTTTGTCTTTCATTTTGTTTATGTGATGTATCGCACTTATTGATTAACACATATTATACCATTCTGAATGCCTTGAGTGGGATGCAGCAAGCTCAGCCTTTGAAAATTAGAAAATACGCACCTTGAAGGCAGATACAGCCCTTGCCAGGAAGGGGACAATGCATCATGAATGGTACATGAGCTGAATTTCAAACATTACTCATCCTATTGACTAGGTATCCTTGTGCAATGACACCCTGTATGCAATGCTCCTGCATAAGAAGATACAAAAATTACTCAGCATGTCCATCAGATACCTGTATGGATTTTCAAAGACATTTCTTAACCAAGGATGAAAGTGTTTGTTTCATGGGACACTAGTGTGAATTAATAAGAAAGAGAATGTGAATAGGGAGAAATTTTATTATCATAGAACAAGGCAAAGCAATTTAAGTTTTATTAACTTATTGATTTAAGGAAAATATTTCCAAAAAGATTTCCCCTTTTTTTCTATGGATCAACCAAACCATGGGTAATAAGAGACTTTTAATGAAAATAGTAAACTCTTTAGAAAATAATTTGACAGATAGATCATCAAAGCCATTCAGCTATGCCAAACAGGATAAAATAACTGGCAACCTACAGAACACACACAGCCTGTATTTTTTGTACTAGATGGCAAAGTGAACACAGTTTGTCTTAGAAGAATATAAGCTTTCTTTAACAAACCTGGAGTATAACACGGGCAGCAAGAAACACGGCATTAGGAGTATCATGCTCTTTGACTCCTTAAAGAAAGAAAACACAGAAGGACTCAAGCCACCATTTTTACATCTGTCATAGGCGTCATTTCCTTGAACTGTCTCAATATAGATTCCATTTTTTAAGAAGGCAAGTTGAGACTTTTTTCCATTACTCTTGACTGGAATCTGGATTTAGACAAATTGGCCGCTGTCACTGTTTATGTCTAATTAGAACCACCTGTGAGTATTTTGTATAAAAAGAAAAAGGGAATGAAAGCTAATATTCATAATGATTACAAGATTTAATCTCAAAGTTCATTTTGTTTTAGGCCTAATAATAAGATTTTCCAAATCCCTTTCACATTTTAAAAATTGATTTTCTTTGGATTTGGGCTGAAAGTGTTCATGTGATATAGATTGATAGATACATACATACATATATACAAGGTCTGTTCAGAAAAAGTCCAGCCACTGTTATTATAATGAGTACGGTTTGTGTGACATCGATGTAACCTGGCAATTAAGGAGAGTGGACTGGAATGCACATGTGTGAACAATGTCGATGTTACTATACTAGTCAATGCAGGCGGTAGGCGTCTTTGACTGAGAATGTGTACTGTGTGGTCGTCGCATTCAAAATGACTAAACAAGTAGAGCAAAGAATTTGCATCAAAATTTTCATTAAGCTTGAATGTTCCTCTGCAGAAACTATTTGGGTGATTCAGAAGGCTGCAGCTATGGGCAACTGGTAATTAACAGCTTCATCACAGCAACATGCTCCCTCATGCATCACGTCTCGTGCAAAGTTTTTTGACAAATCATCAAATCACCTAGGTGACTCAGCCCTGCTACAGCCCAGATTGGGTGCCCTGTGACTTCTGGCTTTTCCCAAAATTAAAATCACCTTTGAAAGGGAAGAGATTTCAGACCATCAATGAGATTCAGGAAAATATGACAGGGCAGCTGATGGCGATTGGGAGAACTGTGTGAGGTCCCAAGGTGCCTGCTTTGAGGGAATTAAGGCATGATTGTCCTATGTACAGTGTTTCTTGTATCTTGTATCTTCTCCTATAAATGTCTCTATTTTTCATATTACATGGCTGCATACCTTCTGGACAGTCCTTATAGATATGTAGAGATGACTATTAAAGGGAACTTTCACACATCTTTTTTAAAAAGTGCACAATACTAAAATCTGAGTTAGGATGAAAATGTGGCTTGATTGGCTTCCCATTATTCAGGGCTCTGAGTTGACACCTTGTCAAAGAAACAGTATCACAAATGTCCTCCCTCCTCCCACCCACAGTCCTCCCAATCACAGTTTCAACATTTTCCAAAGGAGAAGTCTTGCCGGTGTTAAACTCACTGACTTTGGTCTTATCACAACAGTAGAGACAGTTTGGAAAATTTTAAAGGGAAAAAAAATTATGTCAAGCCAGGATAGAATTATGAAAGCAGAATGGGGGAGGAAAAAAGGTTGTGTTTCTTTCTTTTCTTCCATTTTCTGTCATCAACTGCAAAATATTAAATCCTTCAAATACCTGGTTCTGAAATATGAAAAAGTGTACTTTGGGAAAACAAATGAGGCCCTCAGTAAATGAAAAAAAATGCCACTTGTTATGAATAGTATAAACATTTATAAGTGGACTTTTTGTTACGATGCTATGGCATAAAGTAAATGTTTACATTGATTTAAAAAAATCCATGAATGTAGAATTGAACACTAAACTCCATAATATAAATGTAATCAAATTTTTCATATATCCTATTTTTTCCTTTTCTCCTCCTTTCAGGCTCATTCATATTCAATGTCCAAATTGAGAAAATGCAATGGTCATAAAAGAAAAATACAATTCAAGACTCTTACAACCTCCCACAGAAAAGCATATTTATTATAACAATATGGAGAAATTTACTCTCAATAAGCATGAAGAAATTTGCACTAGAATATTGGATAACTTCGATTAGAGACAAACGTGAAATGTCATCAGAGAAATGAGTAGACATCATTGAATATCTTTATTTCATCCTAAACTTCTCAAGGTCCTTGACTTTACAATTACTTTGTCAGCCCCAAACTCCATGCTTCTAATTAGTGGCCAAAAGGAGGGAATTGGGTATTTTTGCCTCTTTAGGCAAGCTGACACTGCTAACACTGGGATTTTGTACACTCTGGTTATAAAAATGTAGATGAAATTTATTTGTGGATTATAATGACTTTTCTTAAGAGCCCTCTTAGAAATTGCAAACATCCTTGATATCTGGTTCCCCTTCAAAACTGCTGACAACTTTTTTCAGGACAGGGAGTGAAAGACTTAACTGAGCATCAAACAGGGAGGCAGATCTGGATTTGAATCTTGCCTCTGCTTTTAACTAGCTGGGAACTTAGTCAATCAAATTTCTTGACTTCTCCTAGACTCAGTTCACTCTTCAGAAGAATGAGTTTGAGCATTCTCACATCAAAGAGCAATGTAGACTGAATAGGAACATAACTGCAAAAATATTTAAGTAAATTGTTAAAAGCTACATGGATATAAGGCATTGTTTGAAATTCTTGTCTTACATTTTTCCTTGTGTCTAGTTCATCTCACTATCAACAAACCCAATCGACAGAGAGAAAATTTCTGTATTATCTGATATCTAGGTCTTTTCTTCTTATGTGCATAATACCACTTGCTTTTTTACTCTTAGGACCCTCCTTTAAGTTGGATAAGGGATCTTTCCCCACTAACTTCATCTCCCATAACACACAAAACAAAAGAAACAGCATTCACTTCATAGCCCATTCCTGAAGTTATGGCAGCCTTGACATTTTCTGCCCTCAAGTTAGGGATTATATCCCAATTTATCAATATATTTTTGTTACTGAATAATGGACCTGTGTGTGGGGGGGTGCCCAATGCTATTAGCAAAGCAACGTTCCCCCTTCCCAGGGGTCCCTGTTGTAGGTCCTTTGCCTGCCACCCTTGAAATTATGGCTCTCAATGGCAGTTTGGTGAAAAGGAAAGGAACTATTTATTCAAAAGTTATGCAGGTTTGATTGATGGCTAAATGTTGCCCTTAAATCTCAAAATATCTTTAAAACACCCACCAACACACACCATCCTGCCTCCCCGCCCTTTGCCCAGTCAGGCCTGTCAGGGGTACCGTCCTTCAGAAGAAAAAAAGAACAGAAGTCCGGGGCTCGGCTAGGCAGGCCTCTCGCGGTTCCCAGCACCATCACCGCGATCTCCAGTTCTTAATCCCAAACCATGTGGCACCTTCTCAGGGCCCACTTGCAAGAGTCATTTCTCCCCTTTTCTTTCTTCATGGTCTTCACATTATTCCCAAGAGTCTGTGTCCCTTTGTCTCTCCTGCACTCCATTTCTCCCCTCTCCCAGTTATATTCGGTGTTCAAGTTCAAACCTTCCTGGTTAGCCTTGTTGAGATGCAAAGTAACCATCTTTGCATATGAGGTCTGAAGCTATCCTGTTACTGACATGCAAAATGACTCTCACTGGCCCTGCTCCACCTCAGGGATGAAGCTGGCCTGTTACTGAAGCACAAAGTAACTCTCAATGGCCCTGCTCCAGGTCTCCCATCCCCCATGGCACCCCATCTTGTCTTGGGGGAGAGAATATCTTATATTTTCTTGGACATCCTAATTTCTGGACCCTGTTACAAATACCCTTTGTTTGTGGGGAGCCCTGGCTGTGCCCCATTACACTTTCATTACTATCCTTTGTACCACCTTTCTTTGTTTTTCTCTTCTCTCTCTTTATACCTCCAGATACAAAGTTCATACTTGTTCTTTCTTTAAAGATCTTTCCTTAAATTTATCCGTTTCTTTTATTTAAATTTTTATTAATTGCAGAAACTGACAGACATAAAGGGCTCCCCAAAGTCTTGCATGATGTTGAAAAGCGATACCATTGTCAATAGCTGAATAAAGTTTATTTTTAAAACATGTTGTACCTGGGTATTGAAAAATCATTTTCTTTTCTAAGTGCACCCCCTTGGTGACTCAATGAGCATTTGTTAATAATCTAAAGCTGACCCACGACTAACTAAAACCTATGAAAGAGATGGTAGAAGGTTTCACCTTCAAGGAACTCATAACCAATTTGGAGAATGAAAGGGGCTACATCAACCTATCACAGCACTTTGGCACCGGCTCATGTTTCGGTATCTTTCTGCCAGGTCTTTTCTCCTAAGTAGCATCCATTCCTGCAAACAGACATGGTTGTCTGTGATAAAAACAGATGGCTCAGGTCCCAGGCAATAGAAAGGATAATTCAAAGATACTGAACAATGGCATTCTAAAAGTGCACTTTTGGACAAAATTGGCCTTTTAAAGAGATATAAGATGTCATATTAGAAAAAGCAGCTTCCACTGAATATCATCAAATTATAGAAGAGTCAGTAGGTGGAAGTAGTGGTTGGTGTGGGGGTAAGATGGGGGCATTGACTAAAACATTCTGTTGCAAACTGGCTATACCCAGATATATCTTCTTAGGAGGCTTCTACTGCTTTTGAAGCCACGAAAAATCCTTTTCTTAGGTTATTTCATCAGTTTGGGAATCGTGGAATTTTCCTGCATAGAATGCTTATGCAGGTTTTTATATCTGACTACCTATTTTATTACCTTTTATATTGCATCTGAGGCTGGATCCATTTGCAGCAGAACAAAGCTAATTACAACTTTCATGTTCTAAATATAGCATAATGACAGAGTGCCTCTAAGGGTAGCACTGAGCTGCGAAACCTTTTGGCAGGCCGAGACAGAGGTTATTCTGCTTCATGGGGACAGCTCCAGGGGTTGACCGACTGCAGAGCTGCCAACTACCCAAAAGCGGTGAGCAGCTCACTGAACAGTAAGCTTGACTTTGGGAGCAAAGTGGACTGCCTGCAAATATACCATAAATCTATATTTGATACAGACAAGGTCGACACCAATGACAGGGATTAAGGAGGTCTGGACGGAGGTGGAAGAACTTCAAGAGATCCAGAAAAGAATATTCCTGAGAATGCCATTTAAAATCACTTCTCAGTTGGCATGCTGGCATAATTTCTACTAGAGAATAATTTGTCATTGGGATTAGTTATGTAAAATGCACCCTTTCCAAACCATATGTGACCTTTTAATATACGAACATGTGCGGAAATATTTATGGTATAGGTGCATGTGCTGTAATTGGTTGTCCTGGTCCTTTTCCAGTGTTTATGTCAAACTCAGAGCCAATATTGCTACCCTCAAGCCATGTCTGCCACTGGCAGTTTCGTTTAGGTAAGGTGTCTGACTTTAGTCACTTTGGTTGCCTCACATTCTGCTCGCTGTTCATTCTGCTCTTTGACTCTCCCCGGAATGTTGTAGTCATGCTTTGAAATAATGCTTGTTAATGGCATTTAATCACAATCTTTCAAGGACTTGGAGTGAACAGAGGAAACAAAGGGCATGCCTGGTGTTCTCACCAGAATTCCACTTTCCACCCCATGGACAATGCTGGTTCTTAGCCTTTGAACCCAAGGCAAATCAGTTACAGTTTCTTACCAACCACTCTGCCTTCCTTCGTGAAAAGAGCTTGAGAGGCTGCATACACATTGGGTAAAAGGCAGAGAGATTTTAAAAATAGAAGTTAGTTTCAGGCATTATATGACTAGACCAATGAGAATCCCTCATACCAAGTCACATGCTCTTTGGGGAAACAAACATGATTTATATTTAGAAGAAGAGAAAGGGCATTCATGATGGCATCTCACCTGATCTGAGCCTCCACCTGAATCTGCCTTGAAATACATAATAATTTCTTCTAATGGGTGAAATTAATATATGCTGCTTATATGTAAAGATAGATATGTGAAAATAAATCCTAAAATCTTCTGTTATTAAGTGCAAGAACATTAAAAAAAGAGACCAAGGATGTTTCAGTATTCCTATCAGAAACTTTGTATTTGTTTTTATGTTGTGGAAGTGGCTTTCTTTTTACTGAAATTATAAATCATATTCTATTTTTTATATCATCCTAAAGAGTTTTATTCATTTAAAGAGGGAGTAATATTCATAGATTGTTTTTACAAGCAATCTATTCTAAACCATTTTATGGGATGCTTGTCTCATGGAGGGTTTAACCAAGGGTCTAACTGCTACTCTTCTATCCCCCATCTCCACTTCCTCTGTGTCCTTGGGTCTTATATTGGTTCCTCTGTTTATTGGCATTTCCATATACAATAGGGCATAAGAAATAAAAAAAGCACGGAACCCCTATCAATCAAATTGCCTCCTCTGCAGTAGTTCTTGGGAGCAGGGTAAAAGGAATAAAAATGTTGAAATGCTTTACTTGAAGAGGTTTGAGCATAATATAATGATTCCACCCACTGCTCCTCTATTCACCATGCATGGTTATAATCTAAAATTAATCTTTTTCTGGGATTTAAGTATCCTTGTCTCTGCTTTGTGTGGTATATTTATTTTTGACATCTTTGCAACAAAATCATTACTATATCAACTTTCCAGCTACTGAAAAAAAAGCAAAAGGAAAACTTAAAACCGTAGTAGCAATATAGTCTTCTGAATGTGGGAAGTGTGAAATACAACATTTTTGACAGCTATAAAATTGTTCCATAATGAAAATAGGGGGACCTATAATTTAGTTTTATATTTTTCACATTAACAATAGCATGAACAGCTAAAAATAAAGTTGAAGTCATCCAAGTAGCAGGTCTCAATATTATGTCTGGGTTAAAAAAATTTCAGGTTTGTGTTTGGTTACATGAATGTAAACAACCATATAATAACTTTTCACACCCCATCCCATATTTATAACACAAGCACAGACAGAGTTTATGAAATCAGGCTTCCTTAGAAAACCATCTGAATAATGCAGAAGCTATAATGCAGGTATCTCTGACAGCCTCAACTTTTCCCAAAAACAATATCATTAGGTATAGAATAAGGTTTTTATTTTTCTATAAATGATTTATTTAATAAATGAGCTGTGTGTGTGTTTGAACTTTTACTGACGTATAAACATGTAAAGGAAAGTGCCTACATCATGAGTGAATAGCTTGATGAAATTTTCACAAACTGAACATTTCCATGTTACCAACTCCTACATCAAAAAAATGAAAAATGAAGGGCTCCAGAAGCCTCAAGAGATGCCTTCAATCTACTCCCATCCCAAAACACCACAGCTAACCCTCTCTCACATTAATTAGTTTTTTCCATTTTTGAACTTTTAATGAATTGAATAAGGAGTAGCCAATTTTAACAATGAGCTCACATGTTTCAGTGATATTCCTGCTTCCTTCTTGAAAATGTATGTGGTAGAAATTGAATGTGTTACACAATTTAAATATGTAAAATACAGGCTAAATTTATTCATGAACTGAATAAAATTTAAAAATACATGGAGTGTGTGTTTATGAGAGAGGGCCTGGAACCCCTTTTGTACCTAACAAGATCCTGAAGTATAAATGATACTAAAAGTAATTAATAAAAACAATTGATATTCTTTGTGTTAGACACCAATCTAAGTTTCAGTAGGATATCTCGTTTAATTCTCACCATAACCCTATCATGTAGGATTCTATTTCCTGAAAAATGCCATGGTGGCAGCAACTTACCCAAGGGCACATAGCTAGAAGTGGCAGAGGGGGTATGCACTAGAGAGCCTGCAGGCTCATCTACTCAGCTGGCGCTGCTCCCATAATAACAACATCTCTTTTCCTTCCTACAAGTATCGCTTACATACAACTACTGAAAAATAATAAGACTCATAAGCTTGTGAGCACAATGATTAGGATTATTAAGACGAGCTGAATATTCTTTTTTGTAAAGATAAGGAATTCTAAGAAAGCTGAGAAAACAAACTGCAATCAATTGTGGAAGGCTTAAAGCTTTGGTTATTTGGAAACTTCAAATAACCAGGAGGGTGCACTCTCATCAGGAAGACAGAGAAAATCAGATTAAAACTAGGAATGAATAGTGTTGCAATTGTTGGGGGGACGGGGGTATAAGGAAACTAAATGGTAATGTGAAAAAATATATAATCGATTATATATTTAAAAAAAAATACTACATGTATTTCTAGACCAGTGGTTCCCAACCAGATGTGATTTTTGCCTCTAGGGGACTTTTTGCATTGTTTGGTGACATTTTCATTTTCACAATCATGGTAGGTGGGGGGAGGGGAGGGGAGGAGAAGAGGAGTGAAGGAGGTAAGGGAGGTGGAGGAAGTGGGGAAGGGAAGATGAGGTGGAGTGAGAGGTGAGTGGCTTGCTACTGGCATCTAGTGGGTAGAGGTCAGGGGTGCTGCTAAACACCCTGCAATGTACAGGACACCCCCGCCCTGCAACAAAAAATTATCTAGATTCAAAAGTCAATAACAATGAGGTTGGGAAACCTGATCTAGATGATGATTTACAATTAAAGTCCTCTCATTTTTATAAATTGTCTTCTATGCAGAATAGTGGAAAGAGAAGGAGATTCCCAGTGAGATATCCTAGAGCATGGACTCACAGTGGTGTGCTGTGAGTGAGCTCATAACCTTATTGGACCTCCTGTTTTCGTGTGAGAAATATGGTAAGTGATATTCACCTCATGGAATTTTTATTTAGAAAAAAACATATGAAGCACAAAGCATAGTGCAAGCACCTGTCACAATACTACGTGCTGAGTACTTTTCTTATAAGGCTGGATTAACAGATCATCATTTCTTAAAGAGTTATGGCTTGTGAATATAATATTTTAGACTTATTTTAAGTTTGACACAAAATGTTCAAAACAGTTTCCCAAATGAATTTGGGAAAAATATAAAAAATCCATTTATCAGGATAATTTTTACACTGTGCCATCTGGCTATTTGCGTGGTAGAAAAATGTGTTAGACTCTTACTTCATAGGCTACGTAATTCAGAAACATCAACTAAATCCTCTCTAACTAGAGCTTCCCAAACTTTGAAATGCATTGGCATTGTCTGTGGTTTTTGTTAAAGAGCAGATTCTGATTCAGCAGGTCTGGTGCACGATCCGAGATTTTGCATTGGTAACAACCTTCCAAGGGGATCCCTCTGCTGCCACTGATCTTGGGCTACATTTGAACAGCATATCTGTGAGCTCAAGAATTGTTAAAGCACAGAGAAATAAATGGGAGTTCCTATAACACTATAATCTATAATCTATAACACTAGAATCTATAGTACTAGTCACTTAACCTCATATAATGGTTGAATATATACAAATACAGGACTCCTTCTGGGCAGTGAAGTCCAACTTTCTAGACTTACATTAAAATGATTAAAAAAGCAGGTTCAGAATCTTTTAGTGGGGGTAGTGGTATTGAAAAGGGGATGGGCAGACATTAAATCCAAGATTTCTTATATACACCCTGACCATAATAAGCCCAGGACACTGTACTCCCTTGTCACAAACTTGGCCAAGGATTGCAATGCGGTCTTTGTTAAGTGGCTGAACATCAGTACTTAAAGCTCTAGACAAGAGGAAACCCAGAGCTCTATAATGAAAACATTCTGTGGCTGCTCAGACCCCTAAGCTCTGCAAGGAATGGATTACTGTCAGGGGATGTGTCAAAGGGTTTATGTTTAGGGCAATGGAATTACTGTACTTAATAAAGTCCCAAAGGGCTAGAGGTTGACTTCTTACAATGACTGGAAGATACTGATGCTTCTATAAGGGAAATAAAGGAGGGGAGGTGGGAAGTCCAGAGGCCTCTGTAAACCTACTGCTGTTACCTGCTGAGGTTCCAAGCACAGCGTACATGGACAGTCCTGAGAGATCTGCGAGTCCGCCAGCTAGAGTGCACACATAACACACTTCTGAGAGCAGAATCCATAAATTGCATTAGGGCATCAGAGCAGGTTTGCTCATTTCTCTCTTTTCTCCTTCCTCTGCAAATTCTGTGGTTCTATTAACAACTAATCAATACCATCCCAATTCCTACAGCTCTCCCCTCCCCTGGGACATAAGGAACCACAAAACTTCTATTCTCACTGCAAATGTCAGGCTCCAGGGTTCTGCCCTACGGCTCAGAAAATCTCCAAATAGTATGTCCAACCACTTGGAGACACCTCTGCCCCATCCCTCTGGAATCCTGGACCCTGCAATATCACTTGCTGAGTAAGGCTAGATTAAAGTGGAAAGACAAAGCTGACATGAACTGACAAAATTCAGGAGAGTGAGAGGACGTGGACATTTATATGCCCATGCTTAAGCTCCGGTTCCTGTGTCTCATAAAAACATATTTTTTTATGTGAAAAAGAATTGTTCAAGTTCTTTTCATATAAAAAGGTGGGGGTGTTTTATTGGGAGTTTGAATTAAAAATGATACTTAACTATAAAAATATTTATTATTTATTATTTATTATCCACAAATACCAATAATGGTTGCCTTAATATATTAACCTTTAGAAAAAAAGTCATGAATAAAAATAGTATAGGCTCAAGAAAAAAATGTCATAATATGAAATATAACACACATGGAATGCATTTCCCATCGAAGACAATATTTCTTTCTTACACAAATGTTTCATTTGCCATTGAAGTAAATGGAAGTTCATGAAGGTTGGCGAAACAAAGAGACCCATTTTTTAACATTGTACAGAACTAAGTATATTCTACTGCCAATTACCCTTAACTGAAAAAGCTACAACATCTCAGAGACACAGCCAAGGGTCATGAGTGGTATATGTGCTCCCCCAAGCAACAAAAAGCATTAAGTGACAGAGATACTTCAAACGTACTTTTCCAGTATATAAAAAGAAAGTGCACATGCTTACCTGAGTACTAATGCGGTGGGGGAGGGGGAGAAAGAGAGAGAGAGAGAGAGGAGGGGAAGGAGAAGGATAGAGAAATTATGATGGAAAATAAATTGTTTTAAGGATATTTTTTCTCATATTTAATCACAGAACAGTAATACCCTGATCATGAACCAAAATGTATCCAGAATGTCTCATTGTGTCTACATTAAACAGACAGTACTAGGTTAATTCCAAGTTAAGCTCAATCTAACTCAATAATCTGGATTGGTTTAATCGATTACATGATTTCTAACAGCTTTTTAGATACTAAAATCTCAGTGAAGCTGTTGTTGCTTTGGTTAAGGTGGGAGACCATCACATTTATTATTTTAAAATTGAATTTTAATGACATGTGTTAGGGCCACATACACTTGTCTCTAAAGAAAAATTTTTAAACATTGACAATGAGCCACTTCTCTGGGTCTCAGAAATGTCACCACTCTAGTTAATAGTACATTCTGAAAGGCTGTCTAATTAAGACCATCATATGTCACATATGACACTGCAACTGTCCTGTTTCGGAAGCAGAGTCACTCCTTAGGTATGCCTGCACCCCTCAGACAAAGCTGTTACCTCCCATTCTCCTTCCTTTAAAAAATGTATTAAAAAAAACAAACAAAAACTTTTTAAGAGCAATACAATAAATTACCATAAACTTTTCACCTAGAGTTACAAATTGTAACTGTTTTATCAAATTTGTTTTACTTTCTATATAAATACCCATTGATATGGATTACAGATATCAACACTGATATGGGTGCATGTCTCTCACATACCTATTCTCTTTATGTTTTTTGTGTGAAGTCATTTGAGAGTAAGCTGCATTCACCATGACTCTACATCTTTAAATCACCATGAAATTTCTAAGAACAAGGGTATTTTCTTACACAATCATGATACAATGATCAAATTCAGGAAACTTGGCATTGTATATTATATTATATTGTATAGTCCAAATTTGATTTTTGCCAATTGTCCCAATACCACCCCCCCCCCAACTGGTACAGAATCCCACCCAGGATCATACATTCATGTAGTTTATATGTTTCTTTCTTCTCCCTCAACGTGCACCATTCCTTACTTTTCCTTGGCTTTCATCAAATTGCTGTTACTGAAGAGTGCATGACAGTTGTTTTTTAGAATGACTCTCAGTCTAGGCTTGTTTGCTCGTTTTCTTATGATTATATCCAATATATATAACACTGTTTCCCATAAAACCAGTTTCTCAAAAAGAGTATTTGAGAAACATTTTATATAGCATTTTAAAAACATTTTGTGTGTTTGTGTGTGTGTGTGTGTGTAGCACACATATATACTATTACCCTCAATCCCAGTGGTACCCCTCCTTCATTTTGTTAGTAATAACACCCCAAGCCATTCTCAAATGCCACTGGGGGTGGACAGGCATTACCCCTCTGAAAGAATATCTGGATGGATAGGTATAGACGCAATTTGATTTTGTAATTAGTTTTCAAAATTTACTGTATAAAAACTAATTCCACACATATTTACTTCTTAAAACTACTTTATATGACCTTTCCTTTCCATTCCAGTTTCCATTCAGTGAAGATAAATATTTTCTTATTTTAACATATCTCACAACTCAGCCTGTTTTCCTTGTGACTCATTGGTCCAAACACTTCCATAGAATTAACATTTCAATTATACTTTTTGACAGGATATTTAATCCAGAACTCTTTTACAATAATCTGTGGCTATATTTTAAGTCTGCATTTTGTCATCTGTTATATAAGTAAAGTACTGGATAAAATTCTATTAACATCAAAACGTAGAAAAAGTAAAGAAAAGCCAGAGTGTCAGAATGCAATGGAGTGGTTTTGACTTCGAGCTCCATTCAAACAACTACAATACTTACGGAAAAGTAATCTGACAAACTTCATAGAAATTTGTGGGAGCCCAGAAGTGGGTCCAACCCCCTTCTCTGGACTGATGCCCCGGGTTATGGAGGCGTGCCCCCTTCCACTTAATAGCTTCCGTGGATCCTGCTTGCTTCTCCCCAGCTGCCTTCAGTCAGGCCAACACGGTCCCAAGCCTGCTGCTGTCTAGTGATCATTCAAAGTCCCATGGGTGCAAAAAAAATTATTTCTGACCCAGGCTCAAAACCCTTTCCTGGAAGCAAAGTCTATCTTATTTTGAGACTTCTATTTTAGAAATTCTTTGGTGCGTTGCATGAAATATATATACTAGCAGCGTTTTGAAATTGCAGCCTTCTTGATTTTCACAAAGGGAGAACGTGGGCACATGACAGTTCAAAGGAAATTCCTGTTTATCAAATGTATTAATTTACTGATTCAACAAATATTTTAGAGATGTACTACAGGCTAGGCCATGAGCCTAATAGAAGGATATAGCTGAGGACGCAGCAAAATTTCTGCTGTCAGGCAGCTTATATTTTAGTACAATAAGCAGTTAATATCCTAGGAGATTATACCAATCATGTTGATTATAGTAACATTAACCTTCAGAAAAGCCATCCAGTTAACAGAGTGATTCACCATAAATAGTAGTAAAAAGATAATGTGAATTAATATGAAAGTAATTTTTTTATAACTCTGAAGTAAAAAAAACATAAAAAAGTACTTTGGCAAGACTATAAAATTACAACAAAAAAAACTAAGTTAAAACTACATTTTAACAGAATTCCAAAGTTAGCAAGCATTTTGATGATGAAAGTAAAAATGATAGGTAACATGTATTGTTTTATATGTGATGAGTTATCTTATGAATGTTTCAATCTTCACGAATTGTGGAAGTTACAATTATTATGCACATATTAAGAGTGGGGATGAAGGTTTAGGGAGCTTAAGCAGACTTGTGTAAATTCACAGAGCCAGCAAAGAGCTGAGCCTGGGTTCAACCACAGTGGGCCTCATGTTAAATGCTACAGGCTGTTAGGTCCTTTCTTGCCCTAAGCCATCCCCATTCCACTCACAGATATGACATAGATATTTGGCATTCAGTATGAAAAAACACAGGTAGTAATAATAATATAGTAGTCCTCCCTTATCCATGGTTTCATTTCCCACAGTTTTGGTTACCCGCAGTTAACCATGGTCTAAAAATATTAAATGAAAAATTCCAGAAATAAGCAACACATAAGTTTTAAACTGTGCATCATTATGAGTAGCATGATGAAATCTCATGCTGTCTTGCTCTATCCTGCCCAGGATGTGAATCACCCTTTTGTCCAGCATATCCACACGATATAGATTCCCCACCTGCTAGTCACTCAATTATCAGACCAATTGTTTTATCACAGTGCTTGTTTGCAAGTGACC
Source organism: Pteronotus mesoamericanus (assembly GCF_021234165.1). Lineage (NCBI taxonomy): Eukaryota > Metazoa > Chordata > Mammalia > Chiroptera > Mormoopidae > Pteronotus > Pteronotus mesoamericanus. The sequence goes on along the minus strand of NW_026555105.1, from coordinate 26,159,970 downwards.
CTTATTTTACTTAATAATGGCCCCAAAGCACAAGGGTAGTGATGCTGGCAATTTGAATATGTCAAAGTGAAGCTATAAATCGCTTCCTTTAAGTGAAAAGGTGAAAGAAAGTTCTCAACTTATTAAGGAAAGAAAAAAATTATACATAGAGGTAGCTAAGGTCTATGATAAGAATAAATCTTGTATCTTTGATATTGTAAAGAAGGAAAAAATTGTAAAGGGCAGGTACAGTATAAGATGTTTTCAGAAAGAGAGATCACATTCACATATCTTACCTTAGTATATTTTTATAATTGTTCTATTTTATTGCTAGTTATTTTTGTTAATCTCTTAATGTGCCTAATTTATAAATTAGACTTTATCCTAGGTATGTATGTATAATAAAAAACGGCATATATAAGGTTTGGTAATGCCCTTGGTTTTAGGCATTGACTGGGGATATTAGAGTGTATCTTCTATGGATAAGGGGGCACTACTGTAGTAACAACAACAACAACAACAACAACAACAACAACAATGTCCTGGCCAGGACACCAAAAGGTTGAGCATAATCCTGTACACCAAAAGGTTGCTGGCTTGATCCTCAGTCAGGGCATATACCTAGGTGGGGGGTTTGATCCCCAATCAGGGCATGTGCAGGAGGCAACTGACTGATGTTTTTCTCTCACATCAATGTTTTTTTTCTATCTCTCTCCTTCTCCCTTCCTCTCTCTCTAAAATCAATAAGCATGTCTTCAGGTGAGAATGGAAAGAAAGGAAGAAGGAGGAGGAGGAGGAGGAAGAAGAGGAGGAGGAGGGGAGGAGGAGAAGAAGGAGAAGGAGAAGAAGGAGAAGAAGGAGAAGAAGGGAGGAGGAGGAGGATAAGGGAGGAGGAGGAGGATGAGGATGATAAGGAGGAAGAGGAGGAGAAGGGGGAAGGGGAGGGAGAGGGGGAGGGGAGGGGAGGGAAGGGGGAGGAGGAAGAGGAGGAGAAGGAGAAGAAGAAGAAGAAGAAGAAGGAGAAGGAGAAGGAAGAGGAGAAGATGAAGAGGGAGAAGGAGGAGAAGGAGAAGAAAGAATAAGCAGCAGCAGCACCAGTGGTACTACTGGCAAGAATTTTTAAATTGATGGTATCTATTCATTAATTATTCCATTCATTTATTTAGGTAATAGTTCGTTATTGAAGTAGAATTGACATACAGCAACTACACAAATATATGAATATAACTCTGTCATTTGGAATATATGTATATACCTATGCAACTGTCACTCTGATCAAGACATAGAACATTCTAGAACCTCACAAAGTTTTCTTTTGCTCCTTTGCAGTCAATTGCCATGCCATTCTCACATCCAGGCAACCAATCTTCTATCTCCTGTTACCATATATTAATCTATCCTGCTTTTTCACTTCATACAGGTGGAATCCTTCAGTATGCCAACTTTTGCGACTGGCTTACTTGTTATTCAATGTTAATTTTTTAAGATTCATTTATCCATGTTGTTGCATCTATCACTAGTTTGTTCCCTTTATTGCTCTGTTGCATTCCATTGTAGGAATATATCACAGATTGTCTTTTCTTTCTTCTGTTGATGGATATTTGTTTGTTGATGAATATTTGTTTACTACTTAGTTATTAAGACTAACTCTGCTATGAACATTTTTGTACAAGTTATTTCGTGGATGGATGAACTCTCTAGTATATGAAGGCATGGGATTATTAGGTCGTAGAATAGGTATAATTACTGTACTTAAAAGTTTTTCAAAGGGGTTGTATCTTTTTATAATTTGGCTGGCAATATATGAATGTTCCAAATATTCCACATTCTGAACTACGTTAGCCATCCTTGTGGGTTTGCAAGAGCATCTCACCTTGCGAAAACTCATTCATTTGCTAAGATATGCTTTGGAGTGCTAAGAAGCTGAAGCATGACTCCCTTGCCTCATTTCATGAATACAGGTTCTCATTCTACCCTCAAACTGCCTCAGGAAAGAAATATTATTAAATCATTTTGCAGATTAGAAAAGTAAAAGCTCTAATACTACTTTCAATGAACAGCATTCATTTTCACTAATAAACACCTATGCAGAGTGATTGTTAATTATGATGAAAACAATTTAGCTTTTTTTTAATCCTCACTGGAGGTCACTTGTTTTTATTGCTCTTAGAGAGAAAGGGAGAGAGGAAAGGAGGAAGAGAAACATCCATTGGTTGCCTCCCATACACACCCAGACTGAGGATTGTATGTACCCTGACTAGGGATCAAACTTGAAATCTCACTTGGATCCTGACCAGGAACCAAACCCACAACTCTTTGGCCATGAAATGATGTTCCAAACAACTAAGCCACACCAGCCAGGGCAAAAGTGATTTAGTTTTTGAGTAAATAACAAATATGTCTTAATACATAAAACATAATTGACAAGTCTCTGTCTTATTATTTGATTCCAATAATGCCAAAGCTCTGAAATTGTTTTTAGCACTTCCTGTGCCTCGGATAACAGCCAATAGGTTTTCATTTGTGCATTCCTGTTAACTCATATATCCTCAAATATAAGTCAGATTCAATTTCATAAACTTTTTACTAACGAATGTCCAGCAAGATGTTTGTTTCTTTAGTGACACTTCTGAAATTCTAAAGCCTTCAGTGGAGCATGTCATTCTCTGGTCAAATTCAGACAAAGTCAACTTCTTCATTGACAAATAACACTCTTTATTCCTTTTTTAAATATGTATATATTATGTTTTATTGATTATGCTATTACAGTTGTCCCATTTTTTTCCTCCCCTTTATTCCCCTTTGCCCTGCACCACCCCCCACCAGCATTCCCGCCCCTCTTAGTTCATGCCCATGGGTCATACATATAAGTTCTTTGGCTTCTCCATTTTTTATACAATTCTTAATCTTCCCCTCACTATTTTGTATCTACTATTTATGCTTCTTATTCTCTATACCTTTTTCCCCCCATTGTTCTCCTGCCCTCCCCCCGATCTCCATTTCTATCATTCTGTTCCTGTTCTAGTTGTTCACTTAGTTTGTTTTTATTTTTGTTTTTCTTAGGTTCACTTGTTAGTTGTGAGTTTGTTGTCATTTCACTGTTTACAGTTTTTCTTCTTCTTTTTCTTAGATAAGTCCCTTTAATATTTCATATAATAAGGATTTGGTGATGAAGAACTCCTTTAACTTGACCTTATCTAGGAAGCACTTTATCCTTACCATTCTAAATGATAGCTTTGCTGGGTAGAGTAATCTTGGATGTAGGGCCTTGCCTTTCATGACCTTGAATACTTCTTTCCAGCCCCTTCTTGCCAGGAGGGTTTCTTTTGAGAAATCAGATTATAGTCTTATGGGAACTCCTTTGTAGGTAACTGTCTCCTTTTCTCTTGCTGCTTTTAAGATTCTCTCCTTATCTTTAATCTTGGGTAATGTAATTATGATGTGCCTTGGTGTGTACTTCCTTGGGTCCAACTTCTTTGGGTCTCTCTGAGCTTCCTGGATCTCCTGGAAGTCTGCTTCCTTCACCAGATTGGGGAAGTTCTCCTTCATTATTTTTTCAAATAAGTTTTTGATTTCTTGCTCTTGCTCTTCTCTTTCTGGCACCTTTATGATTTGGATGTTGGCACATTTAAAGTTGTCCCGGATATTCCTAAGCCTCTCCTCATTTTTTTGAGTTCTTTATTTTTCATTCTGTCCTGGTTGAATGTTTATCTCTTCCTTCTGCTCCAAATCATTAATTTGAGTCCTGGTTTCCTTCCCTTTACTGTTGGTTCCCTGTGTATTTTCTTTATTTCACTTTGCATAGCCTTCACTTTTTCCTCTATTTTGTGAGCATACTCCACCATTTCTGTGAGCATCCTGATTACCAGTGTTTTGAACTGTGCACCTGATAGGTTGGTTATGTATTCATTGCTTACTTCTGTTTTTGGAGCTGTGATCTGTTCTCTCATTTTGGCCATATTCCTTTGTTTCAGTATGCCTACTATGGTGGAAAGGGTGGAGCCTTAGGTATTTTCCAGGGAGGAGCATGCTGTATTGTGGTGCTGTGTGTGTGGGAGGGATCCAAGAGGAAACAATGACGCTTGCTCGGTTCTTGACCTGCTTTCAGTCACTTCCCCCACTGCCCACAAGCAAATTGGGCCCTTCTAGTGCTGATTCCCAGGTGGGTGGGTTTGTGTACATTCTAGGACCCTGCAGGTTTCTCCAGTGGACTCTCCTGTGATGCTGGGAGTTTCTCCTGTCACCATAACCCCCACAGGTTTTTAGAGCCAGAGGTTTTGAGGCTTTCTTTTCCCATACTGGAACCCTGGGTTGCATGGTCTGTCTTGATCCCCAGCTCTTCCTACCGGTTTACTTGCACACAAATGTGGAAGAAATGTGGTCTGCCAGGGGCCACCTTGCCATGTGTCCTCTCTGCCCTGGTTGCCCATCTCTGTCCCTCCTACCAGTCTGGATGAATATTTCTTCTTAACTCCCTGCTTGTCAGACTTCCATACAGTTCGATTTTCTGGCAGTTCTGGTCATTTTTTGTTCTTAAATTTGTTGTTGTCCTTCTTTTGGTTGTGTGAGGAGATAAAATGTATCTACCTATGCCTCCATCTTGGCTGGAAGTTTTTATTCCTTTTTTTTTTAATTTTAAGAAAAATAGCCCACAATTCTTCTCTTCTCCCTCTCTCCATCCCTCCCTTCCTTTCTTCCTTCAAATTCAATTACCAAGAATGTCTTTGCAATATTTATCACAGTTAAGTAAAGCAAAAACAAATCACAATAAACCTTTCAGAAAATGATTTATAATTTTTTTCATATATGTCTTTAATTCCACATTATCCTCTTTGATTAAATAGCTGTGGCTCTGTGAACAAAGAGACAATGTAACAGATCGTGATTTTATTGCATGAGCAAGTGGTCTAGTCTGAGTCTTCATATTATTCAGTCATCATCTTAATGGAAATTAAAAAGATATTTCCATTCCAAGGTATGAGAAAAATCAGACACAAAATAGTGATTGCTGTGAATTCTAGATTTTAATTAGATTCCATATCAACTTATAGCTTTGGAGGAAAAAACTAGAGAATTTAATAATGTCCACCATACCTAAGCCTCCTTGTTCCTTTCCTTCCTAATTTTCTCCTATACAAAATTACTTGTGGATTTTCCTTAAAGTGAATCCCACACCCAATTTGTCGGCTTCCATAAAGTATTTTAGGAAAACACAGTATCCTATTGACATTTAGTTAGAATTTCCAGACATCCAAACTTTTAACCTAGTGTGACAACAATGCATCAATGCATTCCTGTGTGTGTGTCTGTGTAATGAAGGAGGTATGCCAGAAATAAAATGTTAAAATTTTTATAATGATTTTGCAACCAGTATAAATATTAATTATAGACATAGAATGTGAACTCTTTTAAAATTTATAGTAATAGTTTTAAATGAAGTTGAAACCACATTAATAATCATGAATTCAGTACTTTCTAAGAGAATATTCTGTTGGGTGAGTGATATAAAATTACATTTTTGAACTTTTGCTACGAGCTCTTGAAAAAAGATTAACAATAGGCACACAGATTGAGAAGTGACAACCAGCAGTATTCTACCCCTTCATCTGGCATTGTGATGATAACACTCATTTAGCTGTGACTTATCTTTACTTAGAAGTTAGTTACTGGTAGACTGGACCAGTGATATAACAAATAACACCTGGAAATAAAATTGATACATGAATATAATAAGTTTGGCTGAATATAATACTAAACTATAACCCTTTATAACTAAGTACATATTTAATAAAATATTTTTTAATTTTTGAAAGGAATTTTTCATTTAAATTTTTTTTGCTGGTGTAACTTATGTGAACTATTTTTATATGAAAATTTCAAGTATTACAAAAAAGGAAGACAATACCCTAAATCACCCTCTCTAATTTTACATTCTCCCTCAGAGGTAATGACTGTCATAATTATTTTTGTTTTTATCATCCAAGAATTTAATATTGAATCAAAAAGATTACTTTAATATCTGGGCCAAATCAAAAGATAGTAACAGCATGGTGTTAAAGAGATAAACTTTAATATAAAAATATTAAATATAGGAAAAATAATTACAAGATAGAAGGGAAGTCTGTATGTTAGGGTAGTACTAAGGGAGAGCACAAAAAGTCCCTACTTAAGGTCCTACTCAAGGTCATCAATAGGTTCTGCAATTTTAAATGAAACAATGTATAATGAAACTAATTTTACTAAAGGCTAATTGATATTAACAAGAATTAAGTTCCTTTGGCATCTCACCAACATTATAATGAAAAGACGCGTTTCAAAGACATGGAAGGGGTTCAGACTTTGAGGAGGAGGAATGCATGGTTCAGCCACCACATAACAGAGGAGTTTAGTAATTCAGCTAAATCAGAACAGGTCTGGAGATTCTGGATAAACAATAGGCAACCCTGTGGAGTGCAGGTAAGACAGCAGGAGCCTAAGTGCCCGTCGGAGCCCAGGGCTTCAGGCACGCTAGTTGCACAGGGACTTGCAGAGGGAGGGAGTGCAGCTCAAGACGGACTCCCCAGAACACTGACTGCATCACAGGCTGCATGTGCGCTTGCAGAAAGAAGGGTTGCTTGGTGCATGACACGCTACCTCACCGGTGCTATGTGCAGACTATGTGGGGCATTGGTTTCCACAGTGAGAGGCTTGCAGAAGAGCTAACACTAAGCAGAGGCTCCCAGGTCATAGAGGGATCATGTTCTGAGCCATGGCTGGGGCAGGCTCCACTGGATGTCCTCACGCTCTCACTGCCAGCACCTCCTCACCTCTGCCTCCTCCAATGTCCCTCCCTGCAGCACATTCTGCTGAGAAATCTAACATCATGTCCACTTTGAAGGAGAAAGGCTTGAACAAATCCTGTTATTTTTCGCAGAATATATATTGAATGGTATCTTCAGAGATGAGAGACAAATTATTAGAAATTGCCACATTTCACACCCTTAGCTACTCAGCTTCCACCTGTATTCTTCCATATATGTGTGAACTCTCTTGCAACAAGCCACAGCTTCAATTTCTTTTTACAAGTGAAGAAGTTCTCTTCTTCCCCAAAATGGGAAGATACATGGTCCCAATAGTCACTGTGCCCATTGTGCACTATATGAATTAACTCTTCATATTCAGTCACTATTTTACAAAATATTCTGTTACCTATAATTTAAATTCATTTATAATTATTTATTACCTCCAATAATACCAACGATTTGTTACCTCCAATGAATTTTTTAATCTCCACTAACTTGTGCATGATTTTTTTAATGGGAAGGAGAATACACATATACAAATAAACATGTATATAATAAGCATAAAGAACATTTGCAAAGCTATCTAAGTGCTCATTTTTGTAATTGGTCACAGGGTGATAGTTGATATCTATAGCATCTTTCACCTATCATCCCATCTCAGTTAGAACTTTGGCTGTTCTGGGTTCTTTCCTTGATAGAGTAACCCACACATTTATTCCTGAAGGTTCTGATTCCTCAGTCATCCTGTCTGTTTTCAGTTGGTGTAGTTTCCCACTAACCTTTACTACTGAATGTTGAAGTGCTAGAATCCCCTGATACTCAGACCAGACATGGTCCTTTTTGTATTTATAGTACAGAAGCCACCAGATTTACCCTTTATCCTTGGTTATCAAAATCAATCACTCCAACCCGTAGGCGTGCTCCTTTTTAGACCCCCGGTATCCTTTTTTCCCCTCTGTCTTGGTTTGGTGGCCTAGGGAGCACAAAATGACCCAGGTGGAATCTTCATCTTGCAATTTAGTGGAGCCATACTAATTGAGCCATCATATTCCCTTTTGGAAGCATTAATCCCTTGTGGGCTAAAATCTACCATCCAGCAGAGCTCTAAACTGCCAGGATAGGAAGCAAAAATTCTGCAAGGGGTCATTATGTATAATGGAGAGAGTAGCCACTTCCACTTCCACCCCCTGATTCAGGCTATGGGAAAAGCCCTGCCATGTAATGGTATCTGATTCAGAAGCATAAACTGTACTTGGTAAAACAGAACCTCACCTTTTCAAAGTGTTATTTCCCAAATGACACCATAACTGAATCTTTAATAACCCATTTTATTTTTCAATTAGGCCAACTGCTTTTGGGTGATGAGGTATCTGTTGGGACTAGCTGATTCAAAGGCATGATCCCATTGCTGCACTTCCTTCACTGGAAAATACATTTCTTGATCTGGCACTATGCTAGGTGGAATGAGGTGTTGATGGACTGGGCATTCTGTGAATCCACAGATGGTAGTACTAAAGTAAATATTACCAGGAGGGAAGACAAATCCATAACCAAATATGTGTCTCTTCCACTGAGGACAAATATTTGTTGCTTCCATAATGGAAGAGGGCCAATATAATTAACTTACCACTAGGTGGCAGGGTGGTACCCAGAAATAGTGCCATATTAGGAGCTCAATGTTGATATCCAAAATTGGAATATCAGACTACAGATTAGTAATAGCAAGGTCAGTTTTGGTAAAAAGAAGTTCATGTTGGGTCTGTGCATAGCCTACATTCCTACCATCGTGGCCACTTTGTTCATGGCTCCCTTGAGCAAGAACTGGGTTGGTAGGGGGAAAGAGGCTAACTGATACCCACAAAGGTATTATTATGTCTACTTATTAAGAGTCTCCTCTGTAGTGGTTGCCATTTGGTTAGCATTTACATGAGACAAAAATATATTCACATTCTGTGTCCATGAGGTCCATCCATGTTCTTCTTCCCCAATTATACCTGTCACCAAATCTTCCAATCTTATTTCTCCGAAGTCCCTAACTACTAAGTCAAACCAATAGCAAGCGCCCCATAAATCAACAGATCTCACTTTGTCCAGCTCTCACTTCAGACTTAGTGGACAACCAATATACTGCATGAAGTGGACTTCTGCCTCCCTGTTTCATCCTGGGTTACAGTGTCTAATTGCTACCCTAAAACATGCTGAGTTTTGGCCCCCATTATGGGGTGCCTTTTTCTTTATTCAGTATTTGTTTAATTTCTATAAACCTTTGGCAATTTTCCAGAGATCTGGCGAAACTGATTATAACAGTTTTTCCTCAATTTTGTTGGGGTTTATCATTTTTATTGATGCCACTCCACCAGTAAGCTAATTTTACTCCTTGTGATGTTCAAATTATTCTCAATTATTCTCATTGCACTTCTTTAAGTGAACACATGTGTACTTTTTATCAATAATGGTTTACCTCCTTGACCCTCAGTTTTCCTGTGTTATAGAGCAATTTCTCACTTATGGTTTTGAAGACTAGAGGTTATGTATGTATGACACTTAGCACAACATTTGGCATGGATAAGAAGTCCAATAGCTCTCCATTATATGATGATATCAGAACTCCTTCATGATCTGTACACTTAATTTTCCTCCTAAGTTATTCGACATATATTTACTCGTCACTGCCTAGAGATCAGTCATCCTGCTAGGAATGGAAAATGTACTCGGGAACAACGTGCAACCCCTGTCTCTAAGTGCTCTGTAGCCTAAAGACAAAAAGTGGAGTAAATATTCAAGTACCATATTCAGAGGAGGAAGGGCAGAGCATTAAGGGAGAGCCCCATAGGAACTCTCTTGAGGGAGATCCCTCAGGAACTCAATAGACTCTCTTGAGGCAGTCTTGAGGGAGATCAGAGAATCTTTGTAGAGAAAATAGCAATTGAAGTTACTAGTTAACAGAAATTGCATAAGCCATGTTTTCTAACATGGACAGAAAGAACAGCAGATTTTAGCTACATTAAGGTAAAGAAAAAGAAGGCACCAGGAATAGGCAATGACACAGCAAAAGACTGCCAAAGATCATTAAATATTTGGGAAACTTCAAGAGGCTCTTTAGTACTATACTGAAGAAATTGAAAATGCAGAGAGGGGAGACGATGGAAGAAAACACAATCACATTTTAAATATTTGTCAGACATTTAAAAAGACAAACCATTGATTAATTCACAGAGAATGTATTGCCTAGTGCCAAATACTAGAAATTATAAAGGACACATTTAAATTGTCATTAGAAGAATAGTTTTCAAATTTATATACTTGACAATTTAAAACATATTCTTCTATGTCTAATTTTAGGCATAAAGAGAAAATTAAAAATGAAAATTAACTATCATTTAGAAATAAATGTCAGTGAGTGCAATATAACCTAAAATTTGAAAAAATAAAAAAAAATTGGAGGTATGGACAGAACAATACTCAGAGACATTTGGAAGTATTAATACAGATATTAGGGAAAAAAACCTAGTAAATCAAGTAAGAATTTACTTAGAAAGCTAACAAAAGCAAAATAAAATACATTTTCAAAATGGAATAAGGAAAGTAATAAATTTTAAAGGAGAGTTAATGAAATATAAAGTATTATGGACTTGATAAATAAAATGAGTAATTTTTAAAATTAGAATACAAAAGAATGGATAATTTTATGTTAACAAATCTAAAATTTGATTATTTTAGCTAAATATGAACAACCAAGTACATCTAAAGAGGAGATGATAGAAATAATAAATTTAAAGAAGCATTAGCAAAAATCATAAACAAGAAAAACTGACATAAAAAGACAAACTGAATAGGAAAATGGACAAAAAACTATGATCAGAAATTTCACAGAAGAGAAACTAAATAAACCAATAAATCCAAGAATGATCAACCTCATTAGCAATTATATAAGTGCAATGTAAAGTTATACTATCATATTGCTTGCACTTAGTACAAAATTTTAAAAAATGGTCTACCAGAAGAGTTCAGGATGAGAATCCATTCAGAGATACATGTGAGATTGTCCTCCAATGCCCTTGTTTGTTTCTTTGGTCGGGCTCATCTCTCTAAATTTTCTTTTCTTTTTTTTAATTTTTAAAATTTGAAAATATATATATATATATATGATTGATTGTGCTCTACAGCTGTCCCATTTTTTTCTCCCCTTTATTCCCCTCTGCCTTGCACACCCTCTCCCGCCAGCATTTCCGCTCCCTTAGTTCAGGTCCATGGGTCGTACATATAAGTTCTTTGGCATTTCCATTTCCTATAATATTCTTAACCTCCCCGCCTATTTTGTATCTACTATTTATGCTTCTTATTCCCTGTACTTTTTCCCCCATTCTCCCTCTGTCCCCTCCTCTCTGAACTCCATTTCTATGATTCTGTTCCTGTTCTAGTTGTTTGCTTAGTTTGCTTTTGTTTTTTTTGTTTTTTGGGGTTTTTTTTGGTTCAGTTGTTGATAGTTGTTTATTGTTATTTTACTGTTCATAGTTTTTTATTTTTTTTTAGTTAAGTCCCTTTAACATTTCATATAATAAGGGCTTGGTGATGATGAACTCCTTTAACTTGACCTTATCTAGGAAGCACTTTATCTGCCCTTCCATTCTAAATGAGAGCTTTGCTGGATAGAGTAATTTTGAATGCAGGACCTTGTCTTTCACAACTTTGAATACTTCTTTCCAGCCCCTTCTTGCCTGTAAGGTTTCTTTTGAGAAATCAGGTGATAGTCTTATGGGAACTCCCTTGTAGGTAACTGTCTCCTTTTCTCTTGCTGATTTTAAGATTCTCTCCTTATCTTTAATCTTGGGTAACGTAATTATGATGTGCTTTGGTGTGTGCTTCCTTGGGTCCAACTTCTTTGGGTCTCTCTAAGCTTCCTGGATTTCCTGGAAGTCTGCTTCCTTCACCAGATTGGGGAAGTTCTCCTTCATTACTTTTTCAAATAAGTTTTCAATTTCTTGCTCTTCCTCTTCTCCTTATGGCACTGTTATGATTTGGATGTCGGGATGTTTAAAGTTATCCGAGAGGTTCCTAAGCCTCTGCTCATTTTTTTGAATTCTTCTTTCTTCATTTTGTTCTGGTTGAATGTTTGCCTCTCCCTTCTGTTCCCAGTCATTGATTTGAGTCCTGGTTTCCTTCTCTTTATTGTTGGTACCCTGTATATTTTTCTTTATTTCACTGTGCATAGCCTTCACTTTTTCCTCCATTTTGTGACCAAACTCTGCCATTTCTGTGAGCATCCTGATCACCAGTATTTTGAACTGTGCATCTGATATGTTGGCTATCTGTTCATCGCTTAGTTCTGTTTTTGGAGCTGTGATCTGTTCTTTCATTTGGGCCATATTTCTTTGTCTCAGCACTCCTAGTATGGTGGAAGGGGTGGAGCCTTACGTATTCACCAGTGCTGGGCAACACAGGTCGCTGTGACACTGTAGGTGTGGGAGGGGTCCAAGAGGGAGCAATGCCACTTTCTGAGCTCTCAGCCAGCTTTCAGTCACTTCCCCTGCTACCCACAAGCAAATCGGGCCCTTCTAGTGCTGATTCCTGGGTGGGTGGGTTTGTGTATGTTCCACCCTGCGGGTCTCTCCAGTGAACTCTCCTGTGAGGCTGGGAGTTTCTCCCATTGCCACAACCCCCACAGTTTTTCACAGCCAGAGATTTTGAGGCTTTCTTTTCCCCCACTGGAACTCTGGATTGCTGGTCTGTTTCGCTCCCCAGCTGTTCCTCCCCGTTTACCGGAACACAAATGTGGGACCACCGGGCCTGCCAGCCACTGCCTTGCCACGTGCCCTCTCTGCCCCGGCTGCCCATCTCCACCCCTCCTCAGCCTGTATGGATGTTTTTTCTTTAACTCCTTGGTTGTCAGACTTCCATGCAGCTCAATTTTCTGGCAATTCTGATTATTTTTTGTTTTTAAATTTGTTGTTGTCCTTCTTTTGGTTGTGCGAGGAGGCAAAGTGTATCTACCTATGCTTCCATCTTGGTCAGAAGTCTGGATTAACGTTTTACATCTCATCTCTTTAAATTTTCCAAGTCATCATCAGTCATATATAAATGACTTTCTGGAGAGCCAGCCATTTATTATATATATTATATAGGCCTAATTTGTAGATACAGCTACATTTAGACTTTAACAACAAGGAACTAATAATCTAAAGTACTTATTTTTATTCTTCATGAATTAAATATTCAAATAAATATCTCATTGAAGTCATTCAACATACATTTGCAGGGAATTTAGTATGTGTAAGCTCCTTCTCAGTGCATATATATGAAGGCCATGCATCATGTACATCTATTAATTATGGAAGAAACATAGTTGCAGTAGTAACCCTCCTCCAAGATGGTTTCCAGTGACCCCTGGCTCTTGATCTTTATGCCTTGACTAGTCCTCTCCCACATTAAGTCAGTACTGGCCATGTGATCCACAGAATATAGTGAAGTGATAGTAGACCACTTATGAGGCTTGATTATAAAAAGCATTACAACTCCCACTGTGGTCTCCTGGATCACTTGCTCTGGGAGAACCAGTCGCCATGCTGTGAGGTCACGGAAGCCCTCTAGAGAGACCCTTGGTATAAGAAACTGAAGCCTCCTTTTAACAGCCAGCCCTCACTTGCCAGTTATTGGACTGGCTAATCCCCCAGCCCCACGCAAGCCTTCGAATAGCTGCAGCCTGGCCAACATCCTGAGTGTAAGCTCATAAGAGATTCTGAGACAGAAGGCTGCGACAAGCCATTCCTAAACTGCCAGCCCAAGGAAACTATGAGATATCCAATAATTATTATTCTTTGAAATAAACTACTAAGCTTTGAGGTAATTTGTTATGTAACAATATGTAACTAAAACATTTACTTCAAATTAACTGTCTATATCAGGCAATATTTGATGCATCTGCTTTTGGTATGAAATGCAAAACATTCTCTATTTAAATATCTGATGATTTTCTTTGGCAAAGATTTATAATCTAGGAAGACACTGTCATTTTAAGAATTTGCCTCAGAAATACATATGTAAATAGAAACAATTTATTACTGACTATTTCTTCTCTCCTTAGGATATTAGCCATAATTTGGAAGTTAATTAAGACATAAACACAGATAATATGTAAATGAATCTTTTACATGAGTAAATGGCAGTTTCCAGAAATTGTCATTATGCCTGGATAAGATGAAAACTTATTGGGGTTTAGATAGGATCATCCAGTTAAGATATTATGGTTCTCATAATAAAAAAATCATAATCTTCATCATGTGATGAGGATTTTTGTAAATGGAGCCACTGCTTTAAAACTGCTCAGGTTAGATACTCTCAGCTCCATGGTACTCTACAAGTCCACAGCAGCCTCACCTCCATTAACTCAAGTACCCTTCTCCCCAGTTCTGCAAAATTAGATTTACATGATCTTTGTTTCCCTCTATTTTTTCTACTACCTTTCCCATCTACTACCTTCCCCATCTTAATTTCACTTTTTTTGTTTTTTTTCACTGCCAAGACACTTTTTATTAGATATAAACAATAATGATTTAAATGTGCAAAGAGGACGTTCAGATGTTAACCCAAGGAATATTCACAATTAGAAAAAATAGGATAGTTCTAGTTGCACAAGAGACTACTCTGCTGTCAGAAGCTGAACACATGACTCTCCCTTTGGTCAAGCAAAAAATGAATATTATTTAATATGAAATTAAAACATACTCTCAGAAAGTCACAGTATAATCCAGGCAGTGTTCTTTATGTGAGGCCCCTTATCTTTGGATATGATCTGCTATTACCGGATTTAAGCAGCACGCTGGGTTGACAGGGTCCCCTGCTTCCCGCCAGCCTTCATTTTCTTGAGGTGACTCACCTACTCCAGGAAGCCTTCTAGATTAGCTCCAGTTCCCACAGTCCCTCCCAGCCACTGAACCCTTTAGTTCTTAGGTACCTTGCTCACTCTCCCTGTCAGAATGGGTGCTGATCATTTCCATCTCCCCCAAAAATCAGAGGGTGGCTAAGGGAAGGACTGCACCTTTACTTTCCCTTGTAGCCCCAGGGCCTGGCCCATGTGGGGTGGACTTGACACCCTTGTTCATCATAATGCTCCCCTTCTATTATAAGGAATCTCTGATTTTCAAAACACTTTGGCAGATGCTCTAGCACTTGATCCTCACCCTTTCCAGTGAGAAAGGCAGGACATGGATTAGCACCCTCATTTTATGGGCAGAGAAACTGAGGTTCAAAGAGGTCAAGTAACTTGCCCAAGGTCAGTTAGCGGTGGGACTGTTAAGAAACCCACAGCC
Organism: Pteronotus mesoamericanus; assembly: GCF_021234165.1. Classification (NCBI taxonomy): domain Eukaryota; kingdom Metazoa; phylum Chordata; class Mammalia; order Chiroptera; family Mormoopidae; genus Pteronotus; species Pteronotus mesoamericanus. Next base: position 26,144,903 of record NW_026555105.1, on the reverse strand, counting down.
TGTCTGCAATTCACATTTTACAACAGGGAAACTGAAGCAGAGAACAATGGAAACAGAATTAAATAGAAACTGGGTCCAGAAGCTTAGGCACAAAAACCTAAGCTTCTAGGCATTTTCTTCCAAAACTTAATGACTAAACCACCTTCTTGGCCTCCACACGGTAGACACATATTTAGGGGACACTGGGCTTTCAGAGGATGCTCAGAAGTCCCCAGGTTATTCCTAGGGGGACTGCCAGGTGACTGCCTGGGTTAGAGCTCCCTTCCATGCTCTGGGGATCCCCAATGTGCCCTTGTGGCTCTGCCTAGAGGATAGGCCACTGGTGCTGCTACAGGTGACATGAGGCAGAAAGATGGACTAGATGGGACACCCCTGTCCACCTCTCTCCTCCTTTGCATACCAGGCTGAGTATATGGCTATGCCTTTGGCTGCCAGGATCAGTAATGGGGTTTGTTAGGATCCACACTTGCAGTGAGGCTGCTCGCTCCCCTCTCATACTTCTCATGTGAAAAGCACCAACTGAGTGCGAGGTGCTGACAATGATTTCTATAGTGTTTTGCTTCAATTTATTCCACACTTTCACATTTATTAGCTCACTGATTTCTGTCAAACAAACAGATAAGTTTTACTGTGGAATAGAACTTTGCTTATGTCCAGAATTCTGTTTTATTGAGCTGTTTAATCCACTTGTCTAAAGCATTTTGATATCTTCAATAAATAAAGTGGTTCACTATTCATTTGACTTGAAGAAGTCGTTCCCAAGACGTTAAGCTTCAACTGTCCTTTGGCCTCAGTTTTCACCTATGATTTCTCAGTATATATTCAACATTCACAGGCTACATCAGCTAAGTGACCTGGAGCTATCCTTCCTCTCTGTTCACACCCTTTCACTTGTTAGATTTGAGGTGATGAGGAGTTAGAAGAATCAAGCCAACAACAGGAAGTGTGATCCTATGATCTAAAGTCATAAATCTCGAAAGCCTCATATAAGTCTTGCTTTTAAAAGAACCAGGGTGCATCTTCTCTGGAGTGTTTTGCAGTAAATTGTTGTTTTTCAACCCTATGGCTCAGATAGAGATGCTGTTCACACAGGAGGGTCCAGCCTGAGAAATAACTATAAGCACATAGGGCTGTAACTCTAACCTTCTTTCCCTTTCCCTCACTTGCATCTCACATGCTGTTCCTCCCCATGACAGCCACTGCAGAGTATGTGCCTATATATTCCAAATTGTAAAAATGCTTTGCCTTGACTTTGAAACATAAATGCCCATGAATTTGAAAAGAAGGAAAGAAAGAAGCAGGAAGGAAGGGGGAAGAAGGGAAGAAAGAAGGGAGGTTGGGAGGTGGGGAGGGAAGGAAGGAGGAAAAGAGGGGAGGAAGGAAGGAAGGAAGGAAGGGAGGGAGGGAGGGAGGGAGGGAAGGAGGGAAGGAAGAGAGGAAGAAAAAGGAAGAGAAAGAAAAGAGAAAATAAAAAGGGATTCTGATGAGCATCCATTTTTTTCCCTGGATGGGAAATATTTAATCATTTTCCCAAATTTCTCCAAAATAGGAATGATAACAGGATGTTTATACCAGAGACAATATTGGACTGAAATCTCAGTTCCCTCTGGGAGCTAATAAAAGTAAAGATTTGAATTTAAGTATCACTTTCTCCTAGAAGCACATGGACAAGGAAATGGGGGTCAAAAGGGCAGCGACAGTGTTGTAAGCACTTTATCTGAAACATAAACATCACTTCAGTGCATTTTGGACCAAATTACCTCTCTCAGATCTGGGATGTTAGCATTCTTTCCCTACTTAAGCATGCCAATTTTACTGTGGCTTTGAGGAGAGTTGGTCAGGGGGTTTGGTTGGGCACTTGAGAAAAGGATCTTACCTCATGGACTAATATAACTCAAGCAATTAAAAGGCATCCCACTGAGGAGAACCTCATAAAACCCCACATCCCTGGAACAGAGTCCTCTCCATAAATATTACAGGTGAATGAAGCATGTATTACTCCATTCTGGAAGATAATGCAGTCACCTTTAACTTGTAAAAAGACACAGTCCATGGGTCCAGAAACATGACACGGTCAGTAGATTCAGAAATATGGAGCTTGAATAACTGATATTCTCCACAATATAAAATTCTCCAGGAATGCTTTATGGACAAAAATAAATAAATAATATCTATAATTTCAACACAAGTAAAAATAAATAAATAATATCTATAATTTCAACACAAGATTTAGATCTCAGTTTTTCACTGGATTTTGCTGTGTTCAAATCTGCCATAAAACACTGTAATAAAACTGTAACTCTCTGGTTACACAGACCTTTTCCTTTTAAAATGAAGTTGACATACTGTTACCCACAATAGCAAAAAGGTGAAAGCAACCCAGTGCCCATAGACAGATGAATGGATAAACTAAATGTGGTTTATACACACAGTGGAACATTATTCAGCCTTTAAAAAGGAAAGAAATTATGATTCATGTTATATCATGGATGAACCTTAAGGGCATTATACTAAGTAAAATAAGCCAGTCACTAATAGACAAATATACTGTATCATCCCAATTATATGAGATGTCTATGGTCATCAAATTTCTAGAGTGGAAAGTGGAAAGTAGATTGCCAGGGAGTGGGGGTAGGGAGAAACAGCGAGGTGGTGTTTAATGGGAACAGAGTTTCAGTTTTGTAAAATGAAAGAGCTCTGCTGGAAATGGATGGTGGTGACAGTAGCGTAACAATGTGAATGCTCTTAATACCACTGAATGCTACACTTAGAAACGGTTAAGATGGTGCCCTGGTCAGTGTGGCTCAGCTGGTTGGAGCATCTTCCCATAACCGAAAGGTTGTGGGTTCAATTCCCAGTCAGAGCCCATACCTCGGTTGCAGATGGTCTGTTTCAATCCCCAGATGGGTGCATACAGGAGACAACCAATCAATGTTTCTCTCTCTCCCTTCCTCTTTCTCTAAAAGCAATGAAAAAATGTCCTCAGGTGAGGATAAAATATTTTTTAAATGGTTGAGATAGTAAATTTTATGGTATATAAGTTTTACCACAATAAAAAAAATAAAAAAAACTTTAAAAGTGAATTGACTATGAAATTACATCTTTTATATTTGTTTTGGGATATTTTAACTCTCCCGACTCCAGAAAAGCTGTCTTGCTATTAACTTGAGAAATAGCCCATTATAACAGTCCAAGCCCTTATACTTTTCCTTTTAGAATGTCCTTGACTGGGGAGGCAGTTAGTAGCTATTACAGATTAAAGAGGAGTAATTTAAAATGTTTGCAATTGTTCTTTTTACGTTGCATTAGCAGATGCTTTCAGCACAGCCTTACCTTTGGGACTGGCACGTGTATCTGTGTATCCAGAAGAATTATCTGTGAGCTAACCCTACAGCTTTACTAATGAACAAAGAGACAAGCAGTGCTTTAAAATCCAGACTTTACAAAGCTGTAAATTGGTTGGGAGTGTTGCTTCCAACAGTATTAGCCAAAAAGTTGCTCAGCCAGTCTGCGTCTTTGCTCATTTTGTCTGTTTCTCACCCATTCTAGAAATGCTTCCTGCTGGAACTCTTCCTCTTGGATTAGTAGCTTTGGTTAACCAGACATTTTACTTGCTATAAAATATGGATGTTCTAGGAAAGATGACAGCAAGCAAGTAAATGAGGATTTGGCTAAGGGAGAGTAAAAATTCCCAAGAATAAAAACACAGATTAAAACTAAAAATGTGCTCCGCTTTACATTAGTAAGGACGAGAGAGTTTAAGTTTTTCAAATAGCGTAGCTTCCATTGGCTTTGTGTTGTCCATAAGAAATCTTCCCATCTTCATTTCATTTATTTCTGCCTATGCTATCTAAAGACATTAGTTTGGTATGTCATATTTATACTGCCTTAACAATGAAGGGCTTGAGAAAGTAATAAATAAATGCAGCTCATCTCCATTATGATTTGACTTTATGTAAAGGCCCACCTACATGTTGCATGCTTGCAGAGATTTGACAGGAATTCTATGTTTAGGCTGGAGCAAAATTTAGACCTTTGCTCTCAGACTGACATCAGCTCTTTTCTCCTGTTTCCATTAGTCTAAAACCTTTTTGCCCTCAGCAGAACTGCATAGTATCTCCTCTGTGGTTCCATTCTCTACCTGGAGTGAATAACTCAGCTGCTTAGTGTAGAATTGCCTACTGTTCTTTCTACCCAAGAGCAACAGAAATGTGAGACTTGGAGCTAGAGTAGATGGGATGATGTCACACAGAGGATAGTAACTTCTGGAATTCATCATCCTAGTTAAAAATAACAACAGCAAAGTGTGCCCTGAGTTTTGGTCATCATAAAACACAGAAGCAGTCTATGACTCAACAATGTGCTGGCTCTCTCAATCATGGGGGGGAACCAAGGTCCCTAGAGTAGTTTCCAGCTTAATGAAGGAGACAAGACAAATACCTATGATAAAGACACAAGAATCCTTCTAAAAGAAAACAAGTTTAAATCAACATACTTAAGTAAATGCAGAGGGTTTGTAGAGCCACACAATGTATAGTATGAAAAGGAGAGTAAAGAGAATAATTTTAGACTTTTCATGTTTTGGTCAGTCTTCCTTCCCTTTACATGTCTCTTACTTGATAAAGTTCATTTATTTGCATAGTCCAGTAGTAGACAATGAAAATGCACTTGAGAGAATGGATGGTGAATGAAAAGTAGGAAAGCAAAGATACTGGTTGGTTATAAGACAAATGAAATACCCTGCTGTAATAAATTCATTTATACAATTTTCTCAAAATCTAAACATCTTTGTGATCAGTTAACAAATATGTAGACTCAATTCTTATGATAAAAATTAAATAGAGATAAATGCCCCTATCTGAAATTGAAAAAAAAACTGATTCCTTAAAATTCTCGATCTCTAAAACAATTTTTTAACTTTTTTCTATGACATTTAAGTAGCCAGAAACATTTAAAAGCCAATATTATAGCTATCCTTGAGTAGCTGACTCCTGTTCCTTAGTCCTTAATTGTTTAACTCTCTCTTAATTATTTTTCCTTGCTTTAACTAGCTTGCATGAAAGTCTTTTTCTAATGTTGTTCTAAGACTAAGCCGTTGTGTACATTTATCAACAAATAGCTAAAGTAGGTAATGCAAATAGCCAGGAAAATAGAGAAAAGAAGCTGGCAAGGACCAATACAAAGTATGTAATTTGTTTGTATAAATACACGTTCTTTACCATAAATGACTGGAGCTATACGGATCAGTCTGCCGATCTCACTGTTGCCCAAAATTCTACTGATGACAAGTGAATATAACCAGACAACTCTAAGCCCATAGATATAAACATCAGCTTTCAAGGCATCAATTGGTTCATCAGGGAACATAAGAGAGACAATATATCTCTAAGGAAGAAAAGCTTTATTCATTAAAATTCAATAAACATCAAAATGGTAATTCCTAATGGTAGCGTACAAAGACATACTTAGATAAACACATCCATCCATATGCCACTCCCCCCACACACACACACTAAGAAGATAGTCCCTTATATAAAATAAACACTGAAGCAAGACTTTCTCAAATCTTGGGGAAAATTTAATCTGCCAAAAACCTATCTTTTACTTAGATAAAGAAAGACAAGTCACCCTTTTTTGTGAATAAGTTCCAATACGAGCTACCACATAGACAAATCTTAAAAACATGCTAAATGAAGGAGGTCAGAAAAGATCATGTATTATATTATTCTTTTTATATGAAATGCCCAGAATGGGAAAATCCACAGAGACAGAAAGCAGACTAGTATTAACCAGGGCTGGGGTGAGAGGGAATAAATAGTGATTGCTAAAGGGTACCTGGTATCTTATGGGGGTGATTAAAGAGTCCTAAAATTAATTGTGGTAATGTTTGCACAACTGGTATGCTAAATACACTAAAGATCACTGTATTAAATGCTTTGCATGGATGGATTTTATGGTGTATGAATTATATCTCAATGAAGTCATTGAAGTAAAGCTTGTTTACTAACAAAACTAGTTAATCTACTGCTTGGGTTTTCTTTTTCTTTTCAGTATTACAGATACCCAAACTTTCTCATAAATTAGGAAGCTGAGGGCATTAGAAAAAGGAGGCAAGAAGCAAGGAAAATATGACCAGCAACACTGAAAGGAAAAGAAATAAGGAAAGAGGGAAGGGGGGGGGGGGGAGGGGGGGGTAGGATTAGAAGGACTCTAACAAAGGGGAAGAGCTGAGGGGGGAGGTGGGGGGGGAGGGGGGGGAGGGAATGTATTTAAAAGTAATATTATTATGAAAAAAAAAAAGGAGGCAAGAACCACTTAAATACACAAGCTGAAATTTAGCAAATATCCTCATTCCTAATACATTAAACTTAAAGTACATTCTTTATAACTGTGAAATTCTTCTTCATACCTCTTTCTTAGGTACCACTATAATGTCTTTGAACTCAAGCTGTAAGAATAAGAATCCCTAGAGACAATTTTTAAAAAATTACCTCAACATCATATCTAGAGGTGTTTTTCTTCTCTCCTTAATACTGAGATTTTGAATCAGTAATGTCAGTTCAAGGTTTGCTTGTCCCTTTTCTCTGATCTGGAATTAGAAATAAAAAGATGGCAGCTGTAGCGAGACCCTCTGAAATTATATTATAATACATCATCAGATGGTTTTTTTTTAAATGGAAACATTTCATGAAAATATAATTTACCTGTCTTAATAATGTGAACAGAAATCAAAGCAAAGAAGACTTTAATTTATAACAAAAGCCCCCATTTCCATTTCGGAGCATGTGGCTGTGCTTTGCAAAGTTACAATTCCTACTTTATGAAAAAGGAAGGAATATGGGGAAAAGGCACCTACAAAATACTGTGGGGAAAACCCATGTTATAAAAATGTCAGCTTCTCTGTGATCTAGAGGAATACATGTGATGATATTCATTAAGGTCACACATTAGGAAAAAACCCCTATATTTTGGCCATAAAGCACAACAAAATTTACTATATAGTGAAATTCATTATACACTCACACCATTCTAATTCTAGTTAATAAATTATCAAAATATCTTCATGATGTTTTGTGAAAATTCCTGCAGTATAGAAGACATACAATATAAATGTCAATATCAAGTCATATTGTCTTTTATTAACGATGATACAACATCTTACTGAGGGAAATAGCACAGTGGATTCTTAGGGTAATACTGGAGATTTCTCTGACAGATTTTAAAATCGTATTAACACATTTTGTTCCACAAAACTGAAGTGTCTTCCTTGTAACTCTATTCTCCTTCCTTTAAGGTGAGATCTCATACAACCATCTAAGGGCCTTTCTCTCCCTTCCTATTCAGTGGCTTTCTCCATAGTCCATCAACTTAGGCAGTTTTATATAAGTTGGTGCTTCCCAAAACTTAAAGTGCACACGAATCGCTGGGGATCTTGTTAAATAAAGTGTGGATTACAATGCAGTAGGTTTGGAGAATGGCCTGAGAATCTGCATTTCATATGTGCTTTGTGGTGTGGCCGATGCTGGGAGCCCACAATCCACACTTTGGGTAAGAAGGGTTCAAGCCATATTTTTATGCTAATTTCTTTCAACTCTTCCTTGTGTATCAGTATCTCCAACTAAGAGTCTCTTGAATACAGGAACAATTTCATCTCCATTTTCTACTTGCCTCTATCTCCTAGCATAATGACCATTAACACTGTCAACATAAAATAGGTATTTGTCAGTTGACTCAGCTCGAAACAGGGCAATATTTAACCATTAATCACAGCAACCTGGGCCATTCACAGGTAAATATGTGGCAACTAGAGGACCGTTTTCACTTATTGTCTCAATAACATAATCATCATTGTGTCAAATGTGCTGACTGACTAGTAAGTCTCTGTGAAGTGATGTCTTGGAGGCAAATAAATTGAGTCAAGCAAAAAGACAGACTGAGATGGAAAGAAACAGCTGTCCTGCTGTTAACACTTAGAAATTCTGGGCAACGTAGCCAAGCTTGAAAGAAATCAAAGGCCATTTTCCTTTACCCAGAATGAAGAAGGCACCAGGGAAGTAAATAAGAGCTGATGCTGTGGCAATGCATTTGGGTTTTTGAGTACAGTTAGGGGCCCTGTGAGTGGTAGCAAGGGTTCTTACGCAAACCCAGTGACAGGATAAGTGGTCCCTGGCAGAAAAAGGGTGCCACTGCCAAGCTCCTTTTTCAAGGAATTGCCTGGCTGTGAGGAATGTCATCAGCTACCAGCCTTCAGATGTTAACCCCATCAGGTTCCCCTGAGCTTTATAGCCTAGGAGGAGGCTCAGCCAATGAATTAAACCAACCTGTGTTTCGAGGGCCTGGCCATTTCTATACAACATTGGAGTGCTCTAATGGGCCATCTTTGTCCTGGAGCCCCCTTAGTCTAGGGTCATTTCTAGAATTCACTTCTTCAATTCTTCAGACTTAATTCACTCTATCAAACTCTTCTCTGTATTCATATGTAGGAACACCAAGTCAGGAATTTAACATCACAACTCATGCACAACCCATAAAACTACTCAGGTTGAAACAAAAATAAAATTAAAAAAAATACACACACATACAGAAATCCCCCCACCCTCCACAACCCATGGCAGATAGAAATTCCACAATAAAAGCAAACTGCTAAAGGCAATAGCACATTAAATATTCCAAACCACATGGAAAATCATATGCCCAAGAGAAAAAGCAAGAGATGCAACAAGCACAAGAAATAGCATGACCAAGAATAGAAAAATTAAAGCCTTCTGAAATTTTTTATATTACAATAAAAAAAAACCCCAGAAAACATTATGAGAAAGAAACCTAGAACAATACAGAGGAAAAACAGTCATATTAAAAAGCTTGCCAAATAAATATTAAGAATGTAAAGAGTTAAATTATAATATTAAGAAAAGTGAAATCATGACTCATGCAAATATGAAAATAAACATATGCATTTTACTTATTTAATTCATAAGAAGGACAGATCTTAAAACTACTTTAAAAAAGAGTGCTAAGGACAGATGCAGTTAAAGATTGGAAATATTAAAATAAACATGTTAAAAGGTGCAAAACATGTAGGAAGAAAAGAAAAATGGAAGAAGAAAAGAAGAAAGAAAAGGAAGAAGAGACGGAGGAAGGGAGGGATTGAGTGAAGGAGGAAAACCATAAGAATTGCAAAAGAAGAGTCCAAATTGTCATTATTCACAGCTTAACTATTCATCTAAATAAAAAATTCAGGAGATTCCTTAGAAAAATTGTACAATTAATTGGAGAGGTCAGTAAATATAAATAAGAATAAATCTAATAAAATGTGAAAGAATTTTGAAAATTTTTGCACACAGGAAAATATAAAATTTAATCAAAGTACATAAAAAGGCCCAATACATGCAACTTTATACTATATTTATTTCCCACAGTAATCTGCAAATTCAATTCATTTTCAAGCAAACTCACAGAATACGTTCCCTGCCTCCTGCCCTAAAACACACACAACTAATTCTGACCAAGAAGACTTAAGGGGGTACCTGCTGATGCCTTTTTAAAATCACTTTCTTCATAAAATAGATGGATGCAGATGGCATTCCCATGTCCTTTCTTTGTGCCTTGAATACAGACATTTTGTCTGGATGTGTGTCAGCGACCTTGTATCCATGAAGTAGTATTTGTGAGAATGAAAATTCAATAGCTCAGGGATCATGGGTTTTAAATAAAGATTAAAACAACATGGATTCTTGATACTGTTTTGACCCATTATCCATCATGGGCTCCTTAGCTCACAAAATGAAATATCTTTTTATTTAGGCAACATTATATAAGCATTTCAGTTATGTATACCTAAGTGAAAGGTAACCTGATATGAACAGAAAACTCACAATGAAGAAGGAAACCACACATGTGAAAATATGCACAACTATATATTCACTTATGTTTAAATGTTTGTAAAATATAATAAGATAAAGCTGACAGTTGACAGAGCACGGGGGCACAAAGGTCTTGGCTATACAGAAGAATGAGGGGACTTTCTAGAGTGAGAAAAATGGTCTCTATCTTGATTGTGGTTGTTGTTAAACAATTGCATGCATTTGTCAACATTCATAAAACTTTACACTCAAAAAGGTGAATTTTACTATATGCAAATAATACCTCAAAAATATATATAAAAGTAAGATACCACGTAATATCTATAGTATGAGCAATGATTAAGGAGACTAACAATCTCAAAATTTAGAGAGGATCTGGGACACATAATGAGCCTCATACTCTGCTGGGCGGCATTATAAACAATCTAGAGAACAATTTGAAAATATTGAGGTTAGTCAGTAAGATTATCTATGACTCAAAAATTTCCCTGCAAAGGTACAGTCTAGAAAACCTGTTCACAAGAAAATAAGTACACAAGTGTTCATTACAAGTGCTAATAGAAAATTTGAAAACAAGATAAATGTCCATCAATGTGGAAAAGATAAATTACTGCTCATCGAATGGAACATTAAACATCAGTTAAATTACATGAACTAGGTCTGTCTGCATCAGGTTGGCTAAAATTTTAAACATATTATTGTTGAGTTATAAAAATTAAGTGGGAGATGGTTATATAGTTTACCATATTATTTACATACACTTAACCCCCCCCAACACTATATAGATTTTTAAAACCCAATTAGGTAATACACACAAATCTCGAAGAGAGTGGTTAACTCACAAAAGGAGAGAAGCAAGTAAAGTTAAGGAGCAGCACATCTGCAGCCCCACCCCTGTGTAACACTATTTCTGTTAAAAATATATCTGCAACAAATTCAGTTAAACATTATTCCTTATGACATCTGTGCATGGCTGCATGCACTGGAAATTTTACATTATTCTCTACATTTTTCTTCTTTTTGTTTTTTAAAAGAGTATTTTACTTTATGTATATAAATTTAGTATATATCTATTTATATTTATATATTTTTATACACTTTTATATATCTATATTCATATATATTTAGTATATATAAAGTATGCTATTACAGTTGTCCCATTTTCCCCCCTTTTATTCCCCTCTGCCCTCCATCCCACCTCCTCCCAGTGTGCACCCCCAGCCTTAGTTCATGTCCATGGATCGTACACATAAGTTCTTTGGCTTCTCCATTTTCTATGCTGTTCTTAACCTCCCCCTGTCTTTTTGTACCTACCAATTATGCTTCTTAATCCCTGTACCTTTTTTCTATATGTATGAAATATGTCATGGAAGGAGAGAAGGAAAAGGAAAAAATGAAAGAAAGGAACAGAAAAGAAAAAGAAAAGAAAGAAAGAAAGAAAAAGAAAAGAAATGGAGAGAGAGAGAGAAGGTAGTGTCACATTTTAGAAAATGAATCTGACACCAGTTGACTCATCCAAAGTGTTGGTCATCAGCTCTTGCAGCTTTTCCTCAGTAAAACACATCTGAAGGGTGTGTGTGTGAGTGTGTGTGTGTGTGTGTGTGTGTGTGTGTGTGTGTGTGTGTGTGTGTAGTGAGAGAGAGAGGATGCAAGCTGAATTACAAAGAGATGAACATAAATGCAATGATCAAAGAGGAAAACACATTAATATGTTAAATCTCAACCCTTTGGTTTTCAAAGGTCTTTAGAAACCACTAGGTAATCACTTCAAGGATCCTTAAGGAAAAGAAGTCCCATCTTTCTCATTTTAGAAATGGAGTAAAGAAGTTAAAGACAGGAGCATTTTGTTTAGGTTTGCTCCTGGGATAAAGCTCCTTTTTTATGTTTTTTGAGACTTAAATTCAACTGACTTTGAAATGGTTTCATTTTATTTGACTTTTCTTTAATATAAAAGAATAACTGATTGGCATTATTTAAATCCCTCCTTTATTTTTTTTCCACAATTTTTTTGGGAGTTTTCCAGCGCTTTCAGAAGGAAGCCTATTATAGCCTTCTAACTATACAACATTTTCATTTGATGTACCATATCCTGGGATAGATATTATCACTTACCAAAGAACTAAGATACTGTTAAATATTTATTCTTCCTACCATAAAAAAACAATCCCCATAAAGCTCTGTTTCTGTTATGTCATTGTTCATCTTCAGGATAATTGGATACTTAATGGAGGAATTAAAAATCGTTGGCTGCAACATCAAGTTGAACTGATAGTTTTCTACCAGGAAGTGTCAATCTTGTAATGTGCCATTTGTCTATATTGTCTCTTCATTGAATTAAGTTATAATTAAAAATAGAATTTGGACTTGAGAGAAACTAAACTCCCACTATTTTTAATAATAGAGAGAATCTAGTTTCACAGAGTTTATATACACATGAGATGTAATGAATACATATTTTAGGTAAAAATATATTAGAAATGTTTTGTTATCTCATTGAGCCACTGCTTATATTCTATGCCCTAAAATTGTCTTGGGATAAAAAAACCATCTTTTTTCAATTAAACTTGACTCAGCAGGATGTTTGAAAGCCACATGTTGGAACAAACAGTTGGGGCAATTAAAGATTTAGGCCTTGATGGCTTGGTCTGGGAATTCAACTGGCTGTTAAATAATCATCTAATTGAGACTGTGGAGAGGACATTGGGAAGTCAAGCAGGAATAACTCTCTTGCATCTGGAACTGAGATGAATTATGTGCTCATAAATTATGAGGCTGATATCAAGTTACTCATTATGCTACACAAAGAATCAGAAAACAGAGCAAGCAGTATAGCTAGTTAAGAGAATCCATAAAATTAAAGCTCATCTGTTTGAAAATCAACTTCAACTAGACAGAAAATACCTATCATTATAAGTACAGTAGGTAAATTATGATTTGAGTGGAATGTATTTGTGTATATAGTCTTAGCTGATATAATGTCTTTTCCTAAATTTTCACAAATTAGGCTCTCTAAACAAGACTGATTAGGTTTATTCTCTATCATTATCTCTCTGGCTCAACGAAATGATATAATTTTTTTTTTAATGTGTCAGGATGAAGCAGGGTGGCAAAAGACCACTTTTGCAGGGAGATAGCGCCTCAACGGGGTAAACGACTGAAGGTTACCTTGGCCTGAAGATTTAGGACATAAAAGTTATAAAGAGTGAGAAAAATAAAATTCTGTCTTGCCTTTCATTTTAGAATGGCCCTTGATACCCTTGTGACTTTATTTCTTTGGAAACTCCCAGTTTAAAAGAGAAAACATTTGATTGACTTCCTTTTACCATGGGCCTGTACTTCCGCCCATGTTCTGAGGAGCTTCATATATCTTATACTTAGACCTGATTGGGTCTGATTCATGTAACAACATCAGTTGTTCCAGATATTTTACAGAAATTAATGTCAGCATTTCTCACAGGATTGGAATTTCCCACCAGCTTCTAATTACTGACAAAGGAAATTCAGAGTGGGGAAAATATTCCCTTTCAAGGGTGAATTTCCAAGAGTCTTAAGCTAGCTACATTCATAACCAGCCTTCCTAAGCCAACACAAAGGTAATCCAGAAAAATACAAGAATGTATAAATTATATGTATACACATGCACACATATACGTACACATTTGAAAATAGGAGTAAGTGACATTATGAATCACTGGGGATATTTTATTATAATAAGAAAAAATCTGTATTCTAAATTAATAATCAAGAAGAGAGTTGCAGAAGATTTATATAATATCTATAGCATCTATTACTATATCTTAACACAAGGCTTAGAAGAAAGTGGCCCTAATTAGCATACACTAACTGAATGAAAAAATAAATGGATAAACATGGGAATTTCTATCTCCAACTCCTGGCATGGCACTTATCTCTACCTCCAACATGTTCCAAAACAGCATAAGTTCTGAAAAATTAGTAGTAATACTCATCAGAGTGGCCTGCCTGCTTCAGGACTATCCTCAACCAATCCCATTGTTACCTACCTACAATGACCTCCCAGTGCACTTAAATTCAAATTCAGACTCTTTATCCTGACTATCAGGCTCTGCATTACTTTATACCTTTCTGTTCCTTCAAGCATGTCTCCTGCCACTTTCCCCTTTGGTCTCCGTACCCAAGCTCATTAGATTTACTCTGCTTCATAGAATATGCCAAGTTCTTTCAACCCTCAACGCCTTTGTCCTTGATCTTTTTGCTTGGAATCCTCATTGGAGTCCTCAATGAATGGACTATCATTTAGAATGTAGCCAATAATCAGTAACTCAGCGAAAAGATATGCAGACACCCACAAAACAGTTACTATCCCTAATACGAGGAGGCAAGGGGAGAAAGTGATGACATCAGAGTCTATAGAAATTTGAAGCTATATTCATAGGAAGATACATTGCTGCTAGAGCCTCTGAACTAAGATAAAGAAGATAAATGAGAAGAAATTCCCCAACTTCTTTCTTCTATCCTTCTACTCTTATTAGATTCTCACTGGTTGAATTAATAGGAAGCCAGACAGGAGAAAACCCAAGTGATGAAGATTCTAAGAGTCAACACCACAGGGTACAAAGCAGGAAAAAGTAGAATGGGAAAGAAATGTAGGAGAGTAAATAGAAAATAATTAGCAATGAAAGGCCATTAAAAAGCACTCAGCTCCTTCACTCAGGAACATATCTTACTCTGCTTGTGTGAAGTTTAGCAATCCTTGCAGGTAAGGCAAAATTCCTCTGCATACTTTTTATGAATTGCTTAAATTTTAAGTTTAAACTAGAACATGCATTTAAACATAGTACCAAAACCATTCTATTCAATCCCAGGAAAATTAAACTCTTTAAAAAATGCCTTAACTTCAACATATTAAAAATTGGATTGCATGTTTATATAGAAGCAGTATTATCACCTAGTGCTACTCTCAAGACCAAGAGTTTGGTGCCAAATTAGTAACAGAAATGTTAACAAATGTTATTTACTCTATGGTTTAATCAACTATAATGTTCTAACACATGGAATAGTTTTCTAAAATATGCACATTTCAAATACTTAGGATACTTTATTGAGATATGTAGTAGAAGATTTTAAAGTTCTATTTGTCTTTGTGAAAAGTCTTAAAGTTAATGGAGAGATGTCCCAGAGGATATATGGAGGAGGGGTGACTTTGAGAACTATACATGGTGAATGCAGGAGGGAGAAGTTTTCTGGAGATTAGCAGACTGTCATCTGTACTTCATGACTACATTATTATATGGGACTTAATCTCTGATCCAGAGACAAAAAAATCCAAGCAGACAGAAAGCTAGGGGACAGGGAACCCAAGGGGAAATGGTGGCAAAGGGACCAAGAAGCCAATGAGTGCTTTAGACAAACCAAGGAATGAGTGAAAGAAATCAGGATTTAGGTCCTACCAAGGAGGAAGAGACCTGATATCGCCACAGACTTTCAGGTGATGATCACAGGATTAAAACCTAGTAGCTAATCCTGATTATAAATTTTAAAAAACAAAAACAAAAACTGTTACAAAGATTAAGCCAAGGGTAACTCCACCCAATCTCAGCCTGGATTAAATTTAACCACTTCTATCCAAATTGCTTGTCAGAGGCAAATGCAACTTTTGTCTAGAGGAAACTAATATCACCTCACCTTATTTATATACTTTTTTCATTTATAAATTCCTGAAATACTTTGTATAGCATGAGACAAGAACTATTTTGTACACCATAAAACAAGACCAAATTATTAAACACCAAGAGAAAACAATAGATATGAAAAAAAAATCTGGTCGTGGTTGGGTAACTTAGGTAGACATAGCATCACCCGATATGCCAAGGTTACAGGTTTGATCCCAAGTCAAGGCACATCCAAGAATTAACCAGTGAATGCATCAATAAGTGGAACAACAAATAGATCTCTCTCGCTCAAATCAGTAAATAAAAATTAAAAAGTTATTAAAAATCCACAAGAGTTCTCAATACTGAAGTTAATATTTTTAAGACAATAGAATACAAAATTAAGTATTTGCACAAATATGTAGGGTTTACCAAAAGTTAAATGAAAATTTTAGAGCTGAAGAGTATGCTAACTTAAGAAGATAATTCTATTCAATAGATGCAATTAATAGAAAAACATAGGTGAAGACAAACATAGAAAATTATGAAAGGAAAATAAGCAATAAAAAAATACCCACACTGAAGCATAGAGAAAAAGGAGACTAAAAATATACCAAAGAACATAATAGATATATAGGACTTAGTAAAAAATCATGTAGTTGAAGTCTTAGAGTGCAGAAAAGACTAATGAAGACGCATTATATACACATATACTGACTAGGATTTTTCCTAAATAACGAAAGGCATCAAGCCAAAGATTCAAGAAGAGCTATGAACTCTAAAGATGATAAATACACAAAGAAAAACATTACGAGATATATAATATTAAAATTGGTATACAACGAAGGACAAAGAGGAAACTAAATTGAGTCAGATAAAATAATGAATTAAATGTAATAGCATGACAACTTCAGAGTGAGCAAACAAAATAATTGCTAACCTAGAATTCTATTCTATAAGTATTCTTTAAAAAATTCGTCAAAATGAAAATATTTCTGACATAGTCAGATATTTTTCATCAGCAACATATCTACACTAAGTATTAAACACCAATGTTAGAAGGAATTCTATAGGAAGGAGGAAAATTATCTTAGATGAAAACATAAAGATCAACACCCTGACTGGAGTGGCTCAGTGTGTTGAGCATCCTCCCACAAACTGAAAGGTCCCTGGTTGGATTCCTGGTCAAGGCACATGCCCAGGTTGCGGTCCAAACCCCTGGTTGGGGGTGTGCAAGAGGCAACCAATCAATATTTCTCTTGCACATCAATGCTTCTCTCTTTCTCTTTTTCCTACCCCTCCCCTAGCTCTAAAAATAAATAAAATCTTCATATAAAAAACCCATAAAAATTCATTGAAAGGCAAGAAAAATGGCAAACATGTGGGTAGGCATAAATGAATATTGATTATATGAATAAAAATAATGATATCTTCTGGCATGTGAAATATATAATTTAAATATTTGAAAAAATAGCAAAAATATGGGAAGAAAAGTAACTAAAGTTCAAGTGTTCTAAGGTCATTCCATAACTGATAAGTAGCAAAGAAATAAATTCTAAGAGACTCTAATAAATCAAAAATGCCTTTAGTTATCTTAACAATATATACCTAATGTAAAAAGGTGAAAATAAATTAATAAATGAACTTGATTTTTGAAAAGGAGGCAAAAAAGCAGAGATAAAAGGCCACAGACTATTAAATAGGTAAACTAAACACATGATAAATAATAAAATAGGTATAAACCAAATATATCAATAATTCCATTCAATATAAATGGATTAAATAGTCCAAAAATAAACAAAATGGTTAAAAACAATAGCAAGAAAAATCACAGTATATGTTGTTTACAAGAAGCACATTTTAAATATAAGAATAGAGAAGGCTTAGGAGAGAATGTAAAGAAAATGCATATCCTAAAAACTAAAAGAAAGGTAACAATTATACTAATAGACAAACTACTCTTTAGGTAAAAAGTGGTGCTGGAGATTAAGGATGTTTTATATGTTAGAAGAGTTTATGCCCTGACTGGTTTGGCTCAGTGGATTGAGTGTCGGCACTCAAATCCAAGAGAGTTTGATAATTCAGGATAGTAAACTAATCAAGAGAGTTTAAAATCAAGAGAGTTTGATAATTCAGGATAGTAAACTAATTCTTAATGTGCAATGCATCTAAGCCTGAAAATACAAGACAAAAAATTATAGGACTAAAAGGAGAAAGAGACAAAGACAAACCAGTGAGAAATTTAATGCTACTCTTAGTAACTGATACAAAAGCAAACAAAAACATAGAATAATCACCATGATTAATAAAGTTAACCTAACTGGCATATAGAGAACAATGCACTCAAAGTTTATAAAACATAATTTTTTTTCTCATTTTTAAAAAATGCACATGGAAACCTTAGCCCGTAAGTGAATTCTCAAGAAATTTCATAGATTAAAATAATACAAATATTATTCTATGACCAAAATGGTATTGTTTGAAATTGACAAATAACAAAAAATGTTTAAAAATATCTAAATATTTGGAAATTAACTAATAAACTTATAAATAACTCCATGGGCTACAGGCCAAATAATTTTTAAAAATCAGTAAATATCTTGAAATGAGGTGTATACAGTTAATATGTTTTCCTGAGATAAGTTTATAAATTTTGCATATATTTCAAGAAGGAAAATGTTTGAAAATCAATTACCTCAGTTCACATTAAGGAATTTAAAATAACAGCTAATTAAACAAATTAGAAAATAGAGTGCAAGAAATAATAAGACAAAAGTTCAAATCAAGGAAACAAATAATTGCATAATAGAAAAAGATCAACAAAGAAAAATGTGTTTATTTGAAAACACTAATAAACTCCTGACAAGAATTATGAGAAAAATGCAAAAATTAGCAACATCAGGAAAAAAGAAGATATCTCTACAGACTACATCATTTAAAGTATTATTCAAATTAATTTTCAAATTTATATGAAATGTACTAATCCCTAGAAAAATAGAACATGCAAAAATACCTCATGCAGTCAAGGAGCTGGTGGCATCAGTCTGTGAACAGCTCAGAAAAGGCAAGCAGAATGCCAACGTTTTGAAATTTCTAATCTCTACAACGAACTTCGTGGTTAGTGGTCTCAGACTGCCTTTTGTCTATACAATATTGTCTTTCATTTATCTCTACTTTAGCACCTACTGTTGCCTCCACCATTCCCTCCACCATTTCCTATTTCCACCTTTTGAAATTCTACATATGCCTAAATTGGAATCAACTATACTGATCTCCTAAGGAGAGTTCAGGTATATTCATAGAAAAATACACACACACACATACACACACACACACACATTATAAACTGATGGTTAATAAATAATAATTCACCACAAGATTTCTTCATATAGCAAGCCCCACTCATCACTCTAAAACATGGTTTTTATTTATGAAAATAAACAAGCTTCTGCAGAACATGATAATTACACAAAGTTAGAGATACCTGCCCAACCAACCAATCTCACCTATAAATAGAAATACTGGCTTTGTGTCTAGCATGCCATTAAGCATTCAAACCTGTTCCAGACTATTTAATTATGTTTACCACAAGCTTCAATGATGAAGCCAAGTTATAGGGGGAAATATGCTATTTTTTAAGAAGACTGATTACTGCATTAAAGTCATTTGAAAAAAATATTAGCATGTTATGTGTGGCTTGGCAAAGTAACTCTTTGAAGATATTTTATGTAATACTCAAGTCAAAATCATTTTAGGTGATTTCCCCTAAGGAAGCAGCAAAAACACATTGCAAAAAAACAGTAAGGTTAGGAGTTCAGCTTTCAAAAGTTCAAAGATTGGCTGCTGCTAATTTGTGTTTATTGGCTTTCTACTACCATGTTACTATCTTCTTGGTTTTCATGGGAATAGTTTAACCTACTCATTAGGCTTTGTAAGTAAAATATTATTTATGTGTATGTATGTGTATATATATATCACTATATATATGAAAGCCAAGACATGGTAGAAAGGGACTGAAATAAAAATGAGGTATAGAAATGCAGAGAAAGAGAGCCAGAGTGAAAGAATGATAACAAAAAAAGAGAAAATACATAATAAATTGTGCATAGATGGGCCATGGCCCATATGTACATATCTTATCCATATCTATACAGATACACATAGTCTACGTATTAGTTTTCTATTGCTGTAATAAGATATTATCATAACCTTAGTGGCTTAAAACCAAATATATATTATTTTATGGTTCTGTAGGTTAGAAGTCTGACGGTGTCACCCGGTCAAAAGCAAGGTGCCTGCAGGCCTGCAATCATTCCTGGCAGCTCTAGGGCAGAATCTGTTTCCATGCTCATTCAAGTCGTTGGCAGAAATGTGTTCTGGAGGTTTTAGGTCTGAAGTCCTTATTTCCTTGCTGGCTGTCAGCTGATGGCTTCTTACAGGCCACTGTACTCTTTTGGCTTCTAGCCCCCTTCATCTTCAAAGGCAGCAATGGCAACTGATTTCTTCACATGCCTCTTCTCTGACTCTCTGGCTTCCTCCTCTTCTGTTTTAAAAGGCCCATGAGATGACATAGGGCCCTCCCAAATACAGTAAGTTCTCACTTAATGAAGTTGTAAGGTTCTGCGACTTTAAGTGAAACAACATACAAAGAAACTAATTTTACCACAGGATAATTGATATAAAAGAGTTAAATTCCTATTGCATCTCTCTTCGATGTTATAACTAAACAACATTGAACAAGAGGTAAAGCAAAGGTAATAAAATATTAAAATTTGAAGAATATAACTGAAGGGGATATAAGAATTCTTTAAAGTTTTCAAGATTTATGTAAGATTAAACTTGTTGCAAAATAAAAAGTAAGAAGACATTAAAGAAGGTGATTGTTATTTTTCACTCTCCAGAATTACAATTTGAAATAAGAAAATACAATTTATGTAATATATTCTGAATTAAAGATAGATCATCTTTT
Organism: Pteronotus mesoamericanus; assembly: GCF_021234165.1. Lineage (NCBI taxonomy): Eukaryota > Metazoa > Chordata > Mammalia > Chiroptera > Mormoopidae > Pteronotus > Pteronotus mesoamericanus. The sequence continues at coordinate 26,124,441 of NW_026555105.1, read as the reverse complement.
AATTAACAAGCAGAGCCTTGTTATTAATGGGAATTGATTGGAAAAAAATTATCAGGAAACTTTCTAACACAACAGATAGTCTCAGAATTTATAAAACGTAACTTAATGGTCAGTGTATAGGAATGCTTTTAAGGGAGGTTGAACAAATGTGGACCCATTTGGAAGCAAAACAAGCTATGGGCTCTGAGCAGAAAGAGAAAGACAGTTAAAACTCTAGAGCTGGAGCCGAAAGCATTGTTTAACAACCAACAGTCACTTTTGAGTTTACAAATAAGGAAAGCAGGAAATGTCAATTAAAACAAAATGTAGGAGAGGAGCCAGGCAAATGAGACTTCTCCCATCTAAATACATTTTTAAAATTCCTTTCTGAGTTTCCCTTATTTTGTCCATAGATACTACTATCTAAAGTAGAATGGGCATTGGAGATTTATTAAATCACTCTGTATATCCATCAAAAAGAAACTGCTCATATCAACTGTAGATGAGAGTGTGGAGCAACCAGACCTCTTACACATTGCTTGTCCGAGAATGCAAAATAATGCAATCACTTTGGAAAGTTGTTTGACAGTTTCTAATAAAGTTAAACATAGACGTACTCAATGACCTAGTTATTGCATTCCTAGGCATTTATTCTGGAGAAATGAAGGCACATATTCCACAAACTGACTTGAACATACATGAATGCCCAAAGCATAGCTATTCATAAGAGCCCCAAACTAGGAAAACAGCAGGTCCAACAACAGGAAAATGGGTCAACTAATTGTGGGACATTCATACAATGAAATACGACTCAGCAATGAATAATGACAAACAACGAATACGCGCAGTACATAGACTAATCTCACAAATATTATGTTGAGCCAGAGAAGCCAGATTACAAAAGAATACATAGTATATTACTCCACTTGTATGAAGTTCAAGAAAAAAAAACTAAATTATGGTGATAAAAATTCAGAATACTGGTTGACTTTGGAGGGAAGATGGATGCATTGATCAAAAAAAAGAAAAAAACACCAAGGAACTTTCTGAGATGATGGAAATGTCCCTTATGACCTGGGTGGCAGGTATGTACATATGTCAAAATTCATCAAGCTATATGCTTAAGATTTATATTTTTATTTAATATAAATTGTCAATAAAGGATTGTTAACATGAATAAAAACCTGTGGGTATCTAGCCACATAATCTTTGTCCTTTAGACTCACTGGTCTTCGTGACACTTAGCAAACAAAAGCTGTCATCACCTTACACACTTGCCTAGTTAATTTAGGAAGTTCTACATTTCCAAGAAACTTCTGTCTATTAGAAAACAATACTATTGATTCTCATGGGCTTACTGGAGAAATGGCTACCATGGAACTAAATCAATCATTATTGGAAGAAGAAATTTGAAGAGCTCTATCTCTTCTCAAAATCAGGAACATAAATTCCTCAGTTGCTTTTCAACCTCATCTGGCATGTATGGCAATGGGTCACATGAGTTATTAGAATGAGTGTCTGACAAGGTGGGTTTCTTGGGTAGGGAAGAAACATAGGCACTCCTCTCACTGAAGCATTCGCCGGGAGATATTTCTGTTTCTGAGAATGAGATGCAAATTTGTTTCCAGTAGCCTGAGGTGGGATAGTGGTTTTTATGGTTTTGCTTCAAAACCTGATGAAAATTGAGAGTGAGTTCATCTCTTTTTATAAGGTTATTTGGTGAGGTTTCCAACATGATCTAATCTTGCCCTGGAAAATGAACTAAAAGGAGTTGACTGGTTATTAGGAATGAGTTCACTAGCCCCACTTTACAGCCATCCAAGTGGATGTCTTCATGGAAGTCTCGAGGCTGCTCCTGTCCCAGCTGAGTTCAGGGACCTCCCTGTGACTTCAGAGGGACTTCCCGGGGCAGAACAGGGGAGGATCATATCCAGAGCCTTTCATATTTTAAGTGTGCTTGTCTTTCCATTACCTACTCCTATTTTCAGAGCTGTATAATTTAACTTCCCAAATTAAGACCAGGTTAAAAACCAATAACCTCTGCTCACTCTCAGACACAATCTATTGTGCCTAAGTTAAAAACAACACCCACACATCTATTTTTCTCTATTACAGTGACATAGGTGGATTGCACTAATACTAAAACTTTCCAAAGCACACTTGATTGGAGTGAAAAGCAATAATATTGGTCTAACAAAATTCACCAACTTCCACCGTTAAAGAGGAAAAAATGGAAGTGATCTTACTGAATAATATTTTGCAGTCTGATTTATAACTTCAACTTCACACTCAATAAGGTGAGCAAAGATCTTCTGTGGCTATTCTTACACTTGGTTTTGTCAGTTAAGTATAAAGACTTGCTTTGGTGCCTACCTTCTTTATGAAATTAAATACATTTTAATAGCCTTTGACCTCCAAAAAATTTGGAGGTTATTAATATAAATAATACATATGTATTACAAGAACAGCAAATACAACAAAAACCTGAGAAGTATTTATGTAATTGTAAATAAAGGTTTAAAAATGCTAAATAGAGAATGAAGAAATAATGAGTTTAGAATTTACCAAAAAAGGCTTGTGGGAGAAGGTCATGTTTTGATCTGGGCTCTGACAGAGAAAAGGAATGTTTACTTCATTTTTCAGGCTAGTTTCTGTGAGAATATCTTGTAGGACCATGGTTCTCAATAGGGGGAAAATTTATCATGACCAACACCATCACCCATTCTGAGGACTTTGACATGTCTGAATACAGTTTTTGGTTGCCAAAACTAGGTGGTTACTACTGGCATCGAATGGGTTAGTGATGATGCTAAACATGCTACATTGTCCAGGAGAGCCCTCTTCATCCTCATGCCCTACTCACAACAAAGAATTATCAGGTCCACATTATCAACAGTTGAAAAACACTGTTTAGGGTTATTCAGGACTCCCACTCTCATACTCTATCTAAGTTGCCCATGGACCTCAAAAGGAAGAAAGACCAAATAGTATTTAAGATCTTTTGAAAGTAGATTTTAACATATTTTTTAAAGGAAGTACAATTCTCAAAAACTGTGTTTGAAGTGAGCATTTCTTTTTCCTCCGAAATTATGGAGATATAATTGACATACAACACTGTGTAATTTTAAGATATACAACATGAAATGACATACATATACATTGCAAAGTTATTACCACAATAAAGTTAGTTAACACATGCATTATCTCACAATGTTACCTCAGTTTGTATAAGAAGTTTTAAGATTTATTCTCTTAGTAACTTTGAAGTACAAAATCTGTCCAGAAGGTATACAGCCATGTAATATGAAAAATAGAGACATTTATTGGAAAAGATATAAAATACAAGAAACACTGTATATAGGACAATGACACATCAGTCATCTTCAAAGTAGGCACTTTGGGACTTCACACAGGTCTCCCAGTCACCATCAGCTTCCCCATTGTATTTTCCTGAATCTCATCAACAGTCTGAAATCTCTTCCCTTCAAAGGTTGTTTTAGTTTGGGGAAAAGTCAGAAGTCATAGGGCACCAAATCTAGGCTGTAGGGGGGCTTAGTCCCCCTGGGTGATTTGATGTTTCACCAGAAAACTCTGCATAAGACATGATGCTTCAGCAGTGTTGTAATGATGAAGCTGCCAATCACTAGTTGCCCATAGCTGTGGCCTTCTGAATCATCCAAACAGTTTCCACAGAGGGATGTTTACACTTAACACAAAGCTTGATTCAGATTCATTGCTCTATTTGCTCAGTCATTTTGAATACGACAGCCACACAGTACACATGCTCACTCAGTGGCGTCTACCGCCCCCACTGACTAGCACAGTGAATTCATCATTGTTCACCCATGTGCATTCTGGTCCACTCTCCTTGGCTACCAGGTTACATCTATGTCACACAAACCATTCTTGTTATATTAACAATGGCTGGGCTTTTTCTGGACAGACCTCATGAACAATACAATACAGTATGATACAATACGATATAGTATTGTTAACTCTAGTCACCATGCTGTACATTAGATCTCAAAAACCATCTTATAACTGAAGTTTGTACACTTTGACTAACTTCACCCAGTTCCCCCACTCCCCCTCCTCCTCTGGTAACCAGGAAACAATTATCTGTTTCCATGAGTTTGGTATTCTTTCAGATTCCACATGTAAGTGAGATCATACAGTATCTGTCCTTCACTGTCTGACTTATTTCACTTAGCATAATGCCCTCAAGGTTCACCCATGTTGTTGAAAATGGCAAGATTTCCTTCTTTTTTATGGCTGAAAATACTACATTAAAAATATTTTATATGTATGTAGAAATAAATATATATATCTTATATTCTTCATCCATCTGTCACAAACCCTTAGGTTGTTTCCATGCATGTCTTGGCTATTATAAATAATGCTGCAATGAACATAGGAGTACATATATTTTTTAAATTAGTGTTTTCAATTGAATATATAAATGTAAATGTATTCAATTTCTTTGGATAAATATTCAAAAGTGGAATTGCTGGATTATATGATAGTTCTACTTTTAATATTTCGAGGCACCTCTGTACTGTTTTCCATAGTGGCTGTATCACTTAACATTCCCACTAACAAGGCATGAGGGTTCCCTTTTCTCCATTTCCTCCGCCAGGCCTTGTTATGGCTTGTCTTTTTTATAATAGCCATTCTAACAACAGTATGTGATATCTCATTGTAGTTGTTATTTACAGTTCCCTGATGCTTAACAATGCTGAGTACTTTTCCAAGTGCCATTGGCTATTTATATACATTGTTTGGAAAAAATCTCTGTTTAGGCCCTTTGACCAATTTTTTAAATTAGGAATTTGTTTGTTTACTTATTTATTTTTTGCTATTGAGTTGTATGAGTTTCTTAAACATCTTGGATATTAACACCTTATCAAATATATGATGTGCAAATATTCTCTCCCATTCTGTAGGTTGTCTTTACATTTTTTGTATCATTTGCTTTTTAGTTTGATCTAGTTCCACTTGTTGATTTTTGTTTTTGTTATTTGTTCTTTCAGTGTCTTATTCTAAAAATCATTGCCAAGACCAATGTTGAGGGGCCTCTTCCCTGTTTTCTTCTAGTTTTATGGTATCAGGTCTTATATTTAAGTCTGATCATTCAAGTTATTTTTTTGAGGCATATAATTTCATTGTTTTGCATGTATTTATATAGTATTTCCAACACTGTTTGTTGAAGAGACTATGCTTTCCCCATTGGGTATTCTTCACTCCGTTGTCAAATATTAGTTGGCTGTGTTTGTAGGGGGTTAATTCTGGGATCTTTATTCTGTTCCATTGATCTATGTGTTTATGTCAATGCCATACGGTTTTGAACATGAACAGAGATGACTGGAGCATGGCTAAAGAAAACATCAGCAAAATGAAAAGGGAGCCAACCGTTTGGGAAAATATATTTGCTAATGATACATCAGATAGAGGTTTGATCTCCAAGATATACAAAGAACTCACTCGACTTTACTCCAAGAAGACAAACGATCCAATCAAAAAATGGGCAAAGGACCTGGGCAGATGCTTTTCTAAGGAGGAGATACAGAGGGCCCAGAGGCATTTGAAAGGATGCTCTGCATCACTAGCCATCAGAGAAATGCAGATCAAAACCACCATGAGGTACCACCTCACACCGGTCAGAATGGCCATCATAAACAGATCCACAAACAACAGGTGCTGGCGAGGCTGTGGAGAAAAGGGAACTCTAGTCCACTGTTGGTGGGAATGCAGACTGGTGCAGCCACTATGGAAAGCAGTGTGGAATTTCCTCAGAAAGCTGAAAATGGAACTGCCTTTTGATCCAGCGATTCCCCTGCTGGGACTATACCCTGAGAACACCAAAACGCCAATACAAAAGAACCTATGCACCCCAATGTTCATAGCAGCACAATTTACAATAGCCAAGTGTTGGAAGCAACCTAAATGCCCATCAGTAGATGACTGGATCAAAAAATGATGGTACATATACACAATGGAATACTACGCAGCAGAAAGAAAAAAAGAAGTACTAAACTTTGCGACAGCATGGATGGAACTGGAGAGCATCATGCTAAGCGAAATAAGCCAGGGGGGCGAAAGACAAATACCATATGATCTCACCTATAAGCGGAACCTAACCAACAATGCAAAGAAGCAAGGAAAATATGACCAGCAACACTGAAAGGAAAAGAAATCAACAGAGACAAGAGGGAAGGGCGGGGCAGGGAAAGGGAAGGGAAGGGGAAAGTCAAGGAACATATAGCAAGGACTCATGGACAAAACCAAAGGGGAAGAGCTGAGGGAGGGAAGGTGGGAGGGGGCAAGGGAAAGAGGTGGGGGGAAGGCAGAGACAAATGTATTTAAAAAGTAAATAAATTAATTAAAAAAAAAGAAGATTTGATATATATATTAAATATTCATACACACACACACACACACACACACACTGGGATGTTATTCAGTGACAAAGATAGAGCATCCTGCCATTTGCAAAAACATGGATAGACATAAGCTAAGTAAAATAAGTCAGGCACAGATATTGTTTCTGTGTCCATTCACAGAGAAACAAATATTGTATAGTATCACTCCTATGTGGAATCTAAAAATCTAAGCTCATAGAAACAGAGAATAAAACGATGGTTACCAGGGGCTAAGAAGTGGAGGGATAGAACAGAGGTTGTTTAAAGTTACAAAGTTGTAATTAGTGGTAAATAAACTCCATAGATCTAATGTACAACAGAGCAAATATAGTTAAAATTTTATGTTATTGTCATCAAGCTTGCTAAGAGAATAGAACTTGGTTATTACAACCCCTAAAAGACATGATAATTATGTAATGTGATAGAGGCACTAATTACCACCACAATGGGAATCACATTACAGTATATAAATATAAATGTATCAAATTGACATGGTGTATGTCTTAAAGTACAGTAACTTAATATGTATTTTCATGCTTTCCTACTCTGGATTTGCTTGTATATAAACTGCTTAGTTATTCACCAGCAATCACAGTATCATAATTTAGTATTGTTATAGCTTGAGAGGGCAAAAATAAGTTAATATTTAACTTTTTTAATATTTCAAAATTATTCTTAAAACTCTCATGAGAAAAAAATAATCAATTTGAAACCCAAAGCTTTTGCTTTCAAAGATGCAACATTTGCTGAGATGAGAGAAAGAAGAAAGATGGTTGAGAATTGAAAAGGAAAGCTCTGAAGGAAGCAGGATGCAGATTTTATGCTACAATAATGATACACTGGATGACACTAGATGAGAGTATCATGGGCCCTGAGGAGAATGGAGAGGGAATGAGGAAATATCCTTGGAGAGGGCCAGTAGAGACTGGAGTCGGAGAGCAAGACCTGGTCGATGGGAAGGGGGATGGGGGTATATAAAAGTGAACACAGATATTTACTTGTATTGGGAAGGCTGGAAGTCTGCCCACATGTCTCCTAAGGTCAACTAGGCTGAGGGGATCATTGGGTTAAATATAAGCACAGTAATGTAAGTGTCTTCCCTGGAAAGCTTGGAAAGGGGATAGGAATATACCTCCCCAAAGTATGCCATTTTGGCATGCGGGTTATTTTGAGCTGATGGCAATGGAGAAACAATAGATACAGGAAGCTCCCTACCCTCCCACTTTCTGCCTAGAGGCAGAACATAAATTCTCTTGTGAAGGTATCTCTCATCCCCCTCCTATACCAGGGAGAAGAGGACAACTCATCACTGGAGACAGCACCAACTTGAATCTCATTAGCAAACCTTACTGAAATAACTCTTAGTTTATATTAATTTCCCCTGTATATTTACCTTATCCCAATTTACCTCCCCTAGAAGCCCAATCTTCTTCCTTTGCAATTTCACTTCTCTGTAAATTTATCGCTGTCACAGAAAATGGAGCAAGCTTTCAGGCTTAACTATTTCTCCAGCTCTTTCACTTACTTTTCTGTAAAACTAAAATATTAACCTCAAAATAAAATTTATATGCTTTTTATCTTGTTACTCTGTCGTTTGTCAGTTTAATTTGCATAGTCCCTGGAATTAAACTAGAGGTTTTTTTCCTACCCTACAATTGGAATTCATGTGTTTACCAAGGAAAAGCACAGAGAAGGCCAGATATTAAGCACGCTCAAAAAGTCTATTAAAAGAAGGTAGATAGAAGATTTTAAAAATGAAGCCACAGAAACATCAGGAAAGCTTTTGAGATGGTCAGTCTTTGAGGCCACTGAGTGAGTGGGAAAGGGTGAAAAACCCACCATTCTACTGAGGCAAAACAAAAAGCCAGCACTGCCTTAGATGTGCATTGAAAGAGGCAAATGTCTGAAGAGTCCCATGCTTTTTACCAGATGCTCCATCATTCTTTAGCCAAAATCCTTAACTGGAACTTAATCATATAATAAGAACAATTTAGAAGGGTATAGCACACCTACACTCCTCATCTGGAAGGTAAATGAACTTCTAAACCAGGAATCTGGCTAAAAGATCATCAGAGAGGAAATAGATGCTAAAGTTCTCCAAAGAGGTAGAACTGAACACTTGAGTTTCTTTCATTCTTGTAAAAGAAACTGACAGTAACGAGTGGGAAGGAGGGAAGTGGGTAACAGAAAGGAAGGGGAAGGTTCAAATCGAAGAACATGTATAAAGGACCCATGGACAAAGCCAAAGTGGGGAAGGATTGAGGGAGAGAGGTGGGGGTGGGTGGGGCAGGGGAAAGTGGTGGAGGGAAAATGGAGACAAACATATTGGAACAACAACAATATTTTTTAAAGATTAATTTCATTATTCAGTGAAAGTAATTTAGTAATCTTTCTATTTTCTGTTTACCTTTGCTGCACTTGGTATTTCACTAGATATCTCTTGATACTGCATCACAGCTCTTCAGGGATTTGATATTAACTACTACAGGGCTAAGAAATGGTAGGCTAATTACAATTATGCTCCTTAATCCTTAGTCCAGTCAATGATGAGTAATCAGGTGTCTGTCCCCAGGCAAAGGAATAGCCATATATCTCTAACAAAACAGAATAGTAAAAACAGAAAAGTAAAAAGAGAAAACATCGCTCATTCATTGAAATACAGTAATCTCTACAAAGCCACCTATCCATCTGGGAGGCAATCATCTAGCTTGGACCAATAAAGACTAAGGGAGAATAATTTGATTTAAAGAATCACCATGGACTACATAGATGCTTCCCCCCCCCAAAAAAAAGGCTGTCAGTATTTAACAACATTCTATTCAATTTGTTCTTTGGGATTATAATAGGCCATGCCTTAATATTAACAACATTTATATTGACCTGATCATGGGTCAATAGAGTTTTAACTGCCTTATGGTTCCTTTAATAACTCTGGAAAGATTTATTGAACACCTAAGAAACACCATAGCAGGTGCTGTAACATACATCATAATATATTATGTTCTAATTGTATCATCAGGAGCATAATAGTTAAACTACAAGAAATGCAGCCACTGTTAGACTATGATATGAATACAAAAATGAGGGGGGACTTCTTAAGGCTTTGCCTTCAGGGAGAGTGGTGACCCCTATGGGCAACCACAGGAACTAAAATATTGCAAATAAAGGAAATGGCAAGAGTTAAAGGGCAGAAATGGTAAAGGAGAGCATACTAGATGGCCAGAGCAAAGGGTTCACAAGGAGAGCTATAGACATGGAGGCTGAAAAGTCAGGGAAGATACAGTGCAAAACTCTGAATGCTCCAGTGAAGAATTTAAATTTTTTTTTAAAATTTTTAACTGCAGTACTTTTCAGAGCTTCTAACATGCTAAGGTACATCGTGACTCTCTAAAAAAAAATATGGGCTGCCATAATCTCAATTATTTTTTGCTCATGAAATTTTGTGTATTAAAAGGAAAGGGACCCTGCCCATTTGTGACATATAATAAGGGAAGCTCTGTTTTAGGGAATTTGAAACTGCTTTACAATGTGATAGCATTAATGTTTAACAGAATCAGACCAGCCTAAAAGGTATTCTGGGTTTATTCTTATTATGGATGATCTAAAAATAACCAAAACCTAAATTAGAAGATAATTTCGAGTCCCTCTGGTGCTATCTGATATTTAAACAGCCTCAAAAAAAAAAAAAAAAAGCCACAGTATTTAATTGTCTAGTCTCTGATAATAGGAAACTCAACTGAAGGAACCCATTTTATTTTCAATTTATTATTTTGAGCCCAAATGTGCTTTTTTAACCTTGCTAGGACCTTCTTTTGAGGCAGTCACTAAAAGCTTAAACCTTCTTCTTAAAGCCTGTACATAGTTTGAAACAATTATCTAATTACCCTCTAGTTTCTCTTTCCCTACTCTTGATTTTTCATCACATTGGCCCAGTTTCTAAGTCCTCACCAGCCTAGTCATTCTTCCCTGGATACTCTGCTTGTCAGTGCATCTCTTAACACAGACTAAAGCCACTTGGGTTCATTTGGATTCAATGTGAGGTTATTATCCACTAAATTACTAAAATGATTTTCATATAAACCTCTGCTCACCCCCGTCTCCTCCAGCCTCTTCCTGTGTTGTTGATTTTCAGGACTTACATTCAAGTTTATCTCATTACCATTCTCATAGCCTTTCTGTGCAATAACATTGCTGATTTTGATTCTGACACCCTCCTGGTTTTGTCATATTCAACTTAATTATCAGTTTTTATCTGAGACTAGATAAAATATTCCATAGGTAAAGACTAAATACAAAACATTGCAATGTATACTAGACACTTCTGTTCAAGATGCAATTAATTCGTTGATCACTCAAATGTTATTTATTGCTATTTATCTACCTATATGGGACTTCCTCTAGCCTATCTAAATTAAAATTCACTCAAATGTGTTTATACTACACCTGCCCCATGGGGCCAAGAAAAACAAAGACCATAACGGTCAAATATGTCTGGTTAGCTCTTCACTGGATACCACTCAGCTTTCAATATGTTTTGGAATTTGTCTTTTTCCTTTTTGAAAACTGGTGCATCTGTCTGTGGAATTGTAACTTTTATTTTCCATAATTTGGTAAAGTTTACTGACAGAATTTCTGCCAGTTTTCTTGATACTATGCGTTTTTCCTAACTTGGAACACCATATCTTTTTTTTTAACAACACTTTTTTCTTCATGTGTGAGCAAAGAACCTTAGCTGAGAATTTTTCTCTTAAACTAATACTACTCACCCCAAAAGAAAAAGAAAGACACATTCCCTTATTTGTCTTGCTCCCAACCAGGGTTTCTGAGCCTCAGTGCTACTGACATCTGGATTAGATCATTTTTTTTGTTGTGGGGTGCTGTCCTCTTCAATGTACGAGGTCTGGCAATATTCTTGGCCTCTACCTACCAGATACTATTAGCTACATCCCTCTCTCAAGTTATGACAATCAACAATTTCTCCAGACATTGCCAAATATCCCACAGTTGTTTTTCTTTTTTTGAGGGAGGGGTGGTAGGATGGGGTCTGCCCTGGTTGAAATTAGTGATCTGAAGAGAAATAAATAACTTTTAAAAAATATCCTTTATGTCCATTTTTTTCAATAACGTGTACTCTTTTTATTTAATTCCATTCAAGTAATTTAGCCAATGAACAGCATATAATTAAACTAGGTAAATATACCTAGAATTCTTGGTTTAAAAAAAAATCCTGCATATGCCCTTAGAAAATTAGAAGGCAAGTGTTACACATCCAAATTAAGGATAGCAAAACAAAGGGCTAAGAAGTATAGACTGTGTCTTATTTCCGGTTGCTATAACAAGTAGCATTCACTGGGTGGCTTAAACTATGAACATTTATTTCTCACAGTTTTGGAAGCTGGGAAGTCCCATAACAAGGTGCCAGCTGAGTGAGTCCATGGTGAGAATCCTCTTCTTCATTTGCAGGTGGATGCCTTCTTGCCTGCCCTCTGTGGCGATCATCCCTCTCATGTCTCTACTTGTAAGGGTGCTAACCCCATTCAGGAGGAGAGCTCCACCTAATTACCTCCCAAAGGCCCCACCTCCAAACACTGTCAAGCTGAGGTTTAGGGTTTTGACATATGAATTTTGGGAGGAGACCCAAATATTTAATGCATCATCTATAGCAAACACAAGAATCATGAATACAAAATGACTAAAATGTATTTTTCTTGATATACATTTAAGTCTCACACATGGCTTTCAAACATCACATAAACTGCAAAATATCTGAGTCCTCTATCCCTCTTACTTGTACCACCAGCCTTCCCTCTCTTTTCCCCTTTCAACGCCAAGGAACTTTTAAATTTTTTGTCATTTATTTCTCTTCCACAAGGAAGGGCAATGTTTTTCCATGCATACAAATGTACCAATAACACCAACAAGAAAGTACAAGAAAAAGGGCAACACACCCAATCGCCTTCTTTGGGGCTATCTCAATTGGAGCATCTGTTGCCTGGTGGTGGCAAGATAACTATTTCTTTCCGTTGTTATCTGGAGCTTGTATTTAGAGGCTACGACTTATTTTCAAGGTTATTTTATATCAACTCTGTCAAGAAGCTGGCAAGAGGATGTCATGCCTACCCGCCACCGCCCCCCCCCCCCCAAAGCCCCTGCAAAAAAAGATCAGGCTGGAGTGAACTGGGACAGTGCTAATTTTGGCTGATGGTCACATTGATTTTTTTTTTTTTTTCAGTTAGAAAGGTGACATGTTTGACATATCAATATCCCTCAGTCAATAATAAAGTTAAGGTCAAGTTTTGATCTAGTTTCTATGTTCTCATTTTTTTAATTATAAAATTAAATTTTAAAATGCACTCATAACAATAGACAAAAAGTTTCACAAGACTCATTACATCAACTTTATTCTCTTTCTTTAAAAAATGTTCTAATAAATTGTAAGAAAATCAAAGGCCATTGTTCCAATTGTGGTAAAGTTGAGCCTATCAAATATTTAGAATCAGTAAAAAATTATTTAAGAGCTGACAGCACACTGATTCTTCCACTATTATGCTATTATGGATTTTGCTTGTAAAACGGGACATGATGTCTGTGTATTGGTAGGGTAATGTGGAAGAAAAAAAAATGCTTGCTTTGTAAGAATTTAATTTTATGGCTTCTAGTCATTTTAATATAAACTTGCCAAAAGGAAAGAAAGAAAAAAAATCAGAGAAGACAACCTGGCTGAACTAAATATATTGGTCTGGGTCAGTGAGAATTTCCATGCTTGCCAAAATTGATTTTCAGCAACATTCAGCATTTTCAGTGAAGAGAGGTGGTGTTACTGAATGGATTTAGCATTGTTTTAAAGTTTATTCCAGATAGACTATGAGATTTAAGAACATAACTTTAATTCCCTGAGCTTTAACACATTGTTCTATTAAAAAAATACATCAGCCTAAACCTATTATGTTGAGAAATATAACAAAGTCTCTTTATAAATGACAAGCACTTCTCTTGGTGGAATAAGTTCTTCTTGGAAACAAATCCATTCCATTGGGAGGTGGCCTAGGAGATGAACTTTGTGTTGACCTGAAAAAGTTACACCGCAATTCTAGATTGACCAAGAAGCACTTTGGCAACATGGAAGAAAGACATTGTATAAATCCAAATAATGAATATGTTTATTAACCAGATCAGAACTATACAAACATTCCCCTTACACAAAGGCAAATTTTGATGTATCAACCCCCAGCTCCTTCTTTACCAAAGGATAATTCAATGAATACTGACACCAGAAGCCTCTGATCGCATGTGCATGAGACCTTGGTCTCCAAATCCCTTAAACAAATGTCACACCCTTGCACCTGTGTTGGCTAGCTTCGAGGCACCAAGGTCCATTAAATTTCAAGGTGTAATGGTGATCCCACCCTGTGAGGTGCACGGAACTCCCATAAACCACTTGTCTCATCCTGGCTCAGAGGTTCAGAGGAAAATGAGCAAGCATCAAAGCAGGTGCAACTCCATCCTCTGATGTCTATGGCTTGGGTGGAGCAACGGTGCTCTAGAGAATCCTTTTGTATAACTTTTATGGGCCTGGGAGTTCTCTTTACAAGCATCTTTCCCACCCTGAGGCAGATGCAAGTTCACACACTGAGTAGTGGTCATAGTCAGTCTTCCATCTTCTATTCTGTATCTTCTGGGTGTATTTAAGTTGCAGAAGAAATAGGACCAAGAGGTACAGAGAATGAAAATGATGAGATCCCGGGGTGGGATCTTAAAGTAAATGCTAAAGAAATGAATACCTCGAGGCCCTGAAGACCATATGCCTTTAAACAGCCGCCTATTCAGGAAAGGGGATTTTGAGTTCAGGGGACTAATTTGACATTTGTAAGGTTATCAAGCAAGAATTGAGTCCAATTTTGGTACCACTTTTTATACAAATTGGTCCAAAATAAATAACCAGCACAGCTGTGGTGCAGAAAACCTCCTGTGTAAATTATTTTCATGTGTGTGGCTTTTTAAAATGAATTTCCGTCAATCTTTCCATGGGTTTTGGTTCACATTAGTCCTGACTGTAACTATATTTTTCCAAAGTTAAGGGAGGTAACTATCTATCAGGGACCATCTCCATTATAGCTTCTTTTTTGTTGTTGTTGTTTGATATTTTTGTTTGTGTTTTTTTTGTTTTGTTTTCAAATTGGGTTTGAGGCTGGCCACATATTTACTCTACCCTCTTAATATGCTACAGAAAGAAGTTGGTTTAGTTTAAAGCAATGCAAGTGATTAAATTTGAGTAGCTTCCCACCTCTCTCATTCTATCTCTCTCTACCTCCCCTCCAGAAAACTCAGATTCTTGGCTTCACTATTTATAGTTACAGGGTAGCCCTGACTTTTCCCCGCCACACCATGGCTCGAATTTGAAACACATGCAGGAAAAGAGAGGAAGGGGAGTTTGTGGGAGGAGAGGTGGAAGAACCACACCCGTTGTGAAGCCACCATCCCATCCTGTTTGCATGTGGTTAAACAACAGAAAGAGAGGGAATTTTCTGGGGCTCATTTCAGTACATCCATCCTCACTGGTCCAAATACAGTTTGGTTTCTTATTGTCTGACTCATTCTGACTTTGGCATAAATCAGTTTCTTGATCATCCTGGAGGAAAAACCAATAAAGGGAAATGCCTCAAGTCATAACCTCTAATGCTTAAAAATAAAGAGGAAAGAAAGGGAAAAACAAAACCTTCTTCTCATCATTTGCTCAGGAGTTATCCTATTCTGAAAGTCCTGAACCTGGCCCTATGAAAACCTAATTCCTAAAGGTGGTACCTCATAGCAAACACCACCCCGCCCCCTCCCCCCTACACACAGTTGCACATACTCATGAGAAAAGGAAAGAAGGTCATACGGTTTATATTTAAGGTCACTTAAATATTTTTCTGAAAGGTGACAAGGTAAGGAATCTGACAGAAAAAAAATCCATAGTAGTACGTATTTTGGCAAACTGTCCACATTATAAATTCTCTCCATAGGCAATTGGCTTGTGCCAATTTTGCTTAACTAAAAATGACTCAGATTAAATGTTAGGGTGGATGTTTGGCAACTACTAAGCCTATGTTCTTTATACCTTCTAAAAAGAACCCTAATAGAGGATAAATATGCCTCTCACATTGCCTCTGTGCTGTGTACATTCCACAACTGCACTGGCTTGCTCCATATCTTTTGTTTTCTTGAAACTTTGGGGGTTTACACCTACATCTATGACTTTTTATTTACGTAAATAAGTGGCTAGAGTAAGAATTATTTGTGTAAAAGCTGAAGAAAAAAAATTCCAGGAATTGGTGATCATTACTGTCACTAACTGGGTGAAACCTGGGAGAACAGCAATATTTGATGTTATGTTGAGAAGCAGAAATCTGGGGTCAAGAGGATCTGGGTTTAAATTCTGACTCTTCTCCTTTCTAGCTGTATCATCTTGGGCCAGTTATTTAAATAATCTTCCTAAGGCTTAGTCTCCTAACTTACAGAATAGTATTGGAGTGGCATAGGAATTACATTATACACAGAACCCCCAACTAAATGATATTTAGTTTTAAATTTAGGAGGAAAATCAACCACAAGGCTCCACATTGGTTGTGAACCATTTCTTCAGTCAAGATGTTCTTGATTTCAATGCAATGATTTAGCAATGGTATAAATTCCCATATTTTGCTCCACTCTGAAAATCTGCTTTGCTAAAAAAAAAATCTAACAAATATTAATAACTACTGTACATTATAGTTTACTTTTTAGGAGAGGACATAGCTACAAACATATAGCCAACCTATTAACCTCATCCAATATAAAAATACCATGGTATTTCTATTTACTAGTTATCTGCTACTGAGACAAAGAGCCCTCCTCTGGGGTTTGGATGATTTCTAACAGGAAGACCAGGCCAGTCCTCAAAAATGTCAAACCACAAGGGAGTTTCCAAAGTTGATTGATAACAGCTGATCACACATCCCACCCATCCGTGCCTCCTTCCCCTACTCACGTACAAAAAAAGAAAGAAAGGAAAAGCAAGCACAAACACAACTCTATCACTGGATGCACCTTTTGTCAAGTCCATGTGCTCTCTTCTTTCTCCATAACCCATTTGGAATGATAGGTTTCTTAACATTCCAAACACTCCTTAGATGCTAAGTCCAGGAGCATATCATTGAAAAGCTAGAAGACTGAAGGATTTCTCCTTAGGAAAAAGCATCAAACTGAATTCTAATTTTCAAGTTAATTTTATTTGTCTCTGAAGTGAGTTTCTTAAAGTTCAGCTATAACACTGGTTCACGGTTTTTAAAGTACAATCAATATATTAACCATCCCTGGCCAGGTAGCTCAGTTGGTTAGAGTACTGTCCCCATAAGCCAAGGCATTGGGTTCAGTCCCTGCTCAGCGTACACGCAAGAGCAACCAATGAATGCATAAATAAGTGGAACAACAAATCGATTTCTCTCTCTCTCTCTCTGTCTCTCTCAAGTCAATAAATAAAAAATAATATATTATCCATAGTTTCTATTTAATGAACCAAGAAAATAAAGTCCTGGGGAAAAGCTAAATTCATAGTGCCTTAGGCATTTTCATTAGTACTCAATATTCTTAAGAAAAATCTGTTAAAATAAGACAAAAGACATGGTATTTTGTCCCTGAAGTTACAGGTTCACATTACAGTAGACATCTAATCATATTCCTATTAGTTCCTCATTTAGTTGTTGCTTTCAATATTAAATCAAGATCAAGAGGCATGTTATTGAAAGTGATGGAATAATCACTAGATAAAACTCAGACACAGGTTTTATTTTTGCTTTGTTTTTTCACATAGTGTGTCCTCCTCACTTCACACATCATCTGGGCCCTTTCAGGATATATACAAATTTATATCATGGCTCTTCAAAAGGATCCTGTAAGAGCCATTAAAAATCCCTTCTTCCATAAAGTGAATTTTCAGTAGAACATTTTGCCTCCATATTTTATCTCACTCATTTGCCTGACCCTGAATATTAAAGCATGCCCAATTGCTCATTGCCCTCTCATGTTTGTGCTATTGTTTGTACTGTTATCCTACAGTACTGTTTCATAAAATAATGTTTGTCAATGGATTTTGGGGATACATCATCAATAATTTTCTTATCACAATTAAAAACACTGCTATTAAAGACTGATCTACCTTAATGCAATTATGAAATAGCTTCCTCTCAAAATTTACAACTTTAAAAGTAATGCCACTCAACTGTTTCTAACTTTGTTTTAGATTTTATTTATTTATTTTTAGTGAGAGGGGCAGGGAGAGAGAAGGAGAGGGGGAGAAACATCGATTGGTTGCTTCTGTCATGCCCCAAACCAGGGACCTGGTCTACAACCCAGGCATGTACCCTGACGGGGAATTGAACTGGCAACCATTTGGTTTGTGGGACGATGCCCAATCCACTGAGTCACACTAATGAGGGTTAGATTTACTTTGTATTCTATAGATGTCTTCACTGTTTGAAAATTTTAAAGTGAACATGCAATCATAATTAATATAGTATTTAATTAAAAGTATATAAAATTATTAAAATATATGATCTAAATAAGTACATATATAATTAAAATTTTGAGGTATCAATAAGGGGTATATGTGTGTATGTTGGGGATCATCTGGGAAGGGTAGGAGTCTGATGCTAGCTAGGTCACTTTCTCCTTATGTGATCTCTTGGAAATTAATTAAAGTGAGTGCTATTATTCTTCATTCATAAAATGAAAATTGTAATGGATAACCTTGTTATAAGTATTAGTGCAGGCCAAACATGATGCTGTTCTGGTTTTTCTTGTACAATCAGAGGTACACATTATCATTGCTATTGTAAACCCCATTGCACCTAGTAGCCTCTGAGTCCCTGCTAGCCACCTGAACTGTGGTTAATTTTTTAATTCAATGTAAAACTTGCTAGTACATCAATTAAAACTGCAGTAAAGACTCCCACCAATCATTTTCTGCTTTCTTTTGCTTTGGAATTCTTCAAAGATTGCTTACAGTACTGAGTTATCTAGACCATAGATATGGTCAGCACTCTTGGATGTGGTTTTTCTTGGACAGGAAAGCCTTCATTATTGATATTTGTTTTTCTATCTGGTACATTAAGTAGAATAAAATCTGCTCAACCTTGGAGAATTGTTTGAGTACACTCTTGTCCTAAATTAAATTGAAAACAAGAAATAATGAACAAAAATACCTATAAGTTAAGTTCAAAATGGCTAGCTTGTAATAACATTCACTAATGAAAACTAAGTTTAACCTATGTTTTGGAATAAATTCACCCAATTATCATTTCTGTTAATGTCTACAGAGCCTAGTTGATACCTATTTTTCAACAACACTTTCCCTATATGGTCACACTCCAAAGTTTATTTTTGGACTAGAATTAAAGCTTAATATACAGTTCAAATAAGTTAAAGTGTTCTCTGAAATATATCATTAGGTGAAAGGTTTGAGGGAAACAATTAATTAAATGGAATACGTTGGCAGGTGGCTGCGCTTCTTCTCTGAAGGATATGTAGTGGCGTGTCTAGATGATTGAGTAAGCTTCATCCAATAGACAAGAGTTTGTGCAGAATTTAATACTTAATTAGAAAGGCTGCAATTAAGCTGTGAATGTCTGGGGCTTTGATATGCATTAACTTGGAGAAAAGGAGAAAAATTCCCAGATACTTCAAAAGAAAAAAAATTGAAATAGTACAAGACAATGGAGATCTTTCAAGAAAAAAGTAATGGAAGACAGTTGTCCCTAAAAGACCTCAGAGGTCACCTCAGAGGAAAGAGCCTCAGATATTAACATTGGAATGATTTTCATCTTTACTAATTGTTGTCATCTGCCATAAGCGAATAAATGGTATGTCTGAAGCTAAAATTAAAAACTAATGTTTGCAGAACTTGAGGGCTTACATATAAAATAATAGTAATGTATATTATTGAAAAATTTTTAAGCACCAAAACAAACTCTTAAGTACATACAGAAGGATATGTAATAATTGTAATAATTACATGATTATATCAATAGCCACTTTCAGAGGAGCCAAACTCTTGAAGGTGCCAAATTATTTGTGTGGTATTTTTATGTTTTATTTGCAGCATAATTACCATCTAAGCACTGCTATATCTATCTGTGGGGCAAATTAATATTTTGACTAATGGGACATTTCCTCTTTTTAGAAGGCCTCTTTAAATATTAGAAGAAAATACAAACTGTGCCTCAGGATCTACACTGAAACTCTTAGGAGGAAATTCTCATGCAAGTGCAACTGCACTGCAAGTTAGTACAAGGAGAATCTGGTTCCCATGATTATACTCAAAGTCTACAGCAGACATTGACCTATATTTACGATTTGGCCGCTTTTTAGGTGCTATGAATTAATGCTTATAATTTGTCTCTCCAATTTTAAGGGCACAAATTGTGTGTGTGTATGTGCGTGTATGAACATATATACAAAACATACAAATACATAGTCTTCTAGTCTCAGACATACCATTTGTTCATTTATGGCAGATGACAACAGTTAATGAAGATGAAAATCATTCCAATGTTAATCGTTATTTATGTGGTTAATATTAATCATTAACCAGCATATTACATGAGTCAACTGAGTTTTCTGCACCATAAGGTAGTATTTTTCAGAATCTATTCTAACTTCCAGTGTGCATTAAATGTTATCCACACAGAGCTGAAAAGCAGTTGTGTTCCTCCTAACAGTGTGGAATTCTGAACTAAAAAGAACCAAGTGGATAGCCAATGCCTCCTCTGATTCTAAAATAATTGAAGCTATTCATTTTCATTTCTGAACGTAAGTTGTGGTCCTCTATGGTCCTGAAAAATAAGATTGATTTAACTCTCACATTAAGGTTATTTCAGTCCTTATCATATTACTCTGATTTTCTATCAGAATTGCCTTTTGCTCAGTGAAACTGGTTTTCCTCCAATATACTCACATACACAAACAGTCATGATTTTCTAGCATTTGAAAGATTGCAAACAAGTTATTCCAAGTCAGATAAAAATTAATAAACTGAAATTTCTTTAAATAAGCTTTTTTTCCCTCACTCTCCTACAGAGATTTGTAAGGCTTGGTACTTGTTCTCTGGATGGGTACCTATCCAAAGGGTAAGTGGAAAGTTGAAAGATAAGTTAGACATGAATGTGAAAGTTCAAAACAGGGTTGAGGGGTAAGCTTCCGAAATCTCCTGATCTTATGAAAGTAGCAGCAACATTTCATTTATAGTAAACCTGAGACTGAGACACAGGAAAGGAAATAATCCTTGAAGGATGAGTTCTATATCAGCCTCAGAACAGTAGAACCTGTACCATTTATAACTGTTCCATCCCAAACTCAAGAATTCATATTATCTGATACAGAAAATTACTCTGAAATAATGAAAGGGCTAAAGAATGGAAACTTTTGTGAATGCAGTTTTGTTGTTTTTTAAGTACTAGTAATAACTAAACTTAAATAACCAAAAAAATTGCCTAGTAATTATCCTAATTTAACTAAGAGTAGTTACTAATTATTCTAACATGAAAAGTGGTGCCTCAAAGTAGGTGGATGTGCTTAAAAATGGTTTGTTCTCTTTCCCTGTTTTTTCAGGTCTTAAATCCTGTTTCATTCATTCTTTAAATTAAAAAAAAAAAGTAAAGGGAAAGCCAGGCTCTTAGAGGCAAAAAGATTTAAAGTGACCTCTCTAACCTACTCTTTCATATTTTTAGTTAGTTCATGGTACTTTAAAAATCTTTCAAAGTCCAGTGTTACACATTTAAAATTAGAATCATTTGAATGCATAAGGTTGGTTACACCTTCGAAACAGAGCAGTAGAGTCTGAGTCATGGAGTGAAAGCAAGCACATGGCAAGGGTTTGGCTCCTTGGCCCTTGTCCCTAAGTCTACTCCATTTCTGTACAGCAGCATTTGAAAAACAATCAACCAGCCTAAAAGTATCCAAGACATCCCAACAATGTTATGCATTCATGCGCTTATTTATTCAACAAACATTTGTAAAGCACCTACCATGATCCTGCTACTACATAGACAATGGGATTTTTTAAAGTGTTTAAAAGTGTGTGTAGTTTAGTAGTAAGTGCAGACATGTAAGGCTTGCCTCTAGTGTGACAAGTGCATGTATAGATATATTTCAGGGGTCAACAAAGGTAGCTATATTTCTCTGGATTAACTATGTCAAGTTTTTCTACAGGAACCATGTAGGACACATATGAGGTTGTGTATTCCCAGTGACACTCACTCTTCATCTCTCATCATCACAATTCATTCAGTTGAGGAGTATCTGGGGGACGAGCGAGATAGAAACCACTTTTTTATTATTTATATTGACTCATTAAAGAGACAGGAGAACAAGGGCAAGACCAGGAGGACCCAACCCTTCTACGTAACATACTGGGAGTTGGCTTTCCACTTGACCTACCCTCAGTGAACTCTTCAAGGGTGAATTTTGAGACCTGATCTCTCTTCAATCTTAATCTCTGAAAAGCAATCAGTCCTGTTCCTACATGAGACATTGGACTAGAAAATAAAAGACCCAACACATCCTTGGTAGGGAATTAAAATTAGAAAAAAATCCTGAGTCTAAGGTCATGCCAGCAGGTCAACTGTTAACACACGGCAGAAACCACTGGCAGGGGATGGCATGCCTGTTAGTGGAAATAGCCTTTGATAAGTACTGATCTCTTTGCAATGGTTAAAAAAGTCTTTACATACCAAGCATACTATGAGCAAAGCATACCACTCATGAACTAGAATATAATTTCTACAAGTAACAAATTAATAGTTTCTATCATGAGACTTTTGTAGTTCAGAGACTCTTAGACGTAGAGCAGATGAAATTTAAGAGAAACATTTCCAAACCCAAAATGACTTATGACAGATATTTTGCTGGCTAATGAGATTTTAAAAAAGGTCTATTAAAAATAAATGGTCCAGGCAAGGGTATACAACATTTTGGTGTTTCTGGGACACACTAGAAAAAGAAGAGTTGTCTTGAGCCACACATTAAATACACAAACACTAATGAAAACTGATGAGCAAGAAAAAAAAAAAAAGGTTTTAGGTAAATTTACATTTTGTGTTGGGCTCCATAGCCATCCTGGGCCACATGCGGCCTGTGGGCAGTGGGTTAGAGAATATTTTTTTCATAATAATTAGTTAAGTAAATAGAGTTTAATTTTTTTAACTTAAATTATAAAATCACTTATCATAATGGAGAGTATCATCAGGAGATATTGTGATGCAGAGGCTACTGGCTTTGGATTTTTCATATCTACTTAGGGTGTAATAATGCTACTTTTTTTTCTTTTTAAAAAAATTTTAAATCATGTTTATTCTATTATACTTGCCTCAATTTTCCCCCCTTTTCCTCCCTCCACCCATCCCACCCCCACCCTCCACTCCCACAGTCAATTTCCACTCTGTTGTCCATGTCCATGGGTCATTCATACATATTCTTTGTCTAGTCCCTTCCCCTTCTTTCCACCATTGTCCTCTTTTCCCATCCCCTCTGGTCATTTTCAGTCTGCTCCATGTTTCTATGCCTGTGGCTTATTTTTTTCATTAGTTTATTTTGTTGAATAGATTCTACTTATAGGTGAGATCATATTGTATTTGTCTTTCACTGACTGGCTTATTTCACTTAGAATACTATTCTCCAGTTCCATCCATGATGTCACAAAAGGTAGGGCTTTCTTTCTTTTTCTTTCTTTCTTTCTTTCTTTCTTTCTTTCTTTCTTTCTTTCTTTCTTTCTTTCTTTCTTCTCCTTCTTCCTTTCTTCCTTTATTTCTTCCTTTCTCTCTCTCTCTTTTTCTCTCTTTATCTCTTTCTTTTTTGTTTTAAATGCAGATCGACTTTATTTCTTTAAATGTCAAAATCCATTATAAAATATAAACAATTTAAATCCATTATAAAGTCTCAGCAATTAAAACAACATGACACCAGCACAGAAATAATCAAGCAGATCAATGAAATATAATGAGCATTCTAGAAACAAATGTATACATCTGTCTAACAATGTAATATATGATTAAATTGATATTTCAAATCAATGAGTAAAATAAAGCTTATTCAACAAATATGTTGCATGGACCATTATTAGTTGAAATAAAACAAATATTGAGCCCTATTTCACACATTATACCAAAAATATTCAGGTGAGTTAAAAATCAGTATGTAAAATCTAAGAAGTTTTAGGAAAAAATACAAACTAATATTTTTCTTACCCTAAAGTAACATATTCAAACCCAGAGGCTATAAAGTAAAATGTTGGCAATATGACTATATTAGACATTTAAGACTATATAGTAATATACATATAAAAAAGTTAAAGGACAAGTAATAGTATAGGAAAGTATTTGCCATACATCTAGAAAAGGGTTAATACTTTTTTTTTTAGGGTAAAATTCTACAAACCTTTAATTGAAAAATGGATAAAGAACACCAAAAAGCCATTTAAAGCTTTTTAAAAATAATAGATATAGGCAAGAAATAGACAAAAACAGATTTAGTTTCAACAAATAATGAAGCAACAATTAAAATAACATCATCGTCACAACCAGATTAATAGATATTAAAAACACTGGTAATATCAAGTATTGGTGACTGTGAAAGGAACTGGGTGTTCATAGACTCTTTTTCTTCATCTTCTTAAAGCAGTCCCTTTAGCTTATCTTGCAATGCTGGTTTGGTGGAGGTGTATTCTTTTAGCCTTCTTTTGTCTGGGAAACTCCTTATTTCACCTTCCATTTTAATTGAGAGCAGTGTTGGGTAGAGCAGACTTGGTTGCAGGCCTTTGCTTTTCATGACTTGGAATATTTCTTGCCATTCCCTTCTGGCTTGTCGTGTTTCTGTTGAGGAGTCAGCTGCTAGGCATATTGGGGCTCCCTTATGTGTTACTAACTCTTTCTCCCTTGCTGCCTTTAGGATTCTGTTTGTCTTTTACATTTGCCATTTTAATGATGATGTGTCTTAGAGGGGGCCTCATTGGGTTCCTCTTGAATGGGGCCCTCTGTGCTTCCTGGACTTGTATGACGTTTTCCCTCCTCCAATTAGAGAAGTTTTCCATCATTACTTTTTCAAACAGGTTTTTCTATCCCTTGCTCCTCTTCTCCTTCTAGTATCCCTAGTATATGGATATTGTTACAGTTCAGGTTGTCCTGCATTTCCCTCAATGCCTCTTCATTCTTTTTCATTCTTTTTTCATTTTCTTGCTCTTTCTGGGAGCCTTTTTCTATCTTGTCCTCCAGCTCACTGATTTGTTCCTCTGCTTCATCCAGCCTGCTTTTGATTCCCCCTACTGTGTTCTTCAATTCAGAAATTGTATTATTCATTTCCTCTTGTCTCTTATTGATAGTTTCTTTGTCCTTTTTCATGCTGATATCATTTGCAGTAAGTTCTTCATAGTTTCCCTGTAGTTTTTTGTAATTCTCTCTGAGCTCACTGAGCTCATTGAACTTCCATAGAACGACTGTTTGGAACTCAATATCTGATAGTCTACTTGCCTCTATATCATTTATTTCTCTTTCTGGGGATTCTTCCTTTCCCTTTGACTGGGGGGATGTTTCTCTGTCTTCCCATTATTTGTGAGATAGTTCTTTTTTACTTCTGCTTCTTAAATTTATCTGTCTTGATTTCCTGACTTTGTGGTGTGAACTTCTATGGTAGAAGACTGCTGTTTTTTTCTTTCTGGATCTGCCTCTCATGATGTCAGATGTTGACCCTGCCTGACCTTAGGCAGTCTGTTTGAGAATTCCAGGAATCTGCTGTCTGTGGCTGTCTCCTTCAGCTGTTAATCTAGTCACTCTGCACTCAGCAGCCTTAGACAGCTCAGGGAGGGGCAGAGTCCCTCCTGGGCCCAGGGTTATTGGTTCCTCGCATGCTGCTCCTGCTCAGGTGAGTGGTCTGCCTGAGCAACATGGCTGCTGCCTTCTGGGGAATGAGTCAGCACTGGGATCCTGCCAGCTGCTACTCTCTTAGTTCTCTGCCCAAAGCCTCCTTCCCCAGTGTCTCCTCTGGCATCTCTAGCCCACTCTGCCTCTGCCTTTGCCAGAGACCAGGGTAAGTGGCTGCAAATAAAAATTTTATGCATTGGCCATTTAAACATCTCTTTGTGTTTAGAGACAGAGGCACCTGTCTCTGGCAGAGAACAACTCTGCCACTTTTCGCAGCTGGCTGTTATCTGTATACTTTTTGAGCTCTGGTGCTGTAGACTGGAGATCCCTGCTTATGGTTTAGTCCCCGATCTTCTGAGGGGCATCCAACTGGCCATTTCAATATCCTTATGGTGATGCTGCCCATGGGCAGGTCGCCCACCTTCTCATATCTCTACCACCCTCCTTATCAGTTAGGTTGTACTAAAGCTGATTCTTCTGTCTGTCCAAGGTAATAAGGTTGCTCTCTCACTATTGTTCAGTTTGTTCCAGGTGGTTTCTCCACAGTTTAGTTGCAATTCCAGATTTGTCCTAGGAGGAGGTCAGTGTGACTTCCACTCACTCCTCCACCATCTTGATTTTCTATACTTTTTCTTTATGTTAGGAAAAGAAACCTTCATCCAACTTATTCACAATATGTTTTTCCATCTGTTTAAAGACATGGATGATTGGGAAACCTCTCTTTCCATTGGGAAAGCATGAAAACTTTCAGAATTGGTTAAAAAATAAATCAATGCCAATTTGTTATTTCTACAATGATGGAGGACATGTAAGTGAATACAGTGATCTGGAAGAAAAAGGAAATGTACTTTTGACTGGGCTGCAAACATGCACTTCAGTTGGCTCATTAACAAAGTGTGTTAGTGAGGACCCAATGCATAAAGCTTGAGAAATGAAGGACTGAGAAAGCAGATTTGGTTTTGAAGTAATGAAATATGAGGGTTCTTGCCTTATGCTGTTGACCTATGGATAGCTTGGGGTGGAGGTAATGAGTACACTTGACTCCATGATGTTAGTGTAGATGATCCCCTGAGGTCAAGTATCAGCCATTTAAATAAATTCAGGAAACAGAGGAAATGATGTTTATGGGCTAGAAGTCTGGGCTGCTTTTTAAACACCCATGTGTACACCGATCACAAAATGGAAACCTGATATAATGGGAAAAAACAAGAGGAAATGGCACAGAGTAAACTTGAAGGGAGGAGTTAGAAATCCTGAAATCTAGTTCTGAGAAAGAAAAGAACTTTATCCATTTGAGACCAAATTGTCAAGGCTTATCTTAAAAAGTCTGCATCACTGTTTACCAGAGAGTGTCAGAAATGAAATTTTTGGTAAGGCACTTTTATTTTCAAAGTTATGGTAAATTTTCACTTATCTGTTAAATAGTCATAAGTTGTGTTTAAAATTTGTCTCATTAAGGCAAATTTCTAAAACAGTTTACCTCCTAAATAGTAAAAATATTATATATGTTCTAATTATTATAGTTTACTAAATCCAATGAAAATTTATTGATAGTTTAAGAGAAAACTGTGTAAAATCCTTAGTATCAAGAGTGACGCAGACTAGAATTCTAACAGGTTAACTTAAGTGAATAAGTACTGAAACAAATACATATTATTAAATGAAAGAAGCCAATCTGAAAATGGCTACACTCTGTACAATTCCAACTATATGACATTCTGGAAAAGGCAAAACTATGGACACAGTAAAAAGATCAGTGGTTAGCAGGGATGGGGTTGGAGCAGAGAAGAAATGAAAAGGCAGAACAGATAGGATTTTTGGGGCAGTGAAAATACCCTGTATTATATTAGAATGATGGATACATGTCATTATACATATATCCCAACCCACAGAATATACACCATCAAGACTCAATCCTAAAACAAACTTTGTGTAATTATGATGTATCAATATATGTTCATTCTAGGTTAAAAAATAAAAACAGTATCAGTCCGGTGAAGGATGTTGATAATTGGGGAGGCTGTACATGTATAGGGGTAAGAGGTATGTAGGAGATCTCTCAACCATACTCTTGATTTTGTTATAATCTAAAAACCACTCTAAAGAAATGAAGTCTCTAAGTAGAATAAATAAATAAATAAGTATATTCAATAAATGTGCAAGTACATTTGTATAAGAGCTAATGTCTTTGTTTCAGTCCATGAAGAAATATGCTAGATTTTCAAGGGAGACTAAAAATACAAACATTCATACATGAAGGCCCAGGGCTTTTTTGACCTCATCAATGGTCTAATGTAGTTTGGGACTTCATTCTTGCCATTGGTATAGTACAAATTGTTGTTATGACCCTCTGAATGCTCACTGGAGTGTTTATGCTGTTCTCATAGGTGTGCTCTGAAACATACTATTAGCCCTTACTGAAAAGTACACTTAAATTGAATAAATCTGTACAACTTGAGGTCTGACAGCTGAGGTAATTGAACCTTTATTTCTAATCAGATTTGGTCTCTTCAACTCACTTTCTCTATGTCTAGTTCCTGAGCACCCCTATTTCTTGTCAGTTCAAATCAACACCACTATAGTATAAATCACCACCTTCCCTTTCACTACAACCAGACCTCCCCTAGGCACTCCCCGACTTCTAAAGAGTGCTATTATTCTCTCTTTTTAACTAGCACCAGTATACACACAGCTCTCAACAAATATTCTACCACATTCTGTTTATACTTCTTTTGCTTATATTCACTTTTTAAATCCTGTTCCCAATGCTATCACTCTATTGTTAATAGCCATATAACTGGTCTCTTTGTCTCTACTCTCCAACTCCTATTATCTTTAACAATCTCTTAGCAAATCATCCATCCTAGTCCTAAGTCATTGTTAAGATATGCAAGTCCCCCAACCTGATACTTCAATAGTTTTTCATTTTCTTTGGACAAAACTTCAAAGCCTTTATCTAGTCTTTCCCACCCAATTCTCTAACATCACTTCTTTTTACCCAACTCTCTAGTCTTGGCTGCTGACACTCTCCTTTCCAAGTACAATATGCCATGTCCTCAGCTACTGCTACTGCCTTTGCCCGAAATGCATCTGTCAGGGTCTCTACTTTGTGAAATTTTTAGCCATATGTTAAGCTTCAATTCTAGTATCCTCCTACTACACAGAATTATGCTCTGATAACTTAGTCTGGTCTCCCTTCCCAAGACCCTCTTAGTAGTTTATCTGTATTTTTCCTATGGGACTTTCCAACATACTTCCCTGTTTTATGTTGGTAAATGTACTTTATCACCCTTCCTCTTTAACCAGGTTGTGAGATTAGAGCCTGTCTGATTCATTCACCTTGAAAACCACCCCCTCCCAGGGCTTTACACATAGTAGAAACACAGTAAATATTTGTTGGGTGAAGAGCAAGCACCACATAAGGCCTAGAGTTTGGAGACCTCTGGTAAATTTCCCATTCCAGACTAGTCACCAAAAGTTTGGCCCCCTACTGCTGAGATTTTTTAAACACTTGAAGAAATGACCCAATCATTCTGAGTTATTATTATTGTTATTTTGAAATATGAGTATAAGCATAAACATCTTTAAGAAATGAATTTGTTAGATGTGATTAAAAGCAACTTTTAAAAGTGTGATACATAATCAAAATTCTCTGTATGATTAAAATCCACCAAAATAAAAAATTAGCTCATTTTCTCACTAGTTTAAACTGAATATCAGAAAGAAAAAAGAAGTTTTGTGTTTGGATTGGATATAATTAACTCTGAATACCTAAAAACTCCTTGTTAAATTGGTTATATCGAACAAAGAAACAGCACTGAGTTAGTTGTTTAAACCACGTATTTCCTCAACCATGCAAACACTTTTTTAATGAAATATAAACTCACAGACAGGTTTTCATAACTTATAATTATAGGGAAATTCATTTTAAAAATGTCCTCTTTTGGGTTTAAGTAGATGTTAATTACATCAGCAGATCATTAACTGTGCAGCCTTTGGAATGAGAGAACTGCATTTTCAGTTATCATCCCGAGGCTTCTGATTTTCTTTTGGAAATTAGAATAGAAAGATGTGAAAGTATGTGCTTGCTTGCATAGTGCTGTAATTTATGTCTGTTTTCCTTTTTATTTTTTAAATCCTCACTGAAAGAGCAATCCAGTTTGAAGCATTTAAGAGGAAAAATATGGGTCTTAAAAACAAAAATCACTGTCTAAAGTTTTCTGAAGGCTTGATCAAGATTCAGGGGCAGGTTAACTTAAGTGCCTAACCTCCATTAAGCTGTCAGCCTAACAAGTTATCTTGTATGTGCAGAAATACAAGCTCAGTGCAGTTTACCAACCTCTATCTTTGATTATCTCACATGATAGCTGCCTTCTCTTTCCATGGCCCTAATTTTGGATAAATGGCTCTGGACATA
Organism: Pteronotus mesoamericanus; assembly: GCF_021234165.1. Taxonomy (NCBI): domain Eukaryota; kingdom Metazoa; phylum Chordata; class Mammalia; order Chiroptera; family Mormoopidae; genus Pteronotus; species Pteronotus mesoamericanus. Next base: position 26,094,700 of record NW_026555105.1, on the reverse strand, counting down.
ATGACGTTCATATTTAGAAATATATTTCTAATCGGAGGATTAAATAACCATATACCAATTGTGACAATTCCACAGTAGAATTGTGGAGGGTGTGTTTGTGTGTGTTTGCTAACTCATAGAAAAATGAGTAGAGGGACTTCAATTTTGGTTCCACTATTTATTAATGGCGTGATATTCAGCAAGTCCCCTGACATTCCTACAGCATTATAAAATAAGGATAAGAATAGTTTTTGCCATATAGGCTGTGATAAGGTTATATGAAAAAAAAACCCCAAAAATGTATGGCATAAATTGAGAACCATTATAAGCATTTAGTCCATTTTACTTACTATTGCTGGTATACTTACTGTTGCGTTTGTTATCATTTGTTATTGTAATAGTTGTGTGATTAAATTCTTTGGCTTTCCTGTAAGTAGTCCAAGAAGCATTAAGTAGTTACAGATTGATGACCAAGAATAGCTGTTCTGATGTCACACTCCCTAAGCTTGAATCTCTATCCCTCTGCCTACCACCTGTGTGGACTTGGTCAGCTTAATCAATATCATTGCCTTAGTTTCCTAAATTGTAAAGTAGGCAGAGTAGTAGTCACTACCTTATACTATTGATGGGCAGATGAAATTAGTTAATCCATAAAAAGCAATTAGAATGGCATAAGAGTTCAATGAACACTGGCTATTATTAGTACAATATTATTATTATTACCACCACCACCACCACTGTAATTGTTAGCAGACCTACACTGCATACTAGGATAGTAGATAGGATACTGCCTAACAAAATGTAAGTGCTCATTAAACATTAGCCATTTAAAGGTGGCCAGAAGGGAAAAGAGCCATTCTGACTGCAGTACAAAGGCATGGTAACAAAGATCGAACCTTCCATTTAAGGTCTGCTGCCTCAGGGGTTGTTGATTTGGGGGAAAGGCTAGGTCTCTGGGGTACTTTAGAAAAAAATCAGGCCTTTGACCATATACTCTAAAAGGAAGGGAAAGTTCAACTTTGTCCTAGCCCCAAAGTTTGCTGAGTCCATTGCATTTCCTCACCTGCAGGGCTTTTGTCTGGCAGAAGGATGACACCCACTGAGCCAGTTTGAGCCAGTTCTCATCTAACACTCAAGGCTGAGTCTGCATCCTCTCTTATGAAGCAAGCAGCTTTTCCGGAGCTCTTCCTGATAAGAAACTGCTGTACTGAGATTAGGAAGATCAGGAAATGGAGATGAGAGACACTAAAACGAAAAAGACAGAACCACTGTTTGTTGCTTGTTGTGGGCTTTGTCACTGGGCCTGGAAGTTTGCCTTTCAGTCTGCATAGACTATGAGGGCCATCACCTATTCATTTGCAACTTGGAGAGGAAAAAGGAAGGAGACCATTACTGGGAATTTTGTTTCTCTTCCATTGCCCTCTTTTCAAAAATGCTACTATAACTGCTGTGTAAATTGGGAGAGAAGTTTCAGAGCCTGGCTATGCATTGGCTGTATAAATGTGATGAATAGTCAAAAGAACTTCAATATTATTTGTCACAGCTTTTTCATTTAAAAGTAATCTTATCTAAAGTGAAGCCCCTAATACTATTTAGAAAAGACTTTTACTATAAGACAGTAAGAAACCATAAAGATTATTTGAGCGAGGATATACTTTTGTATTTCACTTAAAAATGCTACAGCAAATACTGAGACTGCTCTGGTCTGGACAAAACAGGATATACCTGTTCCTCCCTGGTAAATAGAGTTATAAACTCTGAAAGCAATGCAGAAAGCAACCTAAGGAGAACTTTGAAAGGTGAAACAAGAGAGGAAGACTGGCATGGGACCCAGTCACTGAAGGAACAGCACAGTAGTGAGGTGGCTCTCAGGTACACCCACCCCACTCATTCACCCAACAGAAGAAGATAACCAAGGCCCAATGTTTCCTGACCCCTAACCTAGCAACGAAAGGTCATTCAGGTGGGCTTATCCCTTCACCAGACTGAAAAGGAATACCTCCAATAAAATGAGGTGAGCCCAGCACCACTGATGAGATGAGGGGATTGCTAAATCAAGTGTTCTGGTCCAGGAAGCATGCTCTTTCTCCACTGGGTTGAAGGGCCCATTCTTTACAGAAAGACACTAGGTGAACAGATGTGCCAGCAAGTTTATTCCACCACAACAAGCACGTGGGCTTGGGAAGTCTCTTTGTCCCCTGAGACTTCCCTCCTCCACCCAGAGACATTGGGAGGTCCGTGAACTAGCAAAGGGAATCCAAACACAAGTGCTCTTGCTGGGCATCTTTTCCCCATGGGCCTGAGACTCACTTGCCACAAAGAGAGACAATGGGGTAATCGGAAGTTATCAGCAAGAAAGATCTCACAAGTACCTAACCAGGAAAACTCTTTGCTTCTCAGGCTTAACTTCCTCCCACCAAGAGGCACCAGGTATCCTGGCCTGGGATAATGCATCCACCCCCTTAGGTGGCACCAGGAGAGCCAAGTAAAAGCGAAAATAACATTGCAAAGACTCTGAAAATTATATTGTCATTGGAACCACAGTCCACAAAAGTAGGTCAAGACCTATATGCTGAAACTAACAGTGACTGCATACTAAAATAAAAGGTGTAAATAGGACACAGAGTCTCCAAACATAATAGCCAAAATGTTCAAAACATAATACAAATTTCATCTGTAATATCAAGAAACAGAAAAATCACAACTTAAATGAGAAAAGGTAGTTAACTGATGCTAACACTGATATGAATCACATGTTGGTACACAAGCCATCATGAAAATGCTTCAACAGCACTTACAAATGCTCTTAGAACAAATTTTTTAAAAAGTCACCAAATAAAACAGTTTTTAAAAAACCAAATGGGACTTATAGCACTGAGAAACACACAATAACTGAAATTTAAAAAAACAACATAAAAACTTATTAGATCAAATCAATAGCAGGGTGAAAAAGAAAGAAGAATCAGTTAACTTGACAAATCAATAGAATTTATTTGTGACAAAAATGAATATTTCATAATAACAAAAAAATCAATCTACCTGGGGAAAAAAAGCAATCCTAATTGTGAATCTACCAAACAATGGCATTTCAAAATACATGAAGCAAAAACTGATATAGGTGAAAAAAATAGACAGATCCACAGTTATATTTGGGACTTCTAACAACTCACTTTTAGCAAGTGGTAGAACTGCTAGACAAGAATCAGCAAGGACACAGAAGAAATATACAACATGATCAACTAATGATATTTAATTGAAATATAGAGAACTATCTACTCAACAACAGCAGACTATACATTTTTTTCAAGCACAGATAAAATATTCTCAAAGATAGTGCATATCCCAGGCCATAAATTACTCAACAAATTTAAAAGAATCAAAAATTATTCAGAGTGTTCAACTCTGGAGATAAACACAACACAGGTCAAGATATTATCTTTAGCCTGCCAAAGCTCCAGACTGTATAACTATTAGTCAGGTCTGGGCTACTGTCTTTTGCTGCTTCAGGGGTTGCGGATTATTTGGGGGAAAGGCTAGGTCTCTGAGGGTGTGTGTGTATAAATTTGATCAAAGTCATAAGGACCCTCAGTTTCATAACCACTAAAGAAACTGAAGAAAATCTTAAGACACATGTGGTTTTCCTGAAGAATGCTACTATTTAAAGAATTAATGCTAATTTTATAAAATCTCTTCCAGAACATAAAAATATAAACATTTTCCAAGTCATTTTATGAGTCCATTATCAACCAAGTTGATATAAAAACTGGACAAAAACAAAAGTAAAACAAAACAAGAAATCTACATGCCATTATCCCTCATAAACATGAATGCAAAACTCCATAACAAAATATTAGCAAATTAAACCCAGCAATGTATAAAGAGAAGCATACACCCTAAGCAAGTGGAATTTATTTTAGGTATACAGGCTGTTTCAAGACTCATTTAAAAGTCAATATAGTATACAATATAAACAGGCTAAAAAAGAAAATCATATGAGATCTTATCAATTGACACAGAAATGCATCTTATAAAATCTAACACCCATTTACGATAAAAACTCTTAGAAATTCAGAAATAGAATGGAATTATTTCAACTTGAAAAAGAGCATCTACAAAACAATCTACAGTTAATATGATATTTAATGGTGAAAGACTGAATATTTTCTCCCTAAATTCAGGAACAAGGAAAAGATGTCAGCTCTCACCCTCTTACCCTTTTCCCTTTTAGTCAACACTACTGGAAGTTCTAGCCAGTGAAATGAGGCAACTATATACACATATAAAATTAGGAAAAATGTAGAAAAAATCTTCTTGAATTAATACGTGACTTCAGCAAGATCACTGGGTATAGGATCAATACACAAAAATCAATCATATTTTTGAGTGGATATAAAAGCTGTGGTACATTTACACAATGGAATGCTACTCAGCTGTTAAAAAAAAAGATGAAGGAAATCTTACCTTTGTAACAGCATGGATAGACCTGAACAGTATTATGCTAAGTGAAATAAGCCAGTCAGAGAAAGACAAACACCATATGATTTTACTCATATGTGGAATCTGATTAACAAAACAAACAAAAAAGACAGAAATAGATACAGAGAACAGAATGATAGCTATCAGAGGGGAGAGATCTGGGGGGGCTGGATGAAAAAGATGAACAGATTAAGCAAAAAAAATCAATCACATTTCTGTATAGTATCAATTAATATGTGGAAACAGTAATTAAAAACATAATACAGCTTGCAATCACTCCAAAGAAAATTAAATGCTTAGGTATAAAGTTAACAAAACATATACAGGGCCAGTATGCTTTTGATAATTACAAAATTATAATAGTAAGAGAAATCAAACACAATTTAAATAAATGTTTGTGTATTTGATGACTCAACCTGGTAAAGATGTCAATTCTCTCCAAATGATCTGAAGCTTTAATGCAATTTCTATCAAAATCTCAGCAAGATTTTTTGGAGATATAAGCACAATTAGGCAAAAATTTATATGAAATAGCACAGATCCTAACATAGATAAAACAACCTTGACAAAAGAGAGTGAAATGGAATCACTGGACCCAATGTTTAGGTTGACTCTACCATCACAGTAATCAAGATAATATAGTACTGGCAGAGGGATAGACGCATAGATCAAAAACAAACAAACAAACAAAAAAGGGAATCCAGAAATAGACTCTTACAAATAAATCAACTAAATTTTTACAAAGTACAAAAACAATTCATAGGGTAGTGTTTACAACAGAAGTTGATGGGACAATCAGATATCTGTTGGCAATAAATGAACCTAAACCTAAACTTCAGATCTAACACAAAAATTAACTAAAAATGAATCTTCCCCTGGCCACATAGCTCAGTTGGTTAGAGTGTCATGCTGATATGCCAAGGTTGTAGGTTTGATCCCTGGTCAGGGCACATAGAAGAAGCAACCAATGATTGCATAAATACATGGAACAACAAGTTAACATTTATCTCCATCCCTTCTCTCAGAGTCAATAAATTTTTTTAAAAATTAAAAAAATGAATCAGGAACTTAAATGTAAAACATAAAACTATAAAAACTTTTAGAATGGGATATAAGAGAAAATTGACAAGATCTAGGACTAGGCAAGGAATACTTGAATGACACCAAAAACACATCCACAAAAGAAAAAATGATAAACTTGACTTCATCAAAATTAAGAATTTGTTCTGCAAAACTACAGTTAAGAGAATGAAAACAAGCTACAGATTGGGAGAAAATATTTCTAAACTTCATGTCCAAGAAAGGTCCAGTGTCTAGAATATATAAGGAACTCTCAAAACTCAAAAGTAAAAGGCAAACAGTTACCTAAGAACATGAATAACATGAGAATCCTGTGGTAATGGAATTGTTCTGTATCTTGTCTGCTGTGGAGAACACACACACCTTTATATCATAAAATTGGATAGCACATATATACAGATGTTCACAATGACATACATGTTACACACCATTACAAGTAAAACTAAGGAGTCTAAATAAATTCAGTGGATTGTGTTAATCTCAATATCCTGATTGTGACATATTATAGTTTCACTAATATATAAGGAGCTCATACAACTCCATAAAAAAAGATAATATGATTTAGAAATGGACAGAGAACCTGAGTAGATATCTTTCAAGAGAAGACATACAATTGGGCAACAGGTACATGAAAAGAGGAAAAGGAACCCTTGTGCCCTGCTGATTGGAATGTTAATTGGTGAAGTCACAATGGAAAAGAGTATGGAGGCTTCTCAAAAAATTAAAAATAGAATTACTATATGATTCCTCAACCCCACTTCTGGGTATATACCTGAGGGAAATGAAATCACCCTATGTTTACTGAAGCATTATTCACAATCGCCAAGACATGGAAACAACCTAGGTATCTACCAATGGACAAATGCAAAGAAAATGTATATTATGAAATATTATTCAGATGGAAATCCTGCCATCTGCAACAACATGGATGAATCTTGAGAGCATTACACCTACGCCCAAGTGAAATAAGTTAGACAGAGAAAGACAAATACTGTATGATCGATTTCATTTACATGTGGAATCTAAAAACAAACTCAGATAAAGAGAGCATATTAGTCCTTGCCAAAGGGCAAGGGTGGTTGCCAAAATGGGTGAATGTGGTCAAAAGGCACAAACTTCCAGTTACTAAAAAGGGAAAGAAAAAAAATCTTTTGCCATATTTAGACCTAGCTGGAGCACTAACATAAGACTAAGAATCCAGAGGTGCCTCTATTTCTGCATTTAGCTAAACTGCTTCTCACAGCACCACTCAGCCAACACTAGCCAAATCTAGGAAAATGCCTGGATGGGTTCATAGCAGGACTATCTAGAGCTTTGCCCAGGGTTCCACAGCTTTCTAGTAGGGCTCCACTGAACTGCCCACATCATTGGTAGCCTGATGCACCACTACCTGGTCCATTTTCTTTTAGTGTCCTTAAAACTGTGGATTTCTAAATCCACTTCTTGTTTCTTTCATCTTATTTTTCTTTGGTGCAATGTATGTGATTTATGACATGCTGCACAGAAAGACACATGCTATATATGTTCAATAAAAATTAGCTGGATTTGAATTCAAGAAATGTTTTTAGAGTTGTCATGTGCAATAGGTACACTGTGTAGAAACAAGACAAACCAAACATGGTTTCTTTCTTAATACCTAATTGAGTAGGTAGACTGTTAGCTTACTAACAATTCGGTGAAAGACAAAATTAAACAAAGGATATGAGATGAGCAGATGACAGAGAGTAATCTTCAACCAAGAGGATCAGGAAAAAGCTTCATGAAGGAAAAGAAATTTAAATTGGACCTTAAATGATGCGTAGAACCACAGGAGGTAGAGGGGGTGAAAATCTTCCTGAAAGAGAGGAAAAAGTGAACAGAGCCAGCCCTGCAAAGGCAAAGTCCAGGAAATTACTCTAGAAAGTGGATGTGTGTGAGGGGCTTACACAATAGGCATAAAGAGGAAACTGAAAAGTGTATTTGAGGTATGGCATTAAGCATGCTTATCTATCATGCCAAGGAATTTGGGCTTTAAAAGTATATGATGATGCTAATAAGCAAAATAGAGACAGACTCATAGATAGAGAGCAGGCTGATAGCTATGGGGCGGGGAGAGTGGAGGCATTGAACAAAAAAGAAAAAAAGGAGTCATGGATATGGACAACAGTGTGGTGATTGGGAAGAGGTAAAAAGGTGATAAATGGTAAAGGAAAAATGCAATAAAAAATAAATTTTAAAAAGTACATGATGAGGGGAATCATCAGATGTATAGTCTAGAGCACTTAACCTCACAGTGTTGCATAGAGATGGTAGAACTCAAATGACAGAGGTTTGAGTTTGCAGGTTGAGATGGTGAAATGTTTTTAATTGGATAAAGAACAAGTTTAGGACAAATGTGATTTGTGCATAAATTACCTGGATTATCTTTAATTGCCTAAACATCAAGTTCTCTGTATATTACTCTTCCCAACTTCAGTTAGTCACTCAAGGTGTGAACTCTTCCCGATGTCCTTGGTCACCTTGGGGTAGGGAAGGCAGCCGCCAGTAAGATTTCCCTGGCAAGAGTGTTGAGTGCCCTGAGTCATCACTCCTGCCTCCGCTCATGGCCTGCTAGGTGGAACTCCCACTCTTTCCAGTAGTCCTAAGTGTTCTTTGAAACATGGACATGTCAACTGAGTTAAGATTTATGGGGCGGGAGTAATAGATTAGCTGGCTACAGTATCAGCCTGGATAAGCTTATCTAATTAATCTGTGATGAATCCAGGAGGATCAAGACACTGGAAAATAAAAACTAAGTAAATGTTTATATTGAGAAAAAGAGGAAGAAGGTTGATGGGCTTCCCAGGTTCTGACTAGAATATGCCAGGTGGCAGGATACACTCCAAATAGAAGCTAAAGGTTCTGAGCACTAACATGCTTCAGGAGGCCTCTGCCCCGCATGGTCTTTTCCTGGCTTTGACTTGAAGGCAATGGAAGTTAGTGAAGGTATGAAATTGGAGAGGATGCCATAAAAAAAAATCTTTGTCCAGTGTCAATTTCATATTTATATTTTTTAAAAAGTATAATGATAAGAATTAAGAGAAGAAGAAAACTAGTTTCTATTTTTCATAAAGGTTTGAAAGGTGCCTTGACAGGACCTGTGAGTGAGGTCCTCTCTGGGCTCCGTTTGCTCACAAGGTGACTCACAGGGGGTCACCTGCAGCAGGAGAGACTCCTTTCTACCCTGGGTTCAGAACCAAATAAACAAATAGCTCACCAAATTTGGAGAGACACACGTCAGAGCTAAACATATAATTTGGAAAATTATATGTGGCTAATTGCCCGGAAAAGACCTCTTAGCTTTTCACAGCGATTCATATGGAAGATGTGGGAAGCTTCATCAGAAAGGCTTAGAACATTTGTCTTCCCAAGACAAGAGTGAAAAATTATTCTGGGGAACATAGGAAAAAGGAGATACAGAGGTATTTATATTTGCCCAGCAGGCATAACACCAAAGAATAGACAAGAAATGCTTCCATAAACCCTTAACTTAAACTGTGTGATAGCTCACAGGTCTCCCAAGGCAACATCCTTTTTCTATTCTTAGACTTCCTTGATAGGCAGATATATAGATCACCAAAGTCACTGACTTAACAAGATTATTCACAGATTTTATACCTGTTTATGATCAATGTGGCATTAGTCTGGCTGAAAAATTTTATTTCTATAGGTACCAAGCAAGTTCTTACTATAAAAACAAAACATCAGAGTCAAAGATTAAAGCCCCAAGGTCTGTATCTCTTACCAGGAGGCATGAAAGTTTCCAGAGGTCTTCCTGTTCATTCAACTTTCTTTCCCTTAGGTCTGACCCCCTTGGCTTAAGGTGGTGACACTGTTTTGAACTTCAAATCAATAATTTGTTGTCCCTCCCTTCTCTGGCATGTATGGTTCAGTCAGAGGAAAAAGTACCTAACAACCTTCCCCAGCCCCCAAAAAAGAGATTTATATAGCAAAACTGAATGAACACTGTTCTCTTTCTAGCCTGCTTTCAAGAAAGGTGTGTTAAAAATAACTGAAAGTTTACAAGGGCCTCAAACCAAACCTGAAAAGCCAACCTCAGACAGGCACTGGGCTCTGCTGGCTGCTCACCAGAGTCACTGTTTATAATCCATTTGTCTTGTTAGGGCTTCAGCAAAAAAAACCAAAAAAACAACAACAAAAAAACCCCGTAGATAGATAGAAGATAGATGACAGATGAGAGAGAGAGAGGGAGAGAGAGAGAGAGAGAGGGAGAGAGAGAGAGAGAATAGATAGATAAGCAAACAAGACTATGTATAGCCACTTTTTTAAGGGCACACTTTGGCAAAAAACAGAACAGAAACAAAAATGTGGAAAAAAATTATGAAGAGAGCCCTGGATGTTAGTCAAAATCATCTTGTCTGGGGTGATCTTTTTTGCCCCCTCTGCATCACAAAAATATAGAAGAGAATGAATAAATACTGTCATCTCTTGATCACCTCAGGTCTCTACATCCTAGTTGTTGAGGTACAAACTAGAGAACATTTGTGTATTCAGAACAGGTGGAGACCGCTGGAGTTTCAGCTTCTAATACCACCCTTTTCACAGATGCGATGTGCTTTTAGTCCTGCTGAAAAGCATCTCCTTGGTAAGTAAGTCTGATTCTGACAAAGCCCATACTATGAGTCTTGAATCAAAAGATCAAGACCTGTCCAATAGAATGTCCTGTAATAATGAAAATGTCTTATAAACCTTATTGCCTATTAGGGCAGCCACTTGCTGCCAGCAACTGTTGAGCACGTCTGGAATGTGGCTGGTCTGTCTAAAAAAATCCTTGATGTTATTTAATTTTATTAATTGAAATTTAAATAACCATGTGAGACAGTGCAGCGGCATGGAGAATGCCAGTGGGCTTTCCTTGATAGTGGCAACCCCAGGATACCAATGTTTATCTGCCCCATTAAAACACCTTCAGATTAGTGTGGAAAGGCTCTCTGATGGCAGATGAGACAGAGGTTAGAGCTGCAATAGTTTTTCAAAAACCATCTAATCATAGTAATTTTAGTTTTGTATGATAACTGACACAAATGTAGCCAGTCTGATGAAACTACAGCCCTACTTTGATAATGGGAGTATTATTATGTGCAATTAGCCTTTAAACACCCCAAACTGAACCTGACTTACTTGGCAGTTTCATTGTCGACATATATATGGTGTTTTATGGTACTTGTATCTCCTCATAACCTGGTATAATCTCTTATGCTGTGAATTTCTTCAGATGAAGGCCATCCCCACAAATTGCCAAAAATTCATCTGGACTACTGCTTGTTTTGTCTACAACACCAAAGAGCCATGGTCTTTTTCTTGGTTGATCTGACTAAGCTCTTAATGGTATGTGGTACTAATATAGATTTGAACCTTTTACACAAACTTTCTTTACTTCTTACACCTGTTCTTGACCCATGTAAGCACACTTCACCAGATTATCTACCATGGTGGCTCTCAAATTGTAAGACATATTGGAGTCACCTGGAGGGCTTGTTAAATAGAATTTCCTGGAGCCTAACCCCAGAGGTTCTAAGTCAGTAGAACTGGGGTAGGGCCAGAGAATTTGCATTTCTAACAGGTTCGCAGGTGCTGAGGATGCACGTTGTCTAGGAACCACTAAGGTAAACTTTAAGAACTCTTCTTCATTTCTTTGACTCCCCCACTCACCTGCCTAAACTCCATGGTTGGTAATTTTGGCATATACCACAACAATGCTCTTTATAAAATCTGGTTTGCAGATGAATCAGCTGGGATATTGTTCAAATAAAGGGTTGGGATCAGTGGGTCTGGAATGAAGCCCGAGAATCTGCATTTCTAACAAGCATGCTGCTGATCCATACTCTGAATAACAATACCCTAGACTTCCTCACTTTAATTTTCCCCCTTGCTCATTTTCAACTGTGTGTCATTCCGAGAAACAAAAGTTTCCAGGAATCTTCTAAGCAACTGGACACTGTACATTCATTGCTGCCCAAGAGTGCTTCTCACTAGCTAGCACTGGAGTTGCCATTCCCTAAACCCATGCTCAAGGCAGACATTGTTGATTCCTCAAGGGCAATCCTGAATGCTGAGTATGGATGTAGCTACAAAACGGTTTGCACCAGGCAGGCATTAACAAATCCCATTATGGTGAGAGGAAACTGGTTCTCTCTCCTTGATCAAGTAAATTTGCCAAAATGATTATACTAAACTTCACCAGGGATTAAATTTTCCCATCTTTCAGTGCTAATCACTACTAGTGGTTTTTTATTGGAGAATATTTTGTTCATATGTCCACTCAGTTCCTTCTTTCAAATAACCTTGTTCATTTTGATATATTCTTCTCTTCCTGTATTTTTAATCATCTCTAACTATCTCTTGTGTTGCTAGAAGTCATATCCTGCTATATTATATTCCTTTACCTTCTAAGATGATACATACCATATTCAATGTCTTTATGATTTTCTTCTTTTTAATTTCTTCCTCTCTTACCTAAAACAAGCTCATGTCTCATCTCAAAAACAAGTACCTTTGATACTGCTATTACATTAAAAGGAAAAAAAAAAAAACCCTGCCTCATTCCTCTCAGCTTTGACTTTGACTGCTCAGAAGTGAAGTCTATATTCATGGCTTCCACGTTCAAAGCAGGTACTCATTCCTTAACCTCCAGCAACTGTTTCCTTTCCTCACCACTCTAGCAACGCTGTCTAATAGGTGTTTACTTACCAATTTCAAGGACTTTTTCTTGACTCTCAATTCAGGAATTGTTGTTGATTTGATGCTTTGGGAAAAAAAGGTTTGACCTCCTACTGTCTCCTGGTCTATGCCTTATTTATATCCCTGGCTTCACTTACTACAGCACTAAACATCTGGAAACCCAAAAGAAGTTCTGTCTCTAGGTCACTATAGCTTTCTCTCTCCAGTCTGCCTCAGAAATCTTGAGTTTTATAGCATCAACAGACATTTCTCCTGTATGTGATGACACCCAGCTCTATTTTTCTCTTGAGTTTCTGTCCTGCTTACCCTAAGCCCTGCTAGGAATCTCCACATGGATTTACTCAACATGTCTAAAATTGATCTGATCTTTTTCTTACCTAAGTCAGTTTCTTCTTTGGGGCTCTTATTTTGTTCTTCAAGTTACCTGAGCCCAAAGTCCTAGAATTGGCCTGGACCTGCCCATTCACTCTCTACACCCAGGAACTTCTCAGATCCTATGAATACTTCTTTCAAAATGTTTTTTTAAACATTCCATTCCTTTCTATCACTGCCAACCCAGTGCAGCTCTCCTATTACTTAACCTTCTAATCATACTGTACATCTTTCAATTCTTTCCATGTCAATTAATCCAAGAAGCTACCATAAAAGAATTCCCCAAAACCCTTCCCTCTTATGTCATTTTCATGTTCCCAAAGCCCTCACCATACCACCATTTACTATAGCAAAAAAAAATGTTACTCCTGTTCAAGAGACTCTGAATTAAAACCATTCAATCTCTCCAAATGTACATCCTATTACTCAATTCCATGAACTCTCCACTTCAGCTATGTTGGTCCACTTCTTTTCAGAGTACAGCATCCTTGTGTGCATAGATTCACCCACCCCCAACTACCCTCACACCCTATACACTGCCAGTTTCCTATGCCCTACCCTCTTCTATTATCCATCCCAAACTCCAACTTCTGGGTAGACTCCCCTGACTACTTTTTTCCCAGTATGCTTTGTATACCTGAAGTTTTGTTTGAATAACACGGTGAGCACTTAGCTTTTCTTTACTTGTATTGCCACATACCTTTTCCTATATATCTGAATTCCTTCATAGATTCAAAGCTCCCTGTGTACAAAGCTCTTGTCTTACATCTGCTATGTCTAGAATGTCAGCCAAAAATAGATCAGCAATGTCACCACGCAACTGAGTTTAGATGTAAGTATTTTATTCTAATTGTGCCCATTTTATGGACTGGCATTAGAATGTCTATGCAGTTTGAACTTACTATCACCCTCAGGTTGATAATTTTATACAGTTCCCTGCAAAAGATATACACATCAGAGCAGGTAGCATTTCCTCTAATAACCAGGCATCCACACAGTCAAAGGCTGTAGTTGAACTAAATCTTGTTTCATACCCTGGCTAATAAATGCTCCTAAATATTTTCAAGCTTCCCCACCGTCGCTAAGGCTTAGAGAAGCTATTTGTCATACTTGCAAAGGCTTCAAATGAGGCATGATTTCCAGAAGAAAGCAGCTGTGTAAAATTGGCCTGCAAACAGAAAGACGGCATGGCTGTGGGACACCTAGCCTGCTGTCAACAACCAGAACCCTCACTGGCACTGGTAAATGTTTTATTGGTTTAATATTAAATTAACTGCCCCTGCATACGGAGTGCATTATGTTTAATGGCATTTTGGTATTTGGAACTGCAGTCCGCTCCTATGCACCTGTAAAATTAGTATTTCATAATATTCCACTAAGTTTGTAAAGCTTCATTTGTTTTCTATGCAGTTTTCAAAAGCTTGACATAGGCAGTGGAACTTGGAGAAGATCTGATGGGCAAACTGTTATTCACCACAAAAGAGGGGCTTTACCTGCCCTCCCATCTATAACACACACTATTTGAAACAAAGATTATAAGGTTTCTGTTTCTCTTGAGTCATCATAGCACAACTAATGCACTTTGGTTGCCCTTCACTTGCTCAGGGAAAGTCTAGCTGAGGAGATGAGTCATCGCAGGTTGACTAAGATCAAATCCGAGGACAATTCTTCAGTCTGCTTCTGTTTAAATACCTTAACTGTTAGTAAACCTTGGATAGCGAGTCATTTTTGGTTTTCCCCAGACATTCTAAGCCTACAATTAGAGAGGATTATTTACAAATAGTATCCATTCAGGGGCAAAATTTCCCTGATTATAAAACAGTTTAAAAAAAAACCCTGAAAACAATGAAGTTTAGATTCTGTGGTTCTCTTATTAAAATTTACAATATAGCTAACCCAGAACTCACCTTTCACATAAATTTAGCTAATTTACAGAAACCATTGTCATCCCCTGATTCGCTTTTGGCACAACTTGCAGTTTGAACTCAGCAACACAATGAAAACCAGTTTCAATAAATTCAATTGGTATTGTGGCCAATCTATCATTTCCTTCACAGGGCTCACCTTCTAAGGTAAATTGTCTAGAATCTAACTTCGTTCAAAGTTGCCCATTCAAAGCTGGCTCTTCATTCATGTACAAGTATTTGTCTAAATACCTGTTTTCAATTATTTTGGATACATAATCTAGATAAATCCATAGAGATAGAAAACAGATTGATGGTTGCCAGGTGCTGGAAGCAGCGAAGAATGACAGTGACTGCTTAATGGGAATGGTGTTTCTTTCCGGGCCCGAAAATGTTTTAGAACTAGACAAAAGTGAGGGTTATATAACACTATGAATATATTAAATAAATGCCAGTAAACTGTACACTTCACAACAGTTAATTTTATGCAGTTATATTTCACCTCAATGAAAAAGGGAAAAAACTGGATCTTCATCATGGGTTTGCTGAACATATAGCTTGTAAGCCCCACTCAGGGCAGAACTGGCCTAAAAAAGAACCCCAGAGCAAAGCCTATCTTCTGAAAGAAACAGGGCTTTCAAAAATTTCATACATATTATTATGTAATCAAAATTGCCTGCTTCTATTTAGGCCTCTTACATCTGTCTTTATTAACGTAACTATGTAAAGATTCAATAACCACCCTTCTCCATTCTTTTAATTGTTTTATTAATTGATTTTAGAGAGACAGAGAGGAAAGGGGAGAGGGAGGGAGAGAGAGAGAGAGAGAGAGAGAGAGAGAGAGAGAGAGAGAGAAACACTAATTTGTTGTTCCACTTATTGGTGTACTCATTGATTAATTCTTGCATGTTCTCTGACCCAGGATTAAACCCACAACCTTGGCATATCAGTACAATGCTCTCACATCCCTTGAAGATCTCTGATTGTCTTCCCACATTGTACTGCATTTCTTAATTTCCTTCTATTTTTTTAGTACACCTAAGGAGCTGGAGTCCTTTGCTACTCTGCATTAGCCTTCTTCCCTTCCATTCCCTGCAAGATTTCAGAGGACTTCTTTGTCCCTACTTGGGTGCTAAGGCCTCCAATATCTGGACCTATAGCCCTACAGTCTCTTCTGGTTCCAGTTCTATGTGGCACTAGTCACCTGCATGTCCAGAAGGTTATCATTTCCGAAATGGATTCCATTATGAAAATAGCTGAACTCCATATAGTTTTCAAAAAAACGCTTCAGAAAGTGCTCCCCTAGACATTATTTCAATAAATGTTCACATCTTTGTGAAATAAATAATAATGCTTCCTCCCCACCTGCTCTCCAATTTTGCAACTAAGAAGCAGAGGCTCATAAAAGTGAAATGCTCAAGGTCCCTGAGTTGTTAAATTGCAAAGGCACCTACTGTTTAGCATCCTAGCTCCTTACTCATCCCACTATATGACAAGGATGTCTTTAGAGCTCTTCAAAACTGGCTCTCTCTCCTACATTTGCAGTTTATTCTTGCAAAGTTACTCTGTCTACATCTAGGCACTAGAACTAGAGTCTTCCAAGTTATTCTTGACTTTCTCCTCCCTTACCATCAATATCTATCTGAAGTGTTTTAAACTGAATCTTATTCTACAACAATGGTGACCACTCACCCCTCTTCTTCCTTGTTAATTCAAATTAATCTTCTTCCAGATTAATTCAAAAATTTTGTTATATATATATTTTTTATTTTTTTAAATTTTTAAATCATGTTTATTCTATTAAGGTTGTCTCAATTTTTTCTCCTTTGCACCCCTCTGCCCATCCCACCCCACCCCCCTTACCCACAGGCAATTCCCACTCTGTTGTCCATGTCCATGGCTCATCCATACATGTTCTTTGTTTAGTTCTTTCTCATTCTTTCCACCATTGTCCTGCTTCCCCAGCCACTCTGGTCACTTTCAGTCTATTCCATGTTTCTTTGCCTGTGGTTTATTTTTTCATTAGCTTATTTTGTTGAATAGATTGCACTTATAGGTGACATAATCTGGTATTTGTCTTTCACCAATGGGCTTATCTCACTTAGCATAATATTCTCCAGTTTCATGATGTCACAAAAGGTAGGATTTCTTTCTTTCCTTCTCTCTCTTTCTTTCTTTCTTTCTTTTTTTAAAATGCAGCTTGATTCTATTTATTTACTTTTTAAATGTCAAGATCCATTATAAAATATTAAAAAATGAAAATCCATTATAAAGTCTCAGTAACTAAAACAACATAACACCAGCAAGAAATAACCAAGCAGATCAATGAAATAAAATGAGCATTCTAGAAACAAATGTATATATATCTAACAATGTAATATATGATTAAATTGATATTTCAAATCAAGGGGAAAATAAGGCTTATTCAACAAATAATGTGCATAGACCACTATTACTTGAAATAAAACAAATATAGAGCCCTATTTCACACATTATACAAGAAATATTCAGGTGAGTTAAAAATCAACATGTAAAATCTAAGGAGTTTTCAGAGAAAATTCAAAATAATATTTTTCTTACCCTGAAGTAACATATTGAAACCTAGAAGCTATAAAGTGAAATATTGACAATATGACTATATTAAACATTTAAGACTATATATTAATATACCTATAAAAAAAGTTAAAGGACAAGTAAGAGAATACTTCTAAAAAGGGTTAGTAAGATGTTTTTTAGGGCAAAAATTCTACAAACCTTTAATCAAAAAATGGATAAAGAACACCAAAAAGTCAATTAAAGCTTTTTAAAAATAATATAGGCAAGAAATAGACAAAAATAGGTTTAGTTTCAACAAATAATGAAGTAACAATTAAAATAACATCATTGTCACAACCAGATTAATAGATATTAAAAACATTGGTAATGTCAAGTATTGGTGACTGTGAAAGGAACTGGGTATTCATAGACTCTTTTTCTTCATCTTCTTAAAGCAGTCCCTTTAGCTTATCTTGCAATGCTGGTTTGGTGGAGGTGTATTCTTTTAGCCTTCTTTTGTCTGGGAAACTCCTTATTTCACCTTCCATTTTAATTGAGAGCAGTGTTGGGTAGAGCAGACTTGGTTGCAGGCCTTTGCTTTTCATGACTTGGAATATTTCTTGCCATTCCCTTCTGGCTTGTCGTGTTTCTGTTGAGGAGTCAGCTGCTAGCCATATTGGGGCTCCCTTATGTGTTACTACCTCTTTCTCCCTTGCTGCCTTTAGGATTCTGTTTGTCTTTTACATTTGCCATTTTAATGATGATGTGTCTTAGAGGGGGCCTCATTGGGTTCCTCTTGAATGGGGCCCTCTGTGCTTCCTGGATTTGTGTGATGTTTTCTCTACTCAAATTAGAGAAGTTTTCCATCATTGCTTTTTCAAACAGGTTTTCTATCCCTTGCTCCTCTTCTTCTCCTTCTGGTATCTCTATTATATGGATATTATTACATTTCAGGTTGTTCTGTATTTCCCTCAATGCCTCTTCATTCTTTTTCAGTCTTTTTTTATGTTCTTGCTCTTTCTGGGAGCTATTTTCTACCTTACTCTCCAGCTTGCTGATTCATTCCTCTGATTCATCTAGCCTGCTTTTGATTCCTTCTACTGTGTTCTTTAGTTCAGAAATTGTATTCATTTCCTCTTGTCTCTTATTGATAGTTTCTTTGTCCTTTTTCATGCTGATACAGCTTGCAGTAAGTTCCTCACAGTTTCTCTTTAGTTTTTTGTAATTCTCTCTGGGCCCACTCAGCTCATTGAGCTTCCTTAGAACGGTTGTTTGGAACTCAATATCTGATAGTCTACTTGCCTCTATTTCATTTATTTCTCTTTCTGGGAATTCTTCCTTTCCCTTTGACTGGGGGCTGTTTCTTTGTCTTCCCATTACTTGTGGGGCTCTTCTCTTTTGCTTCTGCTTCTTAAATTGATCTGTCTTGATTTCCTGACTTTGTGGTATGAACTTCTATGGCAGGAGACTACTGTTTTTTTTTCTTCTGGATCTGCCTCTCATGATGTCAGATGTTGAACCTGTCTGACCTTAAGCAGTCTGTTTGATACTTTCAGGAATCTACTGTCTGTGGATATCTCCTTCACCTATTAATCTAGTCCCTCTGCACTGAGCAGTCTGGTTTAGAGACACCACAGGGAGGAGCAGAGTCCCTCCTGGGGGCGGGGTTATTGGGTCCTCTCATCCTGCTGCTTCCTGAGCAAGATGGCTGCTGCTGTAAGGAGGATGCATCAGCACTGGGATCCCACCAGCTACTCTTTCTGTTCTCTCCCCAAAGCCTCCTTCCTCAGTCTCTCCTCAGGCACCTCCAGCCCACTCTGCCCCTGTCCTTGCTGGAGACCTGGGTAAGTGGCTGCAAATAAAAATTTATGCATTGGCCCTTTAAACGGCTTTTTGCGTCTCCAGCAGCCTGTCTCTGGCAGAGAGCAACCCTGCTGTTTTTCACAGCTGGCTGTTATCTGTGTACTTTTTGGGCTCTAGTGCTGTAGGTTGGAGATCCCCACTTATGGTTTAGACCCCACTCTTCTCAGGGGGATCCAACTGGCAGTTTCAATATCCTTCTGGTGCTGCCACCCATGGGTGCTCAACCCACCTTCTAGAGTCTCCACCGCACTCCTTACCAGTTAGGTTGTGCTAAAGCTGATTCTTCTGTCAGTCCAAGGTAATAAGGCTCCTCTTTCACTATTGTTCAGTTGTTTGTTCCAGGTGATTTCTCCACAATTTAGTTGTAATTCCAGGTTGGTCCTGGGAGGAGGTCATTGTGACTTCCACTCACTCCTCCGCCATCTTGGTTCTCTCTCAAAATTTTCTTAATTGACCTCCTAGATCACAGTTCTATCCCATATGATTATATTCTATCATCCATCCCTACACCTGAGAGTTTTGGTTAATCAGTACTTTCTGTCAGACCACAGCAAAGGTTTTAGCATAGCATTCAAGGCCTCTTCACATGTCACTTGCCAGGCCCATCATTCAGAGTTCCTTTCCATGTCTCCAATCCAGGACACTGAACTATCTTCTGTTCCTTGAAGCCTCTGAATTTCACTCTCTTAGGTCTTCACTTAATGCTGTTTCTTACTGAATATATTTCTTATTTTCTAACTTATCAAATTCTTCAAAATTCAATTTGAACATCATTACATTTGTGAAGTATTTCCTGAGTCCCCACACATGGCCCAGGGAGTATTAAACATCCTTATTTGCTATTCAATAGAAAATATTGTGCATATTACATGTATCAATTTCCTAGGCTGCCATAATGAATTATCACAACTTTTGTTGCTTAAAAACAGAAATTTGTTCTCTCACAGTCATGGAGTCCAAAAAAATTGAAAATCAAGGTGTTGGGAAAGCCACACTTCTTTTGGAGATTGTAGTGCAGAATATATTCCTTGCCTCTTCCAACTTCTGGTGGTTGCCAGCATTCTTTGGTTTTTGGCAGTATCTCTCATTGCTCTGTCTTCACCTTGCATGTCTAATAATGACTTTATCCTATTCTAACATTTGAATGATAATTTTGCTTTGTACAGTAGTATGGTATGAAAACCATTTTCATTCACAATTTTAAAGGCCTTTTCTGTTGTATTCCATGTTCCATTATTGCTATCTGATATAATTTCTATGCCTAATTATATGATCTCATTTTTCATCTCAAAGTTTTTACCATTTTTTCTTTACTCCTAGTTTTTTAAAATATTGTGGTAAAATTGCCTCCATGTGAATCTTTTTATTCATTATGCTAAATACTTGGTGGGATAGTTCAATGTCCCCAGTTCTGAGAAATGTTCTTACATTATTTGGTTAATAATATCCTAGCTGGGTTTTTTTTTTCTGTTCTCATTTCCTCAAACACTTATTAGTTGAATGTTAGTTTATTTGAAACAATCTGCCAATACTCTTTAAGTTATGTCCTATATCATTCATCACCTTGTCTTTTTACTTCTAAATCCTGGGAATTTTCCTCAGTTTTATCTTCCAATACTTCTGAATCTTTAAATGAACTATTTTATTCTTGGGTAATTCCATTTTTAGCAACATTTTAAGATGCAATGATTACAGTATGTCCATATATCTTCTTGAGTTGATTAATAATAATGTCTTTCAACTTATGTATTGATGATAGCCATTCTGACAAGTGTGAGGTAATACCTCATTGTGGTTTTTGCTGCACTTCCCTGATTATTAGTGATGTTGAACATCTTTTCATATGTCTATTGGCCATCCCTATGTCCTCTTAGAGAAATGTCTATTCAGGTCTTTTGCCCATTTTTTAATTGGGTTGTTTGTTTTTTTGGTGTTGAGTTTTGTAAGTTGTTTATACATTTTGGATATTAAACCTTTTCAGATGAATTGGAGAATATGTTCTCCCAATTCATGGGCTGTCTTTTTATTTTGTTGATCATCTTTTTTGCTGTGCAAAAATATTTTAGTTTGATGTATGTATTCCTATTTGTTTATTTTTTTCTTTTATTTCCCTTGACAGTGGAGATATATCCAATGGGAAAAATGCAATAAAGATTAAAGTTAAAGAA
Organism: Pteronotus mesoamericanus; assembly: GCF_021234165.1. NCBI lineage: Eukaryota > Metazoa > Chordata > Mammalia > Chiroptera > Mormoopidae > Pteronotus > Pteronotus mesoamericanus. The sequence goes on along the minus strand of NW_026555105.1, from coordinate 26,073,603 downwards.
GAAAAAAGAGATAGGACCCAAATAAATAAAAGCAGAAATGAAAGAGGAGAAATAACAACTGACACAAAAGAAATACAAAGGAGTGTAAGAAAATATCATGAATGATGATATGCCAATGAATTGGACAACCTGGATCAAATGGATAAATTCCTAGAAACATACCATCTCCCAAAACTAAATCAGGAAGAATCAAAGAATCTGAATAGACAGATTACAATAATCAAAATACACCCAGCTACTAAAATCCCTGGACCAGATGGATTCATAGGTAAACTATCAAATATTTCAAGAAAAACTAACACCTCTCATTCTCAAACTATTTCAAAAATTGAAGGGGAGAAAAAGCTCCTAAGTTCATTTTATGAGGACAGCATTATCCTACTTTCAAAACAAGATAAAGATATTACAAAAAAAAAAAAAAGAAAGAAAGAAAGAAAGAAAGAAAAAGAAAGAAGAGAAGAAAATTACCAGCCAATATCTCCAATGAACATAGATGCTAAAATCCTCAACAAAATATTAGCAAACTGAATATAGCAATACATCAAAAAGATCATACACCATGATCAAGTGGGATTTATTCTGGGAGTGCAAGGTTGGTATATTTGCAAATCAATAAATGTGATTCACCACATAAGCAAAATGAGGAATAAAAATCACATGATCAAAGCAATAGATGCAGAAAAAACATTTAATAAAATCCAGCACCCATTTATGATAAAAACTGTCAGCAAAGTGGGAATAGAGGGAACATACTTAAACATAATAAAGGCCATATATGACTAACCCACTGCCAGCATCATACCAATGGGCAAAAACTACAAGCATTCCCCTTAAGATTGGGAATAAGCCGGCTATCTCCACTTCCACCTCTCTTGTTTAACATAGTTTTGAAAGTCCTAGCCATAGCAACAGGCAAGAAGAAGAAATAAAAGTCATCCAAATTGGAAAGGAAGAATTAAAACTGCCTTTATTTGCAGGTGACATGATACTGTATCTAGAGAACCCCTAAAACTCTACCAAGAAACTACTAGAATTGATAAATGAATTCAGTGAAGTAGCAGGATACTAAATTAATATCCAGAAATCAGTTGCATTTTTATATGCCAATAATGAACTAACAGAAAGGGAAATTAAGAAAACAATTATCTTTAAGTTTAGGTTTCTTATCTGTATTTTGCGTTCTTCCTCTGATTTATTTTTTCCTGTTTCTTTGGGTATTTATCTTTTCTGTAATAGGATTTATGCAAATGGCCAATGTTGCTTGGTTATCCATTTACATTTTACAACAAAAACACCAAGTAGTTAAGTAGAAGCTGTAGTGTATTTTTAGGGTTTGTTCAATGTTAAGGTTGACTCTGAGATAATCAGATGAAAAGATGGCCAGATCATCTGGAAGACCAAATAAAAATTTATCTGTTAATCTTTCTGGGGATCATTTTGGCTCTTCACAAAGAGAATATCCAATGTTCTGTCTGGGAAAGGGTATACCCTAAGACCAGGATTACAGGCAAGAGAGTTGTTTCTGACCTTTTGGTTTTCAGACTTTAGTTAATCCTACTATGATCAATACAATACCCTAAACTCATTCTACTTTGGGCCCATTATCCCTAAACTCTGAGATTTTTCTGATTCAGTTTCTCTATAGAATAAACTCCCAGGCTCTTGCAAGCATGGGGAGTTGGGAGAATTTTTTCTCTTTATTACAAATGGTGGGAGGACTGAGAAGTTCCTTTAACTTCTCTGTTCCTCTAACTGATTTTTAAACAAATCTATTATTTTCAGCTCCACAGTTCACCACTGCCCTTCCCACTCCTGCCAATTCCATGGCCATTTTCTAGATTGAGTGGCATCAATTTCCATACCACTACCTCCCAGCCCTGGCCCGAAGACATTTTGGTTTAACTTTCTTCCTTTCCAAGTCATCTCCACCTACTTCATACATTTACTATCTACTACTTATACACATTTGTGATTTTCTCTGCATGCTACATATTTAGGGTTCCAGAAGTCTCTCAGTTTATTCAAAGGTAGATAGTTCTTTTTTTTTTTTTAATTTTTGAGAACTTCTAGAGAATAAAGTGACAGGAAATCAGGAAATGTTTTATTTATTCTACCATTTAGAAAAAAAAGCTCTCTTCTCATCTCCTATTCCAGACCACACCCTTTATCTCTGATCTTTTAAGCTATACTCTTTATTTCTTCTAGCAAAATAGCCTTTCCCATTACCATCCCAAACTTTTAGAGCCCTAGTTTCTTTCTCAAAATCCTCTATTTGACCTGTATTTCTCATACTGAAATAACTTTGTTTCTTATTTCCTCAAACATTACATTTTCAACACCTGTTCCAAATTGCCTCCTATCCCTCTCCACCTGCCTACTTTTAAAATTATGTCTATTCTTTTACTTTGAGATAAATAATTTTTAATACATAATTCAAAAGAGAGATTAACAAAATGTTACTAACAAAAAATTACTCAAAAGAGGGAAGGAAAAGGAAAGATTACTGGATATCTTGGCCTGCCAGTCAGTCACTAAACATTAAACTAATTGCCACAAAATTTCCCTTGAAATTTAAAACTTCTAGAAATGTCTAATGTAGTATCACAGTATGGATACTCAATGAATTCAAGTAAACTGAGCAGACAATAGAAATAGACTTCTTTTCCATATCACAATTATGCATTTTATCTATTGTTTTGGAAACAGTACAAGTCAAAGTATAAATCTCAGAGTCTTGTAATAAAATAAAATCAATTACAATATATTTTATGTTATTAAATAGTTCTGATAGTTGCTTTCATTACTTTGTAGATTTATAATTAAGCCCTCATAATACTGTTGTGGAGTCATTTTACTTTTTGAATGGATAAAATGAAGCATGAGATTAAAAAGTGTATTTTTAAAAACCTGTTTGTAGAAAGAACTGGGAGAATTACGAGGCTAATCTGTGCTTGGTTTAACCTCTTTTTTATCAGCCATCTGATCTTCCATATAATGAATTCTTCGCGGTACTGTTGAGATTAAAACTTCAAGATATTCTTCACATTAAACCAGGCGTTAAAATGTAAAAATTACCTATTTCCTCATATTTACTTCCACTCAATAACATTAAGTATATTTTAATTAAAGCACATTAAATATACTTTAATTAAAGCAAATTTAATTATAAAAATTCCTGATAGTTTAAATATTATATATTTATACTCTTAGAACTTATTACATTGCTGGGATAAATGTAATTAAATTTGGTAACATTAAAACAGCGACCTGGTCATGTATTTTACTTTAAACGTGTGCCTATTTTAAAGAACACTTACAATTATGCTGATTCAAATCCAAAGAATAATTTGTTGAATGTAAGACTGTACCATAAACTTTGTAGTTGGAATAAAAATCATTGGATTCAAAATCATTCAATTGCTTGCACGAGCCAGAATTTGGATCAGATTTTTGGAAAATGTGGTCTACTATTAAAGTTCTGAATTGAAACTTAGTAAAGAAAAATATAGATGAACTAAAATCAATGTGAAGAAGAGAGGAAGAATAATATTTTCAAATTATAAAGGAACTGTTACCATGGAAATAATTATTCCTTAAGTATGTATAGTTCTTGATTATATTGTAGCATAAACCAGTTATTTTTCTCTGAACTTAACAAGCACACAATAGCACCTACTCCAGCATGGTGCCTGAAGCACAGAACAACCACCACCTCAGAAAGGCTCTGACACAGAAGATGGGGAAGACCAGTCACATTACTCTCATGCCTGTCTGTCCAAGGCTGAGACCTGAAGACTGCAGCCTGCTTTACTCAGCCCTTGGTCTCAAGCCAAGAGGAATCCATGGTCCTCATGCTATACCAATAATCCCCTTCTCCCACCAGTGGGCACAACCTGGACATTGTCTCTGGAGTAATTTTTCCCTGAACTCATATCATGTGGAGGTCTCTGCCCAGTTCTGGAATCTCCCTCTGGAACTTCATGAGGGCCCTGATTATCCCATCCAGCTCTTTTCAGTCCCGTGTCTTTGGAGGTAGGACCTTGCTCCCTGCACTAGCTGAGTTCTTCTTTCATACTAAATCTTCTTTCTTGATAAATTTCACAGACAGTTAGCAGAGTTCCTCTTTCAGCCTGAATGGATTCCTTTGGACAACTTTCTTCATCACAGCACAATCACCCATTAACATGGTCAATTACAAAAGCTTGAAAATGGCACCCACATCTGCACATGTATCTCAAGTCTACTCTCCACACCACAGCCAGAATGGTCTTAGCCACATATCAGGGGTTCCTCATTTCTCTCAGGATGAATTCCAACACCTTAACCCCTTTCATTTCACCTCCTGTCTTGCTCCAGCCCGATATCTACGCTGAACTCCTACTGGGTTACTTAGAAATCCCTGAACACAGGTTTCTCCTGCTCTGTAGCCTATGGAATTACCAGGAGATGTAGAGGCCTTGACCTGAAGTGCTCTTCACTGTGGTTTTAGGTTGATTTTTCTAAAACCTATTTTTCCCAATACCAATTCATCTATAAATTAACACCTTTCACACATTTTAGTTTTTTAAACACCCTATTATTACTAAGGCATATTTTTTGATACTTTAAGATTTTTCTTCCAACTTGTCTTAGGATTCAAGTGAATTACCTTTGCATTTCTATTTTTTTAATTGTAGAATTCTATAAAAGTTGAGCTTTAAACACTTAAGAACATTTAACACTTAAAAAGCTTTTTAAACTAGAAACTCAGACTTCTCAGCAGTATACAAGAATCACAGCAACTCATTGTCTTTTGTATTATTTAGAATTTGTCACTCAAGTCAGATAGCCAATATTTGACCAATATTTTAGGTAATGCATATTCTAGGATGAAACCAGGGAAACACTTTTAAACCTATGAAAGTTAAGAGAACAGTTTTAAAAAAAGAAATAGAGTGAGTGAGAAATGATCTAACCTATGGTTACAAATGTGTAATCCACTAAGTACACATTACTAAATACAAAATTCAAGAAAAGTTTTAGATAAATTAATTATTAATCAAGAATTCTTTTTTGTGTGTGATATATATATTTTGATTTTCACTATAGCACTATAAGGCAGCTCTGTTATTATCTTCACTTTAGAGAAGAGGAAACTAAAATTCACATTAAGTGAAATGTCTCCCACAACTACAATGAGTAGAGGCATGATCTGAACCAATTTCTTTCAAGAAGCTCATTGCTCTTTCATCGTGCAGTACACAAGTCTTGACATCCAAAGATGTTCTGAATCCGTAAGTCCAAAAGACAGAGCAAAACATATCAGCACTGATGTCTGCTTCATATTTTCATAGTTGGGTAACTTAGGGGAAAAAAAAAACAGATTTGAGAGATGACTGTCATGGGGACACTGTGCCAGGAAAACTACAATACTGTGTAACAAACTATCCCAAACCTCAGCAGTGTAAAGCAACAATAATTTATTATAGTTTACAACCACTGCAGATTATCTGGAGCTTCGCTAATCTAGGCGGGCTCATTTGGGGCAGAGGTGCTATTAGCCTGTGGTGTCTGGGGAGAGACTGCTTCATAAGGGAGGTCAGCTAAGGTGATTCAGCTGCGGGATGAAAGTCCAGCTTGCTCAGATCCTTCCCCCATGTTTTCTCTAGCTAAGGCTAAAGGGACATCTGTGACTTGGAGAATGTGCTTCTTCTGATGAGGGTAGACATGTAAGAAGACAAGTGAAAACAATGAGCCTTGAGGCCTAGGCTAGAAATGCCATTTTGTCATTTCCACCTACATGACATTGGACAGAGCCAGTATTGAGTCCCAAATCAAAGGGAGAAGTACACTATGTCCTCAGCGAGGCAAGCGCTCACAAGGTGAAGTTACAGGAGATGTAAAGAAATGGAGCCTCATTCTGATTTCTAAGAGGTTGTGTTCTAAGCAGTGTTTGACTTGAAAGTGTGAGATCAGGTACATAAGCACCTGACCTTTTTTTTTTTTAAATCCTCACCTGAGGATATGTTTAATGATCTTAGAGAGAGAGGAAGGGAGAGAGAGAGAAAGAAATGTCAATGTGAGAAGGAGACATTGATCAGTTGCCTCCCGTATGTATCCTGACCAGGAAATCGAACCTGCAAACTTTTGGTGCATGGGACAACACTCCAATAAACTTAGCCACCCAGATAGGGCTCAGATATATTGCTTTGATGGTAAAAATAAGTTCACCTTTATTCTTTTCATCCAGCCTCCCATTCATCTAACCTTCTCCTGACAAACCTTGAACATGAACTGCACAAAGAGTGCAATAGGCACTGGAAAAGCAAAATGAATAAAAAATGTTCTCTGCCCTTTGGGTAAGACAGAAACATAAACAACATCTTCACAGCATATGGGAACTTTCATACACTAAAGCAAGAGTAAATTGGAACAACTTTCCTGGATGTTAGTTTGGAATATAAATCAGAATGTTAAAAAGAAAGGTCATATCATTTGCTACAACTTTTTATCTCAACATTTACCTTAAGAAAATAATTGAATAAGTATACCCAGGTGTATATACAAAGATATCAATCAAATATGGTTTAAAAGAGAATGTATCTGAAAACAGTCTAAATTCAATAGTATCACATGGGTTTCTGGAAGGAAATACACCAGTATTGTAAGTAGCTCTCTCTGGTTGTTAGGATTAGGGCTCATAGTTTTGTTTCTGTTTAGTTTCTATTTTGCCTATAGTGAAAAGGAACTACTTATATAAAAATAAATTAAATTAAAATATGACTAAAGAAATAAAACTTGAAATCACTGTCTGATTACAACTTAAAAAAAAATGAAGGTTGCCAATGCCACATAAACAAATACAGTGTCAGTTTGGTCCATAACAGTTTGCTATATGCCAAGTACAAAAAGCACAATTCTGTCCAGGGTAGGTTGGTCCTATGGAAACTTTACAGAGGAGATTCTATTAGATCTAAAACTGGAAGCACGTGTAGGGGCTCGAGAGGAGGAGAAAGGGCACTGAGAATAGGTGTGGCCACAGAAGGGAGTACTCTGTGGAGCTAATGAGCAGTTAAGGCAGAAAGGAAGACAACTCTCATTTCCCTCATCATTCAAAAACCTTTGTGAGAGTGAGAGATCAAGGAAGACTTAAATACATTTATGAAATTCTAAAGTGTTCACATCAATACATTTTCTTAATAGAAGAGGTATCGATGAAAGAAAGGAAAATGTGTTTTATTAAGTGGAAGTGAAGGATCTTAGATTTATGCAATTGAGAAAATAGTTGTAAATCAAGTACTCCCTTTCTCATGGTCCTTAATTAAATGTTTGATTCAGCATTAAAAAGCATAGGTAGCTACTGAAAAGACTGCTGATTTGAATCATGTTTTAGATCTTCAAGTAACAGATCACTCCTAATCAAGACATTCCTTCCTGGGAAAGGCAGGATAGAGTTTTTCAAAACCATTGGGAGGATGTGGTCCATTTACTGATTTCTATTTCTGGATTTGATTTATAACCATATGATTTCATCAAATTCAACCTTGAAAGGAGATTTTTCTGCCAGGCAAATATTTTAGACAGGACCAGATTGCTGACCGTCTTCAAATTTCAGGATTGTTATATTTTCCAACAGCTATCCTATTCACCCATGCTTTACATGTACCCACTGTTTTTTTCTTTTCTTTTCCTAGACCTTTTATAGGTAATTATTTTCTTCTTGTAATATATAAACTTGAACTTCTTAGACTTCTAATTTTTCATAGAGTCAAGCACATTTAGCTTCTCTCCTCAATCAATAACATTAATGGAAAGAATATGAGCTCAAGGGAAAACTTGAAATGGTGCTGTAAATTTTGGCACAAGTTTATTCCTATTCTAGACAATTTATATTTGACTTCTGTCTAATTATTTCACATAAGTATCTTATCTCCCCTTTGCAAAAGATTAATCATTTCCTTTAATGCAACTATGGAACACGTACTCATTTTATAATACTGTCCTATTCCCTACCCCCACTAAGACATATATAGCACTAAGCTATGTAATTTGGTGAAGTTGATGAACTGAGAAACTCATGTACACTTTACTCTTGCTCTTCTAAAATGTTTATATCTACATATATTTCAAATCAATAAAGATTTCAACTTCAGTTCCTAAAGCAAAAATCATTTGTCAGGTAAATTTGTACAGAAATATTCCTTGACAGAAAGATGAATTTGGGGGAAGGATGTAAAAGGAGGCTAAAATAAAGTACACACAAACATACACACAAAGAAAGTCAATTAAAGCTCCCTCTTTAATTGGCTTTTAAATACATCTGTATTTCAGTTATTTCTGATTCTCTTCTGAGCAACAGTTTCCAATCTTTGCTGGATGTCAGGATCATTTGAGAAGCTATTGAAAAATAACCATATCAACCTTCACCCCAAAGCTAATGAATTTGAATCTATGGTACTGGGACCCCAGCATGAATACTTTGTACATCTCCTCAGGCAATTTTAAAGGGCAATTATTGTGTCAAAGTTAGAGTTCCTGAATTGGATTTCTTTAAAAAAATAGGAAAAGTTTTGATTTATTCAAAGAAACTGATTGATAGTCAAATTAATTTTCAGATCAGTTCAATTCAACAAACATGTTGAGATTACCAATTAGGCAGAAGGCACAGAGTAAATCAACAGTAACTTTTTAAGACCAAAGAATAAAAAATTACCATTCCAAAGAGTCTATTAGACCAGCCATCTCAGTCCCCTTGTTCTCTCAACCTAAGGCTATGACACTGAGGCTTTCTCAGTTGTCAATGCATTTTCTGACTCCTTCACATTGGAACAAAATGGCTGAGTTCACCAGATGTTCTGTTCTCAGATTAACCAGGTGATCTGGCATCAGACTCAGCCTCCACTGCAAATGGGCAATGGTAGCCTGCCAATGCATCTCCTCAAACCAGAATCCCTTTCCAAAGGCTAACCTCGCAGCAGAGCTGAAACAGTGCTGCTAATTAACAACAAAGGACAGAAATAAACTCAGGAAGGAAATGGGGTTCCCAACTTCAGATCTTGACCTCTATATCATTCTATTTACTGTGAACACTAGTATTTTTCCTTCTATAACACTTCTCTTCTGAGATGATATGCCCTCTGGCTTCAGATTACAAAAATCTTATTTTGACCTATGCTTTTCCATAAGTTTTATCTATTTCTTTGAAATATTTTAAATGCTATGGTCATTTCCACTAGTAATTGTGTTTACATCATCTCTGAGAATGGCACATGGTTCAGAAAAAAAAAAAACAGCCAAAACAGTTCAGTGTTTTTGGCTTATTGTTTGAATATCTGAAAGCATTGCAGCTGGAAAGAATTCCATTAATTTGTGGCTAGCACCGATACATCAGCCTCAAGAGCTTCCAAGTAAACAGAGGGAAATTGGCATTGCTATCTGTGGCAAGAAGCAGAGAACAGAGTGGTACAGAGTTCTCCAAGAATGAAACATTAACCCAGATGTGAACAAGACAATGAATGAATTGTTCATCAGAACTTTTCAACCTTTTTAGTTGTGAGCAGCAATTATAATCACCAATGCATCCAAACACTCAAAGGAGACTTAAACCTGAAAATTACCCATCATGGCCCAAGCACAACTATGTCTCCGTAGCTCCATGAAGTACAGGCGTCCCAATTTAACTTAGACACTTTAGAAAATTAAATTTCTTTTTAAGGAAAACCTAGAAAAGCATGTGGTCCCTTAAAACACACACACACACACATGCACACGCAAACCCTACATTTAAAAACAACTGGCATTTATCTTAAGAGTCAACTCTTCATACTTATTGCACAACACTCCTTTCACTTCTAATCAAAAAGGCAATCTTTCTTCTAATATGGTAAATATAATTTATTTGCAAATCTACCAGAAAGGATTATAGCTGGTTATTTTAGGCCTCTGACTTCACAGAGTAGTGGAGTACCATAACTTTTTCTGCCGTGCCAAGGGACAGAAGTGTTTGTATGTTCTTAACCTAAATGCTAACATTCTGAATCATGTGTTTTAAAATAGCTTGAATTATTTTTAACAGTGACCAGATAATCAGTTGATCACCTGTATTTTGGGGTGTGCAATTATGCTGCTGCTCTTTTAGTTTCTCTGCCCTGTAAACCCCAAATCAGGTTGTTTTAATGTTCCTCCTCTTAACTGGTTGTGTTTCTGCTCATTTAATAGTTCAGCCAAAGTGTCCCCCACTGGGTGTCAGAAGGAAAATTCCTTCTAGTACCATTTAGTTTAACCAGCCAATATTAAAGAAAACCATTTTAATGTCATTTGTGTGCAAATTCCATAGAACTTTCTCTGATGTCACCTGATATATATAATGCAAAAATGTCTTGACTATACTATTTATCCATCCTCTGGAAACTGCTCTAAAGTTACTAACTGTTAAAAAAATCAAGTGTATACAATGTCTTTACTGATTTCAAACAATTAAAAGTATGTACAACTTATTTTAGGAAAGATTTTAGATATGTATACTGATATATGTAAAATGCATTCAAACATATTAATATAGAATGGTCACCTAAAAGAAAACATTGAGCTTTTAGAAAGGGAAAGAAAATAACCACTAGAAATAATCTAGTTTAAGGAACAGCCAATGAATCTTAATTCTTGTAACTCATAGCATAATAACTGGCTTTTGATAATATATTATTGCTTTATTTTTAAAAACAACCTTTTAGTCACAAACGCCCCATCATAAATGTAATATCATATTGGTTATCAGCTATAAATATTTTTGTAAAATGGCTCTTTTAAAGGGAATAGAATGAAAATCTTAATGAATTGCATATCTTATGACATTTTGGTATATTAACTCAAAGCTGGAGGCAGAAATGATTCTTCCTTATATTCATGAGGAAGAGCCTCATTGCAATAAAGGGAATTCCCTTCACTGCTCTACAGATTTTGTGTAAAAAAACAATATCTTCTGCCATTAAATATGGCAAGCCCATGTGAATTTGATGGTAAATCAAATAAGTAATCCCTTCATTTTGTTCTCAGCTATTTTATCTTATTTTCCACGTGGTTATGACTCCTTTTATTAACTTTAAGAACTACTCATGGTTCCCTACCTGGAGTTTGAAAAACACTTCTCTGAGAAGAATCTTGGCCCTGCCTACCTATGTTCTAGAGGTTCAAAGCCCTTCTGTACACACTCAAGTCCCCATCAGGCTCCCCATTATGTTCAGAACCCTAGAAAGTTTAAGTATAATCCAGATCCTTGACAGAAAATACAAGTGGAAAATCAAGGTTGTTCAGTATATAAAATCTTGCCTGCAAGAAGTTGTATTTGTGGAGACTGTGTGAAGGATAGGTAGACCATTTATGTGATTCGATAATCTATGTTATATACCTCTGGATTAAGCCACACCAACAAAATTTATAAAGTGGTTTCACCAAAGATCCATCAGCGTATCCCACTGAAAAATGCTGAGAGAATCAAGGCTCAGGAAAAAGTGTGTCTAATGTAGGGATGCTCTGGTCTAGGGCATCTCATACTTAATGTGTATACACAGATCCCCCAGGGATCTCGTTAGTGTGCTGATTCTGGTTCATAAGGATAGGGGTGAAGCCTGGAAATATGCATTTTTAACAAGTTCCAAGGTGAGTTCATTGTTGTTGGTACAAGAAACACACTTTGGGCAACAAGGGTCTATATGAGATGATGTTATTCCTAAAATTGGGAATTTTAATTTTTTGAGGGCTATTAAGATAATTATTTTTGGATATTTAATAGGAAGAAAAATTCTTTTTGTGGGTGGGAACAACTTCTTTGAATTTGGGAAGATTAGTTATATGTTATTATATTAGACTCATTCCTGGATCTATGTTTTACACATACTAATGATTTTGTATTAATTTCTTTCTTCTGATTTCTCAGCCATTACTAATTTTCATTCTGATTCTGCCTCTCATCTGTATATATTGTTAAGAAATATTTAATTTATTACATAATAATACATTAGTGAGAGGGCTTTGTTCAAGACTCCAGGGCCTATAGGAGAGTTGACTCAGTGTATAAAAATCCATACCCTGTGCTCCAGTGAAGTTCTGAGGGGGGTCTCTCACGAGGACCTCATCCTGCTGAACTTTTCACAGATGCCAAATGAGGACCTCCCTTGACAGTGGCCAGCATGCCACATGGCCTGCACCAAATGTTAGAGCCTTGAGCTTCTAGTGTGAAAGAAAGAACATGGACGGAAAAACCTCACTTTGCCTTCCTTTAAGGAGATTGGGAACCCAGTGAAACTAGCTTGAGGTCCCCATTTTCCAACAAGCATCATGGAAAATCACTCCTGCCTCTGTAAAGTTTTTAAATGAAAGCAGGATTATAGCTAGACAAAAATTATGTGTGCATTTGGTCCAGACCATGAAAAAAATCAATTCATTTATTATGGTGGTAATTGCTTTGTTTATAGTGCTCTGCTATGGTTAAAATATTATCTACACAAAGAATTAAATTTAAAATGACTTTCAAATTGAGTCTGTTAATAGTAGCATCCAAAGCTCATAAATTTTAATTTTAATAATAAATAAAATGTATAGTGCTGGGGGAAAAACTAATTGAAACAACAGAGGAAGAAATTATATCTAGACATAAACCTCAGTGATGTCTTAAACTGATGAACCTATCTTTAGGTAAACATTTTTCTAAGTTGGTGGATATCAGCCATGTTTCTTCTCTTCAAAAAGAAATAGTCAGCATTCAGAATGTGCATATGAATTTATGAAACAGTCCTTTGAGTGTACTTGGTCTAAGTCAGATTCTTATCTAATTCTTGCAGATTCCCACCCAGATGAACATCAGAGAGATGCTACTAAGAATGTGACTTCAGAAAAAGAAAAAGAATAACATGACCCACTTGTCCTTCTTAGCTTGGAGAGAGGAATATTAAAAGGAAACTAGAAAGCTCTGATTAACGTGAAGGGTGCTCACCATAATGATCAGCAAGCAGCTGATCCTGTTTCCCATTGAGGAGAAAAAGAACAAAACAGAATTGATCGCAGTAGAAGTGAATGGAAAATGGAGCCACTGGATTCTAGTATTGTCTGTGAATGATCAATCTACAGGCTACACTCTCCTCAGTAATATTAGTATAATGGGGCTGTGGCATTAGCAACCAGGACATCTTTAGATATCACTCTTCATTTCCATTTTTGCCAAAGAAGGAAGTTAGACTCAATATCTAAGACTTGACATTCTAGATAAGATACCACCTAATGTTCCACAAAATCCAGGATAAACTAGATCAGCAACTCTCAGAGAATTAGTGTTTTGTTTTGTATTTTTTTAATCAGCAGCATCTCATATTTTATACCACTCATACACACACATGTGCAACGTGCACGTGCACCGACACAGCAAAATTAAAACAATAACACTTTCCGCGTGAACTTGAGTAAACTTTACAAATGTTCTTCATCTCTTTCCTCATCTGTAAAATGAGGGTGTTGGATTAGATTAGATCGCCTTTATAATCTCTTCCAGCCTTAATGATATATCAACTGAGTGACCTCAGAACAGGAAGCAAGCATGCTGGGAAAGATACATGTGGTTCTTAAAGACAGGACTCCATGAGCCCTGAGGAAATGTCATCATGGCTCTATTTTGATATCTCTAAGATCCTCCCTGGCCCTTGAACCCAGTGACTACTACATTATAATACTTTATTTTGTGAAAGTGCTCAAGGTTTATTGAGGTGTAGGCTTGAAACTGGCACATGATTGCTTCCACTGCATCCTTTGAGCCAAAATTAAGTCACAAAGTCAATTTATACTCAAGGGGTACAGAAATACACTCTTCTCTTGATGGGTGGAGCTATATAAATCCATATTGCAAAGTACTTAGATACAGAGAAGGGTGGAGAATTGGTGATATTTTTCCAATCAATCTAACTGATGCATCCTATAACCATTACAAAAAAATCTGCATGCTGCCAATAAATGTCTTCATCTTCATTAGTGGGGCTTTCAGCCTTATTTTCTAAGTCCACAAGGACTCACATTTCATTCCAAATACTGGTATGTATAGTTGAAAAGTATGTTATAGCCAAACTCATGGACTCACTTCCTTTTATAGTTCAAACTCTGTAAGCCAACGATAATACCTCAACCCTAAGTGCTCTTGACTGTTGGAGATGAAGTAAAAGTCATCAGATCATACTGTCCAATACATCTTTCTGCAATCTAGGCAAAGAGATCTATATCTTGGCTATTTCAAGATCTTATTCTCCTGGAAAATTAATGGTGAGCCAAGGGATGTGGGAAGGAGTGGCAAGGGAATTGTTCTAAGCTCTGCTTTGATGTCTATAAGGAGCCTTGTGCTTTTCTTAACCTCACATATTCCCTGGCATCTGCACGACAAATCTTCCACTTTTCTTTTTGAATTAAAAATAAGGTTCCAGGAAGAAATTATGCAATGGGAAATTGACACTTCAATAAACTTGGCTCACACATTTTATTGATTATGGTAAATCTAATTATTACAATAAAGACTGAGACAACAAAAAAATGTATCCATTTTGTGTTCCAGTGGTATGTATTTCTTTCTATTAAGGTAATACCTGCCTAATTAGAATCTAGTTCCTCAAAAGTAGTAAGTAAATCAAGGAGTCATTCCAAATTAAGTTTGCCTCAATTGTCTTGCAAGAATCTTGGTGACATTTTAGCTATTTATGTGGACTGCTAGACACTAAATATGATAACAACACTTTTAAGTATTGATTCAGATAAACATTACAGTTAAAATATAGTAAATGAACATTTTAAACAAAAAAATATTACACACTTACTGCTACTTAGAACTCTGGCTTCTGGTCACTTTTATATTTTACTTTTTTTAAATTAGAAATACTTAAGTTGCACCTCATGCAAATCTTATTTTCTTTGTGGCAATTGCCCTGGGCTCAGTGACCTGTAAAATGCAGACCCTTGGACTTTTCACTTCATTTCACTGCAAGTCCTGGGACAGGCTGGTGTGTGGTTTCGTTGCCTTGTGGCTTGTCTCTCTCCTGCAGCCCCATCTTCTGCAGGTCACAATCAGGAGGCCATGCCCTGCGGCTGGGAAAGAAGGCTGACAAACAAGGTCCAGCAGAGGTGCAGGGACTCTTTCCTTCACCTATGTTGGAAGTTTGGACCAAGTTCTTATTCATCTTTCGAATATAAATAATTTATTCTTTTCCATTTGATATTTTTATGGAATAAAATAAAACACATGGGAATCAATTTGATTGACTCTATGATAAATAAATCAAGAAAGAAAAACCTCTCAACTGTTCTGGATACCTAGATGTAGATGGTCAAAAGCTAAGTTTTTAAATTTTAAAACTCTTTTCAAGAAAAATATCTTTATGGTATAGGTCATCAATCCAGGATTTAGTTAAGATAACTGAATTTAACATTACTTCTTCAGCCCCTTAAACTTTCTATTAAAACTACATTGCTTTTACCTGTTACTAAAAGATGCATCTTTCCATCAAGTGGATAATAAGAAATAAGTGAGAGCAAGTTAAAACAGAATGTCAGGCACAGACTATGTTTTTATTGCATGTATGTAGTGAGGTATAGCAAAGTCCAAGAGCATAAATAAATGTTTAAGGAAGTTATGGAGCTTTTTTGAACCATAGTTTACTCATCCATGAGAAGGGGGTAATAACACATGTAAGTGTTAAATAAGATAAGATCAAACATATTTTTAACTCCTTATACTCCAATATAAATGGAAAAACAGAAGGTCCATTAATTTCCTTTGAGATTCATATGGAAAATAAAATACAATTTAAGATGACATTTAAAATCAGAAAAACCCTTGCTAGAAAGAAATTCTTTTCTAGAATGCAGCTCTGTCAATGTACCTATCTTTTCTGTCAATCGATAATCACAGGTACTGCAATTTCTATTTGAATTTTATAGTCCTTACCCTGTTATGATGTCTTCTCTACTACCATATGTGTTCTGCTGCTTGGGTAGTCTGTCTCTGCTGCAAATCTCACTGCTCCTCATTGCTTATCAACAGAAGGAAAGAAACTAATAAAAAATTCCTGCTCCCTCTCAGCAAACCAATGGCTGATCCTATATTTGTGACATGAATACCAGGAATGCAGATCTAAGTCTGCATTCTAAGTACCAGCGCCCCTTCCTTCCCTGTCTCAGATCATCGTCCCATCTTGTCATGAGATACCATCAAAATTCCTCCACTAATTATTAGAAAGTATATAACCCAGGAATGAGTAGCATGCAAACCCAGACTAAAATTTATCATGGCAACTGGGTTATGGGCCTACCAGCAATCACTCCATGGCCCCTTCTATGGGAATCCTATTGCTCATTTCTCAGAACTAACCAAAGTAAAATAACTTGATAAAGCCTTCATGGAAACAGCAGACAAAATAATAGCCAGAGCATTTCAACTAAATTGCTCTAATGTATTACTGACAGAACCTTGTTAGTCTTCAAATCCAATTTATTTGTTCAAATCCAGTTGGTCCTCTTGATGCAGAGCTCTTTTTGAAGTGTTTTGGAGGTCTGGAACCAGAGAAATTACCAGAAGGACTCAGAGGAGTAGGATAATCACTCTCTTAATAATCAATTACATCTATGGCATTGCTGAAATAAATTCTTTCCTGGTGAAAACAAGAAACTTTGTGTCAAGTGATGAATGCTAAGGTGTTTCTTTTGTATGAAACCATACATAGCTAGCAGGCTCTTGACCCTGGCAGTCAGCTTCAATCCTTTTTGGTGGAAGGTCTTCTCTTTCAGTTTTGTTGCTTTGCTTCCACTCTAACTGTTTTGGCTGTAGAGCAAGTTGAGAAAAACAAGAGCCATCACAGTCCATGAAGTGGCATCTATGTGTGTAGAGTTAACTGCCTCCAGTTGATATGCTATGTTGGCCACAGGCCACCTGATACCTCCACCATACCTGAGGCAATGCTGATTTTCCTCAGGAAGAGCTCTGGATCAGAAAAGAGAGTCCATGACCTGCCTATTAATTCATTCCAAGACCATGAAGCAATGATTATTTAACTTCTCAGGGTCTTAACTTTTAACTTTGAAAAGTAGAAAGCAAACACATTTCCTCCCTCCCATGTACTAGACTGTTCTGAAGTTTGATTGAGTTATTAAGTGTTTTGGAAAGTATTAAGATTTATGTAAATGCCAAATATGATTATGTCACTTGGTCATATCCACTTTTTGTCAATGTCACATTATTTGGTCTTATTGTACAGGATTAGCCATATTCTATGTGATGTCATAATATTCTACATGGTTTTGTGAGAATTCACTATGGAAAGGAGCAAGACTTTTCTGACATGAAATTCCAACTGATTTTGTATAGTTTACTCACTCATAAATCAGTCTCTACAACACACTTTTTTTTTATATTTACGAGTTAAATATTGCAATCCCACTTTACCTTTCTGTTCAATGCATGTAGATCAATATTTCTCCTAGTCTAAGAAGCCATTCATTTTCCTCAAAATAGAACCCCTTTCAACTGTTCATTCATATTCTTGTGAAAGTTCAGTAGATGATATTTCTCTTTATCTATTCATCATCTTACTTCCTCATTTTCCTTCATATTCTCACACACCTGCAGGATGGATTCAGCATTTTCTCACTTACATCTCGGAACTCATTTCCTGGCAAGAGGTTTAGGGTCTCATTTCAGGTTCTGCCCCTCAACCTCTTAGCCTCTTAACAGCTCCTGGTCCCCAGCTGCCTAATTCCTCTCTGTAGTCACATGTAATATGGATGATTCATGACTTCATATGGAAGGTGCTTTCTGTTTCATATTTAACATTTGGGGGACCTCGTTTGAGTCATATTCTTCAGTAATTAGTGAAATAAGACAAGGAATAAATTCTAGGTAATTAAAGGATTGAAGTGGAGGGTCAGGTACAAACATAGCCCTGGACGTCAGAGAGCAGGTGTGCATACTTCTCCCTTGGCTACAGCAAAAGAGTATATATATAAACAGTTATTTCAGGTGGAAAGCTGCCTCTCAATTTCTCCAGCCCATAAGGATATTTGACATGTATGCATTATGTTAATTATCTCAGTTACCTCCAATAAGAGGCAATTCATGGAGTATACAAACTAAACACCCAGGACCTTTTATATGCCTTGGATAGGAAACAGGGTATTGAGTCATGCAAGCTGCTCGATTTTGCAGTTTAGAGGTGTCAGTAACTAAACTGCTGTGATATCAAGCACGTGCACAGGGAGAGCATATTGTTGAGTATTTTTATAAGGAATTAGTCAATGTAATTGCGGGCTGTAAAAAGATTGTTACACAACCTCATTACATGTTGTAAACACTTCATCACATGACATCGTTCCATGTCATAAATACATCATCAGAGACTATTATGTACTCTAATGATGACTTCTCACATCCATTCATCAAACAATAATGAATAAATGCCTAAGGAGAGCATAACCTATGCAGTTTTTCACTGCTATGATAACTCCACCTGTAGAATTTCTTATGATGGGTTGTATATTTACATATGCTCTTACAGAGCAGGAAGATAAGTATATTTGCTCTTTATACTTACAACCACCTTTAGCTAAAGGTAATAAAATCTGGCCCAACCTGTATAGTTTGTAAAAAATTACTTAAAGAAAGAGAAGGAAAGAAAAAAAGAAGAAAGAAAGAGGTAGAAGAGGACTAGGAGGATAAGGAGAAGGAAATGGAAAATAACAATTTAAAACTGTTTAAAATAATTGTGTGATATAAACCTGTTTGTGTATATATGAGTTAATCCTTTCAGAAATGTTTGACTTTAGACATGCTTTACAACTAACTTACATTAGGCAATAGAACTGGTCACTCTCCATGATTATGTTTTTAATGTTAAATTTATTTTCTAGGGCCACATGTTGTATATTGTCATTAATTCACAATTTCTACATTTTTGTGCTCTCTCTATCTCCATTTCTTACAGCGCAGGATAGTGGAGGACATCTATAAAATAAGATTGGACTAAAGCTATGGTTTCTCTACTTGTTCTATGAAGCCATACATTATTCTTGGCTCTTTGAAGCCTCCCATAGCTGAGGCTCGTGGACCAGGTGGTCTCAACAGCCCTGCTTACCACTACCATGGAACCTCCACTTCCATCTGTTTTCTAATTTGGGTATCGGAGTGTTAAACCCACTGACCCAAATAATATTCATGTTTATTTGAATCTTAAACTCTGATGATCTTTTATTTTTTGCATGATGACCAGAGGTTACCATGAGATGGTGATAGCAAGCAAGTGGAGCTTTAAGGAGGGCCTGTGACATAGGCCTCTCATTCATTAAGGCCTATAATGTTAGACTTTAAAGTTACCACCTAGAGAAGTCAAATAGCCATTGTGTGTGTGCCCATGTATATATGGGTGGTGTAAATTTGTTAAACACAAATATTTAAATGTCCCATAACTTCTGTGACCCTGAATTCTCATTGCCTCATTTTTAAATGTATCAGGGTCTCAAACCATGGAAATCACTTACCCTTTTCCTAACCTCTCAGGGGTTCCGATGATCACCCAGCAATACACTGGTAAACTCCAAGCTATGCCCTTCATCTTCAAGTCTAGGAAATTATCCCTGAGGGCTGTGAGGTTCCTTAGCTAATCAGAACATTCTCCACCACCAAATGGGTTCTTCTTTGGAGCAAAGAATTATACAGATCACTTAACTAGGTTTATTTATTGAATCCTCACAATAGCCTATTATTATCTATTATGACCCCAATTTTCAGATAAGGAAGGTAAGGTCTTGAGAGGTTAAATAAGCCAAAATCACATGCAGCCAGTAAGTGGCAGTGTCATTCCAACCCAAGCAGGCTCCTTCCAGAGATTGAGATTAATTACAGAGTTTCATTTGCATTAATGTTAATACAAATTACTGCTCTTTTCATTTTGTCACATATTGGAAATGAACAATAATACAATAACCTCATAAAAGGGCAATTTTCTTTTTGTTGTTTATGTGCTTTTTTCTTAGTCCCTCTAATTGAGGATGGTAAAATGAAACAAAAAATATTTTTAAATTAATTTTCTAAAATTCATAAAATAAACAAGTATTAAAAATTTGACTTAAAAAAATTAAAGGTCCAAGTAATGTTTTCAGTTAAGTCTGCAATTATTCAACTTAAATCTGCACTAGTTTTTTGTAAATATATATTTATGTACATATGTATATGTATGTACATATGTAAGTATATTTTATGTGTATATTCATAAATATAAAATGTTTACATACATGTATATATACACACACAC
This sequence comes from Pteronotus mesoamericanus, assembly GCF_021234165.1. NCBI lineage: Eukaryota > Metazoa > Chordata > Mammalia > Chiroptera > Mormoopidae > Pteronotus > Pteronotus mesoamericanus. Next base: position 26,053,300 of record NW_026555105.1, on the reverse strand, counting down.
ATATATATATACAATTTCTTTAAGGAAATTAATTTAGGTATAGCCTGAAAACTTTTGAATAAAAAAAAAACCAATGGTCAGAATATATAAAGAACTCCTACACCTCAAAAAACAAACAAACCAGCCAGTTCAAAAATGGGCAAAGATCTGAACAGATATTTCTTCAAAGATTATATCCAAAAGGTCCATAAGCACATGAAAAGATGCTCATCTCCCTTCATTAGGGAAATGCACATCAAAACCTTCTTTTGGGAAATGCACATTAAGGAAATGTGCATTTTGGGTGCACATTAGAGAAATGCACACCAAAAACATTATTTTTTGATACCTCGTTCATAGGTTTATTAGCTTGTTTTGTGTCACTATAATGAAGTACCATTTCACACCCACTAGGATAGCTATTATAAAAAAAACATGAACAGAAAACAATGTACTGGCAAGGACATGGAGAAACTGGAATATCTGTGCATGGCTGGTGGAGATGTAAATTGGTGTGGCTGCTGTGGCAAAATGTTTTCTGGTTCCTCAAAGGGTTAAACAGAGTTATGATATGATTCTGTTGAAAATGAAACAGCAATTTCATTTTTAGGTATATACCGAAAATAATTGAAAGTAGGCACTCAAACAGATACTTGTACGTTAATGTTCATATCACAATAGGCAGAAGGTGAAAATAACCCAAATGTCCATCAATAAATGAATGGGCTTATACAGATATGATATATATTTTATATATATATATATATGCAATGGAATATTATTTAGTCATAAAGAGAAATGAAGTTGCAATACATGGTACAACATGGGTTAACCCTGAAAATATTATGATGAGTGAAATAACCCAGACATAAAAGAACAGCTATTATATGATCTCACTTATAAAATAGAATGTTGGATGCCAGGGTCTGGGGGGATAAGGTATAAAGAGTTATTATTAAATGGTTACAGAATTTCCATTTGGAAATGATAAAAAAAGCTCTGGAAATAGTGATGATGGTTGCCGAACATTATGAATGCACTTTAACGCCACTGAATTGTATACTTAAAATGGTTAAAATGGTAAATTTAATATTATGCATATTTTACTACAATAAAAATTTAAAAAGAATTAATGGTGACTATTTTTTCAAGGATTCCTTTTGAAATAATCAAAACAATTCATAATCATGTTATTTTCTTAACCCAGTCGTGTAGATGGCTGAGATACTTCCAGTTGAGAAGTTCAGCTCTTCACTGATAAACAAAATCTTGATTTACCACACACAGTCTACTTGCTTGTTCTCTCATTTAATTTATAATGGTACCATGAAAAGTGAAAATTATACACTAAAAATAGATTCATTCAGTATACACTGTATAATACATTTATAACTGCGTTCTTCTTTCACAGTACATTACATTGGAGGAAGAGACAGACAAAGACATAAAGAAATATTGAAAAAAATTTAGAAATGATTCACATTGACAGTTAATGGCCTTTCTTATGTTCCATGTGTCCTTAAATTTGAAGAACTAAACCTGAAGGAGTGTATCATAGCTTTACACTTTCTAGTGGTGAAAGACGAAAATAAAATTTGACTCAGCCTAACAGGAAAAGCCTGACTCGTTAAACTCAAAGCCCTGACTCTTGCAGAAGGTGTGTGGGGGCAAAATCTTGATGCTGATCTCGAGAAGAGAAGAATGGATGCTGAATGACCCCACACACCCACCATACAATGAAAGGAAAATGAATAAATGAATCCATCACTAGGCTGACATTTTGAGGAGCTGAACATATACATACTGACACTTAAGGAATATATTCTTTAATAATTGCCAGCTAGAATTTATAAGACCCAAAGTTAATTAATTCCACTCATTCATAGGTTTATTAGCTTGTTTTGTGTAAATAACTCTGCCCAGGGCCGTAAGTATCTGCACATCTCTTGACTTAGCTTGGCTACATCATGTAGACAATGAGGGGAAGAAATACTTACTAAAACTAGTCTAATTACAGAATCAACTCACAGTAAGTTTTTGTGTTAACAATAAGGAAAGAATAATTATTCACTTTTGTGGCTTCTCTCACAAAATAGGAATGAAAAAGAAAGATGTAGTTAGAAAGCCTTGCTTTATGTGTGATTTGAAGGGATTTTTTTCAGATAAGGTTTCTTTCTGTTAACTCTGTCCTGTTTTCCATTCTAGGGAGTAAACAGAGGCAGTAAACCTGCACAAGGCCATGTCCAAACTCTCCACTCACACACAAGCACATGCACTCTTCACTTTGTCTTCTCCATTGTTTTGTTTTTCTGCTTGCTGTGAAACTTTGCTGTACTAATCCACTGATTGTCTTCTTTACTATGTAGGGAAAATATACCTTTTCATAAAACCACCTCATCCTTTCATACAAAGAATCCTCCTCAAAGCATTAGAAATTTTTGCCACAGTATTCAGAAATATCTAAAAATGAAAATTATCATATACACTATAGTAAGGAAGGATCAACCATTAACTCTTGTTACAGGTAAAAGAGGAGAGGTTTGTGGGGCCCCAGGCTAACTTTGTACTCTCTGTTTTCCTTTCCACCTACATTCTCAAATTAGAGGGTAGCTCAAGAAGCCTCCCTCACTGGGAAGACAGCATGGTGTTGCTATGGGCATTGCTGGAATGTTTCAGAAGGAGGAGAGAATTGGGAAAGGGGGTGGAGGAACTCTCTGGGGGTGCAATGGGGACTATGCATGTTTAATGAGTTCAAATCTCTTCCACAAATTAAGTGAAGTATTTTAAAAGGAAACAATATTACTTAAGTTTTATTTGTTTCAGCTACTTGGTTACAACTCCACACGGACACAATTAATGGAGGAAATAGAGTATTTTATAAGCCCAGGACTCTTCGTCAATCTGTGACCAAGAGAAATTCTTTGCCTTAATCACCATACATTCTTTTGGATAGCTTGTATAGTGCCAAAATAATTATCCCAGGCTAAGGGAAAGGTTTTGTCTAGTCACTCCCCAAAAGTTATAATGGTTGGGAAGTAGAATGCTCAGTGCATAAATTAATAATGAAACTTGTCCTCTTTTGAATATTTGCATGTGTATCTTCAAGCAACCCTTAAAAATGCATTATTTCATGGCTACACATGCACAAGTGCGTATACACATGCATCAGTGAAAGCCAAGTTTTCTGTAAATCTAAAAATTGATGGGCAGCTGGATGCCGTAAAAGTCCTGTTCTCACGACATGCATCCCTTTGTCCAGCCCAGATGCTGTGCTCACCAATAAAAAAGTGAACAGCTTTTAATCGATCATGCATGTCCTGAAAACTACATATGTTAAGAAGAAAAGAAAGCAAAAAAAGGAAATAAAGTCATTCAATTTGCCCAAATTTTAAGAAAGAGAAAATTAACTCTACAAACTACTGACTGGAGAAAAACAAAATTTATGGTAACAGAACACTAGAGATTTTAATCAATAAAAGCTTTTCATTTTGTTCTCTTCCATCAGATGGAATAGTGACAGAACAGACATTTCACAGAATTCCTAAATAGTTTTCCCAGATTTTTCACAATCTTTGAAAATAAACTTGGAATGTTTTGTTTTTTTTCTGGGAAGGGTAATATTAAATGTAATATATGCCCTTAATTTTCCTTCTTTCATATGCAAAGAAAACCAGAAAGCAAGATCTCAAGTTAGAGTATAATGAAGATAAAATATCAGCAATTCCTGGGTGATCGACAAGCTAGGGTATCATTTTGAGGGTTATTCTCAAATGTAATTCCCTCCTAACATTCTGTTCTGACACTGTAAAAGGCAGCCAGTCCAAGTTCATCAACTGAAGTATTAGACTGTGTGAACATTCCTAATCTCTGAAGAGCATGGCAAAATAAATAATCACTGGACCCACTTTGTTTCTGCTTTTCCCTTCCCTCCACACCTACAAATATGGTTTATTGTATACATAGCTTTTAGGGTCAAGTATTAATGGTGAGAACCATTAAGGGGGCAAAGGTCAGTGGCTTCTGACTTGAGTGACCCTTAAATTTAATCTAGCGTGGTAGGAATAGAATTAAAAGTGATGAACTTGCAAAGTGTGGTAAAAACCTGCTTTACCCACACAATTGGGCAACAACAGAGGAATGAAAGAAATTTAAACAATAAAAATGAACTTTGTGATCTAATTATAGCCCCAGAGTTAAAGGTGAACATTCATAGCAGACTGCCATGCATGAAAGCCAAACTCTGACATCTTTAAGATAGCATGTGGTTGCTGGAATCCAGCAGCTGTTTCGGAATTTTATCAAACAAACATTGGTCTTTATTTTTATTTAGTTTTAATAAAAAAGGTGATAAGACAGCATTCTGGAAAATACAGAAGCCAATTCCTTTAGCCCAACTAAACTACATCTTTCAAAATAAATCCTTCAAATTGGTCACATTTACACCTATTTTTAATCCCTTTTCAGTTTGCACTACCTCTAAATCTTCCAAACCCTATCCTATTTCTATTATTCTACAATGCAGTTTACTCTTCCTTTCATCAATGAAAATATGGGAACATTTAAATATTAAAACAACAGCCAGAGATTAGGTAATCTGAGTTTCATTTAATTTAGCAAATATTTGCTGTATATTCCCAATGTTTTAGGGACTACACCAGGTACTAGTAATGCAAAGAATAATGAAGAAATTTTCTGCACTTGAAGAATTTACAACCCAATGAACAAGATAACTGAGAAATGATTCATTATAATGCTTATCAGACTCTGAGGAAGGCTTTTTTAGAGGAAAAACAGAGGCCACTTTTCAATAGACCTGGGAGAGTTTTCACAGATGAAGTATCATTTGGTTGGGTTGTAAAATACCATGCATTTCAACAAGCAAAAAAGATTCTTCTGAAGGTCATTTGAATAAAAGATCAAAGTGTTTTGGAATTTGAAAAATAATGTGGTTATATATAACTATATAAATATATAAAACTTGCTTACATTTCCATATCTGAAAACATGGGATTTTATGCCTTATTATAATTTACATTATACAAAATATATGAGAGATTCAACTGGAATCCTCAGGCCTTCATCTCTGGAAATCATTCAATTATCCAGCCCTAAGTATTTCAAATTTCAGCCATGTTTTTACCATGTTTACTTGCATAATTCAACAGCCCTTCTGGAAACAAAAACATCTTTAATTTCCTGGTCTTGAGTCACTCTTTGAGGAGACTGCACACTCTGGCTAAAGCTTTTATTTCTGCAATCACTTGGACCATTCTTGCAAGTCAACTAAGTGGCCTTTCTACACTTGACAATTTGATTCTACAACAGGAAAAAGCCATAAAATTGAAATATTGATAGGAAGAGTCTTTACTCCATAGGTTTATTGTTGATCTAAATGTATAACGAGCAACACATTCCTAAGTAAACTTTTTTCCCCATAAATATCACATCTTATGTTCACACGACCATCAGATATTATGGTCAGAGTCATTAGACCTCATCAATACCAATATCCTGAGACTTAGGGAGATACAGTGACTTCTCCAAGACCATCCAGCTAATTGGAGACAGAGCAAGGAATAGAAATCATCTTTCACACAATCTACATTCAGTATATTTTTGTTATATTCAGCCATTTATTATAGTCTACTGTTTCTTCAAATGCCAGAATTTGACACCACGGGTTCGAGGATTATCACATGTCAAATACTGCAACCATGAGCCAATGATGACTTAAAAGAGAATGAAACATTAATGTGCATCATATTATGTGGAGATTTTGTAAAATATAGATTCTAATTCAGGAGGTCTGAGGTGGGACCTGAAAGTCTGCATTTCTAACAGGCTCCCTGGAGATGATATCAATGCTGCTGGTCCACAAACACAGTCCAATTAGCAAGGAGTCAGATGACCTTTCAGGGATGTCTGCAGACCAAAGAGTAGTATGCGTTTGGTCATGTCAGACAAGATGAGAATAATATTTGAGATGAGAAAAGAAAATTGAAAAAATCTGGGAGATAAATGCAGCAGGGCACTCAGGGAGAACATAAGTGAATATAGAAACTTCCCACTGGTTTTGGATTTACACTTATACATTTGAAAACAAGGGCTGATCTATTACCATCCTTCAAAACCTGTGCACCAATCCCCTCATACTAAACATATTGGGGAGGATGAGTGTTAAGTCTGCTTCTTCCCAATAAGCATTTCAGTAGGAACCCCTTCAGGTATTCAGTGTTTTCTCACAGAGGATCCTCATCCTGCTCATCTTAAAGGCCATCATTTCTACACATCTTCCCCTGCCTCTCCACAAATCCAGGCCATAGGTACACAATGAAAAGATTATTAGGGTGTTATTTCTAGTTACCATAAATCTTGTTACTAAAATGCCCCAGGTGTGAGAAACACATAGAAATCTCTCAACTTCAGAGACAGAGGATCCATCCCCAAGGCCTGGCTGGGTAACTCAGTTAGAGTGTTGTCCTGATACAAGGTTGTGGGTTCAAGCCCCAGGGAGGGCGCATATAAGACTCAACCAATAAAAGCATAAGTAAACAGAATAACAAATTGATGAGCATGCTCTCTCTCTCTCTCTCTCTTCCTCCCTCCCCCCACTTTCTTCTCTCTCTAAAATCAATAAAAAAAATTTAAAAATTTTTTGAAGAGCTGCAAAGATTAAACCTGGAAGAATCAGAGCTGGCTTAAAACTGACTATCTTTCCCCTTACCCAACTAGCTTATCTTGGACCATTGAGGAATTTATCTTCATTTTGTCTCTTGTATTTACCTTGTTTGAATAGGAAATGAATTGCTCCAATTTCACATGGTTGTGTACTTAACTCAAATGGAACCACATGGACTAACTGCAAATACTAAAATGCTGATAGTGACTCAAAACAGGAGATTCTTGAGTCCTGCATTTGTAGCTAAAGACAGAAATGCTATTTATACCAAGTCAGCTGGTTTCAAGATATGTAAGTTATCCACATGAATTATACATGGCTTATAAATAAAATAAGAAAAAAATCAACATTGCCCCTTAAGGAAATCAGGCAGTATGCTTAGAAGAAACTTTAATGACCCTTGCCTTCATTTATTAATGTGTTGCTTTCCTGGGAATTTGGGTTTTGAAGGGAAGTTCTTTCCATGTTGGCTGTGGACATGCCATGTCCTTGCAGACTCAAGACACAGAACAAGAGAAGGGCATTTTTGACAGTGATATCAACTGTGCTTTTGCCCCCACATAAGAGACTGTTGCAAAAGGAGTTTGGCTCCATCCATCCCACTTGTGTAAAAGTTCAATGCTCAAAGTTTTCTTCAAATGGATGCCCTACTTCAAAACACAAGCACATTTGTGTTCTTCATCAGGGTTAACAACAGATAACAGGGCAGAGAACCTGTGTATTACAGTCACATGGGAGGCAAAAGGGCATTTTCTCTTCCTTAATGGAATAAAGAACAATTGCTCTGCAGGTAGAAGGCAGAGGAGTCAATGACTAATGGACTGTTCAATTGCATCTCCATAGTATAATCAACTACATTGATTGCTTATGGTCAAACAACTAGAAACCAAAATAATCCTTATAAAAAACAAGGGGCATATGTTACTTGTACAAGACAAAGACAACTGGCAGGTCTCAAAAGATGGTTATCCAGCTCAGGAGCAGCAGCCATCTGATTCATTTCTCTGTATTTCCAAAAGGTCCTCTCCTTTTCTGTAAACAAGGACAAAGTGGATGATGCTGCTTCCCTGTCATAGAAGGATGTTTTCTTGTATCTGATGACTAAAGATGACTAAAGATGACCAACCGATGCCAGCTGGGAGGGAAGCTGGAGGGATGGGTGAAAAAGGTGAATGGATTACAAAGTACAAATTGCCAGTTATAAAAATAGTCATGGTGATGAACATAAAGTACAGCATAGGGAATGTAGTCAATAATATTGTAATAGCTATTAAGTGCCAGGTGGGTACTAGCTTATTGGGGTGATTAATTTGTGAGTTATATAAATATCTAATTACCATGTACACCTGAAACTAAAATTTATGCAAACTGTAATTGAAAATAACATTTTTTTTAATTAATAAAGATGACTAACCTAAACAATCCATTTTTAAGCCCCTATGAAAATTAATCAGTTTTTCTCCACCCCATAATCCCTAGGCAAGGGAGGCCTAACATCCCTTCTGTCCCCTACATAGGAGCCTCTTCCTCTCAATGACCCTTCTTCTGAACTCTTGTTCTAATAGTTAACACCTGTAGTACAATACACCTCATCTCTAAAGTCTGATTATAGATCTCAAAGAACAAAATACACACACAAATTTCAAAATCAAGCGGTTCTTTATCATGTCAGGATTCTAGCTAATAGAATCACAGAATTCCAGAGTTAGGTCAACCTCTTTCATTTGACTGTTAAGGAAACTGAGGTCCAGCACAGTCAGTTAACTTGCCTATAATCCTAAAAATAAAAATAATAATTGCTAAGATTTGCTGAGTGTTTACTATGTCTCTGGCATCATTCTAAGCATTTTTGTGAGGGTTACCTCATTTCTCATGACAACCATTGATTGACATACTGTTATTACATTCATTCTACAGATGAAAAAAGTGGAACACAAAGAGCTGAAGTAACACACCCAAAGTCCTCCAGCAAGGGAAAAATTAAGCCAGAACTGAAATCTAGGCAGTCTGAAACCAGATTAGAGGCCTGATTCTAACTTGAAATGTAGTAGCAGAGCTGGGACTGGCAATGAACTCTCTCTCCCCCTTTAGTCAGCCTTGCATCTACCATGCCCCTTCCCAAATCACTTAGCTCAGCTCAAAGAAGATTTCTGTTTGGAGCTAAAGAGACTTGAGATCTCATTAACCTCTTTGGTACTTCTCAAATGGCCTCATGAGTACCCATAAGTATTATTTTATTTCTGGCTCATAAACTTTCCACCAGGACAGTGAGGTTGTTAAATCTTTATAATAACAATATTATGCTAATGGAAATTATTAGTCTATTCCTCTTCCAGCCCCCTCCCACACAAAAACACATCTGGTAGGTTTACCTGGCAATTACTTTGAGATGTCATGGTGGATCTTAAAGCATAAAGAATATAGGGCTTCATAACTGTGTCTGAGCAATGGAGTTTTCCATGTGGTAACAAGCTGGCATGGCTGGACTACTGGATTTAGACATAAACAGGATACTGGAAAAGACTTGGGGAGAGCACACGGCAGTGCTCAGATTAGAATTCAGGTGGCAGAGTAGTGAACATAGGTATTTCCAAGCCCAAGCTTTCTACTGAGAGCATTTGTTGCCAATATTTTGATTGCATTATGAATTTCTTTTTTAAAACGGTTTGTTCCTTAATATCAAATAATAAAACACAGGTATTAGAGCCAATTTAAGTAATTTAGAATAATTAGAGTCTTAAGTAGGCAGCACATGTTCTGAGCAGAACAATCTCTCTCCAAACAACAGTGATGTCAGAGGGTTTTGGTTTGGGTCTGTTTTCTCTCTCTCCTCCCTGTGGCTCAAACGAGTGGCGTAGTTTCCCTTCCTGGAGCCCAGTTACCCAGTAACTCCTGAAATGGTTGGATAAATGTTGGCTGCCGTGCACACTCAACCTTGAAAGCACAACAATCTGGGATTTTAATTCAAACAAATGTGAAAATGGATTATAAATAGGATCCAGCTGCATTTCTAATAGTGAAGAGAAAAAATAGCTGGGACCAAAAAGTAAGAGAGAGGAAAATGAAAGCACCTTGCCTCTCTTTTCCTTATGGCCGCCCCCCACCCCATGCTTCAATCATAGTCCTGTTGAAAGAGGCCTCAAGAAGTCGAAAATGTTTTAATTATATTTAATTAAGTTGTCATTTGTTAGTTGGCTTCCTGAAAGTTCTGCCCAATTAAACCAGGCTCCACATTCAGATCTACGCATTTACCTACAGCCCAGCTTTGGTGAAAGACAAAAAAAAAAAAAAAAGAAAGAAAAAAAAGGGTTAACAAAGTCTGTCTTCCTGGAGGCTTCCCATCTTGCTGCCAACACTATGGTTTGTATAATATTAATACAGATGTTGGCCAGGACAACCCGGGGCTTCTGCAGGGGTGCTGACAAAGACGACCCTCCCCAACCGCCGATAATCCTTTTCTTTTCCACAATAGTTTTTATATAAGTCAGTATTTGAATGTAGAAAAACTGTGAGCAATTTATCTCAAATCATTAGCACTCCTAAAAATGGAATGAAGTTACCTATAGCCTGAATCAGTGGAGAAATCTAACCCTTTCAATTCAAAATTCATATCAATAGACAATGTTATCATCATGGCTCTTTCTTACATGCCAGCCTCTACCAGGTGATTTAATTAATCCCAGTAACATCTCCTACAGGGCCATTGTGCATAATTGTGCAAGTTATGATTTGCACAACCATAGAGGGCGCCATCCATAGCACAGTCATTGGTTTGTATTTTTACTATGATAATTTTCCAGCAGATGGCAGTAATGTGTCTTGAGGAAAGGGCCCCAATTCCTAATTAATACATTTAGTCTATGGCAGTGACGACCCATAGATTTCTCACCTGACTGAATTTTAAATGAACAGGCCATAATGTACTTTAAGATTTTTCACTCCTATCTTAAAAATTAAGTCTATTTTTTGTCAAATGAAAACACTTTTTATTAATAAAGCCCACTACATAATCATAAGAAAAATCAGGAGTTTTCACAACATGCAACTCCTGCATTTTTTTAAAAAACCAAAAACATTTCACCCCATAATAAATTAATTTTGAAGGAATCCATTAAATGTGTGCAATGCTCATTAGACTACCTATCTCCCCTTTTTGTTTCTTTGATTTAATATAAAAACCTCTGCTCCTTCCTTATTTGCTCATAATAATCAACAATACAGGTCAGAAACTGAATTTGCCTACAATAGCAAATGCTTCCAAACATTCAGCAAACAGTCCCTAAGTTTGTCTATTCCCTTCCAAGAATTGTTTGTTTCACCTGCAAACATTTCCAATGTGAAAATGTTTATCCCATTCATTGTGGGGAAGCAATTATTTGTTTGAGAAGAAGCTTAGAGAGATAGCAGACAATTTTGCAAACATGCCCACAAATCAACTGTGATGTAAAAGGCTCCTGTTTTTCACTCCCAATTTCCTTGAAATGTTTGACTGGGGTTTTGGCAACTATTCTTGCCGGGTCTCTAAGATGCATTTATGTCTTGTACATAGACAGGATTGTCCTGTGCTTCTCCAAAAATGTGTGTGTGGCTAACAAAACCACTAACCTCTAGAGATCAGCTAGAAAAGCACAACCAAGTGCATGTGTGTGGCACTAAGAATCTACAGTTTCTAAGCTCCCGAAGACATTTGTATTCAAAGGCACCCACACTTTACTGTCAACACAAAATAAATCAGAAGAAACAATAAGGAAGACCAAGACCAAAACAGGAGGAGGAATGAACAAAGGCATCAGTAGATAAGTTCCACGTACGTTAAACATAGGGCTGTGCCCTGGCGGGGTAGCTCAGTTGGTTAGAGCATTGTCCCGATGTGCCAAGGTCATGGGTTCAGTCCCAGTTAGGGCACATACAAGAAGCAACCAATGAATGTATAAATAAGTAGAACAACAAAACCAATGTTTCTCTCTCTCTTCCTCTCTCCTTCTATCTCTTCCTTTCTCTCTAAAAGCAATAAATAATTTTTAAAAAAAAAGAAAGTGGGCAGAAGACACAAACAGATGTTTTATATAAAAGAATACACAGATAGCAAATATGCACATGAAAAGAGTTCAACATCATTAGCCATTTGACAAGTGCAAATTAAAACTACAATGAGATATCAATAAATACCTGTTAGAATGGCTAAAATAAAAACTAGCAACACCACTAAATGTGGGGAATACATTTCCATGGAATATAAAATGGTACAGCTACTCTAAAAAACAGAGTCTGGCAAGTGCTTATAAAACTAAAAAATTGTCTTACTCTATACCCAAGCAATTGATAGCTTGTGTATTTAATCTAGAGAAATGAAAATATCTTCATGTAGAAACTTCTACATGAAAGTCCCTAGCAACTTCATTCATAATAGCTAAAAACTCAGAACAACCTAGATGTATTTCAATGTGTGAATGTTTAACAAATGGTGATTTACCCATTCTGTAACAGTAAGTGAGACTGTCTGGACGACTGGTTGACTCTCTCCTTTTCACCTTCTGCTCATCTCTTCGTTCACTGCTTTGTATACTAGGTTGAGAGAGTTTTAATTTTATTTTCCCCAAAACTTTAACTTGAACATATGTTGCTTTGGGTTGCTGTAACCCAACACTGACCTCAATCTACCTGAGCTTATTGCTTCTGTCTTAATTTAGAATTCCTCAGAAGTGAACTCTAAGACAGTATGAGTACTTTATTTGAAAGGTGATCCCAGAAAGTATTGATAAAAATGTGGGGAAATGAAACAGGAAAGAGAAAACAGCCAATAAAATGTGTATTATCAAGCCAATTACCACTGTGGGTGATTAGAACTTAATCGTGCTAGGAAAACTTGCTAGAAAACATGTGCTGCACATTTTTTCCAAGAAACAAAAAAAAAAGTGGGTCATTTATACACCAATTCCTGTAAGTCATGGTTCAGAGTGCTTTGTGCGGTCACCAAATGTCTGGTGCCTCAGTCATAATGATCTACAATGGCAAGGTCCCATGGTTTTGGATGGCGTATCACAGCATCTGATACTGTATTCAGTTTGTAGTTACTACGTATCTTAGTTCAAATTTGAGTGAGAATATGATTAACTCAGCTTGGATTATGGTTCCTTTTAGGTCCAACCAATGTTAGCCATTGGAATAAGGTCATCTGGTATGAACATGTTCATATAGGCCTATCCCTTTAGCAGTGGCTTTGGGGCATCACCAAAGAAGGTGACAAAGCCAGGTAAAACTTACAAGTTTGTCTAAATATACAAAACCCTCTGCCATTGTAACTAGCCCATGTTTTAACCTCATTTGGTCACTTTAGTTGTCAGATTACCATAATGAACATTCATCCTTATCTTTATGGACAATGCAATATTCTCATGAAAAGATCTGCCTATGCCCTGCACAGCCAGTGTAATTACCCATGACTACATACTCTGTTATGAACTTCTCATAGTTAAATTCCCTTGAACAAAATTTCTCTTCTCTGCCATTTGCTGCAAAGATCATCTTAAGGGAAAACAGTACCTTCAAATAAATAATCTCACAAAAGAAAAAACAATAACAGTTTGACCACTGGCTTTGAGTCAAACCCTAAGTCCATACTTGTCCAATATGCATTTGGACCTTCCCCATGTCCTTGACTATTTCATAGTGCCTTAGGATAATTTCACTCCTTTCAGCAGTGGTTCACACACTTGATAGAAAGATTGGAATTCTCACTAGTGCCGAAGATTAGATAAGAAAGGGAAGATAGTTTCCATAGTTTACTTCTGTTATGGTTACAAACGCAAGCAAGTCTGGCTACAACAGAGACTGAAAATAGTGCAATGCTATACAGCAACTTGTTGACAAATAAAGATGATGATATGAAGGAAAGACATGCCTAAGATGCCCAAAGTTTGTATTGGAATCAAAATTCATTTGGTAGTGTATACAATTACGAAAAGTAAAATAATATCCTTTTTGACTCTGGATTTCCATAGTAAGACTTCCTCCTAAGAGAATCATCTTGATAATATAGGTATACCTCATTTTATTGTGCTTTGCTTTATTGCACTTTGCAGATATGTTTGGGTATTTTTTGGGGGTGTGTGTTTTTTTTTTTTTTACATATTGAAGGTTTGTGGTAACCCTGCATTGAGCAAGTCAATTTGTACAATTTTTCCAATAGCTATAACCACTTTGTGTCTCTATGTCATGCATTTTGGTAATTCTCACAATATTTAAAACTTTTCCTTGTTATTATATTTGTTACATTGAGCTATGATCAGTTACCTTTGATGTTTTTATTGTTACTGTTTTGGGGCACCACTAACCACATCCATAAAAGATGGCGAATTTAATTATTAAGTGTTGTGTGTGCCAACTGCTCCACCTACCAGCCTCTCGCCCTTTCTCAGATGTCCCTGTTCCCTGGGATACAAAGATACTGTAATGACACAACTTAACCCTATAATGGCTTCTAAGTTTTCAAGTAAAAAAAAAAAAAGAGTTCTAGGTGTATTACTTTAAATCTACAGCTATGCTTAAACTTAGTGAGAATACATGTTGAAAGCCAAGACAGGCCAAAGGCTAGGCTTCTTATGTCAAACAGCCAAGTTGTGAAGGCAAAGAAAAAATTCTTGAAGGAAATTAAAAGTGCTGCTCCAGTGAACCCATGAATAATAAGAGTGTGAAATAGCCCATTGCTGATATGGAGAAAGTTTTAGTGGTCTGGAAAAAGATCAAACTAGCCACAACGGTCCTACAAGCCAAAGTCTCCTCCTGAGGAAGGCCTTAACCCTCTTCAATTCTATGAGGACTAAGAGAGCTTAAGAAACTGCAGGAAAAAAGTTTGAAGCTAGCAGAGGTTGGTTCATGAAGTTAAAGATAAGAAACCGTCTACATAATATAAAAGTACAAGATGAAGCAGCAAGTGCTAATGTAGAAGCTGCAGCAAGTTATCCAGAAGAACTAGCTAAAGGAATGAATGAAGCTGGTTGCATTAAACAACAAGTTTTCAATGTAGAAACAGCCTTATATTGAAAGAAGATGCCATATAGGACTTTCATAGCTAGAGAGGAGAGGTCAATGCCTGGCTTCAAAGCTGCAAATGATAGGCTGACTGTTGATAGATGCTAATGCAGCTGGTGACTTTTGCATTAAGCCAATATTCATTGCCATTATGAAAATTCTATGTCCCTTAAGAAATCTGCTAAACCTCCTCTGCCTGTGCTATGTAAATGGAACAGCAAAACCTGGATGACTGCACATCTGTATACAATATGGTTTATGGAATATTTTAAGCCCACAGTTGAGACTTACTGCTCAGGGCAGGGTGGTGGGAGGGATTCTTTTCAAAATAGTATTGCTCTAGTGACTATGCTCTTGGTCACCAAAGGGCTCCAATGGAGATGTACAATGAGATTAATATTGTTTTCATGTCTGTTAACACAATATCCATTCTGCAGCCCATTGATCAAGGAGTTACTTTAACTTTCAACACTTATTATTTAAGAAATACATTTTATAGCATTATAACATCCATAGAGAGTGATTCCTTTGATTGATATGGATAAAGTAAGTTGAAAACCTTTTGGAAAATATTCACCATTCTAGATGGCATAACGAACATTTGTGATTCATGAGAAGAGGTCAAAATAACAACATTAACAGGAATTTGAAAGAAGTTGATTGCAACTCTCCTGAATGACTTTGAGGGATTAAAGACTTCAGTGGAGAAAATAGCTGCAGCTGTGGAAATAGCACGAGAACTAGAATTAGAAGTGAGAACTGAAGTGGTGATCAAACTGCTCCAATCTCATAATCAAACGTTAAAGAATGAGGATTTGCTTATTATGGATGAGCAATAAAAGTGGTTCCTTGAGAAAGAATCTACTGGTGAAGATGCTGTAAAAATTGTTGAAATGACAACAAAAGATATAGAAAAATACATAAGCTTAGTTTGGGAGTATTGACTCTAATTTCAAAAGTTTTTCAATTATGGGTAAAATCCTATGAAACAGCGTCACGGCTACAGTAAAATCATTCATGAAGGAAAGAGGCAATTGCTGTGGCAAACTTCATTGTTGTCTTATTTTAAGAAATTTTCACAGCCAGGTCAACGTTCAGCAACCACCACCCTGATCAGTGAATAGACATCAACATCAAGGCAAGTCCCCTCAGCAGTAAGAACATTCTGACTTGAAGGCACAGATGATGCTTAGCATTTTTTAGCAATAAAGCAATTTTTATTAAGATATGTACATTGTTTTTTTAGACATAATGCTAATGTACACTTAACATACCACATTATAGCATACCCACAATATCTCTGATGTATGTCTGTATTGGGCTTTACCTGGGCAATAATGCAAATGATTTAATTTCATTGATTCCATAAGGCTTTCATCATCTCAAAACTTCTTAATACAAGAAGAAAGGGGTAGTACCTTATGTCGTCAGCCCCCAAATAGACAATGTTCTAACTCTTAAAAGAGGCCGGCTTATAAAGTTAGATGAGTCTAAAGCTAACAACTCCAGTCCACCTTCCCAAGAGAGAAGTCATCTTTAAGCTCCTCATCTAAAATTTACTGTTGAGAAACAAGCTAGTACTTCCTTTTGGAAAGCATTTTGTGTTGCATTTAGAAGTTCTAGTGGATCTTAACAGATTCCACAGTCTTCAAAGTGCCACTGTCATTTCAGAAAAGTTGGTAATTCAACACCATTTGATCAAGATATATTTTTTCAAAATAATTTTCATTCCTTGTCATACAGAAAACTTAACACTTCTTAAATAAATTTTCTCCTACAAGTTACTCAATTAGTTTTGAAATCAACATTTTATCCAACTGAAATTCTCAGCTGTTCTATTTATGTGTTCTTACACGCAATTCATTCTTCAAGAGACATACTGAAGTTAGAAAATGCCAACATGAGTGAAACAAACTACGATTTAAGTTTTCAATTTTCAGGCCTTAATGGAAAATCACATAAGACCTTGGCACCATCATAATTCTTCTTCCATACTACCTAGAGTAATAAACTTTAATAAAGCTTACTTTAAAAAAAACAACAAAAGGCACTAATGTTGACTATAATACTGGAATGCTACATTGGAAACTCTGCACAAAATTTATATCTAACTTCTTTATCAATAAATAATAAGATTATAGGGTAAACTATTCTTTCATAACTGTTACATTTGTAATCTAGGACTTAGAAAATAAAGATTTAGAAAGACTAATTAAAAAACATTCTTTATATTTGTTTCCCAAATGTAGGAGGTGGGGATTGATTCAAACTTTCTCATACATATCTTTCTAAATATGTTTCCTTTCTTTGGAAACTAGCCACACTATCCCATGGATATATAAAGACAGATAAAACACTTGTTCTCATGAAGTTTATATTTTTATGGACAGAGAGATATAACAAATAAATGTACAAACAGCATAATTTCAGATAAGTGCAATGAAAAAAGGTAAATATAGAAAGAAAGCAATTCGCAATCAAGGGGGAGAGGAAAGTTGAAGACCAGTAGTTAGGAAGGATCTGTATCAGTCAGAATGGACTAGCTTAGATTATAGTAACAAGTAACCCCTACAATTTTGATGGCTAAAATCAATAAACATTTATTTCTCATTAAACAGCATCTCCTAAGGATCTGGGAGACTCTACAATGATCTGTCTGCTATGTGATCGCCCAGCAGTGTTCCCCCATATCAGCACAGCCTTCCAGTACCCGATAGCAAAAGAAGAGAACGTGATAAGGTTTCACACTAGAAAGTAAATGCTTCTGCCTGGAAGTCACAAGTGCCACTTCTACTTGCTTTGCATTCATGAAAACAAGCAACCTAGTGTTTTCTAACCTCAAGAGGCCAGTGACTTATGATCAATCCCTTGTATTCAGAAGGAGAAAAACTAGAAATATTGACCAGTGACTGCTTCATTTATTTTGACAGCAATCAGAGCAATGAGGAAGAGTCATTAAAGAAGGTTCTGAAGGAAAAGCATTTTAGCCAGAGGGAATAGCAAAGGTAAAAGCCACTGGTGAGAATGAGCATGGAGTATTGAAGAACGGAGGCGAGAGGACAATCAGCATAAGGGAACAGAAGAGCAGGTGTCTGGGGAAGGCAAAGGCCACATCATAATGGCCTGGTAACCATACTAAAGGGTCTGGATTTTATTCTAGGTATGATGGGAAGCATTTGGGAACATTTCAGGCATAGGAATGACAGGTCTGAATTGTACTTTTAAATCATACACACCTGCTGTACAACAAGCCTCCTTTTCTTTGAAGTTTCCTCTCATGCTCTCAGCTAGACTTGAGCAATCCACACTGCCACCCTCCCCCGCCCCCGCCATGTTCCCTCTCTTCTTAGCACAGGTATCCCTTTAATCAATAGCCTTGTAGTAGCACAATGATGGGTTTAACCGTCTTTCTCTTCATTCAACCATAAAATCCTTGAGGGCAGGGATCATGTCTTTTTGTTCTTTTATCCCTAGAAACTAATGTGGTACTCATAACACTGGACTGTTTCTTCTAAGAATGAATAAACTCTGTGCCTGCTTCTGGTGGTCAATATCACAGAGGATGGTAGAGCTACAGGGGAGTTTCAAGGTCATGTACTGCACTGGCTTCCAAAAAGGTCAAGTCAGATGTTGTTCAGACTTCTTGGTTCGCATACCAAAAACCAAAGTGCAAAAGACTTCTAAGTAAAGGGGGTGAAGGGAACAGAATCCTTCTCTCTTGCCCTATTTGTCTTCCAAATCTGTGGGGCCACAGGGATCTTCTGAGGTTTTTAAGGACTAAAAGGGCTTCAAGGCTCACAATTTTAAAACTACTCATTTGACCCAACACCTATATTTCTTCAAACAAAAAGAAAATGGAGAGAAAGAAGGGTTAAATGACTTGCTCAAGTACCCCAAAATAATAGCATGGCTGAGTCATGTCACTGCTTATGAAACACCAAATAGTTGAGGTTCTGAACCACCTTCTCTCTCTTTGAGCAGATTTCTCAGGAGTAATGCAATGTTCTCATTCTGGGTCCTCAGGATTAATCTTTAGAAGTGGGAGGCAGAATATCCTCTGGGCAAAGCCCTAACTTCGGAATTCCTCTCATTTCATGTTCTGACAGATCACCTCCTTGCTGTCATTTAGGGCACCCATTTATTCACTCAGGATTTTGCCAAAGAGAGAGGACTGACTCAGTTCTCCTGGCTTTTTATTGTTCCCAACCCTGTGTGTTTCCCCAGTGGTAAAGTAATCTTCCAATCCTAAAAATAGAAGAGGAGAAAGAGATTTATAAAAATATATCAAGATTTCCACCCCCTTCACAGCCCAGGAAAAGTGAGCACACGCTTTAAATCTAATTGTCTCCACACTCAAATTAGAATTAAGAATCGTGCCTCCGCGTGTCTGGAATCATCCCTCCCATGCAATTATTTTCAAGTTGTGCTTACCTGGTTTGAAAGTGCCTTATAAACAGAATCATATTTGTGTATTAACTGTATTACAGGTTTTATCATGGCTACCATCCACATTATCACTCCTAAACTGTTATATAGTAGAACAGTGACATGACAAATTCTGAGGAGATATTTTTCACTCTCCATTTTTCTGAGTGATTACTGCCTCCAGCTACTTTACACTCATCCTCCAGTCCAATGTTACCTTACTTAATTCAAAGTAAAGGTAAAAAAAATACTGTTTCCCATCCAAAGATTTTAACTATTAAACCTTGCATTTAGATATGTAAATTCAAGTGGATTTTGAAAGTGTTTCTGCTTTTTTGAGAACTTTTCCTACTTAGTTATGATCATTTAGGCAGCCTGGATACCAAATGTTGAAACTCACACAAAACCAAAAATAGTGGCTCCCTTTAAATTTCTTTTTTTTCAATTGGTCAGAAAAGTGCGAAAATCTAAACATCCTGAAAGGCTAAAGGTCAAAACTGATTTCATACTGCCATTTGTAATGACATGGGTGGATCTTGAGAATATCATGCTAAGTGAAATAAGTCTGACAGAATAGGACAAAAACAATGATTTCATTATATGCAAAATATAAAACACAAAGCAGCAAATAAAAAAACCAAACTTACAGACAGAAACAACAGTATGGTGATTACCAGAGGGGAAGAGGGTGGGGGGAGAATGAAGAGAGTAAAGAAGTTCAAAATACATGGTGATGAGGGGAGACTAGGCTTTGAGTTGTAAGCACACAGTGTAATATACACATGATGCATTAGAGAATTGTACACTTGAAACATATAATGTTATTAACCAATGTCACCCCAATAAATGTAATATAAATAAATAAATAAATAAATATAAGACAGACATTGACAGCATGAATTTAAAAAAATGACTTCAAGATTACCAGATTCAGTCTCTGATTTATACAGGTTATAGTTATAGAATCATTAGAATTGAGAAATAGTCTGTCTTTAGGTTTTATTTTTCATTTAACTTTATAACAAACACATTCCCTTAGCCACATGTTATATGAAGATCTTTTCACCTAGATTGGCATTAACTCCTCACAAATGAATCCATGGGTCAGGGCAATTGTCTTCCCCATTGTACATGACAGAAAATGGACCCTGGGTATGTCTCACAAGACCCTATACTCTGTACCACTATACCAAGCTACCTCCCTCAGTTGTTTTCTCTGACAAACCCTTCCTTCACTTAATTTACCTTCTTGTTTTTAAGCAGGGCTACAGCAACAATTTTGTTCATCAGTACAGTAGAACTGCAGATACAGAATTGCCATTCATAAGTTGCCAACTCATCTCTGTTGTCTAACCTAAACTTTCTATAATGCAGTGAAATAATGGCTCGAGTTTTGACACAAAACAGACTCAGGTTGATTTCCTTTCTCTGGCCCTTACCAAAATTTGGATTTTGGCCACATTGTTTAATATCACTAGGCCGATTTAGCACAATACCTGAAACAGTGGAGATACATAGAAGAATGACAGCCATAATTACTATGCATCCTGATATTCTCCTTTAATTGTATACTGTGTGGTGTTCACAGTATTTGCACACTGTATGATATAAGAATTTAAAAATCAAGTTAAATTCTTATTGACTGCCTATATCAATTAATACTTATGCACTATATATGACTGAAATAATTTCTTAGTGAAAAAGAGGTGCTTATAAGAAGTTTGATTTATTTTAAAACTAATTTGGACATCATTCATATTATCAGAAATCATAAGCTTAAATCTTTCTGGAATACACAGCTCTCAGTGCTAAAAATTTAGTAGTCATTTGTTATATTAACTAGTTTAAAATATTTCACATTGTTTACTTATCACTACATTTATTGCACAGTAGATTTAGAATTATGTGATTTTATAATAAGTAGTCCTTATTTCTTTTGGTTGAAATTTGAGCCGTGGTAGATTAGATTATTGTTCACCAAATATTCACTCTCTTCTTCCCATCTCCATGGAAGCTGCCTTTCTCCAATCTTTTAATGTTGGACTTGACCAAGTTCTTTCTGCCAATGTGATGTTAGTAAACTTGACATAGACAAAGGCTTGAGTGGTGCTCATGGGGCTAGGAAGGCATCATGAGAAGAGCAATATGTCCCAAATAACCACTGGTCCAAAGAGGATAAGGATAAATGGAGCAACAAGAAGCTTGAAACCAAGACCATTTGAAGCCAGCTTAAACTAACCCAATCCCAGCTAACTGATAAAAATACGTAAGAAAGAAAGAAATAGCTATTGTTGGATACCTCTGGGTTTTTTTTTTAAAGTATTTTCTTATGCAGCATTATTTTGGCAACAGCTGACTGATACACATGGCCTATAAAAGATGGCTTATTATTCCAATCACTTTCCATTGCAAGTAATAGAAACCTAACTCAAACTGACCTGTGTAAAAAATAACCAATGAATTACACCTGTGGCTTTAGGCAAAGCTGGACTTAGAACCTCATTTAATATGATTCAGATGATATATTCAGAAGTATACCACTCACTGTCTCTCAACTCTGCTTCCCTCTGTGTTGGCTTCATTCTCAGACAAGCTCCTTCCATGCATTCTACGTATATCTACAAGAAGAAGGACAGCACCCCTTTTCTAAAAACTCTAGCAAAATTCCTGGGACCAACTCTCCTTGATTGAAGGTTGATCACAACAGATCTGACAAATAGCCCTGATTGGTCAGGAACAGGCTATGTGACCATTGCTGCAGCTGGTGGACTGGCTGAGTCAGCCCCTTACAAACCTCAGGGACTGAAAGCAAGGAAGGACTGGGTCCCCAGGGAAAAATGATGACACTGTTACCAAAATGGTACACGGAAGCAAAAATAAGAACAGAGCATAACAGTTATATAATATTTGGATTTTTTTTTTCTGACTTAATGTAAGCAGCCCCTACTTTAGAACTTCATATAAGAAGTGCCTTCAGGCCCTGACTGGTGTGGATCAGTGGGTTGAGCTTTGTCCCATAAACCTAGAGATTGCCGGTTTGATTCCCAGTCAGGGTACATGCCTGAGTTGCCAGCTAGGTCCCGAGCTGGGGGTGTCTTGGGGGTGTGCAAGAGGCAACTGATCAACTGATCGATGTCTCTCCCTTCCCTCCTCTCTCTCTGAAAATCTTTTTTAAAAAAAGTGCCATCGGGCCTCTTAAGAAATCCCTCAGGCATGTCTTATCATTGGTTTTAAGTTCTATGGCTCAGCTTGGCTGCTCTAAATGGCACTCCTCATTTCACATGCCCTGGTATTTTCCTAGTATCTTGGCTTATTTGGGTTGTGCTTGTTTGGTCATAACAGAAGGCTTTAGTTCTCGTCATGTTAATAAGAGGGAAATGAACAAACCTGGACACTAAAAAAAGCTAGAAATCAACCTCTGCCAGTTTTGCTTAAACTAACCTAAACGTATAGCCAAATCTTGGATTTAAAAGCAGCAAATTATAATTCAGCATCTCTGAGCTGTTCCTGGCCAAGCACAAGAAATGAGGCTCCCTCAAAGCACCATTTTCAAACCAAGCCTGGATAGTGCCAACCATTTTGGTAAAGAGCTCTGCCTTTGTGATTTCTTAGGACTTACTCTGCCAATAACTTATCACTCTCAACTATTTTTAAAACAGGCACAACATCACTTTGAATCAGAAGTCATCAATACAAACTAGCCTAGTACTATTAGAAATGACCATCATGAAATTAGTACTGGGTGAATCATCCTGTGGGAATGGACATAGTATCTGTCCTGTTGCCTCTTCAGGTGCCAGTACTACACAGGCAAGTGACAACCACATATTCGGTAGCCAGCTGGCTCCTTCTCACTGGTGTGATGAGATACTAACAGCCTTTTAGACAATTGTTGATCATTTTATTCCTAAAGGCAGAATTCTCTCTTAGCTCCCTTTGTTTTCCTTACACTACCTAACTGAGTCAGTATTGTACACAATCATATGGCAAACTTCTATTTCTATCTCCACAATCAAACCAGATGAATGTCTCAGTCCAAGAGTAGACTAGCTATGCTCTTTGTTACTGAACTCTTTTAACAACTAAAGAACAGCTTTCTTTAGCAGGGGCGTCCAACCCACGGTCCATGGACTGCATGTGGCTCAGGATGGCTATGAACATGGCCCAACACAAAATCATAAATTTACTTAAAACATTATGAGAATTTTTTGTGATTATGTGTCACGATGTATTTAATGTGTGGTCCAAAACAACTCTTCTTCCAGTGTGGCCCAGAGATGCCAAAAGCCTGGGCACCCCTGCTAAAGCTTTAAAATACTAACATATATAAAATATATTTATTGATTTAAGTAAACACACACGTAATAGGAGGCAAGGCAGCCTTCATTTTCAAGTTAGTCTAGTTCCAAACAGTCCAGTCCTACCAGTCAGAAGACTGGAGACCATTATAGGGATCTCCACTCTCTGAACTTTTTAAAAGGTCCTTAGTAAGTAATAAATAGATTTTTTAAATGTTTTATTTTATAAATTACATTTACATAATCAATTATTGAAAGAAGCAAGGGTTATTTGCAGGGTCACTCAAACTTTTACCTATCATACTCTCCATTAAACACATTTTAGCAACATTCTCCAAGAATAATTATTAAAAATGCTGACCACAGGTCAAACCCAGGACATTCTTATCACACAGAAAAGAGAGATGAGATTCTAAATCATTCAGGAACTTTCCTCTTCCTTAGTGACCCACCAGGGTTAAAGCTTAGAGATCGCATAGCCTCTGAGGGACTTAACTTCCTCCTTCATAGGGGGCTAAAAAGATTCCAGAGGGCAATTTCCCAATGATCAAATTATTTTTATTTTGAACAACAATAATAATAATAAAGCCTTGGCTTTTAATAATGCTTTGCTGTTTATAAAGACTTTCACATGAATTATCTTATTTATCAGTTAAATGATTATCCAATTTAAAACATTAACTAGGTAGTACTACATAGAAAAAAAACCCAGGTGCAGATATGCATCTATATACACATTTACCTCAGTGCTCACACCCTCATTACAGGAGTAGTAGAGTCACTATCTTGAACTTGAGAAATAACATGACTTCACATACACACTAGTTAATCTGGCTTGTGAGATAGGTAGATATTAACTATCATTAAGACGCTAATGTTTTAGCTAGAAAAACTGAGATGAGCCAGTTATTCAATAAAGCAACTGAGATTATTAAGAGTAAAGGAAGGAAGCCAGGCTGCTGACAGCCCAATGTAGAGGACACCCTCTGCCCAGCAGAACAGGACTGGCTGGTTGATTACAGAGGCAAACCCAGCAGATGGGGCAAGACAGCAGCTGCCTACATGCCTGTCTCTTCTACCCGCTGACATATGCACCTAGTATCAGTACCACCCCTGCAGGAGCTGTCCTGTTAAGTTCTTACTACATGGTTCCAGGCACTGTGCCATGGTCTCACACATCACATGTCATCAAATTCTCACAATAACTCTGTAAGTTGGTACTATAGTTGTATCTGCTCCATGGATAGAGAACTGAAGCTCAGAAAAGTTAAACAACTATCCAAGATCACACAGCCAGGAAAGTTAAGAGCTGGGATTTGAACTGAGCCCAGTTTGACTGTGAAATCTGTTTCTCTCCCCCAGTTTCCACATACTTCACTGTATACATTTGCTGCCCACTTTCCTCCATCCTTCCTTTCTTCTTCCCAGCACCTTGCAGAATCAGAAGATATCACAGAAACAAAAAATAGCTTTCTTCTGACAAGACCTCCTCTTCTCAGTATTATGCTGATGAGAATATCTTAACAGAAACTCTGGGGAAACATCACGTCTCATTAGACTCACTTTATTTAACACATACAATGGCTATCAATTTATATCCCTCCCCCTTTCTAATACAGGTCTTACAAAGAAACCAACTTCCCTCACAAATAATACTAACTCTCATAGCAAGCTAGTTTTTGTCACTGCCACACTATCAGTAAAAGGTCAGGCAGGACATATCATGAGTGTTGACAGTTCTGGAAAAGGACTCAGTCAATGGCACAGCAGCTTTGCCTACAGTGCTTACTAAGAGTAACTCATAAAGGGACAAGTGTTTTCTAGAATCTAAAACTGCTTTCAAAAAAAGGTTGGAAAAATACAGGGTCCAGCAGAAGTAACACCACTGTGTGTGCTTGGTAGGGTAAGTGAATATCTTGCACAAGATGGACAGTAATTTGAACATTTCACCTAAAACGTCCTATGGTGTGCTTGAGTATGACATTGTTATGTTACAGAATTACATACTTATGATTTTGTAATAAAAGATTTGGTATAGATTGCCAGTTCATGAAAGGGGGGCATTCTTTGTGCCAGACTTTGTATATACAAAAAGCAGAAGGAAATGATAAGAAACCCTTTGTACTATAGGACTTCCAGTGGGTTTTAGATTTTTGTTTTGCAATTTTTGTTATTTTCTCTATCTGCCACTGCCTAACATGGCTTTTTCCTTTCCTTCTACATTTTGAGGGCTATTTACATGTCTTGTTCTGGACATAGGTCCAATAGAAGCAAGTAGAAACGGCTAAGAACAAGACAAACTCCACACTCCTCTCTCTCTTATTCTTTTACACTCCTCTCCTTCCCTCAAATCAAGGACCAATAAATATCTACTTGGAAGAATAATTTAATCTCTAAAACAAGATTGTTAAACTTTACTGCTTGTTCCGTGGACTCATTTGATGATCTGGTAAAGCCCACTGACCACTTCTCAAAATGATTTTAAGGGCATTTAATAAAATATATAGGATTATCAACTAAAACAATTATATTAAAAGTTATAATATTTTGATTGTGTTAAAGCAGTGATTTTCAATCTTTTTCATCTCATGGCACACATAAATTAGTTAATAAAACTCTGTGGCAAACCAAAAAATACATTTTTTCCTGACTCAACCAAAGAAAAGGGTAATTTTGATTGATTTACAAAAAAAGTAATAATAGTAATTACCTACTCTTTTTGCTCCAAAGTGACTTTTTAAAAAATCAGTTTCCTATACTCGTATATAAGGATTTCTGGTACTAAGAATTAACCAATCAGACACAATATTATGTGACATGACCAATAAGATTCAACTCTATTATATGATCTATATATTTTTGGTTCAAGACAGGCCATTCATACCAGATAGATGTTGTTGTTTTGTCTGTCATCATTTTTTTTATTTGACAAGCTGAGGAAAAAGAGGAGAATGCCCCTGATGAAATAGTAAGGTATTGTGTGTTTTAAACATTCTTATGTGCCCTGGCTGGTGTGGCTAAGTGGATTGAGTGCTGGCCTTCAAACCAAGGGGTTGCTGGTTCGATTCCCAGTCAGGGGACATGTCTGAGCTGCAGGCCAGGTCCCCAGTAGAGGGAGCACAAGAGGCAACCAAACATTGATGTTTCTCTCCCTCTCTTTCTCCCTCTTTTCCCCTCTCTCTAAAAATAAATAAATAAAATCTTTAAAAAATTCTTGTGGCACATTGGTTAAAAATTGCGGTGTTATTGTAATATGCCTCCTTTATTATAGCTTTAAATAGATCTAGTGGTAGATCTAATATTTACCACAATCTCAAAGTCGTGATGAGGATAAAAGACATTTTGAGATATCTGCAATAACTACAGTATGATATGTGAGAGAGAGCTCATATTACCATGGCTTTTTGCCTATATTTATAATTAATGAAAAAGATATATTTCAACTAAAGCATAGGAAATATACAGGAGTAATTTTTTCCTATCTAAGTTCATGGACACCCTAACTTCTATTTATGGCAAAACACGCCTGGTTTGCAGGCCAGATCCCCAGCTGGGGGTATATGAGATGCAACCAATCCATGTTTTTCTATCTCTATCTCTCCCTCCCTCCATTCCTTCCTCCTTCCCTCTCTCCCCCTCTCTCTAAAAATAAATAAAACCTTCTTTTAAAAAAAGAGAGATGCAAAACAAGGCCAAAAAAAGAAAAGAAAAAAAGAGAGATAGTAAGAGAAAGCAGGAATACAAGAAAAGAGAAAACAGATTTTAATAAGATTGTCAAAAATGGGGCAATCCAACAGTTATTAGAAATAATCATATCTTCATAGTCATTTGTTATTTTAGCTTTACCCAGACAGCTCTGAATATCAGCATTCAGTCTCCCAGAGTGAGAAGATTTGACATCTGTCCCCTTAATACCAAGAGGACTGTGAAGAAAAGCAACCATCACTCAAGTGAAAATTACACTCCTTATCTTCAAGGAGTCCATGAAATTCGGGCAATGTCAAGTAAAGGGTCAGCTCTCAAACACAGTGTTTTTGAAAAGGACTATGACTATCTTAAACATATATATAGCTATGCAAATTCCACGTTTCCTTTCATGCTATTTTCAGATTGTTTTTCAAATTAAACATTAGGCTCTGCAGCACACAGAGGATGTTAGATTAAAGGGCCTTTTGCGTTCCACAAGGTTTGGGTTTTCTGCATTTGCCTAGAAATAGCTTTTCTCTGGGTGGGCCAGGTGAAATGCAACAAAGTTATTGTTACCTCACTTCCCTTGGCTTTTTGGGTGGAGAAACCAGATGAAAGAGAAAAAGAGAAAAAGAAAAATAAAGGAGCAGCCAGGGAGAAAGAACAGGGAGCCTGAGATGTCATTTTGGACTCAATGAGGTCAGATGGACCTACCACCAGACTTTTTTGTTGTTGTTTTCTAAAGAACAAATAGAAAGAAGTTAAAAAAGAGAATTCAGGCTTGTGACAATGATGAAAGCAGAAATGTTCACCTCTCCAATTGGACATTAGTGCTGGTTTACCCACGATGTGACAAGGCAAGTGCAGATAGACCCCACACATTCAGGTCACAATTGATGCTTTCCTGTCAACCAGATGGGGCTGTGCTTGCATTTAATTCATTTACAGAACAGTGATGAGCTTTGGCTGCAAGTTAAAAGAGAAGTGTGTTAAGCTTCAGTGCTTAATATTATAGCAAAAAAATGAATACTCCATCACACGTTTTCAAGGGCTCCTTCCACAGTTTCTTCATTAAATTATATAACCTGGCACTAGTTGTTTCTCTTTTTTTTTTTTTTAATTCAGAGCATACCAGCAGATTTCTTCCCAGACTGAGGAGTGTGCTTCTAATTATGTGACCCATTCAGTAACTGAAGCACACCATACTATTAGTAAGGTGATTGAGGAACAGTTTTGACAAGCTCAGAACCTGTCATGGACATGAATTTAAGGCCTTAGGCCAACATCTGACTCTTTCTCTCCTCCTGTATCTGAATAATTCAGTTTTCATTTGGGTGGTGTGATGTTTACATATTTCACAGATTTATTTTTAGCAACAAATAGCTGGAAAAGAGCAGGGGCTTTGCACTTCTGCAGAAAGGCAGCGCTTCCCAAAAAGCTGTTCCCTCTACCTCCTGTTATAATTTGTTATGATGGAGCTATAAATCAGTCATCTACCAGTTAATTTTTTTCAATAGCTATTACATCTGCTAGTTTTGCTTTAGGCCATGAAGGAACAAACACAATCTTTATCAAGGAATGAGTTATGCAGAATAACAGCTTTGCCATGCTGTTTTCTTCAGAAAAATGGTGATGGAAGGTGATTCTCCACGGCTCATACCATCCACTCCCCTCTTCATCCTCCAGCAACAGCGTTGAGAAAGTCGGCAATGGCCCTTTGAATGTGACTTTTCAACAATCAGATACAGGCATTCAAAATTAAACCTTGCAAGGACCCCAAGCAAGGACATTTCCCTCATCCCTGTGGACATTTCACTTCACTTAGGTTGCTATTCCTTCCAGAACATGTTTCACAAACCTGCAGAGGCTGGAGCCTCACCTTCTTGGTGTTTCCCACACACTATTTCCCAAGGCCATAGCCGGTTTCTTTCCCTACTCTAACCAGTACAAATGATCAAGAAGGGGTTTACAGTGCCTCAGAACCAATGGGATTCAAACTTAACCACACTGCAGAATCACCTGGTAAGCTGAGTCCTGATGCCTGATACCATTTCCTGAGATTCTGAGTTA
Organism: Pteronotus mesoamericanus; assembly: GCF_021234165.1. Classification (NCBI taxonomy): domain Eukaryota; kingdom Metazoa; phylum Chordata; class Mammalia; order Chiroptera; family Mormoopidae; genus Pteronotus; species Pteronotus mesoamericanus. The sequence goes on along the minus strand of NW_026555105.1, from coordinate 26,024,131 downwards.
GTCAGTCTGAGTACCTCTGTTAACAACCTGACTGAGATGGTAATTTCAAGGCTTGTTTTAAGAATAACTGTGCAAGAATCCTGTTGCTGGAATCTCTAGGGAGTCTGAATGAAAAGAAAGTGTGTGTATTTGTATGTGTATGTAGTGTGTGTGGTGTGGTATGTGTACAGTGTGTGGTGTGTTGTATGTCTTGTGTGTGTGGTATATGATGTTCAGGGGAGGGAGTGTGTGGTGTATGTGTGTGTGTGTGTGTGTGTGTGTGTGTGTGTGTGGATGAGAGGGAAAGGGGGGTTTTAGAGGGAGGCTAGGTCCCCTAACATCAACATCCCCACAATGCTTCAACCACACTTCATCCTTTTTTCAGGTTGCATCCCTCACACCTTCTTTTGCCATTTCTCTGCCCCTGAAAAGCTTTCTCCCCTCTCACACCCCCACTGGATCCCCTGGTTAGGGATGGACCCCTGTTTTTCAACCTCATGGCACCCTGGACTTCTCCTCTAGAATACACACCATATGGTTCCTTGAAATCTATTTCCCCTCCCAGATTACAAGCATCAGAAGTGCAAGATTCACCTATGGATTAGTCAGAGCTGTAGCCTCAGTTTCTAGCACTGTGCCTGGCACTGAGCAAATGCTCAATAACCATTTCTTGAATGGTTGAAAATGGAACATTATTTAATCTTCCCAATATTTAGATTTAAAATGCCTCTGCTCCCAATGGCCACATGACACCAATGTCTCTAGGACCCTGTATTGCAATGGTGGCAACAAATACATTTGCTCCTTCTCTTCCAGAGCTCTCTCTTTGTAAAGCCAGTAGGCTCATGTGAAGATTGTCTGGAGTCTGGCCTCATCTGAGGCTGGAAAGAGCACTGACAAGTCTAGAGATGAGGTTTTAGGCCTGCCTCTCCCAATATACTCTTTCTGGGGAGGGCGGGAGGTTGTGTGAAAAGGAAATGAGAATACCTATAAAAGTTCTGTTTAAATAGTAAAATGTTGAATAAATTGTGTTAGCCATCATGTTCAGCACAGTGGCCCCACTACTCTCAGGTCAGCACCTCAAGCACCGCCAGAGCCATTTATTGGCTGCCTCTCAACCTGTGGTATACAAGCGTGGACTAAGGGTGGTCTGCACCCTGCAGGAACCACCAGTGTGGGTCTCACAATTTACAAGGCTTATAAAAGTTAGTTGCCCCCAGAGTCTTGAAGCTATAAACATCCTGTCTCCCTTAGGATTACATCTCCTCAGGTACATTTTACTTAGTATCTACTCTACCTTGCAACTGTGTCTTTTACTGGCCAAGTCACCTCCTAACTTTGAAACATGCTCTGTCTGAATTAGATACATATATGGTATACCCCCTTCTTTCTGTCTTAAACACATTTTAAAATCCTTTTTGCTCCATCTACCATCTGGGTCTACACCGCCAGGGGCAGGATGGCGGTTGGCTTTGGAAGTGGTTATTAGACTGTTGACCTTTTTTATGTCCAAATGGAAAGAGTTGATCTCTCAGCAAAGTCAAAGATGTTGTGACGTCCTTTGGGCTAGAATAAGGAGTCAAACTACACATGCAAATTTCATCCTAAGGAATGACTGTTCACTTCATCTCTCCTCCCACTCCCACTGTAAGCAGAGCCCTGGGCTTCCAGTGTCTGGTCCTGTGTGTTAGCCTGGCAGGAGCTCAATCAAGGGTACTTGGCTCCTTACTCAGAAAATACCATCAGTCCCAGCTCCTCCAATATTCTCTTGAGCACCCTCTAAGATGGCATTTCATTTATATGTGGTTCTGTTTCCTCATCTGGAAATCAGGATGGTGAACACCCTCATCCACAGCTCCCCTTCCATTACTAACCCTAGGAAGATATAATGAGCCCTTTGACATGGACTGAACAGATATTTTCTTTTCTTTTTCTTTTGACAGTATTTAAAATTATAGTTTAAAAAGACTAATTTATCTATTCCCTGCTCTGAAAGGATAAGACAAACTTCTAATGTGACTACTTTAAAAAAAAGGAAAAATATTAGCTCCTGGGAGATATATAGACAGAGATAGAGATGGATAGATATACATATATACCTATATAGAGATAAAGATATATATTCCTTTAATCCATGAAAAAATATTCAGTTAGTTATTGAGTTCCTAGTAGGTACCAGATACATGCTAAAAATGACCTAGGAGCAATCGCTGAATTACTTATATACATTCTAAATCAGCCTTACCATCCAATTCTGTTCAACCTCACCACTCAATTGAGAACAAGCAAATAATCTCTGATGTGAACTAGAAGTCAGATCTGGTATAAACATCACTGGGCTGGGATTTAGGAGACCTGAGTTCAAAGTGAACTTTTCTCTCTCTCTCTCTCCCTCCCTCCCTCCCTTCCTCCCTCCTTCCCTCTCTAAATGGGACCTGACTCTCATCCAAATAAATCAATTTTGGACTCAATCATTGATCCTCCTCCAATCCTTTCCAGCTCTTAAATTATACCATCTACAAAAGACTGTTGCAAAAGATGGTCAATGTCATTAGCCACTGAGAAAATGCAAAGTAAAAACACAATTCACTACATATCTCCCAGGATAACTAAAATAAATAATAGTGAGAGCACCAAATGCTGGGGAGTATATATATAAACTGGATCCTTTATACACTGTTGTAGAATATAACATGGTATAATCATTCTGGAAAACAGTTTGACAGTTGTTTTCTTAATAAAACTAAATAAATGTTCAGCTACAATAGAACCTAACAATTGTACTCTTGGACATTTATTGCAGAGAAATGAACAATTAGGTTTGCATAAAAATCTGTATAGTTATTCATAGCAGATTTATTAGCTTAAAACTAGAAACTACCCAGGTGTCCCTCAGCGGGGGAATGGTTAAACAAATCATGACACATCCACATCATGGAATACTACTCAGCAATAAAAGGGAACAAACTACTGATAAATCTTAAATGAATCTCTAGGGCATTACAGTTATTGGAAAAAGACAATGCAATGGTTACATACAGATTTGTGGTAGCCAGGGGACAGGGGTGGAGGAGGGCTGAAATAGGAATAGGGCTGGTATAAAAGGTCAACAAAGGAATCATTGAGGTGATAGGAAGTTTCTGTATCTTGACTGTGTCAATGCCAATATTCTAGACATTACACTTTAGTTCTTCAAGGTATTATCTTTGGTAGAATACACAGAATTTCTCTACATTTTTTCCCTACAACTGCTTGTGAATCTACAAATACCTCAGATAAAAAGTTTAATTTTTAAAACACACTCCTACATCTTCTGATTGTGTTGTTCTTCCTGAGTCCAGCTTGAGGCATCATAAAAATTTGGGGGAAGCCTGGGGGAAAAAAATAGGTAGGGCGTTGACAAATGACAGAATTGCCTTTCTTCAAGCTCCTTTTCTGATGCCAAATTCCAGGAATGTGTGTCTGCCTTCAGCAGCTGTGTGAGGATTTGACAGAGAGACCCTCTCAAGTTATAAAATGCAGGTGGCCTCTCCAGGGAGAAAGTGTCCCTAGCCCTGAGCTGAACAGAACTTTTACTATCCTGACCACTTGAAAAGCTATTTGCAGGGCTCTGCTAATGAAGTTAATGTAGTTTGATTCTGTTGGCAGAAGCGGCAAATCTGGCTCTAACGATGTTTCTTCTGAGAAATCCAGGTGCTCACAGCGCCCTCACACTAGCAAATGCAGATTTATTGGAGCTAACACTATACCCTTTTCTGATGAAACATTGCAATAAAAGATGTAAAAGCTTTGAGACTTGATCAAGAAAGCTCACCCAAAGTCCACAGAGGGAACAACATGCCAAACAAAAGTTAACATTTATTGAACACTCTCTGTGCACCTGAACACATTATCTCATTTAATTCACACAAGAATCTGAAGAATCAGGGATAAACTATTATCCTTATAGTTTACATAGGTGAAAGATAAACTTCAGCAAGGTTAAGTGACATACCCAAGGTAATAAGGAACAAGGTCAGGATTTCACCTGGAGCACTAAGCTGGCTCCTCTATCTATACCCATGCTATTGAATAGCAGGCTATTGATATTGAATAGCATATCAAGAGGTATGGAGTAGAACACAGGTATGCCAGAATTGGGTCAAGGTACACTGAGAGACACTGATCAGGTAGAGAAAAAAATTAGAACTTATTTTTTACAGTCATTAAAAACTTTACAACAGCTGAAGTTATAATGTCATAGAATCTGTAAATGACTCCCTCAATCAATGTCATGAATTTAGTAATTATTCTCTTGCAGTGTATGGCTTTAATAGTTAACACCCACCTCCAGAGAGGGCTCTGGAATGGCTGTACCAGGTAGTTCCCCACACTCTTCAACCTTCACACTAGAATATTCATTAGTTTGGTTATGACCTCAGTCCACACTTGGGTTAGCATCTGGAAAGTTCTTCATTTTGCATGCACATGTAAAACCTTTACCTTTCTTTGCTTTAGATATAAGTTGGTCTTATTTTCATATCTTTTCTCTAACCGAACGCATGTATAACTATGATCTTATAGTTATTATCATTTGTAAATAGCTGTTCCTAAATTGAAAAAAGTCATTATATTAAATTTATCATTTGTTACTTAATGGTCACAGTTAAAGTCTGACCCTTTATAGAATTATGATAAATGATAATGTGTTTTAGGAAATTTTAAAAAATGGTTTCTAAAAACAAAAGTATTATTTAAAATTAGGGAGAATCAAGATGGCAGAGGAGTGAGTGGAAGTCACACTGACCTCCTCCTAGGACCAATCTGGAACTACAACTAAATTGTGGAGCAATCACCTGCAAAAAGCAACTGAACAATAGCAAGAGAGGAGCCTTATAACTTCAGACAGATAGAAGAATCAGCTTTAGCACAACCTAACTGCCACTCACCCTGGACTCTGGCAAAGGCGGGGGCAGAGTGCATTAGAGACACCTGAGGAGAGACTGGGGAAGGAGGCTTTCAAGAGATAACAGAGAGTAGCTGGAGGGATCCTGGTGCTGACTCATCCCCGATACAGCAGTAGCCATCTTGCTCACGCAGACCACTCCCCTGAGCAACAACAGCATGAGAGGACCCAATAGCTCCAACCCCAGGAGGGACTCGACCCTGGCCCAGTAATGCTAAAGCCTGACTGCTGAGTACAGAGTGGCAATCACAGATAGTAGATCCCTGGCTAAAGCAGATGCAGAGTGGTCTAGAGACACTTGAGGAGAGACTGGAGACAGAGGGTTTGGGGAGAGAATGGAGAGAGTAGCTGGCGGGATCCCAGTGCTAACTCCTTCCTCATACAGCAGCAGCCATCTGGCTCAGGCAGACCACTCCCCTGACTGGAAACAGCATGAGAGGAACCAATAACCCTGCCCCCAGGAGAGACTCTGCCCCACCCTGAGTGTCTAAGCCAGCCTGCTGAGTGCAGCATGACTAGATTAACAGCTGAAGGAGAAAGCCACAGACAGCAGATTCCTGGAAGTCTCAAACAAGACTGCCAAAGGTCAGACAGGGTCAACATCTGACATCATGAGAGGCAGATCCAGAAAGAAAAAACAGTGATCTCCTACCATGGAAGTTCACACCACAAAGTCAGGAATCAAGACAGATCAGTTTAAGAATCAGAAGCAAAAAAGAACAGTCTCACAAATAATGGGAAGACAAACAAACATCCCCCCAGTCAAAGGGAAAGGAGGAATCCCCAGAAAGAGAAATAAATGAAATAGAGGCAAGTAATCTATCAGATATTGAGTTTCAAACAACAGTTCTAAGGAAGCTCAATGAGCTCAGTGAGCTCAGAGAGAATTACAAAAAACTACAGGGAAACTATGAAGAACTTACTGCAAACTACATCAGCATGAAAAAGGATATTAAAACTACCAATAAGAGACAAGAGGAAATGAAGAATACAATTTCTGAACTGAAGAACACAGTAGAAGGAATCAAAAACAGCCAAGATGAAGCAGAGAAACGAGTCAGTGAACTGGAAGGGAAGGTAGGAAAAAGCTCCCAGAAAGAGGAAGAAAATGAAAAAAGACTGAAAAAGAATGAAGAGGCATTTAGGGAAATGCAGGACAACCTGAAACATAAAAATATCTGTATAATAGAGATACCAGAAGGAGAAGAAGAGGAGCAAGGGATAGAAAACCTGTTTGAAAAAGTAATGATGGAAAACTTCTCTAATTTGAGTAGAGAAAACATCACACAAATCCAGGAAGCACAGAGGGCCCCATTCAAGAGGAACCCAATGAGGCCCCCTCTAAGACACATCATCATTAAAATGGCAAATGTCAAAGACAAACAGAGAATCCTAAAGGCAGCAGGGGAGAAAGAGGTAGTAACATATAAGGGAGCCCCAATATGGCCAGCGGCTGACTTCTCAACAGAAACACTACAAGCCAGAAAATAATGGCAAGAAATATTCCAAGTCATGAAAAGCAAAGGCCTGCAACCAAGACTGCTCTACCCAACACTGCTCTCAATTAAAATGGAAGGTGAAATAAGGAGTTTCCCAGACAAAAGAAGGCTAAAAGAATACACCTCCACCAAACCAGCATTGCAGGATATACTAAAGGGGCTGCTTTAAGAAGATGAAGAAAAAGAGTCTATGAATACCCAGTTCCTCTCACAGTCACCTACTCGACTCCAGATATTACCAATATTTTAATACTTATCAATCACATTGTGACAATGATGTGTTACTTTGTTACTTCATTATTTGTTGAAACTAAACCTGTTTTTGTCTATTTGTTGCCTATTTCTATTATTTTTTTAAAAGTTTTAAATGACTTTTTGGTATTCTTTGTCCATTTTTTGATTAAAGGTTTGTAGAATTTTTTCCCTAAAAAATAACTTTTAAAAAACTATTAACCTTCTTTTAGATGTGTTGCAAATACTTTCCTATTCTCTTGTCCTTTAACTTTTTTTATATGTATATTACTATATAGTCTTAAACATTTAATATAGTTATATTGTCAATATTTTACTTTATAGCTTCTAGGTTTAAATATTTTACTTCGGAGTAAGAAAAATCTTATTTTGTATTTTCTCCTAAAACTCCTTAGATTTTACATATTGATTTTTAACTCATCTGAATATTTTTTGTATAATGTGTGAAATAGGGCTCTATATTTGTTTTATTTCAAGTAATGGTGGCCCATGCACCTTATGTGTTGAATAAGCTTTATTTTCCCCATTGATATGAAATATCAATTTAATCATATATTACATTGTTAGATATAAAAACTTATTTCTTAAAATTAAAGAGTAAATATAATTTAAATTATAATTAAATTTAAAATTATAATTAAAATTAAAGAGTTAATTAAAGGAACATAATTCTCTTTGGCCTTAAAAAAAGATTATTCAAAATAGTTATTTATCATAGAGGAGTATAAATATTTCATTATCCTTTTATAATTGTTAAATTTAATAAAATTAATATGCTTTAATAATTTCTTTGATGTTTATTACACAGTTAACTTTTCAAATTTGATGTGACTTGAATCAAATATTTTGAAGAAAGCAGAAGTTTAAATTTTTTAAATTGATTTTCTAAATCTTTATAATCCTACAGTTCCTTTAAAGAATTTATGTTTAAACAGCTTTATTTTGTACAAATATATATTGTGACCTTGTAAAATCAGGAATTTTTCAGTATATACACAGCAATCCTTTTCTGCCATATATATATATATACACACATATATGTGTGTATATATGCATGGGGTGTGTGTGTGTGTGTACACATTTAATAAGGCAATCCAATGATGAATATCTCAAATGTAGATTAGTATACTCTGGTAATCCTTATCCTCAACCTAAACGTCCTACTTCCTAGGAAAAGTTATCAAATTAAACCTTGATGGCCAGGCAAACTATATCAGCAGCTACCACAAAGCATCCAGTTAACCCAGATGGAAAAATATTGGAACATTTTAAAATATCTGCAAACGTGAAATAAGAAAATATCAGATCAAAGAGAGGAAGCTAGTTACAAGGTCAGTTGAGCAATTAATAGACAAAGACAAAAAGTCTCATACAAGTCCAGAAGCATTCATTTTCCCTTCCTTCACAGAAATTACCAAATCCATGCTTGGGTACAATAACAAAGGAAATAAAAAAGGTGCCACTTTTAAATAATACAGTTAGTAGATTTGTATCATGCCACATAAAATCAATTGATTACAAAGATTATTCCTGAGGGATGGATGATTCCTTGGAAATCTGTAACCATGGTCAGTCAATGATATTGGTGAGAGTGTCTGACAAGAACTCTTGGAAGAACATCGTTCTACAGCATAATAACAGTTAGAATAATATTAGTAAGTTAACTGAATTTTTAAAAAAAATATCCAAGAAGAACTACTCAAAATAGTAAATGAATAATATGAAACATTTAAAATATTACAGGACAGATGGAAAGTTTGCAGCTGCAATAACAAATGTGGAAAGGTTTACATCAAGAGTTTGTTGTGAAAAGTCCAAGGTTTAGTAGCTTATTGTTTTCTGCACAGAGAAACACTGTTTTGAGAATTATCACATGCAAAAGGCAAGTTACTAAACTCATTTCCTCCCTAATTTACTAACCCCAGGCAACAAAAGCATACATTTAACTTCCTGTTAACTTAGCAATCAGCATATACTGACTGAGCACCTACTATCTGCATGTATTGAGTGGAGCACCAAGAACAGAATGATGAATTAGACCAACAGGTTCCTTCCCCTAAAGAGGTTACTATTTTTAAGCACAGACATTAAGGACAATTATAATGGTAACAAATTCTCAAAAGGCGAAGTATGGGGTAATATGGTGCTATATAACGGGGTCTGGGGAATCAGGAAAGTTTTCCTTAAGGAAGTGAGATTTTATTCCCTGAAACCTCAGGGAAATCAACCAGGCATTGAGCAAGACAGGATGGCCAGTGGGGGGAGAGGTGAAGTTGGAGAGCATTAATTTTAGAGACATTGTAAAGCTTGCATGACAGTGACCATGTAGAAACCTCTAGCAGAAGGTCCAGGCAAAAGTTCATGGTAAGTTAGATTGTGGTGGCAACAGTAGAGATGGAGGGAGGTGAATAAATCTGAAAGCTATATTCTAAGTTAAATCGATTAGACTTGGAGATGGCTTAGATGTCGGAATTAATGGAAGAAGATAAGGTGTCAAGAACGGTTTTGGATTTCTGGCTTACCCAACTAGATTGCTACCATTCAATGATGTAGAACAGCTGAAGTGCGAAAGGAGTCACACTTTCAATTCTGAACATGTTATACTGGAAAAAGTCCCAAAGAGAGGTGTACTCTGGAGATATAAATTTGGGAATCACTGATGTCACGATTACTAAAGCTATAGGCATGGGTAGGATAACCCCGAAGCAGAATATGGAGCTAATAAAGGAGAGAGTCTTTGATTCATTTGTGAGGACTACCAACATTAAAAGACTTAGCAACATTTACTTAAGTAGAGATGACAGGAATGGAAGGAAAAGCAAGAGATTAGAAGCATCACCCAAGTCAGGGAAAATTCTGATTTAGCCAAAGTGCTAGTGTACATACCTCACAATTTCAGTAAATTCCATTTCATGGTTATCTAGACACATGGTTTAAACAGTGACTGTGACTGTAAATAAATAGCATGTTGTTATTTTTGGTTTTGTTTTCCCCTGGAATTAAAATTTGGGTGAAATTTTTGAAAGAAAAGATAGTCTAAATGTACTCTCCAATATGGTCACCTATGTTCATTTAATTTTAATTACATTAACATAAAATTAGATTAAAAATTTAACTTTTCAGTTGCACTAATCACATTTCACATGCTCAGTAGCACATGTGCCTAGTAGCTACCATTTTGATATTGCAGACAGAACATTTTCAACAATGTAGAAAAGTTCTATTGAACAGCCCCAGTCTGAGAGAATCCTGTGTCACTGAGAAGCCAGGATCAATTGAACCAAAAGTGAATCAATGCTTGAAGTATTAAAATACAGCCACACTCCAGGTGAGGAAGTCAGGAAGGAAGAGAGAAGACCACAAAGGTCAAAAAGAAGATAGAATGTGGCATTTGCCTCTGTTAGAGAGAAGACTGGGGCAGATGATAAATGTGTTTCAGAATGTGTTCAAAGGGAGAAAGAGCAGAAAGTTGGACTGAGGAAATTTCAAGTAGGGACCAAGGAATGCAAGGTCCTTAAGTTCAAACTCTGACATGAGGGGGAGAGGATTTCTTCAGTAGGATGATAATCCACATCATAGGTGTCCTTTGACACACTTGCCTCAGATCAGCTAAGTATATTTCTTGATAGGTTAGAAATTCTGTGAATATTGCCTGATGAAGGGCACATTTTAATTTTAACCCCTATTCTATAAAATCCAGAAAAGAACATTAATAACAGCACTGAAAGGAGTTTTTCTCACCCTCAGAGCACTGATGGAAGATCTGTTTGGATGAGGTATATTTTTAAATTTAAATTCCAGGCATTTTTTCCCCACCCACCTTGCTATAACCAATGTGCTCTCATATTAAGAGGAAAAGGTCATTGAATATCGCAGAAACATAGCTTCAGAATTTAAATTAGAGTGTATCAGGAAAAAAAGTTTTAAAATCTGGCACCACAGCTCACAGAATGCAATTCATGAGTGTACTAATATAAATAATTGAATTAATTCAGTGAACTCATTTTATCAATTATAAGTTAACATGTTTTTAAGTCATTTAATAATAGAGTCCCTATTTTCTGCCCAAATAGTTATGTGTGAGGTAGCCTTATCTCTGTCCTAGAAGAGATAATAAAAACAAAAGCAACAATAGTTAACATGAGTCCTTACTAGGGACCAGGCTCATTTAACCCTCACAATAATCTTATGAGGTGAGCACTAAAACTATCCCCATGCTACAGAAGAAAATACCAGTGTCATAACATTTTAACAGGATCAGTACAATAGACATCAAATTTTAATGCCTAAACTGTTCAATGGGACAAGAATATAGTTCATCAAATATTTAATTGAGCAATTAAAACTAGAGATGGCATAGAAGTTCAGTGGAGGAAAAAAAGTCATGTGGCACACAGTGGTTGAGAAATGGAATTTTTAGTACTATTTTTCAAAGGAAATTTAGTCATTTATGTATGTAAAAATCATTTACTTACTGTCTGGTGTGTAGCCAGCACTGGGCTATAAGCTGGAGATAAAAAGCTGAAGAGGAAAAAAGGCAGAGGTGTGTCACACAGGATTGTCATCAACAGGTACAGAACTTATCCTCATCTCTGTCTCTTTTCCTGTCTCTTTCCTTGTTTTTTTCTCTCCTCCTTCCCATCACTTGCTCTGTCTCTTGCTTTCATCTCTTATTTCTATACTCATACAATTCTAGAAAGACTTGAGGTGACCTGCATCTTTAATCAGATACTAGTGCAGCCATATTCTTCATTTGTCTAAGGCAGTCTCAATGTATGCCAACTGCCCAGGTATAAATAACAAATAGTGCTCTTTTTGTAAAGAGTTAAGACACTTTTGAGAGTTAAAGTAGGATAATAAATAATATGATCACCGTAAAAATAATACCTGACTTTGTGGAAACTGAAACAAGGAACAGGAAGGTACACATTCCTGTCAACGTACCTGTAGCTGATCATTGTTTTAAAAAACATGTTTTTAAGTTGTTTTGACTTTCTATTGCTGAAAGGAATTGTAGGCCAGAAACTGCTTTCCACCATGTGTCGAGCAAGCAGTGCTAAGCGAGTAGATGGCAGAATCAGAATTAGGGGCCGAAGAAGGCCAATTTGGAAGACAACAGCTTTCACAGATGTTCTGTTCAAAAGGTTTAGGATCAAGTTCCCTAAATTCTCTCTGGAAAAATCTCATCCAAATCCTTGATGACTCCAAGTGAGGCCCATCAGCCCAACTCTAGCTCCATAAACCTTACCTCTGCATTTCCAACTGCCTATTAGAAATCTCTGTCCACTGTCCAATGAGTATTTCAAAGTTGTCATGTCCATACTGAATTCATTATGTTCTACTCCATTTGTTCTTCCTCCCATCATCCCCACCTTAGAGCACTGCATATCTTTCCATTAGCATCATCCTTGACACCCCCTTTTCTTCACTTCCACATCTGATGGATGACTAGGTTCTGTACTCTCACCTCTTTCATGGCTATTTTTCCTTCCATGTTCTCATCTCACAGACCCAATAAAAATTTCTGTCTCAGTTTAGGCTTTTCTCAAAGCAGACTCTGAGGCCAGACTTAGGTGCAGGTGGTTTACCTGAGACTGATCCCATGGAGAGTAGTAGGGAAGAACAGCAAGTGACCACTGAGGACAATGTGCTTCCTGCCGTCAATGCCTCTGAGAGGCTGAGCTAAACACACCTCAGAAGAGGCTGCTTGGGGTGAGGAAGCTGGCATATTTATTTACCAACTGCCATCTGTCATTTTTGAGGGTCACTCCTGGGACATTATCCCTCTTAGCACCTTCAGGGTCTACACACTGGCCAAGCATACATCCTTTTTCTGCCAGAGAATATTTAGAAGAGGGTCACAGAAGAGTTTGGTGTGTTCTAGAACTTTATTTAGTGACTACTGAGTAAGCCAAGCAGGCTGGCCTGCTGTACCCTTCCCTAAGGCCTCTATTCTGGCAAGGGGGTCCTAATGTGTCTCTTTATCTGCCATCATTGCACTTTCCCTTCATCTTCCACACAGCAGCCCAGGTGACAGTTCTGAACATGACATGAGGATATGATCACATCTTGCACAGCATGAAGTCCTTTAATGGTTCTTCAAGGACTTGGGAATCCTTCAAACTCACCTGGCTTCTGCCCAACTCTCTCTGGATCACCTATTACCTCTCTATCCTACACAATGCTCTTTGCTTCCTCAATACCTTACTTTCTCTGCTAAGAACCTCTTTGTTCCTCCCTCCCTGGCCCTCTTGCCTCTAACCTGATGTACATATGCTCATGTCCTAAAACTCAGTTTAAATATCACCTCTTCTTGCTCTGGCTGGTGTGGTCCAGTTGGTTGGAGCATCATCCTGAAACTGAAAGGTTGCTAGTCTGATTCCCGGCCAGGTCACATACCTCAGTTGTGGGTTCGATTCCCAGTCCAGGCACATACAGGAGGCAACCAGTTGACGTTTCTTTCTAGCATCAATGTTTCTCTCTCTCCCTTCCTCACTCTCTGGAAGAAATGTCCTTGGGTGAGGATAAAATATAAACTTATATAAAATCACCTCCTCCACAAAGTCTTTCCATACCTCTCAGGCAAGTTAATTCTGCAATGCTTTTTGCCCCCAATACGCCAAGTGCATAATTCTATTTCCCTCACATTGAAGAAGACTCCTTGAAAGTAGACACAGTATCTCAAGTATTTGCATAGCAGTTTCAATTAATTTTTATGCCATGAACCCCTTTTACAGTTTGGTGAAGCCATATAACTCTCTTCCAAGTAGTGTTTTGCATAAAATAAAATGCATAGGACTACAAAGGAAACAAATCACATTGAAACAAAATTATCAACAAATTTTTCAAAAATGTGATGTCACAATATATGATTCTTTGTTAAGATATTAACCAAGTACCATTTCTTAAAGTAGTTATAAGCATTAAAATAACCTTAATAATCATAATGTGATATAAGAATATATCCTAATATTACTCCTACTGTGTTTTGTTGCCTTTATAATTGAAATAAAAATGATGCTAAGTCTCAAGTAGAAATTAGTGAAAATAAATGAGTAATTTTTCCTTCTCAATCCATGGTGCAGTGAATTATACCTATAGACCCCTTGAGGTTCTGTGGATACAGATTAAGAAGCTCTAGCCCCATGTACCTGGTTTACAGAAAGTATTCAAACATATTTTCTGAATAAGCTGCTTCTCCTTATGTGTGTTAAATGAGCTTCTCTGTGAATGAATGATCTTCCTATTTCTCTACACTTCTATCATTTTATGTTTCAGTTGTTCTCCAGATTTCATTAGCTTGTGGGTACAAAGGTATTACATTAATTGTAACATCTCACTGGCTAAATCCTATGCCCCTGTACAACTCAGGATATTGCAGACTCCCTCCCAAGTTTTTCTCAGTCATTTCTTAGAGTCTCAAATTTGTTTCATATGAACTCAGAAATAGTCCTAACCTCTTTTTCCTTCATGGTCATTTGTTTTTGATAAACATGGCTTGAGAAGCCACTTGAGGGGCATGGCTTGTGGCATTTGCCAATGCTTATATTCATGCCAAGAGCAGTGCTGCCCAGTGCTTCCACTTGCCAGCCATTGGGGCCGTGGCCGAGGTGCTATCTCTGTCATCCACTTGCAGGGCCACATCCTTATTTGTAGTGGCAAGGATGCCCCCTCCCCAACCCTGAATCATGTTCTGGCATCCAATTGTCAACTAAGTGTTGCCTGGTGCCATTGTCCCAGTGTCTCCAGAAGCCAGCTCTCCTACTTCGGTGCTGTGCCAGAATCTTCCACCTGCCCCACCAGACTCTCTCTCCACTGCCCACCCTGTTTTGTGTCCCAACAGGTTAGCACTAGGGCCTGCAGAAGCTGGCTCCCATGCCCTCTGACTTGCACTCCTTGGTCAACAGAACATGGAGGGGTAGGATAGGAAAGCTGTTGCAGTACTTCTTCCCATACCTCTCGTCTCAAGTCTGTGGCTTGAACATAGTCTTCCAGTCAAGGTTCCTGTCAATCAGCTCTCTTGCACCACTTCAGCTCCTCTTCCCAGCAGCTGCCTTTCCACCTGGCCCCTTCAGTCTTATGGGTGACAACGGTTCCCTGCTACTGCTAGACTCAAGGAGCATCACCGTCTTTTAAATCTGCCCACAATTTTGTGAATAGCCCCGTCCCTAAACTCTCTTCACATACATCCATGTGAGTGTGCTATCTCTTCCTCCTCCCACCCTCACCCTGATGGATAGAAGTGCATACTTCCCTCATGGGGCTCTGATGCCACCCATGGCTGGAGTTCCATCTGCACATCAGACATACCCAGACAAGAATCCCAGTCAGATTCCCTGCACCCACCCTGACACTCCCACAGAGAGATCATTTCACCGAGCACATCTGACCACCCCTCTCTGCCTGCTCCAACATTTCATTCACTTATCCATTTCTTCAGCAAATGTTCCACATTTTGGGTGTACTTGAAGTGGCCTGTGCGACTATGAGGCAGCCTACAGGTTATGGATTTTGGAGAAAGTTCGACCTTTTTGCCACTTACCGAAAGAGGAATCTTGAGCAATTTACTTAGCCTGTGCATCCTCAGTTTCCTCAACTGCTAAGAATTTTGGTTGTGGAAATTAAGTGAGCTAAGATATGTAAAGTGCCAAGAACCATGCATGGGGCAGAGCAGATGTCATAGGTCAGATTTCTGAGGATATCCACGCTAATACAGAGATCTGTATAAGGAAGTTATTGCACAGTATTCTCAGGATTAACATATATGAGGGAGTGAGAGAAACAAGACTGAATAGAGGGATAAATTGCACCCAAAGCTTCAGTCAATCCCAAGGGTAGCTCTGAAACTGAAACAGCCCCTCTGAGGTGGAAATATCAAAGGAACTATCTGTTATACACTGATATCCACCCAGTCAATGATGTGGTCTTCCCCCAGAAAGGTTACATAATCTTGGGTGTGAGGCCTCTCTCCAGCAGAGGGTAAAAAAAGGAGAGGTACACAGCTGAGAGATGTTAGCTAGCAACAGTCCCAGCAATTAGGGGAATGAGTGCTTCAGTATTAGACTGGGAATCTAGGCAGCACATCACATTATTACCCTTTACACCGAATATTTATGA
Source organism: Pteronotus mesoamericanus (assembly GCF_021234165.1). NCBI lineage: Eukaryota > Metazoa > Chordata > Mammalia > Chiroptera > Mormoopidae > Pteronotus > Pteronotus mesoamericanus. The sequence continues at coordinate 26,008,339 of NW_026555105.1, read as the reverse complement.
AGTAGCTGCTGGGTGCCACCACCATCCCCTGTAATGTGCATCTCCAGGACTGTGAGGACACAACAACTTTGGAGAGCACCAATATCAACTCTGATAACTGGATAAAATGGCTTTTTGCCTAGTGATTTATCAAAATTTATTTGCTAGGCTAGGGTCAACAGCCATGCATCTTAAGGTAGAGTGGGGTGAGATAAGAAGAGAGAAGTGAGGACAATGTCATAACTGGAAGAGTTCCAAGCTCCAGCTCCGTGTTTGACTTTATTCTATGTATGATTTTTCTAAAGATTTGTCTTCAAAAGAGCACCCTCAGAGTGCATGTATGTTACTAGGAGCGGAGGAAAGCCCCTTCTCCTCTTTCTTCAGGCTGTGTCTATTCAGGGAGATGCCAACAGGCCTGGACAACTCGGGCTGTTAGCAGAAGACTCTCTGTCCCGGTCAGTTCATCAATACACCACAGTGCAATCAAGCAGCAGAGTGGAGGGGCCGGGAAGACTGGGCACAGCAAATGCAGGAAATTTGAATAGAAGAGATTATAATGTTAACTGCTCAATGGGGTCTTCTTCCTCAGATCCACACTGTTCAGGGAGAACAAGAGAATTCAGAGTCGGCGCCCCTCAGACCTTGCACATGAGCAATAGCCATACTCAACAGCTACAACGTGAGACTGAGCCCTCAAGGAGTATTTCACAATTTCTGGCAGCTTGGATTCCTGTGGACAGGCCTTCCATTCAGGATAGAGGCAGACCCATGGGAAGCAGCACCTGCCCAGAGAAGGGAAATGCTCAAGGAAGTTCCAAGCAGAGAACACAGGTTCACAGCTGGTTTATTATATACACATGCTCTGTTCTCTTTCCAAACAAACAGCAGGATTGGGAATGACAATTCACCTCGAGGATTTTAAAAGAAAAGCAATGGAAATGAAGTGTGGTTAATTCACCTAAAACTTTAAACATAATCTACATTGTAAATCCACGTTATTTTGTCTTGAGCTTTTTGCTTTTGTTCTTCCCCATTCAGGAACATCCCCCCTCACCCCAGCTCTTCTTTTCTAGCACATTCTGCCCATCTTCTATGGTCTAGCTAAAAGTTCACCACTAAATCTTTTCCAACTACCCCTGCCCACACCTGCCTTTCTCATCCAAAATCTTTCATTAGATTTGGGTCATAGAATGATCAGAGCCATCGTTACAAACACAGCTAACATTTATTAAGTGCTAATTAAGTGTTAAATGCTTTACAAGGATTATCTCATTTAATCCTCAAAACAAGTCTATGAGTGAGGTCATTTTATCAACCCCATATTACATATAAGGAAACTGAATTATTGGCCTCAGGTCTTTTCCCTCTCTGCATCCACACCCATGCCCACATGAGTTCATCCCACTAGAGGAGTGGAGTATGTTTCTGTAGCATTCTCTTTAGGTTCAGCCATGTGACTTGCTTTGGCCAATGGGATGTTCATAGCCATACGTGAGCAAAGTCTTGAAAGGGGTTTGCACAGGGAGCTTATTCTCTTATGCTTCTACCATTTCCATATGCTAATCCAAGGGGGATAAAAAAAAACACTGAAAGCAGACCTGAGCCTGACTACCAGCATGTAACCCAGGCCAGATAGATCTTCAATTTGAAGCACAGTATCTGAGCCTAGATCATCTGACTCCTGATTACATGAGCAACAATCAATAACAGTTATGTTGTCTCTGAGTTTTTGGCACTAAGACATTAAGTTACTCGCCCAAGTTCTCACATGTCGTGGTGGTGAGAAGATTCCAACACAGACGGGTTTGAATTCAACTAACCTTTTTAACAGCTATGGCTTTGATCACCACCACCACCGATATATTCTCCATCATCCACATCCAATACATGTAGTAAATGCTTACTACATATGTAGTAAATGCTTACTACATAAAACAGACATCCTGAAAAGTACCATTATGTGTTGCCTTATTGAACCCATCAACAACCGTCTGGTGTAAGTACTGTTACTGAGCACATTTTACAGAAGGTCCAGTGAAGTAAGTTGCTTGAGCAAGATCACGTAGCTGGAGGAGACAGAGTTTGAATTAATCTCAGTTCTACCTCATTCCATTTCAGAATGTTTTAAACTGCCAAACTCTATTTCAATACACTGCTACATTTTGATGGAAATTATAACCATCACTAGAGAAAAATGTTAATAATCAGTCACTCCAAGAACCTTTTCTTGCTCATTATTTTCCAAGAGGCTATCTCGAACCCTACAATAACTGCTTTTGAAAATTTCTATCATGACTTTGAATGGTTTTTATGAATATTAAACTCAGTTTTTAGGCTATCTTAGAAATCTACTTTCAACTATTATTTGGAAATGAAGAAGCTGGAGCCTAGAGAAATAATTTACTGATTCAATTACATGCAGTACATCAGCAGGATGTGAAAGGCCATAATCCTGAATGCCCAACATCAGCTTTCTGCTAAGGAGGGAGAAGAAGAGCAGCCCAATTGTTGTCTAAATTCTCCTGAAAAAGATGTTTAGTCAAAATTTCTATTTTCAGCTTTACCTTCATTCTCATATCTTGAGGTGTCTGAGGGCAGAGCCAGCTTCATGAGTGTTGCAACCTGTGTAGACATATAAGGTCCCCATGCTTGGTTTCATGCTGTCACCATCTTTAAATCCTAATAATCTTTAACTAAGGTCCTGCTATTACATTTTGCACTGAGCCCTCCAAACTATATAGCCAGTACTGTGGAAGTATCTAGTGTGTCCTTTGTTTTGGGGAGATTATTTAATAGGCACTAAGTTGCTTCTCAGCTTTCCACTTTGCTGGCTATCACCTACAGGAGTCCACAAGCCCAAGAGGTAGAATAAGGTAAGAACTGAAGCATGGTCATAAGTCAAACAGATCCAATGGCACCTCTGCTCAAGTCCACCCCTACTAACTCTGTGTTAAGGATGAGGCTAAAAGAAGAGAAAATGGTGGAAAATCTGAGAAGTTATAAGCCTACCTACGGTCTTATTGTCCTGTCTCTTGGATTAAGAAAAGGACAAAGTGAACCTGAAAATGTTTGCAGCTGGGTTTTGACCAATTTCTGAAGTGATCCTTCTTAATTTGGATACTCCCTTCTCCCATGCTCACATCATGCTTCATACAAGTCTTTCATGCCAAAAAGTCATTCAGAATTCTCATCGTCCTTGAATCATCTTACCTACATAAAAAGTCATTTGCGGTGAATAACATTATTTTGACCCTGAGGATAACACAGAATAAGAATGCAGTTATTTTGATAAGAATAAATCATGAATTTGCTCCTCCCTCCCCTTTCTATAACTTCATAGATAATAAAATTAATATAGGGCCTAATAAAAATATCATATCTCCTAGGGCAAGGTAACATTCATATAAAATATTAATCATAATATCAGGAGTATGAGGAAATTTTTTCTCCCCTGCCCCAACCTTATTTTTATATGTAAAACAACAATAAGAAATGGAGAGATTAAGGCAACAGATATACATGCTAGTTATGAAAAAAACAGTGACTTTTTTACCCCATGAGATAGGAAAAGACTAAAACCTCTATAAAGGTGAACTAATAGGAAACTATAAATGAATTGTGTTGCCACATAGAGTCATCTGAAAGAGTTTTATTAAAAATGCCTCCAAAGTATATTACATTTTATATTATACCAGGTGGAGCTAGGATGAGGGAGGGAGTTTATAGAGGAACTGTTGAACACAATTTTATTAGAATGGTTGTTCCCTTGATTATAATAAGGAGAGAAATAGGGCTTATTGGTTTGGTTATTTGAAACATGCATATGTACACTTTCTCACACAACTCCAGCTTTGAGAAGGGTAAAAGTTCCTTTCTTCAGCTGAGAGTCAGCTTGAAAATGTTTTATTACTATTACAGGAAACCTGATTTAAGTATCGTCTTTTATGAAATGCTCCTATTGTTAAGAAACATTCTTGGTTCCATTTTCTGCTATTATTAGATGGTAAATGCGGGTTAAATATAAGGGGTTGTACATAACACAGAGTAAAACCAATGGACAGCCCTCAAGAAGATTAAAATCAGAGGTAGATAAGACATTTTAGAATGTCAAGGTAATTTGCCAAATACAACATGGGGAGAGGGAGAAGAAAAACGGCATATTATTTTATGTTTTATTCCGTAAGGGGGACATCTAAAACACATATCGATTTAACATGGCTCGGAAATTAAAGTTATGATATCAATAACATATACCTAACCACATGTTAGAATGAAGAAAGACTGTATCATGGAATACAGGAGTCTTCCTTGTGCAAATCCCATTAGGACCAATAGGGAGTTATTCATGCATACAAATCCCTCCCGTCCTTCCCCTTTCTACCCCCAGACACAGACACCCTTGTTCTGAATGATCCGTGTATTTATCTATTTCACATAAATCAAGAATTTAATAAAAAAAACTACCAACATGGCCATTTGAGACATGAATCATGAGTGCTGTATGTATAAATCATATAGACCTTAAAAGCATTTATGATATAGCCTCTTTCATGCAAACCGCCCAAATGTTTCAGAGAGTTAAATCATAGAGAAAAAGGAAAATGCAGTAAATAAAATGGAAAACCAATGGTTAACCAAGCTAATGAATAAAATGTCTAGAAGACTCTCATCTCTGAATGGATTCCTCAGAAATTTTAACTGGAACAGGATTTGCCAAGGGGCTGTTACATTCCGTAAGGCAACTGAGTATGTTTGTAGTCAAGTCTTTCTTTAAGAAATGCTTCTGGAAAAAATTTAAAAGTTCTAATAAGAAAAAAAGACAGTGGATTCAGAAGAATATATCAGATACAAAGAGGGTCAGTAAAGATGAGCAAAAATGTTCACATTTGGTATTGCCAATGTGTTATGTAGAAATCTCATTGTTCACACCCTCACTAATTCAAAATCTTCAGTTTTTAAAATGTGTTCTTTTCTCTGAGAAATTGTTTTTAATTTGTTCCCTTTGAAGCAAAGAAGGCCAATTGTACAATAAAAATATTTTTCAGTTATTCACCATAAGTTTCAAACATGTCTCTCAGTAACTTCCTAAATTGCTGGTGATCTGCTTATCTATTGGGTTATCATGAAGACCTCTTATTCCACTGAAGACAGGGATAGCCCTTCCCACCTTTTTCTCTTCAACAGTGTATATGCGTATGTTTACTTTTGTATTTCCTCTCTGAAGCACTTAGCTATTTCTGAGCTGATTTTGTTTCATTTATTTTGTGTTTCATTCACTCGAATGAGAGCTTCCCGAGCCTGAGGACTTAATCTTTTATCATTATAGAATTATAGAACATAATATTATTTCCAGCATCATATGTGTGATAGGTATGATAGGAAGATATGTAGATGGATGGATAGATAGATAGATAGAGATATTAAATAGACAGAATAGCAAATTGGGTAGAATGAATCAATAGTTAGGCAGCAGATGCAATTGAACAAGGTCCATCTTTCTGGATGTGTCTAGTTTAGCAGGCAGAAGATGAAGTTTTTATTTCTTACTTTTTTCATTTTCTTTTTTTGTCTATTTAAGTATAGTTGGATTTAAGTAATATTGGATATTAGGTATCCAATATTATATTAGTTATATTCGTTTCATGTGTACAATATTGTTATTTAACATTTTTATACCTTACAATGTGATCACCCCACCAATTCTAATACTCAACTTTATCACAATATTACTGACTATATCCCCCTTCACCATTTTTACCCATCCCCCAACACACTCCACACCCACCCACCCTCTCCTGGCAAATATCTCTTTGGTCTCTGTTGAAGATAAGGTTTTAATGTGTACTGTGTACAGCCTTCCATAATCAGCCAGTTCAGAGGCTGGCTCAGCTACAGACTTAACTATATCCAATGACTTGGTCAGTGTGGAAGTACACAGGACCAGACACCATAACCAACTCAGACCAATGCAGAAGGAAAATTTTAGCCTCAGAGCTATCCATAGTTTTACCAAAGCTGCTGATTGGCCTAATCACAGCTCAACTCTTCCATGTACCCACTTTTACTCTGTAATAAACATCCTGCACACTAAACCAAACGTGCCAATCTGCAAAAAACAGAAAAGGTAAAAAGCAGAAACTCAGGTACAAAAATGACTCAGATTACTTCTTTTGGCTATGAAATCAAACTCCCTCACCTTCTAACTCTCAAACCATCAGCCAGTTGCATGGACAAAACAAGCATCAGAAGAGATACGACACAAATGTAGATTTCAGGAAGGAGGTAGTGGGTCTGGATTATGAGTAGACAAGGTGTGCTAAAACCCAAGGCTGCCAGGTCTGAGGTCAGAGAATGTGGCCACTGTAGTAAATAACCAGCCTGCCTCATCTTGCCTGGTTTGAAGAACTTGCTGGAAGACCTCTGCTTAAACACAGTCGCCCACATCTGGCCTCATCAGAGAAACAGGGGCCTCATATGAGGGTCTTTTCAAATACTGCACCTGCCCTAGTATGTCCTCAGGCTCTCCTTCCAGTACCCGGGGCCTCAGTTTACCCACCTGTATATATTTCCTGAATTACTTCAAAGAGGTACTGGGAGACTTAATTAATGTTTGTCAAGCACATCTTATATGAAAGGAATCATGTGCAGTAAGTTCAAAGTAGTTGTGGCCCTGCTGTTTCTTTCATGTGTGCTTAGAAGATTTTTCAGCCTTGATAAGAACTCAAAAAAAAAAAAAAAAGCCACTTGCTCAAGTGCTTGGATTTGGGTCCTTACATTTTGATGCTGTCACTATTTTCCTTGGATACCACAGGAAAATGAATAAAAATCAGCCAAATAATTACTTCCATGAATCACACTACCAATCTCCAGGTGGCCAAGGTTTTGAGAATCTTCTAATGACCCCCCACTTTGTTACTGCTATCCCTGCCACACAGCTGTGTATCTCCAAGGTTTATCAATTATTTCTACCACTTCATTTTCCCTGTCCTCTCTCTTTAAATCCCCAAGAGTGACTTCTTCAGAGCCTTATTATGTCTTCCATGGTCTTGATGCCTCCAGTCTGGCAAATTTCAGTACAGACAACCCTCCCCCACTGCAACAATAATGAGAGGACATTTTTTCATATACAGTCATATCTCAGTACTTGTCAGCTACAGAACACATCAAAACCTGTACTCATTACATTTTGATGAGAAAATATTTTAGCACTCAGCGCTTGCTTGGGACTCATTGCATTTACTAGAACTTGTATGAGTTACAATGCCACCCTGCAAAAGAAATGCTTCATCATTTGGTATTTGTTGGTTTCAGCACTTGTCACGAGTTTCAGAATGAATTAACGATGAGTACTAAGGTACCACTGTATTTGTTTGTATCTATCTCATGCTCAAGTCTATTATGGGATTCCCATTGCTTCAGTGTAAAATCCAACATTTAAGGAAGACATTCAATGTATATCAAGGTATGGTCTCTTTCTGCATCTCTAACGTCATCTCCTACCACCAACCCTTCCAACACACACACAGCATTCCTTTTAGCTCTCTAAAATTTTAAGGATATCACCTCTATGGCTGTAGATACAATGTTTTAGCCCTGCTTCATCCCCTAAATCTTGATTTTCATTTTCTTCATCAAGACTTATCATCCCTCTGATCCAAAATACACCCCAACTTTCTTGCCTATACCTACTTTTTACCATACCTGACTTGCAGAATAATCATACTCTTACCCAACTTGCCCACTAGTCTGTAAATTCCATAAGGAAAGGGAAGATATCTTTCATCTTTGTATCCTCAGTGTCCCTAGCAAACTAGAGATGCTTAATACGGACTTATTGAATAAATGATTAAACAGAGAGTGATGAGTTCTGGTACTTCTAAAATTGCTGGATATCAAAAGCATCCTCATTTCTACTAAAAACAAACAAGGAAACCAAGCCAAGATTCTTTGATTGTTTGAGAATGGACAATTCCAAAACAATTGAGGTAGAATAGGATGGGAAACCTGATTATTTTAATATAAAAGCCTTTAAGACAAATTCTTGCAAAATATCAGTCACTAAGTTTCATTGGCAACATACAAGGATGGGAGGCAGGGTAATAAAGCTGGTTTAATCAAGAAGGAAATAACAACTGATTAAATTAATGTGCAACTAAATTCAGTATGGGGGCAGTCAATGTGGGGCCCTCATTTAGAGTAAAAATGATAAGGAATCAAATCTAGATTGTAGCTGTGCTCTAGGCCTTGGGTTCCCAAAGCTGGGTGACCATTGGAATCACTTGGGAAGCAGTTAAAAAATACAGGTCGCTCCATCTGTGACCTGATGAATCAGTTTCCAAAGGATATCCCAAGGATTTGTATCATAAAAAAGGGCTTTCAGTTGATTCTAAAGATGAGTCATATTTAAGAACCACTGATCTCTGATTCATTCATTCATTTATTCATTCACAAATGTACTCAATCACCAGTTCTTTATCCACCTATTCATTTATTCAGTGAAAACTGGTAATAGAAAGAAGGAAAGAAAGAATGAGAGAGGATAGCTCCCTTATCCTCTTCTCTGATATACTGTTTTGTCTAGATCTCTTCAAGTAGCTCCTGGTTTTTATTAGTTTTTTTTTTAAACTTTTCTCTATTTCTTAAAGCAGAGATACTTCAAAACCACATGCCCTCCTTTCCTTTCCCAGGATTACTGTCCCTAAAAAGTGGTTTGAAAGTCAGTGCACCTTTTCCAAGTGTCAGAATTCTCCACAGAAAAATATTTTAAAAATCTATGAGCAATTATATTATCCTCTACCTTTCCTTCCCTTCCTTCCCTTGCCTTAGGCTGGCATCGAGGTTCTGCAGCCAGAGTGGTCTGAGGGAGGAGGATTATTACTCCTAGCAGAGGAAGCCTTAAATTACGGGGAATAAATTAACACTTAGCAGGCTGGTCCTGGGAGGGTGCCAATGCTGGCTTTAATCGTTTAGATAGAAAATGAACTGGATGGGTCGTAAAATACATGGGAGGTTTAACGTGAAGGAAGGGAAGCTGGAGTGAGGAGGAAGAAGACTTTTCCAATAATTAGGGAACTTAATAGGACAATGTCTAGTTAACAAGACCTGTACCAGGTATGGTTTCCACTTCTGACTCTTTATGGAGGTTTTCTCCTTCCCACTGAGAAGCTGGGCCTCTATCCATAGAGTATTCCAACACACCCTATGGTTTATTATGTAGTTGAGCACCTAAACTCTTGTTCTCTAGTTTGGAACCTGTCAAAGAGACTGGACCAGAAGAAGGAGTTATGAAATAATGGGCTTATATCATGGGAGGCACCCTACTGAACCATCAGCCCACCTCCCACTTTACTATTGAATTTCTGGCTTCCTTTTAAGTGAGAGATGTACGACATAAGACTATTTTTAAATGGTCATCAAAGAGCTCACATAAAACATTCTTTTTATTTTCATGAGAATAATCTGACCTAATCTTAGGCTTTTCTAAGGAAAGAAGTTTGCTGTTTAGGCCATAGAGTTCACTCAATTTCCAGAAGGATAGACATCTACAGAGGTTCAACAACTTGCCCAAATTCACACGGCCATTTGGAAACCATCCTCATACAAAACTTAAATATCAAGACTTCCAATTTAATGGAAGGTGGTGCCTGCTCATATCTTGCTATATGAGTGTCTGTGCAAGGAAACGTAAGTAGCTGAAACTTGTTCCTAATTGGATTTGGAGATTTCACGTGAACTTAAACCTTTTGGTGTTAAGCATTAGCTGGGCAACATGTAGCTTCTAAGCATGAAGTACCTAAGTTATTGAATGGGCTAATAAAACCCATGTGAAAGGGTTCTCAAGATACTATGGGCATCAATATACAAAATAGCTCTTAGGGAACAATGTTTTGCAAAGAAAGGAAGCAGAACTATGTGGATTCCATTTTCTAGATATAGTGCAACCTCCATGTCCCCTACCTCATGCAGTCCTAGTAGGAGAGATTACTGGGGGAGAAAAGGATGTTCTGGGTACAGTGAGCTTAAGATTACTTTGAGTCCCAAATGTTTATGGAGGAAAAAAAGTAAAAACATTAGATAATATCAAAACATGTCCATTATGATTTTGCTTTAAATAAAAGTATACATTTCTAAATTTCGCCATGTGATTCCCAAAAGTACCTCTTTGTCATCACTAATCCCAGTTGACTGACCCCAATGAAGTTAGCAAACAGATGATGAATTTACACCAATTTTCACAGCACTCAGTTGCTTAGTCATTGCTTTTTAATTTAATATATGTACTTATGAGCCTTAGAAATGAATGAATATAAGAAAGAACTGCATCTATTTAGTGCCTGTAATTAGTCTACTCGGCAACAGAGATTTCTCAAGAAATAAGATTCAATTTTGTAACCATCACTTTAAGTCATATGGCTCAGTGGTCACTCTGTAGACTTCGCAATTATTCTATCCTGATTTACTCTGAGATTCTCCATTCATGGCTGTCTGACCTAATTTAACCTCTCTTTGCCTCAGTTTCCTGACCTGTAAAGTGTGGATATTAATAATACCTACTTCTCTGGGTATAATGAGGATTAAATGTGTTAGTACAAGTGAGAATGCTCAGGATAATTGTCTGGCACAAAGTAAGGACTTCATACTTAATAAGTGAACCATTTATAGTCCTTTTATAGTTAGGGGAATTGAAGCTCAGATAACTTACTCAGGACTTCAGTAAGTGGTAAATCTCTTTGTAGGGCTGGGGATTGTTGGTGGGGGGTCTCTCTTTTTCAATCACAAATTAATTTACATTTAAATATGTAAGAAATGATATAGCTAATCATATCATAGAAAATGAAAATATATAAAGAATTATTCTACTGTAACCTTAGCTAAAATTTGCATTGTTTCCTTTCCCTCCTTCCCTACACAGTGTTTCACAAAGCTGCAAATTGGATACACAAACAATCATGTATTTGACATTTTATGGAGCATTATATCATGATCATTTTTTGCATTATATCCATAACTGTCATTTTTAAGGCTGCAAATTTTGCTCTCTGGTGACTACACCAGGATGGGCATAATCACTTTGAAGGTTTGGTGCACTATAGCCACCCCCCCACACCAGCTCCAGCACTCCCTATTTAATGACCAGGTCATAGAAAAAGAAAGCGAAATTTGCCTTAAATGACACTTGAACTATTTGTCAGAAGCAGAATTGAACCCCTGATTCCTTACTTTTCTAGTTCTCTTAGCTCCACTCTTAAAACATGCACTAGGATATCCTCTGCCCACCTGACCAGGTCCATATAAATGCCACAGAAGATAATGCACACACAAAAAACTTGAAAGGTGTCATTGGTATCTTTTGTGAGTGTGTGTGTGTTTTTCCCATGCTGGTGTTCTTGTGATGCACATAAGGATTTAAGCAGTGGTTAATGCTGATGTGCTATGCAGCAGACAATGTAGAAGTGGCACTGCCCATTCAGAATCCAGAATATTCCTTCATCAGGCACTTGGGTTGTCTTATTGTAGAAAATGAGCTGAAGCTCTGTGAAATCATGTGGACCATCAAAAAGAAATCTCAATAGCTGTTCTTGGTGAATGCCAGTTCAATTGTCTGTATGTGTCAGGGCCTGCAGATGAATGACTTTTTAGCAGAGTTTTGAAGCAGCTTTTCAAAGTCCTCAGAGAGGAATGAGGAAAGACACACAATTTGGCAGCTGTATGTTACTAACATCTGCATCTTTGTCAACCACCTAGCTCCATGCTTACTCCATGTCCTCCATTTTCCCACAAAAGCCACTCTTCCAATTGGAGCTACAGCCACCCTGTGTCCCATTGGGCTGTCCCTGGCTGTGGGGACAGACAAGAGCTTTTGCACTACCTTTGCCCCATCACGAAGGAGCACACTGACTATACGCACAGCTAGGTCTGGCACAAGCACCTACTTCCAGTCTAGACGGCAGCCTAAGAGAGGAGCTAATGCTAGGTTTCACCAGACTGCGCTTCGCATTTGTCATGGCTCTGCCCACGGTGATTCCTTTGATCTTGATCCTAGCAAACCACAGCCATCGACAAAGGTGGAATGGATTCCTGCTTCTGAAAAGCTTTGATGGCAATTTCCTTGACTCTCAATTCTCTCCCTATCCCTTTTCTGCTCCTTCAGGTTTACCTCCAACTTACAGTCCTAAATCCAGCTGTAAATCCAGCATTAGAGAGGCTAGCAAGCCAGTGTGAATCATTTGCCACCCTGTTGTGGATATCTGGGGTCATAGCTGACCCATTCGGGGAAGTGCATGTTCATCTTTACTTAGCCAGGCATCCTAATCATAGATTCCAGGCTCAACATTCTTCAGTTAATTTACTCTGAGAACTGGCTGGGCAGTGATCTGATCCTCAGAGAGCGGCAATCATTTCTAAAGGGCAGATTGTTAGAAAAGTTTGCAATTAAAAACAACAACAAATATATGTAGGCTCTTTGTGGTTATGGTGAAGGAATGTGCCCGGTATGCAGGCCACTGTCATCTCAAGGTTCTCTTCTGAAAACAAGGCTGATTCCCTGGGCTCTTTGCAACACTGGATTCTTTTTGTTTCCTATGTGAAGAAAGAAGCTAACTTGAAATGAGTTTACTTGGTTCATAGGTCAGGTTAGGACTGCTGGCTCCACAATGTAAGTGTAGCCAGATTTGTGAAAACTGTAGCATTTTGGAGGTGATGTCTAACCCTCTGATTTTACAAATGAGAGTACTGAAATCCAGCAAAGGTAAAACCTTGCTGAAGGCCCATATGAGTTAGCAACACAGCTGATCTTGAACTTAGTCCTTTTGATTCCCAAACCAGGGCCTATGTCCCAAGCCAAAGGATCAGCCCAGTGGGCAGTCTAGACCTGCTGATAAGGAGTTACAGCCTGGATCTGTGAAATGCCCATTTCAATTCATGCCCAGAGGTTTGTGGTCCATTTTTCAATGTCCTCTCCCTGGGGTCAGCCTGAACCCAGCACACACAGTATTTACTAACATTTTTTACAGAGGGCCAGTCTTTTTAGATGCAGGCTTCAAGTTACTCAAGACCAAGATAACAGATAAATATACACACTCAAATCCCTTCCCTTACAACACCTCACAGAAATGGTCACGTGCCTTCTGCCCTTCCCCAAAGAATGGGTGTGCTATCTTTAATAGCCTCATGTAAAAATAAAATAAAGACATCATCATTTTTCCTTTTGGACATTTTTTCCTCTGGAAAGTAGAGGAGGGGGGAGGGGGGAGGAGCAGAGGAGTTGTGGGGAGAGAGAGAGAAGCTCATAACTTGTTTGGGGGTCAGAATGTTAAACCATTTTCTGGAGGAAGACGTTGGGAGACATTGGCAGCAGCTGGCTTTCTGTGGAGGGAGAAGGTGGTGGGATGAACTGCCATCTCACAGCAGGGGCCCCGGGTGCCTGGTGCAGGAGAATATGCCATGCAGCATCGGGCAGGTGCCTGGCTCTTACTTCCACTGGCCAGGGCGATTGTCAGCTTTGCTCTGCTTGGCTCCCTTGGACATGGACAACAGGTTGGGAGCCAGCTGCTTTCTGCACTTGGCTCTGAAATCAACAGCTCTCTCTGCTCTACTCAGCTGAGGCAATCCCAGTAGGGAGCAAGTTTAGATACTTGAGGTACTCGCTAAAGCCTTCATGCCGCAGAGTAAGAGCTTAGTGAGGAAGCAATCATGCAGCTGAAGCTGGGAAGGTGCTTTGGGTAGAAAACAAAGAAAAGAAGGTGATCCTGTCACTTAATAATATTTAAAAATGATCTTTGTGCCTAACAAAGAGAAGCATTTTCATACTAGTAGGGCTATGGGCAGGAATCCCTTCTCTTGTGCTCCCATTATGCAGATTCGAAATCAACACTGGAAAAAGTTTGTCCACCAGACTCTAGTGTCAACACTGCCCCCTGCAAGACCACCAATTTTGCCTTGATCAGTATCCATGATTCTCTATCATGCCATTATGCTTATTAGTTGTTCCTCTTTTCCTGGATATTCTTCCTTCTCAATGTTTATATGCCTGAGTTACTTATTACTGTTGCCTTTGCCCAATTCCTCCACTGTAATCAGATTCTTCGGGAGGCTAATATTACTGCAGGGCAGAGGGGAGGGCAGTGGATCCTGGTTCTTTCCCCTCGTACACTGAATACTCTCAGTCAAGAGACCATGACTCAAACTGGAATGTCAGTCACTATAAGAGGACTGGTCCTCTATTCTTGGAGAGCTCAGCTTCGATTTCTAGAGCCAACATTACTTCCCACTCAGAAGGGACTAGTCAAAGAACTTGTATGAATGACTCATGGACACGAACAACAGTGTGGGAATTGACTGTGGGAGCAGGGGGGTGGACTAGACAGAGAATGGCAAAGGGGGGGGATTGGGACAACTGTAATAGAATAAACAATAAAAAAAAGAATGGCCACATTGCAAATTCCATTTGTATTTTATATAGGATACGCACTTCCGAACTTCATCCACTCAAGGCCCTGGAACTTTATCTTTTAAGAGTCATAATAAACGAATTCATAAAAATGACACTAGTTTTCTTGATTTCTTGCAAGCTCAGCAATCAGGAAGTTTCTTTTTGTCTCTGAAAACTTTCTTTAAAGAAAAACTCACTCTCAAAAATAAACTGTGGTCACCCTGGTTGACTAGGGTACTCCATGTCTTTTGCCTTAAGTTCCACCAAGCATGGTGTAAGAAACTAATTTGTCCTAGCATCTCCCTCCTTCAAGCACTCCTTCCTTTCATGCCTCACTCTTTAGATTGTTTTGTTTATTTCACAAAACATCACACAATTTTACTTCCTCTCCAAGGTTTAAAAAAAAACAAACAATTATCTGCCTGTTACCAAATGCAAAATAAACACCTCATCAGGTTCCTTATTTTTCATTCAAAATCTCTTCATGCCAGCCTTGTCCAGGAGCCATTCTTTCTCTTCTCTATCTGACACACTTCTCATCCAGCTGGGTCTTGCTTCTAAATCACCCCCTTTTAGAACTCTCATCCCACAGAAATGTTCAACTTAGTATTTTGTGGTTGAAATGATCCAGAGAGAGTTAGAGGAGTGAAATGACTTGCCCAAGGTCATACCACTAATTAGTGGCAGGGTAAAGGCAGAACTCGAGGCTCTGGAAATATGCTTGGCCCACTCCATCTTCCCTCGTACTTCTCCACCAGCTCACTAGACTTCACTCTGGTCCAGTCATGTGGCTTCTCTGAATATCCTGACTTCCTCTATAAAATAAGTGGGTTGCGCTAATAACGTCTAATGCTGCCTTCCAGGTCCATCTTTCTGTAAGGGGTGGAAGTGGTTAAAATCATTGACCCTGGCCAAACCATTCAGGGTTTATTCCATTAGAGGTAAACCTCTTTTGACAATTGCAAGTATCCAGGTAACTTTCTATTAAACTGTTTCCCCCTGCACATACTCTGTCTCCAGCTCCGGCCAAAACCCAGGCATGCAAAAGTGGCAAACTGCTTAGAGGAAGGCCTTCCAAAGATTTTGGAAGTCTCAGGAAAGACTTTTGTGGTATTTTTGGCCCAGCCAGAATCAGGAAGTACAGGATCGCTCACGAGGAAACTCATTCTTGCACAATTTCCAACAAAACCCCCCACTCCACCCCCAAGCCTCCCTGTGCCACAAATTTCCTCCCCTTCCTCAAACATGGGCTTCTGCAGAGTCAAAACTTTTGATAGTTCAGATAAGGTTCAAATGAGCTGCTGAACTCTTGAGGGCTGGAAGTGAACCTAGCATTTTGTTCTTAGCTCATCCCTGGTAATAAGCATACCAGGCTGTCACTGTCAAGGTGGTTTGGGTCACATTGTGAAAATCGCCATAATTGAAAGCATTAAGCAACAAAACAATTACATATAATGGTACAGAATGACTACTTAGGAGACCTTACATGATTCTGACCAAGTCTGTCTGTGGTAATAAGAGGAGGCATGCAACTGTATCACAGTTTTTTGAGAAATAAATGATGTCTTTTTTTTTTATTTGTTAAAAAAAAAGATACTTTCAAAGATGGGGATAAGGAGAATAAGCTTAATGCTTAGGAAGTCAATGGACTTCAAATTAACCCCTAAAGGAAAAGTGCATTCTAGTCATTTTTCTAGGTGGGGGAAAGAACAGCTTTAATCAATTTCAAAGGGATGATGCATCTTAGGTTATTCTTTAAACTGCTCCCTTTAGAAGACAGACTTCATTATCCTTTAGTTGTTTCCAATCATCAGAACTTTAGAGTTGATTTTGAAATACTTATTTTTCTCATGAACTTGGAGAAATAGGGGAAGCAATTAGATCTTGTGATTTTTAAGGCTGCACTGAGGATAAGGTAAGAAAATATCATAAATTTTATTTCATGCTTTCTTGCCAATTGACAGAAATGTGCAGTCCATATGAATTCATATAACGAGGGTGGAATGTTGGAAAAACCAATAAAGATTTTGTGGTCTGACCTATAATAAATGTAGTTTGATTTAGAGTCTGTTTTTCACAACATGGCAAAATGAATCATAAAATAATGGGCCCTGAAACTCCTGCATTTTTTAACAATAGCCTGGGGACAGTTTACGGTGTAATGAATTGTAATTAACCCACCTTCAAAATCTTTTATGAGTATTTTGCCAATTAGCTCCGCATGCTTGCTAATGACTCATGGCTAGTGCATGTCTTTACAGAACCAGATTTTACAGCACACATCGCCCTGTTAACTCAGCACAAGTGTGCAGTGTGGTAAGGATGACACAGGTAGATTGGAACACCCTCAACAGCAACCCCACTTTGCCAAACCAATGGACTCGACCATCATTCCTCCAAGCCCAAGATAACCATAATGGCTTGTGGTATCAGAAGTCTTTGGTTTCTGATGGATTGCAAGGAATGCTTCAGTCTCTGTAGAAACATCTGTTGTTACTTAGCACTAACATATATAATGTTACTAATTGTGGAGCCATCTTTGTTTTCTTTACTTAGCACTCTGGTTAGCATTATTTTATCTTCGTGGTTCATGGCTTTCTGCCATTGATAACAGAAGTCCACTGCAGAGAAAATAAAACAACTACCAAGCTGTCTCCTCACACTGCTTTGCTTTGAAATCAGAGGGACAGTGTGCAGCCATACTTGCTTCCTAGGATCCTAGCTCTGACCTTGTTATGTCAAGAGTAGCCCTTTCCTTGCAAAAACTGTTGTTTCCATTGGTCCATGAGCCAGCCAAAGGGACTGCAGCAAGAAGCAGGAGTTTTGCTTTAACTCCATGCACTGAGAAAGTTAACTGTAAGCAAGGTGAAATTTTCCCAACTCTTCCTTCTTCAGAGGCCAAGCCAACAAATTTTAAAGCCATCTTAAGAAAGCTGACCAAAGGTGACAATGGAGTTACTACATAATTTCCTCAACTATGAATAAAGAATGTTAAGGATCTATAATATCACATGTCTTTTTCTTCCAGCAAGGCCATATACCAGAATGAGGACCTAGAGGTTAATAATGTACAATAATATTGTACTTGGGGGAATCTAAACTACACAGGAATGATTTCATCATGATGCTGGCAGAAATGAACAGTAGCTTTTAAGCTCGCACTTTGAGGCAATGGTGGTTCTAGAATAGCAGAGAATTCTTGGTAATTGGAAAAGGCTTCTCAGAAGAACAAAGACAAAGGAAGAGTTCCCCTGAAGGATCTCGCTGAGGGAGTATTTCCTTAGTATGAATCTGAGTAGAGACCCCCACCCCCAGCCAAACAGAAGCAGAGGATAGA
This sequence comes from Pteronotus mesoamericanus, assembly GCF_021234165.1. Lineage (NCBI taxonomy): Eukaryota > Metazoa > Chordata > Mammalia > Chiroptera > Mormoopidae > Pteronotus > Pteronotus mesoamericanus. The sequence goes on along the minus strand of NW_026555105.1, from coordinate 25,990,592 downwards.
GTAAGAGGGGAAGAAATCTCATTGCAGTACTTGGATCCTTTGGAATCTCCGGGTGTGAACTTAGCAAGAAATTTCTCTCACTGAGAGATTTAAGAGCTATTCTTTCCACTTCCCACTCACCTTCCAGCCCAGCTCCCTCACCCAAATTTAAAGAACCAAATAATGGGAACATGACTTCTCTCTTGCCAAGACTAACTACATAAAAGTGACTGTAGTTCCAGGCAGTATAACATTTAATGAGCCCCCATCATACACAGAGAAGTGAATTCGGGGCTTAGGTAACTCCTTCCTTGGCTTTGGTTCTCATACAGTTGATGAGGGCAACCCCCAAGCCTCAGAGAACGTAGGCATCAGGAATCGATTGAAAGCAAATGGTCAGTGGCCTGAGAAGTAGGGCATGTCTGTATGCCTGCACTGTCTCTATCCTTAGCCTGGTCTATGGATACTCCAGTGTCTCTTGAACGTTCTCATTCACCAAACGAGTTTGGACATCCTAACAAGACAAGCCATTGTCTATCCAAAACTTATGAATGATGAGCTGATTCAAATGTGGTTATGGCTCCTGAGAATTTTAATTAAAAACACATACACAGTTATTAGCTAATGCTGGACCATGTGGAAATTTGAAGGCAGAGAAAACCAACTAAAGGAAATAAGAAAGAAGGTTGACCTGGAGGGAGATACCTGATATAATGAAAGAGACATTGACTCTTAATGGCTGCCCAGCTCTCTATTTTAGTTTCCAATAAACCCAGCTGGGCTTTCTGCCTCTGTGTAAGTGTACATTCCATTTCTTGGAAATAAAGCAGCTGTTACTGGAACACCAATATGTAAGGAAAAGACTTTGGAGTCTGACAGGCTGGGTCTGAATCTCATCTCTGTCATGTAGTGGTTCTGTAGACATGGACAATCTATGACCTGATTTCCTTCCTCACAATATGGGACACCTACTCTTCCTTAGCCACATGGCTATAAGGACTACTCCATGTAAAGCACAGTGTTTACAGCAAGTAAATGCTATACAAAGGTTTGTTCATTGTTAATACACTAATAACAGGCTTCCTTTCCTCTCTCAAAACCATGCTTATTTTTCTCCCACTACAACTCATTAAACTGAGGAAACGACCTTACCAATTGATAAAGGGCATTCTGTAGACAACGGTCCATAGTCTGTGCTTCCCACATACACAGCCTTATTATCACCCCAGGGAATCAGCTGAGGGATTTATACTCATATAAAGATATTCCTTAAAGTGTTAATTCTATATGGATCCTATTGATCCATATCATAGACTTCAAGAGATTTGCACACCTCATTGTTTTAAATTAACATTTCAAAAACCAAGTTTGGGAATTCACTTTGTGGCTTGGGGATAAAGCGAAAGTAACTGCTACATTGTACAATGACTATACTCCGGACTTTGTCTAATTAATATCATTTCTGCAGGTATAAGTAATTATGTTGAACTTGATAATTTTAAGTATTGTCAGAAAAACAGAGCTGCAAGAAATATCATTTCCACAATCACTTACTTCATTCCTTGATGCATCACCTTTCCACATTCAGTGTTAACATTGTCCTTGTGACCAGATAGCTTGTCAGTTTAATTTTAATGTGAACTATCTGCCCTACCAGGCAATCATTCCAGTTTAACTCTCAAGCAGGTTTTTATAGACACAAGTTGATTTTTTAAAAGCCTGCATTGATAGAATCTGAAGTTTAAAATAAGCATCAATTAATTCCCAGCCATCATTTATAGATGATGCAAGAGTTAAGAGTTACCCAGTTTCTATTTAAATAATTTCCTCTGGTTTAGGTTAACACTTAATTGTCAGCACTTCAGAATTTAAGAGAATTCAATGCTCTCAATTTCAGAATGCTAACATCTCCTTTGCACTGCTTAAACCACTGGAGTTCCTCATTTGTCTTAATATTCTGACAAATTTAAGAAGCTTTTATTTAGTTGTAGCTCAACTTCTTTAAGTAATTTAATTTCATTTTGTTTCACTTCATTTTGCTCTTAAGGGAAATGGAAGGGGAGAGAATGAAATCCCTTCATACTAGAGCCCGTCTTCTTAAAATCTGGCAGAATATTTTCCGAGAGGTCTGTTGGGCAGGGCAGAAAAGTGACGACTGCTGCAAACCCAAAGTCTTGTTGCTATCAGAGTAGAAGTAAAAAAAGCTTAAATCAATCTCAAAAAAACGCTATGTATTATTCTGAAGTACTTAAAAACTTTCATAAAAACACAAAGATCTTTCCAATTTGAAATGAAAAGCTAGTTTTAGGAATGAGGTCTAAGAGCTAATTTTTTTCTAAGCATGAACAATATTCCTGTCAGAATATAATTTTTGATTTCCTTCAATAGTGGTATAGATGTACACATACACAGTGTATAAAAAGCAAAAGAATTTGTTTTTCCTTTCACAATATTGAAGTGCATTTAAATTCCCTATTTTAGTACCCTCTGTATTTCTGTTCTTTTACATAAGGTTTAAATTAATGCAGTTTTTTTAAGGTGCATTCTTGATATTATGTACTTCCACTTTATATGACTTTGTTCAGAGCCACACTATATAATCACACCATATAAATAATAAATAACCATATAATCATAAACCAATTTTTATGGACCAAATTGAGCTTAATATCATGCTAGGTATATTATAACTCAAAGGATATAGATTTTGACACAGCCCTCCGAGAGCTACAGAGAAAAAAAAAACATTCAAGGTATTAGATTTTTCAAACAGGAGAGAAACTTAAAACCAGTTCAGCAAAGGTCAGTGAGGTATTCCCACCATTTACAGGTCAGGAGGGGGTGTAATTAGAGGAAAGAGATAAGGTTGAGTATATAATTTGAATGGAGATGAGAGAGTAGATAGGAAACTCTTATGTAGGTAGTGATTGTGTTGAAGCAAATTTTTCCATTCCAGTGGAATATTTTTATTTCTTTTACTTAGTGGATTTTTATTTAGCATATGCTGTGTGCAAAACACAAAAGGGGCAGAGAGGGATGAGGGCAAGAATCTATCAGACTCACTTCCTGTGTATTAATAGGAAAGATAATGATACACACCAAATGGTCATGTAAAGCTTTAGTGCTGGAAACATTGCTCATCTATTAACAGTAAGAAGAGATATATAGTAAGTATAGTAAGTATCCTAAATGTAAAATTAAGAAATATAGAAAATGAGAGCAATATGATTTCTTTCATTATAAGACTTGGTGAAACCAAGAAAAGGCCCTTGAGAGGTAGGGCTTCCCAAATGAAGAAGAATTAAATGCTCACAGTCAATGGAGGAAGAGTTTTCCAAATCAAAGAACACTACATTCTCACCCCAGCAACATTTCACTAAAAGTTTTTAAGAAAAAACACTCAATAGATATTTGTTTCAGAAAGAGGAAACATGGCCTTGGCCATTACAGTGTGCTTCCTACTTTTGAGAGAATCTGAATGAATCTATAACCATGACCTTGTCTTCCTGGGGACTAGTTCCCTCCCCCTGCCTTTTGTAGGTGGCGGCCAAGAGGTTTGGGAATGACTGACTGCAGTTACAGTCTCAGGGTAAACCTCCATGATCCATCCCAGAAACAAAGAGTAATTCAGGAGTTGTAGAAGTAGAACACAGCTTAGGACATTTTTTCAAGGATTTGACAGAATAACCCTTTCTTTCTGCATGACTTAATGTTCAGACTTTAATACACAATTTTCCCAATATTAGAGAAACAAGTATAAGAACAAGAAATGAGTAGAGGGGAGAGAAAAGCCAAGAGAATCATGAAAAAATGGAATCATGGTTAAATTTCACCTGATATCCATCCTAAATTTGACTGTTTCAAAAACATGACCCAATGAACTGCTTTTATTATTTATGGATTATATCTTCTACTCCTTGCAATAGAAAGTATGGTACCTGTTAAAGGCTCCTAGAATTCCAATGTACAAACAAAACTGTTATATAATTACAAATACTAAGGAATAGCTTTTAAATTTCTCAATAAAATATTTAAAAAGACAACTGAAAATATTTCGATTCTCAAAAACATTGATAATGAAAATTTATGAGTACATAGTGCTAGAATATAGAAGGAACTGTTACTAACTAGAATGTTAATGGAGTTGGTTAACTGAAAGAATAAATCATCTACTTACTAGGTAAGAAGTAGGAATAAATTTGACCCTGTTTTACTATCTGTCCCTAGTTTAAAGGTACATGAACTTGACTAGCAAGATAGTTGAACGACTTAATGGGTAAGGTGGTGGCCTCCTAAGGCTTTACCACAATGCCTAACACATAGGAAGTGTTAATAAATGTTGCTGTTGTTGTTAATATTGTTGTTGTTACCTAGTTGCTTGTTGCTTGAGGATGCTAAGCTAAGTTTACTACAATCCTTATCTTTTTGCATTTATTTCTGGTTCCCAGAAAACAATAAAGCAAAAGTTGGCATAAAGAAGTGGATAGAAAGGCGGAGGGGGAAAGGAAGTCATAAGGTAGGTCATACAAGTACGTTAGTAGAGACACTGAAAGGGCTGATTACATGCTGAAGTTATGATTTCTTTTGTAGCCATGGAGAAGGCAGAGCAGTGTGGCAGAGCCCAGACCACAGGGGCTGAAAGCAGACTTGCTTGGCATAGATCATGTGCATATAAACCTGTTTCTCTGCCTTTGGATCCGAGATGAATAGCACCCAAAAAAGGCAGGGAGTAAAGTCAAGGGAAATCGACATTCCTTGTCTTTGGTGAAAGCAAACATTAATTGCACCTATCCATAATGAAAAAAAAAAAATGAAACAAACAGGGTCTTAAAAATGGATATATAATATGTGTGTTGGTTTTATCCAGAAATTTGGATATTTGACCATCTCTGGTTTTAAAAATAAGTTTGCATGACTCATAGAAAGGAAAAATGGACTAGAATTTCAAAAGATACTGTACTTAAAAGTTACTTACTACAAAAGCTATAACACTTAAAACTGGTGGCATCTCTACAAAATGGAAGAAAAGACTGTTAAAAAGTGAGCAAAAAACAAAAATATTCAACAGACTGAAGTCAATGATAGTAGGATATGATGAAAAGGGAGCACGTCAAGGTAAGGCACAATAGTAGGAAAATATTTTTTTTAAATAGGATAATTAAAACTCATGTTGGAAGGTTGGAAGGAGTAAGTACTAATAGGATGCTGTGAAAGACTGAGCCAGCAATATGCAGTTATGGTAACCAAATGTTTCAGTTTGCCCAGGACTTTCTCAGGTTTAGCCCTGCAAGTACCTTGTCTTGGGAATCTATCCATCAAGGGCAAACTGAAGCAACTGGTCACTCAAACCTGCAGTTTTCTTCAGTGTGGAGGGCAAGAATAAAAAGAAATGAAAAATAAAGAATTCAACCGACGATTTACATGTATTCTGAAAAGGAAAACTGGTAAAAGTTAAAACATAAGTTATCATAAAAAGCCTTAAAAATGTGCAGATTTAGGAGGGGGAAAAGCATGCAAATTGAAACAGTTTACCAAATTTAGTGAAGAAAGACTAACTGATAAATAAACATATATAGGCAAATTTTTTAATTGCAAAATAAACAAAAATCAAACAAATAACTAGGCAGGAAAAAAATCGGTGCATAAATTTTAATGAACTAGAAAGTAGAAAAAATATAAAATGTATTTAGTTTTAATTCTAATTACTTTCAAGAAATGAAGAAATGAAAAACAGACATAACAGAATATTTTTAAATTAAAACAGAAATGCATGTAACAATGTGTAAAACTTGAAAATATTTGTATTATAAATAAAATCTGGGAAGGTAAAAATGTTAACAAATGAAGGACCAATAGTAAGAGTAAAATTGAAAAGTTATTAAAGATGCTTCTAAAATGGGGTTCTGGTTAGATATTTTACTGTTGAGTTTTCTTTGAACAATTATAGGGAAAGGTATTTCCTACACCACACCTTCTAATCCAAAAATATACAAAACTAAATAATTAATATAATTATGCCAGCATAATATTGATATCCAAATCTGACAAATATAAACCAGAAGAGGCCAGTCTCACCTATAAATATTTTAAAACTCTAAAGTAGGTATTAATTAACAAATCCAGCAGAGTCAGGCAAAGTTTGGGGTGTATGCCCAACACTTGAGCCACTCCTTTCTAAGGAAATCCATAAGGGTTAATCACCAATCTGCCACATTTTGTGTAAGCTGATCCTTATCTTTGACCATGACTGATTGGGTCAAGGTGAAGACATGAAATATATTCTCTCTGTTGAAAATCAGACTGATGAGGCACAGTGACTTAAAATTTAGGGCTGAAAGTTATTCACAGGAGAGTTCTCAAAAGAAGTTCCCTTTCTCTCAGGTCCTTGAACTTTGGCTATTTCTTCCTTGTCATACAGGTCCTGGGTTTGTCTTCTGATCCACTCCTTGTTCTCTTCCTGCTCTCTCTGTCCTGCTCTGGACTGCACCATGTTGGGACTGAGCTCTATGTACTCTGTTTTTTAAGCTTTCATATCAGCTCTCCTTCTGCGTTCAGCCAATGTGAGGTAATGGTGGGACGATGGAGGATGATGAAAAGCCAGGTTCTCTCTCCCTGCCTGTTCTCATTCCTTCTGCTTCAGATGATATCTTTAGCTGTGGCTCTACCTTCTCCATGACCAGCCCTTGTCAGGCAAGCCCACCATGCTTCTAGCTTCTGCATGAACCTGATCCCTAGATCCTGGTAACACCACCCTTTCTCTTTGTTCTTCCAGACATGGGGATGGTAATGGCTCCATGTTCTTGCTATTATCTGTGTTATCTCAATAGCCAATGTTTGGATTATTGGCTTTTCCATCACCTGTATAACTAGTTTATTCATTGATATATTAATTTTTATTCTGTAAAACACAGGCAACGATAGATGCATGATTTTTTTAAACTTCAAGAGTAATGATGTTTTCTAAATGCCATAGGTTTTATGATATAAGTACTCTTGAGGTATTAACTTATACATAACTCATCACTCTGTCTTTCTTGGACTTAGGCCTAGTCAGCAAAGAGCACCCAACGACAGCTAAACATACAAACCTAGCAGGTCATCTTAACATTTGTTTATTTTTTTCATTTCATTCCCTTGTCCAAGGAGATATACCTCCCCCCCAAAAAAAAAATTGCTACGAGGTAACTCCTTTTTTAATTGGATATTTTTGGTGTTGAGTTTTGTTAAGTTCTTCATAAATTTTTTTGTGAATATGTTCTCCCATTCAGCTGGTTGTGTTTTCATTTTGTTGACAGCTTTCTTTGTTGTGCAAAAATTTTAGTTTGATGTAGTTTCATCTGTTTATTTTTTTCTTTTGTTTCCCTTGACAAGAAGATATATCAGAAAAAAATATTGCTACAAGAGACATGAAAGATATTACTGGTTATGTTTTCTTCCAGAATTTTTATCATTTCAAGTCTAACATTTGTATTAAATCCATTTTGAGTTTATACTTGCATATAGTATAATAAGATGGCTTAGTTTCATTTTTTGCACATATCTGTCCAATCTTCCCAACACTACTTATTAAATTGGTTATTTTTTACCCCATTATAAGTTCTTTCCTCCTTTGTCAAATACAAATTGATAAAAAAAAAGGTATGGGTTTATTTATGCATTCCTTATTCTGTTCTACTGATCCATATGTATGTTTTTATGCCAGTGCTATGTTGTTTTGTTTACTATGGCCTTGCAGTATAGTTTGATATCAGGTAGGATGATTCCTCAAACTTAGTTTTTCTTTCTCAAACTTGCTGTGGGAATTCAGGGTCTTTATGGTTCCATATACTTTTTAGAAGATAACTTCAAGTTCTGTGAAATACATTTATTGACAGGAATTGTATTGAATTTATAGATTGCTTTGAATAATATGAACATTTTAATGATGTTAATTCTTCCTATCCATAAATGTGGTATATGCTTCCAATTATTTGTATCTTCTTCAATTTCTTTCTTCAGTGTCTTATAATTCTCCAACTAGTAGTCTTTTACATTTTTGGTTAAATTTCTTCATAGGTATATTTTTTGATATAATAGTAATTGGCATTATTTTCTTAGTTTACATTTCTGATCATTCTTTATTGGTATATAACAATACAACTAATTTCTGGATATGTATTTTGTACTCTGCTACTTTACCAAATTCATTGATCAGTTCTATAGTTTTTTGGTGGGATCTTTATGGTTCTGCATATATAGTAACATGTCTTCTGCAAATAATGACCATTCTACTTCCTCCTTTCCAATTTGGATGCCTTTCCTTTCTTCTTGTCTGACTGTGGTGGCTAGGACTTCCAGTATTATGTTGAATAAGAGCAGTGAAAGCAGATATCTCTATCTTGTTCTCAATCTTAAGGTAAATGTGTAGTTTTCGTCCATTGAGTATGATGTTGGTTGTGGGTTTGTCATATAAGGCCTTTAATACATTGAGGTATATTCCCTCTATTCCCACTTAACTGAGAGTTTTTATCATAAATGGGTGCTACATTTATCAAATGCTTTCTTTGCATCTGTTGATATAATCATGTGTTTTTTATCCTTCATTTTGTAGATGGGATATGTCACATTTATTGATTGTGGGTATTGTACCAACCTTTCATCCCCAAAATAATCCAAATTGGTCATGGTGTGGGAACTTTTTTAATGTATTGCTGGATTCACTTTGCTAATATTTTCTTGAGGATTTTAGCATCTATGTTCATCAGGGATATTGGCCTACAATTTTCTTTCTGTGTAGTGTCTTTATCTGGTTTTGGAATTAGGATAATGCTGGCCTCATAAAATGAGCTTGGAAGTCTTCTCTCCAATTGATTTTTTTTAATAGTGTGAGGATAAGTGCTAGTTCTTCTTTGAATGTTTGGTAAAATTCTCCTGTGAAGCCATCCAGTCCAGCACTTTCGTGTGTTGGGAATTTTTTATTACTGCTTCAATTTCATTAGTTGCAACGAATCTATTCAGATTTTCTAATTATTCCTGATAGAGTTTTTGAAAATTGTATGTCTCTAGGAATTTACTTATTTTTTTCTACACTGTCCAATTTTTTGGCATATAGTTGTCTGTAGTATTTTCTTAAAATCTTTCATACTTCTTTGGTATCAGTTATTACTTATTCTCTTTCATTTCTGATTTTACTTATTTGGGTCATCTCTCTTTTTTCTTGATGAGCCTGGTTAAAGGTTTGTCAATCTTTTTTATCTTCAAAGAACCACCTCTTGTTCTCATTGATCTTCTGTGTGATTATTTTAGACTCTATTTTGTTTATTTATGCTCTTATCTTTATTATTTCTTTTCTTCTGCTCATTTTGGCTTCATTTGTTGTTGCTGCTCTAGTTCCTTTAAGTCTAAAATTAGATTGAGAATTTTCTTGTTTCTTAAGGTAGGTCTGTAATGTTATAAAGTTGCCTCTTAGGACTGCTTTTGCTGTGTCCCATAGATTTTTGGTTATTGTGTTCTCATTTTCATTTCTTTCAAGGCATCTTTTGATGTATGCTTGGCCTCACTGTTAACACATTCATTGTTTAGTAACATGTTATTTAGCCTCCATGTCTTTATGTAGTTTTCACTTTTCTTGTGATTGATTTCTAGGTTCATAACATTATGATTAGAGAGATGCTTGATATTATTTCAGTCTTCTTAAACTTATTGAGACTTGTTTTGTTTCCTAACATGTGGTCTATCATAGAAAATGTTCCATGTGCACTGGAAAAGAACATATATTCTGATGCTTTGGGGTGAAATGCTCTGAATATACCAACAAAATCTATCTGATCTAGTGTGTTATTTTAAAAAGAGCTTTAACAAATTTTAAATATGTTTATTGATTTTAGAGAGAGAGGTGGGGAGAGAGAAAGAAACATAGATGTTAGAAACATTGATCAGCTACCTGCCATACATGCCCTAACCAGAGATTGAACCTGTAACCCAGGGATGTGCCCTGACCAGGAATTGAACCCCCAGCCCTTTAGTGCATGGGACAATGCTCCAACCAAATGAGCCACACTGGCCAGAGATGCTCTAGTGTGTTTTAAGGCCACCTTTCCTTGTTGATTTTCTGTCAGGAAGATCTATCCATTGATGTCAGTGGGGTGTTAAAATCCCCTACTAGGACTGTATTACTGTAAATCTCTCCCTTTATGTCCATCAACATTTGTTTTATATATTTTGGTGCTCCTTTGTTTGGTACATAAATGTCTGCAAGGGTTTTGGATTGCTCCCTTTATCATTATGTAGTGTCCTTCTTTATCTTTTACTATGGCCTTTATTTTACAGTCTATTTTGTCATATATAAGTATTGCTACCCCAGCTTTTATTTCATTCTTATTTACATGAAATATCTTTTTCCATACATTTACTGTTATTCTTTGTGTATCTTTCACTCTGAGGTGGGTCTCTTGTAAATACTATACATATATATGTGTGTGTGTGTGTGTGTGTGTGTGTGTGTGTGTGTGTGTATGTCGCTTTCTTATCCATTCAGCCATTCTTTATCTTTTGATTAGATCATTTAATTCATTTACATTTAAAGTGATTATTGATAGGAGCATATTTATTGCAAATTTATTATTTTAACTATGTTCCTCCTCCTCCCTCTTCTTCTTTCTTCTTCTTCTCCTTCTTCTTCTTCTGGAAGATGCTTTAACATTTCTTGTCATATTCATGTGGTCGTAACAAACTCCTTTAGCTTTTTAAAACATTTAATCTTTATACTATTTTTTCCATTAACATTTAGTCCCCTTAGATCCCCCTCCCCACAGCAATTAGCACACTGTTGTCCATGTCCACGAGTCATTTTTCCTTTTTGCTCATTGCCTCTACCTCTTAACCTCCCCACGCCCACGCAGCTGTCATCCTTTTCTCCATCTATGAGTCTGTCCCATTTTCCTTATTAGTTCAGTTTGTTCATTAGATTTCAGATATGAGTGAAATCATATGGTATTTGTCTTTCTCTGACTGGCTTGTTTCACTTAGCATTATGTTCTCCAGATCCATCTAAACTGTTGCAAAAGGTAAAATTTTCTTCTTTTGTATGGCTGAGTAGTATACCATTGTGTAAAGGTACCAGGTGTTTCTGTAGTGTAGTGGTTATCACATTTGCCTCACATCCTTTAGGTTTTTATTTTCTGGGAAGCTCTTCATTAGTCATTCAATTTTAAATGATAGCCTAGCTTGGTAAAGTCGTCTTGGTTATAGGTCCTTGCTTTCCATCATTTTGAATATTTCATGCCAATCTCTTTTGGCCTGAAATGTTTCTGTTCAGAAATCAACTGAGAGTCTTAAGGGAGCTCTCTTGTAGGTACCTAATTGTCTTTCTTTTATGGCTTTTAAATTCTTTCATGGTCTTTAACCTTTGCTACTTAAATTATGATGTATCTTGGTGTGGGCCTCTTTCGGTCCATTTTGTTTGGGACTCTCTGTGCTTCCTGGACTTGTATGTCATTTTCCTTCACCAGGTTAGGAAAGTTTACTGTCATTATTTCTTCAAATAGGTCCTTGATTTCTCTTTTCCTTTTGGTACCCATTTGTTGCAGATTTTGGTACACTTCATGCTGTCCCACAGGTCCCTTAAACTATTCTCATTTTTTTAAATTATTTTTTTCTTTTTCCTGTTCTAATTGGGTGTGTTCTGCTATCTTGTATTCCAAATTCTTGACTTGATCCTCTGCTTCATCCAATCTCTTGTTTATTCCTTCTAGTATATTCTCATTTCAGATATTGTGTTCTTCATTTCTGACTGACTCTTTCTGAGAATTGTAGTTCTCACAAAGTTCCTTTCATTTCTCAAGTTTCTTGAGTATCCTTAAAAACATTCTTTTGAACTCTATTTATTGGAAATTGTTTTCCTCCATTTCATTTAGCTCTTCTTCTGGAGATTTCTTCTTTTCTTTCATTTGGGATATGTTTCTTTATCTCCACATTTTGGCTGCCTCTTTGTATTTATTTCTGTGTATTAGGTAGATACCCTATGACTTACAGTCTTGGTAGGGTGGCCTTATGTAGTAGGTGTCCTATGGGACTCAGTAGTACAGTCTCCTTCATCATCTGGCTGTGTGCTCCAGGAATATCCTTTTTGTGGGTTATATGGGCTTTCCTGTCATAATTGAGTCTTGATTGATATTGGCCCATCCCTAGGTGGGGTCAACACTCAGGCTAGCTGACTTATGAGGATCAACTCCGACCAGTGTACAAACTGCTATGCAGGTGCTGACCACATGAAGCAGAATTCACTTCAGCAGGGTTTGTCCCCTGCTGAGATCTCCTCTTAAATATGCCACTATTGAAGTGATTAGATCCTGCTCTGATTTGTTCGAGCTTATCATTGGGTGTGTTGGTTCCAGGGCCTCTTGAGAGGAACTCTGGTGCAGGTCAATGTTAGATGCTGCCTGTGACTGGCTCTGGGGAACCATTTTGGAGCTACAATGTGATCTACAGTTTGTGGCTGCCTCTGTTAAGACTGGGTGAGCACAGGAAGAGTCAAGCTATGCATCAGGGCTGGCTTTTTCCAGCAACTGACCCAGGGGCAGTTCAGCAAAAGTCCTTAGGAACCCTGAGATCTGCCTTCACCTTCCTATGCTTGCTGGCTGCCTGTTAAACTGTTGCTGAAAGAGCCTCTGGCAGTACTTGAGTTGCAGAAATAGGTTTCTTAGTGAGCCTCCAGGTAGGGACAAGTGGTGTTCACCAGACCTATACAGGTTCAAGTTCAGTGCCAGTACTGGGTCTGAAACCACTCAGAAAATATCTCAGGGCATACCAAGTCTAGCTGCCACGCACTGGGTGCTTGCACACCTCTGCAGAGGGGTAGGCCCATGGAGACAACAGGATGAAATGAGAAGGGTTTATCAGGCTCAAACTGATCAAGATTTATCTGTGTAAACAGAGGGTTCCACACTGCTTGAGTATGCAAGGGAATAATTTTCCTCATCCTAGAGCCACCCAGCTCAATCTGTCCCAGAGTCTTCCAGGAGCCTAATCGCAGCAGGGCAGGGCTGCTGTTCATTCAGGAGAGGGAGAGATGCCATCAAGGCTTGGGGGAATGTGGATGGGGTGGCCCTGAGCCACACAACTCAGTCCATTCCAGATTCTGCCCAGACCTCAGTAGAGCAGAGACACCAGGAGTCAGGAGGGTGGCATCAATGGGAGCCCAGGGAATGGGGCTAGTGGATCTCCCATGATGGGGAGGTGCCAGTCAATTTTATGAGGAAATGGGGGAAATGGCTCCCTCCCCAAAGCCATATGACTCAGTCACTGACAATTCCTGAGTCTGCTGAGACCACTACACCCTGGCCCAGGCAGCTGACTCCTTAGCAAGGTGTACACTCTGCTAGTTGGGGCAACAGGGAGTCCAGAGAAGGTTGCTATTACATTCTCCCAGGCTAATGTTGCATGAAGGGGCATGCTCCACCCAAGAAAGATGTCATCTGCAGTGCAGGAGTGACTCAGCACAGGGGTCCCAGCACCTCGCCCCTCAGCTCTCTCCGGGGAGCCACAAACCCATATCTTTCCTCACATGACTCTAGACCAGTCGACCCACTCTCCCCCTGAGTCCAGGGTGTGTGGCTGCAACTAAGATTTTGTGTGCACTCTCTTTTAGAGCATGCCTGTGTCTCTAGCATACTCCCATCTCTCCCTGGCAAACAGAATCCATGCTGATTTTTCACAGCCAAATGTTATGTAGGTATCTCTTCCTGGCTCTGGTGCTCTGGGCTGGGGGGTTGAATACCCACACTCTTCAGGGGGAACCTGTGCAGTTGAGACAGAATCTCTGCTGCTGCCCATGGGGACAAGGGCCAGCTCTCTTCCCATCTCTGCCCTTCCTAACATCTCGATGTTGATTCTTTTGTAGATCCTTGGTTATAAGACTTGTCTTCACCTAGTCTTCAGTTTGTTATTCAGGTTGATTGTTTTATATTTTAGTTGCAGTTTCCAGTTTGGTCCTGGGAGGAGGTGAGTGTAATATCCACCTACCCCATTACCATCTTGCATCCTCAACAATGTGCAAAATGTAATTTATTTGTCTTTTTGCCTGGTATATTTTCATAATTGGCTGAACTCATATAATAGGTATTTTCAGTATCTGTCCTTGGTCCTTCTTTTGCTTGAGAAAATTATTTCTACCCCAGTTACCAGAGCATTTTAATACTACTTCTGCACTGGAATGACTACTATTACATCTACTATTGCTACTACTGCTAGCTGTCATTGAAAGGCTATTCTGACTAGGCAATTCGTTTATTCCTTTTCTTTTAATCTCCAACCTCTCTAGGTTAAACATTAATATTCTCATATTACAAATCAGGAAATGTATTTACAATAAGATCTAAGTCTTTTCTCTCTAACTTGCTGCTTCTCATACATATATTCATTCAGATATTTATCCTATGAATTTATTTATGCACTCATTTATTAACTTATTTATCACTGGCTACTTCTCTTGCCTCATTTTCTGTCACTTTCACCTTGTTCTGCTCTAGCCAAACAAACCTATAATCATATCCTTGAATGAATCAATTATGTTTCCATTTCAGAGCCTTTACACATGCTCACCCTACTTTCTGGAATGCTCTTCCCCCAGATGTCTGTGTGGTTTGCTCCTGTACTTCACTGAGGTCAAGTGTCCCTCCTCAGAGCTAGTCTCTAAGATATTTCAATTCTCTAAGATCTACCTCCTTATATTAACTGTCACCTACCTTTCTCTGCCTTATTTTTCATCATGGCTACTTTAAGCTCTCGACCCTGTTGAAGATAATTATTCCTCTAAACATACTGACTACCTTCTACATAACAGAAAGTTTGTTAGATATTAGTGACAGAGCTATAAAGCAAACAAATCATGTCCCCTCTCTCAATAAGCTTACATTCCTAATGGAAAACAATGCAAAGTGAGAAGTGTTTAGAGTAAGGTCACAGGGCTATGTGGGAAGACTAGAGGGAGATTCATTCCATAAAGTCAAGAAGGGTAAGAAAATCATTCAACTGCAAACAGTTTATTTGCAAGATAATCCTACATACCATAATACAGGAGTGGAGATGTGAGATAGGGAAGAGAAGAAAGCCAAAAAAAAAAAAGTATTATCATTGAGCAAGTTATCACTGTGAACAAATAGAATGTTATTCTTTGAAAAATGCCAGGTGGTGGTAAATACATCTCAGAGATGTAGCAAGAAGAGGGAGCTGAAGTTTGTTCTAATCAACTTGGTTAGTGATTTTTTTTCAGGGAAGGTTCTAGGAATGGATGGAGAGAATGTTAACTCCTGGGCATTTCCAGATTGCTCCACTTGTGAGCTAAGAGGGTTCTGGCCATGAAAGAAAGCCTTCAGGCAAAAAGTCGCAGGTGTTTGTAGTTCAAGATGTAGGTCATGCATGAAAATGGTGAGTGCCAGAGCATAGGGGTGGGGCACCGACATGTCTGCTACAGAGTCTGACAACGTGAAGACACATTACTTGGTAACTGTAAAACGGTACAACTGCTTTGAAAATTATTGGGCATTACCTAGTATAGTTGAATATGTACATACACATGACCCCAAAATTCTATTCCCTTTTATATAACCAAGAGAAGCTAGCTTATGTAAACCAGAGGAAACATTTTTAAAAGTAGTCATAATAGCATTAAGGTGATAGTCCCAAACTAGAAGAAACTCAAAGGTCCACCAATACTAGAATAGTAGAATGGGGCAGTAAGTTGTGATATATTCACAGAACAGACTAAAAATAAATAAATCAAAGCTAAAAGGAAGGAATAAATCAAAGCTGAAAAAGTAGAAAAAGTATCACTTTACAAAACAAAGTACAGAAAATGAAGAAAATCTTAAAAGTCTTAAACATGTAACCCAATATACATATGACAAGAGCCAATATTTATGAGAATGTATCACTCTGAAGATAATAGAGGGTTATTATAAATGAGAAATCAAACTGTCTAATCAAAAGTCATTGGAAACAGTGAAGAACAGGTTAGATATTGCAGAAAATCAATTGACTTAATTAGAATAAGATCATAATATATTCTCTGATAACATAAAGGGAAAGATAAAGAAGTAGAAATCATAAAAAAAGGAGGAAAATAAATCATTTAGAATGAATGGCATAGATAATGAATAGTAAGTATTTCTAAGCTATTTAAATAAATATCCTTTCTAAAGTCAATTAGTCACAACAGATGATTTATTTTCTCTACTAGAAAAATATTTCTATAAAACAGCATACATCTTCAAGCTAAAGAAAATCAAGGAATGCAAAAGTAGAAATATTTATAAATACATTCCAAAGCATTTGAATAGAGTATTTAAATTTTTAATGCACACTTTTGGCCTTTACTATGTTATTATGTTTATTAGCTCACTCACATGTTCACATATCTATTTAATCCCAACTATAAACTCAAATTATGTTCAGAGAAAGAATACTTTCCTGAAAGGGACATAAAAAGGTGTTTTGTTTTGTTTTTTGTAAATACACAAGCTGAATCATGGTAGTTTTAAAAGACTTACAGTTGGTTTATAATTACTACAGATCCTATGAAACCACCATGAGAGTATTTCTTCATTCAGTCACTAGCCAAACTCTGATGATAGGACCTTTCATTTTTTGAACCAAGAAAAAAATTTTAAATGGCCATGAGAAAAATCTGTTCTACAGTAACAATTCTCCATGTCTTTCAGTGACTTTGCACCTTTCTTTATAACAAATCCCTTAGCAGTTTACATGATCTGTAGTCAAAAAGAGAGAGATTTCATTTTCTGTCCTAGATTCTGTTAAAATTCCACTACAAAAATGGTTTTAGGTTAGATGTAGATTACATCTCAGCTAACTTTTCCTTATTTCTACATATCCCTCAAATGGTCTAGAAATATTTTTACAAATTTATTGGGCTATTATTGACATATGATGTGTACAATTTGATGAACTTTAACGTAGCTATATATCTGTGAAGCCATTACCACAATCAATAAAGATACCAAATATTCCATCACTTCCTCAAATTTCTTCAAGCTTGGTACAATTCATATCTCTCTCCAATCCTATTTACAGGTAACCACTACTGGAGAGTGTACACTTTGTAGAATTTTGTATGAATGAAAATATACAATATATACTCTTTTTTGACTGTCTTCTTTACTCAGAATAATGATGATGAGATTCATCCAGGTTATTGCATATATTATTGGTTTGTTCCTTTTATTGCTGAATACTTTGCCATTCTATATAAACACCTCAACAATTCCGACTGCATCTCATGATACTGTAGGCTAATGAAAGCCTCGCTCTCAAAATTGAAATCTGTTGACCTTTAATAAAGAGTTTCATACCCAGATATACAGATAAAATTAAAATTTTAACATCCTAGAGAGTATCTAGTACATAATTGGTGCTAAAAAATTTTTTTGTTAAATGAATTAAATTTTTTTTCTATGTAGCTAACCTGGCATCTTTAGTCTTTTCAGAAAACTGAAGAGCCCCCAGATTTACATGTCCACACCATGTGCCACTTTTATTAGCAAGACCTGGCTATAGTAGACAAAACCAATTTAGTTAATGTCCAGCTAACTTGGTTTATTTAATCACTATGATAAACAGCAATTTGATCCTGTACTGAAGTTAGCTTCTCTCAGGTTCAAGAACAAACATTCTTCCCCACAATTTGTCTATAGAGCATGTATCAGTTCAATTAAATCCCATTCAACCTTTTAGGACTTCCAGCCAAGATGGAGGCATAGGTAGATATACTTTGCCTCCTTGCGCAACCAAAAGAAGAACAACAAATTCAAAAACAAAAAACAACCAGAACTGGCAGAAAATCAAACAGTATGGAAGTCCAACAAGCAGGGAGTTAAAGAAGAAACATTCATCCAGATTGGTAGGATGGGCAGAGACGGGCAGCCAAGGTGGAGAGGACACGCAGCAATGTGGCAACTGGTGGTCCCACATTTGCAAGCAGATAAACCCAGAGGAGTAACTGGGGAGTGAGACAGACTATATAACTCAGGATTCCAGCACAAGAAAAGAAAGTCTCAAAACCCCTGGCTGTAAAAATCTGTGGGGGTTGTGGTGGCAGAAAAACTCCCAGACTCACAGGAGTGCTTGTTGGAGAGACCCACAGGGTCCTAGAAAGTACACAAACCCACCCACCTGTCCACCTGGGAATCAGCACCAGAAGGGCCCAATCTGCTTGTGGGTAACAGGGGAAGGTGTCTGAAAGTTGGCAAAGAGTTGAGCAAGTGGCATTTTTCCTTCTCTGACCGCTCCCTCACATACAGAACCACAATGCAGCAATGTGAGTTGCCCCACTCTGGGGAATACCTAAGCCTCTGCCCTGAGACAAAGGAATATGTCCTAAATGAAAGAATAGATCAAAGCTCCAAAAAAAGAACTAAGTGACAAAGAGATAGCCAACCTACCAGATGCAAAGTTCAAAATATTGGTTATCAGGATGCTCACAGAAATGGTTGAGTATGGTCACAAAACAGGGGGAAAAATGAAGGCAATGCAAAAGAGAAATTTAACAAATATACAGGGAACCAACAGTTAAAGGAAGGAAACTGGGGCTCAAATCAATGACTGGAGCAAAAGGAAGAGATAAACATTCAACCAGAACAGAACGAAGAAACAAGAATTCAAAAAAATGAGGGGAGGCTTGGAAACCTCTGGGACAACTTTAAATATTCCCACATCCTAATCATAGGAGTGACAGAAGGAGAAGAGCAAGAAATGGAAAACTTATTTGAAAAAATAATGAAGGAGAATTTCCCCAATCTGGTGAAGGAAATGAGACTTCCAGGAAGTCCAGGAAACTCAGAGAGTCAGTCCCAAAGAAGTTGGACCCAAGGAAGCACAAACCAAGGCACATCGTAATTACATTACCCAAGACTAAAGATAAGAAGAGAATTTTAAAAGTGGCAAGAGAAAAGGAGACAGTTATCTACAAAGAAATTCCCATAACACTCTTGGCTGGTTTCTCAAAGGAAACCTTACAGGCAAGAAGGGGCTGGAAAGAAGTATTCAAAGTCATGAAAGGGAAGAACCTATATCCGAGATTACTGTATCCAGCAAAGCTATCATTTAGACTGGAAGGGCAGATAAAATGCTTCCCAGATAAGGTAAAGTTAAAGGAGTTCATCATCACCAAGCCCTTATGATATGAAATGTTAAAGGGACTTATCTAGAAGAAAAAGAAGAAGATCAAAACTATGAACAGTAAAATGACAACAAACTTACAACTATCAACAACTGAGCCTAAAAACAAAAACAAACTAAGCAAACAACTAGATCAGGGACAGAATCACAGAAATGGAGATCACATGGAGGGTATCAGTGGGGAGGAGGAGGGAGGAGAATGGGGAAAAGGTACAGGGAATAAGCAGCATAAATGGTAGGTACAAAATAGACAGGGAGAGGTTAAGAACAGTATAGGAAATGGAGAAGCCAAAGAACTTATATGTACGACCCATGGACATGAACTAATTGGAGGGGATGCTGGTGGGAAGGGGGGTGCAGGAAGGAGGGTAATAAAGAGAAGGAAAAAAATGGGACAACTGTAATAGCGTAATCAATAAAATATAATAAAAAAGTGCAAATAGTAAAAAAAAATTCATTAAACTTTGAAATAAATGAAAGAAAATGGAACCCCTCAAGGATCACTATATCAGACACTTTACATGCATTATCTCATTTAATTCTCACAAAATCCTGTAAGGTAAATATTATCTCACTGTAAATATAGCAGCTTCAGATGATAGATAGATGATAGATAGATAGATAGATAGATAGATAGATAGACAGACAGACAGACAGGCAGATAGATGGATGTAGTGGTTGTGTGACTTTCTCAGAGTTATACATCTAATTGTACTATGGGTGGAATTCCTTCCTCCCAAACTCCCTGAGTGGATTCTCTTGTACTGGTGGTCAGTGATGTGAGCACACCTTAAGACTGAAAAATAATTGGTTTAGTTTCTAAAATACCCATTTTGGAAAAATAACTCAGGAACAAATGCCTTTGAAAGTATATTTTATTATGACTACCTAATGTATTTGTTATCTATTACTTCATAACCGTATCACAAACTTAGCAGCTTAAAACAACACATCATTATTATCTCAGTTTCTGGTGGTCAGAAGTCCATGGCTTAACTGGGTCCTCTGCACGGTGGTCATCAGGGGGCAGGCCGGGCTGCATTCTCATCTGAGATTCATCTGGGTAAGGAACCACTTATAAACTCAAACGACTATTAGAACTCACTTCCTTGTGAGCTATCAGACTGAAGGCCTCAATTTCTTGCTGGCTCTTGGATAGTGGCTTTCCTCAGTTCCTTGTTGTGTGGCCTTCTCTAACCTAACAGTTTACTTCATCAAGCCAGCAAGGTAGAGTCAAAGGAAAGGGTCTGCTAACAAGTTGAAACTTACCATCTAATGTAACATAATCATGTATGTGACAAGCCATGTGCTTTGCCATATTTCATTGGTTAGGAGCAAATCACAGTTCCTGTATACAGTCAAAGAGAGGGAGTCACACATGGGCATGAAGACCAGGAGCAGGGAAAATTGGGGGCCATCTTAAAATCTGTTTGCCACAGCCTCTGTATGATGGATAGTCAGCAACCACCATATTTACCCTTTAAAGATAGTGTTTCACAGAATGTAAAGAGAAGAAATGTGTTTAACATTGCCTGCCTTTATAACCTTTCCAAAGCCAGGTGTGTCACTGAAGGACCTCCTTTATAACTAAGGTCTTCATACACAGTCCAACTGGAAGGCAAATTCATTCAAGGCTATTGGACTGATAACAAGATCTCTCATATTTCATGTTTTATATTTTGAGGTGCTTTGAGATACAGTGGCATTTCACTGATTCCCATAATAACCAGGCACAGTAAACAAGGTGGTTATTATGAATATCCATTTTAACGTGGGAAAGCATGTTAAAATTGGCTGAAGGAAGCATCCAGCTGAAGGTCTCAACCCCTCCACAGGGCAGCCTGTGTCCAAAGACTGGTCCATACAGAGAGTGTGAAGATCCAGCTCTGTTGCTGTAAAATACATTATTAGAAGTGAAATCACTGAATAAAAATTTAAGAACTTTTTTTAGCTAGTCAATATGTGACTGGGGAACTATATATATTTTCCCACTAGAAGAAATTATCCACAGCAATGGTCCTGAGCTTTCTTACTTGCTGGAACTTGCTATCATCTTTACAATGTTATAAAAGAAAAATAGGTGCAGGAAGTATAAATTAGCTAAGAATATTTTGTCAAATTGTCAGATTTCTGAAAACCCAGATGGTAATACACACAGGAATCTCTTCTTCTCATGAATGAGATGCGCTGTGTTTTAAATCACTTTATTCATTCATTCATTTGGTAAGTTCCTTTCACAATTTCTAACCTCTAACGTCAATACTATCCCCAACATATATTATGTTGTGACCTTTGGCAAATGACTGTACTTCCTAGAGGTTCAGTTTTCTCATCCATAAAATAGGAATAATGGTATCTATCTAAATACAGTTACTATGATGAGTTAATAGATCCATAGTACACAGTACAGTTTCTAAACATTATTGTAAGAAAATAATTCCTCATTTGATTTTCTTGCTTTCTTTTGAGTAAGCTTTTATTTGCTGACCAGTTACTTCTTGATAATTCATCCCAATTTGTATGAAAAAAAAAACAGTTTTTGCTGCCCTGGATAGTTATTAATAGCACTTCCTTTCACTCTCAAAAATGCCCTGGTTTCAATGATAAATTAAAGAGTTGCTCCACTAATGGTCCACTAACTGTTGAGGCACAAAGCCAGAGAACTTCCTGCAAAAGTGTTCCACATATAAATTATTTGGCTCTTTAATTTGGGGTAGCTTTCAGGAAATCAAGATTCAAGCAGTGAAAAGACATAGTGTCTAATAAGCCAGTGGTTATTGGGAATTTATCTCTGGCTTCTAAGAAAGGATGACCCATAGGTAGAGTCAGATGGAAAGAATAGAAATTTTGAAAAGGACAGCTGTTTGAGGAAGATATTATAAACTCTTCGAAAATACATCCTTCTTACACTTTATTTTTATCTGTGTTTAGTAAGGCAAATGGTTTCTTCCTGAGCTATCATTATTAATGACTGGTTATTTCATACCTAGTGAGGTTTTGACACCTTGATGAGAAGTTTCTAGCTAGAGAAAGCAAACAAGGATTAATTGAATCTTATTCTGTATTCTTTTGTAATATACTTTGAGTATTCTTGGTGTTACCATTCAAGGAATCGATGAAATTACCAAAGGCTATTGAAATAAGATAGAAATGGTTATACCTGGATTTATAGAAGACAAATTTCAAAATGGAGTCATGATCCTTACAAAAAGAAAAACAACATTTTAAGTAAAAATTTAGAAGTTCACACATTTAAGAAGGGCTAGGAGATCATTCATCCACTTTGCAGTATGTGAAAGAATAAAAGTCCCAAAACATGAAAACCTCTGAATTCATTCACCCTTATGCCAGACAGAGAGGCACTCTAATCAAAGTTAATCTGTCTTAGATAGAGACTGGAAAATAGAGTCTGGATAAGTATGTGGGTTTTTTTAAATCTGAGGGCTTAGTTTTTCTTTTTACTTTTCATTTCCTTTCTGTTCTAATGTGCCTCTCTCCTTCTCCAGCCCTCCCCCTTCTCCTTTCTACCTTATTTAAGCTTCAAGGTAAAGAATGATTGAGGCCCCATCAGGATCATAAAGAGGACAAGAAAAAGTAGCACACATTGATTTATGACATAACCTGAAACAAATCCCTACACCAGGTAAACCTCACCACCCTGAGCTTTCACATGAGTTTCCAAGAGTGTCTTTAAAAACTTTTTTCTAATGAGAAGGGCCCTAGAAAAATAGCATTTTACTATTTTAAAAGGTTGTATAAAGGGTGAGCAGATTCTAGACAGGCAGATCAGCTACAGCCAGTGGATTTTCATTCATTCCTTAACTAAAACTATTCCATCAAGCACTTCAGCTTGTTCTCCTTATGATAAGAATAAGAAAATTTACATAAGCTAAAGAAAAAGCAGGGGAAAAAAGATTTTAAAATCTCCAAAGTGGTATATGTACTCTGGGGCTTCATAAGTGCTTTATAAGCAGAAGGGCTCTAAGTTACAAGCAAAATATCCTTGATTTCCAGAGGAGGGTGGCATGTGGATACAAAACAACCTCAAATTGGAACACTCTAATTAGGTAAATCTTACATTGCTGGAAGAAAATTTACTTCATGGCTACTTGAATTCACAAATATGAGATTCCTAAGACACTTAGGGTATTGTAAGAGAAGTGTGTATATTGTACATGTAAATGTAATAGTACCTAGGCACTATTTTAAGGACTTTATGTAGATTGATTTGTTTCATCCACATCCCTTGAGAGAGGGGGAATTACTATTCCACTTTGTAGAGGAGCCAACTGGGGCTCAAACAATTTAAATACCTTGCCCTAGGTCATAAAGCTAATAAGTGGCAGAGCAGGAATTTGAGCTCGGGCAGTCTAGTTTTAAAGTGCATACCTCTTACCGCAACATTACAAACTGCTGCCTGTACCTCTGTTCCATGTACAATCAATTGTAGTCAATTTGTTGTTATGCAAATTGGAAAGAAAATAGCTAGTTGAGGAAATGTTTCCCTTTTCTCTTTGCCTTTAATTGTGTAATGTGCATTCTGGAAGGCGGACACTGACTGAATGTTTAGGGTACTTCCTATGTAGATGGAGGAATAAAGCACGTCTATCTGTGTGAGGTAAGGGAGGTAATTGAGAATGAAATTGTAAATACTATTTTGCAATGCAGGGATGATAGCACGGCATTTAATTATGTTTCCCAAGGAAGTCATAGAATGCAAACTATATACATTTACAAAGAGAAAGTAAACATAAGAAAGTATACTTGGAGTAAACTGAAGAAAGTATACTACTTTGAGTATAGACAATTCCTATTTTGAAACAATTTGAAATATGCAATAAGTGTCATATCAATTAAAAACACTCAGTTTTTAAAAAAACATATTGATTGATAAAACTGAACATATGATACCCATTTGAGGCATTTAATTTTAACTGCATCAGAACAAATGCCATCAGAGGAAGTACTATTTTATTGACTGCTCAACTACACTTATTTAATTTGTTTTCCAACTGTTCATTCACTTGAGTTTTGACCCAAATCTCAGAATGGAACAGACGTTTAATCATCTTAGAAGTAAGATTCACACCAAGCCTGAGACTTTCAAAACACCCACTTTTTGCAGTTTCCATCCACAATGTACCACAATTAGTGCACTTGAAAAGACTCACATACTCACAAGTTTTAATCGGTTTGGGCTGAGTTTCAAGGTCTTGGTGGAGTTTGAAGCGAGGCTCCTCTTGCCCAGCCCCAGGTCAGGTTACAAAAGTTACACAACAGTTGAGTTTCTGTACCTCTCCCACTCTACTCAGCAGGCAAGTACCTGGGAAAAAGTGTCAGCTCTTGAGCTGTGGAACTGACATTCCCTCCCAGATGCTGGGAGCCCACTCTCCTAAACCATCCTTGATTTTAGGAGAAATTCTGTGACAAGGGTTGATTTACATAGCCCCTTTTTAAGTCATTAGATTGACAGTGTCATTGTGGTTTGATAGAGAATGCAGCCAGGTCCTCTAATCCACAATCTGCAACTAAACCAAATCTTCATTTCATGAAGACAGTAGCAAATCCAATTAGAAACCCTAAGCGCTCCATGGATCAATCAGGTCATATACAATTAGCTCTAATTGGTACCTCTCCAGAGAGGTACATTCTTTACCTGCAGTCAAGGGATGCTCAGAGAGGTGTAAAATTCTTTCTTGACTTTGAAAAACATCAAAGCAAGTCCTTCTAATCTATGCCTTATAGCCAGTCCGGAGCAGCTAAAGCTCCAAAAAAGACGCAAGGGTTTGAAAGAAAGAAATTTCACCTACATTTTCTAAAATAGCAAATGGGGATATTTAACAAGAAAGCCAACCCTGCAGATGACAGACTGAGAAATAGAATTAAATCTATCTCTGGGTTTTTCAATGACATGAACCAATAAATTCCATTTTTACCTAAAAAAAGAGAAAGAAAAGAATGGATAGACATTTAACCTGTAGAGAAAAAATTCCCAACCAACTGCTAAATGTCCCCCAAAACACTAAACTTGCACCCCAGATTGCAAAGATGATTTTGTAGGAATTTTAAAGAAGAGACTGAATAACCAAATATAACATTTTAATCATTGTCTTTCAGAAAGTAACTTTGTAAAGATAATTAACTAAAAACAAATTAATGATAACATCTTGTGCCTTGCAGCTGGAATGAAAATGTGGTTTCATGGTTCCCTAGATAATCAGACACATAATTTAAACTCTTTCAGAAATAATAGGACAATAATAATTATACTCATGTGATCATTTTCCAAAAAGGAAAAATAGGAGATAAAGAGAATTTTTAAAGATATATATAAAGTTATTATATAATATATTAAAGATATTAAAGAGATAATATTTAAAGATATAGTACATGAGTAAAAGTAGGTTTGCAGTTTGTATGCAAAATAGTAGGATAATAAATAATTAGAATAGAATAAACTGTTTTGTGTACTCACAATTGCAAATCTCCTTTTGCCTACCCCTGTATAACAGAAAAAGACTAAAGTGCTAAGTTGATATCCTTTAAGCAGCAGAATGTGGAGTGAAGTAGTGTATGACCTCGGGATCAGATCTAGGTTGTAGCCCCAGGTAGGTAGCTGGGCAGGACGTTAAGAATCATTAATTACACCTAGACGGCATTTGCATCTGGAAGTGAAGATGTTGGAATACAGAGATCTCTGATGGCTCTTCAAATTCAGAGACACCGATGTCAGGGTATTAGAAAGCACTATAGGAAGCTTACACAGGGCCAAGTTTTCTACAATACCTCTTCCCTGCGATGCCAGAAACAAAATATGAAATTGAATGTTTCTATTTTTTATGTTAAAATGGAAACAGAGGTGGAAAGGATAAAAGGAATCCATCATGCAAAAGAAACAGTTTTTGTTTTAAATTTCAAACCCAATTGAAATTCTAGCCCTCCAAGGATATTATGAGGCTGTAATCTTAGCCCTCTACTTACCTGACCTTTAGCAGCAGGGAGTAGGCAACAGCAAATAGGGGTTGGAATCTACTTCCTAAATCAGTCTCATTCCCTCCAACTCCTGACCTTTTGGTGAATTATTACACCACCTGGCACCAGGAATATTATTGACTCTGGAGCAGGGAGCTTAATTTTGCAATAAATTTTACAGATTGCTAACTGAAAAACAAGAACAAAAATGAACTACTAGGTAGTTGAAACCGCCGACTCTCACTGCTCCTTCCTGCCCCTGGGTAATTTATGGCAGCAGAGCTGGGCTCCCACACTGCGGCTGCCACTTTGGCTTGGCTGCTCCACTCACCGTGTGTGGGGCAGCAGGCCAAGGAAGGAAGCCATGCTCCCTTGTCTGTGGACTTCAAACCACACTGTGCATGCTGGAATTCCCACAGCCACCCCTACAGATTTAGCTCCTGAGGTCTCAGAGGTAAAAATAAGTGAGAAAGTTGGGGCATAGTCATGAGGTTTGGTAAAAAGAGAGGAGAAAAAATCCTCTGCAATAGATTGGAATTTTCATTCCATTTTTTCTGTGCTTTTCAGTTCAACATGTATTTATGGACCACTCACTGTATTAAGTACTCAGTTAATGTGCTAATGTAAAAAAATGTATAAGAAATTATTTCTAATCATATCAGGTATTGCTGTGTAACAAATCACCCCAAAACTTAGCACTTGGTAATTCAGCTATTGGGTAAGGTAGGGGCTGGATTGCATAGGATGTCTTTGGTTAAGATAACTTCATTCTGCTCCAAGTGATTTCTCTTCCTCCAGCAGGTTAGCCTGGACTTGCTACCCTTTGGTAGCTGGAATCTAAGAAAGAAAGTGAAAAGGCACAAGCACTTCCAAGTTTATGCTTACATCAAATTTGCTACCATTCCATTGGCTCAAATAACACACACAGTCAAGCTGAAGTGTGGGAGAGTACTATTAAAAAGGGCGGATACAGAGAAACATGGAAAAGTGGGGCCTATAGTGCAAATCAGTCTGTCACAATATACTTGAAGAGCTTGCAGTCTAGAAAAGAAAGTAAGCATGTAGGTGTTGTCCATGCAATGACAGAGTTGGCACTACAGCAAGAGGGTCAAATGAAGAAGTGCCTTCTGTAGCTCTGATGGGTAAGGTATCAAGTTTAGAAAGCTTGCCTGCTTCTAAGGGGGCAATATCTCTAAACTGAGTTTTGAGTAATGCACAGCAGAATATGCAGGAGTACAACATGGAGAAGAGTCAATGAGAAAAAGGAACACTCAACCGAGGGGCTAGATGCTTATCATGTGTAAGAGAATGTCTACAGAATAGTCTCTGTCTCTACTATCTTCTATATTTACCATGCTGACCTTCTGGAAACTACTTCTTTCCTTCCCACGATGCTATACTTTTGTTCATCCTCCTTCTCCCCACCCTAACCTTATTCCTTCTCTATTTCCATAGGTTCCTTTTTCTTTGACTTTTTTTTACACATTGATGATCCTTGTCCACCACTGCCCATACGTGGGAGATTTGCTAGAAAGATAATTGTTCTTAAATCTCTCTTTCCTGCCCAAAAATCTTCTCTAACCTTGACTTACATATCTCCCAACCTTTTGGATAGTTTCCTGAGGGTATGTTCCAAGGGCACTTGAAGGCTATTATTTTTCCCTCAGTCTGGTTTATCCCCCACAGTTCACAGATGCAGGTGCTGGCACCAATATCTGTCCAGGCACCCAATTAAAACACTGAATCCTGTTTTTTATCAGCCCTTTTGCTCCCATTGTACCTCGTATCCCAACAACTCCCAGCTCTGCTGGCTTTGGCTCATGAATGTCTTCCAGTTTACACCTCTCCTTCCAATCACCACAACCACGGCTTCATCGCTGCCCACTCAACCCTTCATCTTTTCTCACCTGTACCCACCACAGCAACCTCCTGACTGGTGTCTCTTCCTCATTGATCATCCACCCAGCTTCTAGTATGATTTATTTGAAATGCAAATCAGACTTGCCACTCTTCTGCCTAGAGCCCTTTGCTGTTCTCCATTAGCTACAAGCATCTTAGCAAGGCCTGCAACACCCTCCTGAAGTTATCCTTCCGATACTGATGGGCTGTTTCCCACCTCTCCCTGTAATACACTCTATGTTCTGGCAATATAGAACTTATTTCTTACAAGGTGTTTCTTATGTCTGCTCTATGCTCTTGAGGTTCCCTCTCTTTTAAATGTGTTTCTCTGCACCCCACTTCTTTTTACTAGTCAATTCTTAACTGTCCTGAGAAACTCAATTGAGATGTTACTTTCTCCAGAGCCTTTCTCTGACCCATATTCTCTGTTTTCCCCTCCTCCAGTGAGTGCCACACACCTCTCCACTCTCCTCCTCTCATATTCTGAGTATATCTTCATTGCTATACTCAAAAATGTTTCATCACACATGTATCTGTTTATCTTTTCACCCACTGTGCCTTCTGTTAGAACAAGAAGAATATATAGCACTTCTTTATATTTTTAGGGCCTAGAATGAATGACATGTTATATCTGGGTAGGAAGGTAAAGAGGCATAATTAGTAAGGTGGCCTAAAACCAGTAGGTCCTTCATTCTATAGCAGCATGACTTTTGGCAGGATTCTTAACTTCTATGTCTTGATTCCTTATATGAAAAATTCAGACACTTATCCAATGTATCAGACAGGGCATTCTCCAAAAGAAATGAGCCAATACAGGTAAAGTGCTTAGCACAATGCCTAAAGCATGCATAGTAAGTAATCAATAATTATTGGAGTAACACTCTAGAGTGAGTAACACTCTAACAATGGATGAATTGAAATAGCCAAATCAAGGTCATTGAGATATGAAACAGCATGATGTGTGTGTGGAAAACACAGCCAGTTTGTTATCACTACAGAGTTAAACACTAAGAATGGGAGAAAATGAAATAGCCAACTTGATCACTTAGGGACTCACAACCCTATGTTACAGCCTCTTACGTACTTATGTATCCTTCCATTCTCTCTGTGGTTCACACTAGTGTCCAGACTTTTAATTTCTAGTCATCCCTGGTTTCAAGTCTGCCTCTGGCCTCAGAGAAGCCCAAATCCAGCATATAAGTGAAGTTAAGAATTTTGTAAGGCTTTGCTCTCTATGAAGTGGGGTACTTCCAAACTAGAAAGCTAGCTAGACAGCTTGACAGACTGAGCCAGGCTGTACAGGTTTGTGGAATATTGTGAAAAATCAGATATAGAAGACAATTTCTAGAACCTGACTGGGCAATGGGGTATAACCTCTACATTTTGTTAAAGCAAAGAGAAAGGCAGTACAAATGGTGATAGACCATTATTCGAGGGGGGAGAAGTCAAGTTGTAACAGATAAAATATACGATGGGGAAAACATATATATTTGAAGAAGCTATACTCAGTATACCTAGAAACCAAACAAATGCATTCCTGTTAATTTGGTCAAGAGAGAAAAGGCTGGAAGACGCGCTTCCTGTCAGCAAAAGGACTAAAAACCCATATCAAGTTTTTGCATTGTAAATGGGTGCAAAGTGATAGGGTGACTGGTATAGAGAAGATTCTGTTATCTAAAAGAAAAGGCATTTTCACAATCTAGTCCATTTCTCTACTCTGTCACCTTTCGAACAAGTGGCTCCATTCCAAAGCAAGTAGATAGAGTCATCCTGAAGCTGCGCAGAGACATCGAAGGAGGACTCAGGTCTGACACCACAGCTTCCAAGTGGGAACAGGACTGGAATCCTGCTAAGTCTTTTCCTTACATTATAAAGGAGTGCTTGCACAATTCCAGGATATACAACAAAAGGGAGCTCTTTCTGTGAGATTCTAGAATATTAGATGCACAGCAGCAATGAGAGGGAACCTAGAGGCACTCAAGAAGCCCCAATTTCTTCAAAATGCCCAACTGTGGTGAGAGAGGTTCCTCCTTCTGGTCTCTTCATGGTGACTCCTAGGGAGCTGGTCTCTAGTAAGGGTTTGTTATGGTTACATTTAGAGAGTGAGGGTCTGCAAAGTTTTTCTGTAGAGTCTAATGCCAAATGTTTAAGGCTTTTCAGGCCATATGGTTTCAGTCACAGTTACTCAGCTTTCCCATTGTAATATGAAAGCAGCCACAGATAACACATAAAGAAATGAATGTGTCTGTGTTCCAATTAAACTTTATTTAAAAAAACAAATGGGCTCAACATGGCCATAGTTTGCCACAGATGCCAAGCCTTGCTTTTACATGTCAAGCACTAGCTGGAATTTGGTGGAATCTCTTTCTATTAA
Source organism: Pteronotus mesoamericanus (assembly GCF_021234165.1). Taxonomy (NCBI): domain Eukaryota; kingdom Metazoa; phylum Chordata; class Mammalia; order Chiroptera; family Mormoopidae; genus Pteronotus; species Pteronotus mesoamericanus. The sequence continues at coordinate 25,960,198 of NW_026555105.1, read as the reverse complement.
ATCATAGATTATCTAGAAAAATTAACTTCCTAAAACTTTTATTAAGATTTCCAAATACCATAATCATTTCCCAATGTATAATGGGCATACCTCTTTAATGGTACTTGTCACCTTATGTTATAGCTATTGGCCTTTTTCATCCCTCTCTCTTATCAGACTATTACATATTTACCCATTTACCCTACTGCTTCAAATCTTAGGACTATGCCTTACATGGGGTTATTATTCAATAAGATTTTGTTTAAAGAATGAATAACACAATTAATAAAATTAATGAATATGCAACAATAGCTGCTAACTAAAAAATTCATAGTTTTATGAATACCAACAATTGAATTAAATTTCATGTTCACCTGTAGTAATGATTCATTCATTATTAAATGTAAATTTATTTGTGCATCCTGCTATTTAGCATTTCACAACCACCACAGGTTTTGCTAACAAATTGGGGCTAAAATCAAGTTTCAAGTGAAAAGGGAAATTCTCAAGCTGTCATATTGTCTACATGTCCCCTTGCTCTCTTTATCATCTGCTTTCAGAACTGTGGAATAATCAAGCTGAACAAAATCTTAAGAAAGAACATACTCTCTCACCTCCAGGTAAATAAGCCAGCTGAGTGTTCGAGACAGTTTGTTCTCTCTGAAGCAGCTGAAATGATAGCTGTTAAGTGGGCAGACCATATTCAGGACACTTGATTCAGCTCCAGCATTATAGACATTCCACCTGAAAATTTCCTCTGCCTACCTACTCCAAAAAAAAAAAAAAGATTGCGAGAGAGAGAGTGCAAAATAATAGCCTAACTCACTGCTTTCTCAATATGGGTACAAATTTCCTTGGAATCTTGCTAAAATGAAGGTTCTAACTTATTAGTTCTGAACGGGGGACCCCAGACCCTGTATTTCTAACAAGGTCCTAGGTGATGCTGAGACTGCTGGTCTGTGAACCACACTTTAAGCAGCAAGGTCCTACAGGACAATGGAAAGAACCAAACAATGTGGTAGATGAAAGGAACAACTTTACAAGTAATTGCTGAATTTTAGAGAAGAGAAACCTGAAGCCCAAAGATATCAGTGGTTTTCCCAAAGTCATGCAGGAGTGAATGGTAGAGCTGGTCTCAGGTATGGTACACTGCAGGGTCCATTCATTGGCAGCCCAGAAAGCCTCTTCTTTGAACTTTTTGGACCCCTCTCATAGCAAGTGTTGCTGTTGCTCCATCTATATCACTCAGTTTTATCAGTTTATGGTACACCTTCTCATTTCCAAATACCAGTATTTTTTGCATCTCTTTGCTTCTAGGTATTTTCCAAAGTCATGGAAGACTACTCTACTCATTAGCTATCCATTAATTGTAGGGCTCAGCAATTGACAGACTTAGAGAGCAGTGCTCAGGCAGAGATGGACCACAGTAGGTGGATAAATACATCAACTTTCTTGCCCTTCAGATGGGACAAGTCTAAGACATATTCTTCACAGTTTCCCAGATGTCCCAGCAGGAATGAGCTCCAGTTGCCCACAACAGATGCATGCTCATCACCTTGCCTTGTATTCACTTTCTTTCCTGTGTCAATTCTTTGCTGTGTGTATGTGTCTGTGCATCTCACATCAGATGATTAAACAGAGGCCCTGAGAACAAAGGAAAGAAGAAACTTGTCAACTTGTCACAGGGCTAATAAGTAATGAAAAAAGTCCAATTTTCACACATGTGTGTGCGTGTGTGTGTGTGTGTGTGTGTGTGTGTGTGTGTGTGTATAAAATACAGCCTGTCTGGGAAAAGTCCAGCCATTGTTAATATAATGAGAATGATTTGAGTGACATTGATGTAACCTGGCAGCCAAGGAGAGTGGACTGGAATGCTCATGCAGGAACAATGATGACTTCACTGTACTAGTCAATAGGGGTGGTAGATGCCATTGAGTGAGCATGTGTACTGAGTGGCCAGTCACATTCAAAATGACTGAAGAGAGCAAAGAATCTGCACCAAATTTTGCATTAAGCTTGAACATACCTCCACAGAAACTATTCAGATGAGTCAGAAGGCCACAGCTATGGTCAACTGGTGTTTGGCAAATGCTAGTACCATGACAACACACCTGCTCATGCAACATGTCTCATGCAAAGTTTTTTTGGTGAAATGTCAAATCACCCAGGTAACTCAGCCATCCTAGAGCCCAGATTTGGCACCCTGCAACTTCTGGCTTTTCCCTAAACTAAAATCACCTTTGAAAGGGAAGAGATTTCAAACTGTCAAGGAGATTCAGGAAAATCTGAATCTTATCAGCCGACAGGGCAGCTGATGGCAACTGGAAGAACTATGTGAGGTCCCAAGGTGCCTACTTTGAAGGAGACTGAGGCATCATTGTCCTATGTACAATGTTTCTTATATCTTGTGTCTTCTTCAATAAATGTCTCTATTTTTCATAGTATATGGCTAAATACCTTCTGGACAGACATTTGGACAGTGATTTCCCAAGAAAAGTAAAAGTATGTCCATATGACAAAGTAGATTAATGAATAACATCATTGTCCAGAAAGTCAAACTGAATGTTTTACATGTACCTGAGCTCATACATGTTTGCTATCTCTTAATCTCCATGTCTCAGTAACCCTTAGAAAGAAATTATGGCACACATCATGCTCCTTGGTGACTGTTAATTTACATTTTTAAAAATCATTCATTTGAGGATGAAAAGTTTATTATGGGTGATGAACCGTTTGGGAGGATATCAGTCATCTTGGATCACATAGAAACAAAACATTTGCTCTTCCCAGAGCTGTGAAGCAAAGCTACATCTGAATACATTTCAGAGAATAATTCGTGTATTTCCCCCATAACTTCATGATTTAAAAGAAGACAGGTTGCAAAGCATCAAAATATAGAAAGAAAAATGCATCCTCTCTAAATCTTGTCATATAAGATTTCTATGGAAACAGTCTGGGATAAATACAAGAAGCTTCCAAATTTACATCCAACCTGATTAAGGTCACATGAGAATAACTTAAATGTATTTAAGAAAGAAAAAAATCCCAAAGATCTAAGTGATAAGATTCATTTATCAAATTGTACATTCCTGTTTGAATGTTTTAGAAAATGGGGAGATCAAAGGTGGCAGCAGAATAGGGAGAAGCTATATTCACCTCCTCCCAGGACAAACTGAAATTACAACAAAATTATAGAACAATCATCCTGAGTAACTCATTGAAGACTAGCTGAAGAGAAGTCTTACAATCAAGGATTTACAAAAAAGTGATGTTGAAACTGATAAGAAGGGCAGAGATGCAAAAAGAGCTGGCCCTGCTCCCACAGGTGGTAGCTGAGGTTCCATAGAGATTATGTCAGCTGTGGGGTGGGGGGGAGGGGTTCCTCCTGAGAAGCATGGGGTCTAAACACCAAGCCTGGCTCCCTAGCTCAGAACACCAGAACCAGGAAGAGGCACCCGTCTGGCTGTGAAAAGCAGTGGGGTTTTTGTCTGCCCAGGAGAGACAGAAGTCCACTAGAGACATAGGTACCCTGTTAAAGAGTCAACACATAAAGTTTCATTTATATCCATTCACCCTAGACTCTGGCAGAGGGAGGAGCAGACTAGAGTTGAGGGAGGAGAATCTGTAGTTTGAGGTTCTGGGGAGAGAGCTGAAGGGACAGCCATCAGGATCTTCGCACTGAGTCATTCTTTCATACTTTTCTTTCTTGTCTTTCAGACACCTTTCTTGGGTGGAGCACTCCCCTCCATGCGGCATCAGCCTGGGGGAAAAGAATAGCCCCACCCTCTGGATTCCCTCTCACCCCACCCTGCAGAGCTTAAGCCCTGCTGAGGAATCGGCTACCTTGGCCAATGGGTAGAGTTCTAGGCAGACTCAGAGGGGATCTATGAATAAGTTGTGTAGCTTTGGGGCTGGGGCCATTGCCCCCACTTTCCTATAAACTTGGCTGGTACTTCCCCATCATGAGAGATCTGCTAGAATCACCCTCCAGGCTTTAGGCAACCCCACCCTCCTGGCAGAATCTGAGACAGACGGAGCTGTGTGCTTCTAGAACAGGGACAATTTTTCCCATGCACACCCAATTGGAGCAGAGCCCTCAACTCACATGGCCAAATCTTGATCTGATTGAGCCTGATAAACTTGGCTGGCCTCACCCTGATGACTCCCTGAGACCTCACATCCAACACGAAGGTGTGCGAGCTACTAGTGGGTGGCAGCTAGATTTGGTATACCTGGAGACTTGTGCAGGATGGCCTCAGATCCAGCACTGACACCGTTTGAACCTGTACTGATCTGGTGAACACCACTTGCACCTACCTAGTGACTCACTAAGAACCTACCTCATGCAACTCAAGTACTGCCAGAGGCTCTTTCAGTGACAGAATCTAACAGGCAGCCAGTAGGCAGAGGCATGTGGAAGTGAATCTCAGGGTGCCTTGGGACTTTTGCCGATGTGCCCCCAGGTCTTGTGCTGGTAAAAGCCAGCTTTGGTGCATAGCTCAGTCCTTCCCATGTGCACCCAAGCCCAGCAGAGAGAGCCATAAACTGTGGATTGCTTATAGCTCCAAACAGGTTACTGAGGGTCAGTCACAACAACATCTAATATTGGTCTGCGCCAGAGCCTCTCCCAAGAGACCTCAGACCAACACGCCCAGTGACCAGCTCAAGACAACAACAGAGAAGGATCCAATAAATGTTAGAAGTGGCACGTTCAAAGGGAGATCTCAGCAGGCATCAAACCCTGATGAAGCAAATTCCAATTCACACGGTCAGCACTGTACACCAGCTCACATGCCATGGTCAGGGTTGAGCATCATGGTCAGCCAGTCTGAGGGTCAACAGGTTGCCCAGGGCTGATCACAAGCAGCATCTAACATTGGCCTGCCCAAGAGCCCCTCCAAGAGGCCCAGAACCAACACACCCACTGGTGAGCTCAAACATAAGAGCAGAATCCAATTAACTTTGCTAGCAGCATATCTAATGGGAGATCTTAGCAGGTGCCAGACCCTGCTAAGGTGAATTCTGTTCCATGTGGTCAGCACCTACATAACAGTTTGTACACTGTGGTCAGAGCTGATCTTTACAGTTAGCCAGCCTGAGCGTTGGCCCCATGCATGAATGGGCTAATAGCAATCAAGATTCAACTATAATAGGAAAGCCCACATAACCAACACAAGGGGCATCCTTGTAGCACCCAGCCAGGTGATGAAGAGGACTGTGCCACTGGATCCCACAGGACACCTACTACATAAGGCTACCCTACAAAGACTGGGAGTCATAGGACATCAACCTGATACATAGATATAAACATAAAGAAGCAGCCAAAATATGGAGAGAAAGAAACATGGCCCACATGAAAAAAACAGGACAAATCTCCAGAAAAATAAAATGGAAGCAAGCAATTTATCAGATATAGAGTTCAAATTAATGGTTATAAGAATCTCAACAGCATAAAAATCACATGTAAACCATAAAAAAAGACAACTCAGAAATGAATAATGCAATGCCTGAAATAAAGAATACACTAGAAGAAACAAACAGTAGGTTGGATGAAGCAGAGGATCAAATCAGGAATTTGGAAGACAAGGTAGAAAAACAAATCCAATCAAAACAGAAAAAGAAAAAAGAATTTAAAAAATGACAATAGTTTAAGGGGTTTTGGGGACAACATGAAGTACAACAGTCACACAGTAAGGGTACCAGAATGAGAAGAGACACAACAAGGGATCAAGAACATACTTAAACAAATAATGATGAAAAACTTCCCTAAATTTGTGAAGGAAAAAGATACACAAGTCCAAGAAGCACAGAGTCCCAAACAAAAATAGGGCCAAAGAGGCCAACACCAAGACACACCATAATTAAAATGACAAAGCTTAGAGACAAAGAATCTTAAAAGCCACAAGAAAAAGACAGTTAGTTACCTACAAGAGAGCTCCCATCAAACTGCCAGTTGATTTCTCAATAGAAGCATTTCAAGCCAGAAGGGATTGGCATGCAATATTCAAAGTGATGAAAAGCAAGGATCTACAACCAAAACAACATTACACAGCAAGGCTATCATTTAAAATTGAAGAGAGTGCCCTGACCAAGCAGCTCAACTGAGCATCTTCCCAATATGCGAAAGTTGCGAGTTTGATACCAAGTCAGGGCATATACAAGAATCAACTAATGAATGCATAAGTAAATGGAACAACAAATCAATATTTCTCTCTCTCTCTCTCTTTGCCTTCTCTCCCTTTGTAAAATAAATAAATAGAAATAAAATAGAAAGACACATAAAAAGCTTCCCAGAAAAAAAAAAAGGCTTTTTACCACAAAACCAGTATTAAAAAGAAGAAATAAAATAGAAGAACATAGTTGAAAGAATAAAATAGCAATAAATATGTACCTATCAAATATCACTTAAATGTAAAGGGCTTAAATGCTCAAATAGAAAGACATAGGGTAGCTGAATGGATAAGAAAACAAGGTTCATACATACGCTGTCTACAAGAGCCCAACCCCAGAAAATAAAATACACAAAGACTAAAAGTAATCGGATGGAAAACATATTTCATGCAAAGGGAAAGGAAAAAGAGCTGGGGCCGCAATGCTTATGTCTGACAAAATAGACTTTAAAACAAAGGCTATAGTAAGAGACAAAGAAGTTCATAACGATGAAAGAGGATCCAACAAATGTATAACTCTGGTAAAACATTTATGCACTCAAAATAAGAGTACCTAAATATGTAAAGCATATCTTGATGGACATAAAGCGAGTAACAGAGGATAATACAGTCATAGTATAGGATTTTAACACCACATTGACATCAATGGATAGATCTTCCAGACTGAAAATCAGTAAGAAAACACTGACCTTAAATGACACACTAGATCAGACGACTTTAATTGATATCTTCAGAGCATTTCACCTCAAAGCAGCAGAATATATACTCTGTTCAAGTGCACATGAAATATTTTCAAGAATAGACCACATGTTAGGACACAAATCATGTCTCAATAAATTTAAGAAGATTGAAATGATATCAAGTATCTTCTCTGACCAAAATGGTATGAAAATAGAAATCAATCACAAGAAAAGAAAACTGAAAAACACACAAAGATATGGAGGGTAAACAACATGTTACTAAATGATGAATGGGTTAACAAGATCAAGGAAGAAATCAAAAGATACCTTGAAACAAATGAAAATGAGAACACAACAACCCCAATTCTATGGGACACAGCAAAAGCAATCCTACAAGGGAAATTTATAGCAAAGTCAAGAAACAAGAAAAATCTCAAATAAACAATCCAGCTGTACACTCAAAGGAATTAGAAAAAGAACAATGGACAAAGAAAATAATAAACATCATAGCAGAAATAAATGTAATAGAGTCTAAAAAACAATATAAAAAATCTGTGAAATGAAGAGCTGGTTCATTGAAAATATAAACTAGATTGGCAAACCTTGAACCAGACTCATCAAGAAAAAAAAAAGAGGGCTCAAATAAATAAAGTCAGAAATGAAAGAGCAGATGTAACAACTGACACTAAAAAAATACAAAGGATTATAAGAAAGTTTTACAAACAACTATATGCCAACAAATTAGACAACTTGGAATAAATAGATGAATTCCTAGAAACATAAAATCTTCCAAAAGTGGATCAGGAAGAATCAGAAAATCTGAATAGACTGATTATAACTAATTGAGTTGAAGCAGTAATCAACAAACAAACAAACAAAAGTGCCATACTAGATGGCTTCACAGGAGAATTTTACCAAACATTTAAAGAATTAACCCCCTATCTTTGTGAAGTTATTCAAAAAAATTCAAAAGGAGGGATGATTCCCAAGCTCATTTTATGAGATCAGCATTATCTTAATTCCAAAACCAGATAAAGACAATAAAGGCCAAGATCCCTGATGAACACAAATGCTAAAATCCTCAACAAAAGTTTAGCAAACCAAATCCAGCAACATTAAAAATGTCCCACTCCATGATCAAGTTAGATTTATTCCTGGGATGCAAGGTTGGTACAATATTCACAAATCAATAAATGTGATATACCCCATCTACAAAATGAAGGATAAAAACCACATGATAATACCAATAGATACAGATAAAGCATTGGATAAAATGCTTCACCCATTTATGATAAAAACTCTCAGCAAAAAGGGAATAGAGGAAACATACCTGAATATATTAAAGGCCATATATGACAAACCCACAACCAACATTACTCAATGGACAAAAACTACACATTTCCCTTAAGATTGAGAACAAGACAGGGATGTCTGCTTTCACTCCTCTTATTCAACATGGTACTGGAAGACCTAGCCACAGCAATCATACAAGAAGAAATGAAAGGCATCTAAATTGGAAAGGAGGAAGTAAAAATAGTCATTAATTGCAGATGACATGTTACTGTATGTGCAGAATCCTAGAGATTCCACCAAGAAACTAATAGAACTGATCAATGAATTCAGTAAAGTAGCAGTATACAAAATAAATATCCAGAAATCAGTTGTATTTTTATACACCAATAATGAATATCTGAAAGGGAAATAAGAAAAAAAGTTCCACTAACAATAGCTTCTAAAAGAATGAAAATCTAGGAATAAATTTAAACAAAAATGTTAAACACCTATACCTGGAAAATTATAAAGTACCAAAGAAAGAAAGGGAAGAAGATACAAATAAGTGGAAGCATATACTGTGTTCATGAATAGGAAAAATTAACATCATTAAAATTTCCATCCTACCCAAAGAAATCTACAGATTCAACACAATTCTTATCAAAATACCGAAGGTGTATTTTACAGAACTAGAACAAATATTCAAAAAATCTATATGGAACCAAAAAAAGACCCTCCATAGCCACAGCAATCTTGAGAAAGAAGAAAGTTGGAGAAATCATGCTAGCTAATATCAAACTATACTACAAAGTGACAGAAATCAAAACAGTATGGTAGTGGCATAAAAACAGATACATAGATCAATGGAACAGAACAGAGAGCTCAGAAATAAACCTATGCCTTTATATTGGTAAATATTGACAAAGGAGGCAAAGTATACAATAGAATAAAGATAATGTACTTAATAATTAGTGTTGGGAAAATTGGACAGATACATGCAAGAAAATGAAACTGGGCCACCTTTTAACACCATACACAAAAATAAACTCAAAATGGATTAAAGACCTAAATGTTAGACTTTAAACCATAAAAGTCCTGGAAGAAAACATAGCAGTAAAATCTTGGACATTTCTCATAGCAATTTTTCTGATATATCTCCTCAGGCAAAGGAAACAAAAGAAAAAAATAAACAAATGGGACTACATCAAACTAAAAAAATTTTGCATAGCAAAGGAAACCATCAACAAAATGAAAAGACAACCCACAGAATGGGAGAACATATATGCCAATGATATATCTTATATGGGGTTTATATCCAAAGTTTATAAAGAATTTATAAAACTCAAACCAAAAATAAACAAACAACCCAATTTAAAATGGTCAAAGGACCTAAATAGACACTTCTCAAGGTGAACATAGAGATGGCCAATAGATATATTAACAAATTCTCAACATCACTAATCATCAGAGAAATGCACATTAAAACCACAGTAAAATATCACCTCACATCTGGCAGAATGGCTATCATCAATAAATCAATAATCAACAAGTGTTGGCAAGGAAGTGGAAAAAAGGGAACCCTCGTACACCGTTGGCGGGAATACAGATTGGCACCAACACTGTGGAAAGCAATATGGAGTTACCTCAAACAATTAAATGTGGAACTGCCTTATGATCCAGCAATCCCACTTCTTGGAATATATCCTAAGATTCCTGAAATATCAATTTGAAAGAATATATGCATCCTTATGTTCATACCAGCATTATTTACAATAGCCAGGAAGCAACCCAAGTGCCCATCAGTAGATGAGTAGATAAAAAAAACTGTGGTACATTTTATAATGGAATACTACTTGGCCCTAAAACAGAAGGAAATCTTACCCCTTGTGACAGCATAGACAGACCTGGAGAGCATATGCTAAGTGAAATAAGCCAGTGAAAGAAAGACAAGTACCATATGATTTCAATGAATAACACGAACTAAAAAGCAAAATAGAGACAGATTCATACAGAGCAGGCTGACGGCTGTCGGTGGCAGCGGGGAGCAGTTGGTGGGCTGGGGAGTGGGGTCGAGGGATTGAGCAAAGAGAAAAAAAGAAAGAAAACACTCACGTATGTGGACAACAGTGTAGTGATTTTGGAAGGTGGGGAGGGTTAGGTGGAGGAGGATAAAGGGGAGATAAATGGTGATGGGAGGACACTTGACTTGGGGTGGTGATACACAATACAGTGTACAGATGATGTGTTGTTGAGTTGTGCATCTGAAACCTCCATAATTTTATTAACCAGAGTCACCCCAATAAACTCAATAAAATTTTAAAAAGTAATATTAGAGCTTTTTCTTTTCATATATAATCAATAAGTTTTCCCTGAAGCCATTAGGGAGAATTAGGGTCCTATGAAAAGCTATCTAAGTTAAATTCTGGCAAATGTAAACAATTGCTCTAAATTTTTTTAGCAATGCTATTATTGAAGAAATGCTGGTTTGTGATGTTTTCCCAAGTCAATCCTCACTGCGAAAATTAAGTAAACTCTACTCTGGGGTGGCACTGTCCAAAGCAGCAGCACTAGCCACATCTGTCTATTTAAATTTCAGCCACATAAGCCTCATTTCAAGTGCTCAATACCCAAATATGGCCACTGGCTACCAAATTAGTGCAGATCCAGAGCATTTCTGTCATCACAGAAAGTTCAATTGTATAGCTCTATACAAGGACAAACGTCCAAAAAAAAAAAAAAATGGAGAGAGAAATGGAGAGAATGAATTATCTTCCTTACCTCTACTATAAGTTTACAAGTGCATGTAAACTATGAAATATGATTTTGGACTGCAAAGGCCATAAATCTTTTAGGAGCCACAAGGTGTGGGAGAGGTAGCCTGTTAGCAAGAGGTTATGACCCTGTTACAGGAAATGGGAGGTGCTGCCATATTCTGAAAACAAACTGGTCTTCAGTACATCATTTTAATTTAATGTAAAAATCCCTTTCATTGCTCTGCATTTTGTAAATACTTTATTATAGAAATAATTTCCAAGATACATCACTGTCTTCCTCTATAATTTCCATCCATCTGTAATTTTACTATTATCAGCAACACTAAGTATTCTAGTATAGCCCAATGTATCCTGAATACTAGCAGAGTAAGCAAACTGGTTTCAGAAATAAAATATTCAAGTCTGCTCAAGTGACCAATAGAACTTGCAATCAACCCTTGATTTTTCAAAATTTAAAAGTTAGAATTTATAAAATGTAGAATTTCACTCATTCATAAAATTGATTAGTTTCCTCTAAGTGTACAGTATTTTATACCAATTGGCAGTACATCTTTAGTCACAGTTAGACATGAAAAATGTCAGATTTGGTCAAAACCAAAAACAAAGTACAAAATTGTATCTATTTTTGCACCTGTTTCAAGCAAAAGAAGTAAAAGAAAAAATGTAAATAATCATAATATTCATGTACAGTGTCTGGAATATGTCCCTTTCTAGAATGTATATACAGAACTGGGACAATTGCCCATATACTTTAGTCTCCAAAAGAATCCATTTCAGTTCAAACCATCTCTTTCTTTAAACTTGCAAATTATTATTTTTTCCCACTAGGTATCCTCTTATTTTTATTCTCAGTTCCTACTCAAGTTAAATTTGTTCAGGTTTCTTTTCCCATCAGTGATGGATATCCTTAAAATATTAAGGTGCCCTAGGTGTACATATCAGGAGGTTACCCTGGTACGCTGGTGACAAGCCTTGACCGTGTGCGTTGTACCCTGGTGAGGCTCTTGTACTTCTCCCCTGGTAAGCGTGTGGTAAGTTCTCACAGGACTCACAAATCTGGCGGTCAAAGAAAAGACAACAAACCAGAGAACCTGCATTTGTCACCAGGGACTCAATGACCTTTCACTGCCAGGCACTTCTCACCGAAGTACCCAGCAAAGCTCTCGGGCTCCCGAGCTTGTGCAGTAGCCATCAGCGACAGGAACTGCTCCAGAAACAGAAGACAGCTCACATTCATACTTAACCCAGACTTCCTAATAGTATCACATCATAAAACCATAGCGCATCTGGCACACATTTAAGGCCAAGCTGGCAGTATTTGATATCAAAAAGAAACCAAAGACTGAATTAGCATCCCACATGGTTGTTATTGCAAGTCATAGAGGTATTGCAGAGGCATATGGAGAAAAGCCCACAAGACGCCCACGAACCTTTCCTTAAATGAAAGCTGGGCTGTCTAGGGCCAATGAACTCTGGAAAAAAACAAGCCAGCAAGCAAATAAAATGCACAAAACCAACAACAAACCCCCGACTTTGTTGCCTTAACATTTGCTTGCCCTGGGGAAGATCTTGTTACCTGGATCTTTTTTTTTCCTTTCTGTTGCTTCTGTGGAACAAATATCTGAGCCATCTTTCAGATGGGAACCTAAATTAGGAATGGGCTCTAACCCCTTCCTTAACCTGTAATTCAAGTCACCCTTACCTCCAGCTTCTAGACTGAGCTCAGTCTCATCTCTACAAGCCTGAAACTTCAACAGAAAAACCCTGTTGGAGAAAACATAGCTGCATTCAGATTACAAATTCATCATTTATAGGTGGGATTCACTCCTACTCCAGAGCATCACCTTCCAGAAAATGGAAATGTAATGATTGTAAAATTGTTTTGGAGCATGAATGAGGACAGAGCTGGAACACAGGTGCAAAGAGTTTTGAGGAATGCTTAATTAATGCAGACTGTGACTTAGCTATGATAACACAGCTACCTAAAGGTACTGGAGATAGTTATGATTTTTCTAAAATTAATTCTGGTGGCATAGTTTTATCCTAAGATGGAATATTATAATCACAACTGTCCAGGAAAAGCAGGGACAAATGTGCTTCTTTCAAAAAAAAAAGAAAACCAAGGCAATGTTAGAAATACTAGAAGAAAATAGAGATGAATTTTTAATAGTTTTGGAGCAGGAAAGGTCTTTCTAAGCCAGACAAAGAATATAAAAGCCATAAAGAAAAAAGATTTTATCAAACAGACAAAAATTGTTTAAAAAATTAAGATAATTTTTATTAAAGTAAAAAATCAAAATAAAACTGCTAAAAGAAATACATCCTATATGTAAGCTATGAAATAGTCTCAAAATTACTTTTACCATGTTAACATTTTCCTCGTGCTCCTCATTCCATAACTGAAAAACATGTGACAAAAGCTAATATCTTGAACTTATACAATACACCCACAAATCAATGAAAAAAATCTTTAAAAGATTTAAAAAATGTGACTTTTGTAGAAAAAGAAATAAAACTATAAGAAGATGCTCAAAACCACTTATTTTTTAAAAAAGTAAATCTAAAAGATGCAATAACTAAAATTTTTTACCCATAAAATTAGCAAAAATTAAAATTCCTGAGTTACAACAGCTTTGAGGCAGTGCCCCATAATGCTGGGGTCCATGTAAATGGTATATAACCTTTTGTAGGAAAATGACAAAATTGAGATGAAAAATGTACATTCTCTTCAATATCAAAATTCTCCTATTAAGAATGCATCAAGCAGATAAATTTACAAAAGTATCCCAAGAAATATATATAACATATCATATATCATATATATTCATTTTAGCATTGTATATAATAAAAAAAAAATTAGGAAAACTGAATGTCCAGTGACTAGGATTGACTAGATACATTTCTATATATCTGTTGTACAAGGAACAACTGTGTAACATAAAAATATCAGATCACTGTGTTGTATACCTGAAACTAACATTGTATGTCAAATATAATTCGATTGAAATAGAGACCACTATATTGCTGGTCCAAAGAATGAGCTACACCTATACCCTGAGATATTAGGTTAAACCAACAAAAAAAGCAATTTCAACCATAAAGTAGAAAAGATGTCCTAGATATATTATTAAAAGAGGGAAAAAGTAAGTTACATTTTATACAGAAAAGTGGAAATTATTATATAGAATGAAGAATCATTTGTATTTTTAAAAAGCATACATATAGTTGTGTGTATATCCTCTTCTCCCAGATATATACAAGAAATAGTTAATAATGAAAATAAGGTTAGGAGGTGCAGCGAGTGGACATAATTGCCATATTTTTTATCTTGTATCAATACATTTCTGTAGAGCTTGATTTAAAAAAAAACAGTTGGATATAATACTTTCACTAAAAAAACGTAAAAAACAAAAATAAAATTCCCCTGGCAACCTTGCTGAAATGCTATTCAGTGAGAAAGAATTAAACCAGCCCTCAGCTTGAAAGAGCTGTCTTCTGGTGAATGGCAGGGCCACAAAAGAAGCCCATTACCATCTCCTTCAAACCCAATGAAAGGGGTAAATTTGGTCCTTGAGCATAAACAGTAATTATCCATGCATTTCCCTTGCAACTTCTTTATAAAGATTTCAAGAGAATGAATTACAGTGGATTGAGTTTCACGTAGCAGAGTTTGCCCAATGCAGGTGAGATTCTGAGCCATCTTTGATCCAGGTAGCCTAGGTATCCAAAAACAGCAACTGCCAGAATACATATCTCATGAGTTCATAAACCTGCAAAAATAAGGAATTTACCAAGAGAGATAAGATTTCTAGGTGGTAAAGTTTCCTTTCGTATTCACGTGTGATTCAGAAGAAGAATCCCTTGTCTGATAAAAGAGAGGAAACAAAATACATATGTAGGTCTTCTGATTTTTAAACTTTAAGACAATATTCTCCTCCTCCTTTTCATTAAATTTTCCCAATAGCATTTGTTCTTACATATTTAAACAGAAATATTTGAGAATCCAAAAATTCTTAAAACTATATTACTTAAGTAAAAACTGGTAAACTTCTACTATAAAAAGAAATTTATGGACACACATAGATTAACATTCTAACAGAAATCAGAGGTGAAAATTGGCAAAACCTAATGCAACAGATTCACAGAACGTTTGTGTTTTTCTTTAAACACTAAGCTACAGTATTATTTTTAAAGGTGGTGTCAATAATACTTACTTTGCAGGGTTATTTTGAAAGTTAGAGATATATCATGCTCCCAGTAGAGCGCCTGCCACATTACACTTCTCAGTAAATGGGAGCTAAGGAAATATATACTGAAAGTAGTTTGCTTTCTGTTAAATTCAAACAGCTTATTACAAAATTATAATGGAAGATAATGGTTTGGGGAAAATGAACCAATACCAATTTAATAAAATAAGGTTGAATGATTCTGTATATAGGGAGACACTTGGCTAATAAATGTGGGTGTCATTTTTAGGATTCCTGACTAACCAGTGATCTGATATATTTTAATTATTCTTGGGCAATACTGGAGGCTGCAAAACAAACCTTAACAACTTTGAAAAAGTGGAAAATTCCCTTAAAGGTGGAAACTAATGTAAGAGATAATTTGCCATGAACAAAATAAGGACCACTAAGAATAAAAAAAAAAAACTACAAATTGGACTTCACCTGAATTTAAAACTACTACTCATCAAAACACACCATTAAGAAAATGAAAAACGAAACCAATAATTGCAAGAAAATATTCACAATGCATTACTTGAATCTTGCATTAGTTTTCTATTGACACTTTAAAAGGTTAGCACAAACTTACTTACTTAAAGCAACTCAAATTTATTATCTCACAGCTCTGTAGGTAGCAAGTCCAGGTGGACTTTCTGGTTCCTCTGCTCCGGGCCTCACAAGGCCAAAATCAAGGCGTCAGCCATCGTGGGCTCTTACTAGAGGCTCTTGGGGAAAATCCACTTCGAAACTCATTCAGGTTGTTGGCAGCATTCAGTTCCTTGAGACTTTTAAACTGAAGCCCTCATTTCCTTGCTGGCTGTCAGCCAGGGGCCTCTTTTAGCTCCTTAAGGCTGCCTATATTCTTTGTCACATTGTCCCCTCTATCTTTAAGCCAGCAGTGGTGTATCAAATCTTCTCATGCTTCAAATCTCTCTGACTTTTCCTTCTGCCGTGAGCCAGAGAAAGTTCTCCACTTCTAAGGGCTCATGCGACAACACTGAGTCCACCTAGATACTGTAAAGTAATCTGCCTATTTTCAGGTCCCTAACCTTAACTCTGTCTGCAAAGTCTCTTTCACCATGTGATGTTACTTGCATTGATTCCAGGGCCTAGGGCATGGACATCACTGGGGGACCATTCTGCCTACCATGGACTTATATCCAGAATATATAAAAATTTCATGCTACTTAATAATAAAGCAAACAACCTAGGTTTTTTTTTAATGGGGCAAAAGACTTAGATGTTTTTGATACAACACTTAAATAAGCACATGGAAACATCATCAAAATCTTTCATCATCAGTGAAATGCAAATTAAAATCAACTGAGATACTACTTCAAATCACACTTCACACCCACTATAACGGCTAAAGCAAGGTTGGTGAGCATATAAACAACTGAAACTCTCATATTTCTGGTAAGAAAGTAAAATAATGCAATACAATTACTTTGAAAAACTTTATCAATTTCTTGTAATGTCAAACTTAACTTGCCATATTATTTAGCAACTCTTCTTCTAGGTATTTACCCAGAAGAAATGAAAGTGTACGTCTACAAAAAGATTTGTACTTACATGTTCATAGAGACTTTATTCATAGTAACCAAGACTAGAAAACAATCCAAGTGTGGGTCAAAAATGAGCAAATAAATGGACTATGATAAGTCCACGCCAGTCTACTTAGCCATAAAAACAAATGAACTGGCAACCACCAAAATGTTTGTGTGTCTGAGTGTGTATCTGTTTTGTTTGTTCATTTACTTTATTTTTTAGATTCCCTACGTAAATGAAGTCTTATAGCATTTATCTTTCTCTGTGTGCCCTATTTCACTTAGCAAAATACCTTTGGGTCCATCCATGTTGTCACAAATGACAAGATTTCATTCTTTTTTATGGTGAGTAATATTCCAGTGTTTGTGTGCATGTGTCTCACAACTTTTTTATCCATCTATCTATTGATGGACACAGATTGCTTCCATATCTTGGCTATTGTACATAATGATGAAATGAACATAGGGGTACATATGTCTTTCCAAATTAGTGTTTTGGGTTTCTTCCTGATGAATACCCAGAAGTAGAATTGCTGGGTCCTTCTTTGTCTCTTGTTACAGCTTTTGTTTTTAAGTTTATTTTGTCTGTTTTATATCTGGGAGATATATATAATATATAAATATATGTATATTATATATATATTATATATATGTGTGTGTGTGTATATATATATATATAATGGCTACCCCAGATTTTTTTTATCCATTTGCATGAAATATCTTTTTTCATCCCTTTACTTTCAGTCTGTGTGTGCCTTTTGATCTGAAGTGGACAGGGGAAAAGGTGGTAGGGGAATGGGTGAAAAAGAGGAAGGGATTAAGGTGTGCAAATTGCCGGTTATAAAAACAGTTACAGAGATGTAAAGTGCAGTGTAGGGAATATAGTCGATAATATTGTAATAACTATGTATGGTGTCCAATGTGTACTAGACTTATCAGGATGGTCACCTCATAAGTTATATAAATGTATAATCACTATATTGTATACTCAAAACTAATATAATATTTAATGATCAACTGTAATTGAAAAATAAAAAAATATTTTTAAAAATGACAATAACTCAAAAATGTTCTATTTGTTTTTAATCAATGTCAGTTACAAATTGAAGTATTAGATTAAATTGTTACTGATCTTAAAAAGAATGAACTGTTGATACATGCAACAGTATCAGTGAATCCCAAAAAGCACTAAGCTTAGTGAAAGGAGACAAACTGATACTATATTATTTCATTTATATGAAGTTCAAGCACAGCAGGAAGCTAATCTTTACTAGAAATCAGATCAGCGTTTACTCTGAGGTGGGGTTTTGGAGTTGAGTGGAAAGATCACAAGAGAACTCTCTGATAATGCAAATGCGCTAATCCTAACTGGGACAATGGTTACATGTGGGTTCATATTTGTCAAAGTGCATTAAACAGTGCAGTTAATATCTATGCATTTTACTCTAGTTAAAGTATACCTCAAAAAAGTCCATTTAAAGAAAGAGAATAACAGAGAAGCAATAGCCGAGTTAGAGGGTAAGGTTAATATCAAGTTTGTTAATTGCTGAAAATTTTGTTATCTATAATAATCTTTTGTTGGCTTCATTTGTCAGCTTCTGAGAGAAGAGTATAAAATATCTCTTTATGATTGTGAATTTGCCCAATATTTTTCCTGTGGTTTCTGGGGATGTTTCTCCATCTCTTAGTTTTTCAACCTATTTTGTTGTTTTGCTTCAAGCGTGTCTCTCATAAGATATATTACTTAAGATATATTACTTGGTTATTTTTTATTTTTGTTATATACTTGTTCTAAATATTCAAGCTAATAATTTTTGTAGCAAGTTTAATCTACTTGGACTTATTCTGGAGCTTTAGTTCCTTCATCTGTCAAAAAGGATTATATAACCTACCTCTAAGTTATGGGAGGATATTAGATAATTGTTAACACACAACACAATAACCTTTATTCCATTATTTATTAAGCTAATTTTATCATGTTTCTTTAAGTGTCAGTCAGACCCTGGGTATATAAGACTAACAAGACAGCTAAAGTTCTGTTTCCAGGAGTGAAGGTAATCTGAAGATGAGAAGTTCAAAGTTAATTAGGTTTCTTGTTCTTACTGTTATTGGCTTACAGGGTGACCTGGGCAGTATCTTTCCAGTTGGAGGAAGCTCCAAAAAGAACCTAAAACTTTTCTAATTGCATGTAGCTTCAACTGAGCTGAGCTGTGCCATGGCCAGCAATTACCTACAAACCAAGAGAACTGCATTTCCATGCAGTGGGTTGAGACAAGAAGCACACAGCTGGGTCCCATATTAGTTACCTTTCCCATATTAGCATGCTACCAATGAGTAACTTTAATTCATCATGAGATTAAAGTCTGAAATAGAATGATATTTTAAAGATAATTGTCTTCAATCCTCACCTTTTACAGATAAAGTGACTGAGATTCAGAGAGCCAAAGCAATGTGCCCACAGTCATGCAGCAAAAACCCAGGATCCTTCCATAGCCTTTGTTGACTCATTGGCAAACAGAAGAAACAACATAAGATTTCCACAAGACTACCATTTAAGTAGTTTATGCCAACCCCATAAAGATAAAACTTCTTACTACTTATAAATTGGTCAACACTCATCTGATAGCAATGGATGTGAATGAATAAACACAATCCTGTTACACAAGGCACATTACATTCCTGAAAAGGGGACCTGAGAGGGCAAGCCTGTAAGTCATAATTTATTTTCCATCAAAATACTACTGTTGTAAGGGATCTGTTGACAAAGGCCAGATACCAAAAGCCTTATATAGGGTACTTTCATGTTCTAAGTAAAAACCATTCTAAGATGCATCTCAATGGATTAAGTGAGGCAATTCTGGTTTCAAGTATATGAAATTGTACATCATATAATTATAAATGCTGTATATAAAGGTAATTTTATTTCATTTTTTAAAATTTGTATTTACACTTTCCTTTACATTATATCGCTCTAATTTTACTAAAATAAATTAGAAAATAAAAAAGCATCCTTCATCAAATGGATCATATTCAAAGTGGAGTTTCTGGGGAGATTTCACAGCAGATTTCTTTAGGAAAAAACCTGGTCCTCTTCCATGAGTTTGAAGGCCTTGATCAAGGAATGTCTTTTTTGCTATTCCCTTCTATCTGGTTGTACATAATTTGTGGTTAGTCATATTGAAAGCCCTTATGCTTTCTGAAATGACCATTTCATTGGCACCACAATGTTTTTTCCTTCTTTTAATAGTTTCACCTTAGAAATAAATTCTGATGTTTTGTAAGATGCGCCTGACTCTAAAATGTACTCTCTGCAAAGAACTTATCTTTTGATAACCCATTTTATTACTTCCTGATATTAAAAAGTGCCAAAGTTTCATTTATTTGATGATCCAGTTCCAAGAAACATAATTGCACTTTATGGTGCATCACTAAATGCAACTTTTTGTCTTCTTTTTTATAACCGAGAATATGTGTACATACATGCATGTGTTCTTAAGACTCAGTAGGCATGACTTCCACATGAAGATGCCAGCTAAAGGATTACCAAGCACACAGTGATTGCTTGATCAATCAAGCCTGTTAATTGATCAATGTCAATGCTTAAGGTGACAGGTAATGGCATTTACTAAGAATTATGTGTATTTCTTTTTTTTACTTGTTTTTTAAATATTTTTTTTAATTTTTTGTTGTTCAAATACATTTGTCTCCATTTTCCCGCCACCACTTTCTCCTGCCCCACCTACCCTACCTACCCCCACCTCCTGCCTTCAATCCTTCCCCACTTTGGCTTTGTCCATGGGTCCTTTATATATGTTCCTTGACTTGACCCTTCCCCTTCTTTTATTTATTTATTCTTTAAAAATAAGTTAGAATTTCTAATATTGTCTCTCCCAATTGAAATTTAATATAGGACATAAAACATATTTAATAGTCCTATGAATTTCTAATAACTTATTTACTCGATCAAATAATTGTATGTGTTTCTGAGACATAAAGAAAGGTGTAAATGTTTTAGAATGTATTGAAATGGTTGCAAGTTGGAAAATAATCTAGAGAAGGCATGGAAGAAATGCTTAGGAAAAATTAAAATCACATGGATTGTGAAACAAAAATTAACCACCTATTATGATTAAAAAAACTTTTGATAGAACATAACAGTTGAAACTAAAAACAAGATTGCCATAGAAATTAAACAATAAAGTACTGGAGATGCATAGTCAACAAATCATAGGGAACATGGAAGAGCATAATGTGAGGAATGTGTTACTTTTTCAAGTGTTGCCAGGCCAGACCATTCAAAACATACACTAAATGCTGTCATAATGCACGGGTATCATCAGACCTACTGCCTAAGACCCCTGAGTTTATAAACGCAGTTTATGAGAACAGGATTTCTGAAAATATGCCATTGAGAATATAATTGTAAGAATGACCCAGCAAGGCATTGCCATCAGTGGACCTCAACCCCTTAATCCAGTCATGGCTACCTGAACTTCGTTTCCTCAAAATTGCATCATTGTACACGTGAGATGTTGAATACCAAGAGGAGAAAATTATATCGCATTGTAAACAAATACATGTTAAGAGTTCACCTTTAGTAATAAAAACTAACAAATAATAATAGTGAATCATAACCAGTATTGTTTATTTATTGGCTTTTCACAATGGTTATGCTATGGAGCCACATAATAATAAGGCAAATCTTACAAGCTACTATTATTAAATTTAAATATTTAAGGGAGTGTTGTCCTTCAAATTAGCACCTTGGAATAATATAAAATATAAAATAAGTAATAGATTATTATGGGTATATAATAATTATGTGTTATATAATATTAAATATAAACATATCATTACTAATTCTAATATTATTTTTCTCCCCACTTATATCAAATCCTTTAGAGAAACTTTTTTATAATTATCAAAATGACTCTAAAATATACTTACTATGACCTTGGGAATGCATAAAATGAACTAAATATAGTAATAATAAATTACTGCTATTTTTGCCATTAGTTCCACAATATATTTTGTGCCTGTTTTATGCAAGATCCTACAGTAGGGACTTTAGAAATACTATCTTTGGTAATTATCAATACAGCCTTGCACAATAGTGATTATTATCCATATCTTACAGTTGAAAAAGCTGAGAAAAAGAAACCAACCCATCCAAACCCACGGAGTTTATAGGACATAGGACTAAAATTTTCTTATTGTTTGATACAACCATTTTAACTCATTTCAGTGATACTGCCTCTGATTCAAATAGGTTGGGCATTACCTGAACCAGCTGCAGAATAAAATGAGCCTTTTTATTGTGCAACTCTCCCTTGGCCCTCTCTTCCTTCATTTGCTCTCATGTTCACTCTTGGCAATGGGTGCCATGTGATTCTCTACCACCCATTCCACATCTCCCTTTGTGTGAATGTGGTTTCAGAGACACAGACTGAAGGTGGAGAAGATCACTCTCTCCATTGCTCTGACCACAGGATTGATCTGGGGGTGGGTGTGTAACTTAAGTCAATCTAATCATAATGACTTCAGGGAATTCCCTGAGGATTCTCAAATAGTGACTCTTACACCCCAGGCAATGCAGGGTGTGGTTGTGGTGCCACGGTAGCTCTCTTGGCACCACAACTACAAAAACAACACACAGAAGAGGGTTGAAATGAGAGACTCACTGGAAAGCAAAGCTGGAACCCTGAGCAAACCAGGCCTGAAGCTTTATAAACTTGCCCAATGTGAAAACCAATACAACTCCATATTGTTAAAGTCAGGTAGAGTTGGGCCGTTACTTAACTGTAACCAAAAGCATCCTGATAAACTCTCTTGCTCTTTTATTCAGCACATAATAACCCTCCGCATTCTTCCTTTATAAAGATGAGCTTAAACTACATTCCAGGAAAACGGCTTACTAAAGCTGTGGTCCCAGGAAAGAGGGGCTGTGCTGTACGGCAGCCTAGCATGCACCATTTCAAGCTGCAGGATGCTCTATGTCCTATAAGCAACGGACTGAAACTCAAATAGAAATTTCAGCTGTCAGGAGTCTAATGACTTCTACTGAAGAATCATGTCTTTGACTATCTTTCCAAAAAATCTTACTAAAAGTAACACTTCCTCCACCTTGCCCTACCCCCCAAACTTTCACTAACAGAAAGCAATGTCAAAGATTAAATCCAAGTCTTGGACTTTCTAATTTCTCTGAAACCTGTCGACCAAAGATTGAAAAGGAAAATGAGGTCAAAATCTAGGTCAGGATAAAGTACCGCTCCCAGGCCCATATTCTAAAACCCAAGGTTTTCCACATGGAGCGGTCAGTAGTCGAGAATTAAAAAATAAAATCAAAGAGATTTCCTTCAGACATTTTAATATGTTGGAAAGAAAGTATTGCTAGAAACCCTATTGTTCCATTCCAGGAGTATCTATGGAAACCATTTTGAGCCGCTAACTTTACAGATAGTTATTTGTGTCACCAGCTGACGGCGTTGTCCAGCCACTCCTTAATATTGTCTAGACACCTTTCCCTTGGATTTCCTTCAGAATGTTCCCTGGCATACTTGCCTTGTAAATTTCCACTCTCCCAACTTCGATTGTGGTACTTTCATTAGTTAAAAGTACAGCTTTCCCAGCAAACAGATCAGCATTGCATTTGATTCCACTTTCCTTCTTCATTTCAAACAGCCCAAGTACTATTATTATTTCATACCTCAACCTAGTTTAACTGCAACCTAGTTCATTATGGCCTCGATTAATTCATTTCATAAATATGTGTTCTTGTGCCAACATAGCAGATCTTCTGAAGCTCAATGAGTGCACAGACCCTGCTATAACATGACTGTAAGCCTCTCAAGGGCAGAGGTGGTTTTGCTAATGGGTTGCCAAAGTAGGACACTGGAGAGGTGGAGAAAGCTGCTGAAATAATTATCCCTGCAGCCTTCTGGTGAGTGATTGCGAGCTGGCTATGTCTTCTGCAATCTTTCAACTCCTGTCATTTGGCCCTTTCCGTGCAGCCCTCTCTGCACTCAGTTCTGATAACTACACTTTCCCTTCATCCCTTCAGGCCTAGAATTAATAACATAGGCCCATGGGTACTGCACAAATCCTACTTTCTCTATGCTCTGCCTGCTCCTTTGTAAATAACTCTTTCACTAAACTCTCTTCAAATTATCCCTAAGTGAGTGCATCACCTGTTTCCCTCTGGGGAAATGGAAACTGACTTTTAGGCAACATAATTACACTAAGGCAGTTCCAAATATCAGGGACTTACATTCTGAACATAGGTATTTGGGTAAAATATGAATTTTTAATGTTTAAAATGAAGCACCATGCAGTACAATGTGTTAGGGCATCTAACAGAAGGCAAAACATTAATAGTGTCCACATTCTTAATTGGTATATCTTGATGATCAGTTATGTGAATTGTATTGATCTGGGCTCTGGGAGTGATGTCCTGAAGCCAGCTTGTTTCTGGAGAGCTGATGGTACATAGCTCATCCCACTGACTTTAGTGATATGTTAGTAGCTTGAAATTGGTCATAATGGGAGTATTTACACCACAGAAATCAGCAAAGGCTACAAATCAGGGATTTTTCTTTGGGAGTGCTGATAAGCACAACACCACTGTCTGTGTGTTCCCTACAAAATGTGCAGTATTGCCTGCTCCCTCTCATACAATAGTTTGTCTTAGTTTGAGTGCTCCTAACAATTCAGTCTGAGATAAGGAGTTGGGTGCAGGTAGTTTATTTGAGAGGTGATCTCATAGGGAATAGAAATGATCCCAGAAGAACTAAATAAAGAATGAAGGAAAAGCCAGTTAAAAAATAAGTTCACTGTTTACACTATGGGCAATAGAATTCCATCTGGTGAGGACCCTCTGAGGAATGGCATGAAATGCAGCTGAAATCCAAAATCTTTTGACAGAATGTGTGTGGGGAACCAAATCAAGTCCTACACATTAGAATCTTCCTCGACCTGGGATAAAATAAGCTTGATAAATGATGAACACTCTTAGTCCTTGAATGTGGATCCACAAGAACAGGATCATTTCATTCATGATGACTCATAAATATTACAACATGTGAAAGAACCTGAAGCATAGAATGTTATGCTTCATTTCAGTACAATACCTTGCTCTCTGTCCTGAAAATATGTATGCTTGGAATTTCATAACATATCTGCTAGAGAAGAGAGGAAACCCACCTCCCAGGGCCTCAAACGAGAAAGGAAAAGTGGTAAGTGGATGTCACAGGGTCAACCATCTGCTTATTAAAGAGAGAGTCAGGTTTCCTTGCCCCTGGGAAGCTGTAACCTGGCCATGCCCACAGATCTCTCCGGTGAATTAACTTCTGTTTTTCTTTATTTAAGGGGGGGTGAAGGGAGGAGGCGGCAGGTCTCTCCTCTTTGGACATTTGAAACAAGAGGAAGAAGCCTCCCTAACAGAAAGCTAAGGATCACAAATAGTACCTGATTATAACCTATGTTACTTTAAGCAGAAATAAAAGGGACTTATGGGACAGTTAGGGGCCTGGGAACATTTTGTTTGATTTTTATGTCTTAGAATGCATGGTCTTCATCCCACTGTATTTGGAAGATTTAATTCATCATTTAGAGAATAGTCAAAAGAATGCATTCTTTCCTAATACTAAGAAGAATTTTCTAACAAAGAGGGCTCTTGCTCATCTATCATCACTAATAATTTTAAAGAAAGGCGTGCAAGAAACTTTGGAAGATAGTTTCAGGGACTGAAAACTTACGGTCCATGGCCTGGGTTTTTTCCGGGTACATGCTGAAGGAGCTGTAGGGTCTGTGTGTGTTCATTTCATTCATAAACTTTTTTTGAATATTTACTACATACCATCTATGGCCCTAATTTCTGGACATAAAAGAGTAAATAAAATAGACACATGCATGAACTTTTTTTCCATTTTTTATTTTCTTCTACAGGAGAACCAAACTGCCCCAAATTGCTCATGCTGATTCAGCATTTGTCTGTGTTCTCAGGCCCCTTCCTATGCCACTTGGACATAGAATTACCAGGTAATCTTATTTGCTGCTCACCTGTTCTCCTCTCCACCACCTCTACAAACTGGCAGAATGGCCCATTTACCCGAGGGATGACATCTCCAAAGTCTTTGTGGGTCTACAATTAAGATGGGTCTATGCAATTTGCCAGGACAAAAAATTGCGATTCAGAGCTTGTGTTAAAATCAGTAGAAAATTAAGAAAAAGGAAAAAGAAAAGTCAAGGCAAGTTTGGAAATAGCTGACAGTGCTGTGGACTGATATATTTGCCCATGTTAGTTTTTAGAGCCTGAGAAATATTCTGAACAATATTATGCAATAAAAAGACCAACAATAATAATACAAATTAGCCCCCTTGAGGGAAGCAAGCTTTGTCTGGCTTCCTTAGTGGCCGGTAATCCGGTTCCCCTTCAGACTGAGAATGCTGTTCCGAACCACAGCTCAGACAGGCTGCCTGACCCTCTCTGGTCCCTCTCCAAGAAAGGCTGGATTGCAGACGCTGGGGAGGGCCTTACTGTTTGATGCATGGATGGACTTTGCTTATAACTGCCTGGCATTGATCTCTGTCTCTGCTCAGAGGTTCCTAACATTAGATCCATACCTAGCAGGTTGGATCCCTGGTACTAAGCACTGTAAGACTGGTTCCTAATAGAGAACACTTCCTGGACTTCATTTCTATCCAAGTTCTTTGGGGGCCAGCTCTCAAGATCAGTTCAGTCCTGCTAGACTCAATCTTACCACTTGCTGAAGACTCATTCCCTTTTTATATCACATCTTATTTAAGGCACTCCCTTCCCCTTGATAAAGCTAAAGCTGCCCAGATGATGGCTGTGACTGAGCTTGAAACTCACACGTGCTACTTTCATCCCTGATGTGAAGCCTCTCAGGGGTCCTGTCACTGCTTCTAGGGGTCTAGCACAGGCCTGGGGACAGTAGTGCATCACTTCCTAATGTGATAAGTTAGAAAATTACACTAATCCTTGGCAGAGTTCCAGAGGTTTGTGTTTTGTTTTTTTGTTTTGTTTTGTTTTGTTTTGTTTTGTTTGCATTCAAATTATGGCCCTGAGACAAAGTAAATGCTTCAGAAAAACTGTGACAATGGCTATGCTTTGGGAATCGTCCCCGTTATAAAATAAGTAGGAGTAGGCTATAGTATGTGATCATTAAGTGTTTTTTAAACTTTAGCTAAATCTATTCCTGCATAACAAATCACCCTAAAATTTAGTAGCTTTAGACAATAACAATTTTTTTTTCATGAATACACAGTTTGAGATGATATAGTCAGCACTGCTCATCTCTACCCCATGCAACTCTACTAGGGGCTGGAGGAACCATTTTTGAGATGTCTGACTCCCATGGTTGGCTCAGTTTGTGCTGGATGCTGGTTGGGAGGTTAGCAAGGCCAGAGGCTAGAAGCCAACGTTCCTCTCAATGTGGCCTCCCTGTGTGGCTGCTTGGGCCTCCTCGCAGCATGAATACCTGAGATGTTCTGAAGTACACATTTTTATAACCTAGTCTTAGAATTCCAATAGTGTTTGATTTCATTTTACTTTATTCATTGAGACCATTACAATGGCCTATCCAGCTTCAGGGAGAGAGGATACAGACTTCAGATAACAAATTGTCAAATTTCAGAACATGTGGTATGGGAGATATCATTGTTGGGATTTATAGAAAACAATCTGCATAAATTTAAAATGGTTTTTGTAAAACTTGATGGGAAAAACTTTGGCCCATTAAAAGATATCAGCCACAGAGAGGTGTTTCTAGGTAAACTAATTGAGTAGTACTGCTCGAATGCTGTTGAACATTCAGAGCAGAGGTATGTGGTTTCTTCTTTTGAGATCTATTAAACTGCTATGAAAAAAAAAGAAACTTTACCTTTGCATTCTAGGGGATATGTTTGAAGACACATGAACAACAACAACTCAAAATATCTTTAAAATAAGAAAAGAAACGAAGACAATTAGAGAACAGTCAGCAATTCATAATATGCTTTAGTTCTCAAAGGAACATGAGGGAGGCGGGAAGGAAAATAGAGAAAAAAGGAAGAAAGAAAGAGAGAAGGAAGGAAGGGAAAGATGGGTGAAAGAGCAAGAGAGGAAGGAAGGAAGGAAGGAAGGAAGGAAGGAAGGAAGGAAGGAAGGAAGGAAGGAAGGAAGGAAGGAAGGGGGAGGGGAGAGAGGGAAGGAGGGAGGACGGAAGGAAGGAAGGAAGGAAGGAAGGAAGGAAGGAAGGAAGGAAGGAAGGAAGGAAGGAAGGCAAGCTAAGTTACATAGCAAGAGGGAAGGAGACAAAAGCAGCAAGAGGAGAGGGCAAGAAGTGCAATTTCTCAGCATAACAAGGTTTCCCTAAGTAGTTTTTTGAGCAGCTAATCCCAGGCACCACACCTCCAACACATTTACTTTCAGTCTGCCACCTTCCCTTCCCACAAGCCAGATTTCCTAAAACTCTCAGCAAGGAAAATTGGGCAGCCAGTAGCAGTCCTTTCCATTTTCAGGGAAGAAATCTCAGTAACATAAATCCTACTGATTTCTAAGATTTGGGAAAGTGAAAAGTAACTGAGTATTAAAATGTGATCAGGTAAGTAGATACCATATGATGCCCAATATCCATGTACTCCAGGAAGAATTCACATGATTCTTAGAATGTTTATGACTTGAAATGTTTGAGCAGAACATCATGTAACAGTAGTTACGCTGAGTGACATGGGTGGGGGGTGGGGTGGACGGTTTTAGGCAGTGAAAGATGGAGTTAAGTCCATTTTTAAAAGAATTACTCTGCAGTGTGGAGAAGTTTCCAGGTGATGTGATGGTCCAGAGACCACAAAATGAAAGAGTAACTTTCTAAATAGCAATTGGCCAGCCATGTACAATATTGAACCTCTGTGTAGATAGTAAAAATCTCATATTCACCTGTGACTTCATCCAAAGTTTCTGAGGTTAAAATCATGAAGATATTGTGTTGCTGCTCTTTATATTTTGGCAAGTAGATTGATGTGTAAATAGACTACTATGGATTTCTATTTTTGTTCCTTTTAAAGTCAAGGCAGATTTTCAATTTCCAGATGCTTATCTATACGAAGTTTTCTTATACAAATTACTAGCAAAAAGTTACATAAGTTGAGCATTCATATAATTGTACAACATGGTAAATTCAAAATTATGCATACATATTTAACTCTTAAAGATAACCACACAAATGGAAAGTCAGAGCTCATTAAATTAGAGACTGATTTAACCAAATGATTTGTGCAGCCATTACACAGGTGTTCCATTTCAGAAAGTATTAGAGCATAGCGCCGGGGGCATCAAAGCTAATTTCTAACCTAGACTAATCATGCCAGGAATAATGACCTGCCGTTACTGCCTTGTGAATCAGGCCCTATGATATTTAAAATAATTAAGATCAAAGCCTAAATAGAAGGTCATTGAATTCGCCAGTCATAAAATGTTAGTACAAAACGAAGGCTGTACTTTGCTTGACAATCCTTAACACTCGTTATAAACTGACATTAAGAGGGACATGAACATCATCTTCAAAAACATTGGTCTTGCCAAAGAAACTGCCAGCAAGCAAATGAAGCTTCTCAATTAAATGGTTATTCAAAGCAAAGGTTTTATTCAAAAGCTATTATAAGTATGAAAAGACCAGGTAACCTAAGAGATGGGCTGATGAGATCTATCAGCTTGCTGGCTGCAATCCCAATAGCTGAACTGGGATGGAGATTTGTTCCCCATTTGTAGGTGGTTGGAAAGAAGTGTGAAATGAATTGGTTTGTCCGGGCTGAGTTCCCAGGAAAAGGCAGTCTTAAGCTCCCACCCAAACTGGCAGGGTGCTTCAAGCCAAAGATTTAGACAGTCAAATAAGTGCTAATTGAGTTAGAGGTTTGGTTAGGAAGTGGGTTGACAATTAAGTTCAGCTCAGGCCCTTAAATGGCCCAATCACTAGCCTTGAGAGGCTTTGGTAGAGTATACCAAAGCAGAAGAAGGC
Source organism: Pteronotus mesoamericanus (assembly GCF_021234165.1). Classification (NCBI taxonomy): domain Eukaryota; kingdom Metazoa; phylum Chordata; class Mammalia; order Chiroptera; family Mormoopidae; genus Pteronotus; species Pteronotus mesoamericanus. Next base: position 25,930,537 of record NW_026555105.1, on the reverse strand, counting down.
TTTCTAATACCCTACTAAGACTTTGATTAAAATTCCTAATCTCTGGCTGGAACAAGTGTGAGACAGCAGAGAGATAAGTGGCCATGTGATAGAGGCAGAGGAAGTTATGAAGTTGATACTGAGGATGTATCTATTCACAAGATTTTACTAAAGATATCCAAGTCTGCAGAATCTCCATGGGGAGCTCCAAAAAGAAGACTTCATCTTTAAAAGATGACAACACTAGTCAATAGCTTTGTGCTTTTGTTTTCTGTGGCAAAGTTCCCAGAAAGTTTTACTACTAAAGAATTACCAGACACACACACAGAGGGAATATTTTTATTTAACAAATACTTCTCATTGGGCTTATTATTGCCAGACATTGCTCTTAATGCTTTGAAAATGCTACTCTACTTATACCTCATCAACCCTTCAAGGTAGATAACATTATCATCATCAATTTACAAATGAGGAAACTGAGGCATGGAGAAGCTAATAAATGGCACACCTGGGATTCATAAATGGCGGATGGGGCATCTGGGTTAAAATAGATGAGAGAATGTTACAGGAGAAGACAGGAAGCAAATTTTTATTGTTCTATTTGGAAGGAAGGAAGGAAGATATATAAAAACTCAAGAGAAAATTTAATAGGCCTCTTCACTGGCCTTTTCCCACAAATGCCAAAATGAAAAGCCCATTAAGAAAGCTTAAAACTGAAATTTAGTACAGATAAAAGCAATCCTCTTTACCCAACCTATAATTAACTGGAGAATTCATGGCTGTGGAACATTACGGGGGAAGGATGCGGCTTGCCGATTCAGGCTGTTGATTTTCAAATAAAGTGTTAAAACCAAGTCACCAGATCTCTTCATTTGAAAGTTGTAGCATTGGCCTTTCTACCATAGATGATAATGAGAAGTCTAAAGAAGGAAAACAGATCCTAAGAGTCTCATGGCTTAAGGATGAAAGTCAATCATGCGTTCCCTGCTAAGCAAAACCTGTTCTTTCACAAGTTCATTCCTTTCCCCTTTGCAACTTTCCTAAGGGAAGACTGTTCAATTTCCCACTTCTCATGGATATGTTCAGCATCTGCAGTCTCCTTGCTCCTCACCACCTTCCAACCTCCTGCAAAACTCCCTTTCTCCACCAAGTTTTATCATGCCTAACTGCATCACTCCTTGTGCCTCCATAGGGTTGATATCTATTGGCTCCTCAAATACTTTGCCACTGAAGACTTCCGTACCTGGACAGCAGTCTTCTAAAATCACCATAGCTTTTGCCAATTGACAACATCCAAGTAGACAACATAGCCATTATCAGATACCTATGGTGTTCTGTCTATCTGAACCCAATGACTAAAATTTCTACTGCCTTTGCTAGTCTACTTCCAGGACCATATCCTGCATTCAGAATTGTTTCACTTCTGAAATTTTAGTTCCAAATACCCTTCTTTCTGAGCACATTCTTCCATCTTCCTGTCTTTCACCCCCTCATTCACTCAGTCCTCTAGTCCTAGAAGCCCCCCTTTTGCTCCATTACAAGAGTCTCCTCCTGGCTTTCTGTCCTAAACAAGCCCAACCATTCTGGTTTGTCCTTTCATCTTCTACTTTACTTATTAATTCTTTATTCCCTTGTCTTTTAAATGCACCTCCACAGCCTAGATCAATCCCACCATATGCTTTCTCTCTTTTTACATCCAGGCAGTCAAATACTGGTGGAAAAACACTGTGCAACTTTGCAGACAGGTGACACTGAGGTACAAGACTTTGGAAACAGATCTATAGAATTATAAGTTTCTAGGAAACAAGGTTTAATCCCTGGCCTCTGGAAAGATGTGACTAAACAGCTCAAGTGCAGTGAAAAGCTCATGGGGAGTCAGGCTCAACCCAGGTGGATAATAGCATTACATTTTAGATAATGTGGTTACAGTCCAAATTTTCCTATATGATAAACCCTCAAGTTTAACTAGTTTATTTTATACTTCTGGAATTTTATTGTATGTAATGCCATGTAAAGTTAGTGACATTTGGGGATCTTTTATTTTTAATTTTAGCAGCATTTGTTTGGAAAGAGGTTGACCTATACTGCTAAATAATGTGCTTAATGATGGGGTCCAAAGATGGTAATGAAATGGAGGTAAAGGTATGCATCACAGAGCCACAAGCTTAAATGCCAGCTTCAAAGGGCTTAGGAACAGTCTCAAGGCTTAAGTTCAAATATCCTTTTACTTAACAATATTATTTTTAAAAAAAACTCCTGAATCTGTATCAATCACTGTCTTTTTCCAAAGTCATCCTCCATTTCAAGTCCACTCAATAGATCATACTAATATCTCATGTATTCAATGTCCTTCCACATCAGTAATTTTTCCATATAACTGATTTCTACCATCATAAGAAGACAGCTCTGTTAGCCACCTTTCTAAAATTAATAAAATTCTTCCCTGCCATCTTAAATGTATAAATAACATTTAGGTATTTCTTGAATTTGTAGAATCCTCTTGTTGAAACTCAATTATAGAACTTGTAACATCTGTTTGGCTTCTCAAAGAATTTTTATGATTCCCTCTAGGTTTTTGCCTTGGTTCCCAAAGTTGAGGTGGAGAGAAAAATGTCCTAAAGAGAAATTTGTTGCTAAATCACAATAAATATGTACCATTGTCTCAGAAGTATCAGGAAGTTTAATAATGGCTTCTAAACATTTCCCCAGAAGTTGTCTCTTTCCAGTTGACATCAGAAGTCATCTCTGAGATCTATGGAGAGTAACGTAATCCACTCAAAAATAGGAAAAATAACTCGTTTGTCATTTTTAAACCTTCTCACATCATTTTTAGTTTCAAAGTAAAGACAATGTCATTCAATCCCAAAGTGACTTTGATAATTTTCTATTTAAAAGTTTGCAGAGCTTGATGAACAGGGTGGGACAAAAGTCAAACAATTCTACCATTCTGAATTTCAACAACTTCCATTCTCAGCAGAGGATGAGACCCCTGGCTTTTCTGCTCCTTCAGATTGTGGAGTTGAAACACCATAGTGTATATGAGGGCACTTTGAAAGGCCTGATGCGCTTTATCAATGGGAGAGCAAAGCCAAGAAATGAAGAGAGCTTTTGGCAGGAACGTAACTCATCTTCTATGACTACTGATTCAGTCAACATTTAATAAACAAGCAAATGAAGACGCTCACTTTGATATTTCTGTAAAGAATTAATAATATGAAAGTATTTTGTCCCAGAAGCTAAAAATTCCTTTCTAAAAAATATGAAGTGTGTCCAAATTGGACTTGGTCACCAGAAACCTCTTTGGAAAGCAAGGAGGCAAACCCTTGAAATTAGGCCCAATGACTTTTCTTTAGAAAATTGGTCAAAAAATGTAAATTATTAGTTCCATCGGCAACATGTTAACTTCCAGAGAGAAAGCACAGTGGCACCTCAGTTCTTGTTGTTAACTCATTGTGGACCTTAGGACAGGTGCCAAAACCGAGTACTGAACTACAAGCATTTTCTCTTGCAGGGCAGTGTCATGGCTCAGAGAAGTTCTAACACGTGCAACAAGTACCGAGCAAGCACCTAGTGCTGAAACATTTTTTTGTCATCAAAATGCGATGAGTACAGAGTTTGACAAGTTTTGAAGCCAAGGAATACCAAGGTCTGATGGTAATTTTTAAAATTAGTTGCTCGATTTTGTAAAATCCCAGTTAAGTTATGCTGAAGACATGATACTGTACTGTTAATTACTGATAGAAGAGATTTCAAATATTAGAAAGAAGAAATATAAAACAGCGCTGATCATGTAGCATGAGAATTTATTGAAGGGATTGGGGAAATTAAGCTTGTAAAAAAAAAGAAATAAAACAAGGAGAGATACGGGAACATGATAGCCTCCAAATTAATCACTCAGTGCAAAAGGGGGAATGGATTTATCCCACTTAGCTCCAGGAGCAACAAACTAATATTAGACAGATTCAGATTTTAAGGAAGAGCCATTAGCAAATGAAACTCCCTAGGAATAATTCAGGCCCTTTGCACAAGTCACCTCCTTTTAATGTTATCAAATCATAAGGGAAAAGAAGCAGCCAGGTGGGGCTCCACAATACACCCAACCTGAAAATTTCTCTTCAAAGCATTTGATAAACCTCTCCCTATTTATGACCCAGAACATGAAGAGGACCAATGTGAGGGGCCAGATAAATGGTGCTTTCAGAGTCCACAGCACAGCATTTCTTCATTATTTAAAACTGACCAGGTGAGACACAGGTGGCAAACACAACAGGAGCTAAATTTCCAAAGGGTCCAGATTTGTGGTCCATAGCACATAAAACTAGAGCCCTTCTTTGCTGTAAGCACAATAAATACTTACTGAACTAAAACATAGGCAGAAACTGAAGGCAGGCTGAGTGAAATGGTGAGAACTGCCCTCTCTGACATTTCTAAATATGCCAGAGAAACTTTCAACCACATGTTATAACTTTATAAATTATGTGTAAACATGACCTCTGAAAAAATGCCAAGGTCGATGAGGCTGAGAGTGACTTCTTTAGTGAATCAGAGCTGGGACAGTCATTTTCAAACTCTGCATGCAATTTTCCACATCTTTTCCAAAATAAGCAGTATAATGAGTACACACATGGTCCAGGCTTCCTCCTGCCAGTTTCCCATCCCCCCATCACACATGACTTTCCATGTAATAATTCTCTGCCCTAGTTTAGGATGTCCCACCCTACTATTCTTATCTTTTCCTTTTTTTTTTTCTTTCGCTACTGGAATTTCTATAAATCAACTAAGGCATTCTAGAGGCAATTTACAAATTAAAAAACAAGGCAATATTTTACCCACTATTTCATGTTAATTTTGATTTCTGCCTCTGCTATATAGAGTCTAACAAGCGGAAGAGACTTGGGCAGTTCGATGAGAACATCTAAGCTTTCCTGCCTAAGATATTTTTCTAATAATATAACTAAAATTTTTGGAGCACAAATCTGTTTAGGCAACTCTATAACATGGGTTCTATAAGGATTTCTCTTTTTAAAGATAAGGAAACTTTTCCAAAGTTACACTCTTAGGAATTGAGGAAAATGATATTCAGTCTATAACCTCACACTGCACAACCCAAGCATTTAATCATTGTATTACTTTTCAATCAACCCACAACAGTTTAAAACCTCATACTCCTCTCTGGTTTCTCTCATTGCATTGTCCCTTCCATACAAATAACTGGCAAGGCTTGTTTTTTCCTCTGCATCTCTTGGGGATTGTCTCATCTTTGACAATTCCATCACCATGCCTGACCAAAATATTTTATTAATTCCCCGTGGACTCCAGAAAGGAAGTCTATTTTTTTTCCAAACTGTTGTTCAAGGCCCTCAGCATTATAGCCTTCCACAATTTGAGTTACTGCCCACCATTTTTCTTGGATTTGAGTGAAGAGACTTTGTTAGCACAGGGATGCGTGGTGTGATGAGGGGTTTTCTTTTCATTGATTCACAAATTTATTTGGATAAAGGACAACAAAAGGGAATATTTGCGCTTAAGACTAACCCCACATGTATGGGATCCAAGTCAATCTATTCCCTTCCTTCAGAACATTTTTCATACTCAACTATACATAACCGTATCTTGGCAAGGCTTCCTCTCACTGATAATGTTGGAATCTATATCCACCATTCAAAGTCTGGCCCCCTTTCTCTGCCCAAGTGACACTGTTGTTAACCTTCCAAACCAAAGTTTTTCCTCCTTCTCGCATTTACTGAGGGCCAGTTCTACTTGCTCACTGTTTTATACATATTAATGTTATTGGCAAATGTTCCATTTCTCATTTTGAATAGTATGCTTAGAGGGAAGTTAGATCAGGCCTTTTATACTTTTGTTGCCCATTTTTTTACATACCATGGACATTCAGCAGATGTTACTGAATTAGTAGTTTAAAATATCTAGGATATAAATTGTTTTTTGGTATGGAGTCATAAGAATTAGCTAGGATTTGTTTAAAAAAAACAATATGCAAAGGACCTGGGCAGATGCTTTTCTAAGGAGGAGATACAGAGGGCCCAGAGGCATTTGAAAGGATGCTCTGCATCACTAGCCATCAGAGAAATGCAGGTCAAAACCACCATGAGGTACCACCTCACACCGGTCAGAATGGCCATCATAAACAGATCCACAAACAACAGGTGCTGGCGAGGCTGTGGAGAAAAGGGAACCCTAGTCCACTGTTGGTGGGAATGCAGACTGGTGCAGCCACTATGGAAAGCAGTGTGGAATTTCCTCAGAAAGCTGAAAATGGAACTGCCTTTTGATCCAGTGATTCCCCTGCTGGGACTATACCCTGAGAACACCAAAACGCCAATACAAAAGAACCTATGCACCCCAATGTTCATAGCAGCACAATTTACAATAGCCAAGTGTTGGAAGCAACCTAAATGCCCATCAGTAGATGATTGGATCAAAAAATTACGGTACATATACACAATGGAATACTACGCAGCAGAAAGAAAAAAAGAACTACTAAACTTCGCTACAGCATGGATGGAACTGGAGAGCATTATACTAAGCGAAATAAGCCAGGGGGCGAAAGACAAATACCATATGATCTCACCTAAAAGCGGAACCTAACCAACAATGCAAATATGCAAGGAAAATATGACCAGCAACACTGAAAGGAAAAGAAATCAACAGAGACAAGAGGAAAGGGGGGGCGGGGAAAGGGAAGGGAAGGGGAAAGTCAAGGAACATATAGCATGGACTCATGGACAAAACCAAAGGGGAAGAGCTGAGGGAGGGAAGGAGGGAGGGGGCAAGGGAAAGAGGTGGGGGGAGGCAGAGACAAATGTATTTAAAAAGTAAATAAATTTTAAAAATAAATAAATAAATAAATATTAAAAAAATAAAATAAAAAAAACAATATTCAGTTTTACTGTTCAGAAACTGAACTTCATTGATTATCGTCAATATCAATTTTAATTAGAATACTCTCTTATTCAAATCCCATAAAATAGAGAAAAGGTGTTGGAAATTTCAATGTCTGTCATTACTTACAGCAGTTAATAGTAACACCTTTGTTAAACATGCCCTGACTTTTCAGAAATAAGGGCTGTCCTAGCAAGCCATATATACTAACTAGGTCATCCAGTTCATACACCATAGTTCTTGCTTCAGTATGGAACAAAAGCCCTCAGACAAACAAACAAAAATTCTCACAATTCTTCAAGATCTTTATCCAATATAACCAGATTTCTATCATAACTAAACATTGTCCAGCATGAAACCAGAAGGCATGCTATCAGGGCATTCACAATTTCTTAACCTTTCATGAGAATCCTCATCTGAGGGAAGGACCATTTCACCTGGGGCTACCATGGAACAGCTGCCCTGTCACCTGACTGTCACTGGCCTTCTGGCTCCCAGGAGGTGATGTTTCCATTTCTCTAATCTCCTTCCCCTCCTTCTCTTTCTCCCCAAAGAATGTTCCCAGTTCCTGGTAAGGAACAATTGTTGGTAAGAGAGCAGCGAAAACCATGTGGGAAAAGTTAAGAATCAGATAAATGGTCTTGGGCCTGAAGAATCCCAGGGAACATAGTGATATGCCTGAGGCTCAGTCTCCAGGCTGCCTAAATGAAGGATTTAACATAAAACTTGAAGAGAAACAGGCTACTTAATAATTCAATAGTAGCAACTTCTATTTTATCTTTAAGTATAGAAAAGGAAGAACATTAAAATAAATTTGATATGCCAAGATGGTAGCTTCAACCCTGACAACAGGTTTGTGCTTAAACCAAGCAAGTTTCTATAAAAATCTGGATTTAATTTAATTTTTTTTGTACATTTACAGAGGAACATTTTATCCTGTGGTTTGGCATTGAAGGAACATTTGCCATGCTTTGTATCTCACCTAATTAACATCAAATTTAGTAGAAATCCACAATTTATCCAGGAGTATCATAATGAAGCATTACTCTTGGATATTGCCCACAGAGTCTGATGATCAATCTGTAACATTCCACAGTAATAACAACAATCAATAAGTGAATACTTAGTCCAAGCCAGGCACAAGCTAAGTCTGTTATCGGGGTATATGCCTCATCTTGTCTAATCACACAATCAATCCTATGATGTAACTGAATAATTACCACTCATATTTTACAGATAAGGAAACTGAGGCACTGTGAGGTGAAGTGAATTGCCTGAGCTTACTGTGTAGAAAGTTGCAGAAGCAGAGCTGGAACTCTAACCCCAGTAGAATTCAGAGCCAACGTAAGTATCTAATGTGTTATGAGTCCTTCTCAAACAAAAACTACCAAATATTTAAAATTACCAAGTGTCAAAAATCACCTGCTATTGGTAAGGAGTGGGGCAAAAAAGTACTTGCATATTGCTCTTGGAAATGTCACTTGATGCAGCTCTCTTTAAAAGCCATGTGGCAATGCTTATTAAATTTAATAGTACACATAGTCTTTGATCCTGCAGCCCTACTCCTGGGAGTTAATCCTATAGGTGTAAAAGCAGAATATGCACAGAACACAATGTGAATTCTCTGCAAGGGGAAATGTTGAATAAACTGTGGCATAGTTGTGAACTGTGGAAAACGACTCAGCCTTCAAAAAAGAATGGGGTAAATCCACCCAGGCAGTTGACTGCAACATATATCTTATATTTATTTAAAAAATGATAGAAATTTTAGGGTGGTGAGACTCTTCTGCATGATACTGTTATAGTGGATATGTTTGCCAAACCCCACAGAATTCAAAACATGAGAGAAGCCTAACTATAGATTTTAGTTAAAAATATAATAACGATCCATAATAATGTATCTCTAGTCCTGGCCAGGTGGCTCAATTGGTTGGAGCATAGTGCCATACACCAAAAGGTTGCAGGTTTGATCCCCAGTCAGGGCACATATGGGAGGCAACCAATCAATCTCTCTTACATTTCTCTCTCTCTCTTTCCCCCTAAAATCAATAACATATCCTCAGGTGAGGATTTTAAAGTGTATCTGTATTGGCTCATCAACTGTAACAAATGTCCTGTACTAATAGAAGATGTTAATAATAGAAACTGAGGGAAGGGTGTTGAGGGTGGTTCATGGGATGTCTGTACTTTCCAATCAATCACTATGTAAACCTAAAACTGCTCAAAAAGTCTACTAATTTAAAAATGATTAGAGGTCACTGTATATTTATTTTAAATATAAATTGAAATATAATAATGAGCAGAGAGAAAATTGTAGCTTTTTAACCTCAATTGCAGGTAGAAGGGAAGGAAGAGGAATGGATGAAGAAGTTAAGACAAAAATAAAGAATTTTAAAAAGAAAACTTTAAAACTCACAAGATGAAAACAATAGTATTCCATGATCTAATTCACATAAAAGAGAGTGAGTGTGTATGTATGTGTGTCTGCAAGTAAAAGGGAAGATATGTAGTTAAGTTGGAATATTTCCTAAGGACTTTTCAAATCCTTAGTTGTCACTTCATAATTGTCTCTTTACTCAAGTCACCTTCAAACCATGAGACAGGGATTATAATTGGTAAGAACCTATCACTAAATGAGGAGACAGATCTTCAGATGGCACTTTGCACCAAGCAAAATCAGTGAATTTGAAGTTGCTAGGGGTAGTAACTTTATTGGTGTTTTTTGTTCTTCTTCTTTTGTTACTCATTCCAAAGACAACACAAAATAATAATGAATGTTCTACAAGACAGCCTGAAAACTTCTACAGATGTCTAATCATCATGACTTATACGAGCAATTTACAACTGGTGTGCCACAATAATTTTTAAAACATGCAATGCCTGACTATTTAGTCAGGGGCACTGACCTTCTTTCTCTTGGATCATCAAATGAAAAATAACAGTCAACAACACAACAAACACCGTCTGGTGTGAATGAATAAAAATTACACCTATTTTTTTTGTCAGATTGGCAAACAATATGTTTCTTTGTGTGCTGCAGAATTTTAGTAATTAGTTTCTGTGTGCCATGAAATGAAAAAGTTGAAAATTGTTGCTCTATACAGTTCTTTTCCTTAGATTTCTTTTAAACAAGATTTTAAGATCCTGATTGGGGGAGCCTACATCACACTCACTCACTTCCCCCCCTCAAAATGTATCAAAACATAGAACCCCATCAAAAAGATGTACAGTTGTAAAACATCAAATGTATAGATATATAATTTCATACACCTATTTGGAGATGAAAATCCTGAAGTCCTCTGGTTGGATCTACTTGAATAATGAAATAAAGCTCTCATACCGACATGTAGCATTCTCACCTACAGTTTGTTGCAAGAGGTTTCCCATACCTCAAGGAACAATTTCCAACCCTATCCTTCAAGGCATATTTTCCTTTAATTAAACCTAATCCTTATTACCTCCTGGTGGCCTCTAAGGGCTCTATTTTCAAGAGTCACTGTGTTGTCTGATTTACCTTCTGAGAGAGTTAGAAGTGCAGCCAGTCCCACCCATGCTCTGCCTGTTGAACCCTGAAAAAATGTGAGCAGGAAACAGCCAGGGCCTCCTCTGCAGGGTTTATGTGATGAAATGCTGCTCACAATTAGTTGTCCCTGCAATTTTCACACCTGGGGCTCTTGAGCTTTGAGGGTGCAGGTGGCCTAATGCAGGAGTAATTAGTTCCATGTCATTAATTATTTATATGGAGCTTATCACCATGGGTTGGCAATTTCTGTTGACTCAAAACTGCAGGTGCACAAAGGAAAAGTGCATTTGAAAGCTCAGCCTCTTAAAAGGCAGAGAGAAAACGGTGCTCTTTGGGGCTGTCTCCAGGCCTGCTCCAGGAAAGGCGGTGTCATTCATAGCAACCGCAGGGTTTTGAGAGTTGACAAGTAATTTAAAATGGTGACTCACCACTGCTACAGTTGCAAAGGTAATTTTACTTGACTCACACAGAATTCTGTTTTTAATACGTATTTTACAGGAAAATGGTCTTCCCATTTTGTTATTGAAGAAAAGGAGGAAATTAGAATCCAATGCCACTATCATATCATTTGGATTTAATTAGCCCTGGAAAACTCAAAGTACTTGAAATAACACTACTGGAAATTCTCAGTAACTTCCCCTTCAGAACTTCCAAGTGAATCTGATTTCAATAGTGCTTATCAATACATAACTTCATTCCTACTAACTAGATTCCTCTGGACTTGGCTTAAGCAACTGTTGAGATAACTTTTTTCCTGGTTGATATGATGCTTTCCTTATAATTTTAAACTCATGACGCTTCCTCTATTTTCTTACCTGATGTTGGTTTCCCATCTATTTCTAGACACAGATTTCTCCAAATGAAAGCGAATGATGCAGATTTCTGGTTCAGGATTTTATCGTGTTTAGAAAATAGAACTAGTTCAGATCAAGGTATTGTAAATTTTACTCTTCCTTCATAGTAGTTTGAAAGCAGATACTTTCTGAAGCTAACATCTTAATGGGAAAGAATTTTTGCAATTAATGTTCTTTTTGATGCTTCCTTTATATCAAGGCACACCTTGGGTGTCGCCTCCAATTCAGTGACTCTGTTTCTGCCACAATCACTCCCATAGGAAATCAACCAGGAACAAGTTCTGAAGCTCTTACAGGAGCTCCGGCATCTCCTAACTCTCATTTCTAGTAATCTCTAGATCGTGCTGATTAATGATGAACACACTTTGAGTAGCAAGGTACCAAAGCATAAATGCAGAAGCAATTTTCTTCCTTCTAATTGTATAGTCTTCCAGTTTTGCCCTCAAAAAGTGGTCCATTTGCTACCTGATGAAGAAAAATGACCAAGCCAACCCCACATCACCCTACCTTCTTCCATAAATTCTTTATTTCAAATTAATTTTCCACTCCATTTCTCTTTTACTGTGAGAAAATTATGACACACATAAAATTAATTGTCTACTGAGAAGGAAAAATGCACATTTACAGCTGGGGAAGAGGCACACTCACATCTCTACCTTCACAATATGAAAAAGTTGCTTTAACACTGTATGTTGGAGGTTCTCAAAGTAAGAGCATCAGTAAGCATCACTAAGCATGCACTACTCTGTCAAAAATCTAAGATTTTTTGCATTTATTCAATTCATATGAGATCATGAATAGCATCAGTAAAATAAATTTAACCCTGGTTTAGAAGTTAGAGAGTTCATCTCTATTTTCCCATAAACTTAGTCTGGTCTAGTTATAAAACTTGGGCAGCTCTTTCAAGGTTTGAGGTTCAGTACCCTCCTTAGCAAGGTAGCTATATAATTTATCATTTAAACCAGAAGCTCTTGAGAGGAACAGGAAGTGCTGTTATAATACACTGATACAAAAACTGAGTCTTTGCTCTTTGGAAAATAAAGACTGCTGTGGATAGGACAGAGATGGTTCAAGTGTCTCCCAGGTTTGAAATTTTCACGTTAACCCTAATATGTTGATGCGGGAACTCATGACTAGTGTCTTTTTTCATAACTCTAAATAAGAGGAATTAATGTACCTCGAAAATGTGTCATTACAATTGTCTTGCTTAACTCAAAAGTGCATTTGAAGCTCTAGGATATCAACCTAGGGGATTGAATGGACAGGCTAGAGTTTGAAAAATCCAAAACTCTTAAAGTCCTAGATACAAAAAGAATGCTACCTCTACAGCTAAAATATCCCACTAACCATGTGTTACTTTAACTTATTCAGGAATAGCAAAGAGAAAAGTTTGGTCTAAGAGTGTCATGTTGGCATTTTGTTAGAGGTTATTTTTCTGCCCCTCCCCCACTGTTAAATAAACAAGAATTATATGATATCTTGAAAGGTGAGGGTATTGAATGTTCAAAGGTTTTCAAAAGTTTCAACAGACTGAAAAATATAGTTCTCCTACCTCCACAAAGCAAATTGCATTAGAAGGAAAATGTAGATAATCACCATAGACAAAACAGAGAAATTCAAAAAAATAGCATATTTTCTTTACTTAGCCATAAAACTGTGGTGTATGTGTATGTTCTGGATATTGGGAATATTTTCTATTTTGTTTAACATCATAGTACAAAACTTAGTCCATAGAAGTTGACCAGTGTCAGCCTTCTTTCAGGCTTAACATTAATTTAGGAAACCTAAAATACATAATTTTTCTCCAGAACATTCACGGATTTCTTAATGTTCTTTCTTAATGGTTGTATTTCCCAGTAAGCCTCCCAGTCTGAAGTCCATCTTTCAAAAATTTACTCCCCAAATCTGAATGATTTTAAACCTTTGTCATAAGAATGCAGGAGCTTCAAGAGGCCGCAAGACATTTAATGGGCACTTAATATTTTCATAGCAGTGGCCAGTAGTAAATGAAGCTTTGCTTTTTAGGTTTCATTATTTTTTCATCATCTAAAGTATATTTTTCTTAAATAATGTTGTTGAAATATAGAAAGGTTTTGTCATTTATGCTATTAATTATCCATTCTGAAAGAATATTACAAAATATATTTAGGAAGAACTCATTATATGCAAAACAATAGCATGAAGTAAAAAAAAATACAAAAAATGATGGATTATGTAAAATGTAGTAGAAGACAGAAGAGAAACATTAAAATATCAACAGTGCTAATTTCTGAATCAGTATTTTTCTTTTTATACTTAAAAAAATACATTTTCCATAACAGAGCATATATTAGTTGAAAATGGAAAAAAGCCATAAATGTCATTTTATAATTGTATGATACAGGGAGATGAAGGACTGCCCAGCAAAGATGTCACGTTTTATGTTCTGTTTAACAGGTAGCATCAGTCAAATCATCAGAGCCATTAAGGGATACAAAACAAAACAAAAAAAGTTATAGGCTTTGTAACAACATGCCACATTTTATAACTTCGATGTTTACCAGTTCATTGAACGTTAGACAAACATTGAAAAATGTGATGAATATTCAAAACAATCTTTTGCATAATATCATAAGCTGCTATAAACTTAATACACAATTTGAATATAAATTCAGTGACTATTAAGCCTTCAATTAAGACCTTACTAATCAACATTTTATTCAGGCACAATATTTGTTTACTCTGGTTAAATATTCCTAATAAATCACTTTGCAATTATATTCTACCACATTGATTTTCCCTCTGAAGTCCAAAAAACATCTTATAAACTTTGAAACCAAACTCATTTATTCCCCTAATTCTAGAAATATGTTGACAAGTGGCAAGAAGCAAAAGTATGAGCTCATCAAAGAAACCAAAAGGTTCAGATCCCTTCACTAGGAATTCAATGACAGTTGTGAATAACCATTTGTTAGCAAGCCCATTTCCTCTCACCGCCCCCCCCCCATTAGTTATATAAAATAACTTGAATAATCCCAGAAGTCCGGGGGGCATTTTCTAGAGACAAAACTAATACAGAGGTAGAGCAGAAGATTTTGGTTTTGAAAATGATCACTGTAGTGGTTAACCAACACTACACACTGCAAGAACATTTTTTGATATTAGATGTCACCATATTTAGTTTTAAGTCAAAGGTGATTTTCCCTCATGATTCTTTTTCCCTAGTCTATTTAATCCCCTTCAGATGATTCTGTTATCTGGGTCTGGAAAAAGTATATAATAATGGTAATCATTGCTATGTGTTCCACTTTTTCTCAAAGCAATCCAGAATCTGGGGATCACACTAGGACCTAAAACATTGCCAAGTTTAGCAAACTCCCTCCATGTCAACCTTGATTTTGATCAATTTGAAAAAGCTAGGACAATACAATTAAGACTCAAAATCATCATTACTTACAATATTGCCATCCTCTGGTATAGATATATGCACTGTATTTGCCTTCCCTCACAGTTGTTCATGTATATTCAAAGACTTGGACTTGATTCTTGGCTAGATTTGCATAATATCTGGAGAGGTTTTTGGTCAATCTGTACTTCAGGATTTTCCTCCCTAGAATAGTAGAAGCAATGATTAGGCTCTCAGGTGTTTTAAGGGTCAATGATGTCAGTAAGGCTGTCTACAACCTGACCTGAAACAAACAGCAGTAACACCATACCATGTAGAGACTTCACCATACACCCTCTTACACACATATTCTCACACCCACACATATACTCACCAACCCTCAGACTGTCACACACACATCTCTCACAAACTCATATGCATTCATACACACACATAAAGGGATTCATTTTGGATCCTGATGAGGTTGGTTAACTTATTTTGCATTCCTACTATAAATGTAGTACAATAAGAACTACTGAAATGTGTATTTAGATGAGCTGGATAACTTCTTTTTTTCTGAAACTATTTTTATGAAAGAAAATACTGTTATACTATGAAAGCATACTTCATTATTCACATATTTTTAAAGAATACTCTTTTTTCTAACATGAAAAGACTATGAGATGGTCAATATGACTATGAAAAATCAAAATCTAGGAATATTTTAAGAGAAGTGTGCTCTTAATGTCTTCAATATATAAAATAATAGGAAGCAGACTACTATGCTATTCCAAATAAACACTCTGCTATATCCAGTTGAATGGATAGATAAGAATCATTTATAATTAACATACTGTTCATATGAGTGTGTTTGAGAATGTGTGTGGTATCTGTGTACCTACCTGCGGGACTTTTTTGTTGCCATTCATTTACCAAATATTAATTTGAATGCCCCTGTATGTCAAACACTTTAAAAGTACTTGGGACACTCCACTGAGAAAAAAAATCAAACAACAATTCTTGCACTTACAGATCTTATGTCAATAAACAGTAACCATAATTAACAGGCCAGAGCTTTGGAACACAGAGAAAGTAGAGCCAGGTATGGATTATCAGTAATGTTAGGAGTATGGATAGGGCAGCGACACGGCCTAGCAATTAGAACATGACTAAGCAATAGTCATAATTAGTTATTAATATTATTATTATATGTTTTGTATAGTCTTCAAGGCAAGATGACTACCCTATTTGACAAATGATTAAATAGAAATGCAAAAATTTTATAACTTGCAAGAAGTTAAAATGTCAGTGAAAAGCAAGACTAAAGCCACTGCCCAAGCTACTACAATAAACTGTTTCGGGTGGAGAGGAAAATCCAATTCCTCCCTTTTAAAAATATGACAAGCTGTTCTTAGAGAGCCAGTGAAGTGGGAAGAGGCCTCAAGGATGGTGAGAATTGCATCTCAGGAAGCTGCTAACATTTCAGATTCTGAGTGGGATGCGAGGCAAGAGGTTTCTGCAAAATGCTCACGTTCTTGCTTTCAGGGTAAAATGATGGGATCATTTTTAGAGTTGCCCCCCTCAGGCTGTGTCTGCAACTGTGTCCTCACATTTTCATATTTATTTCCTTGATGCATTGTCATGGCTCAGGCCTAACTACCTTACTGAGTCTATAAGCTAACTCTGAGCTCCAAGGAGACCTAATCATGGGATGAACTCATTCTCATCCATTTATGCCTTGTCTCATCCACAGCCTGCAAAGAATGCCCTTCCAAGGGTTTGTGTCTCTATGCAGCAAGTGTTCCCTCAAAAAGCACTCACTCCAGGTTGACCTTCCTCAAATGACCTTGCTTCTTGAGGTGGAAAGAGAGTTTGAGACCTTCATTGTACATATAACAAGCCCAAGCATATCCACTCTGAAATCACACAGAAACCACTAACGGGGAACAACAATTCTCTCTCTCTAAGATGGCATCCACAGAGAAAAAGGACTGCTCATCAACCTGCTGGAGCCGATGTCAGTGAACCCCTCTGTCCAGTCTTTAAAACCAATGGGCTCTGTTGTTCCTGTGCGTTGGCAAATAACCCAGTCATTCCTTCCAATACCCCACTTAATAGGGTCAAATTAGTCAGTTCTTGCTAAGTCTTCTAAGTAATAAATTATTCTTTGCCACTTGCTGTCAGAGTTGTTTTAAAAGGCCCATAGGGGCAAGCAAGTCAGAAAATGAGAACTCTTTAACAAACGCTAGCAAACCACCCTCCTCTTGATGTAGAGGAAAAAAATCTACAGGCTGTTAAAAGGACCTCCCTCTGGTTAATAGAGTACTGACCTGGTCCAAATCAATGTTGGTAGAAGAAAGAAAATGAGTTTTTGAAGAGGTGGGATACAGTGGTGAAGCACACTTCTTTTTAAATAAATAGCAGTCTTTTCCCTTCTGCATACACTGTGACGTGCCATCCTTCCTAGTTATCTGCAGAAATCCTGACCTGGGGTTTTTCATTCTATTGCACTCGCTGTTGCCACCTGCTGGTAACAATCATGATTGAAGTCTGGGGCATGGTGAGGGGGGTATTCTTAAATGAAGCATAAATCATGAGCTTAAAGCCAAGTCAAAAGTCTTCATACCCTAGGCATTCAGTTTCCTTGCGAAAAAGAAAAGTCCAGAGAGCGAAGGGAAAAGATTGTATTCACACTCAACTTTCAAGGAGTTCTGGTATGTTTCAGTCCTATTATTCTAACAATGCAAGAAATTGAATTAACTACCATTATCTTTCTTTTTACAGATACATTGGACATGTGTTCTCCTGACCACTGGAAACATGCTATATTAATTTTGTATCTCCCAGACTAAAATTTTTCGGTGTAATGGAAATTGATCTCAAATGAAAGACTGCTTTTAGTTTTCCCTAAGTAAACTCTCAAGGCAAAATATCACCTCTACTGCCTGTTTCTAAGGAGCCTGGGGGCGACAAGGTTCTGGCACACCATACCATGTATAAAAGAGCCCTCAGGAGTATATGTACCAACACTCTCAGAAAAACTCAGGGTAAGCAAGTTGTTTGAAGTAAAGCAAATCTACTTTTTAAAGGCCCATACCAAGCTGTAATTTGCTATAGAATATGAAATGGAAATACATTTCCTTAGATTTCTCTACACTCATAAATAGCCAATACCTTGGTATAGGTTTCCTTGGAAATTCAACACATTGGAAGCCACTGTGCAAAGCTGTATACGTTTAACTTTTAAGTTTATGGTCATACAATAATAGGAAGGTTTCAAATGAAAATACACTGAGTGTCAGGAAGTTCAAGAGTTAAGGTCCCATAGCAATCTTTACACACACCCACAGTGCACAAATGCCACATCGTAAAGAGGTTTAAAAGGCTTCTCTAGTAGGAATGCTCAATATTGAATAGACCTAGCATGGACAACTTAACACATATATGTATTCACATTTTGAGTTTTCATTTGTAAAGTGAGCTGTGTTTTAATATAGATATTAATTTCTCACTCCCTGGTCAATGTTCACAATTAAAACAGCAAGGTTGAGGGACCCACAGCCATGTCCTGGACCCTTCTCTTCTCTACATCCTCGTTGTAGGTGATCTAATCCATATCCACAGACTTTAAATCTATCTATAGTCTATTTTAGAGTCTCTTAAATCTATTTCTACATTCCTAATTTCTCCCCAGAACTCCAGATTCATAGCCATTTGCCCACCTGAAAAATAACCAGCATCTCAAATCTAACATGCCCCAGAGTTTTTCTCTTGATTATGCTACACATACCTCGTTTTCTATCGAAATTTTCTCATCTCAGTAAATGACACTAAAATCCTCCCAGTTTCTCAAGTAAAAGGTATTAATGCTAACTTTGATCAAACCTTTTTCTCTCAGTCCTTTTACATAATCTGCCAGGAATTCTTGCTGAATCCATAGGCATCAAATTCTCTAAAAATCATTCTCTCCTTCTCCCTTGCTACCATCTGTGGAAGCCATCTATTGCGGTATAATAAATCATCCCAGAATACAGTTTCTAACACAACAAGGATGTATTATTTCATACAGTTTCTAAGGGTCAGGAATATGGAAGGGACTTTGCTACGTGGTTGTGGGCAAGGGTTCTCTCATGAGGTTGCAAACTGTCAACCAAGGCTTCAGTCATCTCAATGTGGGAAGGATCCTCTTCTGAGCTCACGGATAGAGTTGTTGGCATGGCTCAGTTCCTTGCTGGCACCTGGCTGTAGGTTTTAGTTGCTTGTTACATGGCTTCTCCTTATGGTAGCTCATATCATGGTTGCCTGCTTCTCCCAAAGTGAAGGACCCAAGAAAGAAAGAGACCAAGATAGAAGCAATAGTCTTTTATAACCTCATCTCAGAAGCAGCAGAACAGCACTTTCGCTATATTCTGTCGGTCACATTGACTAACTCGGGTAAAATGTGGGAATTGACTACACAAGGGCAAAAACACTAGGAGGAAGGAATCATTGGGGGAAAATGCGATGAGTGGATAGCATACCATCCTAGCCCACGCCTCACCCTAGACTGCCTGGCTGCCTGAAATAGCCTCCTAATCCATCTCTCTGTCTTTCCCCTTGCCATTTCCATTCATTAACCACTCAGCAGCCAGAAGCATCTTTTTGAAACATAAATCAAATCTTGTCATTCTTTTATTTAACTCTCCAATGGCTTCTCATTTTAGAGTAAGAGCCAAACTCTTCACCCGGTCCTGCCTACATGTCAGCCTCATTTCCCACCACGCCCAGCCAACATGGGTAGATTCCTGTCCCACCAAGGAACCAGATTAGGTTCCTCTTCCTTGGAAAGATACCAGTCACAGCTTAACTGTCACTTCCAGAACAGTCAGCTCATGCTATGGTACCTAAAGTACTGATTCAGACACTCCCCTGCCCAAAAGTCCCCCGTGACCGCTGCCCAAACACAAACATAAGTGTAGTTTTCACCTGCTCAAAGGAGTCTGCTTTTGTGTTCAAGAGAAAGCAAAGAGATCTCGATCTTATGGAATGCAGGCTCCCCTCGTCTATGCAGGACTCATGGTAATCCTTTCCCTTCAATGATAAAACAAAATGGTCTAGAAGTGCCATGTGGTCCTATACTGACTGATGAGAGGTGAGGGAATGTCTACTGGGGGCCTCCCTTAAAAAAACAAGCCTGCTCAGCACATCTTTTTCTCAGCCACTGCTTATCTGAATGGGGCTACTGTGAGGATGTAAGGTCTGGAGCGAAGGTGGTTGAAGTGAGCAACCATCTTGTGACTATGAGATAAACAGTGTGATAATGAAAACCCAACACACTAAGAATGATAATATCATAAGATACAGAAAGCACAGGACTCTGATCTTTGAACCACTACACAGTTCCTGGTCTACCAACCTCCACCAGACTCCTTCACATGAAAAATAATTACACATCTTTATCACTGAAGACTCTGTTGGCATACATTTCTGTTACATGCAGCTGAAAATATTCCTACCTGAGGTATTCATTCACAAAGAACCTTCTTGCTAAGTGATGATGACTCACTGTTTAAGAATCCTAGACTCTATAATGTAGTGTGCACTTACAAATGCCTGATGACAAAGGACCAACAGAATTACTGAGGCCTATAATTTTCTTGCTGAACTTTCCTGAAGCTCTTAAGTAGTAACCAATGAAGGCTGAAGTATAAAAGCAACTTGTTTTATAAGCATTTCCATGGAAAAGCTTGCTCAATAAACCTAAGAATAATAAAAAATTAATCTTAATGAGTCTGACTACTACTGAGAAATAGTTGGTAATTGTTTTACCTCAAGGATCTGAGCTTGTGAATTATCTTACCTAATGAATGAGCCAGTTTTACTAACCCCATTTCACAGAAGAGGAAACTGAGGTTCTAAGAGGTTAATTTGCTCAGCAGTATTCAGCTTCCAAGGTGTAACTGGCATTTGAACCCAGATCCACTGACCTGGTATTCACCAGCCTCCAGCAGAGATGATCAACCTATAATTGACCCTTTTCCTTCCTTTCTCTTTTGATCTATAGAATCAGTTTCTCAGAATGTGTCTCATCTGAGTAACCTGTACATCCACACCTAAGGTACAACTTACCCCTTGGTCATCTTTTGGCATCTGTACCTTAAAGAAAGCACATTGGAGAAAATTCATATGCCATTGCAGACACCCATAAAAAATAGTTTAAATCTTTTGAAGCTTATTAAATACCTGACATGACAAGGAAAAAAACCTGTGCCTTGAAGTTGGAATTAAATGCCACAGCTGTTCTGTAACAGCTTTTCCTATTCTGTGCCATTTATCTTGGTCAATATTCAATTTTAGCACAATTTCTTTTCCATTTAATTGGCCTCCTTATATGCCCACTCCTCCCATGCACCCCTGCCTCCTCTCTGTATAACAGACAGGGCAATCCTTCTCAACCATAAATCAGATTATATCACTCCTCATCCCAAATTATCTCATGGCTTCACATGTCAATCAGGGTAAAAGCTGAGGTCCTTACAGTGGACTTAGAGACCAGGCTCTCTAAAATATTGTCCCCTTTTTGTATTTGATCTCATTACCTAAGATTCTTCCCTATGCTCACTTCTCTTGGGTAAAGGCCTCCTCACTATCCCTCATTATAAGCCAATTACTCTTTTACCTCAGGGCTTTTACTCTCTGCTTCCCAAATGCTGTTCCCTCCTCTTGGGAAACTGTTCCTCCAGCTACCTGCATGTCTTGCCCCCTCAATTCTCTACTCAGATACTTTACTGTCAATGAGATCTTTATTGCACACCATCTATGAAGTAGCAACACCTCCCCTCCAACAAACACATACTTCCTCTCTTCTTTTGCAGGCTTTTTCCCCCCAAAACACTGATTACAACCTGATAGAGTATAACATTTATTGACTGTCTTCCTCTCATTCCCGTATGGCCTCCTCAAGGGCCTTTGCTTTGTTCAGTGTGTTCCCAGAATTTAAAGATGTTTGTCATGTGACAGATGCTCAAATGAATATTTGTTGAATTAATGAATGAATGAATGAACACATTTATCTTAGGTAGTGAAGTCACATCACTGCTCTGTGACTGAGTTTCCTCATCTATGAAACAAAGTAGCAAAGATTTGAAGACCTCCAAGTTTTCTCCTTTTTCTTTTATACCACATAAATCAACATGCAGGCCTGCCTCCTCCTTGAGAACCAAGGGGTAATCATCAGCCCTGGTAGTTTCTTTCAGCCTTCCACCCCTGGGCTTCCTGGGTGGCCCTGGGCAAGTCATTTAACTCTGTTCTTTCAGTTATCCATTTATAGAACAAGGTTAACACTTACCTACCGCACTGGGGAGTTGAGAGCATTAATTAATGCTTGTAAAGTGCCCTGGTATTTCTCGATTAAAAGATTCAATTAGAGTAAATTGTTATTATTAGGCAAATGAAAATGAAATAACAAGACTATTCTAGGCACTATAATTCATACATGAAGTCCAACTTTAAAAAATAAGTACTATTAGCGACATTCTGAAATATTCCACAAAACATTCTACTCAAATAGTTTTTCCAAAATTTTCATCATCTTAGAAGAAATTCAGTTTCAAAGAAGAAGCATGACAACTTTTCCTAATCTAGCATGTTCTCTGATTATCAAAACTAGTTCCGTATAAGTAAGTGAGATTACAGTTCAAAAATTTACCATTAAAGAAAAAAGGAGTATATTTTAGCCCATTGCCTACTTTATGTATCTTATGCTTAAAGACCAAAAGGAAAATATTTTAATATAAAATATTTCAAAGAAAAATGTATCATAGTTGTTCATGTTTATAAAGTCACCCAAGATTAGTCAAGAAAAAGAGAATACAAAGAGGTATATTTTAAAATATCAACACTATAAAAATGGAGCCAAAGTTCTACTACCTGGGTAACTTTAGACAAGCTGAGACTCTTTAAAGAACTTTATTAAACTTCAAATCATTTTAATTCACCCTGCCCAAAAACAGAGCTTCTCCACTGCATTTTAAGCAAACTCTTTTGTTTATTTGAAGCCCCTAACACTTTCTGAGAGTCTCATACCACTGCATCCCTTTCCTCCACTCTTTCCTTCTAAGCTAACTTCCTTCCTTCCCTCTCTCCTTTTCCTTTCTTCGCTTTCCCCATAGTCACAAGGGTCCTCAAAGCAGATATACTCTGCCTGCCCACTACAGGAAACCTGGGAGACTGCCTCTTTTGGAAGGACCCAACTGGACTCCTGGGGAGTTGGGATTGATTGGGGATGCCCAGGAAGAACTAAGATTTGGGAATCAGAACAGCTTTTTGGGAACACTTGTGAATATAATAGATGTGGGTTTTGGAAAAAGACCCCTCAATAGGCAGGGAATGGTGATTGTGAAGCTAAGCTAATTCACTTACACTTCTTTTAGACTCCACTCCCGAATCTCTAGTTTACCCATTTTGTTCAATTGCTAAGGATAACACATGTGAAGGATGTTCTAAGTAGTAAAAACCTGTGCAAGCCTTCAAAATTATTATTATCTACTAGACCTGTTTTTTGAGTAATGGACTTCTTTGGTAACCAGATTAATATTATGGTTTCTCTTCCCAGAAAAATGCACACAAACATAGAATTTTATATATGACATTAGGTGTCTGCGATATCTCTTAAGATTCATGAATCACAGACATTGTGACCAAGGTGAACTAGTCTAGGAAAACTATCTAAGGAGGTTTACAGATGGGCTCCAGTGGTACCATGAATTCCTGTGTTAAAAGAAAATGTCCATGGGCAATTTACTGGTCTAGTAGGCTTTTATTCAGTGATTCATGAAGCGGGCAGCATAGCTAACAGATAGAAAGGAGCTCCAAAGAGCTGTGAAAGGCAAAAGAGTTTTATGGACTAATGTGAACAGCATCAAGGAAGTTATATTGGGCATGTACTGATTGGTAAAAGCAGGGTTACTTTCCTTATATGAAGCAAAGAGAAGTCTTGGAAACAGGTCAAGTATCTTGTGCTGAACAGACAAAAATAAGATTGGTTGACCTAAGCCTTCCTTTTTGGGGAGAGGTGAGCATAGAAACTCAAGTTTTGGTTTGATGACACAAGGCTTATCATGAGCAGCTCCATCTTGTGCCCAATCTGGTTGATTTAACAACCAAAACTGAAGACATTTTCCTGAAGAAGTTTCCTTAGCTTTCCATCGTGCTATCAAGTTCTCCAAGTCCATTACCCACATAAGTGAAGGACATCTAAGCTAAGGCACCTCAAAACACTAATATTGGTCTCTCGGTCAGAATCTGAATTTCTTAGAAGCATGTCTTCATCATCTTTTTATTATGCTTGGTACATTGAGTGTTTAATGTAGATTTATGGAATAAGTCAATTAACCAATCAAAAAGCCAAACTAGTTCAGAAGAATAGTTGAATTGTTGGCATAAAATAGAGGAAAGAAACATCAAGCAGAGACATACAAAACTATACACACACACACATACAAACACACACACACACACATGCTGATAATCTCATTGATTTTTATTTCCCATATATTGCCAGATATTTCCCACAGTAGGCATTTAAACTATTTAAGGCATATTTTAGACTTTATCAGCTTAATAAATCACATTTCCATATGAAGAGCGTTATATAGATAATGGTGTCTTCTCAGAATTTAATGTGCATATACCTCACACAAAACTTTTTTTAAAATGTTGGTCCTGATTCAGTATGTTAGAGTAAAGGCCTGTGATATTCATTTCAAACAAGATCCCAGGTGATACTGATTTCACTTGTATTTAGGTTTTTATTGAGCAGAAACACTAAGGTTATATATTTAAACATATTATCAAATTAATCAATATGATCACATGGTCAGAGAAGGTAAACTTTCTTACCCAAAATAAGAATTTTCAAGCAGAATTTTATTTATATATGTATTATTTAACAGCGTGTTGCCCTTGTTTCCCTTTTTTCTTTTGGCTCTGGGCAATTTATCCTCTTCTTCTCACCCTTAAAAATTACCAGGTGAAGTTCTATTACCCTCGAATTTCTCTTTATGGTTCCTCAATGCTCCTGAAATACATTTACCATGGGAAGGTGTTCATTTTCATCTATGTACTTATAACCCCCTACATAACTTTTCAAAGTTCTTGAAAGGGCACATTTTAAGAGCTTCATACTCTTGCTACAAGTACACATGTTAATGGGCCTCAATAAAACCAGAGTTTCAGGGGGTTTCTTCTACTTTCAGGATCTTTTATTGAAAATAAATTCCAAAGGTTCTCCTTCCTCTTTGCCTGTGATGAATTACTTTTCTACTGTACATTAAATTGAAACAGTTTATTTCAAGTAGAAGAAAAATGTTAATTTTCCTATTAATGGTGCTAGCCCAGTGGCATTCTTATATAGTGACCCATTTTCTTTCAAAGGCAGTTTGGAACAGGCCAAGTCTTCATATTAGAGAAGGAAGATAGAGTGAAAACATAACAGATATAAGAACTCCAGACAAAGAGGCAGAAATTCCAAGATCTAGTTCCAGTCCTACCATAGAAGAGCTACCCCTGTAAGATTCTGTAACTTTGGTGACAGTAGTTAGGAGTTAACATCAACTCTGGATGAAGCCCTGGTTCTAGTTCCTACTCTGACCCATGACACTCTGAGAGGGCTTGTTTCTCCCTTGTAACTTCAGGTTTTCCTCTTGATGACTATAGCTCTAAATGTTACTTCTATGGGAATCCGCCCAAGGACAGATCAGAAACACCAACCCCATGCTCAGTGGCTGCCCACCCATAACAGGGTGCGGGGACCTTTAGTTTCACTGTTCACGTTCACCACTGCTGGTACATTTTGCAGCACATGATTCCACGCTTTCCAGACAGTTATCAAAATTTAAAATAATTAAACCAAACAAACTTACATTCTAGCTTACATTGAGTTTGCATAAAGGAAGAGGTCAAAGACAGATTATTCAGAATTTAATATGAATATAATTTGATGCTTTCTCTCTGGCAGGCCATGCTAGAGGTCTGTTGTCTTTCCCTGTAGCTGGGAGTAAACAACTGGTAGCAGCATATTAAGGATGAAACACCACTATCTTAATGGAACTATCTAACTTGTGTCTATTTTGCCTCCAAAAAGTAAAAACAGTATCCTTACTTATGAGATAAATGATAAGGTAAGTTAAAAAGTAAACAATAATAAGATGATCATAGTTCATTTTTTGTTTTTTTAGTGCAAAAAAAAAATTTGCCCAATTCCAATTCAACTCTGATCCACACTCTCTTTAGTAAACAGTAATTTGATGTCTGCACAAACCTAATAAGTATTCTATTTTCACAAAAGCCTCTTAAGTTCCAAATGATCAAATTTGTTTGTAAACTATAAACCAAATTAACAGCTTGTATATTTAAGAGGAATTAATAGACACACACATACACATATACAAACAGACCATGCATAAATATAAGGAGGAAAAAAGCCCTCGTAATCTAAATGTAAGTAAAACTTATAATTTTGACAAGAAAACCATTTAGCATAATAAAGATAATCTTCAACATTGTGACCTTTTTTTTCCAATATCATAAAGATACATGTATTTTTTTATTTTGCTTTTCTGATATCTAAAACCAAACATTGCTATACTATAACTGTGACAGAAGAAGCTCTTCAACAAGTCTCTTTCAACAGTGCTTAACTTTATTATCCTGTTACAATATATTGGGCACAAGGGGGCACTGAAGGAGTGAACAATGCCATCTACCATACTGGAACTATGACACCTAAGTGTTCACCTTTCACTCTGCTACATTGTAGCAGTTGCTTTCATTCTTTTCTTTTAATGTCTTTCTTTTTTCTTTTTTAATACCTGTAAGGAATTTGCTCAGCTACTCTGGTCATATGAGGGAAAATTCATCTAGCCCATGGACACCACCATCTTGAATGGCCTTTTCTAAGAGTATACATGTCAGGTCATTATGAAACCGCATCGTGTTTCACTAAAATACCAAACATTTCTGGCAAGATTCTACCAGTTTGCTATTCAACATCCATAATACACTTCCTTCTTACTAACAAAAATCTCTATGTTATTGGAGGAAGCTACAACCTACATTTCCTAGACTCCCTAGAAGATCAGTGTAGACAATGGGATGGAAGAGGAAGTTGTCATGAGACATCTGGGAGAGTTTTCTAAAGGAGTCATTTTCCCCTTCCTCCTTCTTCCTACCTAGAGAGTGAATGCCATAGCTGGCACTTTAGCAGCCATCTTTCAATTCTGGAAAGAAGGTGTAACAAAAAGAATAAGCCCTTTAAGACCTTGGTAGAGATATACAATTTCCATTTCATCCCTATACTGTCTCCTTCCAAATTTCATGTTATGTGAAAGAAAAAAGAATTATCTGGTTTAACTCCCTATGATTTGGGTCTCTGAAGATTTGAAATAAAAGTATTTAAAAACTGCAATTCCCAAATAATACATCCTGAAAGCATCAGGGTTAGCAAACATGACTCTTTAACTGTATACAGCAAAGGAATTGGACCAAAGGATATTTCACTGAGCTTCCATCCAGCCCCATGAAAGATAACGCACAATTGTGAAAATATATAAGCTAAAATGTAGTTTTAAGCATCTTTTTAAATTTAATGGGACAAATATAAAATGTGAACTAGTATTTCCTACAAGAAAATCTTGTAGTGGTCACAATAAATTCCAAGCCTCTTCTAAATTACTGCTATTTCATCTACAAAGGCAACTGCCCTTGTCATACCACCTGCTGGGCGCCACACTGGAAAACCCAATGGGAAGAGCCACAAGGTCAGCGCAAAACTTTGTCCATCTACATTGCTCACGGGAATGGACAGGCAGCTGCGCTTCTAACCGTTTCCCCTCTCAGCACCCTGGTCAGCGGCCTCACCCTGAACTCTCATGGCTCCCAACACCCTTCTCTCTCACCCTACCCTCACTAGGGACCCTCTCTTCAATCCTTCTAATAAAAGAAGACTGGAAAAAACAAATATCCAAAAGAAGCTCCTTCTTAAGAAGTATTCTGGACTTCTGTGTCTATTTTTCCCATGAAAGAAAAATCTGTTTATTTTTATCACATTAAATGAAATTTTAAACTTTCTTACCATCTGTACTATTATTTTCCATGTTATCTCCGGGGATAGAAAATTCGATCTAGAATTTTTTAACAAGTTCACATATTTCAAAAGGTAAATCTTTGAATTATCAAAGTTTGATGATGTGCTTTTAGAGAGTCCAGTCAAAGAACATCATTATTACAAAATATGTCATTGTTTTACAAAATAAAGGAGAACTGTGAAGTGCTGATTATTAGATGAGTTCCAATGCAAGACCCTATCCTACAGAAAATGACAGTGCTTAAGATTATTGGGCAGAGTTTACATCATTTAAAAAAAATTTCTCATTAACCCCAAAATGCCTTTATATATTAAAAGGAAATCACATGGCTTATGGAAAATAAATCATATCCACTGTGATTTCTTTAAATGGGTAGTGGATTTAAATATTCTAACTCAAATTAGTACAGGAACGAAATCCTTTAAATTGCAGAGTTTAAATTAGACCAAAAAATTCATTTAAATTGAAAAATTATTAAATACTGAGCAGGCTATATTAAATAATGTTATAAAAGTTCAGGTTGGGAGACCTCTTTTAAAGTAAAAGTGACAGCCATAAGTGATAGAAGATGGCCAATCAGGAGTGGATTTCCTCACCAGAGATGCTTTTACCTGTGTATGTTTAGTCATCTAAGTTTGCAACTTCTGAGACCTTAAACCTTGATAGTAATTAGGAATAGTTTCAGCATTGTGTTTTTTTAAATTTTAAATCAAATACATACATGTATACATTATAAAAGGTAAAATATTTTCACATTGAAAGTTTTTTGTATAACTGTTTCAAGTAGGTTAAATATCTATTTGGTATAGAAATTCATTAATATAAATTCCGCCCATCCCCAATATTTTGTTTTCAGATGAGGACACTGGAACCAAGGCATTTTTATTTATTAGCACAGAAAGGCAGAGATGAAGGTAGATGTCATGATCATTCTTTTCTCAGTTCCCAATACTTTCTCCATTTTGCTCTGACTACTCAGTGTACAGTCTGCAAACCAAGAGCAGTAGCCTGACTTGGCAACTTGGAAATGCAGACTTTCAGGTCCCACCTCAGGACTAATAAACCTACAGGATCCCCCAGAGGATTCATAAGCTCCCTGAAGTTTGAGAAGCATTGCTTTAGGCTACACAGTGCTTTTCAGCCCTTTTCCTCTCATGGCACACATAAAAGGGTTACTGAATTTCTGTGGCACACCAAAGAAAAAGGTATTTCTTGCCAATATGACAAAAAATAGGTACAGTTTTTATTCATTCACAACTGGATGGCTGTTGTCTTTTCTTCTTCTTCTTTTTTTTTTTTTTTTGGAGGATCTAAGAGAAAAGTGGTCAGTGTCCCTGACTATATAGTCAGGTAGTGAATGTTTTAAAAACTATTGGGCTACACCACTGCTTGATCACCACCTAATTTAATTCAATGATAATGCAATCAGAGTGTCTTATCTCTCTGCATATGAATGTTACCAAAACATCAAGTTAATGCTAGAAGTCTAAGTTTGTACCACATTTGAATCTGCCTCAGGTGCTGACTTTAAAACCTCATTCTCCGGAAGATGAGACACTACCACTTCTCTTGATCTCCTCAAGTGAGAGATCATTGAACATAAATTAATATCAGAGATGCTTAATATTTAAACAGAATGAAATAAACTAGCAGACAAGAACACATAAAGCTTCTCATCCATTTTCCCTTTCACCACTAGAGATGTGTTAGAGCACAGATGGTTTGGCTGCCCAGTTGTCTTTAATTTCTTCTTTAGGTCTGGCTTAGTTGTTCTTTAATTTTAGCTTTAGTAAAGATTATTGTTATATTAAACACACATGTACATAATCTTGAGGAATGATGTAAGCGATTTTCAATGGCCATTTTTACCATTCTCTATTTTTACTTTATATACAAACTTGAGAACCTATTCCCATGTAAGCTGTTATCCACTTACATTTTTGGAAAAATTATACAAATACCTGTTAGTTTCACTAGTGTTTTCCTATTACATGTCTTGTCTTAGATGGATTTGTGTCACTGAGTAATAGTTTGGAAACATTTAAACAATAATTAAAACTTGAGAGATGGCACTAATGCATTATAAACTAATCATGTAACAGATGTGGTCAGAAAATGAGTATGAATGTTTAAATAGCTATTATTTGGGTTAGAGAGGAGGTAGAGATGTTGAGGAAGAAAGACAGGGGAAAAAAAGAATGAGTGTGAGAAAGGAAATATCACTGGAATGTTGAAATTGCAAATGAAACCCACAGAAGTCAGGAAATTCAAGAGTTAAGGCTCCCACTGCTCCCTTAATTCTGCCCCTGGTGTTGGGCAAAAGCATTGTGTATATATCTTTCATTACCAGATCCCATAACACTTAGTAACAGAGCCCACTTAGGATGGTGATGAAGAAGCATATGGCTCCATATGAAATGAGCTTTAAATACATCGAAAGGTTAACAACTAATATAACAAGGTACTTTTTCCTATAAAAGTTTAATGTTAATTATAAAATCGGATAACATTGTTATGGCGTGAAATATGAAATACACAAGGCAGCACTCCCCTGGGGCATAGTTGATGTGCACTGTGGTCAAAATGGAATTTTCCCACCTTCGGTGTATAAGAGTGGAAGTAATTCTTTCTCCCTGAAAAATATATGGAAATTGCTAATGTAGTAAAATTTCAGAATCTCTACTTTGCTTTTCATAAAGGAGAATAAATTTCAGAGACTTCTAGTTGCAGTTAGGGTAACAACATACTAACGAATCGATGAGGGGCATAACATGAGGAATAACAAATGATTCTTCCATCTTGCCCCCAGATCATTTTCGGCTGATTTTGGAAAGCTGTGTATGGTATTATCTACCTTCACATTTATCTCCTAATAATGTTTATTCTTGACAAAAGAATGCATCTCTTAACGTATTAAAGGAAGAGAAAAAATCCCAGGAGTGCGTCCACTTGGAGATTAAAAACAAAGCAGTGTAGGATAAAAATTTGCACGAATCATTTGAAAATATGCTCCCCTGCCCCTAAGATGTAGTAAACAGTTAATGAACAGTGAAAAGTGAACTTCGTAGACATATCAGTTTAGTGGTTATTAAGACAATGCTGAAGCTTTTGAAGAGTAAATTAACCTTTTGAGCAGTGGCCATATAATTTGTGGGGCCCAATACAAAATGAAAATATGGGAACCTTGTTAAAATATTATGAAGAATTTCAAGATGATGACACTAGAGCTTTAAACCAAGGACAAGCTCTTCTAAGCACGGGGCCTATCACGCAGAAAATGCACACCTTGGCTCCTTCAATTAAACCAGCTTCTGTACTCTGCATTTCTCACAGCACTTACTACTTTCTATTATTCTTAGTGCTTCGAGGGTCCTCCTTTACTCTCACTATCCTGTAAATTCCTTATAAGCAGGAATTCTGAAAAGAACATAGCCTCTCAAATCAAACAAATCTGCCTTTGATTTCCAGCCTCTGCCACTTCTTAGTTATTGTGAAACCAATTGCATTATTTAATTTCTGAGACTTGGTTTTCTCATATTTAAAATGGGGACAATGGTAATACCTTCAGGACAGGATCACTGCGAGGATAAAACATAATTCAGTGTTTGGTCCATAGTAAGTACTTAAAAATTGTGGCGATTCATATTACTGCCTCATAAGGTTGTTGTAAGGACTACAGTGAGAGCATAGAAAGAACTTCACAATGTCTAATAATATGGGGCTGATTAAAAATAGTATGAAATTCATACAGTGGCATGCTGTGCTGCTGAGGTGGATCTCTGCATTTGCCCAGAAGTCATAGCATTAGCATGACAGAAAGGAGGGTGCACCAATTGTCAGCAACAGCAGCCCCTGAGAGCTGGTTAGAAATGCAAATCCTTAGACTTCAGCCCAGACCTCCTAAATCAGGAACTCTGAGGGAGGCACCTGCTCATCTGGGAGGAAGGGGGTAGAGGGTACCAAGCACTCCAGGTGATTCTGATATGTTCTTAAATCCGAGGAACCACTGGGTCTGTGAGCTGATGGTCTCTTTAGCTATATTTTTATTAATTTATGAAGCAAGGTGTAGAAGAGTTCCCAAACTAATTTTAACCCCAGAGCTTTTTCCAAAAATGAAGTGCATTTCTCCACCTTGGCAGACATTAATGAGAATGCTCCTCTGGCCAATGCTACAGGAATCATGCTCACTCCCAAGGCTTGTATCATTTTGCTTTTGGGAAGAGGAACTCATAGAGATTTTCTTTTTACCTTTCTGACATTTTGTACTGTTAGAATATTTTTAGCATAAACATGTATATATAAGATTATATATATGATTTTGCATATTCATATATATATATCTTATCAAGTGATTCTTTTAAAATACCCCAATTTACTTTTAATGAACATTTTAAAATAAATAAACACATGCAATTTAAAAGTTAAAAGAAAAAACAAGCAGGGCTCTGGTTTACTGGAATGAGGCCAGAAGAAAAATATATTTGAAAGTCAGGCCGAGTAGTGAGTGTAGCAGAGAGCCAGCCCTAATCTGTGGACTTCTAACCAATGATGATGAGCGACCCTCCTTGTTTCCTAGGGGAATTCCTAGCAGCAGGGCCTCTATTTTAAGAAATAAGCCAAGTTGAGCTGATGTCAACGATATTACACAGGAGCCAGTGCACTTCACACAGTTTTTTGGGTTTCTGTTCTTCAGGGTTGGTTTTCATGGGAATCTGCACCTGCCATTTCCCTGGTGTCCTAAGCCTGAGAATTTGAGGAAACTGGGAGAAAAGTCTGGACAATGCAGATTTTAAAGGGTTGTTTCATTTAGTGTTTTTGCTTATGGTGTTCTCAGAAGCCTAATTGTGAGGCTACAGAGAAATTGCACTTGTAATATCCCCTTTATTTACCACTTTCTGGCTTTCTGTAACCTTGAAAACATAAGATAGTAAGCCTTTAGTGCATAGTTATTTTGTGTGTAGATATGAAATTGGGTCAAATGCCAGGAATAGCATTGTTTTCAGAATGTTTTGGTGATGATAAGAATCCTTTATATTTACACTGAGAAATCTTTAACCAAAGAACTCAGGACCTTTTAAGTCTTTAAAATTTGCTTTGAGCCAGAGAAGTAAAATAAGAGCACATATTTTTACTATTTTGAATCCAGGGTGTTAAAGTCACTAACACAGGTGGTCACCAGCTGGGAAGCGGTGAGCTCAGCCAGGTGACCTCTGAAAGCCCCTTACGGACTAAAAATGTGTGACAAATGTAGTTACAGACTAGAATCATCTCTGCTGGCTCATATATGAATTCAGTCCTGATTAGCTACATGGCTCTGTGCCCTCCCTCTTGTCCCACAAGAATAGGTTGAGAAAGGATTACATACGGTCCTGCCCCCACTAGGAGGGGACAACAGACTCTTTCAGGGGTGTCAGTCAACACTGACTGAGCTCTGACTGTTTGTGGGTTCCTAGGGGGAACATAGGAAGGTGACAGAAAATAAATAGAAGAAACAGGTACCTAAAGAAGCTTATAGCTGTTTAGGAATACACAGTAAACAATGCACCTTGCATTTTCAAAGGGCAGGAAACTTGTGTTAATTTTTACTCAACAATTTTGACATTTAAAAAATAAATAAAATCAATCTGCATTTAAGAAAAAAGAAAGAAGGAAGGAACTCCTACCTTTTGTGACAACATGGATGGAACTGGAGAATATTATACTAAGTGAAATAAGCCAGTGGGTGAAAGACAAATACCATATGATCTCACCTATAAGTGGAATCTATTCAACAAAATAAACTAACAAACAAAATAAACCACTGGCATGGAAACATGGAACAGACTGAAAAAGACCAGAGGGGATGGGGAAGGAGGAGAATGGTGGAAAGAAGGAGAAGAGACTAAACAAAGAACATGTATGAATGACCCATGGACATGGACAACAGAGTGGGAATTGACTGTGGGAGAGGGGGATGGGGTGGGATGGGTGGAGGAGAGCAAAGGGGGAAAAATTGAGACAACTATAGTAAAATAAACATTATTTAAAAATAAAAATTAAAAAAAATTCATCCACAATGTAGCATTTATCAATACTTTGTTGTATTGCTGAGTAGTATTCCATTGCAGGAATATACCAGTTTTTGTTAATCCATTCAATAGTTGATGAAAAATTTGTGTGGTTTCCCCTTTGGGTCATAAAGCTACTTAAACATTCCCATAAAAATCTTAAGAGAATATATATTTTCACTTTTTGTGGGCAAGTATTTAGGAGTGGAATTACTGGGTTGTATAGTATATTTATGTTTAACTTCATAAGAAACTGTCAAATTGTATTCCAAAATATCTGCTTCAGTTTACATTATCATTGGTATGTATAAAAGTTCTAGTTTTTATATATCCTTGCAAATATTTTCTGTAGTCCACTTTTATTATTAAAGCCTTTCATTGGCATCTCATTGTGGTTTTAATTTAAAGTTTCCAAATCATTAAAGGTGATGAATACATTTTCATATGCTTATTAGTTATGTATATATCTTCTTGGTAAAATACTCAAATAATTTTTCATCTTTTATTTAGGTTGTTGCTCTTAGTATTGAATTGTAGAAGTCCTTTATATATATGGATACAGATCCTTCATCAGATATATGATTTGCAAATATTTCCAACCAGCTTGTGTCTTGTGTTTTCATTTTCTTAATGGCATCTTGAAGTGCAAAAATTTTTAATTTAGATGAAGTCCATTTTTTGAAGTTTTTATTTTATGAATGGTGACTTTGGTGTTATACCTAACAACTCTTTCCCAATCCCTAAGTAATGAAGATTAGATTTTCTATAATATTTTCTTCTAGAAATTTTATCATTTTTAAAATTTAGATGATGTGTAATATTAATTGATTTTCACATATTAAACCAACCTTGCTTTCCTGGGACAAATGACACTTATTCGTGGTGTATAATCCTCTATACCTGTTACCAGATTTGGTTTGCTAATATTTTGAAACTTTTCATCTATATTCTCAAGACATATTGATTTATAGGTTTCTTGTGATGACTTTGCTTGGCTTTAGAATCAGGGTAATACTGGCCTCATGAAACAAATTGAAAAGAGTTTCCTCATCTATTTTCTGGAAGAGTTTGTGAAGGATTAGTAATATTTCTTTAAATTTTCATAAAATTCACCAGTGAAGCCATCTGGGCCTGGACTTTTTTATGCAGGAAGAGTTTTAGTTACTAATTGAATTTCTCTACTTGTTAGAGTTCTAGACTAATTTTTTATTACTGTGAGCAAACCTTTTTTTAATTTACTCTTTACTGTATTTTGCTGTTATCATAGTCCCTTTATACATCCCTTCCCTCAGCAATCACCACACTTTGTCCACATCCATGAATCCTTTTTCCTTCTGGTTCAGTCCCTCCACTCCCTAACCTCCCCTCACCCCAACAGCTGTCATCCTGCTCTCCACCTATAAGTCTGTCTCTATTTTCCTTGTTCAGTTTGTTCATTAGATTCCACACATGAGTGAAATCATTTGACATTTGTCTTTCTCTGACTGGCTTATTTCACTTAGCATAATGTTCTCCAGGCTCACCCATACTTTTGCAAAAAGTAAAATTTTCTTCTTTTTTATTGCCTTTCGAGCTGATTTTGGTAATTTTGACTTTCCAGGATCTATTTCATTGAAGTTGTCTGACTTATTGACCTAAAATTCTGCATAATACTCTCTTATAAACCTTTTGATTTCTTCATGGTTAATAAGTAATATCCCCTCTTTTGTTCCTGATTTTGGTAAATAGTGCCCTTTCTCTCTTTTTCCCTGGTCACACTAACAAAATAACTATAAATTTTGTTGATTTTCTTGACTTTTGGCTTCATTAAGATTCTCTACTGCTTTTTTCTTTTTGTTGATTTCCACATAAACTTATTGCTTGAATTATTCTGCTTGCTTTGCATTTAGTTTGCTCTTCTTTTCCTAGTTTCTCAAAATAGTTGGTTAAAGCTTCAAATTTCCCTCTAAGCACTTCTGTGGCTACATCCCACTCATTTTGATATGTTGTGTTTTGTTTTCATTCAGTTTACAATATTTTCTCATTTACCTGTGATTTCTTTTTTTGACCCATTGGTTATTTGAAAATGTGTTAATCTCCAAATTGGGTATCTGCTAATTTTTTTTCCATTGTTGAAACCTAATTTAATAGTGTTGTAGTCAAAGAACATAATTTGTATGATTTCAAGCATTTTAAATTCAGTGAGTCTTGTTTTATGGCCTAACATATACTCTACCTTAGAAAATGTTCCATGTGGGTTGTTGTTGGATATAGTATTCCACAGATTGTTACTCTGAATTGGTTGATAATGTTACTTAAGCAGGTGTTTGTTGATTTTCAGTCATTATAGAACCCGTTTCATAAGTTGAGAGTAGGGTATTAGTTTCCAATTATTATTGTTTAGTGGTCCATTTCTTATTTCAATTCTCTCAATTTTTGCTTCATATATTTTGGGGTCCTGTTATTTATTGAATGTTTATACATTGACAAGTATTATATTTTCCTGAGGAATTGGCCCTTTAATACAATAAAATGCCCTTATTTATCTCTAGCAATATATTTTTTCTTAAAGTCTATTTTTTTCTGATATAAATAGAGCAATTCCAACTCTCTTGAGGTTGTTTGCATTGACATGCTTTCAATTTTAACTTATTTGGATCAAAAGTATGACTCTTACAGATAGCATTTAGTTGAAGCTTAAAGTTTTATCCAGTCTAACAATTTCTGCCTTTGATTAGATTTTTAAAGATTTTATTTATTTATTTATTTACTTACTTACTTACTTATTTATAGAGAGAGGGAAAGGGAGGGAGAGAAACATTGATTGGTTGCCTCTCACATGCCCCAGCTGGGCAACTTCACTGCAACTCAGGCATATGCCCTGAGTGGGCATCAACGGGTGACCTTTTGGGTCACAAGCCAGCACTCAATCCACAGAGCCAAACCAGCTGGGGCTGCCTTTGATCATTTTTAATCCATTCACATTTATTTATTTATTATTTTCTTTTTCTTAATTTTTTTTTATTATTCAAATACATTTGTCTCCATTTTCCTACCACCACTTACCCTGCCCTAACCACCCCCACCTCCCAACCTCAATCCTTCCCCACTTTGGCTTTCTCCATGGGTTCTTTATACGTGTTCCTTGACTTGATCCTTCTACTTCTTTTCCCCATTACCCCCCTCCCTCCACCCATCTCATTACTATCAGTTTGTTTTTTTTCTTTCAATGTTGCTGGTTATAATTTTCTTATTTGTTTTGTTGATTAGGTTTCACTTACACGTGAGATCATATGGTATTTGTCTTTCACCCCTTGGGTTATTTCGCTTAGCATAATGCTACCCAGTTCCTTCCATGCCGTCTCGAAAGGTAGTAGCTCTTTCTTTCTTTCTTCTGCGTAGTGTCCCATTGTGTAAATTGTACCATAGTTTTCTGATCTACTCATTTACTGATGGGGACTTAGGTTGCTTCCAGCAGTTGGCTACTGTAAATTGTGCTGCTATGAACATTGGAGTGCATAGGTTCTTTTGAATTAGTGTTTCAGAATTCTTATTGTATAATCCCAGAAGTGGAATTGCTGGGTCAAAAGGCAGTTTTCCATTTTTAGATTTTAAGGAAATTCCAAATTGTTTTCCACAGTGGCTGCACCAGTCTGCACTCCCACCAACAGTGGACTAGAGTTCACTTTTCTCCACAACCTTGCCAGCACTTGTTGTTTGTTTATGATGGCCATTCTGACTGGTGTGAAATGGTATCTCATTGTGATTTTAATTTGCATTTCTCTGATGACTTGTCTTGATGAGCATCCTTTCATATATCTCTGGGCCCTGTTTATGTCTTTCTTGGAGAAGTGTCTGTTCAGGTCCCTTGCCCATTTTTTAATTGGGTTGTTTGTCATCCTGGAGTGCAGTTGTGTGAGTTCTTTATATATTTTGGAGATCAAACCCCTGTCTGAGGTATCATTGGCAAATATATTTTCCCATATGGTCGGTTCTCTTATCATTTTGCAGATGATCTCTTTAACTGTGCAAAAGCTTCTTATTTGGATGAAGTTCCATTTGTTTATTCTTTCCTTTATGTCCCTTGCTTTAGGGAGCAAAGCGGTGAAAATATGGCTGCATCAATGTCTGAGAGATTCCTAGCTATGTTCTTCTCTTGGACTTTTATGGTGTCACAACTGATATTTAAGTCTTTTATCCATCTCGAGTATATTTTTGTGTATGGTGTCAGTTGGTGGTCAAATTTCATTTTTTTGCATGTAGCTGTCCCAGTCTCCCAACACCATTTGTTGAAGAGGCTATTTTTACTCCATTTTATCTTCTGTACCCTTTGTTGAATATTGACCACAGAGACATGGGTTTCTTTCTGGGTCCTCTATTCTGAGCCATTCATCTATGTGTCTGTTCTTATGCCAGTACCAGACTCTTTTGATTACACTGGCCCTGTAATATAGTTTGATGTCAGGTATTGTGATCCCTCCTACTTTGTTCAACTTTCTCAAAATTGTGGCAGCTGTTCAGGGTCATTTATGGTTCCATATAAATTTTTTAAAATGTTTGTTCCATGTCTGGGAAATACATCATTGGCATTTTAATAGGGATTGCACTGAATCTATAAATTGCTTTCAGTAGTATGGACATTTTGATGATGTTAATTCTTTCAATCCATCAACACAGTATATGCTTCCAATTATTTGTGTTTTCCTTAATGTCTTTCTTCAGTGCCGTGCAGTTTTCTTAGTACAGGTCTTTTACCTCCTTGGTTAAGTTTATTCCTAGGTACTTTATTTTTCTTGTTGCTATAGAAAATGGGATTTTCCCCCCTGATTTCCGACTCTGATGTTTCATTGCTGGTGTATAAAAATGCCTTCAATTTCTGAATATTGACTTTGTATCCTGCTGTTTTGCCAAATTCACTTATTAGGTTGAGTAGTTTTTTGGTGGGGTCTACAGGGTTTTCTATGTACACTATCATGTCATCTGCAAACAAGGACAGTTTTATTTCCTCTTTTCCAATCTGGATGCCTTTTATTTCTTTTTCTTGTCTGATCACTATGGCAAGGACTACCAATACTATGTTGAATAGAAGTAGTGAAAGGGGACACACTTGTCTTATTCCCAATCTTAGTGGGAAAGCTTTTAGTTTTTGCCCATTGAGTATGATATTGGCTGTAGGTTTCTCATATATGGCCTTTATTGTGTTGAGGTATGCCCCTTTAACTCCCACTTTGCTGAATGTTTTGATCATAAATGGATGCTATACTTTATCAAATGATTTTTCTGAGTCTATTGATATGATCATGTGATTGTCTTTCCTTTTGTTTATGTGATGTATTATGTTGATTGATTTGGAAATATTGAACCACCCTTGCATCCCTGGGATGAATCCCACTTGATCATGATGGATGATCTTTTTAATATATTGCTGGATGCAGTGTGCCAATATTTTGTTGAAGATTTTAGTGTCTGTGTTCATCAACGATATTGGCCTGTAGTTTTCTCTCTTTATCTGGTTTTGGGATTAGGATGATGCTGGCCTCATTAAAAGAGTTTGGGAGTCTTCCCTCTTCTTGGATTTTTTGGAATAGTCTGAGAAAGACAGGGGTTAGCTCTTCCTTAAAATGTCTGTAAAATTCTCCTGTGAAGCCATCTGGTCCAGGGCTTTTGAGTGCCAGGAGTTTTTTGATTACTGCTTCAATTTCACCAGCTGTTATCGGTCTGTTCAGCCTTTTTGCTTCTTATTCATTCAGAATTGGAAGGTTATATTTTTCTAGGAATTTGTCCATTTCACCCAGGTTTTCAAATTTCTTGGCATATAATTTTTCATAGTAATTTTGTACAATCATTTGTACTTCTGTGGTAATAGTTGTAATTTCTCCTCTTTGATTTCTGATATTATTTTCCTGAGTACTCTCCCTTTTTTTCTTGATGAGTCTACTTAAAGGTTTGTCAATTTTCTTTATCTTTTCAAAGAAAGAGCTCCTAGATTGATTGATCTTTTAGTCTCTATGCCATTCATTTTTGCTCTGATCTTAATTATTTCCTTCCTTCTACTCACTCTGGGCTTTGTTTGTTGTTGTTTCTCCAGTTCTTGAAGATGCAGGATTATGTTGTTTATTTGAAATGTTTCTACCTTTTTTAGGTAGGCCTGTATTGATATAAACTTCCCTCTCAGGACTGCCTTCATTGTGTCCCATAGGTTTTGGACTGTTGTGTGTTCATTTTCATTTGTCTCCAGAGACTTTTTGATTTCTTCTTTGATCTTACTATTGACCTATTCATTGTTTAATAGCATGCTATTCAGTTTCGATGAGTTTGAATGGTTTTGAGTTTTTTCGTTGAGGTTGGTTTCTAGTTTCAAGCCCTTGTGGTCCAAGAAAATGCTTGTTATGATTTCAATTGTCTTGAATTTGTTGAGGCTTGTTTTGTGTTCTATCATGTAGTCTATTTTTGAAAATGTTCCATGTGCATTTGAAAAGAATGTGTATTTTGCTTCTTTGGGATGAAAGGTTATATATATATATATATTCAGTTAAGTCCATTTTGTTTGGAAGATCTATCCATTGTTGACAGTGGGGTGTTAAAATCCTCTGCTACCAGTGTGTTGCTATCTATATCTTTCTTGAAGTCCTTCAAAAGATTTGGCTTATATATTTGGGTGCTCCAATGTTGGATGCATATAGGTTTACAAAGTTTATGTCTTCTTGAGGCATTCTTCCTTTGAGTATGATTAAGTGTCCTACTGGGCCTCTTTTTATGGCCTTTGTTTTGAAATCTATTTTGTTATATAGGTATTGCTACCCTGGCTTCTTTTTACCTGTCCATTTGCTTCCAATATTTTTTCCATCCCTATACTTTCAGTCTATATAGGTCCTTTGTTCTTGGATGGGTCTCTTGTAGGCAGCATATGTGCAGGTCATGTTTTGTAGTCCATTCAGCTACCCACTGTCTTTTGATTGGAGCATTTAATCAATTTACATTAACAACAATTGGTAGGTACTTATTCATTTTTTCCATTTATACCTGTGTTTCTCTTTTTTTCACTTTTTCTTCATCTTCTTAAAGCAGTCCCTCTAGCATATCTTGCAATTCTGGTTTCATGGAGGTGTATTGTTTTAGCCTTAGTTTTTGTCTGAGAAACTCCTTATTTCACCTTCCATTTTAATTGAGAGCCATGCTGGGAAGAGCAGTCTTGTTTGCAGGCCTTTGCTTTTCATGACTTGGAATATTTCTTGCCATTCCCTTCTGGCTTGTAGTGTTTCTGTTGAGAAGTCAGCTGTTAGCTGTACTGGGGCTCCCTTATATGTTACTACCTGTTCCTCCCTTGCTATCTTTAGGGTCCTCTGTTTGTCTTTGACATTTGCCATTTTAATTATGATGTGTCTTGGAGTGGGCCTCTTTGGGTTCCTCTTGAATGGGACCTTCTCTGCTTCCTGAGCCTGTGTGACTTTTTCTCTCCTCCAATTAGGGAAGTTTTCCACCATTACTTTTTCAAACAGGTTCTCTATCCCTTCCTCCTCCTCTTCTCCTTCTGGTATCACTATTATATGGATATTATTACGTTTCTGGCTGTCCTGCATTTCCCTAAATGCCTCTTCATTCTTTTGGAGTCTTTTTTTCATTTTATTGCTCTTTCCAAGAGTTTTTTTCTACCTTATCCTCCAGCTCAGTGATTTGATCCTCTGCTTCACCTGGACTGCTTTTGATTCCTTCTACTCTGTTCTTCAATTCAGAAATTGTATTCTTCATTTCCTCTCATCCTTTATTGATAGTTTCGATGTCCTTTTTCATGCTGATGTAGTTTGCAGTAAGTTCTTGCAGTTTCCCTGTAGTTTTTTGTAATTCTCTCTGAGCTCACTGAGCTTCTTTAGAACCGTCATTTGGAACTCAGTATCTGATAGTTTACTTGCCTTTATTTCATTTATTTCTCTTTCTGAGGATTCCTCCTTTCCCTTTGACTGGTGGGGAGGGTGTTTCTTGTCTTTTGATTATTTGTGAGGCTCTTCTCTTTTGTGCTTGCTTCTTAAATTGATCTGTCTTGACTTCCTAACTTTATGGTATGAACTTCTATGGTAGGAGACCTGTGAGATTCAATTGTGCAGTCTCCTTGATCTCCTGAACTTGTTGCTCTTTGGATGCCTTTTTTGCTGTCTATGTTGGCTCTCTGAAAGTTACTACGTTTTTATTGTTGTTTGGTTATTCTTTGGTGAGTCCTACCCTTCAGCTGGTTGACTGAACGTCCCTATGCCCACCACATCTTGTCTGTTTTTGTGCAGGTGCTGCCAGAACAAAACTAGAAAACCCAGGAAGAAAGTCACATCCACAAAAATAACTGCCTCCTGCAATACCACTGTCAACAGCAAATGAATCAGTATTAGTGAGGCTGTAAAGAGATTAATACTATTATAAGAAAGGAGAGAAATAAACTATTAGTATAAAATTTAATGAGTTATTATGCACAAATTTGATGGACCTAAAATGAATGTTATAAAGCTATGTAGTAAAGAAAATATTGCAAATCATGGGGAAGACCACAGGAGATTTCCTCTTGGTAGCCTCTGGTATTTACCGCTACTTTTTATTTTTGGATCTGCCTCTGATGTTGTCAGATGTTGACCCCATCTAATCTTAGGCAGTCTGTTCGAGACTTCCAGGAATCTACTGTCTGTGGCAGTCTCATTCAGTTGCCAATCTAGTCACTTTGCACTCAGTTGTCAGGCTTAGGCACCACAGGGTGGGGCAGAATCCCTCCAGGGGGGCAGCGCTATTGTTTCCTCTCTTGCTGCTGCTATTCAGGGAAGTGGTCTGCCTGAGCAAGAAGGCTGCTGCTATATGGAGAATGAGTCAGCACCAGGGTCCTTCCAACTATTCTCTCAGTTCTCTCCCCAAAGCCGCCTTCCCTAGTATCTCCTCAGGTGTCTCTAGCCCACTCTGCCCCTGTCCTTGCTGGAGACCAGGGTAAGTGGCTGCAAATTAAAATTTATGTGTTGGCCCTTTAAATGGCTCTTTTGTCTCCAGCCGCCTGTCTCTGACAGAGAGCAGGCTTGCCGCTTTTCGCAGCTGGCTGTTAGCTGTGTACTTTTTGGGCTCTGATGCTGTAGGCTGGGAATCCCTGCTTATGGTTTATACCCTACTCTTCTCAAGGGGATCCAACTGGCTGTTTAAATATCCCTCTGGTGCTGCTACCCATGGTCACCCAGCCAGCCTTCTTGAGTCTCCACCATACTCCTTACCAGTCAAGTCGTGATAAAGCTGATTTTTCTGTATGTCCAAAGTTATAGCACTTCTCTCTCGCTATTGTTCAATTGTTTGTTCTGGGTGATTTCTCCAAAATTTAGTTGTAATTCCAGACTGGTCTTGGGAGGAGGTCAGTGTGACTTCCATTCACTCCTCTGCCACTTTCGATCTATGTCCATTCACATTCAATGTAGCTATTGATATTGGCTGATTTACCTCTGCCATTTTGCTTTTTGTTTTCTGTGTTATATCTCTTTTGTTCCTTTGTTCTTCCATTACTACTTTCTTTTGTGATAGATATTTCCTAGTGAAACTTTTTAATTCTGTTGTCATTACCTCTTTTTTAAATTGATTTTAGGGAGAGAAAATGGGTGGGAGAGACAGAGAGAGAGAAAAAACATCAATTTGTTGTTCCATTTATTCATGCATTCATTGGTTGATTCTTGTGTGTGTCCTGACCAGAGATCCAACCTGCAACCTAGGCAAATCCAGACAATGCTCTAACCAACTTAACTGCCTGGCCAGGGCCATTTGTTACTTCTCATATATTTTGGGTGGTTGTGTGTGTATGTGTGTGTGTGCGTGTGTGCGTGTGTATGTGCGTGTGCGTGTGTG
The DNA here is from genome assembly GCF_021234165.1 of Pteronotus mesoamericanus. Lineage (NCBI taxonomy): Eukaryota > Metazoa > Chordata > Mammalia > Chiroptera > Mormoopidae > Pteronotus > Pteronotus mesoamericanus. The sequence goes on along the minus strand of NW_026555105.1, from coordinate 25,886,912 downwards.
TGTGTGTGTATTTGATTTAGGAGCATTACAGATCTTAGCTTAATAGAACTTACTTCAAATTAATACTAACAATTCTTATAAAATATAGAAACATTCTAATATAGCTCTATTTCTTTGTCTCTCTTTTTTGCATACATATATATCATCATAAAATGTTATAAGCTCAGTCATGCAGTTTGATATGTATTATTCTGAAGTAATATTATTACATAAGATTAAATGTAAACTAGTAAAGAGGAGAAAGGAGAAAATATGTATTCATACAGTTTATATACATATTTTTATATTTACCTTTTGTAACTTATTTCTTCACATGGATTCTAGGTTCCATCTAGTACAATTTCCTTTCAGTCTGAAAGAATTTCTTTAGTACTTGTTGTCAGACAGGTCTGCAGAACAACAAATGCACTCATTCTTTGTTTATCTGGCAATGTCTTTATTTTTGGAATGTCAATTTTAAAATATAATTTTAATGGACTTAAAATTCTTTGTTAACACATATTCTTTCAGCATTTTGTCATCCCTATGACTTCTAGTTCTTTTTACGTGAGAAGTCAGCTGTTAGTCATATCATCATTCCCCTGTATGTGATGTGTTGTCCTTCTCTTATTCTTTTTAAGACTTTCTTTGTTGGCCCTGGCCAGGTAGCTCAATTGGTAAGAGCATCATCCAAATACACCGATATTTCAGGTTCAATCCCTAGTCAAGGCTCCCTGGGCAAAGCATACATACATGAATCAACCAACGAACACATAAAGGAGAAGAACAAATCAATCTCTCTCTCTCCCCCCACATCTTTATCTAAAATCAATAAATAAAAATAAGGAACTTAAAAAATTTTCTTTGTCACTAGTTTTTTAAGAATTTGACTAAGATGTGTTTAGGTACAGCTCTCTTGTATTTATCCCACCTAGAAATTATTGAGTGTGTTGGATCTGTAGGTTTGTTTTTAATCAAAATTGGAAAGTGTTTGGTTATTATTTCTTCAAATTTTTTTTCTGACCCTTTCTCTCCTTCCTTTCCTTCTAAGACTCCCAATATGTACATATTGATATAATGGATAGTGTTTCATACAAGATCTCTCAGTCTCTCATTTTTTCTCTTTCAGTTCTCCAGCTTTAATAATTTCTATTGTTCCATCTTCAAATTTTATGATTCTTCCTTCTTTGAACTCAAATCTTCTGTAGAACCCCTATAACAATTCTTAACTTTAGTTATTTTATTTTTCAACCACAGAGTTTACTTCACTTAGTTATTTTGTATAATACATCTTTATTAATTATTCTCTATTTGATTAATCATTATCATACTGTTCTTTAATTCCTTGCAGTTACCTTTATTTGTTTGAATGTATTTATAGTAACTTTTTTGAGGAATTTGTCTGCTGAGCCCAACAACTGGACTCCTCAGAGATAACAGGTGTGACTTTTTTTCTTGAGACTGGATCACATTTTCCTACTTCTTTGTATGTTTTACAGTTTTGTTGTTAAGAACTTAACAATTTGTTAAAACCTGGACATTTGAGGTAATATAAGGTAGCAACACAGGATTTCTCTTTTTCTTTTCTGGGGGCTATCTATCATGGTTGCTACTCTTTTGTTTGTTTCTTCATTTGTTTAGTAATTTATCTGAACTAATTCTGTGGAATCTACCTCCCCCGTGCTGTGTGACCACTAATGTCTTTGTTCAGATTTTTCTTATTCTTGCCCTCATTTGTTGAGCCTGGCTTCATGAGGGTTGCCCTTGTGTTAGCATAGATAAGTGATCAGTCAATCACTGGTCAGGGGTTGTAATCAAGCACCTTGAGCCATTCTATCATTTGAGAATAGAGCTATGTTTAGGATGGGAAATGTGTTTAAAGCTCAGGTGTTTACAAGACTACCCTGACTTTTACCTTCTCTGTGTGCAAAGCCTCACAATCAGCCAAGATGAATATATAACTAGGGACCTCCCCCGTCTCTCTTGAGTATATGTATGGCCGAACCATGCACACAGCCTTCCAGATGACCAGAGGTAGCCTAGAGTTTATCAAGGTCCACTACAGTAACTCATTCCTTAGCCCTTTCAGTTAAATTTCTTTCTCCAGCCAGGATCACAACTTTAGGTTGATTGCAATGTTGGCCTTCCTTGTTTCCCATTGAGTTCATACTAATTTCAGTAACACTTAGGGATGTGATATTTATTCATGCTACGCTCCAAATCAAGTCATCCCCTGTAGCAGTGAAGCTTCTGGATTTCTCAGCTTGCCACACCCTAAGAGAATTCTACATTGACCAAAATGAGCCTTTATGGGTGGTACGAGTGGTAATAGTCACAGGCTAAAATGCCATAGATTTTCACAGTTCTAACCCAAGATTCAGTAGATTGTTTAAAAAATAAATATTTCTAAACTTGTTATATGTTTGGTGGACTTATTTCAAAAGTTATAAAATGATTTTTTTTCAATATTTTGCAGTTTTGACATTGCTTTTTGTGGAGCACATTTGCTATGCTCCTCACTTCTTCCAACCTGAAGTGTTACCCTCTAGAATAAAATTATATGTCTCTAGGTTCACAGGAAAGGGATTATATAGGGGAAGAAATCTAGAAAATATCACTGTAATACAAAATAAAATAAAAACTTACAATTATCCCATAGTTTGAAGAATTTGAATAGCATGAAAAAGGAATAATAATTTTTAAAAAGGTTCATCTGGGAATTAAGAAAATGGGGATCTATTTCTCACTCTGCTACGAGTGAGCTCCTGACCCTAGTGCGCTACTTCATCTGGCTGAGCCTCAGATTCCTCAGCTCTCAAAAGAGCAACTGGAATTAAATTCCCTATAGGGGTCTTCCTAGGTCTCAAGCCTGTAGGAAAATATGCCTGAGAGATGCTTAAAGGATCATGGTAACAAAGTATGAGCAATTTTGCTGCACTGAAACACCTAGGATACTTTCTTGGTAAAAAATATATATGAAATCCCTTCTTAAAACAAATATCAAAACACTTTATAGTCTCACAACCCTATTATGTGGGATGGGATGAGGTAGGAGGGAAAGTAGGAAAGATGAGAAAGAAGGCACTGAACAGAAGGCCACAGAAGGAAAGCGATTTGTTTTAGGAAGTGGAAAAAACTAAGTGAGAGCAAGTGAGGGTGGCAGGAGGCAGGCAGGAAGCACAGAAGACTGATTCTGCCCGAGGCCACCTTGTAGGTCCCATTTCAGGAATCCAAGGGCTTCTCTCTTTCACAACAACCCCAAGCATCTGTATATCTCTATGACTCACCACTCTCTCTTCTCTATCAGCAAAATATGCAGTTTCACTCCACCTTGCCTTCCAAATTGGTCCCAAGCCCAGATATTTCCCAAAACTCTGTCTCATCTATCCCCCTTGGCAGGCCGCACTAAGGGTGCTCCCCAGGCTGACATGTTGCTGGCCAGGTTTACCCACTCTGGCGTATGCTGTTTTTTGACACACGGGCCTTTCCACTAAGGCTCGAAAAAATAGTCTCGCCAAGTGGATCAGTTAGGGGCTATATTGGCTCCTGTAACTGATGAAGTCCAGGGTAGGGTGGGGATCAGGTATGGCTCAATCAGCCTTCTGCTACATGCTCCTTTGATGCTCTTGTCTCTGCCTTTCCTCACCTCTAGTCTGACAATGAGCATCAGACTAGAATCATACCTGGATTAGCACAGAAGACAGGAGGAGAAAGGGACTATTCCTTCCTCTGGCTTTCTATGCAAGAAAAGGACTTCCTTTCCCAGCATCTCTGAAAACATACCTATATCTGAGCCAATTCCTGTGGTCAGAGAAATACCATATACTGATTGTCTATACCCTGGGTTCTTAAACTGACTGCTGGCAAACTTCTCAGGATTTCATATCCACATATACTCTCAGAATCTTGGTAAAATGCAGATTCCGATTCAGAAGATTTAGAGTGGAGTCTAAGACTGCATTTCTAGCACACCAGATGACACTAACAGTCGGTATTTGAGTACAAAGGAACAACGAGTATGCTCACTAGATATAGAAGGGCTTGTAAGCTTATATTCACCATTGAATTCCCAGGGCCTAATATACTGCCCACTATATAAAAGTTATCCTAGAATATTTGTTAATTTTCAAGAATGTCTTCCCCCAAATTGGGAAATTGATGCATAGTCAGGTTACAGTTCTTTCTGATCCATTATCCCTCTCCAGGCCCCAATGTCAACTTTAAAACTTTCCAATATTGTTTAAAACACTTAATAGATTATGAAAGCTACAAATGAATAAGTGATACAACAGTTGCACTTTGAAACTGAAAAGTTACAGAAGTATCCTTTCTTTGATAAAATTGATGAGATAAGCTCATTATTGAGACATTAATATTTAGACATAGGGATCTCCTTTCCAGGTACACAGAAGTTTGATATTAGAAGTATTACATGCAAAGCTTATTGAATGCTTGAGCCTAGAAGTAAACAACATTACTTTGCAAACTTTTAGTATGCCTTCCTGTATGAAACAAGGCTAAGTGGCATGTTAAAAAATAAATTAATTAAAATGACACAAAGTATCCAAATTTGAACTGATATGCAGAAATGAATTTTGAAATAAGATGCTCCTGTTAGCACACTGTCCTCTGATTCTATTCATTAGAAAATTTAAGAGCATGTGATTTAGATTTAAAAGGGCTTCTCGTTTTTCTTCAAAGAAGTTGTTCTGAAATATTTTTACAACTTTCAAAGTACTACTTACTGTCTGCAGCCATCAGAAATAGCTCTCTGTTGTAGAGGGGAAGCAAAGATACTTGGACTGATACCTTCCTGCATTCATACATCCACCCAGAACAATGGCTCTTGAGAGAAACCAAGAAACCGTGATCTCCAAATGAAAAACTTCAAATGGAAGATTGTTAAACAGCAAAACAAACAAACAAAAAACACACTCAGATTTGTGACCTCTGGCATTGGCCAATTCTGATATGCTAATAAAGCAAATTTTCTGAAGTTTTGGAAAGCAAGAGCCATCCTCCCAACAGTCAACACCAATGTAAACTCTTCAACTCTTTGAGGATCCCCATCTCATTTACCGGTTGGGTAGCAGGTCTCAGATGACTGCCAGAGGCCTAGTCAGTCCCTATGAGAGGACCAATCCCCAGTTCCCATTTCCTCAGACTCCTTCCCTTATCAGGGAGAAAGCCATTTATTCCTTTTCGCCTAATTTCTTGAGGTGACAATCAGCCTCATGTAAATGCCTGCAAACTTATAACATATTTCTCAGTTTCCCCTCACCTCTGAGCCTGCCTCCTGCCAAGCCCATGGGGTACAAGATTCTCTTTTCTTTTCTAGCCAGGTAGTTTTGTTTTTGTTTTTGTTTTTGTTTTCCAGGAGAGTAGGTTATGTGGGAAGAAGAAAAGAGAAAGCAGAGAGAGATATCATCATCCATTCTTTCCTTCCCTACAAACAGAAAGTGGCCTAGGCCGCCAACAAAGGAAGTGTAAGGAGCAAGGTTCATTGCTTTCCCCAGCAGTAATAATTACAAAAGAGCTTCTTGAACCACCTTAAACAACTTTGAAAGCATCAACAGAGCCAGTTCTACAGCTGAGAGACTGGAACATACAATGAACAACTTAGGAAAAAAGTCTCTGCAGCTGAAATCTTTACAAAAGCCTGGAGGTTGATGCCTTCAAAAACACATTTTACCCCTGTCAAGTTCCCTGGGGAGACCAGGGGCCAGGACTGAAGACAGAGGCACTCCAGGAGATTCCAAAACAGGCAGTAGCTGAGGTGGAACCCCAAATCCCTGGGTAAAGCCAGAACTGTTATAACTCTTGACTCTTCTTGGAAGCAAATGAAATGCTCCTTAGGAATGACTATACTCTTACCTTATTCTACCCTGCCAATCACCCTTTCCCGTGCCCCAATATTCCTTTTAAGAACTCATGCTCTTTTGCCTATCCTTCCCTTCCTACAATATATGCCAGATATAAACACATAATAACTGGATGAAACAACATGGCCACGAATCAATCAAGTGGGTAAGTCAATAGGTACTAAAAGGTCTTTTCATCTCCCATCCCCTCTTGATTTTTATCTCAGGAAGTTTTGAAGAGTGGTGTTAGTGACCAAAACTAAAATAGAGAAAGAGGGTCAGAGAATGCTGTATTAGAACATATATTAGAATTAGGAAAATGTTCTTTGGGAAGCTAATTCTCTGAACTTATCATTGCCTTTACAATATTGGAAACCATTAAAGAATTCCAGATAATGGGTTTTAAGAGGGCCAGTTAAACTCTTTTGAAATTCTAAGCAATCTAGAGAGTTTTTAGGACCAAAAGTGTTCAGATGAAAGTTGTACAAACTTTCATCACTGCAAAGTGGAAAATCATCTTCCCCATCCTTCCCATTACGATGCAAGTCTTAATCAATGAAGTAGCAGTGATTACTTACTGTGTACCTTGCCACTTAAGTCTCAGGACACAGTGTAAATAATTGAAGTCATTCATTTACAAGATGAGTCAGTCATAAATGAGTAAATATGAAGATCATATAGTCAATTTGTGGAAACTGACATTTCAAAGTTCAATAAAAAACCCCTTTGAAAAGTCCTACGTTTATAAGTCTAAACAGTTGCTCTTTCTAAGCCAAACTAATCCTTTAGTTTTTCTCTTTGGATACTAGCCCTCCCCCACCCCACTCCTACTCCCATTTTTTTCTTTCTAACAAATATAGAAAGAAAAAGGAAAAGCAAAATAATAACTTAAAATTCCAAGGTTTTACTTCAAGCCAAGGCCACATTTCTAAGCAACTTTGATCAGGTAAATTACCTCTAAGTGTCTCAATTTTTCCCTCTGGAAAATTGAAATAATTTTATCACCTTTGATCTGCAAATTTGTAAGAGCATTTAGAGACTGAATGAAACTACCTGCTGGTATTTCTGTTTCCAGAAAGATGGAGTAGACATACTTTTTCCTGCTCCTCCTTCTAAGTTCAACTAAAAACCCTGGATGTTATATATAAAACAAACACAAGAAGATCTGAAAAGTGAAAAGTGGAAGGTAGGCACATTAGGAACCTATGAAGAACATAGGTGGTGAGTTCCCTAAGGTTTATTTTTGCTTCATGTATTTCAGACTTGATACCAGAGAAGTATTACCCCGTAATCACCAATGGTCATAGTCAACAACAACTACAAAAGGTCTAAAGGAAAACCTGCTCTTTCTAGCCAAAGGAAGATGACAGGGGTAGTCTAGAAATACAAAAAAACCAAATAAATAAATAAAACAACCTTTTAGGTAATAACCAGTCTACTCCAGCTAAACAACATAGAAAAAAGAACTGTAGCCCAAATCCCACCTCTGTCAGCCAAGGCCAAGGGGAGAGCCCAGACATCTACCCTTTGAAAGCTGGAACAAAGTGTTCTAGACCCCTCTCTCTCAGGGTGTGTCAGAGGAAGCCAGAGTCAGAATTTTCACCAGTATTTACTGTTAACTAGAACACCCCAAACCACAGTGTCACTGTAAGCCATATGGGGACCCTGAAATCCCATCCCATCCAGCAGTAGCAAGGAGCCCCTCCTCCCCTGGTTGTCAATGGAGGCAGAATAGAGAACCTGGATTCCTACCCCCACCTGGCATTAAGGAGGTAGAATGTCCCACCCCCCACTACCACCTACCAGAGCACTGTCAGAGGAGGCGTACTAAAACTCAAGATTTAAACAAGATCTAGAATTTTATAACTTAATACCCAAACTTTCCAGGTTTCAATTTTTAAAAATCACTTGTTATGCCAAGAACCAGGAAGAATTCAAACTAAATGAGAAAAGACAGTCATCAGATGCTGTCCCTAGAAGATACGTATGTTTGAATTATCTGACAATGATTTTAAAATAGCCATCAAAAAACTGCTCTGATGAATAATTATAAACATACCTGAAATAAATGAATAAATAGAAAGTCATTTTTTAAGAAATTTTATTTGTTTGTTTTTAGAGAGGGGCAGGAAGGGATAAAGAGAGGGAAACATCAGCGTGTGGTTACATGTCACGTGCCCCCTACTGGGGACCAGGCCTGCAACACAGACCTGTGCCCTGCACTGGGAATTCAACCGGCAACCCTTTGGTTCACAGACTAGCGCTCAATCCACTGAGCAACTCCAGCCAAGACTAAATAGAAAGTCTTGACAAGGAAATAGAAGATATAAGGGAAAACCAAATGGAAATTTAGAACTAAAAAGAGAACATAACTGATATAAAAAACTCAATGGGCAGACTCAGCAGCAGGACAAACAAGGCAGGTGAAAAAAATATCAGTGAATTTGACTAGAACAAGAGAAATCATCGAATTAACAACAAACAACAGAGGAAAAAATGGAGGGGAAAAAAAAAAAGCAGAATCTCAGGGACATGTGGAACTTCAAGAAAAGATTTTGTCATCAAGTCTTACGACAAAAAAAGAAAAACAAAGCTGAAAAAAGTAACCACAATAAAATAATAATAGTAACAACAGCAAAAACAACAACAACAAAGAATTTTCTAAATTTGGTGAAGGAGTGTGGGGGCCAGGCGTCACCAGTGAGAGGAAGTGGCAACAGATTGAGGAAGCTGAGCCAACTTTAAACAGGAAAAAAAGCCAAAGAAATCCATTCCAAGACACATCGTGGTCAAACTTCTGAAAACTAAAGACAACAGAAATCTTGAAAGCAGCCAGAGAGAAATGACACATTGCGATAGGGTACAAATCAATTCAAACAGTGTATCTCTCACCAGAACCCACAGAGGCCTGAAGGAAGTGCCGCAATCTTGTTTAAGTGCTGAAAGAAAAGAACTAGCAACCTAGAATGCTACCCCCAGTGAAAAAGTCCTTCAAGAATGAAGGGGAAACCAAGACCGTCTCAGGTGAAAACAAAACAAAACAAAACTCAGGGAATTTGTTGCCAGCAAACTTACCTTAAAAGAACAGCTAGGGGAAAGCACAGGCTGCTCACCTTGACAGAGAAGCGCCGTCCAGCTGCTGTGCTCTGCGTGGGGGTCCTGCTAGGCTACCGCCGCCAGCGAGCTCTCCCACTTCGCCGGTGCTGCCCCCAGGTGCGCATGCGCAACCAGTGGGCACCGTAGGGGAAAAGGAAAAGGTAAAACAAGAGCTCTTGGAACATCAGTAGGGACGAAAGTCCACATAAAGAATAAATACCTGAATTAACCATAATAGACATGTGTGTATTTTAAATGTGTCTTTGAAAACAAAGGGCTGATTCTTACAAATGACTCCATAATATTCCACTCTATGTAGATACCACTAAATACTGAATAAGATCTCTACAGATGTGTTTTTTGTTGCTAGTTTCAGATTTTGTGATTACAATGCAGATTAAATACTTCTTTTCAAAATCAGCACTACACATATGCATAGATATCTGTCAGATAAATTCCTCACAGTACATTTGTCGAGACTAGTTTATGCATTTGGGAATTTTATTGGTACACTCTATCAATGCATGTCTCACGAATATAGTAAATGATATAAGCTAGACACAAAAGAATATATATGTTTCTATTTCATTTATGTAATTCTCAAAAGCAGAGAAACTTCTCACATTGTCTGAAGACAGCATGATGATCAGTTTAGGGAAGTTTGAAATGGCCAGTTTAGGAAACGGCACAATGGAGACTTCCAGAAATTGGTAATGTTCTGTCTCTTGATTTGGGTGGTAGTTAAATGAGGTTGCTTCCTGGCTGATGCATCAAAGTCACACTTAAAATTCTTTTATTTTACTCTATGCATGCTCTACTTTAAAATGTTTATTAAGAAGAAAATTATATAATGAGTTACATTAATTTAGCGAGACAAAATTATTTTTATATGCTTCAGAGCCATTTTGTTTGTTTTATTGGGAACTGTATGTCAATCCCCTTGGCTGATGTTTCTATAATTTCTAACTTGTTGTCTACCAGTTTATGGTATTTATATTTTTAAAGTTTATTGAGGTATAATTTATGTAATCCATACATATGTCAAGTGTAAAGTGTGATAAGGCCTAAGAAATATATACACCCAAAGAATTAGTTCTGTGCCTTTTATGTAGAGTCCTTTGAGTTTTCCAAGTAGAAAATCCTATCATCTAAAAAGACAAAGAGTTCCATTATTTTCTGCTTCAATCTTAAGTCTTTAATTTATTTTTCTTAGATTATTGTACTGGCTAAGATTTCCAGTACTGTGCTGAACAGGGATGGTGAGAGTGGACATTATTTCATGGTATTTTTCTCAATCTTAAAGGCTAAAGCATTCAGTCAGTATTAAATATAATGATAGGCTTAGTTGTATTATTTGGTTTAAATACACTTTGTCATGTTGAGACATTTTACCATAGTTTGCAAAAAGTTTATTTTTCTACCTTTACTCTTTTTTTCTAAGTCATGAATGGATATTGAATTTTGTAAAAAGCTTTTAATGAATCTATTGAGATAATAATAGAGCTTTTCTTCTCTATTTTGTTAATATGATGAATTATCAACACATTGACTAATTTTTGAATGTTGAACAATCTTTCTATTGCTGAAATAAACCTCACTTGTCATGAAGAAAAAAAAATTAATGACCCAGTACAGATTATTCAAATCATGCAAAGCTGGCTCAATATTTGAAAATCAATTCATGAAATCTACCACAGTAATAAACTGCAAAGAAAAATAATATGATCACAGAAAATGAAACATAAAATGCATTTTTATGTGTTTAAAAAAATCTCAAATGCAGGAATAGAAAGGAATTTCTTGATAAGAAAACACCTCTTTAAAAAATATCTACAGCTATTTTTTATATATAGTGGTGAAAGGAATTCAAGATAAGAGAAACATTAAGATGACACAAGCTGCCCTGGCCAGGTTGCTCAGCTGGTTAGAGCATCATCCTGATACACCAAGGTTATGGGTTCAATCCCCATCGAAGGCATATACAAGAAGCAATGAAACAATGCTTAATTAAATGGAACAACAAATATCTCTCTCAAAAAAAAAATCAGTAAAAATAAAATAAAGATGACACATCCTTCCTGACAGTTGGTCAACATTAGTGAAAAATTAGCTGGGATAGGGGAACAGGGAGGAGGTAGGAGGGGAAGAGTGGGAGAAATGTCTCCTCCCCTTCCTCTTTTTTTTTTAATGAAGCATCTTTTTCAGAGGAAAAAAGAGAATTCAACCCAATGGATGTTTTAAGTTCCTAAAAAGTAAATAACTGTTTCAGCCTTTTAAATTCCATATGAAATTATCGATGAGTCATGAGAAAAATGCTAACATCAAAATTAAAATCAAATGAATCACTGTTCCTGGCTGCAATGCAGAAGCACTTTGCTCTGTGCTTAGACTCTGCTGAAGGCCAATTGGCTGCCCGCTCCCTCCCACCCCACCACACCCCCACACTCTGGAGCAGCCCTTCTCCCCAGCATCCCAGAGGCTGGGTTACAAATGGGAGGAAGGCAATTTCTCCCCAACCATGAGCGTTTTGCAGGAGGAAAGTTTGTGGAGTTAGTCCTCTCTGAAAAAGCAGTTCCATCACCATGGAAAATTAAAATCACAATAACTCCAAGCTGGCATCTCAGAAGAGACCTTCAGCACAGTTCCAGTGGAATTCAAGAAACCCTCTCAAATTTGTGACAACCTAACACCAAATCCCTCTCTCCCTTTATATCAAACCAGGTTGGCTTTTCCAGCTCCTTTTCCCCTAACATCTTTCCTTACCTCCACAGAAAGTCCTGATACCCAGAGGAAGGGAAGGAGAAACAGAGCAAGAGGAAGAGAGCTGAATATATCTATTCTAATTGGTTCTTTTAGAATTGGGTGAATGATAGGGACAAGATTAAAGTTAACAATTTCTACTCCTGACGTGGAAGGACACCACTTAACTTACCACCGCATCACTGGGCAGCCTTGTGGGTCCTTGCTTCTTTGGGACCTAGAGGTCAAAACCTCACAGATCTACTGGGCAGGTACCTTCCAGAAAGTGCAGTTTGGACAACAGCTACCATGAATGAAGCTTATTTTTATACCACTGGGGCTGGTATGCTACCATCCCCCTGAACATCCTAGAAAAGGTACATAATGCATGGACTTGTACCCCATCCAGAGAAGTTCCTTAATTAATCTCCCTAAGGTTAACAGCTGTGTCATAGTTCCAATGTCCTAACTGGGAATAGGAGCTCTTTGAGGCCCTGCCTGCCATTCTGTGAGAACGCACCTGATTGTATTTCAGAAATGTCTAGCAATACCATCTCTGCTTCTTCATGCTGCATCCTTAAAAGTACATCAGTGAACTTGTGAGTAAATCAAAGGGTGAAGTTAAACAAAGGCACAAAAGGAAGTATCCTTCAGACATCGGGGCCGGACACAACTTCTTCAGTTAAAGTGATACGCAGTGAAAGTCACTCACAGGAGAGAGAGGACCTGGAGCTCACTTCTGTGCTATCTAATATGACAAGCTTCCTGAGATATATTTCCTTAAGGCAGGAATATATTTTCCTTAGGGCTGCTGTTATTGGTAAGAGGATTCTAGAATTCTTACTCTTCAGCTCTCTTTTCAGCTGAAACTGTTCTTTCTCCACAGTTTAATAAAAAGGGAGCCTTCAAAAGTAACTTCTGAGCCCTTCTCTACACAGTAAAATGTTCTGCAGCATCGGGAGTTATTATGCTAAGATAGTATTTAAAAATCACCCTTTTGCTCATGAAAGCTGCATTGATCTAGGGTGTGTGGATAGATAGATAGATAGATAAGATTTGTTTGTTTTTTTTAAGCAGAAACAACCCCTAACTTCTTTCATTCTCTCCATTTTCTTTTATTCAGCCAAGCTATCTTCAGGCAGCAAACACACACACCACATCCTATGAGACTAGAAAATATTTAAATTTTTCCTCGGCCTATTTTCCTATTTCTATTTAGCTCACCTATTGATTGTCATGAGGTTTGCAATCTGTTTCATTTCAGGGACTGTTATTTAAGCACCATTCTTGTCAAGACTTACAATGTTGACAGTACTAATGTGTTGATGAGGACTGTAGGCTTACTGGTGACACCAAGTGACTGAGCAATTTTTAAGTCAGTGGTAAGGTTTCTTTATAGGAGAACATTTTGTCAAATTTATATGTATAGACCAGATCCTAATTTCCAAGACATTCTACGATGAACAAACCTCAGGGCTCCCTGTTTGATCCCCATGCCAGGAAATCCTGCCTGTAAATGAATCAGTAAAGTTGGTAACGTTTTCCATGGATTTGACTGAATTCCAGCATAGGGAACCCTAGGAAGAGGAGAGGCAGGAAGGGATGAACAAGGGAAAAGGGCAGACCTGGAGTGAGGAAAGCGTGTCAGCTACAAATTGTGTACACATGCAAGATGAACTTGTGAACACACGTCCAACTTGGCAGATGTATAAAGATCGTGTATTTATAACATGCTCCTGAAACATCTCACTGAAATGAGCAATTTAAATGACTTTGATTTAAAATTAGGCTTTTAAGAATTTAAAAAAAAACAAACATTTCCAATACTATCTACCAAAAAAGCAAATGTAGCTTCCTAGAGACAGTGTTCTCCACAAACTGAAGCCTTGTGTTTTTCAATGTTACCTCAAAAAGCAATCTCTTCTCCCCTTTGCCTTGCAACAATCGAAGCAGCTGTCTGTGAGCTAGAGTTCAAATTTATTAGTGATTTAAAACACACCCTTGGAAACTAAGCTGGTTTTTTTTTTTTTTTTTTTGTCCATCCAGGTGGGAAGCATGTTCCAGCAAATGGGAACAACACTTCAGAAAGTTCTCAAACAGATAATGCCTTAAGAAGTCGACATCAAAAAATCTCCTACCAGCCACCTACCCAACAAAAGACCAGGGTAACCTGGTATGAAAACTAAGCCTTCCAAATAAAGACAAAGATAAAATATTCAGCTGCCAAGATTCAACATCTTTAAAAATGCCTTTTCAATCTCTAACTTTTGTCGGCTTGGTTGTCTAGCAACCAAGTGCTGAAAAGAAACTCCACCCAAAACAAAGTGAAACAATACAGACACTTAACTTCATGAGTGTGTGTGCGTGTGTTAAGATTCTCAGCGTGCAAAGATAGAAACTCGCTTTCAGACCGTTAAAACAGAAAAGTCCCCGAGTGTAGACGGCAGGAAAGGAAGTTGGGAGTGAGTAAAAAGCAACTTGAAAATGCGTAATGCGGGATGAGGGTATAGTTTCCACACACTGGGCTAAAGCAAGGTTTACACTCTTAAGTAATAAAAACAAACCATTAAGCTCGGCCCAGCACTGTCAGGAAGTATAAAACAGTTCTTGAAACTTTGCAGTTACTATACAAAAGCTTTTCATAAACTCTGTTTCCTGATCTTCATTAAACGTTCACATCAAGTTGCCATGGGGCAATTAGCTTGCCTCCTGAAATCAATAAAAAATCAACAATTTGGAAATAGTTGTACAGTAAAATAGTTCAATAATTATTCTCTCATAGTGTTGTGGCCAAGTGGTTCCAGTGTAAATGCAGTCCAGATGAGATCATGCTCCTTACGAGGGAAGCTTTAAGCAAATCGCTGGTTTGCAGAGAGATCTCATCAGAGCAGAGCGGACGGCAAGGCAACAATAATGCCCTCCTGACACTGCCTTGGAGGGGGGCCCAGGGTGCAGGGCAAACCCAGGCTGGAAGTGGTGTGCAAGTCAGTGTCTGGCATGCTGCTTAAGCAGCTCAGAGGGACTCAATTCAAAACACAGAAATCTAAATGAAATGATAAACCCAAGGAGTAAAAAAGTAGGCACCCTACACTCAGTATTTGAACTCTAGAAAGGAAGAAATCAAAATTCTCCCTGGGGGGAGGTGTGTACACATATATTATATATGTAGATATTATATATAAAAGTATATTTGAAATTAGGAATTCATTCATTCCAGCATTTCTTCAACAAATATTCAAATCTGTGCTGCTTATAAGAAATCTTCAAAAGTGCCCCCTTAAAAGTAAAATGAGGCTGGGAAACACCTGACCCTCATAGGACGTTTGGATAAAAAGAAGGTGCCAACACAAAGTTATTTCTCTGCTAACCCCCTTTGTAGAGGGAAATCGTTTCCTTGTGCTTTTTCGAACCTGAGCCCGTTCACTTCAGCACCTTGTTCGAAGCCAGCCGCAGCATCACAAATTCCAATCTCCATTAAATCAAACCTCAAATACCAGCTTGGGCAGCTTTATATCCACCCTCTAGGCTCAGTGGTGTTGTACAGTGAACTGTCTTAGAACTTAAAAAAAAAAAGTCAAGCATCATTTTTAGTATAAACAAATGCTTCAAATGTATGACATCTTGTTGCTGCCTTCAAAGGGAAAACTTTTAACTCAGACGCTTGGCACTAAGATCACACGGATCAACTCAGTGGACTGACTTAAGTGTTAAACTTTTTTAAAGTACGTTAAGGGCTTGCACCTGCTCCCCCATCCACATAGATGTACTGACACGTATTTGACTAAACTGACTACATACATGCCCAAGCAAGCAAGCAAAGCAGATTTTACAAGATAAGCAACCAAGTGTTTTCATGTCTGAGGGTAGCTAGAACACAAAATTGCCAGTCATCTTGTGGGGGAAAAGAATGCCTTTGAAAAAAATATGTAGGGCATCATTTCAGGTATGGTGAAATGTATTCAAATGCCATCCTGTATACAGGTTTTGTTGTTTGTTTTTCCCCTGTGTTACTTGTTAGAGGAGCCTAAACTTGGTCGGTCCAACTTTCTGCTGTTGTGATTAAGAAGATAATTATTAGTCTTGCTACCCGGTGCAGTCCTTGGGACAGCGGTAACAGCTTCACCTGGGAGCATGTTAGAAATGCAGAATCTCAGGCCCCACCCAGACTTACTGAAACAGAACCTGTATTAATAACATGATCCCAATGGGTCTGTATACACATTAATGTTGTATTCTCCCTGAGGCAGGACTAGTGATTCATATGCACATTAAAGTCTAACAAGTCTTATGTAGAGCATGGGTCCCCCAAGTTAGGTAGAAGTTCACTTTGAAGTTTGCAGGGCAGGGAGATGGTCAGAAACTCTGCCCCGGAGAATACCGTAAGGCTGTAATTTATGCCAGCAGGGTGGAGGAAAGAGGAAGGCAATTTACCCCAGTGAAGCAAACTTGCATTTCATCCCCCATCTCATCCTACCCCACCCTTGCAAAAACAATTAAAAAGAAAAGGAACAGTGCCAGGGCATTCTAACAGCTTTGGGATTGTCTGCCCATGTCACACTTACTCTACACTTCTTCACTGCAAGGCTATGTTCTTTGTGCCTTAGAACAGATTGGGGCAGGCCGGGGCGGGGGCGGCTGTGGCATCTAACATTCACTGAATCAATCAATATCTTAATATTAACATGGCTCTAGAATAGAAATATGCTATTTTGAAAAGTGCTTCCAGTGCACAAATGATTTTTCCACCTCCAATAAAAAACTAAGGGAAACATATGGAACTCTTAGATTATCTAGCAATTATGTAGCTTGCTACATAGATCAGATTTGCAGATCATCTCTCCACTCTTTGCCTCTTGAGATACACGTAAAGTGGAAACTGAAGTAGAAATTATGAAAAGATGGAAGCGCAGATAAATGTGTAAACCATTCATCCTCCCCCTCCCCAATTTTGAAGTCAAAAAATGAACAGAGCCTTCTGGACCCGCCATGCAGGTTAAAACCATGCCAGGGAGGCCCATGACGCAGCCCAGACAAGCACAAAAACAGATGACACAATTTAATCAACTTTGAAAGGCAATTCCCCCAAATTCAGAAACTACTACACTTTTTAAAACACCAACTCTGAAAGGATTCAAAGCTTCCTACAGAATAGTGACTGAAGATTCAAGAGATCTAGTGTCATGAGGTTAGTTGTGACATGTTTCTCAGAATGAAGAACGTAGAATGTAGGGATATTCTGTTTCTCAAAGGAGTTGCCAAGAGGGTCAGAGTTCTCAACTATTACAAAATTCCTGAACCTAAGCTGAAAATGCCATCATCTATACATGTGTAATATATATTACATAATTCTGCATATATATTTATACATATTACATACTGTTTATGTGTATGTTTACACATATTTTACACACATATGTGTGTGTGTAAAACAGGAAAGAGAACACATTTGAGTTGATACCGATGAAAACCATTTTAACCAAGAAAATCAGAACCAATGAAACAGAAATCGAGAGAAGTCAAGAGTAGCTGCATCTGCCAAATGGATGAAAATTCTTGTGCTATACTCTCATTCTCTAGAGTATTTGGAGATGAGAAAACATGGGTTATTTTTTAAGCTGTTAAGACTATGCAGTCTGCTCATTTCCATAGCAAGAGAAGGTAGAGAATGACTGGAGGAGAGAGCCTATCCTGCCTTGTAAAGTTGTATCTAATCCTAATGATCCTCGCCTACAAAAGAGCAATAGTGATATGGATAAAAAGAAACTAAAAGGTTGTGAGAATAGAAGGAATAAAAGACAACTTGTTATTCATTTAAAAATATAATCTACATAATCTCAAGGCAAGGATTAAACCTATCACACCCAAAATGTAACTACAATCATGGTCAAGGCAAGTTTATTCCTGGGAAGAATTTGATTGTAACAGCCTGTTCCATTACTCACACACTATTTTTTCAGCCAGTTCCAAAGCAAGGCTAGGAAAGAATATTAGAACTAGACCTCTGCATTCATAGTTAGGTTCAGAAATGACACAAAGTCCTAGAAACTGGCCTAAAATACGTCCAGTAGAATAATGGGGAGTCCTGGCTCCCTGGCTGTACCAGCATGCCCACCCACCAAAGCCTTCCCTGCGTCTGATTTCAGCCCAGAGCACGGCAGCTCTGCCACTGGAAGTGTTCATTCTGAGCAGCCTAATTTGACTTCATTCTACTTGGGCCTCAGTCCAATTGGCAGATGTCCTTGTAGAAGCTGATCTCAGACACTTTCCCTTTCTAATTTTTTGGCACCATTGCCTCTGTTGCATGGGATATTATCTCTGAAACTTTATCTTGGATTCCCCAGGTTTTGCCTGTTTTGTAGCTTTGGATTTCTCTTAAATCTTTCTGCCCCAAAGAGGTTCATGTGGAATAGTAAGTCACTGGTAATTCCTTTGGTGCAAATAGGAATTATCAAATGACTTGCTTGCAAATTTCTGACTGCTGCTTGCCTTTTCCCCACCTCCCTCCAACAGGGGTAACTTCAGAAGCAAAAATTGGAAACCCAAGGTAATCACTGTGAACGCTGTACAAACACATCATTTTCTCTTCTTACAGGTTGGACATTATAAATTGAAATGCCAGAGCTTTGAAATTTATTATCTGAAATAGGTTTAACATTTGGAGAAATGTGTTCAAACATATAACCTTGGAAAGAAAAGCAAGCTGATGGAACACAGAACGGGGGGTGGGCAGAAAGAACGATGAGCGCAATTTTGCGGTGTCTTGGGCAAAGTTAGAAAATTGGGTCCTTCTGAGCATAAAGAGCTCCCAGCTGAGGTAAAAGTTAACTGCAAATCAATTTCCAAGTCTTCATGAGGGCCACTAGATATGAATTTTAATTATACATGACCACAATATCAATAATGAAGAAATCTTATGTTTTATTTAATACTTTGGCCAAACCAGCCCCTCTGAAGGAACCACTAGTTTAGGAAAGAAGAACATCAAACCTTCATCCACTTTCCTGCAGGTTCATCATTTTCCTAATTATTTCTATTGGTCCTGCTTTACACTCTTTCTGCAAATTAAGGGGTGGGGGGAGGGTTTCTATATTAGATCAGCATTGTCTGGTTCTTATCCAAATATTCCACCTAATAAGGACGTAAGTTCTCATGGACTGGACAACCACTCTGCAACATTCCTGAGAATTGAATAATATAATAATCTTGAAAGTCAGCAGAGTAGATTACCCACTTTTTTTTTCTGGACTTGAACTTGTGACCTTAACAGTAGCACTGCAAAAAAGCAAATGTGCTAAGCACTTTGCCAGAGTAACCTTCCATGTAGACTTTTCATCTTAAATACACACAACTGAAAACAACTACAATTTTTGGAAAATTATGTACAAACCCAATACTTCTTTTGATTACATATAAATACAAATTAGCTATTTTTCCTAAAAAGTGGTTATAATAGTAAATAAATACAAAATAAATCTGACCATTATACTTCATGTGCTGGGGTTGAACCCATATAAAATGTACAACTAAATACATTTTAAAATCTTTAAGGAATAATTCTCTGATTAAAATATTTGTTTTCCCAACTTCTTTTTGTAGATATAAATATATTTTCAAAATAGCTGTTTTTTTTTTCTCCATTTCATTCCATAAATAAAGTCTTCATTGGGAAATATTAAAGTGTCAACTTGGGTTTTTTCTTTTTTTTCTAAAATATATAATATATATATATATTTTTATTTTATTTTGCTGTGCTAACGACACCCGCAACCCTCCACAACCATATCCTGATAGTTCTTTAATACAACCTTTTCATTTTCGTCAAGGTACAGCATGGAGATAGCACTCAGTTCCGTTGGGACACAGCACGCCTTAGGAATCTTAGAGTTAACTGAGTTGACCAACGTCTGAACAATGGCGTGATTAGTGGAGTTCAGGTGATCTGCCAGGGGAAAGGGGCACTCCCCATGGCAGTAAAAGGCATGATACCCTGGGGGGGCTACGATCCAGTCATTCCACCCCACATCACTAAAGTCCACATACAAAGGGTGTCTCTTACAGCTGGACTTAAGACGTTTGCGCTGTTTGTGTTTTGCTTGACGCTTTTCTCTTTTGTGGAGAGGATGTCCTTTCCCATCATGGCCAAAAGTTACTAGCAACGGTCTTATTTGTGACCAGCTGTGCTCGTCTTGGTGCAAAGACCTGCTAATTCTAACGTGTCTCTTGGAGACACCCTGGTTCTCTAAGTGGGCCACTTCCACCACAAATCCGTGGTTGGCGAGTCCCTGTGCAGTCCACCTCATCACAGCAGGGGTGACGTCGAAGCTCTCCCATCTGCTTGCATTCTGATTCACCAACCTGGTGTCCAAAAGCCTGGTCACGGGGAACTTTGATTTAGTTGCTGCAGGTTTTATAATTTCATAAATATTAATTCGGTGATGGAAACTGCTATTGTTTTCCAAAGTTTCCTGCATCTGTTCCCGAAAAACCTGAAGTTCGGCTGAGGTGATAAACTCCTCGGTGGGAATGGAAGTTAAATTAAAGAAGAATCGCCGGGTTGTTTTTCCACTCATTTCTGGCAGTTCTTCCAAAGATTCTAATTTGATATAAAAAGGTGGGGGAGGGGAGAAAAAATACTTGGGTAAGATAAGTAATGACAATCTGATTATATGTAAGAATTTACAAATTTCATTCCTGGGTTTGATTTAACCCATATAAAAGTTTGCAACCAGAAATTAAAAATTCCCCCTTCAGATAAAAATAGTCTCCCTTCTCCCTTTTTTATACATTTATGTCAATAGGCATACCATGAAACACAATTTCATCATTCATTGTTATGTTTTTAATCCAATACATGAATACTGCTTCCAGGTGGCTATAATAATGGGGGAAATGGTGAAGCATTTCTTTGGAATTCACAGACTTTAGGGCAAAAAAAAAAGTCAGCACTATAGTTAGTAGAGGTCTAATGAGTGAGGATTTGAGGAAATTATTGCATTTCGTAAAAAGAAAAAGGCTTTAATGTCAATCCCTTAAGC
The DNA here is from genome assembly GCF_021234165.1 of Pteronotus mesoamericanus. NCBI lineage: Eukaryota > Metazoa > Chordata > Mammalia > Chiroptera > Mormoopidae > Pteronotus > Pteronotus mesoamericanus. Next base: position 25,866,202 of record NW_026555105.1, on the reverse strand, counting down.
GGTATTCTAAAACATTGCTCTGCAATTTAGATGATTTACAAATCTCGATATACAGATTTCAGTTTCCTAATTAAAGACTCTGAAACTCAGCATCAACGATGACATTTTGCAAAGCACACCCTACTATTTCACTCAAAAATCTAGAGACAAAGGCATACACAGGAATCTACTTCTTTGAAACGTAAGGGTGGTACTGGGACACTGTAGTAATTAAGGCCAGACAATTTCATAAGAAATAACTTCCCACGTGTTGTCTGTCCTCTCACCTCCTTATGACCTCTAAAATCAAAATCTCATTTTAGATGCTTTTAGAAGGGAAAAAAAAAAAAGAGAACAACTCTCCTCTGTAATTCCTTTATTTAAAAAAAAAATAAGCCATGTTAAACAAGGAATAGACACAAAACCAAAAAAAAAAAAAACCACCTTGATAATAATCTATAAAAATGCCATTATGATAGTCATAACTTATAAGTGATCTCATCCTATTACAAAATAATCATTCTATATCTATTATCATTATTTCAAGACAGCCATAAAAATGGACTACCCATAAAAACTTTCTGATTTAAGATTCCTGAATTTCAGTATTAAGGAGTACTGTTTTCCAAGCAAATAAAAAATTGCACAGCACCTTGAATGCTGTAGTCTTCAAGTCATCAAAGGTATATAATATTATTAAATTGACGGTACACAACACTAGAATTTGAAATATTTAGGTTTATTTTTTCTTCTAGCTTTACTACATCCTGTCATTTGACTGTCAAAAAATGTATCTGCTTCACTCAGGATCCAATGTCAATGATGACAAAATCTACTTAGCCACAGTTCCAGGTCACCATCCTAATGGGATACCATATTTTCATTAATTTTGTTGTATTTTTCCTAAATCAAATAGTTACAAGTTGTTCGCAGAATCTAGATGCCGTAGCAAAGGAGAACCACTTCAGAGCATTCACTCAAAGGTTCTTCCTATGTAAACCTTCATCATTAAAACAATAGTCATCATTTCAAGCTAAGTGGAAGCACTGAGTTTAACAGAAGTAGTTTATACCAAGTTATGGAGTAATGTTTTAACATGAAGCTTCTCAAATACTACCTTCACACAAAACACCCAGGATACCTTAAATCTTCAAACGCAGCTTCTGACTCAATGTTTCAGGGGTAGGGCCTGAGACTGTGCATTTCTAGCAAGCTCCCAGGTGAGGTGATATGGCTTTGGAGCCTAAAGGTTTTAAAGGATGCTTTTTACATTTAAGAACTGCTGGGAGCACATTTTAAAGTGTGATTTTGTTGAATAAGATAAAAATGAGTAGCACCACTAGTGTTGGCCAAGGAATGAGTTAATAAGGCCCATGAAGTAGAAAGATCTCCCCAAACTCATCTCCTTGGACATGGAGACTATCAGGCCAAGAAGTGGCCCTCCATGGAACCCTGTGCCTCCTAATCCACACCTGTTGGGGATGCTTTTTGAGAGCCATCTACATTATAACCCCCATTGTAAGCAAGGAATACTTCAGACCAGCCACTATTTTAGAAATAACCCTCCCACCAGTGGAACCAGGGCTCTCCTCAGTGGTTCTCAAAAAGCATCAAGGCCTATATTTATCTCCTTTCCTCTCCTCCTTGCAATTCAGGAGCCCTCTGATATTTTCCCTAAAGGTACTCTTTCAGCAGAGAAAGCAAGGGCTACCAGAGAAAACAGGATGTCAAAAGAAACAGAAGAGTGAAGTCAAAATCAGCCATGTTCCCCAGATGCAGTGACCCAAAGCCAACCTGCATCTAACTTCTCCGAATGCCAGCCCACCTAAGTACACCTTCTTTTCTTTTAAAGGTGGGGAAGGTAAGGTAAATTATCCAAGGTATTTGCTGACCAGCTCTATTAGTGAAGATGCCCAGAGAAATCACAATTGCAACAGAAACTCTGTATCTCAATTCATAAATTAAAAAAATTAAAAACACACAGACCCATGGACACACACACATAGCCAAAGAATAACAAGGGAGGGACAATCTCCAAGATAAGCACAAGAGACACGTAATTAAAGTAAAGAAGATGAGTTTAAAGCAGGCAGAAAATAAAACAAGAACACTCCAAAGATAAATATAATATTGAATCAGATAAAATTGCCACCATTTGACCAGGTTTGACTGATAAAAACAGCAATCAATTTCATGTGCTTCAAAATCTCACTGGGAATAAGTGGCAAAACACATAACCACTTAGTTATCGTAACAAAGGGAAAAATTTCACTGTTAAATAATATCAAGTACTATGAGACCTTCCTCTGCCTTTCCAGCTTCATCTCAATCTATTTTTTGAGAGCTCTCTTCCTCCTCAACACAAAAGCCTCCATAACAGCTCCCCTGACTGCAGACCTGAGTGAGAAATTTGCTGAAACCCCCAAACCCTGGGAAATAACTGCTCGAGGTTAGGGTACCTACCACCCTTTCCTTTAATCTGCAAGGGAGCAACATAAATTTTTCTTCAGGTTGAAAAATGAAAACCTACATGAAATGAAGTAAATTAAAGAAAAAAAAAGACTTCTGCAAATTATCACAGCAAGCCCAGGGAGTATGAAAATATAGACCATTTACCTAAGCAGATAAAATATGCTTTTTTAGAGGTTTAAACGGTTGTTAATTCTCTGGAAATAACTCCTGTGGAATAATCTGAACTTGCCAAGGGAACTGAGGACCCCAGGCTATCTCAGACCTGGGTTCCTGAAACTAGTTCTTAACCAGATAAATGTTCTTCACATTTGTTTAAAAGTTCTTAACCAAATAAATAGAGCTATGATGGCAAAAATGGGGGAAAGTAAAGAAAAATGGGCAATGACATTCAACCTCTTCTGCAAAAGTAAAGAGCCATCTACTCTCTGTCAACTATTCATCTACATCTAAATAATCCAAAAGACAGGGCTGAATTCTCTCAGGCAGCCTAGGTCCACTCTGGCGTCCTCTTCCCTAGATAAGGGGAAACTACGACATAAAAGAAAGAAGTCACAGTAGTAATGATAACTAGGGTGCTGAATGCTTCTTTGTGCCAAGTCGGACTAAGAGCTTTAAATAAATTATCTCACAATAAATTGGTTAGAGAGAAACTTATTATCTCTATTTGTGAATGAAATAGTTGGAGCTCAGAGAGGTTATGTCCCTCTCCTAAGGTCACAGAGCTAGTAAATGAAGAGCAGAGCTATGAACTTGAGTCTGCTGCAGTTTCCAAGACGCTGGCCACTAGACGGCACTACGTAACACAGGGATGAATCAAAACCTCAAGCAAAAGTCAGAACCATTAGGACTATACTAATAATTAATACAATGATAACCACAGGGTGCCTTCTTTCCCAACTAAAGGGATAAGAACATACTACCCAAGTATGGTGGGGAGAGCACACAGAACTCAATGAGCAGAAGAGTAAAGTGGCAGGGCCCACTGGGACATACAGATCTTGTTTGGAAGCGCTGATGTTTTGTGGCTGCCTTTTTGTCATATAATATGGTGATTTCTAGCAAAAAAGTGAGTTATCATTATGTTTTGAGAATTTGCAACACTATCTGGACCAAAAAAAAAAAAATCCATTAAGATAATAAGAACAAAAACCTGGGGATGTTCTAGCAAATCAGTAAGGTTGGAAATGACTGTCCTGAAATAAAATGGAAGTGGCTGAAAATAACAAACAATATTTTCTAGAATATAGAATAATGGTTATAGAACTGAAATATCAAAGAGAAAAAGATAAAACACAAAAGATTAAAATGAGTCAGTTAAAAAAAGACAACAAAGGAGATGGCATCTAAAGGAAAACTGTGGTCACAATGGTCATTATCAGAAACCCTGACTTGGCCTCTGCCCACACTGAGCTCCAGCACCTTTGGAATGACTGAGTGCCTCTTACTATCCTCTCACTACTTAGTGAACCATACAAATGGCAAGTCTAAAAGAGAAAAAAAAAGACAAAATAGTTTAATGAGAAGGGAACAAGAGAGATTATAGAGAACCACACACATATATACACACGCACACAAGTAGAACAGAAAACATTAAGGGCAAGAACTACGATTGGGCATCAATGCCTCAATTTCTATGAGAACTTCCGACTGGAATGACTGTTCTATCGAATGGGGCCTTTCATAATCACACTGAAATACCTGGGGACACTAGGGAAGCACACCAGGAAAGTATTGCTTTTGGGGGTGTCCAGTGACCAAATTGTTTCATTGCACTGAGAATGTGATACAAATTCTCCTTCAAAGGGCAATGATTATTTCTTGAACTTTCCTGTTGTACAGATATTTTTGCAATAATTATACCTGTGGAGACACAGTTAATCTCTATCTCAAAACTTTTGTCATAGAAAAAAATAATTCAGTTATTGCATGCAAAAAGAAGACCATGTCTTCCCGACTCTGGAGAGCAATACATGGTCCAATCTAACAGGAAGGAGTAAAGACATTTTGCTCAGCCAAAGAAGCCAACCCATTTCAATATGTTTCTTGCTACAGCAAAGCACAAAACACTCCAGTTAGAGAAGTGACTTTTCTATCCTCAATAGCAGTGTGAAAGCTATGTGGCCGAAGCACTTCTTAATGACTTTGAAAAAAGAAAACTTTTCAGCACTTGGGCTATCCCCAATAAAAGCCATTGCAGAAAGGACAAGACAAAGTTTAAGAGGAGAAACCACAACTGATAATTTTGTCTCTGGATCTCCTTCCCTGTGGTCCCATTATCTTCACACATTGGTTGAAAGAATTCCATCATATCTTTTATCTCATAATTTCACCAAATCATCCAGCTCCCACCCACAAATTAAACCAACAAGTAATTCTTGTAATCAGATCCTACCAGGTAAATGCCCATTAATAATATATGAACCAAATTCTTCCCTTAAGCCAGCAGCCTTAATCACATGGTTTATTAAAAGATTTGTAGTGCCATATACACCACAAAGATGTTTATAAAAACAAAATCCTGGGTTACACATAAGTGAAATGCTCTTCAAATAGTGCAATATGTGGCCTAAGGCTGATACACTAGTTGTAACAAGAAAAAAAAGTGGATTTGTTGAAATTTGGGGCAAAAATTACAAAGCATTTCTCTATCATCTAATTGCATTAACATCTGAGGTTACTGAAAGTTGACTTTAAGCAAGTTGGTAACTTCTGTACTACTTCACACTCCACATTTACACTTTTAAAGGTATAGTTTCTGGCACATAAACTAAGCGTGCTATTTAAGTTGAAATTACACTCTCAAATAATTTGCAGCCTATTCAGTTTTGATCAAACCACTTCTAGATGAAGAAATATGCAGACTTCACTGATGGAATCCTCATGCAACTGAGTGTTTCAGGCGTCAAATGATTTAAACAATCTTCCTTTCATGTTGTAAGAGACATATAGTACCTCATTGGCCTTAAAAGTAAAGAATGGTTTCCATGCTACATTTCCAGAAGAGGTGGCTAAAGCAGCCCTTCTTTCCTACCCAGAAAAACTATTCTAACCATCGTCGGCTGAAAATGATGAGCTGGCTCTCTAATCATCCCAAGGTTATGATGAAAGCATTTCTACAGTTGAGAGTGTAGATTCCAGTTGAAATTTACCACCTTAGCAGGAGAAGATAAGAAAAAGGGAACTTCACTCCTAACTCCCCAATATCCTACAAGTGGTTACCCTGTGACATGCAACTTTGTACTCTTCTGTAGAATTTGAAGGAACTCATGCCCTATTTAGAATGTATTAAGCCAAAGGAGCATTTAAAAGTGTAGGAAAAGAACTGAAGCGGAACATGTTTTTGACTAATTGCTCTAAGAACCTATGTACAACAGATCTCAAGAGCTGCTCTAAAACATTTCATATCCACTAAATGCCTTTCCGATGAAACAAGCAAAATATCCTACCTTAGAAAAACCACATCCAGTATCATAAAAGAAAAAAAATCCACATTTCAATGCACATGAAGGAAAACAGGCAGCTGCTGCAAAAGCTTTTATCTGAGGCTCCCCTCGTCTCTATTCCGAGTTCATCTCAGATTTAAGCACAAGACAAGAAAGTCATTGTGGAAACAATAAGATTGATTGTGGGATTGATCTCCCACGGGGATTAGATAGGGATTCGAAATTTTCCAAACCAGGCCCAGATCAACTGTAAATTAGAAAGACTTTGGGCCCTGGGCTTTGATTTTTCAATACAATCTCTGAAAATTCTGCCCTTGGCTCTGTCTAGCCTGAAACCCCGGCTTAAGCAGGAGAGGCAGATTTATAGAGTGAGGGCTTCCAAACAGAGGGAAAGAGATCCCAATCTGCCCCTCCTCCTTCTCTTCTTCCCCTCTGGAATTCTTGCACGTTTAGCTGACTAGGGGCATGCCATTTGCCCTCATCTTTCCCATCACTTGATTTCTCTCCAGTTCCTGGAGGAGGAGTCGCCCTTCTGGCTGCAAGCCAGGAAAAGGGTGCGGATTTACCAGCGGGGAATCCCTGGCTCCCCCACCACCCATGCAGTGAGTTACAGCCAGGTTCGGAAAGGTTTTTACAGAGACCAGACTGAAAACCAATTCCATGCCCTGGCCAAGCTGCCCTTCCAGGGATGCCTGCAATCTGCCCACAGTGGGGCGCTTGGCGGGGTGGCTCCCTCCCCTCGTCCCCGCCCCCGCTCCCGCCCCCACTCCCCTACTCCATGCCTCACCTTCGTGGTGGAAGCTGCGCACAGTGTTGGCGAGGCTGGCTGCCCTCTCCAGCCGGTGGTCCGGAGCGGGCGCTCCGGGCTGGCCCGAGTGTCGGCGGTAGAGTTCTAGCATGTAGGGGGGGACCACGGCGTCCCTGCTGGGGGTGGGTCTCTGCTTCAGGCCGAACATGCTAAGCAGCCGCAACTCGAACTCGCTCAGGACGTCGTCCGAGGGCTGGGTCGAAGAGCGGCCAGTAGACGCCGCGAACTTCCTCCGGCCCAGCTCGGGAATGAGGCCGGCCGCGCCGCCCAGGAGGACCTGAAGCAGCAACGCTAGAAGACAGCGGGTCCCGGCCACCATGGTCGACCTGCAGACAGGGCCGACGTGAGTCACCGAGGTCCCCGCCCAGCCCTCCCCCCTTCCGCCCCCGCAGCCCCGGCTCCCGCTTGGTCCGCCTGCCTCCTCCTCCAGGGTGCCCACCTGGCTTGCAACATTCGTGGGAATACTTCAGAAGTGGCTGAGGCTACAGCATTTGGGAGAGTGGAGGGGCCCTAGTTCCTGAACCATAAGACTTTCCCACTCCTATCCCACTCTTAATTCGCCGCACCCTCCCCCAACTCCCCCAACCCCCGGAGTCAATGACTGTCACCTTTTTTTTTTTTTTTTCTGTGACGCTCGCGCTGACAGCCAGTGCAGGGGACCTGGGAATACCATTACTGGGTCTGACACCCTTTGTCCCCTAAACAAACCCAAACTGCTCAGCGCTCAACGCTCGCTTGCATATAAACACGCACGAATGGTGCATGTGACTTCCTTAGAGGCACTGTATAGAACTTCCTCATATACACACAAAGTCTATAACTTCTAGATCCAGTCAACTAAAGGCCACAACTTCCCAACCCACTTGCAACTTGCGGCCCACGCCTCTAACCTCAGAGATGTCGGGACAGGCCCCTCCAATCCCGGACCCCACCTCCCTCCCCCATGCAGTCAAGATACACAGGTATCTTCCTGGGATTACGTAAATAGCCAACTAATATCTATTAATTCACGTGTCAGTACAGGTGGCACTGAAGTACTGCCCCTTGAGTCCTGGAAACAAACAGGGAGAACCCCAGCCTTCAGTAATGTCCCAAAGGAGGCATGGCTCTAAGTGGAGACAGCAAGTCTCCTGGAGAAACTTGAAGGAGGGAGAAGGAATGGCCATGACAGGGCATACAGGTTGGCAGCTAACGGGTGAAATCCACCCTCTCGAGGGGATTTCTTTGACTTAAAAAAAAAAAATCATCTAAGTGTTAACAGCCCTAATAAAATACCGTAGCGAGGAGAAGGAGGAGGGGCGGAAGAGGGCGAGCCAGGAGGGCGAGGCTGACGGTCGCCGGAGGCGGTAGGATGGGGGCATCCCAGCAGGGGTTCGGCTGCACGTGGACTTGGAGGGGGGTCTGTTTACATCCGCCCAAGCCGGACCCCGAGGGGCTCAGCGGCAGCAGCCGTCCGAGCGCCGCACCCCCCTCCACCCCCAGGGCTAGTCCCGGGCCCACGTCCTCTACCTTTAGGAGACCGCAGACCGTCTAAGAAGCACGCGGGGACACGTCCATTGAAAGAGCCTCCACATGGAAAAAGCTCTGGCCGAATGACCTGGCGAGGGGAGCGAGTTCCCTTCCTTTGCCTCCTCCCTCTCCCCCCGGGTGCCGGCCGGGAAGTCGCTGTCCTCACGCAGCGAACGGCGTCTCGGGGTAGGGCCAGCGAAGAAGCAGAGGACCGGCGTGTTCGGAGGCGGTGCGGCTGGGTCCACTGGGGCAAAGGCACCGGCACGAAGTGGGGAGCACAAGTTATTCTCCCTGCAAGTTCAACAAGTCTCCAGCCAAGTGCTGACACACAACAACTGCGAGCAGGGGGAGGAGTGCGGGGCAGGGAAGGGAAGGGAGAAAGGAAAAGCTGGTGCTGTCGTTGTCCTTAGGAACCAGCGCCCGCGGGACGCGTGGCTCCGCGCGGGACCGGCTCCGGGACTCGGGAGGCGAGGGTCGGGCGCTCCGCGCTAGCTCCGCTGCGGCCCATGGTTCGGGGCAGCCATCCTGGGCGACGCCGGGTCCGGGAAAGGGCGCAGCGGCAATCTCGGTGCCGGGCGAGTTGCCCCCCCGCATCACTCTGCCTTACTCCAGCGCACCCCCATTAGCGCTTGCCAGTAGAAACCACCGCGGCTCAGGCGCTCCGTCGTCCCCGGGCGCATTCTCCGGCGAGTCGAGCCGAGTCCCGGGCCGCCGAGGCGGGTGGCCGCGCTCTCCCCTCGCTCTCCTAGCCACCGGGCCAAGCTGCTGTACCCTTTGTGGCCAGCCTGGGGTCCGATCACACCTCGGCCGGCGCGTCCCTGGCCCCCGAGCTCCGGCAGGAGGTGATCGGCATCGCGGCGCTCAGGCTTGTCTCCTCAGCGCTCTGTGCGCCGGTCATAAGGTCTGGGGCGGCCCGGGCAGCCGAGGCCACGGCGCAGTGGCGCGCACGGCCAGGCGCTCAAGCCCGAACGGGGTCTGCGGCGCGCGGGTGCCTCGGAGACCCCAATAATCCGGGAGGCGCTCGCCCGAGGTCGTCCGGGTCGGCGGCAGAGCCTGTGGCGGCTGTTGTCCGGCGGCGGCTGACAATCCCCGGCAGGGTGTGGGAAGCGGGGCGGCGGGCGCAGCGCGAGCCGGGCGCAGCGCAGCGCGGCGGGGCGAGGACTCCGGCGGCGGCGGCGGCGCCGTGGCGCGGCGCTCGCAGCTTTTAAAGGGGACGCCGCCTGCCGTCTCCCTCCCGGCCGAGGCCGAACACCTCCCCCTCGGCGGCGCGGCTCGCCGGGGATCCCCGAGCGGGCGGGAGCTGCGCGCAGGGGTGTGGACCGCGCGCCGGGGCAGCCGCAGCGGGGTGGGGCCGAGGGCGGGGACCCACGGCAGCCGACGGGGGCGCTCGCGCTTCTAGCCCCTGTTCTCCAAAGGGGTATCTACCGAAGCACCAGAACCTCGCTAGCACTCCGGGGAGGCAATCCGGGACAAACAGGGGTTAAGTCATTATTTCCCTACCCGGCCCGTTATTCAACTTTCAGTTTGAAGTTTTTCGGTAATAGACTATTAAAAAAAAAAGAACAAAACAAAACTCAACCAAGTTACGAGGAAGGAGAATTAAAAGAAAAATAGAGTTTGAAAACTGGGTGTTATTTAAACTTTAAGATGTACAGATATTTACATATGTAAATATATGTATATGCACTACATTTGTATAGATACATGTATACATTTATATTTATATAAATATGCACATATTCAAATAAATATATGTAATACACAAATATGCGTGTGTATGTCTATATATAAATATATACATGTAAATACATGCTAATGAAACATTTCTATAAATATGTCTGTATATGTGAAATGGATGTCATCCTGCTATACATGACACGTGCAACTTGGACTCTGCCTGTGGCAGTGAGAAGAGAGGATGAGAGGGATTTTATTTCTTTTTATGGTAGCAATCACTTCATGCCTTGTGATATTTATCTCTCTCCCAGCTCAGAGGCAGGCGATTAGCAGCTCAGAGGAAGGTAAAATAATGAGCCAAGCCTACAAGACAATTCGGTATTGATACCTTAGAACCTTCTGTCCCAACGCCTTCCACTGGGCCCAGCAGCCGGTCTATGACATGGGTCAAGTCACTTGTCTTCCTCAGCTGCAATATTCCCCAAATCTGCTGCAACCTGAGCTTCAGGCTTTCTGACCCTCCCAGGATTCCAGGATCCTCCATGCAAAGCACAACCAAGTTGCCCAAATGATCGCAGAAGCCAAAGGCAGAAAATTTTTTAGAAACAGTCAGATGGCAAAGTCAAGTTTGACTGCACAGAACCTTCAAGTCTGCAAAGCAGAAAGAGAAAAGCCTGAAGCGGGAGCTCATAACAATATATTACCCATGTTATTATTTTTTCAGTTTGGAAGCTGAAATAATTCAAGATTCTGCTCCTGTAAATTGGATTAGCAACTCACAGAAGGGAAATAGGCACTCGCTGTTTCTGAAAGCATAACCATCCGATAAAGTATTTCAGAGGAAGCCTGCCTACCAGGAAGATAAATGGGGGGCTGGGGTTGAGCAAAATATTCAGGAACATGCTACTTGTTTTTGGTTTTGCCTGAAAATAAAGTGCTATAACAGTGGACTGTCACTCTGAATCTCTGGACCAAACAAGTTGGCAAAAGAACATACTCTACTCGTAGAAACAGGTCAGAAAGTGTTTATTGTGCTACTGAAACTACTTCCTTCCCTATCAAGTTTAATCGAGAAGTTAACAATTGTTTCTGTCATCAATGAGATTTCAAAAACAGAACAAAACTACTGAGACCTAAATCAGTATGTAGCTTTTAAAGAGGAGGAGAAAGTGGATAGCTGTTGGATGCTCTTCAAGTCAAGGTGAAAAAAAAATCTCTGGTGATGACATCAAGGATGTCTCAGCTCCAGGCCTTCATAACCTGCAAAAGGGGAACCTTGTTAGTGTATGAAACTGACATTTCTGGACAATCTATTCAATCTCAGTGTTCCCCATCACAGGATCTCTTTTATGTGTGATTATACAATTTCAGAGGAACTGCCGAATGAATGACTGCCTTTCCTAAGCACAACTTCCTAAATTTTGTCTCTCTCTTAAGAGCTAGGCTGATTGTTTTTTAGAGATGGCTGCCCTCTTGTGGTGGAAATGAGTTCAAACACTTGGGAGAAAGAAAAGAAATAAGTAAGTAATCTCCAAATACTAATTTGGAATACAAACCACAGGATGACCAGGCCTATCCAATTTCTAGGCAATAAATAGTTAAAAATGATAAATCTGATTGGAGATGACATATCTTTTTATATTCTCTTTGTTAATAGCTACCTTCAACCTGCAACTCAGAATGCAGGATTATTACTTTGAAGTGACAGTGTTTGTTTGCCGTGAAAATATCACCTGCTGCTAGACATGGTCAACTCTACTTCTCCAAAGGTTCAGTGAAAGTTATGCAGCCCATAGGTAAGATTTATTCTTCCTTGGTGCATTTGCCAGATGTGGGGAGTGGCAAGAGGGGGGTGGGAAGTTGTTTGGAGGATGGGTGATGATAGTTGCAAATTCAGCCACCTCAGAGAGGGCAGCAAGTTATGTAATTTTTTAAAATAAGCAAAGCCTACCAGGTAAGGATTCTGTATAAAGGAGGTCATTCTGTATAAAGGATGTTATTGCCCTTTCAGTCATCTCTTGCCAGTTTTTGAAGGCATACCAGAACTCCACATTTAATTATGTGTGGATATGACCTGGGATAAGGTAAAGTGCTTAAACAGTCACACTTTGGCAACTTTTCCTTTAACAGTTCAGCCCAGATAATGTTTTATTGCATCCTGCAGCTATTAGCATTCACCATTGTTCTTACTAGGCCAACCATTATGCAAATCAACCTTAAAATAATGATCCTCACTATTGTAAAGATCATAGCAGTCATTAAATAATCCATCTACCTTGTAATTGTCATTCCACTGAAACCTGTGGCAACTCCCCACTGAAACCTCTTGGCTTTTTAACATATCTTGCTTTCCTATTAGTGTGACACCTAACACCAATTCTACCTGCATAAGGTTCTCTCACAGGCACCAGGAGGCACAACAAAAGAGCAGCATTTACAATGAAACTTTTACCTATTTGGTACAGATTTAAATATGGTAGGAAGAATGGTTAGAGTAGAATAATTTATTTGCAAAACTAAGCCTAATAGATCAAGTTAGGGTTATTGCTTTCAGGCAAGTACTGACTTTATCTTAGAAATTAAGGGAGAATGAATTTTGTGACTTGACTAGATTGTATTTTAGGCTGTACACAGTAGGCATTCTATAAATATGTTGATCACAGCCCAAGACTTAGTTGGGTGGTTTAGATTCTAATTCTTTGGTTCAGTTATGGATGGCTGAATTTAAAATGGTCATCTCTTGGCCTCATTTGTTGATTGGGATAAATAAATATAGGCTCTGCCTGCCTCAGATGGCATGATGATGGTCAAATGCAGAACATGTGTGAACGTGGGGAATTTAACAATGCCTTCCATCCACAAGATGCTGATTGCTACATACCCTTATGTATCTTTAAATATGTTTTCAGCTTTTTGCCTGAAATGTTATGGCCTGATTTTGAGAGATAGAACTTTTTATGCCTTTTTTCTTTTTCTTTTCCTCTAACAGTTTTTATCATATTGCTAAACAATGGGTATTTCATCAGAAAGGTCATCATTTGGGTCAATCGAAGGCAATAACAAAGTCTAATAGTCTCAGTTCCTTCATGAATAATATGTAGAGATTAATAGCTGATCTCCTCACAGAGCTGTTGTTAAAAATAAATGTGAACATTTGTGTCAAGACCAAAACAGTTGCAAAATTTGAATTACTGTATACATGCAAATTAAGGATATTGCTTCTTAGAAGAATGAATATTTTCTTTCCTTTTGTACTTGGAAGACACCAACAATGAATGTTAAATAAACACATGCATCTGAAAAGAAATTACAGTCTTCCATTAATTGTTTTAAATATCCACTAAAAATTAGTTTATTACCAAATATCAATATACTTGTCTAACTTGTCAATGATATTAAAATGTTTTGATCTTGTGTTAGATTGTAAAGTCAATGATAGCATTTCTCTTTGTGTGACCTTGTCTCCAAATATTTACTGAGCCGCTATTATGCCCATAGCACTACTTGCTTTGGACTCAGGAAACACAAAAATGCATAATCTCTGCCTATAGTGCAGAGTTTAGAACTCAGCAGAAAGGATGGAACATGTTTGCCAGTAAATATAAATAAGAACTTTAAGAGAAGTGAAAAAAAAAAGTGCTGCAGGTTTAACGTGGAGGACATTTGAGAGGACGCTTCATGATGAGTAGAATTTCTGTGGGATCAGTAGGCATCTTTATGAACATCAATATTAGCAGCAGTGGATTTTCAACATCAACACTGTTAGTTACTGGGCTTTCTGTACTAGCTGCTTTCCACTTGCTATTTCACCTAATCCTCACAAGAACTTTGCTCAATGGGTATTACACCCATATTACAGATGAAGAAGCTCTGCTGGAGAGGTTAAGCCATTTCCCAAGGTCATACAGCAAGTAACACAGCCAGTATTCTAGAACTCATGTTTTTGTTTGTTTGGAATCCCTGCCACTGCCTGCCCACCCACACCATGCTAATGGTCTCTTGATTCCAGACAATAGAAGCAACCCAAAGCCAAGGCATCAGAGAAGGAAATGTAGGGCCCTTGCCTGGTGGCTCAGTTGGTTGGAATATCGCCCTGTACACTATAAGGTTTGGGCTTGATTCCTGGTCAGGGCACATACCTAGTTTGTGAGTTCACTGCCCAGTGGGGGCATGTATGGGAGGTAGCTGATGGGTGTTTCTCTCTCACATTGATGTTTTTCTCTCTCTCTCTCCTCCTTCCTCTCTCTCTGAAAATCAGTGAACGTATCCTTAGGTGAGGATTTAAAAAAAAAAAAAAAAAGAAAAGAAAATGTAGGATTGTTTTGAGGATCAGGGTGGTAGTCATATTTGGAGGTGGGCTTGAATAAGGATGAGGCAATAAATATTAGAGGCAACTCCATTCTTCTGGCAGAGTCCCAGCAGGAAAGTGATGGTACATTCTTTTTTTTTCAATTTTTTTTTTAAGAAAAGGGAAGAAAGGGAGAAAGAGAGGGAGAGAAACATCAATGTGAGAGAGAAACACCGATCTCTCACATGCCCAGCAGGGGACTATACCCATAACTCAGGTCTGGAATCCAACTGGCGACCCTTTGTTTTGCGTGATGACACCTAACAAACTGAGCCACACTGGTCAGAGCAGATGGCACATTTATCAACAAAAAATTTAACAAAGTTTACCAGAAGAACATTGTACAAAAATGTGGGCAGAGTTGAGGAAAAATGACGAGGACTCGTGAAGCACCCTGGCCTGCACTAGGAAGCCAAACCAGGAGGCTTTACAGCCCCTAAGCCTACTAGGGCATAGAATGAATGCGTACAGCCTAGAAAAAGCTACAGCTGTGAAAGAGCCATTGGAAGAAGTGGGAGGATCGCTGGTTGAGGAAGGAGCTGGCATGGAGAATAAATAGCTCAACCTTTCTTTTCTCCTGCTCCCTGAAAATCTGTTAATATCTCCACTGGCCTAATTTGACCAGGACAAGTGTATCAGTCATCTATTGCTGTGTAACAAATTACTGCAAACTTAGTGGCCTGATGCCCCTTTATCTCCCAGTTTCTGTGGGAGAGGAATATAGTCAGGCTGCAGTCAAGGTGCTGGTTTCATTTAAGGCTCCAGAAACCCTTCCAAATTCATGGGGTTGTTGGCAGAATTCATTTCCTTATGGCTTAGAATTCACTCATGATTGCTTATTTCATCCAGCCAGAGAACATCTCTTCATTAGACCCTCTTCTAAAGGACTCACCTGATTATACTAGGTTCACCCAGAACAATCTCCCTTTTGATTAACTCCTAGTCAATTGATTAGGGCCCTTAATTATATCTACAAAAATCCTATCACCTATTGCTATATAACATAGCCTAATAAGGGGAGTCATATACCATCACATACATCGATCCAGATCATACTCAAAGGAAGGGGATTATGTCAAAGCTGGAAATCTCAGTCTATGTAGCCATAGATATCAACTTCTAAGGCACAGAGCAAGGTAAAGAGTAAATATGCGAGTAAAGAGAGAATATCCAATATTGTAAGTTTTGAAAGGTAAGCAGACTTCAGGACGTCAAGATTCTTGGCGGGCTGGTAGTCTAAGAAGTTTGGACTCTACTCTGTATAAATGGATCACTGTGAGATAATTTAACCAGAGAACTGGCATGTTTGGAGATGCATGTTAGGAAAACAAATCTCATGAGTGGTGGAGTGTAATGATGGGGAAAAGGGTGTATAGATAGACTGGAGGTAAAGGGACCAGACAGTAGCTTTTACAATTATTCAACACAAGTGGTAATGGGGGCTTAGAGTCCACATGAAAAATTAGCCAATATGAAAGCAACAAAGAGGATTAGATTGGTAGGTGTGGCATGGAGATGGATAGAGTATCTGTAGGTTTTGGAGCTTAGGTCTTGGGTGAGAAACAACTAGTGGTGTTGTCAAGAGTGAGGAGAGTGAACAGAAACTGATGGGAGAAGCAGAAGTGGTTCTTTTTGGAAGTACCTCTGAGAATCTGGTTAAATATCTTCATGGAAATATAGAGTAGGTAATTAAACACTGGCTGGGAGTTCAGGAAAAGGATTAGAAGACCAGGTTGCAGATTTCTGAGCTAAGGCGTAATCATCTGGAGAGGAAAAGATTGCCAAGGAAGGTGCAGAAGATGTTGCAGAAAAAGTTTTAGAGGAGTGAAAAACAGGCAGTAGTAACTTGTCTTAGAATTCGTAAAAGGGGAATTTTCCAAAGAAGAGGACGGTCCACAGCCTTCAGTACTGGTGAGGCTGGGAGAATAACAGATAAACTAGGAGTTAACAGCAGTTCCTTGGTGCTGTTTCAAGATCACAGGTATAGAAGAATAAGAATGAAGTGGGAAGGAGACTCCATGGAACTGAAGGAGGAGTGAGGTGAGGTAGTTGAGTAAACATGTAAAAGAACATAAGGAGAAGGAAGTATCAGTATTTGAAAAGTGTCTCCAAATAGATCATGAAATAGTTGAAGCTATTTGGAGGCCTTTAGCAAAATCAACACATGGTGTGCATAATGGCTTTGTTGGAAAATTTCTGTATGGTCATTTCTTTTTTTTACAAAAAGAAATATTCCAGGAGAATAGTATATTTCTGAGTTCTAATTAATACTCAAGGATTCTTCATCTATTGCTTCTAACGTTAGTTGTATGTTTCTGCACCTTTCACAACTTTTTGGGCCACGCAAAGTTCGGTAAGTCTAGCATAGTTACCTCTAGACTATGACTCATGTTCATCTCTCGTTGGGGCCCACGTGGGACACCTCAGACACCTAAAAATTCATCTCGGTTACCTAAAAATTCATCTCAGTTACCTAAAAATTTAGTAAAAGAATTTTGCAAAGACAAAAAAGGGGTTGAAGACAGCAAAGTTAGAATTATGCCAAAAATACTCAGAATGAACAATAGCAATTCAAGAGAATCACATTGATGAAAATGATTCTTAAAGGATGTTTGCACTGGGAATGTTTCACAAATTGTCTTAAGGAGAGACAAAAGGGTTTTACTTTCTGTCCAGATAATGTAGAACAGGCTGGTTGAGCAACTAATGCAAAGTACGTGTGACTTGAGAAATTTCAAGAAATATATTTCCATCCTCTAGTATTTACTCTACAATGACCACTCAAGGGCGCTGAAGACCAGATGTAGCCCACAGGACAGCGCCCACTGCAGCAGCTCAGCCCAGACCACTCCAGGACACACCTGACTGCCAACCAAGGGCCTTCCCCATGTGGTGAAGTTTGCTCTGCCCACATGTGTGGCTGGCCAGATGAGCTAGGGAATTAATACCTCCCAGGAACAGCATTCAACTAATCACCTCCCTCACGCCTCTGGGTGGGGTGGCTCTGCGGTGGGATAACTCTGAGGTGTATGATTTAAACTGACTCCCACGGTTCCTGTCACCCACAGTGATAACTGGCTTGATAAGACTTCCTTTATTGGCTGCCTTCCCTTCCCTGCCTCGCTTCTCCACCCCCCTAATTGTGTTTTCTCCACCTCCCTGCAACTGACTGTACTCAAATCCCTGTCTTAGAATTAGCTTCTAGGGGAACTCAAAATAAACACTGGATACTCTACTGATTTGAGATAGCACCTATCTGAAGTGCCTCACATTTAAGTCATACTCTGCCAAGATTGAAATAAAATCGTTGGCTTTGGAAACCTATTTCCTGTACTTTGTTCATTTATTCATTCAACGACTTTTACTTTTCCAGGCTCTGCAAAGTTTATGGGGCTACAAAGATGAATAGGGTGCTTTACACAAATCGATTGAATAGAAGTTTACACAGGTACAAAAACTGAATCAAGAACAGAGTGACCACCTTCCCTTGCAGGTCACAGGAGGTTTCCCTGAGGGGGACAAAATACTTGAGTTGAATCATGAAAACTGAGCAGGTGTTGGGCAGATAGGCAAGGGGGAAGGGAATTGCAGGCAGGAGGAACAGCAGGGGTAAAGGCAGAAAAGCATGAAACATCAAGATGCATTAAAGAAACAGTCTGCAATTTAGTGTGACTGGACAGAAGAGGCGAGAGGGGTGCCAGCATTTTGCTGGGCAAAGGAATTTGGACTTTTCCCCATAGGACCTACTTGGGGAAAAATCTCTTTGGTAGAAGTGAGCATGATGGCTTGGAGTAGCGCCAGATTGGAGGCAGAAGGACAAATTAAAAGGATGTTGTAATTATTTAAGCAAGAGATGGGAAGTCCTTGAACTCAGCAAAAGCATGGGGTGAAGGAGAAGGCTATAGAAGACTAAAAAGATAAGATCATATGGCACTTAGCCCACGGAGAATGAAAAATGAGTTGGAATGACATTAACCAGTGTAGAAAGTGCAGAAAAAGGAACACGCTCAATTTACAAGGATATAGAGGTTGGGAAAATTCTTGAAAAGATTTATGTGGCTTCCAGAATCCAAAATATTAATTCCCAACTCTCAATGATTATGTCCTTAAGATTATTCCCCCAAGGTCATTCATGCCAATATGAGCATATCCAGGAGTAAGTGAAGTCGACTTACAATGGAAAACTAATCATTTTAAGCTATTAGAGTGCTATTTCGTGTTTGAGCAATTAATAAAAGACCAATTTGCATGCCTAAAGTAGCTAACAGATGGGTAATATTTGGACTAATCCCAGAGTAGAAAAACTTATAAGACAATTAAGAAAAACAGCTATTACATTAAATGCCTTGAAAATTAATGTTAACATCAGACCTCCTGCATTTGTAACAATTAATTTTTGCTAACTTGGTACTGACTCAGCACGTTACTGTTTCAGCATCTTATTAGACAAGTAAACTATTATGTGTATGGAAAAGATGGGGAATTAGGGGAGTTAGTTATTTTAATATGCTGATTAATATAACTATCATATGTAACATTCAAAACTGAAATCAAAAAGCAATTTTACAGTTTATTTATATATCACATAAAATTTTAAGAAAATGTCACTAAACACAATTTATCTACTTTTGATTATTTTTAGCTTGATAAGGTTCCTATAATGAAAACCTCAGAACCATGTTAATGACAAGTATTATCCTGTACCATTTGTTAATCAAAACATATATATAGAGAGAGAGATTGTATTTGTTTTGACCACTTGAGACACTAAGGACTGGTAGTTGCAAAATAAATAAATAAATAAATGGATAGATGGAAGGAAGCAAGAAGGAAAATAATTAGTTCCATTTGTTATTTGTTCATTTTTCATAAAAGTACTATAAGGAGTAAAGATATCTGGTTATTTAGGTGTCAAGTGGACTTACTCTGAGTTCAAATAAGAGTAAGAATTCAGAATAAGTTTAAATTTGCTTCATTTTATTATTTTTTAAAATTTAATCTTTACTATATTTTTACCCATTACCATTTAGGCCCCTTAGCTAGAGATTAGTACAGTATCCCAAAGTGTCAAACATATAATCAGGCAGAACCAGAACTATTTTCAATCTAAGTGCATTTACTGAACATTCTAGTTTATACATTTCAAGTGATTTCCACCATGGAACTACCAAGAGATGTCTGAATTGCCTTCCCATGTGTCCTCTTTCATTTTCAGCAAAAACCAGAGAAGCACTTTTACATAGGAAGTAATTTTCAGATCAGTTGACTCTTAGTTCATTTCCTACATCAATAATTAAATTAAATATTAACTAATTGGTGTTTTTCCTATTTGGTTAATTTGGCTTCTACCTTTAATTAAGTGACAAAAGAAATCAAATGATAACAGCTCTTCTCCAGCGGTCTTTTTATTTCTTTTTGAAATAACTTGAGTTGCACTGACCTTAAAACTAAACACTTTCAGAATTATATTCTATGTTACTTTTCCTCTTGTGTTTCATATTGTTTTTGAGCTCTATGGTCTCTCCTTCAAGTCCACTTGACAGGAAATTCTTCTAAGATATCTACTTTTAATAGAATTTAAAGATCTCACTTTGGAGCTGGGGAAGAAGAACTCAAGGAAGAGGCCATTGTCTTACCACGCGGACCCGCCGCCATCAAGGGAGGAAGAATGCAAATGGCACGTGTGAGCCTCGCTTAGCCCCACAAAGTGCTCACTTAGCAAAAAAAACGGTACTGCTCCTGGTTTACAAAATATCTGAATACTTAGAAAATTCAGTTTCATTTTCACATAAGAAAAGCTAATAAACTGTTAAAAGTTGAATGATGACATCACATTTTCTTTTAAATAGTACTTTAAAGTATTTTTAAAAGAGAAAAGTAAAGAAAGAAAATTACGATTCATGATTCTGTTACTCAGATAACCTCTGTTTATTGAAATAAGCCACAGGTATGTTAAAAAATTTAAACAGTACCAAAACACTTAAAATGAAAATAAAGGTTTACATTCTTCTTTTCTACTGGAAATTACTTTTTCTAAAGGTAACTAGGGTTAATAGATGCATGTGTAACCTCATGAAAACTAAGACATTACATGTATGCTAGCATATGCACATATACGTGTGTGTGTGCACAAATATTTTCACAAAGAACTGATATCACAGACACTGACACCTACATCCTAGTTCTTTAAAGAAATTTTAGATAGATATATTTTAGAGATCTTTCCACGCAGATCTGTCTCATTGTTTTTAAGGGTAACATTATTGCCATGATTTCTTTAATTTGCCCCTCCTAATGGACATTTAGATATTTCCAGGGTTTTTATTTTGCTATTAAGAATATAAGAATATTTTAGTCATAAATTTATATAAAGGTTTAAATTTTTCTGTCAGGATATATGTACTTAAAAAAACTTTTGGAAAGAGGGCAGCTGAACTGTCTTTTTCAAAAAGCATAATTTATTCTACCATCAACAGAATCTTCATTAACCTTGTGTGTCATCAAATGTTTGCAAAATGGCAAGGTAAAAAGGCTATCTCATTTTAATTTGTATTTCTTTTTATTATACATGAGATAGAAAAATTTTACCTTCTACTCACTGGCTATTATATTTCAGTTTTTGATCAGATCCTTTACCCATGTTTCTAGGTTGCTTGCCTTTTTCTTATTGACTTAAAAAGCAAAAAAAAAAAAAACAAAAAAACCCCCAAAACAACACACACACACACACACACACACACACACACACACATACACACACACACAAACATTACAATCATATTATAACACTTAATTTTTTTCTTATTTATTTTTACAGCCCCTCAGATATGAAAGAAACCAGTCCTTTGTTGGAGATGTGTTATAAATATTTCTCTGTCTTTGACTTCATGACCTTATGATGCATTTTTTGTATATTTAAATTTTTTGATTAAATGTATTAATCTTTAATTTTTAACTTCCATGCTATATAACTTACTTCAAAAGGTCTTTTTATACTGTAAATCATATAGTCACCAATACTTTATAATACTTTAATGGATTTCATTATTTATCTTTAAATCTTTAAGTCACTTGGAATTTATTTTGGCTTGCCAGTTTCCCATCACATTTATTAAATTATCCATCTATTATTACTGGTTTGAAATGTAATTTTCCATTTGTATTTGGGACTCTTTCATTGATCGATTGTTTTTTCTTATCTAATCTCATGGGTTAATCTCCTCCTGCTAGAAAATAAAGTACGAAGGAGGAAGGATCTTTTGTAGTTAAATCTATACCATTTAGTACAGTGTGTGATATATATTAGGCCTCAAACATACTAGTTGAACACATGAATAATAAAAAGCTCTATTTCTTGATTTATCAACTTTAGACATAATCTGTTGATTCTCCATATAAAAATAGGGAAATCAAAACATTGACACATTCCCTCAACTCTGCTCTTCACCTGCTGATTTTCTATTGCTTAATTATTATAAATTTCCAATAATTGGAATATAAACTTTCTGAAGTCATATTTCCCACACTGATTTAATTTTAGTTTTATGTGTAAATGGGTTCTAGTCTTATCAGGACTTCTCTTAAGGTAGGTTTTATTAAGAAGAGTTTATGGGCTTCATGGGATTCACTTTATTCTTAATGAATTCTTAATGAATTCACTAACATTTACAAACTGCTTCCTATATGTCAGGCACTATTCTAAGTGCTTTATGAATATTAAGTAATTTCATCATAAAAAGTTCTAGTTCTTGAATTTTTGCAGATAATTCAATTGCATTAAATTTATATGCCATTTTGGCTTAATTTAGGATTTTTATGTCAATTTCCTTTTATACAACTTCTTTCCCAAATAGCTTGACATTGTTCTGTTGCTTCTGACAATAGTGCTGTGGAGAAGTCTGAGGTTAGTTTGATTGCTATTCTTATTCTCAACCTGCTTCTTCTACCTGTATTTCCGAAGAAAATCTCCTTGACCTTCTGAAGCTGAAATTTTAGGAAGATATGTCTGTGTTTTTCATTATTTATTAGTTTATCTTGGAACACATTATATAAAACATTCGATTTGTTTATTTAAATCATTTTAATTCAGGTAACACTTTCTTGTATTATGTAGCTTAATCCTCTTCTCTCTTCCATTTGTTAGGATTGTCACATTCTTTTTTTAATAAAAAATTTTATTGAGGTATAACTGACATATGACATTATATTCGTTTCAGATATACTACAATTCAATATTTGTATATATTGCAAAATGACCACCACGATAACTCTAGTTAACATTTGTCACCACACATAGTTATAAAATTTTTTTCTTGTGATGAGAACCTTAAAAATGTATTTTCTTAGCAATTGTCAAACATATAACACAGCACTATTAACTGAAGTCACCATGCTTTACATTATATCCCCATGACTTCTTTATGAGAAGTTTCCTTCACATTTTCCTTGGGCTTCCTTCATACCTTGTGAATGCATGTGTCTTCAGATTGGGGATATCATAGGTGTCCACCCACAGTCTTTTCTCCATCTGTCTGATGTAGAGGAGAAATGAAGGTTGCATTTGGGAGGCGGCGTGGGACAGGGATGCCAGAGTCCCTAGTTTCTCTCTGTCACATTTTAAAGGTGTTGAGTTGGGTAGGATGTCCTTTCCTTTGTTTGATCCCTAGCAGTGCATTTATTTCTTTCCCTCTTTTTTCCTTATTCTTTTCCATTAAAAAAAATGTATTGTTCTGATTCACTCTGCCATTTTATTTGCAATACATATCAACTATTTATTTACTAGGTGCTATTTCATGTGCTTTAGTTAGCTTGGCTTAAAAGAAGATGCCACCATGCAAGAATAGCCTTATTATCCCATAAGATTCATTGACAATAAATGACTTCCCCAAGGCCACTGGATGATTATGTTGAAGCTAGGTCTTATCTTACTTGCTCAGTTGTGGTGACTAGAGAAATTATGTTGATGAATTGGTAAGAATATTAGAAGCAGATAATGTGCCAGTCACTCTTCTAAACACTGGGCATAAATTAACTCATTTGATTCTCACAGCAACATTATGAAGTAATTAGCCCCACTTTATAGAGGGAAAATCAAAAGTACAGGATGTAAAGGAATTTGTCCAAAGCCACCCAGCTCCAAGTAGTAAAAAATAGGACTCAAATCTTGGAGGTCCAATCAATCCCAGAAGTGGTGGTCTTAACCTTTACCTTATACTGCCTAAACCACAGTCCAAATCACACTAAGCTTTCTTGATTGCACATGTGGACTTTAAAAGAGCTTGTCATCCTAAGAAGGCTGTGATACTTTCTAAATAAGTCAACTCTGCCAGCTCTACCCATTCATTAACAAACTTCACGTACAATACTCTTGATGATTGGGTTTATTTAAGTTCTTATTGACTTGATTGGATGATTTCATTTCATATTGGCTCAACCTTAATCAATAAAAATAATTTCATTGATACCGCTTTAATATTTTTAAGGTTGTCACAGAAAATATAACAGTGAACTGTTACGTGGCAATGGGCTGTTGTTTTTCTTCTTATACCTTGGTGAGAGAGGAAAGAACAAATTTGGCAGTCAGCCATGTAATTAGCATTAACCTTGGCCATAAAGGCAGGACAGATGAACCAGTGTGATCGTTCCAATATTTGCTGTGGAATTCCTGTCTTAGAACATGGCACAGAAGGAAATGTTCCTTTTTTGAAATTTTTCTCTGTATACCCATCAAATTGTTCCCTTAAGACACATTATTAAAAAATATCATTGAACACTCTAATTGTGGCATTCACCAGAGCTATTTTTTTAAAAAAGAAATATTGGTCACAAACACAGATTTTAATCAAAAACAGAATTCTGGTGAGTTGAGTGGTTTTTCCAATATTTTTCAGCTAAAAATTTTTGATAGTCACTGGTCCCATAAATTGAACCTGTTTTGAAAAGATTTGAGCTAAATTAGTTCAGCATTTTATAGCTACGTTAAAATAGAAAAACCTGCATTTCTCTCTGAGGACAACACACATAGTCAACACAACCACATATATCCGCCCCCCACACACACACCAACATCACCTTACCAAAATACTTTTGTTTCTCTCCACTGAGTATTACTCAAAAGTATCTGAAAGTTTAAAATTCAAACTTGGCAGTTGTATAATCCTCCCAGGGGAGGAAATTCAGGAGAATTTAAAGAAAATTGGCTTAGCAATGTGTTTTGAATATAGTCAACAGAACATTTTCTATTTGGGTACAACTACATCAATGAAACTTGAGTCAGTGGAAGTCCTGTCTGAAGCCATTTAGAAGGTTGTCAGAGCTAAGGGAGGCGTTAGAAGAATACCAGTTGGAACAGAAAACTGCCTTAAGGAAAGACTCTATTTCCTCCCATTTCCTGCTGTAGATAAATGAGGACCAAATATAGGAAACCATAAGGTCATTTCAGCAAATAAAAACCAACCCACCATCCTGGGTATCATATATTGTGGTTACTGCTGTTGGTACTTTGTTCACTGTGATGGCTTCAAAGTGGGACTGCAAATACTTTGACACTTTTGATACTCCTCCCACATTCCTGGATCAAGTGGGCTTGTCATTGCTTCGAACAAGAGATTACAGAGGCAGTTACACTAAGTGACTTCTGAGGCCAAATCGTAAAATGTCAGGTAGCTTCCACCATATTCACTGAAACGCTCACTCCCAAAGCCCTGAATTGCTTGACAATATCTCTGTCTACGCTGACTCTGCTACACTGAAGAGAATGGCAGAGTTTACTAGTTAAGAATACAGATGCTATAACCGGAGTGCTTGGGTTCAAATCCTGGCTCTACCGTGAGCTGTTTAATATCAGAACAGTTAATCTCTCTGTGCCTCTGTGTTGTCATTTATAAAATGGGGAGAAATAGTAGAATGGTACACACCACCTGTCCTCTGACCAGTACCTTATACAGTTGTTTAGAGTCAAAAGTCTTAATAGCTTAGGAGAGTGCTAGCAAATAATAGGCAAAAATTGAAGTATTAGTTAAATAAATCATGAGTGAACTTTTAGCTGTGCCCTACAAGTTTAGAAGCAAATTTCACTCAATACAGTTCAAAAGCAAATCATTCTGCATTTTGGATTTCAGGAGACAGATCCTATGGCAGTAAGTGAAGAGGTTGTTTAAATTTCTGATGAACTTGAGCAATTCAGACCAAAGAAAATGTCGCTGTCTAAAAAGCAGAGATGCTGCTGAAAAAGCTTTTCTGCTTGTATTTCCCTTCCTACATTCTAGGCTGATGTTTGCTGTGTTTACATCATTGAACCAGGCATTTCCCTCCTCGTGTCCTAGCATTAAGTTAGATATTTGAACTTATAAAATTTACAAGTCTAAAATAGTTACCAGTGTGTTCTCCCCCACTCTGCAGCTTGCCTCACCCTGTGAGGGATTAGGTTATAAAAATGAATGAAATCATCATTCCTGTTTACTGGATAATCCCAAAGCTAAAATTAAAAAAAGAGCAGGGGAGACAGCAAAGAACATTTATGGAGACATGAAGATATATGGGTACAGAGAGACCTAACTAGATATCTCACAGAGTGAATTACTGGCACATGCATCACAGCCTTATTATCTATGGGTTTTGTTCATTCGTTTTTTAAATGAAAATTAGTGAAAAAGGGAGCTAAGAGTTGCTCATCCGAATCCACTTAAGATATAGGTCAATTAGCCAATGCAAATATACAAATATACATGTCTCCAGAGATGCCAAAAGTGCTACTCATAAGCCAGTCTGCAATACTTTCCACATTTTGCTCTGGGAGCTCCATTTCCCAGGCTCTCTTGCATCCTGACTTCCTGGTAGATTTAGCCAAAGGGAGGCTCTGATGGGAGACTGGAGAATGAAGATGGGAGAAGCCAGGATTTTCTTCTACTCTTTTTGCTTCAGATTGCATCATCTGCTGTATGACTTCAACTTCCACTGAAAGACTCACCCATTGTTGTAGCTTCCAGTGGATGCATCCAGATTCTGGTCCCAGTAACCATATTTCCTTCTGTTAACCTTAGGGGCAGTATCTGCCCTTCACTATTACTAATCTCTGGATTGCCTCTTTGTGCCTGGTAGGGCTTTCTACTTCCTTCTCCTCAAGGTCCTCTATTAAATCCCTTGTGTTTGAAACACCTAGTGTGATTCCAGTTTTCCTGAATGGACCCATACAAACTTTTAAAAAATTATATCTGATCTAAAATATACAGGGGTAGTGTTGTTTCATTGACCTGATGTTTTGTAGGTGTACTATACCAGCTACCTATACCAACGATATTATGACACACATGCTAATTTTTATTTTCTCCTGAGCTAGCTGAACTATGTTTGTGATATATATAAGAGTAATTCTACTTTGCTGATTTAGCAGACATGAGAGTTGAGTTGCTTAATGGAATGAACTATCCACTCAGATGCAATCAAATTCTCTCTAATTCACCTTCCTATGGGCTCCTCACTGTACGTACTGTTTTTGTCATACCAACTGTACCATATCAAACTCACACATGGCGTATGATACATAAAAACTCATCACCCATTAGAAAAAGCTCCTCTTACTGCCATGATTTAACATAATTATTCTTTAACTTTGATGACTCTTTTCCTCAATTATCATTTTTACTGACCTCAGGATCACCAAGACATGGTAGAAATCCTTCCCTATGAACCATTATATTGGATTTCATGTTATCAGTTTGGGGGCCTGGATATAGAATTTGGGTTCTGGGCTCTTTTAGGTAATGTCAGTGCACCCCCCAGGGAAGTGAACCTCAGTAGGGAAGCCAGGATCTGCAGTCAGAGCTGACTGTTTGCACAGAGGCTTTATTGCAGCTGCAGACTTAGCACATATGAAAAGGTTTTCTGTGCTCAGTTTCTGGATGAGGCAGATTGCATCACCAGGAATTCCTGTCCTCTAACACATGGTGACCAACACACTTTAATAAGCATTTGCCTTTTTATTTTCAGGTTAATAACGTCATGCTTTCTGTTCATTATGAAACCATTAAAACATTTTTTTAAACTAGAGGGAAAGACAAAAAATAATTCCAATGCTGTGACTCTGGTATGCCCTGGGCACAAGTAGTCAGCCAACGTAATTCAGTGCAAATGATGGGCAATGTTCAGGTTTATGTAAGGCAGGGTTTCCAAGTCACAGCATCTGGCAAGAAGGGTTGTTGTCAGAGGAAAGAACCTGTGGATCCTTCCATGAGGTAGATACTCTTGGAGGGGGTGGGAAGTTGGCGCCATGCTGTCAAGGACAGCATCCTCTTAGCAAAGGAGTCAAGGGTTCAATGTTAATGCACTTAAGTTGGAAACACTGACAGCAGAACCCGAGGAAAGCAGATGCAGCAAACAGGATGCAGACCATCTCAGAAAGCAAGAGGGTATGAGTCCAGCCAGCAGGTCAACATCAGAACCCATAATAGCCCGAATAAAACAGGGCAGAGGTAGAGAAAGGACAGAGAAAGGCAGCAGACTGGTTCATGGGCTGTAAGTGGGCTGGGCCAAGAGGGAGCTAAGCTTGGAGGAAGGCAGCCTTTGAAGGGATGCCCTTCTTCCCTGTACCCTGGCCTAATTTCAGAGTTATCCTGTTCCTCCTACGGTAAGAGGCACTCAATACTGTAAGGTTGTGAAGTGTTCCTCCTACGAAAGGGAGCCACCAAGCTGTTCTGAAATGCCTTGAAGCACTGAAGGATGTCTTGTGGCAAACCCAATTCTTTATGCCAATCTCTTGTTTGGGGATCTTTTTTATTCACACAATGGTGGGCAATAATTTAGATGGATTTTTCTCACCAGATCAATGAATTGTGCAATCCTCACCTTCTCTGTAGTGTTTAGCACACATTATACTGTTCTCAATGAGATCTTGATAAGGACTTACAAATCAGCAATCAACTTAAAATGCTAGTAAAGAAGTACCTGGGAATTGCTTACAAAGGTCATATGAGCCAGAGATTTTTCCATGGCAGCGTTAAGATGACATTGAATTACGGATAAATTAGAATTTGGTGAAATGGTAGTATAGCTATGGAGATACTTTCATACTCTAATAGCAAAATGCACAAGAAAGGAAGTAAATCATCTAAACCTAGAATGGATATCAAGGAAGGGCACTCTTGGATAACCAAGCAAAGTGAGTGTGTGTGTCTGTAAGAGTGGGGGTGTCCATACATGGGGGTGATGAGGAAGCAGTGACTCTAATGGGTAGAAAGAAGTTGATTGGGAGCCAGGATTGCCCAAAAAAGCAGTTGAGTACCTTCTTGGTGGCTTCTAGAACACTCTACAGTTTCTTTACTTTTATCATTATAAAAGGAAATTGGAGCAATATCCTTTTCTCCTCACTCCATGTAAAACTCTGCCCAGTGGCCTTTCATTCAAGGACTCATTGAGTCTAGCAGGTGCTAACTGGTGGCTAGGTGGTTATTTTTAGCTTAAAACATGTTATATTTACAAATATAAAATTGTTTTTAACTTTTTCAAATTTGTTACCAATATCTAAAATTTGGAAAATTTCTCTTAAAAACCTGGAATTGCTGCTTTTTGAAAGAGAGAGATTTGGCAACACTAGGTTTCCTTCATTGCTGCATAGCATCAGTGTGCTGAGCCAAAGCAGTGGGGTATCCTTCCAGATGGGATATGTGCTCTCCAGTTTTCCACAGATCCCACTATTCCCTATTGCTCCTTAACCTCTGTTGCCATTTATCATTACATTCACAGTAATGTTTTTCTTAATAGAAATTAGTAACATATATCTTGAATGAACATCTCTGTTCAGTGTGGGAAATATAGATAGACTTAAAGCATCTATGCATGCCAGGGAAAGTTTTCTTATACTTGTTTTACTTCACTCATGTGCATTACCTTCATGGCTGCTGTATACATATGAGTTTGGAGCTTGAATTAGTTTCATTTATTATAGGAGGGTGAAAAGAACAGTGAGTTTGACAGTGGTCAGTCTGTGATACACATATGATCACTTAGGAGAGTATCATTTCTCTCCTTGTTCTGTAGGTAGCTATGTGGATACAAACATAAAATATGCATGAGAACACCAGTCTCAAGAATCTATCTGTTCAGATTATTAGGTCTTATTTGAACCAGCAACACTTCTCTTGCATTCTTTTATAAGATCCCTGGAAATAGTCTTTAAAGGTGAAATGATACTACCCTTAATGAACTGTGTGAAGAACACAGAATTTTTATAAACAGTGAGTTGAGGAAAAAGTCAATCACCTGTTAGAATGTGACATACTTAGAGGGACCCAGGTGAGCGAGGAAGCTTTCCTGTCACTCAAGACCTCTCAGCACCCAGGGGCATATGCTGCCTCAGTAAATGAGATTTTTTTGGTGACTCTCCCAGAGCTATAAAATGTCTCCTTTAAAAAAAATGGAAATATTATATGGGAAACTCTACCATTTTAGATCCTGAAGATTTTTTTTAATCAACTACAGGAATAGCTCAAAAGGGAGGAGAATGCTAGTAGAATGGAACGATTATAAAACCCTAAAATATGAAATGTGCACATGCATAGACAACAGCAATGACATCTCTCAAGAGAAGTATTTTCAAAGTGAAACAAAACAAGAGTAAAGGCAAACACTGGATAGACCAATGAATAGGATCATACAAATCAATCAGGTAACATAGGCCCTTTCTCTCTGGGAAGTCTGGGGGAACTTTAAAATCACAGGACAATAGGCATTCTGCCAATCCCAGGTCTGGATAATTTTCTTAACACATCACATCAAATTTAAAGCATAATTAAGCCCAATAACCAAACATACTTCCTCACACTGAGATCTTTCCTCCACTCCTGATAATTATCATATTTTTCCATGTTTATTGCACATTTTTTGCCCAAATTTGAGAGAAAAATAAGAATGTACACTATACATAGGTGGTACCTGAAATACTTGTGTCTGTTCTTGTATTGTGTGATTATTTGTTACATAAAATTTCTTGTACCATAATATGTTCAAAAATAAATGCTGAAATTCCTTTATAATACAAAAAACAAGTCTCTAAATATAAATAAAACATTGAATTAAAAAATTAAAATGGAAGTTTTTTTCCTGAAAGTTTAAGCCAAAAGTTTGGGTGTGCGTTATACATGACAAAATGCAGTATATTTTTGTACAATTTCTAATCTGAATCTTCTGCAGCAAAAAGAGGTCAGAGGTGGATTCCATAGATTGAACATAAGATTGAAAATTCAAATGCTGGTAGGTTATTTCTGTTTGTTTCCACATCCACCCAATCCCACCCCATCTCCCAATCTGCATTCCTCTGCGCTGTCTTGCTTTGTATCTCACAAGGTGCTATCTGTGGATGGAACCCTCAACTCCTTGTGTCTTCTGGCTTCTGGCTTCTGTCAGGTACAGGCAAGAGGTTGGAGGTCAGGAGAGAAATATAAAAGTAACACTCTCTTCCTGCTGAGCCTCTTGGCTATACTGCTCCCTTCCCTTGTACCTTCAGAATTGGGGTGGTAACAGTTCTTTCCTATTGGTGTATCCTGTGTGTCTCAATCTCTATTATTTCCCCTAACTATCTGACTGTCTTCACTCTTCTAACATGGTCTGGCAATTAAACTCTCTGAAATTAAACCCTTTATATGGGCCACCTGCTCCTGCTAAAACTCTGACAGGTATAATTTCATTTGCTAAAGGCCCTGAGTAACTCTTTAAATGTTGATGGCATTATGATCAATAATAATGATCATTCTGATAATAAAATTGAGAGCTTTCTATAGGCCAGCCAGCATATTTTACATGCATTGTCTCATTTAAGCCTCACATTCACCCCAGAGGTATGACATTGTTTTTATCATCACTATTTTGCATATAGGGAAATTGAAGCTTAGAGAGATTAATAATTGTTCTTGGTTTCATAGTAACTAAGGAACGGACGCGAGACCCAAACTCAGGTCTTGTTGAAGCTATTATAGAAAAACAGTGAACACAAGAGCTGTCTGAAACCTCTGAGGGGCTGCTGTGGAAGTAGAGTTGGACTTTTTCTATGTAACAAAGGGTAGAATTACTACTAAAGGATAAAAGCAGTGGTGTGCTGATAAATGTTTAACAATGAGCTCTCAGCAATGGGTGCTGGGAAAGAGACCCTGACTTGTAGCTTTTGTCAGTTTCTGTAATGGAAACATACCCACCATCTTGATTTTAAGGTGCCAACTTGAAATCACTAAGTGTGGAGCTGGGAATGCACAGTCAGCTCTTGAGCTGGTGTGAGTAGGCATGGACCTGTTCCAGTACACCACTGAGTAGAAATCTCAAGGAAGTGGATTTTGTCAAAATAAGAGGAAGAGCTATCCAAAATGGCCATCAGCTGACCTGTGAAGGAATGAGGTATTCATTTTTGTAGGTCACCAGAGGCTCGGTGCACTGCTGTGGATCTCTAGAGGGAATTCTGTGCTTGATAGGATCTAAGTTGACTTCTTAAGTCATGTCTAACTCTAATATTGGAAGATTTGTGTGAAGGTTATGTGGATTCTAGGTGGGAGAGGAGAGAAGAAAGAGTTCAGGCTTTGGAACTAAATAAACCCAATATGGTGATCCCAATTTCAAAAGACTATGTGACCTTAAACGAGACATTAAACCACTCTGATTCTTTGTTTCCTCATTTCTGTAAAATGGAGATAATTATTCTTCCTCTTAGTACATGATTAAATGCATTTTACAAGTCTTTCCCTCTAACATCTCTATTCACTTCTCTCTCACTGGGAACAAAAAGCAAATATCTATATAGGAATCACTTTATAAGCAAATTTGGTTATAGGATTAACATCCAAAAGTCAAGATTCCTACTTCATGGTTTGACCTGTGAGATATATATCTCTATACCTATGTATATTCTATATATATGAATATATAAATATTTGTTATATATAAAATATAAATATAATGTATATTTATATACACATATATAAATATATGGAGCTATATTATAATGTTGTTCTTCTGAAATTGGCTGGAAAGTAAAAAGAAACAAGAAGGAGAAGTCTACCGGAATCTTGACCACTAAATCTAACTAGAGGCCATGGAACCTTTTTGAGATACTCCTATCAGAAGTCCAGCCAGCTGGAATGTGTTTTGTAACCCTGCCTCCAGTGTAGCATTATCAGAGGAAACAAACGAATGAACTGCCAAATTGGTTTTGGACACACCAACCCACCCTGGCAGAGCACAGTAAAATGTTCAAGAGGAAGAAAAATAGAGGCCACCATTCCAAGTCCTGAGTCACTTAAAGGAGCAAAATCAGTATGTGACTCTAGAGCTTACTGGCCCATTGAAAAGGGCCGCCAAAAAGTTTTGGAGAAGAGCAAGCAAGCCCTAAGACAAATCCCTTTCTTACTTACTTTTCTAAGACCCCCCTGGAAGTAGGGATGTCTGAACTTTAGTCACATACATCAGAGCAGAAATGAATGCCATCTGCATCATTTACATTTAAGGTGCCTCCCTTTAGTTGTAGTGGGCTGAGCAAATAGAAAGATAGAAGTTACCCAGAAGGCTGTTAACTAGCCTTGCCTCAAAGAAGACTTGGCTATAAAGGGGCCTAGTTAGATGGTAGAAAAGACCTTCTCCTTAATTTGATATCAAAAGAGTTTTTTTTTTAAGTTACTAAATTTATTTAAAAAGTCACCACCTAATTTAGGATAATGTTTGATTTCAGAGAGACTGACAGAAAGGGATTGGCCAATTCCAGACCAGACTAAAGAGCAACAGACCTGTTTGAGTTTCATCCTCTTGTAAGACTGAGAGATTGAGTCCTTTCCAAAGAAAAAGGGCATGGAGGAAAAAAAATAAGCTTTTCAGCACCTACAAAGTGCCAGACACTTTGCTATGTTTTCTTGTTGAATCCTCACTATAACTCTATTCTTCCCTTTCTGAATGTGTGGAAATTGAGGCTCAGAATCATAAAATAATTTTTTAAGGTCTCAAAGAACCAAAGTCCAAGAACCTTTCTTTTTTTCTTTCTTTTTTTAATCACGTTATTCAGCTTCCTGCCCTATTTAATTTCTTGAGTCTTGAGTGATTTTAATCAATATCAGGCATCTAGGCTAAAGCGCTTGCATCATAATGATTGGGCAAAAAGTACAAAGTCCAGTCCCATCAGAATATAGTCTGTGTCCATATTAACTCAGCCAGTGGGATTGTGTGGGTACACTTGGCCTGCTGAGCTGGACTCTGCCCACACGGCACTCTGCCTCCAGTTGGGAAGACAGTAACAGAGAAGAAACCCTTGGAGCATAACATTACCCAGTGGCTGATTGAATATAAATGGGATGGCTATATGTGTAAGTTCAACAAGAACTCAGTAAAAGAAAAAGTCCATGTGGATGGATAAAGGAGGTGATGTAGGGAGATCCATCTAGGAAAGATCATCTTTGTAGAGGGAAAACTTGATGGTTAGGTGGGCTTTTGTTAGGTTAAGGGATGATTAGAAATTAATGAGTGTGGGGTATGCAAAGTAAAATTACAATGTAATATCACTACATGCCCTCCAGAAGAACTAAAATAAACACTGGAAATATCAAATATTAACAAGGACATAGAGAAACTGGAACTCTTGTACATTGCTGGTGGGAGTATCAATTGGTTACAGCCACTTTGGAGAACTGTTTAGTTTCTACAAAACTAATCACCTGCACATCCCATAAGCAGTAATTCCTCTCCTAGAAATAAACCCAAAGATGTGGATATCCACCAAAAGGTACGTAATAAAATGTTTATAACATCACTACTCATAATAGACCAATTGGAAATTGCCTGCCTACCCATCAACAGTAGAATAGATATATAATTTTGGTATTCTCACACAATGGCATATTAATAGTAAAGAGATTGAATAGTCTACTACTATACACAAATACAAGAATGAATCTCCACCATATTAGTGAAATAAGCCTTACACAAAATAATACATTCTATATGATTCCATTTATAGAAATTTCAAAAAAAAGATTAAAATATCTGTGGTATTATGATTTAAAATTGTGGTTATTTTTGGGGAGATAGTGACTGGGACAGGATATGAGGGGAATTCTAGGATGCTACCAATGTTTCATTTTATAATCTGGAGCTTGTTACACAATTGTGTTCAGTTTGTGAAAACTTACCAAACTGTATACTTACAGTAAGTACAATTCTTCCTATGTAGAATTGTCAATAAAAGGTTAAAAATTAATATATGTGTAGGAGACAGTTTAGACTAGCATGGATTTCTCTCCAGCCCTCAACAGTGTACAGTTGCTCTTGTTAAATAGTAAGGGAGGTCCACTTTTGAGAAAAATGGTCTCCATCTTTGCAATCCTCATAGCTCTGATGATGTTCATGGTGGGCTACTGAAAATCTAGCAATGCTAGCAATGCCTCCAGGTTAGTTGCATAGCATATATAAGAAAAAAAGTCTCTTCCTTTTCTACTCCCTCCAACTTCTTTCTCCCACATTTCCACCCCCCAATCAGCCTCCTGCTAAGCATTAGTTAACCTCCTAAACCAATACATCTTGATCTAAAACTAATAGGAAGGAATGTTTGCTTTTGTATCTGGGTTCAAAGTACAGACTACAGCAGTTGGCTTTTAAGTTTATGTTATAGGCTTAATTTTCTTTCTCAAAATGAAATGAGGAATACATTAAGACTGTGAAAGGAAAAAAATGATTGATGAACTGGCTTATATGACTACAGTTCCGTTAGCAACAAAAATATTTGGTTCCCTTATTATTAAGATCAAGCAAAGTGCCTGGATGTAAATGACACAAAAATGGTTTGAATTAGAATCAAATAATTGCCATTCTGAGTGAACGTAAACTTTTTTGAGGGGAGTAGTGAATGGGAATAAAAAATAACTAGTGAACTTTGAAGCAAAGCTCACATCTGAGACTTAAGCTCTAAAGCTCTTAAAAAGGACGCTTTTCCCCTCTTAAGAGAGAGGGTGAGATGCACACAGCAGGAGGAGTGGTTTTCCCAAGCTGATTTTTCTTACGGGGTGACCCAGCCTGGGTTGGAATGTTACCATGTGATCAGCCCAGACCGTGGCAGCAACACAGTCTCAGCACAGAAGTTAGGGCTTTCTGCAGCATCATTAAAATAATTGGGAGAGAAAAAAAATGTTAAGCTCCAGAAGCTTGAATCACAAGCCTCTTGGAAAGGTTAATAAGCTTGCTGCTCCCCTCTCTTCAATGTCCTGCCACCCCCACCCTTCCCATTTGCAGTGACAGACTGGTTATCAGTTGGGAAAGAAGATTCAGAATAAAGCCTTTGTTTTGAACAGCTGAATGGCCTCCATTTCACAAGCAGTGTTGCGGGTTCTTGTTTATGACTATGCCACGGAGATCCAAAAAGGAGTCTGTTTTTGCTCTCATGACTGGGAACTACCAAGCTACCAGACCCTTGGGGTCCAAAGGGAAGTCAGTCCCACAGTATGAAGGCATATCTGACAGAAGAAAGGAGACAAACTGGGTGAGTGGGGTAGAGGAAACACACAGGCTGAGGTTGGACTCTATAAGAGATGAACAGCATAGATCCAGCACGGGAAGGCAGGAATCTTCTTTAACCAGGGAGGTGAAAGCAATTGCAGTGCAGCTTGCAAGGAAAGTGTTGGAGTGTGGAGTCAACTCAACTCCTATAGGCGGTGAACGAGCTGGAGGTTGGCAGCAACTGCACAAGTGGGTTTTTGTTGTAAAAGAAAGAGAAGGGGTGTGGGGGAGAGAGACAGACAGGCAGGCAGACAGACAGACAGACAGAGATAGAAGAGAATTACAAGGGATAGAGCTTTCTTCTCCCTTACTTCTATTTAGCCTTGTAACACATTGCTGCAGTTGAAGCGAACTTCTTTTAGTAGAGTTCTCTGGCCCAGACTACCTTCAACCCTCCACCTCACCCTCACCAAAGTTCCAATCTTGAGACTGGGGTCAAGGTTAACAATGAGGGAACAGCTTCCTGTTCCTCCTTCTCATCAGTGTGCCTATGTGTAGTTGGTGCCAAGGCTGGTTACTAATGGAGGCCGAGAGGGCAGTATGCCTTTCCCAGAGAGACAATGAATTTTCAAATTTTGTTAAAACTGGTTGATTTGAGTGAGAAAGGTACCTAAAGAAAAGAGAAAAAACCTTAGTCCTTAAGGAAATTATTTCAGAAACCATGTCTAGGGGAGCAATGGACTCGAAAGGAAGTTCTTTCTTTCCTGCGTAGAATGGAAGCTCTCCTTGATGAGTGCAAGTTGAAATGTGGACAACTGTTTGGATTTGGGGTTCATGCTTCACAAAGGCCACTCTCCCTGACAGTTGTAGTTGACTTCTCATTGAACGCAGTCTTCTCAGCTGAGCATAGTAGTATCATGCCATCCCAGGGAGGCATATTGGGACCTCTCTAGCCAAAGTCTTTGCTCAGTTGACTAGCCTTTTATGCTTTGCTCCATTTCACATCCCAATCCCGATGACTACCATACCTTCAAGTCTTTTCTGGGACAACTGTTTTATTCCAGTCCTGCAGAATGGACAGACTTTGTTAACCCATATAAAAACAACCCCCAAAATGTTAATCCTTAATTGCTTATTTCTCATTCACAGGAAGCCTTCCACATGACCAGTCGCTTAGCCAGGCTCGTTCCATCTTGTGGTTCTGTCCTTTTTTAGGGATCTTGAAGTCTTCATTGTTTAAGTACTCAGTGGGAAAATAGACAGTAGAAAAGGGACCAATGTCTTAACTGCTTTGTTTAGAAGTAGGTGTTAAACATAATCTCTGCTAGTATTCCATTAGGTATAGTCAGTTAGTCACATGACCCAACCTAGACTTGAGAGGGACTGGCAATTGTGGCCCCTCTCTAGAAAGAAACTTCCCAACATAGCCACAGCTTTACTTTAGAAGGATGACTTTTTGGTGGGCAGCTAGCTATGCTTCCTGGAGGAAGTTATATTTTACAGAACTTCCCTTCCACGATGGCTGATTGAAGCAAGAGTATCACCTGCCCTGATCACAGACTGGCCACTGGCACCCATGTGGCCCCTTGTAAAAATTTATGCCCCAACTGGCACAATGACTTTTAGTTGATTCAAATATATGACATATTTGAGGAATTTGAACTGCCAAATATGGAAAGCAGACAATCAGGTGGAGAAACAGACAAGAAAAATAAAATGGAGGCTCCTTCATGGCAGAGCACAGGGAGAGATAGCTACACAGTCCTACTGATGAACACTTTTCCAGATCTAACATTTGTAAGACCTGCCATTGTCGAAGTCACATGGTTAGAAAATAATGGAACCACTTTGAAACAGATCTCCCTGGCTCTAAAGCCGGATTTTTAAAAAAAAAAAAACAAAAACAACCTTGTTATACTCCTTCCCTACTCAACGTTTTAAACAGAACTTAATAGTATTTTTGGTAAATTATTTCATTGCTCTAAACCCCATTGCACTTCTGCTTTAAAATGATATATTCACACCCTTCGCCATGTAACTTTGCATGTCATGACTCAATTTCTCTATCCATTGATAGTGGAATTGGCCACATGATTAACTTTAATCAGTGAAATGTGGATGGATATTATTGTGTACCAGTTCCCAGAAAAGGCTGTTTCAGTCACCCCCTTCAACCCACGAGAGAGCAACAACTTCATCAGCCTGAGCCCCAAATAGTGACACATGGGGCAGATGTGAACCCAACCCAAAGCCCAAACCAAGCCTAGTCGACCCCTAGCCTTCAGTGACCTGTAGACCCATGAGTGAGACACATAAATGCTGTGTGGTAAGCCCCTGAGATTCGGAGTGGTTCATTGTGCAGCTTTAGTGCGGCAAGAGCTGACTAATACAGTGATGAAAGGCAAATGTTTTCCTGTTTAGCACAATTGTATATATCTGCATTTTTTGAACACCTATTGTGAACATTTAATACAACATATTATTATGATTTCCTGCAAGTAAATAATTTCCCCTTTAACCCAAAGTATAATTTACATCCTCTATGAAGAATGAAATTGAGGTTCTTACCATATATGAAGGGAAAAGGTACTGTTTAATACTAAAAACATTTCAATTTATTTTTTCAGACCAACAACCACATTTACGAAAGTTTAAAGACCTAAGACTTGTCTAAGGACTTTCCATACAGGTCATGCACTCATGGATTATACGTTGCAGAGAGGGTCCACTGTTTCTCTTTTGACTCACCAGCTAGACTTGGTTTGTCATTCCTGGCTGAGACTAAAGATCTCTTTGCTCAATTCTCTGTAAGGTTTCTAGGTAAACAAGAGAAACAAATCAATAGCTGGAAAAAAAAAATGACACTATCATTTACTCACTTAAATGCTTCTGCTTCTCTGAGAACCAGTCATACACATTTCTGTTTGGAACACACAAGGAACATGGAACTAAAACGAATGCTGAACGAAGGGAACAGAAGGGTGGGTAGTATGTTTAATGTGTTTTTATTAAAGGGACTTACAGTTCCTGAGACAACTGATAAATGTGCTTCCATTGTGCATATCTTAAACTAGAAGGACAGTCTTCAAGTCCTTGTTGCTGTGTCAGAGTAAAAACAGAATTGCATAGATGAGGAATCTTTGAGTTAGAAGTACCCTGGGATGTATTTTGATAGAGCTACACACTCGAAATGCTCAGGTCTCTAATCAATTTAATCAGTTACTGCAGAACTCCACTTAACATAATTGTTTGAACAAACTTTTTGCCAAGACCAGAAAAGGCAAATACATGATGGCCTTGCTGACACTCCACTGCCCATCCCCTTCCCCACTCACTACAAGGCACTGTCATGACAGACATCAATCACCTCCTGGTCCTCTTTTATGCTCAGCTCAGAAATGGCCTCAGTTCCTTAGTACAACACTCCAAGCAATTATTCCAGTCTCTACTAATCAATGAAGTCAGCACCTGAGGTGAAAACTAGTTATTTTGCTTTACCTAGATATTTTGTGCATCTGTGATATCATTTGTTCTATGCACATTCTGCCTTCCATCAATTTATCAAGTCACTTTTAAAATAAAATCAATGCAATCATAAAAGGGTAAACTGGAAAACAGATAATACTCTAAATACTCATTCCATTTTTTGACCCGGTACTGTCTAATATGGTAATATAACGTGATAAACAAAAGCTCAGGAAGAATCACAATTATTGCTTAAACAGACCCCCAAAATTGATAGGGCACAGATCTCCTTGGTCTGCTAGAAAAATTCCTAAGCAAACAGGTACTTTCACTGAAGTTTCACAGGAAGCAGTGGAAAGGCCTGAACTGTGGCAGAAATGCTCTCCCTGATTCAGCTACACATTGAGGGAATCCAGTCCAAAAAAAAGTGACTGTTCTTTCGGCAGAAAAACAAATTTTGTGTTGTGACTGTGTGAGATTACTCATAGTAGACACAGTATAGTTTCAGACCAACTGGGGAAAATGTGTTAAAAAGAAAACACTTATTAGCATAAGTGACTCATCAGTGTTTTCAGACTGAAATACAAAAATCTGAGTTTATCAGTTCAGGGCTCCTTGTGCTTTCCTTCCTGTCTTCCCCCTGCCAGGCACCCCCTCCAATGTTCCCTTTTCTCCTACTCTGAGTGCATCAGTGTCCTGGAAATTCTGGCAGCTCTCCTAGGCCAGCTGCTGCCTCTGACCCGGACATTCCCAGCCTTCTACAAGGTCACAGGACATGCTGTATTCTGGGATTCCTCTAATGAAAGATGGGGAGGGTTTGAGACTACGTGCCCCCACTGACCTCATGACCCTGTGAATCTCTGGTTGGTGGGTCCAGTTTACAAATGCGGCCTTGACTTCCAGCCCAGCAATCAAGGCTTTATGGATTTGAATTAAATATAATCTCTAATTGATAAATTCAGTACTCCACTCAGCTTCTTGACTGACACAATAGCTCATGGAATAAATATTAACACTACTGTTTCCTAAAGAAGAAAAGTATAGACAGGAATCTTTGATAGAAGTGCTTGAGCTTGGATATGAATTTAATGGATTATTCTTGTATTCTCGAAACAGAAATTTTTGCCTCGAATGACGAATGTGCATATAGGTGTCACAGCTGCTTAAAGCTCCCTCTTCAGCTTTCCTATAGCCCTTGACTACTTAGTCCTGAGGGCATTATTGTTAGAGTGCTGTTGGCATGCATGTCAATTATTGGCCTTCTGAAATGCCTTATTTTTACTCACCCATAAATTCACCAGGCACCCCCAGAGGCATGGCCATGGGCACACATTGAATGTCTGGTCATTCTTTTCTGACAACATCAACAATTGGGGCCTGATTACACCCCAACAGAGTACATCTACAGAAAGGTGGCATGCTATCTGTGTCAGAGACCAGCTGGGAACCCATGCTCCCTGTCCCATCTGCTCCCCTTTCTTCTTTCTGGGGTTCAGAGTAGGTAAGGGGTTGGAGAGCATGCCCATGTCACTATCAAGGAACCAAATAAAGGAGTCAAAAACAAATAAACAAATGAATAAATAAGGGGAAATGGAGGAGGGTGGATTTGGAGTTGTTAGAAAGGAGGAACTCCCAACTTCTGGCACAGACTCAAACCTGGAAACCCAGTGAGGTTTGCCCATCACTAATGATCACATAATAGTATGTTCCCAGGGGAGGTCTGAGAGAGGCTATTAAAATACCACAGCTCTGGTGCTGTATGGGAGAGGAGCTTTCTGAAACATGGTCCCTGTCAGGTTTCCCTTGAGAGCCAAAGGGAGAAAAATGACTGTAGTTTGGCTCCTGCAAGGTAAGTGTGGGGAAAACTAGCTGTGGAGGTTTCTCTCCCCAGCCCAGGGTTGGACACGCCTGCACTCTCCTTGTATATTTTAAACGGGGTGATGGGCCAGCTTGTTAAGTGTGCTGGCTGGCTTGTTGAGTGACTGGCAGAGAGCCGTAAGTAAGCGGAAACTAAATCATTTGTGGGGTATGAGGTGGCCAAAGTAGCCAGAACCAGGCTTTTGTGATGTCTTCAATCAAAACAGTTATTTCAAAAGATGTTGGCGACCCTGCATTTCCTTCTCTCCAGTGGAGCACACATGGATCTTTGGGCATCTTGACTGATCACTGTGGCTAAAGAAAAGCCATAATTTCATCATATCTTAGGGACTACACTCGGTAGGGCTCAGTAAAAGCTTTCTTTTTAATCATTTTTGTTGAAGTATAACTTAATACAATTAAGTCACCCATTTTAAGTGTGGAGTTCAAAGAGTTTTGGAAAATGTGTATGTCCATCTAACTGCTATTGAAATCAAGATGGGACATTTCCATCAACCTAAAATCTTCCCTCATGCACCTTGGAAGTCAATACTATCTTCCATCCCCAGGAAAACATTGATCTCTTTTCTGTCACTATGAATGAGTTTGTCTCTTCTAAGAACATCATACAGATAGAATTATACATTATGTATGCTTATGTACTTGGCTTCTTTTGCTTAGGACAATGTTTTTTAATTTCATTGATGTCATGGGTATCCATTTATCATTTTTTTTTCTGGGCAGCATTCCAGTATACAAAATATGCCACAGTGTATTTATCCACTTACCTGCTGTTGGACATTGTTTTTTTCCTTTTTTTTATGGAAATAAGATGCAGTTTTACATGGAATGAAGAGGGTAGAGAAGACAGAGGAGAAGTTAAGACAGTTACAGAAATATAGGAAAGACTTAAACTGGCACTTCACAAAGACAATATACAAATATCAAATACCTGCAAGTTAAAACTAAAAGGAGTTGCCATCATGCCTGCACAAGAATGGCTGAAAAGAAAAACACCGACAATACCTAGTGTTGCCAAGGATATAGAGCAAACCAAATTTTCATGCTGTGTTTAGAGTACTATAAATTGATACTGTCATTTTTGAAAACTGCTTGGCAGTATGAACTAAAACATTACACACACAAACCTGTGATCTGGCCCTTCCACTCTTAGGTTCATGCACCATAGAAATACATACACATGTGCACCAAGGGGCATGTTCTAAAATGTTCATAGTAGCTCTATTCAGAATAACCCTAAATAGACACTTATTTAAGTGTTCATCATTAGTAGAATGGATAATAAATTGTGGTAAGTTTACATCATAAACTACTACATAGCAGTGAGAATGAACATTATACATGTAATAACTTACACAACACATTAAAAATATAGATATTTCATAAACATGTTGAGCATAAGAAGCCATATACAAAAGAGTACATACTGTGTGATCCATTTATATACACACTTTCAGAGATTTTCTATAGTGTTAAAAGCTAGGATAGTGGATGGGGTAGTGACAGAAAGAGAGTATACCTTGAGCTTCCATGACACTGATAATATTCTGTTCATTGATTTGGTTACTCTGGTGTGTTCAGTCTGTGAAAATTCATTGACATATGCATTTAATAATGTATGCATTTTTTTCTGTATGTTATTCAGTAAAGATTAGGAAAGCTTTTATATTCTCAAACCTCCACTGTCATTTACATATGCACAAAAATATGCACACACACATCCCAGAAACTGAGAAATTGTTGATCAAGCATGCTGCCAACTGCATTTCATAAAATGGGGTCATGGGGCAAAAGCAGGTACCAAGCAGTCCAATCCTTGTCAAGGAGGCCAAAATAATTGTGACACTAGATTAAGGTGAGCTAGGAGAGGCATCAAAGACCTACTTATAAGTGGAGAT
Source organism: Pteronotus mesoamericanus (assembly GCF_021234165.1). Taxonomy (NCBI): domain Eukaryota; kingdom Metazoa; phylum Chordata; class Mammalia; order Chiroptera; family Mormoopidae; genus Pteronotus; species Pteronotus mesoamericanus. Next base: position 25,823,275 of record NW_026555105.1, on the reverse strand, counting down.
ACCTATAATAACTGAATAAACATGTATCATAAAAATTGGTATGCATCTTTGAAGTATCCATGCAGGTTCTGGTCCTCTTTCTAGCAGTGTGAAAAAGGAGATCTGCCAAGTTCAACCCATCAGCTCATGATCTCCATTAATGCCTCACACCAGTTGGTCGTTAGTCTTTGTTTTTCAAAAAGTTAATTAAGGGGGTCGAGAGAACTGATGGAGAGTTTAAATTCATGGTTACAAGCCAAATGGAGGAATATGAAGTATGATATAAAGCATTTGCTCCTTAAAATATCTCCCCCAATGTAGTCTGAAACACCACTATCGTAGATTAATTCATTTGAAAAGAATTACCAGTTATAACTAGCCAACATTCCCACTCCTTATTCCAAAAGCACCAAATTTGACCATGATACAATGATCAAAATAGGAGAATTAACATTGGCACAATATTAACTATAGATGTTTTTGAATTTCACTCATATTTCCAATAATATCCCTTTACATTCCAAGGTATGTAATATAGGATTTCACATTGCATTTAACTATGTCTCTTTAATTTCCCCCAATTTGTGGTAGTTCTTCAGTCTTAACCTTGTCTTTCATATTTTCACTTTCAAGAGTACCACTCAGTTATTTTATATGATGTCTTTCTACGTGGGTTTGTCTGATTTTTTTTCTCACTATTAGACTGAAATTAGGAATGTTTGTCAAGGAAACCAAAAAGGTGATGTTGGACCCTCTTCAATGCATCAAATCAAAGAACACATTATGAAGATATCTTATTACTAGTGTTAACTTTGAGCACTTACCATGTAGCATTTTTATAGAAAGAGGTGGGAGAAAATAAACAACACCGATTTGACATGGCATTAGGCAGTTCTATGCAGAAATGCTCTTATAAATGAAATGATGAATAATTATGAGGCTTCATATGCCAAATATAGAATGCATCACTGTTTTAAAATTTACTAATTGGACATTCAGAACTGTCTAGGATGTGGATGATTTGTCAGGGCACTGGTCTGCATGGCTTGATAGGGAATCCAGCGACGGAGCCAATCTGTGGAAATAAATACCCATCTCGTGGGGCTCAGGGAAGTCAGAGTGAAAAGAGGTATGTCTAGATGGAATCTGGGTCTTATAATGTCAATACGTGAAAGCTGGTTTTTACATAGCCGCAATGTGGTATAAAAAAAAGCACAGAATTTTAGAGTTGGACACTTCAGCTAATCTTGGTTCACCCACTTTCTAGCTGGGTGACTTTGAGTAAGTTATGAAATTCACAACATCAATTTCTGGAAAATGTTGAGAAGCATCCCTGATTTGTAGCGTATGATAACAATAAAGTATAGAATGTTCCTGGCATATAATGTGTGTCCAAATCCAGTAAACTTTATATTTATTGTTGTTGATTACATTTTAGCTAGTTAGTTCTAATCTTGGCCTCTTCCCAAGCAAAATCCTCCCCTTGTGGTGCACTCATGGCCATGAACTCAACTATACAGGTTCTTTGCTCTTGAACTGGGATCCTGAACAGAACTAATGATTCAAGGGAAATCATGGGTCTTCATGGTACAAGGGCATAGCAGCAACGAGATTGTCTTTTAAATGGAAGAACCCTTGGCACCAGATCAAGGAAGAAATCTTTCTCATTACCCAGCACTGACTTACCTCCAAACTCTCAAAATGCCTGCAAACTTCTATATTCTTTTTGGATATAAAGGAAGTATTGACACAAGATATAGGCAGTTTGGAAATGGCCACTTGCCAAGATTATTAAGGTTTTATGACATTTGAACTGGAATGAATTTTCCTTTTAATCTTATAGCTGTTGGTGGCATTTCAAAGTGTAAGAAAAACCTGGCTTAAAATAAACAAAGCTGTTAATGAGAACATCTTCCGCACATTGGAGTTAGGGTTAAGGATTACTCCTGTGAGACTGAAGGGACACAAGTTGTGCAAATTTGGACACAAATGTATATAAAATAAACCATAGTGTTTATTTTTTTATTATAAGGTAAGTGTAAGTTATTAGGAAGGAGAAGAGCCCCTTCTGCCATTTACTAGTTATAAGACCTTGGAAGGTAACAGCACCTGTCTTGGATTTGCTTGTCTCACCTAGAAATTAGTGAGGACAAAATGACGGACTCATATGGCATGGATATATAATGTATAACCTCGAGGAGACTGTGGCCAACAAATGTACACAGTGAGTGCTTAAAAAGCACTTGATGAGTTTAGTAGAATTTAGACATAGTCCATGCTTGGTTGGGCTGGTCTTGGGCATATCTCTGGGACTTTCTTATAAAATAGTTACTAAGCATCAATGGCTGCAAATGTTACTCTGCTTCCAGGTGCATCTGTGTCTTGGTCTTTATGCCTGTGTCCAAGTACATATTTGTATGAGCATTCCACCACAGACGTCAAGTACACATTCTGTAGCACAGATCACCTATCTTGAAGGCATGACTTTTCAGTTAGATTGAAAGCCTAATGTCATTTGCTTTGTAACCTTCAGAAGCCAAGGACTTCCCAGAAAATATAAGCAATGGAATACAGTAGTTCTCCCCTTCTCTTCAGGGGTAAGTTCCAAGACCCGCCCTTGGATGCCTGAAACCTTGGATAGTCCTGAATCTCACATACGCTGTATTTTCCTACACATAACATACCTATGATAAAGTTTACAGCTTCTCTTCAGCATATCGAATTACCAGCATCACTACCCTTGAACATAGGGGCCATTATTAACTAAAATAAGGGTTACTTTAATGCAAGCACTGAGATACTACAACAGTCTATCTGATAACCAAGTTGGCTACTAATGGGTGAGTAGCTAATACAGCATGGATACGCTAGACAAAGGGATGATTCACATCCCGGGAAGGACAAAGTGGGACAGAACAAGACTTTACCATGCTGCTCAGAATGGCATGCAATTTAAAACTCATGAATTGTTTATTTTCTGGAATTTTCCATTTAATATTTTTGGATCACAATTGATAGTAAAGAATTGGAACTGTGGAAAGTGAAACTACAGATAAGGTAGAACTACTATATAAAGTTTTCAGTGTAACTATAATTAACAAAATGAGCAAAAGTATTTTATTTAATCAAATGACAATCTATGTTTTCCCTCTCTCCTTAAAGTAGTTACAACTACAAAACATTTCAAGGAAGTTTCCTTAGAATTTCCAGAAATATTTACCTCAAACTGGAGTTCAAACCTTTAAAACAAGTCAGATTTGCAATGTAAACATGACCAACAAGGAGAGTTCTTAGAAGCAAGTTTCACAAAGAACATTCTTAGAGGAATGTTACTTTATGCAGGACAAGTTATAGGAAGATGGATATTACTGTACTGAACACATATTTTCCTGAGTCTTCATAAATGGTAAAATTCTGTCAACCTTTCATACTGATAAGAGATTTGCAGCTTCAAGGAAAAAAAAATCCTACTTTAATTAAAATTACCTCAACAAAGTCATCAGCAGACTTTTCAAAAGCTACTATGCAGCCTTTCAAAATGTATTTCAGTGTAACTTCAGTGTAATAGTTCCCTAGCGCTGTCATAACAAGGTGCCACAAACTGGGTAACTTAACAGGAATTTATTCTCTAACAGTTCAGGAACTAGAAATCCAAAATCAAGACGTTGGCAGGGCTGTGTCCCTCTGAAGCCTAAAGGGGAGAATTCTGATTCTCCCTTTTGTAGATGCCTGCAATCCTTAGTTTTTAGCTGCAGCATTTTTCTTATCTTCACCCAAGGATATGTTTATTGACTTTAGAGAGAGACGGGGGAAAGAGAGAGAGAAACATTAATGTGAGAGAGAAACATTGATCAGTTGCCTCCTGGATGCCCCCAACAGGGGATAGAACCCACAACCCAGGTGTGTGTCTTGACTAGGAATTGTACCTATAATCAATGCTCCAACCTACCGAGCCACCTCCAGGGCTGTAGCTTCAGCATTTTAATTCCTGCCTCCATCATCACATGGCATTCTGTCTTTGTGTATCTCTTCTCTTCTTATAAAGACACAAGTCATATTGGATTAAGGGGCAAAGTTACTCTCATATGATCTCATCTAAACTGCATCTGCAAAGATCCTATTTCTAAACAAGGTCACATTTTGTAATACTTGGAATTAAGATTTCAACATAACTTTTTAGGGCACACAATTCAAACCATAATATTCAGATACCTGAAAGCACCTATTCAATAAGGAAAGTAGAGCTGAACATATTTGCAAGAAGTTATAGAAGCAAAAAAAGTAAATGGTAAATATGTTAGCCCACATGATTAATATGACAATTACTACCCAGGGAATGTACTTTCCCACAGCGTATTTGTTGTGTGTTGATTTAGATTCTGCTTGGAAACTTCAACGGTGTTGACAATTGATTGTTTCATGAAGGCTAAAATTCCACTGTTAGATTTTCTAGGCTGTAGAAGATTATTTTCTTAATTGAGCAAAAATCTGCCTCCTAGGATCATATCACTGCCATCAGGAATCTTGCTGTCTAGACTAATCCAGAGCCTGGAGGTGTCACCCCACCACCTCTAGACAATCTCTGTAATATTTGATGAGAATTAGGAGTGCTGTGTTATGTGCTCTCAGCTTCTTATCTTCTTGTCCATGCAACTCAGCTTCTGTGGAACCTAGAGTCCAAAACCATTCAAAGCAATCTCCCATGAGTATCACCTTAACCTAGACTAGGCAACTGTAATCTGACCAGAAATCAGTACAGAAATTGGCCCGGCATAGGTAATACATCCTTTCTCTCAAACATCTCCATTTTCTACCTCACAGTCACGTGGCATTCTTATTGTCATTGACATCTGCAGTATTGGACAATGTGTCCACCTCCCCAGAGGCTGTTTTCTCCTTTGACTTGCATTATAACTGACTATTCTAGTTCTCCTCTTACCTCTTTGAGTGCCTTTAAGCAGCTTCCTTTCTTCTCTTTGGTTTCTCTTTCCCATCCAATTAAAAATTAAGGGCATTTTCTGATACACATGCATGATCCTAACTATTCCCACTGTTCTAGAGTACATTATTTGTTTATAACATCTTATTTCTTCCCAAGCTCTTGCCATGCTTCCCCACGCCATTAGCTTCAGGGCTGGCCATGTGACTTGCTTTGGCCAATGGAATGTAAGTATATTTTATGTATGTCATATTTCAGCATAGGCTTTAAATGTGCATGTGTGATTGGTTCTGTATCCTCTCTCACCTTTCAGTATGAGAACAGCATGTGCCAGGTCTACATTTGACCTGGAACAGAGCAGAAGAACCACAGAGCTGAAGCTGACTTAGAGGTGACAAGTTAGGTGAACAAAATTAGACTTTTGTTATAAGCTACTGAGATTTGGGGGATATTTGTTACACAGCATAAGCTAGTCAAATATGACAAACACAATGATTCTGAAATTTACCATGGCTTATTTTTAGTACCACACAGCCCATATTTCTAACTCTATGCTTTGTTGGCATCTCAAACCTAGTTTGTTTAAAAATTAACTTATAAAGGTTTTGCTTTTATTTTCTTTTTCCTCAAAGAAGTTCCTCCTTCTGACTTCCCTATTTCTATAAATATGACCTTGATCCTTGCAGTAACTTGTACTTTAAACCTTGAAATCAGCTTCCAATCTCTCTTTCTCACTACTTCCACATTCAGAGAACTGCCAAGCCTATTAAACAGTTCTCCTTTATTTCAAGGAATGTTTATGAAAATCTACTACAGATTTAGCATGGTCCTTATCTCTGCAGGATTTAAAGATGAATAAGACACAGCCCCTGCCCTCAAAAAGTCTTTAGTCTGGTCTGGGAGTAGAATCATAAAGATGACTTCAGCACTATACAATTCACAGTGTGATAAAATTATCTTGTAGGTGGAGAGGAGAGGCATTTAGCCCTACCTGGGCATTCACGGAAGGCTGCCTGGAGGAAATGATGCCTGAGTTAGCGTTTCAGGAATGAGTAAGACAGACTATTTTGAGAATAACCAGGAAGATATGATTGAGTGCGCTGGATTTGGAGAGCTTCGTGTGATTCAGTTATCTGGGCTAAAATTGTGAAGTTAGGGGTAGTAGGAAATGAGATGGGCGATTTAAGTAGGGTCTAGGCCATGGAAAAGTTTGTATACCGTATCACACAGCTTAAACTTCAACCTACCAAAGAGATACACGGTGAAGTCTTGTCTCCCTGGTAGGAGGGTAGATTATTTTTTATTTTAGCTAAAACAAAAAACATTCTATAGCACCTATTACCTTCCATTCCAAGTGATATGTCAACATTAGCATATTTTACTAACAGCTTTGGATATGAACTACTATGATTTAAAATTTTACATATTAAGCAAAGGAAGCACTAGCTAAGAAGTGTGAAAGCTGAGGAAATTTGGCATCAAAATTAAATATTGAACTACTACACTATTTGTTATGGTTGGATATAGAGAGACCAGTTAGAAGGGAACAGCAAAATATTAGATGAGCTAGGTAGGGATTGTGTGGATGGCACAAGGATTCAGTAAATTTTAAGGGGTTAGATAAGAAGAACTTGCAGTCAACTGAATGAAGGAGGGCTCAGAAGAGGAAGAAGTCAAGGTTAACTTGAAAGTTTCGGGTTGGCAGGTCCTGTAAATGGCATCATAAATGAGATGTAGACTATAAAGGGAGAACTAGGTTTGCTAGGAAGAAAAATTCTGTTTGGGAAATGGAGTAGAGTAAGCCAGGTGACAGTGGTTGAGAATTGACTTTGAGGCAAGAAGTGGAGATGGCAAGCTCCTGTTATCACCATGTTAACTTGGGTACTTTTATCTTATATTTTTAATGCATGACTTTAGCCTCCTACCAGGCTCACCTAATTACTCTTCCTCCCAACTCCAACAAATTCCACACTCTACATTAGAGTAATCTGAGTATTCATTTGATTATGTCTTTATCCACTTCACACCTTTTCCCCAATACTTTTCATCACCCTAGTCTGGCTTACAAATTCCAGAAAAACAAGCTCTACCTACATATCCACTGCTTTATACAAAGCCCATCTTCTAGCTCTATGTTCTCAGATATTCCTTGTCTTTCCAAGGTTTTGTGTCTTTGTACATGTCATCTCCCTCTCCCAATGTCTAACTAATAAAACTCTATCTTATTTTAAGACTCCTACAAAACACCAGTCTTCCATAAACCTTCCCTAATAATTCCCACCAGAAGTGGTCTTTCCTATCGTTCAGCCCCTACTGTAGCATAAAGTTGACACCTCACCTGGGCCATTTAGCTGAGGGATTCATCCCCTCTTATAAGACTAAAGCACTATGTGCACATTTTATATTCTATCTATAAATATGTATTAAATGAAAACATGAACCAGGATCAAGGTTAAAAATCATATCTTTGGGTTCACTAAATTAAAAAGCAGCTTACCTTGGAGGCTTTACAGACCAATGGCCATCTTTTTCCTACTCAGTATTTTTAAAAGTTACATCAGTTGACCTTGCCTGTATCTTTATTGTCTTAAACATGATACTGGAGGGATTACGGAGCAGAAGGAATCATGCCTATTGATCATATTCTCCATAAGTTCCACAAAATTTTAAAAGTAGTGTGGATTTAAAATGATGTTTTTTTAGCTTATAAATTAAAACTGTTAGAAGAAACAATATGATAGCAGATAATAAGAAGCAGTGAGAAGGGACATTAACTTCCACTCAAGTTTTCTAGCTCAGATGTTTGTAGCCACCTCAGCCCCAAGTTCCTTTCTTTCTGCAAATCATAGGACACATTTTGGCAGCACCAGACACTGGAAGCCAAGATGCGTGAGAAATGTTGCACGCATGGTTGTTTGCATGGTTATTTCAGCTTTCAAATGTGCATGCATGGTCTCCCAGAACTAGATCACAAGTGACACAGGAACAGAGATTTTTCTCTGGCAATGGGTTCCCTCTAGGATTTGGAAATTTAGGAGTTAGAGGAGGGGCTTTATGGATATTTACTGTATGACTCAGAGTCATTCCTAAAATCCCAGGCATGTTTCTCAGTGTCAAAGTCTTCTATGAGAAGAAAATAGTGTTCTTAGTGAGATAATCATCTTTCAGCATGTGTCTTTAAAAAAATTCCTAGGCAGGAGAAGGGTAAACAAACCCATGTGTGTTTTTTTTTTTTTTAAAGGTAATGTATTTTTAATTTTTATCCTGGGCTATTCCTGGGGAAGCTGTGGTTGTGTGTGTGTATGTGTGTGTGAGTGTGTGTGTATGTGTGTGTGTGTGTCATTCAGCAGTTTTGTTTTGTTTTTTATACAGTCATGCATGTCTTGTTTATAAGAGAGCTAAAGAAATTCCCTTTTCCACATCTGTATTTAAATGATGCCCTCACTAAGACTGGATATCATTATCCTAAGCCTCAGCTCACACTTAATGAAAGAATCAATATGAATTATTTATTGAACGTCATACTTCAGGTTTTAAATTCAATATATTGTGATACATATACTACATAATTTAGGAGGCAGACAAATTACAGTATGGCACCTGCCCATGCTTCTCTATTCGGTCCTTTCTGCTGCCTTGGTTAAAGTCTCCCTCACAACAATAATTTAGTAGACCTTCCAAGTTTCTCCTTAAAAATAAGCCAGTACCCAGCCCTGGCCAGGTAGCTCTGTTAGTTAAAATGTTGTCCCCAACATGCCAAGGTTACTGGTTCAATCCCCGGTCAGAGCACATACAAGAAGAAACTAATGAATGCATCAATAAGTGGAACAACAAATTGATATATCTCTTTCTCTCTCTCTCCTTCCCTTTCTCTCTCTCTCCTTCCCTTTTTTTTCTCTCTCTCTCTCTCCCCGCTCCTTCCCACTTCCTCCTTCTTTTTCAAATCAATAATAAAAATAGAAAAAAAAAGTCAGTATCCAAAAACCTACAAAAGAAAGTGATCCATTTAACTTGGGACAAATCTCATATGCTGAATGATTTAGCAGTCAAACTCTAAGCTTCAGTAAGTCATTGAGATGTTGTGAGCAGAGGGATCAAATGTGAGAACAGAAAGTTTCCCTGATGAGCTTTACTCTCTGTCTTTTGCTGTCTTTGGGTCACTGCACTTGGTGTGTTGGATTTTTTCGATTGCACTTAATCTCCAGCCTGTTCCTTTCTTGTGGGCCAGAATCCATTCTGCTTGTCTTGCCTGCTACTTTGCTTTTTTTCTTTCCTCTGTTTTCTTTCCCATTAGTAATTATTTATTAGTCTCTGAGGTGCAGCCCAGGATTTTTCATGGTATTTCTCCCACTTCCTCCATCCCCTTTGGTCACTGCTGAGTGTTCAGAGGGGAGAGCAGGCTTTGACATGTCCATTATGTGGATCTGGAGCAGTACACTGGAAAAGCTATACAATTACTGGTTCCCTGGCATCATTTCTTCTTGGATTTCTGGCTGGAGGGACTGGCTGAGGAGGAAGTGTGGTTCGATGCTTAGAACACACAGTGGTGGGGAAGTCTGAGACCTGGCTCTGTCTCCTGGCTCCTCCACCAACTTCATGTCTGAAAGCAATGTAACTTAGGAAATTGCTTTTTGTTGTTCTTTCTTTCTCTCTCTGAAATTAAGGTAAGGAACCTATTGGTTGCTGATACTCCTTCACCTTATATAAATGAATATAAGATAGGAACCGGTTCATTGAGCCCACAAAGAAAACTGAGTTGAGAAGACTATTTTATTATTCCTTGAAAATGCTTAATTTCTCATGTAAGCATGGACAGAGAGAGTTGGGATCATCGGAAACAATTTATAGTCACACTTCCCTCTCCCATCTGTAATCATCATGCCTATTTTTAGGGTAGTGCTTCTAGAATTTTAATTGACATGCAGATTACCTTGTTAATATGCTGATTTTGATTCAATAGGTCTGGGATGGGGCCTGACATCCTGCATTTCTAATAAGCTCCCAGGTGATGTTGATCTGCTGGTCTTCAACCACACTTAGAGTGGCCAGGTGTTCAAGAACTCCCCGACTCCCCAGCTGTTTCCTTCCCCACCACACCTAGGCTATCTCCTCTGGCCAGTACTCCTCTTCTCCCCACTCTCCATTTAAACTTACCAATCCAGTGTCCCATTCTCCAGATCCCTTGTGCTATGTCCTCATGATGAGTAGCTTTTTCATGGCTCCAAAACTAGTTTTTCACCCTTGCCCCAAAAAAGCTCATCCCTCTGAAGTCCGACTCTATCTCCATCTCCCCACCCTTGTCATTGTCATTTGCAATCAAGTTCATCCCATCATTTGGTGGAGAACGGCATTTGAATTATAACCATCATCTCCAATATACCTCTGTGATCAGTTTATAATATCTATATAGCTAGATCATCCAATACCTGCCCTCCCAATTTTCTTAACTATTTTTTAAAAATAAAAATGAACTTTACTTCCATTCCACTGCAGCTAACCACTCCAAGATCCACACCCTAGACTTGGCCACTACCCAGAACTGTTGCATAGCAGAGAACTTAAGCCCTGATCTCCCACTTCCTGACCTCCTGTCCTTCCAAGTCTCTTCTCCTCTACCTATGGTGAGCCTTGATATTTTAATGCCTCCATCCTTGATGTCTTCACCGTTTCCTGACCTCTTTGTGTATATAGCCTGGACCTTCAATATGATCGTTCCAACTCTTCTCTCACAAACACATTCCTTCTGTCCCTATTTTTTTCACTATGCATCTGGAGTAATACCACCATTTGTCCTTATTTTTCCTAAACCTGGGAAACTGTACATGGCCAAAGAGATCCATGCAGTCATGCCAACTGAGGCCACCACCAAAGGCCTTGTCTTAACTTCTACCAGGCCCTTGCACAATTCAACAATTCGTTCATTCACAGTTGCTCAAGTTCATTGGATTCCTCTTACAAACATTTACCCCCTCCTCAAATCTCCAATTCAGTCCAGTCCACATTTCAAATCTCGATGGATAATCTGCATCTATTACATTAAAATTAGAGAAGCTCTCCGAGGTCAACTCCTTCTATCTTCTACTATCTATAAGCTTATCTTCACCCACACCCATCTTTACTTCCTTCTTCCTCTGCATTCTTAGATGATGAGGTATTTCTCCTTCTGTTAAGGCCATACACAATCACCTTTGCACTGATCATTTCTCCTCTCATTGCATTTCTCCCAGGCTCGCATCAAGTACTCCCACCAGATTCTTCATCTTCAAACTCTGCTTCCCTCCTCCCTCCTTTTCTCACGTCTGCAACTCATTATATGTAATCCTCCAGCCTCATCTCCCATAGTTCCTTGCCTACATTCCTGAAACACAAGACAGCATCATGCCTTGGCAATTTTGCTGATGCCATCCTTTGAACTGGAAGATTCTTACTCTTTTTTGCAGTTTGGAAAATGTCTACTCATCTTACAAGACTCAAACTGGATGCTGCCTCCATGCAGGCTTTCATGACTCTCACAACCTGAGTTAGTCACCTCGCCTTCAGGTTGCCATCCACACCTTACAGCTGCCATAGCAAATTTTCCCCCTATATTTTATTGTAATTATTTATATGGCTCCTTTGTAGACTGGGTGCTCCTTGAGGACTAGAATTCTTGCTTTATTTATTTTTGTATTCCAAATGACCAGAACAAAGCCTGTAATAATGTGGTTGACAAATGGATACTGGTTAAATAAGTGAATAAGTAGGAATTGCTTATAAAATGAACATAGTACCATACATGTCACATTTCATCAAAGTGGCTTAATTTCATAGACCGCTTTTTGCATGTATGAATTTTATCACAGGGCCAGCTTTTAAAACTAATAATAAAAATAATAATACAGTTTTTGACATAACACCTGATGTTTATTGAGTTTGTCTTAGGCACTATGCCAAATGATTCATATATTATGCCATTGAATCTTTATGACTCTGAAGTCAATACTGTCATCAGAATTTTAGAGGTGAAGAGCTGAGAATCAGAAAGGTTAGGTAACATACCTAAAGCCACAAAGCCAAGAGGTTGCAGAGCTACTTTAGGAACCTTAGCTAGGTTGGTTGAAAGATCCACGCCCTGAGTACCGTATGTACCATCCTTCTATCTATCCCTGGCTGCTCTTACCCACTCCCTGGTCTCTCCTTCCCTGCTCCTTTGCATTGCTTTCCACTGGCCTGACTTGCCTCTGCAGCTTGTGCACCCTCCTCCCTCCGCCCATCTCTGAGCACTGTAAAGATTGTGATGTCAGTGGCATTCTGTTCTATAACTGTCTATCTAATCTACAGCACAGAGTGATTGTTTCAAAGAAACCCAAGGGTTGAGACAATTCATTTCTTAATAACCATTATGTAGTGAAGTGTTACTTAGCATTATTTGTCTTAGATAGTTAGGACTCTGCAGAAGCAAGGCACTATAATCATTTAGGGATAGTTGGAAACGTTGCATTTTGATTAACCATTTCTTTTCTCCCTTTGCCACTAGCAAAATTGTAGAGTAGGATGAATTCTGCAGCTTAGACCAAGAGCAATTCTAATATGTGAATTAGAAGCCCCGCACATGTTACACTCTTGGAAAGTTCTCTGTGCACGGATAAGGTAAGGGGAATGAAAGTCTCCTTTACTTGGTGACACATGGCTGGTTTACTTAATTTGCACATCTTCAGAGGCTGTCTTATATATACAGACTGCTTCTAGTCTCTGAAACTAGAAGGAAACTGGGTTAAAAAGACTTAAGGGATTACCTGATGGGTCTCATTTTTCTCATTGTTAGTTAAATTGTATAATATTTGCTTAATGTACAGAATTACCACAGAATTCTTATTGAAGCCTACACAACTTGATCCTAAATATTTATTATGTCATTTTTTAAGGACACTACTATATCTAGACTCTGTCCAACTTTTTCCTGGTCTTCCATTTTAAAGCATTGTTGTGCCTGTTATAATATTAATGAAATAATGTTTGAGATGATAATATGTAAATAAATTTCACATTCTACTCAACCCACATGTGAAGCTTCTATTCACTTGTCACAAGTATCTCACTCATTTAAATTGAAAAAATTGTCTGTGTACCTAATATGTAAGTAAGAGTATGCAGGTACACATGTTTTTTAATAATAAGAAAACCTAAGCAGAAAAGATGACATATAGATCATTTTGATTTGTCTGAACACTTGCTGGGGAGGAGCAGGTCTAGGTTAAATTATTCTTGAATATATACCTGTTTTATAAACTACTACAAATGTTATATTTACATCTTGTTTTGGGTACATTTTTTAAAAACTCTAATATGAGATTGAATCATATTGTGAAATTCTATATGTCCTCCCAAATGGCTATTTTTCTTTGGAATATTAAATGCCAAGTAGTCGAGGATGCAGTTGAGACCATCTAAATTTATAATTCACTTTCAAACTTTTTGACTTTAACCTTCTCATTTCCTGCAATAAGTGTGTATAAAGCAGTAAATCCTTTATTGGCTCATTTCAGAGAGTTATCACCTTCTCAAGAATACATATAAAAAGGCTTCCCAGATGAGGCTAAGCGGGCTATTTCTAAACCTCTGTGGACAAAAGAAATGGCCAGCTGTCTTTTTCAGGACACATCTAGATCTGGGGTTCTAGAATTCAATGGAGGAGATGGTTGTAATGAAAAAGGTCATGAGGCAAAAGCAACCTTTAGATCACAAGATTCTTGGATGTTTGAACTCCTGAAAACACTCTGATAACAGTTGGTATTTAAAGTAAATCTAGAATGCCTTACTCATTACCCCTATTACTAAATCCTATTTCTCAGTGTAAACAGGGTCTATCTACCAGTGTTCTTTTTCTATCTAAGGTAAAAATATTCCAATTGTGACATCACCATTAGTTGCTGAGGAAAGGATAAGGTTATCACAAATAAAGGTTTATCACCCTGGAACAAAATGATGGAGCAAATGAAAATGCAAGGTACAAAATACCTGTTCCCTTCATCAGTTCTTAACCTCCCATGTGGAGTGCAATAAAGATGACCTATGAAGAGTGAGGTTTTGGTTCAAGTTCTCTGGGAGAGGTTAGAAAAGTAGCAAATTAACCTGTCTGATACCTTATCAGTCAGTTTTGAGTAAGCAACTAAGTTAACATTCTTGCCTTCCACGAATCATTAAATCATATATCATGGACCCAGAAATCTCCTAGTTCCCCCAGCATAAAGTATGGGTGGAATGTGAGGAAATGTCAGATTAAGAGGACTTTTCCCATCAAAAGAGAGTTAGTGATTCCCTTCAAACTTTAACCTGTTTTTAAGCTGAGTAAAGTCTGTCCCAGCTAGACCAGGAAGGTAAATTGCTCCCAATCCATGGTCCTGTTTGATGGGTTAAATCAGGACTTAATGGAATCGCACTAAGAGTTCTAAAGAAACAATGGTGAACACAATGCCAGCACCTTTATAACCCCACAATGTCACGCACACAAACACAAGGTATGGGACATGAAAGGGTGTTAAGCTTGCGTTTATTCTTCATGGTTTTGGTTGAAGAGTAGTAGGAGGGATTGGCTGGCAGATAACATTTTCCCACCCCCTTCCTATCCTCTCTTCCTATCCTCTCTTACCCAAATCCTGCTTTTTAGGGGTTGAATTCATGCTTAAATTTTTACTCTTGCCTGAGCTTCTCCACACCTCTGAGAAGTTCAACACAAAGCATGGAGTTACTAACAATAATTAGATATAACACACACAATAACAGCAAATTAAACATTACCATACTATGCTCAAGCAAACATGTAAAGAAGACATCTCTATCCTTCCATAGTTGGCTTAACTTGGGGCTCATCTAATAGAGATTCAATATATTCTTGTTGAGTAAATATTTCTGTATTCACTGAGACACTGAGGATAAATCTCCTTGGAAAAAAATGTGTGGGTACCAGAATTACATACAAAACCACACAGTTTTGTGCTCTCTCATGCTGGTAAGCATGACTGTAGAGTCTGCACTCAGGTTTGAATTCCTGCCCCAGAGAGCAGCAGAACCTGGGATGGCTCTTCCATTCCATCGCCCTGGCATGGTTTGGCTAGCTATCAGGGGTGTCCAGCCCGTGGCCCAGGATGGCTATGAATGCAGGCGAACACAAAATCATAAATTTACTTAAAACCTTTTTTTTGTTCATCAGTTTTCATTAGTGTTTGTGCATATAATGTGTAGCCCAAGACAATCCTTCTTCCAGCGTGGCCCAGAGACACCAAAAGGTTGGACACCCTTGAGAGGAGATTAACATTAATACTACAAGAAGCTTGAAAGGAAGATAAATAATAAAAGTACAATCCAAGACAGTGACTTTTTGCAATGAACTATGTCTTATTTATTTTTCTGTCTCTTTTAAGGTGACAGCCAAGTGCCTGGCCCCAAACCTTCTTTACTGTCTGGATGGTAGAGATGGTCTTCTCTTCACTTTCAACTCAAGAGTGGGCACATGAGCTGGTTGTCAAAACAACACCAGCTGGTTGAGATAATCCCCCCAGACACTCCAGAATTCAGTCTATATAGCCATCCTCACCAGTTATGACCAAGACAGGTAGCCTATTAGGAGTTTCAGCAGCAGCAAAGAAAAGGGATGAATGGATTGACCTCCATAAGCATTTCCCAGTTTGTACTAAAGGCTCCTTCTGCCTTTACACTCTTAATTTGCCAGTCTTCTCCACAAAGAGTTGTACTTTGGGAACTCTGGGTTTTCATTTTAAACCAGAAAGACCACACTGTTGGCACATTTTTGCCCAAATCTTCCACTTCCAAACCTCACTTAGCTCATCTGAGAGGTTACAAATCTTAAATCCTGCCTGAGTTTTCCAGGGCCATTCTGACACTGTTGCAGTAATCTACAACTGTGTTACATATCACCTCAGTACAGAGCGGCTTAAAACAGCCATCATTTTATCGTTCATGATCTGTGGGTCAGGAACTCAGGCAGGGCTTTATGCGACAGCTTGTCTCTGCTCTCTGTGGGGTGGCTGGACTCATTCCCGCAGGTGCATTCAGCTGTAGGCTGGAGGACCCAACATGGCCCAATGCGGGACAACTGCTGGATCACCTCCTCCTCCTGGCCTCTCCTTAAGAGACCTCCACAAGGTTTCCTATCCTCCAGGGCCTCTATCTCTACCTGCTCTCTCTCTCCAGCAGGATAGCCTGGGCTTTTCCAGAGTTGCAAAAGTTAAAGTAGAAATTACAAAGTCTTTTAGGGCCTGAGTTTGGAAGTTCCAGAATATGCCCTCTGCAGCATTCAACTGGTCAGAAAAAATCCCTAAGTCAGGCCAGGTTAAAGAGGTGAGGAAAAAGACTCTCCTGCTTTGATGGTAAGCATGTGCAGACTTGGAGGAGTTGTGAGCTGTCATCTCTGTAGACCCTGTGGTTTGGACAACTGGAAACCACTAATATGGAAGGTGGCCCCTAAATGCTTGTGCAGCTCAATCTCACTTTCTCTTTTCACCAGACCAGGTACCTAACTAATACACCTTAGCTAATCTGAGCTACTCAAGACATGGCCTGGGCCATACCCTGGGTACACATGCTCATGGCACATTCACTGTTCATGTAGTAGATGGGGAACTTGAAGCTTTTGTTTTCCAAAGTCATCCAGATCATTTCCTAATAGAACTGTGGTGGGAAGTGATCCCCACTCTCCCTCCCGGTCTCCAGCCCTGATTCTCAGTCTGGATTACCCTGTAGGCATTTGTATGAATGTGAGCTGTTAGGTCTTCCCCAATTTAGTCTTTTAACTCAGAATTTAAGTATTGTTTTCATCATCTCTGTATGCCCCTACCCTGTTCCAGGATCTACAGTTGTTAACCTGTTCTACCTGTCCTTTTCCTAAAGTCTGTCTCTCAGTTAAATTGTCTATGTGACATGTTGTATGGGTATGCAGAATGGGAAATGGAAACTTATTAGACTATGTGAGTTTGGGCCCACTTTGACACTAAGCCTTTGCCCCTGCCCCTTCCCCCTTCAACTTTAGGCCAAATTCCAAGAAATGATCTTTGCTCTCTATTGAGAAGGGCTGTGACTGACACACCCCATAGGATGCTTTTTTGTATATCCAAGTAAGTAAAAGGTCACATACTTTGTATGCAACTTCAGACTTTGGTTGAGCAGTTATGATTGGATAAGGATTCCAGCACAATAAAAAGTCAGGATGTGGCATCAAGGAAAACACAAATATTATCTTAAAATAATATGCCTAATCTGCATGTAGAGATAAATCTGTACTGCGTATAAATTTCACTCACATTTTGCTCAAATACACATAATTCCTCTGTACTAGTTCACATGGTACAGTGGTTCCTCAAGGTCACAGACCATGTTAGGGATATAGTGACAGAAGGATAAACTAGCTCCCTGCAAAAAATGTGCAAGTGAAGTGGATAACATTTTGCATTCATTTCAAGACATTTGCTGATCCCCTGAGTTTTAGCATCTATGAACTCACAAAGAATTCTATAGAAAATGAGATGTGCCCTTTTGGAAAATCTCAAGGAAGATGAAGACCAACTTAAGAGTTATTTTATTTGGAATTATGTGGTCAGGACATATGTATCCTTCTTCAGCATTCCATTTTAATTAATGTTTCACATGGATCTCATTACGTAGGTGACCTTCTGCCCTTTGGTCATCTCCACCTTTCTTTCGAAAGATCTGATGGAAGTATCCTGTAATAACCATGCAAGCTTTCAGACCAGTGTCCCTTCCTTGGGGTGGGGGTGAGGGGGGGAAGCCCTCTTAAGTTGTGCTTCACATTCATCATAGTTCTGAGTTTTATAAGAGGATCCTATCCTGGCAGGTTTTGGTGACTATCCAATTTTCACATGGGCATAATAAACTGAAATTCCCAGTTAACATACATCTTGTCTATTGTCCAAAGAGATACACAGTCTTTTAGGGGAACAGAAACAAATCTGCAAAGAGTCAGATGTAGTTTGGGCATTTCTGAAGCCAAGTACTAAGTCCACTCTTATGGTAATATGTGCAGACATTATGTTCTTGATGATTTACCCTTTTGAAGAAGGTCTAAGTAGAGTCATAAAATGTAACCTGATAGTCACATCTGAAAGCATTTGAAATTTCCCAAGCCTAGTTCAACACCTCTTCTCATGTATATAGTTCAAGTGCAATGTCTAGTCCAATAGAAATCTAATTGTTAGGATGGCCTTCACACTACCTATTTAATAAATTTTCCTCATTTCTAGATTATCACTGGCTCAATCTTGACTATGAAGAGGAAAATAAAATAATGTAATAACACCCTGGGCAGGTAGAATGCCTTTTATCAGTGATCTCAAAACACCTCATAAGCATTAATTAGCTCTTCAAACATGCTGGGAGGGAGATGTGGTTATGCCCATTGTGTTAATGAGGAAGCAGATGCTGGGTCAGGGATTGGGGATTTAGGATAAACCACCCAATCTTGACCAGGTCTGGAAAGGAAGGAAGAAAAAATGTTTAACTCGGAGACAGAGAATTGAAGCTACTTGCCTAACTCTGATCATCAGTTACCAGTCAGCCATGGTTGGGCTCCATCCATCCATCCATCATTACCATTTGCTGTTTTTCCCTTGTCTTACCATCTTTAATCTTAAAACCAGGTAACATAAGCATGTCATTGAAGAAGATATCATTCAAGCTGAACTTTATAAACTGCGTTTCCTGCAAACAAAATAAAAAGGAATCAGTGGACTATTGAGTATAACACACTTATTTTTCAGGTCTTCCAAAGAATTCATTTTAACACACATGAATCCGGGATGAGATATCAGACTATAATCAAACCCACCGTAACCGGTTTTTGAATGAGTTGTTACTCCTGCGGGCACTAATGATAAGATGCTATCTGGGTCCAAGCCATTCCAATACATTAATACATTAGATGATGTGCAGCTAATTTTAGCCCCTAGTGTTGCACATCACACACCATAAATTGGCTAAGGCACTAGGTTAAGAAAATAAAGTCTGTTCATGGGGAATGCTTGCTACATCTCACATGCATGTATGTGAATTATGGTCCCTTTTCTCTTCATCCTCATTAATCCTCCAGTTTTCTATATCTTCTCAGTAAAACACATTCACTCCTCAGTCTAGGGTTAACATCTGAGCCAGCACAAAGCCAGACCAATGCTCACAAAGACCATCTTATCAAAAGAAATTCCAAAAGCCTCTCAGCTGGTCAGAACCCCTCAGTGGACAACACCCCCTTTTTTGGTATTAATATAGTAAGCCTTTGATTCAACAAAAATAAGTGTTATTCTATAAAAATATAATACATATAAAATATATATTAAAAATATCAGAATATACTGTTTTCTATCTCCTCTTTGCCTTCTGCAAAACGGGCAACAGGCAGGAGTTAGGACTTAATGATAACCACTATGGAATGAAGTGAGGACTACAAAATAAAATCATGATAAGTTCGTTCCATGTCACATCACTAGAGAGAAAAGTTCCGCACAGCTGGGGAAAGAATCTTTTTCCATTGACCCTCTCAAAACAAGTCATGACTTCACCGGGGCTAGCTATCTGGTAAATTCCACTAGAATATCGTGCTCTGGAATTTAGGAATTAGAGGAAGGGGCCAGAGGAAAATTTAAAATAGCCTTAGAGGGTGGTCCAGCCTGGTTCACAGATCTGCTGCCCCGTGGAACCCGCAGCCCTCTGGGATCTGCTGCAGTGATGTGTTTTACTTTTCTATTTTTGAGCCTGTGACTCACATTACAAATATTGACTTCTATTTCTCTATTAGCATCAGATTTTTTCTTGAATCCTCCAAATTGACTTTGACTATAACTTTGGTTAATATTAAACCTCTTGGGTCAACACATTTTTATAGCTGTGAGCTGCTCCAACCACATGGAGTGGGGATTGGCAAAGAAGCATTACAACCAGGAGCAGGACTCAGAGAAGGCTCCTTCCAGGTCCCCCTCCCCTGGTTCCCCTTCCAAAAACTACCCTGAATACTCCTGCCAGATTCATCTTCCCCAAAGCCCTAGTGGGGTAGTGGTTTCTTGGTGTGAGTCTTCCGTGACACTCCATTGTCAAGAGAGGAAGGTTTGAATTCTATACCCAGCACTCAAGGGTATGTATTGAAAGTCTTTACCTTGTCAAACTCCAAAGACTTCAATAAACACATCACCTCCACACATGTACATAATCTCTTCCTTGCTTAAATCCTCCAAGTATTTTAGGCCTTTCTTACCTAAACTTGTGCATAAGTAAATTCTCACTCAGCTTTACCTGGCCCTTTCATCAGAGTCTCTGACATACTCATCTTTGTGCCCTCTATATACCTAGCACCAGGGCCAGGCACATGGGAGATGATGAGTAAACATTTGCTGAGCTGAATTCTGTCTCAAGGCTTATCTATTTCCTTTAAGCACATGATTAATAGTCACATGAAATAATTAAAATAGCCATGTTGCAAGGTGGCTGGAGAAAACTGGGTGGTTTTTTGGAGATGCCCAACTAAAAGAACATCTCAGGGAAAACTGGGTTATTTTTGGTAATGCCCAACTAAAAGAACATGTATTAATATATTCTTCATCTTCTCTGGGATAGTAAAAGAAATCATAGCCAAAGTTGAAATAAACATGAAAATATAAGTCAGAGAGAGCAATAAAAATAGAAACCCACAGGGAACTCAGCATCTGAACAGCCTTTCTACAATAAGGTCTTTTGGGGGACAGAATAAAGAATAGAATTAAGGCAGGAAATGTATTTTTCCCCTGCATTCATATATTTTCTGGTGAGTGACTATAATTAGAAAACAATGGGAAAGAAGGAAGAACAGGAGAAAAATTAAAAAGAAGGACAAGGAACTAAAAACCAGGTTAACTCACACAGAAGAAAAGGAATCCCTTGACAACAAAATATGGATTTGATCACTCTCCTTCACCGAACTGTAAATAACCAGACAAAGTCCAATCATTTTGTTTTGCAAAAGAGGAAATGGAAGGTCAGAGAGGCCAAATTATTTCACTTCCTCAGGGTGCAAGTACTTTAACTGAAGGCAAGCACCTTAGCCATGACAGTTGAGCATCCTAATCAGATTCGTTACAAACATAATTGAGCTCCTGAGCTGCTGATGGAGTCTCTTCCAGCCCGTAGTTTGTCATGTCCCTACTCAACATTAAATGATGCTGTGGGTACTGAGGATAAAAAACAGAATTTTTGACTTTGTCAAAATATATTCGGAGATCTTGAAGAAAAGACTGGATGATTCTAAAGCGTTGGTTCATACGTAGCATTCTCAACAGAGGTGGGCAAGGCACCTAATTTTCCAAAGGTTCGATAAATATCTTTAACTCATATATAATCGACTATGCCCAATAGTTCATTTGCATTTGCACAAATATAGCCCTGGTCGAAGGAAGATGAGGAGGGATTTCCAATCAATTGCTGGCATATGGGCCTCTTTGGCAATGCAGGCCAAGGAGCGCGTGCAGGTGCAGGCAGCCTTCCATGCACACTGATTCATCTCTCATCCACTCTCTAGTGTTTCTTCAATAAAAATAACTGACCCATATGTAATGTGGGCCTTCCATCAGCTGCTTTCTATCAACCTTGCTCTTTTGAAACACTAATACCCATTTGGTTTTAAAAAAATAAAGGGAGCAGAAGGCTGTTTGACAATCAACCTTTCTAGAAAGTCTATAAGTGATTTGTGAGTTTTCTCATACTTTGCAGTAATAGATAAACAGGGGACGTATGTTTCCATTTTATCATATCCCTGTGGATGCTTAAAGTTCATATTTTCCTGTTGCTAAAACATAATGGAATAAAAAGTCAACTAAAAAATTCCCTCAAAAAGAAAGCAGCAACACTTCTTTTGTGACTCATATTCAATGTCAATAGATTTATTTCCTCTGAAGATGCACTTTAAAAAGAAAAAGGCAACTGAAAATTCTAAAACAAAATAAAAATCTTGCCATATAGTATAAGCCCAAGAGAAAATATTACTCACCTAAATAAATCCATTTGTTCATTTATACATTCTCATTCTTCCCATTCTCTTAAAGCAAAAAACTATACCATCTTCACCTTCCAACATACGCATGTGAAGTAGATTTGTGATAAAACTAAAAACTGAATATTCACTGAAGTTTTTCAGCAATCTAGTCTGAAGTGTGAATAGACCTGCCTAACAGGAATAAGCAAATCTTTCAAGAAGGAGGTTACCTTTCTTCAGACATTCAGCAATATGTGTATCACCTTGGTCCCTGACTATGTTAACATGTCCCTGGATCAATACCCAATACATATTTTATCTTTTTAAAATAATATCAGTGACAACAATAACAATAATAGCTAACGTTTACTGAGTGATTGCTCAGTGTCAGGCACTATCTAAGTACTTTCTATACATTGTTTCATTGATTCCTCATATGATCTCACGGGCATGATCTGCAGGCTTTCATCAGTTTGTGGATGAGAAAATAATATTTCCTAGGTGTTGATGCAAAGTGTAGTGAGTGGCAGGCCAAATTAGGAACAAAAAAACAAAGTACAAATTCTTAGAAAGAAAACTTTTCTACCCTGCACCTTGGATTTGAATTTACTTTGCTTTTCAGAGCACAAGGGAGAAAAACAGAGGTGAATTCGAGGAGCCATGATGACCCACCATGAAGTCTACTGAAAAAGCCAGACAACAGGTAGCACACGTGGGGGATCTGCTCTGGGTCCTACCGCTCACCCTCACTCCCCCATGTGAGGCATATGCCTGACATTTAGTGTGTTCAATATACATTTACTTGGTGGAGGAAGGATTGCCTCCCTGATTTCTGGAAGATCAAAACCTATGGTCCAATGGCCTATGACTTCCGGGGAGGGAGGGAGGGATTTTGAGAAAAAGAAGGGGGGAGAGAGAGAGAGAGAGATTGAGAGGATATAAGCTAAATTAGAGCACTAATGTGAGCATTTCTGACTATCCTGATATTTTTTTGGAGTAAGAGTCGGGAGCATGTTATAGGCAGCATGGATGATGGATACATCTCTCTCTGAGCTCAGGCCATCTATCTACTAGTGTCTGCATTTTCAAGGCTATCAAAAAGCCTTGACAACTTCTCACTTTCCAGCACTAAATAGGGTATGATTAACCATGATCTGTGTAGGATGAACACGCTCAGCTTCCCTTTCCTGATTTCTCTCTGCTCACGAGATCCACAAGCCAAAAATACACTCTCCCTGCTGCCAACAAGGCCACTGAGCTACATCATGCTTACTGCCCTCTGAATGCCCTTCCCGTTTCTGACCCCATTTGCTATCAGAAGTTTCTTTCCTGTTGAGCCTTCTAACTCATCAGTTAGCACGGGGAAAAAGGTCCCGCAAGCAGCTGTGTCCCTCGTGTTTCCTGCGGCCCCATTGTGGCCTTCAGCTCACATCTTGCATGTTGGCCAGGCTCCTGCCTCGTTTGCCCTTCTTGCAGCCCGCACCTTATTCCCCCACAGAAGACACACCCTTCGGCTTTTCAGGGTCCCATCTTTGGCTGTCCATTGACCAAAAGCAAGCCTTACATGAAGTCTTTTTCCACCTTTCATCACATGTACATCTCATCTACAGAGAGCATGAGCATGCAGTGTGCAGTTTGGAGATTCTCCTTCCAGACATGGGACCACAGATGGTAACTGATCAGATAGGAGCATATGTACCAATGAGGTACTTGTCTTTTAGGCAACTTTGTCTTAACTTGGCAGCAAGGCACATGTTTCTAAGCTTATTCAAGAGCTAATATAATAGTGATAATTTTGGCACAGTGAGAAGTCGAGGACCGAGGGTCTTTGGAATGCCTCCCAGTCTCATCAGCAGGTAATCTTTAGTGCTCTACTCTCTGATTATATTTCCCGCAGCCTCAGCCTTCACTGTTGTCTTGCTGCACTTAGATGCCTGGCCTCCTTTTTGCCCTCAGTGACGACTTGATAAACCATTGACCTCAATTATTAAGTGTGGAGCAGAAACAATATTAAACCTGACTCTCCATTCCCAGTTGAGCTATCATGTGTCTCTCAGTAACTTGGCAGGAACCTTTTTCTCACCCCATGTCCTTCCTATTACCCTGCAGTATGTCCTGAACCCTCCCAACCCCAGGAACCCCAGAAACTCAACTCCAGCTTCTCAAGAGTGAAACTGTTGGGCACCTGTCCTGGCAGTTTTTGCAGGTCAGCACTTAATCAACAACCTCCTTCCTTCCCCAGCAGTCTGATGATCGCCAGGGGTCAAGAGGGCTATTCCTTGTTTCACTAATCACTGTTGATTCCTGGGAATCAGAGTTGTGCTTCCCTAAAAGAAAGCTGAGTCATTCCCAAGCAAAGAATTACTGTTTTGTTTTGTTTTTTGTTTTGTTTTGTTTTAGAAAACAGCATCTTAGAGGATCGAGATAGGGATGTGGAAGGAACTTCATTCCTCTTGGTCAGGGCAGTCTGAAACTTCTAGAAAACCTGGTTGCCTCATCATTACCCAAAGGAATCACAGGGAGAAACTCCAATGACTAGTACAATAATCACAATAGCAGGTCATACATGTTTAGCAAACACCATGTGACATGCATGTCTTCAGTATCATTTAATTCTCACAGCAACCCAATGATGTAGGTAATGTTCAGTTCTAGTTCTAGTCTAGAGGCAAAGAAATATGGGGAAAGAGGCAGTAGCCTGCTGGTACATGTCAACAACTAACTCTCCAGGCCAAAAAGCCCCTACATGTAATATTTGCCAGCTTCTATGGGATAAATATTCACTATGTCATGGAAGATTTTAAATGACCAACTTGATATTGGTGACTGCAGAGTTGGAAAGAGTTATGCACAATTGGTTTTCTCGAGCCAGTTCCAGCACACACTGAACAGAGAGGTTAAGTTACCTCCTCAAAGTCACAGAGCAAGTATGTGGCAGAACTGAATTTTGAACACAGGGCACATTGCTCCAAAATCCTCACTCTTAACCACTAAAAAAGCATAGCCAGAACCAACTAGAAGGGCCTCCACTGATTAGCGCACTGTTTGGAATGTTTATCTTGATCAAGTACCTTCACAGATAATCACAATGGTATTTGTTGGCACAGGTGAAGTAACGACATGTCTTGATCACTTTTGCCTTCCCCAAACTCAAGATGGCACCTGCACATTGTAGTTGGATACCTACAATGTCAGTGGAATTTTACTGGATTTAATTGACTGACATTAAAGGGCATGGGGTGCTCTTTGGTGAAATCCTTAGAAGACTGAGGGTCAGTATTCTAGAGACGGGTCAGTGCGAAAAGCACATGCCACAGAGTTGATGAAGGTTTGCAGAGTGAAGTGAGTCATATGGAGCAGGGCCCTTAGAGAGGACTTTTCCATTGATCTTTTCCCCAAGGCTGGTCCCGGCTCCTGGGCTCAGAAGTCTAAGTGGAGCATAGTTGGTGACACCACGCTTATTGAGAACTTGTTTCCCTTCTTTGCTGCATTAAGCCGCCAGTGAGTCACGCTGGTTTGGCTTTCAAGTAAAAGGTGGAGGCAGGAGAGGCAGAGCATCGTTTGCAGATCAATGCTAGCAGCTGTCGGGGGTATAAAACCGGAATGTGGCATGTCTCACTGTTGTGCGTCTAGACCAAGGAATTGGTTTGCAATTCACCGCCTTCAGAATGAAAACTGGAAGGCTTAGCCAAGAGGTATTAATTTAACTGGACTGAGAGATGGAGAAGGATGGTTGGGGCGCTGCCCTCATAAATCAATATAAAAGCTAGTTAAAACATAAGCTGTGATTGTGCCAAAACCCTAGCATGATTGCTAGTTAACACAAACCTTTACCCAGGCCAGACCTAGCATGTTTACATACATGGCCCTTTTTAAAACCCCAAGTAGACAGTTTTTATCACCAATTCTCAAAGGAAAAAACTCTGCCATAAGTGTATTCTTCTGGCCTGGCAGGAAGCCTCTAGCCTACTCAGATGGTTTAACTGAAAAGACTATGATAAAGGGACTGCATGCAGAAGAGTGAACATGATGAAGAGAAATAGCCTGGCGAGCCATGCAGGGACTAGCAGCAATGAGGAGTCTTTTCTACTCCTAAACTTAGAGGGGAAGGAGGATGCAATGTGACAGAATGCAGCAAGGATGGCACAGAGAGAGCCATGGCTGCTCCCAGGAGCAGAGCCACTGAGAGAACCATAGCCTGACCTGGGGGAACATGACAAACAAATAATCTGACCTTTCCCTGGCAGCAGCTGAAAGCTAGGGGATGAAGAAAGGGGTCCTTGCTTCCTGGGCACAGAACATGGCAAGGAATGGCAGAGGTTGCATCTGAGAGGACATAAGGAGAACAACCAAGATACCGTGTGGGATCTTGCAGAGGGAGTTTCTGCTGGCAGAGTCTGAGAGAGAATACAAGCCCCCCAGTGCAGAAGAGAGACCCCAGGAGAGAGACCAGAGTCGCTGTGGCTTTGAACAAGGCACTTCAGTTGCCTGGGCCTCCATTTTTTTACCTCTAAAATGGGACACTGAACTTAACCATAAGACACTGCGATTCAAATACTTATAATTTCCCCAGATGCTACCAGTCACACCATGCCTTGCTGAAATTGGATCTGACTTCTCTCCTGTCTTCCTTTTTTCTCTTTGAATATAAAATGCCTAAGGCATATTAACATGAAACAACAAAACAGCACTATAGTGTGGAAGCTTCTAAGTCACCATTTGGCAGCCTGGGGAACATAGAGAATTCCTGATTACTCAGAGCAGCAGCAGGAGCTACTGCCTTAATGTTTAATACAGAGCATGGGGGTTTCCAAGGGGTTGGCAGGGCTGGCGATTCATACAGTGCTGGTGGGCAAATGGTGGAAGGATCCAGATGTGCGCACGCACACATATCCCACCACTACCTATACCACTACCACCACCACCACACTAAATCTGTGCAAGATTTCTGGACATATTTTTAGGATGATCAGTGCGTGCCACAATGTGCTTCATCAGTACTATAAAATAACCTACACCACTGCACACAGGTCCCCTGGTAGCACAGAACTCACAGGGTTACTACTATAAAAATTAAATGAATGTGTGTGAAAATGCATGACCCATAGTAGGTGTGCTAGAGATTAGTTTCTTTCCTCTGCTTTAGAAATTTTCACATTGATTTTCTCAATATTTTTGCTACTTTTTTAGTTTTCTCATCTTCCCTGCCATTTAGATGCTACAGCAAATGTTCTCCAATTTTTTAAAAACAAATTTGTTTTAAAAGATCACATGTTACAAATAAGGAAAGAAACAAGAGAAAGCAGTCTTTCAAGCATGATAAGGTGAAAATTGCTTGTGGCTGAGTTGAAGGTGGCCTGAGAAGGGGTCACATGTCCACTGAAAGTAGTGAAGAACAAGTTGCTGGGAGAAAACATTATCTTCGGCCCAAAGCAGCTCCTCGGGATGGCTGAGCTCAGCCCTCCCCGTAATGAACACAGAGAGATCATCCCAGGGCACACAGCTTGCCTTCTCTGGCCAACGGCACATCTACTTTACCTGAACAGATTCGTTAATTCAGTCAAGCAAATGGTTTGACTAATATTTTTTCCCTGAATCAACCACTTATTTGGGCATCTCACTAAAACAGGCTTCCTATGCAATAAGATCAGATGATGTCACCTAAGCATTGGCAGTCACGTGATGGTGCAAGGGAATTAGATAATTTGAAGTTTATGGCTGTGTAAGGAGGGAAAAAGATAATTAAGCATTTATATTTAAGCTTGGGCAGGAAAAGCTGCACTTACCTTGGGCGTGGGTGTCACCACACTGAAATGTATGGCTATTTGTATATCTGTCGAAAACTTATCTGAGTGCCAATGACAGGATAACAGAACACATGTTCACTTTTTATCTAGTTGTTTCACAAATGTGTCGTTGAAAGGCATAGCTGCTTGGGTCCTGTGTCAACCAGGATGACCTGACATGGCTTCTAAAAAGCAAAAGGCAGCAGCTGACAGTGATCATTAGCTGGGTACTGGACTGCAACAGGGAACCTGAAGGTCGCCTCCTTCTTCAGTGCAGTGGGAGCCTCTGAGGGCGGCGGCATTGCTGAGTTCCCCCGGCCTGAGCCTGTGACGACACCGACCAGAGACCAGTGTGTTCTTCCGAGGATGGGTGATTGATGTGCGAGAGCTCAGAGGCCTAGGAGTAAATGAGTCAGCAGCGGGAAGCAGGAGCAGTGAAACAGGGGTTTTCTCTTGAATTCTTGCTTATTTTGGGACAGCATGATGCTCTTCTCAGAGGGAGCAAATAAAATGTTAGTGGAGGGAGTGGGGCTTATGTAACTCATTTCTAAAACAAGTGGGCGACGTCACTAAAGGAATCAACACCATCATTAAAGAAGTTAAATAGAATGGATGTAAACACAGCTGGCCCTCTTTCAATGTGGACTGATACTATCCTTAGCTCTGCCACTAATTAGCTATGTGAATTTGGGCAAGCATTCTGGGCCTCAGTTTCCTCAAATATAAAATAACAGGGTTGTTCTTGGCAATGCCCCAGGTACTTTCCAGATTTCCAGATCTGACATCCCTCAATTCTATTGAATGTCAATAATGATAATTTTAGTAATTCTTGCAATGACAATGGTAGCGAATATTTATTGAGGGCCTTCTGTGTGTCAGGAACCATGCAAGAGGCTTTAAAAATATGTCAAAACACATGATCTCATCGTTTCCTCCAAACAGCCTTAGGAGGCAGAGAACAAGAGTATCATGATTTTGCATATGGGGAATATGAGACTTCAAGAGGTTAAGGATCTTGGAAAAAATCATGTACAACTAGTACGTAGTTGATTTGATCAGCAGAAAAGAGATGACGTGTTCAAAAGGATTTAGCTGAGAGTAATTTAATAAAGGGACTCTTTATGGAGGTGTGGACAGAGCGAAAGGAACCAACAGGAGATGACCAGGCACTGGGACTGGTGACAGCAGGGAGCTGAAGGGAGCTTGAAGAGGAAATGGCTGTCGCTGGAGCCAGGTGAGGACAGGAGCAAAGAGGAATCACCTGGCAAGAGCTGTAGCCACAGAAGAGCACAGCTACCACGAAAACCAGAAAGAATCTGGGAAGAAGGGAGAGGAATAAATATCACAATCTCTCTGTCTCTTCTTGCCTTCCTACATCCTGCTCACCCTTCTCATTGCCTGAACCCAACCACATCTAGAGGGTGAAGGAGCCTGGAGTGCAGTCTAGAGGGATCAGCCTGCTGATACCAGAGCAGGGCAGAGAGGTAGAGAGAATGGATCTGTGGATCAAAAATAAATAAATAAATAGTGGCAGAGCAGAGCCAGGATTACAGCACAGTTCTTTCTGAGTCTAGAGACCTTAAACATTTTTACTATGTCTGACTTGCGTGAGCCATGCATAAGAGGCAACACTGAACATTCTATACTATAATGGGACCACTGGGGTTTGGGGTCCCCTGAATTCATGGCCAATGCCCAGGGAGCTCTGGTTGTCAATGCTGATGGCCTCGTGGCAACTCGTATCAGAGTAGTGCAACTGCATTGGAAGCTCTTTCCCCTGGAGGCATAGCATTGGTCATTGATGTTACAGAAATCAACATGTGGGGGTGGAAGGATATTACTTGTGTCTTTTCTATCAACAGTGCAATTATGTTCAACTTTGGAATGTAAATTCAGAGAAAAATGAAGGTTCAGATATCCACAAACATATGGAGACATACACTCTGGTCTACTACTCTTTGCATGGAACTGCATGTGCCCCTAGCCCACCCCTCACCCACATTGCTTCCCCCTTCATCCGCCACTATACATGGGACCCCGCAAGCTCATCACCATCAGCCCCTTTCTGTGTGGTCATCTTTTGCACAGGCTACCCCCTCTGCCTGCAGTGACTTCTTTCCTCACTAGTTGAAACAAGATTTCTTCTCCAGGAAACAGATCAAAGTTCACTCTTCCTTTGTGAAGCCTTCCTCACCTCCCTGTTCAGTCCCTTATCTACATTTCTTTGCACTAACTTCTATTGCAGCACTTACCATTATGTTGTAAAGATTTCTGTTTGCTTCTGCACTGGACTGTGAACCCCTGAGGAAGTGTTAGTTAAAAACAAAACAAAACAAAAAAGAATAACACTGGCTAACATTTATTTAGCACTTACTATACATCAGGCACATATGTGCCTTAGCTCAGTTAAGCCCACAATAACCCTACAAGATAGGTGCAGTTTTTATTGCCATTTTACAGATGAAGGAACTGAGGCCTAGAAAGATTAACTTTCCTAAAGGTTACATAGCTATACATGAACTTATAGATGTTTTTGGAAGTCATGTAATTCTCAAATCCTTCTCTCAAAAAACTTCAATTGTGACCCATCCTGTATAAAAACATAACCAACCACCGCAAATCACACCTACAGTAGGTTACTGGTAGTTTCTACCTAGTCCTGAAATCTTTAGGTGGCCACATTTCTCTGAATCTTATTTCCCTCTTGTGGAGGGGGGGGTGTGTGCGTACGCGCGTGTGTGTGTATGTGTGTGTGTCTTAGCAAACAAACAGAAAACCGAAGTAGAAACTCTAGATATCAAAAACAAGCAGAGATTTGGCTCCAGACCGAGATGAGATTGCAACATCCTCACCAAGCACACATGAGACCAGAAGGCTGATTCATTAGGCACACGTAAAGAGTAGTAAGGCTTCCGCCCTCATCTGGCTATTCTGTGTCTACGATGCCCCCATTTTGGACTTCAAAAGGAATAAAAAGGAGGTTAGCTTCTGGTTTTAGATTGGGTTGATGTAAGTGTAAAATAGCCTTTTAGAATATTTGTACAAATTTTGGAATTTATTTCACATATATGAAATA
This sequence comes from Pteronotus mesoamericanus, assembly GCF_021234165.1. Taxonomy (NCBI): domain Eukaryota; kingdom Metazoa; phylum Chordata; class Mammalia; order Chiroptera; family Mormoopidae; genus Pteronotus; species Pteronotus mesoamericanus. Next base: position 25,792,493 of record NW_026555105.1, on the reverse strand, counting down.
TATACACACACATATACACAAGGTAGGATAAAAGTAGGTTTAAAGATGTGAGGACAGGAAACAGAGTTTGTTCTTGTATTGCTGTTTATTAATTATTGTATTATTTTCCTTTTGAATGATTGATATATACAGATATAGACAGATATAGATATGGATATGGATATAAACAGATGATATAGGTAGATATAGATATACACCCCTCCCACAAAATATATTAGTGGGACAGGGTGAAATTAAACCTGACAGAAATGTGAGTAGAAGGAAATAAGAAAGGTAATGAGGTAGGGTTTCAATTGCCTCCTAAGAATTTCTGTCTCAGGATTCTTCTCCTTTTATCTCCTCATTGGATCTCCCAACTCATTCCCAACCCTGTCCCTCTAAGGGCTAAGGGTTTTCTGCATTTATAAAAGCCTTCTCAGATAGTTTGCCCTACCAATGCCCCTCATTCTGAATGGGAACTGCCACTGAAATTCATTCCCCCTAGGCCACCAGAGTTACCTTTCTATGTCACTCAACCAACATCAAAATTTTCACCAAATTTTTACTGTCCAATCCTTTGGAAGGCTCCAAAGACCACCCTTTCACAACGGGCATATGCCCACATTTCGATCTTTATCTTCCACACTCCCTAGCCACTCCATCCACAGCTGACTACTGGATGATCCTACAGGAAGAGTCAGTATCCTTTAAGGTTATTTTTTTTATTTATTGATTTGAGAGAGAGAAAGAGAGAGAGATTTGTCATTCCACGTATTTATGCAACCATTGATTAACACTTGCATGTGCACTTACCAGGGATCAAAATCAGGTACTCTGTGTCTATGTGGCCTTTTCCTTGAAGACTCAGCTTAAACACCTCTGCTGCTTTGAGGCCTCTGCCCAGCCCCTTCTCCTCCCATGAAATCACTGTCACCGCTAATACCACTTATGACCACTTACTATGTGCTGGGCACAGTTCACAGTACTTTGCATAAATTTCTCATTTACTCCTCAAACACATTTTTGGGCAGTGCTATTATTACCTCCAATTGACAGATGAAAAATGTGAGATGCAGAGAGGTTTAGTAGCTTGCCCAAAGCCACACAGCTAGCAAGAGAGCCAAAGACAAACAGGGACGGCCTGTCTCCAATACAGTTGGCTTCCTGACCACTCTGCGCATTCTCAGCAACCCTGTCTCATTTTGTTGTGACTATCGGTCATTGGTTTACCTTGGTATTGTTCTGCTTGTCTGTCTTCCCACTAGGCTGTAAGCTTCTTGAGTACAAGACCCACTGGGTCATTCATTATGAGCATCACAGCACAGGAATCCTGATAGGTACTTGGAAGAAAGAGGAGGAAGGAAAAAGAGTTCCTCCAGTAACCCTGGAACCATTGTCAGACCCCGGCCTGACATTTTCAGGGCTCTTCATACTTTCCATAGTAGCCTAACCCAGTTTCCTCATTAGTGTTCAATTCCACTGCAAGGAAACATCCTGACCCCATGCCTGAGAAGGCTGCGTGTGTTATGGTACATAAAAAAAGAAGGCTTACAAATAGCAAGTGTTTTGAAAACCCTTTACTATATTCCCATTTCCCCTACCTGCCTCCACCCAAAAAAAAGCTGGCGTTATGAAACACATGCTAAATATTGAGCCATTAAACTTAGGAATATTGAGAGAACTGTTTTCTTAAAAGCTTATTTTTTTCAGCTCTCCTTGTTTTGCCCTGAGTGTTTTTAGCAGTTCAAACAGGTTGGGTTGCCCACAAGGAGCAGGGCACAGGTTTTTTCCACCCGTAGGTTGAGGTATTCATTCCCACTTTAAACCTCTCTAAATTTATGTGCCAGTATTTTCCAAGTAGATGTATTTGTAGGTATGTTCGGGATAGAACTGGACATTCACAGCATTGACTGAGACAGGGGTATGACAGCTGGACAAATTCAAGGTTTCTAGCTTCATCCCCAGCCTGACCTTTGGCAGCAATGGAAATGTTTACACTTTGCAAATCTTGTTATTCTCTGTGTGTGTGCGTGTGTGCGTGCGTGCGTGCGTGGGGGGGGGGGGGGGGGCGGGCGGGGAGAGGCTTTGCTTTTGAGAAAATATAGTAGTAATATAGTCCTTGCCAGAATGGGTCAAGCCTAAAGTTTTGGCTCCTGGGCTCCTGCTGTCCACAGTTTTAGCTCTGAAAGAGACACCATGGCATATTATTATATTATTGTCAGAGCTCTCTTTGGCTTTTATGATACTTCTCTCTTTCTAATTCCCTCCTCTATGTCACCACCACCTTTGTGACCCAGCATAGATCTACAAATTTTTTTTCTTAATTGATGGGGAGGGAAGTCAGACTTACTGAGGTATAATTTATTTATCCTTTTTAATATATAATTTTGTGAATTTTGACCAGTGCATATAGTCATGGAACTGTCACAACAATCAAAATATAGAACAGTTTGCTCACTCCAAAAACCCTTTTTGCTGCTCATTTGTAGTCAACTTCTCTAGTCCCCAGGTCCTGGCAACCACTAATCTGTTTCCTGTCCTTATAGTTTTGCTTTCTATAAAATATAAACAAATGGAATTATATAGTGTGTAGCCTTTTGTATCCACCTTCTTTCATATAACATAATGTATTAGAGACTCACCCATGTTGTTTCAAATATCAATAGTTCATTATTTTTTCATTCTAAGTAATATCCTATTGACTGGATGCACCACAGTATATTATAGGCATATCAGTTATCCATTCACCAGTTGCTTGTTTCTAGATATTAGCAATTATGAGTAAAGTTCCTGTAAATAATCACATCATTGTTTTTTGTTTCTTTTTTTTATGAACCCAAGTGTTCATTTCTCCTGGATAAATACACAGAAGTAAGATTTCTAGGTTGTATAGTAAGTACATAAATATATTTAAAAATTATAAGGAATTGCCAAATATTTCCCAAGTTAATCTGTCGCTTCTTCACTCATCTGAACATTTTAAGAGACCTCAGCAGGGTTCCTGATCATGCCCATTAATATCAAAACCATTATGCAATATGCCAATGATATGAGTATAAAATGGATCAGACAACTCATGATCTTAGTGCAGTGGACACAGAAGTAGTGCAGACACTATTACCATTTTCCAGGACTTTTAGGCTGGCCTTTGTCATGGAATGATGCCCTGAAAGGGTTAACTCGCCTCCCCTGGATGACTCTGTCCCCAGGTTGTGAATAAGTCACTCTGGCTCATGAGAGGGCCAGGCCTATTATTAACAACACCCATTTCCAGGAGGAGCTGGTGAGGCCTGAGGAGCTGAAGAATGCCCTGGAATTGAGATGTTCTAGTGCCTAATTCCTACTGTGACAGTGACTCACTGGGTGATTCTGGTAAGTCAGCCTGATGCTCCAGACTCAGTTTCCTAAAGTCTGAGATAGGATTTTACTGTTGACTCAACTCATTGCTTGGGATAGAGGAGGTTACAAATAGGAAGAGTGTCATACAGGGGTGTTGGAGCTACTAGTCTCATCGCATCATGCACTTGGGCACCTTTCTTCCCCAGGATGATAAGGCCCTTGGTTATACCAATCTTTAGATTGAGGCTCTCTCGTAAAGAGAGGTCACATGATTGTCTCTATGAGAAACAGTGAGTCAGAGGAGTTTAAAGAGGCCCCTGGACTCTACAATCTTTCTAAAGGCGTTCATAGACTCACAGAATCCCTTCCCTCTACAACAATTTTATAAGTTGAAAATACTGTTGGGCATATAACTTGGCCCTTCTTAAAGATATTATAGGTGAAGTCATCTCAAAATTGGTCATCTTTCCTGTAGATGCCCCTTTGTCCGTAACCAAAATTCTTTTAAAAACTGGTCCAGGATAACCTTAAGGGGATCAGATAAATAGAGGACCTGAGCTGTATCTATAGCAAAGTCTATTTACCCATACTGTCTTGATTCTTTTACTATTGCTGAGCACACCAGCTTGACTACCCATGGCCAACACCTGCAGCTCTGTCATGGGACTGCCCTTGCACTGCCAATAGATGCACCTGTGAATCCATGTTCTACCAGGGGCAGTCATAACCAATGACTGATAAGTGTTGAGGTCTTTGGCTGGGGTAACACTGATCTGTGTGTTTTGCAACATTTTTCAGAACTTCTCCAGGGGCTTAAGTCACCTTTGTGGAAAGTGCTTTCTACCCTTTATTGCCTGCCTGCTTGCCCCAACCCCCACCCTGTCAACCTCAGTGCGCTTCCTTATCCTGTTCATGTACACTACTTGCCCTCACAGCCTCTGGTTCTGGGGCTATCCAAACTAAGATGGTCATCAGCATTTGCTATCTACATGCATACACAATTTTTTCTGAGGCAAGAATCCATAGTGTTTCTCAGATTCTAAAAGGAGTCTGCAACTCTTCTCAAATGATTAAAAACGCTAACATTTTTTTCACTCTTCTGCAAACCTCTTTGTCCCTTCCTCCTTGAAATCCACTCCTCCCACAAGCCTCTCAGTATTACTCCCTTGTGATTAAACCTATCTACAGGTAAAAAATTTAATTTAAGCACATTAACATTTAAGTGATAATAACTAAGGGGAAATACTTCCAAGGAACATTTTTACTTGAAGTGCTATTGAAGAGCAAAATAGAAGAGAGATTTTGTATCCATAAGGAATCCAAATAATTCTAAAAACCTTAGAAGAAAATTTTTATTAAAGCAGTAAAGAAAAAGAGTCAGGTCAATTGCTGAGCATTCTGCTAATAAAACATTGCTTAATATGTTTTCATTGCATAGATGAGGCTCTGACGATTCAATTTATATATGAATACATAGTCTCATATGCACAACAAAGACACTTATAAATATTATAAGCATATAGGACAGGCACAATTGCTTTTAACTGCCTATAAAAGTAAAGGTGTATACTTTTCTAAACAAGGTTAGCAGCTAGGGGATGTCATTCAAATATTTTTACTTGCTGACTTATGACCTGTGATTCTTCGAGTGGTTCTTTGTCCTCAAGTTATTTCTAATGTACTGAACACACACACACACACACACACACACACACACACACACACTCTGAGCTTTCCGATCAAATGCACAGTGTTCTTTCATGTCAAATATCAACATGAAGCACTATCAAACGCAATGGCTGACAGTCTGAGTCTTAATCTCTGCTTTCAAGGAGCTGCCAACACATACAAAATGAAACACTCTGATTCACAGCAGGGCTTTTTTGTCAGTTTACCTGATCTGAAATTCAACACTATCATAACTCCTAAAATTCTCACTTGCTTGCCTTAGGAAAAGGAAAAAAAGAGTAATTTTCCTCAGTAGAGAACTACCATCTATTTGACAAAGCTTGCGTTTGATCTTCATATGCCTACCCTAGCCAACAAGCAGCTCAAATCCTGCTTCTATGACATGGGGAAGGAAAATAGCCTTGTGACTTACCAAAGAAATCATATGAATGTGGCCATTGCAATGTGAGTATTGTTATACTCAACTTATAAATAGAATACAGTCACTGCAAATTAGCAGGAGGTATGCGCACCTATCATTTCAACCATCTGCAAAGGGAGAAATGTCTGTATCTACTCACATCCATCTCCTTCAAGCACTTGACAACCAGGAATCCCCTGGAAATCCCAATAAAATTATGGCTTAAGCTGAATGAGTTAGAATTGCTCATTTGCTCCTTGGTAGTTGGTGGATGGTTAGAAGGACACGTCATTCTCAGAGGTACAACCTTAGGCTTTAAAAACATGGGGAATTCACTTGGATATAATTTGAGATATAAAACAAGGCTTGATAAAACTCCTAAGTCAACTAAATAGGATTTTTGTGGCAACTCAGATGCAGTTTTTGTGTTCTCATTGAAGAATTGAAGTGAATTGTGGGACTTGGGATTTCATTAAAATGCAGAACTTTTAGTTAACTTTATTTATGTATAAAATTTCTCCCTCTCTTTCTCTTTTTCTCCTTCCTTCATTCCTCCCTACTCCTTTCCTCTTATACTCTCTATCTCTACTTTTTACTGAAGTACAAAATGGACACAGTAAAGTATGAAAACTTGATTAATTTTCACAGAATGAATATAGTTGTATACCCAGTGTCCAGGTTAAAAACCAAAGAGTACCCTCACCCAAGAAATCCTGCTGTGTCCCCTTCCAGTCACCACATTTCCACAAGGGCAGCGACCCTCCAGATATATAACTCCATAGATTCGTTCTGCCAGTTTTAAACTCTCTATGAATGGAGCCACACAGATGTACTCTTTTGTATCTGGCTTATTGCTGTTGTTCAAAGATACGTTTGTAATATTCATCCGTGTTCTCCATATTCTAGTTTGTTCATTCTCACCACTGTATAGTATTCCTTTGCACCATATACCACAATTTATTTATGCATTCTATTATTAATGTATTCGAGTGATTTCTAGTCTTCAGCTATTATAAATAATGCCACTATAAGCTTTCTTGAATGAATCTTTTGATGATTGAAAACACCCTTTTCTTTAATATAAATATTCAGGTGTAGAACAATGCCATATAGCATGTTCAGCTAAGTAGATATGCCCAAACAGCATTTCAAAGAGTCTGTATATACTTGGTGTTTTTCTTCTTTACATGTTAGTTGTTCTGGTATGCGCATTCTTTATTTTTGGCAAGTTTTTTGTTTGTTTTCGAGGACATAGAATGTTTTAAAGCATGTCCTAAGCACTGGGGCAGGGATAAACAACCAAACCCTGATCTTAGAACTTTGTCTATTATGAGAGACAGACAAAGGAAACCCATACAACTCAAAGTAAATATCAAATGTGGTGGATACATCAAAGGGGCCCAAAGAATATGTGCTGTGCTGGCCGGTGTGCCTTAGTTGGTTGAAGCACCATCCTGCAACCAAAAGGTTGCAGGTTTGATTCACAGTCAGGGCATGTACCTAGGTTGTGGGTTCAGTCCCTAGTTGGTGCGTACAGTCTCCAGTCAGGTCACTTACAGCAGGCAACCGACCAGTGCCTCTGTCTCGCATCAATGTTTCTCTCTCCTTTCCTCTCTCTCTAAATAGCAATAAAAAAAGTATCCGCAGATGAGGATAAAAAAAATAAAAAGACTATGTGCTGGTGCTACAGGGAGGAATAAGAACCCAGAAAGATAAACAAGCAAAGAGAGAAAGAATCAGGTGTGTTTAGTGACCAGCAAAAGGCTGTGAGCAACTGGAGCACTGTGCTCATGCTGAGGAACCGTGGGAAAAGTGTGCTGGGAGAAGGGCTTGATTGCCACAACAGGGAGCTGAGAATTTATTCATTAATTTTTCATCAGGTCAGAGAGGTTTTCAAAAAGGGAAAATCCTAATCATATTTTTAAAGTAAAATACTGGCAACAATACTGAGTTTGCAAGGGCAGAAAAAAATGCTGGTGGCATTTATATCAAACTTGCTATAAGATTAACAGTGAAGGCTCTGCCATCTGGGACTGTCTGGATTCAAATCCTGCCCCTAGGTTTACCGACTGAGTGATCTGGGCAATTTAGCTTTAGGTATGTCAAGTGTACTGTAATGGTTCCAACACCTCCTACCTACCTCCTGGAGCAGTTCAGAGGGAGATTAACCATGCAAAGACTCAGCTGCAACCTGGCAAAACATGAGCACTTCTAAGGGTGTTAATTACCTGGTTAAACAGGGAGATAAAAAAAGAACAGGCTGATGACTTATGCTTTTCCTGTGGAACATCACGGGTGTTTAATGTACAATATGAAAAGGTAATAAAGTTGACACGTTTGAAAACATTCTGATTACACATTCATTGGTTTAACAAATAGGCATTAAGTTTCTCAAGGAGGTAAGTTTTGTGCTGACACTCTAGGTAGAGAAATAGAACCTTTTCTGACTACTGAGTGTGACTAGCGCTCCAACTTCAGGAGTAGAGGAAGCATTCGCTCCTTTCTGGGACGGCCAGGAGGGATGATGGAGATGATAAGAAAAGGAGTTTCGAAGGGCAAGCTGGACAGAGGGTGCATATGTATGGGCATAGCAAGGGATCGGGGCACCCTTTCATGCCCAGAGAACAGCATTTAGTAGAAGGAGAGATAAAAAGAGGCTATTTGAAGCCATTCATTCTGGCTACAGTATATTAATAATATGACAGTAATAATTTATGTGCTACTTCATTCAACAAATCTTTATTGAGCAATGACTTTGTGCCTGAAAGCATTTTAAGTACTGAGGATATAGCCATCTGTATCAGATGTTGCAGCCATTGGAGTTTATGTTCTACTCACTGAGAGAGACAACAAATAAGCAAATGAGTAAACAAATAAGAAAATGACAGGAATAGATGCTGGAAAGACTAGGTGATGTGATGATATGGATAGTATAGACAAGAGGGATGAAGATGAGAAAGGGTTTCCGAATAGGTGGCATTAGAAATGTGGTTTTAAAAGATGGAAAACTTCTAAGGAGAAGAAACTAAAAGCCTAAGCCCTCAGGGTGGGATCGACCTGGAGGAACTGGGTATCACGTGAGTTCAAAGATATAGACAAGGGTCAGGTCACAAAGAATCTTGGAAGGCCACATCGGGTGTGGCTTTTGCTCTAACTACAGTGGGAAGCCACTGGTTGGAACAGGTGTGGGAAGGTTAAGCAGAGATGTAACATGGCCAAAAAGCATACTGTGTGGCAATGTGATTGGAGCAGGCCATCAAGGAAAAGAGAAGTCACCCAGTAGCCTGGAGCCCTTCAGTGTGAAGTTGAGTCTCTCTTCCACATCTAAGAGTCTAGATATAAGTAACATTTACGTAGCTTCCAATTGACTTAGTCACAGCAGGAGACTCATTTTTATCTCACAAGTTACCAGAGCAACCAGAAAACCTACTAGGAATGGGCTTGTTTGCCAATTCCTGAGCAAAGAGGTATCCAATCAAAAACATCCATTTCTACCTCCATGTTAGCCTCCAGTGTAGGAGCTGATGGCTCTATTTTTTTTAAATTAATCCAAAATAAATACAAGAATGTAAAATGTTAATCAAAAGTAAACAAAACGATATAATAAAAGGAGCCAGGCACCACTAGTGACTTTTATTGTCTTTGCTGTGAGGCCAGCAAGGGAATTTTAGAAGAAATTTCCCCTTCAGCCTCCAGGAAATCATGACTTTGTTCAAGTACAGCAGCTTCCCTTCCCCGTGGCTCTGTGTGGTCCACTGTGACCAGGGGCTGGCTTGTTTTTATCTTGCTAGGTAAACATCAGAATATGTGGCCCCTTTCCTACCTCCCTGACTTCTCAGTAGAAAAGAACATTCACATGAACTCTCCATATTACAGGTCCCATGAAAGAGGTATAAGAGTCATAACTTGGGAACAAGGTTTAGCTTGGAAAACAGGTATTTATTTCATCCTGGCTGTCTCTAGTGTTTACCCTAACAAGGGGATCAAATTATTTATTTTAGCAGAATCTCCAACTGTCCAGGAGAACAAATTTCAGGATTGCCTGGAGTTGGGAATCATTGCGAAACAGTGGTGTGATCTGATTTTTGTGGATTTTTGATTATGGACCTTTGACTACACAGGGATATTAAATAATGCCCAATTTGAACATCTCTTAAAATGGTAGTGTCACTGAAGATAAAATGAATGCCAGTCAGAATTTTTTTCTTAAAAACATTCAGATCCTCCTGACGTGGGTGTTTCCAATACTCAGTAGTTGAAATCTGGCACACTGAATTAATTATCACCTGTGAACACACTCTCTAGCATTATCAAACTGCTTGTCCTTTGTCCCTCAGCACAATTCTAAAACCTACCATTTACTGTTTAGTGAGGCTTGCAAACAAGTTTAAATATTAAATTAAGTAAAAGACAGTTTTATTTTAAAAAATGATACAATTAATTCCAAAGTCAAAGATTACTGAAGTTGTAGACATCTTTAGTTCTCGACTCCCCATTGATGCAATTTAACTGTGTTTTCATTTATTCCTAAGAACCACACTATGGAAACATCTATTAAAATTTCTAAAACACAATCCTTTTTCACTAGGAACATTGATGCCATTAAAATTATGTTTCTTCTCTATGATGTTCATATTCAGAAAGAAGATTGTTTTTTCTTGACCTACCAAAACCTCATGTTAGGGCTTCTACCCAAAGTAATTATAGAGTCTTTTATGTCTCAAACATTTTATCACCTTTTTGTTCCATAGAACTGCGATATTTGGATCTATAAAATATTTATCAATATAATAACATGATGTTCTTATTGGCAATGATTAAAATTTGCTAATTTCTAGAGAAATAAACTCCATACACATGGCTCATAAGCAAGCTTCCTTATTGATTTGGACATTTCTGTTGGGATTGTAGTAACTGTAAATTTGATTTTGTGCTAAGTTGTCCCAAATTTTCTCCCTTTGTTGCCCTCCACCTGTTATCCCCCATTTCTTCTAGTAACCCCCCCCCACACTTATTTCATGTCCATGGCTCATGCATGTAAATTCTTTGGCTGCTCCATTTCCTACACTGTTCTTAACATCCCCCTGTCTATTCTCTACCTACCAACTTGTACTTCTTAATCCCTGCACTTTTTCCCACATTCTTCTCCTTTCGCCTCCCAGCTGATAACCCTCCAAATGATCTCCTTATCAATGATTCTGTTTCTGTTCTGCTTCTTTGCTTAGTTTGTTTTTTAGATTCAGTTGTTGATTGTTGTGAATTTACTGCCATTTTAATATTCACCTTCTTCTTTGTCTTAAATAAGTCCCTTTAACATTTCATATAGTAATGGCTTGATGATGCTGAACTACTTTACTTTTACCTTGTCTGGAAAGCACTTTAACTGCCCTTCAATTCCAAATGATGATTTTTCTTGATAGAGTAATCTTGGTCATAGGTCCTTGCTTTTCATCACTTTAAATACTTCTTGCCAGTCTCTTTTAGACTGCAAAGTTTCTTTTGAGAAATCAGCAGACAGTCTTACGGAAACTCTTTTGTAGGTAACTACCTGCTTTTCTCTTGCTGCTTTTAAGATTCTCTCTTCATCTTTAATCTTTGGCATTTTAATTATGATGTGTATTGGTGCGGTCCTCTTTGTATCCATCTTCTTCAGGACTCTGTACTTCCTGGACTTGTATATCTATTTCCTTCACCAAATTAGATAAGTTTTCTTTATTTTTTCAAACAAGATTTCAATTCCTTGCTCTTTCTCTTCTCCTTCTGGCACCCCAATGATTTGAATGTTGGTATGTTTGAAGTTGTCCCAGAGGTACCTTAGCCTATCTTCATTTTTGTGAATTCTTTTTCTTCTTGCTCTTCTTGAATATTTTTGATCTGATTCTCAGCTTCATCCACTCCACTGTTGATTCCCTGAAAATTTTTCTTTTTTTCACTTAGTGTAACCTGCATTTCTGTCTGGGTCTTTTTTATGTTTTGGAAGTAACCAATGAGTTTCTTGAACACCCTAATAACCAGTGTTTTGAACTCTTCATCTGATAGGTTGCTTAGCTCCATTTTGTTTAGTTCTTTTTTTTTTTTTTTGAGTTCTGTTCTTTCAATTGGGCCATATTTCTTTGTCTCCTCATTTTGGCAGCCTCCCTGTGTTTGTTTCTACATATTAGGTAGAGCTGTTTTGACTCCTTGTCTTAGTAGCATGTATTATTGTAGAAAAGTGCACCAGTAAGTTGGATGGGGTGGAGCCTTAGGTAATTGCCAGGGTAGGGCAACCCATGTGAACTAGGTTGATAGGGTCTCCAATATGGTTTCAGTGATTTGCTCTGTGTGGGGGGAGGGCTCAGAAAGGGGATAATGCCACTGCGTGGCCTCTGGATTTTTGTCCTTGAGGAAACTGTCTTCTTCCACTTGCCCGGATGCCAAATACTTCAATTTCTCCCAGTATGCCACTGGTGCCCTTCCAGCTGCTGCCCAGAGCTGAAGCCCAGAAGGAGTGAGTCTGCATTAAGTCTTAAGTCTGTTGCGGACCTGTTAAGAGGATACTCCTGAGAACCCCACAGTTTCTTACAGCATGCTGACCCCCACTGGTTTTTATAGCCAGAAGTTATGGAGACTTATCTTCCTGGCACTGGAACCCTGGGCTGGGTGATCTGGTGTGAGGATGCGCCTTGCTCCCAATTTTATCCACCATAGGTATGTGGCCACCTGTTCCATGTCTCTGTTCCTCCATACCTCTTGGCGCATCTCCACATATCTCTGCATCTCTGCCCTTCCTACCCCTCTGGATGAATGTGACTTCTTTAATTCCTTGGTTGTCAGGCTTCCATACAGCTTTATTTTCTGATGATCTGGGTGATATCTGTTTTGTAGCCTAGTTGTATTTTTGCTGTTGTTGTGCAATGGTGCAAGCCGTGTTTACCTATGACTCCATCTTGACCAGAAGTCCAATCCATTATATTCTTAACTAGAAAGCAAGCAATTGACTCCCAACCTGTTTTTTCCCCCACCACATGCCAAATTAGTTTTTAATTGTATGTGAGAAAAATTATTTAAAATAAAATACCTCTCCATTTCTGATAATTTCTCTATCTTTGGAAATGACTGTTCTGGTACTTATTTGTCCTTCAAGATATTGTTGACTGCTGAGCACACATCTGCATCTCATTGCTTCAACCAGAGTCTGAGCTCTAACAAGGCAGGAAACAGCTTTACTGCTCCTTGTCTTCCATGGTCATGACTGAGTGTCCCACAAAAAGTAATTGTCAAAATGCTAAACATGGAGAAGGCGAAGAATAAAGAGAAAGAATAGAAAATGTCATCATATACTCATCAAGGTCTGTGGAGAATTTGGTTAAGAGGTGATAACTCTGCATCTGTGTTTAATATACAATGTTTCATGCCATTAAAGGCTGATTTCAAATGCCAAACTATAATGAGACAATAGTCATTTTCAAGGATATAAGTTATTTTGCTTTGTTTCAAATATTTGAAACAAAAAGTTTCAACATCTTTTGAGCACTTATTCTATGCCAAGAGCTATTGTAAGTGATTTGCATTTATTGACTCATTTAATGGCTACATACTTTTAAGCCTTCATCCAAAGCCTCCATGTGATCTGCTGCAAAAGTGCCCAGAGTTTAACAAAGGCCCTTCTTTGTCCTTTTACATCTTTCCCCTCTGATGCTTCAAACTGCCCTCCATGTTTTTTCCTTACCTTACTACTTCCTGTACCATTTCTGACATGACGTTGCCAATTTTTATGTACCTTTGAATGAATTCTGTTGAAATATGGTGACTATATTGATTATTATGGAGTCATATTTGCAGTAACACTTTGATAATTATCAGTAGAATCCCCTCTATAAATGGCAATTAAGATGATATCCCATTGAAATGAATGCCAATATTTCTGGTATACTGGAATAAAAGTTCACAATAGAAGATGTGTTACAGTGAAAATTTGCTTTTGCATAGTCTGGCCCACACTATAGTCACTGAAACATACTGAATATGATACAGTGACCTAGATATAGTACAAGACTATGTAAATAATCCCCCAACTTCCTAAGGCAAACAAATACCTATTCAAAAATCATTGAGGTAGAAATGTTTATTACCTGCCAGGAAGGATCCTCTAAACACGTAGTTTACTACCTTGGGAAAACCTTTAAAAATTTTTTTTGAAGATTTATGATACTGTATAGCAATTACCTGTAGCAGAAAATATTATAATGGTATTTGTTCATGCTTACACATCTACATACATACATATTATATAGGTATGTTATATATATGTATAAACTTGCACATATACTATACTATATAGTGTATAAGTTTTCTGTTGTCACAATAACACTACATAGTAAGCCACATTCATACTCTGTGGATTCAAACATGTCTGCATGTTGATGGAGATTTGGCTGATCTAGACTGTAGTTGGCTACGTAGTTCTGGTCTCCACTGTCTTCCTGCGGGGCATTTCTGCTCCAGGTAACCCATTCTCCTCTTGGGGCCTGTGGCCTGGCGTATTCTTCTCGTAAGGGAGGCAGAGGAGAAAAAACAAGCAAACCCAACCACACAGCACGTTCCAAGACCATGCTTGTGTCATAACGCCACCACCCCCACTGGCCACAGCATAGCTCAGGAGCCGGGAGAGATAGGCATCCCGCAACAGGAGGCCACTGTATACACGGGGAAGAGTGTGGTTATAGAAATGGGGAGAGAATTGGAACTAACGATGCAATTTACTTATACGTATATGTTTATGTATATACATATCACCTCATTTCCTTCTGAAGACACTCTCTATACATTGTTTAAAGATGATTTGAAAGCCCACTCTTTTTTCTCAAGAAGTAGGTTACCTTGTAGATTGTAATATTAATAAAAGCCATTACGTTTTAGAACTTTTACATTACGTTTTAGAACTTTGCGTACCAACACTACGCAAAGGACTTTTCATTCACCTAATTTTTCCTAATCACCTAACATTGAGAATAATGTTAATTCTCATAACAGTGAAATGCAGGTTATGTTAATTAATCTTGTTTTAAACATCAGAAACTGAGGCGCAATCATGTAAACTAGCTAGTATGGGGAGAAGCCTAGATTCAAATTTAGGTTTTTTTTTTAAATTTTGGTACAATTTACTTTTATTATCTATGTAATCCCCCGAAGTAACAAAAATAGATGTATTTAAAGAGGAGAAATAGGTAGTTGACCAAATATAGTCAAGGTAAATTGTTTATATTTTTATTTTTTAAGGATTTTATTTATTGTTTTTAGAGAGAGGAGAAGAGAGAGACAACGCAAGGGTGAGAAACATCCATGTGCAAGAGAAACATTGATCGGTTGGCTCTCACACACCCCTAGACTGGGGACCTAGCCCATAACCCAAGCATGTGCCCCGACTGGGAATTGAACTGGTGATCTTTCAGTTTGCAACACCATGCCCAACCCATTGAGCCACACCAGTCAGGGCTCTTTTTAATTAAAATGGATAAAATGTGTTATAGTAATAGCAAATTCAAGGACTCAGGCATATTAAAAAGAATGAATGCCCTTTCATCTTTGCTATAGATGATTTTAATATTTCATCTATATTCATAATATAGTCATCTATATTCATCTAATATTCATAATATAGATCCCCAAAATCACTGTTTGCAGGAATCATAAGCATCAGAAAATCAAATTTAGTTCTATATGATTCCAAACTGCGTGCTATTGTTTCTATGCACATCACCTCTCATTATGCTTAAATCCCTGTGCAAAGCCCCAGCCACATTTTCCAACACCATTCATCAGGAATTTCTAAACAGGTCCCACATTACATTGTATCCTTTGTCTAAAAGATACTTCAAATCTTACCTCTTGATTTCCCAGTGGGAAAAATCTTTCTCACTTCTGACCTACCATGGTTGTGATCTGTTCCTGTCCTTAATACCTCTAATCATATTCTTATCTGGATTTAATGAACTCTGCCAGCCGACAAGCTCTTTGAGAAAAATAAATCAATTTTTATATTTATTCCTAGTGCCTACATTACAATCAGTAATTTTAAAACAAATGAGTTAATAGACATCAATCTTCTTCCAATTTGGACTAAATACTAAATAGTTGATGAAGAAGCTACTTGTACTCAAAAGGCAATTTTCTCTTTTGCACAAGATCATTTCCAAATGGGAAGACAATTGATTAAAAAACTCTTTTGAAGAGGAAACTTCTTGCATATAAAGTGTGGTTTATAATCAAGGAGATAAGAAAAAGGGAAACAACTCAAGGCAAAAGACAGGAATACAAAGAAGGATGAAGTCTGGGGAAAGAAAGTGAATAGAGAAGAGAGTGACACCTATAGAAAAAGAAGAAGGAAGGAGAGAAGGAAGGCAAAAAGTGAGCAAATAGGGAGTAGAAAATTAGAAGAGAGGGAACAGTCACACCAATATGGAACTAAGATGTTGAAAATAAGTCATTTAGAGCTGATCCAGAGAGAGCAAAAGAAAGCAATCTTATTGTTTAAGTGTTTGGTTATGTTTTCTAATGAATGCTAGAAATTTTACAGGGTTTATTAAGATCCTGATGGCAGTGAAGATTTGCCCAGATCCAAAATTTTTGCCTAAGTGTGAATAACTTGTTCAATACATTTTACTCTTCAAACACAATTTTTTCTTATCCAACTGAAAGAAGAAAGATACCATCTATCATTTTGCTGTTAAATAACATACAGTTTCTCATCTTTTCCAAGCTTCCTTGCTAGTGTTAGGTAGGATTCATGGTTTTTGAAAGATCACCAAACACTCCAGCACTGCAGTTGATCTGAAGTGTCTAGGGGCAGGATATGTCCAAGTGGGTCCATGAGAGGCCTCGTATAAAACTCAATGCATCCCGAGGATAGAGTATCTTCTCTGATCTCTGGTTGAAATTCCACACTCTCCAAGAGCAATAATCTCTTTCTTTCCTCACTGCTCTAATCTTCATATACTTGTGGGCAAGAACATTTCCCTGAGAATCTTCCAGGGTGTCCACAGTCTTCCTGAGTGTGATTATTGGGCATTAAGATGTCCAAGCCAAAAAGATATGATTTATTTAATCGGGGTACCCAGGCCCAAAGGCTTTCTTGTGAGTCTTGTTGAAATTTTAGTGAGGGCACTACTCTCCTACTATAGGTGCCAAATACAGAGATGGTATTTCAGGTAAGGCCTCATCAGGATCACAAGGAGTGAAAATGTTCCCTTTTGGAGTGCTTGAAATGGGAATTTTCCTCCTGCTGCTGAAAGCAAACCAACCTTTCCACTCAAATATCACATTGCAAACTCCTATGAAATTTGCCCTTTGTCATGTCCCTCTAAATTTTTTCTTGGCTTCGCTAATTTCCAGGTTCTGAACTCCCTTGGAAGATCTGTGTTTCTCATTAATTTCCACAGTTGCGTTTCCCTTTTTTCTAAGTGGAATCTTGGCATCCCGAGGTTGGTCTATATTTCTAACCTACAGTCTTTATGTGTGTTTCTCTGATCTCGGAGGACATTCTCCTTCGCTTCATTTCATCACCCTCAGGTAATGAACTTGGTCAAATGAGGCAGCATGAAGTTGGGCTCCATCAGCAGCATGCGTTAGTTCCTTACTCCCTGGCATGGCTTCCTGCCTTGATCACATCCTGAGTCATTTGTACATGAACCAGCCTCTCCCCTGAAAGGTTACATCAGTGGTAATACCATGAAGCACTCATGCTAATGGGCTCTGGTTTTGATGTACTAGAAACAATGTATTTATTGAACACTGCTCAGCTCAGCGATTTCATTCAGGTATCATAAGGTACAACATTCTCGCCAACAGAGTTGAAAAGCAGACACTGCATTCCTTTCACAGCTTCAGCCTGGAAGAGAAGAATTTTTCCATCCCCTTATAAACTTATGAAGCGTCCCACTCTGTGGGTCTACTATAACCTCTCTTAGGACACACTGGCTAAACGGAATTTCCTAAATAGTTCCACGAGCTGTTCAAGGATTGCATGCAAGAAGAGTTCCATGGGCTGGAACAGCTGGGGAAAAAATGTCACCCTCTTGGAGAATGTATACTCATATATACATATTAAGGTTTCTAAGAAAGTAGGAAATATTTAAAAAAACTGTTTTACTTTCTTTAAACCAAACACTTTCTAAACTTATTTGACAACAACTCATTTTAATTCAATATTTATCATAAACACACAGGCCAAACATTACTAGCAAATGAGTCTCTAAACTTTCCTGTCTACCTGTTCACCAATGAGGATTTTGGGTTTTCCCACTCAGTTTCTTCTACTTGTCTACTCTCTGCAGTTGCCCAATACACTCTTTTGGGCTTCTGCTATGTAGAAGCAAAAGGAAAGGTGGAAGAACAGAAGGATAAGAAGCTCAAAGAATAGAGCTTTATGGAAGGTTATATTTTCCAAAGAAGGCTGCACTAATATAAATCCACATGTTGTTCTTACACTGTGACTTTCAATAACGGATGGGATCTATGTTCCCTTCCTTTGAATCTGTGACTTTATTACTGTTGTGCCTGATAAAGTATTGCTGAGGTGATATGATATGTCATCTGAAGTTAGGTCATCAAAAGCAATGTAGTTTCACCCTGGCTCTCTCTCAGCACGCTCGCCAGCACGAGGAAGCCCAGGCCCGAGGGAAAGGCAACATGTAGGTTTTCTGGCCAGCAGCATTAGCTAGGGGCTCAGCTGAGAGCTAGTATCAACTGCCAGGCATATAATGAGAAAGTCTTTGGACAATTCCAGACCCACTCTTGAGATTCCCTGAGTGCAGCGGAGATGAGCTATTCCCACCAAGCCCTGCCTCAATTGTAGAATCAGGAGCAAAATAAGTGTGCATTGTTTTAAATAACCAAGTTTTAGGGTAATTGTTATGCAGCCTTAGCAACTGGAACAAGCTGGGGGAGCCCTGTAGTAGGGAAGATGGGTCAACATGATTTAGCTTAGTTTTAGGGACACATTATGATCAAGACAATTACCAGCAATAACACAGGACTGCCAGCAAGAGAGCAGTTCTCTTCCAGAGCTTGGGGCACCCACAAATATTCCTGGAATTCTCAGTTCCCTTTCCCTTATCAAGAAAAACCACAAAAGCACTTATCACAGTTCCTCTGGGGACAGTGTTTATTGAGTAGTTTCACTAATTCCAGAGGGGCTATAGGCTGAACCTTCCAGTTTTCTGTCCTCTTTAGAACTGGCTATCATTTTGAGACAAGCCTTTCTCCTGCCCAGGGGTTTTCTATCTATACCCTTCAGAACTTTCACCATTATATGATTTATTTCATTGATTTGATTATTTATTGAATGGAATTTTCTTGCTGGCTTTATCCACCACTGTATTTTTAAAACAGTGCCTACTTAGAGTAGGCATGTTAAATGAATATATGATAAAGAAGGGCATCTGGAAGGTCTCTGTCCTGAAAGCTGGGTAACTGGCTTCTGGGACTGCTCTGCAGCTATAAGGGTGCAGAGGCGAGGCCACCATGCTCTGCGCCTCATCCACAGTGAAGGTGGCGCCCAGATGGCCCCACAAAGCCCCTCTGCCACATTTCCCCAAGGCTCAAGTTCTGGAGGACCTCACATGGCCCAAGGTTCAACTTTAGCAAATCCTTATACTATTTAAGCTGATTTTTCACCACAGAAACTGCATTCAATCATTTTAAAATCTAGGTTATAGTTTCATCTGATAAAGCCATTTGTTTTTGGAACATTTGGTCCTTGCAGACACACCTTCATTCTCGGTCTAGTCTATCTGTTCCAGACATTGTCCAAACAGACAAACTGGAGCTAATATGACTAGACTCTATTTATGATACTTTTTAACTCCTCTTCTCTCCCAAGAAAAGGCTTAAAGGCACAACCATATAATTTATTGTTCAAAACATGATGATTTTGAGAATAAAATGGGGTTCTGTTAATAATTACATCAGGAAAGTATGTCAAAATCGGGATTGTCCCAGACAAACCTGGATGTTTGATTATTTTTATTCTCTCAAGCCTAGATACTGTCACATAAATATATATATGTGTGTGCGTGTGTGTATGTTTAAGTATATATGCGTGTGTGTGTGTATATAAGGGTGTGTGTGTGTTTAACTCACATACACTCATGTTAGTTAAAATTTCAGCATTGGTGAAATGAAGAGCCACCAGTATTCTGATTTCTAAAATGCACTTTATCAGTAACAAGTTGATACCGTCATCACTTCATCTTGTTTTCTTAAAATTTTTTTACTTACTAATTTTAGAGAGAGAGAGAGAGAAAGAAAGAAAGAGACAGAGTGGGGGAAGAGACAGAGGCAGAAATTGATTTGTTGTCCCACTTATTTATGCATTCACTGGTTGCTTCTTGTGTGTGCCCTCACAGGGGATCGAACCTGCAACCTTGGTGTATTGAGATGATGCTCCAACCAACTAAACTACCTCGCCAGGGCTTATTTGTTTTCTTTATTTTCACAGTGCCTTTTTCATTCAAGTAATAATAGTCAGGGGCTAGGCAGAAAACAGAATTGCCCTGAAAAATGTTTAACTGACAATAAACCTAATATGAGGCTATCCACAGAGATGTGGTAGAATTTTTTTACCTTCTTTTATATCTATATTGGATATCTATGCCTATCTTGCTTTATATATATTCTCTTTACATATTCACTTTAGTATATATGAGCACACACCTATATACACACACATGTATAACAGACTTCAGTTTTTAGAACTTTAGATTTACAGAAAAATTGAACTGAAAAGAGAGTTCCCACATACCTCCCTACCCCGCATAGTTTTCTCTGTTATTAATATCTTGCATTAATGTGGTTCATTTGTTACAACTGATATATATTTATAATCATTATTAGCTAAAATTCATAGTTAAAATTAGGATTCAGCTTTGGTGTTATACATCCTGTGGGTTTTGACAAATGCTAATGACATGTATCTGCCACTGCAATGTCATACGGAACAGTTTCACTGCTCTAAAAATCCCCAGCAGTCCACCTACTCATCCCTCCCTCCGCCTTCCTCTGGCAATCATGGATCTTTTTCCTGTCGGTATAGTTTAGCCTTTTCCAGATTGTTACATAATTGGAATCATAGCAAATGTAGTCTTTTCAGATTGGCTTCTTTCACTAAGCAAATATATATTTGTTTCCTCGATGTCCTTCCATAACTTGATAGCTCATTTCTTTGCATCACTGAATAATATTCCATTGTCTGGATGTACCAGTTTGTTTATCCATCACCCATCAAATGACATCTTGGTTACTCCCAGTTTGGGGGAATTATGAATAAAGCCGCTATAAACATTGGTACACAGATTTTGTGGGCGTAAGTTTATAACTATTTTGAGTAAATACCTAGGAGCACAATTGCTGAGTCATATGGTAAGATTGCATTTAGCTCTGTGGGACATTGCCTGAATGTCCTCCAAAGTTGCTCCTCCACTTTGTAGTCCCGTTCATAATAAATGAGGGTTCCTCTTCTTCCTTGAGATGTGGGTATTTTAATGGAAGCCAAAAAATGTGTTGAGGAACTCTGAGACTAGCGACAGCGAGAAACTGCTCCCACTCATAGACCTGAAAGGTGAAAGGAAGAAAATTGGAGTTGGCAGACCCCAAGAACTGGAACCACAAATGAGCCATATCATGGAGGCCTGGGGCCACCACTGGGGAAGAGATGCCAAGGCGAGGTGGAGGTGGGGGAATAAGTATCCTGATCTCTTCCTCTTCCCACCCACTGTACTCCAGCTGGTGCCTCCCATTAGTTGAGCCAGGTAGAAGATAAAGAACAAGAGAATACACATGATGTGTCTGTAAGGGTCAGCTTCCAGGGACATGGAGCAGGGCAGAGAAATGGCTAATGGGTCTGCAGGGAAGCAAGGTGCACACAAGCATTACAAACTTATGGCTGAAATAGTATGATAAACAATAATGTGTGTACTTGCAAGAGCACTGTTGTTTGGGGGACAGTTTTTAAACAGTGCATCCCTATTTCTCTGTAAAGTGAGTTATTGAGTCACTTCTAAAACGTTCTGAAATGTAAAATCTTGAGCTGAAGCCATCAGTGGAGTGGCGGCCAGTACATCTCCTCAGGACTTCCTGTCCTGCCTGCTCACCTGGTGGGCATCGCTCTAACGCTGCTGGTGGTTCGGTCTTCATTCTTCTTCAGATCTTTAGGGATGAGGAAGGCTTGTCTTGTCTATCAGTTATAGTGCTTAATAATACTGCCTTTGCAGGATTATTTCCAGGTGCAATTCCGTTAAAACCCGATGTCTATTTTTTTAATCTAAACAATAGTATTATGGCCAACAGCACTGTTGGCTATTTCTTGTCAGCTTCTCTTCCTCAAACTCCCTTTTGTTCAACCAGGTAAAAAAACTTTCTCATAAATGAACAAAAAACAAAAACAAAACCAACATTCATTGCTTTTACCTTTTCATCTTTGATATGCAGGGTCCTCCAGAGCACGGGCATGGGGAGTGGGGAACGAGGTGGGATGCACCCCTTGTTCAGAGTTTCTCAACCTTAGCGCTATTGACATTTTGAGCTGAATTTGGTGTCAAGAGTTGTCCTTTGCATTGTAGAATGTTTAGCAGCATCCTGGCCTCTACACACTAGACACTGACAACATTCTCCCTAGTTATGACAAAGATGTCCTCAGACATTCACAAGTGTCTCACACTGGGCAAATCTCCCCCAGTTGAAAGTACTGTCTTAGTCTAAGGGAGGCACTGGCTTCTGCCTGTCTTGTTGTCATAATAACTGAACACTAACCATACTTGACACAAACATGGTTCTTTTCTTTGTGACCAAAAGGTTTCGCAAACTAGATCCCAACTTGTTATAAAATGCTGCCTTCCAGAAAACTCTCCTTTGGGGACGGATGCCTTTTCTGACCCAAACCATCTTCCCTACCTCACTCCCCTTTTACCTACAGTCAGAGGATTCCTGGTTTGATCCTAGTTCTCCTTAGCAGATCTCAGCATCCCTGTGGCCAGATGGGTTGGGGCATTCATTGATAATAGAATTTGAAAGGGTAGATAGAATAAAAGACTCAGAGTTCTGGGATTTCTGTGTTGCACACAACCAGCAAAAAAAAAAGTGGACAGTATTTGTGCTTTCATCCAATCAAAAACCATCAAATACTGACCCCTCATAATTTACCATGTTTACCTAATGGTTCTCATTTATTCAGCATTCTTGTTTATATCTAGAATATGGCAGCTTTTCCCTTTTGTCTTTATCTTCCTTCAAGGGTTTGAGGGGGAAAAAATCCTCAAACTGCTCAACCTCCTTTACACTGGAGGCAGTTTTATATATTTATTTATTTTTATATCCTGCCTCATTCCAAACAAGTTTGGAAGAGAATGATGACATTGGATGACACGGGTCAATGAGAGAAACTGAAGATGACATTCCCCAATTCAACACTATTTTCTGAAACAATGTCAAGCCCTTACAAGGATGGGAAAATAACAAAGTCACATACCGTGAAAGTCAAGGATTCTCTCTTAGGGAATAAGTGTCCTTGAGCTACTGTCCTCCCAGGACATTTGTGAGCTTAGCAGTTTGGAATGTCAACAAGAAGAGTGGTTGGGGGCAGAGGCCTGCAAGAGGCTTCATGGCCCCCTCATTGATCAATGAGAGGAAAGGAGTCAAAGCTAGAAGCTGGAAAGGGTGTACTGACTAACCACTTTGAATCAACATTCAAGAAAGATTTATCTTCCCCAGATACGAGACAAATTTCAACCAAGAATCCTAAGCAAGCACATCTCCTGAATGCAATACTCTATAGTGAGTGGGGCTGACGATCTGTTCAATAAATTGTGAGACCCTGCATAGTTTGTCTTTTAATATCCCTCACTAATCAATCGTGCAAATGTTCAGTCTAGCTAGGGAGCTGCAATTGGTCATTTTACTTACAATAGTCTTCATGATCGGATCTGAGCCCAAATTTTTCTATGCTGACTCATAGTTTACCAAAAAGAAAAAGAAAGAAAGGAGTGAAGGAACAGTATGTAATGGGTCCAGTTCGGGTTACTTAGTCGCCATGGCCTTTCCAAAGAGGAAGTGTAATTTTAGAAGCCAGCTTTTGGGTGGAAGTTCAATCCTCAGGGAAGGTTTTGAGCTCATTAGACCATAGATGTCATCAGCAACCCTTGCCGTAATGTGCCCAACATACACTCAGTTATTAACATGCTTCAGAAGGGTTTAAAAGAGTAGACTTATGAAACCACAGACACCTACTCTGCAGAATTAGCAGTCACTCCAGCTGGGACAGCAGAGGCCGTGGGGCAGCCTGTGATGCTATTACCTAAGCACCTCGGCCAGAAACAGTGCTGGAAATATAGGCACAACCTTGATAGAATGAAGACATGAAGAATGAGCAAGTCACTTTGGACTGTTTAGAGCAGCACTATGCAATAGAAATCCAACCCATGCAATACTCATATGTGTGATATCAAATTTTCTAGAGGCCATATTAAAATAGTAAAAAGAACCTGGGAAACTAAAATGTAGTAAAATATTTCACTTAACCCAAATCTCCAAAATATTATCATTTCAACATGTAATCAATATAGAAATAATTAAAAAGGTAGTTTGCATTCTTTTATCCATATTAAGTCTTAGAAATCTGATGTATACTTTACAACACATGCCACTTACAACACAGGTGGCTACTGGCATACTGGTCAATGCCAACCTAAAGAAACCACATACAAGTTCTAAACTCTCCATACCTTAGCACATCAGGATGTTTCACAGTATATTGATGGAATGATACCATCAACATGACTTGGAAACAAGGTACAGTTACATATAACAACAGCAGGAGAGTTGGATCCTATCTGTGGCTAGCTAGATAAGTGATCTTGGACAAGTCACTGATTCCTCTTTCCTCATCTGTCTACTGAGGCAGCAGTGCTAGCTGATCTCCCAAACACACTTAAACTCAAATTTCCAAGGTCTCTGGGATTGTGATAGATATTGGTGGTGGTTTTAAAGATATGTTCACAATATGTTGGCAGTATAGTGGTGAGCATAGCTGCATTCCAAAGATATGTTCATAATTTTTTTGTTCCTTGTCCTCACAAAGGTCAAGCCTAATTCTCTGGCTGTTTATTATGAGTTGGACTTAGTAACATACTTCTAATGAATAGACTACAGCAGAAGTTATAGGGTATCACTTCTGATATTAGGTTATTAAAAGATTGTAGCTTTTGTGTTGAATTGTAATAAGTAATATTAATTGAGCACTTTTGTGAGCTAAGCACCATTCTAAGCAATTTTTATATCTTAACTCATTCAATTCTTACAATGACTTATGAAGTAGGCATTACCTCCATTTCACAGATAAGAAAACGTAAGCACAGAGATGTTAAGTAATTTACCCAGAATTATAGACTGTAAAATAGAAAACTATGATTTAAACATTGATGGTTTCTACCTCCATATTATAATGCCTCACCCACAAAATTAGGTAGATGCACTCCCCAAGGCCTAGTTGACAGAAGAAATACACACACAGTGAACAACCTTGAGATAATGACTTCCCCTGGGAAGTATGTGGGTACCAGGGCTAAACCATATACAGTTAGGTTATTTACATGTAGGGATCCTGGAAGAAGCCACGGTCACACTCATGGGATACTCTGAGGTGGGAAGACTAAGACATTGGCTCAAATTTTCTTAAAATTAAGACTCTCTAATATTATAAGTGATGATGTAGCAATTAAGAAAAGCCAATGTCATCTGACTTTGAAGGACTTGCTATTTTGGGGAACCCATTTTTCAGGTAGTAACAATGGGGAGTTGAGATGTTTTAACAACCTGACATAATGAGTAGAGCTTTTTAAAATAGAAATAAAAGACTGATGTTAAACCACAGCAAATGACCCTGAAGTTCAAGGTTATTGAGGACTTCCTATCAGAGAAGGCTGTGATATTTGAGTCTGTGCAGTTTCCTTCTCCAGCACTTACCCTCCAAGGTTTTTAAACTACCAATATTAAAAGAGGGGAAAGGTAAATTCCATCAGACCTTGGGGTCATAGCTGATTTGTAGCCCATTAACTGTCATGTACAACCACATACACTCAATTAGATGATTGCCATATCTACACTCTAAATTTGTCAACTGTACAACAAGAATTTATAGCTATATCTGTACTTTATGGATGTTATTAATAACTATTACCTGTGACTGACCTAAGTCAATTTCATTTTTTAAAATTACTGGTTCCTTTTTTTTATTAATATAGGTTGATTTCAATCATTAGAGGTAAGTGAAGCCATCTCCTCCTAACCTCCCTACCAAGTACTATGTAAAAATAAAAGCAATTCTCAGAGAGAAATTTGCTCCAAGTACAAGTATTTATTTATAAGCAGGTAACAAGGGCTAGGAATTCTGGACTTAATTCTTTGTTATAGATGCTTCTACAGAGCCTTGTCCAGAAGTTTCAATGTAACAGATGAACTTCAGTCACAGAATTTAGCCCCATTCAGGACAAAATCCTTCTATAAACAGTTAAGACTTGGGAACATATCACATTTCTAAACTGAAGATGCTATTCAGAAGTTTGCAGACTCCTGGACTCACCTACCCTGTTCATGAAGTGAGGGGAGTGCATAGCACCTCCTCACAACCCACATGGCTAAAACAATGGCAGTTCCACCAATGAAAAACTACTTCTGATAACATGCTAATTTTCCAGGCTTCTGATGTTCACCAAAAACAAAGAGAGTTCCAGGGCTTATAGTGGAACTTTTGAAGGCAGTAGTGTGCAAGTAAACTGCATCTCAAAATCGTAGTATTTGCTGACTTCCACTGAATAAATACTACCACTGTACTGACTTCAAGCTGTTAGCATGAAGTTCCTGAATTAGAATTAGAAAGTTATGTATACAACTGCCTCTCATGAGCCAGTTCAAGACAATACCAGGACACCACTGAGTGTGGTCTTATAATTTGGGATTTTCAAAATGGTGACTACTTGAAGAAGCACCCAATGTTAACAAACAGCTTTGTGTTAGCAAAATCATGTTGTATAAAATTTGCTCCAAAACTTAGCTTAAAACAAACCACATTTATCATCTGAGTTTCTGTGACTCAGAAATCTTAGTATGACTCATCTGGGATTCCTTTGTTTCAAGGTCTCTTAAAAGGCTATGACAAAGGTATAGGCTTCACTCATGATCTCACTGGACGGATTGACTGGGGAAGGACCCATTTCTAAGCTCAATCTTGAGAGTACAGGCCTCAATTTCTGCTGGTAGTCACATAGGGGTTGCTCACAGTTCCTTGCCATGTGTGTCTCTCCTGTTTCATCAGCACAGTCAGCATGGGAAAAAAGTCATTGGGGGCGGGCGGAGGAAGTCATAGTGTTTCATAATCTAATCTCAAAAGTCATATCTCATCACTTTTGCCATATTCCATTTGTTGGAAGTCACTTGGTTCAGCCCATATTTAAAGGGAGGATTTTACATAGGCTATATAAATCATTGGGAACTATTTTAGAAACTACATACCACAAGCTTCTAGAGCAGCAATTTTCAACTCTTTTCATCTCATGGAACACATAAACTAATTACTAAAATTCTTCAGCATACCAAAAAATATATCTTTTGCCAATCTGACCAAAAAACATAGGTATAATTTCAATTCATTCACACTGGATGGCTGTTGTTATGTTGGCTATTGTCATTTTTTTAACTTAATAATCTAAGGGAAAAGAGGCCAGTGCCCTGACTAAATAGTCAGCTATCTCATGTTTTAAAAATTCTTGTGGCACACCAGTTGAAAATCACTGTCCTAGAGTATAGATAAAAATTAACCCCTAAATATATTTCACATTGTCCATGCTACAAATATGTCAAATTAGATTATAAGTGATATAAGCTAAGGCAATGCAAGTTGAATAATAACCCAGTAATAGATAACTTTTCCTCCTCCTCCTTGTCTCTATGGTATGGGAGCATTAGACAGGCACAGTTAGATATTACAACCTTGTAGCACAAGAGCTCCAATTTGGACAATAAAATGTTGAAAACACTTGCAGTTCTTTAAGCATGCTCACCCTCTTCTCTTTACCACAGATCCCACCATTCTCTATTGCCTTACATATACCAGATTCGCATTGTTATATTGCCAATCTGGTCCCTACAAAATTTGCATCAGAGACCTCTTCACACTGATTATTGCAATCTGCAAGTAAACCTCAGTTGAACACTATTTTTAATTTCTTCCCTCCCACTAAGCCTATTTGTCTTTTAACTAATACTTCTCTAGTGCTTTTTGTGTTTAACAAAGAGTATTAAGCCAGACCCAAGACATAGAGCTGGATAAAATATAGCCCCTTGGTCTGACCAAAATAGCTATGTCTCATTTTATTTTCGAATTTCAATCCGACGGTCAGTATGACAGTAGAAGCAACAGCAAAGGGCTAGGAAAATTCAGAAAGCAAAGCCTTATTCATCTTTGAGCAAAAGAGCCCCTTCACACCTCGTTGAAGTTATGTAAGGTAGCCCATGAAGATCCACAAAGTATAGCCAGGAATCGTAGGCTAGGACAATGGTTCTCAAAGTGTGGTTCCCAAACAAGCAGCTTAGCACACTTGGGAACCTGTTAGAAATGCAAACTTTCTGGCTGAATCAGACCTGGATCAGTACTCTGGGGGTGGGGTCCAGCGGTATGTTTTATCAAGTATGCCAAGTGGTTCTGATGATTCCTCTAGTTTGAGAACCACTGTATTAGAGTATGTTACAGCTGAAAGTTATCTTAGGGATCACATGCTTAAATCCCTCATTATACAATGAGGAAACTGTAGTGCCAAAAAGTGACATGACCAGTTAATGTCACCTAGCTAATGAGTAGCGATCTACCTTAAGCACAGGCATTTGAGTCCTGAAACTTCAAGCAGGCCACAGGCTGGGCTCCCTGTGAGCCCTGGGTTCCCGCCTAAACCCAGTCCTTGGCTCCAAGTGTACCAAGCACCTCTGTCCAGTCATGCACAGCACGTCCTGCCAGGTCCACAGGTGTGGTCCATGTACTCAGAGGTGCTGGCCTTCCTGCTGTTTAATGCCACATACCTGCCCCATTACCTGCAAAGGTGAGCTCAGACAGAGGCTGTGATCTCACACCTTTCTGGATATCTGCCAATGATGAGGGGGCTGGTACTGGGCTGCCAGGGCTTCCACCTTATTTACACAATTAACATTTGGACAATAAACCTTAACCTCCTCAACATACCGCACCCTGGAACATAGGATCATAGCAAAGGGCTCAGAATTCCTGGTGTATTTCAGGTATAACCTTCTGAATCACCCTATGTAGTAACCAGACTTTTCAAAGGCACATTATGTGAGTCAGTGAACAGGCTGTAAATAAAATAACAAGAAGAAGTATTTATCAGAGCAAAAGATCCCTTATAAAGTAAGAAAATAGACGGAGGATTTTAGCCTCTTCCTTCCAGATACATGGGGGCTGGGGAGAGAGAGATGAGAAGGAAACCCTTCTAGAATTTTTCCAAGGTCACTATTTCAATGAATGGGACTAGAAAACAATATAACTATAAAGCACATGTCCTTATCTGAGTTATTGGATACTTTTAAAGTTTTATTTGAATCTTCATGTCAACTTCCAAATATATTTAGAAAGACTTGATCATGAGGGATGGAGGTAGGTAGTTAATGGGTTATTCTGAGTCTAGAGCTATATGTTACTTATAAGCAAGTGAAGAATTTAGGTGACATTATGTTGGAATGACAACTGAATTCGTAAGTTCCAACTGCAATGTGAAGTTCTGTTTTGAACACTGCTCCTCAACAACGGCCAGGTGAGAGCTCAGGTTTCTGACCTTCTCAAAAGCATTTTAAAAATGCAAATGTCCCTCCTCTGGCCATAGAGTCAACCTTTTAGGGCTGGGTGTTGGGGGAGGTGTCCATTTTTCAGGTTATTCCAATATACAATGCCATCTAGCTTCAGCCCACCCCCCCGTAACTCCCCTCCAACTCCAACAAGAGTAAAAAAAGTGAGTGTATAATTTATAAATATTCTAAAAATCCACAAGACTAGATTGTGTTCCTGAAAGAGAGATGCCAAATTTTAATCATCTCTGAATTCTTACACCCTAAAGCAAAGGCCTATAACTAGCAGCCTCCTGCTACATGTAGCTTACAGATATGTGTTATACCTAGTGCTTTATACACAGTGTTTAACTCATTTTCAAAAAAATTTTTGAATAAGTTACTGCAGCAGATTAGGCCCATATTCTCTTCTAGAAGAGAGCCTTGTCACTGCTCCATCAAGTGGCAGAGCCTTAAGTCTGGTGGGCTTGTGACTGCTTTAACAAACACAATATGGCTGACATGACACTGAATGACTTCTAAGACTGGATCATAAATGGCCATGTGGTTTTCTTCTTTTCTGAGGAAACCTTGGTGCTTGCGGCTCTGAGCTGCCGTAGAAGTTCCACTCTCCTGAGGCTACCATGATGTGAGGAAGTCAGGGCTCAGGGGGACGCCACCTGGAGCTGCTACAACTGGCAGTCCTGGTCCTTGAGTCTCCCAGCCTGAGCACTAGACATATCAGTAAGTGAGCTTTTACATGAATCCAGCCCTCAGCCTTTGAGTCTTCCCAGCTGAGGCTTCAGACGTGGGAGAGCAGACATCAGACATCCCCATTTGGCCTGTGATTTCCAACCCAAAGGAATTCATGAGAATGAAAACATAGTTGTTTTCAAGTGGATAAGTTTAAAGTTAACTCGTTGTGCAGAAATTATAACCAGTTCTCACACCCAGAACAGTTTTGTAAAGAGATTTCCCATAAAATTTCAGAGTTCCTTGAAAAATTGGAGGATATGGCAGATGGAGCCCATGTGTCCCCAAAGCAATAAGTTAGGTAGCAGCCCCAGCAGCTGGTAGATGGGAACCGTACTCAATGGACATGTACTCTCTAGTTTTGCTCAGTTGCCATCCCTGACACAATCAAACAAGGTCTGATGGCATAAATTGTTACACTCAGCCTGTTGTTTTTCTTACACAACAGAACTTTGCACTTCAAAGTGGGTAGATAGAAGACAGAGGAAGCCCTGAATCTTTGATATCAGCACCTTCTTGTCTGGCTCCTCAATGTGTTCTGAGTTTGCAACCCCTGCCCTGGACATAGTAAGCACATAATAAATATTTGTTGAATTTCAAAATCATTCATCCTTCTTCTTGCTAATTTTATATTTATCCGTGGTTGCTGCTGATAAAAATTTCTTTTCCCATAGGTTTAATGGCACTTACGACATCTTTTACTCCTCCTCCCTCCCTCCCTCCCTTCCCTCCACACTTTCACAACTGCATCCCGTTTTGTATATCATATCATTCTACGCTGGTTGGCCATTAATTTCCTGCCCAGAATATAGGATAAAATGATTGTGTTCAAGCTGGAAAAGTCTTGATTCTTAGCAGAAATTTATTTTTTCCAAGAAGCACCTGCCACAGAAGTATTTAGAAAGTTCTTTAAAATATAGACACCAAGGCCCCTCCCAGATCCAGCAACTTGGATGGATGGTTCCAGTGTAAAAGTCTGGACCTCAGCAAGTGCTTTACATGATTTTGGCGCACACTGGCTTTAAAAAGTCAGTCCAGCCTTTTTCAAGTGGCAAACTAAGGAAGACAGCTTCTGGCCATCAAACCCTGGGACTGCAAAGACAGGTCTGGGGCTGTCACTGCCTGAGGGTCTGACAGCATGTGGAGGGTGCACTGGGGACCACAGGGAAATGAGGCAGCAGGACAATGAGAAGTCAGGGCTGCGACCTCCAGGTTCACAGAAACTAGGATAAGCTGAGCAAGGCAGGCTTGAGCAGGGCTCCTTGTCATGGGGGTCTATGAACCTGGACAGGGAGAAAATTCAATTTCATTTGTACTAATCTCTGAATGAAATGTAGCATTTCATTTG
This sequence comes from Pteronotus mesoamericanus, assembly GCF_021234165.1. Classification (NCBI taxonomy): domain Eukaryota; kingdom Metazoa; phylum Chordata; class Mammalia; order Chiroptera; family Mormoopidae; genus Pteronotus; species Pteronotus mesoamericanus. Next base: position 25,761,132 of record NW_026555105.1, on the reverse strand, counting down.
ATTCTGAATGTAGGCAACAAACCACAGTAGCACAAGCAGGAGCCATGACTTTGTTTTAGAGAAATCACAGGTATTTTTATATCACAGAGATATCTTACAATGCCATTTTCACTCATCACATCTTCAAAATTAGGATAGTTCCTAGGTCCCCTGCTAGATTTTGTTGTTTACTAGCCTATTAGAAATACATCTATTACTATATCAAATTAAATTTTCTGGTATGTTGATATATAATTGGGTTTTGTTTTATAATTCCAAATGCTATATTTGATGGATTTAAGACATTTCTCAGGAAAGAGTCCACAGACTTCACCAGAGTATCAAAGATCCATGTACCAGAGCCCTGGATTAGAGAACAGATAAACTATGGAGAAGTCAGTCTGGTCTTTACAAGTCTACTAGAAAGATCCAGGCTATCACCTCCCACCTGTGCCCTTCCCTAGGAGAAAGCCAGCCCGTTCCTCCTGGGCACCTGCTGGCACAAACGGCAGCTTCTACACTGTGTCCACTGCTGTGCCAGGCAGAAGCCACAGTGCCAGGTGTGACTTGGAACATGTGAGGCTGAGGGACCCTCTTCTTCTGGAGACTGGGAACTGGGATGGCTGCCTAGCCTTGCATCTGCATGACACCCGGCATGTGACTTGCTTTTGAGGTCACTTAGCCAGCTGTCCTGTTTAGGCAGCATTGGAAGAGCCACTTTTCCAAGGCTGGAATGAGACAGACACACTTGCTAACAAGCAGAAGATGTGTTCCTTCACCCAGGATCTGAGAATGACATACAAATGTCACATTAAAAACAGCGACCCTGCCCTGGCTGGTGCAGCTCAGGGGATTGAGTGCTGGCCTGCGAACCAAAGGGTTGCCGTTCGATTCCCAGTCAGGGCATATGCCAGGGTTGTGGGCTAGGTCCCCAGCTAGGGGCACACAAGAGGCAACCACACATTGGTGTTTCTCTCCCTCTCTTTCCCTCTCCCTTCCCCCTGTCTAAAAATAAATTTAAAAAACAAACAAACGAACAAAAACAGCGATCCTTTGTTACAAGCTGATGGGCCAGTACTGAATGAAGCCACTTATTTATCTTCACAAAAAAACCCTGCAAAGCCAGGGTTTCTCCAATGTCCATGTCAATATCTCCATTTTCCAGATGAAGAGAAAGAGGCTCTTCAAGATCATCCTGTATAACATTAATATCTATTATTATTAATACCATTAATTATTAATAATTAATCATGGGTTATAAGAAATAATTTAGATTCTGATTATAACATCAACACTACTTTATATTAATTATAACTAATTACTAATTATAAATATTAATAACTAATAGTATTTTATTAATATATCATTGAGATATAGAACTGAATAAGTTTAAGGTGAATAGCATAATGCTGACATATATATTATGAAATGATTACCACAATAATTTAGTTAATATTTATCACCTCATATAGATAGAAAAAATAAGAAAAATTTTTTCCTTGTGATAAGAACTTTTAGGATTTACTCTCTTAGCAACTTTCAAGTATAATGTACAGCAGTGTTAACTAAAGTCATCATATTATACATTATGTCCCCATTACTTATTTTTCTTATACTAGAAGTTTGTACCTTTATCCAATTCCCCCACACCCACCTCTGGTAACCACAAATCTGATCTCTTTTTCTCCATTTGATTTCTCTTTTTTTAAAAATTCCACATATAAGTGAAATCATACAGTATTTTTTCTCTGTGTGACTTATTTCATTTACCTTTCAAGGTCCATCCATGTTGTTGCCAGGCAGGATTAATAATAATATTGCACCTTGCCATGTACCCAACCATGGACTGTACATTGTATTTTATTTTGTCATATAATCTTTGCACAACCCTTAAGATGGATACTATTATTATTGCTACTTTGTAAATGAAGAAATCAGGGGCTAAAGAACTTACCTAACATCCCACAGCAAGCAATTAGTTGTTATTTCCTCAGAGGACTGGAATTTGAATCCAGGCTTCTATAAAAGAAACTCCACATTCTCTCCCTTTATATCAAGGGCTTCTGGTCCTCATTCTATCACTTTTGTTAATGGTCCTCCAACCCTACATATTGTAGGCTAGTTGGTATTATGGAACCTTCCAGGAAAAGGGAGGGGTGGGTGATTTCAACATTTCAGAAGTACACAGCCATTGGGACCGTTTCTTCAAGCCAGAATCTTGCAGATCTCCTCCCAGTATCCTCCATGTCTTCTGCAACTTGAGTCAGCAACTGAGTAAAAGCCACAAAGACGGTCTCAGGAGGTGTGGTGTGACCAGGAATAAACACAGGCAGGAACATTTGAACCAAAGCGCACTGAAACTTGACAACCAGGACACGCCAGGACACGCCAACTCGTGGCTCATAAAGGTTGCAACTTTTATTGTGAATGTTGGTTAAAACAATAATAATAATAATACCAGCTTCTGAAACTATTGGGGCTGTCTGATACTTGGGGGTACAGCACTTTGCAAACTCTCCTGTTGGGAAAGGTCTGTGAAACCACAGGCTATAGAACACTTTCTTGCCTTTGAAGGGAGGACATGCAGGGTAGGATTAAGGGATGGAATTTCCCTGGCTCATTCCATGACGCCAAGACCAAGGTTAGAAATGAACTGAACCACCTTGTAAAAAGCATTATATATAAAGTCATCTGTTTACCTCAGCTGCTGCTGTCATAAGCCCCGTGTTCCTATCAAGGGTTTAAAGCAAACACTGTAAGCAGCTAAAAGAACAACATCATTTCTGATTCTCTCCTAAGACCTGATTCACTTACAAAATGGGCTTATGAACTTAAAGTTCTGGGAGGGGAGGAAGGTGGGGAAAGACAAGAACCCTTTTATTTAGCATCTTATTCACAATGAAAATTGGCACAGAAGCCAACCACATACATTAACATAGCTTGGGCAAGTTTAAAGCTTATGAATACATTTCTGTGGAAAAATGTGAATATGGAAAATCCCCTCTCTTATTTTGCCCTTTCCAAAAAGAGAAATGAGTTCTGGGCTCCATGTGTATCCATAACCTCACTTAGGAACCGGGAAATGCCAAGTGGGACTCAACTGGGGGAGTCCAGGTCTGAAGGGACCTGAGGGTCTGCTACCTTGGAAACCAGAGGAGAGAAAGGGAGGAGGCTGGGGTTCACTCACAAGTAGATTTCATTATAAACTGCAGAGGGGAAATCCAGGAAGAATAGCCTGAGGTTCTCAGCGTCTCTCCGGTGATACAGGTGTCTGCTGGAGAAGATTAAATGTAATTAAAAGAAAAGAGGGAGAGAGATCTGTTTCCAATCTTGCTCAAAGTATACCAATTAAAAGGGGAATTATAGTTAAAGAATTGTCCAGAGTAGTAACCAGAAGTCTGGAATGGTGACCCTGTCATTGAATTTTATTCCTAGAGTTTTCCTTGAGGATCCCTTTAAGTATTTAGAAACACAAAGTAATAAATCTTCATAAAAACTTCCTTGAGGATAGAGGCTTCTGCTGCTATTTCTTCTTGTTTTAGTTACTTTTCAGGCGCTAGCAAATACATTGCCCACCAGTTTAGCTGGAGAATAGAAGATTTAACTTTTCATTCATAGGCAGGGAAAAGATTCTAGAGATAAACAGGCTCAGAAGATTATCCATACTACAGTGTACCAGCTATTCATATATCTGTGTGCCATCCATCCATGCATCCATCCATGCATCCATTCATCCATCCATCCAACACATATTTATTGAGAGCCCTAAGGGCACGCACCTAGGCACATACAAAGTTCTATAGAAGTCCTGGGTAAATACAATTCCTGAAACTCTTCTTCACTGCTTAGCCTGCAGAACTAGAGCAGTGTGATCCTGGTGGAAGAGACAGAGCATGCAAAGGCTGTGAAATGGGAAGGAGTTCATTTATAAACCAAGTACAATTTTCAGTAAATATATAAGCAAGGAAACCCAATGATCAGAAAACTGACACATTTCTAGGAAGCACGCAGCAAGTAATTATTGGGTACCTACTAGTGGCCAACTCGGCTAGGTGTTGGGAACACAGACAAGCTCTATGTTCACAGAGGTCCCAGCAGGCTGTGAAGGCAGAAATGAAACAATGCACCCATTTTACAGTAAATGCTGCAGGCTGTCACAGCACGTGACGTCTCTAGGTTCAGGGAAGAAGCTGCTTGTACAAAGGCCCTGTGGTGGGAACAGGCTTCTGAGGAAATGTCCAAATACCAATGTGGCTGGAGAGGCTGGTCTTTTAAGGCATTTTAGCCTTTGCTGAGAGCAATGTAAAGTCCTTAGTTTAAAACTGGAAAAATGTTATCATGGTTGCTTTTTAAAACATGCTTCTGGTTTCAGAGAGTAGAATGGCCCATGGTGGCAAATGGTGGAAGTGTAGACACTACTCGGGTAGTCATTCAGGCAAGATAGTAGTGGCCTCTGAATTAGGACCTTTCAGGTAGAGACAGAAAGAATGAGAGGTGGGCTTAAAAGCTATGTAGAAGAAAAAGCACTGCAGGAGAGAAGGAAATCAGAACCTCTCCTTGGGGAGCAAAGGCATGGGAAAGGAAGATGTCTCCTCCTGAGTGACTGATGGAGGCCTTGTGGGTGGTGCAGGGGGCCAGCTTCCCATCAGGGCAGAAGGCAGGCTCCACACTCCGGGAGGTGCATGCCAGTGGACCAGCTGGTTGTGGTGGGCAGTTCTCGACACTCGCTCCCTACCCAACTTAGCTATGGAGCAAGATTTGATCTGAAGTAGCTTCTAAAATGTCAGATATGTCTTCAGCCATTCTCATCTTTCCTGTAGGCTAGAATTTTCCATTTTTTCTGCACTGTGATATTTGTAAGCCTGAAATTCAGAAATAAAAGAAAAGGGCAAATTTGTGATATCTGCGATTACAGTTTCCTAGATAACTTTAACAGTCACAGAAATGAATTAATAGTAAAATACTAAATTTCAAAAATAATACTAAAATTATTTTGAGCTTAATTTTTAGGAACCACGGAATAAGAGTGCTGGCAGCCTGTAATCATAGTGCTATTTCCTTTGGCCTCAACCACATATCCTTGCTCTTCAGAGACTGCGGGCTTTCCCTTGCATGCGCTTGGAATATGATGGGACAGCAACCACTCCCCACACTGTTGCTCTGCCTGCAGCTCACCCACTGCTGCATTTAGAGCAGCAATTCAGCAATTACCTTGGTGTGTTAATGAGCTTCATAAATTACTAGTCAGAATCCTTTAAATGATTAGGAAGTTGGGCCTATTACATCATATCTCTTTGTCACAACTTTACTCGATTTAGTGAATAAACTTGGCAAACGTCTTTTTAAAAAGTAGAGCAAGTATTATTTCTCAATCTGTTATTCAAAGGATAACTCACACCACCACTTCCAGTAGCAAAATTGAACTAAGATCTCTAAAAGTAAATAATGATAATAATAATTTTATGTATCTCATAAACACTACCAAATACTCTAGGTTGCTTTTGTGCATGGGGGTTGGGTGAAGCATATTATGGAAAGAAGACAGGTATGCAGAGAATAGAAGGTGGTTCTTGTTGTTTTTCAAATCCAGTTCATCATTTTTAATGAGTCATATCCTTGTGTCTAAGCCAAGTTCTTCCATGTCCCCACTGGCCTCAGCTTTGGGAATCCTTGGTGTGACTCATGGGTCACGATCCTAAAGACGGAGCCCTATATTTCTCCAAAAACAATTTAGGCCCCTCCACCTGTGATGCAATGATACAACTCTATATAAATAGTGGGAGCTTTTATGGATTGACTAATAGGTTAACACCCTATGATCCTGAAGTGGAGTTGCCTAAGCTTTTTTTAGGCTGGGTCATATAAATTGTGTCTTAGGCTGTGTTCTAGGGTTTTCAGTGTCTCTCAAGATGATGCAGACAACAAATAGATGATTAATATGAATGACAGTGCAACTCAACCATTTTTTTTTGTTGGAAAGAGATCAATTTATGTACATTTATGCTGGCTCTTAACTTTACGTCATTGTTGTTGGAACTGCAAGAACTATTCTCAGCTCCCAGGATAGAAACTAGAAATTATAACACTTGAACTGCAAAATTTCTGAAGATAATGCCCTTTAGCCTCATTGGAATGAATCAAAGAAATCCTTATTTATACTTTTTTCCTTAACACTTAGACTTAGCTTTGCAAAGTTTGTAGCCCAGAGATCTTACAGGCTACGAGATGTTTTGCCTTCTGGATAAATTCCTCTGGAGGCCAACAGACATCACTCAGCATTTTGAAGACATAAGAAAATATCATTTGTAAGAAAAACAGAAACAAAATATTTTTTAAAAAAGAAAAATAGTTTTTTGATTCAATGTAACTGTTACTAAATGGATATAGTTTTAAAACTAACCCCTGATGGCAGATATGTGTGTACTATAACCAATTAGTTGCTGCCGGAAGCACTGGGTTGAAGATACTGGTTTTGAGAAGAAATGATCAGTAATATCTGTCATTGGCTTGGAATTGAAGATTAGTGGCTTTAGTTTTCAGCTATTTGCCATTCATACCCTACATCCTAAGCAGAATATTAAAAATTATTTTACTTAAAATATGATGGAACACAATATTGATAACCAAAAATTTATCCCCATTGCCATGGGTGCTCTCTATCTTTCTTCACTTGAGGAAGCCCTATTACTAAAACTCTGAGAGGATGACCAGTGAAGAACATCATGGTACTAGACACCTAAGCATTCTCACCATCCCTCCTGGCTTTGACATTCAAATGTGACTTCCATTGTTTATAGAATCTTCCCTGAGTTTTGGATTATATTTTTGTTTATTAGCCACCTTCATCTCAAACATGGCAAACTCAAGATAAAGGATTGTTACTCCAAAAAGATTCTCCTTTGCACATTTTCTCTTCCATTAATGGCATCATTCTGAATCCAGACTACAACCTTGTAATTATCCCTCTTTTCTTTCACCCAACCGCTCCACACACTTGGCTACCAAATCCTACCGATTTTAACACTTGACATGCATATACATTTTAAATTGAACATTGTTTCTTTGGGTATTATTTTCCATAGTTGCATAACAAATTACCAAGAAAAATTAATGGCTTAAAATAATATCTATTGATTTTCTTAGTAAAAAGTCTGGGAAAAAGTTAGCTGAGTTTTCTGATAATAGTCTCACTGGCTGCTTTCTCATCTCAGGGCTCTGGGGAAGTATCTGCACTCTTGCAGGTTGTTGACAGAACCCAGTTTTTTTGCAGTTGTGGAACTAAGATCCCAATTTCCTAGTGTTAGTCACCTGGGCACTTCTCTCAGCACTCACAGACCCACATTCCATGTCACTTGGCCACCTCCATCTTCAAAGCTAGCAATGAAGAATCTCCTTCACATCCAATTGCTCTTACACTGAATCTCTCTCACCAGGAAGGTCTGAGTCCCTTTGGGGGGCTCATCTCATTAGGTCAAGCTCTCTTAAGATAATCTCCCTTTCTTAAAGTCAACTAATTTGAACCTTAATTATTTCTGCAAAATCCCTTCACAGCAGCACCAGGATAAATGCCTGACTGACTAACTGGGAAAAGGTGTGGGTATACCAGGTCATGTATTGAAAGGATTATGGGGACAATCCTTCCTACCATATTTTCCATGGTTACTGCTTTACTTGAGGCCCTAACAATCTCTGAATAGACCATTACAATGACAATGTTACTGTCTTAAATTGGGTTCTCCCAAAAGCAGAACTTGAGATAATGATGCGATATGGGCAGTCTATGTGCAAGGTAAGCCCAGGAAACACTCATGGAGACACAAAGGCATGAAATAGAAAAGGAAGAAAACCAATACAGTGTATTTTAATAAATATGTTACCCCTGTGAAAAACTGCAGCTCATTTCTGCTGAGATGGGGGAGGCAGTTGGGGTTATTATATTCCAACTTCAAGCACTATTAGTGCTTGAGAGCTGCTCCTACTTGCTACAATAAATGCTCTCTGAAAATTTCTCTTCTTGTCTAACTAAATAAAACTCAAATTTGATCCTGTCATTTCTCTTTTTAAAACACACCTGTCTGTTCATATAGTCAACATTTATTGAGCACTTATGACATGCCATGTCCCATGATAGTCACTGTAGATTCAACAGTGAAAAGACAGCCATGTTTGAAGTTTATAATTGGAATGGTCCAAAAATTAATATCAAAATTACTTAGTATAGTGCATAGGTCCTTCTAAATCTGATGTGAATTTATTTTGGCAGCATCTTCTCTCACTTTCTGCATTAAAATCATCCTCTATTCAGGTCACCAAAAGTTCTCAGTGTTCCTTAAAAATGTGCTCTTTTATTAACTTTGTTTAACCAGAAATGTTTTTCTCTTCCTCCTGCCCATAGAAACTCCTATCAAATACCTGCTTCAAAATCTGCTTCTCCTGTGCACCATCCTGACATCTCTGCCTCAAAAGCATTTATCGTTCTTGCAGCATAGGCAGTCCTTCCAGGATAAATGCATTCAAAAACCATGAAAGAAAGCACAACAATATTAGACTGCATTCTTTCTGACATAAAGAATTGTTTTAAGATTGCTTTTTGTTTAGCTTTCCATATGTGGTATTATTGTTGATTATAGGTATGTATCTATGTAGATAGATCGATCAATCAATATAGAAAGGTAAGTAAAGATGGATATAGATATACATCTATAAAAACCAACACATAGATATATAGATAAGACAAAAATAGTAACTTTATTAAATATTTTCAGGTTTTTTTTAAAAATCATGTTTTGTTTCTTCAATTACAGTTGTCATACAATATTATATTAGTTTCAGGTGTCAACCCCAGTGATTAGACATTATATAACTTACTAAGTGATCATCCCAATAAATCTCATACCCATCTGACACCATACATGGTTATTAGAATATAATTGATTGTATTCCCTATAATGTACTTTACATCCCCACTATTCTGTAACTACCAAATGACTATTCTATAACTACTAAGTCCCCCCTTCCCCCTTCCCTCTGAAAACTGTCAGTCTGTTCCACTTATTCATGCCTCTGTTTCTACTTTTTTCATCAGTTTATTTTGTTCATTAGGTTCCACATATAAGTAAGGTCATACAGTACTTTTCTTTCTCTGACTAGCTTATTTCACTTAGCATAATAATTTCCAGCTCCATCCATGCTGTCCCAAAGGATAAGATTTCTTTCTTTTTTTTTACAGCTGTGTAGTATCTCACTATATAAATGTACCGCAGCTTTTTTATTCACTCACCTACTGATGGGCACTTGGGTTGCTTCCATATCCTGGCTATTGTAAATAACACTGCTATGAATATAAGGATGGATATATGCTTTTGAATTGGTATTTTGGGATTCATAGGATATATTCCCAGAAGTGGGATCACTGGATCAAAAGGAAGTTCCATTTTTAACTTTTTGAGAAAGTTCCATACTATTTTCCACAGTAGCTGCATTGGTCTGCACTCCCACCATCAGTACGCTAGAGTTCCATTGTTGATAGATATATATTTATTGCCATTTTATTGTTCATATTTTTAAATATTTTTTCTTCTTCTTTTTAAAGAAGACACTAGAACCCTGGGCTGGTGGGCCTGTTATGGGGCTGGGACCCCTCACTCCACAGTGGGGACCTCCACATCTGAGATATCCCTCCTGGTTTTTATCCACCTTACATGGGTTTGAGACGATCCAATTTTGCATCTTCAACCCTCCTAACAGTCTTGATGTGGCTTCTTCTTTATATTATTAGTTGTATAACTTCCATTTAGCTAGATTCCAGGCAGTTCTGAATGATGGTTGTTCCATAGTTTAGTTGTAATTTTTATGTGGTTGTGGGAGGATGTAAGTACCACACTTACCAATGCTGCCATCTAGACCAGAGGAAGCCTCGGTTGGTATTTGATATTCTGCAGCTCAACACAAGAGTCACCTGGTCAATGATCCCTTGGGACTACTTTGTTTGTTTGTTTGTTTGTTTGTTTTAGCTCTATTACAGTATAATTGACAAGTAAAAATTGTATATATTTAAGGTGTACAGCTTGATGTTTTGATAGACATATCCATTGTGAAATGATCACAGTTGAGCTAATTAACATATCCATCACCTCACATAATTACCTTTGTGTGTGTCTGTTGAGAAGATTTGAGGTACATCTTCTTAGCAAATTTCAAGTATATAATAGAGTATTGTTAACTAGAGTCACCATGCTGTACGTTAGATCTCCAGAACTTACTCATTCTGCATAACTGAAACTTTGTTCCCTTTAACCACCATCTCTCCATTTCTCCCACCCCTCAATCCCTGGCAAGATTCTACTCCATGCTTTGATGAATTTAACTACTTAGATTGTTCATATAAGTGAGATCGTGCAGTATTGGTCTTTTTGTAATTGTGATATTTCACTTAGCATGCTGTCCTCCAGGTTGATCCATGTTGTCACAAATAGCAGTATCTCCTTCTTTGCTAAGGTTGAATAATATTCCATTGTCTAAACCACACCTTTTTATCCATTATTTCTTGATAAGCACTTGAATTGTTTCAATAGCTTGACTATTATGAATAATATAGCATTGAACATGAGAGTACAAATATCTCATTAAGATAATGATTTCATTTCATTTGAATATATATCCAGAAAAGGGACCACCAGATCATATGAGAGTTCTAATTTTAATTTTTTGAGGAATCTCCCTATTGTTCTCTACAATGGTTGTACCAATTTCACTCCCATCAATAATGTACAAAGCTTCCCTTTTCTCTACGTCCTCACCAACACTTGTTATCTTTTGCTTTTTTAACAACAGAGGCATCCTAACAGGTGTGAGGTGATACCTTATTGTGCGTTTTGGGTTTTGTTTTGTTTTGTTTTGTATTTTCTTGACGATTAGTGATGTGAGCACCTATTTCATACATCTATTGGCCATTGTATGCCTTTTTTTGAGAAATAACTCTTCAGTTCTTTCCCACTTTTAAGTCAGGTTATTTGGGGTTTTTTGTTTGTTTGGGGGTATTTTTGCTGTTGTGTTGTTTGGGTTCCTTATTTATGTATTTTAGATGTTAACCCCTTATCAGACATAGCATTTGCAATTATTTTCTCCCATTTGACAGATTGCCCTTTCACTTTGTTGATTTTTTCCAAGTATTTGGAAGCGCATTGATAAATATATCTGACTTATTTAAAAGGTTATGTTATTTTTAAAAATTCAGCTTTACTCCTATGCAGTTCAGTTCACATTTATAAATTAATATTAAGCAACATAAATACATCCTGTTAAATAACATAAATACATTTAAAGTCACAGTGGGTCTATATGGTAAGAGATGTATTTAACTAAAAATCTCCCACACTTGTGCTGCCACTAAAAATCAACACATGGACTCAGAAATTGAAGGTACATAGTTGGGATTCCTTTTGTTTCCCCTGAGTCCTTCTTGGTTCACGAAAACTGCCTGTTCTAGAATACGTTTCTCTTATTTGAAATATTCCTTTTAATAACCATCACTGAGTTTATATGCTAAGTATCGTGCTGTGTTGAGGTTTCAAAAATAAGACTGAAAGAAATGCATCAAGGAAGAAATGTCTTTACTCTGTATTAATAAATATTATATCCGACAGGCCCAGATTTTTCAAAATTCAAATAGGAAAGGGCTCACTTATTGAGGTTTTACACTTCCCTGCTGGAAGGAACATTTTAGATTTCAGATAATGAGGAAGCCTATGTTTACAATACAACAGGAAACTTTCCTGGGTGAAACAGTCAAGATCAAGGTCTCCCAGCGGCCAAGAAAAAGTTGAGATAACATACTTTTTAAAAGTTTCTATAATATTAAAAATTAAGAAATTTGAGTTTAAAAAGTTACAAAATATATTAGTTACCTTGAACATGGCAATGCTTTGAATTTAAAAATTGAATGCTATATAATTGTGATAGTCATAAAACTAGTATATATATATTCATAAATAGTATTACTTCATGGTTCATTAAAGATTGTCTCATTCAGATAAAAGGATACAAGTTTAAAGTTGTAGAAAGGATATCTTTGGATTCATTTTTAACCTCTGTAACAGTACCCTTGTGTATAATACCTAATTTGAAGAAAATGTCAAAAGCCTTATTTATAAATTCATTTGAACATGGAAAGTGTAAATGCGAGGTCATATTGAAGAGCCCAGTAACAGGCCTTGGTCAAAAAAAAGGCACAGTGGTTGATACTGTAGAGTTGTCACGATCCGGGACCCTGGCATACATAAGAAAAAGAATTCTACTTCAGATATACTCCCTGTCTTTGAGAGTTAAGACAGACTTCTCTCTTTGCATTCCCTTTTCTCACTCACAAACTCAGAAATCCTTCCTGCCATTCAGCATGACAACCCCTTTTGATGCAAATAAACAATATTCTCTTACCAACTAAAACTCAATATGCTTTGGCATTACCCATAAGGGTAATTTCCAATTAGAAGAGAATGTAATACTAGGGATGGTGGAAATTAGATACCTGGAAATGAAATAAGGAAGGAAAAGAGGAAGGAAAGAAAAATGGAGATGAGAGGAAAGAAGAAAAGAAGGAAAGAAAAAAGGAAGGCTAAATGGAGGGAGAAAGAGGAATAAAACAATCATATTTTTCAAAGAAGACAGGAGACCTTGTCTAATGGCAGAAGCAGAAAGGTGCAAAGTCTCCAGTGCTTTTCAAACTCAGACCCTGAATCTCTGGCTCTAGACCTTCCCAACAATAAAATGATAGGAGCACTCAGGGCCTGGGCACTGCTCCGGCATAACTGCGGACAGACTTTCCCCCATATGTTTACAGAATTCCGAAAGTACAGAAATAGCTGTTGAGCTCTAAGCAGTTTTTGTAAAATTACCCTAGCTCAGAGATGTTTTCATTCTACCCTGGGGACTCTTTGGTGAAATCTAAATTAAGTGGAAAGGTTCAGCTATTTTGGAGTTTTCCTTGTGCTAAATAATATTCTGTAGATTGGATTCAAAGCATAAAAAAAATGTAGATATTTTCACACTCACATAAGTCAAAATGGTTGAATGTTTAAAAACAAACAAAAAAAGTGCCCTCAGGCTGAAACCAATTATGGAAATTCTTAGCCAAAAGAGAGAATTTATTAGATCATTTATAATGAGCACAACATGCAAATGAAAACTGGTGTCCCTGACCTCAGCTACCACAGACACTACGATGTTTTCTATTTATAAGAATGATCACAATAAGGTTTGAGGAGGTTCCTGTGGTAGGAGGATCAGGCTGAGGGTCCACAAGAATGCTGCCCATCACACCATGTGTCATCCCGATTCCAGAGTCATCGGCAGCCCAGTGCAAAAACTGGGTGACTTGGGTTTTCTCCTGTGACTCTATTCATTGACTCTATTTTCTCCTAGGGGATTATCTTTAAGTTCATTATTTTGCCAAAGCACAAAGAGAACAATCCTCTCATCTGGGACCTGGGTTGTTCCCACTCATTCTCCAGAGAGCAATTCAACCATCACATTCTCAGAGAAGCCTTCTCTGACCATAACCCTCATATCCTTCGACAGATCAGGGGCTATAAAATGTATGTAATTTATATATGTATTATAGCTCCTAATTAGTTTCTGTGTCTCCCTTAGACTGGAATTCTCAGAAGGACAGAAACCATTTCTACTACATTCATCAAGATAGCCCCAGTGCCTAACTTTCAGTGGATTCTGAGCAAATATTTGTTGAATGAATAAATAAAGAAAAGAAAACTATTCTTAATTTTTAGATAATATCATTGCATTGTTAGAAAGACTTTGACTGCAAGGAACAGCATACCCAGCTGAACTTGGTAAGATGTCGAGAGGCAGATGTGTGCCATGGGTTCCCCCTTATTATCACAAGATGGCTGCCATAATCACGAGCACACAGCTCCACACGACTGGGTTTAAAGCCAGTAAATATAGACGATAGAGATCACTTCTCAAACACAGCCTCTTATTAAAAAAGAAAATCTTCAAAGATCTTCTGAGCAGACTTCTCCTTCAAACCCCATTGGCTAAGATAAGTCACATGCCCTTAGCCTCCCTGAAAGGAAGTCTAAGACAAGTGTCTGGCATTTTCCATAAGGATGAGCAAGTGGCTACTGTATAGCAATCAAAGGTCTTCCAGAGCAGCCTATCACTATATTCTTTACTCACCATTATTTTTTAAAATATGTAATTAAAATTTGAGTGCCACTGTGCCATGAGAACATGTGAGAAGATGTCCTGCACACAGTTTTCTTTGGTCCAGAGAGGCAGGCGAACAAGTGAATCCAAAAATGCTCCATGAATAATTACATCCAATGTTTGATAAGAAAAGGACGCTGCCAACATGATGACCTTGATAATTATTTTGAACTCTTATTAGGTCAGAGAAAAGTACCAGAAATATATCCTGTTTTATCATCCCAGCCTTTCGCTAATGTTACTTAACTGAGCGCAGCTGTCCATTACTGGTTGTCACTATAGCAAAATGATTGTGTTGGCTCTAGAGTAGTGTGCCATGCTCTTACTAATTCTTTTATTTTTAATAAATACAAAAGCTGCTTTCAAGTACCTACTAGGTCAACCAAAACACTGAGTGCTGTTAAATTGACATTGGTGAACCAAAGGGACCACAGACTGCTCAATGTTAGGTATAACACCTGATATGTCTTTACAAGTGTACTGAGACCCCAAATTATTGAGTAGTTAAAAAATGCAGAGACTCATCTCAGTTTATGATTGGAATATGGGCCTTTATATAAGTGTAGACACCAAAGACAGATGTTATGTTTTTCTCTTCCTCCCTCTCGATTAGCTCTAATTCAAAACCTAGCTTAAAAAGTCTTCAGTTAGTTTCAAAGTGCTGAAACATTTTTCTAGCTTTGGTGACAGAAATTTGACATACTTAGGAATGGAAGCCAGCCTGTACCATTGACTTGGAGACAAAGGATGAGTTCCTTCTCCAACTCAAAGAAAAAGAAACACGAAGACTCCACTCTAGGTTTACCTTGATCTGGAAGATTAGTGACTCTACTGTTGCTTCGAACCATTAATCAGATCTGGCAAATTCATTCACTGGCAGAAGCTCAAACTAGTATTGACAGAGTGCTGCAATCATGAGCTCTCCTCAGCACGGCACATCTTAACATACCACATCCCTTGGGAATCATCTGAAATTTTGAACTGGTATGAGAAGAAATCCCCTGGAAAATCTGTCTGGTGGTTTGGTATTATAAGAAATCCCTGCTCTTTCTTGTGGCTGTTTCACAGGAAAAAAAAGCAATAAAAAAAACAATAAAAACTCTTGACTGTATTATTTAGGTTTTTTTTTTTCCTGGCTACATCATTAATTGCTATACTTTATCTTCCTTAAAGTAATTTCAAAGCCTGCTATTTTCAAAAGTTTAAAACTGTACCTTTCAAGGAACACTGTTTCCTTTCCCTCCATCCTGCAAGCCTTCATGTACACAACTCCTTCCCCATTTGCAGTGATCTTCGTGTTGTTCTATGACTGTGATGTAGTGAGCCTCTCAGAACACTTAAATGAACACCAGTGTAAGTTGGTTTATTCACATGTGCAAATATTAGAGATGGAATAATTCCTTTTGGGAAATTTGGAATAGATTTAATTTTGAAGACTTGACATTTCCTAAAGTCACTGAAAACATCTGATTAAAGAGAAATGTACTTAGGACTCATTAAAAAAAAAACAAAGAAAAGAAAAGCCAGGGGAAGGTACGCAACGTTTCCTCATGTTTTCCAAAGGCCATCTGCAGCAAAATTAACAGAGGAGCTTGTTTTTAAAATGCAGATTCTTGGTCTGATTATTAAATGTACTAAATTAGGCTCACATGGGATACGATTTCAAAATATGGGCTTTTGAAATCTTTTTGTCTCCTCCTCAAGGTGATTCTTACACATCGTTGAAGAATGACTAGCATGAGGCATTTCAGGTTTATCAATTTCCCCAATCCATCAGTCAATCTGAAAGAAAGTCGTTATTTTCGAGATACAATGCTGGTCATGGCTATCACTTTAAAGCTTCTTTGTGCCACACACTTCTTCAGTAGACCAGGAAAGGCAATAATACATCTTTTCCCAGGGTGATGTTTTCAGAAGTGTAAAACAAAATGCATATGGTATAAGAATATAAATTATATTAAAGTATATAAATGCCTTGGAAATCTGTGAACACCAAATGAAGAATCCTTGAACCAAGGGACAAAATATCCATCTATTAGAACCTGATAAGTGGGAATGACAAATTAGATTTGGTTAGGTGCTCTCTGATGCCTGAAGTCTAATTTAGGATTAGTTTCAACAGGAGATGCTTCAGAGAGAAGAGTCATTAAAGATGAGAACAAAAGTTGTTTAAAGATGGCAAAAGGGTAAAACTCCTGCCTCATCTCCTCTGTATTCCATCTCTCCCTTTACACTAGATACTTCCTGTCAGCCTATAAAAACAAAAAATTCTCTTCTATTTTAAAAGTCACACCTTGGCCCTACACTTTCCTCTAGCTACCGCAGTAACTATCTCCTTTTTTTTTCTCAGTGAAGAACTAGAATAACTTGTCTGCACTTCACTCTTCTCTTACCTACAACCTGTCTTCTGTTCCCATTTCAGCAAGGCTGTTGTTTCTGACAGAGTCACTGGCATCTGACACTACTGGCCACTCCCTCTGCTTACAGTCTGCTAATTTAATTTCCTAGCATTCTTTTCCTGGGTTTCTCACTACTACAGATGCTTCTTTTCAGTCCCCCTCTATGGGCTCCTAGTTCTCCATCATCCATAAAATGCATGTCATTACCAGTCTCTGCCCTCAATCCTCCCCTCCGCTCCCCTTCCCTTCAGACTTGGTCTGTCCCTCCCCACCATTCCTATACGTGGCCTAACTGTCACCCCCATCCTCCTCCCCTGCTCACTGCAGAGGCTGCCCTACTCACTTCCCTCTTTTCAGCTTCTGATCCATTCTCTACCCATTCTCTAGGTGGAGGCAATTCTCCTCCTTGGAGGTATTTCTCCTCCTTGGACGTGACCCTTCCTTTGGTTTTCACAACACTGTTTGCCCTAGCTGTCCTCACAAATATCCTCTTGGGGGCCACAGATGTTTAGGTGAGGTATTTCTCAGTGTGTCCCTAGAGAACCCTGAATCCTGAGCTCAGCTCTCAAAGTTGCCATTAACCATCTCCCCTTCTAAACTGTGAGTTCATGGAAGCTTCCAAGGACTTAGCCTCGACCTTTTATGTCTCCCCCACCACCACACATACAGAGGGGCTTGAGAATTCCTCATCAAATTAGGAAAATTGCTTTACAGAAGAAAAGCCAAAGAAGTCACTTAAAAAATTAAAACAAACTAGGACAACCATAAATTATTATGACCACTCTCTTCCTCTTTGGACAATAAACACTGGGAAAATATTTATGCAATGATATAAGACAGTAAAGGAAATGGTAGAGAGAAGAAGATTAGTTAATCATGTCCCCCCATTTAGACACGGCCAAATAATAAACCCCAGAATCCCTTACCAGCTGCCAACTGCCACCCTAGATTCCTCTCACTTATTCATCTTTTCATTTATTCAACATATACTTGTGAGTGTCTATCACTTGCCAGTATGCAAGGAACCAACAGTGTAATGTGAGAAGTAGGCAATAAATAAATACATGCTTATGGTAAATGCATGATAGAAAAAAGTTTTGAAGAGTTTATCAGACAGGGGATACATGCACATTTTATTTCTGGGATGCCTCTGAGTCCCTGAAGAATTGAACTGGTCCTTGTGTGAGTTTTAAAGATGTATTTTATCCTCTTAACTGAGGGCTTAAATTAAAGGTAACCTGAGAAATTTACTCTTTCTCTTTCCTCAAAACACACCCTCGATAGAACACACTCATGGCATGAGAAATGCCCCCATCTCTGGTTTTCAGTGAGCCTACCCTTCTTCTCTGGCTATATTTCATTGACCTGAATCCAATGTGGCCTTCCACAATCAAGCCTGTTTATTGACAACATGGTGGGGGGATAAAAGAGAGACCCTTTTAGAAAAAGCCTGTTTCATGGTCCAATTTTACTTCCAGTCCCTTACTCACCACTCTGACCAAGTGGCCAAGTGGCCTCATTGGGTCAGCTTGGTTGCCTTTAGATCTATAGCAGAACTCCTTCTCTTTGAGGTTAGTATGGAGGTGGAGGAGAAATATTTGCTCTCCCCTAGTCATTCCCTGAGGCAAATAGTCAAAAAAACTATGAGAGTGTTCTTGTTCTCCTTCCTGCCATGCATTTACTTTTACCCCAACCGCCTGGAGTTAGCATATACAGGGTCCAGCACAAATAACGCCCCTTTTTTATTACAAAATCTTTTACTACAAAATTATAAGCATGTTAATTATATAACATAACAATATCACACTCAAGCATACCACATGACATTTTAGGTGAAATGTTCAAATTAAAACTATAATTACTACACCCATGTTATTACCCTACCTACCACACTGAAGCAGATGTTATTTCTGCTGGCTTGTGTATATCATACCAATGGAAGGAGAGAAAGGAGAAGAAAACAAGAAAGAGAGGAAAAAACTCAAATAGTAAAAATGATAATTTTTCATGGAAAAGAATGAATTGAAACTTCGACACTGAGATAGAAGATATTTGCCTGCTCACCTTACCCCCAACTATCACATGATTGAATAAGTGTTTGTTGAGCACCTGCTACATACATTGCATACAAGTCCTGATATTATACAAAAATTCTGTAATTGTTGAACACATTATGTGAGCTTGAGGAGGAGTTATTGGCATATTTGCCAATTTTGGCAGCATGTTAAAAGTCACCAGGAGAGATGTTTTCAAACTAAAAATGCCCAGGCCTCATCCTCAAAGATTCTGATTTATTAATCTTGAATGGGCCCAAACCATCAGTAATTTTTGAAAAGCTGATTTTCTATGTGGCTTTATAACCACATAAATCTTGAGAAAGAAGAGCAAAGTTGGAAGAATCACACTGCCTGATACCAAACTATACTACAAGGCGAGAGTAATCAAAACAGCATGGCGCTGGCATAAAAATAGACATACAAATCAATGGAACACCATAGAGAGCCCAGAAATAAACCCATGCCTTTATGCCCCATTAATATTTGACAAAGGAGGCAAAAACATACAATGGGGTGAAGATAGTCTATTCAATAAATGGTGTTGAGAAAATTGGACATTTATGTGGAAAGCAAATGAAACTAGACCACCTTCTCACACCATACACAAGAATAAACTCAAAATGGATTAAAGACTTAAATGTTAGGCTCAAAACCATAAAAATTCCAGAACACATAGGCAATAAAATCTCAGACATTTCTTACAGCAGTATTTTTTTCTGGTGCTGGGTGGGAGGGTGGAGGAATTGAGAAAAATAGGAAAAAAAAGAAAACAAAACTCATGGACACAGACAACAGTGTGGTGATTGCTGGGGGAGGTGTGGGTGAAGGTGGGGAATATTGGGGGATAAATGGTGATGGATGGAGACTTGACCCGGGATAGTGAACACAAAATGCAGTGTACAGATGATGTGCCATAGAATTGTGCACCTGAAACCTGTATAATTTTCTTAACCAGTGTCACTCCAATAAATTAAATAAAAAGAAAAAACTAATATTGGCTCCCATCACCTCCATAAGCTAAGTCTAAGCTCTCCTGTGGATGCAATGTATAAACGGTATCCTCTGTTTAATAACAGGGTTCTCCATTGGCTATATATAATCAATATTCCTGCCCTTCTTCTCCAAGTCCCTCCCTTCACAAATAATATATGTCTAGGACAGGTTGAAGTCTTAGTTTCTGTTGGTAATCTACATAATTACATTACTCAGCTACCAAACCTACTCCTGTAAAAAAAGACTTAAGAGATTTTTTCTGAGCCAGAAAGGTGGGACTGTGACACTCCCTAGAAGCTACAGCCTGTTTTGGAAGGAACCTTTATTTGCATGACAATGCCTGTGAAAATAATATTCCCACCTCCTGCTGGGCTTTCCTTATTAGCAGAACAGGTGCTCATCAGGAAACAAAATCTCATCCTTGCTGATGGAACTGGCAGTGCCTTCTAAGTAGGCCAAAGACTTTGGAGCTTGTCTAACCAGAAATTCTTACCCACTCCCAAAAAATGCATATCCTGTTGGTCCAAAGGATGATAATTAGCACCTGCTTCCACCACTGAACTCCTGCGGGATCTGGCATGCTGCTCTCATAGTTCCTCGGGTCCGTCTTGGCCACTCGTCCCTAATGAACCACTTCAATCACATGATGTGCCACCTAATCTACCAGAGAGGGTGTCACAGGCCTCCTTGGACCGAGGTGTGGCTGCCCCAACAAAACCATTAGAGAGTGCGTAAGAAAAGTTGGTGGAGCTTGGCCAGGGAATTCATCCAATTTATTTGTCAGCCATTGACTCCTTCCTAGAAAAATTAGAGTAGGATATTGAGGCTAGAGAATATCTTAGAAATTATATTGTACAGATGTGGTTTACATTTTGGGATTTACTGCCTCTGATTAGAATCTGTTCAAAGGAATGAACCTTCTTCCCAGAAAAATGTGTATACACAGGTTTTCACACAACTTCAGGAGACTGGATCACAAACTCTGTGGACTGGGCCCAGGACCACCTGTGGAAGAACCCTGATTCACTCTAAATTCTCCCCATGCCCTACCCCCAACACACACACACACACAACACACGCACAACACACACACCCCATTTTATAAATGAGGATACTAATTCAGAGAAGCATGCAGTTCTCCAAAAGAGTCACAATTTAATGGCAGGAAAAAAAATCTCCCATACCCGATTCTAGTCCCATGGGACTTACACAAGACTACTCCTCTAACACCCTCTTCGAATGGAAGTTTCAGCAATGACTTTTCCTGAGACCACTGTCCTGCGTCTGAGGATTCCTGTTGGTGGACTTTTCTTTGTCTGCGTACTGTGTCCTCTTGGCAGGACGGACAACTGTATACCCCGGGTGGGGCAGCCTTTTTCTCAGGAGTAACCACCTAACCTACTCAAAATACTTCCAAGCATAAAGCCTTGGCTTTGGAGAGCTTTAGAGCCGTGTCTTCACCAGAGCACCACCTGGTGGAGCCCTGCAATAAATCCTAGCTGGGCAAGGGAGTGAGATGCCTATGAAACAGGGAGAAGTATTTACCTTTTCTTCCATGTGTAATGCCAGAAGAGCAGTTTTATCCACATTTTTTGCATATGAGTTCTTTTAAACATCACAAAATGAAACCAGATTCAAGGAGTAAGTGATTACCATACTACCCCTAATATTTTTCTTTCCTAGCTTTTTATATAAAGCTGATGATCTTTAAAAACAGAGAAATCCAAAAGCAAGGGTAAAACATTTCCCTATGGGAGTAACAATTGTGAACCCCCTTTCGTAAATAGAAATAACCTCAAGTTAGTGGATTTTTCTTACATTGTCCTATATCCAGAGGCAACAGGGATTCTGCTTCTATCTCTGCAATCTAGGTGCTGCATAATCTTGGGTAAATCACTTAATTATGCTCATTTGTGACATAGATATAATATGAGACAATGACAATGGCACTTAGAGGCTGTATGACTTTGACACATCACCACTTAAATTTCCTGCACCTCAGTTTCCTCTTCTCTAAAATAAGAAAGACAATAATATCATCATTCATCTCTTAAGGTTGTTGTGAGGATTAATTATATGCTGTGTTCAGTGGTATGACAATTTATGCCCAGTGGCATGATATAGGCTTTGTAGGAAAAGCTTATCAGTGATTGAGACATCAGAGGTGATCAATACATTTTCCCAAAGACATTGTTTGTTGGGGGGGGGGGCGTTATACATGTCAAGCACTTTGTAGTACCAGGTTCATAGTACATACTTAACAGCTTTTGCTTATTGATAATTAGTGGAAATAGCTTAGTGGTTAGAGCATAACCTCACAGATTGCAATATCACATATCAAAATGGCATAATATTAAGATCAAGAAAAATCATATGTTAATGAGGGAAGGGAACTGAGAGACCATTAAGTTATTCACTTTCTTTATAGATGGTGGAACTAAGGCTCAGAAGTGTTGAGGGATCACTCAAGGACACATAGCTATGGCAGAGAGTTCAAAACAAAAATCGAGGATCCCAGCTTTAATTCTGTCTTCTAGTAGGACAATCAAATGAGAAAGAGAGAGAGACACACACAAGAAAGATCCACAAACAACAAATGTTTGTGAGGCTATGGAGAAAATGGAATCTTTGTGCATTGTTGGTGGGAATACAGGTTGGTGAAGCCACTGTGGGAAACAATATGGAAGGTCTTCAAAAAACTTAAAATGGATCTGCTTCATGACCTGGCAATTCCACTTCTGAGTATATATCCAAAGAAACCCAAAACACTAATTTGAGAGAACATATACACCCCTGTTCACTGCAGTGTTATTTACAATAGCCAAGATATGAAGGCAACCCAAGTGCCCATCAACAGATGAGTTTATAAAAAAGCTGTGGTACACATATACAATGGAAGATTACTTGGTCATAACAAAGAATGAAATTTTACTATTTGCATCAGCATGGGTGTACCTAGAGGTTACTATGCTAAGTGAAATAAGTCAGAGGAAGATAAATACCATGTGATTTAACTTATATGTCGAATCAAAAGAACAAAATAAACAAACAAAATTGAAACAGGCTCACAGACACAGAGAGTAGACTGATAGCTGCCAGAGGGGAGGCGTGTCAGGGACTGGCAGAGAGAAGTGAAGGAACTAAGAAGTACAGATTGGTAGTTACAAAACAGTCATGGGAATATAAAGTACAACATAGCGAATACCCAATAATATTAAAATAACTATGTATGGTGCCATATGATTTCTGAAATATCAGGGAGAACACTTTGTAAAGTATGATTGTTTAACCACTATGCTATACACCTGAAACCAATACAAAATAATATTGCAAGTAAACTATAATTGAAAAAAGTATATTCAGAATGTGGATTTAAAGGAAAGAAAAGAAAAAATACATTTTGAGGAGTTAAATACATAGCACAAAGCTTCTTATTAGTCCATTTAAATGGGTCTCTCAATTCTGGACAGTGGGCATCATGTATCAGGCCTCATGCATGAGCTTAAAGGACTACATTCCAAAGTCCCAACCTCAGTGACCATCAGTCACACCTCTCCTCTATCTGGGAAGCCCAGGACCATTACCCACCTTTGTGTGTGATCAGACCTACCTGCCCTGGAGGCATCCAGGCTCCAGGGCACATGGCACTATCCTGCCTGGGGACTGGGACCTCCTCTGGACTGGAAGCTTCACACTCCTGGGATCGGAAGAGCAGCAGACACGGCACCATCACTGGCAATGACTGAATGGATAGGGGAAGATTTGCCAGGATGTTTAAGTTCTGGGGGCTTCATTCCCATAGGCCCCTCCAAGCCCTGGGACAGATCACAGAAATGGTTTGTATTTTCTTTTGATTTTGCAAGTTTTTCAAAAGAAAAATATATTAATCTTAATCAGTTAAGCTTGCTATCTCCTTCACTCTGACTTCTCCATCACACTTTCCTTCATGCTAGCTGATGTGGAGTGGGTGTGTTTTGGGGATATGCATAAAGGAAAGTTGAGTAGGGATATATTTAGCTATTTTATTTTATTATTTTTATTGTTGTTCTATTACAGTTGTCCCAATTTTTCCCATTGCTCTCCACTGCCCCACTTCACCCCTACTCCCACGGTCAATTCCCCAATTCAAAAGAACCTATGCACCTCAATGTTCATAGCAGCACAATTCACAATAGCCAAATGCTGGAAGTTTTTCCATACTGTTTTCCACACTGGTTGCACCAGTCTGCCTTCCCACCAAGAGTGCATTAAGGTTCCCTTTTTCCCACATCCTCGCCAGCACTTGTTTATTAATTTGTTAATGGCCATTCTGACCACTGTGAGCGGGTATCTCACTGTGGTTTCAGTTTGCATCTCTCTGATGGCTAGTGATGTTGAGCATCGTTTCATAGGCCTGTGGGCCTCTGTATGTCCTCCTTGGAGAAGTGCCTGTTCAGGTCCTCTGACCATTTTTCAATTGGATGGTTTTTCTTCTATCATATGAGTTTTTTATATATTTTGGAGATCAATTCCTTGTGCAAGATATCATTGGCAAGTACGTTTTCCCACACAGTTGGTTCCCATTTTGCTGGTGTTTTCTTTAGCTCTGCAGAAGCTTTTTAATTTGATGTAGTTCCATTTGTTTATTCTTTATTTCCCTTGTCCTAGGATATATATCAGCAAAAATATTGCTGCATGGGATATCTGAAATTTTACTTCCATTTTTCCCTCTAGGACTTTTATGGTGTCATGGCTTATATTTAAGTCTTTTTTTTTTTAGGTTTTTTATTTTTTTTAATTGTATATTTTTTTAAAAACATGTTTTTATTTATTTATTTAATTGTTCAAATATATTTGTCTCCATTTTCCTACCACCACTTTCCCCTGCCCCACCCACCCCCACCTCCCACCCTCAATCCTTCCCCACTTTGGCTTTGTCCATGGGTTCTTTATACATGTTCCTTGACTTGACCGTTCTTCTTCTTTTTCCCATTACCCCGCTCCCTCCACCCACCTCACTACTATCAGTTTCTTCTTTCTTTCAATGTTGCTGGTTTTATTTTCCTTGCTTGTTTTTTTTTTTTTTGTTGTTGATTAGGTTCCACTAATAGGTAAGATCATACAGTATTTTTCTTTCACCCCCTGGCTTATTTCACTTAGCATAATGCTCTCCAGTTCCATCCATGCTGTTGCGAAGGGTAGTAACTCTTTCTTTCTTTTTCCTGCGTAGTATTCCATTGTGTAAATGTACCATAGTATTTTTATCCATTCATTTACTGATGGGCACTTAGGTTGCTTCCAGCATTTGGCTATTGTAAATTGTGCTGCTATGAACATTGAGGTGCATAGGTTCTTTTGAATTGGTGTTTCAGGATTCTTAGGGTATAATCCCAGCAGGGAAATTCTACCTATATTTAAGTCTTTTATACATCTTGAGTTTATTCTATTGTATGGTGTCAGTTGTATTTTTTTTCTAGTTTCTATTTCTGATATTTCATTGTTAGTGTATGCCTTCGATTTATGAATATTGACTTTGTATCCCGCTTTCTCAATATTGACTTTGATTTCTGAATATTGACTTTATATCCCACTATTTTGTCTAATTCACTCACGAGGTCAAGTGGTTTTTTGGTGGAGCCTATACGGTTTTCTATGAACACTATCATGTCATCTACATATAATGATAGTTTTATTTCCTCCTTTCCAATTTGGATGCCTTTTATTTCTTTTTCTTGTCTGATTGCTGTTGCTAGAACTTCCAATATTATGTTGAATAAATGTGGTGAAGCAGACACCTTGTCTTGTTCCTGATCTTAGGGGAAAAGCTTTTAGTTTTTGCCCATTGAGTATGATGTTGGGTGTAGGTTTCTTGTATATGGGCTTTATTATGTTGAGGTATGCTCCCTCTACTCCCACTTTATTGCTTTTATCATAAATGGGTGCTGTGCTTTATGCTTTATCAGTGTCTATTGGTATGATCATGTGGTGTTTGTCCTTCATTTTGTTTATGTGGTGTATTACATTTATTGTGGGACTTTTATGAGGTGCTATGAGAATTCTTCCACTGTCTCTCACCACTACCAGTGCATGTGGTTCCTGTGCTGATCCACAGCAGCCCCAATTCTGTGCAGTGAAAAGTGCTGGTTTGGGCCACAGTGGCAGCAGTTGCTCTGCTTGGAGAGCCTGGGTCGCCTGCTCCCATGTGCCCTGCAGGCAGGCAGGTTTTTCCCCACTCTAGCCCACTGCCCACGATCTTGTCTGCTTACATGCTCCCTCACTCATGCTCTCACTCACTCACTCTCTACTGGATTTCAGTTGATTACTCTGTGTTTTGGCTGCAAGACTTGTCCAGGTCTTGGAGTAAGTGCACAGAGCTCCCAGCTACACTTCAGCCATCTTGGATCTACTATTTAGATTTCTTTTAGTGGATAATAGTTAAGCAGTTCACAGTCACTTGTATAATGCATAACATATTACTGTTTTCTACCCCAGCATAGGAATCGTCCCCTGAAATACTCTCACTGCCCACTGCATAAATTCATCCAGTATCATGACTAGTAGATGCAGGATCCAGGTCATGTCACAGCATCCTGTGGTCCGATGGTGAAAGGTGCCTGGCACAGGAGCTGTATGGGGAGTGGAGGAGAAACAAGGCTTGATTGTTGGGAGCCAGAAGCCAGCCTGTGAACTTACGAAGTTGTAAGTGGAGGATTCCATTCTCATTGAGAACCTGTCAAAAACAAGAACACAACTTCTCTCCTATCAGAATATACTCAGTGTTCTGGCATACATAATGATACATGCACCTATATATTTTTTTCTTTTCTTTTTATGAGAAACAAGTGAAAATGATTCATCAAATTCCCTGTATTTGTATGGTACAAACTTGCTGTAGTACTAAAAACAATAGGTGTGCTTGTGTATGAGGTGGCAGGTTCTATGCATTTTGTCAATAATAAAAAATAAATTTATCCATGGTGGCCTAAGGACTAAATTATCCTTCTGTTTTCTCTAAGGAAAAAAATTACTGAATCCATTGCCATATGAAAAGGCAAGAAATGTAATGTAGACAAAAGTGTAGGAAAAACTATAAAGCAGTTAATTATAAGACATTGTTTTACTTTTTGTGATTATATGATGTTTGATATTTTCAAATTTTTAGGATTTATAATTTCTGGTGATTTAGTTTTTGATTATAAATAAACGTTTACTTAACAACTATATTTGTCATAATTTCTTTCTCTACCCTGGCCCCTGAAGAAAATATATAAACTTTAGTCCCACAAAACCTGTATCTGTACCCCAGGTAGGGGCAAAGAGAAAGAGGCAGGGTAGGAGGGAAAGGATGGAGGTACAAAGAAAAACAGAAATAGAAGGAAAGAAGAAAAGTCCCACAAGAAGGACAGTTAGTCTGGATGGGATTAACCAGTCTGGATGTGCTTTTACCTCTGATGAGGTCTCTCATCCCCCAGCAGACAAACGGCATTTACTTTTTCCCTCTGTCTTTCCTTTGCACCTAATGTTCCCTAGAAGGAAAAGCAGGAGATTATGGCTACAAATTCATTTTGCCAGTTTATACCTGGATACTTGAAGATATCAAATAGCATCCATTTGGCCCGTGGGCTGGAGAGTCCAATAGTTATGCTACTATTGGATAGGCAGTGAAGGAAATACCTATCCAATAGTTAGGCATTTTTTTTAGTGAATTTTTCAGGGTGAAAACCCTCAAATGCTACTTTATCTCAGTTAGAAAACATCTCCACTGCCAGGCAAGATTCAGTAGGATAATGGCATCCCAGGAGGAGAGTTGCATAAGCAAAAACGAGATGAAGCTGGCAAATTAACAAGTAGGCCTTTAAAACTATGGTTCTATAGAATATTAAAAAAAAAAAACATAGTGGCATTACAATGCCTTTGTTCCTACTGGCTTTGGAAATGTCAACCTATCTCTCATATTTATTCTGAAGAATAATTTACTTAGTGTCATTTTTTTGAAATTATGAAATGTTCCCTCCCAAATTCCCTTGTGCTCTTTAAGATATTATTACTGATGGGGAAAACAGGATGTAGTTACATAATAAAAGTGTGTACCACCCACAGTATTCTATTCAGACCAAGTAGAATTGTGTATCTAAAAGTATGTGCATAATGGGAGGAATCTTGCCCAAATTATAGAGGATTCACCTGGTCCCTTATCTCCACTCAAATTTCTCATATAATTATGAAAAAAAGAGAAAATATATTTTGGTTCTACAAAGTGGCCATATGCCTGGAAACACTGGTGAAGATTCAGTGAGTGATTGTTGATGTTACATGAAGATACATGATAAAATTTTGTCTTTTCCCCCAATTAATGGCTCTAGCACTTTATAGTACTGTAAGAAAATGGCAATTGTTCAGCTCAACACTGCAGCATGCAAAGCGTTAACAACACATGGCACTGAGCTGATGGAAGATTGCGACTGTAAGATTTTCAGATAAGAGCCATATCAGGGTAAAGGAACAAGAAAGGAGAAAAAGAACTCATTCCTTGGCCTGGAGCCAGAATCCAAGACAGTTGCCATATGGAGTTCTGAACCCACTCAGCAAAATTCAGTATTGCTCTGAAGTTCACTGCATATGAAAGGAATGCCCCAGCTTGATTGCGGGAAGGACAGAAAGGTCTCCCAGGGAATTTTTATTCCATGCCTGTAGTTTCCCTGGGAAGGGCAGTTTCATGCTTCATTATCTTCCTTAGCAATGGCTTGCTTCATTGCAAGAAATAGATATCCATTCAAACAAACCAAAGCAACGGAGTAATATTCAACAAAGAGAATGAACAAACTGTGGTTGTACACAAGTACTTGGTGAATTCCACAAGCATAATGCTAAGCAAAAGACTCCAAAGGCAAAATTGCTCATACTTTAGGATTCCATTTATATAAAAATGCAAAACTAATCCACAGTGTGATCACTGTGGGGAGGCCTCTGTATTTGCCTGAGTGACTTGAAAAGAGTGGGAGCAACAGAGATGGGAACAAGTTGATGGTTCTGGCAGCTCCCAGAAAAAGAGGTCATGGGTCAGGAAGGCAATGGAAGAGCTGTCCTCTGCACGTTCAGGTTTCCTTCTTAAGCGAAAGAAGAGGGTGGTGCCAGGCATGCCTGCTGACTTGGGTGAAGAGCCTTTCATCAGCACTAACGCCCGCACTCCTCGCCCTCTCCTCCCATTGTCCATTCGAGTCGTAAGCTCTGAAGGAGCTCTTGTCTTACAGACCACAAATGCAGTTGTCTGCATGAGGGAGTAGGGACCCTCAGAGAAACTCACAATCCAGTGAGAGGAATCAGAACACTAAGAAGACCACAAAGAGAAGCAAAATCAAGCATAACTTAATAACATCTCTTGAGTAAGCAACAGAATCAGTCTGGGAAAGATACACCGTAATACAGAAAGCAAAGAACACACATTCAGAAAAAAGATAGCTGTAGATAAATATGCATCAAGAATCTAGCAAGAATGTTAATAATTCATAAACATTTAATAGGCTTTCACAGTAAACATTAATCATGTACATAGCTAATTTACTCTTTGCTTATGGCTTAGAACTAGCAAGGAAGCAAAAAAGACTTCAGAAAGGTAGATCGATGGAAAAGATAAAGGGATCATCAAGGAGAGTGGTGGGAGGCAGCGAGGATCTACCAGCTATTGAAGTACCTCAGTGGACCAGTCAGTGACTGAAAGTGAAAGTTATACCAAGAATTTACATAAATTTTTGCTATCAATTGCATGCAAGCTCTGCTAACAGTCAACATTTGCATCAATGTACCCTCCCACATATTATGGCCACAAATACATAGTTATATTTGGGTAGGGAGTGGCAGGCCAGAGGTAGGAGTTGGAGGGTAGAGTTTACAAGGAAAAACCAGATCAACACTTCAGACCCAGTCATGTGGCATTCTGCATTTGCAAGTCTTTTAAACCACTAGCAGAGACTGGCATGTTAAGAATGGACTTTTGAGAACCAATAAAGACTTTGGGAGCAGACAGCAGGACTCTCAAAGTTATCAGAAAGTGTAAATGACCTTGGAAAGAGGAGGTTGATCCCACTGAGCTGAATTTCCTCGTATCCCACCTCAGCTGGCTTCTGGATGGGCTTAGAGGGAGAGAGGACGAGAAAAATCAGAATATGTCTCCCCTTCCTTCTCTCTCTTGGGCTGTGTCTTCCTGGTGGGCCCAGGTCCTTCTGTGTAGCCCACTGTGGATCTGTCTTGTACCATGTGATCCCAGTCCTTGAGTGCCAGAAAGACCATCTCTTCCCTTTGTCCTTCCAGCACAGGGGTGGAAAAGAATTTCAACGTTTGCTAATTTGGGGGTTGCCTTGTTTGGCTTTTCCAGTTTCCATCACTGTGTAACTGATTCCTTGCATTGTATTCCTCCTGTTTTAAATACTCAAGAACTTTCTTATCTCTAGATAGACCGTCACTAATGCTCTAATCCTAGTCACATGCTACACAGGCCACAGAAAATTAATACAAGCAATGTGGTACCAGGCAACTACGGCTCTTGATTCCAGATCCAAAAAGCCAAGTTCGTACACTTTCCTGAGGTCAACTGTACACCTTATTCTCCTCTTTCAGTCCCTAAAATCAGATAGCATCAGAAAAAATTGTCAAAAAATTTTCACATTTTAGCGCTTTTTTCCCTATATCTGAGAACCTCAAATAGTTGCCTTGAAATAAACCTTTTATTACTTCTCCTCCCCTATTTTAGGAGTAAGGTCCCGGTGAATTTTCAAGGCTCAGAACACATAGGCAGCTGTAGGTCTGCATGGCCTATCAGGTCAACTTTAAAAGTATTATGCATTAGCATTTAATGTAAATTAATTTAAACTTTAAAAATATAATTTTTAGAACTAATATGCAGTAAAATTAACTTTTTTTCTTTTGCTGTAGACTTGCACGAATTATAACATACATAGATTGGTAGATGATAGATTGATAGATAGATAGATAGATAGATAGATAAGATAGATAGATAAATAGATAAATTATAACCACCACCACAACCAGAACTCAGTAAAGTTGCATCATCCCCAAAAAACTGTTATGCCACCACTTTATAATCATACTCACCAACTACTTCTAATTTCTGGCAGTCACTGATCTGTTCTTTCATCTCCATAGCTTTCCCTTTTTGATAATCTCACATAAACAGAGTCATATAATATATGATTTTTTGAGACTGGTTTCTTTCATTCAGCAGAATGCTTTTGAGACACGTCCATAGTGTTGTACATACCATAGTTTGCTCCTTTTTATTACTGAGTAGTATTTCATTGTAAGAATATACCACTGTTTGTTCATCCATTCACCTACTGAAAGATATGTGGGTTGCTTATAGTTCAGGACAATTGTGAAGAAAAGCCACTATAAATATTCACATGGAAATTTTTGCATGAATATAAGTTTTCATTTCTTTACTGATGAATAGGATTGCTGGGTCATATAATGAGTATATGTTTAATTAGATAAGAAACTATCAAATTATTTTCTAGAGTTGCTGTACCATTTTGCATTACTACCGGCAATCTATGAGAGTTTCAGTTGCTGTTTCTGTCAGCATCAGATATTGTCAGTATTTTAAAAATTAATAAGTAGGTAGTGGTATCTCATTGTAGCTTTAATTTTCATCTTCCTAATGGCTAATACTGAACATCTTTTCATGTGTTTATTTTTTTTCTTTTGTTAAAGAATCTGTTCAAGTTTTTTGTTTATTTTTTAAATGCATTATTTGTTTTACTGCCATTGAGTTTTGAGAGTTCTTTCTATATTCTGGATACAAGTTCTTTATCAATATATGATTTGCAAATATTTTCCCAACCTATTGCATGCATATATTTATACACACACATACAACATATACATACATATGTATATTAATGTTGTCTCTTGAAGCAAAATGTTTTGGTTTTGATAAAGTCCAATTTATTTTTTTTCTCTTATGAATTGTGCTTTTGGTCTCATGTCTAAAAGTTATTTTCCTAAGTGACTACTTTGCTCCAAGGTCACAAAGATTTCCTCCTATTTTTTCTTCTAAAAGTTTATATAGTTGGCTAAGAAATAATAGTTTGACAAAAATTGTCAAAAGCATTCTGTGATTGTCGATTGGCTATATGGAATTTACAATAAAGGTTATTCTCTATGTATTTAAATCATTTTAACTTGTGTGCTACGCATCCCTTAGCTGTAAAATGAGCTGGTTGTTAAACACTTAACAGCAGAGCACTGGCCTGAGAGCACTGCTGTAAGGTACACACTGGGGGGTTTTAATCATGAATTTTGCATTTTGACAGACCTGAATTCTAGTTTTGTGGGTACCAATTACTGGTTAACTTCATGTAAGTTACTTAAACTTTCTAGACCTCAGTTTAAATATATGTAAAACAGGTAAATGGGCAAAACACTGACTTTTCAAGGTTGTTTTACAAATTAAATTGTCTAAGTTTTGCATAGTGCTTAACACAGTGCACACAATAAACTTTCAACAAATGATAGTTACTGTACATTGTCCTATATTTCAAAACTTACTGTTTATAATAGTTACTCTGGATTATCTGAGGAAGATTCTGTTTTCCTCAATATGTTTTATTTTAAAAGACAAGAAAATAAGCAATACACTTTAGATTGATTTTCATCCAAAGTGGTTTAAATGAAAAAACTTAACTGCTTAGGCACTTAAAAGAAGTGGTATATGTAAGTAGTCTAGCGATTCCCTTGGCTAACAATCACAAGTTATTTCTAAAGAACTTTACGGCTCCCAAAGCGTATTCTAACACACCGGCCTCATCAGGTCTCCATAACCAGAAGGTCCCTGTTGACCATAAGCATTTCTGCAGCTGTTGCTTGATCCAGCCAGGAGCTCTTTTTGTTTTTATGACAAACTAGAAACACTTTTTCATTGTCTTTAAAAATCAATTAAAGCTTCCCTAGGACTTCTTGACCTCAAGGGAAGCTGACCAGCCTAAGGGCAGTCTAAGGAACTCCTTTGCTGTCCTTATTAACCTGTAACAAGTAAGCTGGTTGTTTTTCCTGTTTGTCAATTGCCTTTGTACCAAAAAACGTTCCCTCCCATCAGTCACCCTCTGTGCCTCACTCTAAAGTGGGAGCAAGGTAACAGGAAGTGAGGAAAACTGGTTTGTGCTATGGTCAACAGTACAGGGGTTAATGTGTCACTAAAGAAAGGTTCAGAAAGAGAACATTGAAGATAACACAGTCCTTCCCCATGATGGGTTAGGACAGTCCTAGTGTTCTTGTGCTAGTTATTCTTATATTGAAATACTTTCCTAAAATGTTGTTAAACAAGTGCACAAATATATGGATTTTTTGTATTTGTATTTGTATATATTTGTATATGTGCTCACAGCCATACTCATCCAAATACATATCATATAAGTCTGCATTAAAAAAATATATAATGACTAGTTTCTTTTGTATCAAAGCTTAAAGTATTCTCTATTTGATATGTGTGCTTAATAGATTGTATATTTAAAGAAACACTTTTCCTCTGGGCAATAAAGACTTAGCCAAGGTGTATTTCACTTTTCTTTTACCAAGTATCTGAAGAGAAACTATATAAATCACTAAATAATCTGTATAACTCTCTAGATGTGATATAGTCAACTTAATAGTATGTGTAATAAATAGGATGTGAACTATAGAGAAAATATTGTTTCTATTTGACTTTGGAATGTATTATGTAAGTAATTTCCTTGGCAATAAATTTTCCTTCATATGTACATATTCCTCTGGTTATGTAGTTTGTCATTGTCACCACCCAAAATTGAATATAGATACCCAGAAATGACCCAAACAGTACATTATACAGTGGAACCAATCACTGTGGCAATTTAGTTTAATAAAGCAGCTTAGAATTGCATTAGCTTTTTAGATAACTGAATTAAAGAAATAATTGAATGTGTAGACAGCTAAAATTTTCATGGTTGGCCACTGAAACAGGTACCCCATCATAACTTATATAACTGAGATTTTAGTACTAATATTGGGTATTCTATATATTCAAATTAAATTTAATTATGTTAGTTTAAGCCTATTTCACTATTCTATTAAAATATTCGGAGCCTTCACCCTATCAATATTAGCTATTTCTCTCAGTGTTGTGCTTTAAAAGAGATTTGTGTTTTAAAAGATGTTCATCATTTTTGTCTGCTCAGAATCCCCCTTTTTATTTGAAAACCATTCTCTATTCTCTTTCCAGGTAGTTTGGGTGCAGCTGACCTAATGCCCTGGTTCCATGGACAGTACGTGATTCTGGCAGTGGCCAGTCATTCCATGACCCTGGCCACTGTTATTGATTAAAGACTAGAAACATGACTAAGTAAGGCCATGAGAGTCATCTCAGGGCTTCTGCTGGGAATTACTCTCCTTTGAAATTGCCAGCCTGATACAATGTAAGAATGAATTCATGGGGGTCATCTTTAGCATCTCATGGAGAAGTTTATATAACACGAAGCCAACAGAGAGTGAGCAAAGACAAGAAATGCTAAGAAAAAGACAATATTTGTATCACAGCAATCAAGTTTCATAATCCAAGCTGTGCTTATAGACTCCCTCCTGAAATTTTCTGAGTGTCTGTCACTTGCAACTAAAAGAGCCTTTAACTTTTTACCCCTCACTCAAATGCCTGATTATCATGTTGAACTAGAAAAGAGTACAGCATTCTTTGTCAGAAGCTCAATCTTCATTGAAGTTCAACTCAGTGTTGGTTTCCATATTATTCTACCAGCTATGAACATACCATCTCCCAGCTTCCACTTTCTTATCTTCTCCCAAGGATATCATAAGATTCTCACAATAACCTTGATGAATAAATCACCTATATGATATCTGCTTGTCCAAAAACACTGTTAAAAAGTGACAGGGCCAGCATGTCATGAATGCAATCTATTTTTCAACTGCAGAAGACAACTGCCAACTTTTTGTAGTTCGGAATCCTGTTTTCTTTCAATAAAGTACACTGATTTCCTTTTAGAGAATGAACTATAACCTTCTGTGTCTGCAGACTTGGCAGACAGGCAAACCTAGTTTCTGGCCTCAGACCATGATCTTCCAAGGATCCAGATCCTCTCTTTATCTGCCTTTGTAGGGCAAGGGGACAGGCATATAACTAAGCTTAGTCAATCAGAGCTTTTCTCTTCAGACTTTAAATTTGGAGTAGTTTACACAGGACAAAGGAATGGCTGTTTGCCCTTTTTAATTATGTTTCATAAACAAGACTTTTCTACGAGTGTCCAACTTTCTGTTGCCTTCAAACTGATACACAAAAGGTCACTGATTTTCTAAAATCTGAACAGCTTTCCATTCAAGAATCAAACCTATCTATTTTTTTCCAGGAATTTCTTTAGTTCACTGATTGCTCTAACCCATCTTTTTCTCTCCTTGAAAATGTATACACATCTGCTGTTTTCTGTAGGAAATCTCTTTAATGTAGGAACTTCTTCCATAAGCTATGATTTCTCTAAAGTAGGTGGAAGAAATTCTGCATACCTCATGCTATCTTAATATTCCTAGATGAATTTCACACTCAAAGATTTGAGTTTGTACAATGAAATTTAATAATTTATTCCTAGGTTTTTCTCTAACCTAGCTTCAACTGACTTAGCATAGTTTTCTAAACCCATTACTCTATAGAAGTTATTATTTTTCTCAAGCAAAAGACAGAAGGAGAAAGCAGCATAGAAGTGTTAACTGTTGCTTTCGCCTCAGTCACACTGAGTTTACCACTTAAAGTTGTTGCTTAATCTTGAGACTGTTGGTTTAATCATGGTAAGGTTTAAGGTATTAATCCATGAACTGGACAGTGAATTCTACTTTTCATGGTTTGCTAAAAGAACAGCATATAGCAGAAACTCTCCTGCTGTCCTGCAAGCAAGATATTTGTAATTTCCCTTTTCTTGTTCTTGCTGTACACATAGTTCTAAAGGTCTTTTCCTTGTTTGGGGCATTTCCTTCAAGACATAGAATTTGGACATAGGAGGATTAAGGTTGCCATTGATAATTTACGCTACATATATTTACTTATGCTGGATCAAAGCAGAGATCAGCAAAGTCATCTTAGAATGCTATAATGTCACTTGGGTCAGTGGTTCTCATATGTTGAGATTTCATAAACAAGTAAAATTTAAAGATGAAATAATATCCAGGTTTGCCAGATTATAAATTTGCCATAGAAGGCCATTAGAACCACAAATAAAATATCATAAAGGATGAAATCCTTCCCTCCAATGATCAGGGAATAAAGTGGTCCATGCTATGCATTTAATAAAATCCTAACAAGCTGTTATGTCAGAGTTCTGCCTAGTCTTTGTGTTTCTGGAAGAGCAATAATGGGATATGAATGAACATGGCCAGTTTCTTACTTAAGCAAGTCCAAGCAGTCACAAATTGAAGATGGGTGTGGGCAGGAGGCTGAGGTGCTAGTGACATAAAGGAAGTGACCCTGTTTCACATAATAAGGGGAAGAGCTAGTGACCAACTTTGTTTGTACAGAAGCAGCCTTGCTCATTATGGGGTGGTTAAAGAATGTTTTTCTTTGTCTTTATGGACTTAGTTCGTAAGTTGTAAACTGGTTGACAATAGGCCTAATCTAGTGTGAAAATGTATTTTGTTGGTGCACATCTTTAAAAAATTGAATGCTTTCAGATACATATGAGTTTACTTTATAGCTCAGTAAAAATTACATTGCTTTGCATATTGTAGCTGTTTCATTTTACTCATCAGCATAGCCTTTTTGACCTGCTAGGCATATGACTCTTTTACCCTTAGTTACACCAGGAATCAATAAACTATGTCTGTAACAGACCAGATAATATATTAAATGTTAAGATTTTAATTATATATTTAACATGTTAATGTAGTAATAATATATTAAACTTTTGGGCTACATGGCCTCTGTTGCAAATACTTAAATTGCCATTGTAGCTTGAAAGTAGCCAGAGCAATATGTGAATAAATGGATGTAGTTACTTTTTTTTGTTTGTTTGTTTTACAAAAATAGGCAGTGAGCTAGCTTTGGCTCCAAAGACATATTTTACCAAATCCCTGATTTATACTATAGTATTATTGATAATTAATATTTTATCTTAGAATATGTTATGTATCTTTACAAATATATATAAGCATGTATGCAACCAGTCTGAATGGTCAATCAGGAAGAATAAATGAATGTGTATGTCTCAGTAATCTGATTGAGCTT
Organism: Pteronotus mesoamericanus; assembly: GCF_021234165.1. Lineage (NCBI taxonomy): Eukaryota > Metazoa > Chordata > Mammalia > Chiroptera > Mormoopidae > Pteronotus > Pteronotus mesoamericanus. Next base: position 25,724,251 of record NW_026555105.1, on the reverse strand, counting down.
TCCTCAGGACTTGGAATGTTAAAGGCCACCTAAACACTTTTCTATAGCTCCTACCTCAGGGTGGTATTCTAAACTGAATAAATCAAACTTATGAAAGTGCAGATCATAATGAAGATGAATCCATTAAAAAAAAGAATTTAGAAAAAATAGTACTTTGAAGAAAGGCCTCAATTTGAAATCATGAGACTAACATTAGGTAATGCTTATGTCCGTAAGAACAAATCACACAAAGAATTTAATATATCAATAGTTTCTCCATTGAGCCCTATTGATAATCATATTAATGAGAATTGTTTTATGTAATTATTTTTAGAAATACCAAATCCATAGGAAAGCTCTATTGGAGTTCACCAATACCCATTTTTTTCCTCTTCTTGGCACAAAACTAAGTTATAATCTCCCCATTGTTAAGACCCCTGTAGTCAGGTGAAGCCCACATGATTGATTTCATATGGATGGAATGTAGGAGAGGGGAGGCATGCCCTTTCTGGAACAGGCTAATTTAACATCTGCCACTTATGATCTTCCTTTATTTTCCCCTTCTGTAGTAACCTCAGATGATGGCAGAATACAAGATGGAAGAAGGCAAGTCACTGAGGTACCTTATGAAAGAAATCCAATCAACAGAGTTGCCCGGGATGTTATGTAAGAAATTAATTTTCATTGTGTTAAGCTGCTGAGATTTGAGATGGATTGTTGGACTAATACATTGCTAAACAGCAACACCCTAGTATATTGGTGGGACAAAGTACAGGGAAACAGACCAGGAAGAAAAGGGAACTGGGGTCTGAACAAAGAGAGAGAAAAGAGACAGTTCAAGGAAGAGCTCTGTCCATGATCCACCTGCATCATGATCCACATGGCTGTGGAAACTGGATAAGGGACTAGGGGGCAATGACAGGTGGATATCTTGGGACCGAAACTCAAGAAAGGAGACTTTTGGAGGGAAGGAGCTAATGTATATTATGCATACTTATAAATAATCAAAGTGGGATATGTGTGTTAGAGTTTGTTGTGTGTATCCTTATTTTTCTCATTTTTCCTCAGACCCTTAAAAACTTTGTCAAGGATCAATTTCTGTTCAGAGAATCATTTGTAAACCCTTACCCCAGGATAACTAACTGGGCTTTTCAAAAGGGTATGTGGTAAGTCATGGAAGCATGGACTAAAAGAGAAATACATCATCATTGTTTATGTCTATGCCAGCAACATCCAAGGGAGAGAGGGTTATAATCAATCATCTTTGGCTATATTGCATCCCACTAACAAGAACATCCTTAATATGAAAATAGATACAGGGAGTGGCTAGTCACTGGACTTTTGATGTTCAGATCCTATGGACAAAAGTATTCTCACTCCAATGAATCAGACTATCCCAGTTACCATTAAATATTTCATTCATACAGTTCCTCTTGTTCTGATTGCATAATGTACACATCACAATGACCTCAAAGTTCTCACTCATTGATATTTATAGGGTTCACTACAAGTTGCAATTGGAATTTTAATTTTATGTGATCTTATGAATTTGGATAACTCGTGAGTCACATGAAAATTTTATGCATTCATCTTATGACGCCGAATAAGATAAGTTTGATTCTGAAAGATGGAATTATTCTTGGTGAATTAGCAAGTCCGCGTTTCTTAGTATGCAAAGTTCAGTGCTGGAATCTAGACTGTGATACTTCCACAAAGAAAGCAAATGCCACCCAATAAGGATTTTCAGCAGATAGTTTTTTTTCCTTATTTCTTATGTAAAGCATATATCATAGCTGATATGAGAACTCTTTTCACTTGCATTTCTACTGTTCTATCTTTCCACATGGCCTTCATCTTTAAAGATGTCCATCTGAAGGTAACAGAAAACACAACTTTAAAAATTAAGGAATACCAGATTTAGATGGCTATCAGACACAGACAACCTCTGCAGGTCTTTGGCTCTCCTCTTTCCTCTGTGTTGGCTGTATCCTCATGGTTGCAAGACGGAGGCAACATAACTGATGATCAAACAGATCCAGCAATATCCAGAGACAGAAAAGACTTAAGTCCTCCTTATGTCTTTTTAAGATCTATAAAACCTTTTTCAGAAACTTTCCAGCATGCTTCCTCTCAAATTTCACTGGTCAGAATGTTATCATTTGTCTATGCTGAAAATTGCATTGAAAGTGAGACCACTTGGGGCTTATAGTCAAGATGGTGGGATAGGTAAATGCAGTAGTCACATCTTCCCACAACCACATCAAACTTTCAACTAAACTGCAGAACAGCCTTCATTCAGAACCACATGAAATCTAGCTGAACAGAAGTTCTATAACTACGGACATAAAGAAGCAGCCATGTGGAGACTGGTAGGAGGAATGGAGATAGGAAATGAGCAGGGCCTGCACCCATGTGCGTCAATTAAAAATCAGGAGGCATATCTTGGCTGCAGAGGCCCCTCCTGAGGAGCAAGGGGTCCCAGCCCAATACCAGGCCCCCTGGCCCAGGGTTTCAGTGCCAGGAAGAGAAGTCCTCCTAACTCTGGCTGTAAAAGCCAGTGAGGATTATGGCTGAGTGAAACAGAGGGTTTCTGGAGTCTCAGGCATTTCTCTTAAAGGGCCTGTAAATGGATTTACTTCCTCTGAGCCCCAGTGCTAGGGCAGCAATTCAAAAGGCACCAGGGATATAGGGGAAGAAACTAAATTACCTGGCATCAGGACAAGAGCTGGGGGTGGTGGGAGGGCAGCTTTCTCCCAGGCAGAAGTACTGGTAGAGGCTATTGTTCCATTGCTGATCTCTGCCCCAACCAAATGCTGGCAGGTGTCAGGAAGGTGACAAATACGAGTCTCCATCAACCTGGCTAACACCCTGCCTTGGTGATTCCCACAGACCCCACGCCACCCAATTTTCTGGCCCACTCAAGCCATTTCCAGTTGCTTTTCCATACAGACAGCCTGTCTTGGTTCATGTTATAGACTCTCCTTAAATCTGTCAAACAAGCAGCACCTAGCTTTGAATTACCTCATACTGATTCCTAAGTAACCCCAGACCTGGCACTAGAGGCAGCCAGCCTGAATTCACAGCCTGTCCTCTTCTGGGCATCTCTAAGGCCAGCACAACTATCTGCCATCTGCAGGTCACTTTATAGCTTACACTGGGTGGCCCCAGGCAGGGCAAGGCAGTGGCTGATTTTGACCTACACCTTCCAAGATTCCTGAGACACAGCACACCTAGTGGATAGCTTCAGATCACACCAAAGCACCATCCAACCAATTCCATGAGGGACACACTCCAGCGCACCAGACTCAGTGAGCACCAAAGCCCCACTGAAGCAAGTCCTCCTTTGTGGGGTTGGCCCCTGCACAGCAGATGCTCCATAGTGGTTGTGGCCAGTCCTCACAGCCAATTGGCCTGAGGAGTAAATCCCTCTCATTGATCTGCCAAAAATAATCAAGGCTCAACTATAAAAGGAGGGTGTACTCAGCCCACATTAAGGGTACACCTAGAGTACGCAGCTTGGGTGATAGGGGAGGCTGTGCCACTGCACCCTACAGGACACCTACTATATATTAGGCTATGCTACCAAGACAGGGCATCATAGCATCTCTACACAATACAAATAAACAAACACAAGGAGAAAGCTAAAATAAGGAGTCAAAGGAACATGCCCAAAATGACAGAAAAGAACTCCAGAAAAAGAACTAAACAAAATAGAGACAAGCAATATATTGGATGCAGAGTTCAAAACGCTGGTTATGTTGACGCTCACTGGTCTCAGTGAGAACTTCAACAAAGAGATAGGAAACATAAAAATAGATACATAAACTATATGAGAGAATCAATCAGAAATGAAGAATACAATAACTGAAATGAAGAATACATTACAGGGAATCAACAATGAAGTAGATAAAGCAGAGGATCAAATCAACATTTTGGAAGATAAGGAAGCAGAAAACACGCAATCAGAAGAGAAACTTGAATTTTAAAAAATGAGTATATTCTAAAGAACCTCTGGCACAACTTCAGGAGTACAACATGTGGGTGCTGGAAGGAGAAGAGAGATAACGAGAAATTGAAAACCTATTTGAAAAAATAATGATGGGGAATTTCCCTAACCTGGAGAGGGAAATAGACATAAAGGCCCAGGGAGTATAGAGTCCCAAACAAGATGAACCCAAAGAGGCCCACACAAGGACACATCATAATTAATATGCCAAAGGTTAAAGACAAAGAGAGGCTCTTAAAAGCAGCAAGAGAAAAGCAGTCATTTACCTACTAGGGAGTTCCCATTCAAAGTAGTGAAAAGTAAGGACCTACAAGTAAGATCACTCTACCCAGCAAAGCTATCTATCATCTAGAATCAAAGGGCAAATGTAGAGATTCCCAGACAAGGAAAAAAAAAACACAACAAAACCTAAAGGAGTTCATTACCACCAAACCAGTATTACACAGAACGTTAGAGGGCCTCCTTTAATAAGAAGAAAAAAAGATCAAAATTATGAATAATAAAATGGCAATAAATACATATCTACAACAATTACTTTAAATGCAAATAGATTAAATGCTTCAATCAAAAGGCATACTGTGGCTGAATGGCTAACAAAACAAAACTCTTACATATTCTGTCAATAAAAGACTCACTTCAGATCAAAAGATGCACACACACACTGGAAATAAAGGGATTGAAAAAATGTATTTCATGAAAATGGAAACTAAAAAGAAGAGGAGGTAGCAATATTTATACCAGACAAAATAGACTTTAAAACAAAGGCTATACTAGGAGATGAAGGATCCAGCAATTTGAGTTCTGGGTATTTATTCAAAAAATGCCAAAACACTAAATCAAAAAGACATATACATCCATATGTTCAATGGAGCATTATTTACAATAGCTAAGATATGGGAGCAATCTAAGTGTCCATCAATAGATGAATGAATAACGAAGTGGTGCATACATACAGTGGAATACAACTCAGCCATCAAAAAAGAATAAAACCTTGTCATCTGCAACAACATGAATGGATCTAGAAGGTATTATGCTAACTAAAATAAGTCATACAGAGAAAGACAAATGCCATATGTCTTCCTTTATATGTGATATCTAAAAAACACAATAAACACCCGAGCAGAACATGAACAGACTCATAAGTACAAAGGACATTTTAACAGCTACCAGATGAGAGAGGAGTTGGGGGAATGGGTGAAAAGGTGAATGGATTAAGTACAAATTGGTAGTTAAATAATAACCATGGGATGTTAAGTAGAGCATAGGGAATATAGCCACAAATATTGTAATATTAGTAATATGATATTTTATGTCAACTGTAATTGAATATTAAAAAAAACATTTTAAAACATGAGACCACTTTGTGTTGCTTAGAAGAATCAGGGTCCACCTTTCCAGGGTTAGAGATAGAGCCAGCCTTGCCTGAAGCCCTTGACCATAGGAGAAGTGTAGACACCTACGAAAAATCAGGTTTCTGTTTCTAAAGAGAAAAAATTTGAAAATGGATGGTAGGTAAAGTGGTAGATACCTACAAGTATGGCTATAAACAATTCTTAGTTTGTGGTCATCACTTCCTTCATCAAGAAATGCCTCTAGTTCCCCATTGTTGAATCTGGGCTGGCCTTGTTATATGCTTTGACCAATTAAATGTGATGAACTAACAGTCTGATTTGGTTCTGGAAGCTTCCTTTTGTACCGTTTTGTCAAGTTTACATTAGAGCTACCATGTCAATGAGCTTGAAGACAACTTGTAGAGAGAGAAGGGCCCAACCAGCCCCACATTGTTCTGGCCAACCAAGCTGAGTGAGGCCACCTTCAGACACACGTGTGAGCAAAGCCTTCTTAGATGTTCTAGTCCAAGCCAAGCTCCTTCTTGAATTCCTTTGTATATGTGATCCCAGGTGATGCCATGTGGAGCACAAGAACCTCAAAGAGATGAGCCCAATCAATACCCAGAATTGTGAGAAATAATAAATGTTGATTCTTAAACTACTAAGTATTGAGGTGGCTTTTTTTACACTGTAGTAGGTAGCTCCCTTAGCCTGTTCCAACTTCTGTAATAGATTTGTGGTTTATAAATAACAGAAATATATCCCTCACAGTTCTGGAGGCTGGATGTCCAAGACAAGAGTATCAGCAGGGTCAGCTGAAGGCCCTCTTCTGGACTGCAGACTTACTGTATTCACAAATGCAGAAGGGGACAAGGGAGCTCTCTTTCTAAGAACATTAATCCCATTCATGAGGACTCTGCCCTCATGGCCTAATCACCTCCCTAAGGACCTACCTCCTAAAACCATCACCTTTGGGGGTAGGTTCCAACACGTGAATTTGGAGAAGACATGTTCAACTACAGCAGTGATCTTATAAATGTCCCTCATATTTCTGTGTTGATAGGGGACTTACCTATACTATCTCTTATTAGTAGTATATGTAGGTGTTCTGTATTTTTTAAGGTAATATCACTATGAACATATAGTCATAGATTTAAAAATTTTTATTAAGATCTTTCATTTCTCTCAGCCATATTCTCTTAGATTTGTGTGTATTTTCAGCCTCAGAAAGGAAGCAAAATTATGTCTTTTGGGTACATACTCATCTCTGGGGACTGCATTTGAGAAGAGCTCAGCTTTGTTCTTTGGAAAGGAATATGAGTCAACCACAGCCCTAGTCAAAAGCAACCAGCAAAACGTGTGCACACCAGAGACACTCGCTCATGCCAAAATGCCAGCTGCGCTAAAATCACTATGCTGTACTTCCACCTCTTTGTCTAAACCCCCATTTTACTTCTGGTGCACATGATGTGATGGATATCCTTATGTTTTCCCTGGGCAGTATGATGATTATATAAAAGAGCATTTTGATGTTTGGGATAGATTCCTGATGATAAACAGCAATGTAAATTTAGGACAAGCTTTGCTAAGAAAATTAAATTTTTTGTAATTTAGAGACTGATTCAGGTTTCTGCCTCACTTTACAAAAAGTTGCAGGATAAAAGATGGTCAGATAGACCTGGTTTCTGAATTCAGAGGATTAGAATGACCCTGGATATACCATTCTTTTTATAATTAGGCAAATCAAAATCTCATTCATTTTGACAAATAGCAATAATAGCAATCTCCTCACAGGAAAATTCCAGAGAAGGAAGTATCATCATTTCTCCATGTAATACAAAGAATTATTAAAGGAGACCCTATTTCACTCTATCCCCAGTTTTCAAAACTCCTAGTTCAAACCCAGGCACAAAAAGCACACACACAGGCAGACAAAGTTAACCCAAATCCTTAACACCAAAATTTCAATCCATTTTGCATGCCTTTGGACCTCATTTAAAAAAAAAGAATTCTTCCCTACTTTCTAGTACTACCTGTAAAGAGGTTGCTGACAATAGTATTCTATTACAGTGGAAATGTTTATAGCCTAACACTGGAGACTTGTCATACCATCTTTTGTAAAATGCAAAATGTAAAATGAAAAAATATTACTCACAAACTCAGCTCCTCTTTAGGTTATTGAGTTATTATGTGATTTATAATCTCTCTGAGGCCCCTCTTCTATAAGGAGATGATATGCTCAAATTAGCAGTAACTGTCTTAAAGCTAAAAATGTATGAGAAACAATGAAAAGTGGGAAGCAAGGGAAGTTTTAGAATGGTTTACTTTTTGAGCCATCATGGGTCAAATAAATAAAACTTTTACAAAATTCATTGCACTATAGTCCTATTAAGGGGGTCCCCTTTGGTAATAGGAATAAATAGATTCAGTTAAAATACTAATTTAATTATTATATCACTTTTTATTATTTCTTGTGGGCTGCAAAGAGATCCTCGAAATTATAACATTGAATTATGACCATCAGGGCTTATGTAATTCTGATTAAGTGAATCTATATAATTCAAGAAGACAATTCATTCATCTTGATTCAGGCATTAGCATGGGGCTTTGAAGGAGAGCACGTGCCCCTAAGTTCGTAGGTATGTCACCCCTGAAACTAATGGCCCTCTACAGCTGTGAATGCCAGCTATAAAAGATTATTGTACTCGATTACTGTGTCCAAGCAATATAAACTAAAGTGATGCACCTCAATCTTTAATGTGCATACAAATCTCCTGAAGATCTTGTTAGAAAGCAGACTCTGATTTAGGAGGTTTCGTGGAAGATTCTTGCTAACAAGCTTCCATTGAAATGTGCTGTCTCTAGAAAACATCAAATATTCTATTGAAAAGCAAAACCTTTAGTCAAATCACTTATGGGCAGACCATATATTTCATGACTTCAAGTTTCAATGTTCCATTCCTCTCAACATATAGAATTTATACTCATTTCTTCATTAATCTTTCATATTTAATCATGTAATTGAAAGTGACATCACTAAAGAATTTGCAATAGCAAGAAGCAACTGTAATAATGTAACAGTTTGAGTAAAAAGAAATTCCTAGAAACAAATACTATTTAAGGTATATAGCCAGTATTTTAAAAACATACAGGATGAGGCAAACGTAGGTTTACAGTTGTGAGTACATGATACAGACTATATTCTTGTGTTATTATTTACCATTGCATTATTTTCCATATGAACAACTGCAAACCTGCTTTTGCCCTACCCCATATATGTAGAAATAAAACTGGAGGGAAATACAACTAAATGTAGTAATGGTTATATATGGATGGGTGTATGGTGTGGATGTGTGCTTATGCGTGTGCCTGTCTTTAGTTTTTCACTTTCTTCTAACTCTATTGTATTTTCAAAAAATACCATATGATCTCACCTATAAGTGGAACCTAACCAAGAAACAAATAAGCAAAGAAAATATAACCAGCAACATTGAAAGAAAAAAGAAACCAACAGAGTCAAGAGGGAAGGAGGGAGAGGTGGGCAGGGAAAGGGAAGGGAAGGGTCAAGGAACATGTATAAAGGACCCATGGACAAAGCCAAAGTGGGGAAGGATTGAGGGAGGGAGAGAAGTAGGGGAGGGGGACAGGGGAAAGTGGTGTTGGGAAGGTGGAGACAAACATATTTGAACAAAAAATAAAAATTAAAATAAAATAAAATATACACATATATATATATAAAATTAAGCAAGACGATTTTCCATAATTCAAAAAGCTTCTCTTTCTAGATTGATCAAACCAGGTTTATGACAGAAGAACAGTGATTGTTCTAATTTTGCAGTAATGGATAAAGTTGTTGGATACTTGTCAACACAGAGACTATAGACCCAAGAGCCAAGAAAGAGAAAAAATGGAAAAAGGCAGCTCACAGAATTTTAAAAATTAATGGAGTATTTCTTCCTTTAAATCTGGAATACTCTACCTGAATTACCTGGAAAGAAAATACAGATAGAAAAAAAATGAACTGATTCTGTTTGATTTTTATCTTTCTCTTTGGTTAAAATCACCTTCAACATCAGTGTCAGAGCCCAAGAGGGTATTAGGGCCAATGGGAAGTGTAGCCTTTGAGGTCTGATGTCCTTGGTTTACTCCCAGCTCTGCTACTTTCAACATTTTATGTTCAAGACACTTTATCTTCTCCGAAGCTCAGTTTTCTCATCTGTTAAGTAGGAGCAAAAATAGTGCTTGTCTCAAAAGTTGTTGTGAAAATTGTCAATGTATGTAAAGAACTTAGTGCAATTTCAGCTTCATTACTGTTACTATGAAAACAAACCTTTATGCAAACATAATAAATGGAATGCTGTTCACAGGGAGTAAATTACAGAAGAAAAAAGAACTGTGTTTGTGGAGCATATTTCATATAGTTCCAGGACATATTCAACTTTAATATTTTAAGAATAAAGATATTAAATATTTAATGCCATGCTTAATCTATGAATTTCAGAGCAAATTTATAATACAATAGAGTCATCTTTTTTTATGGTCACTGTATTTTACAATGTTTTCACATCTCCTGGTAATAAACATAATTTTATGCTTCTTTTGTTATCCAAACAGATTTTAAAGATCTTACTGATGTTCTGATAAATATTTTACAACTGGCCCTTCAAGGGGAAATAAAACCCTCATTTGAAGTGTTTGCCAAATTCCATGGGATAAATATTCTGATCATGGCCAATTTCAACCTGCCAACGTGATGTCACTGAACCGATAATTGGAAAGAAATGTGCAGTAAAACACTATTACATAGCATTCTATCATACAGATAAAGTAGACTTAATTTACCTCAATAGTATAGATTATGATAAAATGTAAAACATTAAAAAGATGTTTTTAAGAATTTATTATCTTTGTTTTTAATATAATTGTAAGTTTATATGATTTAGTTTTTAATAATGGCTGTGTTTAAAAATCAGCTCTTAAATTCCTGAAAATTTAGCAATTGGCTGTCTTGGACCACTGTGGGTTGGCTGTAGCACACCATCTGGTGGCAATTGTTGTATAGGATATGAAGAGGAATGACTAAATGAAAAAATATTCAAGCACTTACAAAGTGCTCCTTCTATAGAATTCATGTCCACAAACATTACTTCACTTGTATATACATGTGAAGTTGAGGCAAGTCATTATCCCATTTTACTGAAGAGAAAACTGGAGACTAGAGATGTTAACCAACCAACCAATGCCAGGGGAATCAAGAGACAGAGCAGTAATCACAAGCTGAGCTTCCAAAATGAAGCAAGTAGGTAACTTAACAGAAGTAAGACAGGTTGGGTATAAGAAACATCTGAGGTTGAACATCTGCAGGTTGGCCGTTATGACAAGCAAAACTAAGAGCTGGAATTCTTTTTTTAAAGCACCTATTAAATGCCAGACTGAGTCTCTACAGAGAAAAACTCATTTGATCATCAAAACAACTATGAGGTGGGTATCTTCTTATTCCCACTGTCTATTTGAGGAAATTGAGATTCAGAAGGTTGCTAAAGTCACACAGTTGGTAAGTGGGAGAGCTGGAATAGAATCCCAACCACAGAATCCTCTGTGACCCAAGGAGCCCACCTTCTTGTCCTCTGCACATGCCTCATTTAAAGGGAGCAGCTGCTAGGCAGCCTGGGTGTATTATAAAAACGTAGGCCAGTGTTGCCAGACCTTCCAATTTATCAAGAAAAAGATGAAAATCTGGGCTTTTATGTGCAACAGGCTTATCTCTACTTAATTCTGGAATATTCTTGGTTGACAGGCCTTTGACTATTTCTTTCCCTTCATTATTTTCTTTGGGAATCCTATTACATGGATATTGGCTGTTCTAGTTCTAGCCACAATGACTGTTAATATTTACACTCATATTTCTGTCCCCTTATCTATCCTTGATACCTTCTGATAGTTTTTTAGACTTTAGTTCCTGGCACAATTAATCATTACTGGGGGCTCTAATGATTCTGTAGTTCATCAGTCAATCAACTTGCTTCTCTACAGCAGTGATTCTCAAATTTTAATGCCTCAGAATCACCTTCAAAATTAAATGCCGCAGCGTTACCTAGGGGTCAGATACCTGGTCCCACTCTCAGGGTTTCAATTCAGTAGGTCACAGGTGGATACAAGAATTTGTATTTCTAACAAGTTTTCAGGTGATGTCAATGGTGCTGGTCTGGGAATCACACTTTAGGAACCAGTATACTACCACTTTTCTATCTGTCCTACCTCCTATTTATGCTTTTAATTTATTTGTCTTAAAAAAAATCACTTAATTGATTTTTGAGAGAGAAATAAAGGAAGAGAGAAATATTGGTTTGTTGTTCCATTTGTTTATGCATTTATTGTTGACTGAGGATCAAACCCACAATCTTAAAGTATGAGGATAACTCTCTAACCAACTGCACTACCCTGCCAGGGCCTTAATTTCTTTTTAACTGCTTGTTTCTCTTCTATGTTATCCAACCCTGCCATATTGCTTTGAATATATTCATTTTACTTACTTTATTGTTCTAATACATTTCTTCTCTGTTGTTTGCTATAAGCTGCTCAGCAGTTTCACTTTTCTTTTTTAATATACATAGTTTCCTGTGCACATACACATAAATATTTATATTTCAATATAAATATACATTTATAAACATATAAATATACATAGATAAACCCTTCTTCTGTGAGCTATTTTCCTGGAGTGCATCAACAATGTGTACCTAGCAGAAAGGATAAAGGCAGGCCATAGCTTATGCCCTTCCTAGTGATTTTAGAGAATGGATTGGGGGAATGCACCTTAGAAAAGAGCCTGAAGCTCTGGGATGGACACTCCCTTTGCCACCTAATCACCAGGTGATCCAGCCACCAGGATCCATGGTCTCTTTTCTAAGGTCCTTGTCATCCAGGTGTGTGGGGGGCAGGAAGAGGCAGGGCAGGAGGACAGAATGCTCAGGGTCTGCAGGTCTGACTGAGCCTGGTATTAGCCATCTCTTACTTTAGCCCAGTTTAAGCCAATCAAACTTATGATGATGGATTGTCCATCAGTTTAAAAAAGATTTTTCTGGAGAGTCAAGATTTCAGATTTTCTTTGCGACTTGGTAATATTTAGCAGACAATTTGGAGAGTTTACTTTAGGTGACGCAGTCAGAAGCCCAAAGTCCAGATACTTAAGATTTTTAGTCCTTTTTTTAATTTTAAATTTGTCCCACAGTTTTCCGTATCTAGGTTATTTAAATCATATCTTTAGAATCCAGAAAAATGTTGACTATTCCATTTTTTCTCCATGATAAAAATAAATGTATTGAGGTTTAGACATTTTCAATATCAGTAAACTATTTCTCATAAATATAAATTTCTTATACATGTCCAGAACAAAGAAATCCGTGAGTAGAGAATTCCTGTTCATGAAAGTGACAGGATCGGGGGTGGTTATCAGAGCAATCAAAGAACACACATAGCTTGCCGTGATCCCCAGCCCTATTCCCAAGTGAATGGCTAATCAGTTAACAACGCTTGCCTAACAGTAAAGCAAGACAAATGTAATTTGCCATCTTATAGGCTTATGCTGTTCTAGTAGTTTTGATGACTCCTCGGAAGGCACTGGAAATGGCTTGCCATTGTTAGTAAAGAGCTGATGTGCACTTGATTCCCACATGTGCTTGGAGCTTATAAATCACTGAAACCCAAGTAGGGCAATTTTCTAATTGAGAACTTTGAAATGTTGCCAGACTCACAGACCATCATGACAGTCAATGCAGGGTGAATCCTACAGGACAAGTGCTCATGGCACCACATGCTCTCTGTTTAAAGAGTTCTCTGATACAGTTTTTGGGGGGTTTTTTCCCTACAGGAAGTGCTAGGAGTGTCATGTTGGTGGTAGATTGTGAAAATCTTCCACTTCGTGGCAGGTTGCAAAAATAGCCACAAATTCCTCTCTGCTCTGTGTCCACATCTTTTGCCATGCAACTTTGCAGCTCCTGCCATCAAGAGTTGGAGCCTATCTTTAACCCTGAAACTGGGCTGGCCTCATGACTTGCTCGGCCAGTGAAGCACTGGCAACACATGATGCAGACAAGGGCTTCAAAAGCACTTACGCATTGAAGGTTGCTCTCTAGATTGTGTTGGTATCCTTGCCATTATGGGGAAAAGGCTTGGCAAGCCTGCTGGGGAATGACTGGTCACATGGAGAATTGAAATACCCCAGCCAACAATCAACAAGGCAGTTGGTGCATGAAAGAGCCTTGCCAGGATCAGCTGATCCTCATCCAGATCAATAGAACCACCCAGCTGGGTCCACTGCAAATTGGTGACCTGCAGAATCATAAGCTAAAAAAATAGTAGTTGCTTGAAGCTCCTGTGTCTGGAGTTACTTGTTATACAGCAAAAACTAACTGAGGATGGAAAAACTAATATGGAGACAGAAATGTGCCTGTGAGAAATGTTTGAGATTTTGATCCTTAGGTGACTCCTAAGAGCATTTAGGTCTTCTGAGAATATAGTATGTAGCATTCAGTAAATGCATGTCAACGGAATGCCATGCCTATTAAGGTAAGGACTGGATGCTTCTTTAACGTATAGTGCTAGGCACATGTAGGTCCTCTATAAGTATTTATTGAATGTGTATTTATGCAAGATTCTGTGTGAATATTGCCACTTTCTCTACACTTTTCAGAAGTTTCTCTCAGTCGATCTCTCCCTTCTATCTCCTTAGAATTTAATATTTCTCTGCACATTAGCCTAACTCCAGCTGCGAGTACTTGCAACTCTTCGCCTTAAGTTCTCTCTTGCCTCCAAAACCTGTTCTGCCCATGTACAGGGAACAGTAGATTTCCTGGGTAATCAGTGTCCTCAGAAGCAGCCCTCTATAAATAATAAATGAGTGTCAGCAGGTAAATATCCCATCTCCCTCCTAGAGTGACTCTGAGGTGCATGTTCTACACTGTTTCCCAGAATTCTCCAAGGCTTAATCTCCAGTTGTCCACAGTGGAACTTGCTTGACAATGTTTCCTTTATTGACTTTTCCCTCCTCTACCAGTGTTTCCTGAGGTCATCTTCCAAGTAAATTATCTGCACTCCAAACTTTGCTTCTGGGAAAAACCAAACTAGAAACTTGGAGATTCCTAGAGCTCCAGATGTGTTATTCCCTATACCAAGAATAATGCAAGGATACAGAAGATCCGTATATCTGTTGGAGACAGATGGTTAGGCAGTTGCTACACATGGAAGAAGATATGTGCCACAAGTATAATGAGGATGTATAAATGCCCTACTGTGACTCCAGACAACCAATTCCACAACTATTTTATGATTACAAAAGTTTGAAAGGACCTTCAGGTATAATAAAGAAACAATGATTTTACTTAATGTTTTTCTAAAGAATAGAGATCTCGTTATGAGAAATTAAGGGGAAAATATAATTTTGTGTGCTAAGGCCACTTCAGTAAAAGGCAACTGATTTTTTTTCTCAAGAGAGTTGTCTATAAGGTTCTTCATTTAGTAATATAGAACTTCAGCACTTCTGTTTTTGTTTATTTTCTGGACGAAATTTCATAACAGATCTCTGGGGATACACAGAGATTATAAATATACCCACCATATGTAATGAGAGCAAAAGCTGATTATAAGATTATCTATGAAAATTTGATGTAAGGTCTACTTTTTCCTTATCTTCCTATAAAATATAATCAATCACCTGTCTTTCAACATCTTTAGTTTGTCCTACAGAACTAAAGTCCTCATATTTTTTAGCTGACCAGCTTCTGAGACTAATCAATTGTTTAAAGTTTCAGTTACTGAAGAGAAAACAAACTGATTAACTTCATTGCTATTGCCAGAGTCGATGTTCCCTAAACTTTCTGCAGACATGAGTAGTGAGCTTTGTGGATCTCCCCACCCTGGTTTGGATGGATGGGGCTGGAGTCAGTGAATAAGCCTTGGAAAGATCTTAATTCCAAGGTCTCAACTCTAAACTCGATTATTTTTCACCAAACTGTCTATAATTAATTATTACCAACATTTGGACTGAATACACTTTTCTTCCAAGGTATAATCCCTTTATAAAATATAACTGATCTCTGTATTCTCTAACTTCTCTACCCTCAGGCCCCAACAGAATTAATTTTCTACAGACTCATTTTAAGGACATAATTACTCATTTTATATTATTATCCAACTCTTATATATCTAGCCTTACCCAATGACACTAAATACATTTAATGGAGTAACTATATTACACTTATTTTTAAAGTATCCCCTAATTGCACCATTAACAGTGCTGAATGTACTGTGGCGATTCAGATTTTTTCAATTGAATTAAATAATATTTTCCATAATTCCCTAGCCAAGCATGAAACATACATTAGGAGAAAAATTGCATTGATATTAATACACTGATAGCATCTTAAAGTGCTATTTAATTTTTATCCCAGTAGCATTTGTTCTCATTAATTATGACACCTTTCTAGGTATTGGAAATGTCCATATCACTTCTAAAGTAATGCCAGCACAGCTGCATTAACTACTGTGCCTTTAAAGCACATCACGGCTTGTGTTGATCAAATAAAGAATGACCCACATGGACGCAACAAAGCTACATGGAAATTCTACTGAGAAACCCAAGTCGGTTAGTTACTGAATGCTAGGAATCTTCAGTGAGGGTGAACAAATATTTTGAAGATGTATATATACATTTTGCTTTACCTATTAATTTCTTTTTCAAACTCCCTGTGAAATGTTCAATGTAGAATAAAAATATGCTATTTTTATGTATGTCTCAAGAGAATTTGGAAGGTGGAATGGAGGGAAAAGATCACAACTAGCCCACTTTTGAAATCTGTTGGAATTTCTAACTGAAAAAAAAGTTAATCAAGTGGTATTAGTATGTATCAGCATTGTCTCATATAAAAATATACAGATTTACCACTTCAATAAGAATAGTGACACTCAGAAGCAAAACACATCTCTTAAATAAAAATTATTATCCAAATTCAAGAAATCACAATCTCTGCATAGCTTATGCATTCTTATACAAATGGTTACACAAGTAATTATAAAGCAATTTAGACTTTCCAAATTAAGAACTGGAACTACTATTAAAACCAATAGTGTTCTCTGTATTCCCAGTATTAGTATTTTCTCTTTTCAAAGCATTAAAATGTTAGTTTTATAATATTATAACAATATGAACAAACATTAATTGTACACTTATTAGTCACCAAGCTTTAAGTATTACAAAATGTATTTTATATGAACACCCCAGTGAGGTAGATATTATTTTTCTCATTTTATATATGAAGAAATTGAGGCACAGAGCAGTTGAGTAATTAGCCCAAACACCAGCTCGTAGATGATGGAGCCTTCGGGAGGTAATAATTGAGAGTTTGATATGTGCGTCAGGTCCATAAACACTGCACAGTTCAGAAACTGAGGCCTGAGTTGATCCAGTTGAAAGCACTGAGCATACCAGTGTGGAACCTAGGACAAGTCAACAACTTCCCTGAAATTCAGTCACCCCTGCATCTACAAATTCGGTGGAACTCCAGGGCCCAGCTAGTACTAACTTAAGATAATCCTCTACAAACACTGTCTGTGGACTTTAAAAGTCTGATAACCTACACTGGCAGTAACAAGTGCCTTGACAGGCATCTTTGAAAATAGAGACCTGCACCATCCAACATGGGAGCCATTAGCCACATGTGCTGAGCTCTTGAAATGTGGCTTGTCTGATTGTGATATGCTATAAATATAAACTACACACAAGATTTCAAAGACACATTAACAAAAAAAAGTAAAATACCTCATTAATATTGTATAGTGATTATACGTTAAAATAATTTTTAGAAAAATTGGGTTAAATAAAATGTTACTAAAACTACTTCTGACTTTATTTTTAATTGAGTTACTACTAGAAAATTTAAAACTGTGTATATGAGCCGCATTATATTCCTATTGGGCAGTACTGGCTTAGATGGTGAATGGTGAAGTAGAAAAGAATCTGTTGTGTGTTACCACCAAGTTCAGATTTTACTTGTGCTAATTTAGTCCAGGGTAAAATAAAGGGTGTTTCTGGACCTAAGAAAATCTGAGCATTTCCTTTTTCAAAATTACTTTATTTGTAATAAATTTGCTTCAAAAAAGATTTGACACAATGTTGAAAATGTATAAAATATTGAGAAAGTATAAAAGTTACTAGAACAATATTGTTCTGTCATCCTTTTTTCTTCCTTTCTCTCCTCCCTCTTTCTTTCCTTTCTCCCCTCCCTCTTTCTCTCCTTTCTCCCCTTCCTCTTTCTCTCCTTTCTCCCCTGTAAGTGTGCTGATAAATGTTTAACACTTGGCTCTGGGAAACACCTGATGTATAGAGTCTGCCAATTTTCCACACTCTCACCATGACTGTGGAGTGGGAAGAAATGTGTAGTACTGCACCATTACATGCTATTGATATTTCCACCATACAGATACAATAGAGGAAATAACCTCTATTAAAATGTAGTAGAATAATTAGGAAGTGGTAGTTATATGTATTTCATACCTTTGTTTGTAATACAAATTATTTAATTGCAAGTTTGCATAATTAAAATTGTAATAACAGCTGTGTTTAATCATTAACTTTCTGAAAACATCCTAAACATTCAAGGGTTGAATCTCTCAGGAGCCACTGCCAGCTGACTCCAGCCCATCACTGTTAATTGAATTTATTTGAAAATCAAATGTAAAGAAACAAGACTTTTAAGACTCAAAAAAAAAAAAAATTCTTACTCCCAATCACTCAAATATCCACAGAGGCACAGCCCTGGTTAATGGTTATCATTTATAGGGATACAGTTCTGGAAAGAATAAGGACAAGTAGTTTAGCTGAGTCTAATGCTGTTAATCTTGGTCTCATATAATACATCACAGAAAGAAACAACAGAATCCTCCTTAAGAGCTCTCCAGGGAAGAGTCCCAGCCTCCCTTGGTAACTCTCTCAGGAAGTTCCTTCCTACAACTAACCTAAATCTCTTTTGCTACAGTAGAGGCTCATTTCTGTTTGCTCCCTCTTTAGTGAAGGTGGAAACAGCTGGTTACCATCCCCTGCATTATAACTCTTCATGTAAGGAAATGAAACACCCCAAACCAGCTTCCAAATCTGCTCAGCTGTAAAAACAGCCTCTTCTTGAGCAAAAACAAACAATAAATTAAACAGAATTGGGAGTTGAGAAGTGCTGCCTATTTCACTCCAGGGAAACACCTCGGGCCAGGTTATACCCTCGTCAGCACCTAATGATCAAAGACACATTTTTCCTGGAAACAAATTCAAAGAGTGAAACAGATGGGATTATTAATCAAGTTGCTGTTAGTCTTCTGGGCCATCTTACAGAACATCCTTAAGCAAGAGGTATCCTGAGCTTTATCTGGTAATAAGATTGTAAGATCTTGACAGAATGCTTGTTGTCTTGTATGCTCACGCCTTTCTTGCTAGGTCCAAGGCACTATTTTTACAAAAGAGAATGCAATAAATCAGAGTAGCTATAGAAGCTACATCTCAGGTGCTACCAGTGGGCCAGTACAAGCCAAAATGCCAACTAATACTCAATGCTATGCTGCCCAAATTTTAATGATAGGATTCTTATCTCTCTGGAAAAAATTAAAAAGCAGAAGCCAAAGAATTAATTCAACAGTGGCAGGCTAACCTAGAAGGAAGCAAAGGGGAGAGGCATCTGGAAAAGAAAGGAAAGAAACAATAGCCAACATTCTTGCCAGTTCATGAGAGTGGCGCAGGATCAAGGAGCGAGCAGAACTATGAAGTTACAAAACCAAGGTCTTCCAGGAGATACAGCAAACAAGACCTCTCCCTGATGGCTGCCTTTGTGCTATCTGCACTTTAAGGCTGTAGTTCTGATTTACTTTCTTGCTCTCAAGCAGGCATGGCCCTCTTCATTTTGCGAAGCTCAAAGCATTCATTCCTCTCCCATCTCCACCTCTCACCATACCTCATCATTCCTTTTCTGCCAAGAGTCTAAAAGCCTGAATTTCAAAGCAAAATTCAGCCTAGACTACCACATTAGCCCTTGGGCTATGTCAAATCCCTAGAAAAAAAGAATAGAATGAGTTTCTTTTGATTGGATCCCCAAACTAGACATTGTTAGATGTTTCCCACAATTGAAGCTCAGCCCTGCTTCCATCCAAGAGTCTGAGGAAGTCTACGACCTTGGCCCACAGGTGCCAATGGATGTCACCTCCTCTGTGGACACTGATTTGCTCTCCACTTCCTGAGGAAAGGTTTCCAGTGTGCTAGGAGTAGGAAAAGGGTAGAAACATTCTTCTCTAGGGCCACATAATTTAATCTACCCAGACACGAGGCACATCTATCTGATGAGCTGGTGTACCCTGCAACAATTTCCACACCTTTTATAAGCTGCAGCAGAAGTAAACAAAATGGCAGTTCACGGTCCAAATCCAGCCTGCATGGGAGTATTGGGTGGTCTTTATGCTTTGTTTGGTTTTGTTTTTTAATTTGAAACAGGTGAACAACATTTTAAAACTGGGTGATTTCACTTATAAATCTACACTTCTAGTTTCTCCAGAAGATATGGGCACACGGTGCCATATTCCAACATGGCAATAAATGGCCACAGCCGAGCTGGACTGTCCCCTCTAGACAGCATATGCCTGTGGTCCATTGTAGTCCATATTGCTCCCAAGTATCACAGCACCCCTTGCTATTTATCATTGTATTTGTTCTGTTAGGTCCCTGTTTCTATACTTTGTTTAGCCTTAGGCCTTTCTTACACGCTACTGTCCAGGAATTTTTTTTTTTTAATGAGAGGCAAAGCCATGTCATGTATGAAGAATTAATACAAACATGAACTTGATTTTGAGATGAAAGAAAATTTATGGAGCAGAAAAAAAAGGGGAAAGTCCTGGAAACATTGCTATTGCTTGGCCTTTGGATTTCTTTTCATTCTCTTGAGTAGGGATTGCACAATTTACTGATTGTGAATGTTTGAGAACTATGGAGGGACATAAGCTAAGAAACTTGTAAATTGTCTTTCTATACCAGTTCAAAGATGGCCTTTAGTAGTTTGGTCTTTCTTCTTTTAATATTTTTCCATCATTATAAAAATGTAAGTATGTTATAGAAAGTTAGGAGAAAGAAAACAGTCTCCCTCTTATAGTTCCACTGCCCTGCACCCTCTTCTTAAGCAACCTCTGTTATCTGTTAATTATGAATTCTTCCAGAAAATGTCTAGTCATCTATATACATTTATATCCATTATTTTACACAAATGGGGTCATACTGTGCTCACTACTGTTTAACAACTTTAACATATGTATATATTTCTTCATAATTTTCCTTGAAAGTTATCTTCATTGTTTTTGTAAAAATGATAAAGTCATATTAAATCATTCAAGTAATAAAAATAGATAACAAATAAAATTAAAATTATAAAATCATTCTACCCCAAAACAATCATTACTAACATTTCAGGATCTTCATCTCTTCATTACAGACATTTTCCTCTGTGTATACACAGGCAGAAGGATAGGATGGATGGATGGATGGACGGACATAGGAAGGAAGAGAAGAAGAAAAGAAAGGAAGGAAGGGAGGAAGGGAGGGAAGAAGGGAGGGAGGAAGGGAGGGAGGGAAGAGGGAAAGGAGTGAGGAAGGGAAGAAGGGAGAAAGGACAACTGATTAATATATAAATTGATAGAAAAATGGGATCATTATGACAGTTTGAAGTGAAAGCTTTAATTGTAATTTTTCTTGAAGTTAAAAATTAAGAAAAAGAAAGCTAAGGAGCTATTTAACATCAGAAAAGAATATTTTTTCACAAAATGAATGTATTCCTAAATTTGAAGAACATTGTATTAATAACGTCTATTGACTTCCTCTTTCATGAAAAATGTGGAAACTAGCACTTCTAATTTTATTGTGTGTATACTTTTTTTATATTTGTGTTTTATTACATTTACATTCTGTTCTGTAAGAGTAAATTTCAGTGGCAATTTAGTTTTATTTCTATATTTAAATAGCACCAATGCTAATCATTATCAACCTTTCATCACAGCTGCTCCATTTCTGATTTTTTTTAATACTGTTTATTTGAGTTACCAACTGGATTAAATAATCCAATAGTCAGCTTGGCCTTTTTCTTCTATTACATAAATTGTTGCATATTTCGAATGTTCATATGTTGAGTTTTTACTTGAAGGATGACTTGGCTGGACCTGCAATTCTCACCTCACATTTTTTTCCTCAGAACTCAATGGCACTGTCTTCTGGCAGTGAGTATTTTCTGCACAGATTATTGAGAATATCTGACATCTTTCCAGAGATTGATTGTTTTTTTCTATCTATACACCTGTGAAAGTCTTCCTTATTAAAGGTGTGTTTTAATCACTTCACTAGGATTTATCTTAGTGTTGTTATATCGTTTTTGTTTTCGGAAACATGTACCCATTAAATCTGAAGATTCAAGTCTATGGGAAACATTAAAGAAACAGAAGACATGCAGAGGTTAAGCTGCTGAAGATCACATATCTAATAAATGGCAGGGTCTGGATTTAAATCCAGCTGTCTAATTTCAGACCCTCTCCTCCTCCACTAGTCACTACAGTACAGTTTGTCGTGATGAGCAAGTGTGCTGGATATCTCCTCTTGAAGCCAGTCAGTCAGCTGACTAAATACACTTTACTCCAAGG
Organism: Pteronotus mesoamericanus; assembly: GCF_021234165.1. NCBI lineage: Eukaryota > Metazoa > Chordata > Mammalia > Chiroptera > Mormoopidae > Pteronotus > Pteronotus mesoamericanus. The sequence continues at coordinate 25,702,228 of NW_026555105.1, read as the reverse complement.
CTGTCTGCTTTTAGCAGGTGCGGGGCTATTTAGACAGTTCCCCACCATTTGAAAGTCACTGTCTAGAAAAAAGGATGACATAGTGGGTTTCAATCTTTGGGAATTAGAGAAAGGAGGGAGAAAGACAAGAGTAACAGATCACAAATAAGCAGGAAAAATAAGCAGCAGGGGCTGATGCAAACCTATGGAAGCAGATCTGATTTCTGCTGCTACATGTGCCAAGGGCAGCAGAACTGGCTTCCTCCCCAGACATCCTCCCCACTGATCATAACTTCTCCCTACAGTACCAGGTTGCCTTTAATGTCTAGGCTCAGTGAACCACCAAGAAGAGAGCAGATGGTACACTGGTGCCAGACAAGGTCTGCCTCTAGAAAATCAGCCCAGATTGTGATTCATAAGGTATGACTGAGTAGCACTGACCAGGTTCCATGCCCCAGCTCTCTCGTGACCCTTGAAAATCCTACCTTGAGAATCACTCCCTTCGGCTGACATTATCTCTACAAAAGGCCATTTGTTATCAGGAAGCGATAAACTTTTGCCAGTCTTTGACCTATTACAGGAACATAATAGACCATGAAGTTGGAAGGGGCTTTGGAGAACAGCAAGTCTACTCACTCATTTTAGAGGCAAGGCAGCTGGTGCTTGATCTGTAGATTAGTGAAGTGTGAAGTTAGAACAAGGGAACGAGAGGCAAGGGAACATAGGGGCATCACATATGAGTAAAGGAATAACTGGAACAGGGGAGTGGGTGTTGTGGGTGTTGTGGGTGTGCTGCCTAGGTCCTTTCACTGGGCAGGTGCACACTTCCCCCTGTTGCTGTGAGTGTTAACTGCTAATGGCTCACCCTCTACCCCTCACCTCATCTTCTCCAAAGAATTGCCATGAACCATAAGGAGCCACCTTGCCCAGGAGGTTAAACCCCCTACCCAGGGCAGCTGCAGTTAATGACTGAGACAGGAATACAAAATGAGTGCCTTCCTTACATCAAGATGGGATCACTTTTGTTGTATAATTTATGATCCTGTGCTCTCCAGATCAGGCTGAAGCTGGATCACAGCTGGATCACATCTTTGCTTATCTCCTATTACTGCCCCATCCTGCTTCCCTTACTTACTTTTTCTCCAGAGCACTCCCTCAATAAATCATACGCAGCTGAATCTCTGTGTTGAACTCTGCTTCTCAGGGAGCCAACCTGACACAAGGAGAACATGGATTGGGGAGAGGAGCAACTATATTTTTGGCCTAATTAACAACTGGCCTGAAGGAAACTTCCCAAAATAGCCAAGGATCTCCTAGTCCCTTTTCCTCTGTCCAATATTTCAGCCAGGAAAAGATCTACAGAGTCTGAAATTCATACTGTGCAGCCATACTAGGTGTGTGTTTAGGCCCAGAAAAGGATTTGCTCTTCGTATGCTGACACAGTGACCATTCACTCAGTCTCTGGAACAACAAGGTTTAGGTGATACCTCTGGTGTGAGCCATCCCAGGACCTTCTAGGGAGAAACAAACAGCGCATTAGCCACACTGCCCCATCCAGTTTAGAATAAAATGATTCTTTCATCTCTGCTTTATTAATTAGCACCCTGGATGAAAACTCTTCTACAAGTTGAGATGAGATACAGGAATTGAAATACTTACAGACAATAAGTATTTTATTTAGAAGTAAAACAATAGGGCCATGTTTGAGAACTGCAGACTGGAGTTTCTTTCACTTAAGTAAGAGGTGTTTCATCTGAAAGCTCAGAACTTGTCTTGTCCTGCCAAGTGATTAGATTAGCTTACAACTTTTCACTTTTGCCTAGGGATGCCTCACTGGGATTACCGTCTTCCTCTTGCACTTCTGCCCTCCTCAGGAATTCCTCAGTCATATTTCTACACCCAGGATACCCCCATGGTGGTGCTTGTTGAATTGGCTTGGTGGGGTAAGGCATGAGGACAATCAATCCTCAAAAACAGTGCTGAAGGGAATCAAATGATCCGACAAATATTAATCGGTGCCAGCCAAAGAGAATTACACAATGTCCTTTAAAATGTGTTGCTTCATTTTCAGTTGTCTCCTTTGCTCCAAGGGGAAGCTACCTGGAGCAATTTGATTGGCATTCTTAACTCATTACTATTATTAAAGATTCAATTAATGTTCTAATAGCAGCCACACCGACTCCAGACTTAACTAAAGATCACTCTGATTCAAGAGACAAGTATACAGCCATAAGAAAAGACAAAATGTTGCCATTTGCGACAACATGGGCGGACCTTGAGAATATTATGCTAAGCAAAATAGGTCAGTTAGAAAAAGCTAAGAAACATATGATTTCAGTCATATGTGGGATATAAAGCTGAAACTTATAGGCACAGACATACAACAGTGTGGTTGTTATCAGACAGAAGGGGGTAGCAAAGGGTACAGGGGGCCAAATATATGGTGACAGAAGGTGATCTGACTTTGAGTGGTGGGCACACAATGCAATATACATATCATGTGTCATAGAAATGTACACTTGTAACCTACATGATCTTATTAACCAATGTCACCCCAATAAGCTTAATTAAGAAAGAGATGAGCATAATACTGATTCTCTCTCTTTTTTTTTTTTGTTACCAAGAGTAAACATTAATAAAATATAAGGTTTACAAAGCTAGAGCAACATCCTGAAAACCAAACTATAGTCAAATAGTCATGCCCTCTCAGTCATGCACGGCAAGTCAGGTGCAAGTCAGCAGCATGTCGTACTGTCATGACAAAGAATCCCTGAATCCAGTGGCTGAAAAGCTCTACTTGTTGCTCAGGCTACATGTCTATTGCAGGTCAGTTGGAGACTCAAGCTAACAGTAACAGTATCTGTATGGAAGATAATTAACACTACAGTAGAGAATAAAAGATCCCTCTCGAATTTAATTACTCAGCTCAAAAGTGATGTTACTTTTGCTCACAACTCATTGGCCAGAACTGGTCTCAAACATATTCAGTCAAGAAATTTAGTGGTTATACCAAGCCTGCATTCTGACCCTTATACTAGCCCTAAAAGAAGTTTATCCATTTAGAAATTGTCCTACCTTTGAGTTAACTCCACTAAGAAGCATTGATTAAATTCCTACCATGTGCTCAGCACTGTGTTAGGTATAATATGGGTCACAGAATAAGTTTAAAACATTCAATTTACCTTCTAGAAGATCCTGATATAACTGTAAGATGAATGAAGAAACAATAAAATACATATACTAATCCAACGTAGGGTAATTTATATGCCAAATTATGTGAAGTCCAAATAAAATCCATCATATTGTTTCTTTTTCTCTACCTGTACGTAGAAAATTTGATCTGCTTGCTGCATCTTCACTATCCAACAGAAATAAAATGTGAGCCATATTTGTAATTCTAAATCCTCAAAAAGCCACTTTATAAAATGCAAAAAGAACAAGCAAAAACAAACTTAATTGTACATTTTACTTAAACCAATATATTTAAAATATCATTATTTCAACCTGTGATAAACATTAAAATTACTAATGAGATACTTGACATTATTTTCATATTAAAACTTCAAAATCTACTCTGTATTTACACTGATAGCAAATATCAGTTCAGACTAACCATCAAGTGCTCAAATAATTAATGGCTATTGTATTGGACAGAGTAGGTCTATGTAACAACCAAAATTAATATGTTATTGCTAACCTACTTAGCCAAAATTTTTAATTGCTGCTGCATAACTGAAGGGTTTTTTTTTTATGTTTAAAATGATGCTTTTTAATAGCCTGTATTTCACTTACTTTTACTCTGTTAAGTGATATAATTCCATGAGCTTAAAGTAGTTCCATGAACATAAAGATGGCATAGAGTATCCTGGGAAGGAAACCTTAACCCACCCGAGTTAAAGAATTCAAGCAACAAACTAAAAAACATGTTCCACCAGGGCTACAGGCAGGGGAAGGGGTTAAAGAGTGTTGAGGATGTGCCTCATAAAAGGCTGCTTGTTGAGACTTGTGGGAGTGCAGCCCTTTTCTTAAAAGGTTAAACAAAAAGCAGAGCCACTGTATTTCAGCAGCCTAATTACCAAGAGTGACTTTGACCTTTTCCGTTTCTGGAGATTTATGATAGAACATTTTCCTTTGACGTGGCACAAGGCTCTTTGAATCCAGGTCGAATGTGATCAGGTGCACTTCTACGGGAACCCTGTCTTTGCATAAAGGCCTGTCTGTGCTCCCGGGCCTACCCAGGCAGAGTCTCAGTATGGAAGATCCCACACCGATGTGCTGTCCATCAATTCCTTTGCAACAGCCTCACCCTTCGGAGAACCTTATTTACCTTTTGGGTTGAGAAAACACAAAAATAGACCATTTTCACAATGGAAACTTCTGTTGATGGTAAGGACCTTGAAATGAAACCTAAGCCTTGAAAAGTCTACCAGAGGCCAGCTAATCTAATAAAGCTCTTGACCTTAATGGGCTTAGCTGGTGGGAAAGTTTGAAATTCCTTCTGAGACCCGCAGGGCCCCTTGGTGAGCAAAGAGTCTTTCAGGTGGTTTTTTGCTTTGGGCCCCAACATGCCAATTTCACACTCCATGTCCCATCATTTCAGTACAATCATTTTACACCTCAGTTTTGGTTAATTCTGATCAACTCACTCTTCCAAGCCAGGTGTACAAACTCACCGACCTAAACTAGTGACTGGCTTGGTTTCCTAGTGCTAATGAAGTAAAGGCATCTTTAGAATTGCTAAGTGGGTTTGCTGACTGACTGACTCCAGTCACCTTGTAATGCTTATGAACCGAACAAGGGGGGGAATCTGGTAGAGACAGGTCTCTTGATCCAAATGCTTTTCCACCACCAGAAATACAACTTAAAAGGTAAATACTATTTTGTGAGTGGGCCATGGGTGCATCTTTATGATCAAAAGGTAGCACTATTAAAATCTTCCCTGCATCTGTCACTACAGATGCCCCTTTCATATGGAGCCAGCAGGTCTTATTTTACCCTCAGGTATCTACAGCCATCAATTGATCTTGTACCTTATAGCCACATTCTGAAATCTGGACTAAGGTGAATTCATTTGTATTAATAACCTTGCCCAGCCATAGTGAGAAAGATGAAAAATATTTAGAAAATCAGCTGGTGTTAGAGGTCGCCAATGGTTAGGTTGGGGCATCAGTGATTTAGGATTCTTTTGACTCTCCTAACTTTTATTTTACTGAAATTCTGTGGCATGCATTGAGCATTAAATAGAACTGACTTCCTCATTAAATATTCATTGATAAAGGGCACTCAAACCTGGTGATAGGAAAGAAGCAGGAATTTCCTTCTCTGATTTTGACTCTCAACATAACTAATCTTTTGGAAAAATGAATGGAAGCAATGTTAACTTTGCTACTAGTTCCATTTTTTTTTTCAGACCCACCTTTAAAAAGCTATTGAAAAGAAATTCAATCCAAACAAGAACTGAACAATGATGCCTACATCCTCCCAGGGAGAAGCAGGGTGTACGGCTATTTGTAATAATGACAACTGACAGCAAGGGCTTTAAAAATGCTTTCCCTCCCGTTGTCAGTTTTGAAATGGAGTTGGAGGCAAGCAAAGTCCTGATAACATTGGTGTATTGTTCTGCAGGTCCCAACCTCAGCAGGCTACATCAGTATCTTCTGTCTGAAGAAGTCTCTCTCTTTTCATCAAACACATTCCAGAAGTCAGTGGTAAAAGCACTGATGGGGGAGGGCAGATTGATCCATTAACTCTCACCCAGTTCCTTGGCTGAACCCTCACTTTGCATTCCAGTTATAAAGATTTGGTGAGTTATCAAACAGGAAACAAGCTCTGAAAGGAATTGCTCCCTTGGAGGTTCTCATCAAGGCTCCTTCTGGCTGCCTGTGCATCCTGGACTACATGAGAGACCCACTCCCCTAATAGTTCTCTAGACTTCTTGAATTCTGCATTCCTCAGTTATGTGGGGAATTCATTCAAATTCATATTCTCATGATAGAGTGAAGCCTGAGAATCTGTATTTCTGTGCTTCTAATAAACTCAAAGTGATGTCAATGCTTCTGGTCCTTGGGACATATTTAGAGTAGTAACGAACTAAAAACACTCTGGGAATCTAACAGAAGTCAAGATAGTTGCATTCTCACTTATTTGAGTTTTGGCCTCAAAAGTTATCCAACAATGTATCTTTTTAAAAATTTAATTTAATTTAATTTTAAAATTAAATTTATTGGGTGGCATGACATTGGTTAATAAGATTATATAGGTAGATTTTGAGTGTACATTTCTATGATACATGATCAGATTGTATTGTGTGCCCACCATCCAAAGTCAAACCATCTTCCATTACCATATATCTGGCCCTCTTTATCCTTTGCTATCCCCCACCTCCTTCCCTCTGGTAGCTACCATACTTCTGTCTGTCTGTGTCTATGAGTTTCCATTTTATATCCTACAAATGAGTGAAATTATGTGATCCTTAGCTTTTTTGACTGACTTATTTTGCATAAGCATAATATTCTCAAGGTCCATGCATGTTGTCAAAAATGGCAGTATTTGCTCTAGCCAGAGCAATCAGGCTAGAGAAAGAAATGGAAGGCATCCAAATTGTGAAGGAAAAGTGAAAGTGCTACTTTCTGCAGATGACACAATTTTTTATATAGAAAACCCTAAATACTACACCAAAAAATCCTATTAGGAGTAATAAACAAATACCGTAAAATTGCAGGATACAAAATCAATGTACAAAAATACACTGCATTCCTATTTACTAATAATGAAATTTCAGAAAAAGGGATGAAAAAAATACCTTTACAATTGCAACAGAAAGAATAAAATACTTAGTAATAAACTTAACAAAAGATATGAAGGACCTACATACTGAAAAGTACAAAGCATTATTAAATATTGAAAAAGACACAATGAAATGGAAATATACTCCATGTTCATGGATTGGAAGAATCAACATAGTTAAAATGTCCATATTACCCAAAGCAATATTCACATTTAATGCAATCCACATCAAAATCCCGATGACATTTTTTAAAGAAATAGAACATTTTGTTAACCATATCACCACAATAAATTCAATAGAAAGGGAAAAAAAAGAAATAGAACAAAAAAATCATCAGATTTGTATGGAGCCACAATGGACCAAAAGCCAAAGTAATCCTCAGGAAAAGAGGAATGAAGGTGGAAGTACCATGCTACCTGACTTCAAATTATACTACAGAACAATGGTATTCAAAACAGAGTGGTACGGGCAGAAAAACAGACACACCAACCAATGGAATAGAATTGAGAGTCCAGAAATAAAACCACATGTATATGAGCAAATACTTTTTGACAAAGGAGCCAAAAACATACAATGGAGAAAAGAAAGCCAAAATGCACCTTATGTGCTTGCCCAATGACATTCCAGTAGGAATAAATACATAAGAAAGCACAAAGTGGGTGGTTATTCAAACACCTACTACTCAGTGTTCTGATGAACAACACACTATAGCTTTAAGCCCCATAGGCTTAATGAGGCAGTGGAATTCAGGCAAGAAATGCCTGTGTCTCCAAGGTGAGAAGATAGGGGAAGATAACTTTCATGCTGTACTAGCTGTACTCAAGTTCAAAGCTTAAAGAGGAATAATGACTATTTCCTCTTTGCTAAGCTCTGCTTTAGGGTGACTTTAAAGCTCAGGAGGCATTACAGATCCATTTAAGAGGATGCCCCCAAATGGGGTGTAGCCTTTAAGGCCTCATTCCATGTGACTAAAATGAAGATCAAGGGTGAGATTCGAAGCACAAGAAAGTCCTGCCTTAACAGATCCAAACTTGTGGCAAGTTGTAGCTTCTCACCATAGTCTAGGTTTTGTTTCTCTCTCAATTGAAGAACCTGGGGCAATTATTGAATTTAGTTTTAGTTTTCTCCAAATAAAGTGACTCCAAGTAGAGTTTAGTACCATGAACTAAACTCGCTTAGAAAGTTTGAGGTCACGCAGGCCTTACCCAGTGCTCTGACATACCAGCCATGCCATCTTAGACATCATACCTACCTTCTACAAATGTCATTTTCCCTTCTGTAAAATTGTAATGATGGAAACCCATACCATAGCACTTGCTGTGCATCCTAATAACCTAATGTATACATTAAGTATGTACTGTGTAAGTAAATTCACAAGCCAATAAATGTACCTGTTCTTCCAATTGTTGAAAAGCATAGAACATCTTTGTCTCGAGAGCAGCTTAAAAGTCTATTTGTAGTCTATTGCTACTAGGAGTGGAGCAAGCATTAGAAATGCTGAAGGATTTCCTTCAGTGGCTAACTTGATGGCTGGAACATATTTCAGGACAGAGAAAACCATCATTTAAAGTATCCTGACATCAGTAAATATTTCCTTAGCATTTAGCTGTAATAGCTCTGAATCCTCCATCTGTTCAGAAATTTCTAATTTCAAAATAATGTGGTGCTTTGGGAGTTTGTGAATCCACACAGACATCAGAAAGACCAGGTGCTATCGTACTTTTCCACCTTTACAGAGAAATGTACACTACTCTTATTTCTTTGTGAAATGATGAAGGAAGACAAGTTGATCTTCATTACCTCTCAGCTCTGTGTCCCTTTGATCATATTTGGAAGAGTCTCAGAAAGAACATCAGCTATGACCATGGATGAGATTGGTATTCACATAGACAACTGCCCAGCTACCCTGATGACACCTTTTATATTCACTTGGCTGCATTCCTAAGTAACTGCAATGCACATCCACCTCAACTGGCCATTGTCAAACTCAGATGATCTTGGGACTACAGAATTGGAGTAAGAGTCTATTGCTAAATACTACTGAAGTGGCTAATACCTCAGAACACGTTCCAGATAAGTACTGAATTGAAAGTAAATGTTCTCTTTTCTGTTCAGTGCTGATCCAAACACAAACCGTTGAGTATATACTCCACACCCACCCCTTTGCACCCACAGTTATAGAGGCTCTGTTCTTCTCACTCTACTCTTCTGTGCCCATTCCAGACTTCATACACAGAGATGACCAGGGTGACATCTAGTTGTCTCTGAAAAAGGCCAAGAAGACGATTTGCAGTAAACACCGTTAAAAAATAATAGCATTGCCTTTCTTCCACCTAAACAGTTTCCTTATCCTTACTCCATTCTATCTTCCACCCTGTGGCCAAAATAATATTTCCAAGAAGGAATGCTGACTGTGTCACCCTCCTGCTTAAAAACCTTCACTGGCACCCTACTGACCCTGGAATAAAATTTGAATGGCACACAAAATTCTTCGTGATCTGGCTTCTGCTTACCTCACCAGCCTTATCTGTCAAACACTCCCCACCCTTCACTCTCCCTTCCCTGCACCAGATTCTCTATTGATAAGCCCAGATGCACTCAGCCTGCCTTCAACACACAGAGTCTGCTGCTTGAAAGCCTTTCCTGTCCTGTCCCTCTTCCCTATCACAGGCTTACCTTGTGATTAATTCTGACTCATCATTAAAGTATCTACTTGGACATCATCTCCTGGGATCAGTGCCTCTCCTAGGTATTTCTGAGTGTGTCCAGGGCTACCTGCTTACCAGCTGTATATTCCTTCTCTAAGCTACTAAGGACCATATATTCTGTAATGCTTTATGGCTTATTATTTGCTGAATTAATAAATGAATGAATGAGTGAAGTACTTTCTACAGGGGTAGACAAAAGTAGGTGTACAGCTGTGAGTATATGAAACAGAGTGTATTCTTGTAGTATTATAATCATAACCTACATGTCATTCTCCATATGAACAACTGTAAACCTACTTTTGCCCATCCCTGAATATGCTAGAGAAGAGGTTCTCAAAGTATGGTACACAGACCAGCAGCACCGGTTTCACCTGGGTACTTGGAAATGCAAATTCTCAGTTCTCCCTGCAGATCTAGTGAATCAGAATTTGGGAGTGGGGCCCAGCAATTTTTAGCAAAAAGCATGCTAAAGTTGGAAAATCATTGTCTCAGTGCAGTGGCACTCATCTCTAGCAGCACATTATCATCATCTGGGGTACTTTTTAAAAATGCTTAAACTATCCCCCCTAAAGTTTTTTATTCAGTTAGGATGGTGTATATTTTAGAGAACTTTTTTAAAGCTCACCCAATGATACTGACATGTGTCTGGGGTTGAGAACCACTGTCCTAGATTTTCCATTTCTTCTTTCCACATGTGCACTTTGGCCTCCCCCAGGACAGTGTGGTAGGCTTCTGCACCAGATCCAGCCTCGCAACCAAAATCTCACTATTTCAAGTGTCATTCCTGGAACAAAGTCTGCATTCCCCAGTAGTTTGCGAGACATACAGAGTCGCAAGCTCTATCCAGACCTGCTGCATCAGAGTCTGTCTGCATTTTAACAATATCCCCGTGATTTGTGTCCACATCGAAGTGTAAAAGGCACTGGCCTAGGAGAGGGAGCATTGAGCATGGTTTTACAGAGCACAGAAGTAAAATCATCTTTTGCAGACCCTTACAACTTGGGGACACAGCAGCATATAGTCAAAGGTATTTTGCCATAGTCTTTCAGTAAAAATTCTAATCAGAACCAGAAAAGTAACTCTCAAGACCAAATAGCTTCGTTAATTAATAGATTAGAATGGACTTCATGAGTCTCCGCTTCTTTTAACTGTTGGGTAGATAAGGTCATTTGCACTTCAGAGTGAAAAACTGAGCTATCCTGAAAGATCCACACAAACTCAACTGCAAATAATGAACAAGTGCTTCTGGACCAATCACATTTATTGAGTGCTTACTCTGCACCAGGCATCATGCTAAGTACTCAACACATATTAACTTAGTTAATCTCCCCTACACCTGATGAAGCAGGTGCTGTTAATTATCCCCATTATGAAAATGAAGGAAGCAGAGGTATGGAGAAGCCAGGCACAGCTTCGGAGCATGACCCAGAACTGATCCAAACCTATCTTTCTCTGAAACCTGCATTATTAACCACAACATTATGTTCAACAATTACTCTAAAGGAGAAGGAACAATGACCCCAAACAACTTTTTTTTAAAAAACATTATTTTAAAAGCCCCTGACTGTTCCTCCTGCAATTAGAAGAGCCAGAATTAAACAGAATGGTTGCTGTGCCAACCCACAGAAGTCAAATATAACCAGGCAGCAAATTAGAGTAAACATTTAGGAATCCCTTGCATGTGGCACACGACTCCACCCACCCTTCTTGGCACAAGTCAGGACGTTGATTATATGGATCCCGCTGGCATTTCATGTCCTCATGCGAGTCATACAGAGTATCCTCCTTACTGCCTAATGTGAACATGACCAGACTTATTTGAGTAATCTGGCACGTTATGGTGATGACTCAATAGTGCAGACAAGGGCAAGAGCTCCAGCTTATATATTCCCCCATTCCCCCTTACCTTTTTTATTCAGTCACCTGGTGTAAATAGACAGAGACAAAATGCTTGGCATGGCGAGTGCTGAAAAATCATTTCCTAAGAACTGGGAGTTTTTGAAGATAAAAGTAACTAATTCGTCTGGAGCCATTAACTACAACTGGTTAGTAAGCTCTGGGAAATACATCTCATGTAAATAGTTTTTGCCATGTTTGGATAAAGCAAAGAAGGGAGAAGACACCTAGCTGCCTCTATTTGGAGCAGGATTTACACCCCGCACATGCCAATCGGTTCGGCTCATCTCTCCTTGCATTCCATTCTACTCACTCTCTGCCATGAATATAGTGGGGTTTCGCACGTTAACCCAATTTATAGGCAAGGGAGTTTTCCATGAAAATTCTCTGAGCCCAGGTCACTGGTGGCAGTCCTGAACACTTGTATGGTCTGTCTTTGTACTGGGTCAGAAACACTGAAGTTGACAGGCAGCCTCTGATGAGAGAGCTGCGGAGCTGCGATCCCAGAGCCTCGGCTGATGTGTGCAGATGAAGTAACTCTGAGATACTTCATGTCAGAGTTTGTGGCCCTGGGAGCACATTTTTAATTAAGAACATGTTATTAGCTGTGTCTCTAATTCATATCACAACTTTATTTGCAATAGCCAAAAGGATTCAGAAATTCACATTGTTACGGAAAGACACTTACATACTGTCTTGTCTAAGTCCTCTCTTTTATAGATGAAGGAATTGAAGTCCAAATTACTTGACAATTTTTCAGTATTATGTAATAAATGGCAGAGCCAAAGGTAGCGTCTGGGCTTTCTGATTTCCACACTAAGTACCAGTTCCACCACTGGGTTAGACCAAACAAATCGGATTGTTCAGAATCATCCAGAAATCGTTTAAAGACACAGATCTCCTGGCCATGCTTTCAGATTGGCTGACTTAGTAGAAATCTAGAATAGGGCTCTGGAATCTGTATTTAAGCATCTTTTTTGATGACACTCAGGAACAAGCTATGGACTAGGCAAAAATACATTTCAGAATCACAGTGATCCTAAATGTACAAACAAAAATCATGAAATATTCCTAGATCTTTAGGTTATCAGCTCTTTTGATTTGGTTTCCAAGCAAAGCTTCATAAATGTTGATTTTCCCAAAAATGACGTTCTTTCTTTTTATCAGAAGACCCATATACCAAATGAGGGCCATTTCTGTGCTCCTAAAATCAGAAAAGTAAAAGATGACTCCAAAGCCCACAGTTAACCAGAGATAAACTTAGACTTGAACCAAAATCTTTTGCGTACTTTTTCCCTCCCCTACACTGATTTACAGGAGTGATCCTGGAGATCCTGACACAAACATGAAACTGATGAGAGAAATCACTCAAAGCCCCACTGAGCGAACACTCTCCGGCTCTGGGGACTTTCCTCTTAGCCCCACTTCTCATTCCTCTCCTCTTCCTTCACAGGGTAGTGAGGACTGCAGGTGCCAGGGGCCACTCACACTAATTTTATTTCTTTATTGGGAGAACATAACTCTGCTTTTAAATCTGACCCATTGGTCAATGGAGGTGCATGCTTGAGGTAAAGAAGACCACTACCACTCGTTGCCAAAAAGATACAATTTCAGTCAGTTTTCAAAGTCAAGACACAATACTCTTGGTGTTTTTAATAAATGTAAGGTTTTTAGTTATGCATTTATACATTTGTTTCATGTGATAAATCAAGCAAAGCTGGACTCTTAATAATGAAAGCATCATACTTAAAAACAAAAGATTTCACAATTAATTCTGTAGTGTTCGTTACAGAAAAATATCTTAGGAAAAATTTGGAGATGTATAAAAAAAATTGGGGGTTTGTAGGCAGAGACCCTTGTCTTTGAGGGGTCAGAGAGTCCCATCTCTGTACAGAAACTTTGTTCCATCTCCTTGGACTTTACAAACTTTTTGGAGAAAGAATCAGAAACTCATGAACGCATAGAAGTTAATGGCTGAAAACGGATTGGAAGGCAATAGCATTTAGAGTAGCTTTGTTATGGATGGATATTCCATGCTCATTTCATTTCTGACTTTCTTTTTGTCCACTCTGGGACTTGGCACTACTTACTAGCATCTAGCCAGAAGTAAAAACCCAGTCTAGCTAATTCGCTTTCCTTTTTCTTTTTTTCTAATTTGGGGACCCTGGGGGTTCTGCTGACCCCAACTATTCATGCAGAGCTCCAGGATTAGAGCAGAGGACTAAAACTAACCCAATCTGTTTATTACCTTCCCTGGCCACAGTTCAGAGGTAGTCTTGGGACTAGAACAAGCCAATCAGAGTGAATCACAGGACTTTCTTTGTAGGGGTGAGGGCATATGGAATTCCGAAGAAAAATGCTTTCTCTTTTGTGCTGGACATGAAAGAAGTTGCATGTAGAGCTTCCAGAGCTGCTGGAATCCATATGGGGACCATAGGAGAAGCAGAGCACATCTGAAGATAGATTGGTAGAACTTTAAAAAAATTTATTTTAGCCCATTTTCATTAGCATACTTATTCTGTCTGCCTCTCTTCTGCTCTCTGTCTCTTTTCCTTTCTCATGCGGTCTATTTCTCTCTATATCTCTCTCTATTTAGACTATTTAGGAGTATGACATAAATACGATACCCTTTTACCTTAAAAAAAAAAAAAAAAACAACCCTACTCATGTTATCTCCTAAGGAAAAAAGGACATTTTCTTATTTCCTCATATAACCACAGCACAATTTTTAAAAATCAAGGGGTTTTAACATTAATACTATACTATTATCTAAGTTAATTGCTCATTACTAAAATTTGCCAATTGTCCAAAAATACATTTTATAGATATTTTATTTTTCCTGTCCCTGGACCCAATTCATAGTCACTGCCCTTTACTGTCATCTGCTTTTATACAGCTTTACTATGAAACAGTTTCTTTTTGGTGTGTTTGCCTTCAATGCTATTGACATTTTTGAAGTGTCTAGGTCACTTTTTATTAGAATGCCCCTCAACTGGGGTTTGAAGTAGGAATTATTTTAAACATGCATATGTTTGACAGAACTCAGTGCATTTGTGTACGCTGCATAAAATTATAGATATAGGTAAACTCTTCACTTATACTTTGATTATCAACAGAGTACACAGTCTGTAAAAGTAAGTATATGCAACAAGGTATGTCCAGAAAAAGTCCATCCATTGTTAATATGAGAACTGTTTGTACCACATGAATGTAATCTGACAGCCAAGGAGAGTGGACTGGAATGCGCATGCCTAAACAATGATGCCTTCACTATACTAGTCAGTGGGGGCAGTAGACACCATTGAGTGAGCATGTGTACTGTGTGGCCATCACATTCAAAATGACTGAGCATGGAGAACAAAGAATATGCATCAAATCTTGTGTTAAGCTTGAATATTATTCTACAGAAGCTATTCAGATGATTCAGAAGGCCGCAACTATGGGCAATTGGTGATTGGCAGCTTCATCACAACAACATGTCCCCCTTCATGCATCATATGTCCTGAAGTTTTTTGGGTAAACATCAAATCACCCAGGTGACTCAGGCCCCCTACAGGACAGACTTGGCACCCTGAGAATTCTGGCTTTTCCCAAAATCAAAATCACCTTTGAAAGGGGAGCGATTTCAAACCATCGATGAGATTCAGGAAAATAGGACAAGGCAGCTGATGGTGACTGGAGCTGTGTGAGGTCCCAAGGTGCCTACTTCGAAGGGGACTGAAGTGTCAGTGTCTTATGTGCAATGTGTCTTGTATCTTCTTCAATAAATTACTCTATTTCTCATATTATATGCTTGGATACATTCTGGCAGACCTCATATTCGTGAAATACTATGTGAGGAAGAGAGGAAGTAACAAATTTGCAATTTTGGAAGCAATGCAGTTTGGCAGCCTATTCCCTACATTTCCCCCCTTAATACCAATAAATTGAGGAAGACTATGAATATTTTAATTCTTATCTTAAAATAAATGTGACATACATTTACCCTAAAATAATAAAAAAGCAGCTATATTCCAATGAAAAGGATAGAATCAAAATACTTGAAACAGGATTTTACAACCAAGAGGAGAGACTGGCAAAAGCTATGAAACACTAGCAAAAGCATACTATCTGAGTAGCAAAGTAGTAAAAGATACAAAGTAGGAGTCCAGAAGCCAGGATCCTCCTTCTAACTTGGCTACTCACTCTGAGTGATCTTTGGCAAGATGCCCTCACTCTCTGGAGTAGTTTCTTTATCTATGAAACAAAGGGGTTGGACTAGGTGCTCTGTAATGCCCCTTCCAGCTCAGCGTGTCTCTGAAAGGTTCATATCTATATCATTCAAACTCTGATCAAATGCCAGACTTGGCAACAGTTCAGAGAAAAGGACTATCAACATGCAGGGCAATAATGGGAGCTTCTCTGTGTGAGCTCGGGGTGGGAGGCTGAACTCATGAGGAATAAGAAGGAATTTGGTAAGTGGAGGGAGAAACAGGGTATACTAAAGTGGAAAGCAGTTCAAGTGAATGAGCATGGAATGTTTTTGAAACAGACCTGCCTGATTAGACTAAAGGTGTGAGCTGGAGACCATAATGAACCAAGAGCTCATGTGGGACTAGAACAAGCCAATAGCTTGTTCTCTAACATGTCAGACTCTTTATATATATAAAGAGTCGATGGATACTATATAACTGTTACCAAGCAATGGCTTCATGAGAAATATTTTTACTCCATTTCGCACCTACATCTATGGGAAAAGTGGTCTTATCTGTCTGTACAGATAGCAATGTTTTTCCCTGTCTGAATTGTCTCTCTTTTCACAGGTTAAGAATACAGCACTGTCCAGCAATACATGTACAGCACTGTTCATGCATTGAGTGTTGCTGCTGCTGGTGGCTGATTTTCTCAACAGTGGAAGTTATGTCCTGTGTTGAAAACGAATCACAGGTACATTACTAGCTCCTTTAATCTTCATTAGTTCTTTAGAAGCTATTATTTCTCCAATTTCACACATAGTAAAATTGGGTTCAAAAAAGAGGTTATGAACTTCCCTGGAGCTGGAATATGAATCTAAAATTATGCTTTTAACCTTCGTGTTGGTTTATTTATACACAATATTTTCCTTGATCCTTGTAAATAAGACTTTACTTTGCTGAGGCAACTAATGGGGCTTGGGAGGTGAGAAAATAACCAGCTATTCTCAAGGACCCCTGTCCCAGGCAGTCCTGTCTAGCACTAATCAGGTTGTTGGTGCCAACCCCAGCCAAATATTATGAGGGTGATTGATACAAGCAAAAAATAAGTGATAATTAGAAAATGTCAATGAGCTAGTTACAAATGTTGCCAGCTAAACAATATTATTGAAATCATTACTGAAAACTATTTGCAGGTAGCTTGAGATGCTTTGACAGGTATTTGGCACTTTTACTTATTTGGGACCAAGAAGTTATTTTCATATTTCTTGGCAAAAAAACAAAAAGAAGAAAAGGTCAGGTTTATTTTACATATAGATTATGAACCAAGGTTAGGTACAGGCATTAAAAAGTATGAAGAAAGGGCAATTACTTAAAAGGGATGGGTGATAAATTCCACATGCCCCCAGGATAGTTTTTAAATAAGTATTATTTAATGGTAGCAGTGGTTATGGGCACATGTGTGCTTGAAGAATGCGCATGTGTATGCATATACTTTGAGGGCTTTTTTAACTGTTTAATATCCTTTGTAGTGTTCTAAACTTCTATAGATTTAATGGAAGAAGATTGTAAGTCTGCATATATTTGGGAGTAAATCGTTGTTGATGGTTGTAAAGTTTGTTCTTACTTGCAAACAGGGTTTCCTTCTTTCCTTCCTTCCCTTTATTTTCTTTCTTTCTTTTCCTTCCTTCCTTTCTTTTCCTTCTTCCTTTCTTACCTCCTGCCCTCCTTCTGCTCTTCTTTTTTTTATTCCTTCTTTTTCACTTTCCAAGTTGGTGACAGAAATGTTTGGTGACCTTTAAATAGGTCAGAGTTTATGCTACAATCCTGTTTTCACAATTAATGTGGCCATGATTATTTTTTTTCCCCAAAAAGGATGGTAGCTATAATCGTTGAATTATCAGGTAAGCTGCATTGACGAGTTCTAATATTCTTGGTTATACTGAAGCCCCCTGGATTGTAAAGGAACTCTGACAAGGTCATTTACAAACAACAACAAACCATGTAATTTCCTTGTTACTAAGCCAGTTCACATTCAACATTTTGGTTAACTATATATGTATACAATTCTTTGTGAGGCAAAAGCGGCTGTATTTGGTGAAGTTCTCTGTAATAAATTTCTAATCCCTTAGCTTCTTTGTTTATAGCATTCTCTCATCTCACAGTATAGCTCAACCCCAAACGCCCCCTCTTATTCATTGGGTCAGCTACTAAGACCTGCTTTTGGATCAGACACTCTGCTTGATTCTGATGTCTGATCCAAAAGACAAAAGAGGGCAAGACACGGCCTCTGTTCTCAAGCAAATCACAAACAAGGGGGGAAGCTGGTGAGAAAACAAACACTGTGATACAAACTATAACAGTATTGTGTACAAAATGCTATAAATGCTCGCCAGGGGTATTGCTTAAGGGAAGTTTTGGAGCCACATTTTCCAGGATGAGGAGGCGTGTGGAGGGGCATGGCATCTTCAGGAATGCCAGGAGCCCAGTGCGCCTTCCAGGGCTGGCGGAGTCGAAGGGGGACAGCGCATGAAGCTCCTTTATCTATGCTAACAAGTCAGAACTTGATCCTATAAGTGATTAAGAACTATCAAAGGTTTTAAAATTGGAGTGTGACAACACCCACCCTAATATAACCCACACCCAGACAGTTTCTGCTACCCCAGATAAAATCCCTCCACACCTCCATTATATTCTCCTCTCTGGAGAATCTTCCCAAAGCAGCTGAAAAAAATACTGATGCCAGGGACCCTAGAATTCCTCAAGTAACGTAGGTCAGAGCGTAACACTTGAAGGCCGAAGGCACATTAGCAGGGCTGTCATGGGAGAGAGAGGGCTCAAGGCTCTACCCTCCTTCAACCAGAACAACCTGGTCTGATTCGTTACATGTATTGGTTTTCCTCTATGAGATTCCCCCTGGGAAGCTTGAGGGCTGAAATAGACATTCTCACACCATCTGTAATCAGCAGGAAGTGAAATACCCACTAGAGACCTGGTTTCCAGTTCTCACTCTACCACCAATTAACAGTGTGTCCCTTGTCCTGTGGTTCAGAAACTACGCATAGACCAACTTCTTTCATGGCTCCATAGAATCCTAGAGCATGGAGAGACTTCAGAGAAGTCTTCAGGCCCAGAGAAACTGAGAGAACTGCCCTAGGTTAGTGCATAGCAGTGCTGGAGGAGAGTCTGGTTTCCAGGTATCCAGGTAACAAGATAGAGTCCATGCTACCTCTGTCCATCTCCACACCATGTCCAATCTCACCTGCCTGTAGTCACTGCCATTTCCTGTCTAGAGCACTGCGTAGCTTCTTGTTTCTAACCCTGACCAAGCCTCCACAAAGGCAGCCAGAGTCATCATCCTATTACTGCTTCTGGGCTAAAGACCTGAGATAAATTAGATCTGTATTATTTACCTCACAGACTGGAAGGATCAAAGAAGTTGGAAAAACGTTTATATTTCAAAGACAGTTATTTTATCTCTAACCCAAAATAAAATAAAATAAACCTGCTTGAGAAGCAAGGTGACGCTGCTTCGCCTCCTTGAATGTTTCAGAGGGGACCTTCTAATCCCTCATCAGTTCCTCCCTTGATTTCCTCCTCCACGATCCCATCTAAGGGAAAAAGGACACCAGCTTTGCAGAAAGGGCAGCTGGCCAATTTCCTCCAAGTAGAGGAAAGAAGCACCATTGGAAAACAAAACTGAATACTGCCATCTACTGGGAGAAAAAGGCACCAGAGGAGGAAGCTCTTGAAACAGATGATTAGAAAAAAAAAAAATCAGAAGAGACAAAAGATATTGTTTATGCAGAGCTGCTAAAAGGGGATGGACTGAAGAGATGAAAGGCAATAACAAAGGCATATGTAGCAGAGTAGAAGCAGAAAGTGCAATGGATAAGCTTAAAGGGTCCTTAGGAGGCACCTTTCTCACTTGTTTCATTTTGCAGGGGAGAAAAATAGAAGCCCAAAAGATCTGAGTAACTTGCTTACAGTAACTTGCTTACTGCCCCCACTGACTAGTATAGTGAAGTCATCTGTTGAGAGACACTTGCTCAGTTCCTGGTGCATTGTTTTATATCACACTTCCAATAAGCAAACATATAAACAAATGCAGGGAGCAGAGTACCTACATTTTTGGTACTAAGGAATTATGCATCTATCCATATATTCATATAATCACTCACATTTCAATTTGTTGAAGAAGGTATTCAAAGTGGCTAAATGAGAAAGTGGTCTGGCTCCAAAATCATTTATGAGTGATTCATATGGAGAGAAAGTGGGCTGATAGAGAGCATGAGTCTCGAGAGGGACTTTTACAGCACCTTCAAACATATTATATAATTACTTACTATTTTGTTTATTGAGGAACTGAATTGTCTGGCTTTGGGATGAGGGTGGGATGGGCAGGTTTCTCCAAGACAGAAGTGCTGGGAGAAGCCATTATTCCTTTGCTGAGCCCTCTCTCCACAGAACTGGCAAGCTAGTACCACCATATCTCCGTCTCCATCAATCTGGCTAAAACTGTTCACCCATCCCTGCTGATTCACTCTATCCCACCCAACTTGCAGGCCCACCCAAGACACTTTCAGTGGCTTATCTTTATCAGTGGCCTTTCTTGGATTATGCTGTGGACTTTCCAAATTCTCTCAAAAGTTTAAAAACCCCAAATAGGCAGCATCTGGCCTCAGCATGCCCTGTACCTCTTACTAAGTGGCCCCAGGCCCGGTTCTAGCAGCAGCGACTTAGTTTGCAGCTTGGCCTCTCCTAGGAATCACCAGGCCCAGTACAAGTAATAGCCATCTTCAGATTGCTCTGTAGCTCCTGCTGGATGGCCCTAAGCAGGACACAGATAGTGGCTAATCTTGTACCTCCCAAGAGGCCCCAGAGCTAGAACATCCAGAGACCAGCTTCAGACCACACCAGAGCACTACCTAACCACCTCTATAGGCAACACACTTAAGGGGTGGACTCAGTGGGCAGCAAAGCCCCACTGAAGAGAATTTTTCTCTGTGGGATTAGCCCCTGCACAGCACTTCTCTACTGTAGTTGCAAACTGTCCTTGAAGCTGATTGGCCTGACAGTAAATTCCTCCCATTGATGTGCCAACAGCAATCAAGTCTCAACTACAACAGGAGGGTGCACATAGGCCACATGGCAAAGTGCACCTAGAGCACCCAGCTTGAGTAACGTGGGAGGATGCATCACTGGGCCCTATAAGTCACTTACTACATAAGGCAACCCCACAAAAACTGGGAGACATAGCAGATCTATCTAAATCATAGAAATAAACACAAAGAGGCAGCCAAAATGGGCAGACAAAGAAACACATCCCAAATGAAAGAACAGGAAAATTCTCCAGAGAAAGGCCTAAATGAAATGGAGGCACACAAACTACCAGGTCCAGAGTTCAAAACAATGGTTATACATATGCTCAAGGAACTTAGTGAGAATTTCAACAGTATACAAAAGGACACAGAAACCATTAAAAAGAAGCAGTCAGAAATGAAGAATACACTATCTGAAATGAATAATACACTAGACGGCATCAATTTCATGTTAGATGAAGCAGAAGACTAAATTAGCAATTCGGAAGGCAAGGTAGCAAAGAACATCCAATTGGAGCAACAAAAAGAAAAAAGAATTTAAAAAGTGAGGATAGTTTATGGGGTCTCTGGGACAGCACCTGCATCACAGGGGTACCATAAGAAGAAGAAAGAAAGCAAGAAATGGAGAGCCTATTTGAAGAAATAATGCCTGAAAACTTCCCTAACCTGGTAAAGGAAAAAGACAAACATGTCTAGGAAGTTCACAGAATTCCAAACAGGATGAACCCAAAGAGGACCACACCAAGACACATCATAATTAAAATCCCAAAGTTTAAAGACAAAGAGAGACTCTTAAAAGAAGCAGAAGAAAAGCAGTTAGTTCCCCACAAGGGCTCTGCCATGAGACTGTCAGTTGATTTCTCAACAGAAACTTTGTGGGCCAGGAGGAATTAGCATAAAATATTCCGAGTGATGAAAACAAGGATCTACAACCAAGATTACCCTACCCAGCAAAGCTATCACTTAGAATTGAAGGACAGATAAAGGACATCCCAGAAAAAAAGGAAGGAAAAAAAAAGCTAAAGGAATTCATCACTGCTGAACCAGGATTATAAGAAATGTTAAAGGGTTTTCTTTAAGAAGAAGAAAAAATAAAAAATATGAATAATAAAATGGCAATAAATACATATCTATCAACAATTACTTTAAATGCAAATGGATTAAATACTTCAATCAAAAGACATATAGTGGCTGAATGGCTAACAAAACAAGACAATTACATATGCTGTTCATAAAAGACACTTCAGATTGAAAGACACACACAAACTGAAAGCAAAGTGATGGAAAAAGATATTTCATAAAAATGGAAATGAAAAGCAAAGGCTGGGGTAGCAATGCTTATACCAGACAAATAGAGTTTAAAACAAAGCCTATAACAAGAAACAAAGAAGGACCCAGCAAAATCACTTCTGGGTATTTATCTGAAAGAAATCAAAAACATTAAATCAAAAATATATATACATCCAAATGCTCACTGCAGCATTATTTACAATAGCCAAGATAGGGAAGCAACCTAAGCGTCCATTAATAGATGAATGGATAAAGAAGTGGTACATATATACAATGGAATATGACTCAGCCATAAAAAAAGAATAAACTTTAGCTGTCTGCTAAATATGGATGGATCTAGAGGGTATTATGCTGATTGGAATGTCAGACAGTGAATGACAAATGCCAGATAATTTCACTTATGTGTAGAATCTAAAATACAAAATAAACAAACAAGCAGAACAGAAACAGACTCATAGACACAGAGAACATTTTGATGGTTGCCAGATGGGAAGGAGCTGAGAGATGGATGAAAAAGGTGAAGGGATTAAGAAGTACAAATTGGTAGTTACAGAAGACTCATGAGGATGTAAAGTACAACATAAGGAATATGGTCAATAATATTGTAAGAACTATGTATGGTGTCAGTTGGGTATTAGACTTACCGAGATGATCACTTTGCAAGCTATACTTGTATAAATGTTTCATCACAGGGTTGTACACCTGGAACTAATATAATATTGTATATCAACTGTAACTGAAATATAAAAAATTATTTAGAATAAAAAATAAGTAACAAGCATTAGTTGGTGGATACTCAGAAATGTTTAAATCATCTTATTTATATAATATTCCAATAGTCCAAAGGAAACACACCAGCAGAGTTCCAGAGTTCTTAGTATTGCTCCCTCATACACTCGTCTGCTCCCTTAGAGGAAGTCCTTCCTTCTTCAAACTAAAATGATTTAAACTGCAACCCAAACTCACGGGTCTGCTCTAGCTCCAGAGATCATTGTCCTCCCCATAACTGGGGTTACGATAATCTCCAACAGGACACTCCTCAAAGCCTGAGTTATTCAGTCAGGGACAAGGTGTAGGAAGTGTTGAGGTTGGAGATTGGCAGTCCCATGTGAGCACTGCAATTTCATGCCTGGTCAACTTCAAGATCTTTCTACCAATCAGAGAAGACAAAAAGGAATTCCCCAGGTCATCTGGTGATGAGGCCAAGTATCTCCCAAATCAATATCACAGAAACACTAAAGTTAGGTCTACATTAGGAAAGAAATACATTTCCGTAAATATACTGTGATTAATCCAGATGCTTCCCCAAATGGAAAGAAGCCTCCATTTGAAGACAAATGCACTCTATCTGTCTAGTCTCTGGCTTCTAGGCTGTCATTTGCAACCTAGAATAGTATTGAAAGTGATGTCTGTAGAGTCAGACGGCCTGGGTTTAAGTCCTACTCTTGAACCTTACAGTTGTGTAGTCTTGGGCAAGATGCTTAATATCTCTGTACTTCAATGCCCACATTCTTAAATGAGAATAGTAATGGCACTATCCCATAAAGTTGCAGGGTAGATTAAATGCATTAATGCATATGAAGTTCTTATGAGAGCACTTGGTCATTGCTAAGTTCTCACTCAATGTAGCCATTATATCGCATGAAGAAATGTCCATCCATTTCAGCACTAGTTCCCATAACCTTTAGTTGATTCAGCAGAACCTTCTCAATTACTGGTTTTCTGCATCACAGTCACAATTATTTTCTAAGTGAAGGCTTCCTCTCATTATTCTCTATAATGAGAAGTGAGCCCATACGAGGATTCGTGATTCTCCCTCAGGAAGGGCAATTTTCTGTTCCAGCAATAGTAATTTGAATAAAAGAAGGACAATAAGGCATTTAGCATGCATTGAACACTTTCTGTGTATCAAGCCCTTGGTTGAGGGTAGCACATTATCTCATTGTGTCATTACGACCTGTGCTGTGTAGTAACTTTTATTATCCAGATTCCACAGAAGGAAGATTAAGGCACACTGCAGTTAACCCTTCTCCTTAGGTTATGTAAAAAGGATTTTATTTTCTAATACTATGAAAGGTAGAATTTCAACACATGGCTACAGTTGATGATCAAGAGCTCATTACTGAGGGAGCACTTGGAATTCAGCTAGTGCCCCTACAATCAACGATGGTTTTAGAGAGAAGCCAGGATCTGGTGTTCCCCAGGAAAGCAAGAGAAGGGAGAGGGAAGGCCTTAGGGCAGACAGCTTTATCACAGAAGGAAACTGAGGCCAGTGCTGCTGAAACCTGTGTGAGTACTAGGAGAACTTCCATAGATCCAGGCTCCAAGAGGTTCCCAAGCCCTCTCCCTGCCCACAGAAAACTAAAGGATGATAGAACTTTCTGGTCCCTGCTGAAAGCATAGTGAGAGGTGAACGTGGCCCAGGAATGCTGTTGCTCCCCTAAACCACCCTAATCACGATGACGAGAAAGGTGTGTGAAGACCATTCAGAGCGCAAAGGCCAATCTTTACCAACTCAAGGGACGTTCGTGGTGAAAGGAGTTGAAAGAGACTGTCTTACCCTCAAGCCCCTTCTCACTGGCTACGGAATCCAAGCTGTCAGTTGAGAAGTGTACAAGTGAGAGAAAGGAAAACAGGTAGGCATTTTCATGTTTTTTTGGATGTGTTTTTTGGATGTGTAAAGTCCCATGATGGATGGAGCATGTGTAAGGAGGAGGGATTGGCTGTTACCTGCGTGGACTGAGAGGAACAGCGATTGATCTGGGAAGAAACGATGGGCAGTAACAACACTCCCCTCAGAACCACTGAAATCAAGTTGAGTGCAGATTCTAGATGACCCAGTAGTGAAGTTCTGTTTATTTTAGAGGGTAGTGGGAGCCATGAAGAGCTTTGATCAGATCCAGCCCAAACAACTTCAGTGGGAAGAAGCAAGACATGAGAAGCTGGGTAACCCCTTAGTAAGTTGGCAGCGGTAACAAGCCTAAACAGGGTAGTAGATGCCTCTGCCCTGGGTCCCCCCTTTTAGGGAGATCAACTCTGGTCTTTCCCTAGCTGCACCCTTCCCCGCAGGGCATAGAATCAGCCGGGCCACAAGGATGTACACTGCGGGGGCCCACACCGCTCTTTCTAGACCATACCTTAGGCATCGTGGGGCCTGAGGATTCCCAGACCAGATAGACCCGAGCAAGAGCTCAGGACCTGCAGGGGTGTCCCTCCCAGGGGTGACTGGCATACACAGGTACAGGTCCAAGGGGTGGCAAAGGGCTGTTTTGGGGGGCGGGGATGGAAGAGTGGGATGGGGTGTGTGTACATATATGTGGGCCCTCGTGTGAAGGCAGAGCCAGGGAGTAGGATGACAAGGGGACAGACCACGGGCTGGGGGCTCTATTTTACTCTTGTTGTGGGTCCAAAAGTGTGAGGGGCACACCTGGCTGGCACACACCATGGGTGGGAGGTAATAAGTGGCTGTCGCAGGATGGCTGCAGTAAAGGGATGTTGTAGAAAGAAAAATCTTACACTTGGCTGCTTGCTGGGGGCTGCCCTGCCCCTGTGTGGTATCTCTGAGGCTGCTTTTCAGGTCCAGTAATTACAGGTCTAGCCAAGGGATGGGATGGGGTGGGGCTGAGGTAAAGTGGGTGAGGTCCTTTTGGAAAAGGTGGGTAAGTGTCAGGCTGCAAAACCCAGGCACTGGCCAGGTACAAGGAACAATGTTGGCAAAGAGCAAGGGGTGGGGCCACTACTGGCTGCCAGGACTGGTCAGGTGCTGGGTCTGCAGCAGACATGTGGGCATGGGTTCCCGCACTTTCCCCATGATGAGCCATTCTCTGGCTCTCTGTGGGTGAGCGTTGAGGTAAAGAATACATCTGGGGATGCAGCTGACCTTTATGGAGATGACCTCATTTCTGCCTCCTATTACATGTGTTCTAAGTGGCTTTGAGAATCACAGTCTTTTGCTCAGTAGCCATTTTAATAATGTGATTCTTAGAAGCATCCTTACAGCCCACACCACCACAGGCAAAGTTTCCCCTGCCTTTTAGAAGACAAAATGCTTTACACCGAGGGAATGCATGCTGGACTACATGCCCTTGAAATCACATCCAAAGCTAAGATGCCAGGATATTGCTGCCCTGAATGTCCCTAACCACCTGTTCAACATCTTCATCAGTGCTTCTGGGCTGGGTTAGCATGCCCACAGAGGGCGAGTGAAGCTCTGGTGAATGACTGTTGTTACTGATAAGGCACCCTGAAAAATTCTATGATCAGAGGTGGATGTTGGTAAAGTAGGATTTGAGGCATTTTTATGGGTTCCAATTAGGCTAATTAGTATATTTAGAGCATTCTTCTTATTCATGATTGTGGATAATTATAAGCCATCTTCATTCTAGCCTTTGTTAAGATACTGCACAAGGGAAAAAGAAGTTAAATCCTGAAAAATTCAGAGCACAGAAGATTCTTTCTTTTGGAGAGATTTGGCATAAAACCATATATTGAAACATTCCAATGTCTTCATGGGAGAATTCCTTTGGAACTCTCTGGTTCCACAAGAGGCCTAAGATCCAAAAGCAGGAGGGCCAACTCTGGACCAAGACAGAGACTCTGGTAAAGAGGGAGCAATAAAAATATGCAGATCCAGGGTGGAGAGTCCAACTCGAGGAGAAAGAAGGAAGGAAGCAGAACTTCTCAGAAGAGGTGAATAGTGACGAGACTTACACTACTACCTAGTGGATGGGAGGGGTTTTGGGCCAAGCAGAGATACAGGGAGAGACAGCAGAAGGCTGATGTCCCTGGAAGATGGTTTTTGGTTCCACTGATCTTCATGGTACAAAGAAAGGGAGTAAAGTGATAGGGTCATTGTCTCGGTAACAGAGTGACAACTGTACTACTCCTGACACTTGGGGCAGGGAAGGGAATGGGGCTGCACAGTAGGCCTGGGGAGTGGCCAACAGAAGTCTTTTTCAGAGTGGTGGGGCACAGGGTAGGCACCTCAGCAGCATGGTGGTAGTCATAGCATTCAAAGGCATCGGCATTCAAAAAGAAGGCAGCCATGGTGTGCTGCTAGCTGACAGAAGTTCGCAGGGGGGGGAAATAAAACAAAAAAAACTAAGGGTGCACTATGAGTTGTACAAGGGCAAAGACTGACTGAGTTTAGATTCCCTCAGAAACAGGTAATGAGACAAGGTTTCGAATACAATGTATTTGGAAGAAAATCTCAGAAAACACTGGTAAAGGGGAGAAAGCAATACAGGGAAGGAAAAACAGCCAAGTTGGATGCGCTGTCAAGCAAATTACCATTGTGGGCAACTGGAGTTCAATTCCACTGGGCATCTATGGTAAACAGTGTAGAAGACATGCCTGTGTTATCTTGCTCAAGGGGCAAGGGAGAATCCAGCAACTCCCATCAGTCATTGGTTAAAATTCCCCTACAGAGTTTTCATTTCCCAACACTTCTGGCCTGTCTCACGCAAGTGATATTTTTATCAAGTTCCATGACCCCAGGCCATCTATTAAACAGAGTTCCAGTCATGATGATGATGATGATGGCATGTCATCGTCTCCTCCTCCACCTCCTCCTCCTCCTCCTTCTCCTCCTTCTTCCCCCCCACCCCCGCTCTCTCATAAAACATATCTGGTTTGATTTCTTAGGAATACCCACTCTGCCAGGCGAGCAACCATGACATTTCTGATATTCAAAAAAGGTGTAGTTACAGAAACAGGTATCTTAGAAAGCCTATTTTCAATTTACCTCAGATATACAACCTTTATTCATGGCCATTAGACCAGCCCCACCTCCACCAGGACCCTGCAGTTATGGGCTTACTTCGGAGGGAGTTCCTCATTTAATCCTCACTCAGTTCTACAAGTTAGCTGCTACTGTAATGATCACCCTCACTTCAGAGATGAGGAAAATGCAACGGGTTAAAGAACTTCTCAAAACCACACAGCAATTCACCCTCAGGCCTGTCTACTCCCTGATCTGAGATTCCTAAAGACCACATTCTCCTGTCTGGTTATTCGCAGCTGATTCCTGGTGCCTCTATGGGATGACATAGACACATTTAATGAACTTACTCCAGAAAAGATGACAGAGAAACAACAAAAGGAATATTCTTCTCAATACATACTTTCAAGTAAGAGGTTTTTTGTTATAAAATTGTAAAACACATAAGGAAAACTGCCCAAATCACAAGTGCTCAGCAGCTGAATTGCAACAAAGCAAACACACAACACAGACTTCAGCAATAAAGACACAACCGGAATCCCTAGGCCCCCTCACCCTCCTCCCATTTTCCACCACCCTCAAAGGTAACCACTATCTTAACTTCTAATACCATAGATTATGTTTGCATGATTTTGAACCTATATAAATATGATATATTGTGCTATATTTGTGAGATTCATCCATGTTGTTGCACATGGCTGTAATTAGTTCATTCTCATCATCTCATGTGGGAATATACCACAATTTATTCATCTGCTTTGTGGTTCATGGATATTGGGTAGCTTTCATTTTGGGACTATTGTAAATAGCAAATTTATGAAATGTCTTGTACATGCTTTTTGGTGCACTTATGCCTTGCATTTCTGTTGGGTATGTATGTAAGATTGGAATTGCTGGGTCATGGTATGTTCACCTGAGGGAAAACTTGAATGCAAAAGTTAGTCTTCCCTCAATGAGTTCCCTTCTTTCCAAGATCTCACTGCTTAGAGAGCTCTTGGAGGTCTTCAAATACATGATTTTTGTATTTTATGCAGCTTTTCTAGTTTTCCTCAGCAAGAGCACTTGCTTGCTACAAGTTACTCTCTCATACAGGAAGTAAAAATGTACTCTTAATACATTTTAATAGTTTACTTAATTTCATATCTGGGTTATTAATGTGAAAATAACTGTATAGACTAAGTCTTAAAAGAAAAACTAATCTAAGTACAAGTGCTATTATTATTATTGTTACTCTGTGACCAATATCTTTCCTAACTCTGGCTGCTTTTGTCTGCCTTCTATTTTCCAGTCTCCTTAGAAGCTGTTTATAGTCTGCCCTTTAATTTCAGATTTAGAAATAGATGCACATTTGAGTATAGCTGTTAAACACCTGATTAGCACCTTTTGTGGTTACTTTTGATCATTAACTGTCCCCTCACCCCCCAGTCACTCCTGTCTGGCCTCTGGCCTTTCAAGTTTCCTCTCTCTGTGACCTCTTGCTACTCTTTCCTATGGTCTAGTTCTCATGTTTAACCCCTTCCTGTGTTTTGGGATCCCCAGGCATCAGGGGAACTGTCAAAACACAGATGCTGGGCCCTATCCCCAGAATTTCTAATTCAGTAGGTCAAGTAAGGCTCAAGAATTTGCATTTCGAACAAGTTCCCAAGTGATGCTGATGGTCCAGAAAAACATTTTGAGATATGCTGTTCTGGTGCCATCTCTATTTTTCTCCAGTAATTGTGAACTGTCTTTTCAAAAGAAGTTATTGTGTCCACCCCAGCTGTTTCTAATTTCCTCGTGCTGGATTGCGCCCATCAACTGGAGAGTGATAAAACATAAGGTTTTAAAGGGGCTGGACCCATGTTCCTCCTGCATCAATTTTAAGAAAACAAAGCAATGGTATAAATAAACAGGTCTTTCCCCAATAACTAGGAATCAAAAGCTCCTTTTCAACTGAGTTATATTTAGAGGAGCTTTCTTTAAATTTTTGGACATATTTGGGAGGAGGGGGTTAAATGGAAGGTTCCTGTACAACTCAAATCTCCCCCCTTCCATCATTTAAAAAAATGTCATTTATGACTGCAGGCCTGTGAAGCCAAATTTATTTATAATTCTCAGTAGCCCTCAGGTTCTGGGGCAATCTAAAGACACAAACCTTTCTTTGTTTTTAAGTGAAATATCTGTTGAAAACATATTTTATGCACATTTGTCCAGATTTAGTCAAAACAACACAAACTCTCAGCTATCAGGAAGTATACCGTGATATACAGTAGGTAAAACAAACATGAGGTTGACTTCACACAATGGCATTCATGGCATTTTGTCAACTTTTAAATCTTTACAGTATGGAGTATACAATAGCAGCCTAAAGTTTTAATATGCTGCCTTGTAATGAGAGCTTCATCTACCGCAGTGGGAGGGGAGGGTGGAGGAGACCTTTGCCTTGTGTCTGAGATGAAACAGGCAGGGCTGTTTCTCAGTCTCACTATGCATACTCAGAGCATGACAGTTTCCATGTAAGGGAAAACTACTGCTTTTAACAGAAGATAAATTAAGCCCTTGGGTTAGAGTGTGAAACCTAAGGTCAGGATTAAGATGATTAAAAAAAAAAAAAAGTAGGCTTCCCCAACTCTGTTAGAGGGCTCAGTAAGAGTCGAAGTTTATCAGCTTTCCTGCAGTGGTGCTAATGAGTGATAAGGAGCTCTAATTTGAAGACACCCTGGAGCTGTTAAAGTGTGTGTGAAATGCAGACAATTCATCAGCAGAGCAATAATCTCCCCACACAGATGGAAAAGCCATTTTGGTGTCTTCAGATTTCTGATTAAAGCTTGAGGGGAGAACATGGGAAACAGAAATTAAATTTTTTAAAGATTTTATTTATTTATTTATTTATTTATTTATTTATTATGTATAGATAGAGGGGAAGGGAAAGAGGAAAAGAGAGAAAAACATTGATATGAGAGAGAAACATCCATTGGGAATTGAACTGGTGACCTTTCTCTTTGCGGAAAAACGGCCAACCAACTGAACCACCCTGGTCAGAGCCAGAAACAAAATTTTAGAACACCCAGCATGTACGAGGTAATATTCTAGTTCTTTATCAAGGGTCATTCATCTAATATAATCCCCACAATAACTTTCAAAATATGAAGCTATGTGTTCAGGTGAGGAAACTGAGGCACAGAGTGGTTAGATGACACAAAGTCTATGACTCAGTTTCCTTACCTGTAAATACGGCTGATCATTGAAGAAACAGATGTTTAAACCCACAGCTGCCTAACTCCAAATCCATTATTCCCCCACTAGCATTGTTATATAGATCAATCCCAATGACCTAATTGGTGATTTTTTCCTCCAGGGACTGTGTTTCAGAATTTCTAAGCCTAACATATATAGGTTCAAAAAGACCCAAGGTGATTCTGAACCACACACCCCCACCTGGATCCAAGGCACAGCCTACTGCTTTCTTCTCTCCTGGACCAATAGAAAAATCATTGGTAAATGGTAAACATACTTTAGTCTACTGAAATTTCACTGGAGTTGGAATTTGGAAATTTGGGCCAACTTTGCCACTGATAACTGTCATTTTAAGCAAATGACAAAACATATGTTGCTCAGTCAATGTTAATTTATTGAGGAAAGATGAGTAATATTACCTATGTTGTAGGCTCTGTACAGATAGAATTTTACATAGGTCATACCCTCTGCTTGCATGTTGCCTGTAGTCTAGTGAGGAATAGAGACATGTAAACCTGTGACATTCACAAATAAGTCTGATGGCGCAAATTCCTATAAAGGGGCCATAAGAGTATGATTCTAAAAGCTCTTGCTTCTGCATGCGGTGGAGGGGGGTGGACAGGAATCAGGAAAACTTTGAAAAGAAAGAAGAGGATTGGAGGAGTTTGTCAGGTAAAGCAGAGGCAGGGGAGATTCCAGGGTAAGAAAACAACTCATATAAAAACATGGGGCCACGTTTATAGACCTGAATGCCATTTGATAGAGTTGAAGCATGAAGGAACATGGCACACCATACTAAGGGTATAGCATACCCTTGTAAGTGGTGGTGAGACATGAACATTTTTGTAGGGCTCCCAGGTGGTTAAATTTGTGTGTTAGGAAAAACTGTAACGAATGAACTCAAGTGAAATGAGACTAGAAGCAAGGAAATCAATTAGTATGATGTTACAAAGGTTCTGATCAGAGATGATGTCAGTTTGATATAGAAAAAGATAGGGAAGAGGAAGAGGAATATAGAAATTTTATACACACACACATACACAGAGGATCAAGTGACATTTTTTTTTTTCATACTTACCGGCGGACATTTTTTTCATTGCCTTTTTTTAGAGAAACAGAAAGGGAGAGAGATAATCGTGGATGCGAGGGTGAAGCATTGATTGGTTGCCTCCTGTACGTGCCTGACCCTGGGATCGTGTGTGCCTAGACCAAGTACCGAATCTACAACCTAGGCACGTGCCCTGACCTGGAATTGAACCCACGAACTTTCAGTTATAGGACAACACTCAAACCAACTGGAGCCACACTGGCCAGGCCTTATGTGGCATTCTTAAATAGAATGAACAGACAAGTCTGGGCAGTAAATATAATTAGAATCATGAGAAAAAGTGGTAGAATAAACTCCACGAAGACATGATTACACCTGTTTTGCTCACCGTTATGTATGTTCTGCTTCATACCGTATGGGCCACATAATAGTTGCTCTCTAAACAACTGAATGATTACATTAATGAATGAATGATCACTTCCAGGTCTTGGGCTTAAGTAGCTTGGTGAATCTTGAACCATTAACCAAAATAGGTAAGTAATAATGGGGCAATTTGGAGGGTTAAAGAAATTGAGTTTAGTTTTAGACATTTGAGGTACACATGAGAAATACACTTGGAAATCTAAATCTTGAGTTTGAGGGATGAAAATTTAAGACTGAAGAGTATAGTTAGAGAGCCACAAGTATACAGAGCATATGTCAATCCACTAGAAAAAAAGTATAATTACCCATGCAAAATAGGCAGTCACTCACATTTTTGTTTACTCATTCACTCATTTATTCTAAGCTATATTTATTGAAAATCTACTTTGCATCAGGCTTTAAGCAAGGTTTATGGAATGAATAGGTCTGATGTGGTCTCTGTCTTCAGACAGCATATCATAGTTGGAGAGACTTTAAAAAACAAAAAAACAGACAAATGAGACAATTTCTGTTTGTCCTAAGTATTATGGAGGAAACAAGTAGTTGGTACATAGACTAAAGGAAGGAAGGCTTCTCAGAGGAAATGACATTTAAATTGGGTCTAGTATTAGTCTGGGTTCTCCAGCAGAACAAGTAGATTATCTATCTGTCTATACATCCATCCATCCACCCATCCATCCACCCATCCATCCACATTTATAAAAAGAGATTCATTATAAGAAATTGGTGCACAAGATCTCCAGCTGACAAGCTAATGGTATAGTTCCAGTCCAAGTAGAAGTCCAAAGGCAGGAGAAGACCAATGTTCTGGTTCTAACACAGTCAAGCAGAGAGAGTATATATCCACTTAGCCTTATTTCTCAATTCATTCCTTCAGCAGGTTGGACAAGACCCACCTACATTGGGAAGAACAATCTTCTTTCCTCAGTCTGCTGATTCAAATGTTGATGTCATCCAGAAACACCTTCACAACTATCCTCAGCAATAATGTTTAACCAGAATCTGGCCGTCCCTGGCCCAGTCAAATTGACACAAAAATTCACCATCATTAACCTAAAGAGAATAGTTCAAACTCTGCAATAAACAGTGTTCCAGGAAAATGAAACAGTGTGTGCTAATGCCTTATCAGAAAAAGCATTTACTGTGCCCAGAATCTGAAAGGCAATGCACATGGCTGGAGATTAGAGAGTGGGGCAGAAAATAAGGCCCAAAGAAGTTGATCAGATAAACAGGAAACAGATTATCCACACACTGTAAGGCCATGGTAAAAACTGATGCATTACTCTAAAAGCGCTGAAAAGTTATTGAAGGAATTTAAAGAGATAATTAGATTGTGTTATAAGGTTACATATTTACATTAATGGATTGTATAGGTCAGGAATAAGAAGCGACAAGACTGAAAATGGTTTGCTCCCTCCTACTTTCTAGAAAGGTTTGGAGAGTAAGATAATGTGAGAGATGTGAATATATTCTCAAAAATGAAACAAAAAAAGTAAGTGTGTGCATACAATGTAAAAACTCAAACTCATGGAGAATATTATTTTAAGAGGTGTAGTTAGTTGTTCCATAGAATTCACTTCATGTGAGGATGGGAGTAAAGAAATAATGTTAATCTTATTAGTATTGAATTACTTTGTATTTGGTGCTGATGAGGAATGATTACCCATCTGACTAATATTTAAGCTCTACTCTATTCAACTTTTCTAAGTTTATTTTGAGTAGTTTCTTAAGTAGCTTGTATTTTACAAATACTATCTGGAAATCCAAAGCCTTTTAAGAAGTAAATTTAATCTGTTTATATTTATTGTAAATAATGATATATTTGGAGTTATTTAAATTATCTTACACTGTTTTTATGCTTACTAAGAATTGTCTGCCTATTTTGTTCTCTTTTCATGCCTTTAGTTTGAATATATTTTCCTTTAGTTTTTCTTGTATTAGTTTTGAAGTTGCACATTATATAACTAGTCTGTTTATTAACATACACAGTTAACTTTAAATTTTTTATACAAATTCTACAGTTAACATCTCAGTCCTGGTCCCAACAAGAAGTGTATATATACATATGATGTAGTTCATGTTGATATCATCCATAAAGTACTGTTGAATAATATAAAAATTTTGACCAAACTCTAGAGATCTCTAATTTTCCTCTTTTGCCTTCCATGTTGATATTGCATTATTTTAGCTCCACTTGGTTTTAAGCACAAACTAAATCAGTTATTACTATTGTCATTAATGTTACTAATTAAAATGAGTTTACCAAAAATATTTTACAATTTCTGTGCTTATAACACTGTCTTGCACATCCTATTTGTTCTCTATGGAATCTTTCCTCCTCCTTTTTTTTTTTTAACCAAAATACATCCTTTCACTTCATTCAGCAAAGGTTGTGGATTTTATGAACGTCAGTCTCTGTTTCACCTTCATCTTTACCGAAAGTGGTGATCCAAGTAGAAATCCCAGGTTAAGTTAGTTTCCTTTAGAACTTTGAATATGTTACCCCATTATCCTCTAGCATCATTTGTTGCTGATGAGAAATGTCCCTTATTTCTTTCAAAACTAAAAACAAAAGTAAATAATAAAATACTTTTGAAGTTTACCAAACTGAACAGCTATATCTTCTCTGAGTAAGGAAACAGTGATACTGAGTTTCAAAACTTATGGACTGCTGTGTTTAATCCACCTGCTGAGGGAGTGCCCCTGACTATCTAAGCTATCTCTTGGTGACATCCAAAAGCCTTGCAGGTGGTGGGATATGGGCCTGGAGGTTTCCCCCTATAATCAGTGTGCTGACATCTTCTCAATTTGGGAGCAAAGGATATAGTGTTATCCATGATATCAAGTTATCTATAGTTTTCCAGGTTTTGATAGAGCTAGGAAAAGAGGATCAATGAGTCACAAAAAGGTAGAAATGTAAGGAATTCTGCAGCTATTTTATAGAGTTCGGTGATGTCTTTAGTTGATGATAGAGCAAGCATTACAAACCAGTGTCTTAGCTTCCAATTATGTGGGGGGTTTTTTCTGTACAAGCCCACAATGCTCCTTACGACTGAGAAAAAATTGCTTCAGGAGACCTTCTTCCCACTGCAGACAGACACTTTGCTCTTCTGGAATTGGCACATTCCTTCAGTCTTTCTGTCTCCTTAATTCTGCAGTGGTATTCAGAGTTAGATATATTATATCTACTGTCCTAATTATAAGAATCACTAAAACTAAAAAATAAATTATAATAAGCTAGAGTGTTTATCATTTTAATTAAAATTGTATTTTCACAATACATGTATCTTCACTGCTAATGTCAGCAGATACTCCTACAACTTAATTCAATGCAGTAGGTCTAGCACAGACCTGGAACTGTCTAGCACCCAGAAACTGTCATCTCTACCTACTTTATATTTGAGACTTTGTCAATAAGCCATCAAAACAGCCAGGTAGAAAATAAGAAAGTTCAAGGCTATTGATGTGTGGGGGCAGGGGATATACAGGAAATCTCTGTATCTTCCTTTCAACTTAGTCATGAATCTGAAACTACTTTTAAAAAAATTGTTTTTAAATCAAAATATAAAGAAGCTCAGGTATTCATCTCAGTTTTTGAGATACATAGAAAGTATAAAAATATTTTGCCAAGACATTTAATACATATGTGGTGTTGCAAATGCAGCCTATTCCTATCTTGGCTTTCCTGGGGGATTTTGGCATAGAAGAGGCAGTATGGACATACTATGATCAAAGCATTGTTATAATAGCAAAAACTATTGCTGTATCAAGCAGATGTTATTTATTATCAAAAACAAAAGTATAATTTACATATCTTCTATTTTCAAACTCTTCTTAGTATCGAGACTCTAATGACGTGTCACTAACTTCAGTGGCACCCCCGAGGTCCGCCGTTACTCTCTCTCCCCTTTGCAGTAACCTACAAATTGGTTTATTGCCTCCTTTCACTTTATTCTCGACTATTTATCAATGTACTGTTAAAACAAATGCCGAATGACTGCTGAAAATATTCTGATTATTTCCCCTTTCATCAGAGAAAAAGTGACTTTAATGGCCTACACTACTCTCCTTGATCAAGCTCTCTAATTGTCTTGCTCATCTAATCTCCTTGCTAACCCCTCTCCTACAATGCTGACCTTCAGGGTGTTCTTCAAACTCATTAAACACACCTCAAACCCAGGGCCTTTCCATTTGCTGTTTTCTCTACTCTCTTCCCTCATCTTCACACATGGCTAAGGTCTTTTATCAAAACTACATTATCAGTGAGGCCTGTACCAAAAAAGAAAAAAAAAATCTCATTCCAGAATTCCCTAATCCTTCCCTAGCCTTAGGCTTCTCCACAGAACATGAAGAATATACTACATAATTTACTTCAATTGTTTCTTTCTTCTAGAATGTAAGCTGACACATACTAGTAGGTAAACAATAAATATTTGTTAAATAAATGGATAAATGACTGAATTTTTCCACAAGCACTGTGTTAAGTGGTTTATAACCATTTCATTTAATTCTCAAAACATTAAAGACATAGAGATACCATTATTTCCATTGTATATATGGGGAAACTAAATAGCAAAGACACCAAATAACACCCCCAAACTCACCCAGCTAGCATGAGCTGGAGACTAACACCATGGCCCATGTTCTTCAAGCCTCTTCACTCTCCCTTGTACTGAATGGCCAAAGGTCAAGGTTGTCCTCACAAGCAGGGGGACACATAAGGTGTGGTCATATGAAGCCCATTTCTGGAGCAGCATATGAGTCTATGCAACATGGATCACACACTCCACAGCTTGGAGTAAAGGGAAGCAGATGCCTCTCTCCCAGCTTTCACTGCTGCCTAAAAACTCTAAATACCTGTCAAACATCTACAGTGACACAAATATATATGAAATCACCTTAGAAGTATGCCTCTTTATAGAATGTTATGTATGTACTTTATAGTTACTTCCTTAGAAAATAATCAGAAGAAAAATAGATCAAATATATACAGTTTTTCCATATGTCACAACACACAGAGAGCCCTGTTTGTGTGATATTGTTCCATACGCATACATTATCCATGCTTCAATTGACACTTAATGGGGTCTTGCTCCCTGTTGAGGGAAAGATATCACAGACCTTTTCCAAGGTAGGAATGACCGTTTTGTCTGACCTGATTATAGACATTCTCTTGCCAACAACATCTAAAGCTGTCTCTGGACAGGATGTGTTGGGAGAGGGGGGCAAGGGAGTAAATTCCTTTCCACACTTGGCTGTATAACACCCTGGGGTCACACTGGGTCAAGGAAGTGAGAGCAGGAAGCATATGACATTCCTGACCCCTTTCATCTCAGAGACCCAGTAATGACGGTACCGAGGAATGTAAGACATGCATTCATTCACACATTCAAGCATATATTGAGCACCTACTGTATTCTCAGCTGTGTGCAAGGCACAATGAGAGCTACACTGCAGAAAATAAAACATGATCAATGTTCTCATACAGTATGCTGTCAGGGAAATGGTATATTCTAGACCAGTTTGTCAATTTAGACAGAAATGTAGTGATAACTTGAATATAATCCAATAACAAACTGCACACATTAAGTAGTCGGAAAATAATACCATAATTGCAGCCTAGAGTTTTGGAAAAGTTTTCGTGGTCAAGGTTTGGCTCGAAAGACAGCAAAGTGTATGGATTTGCAAAATAAAAGAATGAAGTTATTTCAAGAGAAAAAAATAGTTTAAGTTGGAGGATCAAATATTAGTATAAGTTCATTAGAAGAGAGAAGTCCATTTGCCTGCTATGGGAGAGATTATATAGAGATGTTTGCGTGTCTCTATAAGAAGCTGAGATCACACACTTATGCATTAATCTAGAAAATTATGAGAATTTGGTCCCCAATGGAGGCAAAGACTAGTTATCCTTTACTGTTAGGGAAGTTCTAAAATGTGTTTCTAAATGTTTCATCTCTGGAAATATTTCCATGTAGACAATAGCCACAGGAATTAATTAAAACAAACAATGATGTCACATCTGATTGTTATTAAATACATTAATAAGTCATTAATTCATTCTAGAACCAAAAGTGTTCTCACTCTTATAAGCCAGCCATGAACATTATAAAAACCAAAAAGAGGTTCCCCTGCTGACTGCGCCCTAGGGATTCCTGTAGCAAATTTTGGGGACATTCAAACCAAATCAATGGCACCCAAATTGCTGCTGTGGGAAGTCCTGATTGGAACGTGACTTCGATATTTTAAGTCATATTTCTGAAAAATTAAGCCAGTTATTGCTCTCCCTATCTCAGAGGTTATAAGGAGACAAGAAAATCATAGAGGGAATACGCAGAGTGAAAATAAGAAGAACAAAAACAGTTATAACTACTTCCTATGTCCCAGACACTATGCTGAGCTGCTAGACCAATTAGTATTTTATTTGCTCTTTAGTTCACCTTGTGCTAATAACTGTTCATAGGATGGGATGCTATAGTTCATTTGTAATTTTATTGTTGTTGTTAAAGGCAGCTTCCCTGATGATTAAAAACAACAACAAAAAATAGTTGCCCCCATCTTCCGGATTAGTATATGAAAGGGAAAAAAAACCCCTCAGGGATGTAAAGTACAACATATGGAATATAGTCGCTAATATTGTAATAACTGTGTACTGTGGCAATACTGGAAATACCGGGGGGAACACTTTGTAAAATATATGATTGTCTAACCATTATTCTGTATACTTGAAACCAATACAAAATAATATAGGAAGTAAACTTGAATTGAAAATAAATAAATAAAACTTCCTCTGCCATGGAGGATCACAAAAGGTCCCATAGGTCCTTCTCAGTGTGAAGTCCTGAAATGCAAAGGATTTGGGAAATTAAAGAGGACACTCGTTGATGCAGAGAAAACTCTGGAATTTGATTATCTGATCCAATTGCAGTAATGGCCCTAGTTTCTGAAGTTTCACCCCAACCCTGAAGAAAATAAAATGAAGTAGAAGGGAATGCGTGACGATTACCTACAGCCTCTCAACTTTAGGAAGTAAGGTGCATTGTGGTCTTAGGCCTGGTTTTCTAGAAGCAGAACCTAAAAAAGGGATTCCAGTGTCCATGGGTATTGCAGGAGTGGGGAGGGCGCTCCTAAGAGGGGAAATCACAGAAACCAGGTGAGGCAAGGAAGGAGTTGAGCAAGGATTTAACCTCAGCCTAAACTCATAGGGAACTCTAAGTGTGAACTGAACCATGGAGTTGACCACATATCAGCAATGGCCACTTTTACCCATTTGTCTGTCAGCCATTAGCTGTCAGCTGTCCCTAGGGTTAGGGGAAGGTTATTAAATCTCCATGGCAAGGTGTCTTCAACTTATCCAAGGGCAATTTCCCAGAGAAGGGATCAGCAACGAGCCTTCGTCAGTGGAAATTCAGAGCAGCTGGGGGATGGGTATACCTGCCTGGTAAAGCTGATCTGAGTGAGGAACTGAT
This sequence comes from Pteronotus mesoamericanus, assembly GCF_021234165.1. NCBI lineage: Eukaryota > Metazoa > Chordata > Mammalia > Chiroptera > Mormoopidae > Pteronotus > Pteronotus mesoamericanus. The sequence continues at coordinate 25,662,422 of NW_026555105.1, read as the reverse complement.
AGTGTCCACACATTCATTGTTCCCTAACAGCAACAGAGGAAGTACTTGACTAGGGCCGGGGAGGTTCCATGGAAATAGCACTGAAAACTGTCCTGAAGGATAAATATAACTTCGGTAGGTTGAGATCTATGGGGAAAGCTTCTCCCTTGTTCTTTTGATGTTAGATGACAAACTCTATGGATAATACACAATACACATAGATTTCCAATTCCTTTTGTGGCACAGGCTGATTTGCCCACTTCTGTCTTTTCTCCTTTTCCATAAAACTCAGTTGTAACCGAGAGGTGGCTGCCAGCCACAAGCCGCATTCCTCACCCTTCTTACAATGTTCAGGCTCAGTGATGAATTCTCAACAACGAGAAGTGACTGGAAGCAAATGTATCTCTTCCATGCTTTCTTTGATATTTCCATCAGCTGCCCTATGGGATGATACAGCCATAAAGTAGAGGAGGCCTAGTTCCCCATTTTCTGTGTTGAGGAGGACCGTCTGCTCATCGAAACTTAGACATGAACCATTATAAAGTTTATTGAATTAAAGCTACTATTTGTCACAGCAATATCTTAACTAATAGTCCTCATTATTAAGAAAAGAACCCTTTGCCAGATGAGACTAGAATGCATTCTCTTCTGATACAAATAAGTACTTGTTTTATAGTAGATTTTAGATTTTGCTCACTTTCTTCTGTGTATTTAATAGTTTTGGAATGGACTGGTGGTCACTTCCTTGTATCAGAGCACATTTTAAATTGTAAAAAATTCTTTTCCCTACTTATACTGGTTCAAAATTTGCCCTAAAGAGAGTGACTTCACCTATTACATGTTAAGGGCACTTTACTTTCTCTGTTACCCTACAAATTCCTGTTGCCAGCACTGGGTACCGCCAGGTGTGCATCTACTTGTGAAGCCTTAGTACTCTGTGATATCAAGAGAGTGGCTTGTATATTCTGATTTCGAATTATGTTGAATAAGGACAGGACATTGGGGGATTGGCATGAGGAGGGTTATGCCTTGGCATTTTGGCAAGAAATATCACTTTCCATTTGTGGATCCTACTAAAAATACATGCCCATTTAGAGATATGCATTAGGTCCATGATATTTTCGGAGAAAGGAGTACTTCAAGCATTTGACTGTTTATCAATTTCACACTCAGTGCTGTATTGACTATGTTGGCACATAATGAATACTATCATTCTGTCAGACTTCATACAGAGTTTTAAAGTTCCTTTCAAATTAACAGTGATTGCATCACTACTGTCAGAGAAAGGAATGTGACAAACACAGTTGCCTTCAAACTTGGGTACAAGCTAAGCAAACGGCATGCGTGAAATCATTAGAAATAGCTTAGGATGACAAACATTTTACACTTGCAAAGCTTGTGAGTAATTAAATGATAAAATATTTATAAATAATTAGTTTTAAACATTATAATATAACTGCAACAATAATTATAAGCATTCAGACACACGCTCACTCTAATAAGACAACATTTAAAGGACATGGCAACTATTGTCTAGGTTTAGCTCAGATAGAAATGAAGTCAGAACAGATTACGTAACATAATATGATTTCATATTTTAGTCAGTGCTCATGTGAATTTAATATTTTACCCAGAAAATAATAGGCATGGAGAAAGGAAATAAAGAAACCATGCCAATGATTGTAGCAGGAGTATGAAATATACATGTGGAACCACAGGCCAATGGCTCTCTAATAACTATGTTACTTTAAATATTTCTATTGGGTTCTAAAATTTATACATAAAATAAGTTACGATTACCAAATATGGGTTAGGAAAAAATTTCAAAATCTTTTTGTCTTCTAGGTTAGAAATTCTTAGGAAAGCTGAATAGAGTGACTTCTTTTAAAGTTCTTGAAAAGAATTCTTTAACTAGAAGCAGACACTGTATTTTCTGCCTCAAAGAGGGTGTTTTTATAATAACAATTTGCATTTCATAAGACCCTGGAGTTTTGTTACAGTTTAACTTAACCATGATTCACTAAAAACGGTAACTTCTACGCCTGCTTTGTCACATAACTATTTTTTCAGACCTGCTTAGCTTTGAAAAACATGTTTCTTAACGCACAGTTTGTTTCATAAAAGTCTACCTGGGTAATCCACAGTGTCTGAGAAATGTCCTATGACCGCTTTTTGACCCACTGACACAGCTGTAGGTTTCACCATTTTCCTTATGACAATGCCCTGGATAGCATTTCAAATACAGAGTCGTGACCTTTATTGTTTGCCAGATGGGCTGTGAAATGTATGCTAATGTTCATAATAGGATTATACAAGGTTGTTTATTGTCTGAAAAATAATATGAGCATTATCCTTTATGTTTTTTCCCCCGGTGGTTTTCCCTTTAACAGGTATTAGGAAGTCTAATTTTGATTAAGTAAATATCGGCTTTCAGCTTTACAAATGATGTTTTCATTTAGGCACATACTTTAATGGTATTAAGGATGGAAAACAAGAAGAATTAGCCAGGTAAACTGAAGTACAAAAAATATATTTAATATAGAACCATGCATGGCAACTTGCAGCATGTACATATTTCATGCTAGAATTGAGTACAGTGATTCAACTTAATTCAAGTATGGGACAAAGGACTATATGTATGCTATGAAAGTGACACTTAAAAATACAGAATACAGGGTGTGACTATAGTGCCACTGTCCTTCCAAACCTTTTGTTTTTTGCTTTGTTCGTACCCATTCAGGGGTGATCCTATCTCTTTTCTTAATCTGGGTCCCTACCAAAAAAAAATATGCTCCATTTAGGATTTCAGTTCAAGTAGTTTATTGGGGAAGGGGTCACAGGTTGCACAGTGAAGAAGTGGGGACATGAGATGGGTAAGAAAGAATGCCAATAAAGGGCATGTTATGGAGCGGACACTGCTATGGGCATCTGGGGCTTAACCCCACGGGGGGCCATGTGAGAGGTTCTGTGGAACATGCCTCCAATGAAGAGCAAGGAGAGTTGAGTATTTATTCCTCAAAACCTTTCCCTCATTGGTTAAGGACCATGCCTACCTACAGCCTTACCTCCTCATGTGCAAGCCAAACATGCCCAAGCTGTCAAAGGGATATATCAAGTAGAGAAATGCAGGAAAACATAATCATGCCCAGGAACTCTTGGCAATGAACTCTGAACTCCAGATGTGAGCAGGGAACCCATAGACTCTGGTACATATGCCACAGCCAATGTGCCTGATAAATGAAGCTACATTTTTCTCCTTCTATAAAACAGAAAGGAGTGTTACCACAATGATTAAATCAAACAGTGGGTACATAAAAGCATCTAGAATAGTTTATAATAAACACATCACAAGTTCTGGGGCCCTAAATCCATTGTCCCATTCCTGCTCCTGTGCCCTCATTCCTTTATCAGTAGCATTATAATTGTACAGTACACAATGCACCCAGTTGGGAATAATGGATGTGTGACTGGGTCCCCAAGAGTGCTCACAAGTTTGATGATTCCCTACAAAGATTCACAGAACTCAGAAAAGCTGTTATACTCATGCTTATGGTTTATTATGTCGAAAGAATACAGATTAAAATCAGAAATGGAGAAGGGCACGTAATGCACAGTCCAGAAGAAACCACACGCAAGCTTCCAGTTGAACACTCCCAAAAGAGTCATATGCATACACAAGAAGTGCTGCCAACCAAGGGAGCTGAACCACAGTTTTTATTGAGGGGGTCAATCATGTAGGCATGGAGTTGATCTCAGTTACTTCAATCTCCAGTCCCAAAAAGTTCATATTATATCAGTTATTAAACATACAAAAAAAACCCCACATCATTAGCATAAACCATCTGGCATGGCCCAAAGCCTCAGATATATGGACATTCTTATCAGGCAGGATATTCCAGAGGATCAGAGGTTATTTCCCAGGAGCTTGTCAAGGGCCAGTACTCAGGAGCTTGGGAATATGCAGGGTTTGGGCAATCCAAGCCTGAGGAGTTAACCTTTTACTGCATAGGATGCAACATCTCTCAGGCACCATGGTATATTTATTCTGAAGCCCAATAGTGCAGACAGTTCTCCAGAAGCCCTGAGATCTCTGCAAAAGCCACTAGATTGATGCTGGTAGGTTCATCCTAAACCCTGTCTCAAAAATGGCAGGGAGCATCTCAGTCCATTAGCACCTTATCAAAGCTCAGAACCTCTCCCTGGTCCACCTTGCTCTGCATCAAAAGCAACCAGCCTGGCCCCTCCTGGGATATTAAAGGCCAATAAATTACCTATGGACATAGGAATGCTTCTCTGTCTGTTCTGTTCAATACAGCAGCTACTAGCCATATGTTGCTACTGCAAAATTGAAACGTCACTATTCTAAATTGATATGTGCTGTGTGTGAAAAATACACACCAGATTTTGAAGACTTACTACAAAATAAGTAAGATATCATAACATTTTAGCAGTGATTAGATGTTTAAATAGAATTACATTTACTTAATAGAATGACTATTATCAAAATAGACAAGCAATAACAAGTATTGGTGAGGTGGTGAAGAAAGGGAAATCCTTGTGCATTGTTGTTGGTAATGTAAATTGGTACAGCCACTTCTAAAACAGTATGGATGATCCTCAAAAACTAATAGAACACCCATAGGATCCAACAATTCTACTTCTGGATATTTATGTGAAGGAAATGAAAACACTGACTCAAAAATTATATTCACTCCCCATGTTCATTTCAGATTACTTACAATAGCCAAGACCTGGAGACAACCTAAGTGCCCAAAACTAGATGAATGGCACATGTGCACACACACAATGAATTACTCAACCATAAAAAAATGAAGTCTTGCCATTTGTGACAACATAGGTGACTTTGAGGGCACTGTGCTAAGTGAAATAAGTTGGACAGAGAATGACAAATACCATATGATCCCATTTATATATGGAATATAAAAAGACAAGGCAAATAAACAAAATCAATGCTGAATCTATAGACACAGAGAATACATTGGTGGCTGCTAGAGGTGGGGGGTAGATGAAATGGGTAAAGGTGGTCAAAAGGTATAAACTTTTAGTTTTAAAATAAGTCTTGGGAATATAATATAGAGCATCTGGACTACAGTTAATAATAGTACTGTACATTTGAAAGTTGCTTTAAAAAAATAGATCTTAAAACTCCTCATCACAGGAAGAAAAGTTGCAATATACACAAATATTGAATCATTATGTTGTACACCTGAAACTAACATAATGTTACATGTCAATTATATCTCAATGAAGAAGTAAAAGAGACAGGTTAATTTTAGCAATATATTTCCTTTAACATGTACAAAATAAGTCATGTAATTGATGTAAAAATATTAATATTTTAGTCTTATTTTCATACTCTTTGAAATCCAGTGTGTATTTCTCTATAGTACATTATAATTCAAATTAGTAAACATTTCAAGGGGAGAGTAATTTTCATATTGCAGAGTGCATTCTAGAAGTCACAGAATGTTGCATAGAGCTTAAAAATAAGCATCCTTTTCTCCTCTAGTCAGTGTGTCTGGTAAGGGCCTCTGATCTGTGCATATTATACTAAACACAGTCAAAATTTTAATGGAACACAGACTTAGAAATCTCTAGTTACCCTATTTGCTACCATGATTCTCTTTCCCTTAACTGTGTTTCTGAATATTTTATCAAATTCTTTCATGTACTTCTTGAATGCATAACATCTTAAACAATTTAGTGATAGATTATTATCCCCACATTAAGCATTAGGAAATAGGTTCAAATAAATTTAGCAACCTGCTCAGGGTCTCAGAGAGAGGAACCAGTGTGAAGGTCAAAAGCACTTTAGTCTATTCCTCAGCTGAGCTTTCCTGTGCTTCACCTCAAATATTATGGGGGTGAAAAGAGTAATGACTTGTAATCAGGGCAAACTGTGAGACCTAAAGTGACTCAGAAAGGCCTGGAAATACAGGGGGAAAATGTAAGCCTTTCAGAGCTCTTTCCTCCAAAGGGAAAAGAATGAAAGCCCTTGGAAAGGTTTGCAATTCTATTTGGGCCTTAGGTGTAATGACAAGATGTAAGGCCACCACTTTACACTAGTGAAGAACGAAACTAGTATTTATAAGTCATTTACCAATTCATTTCCATTCTTGAAATCACATTTCATGTTACTTCCTGGGAACTTCAACCAAGTCTCCAGTCATTTTGGAGGAATTGCAGTGTTGGAACCCAGGGAATTTCCTGAATCAGCCTATGTTTTCAGATACTTAAGGCCATCAACCCCATGGAATTTTTTTCATCCTTCACCAACCTGGAGTTCTGAGGCAAACTAATGAAGGGAGTAACTTGGTCACAGTCTTTGACCCCTGAAAAGTACAAGCAATTGGTTGACTTCTTTGTAAACCTGTAAATAATAACTAAATCCCCCACGTACCACATAGCTTATTGGTTTTAGTCACTCCTGGCCCTACTTTGCTAACTTCTGTTATTTAATCAATTTCCCATAATACTAGCACTGTAGATACTTATTGGCATGTTTTTTTATTGCAACTTGTCAAAGATATTTTAAGAGGGCAGGCAAATGGACACAATAACGACTTGGTCCTTTGTATTAGTGGTTCTCAACCTTGATTTCACATTGGACTCACCTAAGAAAGTTTTAAAAATGCCTGGCCTCCCAGAAAAAATTTCTGGATTAATTGGTCCAGGATGTGGTGTGGGCATCAGGAATTTTAAAGCTCCCCCAATGATTCCAATGTACAGCCAGCATTGAGGATCACTGTTCTATGTACTTTAAACACTATCCCCTAGTTATGTTAGCAGTGTAAGCTTAAACAAAATAAACGGACTGTATTTTCTAACATTCACATAAAAATACCTTTAGAGAATAAATATGCAATGTTATGCCTGTAGTTTTAATAGAGAGTAAATAAAAACATCTAATGAAACATTTTTGCTATAGGTATTTTGTAACACTTTGAAAATATGATATAACACTTGTGATAAATTCTTTCTTAGATTAAATTCCAGGAAAAAATATGGTATTTTTTTCCAGAAAATGGTATACTTCATTAATCAGATGAGATAAAATGAGCTTTTCACTTCAGGTAACTGAAATACCTATATTTTTGCTCCTTGTAATTTTTTCCTCTAGAAAATCTGTCTTTGTCATGTGTTACGCTAAAACTCATAAGACACATCCACTTATTTGTGAAAGCAGATGGATTAAAATAAGGGCAATCCATGTTTTTTTTTTCCATTAAATAGAATCATCTAACTTTATCCATTTTTTTTCCTGATCTTTCCTCTGACTGTATATTTGTCACATTTTCTCCATCATGCTCAAAGGCCATAAGGAAATCTCTGGAATAGTTTGAAAGAGAGTCCCTAGTCTTATTCCTCACTCGTTCTTGGTCAGCATGCCATGCTCTGGATCTTGATTCTCTTTATCTCCTCTGCTACCCATTAGAGGTTACTGTCTTGGATGTCAAATCCCTCTCTAATAACATCCTACACACTAATCATTATCTCAGATTTTGCTTGTTGCTGAATCTCATCTGGTGTACACCCATGAGGTTGGTGCAAATACTATACCCATTTTACAGGTGAGTAAAATAATACTTAGATCAAAGCCCTAAGCCCTAGAATAAATAGCTATGAGAGCTAGGATTTAAACCCAGAAAGTTTGACTTCAAAGCCTACGGCCACCAGAACATTGCTATCAAACTGAGGCTACAAAATGGCATGTTTGGGGATACTTTAAAAACTAGCAATTGTAGGGTTTTTCAAAATTTATTGGGGTGACATTGGTTTGCAAAACCATACAGGTTTCAAATACATAACTCAATAAAACATCATCGGCACACTGCACCATGTGCCCATTTCCACAAGCAAAGTCTCTTTCCGTCCCCATCCTGCCCGCTTTGCCCACCTCCACGTACCCCTCTCCTCCCTTTCCCTCTGGCTATTACCACACTGTTGTCTGTGTCTATGTATCATGTCTCTAGGAGACCTTTGGAAAGTTCTTGGGGTTCTTACCTATAGAAAGGAAAGGAAGGAAATAGGATTGAAGAGAGGAAACGTAGAGCTTCAATGGGGCTCCAACAAAAGTTTTGGCAGTCTAAGGAGCTGAGGTGGCCCTTTCACTGGGGTAAGAGAGCTGGGCCCTTATACTGTCACAGTGAGCAGTCACTGGATGTAGGCTGCCCTTGGAAGGGGGTCTGACCTTGGGGAAGATACCTAAGGACCCTTTTCTGAAACATCTGGCAGCTTGGGAATAAGTTCTCCATTCCTGAATGGGGATTTTTTGGGGAACCTCACAACATTCATCCCAGGATTGTTCTAAGGGGACCACATCCCAGTGGTTAGCCTAAAGACACCTGCCCCCCAAAGACCACTGACCAGGTTCAACATCACCAAGCCAGGTAAAGAGAACTTATAGCAAAACAGAGCATTCATTTTTTGTTTGTTTGTTTGTTTGTTTGTTTGTTAATGAGCTTGGTAGCATGATTAGTAGTGCCTGGGAATGCTGAGAAGACTCCAGGGAAAAATGTACTGCCCTGCAACCTGACTGTGCCCACAGGCTGATGACAGAGTCAAACACCTGGTACCAAAGCACAGTGGTCCAACTATTTAACTATTTGTAGACTAGCCTCTCCCTAAATTACTCCAAAATAGTTAAATGAACAGTAAAATTAAAAATGTATACATCCTATTTTTTTTCCACCACCAGCTCTCAATTAGTCTCGCCAATGAGCTATAAATGATCCAGTGTATGCACTGGATGTTTGGCCTCAGGATACATGTCCCAAGCTCCCCCACTCCCTTTTGTAAATAAGGAAGTAACAATATCCAAGCAAATTCTCCTGGTATCTAAAATAGCAGTTTAAATATAATATGAAATTTTACTTAAATATTTATTTTTCTTATTTTTCAGGAGTCTTTTCAACATCTGGCTCTTGTTACTATTAGGAATAAGAATTCCAACTAACAGCGGAATTTTGTGAAAAGACATTTCATTTTTGGTGAAAGCGGCCTTGGGGGTCCTGGAGGACAGTATCCCAGTGGGCATAAACCTTGTTTATTGTTAAATGAAATTGGATTATAGACTACACATTGCTTTTGGACCAAAAGCATAAGATCCCCAACTCCTTACATGTGAGCCCCAGCGCAGGTGGGCTTCTGCAGTAATGAGTAATGGCCAGGATCTGGGGCTGGAGGAATGTGTATGACTGCAGCTCAGCTGAGTGGGCCACTGAGGAGGGAGTGTCTGGACACTTGGAGAGGTACTAGATGGAGGTGACTTCTGGAGTCATTGTTGCTATTCTTGGAATTAGGTCAGGTTGATATTTTGGGAGGATGAAGTCAAACCAGATACATATGATAAAGCAAATGAATGTTATAAATAAAAATATTTATTTTAAAAATTTACAAAAAAATGTATAAGCTGCTGCAGTAGACAACATGATCTCCTTTCGAGGACTTCTTGTCCAGCTCCTGGGAGTGCAGCTGGCAGAGGGCCGTCAGCTCTCAGTACCTTCAGGGATTGCCTCAGCCAGAGAACAGCCCTGTCCAATGTTCAAGGCCACAGTTCTTCCTGTGGCAGTCCATAGCCAATGAATGATCAATATGGGAAAATTAAGGCCTGGCCATCTTGGTGCAATTTGGTACAACTCTGAAGGGCCATTTTGCTCCCCTGTGCCTGTAGGGTTACCAAGGCCGTCACTGGGTCTGCACCGCTCTTACCTTCTCCTTTTGCTCACTTCTGCCTCCCTCCCCTCCCAATCCCAGTGTCTGCTTCCTGGGAAAACCAACTAGTTTTAGGAGCTAAGAGATAAGCACTCAGGAAGGGATAATTTCCTTTAGGTCATTTTCCAGCCAATGTCCAGCCCTTTCAAAACAAAATGTAAGCATAGTTGGTATGAATTGCATTACTTTCAGGTGTAAAATATAGTGACTTGACTGTTTTGTATCTTACAATGGGATCACCCCACTAATTTTTGTAATCACCTGTCATGATGCAAATATCACAGTATTATTGACTATATGCCCCTTCATCTTTTTCATGCATTTCCCTATGCACTCCCCTTTGGCAACCATCCCTTTGGTCTTTGTTTCTAAGTCAGTTTTTGCTTTGCTTCATTTGTTTTTAAGATTCTACATATAAATAAAAACATACAGTATTTGTCTTTCTCTGTCTGATTTATTTCACTTGCATAATACCCTCTAGGTCTATCCATGTTATTGCAAGTGGTAAGATTTCATTCTTTCTTATTGCCACATAATATTCTATTGTGTATAATAACATCTTTTTTATCCATTGATCTGTCAGTGAACACCTAGGTTACTTTCATATATTGGCTATTTCCAGCCCTTTTTTAACACTATTCCTAGGTCGAACGATCTCAAGTCACCATTCCACCTTTGGACCACTGTGACAGAGACTGAATGTTTCCTGACAAGCTGCAATTAATATCCCTGTCACTTTCAGCCTTTATGATCTAGTCTTCCTCTTGCAGTGATAAAGAAATAGAGTTTTGCTTTCAAAGCAATACTTCCTCACACCTGGTGTATATGATTTTCAATCTAAGTATTTCTGTATCCTTTGGTTTAACTCTTCCTGAGAGATCATACTATATAAACCTTTCAACATTCTGGATGGTCTTTCCTGAAAAAAATCTAGTTGTTCAAATTTCCATAAGATGCACTGCTCAAAAAAATTCATATCTTCCTGTAAGGTATGAATATCATACAGAGAAGGACATTCACTCACTTTGTAATAATACATTTATTATGAATGGCTCAAATGGCATTTAGCAACCACATCAAAATATTATGTATTGAGCTCATGAAATTTTAAGAGTAAAGGAAAAAATTAATAAATGAGACTGCATTAAAATTTAAAACACATTTGTCCAAAGACTCTATTACAAAAATGAAAAAGCAAACAACATAATAGGACAAAAATGGGACAAAACATAAATTTTATATGTATATCTTATGTATGTGTACATGTGTGTATGTATACATACAGGGTGGGGCAAAAGTAGGTTTTCAGTTGTGCGTATGTGAAACACAGAACCTATTCTTGTATTATTTATTAAATATTGTATTATTTCACATATGAACAACTATAAACCTACTTTTGCCCCACACTGTATATCCTACAAATTAATAAGAAAAATACATATTCCCCAATAGAAATTAAGGTAAAAGACTTGAACAAATATTTCTTTTATAAAAAATATTTATTTATTTATTTATTTATTTATTTATGGAGAGGGGAAGGGAAGGAGAGAAACATCAATGTGCGGTTGCCTCCTGCATGCCTCCATACTGGTGACCTGGCCCGCAACCCAGGAATGTGCCCTAGACTGGGATTTGAACCTGCGACCCTTTGGTTTGCAGGCCAGCACTCAATCCACTAAGCCACACCAGCCCAGGTTTGAGCAAATATTTCTTAAAAGATTATATCACAATGATCAATAAACATGGAAAGTAGTTCAACTTTATTAGTCATCAGGAAAATTAAATCTAAAACTTCACAATGAGATAGTACTACGCACCCACTAGAATAGCTACAAAAAAAAAGACAGGAAATACCATGTGTTTTTGATAATGTTGAGCAACTGAAATGCTCGTGTACTGCCAATATGGTTCAGGGTACAATAATTTGGGAAAGCTAAACATATATATGTCTTATTATCTAGCAACACCACTGCAAGGTATATAGGAATACATATGTATGTTTATCAAAAGCCACACAGAAGAATATTTATAGAAGCAGTGTTCAAAATAGCCAGAACATGAAAACAGCCCAATAACTATCATAGTAAAATGGATAGACTGTATAATAATAAGGTAGAAAGCTATACAGTAATGAAAAATGAACAAACAATTGTCACACAGGACAGCATGGATGAATCTTATAAGCATAAGACTGAATAAGAGAAGCCAGGTTTTTAAAGTACATACTGTAGATTCTGATTCTATAAAATTCAAAAACAAGTAAAATTAACCTGTAGAGTTAGAAATCAGGGTGCCCTTTGGGAGAAGGCAGTTTCTGGAAAAAAATAATTATCTTCTCTTTCTTGATCTGGGTGCTGGTTATAAAGTGTTCTCACTTTGTGAAAATTCATAGAGCTCTATTTTTTTTCTCGTGCACTTTTCTGTAATACTTCAATAGAAATGATTACTTCAAAATGAACTGGTATTGAAATGAATAAAATAATATTTTATTGCAGTGAATCTAGGTTAATTTTAGAAAGCTACTGGTGTTTCATTATTCCTTATTTGAGTTTCTTTCACATAAATATTGATTTCATAAATTGGAGGTATTATGGTAAAAAGATAAAGCATATAGAGGGTTACTAGTAATAAAAAATGTATGCAGTCACAATTTAGCAACCAACATTTCTGGTGCTCTTCATTCCTTGAAACAGTTAAGATTCCCATCTGGTATCATTTTCCTTCTCACTGAAGGACTTTACCATTTCTTTTAGTGATAGGTCTGCTGTGATAAATTATTTCAGTTTTTATACATCTGAAAAATATTTATCTCATCTTTGTTTTTGGAACATATTTTTACTGAGTTTAGTATTCAAGGTTAACAAAGTTTTTTTAAGTTCTTTATACAGTTTCACCACTGCCTTCTTACTTTTGTTGCTTCTGAAGAGAAGTATCTAGTATCATCTTTATCCCTCGGTCCACATCTTTGTTGCTCTGCACAAACGATCTGGTTGCTTTTAAGATTTTTATTACTAGTTTTGAGCAATATGATTATGATGTGTTTTGGTATCGTTTTCTTCATTAAAAAGTAAACTTGTGTTTGGAGTTTGTTAACCTTCTTGGATCTGTGGATTCATAGTTTTCATAAAATTTAGAAAATTTAGGCCATTATTTATTTGAAGATATTTTTTCTGCCCCATTCCTCTATATTTTCCTTTGCAGACTCCAATTACACATATACTAAGCCACTTGAAGTTGTCCTACAGCTCCATGATATCTTTCCTTTTTAAAATTAATTTCTTCTCTGTTTTCCTTCAGATAGTATCTACTGCTATGTCTTCAAGATTACTTACTACCCTTTTCTTCTGAGATGTCTGATTTGTAATTAACCCAATCCAGAGTATTTTTCACTTCACATATTTTCCTCATTGTGGGTCATATTTTCCTGTTTTTGGCATGCCTATAATCATTGATGTGGATGCCAGATATTGTGAATGTTATCTTCTTGGATGCTGGATATTGTTGTGTTTCTATGAATAATTTTTGGCTTCATTCTGGAATTCAGTTAAATATCTTTGAAACAGTTTGATATTGTCAGGTCTTGTTTAAGTTTCATCAACTGGGACAACAGTCACGTTTATTCTGCTGCTAATTATCCTCCCACTAGTGAGGAAACATCTTTCTGAATCGTTTACTTAAAACCCTGTGTGGCTGGTGGTAAATGTGCTATTTCTTGTCCTATACAAGTGTCGAGCACTATTCTCTCTAATTCTTTCATATAAGTGCCTTGATCACACACCTTACATATAGGCATTGATCAGCACTGAGTTGAGTGATATTGATGAGCATTGCTGCACACTGAGGTGAACCCTATGCAGATCTCTGGGGTTCTGTCATGTGCTCTCTAGCTGCTTTTGGTCTCCTTGGTCTCTCAACACTATTTCCTCATCTTGGAGAGGCTACCAGGCTTTTTGTTTAGGTTCTTCCTACTATGCTATGGCTTAAAAACTCTCTCAAGGCACTCAGCTGGGTGAGTAACAGAGTCTACCTCATTTGTTTCTCATGTCTCCAATATTACTGTCCTTTGATACCTGATGACCCTTGTTTTGGAAAACTGTTATTTCAAATATTTTACTTGAGTGTGGGAGGAAGTACTATGGGAGGAGGAGGAGGATGGTTGTTTCCATTGGTAAGATAAATGTAGTTCCTGTTATTCCATCTTGGGCAAAAGAGGATCCACTATTTTGTGTGAATAGTATCTCTGAAAAACAATTCCAGGGAATATATAAATGTAGTTTGTTTTAATAAGAAAAAAACTCAAAAAACGGATAAACATTGGCTAACTACTAACGGGCCAAGAGCTGGCTTACTGTTCTCTACTAAAAACTATACTAAATACACAAGTGATTTTTTTTTAGGAGAATTTCATTTATTTGACTTGACAGATTACATGTGAAGCTTACACAGGTCAGTGTTCAAATTGGTAACAGTGGTTGTCACTGCTTATGGGAAATGAAGGGCTAGGATCAGGGGTGAGAGAAAAACTTGCATTTCATTGTATAACCTTTGTTTCTTTGGAATTATTTTTATCAGGTACTTGTAAAATATCTTGAAACAAAGAGGCAGAACTACACATATGATATGGAATCTATTTTCTTAAACAAGAAAAGCAAGGAACAGAACAATATGAATTATATTTAACCATTTATAAATATTTTATAAATATAAAATAAATATTTTAAAGGAGAGTATCTACATACACTGATACATGTATGAGCAGGTAAATTTTCAAAAAAAAAGCATGTCACAATATAAAAATGGGCTTTCTTGGGGATTGGGGTGGTAAGAGACTCATTTTTAATCATATTTTGAACTGTTTAATTATTGGCCATGTGCTTATTTTTTAATAATAAAAATTATCAAGAAAAGTTTCTCTATTGTCTCATAATAATAGGACATGTAATATGTATTTCACTATAAATATAGCACATGCTAATTTATTGGATTATATCAAGAAGTCACCATCTCATCTAGAATTAGTTATTTAATTCTATTCTTATTATATCTATTTTTCAGTTGCCCAGACATATGCAAAAGAACCTTTTTTTAGAGGACAAAGCTCCAAGTCTATCAGTATAAATATATATATAGTTCCTAAGTTACTATTAATGCTGACCTATAATAATGCTTCTATTTTGAGAAGATTTGGAATAAGTTAATTTATGAAGGACTAAGAATTCTTCAGTGTCTCTTTGTACATCATTTTCCTTTTGGATTAGCATCCTAGCACTGTAATTGGCTACCCATGAGACATACATCCTTTGAATTTAAAAACCTGTCAGTGAAAATGAAGATCACTAAGATCCCTAAGCTCAGTTATCAGGTGCCTGATTCCTATAGATATTTAGGGATGGTAAGCCAGCACTAAAATATAAAGAACTAAGACAGTGATTATAGTCAAAGGGTCTCCCCAAGAATCAGGTCACGATAAATATCTCAGATGTAGTGAACTACATCTCTTTGTAAACTTTATCACACAATTTGGCACTGAATTCTCTCTCCCCTCCATTGCTTTCTAGTTGTTTCATGGCTGTGTGCCTCACCTCATCTGAACCAGAGAAATCTTATTTCATATTTCTCTAATGTCTCTCCTTACAACTCTGTGCCAAATAGCACACACTGCACACATGCCATAGGTCTTGGCTTTACGAAGAAAATACAAAGGGTCACTAGCCACTTTTACCCAAAAGTGTCCCCTGAGAGGCAAAAGCTATTAATATCTTCATGTATGACTGACTTATTTGGTCTGCTCAGAGAAAATTAAAAAGAGAAGATATTAATCAATTAGAGCAGAAAAAAATTAAAAGGGAGAAAACATGGGAATGCCTTTTGTGTGGAGGGATAGTATGCTTACTACTAGCAATTGCTTCAATGCCTAAGACCAGGAGTCTAGCCTAGCGGAGAACTCAACATCTCAGGCACTCTTCCCCAGGATGGAGACCTTCCATGATGTTCCATTACAGGCAGAATTTCTTGGAACCAGAAAATTACTATAAAAGTGGTAATGAATATGAAAGCAACCAGAGACATCTCATTGTCATTTTCATCTTTCATCCCTATATATTAAAAGCCTTTAACCCCAAAAAAAGTCAAATGTAAGGCATCAGTACACAGATGTGAAAGACCAGGAAGGGATTGGGGGAAAGAAGCTTATGAGAGCCGTCACTACAAAAAGCCACCCAAAATCATGAGGATAAAATTCACCCTTTATTTTTGAAATAATTGGTTCTTTCCACTTTGCTTTCTGAGAGAACACCCTTATGCTCTGTGATTATTTGATTAGTTTGTCTGGGATAAAATATAAAATAAGAAATGTTTCCTACTGATTAACTGCCTCATAGTAAATGTATTTTCCTGCAAAAAAACAAAACAAAAAACTGAGAACATCTCCTTTATAATGAAGTATAAATACAGAGGCACCTGTGGGTTGGAAATGTTTAACATCTGATTCTCCTGATTTCAGGCCCCATATTCCCTGGAAGACAAAGTAAACCATTCACTCCCCTTGTTAATTATTTTTATATTTATTTAAATTTTATTAAAAATAACTTTTTTTCTTTCACAGCATTTTATCCCAAATTTCTAAATAAAAATAGAAAGTTGGTATTGACCAAAAAATGGGCAATATTTAAAATGCCTTCTTTAAATAAGCAGTGATTATGCAATGAGTGACTTAGCATTTCCCTAAGTTTTTATACTTGCTTACTGACTAGAAAGTAATTGTACAACATGTTCATAACTCAGGAAGATGTAGTGGTTGTGCCTTAGATCCAGCTACAGCTCATCTTGACCTCCAGCTGCTGGATGTGTGCAGCTCCAAGGAAAAGAGACAGCTCCTTCTAGGAGTCCATGCAGCTCGGCACTCTAGTCTGTGGGCAGGAATGACTCAAAATTATTTTAGGCAGAAAGGGAGGATGGAAAAGATAATGAAGTGGATGCTGGGCTGCATGCTGTAGCCTGGGAAGGACTGGTCATCTTCGAGACTGGGTGTGGAACTTCATGTCCATAACGCTGATGACCACTAGCAGAAGTTATCACTCAAGGAAACAGGGTGTAAGGACAAATCACAGTGTAGTATTCAAAGGATGCATTTACAAATGATATCCAGTTAAAATCAACAGCAACAATGGTCTTTGTAGGAAAAATCAATAATACAAAATTTGCCCAAGAGATGTCTTTTATCTGATTACAGTGAAAAAAGTATGTCCACTTCTAACCAAGAATAAACCCTCCGTCTGTGTTTTGGGTCTAATCCTACCCCTTTATAGTCTATATTTTTCTTTTTAACATCTTTAAAATATAATTCAGATACCATTAAAATCATTGATTTAAAGAATATTATTAAGTGATTTTAGTGTTATAGTCACATAATTGTTCAAGTATCAACACAATCTAATTTTAGAACACTTATTATTCCAAAAAAGAAACCCCATACCCATTGGCAGTCTCTCCTCAATCCACCCCCTTTCCCAGCCTCTGGCAACAGCTAATCTGCTTTCTGTCTCTATGTATTTGCCTATTCTCGATTTTCATACAGGTGGAATCATACAATATGTGATGTTTCATGACAGGCTTCTTTCATCTAACATAATGTATATATGAATACATGCATATCACTCTTTGCTGACACATGTATATGCATATATGGTATATATGTATACATCAAATATATGATTATATATGATACATATATGACAGATGATTTATATATACACATATGTGTGTATATATATATAAATACATGCACACGTACTACATGTATACATGATGGATGTATATGTATACCACAGATATAGATGTATTATGTATATATTTTACTCTTAGTTTGCAGGATATATTCTATATGTATATACAAAGACATATATTTACCCTGCCACATTATATCCTGATATGATGGCATTCTGAGTATACATATTTATCTTTCATCATTCCCAAGTCTCCAGGGAAATAACAATGTAGACATGTAATGTAGAACAAATCTAAAACAGTAAGGAGAAATGAGGAGAACATAAATAGGAGCAGTCACTGAAAGATAAGAGATTTCAATAAATTGCTGGAAGGAGAGAAGATGAAAACAATTTTTAGACAAATTAGAATCAGAGCAACTTAACCAAGGAAGCAAAAGACTTGTACACTGAAAACTACATAACATTGCTGGAAAAAATTAAGGAAGACACAAATCAACAGAAAGGCATCCCATGTTTATGGATTGGAATACTCAATATTGTTACTATATCAATACTATCCAAAAGGAACTACAGATTTAACGCAATCCTTATCAAAATCCCATGGCATTTTTGCAGAAATGAAAAAAAATCCTAAAATTCATACAGAATCTCAAAAGTCCCCAAATAGTCTTAAAAAGGAACAAAACAGAGGTTTCACACTTTGTGATTTTAAAACTTAAAATGAAGCTACAATAATCAAAATGATGTGGTACTGGCACAAAGATAAACACATAAACCAAAGGAACAGAATAGAGAGCTCAGAAACAAACCCTTGTATATATGGTCAAATGATTCTCAGCAATGGATCCAAGATCATTCAGTGGAACAAAAACAGTCTCTTCAATATAGGGTGCTGGAAACACTAGATATACACAAGCAACATAAGTTGGAGCCTTACCTTATATCATATACAAAAATTAAATCAGATTAAAGACCTAAATATAAGACCTAATACCATCAAAGTCTTAGAAGAAAACACAGAGTAAAGCCTTAATGACACTAGATTTGGTAATGATTTCTTGAATATGACACTGCAAAAGCACTGCAAAAGTGAAAATAGATAAATGGGATTACATCAAAATCTTTTTTTAAGATTTTATTTATTTATTTATTTACTTATTATTTAGTTATTTAGTTATTCATTTATTTATTTTTAGAGAGAGAGGGGAAGGGAAGGAGAAAGTGAGGGAGAGAAACATCAATGTGTAGTTGCCTCTAGCAAGCCCCCTACTGGGGACCTGGCTCACAACCCAGGCATGTGCCCTGACTGGGAATCCAGCCAGTGACCCTTTTGTTTGCAGGCTGAGACTCAATCCACTGAGCCACACCAGCCAGGGCTAAAATTTAAAGCTTATGTGCATCAAAGGGCATGACCAACAGAGTGAAAAGGCAGTATACAAAATGTGAGAAGATATTTGCAAATAATATAACTGATAAATGATATTTCTAGAATATACAAAGAACTATTGCTGAACAAAAGAAGTAAAATAACTCTATTTTAAAAAGGGCAAAAACTTGAATAGACATTTTATCAGATATGATATAGAAATGGTCAACAAGCATATAAGTAGATGTTCAACATCATTAATCATCAGAGAAATGCAAATCAAAATTACAATGAGTATTACCTCACACTCCTTAATATAACTACTGTAAGAAAGACAAAGAGAAAGAGAGCCCTTGCCAGGTAGCTTAGTTGGTTAGAGTGTCATCCTGATACACTAAAGCTGTGGGTTCAACCCCTGGTCAGGGCACACACAAGAAGCAATCAATGAATACATAAGTAAATGGAAAAACAAATTGACCAATCTCACTCTCTCTCTCCCCCGCTCTTTCTCTCTCTCTAATATCAATAAATAAAACTTTAAAATTTTTATTGTATTTTTTCCATTACCATTTAAACCCCTTACACTCACCTCCCCCCTGCAATCACCACACTGTTGAAAAAGAAAAAAAAAAGGAAAGAATTGAGGAAGGAAGGGTGGGAGGAGAAAGGATAGGAAAGAAAAGAAAAAGTGGTGATAGGGATGTGAAAAAATTAGAAACCTTGTGCACTGTTGGTAGAAATGTAAAATGATATAACAGCAATAGGAAGAAGTATGGTAGTTTCTCAAAAAAATTAAAAATGAAATTACACATGATCCAGCAATTCCAACTATACATATATTAGGTTTGTCCAGAAAAAGTCCAGCCATTGTTAATATAACAAGAACAGTTAACACAACATCGATGTAACCTGGCAGCCAAGGAGAGTGGACTGCAATACATATGCTTGAATAATGACAACTTCACTGTACTAGTCAGTGAGTGTGGCAGATGCTGTTGAGTGAGCATGTATATTGTGTGCCCATCGTATTCAAAAGGACTTGAGTGAGTAGGGCAACGAATCTGCATCAAATTTTGCATTAAGCTTGAAGATTCCTCAGGGTGGAGACTATTCAGATGATTCAGAAGGCCATAGCTATGGGCAACTGGTGATTGGCAGCTTCATCACAACAATGTGATGCATCATGCTCACATTGCCTGATCATGCATCACATGTTGTACAGTTTTTTGGCAAAACATCAAATCTCCCAGGTGATTCAATCACCCTACAGCCCAGATTTGGTGCCCTGTAACTTCTGGCCTTTCCCAAAACTAAAATCACCTTTGAAAGAGAAGATATTTCAGACCATTGATGAGATTCAAAATATATGACGAGGCAGCTGATGGTGACTGGGAGAACTGGTTGAGGTCTCAGAGTACCTACTTTGAAGGGGACTGAAGCATCATTGCCCTATGTACAATGTTTCTTATATCTTGTATCTTCTTCAGTAAATGTCTGTATTTTTCAAAGTACATGGCTGGATAACTTCTAGACAGGCCTCATATATTCAAAAGAATTGAAAGCAGGACTTCTGGTCAAGATGGTGGCATAGGTATATGCAGTACTTACCTCCTCCCACAAACATATCAAAATTACAACTACAGAACAACCATAATTCAGAACCACTTGAAATCTAGCTGAATTGAAGTCCTACAATTAGAGATTTAAAGAAGAAGCCACATCAAGACTGGTATAGGGGTAGAGAAATGGAATGGGCTGGTACCACACCCATATGTGGCAGATTAAAAAAAGGGGATATCTTGGCTCTGGAGGCACCCCTCCATCAAGGAGCAAGAGGTCCCAGATTCATACCAGGACCCAAGCCCAGGGTTTCAGTGGTGGGAAGAGGAGTCCCCATAACTTCTGGCTGTAAAAGCCAGTGGTGATTAAGGTTGAATGATAAAGGGGGCTTCTGGAGTCCCAGGCAGTTCCTCTTAAAAGGCCCTCACACAAACTTACTCTGACTCACTCCCTCTGAGTTCCAGCACTGGGATATCAGCTCAAAGGAACTGAAGTGACTGGAATAAGGACAAGAGCTTGAGGGGGGGAGCTTTCTCCCCAGACAAAAGTGCTAGCAGAAGCCAGTGTTTCTATGATGAGCCCTCCCCACACAGAGAAGGCAGGGAGGAACCATATCTGAGTCCCCATTAACCTGGATATCACTGATTGCTCAACCCTAGTGATTGCTGAGACCCCACCTCACCCAAACTGAAAGGCTCACCCAAGCTGTTTCCAGTGTCTTTTCCGCAGAAATGGCCTGTTTTGGATCATCATTCATACTTTCCTAAATTATCTCAAACAAGCAGCATATGGTTCAACATGCCCTGTAACTCCCACTAAGTGGCCCCAGCCCTGACAGTAGCAGCAGTCAGCTATAGTTCACGGCTTGGCATCTCCTGGGCACCTCCAAGTCTAGCACAAGTAGCAGCTGCAGATTGCTTTGCAGCTAAAGCCAGTGGGCCCTGGGCAGGGCACAGGGGATGGCTGACCTTTGCCTGTACTTTCTGGGAGACCCCAGAGCCAGTGCACCCTGTGGACAGCTTCAGACCATATCAAAACACCAGCCAACTACCTCCACATTGGCACATTCAAGGAGTGGACTTAGTGGGCACAAGAGCCCTGCTGAAGTAAGTCCTGCTTGGTGACACCTACTACATTAGGCAACTCTACAAAGCCCAGGGACATAGCAGTTCTACCTAATACATAGAAACAAACATGGGGAGACAGCAAAAACAAGGAAACAAAGAAACAGGTCCCAGATGAAAAAAAAAAAAGAACAAAACTCCAGAGAAAGAACTAAACAAAATGGAGACAAACAATTTAATAGATGCAGAGCTCAAAACCGTGGTTATAAGGATGCTCAATGAACTTAGGGGAAGAGTAGTTGAACTTAGAGTGAACTTCAGAAGCATGAAGAAGAACATGGAAATCATAAAAAAGGACATGGACCATAAAAAACAATGAGTCAGACATGAAGGATACACTAACTGAAATGAAGAATAATTTATAGGGAATAAACAGTAGAATGGATGAAAGTCAGAATCAAATCAACATATTGGAATATCATAAAGCAAAAAACACTCAATCAGAACAGCAAAAAGAAAAAAGAATCCAAGAAAATGAGGAGAGTATAAGGAACCTCTGGGACAACTTCAAGTTAGTCAACATTCGCACCAGGGTGGTGCCAGAAAGAGAGCAAGAAGTTGAAAACCTATTTGGAAAAATAACAACAGAAAACTTTCCTAATCTGATAAAGGAAATTGACATACACATCCAGGAAGCACAAAATGAAACTAAAGAGACATCATAATTAAAATACAAAAGGTTAAAGACAGAGAAAGCAGCAATAGAAAAGCTGTTAGTTACCTACAAGGGAGCTTCCGTAAGACTGTCATCTGATTTCTAAATGGAAACTTTGTAGGTCAGAGGGATTGACAAGAAAAATTCAAAGTGATGAAAAGTAAGGACCTCCAACCAAGATTACTTCACCCAGCAAAAGCTATAATTTAGAATTGAAGAACACATAAAGAGCTTCCCAGACAAGGAAAAGCTAAACGAGTTCATCACCACCAAACTAGTATTACATGAAATGTGAAAGTTTCTCCTTTATGAAGAAGGATGAAAAAGATCAAAGATTGAGCAATAAAATGATAATAAATACACATCTATCAACAAATGAATCTAAAAAAACAAAAACAAAATAAATGAAGAAGTAGTACAGAAATAGACTCATAGATGCAGAGGTCATTTTGATGGTTGCCAGATGGGAGAGCATTTGGGGGAATGAGTAAAAAGGTGAAGGGAGTAAGAAGTAAAAATTGGTTGTTACAGAATAGTCATGAGGATATAAAATACAACATAAAAAACATAATGTATGATATAGTAGTAACTATGTATGGTGTCAGATACATATTAGATTTATCAGAATGATCACTTAGTAAGTTGTATAATGTTCAGTTACTGGGGTATAAACCTGAAATTAATATAATATTGGATGTCAACTGTAACTAAAAGTTTTTAAAAATTATTTAATTTTAAGAAATAATTGAAAGCATGGTCTTGAAGATATATTTGCACATCTATCTTGATAACGTCAGTATTCACAATAGCCAAAAGGTGGAAGCAACCCAAGTCTCCATCAACATAAAATGAGTATACAAAACATAATACGTACATACAATAAAATATTATTCAGCCTTAAAAATAAAGAAATCTGACCTATACCACAAGGTGGATGAACCTTGAGGACATTATGTAAAGGAAGTAAACAACTCACATAAAGACAAATACTGTAGGATTTCACATATATGAGGTATCTAAAGTAATAGAATTCATTGAAACAGAAAATAGAATGGTGGTTTCCAGTGGCTGAAGGGAGGAGGAAATTGAGAGTTGTTTAATGGGTATAGAGTTTTAGTTCTGCAAGATGAAAAGTCCTGGAAATAGGTTGCACAAATATGTAAATGTAACTTGAGCTTAAAAATGGCTATGATAAACTTTATTCCATGTATATTTTACGATAATTAAAATATTTCTTAAAATATTAGAATGAAAGCCAGTGGTACAGAACAGGCTTTGAGGGGACTGCATGCCATGGAAGCCATACCACCAAGAAAACCCAGAGAAACCCCAAATAGAGAATCAGTGTGTGGGTCAAAAAGTGAGGCTGAAAAGAAGGAAATTAACACAATTAATATGATTTTGTAGGCATAAAACTGCACACACTGTCAGCCTATCACAGACAGAAGATCCAGTATATAACCCTGTAAGGGGAAGTAAAGGGAAAGGGTTCCTTATAGAAACTAAATGGTTCACCTAGGAAGAACGGACCATCTCTTGTGGATGCTGTGGCACAAGACAAAAGAATCTTACACACACACTTATTCTGGCATTTGGGTTATTGGGAACTTGAGAGTTGACTCCCAACACAGACACCTAGGCATACTATACAGTTAACACACCCTACAGTTGTGTAATGCTCCTATTCAGTCTCACCACTAAAAGAAGTATCTATATTACAGCAGTGAAAATTTATATCCACAACCTAGAATCATAAACCCTGATTTTTACTTTCAACATGAAAAGCAATAGCAGGAATAACAAAGACCAAGACAAAACACAGAAAATGCAACCCTGGATGATCAGATGTTACTCCATGAACAAAAGAGGATTTATCAACATTTGAACTGATATTGGTAGGTAGATAGTTTATCCATAAGAACAGAATACTATGAAAAAAGAAACAAAGAACAAAAAGAATCTTAGGAATAAAATTTTAATTTGAAAAAATGCAGAAAATGGAACTTGAAGATATAGTTGAAAATATTTCAAAGAATGTAGAGCAAAATAAAAGTGGAAGTCATGAGTGAAAAGAAATGAGATACTAAGGTCCAATGGCCAACCAGTGAGTCCCAAAGAGACAGGACAGGGAAAATGGTACAAAAAAAATTCCAAATAAACAGATGGGACATTCTCCTGTGTTGAAGAAAAATTGAAGATTTAGAGATCCCAGTGAAACTGCCAGAAAAATAAATGAGCAACAATCCATGCAAAAAGCCCTCACTTTGATATATCTTCAAGAATTTTCAGCCCATCAATGAAAAAAGAAGATCCTAAAAGCTTCTAAGTAGGGGGGAAAAAAACTGATCATCCATCATGGAAATAAACATTCGGAGAAATTAAAAATATTGGGGAAATGCCTTCAAGCCCCAAGGCAAAATGGCTTTTGATCTCAAAGTCTACAACCCACCTTATTACCAATTGAGTAAAAAGGGAAGATGAGAACATTTAAAGCTTGCGAAGACTCATGAACAAATAGCTACCATTGTCCTTTCTGAGGAAGTTAATTAACAACCAGAAAACCCAGAAAGAGAATATGGGCTCCAACAAACTAAGGGACAATCCTGGAGAGCAGAAAGAAGAGGTAACATGATGAAATTTCTCAGCAGACCTAGAAATTTAAAAAAGAAAAAAAAAGGTAGAGTAGAAAAAGGAGAGGAGGAAGGTAAGAAGTAAAAAATAAAAACAAAAGGAAAGAGGGAGAGAGAAAGGGATAGAGGAGAAACCCTGTAATGATTATAAGCTTGCATTAACTTGGAGATACTATAAAGAAATGATCTTCTCAAAAAATAATAAATTTAGTAACTATAAGGAAATCAAAACACTAAACAATACTTATTGCAATATTTTAAAACTTTAAGTGGGTGATTTTAATTAACAAAAGAAATCAGATAGGCACTGGCTGGATAGCTTAGTTAGTTGGAGTGTGCCAAGTTAGTTGGAGGGTGCCAAGTGCCAAGGTCGCAGGTTTGGTCCCCGGTCAGGGCACATACAGGAATCAACCACTGAATACATGGTTAGATAGGTGCAACAACAAGGCAGTGTTTCTTTCTCTTTCTCTCTCTCTGCCTTCCTCTCCTTCTCCCTCTCTATCTCTCTCTTTCTCAATGCAATAGATAAAAATTTTAAAAAGGAATAA
This sequence comes from Pteronotus mesoamericanus, assembly GCF_021234165.1. NCBI lineage: Eukaryota > Metazoa > Chordata > Mammalia > Chiroptera > Mormoopidae > Pteronotus > Pteronotus mesoamericanus. The sequence continues at coordinate 25,637,098 of NW_026555105.1, read as the reverse complement.
AACAGATTTGCTCTTAAAGTGAATAATATTCTTCTTAAAATGACCCAATAGTAATGCAAGTTCTGAGATTCTGAAAACATGCAAATGTATTGACCGTCACACCTAAATTATTGTTTAGTTACAAAAGTATACATACAAAACCACAGTTTTTAATTTAGATCTTCCAGGATATTTTTCTATATTCTCTTCAAGTTCTCTATTTCACATATTATTTCTATTTCATTCAGAGTCAGTTGTATTTAACTATTTTCTATTTAAATTTAATTATTTTCTGGAAGCCCCACAACCAGTAATCATTTTGTATTTTATTTGCCACTTTTACCTGCAAGTGAGGCTGTAAAGCATAGGATTTTAGCTGGCAACATTGCTACTCTCAATAATACAAGGATTCTATCAGTAAAAAGAAAGGGAAAGTATACATTGCTTAGGCAACTACCAGCCCACCCATCCATACACCACAAAATTAACTATAGATGCAGAAATAAACCTTATGGTGTTACATTATACTTTTAAAAAATCATATATGCCAACGTGCCTAGACCTTTTCTGATAGATTTAGGATCAGTTTCCATTCAGTGGCTAGTCTCGAGCTCAGTGACTTTCACATGTAATCTTGCATAATCCTTAAAATAACCATGAACTATATATTATTATCATCTATTTACAGGTTAAAACAGAGATTTACCACAATAAAAGAAATTGTCCAAGGCTATCAGGCTAGGAAGTAACAGAATTAGGATGCAAATGCAAGTCACCTGATTCTGATCTTAGGGCTACTTCCATGGGATCACCTCCTCCATAATGTTTTCCGCTACAGGTTAAATTTCCTTCTCACAGTCCGTTTTGCAATGAGGAGCTATATACATTTATATTCAACTGCCATCTCATCCACCTGTCTCAGTTAGCTCAAGCCTGTTAGCTAAAGAAAATATCCATTGATTTTTCTTAATACTTTAAAAAAAATGCCCATGTATCAAAATGAAAAACAATATCCAATCATAAGTAGGACCTAGAACTATGTCCTGTGGCACAGACAAATGTAGGAAGTGAGTATTTCATTTCTCCTGACTTAAATGTCCTGTGCAATTCACTCATCATTTTTTATTAATTTATTCAACCCATACTACGAATACGGTGAACCCTTGTGAAGAGGTACCGTGAATAAAGATTGACCTCCTTGCTCTTTAGTACTCAGAAACATCTGAGTACTCAAATTTCATTAGCAAACTTTCTCTGAAGCATTTCCATTTTTAACTCAAAAACAAACAAACCAGCAAAAAAAACAAAAGGGTCATGAGTATTTAGCCTGGCACAACTGGTAGGGATCATTAACTAAAGAAGTGTATCAGATGAAGTAGAATCCTATCACAAAAGAGCTATCTGTGAGACTTGCTCCATGTCTGATTTTAAATATAAGATAATTGCAATAAAATATGGAAAGCAGGGTAAGATCTTGAAGGAGGAACTAATAAGATTAGTAGATTAGAAGATTACTAGTAGCCTTGTCACTTCAGAAAATTAATATTAACACTGAGATCAATAGGAAAAAGATTAGGCAACTTAAGAGTCATGTCTAAGACAAAAAAATATGTAAATCACAAACATTAAACAATACTATATCAATTCTGTTAAAGATAGTCACAGGGGTGTCCAACCTTGTGGCGTCTCCGGGCCACACTGGAACGGAGAAGAGTTGTCTTGGGCCACACATTAAATACACTGCAACACATAATCACAAAAAAAAAAAATTCTCATAATGTTTTAAGTAAATTTATGATTTTCTGTTGAGCTGCACTCATGGTCATCCTGAGCCACATGCAGCCTGCAGGCCACAGGTTGGACATCCCTGGAAGGAAATATTAAGAAAAGAGAGCAATTTTAAAAACTAAAAACAAGATATTAGAAAAATAATCAAATATATCAGTTATTAAAAGAGATGTAAACTAAATTGGAACATAAAAGACATTTTACTTCTTGAGATAGTCTGAAAACAGAGAACAATAAAAAAATTTTTTTAAACAACTTCATCTTTACTGTAGTAAGGAAAAGGACGCTACCAAAAATGAAAGCTACAAAGGAGACAGACTCCCAAACACTGATATCTGGATTTAAAGGCAGAACATCGGTGAGGGGGACACAGAACCCCAGACATTTATCAGAAAACAGGTCTCTTGTTTAATAAAGCACAATATTGAAAGACCTTCTAGTGATTTTTTTGTTAGAAATGAAATCAAAGTCTGTGGACTGGGCATGGGAAAGACAGATAATGTCCCTCCAGAGACCAAGCCTGAAACCAAAAAACAGCAGGAGAAGTGAAGTTGGAGAAATACAGATGCCATTTCTAATTGTGTATGACCCAGCCATGGGAGCCTGGGGGCCCTCTGGAGGTGAGACACAGCCAAGAAGGAGAACGAAAAGTCATCTCGAGGTTACAGTGCTGGAGGTGTGACTAGGTGTGCACTGCGATGCGCTGCACAGAAATTAAGAAAGATGTGCTCCCAGCAAAAGATTAGAAAAATAAAAGATTCAGTGATGAACTTTTCAATAAAATAAATCCAAATAGAAAGAAAAGGTTGTTCCACCTTTCTGTCGGTCCTCAAAACACACTTCAAAATAGCGTCTCTCTTCCAAAGGGAGGTAACAATAGGAAAACAACCCCCTATGGACTTACGAATAGAAACTGCAAAGCAGATAGAGGAAAGGAATATAAGTAAAGAATATGAAGCACATAGCCTAAGAGAAACTATTGAAGGTATCAGAGAAATAGATAAATTATAAACAAGATTTGAAAATTTTTAAAAGGCACAATACATAGATCCAGGTTTTCAAATAATAGGAGAAAGTAAGAAGCAAACCTTCCAAAAAGGAGATTGAAAAGAAAAGAAGAAAATTTAACTGTTTCCAGTTCTATATAACTGTAACTGAAAATTAGTTTTTAATTTAAACTATTTGTAAATTATCCTAAGGGCATATAGCAAATGAAAAATATTGATTCAAGGAAATCTACTACATCTTAGTTAGAACAGTGAAAATTTGTTCACTTGAGCCACAACCTGCGACCTCCCTACATACCCCAAGTTCAATGTGACAGAAGCTCCACTGTAGCTCACAAAGACTCTAATATCTTCCCACTAGGGCCAGGCCATTGTCTCTCATCTCCTCCCAGTTTCACAGTGCAGAGGCTATAAAGTACAGGTGAGGTCAGCCTCCTGTGCCAAGCAGGACAGAGGCTCTGCACCAGACACACTGGCTGGGAACACTGCGACCCCAGGCACTCTCGCTTCAGTCCATGCATAGTGTGGAGGCTCTAGACCAGGAGAAGCACACTGAGAAAACCAGAGGCTACTGCTTCTACCTAGTGCCCTGCTGATAAATCAGGAATATCTCTCCTAGGAAAGGATACTGTCCCCACCACCTGCTCTGGAGCAGTGACTCAGAGATTTTGTCCAGGAGAAAGGCAGGCCACAAGAATTGAGATGTTCTAAGCTCCACCCAAAGACTCTCTATTTGAAATAGTTTGGGGAAATTCAAGCCTAAGGGCACTCTCCACAAACAGTGGAGATATTGGTAGTAAACAGTTAAGGGAAGGCGGACAGCTCTGTGAGGACAACAAACTAAACTGAAGGCCAGCTAGATTACGAGAAAGAACCAGAAAAAGAGATGGCTAAGAAGAGCCCTCTTGTGGTCAGAACAAATCTTAAAGACTGGCCTAAAACCTAAGCCTGAAAAGGGGGCCAAAATTAATTGGATGAGACTGGAGTGCAATTTATGTAGTGCAAAAGCACAGGGCATTGTCAAAAGCAATACTACAGTCCCTAAGCAATTAATTAGAAGAGCCTAATGCTGGCTGTGATAGCAATAGAGGCAGATAGTTTAACAGAGATCAGTGAGAGACACAGTTGGAAACCATCCTGCTCTAACAATCTGTCATCAGAGGTGACTGTGTGTGTGCCCCAGGCGGTGCCCTCTGACGCAGACACCAAAGCTTCACACTGGAGTGGGGAAAATAGAATTCATTAAAATAGACCATCCCAGTCACTAAACAAATAAATAAGCAAACAACAAACTCTGGAGAGGAGATCAGTATCCAGGGTTTGTAAAATATATTATCTAAAATGACCAGTTTTTAACAGTAACAACAAAAAGAAACATGCAAAGAAATAGGAAAGTTTCTCGGTATATGTCCCATACATGGGAGTGGGGAGCAGACAACAGAAACTGCATGTAAAAGGTAACATATGTCTGACATAAAAAATACTTTAAAACAGTCACTATAAATGTATTTTTAAAAAGAACTAGAAATACATTACAATGTTGACAATCCTACTTGATACAAGAAAAATTAAAATTTAAAAAAACTATGGACATACAGGACAGCTTGATAAAACTACAAAATAGAAAGAAAAAGAATAAAGATTAAAAATAAGAGAAGTAGAAGACAGATAAAAGGTCTATCACACATATAATTGAATTCTCTGAAGAGATAGAAAAAAATCAAACAGAGATATAATAGAAGAAAACTTGCCTGAAATAAAGTAGACATGAATCTTCTGCTTAAAAAAGGTGGGTCATGTTCCAGGAAAAACTAAAACAACACCAGTAATACCTGGTACAATTACTGGATTTCAAGAAAAATAAAATGATCATATGAACATCACATTCTCTATACCCAGTAAAAGAAAAATGTAGTTTAATAATGAAGGTATTAGTAGTAAAACCCTTCAATTAAAGCTTTTCAAAATAATTTAGGATAAAGAGAACTCATAATTGGATTTCTAGGTAAAAGCATAAGGATAGATAATGATCAACGGAATGGAACTGAGAGTCCAGAAATAAATCCATATGTTATGATCAATTGATTTTCTAAAAGTAAGCCAAGGCTAATTATTGGGGGAAAGAACATTCTTTTCAACAAATAATGCTAGTACAATTGGATACCCAAATGCAAAAGAATGAAGCCTTTATTTTATAATATGTATACAAACTAACTAAAAATGTATCAAAGACATATATAAAAGCTAAAATTATAAAGCTCTTAGAAGCAAACAAAGGGTCAATTTTCAAGACTTTGGATTTGACAATGGTTCCTTATATACATGACATCAAAAGCACAGGCAAAAAACTAAAAAATAAATTGAACATCATCAAAATGACAGACTTTTGTGTACCAAAAGACATTACCAAGAAAGTAAAAAGACACAGAATAAAAAAAATACATATTTAAAACAATATATCTGATAAGGGTGTAGTATCCAGAGAGTATAAAAAACTCTTGCAACTAGTCAAAGAACCTAATTTTAAAAACGGGCGAAAGACTTGAGTAGACATTCTCCAAAAAAGATATAAAAATGGTCAAACACGAAAAATGTTCAATGTCATTAGCAAAGAGGAAAATGCAAGTCAAACCCCAAATTAGATATAACTTCACATACATTAAGATGGTCAGAGTAAAAAAGACAAACAATAATAAGTGTTAGTGAGGATGTGAGGAATTTGGAACCCTTATGTGTTTGCTAGTGAAAATGTAAAATGGTATACCCACTGTAAAAACAGTTTGATGGTTCCTCAACAAGTTAAACACAGAATTATCATATGACTCAGCAGTCCCACAGGAGTTCAGTTTTATATTCTCAACCTCATGGAGACACTGGAAGTGTGGGCAGACGAACCTCAAAGAGACATTGCAAGTGTGGGCAGACAAGAAATATGAATCTCATCCATTGTTAGGTAATCACTAAGCAGAGTGGTTGGTAATTTTTCTCATATGGCTTTTTCCTCTTCCCTCAAGCAAGTATTTCAGTCTTCTCTCTCTCTCTCTCTCTCTCTCTCTCTCTCTCTCTGTCTCCCCACCCCACGCGCACACACACACTCCCTCTCTCTCTCTTTCATTTTTAAATTTTTTTTAAAAAAATCTAGGCTCTAAGCAATGTATCAGGCCTATATAATACCTAATTTGAGAACCCTATTCTATAAGAAACTTGTCTTCCTTCTCTTCTTAATATTTTGCTTACTTTCTTAATTGCTTGAATATAAAAAGAGTAAGTTCTGACTTTTGACTTGAATAGTAAAAAAGATAAGTTTCCTGGTTTATACATCAACAGCATAGAAATGCAAAGAGGGAGACTAGTAAGATAACATTTTAGCTAAATCAGAAACTCTATTTTCACAAATCCCACTTTCCTGAGGTTTCTCATCAGGAGAGGTTTTAACTCAACAAATACCTAGTTTGGTACCAAGATAGATCTGGATTTAGGCCAATTTAAATTATTTCATCCCCAAATTATCAAAATTTCAACCAAAATGTTGGTTTGGTTCAAACACAGAGTGTTCACTTTTGCTGCCTCCAGGGAAAATGACCTAGTTCGTATTTGGGATGAAGCTGTGGAAAGAGCTTGCGGCTTCCCTACTTTTACTTTTCAAAGGCTCGCTGACACTCACCACGCTCCACAATATCCCTCAGTTCCAACCCGTTAGTTCTGAGACTTTACAAAGCCACATGTGGAAGACAGAAAACAACAGCCCAAGTTTCCCCCTTTGCTCTGCAGACTACATAAAATAAAACAGAATCATCTTAAAGGGTAGAAAAACCACATGAACTCAGACTGCGCAAATGATCCAGTGCATCCCAGACAACCTGAAACCAACAAGCATCATGCAACACTGGCTATTTATAAGACACTGTCAGAAAAAAAAACAACCAAGAGCTCATGAAAGAAGCCAGTGCGCCATCCCTGGTCCTAGCCCCACGCATTGCTCCACAACGTCCCCCTGCCATTGTTTTGTGCTGAATGCACACAGCTCCTGGAGCTTTTCATCGGCTCTTAAATCCACTGCTGCTCAAGCATGAAATAGTTTGGGTTCCATTAAAAAAAAATAAATGTGCTAACAAGCTGTTAAACCACATTTTACAACAAAACGCATCAAACTGATGACTTAGCTTCAAAAATATGAACTAACCGGAATAATAAAGGCTTTGTAAAACTTGGATAAATGACATGATTACCTCACAGTGAGGAAAATCTGTGGGGCACATCCATGTAATCAAAAAAATAAGTTCCTGGTCCTCAGAGGAGAATTCAAAATGCTCTGCCTTGCCTCCCAACAGTCCTGAGCCCAAAGGGTTTGGACAGGAGGAAAAACAACACAGGTACCAAAAAAGCAGCGGGCGGGGGTGGGAGAAAGAAAGAAATTCAGTCAGTTCTTTGATTAACAAGACTTCTTGCCGGACTTAAGTACAAACAGCTGCCTGGACTCCAACAGCCAAGCCTAAATCTAAACACTCCACTGTTTACATAACCCAAACTTAATCAAGCGACCATATAATCCACCAATTTAAAGGATCCCTAAGAGTTTCAATGCAATGTTGCTTTTCTCACAGGCCAGTCCATCAACAAGCTGTTTAAAAAGGCTGGCTCCTCCAGCTCTATCTCCAGTCTTGCCGCATCTCTTGAGTGGTCATACTGCAGAGCTATTCAGGGCAGAACACTTAGATGATTTGGGATTATAAACCATTTCCTGTTATTCTTCTGTTGACATAGTGCACAGTATTTGTTTAATAAATCAGATTGTATTTTTTTTTAGTTTGGATTTGTAGGATTTAATATTATAGCAATATTGTTACTAATAAGAAATGAAGAACATTTTGTAATTCTTCTATAGAATAGAAGATGTGCTCTGAGATAGACAGATAAAGGTAATTTTCATGAGGAAAGGTATGAAAAAAATAATCATGAGAAAGATACGAGGAAAAAACTAAAATGCTCATGAACATTAAATTGAGGCTAACACATCCAATGACAAAAGGGACCCGTTATATATCATAAAGAGAGAAGACAGCTGGGCCCCAATTCTGTAAAACCAATACAGAATGATGCAGGCTGTGGCAAATGAGATGGTATATGTGGCATAAAGTACCTAGCGCCAACCTGTTTTTAGGTAAAATAACACCTGTATTGAGAGAGAATTCAGATCTTATATAGTTTGCACATTTAAAGTATATAATTCAATGCTTTTTAGTATATTCAGATATGTGTAACAATTACTATAATCACTTTTAGAATATTCTTATTTTCCAAAAGAGTCCCTGTACACTTGAGAATTACTCTCCATTTCCCTCCAACACTTCTACCCCTGAACAGCCACTAATCCAATTTCTGTCTATATAGATTTTCCTATTCTAGACATTTCATATATATGTCTTTTGACGGGTTTCTTTCAATTAGCATAATGTTTTTAAGCACTTCAACCCATTTGCCAAAACTGTGGGCCCCAATGTGACCAGATCTTCCAAACTTTAAGACAAGTTGTAAATCTGAATTCTTATACAAAATTGTCCAGCATTTAAATATGGGCCACTAATTAAAATTAAACACAAATTGTACAGGCTTCCCCACAGTGCAGGTCAAGCAAATAGGTCTGCATGCCAGATTCACATATGGGCCACCATTTTGTTTCCTCTAGGATTCTTGGGGCAGAGAGAGGGAAAAAGAAAGAGTGAGGTGAGATTGAAGAAAGCAAAAAAGGGGGTCAAACTCACATAAGCAAGAAATGAAGACAGGAAGGTCTGGAGAGAGGAAATCGGAGACTTCTCATAGAGGGTGGGTCTGCATCTGGTCAGCAGCCCAGGAAGAAAGCTCAACAGATCCTCCACCTTCCACAGCCTCAGCCCAGGCTTCTCTGGCTCTGTCCTGAGAGCAAGCCTGGAAAGTCAGACAGAGAGATCACTTTCTCTATCACATTCATACGCCCTGAAAGAACTAATGCAGATTGTCTCTAGAGAGAATTGAGAGGATCTAGCACCTTTAACAGGGCAATTAAGACACTCATTTGTGTTTCCAATCCTCACACCTTCCCTTTCTCTCCCTCTCCCCTAACACACTTTTTGCTCTCTTGCTTTCAGGGATATTTAGGTTTATGTGGCAGCTGAAAGGGAAGTTCTTCAGATCATCTTTCTAATTATCCTTGTATTTATCTTATGATCCTAAACCTTTAAGGTAATAATGCTAGATGGTCAGTACATAGGGAGGAGGAGACCAAAGAGTTCCTAAATAAGGAAGAGGGCAAAGGAATGGAGGGGGGAAGATTTCCCCAGTCTGGGAAAAGTGCTGGTCAGTGGGTCCCAGAGCAGCCCATTTCATCCACACACTAAGAGAATCAATGGGAAAACCGTAGAAGAGAATGGTTGCCTATTTAGGAAGGCTCAGGCTGATTGTTGGGGTTACTAATGTGAGTGAAGAATTCCATGTTTAAAGGTATCACAAAAGGAGAAGTGTGTCGTTCAAGCCACATAAGGGCTTGGCCAGGTAAGGACATCAGCAATGATCTTTATAAGTGGAGCCAAGAGGGCTCTTGTCTCTACTTCTGGATTAACCCTATTTCCTGGAAAGGTTATTTCAACAGTACTATGATTGATTTGATGGAGATCTATTTTTCTAGGAATAGAAATCCCATATCCCAGGCCCACCAAATTCTACCCACTGTCAAGACTGAGTTTTTCAGAAGACAACTTTAAGGGGGTAGACAGAATATCTGTGTATATTTGGGGAAAGAAATAATTACCAGAACCATATCTGAAGCCCTGTCCCCTTCTACTCGATGACTAGAGGGCAATGATTTTCTTTACTATTTCTGTGATTTACTCTCTAGGAATTTTCTCTTGCAGGTATGCACTGAGCTTAATTGGGTAAAATTCTACTGCATTTAAAAAGTGTTTATTGTCTAAAAATCATGTACCAGGATAAGACCAAGGAAGGCACGAACTTTACACCCAGAAAAGTCATAGCCAAGAACTGTACACATTAAACTACAATTTGATTAGTGGATATCATTAACACCAGCCAAGTGCTAATAAGATATATTATACTAGAAAGAACCTGGGATATTATCTCTAAAATAAAATCTTACCAAGTAATTTTTTAAAGTTTATTAAACATACCATTTTTGAATAAGGAAGGATTAGAATTAATACCATAGATAAGTTAAAGAACATACTACTGAACACTGACTAAACTTAAGTTCATATTGGGTTACAATGGAAAACTCAACAAATGAAAAAAATAGAAATTTAGGGCATAGCTTCTGGATGTAACAAGCTTTTTCTTAAAGGCTGGAAATTCAAAAGTACCATCCTAAATAATTATTGGCCAAAGAAGAAAATAAAAAATACAATGACAATATGATAAAAGTGGTAACTTAAAAGAGTGGCAAAAATTATTATCAGTCAACGGTTTGGGGCAGTAACTATTTGAAAATATAAATTTCTATCACTACCTTATAATATATACTAAGACTAATTTAAAAGTGATTAAAGTTTAAATGTAGGATTGATATAATAAAAGATATGTAGGAAGATATTAGAGAATACTTTCTCATTACAAATTGGGAGAGATTTCTCCAAACAGGAAAGAAAAAGGAAGAAACCACTTAAAATGGATATTTTTATTATACAAAGATGTAAATTTTCTGCATATCATAAACAAAATTTTTTGAAAATATATTTGCAACATGACAAAGAGTAAACATCCTTTACATATAAAATACCATATAAATTTGCTAGAAAGAGATAATTGCCCCCCAAAAAACCTGCATAAAAGATAGGCACAGACATAAAAACACACATGGACAATCAACAAACATAAGCAAAACATAGTAAAACCCACTAGTACTAGAATCAAATTCAAATCAAGATCAGTCAGTACCAAATATCACCAACTCTTCCCTGGTGTTCTCCAGTTCTCTGGTTTTTTGAGCTTTGGCATGAAAGGTAAAGTCAATGAATGGCCTCGACAATGTGGTAGTCAAATGGAGAACTTTGAGTGGAGCTGGGAGTCCAAGAGGCATCAAGAATGCCCAAAGATAGAGCTTCAAGAATCTTAGGATTGCAATAAAAAAAAAATCACAAAACACATGAAAAAATAAAACATGTTATTTCTTCGTTACCAAGAAACACACACACACACACACACAATTTTGGAAGTATCAGGATATATACATAAAACGCTTAGAGAAATATAAGGGTGCATCAAAATTATGACTAGAGTGAGTGATCAGTTAAAGTTGAAAAGTAACAAAAGTTGTAAAAAATAAAAAATATTATCACTCAAATTAGAAAATCAATAAAACGTTGACTGAATAGAAAATTTAACTTAAAGCTAGATCTAAAAATTCACTAAGATATTATGATAAGTGAAATAAGTTAGAGAAAGGCAAATACTAAATGATTTCACTTATAATATGGAATCTAAAGAAGAATATAAATGAGCAAACAAAACAGAAACAGAATCATAGACACAGAGAACAGACTGATGGTTGCTAGTGGGAAGTAGGGGTTAAGGGGCTGGGTAGAAAAGGTGAAGGGGTTAAGAAGTACAGATTGGTAGTTACAAAATAGTTACTGGGATGTAAAGTACAGCATAGGAAATAGAGTCAATAATATTGTAATATCTATGTATGGTGCCAGGTGACTACTAGAAATATCAGAGGCAAGGACACTTTGTAAAGTATATGACTATCTAACCACAATGCTGTACACCTGAAACTAATACAAAATAATAATAAATGTTAAAAAATAAACTACCAGTAATGAAAAAAAGATTAATCAAGAATGCAGTACAGAGATAAATGGTCAGCAAAAAGAAAGAACTACAAGGACACAGGGAACCTAGGATGAGAAAGTCTGAGACTTTAGGAACTTGTGGCCAAGATGGAGGTGCAGGTAGATACACTTTGCCTCTTCATACAACCAAAAGAAGACCAACAAATTTAAAAACAAAAAACAACCAGAACTTCCAGAAAAACGAACTATATGGAAGTCCAACAACCAAGGAGTTAAAGAAGAAACATTCATCCAGACTGGTAGGAGTGGGGGAGGTGGGAAGCTGGGGTGGAGAGGACATGCAGCAAGGCAGAGGCTGGAGGACTGGGCAGGAGAGAAAGCAGCTGGCAGTCCCATATTTGCATGCAGATAAACCAAAAGGAACAACAGGGGAGCAAGACAGGCTGCACAACTGAGGGTTCCAGTGCAGGAAAAGAAATCCTCAAAACCTCTGGCTGTAAAAATATATGGGGGTTGTGGCAGCGGGAGAAACTTCCAACCTCACAGGAGGGCTGCTTGGAGAGAACCACAGGGTCCTAGAACATACACAAACTCACCCACCTGGGAATCAGCACCAGAAGGGTCCAATTTGCCTGTGGGTAGCAGGGGAAGTGACTGAAAGTCTGCCAAGAGCCAAGCAAGTGGCATTGTTCCCCCTCTGACCCCTCCCCAACATACAGTGCCAAAACTCATTCATGTGGGTTACCCTGCCCTGGCGAATACCTAAGCCTCCGCCCTTTACAACCTAACAGGCTCGCTGAGACAAATAAATATGACCCAAATGAAAGAACAGATCAAAGATCCAAAAATAGAACTAAGCTATGAAAAGATAGCCAACCTATCAGATGCACAGTTAAAACATTGGTAATCTGGACGCTCACTGAATTGATTGAGTATGGTTGCAAAATGGAGGAAAAAGTGAAGGCTATGCAAAGTGAAATAAAGAAAAATATACAGGGAACCAACAATGAAGGGAAGGAAACTGGGACTCAAATCAATGATTTGGAGCAAAAGGAAGAAATAAACATTCAACAGGAACAGAATGAAGAAACAAGAATTCAAAAAAATGAGGAGAGGCTTAGGAATCTCAGGGACAATTTTAAACATTCAAACATTCAAATCATAGGGGCGCCAGAAGGCGAAGAGGAAGACCAAGAAACTGAAAATTTATTTGAAAAACATAATGAAGGAGAACTTCCCTACTCTGGCAAAGGGGATAGACTTCCTGGAAGTCCAGGAAGCTCAGAGAGTCCCAAAGAAGTTGGATCCAAGGAAGCACACACCAAAGCACATCACAATTATATTACCCAAGATTAAAGATAAGGAGAGGATCTTAAAAGCAGCAAGAGAAAAAGAGACAGGTTCCTACAAAGGAGTTCCCATAAGACTATCAGCTGATTTCTCCACAGAAACCTTACAGGCAAGAAAGAAGATTTGGAAAGAAGGGGCTGGAAAGAAGTATTCAAAGTCAGGAAAGCTAAGGACCTACATCCATGATTACTCTATCCAGCGAAGCTATCATTTAAAATGGAAGGACAGACAATGTGCTTCCCAGATAAGGTAAAGCTAAAGGAGTTTATCATCACCAAACCCTTATTTTATGAAATATTAAAGGGACTTACCTAAGAAAAACAAGAAGATCAAAACTATGAATAGTAAAATGACAACAAATTCACAACTATCCACAACTGAACCTAAAAAAAAAACACCCCAAAACAAAAACAAACTTAGCAAACAACTAGAATAGGAACAGAATCACAGAAATGGAGATCACATGGAGGGTTATCAGTGGGGAGGGGGAGGGGGAAGGGAATAATGGGGGAAAAGGTACAGGGAATAAGAAGCATAATTGGTAGGCACAAAATAGACGGGGGGAGGTTAAGAACAGCATAGGAAATGGAGAAGCCAAAGAACTTACATGTACGACCCATGGACATGAACTAAGAGGGTGGAGGAATGCAGGTGGGAGGGGGGTGCAGGGCAGAAGGGAATTAAGGGGAGGGAAAAAAATGGGACAACTGTAATAACATAATCAATAAAATATATTTCTTAAAAATGAAAAAGTCTAACATACATTTGTTCCAAAATCCAGAAAGACAGAGAAAGGGATCATGTTGAAGAAATGAAATCTGATAACATTTTCAAGATAAAAGACACATGTTCTCTGATTCATGAAGCTGAGGGTATCCCAGGAAGGATAATTAAGTGAAATACACACCTAGATCTGGTATAGTTAAATTGCAGGCCACTAAAATTTAAAAAAAGACTTTAAAAGCAACTGGAGGTGAGTCGGGTATACTGTGAGTAGGAAAGTGAGGTCATCTAAAAAGAAACAATTACACTCCTACCTAGTTTTTCAGAAGCAACAGCAGAAATACAAAGCTGAAGACTTATCTTCAAACTGCTGAGACAAAATATCTACCAATTTAGAACTGCTTAAATAAGTGTTTTTCAAAAATGCCTCCGCATGAAGCAGCAGCCATGGAGAGTCACCTGACCCACACAGGACTGTGTAAGGCAAAAACTAAACTTTGTTTATGTTAAGCAGTTGAAATTTGCAGGTGTTTTCTTACTGTGGTACAGCCTAGCCTATCTTAAGTGATACATAGAACATTTACTATCACACAACCTATATTCTGCAAATTTCGATTGCTTGACACAATTGAAGCAAGTAGGAAGACAAAAGATGAACTCAGAGGAAAAGACTACAAAAAAAAAAAAAAACTTGGAAAGCCAATATGACAATTTCACAAATAGGAGGCAACATTTATAGGAAAAGGAGAAAGAGGAGGAGGAAGAAAACTAGTGGTAGTGGAATTTGCCTATAACACAGAAAAATGAATTATAAAACTATAAGGAATGTTAATATTTCAGAGCAGAGTCAATAATCAACACAGTATCAAATGTTGAAATGTATCCCATAGACTCTCTTTCCCTTCCCATGTGTACTCTTCACTCTCCTCCATCTTGCTGGGGGCCCAGGAGTCTGATCTTTAAACAGTACGTCAAAGGTTCCCTTTCCCTCTAGTTTCTGGTTAAGTTCAAGAAATAGAAGACACCACTGGAGATGTGGGTTGGGGCATTTATTCTCCCAGCTACATCCGTGCCAGACTGAGTGGTCAATGAACCTGCCCCTTCACGGCAGGCACAGCTCCTGTCAGGCAGTCCTTTCCCGGACTCTCTGGGTTCTAGAACTACTCTCGTCCCTTGGCCTTCGGGCCCAAATATGATCATCTTCTACACTCTTACCAGCCCTGAAGTACTCCATCACCCCTTATGGAATTCCCGTTTGCTTATCCATACCTCGATAGTTTCCTCATTACACTCTCTTTCATTGACGCCATTTAAGTATACCATCTGCTTCTTGTTAGGACCATAACTAATGCAACAATTCAGTGGTTTTGCAACTGCAGCCTCAGGTGCCGTTTGGCAATGTCTGGAGACCTTTTTTATTATCAAAATGGAGGGATGCTATTGGCATCCAGTGGGTAGAGTCCATGGAAGCTGCTAAATATCAAATAATGCACAACAAAAAATTATCCAGTCCAAAATGTTAACAATGCTAAGAAAATGTGTAATAACTGAACATATGCCCAAGAAATGGCACAAATTCATGATATATAAATGGCGTCTTCAACAAAGGATATTAGAGACAGAGCATAACCATTTTTTAATTTTTTAAATAATTTTTTATTTTTCAATTATAGCTGATGAACATTATTATATTAGTCTCAAGTGTACAACCCAGTGATTAGACATTTATATAACTTACAAAGTGATTACCCTGATAAATCTGGTACCCACCTGGCACCATACATAGTTATTAAAATCTTAATGACTATATTCCCTGTGCTGTACTTTACATTTCCTGACCACCGATTTGTGCTTCTCAATCCCTTCACCTTTTTCACCCATCTCCCCAACCACCCTCCATCTGGCAACCATCAAAATGTTCTCTGTATCTATGAAAGCTTAAACATTTTTACACAAACAAGTGGATAAATTTCAAAGAAATTCAAAGGTCATAGACTCAGCAGAAATGAGAACTCTAGGCATATTAACATTTTATCACAAAACTCAAATATCAGTTTTAATTATCATAATTACAGGCATATCCTATTTAACATCACTTACCTATTTTTTAAAAAACAAATAATTAAATGGTCAAAATGTATGTTAATGTCGACCCAAAACCCCCAGCATAGTAAAATGTAGTAAAATACCTATATGTAAATAATAAACTACCATGTTAGGATGTAAATGCTTAAAATATGTCTTTGCAATCTCGAAACAATTAATGAGGTTGTTAACAAATCACAGTGAATGGAGCAGCATGGCCTCTCCTAGTTCAGCACCTCCAAAGTTTTTGTTATTTATTTTTTGACATTTGGTGCACTTTCCCAATGCCTACTTGTGCTTCTGGGGTTCTACCAATTGCATCTGGAGTATAATTCAAAACTATTCCTGTTCAGTATATTGTTAATGTTGTGTTGAGCTTTGGGGGATGTAAACATAATTTTTCCCACAGTCACCTGAAAAATGTTGCATTGAGAGATTTGTATATCCTAATGATATTTGGCTGTTAAAAACCAGGAAAATGTTAACCAAGTAAATACTTTGTGGGCTACAATTTTTCAACTGCTAGTTCATTATCCCATTATTAGCTGAGGCAGTCAGTTCTAATAGACCTGAAGCCAAGTGTCACAAAGAACCCTTTTGAATAGCAGGGTAGTTAGCATCCTCACTATTAGAATTGCAATACAGCTTGGTAATTTGCTTGGCTTTTCTTGCAAGAAACAAGATCCCAAAAAAAAAAAAAAAAAAAAAAAACCAAAGGGGGGGGGAAAAGGGGGGGGATTTAAAAAGTACAACATGCTTTCCCTTCAAGGCCAGTGCTTCAAAGCAACAACAAAGGAGACTGCCCAGAGAAACATGAGCCCTTGTGATTAATTCTTATTTTTCTCTTAATGAAGGTATTTCTCTTGCTTATTGTGTTTTTTAATTAATTTTTGCACTTTGGAAATAATAATAGCTGCCAAGAGAAGAGGCTAAGAAGAAAAATATTAGAAGAAAAGCAGAATCCACCTGTGGACATTTGATAATCTAGCTAAACATAAAATTCCTGAATTGTTAACATACTGCAACCAAAGCACCAACTTTCAAAGGTTAGCACTAAAACCTAATGGATTATTTCTCTTTATTGTTAGATAGTGTCCAACATTTTCACAAAAATTACATAATTTAATTCTCTTTTTACCTGTTTTGATTAGTGCTATGTTCAATTTTGATGATCTCTGTTATGACTTTAATGCCCACATTCCCCTAATTAGTGGTAGAGTGGGCAGAGGTTACATTAGAAACCCTGGTTCCTGTGGATTACTAACTAATCCAGCTATGTTAATATACTCCTGCTTGCACTTAACATGCAGCTTGCCAAATGTAAGTCCAGATATTCCCCTTAGTCAGCTCGAGGTGATCTATATCTGTTAGGTCAATTTCTCCTTCAACCAAGGTCCTTTCTAGATGAATATAATAAAACTTGATCAAGAAAAAGATCAGTTCTTCTTTATATGATTCACCTGAGTGATGATTCTTATTTTGTCTATATCTGATCATCACTCACTCATGGGTTTGAAATAAATTTAAAGAGTTGCTGACCAGTATTTGCAGCATTGCAAATAAAAAAATAAAATAGTACAATGTAGAACAGAATAGAAAACATCAGACTGTATTCAAGGAGTAAGATGAACACTAACTCAAGAAACTTTTTTCAGTTATACATATGTATGTATGCACCTACATGAAATGTATGTATGCATCTATATAAAATGTATGTACATATCTATAAAAATGCATTTCTTTATTCTGGACAATTATCACAGAGATTTTTTAAATCACTGATCTAAATCATTTTTAAAATTTTCTCCTATGCTATAGTACAATAAATACTATGATATCTGATGCACTTCCCCCATTTTCATCCAATGAACCATGCACCCATTTCTGACAGACATTGTCAGTGTCCAGAACATGGTCTGGCACATGCTATGTGCTCAGAAAATATCAGAGTTCACAACTGGGTGGTGGTTGCAAATCTTCCCCAGCAAAGATTTGGGGGAAATTCTTGACTTTCAAAGGTTAGTATTTTACTGACATGAAACATTTCCTGGCTGTTCCTAGTCTTAGATAAAAAGAAAATGCTCTAATAACAGTAAAACATGGACTAACTAGTACCCAACTAGTTCTGGGCCCTCTACCAGAATTCTATTTTATTATTTGTTTCATCAGAGGCAGGCAGAACAGGAGGATAAAAGCTCCTATTGAAATTTTAGTTTGGAAATATTTCATGGTTTTGGAATACAGGAGTTATTGGAGATTTTTTGCCCAACAATCCACATCTACAACACTATAAGGGTTATCATCTGCTGCTCAAAGGAATCATGCTGGGCACAGCAAGTGATCCTTACTCATCAGAGAAATATTTGTGTTTGGCGTATTCAATTTTGAGACAAAAACGTTGACCAGCATACCCTATAAAGGTTCCTAGCAAAAAAGGTTCCTAGTCAAAACACGAAGAGTTTTCCACTTAACATTAAGTTAATCAGGACACGTCATCCCTCCAGTGGCAAGGACTGGAAGTCAGTGTAGATCATATGTTTATGGAGCACCTACCCTCGGGGCAGGCAAAAACTATTTGAGTGCTTCATATTTCATTTATTTAATCTTTTAAAAACTATAAAAAATAGGTATTTTTTATTCTTATAGCAAAGAATGGGAAAGTGAGTTTCGAATAGGTTAGGTGGCTAAGGTCATCCACTTAATAATTGGCATATCCTGGATTTAAATTTTCTCTCAAGCTCATTCTCTTTTAACTAATGGTACCCTGAGACATAAGAAAATTGGCTGGTCCAAGCTTTACCATCAGAGTTATAGGCTTTGACCATGACGATATTATATTCTCCAAACATGACTTTTTGCACACCAGTGCCTTATTCCTGCTACTCCCTCTGCCTTCTGAATTTCCTCTATTGCACCCCATCCTGTGACATTAGAATCAACATTTATAGAA
The DNA here is from genome assembly GCF_021234165.1 of Pteronotus mesoamericanus. Taxonomy (NCBI): domain Eukaryota; kingdom Metazoa; phylum Chordata; class Mammalia; order Chiroptera; family Mormoopidae; genus Pteronotus; species Pteronotus mesoamericanus. The sequence continues at coordinate 25,618,436 of NW_026555105.1, read as the reverse complement.
ACTTTCTTATTTGTACAAATAAAATTAATTATTACATATGCCAAGATTTCCTTAATTGCAAGCAATAAAAAAAAAAACCAACTCATGCCAGCTTAAGTATAAAGGCACCATTACCTGGAAATTTCATGGTCATGAGGACCTACTCTTTCCATTTGTCTGTCATCCTCTGTGTTATTTCTATTGACAAGAAGAACCTTTCCTCATCCTGGCAATATGGAGGCCAATAATCCAGGCTTCCATTCTCGCATTTCCAAGTCCAGGAAAGTATAAAAGGAATGTCTCCTGGAGCCCTAGCTGGTGTGGCTCAGTGGACTGAGCACAGGCCTGCAAACCAGAGGATCACCGGTTCGATTCCCAGTGTAGGGCACATGCCTGGGTTGCAAGCTAGGTCCCCAGTAGGGCATGCGTGAGATGCAACCACACACTGATGTTTCTCTCCCTCTCTTTCTCCCTCCCTTCCCCTCTCTAAAAATAAATAAATAAAATCTTTAAAGAAAAAAAAGAATGTCTCCTAGAAATTTAAACTAAGTCTTAAACCTGATTTTCACAGGCTTGTGGTCTTCTCTGAAACAATTACTGTAAATAATTACTGTAGTGAACAAGATGCAGGGCTGATTGGCCAGGCCAGAGTTAAGGATTCAACTTTGGAATCAAGCATGAAGAGGAAACATGGGCATTATTCCTCCTAAAAAAAGTCCCAAGATAGATAGATATTCACAGTAATCACTGGGTACCTCTGCCATCTGTTCATACCTCTAGGACAGTCCTTATTATATGGTAGTTTTATATGTTTGTCTTTCCCCCATCAATTGAATTATAATTTTACTTTGATATATAAAATAGTAATTTAAAAATATTTTTCCTCAGGTCAATTTATTAGCATTCAAACTTTAATTCAACTATCTTCTATCATAATCAATAAATTTCAATAATTAGTTCTACTTAAAAACTGTGAGGTCCCTATCACTTCTTGGCCTTTGGGCTAAGATCAAGCATAGTATCTGTTCTTATCAGTTTTAAAAACTCTGAGGTCCCATATCAATAATAGTAGCCATAGCAATAATTATCATTATTGCAGCTAGTATATTTAATATTTATTACATGCCAGATATAAGGCTAAGTGTTTTACACATATTCTCTTTTATAATCTTCACAACAACCTGTGACATAACAAATAGGGTAACAGACTTTACATCTTTAACATATTCACCCAAGGTTACTGCAGCAATATGTGGTGGAGTCAGATTCTAACTTAAGTTTGAATCCAGGGAGCCATTCTGTTAACTAGCATGTGAATTCATTTTGACTCATGCCTTTGATACTATCAATTAAATCTATATAGTTTCCTCTCAAAGATCTCCAAATACCCCATAGCCATCATGCTATTAATTTCACAATATCTATAAAGATTTATGTTCTTTAACTTGTGAATGGTGATGCTGAGGCTTTCAGGAAGAGAGAATTTAATATTGCCCTGATAGATTTCATCTATGTGAAATCCCATTTTTCTGTCTCCCATATCTGTCCTCCTCACTAGAACATTAAACACACAATGTTTATATATTTAGTGGAGACATTATACATATACTATTTTGGAGACATTAGTGGAGACATTATACATATACTATTTTGGAGAGAAAAATACTAATGGGGTAAAAGTGTATTTAATACACTAACTTTGAAAAAGTTTTGACTTTCAGGCTATCTATAAAGCGTTTCCCACTGTGAAACCTCATTGCTTTAAAAAACCAAATGCCAGTAATGGAAAAATGATTTAATTAAAATAAGAACATTGTACAAGAAAAAATAAGTCTGGGATCAATAGGTTGAGGTTTTTCTGCAGTATTTCAAAGATCCCTGGCAATTACCAAGTGTTTCAGTAGCAACAGAAGCTAGGTAAACAAAGAACAGAAGTGTACCTTCCTCTCAAAATAATCTGAACAATTATGACTCAGAAAAGAGTCATACTGCAGACTTTAAGAAATCAGCACAATGTGCTCTTGTGGCTGAGAAGGCTGCAGTATCCTGAGCATCATCAGAAAGAGTATTGGAAACAGCATAAAACTTAATCCATCCCATCTATGGAAACATGGTTTACCCACACCTGGAGACATGAGAATCATTTGGTCATTATAGCTCAAGAAAACTGAGAACTGGCATGGAGACAACCAGAGAAGAGCTATTAAATTGGACAAGGAAGTTCTTTATGAGAACAGAGTAAGAAATAATATTCTTCAGTTTGGAAAGACAAAGACTTTTTAAAAGAACATAGAAAAGAGTCTAAATGCATAATGTGTTTGGCTAGCGAAAATACAGGGTTTATCCTCAACATTTTAAAAAGTCAAATTTAAGAGTAACAGAAAAAATTGTCTCTGTAATTAATAAGAATATCAAGTTTATTATCCTAAGAAATGCCACAGGTCACAAAAATAGTGGTTTCAAAATACTACTACATTGGTAACACCATAAGTTTAGTCAGAAGGCTAAGAAGAAATTAATTTGTGGATGGTAGATTTATGATAGGTTACTAAAGAGCAGAGTTTGTTAGTCTGTGTTTTTAGCTCTAGTGTTGAGATGAAAAACAACCATGAAATTGCTTCCATAAGACAATCTTTCTTACTACTGATAAAAATAGAAAACTATACTCTTAGGTTAAAAAATTAACTTGACTAAAACTGGCAAACCCTAAGACTCTTTTCAGAGTCGCTATAAGGACTTAAGTACCATTCCCACATCAGTAAGACCTGTCTCTAAACTCAGTTAGCTTTGGATGCTCTCCTTCCAACAATTGTCCAGCATTATATGAATAGAGCCCAGCCTTGTAGTACAGAAGGCATAGTAAAAGGCCCTCTGACTAGTTGATTATGTTAGAATGACCCATGATTACCAATGTTGTCTCATCTCTTGTTGAAGTCTGAGAATGGTATCAAGTATATTCAGAGTCCTTCTATAATATTATAAAAGTTATCCCAAAAGAAAACTCATAAAAGAGACCAAGTATATCACATTCTTGATGGTCCAGTTATCCAAGTGTCATTCTGGGCTTATGGGCTAAAGTTTCATTTCATAGCCCAGACAGAGGTAGGAGGGAAAATCTTGAAGGCAGATCCAGTGATCGATTTATATTTGTCTTCCTCTGCCACCTGAAATGTTAATGGTACCAAAGGACATTCAATGATTTGATGTAAGAAAGAAAGGTCAGAAGTAAAGCCACGTAGAAGATGTGAAAGGGAAATAATCACAGAGAAGCTGCAATAAAAGAGCAATCACAGATAGAAGGAAGGTCAGAATGGACTTTAATATAATAGCATGAATTTTTTTAGTTTTGCACATTATTTTATTTTAATTGAGTCCTGAGCCTTTTGAAAATCACCTGCTGGCAATTTAAGAAAATACTGCTTATTGGAACTAAAAGTTTAGTTCCAAACATTCCTCAATAAAACAAATTCCAGTTTTCAGGGCTAAGTGTTAGCTACTGCTATTAAATAGAAGAAACAAGCCTGCTATAAGGAACAATCATGTTTGGCTAATGTCTACATGTTCTCTTCAATATACTGTGCTTAAAATGACATCTCCAGAGGTAGACTTGTTTGTTTGTAAAATTGTTGCTTTAATTTGGTCATTACTTCTAAAGTTACCAGGGAAAAAGCCCAAAGCATAGCTTTCCCCTTAAATATAATGTGTTTCATTCTTTAAACATTTACTACTACTAGCCCTGGAATCCAGCTCCTCTGTTATTTGGGGGGACAGTTGGCTGTTTCCCAAGAAGGCAGTTTGATAATTCCAGGACACCATGTACCCAGAATGGTTCTACTGGGTAATTCAGTAAGTGCCAGACATTCTCCCTCAAGGCTATTAACTAGGAACCTTGCCTTCTAATATAAATGGACAAAAACTATTTTAACAGTGGACCCTTAACAGTGAAAACTGCAGCCGCACAAATGGAAGAGACTGACAATCCAATAACCAATCACATTAAGTTTTGAAACAAGCTACATATTTATTTCAAGTAAATTGGCCTTTCTGATTACAATTGCTTAAGAACAGGGCCATGAAGGGGTAGAAAGTGAAAGATCTCAGGAGGATTCTAGGCAATGAAACCAGATTCCAATCCACTAATTGTGCTGTTAGGAGAAGAAAGCACAAATACATTCCCAGATATTTCGATCCTCATACAGCCATCATTTCCAGTGTTTTTGTCCATCAACATACCATAAAAGCTGTCTGCTAAGGAAGAATACTGGCTCAGTAGGCTGCACTGCCTTCCCATTTGTCAACCTACCCTTCAAAGAAACGATGCCCCTGAAGAGTGACAGGCCCACCCAATGAAAGTCGAGACAGCCATTTGCCTTCATGAAGCTCCAGGATCTTGAAATAATCTCATCTGGAAAATTCAGAATTTACTCTAAAACTTTTACCATAGTTTCCTTAAGACTCTTGGGTAAATTATACCATGCTTTAAGTTAAAAGATAAGGAATTTAAAATGCAAATAATTTATATATCTAACTTTCATCTCTCCTTCAGTTCAAGGTAGCACCTAAGATTTGCCTTTACTTCATAAAATAACTCTATGAGACAAGAATTAGTCATAATTTTGCAAATACATATGAAGAAGCTGAGGATCAAAGACTAAATAATTTGTCCAGGGTCAAATTATTTACACAGCTAATTAGGAAAGGGACTAATTTGCCCCATCATTATGTTCATCATTGGAAGGAGAATCATTGGTCCTTTTCAATAAAAACATTGGTACGAAAATCCCCAATATTTTAGGGTTCCTCTAGAAAAATGATGGTTTATCCAAAGTCAACCACATTTGAGTGCTCTTGACAATAAGCAATATTTCAAAAATTTTTCAGGCACTGAGCTGAGTGCTGTGTAGTATTCTCTCTGGAATTTAGAACTTAAAGAGATTGTTAAAATTACCAAGCCTGAACACTACAGTTTTATATTAGAATATTTAAAACTCAAGAAACTAAATTGCTGGCTCATAGCCACAAGCCAGTTAGTTGTAGAATCGAGACTGGAACTCAAGACTCCTGAAGTCTAGAACAGTGCTTCTTCCATGACACAATTCTGAGAAGTATAGGACAGCCTTTGCCCTTAAGGAACTTGCAGTCTAACTGGGAAGACAGAATGCAAAACCTCAAAATGATAAATAATGGTGCAAAATTTAAATTCTAAAAAAGATAGCAGGGCAAGTCACCTCAAGAGTACATTATGATTAAATACGGGTTACAATTCAAGAATTTTCTTGAGGCTGGAAAGTCATCCTCAAGAAAAAGTTAAATTTGGCCATGTGGGAAGTCATTGGTGGAAAATACAGGGAAATTACTTACCTGCTGGGAACTGTTCTATTATAAGTAAAAGTATAGCAGTAAGAACACTAAGATACAATGGGGGTCCAAGTAGGGCTACTTTGGGTCTCCTATACTTGATAATGGCATGTGTCACTGTGATTTGCTCATGTTTCTATAGGCTTCATTCACCCATAAACTCTAAATCATTACAGTACCTGATACATTCTGGGAGTTCTACTACAATATCTCAGATGAGATGGATGGAAGAGAGGAAGGGCAGGAGGGAGGGAGGGAGGAAGGAAGGGAAGTTGTAATTAGAATTACAGATTGAATAACACCAGAAAAGATAAGAAAATAGTGCCCTTGGGATTAAAAAGAAAACGTAAAGGACTTCACTCACTCACTGCTCATATCCAAAGTTAAGTTATCAACAGTCCCAAAAAAGCATAGCTAGAGCCTGCTATCAGCACAGTACTAATAACAGCTTACTTATCAGTCCACTAACATTGTCTAGCAACATTGCTTCAGATGGTGGAGGGCATTCACCAGCTAAAAAGCTCTTTCCAATTTGAGGTGGGGAAGAGATGTTTAAGAGAAAAGAGGAAGGAGTTTAAGAATGTGTGTTAATGAGGGATTTCTCAAACATCCATACACACTTTGTGATAAAAATGCTTCTAAACTAAGCTAAGCTAAATGCTTCTAAGCTAAGCTAAATGCTTCTAAGGCCATTTCCTGTACAGACAATGAAGCTTTCCTTTGACCCATACTGAATTGCTGCCTGGATGAATATCTAAGCTAATCTAAGGTTATGTCCTCTCAGCAGATGAGGGCCAGGCTGAGCACCAGCTGATCAGGGATAGTGGAAGGCTGAGTCTACAAAGTGGCGCATGACTAACTATTTGGAAGTGTCCTTGCAAGGCCACAGTACTATTGGTATAGCTCTCCCTTCACACTCAATGCAAATGCAATCCCGTAGTAGACACTTAATGTTAAACTATGCTGAAAAGACAGCTTGGTGCTGAACTATGCTGAAAAGTTGATGAAGTTTGGTATTAAATGATTAGTTTTATTTTACATGGGAAGGCCAAAATATTCACCTTCTTTTTTACAGGAATATGGGGTTAGAATTCTTTGATTCAAATACTGATGGTTTGAGGAATCTTCATATTAAGCTAACTAAAGTGGGGATATGACACAGAGGGCCCCTCTGAGAGCTGGTTAAGTACATATTGGGGGAAACAACACCTAGTTATTCTATCTGTGTGGGGAGACATTCAGACTGGAGGTCAAGACTTTTAAGTCCTGGTACCTATGACCTGTAGTGTAGCAGTGACATGGAGTTTTGTCCAAGCCTTTCTAAATGGAGGCCATCTGTAGCTCAGGGGACCCAAAAGGAAAGTGTGAACGTTGACTGCAAATATTGAACAAGACAGTCCTAAAGTGGAGAGTGGACCAATCAGAGTCAACAAGAATAATTGTACATGAAGATAACTGTGCTATTTTCTTAGAAGTGAATTTATGGATTCCAGATTGATGAAGAAGTCCAAATAGGGACCCCTAAATCCAGCAATGACCTGGAAGCTTGGGAGGATTTGCTGAAAACCTTTTTTTTTTTTATGAAATTGCTTTCATAACAAAATCCTTAAAGAGTATATGGGAGGAATAATTTATTTTAAGGAGGATAGTGTCTTTTATCCACAAATAAAAACTTTGGTTTGTTTCTCTGATAGTGGCCAGGAATTTGTGTTACACAATAGCATCTAAGGAAATATTGAAGAGCCACTTAAGAACTCTAAGGTAGAAACAGCCAGCACTGCATGAAAAAAAATAATAAATGTGGCCTTACTTCAAGGGTACTCATGTAACCTGTACACAGAGACCTCCCCAGCCTTACTGGTTGATAGTTCTTTGCCCCAGGAACTCCCTCCTCCCTCAATTCAATTGACATTCCTCTATTATGCACAGAAATTGCCTATATCTTTAAAAATGGATAAAGTCACCAACCCTTGGCTCAAGAAACAAATGCTTTTTCAGCTATAGATGCCTTCTCTCCTCTCACATACCCTTAGAAGGCAGAAGGGATTATTAAAAATATGATTCTTTTAGTATCCTCTGCGCACAAGGATTTAACCTGAATAACTGCTGCGAACATCTTGTGAGTAGGCATGCAGTCTGTGAGGTTTCAGGGAGGAGACAGGGGCATGAGGCATACAAGCAGTACACAGGTGACAGACCTCTCAACGAGGTTGCTAAGTCAGAATAAGTTCTTATGTACATCATTATAATACCTCAGCTTCTCTCTTCCTGGGGCAATTTCCATACATCCATAGCCACCACCGGAGGAGTCCCATGCCAGCCTCATGCATGGAACAAAAACCCTATAAAGATTTTTAATTCAACAAGGAAAACTGCATCAGAAAAGTCTGCAACGAATTCCACCAGGTACCCGAGAGATTAGTTTAAAAGCTTTCCTTTTTTAGATTCTAAATCCAAAGCAGATAATTGTTTATCTTCTTTAGTAAGTCCTCACAGGTCTTTGACTATCAAGTGTAGTTCCTGGGCATCTACTAAGTTTCCAGGTTCATGCTGGCCTTAAGAGCTGGGTAGTAAATGCACTGTTTTATTTTTTTTTGGGGGGGGGGTTGGGAGGGGGTAAACACTATATCTTTATTTTTTCAGTTTTTTAAAATTTTAAATGATTTAAAATTTATGGAAAAATTGCAAAAATAGGTCTATATACCCTTTACCCTGAAACAGAATTATCAGTGTTTTGCCACATTTGCCTTACAGTTCTCTCAACAAACACACTCAATTTGTTTCTGAACCATGTAACAGTAAGTTACACACATCAACCCTTTAATAGTTTAGTAAGAAAAAAAGTTAGGATGTGTAACATTGACGTAAGGTCATGTAATCCATATCAATATACATTCAAATTTTATGAACCCAACAATGCTCCTTAGAGCAATCTCCTCCTTGCCCCCATACAGAACCCCGTCCAGGGTCACCTATGAAAATTAGTTGTTATGCCACTATAGTCTCTTTTAAGTGACCAGAGAGGAAGAGTTCCTCAGTCCTTCTTTCCCTGCATGAGAGTAACATTTTGGATGAATAGAGGACTATGATTTTATAGCTTGTCTTTTGTTTGAGTTGATCTGTTTCCTAGGATTAGGTCAGTTTATGAAAATTTGGCAAGAATACAACACAAATGATGTCTCCTTATCATTAGATCCCATCAAGATATGTTTGTCCCATTGCTGGTGATGTCAGCTTTGATCATTTAGCTACCATGGTATCCACCAACTTTTTTCACTGATAAGTAACTGTTTTCTTTTGTAATTAATATGTAGAATCTAGGGAGATAATTTGAGTATATAAATGTCCTCTTTCTCATCAAATTTTCACCTTTTTTTAAAGCATCCATTGATGAGTCTTAGAGATTTGTGATTGTCAAACTCCTTCATTCTGAAGAAGGGAAAGTTCTTTCTTGCAATGGAATGCCAACTAGCAAATTCTCTTTTAAATATTAGAGTTGGCGAACAACCTGGCATTGGCTTTAGTAGCTAACTTGTTGTTCCAGGATTTTTGTACCTGGCCTGTTAGTTTTTTAGAATCATAATTAGATCTTTTGTTGAGGATTCCCCAGGGTATAGCAGATTTCTTTTATACAACAGGATTGAGCTACAGTGGGGATACCAGTATATTTATCTGTCTACTTATTTGTAATTTTTAATCTTTTTTTACTGTTGTTCAATTACAGTTTTCCCCAGTGCTCTCCCCTCCCATGCCCACCCCTCCACTGCTCCACATAGTCAATCCCCACCCTGTTGTCCATGCCCATCGGTCCTCTATACATGTTCCTTGACTTGCCCCTTCCCCTTCTTTATACTACATGCCGGGCTTTTAGTTGCTCTACAAATATTAACCACTTTAAGACATTATAACCCAGTGAGGTAGGTACTATTATTATTCTCATTTTGCAGATGAAGAAATGGAGGCAGTAGACTTGAGAAATGTACTCAAGTTCAAGAAGCTTATGAAATCAATGTATTGGACCAAAGCAGTCTGGCTCAGAAATGTGTACTCTTAAACCATTATAAAATACTACCTCAGCACAGATGTACAAATTCTTTTATTTCCAATTCTAAGATGTTTTAACTTCATATCAGTATAAAGAAACTACCTATTTACAGCAAGCAACAGGCAGTTTGGCATTTTTTTTTAACTAAATAAAACCAAATGATGTTGCTAAGTTTCCCCCAAAAGGGAAGGGTCATGAAGACAGAGCTAACACAGAAAATCCTGTTAGGGGGAGGTGTTAAAGATTGATAATGGAGTGGGGTCAGGAAGGTAAAAACAAATTTGTCCTGGAGATTTGGGGAGAAATAAGTTCCCATGTAGCCTCGAAGCACCAGAAGTAGAGGGAGACTGAGCTTCTGAGGGAGTCCGTCAGTGTCCGGAGGTCTAGGGAAGGGCCAATGCCAACTTGGGCAGCTTGTCTTCAGAGACAGAGATTTTCCCGAGAACAGTGAGAAAGCACAGTCAGAGAAGGTGACAATGGAGAAGGGTGAGGTTTGAGATGTAAGGCAAGACTGTCAGCGAGAGCATCAGGGTGCTGACAGGGTCACCAGTCACCTGCTCTTCTTGTCCTCCACAAATGACTGCCGAGGGAAGTTGAGATTCCAACAATTTTGCTAATAGTGACTCAGGGAGAAATTAAATCTCTCCTAGCCTGTGAGCAGAGATTATTAATGCATATTCCCCACTGCCTTTCTTCAAACAACATAGAGTTATTATAACAAAATCAGACAGGGTATATTCGTTCAGAGCAAGTGGTTTAAAATGTTGCAGGTCACAGGTCTGCAAAGTGTGCTTTGTGACCCCATGAGGTATTGTGATAGGGAGGCTTAGAAGAGCAAGAAACCATTACTACTTCAACCATTCCAGCTCAACTTCCAACTGTTTTATACTCAGGATTCTCCGGATACTTCTATTTGAAGAAAAGGGGATGGAGTGGGACTTTTAAAAAACACTGTAAGCAACTGAAATATCACCACGATGCTTTGCATTAGTACCATTTTAATAAAAAGAAAAGCACAAATCACGAAGAAGAATTTTAAAACCTTCTCTGTTCTAGTAATTAGTGGCCTCTCCCAAGGTGAAAGATGACAGATAAATGGAATACTACCCTGGGCTTCCACCATATGCATCCAACTCTCTAGCTCGTAAATGTTTCATGTGGGAGATAAAGTAATGTTCACAAAATTTTCCACATGCTCCCTGATATTCCCCCGCCCCCTTGCAGTTGAGAAGAACTATGTAACTAGATGCCATCATGGTCTGTGGATATAAAAGTTGTATCACTTTCTGGGCAAATGCATGTAAGAGCTGGTATGAGTTCTCTGTGGTTTCTTAGTAGGTCTCCACAATCATGGAACCTAAAGGGAAGCAGCTTGGGCCATTCAATCACTACATGGAGGACAGCCACCTTAGAACAAGAAATAAATTTGTTCCATTAAGACACCAACATGTATATTTTGTTACTGAAATCCCACGTATTCTATCCTGACTGATATAACTGCAAATACGTTGATTGGGGCCAGAAAGCAGCACTCCATTCAAATTACTACATACATGTGCCAAAAGCAATGGTTCTCAACAGGGGGTGTGGGGTGTATCTGTCTCTCCCCCACCCACCCCCAAGGAAAATTTGGCAATGTCTGTAGACATACTTGTCACAACTAGGGGTAAGTGAGCTTTTCTATTTGTGTTTAGTGGGTAGAGGTGAGGAATGCTGCCAAACACCCTGCAATGTGCAGGTCAGCATCCACACAAAGAATTATCTGTCCCAAAATGTCAGTGGTGCCTAGGTTGAGAAACCCTGGCCTAAACAATAGGACTACCATTTTCATTTTATGCAGGAAATTATTCACTTGCTACAGAAAAAACCACCAAAAAAAGATACACTTAGGACTATTATGGTTTAACGGCTAACCAAAAATCATATATTTAAAAGGTTTTTCAAATTTTCCCAATATGGCAAGTTTTTATGTTTTAAAAATTGACTACACTGCCTTTTTCTCCATTTCATAAAGCAGTGAAACATAAAACGGCAGTTTAAATAGATTCATATTGTATACATAGGATGTCTTCTTTCTTTCCACAGACTCAATAGTTCTTGTTCAAGAGATTTCTTAATCCGATCCCCATATATTTTAGAAAAATAAACTACTGCAGTGTGTCTAAACTAGAACTATAAACTATGTTTCTCATTTGTCATCTCACTTTCTTTCCACTACGTCACATTGTTCATTTAAAAAAAAATGCTAGGTAGAGGTCTGAGAAAAGTAAACAGCTGCTCAAACCATAGGTAGGGTTTGAAGGCTGGTGGAGCATCATGTTCGAGAATGATGCATAGTTTCCAGGTGAGAGTGTTGTGGTTTCAACAGGTAGGGCAGAATAGGAAAGGCAGAAAGAAAGCCTCCACAGTGAGCTCACCGACACAGCATGTCCCCATTCAACCACTGCTCCACAGACCCATTTAACCATGTCTGTCTACATCATCTTGTTTCCCAGGTAAGTATACAGATGTGCAAGGTAGAACTGACCAGGTTGGCAGGAGCTGTGAGAAATTTCACGAAGTAATTGAATGAGGGCTGGATTCAGAATTGGGATATCACATACCAGATCTGACTCTAACTCTGTGCCCTTGATTAAGCCATCATGGGCCTAAATTTTCTCACCTCTAAATGAGGAGTATGAATTCAATAATAATTACATTATCAATAATAAAACAGTATCTACTATTGTTTCATGCTTACTCTGTGCCAGGAACAGTGCCAGATGCATTTCCTTACATTTTTGAGACCAACATGGGCCTTATTACCTGCCTTTACAGATGAAGAAACTAGGACTTGGGTTAAACAACATGAGAAACATGATTGATAACCAGGATTTGAACCAAGATCTATTTGACTGCGAAGCCAACATCCTTAATGACTATACTTGCTGTCCCCATCCTTCAGTTCTCCATCCCCTCATCTTTAGGGCCCCTTCCCAAATAGTTTTAAGTCAGTGAATGATCTGTAGGCTCTCTAACAATTGGGAAGACAAGCTGGAGTCCTTTGGCTGGGATTACCAGCTCAGACATTTTTATTACTCATCCACAATCCCCAGGAGTGAAACAGGTTGTGCATAAACCTCAGTGGGTTTCGTTCTCATGCTGTCTAAAAAAATGGAACGCAGATAAAAGTTTTAGAAGCCAGAAGCCCGCAGTATCCAAACTTGAAGTTTTGTGGAATATCCAGGTGAGCTGGAAATATACAGAATAACTAAATTACCAGAATTAGTTTATGAGATGGCCTTTGTTTGCAGGAATAGCCAATAGGGTCTATTTCCTATTGTGCTATATGTGTGCATTCTGCATCTTTAAAAATAAAGAAAACGACAGCTCAGTACAAAAAATAAAATAGATGTTACCTCTTCAATATACCCTCTTTGCCAAATAGCAGGAGTCACCCTGTATCACAACATTTAAAAAGAATGTCCAAACCTACATTTAAAAAGATATCCTCAATTCAACTTCTTTTACTTCTGCCTTCTATATATTTGGGGATTCCTCCATGGAGATGGGGATGGGGAGGAGGTGACATGGGTTATCTTTCTTCTACTTGCCTTTTGCTCCAATGTTCTTCTTTTGATGTATCCTCAAAGCTTCTCATCTCATAGCCATGGCAAGCATTTGCTTATCTCCATTTTGTGTTAACCCTACTGTTAATCTACTTAATTTCCTTAAAATGTCACTCATATAAGGCAGGATTTATGCGGAATTGTATTAAAAAATGAGGATGATTGGTAGAAGAATGGGAAACAGAACAGAAAACATCTTAACATTAGTATAAGCCAGCAGTGTTTTTAAAAATAAAAGCCATGTAAATATAAAATATAAAAGTAAAAATAAAATTAAAAAGTATAAAAATATAAAATATAAAAATAAAAAGCCATAACCACATCTTATAATTGGATGTGTTTGTCCTTGGGGCCTCAGTCCCCTCTAACTACCCTACCTTTCCCTCACTTTCATGAGCCCTGCCCCCACTACCCTCTCAGGCTGCCTGGAAAAACCTATAAAAATTCCTTTTATTATATGGTGCAATTTTGTTCTTTCAGCCTCAATCTAATCTATCTTTAGCAAACCTGAGGTTGTGAACTTTGTTTAGAAGGGTCAAGGTTATAAAATAGGTCACAGCCCAGGTTGGTATACCCCAGCGAATCACCTTCCTGGGGAAAAGTTGGGTTTCTTGATTGGAGGATGTTTGCGGTTAAGTGACAGATGTCATTACAAAGCCCTCCGAGAGATAAGTGTGACAGAGGGGCTCTGTGAGAAACCAGGCAGACTCTCACCGCTTGGGACGGTCCCTGTTTCCATCTGATGCTTTCAGCACTTCCCTGGTGTTCAAATGCCATAAAGCATCTCCCAGCATTAGTCTCTTGTGGGAGGGATTTGCATTCAACAAGTAAAAACAACCCAATAATGAGAACATACAAGGTCTATACGAAACACAAATTGGATCCACTTTCAAAATTAAGCAGAAACTTTTTGGTTTTTACTTATTGAACCATATTATATTTGGAGGTATATGAGAAGCAAAGTAACATAAATAAATAATTAAATAAAACAAAACAATCATTGGAATTATTTTATTCTGAACTAAGGTGAATTACAAAGTAGATAACATACACCACACACACACACACACACACACACATACACAAATGCAATCTGTGTCCGAGTGAGGAAATCCCATTTCAGGCAAGCACTGTTTCATTGGGATAAATGATCTCTTGTACCATATCTTTTTATCCATTCTACTTTTGATGACTTACTTTGCCATCTTACTTTTGTCATCTCACTCTCTGAGCAAACGTAGGGTGAAAAAGAAGTTCGATCTCTGGTGAGCAGCCAAACCTTTGGAGGGGTGGAAAGGAAGAGACTCTGAGAGGCACTGGATTCCTGGGGCAGCTCCCTAAGAGATGCTCTCTGTAACTCTCCTTTTAGCCAGTTTCTGATATATCAGCTCACTGATAAGCACAGGGGAAGCCAGCCAATTTTTTCTATCCAAGTTAGTGACTGTGAGCCACTCATTATTTACAGCAGTTCTCCTGAGACCTGAGAGTTGACCTCATGCTTGTAATCCATTGAGAGGGTCCCGACCTCATCTTGCTCTCCATTCCAACCTGGTTTTCCCAGTGATAACTAGCAGTAACTGAGATAACTCTTCCCCTTCTCTAACCTACCCTCTCTCCCCAGTCCCCAAACTATCTAGCTTCTTTCTATTAGTTAGAGATCCCAACCAGGTACTAGTATAAATGGCCCTCATAACCATTCACTAGGTGTTTTGGGAACCAAGACCAAGAACCCATCCTCCCTTTCTGTTCTTGTTTCAAGCAAACACAATCTAATGTGTGTAGAGTCTTCTAATGGTGACAGGGGATGTGGATCCTAGGCCAAAGTCTGACACTTATTTGCCATACAGCTGAGACCTGGTCACTTAAATGTCTAGACTTTAAATACTTGATCTTAAAAATAATAGATCAGAGTAGGAAGACCTAGAAAGGGCTAACCAGGGTCACAGTATATAAGAGCATCTACATCTATCACTTAACTACCTTCACAGTGAGTTTCATTCTTTATCATGGGGAAACACCTCGATAGCCTCAAAATTAAATTAGAATAAACAACTATGATTTACCAGAAAACGCCACTAAACTCAAACCCCTCACTCACAGACAACTGGGAGACTGCCGAACAGCTAGTATAAAGTGCAATTGTTTACTGATTCTCTGTGATCTTACTCACTCTGTGAATCACTGAACCATGCTTCACTTGGGCCCGGGAGTTTGGCAAAGAATGGCAGAGCAAGGAAGGATGTTTTTTCCTCTCTGCCCCAGGACTCTGAATCATCAGGTGTCTTTCCAGGCCCATTTGTCTCCTGAAAATGACTGTGCTCTCTGGTGTATGAAGTCCTGTTGTTTGGAGCATGTTAATATAATTGGTCCAATTACTGGACCCATCTGAAAAATTAAAGATAAACTAGGTTATGCAGCAGTAACAAAGTCAAAGAAAACTCAGTGACCTAAAACATCACAGGTTTTATTGTTCATGCTACTTGGCCATCATGGGTCAGCTGGGGGCTATGTTCAGCACTGTCCTCATGCTACCGGGCTGACAAAAGAACCTCTTTTTGAATTACTGGTGACTATGGGATATGGAGAGAGTATGATGAATTATGCACTAACTCTTAAGGCTTTCCTTCTGTCACATCCTTAACTAAAACAAATCATATGACTATACATGAAATCAAGACCTGGAAGGATAGTGAGAAACATTTACAAATGGCACTAATGATGACCTCAGGAATTTTTCTGTTTTTATCATACTCAAAATCCCTGATCTCCTGGTGACAAACCCACTTTTTCAGTGCCCACATATGTCCATGTTACTCAGCTGAAAAGGCCCAGAAGATTGCCCATATTCTTGCATATTTCTCCACAGTCCTCAGTGGACCCAAGACCATGTCTCCTGACAAATGAGGAGGGTAAGTGAAGCTAAAAGATGACTTTTGAGTTCCTAAAAAGGTACACCTGGAAACAGCTTAAGGCTAATGAAGCTGAAAAAGTTGCTTCAAAAAACAAGTACAATCACAAATCTCAAACAAAACTTTATACTGCCTTCAAAAATCAAGTTTCTAGAACTCTATGCTCTAAGATGAAGGCTTTCACCTATTAAAAATACACCAGCCCTAGCCAGGTGGCTCAGTTGGTTAAGCATCATCTCTTACACCAAAGGTTGTGGGTTAGGTCCCCAATCAGGGCACATACCTAGGTTGCTGTTTCAGTCCCCAGTGCGGGAGGCAACTGATGCATGTTTCTCTTTCACATCAATGTCTGCCTGCCTGTCTCTCTCTCTCTCTCTCTAAAATTATAAACATGCCCTCGAGCTAGGAATAAAAACAAACAAACAATAAAATACACCAGATAATAATGGTTCTACTTTTATTCTTTACCAGTGTGTACATTTTGGATTTTATTTACTAAACTATAAATATAGTTAGAAGCAGGCAGGAAGGGATGTAACATACATAAATTAGATAAAAAAATAATTGGAATTATTTTATTCTGAATTAAAGCAAATTAAGAAGTAAATACATTCTCTAATCAAAAACAATTAACAAAATAAGGCATAAGTAGCAGGACTGTACAAGAGTTCTAGTTGCTTCACATCATGGACATCACTTGACATTGTCATTATTTTACATTTTGATCATTAGGTTTTACTTGCATTTTCCTCTCAGAAAAAAAGAAGTCAGTTTGTTGAATGAACGAAACCAGAATAGAAGATTACTGAAGGATGAAAGGGGCCGCAAAGTCTTCTCAAAGGTAAGTGATGACATTTCAAATTTGAGACTGAGTTGTCTTCAGATTGCACTTAGAGCAGGGGCAATTCTTTCTGGTGTTTGTGCTGAAAATTTTCGTAATCCAGAAAGAGGTACAGAGTACTGGGGAATGTGTGATTGTTCCAAGTCTCACACATAGACTCCTAGGAACAGCCTGATTCCTGCCACCACCATGAAAACATAGAAAGCTGGTAAGAAGTAAAAGCAATGTCAGCAGCCAAAACAAGAACTGATGGTACCAGCATTTCCTTTTTGTTTCTCTCACCCCTGGTCTGCCTCTTTACCAAGTCATAGCTAAGCAGGACAGGCAGGTCCAAGAGAGGACCAGAACTTATTTAAGAATCATAGGTTGTAAAAAGATTATGATATTCAAATGTGACCAGAATTCTGAAGTCAAAAGAGCTTTTACAAAACAATAGCACAGAATCTTCTGTTGTCGGAGTAGTGATTCCTCTGGAAAGAATAGAGTCGGAGAAAGTTCCCTAACAAAATTAATACTCACTTTTTATGATCGATGGGTATGGATATTAAAACAGTGACTGAAATGTATGTACATATTTTATTACCATGCATATTTGGGGCAGAGCACATTAGGAGTGGATATCAGTTAATAAATTTTATTGAGACATAATTCATATGTAGCATCATATTAGTTTCAGGTGTACAACATGATGATTTGATATATGTATGTATTGCAAAATGTGGGTATCATTTTGTAGATGTTCTAATGATTGTCTGTTTACTTCCATTGTAAATGACTCTCAAAATTTGTAGAATTTGAGAAACTTGAAGAATTTCCTTGTTATGCAAATTTGAAATATCCCCTAAGTTCTTTTTTTTAAATATAATTTTGAGTGATTGTGGTTAACATAAAAAAGAAGCTACATCTTTATAAGCTTAACATAGGGAAACATTACTGCTCCTCATTTTGAAACAAATAAAATGTCATTCCCATGAGTTCAGGCTTTGAGGAATTTTTTTAAAGTGTTCTTGCTGTCTGCAATAAATTGAAACAAAATTTAAGCATTTCCAGGAGCCAAGACTAGTTCATCCTGCAGCTGATTGATAAAGAATACGCCAAGATACATCTAACCAGCTTACCTAAGAATTAATTATTCAAGGAAAATGAGTTTGTATTATAGGGCTAATAAATGAGCAAGAATTTTTTATTTTTTTTAAAGCAATCTACTGTAAATATAGACACAGTTATAACTATGGCTATGGCTACAAATATATTGCTGCTTCCTTAAAACAAAGAAACATCAATCCAAAAATCTATGTACTGAGTAAAAATGCATTATATTTATGAAAGTAGAAGGGTCTAGTAACAATATATACTTAATGTAAAGTAACTACTAAATGAGACTTGATTTTAGTTTAAAAAGCCTTTAAAAAACAAAAATTTAAATGTTATAAAAATTAATTTACAAACAAAAACTAGAATTTAGTTTTTATGACCCCATCAGTTGTGTCCTCTGATTACATTCTAAAATATTTTATTAGTTTCACATTTTCTAATGTTGCTCACTATACTAATAATGGCTCGTGGACCAGATGTCCCATTATGTCATGATTCACAAATGTAAGGTAATAGATAAATATTAAGGTCAACTAAAACTTAAATGGGTAACAATGGGGAGAGAAGAAGGCAGAGGTTAGAAGGGGAAAATGGGCCCTTGAGGAGGTCAGGTGCCTCTGCCCAGATCCAGGATTACCTCCTGGAGGGCAGAGAAAGGCCAAGTGGTCCTTCAAACACTCTTTAAAGTGCCACTTCCTAGGTTGACCCATCCATCCAAAGGGCAAGGCACTGCTGAACATTATCTGCTAAGATGCCCTCCTCAATGAGCTGTGTGTCAGGAAACATCATCAGGCAGTTTCTAAACTAGTCCTTAATCACCATTCCCTTGAACTCTGAGGCCCAAGCAATCTACATCATTGAACAATGTTAAGCATCACCATAAGATACTAAACAAACAAAACAATGTCTTTTAAGACATCACAACTCATCTTGGGTCAGTGAGTTAATGGCCTCTGGAATTGGGAATGCCTAGGTGAGAAGTGCTGGTGAATTCTCTTGGTTTTGACCCTGATGGCTGCCCAAAGGATGTTTTAGTATTTGGAAAATTTAGGATCCAGACATTCCAATTGAAGAGATGATTATCACTAGAAGTAAAAGTAAGGGATAGAGAAGAAACAGGATGAAATGCACACAGTGAGAGTCAAGCTATTAGCACTTAGCAAAGCAAGCAAGTCAAATTTTCTTCACTCTCTTGTAGAGTATGGAAAAATAACGAGCAGCTGTTCATGGTAAGAAGCAAGAGACTGTAGGAATAATGAAACATATACCTTCTTAGTGATTGGCTTAGCACCTCATAACAGGGCAATGATTGGTTACACTTAAACCATTTTCAATTATTTTAAATTAGCTACTATACCGGTGAATTTCTGGGACTAACTGATTCATAATAGGGAAGGAAAGGGTTAGAAGAAAATTGAAAGCCAGGTCTGGCCAATGTTCTTTCTGAGGTATAAAAGTAGGTGCTAGAAGGGTTTTGTTTTGTGTATAAATAAGAGGATCCAGACAAGAGGTTGGGAACAGCCAGGGATAGAGGTTTCAGGTGCAAGTGAATGAAGGGGAGCTTGTGAATACAGCTCAGGTGATGTCCATTGTAATACTGCTCAGAACCTCTTCTAGGGATTCAAGTAAATATTTTGTTATCAGGGCTGTATTAAGCTTCAAACATATTTGGAACCGTGTCATAACCACTCTCTAATAAGATTACCTTGGGTTAGTCTTCTAGCCTTTCTAAGCCTCCATTTCATTATCTGCATGGTAAAATAATAATAGGGTCAACTCCATGGGGCTTTTCCGAGGATTATGTGTGATAATACATTAAAAGTTTAGCATATGTGGTTCTTTGAATTATTCCCAATTCTTCGCCCTTTTCCCATATCCACATCTTTTCTCATGTAACTTGGCAACTCCTTCTACCAAAGGTAGGGTTTATTTCCCTTTACCCCTGATGTTGGCTTGATCATGTGATTTATCAGACCAATGGAATGTGTATAGAAGTTTCCAGCATATGCTTTCAAAGGAATCCCCTGTGGGAGCTTCCAGCCTGTGCCATAAGAAGAATATGTCCCCAGCAACTGCTTCCTCTTTGGCCTGGGTCTCAGAATGAACACACATGGAACACACCTGAGTCAAATCTGCATAACTGAGGGTGTGAATATATGCTCACTCTATACCACTGAGTTTTGGGCTATATTTGTTGACCAGCAATAGGTGACTGATACAACACAGTCCTGGGGAATGGCCTGGGAATCTGAAGTTCCCAGGTTATGCACAATAACAGAATTTGTGAGTCACTGCAATAACCTTACCATTCTAAAGTCAAGCCACTTTTAACTTGAAATTTAACTTTAAAAGGTACCAATTCACTGCTGGTTGACTTTGTAGGATAATTATCTTTTCTTTGAAAGAGTTTTTAAATTTACTCTTCTATGCTTTTACTCAAAGATTACTCTACCCGCTTTTTCCCCCACAGGCCTCTGGCTCTAAGCAGACTTCACTTCTTTCCCCTCACCTAGATTCCCCTGTATCCTTCAAAATATGAGTTCTTTACAAGCCTGACTTTACTGCTCCAGCCCACACTGATTGCCCCTTTCTCTGCACACCTGCTACTCTTGTCATCAACGCTGTATAATTAAGACTAACTCCATAATGATTTGTTGAGTTTCTTTCCTCCTCCAGGCTAAACTGACAACTCCTCCAGGCAAGGACTGTCTTTACTCCTTCTGTATCTCCCATGATGTCTAACATTAAGAAAGATATACAGCCAAGGCTTTTACATCATGTCAATGGATATTACTCTATTTACTTCCTGGATTTTTAAAAGCTACCTCTGATGAAACTGAATGTTTCATTTGCAAGAGAAATTAAGATTTATTCCTTGGGGCAAGAGACAGGAAATTCCATCTCAAAACAGCAGTGCAGCACCTTTCCCCTTCTTCTGTTAAGGTGTTCCAACATCTAGTTTTGTGTTCTTATTTGGGGGCATGGTCTGTGAGTTTCACAGAAATATGATAATTGTATCCAACTTGGAAAAAGGCTTCTGTTTCAAAAGTCTGGCGTCTCCCAAATAAATCTGTCCCACCCTCATTTTTTTCTTTCCTTTGAAAGATGCAGAGTTGTATGATCCTCACTGAGGTTTCAACCTGTACTTTCAGGGAGCAGTGATATTTCATGGCCTGGCCCACAGTTTAAAATGCATGTAAGTAATTAAGCTGTGGAGCTGCTTCTGATTCATAAACAACTTTTACCTCCTTCGCAGCTATCTTTCTTTGAATCAAATGGACAACTATTTATTAAAAATGGCATTCAGTCATCATCTAATTTCCTAACTTTGATTTTTGAGATTGCCTGGGAATAAATATTGACCCAGAGTGGAATATTCCTCCTGTGTAATATTGTAACTAACCTAGATGTTTCAGATCTATCATTTCTTAAGTCTAGATTGAATTTACATTAATAACTTCTTAAAAGAATATTGAGCTGTTAGACAATATCCTTTAAAGCTAAACATACAATGCAGCACTTTTTAAACTCCTGGATCTATCCAACACAAATGGCTGTACATCCACTAAAAGACTTGTATAAGAATTCTCACTGAAACTTCAAACGGTAAACAATCCAATGTCTATCAATAATACAATGATAAGTAAATTATAGCAGTCAAAATATTACACAACCATGAAAAAGAATGGCCCTATATATTATAAAAATTCATAAAGCTACAGGTTATCAATAGATGTAGTATGTCTATTTTATATATATATAACAATTTTCATAAAAGATAAAAAACCTCACCTGAATTTAGGGGAAAAATAAATATTTTAAATGCTGATATTCATAACTTTCTAAGTGTAGTTTGTCAAACCTTTAGGTTTCAGCATAGCAGGATATTAGCCAGATATAACTGCTCGATGAAGGGTTAACTGAACCTCATGATGCATGATGTCTAGTAAATGTTTTAGTTACTTACATACCTAGAGCAGGAGTATACAAAGATACATCTCAACAAGCTGTTTAGTATACTGACCCCCTAAATATCCATCAGTGATTATGTCCTATGCCAACCTATCTCCAGATTGACAAGATAGTGTTAATGCTGCAGCAAGGGAAACAGAAACAAAGGCAGGTGCTGATGCTGCCTTAACAATGAGGGCCTATTCTCTCCCATGCACCTGAGAACACCAGTGAACTTGGTCATTGTTCAGAAGCAGAAACCTCGGGGTTTCTCTCATCCTTAGCTCTTTGTCATTTGACCACATTATTGCCTTACGAGGTGATCCTGCCCTGTTTCTCTTGACAAGAGATTCCTCCAAACCCATAAACTGCGTCATCATGATTGACCAACCAGAGGTCATCGTTCCTCACCACCCACCCTTTTATTCCAAGCTGTTAGCTCTTATTGTTCATTTTTAAAAAAGAATGGAGGAGAAGGAAAGACAGCAATCCAAGTCCAGTAACAAGCAGCACAAAAGATTCATTTGTGAAGGGTAAAGATTAATAGGACAAATAGCTGCAGGGGTTTGGGGAAAGCCTGTCTAATTCAGAGAACCAACAGGAAAAGTTGAGTGCAGACAAATTGCTTGCTCCAAAGGGAATACTATGTGGGAGGGTATGGAAATAACTGTGTTCTGGGAGCCTGTTTTACTTTGTGGTTTTTCACCAACACGAGATGCAAGAACAGCCAGAGTGACAGAATAACACACCTAGATAAAACAGCTGAATTGTTTCCTCCAGATGCTGAAAGTTTAGCTTTTGGTTAACTATGTATGGTGAAGCCTCAAGTTACTAGACTTGATAGTTGTCTTTTTCAAATTGTTTTTCACGTTGTACCTTTCATTTAGATGAGAAAAAAATGAAGCCTTTTTGAGAGGTTACACAGACATTTTCCTCAACTATAACTTGGGTCCTAAAATTTTATGAGTTTTCCAACAGATGGCTTAGAGGCATCAAAAGATCCTCACTAAGGTTTTCTGGATTCGTGCTTTGGAGAAATGCTTAATAACTAGGGTTAAGATAAGAAAGGTTTACTAATTAATATTTAGTTAACTGTAATATCTTCTGGATAATAAAAAAGAGATGATTATTTTTACTCTTTTCTTGTTGTGTCTAAAATATTAAATGAGCAAAATTGGGGACAAAAGTAAACAACACATGAAATAAGGATATGTTCAAGTGGTCTTTTCAAGCTAGTTTAGGGAAGAAAAGCCTTCCAAAATTAAATCTTTTTATTTTATTCCTCCAGATAGTCTATTTCCATTAATCATCATGGATATCCTTCCTGGCATAATTAAAACAATATATTTTTTCTAATCAAGAGGAAAGTGTTTTATTGTTGCTGATCCCACTTAGAATTACTGTTTGGCCCTCTAGGAAAGTAATTTTAAAACTTTTGTAGAAGAATAACTGAAGGCCCCAATTAAACGTCTAAACTCCAACATTCTCCACCTAATAATCTGAATAAGCAGGCATAGCGCGGGCCTTGGAAACTTCATTTCTGTGAAACATTCCAGGTCATTCTGATGCAGGAAGCATGCAGACTGCACTCTGAGACTCCATAACTCAACCTCACATTCCAATGGTGCTGAACCTCCAAGTCTTAGTCCCAATGTCATTGATTTTAACAATTCCAAAGTCAAGATGGAAGTTTGAAAACTACAAGACACAAACTGTTTCCCATTGTTTCCAACACTAAGCTAAGGAATGCTCCAGGGCACATAGGCACATGCTCATCTTGTCACGAGGAGGTCACTCACATAAATCATCCACCATGCTGCCTGCTGACCAGAGTTAATGCCAACATTACCCCAGCTTCCCTCAATAACTATCTGACTGAGAACATGTGAGTAATTTAACTGCATAGGGATGGTGAAAGTGTTTGAGAATTATCAAAAAAAGCCAGGGACCTATTATTTTTCAGTGCACTTTGTCTCCAGGGTTGAAACATCCCACAGTAGCCACATGTTTAACAGAAAAAGCAAATGTGAGAAGAAACCATTATTTTATTCAGAACATTCTATCTTCCCATCAAAAATGAGTTTCCACAACTCACCTTAGCTTTGTACCAAAGAAAGTCCAATTCCACAGCAAGTACCCTTGAGACAAAAACTTGAAACTATGGTCCAGGGAAAATTCTCATTTCAGGAGAAGCCTTATCAGGGTATCAATTAAACGGAATGAAGTGGTTTTGTGGGGTTATTTTTCTTCAGCTCTCCTACTTGTCCTGTGCAAATAGTTCTAACCGCCTTCCCCAGCGAAAGGACTTCAGAAACAGGAGCTGTCTTCAGGGGAGGAAGAGTGAAGTGTTGATATGCGGACCCACAGGGCACAAAAGCCCATTGACAGATGGGAAGGAAAAAAGGAAAGTGCTGAGAGGATTACACACAAAAGGATTTTATAAGCAGTAAAGGTAATGAGTCCCTCTGTAAAGAGGTCCCTGCATATGAATAGGACACAAACAATGTGAGGAGTAAACAAAATGCCCAGAACACTTTTGGGCGAATAGGGGAGGTAATGGCCATGAAGAGCCAGGTGCAAGCACCGCCAGCACGTCTGTTGGGCCTCTGGAGGTCAGATTTGAAAGGCCTACGAGGGTTATGCAGATTTCAACATACACTCTTATCCTTGGGATCTGGAAGGCAATTATAAAGTCATCTTTCATGAGCGGGCTATCCCACAAACATTGCTCGGCTGCTATTATGCCTGACAGTTGGGCCAACTTCTGGTTCAAAAATAGCCCATTTGTCAGCTTCCTCTAGTCCCTGCTATTGTGAAAGAGGCAGAAATAGAAGGCATTGCTGGGATGCCAGCTGAATCACTTTGAAATTGTGGCATCGGTTTATCAGAGAAAAGAGGGGATTTGGGGCCCCAGTGGCCAGGAAAGGATAGTGGGTTGTGCTAAAGGAAATGCCTACTTTGGGAAGGCTGTCTGCGGAATTCCCTGAAATGAATTGCACATGCGAGCTACACAAATACTTCATAGCCCCATACTCTGTCTCATTTTGCCAGGCCTCAATCTCTCTTCTCTTATAATCAAATTTAAATAGAGTGACGAAAAACAAATAAACAAAATAGGAATTTGCACCAGAGCCCTCAGGAAAAGCACAATAGCCATTGACAAGTGCTCAAGGAGCTTTCACGTGGCCAGTCATGAGCACACTATGTGCCTTTACTAACGACTTACTCAACAGGCTCTGAATCACTCCCCATAAAGAAGACTCAGGCATACCTTTTTTTCCTTTAGACCAGGAGAGCCCAACCTGAAAATGCACAGCTAACCAAACACGAACAGCAACAACGGCAAGGAGCTTCAAATCCTTAAAAGAATGCTTCATAATGTCTGTGTTTCCTAATATAGATAATGAGGAGTCTTCCAGTCAAGCCTTTGTGTCTGGAACATGCTCACTGTAGACACCTGAATACTTACCAAGTCACAATAAAGGCAGCAGGATGGTGAATCGATGAAGTATCCATGACGAGAAAACAATGCAGTGGCAAAAGCCATCACGCAAAATCATGTCAGTGTAATCATCATAGAGGCCCAGGAAAAATGCACCTTATTGATTGGTTGAGAATTTATATGCAGTTGACCCTTGAATAATGTGGAGGTTAGGGGCATCACTCTCTGCACAGTTAAAAATCACTATATAACTTTTGACTCCCCCAAAAAGTTAACTACAGTCATCCCTCAGTATTTGGAGGGAGCCGGTTGCAGGACACCCCACAGATAACAAAATCCATGGATGCTCAAGTCCTTTATATAAAATGGCATAGATCAATGCACGTTGTCGGCCCTCCACATCCATGTATTCCCAACTGTGGATCAAAAATACTGTTTTTGATGTGCTGTTAGTTGAAACCATGGATGCGAAACCTGGGGATATGGAGAGAAAACTGTATATTTATTAAAAATATCTGCATATAAGTGGACCTGCACAGTTCAAACCCATGTTGTTCAAGGGTCAGCTATGCATATTCTCTCTCTATATATGTTCTATCTCATTCAGAGAATAGTACCAGCTTCTTCTGACATAATTAAGTGTGGAAATGGATCTCTCCAATCTTAAATATCTGTTTGATTATATATGTATGTGTATATATATATTTATAAGGTGTAAAGGTTTATGAGCACATAAAATATATTTTAATTATATGCAATATTACATGCATATGTCTGTATTAGTTTGAACCATATGAAGCTGTCCATTTTGTAGATTAAAAATGTTTTCATTCAACATCAACTTCAAATAATTCAATCCAATACACATGCATGGTGGTCATGAAGCCATTGCTATTTCATCTCCAAGCCTGCCTTCTAAACACTGATTTGGATGCAAGGGCTTGGACTCTGCAGAACATAGTTCTGTGTTGCTGTCTCCTCTCTGCTCGACTGTACAGTAAGGGATGCTAGTGGGAGACTGAAAGTTATGCCTCCTCTGATGGGTTTGTTGTTCCAATGAGCACCCCCCATCCCAGCCTTGCTTCTTCATCTGGCACTGGCTTTTGAGTCCAGCCTCCAATCCTGTAATTTTATGTACTTATTTTTGCACCACACGCCAAGGAATAGCCTCATTGCATCCCCTCAGATCCAGCTATGCAGGGTCCCTCCTCCAAGCTTCTGATAACCCCAGCTCCTTCTTAGCCTAAGAATTAATAGCTGCTTGTAACACCTGTTATCTCTTGAGCAAATTTTAGTCTTCCAATATCTGTCCAACAAATTCCATATATTAAATTTTCTCTATTAAAACAACAGGAATGGTTCCTGCTTTCCTGACTGGACCTTGACAGATACAGTATGTATATGTATTTTAAATGTCTACTTTATGTACATATTTTCATGTTATATAAATGGAGAGAAACCTAAAGACATAGAGAAATAGAAAAGCCTAAAATAACAATGATGCCATTCACATTTTAATATATTCAGACTATACTGGCTATTGGAATTATGTATTTTTTCAAAACTAACCTTCCTCCAAGCCCACAGAAAATGCATCCAAGTGGCAAGAAAACCATGTGTAGCCTTTATACTAAGACAGTTTAAAAATCATTAGGTTGTCAACCTGTCAAGCCAGAAAGACTTTGATAACAAATAGTAAAAAAGGAGGAGTCCGTTTTTTGTCTATGGGTCATCTGAAAAAGTGTTTTTGGTAGCTAATTCATTTTGATATTCTACTCACGTTTTTAAAAGTCTGTCCAGTTTTGACTCAAACAGGTTTCTAAGATGCTCACTCTGATTAAGGAGGCTGTTTCCTTCAACACTATGCTCTGCTGGGTTGTCTACACTTCCTTTGATCATGGGGAAGAGAGACTAACTTTAACATGATTGTCCACATCAGCTCTCACTCCTCATGACTGTTACCAAGGGCCTCAAATTTCAGTGCAGGAAGGCCCCTGGCGTGATCAACCTTGTTATTCCGAATATTAACACAGACCACACAGTAAGAAATAAGATTTTTAAAAAGGCCCAAGAAAAGTACATGGTTCCCATCTAGCCACTACTGACCTCAGATCCATTTCAGAAAAGTATTTCGTATTACACATATCACATTGGGTAGGGGGAAATTTTCTAATCAAGATTTTTTTTTGTCATTTCTCTGTAAGTTCACTTGCTTATAGCAAACATGATGTTTCATATCATATAGGAGTATCCATTGACATGTACAACTGGTCCTCCTTCAGTACCTAAGACTTATGCATACTGACAAGTATGCAAGCAGAGACATTCACACCATACATGCCATAGCCTCCCAAACATGCTAACTAATTTTGAAGTATTAAATAAGCTCAAGCATTTTTAAAATTAACATATAAAAATTTCCCATGCCAAAATCATCAACTAATGTTGGGAGTCATCAGCAGTGCACAAATATATGAACAAGTTGGTTATCCCACCATCCTCATCTCTGCAGTGAGCAAAGTAGCCAAGCAGTCTGCCCAGCATATCAGAGGCACATCTAAAATTAGATTCTACACTCTGAGGACTTCTCAATGGCATCCTTAGCAGATGTCTTCTGCCCAACCTAGAAGGTACCTGAAGCTTCCACAGTTCTCATACATATAATAGCACATGCATCTCTCTGCCTAAGGGTGAAATAAGGAATGAGACTTAGGAGCTAAGTAACCGAATTTCTTTGCCCGTTGGTTGAGCAATTCAGAAGGTCCCAGGCAGGAGCACACCCAATTGCCCAGCTTAATAATGCACTCATGAACACATCCTTCATTGCCTTTCCTGTTCTCCTCTCCCACTCCCATACATCTTTCCTGGAATCACCTCCCAAATAATTATTTGGACCCAAATTCTTGTCTTAGAGTCTATTTTGAGAAATGCAAACTGAGATAGGCACTTAACACATGAGCGCTGTCCTTGGCTGAAACACTGCAGCATCACGTGTTAACTGCTGATTCTCCTCAGGCTAGGACACAGCAAAATCCTGACTGTCTCCTCCTCTTCCTTGAAAGGATGGTTTCTTGACTCCCTCAAAAGCACCTCATCTTTTGGGTGAAAAGGATGAAGTTACTAGTATGTTCCTCTTCTGTAAGTCCTGGGAGTGTAACGTACAACATGGTGACTATAGTTAACAATACTCCATTGCATATTTGAAAGTTGCTAAGTATATCTTAAAAGTTCTAATCACACAAAAAAATTGTAACTATCTGAGGTGATGGTTGTTAACAAATCTTATTGTGGTAACCATTTTGAAGCATATACATATATCAAATTATTGTGTTGTATAGTTTAAATTTATTTAAGTTTATAAGTAAATATTTCAATACAACTGGAAGAAATAAAAATTTAAAAAATATATAGCTGTCACAAAAAAAGAAAAAAGAAATAGGTGATGGGTAACCAGTACAAGAACATTTGCTTCCTTGCTGTACTGAGAATCATATATAAGAACTGCAGCTTCAGCCCAAGAAAAATACCCACATGACACCAACTTGTTACCAACTTTCTCATAAAATGACAGAAGCACCCCCAAAAATATATTTAGTGTATATATACCATTTAAGTAACTGTAAACATTAAGCAGATTTTGGCTTACCTTCACTTCCAAATTGTGGAATAAAATAATACAGTTAACATTCAGATAATGTAGATATGTTTACCATATTTTATGATAAGGTTCATTAAACAACTACATATGGAGTGATAGGAGGTACTCATAATCTCAGTCCAAAATAGGTCAATGGCCTCTATCTCATGGCTGGTATTTAGATGCATTTCCTAAAGAGCTACTGACTTAAAGTGTCATTTTTTTGTCACCTCCAAATATATCAAAGAGTGTCAGGTCCTCCTGTTTCCTTGGCAGGTGACAGTTAACATCTGCTTCTCATAGGACCAATTTTAAACTCTATCTTCTGGGATCACTCTTATCTGTGTGGCCAAACTGGTGCTGTGCTCTTAAGAAGGTGAATTTGACAATGTGATAAACGAAGCCAGTTCAATGGGATATACAGTACTTTGGGAAGAAGGTTCTCAAACCTCAGCACACAAGAGAAAATCCCAGTTGTCCAAATTTCACTCAAGGCTCAACACCGGAAAATTTCTGGGTGTCAGGCTGACCTTGTTATTATGAGATTTTGAAATTTTTCCATGGCAAATTCTCCTTGCATCACAACTTCCTTATAATGCAGAAAACTATGAATAAGAGACCATTTAACTACATTGCAATCTTGAGTTCCATAAAACCACTCACATGCTTTTAGATAAATCTTTGTCTCTGTCCCTTAGATTCTTTATCTGTAAAATGGATATAATACCACCAACTTACCTAGCTCACAGGAAAGCAGGAAAAATCTTACATGACTTTATTTTTAAATCAGAAAAAAATGAAAAAGGAATCACTGCTTGGGGCATAAGGATCCTGCGGTGCAGAAACACCAACAGCTTAAATAAAACATTCTTAGAGGCCCTCTCCTGAAGAGCGAACATTTAAGGAAAAAAAAAAAAAACGAGAGGAAGGAAGAAGAGAAGAAGGCAGGGAGAAACACAAGATAGACTAGGGATGATAACACGAGCATATTTTGTTTATAAGAAAAACAGAAAAGATAGACTAGAATGTATTAAAAAAAATTTCTGTAATTACTAATTAAAATTTTAGATTAGTCAGTGAAATTGAAATAGAATAATGGGCATAATTTAGAAACATGAAAAATCTGCAATCAATTTCACGTCACACTATACAACTGGTACTGTGTGACATTTGCTGGCATTTCTATTATATTTGGAGGGGTGGGAGAATACTGGGAATATTCATGAGACGATATCAACAGAATCAGAAACCTAACTTGAGTACACTTATTTAATTCTAATTGTGTCTTTATATTGATTTCTAATATTAATCAATTTCAAAGGTGACCACTAGGCACTTTGTTTAGTGTAAATGATGATGATTCTGCAAGTTTCTCACCTGTATCATGGAATGCCCCTCAAAGTTGGAGCCTTCCACTGGTGCCTGGAGCCAAATCCTGGCCATGGATTTTTTAGTAAGAGGCTTGCAGTAAGTTTGTTAGTACGTTCCTTGGTTTTACTTATTGTGCCAGCATGTGCCACTGTTTTAATTCCAACGGTGCTGGGATCAGCACCCCTACCTCAGCTGTCTGTCCAATAACTTTTTAGAACTAGAATTCCAAGCTTAAAACTCAGTTTTCACAGTGTGTTCCTCATCACCTAACACCTGGTCTTTCTGATGAGGACAGGTTCTCCGCTAGCCTTTGCTGCTGGCTGCAAAATGAGCTTTGGTGTGTTGCTCTCAACAATGACCCAAGCCTCCTTCTGCCGTGGGATCCACCTGCTGCCCACCCAACAAGCCACCTGCATGCCAACTGCTGCTTTCATTTCCTCTGTCACCTTCCTCATCACTGCACATCTATCGGAAGTGCAAGGGGAGACACAGAAAAAACTGGAATTATTTATAAAAGATTGTGTATTTTATTCTTACATGTTTAAACTTCAGTCACCTTCAAAGTACTCTCCATTTGATGCAACACACCTATCAAGAGATTTTTGTCCAACTGCTCAAAACAGTTTTTGAACTTGTCGATTTTGATGCCTTTTAGTGCTTCTGCTGTTTTTTGTTTCACCTCTTCCATGACAGCAAAACATTTCCCTTTGGGGACTTTTTTCATGCAGAGAAACAACAAAAAAAAAAGTCACTCAGAGCAAGATCAGGTGAATAGGGAGGGTGGGGCACATGGATCATGTCATTTTGGGTCAAAAACCACTGACCACTCAGTGCAGAGTGGGCAGGTGCACTCGTAAACCACCCATCATGAAATGGGCAAATGCGTTGAAAGAGTCTTTAAAAGAAATTCACTGAAGCAACCTCCCACAACAATGCCAACTGGTACACTGATACAGGTGGGTTGCTAGAACACTCATGTAGCAGAGGAAGCATGTACTTAAAGGGGTCCACCCTCCAGAAGATAATTCTGGGTTTTTTGGGGTCCCCTCTCATACTGTGCCCCAGTCATACCAGAAGAGGCCCATCAGTGCTGACTCAGACAACATATTGGGCATGAAAATAACCAGATTCCTATGAGGAACACCTGTAACCACCTTGTAGAGCCACTGGCCTAGAAAGCCAAACCTTCAATCTTGTGCTCCAGTGTCTTCAAACATCCAGTGATAGAGAATTTAGTCCAGAGCACAGGATCCTGGTTCTTGGGTAGGATTTGTGTAAATTGTTAAGTGTAACCAGGGACATGAATTCTCATGTGAATGTCATATTCTCTTACTAAAAAAAAAAAAAAAGCTTAGCAACAGCCAAAAAATAAATAAAACGTATCTCTTCCCTCCAAGGCTTTCTGACCCAAACCTTAATGACATTCCTTGAGTAAGTCCTTGAGCAAAGCCCGCTTACACGGTCAGGCCTTACCCCAGCATTTCAATATCCATAACTCCAGAGGCACCAGCTTATACTAAAATGCTTTCCCTTTAAAGTCTATCTGGATACTTAGATTTTGTGTCATCCCTAGATCACCCAACCAGCCTTCCTATGTGTTGATCCTATGGTTCCCCTAAAATAATTCAATGTGCTATTAATAAATAGTTAAAAAACAAAAACTTTTTTATGGCCAAACATCTTGATAAAACACTAGTTAAACACATCTAAGCCAATTTTCTTATTGTAAACTTTCAACACACTTGCAGATGATAAGTCTCCATGAGCGAACAAAATGGAGAGGGGGAGTTCAAGAGATTAGTCCCCTACGCAACATACTTTATGGGACTCCTTCTGAGCCAACAGTTTGTCTGTTCATCTTTTGACCACTCCATTAGCACTGTTGTAGTCTAATGGAAACTGTAGCTGAAACGGAATGACATGGAGTGAAGTGGAATCAAATTGGATGAAGTAGAGTGAAATGCCTAAGGACTTGCCAGAAGAATGCAACAGAAACCCAGCTGTGATCAAGTTTCAGCTTCTAGGACAAATTGTGCACAAAGTTTTGTCTGCTCCCTGCCCTCACTATAAAAGAAGTGTATATTTTTACCTGCCTGAGCAGATAAACATTTGATAAACATATGCACTAATACAGCAAGACACCCAGCAAATGCAATAATACGTGCTAGATATCCAACAGGCAGATACTGCTAGAATCAAGAAAGCCTTCAGAGCTCTGCTTCCATAAAAACATGGAAACTAGCCTTGCTTCGTCCCCAGTTTCTTCGGGTTTTCTTCAGCCTTCCCTGAGTGCTGAAACCCTGTACCAATCCTTTCTGAAGCTTGACCATATCCTCTATACCAGCAAATACTGTCTCTTCAGAGCACTTGCTGCTGCCTGTATTGGTTCTCTCCATTCTTGGATTCCTACTCTTTTGTTCTCACTGGGGCTACTCTAAGAGGCCCTTAGTGAAGCCCACATTCTAGAAACTTTTCCTTCACCAGTTGTATCTAATTTCAGATAATCCTCTGACTTATCCAAGGCTAGATCCAGTTGTCCCTTCCAGACCAGGCCCAGAGCCAACCATTTCTACTCCATCAAAGGAACTTTCACTTGTTTATTCTAGGAGGCAGAAGGCCAGGGAAAAGGGAAATCATCCTAATCCAAGAAAGTTTTTCTCTCATATTCTCCCTAAACCCCCATTCCCCCTGACTCTGCCACATCTCAGGACAGTAGGTCTGAGCCAATTATTTCCAAAGTCCTGAAAATAGACACACTCACTAGAATCCAGGAGCAAGGCTGTTATGCAAGAATCTGTGACTGGATCTAGCTGTATTCTCTGAGTTCAAGAGGTCTTTTTAAACAGTTCCTTCTTGCCTTAAAAGACAGTACCTGCTGTATGCCTGGTTACTCAGAAGACAGCTGAAATGACAATGCCCTGGGACCTAAAGAATGGAAGAACTGTTACATTGAGATCCTCGGGTCCCTAACTGCAGTCAGTTCTGGTCACTGCAATTCCTTTCTGATCAACCCCCTTCCACTGATTCCATGATTCTTATAAATACCACTTTTGCTAGTCCCATATCTGAGTTCCAGAATTGATTGCTGTCTCCTGTCTTTGACCATCCCTCAGTGTTTCTAGGAACCATAATTCTACCCACATACTCCATCCAGTCCCCATGGAAAGTAGACCTACACCATTTCGTTTTTCTGGGCTCCAACTTCTGAGGCCTCAGGCTTTGCCTTCTGCCAAATGCCCCTCATGCTCACTGATCGTCAATTTTCTTAGACCCACTAGTACTTCCAGGTGCTGGTGGAAACTCCCCAATCTCCTGAGGCTGCTGTTCATCCTGGACCCAAGCTTTCACCTATTGTACTTAAGATTAAGCCCTGCTTTTCCCACATCTGACTCCATTCTGTGCATATGTGCAGCAAAGCAAGTAGATTATGAAGGGGGAGACAAGCCCAGAATCTAGAAAAATCCAGCTTTTATTCTACATGTGCACAATTTTTAAAGTGATCAGTTCTTCAAATCAGAGACATACCCACCAACTAGCCAACAGAGCCCAGTCTCAGAGAATTTGGTTTCACAAGAAAGGCTTTTCAAGGGAATGATTTATGTTCACATGGCACGAGCACTCTCTGTTGAGATCCGAATTTCCAAGGTGAAATGTGTCTCTTGGCTGATGTCTCTAATTGTGCTCCTATCTTGGAAGCTGTTGGGCTGCTTGGGCCAGCAGAGAATTCCTGATGTGTGATGCTTCCATGGGAAGTACGATTTCAATAGCAGAAGGCTAACACATCTGATGGGCAGGCTGCCCACTGGGCCATCTTGTCTGCCAACACCCCCACATTTATTAAGGTTCTTTTGTGAGATAAAGAGGATGGACACCTGGATCCTTCCAAAAACAAAACAAAATTAAAGCTGCAATTACCTGTCTTCCCTGTGCAAGGCAATCTACCCTGCTGTCCTTTTGCTTTTACTGGTGACAAGCAAATGTCACCCAGAACAATTTGGAAACCTGAGCAAAGAGAATTCAGATAAGAGTCAAAAGAAGAACTTAATCCAAAAGTACAACCTACCTGCCAGACAGTGAATATAAGAGCTAATAGACAGGGAACTAGAAACAAGTAAAGAGATTCACTATAATTACCCTGGCAGGCCCCAGCCCTTCAGCACTTCTTTCTCCTCCTAGCTGAGGCTGACGGGTTCCGAAGCTGCAGGCTGGTCCCCCTCCAGATCCTGGGGCCTTCAATGGGAATTTGTGGTACTCTGTAAAAATTCTTGAAATTAAATTTCATATAAAATTTACTGTTTCAAGGTTAATAATTGATCTTCTGTTCTGTCCCTATAATCAAGACCTAACCTTGGGTCTGTGTCTTGAGGCCCATGCTTGATTTTCCTGTTTTGTTCATGACATATAGAAGCCAAGCTCATTTTTATGGGTAGATCTCTTAAAGAATTACTTTTACAGCTCCTTAATGTGAGCATATACTTTGCCTGCTTGGAGCCCCATATGACAACCTTATCCTTGTCACAATCATCTCTGTGCCCTTCTCACCTGATGAGATACACCTGTATTTCTTGAGCCTTCAACTGAGTTTAACCATAATAAAATCAGCAATTGCCTGTTTTCAGGACATTCTGCTACACCATTCTGAAGATAGTCTGTCATCTGAGTCTGCTCCCAAAGTTCTCCCCAATTTCTGGTTCAATCTTTTCCCACATTGCTCCTTTTATTTTCAACAAAACATAGTTTTATCTCCCTGAGAGGGCTGTAGTACTCCATTCTACATTGCATCCTAGTGAATTGGTTACAAGGCTATTCTCTTTTTTTAACATCTTTGAAGAAGGCAGACAAATGTTATTTTTAATTACAGTTCCTACAGTGTTTTACAATTTTTTGTAGTAGATTCTTAATAAGAGTTTGTTGAATGAATGAACGAATGAATGAATCAGCATGAATCAGAACCTCTCATCTCTAGGTATCTAATTGTGACTTTGATATGATCAAGAGAAATATAAAATATGGAATAGATGCAGTAGTATAAATATATGTCCAAAAGAGTAAGAAGGTCATCAACATTGGCTCAAGTAAACTAAAAAATTCAGGTCATCCATAATGGCCTAGAACCTTCACCAATTTCTAAAGGATCATAATAAATTCAAACATCCTCCATAAAGAGAACTATGAGTGTGCTAACCTACAGAGAAAGAGATTTAAGTTCCAGAAGAATAAAATTGAGAGTGGGACTATTCTGATACTGATTTCACCATAACACCTGGCCATATCTTATATATGAGATCAGTCATCTATACTAGGAAAATCAAAAATGGCTAACAATGTCAGATAATGTTCTAAGTTATTTACATGGGATAACTCATTTTACTCTTGCAAACTCTGTGTAAGGTTTGTTATTCTAAACTAAATTTACAGCCTAGGAAGTTAATACACAGCAACAGTCAACAATAAAAAGTGGGGTAAGAATTACAGTTAAAGAATAGAATATTAATGTTATTAATCTTGACCTTAAAAATTATATACTTTATAAGAACCTGGAGGATAAAGTAGAGTGTAACTGGAGGAAATGTGATAATTTTTAAAAATATTCCAGGGTAGGTATTGATAGAGTCTCAAAATGCTAGTTTAAAATTTTTTTAAAAGTCTAACCCCCTAATGTTTTCCATATTTGTTCTTTCTAACTGAGAGGATTATTTTAGGAACCAATATTTGTTATTAAAAATATTTTTCTAAGGTTAAGCAACTCAGTTTTACCTTAATTACTATATCTTATGAAATATTCAAGTCAGCACTTTTAGTTTGAATAACATGTATTAATTCCTCTCCCTCCTGAAGTCAAGTACAATCAGTATTTTCTTATTCATACTATTGTGTTTATCTACATTAGGTGATGTGGGAAATTCAAAAGAAACATAAAACAGATGCACTCTACAGAGAAAGCCTATGTCTTGAGAAAAAGTTATACCTCAACTTTTATTGTCTAAAGAAAGCAGCTGGAGAGTACAAACAGCAGCTTTCAGAGTTCTGTTCGGATTTATCGGTTTCCTTTCCTCCTTTGTCTGTGAAGGGTGTTTTGTATAGGTACAAGTTCTCATAACCCTCACAGGGAAGTTCGGGCTAAGCATTAAAGATCTGACTTTATGATTAGAATACCATACCTCTTTTGCTGCATTTGAACTAAACTGAAGTTTTTTTCACATTAATAATTACCATATTTTCACATCCATTCAAACCCAACCATATTCTTAGAACAAAAAGTAAATGACTCTTGCTGTGGCGGGGAGAAACTAATTACACATCAGAGAGAATCAGCCTGCTGCGTGTGACTGACGGCAGGAACTTGCCCTTGTAGTTGAAGTAAAACCCAGTTTCATGCTACTCCCTTCTTTCCCTGTTCACAAAGCACCGTGTAAGGTTTCCCCATCTTGAACACACTGGTTTCATTTGAGAAGACAGAGTTTAGCAGGTAACCCACTGCTACAAAAAAGCTCAGTACCATTTCTGAGACTAGGGCGGGAAGCAGGATTAAGATTGAGGTTTGTATGTGACTTAATGAAAAGTAATGAATTACACAGGAGCAACAGGAGAGAGAGAAAGAGAGAGAGGGAGGGAGGGACAATGGAGGGAGAGGGAGAGGGATTTCATATGTAAGTTTAAGCCTCAGGCCTGGCATCACTGCATGATAAAAAAATGAAACAAGGCTTCTTCCATATGGTATGAGATGAGGAGTTATCACCCAGCCAACAGGTCCACATGGGAAGGGAGTGGAGCACATTTACAGTGGAGTCCATGGGGCATACACTCACTGACTTTCTAACAAGACTTAACAACAACCACAAATTATTGATAATGTAAAAAAAGAAAGACAAATCATTAACAGACCCAATGGTCTGTTCCTTCATAATCATTTGTCCTTCACAGGACTTGGATTATCATTTTCAACAAAAATGTTACATTTATACATAAAGTAACAAATAGAAAATACAGGTTTTACAAAAATCATTTTAAGATTTATGGTTTATTTTAGGAGTTTACATCATAATAATTTAGAATCTCGAATAAGAAATCATTCTTTGTCTTATATTCTCTTATTCATTCATTCAGGGAATTCCATTTGGATTTATAAAAATAAATCAAAAGAAATTTGTTAGATGAATAAAATTCAAAATATTAAGTATGATAAGAACAATTAGGAGACTTACTGCATTAAATAAGAAACAGGGTATTAGCAATGAGTATGAAAAAAAGACTGCGAGAAAACAAGGGCTAAAATAATAGGAAATTATGTGTGTCTGGAGAAGGGTTAAATAAAACATTAGCATTTATGGTGTGGATATGCTCATTTGCTTTTATGTCTCCTATAAAAGGACCTAACCAAATCCACAAGGTTCTTTGGATACTTCATTTACCAGCTAAAACAGCACTGGGTCATAGCAAAAATGTCTCCAGTGCAGTGGAACTCAAACATTTTTCATCAGGACATATACAAGAAACATGCAAGACAGCATTTTCCAGGCTGTGACACAGATAAGATGAGCTGAGAGAGGAATAAAAGTTGCAGTAAATAGCTGGCCTCCAGTCTCTTTATTTTCATTACCCTATGTCACTAAAGCTAGTGGGATATTACAGCCCAGTGAGTTTGTCTTCATGAATCAGACCCAGGGAGACAGGGAGAGGGGCATGCTGGGATAGGACCATTATTATCATGCTCAAAAACACCCTGACTTCCAAACCAAAGCTGCTGGACACTGTCAACCATCCAAGTACTACAATAAGATGGATGCATTGGACATTTAGATGTCAGAGAAGGAAAATGTCAAATCATAATATCAAAGAACAGTGAAGTGCTCTATCAGTTTCAGAGTAAGGTAAAGTATTAGGTTCATGGTCAAGAACAGTCATGGAGACAGATAGTCATCTGACAAGGCAAAATCAATGCTGATCTGTAAGTCAATCAAACTTGAAAATCTGGTTGGTATTTAAGAATTCTTTCCTTTGGAAACAAAGCTTCTTAGTCCTTGGTCTATTTGGCCATGGGAGGTCACATGGTACAGTGCATGAAACTAGGGCTGAGAGTTACACCTGAGCTCTGTTCTTGATTCTCCTGTCAATCTGTTCTGTCATAAACAAGGTTTGAGTCTCAATTTACCAACCTGTTCAATGAAAGCCTTGAGCTAGAACAGACATCCCCAAACTACTGTGCAAGTCACTGCAGAGGCTCATATGAAGTCCATCTAGGGCTGGACTGAATACAAGGAAGAGGGTACGCTGCAAGGGAGAAGCTGAAGAGGAAGGGGAGTAGGACATGCAAGACTGTTATGGAAGTTTTCCCATCCCTGCTTTAATCATCTCACTTTAAAAATATTAACCTTTCTTGTAAAATTTCTTCTGGAAACCATGTTCTGATTCTAAAAATGTGTAAAATCCATTTAGATTAATAATCATTCAGATCTCGCAATCCAATATTAACCACTTAGAATATCTCATTTTATTATCTTTTATTTTATTTTTGATATTAAAAAACTACTTCAGATAATTTTTAAAGGATTGAAAGTTCAATCCCCATAGTCATAGCAATTTTAATGCGCCCATAGTCTGACTGGACCATTGAGTGTATGTATTAGGTACATAGAGGATACTGACTGATTAAATGATATGGTATATGTGAAAGTTATGGTAGATTGATTCTGCACCACAAAATTTTGGGAAATGCCAAACATGGAGTTTCAGATAGGGGAGTGATGCTCCCTGTAAGGCATGATGATTATCTTTGCATCACAATTCTTCAGTTCTCATCCTTTCTAAATCTGATCCCCTTCCCAGCCCCTCCAAAACTGGATTCAGTCTTGGTATTATTCAGCAGAGTAGTTCATCCATCTAAGTTATGCTCCACTAAATGGCATTTCCCTATGAAGAATGACACTGAGCATTTTTTCATATACCTGCTGGCCATTTGTATGTCTTCTTGTGAGAAATATCTGTTCAGGTCCTTTGCTTATTTTTAATTGAATTATTTATTTTCTTGCTATAGAGTTGAGTTCCTTATACATTTTGCATATTATCAGACATATGGTTTACAGATATTTTCTGCAGGGTGTGTCTTCACTCTGCTGACTCCTTTGCTAAGTAGAAGTTTTTTTTTTTAGTTTGATGCAATCCCATTTGCCTATTTTTCTTTTTGTTGCCTGTGTCTTTGAGATCATATCCAGTAAATAATTGCCCAGGACAATGTCAGGAAGATTTTTTCCTTATGTTTTCTTCTAGTGATTTTACACTTTCTGGTTTTAAGTCTTCAATCCATGTTAAGTTGAATTTTGTATATTGTATGAGATAACAGTCCAATTTTATTCTTCTGTTTGTGGATAGGTAGTTTTCCCAACAACATTTCTTGAAGAGACTATCTTTTCCCATTTTGAGTTCTGGGAAACTGAAGATCAATTGAATGTAAATGTGTGGATTTATTTCTAGACTCCCCATTTAGTTCCATTGGTCTATTATTGTCTGTTTTTATGCCAATACCATACTGTTTTGATTACTGTAGCTTTGAAGTATATTTCTAAATCAGGTAGTGTTATACCTCTAGTTTTGTTCTTCTTGCTCAAGATTGCTTTTGATATTTCATTCCATATAAATTTTAGGATTTTTTTTCTCTTTTTGTGAAAAATACTATTGGAGTTTTAATAAGGATTACACTGAATCTGTACACAGCATTAGGTAGTATGGATATTTTTAACAATATTAGGTCTTCCAATCTATGATCACAGAATGTCCTTCCATTTCTTTGTGGCTTCTTCCATTTCTTTCATCATTGTTTTATAGTTTTCAGTGTAAAGATCTTTTATCTCCTTAGTTAAATCTATTTCTAAGTATTTTCATACCATTATAAATAGAATCATTTTCTTAATTTATTTTCTGGGTAGCCTATTGTTAGTATACTAAACACAAGTGATTTTTCTATGTTGATTTGGTACCCTGCAACTTTACTTAATCTGTTTATTAGATTGTTTCACTGGTGAATTCCACTAAACATTTAAAGAATTTATACCAATCCTTCACAGACTCTTCCAAAAAACTGATGAAGAGGGAACACTTCTAACCTAATTTTGTTAGGCTGGCATTACCTCCTACCAAAGCCAGACAAAGATATTACAAATAAATAAAACTATAGGACAATATCTTATCTCTGATGAACATGGATGAAAAGACCTCCATATATGCAATGGAATATTACGCAGCCATTAAAAAAAAGAATGAAATCTTATGATTTGTGACAGCGTGGATGGACCTACAGAGTATTATGCTCAGTGAAATACGTCAGTCAGAGCAACACAAGTAGCATATGATTTCACTTATATATAGAATCTAAAGAACAATATAAGTGAACAAACAAAACGGAAACAGACTCATTAACAACAGTGAACAGACTGATGGCTGCCAGAGGGGAGGCAGAGTGGTGGCCTGGGTGAGAAAGGTGAAGGGACTGAGAAATGAAGACTAGCAGTGACGAAAGAGTCATGCAGATGTAAAGTACAGCATAGGAAATACAGTCAATTATATTGTAATGACTACGCATGGTGCCAGCTGGGTACTGGAAATATCAGGGGGAACACTTTGTAAAGTATGATTGTCCAACCACTATGCTGTACACCTGAAACTAATACAAATAATATTGAATGTAAACTGTAATTGAAAAAAAAACATAAAATTTACCAAAAGGCAGGAGGGGTGGGAATCCTCAGAATACTGGCAAGCTGAATTCAACACATTAAAAGGATCACACAATATAATTCAGTTGGATTTATTCCCTGAGATGCAAGGATAATTTCAACAGATGCGAATCAATAATTATGATACACCACATTAACAAAATTAAAAATAAAACTCATATGAGCATATCAAGAGATGCACAAAAAGAATTTGACAAAATTCATCATCATTTCATGATTTAAAACCTCAACAAATTAGGCATAGGAGAACTACACCACAACATAATAAATGCCATATACTCCTATGACAAGCCCACAGCTAACATCAAACTCAATGGTAAAAAGTTGAAAGATTTTCCCCTAAAATCAGAAACAAGGCAAATGTGCCGACTCTTTCAACTTCTGTTCCACATAGTAATAGAAGTCCCAGCCAGAGCAATTAGATACAAAGAAAAAGTAAAAGGCATCCACATCAGAAAGGAAGAAGTAAAATTATTTTTGTTTGCAGAGGAAATGATCTTATGCACTCATATGAAGAAAACTCTAACCATGCCACCAAAAATCTGTTAGAACTAATAAACAAAGTCAGTAAAGTTACAAAACCTTAGTGACTTACACATTTTTAAATGTCCAGCAGGAACTAAAGTTGACAGAACTGATAACTTTCTCTCTAGAGAGAGCCAAAGGAGAGAATTCAAAATAGTATGTCCTGTTTGGGGGGGAGTGAAATGGATGTAGGCTGCAGACTATAGGGAGACTAGAGAGTACGAAGGAGTAGCAGTGTACTACAGTAATTAAGCATTGAGGTTCTACAATCAGGAAAAACTGAATTCAAATCTTGCTTTCACTACTTAATAGCTGTCTTTGGGCAAGTTACTTAACCTCTCTGAGAGAGCACTTGCCCAACACCAGGTATCTGGTAAGCTCTCAAAAAATGTCTATAAAATTAACCTTAACCAAAAATATATGCGCCCTTCACTGTCCTCCTGAAATATGCACCATTAGCTTCTCCATTAATGAAAAAATTGAAGGTCTCTGTGGAAATGAAATTATTATTTGACAAGGTTAACAAATTTTGCTCTTCTCAGAATGCAATAGTTTATGGTGAATAAAGATGTCCCCTGAGAATCTGGGACATCTAAGAGAAAAAGAAAAGAGAAAGAAAGATATAAAAAGAAAAAAAAAAGGCATGGAAAGTAACCCTTTATTCATTTCACAATTTTTCCTAGTACCAGCTAGTTCTCACACAAGCCCCACCAAATTTCCAATAAAAACTTGGTTCAAGACAATGAAAGAAAAACAGAACAAATGTGTGTGTTTCCAAGTTTATAAACAAAAGCTTGATGCAGCTCAAACTCTGGGGCTCATTTATACTTGTACATCTATAATATTTTGACATCTTCCTTTGCGTAAGTTTTTCCTGTTTTAAGGAAATGTAGAATGAAAATAAACTTTACTGAGGTTTTAAAACATTGTGCTAAATGAAAAAAGCACGTCAGCCCTGGCTGGTGTGGCTCAGTGAATCAAGTGCTGGCTTGCGAACCAAAGGGTCACTGGTTCAATCTCCAGTCAGGGCACATGCCTGGGTTGCGGGCTGGTTCCCCATTTGGGGACATACAAGGGGCAACCACACACTGATGTTTCTCTCCCTCTCTTTCTCCCACCCTTCCTCTCTCTCTAAAAATAAATAAAATCTTTTTAAAAACGTATTGCAAAAAGCCCACCACAAAGGACCACATATTGTGTGACTCCATTTATATTAAATGTCCAAGATAGACACATTTAACAGTCAGGAAGTAGATTAGTGGTTGTCCATGGCTGGAATTAAGAGATAAGGGAGTTGGAGGTTGGGGCAGTGAGTGAAAGCTAAAAGGTGCAGGGTTTCTTGTTGGAGGGGGGCGCGGTAATGAAAAGATTTTAAAGTTGATCCTAGTGAATGATGTACAACACTGAATATACTAAAAGTTGCTGAATTATATTTATACTTTAAATGAATGTATGATATGTGGGTTAAATCTCAGTACAGTTCTCCAAAATGTTATTTTACTTTGTGTATGTTCTCTCTAGAGAAGGACATCTAAAAGTTACAGGAAATGACTCAAGCATGCTGTTTCCTATAATATTTCTTTACATTGCCTTCCCTGGGAACACAGCTTATGTAAATGTGGAAGTAAGCAACGGGTATATCATTCAATAAATATTAGTCCCTGAAAGCATG
This sequence comes from Pteronotus mesoamericanus, assembly GCF_021234165.1. Classification (NCBI taxonomy): domain Eukaryota; kingdom Metazoa; phylum Chordata; class Mammalia; order Chiroptera; family Mormoopidae; genus Pteronotus; species Pteronotus mesoamericanus. The sequence continues at coordinate 25,575,273 of NW_026555105.1, read as the reverse complement.
GTGCTTCCAATGCAGAGGTGTAGACAGATGTTAAGCAAATAAACACAAATTTAAAATGTGAGTACAATATTGTGTTGAATGATGACACAGATGAATTATTGGGCATTAGGCCAATTTTTTCTCTTATACTGAATTTCCACTCTATTTATGCCTCTGTTGACCACCCTTGTCACATTTTGTCATTAAGACTCCAAGTGCTTTGAGGGGAGAAACTGTATCTTATCCAATCCTGGATACAGTGCTCAGAACAGCAGAATGCACATGACAGGTTCTTTTTTTCCTTTTTATTGAATTTCTTGGGGGTGACATTGGTTAACAAAATTACAAAGGTTTCAGGTAGACAATTCCAAAGCACATCATCTGTACTCACAGCAGAACTGTGCTGTGTGTTCACCTCCCCAAGACAAGTCTCTGTCCATCCAGTCAAGTCTCGACCTTCCCCCACACCCCTCCCTTCAGCAATCAATAGATTCTTAAAATACATTATTGACTTAACCTAATAAAAACTCTATCATTAGCCCTGGCTGGTGCAGCTCAATGGACTGAACACTGGCCTGCGAACCAACAGGTCTCCAATTCAATTCCCAGTGTAGAGCACATGCCTAGGTTGCGGGCCAGGTCCCCAATAGGGGGTGAGTGAGAGGCAACCACACACTGATGTTTCTCTCCCTCTCTTTCTCCCTCCCTTCCCCTCTTAAAAATAAATAAATAAAATCTTTTTTAAAGAAAAAAAAGATCATTACCAGAAATACTCAACTTTGACTGAAAATAATGAAATGATCTGCCTTAATTAATTGTATTCCTCAACTAATTGACTATATATACCAAAACATACAATAGTGCAATACTTCAACAGGCCACTTTCAGAATTTTTGCTAGCTATTACTATTGTGGGTGTCTAGACTTCTGGAATATTCTCTTTCCTCTCCATGTAAGTAGATTTAAATCACAGATGCTAAATGTAAAGTCTGATTTTTGTCCCCTCAAGAGGCAAACACAAGTAACGCTTCTCAAACTTTAACATGCATATAAGGCACCTGGGAACTTTTTATAAAGCAAGTTCTGATTCAGTGGGTCTGGGTGGGGCCTGGGAATCTGTCTCTAAGGAGCTCCACTTCGATGCTGAAACAGCTGAGCAGAGACCACCCTTTAAAGAGCGAGGCTATGACACATGGGGTCAGCAGAGGATCTCTGGTGGCACTTCCATCACAAAGGATTCCTTTATTTTTTTTAATTATGATATCAAAATAGCCTTGAGTCTCTAAAATAAAATTCTGACAGTAGTGACCAAAGTGTGAAACCAAGCTCCAGGATGGAAGTTCCCCCGCACTGCGCCCCAACACACAGTGATTTTTAAATATTGCAATTGGAAAACCACATTAAATATGGGAAAATTTCACATGAAAATCCAGATTTCTGCTTTCAGGTAGAAAACCAGAAACCCTACTTCACTGCTCCCACACTCCCGCAGGACAGCGAGAACACGCCCACTCTTGTTGTCCACAGAACTCCTCTGGACCACTACCCTCTGTAGATGTTAGGTTTTCACTCTGCTCTCTAAGTATGAAGGAAATGTAAGAGTCTGGCTCAAAAGCTCATTACTCGCTCTGTACAACCAAGTTAAAAAGAGGAAACAAAATGATGGGGATCATTTATATCCCAGGCATTGATCATGCTAATTACACTAGGTGACCTACCAGAAATGTGGTGCCAGAATTTAAACCTGAGTGTTTTGAAACTCCATTTGATATGCTACATTCCCAAAAAGAAAATATTTTGAATTTCAAAGAGAAGAGTAAAGGAAAACCCAGCCTCTTCTGAGAAACATTAAACAACTTCTAGAAGGATCAAAATGTATTCAAATTCCTCTGGTTCATAGTCTCCTAATTAGGAATCTAATTCCTCACACTCTGGGGGGGGTTTTGCCCAGCCATGTTGACTTACCCATGGTTTCACTTTAATAAAAATAAATTCCTATGTGGTTGGAAGGATGGTAAACAAATTCCTTCTCTTCATATCACTTCCTGGTTTCCCTTTGCTTAGGACCTTGTTCTTCATTTATGGAAGGTTCTGAAATATTCTGACTCTAATGATGCATTCTATTCCCCTTTGACAGTGGAGCTTCACCCATAGACAATCTCCAACACCACTCCTGATCAGTAGAGCTTAGGACTGTATCAAAAATATCCTCCAACAACTTATTCAAATGCTCGAATTAACACATACGTAGTAGTCCTTACTGTGATCATTGTTTAAATAACAGACACAACATATGTTATTGTATCCTTTCCCAGGGAAGGATAGAATAAGATAAAGAACATACTGATGGAATGTGTAATGTGGGGAGAAATACCATAACACTATAAATCAAGGCAGTAAACTGCTGGTGACTTCCAGACTAGCAGTTTAAATACTTGGATATAAATACTTGGGAATTCATTCATTCATTCATTCATTCATTGAAGGCTAAGATTGAATTTCCCTAAACAAGGGGATCTGAGGAAAGGATTAAAAACTGCAAGTGGATCAGTTGGGAGGTAATCTCAGGAAACACTGCTGGGAGGTAGAGAACTGAGGTAGGAAAAGGAAGGAGGAAACTAAAAATTCGGGGATACCTCCACCGCTCGGTGCCTTGGATAGCTAAAGGCACAGGGCACGTAGCGCTACCACCTCTGGGCACACACAGACCTAGGTCCCACAGAAGACAGGCAGAAATCCACCCCAACACCGAAGACAAAGACTCACGGAAACTCAGCCTCCACAGGGTGCCTACATTCCGCAGGCACACACCCACATTCCGAAACAAAGGCTTGAGGCCCCCAGACTGTGGAACCATAATACAGTAGTCCTTCTCACAACTAGACCTGGGCACCTTTCCCATTGAAAGAAACGTCCTTCTTGGCACAACTTGGGTCCAAGAGAAAACCCGGCCCTTACTCCTGAGCCCAAAGTGCACTCGTGAGCACAGCCAATACGGCTGGTCCTCAAGGCCGTAATCAGGGCTCCCATTCTGAACACAGCTACCCAGAAAGAGCTAGGACTTAGTCATCTAGGGCACTTCACGGAGTGGAGTTTAGAAAAAAAGAAACACAAGAACACATACACATATTCACAAAAGGACCCGGGCACTCACCCACATCCTCCTGGCCAGGTATTTCGCCCAGCAGCTGCGTGGTGTCTCGGTTTTGTCCCAGGAGGCCAGCCTCGCCTGTCCCTGGAGTCTCCCTCCTCCGCACGTTGCTCTCTCCTTCTACCCAGCCCAACTGCCGGCACCGGGCAGTGGGACAGCTGGCCCCTTCACCCAGCCCCGCCACCAGGAATTGTTCTCCTCTTTGAACACCATGTGGGATTGCGGGACCTGGGCCAGGGCCTGGTGTCCCAGGGAAAAGGGCGCGTGGAGCGCGGGGCTTCCCGGAAAGTCAAACGCAAGCCTCGCTGTGCACTATGTGACTTAGCGTGGGGGCGGGGGGGGGTAGCAATCACCGGTCCTGATGTAGGGGCACAGAGAGGATGGGGTGGGAGGCGCTGAGTGTCCACGGAGGCTCACAGTCCGGTTGTTTTAAGGCCCAGGGTGAGGCTGCTGCGACCACTCTTCCCCAAGGAAGCACCATCTCGCAGGATCTGGTGAGATCTCGGAACACCTACAGGGGCCACCAGGGGAGTCCTAGATGAAAAACACCTGGAAATCCTGGTTTCCGAGACCCATCGTCCAAGACTCCTCCGTAAAGTCTGGCTCACACCACCTGTTAACCAAACCCCAATACTCCTTGACGCCTCCCTGCCCCGCCACCCTCAGAGTCACGGTGCACTAGCCCCTCCGCCCCGGGTCCCGGTCAGGTGCAAGCAAAGGGTTTGCGCCAAAATCTCCTCAGGTGTGGAACCGCCACGGCCAAGACAGCAGGCGGCCCACGTAGAGCCTCCCAGAAGAATTTAAGACCCTAAAACCTGAGAGCAAGCTTCTGGAACAGAACCCTGAGGCTCCAATTCGACGTCTGCCCAGGTCCAAGGCTACAGCCACCCGAATGCCTCTTCCCATTCTGAAATTTTAATATAAAGCGTTGGAGTGGCAGAGGACCTCAGTGTGAGCCCACCCAGTGCAGTCCGCCTCTGTGCACAGCCACGGTCTCTCCCTGCCTGCAGACCTGAGGAGGGGGCCTCCAAACAACAGGCTCCCATGTCCTGCCATGTCCAGATGAAGAGGACGTCCGTTATGGTTTGGAGAGTTTATTCTAATTCATTGCTGGCTATTCCTTGAACAGCATAGTTTATGTTTTTCCAAAAGCGGAGCCTGAGATAACGATTTCCCCAATGGGAGTGAGAACGTGAGGAGAATGTAACAGGGAGGGAGAACACTCCAATATCTGAAACGTTATTGAGGCCAATGCTTTAGGCAATGGAGTCCTGATTTTGACACTCAGAGTACGTGCTTAATAAACATGTTTAGTAAATGAGTGGGCCCAGGAAATTGGCAATGGAGATAGAAGTACTTTGAGCTTCCTAAACCAGCCCTTCGCTTCAGTTCACATGTCACAGGATGACACGTAAAGCCAAAAGAAGGGAGTGAGGAACAAAGCCTCCTGACAGTGTGGCTCAGTTGGTTGGGTATCATCCTGCTAAGCAGAAAGTCGCTGGTTCAATTCCGCGTCAGGGAACATGCCTGGGTTTCGGCATTTGATCTCTGGACAGGGTGTATATGAGAGCCAACCAATCAATGTTTCTCCTCCTCTCTTCCTCCCTCCTTTCCCCTCTCTCTAAAAACAGGTTAATACATTTTTTTCTTTTAAAGAGAGAGAGAACCAAAGAGAATGCATATTAGAGTGTTTATGTGGAAAGGGGAACCTAAGTGTGAATGACTTTTGGTGGGCAAGGATTCTGTCATCTGAGACAGATGTTAGCAAGATCCAACTTCCAGGGATTTGTGTCGAATGCTGAAGTGATGAAAAATAACAGCTACCACAGCTGTTGTTTGTTGTGCCTCCTGCTGAAAGAAACAGCTCCATTTGGATGTTTTTCAGACATTTTAAATTTATATCCAAAACCAAACTCCTGATTTCTATCCCGTACTTCAAATATTCTTCCCTGAGTCTTTCCTGTCTCGGCCCGTGAAGACCCCACTGATGCCCCCCTCTCACATACCTCGGTAAGTCCTGTCATCTCAGACTACAGATGATGTCAAACTACTTCCCACTGAGGCCCTGAGTTCTCCAGTCCAAGACACCACCATTGCTAACCTAGATATTTGCAATAGCTTTCTGCCATTTCCATCAGCGTAATTATAGCCCACCAAGATCACTTTCTTGGAAGCCTTCCCTGACCCGTATACCTTTATGACATTATTAAAGATCATGATTCCACATGGCTGCTCTTCAATAAAGGCACAAACTCTATTAACAGCATCACTTGGGCCCTTCGTTTTACTGCCAGCTTTGTTCCTGGCTTTTTGGATTCCACTTGGCTCTGGGTTTCACCTCCTAATTCCAAATTTTTCTCAGGCCTCATGGATGTGTTGACTGACACTAGTTTCTTTGGGTGGATCTTTGCCATTTTTGGAATACTAAATTTAGTTCACACTCACCCTCCTGGGCCATTATTTCTTAAGTCTTCTCAAGAAGGCTAAACTATCTTTGCTCCTGTTCTCTGTTCATATATGAATTAGATGCCTCCCAGAATAGCAAACACCCAGGCACAGTCTAATTCCTTAGGGAAAAGAGCACACAGAAATAAGGACCAAAGTGAGAGTTTTCTTGAGACAAAAGAACATCAAGGGGCTTGGTGGTTATGCCATCCTCGACTTTAAATGGAAATTCTAGTATGTCGGGAATCAAATGTTTGGGCATTTAATGTTCTAGGAGACTTTTCCAGCTGCCATGACTTACTAGAATTACCAATATTTTTTAAAGAGGTCTGTAAAAAAGACTATCACCACCAAAATTGAGAACTCAAGCATCAACAATCAGAAAATCTTAAACCTGTTCATTATCATTCATGTTCTGAGGGACCCACCATCATAATATTACACCATTCTCAGTTAGGAGAACCTAAATTTCCTGACATGAGATGTTGAACTCCAAAAATCAGCAATAGGACATACACTTTTTTTAAATTTTTGCATCCAGGAAACTCAAAATTAAACTAGGTATTTTGTGGAATAACCGATGGTACCCACAATCCTATATATCACAGAGAGGTGCATTTCTAAACTTTTTGATATGGCCAGGGTTCTTTGTAATGATAAAGCAAATTACAAGTCCTTGAATAGCCAAAAACGTATTTTCCATTTTTTAAATATACAAAATGAGTACAAATGGGTATAAGTCAAGTCTGAGTCAAACTTCTTTGGCTACACGTTAAGACCTACTGTTGTTAGATGTCAGCTGAACAAGGATCCCCATCAAACTGAAGCAAAGGGAGCAGGTTAGGCAAGAGTAGTGTGTCTACCACTCAGGGTTGTTTTTCATCCTCATCTGTCAGTGCCAGTTTCTGCCATGGGGATAAGTGTTTAGTGAACAGGGAAAGGAGATTCTTTGCACTTTTCTATTATGTGAGAAGTGGGAAAGGTTTGGCAGAATAATGTTATGGCTGCCTTTACAAAAGAATGTAGAGAGAGAGAAAAAATCCAGAGCACACAGATCAGCAGCAAACCAATTGCATGACAGTTTCAGTTTATAATATGAGAGCATTGAAGTTGATTCAGAAAAATACTAGAGGTGAGAGAAGGTAACTCTCCAAGTCTAAGAAGGTACTAAGAGATGAGAAAAAGGATTGGCTTGACAAGATTTTCTCACCTGGGGCTTCTGTCAGCAGCCTGTCCACACACCTGGCACATGAAGTTCCTCATCTGTTCTAATTGGATATACCAGAAGTGCCTCCATGAAGAATGTTGGGCTCCAGATAGCTCTTGAAGAAACAAGAGGATTTCCCTGGGCAGAAAGCTCTGGGTGGTATAGAATAAGAAGATATAGCTTCCAGACAATTCATGCAAAGAAAGATCAAGGGATACTTTGGCTAGAAAAGACTATTTTATTGGGGACTGCATTGGAAATAAGGTGGAGGAGAGGCTGAGTTGGTATTTTGGATGGACCTAAATGCTATAAGACTAAGGAGTTTTGAAATTATTCTATAATTTGGCAGAATTTTGCATGTTATTGAAAGGCAAAAGCATGTTAGAAGGCTATTGAAATAGCCTAGGGATAATAGATAATAAGGACTTGAATTCAATTTCATTTATTTCATCAAGCCTTTATTGATGGAATAGACATTGATGACAGATACAAGGTATGTGCTGAATAATGTTAACAGTAGATAGAATCTTAAGAGGAAAAAATGGAAGACACTGTCCTGGGCCCTGAGCAGCACACAAAAGAAACATCTGGGGAGTAACAGCTTTATGGAACCTTTACATTTTTTTTTTCTAGCAGAATTAACATTAACCAAGGAGGTTTGATGTATTTCAGAAGCTGCTCCTTCTTAAGAATCATTTAGTAGTTTTTTGCTCCTTGAATATTTACCTCCCCTAATAGCTCTCTGTAATCCTTGATGGTGGTGATGCAGAATGGGTTCTTTCTTTTTAAAAAAAAAATGTTTTTACAGCTTTACTGAGGTGTGATTGACATACAATGAATTGCATGCATTTGAAGTGTGCACATGTGTAAACATCTATGAAACAATCATCACCAGCAAACTTTTATCATGACCTTTGATTTTAAAGATAATTACACACTCTCTTGATTACTATAGGTTTATAATAATCTCAAGTTCTCCAATTTTGGTTTTCTTTTTCCAATTTTGTTTAGCTATTCTACTTCTTTTATATTTTTTATACCAATATTAGGATCAGTTCGCCAATTTCTAAACTCGTTTGCATTGAATTCATAGATCAGTTTTAGATTTATTGACATTTTAACAATATTAATTCTTGCAATCAATATGCATTATAAATTCCTCCATTTATTTTAGGTGATTTATAATTTTTTATAAATAATGTTTTGCAGTTCCCAGGTAAGAGTCTTTTTTAATTGAATCTATTGGGGTGGCATTTGTTCACAAAGCCATACAGGTTTCAAGTATACAACTCAACAATAACACACAGAGACAGACAACAGTGCAGCGATAGCCAGAGGGAAAGTGGGGTGGAGGGTGGAGGTTAGGTGGAAGTGGGAAAAGGGAGGTGGTTCTTTCTCATAAATACTCAAGTCCTAATTTCTGAAAAAAATGCCAAGTTAACTAACAAAGACCCATGTGGAGAAGACAACAGAAGAGCTGTAAGTCAATGTAAGGTCTCCTAAAATGACATGTGGCATTTTTATTTTTGAGTGGCATAGGGGCCCCTGGGTATTGAAAGAATTAGAACCAGCAACTCTGTTTCAGCAGAAAAGTTACAGCATATTGACACAACAAATGCAGCCCAACAGACTGCTAGTTGTGAATATCCTGAGCTTCAGCTAACAATCTGTGGGTCAAACAATCAATTGATACCCATCATCTTGGGTTCTTAAGGTTCCCCATTATATGTTGCATCTATCATTCTCAGGTTAGAGCCTATTAGGTATTAGACTGTAGCACAGGCCAAATGACAGACATATGGATGGTGTACCACTGAACTTCAGAATATTTTAATAGGCTGAGTTACTCAAAGGCATAGGCAGACAATGAACAACTTAACGGGGGGTTAGATGGGTCTTCTTACGTCCTGGTTTCCTGAAAAAGCCAAACCTAATCAAATTCCAGTGGCACAAACAGGGCCAGATGGATAATTTGAGGATAAAGAATGCTTTTATATTACAGACAGTGTTTGTCCCAAGCATTCTATTACCTACAAACCAGCATGGTTTCAATTAAGTTTCTGTTAATCCTGACCATTTCTTTCAAGTGTTCTTATTTAAAATAGAGATTCCACACTGAACATTTTAATAACATTAACTGTCAAAGGCAGCTGTGATCAGTTTTCCTTCCAATCCTCTGCCAAATGTAGACATTCATGACCATTGATGCCCTTTGTTTTTCTCTATCTCCCTTGTTAAATAGATCATTAGTAAAATACAAGTCCAGGAGAAATTGCTTTTCACTGAGATGCTGTGGGGAAGGAGGAAAAACCAATACCCAGAGGATGACATTATTGTGCTAGTAACATAATGAGGAGTCACTACTTTATGGTTTCTTCCATTGTGAGAACAAATATTTTTGCCACACAGGCCACAAAAGACAGGACGAGAAAAGTGAATGCCAGCTTACTGCCTCAAAATAAACCATACGCTTAAATATATGTTTAGAGGGTAGTAAAACATATAAACTTCAAAATGTTCCCAAAGAAAGCCCAGGAAGGACAATAACCAGGCGGGCAATGTTACAAGGAATACTGGAGAAACCATATTCAATGAGAAATGAACATGCCTCCCAAAAGAAATCTAAGGCCATCTTATTATAAAGAGAAAACCAGATATTTTCTAAACAGTATGCTAGGAGGTACAACTGTTTGCAAACTTCATCTTTGTGATGGAGTTTAATGGAAACTTACAAGACAAGTCTAGAGAAAGCCAGCATACAGGAACCTTCAGCCTCTTCACTTTAAGTGTGGATGCATTACTTTGGCCAGAGAACAATTTCTGCTATTAAGAACACTGATAAATATTAGCATCACACAAAGTACACCAATCCACATTTCTGATCTCATTAACACTGCTATAGACAAGCTTTGTTCCTGGAAGTTCATCTATATACCATCACCTAATGTGACACTGCAGCTCCAACCTCATCAGCCGAGACTTTATAACCCTCTTAAATGCATGCTTACCATCTCTGTATCTCACCCAACTCTAGGCAACCTTCCAGGACTGCCTGGCTCAAACTCCACACTTCTGTGGAGATTTCAACAACCACCTACTTCTGGGCTTGTAAGTCACATACTGTTTGAACTCTTCACTTGGCATTTAAAGCACACCCTCAGGAAATTTTGAAAGATTTTTACATATTTTGAAAGATTGTTAGGAAATTCAGATTGGTTTTAAACGGAGATAATGAAATCAAACATATCATATGGACACTATATATGATAGCTACATAGTGGCATGTCTTCCAAACCAGTAAACACTTACAAACTGATTGGCAGTGTAACTGTTATTTTTCAATATTCTGTAGCCAAGACTAGTAATCTGATCCATGGTATGATTTCGCCATTCCAAGTAATACTAGCAGTAAAATAGATTGGTTACAAGAAAAAAAATGACACAAACAAGCTAAAATGTTGGGTCAAATCTAAGAAGATAAAATTTCATATGAACAATGTTTAGTCCTACAACTAATCCAAAGAATAGTGTAAGATACATGTGTTAATAGTAGCATTTGTGAAGAAAACTTAGAGATCACAGATTACTGTAAACTTGTGAGTCAAGAAGGTGTGGCTGCCAACATATTTGAATCTTAGATTACCTTAAAAGGAGTATGTCCAAAACACAGGAGATTGTCACATCCTCTTGGGCCGTATCCCATTCTGTGCTGCTCATACATTGAGTATGAAGTTTGGTTTTTTATAAAAGAAGCAGAAGCATGTGCATAGTACCATCACCATAAGAGTAATGAAGAACAATGTGGGGAGCTCTGAGATTTTAGTAAAATGAAAAGAAGCCTTGGGATAAAACTATCTTCAAATACTTAACGGGTTGTCAGGGGAGTGAAAGATTAGACTTGTTTCAACTGGCTTCACAGGAGAGAACTATAAATAATTGCAAAAGACATGATAAGACAGATGTAGGTTCCAAATAAAAATTTTGTAACTATTACATTGTCCCCGAGCTGAGTTATATGAAGCTCCTCATTGCTGAAGCCAGTCAAGACAGAGGCACCTAGCCATAAAATGGGAATATTATAGAGGGATTCAGACTGAAGCTTTCATCAAACCTTGAAATTCTCCTTTGTGTATAAAGATGAGGAGAACTGTATAAGAAATTGCTGTGGTCTCAATGTGCCCCCCACCAAAATTCGTATGTTGAAATTCTAATCCCCAAAGATGATGGTATTAGGAGGTGGGATCTGTAGGAGGTGCTTAAGCCATGAGGGTAGAGTCCTTATAAATCCCTGAATCATAGCTGCTATATCTCCTTTTACAAAGATGCAACCAAGCTATCTATCTCTTCATTGGCATATACCATTCAATCTGTAAGTCCTAAACCATACCCCAGTCATTAACGGTCTATTTAGAGTTTAAGTAAAAAAATTAATACAGGGAAGGGGCAAAAGTAGGTTTATAGTTGTTTGTATGAAGGGATTAGAGTCTTATAAGAGATGCTCCAAAGAAAATGTTATCCCCTTCTGCCAAGTTAGAACACAGCAAGAAGGTGCTGGCCATAAACCAAACAGAGAGCCAAAATATGACCATTCTGCCACTTTGATCATGGACTTCTCAGCCTCCAGAACTGCAAGCCATAAATTTATGTTGTTTATGAGCCACCCAGTCTGTGACTATTAGTTGTAGCAGCCCAAATGGACTAAGACAGAAATGAAGTTCATTTCTTCTGACTCAGCTTCTCACAGAAGCCAAGCTTCTGGGTTCCCACACCCAACACATCATACACTTCATACCTAGAATGAGCCTCATCTCAGAACTGAGTAGTTGTTCAATGAGGATGATGTTTACCCTGAAAATGCTACTCATAGGAGCATCGTTACCATAAGTGTTTAACAATTTTCTCTTCAAACAACTTGGTCTATTCCATTTTTTTTTAACAAGATAGGCTTATGTCTCTTAAAAAATTTTCTCCATACTTGCTAATAAGAAATTTAATCACAGTTTCCTCCCCAGGGACTCTACAAGTCACCCAAACCCTGAGTAATGATTGTAGTAAAGGAACATCATTACCACATTTAATAATTGAGGTAGTTCATCCTGAGCAAGGTTGTTAAGTGCCTAGCAGCTATAAGCATTACGCCTCCTTATCAACGCTATATAGGACGTACTATTGTTACCATCTTATGCGGGAGAGAAACTGAAATACAGGGGCCATGCAGTTAATAAACACTGGAGTTGGTGATATGAATCCAGATTTTTGCTGCAAGGCTGGCATAGTTAACCACATTTTCAAGTTCTCCCTGGGTGATAATTCCAGAGTAAGACACTGGATCTTAATGTAAGAGATTCCTCATAGTAGAGTATAATCTGACACTTATCCATGCAGCTGAACATTATTTTCCCTTTTGTTGCAAGTGGCAATTGATGTCCTTAGTTTATCACATGCATGGCATTCTCCACAAAGTTTTACCTACCCAAATATCTATAGGTTTGAGGAATTATTATCCCAAAAGTTAGAATAACAGTGATAGGCTGAATTTTTACCTCCAATGGTATTAATAGGTCTCATAAAAGGGTTTTCTCCAAGTACAAGACTGGGTTTGTTGCAACAGAAATAGGACAGCAAAATGTGCTTTTAAAATAATTGGGGTTACTTGACAGGGGTTACCATTAGTCTTAATGTCACCAATGAAGTAGTGCCATATTGGCTACTTCAGCAGGGAGGATGAGGCTAACCTGGGCTCCACAGGTTAGAGAGGTTAATGAAAGAATTTGATGATAAACAGAATGCTGGTCAAAGCTAAGTGCAGGATCCCACATGCCAACCCACTGAAGGTAATGCAATGTGTGATTTGGGAGGGAAGAGAAAGAATTATAAAATGGTTAATATTTTGCCAAACTGTCATCAAAACAATAAAAAACACCAAAGTTCAGGATTTGAATTCCAGCATTGGTACTACAGCCAGGGAAGCAAGTGAATTATGGTCAAAGATTGAAAGAGAAAGAGATTGTGAGTTCAATCCATTATACAGGGTGGGTCAAAAAGTAGGTTTACAGTTTTAAGTATGCAAAACACAGAGTTTATTCTTGTTTTATTATTTAATTATTGTAGTGTTTTCCATACAAACAACTATAAATCTACATTTGCCCCCTCCCTGTATTCATTTTTTTTATTTTTTTTAAACTCTAAATAGAACTTTAATGACTGGGGTATGGTTTAGGGCTTACAGATTGAATGGTCCATGCCATTAAAGAGGTAGATAGCTTGGTTGTATCTTCGTAAAAGGAGATATAGCTATGATTCAGATAATCTAAAGTAACAGAATAACTAAAAGCTTATTGATCACTTATTATGAGTTAGACATACCACTAAATTCTTTAAATGAGTTATTTTTTTAATCCTCACAGTGCTCCTACAAGGTAGAGGCTATCACAACACAGTATAGTGTGGGAGGTTTTCAAACTCTAGGATAAAACAAAATCATCTAAGAGGCTTCATGAAAATTGATTTGGAGGAGTTTCTTATTCGGAAGGTCTGGGGTGTAGCCTAGACATTTGCTTCTCTAACTGGTTCCTGGGCAATGCTGCAGCTGTGTGAAATGTGTATAATAGTAATACTTACCTCGTAGGAGTCTGAGGAAGCTCTTATGAACTAGACCATGAAATTCATGGTATGTAACATGTACTAAGCAAATGTTCACCAAATTATTCTACAGATGAAAAAAAAAACTGATGCATCTAGAGATTAAGTTACCCAAGTTTCACAGTGATGGACTATAAGGTCTGTACTTAAACCTAAATCTATCTTCAAGGTTATTTTTTTACTCTAGTAAACTCTCTCTCAAATGCTGTGTTAAAAATCTTTTATAAATACCTTAACAAAAATATCTGGTATGCTAGGGAGCTTTGAAGAACCCCAATGCCCAGAACACACTCCAGTTCAATTACACCAGTATCTCTGGGATTGGTATCCAGTTATCAATTGTTTTAACATCTCCCCCAGGTGATTCCTATGTGAGCAGTGGTTCTTTGACATCGACTCATAACAAGAGTCTTTGACCCAATGAGTATGTTGTGGGTGGGGGGAGGATGCAAAGAGTCTCCAAGTGATTCTAATGTGCAATAAGGCTGTGGCTAATAATACTCTAGAGAAGGCACTTGCTTCTCTCTTCCTGTAAGGAGGGTTCAAAATGGTGAAAATACAAGCCCCTGACTTAAAGCCATTTCAATCTGATATTTAAACAGCAGTGAAATTCAATTCAACTTTGAATTATTTTAATGAGAGAAATTGCCTATAAATACATATATGCACATGAATATAACAAAATCAACTTATCCCAGACCATAAAAGGCATCCTGATACAGAGTATACGCCAATATTATTATTCCAAGTTTTTAATCCTTGAATATTTTCAAAGACATCACTACTTATAAATTTCTCTCTATAATTGTTCATGTTATGTTTCTACCATAACTTATTTCTTTCATGCTTGTAAATGTTTGACATTTCTAGTTTTTTTCTAGAATGAGATTTATCTGCTTTCACCATTAATGTTTGATTTTGAATTATTGTATTATCATGGGCAAGATTATGGCAATAAGGCCCAGATTGACTAGATTGGGCCATTTATAGTCTCTAGATACAAATTAATAAATTATTAAAAATTCAGTTTCCTTGAACTGAAAGAGTTACCTGTTGTTATAACCTAAAACCAATGTTCTTCCCATGGTCCTTATATGGCAGAATACTTGGAATCAGAAGATCAGCTAAAGATCAAGATAGTTTGTAGACATATTGCTGTAGAGTCCAGTCTATCTAGTCTCCCCTCCCCTCCTCTAGTAACTCATGTTACTACTTCTACCAGCTCTGCATTTAAATTTTTCTTTTAAAAATAGATTTGATATTTTGGATTCAATATAAAAGACTAAAAATATATTGCAAATTCCCTCATATCTCAAAATAAATGTAAAAAACTCATATGAACATGAACACATGCACCCACATACATGTACACACATGGTTGTACTCAAAACAAGAAGTCTATAAAATAGATTAAAATACATATTAATTTGAGTGATTCAACTATTGATAAGAGAAATAAAGTTGATCTGCATATATTGATTTGGAATAAAATCCAAAAAGTGAAAAAGTATAAAAAAAGCAAATTTATGGAAAAATATAATATGAAAATATATGTTCCCAAAAGAGAAAAAGGCAGCCTCTGCCTGTATCCATGGGTAAGAACATTAAGGGATTTGTAAAATATTATAAGGGACATACACCAAACTATTAGTGCTGGTTAACTGGGTTTGTGCAAGAATGGCAATGGGCAAGGTAAAATTTTAAAAGAGAAGTCTTTTTAATTTATATACTTCTGAGTCATTTGAATTTGCCAAACAGGGGCATATAGTATAATATTTAAAATAATGAGAAAGGCTAGTTTTTAATTGTGGATATAGCTAATTTAATTTCCTTAACCTATAGAATAGGAAGGCCCTTGTCAGAGGGTTGAGGACATTATCCTATTCACTCTACACTAATGATAACTCAAGACAGATGAGGAGGATTAAACCAACCAGTGACAAGAAGAAAAAAGCCTAAGAAAAAACTGTTTAATTCTTAGAGCACTGTAGATATCCTCAAGCCAGGGGTGCAGTCTTCGCAAATCTTACCTCCACAGTCATGGCAGAAAAGGGAGTCGAATGGAGCCCCTCCTGTATAAGCCCAACCCTTCCCACTGTGCTGGACACAGCAGAAGAGCCATCCTTAGTCAAGAGTTGAACTCGATCCATCCCTTGGTGGGACAGGATGGTCCTGGGAAGGCAATGGGAGCATGGACTCTGCCTTGAGGTCATCAGTTACCACACAGAGGTTTTCCAGCAGCCCTTCCTCTTTCTCGCAGCACATGTGCACACACAACATATGTTCTCACATACTCAATGTCATAAGATTTTCTCAGGGTCCCAGCAACCTTCACTCTTACATCAGCAAAATTCACATTTGGTCTTAATATACCTCAAATAAGGACAACTTGCACCATCTTGACTTAAGCTTTTTAATATGTAGAGATTGACAAACCGTGTTGGGATATTAGATCTCAGTCAAATCTGTTTTCATTGTTCAGGTAGTCAAGTCTCACATCATGGGGCTTAAAGGGTTGAAATGCGTTCACCACCATGTGCGTCAAATCTGTACTTGATCTCATATACATAGCCAGCAAGAGGAACTTTTTTAATGTAAAACCAAGAAATAGTCACTTCCCTGGCTTTAATACATCAAAATAAACAAGATAGCTTATCCAAAAAAAAGCCAAGATAATACCAAATTATTATAACATAAGCACTTGTATTCAATCCTAAAATAAACAGTAAGCAAACTAGAAGAGAGTAAATGGAGAGGGTATAGAGAGAAAAGGAAGGAGGAAAGGAATAATTACAACTCAACATTCCATCCTTTTTATATACTGCATGATACTTTTACTTGAGGCAAGCATATTTTTGACATGATCAATCCTTCTTCCTAGATTTCCTACCCTGGCAACATTGATAGGATAAGACAATTATTTAGTAACAATCAATTATTTCCTTTAAGATTCTTGTTTCTGGACACCACCAACAGAAATGTGAAACAGTTTTGGTATACTTGCCAGGTGGTGCAATTGAAATACTGTATTGCATATGCAATTTCTGATCTTTGCACTCACTCGTCAAAGCAAAAAAGAATGAAACAAAATATTTGAAATGACACTGCAAAGCCCATTTTTCAATCAGGGACTATCCCCAAATGGAAACAAGCTGGCTGTACCACTTAACTACAATTTCATTCCTGATTTACATTGAGCCTCCCTTAAAGTTTGGAATATTTTATGGCACACGTTTGGAAAGAGGGTAAAGGGAAGTGGATGGTTCAATAAACAGTTATAAGTGTCTAATCCTCAAAAAATTAGCTTCTTTCTGTCAGATGCCATCTTCTTGAGCCTCCCAGGAGACAATTCTAGCTAAATAAATCTCAAGGCCTTGCTTAATTGTAAAATTTCATCCGTGTGCCCAAGGAACGATGCTGTCATAGTGGAGAACCTTGAAAACTTTGGAAGGCAATACAACTTTCCATTAAAGATCTGAAAACAAATTTCCAGCTAATAATTTCAGGGATAGACACCAGAGACTGCCCCGATCTCTTTTTATCAAGTGGGGGTGGGGGGTGCCAATAATCAACATTGCCGGGGAGTGTTAAATTAATAAATTCTTATAAATTTAATCTCATTAGTTTGAGACATTGTTCCCTCAAGCTACTCAGTAGGGCCAATCCTTAGGGAACAGTGTCCTATAAAGACCTGCAGGCCTAGTTGGCCCAGGAGCAAGACATCAGGTTTACATTACATGACTCACTGTCACTTGATTTTGTATGTGTAGGAGAGGTGACACATGATTTAAAGACAAAAAGCCCCCAATATAGAAAGCCAAAATTTAGGATATGCACACTGAGAAATGCTGATCTTACTGACATGAACTTTAAGTAAAATTGGAAAAATATTAAAATGTAGTGGTAAAATACAAAATATGAACTTAGAAATGAGTAAAATATCAATCCTTGCATATATTTCATTTACCAAATGAGCATTAAAATAACTTGAGTAGGTGATGGAAAGGGTTAACTTTTTATGTGATATCTGACACAAAGAAGGTTTTTGATAAATGACAATTATTATTGTTATTATGATCATTAAAATGTAAAAATTGAACATTTTCTCTGCATCCAACTTTTCCTTTAAGAAAAACATAAGCTCTTTGCTTTTACAAAGTTATGCCGGAATTAGCTGCCAGTTACATAGATACAAAACTGAGTTTTAAGTCCTAGACTATGTAGAAATGGATATAAATTGCTACTTTAATACATCTCACAAATATGATTTTCATGATGCAGATTGCTTAGGACTCATTGTGTCTGTTCTACCATACTCCATCGCTGCTCTTTATCATAACTTCTGTGAAAACTCTCTAGTAGGGTGCCTTAATGTGATATTGTTTGCCCTTCTCTTGACACCAATATATTATATATAAATTAAATCATCCCTGCATTATTTTCTCTTGAGGATGGGACAATTATAATGGTACTACTTGCCCCTTTTCCCAATTATAAACCCAAACTTACAATAGTTATTTAGAAGATATTATGAGTTGAATTGTGTCTTCCCCATCAAAAAAAAAAATGCAGTCCTTACCCCCAATAACCATGAATATGACCTTATTTAGAAATGAGTCTTTGCAAATGATCAAGTTAAGATGACGTCATTAATGTGAACTCTAATTCTCTATGACTGACGTCTTTATAAAAAGGAGAAATTTAGGCACAGGGACAGACAAGCACACGAAGAAAATGCCTTGTGAAGATGAGTGAAAAGATCTGTGGCATCTACAAGCAAATAAATGCCAAAGATTGTCAGCAAACCACCAGAAGCTAGGCTGGAGGCATGAAACAGATTCTCTCTCATAGCCCCAAGGAGATGTCAACTTTGATGCTACACTTCCAGCTTCCACACCTACGAGACAATAAATTTCCACTGTTAAAGCCACCCAGTTCGTGGGACCTTGTTATGGCAGCACTGGAGGCAAACTAGTGCAAACAGTGACCACCTGTGCGTTTTTTTAATATTTTCATGTTAATTTTTCTTATATCATCCTCAAAACTTGGAAAAAATCTAAAAGAGAACTTGCATCTCTCTGAAAATATGTCCATAGGCCACAAGGATCTACAGTTTCCAGTTTAAGAAACAATGTAAAACAGAACTTAATAATATTAATAACACATGTGACACACGCAACCCCCATCTCACTGGCAACATAATCCAAAGGCAAAAAGACTTGCGTTAGAAGCTCTTTGGCATTATGCCAAATCCATGCACAAAATATTCAAAAGGGCAAAGTTCAGAGAAAAAGAAAATCTAATGATGTGCTTTTTCAAAGCGGTCACATCCATTACACTGCAGCCCTTCCCCATGGTCCGGCAAGACCACACACTGGTTGCCATTTGCCAGTACAGCAATGGCTGTACCATTGGAGGCTGACTTTAGTTTTAGTCTTAATGAAAAAAAATGTTTTGATAAACCACCAAAAGATTTAAGAAAAAAATCTGATATCCATCAGTTTGTTTCCTGCATTTAGCAGAAACCTGCTTATTTGTTTAGTTATGGGCAGGAGATATTACTTCCCTGGATTTTTTTTTAATATTCTAAATGCTTGGGTCTGAAGCCTTCAGGCTCTACTGCATTCTGTTTAGCCTATATTTAGAACAAAGCAAACACATGTGATTCTTTAGAGCTAAGCACTTCTGCCAGTGGGCCCTGGAAAATTGCTAACCCCAAAATAAAACAATACCGCTTTCTTTAAATACTTCTGCTTACACTTACTGTGAGGAGATATTGACAGCAAGCGTCAGTTTGAGTGACTGAAAATAAACAGAAGTGAAGAAAACAGGGACTTTTGGTATTAAAGCCAGATTTATTGAGAGGAAATATATGACAAGTATCATTATTTTCTCAAATAGCAACCTCAGGATATCTCACCCATGAAGAAAAGTTATTATGTCATTTTCATGACTTCTAAAGACTTATTAACACTCTCCCTGATCTGATTGTACTGACATTGATTATAAATTGAGGCCAACATGGAAGGGCAAGGAAGATAGTTTGAATTACCCGGAGAGACAACCTACAATAAGAGGAAAAGATACCATAAGTTAAATTGACCCTATGCCTGTGAAGGTCTAACTCTACCCTAGACAAATAGCAACATCTACAAATATTGGACATACCCACGATGGGGCACACTCTGCAAGAACAGCAGGAAATCCGACTGAGCTGCCTTCATGTTTTTCATACAACTCTGAACCTACCACAAGTTTAGAATTCAGAATGTGGGCAAGGAGTGAGAGGTACATTGTCACTCTGATCCCATTCTTGTTTGAGCTTTGAAAACTCACAAGCCTTCCAAGCTTCAGTTTCCCATCTGTTAAATAATTGCATTGGATCAAAGACTCTAAAGTTCATTCTAGTGTTACAATTTAGGGAGTAAATCTAATTATTCAACTCACGGTTGCTAATTAAATTTGGTGTGACACTGTTGAGTGTCTTTCAAAGTTCAGGTCCAACCATCATTTTTATTTAATTAACACTTTAATACATAAAATCATGTAATTCATAATTATTCCCTCAAGACACCAAATAAAATGAAAGCTTTCACACAGCCTCATGATAATTACAAAAGTGTCTACACATTTAAAGTCTTCTTGAAAATAGAAGTGAAAGGAAATATATACACTAAATGTTAATAATGGTTACCCTGGAAAGGGAGAATACAGGTAATTTTTATATCCTTGATTGTATATATTTAAGTTTTCTAAAATTTTCACAAGGAATATGTAGTACATTTGTAATCAAGAAAATAAGTAGTATGTTTTAAAAGTCTGTTTTAAACAGTGTCACAAATCATGCTATCACTCAAACGCTCCTTAGAGCAGTTGGTGTTTTGTATTTCCTTCATCTATACTATTACTATTAATAGTAATATAAAACTATTATGTACACTTATCTTTTTACATTCAATATATTTATTTTTAATTTTATTAAGATATATTTTATATATCATAAAATTCATCCATTTAAAGTGTACAGTTCAATGATTTTTAGTAATTTTACTGAGTGGTGCAACCTTCCCCATAAGTCAGATGTCGAAAATTTTATTTCCCCCCTAAGAGCCCTCATGCCCATTACTACCTGTTCCTACCCCTGCCTCATTTAACCACTAATTTACTTGTTGTTCCTACAATTTTGCCTTCTGTAGACATTTCACATAAATGGCATCATATAGTATGATGATTGTGTCTGGCTTCTTGCATTTCACATAATACTTTCGAGGTTCATCTTTAATGTAGCATGTGTCCACCGCCCGTTTTTTCATCGGCAAATAGTATTCCCCTGTATGAACATACATTTTGTTTATATATTTACCCTTGTGGTATTGTTATAATTTATGTATTTGTCTTTAATAGTACTTAGTTTTAACAATGTTTTTATTTCTACTTCACTGATTTCCCTCTCTGTCTCTCAGTCTTCATTATTTGTCAGGTTTATTCCTCCCAGAATACAACGTCGAGTGAGTTGGTTTTCCAGAGCTTTTGGAGAAGAACCAAGGCCTGCCAATAGCTAGAACCAGCTTGCCCACTAAGTGAACAAGAACCATCTTAGAGGCCAATCTTCCAGCCCTATAGTTCCCAGGTGACATCCTGACAGAAACTTCATGAGAGGCCTTGAGCCAGAGCCACCCAGCCAAGCTGCTCTTACATTTCTGACCCACAGAAAACATGTGAGACAATAAATGTTTGTTGCTACTTTAAGCCATTTAAGTTTGGGATGTGTTGTTATGCAGCAATAGACAACAAATGTAGATGCCAGATGGTCTTCTGTCTTCTAGAAGTTAATCAAAACCGACTTGCTTGTGTCTTACTGCATCTTCCTCATCTACTATTAATAACTTTATGGACTTGTTCCTTTAATTTTTCATTGTCATTTTAACAGGTTTGGGAAAAGAGACAAAAATATTTGCATGTAGTCCACCATATTATATCAGAACTCAGACTTTTTTACACATTTTCCTGAATGAAATCTGAAAATAAACTGCTAGGAATGCTGAGAGTCACCATTGTCCCCATGCCATAGTTGATGATCATAGTCTCTCCTTTTGTACTTGCTGACAACCTCATTTCTTGACATAATAAGGCAGTTTTGTTAAAATCCCTGAAGAAGTTGGAATAGAACAACTATACGGACATGAAAATCACTTGGGAAAATTATATAAAATGCAGATTTATGACCTACTCACAAAGATTCTTGAATGGGGCATTTTTTTGGTGCACTCCTCTAAAGGAACACCATACAAGGGGTGTCCAAACTTTTGGCACCTCTGGGTCACACTGGAAGAAGAAGAGTTGTCTTGGGCCACACATTAAATACACAAACACTAATGAAAACTGATGAGCAAAAAAAAAAGGTTTTAAGTAAATTTATAATTTTGTATTGGGCCACATTCATAGCCGTCCTGGGCCTCCTACAGCCTGAGGGCCATGGGTTGGGCACCCCTGCTGGTAGACAGTGAAAGAGAACAATTGAATGGATAGAATAGACAGTCCATAAGAAGATCAAAATAACAATAGAACTTCAATAAAGGATGAAGATGCAATTTTAACTCATTAGGGCAAAGATGAACTTTAAAAATTTTTTAATTTACACTCATTGGGGTGACATTGGTTAATAAAATTATATAGGTTTCATGAATTTTTGATAAAGGGTACTGGGATAACCGGTTTGACATTTGAAAAATGATAAAATTAAATCTTTACCTCACACCATACATAAAAATAAAATGCTATTAAATGGAGGATCTAATATAAAAAAACAAAATCATACAAGTTTCGGACATAAACGTAGGTGAATTCTATAACCATCCTATAGAGAAAAATTTTCTGATTATGATTAAAATCCAGATGCAATAGAAAACACCCCCGGATGATTGCAAATTGTCCCCAAAGTGATGCAGAGAGACATCACAGATACATGAGGCTGAGAAAGTATATTTGTGTATCATGCCTATTAAAATAACATGAAAAATTGATCAACTTTTAAAAAATTTTTTTTATTCTATTACAGTTGTCCCATTTTTCCCCTTTGCCCTCCTGTGCCCAACCCACCCCCTGCTCCCACAGTCAATCACCACATTGTTGCTCATGTCCATGGGTCATTCATACATGTTCTTTGACTAGTCCCTTCCCCTTCTTTTCACCATTGTCCTCCTCCCCTCTTCCTTCTGGTCACTGTCAGTCTGTTCCATGTTTCCATGCCTCTCATTCTATTTTTCTCATTAGTTTATTTTTGTTCATTGGGTTCCTCTCATAGTTGAGATCATATGGTATTTGTACATAATAGAACAGGGCTTGAGTAACATTTGCCAAGGTCAGAGTTGTGGCCCTTCATCCCTTTGAGTGTTTCCACTATTTCTGTGAAATTGTCTCCTTCCCACACCATAAATGGCTTCCTTTAGAGTCAAGAGGAGCTTCTGAGTTCTGCCTTGTAGGTGAGACAGGTTAAAATTACTTACCCCCTCACCCTAACTGGTGGGACTCAGTGGATCAAGCACCAGCCTGAGAACCAAAGGGTTGATGGGTCAGTTCCCAGTCAGGCCACATGTCTGAGTTGCAGGCCAGGTCCCCAGTAGGAGGCGTGTGAGAGGCAACCATACATTGATGTTTCTCTCCCTCTTTTCCTCCCTCCCTTCCCCTCTGTCTTAAAATAAATTAAAGAATCTTTTTAAAAAATTGCGTACCTCCTCTAAGAAAATGTCAGCATCCAACAACACATAAAACTTGTCACTTGAAATCATAAACCAGGCCAGAAAAAAAAAAAATTCCTCCTCCAACTCCAGTCAGTACTTATTAGTTAAAGAATGTAGGATGGCCTTTCTGCTAAGTACTATTTTCAAAGCAGTGAATTGTATAGCTTTACATTAAGAATTTAATTACAGTTTACATATGTACTTGTAAGACTTGCCAGATTTCACTTGGCAAACCAGCAACAACATTAGCACTTAACCTTTCCTTATAGAAAAGTAAATGTACTTAGAAGTGACTAGGATTCCAAAATGTTACTTAAAATCACCAAAGAGTTGAATCCAGAATTTATTTGTATATGCTCTTTACATGACAACCTTTTGGTAGCTTCTAGAAGTTTCTCTAATTAGGGCTTTTCTACCACGAATCTGTAGAGAAACCCCTTGTCCTGGAGAATAAAACTAATGGTATTTGCCATTGTCCCAATGGTCATTGTGACAGGAGAAAGCCCCCCAGAAGCATTAGGGGCTGTAAGACAAGCAAGGCATGTGTGGTGTGAGGTAAAGATACAGTTTCATTTTCTTTTCTTTATGCATAACTAAGTGCCTCAGCATCATTCCACCAATAATTGATCCTTTTCCCACTTACTTCCATTGCCATCTCTGATATATAGAGGATTTTATATGAAGTGTTCTCCATTCTCTTCACATTTTCCCCCTTGTTTATCTTTGTACCACACCACTCTGTTTAAATTATGTGGTTCTATAATAAATCTTGATATAGTGAAAGGCCATTCCACATCTCACCCACACACACCTTATTTACATTCTCTGGGAGTCTCTTGGCTATTCTTGGCCCTTCTCTCTTCCATATAAAGTTTAGAAACAGCTTGTAAAATTCCACAAAATGCCTTTTTGTGTTTTCACTGAAAGTGTACAAGATCTGCAGATAATTTAGAGGACACTTGACATCTTAAAAATATTAAATATTCCCTTCCAAGAACATGGTATTTCTCTACTTATTTCATTCTTTAACATTTTTCAATAACATTTTATAATTTTCTTCAAAAAGTCCCACATTAAATTTAGATTTAATGTAGATATTATAGTTAGATGATAGGTAAATAATAGATAGGTGATAGATAGATAGATAAAATTACTATGATACATGTTATCTCTTGAATTTTTCTATTTTCTGCAAATAGGTAGAAAGGCAAATTACCTTTATATATTAATTTGATATCTAATATATTTGTTAAGGTCTTATTTTCCTACTCTTTCTTTTGGATTTTCTTATAGACAATATCATCTATGGATTAGGATATATTTAGTTTTTTTTCCCAATATTTATGCCATTTATTTAATTTTCTTCTGTTATTATCCTTGCCAAGTTGATTTTGCTTAGTATTTGCCTATTAAAATGTTTTCCTTCCAAATGCCTTTACATTTTTTGTCATATGTATACAATGTATTGCTGGATTTGTTTTTTTACATATAGTCTGTTTTTAAATGGTTACTGATCTATCTGGATTCATTACTATCTTATTTTGTAATTCATTTTCTTTACTATTAATTATTTCTCATTCTATTTTTTCTCTCTTACTTTTTCTCTTCTTTAGCAGTTACTCTAAAGAGCATGAAAAACATGAATAAGGAAACTTAACTCAACACAATGTAAAGTTAAATCAGTATAAAAACAAGGCCTTAGAGCTGATCATTGATCCCCTGGTTGTGCCTTTTATCCAGTATTTTAGATTTGTCTTATTTTATAACCTATAAATTAGATATTATTTCTGTTTATATAGTAAATGTTTATTTGGACAAACATACATAACATATATTCAGTATACAATTCCTTGCATCTAAGAGCTTCCATTTGAGATCATTTTTCCTTTATATCCTGAAATACATGTCTTAGAAATTCCATAAGTGAGAATCTGTATATTGACAAGTTTTTTGTGTTTACTTTTTCTTTGTCTTTGAGAAGTAAGTTTGTAAGATAACATTTTTAAATTAACAGTAATTTTCTCTCAGAAAGTTGAAGACATTGTTCAATTGCCTTCTGTTTTATCATGTTGCTGTCAAGAAGTCAGTTTTTAATCTTATTTTTGCCATTTCTAAGCAATTTCCCATTTCTCTCTGGCTTCTTTTAAAATAATATTTGTGTCTTTACAGTCTTATAGTGACTTGTCTAAGTATACCTCACTTTTTATTCATCCAAATTGAGATTCATTAGGCTTCCTGAAACTGAGGATTCATGCTTTACATAAATTCTGGAAAATACTTAGCCATTATCTCTTTAAATGTTGCTTTTCCTCCATTTTTTGTATTGTTCTCTTTCAGAACTCCATTTATAAATATGTTAGGATATTCTCTTCCGTTGTTCCTTTTATCCTAATCTTTTATGTATATATAAAAAACACTTTTTCTACATATTATATATGATATATAAATTTTCCATGTATGCATGTAATTTATTCAATTTTTATATTCTAGTTTACTACTTTTCAACAACAATGCATAATTTGTTATTTAACAATCAACTAACTTTTCACTTTTAAGGATTATATTTTTCACTTGAGTTTAGTTAAAAATGTGCCTGGTCATTTTGCTCTTATCTTCAATTATATTTATAACACTCTCTCTTATTTATTTGAACATTGTCTTGGTCTATTTAGGCAACTCTAACAAAAATTCCAGTAACTGGGTAGATAAAAGTGACAAACATTTTTTTTTATGGTTCTGGAGGCCGTGAAAGATCAAGATCAAGGCACTGGCATATTCAGTATCTGATAAGTGTCCACTTCTTAGATGGCTGTCTTTTCACTGTAGCTTCACATAGAACAAGGGACAAGCTATCTCTCTGGGGTCTCTTTTACGAGGGTACTAATTGCATTCGTAAGTGTTCCTCCCTCATGACCTAATCACTTCCCAATGGTCTCATATCCTAATACTACTACTTAGGGGTTAGGTTTCAACATACGAATTTAGGGAAGACAAAAACATTCAGAGCATAGCAAACATATTATGTACATTTGTTATACTCTATTGTATATTTGATTAGTGCCATGCTTCTAGCATTTAAACATCTGATTATGTAGTTGCTTCTTCGACTTCCCTGATGGTGGATTTTCCCTCATGTGTTTCATGACTTTTTCTGCAAAATTCAGGCCCATGGGATATACATATTAAGAAATCTTTACCTGGTAGATGTGGCAAAATGGCTTTATTACAGGAAATGTTTGATTTTGCTCCTACCAGATACTTGGGAGCAATGTCAATTTGAGTGCACTGTGAATTTTAAGATTTTTTTTAATATTTGAGTAATGGCTGAGAATTTTCCAACACTAACATAAGACACCAAGCAATAGATTTAAGAAGCTCAAAGAACATCAGGCAAGAAAAATAGTAACACACAAACACAGAAAAAAAGACACAAACAGAGAGATATAGACAAAGCTAGGAAAATAATATTCAAACTTCTAAAAAGCAAATATAAATAGAAAATCTCACAGACACCCAGAGGAAAAAACATACATTATCTACAGAGTAATAAAAATAAGATTTCTCATCAGAAACCAGGCAAACAAGAAGGCAATGGAGTGGCATCTTTAAAGGACTGAAAGAAAAAACCTTTCAAGCCAGAATTCTATACCTAACAAAAGCATCTTTCAAAAAAAAAAATAAAGCAGAATAAAGCTTTCTCAGAAAAATAAAAACTAAAGGAATTCATTGCTATCAAACCTTCTCTACAAGAACTATTACAGTTTTGTAGGCTGAGGGAATATGATATCAGTCAAAAGTCTGGATCTAAACAAAGAAAGAAAAGCACTGGAAATGGTATAAATGAAGGTAAAATCATATTTTCTTTACTTGTATTTACTATAAAAGAAAAATTCTTAATGCAAAAATAGTAACAATGTAGCATGCATTTATTACATATATAAAAGTAAAATACATGATAATAATAACATGAAGAATGGAAAGAAGGAATTGAGACTATACTGGTTTTAGGTCCTCATACTACATGTAAGCGACATAATATTATTTGAAAATAGATTCAAATTAATTCAAAATGTATGTTTTAAATTCTATGGCAGTCACTAAAAATATAAAAGGAGTTATAAATAATAACTCAATAGGTGAGACAAAATGTAATCAATAAAAAAATACTGAATTAACCCAAGAGAAAGGACAAAACAATTTAAAACAGCAAGGTAGTAGATTTTAATACAATCATACTGATAATCACTTTAAATGTGGATGATCTAAACTCCCAGTTAAAAAAACAGAAATTGTCAAAATAGGGGGCAGAGAAAGCAAGATCCAACTATTTACTATTTACAAGAATAAATGGGCCCATTCTAGCCTCTCTAGGCCATATCTTCGTAAAATTTACCCCTCTAAAAACTAAAAAAAAAGACAAAAATCAGATGGTTTTGTCTAAGAAGTTGATTCAAGCCTTTGGTATTTCTTCCTAACTTTTATAGCTCTCCATGTTCTGTCCAGATCTGAAGATAACAATACAACAGAGATTACCTAAGGAGATCTTGCCAAAAACTAAGAACACTTAAGATATTACTTTTATTCACATACTTTCTCACTTTTTTCAATAGCTTACAATTCAATAGGATATTACTAGGTATTTATTTTATTTTCTTTCAAAAGAATTTATGTCAAGGTTTATAAGGAATTTACACGTGACTTCAAAAAAACTCTTTGCTTAAACTCCTAAACCCTAGGAACAGTCTATAAATAGCTGACACAAGAGAAGGAAATTAGCAAAGACTCACAAACTCACATAGAATTAAAGCATTATCCATTCAGTTGACTATAATCATATAATGCTTTTTTAAATGAAGAAGATGGGTTCCACATTTCTTTGTCAGAAACAATAACTAGAGGTAGAAAATCTAAAAACCTCACTGTGAGGCTTGAGTTAAGGGGGATTATGGTATAAAAATTATTAAGCTCAAACTAAAGTAACATCAAAGATTTCATCCAACTTAAAAATATATGTGTGTGTACAAAAGTAGGGGAATGGAGACCAAGACTGTGAAGCTGCAAGCTGAAAGAGACCAAATTGTTTTCAGAAAGAATATTATTAGAAAAAAGGATAGCAAAGATTTGTGATGCTTGTTTTTTAATTACTAGGGATTATTTAAGGGAAGAAAATGTCTGAAAGGAATGACTTCTGAGTGATGCCCAGATCCCCCCATATGCCATTATAACATCCATTGTTCTTTATCCTAATGACTTGTTTTTAATTGCCCATTTCCAATCTAGACTGTGAGATGTATTTGAGAAGAGTTCATATATCTCATATGCCCCCAATGTATTCATTCCCTGGCTTTGTTAAATAAATGAGAACACTTATAGAGTAGGAAAGACATGACCTATGTTTTGCCCCCTTATTGTTATATTCAAGTCATTCCAAAATAGTTGAGTCAGAATAACCATTAAGGTCATCTAAGAAAAATTGGTTTGAGGCCTTCATTGCTTCAACTGACCCTCACAAATATACTCAGCCTCAAGTTCTGTCTCTGCTCACCAGACTTAATATTCTTTTAACAAAGAAAAAGAAATAAAAAATGAAAAACTCAAGGACTACTTGAGAATATTTTGATACATAATTTTCCAATCAACCAGTGAGAATAAAGAACATCTCTCTGTATTAGTCATGTTTCTACTACAATTATGCTGTAAAATAATAACTCAAAAAGCTCAGTGGCTTATAAAAACCATCTTTTTGTTTTATTCTGATGTCTTTAGGATGGCTGATGCTCTGATTTCATCTTTGACTGCCTGTATTTAGCTTATGCTGCCAGCTGGGTTTAAATCTCCATGCCGTGGTTAAGCAGTGGCTATATAGGACTGATTCTCTTCAAGGATGATGCCAGAAATACAAGAGATAAAGCCAAATAATGGAGACACATTCATACACTCTGCTCACATTACATTGGCTCCCATTCCTTTAACAAAAACAAGTCACATAGCCAAGTTCTGTAACAATTGGGTAGAGACATATGTTCCACCTATTCTAGGGAGAAATACTCCAATGCCCCACTGCAAAGGGCTTGAACATATAATTCTACAATAGAAAGGCAATGAAGAATTGGTAGCAATTATTCAATGTATCACTTCAAAGTTACATGTTTTAATAAGAAGGGAAAGAAGAGAAATAGAGGGAGCTGTATTTCTGAAGGTGATCATGCCCAAGCAGTGCAAAGCTTCAGATTTTAAAGAAATAGTTCACAGACGCCATGGTTAGCCTAAGCTAGACTTAACTTCCCTAGGAACAAATACAAGTCGTGTATTCCAAACTCCCTTCTCGCACTTCCTTAGACACAGCAAGCTTTTGGACATTATCAAGCCTGCCTTTTGCTTAAACACTCCTACTTTATTCCTTTATTAGTTGATCCCAATTTATAGTTTAGGTTTCAGCTGAATGTCATCTTTTCAGAAAGCCTTCCACCACCTCCCTACCTTTCTCAACCAAAATCAGGCATTGTTACATTTTTTTTCAGCAACTTTACCCTGCTTTATAGTGCCTGTCTCAATTTGAAATTGTGTCTTTTTATTTTAATTACTTCATCTATTGTGAGCCACCTGAGGGCCGGACCATGGCTGTGTTTCCACCACTGTGGCTAACACCCTAGAAAAGAATAAGCAATAAATATGTATTTGTTGACTCCATGAGTGGATAATTGTTTCCCAAATGACAATTTTTGTAAACAAAGACCTTTCAGGTTTCATCACATAGGCTAAAGCAAACATTTTCCCTGAACTGATCAGCCACGTATTGTCAGAAATGCTGAATTAAGGATGTTTTAATGTTCTGTTGTTTAGTGTTTTTTGTGTGTGTCTGTGTGTGCTGGTAGCCATTAGATATGAAGACTTTGAATTCAAGGTAAAATTGATTTATATAATTAAAATCTAATAATCAGTTCCTCAGTTGCAGTAGCCATATTTCAAGCGCTCAAAAACCACATGGATAAATACCTAGAAATGGAACTGCTGTCTCATATAATAATTCTATTTTTAATTTTTTTAGTAACCTCCATACTGTCTTCTATAGCAGGCACGCTATTCCCACCAACACAAAGGTTCCAATTTCTCTACATCCTCACCAATACTTTTTTTTTAATTGCCATCCTAAAAGGTATGTGTTAATATCTTATTGTGGTTTTGATTAGCATTTTCCTAATGATTAATGATTCTGAATACCTTTTCAAATACCTCTATTTCATTTGTATGTCTTCTTTGTAGAAATATCTATTCAAGTCTTTTACTTATTCTTAAACTGGGTTATTGGTTTTTTGCTTTTGAATTATAGAAAATCCTTATATGTTTATTTTGGAAATAAACCCCTTATCAGATATATGGTTTGCAAATATTTCTCTCATCCCATAGGTTGCCTTATCACTCTATAAATTGTTTATTTTGCTAGGCAGAAGCTTTTTAGTTTGATGTAGTTCCACTTGTCTATTTGGTTTTATTGCTTGAGTTTTTGATATCATATCCATGAAATCATTGCTAATATTAGCACTCACATGTTCATTGCAGCATTTTCACAATAGCCAAAAATATGGAAACAACCTTAATATCTATCCACATATGAATGGATAATGAAAATAAATACATGCAATGAAATATTGTTCATCATTAAAAATAGAAAAAGGAAACTCTGTAACAATACGGATGACCTTGAGAACATTATGTTAAGTGAAATAAGCCAGTCACAGAAGGATAAATAGTACATGATTTCACTTACATGAAGCACCTAAATAGTCAAACTCAGAATCAGAGAATGGAATGGTGGTTGCCAGGGGCTGGAAAAGGGGGAAATAGGTGTTGCTAATCAGCAGGGTTAAAGTTAGAGTTATTTGAGATGAATAAATCCTAGAGATCTGGGTGCAACATTGTGCCTATAGTTAACAATATGATATTGCACACTTGAAAATTTAAGAGTATAGGTCTCTTGTTAAATGTTCTTACCACAATAAAATACAATTTTAAAAAATTTAAAGCCACATGAGATTAGTGGGTCCATATTGAGTAACATAGATAAAAAACATTCCCATCATTGCAAAAATTCTATTGGACAGGAATTCTTTGGAGAAAACACTCAAATACATAACCAAATTCTTCTCTTAAGATACTCAAAAGCTATGTGAAGCTTCCCAAAATGTCTGATTTCTAAGGACCTGTTTTCAAACCCAGAAATTC
Source organism: Pteronotus mesoamericanus (assembly GCF_021234165.1). NCBI lineage: Eukaryota > Metazoa > Chordata > Mammalia > Chiroptera > Mormoopidae > Pteronotus > Pteronotus mesoamericanus. The sequence goes on along the minus strand of NW_026555105.1, from coordinate 25,543,886 downwards.
TGCCTCAACATACCCAAAGCACACTTACTCAGCCTACAGCTCCTTAAGAGGTATTACAATTGAACTTGGTAATTTTCTTAAATTTCAAAAAAGTATATGCCATTAATACTTGCAAAATAATGTTACAGTTTACTAAATCAAATTAATTGTTCATCCTTACAAAAATAAACTCAACTAGGTGTGCAAACTCCACTCTCTGTGATTTTCTCTCTTTTTTTTTTTCTATTGTATCCTGGCAACAACTCAGACCTGACCACTATTATTCTCTTCTTAATTTTCTCTGTGTGTCTCTTTTCCTCCATACATGTTGTGCTTATATATAGCTCAGATTCTTGTAAGCTCTTGTTTGGATGATTTGCCATTGATCTCGCTTCTGGAGACTCCTCCGTTATTTCATTCTATTATCAGTTACCAATCAAGTCTAACTTTATTTTTGTCAGTTTCCTGCTCAAGAAACTTTCAAAGATTTAAGACTCTTGAAAGTCCATGTTCAACTTACCTTCCTGATAATATATGCACCACCACTCCCGACAGCTGCAGCCAGGTTCCTCCACTCACCTCCCAAGCACACAGTCCTTTGTACCTCAGCACACTTACTGTCGCCCATTCCACCACTAACTTCTTCTTCCTCCATAACATCCTCAAATATCTCTAACTCCCATTTCTTCCACTTTTGCATAACTTTCAGAAATGTCCTCATTTATATTTGCTATTTTGGCTCTGCATCATATACTGCCTGTGTCATCACTTGTTCTACATTATCATCATAAATTATTATCTGGCTTAAATAAGTGTGTTGATATATCTTTTTCTCTCTTATAAAATAATCTCTTGAGATCATGGATTTTGAATTATTTCTTTTATCTCACAAAATTTAAGACAAGCTAAAACTATCAGGAGACAGAGAGATACAGAAAGAGATTTAGAGAGAGAAATATATATTTTTTAATGCATGTGTATATATTATATGTACATATATATGAATGCAAGAGGCTTATTCTCTTATTCATTCATTCATGCATTCTCATACAAATTCATGATGGATAAATGCATAAGCCTTTCTGCATTCTCATAGGTTTGCCTTGAATTCTTAGCATGTGTCTTTAATTTTCTTGGTAAATATTCAGGATACCATATAGGAAAATCATGTATCATGCCAGAAACCACTTAATGTGGGTGTAAAACTGCCATGCAAACGCAATTACTTCCTTTAAAATGTTGTTTTATTTGGTCTCTTCCTTTTTCCTTAGTAGTTTTTCACAGAATCTACTGCTCATTAAAAAAAAAAAAATTCTTAAAACCCAAGTTCTGTGGTCTGAAACCTATTTTGTAAGAAATATATTTCTCTTGGCAATCAGATTAAGAAGCAATGCAGATAAAATACAAACCTATATTGGTATTCAACAGTATATAATGCAAGAAGAGAGAGAAATGTAAGCCTTCATTCACTTAGTTCACACAGGAGCTTTTAGGCAGCTTAAAGGTGGAGATGATGTCAAGATACATGAAGTCATAGTGGGGCCACCCTTGAGCATAAAATGAATCCCTTCTCTCGCAGTGCTGACATCCCTTTCTAAAACTTTCCATTCTTAAATTCTTTGGAGAAAAGCACTGTAGACAAATATTCATATTAGGAAGAAAAAAAACCAAGAAGTTTGGATAATCCCAGATAACAGAATTTAAATTATTTAAATTTGATACTAAAATATTTTCTAACATTTTAATGAATGTGCACCAAGCTTTCTAGGAATTCTATATTAAACAAAACCCTGACACTGTATCTTGAAGACCTCAGTGAGTTTAAAAGTTGTCCAGAATCTTTCATACTTCCCATTTCCCAAACTTTCCCCCAAATCACCACTCCCCCATTCCTCCCAGCAACCCACCCTGACTGGGAATAAGCTGAAAAAAGACCTGTCTTTTTTCTTGAGTGTACACATTTTTTTAATGTTAAAAAAATTTTTAAGTCATGTACATGGAATTTATATAAGTTTATTAACCAATGTTACCCCAATAAATTTCATACAAATTTAAAATAAAAAATTCCTCTTTCTTTCAAATTTCCCTTGCCTAAGAGAAAGTGAAAATGGTCAAGCATTTAAGTTTCAAGGGGTTCTTCTGAATAACAGCAAAAGCAAGTCGATATTTGAGATGTTAAGAAAAATGCATTCACCCAGCCGAGTAGCTCAGTTGGTTAGAGCATCGTCCTGATACACCAAGTCAATAAATAAAAATAAATGTAAAAAGAATATGGTATTTGAGCATATGAGGTTCAGTCACCTGAGCAGCTATCCTCTGTAATTCTCCCTCCCCTTTTCCTTGTCATTTTTAATCCAGAATTATAGTTTTACCTTTAAAAAATTAGTGCCTACTTTTCTTATCATTAATGATATTCACCCTGGCTGGTGTGGCTCAGTGGACTGAGCGCCAGCCTGCAAACCAAAGGGCCGCTGGTTCAATTCCCAGTCAGGGCACATGCCTGGGTTGCAGGTCCCTTGGGGTGGGGACATGAGAGACAACCACACATGGATGTTTCTCTCCCTCTCTTTCTCCCTCCCTACCTCTCTCTAAAAATTAATAAATAAATCTTTTAAAAAATAATATTTACCAATACAGTTTAAGAATTTCTTTATTCACAGTTGCTTTAAAAAGTATTCTTATGAGATAGTATTTGCAGTGAAAGAGTAAGTAAAACTCTCTTAGTTTTTGCACATCTGGAAATAAGCTTATTTCATACTTACTTTCAAATGATAGTTTAGCTTGATATAGAATTCTAGCTCTTTTCCCTTTGCAGTTTGATGATATTTCATTGTTTTTAGTAAAGTATCTATTATGGAAGCAGAGATGTCTGCCACTGCTTTAATTGTCATTCCACAGTAGGTAATCTATCTTTTTTCTCTCTGGTAACTTTTCAAATTCTTTTATTTATCCTTAATGTTCTGCAACTTCAATTAATCTTTCTAAATTTATTTTATTCAATCTGATCAGCATTTGGTGTGAACTTTTAGTCTGAAGACTCAAGCCTTTCTGGCAGTACTAAAAGTGTCAGCTGTAATCATCCATTTAAATATATCATTTCAACTATACTTTCCTTCTCATCTTACAAAAACTTATATATATATATAAAAGTATATATATATGAAAGTATATATATAAAAATATAAATATAAAGGCCTTGTTCCATGACCTTTATTTTTCTTTCCAGATTTTACTGTCTGGATCAGTCAGTGCAGCATTAAGAGTCAATTCCTCACTAAGATCATCCAATTCACAAAATCTATTTTTTTTGTGAATAACCATCTACAGTATTTTAAAATGTCAATGACTATACATTTCTTTTATATCTAGGTTTTCTAACAGATTTTTCTCCATATCCACCTGTCTTAATACATAGCTGACTATTTTTGTTTTGTACTTTTGTTATTTTCCTTACACTCACTATAAACTCGTTTTGCATTTTATCAAGAGTTCATTTGTGTTCTGATTGTCGATCTTGTTGGCTATCATTTTGGTACTGGTTATTCTCATGCGCTTTAGGATTTTAGTTTTCAGATTTACTTTAAGGATGGGGGTAGGTAGAGTTACTGACCATCCTAACGTGCCCAGAACTGATGTTTCTGGAGCATGGGAATTTCAGCTTTAAAGCTGGGAAAAGCCCCAGGAAAACCAAGAAGAGGGCTAGTGATCTTAGAAGAGAGTTGGTTCCCTCTCTCTGGCTAATGATTTTGACTTTGCCACCTTCCAGTCACCCAGGACTGGTAGATGGCAGCTGAAGAAACTTATCCTAAAAAGATACATTTTTCAGAACCAGCAAAAGTCATAGCCTAGCCATGGTTGCAGAGATTCCTCTTTCCAGAAGCTTTACAAAAACCGGGGATGTAATAAGCACTGATACTGGCTCTTTTGAGCCTTATTTTTTTTTATGACAAACGCACACTAATGCCACCACCGGTTTCATATAAGGAGGTGAACTCAGTGTTCAAACGTAAGTTGGTTCTACAACCATCCACTCTTAGGAGTCAAACTTCTGGCCACAGGCCTATTCCCAGACCAGGTGCACAGTGAGCCTACTGCTTCCGCCTCACCTTGCCAGTTTCCCAGCTTTTCCTGTTTCACAGTGTGCATACACCTCTTTAATTTACAAGTAATATTGTCTGCTCTGTCTTTTTCTGGAACAGAGGGTAGACCTTAAAGTTCAATTTCACAAAACCATTTTTTTCAAAAATCTCTATCATAAATGTGGAATGTTTAAACACCTTGCCAATAGAAAGCTTTGTGGAGTCTTTCAAACCCTACGTGGCCACCTAAGCCTCTCAGCATTTTCTCTGCTCTTGCTATGAGGCAATGACTATTAATATGTAAAAGGCATTTGTTGAGTATTGGCAGTCTAGGTATTCACCAACTTCAAGTAGAAGAAATGCAGCTGAGAATCAGGAATTTAGAAAGAATGCTTGACAAATAATGAAAACAGGTGTCTCAAAGATTATAGAAGAAATCATAGTCCTATGAGCCACAGGAAAGTTTATCATTCACCAGCATGTGGGATCCTTGAGAGTAGAGACTCTATTCATCTTTATACCTTGAGCACTTAGCACCTACCTGTCACATATTAGGCAGTCAACACATTTTGAGAGAAATTGTTTGAACTATAAGGAGGGCTCCCTGGGCCTTTACTCAGAGCCTAATTTCTTTTACTTTATAAACATTTATAACATGTTTGACAGCACATCAGAAGACAAATAGAAGCAAGAGAGAAAACAGAATAAAGCGTTAAAGGCAGACATCAGATTCAAACAGACTAGTGTAAACAGACAGTTACGTGTTAATAGATCCCAAGAGCATCACTATATTATGACATGATATAAAAACTAAAATGCATAATGACTCTGATTCGTGAAAAAAGATTAAGTTACATAAGTATGTTTTGTTTAAAAAGACGGAGTAACAAAATGTATATTTTAGAATGAATCCCATATACAATGGGTAAAGTTTTTAAAGAGGTGTTTATGCTTGAAGGTATTAAACCCTAAACTTTTTGGAAGACTCAGGGGCTGTGAACAATGCCCTCCTTGAAAGCTGAAAACAGTTGAAATCTTTCTGCATAATGAAACCTCAGTTACTCACCATTATTACAGAATGACCAGTTCCAGAAAAGCATTTTCTTCCCATTAATAAGTGTTTAATTCCTTCAAGCAAACCACAATGCTACCCTTGGTAGTATTTAAGCTATAAGTAACTTTTTGGAGGCCTATACCTTTCTCAGAACCATGACTGTGCCTTAAGGATTACAGAAGTAGAGCTTTTTGCCTCTGCAAAATGTTTGGCTTCACTTTTCATTATGGAATTTCTTCTGGGTTGCTTGCCCAGCTCAGCATCCCTTTCGATTTCCAAGGCTTCTGCCAGCCTCTTGCCTCCATGGCTGCTACCACTTAAATCCTATCCAATCTCTTTTCTATTCCTTACTGATTGCTCTAGGAGCACTGATTAAATGAGACACCCTATGCGACATTGTTAATATGGTGACTGGCTCATGACCGGCCCCTGGAGGATTATTATAATAATTCTCATGCTATCATTTCATGGATAGAGAAACAGAATCTGGGAGATCAGTAGTAAGTCCATTTACAGAGAAAGTGGCAGTGTGAGAATTTACTCTAGGTCTGAATGATTTCAAGAACTCTAGGCTTCGGTGTCAATATGACATTGATTCTATCCATCACTCAGCCCTGCCTCCCCAGAAGTAACCAGGGGAGTGTTTATTATGAGCTGCTGAGATGAAAAGCAACTGTGAACACAGTTGGAGAAGAGATAGCAAGAAGTATGATTAGCTGTAATCAGAGGTACATGAGCTTTGATTTTCAAATATCTGGAAGATATAAAAGGCCTTTAATCACAAACATTCATACCTGTAAAAACTGCATAATCGACGATTTCATTTTCCATGTAAGAATACACCACTTACTATACCTCTCTAGCAGTTAGATTTTATCATCTGCGCACCCTAAGAAACCCTCAAGCCAAAGAAAAAATTATTAGTTGAAAATTTTTTTTAATTATCAGTTATATTTCTAGGTGGGAAAAAATTCTAGGGAGGTAAAATGGTGACATCAGGGGGCCGTTTACATTGACACGTAGGACTGTTTCTAAGACTCTAGTAGGTGTGCAGGTTCTTCTCTGAAATCCTTTTTTGAAATGTGTTTTTCACAGTTTAAATTTCATACCCAGGAACTATGATCCTCTAGCCACTGTAGGATTAAGGCTTTAATGACATTTTCATGTTAATAAATTGTCTCTAAATATGAACAAAGGTTACTTAAAGAAATAGGTAGGTAGCAGTTAGGTAAAATAATTTAAATATACATTATTTATAAAACTGCAATAAATTGGTCCAAATATATCTTCAAATTAATATGGAAAAAATAAAAATAACCCAGCACAAAGGATTTGGAAGCATTTTATAGAAGAAATCTAAACAAACAATATGAATGTGAAGATACTTCAATCTCACTAAAAATCAGTAAGATACAAATTAAAACAATAATTAGACACTACTTTATAGCCATCAAATTAACCAACTTTAAAAGTCTGAAAGTAACAATTGTTGGTAAAAATAAGGTAAAATAAAACTGGGGTATAAATTAGTTTCATTACTTGGAAGAGTAATTTGTAAGTACCTAAAACATTTGAAGATGATCTTACTAAATAAACTAGTCATCTAGATACCTACCTTAAAAAAATTCTCACATATATTCACAAAAAAAAAGTATAAATTGCATTCATTACAAAATTGTCATAACAGTAAAAATTATAGAAGTAATTCACATATCACAGATAAATCGGTTATATAATTGTGGACTATCCATAAATGGAATACCATAAAACAAGTTAAAATGGACAAACTAGCAGTATACGTACCAACACGGATAGATTTCAGAATTTATAATAAATAAATGCAAGTTGTAGAGGATAACATTCACATTTTAGCCCCATAAAACAATACTATAAATTGTAGAATCATGCATTTCTAGGAAATCACGAATGGGAATAGAAGGACTAGGATGAGTTTGATGCTGCGTCCATAATATCTTACTATTTAAAAACAAAAAAGATCCGGAACAAGAAAGAGATCTGAAACAAATATGTCTCTGAAATTTAGGTGGTAACTACATAATGTGTTATGTTATATTCCACATTTTTCTGGAGGTCTAAAACATTTTGTAATTTATCATAAAAATCTAAGCAACATATACCTATTTATATACTGCATAGTTAAAATTAAAATAAAATTTATATAAAAGGAACATGCACTGAAAAAATACACCAAAACATTAACCATAGTGGTATCAGTGAGGTGAAATAACTGGTGAACTTTTCTCCTATTTTCTCTTGTGTCCAAAATTTTACTTTGTGTATATTACTTTTATATTTTTAAAATATATTGATTTGATTACAAAATTTAACTAGTAGACTTTCTTATCTTTTAATAGGAGGAATTTGGTCTTTTTAAAGAGATAAAATAAGTGACTCATACTCCTTTTGAAGCTACACATTAGTAATAAATGTCTTTAAATTTAGTATTGTAAATACTAAATTCAGCAGTTACAATAATTTAAATGAGTCAGTGTTTATTTACACAGTCAAGCCAATACTTCTAAAATAGTTTTAGCTGCCCTTTAAAAAAGAAATGCTACTTAAAGTTTTGGTCATCACAAATTCTTTTTTCAAGTAATTACATCTTCCTCAGTTTGTGAGTTTGTAAGTAATACCAACCTGAGGATGTATTAAACTGGAAAGTTCTTCATACTGGTGAGTGGACAACTAAAAAAAATGCATTTTATAAAGTCATATTAAATGGTTCTGCTTTTTAAAAGGCCATCATATTCCCTGATACATATTTATAACACCACTTCTAGAAAAGGGCTTAGGAATTAGCTCATTTAACCCCACAGTTTGACAAAGGCTGCACTGGCATGCCAGGAGGTTTGGAGGTTAATGTCACTGCTTATGAGGGGAATTGCCACCACCACATCCCAGATGTTTGATCTTCCCATGGGACACCCTGTCCATGCAACCAAACTGCTGGGGATGACTTTTAACATCCCCTCAGAGTGCAAGAGTATAATGCTTCTTGAAAGCACTCAACTGTATCACAGTCTAAAAGCTCAAAGAAAATAGGATGGAGACCTTGGAAAAAGAGGGTTAACCAATTTTTAAACTCAAGGTCAGTCCTCCAGAATCTCCAGTCTGAGATGATGCATTTAGGTTAGTGTTATAAAGCAGAAAATAACTTCTCCACCCAAGAGGTACACAGTCTGTGATCACCATGCTTTTTAATGAAGCCAACGGTTCCTATGGCTTTGACTACATTTAGTTTTTAAATCCTAGCTCTAGAAACAATATCTTTTTCTCTCTGTGTCTATACCCCTCAGAGAACTAGCCTTTCCCCTGGATAATCAGCAACCCCGAAGCAGAAGAAGACAGTCTGGACCTAATAGTTACATGGTCTGGAACTCCGGCAGACTAAAGATAACATCTTAACCCAAGTTATGTTTTAGCTCTGAAGCCCTAACGTGGCTACTTTCCCATGAGATGGGACAAGGGAACATGGGGAAAGACCCCAGAGCTGTCCTCAAGACCTGAAAAAATGGTTCATTACCCTGACCTCATCTGCGACCAATCATCTCCCAGCACAACCCTGTAACCCATAGTGTCTTGTAATTTTGCCTTATATCTCATCTATATGCCATTGGAGAGTTTGGGTTTCTAAGCATTAGCCTTCTGTTCTCCTAGATGGCACCACTTATCAATAAAATAGACAATATTTTTCCACTGCAATTTATGGTGTCTGGTGCTTGTCTTCTCTGCTAGTGCTGGGTGAAAAATCCTTTCTGCTCTATAACACTAATTCGCAGGCATACATTTGCCTACTTGGGAGATTGCTTCATCCTTGCTCCCTGCCAGTCTTTCTCCCTCCTTCCCTTCCTTCTTTTTTCATTGCCCTTCCTTCCTTCCTTCCTTCCTTCCTTCCTTCCTTCCTTCCTTCCTTCCTTCTTTCCTTCCGTAAATATTTCTTGAATGCCTACTATTATCAGGCATACAGTGATGACCTCTGTGGTCCCTACCATTAGAACAGCATATAGTCTAGAACTCTGGAGTCCAATACAGTCACAGCTAACCACAGGTGACTACTTAAATTTAAATTAAGTAAAACTACATTTTCAGTCCCTCAGTCACACTAGCCACATTTCTAGTACTCAATAGCCACATGCAGACGTAGAATATTTCCATCACTGCAGAAAGTACTATTGGAAGTGCTGATCTAGAAGGAAGCAATGGAAGATGAAGCAATCACAGTATATGTTGTTAGTGCTGTAATAGGGGAAGTTTAAGAAACTATAGGAGCAACAGAAAAGGGTTAAAGATGGTGCTGGGAAAGTATGGAGAAATAAACAAAACTGTTTATTCCATTGGCTCTATCTGTGTGACATTTCTGGCTGTCTCTCTAGCCTTCTGTATTTACTCTCCCTCTCCTCATCCTTTCTTTCTCCTCCTTGCTATTCTGGCTGTTGGGAGCATGAGGCCCGATCCCAGTAGACAAAAAAATAAAACACCACCTCATCAATCCTGTCCAATCCATTCCTCACATCTTCTCTCAACTTAATACTTGCACATTCAAAACAAAATACTTCCAACAAAGGTTCTAGAGGAAGCACTTTGTCCTGCACATGACCCCTTGGTCTCTGGTGACAAATGACCAGGTCAGACCTGAAAAGATGGAAGTTTTATTAGGTTTTCAAAAAGGGTGCTTCCTTGGAGCTCCTATAACAATACAGCAATCTCGTCTGTCTAGCTTACACAGACAATCAACTAATTATGAGATCTGTTTACTCGCTGCTTTTTAAATATTCTAATCATCCCCCAAATGTCCTCAGAGCCAAGAGTTAACTCAAACACAGGTGCAGGAGAGCTAACACAAAGGAAAAGAAATAATATACAAGATCAAGTGAGAAATCAGACCCTCTATGGTTTGCTTATGTAATGGCTGTTGTCATGTCCATAAAGGATACACCAGAGACAAACATGTGACTGCAGAAAACCCTGCCAGTCAGACTGGGTTTGGGGAAGCAAACTGGACTGTAGAAAATGCATTCAAAAAATATTTTTAAAAGCAAGATGAAGTACATTGATTGCTAGGCAGGCAGTAAAATTAATAGGCCTTTGGGGGCATGTTTGCTCAGAAAATGGATAATAGTTACTTAAAATACCAAATTATTTGCATGTACATACCTTCAAAGGGTTTTTATACCTTTATATCAAGAAGGTTCAGTGGCACCATCCTACCGCAAAGCAATTGTACTTATGCTATTCAATTACAGAGCAAACCTTCCTCTTTTTAAAATAGAACAAAATTCAACCTAACCCTGGTTTGTTTCTAAAGTATCACAAATTCAGAAGTATTTTATTGTTGGAGGAATTGTTATTAATGTAAAGTTAGTGTTGCTGAAGGTAATTGTGAGTTAGACATTCTTCTTTTGCCCCTCCAGATTCCTCATGCACGCTTTTCACTCTGCTCTCTTCCCCTGAGACTGACCTCTGTGAACTGCAACAGTGGGCCCCTTTCCCCTCTGGTTTCCAGTTGGGTTTGACCAAAGGGAGGCACTAAACAAGCATGAGATGCCTAGAGAGAGGAATAGGAGAAGGAAGAAAGGGAGGAAGATAACTAACCTCTCCCTCCCCTTGATCCTTTAGGTCTGGAGAAGGTGACAGCCCCTGATGTTAACAGTCCCAGGGGCTTCACCTTCCCCTGTTGGCTTTTCTCAGTCTCTGGTAAGTTTGCAAATGGTCCTATCTTAGACTCTCCTTAACTCCCCATTTGAGGGTGCCATCTGTTTCCTGTTAAGGTGCTAACAGAAACAAAACTTTTTTCAAGGTCTATCTGCCCGCAAGGGAACATAGCATAAGTGAGCATCCAGTCTTGGATGGGAAGAAAGCTAACCTCAGGTGCCATCTTAAATTTTTTGGAAAAGTCCACAGGCTCCATAGAAATGGACAATAACTACCTGGGGTGCTGGACAAGGATTTCCCAGAATTCCTTATCCTAAAGAGTCAAGAAGAAACTGAGAGAAACCAGGCGCCAGTGACTTTACATCTCTTTCCCTTTCCATCCATCTCTAATAATGTTCTTCTTCTAAAAAGTCTTTTGGGAGGTTTTGAGGACAGAAGTGACATGTTTCCACAGCATCTCTAATGCTTTCTTTCACACGCCCCAGCAACAGATGTTTTGGCTTTCCTCAAACCCTCCAGTCTTATTCTCATCTCAAAGCATTTTCACTTTCCTCATAAAGGTCAAGGACCTCATCCATTTTATTTACTGCCTTATCTCCCAAAACTAGCACAAGGAGGTACTCCAATGGTTAATTTTATAATAAATGAATGAAGTGAATGAACGAGAATCATGTGCTTTGAAGGTTGACAAAAAAAAAAAAAAAATTTGAAGGTTTCCAATGCTCTTCAACCTAATTAAAAAGGCAAAATAACTACTAAAAATATAAATCACATATTAACCCATTTTTCAAATGTTTAGGTAAACCATGTAATTGTTGTTCTCTATCAGAGTTGGGTAATCAATTGCAAATTATTTAATACAACAATTTCAAAATGTATAGAGTTGTATATGCGTTATCCTGGTTCATGTTGTATGACCCCATAACCTTGGGATCTGAGGACACCACCTCCTGCCTTGGTTGCTCCAGACCTATGGGTAGCAGCAGCCTGCTGATACTACTAATCTATAAGCTGTCTCACCTTCTTCTGTTTGCCTTTTAAGTTCTTCCAGCACCTCTGTAATTACTTCCCATATTCAATTTCTCTACTGAACAACCAGGTATAGAAGTTTTCATCATTGGACACTAACTGAGGCATAATTTTAAAAATCAAGATTTTTTTCTTTCATGAGTGATTCTGTGACTCTATTTAACATTGATAGTATAATAGAATGGACACTGAATTTGGAGTCAAAAATGATGAATTTGAGGCTTATTTCTGCCACAACTAGTTGCGTTGTGGACACATTTAGAACCCATCTCCACATCCTTTTGGTTCTTTCCATTGTTATGTGCCAGCCCATCTCACATGTGTAAGAATTAGCAAACCTCCCTACATGAACGTAGAAGAGGGTAGGAGTACTGCAGAAATAATTACCTCTGTATTAGTTTTTTATTGCTTCTATAACAAATTACCACAAATTTAGTGGCTTACACAATACATATGTATTGTCGTACAATTCTAGAGGTCAGAGATCTGAAATGAGTCTTACTGGGCTAAAATCAAGGTGTTGGCAGGGCTCCATCCCTTTCCAGCGGCTCTCAGAAAGGATTCATTGTCTTGCCTTTCACACCTTCTAGGGTCTTCCCACATTCTTTGGCTTATGGCTCCCTTTTACCTTCAAAGCTAGCAATAGAGAGCTGAGTCTTTCTCTCATGGCATCTGCTGACTCTGACACCATGGTGGCATCTCCTTCACTGACTCTGACTCTTCTGCCTCCCTCCTTCACTTATAAGAACTCTTGTGATGATATAAGGCCCAGTCACATAATCCAAGATACTATTTCTATCTCAATATCCTTAACCTAATTTCACCTCCAAAGTCCCTTTTTCCACATAAGGTATTATATTTGGGGTTCCAGGGATTAGTAATAAACATCTTCCAGGGACCGTTCTGCTTACTGCAGTCTATACTCTGACCCGAAAATATTCACATCTGTCCCACTTCAGGAATGAATTCACCACATTACAACCTCCTCAAAGATTTAACCCATTCTAACATCAATTTAAAGTCCAAAATTTCATCTAAAACTCACCAGCTCAAAAGCCAAGTCTTAACATCATCTAAATGAGATATGATTGATCTGAGTATAATCTATCCTGGGACAAAATTCTTCCCCATCTGTGGACCTGTGAAAGTAGAAAACAAGTTACCTGTTCCCAGCAGATAATGGTGGAACAGACATAAAAATCTGTTCAAAAAAGGGAGAAAATGGAAAGGAAAAAAAATGAGTCACTAATGGCAAGCTCAACCAGGTTGTTTGTTTGAAGGCCTAGGAATAATCCTCTGTGGTGCTGTCCTCTGAGGCATTCTTTCTTTTTCATAAAAGGTAGCAAAGGTTTTCGGCTGAGTCATTTTATTAGCCTTTCTCTTGTGTACAGAATCGTGGTGGCCCAACAGTCTTCTTGCATTTTGTCCTTTCTCTGCACTTTTTGTTCTGAGCTGGAACAGTTTCTGCTGGTACAAAAGTCTCAAGAATCTCATGCATCTCCTGTGTATGTCACTAAAATTTACTCCATTATACAACCAGCTCCACTACATATTTTTCCAGGCTTATCCGCCTCAATTCCCAGCTCTCCTGAGGCAGCTGAGGTGATCCATGAGCCACGTGACTAATCCAAAGAGCCCACGAGGTGTCTGTGGGACTCTGAACTTCTCATCTTCCTGAGACACTAACACATGCTTTCCTGGCATTGAATCTCCTAATGGCAGCATGTTTTCGTAATCTGAACAGACCGAAAATTTCCCAAATCATCAAGCCCTAGTTCCTAACAGTTAACTTAACGGTTCTTCTTTTGATCTATCTCCTTTCTCTTGTGTTTTACTATAAAAGCAAGAAGAAAGCAGAAGAAACTTTAAAATTTTTCTTGGAAACCTCTACAGCTGAATCTCCAAATTCATCACTTACAAGTTTTGTTGTCCACACAACTTCAGGTCACAATTCAGCTAATTTTTCTGTCATGATGCAACAAGGATTTCCTTTCCCCCACTTTCCAAAAGTAGGTTCTTCATTTCCATCTGAACCTTTTCCAGAAAACCTTTAACATCCACATTTCTGCCAATAGTCTGTTTATGACAATTTCAGTATTCCCTAAGAAAGTATACATTTTCTCTATTATGCTTCTCACTTCCTCACTAAAAGAATCATTAACATCCATATTTCTACTAAAAGCCTGTAAAGACAATCTAGGCTATCTCTATTGTGCCACTCAAAATTCCTCCAGCCTCTGCCCACTGGTCAATTTCAAAGCCACTTATACATATTTGTTACAGCAGCACCCCACTTCCAGTACAAAATTTGTATTAGCTTTCTAATATTTCTATAGCCGATTACCACAATTTTAATGGCTTAAGCAAATGCATGCTTAGTATCATATAGTTCTGGAGATCAGAAGTCTAAAGTGGGTCCTGCTGGGTTAAGATTAAGGTTTTAGCAGGACTGCATTTCTTGTTTTCTCCACTTTTTTAGAAATTTCCCACATTCCTTGGTCCATTCCCCCCTTTTATATTCAAAGCAATAGACAGCTGAGTCTTTCTCACATTGTATCACTTTGACTTTAACACCATGGTGACATCTCCTTCTCTGACTCTAAATCTCTTGCTTCCTTCTTACATTTATAAAGACCCTTCCAATTACATTGATCCCATCTGGAAAATTCAAACAAATGTCCCCATTCACAATTTAACCAACCATTTCTGCAAAGTCAATTTTTCCATGTAAGGTAACATCTCACAGGTTCCGGGAATTAGGATGCGAGTATCTTTGGAGTGGCGTTATTCTTTCTACCACATCATCTTGGAACCAGCCTCTCACCAACTACTGGCATCAGTTGGTATCTAGTTCCTTGTTCCTCAGATGGGATAACTTTAAAGTGCCTGCTTTCTACTGGTTTTCAGGGTTTCCCAGCAGGATTAATCTTCGGCTTTGTACAGCAGTGAATTTTTCAATTTATTGGTTTTCTCTCTCTCTCTCTCTCTCTCTCTCTCTTTCCCTCCTTTTGCCTGACTGAGGTTTCCTAGGATTATTTGGAAGTATATCTCCCAACTAAACTATTTGCACTCATATTTTTGTCCTAGGGTCTTGTAGGGAAACTCAAACTAAGACATATGATTTGGACCTCACTTTTCCTCTGTGTCTCAGTTTCCTTGGTAAAACAGGTATAATATCATCTCCCCTAATTTCCTTCCAAGGAATGTTAATGAATAAGAAAAGAATAACACTTGTGAAAGTACTTTGGAAAAATCTTAAACAAGTGTGCACAGATGTATGGTGTCTTGATTTAAATCTAGCCAACATTTTTTCTTGATATAGTGAATTGGTAAACATCAGTCAATGCTTCTAAAACACTCGTTCCCAACTATGGTCAATTTTACCCACTTGGGACATTGCCAATAGCTAAAGACATTTTTGATTGTCATAGCTGAAGGGGAGAGGAGGACTTTACTATTGGCATGTAGTGGGTAGAGGGCAGGGATGCTGCACATTCTACAATGCAGACGACAACCTCCCTGAGAAAGAATCATTCAATCTGAACATCAATAGTGCCACTGTTGGAAAACTGTGCTCTTACATCAGAAGATTAAACTGATTTATGTCATTATTAGGTTTATAAACACTAGAGTTATTTTTCTACCTCCTCAAAGTTTACAGTTGCTCATTTCATTGTTTGAGAATTAATTTTACACCAACCATTGGCTAGAGAAGCCTTTATGTAAACAATCAATCTAATGTCATTCTTCAGAAACACTGGTTTTTGGTGGCATTTGTTAATGTTTTTGTCACAGGACCACAGCAAAACGCATTGTAGACACATTCCAAAGTTATTCTTAACTACATCATAAAAGTTGGTGCTGTATAGTAAACAGAGGCCAATGTGCCATCAAAACCAGGTTCTGCCTTTCCCGATGGAATAACACAGAGTTAAACTTGCTTAAAGTACTTCCTTTCTCTTCCCCCAACCATTTGCATCTAATAGAACACAAAGGAATTAAAACTGAGACATTAGTGACTAGAAGACCTGAGCATATTTACAAGTACTTTTCTTGTTTTTCATTGTCATTTCCACATTTCATTTTCATCTTGCTTTTCCCTCTTTCTTCTACTCATTTTACTACTTCATATTCTCCCATTTTCAACCTCATCACCTTCTCACCTTATTTTCCCTCGTCTCCTTTTCCTTCCCACCTGTCCTGTCCCAGCCCTTTTTAACTTGTTTCTTGTCCTCAGAACTAAAAGTCTTCTTGTTAACAGAGTGGCACTTGCAGGATTTAACTGCCTTTCCTAGGTCCTCTGTAAACATGTAAAATTGAGCCATCTGGGCCTTTTAATGTACCCTGTAAAGCCTGTCACTGTACCAATCGCCTATTCTGACTGGTTGCACAGAAAGTCATTGTAAACTAATTTTTCCCTAGGGCACTTCAGTCACTTTATTAATTGTTTTCTTCCTTATGAATGTCTTTCACTCAATAATAAACTGGATTTTATTTCCTTAAATACAAGCTGAATTCCCTTCTAATTGTTTGCTTGTTTTTTAAAACTTAATGATACCATGTCCTCACAGCTTAGATTTATAGAAATCTTAACCAAAAAATTGATCTTCTGTTTAAGAAAAATCATTTTAAAATCCGAGAATGTCCATGTCACCTCAAAACAAAACAAAACAAAATCAGAAGATGAAACAACATCTAGAAGATTTCATTGTCAAAGAATTCAGAAAAATATTTTTAAAAACACACTAAAGGTAAAGATGTAAGAGGACCTTGACTTTGATGTTCTATGATATTCCTCATGTTCTTATAAATAGTTTTTATTTTATTTATTGTGTTCACGTGGAATTAATTTTAATGTAGGTAAGAAGTCCAAGCAACCTCTCTTTACATGTCAACAGTTAAATGATCCTGACCTTGTGAGAGTAATTTGAGAATAGTTAAATGTTTTATGCCAAAATATCTCAGAATTTCAGTCATGAATCAGGTCAAATTATGTGTTCCAGCCTATGACTACATATAGAAACATAATGATAGCAACAGTGATAGCAATGCCGATTTATTAAGTATCTGTTCCATACCAGGTATAGTGCTTCTCATATAATATCCTTAATTGTCACAACATTTATCTACTTCATCTCTTCCATCTTCCAGTTTCTATCTTTCTTCTTATCTTTCTTCTCCTCTAGATTTACTGTACTTTATTTTCTTCATGTAGCTATTATGATCAACAGTTTTCTGATATGGAAACAAAGGATTTGGCACGCAGAGAAGTGAAAAAAACTTGTCTAAAATCATGCTTATTACAAGTGGAAGGGTCACTTCCAACCCAGGTTTCTTTGATTCCAAAATCTGTAATCTTCTTATAAAAGTGCTTTAAAAGGATCATGCCTCTAACTTTATTCTCCACAGTTTAAAAACTTAGCTTACAGTAGGCATTCATGTAATACCTTTCTCTTCCCAACACATACACACCCACATCCTCCCCCTTTAATTGGTTTTCTTGGGATATTCCCAAGTCTGTTCAGGGTATTTTAATTGCCCAAGATGAAGAGGTCCTCTCCAAGAACAGAAATCAGATCCATGCAGCCTACAAAGTCTGAAACTAAACATAATCTCAAAGCTATACCTGGCACCTTTCACTTACCAAAGCCCTGGATAAGGTAGTAAGGCTGAGAACCACTATTATCGAACAGGAGGATTAATAACTAACAAAAGCATTCTTTAAACTATTTGAAACTTTTATATTTATAAATGTTGTATGTATGTGTACAAAATCTCTAATAGGTCATGGCATATATCTATAAAATATATCTTACTTCTTCGTTGAAAGCTTCCCATGAGTTTGTCGGTAGAAAATACTGACATAGAAGGGGAGATGAGTGGACAATGTTGACCAAAATCCATTAAACAAAACTCACATAGAACATTCTACGGTTTTATCTTTCCTTACCACTCCACCAAGCACACTCAAACAATAAGACAAGGAAATAAGAGCTTTTTCACCTCTAAAAATTTTATTTACCTCATAAATAATCCAACTTTATGGAGGTATGTAAGACAATGAGATTTCAGAATAGGTGGTCCCCAACATTGGATGTAGGATATTCTGGGCCATACACAAACAACGTGCTTTATTAAGTACACCAAGCTGGGTTTGATTTATTTTCTCTTTCCCTGTTTCCATCGTATCTTTTCAATGTGAAAGGTAAAACAATAACATTTCCAGAAACAAGTATGAAATTATCTCTATTCCCTTGGGGTGGTCAAAAATAAAAGTTCAATCAGTAAGTGTAAGTTATAAGTTGGAATCATTAAAATTAAGTCACCTAAAGGTAACAGTAAGACAGAGAAAGGAAAGATGTTGAGTATAAGAAGGTATTTTCAACACATAATACAGGAGAAAGGATGCCTATCAATCAACAAATGATGATACAATTTCTAAGATGGGTCATATACTTGAGAAGACATTTTGTAAAAGAGAACATTCAAATGACCAATATGTATATAAAGATTTGCTAGGTATCACTGATCAGAGAAGTGCAAATTAAAACTACAACAAGATATTATTGCACACCCACCAGGCTAACGAGAGTTACCCAGTGCTGGTGAGGATGGACAACAGGAAACCTTATCTACTGTAGGAAGAATTATAAATTTAAATGATCATGTGGAAACTTCTTTTTTTCTTATTTGTAAAGGTGAACATATACCTACTCTATGATCCACAAATTCCATTCCTGGGTATATACTCCAAAGAAATTAGTAGTATGTCTAACAAGAGACATGTACAAAAATGTTAATTAGTTAAAAAAGTAGAAACAACTCAGACATTCATCAACAGCAGAATGGATAAATTGTGATGTATTGATATAATGGAATACTACACAGCAATGTAAAAGAATGAACTATGAATACATGCACCATCATGAATGAATTTCACAAATATGATGGAAAGCCAAACACAAAAGACTATATACTATAATTGCTCTCCTTAAATGAATTTTGAAATGAGACAAAACTAGTCTATGTGAATGGATGTCAGAATAGTGGTCACCTTTCCTCAAGATAATGGCTGGGGTGGGATACAAGGAAGTCTAACAGGGACATAACAATGCTTTTCTCTTGATAATGGGTATTTTTCCCCCCCTGGGAGTGCTCACCTTGTGGAAATTTATGAAGATATACGATTAAGATTTATACTATTTTCTGTATGTATCTTGTATTTCAGAAATAATAAGTTTACCAGAAAAAATACTATGGACCTCTGGAAGATAAACTAAAGTACTGTGAAGAATGGCCTCTGGCCAAACCACATTCCTAAAGGGAGGCAATTAGGGTTTCAAATATGATCTTTTTCAAAGTAACGTTTTTCTGTAAGGTAAATCCTCTTCCAAACATTTGTATGTGGCAACCTCAGAAACTGTCTGCTCACATGTTGAGGGGCTTCAATAATGCACAGCATTATTTCATAAAGGTATTAAAACTTTTAGAGAGATGCTTATTTTATTGGAGAATCCTCACCAGTAGAATAATAGTTTGCTGGTAATGTCTGAGCCCTACTACAGGGATTTTCAAACTTATTGCTGCTTCGCTCTACACAATCCTCCCTGCCTAGTTTACTACAACTCCCACCTAGGAGGAAAGTGCAAGTGACCAGGAAGGGAGGAGGGCAGGAGGAAGGTGGGCGGGGGGGGGGGCGGGGGGGCGGGGGGGGGCGGGGAACTGTTAAAAAGAATTTGGGCCAAGGAGGCACTTGTAGAGATCATTCAAGTCAGAGGTTCCTAACCTCTTTGGGATCATGTAGCCTTTGAAAACCCATGGAAATCTGTAGACTCTTTCCCTTCCAAACTGCATTTAAAATCTTGAATAGAACTGGAAGGAATTTCTTTTAAATCTATATATACTATGAATCTCATCCATATATCCTCTCAAAGTCCATGGGCTCCTTAATTAAAACTCTTTGATTTCAACCAAGCAGGAATGGGAGTTCTAGAAAGGTCAAGTAGTTTAACTAAATTGACAAGAGTAATGAGAGAACAGGAACAAGAACACAGATGCCTTCCCTCACAGTCTACTACCCCCATCACTGGTTCAGACTTCAGAAAATATGATGATTCTGCAGCAGGTTGTAATTTCTTGAAACATATATTGATTAAGAAGTTGCAGTGGAGTGAAATGGCCTTGAATATAAATGAAAGACAGTCAGTTTTTCTATTTGTGGTCTAAGTTAATTGCCTTATCTTTTTTTCTTTTTCTGGGTCAACTTTAAAAGTAGGAGCTTGGGTGATTAGAAATATAAATTCCTAGGAATAGTCAGTATGTTGGTGTCCTCCAGTGTATCCAGAGTGATACAAAGGAGAAGAGAATCCCAAATTTTGAGACCATAATTACTTGTTCCAAAGTCTGTGATATAAACAGATACTAGGTGCCTATTTTATTTGTTTGATCATTTCAGGCAGTTAGTCCAGTATGTACTCCTTGTAACTTTAAGCATCAATGTCTTCTCTGTTTCTAACAAAATATTGGAGATGTTCACTTCCAGAACTGTTAGAAATACCTGTCATTGATGTTCTACAATGAAGTAGCAACCTGTTACCATATTTTGCCATGTATATTGTGCATTTTTTTGCCCACGTTTTTGAGGGAAAAATAAGGATGCACATTATACATGGATAGTACCTGAAATACTTTGTGTCTGTTTTTGTTTTGTAATTATTTGTTACATAAAATTTCTTGCACCTTAACATGTTAAAAAATAAATGCTAATATTCTTTTATAATACAAAAAACAATTGTCTAAATATAAATAAAAAAATTGAATTAAAAAATTAAAACAAAAGTTTTTTTTTCCTGAAAGTTTGGACCAAAAATGTGGGTGTGCATTCTACACAGCAAAATATGGTAGTTCTCATGGAGCTGCCCCTCTATGGGTCCTTCGAGACACTCTTTCTTAGATGCTCCCTCCTCCCTCTGTTCATATAGAAATTAGTCAGTTTAGCAAGAGCAGCCCAGCAAAGATATCATGTTGCCTATGTTTAAAGTGATTTTGATTCTTCATGTGCAACTCTAAGTAAGTCATATAACCTGTCTGAAACTTCGTGTTCTTGTAGGTAAAACAGGAATAGTAATCAAACAGGCTTACATGTCGCTAAAGATAAAATGTGATCGGGTGCCTGGAACACAATCAGGTGGGGTCCACATAAGCCATTGTTGTTGTCATTAATTTTTCAGGTTAAGGCACAGAGCCAGGGAAAAGGGGACAGAATGGGAGAGGTGACTAATGCTTGAAATCTTGGTTTGACCTTGATTAAAAATACAAAAAAACTGAAGCCCCTCTAGCCATAGTTACTTGTACACAGAACGTATATAAAGGGTCTTAATTAAGTAGGGTAACGAAATGGAATCTCATTAAAAAGATTTCATTATAAGATGCAGCCCCAAGGGGCAGGGGACAGGGTGTGGGGTGTGATTAATAGGAAAAGATTCCCATATCGCCACACCCCTGGGATAATGATTTTCTTGTCTGCAGTGAGCAGTGATGCTGCTAGTTCAACTTGTGGTTGTAGAGCACAGCTGAAGCGCAGCTGCTTGTCAGTTTCTGAACAGAAAGAGAATGAAGTTTGCGACTGTAGAGACACGTGTTATCAGCAGGGAGGGTAGGGGCTTTCTGTGGAGAGATTTTGGTTTTGTTTTGTGGTAGTTATTTTTGGTTTTAATATACTTGATTTCTCATTTGTGCAGAGGACATCAGTCTTTTTAATCAGCTTAGGCTGATTTTTTTTTTTTTTCCCTATAATGGAGGCTCATTAAGCACCTACTTTCTTTCTATTATTTAAAAAATAAAACAAAAACTGTAGTTTATCTGTGTGTCCTGTTGCCTCTTCCCTTTGTGCTGCGAGGAGTCTGCAGTGGCTGAGCATAATGTCTGAAGCCGGGTTGGTCCCCTGGACACACAACGCGGGGCAGACCCCACTGGGGCCTGCCGGTGCTCCCGTGGTATTCCAGATGGCGGAGCAAGCTCGCTGCACATTCGGCCACAAAATTCCACTCCAAAAATAAACAACAGCATCTTGCTTCCTACCTTGAGGTTGAGGCTCAACTCGTTTCAAACAGCCTGTTTACATAACAACCCGGAGTGTGGCAGGAGCCGCAATCCCTTCCCTGCTAAGAACCTCAGCATGTTCTGTGTCCAAGCTGTTTGGGTTCAAATACAGGGCAAGGCCCAGAATGGGAAAGCTCACTGGGTCCCTCCAACCACAGCAAAGAAGTTGGACCTGTTTTTCCAGGAGTTACCACGCTGCAATCCCCATCTGCCAGCCCTTCAACTGCCCAGCACCGCTTGGGAAAACCGCACATTAGATTGACAGGCCGAAGACAACTTTCGCATTTCCAACCTCAGTGAACAACCCTCATCACTGGCCTTTGACCTTCCTTCCACAAGGTGCTCTCACCCTAAATATTTTTTTAATTGTAAAATTTTACTAAATTCTTCAAACCTACAAGCTATTCCTACATGTTCTTCCTCCCTTCTCCACCTCTTAAAAGAGTAACCATCTATATGCAAGGAAATATACCAGTACTTCAAACCTTGGGAAATTATGAATATTCAACTGTTTTTGACCTGTGGGTTTGATATGGTTCAATCTAATGCCCTCAGTCTGCTAACAGTGATTATGGAAGGAATGACAGAGGGATGGAGGGATCTTGAGTGGTCGTTATTTTCTAGAACACAGTAAGGCCAGGTCCACATTAGCCATTGTTGTTATTAGTAGCTTATCAGGTTAAAGTACAGAGCCTGAGAGGGAAGAGGACAAAACAAGAGGAGCGACCAGTGCTTGAAATTGAAGAAGATATTCGAAAGCATCTTGGCTTGATCTTGATTAAAAATATAGAAACAACTGAAGCCCCTCTAGCGGTAGTTAATTTTCAAACAGAATGCATAAAAAGGGTCTTAATTCAATAGGGTATCAAAAGGACCTTATTAAAAAGATTCCATTATGAGCTGCAGCCCTAGGAGTAGTAATGAAATAAGATTTCTGTCATCAGACTTCTGAGATACTGATTTTCTTGTCTGCTATGGGAAATTCCAAAAAAAATGGGAAAAGAAAAAGAAAAAAAGGGATTTTTATCAAATAAATAATGCAAGAAAATTTCCTAGAACTTGAGAGCATGTACCCATAGGCAAAAAGAGACCTGTGAGTAGCCAGCAAAATAAATGATTAAAAAACTCTTTCAAAGAAATCTCATGAAGTTTCAGAATACCATCAATAATGAGAGTATTCTAAAAGCTTCATAGAGAAAAATACAGATCTCACTCAAAAAAAATAGGAGTCACATGGCACTGTATTTCTCAACAGTACAATATATATTAGAAGCAGCTGAGTAAATGTCTTCAAAATTCAAAAGAGAAACTGTAGTTAAATAACATATGATTTACTTAAATGATATTATTAACACAATTGAGAGACTATTCCCTGGGTTTAATCACATTGGAAACTATTATTCTATTATTCTATATCCAGCCCAACTATCCGTCATGAGTGCAGATATTCTTGACTTCACCTATATGTGAAATGTAATAAACAAATAAGCTAACAAACAAAATAGAAACAGACTCATAGATACAGAGAACAGACTGTCAGCTGTCAGAGGGGAGGAGGATTGGAAGGCTGGGTAAAAAAGTTGAAGGGGCTAAGGAAAAACAAATCTCATGGTTAAGACAACAGTATGGTGATTATGAGAGGGAAAGAGTGGTAGGGACATAACAGTGATGGAAAGAGACTTGACTTGGATGGTGAACACACAATATAATATACAGATGATGTATTATAGAATTGTACCTATAA
The DNA here is from genome assembly GCF_021234165.1 of Pteronotus mesoamericanus. Taxonomy (NCBI): domain Eukaryota; kingdom Metazoa; phylum Chordata; class Mammalia; order Chiroptera; family Mormoopidae; genus Pteronotus; species Pteronotus mesoamericanus. Next base: position 25,520,227 of record NW_026555105.1, on the reverse strand, counting down.
AATTTTATTAACCAATGTCACCCCAATAAATTAAATAAAAAAATTTTAAAAAGAAATTGTACTAAGCAAGAAAAAAAATTCAGAGTAAAGACATTTTCAAACATTCAAGATTCCATAGTATTTTCTCCCCAATATACTTTTATTAAGAAAACTAACAAAAAGAATTCTTCATGAAAATGGGGTAATAAATCAAGAGAGAAAATTATTTCTGGGCAATAATTTTTTAGAATAATTTGAGAGCATAACTACAGGTACTTATATAACTAAGAAAATGAAAAAGGAAGAGAGATCATTATTAATTCCATGAAGAAAGGTTTTACATGAAAGGAAATACTTATTGTACAACATGGTGACTATAGTTAACTGTGAGAGTAGATCTTAAAAACTTCCACCACACACATAAAAGAAATGATAAATATATATGCTGAAAAATGTATAACTAACATTATTGTAGTAATCATTTCATACTATATACATATATCAAATAATCACACTGTATACCTTAAACTTACACAAGGTTATATGCCAATTACATCTGAATAAGGCTGGAGAAGAAGAAAGAAAGAAAGAAAGGAAGGAAGGAAGGAAGGAAGGAAGGAAGGAAGGAAGGAAGGAAGGAAGGAAGGAAGGAAGAGCTATTGAACACTTTAATGAACATTATTGTCCATAAAAAAGACAGAAAATATAAACGCCATACATTTATTACTTCAGCAGTAATATTAACATATTAAATATTGATTTAACACATTTAATATTAACTGTTATATAACTGTAGTTGAAGGATTTAGCCCAGTATAATAAAGATGATGGTGTTGAAGAGGTAACTCTTCAGCCCCCAAAATAAGTAGTCAGTCAATAGAAACAGCCTAAAATTACATGATTCAGAAACAGCTGTAATAAGCATGTAATTTTTAAAATATAGAAACCATTACAAAGTGAAATGGCAGCCTATAGAATAGGAGAACATATTTGCAAATGATACATCTAATAGGGAGTTAATATCCAAAATATATGAAGAACTCCTACAATTCAAAAGCAAAAAACAAAAACCCAATCCATTGAAAAATGAGCAGAAAAACTGAATAAACACTCTTCCAAAGAAGACATACAAATGGCCAAAAGTTACATAGAAAGATGCTTAACATCACTAATCATCAGGGAAATTCAAACCAAAACCACAATGAGACATCACCTCACACCTGTTAGAATGGCTGTCATCAAAAAGACAAGAGATAATAAATGTTGGCAAGAATGTGGAGAAAAGGGAATCTTTGTGCATTGTTGATAAGAATGCAAATTGTATGGAGGTTTCTCAAAAACTTAAAAATAGAAGAGCCATTAAATCCAGTAATTGCACTTATTGTATATATTTAAAAGAAATTATTATTTTGAAGAGATATCTGCACCCCGTGTTCACTGCAGCATTATTCAAAATAACCAAGACATGGAAATAATTGAAGTGTCCATTAAGAGATGAATAGATTAAAAAGTTGTGAGATTATATATATATATATATATATAAATATATGTAAAAAATAATGGGGGGGGGCAAAAAACCAAAATTATCTTCTGGAGGGTAGGCCCCTTGTAGTACAGACTTCCCCTACTAGGTGTGTTCTAGGACCCATCTGTATCAGTGTACCACCTGGCATTGTTGTGAGAGGCTGCGTTTGGCCTCAGTGAATTTTTTTTTGAAGGCTTGTTAACCCATTTCATGATAGGTGGTTTACAGTGCACCAGCCCACACCACGCTGAGTGTACAGCAGTTTTTGACCAAAAACCACATGACCCCCATGCCTCACCCTCCCTAATTCACCCGATCTGGCCTCAACCCTCAAGCAACTTTTTTTGCTTCCCTAGATAAAAAAAGTCCTCAAAGAAAAACATTTTGCTGATGTGGAAGAGGTGAAACAAAAAATGGCAGAAGCACTAAATGACATCAAAATCGATGAGTTCAAAAACTGTTTTGAGCAGTGGGAAAAAACATCTTGATAGGTATATCGCATCAAATGAAGATTACTTTGAAGGTGACTGAAGTTTAAATATGTAAGAATAAATACACAATTTTTATCAATAAGTTCCTGGTTTTGTGGGGTGGGGCTCATACACACACATTTGAATGAATAGTTAGCCATTAAAAATCCTTCCATTTGCAATGGCTTTGATGGACCTTGAGGGCATTATGCTAAGTGAAATACATCACACAGAAAAAAAGCAATTACTGTATGACTTCACTTATATGTGGAATCTAAAAAACCAAACATAGGACCAGAGGGTAGATTGGTAGCTGTCAGGGGAAAGGGGTAGGGGCTGGGAGATATGGGTGAATAAGATGAAAGGTACAAATTTACTGTTATAAGATCAATAAGTTCTGGGGATCTAATGTATAGCATGGTGACTATAGTTAACAATACTGCATTGTATACTTGCTAAGTTTCTTAGAAAATCTTAAAAGTTCTCATCACAAGAAAAATATTTGTAACTATGTGATTTGATAGGTAATAACTAAACTTATTGTGATAATCATTTCTCAACATACGCATATATCAAATTATCATGTTGTACACTTTAAACTAATATGTTATATGTCAATTATATCTCAATAAAACTGTAAAATATAAATAAATACATACACAGCTTTAAATAGAAGACAAAAGTAGTATAAAAGAATAAAAAGAGGCTTTCTTGTTTAGTGATTTAGGTCTAGAAGTGTAGACCTAACGTTTTTCAAAACCAGAATTCAAGTATTATTTCACTTTTAACATAGTTTTCACTTAAGATTAAATATAGTGTCTTGATGTATTTACAACCAGGTGCTTCAGATAATTTGACTATTGCTAAAAGAAAAAAAAATGAACAAGTCTAAAGTCAGCATGCCTCCTACCTGAGTCACTGAAAAATTCCCTGGCTGCTAGAATCTACTTATATTGCTTTGTAGCAACCAGCTACTATCTTGGTTGGTGTAAGATGGCAGAAACACCGTCTATTTTGTGTTATTGACATGGATATAAGTTAAGAGGAAAGACTAGAAGAGAAATACTATGTTGAGTCATTCCACAAATATTTATTTTGAACTCTGAGACTAAACCATAAAATATAAAGCAAGACCCTTGCTTTCAAGGAACTCATATCCAATTTGTAATTGAATTACATACTTAATATTGGACCACTAAAATACACAACACCATAGGTGAACCTCAGAGATATTATGTTAAGCAGAAAATGCTAAACACAATGGCACATAATAAATGATTCCATTTATATAAATCCAAAACTAGGCAAAACTAATCTATGATGAAGGAAATCAGAATTAGGTCACCTTTGGAGAGAGGAGTATTAGTGAGAATGGTGTATATTTCTTTCCCTCTTCTAGTCTACTTACCTACATGCAAAGCATCTGGAATGAGCAATAAGACAGTAATCAATAAGACCAAAAAAAAAAAAAAAATGCAGTACACACAAAGGTAACTCCTGGATCACAACACAAACTTTTTTTACATCTCAATAGGCACTTGAATGAGAACCTTCTCATGACACCAGACATTGAAGGGCAGGGCCACACACCCAGGTAATTTGAGTTATTTGTATTTCTCTGAGTTAAAGCTCTAACCCAACTTCCTCCTCTTAAGTAATCAGAACACATCAGTATGTCAGATACTTGGCTGAGGGTGTCCAGAGAAATAGGTCAGAACCTACCCTTACCTCTCTAATTTTATAACGAAAAGGTGACTTTTTGAAAGTGAGTTAGCTCATGGCTGTGTCTTCAAAGGTGGCAACACAGGAAACACTATAGGAAATCTTTAGTTTCAATGAGTCACAAAAACTCAGCTGACTTTCTGTGGCTTAAATACAATATGATACGACCAAAAGGCATGCAGAAAATTCCCCAAACCCTGCTTCTGGTACTCTTCCCAAATTCAAATGAGAACCAGCCCAAACCCACCGTCACTGTACTATCTAGATATCCTCTTATACCCAATCAATTCCATCCTGCTCTAGTAATTCCAAAATGCTTTTATTCACTAGAGAAAACATGGGTTTTTCTTCAGTTCCAAAAATTGTTCTCATTCATGTAAGCTACCTATCGCTTTGTCTCCAAGTCTAAAACTATCACAATTCAAGGTTGTTGATTCTCCTACTTCTGGCATTAAGACTCTTTATGGAGCTGAAAAATTAAGGAAAGAAGGCAGAAGACACATTGTTTTAAGTGGCACTGTTATTTATCTGATGGGAATGATTTTAGTGGTAGAAAAAAGGACCAGAATCTCCAAAAAGTTATTTCCCCCAAAGTTCAGGTGAAACCTGAAGTACTGTAAAGGGACACAGCCAGGGCCCCCTAAAGGGTACTTATAAGGGGGTCCAGAAACTGAGGTGTCCAAGTAAGATATATTCTCCCCACCTAAAGATGGCCTGAAGGGGTCTGGGAGACCCGGAGCAGGGCCATTTGAGAGTTACTTTGTGTATCAGTATCAGGCCAGCTCCTTACCTGAAGTGGAGCAGGGCCACTGAGAGTCATTTTGCATGTCAATAACAGGATAGCTTCATTCCTCATATGCAAAGATGGTTATTTTACATCTCAACAAGGCTAACCAGAAAGGTCTGAAAAACCCTTAATACAGAATGTAACTGAAAAAGGAAGATAGACAGGGCCTGCAGGAGAGACAAAGGGACACACACAGACTCTGATGAACAATGTGAAGACTATGCTACAAGTAAAAGGGGAGAAAGGACTCTTGCTAGTTGGCCATGAGAAAGTGTCACATGGTTTTGGATTAAGAACTGGAGATCGCAACGACGCAGCGGATGGTGCTGAGAACTGCGAGAGGCCTGCCTAGCCGAGCCCCGGACTTCTGTTTTTCTTCTGAAGGATGGCATCCCTGATAGGCCTGACTGGCCTGACTGGGCAAAGCGGGGAAGGCAGGACCATGTGTGCTGGTGGTTGTTTTAAAGGTTTAACGGGGCACAGCCAGGGCCCCCCCACAAAAGGGCATTTGTGACGGGGTCCAGAAAACGGTGTGTCCAAGAAAAACATTCTTGCCACCCCAGGGCGGGCCGCCATGGGGGATGGGAGCCTGGAACCGGGCCGTTGAGAGTTATTCTGCATGTAGATAACAGGATAGCTTCATTCCTCATATGCAAAAATGGTTATTTTTGCATATCACAAAGCTAATCAAGAAAGTTTAAAAGACTTAATGCAGAATGTAACTAGGAAAGAGGAGGAGGAGTGACCCCTGACAGACCTAACTGGGCAAAGTTGGGGAAGGCAGGACAGTGTGTGTGCTGGTGATTGTTTTAAAGGGATTTTGAGGTTTAAGGGTGACATTTAGCCATTAGTCAAACCTGTATAACTTTTGAATAAATAGTTCCTTTTCACCAAACTTTGCCATTCAGAGCCATAATTCCAAGGGACTCCGGGTAAGGGAGGGAGTCATTTTGGTAATAGCATCTGGGCATATCCCGCCACGGGTCCATTTGTTCAGTAACAGTACTCTTCTTAAACCTTAAACTCTTAAACTGAAACTCCCTCTACCAGCTTACCTCTTTCCCAGAACAGGTGGTGGTCGATCTCACTTTAGTATGGATTTAAGGATTAACTGAGCCATGTAAAACCATGTGACAAGAGGCTGAGGCAATAGCATCCTTTGTGTAAAGTGGGGTCCAGGAGCAGAGAAAAGCAGAAACAGATTTTAACTGATTTTGTCCATGGTAGTTCTGAGAAAAGGAATACAGCCATGAAGCAGGGTGATACAACGATAGGTCTCAATCTTGTTGCTTCATGCCATTTCCAATGTTATTCAGAGGATGGTCATAACATAAATTTAAAAATCAGCTCCGTTAAGTGTCAACTTTCCTCTTAGAATAAAAGAATCTGGAGAGCTTTTTGTATTTGGCTTTTCTATATTATGAAAGGTGAGTTAAAAGCATAATTTAATCCTAAACCATGGCTCAGAAAATGCTTTTCTCAACAAAGGTGGGAAGGGGTGGTGGGGAACTGGCTTTAAAATAAAACTTTCTTTTCCTGGTTGCTTCTTCAGAAAGAGCCAGAAGCATGAGTCTATACAGAGACAGGAGGGCCAAGGACGGGTTAGGGTTAGGTCGGAGGCTGACACGCTCGCTGCACAGGGCCCAGCAAATACAGAACTACTTGGCTCATCAAAGTCCACTTCTCTGTTTGCACCTTTACTCTATCTGTTCCCTTCCTCTGTTTTAAATTGCCAAACAAATCAAAAACTTTAAATGTGGGAGCAGGAGATGGGATGGGTGAAGGAAGGCAAAGGGGGAAAAATTGGGACAAGTGTAATAGAGAATAACAATAAAAAGTGATTTAATAATAAAATAAAATAGAAAACAAATTACCAAAAACATCAAAAAGTTACATTTTTTTAAGGTACTGAAATGGTAAATTAAGTGTACTTCCGTCTTTCTCCTAGTCTACATTTTTCAAAGTTCTACATATTACTTTTATAATTAAAAAAAATATTTTAAAAACGCCAATCTGGTAGTCAGTGATATTCATCCCCTTTGTTTTAGAAAGATCTATTTTTTCACATTTCCTCCAATAACTCTGGGTCAATATTGTTTCCGCACCTGGAATGTACACCACCTTTGATGCTAGATTCTCCCCCCTGTTGATGCCCCATGAAGTTTCAGAAACACTAAGCATGAAGGCTTTGCTGACTGCTCAACCCACAGTGACATTACCTGCCTCTAAATTCCTACTACCACACTTTCTAAGGTGTGTTCCACAGCACATTGATTTTAATTCTCTAGTTTAATTTTTCAGTTTGATTTTCTAGAACATTCCATGAACAAAGACGTCTGATAAATGCTCTGTCAGATCCACCCTCTGGAAAGTAACAATTCACAGTTGTGCGTTAAAGCTCTGGAAAGTCCTGCAGCAAGACAACCTTTCCCATTTACGTCCACCCTACTTTGTTTCTTTCACACACAAACATATACAACATAATCATTGTTCAAGGAGTAACCACGAAACTCTCTTTGGAGAATATTTTTTCCACTGAAACTCATCCCTCTAGTACATACACTTTCGAAGAGAGCAGAAATTAGCTGATCTTTGACTTACTAAAAAATCTAGCAGGATAAAGAGGGTATTGAGGCAAATTAAAATCTAAAGGAAATTTTAAATTCTGTCAGCTACTTCTGTGAAAAGATTAAGAATGCTGGGTGATGTTGTTATGTAAAGACTGATTTAATTACCCTCTTTCAGAGGATAATCCCACACCACCTTTTATTGTAAAAGAGGTTAATAGTTATCTTTGTATGGATACATTAGAAGAACCCTTTTTCTCCCCATCTCTTCTATTTTATCTTGGCTAGTAAAATAGGGACTTCAGGTGTGGGGGAAGTATTGGGAAATTGGGTATTCTTCTCTATGCCCTCACACTCTCCTGAAGGAAATGAAGCGACTCTCATCTTGTCAGTGAGATTAAAAAGCATTGACCTTTTTTGAGATATCCCTTCTGGGACTAGCCAATTAGCAGTGTATACATTCCATGGTGGAGAGTAAACTCACTGAGAAAGGGCTTGTGCCTGCAGCTGTGTGATGGGAATATGTCTACTGGGTAAGAAGAGGAGGAAATTAGGAAGCTAGATTGGAGCTATGTAACCATGTCCTCCAGTGCATATTGACCAACAGTAAGACTGATATATTTTATCCTAAATATCACCAAAAATAAAAAGATAAAATGATAATGATGACAAGGAGTAACAAATATCTAAAGGAAGAAAAAATAATTTTGCAAGGGTTGACAACATATAAAGAATTCATCTAGATCTCAAACAGCACCAGTCATAGAATATTGTCACAAGACAATGATCAAAATATTGTCACAGGGATAAACAAAAAGTAAATCCCAGTGTAACCCAGCACAGCCAGGTCCCCCCCCCCCCCCCCCAGTCACCAAGAGGATTTGTAATGTGGTCCAGCACTTGGGGTGTCCAAGAAAAATATAAGATTTTTCTCCCCCCACAAAACGGGCAGCCATGGGGGATGGGAGACCTGGAACAGGACCATTGAGAATTACTTTGTGTATCAGTAACAGGACAGCCTCATACCTGAAGTGGAACAGGGCCACTGAGAGTCATTCTGCATGTCAATAACACAATAGCTTCAGACCTCATATGCAAAGACAGTTATCTGATATCTCAACAAGGCTAACTGGGAAGGTCTGAAACACTTTTAACACAGGAAGTAACTGGGAGAGGAGAGATTAAGCCTGTAGGAGAGACAAAGGAACACAGACTCTGGGGAACAACGTGAAGACCACTCAGGAAGAAAAAGGGAGAAAGGACTCCTGCTAATGGGCCATGAGGAGGTGCCACATGGTTTGGGATTAAGAGCTGGAGATCGCAGCGACAGAGCTGATGGTGCTGGGAACCACAAGAGGCCTGCCTAGTCGAGCCCCGGACTTCCTTTCTTTTTTCTTCTGAAGGACACTACTCCTGACTGGCCTGACTAGACAAAGCGGGGAAGGCAGAACTGTGTGTGTTGGTGGGTGTTTTAGATGGATTTTGAGATTTTAATGGCGACATTTAGCCATTATGCAAAACCTGTATAACTTTTGAATAAATAGTTCCTTTCCTTTTTACTAAACTCTGCCATTGGGAGCCATAATTTCAAGGGCAACAGGCAAAGGACCTACAACCAAGGGACCCCGGAGAAGGGGGGACATTGTTTTGGTAATTATTCAGCAACACCAGTGCCAATCACAATATCTGGTATCCAGAGGTACTCAATAAATCTTTGCTCCAAATCGACACAAATATATATGTGTGTTTATGTCTTAAATGTTAAGTAACATTTAGTTTATGCTGATTTGGCATAATGTCATAAGATCTTGGACTTCAAAAGGACACAATGGCTGGCCTTAGGAATGGAATCCAGTCTGTGATTTAACAAAATATATAAAAATAATATTCCGAAGATGAAAACTGATACTTGAATTTATTTGTTCTGGGGGGTTTAAAAGATTTCTAGAAATTCTTATCTAATCGTGGCTTAGTTTGGCTTTGCCTGAAAGTACACTCTGAGACAAAGACTTGGGTTTGGGTAGTGTGTTTGGGAGGTGAGCCCAGGAAATGAGAGTGAAGGAGAGAGGAGAATGAAATGGGAAGGAGTGAGCAAACAGAGGAGGCATTATCAAAGCCACCACAGTAGGTGAGCAGAAGTGATTCCACTAGGCCCTTCTGAGAAGCTTCCTATGACTATCCACCTAAGAGATAAAAATCTGGGGCATTCATCCTCTTGCTACCCTTCCCAATGGCTAAGATTTAACCCTAAATGAAGTAACCCCACATGCTGGGGCTTCACTTGGAGCTTCCAGGTGTGAGAGAAGGTCCTGGGAGAGAAATCAGTGACATACCAGGAGGTGCTTGAAAGAGGCCCTAATTGCTGGTGGAACTACCCACCACAAATGCAGCTGAAGTTCACAATGAAACTTGATTAACATTGTAGGTTTTTCCATAGATAATCATCAAACAACTTTGGATCCTTGATGTTAAAATAAACAGGAAAACTATTTCTCTCTCTGAAAATGCCCCTCTTCCTTTTTATTACAATAGTTTTTCTCCAATATACTGATTTATGATTCACATTTTCTGAGAATTCTCAAACTAATTTCACCCAGAGCAACCCCTCTACTCAAACATTGCTGCATCTAATTCCTGTATGTTGTAATTTATTTAAATAACATGGGTTGTTAATGCCTGGTTTGAATTTAGGTTAGTCAAATACATCCTCTAAAACAATTACTTACAATAAAAGTTTATTCTAGAACGTCAGCCAACATAACAACTTTTAGTACAATTTACTTGCACTAGTATACATGTTGCGATAGCACTAGGTGTCAGAACTAAAAAAAAAGCCACTATATAAAATGGCTCAAACATAACAGAAGTTTATTCCTTGCTCATGTTAAGTGCAAATGGATGCCCTTGATTAGCAGGTGGTATAAATCAAGGCATGCTGAATTCTAGCCAATCAGAGACCCAGGCTCCTTCTACTGTGCTGCTCTGCCATCTTCAACGTGAGGCCTCGAACGTCACTGGGCCGCTCTGCATCAAGCCAGTGGGAAGGGAAGGGAATCCAAGAGGGTAACCTGGAGGAGGTTTATATGGACCTAAAATTCAGTCATCATCAGACTGCAGAGGAGGCTGAGAAATGTAGAGGACATAGTTTGGTCAACAAGGGGTTATGGTCAGTCATGGCCACAGTTAGTATTATAAAGCAGTTTTCTGACTTTTTGTCAGAATTCAATGTATATTTTCTTTGAGTGCTTGATTTAAATGCAATGCTTTCAGACTGGAACTAAACCTTTCCAGATTTCTCCAGAATTAAGGATTACATGGACCTTGTTTAAAAAAAAAAAAAGTGACAGGCTGTGTGTGTGACTGTCCCCACTAAACTGTGAGTTCTTTAATGACTTATAATAAGTCGTTTTCACTTTTGAAAATGTAGCCATGCCTGCCATAAAGGAACATTTATTATATGTTTATGAATAAATAAATGAAAGAATTTTACCTGTCCCTCTCCATTGTCTACATGTATTAAATATTATTACTTGTTCTGAGTAAGATAGTGTCATATAAATATTATTGTTTAGAAATGAGAGGATAACTAAAAGTAAGGCCATGTTCTGAGATCTTCCTTTTGGTCTCTAAGTGTTGTTGGTGTGTCCTAAGATTCCAGGTTAGGCCATTTCTTTTTATCTCTGTATGTACTGATTCCTTATGTGACCTCATCTAGTCTCTTATCAGTTATTATTGCCACTACAATGCCTTGTAACAACTACCATGGAACCTCACTGACATACAACAATGAACACTTACTTTTGCTAACAAATCTATAGGTTGTCTAGACAATTCTATGAATCTGGGCCAGGTTTATCTGTTATCTGATGGGCTCACTCCTAAACTGTGAACAGCTGGAAAGTCAGCTGGTGACTAGCTGGTCTAGGATGGCCTGAGCTGGGATGACTGAGCTCTGCTCCACTTGGCCTTTCAATCTCAACCCGAAGCGGCGAGCTTAGCTTTTAATTTGTCCTCATGAGAGGGATATAAGGATGAGAAGAAGCACTAAAGCCTGTTTTAATACTATACATTTCAATTCTAATGATATACATATATATATACACATATATAGGATATATGTATATGTGTGTATATATAATGATAAACATATATATACATATATGTTTGTTTTTTGCTTAATTCCCTCACCTTCTTTCATCAAGACCCCCAATCCCCCTCCTCTCTGTCAGCTGTCGGTCATTCCATGTATCCATGCTTCTGTTTCTATTTTGTTCATTACTTCATATGAGAGAAGATCTGAAATCATAAAAGATTGATATATTTAATAACATAAAAATCAAACATTTTTGCATGCCAAAAATCAATACCATAATTAAAATCTTTAAAAAAGCAAAAAACAGGAGAATGTATTTTCCATTCATGTCATTGAAGGAGAACTAATTTCCTCAAGAGAGAAAAACAGGCAAAAAAAATACAAATATAACGTTTGCAAAAAGAAGACAGAAAAAAATTTTTCCAACTTCATTTATAAAGTTAAAAATATAAATCTACAATGAAACACCTTTTTTCTCACAGCAAGTTATCAAGGGTCAAAAAGTTTGATTTCAACATATACAATGCTATATGTCAATTATACCTCAACTTAAAAACTTTTTAAAAAATAGTTTTATCTTCTTTTGTGTTGACAGGTTATGAAGCAGGGGTTCCATTTTTCTTCTGTAAAGGACCAGCAGGAAATATTTTCAGTTTTGTGTACTATATGCTCTGTGACACCTATTCAACTCTGTTTCTGTTTTGGGTTTTGTTTTTTTTTTTGTATTTTGAGGATTTTTTAAAATTTATTTATTCATTTTTTCAAATACATTTGTCTCTGCCTACCCCCCACCACTTTCCCTTACGCCCTCCCTCTCCCTCCCTCAGCTCTTCCCCTTTGGTTTTGTCCATGAGTCCTTGCTATATGTTCCTTGGTTTTCCCCTTCCCTTCCTTTCCCCCGCCCCACCTCTCTCCTTCCCTCTTGTCTCTGTTAGTTTCTTTTCCTTTCAGTGTTGCTGGTCTTATTTTCCTTGCATCTTTGTATTGTTGGTTAGGTTCCACTTATAGGTTAGATCATATGGTATTTGTCTTTCGCCCCCTGACTTATTTCGCTTAGCATAATGCTCTCCGGTTCCATCCATGATGTCGCGAAGTTTAGTAGTTGTTTTTTTCTTTCTGCTGCGTAGTATTCCATTGTGTATATGTACCATTACTTTTTTATCCAGTCATCTACTGATGGGCATTTAGGTTGCTTCCAACACTTGGCTATTGTAAATTGTGCTGCTATGAACATTGGGGTGCATAGGTTCTTTTGAACTGACGTTTTGGGAATCTTAGGGTACACTCCCAGCAGGGGAATCACTGGATCAAAAGGCAGTTCCATTTTCAGCTTTTGGAGGAAATTCCACACTGCTTTCCACAATGGCTGCACCAGTCTGCATTCCCACCAACAGTGGACTAGTGTTCCCTTTTCTCCACAGCCTCGCCAGCACCTGTTGTTTATTGATCTGTTTATGATGGCCATTCTGACCTGTGTGAGGTGGTACCTCATGGTGGTTTTGATCTGCATTTCTCTGATGGCTAGTGATGCTGAGCATCCTTTCAAATATCTCTGGGCCCTCTGTATCTCCTCCTTGGAAAAGCGTCGGCCCAGGTCCTTTGCCCATGTTTTGATTGGATCGTTTGTCTTCTTGGAGTGGAGTAGAGTGAGTTCCTTATATATCTTGGAGCTCAAACCTCTATCTGATGTATCATTAGTGACTATATTTTCCCATAGGGTTGGGTCCCTTTTCATTTTGCTGATGTTTTCTTTAGCCGTGCAGAAGCTTCTTATTTTGATGAGGTCCCATTTGTTTCTTCTTTCCTTTATGTCCCTTGCTTTAGGAGACATATCAGTGAAAAAATTGCTGCGTGGGATATCTGAGAGTTTCCTGCCAATGTTCTCCTCTAGGACTTTGATGGTTTTGCGACTTATATTTAAGTCTTTTATCCATCTTGAGTTTATTTTTGTGTATGGTGTCAGCTGATGATCCAATTTCAATTTTTTGCATGTAGCCGTCCAGCTTTCCCAACACCATTTGTTGAAGAGGCTATTATTGCTCCATTTTATGCTTCTGCCCCCTTTGTCAAATATTAGATGCCCATAGAGACCTGGGCTTATTTCTGGGCTTTCTATTCTGTTCCACTGGTCTATGGGTCTGTTCTTGTGCCAGTACCAGATTGTTTTGAGTATAGTGGCTTTGTTGTATTCCAACAAAATTCTGTTTACAGAAATAGGCAGCCATAGCTTGTCTACCTTCAGTATAGATAAATAAACATTTACCTACAATGCCAATGAGATTGTAATTTGGACCTACCTTCAAGGAAGGCAGTCTGGCATTATATATCACCAGCTAAAGTACTTTTTGATCAATCAATTCTAACTCTGGGCTGGCACATATATGAGACATGGTACAACAATAAGAATATTCATTGCATTTAAAAATGGAATCAATATAAAAGTATCTAGTCTACAGAATAATATTCAACTGTTAAAAACAATAAAGAGGCCTCATTTACTAATATAAAATGAACTTGTAAGGTATAATGTTAAGTGAAAAAAGCAAGATGCAGGACCAAGACATAAATGATGCTATCCTTTGGGCTGAAATGCACACATGCACACACACATTTATAAATGCATGAAAAATCTTATCACTGGAAGGATACCTATGAAACCATAAGGATTGAGTGACTGCAGACAGGGTAAGAGTGAGACCAACTTTTCACAGCATGAAAACTTTTGAACTCAGAATTTTGAGCTATGTTCATATATTACTTATATGAAAATTAATAAACAAAAATGAAATTTTACTCAATCAGGCCCATTTCACATTATATAAATGTGTGGTTAAAAGACATTCAAAAAAATATATGCCCAAGAAACCTATATTTAAGATTGTTCTTGCCCAGACTCATTTCCTTGGAGTTTGTTCTTCTTTTATCTTCTACCTTTAGGACTTCTTACTGTCTTTGTTAAATCCCAAATGTTCCATCTCTCATTTAACCTGTATGCACAGTGTGCCTGAGTCAGCCAGTCCTGCCCCTTCCACTCTTTCTCTGCTGAGGGTTCATGTGAGGTAAGAGCATCATCAAAGGTTCATTTGTCAGGTTGAATGGGTCTTGTTAGTGAATGCCAGTGCCTAAGGAATAGGGCATACAAGGACATTTCTGAGGAGCAAACCCTGGCCAGACCAGCTCCTGTCACTCACATGATTGAGAAAGGGCATCTCAAACACCTGGCTGCAGGTAGGAAGTTCAGGATGGAATCAATAAGATGTCTATGGGAATGAGGTCAATACACCCATCATGACCAGAGAGACAGGCTTTTTAGCTGACAACACTATAATGGCAGTAGATGAAAGAAAATTAGTACATAAGTCAACTCTACCACCTCAAAGTTTCCAGTTGCCACACCTTAGCACCTGGCCTCAACCCTGCACCATTTCTTTCTTTCCTTTAATCTCCTGTGCTCATGGGATGGCCCTGTTCTTTCCAATTTATCCAGGAGCAGAGCCTGTGACGAGGCTTTAATGAAAGTGTTCTCTCAGAAGGGGAGTGAGGGAAGCAGGACAGGCATGGAAAGTGGCAGATCAAGGATGTGGGCTCCAACAGAGTCCAGCTTCACCCTGATCCCAAGGGGAGCTCTGATGCACAAATGGCATCACAGAGTTAGACACCCCCTCTGTCTGTAGACTAAAAGGGGAGTAGGAGGGCATAGCTTCCCTAATAAAGGGGCACCTTTTTGGCTGGGGAAAATCCTCTACAAAAGCAAACAACACACAGCAGCTGGGAAATAAGTTCCCCAGGCTGGTTAAAAAAAGACTGGGCAAGTCACTAATAGTATCAGTTTTTGCATAACTGGTGAACTTTGAACAGCAGAGGACATCTGTTCTGACTACAATGAGTTTCTGAGGGGAAGTCACAGATCTGCTATCCACACACAGTCTTTGTCCATCAAGTAACAAACATTCTGCATAGTTAATGCCCTCCCATGCATTACGTAAATGTCAGTAACCTTTGGGTAATGTAGTAGTATGCTAGAGCTGCATAACAAAGTACTACAAACTGAGTGTCTTAACAGAAATGTATTGTCTCACAGCTCTTGAGTCTAAAAGTCCCAGATCAGAAGGCATGCTCCCTCGAAACTTGTAGAGAAGGAGCCTTTCTTTCCTCTTCCAGCTTCTGGTAGCCCCAGATGTTCCTTGGCTTGCGGCAATATAACTCTAGTTTTCACATGGCATGATCCCTTTGTGTATGCCTATCTCCAAATTTCTGATCTAGGGTTGCTCCAACTATACCATACTGCTACTTCAAGTCTGCTCACTACAGCCCAGCCTTATGTGGCCCATTATCTTTGTAACCCTATACTTAACCTAAATTGTATAACTTAGCCATGGCAATTCCAAGTAAGGGCCCAAACCAACCCCTCTTCCGTGTGATGGCAGGCCTGCCCCTAGTATGGACACAAGGCAGTGATTCCTCTCATTTGCTAACTTCCATCTTGGTTTGGCCAAACCATAGACAAAGAGACCATCTCCATGGAAATAAGGAACTTTTTCAGTCTTGGAGGTGAGGGAGAAGAGGGATTGAGCTATAGATAACATTTTCTGGGCAAAATATTTGTTTTAACATTCACTGTGAGGTACATATAATTATGACTTTTTAAAATTCTGAATTTTGAGAGAGAACACAGAGGGGTAGGTTTTTATTCCAATATGTTGGATATCAAGGGAAAAGGAATGTAGACATGAATCATAATTGTTCTTGGCTGCTAATCAAAAAGTCAAATAAAGTCACTGGAGGCACACCTGTGCAGAGACGCACAATTAAAACTTCCTTTCTGGAGAGAAATCTTGGGAAGATGCAATTTCAACAAAACTCATGGATGTGGGCAGTAGATTTTGCATGGGCCAACTCTAGATAAACAAGGAGACAGAAGATAAAGTGTGCACATGACGGTTATTAAGAGTGAGATGTGAGTGCCATGTATGAATTAAATGAATAAGTAGCCCTCCTACACTAAAAAATGTTGTCTGTGTCTGCTCTCAGCAGCCTTCACATGGTCCCTCTCTCCAGTCAAGTGTTTTCCTGACTCCAGATTTAGGTTCTGAACATCCCACGCTGCTGTCTGAGCCAGAGACTTGCTTCATTACCAAGGTCCTGTCATGAGCTCCTGGCATTCGGGCCACCTATTAGCTTCTCCTGCCTGTCTTAAACTTCCTGACCCTTCACTTGGCCTTGACCTCTGGAAACAGTGACACCTTGCTCCCTCTTACCTGCCCAGCCTACTGCTGCCTGACCTAACCTGTACCCATTGGTCTTTCACACTATCTTCCTGCAACTTCATGGGCTAGGTATCAAATATTTGTGAGCCCCACAGGCTCTGCCTGTGGTCAAGTTTTCTGGCCTTTTGAGTTAAGCAGTTTTCTCTAAATCAATAGTTTTCCACTCTAGCTCAGCTGCATGAAATGGAATAATATTGGGCTACTACATCTCTTTTAAATTTTGTTTTCAAAACTAGGCTTACAGCAAAATATTCATGCATGTAGAAATGGGTCTCATACTACTTCTTTATGACTTTATATAATAGCCTCATGGAGTAACTTCTTATGTATATGTCCATACCTGCAAATAGTTAGTACACCAACTTATGTTGTATAGGTGGGTAGATTTGTTGCATTAATGGTCCCTATTCTTCACCCTTCCCTGTACCATGCCCTTTATAACCATGTAGTGCTCTCCCTTTCTGACTCTAGGATATCCATGTGTCTTCATGTGGCCAATGGAATATTAGAAAGCATGTTGCAAAGGCTTGAGAAGGCACTTTTATGTGTCTGCTCTCACTCTTACTCCTCTGCCATTGCTACTAGAATATGTGAGCAAGTCCAGCCAAGACCACAAGAACCACCCAGCAAATATGTATACTGAATGCATTTCATTTGAGATCACAAGTTTTAGGTAGTTTGTTACTGACATAATAGCTTGCAAAGTATCTTACACACAATCCCTTTTCATAGCAATAAATATACTTGAACAAATTCCACAAGAGCAGAATCTTGTCTGTTTGGGTCATTGATGTTTCCTAAGTACCTAGGACAGTGCCTGATACATAGTAGGATTTCAATAAACATTTATTGAATTGATACATAAATGAATAAAATTATAATGGTAATAGTAATAATGACTATATATATAGTTTATTTAAACTTTATTATGTTCTAAGCACTCCACCAGGTGTTTAATCAACTCCTTTGTTTGATTCTTTTGTCAACCCCAAAAAGTAACTATTATTTACCCCACATTAAAGATGAGAGAATGGAGTTCAAAGAAATTGGGCAACTTACTCTAGATCATACATCTCAAAAGTGGCATATGCATGGCTCAAATTTAGGACTATTTAAATTCAAACCCAATGTTATATAAAAAAAATATTCAAGGTATTGAATTATTGAAACTACACCTTGTCTAATAGCTATATCTTGAAGAATTGAGTGGTTTTACTAACTTTTAAACAAGTAAATTATAGTTGATCCTGGAACCTTCCCTATGTTCAGTTGCTTCCCAATAATCACAGAATTTAGAACCAAATGAGCATAATCATAAGGTACTCATACAAGAATATGGAATTATTCTCTGAAAATGACTGTATAGACATAAGCAAAATTAATGAAATAAGACATATAAAAAGTAGTCTTAATAAAACTACTAATACCCCACAAAGATTTGGACATAAACCTAATTTATATTGTTAATAAAAGTAACAAAAGAAATATGAAGGACTGGATCTATATGGAAGTAAGGATACATGGCTACTTTCTCTCTTACATAAATAAGGAGATTTTTTTTAAAAAGACTGTAAATAAAAGTAGCATTAGGAACAAAATAAATAAGTAAATAAATAATGAAATAAAAGATTGAGGAGTGTATTAGTCATAGTTGTCTAGGGAAACAGAATCAAGAGAGGGTGAGTGTATATGCGTGTGCGTGCGTGTGTGTGTGTGTGTGTAATAAGAAATTGACTCATGCAATTATGGAAACTGGCAATTCCAAAATCTGCAATGTGGGCCGGCAGACAGATAAACCTCAAGGAGAAAATGGAAAATCCACTATTGTTGTATAACATTAATCTACCTCCTTCAGTAAATGATAGATCTATGAAAGGAGTAAAGAAGTACATTTGAACAGTGTAATTAATGTTTCATCTAGTGGGTATAGAGAAAATAATGTTCTCAAATATAGGAGAATACACATTGTTTTCAAGCACACAAAGAACATTTACAAAAACTAACCATGAGCTACACCTTTCTTTAAAGGGCCAGATAATAAATATTTTAGGCTTTGCAGGTCATATGGTTTCTATTACAACACAACATTGCAGTGAAAGAAGCAATAGACAATATGTAAAGGAATCATCATGTCTGTATTCCAATTAAACTATATTTACAAAAATAGGGATGTAAATTTTTGTCCTAAAGAAAAGGAGGGCACATATATTAATTTATTTTATGTGACTAACCCAACCTTGACGTCAGCTAGAAAACCAAAGAAGAATAATACAAAAAATAATCCAATTTCACAGAAGATCCTAATTCTAACAAAAAAAGATCCTAATGCTTTTTCAATTAGAAAAAAGATAAAATTACATCCCAACCTAATTCTGTACACAAAAATAAATCTCAGATAGATTATAAACCTAAGTGTAAAAGACAAAATAAAAAACATTCAGAGCAGAATACAAGAAAATATCTTTATAACCTCATTATACAATATTATTTCTTAAATGAGACATAAAAATATGTACCTCAAAAGAAGAAATATTGACATATTCAACTTAACAGCTTCTATTCAACAGAATACACCATAAAGAAAGGGAAAAGATAAGCCACAATTTGGAAAAAGACATTTGCAACATATGCAACTGACAAAGGATTGGTTTTCATGATATATAAAGAATTTCTACAAATGAATAGAGAAAAAATAACAGAAAAATAGGAAAATAACTCAAACAAACCTGTCAAAGGAGAGGAAATATGAATGATCCATAAACATAGAGAAAGTTGATCAACCTTATTAACAATTAGGAAAATAAAAACTAATAGCAAACTGAGACACCATAAAATTTGCAAAATTTTTAAACTTGGAAAATACCAAGTGCTGAAAAGCAAATGGAGCAAAAGAAAATTTCATGAACTCTTAGCTGAATATACACTAATAGAATCTCCTTGAAAAACAATTTGTCATTACCTAGTAGAATTCAACATTTTACTCTCTATGACCCAATGTAGTGGTCAGGCTTAGTTATCTTTGCAATAAATAACCCCAAATTTTAGAAATTAATTACAACAAAAAAATTTTTTTGCTCACAAGATAGTTGTGTGAACACCATGAGGGTGACAGGAGGGGGTGATAACCCGTCCAGACCTGTCATACGAGGAAAAAGAACAAGGATTGTTTGATGGGGTTTTCATGGGTCTGGCCTAGAAGTAGGAAATATCTCCTTGTTTACATTCATTAGCCAGAATTCAGTCAAAGGCCCTATCTGTATTCACAAGAAGAACCAAAGAACACAGATATGGGTGAGCACTAGCAAATTCTACTGTCCCCAGAGGTTCCATCCCTAGATATTTACCCTGTCCAACACTTAACCAACAAAGGCCACTTCTGAAGATGTATTTTACTGCAATACTCACACACATGTAAATACACACATAGGTACATAATCATTTATAATGGGAAAAAATTGGAAACAACCTAAATGTCCAACAATGGTGCTTCTTCCTAGAATAAACTTCCAAATAAGCTACTGGCTCTCACTCCCTTTTTGAAGTTATCAAAGTAAGAATCCCTACAAGGTGACTTATCTCTCTGCTTTACTCATAAATATTAACAGTTATGCTATTGAATAATTACCTTTCCTTTTCCACTTGGGGTACCGAGAGTGAGACTTCCTCTGCTCCCTAACAGACGTTTTACAAATTAACTAACAGGCAAAACTTCTCATGACATAGGAACAGCTCATGATTTAATTCTGCCCCTTAGCTCTAACTTATATACATTATTTTCTCATGGTATTGCTAGGCCCTACTCTCCTAATGAGTCCTTGTCAAGGTCAAATGTTTTCTGGTGAAGAGAGTACTTTTACACAACAAACAGCCAGACCTTCGCCTTCGCCACCATTACCTGGTGATTCCATGCTATAGTGGGCAATGCCAAGAACTGAGTAGAAAGCCAACTGTATTTGCTAATAAAAACAGCAGAGTTGAAATTCTAGAGGAAGTCTTAGTCAGCTCAGGATGCTAAAATAAAATACCATATACTGGGTGACTTAAACAATGGACATTTATTTCCCACAGTTCTGGAGGCAGGAATGTCTAAGACACAGGAGGTGGCAAATTTAGTTCTTGGTGAGGTCCCTCTTCCTGGCTTATAGAGACATGCCTTCTTGTTGTGCCCTCACATGCCTGAGAGACAGAGGAAGCTCTGGTCTCTTCTTTTTCCTCTAAAGGCATTAATCTTATCATAGGGACCGCACCCTCATGACCTCATCTAAATCTAATCACTTCCCAAAGGCCCCTCCTCCAAACAACATCATATTAAGGGTTAGGGCTTCAAATATGAATTTAGAGGGGTGACTCAAACATTCAGTTCATAACGAAGTCCAAGGCAAATGGTTAAACCCCATGAAAAGAGAGCAACATAGATATGTATGGGAAGTTTTTTCATTTTGTGGGGAGGAAGGTCAGAGTTATAATTAAAAGGGACACTTTTAAGTCTTCAATATATAGATGGTATTTAACATCATGTGACTATATGATCCACAAGAGTGTGAATGCAAATGAAGAAAACAAACAGAGCTCAGGAGTACTACAAACCCTGAGAGGTTAGAGAGATGTGGGAGAAACTTGAAGGCAGCCTGAGAATGGAGCAACAATAAAGAAGGAGCAACAATAAAGAAGGAGATAAAAGATTAGAACAAAGCCCTGGCTGGTGTGGCTCAGTGGACTGAGCACTGACCTGTGAACCAAAGGATCACTGGTTCAAATCCTAGTCAGGGCACGTGCCTCGGTTGCAGACCAGGTCCCCAGTAGGGGAGATGAGAGAGGCAATCACCCATTGATGTTTAAAAAAAAGGAAAAAAAGCATCAGAACAAACTGTCCTGACAATCAAGTGAAGAATGATGTCAAATGATGCCGATAGGCCTAGTAAAATGAAGACTGAAAATTGATCATTGGTTTTTAGCAACAGTTGTCATTGGTGACTTTGCTTGTCACATATGGCCTCAACAAGAGCAGGTTTTGTGATGCAGTGAAGGTTAAATCTGGTTGGAGTATATTTAAGAAAGAACAGCAAGAGAAGAATTGAAGACTTTAAATATAGACAACTCTTAAAAGAATTTTTTGCAAAGAGGAACAAAGAAAGTATTCAGTGCAGGAAGTGGAAACAAGAGAACGGTTTTTCTTAGGTTGGAAAAAATAATAGCATAATAATTGGCTGATGAAAGTGATTCAGTAAACTGATGAATCAGGAAAGAGTTGGGAAACTTTCTGGCAATGGAGTGTGATTTTTATTTTGTTTCAAGTGAAGAGTTTCGTTTCAGATAGGAGCATGTAGGAATGTATAGAAAGAAATGAACACAAAAGCTTTTAGGTAGGGAGATAGGTATGGTGGTAATAAGCTGTGGAATTTCTAATTGTTTCTTGGGAAT
Source organism: Pteronotus mesoamericanus (assembly GCF_021234165.1). Taxonomy (NCBI): domain Eukaryota; kingdom Metazoa; phylum Chordata; class Mammalia; order Chiroptera; family Mormoopidae; genus Pteronotus; species Pteronotus mesoamericanus. The sequence goes on along the minus strand of NW_026555105.1, from coordinate 25,498,396 downwards.
TGAAATTTAAGCCAATTTATTCAAATCTCAAAGAACAAAATGGCCTGATCTGAATTCATTACTTCACACATCTGATTACCATGAAAAAGTAAAAATGACGGCATATGAAGATTGTCAGATATCTAGAAAACAAGCTTCTCTCTGCTCTGTGCACAATGCCAATTACCTGGGTATGGGCATCTTTCTCTACCATACAAATCTGCACAAATACCATCTTTTCTAGAAAGAACTTCAATCAAAATAGGTCTGCTCATGCTTTTCATCATATCCTGCTCAATTCTTTAAGCAAAGCAACTGTCACACTTACTTGGTATAACCAGAGATTGGCATTGAGTAAAATAGAAACTTCCAGAGGTCATGGCATCCATTGCCCTGACTCAGCTAGGATGATACCCAAACCATGCCAGAAGGAGCCTGCTTTAACAGTAAGGTGTACAGAAGACAAATGAGCGAAATGAACTGTGTGATGCAGTGCAGCTTAGGTAATAGAGCATTACCTGCTATTTTTGGAGGATATACTACGACAGTAAAAGATGCATTAAAACTAGGAGATACACAGAAGATGTAAGAAACAAAAATGGGTATACCCATAATCCTGAAGGTAAGGGAATGGTACTTTATATAACTTTTATAAAAGCTGTTTATCATAACAACTAGACTACTCAGCAGTTAACTTTAACTGGACCTCCTTCCTCCCACCAGCCCCCATCCACACCATTGGGCTCTAAGAACTATGAGAGGAGGAACATGCCTGTTTTGTTCATTATTGTACCTTCATCACCTAGCCTATGCCTGGCACAGAGTCAGCATGTAATTAATGTTTGTTAGATGAATGAGTATTGCTAGTATCACAGTACCTTAATTAGTTATGTCCAAAATAATATACCCACTCATTCCACATATTATAATTACACTGTGCTAGGCACTATATTGCTTAATGGGAACATTGTTATAATTAAAATATAAACTTTGTCCTCAAGAAGTTTTTAGTCCAGAGTTAGTGAGAAGCAGTGACAACAATATGTGATGGAGAGTGATCATGAGAGACGAACCGGATGCCATAAGACACCTAAGAGGAGCACCTAAATCAGCTCGGGTTTCTGAAGGAGGGAATGCCTAGCAGACACAAAGCTCAAAGAAGAATTAACCAGAAAAAGAGGAGAACGTGAAACAGAAGGAACAGCAAAGTACAAAGGCCAGGAAGAAAAAATATCTTTATTCGCTTTGCAGCAACCTTCTATTGACCATGGTTTGACTCATAATGTTGTAGATACAACAGAAAACAAAGCAGATGGCTTTTGCTTTTATGAAGCTTATCTTGTAGTGGAGAAAAGAGGTAAGTAAAAATTATAGTGTACACTCCACTGGGGAACATATGGATGTTCTGGTGTAACCGTAGCACCTAATCTAGATTTGGGAGAATATGGCAGCCTTCCTGCAGGTACTGAGACACAGAGTTTGCAGGAGATTATCCAAGAGAATGGAGTAGAAGAAAGGCTGTTGGAAGAAGCAGGCTCACAGGAAGAGAGACCATAGAGGATTCTGTAAATTATATGCCCTTCGCTATGGCTGGAGCAAAGCATTGAAAAAAAATGGAAAATATGGAAAGGCTAGACAGGTTTGAGATTAGTCCATTATAGAGCCTACTAAGTATTCATATTGTATCACTCTATGCTATTATTCAGAACTGGATTATAACTGTCCTAAAGAATAGAGGGGTGCAGTGTTTTTATGAAAAGATTATTAATTTCTCTGTTTTCAGTTTTCTCACCTGTAAATTGAAAATAATGATAGAGTTCTCCAATCAAGATGGCAGAATAGGCAGACATGGCTCACCTCCTTGTAGAACAACATCAAAATTACAACTAAAATATAGAACCATGACTCAGAATCATCAGGAATTGAGTTGAATGGAAGTCTGACAACTATGGAATTAAAGAAACCATATCCATCCAGACCAGTAGGAGAGTACCAGACATGGAATGGGCTGGTCCCTCACCCATGTGTGGTAGATAAAAATTCAGGAGGGATATCTCAGGAGCAAGGAGTCCCACCCCCACACCAAGCCTCCCAACCCAAGTTTCCAGTGCCAAGAATATAAATCCCCACAACTTCTGGCTGCAAAACTCAGCAGGGATTGAGTCAGTAGAAGAAACTGCTGGAGCCCCAAGCATTTCCCCTTAAAAAACCCACACAGAGACTCACCTACTCAGACTCCCTCTGAGCTCCAGCACTGGGGTAGCAGCTTGAAATGTACCAGTGGTATACAGGGAGAAACTGAACTGTGTGACATCAAGGTGAGCAGAGGCCATAGTCCATTTTCTAAACCCTCTCCCACAGAGCCAGCAAGCTGGTGCCATATCTGAGACTCCATCAACCTGGTTAATACTGTTTGACCCACATTGGAGATCCCAGGAGACTCTGCCCCACCTAACTTACAGGCCCACTCAAGCTGCTTTTCCATATGAATGGCTGGTGTTGGCTAATGCTTCACAACTTCCTTAATCCATGAAACAAGCAACAGCTGGCCTCAGTGAGCACCAGGTTGGCACTAGCAGCAGCCAGCCTAGAGTCACAGCTTGGCTTCACTTGCAAATATCCAAGTCCAGCACAAGCAACAGCCATCTCAGATTACTTTATAACTCAGGCAGGGTAGCCCCTGGCAAAACACAGGTGGGGACTGACCTTGGCCTGCACCACTCAGGAAACCCCAGGGCCAGTGCACCCAGTGGACAGCTGCAGACCATGTAAGAGCACCATCACCCTGGTCTTGCAAAGCTGATCCTCCACAGAGGGCAGAGGTTGATGGCCAATGGTCACAGTCAATCCTTGCAGCTGACTGGCCTGGGTAAATTCCTCCCATTGATCTTCCAATAGCAACCAAGACTCAACTACAAGAAGAGGGTGTCCTCAGCCCACACAAAGGGCACACCTTGAGTACCCAGCTTGGGTGATAGAGGAGGCTGTGCCACTGGACACTACAGAACACCTACTACATTAGGCCACACTACCAAAATGGAGAGTCAAAGCAGCTCTACATAACACATAGAAACAAACACAGGTAGGCTGCCAAAATGAGGAGACAAAGAAATATGGCCCAAATGAAAGAACAGATCAAAAATCAAAAGAAAAAGAACTAAACAAAATGGAGATAAGCAATCTAACAGATGCAAAGTTCAAAACACTGGTTACAAGGATGCTCAGTGAACTTAGTGAGGACCTCAACAGCATAAAAAAGATCCATTCAGAAATGAAGGATACACTAATTGAAATAAAGAACAATTTACAGGGAAACAACAGCAGAGTGGATTGAAACAAGAATTGAATCAATGATTTGGAACATAAGGAAGCCAAAACAACCAACAAACAGTAAGAAGAAAAATAAAGACAAGATGAAGAAAAAAAGAGCCCAAAATAACAAGAGAGTTTAAGCAGTTTCTGGGACAACTTTAAGAAGTCCAACATTTGCAGCATACTGGCACTGGAAAGAGAAGAGAAAGAAAGAAATTGGAAATCTACTTGAAAAAATAATGAAAGAAATCATCTCTAACTTTGTGAAGGAAATAGACATGCAAGTCCAGGAAGCACAGAGAATCCCAAACAAGATGGATACAAAAAGGCCCACTCTAAGACACATCAAAATGAAAGGGCCAAAAGCCAAAGATAAAGAGAGAATCATAAAAACAGCAATAGAAAAGAAGTTAGTTACCTACAAAGGAGTTTCCATAAGACTGTCAGCTGATATCTCAAAAGAAACTTCAGGCTTCAAGGGACTGGCAAGAAATATTCAAAGTCATAAAAACCAGGGGCCTATAACCAAGATTGCTTTACCCAGCAAAGCTATCATTTAGAATCAAAGGGCAGGTAAAGAGCTTCCAAAACAAGAAATAACTAAAGGAGTTCATCATCACCAAACCATTATTATATGAAATGTTAATGGGGCTTATTTAAGAAAAAGAAGAATATCAAAACTATGAACAATAAAATGGCAAAAATACTTATCTATAAACAACTGAATCTGAAAAAACAAAGTTAACAAGAAGAACAGAGACAGAATCATAGATACAGAGAGTGTTTTGATGGTTGCCAGATGAAAGAGGGGTATGGGGGAATGGATGAAGAGGTGAGGGGGTTAAGAAGCGCAAATAGGTAGTCACAGAATAGCCATGGTGATGTAAAGTATGGTATAGGAAAGGGAGTAGCCAAAGAACTTAGATGCATGACCCATGGACATGAAGAATGGTGGGAGGATTGCCTGAGGGAGTGGCGGGTGCTGGGTGGAGGGGGGTTGAGGGGAAAAATAAGGACAACTGTAATAGAAAAATCAATAAAATATAATTTAAAAAAAGAAAAGAATAATAGCAATCATTTCATAACATAGTACAGAGTATTAACTAAAATGATTAAATAAACCACCTACCATAATGCCTGCTATATAGTCAGTGTTCAATAAATATTGTCTCCTTCATCCTATCTGCTCTTTGCTCCAGGACCTCTACTTCCTAGCTTATCTCAATGGGCAATTTATTAGCTCAACTTTGTTCTTCAGCTCTCTGGAGAACCTAGGGCCTTCCCAGAACTTGGCACAACATGGAAGCCACAGGGGTCTGTGCCAGGAATATTATTAAACCTGAGATGAGCTCTTATCTATAAAACCGTTTACAAGGATGTGGGGGTGGGGAGTGGATAAGAAACAGGTTTGCAAATATGGTTGATGGAGGCACTTGCAGAATTTCATGTTTCCCCCACTACAATTGAGAAAGAGACAGGGAGACAGAGATAGAAATGACATTTGATCTAGGTAAAGGAATCTTTCTCTAGAGAATCCTCTAGATTCTCTTTGTTGGTCACAAATCACCAAAGTCTTCACCATGAAAGTGGAGGCAAAGACAAGGAACAGAACATCTTCATTTAAATGTCCCTTAGATGTGGTCAGCCAATCGCAGCTGTCCTACTGAAAGCATGGGAGGAGACAGTCTCTACTTCTGTGTCTAGTAGGATACATGAGGAGGAATGCATGCTAGATGGGGACTGAATCTCACATCTAGCACTTCCAAGCTATCTGACCTCAAGCTGTAAATCTCTCTAAGACAGGTCCCAAAGCATAAAATATGATGACTAAATACTGTGCAGGGTCATAGTGAGAATTAACTGAAGTTACTAGCACAAGTATAAGGCTACAAATAACTTTTACAAGTTGTAAAACTCCACACAAATAGTAGTCATTGCTATTACTTATATTATTAAGAGGTTGGATTGGAAGTTGAGGCGGGTAATGAAAAGAAAATCCTAGATGTCATGAAGTGCCATACAATACAAAATATAATCAAGTGTTCTTGATTATAAAGACAATGTGCCAGAGAAACCAGATGAAATTTCACTCAGTGTCACTCCACCTGTCCTTTGCCAGGTGAGAAAGACTTCAAAATGCAAAAGTGCCCCACAGATAAAGGTATATGACAAAATCCTTTTCCAAAAAAGAATTTTGTTTGAACTGATTCAAAGAGTAAAATTAAAAAAAAAAAAAAAAAACTGTGTAAACTCCTGGGAATAAAATAATATTCAGGTATTCAGAGGGTATCCTAGAAACAGGATTTCTGTTTTTATGTAACAGTTTTTAATGTGATCCTAACATACACCATCATAGTTAGGGTACAACCACTTGTTAATTAATGAAATGTTCATAGTTAGTTTCTAAGAATGAGTTTTCTGCTCATTCATTCTGCCTTAGATTCTTGCTCCCAGTATGTCCACGACAAGGACCAATGCTCTGTCCACATACAAGTTCTGAAATAATGCCTTCCCTGATCAGAGAGGAGAAACTTGCAATTCCTTCACAGCTATCTAGCACACACTTCATGGATTGAAAAGCATCCTATGGAATTTTTTCAGCACAGTAGGTGTGTAGAAGTTTTGTTTTCTCTTGGAATATTGGCAGAGTTGATGTCAGGCTTGGAAAATGCAGCCTCAAGAGGCACTTCATCATTATCTAGAACACAGTTATAGATGCTCTATTAATACATCTCCCAATGGACCACACATAGCCAGGATCTAAGTGTGTTGAAAATGTGATTTCAACCCTATTGGAAAACGTTAGCAGAAATAACTTTTCAAATCAATTGTCTCCCCACTTCTGGATTCTTTGGTTTGTCCTACTGAAAATAGATTTTCAAAATACTAATGATTCTTTCCATCTTTTCACAGTAAGTGTAAAAAAACTTAGAAGAAAATTTCTTTTAAAAGAAAAACAAAACATCCTTATTTACAAACTCACTCCTGTCTGCTCAATGTCTTCTCAATTTCTCTCAACATCTTTTGACATTTTCCAGCTGATATGATTCCATCCTCTGCTTCCCAACTCAGCCACTGTTTCCTCCAGCCACACCACACACCTGACACATAGAACTCAAACTTTAGTCCTTGGCCTCATACTTCTGGAAATTTGGCAAATCCCTCTCTGAGACTCTATCTGCAGGTTTCTTTTCCTTTCTGTTCATAATGTAGCTAAGTAGTCAAAACTCATGAAGAGACAGAACTGTCAAAAAGAAAGGCTGGAGGCACATGACATTTGTTGTTCCCACTGTTTGGGACACTTAGAATCTGGTGAGTGGACACATCTTGATCCATACACATATGCTGGCCTGGGATATACTCACACTTCAGCCGTATCTCCTACCACTCATTTCTCAGCCTTACCTATAACTTGTCTGGTTAACTGCTATGTACCTGTATCAGGTAAGGTCCCACCAAAAACAAATTTTCACTTAGATAGTTCAACTCAGTAGAATGCTGAAGCTGACTTATACTGACTCACAAGAGTTGATTGTTAATGCTCAGGTATTTTACAAGTGGATTGTTAAACCAGTCATTATTAAAAATTAAAATATCATATAGTTACTTAAGTTACATTAAAAATCAAAAGTAATAAATACTGAATACTCATTATTTTACTTCATTTTACTGTTAGGTGCAGTCTCAGGATTATTTACATCTATTGTGTATGTATGGTAAAACCATTTAGCATTTTCTTCAAATTCTATATTCAGCAGCATCATGGTGGGCCATAGTGAAATATTTACCCAGCAGAAATTGTTAGATGCTACAAATCAGAGCTTCCCTTTTTCTCCAGGGAGCCAATTGCTAAATATTTACCAGCACGCCACTACTTCAACTGAAGGTTGAACCAAAGGATCTTTTTGGATTAAGGAACTAGGATTCAGGAAACCAACTGGGGATGCAGAGGCTGAGGCCTCTGGAGACCAGCAGCAGAGGGAAACATTACTGCTCTCGGGACTAAAGGGGTGAGTGGAGGACATAGTAAGAGCTGTTACTAGAGTGGATGTCCAGGGACCCAGAGAAAAGCTTGGAAGCAGGGAAGATGCATGGAGAAAATACCTCTCCCTCCTCCCTACCTCTAATGATATGACCCATCAAAAATCCAGCCAACTCAGAAGCCTGGGCACTGTAGTTCACAGATGTCAGGGGTTGGGTTCACCTGAGAGGGAGAATATCAAGTAGAACATTTATTAGGGAATGCCCTTAGGATTATATCTGTGCAAAGGAGGGGATAGAAATGGGATTGAGCAGAGTAGAAGGTGGTTACGATGCATTCCCAACAAAGGCTTCTGATAAACCCATATGAGCTCTGAAGCCAGGATGATCCTTCAAGCTTCTTTCAAGAAGGAGCAAGAGGGGCTGGTCTTTACATCCTAGTAATGATTAGTCATTGGACACAGACTGCCATGGAAGGAGGCACAACTTTAGCGGAGGCAGTTTTCTTCAAGAGGTGAGGGAATAAGTCCCTTATCCCTGCAATGGGGATGTGGGTAGCAGTACCCCACATGGCATGGGTCAGCTTCCTGGTACCCAAATTGGGCAAAGAAGGAGGGGGAATGGATCTGGGAGTGGTGAGAGAAAGGAATAAGTAATAATTACACATTACTCTTCAAAACCCAGCTGATGAGTCAGCCCCCTGTGGAAGCATTGCCTGACCCTCCTGCTCCATACACCCCAGAGTCCTTATGAAAAGCTTTATTGTGCTTCTCAACAGACAGTATTCAACCAGTCTGTCCTCCTGTGAGCTCCCTATCCTTATTCCCATTCCAGCCTGGCCTGGAACTCCATAGACGATCATTAGAAATAGTTAAAAGGTGAGTTTAACAGGCCCATCCTTCATAATTACAGATATATATTAGAAAAAATAAAAAATTATCCAGGGGAAGAGAAAACAAGACTCAAAATGAATATACAGCATCCAGCACAAATAATGTCCCTTTTTTATTACAAAATCATAAACATGTAATTATATAACATAACAATATCACACTCAAGCACACCATATGACAGTTTAGGTGAAATATTTGAGTTAAAACTATAAATTATTACACCCATATTATTACCAACCCTATCAGCCACATCCAAGCAGGCATTACTTCTGCTCAACCCTGTATATATATCCTTATGACAACACCTCATGGCATTTTGCCCTCCAAATCATCACTGCTGATATGTCCTTGGAAGGTTTCCAGTTAGTTAGCAAGCCTGATTTGTATCTACAGCCATCAACAGATTGATTCATCAAGGTATGTTGTGGGGAAGGAGGGAGGGAATAAATTCCATGGAAAAAAATTGTATTGTTAGGATGAAATGAGGCAGGGGCGGGGGTGCTGCAATGTGGCACCAACATGATAAAGAGTAGTTTGAGACCAGGCTTCAGATCGTCAAAGGCTCCCTCTGAGCTTCTCTTCCAAGGAGACAGATAAGAAACAAGACATTCAAGTAGCTGACGGGGTAGCCTGTGAGTGTCTCTCTTGTCCAGTCGGCTTGTCAGTTCTCCTGGCATTGTCAGGAGACGTGTGCCACTGCAGTCAGCTTTGTGTCACCAGGCTCCTCTGTCTTTCATCACCTTCTGGAGTATGAATGGTGCTTTTCTTTTTTCTTTTTTCTTTTCTTGGGCTAATATGAGGTACAATACTGTTGTCCCCTGCAGTCACTTGTTCCAAAACTACATTCAACTGACTTTAGGCACTGCTTTAGGCTCTAAAGAATTCAAGTGAATACTCCAGGTGACACTGGAATCTGTTAAGCTACTTGGAACCTGTATTTGGAAGGAAAGGAAGGAGCTGGGAGTAGAAGGAAACTTAAAACTTGAATTAACCAGTGGAATGAAGAGAGTAGTTGAAATAGAAAAATCCACGTTGAGGGGTATTTCCTGAATATGTATGATTCATCTGTGAAAATACCAGGTTTTCTGAAGCTGTTAAGGACTTTATATACTGCAATTTTGCATGTCATTTAATCTTCATGACAACCCTGAGAAGTAAAACCATTCATTCTTATCACTATTTTACAGGTTTGAAAACAGAAGCCTTAAGAGGAATAAAGCTGAGATTCAAATTCCTGTTTGATCCAACTCAGAGATACTCAGGGGAGAGGGTGGGAGGACAATTGGTGGCACATGATACACCTGTCCATGACTGTCACTGGAAGATCAAGGGAACTTGGATGAGGGGCATATCACCTAAACCAAGGAGAGTATCACAGTCCAAAAGAAGTATCTCTTCCCCCACCGCAATCAGATAAAGAGGAAGCTCTAACACACACACACACACACACACACACACACACACACACACACACACGCAGTCCTTGGCTTGATGGATCTTGGTTTTAATGGTATTTAAGAGAAACTCAGAGAAGACAAATAATCACTTTACACAGTCTGATAAGACATTGATTCCTCATCTTCATGTTTCTGTAGAAGAAAGGACTCAGCCCCTTCTTCCATTATGAGGGCAACCCCAGTCCCTGCAAGAAAGGAGTTCCCATCCCTGCACTCCTGGATCAAGATTAGAAGTTTCTTGGACCATGGTGGGGGTTACTCTGCTTCAAAACACCATCTGTGTGCCCTCTTTCTTTCACCACCAGCTTGCAAATTGAGCACTTTGGAAGCATGCTTTTAGAACAAGATAAGGATTTTAAGAGGCAACTTGTACTGCATAGAGATCAAAAAAACTTCTGATCGATTTAACTCACATCAGCCTAGGCTGATATTAGTGAATTGGCCATTATTTTGAATATGTCATGGCCAATAAAATTGTACAGTTACTGTGTTAAGTATATTGCAGACAACCTATTAAGCTCACATAACATACCTATTTGTAAATAAAGAAATGTAATATCAGAGAGGATGAGTAATGCGCGCAAGTTTACATAGCTACTAAGTTGACAAGCCAGGAATAGTTTATAATTCTAAAGTCTATATTCACAATCAGTATTGTACAGTCTCCCAGAAACTAAGAGATGATCTAAGAGCAGGAAAAGTGGAAGACAATAATGACTCCACAAAGCAGAACATGGCAGTAAAAAGGGAGTTTCTGACCCATATAGTAAAAGACCTGTGCGCTCCTGAAATGTGAAAATCAGTTATTTTCTTTTCATACATTCGTATGTCATACTGACCAATTGTTGGTACTTCTAATATTTAGAACTCAAGTTAGAGACAAATAGGAGTCAACTGATCATGCATCTTCCAGGGTGATGACATCAGCCAAATGAGTGTCATAAACTCCTAAAATTATTTCATCAGGGTTCTCCAATTACAATTTATTATTGGTATGAATATAATTTATTACAGTTATGAAGTTATCACTACCCAAACAGTAATTTGACTACCCAAAAACCTGAAAAAAGTACTGTCAAAATACTCAAAAAATCACCTTGGCAGTAGTGTGCTGGCTCATAAGAGCCAACTGTTAAATTTTCAGGAACTTTTATGAGCTGATTAGTAAATATAACCACCATTAATAGTTAAATTACATGAGCATATAATTAAATAAACTATATTAAAGGTGAAACTAATAAGTATTCAAACCTTATCACCTCCCAGTTATTTTACTATGTTTTGTTATAATCTATGATCTCGAGGTTATTTACAACTACTATAGCTATACATGGAAATTTCATATAATTGAGTGCTACTATGCTTCTCTTCCCAATTCTCTTCCCAATCACACTGGTAGCTTGAAACCAGCCATGGTGGGAATATTTACACTATGGAAACTGGAAATTACTAGAAATCAGGACGCTGTTTGTGGGGCAAACCAACTGTCAAACATCTACCAGAACCCCATTGCTGGTTCGTGTAGGAATACCACTCAGCTAAGAAGAGCCACATCAGAATGACCAGAATGCTCTGCATCTCTGGGAAGGTATAAATTGCTGGTGAGGAGTCTTACTTTCCTATTGTTATATTACAAATTCCCCCAAGAGTTAATGGCTTAAAACATATATATTATATATGTTATATATGAATTTATACATATAAAATATATAAAAATAAATATAAATATGTAAATATATATTTTATATATAAATATATATATATATCTTTCTCTCTCTCTCTCTCTCTCTCTCTCTCTCTCTCTCTCTCTCTTATGGTTTCTATGTGTCAAGAATTTGGAGGCAGCTTGTCTAGGTCGTTCTGGCTTGAAGTCTCTAATTCTGCCAGGCTGTTGTCATCTAAAGTCTTGAAGACTTGCCAGACCCTTACCATGTAGGATCTGCTTCCAAGGTGGATCACTCACATGGCTAACAAGGTAGTATCAATATTAGTTGGAGACCCCAGTTCTTTCCCACATAGTCTCTTCACAAAGCTGCTTGAGTTTCCTGACAACATTGTTACTGGTTTCTCCCAGAGCAAGGAGACTAAGAAACCAAGGGAGAAATTCTAATGCTTTTTATGACCTAGCCATGAAAATTACACATGGAGCAGCTCTGACACATGCAGAATGAGACTACAGAAGGGCTAACTGCCAGGAGGAAAGGATGGTTGTGAGCCATTTTGGAGACTACCAAACATGAGGTTATACAGAAGGAAAGACAATGAAATCATTCCTCTAATCCAGATTTTGATGAATGTGGTGACCCTGAGCATACAGCTATGCTTGGTGCAGGGAGTACCTGAGCATGCCTTACATCAGACACTGAGGGTTTAAAAAATAATGATGTTGCTGTGTCACCAGAATTAAGTGCATTAGCCACTTTTATGATCCTCAGAACTTGAACATGAATTCCTGACATCGCACTCCTGAGGTAGCCCATTCATTACTTCTATTACATAATTTTTTATGTAATCATAATGATAAACTATTATAAAAATCCATCTCACATATCATCACATTAGCAAACAAAGTGGGAAATATACACAATGTATTTGCTATAGTTAGCTCAGGCTACCATAAAACAAAACCACAAACTGGATGGCTTAAACAACAGGAATTTATTTTCTCACTATTCTGGAGGCTGGAAGTCCAAGATCAGAATGCCAGCATGGTTGGTTTCTGGCAAAAGCTCTCTCCCTGGCTTGCAGATGGCCACCTTTTCACTGTGTCCTCATACAGCTGAGAGAGAGAAAGAAAAATGAGAAACCCTTTGTCATCTCTTCTTATTAAGGACACTAATCCTATCAAAACGGGGTCCTACTCTTAGGACTTCATTTAACCTTATTTCCTTATATAACCCATGTCCAAATATAGCCACACTGGGGGCTGCGGCTTCAACATACAAATTTTGGGGGACATAAACATTCTATCCATAACAGACATTGTTATAACAAAGGCTGATTTTGCAAATGAAAAAACCAAAACTGAGAGACTTGATGTTATAGTAATAAGTGGTAGGGCCCTTACTAAAAACTGGGACTTGTGGTTCTGAACCCCAGGATCTTCTTTAATAATAAATATTCAAACTTCACACTTTGCACATTTGGTACAATTGTCCATTCTCCACTCCCTAGGTGGTGGTATGAACAAACATTATACAAAATCATATAAGAATAAAGATCATACAAATGGTGGCATGAACAAAGGGCAAGGTTTGGAGATTAAACATATATGCCTGTCACTCTCTAGCTTCATAACTTAAGGCATATCAATGAAGCATTATTAAATTGTTCTCTTATCTGTAAAATTAATATTTACTCCTTGGAACATTGTGGAGTTGGTGAGGTACATGAAGACGATTCACCTAGCACATTTACAGGCTCTCAATACTTGATAGTTGCTGTTGTTTATTCACTAATAAAATGGCAACATGACTCTGAATGTGAAAGTAAAATGGATTAGTATACATGTTGAGATTCATAGGTAATAAAGGGATCCCACTGGACTTGTGAGTCAGGTACCAGTAAGTTTCTAATTTCATTGTTTTTCACATTCATTTGATGACTGGCAGAAAATAGGCAGAGAACATATGGTAAACAAGATAATCCATCAAAAAATATCTATTTAGCTATTACTATATGTATGGCACTATACTAAACATTGAGTAATTGTCTCATCTATCTAAAAAGTAAAAATTTAGTTGGGAAGACAAGGCATAAGAATGCCAAAAAAGATAATATCAAGCATTAATGATAAAGACATGAACAGGGGTTGTTGTCTCTGTATCTCTTATAAGCATTTGGTGGCTAATTTGCCTATTCCTTATCTGACGAAAATTTATTACCTGTTTTCCTCAACGGTTCTATGGCTAAAAGTTCTAGAGCAATAAGGGGCTAACCAAAGTCACATCGTAAAATTTTTCACATTGGACTTACTCACAATATCTACAAAATTATTCCTAAAATGTTAGAGCTGCAAGAATTTCAGAGCTATTATAAGCCAATCTCATCAATAGGAAACTATGATCAAAATATTTAAGGGATTTGGCCAATAAAGCAAAGGTAGAAAATGATAGCACTAAATTTAGAACTAAAATTGCTTTCTAGGTCTCCATATCTTCTTTTAATTGCGGGGGGGGAAGGAATCTGCTTCCATGACCTCAGTCTCATTCAATGAAGACTTACAATGATTTCCAAATATCATCAATGTCCTGTGGCCAAAGATGACCAGGACTATACCATGAAGGAGCATCAGGTGCCACAGTAAGAGGGTATTAGAAAGCACCTACAGCAACTGGGCTTCTGAAAGAGGATTTTGAAGAGGATTCAAGGAAATAGGACTTTTCTCCAGGTTGAATCCTGTAAGAAAGTGGAGTAACTAAATAAATCTTGTCTAATAGAAGGGAAGAATGGAGTAAGGCTAAATCTGTGATTAATGAAAAGGGAACCAACTGTATGGGAGAACATATTTGCCAATGATACCTCAGACAGCAGTTTGATCTCCAAAATACATAAAGAATTCATAGGATTCAACACCAGGAAAGCAAACAGTCCTATTAAAAAATGGGCAAAGGACCTGAATAGACACTACTCCAAGGAGGACGTACAGATGCCCCATAGACATATGAAAAAATGCTCAACATCACTAGTCATCAAAGAGATGCAAATTAAAACCACAATGAGATATCATCTCATACTTGTCAGAATGGCCATCATTAATAAATCAACAAACAGCAAGTGCTGGCGAGGGTGTGGAAAAAAGGGAACCCTAGTGCACTGTTGGTTGGAATGCAGAGTGATTAAGCCACTGTGTAAAACAGTATGGAATTATCTCAAAAAATAAAAAAAAAGGAACTGCCGTATGATCCAGTGATTTCACTGCTGAGAATATACCATAAGAATCCTGAAACACCAACTCAAAAGAACTCATATACCCCTATGATAGTAGCAGTGCTACTTACAATAGCCAAGTGTTAGAAACAGTCCAAGTGCCCATCAGTAAATGAGTGGATTAAAAAACTGTGGTACATTTACACAATGGAATACTACACAGCAGAAATAAATAATGAAGTCCTACCTTTTGCGTCACCATGGATGAAACTGGAGACTATTGTGCTAAGTGGAATAAGCCAGTCAGCAAAAGACAAACACCACATGGCCTCACTTGTAATTGGAATCTAATGAACAAAATAAACTAACAAGAAAAATAGTACCAGAGACATGGGAACATGGAACAAACTGAGAGCTATAGTGGGGGAGTAGGGAGGGAAGGAATGGTGGAAGGAAGGGAAAGGGATTAGTCAAAGAACATGTATGAATGACTCATGGACATGGGCAACAGAGAGGGGACTGACTGTGGGAGAGAGGAATGGGCTGGGTGGAGGGGGCAAAAAGGGAAAATATAGGATAACTGTAACAGAATAAATAATAAAAAATAAAGTAGAAAAATAAAAGAAGTAGTACCTCTTCCTATTTTTCAATAGGATTGTTCATTTTTTCTGTTGTTGAATTAATAAGTTCTTTAAATATTTTGGACATTAGCCACTACCAGGAGGTATCATTCGCAAGTATCTTCTCCTGTTTAGTTGGTTGCCTTTTTTGCTATGTTGGTGGTTTATTTTTGCTTTGTAGTTTGCACAAGCTTTGTAGTTTGATGTAGTCCCATTCATTTAATATTGCTTTTATTCCCCTTGCCTTTAGGGTCAAGTTCACAAAAACTTCTCTCTTGCCAGAGGGGAAGGAGATAGAGGAAAGATGAAGAGAATAAAAGTGGTCAAACATATGATCTGAAACCCACATACCATTGTTGATAGCACTGTATTTGAAATATTTTCTCCTGAAGTAGTTAACCCTCACCATAAAGGGGAAGCAACTGAATAAATAAACTAACATATCAGGGAATCTATAAAGCAAAAATCCATTCTAACTTTTAAACATGGGTTTGTCACTGGAAATTCCAAATGATATTGGTCTTCTGTTAATTCTGAGGACAGTTGGAGTCCAAAGGCACTCTTCAAAACTAAGAAAAGGGAAGTAGCCTAGAAACATTACAACATAAAGTCAGATAATATTATAACTTTACCATTATAATGTACAAAGTCAGTGAACCACATATGGTATAAAGAGAAGCTAGAACAGAAAAATCCCACACTTCGGGTTTATAAAGAAGCATATGACAACTCAATATTTTGATATTATATTCATACTCAAAATTCTACAAACCATTCCATACTTACAATGTCAAGGTGAAAACAGTGCACCTATTTGGATTACATGATTGTTTAAGTTTCCAATGCTTAATAATAGATAATCAAAATAATCCACCATTGTTAATATTCTGAAACTGATGACTAAATTTATAAATCTGCTTCCTGTAAAAGATCCATGGGAACACTCCTATTCTACATCAAAATCTATGGCAGAGTATAAGCTACAAACATAATTTACTATATAATCTTTGTATAGTCATTGCTATGGGAGAAAACACATGTATTAATGATAACCTTTTTAGTCAAGGAAAAAATGAACTGTTTACTCAGGAACAAATCAATAAAATGCTAGTATTTCATGACTTTAATTCAGAAGCTAAATTTGATACTTTTTTATTTTTTTAAAAATTTAAGCAGCCTATTGGGCTTGACAAACCTAAATTTACGTTCTTCCTAAAAAGCCAAATAGCTTACCAATAGTCGAAGTAAATGCTTTATTTAAAAAAGCATAGCAGATTTATTAAGACCTTCCCTTTAAATCAATTCTAACACCCTCTAAGTTTTAGCAAGAATTCCAGCATGTGAGCTATAAAACACAATCGTTCAAAAGCAGATTCTTTTGTATGGGATGATAATAATATCTTCTCTTTGCAGAATCTCACCACACGCAATTTCAAAGGCAGAAAGAAAAAGGGAATACCTGAAAGGCTAATTACAGAGTTGGATAGATACATGATAAAGCATTAAAATAAATGAGATAGATGAATTATCAGAGGACAGAGCTGAAGACTGATGAACCATATTTAGTACACTAATCCCAAGTGTTTATTTTGCATTCTTCTGGCCTTTAAAGATGACAGGTTGTGATCAATTGCTTCCCTTGAAGGCTGGCTGCTTTCCTGCCCTAGCATTTAATTTCTGTTTGATGTTCTTCACTTTGTGTCAATGTATGAACTACTGTTAAGATATATAGCAGTGATTAAAATAATTCATCCATCTGCTTATAATTAAAGACCAAGTTAAATGTAATGACAACTTTATCTAGCAAGCTAGTTATCATCTAAAACGGGGGTTGCCCCTCAACAATTTCTCCAGTAGATGAATTATTCTAGTTTGTGGTAGTTCAAAAATTTTCCTACAAAGAATGAAGATTTTAATCAATGGTGTCACTGGTTAAGTGAAATGAAAGAAAATATAGAAATCTCTTTAATTTATTTTCCATATTAACAAAAAACAAACATCTTAGTAGCTCACTCAAAAATTGGAGGAGAAAAGCGGTTTTAGAATCAATAGTTTTAAATTAATCATTCAAAAAGATGAGAGACCACTGGGAAAAAGCAAGTACACTAAATTTATTTTTTAAAATGATACCAGCTTTATGGCGAAATAATTGCTGAGTATAGTACTATTTTAGAAAAAGAACTGTAGAGTATTTTTTTAAATTATTGCCATCTTAGAGTAAACAGAATACTCTAGTTATATTTTTAAATGAATTTTTAGACCCAAGACATGGAAGGAGGGACTAAAATATTCACTCATGTTCCCCACCACCCTGAAAATAAATAAAATTACTGATATGTATTTTATTTAATAGCCTTTCTGCCTGTTCTTAGCTAGACGTACATATATACACATGCACAGATCTATTACAAAGTTGGAGTCATATTATCATATGCAATTTGGAAAGCTGCTTTTTTCTTATAACAATACATTATAAGTATTTTAACATATATAAAGAATTTTTAAAAACCAAGGCATCAATATGGAAGCCAAAATCTTGTCTCAGATATCCTTTGATCATTCTCTGATAAGCACAATTTAACAACCAAAAGAGCTAAAGACCAAAATGAAAATGGTATAAAAATATATGCGAAAAAGTATTTTGACATTTTTTCATAATCATTATTGACCATTATAAATTTGACGTAATCGCACACCAATAGATGGCTCATAAAGGACTTCATTCAAATAACTTGGCAAAGTCATGTGAGCGGGCTGTTTTAGATTTTAAATTTACTTTTCTATTTAAGACGATGCTTGATTGAATATCTCCTGGTGACCAAAAAATCCAAACTTGGAAACCCACCAGGAAATATTCTAGTTAATTCATCAAAGGAATTAATATGTGTGCTTTATTTAAAAGAATACCTACTAGCTAGCCCTGGCCAGTGTGGTTCAGTGGGTTAGAGCATTGTCCCACGGACCAAAGGACCATGGGTTCAATTCTGAGTTTGGTCCCCGGTTGGGGTACATACAGGAAGGCAACCAATCGATGTTTCTCTACCACATCTCTCTCTCTCTCTTTCTCTCTCTCTCTCTCTCAGCAGTGACAAAACATCCTCACATGAGGATAAAATAATAATTGAAAGAGTAACAGCTAAAAGTACTTAGTATAAAATAATCATGCTAAAAATCATCTCTAATATACTGCATCCAACACGATATGTAATTAATAAATGTTTATAGAAGCTTGAAAATCTGCCTTATTTTGTTTCCAAGTGTTTTCTGTTAATACATGGGGGCTGAAGTAAGGTGTCTCCAAAAACTTAGAAATAATCAGTTTTATTTGGAGATAAGTACAAGATCAGCATACCATGAGACAGTGCATAGCTAAATCAAGTTATTCTACAGGCTTTCAGGCCAGTAGGCTTGACTATAACCAAATGGACACATTAATACACTCAAAGAATAAATGAATATGTTAATCAAAGCAGGGATTGATTAGACAGAAACATTTATTGCCAGTGCCCACCAAAGCACCATACAAGAGAGAGGAAGGTCTAGCCAGTGGAACCGGTATGTTTCTAGTCCCAGGGTAAAAGTGCTCCTGAGGTAGAAATGGATGCAGCATGAAGTCAACAGACTTGCTTATATCAGAACCTGTTGATAAGGCTACAGTACTGTATACTGGAAGCATCGGACTACATTGACCTACTGCTGTTAATCATTTATTCTTCCAACTCCCCTTGTTCTTACGAACTGTTCCCCAGATAACTTTCAAATTCCCAAGTCAGTTAGCTACAGAGAAAAAGAAGGAACTGACCCTGTGAATGTAAGCATTTCTGATCTGTGCAGCAGTGATTTCATATGGTAAATGAACAAAGAGAGAAACCACATAGCTTGATGATAGGGAAAAAATGAGTTGATCATAAATCTCCATTATCCTGGTCCATGTGACAGCTCTATTTCTCATTGCGGATGAATAAATTATCATTCTTAACTTCATGCGTTTTTAGTAATAAAGGGGCAGTGTCTTGAGGCCTGATGTTCTCTGAGTAGATAGGGTATCAGGTCATTCAGAGGCCTGGGCAGCCTCCCCTGGGAGGCCTCTGACCTCACTTCAGTTTCTCTTACCTGATATTGACACATGCAAATACACATGGAGACCACCTGGCAATGAAGAGATGAGCTTCTCTTTGAGATGACACTAAAAGGACCAGAATTAGGTCATTTTAGGAGTATTTTTAAAAATCCCATGTGAGGTATTCTCCCTCCCAATTTCATGGTGGAGGAATAAAAATCTTGTTCCTGATAAATTTGAGATTTTAATTTTTTATTGTTGTTCAAGTACAGTTATCTCCATATTTTGTAAATGACCTATATGTAGTGGCACTGAGAGCACCAGCAGGTTCTCCCATGCTCTCCAATGAAGTTTATACCTGACCCACACAAGATAGCTTGGGCTCCATCTAAGATGCTGAAATTTCCCCCAAGAAGTTAGGTGCCTGTTGGATGTAGGGACCCTGAGGGAGAGCTGTTAAAACTACTTGGAGGAAATGAAAGAGCAAGGTTAACTGCTCCACCGTAAGTGTTGAGGCATTGCTGGGGGCCTTGTTAGGAATAGGCTAAGGACACTCCATGAGAATGCAGGCACCTGGGCCCAAGACAGACAGTAAACATCCTGCAAGTTATTACAGCTGAGAAGGAACAAAGCTGCCCCAGACCACACCAGAAGCCCTGTGCCCTTTGAGGAGAAAGATAGTAGAATGAATTGAGCTGGTAAAACTGACACTTTGTTATCCCCTGTATCCTCTGTTTCCATGCCCCAAAATGCTAGTTCCAATGCGAATTCTGTAAGATTCAAAGACTCCCCTGAGGACAGTGGAACTTGCTTTCTACCGAACTTCCCTCTCTCAGGCTTTATTCTTCAGCTTAAGTCCATGAATCCAATTAAAATGTAATGTTCTAAGGCTGGATTTGAACTTAAAACAGTATCTTCAATATGAACCTCATGGAGAATGCAGGTCAGCAGCTTACTAGAGTGGGATCTAATAAGTGGTAAAGAAAAGATTTCCTGTGGGTTGTGGACCTGAAAGGATAGGAAATTGCTCTCCCAAAGAGGAGTAGAGCGTGGCCACATCACCAGACACCAATCTCTCCTTCACAATGTTAATGAACACTTCACATACTTAACACCCTGATTTCATCTTCTAAAATAGCTTATAACTGATGCTCCAGCAGTTCATTTTTCTTCTGATTAAGACTATGATATAATAATTTTCAATATAAGTACTAATCTTCCCTGATTGCACAATGAAGTCTTTTGTTCCTGTTCTTCATGTAGTAAAATGAAATGCTAAAATATTTTGGAGTGGTTTCAGTTTGTTATAATTATTGCTCACCCTAAAAGCTTGGAGAGGTGCAGGTGACAAGATCAAACTTGTTTCCACTTAAACTGAGCCAGGTTTAAACTAAAGTCCCCAAAGATGAAAGGCTAATACCTCAATGCCTTGTTTGGTTTCAAAGATGTTTAATCATATTTTAAGATGTAAAAACAGCTTTTAAAATAACATAATTTTAAATTGTTAGCAATGTGAGAAATGTACATAAAGGAGGTGTACTTTTTTGCCCAAAACAATCATTTCGAGAAGAAACAGTGTGGTGATTGCGGTGAGTGGAGGAGAGGAAGGTGGGTGGAGGTGAAAGAGGGTATAAGGGGGATTAATCATAATGGGAAAAATATCCAATAAAAAATAAACTATTAAGAAAACAAAAATAAAAGAGAAGTACAAAAATACCAACCTAATAGACATGCAGATCTTCTCCATCAGTTTTCAACATATTTGACTTCCTTCCTCACTTCATAGCAAGTTAAGTTTTGCCCCAGTAATAGCCACTAAATCAGAAGTTTTAAAAAATATAATAAATTTTAACCCAATAGAAGTCCTGTTTTGAATGGGTTTTTAATGGCAGTGCGCTCTGTATTTTTTGATAATGCTAAACTAAAGTTTGGCTAATGTCCAGAGCTGGGAGAAACAATGGGCACACGCATGAGTGATGTTTCTGTTTATATTCCCTCCCCAAAGCTATGATTTACTCAGGGGGCTCTGCCTTAATCACAGACACTTAGCAAATGAAAGTTGCTTATATTTCTCAAGTAAGTTTGAGCCTCTTTGGTTTGGCAGAAAGTCAAGCTTACAAAATATTTTTATATAGAACCATTTCAAATCAAAGGAAAAGCATAATTAGACAATAAAATAAAGGCCTATGAAAATGCATAAAGAACATTGGGGTAATTTAGTTGATATTGATTCCTCCAGTTATAGCATAGCTTTTTGTGGTATTCATTTTATAACTAGTATATATAATATGGAACTACATGATGCAGTATTAAGAGTTTTGAAGATAAATAATAAAGACTGCATACCCTTATATATTTTCATCACTGAAAAGGAAATAATCTCAGCAAGCTGTCTTCATTATGCTTCCTCTCTAGAAAAGAGAAATATTATAAAGTTTCTCTTCTAAAATTAGGCCAAACAGAACTAGATAGATTTAGATAAGTTTTCAGATAAGCATCTAGGTCTGAATCTCTGAACTTAACAATTTCAACCATTTTTATGAGCCTGTTGATACATTTACATACTCAGATAAGATATGGTCTTCTGATGCCTAAACACAAGATAAATAAATGAAGAAGACAAGGGGGAATCTCCAAGAAGTGACATAGATCATACCAGAAACTGATCCATGAGATGCAATCGGGAAGTTGAAGATGGTTTATATATTTAAAGACCGGATGATTAGAAATAGAGGGTAAGCTTTATTTATGCACATTCGTTAGTATTTACTGAATAATGTAAACTTTACATTCCAAGTTAGAAAGGCAGCTACATAAGGAGACTTTTGATTCCCAAGAAGAGATTTAAAAATTGATTTTGGCCCTAGCTATAGAATCAGGGCAACACTATACTAGGTTTTTTCATCTTGCTAAAGCCATTGAGCCTGGCAGGTGTCCAGTTGTAAGAAATGGAGTAGGCTCGACCAACTCAGATGCAAATGCAAGGTAACGATGGCTTTTCTCTAGAGATCCAAGATGGTAAATGGAGTATCACTGAAGCCTCCCTCAGGGCCAACTCCGTGGAAGTACGCAGTTACACAGGGTCCCACTGGCAAAAGGGCCCAGCACTTGGTTTAATGCTCTGCTATCACCATCGTGAAATTCATAATTTTTGTCTTTGAACTTGAGTTTTGAAAGTGAAGTCTGATGGAACAATGAGCACGCATGTGAGCAGAGGAAATAGGTCTGACAACTGTGTATGCATGTGTACACAGGACAAAGCCCATGTGCAGAGCAAGCAGCGGCCTGCTGCACAGTCGGCCTGGTCGCCTGGTACATGGGCGTATGCTCAGGGCAGCCCCAAGGGAGCTGCCGGGCTGGGACCTGAACCCACATTGGTGATGGCAATTGTGGCAGCAGCAACAGAAGCAGCGGCTGCAGATGCCGTGGACTCCACAGTGAGCAGCAATGGGACCCTGTGCGGGAGTCCAGCTTGCTGTCCACCCTGAGGCATTGGCATAAATACTACCCTCTGGCCTGAGGGCCGGGCAGAAATGGAAGGTTACCAGGCAGTAAACTTGGTCAATAAACAGTTACCCAAAAGAGTATTCATGAATATTACACACTAAAGTACATCAGGGAGTTAATCCTCAAGAGATATCAGTGATTTTGAAAAGCTGCAGTGTTGCAAAACATATATGTACAGCCATAGAACTAGAAATTAAATGCAAAGATTGTGACACTTGATAGAAAAGAACACTTTTCATAGAAAGCTTCAGACAATAAATTTTTAACAAAGAATACAATTTTTTAATTCATTTTTTCTTGAAATTGAAGATTCAGTGGTAGAATTCATTGCAAGAAATTCTGAAATACAGTTGACCCTGGAACAGCACGGGTTTGAACAGCACTAGTGCACTTATGTGTGGATTTTTTTTCAACTGACAATCTGAAAAACACTCCCAGATGAACTATGTAGCCTCAAACAGACTGTGTAAACTTAAAAGTACCAATAAATACTTGCAAATGTATTTTCTCTTTTTTAATGGTTTTATTAATAACATTTTCTTTTCTCTGGCTTACTTTATTTTAAGAATACAATATATAATACATAGACAAAACATGTGTTAATCGACAGTTTATGTCATAGCCAAGGCTTCTTTAACAGGAGGCTATTACTAAAGTTGTGGGTAATCAAACATCATAAGCAGATTTTTGACTGTAGGGGGATCAGTGCCCCTAACCCCCATGTTATTCGAGCGTCAACTGTACATACAAATCACCAAGACATTGTTGATTCCTTGTACAGCCTCCACCAGTTTAGGAAATAGCAGAGGAAACATTAAAATACCATTGTATAAACTTATACTTAAACTTACATTCAGAGTTATACAAATTGATTTCTGCAAGAAGTTAAATCTATATAGAAAAATTCTTTGAGAATCACCAACTACAGATGCGCAAAATTTTATATTTCAAAATAGTTTATCAGAGTTTATCCAAACATTGTCACAGCATTATAATACTCTTAACAGGCCCAGTGACCACTGCATCAATGAAATAACCTCCTCAAAATGATTTGTGATCTTGTCGTGTTCTACTGGCATATTTCTTTTAAAACAATATAATACAATGTTAATGATGCCTATGGCACTGTGGTTCCTGCAAAGAATTAAGCATGCCCATGACATGCTGTGATGTCATAATTCAGGACTCAGCATTTACCATCTAATCAACTTCATGAAGAAATTATTTCTTAACCAATGCTTTCTTCAGGAACTGCTGTCTGACTTTCATTAGTAACTGTAAACTCTTAGACAAAGTTTTGTCCTCATAGAACATGAATTACATTCTATTTCTCCGACTCCCAGGCTGTGATAATAGCTTTTAATAACCCCAATGGCTGCTAGAAGTCTTTTGCTACACAACAGAAACACACAGAAAAAATAAAGCTGTTTTTTTTTCTATTTTATTAATGGATTTTGTCAAATCCAGGAGATCCACCTACTTAGGCCCATGAAATTGTGGTTATTAAGCATATTTCTCAAAATATAATTCTAGGACAAACACAGACTACATGCATCAACAGATAGATGACACTCATATTCATGGATATCACAAAAGCATACCAGGTAGTATTACTATTGGCAACAAAGATAAAAGATGACAGAAAGAATTTGTTCCTTTAGTTGCTAATCAAAGACACAAATAGATGTCAAAGCAGAATTTGAGATCTTAAAACAGAGAGGAAAAAATCCATGAGATTCTTGAAAATGAACCAAGGGGTGACTATAAAATAGACTTTTTTACTTTTTTTAAAATTTCTTTCTTTTTATTTTATTTTTTAAGTATATTTTATTGGTTATGCTATTACAGTTGTCACATTTTTTCTCCCCTTTATTCCCTTCCACCCTGCACCCTGCCTCCCGCCAGCATTTGCCCACCTTAGTTTGTGTCCATGGGTCGTACATATAAGTTCTTTGGCTTCTCCATTTCCTATACTGTTCTTAACCTCCCCCTGTCTATTTTGTACCTATGAATTATGCTTCTTATTCTCTGTACATGTACATACATTCTCCCCCATTCCCCTCCCCACTGATTACCCTCCATGTGATCCCCATTTCTGTGATTCTGTTCCCGTTTTAGTTCTTGACTTAGTTTTTGTTTTTGTTTTTAGGTTCAGTTGTTGATAGCTGTGAGTTTGTTGTCAATTTACTGCTCATAATTTTAATCTTCTTTTTCATATATAAGTCCTTTCAACATTTCATATAATAAGGGCTTTGTGATGATGAACTCCTTTAGCTTTACTTTATCTGGGAAGCACTTTATCTGCCCTTGATTCTAAATGATAGCTTTGCTGGATAGAGTAATCTAGGATGGAGGTCCTTTCCTTTCATGATTTTGAATGCTCCCTTCCAGTCTCTTCTTGCCTGTAAGGTTTCTTTTGAGAAATCAGCTAATAGTCTTATAGGAACTCCTTTGTAGGTAACTGTCTCCTTTTCTCTTGCTGCTCTTAAGATTCTCTCCTTATCTTTAGTCTTGGGTAATGTAATTATGCTGTGCTTCAGTGTGTGCTTCCTTGGGTCCAACTTCTTTGGGACTCTTTGAGCTTCCTGGATCTCCTGGAAGTCTATCCCCTTTGCCAGATTCAGGAAGTTCTTCTTCATTATTTTTTCAAATAGGTTTTCAATTTCTTGTTCTTGCTCTCCTCCTTCTGGCCTAATAGAACCCCTATGATTCAGATGTTAGAATATTTAAAGTTGTCCCAGAGGTTCCTAAGCCTCTCCTCATTTTTTTCAATTCTTGTTTCATCATTCTGTTCTGGTTCAATGTTCATTTCTTCCTTCTGTTCCAAATCATTGATTTGAGTCTTGGTTTCCTTCCCTTCACTGTTGGTTCCCTGTATATTTTCCTTTATTTCACTTTGCATAGCCTTCATTTTTTCATCTATTTTGCAACCATTACTCAACCATTTCTGTCAGCATCCTGATTACCAGTGTCTTGAACTATGCATCTGATAGGTTGGCTATCTCTTCATCACTTAGTTGCATTTTTTCTGGAGTTTTGATCTGTTCTTGCATTTGGGCCATATTTGTTTGTCTCAGTGCTCCTGTTAGGTTGTAAGGGCTGGAACTTTAGGTATTTGCCAGGGCAGGGCAACCCACATGGCTGTGTCATGGCTCTGTATGTGAGGGAGGGGTCAGAGAGGGAAAAAATGCCTCTTGCTTGGTTCTCATCCCTCTTTAAGTCACTTCCCCCAACAAGCAAATTGGGCCCTTCTGGTGCTGATTCCTGGGTGGGTAGGTTTGTGTACATTCTGGGACCCTGTGGGTCTCTCTAACAGATTGTACTATGATGCTGGGGGTTTCTCCGGCTGCTCTAACCCCCACAAAATTTTACAGCCAGAGGTCTTGAGGCTTTCTTTCCCTGTGTTGGAATCCTGGGTTGTGCAGTCTATCTTGCTCCCCAATCATTCCTCCTGGTTTATCCACACACAAATGAGGGACCATCCAGTCTGCCAGCCACCACCTCACCTGCCCAGTTCTCCAGCCGCCACCTTGCTGTGCATCCTCTCCACCCTACCCCAGCTTGCCCATCTCTGGCCCTCCACCAGTCTGGATAAATGTTTCTTCTTTAACTCCTTGGTTGTTGGACTTCCATACAGTTCAATTTTCTGGCAGTTCTGGATGTTTTTTGTTTTTAAATTTGTTGTTGTCCTTTTGGTTGTGCGAGGAGGCAAAGTGTATCTACCTACACCTCCACCTTGGCCAGAAGTCCCTAATTAGATTCTTTTTAAAACTCTGCATAGTCATAAAACATTTTGGAAACTCCAATTTCAAGTTGTCTAACATAATAACACATCTTTAAAGACCAACTAAGTTGTTTATATATAAAAAAAAAAATAAGGAGACTATTTTCTAAATCTTTAACATAACTATCCATTTTTGGAAGTTACAAAGCTAAAAGCAAAAATCATGAATAATAAATGCAAAAGAAAAACTGATTTTCATACATAATTAGATGTTAAACTTTGTTGGTGCTTTGAATAGTGATCCACAAATAGATGCATTATGTGTTTGGATAGAATTTCACATCCTTTAATGAATTTTGAGAATCTGCTTTAAGAAAATAACACTTTCACCACTAATTGATTAAAAATTACTCTGTAATTTTAAGTATAACTGAGATGTCACTATTGACCCTCCTGTGGTGGCCTTGTGTTTCTGTATCCAGCAAATACTAGGAACAGGAGAAAGATGAAGTGTATATGATTCCTCTTAAACTTCAAAAGAGAATCCCTAGGCCATTTTTACTTGCGTTGTTTCTCATTTCCTTGAAATATATTCAGTTATTTTTAATGCAAAAATTTACAAATTATGGATATGATAATTCTTTAGTTTAGCTAAACGAACCCCAGAGCAAATTGCTGGCAAACGGAAACCCTCAGAAGAGCACCTATTGGTCTGTTGGCTGATTTATTTTAGTATTTTCCTCAAACTTTCAAAAATCATAAGTTTCACACAATTGAGAAGAAAAAAACTAAGAATTAGTATGATAGGGCTGCATTTTTTGACAGTACTCATTTTTAATGTCTCAGATATTTGATAATTCTCTTAAAGGTATCTCAACCAAGAAGACACTCAAAGTGGGCATTTCATTCAGAAAGTTCAAAAATAACTTGCGAACCGCAAATCCTAAGTTTTTGGCCTTAAAAATCATATCAAAGCAATCTACCATTTTAATGTAAAATGCTTTCTGATATAAGAAGGAAGGATTTAATTAAATTCGCACTGTATCACTGAAGATGCACAAAACATGTACTACTGCTGTCGAGAAGCACAATAATAGAGTTGATCTTAAATAAAAATAATTGGGCATCAATTTCCTTGCTATAAGTATTAACCCATCACAGAAATATCAAATGAGGGAAGAGAGTGAATTTCAGGAAATCATTCCATTAGCCCCTTACCTTCAGACAGGTAAACAGTGCTACCGTCCAGGATGGATATTTACACTGTCACCCCAGTGCAATTGCATCATGCAAGCTCTTTCTTGAGTCCATTCAAAGTCATCCAGCTTTAATTCAAGCCCCCGCTCATTGTTCTACATTCTCTTGGGAAGGGCCTCAAAAGCTCAAAATTTAGCTTAAATAAATTACTGTAAATTCATATAATTAATATTGTTCAATACTTTGTTCAATTTACTGTCATAGGAGAATATTTAATAACATGGAAAAACAGAGTAGAAAAGGAAACTAAAAATAAGCAGACTTCAAAAATTCTGTTTTATCTAATTATAAATGCACCTATGTGATACAATATGCCTGATATATTATTTCTATAGAAAAAAATGAAAGATATAAATTAAATGCTAACAGTGATTATCTGTGAGTAAATATATAATAGATGGTTTTTATTTTCTTCTTTTAGTTTTTTGGCATTTTCTAAAATTTCTGTAATAAACTTGTTACTTTTAAAGTTAAAAAATGATGTATATTTTTTAAAATTTTATTATTCAGATAATTTGTCTCCATTTTCCCACCACCACTTTTCCCTGCTCCACCCACCCCCGCCTCCCACACTCAATCCTTCCCCACTTTGGCTTTGTCCATGGCTAATTTATACATGTTCCTTGATTTGACCCTTTCCCTTCTTTTCCCTATTTCCCTCCTCCCTCCTCCCCTCATGTTACTGTCAGTTTGGTTTTTTTTTCAATGTTGCTCATCATATTTTGCTTGCTTGTTTGTTTTGTTGATTAGGTTCCACTTATAGGTGAGATCATATGGTATTTGGCTTTCACCGCCTGGCTTATTTCGCTTAGCATAATGCTCTCCAGTTCCGTCCATGCTGTTGCAAAGGGTAATAGTTCTTTTCTTTCCTTGTGCTGTGTAATATTCCATTGTGTAAATGTACCATAGTTTTTTGACCTACTCATTTATTGATGGGCACTTAGGTTATTTCCAATACTTGGCTATTGTAAATTGTGCTGCTACAAACATTGGGGTGCATAGGTTCTTTTGAACTGGTGTTTTGGGAATCTTAGGGTATAATCTCAGCAGTGGAATCACTGGCTCAAAAAGCAGTTCCATTTTTAGCTTTTCGAGGAAATTCCAAATTGTTTCCTACAGTGGCTGCACCAGTCTGCATTCCCACCAGTGGTGTACTAGAGTTCCCTTATCTCCACAATCTCACCAGCACTTGTTTGTTGATTTGTTTATGATGGCCATTCTGACTGATGTGAAGTGGTTATCTCATTGTGGTTTTAATTTGCAATTCTCTGATGGCTTGTTATGCTGAGTATCCTTTCATATGTCTCTGGGCCCTGTGCATATCCTCCTTGGAGAAGTGTCTGTTCAGGTCCTTTGCCCATTTTTAAATTGGGTTGTTTGTCTTCCTGGAGTGGAGTCTGTTGGGAACCATCCCGCCTGGTTTCAAGGACTGCAGCCCTGCTGACAGACAAGAGGGCCTCAAGGCTGGAGTTGAGCAAGGAGGTCTTGGGAAAATCAGCCACTGAGGAGATAAAACTTGTCCCCCTGGCAGGGGTACAGCCCCTGCCTCCCTCGCATCACCCTGCTTGGCCCTGAAGATGGCTGGTTAGTCAATGACGGGTAAGACCCTCAATGGCAGGAGCAACCTAAGACAAGCACAGTCACATAGGGCCATCAGGGAAAGACTTGGGGGACATGATGAAGGGGGAAAAGACCCTCAACCTTTGGCTTTGTCATGGCAGGAGTCCTCATTCTATCTGAAAGCAGTCTCCTTATCTCTTGGCTGCTCTGCCCGCTGCCTGACCAGGTCAGTGAAACAATACTAAAGGCAAGTACAACCCTGATCTGGATCGGGCCACTCCTGGGGACAATTAGGCCCGGAAAAGGAATGCACTAAATCCTATGAAACTTACTTCGCTAAGAATGCCCTCAAGTTAATGAGTTCTTATGTTTGGGGTCAAGCATGGGATATGATCAGTTTCCCAGGTTTCAGGGCCGAATGGACTCCACCCCGTCTACCAGACCCTGACCTGGGGCAAATCTCTACAGTCCTTCAATCACAGCCTTTTGACATTGATTGATGAGCTTTGCATTCATGCGGCATACCCCTGTGCATATCGTTCTCAATAAAAGCCACTTGAAGAGAAGGGTTTGGGGCATTCTCTGCTAGAGGGAATCACTGTCCCCTTTCCCTGGAAGACCAAGAGGGGTCCAGAATGACTTACTTCATTTTCTCCATCCGCAGCGATGCAGGGTTACTCTGCATGGGACACTGTAACCCCCATCAGGAGTTGCGTGAGTTCTTTATATATTTTGGAGATCAGACCCCTGTCTGAGGGTATCATTGGCAAATATATTTTCCCATATGGTAGGTTCCCTTTTCATTTTGCTGATGTTCTCTTTAGCCATGCAGAAGCTTCTTATTTGGATGAAGTCTCATTTGTTTATCTTTTCCTTTATGTCACATGCTCTAGGGGACATAGCGGTGAAAATATTGCTGTGTGGAATGTCTGAGAGTTTCCTGCCTACGTTCTCCTCTAGGACTTTTATGGTGTTGTGACTTATATTTAAGTCTTTTATCCATCTCAAGTTTATTTTTGTGTATGGTGTCAGTTGGTGGTTGAATTTCATTATTTTGCATATAGCTGTCCAACTCTCCCTACACCTTTGGTTGAAGAGGCTATTTTTACTCCATTTTATGTTTCTGCCCCCTTTGTCAAATATTAATTGACCATAGAGACATGGGTTTATTTCTGGGCTCTCTATTCTGTTCCATTGATCCATGCGTCTGTTCTTATGCCAGTACCAGACTGTTTTGATTACAGTGGCCTTGTAATATAGTTTGATGTCAGGTATTGTGACCTCTCTTCATTCTTCTTTCTCAAAGTTGCTACAGCTATTCAGGGTCATTTATGGTTCCATATAAATTTTTGAAATGTTTGTTCTATATCTGTGAAATATGTCATTGGTATTTTAATAGGGATTGCATTGAATCTATAAATTGCTTTGGGTAGAATGGACATTTTGATAATGTTAATTCTTCCAATCCATGAACACGGTATATGCTTCCATTTATTTGTGTCTTCCTGAATTTCTTTCTTCAGCATTGTATTATTTTCTGCATATAGGTCTTTTACGTCCTTGGTTAAGTTTATTCCTAGGTACTTTATTTTTCTTCTTGCTATAGCAAATAGGATTTTTTTTCCCTTATTTCTGATTCTGATATTTCATTGTTGGTGAACAAAAATGCCTTCGATTTCTGAATATTGACTTTGTATCCCACTGTTTTGCCAAATACACTTATTAGGTTAAGTAGTTTTTTGGTGAAGTCTATGGGGGTTTCTGTGTACACTATCATGTGATCTACAAACAATGACAGTTTTACTTCCTCCTTTCCAATTTGGATGTCTTTTATTTCTTTATCTTGTCTGATCTCTGTGTCTAGGACTTCCAATACTATGTCAAATAGAAGTGGTGAAAGTAGACAACCTTGTCTTGTTCCTGATCTTACTGGGAAAGCTTTTAGTTTTTGCCCATTAAGTATGATGTTGGCTGTAGATTTTTCATATATGGCCTTTATTATGTTGAGATATGCCCCCTTTACTCCCACTTTGCTGACTGTTTTTATCATAAATGGATGTTGTACTTTATCAAATGCTTTTTCTGCATCTATTAATATGATTGTGTGATTTTTGTATTTCCTTTTGTTTATGTGATGTATTAGGTTTATTGACTTGTGAATATTGAACCATCCTTTCATCCCTGGGATGAATCCCACTTGATCATGGTGAACGATCTTCTTAATGTATTGCTGGATGCGATTTGCCAATATTTTGTTGAGGATTTTAGCGTCTATTTTCATCAGCAATATTGACCTCAAGTTTTCTTTCTTTGTTGTATTTTTATCTGGTTTTGGGATTAGGATGATGCTGGCCTCACAAAAAGAGTTTGGGAGGCTTCCTTCTTCTTGGATTTTTTGGAATAGTCTGAGAAGGACAGGGGTTAGATCTTCCTAAAGTTAAAAGATTGTATTTAAAGTATAGAATAAGCCACCAATTACTAGAAGAAGGTGCCTCTATTACTTTTTGTAAATCAAAGAAGTTCTAAAGGAAGCAAAGGTATTTTTTATATTTTAGCAACAAATTAAATGATAATTAATATTATGTGTAAACTTGGTCTTAGAG
This sequence comes from Pteronotus mesoamericanus, assembly GCF_021234165.1. NCBI lineage: Eukaryota > Metazoa > Chordata > Mammalia > Chiroptera > Mormoopidae > Pteronotus > Pteronotus mesoamericanus. The sequence continues at coordinate 25,466,574 of NW_026555105.1, read as the reverse complement.
GGTTTGGAAATATTAGTACTTACTTTCTTATTTCTTACATTGTTACTATCTATAACATAACCATATAATTTGTCATCCATAAGTGAAAGGAGGTGCTATCAAGAATTACGTTGGAACAATAGCATAAACTAGAAACTGTTCTAGGCATACCCAAGAATGTGGTCACCTCAGCTATCAATAACTATTGGGGCACAGAAATGAACCTCCACTGCTATGTTTAATATTGTCCTTTAAAGAAATTAGGTAGCATTTTTTTAATGTATGCCACACCTACAGTTTTTGAATCTCAATAGGAAACTAGCTTTTGAGAAAACTAAAAGAAATATTAACATTCTAATTATAAAATTTTGCTTCCACAGGAGAGGTGAATTTTTTCCCCCAAAAGATGAAAAGAAATTCCAAGCAGTAAGGTTACCAATACCAAAACAAGATGGACAGCCCAAGCTGAGAGACCCCTCACCAAAGGCAAAAGATGGAGATTCCCATAAAGAGGGAAAAGGCTAAGACTCAGACAAGTAGCATGCAAGCAAACACTGTTAAACTGAAAAGGAAACCCCAGAGTGGGTTATTTATTCAAAAAGATGTTAAGCTACAAGACAGAATTCCTAAGCTTTGGAAGACAAATTTTCCAGTGGCTTCCACTTTTGTCTCAGTGAGTTAAGGGACAGGGAGGCCTATTGCGTCGGAGTTAGCATGAGGAGCAGTTGCTCCTCCAAGTTGTTAGCCTCCTGAAGGGTTCCCTCCTCCCACCTGTCTTACTAAAGGGCCACTCACTGCTCAATCACCTTTACCAGCCTCAATCTAGTCACCTCAGAGCTAACTCATATGATATATTAATTAATTCTCACATGTTTAATTTTGCTTAATGTCATACTCTTTTGAATTTTTAATGCAAGCAATCCATATTTTTAATCAAAGGGGTTCATAAACTAAAAATCAGAAAGTTAATAGGAGGTTTCTTAGTGTTCCCCAAATTAATGGTTCCCTTTTCCCACAATATCCAAGTCATGAAAAGCAGGCTGAGTATAAACCCCTAACAGAGAAGAAAGGAAATCCCCACATCCTCAGAAGTTTTTGAAGCCATAGAACCTGACTGAAAAACCATTGGCCATGCACCTGGGGACCTAGGTTCTAGTCCTGCCTTTGCCATGGACAAGCTATAACACCTATTCCCAACCTATTGCTGTCCCACTTGTCTCATTTGGCTTTAAAAAAATGAATAGAAACAGAGTTATTGCCATTATAATTATATAAAACAGTGCTCAATCTTCATTATTCACAGATTCCATATTTGCAAATCCACCTTACACACTAGAATTTATTCTCACAACGATTCCACTCTCATTTGCCAACATCAGCAGAGTGGCAACATATTTGTGTCATCCAGCTAGAAAGTTCACAGATGAGGTATATAAAGGCAGCTGTCTGCCTTCTTGTTTCAGCTCTCATGCTGTAAAAGAGTGTACTTTTCACAGCCTACTTAGTGCCACATTCTTTGCGTGCGTGCGTGTGCGTGTGCGTCTGTGTGTGTGTTTTGTCTGCGATTGCCCCGTTGAAGAGGGCCCTCAAGCACACTGTTGAAGTGCTGCCTCCTATACCTAATTACACAAAGGCTGTGATGTGGCTTCTAAAGAAAATATGTTTGTTCGTTAAGCTTCATTCCACTATGAGTTCAGTATTAATGGATCAACAATGTATATTAAATAAGTATAATAAGTATCTTTAAACAAAAACATACTTCAAACAAGGTTATGTGTTTGTGGGTTAATGAAACTATGACCAGAGGCTCATAGAAACCGAACCCTGTATTTCTCCTTGGAGTAATGGTTCAGTATTTGCTAACTCAGTGTTCATGGAGAGTTTTATAGAACATAACTATCACAAATGAAAATCGACTGTGCTTTATGGGGAAAAAATTAGAGAAAGAATGTAGAGATCACATTGGAGAAAGTAGAAAAGACCTTTTAATTTTCTTGCCCAAACACAGCTGCCTTCTAAACATTTACCAAGCTTACTGTTATTACTAATTTAGTTATTTTTCAGGGGTGTAGTCTCCCTTGAAACTGAAAGAGCCAGGTTTGAGATGGATTTTCACATTGCCACTTTGGCAAAGAGAAAGTAGGAGGTGACATGTGTTCACCTGCCTTGAAAGGGCCAAAGACTGGGAATCCTAGACAGGGAACAGGAGGGGAAAAGGGAGAATAACAGAGCTGGTAGAGCGTCATGCCTTTAAACAAGCGGGGATGCCCCCAAAACCAGTTGGGAAACATGTGACTCAATTGACAATGTTGCAATTAAAAACCCTCAGTTGACAATATCACAATTAGTTGGCTTCCCTTGAAACTTGACCAGTTCTTCATGGACTGGAGTTGGGGGCAACCAGCCCCACCTCACATACCACCTTTCAAAACCCCACACACTGAGAGATACAATCTCCATTGCGCACCGCACTGCTTGACTCTCTGCCTCTGCGGTCCCCCTTCAACTCTGGATGTATTAATCAGGTAAGGCTTGAGATGAGTGATGCAAAATGAGACATAGAAACTATACCAGACACATGAGCTATAGGCCTACTCTCCCACCAAGCAAAGAAGTGTTTAAATAAAAAAATCTTTAAACAAGCAATGTGGCCCTTTATAATGGAGCTGCATTTAAATTCCTAAATACCACCTTCCTACTTCACTACCTATATCACTCATTATTTGACATGTGTGTAAAAGGGTTATTTTCTAGATCTTAAATTTGTATTAAATTATATACATGAAATTGTTAAAATGTCTTTCCAAGGCTTTCCCTTAAGGAAGTAACCTCAAAGACTGAATCTCAACATTGTAAGTTTACTTTGGTTGCTACTTTTAGTCTGGTTGATATGTGTCCAGGGAAGTGTTAATTTCTTTTTAAAAAAATGGTTATGGTTTCTTATACCTGTTACATTACATTGTTTGTGAAGAAGGAAATCTCAATCTGAATTTCTAAAATCTGTGGTTCCATCTACTGGCAACCTCCAGTACTGCTTTATATTACATTACAACATTTCAATCAAACTGCCTGGTTTTTACATACACTATCTTTTAAAAGAGGATTGTCATTGCTCATCTGCAGGCCCAAACAAAAACAAATGCTGTTAAGTACAAGCATTAATGTACATTTGGTATGACAGACATAAAATACTTTTGTATCTTAATAAAAATCACACCATTAAAAATAAAAATCTTGCCGTTTAATGGCTTCCCCAATTGCCATAGTTCTCCATTTATCCCTTTCTTTCATCAGTGACTTATCAACCTTTCTACATATGGAATAATCCAAACATGCTGTGCATGACCCTTAGCTTCTACTACATATGTACTTAATCCAATCTTTTTGCTAATTGCACAGCTGAACTCTCTCAGGGATTGAATTCATCTGGTTTACCGTAGAGTAAAACTGTTTTGTGCCCTGAATGTAGTGTATGTTCACTAGATGTGCTCTGGCGATTACAATAGTAACACAGGAATAATCTTCCAAGGGTGGTGATATTCTTTCATACCTTTTACTCAGTGTTAAATTAAGGAAACCAAATTCTTGCCCTGATAAAGATTATGCTACAAAAAAGTAAAAAACTCTAACAATGATCTCTGTTGGTGTACATTTTTATTAGCATTTATAATTATAAGAAAAAGACATTCCTATATTGTTTAATGTGTGTCTTCTGGACCTTGATTCACACCTGAGAAATCCAGGGAGCAAGAACCTGGCAGAAGTGCCTTTGAACAGTAGAGAGGAGGTGACTGAGACAAAGAAAGAAAACCACAGGTAGTAAAACAGAATTCAACCATGCCTCCCCTCCTCCACTGCAGGTATCTGAAGTAGGCCCGAGCTTCAGCAGAGTAACCTTAACTTTATATACTGTTTAGAATTTTAATTATTATGCAAGGCTAGAAATTTTATTTATATAAATTAAACTATTTTGAGAGCCATAAGTGGCATAAAGGAGTGTTTATTATGTGAAAATAGCTATAAAATTATGGGATCTGCTGTATATTTCTCAAGGGGCAGGAGAAATCCTAGCACACAGTAGGAAAAGAAAATGTTGTTTTCTGAAGGTACCGTATGAGCCCTACTCATTCAAAGTACTATTGCCACTAATACTTTATTTAAAATGTGTTCATATTTTTTAAATAAATGTGATTTGCCCATAGTTTTCTTTATTCAAACTATCTTTATCAAGTTTTGGTATTAAGGTATTGCTAACTTCATAAAATGAATCTATGAACTTCCTTTGTCTGTAATTGAAATGATTTAAACAATTTTCAAATTGACTCTTCTTTAAAAACTATGTAAATTCTTCTGTGAAACCACTTGAGTTTATTGTCTTTTTTGTTGGTATAGCTTTATCTTACACACAGTTAATTGGCAAATAAGCTGGTCAGATTTTTTACTTCCTTTCTGGTCAATTTTAGTTGATACTTTGTAAAGACCTCATGCATTTTCACTAGATTTTGAAAATTATTGCCAGAGCTATGCATACTACTTTCTTATCAATCTTTTACTCTGTTCTATATCCATGACTATATTTGGTTTCTCATTCCTATTTTTGTACTTTTTTCTCTTTTTCCTTAGTTATACTTGGAAGTGGTTAATTTATTTTGGAAGTTCATACAAAAGAATCTAGTTTTCATTTTATTTGCCCTTTCTACTCTATTTTTGTTTTCCATCACCTTTTCTCTTTATCAAGTTGCTTTTCCTTTTTACAGTTTGACCTTATTCTATTTCTGACTTAGGTTGTTGCTTCCAAACGATTTCCCCCCTCAGAACACCCAGTGACTTTGCCAGCAGAGTTCCCATCCACAATCCTTCCACATTTTCAGTCACCAATCACCCTCCCAGTCATCTTTCCTTATTACTTGCAGATTTTAGAAACTGGCACACCAGCTTTCCCTCCACCACTATCAGTCATCCCATTATTCCCGGAAGCTTCCCCGGCCATGCAGGGGACCCAATCACTGCTCTGCATCTCTGTGTGATGACCTTCTCACTTCCAACAATGCTTTTCTCTGTTTCAGTCATCCATACCTGTCATCACATTGTAGAACTTGCCTTTATGAATATTTGCTTTGCCTCCAAAAAACACAGATCTCTAGAATGACATTCTCAAATAACTACTTTCTATCTTTCCACTTTCTTACATGTACAATAATACTTCCATTCCATTAGTTCAAGCCTCACTCACCCTACTGTATTTGTCCATAATCTATAACTCTCTTCATGTTTCCAGTTCTGTCATTATTCAAGTTAGAGTCCATGCCATCATTATAACTACTCTGGTATAGACTCCCTTAATCTCTGTTATGGACTGAATGTTTGTGTTCACCCAAAATTCGTATGTTAAAATTTTAACCCTCAGAGTGATGGTATCAGGAATGGGGACTTTGGGAGGGGATTAGGTCAGAAGGGTAGAGCCCTCATAAATGGGGTTAGTGTCCTTGTAAAAGAGCCCTCAGAGTGCTTGCTAGCTCTCTTTATGCTGTCTGAGACTACAATAAGATGTCACCAGTTTGTAAGCCAGAAGAGAAGTCTAACCAGACCTAACCATAATCTCCAACTTCCAGCCTTCAAAAGTATGAGACATAAATTTCCATTGTTTATAATCCCCCAGTCCATGGCACTTTGTGACAGCAGCCTAAACTGACTAAGACGATTTCCTAATCTGTACTCTCTGTGGCCACCTGGAAAAATTCAAACCCAAAACTCACCCCTGCCTATCCCATGGCTGCCTTTAAAGAAAACCTCCCAACTATACATACTTATCTCGCTTGAAATTTATATTTGTAGATCCTCAGTGGGTCATTGACACCACTTAGCAGTTGCACTCAATTTCTCCCAGTCTCCAAAACTACCCCTTCTCTCCTCAAACCTCCCAAACCTCTCCACACTCCTCACTCTCACTCAGTGACCATCTCTCATTTCATTGAAAAGGCAAACATAATCAGAAAACCACTAAATATGCAAACCTAACTTAGAGTACTGGCTGATTTCCTGTCACAATGGAGGCACTGTTGAACTGTTCTTGTTCCAATCTAAAACCAAGTGCTTCGTTAGATACCATCCTTGACCTCTTCTTCAGTGATCCATTCTCTCTCCTGCATAGTCATTAAATCATCATTTAGATTAGCATGATGTAATAGCAACAATCTCAAAAAACAATTTTTATACCTTCTCTTGACTCCACGTCCCTTTCCATTCCCTTTCAAATTTCTCTGCTCTCTCTTACAGCCAAACTCTCCAAACGAATACCTTTACTTGCTTGCTTTATTTCCTCATCTCCCATTTTCTTCTCTATTCATGCAAATCAAATTTTGTCTCCTGAATCTACTAAAACTGTTTTTATTCCGTTAAAAGCAACTTAACTTTCATGTAGCCAAGTTTGAGGGTCCATTTTAAGCTTCAAACCCTTCTGGTATCATATGTTCCAATAGAAACTGAGCAAAACATAAGGTAAAACCACCCTAGGGATGCCCAAACAATTTCAGGCACTCAAGGGACTGTTGAGCAAAATATTCCACACCAAAAATGAACTTACTCATAAAAATAACAAAGCACACAGAGGAAACTCACCACTATGCAGAAGAAAACCCCCCAACCATTAAAGGTAATCAGCAGATGGAACAAATGGAGAATTTACCCATGAAGAACTGGAGATCATAGAGCTAAATTTGAAATGACCTTTAAAATAAATATGTTTAAAAATATTTAAAGACGCATAGGGAGGAATCAAATTTATAAAGTAAGAATAAAATTTTTTGCTTACCCCGTGATAGACAGTCTAAGTTGCTATAACTTTCATCTTTTATTCTGTCTTTCTCCTGTATCTTTTATCCCCCAAATTGTTATCATGAAAGTAACTATTTATTACTCCATTCTTATGTGGGGCATGGCAGCTTATCAACAGAGAAATGCTGGAATTCTGTGGAACAGAGGTTTATAAGGGCTGTGACTGACCTCATCAGATTTTAAGGGTTAGGGGCCTAGGCAGTACATAAATTCTGTGTACCTCAATATAGCCACTACACAAAAAAGAGTAAAATATATAATTTTAAAGATATTATTATTTTTAAAAATAAAACATAAACAAACATTTAAAAGTTAATAATAATGGCAAGACACTTCCCTTGGTTATGAGGCTCAGTTTCATAGCTAATGACAACAGGGTACATAAAACACCAAACAACTATTAAATCAAAGAGTGCAGGCCAGTAGCTTTCTGACTTGAGCTAACTTCAATTCTAGATTTGGTTATGTGCCCTGTTGGCAGTTCTCATCAGAGAGCCAGTGAAGCCAAATAAGGACCATGGTTTCCAACCACAATTCAAGAAGAATTACATATACTAATTGAGACTACATGTTATACCATTTTTCAGGATATCATAAAAAAGAGCCAAATAGAAAATTCTAGAATGAAAAAATAAAATACTGGAAAATTAAGTGTCTATACAGTAGATTATACATAGCTGAAAAAAAGTGAATCAGAAAATAGATATAAGGAAAGCATACAAAATATGGCATAAAGAGGGAATATATAAAAAGAGAAGGAAATATATACCTAAGGATACAAAGAGGCATATTTTTAGAAAATAAGAAAGATTGGGAATTAGATAAAAATTCTACTTAAGAAGCTAGACAAAGAGAAACGCAGTAAACATTAAAAAATATATATTAATAAAGATAAAAGCAAAAAATAATGGAGTAGAATACAAAGAAAGCTTAAAGATTATTGATAAAACCAAATGCTAGATTTTTTTTAAAAAAAAACTAATAAAATATTTCTTGGACTAAGAAGAATGTAATTTCTGTTTGCAAGGCGGAACACAAAGTTTTTCATACATGTCTATATCTATTAAATTGAGCTTTTGACTAAAAAGAATCTTCAAATCTTTTATATCCTGCTCACTTGTTATTTCATTTTACCTGAAAATATCCACCATAATCTTGTTTTAAATGTCTTTTTTCTCTATGCTTAGGAGGTTTATTTTATGTTTTTGGGTGTCAAAATTTTTAAAGATAAAATCATGGATATAATCACATATCTCCAGGTCCCAGTATCTTAACTGATGAAGTTGGGCAATGTGGATTCTCACATCCTTATGTTTTATTTCTATGATTATATACATTTCTCTTAATTTTACTCAAAGCCAAAATGAGAGAGAGAAGCCAAAACCATTTTAGTTTCAAACACCATAATTTTTAAGGCATTGCTTCCTCTTATGTTTTCTTGTCCTTTATAGGAATTACAAATCTTATATCTATCATAAATACACCTCATTCACGTGGACTTCAGGTACATGAAACATGAACTGAGAAACTGAAAATCCTGTATTCAAGTGACCACTCTTTTAATGAAGAGGATCCAGAAATCAGCAGTTTTATCAACAAGTGGCAACCTTTTATTTTTCAAAATGTAAAATCCCTGTGCATATCGATCACTAAAAGTTGCATCAATTCTCTACCGCTCCCTGATCCATGACCATTTCTTTCCACCAACTCCCATCAAGAGTTGGAGTCTATTCACCCACACCTTTAATACAAATTTGCCTTGTGATTTGCCACAGCCGATAGAATATGCCAGAAATGATATTGCATCAGTTCCAAGCTTAGGCCTCAAGAGGCTTTGCCCACTTCTCTTATCTCTTGGATGCCTGCTTCCACTCTGAAAACACGTTCATACTTACCTGCTGGAGGATGAGAGACCACATGGCGCCGAATTGGCAGCTGCCTGCAGATGTGTGGGCACACCCAGAAAAAAATCTCCCAAGCCAATCATTTAGTTGTCCCATAGACAGAGAGCAAAATAAATGTTTATTGTTGTATGGCACTGAAGCTTTGTGATTGTTTCTTTTGCAGCATTATAGTAACAATAATTATATGAAAAAGTTTCTAGAACATTTATTGCACTGAGTATAAATTTACTTTTTATGAAACTCATTCATACGTTTGTTTTTGACATCTGCTTTTGTCTTTAGTTTGTTCAATAAGATCTTTGCTCTGTTGAAAGTCTGCTTGTTTGTATTTAGTTTGTCTCTGTGGCAGGGAAAATAATTTTTCTTTCTACTTCCTTAACAGATGTTATATGAAGATTTAAAATGAAGCACCATGCATGGTTTTAGGACAGTCTCCACTCACTTTAGGAAGTTCTCAGACATCTGATGATCAAAAATGCCATCCTCTTTATGTGGATCAACATCATTAAACATAAACTTAGAGACCCTGCCACACCCACCACAACAGCCTCTTCTGAAAACAATTGTATTTCTAGAAAGAACACATATACCACCATCCAAACTCTACAGAGGAGCGCAATCTCAAAAAATAATAATAATAAAGTGGAATTGGGAACCAAGATGTATGATCTTATGATTTCCAAAAATCAGTGAGCACTGTGTGATTCTCTTTTTCATAACAGACGCTGGCCACAATTTTAGATGTTGCTTAACCTCTGTGAGACAAATAGAATTTTCCAAGTTGGAAAAGGAAAAAAAAAAATGATGCTGAATAGAATTTTCAGAAAAGAAGCTCAAGAATAAAGATTGAATTTACTCAGTGTTGTTCTACAAGAGCCTATAATGCTTAATATTTTTATAATCATACACATTTCACATTTTACTTTCATTAATAATTTTAAGTAGGACAAATGAAAATGAAAGTAGTAGGTTTGAAACTGACAATACCAACTACTTCAGATGCATTTCAGCTAATTCTTAAATTTTTCAAAAGTATAGTTGAAAAATGAACACATGTTTAATATAGAAAATTTCAGAAAATATAGGCAAGCAAATAAAGAAAATTAAAATCACCTATATTTCTACCACTTAGATTTATTGCACAAAAATATATGCTTTTTTTCTAAATATATATCTTCATAAATATAGATACTTAGTATATTCTAACAAAATTGAATAATATTCCATATGCTCATGTTTTTCCATATAAGATTATATTACAAACATTTTCTGTGTAATTAAAAATTGTCTTACAAGATCATTCATTAAACAGACATACCATCATTCGTACAATTTCCTACTGTTAAACATTGATGTCATTTAAATTGTTTCTTCTGTTTCCTCACAATGCTGTGATGAACAAACATCCTCATAGCTGAGTTATTGAGCACATCTGTGATTTTTTGAATAAATTTTTTAAAGTCATCCCTATTAATAAATTTTTTCCAGCTATTCTTAACAGCATTTATAAAACAATCCTTATCTTCCAGACCCATTACATTTGTCTTTGACAAGCACTCTGGTGTTGCAATATTGATTCAAGTATTGCTCTCTTTGGCCCTCTGCCTTTCATGACTTAACCTCCTGTGAGCAGTTCACATTTCAGAAGGGTACTCTACAAATCGGAGAAGCAGGAAGAATTTCTTCTTTGCATTTCTCTTCCCAATTACAGCCCTCTTTCTCCCTCAAAACCTCAAATCTCTTATGCTTTCATCAATCCCTCCCTTAGCAGATTAGGAGGAGATTAACTAGTTCATACTAAGTTTTCAATGCCTGAGGATGTTCAATGTGTTACCTCTTTGGTGCTGCAGATTATATATGTGAAAAAAAATTATTATCTAATAGAAACATAACTTCCAAGCATCATAAATTGACCTATTTAGAAAGAAAAGCTTCCCTGGTATGCTTGGATTTATGGGTTGTGTACTGTTGAGTAAAAAATGCAAGAGGCAAGTACAAAACAGGAGGTACAATATGTTCCATTTATACCAATTGTTGTAGGGAAGGGTGATGGGCTATGTACTTTGCTCTTATAAGCATGAAAGAACTCTACAAAGATATACAAGAAACAAGTAATAGCAGTTAATTTGGAGAGGAAAACTAGGTGACTGGTAGATGTGAATGAGCAAAAGAAACCTGAAATATGAAATATGATGAAATATATTTATATGTTTCATTATATATATAAAGTGAAACATTTCATGACTTAAATATTCCATACTCTTGATTGCATTACATATTTCAATATTTTAAATTAAATTTTAAAACAAGTAAATTTCATGATATAAATTGCTACTTACTTTGTGAATAGGCAAATTCTACAAAGGCTTGAAAAGAATTTTTATGACAAATATGTCAACCCATTTTCTATGCACTGAAGAGGAAGACAGGAGCCAAGATACTTTGGCCAGAGAGGGTATCATGTGACTTAACAAAAAATTTAAAAACTCATCAAATCAGGCTTAGTAGAAAAGGGGCATAATTGTCGTAAATGAAATGGACCAATGGGATAAAGCTGATTCTTCTCAAACATGAAGATCAGACACTACAATGATTCAATGCCCCATTTCAATGATTAAATAAAACTATTTTTCTTTTATCTTGTCTACAGTAGCAATGCACTGGTTATGGTGCATTTTAAAGGGGAAAAAAGACAAATTGACATATTATCTTGGCAGATAACCATCAGTATAAGAGAAGGGAACATTCAGAAGATCAATTTTCAGCTCCTAAGACCATTTATTTCACACTTCTGTCATCTCCAGTTGCATTTCCAGCAATCTGTCAACAGTTTCTATCTGCCAAAGACACACATTTAGCATCCAAAAGAAAAGATAAAGGATATCCAGCTCTGGACCTGTGGAGTTCAGGTTCGCCTCTAAAAATAAAATTATTTGCATAGTCTCAAAGAAGAACAAAAGCTAATCAGGCCATTTTTCAGAAGTGATTGGCATGTGACGATATCTGTTTGTGTCTTACACATCTCAGTTCATTAAGACTCAAGCATTTCTTCATTTGTGTATTAACCTCATACTAAATAGTGCTACTGGAAACGAAAGGATGGATAAGAAATGGTCCCTGCCATCAAGATTTGGGGCTACAGGAGAAAGACAATGCAGTACATTGTGGATTATAATTTCACGTAACTCATGCCCTAATAGAAGTGTGCCCAGGATATTATGGGAGCACAAAAAAGAGGCAAAGCCCAGACTTGCAGGGTCAAGAGAAAGCTTTCCAGGAGTGACACTGAACTGGCTTCTAGAGGCCAGCAGGTCATAGCAGAATGAAGAATTAGAGGAAGAACAATAAAAATTCTATTGTGGCTATTGATTACCTGCCCTGCTGGCCCTGACCCTCTTTGCCGTCCCATCCAGTCCTCAGCCCTCCCTTTCTCTGCACTGACTATCAAAGGCTGTCCCTGCAGGCTATATTCTCCAGGCTCTGTCAGTCCCCATAATTCAGAGCAGAGAAAATAAGGACTGAGAACTGGATCAGAGGAAAAATGGGCCCAGGCTTTCACAGTAGGTAAGCAATCAGTATCCATAATAGAATTCTTACTGTGTTTGTTCGATGGGAGGCAGCAGCAGGAGACTGAAAAGCAGATGGAAGGGAAAAGCAAGGGTCTTTCTTCTCTGCCTTGGATAGCATCTCTGGCACAGCCAAGTCCCACTGTGATTCCTGTCTTGCTTCCACTGAACAGACCCACTTTTGGTTCCAGTTTCTACAAGTTGATCCCTCCAAGCTAACTCTACCTCCTCCTCCCCCTCTACCTCCTGCCAAGTGATGGTGAAGGCTTCTTGCTGTTGCTAATCTCTGGTAGCTTCATTGACCCCTGTCTGGCTTCTCACTCATAATCTGTGCCTGCAAGTCTCTGCTATTATTATTCTCTGTGTCACTAAAGCCTATCTGTTTTTTAAATACTCAAGACTTCTCCTGGTGAAACCCTGAGGGATGAACTGTCCATGTCCCTGAACAGTCTGAGCTACACATGGACAAGAATAGCCTTTGAATTGTTTTGTCTTTCACACCTAAAGAATCTGTCACACCAAGAAAAGAAGAAAGAGTCATGATGGAAGATGGTATAGAGGGAAGAAAGAGATGAACAAAGTTAAGGATGCCCTCTTTTTCAGACCAAAGGAACTACAGTCCTTAACAGCCACATTTATTTATGTGGCATCCTGACCAATCGTAAGCATCAATATCCTGTGTGAATGGGTCGGGGTTATAATGGATATTTGTCCAATAAAATGAGTAATGCCTCCATAATGGTGGGAGGACAATGTGCCCTTGACAGACCTTTTCCGGACAATGGGTCTTTTTGTGATAGGGACACGTCCTGCTCTATTAAGAAATGGATGAAAGTCCCAGATACTTGGTTGACCAGAACTCAAAGCAAAATCAAGCAGCTGCTAAAATCTGGCCTTTCCTTATGTTGTGTATATTTCCGTAATGTGAAGATATCATCCATGCTCTTGATGACAAAAATGTACCTTGTTTACCAAGGCAGGCCAGACAGTCACTGATCAAGTTCAAAAGCCTAGTGCTTAATAACCATGTTCTGTTCATCCTATTTCCATTCTGCCAGAAGAAGCAGAGGAAGGAATAGCCACACTAAATTAATGACAGTGAGCAGCATGTAGTCATATTAAGATACTGACTTCTTCTGAAATGCAGGAGTAAAACATAAGGATTGTGTTTACCCCACATTGGTTTCCTGTCTGCACTGTTTATTTTTAAACAGTAAACATACTTGGAGGGTAGTGATGTAGCCTCTAGAAGAATTACTAAGAAATCAGACACAATTTCTGTAAATCTTCAAAGGGGTATTGATGTGAAATTCCAGACACGGTTCGAGCATACTTTTGAGAGGAGGGGCATAGTTTTGTAAGTTTGTGAAAATGTGTGAGAGATTCTGGTGACAGATTTATGATCCATGTCCAACGTTAGTGGAGCCAAAATACAAAGATTATTGTTAATTTTCAGTAACCACATCTCCAGTTATTTTAATGAAAGGTTTTTTACATCTTTTGTTGGTCATAGCCAATTAGGTGTGTTTTCAGAATGCTTTACTATTTCTCCCATGCACCTTTTTTCCTATTACCACTCTGCATGTGGCACCATTTGGGCTCTCCCAGAAACTACAAGAAGTGGAGGATTTGGAAGCCTGCAAACATTTCTGGAGCCATGAGATTCCTCAGTGCAATTCAAGTCCACCCCACTGCCAACAGAGCACACACTGGGACCTGAGCTCACACCAAGTCTTTATCATAAGATGATTACTGGAAATGCCACCAGATTCCAGATAGACCAGGATCCCTGACCCCACACCTCCCTCGTGACCTTCACCAGAACTTATGTGGCTTTACTGGGCTTTAGATGCTACAAAACTTTATTTCCTCAGCTATAAAATGGTTTGCTAACATGGATGTAAGAAAAACAAAATAAAATATTAAATACTGAAGAGCTCTGAAAAAACTAAGTATACTGTACATAAGGAAGATATGGTGATTATTCCAAAGTCACTAATTACCACCTTTAATGTTAGTCATATTATTGTACATCTATAAACTTTGGTTTTCCTACCTCTAAAATTGTGGTAATACCATATACCCCATGGATATACATGGGATTTACTGAAATACTGTACACAAAGCTTTTGCGCCATTAAGTAGTAAGTCATCAAAATATGCTAGCAGTCATCATTAGTTAATAGTAGGATAATTGACCTTTATTTATTGAGCACCTACTATGTGCAGGCTCCTTGGACATGTAAATATGAATATTGAAAGAGCTCCTTGCCTTAAGAAATATACAAATACTTAAAAAGAATATCATGTGTGCATAAACGTGCAGCAATTTATACAGTCTATTCTGGGTAAGGCAGATGACACAACATGAAGAGTTTCAGCCACCAGGATGGCCCAGAGGGAGCACAGGACACCTGAGGTAAGACTTGAAGCTGTTAAGCTAGAATAAGGGGATAAGACCTCACCACCTCCATTTCAGTCTTTGGATGTGGGTCACCTGAGAAATGGGTGGACAAGGCTGCTCTCCTCAGCTGATGTAATTCCCAGAGAATTCTTGCTGCTGATGGCTGTCATTAGGCAGCACCCCCACCTGCTGTGGGAGTAAGTGCTTCATTCACAAAGGTGGACCTGAGAAACCCAGGAATGGTCTGCACATGAGCCCCAGGAATGGTTCAGGAGATCTCCTGACTCGGGTAAAACCAGCCTCCCAAATCCTTCCTGGGCAGCTCCAAACTGGATTAGCAAATGAGGGACCCCTCAGAACCACCCAGGACATTCTAGACACCCTAGAGCCTGTTGTGTGCAGAAAAGCCCCCACCTACCTGAGGAGTGAGATACTCAAAGATGACTCTGAAGGCTGGTGTGTCCCCAGATGAGCCAGGGGACCTCAGCTCTCTGAGGCAGAGTGAAATGGGAAACTTCTGTTCAAATTTCATATATATAGAAAACAACCCCCAAATTGAAGTTTGGTTTATCACAAGCCACTTCCATGAATGTCAAGTCACCAAATGACCAATTCTCTGAGTTCACCATACGTGTGTGTGTGTGTGTGTGTGTGTGTCTGCTCCTTCTCTCCACTGTGGTAGCTAGGGCCTACAGAGAAAAAGAAGGAGAGTCTGTGGACCAGAGGTGGGGCAGAAAGGAGGGTCCTGAAAGATAATAATCTTTAATATACCTTAGACATCTTTTTCAATAAGGAGAAATATGATAACTATATTCTTTTGATACTTCTTCCCAGGCATCCATGGGTTCTATTCAACTGCTTTTCAACCCATTGGCCTGCCTGCTTCCCCCCAACACATATGGATGCTGCTGACAGGGAGTCAGGGAACCTTAGGAATCAGAGCCAGAAGGGATGTCAGAATCCTCTCACCCAAATGAGCCGCTCCACAGATCCCCTTCATGGGGTCACATGCAAGCTCGTGAGGCCACCTCTGCTCTCTCTCAGCAGTGACAACCTTCAGAAACACTCCTGGGCCCGTCACCCTCACCCCTGGAGCCTTGCAAGACACCTCACCCCATCCAGATGTTATTCCCTCAAGAGGTGGCAGGAGCTCTCTTATGCACCTGAGTCCCCTTGTCCCTAATTGAACCATCTCAGGCTCCTTCTTAAAACCCATTTTGCATTCTTTTCTATCTCTTTCCCAAATGTTTACCTCTAAATCCTTTTAAGCATATCAGGTCCCTCCTACAGTGTTGTTGCTCTGCCATATATTTTTTACTCTCAAAATATCAAATCTGAGGAGATTTTATTATTACAAAATGTACAGATATATCTGTAATATATATGAAGTATATAAAAGTAACTTTTTCATGTTTGTTGCAAAAATTCAGCAACCCAGAGAACAAAATGAAAAGTATCCATGGTCCACAGAAGTCGTCTGTTGTTTTTGCCTCCCCAGCACCTCCCCTCCTTTCTTTGGTAGGAGCACTGGTTTCCCAGCAGTCAAAGCCAGGAACTGTCATGTGATCCAGCTGAAGCTGATCAGGTTCTTCTCTCCTAGGATTTTGAATTTTGAAGGGAGACATATAAAAATTGAAAAATGCAGAACCCAGGGCCCTCCTTTGTTTTTGAATACCCATATCTAAAAACTCCCTTTGATACTGACCGACCAATGCCCAAACGCTGGGTCTTTTCTCAAGTCTGTGACCTGCTCCACAGCTCCAGGACACATTATATTCACTCAAGTTACCTGGAGTTGTTGCTTAACTGAGACACAACTCCAATACCCAGAGATCACAAGAGGTTGATATTTTGTGGATAACATCCTGGTTTTCTCCTTCGTATGGATTAAAAGTGACAAGTTAGATGAAAGGAAGGAAGACAGGAAGGCAGGTTATATATTTTTCCCCCAAAAGTAGATGCCACAATATAAACTAGTCAATACATTCCTTTCTTACCAAACAAAACCTGGTGACCACCTTCCCATGGTCTCCCACTAAAGTCTTCTGTCTTTTAATCATAGCTATAGAATAATATATACTATAACCCAGTACTTCATAAATACAAAGACTAAGGCACACTCTCTCCTTTTCAGGAGCTCACAATTTGATTAAGGAGTTGCTTGTGCTCACATACAATAAAAATCTACATAGAGTTTTCCACCTAACAATCAGGGCTTTAGGCGAGCAGTACAGGGAGCTCTGGAGTTCACTGCAGGCTTGCTGCTTAAGGAGGCCAGAGTGGGGAGCTTCCTTCGGGAGGCCGGATCCAGCCTGGGCTGCGCAGGCCGTACCTAATCAGCCCGCCTCTCAGCCCCTCCAGCAGCCACCGTGTTGTCAGGTCTGGCCCCCTCTGATCTGTCACCACCGGGAAACGTGGAACTTGCACCTTCTGAGATTCAAGTGTGATGGGAGTGGAGGGAATTGAACTTGGTCCTTTAGAGCTCCCTGGCCCCCCAGGCTATCTCTAGAACAAGGGAAATTTCTGGGAAAATCAAGTCTCACCTTGTCCCGACACTTGACTCACAAAGTGCTGGGGCTCTGGCTTGTGTCCAGCATGAAGAGAAAATTTTGATGCCTCCAGATGTCAAAAAGGGAGGAAACAGGAGGTGGGACAGCAGGGGCAATGACCAGAACCGTGAGTGAGAGAGTAGCTGCTTACAGGGAAATGTCCTGGGGACATAACACAAAATCCTTGATAGGAGCCCTAGGGCCTCCTTCTTCTTCCCTTCCTTTCACTGCCTCAGTGGCCCCTCTGTGTGACCACTCAGCCAAAGCATGTCCCTGACAGCTGAAGGTACTTAGGGTGACTGGAACAGGCCGGATCATGCCTTCTGAGGAACTTCAGTTTCCTAATCACTTCTTAAGTTGGAAAAACCCAGGAACTCCTATCAAAATGATACTCAGTGATTAACTCCCAGCTTTTGTTCCCTCAAAGGGCCAGAAAACTGAAGTAAGTCTTCGAGGTACAGCTGGATCTGGGAGTGCACAGCCCTGAGGCACCAGACTCTAGGCCAGAGCAGCCTTCCAGCCTCAAGCCCTCAGTCCAGAAAAGCTGCAGAGTTTCTGAAGTCCCCAAACTGTCCTGAAGCCCGTGAGTGGCAGTCCAGACTGGATGCCTCTCACATGGTAGACAGTTTAGCTGGGAGGAAGGCAGGACAGACTCAAAATCGAGCTGTATGATCTTGGAAGAAGTACTTAAACTTTCTTGTTGTCATCTGTAAAACAGACACAATGACCGTCCCTGCCTTCTCCACTTACTTTGAGGTCTCATTGAGCTAGAACATATAAGGCTCTAAGCACATTAGCTGACATAGAGTAAAAGCTCAGTAAATGTCTGCTACTGTCAGTAGTTTTTCCCATGTTCAGGCTGGCAAAAGTCCAAAGTATGAAGAGGGGAGGCCACTTTTCCTGCCTCTGCCTTTTCTAATGCAAATGTCATAAGTCAACTCTGTTCAAAAAAAAACCTTCTGTGATGATGCACATGGTCTATATCTGCATTATCCAATATAGTAACTCTAGTCACATGTGGCTAGTGAGCACTTGACATGTGGTTAGTGTGACAGAGAAACTGAGTGTTTTACTTTAGTGCATTTTAATTCATCTAAGTTTTAATAGCCTCGTGTGGCTAGTGGCTATCCTATTGTGCAGCCCTAAATGACCAAATAAGAGATGGCAAGGTTTTTCAAGTCACAAAGACAGGGGTTGAATTCCCAATTTAAATAAAAGAAACAACCAATGGCTTAAGCAACAGATAGACCTTCTTCAAGGGCCACAAAAGCTCAAGGATGATATCGGGTGTTTGAAAAAACTGTGTAGGGACAGGAAATGGCCAGAGCGGGCAACTGGATCATCAGCCTCAACCCCCTTCCTATCCATGGAGGGCCAGTCTTGTAGACAGCTGGCTGGTGCAGGAAAGATGGGATCTCTGTGTTTCCACATGTAGTTAATCTCTTGGGGCCAAGGTGACGGTTCTTGCTATCAGGCAGATTAACTGTGTATTTACGGCCCTGCCCGGAGAGTCCAAAAGAAGTCATAAACAGTTACAAACAGCATAGTCAGATCCTGTTGAGGGCCTGCTTTTTCCATATACAAGAGAACAACTTGTTATAAACTGCTAAAAGGGTGAGGAGGAGAGGGGAAGGAAACAGAAAAGCCCACCTCTTCATGGGTTGCAGTGGTCGAGTGATAAGGTGAGCGGGTCCCAGGCTTGAGACCAGATGCCCTCTTGGCTCCGCACTTCTGACAAAATGAGAAACTCGAGATGATACAGGGAAAGGAGTGATAGCCAGCAGGAGGCAGCTGCTGGCACAGAGGCACTTGGACCTGGTTTCTTTTATCAGAAGCAGCTCTAAGTGACAGATTCAACCTCCAATTTATGTTGTCTGTTAGTCTTGCTTTGAATTGGGAACTAAAAAGCAAATTAAAAAAAAATTCTACTCTGGTTTGACTGATTGAGGGTTTTCTTCCTGAACCAATCTCAAACAGGCTCAAGAATGCTATCACTGAGGTTTTCCTCATTAAGTAGCTGTGTAAGACTGCTATTATAATATTACCCCTGCTAACAAACCAAGAGAACCCTCTTACCTACACAATCACCAGATGCCATTTTGGGGCAAATTTAGAGTAAATTCAAATTCCCCTTTTTATCTCTCTGAAGAAGATAGAGCTGCCTGCCTTAAAAATGTTTGTGTCTTCCATCAAGAAAGTCCACTTTTAGCAGTTTATTCTAGGAAAAAATTCAGAAATATACACAAACATCCATGCACACAGATGTTTATTACAGCAGTATTAATAACAAAAGAAACTATGTAAATATCAAAATTAAGGGTTAGTATATTCATAGAATATAATCTTACATAGCCATTAGGAACTTTTGATTCCCGAGATATTTAGTAACATAGGGGAATGCATATTTTTATGGTGTTAAATTTAAAAAGGAGGTTTATAGTGTATGATGCTGATTTTCTTTTTTTTAATTTATTGATTGATTTTTAGAAAGAGAGAGAGAGAAATATTGATTTGTTATTCCACTTATTTACACATTCATTGGTTGATTCCTGTATGTGTCCTGACTGGGGATCAAACCTGCAACTTTGACATATCCGGATGACACTAACCAACTGAGCTACCTGGTCAGGATCCAGTTTTCTAAAATATGTAGCTTTGACTGTGGGTATAGCTATGTAGAAAGAAAATGAGAAAAATTTCAAAATATTTGTAAAGGTAATATTTGGATATTGGAATTAAATAGCATTTTTACCTTCCTCTTTTATACTTTTCTGAAGTTTCTAAAATTAGTACATAAAGTCAGAAACATTCCATGTTTCCTATCCTCCAATCAGTCAGGAAAATGAAAAGGGTCTCAGGTCAACAAGACTGATAAGAATAGTTCTTTGACACTTCCTCTTCTGAGTTTTCTCTTTTCTGACCCAATGAACACACCAGTTCATTTCATTTACAGCCTCCTGGTAAATTTAAAATCACTCCAGGCTTCCAGAAGAGTTTTCCTCAACATTCACCAATAGGTTTTATTTTCCCCACATGTACAAAAAGAAACGGGCTTCCCCGAATGTGTTTATGTGCTGGTTAAGAGGGAAGTATTTCTTCTCATACCATTAGAGTCTTACAGACATTCCTTTTTGATTCCCAATTCTCATTAGTCATAACTCTCCCTTTGCCTTGTTCTGAACTACTTTCCCATTGAGAAATATGTGGAACACGAACTCCATAAGCCTAGGAACTTTGTCTATGTTGCTCAGTACTGTACCTCCATCACTTAAAACAGTGTTTGGTATGTAGTAGACACTAATTTAATACTGAATGGGTAAAGGGATGTATGGATGAATAGATGCATGCAAACCTTCTTGTCAAAACTAAATAGAGTGAGCTAAAATTTTAGGTAAACCACTCAGTCAAATTCTGCACCTTGGAACCATAAAACAAATGAGTTTTTCATATAAAACATAACACACATCAATTAATAAATAGGCCAAAAGCATACAATAAAATCAAACAAAAAATAAGGAACTAAGCAGCCCTAACTTCTTGAATTTACCAAATCACCTTAATACTTTGAGTCAAATAATCAATCATACTTAGTCTGGAGTTAATGATCCTTTTAGTTAAGTCAGTTTTCTCCTTCTTGACCTTTCCACTGCCTGTAATGTCAGATTTTATTTTCCAACAATGCTTGTAACAATGTTTCCCAATCCACATGCTCTTCTGAAATGTGACCTCACCCTTCCTCCATGAAGAGACCATCAATTTCTTCTTCCTCTGGCATCTGGGCGCACCTTGTAACTGCTTTAGTCAGAAGTGATGAGCTGCCATGTCTTCACAGGGTCTGATAGAAAGAACCCATGGAGAGGCCCTGAGACCAGGTGGAAAGAGAGAGACCCAGCTTAACCTAGTCTTCCACACATGCCTGCCAAGGCATCGGCATCTGAGTGAAGCCATATCGGACCTTCCAGGCAAATTCAGCCACTAACTGAATTCCACTAAGTGATTCTACTCAACATCACATGGAGCAAAAGAATCACTCTGAGCGCATTCAAATTCCTGACCCACAAAATCTTAACATATAATAAAATAGATGTTATTTCACTCATTTTTGGTGGAGTCTGTTATGTTACAATAGATAACCAAAATATTTACCTTTAATCATATCACTACATTCCCAGCAAGAGACCTATCCCCCCCAAAATAAGAGTGGTGTGGGGAACAAACAAAGCTTTGCATCCTAAAAGCTTGTAGTATTATTTTCCTACAGAATAAAGAGGACTTTGTTTCCATGAAATGGTGGAGACTCTGTTCCCTCCCCTTGAATCGTGTGGACCTTTATCTATCTTTCTGCCAGTATCATTCTCTTTTAATTACTACAGTTTTGTAATATGTTTTGAAACCAGATAGTGCAAGGCATCCATTTTTTTTCTTCTTTCTCAGGATTGTTTTGGCTATTCAGGGTTCTTTGTGATTCCATATGAATTTTAGAATTTTTTTCCCTATTTCTGTAAGAAAAAAAATTGCCATGGGATTTTGATAGGGATTGCATTAAATCTGTATGTCACAGTGGGTAGTATGGACATTTCAAAAATATTAAGTCTTCCAGTTTATGAACATGTCTTTCCATTTATTTGTGTGTATTTTAGTTTTCTTAAGCACTGTTTTATAGTTTTCAACATTCACATCTTTTACCTTCTTATGTTTATTCCTATATATTTTATTGTTTTTGATGCCATTAGAAATGAGATTATTCTCTTAATTTCCTTTTCAGATGATTGTTAGTTGTCATAAAAATGCAATTGATTTTTGTATGTTGATTTTGTACCCTGCAATTTTGCCGAATATGTTTATTAGTTCTAACAGTTTTTATTTCTTAAAGATCTTTAGGGTTTTCTATGTATAAGGTCATGCTATCTGTGAGCAGAGATAATTTTACTTCTCCCTTTCTGGTTCAGATTTATTTTATTTCTTTTTCTTTCTTAATTGTTCTGGCTAATACTTCCAGTACTATATTGAATAAAAGTGGCAAAAGTGTGTATCCTTGTCTATTCCTGACCTTAAAGGAAAAGCTTTCAGTTTTATACCACTGAGTGTCATATTAGCTGTGAAATTTTCATACGCTGGCCTTTTTATCTTAAATTATCTGTGACTTCCTTGCTTTGTCCTGCTTATGGACATCTGGAATTAAGAAGAGTGGTAAAGTTTGATTAATGCTTAAATTCAGTTACATTCATAGGATTCAATTCTAAGACCTTTCTAATTTTCTGGTTTGGACATTTTCTTAGTAAATGTTGATATGAAAGAGAAGAATTCTAATGCCCTTATTTTCCTCTTTAAAAACTTTTTTTTGGAAAATAGGATATACAAATGCCACATTATTTTATAGTCTTAATTTATCACAAATACAGAACAAGACACATTACATGAGATTTGACATAAATTGGCATAAGTTTGTCCTGGCACCATTTGCTTCTTGGGAGCCAGTATATTTATTATGTAACTCAAAAAACTAGGCTAATAGTTGACTTAGCAATAGTGCAGCTGCAAGCTGAAAAAACACCCAGGTCCCCAGAGGACAGCTAAAAAAAAATTACAAAAGTACATCATTTCTAGCAGGCAAAATGACTAAATTCAGCCCCATGAGAAAAATTAAAAGTATGACCCATTTTTTCTGAGGTTAAAAAAAATTTCTTTATAACAGGACTAGGTCTACAGGTTTAATGGAAGATGTAATTAATTTGATTCCCTGAATACAATAACAATACTAAACAAAGAAGAAAATGGGCTGATTAATCCTACGGTAAGCATCCAGCTTTGCCCATATACCCCATGATTTGTGAACCACACTACCTAGAAATATACTGTCCAACTCAACATGGGTGTAGTAATCCTTGAAATATGGCTAGTAAAACTGAGAAAAACTGAGTTTTTAATTTTATTTTATTTTCATATAAATTAAAATTATAAAATTTATGATTGATACAATTATTGGAAAACTTTGAAGTATGTTTAGAACAACTTGGTATGTGAATCTATTTTTTCAATTATAAATTTTTATAATTTCAAGTGACAGATTATATATTTCTAATATAAATTTAGGGCCCAAAATGAAATGTACACTAAGTGGAAAATTCACAATTTCAAAGATTTCATGTGACAAAGAGAATGTAAAATAACTTAATAATTTTATATATCTATTACATTTTGAAATGATACTATTTGGGATATACCCAAATAAAATAAATGGTTCAAATTAATTTTATCTTTTTTTTTTTTTTTTTTACTTTTTTAAGATGGGTACCAGAAATGTAAATTACATGTGTGTTTTGCAATATATTTCTATCGAGCAGCCTTGACCTAGAGAATTGCCTTAATTCAACCATTCACTGTTCAAATGGGAATCTAGTCAATGAATAAAAGATTCCACATCTTGTTTTTTATTAACCATGTATTATTTATAGAGGTGCCAATTGCCTTTGTAATTCTTTTATTCAAACTTTTATCTGTGCCTGACATATTCCAAATACTATGTCAGTTATGAAGTTGTAGAAATAAAATTCATAGCTCCAGACTTGGGATCTTAAAATATAGTGAGGCAGTGACCAAGTAAACAAAAACCTGCAACAATGTGATGAGTTAGGGAAGATATACCATGGAGGGCATGGAAATGCAAAGAAGAAACATTTGAGTCTACCAGCAGGAGTGTGAGAAGACACAAGGACAGTTGAACAAGGAATTGTTCATGCTGATTGTTGACTGCCTCCTTTTTGTGTTGATAGTCTATGCACAGAGCTCATGTTGTAGGCATGTTATAAAAACATGTTTTGTTCATTATTCCTCTCTGAATGGAGTCACACCTACCTGAGATTACAATTTGTTCAAATATAATGAGGAGAGGAGATGGGAGCATGCATTTGGTGTAGCCTGCAGTTTCAATCCATGTTTGTCAGTTCAGAAATGTATTATGCCCTCTGCTCTTAGGAAAGCATTTCCCCTCAGGGTTCAGCATTCCCTGCTTAAGGGTAAGAAGATCATGCTGGAAAGCAAGAAAACACAATTAAAACCATTAAAGTTGTATCAAAAATACTCAAGAACTAAATTGAAGAAGTGCTTGCTAGTCAAAGGTGAAACAATTTGAGTACCATTAAGGATAGTAACTATAATAGATTGAAACACAAGTGTTTAAATAAAGGAGATTTAAAAATACTTAACAGACTAATTAGTGACCATTGGAAAGTGCCAAGTAAATGAAAAAACAAAAACAAATAAAGGAAAAGAAATGAGCACTTACCTGCCTTTCCTATATGAACTACAGCAGCAAATAACCAAATAGCAGCTAGAGAGCTATTCCAGATGACAAATGATGAATGATAGAACATTATTGTTTTTGCAAGCCCTGATATATTAATGGATCATCTGGTCATTGAGCATCAATGGCAGCTAATATCACAAAAAAAAAAGAAAGAAAGAAAGAAACAACCTGATATTTTGTGCCATCTGAGAGAAAAGCCCTCATATCCCATTAAATGTCTTGGCAAAAACATCAAACTGGAGCTGATTAAGCCTCTAGATGTAACTACCAATTTCAGGAAATACAAGGAAAAATAGGAACCTGTGGGATGCAATCCCACACTGTGGGATGCAATCAACAAAATCCAGACAGTCAGGAACTCCACAACCTGTTTTCTTCTACAAATAAATTTTAAGGGAAACAACATGGAGGAGGAACTCATAGATTTAAAGAAATTCGTGACATATGAACAAATCACAATGGGACTTATTTAAGTCTTGTTTCAAATAAACAAACTGTAAAAACAATGATGAGAATATCACACTTTAGATATTTCATGATAATAAGAAAATGTTGGTAATTTTTAGGTATTGTGGACTTTTTTAATCTTTTAGAGATACTGAAATACTTGCAAATGAAAAGATTTGCTATTTGGGGTTTGCTTCAAAATAATATGGGAGGAGAGGAATACGTAAAGATACAAATGAAGCAAGATTAGCCATGAGTTGCTAATAGTTGAAGCAAGGTGAGAGTTACATAGAGGTTCCTTGTACCATCCTCTCTACTTTTGTCTATATTGGACATTTCCTATTAAAAAGTTATTTTATGTATTTGTTGTTTGAATTTTTACTATGTCTTGTCACTGGATGAGAGCCAGGCATGAATTTCCCCAGGGATTGCATCTTCCTGACCTACCGGACACCAACGAATTCTTTGCTGTTTTCAGTACAAAAAAACCCAGATGCTTCATCTTTAAATCACATTCTTATTTCATCACTGTTAAAAATGGTGGTTACATGATAACCCACAAATTAAATGCAATGTAGCCAAAATAGTAGATAAATTTGCCTCAATGAAGCATCCAATAATTAACTAAAATAAGGAAAAAAAGACAAAATGGGATTCAAAGATTTTCTGTGTGGGGGTACACAGCTGAAGAAAAGCGCACACCTCACTGTTTGGTCTCGTTTCCGTTCATGACCACAGACGTCAATTAGACCCTTGACTGGATGTTGACTGCAATTAAGTTATACACACCTGGTCCATTCACTGCACTTTTCCTACATTCCTCTTACAGGTTAAACTGTGTCCCCAGAAAAAAAGATATGTTGGAGTTCTAACCCCAAGTTCCTCAGAATGTGATCTCGTTTGGAAATGAGGTCTTTAGTGCAGACACCAAGTTAAAATGAGGTACTTAGGGTGGGCAATAAGCCAATTAGATTGAGGTCCTTATAAAAAGTGTAAATATGGACATAGGGATGGACACACACACACACACACACACACACACAGATCAAGGTAGAGAGTGAGGTGATATGTCTGCAAGCAAGGAATGCCAAAGATTGCCAATAAGCCACCAGAAGCTGGGACAGAGGCACAGAATGGACTCTCCCTCACAGCACTCAGAAGGAACCAACCCTGCCAACACCTTGATCTTAGAGCCTTCAGATCTGTGAGACAATAAATTTTCATTATTTAAGTCCTTTAATCTTTGGTACTTTGTTACAGGAGTGCTAGAAAACTAATACAAGGTCTATTTCACAGCCTCTCCTCCGTCCTCACACTCCCAACACCCCCTCTTTAGCTTCAACTCAGTTTGACTGTGCCCCCTCCTTCACTGAGAAGTTGTAGTAATCGGAAGAGAAGTTCTGCAGACCGCCACGACCAAGCCCCCAGTAGCCATCACACTTTCTCCCAGTTTACTTTCTGACTGCTACTATTTATCTGACTGATAAACTATTTGTGCTCCTATCTTCAACCAGTCACCCATTTTGGTCACTAAATGCCATCTTCCAGAGACGGTTTACAAAATCTAAGGGTAGAGACAGGGACAAATGCACATAAATTGGCCTGGTATTCTCATTGACCCCGTTTTATGGGTATGAATTCTAGGGCATCCTTCCTCAGTATAATTCAGCTATGAAGTGGCAGAACCAGGGCTAAAATCTAGGTGTGTTTAATACAAAACATGTGACTTTAAGGATGGTTCTCAGACCAGATGCATCTAAATCACCTGGATGCTTATTTTAAATGCATCCAGAAAGAGCAAGACAGACACATAGACCCTGGCTTATGTGAAATGGCCCAAGTCTTACCAGACAAAGGTTGAAAGAAAGAGTTTAAAGTACAGGAAGTTGAAGAAGGTGTTACCCTGAATGTGAGAAAAAAAAAACTGCCTCAAATAAAATTAAGGCATGAGCAGAAACAGAGAAAGAGAGAAAGAGAGAGAGATTGGGAGTGGGAGGAGCAAGAAGCTCTTAGCACAGGTACAGCCCCCACAGAAGGATCAAAGAAGAGGGATAAGGAATGGGGACCCATGGTGACAGTCAGCCCAGAATGGTTTAGCAGCTGTGTCTACAGTGGGGAGGGTTAGGAAGACCGGGCTTAAAGCTTTGCATTGATGTGTATAATGGTTCATATCTGGTGTTGAACCTAAAGTGGGGGGTAGGGTTCATATTGACTCTGCTCACTTTTTTCTGTAGCTGCCTTTGCTCTGAGATTTGTAAAGTGTCTTTGACATGAATGGAGAATTGTTTTCTAGTCAAATATTTAGATTACAGTGAAATCACTATACAATTGGCTAATCTATTTTAAGAAACAGACTGTGATTAATATATATATTATAAACTGACAAAACCAAACATAATTCATTTTTCATTCATCCCATAGGTATTTTGTGATTCTATAATTATCAACAGTATCATTTTTATCAATATAAAGAGTGGGCCTTCAACATATGCTAGTTGAATAAATGGTAATAAAACCAGTGTTTCCTAATTATATGCAGGAGTTCATAGAAAAAAATTAAGCACACGATAAGCCAAAACAGAAAATCTTAAAATAACAGCTAGAAGAGAGAATAACAAAGAGAAATTTTAATTTTGTATATGATAGGTACATAATACCACTAAACAAAACTTCAAGATAGAGAAGTTAGGAGGAAAAAAAAGAGAATACAATTTCATATGTGTTTGAAGAGGGAAATGAAGTCTTGTGTTTATTGGGGCTACTGATCATTAAATTACTTGCAGGATGGTTTACGCATAAGCAGAGGATGGGGTGGGAACAAATTGAAACAGGCATTAAGGACACAGTTGTGCAATGAGGAGTGAACAGTGGGTCTCATTCCAACAATCAACAAAAAGCATTTCTTTTTTACTTTTTATGTTTTCATTGTGGAAAAAAAATACCATAGCTATAACATAACATTTTCTATGTTAACCACTTCTAACTGTACATTTCAGTAGTATTAAGTATATTCATATTGTTGCACAACCAACCTCCAGAACTTTTTCATTTTATAAAACTGAATCTCTACTAGGGGGGTCCAAACTTTTGGTATCTCTGGGCCACAGTGGAAGAAGAGAGTTGTCTTAGGCCACATATTAAATACATTGCCACATGTAATCACAAAAAATCTCATAATGTTTTAAGTAAATTTACGATTTTGTGTTGGGCCACATTCAGAGCCATCCTGAGCCACATGCAACCCTTACACCCATTAAATAACAGATCTTCATTGTCCCCTTCCCAGGTTTCCCCGGCAACCATCATTCTTTCTGTTTCTATAAATTGACTACTCTAGATACTTCATGTAAGTGGCATCACATACTATTTGTCTTTTCATGACTGATATTTCACTTAGCCTAATGTCCTCAAGGTTCATCCATGTTTTGCGTTTTCTTCTTTTTTAAGGCTAAATAACATTCCATTTTGGTTATCCATTTATCAATGAATGAACACTTGGGTTACTTCCACTTTTTTTTCCTAATTTTTTTTAGAGATTTTTGTTGTGATTACTTTACCATGTTCAAATTTGTCATTAAGGTTATTGCTGGTTGCATCTTAGAGACTAGAAATATGATCGTTGTACATGAGACAAGATGACTGCAACCTCTCGTTTATAGGTCATTATTTTATCATCTGTTTTCAAATATGGGTGGGCTTTATGTCATTTAAACAGAGGTAGTTACATAATTTGTGGCACAACTATGCTTTACACTTGCGCAAAATATCTGCCACTATCCTACACTCTTAACCTGAAGCTAGAGGATAGATAAGCCACATCATGGTTCAGTTAGACAACTCCTGTTGGGACTTTGCAAATCATATTACTTTTTCCAAGTGACAATCTCTAAGACTGTTTCCTCAGCAATAGAACAGGAATGCTGGGTGAGCTCCAGGATCACTGGCAACCTCTTTCCTTAAAGAGCAACCTCATTGGATTGTTGTGAAATGAAAGTTAGTAATAATTATAGGAGTGGCATGTATCAGTCACCTATTACTGTGTAACCACAAAGCCTCACAGGATTAATGTGAAGTGAAAGCTGGTAGTAATGACACTCATATAAAAGTCAACTATTGCTGCATAACAAACAAATATCAAATCTCAGAGGCACACAACAATAAGCATTTATTTCTTGCCCATGCATCTGCAGGTTGGCTTGGGTTCAGCTGATCCATCAATAAGTTAGGCTCAGCCAGTCTTAGCTTCAGGCTAGAGTTGGTTTCAGGTCTCCTTCATGTTTCTCACCCTCCAGGGGCCAAGAGATTATGGGGTAAGGAGAGAGGGATGTTCTCTGGTTGAAGTGCAAAAGAAAGGTCATCAGTCCAATCACATTTTAGGCTTCACATCAGTTAATGTCCCACTCCCCAGAGAAGTTAAATGGCCAAATGTAAAAATCAAGGCATGAGGTAATCCACTCTGCCTACAATGAGACCATAGGGAGGTTGTGATGTAAAGTATTACCATAGGGGAATAAAGAATTCGGACCAATTTCCTGCGCAATGACCAATGCCTATCTGATCATAATTGTATAGTGACAAGAAAGGCAGTATGCCAGCTAATTGAATGTCTGATGATCATTTATTTTATCTTCATCTTCAAAAAGCTATTTTCTAACATAAAGTATCTCTTTCTCTTATTCTACCTGATAAGTTTCCCCAAAATATTCATTCTTTGTCTCATACAAAATATATTACTACTATGCCTATTATTGTACTTGGCATTCTCTCTTTTAAAAGTCACATCCCAAATCCAAAAGAATGCAATCACCAGGCAGGGGGATATCTTGAGGGTCTTGTGTACCTCTTCACCCTGTCCTTATTGCCCAGGAGGGAATAGAAGCTCAGTGAGTATGCATTGTTGTTCTTACTGAAAGGCGCCTAGGAGACTGGAAGGGTATTTAGATTTAGATTACCTTCATCTGACTGTCCAAGTTAGATGTCATTCATGTCTGTGATGCATCGGGACATGCCAGCTTGGGATCTCAAAAGATTAGGGGAGGAAGAAGAGCATGTAACCTCACAATGAAATCTGAATGAGTCCTAGGCATTTCTAGAGAACTCTGTGGCTTTTTTCTGTTCTCCCTTTCCTCCTTCAGGGAGGAACTCTTTCCTAGCAAACACACTCACAGACAGAGACATACACCCCTCGGGCTAACACCAGGAAAACTGCAGAGACAAGGCTTTGTTGACATGAGAGGCTGTGATGTAGTGAGCCAAAATCGCTGCCTGCTGGGTCCAGACAACAAGGCAGTGTTAAGGGGCTGTATTTAGACAAGCACTTGAGCCCACCAAGAGCAAGAAAAACCTACCACTGTCAGCTGGCCCTGTAGATGCACCCGACTTCCCAAACAACAGTATCCCCCAATGCAGCCCAAAAGAAATGTTGACTTAAATTATTCGTGCTAATGTGAGTGTGGGATAAGGTGATGTGATTCTTGGCTTGCTGACAGCAAGCTGTGAATGATGTGGTAATGGTGTATATATATCCCAGCCTGGATGCCCGAGAAGAAAGGCAGGACTGTGAAATCACAGCAGGACCCTGCCATTCGCTGCCCTGCTGAGTGCGACAGACACACACAGGGCTGTGTCGAGGTCTGTCAGGAGAGGAAGCCAGACAAGCTCCAGGAATCCAGAAAAATCCTCAAGCTCCTCCCAAAAGATTGTGTGGAGAATATCAAGCAGAGAAAAATGTCAACCCTTTATATTTTAATTACACAGGATAGAAAATCACTAGATAGTCTTTTGTAAGGGTCCAGGGAAGAGCTTGAAAATGGCCACAGTATGTGGGTTCCCACCGTCATCACTAATTTCCTGTGTGATCTGCCTGCAGTGTCCCCATCTCTTCACTAAAGTGGGTGCTTTTGAGATACTTAGTTTCATGAAGCAAAAAAAAGAAAAAAATTTTACATTGAGTTTTAGGGAAAAATATTGGCTCCAAAATTATGGTCATCAATCTTAGAATCATTACAATATGAAGAGCGTACTTTAAAAGATATTAGTCTGGAAAATACAGTACAACTGCCCCTCAAAATGCCCATAATTTCTATCCTGAGAGATCTGAAAGGGGTCATTGTAGACAGAGGGATTAATTTGGGATGGAGTTACGGAACACTACCTTTAAAAAAATCACGTCTGCTTGGCAGATGCCATGGCATAGATGCCATGCCATATACGGCTTTTTTTCTTTTTTCTTTTTCTTAGTCACATGGTCCCTTGGCCTCAGGTCCTCCCTTAATGTTACCAAACATGTGAAGAGACAGCATGATTATTGCAAGCAAGGGCTTAGTTTTCTAATTTCTTTATAAGCAATATGGCATGTTATTGAACCCACTCACGGTCATGACACGAACCTTCAGGCAGCTTGAAATAAGGCACAGAGATGTGTCGCTCCCTCTGAACACTTGTGACAAGAACATCTGCTGCATCCCAATGCCCTCACAACCAGCCTGGCACAGTGATGACACTGAGCAAAATCAACACTGCTCATCCTGCCCCTTTCAAAGTCACATTAACATCTTCCAAATGTTTCCACTATGGGAAGAGTTTAGTATGAATCCCACACAGAGCTTCATGATTCGGAGGCAGCCCCCTTCCTGGCCCTTTTATTTCTGGTCTTAGGCTGGTGAGGCAAGGAAGATGGTTTTGTCATATAACACAGAAATAACTCTGTTTTTATTTTTAAGTTTGACACATCCAACCCTCAGCACTTTTTCACTGTGTGGTTCTTTCCACTCCTTTTGAAACCTCCCAACTGATCTCAACCCCAGCAGTAATTCAGTAGATGTAAGACCTGGTAAAGAAATTATCCCTTAACTTGGCTTGTAAATCACCATGTTGATTTGGAAAGATTTCTTAAACTATTTAAATGCCCATGAAGAATCCCCATCTCTCTCCCACACCTAGGGTCCCAAGAAGTCTATCCAAGAAACATGATAAAAATACAAGCTGTATAGCCCTGGTGTTTTTTCAAAGCATACATTTAGTCTGAGGATTAGTTGCAGGGGAGGGGGGAGACGTATGAAGCAGAATCAGATTTTATAGTAAGGTGGTAAAAGGAAAATCCATTGGGACTGAATTAACTCTGGCAAATTACAGAAGAAGAAAAAAATCAGGTAAGTCGTTTTAAATTTATACTCAAGCAAACAAATTAATTTTGTTGTGATTCCAGACCACTCTTTGCCCGCATCTGAGGGGATGAAGTAGTTCATTTTTACAGCCTGGGATGTAACAACTGCAGGTCTTTATGCTCCCGATAATTCCTTGAGGTTGCTTTGTTTTTGTTTTTGTTTTTGCTTTTTTAACTCTAAAAATGCTTGACATTGAGCTACACCCTCATTAGCTGGAAAACTTAAATTGGTAGCAAGGCCTAGCTTCCCCCCTAGAAACATTTTTTTCCTAACATCTGACCCCAGAGGCTCCTCCTTGCACTACCAGTTTCATTCGATCCCAGAAAGACAGGCATCCACAGCTGAATTTGAGTCCAGACACCATATTTTGGGGAATGACTAAAAATACCAGCCCACCTATTTTTAGTGTGGAGAATAAACATTATCTGTGTGTTTCTTTGGCTCCCAGGAGATTGGTTTTAGTCACAGAATTGAACACCCCTCCTTCCCGCCATGGATTATTTTTAAAATGCAGGTTCAGAAATAACCCACATGCACAACATCGAAGTCCTGACTGCCCTCAAAACTAGAAATACACTGTCCAGAATCAAAGCTAATCTAATGCATTAAATATGTGATCAGCAAAAGCCACAGACCTCGAGAGCTGACACATTTTTATTGAAGGCTTGCCACACTCTGACACTGTGCTAACAACTAACACTTAGGGTTGTAAAAAGGAGAAACACATAATCTATAAAGTGAACTGGATGATAAGTTGTAATGGGAATTAGGGGTGAAGGGGTAATGAATTGATAGGGAGGAGTAGATTGGAAAGATCCTTCACAGGATGGGGAAGAGCCTTTATTAATTTGGCCAACTGGGGAAATTCAGAAAAAGAGTTCATGCTTTCTCTAGACCTTTTTAAACTAGATGGCTTTCCCCGTGTCAAAGACTGCAGAAATATTAATGATAAAGAAAGAGTTTATGCCCAGCATTTCCATTAAAGGAGTCCCTGCCACAGACGCTTAGCTTTAGAGAGCTCCCACTGTGCACCTTGTTCAGCTGCAACCTTCCCTGTAGAATGAGAAATCCATAAGGCCAAGGGGATATACCCACAGGGAGCCCACATTTCCCCTCTGTGTTAGGTTCAAACGTGTCTACCAAAATTAAAAAGTTGAGGTTCTTACCCCTAGTACCTCAGAACGTGATCTTATTTGGAAATAGGGCCCTTGGAGATGTAATCAATTTAAGATGAGTTCATTAGGATGGGCCCTAATGCAATATTACCTGTGTTTTTAAAAAGGGGTATATTTAGACACAGACATGAACACAGAAACAATGCCAGGTGAAGATGAAGGCAGAGATCGAGGTGATGCATCTACAAGCTAAGAAAGGCCAAAGATTTCCAGGATACTACCAGAAGCTATGGACTCTTCCATATATGGGGAGAAGGATGGAGTAGATTCTCTCACACAGCCCTCAGGAGCAAACAGCCCTGCTGACACCTTGATCTCAGACTTCTAGCCTCCAGAACTGCGAGACAATACATTTCTGTTGTTTAAGCCACCCAGTGGGTGGTATTTTGTTAGGGCAGTATAACAAACTAATGCACTCTCCTCCAACACTGTACCCCAGTGCTCAGGGCCTCAGAATCTCCTGGACCCCCTTCCAGGGCTTGCATTGACCATTCCCCAGGCCCATCGTCCTGGGGGCAAAATGTACCAAGAATAAATTCCCCTCACAACCTGAAAGGTGGCCAAAGAGCAGCTGTTCATATGGTATAGATATACCAGTTTACCAACGAGAGGCCTCTGGTAGTTCAGGAGCTAGGGGTGGGAAGGAAAAGGCTGAAAGTCCCAGAGTTGAAGTCAACTCCCATCAACCAGCACAATCCAAGAGAGAATCCAAGGATTTTAAGAAATCTAAACTTGAACCTTACCTTTCAGGTAAAGATAAAAATACATTTGCCAAGATAGGAAGCTAAATTATGTTTCTTTTTAGTGGTTTGTTAGCTTGATTTCTAACTTTTAAATATTCTGGTATGGAATACATGTGTCTCCTTCTATTCTCTGGCCTCAATTTCATAAGGAAGTTAGGGGACAGTGGACCTGTTGATTTCATAGCAGATGCCACCATCCACTCCCTCAGCCTGAAATAACCCCCTACCCAGCATCAGCCTTACATGGGGGAATGTAATCATTGCATGGCCAAGGGTAAGCCCTGTGCCCTCCTACCTGATGAAACTCTATGTGCTTTGCCAGAAAAGACATGTTGAATGCAAAGTCTAAAAATAAAAATTCCTTAGCTAAAATCTCCCACCAGAGCTGATTATTTTTTAAGACCTTGCAAGTTCTAAAAGAAAAAAGAAAAAAGGCTTTGGGATGGTGCAATGTTAGACAGCAAAGAAGCCTGGGTCCATCTAGCTCTGTTATAAAGCTCAACTCCTTGTAATTATGTGAATATCAGTCTAAGAACACTTACCCTCCATTTCAGAGACCTGCCCTCAGCTTACCCAAAGATCTTCCCAGCCAAACCATTGGAAAACTGTGTTAAAGGATATAGTATAAACTACATATATAGTATATATATTAACTGATATCATGTCCTGATATCCTGAAGTCTGGAGGAAACGCAATACCTGAGACATACAAATCTAAGCATACAATGGTGCCAATTGGCTCATATTTTCAGGGGTTGGAACCAGATTTCAGGGCATTTAAAACAAAAACAGAAGCATTTTTTAAAAAGAGGCTCTTAAGAAAATTATGGAGGTAATGATAGTTTAGCCAATGGCTAAATCAGGCCATAGTAGCCCCAGAGGGTATACATTGAAGGAGAGTTGTACAACAGCATTAACCTGGCCACAGTAATAGGTTTTGGTGGGTCACCTGTTTAGGCAACATTTAGAGAGCAATAACTAAGAATGTTCTGAATACAATACAGAGAGGGAAAAAAGGCTTTGAAATGTTTTGAGATTTGCCTAAGAGATCCCAATTAGCACTTTAACAAGAGACCTGGCTCTGTTGGCAGATAAATAAAATGACCCAAGTTCAGGAAAAAATAATGTAGAAATATTGCTAAGGTTTCAAGTCTATTAAATTATTTGTTTCTGTCTTTTTTTCAAAAAAAAAATCAAAAGAAAATGTGTTTTCTGACCTAGCGTTTGGTCCATGAACAGTCTGCCCAATTGCCTTAGAAAGCAGGAAATGGTTAATAAAAAAAAACAAGCAGGCCAGTTCATAAAAGTGGGCAACAGACTCCAACACCTCATATTCTCACTACTTTCCCTTATAAAATAATAGAAAAAGCATCATAAAATCATATTAACGTATTTAAGTAGCTGTAAAAGAGCTTTCTGGTCATTTGGTTCACCAATAAAATTATCTCGCCATCTTAGTGAACTGCCAATCCTTTGAGAATATCTGCCATAGCTGTCTATTAGTTTGTAATGATAAATACTTTGATTAAGACTGGCATATCTTTCTCAAGACTGGAGAAGAGTTTAAAGCACATACATCAGGTATTGCAATGGAACTCTTTCAAAGCTACAAAAAGTTACTCTATATATTCATGCAAATACAGTGAAAAGGCAATAAAACACAAACACCTTCACCCAAATAAAACACCACAAAGTGTTGTATAGCTAATGCAATTATCTGGAAACTACATTCCCCAAATTTTCTTATGCTTTTATTGATATTCTAGAAATATATAATCATGGGTTCCCTGACACAATGGTTTAAAGGTTGAAAAGATGTATTTCCATGATTTCCCAGTTTTTATGTTTTATTTTTGTTTGAAAGAAATAGCTTTCAGCTTCTCCTAGTTAGGTTATACTGCCAAGATTATTTTTCTGCCTATTTACAGTCCTTAAATTACATCCCCTATTTGCAGATCCATGTTAGAAATTTCCATCAGACTTCACAGTCAGGAATGGCTCTGCTTTTCCTTACTGGCTTGTTTCTCATATTTTGGACACTGTCATTCTTTTTTGTTGTTGTTATTGTTTAACTTCACTTATTTATTTTTAGGGAGAGGGGAAGGGAGAAAGAAAGAGAGGAAGAGAAACATCAATGTGAGAGGGAAACATCGATCTGTTGCCTCTCCTACACACCCCAGCCAGGCCCAAACCTGCAACCCAGGCCTGTACCCTGATGGGGAATAGAACTGGTGACCTTTTGCTTTACAGGACAATGCTCAACATACTGAGCCACACCTCTCAGGGCTGGACACTGTCATTCTTAATGACTAATGGTAGTTCTCTCTTTGCCTTGGCCATCAGGCAACCTGTTAATCTCTCTTACACCTGCTAAACAATTTCTCTACCTCCATTTCCTTCCTCACTCCATTATCTTCAATCCTTCATTTTGTATTCTAATTGCATGATTTTGCCTTAATTTTTTATATAAAAAGATAGTCCTGAGACTTCTGATCAAGATGGAGGCGTAAGTAAATGCAGCTCACCTCCTTGCACAACCACAGAAAAATTACAGCTAAATTACAGAGCAAATATCACTCAGGACCATCATAAAATTGATCTGGGTGTAAGTCCTACAATTAAGGGATTACAGACACTGCATTCATCCAGATGGGTAGGAAAGACAGAGGGGTGGAAATATGGAGGCTCAGAACCAGCTGGTCCCAAACCCACACGTGGTGAAGATAAAATGGAGGGATATCCTGGAAGTGAGGGATCCCAGTCCCACACAAGACCATCTAGCCCAAGGTTCCAGTGCCAGGAAGATATGTTCTCATAACTTCTGGCTGTAAAAACCAGTGAGGGTTGTATTGGCAAGAAGAAACTGCGGGATTCTCAGGCCTCTCCTCTTAGAGGGCCTCGCACCACACACTGACTTACTCAGACTCACTCCCTCTGGACTCCATCATGGGGCAGCACTTTGAAGGACACCAGAGGCATATGGGGAGGAATTGAAGTGTCTGGCATCAGGATGAGAGCTAGGGGGCAGCTTCCTCCTAGACAGAACTGCAGACAGCAGTATCTTCTATGATCCCTCCCTTACACAGAACCACAGTGTGGCAGCACAATATGTGAACCTCCATCAACCAGGCTCACACACTTAGTCCCACCTGACAATTACCTAACAGTCCACTACATCCAACTTACAGGCCTACCAAAGCTTGTAACAGAGGCTTTTCCATATGAAGGGCTCGGCTAGGCACAAGCTTCAGACCATCCCAAATCCACTCAAACAACAGCTGAGCCCAGCCCCAATACATCTTGCTGAGTGGGCCCAGTCCCAGCACTAGCAGAAGCCATCTGCAGATCACTTTATAGCTTATGCTAAGGGGCCCCAGATAGAACACAGGTGGAAGCTGACACTGGCCTGCACTACCCAGGAAGCCCCAAAGCCTGCACACCCAGAGGACAGACCACATTGGAGCACCACCCAACCACCTCCACAAGCCACGGAAGGAGGTGGTTGCAGACCAGGCATCACAGCCAGTCCTACCAGCTGTCTGGACTGGGTAAATTCCTGCCATGTACCTGCTGACAGCAATCAAGGCTCATTTACAAGGTGGGGAAGTACTCAGCCCGCATGGAGGGTGCACCTCAAGTACAAAGCTTGGGTGATAGGGGAGCCTATGCAAGTGGACCCTACAGGACATCTATTATATTAGGCCGGCTACCAAGACTCAGAGTCAAAGCAGCTCCCTAATACATAGAAGCAAACACAGGGAGACTGCCAAAATGAAGAGACAAAGAAATATGGCCCAAATGAAAGAAAAGAACAAAAAGAGGGCCACATGAAGACATATCATAATTAAAACACCAAAGGTTAAAAATAAAGAGAGAATCTTAAAAGCACCATGAAAAAAAGCAGATAGTTACCTACAAAGGAGTTCCCATAAGCCTGTCAGCTGATTCCTCAAAAGAACTTTTGAAGGCTAGAAGGGATTGGCAAGAAGTATTCAAAGTGGTGAAAAGCAAGGACATACAACCTAGATTACTCTATCCAGCAAAGCTATCATTTAGAATCAAAGGGCAGATAAAGTGCTTCTCAGACAAGGTAAAACTAAAGGAGTTCATTATCACCAAACAATTATTATACGAAATGTTGAAGGGACTTATTTAAGAAAAAGAAGATAAAAACTATGAACATTAAAATAGTAATAAATACATGACTATCAACAACTGAATCAAAAAAAAAACAAACTAAGCAAACTAGCAGAACGGAAACAGAATCATAAATATGGAGAACATTGGGATGGTGGCCAGTGGGGAGGGGGGTGTGGGGGAATGGGGGGAAATGGTGAAGGGATTAAGAAGTACAGATCGATAGTTACAGAATAGACAGGTGGATGTTAAAAGCAAGTACAGGAAATGGAGTTGCCAGAGAACTGATATGCATGACCCATGGACACAAACAAAGGAGAGGAGGATCTCCAGAGGCAGTGGGAGGTGCTGGATGGAGGGAGGTAAAGGAGGAAAAATTGGGACAATTGTAATAGCATGATCAATAATAAAATAAATAAATAAATAAATAAATAAATAAATAAATAAAAGTCCTTAAATTGTTTTATCTTCTGGTACTTTAAAACTATCAGATGAAATTATTTTCTTAACTTTCATCCCTTCCCCTCAACTTTGAGCAGATTTTTCTAGGAAATCCTTCCAGATAACCTGACTCAATTGCCTCTAAAAATATACCCACCTTACATTTTATAGAAGACAGAAGTTTTTAAGGAGGTAAAAAGTAAGTTGAAAAATCACAACTAAAATACTCAAAGTAGAGAAAATGAAGAACCAAGAGTTACAAACTCATGCAACGGAAGTTCAGAAAAGAGAGATATTAAATACAGATTAAAAATAAACATAGGAGGTTTATTGAAAACATGATAACAGGTCACAGTGAAAAAGATGGAGTAAGTTTATGATAAGGAGTAATAGAAAAATATAGCTAGAGAAATAGGAAATAGGTCTCAAAAGCCGGAGAAAGATAATATATATAGCGATTATAGGGTATCACCTTAGAATCTGGAATATTGTTCCACTAATTTTCCTCTCTTCCTGGTATTTTCAACCTTCTTTCCCCTAGTACGAACATTCCTTTGATCCAGGCCTACCTTGAGCTTAATTCTCTCATTTCCTGTACCACTCTCTTGTTTCCTGGCTGCCCTTCATCACATCTACTCACAACTTTATTTATTTAGACTGTCTTTTTCTTTATCTCTCCATTGAAATTGTGCTCTTGGCTCTGACTAATCATCTGGTCATTTTCAGATTATCCGTCTATTATTGAAAGGTCCTCCTCCCTTGTCTTCTATGACTCTTCCGCACCCCGGTTCCCTATTGCTCTCACAGCGTCTCCTCAGCCTCCAATGATTCCTTGTCCACCTCCTTCCTGCCTGCCTTTCCCAAGGTTTTTGCACTTTTCGTCCTTCAGACCTCTCAGGAAATCCATGCCATTCCAACATCACTTCTCTGAAGGTATCAATCTGAATCACCAGCCTTGGTGTCCCTTTGGAACAATTTCCAATGGTCTAAGGGCCACTCGCTTAAGGGTGATGTATCAGCGTGTCCAAGCTGAACACTGTTTGCAGGGCCAGTCCCACCTGGTTCATATTGACTTTCTGTTAATGGCACTGACTTCCATGGTTTGACCCCATCCAAAGTTTGCTCAAATGTTTGTGTCAACTCTAACTTTTCAGAGGTTTCTGCACTCAAACTCTGCTTTCCTCTTGCCCAATCTGTTGCAACTGTCTCCTGCTTTGATATCACCCCATCCTACACATTCAGTGAGAATGGCATCCTCACACTGGGTTTGACTCACCCTCCTCCAAAACCTTTGCTGACTTCCCATTGGCTCAGTGAGTCCATACTTCTCACCTATGCAAGTAAAGCCCTTATAGCTCAGCTTCCCTTTCCAGCTTTACCTGCAAGTACTCCTTCAATGAACATTTTGTTCTAATTGAATGAGACAATTCGCAGTTCCCTAAATATACTTTGAGCTTCACATTTTGAAATTCCATTAGTTCATGTAAAGTTTTTACAAAAACTTGATCTCAATGTCATTTACCAACTGTAAACCTTTCTACTCAACTTGTAGAAAACAAACAATTCTTTTGTGTAAGCTTAAGATCTCTAATATTTTAAATAATTGTTTAGAATTATTTATTTCTCAATATGAGGAATACTGCAAGATGTAAAATGTTCTCTAGAACGAAAAATATGAAAACAAATTTAAAACAAGTTTGAACACTCTAGGATTTACTTTTTGATTTGCTGGTCTTAATTATGAAGATTATTAAAAAATAATACATACTTGTTTCAAAAACTTCAACCATTACAGAAATACATAACATTAATAGCTACTATTTATTATGTGCCATGTGATACACTAAGGGCTTTATGTGAATCATGTCATTAATCCTCACAGCAACCTCATCAGATAACTATTATTATCTGCATTTTAGATGAAGAAACTGAGGCTTGAGGAAGTTAAATAACTTGACTAAGTCAAAAAGCTAGTAAGTGATACAGCTGTGATTTCACTAAACCGCTGTCTCAGGAATCAAAAGTCTTTTATAATCCCAGCTTCAGATTAAAAATCTTATCCTCAATTAAAAATTTCAATGTGAACTCCTTCTAGTGAGGAAGGATGAGTTTTTTAAAAGCACGTGCATCATTCCCTATCTAATATCTTCTTCCCCTGGACTGACTCTCCCACCTGACATCTCTCTTTTACCTTAAGGTATCAGTCTCCCCCTCAGGTGAAAATACTTTCCAAATGTCACTTGTTCACATTATTCTAAATTTAAAAAAGCTTAGTGCCTGGAATGGGTTGACGCAAATAACTACTACACCACCACAAACAATATTTCACATATAATTTCAGGAAGTTACTGGACTCCAAATGGAAAAAAGTATTGTTAGCAGAAAAAAAAGAAGGAAAATAGAGAATGCCCTTCTGTAAGATATGCACGTTGTACCCTCAAAGTGCCAAGAGAGAGAAAAATTCATGAACTCACTTTTAATCTTCCTAAGTGTCTTTAGATAAAAAGAAAGAAGTAGATTAATAAGTAAAACAGACATGCTGCCACCTCTACCTCGTAAATCTGCTTTGCTGCAAGTTGACAAAGAGTCTCCTAGACTTCTCTAGACTTTTTAGGACCCCCTGCCAATATATTGTCCTTGTGATTATTCTAATCTATAACATGTACATGTGCATGGCACCCTCTAGGGTTGTCCCAAGGACAATTCAAACAACCTTTGTAGAGCCTGGAAGGTAATTAAATAGCCAGGGAATAAGATCCAGGAAAACAGACTAATTAAAGAAACCTGATATATTAATCCAAGGGAGAAGCATGGCAAGCAGCTCTTATACAAAAGGCAACAACCAGCATGTTTACTCATGTGAGCCTGAGATGAAGCAAAAGGAAGATTTCAAGTACAGCATAAAAAATTCAGGTTACAGAGAGGAAGAAGAACTGCCTAACAGGAGTAATGGGAATAATCTAGCTGGGGTTGCTTAAGATTATCTAGCATTTACTTTCTTGGGATTCAGAAACATACATTTATTTGCATATGCACACCTGCCCTTGCTTATGCATGCACAATTCTCCCTCCATTTTGACAAGAAATGACAGCCCGTTTTTGCCTGACGCAATTTGTAAGCTAGGATAAATATTAATAGATTGGAGTAAGATACAAAGCAAAACAAAACCTGGGTACACATCCCAGCTCCAGCCCTTATTCAGCAGTGGAGAATTTAGCCAAGTCCTTTGGGTTAATTTATGTCTCAGATCACACATCAACACCCCATAGAAGTCTTTCTTATAAAACACCTAAAATAGGTTTCTCACCATCTCCCCAGCAAATTCTATCTCAGCCCACTTATTAGTTTACTTCCCATTACTTTCAACAACTTGCATTTTTTATTTATTTGTCTGTGTACTTGCTTTGTATTCTGCAACCTCCACTAAAATGTTAGATCCATGAGAGAAAGAAATTTGTGTTTTAATCACACTTGTATGTATTTCCAGCACCTAGAGCACTGTCCAGCATATGGCAGCTGCTCGATATTTGATGAATCAATGAGGCTTCCAGAGCCTTTCCTCATGTATGAACCAGAGGTTTGCTGGACTTGTAAAGAGAAGTACAAAGTAAAGGAAGGGGCTGGCGTCTACAGTAGCCAAGCCTGCCCCAGATTGCTCTATGGTCATAAGGTATCATGGCTACTGTTCTCTCAGCTACAAGTTAGTAGCATCTGGAAGAGCTGAGGAAGAAAAGTCTGGTGTTTGCAACATTTTACCCATCAAATCCTAGCAGTGTCTTCCTTTTTGTCTCATCACTACTTTGTGTCATAATTTACTGTCCCCAGTAGAGGACAAGTAGGGGCAAGTAGGCTGGACTGGAAGGCTTAGTGCTTCTACCACAGTCACCTTGTGGCCTTCTCCTAACACAACATCCAGGACAACGGATGCTTGAAGGTATTTTTCATCATGTCTTTGTGGGACTCTTCTGAAACCAAATCAAAAGGATGGGACCTATGATAGTTAATTTCATATTTCAACATGGCTGGGCTATGGTGCCCAATTGTTTGGTCAAACACTAGTCTAGATGTTGCTGTGAAGGTGTTTTATAGATGTGATTAAAATTTACATTCAGATTACTCTTCATAACATTGG
Source organism: Pteronotus mesoamericanus (assembly GCF_021234165.1). Taxonomy (NCBI): domain Eukaryota; kingdom Metazoa; phylum Chordata; class Mammalia; order Chiroptera; family Mormoopidae; genus Pteronotus; species Pteronotus mesoamericanus. Next base: position 25,423,790 of record NW_026555105.1, on the reverse strand, counting down.
TGGTAAAATGGATTACTCTTCAAAATGTTGGTGGTAAAACAGATTACTCTTCATAATGTTGGTGGGTCTCATCCAATCAGTCGAAGAACTAAAAAGAAAAGGCTGAGGTTTCCCAGAGAAGAAAGAATTCTGCCCCAAGACTGTAACATAGAAATTGTGCCAGAGTTTCCAGCCAGCTGGCCAGTCCTATAAATCCTGGATTTGCCAGGCCCCGCAATCATATGAGCCAATTCCTTAAAATAAGTATATCTCCCACATATGTGTGTGTGTTTATACACACATACACATATATATACACACATACAGGGTGGGACAAAAAAAAAGGTTTACAGTTGTTCATATGGAAAATAATACAATAATTAATAAATAATAATACAAGAATAAACTCTGTTTTGCATACTCACAACTATAAACCTACTTCTGCCCCACACTGTACATAAATTATATTGAATATTTTTTTCTGTTTTTTCCCAGGGTTAGTGTCCATTGCTTTCATCAGATTTTCAGAGTGATATTGCCAAAAATTATATACCTGGAAAAATTCCAGCCATTGTTAATATAATAAGAATGGTTTGCACAACATCGATGTATCCTCTTGAGGCGGGATATAGTCAGGAAGGAGGAAACTCCAGAGGTGCCCCAGGACTAAGAACATGGATAAAGGGTGGAGACCCTGTCCTAAGACTGGTAGTTTCTGCATCTGGAAAAGCATTGAATCCTAGTGAATCAGGAATGCACCAGTGCAGAAGATGCTACCTGACCCCTGCTTCATTATAATAGCATTTTAATAAATTAGCATTGTGGGACCCCCTTCCCGGTAGCCAATCAAGGAAATCATGGGAGACCCACCCTAAGGAATAAAAGCCCTCCAGCCCCTGAGTTTGGGGCTGCTGCTGCTGCTGCTGTTAGGCTCTGCTCTGCTCTGCTCTGCTCAGAGTTGGCCTGCTCCCGTGCTCTGTGTGGCTTAATAAATCTGCTTCTTCTCACTTTCTGCTATACACTATGTGTGTTCTGTTCAATTTTTTGAACAGAATTTCAAGTTTTTTGAGCAATCGCCAAGAACCTAGTTACCTGTGCCCACCTGTGACTAAGCATGTGTACTGTGTGGTCATTGCATTCAAAATGACTGAGCAAGTAGGGCAACAAATCTGAATCAAATTTTGCTTAAGCTTGAACATTCCTCCATGGAAGCTATTCAGATTATTCAGAAGGCCACAGCTATGGGAAGCTGATGATCGGCAGCTTCATCATGGCAATGCACGCTCTCATGCATCACATCTCATGAAGTTTTTTTGGTGAAACATCAACCACTCAGGTGACTCAGCTTCCCTACACCCCAGATTTGGCACCTTGTGACTTCTGGCTTTTCCCAAAACTAAAATCACCTTTGAAAGGGAAGAGATTTCAGTCCATCAATGAGATTCAGGAAAATCTGATGGGGCTGCTGATGGTGATTGGGAGAACTGTGTGAGGTCCCAAGGTGCCTTCTTTGAGAGGGAATGAGGCATCATTTTTCTATGTTCATTTTTTGTATCTTGTATCTTCTTCAAAAAATGTCTCTATTTTTCATATTACATGGCTGATACTGTAACAGGGCACAGCTCCGTTATGGTTCTCAATGACTTGATGGCTGTAACCAGGGCCCCCCACAAAAGGTATTTGTAATGGGGTCCAGAAATTGGGGTGTCCAAGAAAATATAAGATATTCTCCCCACCGCAAGACGGACCGCCATGTGGGGTGGCAGACCTGCAGCAGGGCTATTGAAAGTTGCTTTGTGCATCAGTAACAGGCCAGCTTCTTACATGAAGTGGAGCAGGGCCACTGAGAGTCATTTTGCATGTCAGTAACAGAATAACTTCATTCCTCATATGCAAAGAGGGTTATTTTACATCTCAACAAGGCTAACCAGGAAGGTTTGAAAAACTTTTAATACAGAATGTAACTGAGAGAGGAGAGACAGGGCCAGCAGGAGAGAAAAGGGACACAGACTCTGGGGAACAATGGGAAGGCCAAGTAAGAAGAAAAGGGGAGAAAGGACTCTTGCTAGTGGGCCCTGAGAAGGTGCCACATGGTTTGGAGTAATAACGGGATTGTGGTGATGCAGCAGGTGGTGCTGGGAACCGCGAGAGGCCTGCCGAACCGACTCCGGGCTTCTGTTCTTTTTCTTCTGAAGGATGGTACCCCTGGCTGGCCTGACTGGGCAGAGGGGGAAAGGCAGGACTGTGTGTGTTGGTGGGTGTTTTAAATGGATTTTGAGATTTAACGGTGACATTTGGCCATTAATCAAACCTGTATAACTTTTGAATAAATAGTTCCTTTCTTTTTCACCAAACTCTGCCATGGAGAGCCATAATTCCAAGGGCAATGGGCAAAGGACCTCAACTGAGGGACCCCAGGGAAGGGGGGTTGCTGTTTCGGTAATAGCATCTGGGCACCGCCCCGCGCCCCCCACCCTCCGCAGAGGTCCATTTTTCAGTAACAGTACCTTCTGGACAGACTTTATATACATAAAATATTTACAGAGAGAAAACCAATAGTACATATAATGGGATATATACACATACCCATTAGAGTATTCTCAGAACTTGCGATTTTTATATGAAGAGAATGTACCTTTTCCATAGTGACAAAAAGTTGTTTTCTTATTCTTTTTCAGGGAAATGATCAAGAACATCAGGGTACCCGTGAGAGAAATGGCCCTTGAGAGTGACCTGTTACGAGTGCCTTCTGGCCTCCTCAGAATCACTTAACCTCGGCCACCCCTCTGTAATTCAAAGAAAACCAAAACCGCAGTTTAGAGCCTCGAAAAAGTTCATCAAGTGGGGAAATGAAGAGCTTCTCAGAGTTCTGACGCAAATGGAAAAGACTTTTTTCCACCCCCAGTTACCCCTCTGGGCCCTTTCACCACCTGGAAAAAAGTAGTGACATGACTGAGCTGAATAAGTACCTCTCCCTCCTTCTTGAGTTCCATTTTTTAAAGAATCTCTTTTCTAAAAATACAAGGAATCCTATCAATCTTTTTTCTGCTTCTGAAATATTTTCTACAGAATCTCTCTAGTACTTGCAAGGCGGTGATTATGAATGACTAAATAGTCTTGCCTATATTTCTGGAATACTTGGAAATGCCTCTGTTATTTTTGGAATTATGTGCTTGTTCAGGTTATTCCGGCAATGGGCAGCTACTGAAAAAATTCTTTCATGATAAAAAGCCTGTAGCTCCACCTACTGCTTCCTCAAAGATGACAAGCAGGGTTTCAGCACTAAAAAATAAAAACGACCCAGTGAAACGGCTTTATTTTCAATATAAAGCTCATATATTTAACTGCTTTCAGTAAAAGTTAACTAACATGTTTCTGTCACAGGCAAAACAAATATATATAGCCCATACATTATGTATTACAAGTACAGAAGTGGGAAATAAAAGCAGGCAAGGAATGAATTGTTTGAGTATTTTGAAACTTCTATCAACTACGTTGCCAACGTCTGCGAAGAAGCCAGAGGGATCAGAGACATCCTTAGCGAATACACAACTCTGGGGAAAGAACTGACTTTAAAACATGTAAAATAACCCCAAGCACGAGGCCTAGTGGTATCATTGCATCTTGTTTTGCCTGGATTTGAAGAAAATGGTGACATGGGAGCTGAAAGCAAAAGCGAAGTGAGAGAATCCAAGTGTTTAAGTGAATGTTTCTTTTAAAATAGGCCAACTCTCCATTTCCTTGTCCTTCCTCGGGGCTCACTCACACAGGATCTGGTCCAAGAAACAATTTCCGATGGAATTAATTCTTTTGTTTTGACTTTTTCCACTGCTACCAAACCGTCCAAATCAACACCCCTACATTACAGCAAACTTTCTTGTCTGACTTCTGGAACCTCAACCGTAATAGATTATGCTATTCTTCTCTCAAGATGGGGTTAAGAAATGCCAACAAGGAAACTTTATTTTCCCTTCTCTACCTTTTCATTCTTCCTGTGAGTCTCAGACGCTTTTCAGGTAAAATCCAGTTTCCACCACAGCTAAAAAGAAATACGTATTTCCTATTTTCTATTTTAAACAGTGAGGCATAACTGAACTAAAACATAAAACTGAGAACACTAAGAACTACTTTGGCAGTTGTGTCCAGGCATGCAACTTCTTTGTTGCTAAGTCTAGAGGGTTTTTTCCCTGCTTTAGTTAATCAGACTTAGCTGTTTTAAAGTATATACAGCTTTGGTTTCATAGTAATGCAAGATCTTATAATTATACCACCAATAACATTTCTATTTTGCACCTTTACATCTGTTAGGGGGAGGAATTGGACAACTTTTAATTTGACATAATTTTTTAATCCTCACCCGAGGATATATTTATTGGTTTTAGAGAGAGGAAGGGCAGGGGAGAGAGAGCTGTGACGGAGAAACATTCAATTGCTTCCTGGAAGTGTCCAGATCAGGAATGAACCTGCAACCTAGGAATGTGCCCTGACTGGGGACTGAACACACAACACTTTGGTGTATGGGACAACATTCCAACCAACTGAGCCACCCAGCCAGGGTTAATATGATATAATTTTAACATTCCAGAGAAGTTGCTGAAATAATACCAATACTTCCCATGCACCCTTAACCTAGGTTCAGAATGGAGCAAACTATAAAACTTTGGCCCCATTACTTTTATCACTCTATCTACATATAATCTTTTTCAACCTAATTGAGTATAAGCTGCTGACATCATAATCTTTTATTTCTAAGTACATTAGTGTCTATTTCCTAAAAGAAGGACTTTCTGTTGCATAGCTACAGTATAATTGTCAAAATCTAGGAGATTTAACATTGGTGTAAATCTATCTAATCCACAGTCCACATTCAAAATTCACCAGCTGTCCCCATAATGTCTTTATAGCTATCTTTTTTACCCCAGTCCAGGATCCAATCCAGATTCAGGCCTTTCACTTAATCGTCATGTATCTTTGGTCTTCTTTATTTTGGAGTAGTTCTTCAGCTTTTCTTTATCTTTCATGACCATGATAATTTCAGAGTCCAGGCTAGCCCTTTCGCAGAACATCTCCCATTTAGGATTACGCCTCTTTTGCTTTCTCACATCACAGAATAGATGTTGTGTTCTCCATGTATCACATCGAGAGACATGATGCTGGCAATGCTTATTTTGATCGCTTGGTATGAAATGGTTCTCAATAGCTTTTTCCTTCCATAAGCAATAAATAATTTGTGGGGAGATACTTTGAGACTATGAATATATCTTATTTCCCATCATTTTTCAACCACTAATTTTACCATTAATTGATTCTTTTTTCAGTTAATTACTACAAATCATGGTTGCAAAATAGTGTTTTCTAACTCTACCATCCTTCCTAGATGTACTAGTTGGCACACTATCTTTAGCCTACTTTATTTTAATGTCTTTAATGTCACAAAGACCTGAGCTTCTTGATTTGCAAGAGCATTCTGAAAAGTTTGAGGGTATACCCTGGCTGGTGTGGCTCAGTGGATTGAGCACCAGTCTGTGAACCAAGGGGTCACGGGTTCAATTCCCAGTCAGGGCATATGCATGGGTTGCAGGCCAGGTCCCCAGTGGGGGGCACACAGGAGGCACCCACACATTGGTGGTTCTCTCACTCTCTTCCTCCTTTCCCCTCTCTGAAAATAAATAAACAAAATCTTTAAAATAAAAAAAGTTTGTGGATATGAAATCCTAAGGAAAATATTAAATACCTTCCACCAAAATCCTTCAAACCATTAAAGAAATTTTTCCAAAAACTAGAAACTATCAAAACAAACAAACAAACAAAATATATATAAACTGCACCCAAAAATAACATTGAATTATTTTATTGGGGAAATGAGATCCATCAAATTAAAAATAGAGTACAATATGGGTCTTCATTTTTAATTCTTGATAAAAAAGACAATAAACTTCAAGTCCTTGAGAGATGGTCTCACAGAGGCCAGGAGGAGCTATCTCCTCCCTCTGAGAATAGAGGGGAAGGGGAGGTTCCTTCCTGTGACTTTGCTACTTGAGGCCACTATTCAATTCATATACAACAGCCTTCCCTTTGTCTGTGGGGCATATGTTCCAAGACCCCCAATGAATGCCTAAAACTACAGGTAATATTGGCCCCTATATACAAGGGGAAACCCCCCCAAAAAAACAGAACTATCTTCTGGAAGGTGGACCCCTTGTAGTACAGGCTTCTCCTGCTAGATGAGTGCCCTAGGAACCCATCTGTATTAGTGTACCAGCTGGTGTTGTTATAAGAAGCTACGTTCGGCTTCAGTGAATTTTTTTTTGAAAACTCAACCCATTTGCCCATTTTGTAACGGGTGATTTATGACACTCATGCCCACACCACACTGAGTGTTCAGCAGTTTTGGACCAAAAATACCATGAGGAAACGTTTTGCCGATGTAGCAGAGGCAAAACAAAAAAATGGCAGAAGCACGAGAAGTCATCAAAATTGACAAGTTCAAAAACTGTTTTGAGCAGTGGAAAAAAATGTCTCGATGGGTGTATTGCATCAAATGGAGAGTACTTTGAAGGTGACTAAAGTTTAAACATGTAAAAATAAATACATAGTTTTTAATAAATAAATTCTGATTTTGGGGGGTCTCCCCTTCAAATACTATATTTTTTCTTATACATATCTATGTAACATTTAATTTAGAAATTAGGCACAGTAAGAGATTAACAACAATAATAATAAACTAGAATAATTATAACAATATATTGTAATAAAAGTTATGTGAATGTGGCCTCCCTCTTTCCCTCTCTCTCTCTACCTGAAAATATCTTATTATACTGTACTCACCCTTCTTCTTGTGGTGATGTGAAATGATACAATGCCCTATCTATTCCTGAATCTGTATAGCCATCCCTTACTTGCAGTCAATTGCTTGGAGTCACTCCTTTCAGGGGATCACTCACCAAAGTCTTCTCACAAGCTCAGTGGGAAGCTCAGTCTGACTACATGTTGCCATCAGTCAGAACATGTTTTCTGTTCCTGTCCTCCACCCACAAATTTAATGCTTTTTCCATCTTAACTAAGCACTTACCATGCACTGCGGCCGGAACTTGTGCAGTGTGAGGTGCGAAATCAAAACTACCATAAATTTCTTTTTCTTTCTTCGCAATTTCACAAATAGAAAGTTCATTCTTATTGTAGACCTTAGCAACCTCAGCATACAATTTTTTTTCTTTCCTTGTTAAGTTAGAACTTGTACCTTTTCACTTAAAGGAAGCACTTTACGGCTTCTCTCCGGCGTATCCGAATTGCCAACGGTATGACGCTTGCACTTTGGGGCCATTATTAAGGGAAATAAGGATTACTGGAACACGAGCACTGCGATACCACATAGTTGCTCTGATAATCGGAAGTGACTAACAGGCGGGGAACGTACCGACATGGAGACGCTGGACAAAGGGATGACTTACGACTCAGGCAGACAGAGCGGGACTCGGGAAATTCATCATGCTACTCAGAACAGCTCGCAATTTAAAACTTATGAATTATTACTGGAATTTTCCATTTAATATTTTCAGACCGCCATTGACCATAGATGACTGAAACCATGGAAAGCAAATCACACATATAAGGGGGGACTGCTGTAATCCTGCCACTTGAAAGAACCTGAAAAGATCATTTAACTCACCTCCTTGCCCCTTCCTTCTAGTAGGCCCTCACCTAACAGTCCTCTCAGATGAAGAGTTAAGCTAGCTTTAAGATTTTCAGGAACTCCCAACCTCAATCAAAGAACTGTTCTTCTTGTCAAAAGAGATTGAATAGCCCTGGCTGGTGTAGCTCAGTGGATTGAGTGCCTGTCTGTGAGCCAAAGGGTCACTGGTTTGATTCCCAGTCAGGGCACATGCCTAGGTTGCAGACCAGGTTCCCAGTAGGGGGCATGCAAGAGGCAACCACACATTGATGTAAAAAAAAGAAAGAAAGAAAGAAAAGGAAAAAAATTGTATAGCTAATCCAAACCCTTCAAGCCCTCTTCCTTTCAGTAGCATCCTCAGTGTAGCTATCCAGCAACTAGCCTTAATAGCTTGTGTAAGAAAGTGCAAATTCTTGAATCCTCTGAGAGTTTCGCTTATTCAGCAAATATTCACTCCCCTTCTTCTTCCTCTGTGGGTGAATCTTACTTCCTTATTTCATTGACTTTGGGTTTGGCCGTATAACACGCCTTGGCCAATGGGATGTTAACAGGCATGATACAAATAGAGGCCTTTGGTATGCTTCCAGTTTGGCTCAGCCTCCTACACTCCTGGCATAGCTATCAGAAAAGCATGCCCTTGTAGGTATTGCTTCTTTAGCCTCAGCCTCAAGAGAGAAACCAAATCCCAGCCTAGATCTAGGACCAGCCAACTCTCAGATTATAGTAGAGTCACCCACCTGGGCCCACTTCAGACCAACTAAGCCACGGCTCCCCTGCAGACTTGTGAGCATGAGAATGGCTGTTGTTTGGGGGTGGCCTGGTTCCTCACACAGTGTTACTATGGCATAGCTGACTAATACAAATACCATAATAAAGTCATTCTCAGCTACTACTTCTAGATTGAATAACCCCAGTTTTATATTACCCTATCATAAGGCTCTAATTTTAAATTATTCTATCACCTTGTTCTCTCTTTTCTTAGCTATAAGAAACTCCAGCTCCACTTTGTGACTTAAGGAATACCTTTTCTATGGAAGATCCCAGTCATCCTGACTTTGAGGCATTTGTCTGGACTTATAGCCTGGCAAGATAACCGTCACCCCGCAAAAATCACATAATATAAAAATATAAACAAATGGCAGAGTAGACAAAGTGATATTCCCTGCAAAATAGACCCCCCAAAATGTACAATCTCATAAATTTTAAGCAGTCTTTTCAACCATGGTTACAACAAACCTGGAAGGAAACAAGTATTCTACTCAGGGCCAGCTCCAAGAGCATGAAACATTTGCAGTCACACAGGAACCCCATTTTTAGAAGGGCCCTGTACCTGGTTTAATGATCTATGGTTGCCACCTTAAAATTAGTAATTACTTTAAGAAAGGGTTTCTAGATTTTATTTTGTACTAGGCCCCGCAAGGTATGCAGCCAATTCAGATTTCACTTACAAGAAAATCCCCAGCCTGAAGCCTCTCCTTCATTTCCTCTACTAAGGCCTTTTTTCACTTCCTCTTCCTCTGATATTTACAAGAATTCCTAATTAATTCGCTTGCCTTTTTCTTCTTGCCTCCATTTTTTCCTCCAAAATACCCAAATCACATCATACCACACCCTTAAAGTCTTTCACTGAATCCTCACTGCATGCAGGAGAAAGTTCAAATTCCTTAGCAAAGCTTGAAAGTCCCCCGCAGGATGGTGTGACCTCAATTCCAGGCCTTCCCTTCTCTCCCCTTACCGCCTTCACTCATCCTCTGCCACTGCCCCAGATACATTGCCTTGGACTTTTTGTTCTTTCCTAATTTTGTTTATTTCTCTACCTGGAATGTCCTTCCCCTCAATTCTCATACTCTGAGAGTATTAGACTAAATGTGAACTCTCTGGTCTTCCTTGTCCTTTCTCCTATGCTGCATACATTCTGAAGTCCTCATGTGGGTACCAGTTGAACATACTTCTATTAAAGCACTTAGCATAAGCACCATAATGGTTTATTTACTCCTTTCCAAACAGTGAACTCCCAGTCAGGAATCATATCCTGTTCTTTCTACCCTTAGCTCAATGACTAGCACATAGAGGGCATCAATAGGGCATTCAAGAGATCATTGAATTTGAATTGTCACTTAAGTAATAAGAAAACTTACCCCAAATGTTTTAGTTATTCATTCAAAGTCACCCAGTAAGTTAATGGCAGAGCAAGAACTCAATCTCAGCCTATTTGATTCTTGGTTCAATGTACCATATTTTCTTTTCCTGGGGTATTTTCCAATAAGATATCAGCCATTTCCCTCACCAATCCATGAATTAAGCCACCCCTTTTGTGCTTATCCAAGATGTGGAGAGAGAGCAGCAATGCTGTGCCCCTCCTAAAAATTCTTCCAAGATATAGATTGTCAAGGATCTGGTGAGCTCATAGATATTGCTATTTCAATTCTTCATTTCTTCCAAGAGAAAGAAGAAACCAGAGAAGTAAAGAGGCTCGCCCTGGGTTGCACAATTAGTTATCAGATGTGCCAAGTCTCAGGCCAGTGCTATTCCACTGACCACATTGCCTTGTCATTAAAGGCAAGAATCCAGATTAACATGCTTGATCACTGCAAATAAGTGCATTGGTTTCCTAATAGCTGCCATTGGACTGATTCCTTCTCCTTTGGACTGAACAGAGGACCATCTGAGACTCACACAGTGCCATGAAGTCTTTTCAGCTCTCATCACCACCAAAGTGGTAGGTTCCATCCAAGCACACTGGGTTCCACCTGGCTCAAACACAGGGGAGAGAAGCCTCCACAGCCCCTCCCTTCTCTACACACCCTTCCCCATTCATAAAAGCATGTCTGAACTTATCTAATTTCTTCATTTTTAAAAAAAACAGCTCTAAGGGAAAGTTTCATGTTAATAAAAGCTGAGAGATTCCATAACTATCTCCAAATATTCAATGGATATTATTCAGACAATAATTTTTGTCTCTTTTCCAGCAGCTCTGGAGAGAGAATGAGAAAATTATTCCAACTCCAGCCTCAGGGATCCAACATAGACACCATGGAGAGAAGAGATATGGTACACAGAATGAGAGACTGGAAAGAGGTTTTTGATAATACAAATTTGTTAGAAAAGAGCAAATTAAAATTTCATAAGTCAATAAAAGGTTAAGCAAACAGAAGAATATTCTAAGTAGCCTCATCAGCAACTTCAGAAATACCTTAAAAGAAAATAATGTTTGTTGGTCTCTAGAATTTGTCCCTACAGGAAATTAGGGATTAAAGTGGCTGATTTAGGGCGTGTCATCTATGAAGAAGAATTAACTGCACCAGTGCTCTTGCGTCAGTAAAGACTGCTTCTTCTCTGTCCCTCACGTGGGCATGTTCAATAAGATATAGGAGAAAGACAACTGAGCCATGGGCAAGAAGGCCTGGTTGAAACATATCCCTCTGCACTTTCTGTGTTCTTATCTGAAATATGGGGATTGGGAATGATCAGGGCTCTAATTTTGGACAGACCAGTTCAAATCCCAACTCAACTACTTGCTGAAAATGCCACTTATGTCTCTGAGTTTCACCTTTTCTCTCTCTCAAATATACAAAATGCAAGGTCTGTCCAGAAAGTATCCATCCATGTAATATTTAAAAATATAGACATTTATTGAAGACACAAGATACCTTGTACATGGGACAATGATGCCTCAGTCCCCTTCAAAGTAGGCACCTTGGGACCTCAGACAGTTCTCCCAGTGTCTCTTCCACTATTCAAAACACTCTGCAAAATCCTTTGTTGGAATCACCATCAGCTGCCCTGTCATATTTTCCTGAATCTTATCGATGGTCTGAAATCTCTTCCCTTTCAAAGATGACTTTAGTTTTTGGAAAAACCAGAAATTGCAGGGCACCAAATCTGGGCTGAGGGATGCTGAGCCACTTGGGTAGTTTGATGTTTTGCCAAAAACTTCACGAGATGTGCTGCATGAGCATGCACATTGTCGTGATGAAGCTGCCAATCAACAGTGGCTCATAGCTGTGGCTTTTTTTGTCATATTGCATCTCTCAACTGATGAAGAACATTGAGGTAGGACTCTTTATTAATTGTATGGCCTGGAGGGGCATATTCGTGATGGACAACACTTTCCCAATCAAAAAACACAGTTCACATGGTCTTGATCTTGCTGCAACTTTGCTGCACCTTCTTCGTCTATGTAGAACGAGGCAACTTCCATTGGGACAACTGGGCCTTTGTTTCTGGAACAAAGCCACACACCCACCATTCATCTCCAACTATGGAACATCTCTACCATTCATTCCTTCTTGAGGAAACTTGGTTTGTTGGTAGTGGTTTGAATCAAGTCGTTAGCAACTGCAGCATGATGTTCCTTCTGCTCTGGTAGAAGCCATGGAATAAATTTTACCACCACAGGTTTCATGCCAAGATCCTGCATCAAAATCTTGGACACAGTAGTTTTTGGAATCCTCAGATCAGCTTCTAGTTCTCACACTGCCAGTCAGCCATCTTTGTTGATTTCAGCCCGTCCACATACAACATTCTCAGGTGTTCTGCTTGTTGCAGGCCTTCCAGAATGTGGATCACTTCAGCAGATTCTCAACAATCTTTGAAGTATTTGTGCCACACTTTTATTTGCACTGCACTCATTGCATCATCCCCAAAAGCCTTCTGAATCATCCAAATAGTTTTCGTGGAGGAATGTTCAAGCTTAATACAAAATTTGAGGCAGATTCATTGCTCAGTCATTTTGAATGTGACAGCCACACAGTACACATACCCATTCAACAGCATCTACTGCCCCCACTGACTAGTACAGTGAGGTCATCATTTTTCATGCACGTGGGCTCCAGTCCACTCTCCTTGGGAGCCAGGTTACCTCCACGTTGCCTGAACCATTTTCATTATATTATCATATATCATTTATCTCACAGGATTTTGTGAAAATTTAAGTAACTTAAAGGTTCAATGTCTCCACTGTACTCAATTTAAATATATTCATATATTTCTCTCCATTTTTTTTCCCACATAGAGTTTTAGGGAAGTGTAAACAACACGATACACATGTCTGACACATAATCACCACATAATGTTAATTTTCTCCCCCCCTCCCATCCAACCATCATTATAATGAAGGTTTTGTAATAGTGAATGCCTAAAATCCCTTCTAATTCTATAATTCTCTTAATAAATCCCCTGCCTCACCACTTTGCTTTATTTGTATGTCTTTGGATCCAGTACAATAGCAAGTTAGTACAGTTGTATGCTAATTAGTGTTTGTAGCACTGACTTGGGTTTCCCCAATATAAACCAGGTTTGGGGTAAGGCACAACCTCTCTATGTCTCTAGAACTCTGTGTTAAAGGAAGGGACTCTGCTTCTCCACTTAGGGGGAGGTTACAAGAGGTAAGCTACAGTCTTGCAGAGGACAGCATTGAAATACCACACTTTCACAGGAGAGAAGCCCACAACACATTCCCCCTCACATTTCACATGTGGAGCATCTTCGTGTAATTAGATGACTGATTCTAGAATTCAGCAGCCATCTCTAGCAGTTACTTTCCTTTCATAAGTACCATATCAATGTGCTATTTTTAGACAGTGCCCACAGTTCAAAGGGAGCCATCAAGGATCTCCCTTTGAACCCATATTTGATTGCTGGCCAAAATTTCCATATCCTTTTCTAGGCCACTTCAAAAACATCTGTTTTGATTAAAGGGTGATCAGGAAAGTGCTCTCACATTATAGAGGAAATGGACTTCATTTAATATGAATTGCTGGCACTATAAGCGCTTGTTTCGAGGCTGAAGAAGCGATCATCAACATCTGTTCCAAACCCAGTAGGACAGGCTGGGCCATGCTGACCACAAACCACATGACTCAGTTCTGGGAAGAATTGTCCTAAAATGTGAGACTAGTGAAGTTGCAGGGGATGGTCTCTATCACCCACGTTTGGCATAGATCATCCCAACTGGTTATGAGAAAAGAAAAGAAAGCAGAATCATGGAGAAGTCACACTCCATCCCATGCTGGGGTTCTCCTAGCCCCAGTGAACCTGCATTAAGAGGATTCTCAGATATACTTCTTCCATTGTCACGTCTCCCTCAGCCTCTTCTCCAAGTATTAAATACTGAACTTGAGTCACTTTAAAAAAAATTAAAGAATTTATCTTCCCTCATGTTCTATTTCCAACCTTATTACTACTATACATCAACCTATAATTGTAATTGATTGTCTGATATCTACACATGCATGTTAACACTATAGAAGATATTTATTGTGCACCCACAGTACTCATAGCAGTAAGAGTTCTATGCGTGGTCTTCTTGTTAAGCAGCCAGCAGGCCTAGCAAGGGACTATGACAAAAGGAAGCAAAAGCAAGTGCTCTCAGAGTGGCATAACTCAGAAAAGAAAGAGATGCTTTTCAGCTGGGCCAATCGGTAATGGAATGGCCCATACAGAGGTCTTGGAAGGACTGAGTAGGTCGTGATTGTCAGAAGTGCTCTGCAGGTGACAGGAATGGCATAAGAAAAGAAGCATCCTAGAAAGCAAAGGCAGGATGTGAACTTGACCATCAAAAAAATTCTAGCAAAACCCTTTCTTTATGAGGTAGATTATAGATAAACACATAAAACCAGTTGGAAAAGCAAGGTTGACAGGCTTCACATACTCGTAAGTGTTGAATGGCATTGTGCATGGGGAGTGGAGGCGAGGGTACCTGGCAGCGGTAGGCAAGGGCTGAGCACGAAAGATTGGAGAGGCTTGGTGCGGGCAGCGGAGAAGGCATTTCAGGAAAGTAAAACAATTGATATAAAGTCACCTTTCTAGGGCCTTCCTTCCCTTTTACTAAACCCATTCACTCATTCATACATTGATATTTATTGAGCTCCTCCTACTATGTGCCAGGTATTGGAGATACAGAGGTTCTTTTATAGTATTGTGAGCCCCCTGCACGGCTTTCACAATATTGTGGAGGGGATGAAATTAAACAAGTGCAGAAATAATTACAATTGAATTGCTATTGTGATAAATACAGTGAAGAAAAAGTACAAAGCATTTTGAGCATCTATAGTTGGAATGCAGGTGCCTGTTTTGAGGCTGCTTTTCACATTTCAAACAAATGCCAGCATATCCCAGCTTCTCCACAGTAAGCCCGTGACCCATGCCATCTTCTCACAGTGCTCTGCGGCTCTGTAGCCCGTCACTGTGGCTTCCCTAGCTCCCTTTCCTTGTGATCACCCGCAATGGCATTACCAATTTATTTTCAGCACCTGCTGCACCAGTCCTGCGACTGCCTGCAGGCGCTGCGGGGGGCCCACCTAGATCCCCTTTACTAGCCAGGTGCCCTCGTCTCCCAGCGGCTTTCGGCAGCGGCGGCAGCAGTGGCAGCGGTGGCTGCTGATAGATCTCAGCTGCTCCTGTCTCAGGAAAAGTGCCCTCGTTTGAGGGGATCTGCTTCACCAGGAAATGCCTAGAGGTTGCCACACACGCGCATTAATGCAAGCAAGTGTGCACGCAGGGCAGTCCCACCAGTGACTGACAGACGGTGGGGGAAGGGGGCTGGGTGGGTACTGAAGCCCAACCCTCTTCCCTCCAGGTGAAGCAGCTCTGCGGTGCCATGAACACTGCTGAGCCCTCCGTGGGAGCACACTGAGGCTAGGCTCCAGCCCAGCCCGCACCTTCGCCCAGCTAGTTTCTTCCTGCGCCCCATCCTGAGGCTCTCCCTCCGTAAATCCCTTGCTCAAGAATCCCCATTCCAGTTCTCTTTATAGGAAACCCTCCTAAAACTCTGCCCTTTTCTGAGTACTATGGTGCCTTCCAATAGCAAATCTCAACCCTTCTGATTCTCCTCCAATGCCTTGCGTAAGGTGCCCCTAAGCAGTGAAATCCAGAGACCAGCAGCCACACAAGGGAGAGAAAGTTTCTTAGCTAATCAGCCCTTGAAATATTGTAAATCCTAGCTAATAGTACAGCATGATACATTATATATCAAAGGCTTCTCATTTGATAAAGTATTCTTAAATGTTCTTTCTCATTACCTTTGTAACAAGTCGCCATTGTAAAAGGTTTCAATATGCAATAGTACTTTATTGAGGTATGATTTATATGCAGTAGCATGCACAAGCCTCAACACTACTGAATTTAACCATTTAATTTATATAAACATCATCCAGATCAAGACACAGAAATTATTTTACATTCAAGGAACTTCCCCAAAGCCCTTTACCATCCCAACCAGAGGCAACATATATTCTGATTTCTGTTAGTATAACAAGTTTTCATATAATGGAATCATACAGTACAGACTTTTTTCTGTCTGGCTATTTTTGTTCAACAAAATGTGTTGTTTTTTTTTAATCTCCATCTGTCTAATTGTTTGTGTCAGTTTGTCCCTTTTTATTGCTGAGAAGATATGCCACAATGGATACACCACAGTTTGTTTATCCATTTTCCTGCTGATGGGTATTTGGGTTGTTTCCAGGGTTTGGAAATTATAAATAAGCCTGCCAAGAAACTTCTTGTATACCCCATAATAGAAGGGTTTATAATTAGATTAGCTGTAGAAAGTCTATTTAGTGAATCCTCCTTTCCCATTGTGCAGTTAGAAAGCAATAAACCCTGGGGGGAAATGTCAGAAGTAATAAAATCTACAGACCCAGATTATCAGAGGGAAATTAATCCTGAGTTCAATAGGCAGCCTGAAGACATCCAGGGTTCAGAAAGCAGGGTCTGGAAGGCAGGCACAGAGTGGGTGTTCCATTCCAACGCTCTCTCATGTCCAGGGCCCTCAGTCCACTGAATATTGCTTTCATGTACTTGCTCTCAGCATGGGATGGAGATATCTGTGTTACCTTACCCATATTGAATAGAATACCAAAGCTTGGGCAGTTCCCACTTAAGGGATTTATTTTCCAGTGGGGGAAATTCTCAAAATCCCTTGTGAATTTTTATATAGCCTGTAATAAATTCACTTCTTACCTTACTAATTCCTTTAAAGCAGAATTCCACATATTGGGTGTCACACATTTGTCTTGAATTTTAAGTGTGCAAGTGTTACAAAAACTGAATCATTTTAACCTTCCTAGTCACCCTATAGGCTAGGTCCCATTATTATTCCCCTTTTACAGTTGAAGAAATAGGCACAAAAAAGTTACCTACCTCGCCCAAATTATGTCGCCACAAGGATATTGCTGCAGTGTCCATTGGCTTGTTTTGTGTCATTATTAGCACTAACTTATGAAAAAAGGGTGCTCCATAATACAGCAACTGTATTCATCTAGGAACCATGGCCACAAGAATTCAGTGCACAGCTAAGACAAGGGAAGAAAGCAAAAATATAGAACATGGTCTTTCCAGAATCCTGGAAAGCTGGAAGTAGGCATCCTGTTCCAAGACGCTGGAAACCCCAAAATGGGGACAAGGCCTTGTTGTTCCTGCGGCTGACTCAAGAATCAGGAAGGTCCGTAATGCTATAAACAGATCCTCTTTGGGGTATAGTTTGTTTGCAGCAAGCTTCCCCGGGGCAACAATACCGGCCCCACGTGTTAAAGGACTTGGATGCTGGGAGCAAAGCACTTGGCCTATGGCAGTGAGAGGCAGCTGTAGCTTGGGGTAACAAGCTCAACCACACAGCACGAAGTCGTGAACTAAGTGGTTACTTAGCTCCTGATAAAATTCCGTATCCTTAGAAACAATCTATCTTACAATAGTTAATTGTGTGTGGTCTCTTCCCCCAAATTGACAGCCCACCAGAAATGCCATAATGAGGGCTAATAGAAGAACAACCACCTTAACCCTTAGTTAGAGCCTATTTACTCTTAGTTGACATATCTAAGTCTAACAAACATAAAAGGGAAAGAAGATACAGGCCAGATGCAAGCCCACATACAGGAGGAGAAAGGATCCCTGACATCCTGATAAGCAAAAAGCAAGAACTCAAAGATTATAGAAATTCAGCTTAAGGATACCTACTTTCCTGAAGACTTCATGATATGTATTAATCATATCTCTTTATTTTGTCTACTTCTGGTGATTTGACATGTAGGTCTTTGCTATCCTATAGAGACTGTCCCTCCAAGGGCTCACCAATTCCTAGAGATAGCAAACAACTCAACCTGGGAACATGCCTTTCATACGTAAACCACCCAACCCAGAGTACATACCTCAATCACCTCCTTTACCGGGCTCTCACACTCTGGGCCACTATCCACCTCCCTAGTCACCTCAGGCACATGTACCAGGCAGCCAGGGATGGCCCCTGTGCCTGAAGCCCACTGAAATTCTCCAAATTAATCAATTTTAAGCCTCCTCACCTGCCTCACTCATTCCTTCCCACAGAAACTACAATAAAGGTCCTTGCCCAAGTTTTCTGCCTCTTCTGCCTCCTGACCATTGGTGCTTCCCCATGTGGCCCCGCATGGCATGCCGTGCCTCTTGTTCCAAAGGATCTGTGAGTATAAGAACTTCATGACAGTCCTGTCTATTTCTGCATGTCTTACCACACCTGATTAAAACAAATCCTGGGTACTTTTAAAACATCATATTACGTCATAATGAATAATACGAAATTCAAGTGACAATATCAAGTCATCAAGAAAAGGATTAAGTCTTGTTTGGTAGAATCTAAATGACAAAACTGAAAAGTCTATAATCCACTCTATATAATGTAATAACACTTCATTCAGATTTTTTTGATTTGTTACTTTTGTTATAAAAATTATACATGCTCATGGAAAAAATAAAAGATAAATAGATGATAGATAGCTCTCTCTCAACAGCACAGAAAGATATAAAGTATATTAAATAAAAACTATTAGTCCTCCACCTCCTTCTTACCCACCATCATATTTCTACCTTTTTTATTTTTACCAAATCATAGTACCATATGTATGGTACTATACATATTATTCTATAACTTGCTTTAGTTAACTTAACAATAATTCTTGTTAATCTTTCTTCTTTTCTGTAATCTCAAACCCTACAGATCTAAAATTTAGAAAGTGATCTAAAAGTTTTATAAGTAATGAAGCTTATATGCAGACAGCAAGTCTGTATTGTATAACAAAGATCACAGGAATCTTCTTTCTTCTTTTTGATGCAAATTTCAAAATCTGTTTCTAAATTTTTATGGCTGTACATTAACCACGGTTTATCCCTACACTGTCCAATACAGTGGCCACTAGTCTCATGTAGCTACTTTAAATTAAATTAAAATTTCACTTCCTCAGTTGTGGTAGCCATATTTCAAGTGCTGATGGCCAATTTGGTGGTTAGTGGCTACTAAATTGGACAGGGTAGATACAGAATACCCACTCATGACAGAAAGTTCTACTGTTTGGCTTATGATGAAGTAAATCTATATCTATAGATACAGAGATAGATAGATGTGTAGATATAGATATCTTGATATATAAGAAAGATTTTTTCTTTTTTTAAAAGAAAGTTCTCTTGGACATCAGTAGTATAACCTTTATGCATTTACTACAGAGGGAATCTGGTGCCAGATATTGATAATAGAAGAGTTAAGAAGAGCTAAGAAGCCAAATGGCGCCAGAGAAGCATCCCGGTCCTGAGGACAGCAGGAAGCCACTTCTACACCTAGTGCTGCAGGGTAGAGATGGTGTTTCCAGTGCCCTAGAGCCAGGTGATCTGGCAGAAGCTGAAGCCACAGGGCATACATAATGACAGCTGTAGATGCTCCTCAAAGCACAGAAGAGAGAGAAATAGATCTGGCTTCTCCCCTCCCACAGCCTTCCCGTTTTCTAACAGTACCTCCCATTGACACAACTCAGCAGAAAGCTGACAGTCGCAGGGGGCTCGGGAAGGCAGCCTGCAGGGAACACAGGGATGTATGCAGCAGGCAGGGCACTCAGAGGCAAGGTAGAGCCCAGTCCATTGGGAGAACTACAAGCATCATGAAGGAAAGGAAGACCTGACTGATGGAGCCAAGGTGATACACAGGGAACCAACCATGGAGTCTCTTAGAATTTGGACTTTACCCAGAAGGCTCTGAACAGCTATTTGAGGGTCTTAGAAAAAGTGTCATGATCAGATTTGTGCTTTAGAGAGACCATTAGGCTAGGCCAACAATCCTCAAAGTGTGGCCCCTGGACCAACAGCAACTAGATCACCTCGAAACTTGTTCTCAGGCCCCAACCCAGACCTAGTGAGTCAGAAGCCCCGGGGGTGGAGCCCAGCAGTCTGTGCATGAATGAGTCCTCCAGGAGACTCTGATTCATACTAGAGTTTGAGAATCCTGGGCTAGCCTAGAGGTGAGAAGACCAGATAGGATCTAAGTGAGAGATGATGAAGGCTCTGGTAAAGACATGGGGCATGAAGAGGGTGCTTGGAGAACAATTAAAGAGCTAAGACTTGTGGGACTGTTGATGGGGTGTGCATGACAACAGGGAGGGAAGAATCCCATTAGGAAGAAGCAGAGGAGGCAGCTGCCCAAGTGATGAGTTTCATGGGACAACACAGACCCAAATAAGTTTAATCACTGAGCAGCTACTGATTGCTTAGGGCTCTGCTCTAGGTGCTGTGCACAAAACTGCAGAGAAGGTGCGGTCTCCACAATCCAGGGCCTGACAGCTGACACTGATCTCTCCAGCAGGTTGTTGATGCCTGAACTCCCACCACTAGATTTGAACTTCCATTAAAATGCAGCTGACTTCTACAGGGACAGCCATAGGGTCTGTATTGTTCAAGAGCACCAGAGTCCAAAAGAGGCCATACATCCCTGGAGCCTGGGAATTCCCTCAGGGCAGGGCTGGGCCTCCCTCCTTTCTTTAGCTCAAACAGTGAACACAGGGTTTTGAACAGCTCTGTTCACTCGAAGTGTAACATGACAAATATTTCAGATATATTATGGGTTTGTTTTCAGACCTCTACAATAAAGCAAGTCATAATCTTTTTGCTGGCAGAAGGTCTTAAACTACAGTTTGTAAAACATGCAGTATCTGTGAAGCACAATATAGCAAGGTTCACCTGTATACAATTTTACATTTTTCTAATAGCCTCATTAGAAGAAGTAAAAAGAGTGGATAAAATTAATTTCAATAATTATTTTATCTAAGCCATCATTTCAACCTGTAATCAATATTTAACAAATCATTAATGAGCTGTCTTGCATTCTTTTATCCCCCATACTGAGTTTTGAAATTTGGTGTGCAGTTTATACTCACAGCACATCTCAATTCCAACTTGCTCCGTTTCAGGTACTCAGTAGCCACATGTGGTTGATAGCTCCCGTAGTGGACAGTGCAGGTTTGGAAGATCATAATGGCTTATTTGGACTTTCCTGAATAAATAGATGCATTCTTTCCCATGGAACAGATAACCAAAGACTTCCTGCAGGTAGCAAGATCATTGTTATAGCTATTGTTCTGAGAGAGAGGAAACTGGGAACCAGTGAAAGTGAGAGAGAAAGTCAACAAACTAGGTGGATAGAGGGGACATGAACACAATTTACTTGGAAATCTAAGCGGGGAGAAAATGAAAATACCCCAGGGGGAGAGATGAGTGTGGGTAGAAAGGTAAGAGGCCAATAAAAATATGGACACCTGCATCCATTGTCCTTTGCAACATGTATAGTGTCCCCTAAGGGGCACTGCTCTATCCACCATGAGTATCCCCTTGATGCTACAAAATGCCTGGGTCTACACTGTTTACATTTATTAAGCCAGGAGTAAATGGTGGAATATATTTACGGGGTTGGGCAAAAGTAGGTTTACACTTGTTCCTATGGAAAATAATACAGCAATTGATTTTTATTTACTGATTTTAGAGAGAGAAGAAAGGAGAGGGAGAAAGAAAGAAACATTGATTTGTTGCTCAGCCTACTGAGGCATTCATTGGTTGATTCTTGTATGTGCCCTGACCAGGGATCAAACCTGCAATCTTGACATACCAGGACGACACTCTAACAAACTGAGTTACCTCGCCAGGGCAAAAATAATAAAATAATTAATAAATAATAATACAAGAATAAACTCTGTGTTTCAAGTACTCACAATTGTAAACTCATTTTTACCCCACCCTGTGTA
Organism: Pteronotus mesoamericanus; assembly: GCF_021234165.1. Lineage (NCBI taxonomy): Eukaryota > Metazoa > Chordata > Mammalia > Chiroptera > Mormoopidae > Pteronotus > Pteronotus mesoamericanus. The sequence goes on along the minus strand of NW_026555105.1, from coordinate 25,402,112 downwards.
GCACTTCAGCGGAGCTGCCAGCACATTTTTTCCACTTACTGTGTGGCCTTGGGAAAGTTGCTTAATTTCTCTCTTCCTCTATTTCCTCATCTGTAAAATGGAGTTTACAGCAATTCCTTCCTTAGAGAATTGTCATGAAGATTAAACAAGCTATGGAAACAAAGTGTGTAAATAGCACTGAGCTGCATAAAAGACATTTTAAAAATATAAACTATTATAATTATTTTTGTTAAAAGGGAAATATTTGGTTCTTCAATACTTCTCAAAATACAGCAAAATAACCAGAAATGTTGTTATCATTGATGGAATTTTTTTATCTTTGCTTTTAGTTTTTAAAAGATAGACTTTATTTCAGAGCAGAGTTGGAATGTAGAGGTCAGAGGCAAGGGCTCGGCCTCGAAATCAGCATTCACCACCTTCTAATCTCAGACGGCCTGGGCAGGGAGAAAAGAAAACATGAGAGGACAAGGCACACCAGGCTCCCCATGGAAAGAGTGAGGAAACCAAAACCAGAACGTGAAACCCCAGCCTCTGTAGGTGAGGGCCGCTCTGCTGGGAACCCAGGCTGGGAGACAGGTCCCTGGCTGTGCGTGGGAACTGGCCCCCTGTGCCCTGCTTGCGGGCAGTGGCTCCCAGCCTCCTCTCTGCCTGGTCTTGGGCCAGTATCTCCTGTCTCCGTTCCTCAGGGTAGACCCACACCTGTGGCTTTATTTGTATTGCAGGGTACGCCTATATCCCATCACACAGGCCTCAGGGCTCTACCCAATTAAAAAGAAGTTCCCAGCCCCTTTCAAGGCTGGGAACCTCCAGCTTCCCATCTTACCCGGGAGACATGCCCCAGCTACCAGCGTGAGTGTGGCTGTGTGTTCCAATGCAACTAAGTAGATGGCTGTGGTGCCACAGTTGACCTCAGTCCTGCTTGGTGACTCTGCCCCTTCTCAACTCTCGTAAACATCCATGGGGCCTCCAGAGAGACACCATGAAGTGCCATGTTTTCTTCATTCCACCATATCCCCCTGACACTAGGAAGTTCTAGGGGATGTTGCCAAAAGGATAGAGAACCAACTCCCCAGTCTAGACCATGTTAGAAATTATGGTGAAATCGGCCTGCCCCACCCCTTCCTTGGGACAGTAGATCTGGTTCCAAAATTGAGAAGTTTCCATTGGTAAAGGAACCAGAACCCATACCCAAGCCACAGAACCAGGTAAGCAGCATCCTCCCCATAGTCCTCCCTCAGAAGGAACAGAGCTGAGCATTTTGGCTGGTCTCTATAATGTCCCCTGATAGAGGTGCAACGAATCAACAGATATCTAGGTACCTTCCAAGCAAAGTGGGACAGAACTGAACATTTTTCTATTTTACTTTATAATTTTTCTATCACTGGAATTAAATGACTCTGGGTCTTAACAAATCAAACGTGGAGACAGCATCAAAATAAATCCAGAGAACTGAAGTTTCCTGCAAATATGCCTCCACTTCCTCCTACATGTTTCACAAGGGCTGAGGAGGACATTCGTTCAAAAGAAATTAAACATGGCAAAATCAATAGATCTAACAATAAAGCATCGGAGCAACACTTTAGATATTGAATATTTACTGTTCATTTTAATCATTCTTTCATCAAACTTCTGGGTCATGCAGCCATCATCGCCATGTGTCTCTCTTCATTAAGCAGATGTGTTAGCAGAAGAGAGACCCTCCTCCCAATCCTCAGCTCCGCCATATTTTCCAGGACAAACTGAATAGCCAACTTGTCCTTGTTGGGCTCAAGTATTGATTTCACGTTGGTGCTGAGCCAGGGGCTGGGAATGATGTGACTTCTGCTCTCAGGGAACTTTCAGCTGAGTGATAAAAATCACTACAGGGTGGGGCAAAAGTAGGTTTACAGTTGTCGGTCCTTGAAACAGAGTTTATTTTTGTATTATTATTTATAAATTATTGCATTATCTTCCACATGAACAACTGTAAACCTACTTTTGCCCCACCCTGTATACTCAACAAAGAGGGATAAAGGTACTCATGGAGACAGGTACAAGCAAAGGGGTGGGATTGAAGAAGCCACCATGGAGTGTGGTCACTGAAGGACAGTTCCAGAGAGAAGGCAAAGTTTATTTTGTTTTTCAAATTGCACTGAAGTTCACAGATGGACAAAAGTGGAGTGTAAACCCCACACTGCAGCCATGGAACATATGCAACAGTATGAAATTCAAGAAGGGCACAGAATGGGTGATAAAGGGCCAGGTGATGAATGGCCTGAGCCACTGAAAGGTCTGAAGCTGGGGAATAACAGTTTCAGGTTTGCCTTTCAAAAAGGTATCTCTGGCAGCATTGTGAAAGGCTGGTTATGGGGAATTAGATTCCAATGCCACTGTAATCAACTAAATGAGATACTAAGGATTTGAAGTAAACTCTAGAAGTAGAAAAGGAGACAGTTCAAGGGTTACTTAGGAAGTAGAGCCGAAACACTTAGTAACCCACTGAATGTTGAGTGAGAAGAGGGCTTCCTGATGAGCTTCTGTATCAGACGCCACCTTAGTTCGGGTTACCCCAGTGACAGATCCTGACACAAGAATTTGTTTGCAAGGAGTTTATTTGGGAAGTGATAGCAGGAATCACAAGGAGGAGGGATTGGGACAGGTGAGGAAAGGATTTACAAAAGGAGGTATTAATGAGTAGGACACTAGAAAGCACTAAGGATCAATCCCCCTGAGTATCCTCTCAGATACTATATAGAATGCAGCTCAGAGTTAACCCAGGGTGAGGAAGCCTGGGTTCATATCCACCAACTCTTATCCCTCAATAGTTGAGGGTCAACCCTAAGGGTGCCCATTTCCTAGTACTTGTCCTGGGGAATGAGCCCTGACCCAAGCCCAGATCAGCAAGCCCTAAGGCCAAAGAAAGTCCTCAGGCAGAGGGAGAGAAGTGCTGGAGGTTGGAAGCCATTGGTGTGACAGAAAGTATCCACCGAAGTTGCATGTGACCTCTAAGGTGGTTGGAGAAGTTAAGAACAAGGCAGAGAGCATAGCCTGGGAGGGGTCCAGGAGGTCATAGATTCGGATTGTCTAGCAAGACAATGGTAAATAAATTCTGATACATCATGTCAATTTTACTCCTTAACAGCTTTTTAAGTGAGCTGTAATAGACACTAATCAGGCCAAATTAAGAAGCCCTGTAGCTTAGGTGAGTTCCATCTAGTCATCTTGTATGTATTAGAGTATTGTTCCATGGCCACATGAGCTCTGAGAAAAGCATTGAGAATGATGGACTGATAAAAGCAGCATCGAGACTGCAACCATAATACTGTACATAACTACTTATGATTAGAAGAGTGGACGAGAAATTTGGTGCAGGATCTGAGAATGTCAGTAACTTAAGAAGCTTCCAAATTACGAACTGATTCTGGGTAAATGTGGATGTCTCATGCCTAAAGGGAAGAAAGCCAAGTATTGTTTGATACTCATGTCTTGAGGCTTGGAACTGTCGGATTTGCTCTCTAGATCAACCACACTCTGGTAATCTTCTGAGGACGTTTTGATTTTTTTTTCTTTGGCATTCCTTTGGATCTCCATCTCTCCCCATATTAAAGAAGGTGGCTGCCAAGAGACCTCAAGAGACCATCCCCAAAGAAATACATATGAATGTGAACAGGATTTGTATCCCTAGAGAAACTTCCACACTCCTTTAAACTTATCTTGGAAAAGATCAGACGTTTCCTACCCACAGATTTGAATCAGCCTGAGCCTAAAGTATTTAATTTCCATATTTAGAGCAGTAGTTGCCATTGGTATATAATACAAACCATCCCATGCAGCTGTGATTCAGGCATATACTGATTACTGCTAAACTACCCAGAATTCGAGCTCAATTTCACAAGACAGAAATATGACTTTTTTTTTTCTTTTGGTCATAAAAGATCACCCAAGGAAGTAGCATGACAAAATGTTTCCTGATGCTGTTACAGGCATATGGCTGAAACTCAACCTCGCACACATCTGTACAAAAACGTACTGAGCAACCCACAAATAGCTGAGCTTTCTGGCAACGTTAACACCCGAGCATCAGCAAGCCTTCTGTCGCTAATTATTTGAGACATCTCCTGCTTTGCTTTTATAACATCCTGAGCTGTTTATCAAAAAGGTCATAACATGAGAAAGTATTCGTGCCATCTTTAATAAAGAAACAATCTGACTGGACAGGGAGAGAAGGAAAAACACTGTTGCAATACAGCAACAATCAAATTATGTCTATAATGGGCTTTAAATCTTTAGAAGAAAAGATCTACAGTTTAGCAGTACAAAGCAGTATTATTCTTGTTGTTATTAAAAACTGCCTTCTAATCCTTCACACATATGTAATACATCTTGTCCAAGGATCTCAAAGTCCATTATAAATAAACAAGAGGCTACACTTTATAAAACCTGGCCAAGGCCACAAAAGGGATGGAACTCTCTAGTCATGACTAAGCCGACACTTTTAGAACGACTCACCAGCTAATGACATAAAGTCTCTCGGTCTCACCAAAGTTTGGAGAAATAAGCAGTTCTTGGTTTACAAAATACACTCAGTAAACACTTGCAGGTACAAAGATTAACAAAAGATCCACTACAGGAACATTGTGAAGATTAGTTAATTCACATGAGAAATATTACCATGAAACATATAATCCCTTATATATTCACTGTTGTGCAGAGGGCATGGGAGTCTCAGTATCAAAGCAGAGAAATGTTCATTACTCCCTGCTACCTACAGCTTCTTTCCACATCTCTGCAGAATCTATCTCTTTGGCAACTGCAAGTCTAAGTCCCAGCGAAGAAGGAGGAAAGCAAAACTAATGTAAGACTACAGAAAGGTCACAATGTTTAAGAAACATAAACAATCAGCTGGTAAGTTTAACTCCTTCATCCATTTAGCAAATGTTCACAAAGAATCAAAAGTCGAGAAGAAATATTTGAGTGTCAGGCCCGGTGTTCGACACTAGCTTAGAGAAAAGTGAGAGTGTAATGCATCAAAGGTACAGAGGAGGGAGATAAAAGGGACATTTACACCAATCAGTGCGATCTAAAGTGACTGTCAATGGGATCTGCAGGCAGAGAGCAGGGCTTCTCAACTTTGGCATTATGAACATTTTGAGCCAGATAATTCTTTGAGGTGAGGAGCTATGCTCTGTAGAATATTTAGCACATCCTTCACCTCTACCCACCAGGTGCCCGTAACCCTCCTCTCCCTGCCACCCTGCCCCAGTCATGACAACCAAAACTGTCTCCAGACATTGCCAAGTGCCCCTCGGAAGGCAAAACTGCCCCCAGTGAAGAACCACTGCCTTAGAGAGCTCAGAAAATAAATAATTTTCTTTCACTTACATACTGATATTAACTGAACAATTCTGGGTAAAATACTTAATTCTATCTTCACCCAACACATCTTCAGGTATTTTTTTATATGTGTGGTATCCATACCAATCAGTGTCCACAGGCCACTTGCATAATGAACCATCCTATTTCAGCCAGGCACCTGTCTCTATTTCTGTATTATAAACCCAAGCAACAAAAGTAGCATTTATACTGAAGAAAAAAAACCAGAACATTTACTAATATTGTAAGAGACTGCATATGATGGTAAATCTCCATGATGTCATATGTCAAAAAATGACTCAGAAACATGTAGTTAATTATACACATGCCAAATAATTCACTTGTATATAAAGGAGGTGGCCATTAAACAGTTGTGAGTTAACAAAGGTAAAACAGGATTTATTTTTTTAAGAAGCAGTGGTGGGAAGAAGGAAGAGGAAAAACAATGAGAACAGTGAGCCTTACGTTGTCTTTTGGAGGTAAGTTAATTAGCTGGCAGCTAGCAAAGAGGTCTGTCTGGGCCTTCTGCCCTTGAACAGGCCATCTAAGGTATCAAACAAAACAATTTCAGTTGATGATGGTTTCTCCAAGAAACCCGGAGGGTCTGGCTGTGGAGTTTGCGTGCGGCTGCCGGTGACACATCTGCAGGATCCCTCATCAGCATCTTGTGGCTGCTATGTAGGACCTGTGCCATTTCAAGTTTTTCTGAATAACTGTCACAGGAAGGCTAATTTTAATGAAATAGCCTTATCTTTAGCTCTACAACTGGATGGAAAGGAAGTGCTACATAAAACAAGCTTCAGATTCCCAAGAACTAGAAATCTTAGGACTGGAGATTGCTTTTCAGATGTGGGATTTGTACCCTCCTAAGTAACAGCTGACTTTTCACCTTTTCACCGAATTGCAGAATCAGCAAATCTCAGGCTCACCTGCCCTTCCTTCTGCATTGGAGAAGACTCTAGCCACTGAATGTGCCACCAAAAAGCAAAAGGAAAGAGCTCCTTGAAGTGCCCCCATCTTGTGGATGTTTCCAGAATGGCTTCTCTTCCTTTCTTGCTTCATGCTGAATTACTTCAGTAAAGAAGCCTCCATTATTTGGCATTGATATTGTCCCTGAGTACAGTTCCTGGCACAAAGTGGTCTATCAATAAATGACAAATAGTGTTGGATGTTTTATTATTGTAGTTACCATTTTTTTTTAACACTTACTTTGTTCCAGGTATTGGTCCAAGCTCTATGCATATTTTATTCTATTTACTCTTCACGTCAACCCTAAATTATTATAAGGACTATTATATCCCCATTTTACAGACCAAGTGAAGAAAGTTAGAGATTCCTATCATTGCAAACTCATCTAATTATTTTTAACTTTTCAGTAACCTCAATTTATTTTGGGAGGGGGAAATAACTTCCCTTTTCTTAACTAAACTCTCTCTTAACTCTCTCTTTCCCCACCCTCCTCCAACCCCAGCCAAGGCCTTCAGTCAAACCTCTCCTTAAAGTGCATTTCAAATGTTTTTTTTCCCTATTGCATGGTACCTAAATTAGATGTAATTGCATTTTTGAGTGTTTATTTGTTCTAAGCCATGGCTCTATTTCTAAGCATACTACCTACCAGACACTGAGGGTCATTCAGAGATGACTAAGATATGATTTTGCCCTTTGTGATCCTCCCAAAAGGAAACCAAGAAATACCCAACACAACAATGAGACATGAGCAATAGACTGAAGGAACCAAAAGGAGAGAGTAAGCAACTCTGCCTGGAGCCATGAAGGAAATGGCAGTTAGACTTGAGGAATTTTGAGGAGGAATTAGTCAGCAGAGGGAAGAGAAAAATGTATTCTGGTCAAAGGAAATAGTCTCATTAAAAAGTTGCACACTTTTACACTCTATATCCATTCACTTCTGCAATAAATATTCTCACAGATAATACATGCCAAATACAGCCATGGGGGATCCAATGGTGAACAAGAGAGGCAAAGCTGGGGTTCTCATGGACCTAATAGTCTAATGAAGGAAGTAGGGGTGCTGATTTCCAAAGATGGCCAATATCAATTCCTTTGTATGTGCACATGCCTTTCTCCTTCCTCCCATCAGGGGGTGGAGCTTATGTCTCCTCTAAAATTTGGGCCGAACCTGTGCCTGCTTTGACCAATCAAATGTGCATAAAGTGACATTCTGGAACATCCAGGCTCAGGCATTAAAAACACCTGGAAGTTTCCACTTTTTCCTTTTTGGAGCCCTGAGCTGACACAAGGAGCGCAGCATTGAGGAAAGCATTGAGGAGGACCAACGCAGCCTCTGTTCAACTCCACACCACCACCTGACTACCACTGCATTAGAGCACCCATTCCAACTATCCTACTACTGCAAAACAGACCACTCCAAAGTTTAGTGGCTCACAACAGTAACATTTCCTTTACACATACATCTTCAGTTTGGGCAGAGTTTGGCATCTCCACATGATGTTCCACATGACCAGGCTGAGAATGTGTGCTGCCTACCAGCTGGAACCTTAGCCAGGACTGAGAGTCCAGATGGCCTGGGGTACTTTGGGGAATAGTGGCTGGGTTCCTAGTGCCAGCGTCTCAAGGACACTGTGTCACGGAGAGCTGAATTACCTTTTATGAACTAGCCTTGTTCACAAAGCATCTCTTCTGCTATACTCTATGAGGTGAGCAATTTAGGATGGCCCACCCAGCTTCAGAGGAGGGGACACAGACTCCACCATTTGATCAGAGTGTGGCAAGATTCGGGAATAACATGTAGCATGGAAAATATTGTTGTAGACATTTTTATCTACAGAGCCCACGCTGGAACTGAACAGCTAGGGTCCAGTCAACTCATAGAATCATAAGATATAATAAAGTGCATTTTGTTTTAGGCATCTGGGTTTGGCGTGGTTTATAAACAAGAGCAAACATACCACTAGATCACTGCAATACATTTAAAAATTTTTGCATACATACATATATGGTCAGGAAGTTTCAGGTTCTGAAAAATATATTTGGATCCACTTGTAACAGACGGGAAAGACAGGGAGTTGGGCCTACTCTAGATTGTACATCAACAGTGGTGATTCTTACCATATTTTCTATTTTTTTCAATTCTCACTGAGGATATGTTTATTGATTTTAGAGAAAGAAAGAGAAACATCATCCATGTGAGAGAGAAATATCAACCAGTTGCCTCCTCTATGAACCCTGACCAGGCATCAAATTCACAACTTAGGTATATGTCCTGACCAGGAATCAAACCAGCATGCTTTTGTGCACAGGATGATGCTCTAACCAACTGAACAGCTTGGCCAAGGTATAATATTTTTTCTGTGGTTTGAAATTACAATGAGAATGGATTAATGGATAATTTTAACAAGATTTTAAGGTAAAATAGAATTAGCTTAATATAAAAGACTGAGCAGAGAAAAATCCCAATCTAAAATAGAGCTTGCAGAGGAGTTTATTATAGGTAAAATAACTTCTTCCCAAAAAAAGCCCCCAAAACTCTCCAAGTTCTGAATTAACAAAGTTCGGAGAAGGAACAGGTAGTGGAACAATTGTGCACAAACTTCAAGAAAGGTCAGTCCTGTGGGTTGGTCTGGTCTGGTCATCAAGAGGTTTGCTTGTAAGGTCATTACGTAAAGCAAAAATTCCCTGGTGTCTTTATTGACATTGAAAATATCTTCAGCCACTAGGGAAACTACAGATAGACTGCCTTTTGATAAGACTGACAGTTTTTCCTCCCACATTGGAACAGATCATAATTTTTCAGTTGAGCACCAGATAAAGTTTGTGACTTGCATTAGGAGTGCAGATTACACAGAAAATAATATATATCTTTCTTATTTATTTATTTATTTATTTTTAGAATGGGGAAGAAGGGAGAGAGAGAAGCATCATTGTGTGGTTGCCTCTTGCATGCCCCCTACGGGGGGCTGGCTGGCAACCCCAACATGTGCCCTGGACTGGGAATCAAACCAGCCACCCTTTTGTTCGTAGGCCGTCACTCAATCGACTGAGCCACATCAGCCAGGGCAAAAACATTACCTTTAAATGTTAGAATTGCTCTTAGCCTGATGAGATGCTCAACCTGAGTGGCACATGGAAACTCAAGCACATTGAAGAAACAATAGATTCACACCTGCTCTTGCTCTTCACCAATGAGTAGGCTGGACAGTTCATTATTATGATCCTTTAATGCTGGGCTCTGAGCTCACTGGCACACTCACCGCCCTGCCCCGCCTCCCCCCCCACACCCGAGAAAACTGACCCCTGAACCATACAGATTTGAACTGCTAGGTCCACATCTTGGTGGATTTTTTCAATAAATACAGCCAGCTATTTCCTGTCCAGGGGTTTCACATCTGCAGATTCAACCAATCACGGATAGAAAATGCTATTTTTGCATTCCCAACTGCAGTTTCCCAACCTGAGATCAAAAATACTGTTTTCCAAATGCACTTGGTTGAAGCTGTAAATGCAAATGGCTTACTGTAGAGCCAAAAGTTACACAGGGATTTTCAACTGTGCAGGGATAGGCACCCCTAACCTTCACGTTGTTTGAGGATCTACTGTAGTTGATATCAAAAAAACAAAATGTACATATGTCCTGACTCTTGTTTGCAGAGCTGCTGGCTATTGTGTTCACCTCTGGGCAGTCACAGGAATGCCTTCTAAACAAAGTGTAAGGTAAGGTTCAAGCACAGAAATTAGGTACAAAGAGAGAACTCTGTAACTCTACATAGATATGAAGAGAGAAGGAAGGCCAGCAATGTAGAAACTAAAAACATCATCCCATACTTAGAATAATGCCATCTCAGCTTTTCATATGGTAGAGTTCCCCAAGCCTGCTTATTATAAAAATGGGTCATAGATCCACAACATAGTACCATGTAGTACAGATACCAAATAGATTTTATCAAGTCAAAAAACAAAAACACTATAAATAGAGAAGTAGCAGAAGTAATCTCTGAACCTGTCATTCACCCACAGCTAAGGCCAGCAAGGGGAAGTGTGTGAACATGGCCAACATCCCAAGAGAATAGGACTCTGATCCCATAATGTTCTACATTTTTGTAGAGTCATGGAAACAGAACAGCTATGAGACTGTTACATGAGACTGAATCTTCTGGCCAGGGAAGAGGATGTGTTAGAAGAAACTGGGGAAGGTGGTCTCAAGAGCCCAGTACCTGCTATCAGCCTGTTGAGCTAACTCAGATCTGCTGAGTCAGCTCTTTGATAAATTGTCACAAGGAAATGAGACTCCAGGTTCATCTAGATTTGTCTCTCCTCACTTCTTTCTGTTCATGTAAGTTAAAAAGAAATGTGCCTACATTTGGAAAGAGACCTCAGATGGTACCTGCACATGATGCCTTTAGTAACTGACCTAGTCCTCCTTTTCTGAGCAGGTGGTTACTATCACCAGAGATTTGAAGATACTGAAGTACAAATGATATAAGCAGAAATCAATAATACAGGAATTAGATGAAAATTTTTTCCATTCTAATTATGAGAAGATAGTGGACCCATAAATTAAGAACAGACTACTAAGAAGCATTCAGAAAACAAAAAGGAACTCTCTAACATTAAAAACAAGATTTCCCAAATAATTATTGAATGAAAGAGCTGAATAATAAAATGGATACCAACATTCATCTGGTAAGAATTCAAGAAAGAGGGAGAGAATGAAAAATCAAAAACATATTAGGAGAAAAAAATCCCTGAGTTGAAGAACTTGGGTAATCAAGCTGAAATGGGCCATCAGAGAATAAGCAGAAATAATTTTAAGTCATATTTGGAAGTACAGACTAGTAAAATATTTACATTAAAGAATAAACTGAAAATCCCCAAAGTAAAAAAGTACCTTGTAAACAAAAGAACAAATATTGAATTGGAATCTGATTCCTCATCAGCAAAGAATACTAGTATACAATGAAACTTGTTTTCAAATTTCTGAAACAAAAGTGATTTAGAACTGAGAATTCAGTCCAAACTATTACTCATGTGCAAGTACAAAATTAAGGCTTTACATAGATAAGGGATCAAAATGTTCAATATTCATATATCCTTTCTGAAAAAATGATTCAAGGATATATCATAGTGAAATGAAAAAAAAATCCAAAAAAGAGAAAGGCATGAAACACCTAGAATAGTGGTAAGATACAAAGCAAAAATCACAAAGCTTATAATTGATTCTAAATAACTATTAGTAATATGCACAGGATACTTAAAGGAACTATTAATAAAAAATTTCTTAAATAGCAGGAACATATGTAAGATATAGTAACAATTTCAAATTTATTACAGAAAACCAAAAGGGGAAGAGGTTACATATAAATTTGCTAAAGATCTTTCCTTGTTCATGTTATGGGTTATAAATATTGATTAATGCTTGAGGTCATCTACCTAAGTATACAAATATTTTTAAATGTATAAATATTTTAACTGACAAATAGAAAAATAAATATAAGATATTACTTCAGTGATCTATTGTTGCTTCAGTGTCTATTGCTGAGTCTCAAAACAACAATTATCATTTCTTTTTTATATCTAATGGTTTGGGGGCTGACTGAGCACAACTAGGCATGAAGGCCCCTCAGCTGGCACTGTTAGCCAGAACACCTACCCACAGTCTTACCATGTGGCCTGAGTTTCCTTGTAGTATGGTGGCTGGATTCTAACAGTGAAGGGGGGGAGAGAGAGAGAGAGAGAGAATATTACAGGCAAGAGCAGCAATGTCTTTTGTCAACCGGCTTTCAGAAACCATTTGTATCTTCCAACACATTCTATTCATTGAAAGGGAGTCACTAAAGCTGGCCCATGTTCAAGAGAAGGGATATACTCCACCTTTTACTGGGGAAGTTTCAAAACTTGAAGACAGATCTTAAAATTATTTCCGATGTATTATTTCCACACAAAAATAAAATGACTAGCAGTTTAAAAAAAGAAAGACAGCACCAAGGAGAATTTTTGTAGTATTATTAAAAATCAGGAAAAAATGAAACAATAAAAACTAGTAAACACAAAATGAGATGGTAGTTTTAATATTTCAAAAATTGTAATGAATATGAATGACTAATTCTGCTGTTAAAAACAGGGACTGTCAAATTGGATTTCAAATTAACAAAATTAAAGAATATCTACTTTAAGCTGTTTTAAGAGACACACTGAATGTATGACACACCAAGCAAATTAAATATCAAAATACAATTAATGGCAAAAATGTTAATTGGGAATCATATAAGCTAACAAAGTGCTACATATGCTTTAAAAATTATCAAGAATATATAAGACTCATGAATTTTTATGTAAGGACATAGTTCTAAAATATATGGAAAAAATGTTAGAAAGTTAAAGAACAATTGGCATACCACAGATGTAGTGGAAATCTTTCACACCTTTATAATCGTACATTTACAGATCAAGCACACAATAAATAAATAACTGAATTAGCAAGCCTGACTTAATATATGCAAATATGCATACTCAGAAAAATACATATTCTTTTCCAAAATGCATAAAGCATTGCAAAATTGGTCTGATGATCTCAGGAAATTTTCAGTTAAATCCCAAAACTATAAATCAGCTATGCTATGTTATCTAAATGCTATGTTATCTAAATACAATAAAACTAGAAATTAGCAACAAAAAGTCACCTAACTTGGAATTCTAAAACATTTCTCTATATTAGCCTTACATTAAAAGGTAAATCAAAATTGAAAGTACATATTATTTTAAGTGACTGAAAACACAGTGATTCCTATGGGATGCTGTAAATCAATATTTGGAGAAATGTTTATAGCCTCAAACTTGACCATGCATGAGAATCACCTAGAGAGCTTGTTAAAACACATATTTCTGGACCCCATTCTCTGAGTCTCTGATTCCAAAATGCTGAGATGGGGCTTGAAAATTATTGTTTTGAGCAAGTTTCCAGGGAATGTTGAGGCGGCTGCTCCTGGGACCACAGTTTGAGAACCACTGTATTAGACTTTCACTGAAATGTCCTCTGCAGGTGGGGCCTTCTCTGACTACCTGAATCTAACGTGCCTGGTCATTAAATCTATTTTGCTTTTCAGCATCTTATTACAAGTTGGGTTTTTTTGTTTAATTGTTTACCATTATTATTCCTCTAAAGAGCATAAGAAATGATCATCATAATGATATGATGATGATGATGTTGAACTAGCAACATTTTGTAAATATAGAGTAGTTTCTAAATACAGCATGATGACTTGGTATAAAATCAAAAACTGTGAATCAAAAAACAAGTCATTAGGCATTTCCATGTCTATTAGCAGAATTTCCTGTGATGATCCAATGGTTCTCAAACTTGGCTGTACATTGAGGAGTTTTTTTGTTTGTTTTGTCACTATTTTTTATTTATATATAGTTGGTATACAGTATTATATTAGTTATATTAGTTTCAGGTATACAATATAGTGATTCAGTATTTCTGTATCTTACAATGTGATCACCCCACTAATTCTAGTAATCACCTGTCACCATGCAAACTTAGCACAATATTATTGATTATATTCCCCTTCACATTTTTCACCCATCCCCCTAATCGCTCCTCTCTGGTAATCACCCCTTTGGTCTCTGTTCTTCTTTGTTTTTTTGTTTTGTTTTATTTTTTTTTGTTTTGTTTTAGATTCTACATGAAAGTAAAACCATACATTATCTGTCTTTCTCTGAGTTATTTCACTTAGCATAATACCCTCTAGTTTTATCCATGTTATCACAAATGTCAAGATTTCATTCTTTTTTATTGCTGTGTAATATTCCATTATCTATCAATGGACACCTAGGTTGTTTCCATATCTAGGCTATTGTAAATAATGCTGCAATAAACACAGGGGTGTATATATCTTTTTGAATTAGTGTTTTCATTTTCTTTGGATAGATACCCAGAAGTGAAATTGCTGAGTCATATAGTAGACCTCCTTTAGTTTTTTGAGGAACCTCCATACTTTTTTCCATAGTGGCTGCACCAATTTGCAGTCCCAACGGTTTTGGTAACAACTGATGCCTGGATCCCACACCCAGAGATTGTGATTTAATAGGTCTGAATGGTAGCTTGAGCACCGAGAGCTTTGAAAGCTAGTTCCCATATGCAGAGAACATTGAGAGCCACTGATCTATATGGAGGAAATCAAGTCATAGAGGACTATATCTTTCTCTTGCTCTTAAAGGAAAATCAAGCTATACATAAGTTTGGATACCAATTCCAGCCTTTTCATGGATTCAATGGGAGTTTTGTCTGCTGAGAAAAAGCAGATACAGCCCTCCAGCCCTTTCCAGCCACAGTTTCCAGTGAATAGACATTGCTTTATGGTACATCGCCTCCCACCCCCAACATATTTCACAGCAATTGTAACAACAGTATGAATTACAGGTGATATGCTTTGAATGTTATTATCCATTTCCCCATATCTTGACATTTGAGATGTAACCAAGAACTTTGCATCCCCTTGCACTGGTTCAAGGGGGGAGATTCTGATTAATGTCCTTTCAACTCCCTTATGAAACACATGGCTTGTATTAGAGACAAGATGAATGAATTGATACATTGGGAATGGCCTTCACATTAGACAAACATGACTTACTAAAGCCAGGAATGTCCTAATGATTAAATCTATCCATGTATGTGAATCAGTGTATCTCCTTCAGGGAGCAGCTCTTTGAAACGGATTGTGTTCACTAGCAAACCAAAAATCTTCCCCATCACTGAGCAGAAATCATCATTCATCCATGTAACTGTGAACATTAGGAATTTAATGAGCTGACAATGCAAAAATAAATTCACCTTAGATTCTGCTCTGATCACTTAAATTTACTCTCCTTCAAATATTTAGCTTAAAAGTACAAAAATCTATTGCCAAAATTTGTACTTTTACTAAGGTTAAATTTGTCATAAAATACAGGACACCCAGCTAAATTTAAATGTCGGATAAATAACAAATAATTTTTAGTATAAGTATGTGTCAAATATTTCATGAGACATATTTATACTAAAATATATATTTGTTGTTTACCTGAAATTCAAATTAAATTAGGTGTCTTGTTTTATTTGCTAAATGTGGCAACATTAACTACTGTGGACTCCACATGCTGGAGTCACATTCCTCAGTTTTAGGGGCCATTGGTGAATATTTAGTTGGAAGACAAGGTCTTATCACTAAATCAATGTATTAAATTTCCCTCCTGGTTAAAAAAAAAATCTCTCTATAGACAGACAGTACCAAGTTAACCTCAGTCTGACATGAATGAAAACCGTTTCTAAGTGGTTATAGTTTCTAAAACAGAACTCCATCTACAATAAATGTAATTATTTCACTAAAATTGTTTGCATGTGTTTCTTTTCTGCACCAGGCCATGTTCCTGTACCATCTTGGTTGCCTTCATCTGTTATTTTGCAGACCTTTCTTTGCCTATATCTTTGATTTAAATTTATCGTGACACATTTTTAAACAATAGCAGGAAACCTCACTTATGACTTTAATTATAAAATGGTGTTATAAAATTATGTCCACATTTTACTTTTGGCAGGCAGCAGCGCTCATTTAACATGAATATCTCAAGTTGGCCTCTGCAGTTCTCTTTGGTTGATTTCAGTGCTTACTGTATGTAATTGATATAAAAACACAAGTTTAGGAAGCAGTTATTGGAACTTGTTAAAAGAAGTAGCCACATTCATAAATACTCTCATTTTGCTGTGTAACATGCCAAGAGAATTAATAACACACTTTGGGGAATATGGGAGAAATTCTGACTTTTTAAAGAAAAACTGATGTATTCTGCTCTTAATGTTAATTGTTTGACTGTAACGTCTATGGCTTTGTTTCTCTTCAAATCCCAACTGTGTCTAAGGAAATAAAAAGAAAGTGAACTGGACAAATATGCAACTCTGTAAATACCTGTTGGCACTTTAATAATTCTATTGTCCTTTCTTAGTGAAAAGAAATAGAAATGAGTCAGTCAGTCCTCTAATAAGTATGATATAGAAGACCACAATAAAAGTAGAAAAAGCCATCATCGGAAGCTTCAAATTTAATGCTGCCTGAGATAATCTCAATACATTTTAAAGTAAACACTTTAAAAATAAAAACTAGTGATATTTTTTCCATTAATGTAGGCAAGTTTCCACATTTTTCTGGCTTGGAGGCAAATGTAGTTTATGACATGAAAGGGCTGCTTCATTTGCATTTATTATTTACATACTACCAAAAAAAATGTACTTCACTTAGCACAGAACAAATAGAGGGCAAAAAAGAAGGGGAATCTATAAATTGTATTTATTGTCGTAGTAAAGGGGTGAAGGGGATATTCACAGCCCTCCACCTTTTATTTTTGTAATACCTATATTTTACTTTGACAATTATATGAGTTAACATTGTATATGCTTAGGAACCTGGGAAATATGTCTCAGAAAAGAGAATGTGTGACAAGCACCAGCATAAATTAGATTGATATGAGCCATAAAATTCCTCCAAAATATGGCCCCAACTTTCAAGTTGTTCACCATCTAAACTGAGTAATACAAGCAGAAAATAATAAGTGCTAAATGGTGTGTAACAAACTCGAAGAACAATAAGGACCAGAAATGAGGAGAGAGCAGAAAGTTCTTGAGGCTTAAATAATATTTCAATAAATGTAGATTAGATAAGATATAGCACATGGGGGGACTTGGCCTTGGGGATTATACAGCACACTGGTGATTGCCAAAATAGCAAAAGAACAAAAAAGTGAAAACATACGTAAAATGGTGCTGGTCATGTACAGTACAGGCAGGACGTCTTCAAAGAAAGAACTATTTCAAAGGGAGGAGAATATAAATCAGGAAACTTAAGGGAATCACATTAACTACTGACTTTCAGAAATGGAGTGACCCCCTCCTCCCAAAATAAGACAGTTTAGTCTTGGAACCACCAAAGAATATGCCGGAGGAGCTATTCCCCCTAAAAGACCCTGGAGATTCATTTTCTTTGCTCCTTTTTCTAGTCCCACCTCATTACCTCTCAAGATTCTGATCAGCAGGTTTATAAGACCAATACACAATAGATGCCAGCACTGCGGTGGGCATTAAATAGCTTCTCTAATACTTTTTCATACTTACACTGATAGTAGTAGCTCACATTCTAAAAACATAATCATCATGTACCAGGCGTGTGTAAAGTGCTTGAGCAATATTATCTCAGACCACCTGCACAATCCTATTTTGCACAGATTCCATATTTTTAAAGTGAGGAAACCACAGCAAAGATAGAACATAACTTGTGTAAGGTCACACAATTAATAATAGGTGAACTGAGCCCTGGCTGGTGTGGCTCAGTGGATTGAGTGCTGGCCTGCGAACCAAAGGGCTGCCGCTTCGATTCCCAGGTCAGGACACATGCCTGAGTTGCAAGCCAGGTCCCCAGTAGGGGGCGCTTGAGAAGCAACCATACATTGATGTTTCTCTCCCTCTCTTCCTCCCTTCCCCTCTCTAAATATAAATAAAAATAAAATCTTAAAATAAAAAAGAAAATGTAAAATTTATTTAAAAATAATAATAATAGGTGAGCTGACACTGAAATCCATGTCTCCCCAGCTCCCAAGCTCACATTCTTTTTGCTACATCTATGTAATATAAATTGTAGGCTGCACACAACACCCACAAACACACCTGCAAAACAATTTTAACCCTTGAAAATATACTTACATTAAAAAAATTATTCACCACAAGTCTGCAAATACCACAAATTGGAATATGTGATTTAGATAATAGAATAAGTAGAGAAAAATTAGAAAATAAGTATGTTTCTAATAAAGAGCTAAAAGAAGAAATGGAAACTATAATAAAAAATATAATACTCTGGGGGGAAATAGCTGAACAGATGAGTTAAAATACAAATTAGTTAAACTAAAAAAGGAAAAAAATAGTATCATAAAAGAGATAACAGAGAAAATTATTCAGAAGTAGAAGAAGGAGGAGGAAGAGGAGGAGAAAGACAAAGAGAGTGGACAGAGGAGAATGAGAAAATTCAATTTACATAAAACTGGAGTTCCAGAAAAAAAGAAGAGTAATATTTGAGGAGATGATGGCTGAGAATCGTTCAGAACTAATTAAACATAAATCCTCAGAAGCACTAAAGTTTGTAAACATAAAAAATAAATGTATACCTAGGTATATTATTTAAATATTACAAACATAAAAAAATAAAAATAAATCCATCCTTAGATATATTTGAATAAATGTGGAGAATAAAAAGACAATGAGAGATTCTTGGAAGGAAAAAAATAAGAAATTAACTACAAGGAACAATCAGAAGTGTTCTCCACAGTAACAGCTCATGTCAGGACCCAATGAACAATATCTTCAATGTGTGGGAAAAGCTAACAATGGCCTTAACACTCTATAACCAACTAACCAAGATTTAAAGTAAAAGTAAAATAGGTACTTTTTTTGTTACCTAAAGTCTAGAGAGTGTATTATTCAGAGACTTTCACCAAAAAACACTATTAAAGCACATTCTTCAGTTATAGGATAATTGAACCAGAAGAAAAATCTGAGATCCAATTGTGAACAAAGAAATTGTTAAATAAACAGTGACAATAATAATAGCAATGATGTATATAGCTAAACATATAGCTAAACATAAGTCAAAGGAATCCTGAATGACCAGAGAGGTTAGTAATGAAGAGTTTATAATAAGAGTTAATCATTCTAAGGAGTTTGGATAAGGGTATAAATGTTTATACTTAGGTTTGATTAAACAAAATACAAAAAATTTAAGTTTTAAGTGTAACCCCTAAAACCACAGAGATAGAGTCTATAATTTTCAAACTAATAAAGAGGAAAAAGCAGAAATTGAGGTAAACTCAATAAAATACACAAGAAAAAAAGGTAAAGAAAAAGCATGGTATGCAGAAATATGAAGATAACAGAAATAAATTCAAATGTAACAATACTCACAATAAATATAAATGAGTTAATCCTGACAGTTAAAAGAATATTCTCCAACTGGATTTTAATCAGATTTTTAATCGAGCCATGTGTTGTTCATATGTAAAATGATGACCTAGATGACATAGAAATTATGAAAGAAAGGGATAAAAAAGATAAATCAGGACTTCCAGTTAAACATTAGAGATGTAAACCAATTATTTATCCTTACTCTCCTCTAAAACTCCAAAAAGGAATACAGGAATAAAGCCACAAAGACAACAGAAGAGACAAGAAATGTCAAGAACATTTTGGAAGAAGAAAAGCAAAAGGATACGTGGTGACTGACTCAGCGGAGAGGGAAAGCTGAAACCCAGCAGCCCATCTGCAGGGGGTAGGAAGGCCTCGTGGAGTGTCTGACTCACTCCGCAGAAACCCAGAGGAGCCTGGAATGGAGGCGCCACGTACCCCTGAAAGCTCAATGAGCAGTAGCATTGAAAAGAGGGAGTCTCAGTGAAGTTCTACATAAGACACTGGTCCCCTCTCCAAAAGTGCAGAGTCTCTCAATCCTAGCAAGAGACAAATCTATACCCTGGAAGGGTTGTACCAGAAAGGGTTATAGCTGGGAGAAGAGGCACAGTGAAGGGAAAGTGTGAGGTGCCAGACTAAGGCAGGGAGATCAATTAACAATGAGATTGCAAGTACCCTTCCTGTCTGGGCACTGAGAACACTGACTGTCAGGTCAACCTAACCTGCAGGCAGGAGATGAAATGTCGCACCCCAGGGCAACTAAACAGTCCAAAAGAAAGCCTAGGGGCATTTAGAATTGGATGTCAGACAAAGACTTCAGTAACTGGGTATCTACTCAATGATCTAGAGTAAGCATCGTTCTTAATTGAGATAAATGAGATGCATTACTTTGTCAGGGGAAAGCAAGGATTCCTGCTATCATTGCTTCTGTTCAACATTGGTCTAGATTTCTGAGCTATACAACAAGATGCGAAAAGATTTAAGAAGTATAAGAAGTAAAATCATGTCACATATGATTGCCTACACAGAAAACACAAGAAATAGCCAAACTATTAAAAGTTTTAAAATAGAAATTTAACAGAAAATATGAAAGTCCTCAAATGGGAAAAATTAATAAATGTAGGCAAATATTACTTAAATTAATGGGAATCACTTGGATGGGAAGAAAATTTTAATTTAAAAAAAAAAGTTCTCCTCCGAATTAACCTGTAATTCCCATAAAAATCTCTGAGTTAGAAAAACTATCCAGTCTTACCATGTGTGTCTCCTCTACTACTCACACAAAACACTCCACTTCTGATCATTTTAGTCACCAAATATGAGGGCAGTTTTCCTCACACCAAGCAGTGCTCTGCAACACCAGGTGAGCATCCTACGGTTTTACTCAATGCTAGCACTATATACCTAGAGACAGTGTCAGATCCTGAGGTTACAAGCTCGGTCCCACAAGGCTACTCCCACCCCACTTCAGATGCAAATCACAAGCTGTAGGTGCCCAAGTTACCCAAAACTTATATCTGACTTGGCTACAAATTAGAGTTTCCCATGACCCCCAATTTAATTAATTTGCTACAGTGGCTCACAAAACTCAGGGAAATAATTATTTACCTTTACCAGTTTATTAAAAAATATGATAAAGGACACAGATGAACAGCTAGATGAAGAGATACATAGAGCAAGGTCTGGGAGGGTCCCGAGTACAAGAGCCTCTGTCCCTAAGGAGTTGGGGTGTTTCACTGCCCTAGTGTGAATATGTTCACCTATGCAGAAGCTCTCCAAACCCCCTACTGTTGGGATTTTATGGAGGCTTCTTCACGTAGGCATGACTAATTATTAACTCCATTTCCTGCTCCTCTCTCCCCTCTGGAGTAAAGAAGGCGGAGCTGAAAATTTCAAGTGTCATTCTAATCATGGCTTGGTCTCTCCGGTGACCAGCCCTAACCAGGAGCCACCCAGGAGCCCACTCAGAGTTGCCTCAGTAGAATTAATGATGCTCCTAATGATCTTATCACTTAGGAAGTTACAAGGGTTTTAGGAGCCCTGTGTCAGGAACTAAGAGCAGAGACCAACAGACATGTTTTCTATTACTCACAGTCTCAAACTGTGTTCCAAGGAGCTTGGTAAACTGATTCTAAAATTCATTTTGGATCATCAAAAGACAAGAAGAGCCAAGACAATTTTGAAGAATAATAGTAAGAAGGGGAGCTCACCATAAAAGTTACTTCGATGTATTAAATAGCTAATTAAAATCATCTATATTAGCACAGGGATAGAAAAACATCCTTTTTTCAGTTAATCTCACTAGTAAGCGTCCCACGTTCATCCAGCACCTCCTATCTTTCCGGCTCACTCCCTCTAGCACCTCCCACAAGAGCAATCCTTCAACCTGCTGGGCTCTAGAATTTGTTGATTTTACCAGCTTTCTACTGTCCCTCACCACCTGGTGTTCTTTCTTCTCCCGTTAACCCTCAAGACCCTTATTTCTCTCACTCTCCTTTTTAAATTTTTTAGAAATAAACTCACTTAGCAGAACCTCATCTCTTTTTAAATCTAACTCTTCATTTCCTATAACCTACATTTGGGTTAGCCAACATGGGGACCTAAAAATACACAACCAGGCTAACTGGTGGCTTTAAGTGGGCCTCTGGTGTGTTAGTGAGTACATATCATTCATGCTCTTAAGCTGCACAATTATATTTTCTTCTCTCTTTAAACCTCCAACACTTTCTCCTCCATCTTCACTTAGGAAATAGCCACAACTCCTGGTGTTCTGAAGAAATTAAAGAATAAAAAGTCAGATTTTTTTTTCAAGTTACCTACATAGAAACAATAATTCAGTTGAAAGCTGACATTTCAACAACAGCTGTGCAAATTAGAAGACAATAGTGTGATATCCAATATGAAGAGAAAAAGAATTTTTAACCTGCCCTACACCTGACTAAACCTTATTCAAGAATGAAGATAAAGATGCCAGAAAATGAAACCTGAGATTTTTTACTCCTTAGAAGCATTCACTAAAATGATCCATAAAGAAAGGTCTGAGATATAGGAAGGAATGGTGAGTAAACAAGTTGGTAAACATATAAGCCTCTATAAATAGGAGATATAGAATATAATCATAATAACATCTAACCTGGGAGTTAAAATTAATATAGAAATAAAGTACTGGAAAACAATATAAGGTAGGATGATGGGGTGATCTGAGTTAAAGTGTTCTAAGGTTCTTGAATTATATGGAAGAGGATAGAAATAGTAACTTTAGACTTTAAGTATGCATGTTAGTATTTCAATAGTAGTCATTAAAAGAAAAAGTAAAATTTTCAAGAAGTAAAGAAAAAATATTACAAAGTTTACAGATCAAAGGAGGGCAAGAAAGAAAAAAGTGCCAACTTATAAAAATTACTTCAAATTCAAAATACAAATTAAGATGGTAAAAATAAATCAAACACATTAGTGATCATAATTAATGTTATTGGACTAAATTAGCCCATTAAAAGAGAAGGTTGTCAAATTGTTTCCAGCTATCTGCTATTTACAAAAGACATATTTCAGATATAAGGACACAGAAGTACCTGAGAGTTAACTGATGTAAAGAGTTTGTTCCAAATAAACATCAATCAGAAGAAAGCTGGTATAATAATATTAACATCAGATTATATAGGCTTTAAAACAAAACATTATCAAGGATAAAGAGATAATGATAAGTCATTTACCTAACCAGGAAGTTGTATAAGTCTAAACTCATATGCACCTAAAAATAGGACCCTAGAATACGTAAAGCAAAAAGCATGGAAGAGCCCTGACCAGTATGGCTCAGTTGGCTGAGTGTATTTCTGAAAAGAGAAGCATTGGCAGTTCAGTTCCCTTTCAGGGCACATGCCTGGGTTGCATGTTCCGTCCCTGGTCTGGGGACATGCAGGAGGCAACCAATCAATGTTTCTCTCTCACGTCAATGTTTCTCTCCCTCTTTTTCTCCCTTCCTTCCTCTTTCTCTAAAAATAAATAAACAAAATCTTTAATTTAAAAATGTATGCAAGAAAACCAAGGAGAAATAGAGATTTCTTTGTTTTTCTTAATTTTTATTGAATTTATTGGGACAAAATTTGTTAAAATTATACAGGTTTCAAGTGCACAATTCAATAATACATCATCTGTATACTGTACTGTGTGCTCAACACCCAAAGACAAGCCTCCTTCCATCATCATTTATCTCCCCTTTACCCTCTTCTACCTTAATCCACACTCCTCTGGTAATCACCATACTATTGTCTTCATCTATGAGTTTGTTTGTCTGTATTTGTTTAATCCCTTACCCTTTTCTACCCAGCACCCCCAGCCACCCTCCCCTCTGACAGCTGGCAGTCTGTTCTCTGTATCTATGTCTGTTTCTATTTTATTTGTTAATTTTGTTCATTAGATCCCACATATAAGTGAAATCATATATAAACATACTTCTCTCACTAATCAGTATACCATGCAGAAAGAAAACTTAAGTATATAAAACATACAAACAACCCAATTAACAAGCTTCATCTAATAGACATATATAGAACCCATTAAATACACATTTATCTCAAACATATATGGAACATTTACAAAATTGACATCTCAGGCCCTAAAGCAATTTCCAATAAGTTTCAAAACATCTGTATCATATGGATAATATCCTCCGGCCACAATATAATTAAGTAGGAAAAGGTAAAAAAAAAAAAAAGATAACTAACATGTTTTAGAGATTTAAAAACACATTTCTCAATAATCTTGTCTTAAAAGGAATTATAGAAAAGAATTTAAAATACTTGGAGTTAAACA
The DNA here is from genome assembly GCF_021234165.1 of Pteronotus mesoamericanus. Taxonomy (NCBI): domain Eukaryota; kingdom Metazoa; phylum Chordata; class Mammalia; order Chiroptera; family Mormoopidae; genus Pteronotus; species Pteronotus mesoamericanus. The sequence continues at coordinate 25,377,991 of NW_026555105.1, read as the reverse complement.
ATAATGGGAATACTACATTCCAAGGTTTGTGGGATGCATTTATTATGATGATACTTGAGAACTATCTCTTTGGCTACAATTGCTTACCTTAGGAAAAAAAAGAAGTTGAAAATTAAGATACTTAGCATCATTTTTTAAAAGTTTAAAAAAACAAAATAAACCCAAAGCAAAAGAAAAGAAATAATTCAGCAAGGAGAGAAACCAATGACATTTTAATAAACGTACGATAAAGAGGATGGCTCATCAAGAAAAGAAAGTAAAATAACCCATTTAAAAATGAAAAAGATGGCAAAACTGTGGATAAACCCAAGATTAGAATAATCATAAAATTATATAAAATTTTATGTTAATAAATTTGAAGACTTAGATGAAAAGGTCATTTCCTAGAAAAAATGTAACTTACCAAAACACACTCAAGAAGTAGAAATAAGAAGAGTAAAAAAACTGAATCATCAGTTTAAAAAAATCTAGTAATGCACAAAAACACCATGTCCAGATAGTTTTACAAGACGTACAAATAGTCAAGAAATATTTAATTCTACATTACGTAAACTCTAGCCAGAAATAGAAAGAATGGAAATAATCCCTAATTCTTCTTAAGAGATAATCACCATCTTGAAATGAAAATCAGACATGGACAAAAAAATGAAAATAAAATTACAGGAGTCTCCTTTATAAACGTCAATACAAAAACCTTAAACACAAGGTTCAGCTTGTCCTGATAGTGTATTAACAACAGAGGCATCGTGACCAAACTGCTCATGAAAGAATGGTTTAACCTTTTAAAAACAGAATGAGCTATAATTCACTACATTGACAGGTTAAGGAGAAAATCCCATAGTATCACCACAATATGTCTGATTGAATGACTTTTTGGAATATAATATCCATTCATGATTTTTAAATAAATAAATAAAATCTGTTAAATAAAAAGAAATTTAATGGAACCAACAACCTGATGATGGGAATCTCCCCCAAAATCCATAGCAAACATCATACTTTAAAGGTGGCATGTTGGGAAACATTTATCTCTAAATTCAGGGCCAATAAAAGTAAACTACCACCACTATTTTTGTTCAATCTTGTAAAGAAAAATAAATTAAAAGTACAAGAATGAAACAAACTGCAGACTGTATGCAGAGGCCCTCAGGATTGGAAAGAGACTGTCCTCATTACCAAACTAGATGACAATAGTACTGGTTTTCTCCTGCTGTGTATCAAATCTTTCTAAAACTCAATAGCTTAAAACAGCAAATCTTTATTATTTCAAACATTTTCTGAGGATCAGGAATCCAGATGCAGCTTAGAGTCTGAGCCTCTCAAGAAGCTGTAATTAAGATATTGGTCGAGGTTGCCCTGGGACTGGATGGAGGGCCCATTTCCCAGAAGGCTCTCTCCAATGGCTCTTGGCGGATGGCCTCAGTTCCTCTCTACATGGACCTCTCCTCAGCCCTGCCTGTGTGCTCTCATGACATGGCAGCAGGCTCCCCCTAGGATGAGTCATCACAGAGAGAAAGAGACACGGATATATACAGGGGGCGAAAGAGAAGCTTCACTGTGTTTCCTCACCAAGTCTCAGAGTGACACGCCGTCACTTTCACATTTTTTGGTTGATAGTCAGTCAGTCCAGCACACACTCAAGGGAGGGAGATTAGGTTCCATCTCTTGAAGGGATAAATATCAAAGAAGCTGTGGACATTTTTAAAACCAGTATAATTAGTGAGGTAGAAAATCCAAAAGAATATACATGTATGCATAATTTATTATAATTAATAGGAAAGTTTAGCAAGATTTCCAGAAACAGAACCAATATACAAAAATCAATTGCATTTTTATGCAACAGTAATAGAGTTAGAAAAAGTGATTCTGCTCTGTCTGACTTACTGCAATTAGCATAATGCCCTCAGCATCCATCCATGTTGTCCAAAATGGCTGGATTTCCTTCTTTCTCATGGCTGAATAACAGCCCATTCCATACACCAAATTTTTAATCCACTTTTATATCAACAGACACATATGTTGTTCCCTTATATTGGCTATTATACAAACTTCCAGGTTTAAGATGATTAAATAAATCCTGGGGATTTAATGTACAGCATGGTGACTATGATTACTAATACTGTATTACATAGTTGGAAATCACTAACACAGTGATCTTAAATGTTCCCACCACAAAAAAAGAAATGGTAACTATGTGACATAATTGAGGTGTTAGCCATAGTTGTGGTCGTTTTCCAGTATAGAAGTGTATAAAATCAACACTCTGTACTCCTTAAACTTACACAATGTTACATGTAAATTATATTTCAATAAATCTGAAAGAAATAAAAACAAAGGAAATCTGATTTTTAATAAACTATATTATTAATTGCTAGGAAGACTTAATTTTTTAAGTGTAAATAGTCTCCAAATTAATCTATAAGTTTTCACTATACTTGATACTAATTCTAAAATCTTCATAGAAAAGTCCCAAAAATAATCAAGAAATATTTGAAGACAAATAGAGAAACTTCCCTTCCCAAATGTCAAGGCTTATTTTAAAGCAATATAAATCTCAAAGGTGTGTTTGATACAAATATAGATAAATTGACTAATGGTTTAAATTGAAGAGCCCAGAAATAGACCCAAACACATACAAAAACTTAATATTTGATAGAAATAAACTAACAGGTCAATAGGGAAAGGATAAGCAAGTCAATAATTTGGAGGGTAATTAGTTGTCTATATTTTTAAGCAGATTAGATTTCTACCTTATAAAAAAATAAAACTGAATTCCAGCTGAATAAGAACAAATATGAAATCCCAAACTTCTTAAAAATTAGAATAAAAGATAGGAGAATGTCTTTATGAGCTGGAATTAAAGCATCTTTTAAACAAGACATGCAAAAGCACAATACAGATAATAAAAGATTGACGCATTTACTGCCTTAAATTGTTTAATTCATCTGTGATGAAAGTTAGTATAAAAAAGATAAATCGGGAACTACAATCTAGGAAAAGTTATTTTTCACACATAACACCAACAAGGGATTTTTACCTAGCATAAATGCTATGCTTCAACCAAAAAAGAGAAGCAACCTAATTGAAAAATGAGTAAAAGATATTATTAATAGGCAGTTCACAGAGGAAAATAATGAATGTACAATAAACATACAGATATCTGCCTCACTGATAATCAGAGAAATTCAAAATAAAATAAAAACGAATTACCATTTCACATTCATCAAATTGGTAAAAATCTAAACCTAACATTCCAAATGTTGGAGAGGATGCAGAAAAACAAATTCGTATACACTGCTGCTAGGAATATAGGTTGATATAACTATTTTTTAAAAACCATTTGGCAAAACTGAGTATAACAGACGCTATTTCTACCCTTCTCTGTGGTCATGTAATCATGGAGTTTTAGGGAGACAGAGCCATGCAGAGGATTCCCACATTTCTGGATTTTGGGGAAAGAATGGAGGAAACAGTAATTTCAGTGTGAAACAGGTTAAGTTTTAGACAGCAGTAGAACATCCAGGTGAAGATGCCAATGGTTGGATAGACGTGTGTCTGTAGCTAAGAGATATCTGTACCATGGATATGGATTTGGGAGTCTTTATAGTGCATAGACTGAAAGGAGAGTACAGTGGAAGGCCATGAGCCATGAACACCTCAGGATATGTTTGCTTCATACGTGCAGCATGTTTAGCTAGGCAGATATTGAGCTAAGTCGCTATTCAAGCAGTAGCCCCCTCCCACCTGTCTCATCCTGCTTTAAATAACCTGGCTTCATCTATTTGGGATTGACTTGGAAATTCTGATGTGGGTGATGTAAGGAATCATGGGCCAGTTTGGACCACCAGGGGGCCCCAAGTGCTCAGATATGAAATTTTAATTTTATAATACCTCCATGACCCATGAAGATAGATTATAATCTATTATATAATCTACTATAAAATATACTCAATAATATATCACATTTTCTTTTAAGTGAATGTTACAAAACTTTTGCAAATAGTCTGTGCTATGAGATCTGTATATTACAGGGCCAATACAGGGTTAAACCAGTAATTAACAAAGAAAACTAAACCTTCCTCTTACTTGATGTCATTCTTGCCAAAGTTTTGGCCTCTGCTTGGCACACAACTAAGAAAGGGACAGAAAAGGGAACTCGATTTGCATCCAGGGTAAAATTTGGTGAATGGGGCTATACTCTCAGGGTATATATCCAAGAAGGTCATACAAAAATTAATAAAAACATGGTGATTCTGGACATACTTATTAAATTTTAAAGGCCAATATGAACTTTTTTGGCAAATTCTAGAATTGTAGAAACAGTGCTTGAAGAACAAAAGGTAATAAAATGATATTTTAGGACTAACGAAAATAATACTAGAATTGATCTTATTCATATGGACAATAGGATCCATAGAGGGTATCCTACTCAAAACCATTGCACATCTCTCCTATCATTTTCCTAGTTTCAAAACCTTGAAAATGAACTTCCCCTTTGGACCACCCATGTCAGTTTTCCCCTTTTAGGATCAACTGAAAACAAAAGTAAAACCCCAACCACCTGCTTCCTAAACAAGAGAAGATCCAGGATTTCATTTGAAAGGAAATTTCTTTAATAGGAATAATGTCAGCCTTGGGTGAGGTCCTAGTTTCTTGACTGTCTGTTCAGGCCTTCCCAGTTCCCCAGTTTCTGCCCCTGGTGCATCCCTAGTGTGGGTTTCCCTACATGTGGGATCAGCAAAATAAATAAATAAATAAAGGAATCAGACTGCCATTCATCTGATGAGTGACAAATGCAGCTGGAAAATTCCAATCTGTTTCTAGAGTAAGTCAATTATATGGATTTCATGAAGTTCTGAAAACAAAAGTTTTGTTATAGCCCATTTGATGGCAAAATCTGAGCTCAGCTGATGTAGAACTATTAATAGTCCTCATTTGGCTCACTTAGAGCGAATAGTCATGTTTCTCTAAAAAATAGTCTTGTAATGGCTTACAGATTGCTGCTCCAGTGTTAGAAACTATGCAGTATATTTACCACAATAGCTTTCTACAATGCAATGGTTTTGGATAACAGAGGCATTATGAGGCATTATCTAGGTGCAAACAACAGAAAAATAAATCAAGATGTGGTCCCAAGCCTCAAATAACTGACATAAACACAGACCATACTGCATATATGGAAATCTTGTTGGACAGGCACTTAAGTTCCCTGGGACTACAAAAGAGGGAACAATTACTTCTGAGTGAGGTGAAGAGGAAAGTCAAGGAAGAGGTGGTACCGAAAAAGGAGTAGTTGGCCAGGTTGAGACCCTCCAGCTCATGCAAAGGCCTTATTTTAGGAAACACCAATTGGATGGGATGTACTATAAAGGGTGGTGGAGATAGACTTGGAAGGGGAGCCCCAGGTTCTTGAGGGTTTGGGTGCAGCAGCCTCACTTGTAATGAATAAAACATGACAGATTCTGATGGTATGACTTCTGAGGCTCAGTCATAAAACACCATTATGCTCTTGCTCTCTGTTGCTCTCGCTTTCTCGCTCTCATTCACCCTGAGGGAAGCCAGCTACCATCTTGTAAGGGTATTATTTATGGAGCCCTATGGAGATGCCCACGTAGTGAAAAACTGAGGCTCCAGACAACAGCCATGTGATTGAGTTATGTGGGGAGCTGATAATCTTCCAGCCCTTGTCAAGATCGCTGCATCCCCAGTTGACACCTTGAGTAAACCTCATGAGAGAACCTGCACCAAAACTACCCAACTAAGTTATTCCCAAACCCCTGACCCACAGGCACTGTGAGATAATAAAAACATTGTTTTAAGCAGTTAAGATTGGGGGTAATTCGTTCATAGTAACAGATAACTAATATACAGCTCTAAGCACTTTGCATATTTTAACTCTCAATAATCCTTTACTAGAGCATGTCATTTTATCCTCACTTTACAGATTGGGAAACTAAGGGACAGAGAAGCTAATTAAATTGTCTATGGTCACACAGCTAATTTGCAGGGGGATGAGGATTCCAGCCCAGGAAATCAGGATCCAGTGTCTTGCTCTGTCCATTACACTGCTCTCTCTCTCTAATCAGTTAAAACACATCTTTGGGAGCATCGTGAGGTGCAGTCTCGGGGAACCCCTGAGGAAATGCCTTTCTCTTATTCTGGCTGCATATGAGGGTCACGTAGGGAACTTTCACCAGTGCCTGTGCCCCACCCAAGATCAACTGAGGCACTGCCTTTGGAGTGCAACCCAAGCATCGGTAGTTTTTAAAGCCCTCCAGGTGATTCCAATGTGCAGCCAGTGTCAAGAACAGCTGACAGAGCACTGTCACTCCGAGTGTGGGCCCAGGGTCCTGTGAGAAGCCAAATTTGTATTTCAACAAGATTTCCCAGGTGCCTTGTAGAACATTAAAGTTTGAGGAGCACTGATCTAATCCTTTCCCCAGGTCACACCTGGTGACAGGCAGCAGCTGAACATCAAACAGGTTGGCACATATGGTTTGCTACAGGAACTGAAATTGGGTGCACAGAGAAAAACTAAGCTTAGCGTTTTATAAAGCGGTTCTTCAAAATACCAAAAAGACAAGAGGAATGAAAACTTAAAGAGACAGGTGGGAAAAGCAGGAGAGAATAAATAGCTTCTCTCGATGTCAAAGAGAAATAAAGAACTCTAGGGGGTGATCAGTAAAAATTAGGGTGTCAGAGAAGGACCTGCCTTAAAAGACAAAAATCAAACAAGACAGCAAAATTACCGCTCATTGGTTTGAGGCCAGGGGTAACACTATCCTCACAGTATGGCTTTGGAGGTTTTGTGAAAGGAATATGAAAAGTACTTTATTCTAGCCTTATCCACTTACAGTAAATAACATACAGTAAAAGTTAACAATTTAAAAAGAAAGGGAACAGCCCTGGCTGGTGTGGTTCAGTGGACTGAGTGCCAGCCTGTGAACCAAAGGGTCACCAGTACGATTCCCAGTCAGGACACATGCCTGGGTTGCAGGCCAGGTCCCCAGTAGAGGACATGCGAGAGGCAACTGCACACTGATGTTTCTCTCCCTCTCTTTCTCCCTCCTGTCCTCTTTATCTAAAAATAAATAATAAATTTGGAAAAAAAAGAAAAAGGAACAAAATTTCTTACTTTTTCTCTTTTCAGTTATCAGCAGTATAATTATAGCTAATCCTCAGTTATTTATGGATGATCAGCTTTATGACTTATCCACAGACTTTAAATTTTATTAGTGCTAGCTGTTATTTAAAAAGCAATCACATACAGTATTTCCTCCATCTCCTACAAAGTTTCCAGGGAGGTGGGCAAATGAGAATATGAAAGGCTAGGGAAACTATTGGTAGCATCCTCCTGCCTCAAAACAGGACATGAGGACCCACCCCCACCCCGCCCCATGTGGATGCTTAGATAACAGAAGTTTCTCCTACATATCCAAAAGAAGGCAGAACTCAAAGGGCAAATCAAAAATTACTTGGTACATAGATGGCGGCCTGGCAGAGGTTGTCAAATGTTGGCATGCATTGAATTATCCGGAGGGTTTGTTTCAACACAGATTGCTAGGTCCCCTCCCCAGAATTTCCAGTGTAGTAGGCTGGGTCATGGCCAGAGAATTCGCCTTTCTAACTGTCCCCAGGCAATGCTGACGCTGCTGGTCCCAGGACCACACTTTGAGAACCCCTGCAGGATAATAGTGGTGTAACACTATAGCCTAGTATAAAGGAGCTGGAACTCTGAGCCAGTGTCATGGTTTAAATCCCAACTCTGCTTTTTCCAAAATGAGTGACTTCACGCAAGTTACTTAACCTCCCTCTGCCTCCCTTTCTTTATTTGTAAATTTAAGATAATAACAGGAAAATCTCCTTGCGCTGTCATAATGATTAAAAATGTTAATTCATATAAAGAGCACAGAACAGTGCTTAGCAGACTGGAAAAGCTATTAGTGTCAATGCATATTGCAGATGAATTAGTTTTGTACTAGCTTTACTCAGCATAATGCTTGCCTCACTATCACAGCTAAAAAATAATAACTCATTTTGTTTACTCATTTATTCATTTATTTTACTATAAATGCAACAATCAGTCTTGTTCTAAAATAGTACATGTGAAACAGTGATCCATCAAGTGAGAGAATAATATGATTTTCTATGACTTAGAACAAATTCCAGAAAGTATTAACACATTTTGTCATGAGTCTATAGCTGCAATAAGTTCAGGACACGCTGTTCTTAAAAAACAACAACAACAAAAAACTGCAACTATTGAACAAGTTTAGTAGCCCATGTTACGGCATAAAAGGAAGAATTATCTGATGGAAGAAGAAAGTAGGACAGTCAAGACAGATCGTTAGGAGCTAGAAGTAGACAGAACACAGGGAGAAAGTGGAGACAGTTCGCCACAAGGTGGACAGGACCCAAGATGGCTGCCACTGCCTTGAGCCCTGGAAAAGGATGCAGCAAAAGCGCCATGTTCAGAATACTGGACCTAGAATGAACTAAGGAGGAATCCGATTTGGAAAGAAACAGTTAGAAAGATGGACCAGAAAAAGCAAACCCAGAGTTCAAGGAGGAGGAAGAGGAGTCAGGTAAATGTGGGGATCGGGCATTACCTGAAGGTTCCTGTCCAGACACAAGAGTTTAAGTCCATCTGCAAGTTTAAAAGTAACACTTTCTCCTTAACCTAACATGAAAATATAGCATATTGAACCCTTGGTCCTCTATAATGCAGCCCAGTGCTCTTCCAACTTGATCTGCTACTTCCCTCTCAACCTTTTTTTTTTTTTTTTTTTTTTTGGTCCAATTCAAACCCACTGCTGACAATTTTCCCAAACATAATCTGATTCTGCAGCAGCCAAGCCTGTGCTAACACTACTCCCTGGACCTGAAACAAGCTCCTCTTAACTTAATCCTTCCCCCCTCTAAGCCAAATCAAAATCCAGCTTCTCTGCTTTCCGAAGTAAAATTGTTTTCTCCTTTCTCCATGCTCCTGTTGATTCTTTTTAGCCATTCTATGAACAAACATCCTGCCTCACAATTCAGTGAGTGGATGCTAGCCTGCCTCCCTTCCTCTGTCCTGGGACTCAAGGCACCCAACCAGCTCTCTGAACGCAGGGTATGATCATAGTAGTTACTTCAGGGTTCTTCTCTGCGCTCACCATTCTCCTGCAGGTCTATACTTCCTACTATAAGCACCTGTGAATCTGCCCCATAGGTTGTTTCTGGTGCTGGATTATGCTAGCCTCTACAGGGGAAAAATACAACTGTAGAACAAATGCCCCTTGGAGCAGTCCTCAACCAGTCGTCCCATGGACTGATGGATTAATAATCTTAGCATCCTTGGCCCTTGAGTAGAACAACTCCATAGAACTCTGTAAACCTCTCTCCCAGAGGACCCCAGCAGGTTTGAGCACAGGTGTCTTGAGCAATAACCTGTGCATTAATATATTCAGTATTGGCTTCCTACCCATCTCTTTCTCACTTCTCCACTTCCCTCTTGGTGTTTCCTAGGACCACCTTTGAATAAATACCAGCTCCTAGAGCCTACATATGGGGGAGTCCAATCTAAAACAATATTTAATAAATATCAGTATTTGATTAGATGACTTAAATTCATGGGTGAGAAGAGACCAAAAGGAAAAGGAAGACACTCCAGGAAAGGTGACTATATGTTAACAGGTTAGGATAAATTTTCAGAGGTAAAAATAAGCAAGTGTGTTTAAAGCTCTTGCTGTCATGGAGGTGACAGGTTGGACAGAAGGGGTATTCGAGGCGGAATGGGCCAGATGAGACCAGATTTTTATGGTGATCTTCCACCAAGAAACTCTGAAAAGTTTTTCTCAAAGGAATTCTTTAGAATAGCTACAAAGAAATTCATTTATTAAAGTTTTCTTAGTATTAATGTTTTAAGACATAGGTGCTCTCAGGAAGTATATAAAAATACCCCGAAATGAATCCTCAGTTCTAAGGATGACTGCATAGTGAATGGGACTTTTCCTCTTGTCTTAGAAGTTCCGTAGAAGGCCCAAAGCAGAGAACTGTTATCAGTCAGGATGGGTAAGGTATAGCTGCAGTAACAAACAATCTCAAAATCTCAGTGCTTTAGAACAAAGGTTTGGTTTTTTTTGCCTATAGAACACACACAAGGCACATTTGTTGGAGATTCTGCTCCATGTTGTCCCTCAGGGATTTAAGCTGACAGAGGTGCCATCTACTTACAACTCCAACATCTCAAAAACAAGTCTTCCTGGTTTGTCATTTAGGAAAAAAAGAGGGTTGAGAGTCAAGTATAGGCAAAATGCTTCCATCCAAAGTGAAAAGCTTATTTACTACTCACATTTCATTGACCAGAACTAGTCAGATCATCACATCTAACTTTTAAAAATTGTCCATATGCCTCACAGTGGAAATGAACCATATATTGGAGAATATTGATCGTATTACCACAATCATTGTGGCTGAATAATGACCTCCCCCTAAAGGTGTCTGTGCCCTAAACCATAGAACCTATGAGTATGTTACTTATATGGCAGAAGGGACTTTGCAGATGTGATTGAGTTAAGAATCCTGAGATGGGGAGATTATTCTAGATTACCTGACTGGGCCCAATATCATTGCGAAGGTTTTTTATAAGAGGTAGGCAAGAGAGTCAGAGTCAGAGAAGGGGATATGGTGATGGAAACAGAGAGAGAGATCTGAAGATGCTACACTGCTGGCTTTGAAGGTGGAGGAAGAGGCCTTAAGGCAAAGGATGCAGGTACCACAAGAAGCTATGGAAAGGAAGGAAACAAATTCTCCCTTAGAGCTTCTAGAAGAGATTTCCAACACACTGATTTTAGCCCACAGAGACTGATTTGGTACATCTGACTTCCAGCATTTTAAGATAATAAATTTGTGTTGTTTCAAGCCACCAAGTTTGTGATTATTTGTTACAGCAGTCATAGGAAACTAATAGGACAACCATCCCTTGGAACTTCCTAAGAGGTAGCCAAACTGTTTCTTGACTATCAATCTCCATCACCTACCTCCAGTCTAAATTCTAACAGAAAGAAAATGAAGAAAGAAAAGAAAGGAAGAGAGGGAGGGAGAGAGAGAGAGAGAAAGAGAAGGAAGGGAGGGAGGGAGGGAGGGAAGAATTTGAAAGACAGCACTGTCAGAAATTCACTGAAGTAGAAAATTTGCTTTGCTTCCTCCATCCCTGTCCCAGACCAAGTAAAGACAGACCCCAAGTATAACTCCTCAGAGAGAATGTGGTATCAGTGAGATAGGGAAACTGGATTCTCATTCCCTGGCAGAGTAAAATCTAGAAGGTCCATTTGGTGTGGACTCTAAGGTGAGACATGTGAGGGAGTCCTTAAAAGAAGTTGATGTGTGTCACCAGGAGTTTGGCATATACAAAATGGAGATGGGTGTCTGCTTTCTACCAAGAGAAATCTGAATTGGGTGGGTAGGACGAGTAGGGACTGAAGCTGTTTATAATGAGCAAGGCAAAGAGAAAGAGACCAGCATTGGGGCAACTTTCAGGTCTTCCTCCACTGGGGTGAAAAATGCATGAGTAGATTAAGAAGATAATGTAGGTAGATAACCAGACTCAAGACATCTTATGGTGCCCCAATAAGAGGACAGCCTTTTGGAAAGAGGGAGAGGCTGTGTAGGATATATAGCTGGGAGAGGGAAGGCAGGAGCTGAGGAGGGGTCCCAGAAGAGGAAAAAGTGAATCAGCAGCTTCAGGAATGCAAAGTATAAGAGTTCCCCATGACAGTTTCAAGGAACCCATAAAAATGGCCCATGAAAAAGCCAGCATTTGGACACCAGCCATACAGAGGAATGGTGGCCAACAGGTATCAGCCAAGGGAACTGCTCTGAGCACCAAGTAAAAAAAGACCCTGAAAAATAAGATGCAAGAATGAAACCCAAGCTTGAGTCTTCAGGCCTGAGCTGTTGGAAAAGAATATATTTGTAATTGAATGCAAGACTGAAAGTATTGACTTAACTTGCGCTATATTTTATAACACAAAGATGAGACTGTTCTTACGGCTGAAAGTGAACAAAAGCTGTCATCAGGGAAGAGGAGGCAAAGGAAATGCAACCAAGAATGTTTAAAAAGCCAGTGATGGAAGAAAAATAAACCCATTTCCTGTTTTTTGTTCCATTAAGTTAGGCCCACTCAATAAACCAGCTATATAAGCCAAAACAAAATATTGTACAAATTATTACCAGTCCATTCTTCTCTTTATGATAGAAAATAGAATGGAGAGTATTACTTTTTTTATTCTATATCCTCAGTATCTCTTGGCTATCAGAAAGTAACTTTTATCAAGCCCATAATTATGGTTATCAAGAATGTTCCCATTTACAAAGAGCAGCAGATTCAACTAAAGGTTATTTAAACAAACATGAACTTTTGTTATTTTACAAACTAACAGCAGGACAGTTGATTGGTTGGAGGGAGCCCTAGGACTGGGTAATTCAATGGCTCACTGACTTCATAACCTTCAGAGTCTGAGGTTATTTTAGCATCTCCTCATGATCACAAAATGATTGCTGAAGCTCCACTATCACATTCTCACTTGACAATGTCCAAAGATGGGAATACAGACATATTTTCATTTGCTCTCCTTTTAAGATCAAAGAAAATATGTCCAGGCGCCGTGCAGCAGACTTCCCTTCAATTCCATTGACTAGAATTGAGTCACATTCCAGTCTTAAACCACTCAACAAAACTCTGGCTTGCATTTAACAAGATTCACCCTTTGGGACCAGAATGGACTGAAGCACATAGCCACCTGATACATGAATAAAATGTTCTTTTAAAAGGAGGAAGAGGAGGTGACTGCTGATCGGCGACCAACACATTATATAAAGTAAGGAAGACTATACATCCTACCAAGTCAAAAGAAGTGCTATCTCAGGTAAACTTTCTAGAAGCAGAGCCTGAGATGATTTATTACAGGAATTTTATCAGAAGATGGGAAGGGAAGCAGGATGGGACAGGAAAATTGCTAAGCGAGGAGGAAGGCTTAGCCAGAATTTACCTTTGGCCTGATTCCCTAGGGCACCCTAGAATGTAAGTCATACCACAAAATTTATTCCTATCTTAAGGAAAAGGAGCCAACATTTTGCACACATACCTTTTTCAACCAGTTATTGTTTGTGAATTGCCAAAAGGAGCACAAAGTCCATGGCAAGACAACTCCCATCCATGCGGCACAAGGCTCTGGAGAAGTAGCAGCTGTGACTTGTTAGCAACCAACACTCGCCGCACCTGGAGTGGAGTGTGCCTGTCTAGTAAAAGGGGTCTGGATGAAGAAGCATCAACAACACCTTCTATGGATACTGTCATTAGAAGTAGACCTGAGAAACTTAGCCAGCCTCCAGAAGGGCACCCTGGGTCATTCTGGTGTCTCCCACAGCAGGACAATTATAGAAAGTGTGGTGACCCAGTACACTGAGCATACACCTGTGTTTCCTCTGGAGGAGCCCAAACTTATGAGTATGTTCCATTTGTTACAGGACATGGAGCCCAAAATTAAAAGCATTTCCATGTTCACATCTGCCTGGCTGCACCCCTCTGCCTACCCTCGGAAGCTACTGCCAGCCACACTGTCAGAAGAGCAAACTTCCAAAACTGCTGATCCTGGTTCTCTGTGTGGGTCTGAGTGGTCCCATCCTGGAGGTGGGAAAAGCATCCGAACTTGCAGTCTTTTGTTTCTCATCTGGTGTTAACTGGCCTGCAATGATCAAATGAATCACCCAGAGCCTGTGGCCTGGTCTCAAGCCTACAGCATATCGTTCAACCCACACACTTTCAACAAACCTTCTATTGTCAACACTCTGATAGGAAAAGGTTAAACAACTCTGCCACTTCCGAATTTCACTCCAGATTTCCTGTGAGCTGAGGAGAGCTGAGTTACAACAATTCCTCCTTTTCACTAGAAATGGAAAGACTTTAGAGGAAACCAAGACAATGAACAAGTCTTTCCAAATAATATATTTTTAAAATTTGGGGTGGAATTGCAATATATGGATTAATTTCCTCTTAAAATATAGCTGGATTTCAAAAGTAGGAAGAAAGGAGGCCTGAACAAATCAATTTTGGCACAAGCTAAAAGGTTTGAAAACAACTTGAATATCCTGGCTGCCATCTACAACAGGAAATGGAAAGATTTCTGAAGCCCACCAGCAATTAAGATTAGAGAAATTAATGCACCTAATAAGCAAGCATTTGAAACAAGAATATATATTGTGTCTCGTATTTTAACTCCCTGCATTTATGTATTATCCCCTCTCTGCATCATAACTTCTTTTCTAAGAAGGCTGGACTCGGGCTTGCTCTTGTAGACCCAGCCCCACACCAATGCCTTGCACACAGAAAGCACTCAATCAATATTTGTCAAATTTATGAGTAAATAAAATCAGCAGAACTTTAGTTAAACTATTTTATGATCTGCTACCACCATCCTTAATAGTACAACTTATCACTTACCCAACTAAGAAAAATATTGGAACAAATCTTCTTAACACTTTAACACCTTATATATAAATGACTTGCCAAAAACAAGCTGAACTAGAAGCCCTTAGAAGCAAACTCTGTTCCCTAACACACGTCAGTTAACTGCAAATAATTCTGAGGGTAAAGAGAAATTCATTACGTAAGGATGCCCTCTACTGGGAAACACAAAGGACAAACTCCTCTCCTCATTGACTTGCCAACTGGTTAGATTCCTCACCAGAGACAAAGGCCCTAGGCCCAAGCTTATGATCTGAATGTGTGGAAAGGCTCTCAAACTCTGAGGAACATTCTTAAAATGCCTTTGTTCTCATTCTAGATAGAATCATAACCAACTAAAGCACAGGAGTAAAGAAATCTTAGATGATGAACTGGAGAGAAAGACGTGCAAGTTCCAGTACTCAGAGAACATTTTGTGTACACCCACTTTTGATCCATCGATGCTGTCTTCTTAGACTGCCTGATTTTTACAGGCTTGTTTAGGATCAGAAGCAATAAGACCAGTGCCCTGGCTGAACTCTATCTATAGATATTATATTCTGGTATTTTTTAATCATATTTCAACTAAAAGGATTGCTCCCTTCCTGGCCTAACTTGATCTCAGTAATGCCAAAAACTGTCTGGGTTTTCAAGTCTAGATAGCCCCTCATTCAGTGTTCTATTTTTTTCACATCTTTCTTCTCTATGTCCTTCTTATAGTTGAATATTTTATTGCCTCATAAAAGAATGTGCCTAGAAGGCCTCCTTTGGCAAAGCTTTTCGCATTCCCTCTGCTCTGCAAGGCTCCCCAGAAATTCTCTCCTCCAGTTGAAATTTGAGGCCGACAGCCTATGAAGGGTTCAAATCAGCAGCCCAGAAGCCCTAGGTAACCAGCAGTTAGTGAAGAGCCACTGGGTGCTAGGTGACCAAGGTTGAGGACCACTGTCCCAGAGATAGACTCACTAACCAAGCTCAGGGACATCTTCTCAATTAACAATGAGAAATCACTGTCATGGAAATGAAAAGTCATGAGTCCATAGAATCATTGCATTCTTTACCTGTCAGCAGATACATGCAAGAAGACGACTCATAATCAGAAGGTTGTTTGGCAAGAGTAGAGTCAGAACTAGGGAAGTTAGAGGGATCAATTCTAGGGCCTCCTGGCCCCCAAAGGCAGGAGTGTGGCCAAGGTACCTCAGGTGCTAGATTAAGGCTCCCTTCTCTCCAGGGCCATGGGTTCAAATCCAACTGCTGTTAAAGACCTTTTTCTGTGTATTTAGGGCCTGCAGGGTCACTTCACTGGAGGGAGGGTCTTACAAACAGAACCAGAATGCTTGACACCAGTTGACTAGAGCAGTGATTCTCACACTTTGATGTGCATCAGAATCACCTGGAGAGCTGACAAAGCCAGGCTGGTTGAAGTAGAAGAAGACTCGCCCTTGTAAATTTCACATGTTCCCCAGGTGATTTGGATACAACCAACATTTGAGAAGCACTGGGCTAGCATCATTTGCATCCATCCCCCTTTACCAACAGCTCTGCTGGAAAGATTGGAAACATTGAAAATTTATTAGCTAAATCTCCCTACCTGTAAGACAGTTTCTGGTGACTACTGCCAACAGTTTTCTCTGTTGTTCTGCTTTTTCTACTCTTTAAAACTGACTGAAGCCCCTTTAGTCATGAGCTGGTCATTAATATGTATCAGTTGCTCAGTCTCGCCTACTGGGAGCACCATTTCTCTTCACTACCTTTGCACACCTCTACTCTGATTTTAGGCTTGAACTCTCAGAAAGAAGTCTAAATTTCCCTATTTCCAAGTTCTTAAGAGGTGACACCATTCACAATAAGGGTTGGTACTTAACTGTTACTCCTTTTGCCAAGCTAAAGTAAACCAGAAAGCAAAGCTAGAAGATACCAACAGTATAGTCATAGCAGGGGAGAGGTGACATGTAGCCAGGCCAGGGGTGGATGAAGCCTGAGGCTTGCCTGCAAATCCGCTCACCCTACAGTCAACAGAGAATCAATCCATATACATTCCTGACTCAATTAAAAACCCAAATGAATGGAAGCAGCAAGAATAAAACAACAGAGAGGTGTTTTTACTTCTTCTGAAACATAAAACTTTCTGAAGGAATAAAGAGTTGAGGAATTTTATTGGACTTTACCAAGTTGCCACATCCCAAATATTTCTTCATTTCTTGGCCTCATCTGAGAGAAGGATGTTCTGTGTCAAAGCTTTACAGGGAAAAAGAAACCAGGTTGGGGATTCATCATCTTTGCATAGCCCAATTCTCCCTTTCTCGCATCCTTTCTTCTTGGTTCAGTGCAAGGGGGAAAAAAAAACCTATCACTCCATATGGGTTCTGTAGCCTTCCTGCCTTCTGGGGTCCTCACTCAATCTATTATCCCGCTCTTTTTTTTGCAACTTCAGCCTCTCTCTTCCTACAGCCTTTTCTTTCTTTTTTTTTTTAATTCTCTTTTTTTATTTTATTTTTTTAATTTAATTTTAATTTATTTTTTCAAATACATTTGTCTCTGCCTACCCCCCACCACTTTCCCTTGCCCCCTCCCTCCTTCCCTCCCTCAGCTCTTCCCCTTTGGTTTTGTCCATGAGTCCTTGCTATATGTTCCTTGACTTTCCCCTTCCCTTCCTTTTCCCTGCCCCCCCCTCCCTCCTTCCCTCTTGTCTCTGTTGATTTCTTTTCCTTTCATTGTTGCTGGTCTTATTTTCCTTGCATCTTTGTATTGTTGGTTAGGTTCCACTTATAGGTGAGATCATATGGTATTTGTCTTTCGCTCCCTGGCTTATTTCACTTAGCATAATGCTCTCCATTTCCATCCATGCTGTCACGAAGGTTAGTAGTTCTTTTTTTCTTTCTGCTGCATAGTATTCCATTGTGTATATGTACCACAATTTTTTGATCCAATCATCTACTGATGCTTCCAACACTTGGCTATTGTAAATTGTGCTGCTATGAACACTGGGGTGCATAGGTTCTTTTGTATTGACGTTTTGGTGTTCTACAGCCTTTTCTTTAACAGTAAAACATACTTTATTTAGTAAAATATGTTGCCCCGGCCAGTGTGGCTCAGTTGTTGAATGTTGTCTCTTGAACTGAAGGGTCATGAGTTCTATTCCCAGTTAGGACATACATCTAGATTGCAGGTTCAGTCCCAGTAAGGGTGTAGACAAGAGGCAGCTGATCAATGTTTCTCTCTCACATAGATGTTTCTCTCCCTCTCTCTGTCCCTCCCCTCCCCTCTCTCTTCAAAAAAAAAAAAAGTTGTAGTCCACTATCTTAAAAAAAACAAACAAAAAATTCTCTCCTGCCTCCTTCCAGCGTTATTGCATGGTATTCCTCTCCCCTTCCCTCCTTCTCTCCCTCCTCCTCCTCCTCCTCCTCCTCCTTTCTATCTCTCTCTCTATCACCACCCCCCCAGCAAATTTTTGAAATGTTCTCTACATTTGCTGTCACAACTTCCTCACCTCTCATTCTTTACCCTATTTTAATCAGACTCTGCCCCCACTAGACTTGCCCCCTAGAACAACTCTTGCTAAGTCACCAAGGGCCGCCTTGTTGCTCTATCTGATGGTCAGTTCATCTTACTTGACCATCAGCATTATTTGATGTGGTTGGACCCTGCCCTTCTGGAATACTTTTCTCTCTCTGATATCTGATCTACCTCCTACTTCCCTGGCTATCTATCACTTCTCAGACTCATCTGCTGGATCCTCCTCCTCTAGCTGAACTATAGGGGTTCAAGTTCCTAGGGCTCTTTCCTTGACCCTATTCCCTTGGAACCCTACATTCTCAATATAGGTGATCTCATCCCTTCCTATGTCTTTGAAGATCCTCTATATACTAGAACTCACACACCACACTTCCAGACATCTCCATGGACTCCAGATTCATATGTCCAACTGCCCATTTGACATCTCCACTTAGATACCAAACAAAATCTGTCCAAAACTTAAGTATTGATCTCTCCCCAACCAATGTGCTCCATCTCTATAAACAACAGGTCCATTCGTCTAGTGGGTCATGCTAGGTACCTGGGAACCATGCTGGTCAGTTCTGTTCCTTGTAAAGTCTGACCCCACTTACTGTTCCAGCCTCCCTCAGCGTATCACACTCTGTGCACCAGCCACCTGGTTGTCCTTCAGATCCTTAAACATATAAAGTCATTCCCTGTGAGACTTTTGCACTGCTTCCTTCAGCCTGGAATGCTCCTAAATTTATCCACCGCCATGGTAATGATTACTAATTCTTCAGTTTCAAATTAAATGTCACTCCCTTATATAAACCTTCTCTGAACTTCCAAAGGAAGTAAAGTCCATTTCTGCGTTCTCAAAGCCATGTGTAGTTCCTTCAGGTTTGTAATTGTATTTTTATTTGGGTAATTATACATATCGTGTTTGTTTCCTCACCAGATTTTAAGCTCCATGAGTACATAGAGGATGCCTGTAGAATAGAGTAAGTCCTCAATAAATACTTGTTGAAAGAATAAACAAACACACAAAATTCTTTTATAATGTTATGAGCAAGAAATACTGAACATTTTATATATGAGTAATTCCACATTAAATTCACCCCAAAATGCACAACTAAAGTGATTATTATGACTGGGAGACAATTGGAAAATCCCATGTGGTTTCCAACGTCAAAACACGCATGCTAAAATCATTGCTAATGTCCTGACCAGTGTGATTCAGTTTTCTGAGCATCATCCTGCAAAATGGAAGGTCACTAGTCGATTTCCAGTCAGGGCACATGCCTGAGTTGCAGGTTTGGTCCCCAAATGGGATGCATACAAGAGGCAATCAATCCAAGTTTCTCTTTCACATAGATGTCTCTCTCCCTCTTTTTCACCCTCCCTTCCCTCTCTCTAAAAATAAATAAAATATTTTTAAAAAATCATTGCTAACTATTAGACAGTGAAACACACATGGGGGAGGGGGTGAGATATAATGACAGTTTCGGGGCCTTGCTTCTCTGATACCAACACACATGCCCATTTTTACCTGAGAGGTAAAACTTTCAACTCAAGTCAACAAAATGTATTGTCCTTGACTGTGCTCCTTACCCTCAAGGAACTTAGACTCTTTCATAATAAGTAATACATACCCAAGACACAGTTCAGGCCATCACTAAAATGTTAATAATGATTATCTCGTGGGAGATAGATGAGACCCTAGGAAACTTTAACTTACATATTGCTTTAAAGTTTTCAAGGAGCATACATTTCTCATAAAATCAACATAAATAAAACAATTTTAATGTACAAAAATATGACATATACACAAGAAATCATTAAATTATAGGAAAGGTGGTAAATATCATTATTAGACACCATAATGATCTGGCAAATATTTTGAAAGATATGTATAGGAAGGGCAGGCAGTCCATAGCTGAATGGCTGAAATTTGAACTTTTTTATTCTCATGCTGTTCCAGAGAAAGTCCTAAATGAAAGCAGTTAAGATCTCATGACTAGATTCTAAGGCTCTACTGTATTTAGATGGTATGCAGATCTTAATAGCTTCCTGGGGAAAACAGACTTAGTAACTCACAAAGCAAATTCCAATACTCACAAGAAACTTAAGACAGACACAATTTAGGGAAACTCTGACTTTGTGCCATGGGATTTTTAGTTGTTTCTAAGTAGTTTGTGATTGAAAGACCATACTCCATAAGAACTTTTGCCATTTTTTTTGTTTGCTTAAGCAAATGGATAGTTGGTTGTGGTGGGTTTGTACTTGGCCCAAGTGTTAATGCTAGTAGCCATAGACTGTCAGACCACTTTTGTTCTTGTTTAACATCAATCTGACAAGGGGCAGAGAGACACTAGCGCAAAATGTGCCTCCAAAAGAGATATAAATGAAAGTCTCACCTTATAAATTCTAGAAACCCAAGGTAGGTCCCCAGAAAAGCTGATTGCATGAGGTCAAAGGCATCTCCTAGAAGAGATATAAGGCAAATGTTGAGGCTGCTGATCAGAACCTCAATGATACAATAGTAATGGGACTTTTAAGGCACAAGGCCACAAGAACAAAGAAGCAGAAGAGTCTACAACAGCGAATTAGCAGCTCAATTTCTAGAGAAGACGAACTGGAAGAGCCCAGGCACAACTGACGATGAGGTGTCACAATGAAGACAAGGGAGTGGAGTGAAAATATACAGAAAGAGATGTACAAGTCCTAGCTGCCTTTCCTCTCTTAGCAACAAAGGTACAGACAGGCATGTTTATACCTTGTTGGTCAGGGCAACTGAGCTTTCTGTTCTAGAGAAACAAGATTTAAGTTTATTTGGTTAAAAAAATCAATACAATTTTTAGAAAATTAACCAGCTAAAGTGGAAAAACTGACCTAGAAATACTAAAATCTGGGGATCCCCCAGTTAAATAGCCCAGACAGATCACCCCACAGTAAAACCCACCTGAGACAACAGTTCTTACCACACCAGCCCTCACTCTTTTTTTTTTGAGGGAGGCATGGTTTTTAAATTTTATTTTGTTCACTGATAATTTTTATGTATCCTAATAGGATACATTAAAATTTCAGTTTGTTCATTGATAATTTTTATGCACCCTAATAGGGTGCCTGGCACATAGTAACTTACTAAACTATTATTTAATAGAAGAGCACAAGGTGAATTAGGCAAATTTTATATTATATATTATGGAAATCTTTAATATATAAAGAGCCAGTGTACATCATTATGAAAAATGTGAACATACTAAAAGAAGATCAGGTAAAGTCATGAAGAAAAGGTTCACAAAGTAGAATTACAATGACTAGTAAACATATGAAAGTTCTAATACCAATGAAATCCAAAATAAGAAAAGATAAGGTAAAAGACACAACAAACATAAACCATAAAAAAAGAAAATTGATAAAGTGGACATTAAAATTAAAAAATTTTGCCTTTCAAAAGACACCATTAAGAAAATGAAAAAACAAGCTAAAAAATGGAAGAATGTGTTTAGTAAACATATGTCTGATCAAGGACTTATATACAGAATATTTAAAGAACTCATAATTAAAAAATAAGACAAATAACTCAATTTAAATATGAGTAAAATATTTACAGAGACATTTCACTAAAGAAGACACATGAATGGCCAAATGGAACATGAAAAGATGCTTAACATCACTGGTCTTCAGCAAAATGCAAATTGAACCCGCAAGGAGTTGTCACAACATGCCCACCACAATTACACTCGAAAGACAGACAAAACAAAGCATCGTTGAGAACAATTAGCTAAAAAACTCATACATTACATGGGAATGTAAGATAGTACACCTACTTTACAAAGCAGTATGGTTCACACTTATCATACAGCCAAGGAATCTCACTCCTGGGTAGTTACCCAAGAGAAAAAAAAAAATATGTCCTCTCAAACACTTGTATGTGAATGTTTATTGCAGGTCTATTCATAAAAGGCCCAACCTGGAAACAGCCCAAATGTTCATCAACTGGTAAATGAGTAAACAAATTGTAAAATTTCCATTTTATTCTACTTAGCAATAAAAAAGACCAAAATACTTATACCTACAACAAAATGAATTAATTTCAAAAGCATTATGCTAAGTGAAAGGAATAAAGCATAAAAGACTACATACTATATAATTGTATTATTCCATTTACATGAAGTTCTAGAAAATACAAAATTATAGAAACAGAAAGTAGATCAGCAGTTGCCCTGAACTACGGAGTTGGAGGAGGGAAGGATACCAAAAGACACAGGAAAATTTTTAGAGAGACAGAAATGCTTTATTCTTGATTTGATAGTGGTTATATGGGTGTATACAATTCCCCAAACTCATTGAAGTATACAGTTAAAATGAATGTTAATGTGTATACATTATACCCCAACAAAGCTGATTTTTAAAATGATGGGGGGAAAGGTAGAAAAATAATAGGAAGAACATTCAAAGAAGAGGGAACTACAAAAAGATTTCTGGCTCATCTTCAATGCAGGAGGGAATGACCAGAATCTGAAGGATATTGTGTCCCAAGACAGAGAACACAGCGCTTTGAGTGAGAAAGTTGTCTTAGATTAATGCCTAAATTGAAACTATCATCTTCCCTGGCCCATCTCCCCACACCTCTGGAACATAATTTTTAAGAAAAATGCTGGTCTGTATAGAGCTTTCCTTATTTAAAGGTAGGTAATAAAAAGAAAGAAATCACCAAGAAAGATGTTATAACCAAAACAGGAAATAAGGTATATAACAAGTAAACAGCTGATGGAGAATGCATTTCAGAAAAAGAATTACTTTAGGAAACAGAGGAACATTTCAGAAAAATATTCTGTCCATGAACTCAAAGAAAGTAAAGAGAACATGAACTCTTACTGGGGAAATGGAAGAGCTCAAGGAAGAGATAAAGGAGTTGAAAAAGCAACATTAAAATAAAAATGTAAGATAATAAATGTGGGAGAAAGTTAAAAAATTTATTGGCAATCACAAGAGTGGAGCAGATTTTTGAATGCAGAGTAAGATACACAGTACACAAGTATGAGAAAAATCTCATAAAATGAAATGAAGAACAGATAGAAAAATAGGTAGATATTCTCAATAAATCAAAGAACTCCAGCATATATATGCAATTGTTGTTACAATATAAGTAGACAGAATAAATGGAGTAGAAAAAATAAAAAGAAAACTGTCCAATTAAGGAAGTCCTGAATGTACTGTTTTAAAGGGCACATTATGTCTAGAAAAACACATCCTAGTGAAGTAACTAAGTATTAAAGCTAAAGAAAAAATCATATAAGCATCCAGACAGAAAAAGCAAGTCAGTCACAAAGCAAGAGACAATATCAACCAGCCTGAGGCTTATCCCCAGTAACATTCAGTAGCAAAAGGTAGTGGAGTATTGCCTGTAGAGTTCTGATAGAAGTATGAGCCAACAAGTTTTCACTCAGCCAAATTGTCACTCAAGTCTAAAGGCAAAAGTCATTCATAAACATGAAAATATGCAGTGACTGTTGCACCCCTAAGTACTTCTTGAAAAACTACCTTGTGATGGAATCAGTTAATCAAGAGATGGATAAATCTAAGTAAAGAATGGAGAAGCCATTATATTAAAGGGCTGGTGATAAATCTTGAATAAATTTAAATATAGCACCATTATATTTATATAGTTAATATAATATTAAAACTAAAGACTCTTGTTGCGAAGCAGTGAGATTTTGGGGATTGCTGGTTACCACAGGTTGAACTAGCACAAGCTAATTGATACACCAATATTACTTCATAAATGAGAATCTATTTGAGGTGGACTGAGGGGCCTTCTGGGAAACAATATTCTTAGATTAGGTCAATCCTGATTGGCTCAGAGTTTAACACAGGGCGTGTCTATTAGTGCATATCCTTGGCTGTGTCACATGAATTCATATCTTGTCCTTGGGAGAGAGAGAGCTGCAATGCCAATAAAATCAAAATATCCACTTCACTAAAATTCTGTACAGTATTGTGACTACAGCAATGAGCTTTGAGCCCCTCTCTGAGAGTGAAACTTGAAGGGGAGAGACATACTCTATCTCACTTTGTCCGGCATGCTCTGATGGCTTTGCACCTTGAAGGCTTCATGACATTGGTGGTAGTACCCATTGGGAAATGCTGTGTAATAGAAACCATTCTCAGGTTGGAAACCAGAATCCAGTGGGAAATGGCCATAGTAACCAGTGATTGTGCAGGGTCCTGTGTTAGATTGTGGATCTGGACTGAGCAGATGATGCAGCAGTGATGGTTTCAGTTGCAAGTAACAAGATCATACACAATATAAACAATAAAGGGGAGTCACAGGCTCAGTATATGGAAATGTTCAGCAGTGCAGAGAGCTTCAGGCAATTTAATCTAGAGGTCCAAGGATGTTACCCAGGCTTGATTTCTTTTCATCTCTGTTTTCTTTCCACACAATCAGCTTCATCTTACAGCTGGTTCCCCTTGTGTTGGTAAGAGGGCTGCCCTCAATTCCTGCTTGAGTTGGGGAGGATGAACTAAGGATGAGATCTGGTTGGTGCTGGGCAGGAGCAGCAGAGGTGGGCATTTTCAGAACCTGGAGGCTGCATGTCTGCCAGGGATGGCCTTCTCCTCCCAAAAGTGATAAGGAGCCCTTGAGAGATGTCAACAATAATCATCAGATGTGAATTTTATAAAAGTCACTCCTCATGTGGAGAATGAATTGGATTAGAAGGGTGAAAAGTGGGTGGGCAGGGGGTGGGACATTCAGCAAGAAGACCAGTTAAGAGACTATAGCAGTGTTCTGGGTGAGGTGAAATGACACCCAGAACTAAGAAGGAGGTGGGGAGGATTAAGGGGGTTTCTTGAGTCTCACTCTTAATATAGATTTAAGAGCACAAGTCATTCGAGGGAAACTTCCAACATGAATATAAGAAATGAAAGTAAATAAACATCCTAAAAGAACATGAAAGGAAACATAGACAAAGAGGTGGGGACAAGAAAAAAATTGTTTTTTGTGAAGTATATTTAAAATCCTCATAAATAAGAGAAGATATGGCAATCATGATATAATAAGAGTTTACAAAAAGAAGCATTTGTGGTCAAAATAAAAGACATCTTGGAAGTTAAATTTAACATGACATAAAGTATTTGGAACATGAAAATTAGGAAATCTCCAGAAAATAAACAGATTTCTTAAAAAATAGTATACTAAAGATAGTAAAATCAATTTATTAGTTCAGAGGAGAAATGAAAATTATCAAAGAAATTACTCATGCTATAGGAAAACTTAAAGATTCCACCAGACATTTAGAGAGACTTCTGATCAATACAGAAGCATATTGACTCCTTGCACAACTACAGAAAATATTACAACCAGACTAGAAAACACATATTACCCAGAAACAACAGAAAATTGAATTACATGGAGGTCCGACAACTAAGGATTTAAAGAAGCCATATTCATCCAGATAGGTGGCAGGGGCAAAGACGCAGAGAATCAGTAGAGGTGCAGAGAGGTGGAATGGTGCAGAAAGGCATGGAGTCACAGAACAAGCAGTCCCACATCCATGTATGGTAGATAAAAATCAGCAGAATACCTCAGGAGTGAGAGATCCTAAACCCATACCAAACCACTCAGCCCAGGGTTCCAGGGCCAGGAAGTTAAGTCTGGTTATAAAAACCAGTGGAGGTTGAGGTGGCAAGAGAAACTACAGAACTCGCAGGTGACTCCTCTTAAAAGGCCAGCAACAACTTAAGACTTACTCAGACCCACTCCTGGGGGAACTGAGCACCAGGGCAACACCTGCAAGGGCACCAGTGGCATACAGGGAGAAAGCAAAGTGACTGACATCAGGGCAAATGCCAAGAGACAGCTTCCTCCCAGCCAAAACTCCAGAGGCCAGGGAGTGGCATTGTCCCCTCTGAGCGCTACTCCACAAACAGACACAAAGTGCTGATACCGTATCAGAGACTCCACCAACCTGGTTCACACAGGTTCCCTCGGCACTGGCAATTACCCCATCCAACTTACCGGTGCTCTACCTAATACATAGAAACAAACACAGGGAGGCTGCCTAAATGAAGAGACAAAGAAATATGGCCCAAATGAAGGAACAGATCAAAGCTCCAGAAAAAGGACTAAACAAAATGGAGATAAGCAATCTATCAGATATAGCGTTCAAAACACTGGTTATCAGGATGCTCAAGGAATTCATTGGGTACTTCAAGAGCATAAAAAAGACTCATGCAGAAATGAAGGTTACACTAAGTGAAATAAAGAAAAATCTATAGGGAACCAACAGTGGAGGGGAGAGAGTCAAATCAATGATTTGGAACATAAGGAAGAAAAAAGCATTCAATCAGAACAGCAAGAAGAAAAAAGAATTCAATAAAATGAGGATAGGCTAAGGAGGCCCTGGAACATCTTCAGACATACCAACATCTGAATCACAGAGGTGCCAGAAGGAGAAGAGGAGTAGCATGAGATTGAAAACTTATTTGAAAAACTAATGAAAGAAAACTTCCATAATTTGGGGAAGGAAATAGACATACAAGTCCAGGGAGCACAGAGAGTCCCAAGCAAGATGAACCCAAAGAGGGCCACATGAAGACACATCTTAATTAAAGTGCCAAAGTTTAAAGACAGAGAGAATCGTAAAAGACACAAGAGAAAAGCAGAGTGCTGCCTACAAAGGAGCTCCCATAAGACTGTCAGCTGATTTCTCAAAAGAAACTTTGCAGGCTACAAGAGACTGGCAAGAAGTACTCAAAGTGATGAAGAGCAAGGACCTACAACCTAGATTACTCTATCCAGCAAAGCTATCATTTAGAATGGAAGGGCAGATAAAGAGCTTCCCAGACAAGATAAAACTAAAGAAGTTCATCACAACCAAGCCATTATTATGTGAAACATTAAAGGGAACTATATAAGAAAAATAAGATAAAAATTATGAACATTAAAATGGCAAATAATTCACAACTATCAGCAATTGAATCTAAAAACAAACTAGGCAAACAAGCAGGACAGAAGCAGAATCATAGATATGGAGATCATTTGGAGGGTTATCAGTTGGGAGGAGGAAGGGGGAGAAGGGGGGGAAAAGTTCAGGAATTAAGAAATAAAAATTGATAGGTACAAAATAGGAGAATATTAAGAACAGTATAGGAAATGGAGGAGCCAAAGAACTTATATGTATGACCCATGGACATGAACTAAGGAGCGAATTGCTGGAGGGAATGGAGGTACAAGGTGGAAGAGGGCAAAGGGAGAAAAACTGGGACAACGGTAATAGCATGATGAATAAAATATATTTTTAAAGAAATTCCACCAAAAGAACTATTCAAATTGATAAATGAATTCAGTCAACTACCAGGATACAAAATAAATATCCAGAATAAAAATATTCATGAAATTTCTCAGAACATAGATACATGAACTTCTGGATGGAAAGAGGCTGCTGAGTGTCTAGCACAATAGAAAAAATAGACTCACATCAAGGTACATCACCAAAAATTTTCAGTATTTTGAAGGCACAGAGAAGTTTTCAGAGAAAGGAAAAAAAAGGCTATATATAAAAGATTAGAATAAGAGTGGCATTAGACTTTTCAAAACCAACAGTAACATGAAAAAAAAAAACCTATTTTTCTATCTAAAATTCTTTACGTAACTGTTGGTAAGCACCCTCTAAAGTGGCTTCAATAATCCCTGCCTCCTGGATTCATGCCCTTATGTAACCTTCTGCCCTTGAATCTAGGCAGGATCTAGTCACTAGCTTTGAATAAATTGAACACAGCAAAAGTGCTGGAACATCAGTTTTGAGGTTAGGTTACAAAAGGATTGTGGCTGCCCCCTGCCTTCTTGCTTGCTCACCTGGATGTAAGCCAGCATTATCTGAGCTGCCCCATGGAGAGGCCCATGTGGCAACAAATTGAGAGGTACCTCCAGCTAACAGCCATGGAGAAATTGAGGTCCTCAGTCCATAATCCATGAGGACTTAATACTGCAAATTACCACATGTGTGAGCTTGGAAGCAGATCAAGTTGAGATGACCACAATCCCAGCTGACACCTTGGCTGTAGCCTCTCACACACCCTAAGCCAGAGGCCTCAGGCAGATCCCTGATCTGCAGAAAGTTTGAGGTGATAAATGTTTGTTATTTTTAAGCCACTAAGTTTTGGGGTGATTTTTTATACACCAACAGATAACTAACACAAAACCCAAACTATCAATTTAATGTAAGGCCAAACTAAAAACAATTTTCAAATACTCAAGGTCTTAAAGAATTTACCTCATTTACTCCACTTTTTCTTAGTAACAAGAAAACAAAGACATTGAATCACGAAAACTAAGGGGACCAACACAAAAGAGCAGAAAGGGGAATCCCCAGGATGATAAAAAGGGAGATTCCAGGATATCCTCTGAGTGACAGTTCTAGAAAGCAACCAGCTTGGGTCAAAGCACAAAAATAAAGAGCTCCAGGAAGGATATCTTCAAGAAAGAAAAAAAAAAACATGGCATTAAGAGATTATATGATCTTTTTTTAGTAAATTAAAACGGAGATATACATTTCCCTTAGAGAGGCTGGGGTACATAGGTCATAGAGATATAGGAAAGTAAGGGGGCAGAGAGAGAAAAATATTGATTAATGCCAAAAGAAGTAGTTCGAGAAAGGAAATATAATGTGATATAATAAATATAATATAATCTACAAATATATGTATTATATGGTTTATTATATTAGTTTGCTATAGAGTTACCATAACAAACTACCACAAACTGAGTGACTTAAACAACTGAAATTTATTGTCACATTGTTCTGGGACCTAGAAGTCTGAGATCAAGGTGTCAGCCAAGGTAATTCCTTTAGAGGACTGGGAGAAAAAAATTTTGTTCCTCGCCTCTCCCCTAGCTTCCGGTAGTTTGCTGGAAAACACCGGCATTCCTGGGCTTGTAGAAGCACCACTCTGATCTCTGTCTTGATCGTTACATGATGTTCTCTGTGTGTGTCTGTCTCTAAACTTCCTCTTTTTGCAAGAGCACTGGTCATTTTAGATTAGAGCTCACTGTAAGGTTTCAGGCCCATAACACAGATAATCTACCAAGAAATTCAAAGTTTGAAAAGTAAATGAGCAAAGAGAGACTTCAAGAACAAATACCCATTTGTCCAATATCTCAAATCCCGTAGTAGGACCACATACAATAATGTTGATACTTCCAGAAGAATAGGGGGCTCTTTCTTCAAAAATACTATGGTACCTATTAATCACAGATAATAATGTGCCAGTTATCAATTTGGGGGCTCTTAGCTCCAAATTCATTGCCTGCTCTGCAAAAATAAGCTAAACCCTGTAAATATTTCTCCTTTGCCAGCTGGCATGATATTAAGGTTTTCCATAGCACCAGAGAGCCACTACAAGAGGAACAGATTTTTCCCTTTCTGTCTGGTGTGTTTCTCTCACCCGGTTCCTGCAGTGTGTGTTTGCTCCAGTATCTGGCTTCCGAAGTGAATGATTTCTCTATCCTGCAGCAACCAACAGTGCCCAGGGGCCACCAGCTCCCCTGACACTGCCAAGGCACCTTTCTGTGGCCAACTTCCCTGGCACCCAAAAGAGCAGATCTCCAGCAAGTTCTACTGGCATGGCACCTAAACCAACTTACCTACCATCCAGGAAGCCACATCCTTGTCCTCCCAACAAGGTCTGGATCCACCCTGGGAGGAGGAAAGGCTCCTTCTTGGATATATTATCTCAGTCCTCATGGTGATAACTACTCCTTACATCTGTTCTTGCATTCTTTAGTTTTCTTTACTTCTTACTCACCAATCCCTCATTACTTCAATCCCATTATATTTAAATTTTTTTCCATATTACACTTTCCTATTTAAATATTGTGTTCCTTCTGTCTCCTAGTTGCGCCCTGACTGATAACAAATAGTTTAGTTTGGTTTTCAAGTACATAACAGTAAAGATTGGACTGGGAAGTCTTCGTGTGAAAGCATGTCTCTATAAGGAAGCAACTCTGCCCTGGTGCACCTCTGAGTCTTCCATCTCAAGCTGCTCTCTGCTTCAGAAACTTCTTCCAGAAAGAAGATTAACCTCAAAACTGCAAGCTCAATTTATTTTGTTCCAGCCACCTTCTAGATTATTATTCATGACACATGTTTTCTTGCCTTAAAAGTAGTATTAAAATATAAATGAGTAAACAGTAAAAAAGGAAGGTTCCTAAGTTTATAATGTTGGCTCACTAAGCAAAATAACTCAGAGTATAAATCACTCTGGCTTTGCTCCAGATGAGAACCAGATATTCCTCCTTAGATGGCACAAGGGATGGTTTTCTCCAGCTATATCAGTAGGCTGCTTGGATTGTAAGTTCTGATCCACAGAGAGAACAATTTAGTAAAAACTCCTTTTATCCTAAGTTCATAATATAGAAGGAAGGAGGGTAAGGATTGACTTCATTGGGAGAAGAAAGAAACTGGTTGGGTAAGAGGGATTTCCTTGAAAATTTTCATTAATTATTATTAATTAAATTGATAATGTAACTTGCTACATGGCCATCAGAGGAACCCACAAAAAAATGGTCCTTTTGGCATTTAAACTGTTTCAGCCATACCAAAAGGTATTTATATATATATATATATATAATCAGTATATTATATATATACTGATTATTTGGAAAACTGGCAGCATCTACTAAAGCTGAACATATGCCCACCCTATGCTCCAGCAATTCCACTTCTAGGTATACACTCAACAGAAATGTATACATGGGTTCACCAAGAGACTTGTACAAGAGTACTCATTTCAGCACTGTTTCTAGGAGCCAAAAACTGGAAATTATGGTTATAATAACTAATAAAATAGATATATTGTAGTTTAGTCACATGTTGGAATATTATATAACTGTGATAAATAAACATAGTTTAAGCTCATAAACATAATAGTGAGAGAAAGAAGTAAGACTCACAAGAACATAAGTCATATGTTTTCATTTACATAAAGCTCAAGTACAGGCAAAACAAATCTATTTAGACGTCAGATAGTGGTTAGCCTTGGGGAGGCAGGAAATGACAGGCAGGGGCATGAGGGGACTTCTGAGGGGCTAATAATTTTTTGATTCCTAATCTGGGTGCCGGCTTCATGGGTGTGCTCAGTTTATGAAATTGCTTGAGCTGCTTAGTTACAATATGTGAACTTTTTAAATTTATGTAATGTTGGGAAACATCCTGTCTGGTTTTAGGAACTGTAGCCTCACCGACAGGCGAGAGGGCCCCAAAGCTGGAGCTGAGCAAGGAGGCCTTGGGAAAATAGGCCACTGAGGAGACAAAACCTGTCCTCCTGACAGGAGTGCACCCCCTGCCTCCCTCGCATCACCCTGCTTGGCCCCGGAGGATGGCTGGTTAGTCAATGACAGGTAGAACTCCTCAATGGTAGGGGCAACCTAAGACAGGCACAGTCGCTTAGGGGCCATCAGGGAAGGACTTGGAGGCAAGGAGAGGGGGCAGAAGACCCTCATCCCTCAGCTTTGATATGGCCGGAGTCCTCATTCTATCTGAAAGAAGTCTCCTTATTTCTTTGAGGCTCTGCCCCTCCCACCTGGCTCAGGCTTGAAATAATACTAAAGGCAGGTACAGCCCTAAACTGGATTGGGCAGTTCCCAGGAGGCAATCAGGCCTAGAAGTAAGTTCCTTGAAGTATGCTTTGTTCTCCCCTCAAAAGCTACAATAACTGGCTCATGCTGGGAAGGAAATTTACATTATTCACAGACCCTGACCTGAGGCAAATCTCCTGCATTCCTTCAGTTGTTATCTGTGACCTCTATTTGTTTTCTGTAAACATAGACTTTTGACACTGATTGATGAGCTTTGCATCCATACCTCTGTGCATATGGTTCTCAATAAAAGCCACTTCAAGAGAAGAGCTCTGGGCCTTCTCCACTTGAAGGAAGTGCCACCCCCTTCCTCTGGCAGACCAAGAAAAGTGTCTGGGGTGATTTATTTTATTTCCCCATCCATGACGACCCAAAACATACTCTGCAGGACAGAGTCCGCCCTCCACCTCAATGTTATACCAATAGAAAAATAAATTTGTAGACAGATGTACAAATATATACATACCTCGTGGACCAAATTTTTTATTTCTGAGTTTTTCCTGAGAAACACTTACTAAGATGTTCAGTGGGCGGATCAGTTCAGGTCCATTGAGAAGCAGAAGCCAAGACAAGATTACAATGCAAGAGACTTGTTCGGGAAAACACTTGCAGAGAAAAAAAGGGGAAGGGGGACAGGAGAAGGCAAGCAGGCCCTTTGGACTATGACATAGCTCTGACACATAATAAGGGAAAAAAGGGAGGAAGGATCAAGTAGGAAGATCCTCAGACCACAGCTCAGTTTTGAAAAAACTTAAACCAAATATTTGGGGAGAGTCTTAGTCAAAGTTGCCTAGAGTCACATACCAGACACGTATAGTTCCCCTGCTGTACTCAGTCATTGGCAGCATGGTCCAGCTGTGATGGATGCAGAGGTGTGGCACTTGGAAGCATCAACAAGCTGTGCTCCCTGCAACAGGCTCTCCTGAAGGGTGATAGCCACCACAGGAGATAGCATGCACAAAGAACATTCTTTGCAACATCGTTGGTACCAGCAAAAAATGCAATCCCCATCAATCAATGGTCCATTGCTAGGGAGGTAATTAAATAACTAAATATCCATACTGCAAAATATTAAAAGGAACCAGAGAAATCTCTACATACTAATATGAACAGATGTTCCAGACATATCACAAGAGTGAAAAAAAATAAGTTGCGGAGCTCTTTCCTTTCTACTGTGACCACAAAAGACCCTGATTTGTATTTCTTACAGCTATACATTAAAAAATTCTGATAAAATTTCAATCATTATTTCCCTACTCTTTGGGTGTATTTTTATGTATTACACATTTTAAAGCATGACATTATTCCTTTATCTGCCTTTGGTAAACCCATGAATTGATGTGCTAATTTATTTTTCATCAGTACTTTTCTATTATTCCTTTCTCAGCCACTATTTGCCTTAGGCCTTTGCAAATATATTTCAATAGAAATTTACGTTTCATGAAAAGAACAGCCATTGACATCAATGTCCCTCACAGTTTTGATTTTTGTCCATGTCCTGGCTTCTACCTTTGAAATCTTATCCTTTCCCTTTGTTCATGTTTTTTTCCTGGGAATAAGATATTCATATTATTTTAGGGTCTTTGAACCCCAAAGCATTGTATTTTGTTTGCAAAAATTATGCTATATATTTCTGAGTTCTTCTCTCTGATTTTTTTTGTTGGTTGGTTTGCCAATAAATTAGAAGAATTTGCCCTGGGCAACTCCCTTCTTTCATCTGATTGGTCCCTGCCACCAATATCAGTTTTACACAGCTCCCAGGTGGCTTGCTGATGTAAGTGGCCAAGAACTAGAGTCATTTTAACTGTCAATGAATCATGGAGTCTCTGGCGTCAGACCTCCCTACGTTCACATCTTGGCTCTGCCACTTACTAGCTGAATGGCTTCAGCCAAATTAGCTAACCACTCCTCACCTGAAAAGAGTAACTGTAATAGTAATTACCTCTGAAGGGTATTGTGAGGATCAAATGAGAAAAATTCACATAAAATGCTTAGAGCTCTACTACTCATTCAACTGATCAACTAGCCACAGAACCAATTTTTAATTGTCCTGGACATTAAACTAAGTCATCAGAGGTGGGACCCTGGTGGGAAAGAAGAAAGTGCTTTGCATTTCTTTAAAGCAACAAGTTTATAGTCATTTTTTTATTTAGCAATAGGCACTGGGAACAGTTCCAGACACCTGCAAAGTGACCAAATTCTAGTTCTTAGGTTTGTGGAGACCTGGACGAAGTTAAGAGAACCGTGACTCAGCAGAGTGACGCTCACTCTGCCAAGTCAGAATGTCACCATTACCGAATCTCAGCAGGAAACAGAATCCAGGGTGCCTCAAGTTCAATGAATTCCAAGTCATTAAAATCAAGAGCAGAGGACTGGGATTTTAACACAACATGTTTATAACATTTGTCACTGAAATGGGCCAGCTGCTTACGGGGACCATAAATAGTTCTGTCATTTCCCAATTTCCAGCTCTCACATTTAAAAAAGATTTTTTTTTTAGATCAAAACAATAAAAACAGAGGGATCATAAGATGATATATGACAGGATGTTAAGCAACGATAAATGACCTTTTAATACACACACTCACTTAGTCATTGCTCTCAGATGGTCAGGCTTTCAAGTTGGAATTACAAATAATTCCTTCCGTCAGAGAGTCACAAACAACCCACTTATCAAAAATTGTCAAATAAATCTGTCACTCAATAGGGGTTACAAGGCATTCGTAAATGTGGCAGGCTTCCCAAAGTAACAAGCTCCCCAACACCCTTGACTGTCTCTTAGGAGGAGAAAAAGCAAACGATTGAACAGTTGCCGGAGACTTGGAGATTCCAAAGACTGACGTGGCAGCCAAGGGGTCGACAGGAGCCAAGGAGGCCAGCTGCAGGCTGCAGGCTCAGCACTTGGCCAGCACACATAGAGACTGTTTATTCTCAGGGCCCACCTGTCAGACAGGCTGTGCAGGTGTTGGCTGAACAGTGGCTTTGCCTCTCTGGCCCTTCCATTATTCCTAAAGAGAGAGGACCATAAAACCAGGACCAGAACACCCACCTGGAGTCATGGACTCACTGAACTTTTGACCCTGAAGAATCCTTAAACACCATCTAACCTACCCCCCTTCATTTAACTCAGGAGAAAATGGTACCCTAGAAAAATCTTAGGGATTCATAAAGGCAGAACCCAGAACAGACCCTCGACCTCCCAACCCCAGCCATTTTCTGGGCACTGTAGGAGATAGTAAAGCAAGGGAAGAGATACAACCTGTTTTCAAAGATTCTATCATTGGTTCACTGTGAAGGACCTAGCATACATTGCATGCTTAAAATATGATAGTACCTACCCTTTCCCCAGATAAAATATTGAATTCTAGCTGGTGAATTAATATTTTAACAATTGTAATGTCAACTAAATTTGAAATAAAGTAACCCTCATTTTTACCCAGAAAGTTTATTTAGTTGAAATAAATGAACACATCTTTAGATACATTTATAGAATTTTTTTTTAATTCCAATGGCTGCTGAAAGAGAAATTTCCTAACTCTGATTTGCCAAAATAAATATTAATGTGACTGGTCCAACCAAATGCGCTTGCCATTAGAAATTGCCTTCCAGAGAGATCTTGCCAGAAACATATTTTTAGCCCCCCTTCTTACAGGTCCCTCAGGCAAATTTCTTTTTTCTTCTTGTGAAGGTTTCATAAGATTGTGCACATTCATTTTCTTTCTCACTCCCTCATCTAGCAAGAGGATTAATACTGTGTCAAATGAATATGTGGTCTTAACAATCAATCGCTTTGATTGGATTTCCAGTTGGAGGACTTGAGCAAGTTGTTTAAAGTCTCAGTTTCTTCACTTGTAAAATGGGTATAATAAATAGAGTTTACACATAGGGCTATTGTGAGGATTAAATATAAGTAATTTCACCAAATATTTGAGAGTTTACTGTATGCCAGGCACTGTGCTAAGCCCAAAGTATTCAGTAAATATGAGTGATCGACGCACTCATTGGAGCCTACAAAAAGAGAGCAATAAGCTGTAAACAAATAATCACATAATTAAATATATAAAGACAGCTCATTTCCATGAGAGGCAAGGTGACTGAAAAGGAGGAAGATGCCAATGAGAATTTTCAGCATATGTGGGTAAGGCAGATGGGGCATGAGATCCATGTCTCCTTACACACAGTGCCTTCTCTGCGAGAGGCAGTAAGCTGGGGAGACTCATAATTTGGGTGAATCATATCAGTAGTCACAGGATCTTTTCTTATTGCAATTCCCTCCAGGAAGCTGGTCAAGTGTTTTCTAAAAGTGAAAAATCTTGAAGAGGCTACCCCTGTTCCCAAACCATGTGGGAACACTATATCATGCCCTCACCTGGACCCTAAGGAACTCTGCTGTTCACCTAAAAGTCATCAGTTAGGACATCCTACAGGCTTTTCCTGCCTTGAGGAGGCTGAGGCACGAAAAGGACTCAAATACAAAGAATAAAGGAAATGGGGGTGATTGGGTCACCTGACAGCCTAAAAGGTCATTGCTTTTGGAAAAGTGATCCAAGAAGAGTGATAAGAAACTCTCTGTAAGCGGTTCAAGGAGCTGCCTCACCAGGAGGGGCATGTAGAAAAAAAGAAAATTCCCCTGGGGTTTCTGTTTGTTTGTTTTTGTTTTTTACAAATTCCTGACCTATTCCACTTTGTTTTTAAAAATTGTTAAATCAAACTTTTAAAAACAAAATATACCCAAATGAAAGAGAACATTTGTCTGACTGCTGGGGGAGAGGGAGGGGCTTATTTTGAGTGGAATATCTTTCAATGTCTCTTTCTGTTTCTAATTTCTCTACGTTAGGCCTTCCCCCTTAGAAGGCCCCATCCGAGAGAATTCCCTGGCAGCCGGCCCTCAGGAGCTGACTTTGGAGGTCAACCAGTCTTCTGCAGCTGCTCTCCAAGGCCCTCAGGCATGGAGTAGGGAAAGGTCAGCAAAGACGGGACGCCGGTGGCATCGCATTATGTTGGCATTGCTCCGGGTCTAGGGAATGTCCAGCAGGAACAAATTCCACGAGCCCAGATCCCAGAATGAGTGGTTTTTCCCAATGATTCCTGTCAACTCCCCTTTAAACTGACAGAATGCATGTTTCAGACGACTGGAGGCCAGCCAGTGCTGGGGCAGGGTGTGCGTGTTTATGTATGTGTTGGGTGTGTGCATGTGTGTGTGTGTGAGAGAGAGAGAGAGAGAGACAGAAAGAGAGATTAAGAGAGAAGGAACCTGAGAAAAACCAGGTCCAAGGCTGATGGTTTATAAATGTGGGGCTGATTACTTGACAAGGGGGCAAGTCAGGGGAGACATAGAAGAAATCAGAGAAAGCAAATTCCACGGAAAGCTGAGTCCCCGTTCAGCCACACTAGAGCCAGAGGTTCCAGGGAAGTAGAGTGTGGCTGTCTTAACACTGACAGAAAGACCTCATAGCACTTCCCATCTGTCACATTTGTTTTCTCACCACACTCTGAGGCAGGTGGAACTGCTCCTATTTAATAAATAAGGAAATGACGTCCCTTGAGACAGTGAGAGCTCGCTCCCTCAAGCAAGACCCAAGCATTATGACATCGTGCCAGTCAGGACAGTCTTTTAGACTACCCTCATCCTAGGACCTAAACTGGTAACTGATGTCCTTCCCAACCCTTCATGTGACTCTGATTTTAGCCCTGACACGTGAAGAGTTTGGAAGACATCATCCTATTCTTGTAACAAACTAAAACTGGGCAAACTGAAAATCAATACTTTTCTTAAACTCATTAGAAAACTGAGGTCACAGAGCAAACCACCACTTCAAAATATGAAGAAACAGACACATCCAAAGAAATACCGCAACTGACATTCTGCTCACCTAAAGCAGAAGCCATTGGGCAGAGGGTGGGGGGAATTGGTAGGAATATTTAAATGGCAATTTTAATGAACTGCTGGAGACTGAATGTGGACTGACATAAGAGTAAGAAACTTCTGAGGCTGCAGTCATGGGGACCTCCATACCCTCATGTGGTTTCTCTCCAGGAACCCCACCAGGTCCCCATATTGAGAATCTGAGAAGGATCTTCTTATGGCTTTGGAAGCAGTAGGGGAAAAGTAATGATTGGGAAATATACTTAGAGCCTTCTCCGTAACAAGAGGATAAGATTGCTAGAGCCTTATTCCAGGGGAGAAAAGAGCCTTCCTCCTACTCCATCCCCTCCAGTTCCTGTCTTATCTACAGGGGAAAGACACGTAGTCAATAGGGGACAGGAACAAGGAAATAGATTGGGAATGGTGAAGCCATAGAAGGGAGTAGGGGACAGTACAAGTGGGGTAGCATACCACTGGAGAATAACCCCAAGACACAGGCCCACTAAAGAGATGGACAACTGATCACAATACTATGGGAAACTCCCCTCACCATACCCTACCACTATAAGGCTCCAGGATAAAAACAATAGATTATAGCTGAAAGAGCTGTAAGACACAGACTTTCTGAATGAACACAGAGATGCTCTAAAGCCAAAAGAAAAGACACTAAAAGAAGTTGAAGTGTCTGGTACATATAGCTGCAACAAACATTAAACACAGTCCAAATCCTAGCCTGATTACCACAAAACCTCATGTTGCAGACATATTTATTTCAGTTCCTATGTCCAGCTTTGAACAAAAAATTATAATGCATGCAAAAGACAAGAAAAAAACACAATCTAAAGAAACAAAGCAATCATGAGAACCAGACTCAGATAAAACACAGATGTTGGAATTATCAGACAGGGAATTTTAAGTAACTATGATTAAAATGTTAAGAGCTATAATAGAAAATGCAGACAACATGCAAAATGGGGGATTTAGGCAGAGAGATGAAAACTCTTAAGAAAAAGTCAAAAAGGAAAAGCTAAAAACCAAAAGCACAGTAAAAGAAATGAAGAATGTCTTTGACAGTATCATCAGTAGATTCAACAGGGCCAGCAAAGAACTCAGTGAACTTGAACATAGGTCAGCAGAAACTTCTCAAGCTGAAATGCAAAGAGAAAAGAAAAAAATGAGAAACAATTCACAAAACATCCAATGACTATAGGACAATTTCAAAAAGTATAACATATACAAAATTGAAATACCAGAAGTGGAGAAAAAGAGAATGGAACAGAAGAAATATTCAAAGTAATGGCCAACTTTCCAAAATTAATGATAGATCCCAAACCATAGATCTAGGAAGTTCAGAGAATACCATACAGAATAAATACAAAATTTTAAAAAACATGCTATTCTATCCTAACTGCAGGAAAACCAAAGACAAAGTCTTGAAGGAAGACAGAGGAGGAAAAAGAAAAACCTAACCTCTAGAGGAGTATGGATAAGAGTTACAGTGGACTTCTCCCCAGAAATTATACAATCAAAAAAGGAGTAAAATCTTTCCATTTGGAATAGGAGAGGTGGAATTAGCAATCAAAATTCTATATCCAGGGAAATTATCCTTCCAAAGTAAGGAGAAATAAAGACTTTCTCACACACACACACACAAAAAAAAAGACCCTGAAGAAATTTACTGTCAACAGACCTCCCCTGCAAGAAATGTTAGAAGTAATTCTTCTGGCAAAGGAAAAATTGTCATAAGCTTAGATCTGCATAAAGAAAGACTGTTTAAAAAGAAATAGATGAAGTAAAATATTTTAGTTTTCTCATTCTTAATTGATCTAAAATATGTTTGTTTAAAGCAATAAATAGTAACAGATTTGCTGATTATAGCATATGGATAAATAAAATGAATGATAGCGCTGTTACAAGGCATGGGGAATTAAATTGGGGGTACTCTGTTAAAAGGATCCAACAATACATGGGGATCAGTATAGTGTTGTTTGAAAATGTACTTTAATTATTTAAAACTGTATATTGTAAACTCTAGGGCGACTACTAAAAAATAATTTAAGTTTAAATGGTATATGTGTTAAAGAAAGAGATAAAATGGAATCATATAAAATGATCAACTGAAACCAGAGAAGGCAGAAGAAGAGGGGGAAAAGAAACCAAAAATACATATCTATAAAAAATTAATTTTTTAAAAAGTTACATAGATCACAGATTCTAATCCCATGATATCAATAATCTATTTAAATATGAATAGTCTAAACACACTAAAGGACAGAGATTATCAGATCAAATACAATAACACAGCACAATTATATGTTTTCTACAAGAAACCCACTTTAAATATAAAGTCAGATACATTAGAAGTAGAGGGATGGAGAAAGATATACCATACTATCACTAATCAAAAAAAAAGCTGTAGTCACTTTATTAATTTCAGACAATGAAGATTTTGGAACAAGGAAAGTTATCAAGGATAAAGAGGGCTATTACACAATGATAAAAATATCAGTTCTCCAAGGAGACATGACAATTCTAAATTAGGTATATGCACCTAACAATAAAGCATCAAAATACAAAATACATGATGGAACTGCAAGGTGAAATAGATAAGTTCAATGTTATAGTCGGAAACATCAATAATCTCTGTTAATAATAGAGATATCAAGCAGGCTGAAAACACTAAGAATATAGGAAGCCTAAATAGCGCTATCAATCAATCTGAACTGACATTGGTTGAATACTTCATCTAACAACAGCAAAATACACATCCTTCTCAAGCTCACATAGAATGTCCTAGGCCATAAAACAAACCTTAACAAATTCAAAAATAATAGAATTCATACAAAATTATTCTCATACTACAATGAAATTAAACTAGAAATCAATTACTGAAAGAAAGCCAGAAAATCCCCCAAACACTTGAAAATTTAAACAATATGCTTATAAATGACTCAGGTCAAAGAAGTCATCTCAAGAGAAAATTTTAAAATATTATTAAGTAAATGAAAATTCAGGTACAACTTATCAAAATTTGTTGAATGCAACTAAAGCAGAGCTTAGAGGAATATTTACATGACTAAATGCATAAATTAGATAAGTCAAAAGATCTAACATTAATAACCAAAGCTTCCAACCTTAGTAAAATAGAGAAAGAAGAACAAATTAAAACTAAAGCAAGGAAAAATTTAAAAATTAGGGGGAAACAATCAAAAGAAATTGTAACAAAAACAAAGGAGAAAATCAACAAAACCAAACCTGGTTACCAATATCAGAAATAAAATAGGGTTCATCTTTACAGATTCCATGGACCTTAAAAGGATAATAAGGAATATTACAAATAATTCTATGCTCACAAATTTGATAGCTTAGATTAAATGGATCAATTCTTGAAAAACTTAACATGCCCAAGAGTCCTCTAAGGATCTTGTTTAAATACAGAATATGATTTAGGGGACCTAGGATGCAAATTCTGTGTCTGTAACACATTCCCAGGAGATGCTGGTACCTCTAGTCCCGAAGTCACACCTTGAAGAGCAATGATTTAGAAGATCAAAGAAAATAGATTGCTTCATTTTACATGCAAAAGTGATGTGAAGACTATCACTTGCAGGTGTTAAGGAGATTTTTGAATTGATTGCTTATTCAGGGCCAGGTCTTTCAGGGTTTTCTTCCTGTGCTTTTCTTGGCCTTCTTTTTGGCTTTTTAGAACCTCACCCACAACAATGCCTGACAGACACAGAAGATGGAAGATAACCTTATTTATTGTTCATTAAAGTCATAAAGCCCCCAGAGACTAGAGCAGAACGGAAGGTTAAAACACAAAAGCCACCAGCAACTACTTGAATCTTTGGATTGCTTTCCCCTCACCTCAGTGACCAAAATAAAATGATTTTGCCATGGCTGTGTCTAAATTACCTAGTTAAGCTAAGCACTACTGTATAATAAACAGGTTGTTGCCTTTAAAGTGAAGAAATGGGATGTTGGGGAATACAAATGCAACATACTTAAAAGTTTTTGGAGAACAAATTAGATACCTCTAGCATGATAGTCTTATGCAATTTAAATATATCATAATCTACCTGTCATGATTGTGAACATCTCTTGAGACTGGAATCTAAAAACAAACAAAAGAGAAACAGACTCACATATACAAAGGATAAACTGATGGTTGCCAAGTGGGAGGGAGGTTAGGGGGCTGGGTCAAAAAGGTAAAGGAATTAAGAAGTACAAATTGGCAGTTACAAAATAGTCGTGTGATATAAAGTACAACATAAGGAAAATAATCAATAATATTGCAATAACTATGTATGGTGCCAGGTGGGTACTAAACTTATCAGGGTGATCGTTTCATAAGTTATATAAATGTCTAACCATTATGTTATACACCTGAAACTAAGATAATATTGAATGTTAACTGTAATTGAAAAAAATTTCAGGTGAAGACAAGATCTGTGTCCCATCTATATTCAGTGTTAGTTCTCAACCTCGGGAGCTCCCAGGGTGAAATCTGAAACAGACCCCTATACATGGAGGGGAAGGAGAGACCAACAAAAGAGGTAGATCACTCCAGACTGGTAGGTGGCTGGTTTAACCAGCAAGAGAACTTAACTTACCAGGCTTGCTTTGACAGCCAGATTTCTGCACTCATCTCCAAAAATCTTAAAAGTTTATTTAGAGGCTTTAACAGGGTTCAGTCACATATTCTGTTCAGATGATCTCAACAACTCACAGCTCTCTCAAGGCTGCATCCTTGAAAAGTGCTCCCACTGCAGGAATGCTGAGCGGAATATGTTTCAAGGACAGGGAAGGGTTTAAGGAGCTTCAGATCACACTGGTCCAGCTTGAGGGTAAACCAGTGGTCACATCCTCTTAAATGACCTCCTCTAACACTTCACCCCTAGTGACTGGCTCTCATATTCTTTGTGAGAGGGGGTTCTTCCATAATGTGCCTGAGTGGTGAGCAAGGGGTCTCATTAGCATGAGGGTGGCTTGTTTGGTGGCTCTCTGGCTGCATTAGCGGCAGAAACCATAGCAAGAAGATATATATACAGGTTAAGATAATAATTCCCAAAATAAGTAACAATTTTTCCCACCAACAGCCCCATGATCTGAACCACTGATTTATTAAGACCCTTAGGCTAGGGGTCAGATCACTCAGGGTGTACACTTATGTCCTCATGTGACTTAATAAAGATGCTACATTAACAGGCTCATCAGGTCTGAACACGCAACATTCTTTTTGGAAGATGGCACAGGTGTCTCCGTGCAAGACAGTAATAATGCCCAAGGTCATTCCGTTTTGGAAGACAGCTTTTCTCCATAGAGACATTTAAGTGTTCAGGAAGGAGAGGCTTTGCCAGCTGTCATTTAAGGCTTGCTGGGTGAACTTAGTAAGGACTTCTATATGTGCTATAATGTCCTCCAGGCCAACGGAGGAGACAGAGATGGTCAAGTGATGATACCAGTGCAAAACAGAATGCGTCCCTCTGGCCTTAAGGAGAGGGAGGCTGGCAATTTTTGTTACCATGGGACAGATTCTCCCCTATGCCATGGAAAACCCATGGTGCAGCAGCCCAATGACACAGGCAAACTCCACTGCCAATGATTTGTGCCACAGAACTCTTGGATACACTTTGTGGCCACCCAATAAATAACTGGCAACAGTACCAGTCAGTGCTAAACCAACTGTTGCCCTTTCCTGTGACCAAAGAACTACACAGTTCCAATGGTATCCATCCCATATTCCTGGTACAATTGAGTTGGCCCTGTTTGGGGTGATGTCTCTGTTCCCAACATAGGGGTGCCCAGATGCGCAAATGTCCATAACCCAGGGTGAACCACATGAACCCATCCCAAATGTGAGTATAGCTCACGCTGGCTCTGACGGTGGTATTTTAGGAGGCTTCCAGTCAGCAATTTGATGGGTTGCCTGCATAGTTTGATGGACAGAAAAAGAAAACCCATGCACAGTGTTATTGACAGTGTGTGCCACAAGCCAGGTATCTGAATCAGTCTGGGTAATATCAGGTTAATTAAGAAATACTAGAACTAACATGTTCTTCCTTAAGGTACTGCCTTAGTGCCTTCCAACATCTCCTTGGGGTGGCCCTAATAGATTGATTCTTTTGCTGGGCAAATATGGGGGACCAGTATAGAAAGATATTTCTATCAGGCCTCTAGCCTATGACAGACACGGCAGGAATA
Organism: Pteronotus mesoamericanus; assembly: GCF_021234165.1. NCBI lineage: Eukaryota > Metazoa > Chordata > Mammalia > Chiroptera > Mormoopidae > Pteronotus > Pteronotus mesoamericanus. The sequence continues at coordinate 25,334,314 of NW_026555105.1, read as the reverse complement.
GCAAAATCTATGGTCAAAAAGGCAGATCTTTAATAAGACCTTATATGAGCTCTTTCCCATCTATGAAGAATTACACCTGTGCCCTGATCCTTAGATGTTAATGTGTTTGCAGCTTGAAGAACTAGACCTGGTCGGGCATACCATCCAAGCTGGCCATGGGAGGCAGCACTGTCAAGGGTGAAGAGATGAACTGAGGGCAGGATATCCCAGAGCAGGATCCCCCTCCTCTCCCCTTTTTCAATGGTGCATGTTGCATTCCAGGTATCATGCATTTCGGCAGATTCCACTGGTAGCAGAACACTGGGATTCCACAGGATCCCAGTGGAGATTGAATAGTTCCTCTTCACCCATCCTGGTGGAACCTCCAATTGCAAATTCCCATAGATAATGCCTTGTCCAAGGGCGATGGAGCTTGGTGTTCTCAGCAGCGTAGCACGTTATCCATGCTGAGAGTTGGGCAACAGTTGTCTCCCAAGACCTTTCATTTGTTTACGGTGTTGGGTGTCTCGGCAGCAGTCCCCAGTCAAGCATATGGAGCAACACACCCTACAGGTTGGTCGTTCAAGTGTACTAAGCCTGGGAAAGTACTTCAGTCCACATGGCCAGGGTGATTTTATCTGTTAGTAATTTAGTCTGATGCTTTCATATTTCATTTTCCCTTTCTGCCAACCTTGCTGCTTGCTGGTAATAGAGAAAATGAAACCTATACTCAGTGGGATGTTCTATTGCCCAGTATTGCACACCATGGCCTTTGAAATGTGATCCCTAATCGCTGTCCTTTCAAAGAGGGTATCCAAACATGGCACTCAGCTTCTCTAATCCCCTAATGGTAGCAGCCTGGTTCATGTGACAACAAGGGCAAGCTCGGGTTAGGCCAAACATTAAATTAACCGAATACATCTCTAAATACAAACAAGATGTTTCCTTACTCTTAAAAAAGATTATGACTTAAAAATAAGTAATCAAGTAAGCTTTCTTGAAAGCTTTCTCAAGGCAGCTTGATAAATTATATGTACCTCTCCACTTGTAAAATTAAGCATTAAAGTGTCACTTTTGGTCTGATAAAAAAAAAATCTTGTTTGTCTCTTTATGTGGTCTTCAGTTTATTATGTTATTGTGAGAAAGTCGATTCTTTCCATAAGTTCATTTCTTTTCAAGGAGGACAGTATAATTAAAATCTCATCTTTTTCAATGAAGTATATTAGGTTTGAACATAAAGCCTCTGCATTTTATTTTTCTCTCTACTTCTAAGCTATTGTAAATGGTGTATAATCATATATTATAGACCTTCATAATAGGCCAGGCAAAGTTGCCTCCCAGGGTATTGCAAATTTATGCCAGAAGTTTAAAGCTAAAAATCCATTTGTGTTGGAGACTCTCCCCTGTCATACTATTAATCCACAGTGACTGTATTTGCCAGGGTAAGTTAATGGCTGTAATAAACAACCCCTAAATATCAGTGCCTTCACACAATATAAGTTTATTTCACAAACCAAGTGTTTCCTATCAATAAGTGTCTCCTCTAATCAATGATCCAGGGGCAGGGGGTAGGAAGTCAGCCACCTCCATCGTTGCCATCTTCAACTTCTAGACTAAAATTTCTTCAGGGATTGTCTCCATTCCAGCCAGGCTTCTAGGGGGGAAAAGAGAACATAGTGATACATGGGGTCTGATACAGGCCTCAGAGCGGCACACATCACTTCACCTTCCACGGGCTGAAAAAAATCAGTCACATGGCCACACCCAACTGCACAGAATGCTGGGAACTGTAGTCTAGCCACATGCTCGGGAGAGAAGAGAAGTACGTATAGAAAACAGCTGGCTTGTTGCTGCCACATTAGCCTCTGCCTCTAAGTCATTCACTCTTCACTCATTTGTAACTGATTCTGTTGCAATCTTCCTTTTTGGCGTCTCATAAATCATCGTCCTAAATGCCTCTGTAATGGGTTGAACAGCATCCCCCAAGAACTTGGGTTCACCCAGAACCTCAACTAAATATGATCTTATTCGCAATAGGGTCTCTGCAGATATAATTAGCTAAGGGTCTGAGGTGAAATCATCAGATTTAGGATGAGCCCTGAATCCAATTCTAGTGTCCTTATGAGAGGAAAGGACGAAGAGATACGGCAAGAAGGCCATGTGAAGAAGGCGGGCAGACCCTGGAGCTGCGCTGCCACGAGGGAATGCCAGCAGCCCCCCGGAGAGGGAAAAGGCAAGGAAGAACTCTTTGTCTCAGCTTTTAGAGGGAATGTGGCCCTCCTGATGCTTTGATTTCAGACTCCTAGCCTTCAGAACTGTGACAGAAGAAATTCATGTTGTTTTAAACCATCAAGTTTGTGGTCATTGTTATGGCTGCCCTAGGAAACTAACACAGCCTCCCTCCCTGTCGCTGCCTGTATTCCCCAGGTGTGGCTCCTTCTACCCACCAAATGCGTCTTTAATGTGTCTCCACTCACTACCAGCGACCAGTCCCTCACCAGCTTTCACCTGCTGTATTGCAAAGCCTCCAGATCAGATGGCCTATCTCTGATTTGCTTCCCCATCAAATCCATTTCTACAAGATCCTAACTGCTTCCCGGTTAAACGCCCTCCAATGGCTCCCGTTGCCACAGGACAGGGGAAATCCAAGTGCCCCGGCGCAGCCCGTGAGCCTCCCGCCCCCCAGCTGCCGGCCTGGCCGCCTCACCTCGCACACTGAGCTCTTTGTCTTTCCCAAAGCTCCCAGGCTGATTCACACCACCCCGCACTGGCCGCACCGCACCGTGGCTCTCCCTGGACACCTTCTTCCCATTTCTCGGGTTGCCCCCCCACCTAACTCCCCGCTCTCCTTTGGTCAAGACTCCATTTATGTCACTGCAACAAGAGACCTCAGAATCCTCTCCAGGCACGAGGACGACCCTGCACTTATTATGTTGAATAGGAAATATCTTTTTCTGGGTCAGATTACCTCACAAAACCCCAAATTCAATAACAATAGTATTGGCAATTGGCTAATGTGTCAAGTATACAAAATGCTTTGCATATATAAATTTTTTTAAGCTTCACAACAGTCCTATGATGGGTTATCATTCCCATTTTATGGATGAGGAAACTGAGGTAAGGCAGTCATTTGATTAGGGACCATCAGCTGACAAGTGATGCAGGCAAGATTCAAATCCACATCCATCTCCAGAGTTTTTGTCCTCTCCTCCATACCTACTTGTTTTTTTTGCCAGAGACACACAGAAGAAACCTACTGTTAACATGTGCTGCTCAAAGAAATAAGGCATTGTTTACAAACTAAGAAAATTCCCCTCAAATTGTAAACTTTAGTTAATAACAGCATATTAATATTGGTTCATTAGTTGCAAACGTACCCTTGCAATGTAAGATATTAACAATAGAGAACATTGGATGTAGGGCATATGAGATCTCTGTACTACCTTGGCAACTTTTCTGTAATTCTAAAATTATTTCAAAATAAAAGCATATTATTCTAGGCCAAGTCAGTAATGAGAGAATTTCTACAAGGAAGGATTTCATTTCTTTGGCTTAAGATTTCAACTACTAATTTGATTAAATTAAGGCTGTAATAAATTATATAAATTAAATTAAAATGGAATTTTCTATGTATAGTCTTGCCAGTCATTTACACTCTTTATCCAAATTTTTTTGGCTTCAGCTCTTGGTATGGATTTGTTCATGGAAATTTCAAAAAGGAACAAAAAGACAGAGAAATAGTACGGTAGTTTTAAATATGCCCACAGATTCTTTGATACTGGAAGTGGAGTAATTCCTCTCTATTCAGTTCAAAGGAATGGAATGTGACAGATGTGATGGTGTGACTTTAACACTAGATTATAAAAGGCATTGTGGCATCTGCCTTCCCCTTTCTCTTCACTCACCCACTCTCAAGGATGCCAGCCACCATGTTAGAAGGACACTCAAGCAGCTCTAGGAAGAGGTCCATGTGGCAAGAAACTGAGGGTCTGCTGACAGCGATGTGAGTGTGCCACTTAGAGGCAGGTTCCTGAGTCCAGCCTTCAGCTGGCCATGGACTCACAATAGACCCCGGGTCAAAAGCACACAGTGAGGTTACTTCCAAATTCCTGACCCACAGGAACTGTAAGATAATGAATGGTTATTGTTTAAGCTGCTACGGTTTGGGTACTTTGTTATGCAGCAATAAACTCCTCAATTCACCCAACCCCCCCTACCCCACAGACAGATCTGTCCATATGGCTAATTAGTCTACACACAGAGAATCCTAACTTTTTTCCTACCATAGACCTCTTTGCTGCTATAAAAAAAAATTACCATAAATTTAATGGCTTAAAACAATACAGACTTATTCTCTTCAAGTTCTGGAGATCAGAAGTTCGAATGGGTCTCACAGGGCTGAGGTCAAGGCGTCAGCAGGGCTGTTTCCTTCTGGAGGCTGCAGGAGAGCATCTGTTTCCTTGACTCTTCCAGCTTCTAGAGGCTGCCCATCCCTCAGCTTGGGGATCCCATCCATCATCGAAACAGCAAGGACTTCAGTCCAACCCTCTTCTGGTTATCGCAACTCCCACTCTCACTCCGACCCCAACTGTCCTGCCTCCCTCTTTTACTTATAAAGACCCTCGTGATTATATTAGGCCCACTTGGATTCTCCAGGATAATCTCCTCATTTTAAGGGCAGCTGATTGGCCACCTTAATTCTGTCTGCATCCTTAATTCCCCCTTTGCCATTAGTCTAACATTTCACATTTTCTGGGGATCAGGACATGCATATCTTTAGGGAGCATTATTCTCCCTATCATAGTCATTCTGGTGAAACCTATGGACCACCTCTCAGGGCGATGCTTTTAAATGCATTAAATAACATACATATGACTACACAAATCCCACTGAATACAATTATCAAAATACTTTCCTAAAATAATTTGTGAGGTAGTAATATATGTGCTTCCTTTTTAACACATTATGAGACCTAACAGTGAATTCAGTAACTACCTTAATTTCAAAGTGGAGATGAATATATATGACATTCCAAAATTATCTGCAATAATGTGGCATTAAAAGTTGCAATTACTATGAGTGGCATAGTCACAAGTACTTCTACTACTGTGGTTTGCTGCCTACATTTAGAGCCAAAGGAAATGCTACCTCTCTGCTAGAGGTTAGTGGGGGTGTTTTTTTCCCTTTTCAAATTCACACTGAATTTGGTTAAGAACCTCGTAGAATCGAGGCATTTACTTAACTTTTTAAAAAATAAATAGTACTGCAAGGAGTTCAAGAAAAGGGGCACTATTCTTCTCAAATCCCTAGAAGTTCCCCCTTTTCAATTCATTTCAAATTTTATTAAGCATCTACATAAAGGGAACTTCATACACCCAATACAAGCAGGGAAAACAGCAAAAGCAGTGGAAACTCAGTGACAACATGGGAATAGAGCAAGGATATTGATAGTTTATAGAGGAAAATCTGCACCTTAACTTTAAAAATGGACATATTTGTGTTCTGAATGTAAAGAAATCAAACCAAGGTGGGGGAAGGGTAGGAGGCAATGAGGGATATGAGATTTGCAAACATGACAACAGTGACATCTAGTGGCAACTCTGTGGTAAGCAGCTCAAGTTTCTACCAGGAAATGTTGCAGGTAGAAAAGCAGAGAGTGCCACATTAATTTAACATTTATTGAGCACCTATTAGAGATGAACACCTCCTTAGGCCCAGGCAGGCAGCCACCTCATGTTTTCTTCCCTCCACTGGCTCCATCTCACACCATAATGGCCTCATGGGTACACACCCCAGCCAAGTCCCAGGTACAGAGTAGGTAAAGGAAATGATTCTGGCTACTCTTATCTTCCTAAAACAGACTGACTCGAGATTCAGTGCCAAAATAAAAGACCATGCAGGTAGACGACCAAATCCAGGCAAGGAATATTTGTCCATTTGTCCATGTCTCAACAATGTAGACAAAGTAGAAACGTGCTTTGCTGTAGGTTACGATATTGGAGACCTCGAGGCAGGGACATCCAATTCCCCACAGACTACTTCCATGTGCTCCCCGACTTGGATCACTCCTTTTCCTTCCTCTAATATACCCAACTGTTGCGTGGTGCGGCGGCGAGGCGGGGCAGGCTGCCGCGAAGAGCGCCACCTGGGTCACTCTGAGGTCTGAGGGATACCGTCTGGGGCCTGCTGAGATGGGAGCACAGCTCGGAATCCTGCAGAGCGCCCCCCTCCCGGGGTTGTCACGGATGGGGGAATAAACACGAGTCATCGCAAACACTTCTCTGTTTGCCAGGAGAGGGGATGTGGCACATCCCTCTAGTGGGAAAGGCCCCAAGTCCCTTTGTCCAAAGGCTTTTATTGAAAAGGTTATCAATGGGGCTAGATAACAGGAATGCACAGGTTATCTCGTTACATCAGTATGTTAATGTTCACAGAGAATGGGTGATGTTTTGAAGAAAACAAATGGCAAGAACACGCCAATTTACATGGGTCTGAGAGGAGACTAGTAAACAAGAGAGACAACTAAACATGAGAGCATAGTAGACATAAGAGTGCCCAAGAGTATAGGGTTAATGTCTGTGAATAATGTAAATGTCCTTCCCAGCATGAGCTGGCTAGAGCTTCTGAGGGAAGAACAAAGCACACTTTAAAGAATTTACTTCTAGGCCTGATTTCCCCGGGGAACAGCCAGATCTGGTTTAGGACTGACTCCAGTATTGTTTCAAGCCTGAGCCAGGCTGGGGGGAGGGAGTCACCAGGGACAAGCAGACTCCTTTCAGAGAGAATGAGGACCCCGGCCCTGTCCAAGCTGAGCCGGGGGATGCTGGTCTTTTTGCCCTTTCTCTGTGCCCGCCAATTTCTTGTCTCCTGCCAATATTCGATCGGCATCTGTCTTAGGTTGTATACCTCAGCTCAAAATAACTTATACCTGATCATCCGATCATCTATGGCAAAGCAGAGGCAGAAGTTACGCCCCTGCCAGGGGGGACAGGTTTTGTCTCCTCAGGAGCCTGTTTCTCCAAGGCCTCCTGATTATTTCCAGCGTTGGGGCCCTCCAGCCTGTCGGCGGGGTTACAGTTCCTGAAACCAGATGGGGTGTTTCCCAACACCCAACATGCCTTAAAGGCAATAGAAGGACCATGAGAGAAGGAAGGGGAAGAAGTAAGAGGAAGTGAGCTTCCTGGCCATACCTCGGACCTTCGGTGCACAAACCTGTGGCGAGGCCCCCCTGCAGGGGAAGGGCAGTCCCGGACACTGTTCTTCTCTGTCCTGAGGTCCTATGCCTCAAGGCAGCTTGGAAACCCACTAGAACCTGGGTGGTCAGAATCCAGTGACTGGAGAAAACACTCATGCAGGCTCCAGAAACAGGGTGGGGCCACTTGTGCAGGGAATTCCGAGTCTCCAGTATTCAAAGTAATGTCTAGTTGGACTCCAAGTGGACTCTCCTCTTAGCCCATGGACTCCTCAGCCAGTGGGACGGACGTGGCCAGGCAAGGGCCACTTTCATGACTGCAGCAACTGCTTAAACATTCCTGGACCACATTTTGAGTAGCAAGGCTACAGCAGACCTAGTTTTTGTCTGCTCAGCGTCTTTTTCTTTCATTTTTGGAGAACCATTCCCACTTCCATTCCTTAGGAATCTTCCTCAGTCCATGTCATTCACTTGAGGGTGGTTCCACCCTCCCAGAAGTGGGCACCTGCCCCAGGCAAGGCTGGTGGGAAGCCAACGACAGGACATCGTCAGAACTATTTGGCATTTCCAGTGAGCATGGTGAAAGTCACCCTTTTCACCATGTTGAGTCAGCCTGAAAATGATGCCATCACAGAGCAGACCAGCCAAGACACAGTGAGAAAAGGATGAAGGATTCTGGTGAAACCCTGGATTCAGCCATGTCTTGAGACTTCTCGGCTATGACCAACAAACTCCTTTCTTTCTGATCTAGTTTGAAATGGGTCTCTTCGCTGCAATGAGCATTCTTCCTGTTGTTGCTCTTGATGCAAATGAATGACATAGACAGCAACTGATTTCCAAATGGACACATTATTGCTCCTATTTCAAAGGTTCACCTCTCCCAGGCGCCTTCCCTAGCCCTTGTGGTCAGCAAGAAGCCTCTTGCATTGGAACCCACAGCTCCTGTGGCCCAGGACCTTGTATTTCAAACTATTCATTTACAGCAACATTTATAACACCATTTATGAAGCATTTGCCAATTGCAAAGCCTCAATAATGACAGATTAGATCCCCCACCAGCCCAGGGGGAGGAGAAAGGAGGTGTGGGAGAGGGAAAAATTTAAAAATTTTTGGAAAAATTAATCATTTTAAATTTGTTGACAAAACTTGTACTTGATGAAAAGCAACAGTTCCATACCTGCTCCTTGCCTTTCAGTGTCCTGTTCCCCAGAGGCAACCATTTCTAATTCTTTTTTTTTTAATTGTTCAAATACATTTGTCTCCATTTTCCCGCCCCCACTTTCCCCTGCCCCACCCACCTCCACCTCCCACCCTCAATCCTTCCCCACTTCATCTTTGTCCATGGGTCCTTTATACATTCCTTGGTTTGACCCTTCCCTTTCTTTTCCCCATTATCCACTTCCCCATTTCTAATTCTTTCAGCTCTTTCTTCTGGTTGTTAAATCTATGAGGTCTGTCCAAAAAAGCCCAGCCATTGTTAATATAATAAGCATGGTTTGAACGACATCAATGTAACCTGGCAGCCAAGGAGAGTGGACTGGAATGTGCATGTATGAACAATGATGACTTCACTGTACTAGTCAGTGGGGGCGGTAGAAGCCATTGAGTGAGTATGTGCACTGTGTGGCCGTCGCATTCAAAATGACTGAGCGAGTAGAGCAACAAATCTGCATCAAATTTTGCGTTAAGCTTGAACATTCCTCCATGGAAACTATTTGAATGATTCAGAAGGCAGCAGCTATCAGCAACTGGTGATTGGCAGCTTCATCACAACAATGTACCCACTGATACATCATGTGTTGTGATGTTTTGGTGAAACATCAATTCACCCAGGTGACTCAATACCCCTACAGCCCCGATTTGGCACCCTGTAACTTCTGGCTTTTCCCAAAACTAAAATCACCTTTGAAAGGGAAGAGATTTCAGATCGATGATGAGATTCAGAAAAATACAACAGGGCAGCTAGTGGCAACTGGGAGAACCGTGTGAGGTCCTGAGGTGCCTACTTTGTAGGGGACTGAGGTGTCATTGTCCTATGTACAATGTTTCTTGTATCTTCTTCAATAAATGTCTCTTTTTCATATTGCATGGCTGTATACTTTCTGGACAGATTGTAGCATATACCTCTATAGAGTCAAGCCTCAGCAATTGTAGATTCCCTGTTTGTGAACTTCCCTACTAGCTAAAATTTATTTGGAACTACAAAATTGATACTCATGGCCCTGTCATGGTGGGCAGCAAAAAATCCGGGTCACCTCTGACATGCTCGTGCCCAGCTCCTGAGGTGGAACAACGCCCTGCCTTCTTGCTTCAGCCCGCACAGAGGGGACCAAAGGATGAGGACCAGTGGCAGTGCCCTGTGGCCGGGAGTCTGAATCCCAGCTCTGGCACCATTAATAATGCGGTGGCCTCAGGTGAGTCACTTAACAGTTCTGAACCTCAGAAAAATTTTAAATAGAGAATCTACCAAATGAGTTGTTTTGGACTTCAGACTGTAATCTATGTGAGATATGTATGTGCATGTACATATTTCCCATAGAAACAGTGGCTGTGGCAGCTTCATGGAACATACTACCATGAATAATGTGAACTGACTACATACATATGCCTGTACTACTAATTCTTAATTTACCATTTTAGACATCATCTGTGGACTTCCAGCTATTAGAAATGAATATTCAATTCTCTAACACAATTCCCATCTCCTAATATAGGCATATCTACTTTAACTTTTATTTTAGTTCTTCTCTTGGTTGTTTTTTTTAACCTCAAATAGTATACTAACACCTTGATTACTTGTTTATTGACTATACCCTCTTGGCATCTCATACTGTAATATGAGGCTCTTAGCGCTCCCCTCCCCAACATTTGCCATCATCTTTTCTTTTTCGCCCCCAAATTCTGTCTCTGTGCCTTTATTTTTACATTGGTGAGGCTGACTAAAGGGGTCCTTTTCCATAACCAATGCTCTGATTCTATGACATCAACTGGGTGTCCTTCAATTCAATTCACTTCAATTCTGACACTACTTACCGGGAGTCACCAACAGACCCCACAAAGTTTAAGAACTAGGTCCCAGAGACTGTCCTCACTTCAGAGGCCAGCTGCAAGAATTAGGTCACCAGGTTACCCAAACTCCTGTCCTACCTGGCTACAAAGTCAGGAGTTCCCACAACCCCACTCCCTCAAGGCTCAATGATTTGCTCAAACAACTCACAGAACTCAGGAGAGTGCTATACTTACTATATCACTTAATTATAAAGGATACAAATGAATAGGCAGATGATGAGGTTCCTAGGGTGAGGTTCAGGATGGCCCCAAGTGCAGGATCTGCCGTCGCCTTGGAGATGGGGTGTACCATCTTCCTGGCATACAGATGTATTCAGCAGTTCAGAAGCTCTCCAAAACCTTTTATTTAAGGGTTTTTATGGAGGTTTCACTCCGAGGGCATGATTGTGGAAGTTAGTGATTAACTCGGTCTCCAGCCTCTCTCACCTCCCTGGAGAATAGGGGGCGGTGCTAAAAGTTCCAAGATTTTAATCAAGGCCCAGTCTTTCTGGAGACCAGCCCTCACCCTGAAGCTATCTAGGGGAGTGCCAACAGTCACCACTTCAGAACAAAAGACACTCCTGCCACCCTTATCACTCAGGAAATTAAAGGGTTTCAGGAGCTCTGTGTCAGGAACTGGAAGAAGACAAATATCTTTCCTATTATTCCATATTCACAATGTTTGCCTTCTGTTTTGTGACTATAACTAGTCTTATTTGCTTTGGTTACCAATTAATTTTTGAACTTAAAAAAGTTGTATTTCCTTTTTTATGCCCACTTGCTTTACAGAATATTCTAACTGACTTCACTTTTTCTTGCGCTATTTTCCTTTACCATATCCCAAATCTTTTTCCCAACTTCTCATAACGTTAGATATTCTGAGGTCTCTTTTGCCCAGGGGACTTCCTCCCAGGGCTCTCAATTCTCTGACTCCATTTTTCTGGATTGGATCTACTGCTTCCTGCATCCTGAGCTTTCCTCTGTCTTGATTCACTCCCTTCTTTTCTAGAGCTCATCATTGAGAATGTTTCTAAGATAGGATGTGCAAGTACTAAATATCTGAGTCCTAGCATGTCTGAAAATATCTTCACTGATAGTCTTGTTGGGCATAGAATATTGATTTGGGCTCCTTTGTAGAAGCCTGTTTTCTTACTAAAGGCGTTCAGGTTTGTTATTTTTCTATGGTAATCTGACATTTGACAATGCTGTACTTCGGTGTGGCTATTTCTTATTAATTTGATGAATATTAAAAGACTTTCAGACTAGAGAATCATGTTCCTCATCTCTAGGTGGTTACTCGTTATTTCTGCAATAATTTATTCCACACTATTTTTGCACTTATATTGATCCTCTAGGCTTCTTATCTTTTTAACTCATTTTTTTCCATGTTAAATTCTGTCCTGTCAATTATACGTCAATAAAACTGGAAAAAATAGCCCTGGCTGGTGTGGCTCAGTAGGCTAAGCAGCAGCCTGCAAACCGAAAGATTGTCAGTTCGATTCCCAGTCAGGGCACATGCCTGGGTTGCAGGCCAGGTCCCCAGTTGGGGCCACGTGAGAGGCAACTGATTGATGTATCTCTCACACATAGGTGTTTTTCTCCTTTCTTTCTCTCTTCCTTACCTTCTCTCTAAAAGTAAATAAATAAAATATTTTTAAAAACTGGAAAAAAATAATTTAAATAAAAACTTCTTCAAATTTTGTCTCTTACATGGTGAAGGATTTCTTCAAATATTTGGCAATGAAGAGTTGTTGTTCTTTTTATTTAATTTCTTTGGGAGTTCAGTGTCCAAGGTTTCACTGGTAAGCTTCCCTTTAGGGAAATTGGGTGAGGAGTTGGCCTTTATATAAAAGTTGTCTTTTAAAAGGTGGCATTTAACTTCTACAGAGTAGAGCCCTCTGGACTGTAGCCAACCAGGTAGAGATCTGGCAGCTGCACACTCACCCTGAACGTGGCAGTGGGGGCACTGCGTTCTGTGTAGAGGCTCTATTCATTCCCTTCTTTCTGACAACACATCTCACTTCCACTGCCGGTCATACCTGGCATCTTCAAGCCCTGAGTTTCTCTGGGAATCTTCTGGAAAGCCTCAGTTACATCCCCATCTTCATGTACTGCTAGACTATGAATTTCACCTTTATTACTAACAACTCCTTGTTCAATATTCTATCTTCTAGAAAGCCCTTGAAATCTCTTATTGGCTGACGGCCTTTCTCCTGTTACTTTTGTCACTGTAGGTTTATACCTTTTTATTCCTATACTATTATTCAGAGGCTCATTTAGAGAGAATAGATAAATATGAGTAGCAGGTCAATCATCTTTAACCAAAAATCAATAGACTAAGTTAAATCTAGAAAAATAAAGGATTATAACCATTCTCGCTCTCGGCATTCTGGATTTTTCAAAAACACACCTGCTACTATAATAATAGTGTTTACTGAATAGCTGATGTTTAGTGAGCGTCTATTACTAGAAAGTAGCAATGAAGTCATTCCATTGTTTCTCAGGGCACCTAAACCCGCATTGGCGTTTAGAAGGAACTCACTGTGACATGTTCTTTCTTCCTACTAACCTGGGTTCACTGAAGTAACCGTTCCTCTCCTTCTTTTATCCCTTACCTGTGAGCAAGAAAGGAGGAAAGGTGAGCACAGTTCTATCTCCCTCGGATAAGATACAACATTATAGGAATCTTCAATTCCTCCAGAGGACACCCCCACTGTTTCAGATGTATTTATTATCCTAGTATTTACTGAACATTTACCATGTCTCAGGCTCTGTGCTCAGTGCTTTACAAACATTGCCTCATTTCACAGGACCTCACGAGGTGGGTATTATTACTCCCACTTTACAGAAGCAGAAACCAAGGCTCACAGAACCAAACTAAAGCACACCCAAGTCCCCTGATCTATTAAGCGCCAACAGTACCAGCAGGTGAACAGATTCATCAGTCTCCAAAACTTAAAACATGTTATGAAGTTACTGCCCAGGGTAAGAATACTGGACACCATGTCCAAACCCTTACCCAGTCTGAAAACTCTGAGTTACAAGAACAATCAGCTAGACTTAGTCCTCCCTCTCTGTGCACAACGGAAGTTCACGCTGGCTCCAGAGCCCCTCCCCCACCCCACCCCTGCCCCTCCTTACCCTCTGGTAAGTTGCTTCAGGGTTAGGACATGCTCCTGTCCTCCTCTACCCCCGCCCCCTCCTTCTCATCCTGTTTTAAATAATTTTAGACTTATAGAAAAAGTGCAAAAATAGTAACACAAAGAATCTATACCCAGCTTCCTCTTGTTACATCATGCATAACCACAGTACAGTCATAGAATCCAGGAAATTAGTGTTAATAATATTAACTAATCACTGGCTTATTCAAATTTCACAGGCCTTCCCATTGAAGTCCTTTCCTTCTTCCAGTATTCAACCCAGTATGTCACATGGCATTTAGTTGTCTTGTCCCTTTAGTCTCCTCTGATCTGAGACATTTCCTCAGTTTTCCTGTGTCTCATGACCTTGACAACTCTGAAGAGTATTAGCAATATATTTCATAAAGTCCTCCAACCTGGGTTTGCCTGACATTTGCTTATGATTAAATTGAGGTTATATATTTTAGGCAGGAACATCATGGAGGAGATGCTATTGCCCTTCTCAGTGCATCCTATCAGGAGGTGTGTGAGGTCAATACGCATTATTACAGATGATGTTCATTTTGATCACTTGGTTAAGGTGTTATTTGCATTTTTCTCCACCCTAATGTTACTAACTTTAATTGACAAATACTTTGCAGGGAGATACTTTGAGACGATAAATATCCTGTTCCTCATCATATTTTTATTCCCTAATTTTAAATGTTATGTTTCTTGCCTATGATTATGAGATGGAAACTTCAAGTACATGCTGTCTCCACATCTAACTCACTTCCACATTAAAGTCGTGCCTAGTGTATCTGAGTGACAAAGTCTAGGAGGTAGGCCTGTGTCCCAGCTACAAGAGGTCTTAAGAATCTGAGTTCCCAAGGTCTTGGGAATTTGATTTACAGAATGCAAAAATAGCATATGAGTTTCTACAAGATAAAGAGGACTTCTCAAGGATGGTAGGCAGCCATCAATATGACTGATATCCACTACAATCACCAAGATATTTTAAAGTGTGAAAAGCAAAATGCAGAATAATATGTATATATAGACTATTATCAACTGCATAAAAATCAAAATTATTAGCCTGTATACATGAACTATCTCTGGAAGTTTCCAGAGGAAACTGGTAACAGTTTTCTCCTGAGTAGGAAACTTCATAATCAGGAGAGGTGAAGACTTAATCACCAGCGTATATCCTGTATCAGGCATTATCCCGTGTACCCTTTGAGATGGATGCAAAGGAAGGGAGGAGAGAGAAAGAGCAGGAGGGAGGGACCATCCGTCTTGTTCCTCTCATTCTCAGTGGTGACTCCAGCACTGCGGCCTCTTGCAAGGCCTTCTTCCTTTCCTTTGGTCTTCCTCACCCTTCTTCATCTACTGTGGATAGATACATCAGGACACACCCTCCGCACCGGCACAAGCAGAAAATGATAGAACTTGCCTGGGCATAGAAAGAGCTCGTTATCCACCCAGCTGGAAAGAAGGGTGTAGCTGTAATAGGCACATTCTGCTTCTTTGCACTAAACAGAACATGTTCTCCATAAACACAAATGTTGCCGTTTCTTAGATGCCAGACTTCTAGCCTATTTATAAGAGGAATGCTCAATTTAAAAAGTTATGTTGGATAACACACCGTTTTGCCAAATAAAAACATCAATTAAGAAAAAACACCACCGCTTGCCTCCTCCCAGCAGCTTTTTCATTCCTTCTAATACAAAATTTGTTAAATCCTGAGGCCTCATCCAGTGAAAGTGGGAAGGTGTGAGAGGAAGAAAGTCACTTGTGTTTAGCAAGTTAAAGTAACTGGGGCTTTCAAAGGGTCTGTATTTGTCTGTTTCCCTTTCTGTTTATTGAACACAGAACATGACCACACCTCTCGCCTAGCCCAGTCTACTCATATCCCAGATGATAATGCAGACATTGCTAACTTCTCTTTTGAGGATACTAATTATCATATCAGTTTTTCAGTATATGGGTATCTGATAATATTTTCATTTTAATAATTGCACGTTGAACATGTAAAACTTGGAGGTCAAGAGAAATAGCTCCTCTTTATCCTCTGCCTCTGCTAACCGAAGCACAAGAACTACCTGCTAACTAAAAATACCTTCACTGTTTTCTAGAGACTACAGGTTATTACAAGCAACTGTCGAGCTCTTAGCCAATGCTTCAAATCCCACCTCCAAAAATCACCTCCTTTCTGAAGACTTCTGTCACACACCCACCAGCCTGCACACCTGGCAGGGAGAAGTAGACACCCCTCTTCTGAATTCCTTAGCATCAGAGTTATGATCTGAAGGTAAGTTCTGTGCCCAGTTCATCTGAAAGTTTCTGGCCTATATTACAGCGTCTATTTCACAGTAACACAATGGTTGAATGAATAAATAAGCTAATTCATTGCTTGATTTATATATGTAGATTAATTAAATAACTGACTTAAAGTGTTGATTCTACTTGTTTCTTAAGAGAAAGAAAGGGTGATTATTGCTTGTTTATATATGTATAAAATGTCAAAGTCCAGAATACACTTTTTAATCCCCTTCTAACCCCCTTAGGAAATGGATGGGCTGGACCTATTTCACAGGTAGTAATTCATAAAACAAAACAAAAGCCAAGGACACATAAAATGGGTGAAACTCAAAAACATAACTTGGAACAAAAGAACCCAGACACGAAATAATACATGTCATATGACTGCATTTATATATCGGCAAAACCCTTCTAGGGAGTCAGAAGTCAGGATAGTGGTTACTCTCGGTGGGGGGGGGGTGGTAACCGGAAGGGGAACGGTACTTCTGGGGACTGGTAACGTCCTGCTCCTCGATCTAGACATTCAATACACAGCTTGTGAAAATTCATCAGCTTTATATTCATGATATGTGCTCTTTCATTAACAAACATATATAATAAAAGTATAATATATAATGTAATAAATATATATACACTATTTCAATTAAAAGCTTTTAAAAAATGTAGGCCAAGCAAAAGCTTAAAAGCAGTTAAATTCTTTGGCACAATTCAGATATTTTCAATTAAAATAAGAAACCAATTTGGTGCAAATAAAGCCATTACTACTTCAAGATCACACACAAGATTCCGAAGACAGTCTGTGTTCTATTCAGCCCTGAGCAGACTCCAGAAACAAACCTTTAGGCTCTTTATGCTCAAAATAAGGGCATATTTGTTCAGTGGGTGTTGGGCCTGCACAGAATTGGGATCAGATGACAGTTGACCCCATTCCCAGAGTTGACAAACTACAAAATTAAGACATTCAATTTCAAGTTTTTCATTATGTTTTAACTATAACATCCCATATTTGCTAACAATCGCTAAATGACCTTGTAAAATTAAATTTAAAATACTTTCAAAACCACAATAATGGCTAAATATGGTGATGTTCAAGCAAAAACAAGGAGTCCAATTCTAAATTTCATAACATTTTAAATACGTATTTAAGTTATTGTAAGCTTTATGTACTTGTTGCAAATCACTAAAGCCTGTATTATGCTGCATGAAATTCCGTCATGGAATGGAGGCGGTTAGTCCATCCCTTCACCCGTTTTACAGGTGAGAGAACTGTAATTTTCTTGTCTCTTTTATAACCAGTGAATCCTCTAAGCTCGGCTCAAGGCCTGGCATGAAATAAACACTCAACAGATGTGTGTAATACGAACGCAGTTGTGTAAATTCCCCAAGATCACCCACCCTTCCTCTGTCTTAGGAAGTGAATCCGACAGGAAGGTGACAGTCGGGGCCTGGTAGCGAATCCGAGGGGAGCACTCCAGGCTGACGCATGGGGCGTGCCCTTGGGTTGCCCCGGGGTCTTCCTTTGCGTATTTTGGGCGCCTCACCCTCCTTGAGGGTTTACCTCATCCTCTTACTCAGAGATGGACCTCTTTTGTTCACTTGGCGATCATAGGTCCTCCAGGCTCTTTAAGCGGGGGCTGCCGTCCTAGCCTGGAGCCGGGACTCTCTGGCCTCGGCGCTCATGGCTGTACCTGGAGGGCAGGGAAAGAAGTAGGACTTGAGTCACCTGGGCTCATCGGAGAGCGTCTAGGGAACCGGGAAAACTGAAGGTGGATTAAGGGGGCGGGATGGGAGCTGGCAAAAGGGGAGAAGGGAGTGTGTCCCAGGCTCCCCCCGCGCTTCTGCCGCGTAGCAGCCCTTGGACCACCCTTTGACCTTAAAACGGCTACGGAGAGCAACGCCTCCACCAGCAACTAGACCCAGCAAGCCCGGTGCTGGGCGTGCCCTCACCTGCCCTGCCGCGCGCGGGCCCCCGCAGTGCTTCTGCGGGCGGCGCAGGGCAGCAGTGCACCCGGCTCACCTCGTCTATCTGGGGGCCGGCGCCGCGCCTCGGCAGGAGGTCCCGGAGCATCCTCGCCCCGGCGTCCCCGCGATTCCCCCTGCAGCAGCAGCGAAGCGAAGCAGCCGCGGCCACCGCGCGCCCTCAGCTCGACCTGGGTGGCCTCTAGGGGCGCAGCCCTCCACGTGCGGGCCTACCGGGCTGCAAACCACAGGCTCCGAGAAAGGAGGTAGGTGCCAAGGGACTAGAGCTAGAGTGGGCGGAAGATCGGCAGGGAGGGGAGGCTGTGGTGGGCATGGTCGATTCCTGAGACCGCTGCCCTCTTCCTTTCTGCAGCCGCTTGCACTTAAATAGCTGTTGAATTAAAATAATGTCCTTGGCGTGCGACAACCTTCTCCAGCCCTGCGCATCCCGGCCGCACAAAATACACACTGTCCAGCCGCCGTTGCTGCCTTCATGGGAGTAGGGGGCAGGTTTATACCCACCCACCATACTCCCAGGGGACCCCGAACCCTGCAGAGGTGGCAAGACAGGCCTTAAGAAACGCGCACTCTGATCTCCAGGGGAAGCAAGTATAGGAGGCCATTTCCCTTATCTATCCATCGTCTTTCTATCTAATCAGTCTATCATCTACCATCCTTTCTGTCTCCTTTTCTGTCTTCTTACCTTTTCCTTTCTCCGTTCCCCCTACCCCTCCCCATCGCCTCTCTGTCTTGCTATCTGACTTTTCTTCTTGCGTTTTATATAAAAGACAGGGGGAGGGTGGTCTCACCCAAGGAAGGCATGCCTGCTGGTGGCTTTGCTTCTTGTTCTGGTCACTAAGGTGCCCTTTCGTGGTTGAAGTTTGCTGCTCTACTCAACAAGTAACAGCTTGTTACAGACGAGAAATTAAATAAAAAATAAAGGTGCAGAAAGATAGGGTAGGAATGTGGAGAAACCAGATTGTCTAATTTTAGCCTGGATTTCCTTGTAAGGGAATCACCATCTGTTGCCTAAATGAGAAGGGTTTTGATTGCTCAGGTGAGGAAAAAAGACCTTATGTCTGTTTGCTCATGAAAGACGCAGTAAGGACTCACCTTTAAAGACATGTTATTTTCTCTATGTGCAAAACATTTTAAATAACTAAACCTCAAATCATAGCAGTTTAGAAATTGTAAAGATCTTTAAGTCAAACAGCTCAATGTCATGTTATGAGTTTGACTGCGAAGGTAGTATCTTTATAGTTTCTTCACTGGGTAAGATTTATATTAGTAGAAATGCTTAGTAAAGGCTACTGAGAGTTTAGGTTATGTGTCCTTAAAGAGTTTTATATCATACTGCTGTTGCAACAGCATCAAGGATGTGTCCCAGTGTGGTGCTTAAGAGTTTAAAGTTAGAAAGACCCGGATTTCTGTCTGGACTGTACCATCTAACTTGCTGTGTGATTTCCAGCATGTTGCCTGTCCTCTCTAAGCCTGAGTTTCCTCATTTTTAAGTTGGATTGCTGAGAGGATGGAGACAACACAAGAACAGTAGTTAACACAGAGTAGTACATCACCCAGTAAGTCCATAATAAACGATTCTTGATGCTGCTGATGATTCGAGTCATTAAGCTCAGTATACTCATTTCATGGCACTGCCCAAGCAAGGGGTTTCCATGTGCACGTGAATGCATGGGGAGGAGCAAGCATTATATCCCTGGCATCCTTCCGGTCATAAAAACATTACGAGCTACTCCTGAACCTTTGAGTAGATTCAAACAAATAAAGTCTGTCCTATGCCTATTCAGATTTGCATGTTTGTCTATTTTGTGTATTTCAAGATACTCGG
Source organism: Pteronotus mesoamericanus (assembly GCF_021234165.1). Taxonomy (NCBI): domain Eukaryota; kingdom Metazoa; phylum Chordata; class Mammalia; order Chiroptera; family Mormoopidae; genus Pteronotus; species Pteronotus mesoamericanus. The sequence continues at coordinate 25,314,849 of NW_026555105.1, read as the reverse complement.
AGGCTTACCATTATGAACACAAAGCCGATATGACCCTGGTGGATTAGTTATTGCTTATTATTAAAAATAGTGTTTCTCAGATGTCACTACAGTCCCTGGCTTAATCTTGATTTGGGAAGGTTTTAGGGAGGAATTGAGCCCTGGAACTAGGGTTTCACTGGTCTTTTTCAACTCAAAAGTGTGAGTCACAGACTAGCATCACCTGGCGCGTGTTATGAATGCTTGGTCTCCACCTGCACTGATACTCGCTGAAGAGAACCTGAATGTTAATAAGATCCACGGGGATTCTTGCACACTTTCTTAGGAATTTGAGTGCACTGATGTTTCTTAAAAATGGGACTTAGCGAAACATGGATTTCTTGTAAGCTGTCTAGTCAAGTGAAAAAAGATTTGTTATCACTTAAATGACTGATTTTTATTTAAAATTTTTAAATAGCCAAAAGAGGTATTATCATTTGCTTTCTGTTTAAAAGTAATGGAGAGCTGATATTTTATTGGGTTGACAAAGAGTCCATATGGTTTTTTCCGTAAAATGAAAGACGCATTTTTCATTTTCACCAATAACTTTAATGATTTGGATAGTTTGAGTATATCTCTCACATGGTATTACATTGTTCTCAGTTAATGTCTCGATTTGATCACTGTCAACTTCAACTGGTTTACCTAACTATGGAGCACCGTCCAGCAAGAAATCTCCAGGACAAAATTCCACAAACCACTTTTGACATGTTCAGTCAGTCACAGCACCTTCTCTCTGCACAAATCTTTTTTTGTGTTTCAGTTGCATTTTTACTTTTCTTGAAATAATAAAGCATAATATGCCCAGAATGTTGCAAATTTTCTTCCATCTTCAATATTAAAATGGCTGCACAAAAATTCAACAATTTTGATGTTTTTTTAAATGCACACTGATATGAAAGTTGTCACAATACAATCTAACAAAATTGTTTCAAATGAAGTTAAAGACAACTAAGTACTAGAACCATCGTACAGAAAAAAAAATGAACAAACGTTTTGGACAACCCTTAAGTTCTGCCAGGTTTGGATTCCAGTGTTCCTATTACCACCTAAGGCATTTCCATTTTGATACTGCTTAGAGGAAATATAAAAATATTTTGCTATATTTTTAGTTTTTGAATTTTTATACCAGAAGATACCATTAGCATTTATAGGAAGAACATAATAATGCATATGTATTAGAGATAAAGATTTTAATGGCATCCTTTTTTAAAATCAACTTTATTCCTTGGCTGGTGTGGCTCAGTGGATTGAGTACTGGACTGTGAAGCAAAGAGTTGCTGGTTTGATTCCCAGTCAGGGCACATGCCTGGGTTGCAGGCCAGGTCCCCAGTGGGGGGGGCACATGAGGGGCAACCACACATTGATGTTTCTCTCCCTCTCTCCCTCCCTTCCCCTCTTTCTAAAAATAAATAAATAAAATATTTTTTAAAAATCAACTTTATTGAGGCATAATTTGCATATATCAAAATGCATCTAATGTTACCCTTAATATCTGTTTTGTTGTATGTAAATTATTCTTCAGTAAAGTTGATTTTTTAAAAGGCATCATTAAGGATTGTTATGATTTGTTGTCTGTTGCTAGAATATTTCAGAGAATGTTGAGAAAAGTCAACAGAGAGGGAAAATTGAAGATTGACACATTGGGAAGGCACAGAAGATAAATAGCCAAGTGGTCTTGGGAGAAAGGAAAAATAAATTTAGAAGGCTAGAGACCATTTGTATAAGACTTTTTGTCTTTATAATTAAGATGCTGAATTAATATCTGGGGATCTGAGAACACTGCAGATTTTTTTCAAGAGGAAGCTAAAAAAAGAGAAGAAAGTTTTGCTCCTCAGGGTCTCCTTCTCATGTTCTGACCTATGTCTGCCTTTTTATGCAGCAGACACCTGCATTGGCCACGATGCTCTCATCCGATGACTTTGCATCTGCTTCTTGGGAGCTCGTGGTCCAGGTGGACCATCCAAGTAAAGAGAAGGACAAAGACTTCCCGCTGAGAGTGTCCGGAGACCTACACATTGGGGGAGTGATGCTCAAGTTAGTAGAAAAGATCAGTAAGTTTCTGTTTTGTTATGGTGCCTCTATATTTGAAACCCTCTCTTGTATCACCACTGATCTAGGTTGTCTGTTCACCTAAGTTTTTCTGATTACTTATCTTGTAATGGCCCAGAGAACAAGCACCCTCCCCGCCAAGAAGAGAAATAGGGGACCCTGCAAGAGCCTCAAACTGGTCCTCCCCCAACAACCCTTGTAAAAACTTGAGTTGTTGGTGACCAGCTAAAGCTTCCTAGTAGTTACTATGCCATATTTCCACAACAGGCTCAATCCACTGGTGATGTCGAGGGTGACCTTAGACTATTTCTAAGGCTGTAGACTACTCTGACAATTCTCTGTTAATGCTTGTTTGCTCAGTGAGTAAGTCAGCTTGGTACTAATGTGTCTTTTAACAATTATCCACTATTTGCCGTGCTCCCTGTTTAAACAAAACAAGAAAAATCTTTGGGATCAGAGTTTCACATTAGGAGTCAACACAACCTAGAATTTAATAATGTTCTATTTGCGCTATATTTATTTTTATCTCCTAAGGTCATGGATATTGACTCTCCATTTAAACTAATGAAATAAAGTTTTTTTGAAGCAAGTCTTCCTTGAAGTATAACATACATACAGAAATGTGTACTTATCATAAGCATACAATTCAGTGAATTTTCAAGGTCATGTAACCACCACCCCGATCAAGAAATAGAACATCACCTCTTCCCCGACCGCAGTCCCACACCTGACCCATCTCCATCACTGCCCCACCAAGGTTAACCACTGTCCTGAATCTAACACCATAGGAATAATTTTACTTGTTAGGAACTATATATAAGTAGAATTATACAGAACATAATTTTATGCATCTCCTTTCTTTCACTCAACATTGTGTCTGTGAGATTTATCCTTATTGGTGCATGTAGTTTTGGACCATTTGTTCTCACTGCTGTATAATATTCCATCGTATGATTATATCATAGTTCATCCATTTACCTGTTGTTGGACATTTTGGGTTGATTGCATTTGGGGGCTATTACAGACAGGGCTGCTGTATACTTCGTGTCTTTGGTGAGTATATTTAGGCATTTCCGTTGGGTAAGTAGCTCAGGAGGAATTGTTGAATAATAGGACTTTCCGAAATAGTTACAGCATTTATACTTCTACTAACAGCATTGCAAAATATATATATTTTCTAAGTTAAAAGGAGAGGGAGGAAAAGAGGAAGAATTTTTTAAAAAGTAAAACACTGATGGCTCTTAATTTAGCAAAGTAAAAGATTGACTATTGACTCCAACATTGATGAAGGGAAAAGATTCAATTTTGATGCCAGCATTGAAAGAAGGGGAAATTTCCAGGTTGATGCTAACACTCAGAGAAAATATTAGGCTCTGATTTCAGTGTAGACACTTTGGAAACTGGGAATATGGTGGTTCTGTTAAAAGAGTTGGGCATTACCGGGGAGAATGAAGTGATAGCTTTATAGTACTTTTTTGTAGGCTCTGATTGGGAACTATGGATATTCCCTTCTGATCCAGTAGTACAAGGATACATTTCTATTAGATAAATAATGTTGATTAATCTTGATTTCCCAGAAAGGACCATGGTGCTAAGAGATTTAAGGAAGAGAACATTTCATTTCAATATGAACAAATGTTATATGTTTCTGTTCCTTCCACAGCATTTAAGTATCAGTGATGGTAAGGTTCGGTCTGAGCTCTACCTGTCCCCATATAGAGACTTGAGGGGAAGCCAAAAATTGTTGAGCCCTGGGTCATTGTAAGAGGAGATGGGGCACTGAGGATCTGTCATTTGTTTTTGCACACAATGAAATTGACTGGAGTGCTGTCCCTCTCCTTTTACTTCCTCTGTTTTCTATTTTTGCAGAAATAGCTCAGGACTGGTCAGATTTTGCCCTTTGGTGGGAACAGAAGCAATGCTGGCTCCTGAAAACACACTGGACCCTGGACAAATATGGAGTCCAGGCAGACGCAAATCTCCTCTTCACCCCTCAGCATAAAACGCTTCGCCTCCGCCTGCCAAACATGAAGACGGTGAGGTTGAGAGTCAGCTTTTCTGATGTGGTTTTTAAAGCCGTCAGTGATATCTGCAAAACCCTGAGTGAGTACCCTGGAGGGGCCCCTGTGCCCTTCGGACTTTTAGCAAAGGAGGGCAGGAAAATGCTATGTGTTTTCTGCCTATCTGAAGTGGTTGGCTTTGCAGAATACTGCTCTGATTAGGAAGCACACTTTTCAAGCCCAGTTCTGGGGACTTAAACCATTTAAGTGCACTCGACCAAATGGGACATTATTGAGATACATCAGATTTATTTCCACAAAGCTTAAAACTATTTCAGCCCTGATTGGTGTGGCTCAGATGGCTGGCCATCATTCCACAAAGCGAAAGGTTACCAGTTTGATTCCCGGTCAGGGCACATGTCTGGGTTGCAGGTTCAGTCCCCAGTTGGGGTGCGTAAGAGAGGCAATGGATTGATGTTTCTCTCTCACATCAATGTTTCTCTCCTTCTCTTTCTCTCCCCCTTCACCCTCTCTAAAAATAAATAAATAAAATCTTTTTAAAAAATATTTCAAAAGAGATTTATAAACAGAAGAAACAAACCAATGCATCTTTATTTTTTTTGAGAGACTGGTATAGTAATGCCTTAACCACTTCACTAACACTTGGCTCCAGCAAATATATAGCCCTATCCACAAAAATTCTTTGTGGAATTTATTTTAAGCAGAAAGGTACACTTAATAATGGATTGAAATTAATTCTTATCTGCTGGTGTCCATGAGTTTAACAGCCATTAAGGACAGCATCGCCTAAACCATTTCTTTCTTTTGGAACTTCTATAGTGGGAGCAAAGCCTGTGTTGTGAAGGTGTTTTTATTTTATATTTTTAAAAAGTATATAGGTATATTCTTTGTTTCCAAAGCTAAGACTTAGCATTTTGAACACAGTACATACCATAGACAAGTGAATGATTTGTCTCCCCCATTAAACTATGAACTGCTCATTCACTCCTTCAACAAATATGTATTGATTAGGCAAGCATTGTGGTGAATGCTATGCATATGTTAGTAATAAAAAATAGCCCAAAATCTTGTCCCTACTTGAGCTTACATTCTAGCATAGACAGAAAATAAATAATTAATGTAAACAATAATACGTTAAAAGGAATGCCAGTATTGGACACTGAAGGCTGGTATGGTATTAAATAGGCCGAAGACAGAAACCATTTCTCGAACATGCCCAGCACGATGCCTGGCACATATTAGCTGCTTAATAACTGTTGAGTTACAAATGAATAGAACCTTCCATTATAGAATATTAAGTTTCACAGTGTCCCTGACGAATTGTGAGCAATTGGAGAACACCAGGCACCTCATTTTCAAATAATATTCTAATGAGGATTTGCAAACTATTTCTTTTTAGAGGGACTTAATAAATGATTCAATAACATCTTATACTGTACATACCACATAGGACTGGGAGTCATCATGGCTGGGACCAAAAACTTGAGGTATAGAAATAAACAGAAGCAGTTGTTGCGCTGGGCTCCCACGAGGGGCGACACGCAGTGGCGAGACAGGCACGCCCCAGGGAAAAGCCGCTCGGATCACCGCTTGTCCCAGGCACGGGCACCAACTGCCTCGTGGGGAGGCGGAGGTGGGAGGCGGGGTTAGGGGAGAGGGAGCGTGCAGCGGAGAGCGCGGCGCCTGGATCCCTCCCGGGATCTGAGGGTTACCCTCCGAACTGGGAGCACGGCTCTGAATCCTGCAGAGCCCCTCCCGGGGCTCACTGTTTGCCAGGAGAGGGGATGTGGCACATCCCTCTAGTGGGAAAGTCCCCAAGTCCCTTTGTCCAAAGGCTTTTATTGAAAAGGTTATCAGTGAGGCTAGGTAACAGCAATGCACAGGTTATCTCATTACATCAGTATGTTAATGTTCACAGAGAATGGGTGATGTTTTGAAGAAAACAAATGGCAGGAACACACCAATTTACATGGCTACGAGAGGAGACTAGTAAACAAGAGAGACAACTAAACATGAGAGCATAGTAAACATAAGAGTGCCTAAAGGTATAGGGTTAGAGTCTGTGAATAATGTAAATGTCCTTCCCAGCATGAGCTGGCTAGAGCTTCTGAGGGAAGAACAAAGCACACTGTAAAGAAAGCACACTAGGCCTGATTTCCCCGGGAACAGCCAGATCTGGCTTAGGACTGACTCCAGTATTGTTTCAAGCCTGAGCCAGGCTCGGGGGAGGGAGAGGGACAAGCAGACTCCTTTCAGAGAGAATGAGGACCCTGGCCCTGTCCAAGCCGAGCCGGGGGATGCTGGCCTTTTTGCCCTTTCTCTGTGCCCGCCAATTTCTTGTCTCCTGACAATATTCGATCGGCATCTGTCTTAGGTTGTATACCTCAGCTCAAAATAACTTATACCTGATCATCCGATCATCTATGGCAAAGCAGAGGCAGAAGTTACGCCCCTGCCAGGGGGGAGAGGTTATGTCTCCTCAGGAGCCTGTTTCTCCAAGGCCTCCTGATTATTTCCAGCGTTGGGGCCCTCCAGCCTGTCGGCGGGGTTACAGTTCCTGAAACCAGACAGGGCGTTTCCCAACACACAGTCAGATGTTCTTCTCTTTTCCAGATGTTATCTTCATGGTTGTTCTTAAAGGCTCAACTTAGCATCCCTAATAATTTCTCTTTATATCTGCTCAATTGGAGCTAGATCAAATTTAGCAGTATGATGGGGTTTTTTCCTTCAAGAAAAAGAAATGACAAATCTTAGGTTTGGAGATGGGGGGGTTGTTGTTTTTTCAGTGTTTTGTTTGTTTCTAATGCTTCCAACAGGACATTTTGATTCATCTCTAGGTTTTGTGTATAAATTAGGCATTTGAAATGATCATGAGTATGTGCAGCAACCTGACAATCAGACATCTTTGATTACTGGGGAGAGAATCAGGCTGAACTACCAGCCTCGGTCTCAGCGCAAAGCAGTGTTGGAACTGAGAAGGGGAGGGCCTGTGGCATCAGTGCACTGACCTCCGGGACAGCTGCCCAGAGATTCTAACATCCACATTCCATGGCTTTTACCTGGGATCATAGCAGCTCAGTATGGTTAAGGTTTGGCAACGATAAATAAATATATTTGATTAATGGAGGAAATTGGGGATGCTTTTCTTGGAGTTCTCCCGAAGCAGACCCTGAGATAAGGATTCAAGTACAAATATCCATTAGTTTGGGAGGCAATGCCAGGAAACACTGGCTAAGAATGGGGACATGAGACTGGGCAGACAAGGCCACCAATAAGAGAATGTCACCAATTAGGTCACACTGCAGGCACCAGGGGACCTCTGGCAACAGCGTGGACATAACTCTGAGCCATCCCACCCAAAGGGTGAGGGAGCTGGCTTGTCAGTACATCACTAATCATCAGTCACTGACGGCTACCTTTGGACAGCGTTGATTCTCTGCACTTGTGTGGCGTGTTGCTTCTGTATCTGAGCAGTGTATCCTCTGGCGGTCAGAGCAAGCCCTCAGGCAGAGAGGGAAATGTCCTAGCTGCCTTTGGTCGTCAAGTCAGAGTACACTGAGATGGTGAGGGCCAAGAAGAGAGGGGCGGGGTGCCAATGACGGCTGCCACAGGGAGGAAATTAGCTACTGGGCATCATTTAAGAAAAAGGCTCTCAGGATCTGTGGTCCATAAAGAAAATGAGTGGGGTCCTAGGCTGTTGTTTAAAAAAACTAAAAAAAGAGAGAAGGGAGAGATAGGGAGGGCAGGAGGGAGAAAGAAGAGGAGGAAAGAAAGATGAGAGAAAGGAAAGGAATAAAGGGAAATTGGCAGCAAGTAGGTGAGAGAATAGCAAAATTTTGGCAATATTTTGAGGCTGGGTGGTGAGCCCACAGAGGGACCATTGTACTATTCCCTTTGCTTTGGATATGTTTGAAACATATCCACAATAAATTAAAAAACAAACTAGAATTTTACCAGACGGAATGTCTCTCCACTATTTGACCACCACACACTTCCATTGCGGGGGAGGGGTTCTGTTCCCCTTCTATTTCTTCAAAAAGGAGTGCAACTGAGTTCCTTTTACTTCTCAGCAATTTCTTGAGACACGTGTTGTAATGCCCAATATGACTCTAAGTCTTAAGAGAAATTCTTTTTTGCTTTCTAATTTTCTTCTTTCTTTTTTATATTTATTTATTAGATATTAGAAGATCAGAAGAACTTTCCTTGTTAAAGCCTTCTGGCGACTATTTTAAAAAGAAGAAAAAAAAAGACAAGAATAATAAGGAGCCCATAATTGAAGACGTTTTAAACCTGGAGAGTTCTCCCACAATTTCTGGGCCACCAGGTAAGATTTGTGACAGGTATTTTGTTGTTTTAATTCATTCTTAAAGCCAAGAGTTTCTTAAATTTCTAAATCCCAGGAACTCTCCTTCCTCTGCTCTATCTTTCCTCCTCTTCCCTCCCCTCTCTAACCTAAACAAAGAAGGACTAAAACTGCACTAGTTCTATGATGAGGGAAGAATAGCCAATTAATTTTAGAACTAACAAAATTTTTTTCAACAAGGTATGTTTTATAGCTCATTATTTTAATTGTGTGTATTATGTTCCTGATGAATTAAAAACCTTAGTAGAGCTGGCTGTGAATTTGAAGGGGAAAACATATTATTTGGATCACTCAAACATACTTCTGTTCTCCTGGTTCTATCTTCATGTGACTCTTTTATGAATTCCATTTAAATTTTGTAGTAGGCATGTAACAGGAGAACAGGCATGTAAAAATTCTAGAAAAGCATCATCCTTTTCTTTTTATATAAAAATATAAAAAGCTAGTTTGTTTGCAAACTTTGAGAGTTTTCTTGCATAGAGTATTCCAGTGCAAAGAATAAAAGGAATTATTTGCACCTTTCTTAGGCAAATTAAAGCCAGATGATATATAAACCATCAATTAGCTGGGTTCTTAAAGTTGGCAAATACTACTATTTCTTTAAAAAATTTGTCCAAAACGTAGTCTGTGCATACATTCTGTGAGATTTCCAGTTCTCTAATAGAGTAAAAACTCACTGCTAAAATAGAAGAATTTTGAATTGTTGAGAAGGAGATAGTCTCCAACGTTTGTCTGGATTGATTGTGGAAGCTTTCACAGCCTATCAGTTTCCAAGTTTTCAGTGGCTAAATATTCAGGCAAGAGCTTTACCTGTGAATAACTTCTCTACCCATCAGTCATAACTTGTCTGATTATTTTGAATGGTACAAACATTTAAATTCAAAATCCATTTTAGTGTCAGCAATGTTAATACTTCTTTTCCAAAGGCTCCTACTCCCTGAACCTCATATCCCAGTGTGTGCTTCCCTTTGCCTTACAGTAAGCCCTGGCTTGTACAGTAAAACTATGACTCCCACATATGACCCTGCCAATGGATCACCAGTGTCATCCACCATGACTTGGTTCAGTGACAGCTCTTTGCCTGAACAAAACTGCAGCATCCTTGCATTCAGCCAACCGCCCCAGCCACCAGAAGTGCTGACCGATATGTACCAATCTCTGTCTCTGGTCGATAAAGCCAAACTAAATGCAGGGTAAGCATGTGGCTCATTTTGCTTCTCTGTGAACTGATACTGAAGTAATAAGAGATTCTGCAGAGAAGGTGGGGAGGGGGGTAATTTTTAAGTCAGGGTGCCTGGGGATTGTACACTGTTAGCAAAAATTAGTACTGATTTTAGCAACAAAGGGGGGGAAAAAACGCAGCCTTTGGTCATCATAATACATACAAAACATGACAACATTTATATGTTTGGGTATCCCAGTGGTTTACTATATGTGAATACTAATACTTTGTCCCTACAAGTGTGCAAAGTATATTCTATGGGATGTAGAGCAGTTTATAAGTGGGTTTGTCCCGTGGGTCGCTGGCCCACACTGTCTTGTAGAACACTGCTTCTCTCTGTAGGCTCTCTGACAACCAAGTCCTTCAGCTTTGCTTCCAGTGGGCTCAGAAAATACATTCAAACTATTGATCAAACCTCCAGTTCTTTTCACTCCCCATCATTCACCAAATAAATTCAGGTTTGTGATACCTGACGCCGGCAGCTCTCTCTGTCCTACTGTTCTCATGTGCCCTGTCCCCCAGTGGGGCACACTGACTCTTTCTGTCCCTGCCTGGCCTCCAGGCTTTTCTCTGCCCAGGACTCTTCTTCTTTTTCCCTGTTCTACTGGTCAGTCCCTGCTTGTCCTTTAACGCCCAGCCACATACTCTCTCCTTTGTAGATATCGCCGTTCAAGATCCGTCGCTTCTCTGTAGTTCTGTTCTCACACTTTGCTTGCTCCAGTGTTGCTTCATTCCTTTATGATACGGCTTGGTCTCTCCCACTGGACTGGCAAGTCCTTTAAGGTGGAGATTGCATCTTGGGGCTAATATACTAGAAGTTCAAGCCATTTTCATTCGGTGGAACTGGATGACATTCATCCCCACCTGGTGGTGTTGTTAACTTTTAATCTCCTCCCTCCACTTTTCACCATTACCCAGTGTTTTTAGTTTTCAGTTCTAGGACTATACTCTCCAGTATAGGAGCCATTAGCCATATGTGGATGTTGACCTCTAAATTCGAATTTAATTAATTAAAATTAAACGTGTGGCTAGTGGCTACTGTAGTGGATAAGGGCCTAATGTTGTAATTATAGAAAGTTCTAGACAATAAGATAGAGCCAGCTTTGGACTGGACTACCTGTAGAGGAGAGGCTATGTGAGCAATCGGCAAGTACAGATTCTCATTCTGGCTCCACCACAAGCACATGACCTTAAACATATCACTTAATGTCACTGAGACTCCGTTTTATCACCTATAAAACTGATAAAATAAAAACTTCTTTGGTTCCTTCACTGGGTTAGTTTAAAGTGTCAATGGGGGGGTGGGGGAATATATATATAAAAATAGGGCACTGGGAAAGCTGTAAGATAAAATATAGATATAAGCTATTCTCAAGTCCTCTCCCTTACTGGTCTTTGGTCATATTACTTACTCAGACTTTATTCAAGGACATGTGTGTATACATATGTGTATGACAAACATATATATAACATATGGTGTGATGTATTTTTATTATGTAACATATTGCATAACATATATAACATGTAACCATATTATGTAATGCTGTAATATATATGTATAAAACTGATTGACTTTTATAACTCATCCTATTGTTTTCTAGTTGGCTGGACTCCTCGCGTTCCCTCATGGAACAAGGCATCCAGGAGGATGAGCAGCTGCTGTTACGATTTAAATACTACACTTTCTTTGACTTAAATCCCAAAGTAAGATTCTTTTTCTCTATTCTCTCTTTTTGAAATATGAATCCATGGAAGTGTACAGTTGAGTCATTTATTTATCAAAGTTAGGATTAACTTGTAATCTTCTATTTAACTCTGCAGAATTAGACAGGTCAGTGTATTCGGTCTCTGATTTTCATCTTTTGGGTTCTAGCAAACATGGTCAGCTGCGCCTCAGTGAGTGGGAGCCTCTAGAGGTCTTTGTGCCCAGCAAGGTTCATGGGCACCATTCACAGGAATGAAGGAACCAGAAGAGAGTGGCTCATGGAGCCAGAATCCTTAGTGTTTAGGAAGGGAGGTACAGTCAGGACCCAGGTTAAGGGCAGGTTCTTATGAATAAACCCGACCCCACAATGGCACACAGCAGACTCCCATGGCAGTGCCGAAAAGTCTCTGGTAATGGGAAAGAGGGATCAGCTGAATAAACAAGGTCCCACCGATGCTAGCCACCAGGTCCCATCGGAAGGGTACATCCCCCACCTGAAGTTTACTGGGTCAACTGAGTGGTGAAATAAGTCCTCTGAACTCCAGCCTCTCCCTGCCCCTGATTTACCCTTTTGAACAGTTGTGAATTAGCAGATAAATGGTCAAATGGTGTAGAAAATGTACACAGGTCACTGCTTCTCTGAGTGCACATAGTGGTTTCATTTTATTGTTCCAGTCCAGTGTAGTGCTTGGTGTTCCACATGCCCCTGCGGGGTACGTGTTGGAGTGGTTTGCTCCCTGCTCTGTGCAGACCTTCCCCACCCACAGCAGTGTTACTGTCTTTGTGGCACTGTCTGCTCTTGGGTCCTGGTTTTCAAGTCTGGTCTTCAAAGGCCCATCTTAGCTCCCACTGCTTCCCTTACGGCATCTTCCTCAAAAGAAACTTTATTCTTTGTCATTCCTGTGGAGCTCCTGCCCAGTCTTTGATTTAGATCCAACTTCACGCCCATGGGCCTAGCTCGTGTCTGGGATGCGTACCTTCCAGTGAATCACAGCAAAAGAGCCATTTGCGGCTCTACTTTGGGAAAACCCTCAGGAGAAATTACTGCAGCCCTTCTCTAAAATAATTGTCTTTATTTTTTAAGGGCACTGTGAATTATATAACTGCCCAGGTTTCCTTTTTATTTTTATTTTTTTGCATTGTCTGCTAGAACCAAATTTGTACATTTTCTGTGATTATATTTCTGAGGCTTCATTACTGACTCAGCTTTACTCTTTCTTTGCTTAATTCCTAGTCAGTTTAAGCTATCTTATTATATGTATAGCTATATATATAATAAAATGTTTTACTTACAGTTAACATTCAATATTACTTTACATTAATTTCAGTTGTGCCACATAGTGGTTAGACATTTATGTAATTTATGAAATGATTCCTCTGATAAGTCTAGAACTCACGTGGGGCCATACATTGTTATTATAATACGATGCTAATATTCTCATAAATGCCTTAAATTATTTTCTGAAACTAGATAATCTGTAAGTAAAATATACACATGAATTGTAAGTAAATAAGTAATTTGGCATTAGAGTATCTATTCTAATTTGTACTTCTTTGTATTTACTTACTTATTTTTTTATTGAGCAACTGCTGTGTGTCAAGAACTAAGCTAGTATCTGGGAACCAGAAACTACTAGATGTTAGAATAAGGTTTTCAAATTAATGAACTAAAGTATATAGGATTACAAAATGAAAGAGATATATTGAACCACTGTAACCAAAATATTTTTCAAACTGAAAATTTTATGCCTGGGAAAAAACTATAAACACAGTATAAAAAAATCTTTGCAACACAGACAATAAACAAAAAGCTAATTTTCCCTAATATATAAAGAATTCCTACATATCAATAATAAAAAGACCAACAATCCAGTAGACTAATGAGCAAACAATTTGAGTACACAGTTAATAGGAAAGAAACTACAATGACCCTTAGCCTTATATTGACAAATATCAGAAAGTTTCATAAACCATCCTAGCAAGACTGTGGGAAAACAGACTCTCATACATTGCTCCTAGGTCAAAGTACAAATTAATCTAGCCTCTATGGAAGGCAATTTGGCGCTATCTATCAGAATTACAATTCTACGTACCTTTGACCCAGCAAATTCATCCCTTGGTATTTATACCACTGTTAACATTCACACATGTGAATTGATATGTCTGTATACAAGAACAGTTATTACTATATTGCTGGTTTTCAGAAAAGATTGGAAACCACCTAAACATCCATCAATGAGGAACTAGTTAAATGCATTATGGTATACCCTTATAGTGGTGTTGTTAAGAAGAATGAATCAGCCTTCTTTTGATGTGGAACATATTCAGGGTATATTATTGAATAAAAAAGAGCAAGGTACAAAACAGTCCAAAAAGAAACTACTATTTGTGGGGAACAAGGAAGGGAGAGAGACTAACCTTTTGTTACTTTAGAATTCACTCAAAATAAATTCTTTCATTATATACTTTTTCCTCCATTTAAATGCATTCAAATGCGAATTAAAAAATTTATAACTCCAGCAGTTCATAGCATTTTTCAAATGTTCATTAAAGAAAAGGCACATCAGTTTTAGGAAAGGCCTGGAGGAAGCTGCTGCCCAGCTAATGGGGAGTCTTAAGTGATCAGACCTAAATAGTAGCCCGTTGAGAACACGGAAACTTCGGGAGGTAGGCCTTGTTACCGATTTACATTGCAGGTTGGTGGGAGGGGTAATGGGGAAAACTAGGGATTCAAGGAGGGGAGGTGGCAGGAGCTCTGTGCTTCTAGCCTGGGGTTTCCATTTTCAAAGAGCCAGGAGAAGAAGGAAGCCTAGGGCCAAGGAGAGGGCAGGAGCACTGGGGGCAACCAGTCTTCACCAAGGGAGGAGTTTGCTTCTAAGCCACTGAAACCACTGTTCTCAGAAAAAAAGACCTATTAGGATGCCTGTTAATGACTGACCTGTGAATGACCCAGGACCTTGTACTGTCCCAGAGCCTCCGTGGCAATGTGAACAAGTCTCCTAAGAGGAAACACAGAGCTCTGCTGAATGCAATAGAGAAACACAGTGCTCCTCAGTGAGGGCCAGGGCTCATCCTGAATGGGGCTATGCTATCTTGTTGTATATTCTATTCTTCTCCTAAGGATAACGTGTAAATGTAGGTAACTTTTGTTTAAGCAATAGTCTTTGAAAGAATTGTTTTATTTGGCTGGGGGTGGGTGGAGTTCAGTATGTTCAGGTGTGGAAGCTTTTATTTTTAAGTTGTTAGTGACTGCATTTGAGATAAAAGCCTTATTTGGTGGCTTTACTTACTCTCACTAAAACTTCTGTAGCATTAGAATTGTAGCACTGTGTCTGATTGCCAGAGAGAGAGAGAGATGGATAAATGGATGGATGGATGGATAGACGAATGGATGGACAGATGGATGGGTATACAGATAGGTAGACAAATAGGCAGAACAGACAGATAGGACAGTTTGTTGGCCCAGTTCAAATTTCAGCTGCTAAAAAGACTATTTAGATCTTTGTCTTTCAACTGTGAATTAAAGGAATGGCCTTATTTTGAAGGGGGAGTCAGACACTGGTTGTTTGGTGGTTTTTTGGTGTGCATTGCATGTGTGGTTTTTTTAGTTGTCGTATCTTTTGATCCCACTGTAAGTGTACAATATAATGATTTTTAGTAAATTTATATAGTTGTGCAACCATCATCACAATCCAGTTTTAAAACACTTGCATCAGCCAAAAAATTTTCCTCATACCCATTTGTGGTCAGTCCCTGCCCCCAGCCACAGCCCCACCCACAACTGGTCTGCTTTCTGTCTTGAGTTTTATCTTTTCTAGAAATTTCATAGAATCATACAGTATGTGATCTTTTGTGTCTGGCATTATGGTTTTTTAGATTTATCTGTGCCTTTTACTTGGCATTATGTTTTTTCAGATTTATCTGTGTTGTTGTGTATATCAGTAGTGTGTTCCCTTTTGCTGCTGAGTGGCATTCCATTGTGTGAATGGACCACGTTTTCTTTATCCATTAAGCAGTTGAGGGACATTGGCTTGTTTCCCGTTTGGGGCGATTATGAATATGCTTCTGTGGTTGTTTTTACATGTGTTGTGTTTTGGCTTATTTGAAGAGGATTCTGTTCCTAACTCCTCAGGTGTTCCATGACACCTAGCAAAGTTCACAAAACCCCAAGACAGACTGTCTTAAGATTCTTATTATCCTAGCCTGCCGAGCACCATGCTTGGATTTGCATTGTCTCTCTGTCTAAAAGGAAGCATGCGTGTGCAACGGGTCCCAGTTCCCACTTATCTGAGAGCAATGCTATCTGCTGATTCAGGCTGACGTTCGAGTTTTACATTCCCTGTCACCTTTTTTCTTAGTATATATGAGGTTCGTGCAAAAGGAAAAATTACTGGTAATCAACCCATGATAAATCTGTTTAGGTACTCTTATCTTTCTATTTCTCTTCCATGTTTTCTTTAGCATTTTAATTTTTTTTAAACAGTATGGTAAAATGTATACTCAGTGTCGGAAAGAAGGAAGGGAGGGAGGAAGGGAGGGAGAAAGGAAAAACCAAACATGGGAATCCTTCAACAGATACAGAGTTTCAGTGCTGCAAGATGAAGAATTCTGTGGAATGCCCCTGAATTTTACACTTAAAAATAGTTATCACAGTTAATTTTATATTCATTTTATCACAATATTTTTAAAAAGTTTTAAATCAAACATAAAAAGGAATTATTTAGAATAAAAATAGAAAATAGTCCCTTACCGTGGAATTTCTCCTAAGAGGTTGCCATAGTTAACAGCTTGATGACTAACAATTCTTGCAGATTTTTTCAAATATAGTTTTAAAAATTTATAAACAGATTTTCAGGATCTTTTTCCCCTACATAAATGGGATCATGTATTCCTCTGTAGCTGGCCTCTTTTTACTTCATAATATATCATGGCCATCTTTTCATGTCAGTGTATACATGTCTGACTCACTTTTTTAAAGCACTACAAAATAATCAAAGGAAAGGTTAAACCAGGACCCTGCGTTCCTTGCAACTTTTGGTCTCTCAAAAAATGTAGTGAACATTCTTATGTCAGTATCTTCGATGAATGCTTGCATTGCTTTAAAATAGGAACCATAGATGTGCTCTTCAAAGGGCAAAAAGACAGAAG
The DNA here is from genome assembly GCF_021234165.1 of Pteronotus mesoamericanus. Classification (NCBI taxonomy): domain Eukaryota; kingdom Metazoa; phylum Chordata; class Mammalia; order Chiroptera; family Mormoopidae; genus Pteronotus; species Pteronotus mesoamericanus. The sequence continues at coordinate 25,298,320 of NW_026555105.1, read as the reverse complement.
ACACCCCCAACCCGCCTTCATACCGACCTCATATGTGAAAGGGCCAGTTGCGCCACGTCCTCACCAACGCCAGACATGATCAATCCTTATCATTTCAGGGGAATCTGATAAGAAAATAGAAACTCTGTCATCTTTTTTTTTAATTTGAGTTCTCTGATTATTGGTGAGGTTGAGCATCTTTTCCAATGTTTACATGACCATTTTGGTTTCTTTGGATTTCCTGTTTATGTATCAACTCCATTTTTTATTGAATTATTTGTATTTTTCATGTTGATTTATAGGAGCGCCTTGTATGTACTGGATAGCACCCTTTCTATTTTTTAGAAATATTTTCTTCCAGTCTATGTCTGGTCTTATAAAAACATCATCTCCTTCAGGGTATCTTCACCAATTTTCTATTCTCAAATCAGTCTTATGCTTCATAACTTCTACACTTCTTGGCTTGCTTAGAAAAGCCTTCCTCATTCAAAGATTATAAAAATATGTTCCCTCTATGTTTCCTTCAAATAGTTTTAGTGAAGTTTAGATTTTTTTAAGTATTTTGAGAGATAATTCATATTCCACACAGTTCACCCATTTACTAGATGCAAGTGAATGCTTTTTAGTATTGTCAGAGCTGAGAAACTATCACCACTAATTACAAAATGTTTCTATCATCCTAACAAAAAATTGATTATCCATTAGGAGTCGCTCCCCATCCTCTCCAACTCTCCCAGTCCGGGCAGCCATCAGTCTCCTTTCTATCTCCGTGGATTTGCCGATCCTGGACATTTCATATAAGTGGAGTTATACAATATGTGGTACTTTGTGACTAGTTTCTTTCATTTAGCATAATATTGTCAAGGTCCATCCATGTACTGTACCATGTACCAGTATTTCATTTCTTTTTATCACAAAATAATATCCCATTGTATGTATATACCACATTTTATTTATCTGTTCATCAGTTGATAGGTATTCAGATTGTTTTTACTTTGGTGCTATTATGAATAGTGCTGCTATGTACGTTCATGTACAAGTTTGAGGGCTTTTTTCTTTTACTTTTTTAAATGGTAGTTAAAAACATACATAACATTTCCCATTTTAACCATTTTTAGTTCACAATTCAGTGGCATTAAGTACATTCACAGTGTTATGCAACTACCACAACACTGTCCATTTTCAGGACATTTTTTTATTATCCTACACAGAAACTCTGTACCCGTTAAACAAAACCTCTGCATGTGACCCCTTCCTCCAGCCCCTTGCAACTTCTGTTCTACTTCTTGTCTCTGTGACTTAGCCTATTCTAGGTACTTCATTTAAGTGGAATCATACAATAGTTGTCCTTTTGCGTCTGGCTCATTTCACTTAGCATAATATCTTATATGTTGTAACATGCTTGAGAATCTCATCCCTTCTTAAGGCTGGATAATATCTCATTGTATGTATATACTACATTTTGTTTATTCATTCATCCATTATGGACTTTGGGGTTGTTTTTGCTTTTTGGCTATTGTGAATAATGCTGCAGTGAACATCGGTGTACAAGTATCTTGAGTCCCTCTTTTTACTTTTTTTCAGTATATACTTACAAATGGAATTGCTGGATCATATTCTATGTTTAACTTTTTGAGGAACACCAAACTGTTTCCCACAGAGGCTGCACCATTTTATATTTCCACAGGAATGAATAAGGGTTCCAATTTCTCCACATCCTCAGTAACGTTTGTTATTATCTGTCTTTCAGATTAGTGCCATCCTAGTGGGTGTGAAGTGGTATCTCCTTGTGGTTTTGTGTGTTTAGATTCTTTACTCCACCTTAATATTTTTTGGATATTTGTTTTCCAAATGGCAAGGCACTTTTAACACTATAGTGTTAAACTCTTTCTTCCCCTACTGATATTCCATTCCAATATCTAGAAACAGACCTATGTGTGTGTGTGTGTTTGTGTGTGTGTGTATTTATATATGACCTGTGTGTGTGTGTGTGTGTGTGTGTGTGTGTGTGTGTGTAGGTCTGTTTCTAGATATACATATATAGGTCTGTTTCTAGATACTGGGTTTGACACTTCATCTATTGCTATACCATTACCATACCATTTTAGTTACTACAGCTTTATAATATGTTTTACTGTCTGGGAGGACAGGTGTCTTTGCCACATTGTTCTTTTTCAAAATAATCTTAATGATATTTGAACATTGGTTCTTCTAGCTTAACTTGAAAATTAGCTTGTATAAAGTTTTATTTAAAAATCCCTATCAGCTTCTGATGAGGATTGCACTGAGTCTGCAGATCAGCCTGGGATATCCCTTCTCCTTTATATTTCTTATCACCTAAACCATTTTTACTATCTGTTTTTCATACCAATAGGAACGTGATAAAATAGAGGGAAAATACTGGAATCAGTTAGTTTGGTCCCCTTAAAGAGAGTCTGAGAAATATTTTGAGAAAGTTCTAAATTCAGAAGTAAAAAGAGCTAGGGTGGTGGAAAGGTAAAGAGGTGTTCCTTTCAGTTACCTGAACTGAAGTTTATTGCATCTGATTAAGGAATGGCCTCAGTCATTCCAGAATTTTGTTTTGTGGAATATAAATATGCCCCCTTACACCCCACCACACATACTTATTTTTTGTCTCTAGTATGATGCTGTCCGAATAAACCAACTCTATGAGCAAGCCAGGTGGGCCATTGTCTTGGAAGAAATTGACTGCACAGAGGAAGAAATGTTGATCTTCGCAGCACTGCAGGTGTGGGAACTTCAAACCTTTTCTCTAGGAGACTAAGCAAGTTTGTTCTGCTTAAGTTTTATTTTACCATACTGGTTTTTTTCTTTTGAAGAAAGCAGTGAAAATGAGGGGAGTAAATTAAAATTTTAAATGCTCCTCATACATACATGTGTCTGTCTTACATAAAGCATTAGTCTTGCAGTTCTTACCTCTTCCCCAGTACAAATTCAACCAGCGATAGAGAAGAACCAGGTTAGAACATGACCAACTATAAACCTCAGAATGATTCAGATAAAAATGTCATTTTCTCTGCAGAGGAGGAAGATTTCCATACAGGAGGTGTTTGGTTTTACAATGGGGAGTTGTCCCCCCAAAAAAGAACTGGCTAATGGATTCACTTGTGCTTATACCACTTCTAAAACCTGTTTTCTTTGTAGTATCACATTAGCAAACTGTCATTGTCAGCTGACATACAGGATTTTACAAATGAGTCTGAGGTCGATGAAGTAGAAGCAGCACTTTCTAATCTGGAAGTGACCCTTGAAGGTGGAAAAGCGGACAACACTTTGGTATGAACTTTTTTGGTATCTCTGAATTGTGGCTTTGTTCTGACTGACAAATGTAGGTGAAATTTTTTTATTAGAAATATGAAAATATTTTGTCTCAATTTGAAAAAAAAAGAAAACAGGCTTGTCATCTGACAAGCTTAAACCTAGCCAGGATTGACTAGCTTTTCTCAAGTCAGCTCTGAAAGGAGCTATAAGATATTTTCATTACTACTTATGACAGTGCTTTTGATTCACATTTCTTCTTTGGGATGAGTTGCCGTGGCATGAGCGAAAGACCACTAAGAACTCCATTTCACTATGTGGAACATGGAACTGGTTACTTAAGTCTAGAAGGAACCCTCAGTCTATTGTATGGGTTAGCTGTGGGAATAGAAAAAGGTGCTTTACAGGTAACAAAGCCTTATTATCTGTTTACCTAGTTATACCTTTCCACTGGGTAAGGTTGACAGAAGTGAGCGCCTTTTTCTAGAACATGATAAAAATTCCTTGAACCCTTTTGACTTCAGGAAATAAACACCTCCCCTTAGTAAAACATAAAGAAATAATACAGTTTTATCATCTTTTGCTCCTTATCCATGAAATGTGGCTAAATGTCCACTTTATAATTGGAATGTCCCTCCTGTTTGATTCATTGATTGGGTGCCACTCTTTTGTTTAACTTTTTGAATCATGGGAGTAGTTCACTCGCATTGATTCAGAGAGGTGGATCCATTGTAATTAGATTTTTTTAAAAGTAGGAGATAAAAATGAGTCACTGCATTCTTATGTAGTTAATATGTGTTCGCTTAGGATTAAATTCCTTAAAGTAGGAACTTGGTATCATGCAAAAACAAGTGCCTGAAACAAACTAAATGCCAAGATTCTGTAGAGATTCAGAGCCTTCTCTCACATTTATAGGCAACACTCGCTCCATGAAATTGGAGTTCTTTATTCCCCCACTAAGTATATACAAGAGGAAATTGTTCCTTCTTAGAATAGATGAAAATTTCCCTCCTTCCGCCCTCAATATTTCTATGTCAAGGCTTTGTGATGTCAAACAATAGGCTTTTAAGCTTGAAAATAAACACCAGCCCACACTGTAAAATGAACTTTGTACCAGATACCTTTTGAGAGTTTAATCAGTAAACTAGATGCACCTAGAATTACTCACTCTGGCGTACAAGTTGTAAAATAATTTTGTTTGTACATAAAAGTGATTGTTTCTAACTCAAATGTTTAACTTGAATGGTAGGTACAGGTAATTCTTAGTCAAATTTTTAATCTCTTTTTCTTATTTTTATGACATATGACACATGCAGAAAAATGAAAAAAACAAAAATGACTACTCATATGTGGAATCTAATGAACAAACTGAATTAAGCAAAATAGAGACGGAGTCAGGATAGCAGGCTGACTGCTTAGGGTGGGGGGTGGGTTGCAGAGTAGAAGAATCAAGCAAAAAGAGCAAAAGAAAAGGACTCGTGGACATGGGCCACAGTATGGTGATTGTTGGGGGGATGTGGGTAGAGGAAGAAGAGGGTAGAAAAGGGATAAATGGTAATGGAAAAAAATACAAAAAAAATTTTAATGTACAACCTAATAAATTAGTATTAAATTATCACCCAAATCACCACCCAAATCAAGAAACAACTTTTTTCCCAGCCACCACGGAAGCCCCTGCATGTGCCCCATCCCACTCCCAACTCTTCCCCCCACCCCACCCCCCAGACCGAGGCAGCTACTGGGTATGTGGCTAGTGTGCCTGGGGAACTGAGTTTCTCATTGTAGTTAACTGTAATTCATTCAAATTTAAATAGCTGCAATGGTGAGTGGCTATGGTCTTAGACAGTTCAGGTATAGACTATCAGCACCGCTGCTTATGAAATGTTATCTGTTTTTCCTTAGGAGGACATTACTGATATCCCTAAACTTGCAGATAATCTCAAATTATTTAGGTAAGTCACCCTTAAAGGGAAAAGGGATTACTCCTAACAAAGCCTTATAGGTAAAGAGTCCAGGAATTTCAATTGAACATCCATTAAACAGATTCATGGTTCAAACACAAGAGCATGAGCTTTGACATCAGACAGACAATGGACAAAATCCTAGCTCTTCTACGGCGCAAGCTAGCCAGGTGGCCTTGGACATTGTCCTCATGTCTCCGAGCCTTAGTTTCCTGATCTATAAAATGGAGATGTACCTTCTCGGGTTTGCTGAGAAGATTAAATAAAATAACGCGTAAGAAGCATGGAGCATGGTGCCTGGCTCACAAAACATGTCTGACACATGGCCATGTAAACATGGCCAGTGTCAGCAAGAATGAACACGTGTGCCAGACCGGAGTTTCTGGGAAGCTCCACCGGGGGGTGCTCAGGACTCCGACACCACTTCAGGGTTCTTTCACACTTTGAAAATCGGTTGTCACTAGGACTTGGATCCTGGGCTTAGAGAGAGAAGAACCTTAGTTATCTACCTTTGCCAGTTAAAGCGTTTCTGATCAACTCCCAGTCCCCTCAGGTCAATCTGAAACTGTTGAAAAGGCAGAGAAGTTTCTCATTTCATGGAAAAAACAGACTGCCACGTTTGTGGTGGTGCCAAGGTGTGTTAGGATGAAAGGAAGAAGGACTCTTTGAAGTGCTATCAGTTACTCATGTCACTTTATGGTTTGTTGACTTTTCTTAACATGACAATTCACTGGGTCATTGGACTTGAAAAGAAACAAGTTGCTTTTGATAATACATAATGCAAAGAAAGACTTAGAAAGAATGAACAATGAATCAGGTAGAAATGAGAAACAGGAGTCCAAAGATAATATTTATCACTGGGTTTCTATGGGCTTGTTCTCTTTTTCATATGTGATCTGAGGATGTGGTCTCAAACAATGGGGTCATTAATTTAACCTTTGTGGCATAAAGAGTTGCAACCATGCATATTGTTATAGTCAGAGCCACAGAAAAACAGTCATAAATTGAATCCACAAATATATCTTCATAAACTATTAATAATTGTACTACGAAGTAGGTTGCCCTATTCTGTGTCTAGAGCAATTCCAGCTCTTTATAAACCAAATAGTGACAGCTTCTTTCCTGTAGATGTTTTAGATGAAGAAGATATTCTGGAGTAAAGCCCTACATGTACATCACGTTAGTGGGATTGATATGTTCAGACTCACAAAATTGCTCTCATTTGACCAGTGGGCATTTTATCTATCAAAGGTCTCAAGGTGCTGAATGTAATATACTATAGTTCTTGGAAGTGAAGGAGGAAGAGAAAGAGGGAGGAAGGAGAGTGGAGAATGGAGCTCTGTTCCTAGTGAGCGTGTGACCTTGAGTAGGCCCTTCCTTCCCCTGGGCCTCCTTTCCTTATCAGTAGAAAAGCATTGAACTAACCCTTTGATGTCCAATGTTGTTTTTTTTAAACATTGAAGCTTTCTTCCCTAAACAAAATCAGTTGAATCCACTATATAAATAATGGACTTCAAATTTCAGCAGCATGCTCTCTGATCTACTGTGACTCCCAATGTTACCATAAATACATATGAATGCTGGATAAAATAAAAATTAAAAAATTGTAAATACAAAGTTGATCGTGAAGCGAGACTGAAACATCCCAACTTGCAGGAAATAAAAAGGGACCTTAGTTTTACAAAGGAAGCCTCAGCTACACAGAGGGAGTTGAGCCATGGACAGAATCTCATGGCTTGAGGCTACAATTTTTATCCCCATTGCAGGGATCAAAGGAGAAGCTTTAAGGCAGGGTATGCTTTGTTTAAGGCAGTGAGCCAGGACTGAAGCCTTTGCCTGAAGGTAGAAACTCACAAAGGCTGCCTTCTCTATTTAATGGGGATAGAAAACTACCCACCAAACAAAGGAGGCAGTAAGGAAGTTCATGCTAGCCTGGGGTTCTGTGTGGGGAAGTGAAGTCTCTCTCGAGAACTCAGAGCCAAAGTCTATGCCACACACAGATGTAGATCTAAATTTAAATATTATATGATAAAAAGAATCCTGAGAAAATAAAATAGAAACTGTATTAGGACCACAAAATCTATGAAGTCCTAGCAAATGTAACTTTAAAAATCCTTGGAGGGAAATATCCACAATCTGGCATGCATGGGCCTTCTATAAAAAACTATAACCCTCTTAAAAAAAATAAATAAAAAACTTCCAATAAAAATTACTAACCATTTGAGTTAATGAACCACCATAAAGGAAAAACAGCAGACCCAACCAATGAAAGGATTAGCAGTTTCAATACTTTTAGATAATGTTACCATTTGAAGATACTATAAAATGAGTATGTTTTAAATCATTAAGTAAATTAAAAGGTAGAAATTACAATGAAAGAGAACAGGCTATATTGAAAAGGAACCAAAGAAAAGTTCTAGAAATAAAAAAACGTAGTCACAGAGATTTAAAATTGAATAAGTACATTAAACATAAAGTTTAAAAACACAATTGAAAAGAGAACTCACACAGGTAGAAGTGGGAAGTGTGATATAAATAGAATGAGAAGGTTCAGCTGGGAGTTCCAGAAGAAAATATCAAGGAGAAGCAGGCATTTAAAAGAGAATACTTGAGAACTTTATATATTTATTAAAGACAAAGATCCTTATGTTCAAAAGTTACAGATCCCAACAAAATAAATCAGTATATTTATACATCTTGATACAGCCAACCACTGATAAGAGAAAATCTTTAAAATAAGAGAGGAAAGACAGATTTTTCTACAGAGAAAAACAGTTAAATGGACAGCAGACTTCTCTTTGGGGAAATATCTTGAAAGTGCTCAGAGAAGGTAACAGTCAATCAAGAAGTTTCTTCCCAACTAATTCTTTAAGATTCTACTTTTTGCAAACCCCCTAAGTATAAAGCAGACAAGACACATTCCTGCTAGTGAATTACATATTTAATAAAAAACAATGATTTATGCACAACTGGAAGGTGCAACCACCATTGGAGAGACTACTTTGAAATAAATTAAATGGCTCCACAACTGGGTTTTAGAGAAGGCCACACATAAAATTCAACAAACTGACCTTTCTAAATTCATTCATTTTTAATTTATATATTTGTGTAGGTTTAATAATATATATAATTCACTGTATCATTGGTCAAGTTCCCATAGATAAGTAAGCAAGTTACTGTAGCCAAGAGATTTCACTCAGATTTATACATTGTGCTACAGGAGATTATCAGTGAGATTCATTTTATAAATACAAGACTCTTAAAATATAGTAGAATCTTTATAATATTTACAATTTATGGTTACATGGAGAGTGACCATAAAAATCTTTTGGTCCCCCATCAGGGCTCACTGGTTATCAGATGGAAAAGTCCCTGATGTGCAATTATACACTTTTGTTTTTTCAAAAAATGTTTTCCCAATCTATGACCTTTCTGTGATGACAAGTGGCCATGAGCCGTAAGCTTCCAGATGCTTTCAAGATAATAAACACCGTCTTCAAGAGCACACTTTGAAAACACCTATTTGGAAATGTTTTCATTGTCACAGTGTTGTCAATAATGACACTGCCTGTGAAAACAATATTGCCTGGACACCTTTGAAATTTGCAAACAGAATTTGTGTAAATGTCATCCAAATTAAGAGTTATAGTGTGTCTTAAATATACTTACTTAAAACATATTCTGACTAATATGCCTGAGTGATTAACATCTGAGAAGATAGAAATGAGTGGCTTTGTTTCAACAAAAACCTTCACGGACGGGTACATGGCATTAAAACACGAACGATGCGATTCAGTCAACACGGCCGACAGTGCACTTCCTCACCTGGGGTTTATGCGCTTGAGTAATCACCTCCTTCTTAAAACAAACCGAACTTTCTAAATTCATTCATTTTTAATTTATGCATTTGTGTAGGTTTTATAATATATATAATTTATTGTGATATAAATACAGGGGTGGGCAGAAGTAGGTTTACAGTTGTGAGAGCATGAAACAGTTTTTTCTTGTGTTATTATTTATTTGTATTACAACTGTAAACCTACTTTTGCCCACCCCTATATACAGAATATCACAAATAAACAATTGTAAATATGTTAAGGCAGCGATTTTCAACCAGTGTTCTACAAGAATTTTAAAAACATGCAATACCTGATTGGTTAGTCAGGGGCACTGACCTCTTTTCCCTGAGCTCGTCAAATAAAAAAAAAATGACATCAGCCAACACAATAATAGCTATCCAGTGTGAATGAATCAAAACTATACCTTTTTTTTTTTTTTTTTGTCAGATCAGCAAAAAAAAATCTATTTTTTGGTGTGCTGCAGAATTTTGGTAGTTACTTTATATGTGCCATGAGATGAAAAGGTTGAAAATAACTATGTTAAGGGACAGGTACTCAAAATATTCTAATGATGGAGTGTGCCCGGTGTTAGTTTGGAGATTACTAGTCCAAATTAGTGTTTCTCAAAATCTGGGGAACCACCTTAGGAAAGCTCACTTAAAATGCAGAGCCTGGACCTTAACCTGGATCTACGAATCTTCATCTTGGGGACTGGGACCTCTGAAGAGCTTCCTTCCAACTCTGATGAGCACCGGGGCTTAAGGACCACTCTTCTAGAAAATAAAGTCCAGCTCCTTAGCAGGACGTTCAAAGTCCCAACCCAGCTCCAAACTACCTTGCCCTTCTCCCTGCATTATCCCCCACACGTGGAAAAGCTGTAGCCGCAGAGACCTCTCCTCTCCTCACATTTTCATTGCTCAGCACAATGCCCAGCATGAGGTTAGTGTTCAAGAAATGCTCAGCCCAACTCTTGTCAACAAGGTGCCCAGCTCTGATTCACCTCTGCATTTTGCATGTGCAGTTGCCACCTTCTGAAATTTCCCTATTCCTCCAATCAAATTCTTATTCATCATTCTATGGTTAAATGCTGCATCCCTCTATAACTCCCTGCACCCCTGTTATATGACTTACCATATTTTATTGTATTTATTTACTTCGTGCATTACCCTCTTCAAACTATGACCTTCATGAGGATTCAAGAGACTGTCTCGTTCTTACGTACATCATCCCTCACACAACCACCTTCCCTACTCCCCATCCCACTACCTGGCCTGCCCCAGCCTCTGGGACGTGGAATAAGAGCAATAACTGTTAGCTCAGGGGATGGAAACAGCCTGGAGGGTGAACGAAACTGAAAGGGAACGGGAAAATTTGAGAGTTTGTTGATATTTTCAAAGTCCAGTTAAAATGGAGAAGCAGGGTTTCATACCTCATTCTGCATAGAAATATTAGGACGCCTGGGACTAAACTGAGACCTTACTACTTTTGGTTATAGACTGAGTCTTTAGATTTTATTCTGAAAAGACTGTCAATGTTGGGGAATCTGATTCTTAGATTCAGATGTGTCTTTTTCTAATCTTTTAAATATATTCTTTAGAATATTAACTACAGCTCCCAACACTTTCATGCAGTGGTTTTCTAAATCCTGGAAATGTTAACTTTATATGATGTTTTTCAATTTTGTTTTATAATTTTTAGGTAATATGCTCCTTCTGTACACTGTCTTTTAGTGAGCATCTTCTCCCTTATCCTTGTGCTAAACATACACACCTTTTTTTAGCTAAGTAAAGATAAGTACTGATGTGTTAAAAAGACTTGTCCAAAATTATATATGCGTGGTATTAACGCCAAGCTTCCTCTCTGTCTTCCATTCTTGAATGTAGAAACCCTGTCCTCTTCCATGAGATACCATGATCCACCCCCAAAGCCAGGATTATTCCACTGAATCACACACAAATCATAGTATCTCCTCTCTGCCCTTCTATACCCCTGTGTCACTCCATAGGTATCTCATTGTCTATTTTAGTGACTCAGCTGAGTCCTGCCGGGGGCACTGTCAACCTTGTATAGCCCAGAGAACAAAGCTTCCTGGTCCCAAATGACATCACTGTGAGAGATCTTCCCCCAAAGTATTTTTTAACAACAATAGAGCCTATATAGATTAGCCGTAGGTTTTGGTGCTTTCCATGGATCACAGAATTCTCTGGTGGTTTCTCTCGAGGGTCAAGAGAAACTACAGAAAAGGTAGCTCACTTCTGTGTCTGATAAGTTGAAGGTTGTGTGTCCCCATGGACAGCTCTTTCCGAGCTAAAGAGTATATGGGAATTTCAGATGTCGCAGATTCATGGATGTTTCTTACATATAAAAATAGTTATTGTTAATAATGTTTATAATTAGTAATTTATTATTTATTTAGCACTTCAGTTTCAGGTGCTGTGATAAGCACTTTACAGAGATTACCTCTCTCCCTCCTCACAAAAGCCCTGTGAGTGGGAGGCTATTACTCTTCCCATCACACAGAGACAACGCACACGGGGGGCCCAGGCAATTGAAGTGCCTTTTCTAGGGTCACATGTCTAAACGGTAGCAGAGCCTGAGTGTAACCCTGGGTGGTCTAACTCTTTTTGCATTAACTTCTACATCTCATAGCAAAACCCCATTTCTAGTTTCTGGAAATGAGTGGGCAATTTGCCAGTTGTTTTTAGAAATAAGCACGTGTTGTTTGAAAGACCGTCTTGATCTACTTGAAATTTGTGATGTTTCTTCCCTGCATTCCTGGATGGTTGTTTAAATGCTTGCCATACTTCTCATTTACAGGCCCAAGAAGCTAATATTAAAGGCTTTCAAACAATATTGGTTTGTCTTTAAAGACACATCTATAGCCTACTTTAAAAATAAGGAACTTGAACAAGGAGAACCAATAGAAAAATTAAACCTTAGAGGTAAGACGTTCTACATCTTGCTGCGGTTTGTCATGAGCCAGCGGGCAGGTGGAATCCAAACCCCTATCGCCGAAGGGAGCTTGCCTTCCAGCGTGGCACTGTGTTCGTGAGGGCAGCTGGCCTGCAGCTCCCGTTCCCCATGGCGCATGGGCCTGGAGTGTGGTTTAGTATACCTGGTTATTTCTATTCTGCTGTTTCTTTGTTTCCCGTGTGTCTAAGTCTATGAAGTGGTGGTAGTTGGCGTCATAAGTATAATACATTGTAGGACCCTGAAAAGCTTTCTGAATTCCACAACAGTTATGTTTAATTCAGTGTTGTGTTGGTGCCTATTCTATTCTGAAAGTGACTGTGAGTGTATTGGTTATTCTATTAGTTGAAATATTTTATAACCAGTACACTCAATTCCCTTATCATTGTAGCAGAGAATTTGCTGTGCTCTGATTTACTTTAATAGTTCATATTCATAATCATTCCTATGGGTTAGGATAGCCAAATCAACCTTAAAAATGAATTCAATTGATGATATATTTAAGAAAATCATAAAAGTATTTTTCTCAATCCATGTCAATTGTTTATAAATCTTAGTTATTCTTTAATTAATGTTAGCAGTTTGCTCCTTCATTTTTCAGAAAAGAACCAAATCTGAGGGGCTTATGTTTTTAGATGCACGCCTGATATTTATATAACATATTCTTCAAAACTCAGTTGTGAGCCTGCCTTTTATTATTCAGGCTGTGAAGTTGTGCCAGATGTGAATGTGGCAGGAAGGAAATTTGGAATCAAGCTACTAATCCCTGTTGCTGATGGTATGAATGAAGTCTATCTGAGATGTGACCATGTAAGTACAACCATACAAATGTTCAGTCACTTCACCTTTATTAAACCTAAGGACAAACCATCTGAGGTGTTTTCTCAAATGAGAACAGGGTTGTATTGGTCAGCTATTGCATTGTAACAACCACAAAATCACAATGACACGCAGCCACATATAACAATGACCAATAAACACTCGTTTCTGAAACATCTGCAGGGAGGCTGGGGTAGATGATCCAGGCTGGTGTCAGCTGCGCAAACCTGCTTCGAGCTGTAGGTCTGGCCAAGCTTGGCTCTTCACTGCAGGTCGGGCTCATTGTATTTATTTTGGGTCCCAGGCTGCCTGGGGAGGCCCTTCTCACAGGGATGGCAGAAATGCAAGAGAACAACTGACAACATGTGAGACCTCCTAACACTTAGGCTTGCAGTTGGTACGCTGTTGTTTCCACTCACATTCCATTGGCCAATGCAAGCCTTATGGCTGGGCCCAACATCAAGATGTGGGAATTACACTCTGGCTCTGGTGGGAGGGGCTATGAAATTACATGGTAAAGAGTGTGGAGATTGAGGCTGATAGTTACCCACACCTACCATTGCTGTGAAAATTACACTCCTCAGCTGCATCCCCTCAGCTTCTGAGACCACTCCTCTTTGCTCCCTAAAGTTTAAAAAAGAAAAAATGGGTACAGACATCAAAGATAGAAGGCATCACTCTGGTTCAGATCTCATCAACGAACCTGACTCCTACTATGGGATTAGAGTCTTTACCAATGATAGGCGAGGGTAGAAATAATACGGGAAATCAGAGATCAGATGTGATCTAAAAATGGAAATATGTGTCAAGGAAGGCTGTCTGGCATCTCAGCTGTCTGTGCTCCATGGCACATGTCTTTGGTTTATCTTTAAATTCATAGAATTTATCAAGACTGACATTGCTATTCTCTAGCCCCTTATCATCTAGAAACTCAACACAGGAAACAAAAGTCATTGTTGGGTGTTAAATTAGGTGATTAATAGCCACTCAGAACATTTGCCACTTTGATGTTTCCGTGCTTGGAAGGTGACAGCTTTGTATTATGAAGATGAAAGTCCAAATCCTGCTGTTCCCAACAGGATGGCTTTGCACTTGAACTTGCTTCTCAGCCCTCCTGTGTTTGCTGCAGGAGAATCAATATGCCCAATGGATGGCTGCCTGCATCTTAGCATCAAAGGGAAAAACCATGGCAGATAGCTCCTACCAGCCAGAGGTCCTCAACATCCTTTCATTTCTGAGGATGAAAAACCGGAACGCGACATCTCCAGTGGCTCCCAGTCTCGAAAACATGGACGTGAACCCAGAATGTTTTGTGTCACCTCGCTGTGCAAAAAAACACAAGTCTAAGCAGGTACAGCTAATCTTGTTGGGGTGACTGTTTGCAGCGAATTCTGTATTTTCTGAAATAAAATGAGGAATTAAAAATGAATGAGGAATTAAAATCAGTTGATGGGCAAATTTGATTATAGGCTGGGTATTAGATTATATTAAGAAATTATTGTTAGTTATGTTAGAAGTGTACTGCTAACTGAATATAGCAATATGCCCTGATATAATTTAATTAAAATAAAGTGATTTAGTCCCTACAGATTAAAATTTTAAATTATGCTTCCATAAGCATGGGTTAAAAGTTAAACAGATAAACTGATTCAAATAGACTATTGCCCATCACTATCCCAGGAAGAGACCCAAAACTCCAGCTGCATGAACCTTAGAAGCTTTTGTGTTGGTTCGTCTTGTTTCTGCTTCTCCCTGCTGATTTGCATGTGTGGGGGGGGGGGTGGAGGGTGCAGATATGAATGAGAATAAATTGTCTTTGTAGAGCTACAGTTGGACTTTACATTCATTCCCCTTATAGGGCATCTGGAGCTCCGATGGGATGATTATACAGCAGTCAGTGCATGCTAAGGAGAGTTTGATGTCTCTTTTTCTGTTTAGCTGGCTGCCCGGATTATGGAAGCCCACCAGAATGTAGCCCAGATGTCCCTGGTGGAGGCCAAGCTGCGATTTATTCAGGCATGGCAGTCTCTACCTGAATTCGGCCTTACCTATTACCTTGTCAGGTAATTACAATGTTCACTTGCCTCTCACTTTTCATTCAATTGTAAGTGGTATTCTTGGAACCCAGTTTACTCTCATTTGGTCTAGAATGTAGAACTCTTTATTTTAGAATACTGCCCTTTCACAAATGGCCCAAAACTTTTGGCTGCTCATAAAGATCTTCTATACCTCGGTCCAAAGTGCCAGTACCTGTGAATCCTAGCTAAAGGTGGGAAAGGAAATCTGGTCCTTGTAGCATAGCAACATTTGCAAAAGCAGAGAAATGACCTAATATTCTATGAAATCTGACCTCCTTTCATGTCAAGTTCCTCCCTCCCCACTAGACTATTAATTCCATGAAGTCAAGAATTTTCTATCCATTTAGGTCACTGCTATGGTATCAGTGTCTAGAACAGTGCCTGGCATACCCAGTTGGTGCTAATTTTGAATTCATTAAATTGACCCCCCTCTTATTTTGCTGTCCTCTAATGTTAATTTCACTTAGAGAATGTCTTCAGGACAACCTTAATTCTCTCCATTCTTCACGTTCTCTATATCACAATAAAAGTGCCCTTCGTTAGAAAGTAAATCCCTCATTGTCCACTCTTCGTAAATGATTTAGAAATGTTGGTATTATTTATCTTTAAGAAGTTGTATGCGAGTAAACATCACGTTACAGGAAGTAGTTGCTTCTTTTAATTAATTTTTTTTTCAGATTTAAAGGAAGCAAGAAAGATGACATTCTGGGAATATCATATAATAGGTTGATTAGAATCGATGCAACCACTGGTATTCCAATTACCACATGGAGATTCACCAATATGAAACAGTGGAATGTAAACTGGGAAATCCGTCAGGTAAAGTGAAAGTTTGGGATATATTTGGTGCTAAACCTGTGTGTGCCTTCAAAATTGCAGATTATTCTGATTTAAAAAGCTGTTTTTATATTTAGAACTCGGAAACCACAAGCATGTGGCAGTTGTTTGCTAAAATAATCACCAGCAGTTCTGGGAAGTTTCCTAACAAGTACAGACCAAAAGTGTTTTCAGTTAACCCCACTAATTGGCTTAGTCTCCATACTGACTCCAAAATTACTGAGCAGTTTGATTCATTTCCTTCAACTCCACATAGGATTCTATAAGACTTGGGCTGATAATTACTTGGTAAAAACTGCATGCGATGTAACTGTCACCCAAAATAAATCCAAATAAAGGTCTCTGACTGGCTGCCAAAAGGTCTAACCGTTTGAGGACTCAGATGTTCCTTTGCCCACCTGGAGAGCATTCCAGCCCCAAAAGGGAAAAACTGCTGGAGGAGCAAGTGAGGTGCACAGGGATGACTGAGAAAAGCTTTGCCTCTTGAGTTGAGGAATCCCTGAACTCTCAGCGCCCCATCAGCTGCATCCAGGGAACTTAGTTCAGGCCAAGGCTACTTCATGGGAACTTCTAGGTGGTTAGAGCACCTTAGTGTCCTGCTGGTATAGAATCTCTCTTCATTCACTTCCTCATTTTTTCCAGCAGAAAACCATCAACATAGCGGCACAATAAGTGACTCACACTTTTTTAAAGGACCACGATTTCTGGCAGCAGGGCTGTTAACAATCTGGGTGCGCATTTGTGGAATGAGGGCCTGAGATTAGATGACTTCCACAGGAATGGTTCTAAAATCGTTTTACATATTAGGATCACTGGGGGAGTTTAAATATCACTGCTTAGGCCACTCCCAGGACCAATTAAAGCAGAATGTCTAGAGGCAGTAGCTGGTTCCTCAGGTGACTGACTGCAATGGGCAGCCAGCAATGAGAACCCTTACTGCCTCCTTTTCTACTTAGAGTTTATGACTTTCAGCTGGGAGGGGTTGTGAGCCAGTGGCTTGAGGAAATTTTAGACAGCTCTTTTATACTCTATTAAAAACTCTGTAAAGTACCCTACCCTTCGATACAAGTCGTGCTTAGAAAGTTCTACTTCTACACAACAGACAAAGTATATGTATGTGTGTTGGGAGTTAGAATGTTTTGCCAGGTTCACAGCAAAGTTGACGCCACATGAGGGCGCAGAGAGCAAAGACATGTTTTCTATAAGCAACTAGTGGAAGCAGTAGCTTTTGTGGGTTTTGGGGGAAAATCCATCTGTCAGCCACCTCAGCAGTCCTCCACCTCCAGCAAAACAACTTCTTTCTCATCTTTCCTTGTCAGAGGCTAAGCTTGCTTGTGTCTTCTCTTCCAGGTGGCAATCGAGTTTGACCAGAACGTCTCCATTGCGTTCACCTGCCTGAGTGCAGATTGCAAGGTTGTGCACGAATACATCGGTGGCTACATTTTCTTGTCCACCCGTTCCAAGGACCAGAATGAAACACTCGACGAGGACCTGTTCCACAAGCTGACAGGTGGTCAGGAATGAAGCAAAGCAGGCCTGCTGGGCCTACATACAGAGGGCGAGCCAAAGGTGGACCTCCCAGAATGGTGGGATCCATGGCTTGCAGAGTGTGTAGGTTCCAGACTGATAGACAACGTATATTCACCGTCACTCACCCAGATCCTTGCCTCATTTTGAACACACTGCCTAGCTCACCCCTTTGCTTACTTTGCCTTGTGCTGCCTACAGTGGAAGCAGCCTCAGTTGCCTTTCCTGTAAAGTGGGAGGGCAGGAGAAAGGATAGTAGTCTAAGGTTACTCCAGGGCCCAGCATGTAGCTTGAATTCTGTGACTTACAGAACTTGCAAGGGTATGGCTAGAAGTTGTACTGATAAGACAGCATAGAAAACAGAAACTTTAAAAGCACATGTGACAAGCACAAATCTTATTCTATAAACTCAGGTATGAAAAGAAATAGGTTGTTCCCTAATAGAACTGCTTTTAGCTCCCCTCTTGTGAAAATGGCAGAAGGAATCCACATGTATGCATTTCCCATGAATGTCAAGGTCTGGGGGTAGAGTGAGGAGAGGTGGAATTTCCTGATAGCACTTGGTGACAAGGGATCAAAGCAGCGGCCCTCAGTGTAGTCAATCCACAGTGACTTCTGCCAAGGTGCTCACTGACCCATCTGGTTGGGACAGTGGTTTTCTCGGGTTACCACTGCCTCCCACAAGTCCTGTTCCGTTCTGGGGACCCCTTGACCACCTTTCTGTCCTTCTTGATGACATGGGTGACACAGGTACAGGGAACCTATTCCTCAACTCAGCCCCATGTCTCCACTGCTTCTGCCCTGGGTTGGGACTCAGGAAGACAGGCCCTATTCTCTCTGTTCATAAAACCACCTCTCCACATCCACGCTTCCAACGAGGTCCCCATCCCACTGGTCATGAACAGAAGGGCAGGGCAGGCCAGGCCCATTCTCAAGACCACATGTTAAAGGGCTGAAGGCTTTCTGTCTACATGGCCTTCGGCTGGTCTGGGGGGCAGGGCTGCCTTGCTCTTATCACTCCTCAGTGTTCTGGATTTGGTATCTATCTGTTTAGGTGGCTTCTGGCCTTTCCCATTAAAGGCCATGGCTTTCGTAAATCAAAGGCTGGTCATACACTTCTTTTCTCTCTGCCTTAAAACATGAGTGTGGGCCAATTAACAGCTGCCTCAGTTGTCATATTCTGCTTTGGTGTGTCAGCATTGGGAGGTGTGGGGTTTTGAGAAGGTAAAAAGCAATACCAACAGTAGTGGGAAATATCAGATAGTATTTTATTATTTTTTAATAACGTTCTTTTGTCACACAAAAGACTAGGTTGCCAGGGTAAGGCAGAGGCTCCATTTCCATTCTGAAGTTCTCTAAGATGCAAACTTCAGGGGGCCTGGCTGGAGCTCAGGTAGCAGAAAAGATCAGCTAGATCAAAAAAGATCAAAAGATGTTGCTTTATTTTGCAACAAAGCCTTTTGAGAAGAGAGATCTTCCGAATTCCTGGAGCCACAATGAGGCAGCCTTGGATAGAGACCCCGGGGCCCTGAGTCAGAAGCTGTCACTGGAAACTTCTCTTTCAGCCTCTCTTTAGAGGTCAGTGTTGTTGAACACTCCCTGGTGCCAGCGGAACTTCTGAGGCCCACCGTTAAAGCTCAGAAGTGGCTTAGGCACTTGGAAAATCAGGTCCATGTCATAAAGAATTTCATTTGAAATGTTTTATATAGAAACTAGTGCTGCGCATACTGTGTTAAACTTGGTGTTGGTCATTTCTATAGAGTCCTAGATCTGTAAGATTGTTAGGGCCTGCATTAAAATAATGCTCCTTGATGTGACATTTCACCTGTCTGTTGTTAAGTACAGCTCTGTATAACTTACCAAAGCCAGACCTTCAGTACAAGCCTCTTCCTTGGCGTTTTGGGGTTGTCTGACTTTTCCATGAAAATACTCAAAGAAGTTTACTAGTTTTAACCAGACTTTCAGGGAACATTTCTCCCATGTCTACACAGTCACATCCCAAAAGAATAAACAAGTGTGACACAGAAATCTTAAATGCTGCTGCTATTCCAAAGGGCAACGTAAGGACATTTTTTTACTTAGGGTGCAAAAAGTCATCTGACTAATGATGAAATTTTAAATTAATGTGTGCCTTTCAACCCCATTAGCATCTGTATCTACACTAGGTTGGGAAATCTGCCTTTTTTTATTATTTTTATATGAGTTTTAAATTAAATGGTTTATATGGATTTGAATATGGTCTAGTGTGTTCTCTCCAGTCTGCTGTTTCTAACGAAGTGAACATTTTTCTCTATTACGAAAAAGGAGTGCAGCTTTCAGGTTTAAAGTGTGATTTTTCTCACAATTCTGAGATTTGAGCCTGTTCTCCCCAGTGAGATTGACTTGGAACCTGTTGGTTTCAGCTCCCTTCTCATTGACCTCCACTAGATTTCCTGACATATCACGAGCTCTTTTGTTCCAGGTCTACCTTTTGGAAAAAGTACCAGAGAGCAAGGAAGTATCCAGAGGCCAAAGAGCATCAGAGGGTCTCTGATTTGATGGCCAAGTGTCAAGGGCCCGTCTTTGATTTACTGATAGATGGTCCATATGGGCAGTGATGTACCTCTTAATGCAACTCTCACATCGACCCAAAGAGGGCAGAGACAGTTTGCCTTCTCATTTCACAGAGGAGAAAACAGGCTCAGCCAGTGGGAGGGGGGTTGGTGGATGGGGCATAATAGGTGAAGGGATTGATAAGTACAAATCAGCGATTACAAAATAGTCACAGGAATGTAAAGTACAGCATAAGGAATATAGTCAATAATGTAACAACGGTCTGATGTCTGGGAGGTACTAGACTTATGGAAGTTACTTTGTAAGTTGTATAAATGTCTAACCACTGTGCTGTAGACCTGAAACTGAAATTGAATGTCAACTGTAATTGAAAAACAAAATGGGGGACTGGGGAAGGTGAAATAACTTTGCCCAAGGTAACACCACCAGTAAGTGGAACCAGATTCAAAACCGGGTTTGTCTCAACTCCAAAGACCACTAAGCTTAAATCTGAAAATCCCACCCTTCCATTTCCAGCGCTGCTCAGCCTTGAAATGCCTGTGCCCATCCCCAGCCCCAATGCAGGCTTCCCCTGACTTCAGTCCCCATTCCTCGCACTGGAAGGAGAGGGTGAGGGGTGTTGGGGAGTGCCTGCCCCAAAGTTAGCCGTGGGAGGTGCAGACGGGGCAGAAAGTGCTGGGAGCCAGAGAAACGAGCTGCCTAGAGAGTGTTTTATTTATGAGTCTGGGAAAGTTTTGTTTTCAGTCCGAAGTTAAAAAAGTAAGCACGTGAGCCCTGGTCAGTGTGACTTGGTTGGTTAGAGCATCATCCCATAAACCAAGCCAAAAGATCTCAGGTTCAGCTCCTAGTCAGGGTATGTACCCAGGTTGCGGGTTTGAGCAATCAGGGCAGGTACCAGAGACAACCAATTATGTTCCCACACAAATGTGATTCTCCTGACTCCTACCCTCCCCCTCTTCCACCCCAGAATCTCTGGGGAAGAGTGATGGTGGGAGGGAACATTTTCCTTCCAATATTTTTCCCCTTTTTACCCTTATGCTTCCTACCTCCAGGGTCTGTAGGGTCCTGGGAATCATAGATGGAAAAATTAAAGCTCATCTCTTGGCACTTTGTTGTGTTAAAGTTTCCCCATCCCCTTTCTCAACACGGGGCACCTCACTAAAGCTGTGTGGACATAGTGACTGCTATCAAAGGAGATGAAACATCAGCCATTGGGAGGACAGGCTCTCCGACGTCTTCAGAGCGGAACACTTTGCTGAATAAAGATAGGATTCTGGTAAGCCACCCTTGAGCCCAGAGATCCATGGAAGCCACTTTGGTAACACCAGATCAGGTGATTTAGAAAAAACCTCCCGACATTTGCCCACATATCCCAGGGCTCATCAAGACAGTTACCTCAAAAGAGCCCCTGTGAGTTAAAACAGGCATAAACAGAATGGCAATTAGAGGTTTCTCTCTAGACTCACTAATGCTCCCAACTGTGGAAAAGATTCTTTTGACCAAACAGATTTACTTCCTTCCTCTGATTCACTGTGTGATCTTAAAGATCCATAATTCCCCAAGGTGCTTCAGTTTCCTCAGCTGTTAACAAAGGAAAAATCCCACAGCCACTTCCCCTGGGGGACCTCTGAATAATGAATGTTGACTGAAAGCTTAGCAGGATATTATCTCTATCCTTCCACGTAAGGCAGGAGCTTCAAGCCAGGGAGTTGCATAAGTGTTCGTGATTTTCTGGAAAAACTACCTGGCAGACTAGCAGAAGTGGGCGTGCCCGTTTGTGACTCCCATCGCAGGGGAGTGCGCTGCTGGCGGCAGTCAGGGCAGTGTGGGTGAGCGGGAAAGCAACCGTGCGCCCTCCAGTCCTGCCGCTACTTACAGGGTTGGGGAGGCAGCAGCGGCAGCAGGGAGGGAGCCACAGTCGCGTGTGAAAGTGCTAGAGGTTTGTAATAAACACGGGGGCCTTGAGAGACAGTTTTCCTCTTTCCTTACGGCTGATGGCCAGGCAGCCATCTGTTCTCCGAGGTGGAGGGGCCTCGTCTTGAGCTACCCGACATTCTGCCAGCGGGAAGTTGAGAGGTGAGGCCATTGGCTGCTCCTTGAGATCCCTGGGGCACAAAAGGGAGCCCTAGGGCGGAGACAGAACCATTCGAGAAGTGCCCAGAGCCTCGAGGGAGGGGAGGGTTCAAAGCCCCAGGCCTGTGCTGTCTGATTCAGAGGTCTTTCTAGCCCAAAACAGGGACCATGATAAGGTAAGTGAAATTACCAAAAAAAACAGATTTTTTTTTTAGAAATTATATATATTTGAGAAAAGAGTAGGGGACTGTACAGGACCTGGGCCCAGGGCTCAACACATAGGCACAAGTGTTGGTGATGGGGTGGATGGTTTAGGCCTACTCCCTGATTTGGGGTGGTAAAGAAAAGCCCATTTGTGCCCACTATGGCAATCGGGAGAGAGCAAGGACGCTCTTGCAGGCAACACTGTGGAAGGCCAGGGAGCCAGTGCTGTAATAGCGGGGCATTCCAGGAACCAGGTAGGGCTGGGAATGGAGGTCAGGCTGGGGATGGAGGTGCTTACAAAGGGACGCTGGGTCTCTGTGTCACCACCTAACTGCCCAAAGTGTTCCCAAAGAGCCAGGCCAACCCATACGACCCTGTGTCATCTTAATACATGTAGCAGAACTAGTGTTTCTTTCTAGGTGTTACAAAGCCCACACACCCAACTTCAAAATGGAAGGCACCCTAATTGCTATGGAGAGTTGAATACTGACATTAAATCCACATAGATGGCAGCTATTTGAGGCCTTGCTATTCAAAGTGTGGTCCTTGGACCAGCAGCACTTGTCAGCAATGCAGAGTCTCACAGGACCAGGTCTAGGGTGAATCAAGCAAGGGCACAACATTTAAGGAGGCTTCACGAACATAAGGGCCATGCAATGCCACTCTAGGCGCATCCTTGCCTCGCTCTAGTACTCACTGAAGTTTGAGAAGCTCTGGCCTAAGACACATGGCATGAATTTGGCAGGGAAGAATTGCCAAGTAAAAGTGTAAATGCCAGAAACTTTGTAAGCAAACGTACTAAGTTAACTAGTGTCCCCCAAAACTTCATGTCCACCCAGAACCTGTGAATAATAAGTTATTTGGAAATAAGATCTTCAGAGATCTAATCAAATTAAGATGAGGCCATACTAACTTGGGGGGTGAGCCCTCAACCCAGTGTGACTCGTGTCCTCATAAGGAGAGGAGAAGAGACACACAAAGACAGGGAGAAAGAAGGCCATGTGACATTGGAGGCAGAGTTAGAGTGATGCAGCTGCAAACTGAGGAATGCTGGCAGCCACAAGAACCTAGAAAGGGGTCAGGCGGGCTTCCTCCCAAGAGCCTTCAGAGAGAGGATGCTCCTGCTTACACCTTGACGTCTAGATTCTGGAACTATGAGAGAATCAATTTCTGTTTGAAGCCACCAAGCTTGTGATAATTTATTAGGGCAATTCTAAGAAAGTAATGCAGCCAGAATTTTTACATCTTTAAAAACAGAGATGCTGCCTTCCCCACCATGTCACTGGACAATCGGAAAGAATACATGAGAGAATAATACGAAGATGTTTTAAAAACTATAAAACGCAATACATTTCTTCAATTATAGAAGTATTTTTGTAGGTATTTTCAAAAAAGTATGATAGTTGGATTATTGTTCAGCAAATACTTGTTCCACTTCCACTGTGGGTAACATGTTCCTGCCCCACTGATGTGGGCTTGGTCATATGACTTCCTTTGGCCAATGGTTTTTCAGTGGGTATGACGTGAACAGAGGCCTCCCATGTGCTTGTACAAATTGGCGGGCCTCTTGCACTCCTGCCATCTACTGTGAGACCAGGCCCCCAGTTAATCACCTGAGCACAGAATGAGACACATGCAGCAGATCTGAACTCAGTCCACAGCCTGGAGACTAGATAGATCAGCTGATTCACAGACTGTTAGTATGGGAATAAATTTTTGCTACTGTAAGCCAGTGAGTTCAGGGTTAGTTTGTTAAGCAGCATTATTGTGGAATAGCTGACCAGTACATGATGAAGTATCACAAAAAGTAGAAAAGGAAATCTATCCACACTAGCACTATTCAAAGACATACACTGTTGGCATTTTGAAGTGTGTCTTTCTAGTCTTTATACCACCCTGTATCCTGGTTTTTATCTTTGTATTTTAATATGGTACCCATTAAGTCATCCCAGATCCATGAAAAAAAGAATCTATCTGAGTCCTGGCTGAATGCAAAGCATAGAGCTATGATCCTACCCTAACAAAAACTTCTAATCTGGAATATGGTGCTACATCTTCTAAAATATTTTCTTTCTTTCTCATTTTCTTGTTTTTTCTACCATCACCCATTTCCCCCATCTGCCACCCTCACTTCCGGCAAGCATAGTATGTTCTCTGTCTCTATGAATTTGGTTTGTTTAGATTCTACATATAAGTAAAAATTATACAGTACTTGTCTTTTCCTGCCTGACTTATTTCACTTAGAATAGTAACCTCAAGGTCCATCCATGTTCTCTCAAATGGCAAGATTTTCTTCTTTTTTATAGCTACATAATATTGCACTGAATGTGTATACCACATTTTCTTTACCCATTCACCCACTGGCAAACAGTTTGGTTGTGTGTCTTGACCATGGTGAATAATGATGTAATGTACAGGGGGTGCAGATATCTCTACAAGACAGTTGTTTCATCTCCTTCAGATAAATACTCAGAAGTGGAATTGCTGGATCACATGATAGCTCTATCTTTATACTGTTTTCCAGAGTAGCTGCACCAGTTTACATCCCCATTTTAAGATATTTGCTTGCTTGCTTTTCTAATCCTATCTAGTATTCTCTTACTGATTCTGAACTTAATCATGTTTTCACTATACTCAAAGCTAAGCACATTAGTCTGATCAAGAAAGAAATTGGAACAACAGTAGAGGAAAATCCAAGCCCCAGTTTGAGAGTATCTCCTCATCTATAAAACAAGGGTTTAGACTGCGTGGTTTTTTGTAGCCCTCAGGACTCCAGCATTCTATGATTATGGTCCCTTTTCCTTCACAATCAGGTTGAGGTACATTCCCCACTCTGATGTAATAAGCCAGGCTCTTTGCACCAACCATGTGCTTTTCTTCCAAATCTGGCATCTCTCTGCCCACACGGCCCCATTATCTGAGTCAGGCCACAGAGCTTTAAAGCTCTGATTTCGGGATAGGTTTGCAGAATGCCAAGGTACTCAACTATGCTCCAGGGGCAAAAAGGATAGCAGGAGGTTAAATAGCTATGCCAACCAAGGTTAGAGCAAGTGAAATCAGGCGCCTTCCTTCCCAAAGAGCAGTCTTAATGATAATGAGCTCATGTTGCATGGCTAAAAGAATTAGAATGCTAACATGTATTAAGGTCTATCACTTATGCTTCCCATGAGTTCTCTCAACTCAACCCGTGGGTGAGGTAAGTATCATCAGCACCATTGTACAAATTAGGAAATGTGCAGTGGTATGCTGGTTAATGTTTCATAACTTTTTGGGTGGAAGGGAACCCAAATTTGCCAATATCCCTGGTGTAAATACTCCTACCACAGCCAGCGTGACATCAATGAATACAGAATTGGAAAGAGATTAAAGCACCCAGCTCTCTCACAGGAGTGAGCCATCTTTAGCACACACTGGAACTGAAAAGTAAACAACTTGTCAAGGCCGCCCCAATAAAATGTGAGAAGTGAGGAGCTGAACTTTGACCTTCTGACCTGAGCTATGGTCTAGCAGTACTCTTGATATTCCCATGTGTATGGCAAGGCCTCTTGAGCCAAGAGCCCCGGGTTGTCTTTATTTGTTATAATATCCCTGGGGTGATATTTCCCAGAACGTAGCTGGGTAAGGAGTACCAAACCTCCATATAAATTTTTTCCTCCAATTATATTACACCAGATTTCAAATGCTGAGTGAAAATTCCTACTACAGAAATCTTCAGATCCCAGTTGCTGGCCCACTTGTCCAATATGACATTTGATTGCAAATCTGGGTCAGAGGTGTTCAGGAGGGGAGGATAGAGTTCTGCCTTCTTCCCAACAGAGCAAACACCAGACAATGGCCAGAGACAACACCACTTAGCCCCCTCCCCATGACTGGTTGGCCGTGACCTTGACATTACATATAGATAATTAACATCAATTCCTGAGGAACTAAGCACTGTTTTTAGACACTGAGTGAAATGTTCTTATTGTGACCTTTTTCTCCCTTTATCAATGGTCCTTTAAATCAGGCAGGCATCAGGAGAGCAAATGGGCAGCTAAACACTTGACAAGAAGTTGTTGAATGATTCATTGCTTATAACCTAAGCAAAGTTTACTCTAGGATAAAGGGCTGCAAACACAAATGCATTCTGGGCTAGGTGATATACGTGGGCACAGTTGGTGATAAATAAAGATAAATAAAATCTTTTGGTAAATGATTTAATAAATAAAATTAACCCTGGTTATTGTTTTGTGTGTGTACAGACATGAGAGCACAGGGACTTGTGAGGCATGCCCTGCCTAGTATCCACATAGCTTAAACATATATGTAAATATATATCTAATATATCTGAGAACTTAATGTACCCTATGGGCCTGCAGTTACCATACTAGGATTCAGCCCATTGTAATTCAACCACTCTCACATATATATTATATATTTGTTTGTTATATAGTCTATACAATTTACGTAATATAAATATATGTAATATATGTGATTTATATTACTTGTGTAAATGCATGTAATATATAAATTAGGTATCCTTCCTTCAGCATCCTTTCTGACATGAATGTGGACCTGATGCCTGGAGGTATAGCAGCCATCTTGCAACCAGAAAGCAACACGTGTGAAAATAAAGGAAATGGATTAAAAACATGGAGACTAAAAACAAAAAAAGGCATCATGGAGCAGTTGAAGAGATACCAGTAGCTGACTAATTTTAGACCTTTGTTGTGTAAGAAAAATAGCAAATGTGTTTAAGCCACTATTAAATGGATTTTCTGTAACTTACAGCTGAATATATTCCTGATTGATTGTGGTGAACAGTAAACAAGTGAACTTGAAGAGTAATGAAGCAGAGGATCAAGCATGACCTACAGGCTCTTGGTTGGCTAGTTAGGTAGATGGAAACCTCACTGGCAAAAAAGATACTGGAGGGAGAAGAGGTCAGTGGGCATAGTAATAAGCTTGGTTTGGGTAACTTTAAGATCTCAATCACTCCTGACATTCTATGAAGTATATCACAATGGTGCTGCTAAAAATATCCTGAGACCTCCCTTAGGAAATTCTTAGCACAGCCTGATTCACCTCTTTTGGGATATCCTTACTGTTAATGAATCTTACTTCCTTTCAGGGGGATCCAGTTTTTTGGTTGCTTTTTTTTTTTTTTTTTTTTTTAATATTCAAGGCTAAATGCAATGAGTTAGGAGACTGTGATAAATAAAATCTTTTGGTAAATGATTTAATAAATAAAATTAACCCTGGTTATTGTTTTGTGTGTGTATGTGTTTGTGAATCATAAAATCTTTCTAAAAGCAATTCTTTATATATATACATATAAATATATTTTATTGTTGTTCGAGTACAGTTGTCTCCATTTTCCTGCCACCACTTTCCTCTGCCCCACCCATCCCCACCTCCCTCCTTCAATCCTACCCCCTTTGGCTTTGTCCATGGGTCCTTTATACATGTTCCTTGATGACCCTTCCCCTTCTTTCCCCTATTATCCCTCTCCTCACTCTCGTCTGGTTACTGTCCATTTGTTCTTTATTTCAATGTCTGGTTATATTTTGTTTGTTTGTTTGTTTTGTTGATTAGGTTCCACTTATAGGTGAGATCATATGGTATTTGTCTTTTACCACCTGGTTTATTTCACTTTAGCATAATGCTCTCCAGTTCCAGAACAAGAATTGCAAATATATTTTCAACACTGAAAACTTCGTTTGCAAAAGGAGATCACTTACCAAGTAACTTTGCTCAATACCAAGTCTTGTCAGATAACTTTTTCTAAATTGCTTTCAGGAGATAGTGATCCAAATGTTCTCTCAAGTAAAATATATAGATAGTTTTCATGTTCTCAATACTCATACAAAAGGAAATTGTCTCAGAGTTCTCATCTTGGATTCTTCCTCAGACTTACTTTATGAAACTAGTTCCTCCAGAAATAGAACAGCATGTGCTTCCCTTCTAAAAGGAACATGGTGAACAAGAATTGATCAGCAACTTCCTAGAATTTGGAGTATCTCTCATAGGTTACATACTTAGTATTAATAGTCACCAACAAAGTAATTTTGTTATTAATATATTATTAAAGATTAATCATCATATACTCATAATCTATATCATTTTTCATAATGACAGGAAGCATTACTGTTAAATTCCATTTTTCATAAAAATACTTAACAGTCTAAATCTGAAATCACTATGTTGTGCCTTCTTTTCTTCTCAACCCTCCTCAATACCTGCCCTAAGCTGATGAGCTCACCTGTACATTATTGAACATAGTGAAGTCATCAGCTGGGAATAGCTGCATCTTTTCACTCTGCATCAATCCTCACAATGTCTTTCTACTTTCCTGCCCTATTAAGGAAAGTGCCCAATCTCCAGCCTTCTATGTGCTGTCCTCTCACGACCTCCAAAGGACTTTATTCCTGCAGTTCCTTCTTCTCTCTTCTGCATCATTGATGCTTCCCCATCTCCTGGTGCATCCTCATCCAGCTGCAAACACATTCTCTCTCTGAGAAGATTCTAAAACATGGCTGCAAATTCTTTGACTGCCTTCATATGAAGAGATGGGGTCTGTGTCCCCTCCCTTTAAATCTAGGTGGGTCTGTGTCTGGATTGACCAGTCCAAAGTACAACAGATGTGATGCTATGTGGTATGTGTATATAGGGGGGAAAAGGCCATGTAGCCTCTGTCTTGTTCACGGGATACTCCCTTTTGGAGACCTGAGCCTTTGAACTTACAAGAGTTTCAATTACCCTGAAGCCAGCATGCCAGAGAGAGCACAAATAGGCACTCCAATTGAGAGTCTCAGGTGAGCGCAGGCTTCTAGCCATCCCCACCAAGGTGCCAGACCTATGGGTGAAGCCATCTTGAACCCTCAAAACCAGCCCTTTTCAACAGCTGAACACTACCATTGCCTCCAGTCAATGCTACGTGAAATAGGAGAGTCATCCAGCCAAGCTCTGACCAATTCCTGACCGTCAAACTCATGAAACAGAATCTAATGACTGTTACTTTAATCCACTAAGGTTTGGGATACATGTTAGGCAGCCATAGATAAACTACAATGATACCTCCCACCTTAAAAAAGTTTTAAACTCCCTTATCCCATTTTTCTGCTCCTTCTCACAGTAAAACTTCTTCAAAGACTTGAGAAGGCTATAAGACACTTTCTCATCATGTCCTTAACTCACTCCTCTGGCTTCTGTCCCTGCCGCGCCCCCCAAATAGATCCTGCTTTCATCCAGGTCATAAATATCCTCCATTATTCAGTCTCACAAAATCTGCTTGTCTATGACTTCCTTAATGAAACCCTGCTCTCTCTCAACTTCTCAACTTCTGTGATTCCAGACTTTCCTGAGTTTTCTCCCATCTTCTCTTCCTGCTAGGCAGATTCCTCCTCCTCTGCTCCACCTTCAAACACCCCCTTCTCTTCTCCCTCTGCACACTTTCCCCAAGTGTCCTCAACCAATCTATTGGCTTTAAGCACCATCTCTCTGGCAATGCTTCCAATGGTAGTTCTCCACCTCTAACCTCTCCCTAGAATTCCTGTATTAGATGTCCAGTTAACGCCTCATCTCCTTTGGAGGTTTAACAGACACCTCATACTTAATATGGCCAAAGCAGAGCCTGTGATTTTCCTAGACTTTTCTACACCAGTAAACGGATCTCAAGCCATCCAGTCCCCAGGCCCAAGAGCCTAGGAATAGCCTTGATATCTTCTTTTCTCTCTTCCCTCGTGTATTAGTTTTCTCTGTCTGTTGTAACAAAATACCACAAACTTGATGGCTTAAAACAACATACAGTATTATTCAGCCATAAAAAGGAATTAAATTTTGATATATGCTACAACATGATGGACCTTGAATACATTATGCTTAGTGAAATAAGCCAGATACAGATGAACAAATCTTGTATGATTCCACTCTTAGAAAGTATTTAGAATAGAAAACTATAGAGTCATAAAGTAGAATAGAAGTTACCAGGAGTTGGGGGTGAGCGGTGCGTAGGGAGTTATTATTTAATGGGTACAGAGTTTTTGTCACAGATGATGGGGATATTTTAGACATAGATAGTGGTGATAGTTATACAATACTGTGATGTATTTAATGCCACTGAATTGTCAATTTAAAGAGTGGTTAAAATAATAGATATTATGTTTTATATGTTTCACCACAAAACAATAATAACATAAACATTTGTTCTTTTAAAGCTCTTGGGGTGACAATTTTGAAATCAGTGTCACTAAGCCAAAATCAAAGTGTCAGGAGGGTCAAATTCCAATAGAGTTTAGGGGACAATCCATTTCCTTGCTTTTTCCATTTTTCTAAAGCTACATTCCTTGTCCCAGTTCTCTGTCTTCAAAGCCAGGAATGCAGCATCTTCCTCCAATCTCCCTGAGACCTTCTTCTCTGTAGCAAAATCTTCCTCTGCCTTCATCTTATAAAGGCTCTTGTGGTTGTATTCAGGGCTCATCTGGATAATCCAAGATAATCTCCCCATCTCAAAATCTTTACCTTAATTAAATATACAAAGTTCCTTTTGCTAGATAAAGTAACATTTACAGGTCCCAGGGATGAAGACATGGTTACCCTGGGTCCCATCATTCAGCCTGCTGTACCTCACTTCCAACCCACTATCAAGTCCTGTGGGTTCCACTTTAAAACATATTTCAAATGAGTATACTTGTCTCCACTTGTGCTGTCATTTACTCTCAAATCGACCTCATCACTTCCCCCTTGGATACTTTCAACACTCTCTCCACGTAGCTCTCTAGTTTAGTTCTTGCCTACAATGAACATAGCAACAAGACTGACCTTTTACCACATAAAGCAGGCCATGTACAATTTACTTACGTGATAGTGTACTTGACTTCCTCTCCTCTCTCCCACTGCCCTCCAGCCACAAGATCTGCTTTCTGTGACTCAGATAAAGCAGGCTCTTTCCTGCCTCCAAATCTGTGCACGTCCCATTCCCTGGAATGTTATTCCCATGTTTCTTGACATGACAACTTCATCTCATTCTTAGGTCTCAGTTCTAATGAAGCAACCCTCCTGATGACCAATTTCTTTATATCATATCAGCCTGTTTATTGCCTACATTACTATTACTGCAAATTGTGATGACCTTATTCATTTATTAGCTTGTTGCCTGTATTCCCCAACAGAATGAAAGCTCCTTGAGAGGAAGGCCTGTATCAGCATTTACAGCAGTGGCTAGTGCACAGCAGATGTTCAGTGTGTTGAATGAATGAATGAATGAATGAATGAATGAGTGAATGAATGAGTGAATAAATGAATAAACAAATGAACTTGAAACCATAACCAAGGACTGTATCAATCCAAATAGTTGAGGCTTTGCTGCAGTAACAAGCAGCCTAAGATCATGAAATTTAGCCCTGCCTGGTGTGGCACAGTGGGCCTGTGAACGAAAAAGTTGCTGGTTTGATTCCCAGTCAGGGCACATGCATGGGTTGCAGGCCAGGTTCCCAGTTGAGGTCATGCAAGAGGCAACCAATTGATGTCTCTCTCACACTTCAACATTTCTTTCCCTTTGTTCCTCCCTCCTTTAATCTCTCTCTATAAATAAATAAATAAAATCTTTTTTAAAAGACCATAAAATTTATTTCTCACACTGTATATCCATGTGGATAGCCTCAGGGGGGCTCTGGTCTTCTGAGACCAAGGCTGATGAAGCAGCCACCATTCCAAATAGTACCAATTGCAAGAAGGGAAAAAGAGAGCCCTGGAGGGTCTCGCACCAGCAATTAAATTACATTAATGTAACTAATTAATCACAACTCGTTGGCCAGAGAAAAACATGAAAACATGGCCCCACTCAACCACAAAGGGATAGGAAGTATAATTTTAAAGTGGCCAGAAGAGAGGAAACCTAACTATCTGGTAAATAGCACTAACAACGACCACAAGGCCTTTTACAAAATGACCCAAATAACCTTCCTAACCTTTTCTCCGCACTCTCCTCCTCCATGGCCCCTGCTGTCCTCGGGCCACACGGAGCTGCCCTTCTCCTCAACACCCATGCCTGTCATACCTCCATTCCTTTGCACATTCTGGGCCCTCTGTCTGGGATGCCCTTCAGATGTAACCCCCATTCTGACCATTTATGCACTTTGCCTGTTCTTGAACTTCATATAAATGGAACTGTATGCTCTGTAATTGTGTGCCTGGCTTTGTTGTTCGATACAATGTCTATGAAATTCATCTGTGTGTTGAGTATGTCATAGTTTCTTCTTTTTTGACGCTTTGTAGTAGTCCATTGTGTGACTAAACCATAATTTATGTATCTGTTTTCCTATTTAGAGTCTTTTAGAGCCTTTTAAGTTGTTTCTTATTAGGGGCATTTATGAATAAAGTTTCTGTAAACATTCATTTGGCAAATATATGCACTCATTTCTCTTGAGTATAAATTCAGGAGTACAATTGCTGAGTCATCAGGTAGATATATTCTTAACATTCATAGACACTTGCAAACAGTTTTACAAATAGTTGCACTATTTGACATTTCCACTAGCAATACATAAGAGTTCTAGTTGCTCCACATCCTTCCCAAACTTGGTGCTGTTGATCTTTTTAATTTTGGGCTTTTGGGTGGGTGCAGAGTAGTAGTATCTCATTGTGTTTTAAGTTTGCATTTCCATGGTGAGTGATGATGTTAAGCACATGCTCCTAGGCTTACTGGGTAGTATACATTTCTTCATCCAACAAAATGCTATGGAACATCTGCAGTACATGTGCAAGTTGCTGTAGCCATGGGAATACATAACATTCAAGCTCCATGAGATTCCAAACCATAGCCTTGTTTGTGCAACTCAAACACTTTTGCTTTTGGAAGAGTTTTCTTGAACATTATTAAAAATCTAAATAAATATACAGGAAACCCCTGACTGTTTTTCTGTGGAAAATCCAAAACAAGGAAATATGACTGATCAGAAACAGAAGAAGCAGAGGTCACGGTTAATGGACATGCATTCATTCTGCAAATACTTCTTAAGCACATATCATGTGCAGGTGCTGCCAGATCCTGGGATGCAGCAGGAAACCACCTGGACACATTGCCTGGGCAAACAGGGCTCTACGTTCAGCCCTTTGTGATGTGACAGCGCTCACACTGTTTGTGAAGGTTTTGTCATCTGTCCCTCCTAGACTGGGAGCTGCGTGAGCGGGGGGTCAAAGTCCTGTTCATCTCTGAGTCTCCATTTTATATATTGACCACTGGGGCATGTCCTGGCATGTTCTCAGAATATGTGTGCTGAATTACTAAGGCTGAATCAATTCATTTACTTTACACATGAAAAATATGAGACAGACAGATGCTCAAGAATATAGACATTGCACCCAATAAAACAGTAGCAGTGTTAGGAAGCAAATCCAGTATCCTGTCCACATTTAAAAACCTTCAACACATGTGCCGCCTCCAACTATGATTTTTTTAATGTGCTTTATACAAGCAGCCTGTGTGTTATCTCGGCCCACTTCCTACAGCCACGTAGAAAATAAAGCGGCAGGTTAGAGTCCGACGTCTCATGTCAGTTTGAATCTTTTCCACTACAGATTTTAAAGGGACCTCAAACGTTTCTTTTTTTCTTTTTTTTTTTTTTAATTCAAAGCATTCTACAAATTCTCATGCTGACATCTTACTGCGATTAAGTGATGTCTCAATGGAAAAATAACATGAGCCTCAACCCATGACTGTTTTATCCCCTCACGATCATTTCCTCATAGCAGGTCGGCACGTCAGCAGAGCCCACTCAGATATCTTGGTCCCCACCACCTGGAAACCTCTCTTCTGCATACCATTCCGCAAGAGCTGTCGGCCCGGAGACTGGAAACCCTGGTACTGCCTCCTCCCACAGTCACCCTCCCCTTCCTCCAGCTTATCTCTGGTGTCAGAGAAAAATGCGATCTTCAAGTTTGTACATTCCAACCCCAGCACTTGGGGGGAAGGGCCCTCAGAAGAGCCAGCTGGTGTCTGGAGGCTGAGCTGTCACCTGTCATCTAGGCCAGTCCTCCTCCGCCCGCCGCCCCCCCCACCAGACTGCCAGAGCTGTGAACAGAGCCAGACGGGACTCCCTCGGAAAGCACCAATTCTAGATCCCTGGGGCAACCTGTGTGGGGTGGGTATTTATTTCTGGAGTTCTGGGAATGGGGTGGGGTCAGAATCCCAAGAAACTCTGCCCAGGGGCCTGACACTCACTAGGTGTGTGAGTGTGACTCAGTTTATTTAGGCATGCCTGTGGGAAAGCGCTCAGAGTGTTAATAATGCCAGGGCAGGTAAGACCTAGTCAGCTGTGCAAATAAGCCTGGAGCCCAAAATAGAATAGTGAGTGTTAGGCAGCCCTTCCTTCTCACTGGATAATTGGGACTCGCCTACATGGCCTCAGATGAGCCAATTTCCCTCTCTGGGGCTCAGTTTCCTTTCTCTAAAATGGACAGGGAGGAGTGGACCAGACAAGTTCTAAAGTCACCTCTAAGGTCAAGAATCTCCAACTGAGTTTTTTCATGTAAGTCCTAAAAGAAATGTGGCCAAATATGTAATCACTGGCTCTCCCCCGCCAACGCCCCCCTACCCCGACCCACCCACCCACCATGCTGTGGGACTTTACTAACACTCTAACCTTGTAATCTTCTTCCACAAGGTCTTTCCCCCAAAGATCCACAAGAGTGTTGGGAGCCTGGATTGGAAACATTTCTCCCTGTACCGCTGCCCCTACCCCCACGCACCATGCCTTCCCTACTCAACACTCACCTGAGCCCTTCTCAAGCCTAGGATGCGCAATTCCAGTGCAAATCTCAGGCACTGGAATTGAAAGTTTACAGTTTTGAGCTCTGACCCATCCACTCCATGGCACCAATGAGGACATTCTTCTATTCTTCCCATTCATTTCTGAACGTTTGTCTTGAGTACCAGACTCCACCATGGGGACCTGGGCTGCCAAGAATAATGAGGTGGCCCATTTCTCGGGGAGTTGAGTCCTAAATTAGGAGCCACATCAATTTTCCTGATGGCAGTTAGTCTGAGTCACCTGGGAGAGAACATCAAAGGAGTGCCTGCTTGGGCAAAATCTTGAAATGTACAACAGCAGATGCTCTTGGTGCCCAAATTCTTAGCCCTCCCTGGGGTGGCTGATCCATGCTCAGAGCAAGTCAGGTATATCAGGGAGTTAAAACCACAAGAACACTCAAGCCAACAAGAAGCAGAAGCTGATGGGTAAATACGCCCACATTCTTGCCACTTGATGAAACAATCCTCAGGTAGGTGCTACAGTCTCTCAGAGGGTACCCATGGAATTTAGTGACCTGCTCACTAACACACTTGTAGTGCCTTCCCTTCCCTGTCTCCCTCTCTTCATCTTTCTCCACATTTTTTGGGATCATCTCCCAAATAAGCTACCTGCACCCAAGTCTTTATCTCAGGGTCAACTTTTGAGGGAAACCATCGTAGGTATGGCAGAGAGAGCTGAAATGGAGAGTAAAGTGGTCCAGGGGACCAGCGCTCTGGCAGAGGCTGCACTTGGGGAAAGCGACGGTGGGCAGAAGGCAGCATGGTACTTAGTGTGGTGTGGCATTTGGAGGACACACTTTTTTTGGCTCAAGGACTTTGTTATGGGGCCTGAGCATCCTTGTCCAGATGGGACAAACACTTCAGCCACCTTTTCTTGACTTCTCAGAGGTGCTGGAAGAAGAGAGGAGGCTGGAGAAGACAGTGAGGCCTTCCCAAGATGTCAGTGGCCCTGTCCAGGTGTCTACCTCAGTCCTGGCCCTAAGGGACCCAAGAAGCTGCCTTTGTTTCTTTTGAGAATGAGCTGCTCAACTATGAAAGAAACTTCCCCAAATTTCTAGACTTCTTGCATGATTTTGGTCTATCTAGATATTTGGAAAAGTTTCTCTCGGGTTTAAAGGGAATATTACAGTGTGAAATGCTGAAGCCTATGGAAGGCAATGTAAAAGCAAAGGTTAAGCCAGACAAACTACAGACTAACTAGTTGTGTGTCCCAGAACCTAGTCAGCCTCTCTACACCTCAGTTTCTTTGTCTGAAGCATGGGAATAATAGTCATAACTTGGTGATGATTCAATATGATATGATAATGCAAATGGTGTTAGGCTCTGACTCTAATAAGTCTTCAGTTCAAAAACGGGGATGGTCAATGGCCCCACCTACTTGACTCCTGGTGTCTTCACCCTGTGGAGGGCTGGGCAAAATCTGGACGGATTGAGTTGTGTGACTCTGGGGCAGGGCCACACCCGCCTATCTTCCCCAAAGACAGACCAGCACTCCTCCTCACAAGAGATCCACTAGCTTCATCCTCCCAACCCCTGGAGGCCCCTCCCTGCTGAGCTTGGGCTCTTCCCAGAAGAAGCTTGGACAGGCTGAGCTGTTGGCCCTGGGACACGGACAATTTTTCCCTTGCATGCCTGAGCAGGGTAGAGCCCTCCCTTCACACAATCCAATCTTGGTCTGCTTGGGATTGACCAAGCTCTGTTGGCCTCTGATGACTCCCTGAGGCCCCATCCACCATAAATATGAGTGAGTACCCGGCAGGGGGCACCTAGGCTTGGTATACCCAGGGACTTTTGCTTAGTGGCCTCAGACCCAGCACTGGCACTAAGTTTGAATCTGTACCAATCTGGTGAACACCACTTGCCCCTACTCGGTGACTCCCTGAGAACCTACCTTATGCAACACAAGTACTGCCAGAGGTTCTTTAAGTGACTCAGCCTAACAGGCAGCCAGCAGGCAGAGGCAGCCAAGGGCAGATCTCAGGGTGACTTGGGACTTTTGCTGACCTGGCCCCAGGCCCAGGGCTGGTAATAGCCAGTCTTGGTATGCACCTTGGTCCTTCCTGCGTACACCTAGGCCCAGCAGAGGCAGCCACTAATGTGAATCCCTTGTAGTTCCAAGCAGGTTGCCCAGGGCCAGCCATAGGCAACATCTGCAATTGATCTGCACCACAGTCCCTGCAGGAGGACCAGAACCAACACACCCAGTGGTCAGCTCAGACAACATCAGAGCAGGATCCAATTACCTTATCTAGTGGCATATCAAAGGAGAGATCTCAGCAAGTGTCAGACCCTACTGAAGTGAATTCTGCATTGTGTGGTTAGTACCTACAAAGCAGCTCACACACTGTATTCAGGGTTAAGCCTCACAGTCACCTAGCCTGAGGGTCTATCCCACACATGAATTGACCAGTAGCAATTTAGACTCAATTACAACAGGAGGGCCCACATAACCCACAAAAGGGACATTCCTGGAGCACCCAGCTCAGGTGATCAAGGAGACTGTGCCACTGAACCCTACAGGACATGCCACCAAGATTGGGAGTCATAGCAGATTTACTTAATACATAGAAACAAACACAAAAAGGCAGCCAAAATGGGGAAACAAAGAAACAGGCTCCAAATGAAAGAACATGAGAAATCTCCAGAAAAAGAGCTAAATGAAAGAGAGGCAAGCAACTTATCAGATGTAGACTTCAGAAAAATGGTTATAAGGATGCTCAAGGGACTTAGTGAGAACTACAAAGTACTCAGTAGGAACTGCAACAGCATCACAAATGACATAGAAACTATAAAAAAGAGCCAGTAATAAATAAAGAGTACAATATCTGAAATGAATAATACACTGGCAGGAATAAACAGAAGGTTGGATGAAGCAGGGAACTGTATCAGTGATTTGGAAGACTAGGTAGAAAAAAACACCCAATCAGAGCAGCAAAAAGAAGAAAGAATTTTCAAAAAATGAGGATAGTTTAAGGGACCTTTGGGATAACATGAAGCATAAAAACATTCACATCATAGGGATACCATAAAGAGAAGAGAAAGAGCAAGGGATTGAGAACCTATTTGAAGAAATAATGAATGAAAATTTCTCTAACCTGGTAAAGTAAAAAGATATACAAGCCCAGAAAGCACAGAGAGCCCCAAACAAGAAGCACCCAAAGAAGCCCACACCAAGACACACCACAATTAAAGTGGCAATTGTTAAAGACAAAGAGAATCTTAAAAGCCACAAGAGGAAGACAGTTAGTTACCTACAAGGGAGCTCTCATAAGACAGTTAGCTAATTTATCAAAAGAAATCTTTCAGGCCAGAAATGGCATGAAATATTCAAAGTGATGAAAAACAAGGGCCTACAACAAAGGCTACTTTACCCAGCAAGGCTAACATTTAAAATTGAAGAAGAAATAAAGAGCTTCCCAGACAAGAAAATGCTAAAGCAATTTGTTACCACCAAACCAATATTACAAGAAATGTTAAAGGGCCTGGAAGAAGAAGGAGGAGGATGAGGAGGAGGAGATCATAGTTAAAAGGAAAAAATGGCCATAAATATATACCTATCAATAATCACTTTAAATGTAAATGGCTTAAATGCTCCAATCAAAAGACATAGGGTAGCTGAATGGATAAGAATACAAGTCCCACATATATGCTGTCTACAAGAGACCCACCTCAGAATGAAAGGTACACACGGACTAAAAGTAAAGAGATGGAAAAAGATTTTATGCAAATGGAAAGGGAAAAAAAGCTGGGGTAGCAATACTTATATCTGACAAAACAGACTTTAAAACAAAGGCTATCCAGTGAGAGACAAAGAAGGACACTACATAATGATAAAGGGAGCAATCGAACATGAGGATGTAGCCCTTGTAAACATTCACACACCCAACATAGGAGCACCTAAATATGTGAAGCAAATCTTGATGATCATAAAGAGAGAGACTGACAGTAATACAGGAATAGTAGAGGATTTTAACACCCCACTAACATCAATGGATAGATCTTCTAGACAGAAAATCAACAAGGAAACAGAGGCCTTAAATGACACACTGCATCAGACGGATTTAACTGAAATCTTCAGAACATTTCATTGCAGAGCAGCAGAATATACATACTTTTCAAGTGCACATGCAGCGTTTTCTAGGATAGGCCACATATTAGGACACAAAAGAAGGTGTAATAAATTTAAGAAGATTGAAATCATATCAAGCCTCTTCTCTAACCACAATACTATGAAACCAGAAATTAACAAGAAAACTGAAAAACACACAGAGATATAGAGGCTAAATAACATATTAGTAAACAATGAGTGGGTTAACAATGAGATCAAGAAGAAATAAAAATAATAATAATAATAAAGGCAATAAAAATACAAAACGGAGTGGTGGTGACAAGCAGAGTATGCCTGGGCGAGACTGCGAAGAAAAGTCTGCCCTATAGTGTCTGCCAGCAGCTCCCCAGCTCAAAAGCCCCAGGCAGCCTGCCTGCCCAGGGTGTGTCTGCTTGGGTTTGGTATGAGCAGAGCCAGGGCAACAGAGCAGTCCAGGGGGCTGAGCTCAGATGCCACGTCAGCCCCTCCAGTCCAGGCCCTTGACCCCATTGATGAGCTAGGCAGCAAGCAGCAGAGACAACATGTTGGCTCAGAGGGCCTGAGGCTCTGAGCAAGTGTAGGCAATGACCTCAGGAGAGTTAAGCAACCAGGGCCTCTCCAAACCCCTCGCCCCACTGGTGTAGGGAGGAGCACCCAACATAGCTCCCTGGGGTCCTCTTTTCATTAACCCTCACTCAGGGACATTTTTTTTTTTTTTTTCATTTCTTTTAGAGAGAGGAAGAGGGGGAGAGAGGGAGAGAAAGAGAGAGAGCTCGATGGATTGGTTGCCTTCATGTAGGCACCTCAACTGGGGACTGAACCCACAACCTGGGTATGTGCCCTGACCAAGAATTGAACCCGTGGTCTTTTGGTTTATGGGACCATGCTCCAACCAACTGAGCTATGCCGGCCAGGGCTAGGTTCCTCTTTTACAGCCCTCCTTGGGGGGCCAACTGACTTCCTCCTCAGGGTCCCTGGTCAGACAGATGGATTCAGCTCCCTCTCACCCAGGCAGCCCTGCCTGAACTCCCCAAGCCCCTGCTGGCCTCAGGTGGTCCATCACCTCTAGGGTAGACTGGGTTGAGAGAAGCTGATGTTTTAATTGACCTGCTGGGTGCTCTCTGTGTCCAATGAGCCAAGGAAAGGCAGAGGTAAGGGCCTCACCTGAGGCCACCCACTGGCCCCCACTTCTCCCTCCCACGTAGCCTCCTGTGTTTTCCTTGGCACAGAATTTCTCCCTCTGGGGCCTGGGCCCCCTGGGTGTTGACTATGCTGCCCCAGACATGGCTGCTCAGAACAGGCCTCTCCCTGCCCCCACCTGGGCACAACGAAGGAATGTTTCTGAGCAGCAAAACCCCTGCTGGCTCTGTGGATGGAAGGATAGTTTTCTGTTTGTTTGGGTTTTTTTTTTTTAATTTTTTAATTAATTAATTTATTTATTTGCAAATACATTTGTCTCCACCTACCCTCCACCAGTTTCCCCTGCCCCCTTCCCTCTCTTCCTCCCTCAATCCTTCCCCACTTTGGCTTTGTCCATGAGTCCTTGCTAGATGTTCCTTGGAAGGATAGTTTTGAGGTTTGGGGTGAAGAAGGTCAAAAAAGGGAGATGCCCTGGGATGTGCAATTATCCAATTCACTCAACATGCCAGTTCAGAGGGATCCTATATTCCCTCAGGGCTGCTCAGATAAGCACTGACAGGAGGAGAGATCCATGCGGCTCTGGTCTCAGGGTCTGTGTACACAACACCGAGGATGGTTAAGCCTGGGCCTGGCAGGAGGGGATGTGTAGATCAAAGGCCCTCAAACGAAATGACCCATCCTGGAACTCGGGGAGCAAAGCATTGTCTGCTATGAACAGAAGCGCTCTAAACAAAGCTCTTACAGCATCACCAAGGCTTCAAGGAGACCTGGGACTCTTGGTTAGCCAGGATCAATAACCTCGGCTACGAGGTGGGAATGTTCTTTCTGCACATCTGTCCTCTTTATTCCTAACACGTACGAGAGACAAACCTCCACTCTGTCACCAAGAGAAATCAAACCAATCCTCCTCGGGGCTTCTGGATCTGGTTTGAGGTTGCCCCTGCTCCCAGACTCCTCTGAAGAGCCCTGTCCGGCCACTTTGCCCTGTAAATCTCTGCAGGCCTTCCTACAGGCAGGGTACCTTCCTCCTTTGGGACACAGGGCTCCCTCCTCATATGAGCTCACCACTTATTCTCCAAGCATCCCAAGAAATGGAAACCTCTTGGCAGGAGGATCAGATTCCAGGGAGGTGACAGTGCAGCCTCTGCCTCGCTGCGCCCATCAGCCTTCAGCCCTCACCTTGGCTGGGAGAGCGGACTCCCTCCATTTTTCAGGCCTGGAAAGGCAGTGTAAGGCGAGATGAAGATGGGGGAGGGCTGGGAGGAGGCAGCAGGCCTGGAAAGGGGCAGGTCCAAGCCCAGAGTGGGAGGAGGAGACAGGCAGTAAGGGTGTTGGTTAAAGACCACAATGTGAGGAAGGATGGGAGGCAGGGACTGGGGTATCTCAGGCCCTCTTAGTGGGTGGAGCTGGGGGCAGCAGCAGCGTCTGGGAAACAGGCCTCCCTCTGGAATTCAGAGTTGAGCTGCTGTGTAAATCACTGGCTCCTAGGATCTATAAGACAAGACTGAAGGCTACAAAGGAACATCCAGGAGTGCCACACTCCAAAAGGACAGATTCCAGTGAGTATGACACACTGCTGGACACATGGATTCCTGGCCTCAGTTTCCTGGCTCTTTCTCACTGCCAGGACCCCAAACTAGCAAGAGGGAAGCATGGGGGGTTGCTCAGAGACCTAGTGGTCAGCAGAGATAGCTGGAGCAGGAATCCATGCCTACAGAAACGGGTGCATATCAAGGTCAAGGCTTGGCTGGAAGTAGATTTGCCGCTCCCAAACCAGCCCACAGCTGCCTGGTCTACCCCTGCCAGATCCCCCAGCTGCCCTGTGCTCCTGGGAACTCCAGAAACTCTGCACCAGGTAACTCTCCGTCACCCACCGCTCCCCCAGGCATGGGAGACCTCAGGAGCTTTGGCTTTTGTTAGGAACAAGGAGGGACCAGAAAAGTCTTGACTCCAAGTTCCCAAGCCTCCCAAGAGGCTCCTTTCTTCACTGAAGGCAACCCTGAGGGCCCTCGCAAGAGAGAGACTCCAGAACTTATTTTTAAATGTAACCTGCAAGCCAGGACTCACCTGAGGCCAGGCAGTTCTAAAGGGGAAATGGGGCAACAGAGTTTCGCCGGGACTGACAATCTTTCTCAAGTCCCACCTTTATTTTCCAGTGGAGCCACTTACCTGAAGCCATTCACTGGCTCGTTATTAATAGATGTTTATGCACCAGTGCCTGCGGACCTGGGGCATTTGCAGTGATAAAGAGCAAGTTCCCTTCCCTCCAGAAACGCATGTAATGGGAACAAGGAAACCCAGGAGGGTACCAGGAGATTCAGGCCCAGATGGGACAGATGAGGGAGGCCTTCTGCAGGAGGTCTCCTGGGGGTTAGCATCCACAGAATTAGAGGGAATTAGAGGGAAGGGTATCGCTGGGAGAAGGAAGAACAGGAGGTGCCTCGGTGCACTTGGGGGAGATGAGAGGGAAAAGCTGTCAGGGGCAAAGTCACTGCACACACAGTAACACTAGGGAACATCCAGGACTTGTGCTCCTCCTTAAAGCCTGGTGGTAGGGTGCATATTTATACTCCGTTTGAGGGTGTTTTTTTCAGGATTTAATGGTCGGTCACCATTGTTCTCTTCCCAGCCACGCGCCATGTGGTTGGC
Source organism: Pteronotus mesoamericanus (assembly GCF_021234165.1). NCBI lineage: Eukaryota > Metazoa > Chordata > Mammalia > Chiroptera > Mormoopidae > Pteronotus > Pteronotus mesoamericanus. Next base: position 25,255,538 of record NW_026555105.1, on the reverse strand, counting down.
CCTGCTGCTGTTGCTGCCCACAGCGCTGTGCCTGAGCCTGGCAGCGCCTCACCAGGGAAGGCCCCCTCTTTTCTGGCCCACCCAGCAGGGCCCCCCTGGAAGCGGGGCCAGTAACGCCACGGGCTCACCGTGTGAGGGGCTCTTCCCTATGGGGTCCACAACCTTGACCCTGGCAAACCGCAGCCTGGAACACCTGCCGAGCTGCCTGCCTCACGTGCTGCGCAGCCTGGATGGCAGCCACAATCTGCTGAGCGCCCTGAGTGCCTCAGAGCTCGGCCACCTGCCGCAGCTGCAGGTGCTGACGCTGCACCACAACCTCATCGGCACACTGCGCTGGGGCCCTGGCTGGCCCGCGGGGCTGCACACGCTGGACCTCAGCTACAACACGCTGGCTACCCTGCCACCATGCTCTGGGCCCGCTCTGAGCAGCCTTCGCACGCTGGAGCTCGCCGGGAACCCCCTGCAGTCGCTGCCGCCCAGGGCCTTCGCCTGCTTCCCCGCGTTGCGTCTGCTGAACCTCTCCGGCACCGCGCTGGGCAGCGGCGCCCAGGTGGACATCGCTGACGCCGCCTTCGTGCACCTGGCCACTCTCGAGGTCCTGGACCTCAGCGGCACGCTCCTCAAGCAAGGTGAGTCCTGGGCGTCCCAGGTTTTCAGAAGCAGGCTGGGCCTGTGACTCCAGGGCCAGCTTTTCAAGGGGTGGTGACCCAGGTTCGTCGCTCACAGTGTCGCTCAAAACGAACCTGGCCTAGGTTAGTTTTTCCTGAGCCACACACACTCTGTTGGAAATGCCACAGGGCGTTTGTTAATTCCTTGAATCTCAAGAGATAGGAACTATCATCTCTGTTTTACATATGAGGTCCAGAAAGGTGAATGACTGGCCCAAGGTCTCACAGTTCATTAAGTGGTATCTCCAAATCCAAACCCAAGCTTTCTGGGTCCAGAACCCAAAGTTTAGCTTCCCTGTTGTACAGAAAGGTAGTAGAATGGGAAAGTGGATACCTTGTTTCGGGGCTTATTAACATCAAACAGGCAGTTCACGTGAAGCAAATGATGCTCTGGGGATACATTCACAGCCTTTTCTACTTTATGACCTAAAATTGTGCCTGTGAATGTTGAATCCCTCAAAACAAAACACAGGAGGGCGGTAAGAATACTAGTTCTCCTGTACTTGGTGTATTCCAACTCTGGTGCACAAGGTTGGTTTCATTATTTTTAAAAAACACTTCATGTGTCTAAAGTCACCTGTCCCACCAAAGACAAAGAAAGAAAAGAGCAAGAACTGGAAACAGAGGGGGAGGGACACATTATCCATGTGTGAGGAGAGCCACATAATTAGGTTTCTGGCCCTCCTTCGGCCTTCTCCTTTTCTCCTCCTTCCTCGAAAATTTCGTCACTCCTGGTAGCCATTAGAACGAAGGTTGGGGTATTTCTGTGTGGAGTTTAACGAGAAAGTAAGGGCAGCAGCGGAGTTGGAGACAGTATCCTGGGTTCAAGTCCTGGCTCTGTCCTTTCCCCCTGTGTGGCCTCGGGCTTATCATTCTCCTCTGTGGCCTCAGCCGCCTCGGGCTGGAGGGAAGGAAGGATTGGCCTTTCAGCTGAAATGGCCCCTGTTTCTGATCCCTAAAGCTACCACCTGTGCCAATGCTCAGCAATGACTTTCACAACTCACCTTGTCACTCGTGTTGTTTCAGTAATGCCCTGCCAGCCTCCTAAGTTAGTGTCTTCCCGGGTAGTGGGCAGTTTCCCCTCTGTGTTTCAGTTCAGTCAGGGTGGATCAGAGACCTGCCCAAGCTCACGTCCCTCTCTCTAAAGAACATGCCCAGGCTGAGGAGCCTGGAGGGGGACATTTTCAAGATGACCCCTGACCTGCAACAGCTGGATTGTCAAGATTCCCCAGCACTTACCTCTGTCCAGACACACATCTTTCAAGATACTCCTCGCCTACAGCTCCTTCTGCTCCAGAAGTAAGTGTTTCTGAATCGCATGACTCACTTCTGCCCGTTGTACTATATTGAATAGGTGTAATTATTTTATAGAGCATATCAGATGTCAATTTTCCCCCGTTGGCTCCTTCAAGTCCTCTCTGGGGTTTTGTTCTTCCTCATCCTTCGGGTGGTATCCTTGGGTGGGTCCCAGATAGTCCCCCCAGCCTGAAAACTGTGTACCTTAATTCTGTCCAGAGTAATATTAAAACTCCAAACTCTCATGCACGTAAGGCTTCCTTTAAGCCCAGGATGAGAAACCTGCACTAGGAAGGGGGGATGAGGGCATCGTGTTCTTTATTTCTCCAACCACCTGCTTCCCCATGTGGGAAGTCAGCCACAGGTCTAAGGAGGCAACGTGAGAGCGTAGAAAGGTCCTACTTGCAGTCAGCAACCAGGGTCGGTGTCTTCTGGCCCAGTGATGTCCAAAGTGTCACTCTATCCACCCACCTTCCTGACTTCTAACAGAAAGGGCAGCGTCCCTTTGAAGATGATCCCAGGTCACGTCCTTTCCTAGGAACCCACACCTGGGCCCTGGGAATGAGTCACTTCTCTCTTTTCCCTGTCAGCTCCAGACCCAACCAGAGTCCTTCACTTCAGGGTTTGTCACAAAGGAAAGGAGATAGAAGATGCAGAGCACTTAGCTCAGGGCCTGTCGGGTGGTGTGTGCTCTATAACATCAGTGCAGGTGATGGTGGCTGTGATGAAGGTGACGGTAATGACGAAAGTGATGGCGATGGTGGTAATGGTGATTGTGATGCTGTTGGCAATATGGTGTACTGGTGATAGTGACAGGAATGGTGATAATAATGATGGTTGTGGTGATATGTCAGTGAGAGTGATATCTCTGGCTCAGACTTCTCTTTTGAGCTTTAGATTGATGCAACATTGTGTGTAAGGCCTCGGACGTGGAGCCAAACTGCCCGGGCTCAAATCCTGACTCCACCACTTACTAGCTGTGTGAGTTGGGGCAAGTTACTTAACACTTCTGTAGGTCAGTTTCCTCACCTGTGAAACGATGAAAACAGGAAGTCCAAGGTCATTAAGTGTTTTGCCCAAAGTAAATATCATCTAACCCCTAACAGATGGTTTTTCCCATACACTACCATGGCTCTCTGGGAATAGTTTTGACCTGATTGTAAAAGCCTGGCTTAATTGATTTTCTGGGTATTTCAGCTGCAACTTGAGTTCCTTCCCTCCTTGGACCCTGCATACCTCCCAGGTCCTATCCGTCAACCTCTTCGGCAACCCTCTCACTTGCAGCTGCGAGTTGTCATGGCTCCTCGTGGATGCAAAGAAGATAGTCCTAAGCAGGTAACACATTTACAAAGCAGGTGATTAAGGGGTGAGGGTCAGCCTCCGGAACTGAAATTCTGCCAGCTCATGTCTTGCTCGCACAACCAGGCTGGGCAGGGTGGCACTGTTGGGCAGGGCGGCCATCTCTCATGTAGTCACATGCAGCGACCCAACTAACAGAGACTCTGCTTCCCTTCCGGTGAGCCAGAGAGGCAGAGAGCATGGAGGAAGAGACAGGGCAGGTTTTAATGAGCCAGACCAGGAGGTGGGGCCCATCACTCCCACTAACACCCACGCCTAACTGCAAAAAAGGCTTGGAAATGTAGTCCTATTCCCAATAGGAAAAAGAAATGGGCTCAGTGAACAGTTCGCTTGTCTCTGCCAAAGCAGAGTTATCATTGCCCCACTTTACAGATGAATGGACTGGGGCCCAAGCAGGAGAGGTACCTGCTTAGATTCACGCAACTGCTGGGTGGAGGAGGCAGAACCCATTTTCCTCCTAAACTGTGCTTAAGCACTGGGCTCCCGTGAGTCCCCCAGATGGAGCCTGGCCTCCTGTGTCATTCAGTCCAAGGCCAGTGGGATTACAGAACTATCATGGGACAGACAGTCCTTTGAAAACTTCTCATTGGCTCTTACCTGCAAGAGCTATTTTTGCAGTGGGGAGTCATGCCCAGGTTGACCCCAGAAAAGGATGGAGGTTAGGAACACCTCTGGTCTTGAGCACCCTCAAACCAGCTCCACCAGCTCACTTGGGGAGACATCCCCTCTCCTGTGGGGGTCTTTTCCTCACTTCCCACTCAAGCCTGGAAACAATAAGGCTCAGCCTGTCTCCTCCACTTCATGTTGACCCCAAAGACAAGCACACCGGCCCTTTGCAGTGAAGGGTCTCTCTTTGCATTAGTGAAGAGGTTGAGAGTGCAGGCTCTTCACACCACTGACTACTGTTCATTTTGGCTGCATTACTTAACCTCTCTGGGCCTCTACCACCTCATCTGTAAAATGGGGTAATAGTGCCTACCTCATAAGGTAGTGCAGACTAAATCCACAGATACAGTAAAGTGCTAACAGATAAACTCAGAAAATGTTAACTAATGTGACTGTTGTGACTAGTACGCATGGCTAGGAAGCAGACAGGTGAGAACATTTGGGGACTCTGGACTGCCCTTCATAGTGTTTGCCCAGGTTTAGGCTCTGCCATTTGCTGGCCATGGCATCTTGGGCAGGTAATTCCTCTTTCTGAACTTATGTTTCCTCTGCCTCCTGGGAGCCTCCTCCGGAGGTTGCTTTGAAGATCAGTGAGGTGATGTGTGTCTAGTGTGTGCCACGAGGTACCTGGTGGATGTGTTGACAGGCCTTAGCAAAAGGGATTGTCTACACTGAGGACTCAAAGGGCAGCATATAGGCAGTTTTGATGCCAAAAATACCTTGTAACTGGTTAACTTCCCTTCTAGGGCAGCCGACACTCTGTGTGCACCAGCTGCAGCATCCCCAGGGGCCTTCCCAGCCCCTGTTGCGCTGTCCCAGCTGCCCAGTGTGTGCCACTGGGACCAAAGCTCCACTCTCCTTGATTCCAACTCACCCTCCTCCAGCCGCTTCCCCCAGGCACGATCTACACAGGGTCCTTTCACCCCACCGAGCACAGCGCTCTCCACTCAAGCTGTGAGAGGCCTACAGAGTGTCACCAAGGCTCCCTCCCATACCGTGGGGCCCACCTCGCGAGCTGCATGGTCGCACAGCAGTGTTGGAGAGGGGGCCACGGCCTCCAATACCATCTCTACATCAGGTCTCAGAAACTCCAGCGATCCACCCGTGGCTGCAAGCACAGCTGGGATAGAGCACAGAGAACATGCTGCCAGGCTTCTCCTCGACCCTAATATCTCAGCTGTCTCCACCCCACCTGCCAGCAAACAACGCGGTCTCTTCCCTGCCTCCGGGAACCCACTGAGCACACCCAGGCACGACTGGAAGACACAGGCCACCCAGCAGGTCCCCCACCCAAGTCCTTCCGAGGGTGAAATTCCAGTCCTGCTTTTGGACGACTTGAGTGAGAGTGAGAGTGAGAGTGAGGTTGAGGAGGTAGGAGCGACTTTCAGAGATGTTCCCTGTGATTACCACCCCTGTAAACACCTCCAGATCCCGTGCGCAGACCTGCAGAGGCACTTGCGGTGCCGGTGCCCCGGCCTCAGCGGCGAAGACATTATTCCGGACCCTCCCAAACTGCAGGGGGTGTCAGAGACCACCGACACATCTGCGCTTGTCCGCTGGTGCGCCCCTAACTCGGTGGTGCGCGGCTACCAGATTCGCTACTCTCCAGAGGGCTGGCAGGGGAACCAGTCGGTGGTAGGGGACATCTATGTCACCGCCCGGCAGCACCCCTTGTACGGGCTCTCGCCTGACACCACGTACCGCGTGTGTGTCCTGGCGGCCAACAGGGCGGGGCTGAGCCAGCCGCAGGCCTTGGGCTGGAGGGAGCCCTGCTCCACCTTCACCACCAAGCCCAGCTTCGTGCTCATCTTTGCGGGCCTGTGTGCAACGAGCGGCCTGCTGCTCGTCTGCACCCTACTGTTGACCCTGTGTCTCTGCAGGCGGGGCCGCAGGCCACACAGGCAGTGCTATGACACGCACCTGGTGGCCTACAAGAACCCAGCCTTTGACTACCCGCTGAAACTCCAGACCTTCAATCAGCCCAGCTTCCCCTCCTCCAGTTGAACTAGAGCTGAGGAGCTGGACGCCTGTGTGGAAGAAAGAAGATAAACTGATGGTCAATCACTGCCCTCTCAGCTCTGTCTCTAATTCCGTCACACATGTCCTTTCCTTCTACTTCACTGTGTTTGCAGAAACGTGGTGGCCCACATCATACCACTCCTACTGGGACGGAGCATTCTTGTTTTATAATATCAATCAATGCTCCTCCGGTGTACAGAATTGTGTGTGGAAGGAAGAGATAAAATAAATTCCATAATCCAGTCTCTTATACTACATTAGTGACATTCTCAAGCCCTTTTAGGAAGCTGAGGGCATTATACTAAGTGAAATAAACTTCGTCGTGGACAAGCTCTGGCAAGGCACATGTTTGTTATTAAAGGAATCAATTCCAGCAGATTCTTAATCTAAGAACTGGGGATGAGGAAAGCACTGGTTGTTTCCTGAGGCCTTTGGAGTTTCTCGGTTGCTTTTCAGGATATGGCAAAAATGTGCTTCTAGCTTTATAGTCAAAACAGCAATTTTTTAATTTACTTGTTTTTTTGGTGTTGAGTTTTGTAAGTTCTTTATAAATTTTGGGTATTAACCCCTTATCAGATGTATCATTGGCGAGTATGTCCTTCCATTCAGTGGGATGTTTTTTTCATTGTTGATGGTTTCCTTTGCTGTGCAAACTTTAGTTTGATGTAGTCCAAATTGCTAATTTTTTTGTTTCCCTTGCTGGAGGCAATATATCAGAAAAAATACTGCTACAAGAAATGTCTGAGATTTTACTGCTGGGGCATACAAGTGCCATGTTTTCTTCTAGGACTTTTATTTTTTTTGTGAGTTTACATTTAAGTCTTCTATTCATTTTGCGTTTATTCCTGTGTATGGTGTAAGGAAGTGGTCTAGTTTCATTTTTTTTTTTTTTTTGCATCTGTCCAATTTTTCCAACACCATTTATTGAATAGACTATCTTTATCCTATTGTATGTTCTTGCATTCTTTACCAAATATTGACTGTAAAGGCATGGCTTTATTTCTTGGCTCTCTATTCTGTCCCATTGATCTATGTGTCTGTTTTTATGCCAGTACCATGCAGTTTTGATTACTATGGCCTTGTGGTATAGTTTGATATAAGGTAGCATGATTCCTGCAACTTTGTTCTTCCTCAAGATTGCTTTGACTATTAGGGGTCTTTTGTGATGTGCACCCCTATGTTCACTGCAGTGTTATTTACAATAGCCAAGATTTGGAAGCAGCCCAAGTACCCATCAGTAGGTGAGTGAATAAAACAGCTGTGGTACATTTACAGAATGGAATACTACTTGACTATAAAAACAAAGGAAGTCTTATCCCTTGCAACATCATGGATGGACCTGGAGAACATTATGCTAAGTGAAATAAGTCAGTCAGAGACAGACGAGTACCATACGATTTCACTTATGTGTAGAATCTAATGAACAAAATAAACTAACAAATAGAAACAGACTCATAGACAGAGAACAGGCTGCCAGCTGTCAGGAGGGGTGTTGCGAGTCTGGGTGAAAAAGATGAAGGGATTAAGCAAAAATAAATAAACAGGCAAACTCATAGGCATAAACAACAGCATGGTAATTACCAGAGGGGAAGGGGGTGGGGGGAGGTAGAGGAGGGTAAAGTGGTGATAAATGGTGATAGAAGACTTGTCTTTGGGGGCGGGGGTGGGGGTGGTGTACACAATACAAAATACACCTGAAACCTATCTATATAATTTTATCAACCAATGTCACCCCAATACATTTGATTAAAAAAAAAAGACCCTTAGTCTTCTGGTAACATTTGTGAAACAAAGACAAGACTGTCCTTTTTAAGTTAATGTTTGTCCTGGCTGGCGTGGCTCAGTAGATTCAGTGCCGCCTTGTCAACCAAAAGGTTGCTGGTTTGATTCCCTGCCAGGGCACATGCCTGGGTTATGGACCAGATCCGAGAGGCAACCAGTTGGTGTTTGTCCCGCACACTGATGTTTCTCTCCCTCTTTCTCCCTCCCTTCCCCTCTCTCTGAAAATAAATACATGAAATCTTTAAAAATAGTCAATGTTTATTGCATTTCACCTAAGTGGACAAAGGAACTGTGGACCTTTTTTTTTAATGCATAAAATGCTCACTTTCAGGAACTTTTTTTTTTTTCGTGAGATTTTATTGGTTGTTTTGAGGATACGTACACAGACATTTCAATTTGTACACAATTCTTAACATACGTACCAAAAATGTAAATTCATGTAGTTGTGATTCTTTTCTGAAGTTATTCCAGTGACTTTCCAGCTTAAAATTTGGGGACTAATTTTCTTAATAGAGTATCAAGTACCAATACCTGCAAATGTTGACACGCTGTTACGTCAAGTCCGACTAATTCACAATTTAATATCATATATACTACATAATCGGAATTTTCAATCTTTCACAGCACATTAACAAAGTTACTAGGAAAACTGGACTACCACAACATAGATGTTACAGAGTGCACAAAATTCTGACAGGGAGAGCCAAGATCAAGGAATGGTTTTCTTTAGGAAACAACTCTACCAAAAACATGAGAATAGAAGTAACTTAAAATGTTCAAGACATAGTAAATGCACGACTGACTCCAAATTGCCATTTAGTATGCTTTGTATTATAGGATATAAAAACTACCCCCATCTATGGAATGTTAAGCTGACACCCAAGACAATCAAAGCCTCCCATATCAATATCCCACTATTTTCTGGTTGTACCAAAAAATAAACAACCAGCAAATGATTTCACCTCTTAAAAAAAATCATTTACACTTAAAAAAATGGGATGAGGTGGAATTCCCTCCTTCTTAAAAATGTTTCTAGAGCTACTAAAAAACTTGCATTTACAAAATAGTTGATAAAAATATTCCTCTGGATTGTACAAGAAGGGAGACAGGGACCACTGATAAGACATGATATATGATATTAATCAGACTTGGCTTCTTTTTCTCCTGCCTCATCTGAGGCTGGACTCTCCTCGTTTTTAGTCTCTCCGTTTTCCGCAGGTAGATCTTCCTTAGGTTCTTGGTTAGCCACTTCGGCCTCTTTTCCCTTTGCTCCCCTTTTTCCTTTCGTTTGTACTTTTTTGTCTGCACATTTATCCTTTCCTGCCGCCTTTTTTGGCTTGGTTTTCACTTTCACAGGAGCAGGTTTAGCTGACAACCTCGCCGATCTCCTCTTGGGCTCCTCCTTCACCGCCCCCTCGGCGGAGCTGACCTTCCTCTTGGGCATCGTGGTGGCGGGGCGGGCGCATGCCGGGTGCCTGAGGGCCGCGGCGCGCGGAGAACCTTTGCAAATGTGGGCTGTCTGGCCGCTACCACTTCTCCCCTCAGGAACTTTTTTTAAAGAAATGAGCAAAAGAGAACCTCAGGGTCTAGCTGGAGGTCAAAACATTTCTCTGCATTAAACAGTGCCTTCATGATTGGTGTATGTGTGTGGGATATGTCTTACTATACTCTTCCTCACTTTTATACAATCTTAGGGAAAAAATGATTTTATAAAATTATAATGGGGGTCATATTTCTAGATTTTAATTTTCTACATTAGCATTGATGTTAGATTTCTGTGGCTATCCTAACAATTACCACAAACTAGGTGACTTAAAACAACAGTTTATTCTCTTAGAGTTCAGAGATCCACAATCAAGGGAACAGCAGGGTTGGTTCCTTCTGGAGGCTCGAGGGAACTGTTCCATGCCCCTCTCCTAGTTTCTGGTGGTTGCCAGCGATCCTTGGTGTCCCTTGGCTTGAAAATCTATCACTCCAATCTGTATGCCTTTGTCTCATAACATTGTGTGTGTGTAGCCAAATGTCCCTCTTTTCTATTATTTTCCCCCTGCTTTCTTGAGATATGTGATATAAAACACCAAGTTTGAGATAATATGACTTGATATATGTACATATTGGGAAATGATTATAATAAGGTTAGTGAACACATCCATCACCTGTCCTAAGATCTACTCTCTTAGCAACTTTCAATTATACAATATAGTAAACTAGAGTCATCATGCTGTCTTCTGGGGATCATTAGATTCCCAGAACTTATTCATCTTATAACTGGGTTTGTATACTTTGACCAGCTTCACCCATCCCACCCTCAGCCCGGGAACCACCACCATGTTTCTATGAAGGTTTTTTTTTTAGATTCCACATACAAGTGAGGTCATACAAAATTTGTCTCAGACTTACTTCACTTAGTGTAATGCCCTTGTCAAGGTCCATGTTGTTGCAAAGAGGATTTCCTTTTTATGGTTGAGTAATACTCCATTGTATAGACATACACATGTTTTCTTTATCCACTCATTCACTGACAAACTTTGGTTGTTGCCTTTTGTAAATATTCAAGTTTGGGCTGAATAGCTGAGCTGTACTATATATTTCTAGCTGTTTCGTTTTGAAAAAAAGCTCCCCCAAATGCTTAAGTGTATCACTAGGTTCATCCCATATGTAACCAAGAGAATTGGACTGATTTAAAAGATATCTACCAGTTCCTAATTAAACATTTTTTAAAAAATGGCATAGCAAAATCCAAAAATGTCACTAATATGCACAAAGTCTACAATTGAGATCGAGTCCGTTCTATGGAGGCACCCAAATGAATTTCTGCCATGCATTGAGTCTGTATGCCTGAATATACACTCAGACATGCCTAATACAACTCCAATGTTTTGTAAACTCACAGAATTTATGTTTTATAACAGCTCAGTATCAAAAAACTTTAGGAGACTTGGATTATTTTTCTAAGGGTTGAGGTGGCCAAAGGTAAGACCTTAATTCTAAAGAGACTATGAGTACAACCCTTAAGTCACTCCAAATTGCATCAACACTAAGCTGTAAATAAGCAAAGTGAAATGCAAAATACTAGTCTTTCCCAAAACTACTTTATTTCAAGTTCTCTCTTTTTGGAAAACCATTTTTGTGCGCTCACACTTCGCTAGTGCTGAGACATGCTCACTGTGCCTGTTGGGTGTTCCAGGCTTCTACCTTCAGCCTCACTGCCCCCCAGGCAAAGACTATATAGGAGATTCCGGAAGGAAAGAACCAGCCACATGCCACCTTTCTTTTCCCTCTCACTGCCCTCCATTTGATTCAGTGGCAGTGTCCCTGCCTGTGGTCTTCAATGTGTTCCAAGCCAAGCGTGGCAGAGCAGCCAGTTCGGGAACAAGGAAGCCACGACCAACAGGCAACAGAGGGGCACACAGATCCAAGGATGCCACCAAGAGGCATGACTTTTTCTTATAACTTTGCATTTTAAACTCAGGTAAACAAGTTGTTTAGATCATCACATTACCTAAATAATTTCACATTATACTTGGGTTAGAACCTGGGACAACAGGTAGCAATTGACCTCCACTGATAAGAGGGACACCAGCACCAGCCCTTTCTTCCTCTTCCTTCTCCTGGTATCTCCCATTCTCCTAAACATCCTGGTAGTGAGAATAAAGGCTTTTAAATCAGACGGTCCCAAACCAATTATTTTTACAATGTAAATGCAAGTGATGTATTTGAACAAACTTTATGAATCAGAAAACTTATACAACAGATGATTATAATATTATATAAACAACCCAAGATGAAGATATATTTTTTCCAGCTTTTTTATTCTTTTAACATCTTAACAAAAAAATTTTCCCCAGAGTTTAAAAAACTTGAAAAAATACAGTTTTGTATTATTTACATAACATGAGTATAGGTTCCAATAGCATACAAACACTGCCATGTTAGAAATACAGTGGGAAGGCATGATATAGTTCACTGCCTCTCGGATGGCGTAGGCTCATGGATATGTCTTCATATTCCAACTACCTCCGTTACTTGTTATCCTGATACATAAACTATTAGGCACCTGAGAGGTTGGAAGACTACTGAACATGAACTTCAACACCCTGTATTTTGATCTTTATAATCTCTTTATAAGATTACTCCATCCACAACTAAGCTACTTTTATTGTCATTATCCTAAATGATCAAATATTAACCACATGAACTGTTAATATGTACACCAATCCAAATAAACATAAAATGTGTAGCCAAGTTGTGTAGCCTATATATTTAAACCCAGGAAATTCCCTAGTGCTTTGTAAGCAATCTAAATTCTATTAAAGAGAAGTTTCCATGCTTTGGAATATATTTTTACAAAACATTTAAAAAATGACTGACAATAATTGGAATTAATTGGTTCCTTGTAAGTTAATCAAGAAACTTATGATAAAAAATTCTAAATGATAGTTTTATTTGTATTTAAAAATACATTGAAAATTCTGCATATGTCCATGATCAAGCTTATTTTCAATGCCATTACTTAAATACTGATGACATGGTTTGTTCTGACAAGTCCTTTTTCAAGCTGAAAACCAAAATAGGGAAACTCCTGTAGATTTCTACTGGCCCTGACGCCGATGATGTATATTGCTTCCTTGCTAACAATGATGGATGACCTTCAACTGCCTTTTATCACCTGAACAGTTTTCCGACCATAATGATAGTAACTGTAAGCTGACGCAGCTGTGGTGAAAGCTGTGACACACCTTTAATAGAAAGAAAATTTAGTTGTCAGGTCAAAAAATCAGTAACTGTGAGAATCATAAAAAACACATTTAAAGGGGTTATTTAAAAGGTAAAAAAGCCCTGGCTGGTGTGGCTCTCTGGATTGAGTGCTGGACTGCAAACAAAAGGGTTGCCAGTTCGATTCCCAGTCAGGGCACATGCCTGGATTGTGGGCTACGTCCCCAGTAGAGGGTGTGCAAGAGGCAACCACACATTGATGTTTCTGTCCCTCTCTTTCTCCCTCCCTTCCCCTCTCTAAAAATAAATAAATAAAATCTTTTAAAAAAGTAAAAAAGGCTGTGTGGTATAAATTTCTTTTAACTACAAGAATTTAAACACACTACTTTTAAGACTTATTTGAATTAGTAATGCCACACAATCTAGTTCCTGAGCCCAAGAAAATAATACTAACAACTGTCATTTTTACCCAGACATTACCTCTCAGTGTCTTATATTCTCATTTTATTTTCACAACCACCTCATCTTCTACAGGAGGAAAGAGCCCCAGGGAAGTTGCTCAGGGTCACAGAACAACATCAGAGACTGGCTTGGCTTCAACTCGAGCCATATGCCCTTTATACTGTTCCATGCCGCTTAGAATATTAGACTATATTTCCTAAATATGAGTCACTTAAAATAGATTTCAGCTTTCTTTTCTGATTTTTTCCTTAAGTGAACTGTCAGATTAACCAGACTCTCTCTTTGAAATTAGATCAGTGGTGCTCACGGCTTGCTGAATGCTCGCAGCTGACAGGCTACCTTTTAGTGCACCGTGCACTTCTGCACCCACCAGGTGAGGTGTAGGACCATCAAGGCTCTATTTTTATTCAATCCCAAAGCTGTTCGTGCCAGTTTAATATTCTAAATTCACACATAAACCAATGAAACATACACGTAGGGAAAGTTGCTATTTCTGAGAACTAAGTTGGATGCTCTAGAAAGACGATAAAAAAGGCAAGTTGCTAAAAAATACTGTCAAAGCAAGTACACATTGTGATTGTTAAAATACTACAGAAAATGTTACAAAACCTAGGAAGTTTCTATATTCAGATTGCTTTGTAAATGTCTTAAAGTCTTAACATCACTTTAAAATGAGCAGAATATGAAAATCAGAGAGGCTATATGGATGTAGTTCATTCAAGCCCCCAAAAACTCCCCTTGATGGACCTATATTCAAAGAAAAGGCATTGGCCCAGGTTGGGTGGTTCAGCTGGTTTGAGCACCGTCCCATACACATAAAGGGTGCTGGTTTGATCCCCAGTCAGGGCATGTACGGGAGGCAATTGATAGAGGTTTCTCACATCGATGTTTCTCTGTCTCTACCCTTTCCTCCCTCCTTTCCTCTATCTCTCCCTGCCTTCCGTTCTCCCCCCCGCCCCAAAAAAAATCAATAAACATATCCTCAGGTGAGGATTAAAAAAATTTTTTTTTAAAGAAAAGGCATTGGTCCTATTAAGAAGATATAGGATAAAGCAGAATAAATGTACACACGTTTTAGAAAATGTTTAGTACGTGTATAATTTTTAAAGCTTCTTTAGCTTAACTGACTTTCATTAACCAACTACTTTCTGGTTCAGACTACATCAAGCAAAAGGTTTTAATTATAGGCTAAAAGTATGCTAATGCAGTGCTTCAATGATCAGTGTGACACTTTTGGACTGAAAGTCTGAATTTGACACATTTTCAAAGCTATAAATAAATAAGCACGATAAAATAAAATTCAAACTTCTTTCTCCAACTTTCTCTACTACTTTCCCAAAGCTGAGTGCACTTACCCTTGCCAACTCTCTACACCTCTGACTTTGCTCAGGATCCTTCACCTACATGGCTTCCCCTCAGTCTTTCCCTTACAAAATCCGCCTAGACCTCATGGTTCAAATGTCACTTCCCCCTTGAAACTGTCCCTCTTCTTCCTACCTAGAAATGTCTTTCCTTCCTCCAAAACCCCAACATGTTATCTGTACCTCTCATCCCTTTTAACTTGCATGAAAGCTCCTATAATAGAACTTCTCCATCCCGTAAGGATGGTATCAATCATAAAATACAGCCTATAACTTTACGCAGCTGGTGCCCAATAAACACTGTGAGAACAAAGTAAGTCTAGGACTGCCACAATAAGCCATTTTGTTGACATTCTCACAGTAAATTCTAAATTTAGCTTACCACAGTATCTGAAGATAAATGCTGTCAGCATAATTGAAAACCGGAGCTGCCAAAGAAGCTGCCACCAAGATTAACTGGACTGCTGTGTTTACCTTAAAAAAAAAAAAAAAAAAAGTCATAAATGAACAGTGTCAACCAGATCCTGTTTCAAGCTCACAAGAGAGCATAACACAACATACCCTCATCATGTTTGATGTTCCAATACTGCTGCCAAAGCAGCTGGCATTCACACAAAAGGGTGAACTTCACTAACTGGTCCACCTGTCTGCACAGCTGTTCTTTACAGTGACGAGAAGGGCAACTGTCAGAAACTACCACTATCATGAATTTCCATAGCAATTTAGAATGTTGCAAAGTTCTTTGCCCCATTCTTTTTCAACTCATTACAACATCCCTGTGAATATGGAAATAATTTCACAGATGAAAAGTAATGAAATTAGTTAAGTGACATGTCTGTAGTCATAGCAAGTTACAGATCCAAATCTAGAACCCAGATTTCTTGGCACTTCATTCTACACTATCACTTGCCTACTTGTCAAACACTGAAATGCATTCATTTCCATGCGAGACGTTGTTCAGAGGAAATGAGATTTCCCCACCCTAAAAGACAGCATGGAGGACAAAGGAAGAAAACAACCAAAAAGACACTGTAGACTCCCTCTACTTATCCTTGAGACATGTTCTGGGGAAGAGGGGATAAAGTATGAATCTGTGGATGATGTGCCCAGAGAAGCATTTATATTCTATCATCCATTCTGCAGCCGAATTACAAGAATTCTACTTCATTTTAAAAACAAGAAAGAATTGCCTGGAGAACTTCTTGTAAGACCAAGGATTTGAGGTAATTTTCCCTCCATTTCTTTAAGCCACTTTCTATCTGTATCAAATTGCTATGATATAAATATAAGTCACCCCAATTTTTTTTTAAAAAAAGAAAAATGAACAAAACATATGTAGATAAAGGTCCACCCCAGGGAGTCCCTAGTTTAAAGTAATCACCCCTCTGTCTCAAAGATGACTGACATCCCTGACCTGTTAAACCTTCATTACAAAGGATGGAACACAAGAATGATTAGAACAAACTTATCAAGGTTAAAAGGAAAAAAGAGTGCCTTGAGAACTAGTAATAGTGTCCTCTCTGTGTGTAAGGATTGTCACACAGTTATCCTGAAGTGGGCTCAGGAAAACAGGATAGACAACTAAGAACAGCAGTTGTTTAATTAAACTCCGAATAAAACTTTTTCCCTATCCTTTTGCATGTCACAATCAATCTTGAAAAGGAAAGGACCTTATTATATGTTGTTTTCACCACAAGGAGGTGGGTAGTGCAATCATAATTTTCCCTAAATGATGACACTATTACCTCAAGTTAAATCCTTAGACCACCAACCAAAAACACAGTGCGTACACTAAAGATCCAAAAAGCTCTGAGGGCCTAACTGGTGTGGCCCAGTTGGTTGAGTGACATCCTGCCAAAGCAAGGGGTCACCAGTTTGATTCCTGGTCAGGGCACATGCCTGGGTTACAGGTTCAGTCCTGTTCGAGGCATGTGAGAGAGGCAACCAGTTGATGTTTCTCTCTCATATTGATATTTCTCTCCCTCTCTTTCTCCCTCCCTCCCCACCTCTAAAAACAAATAAATAAAATCTTAAAAAAAAAAAAAAGCAAAAAAATGCAAAAAGCTTTGAGGACAAAGAAAACTGGGTTAATGACCCTACTCTCTACCCACGACAGTCAATGCATTTAAATTTGTCTCATTTTCAGCTGCTCCAGACTGAGATTTGTATTCATTGTTACAAGCTTAAAAGGATGCTGTTTGTCTCTTACCTTGCTAATGAAGGTTGGTTTTAACCTCGCAGTGGCATAGCAAGGATTGAAATACTTAGAAAGTGTTCGCTGGCAGAGAACAAAAAAAAAAATTTACTCAGTTTAGCATTCAATATAAAACAAACATTCTATTATATGTAGGTAGCAGTTACTGAGTGCCTGTCACATGTCCTCATGCCCATGCTAGGTCAGCCCTGTATCTGCACCTTCTATTTCCCTAAATGAGCATCATCTACATTCTTTATAAATGACACATTTTTAAACCTGAAATAGGTTTTAAAAATTCAGATTTGTCAATTCCTGTAAAATTCTAACACAATAACTATCATAAAGCCTGCCTCATACCTCTTTCTATTAAACTCAATAAATCTCCCTTATCCTTTTCTTTTATAGACTAAAAAACAACTGGATTGGGAGCCAAAAGATGAGGTCATTAAGGAATGCGTATGTGCTCAAATATTTGTAAAACCAATAAACAAATATGCAAATAAACCATTCCATGCTCATGCAACTGTGATTTTAAAAAATCAGTTCTAGACAATCCATAGTAGTGGCTTAATTAGACAGCAAAAAGGGCTTGGTTATGCAAAAACACTCCTCATAGAGTTTGGATGGGGCTAGCTGGTCTGAGTTTTATGTACTACCAAGTGAAAGAATTTGGACTTATAATAAAAACATGCCTATTTTAAATTGATTATTCATGTATTCACTGAACAATTTTAACAAGATGACAGTTAATGTATGCTTTAAAAAAATTTCTTGGTAAATAGATTTAAATAAAAAAAAACCTGCCATAAATTATCCCCATAAAGTGAAACTCAGTATACAATAACAGATTTTTTTGCCTTAAGTTCTAAATAATAATAGAATATTTTCTTTGAAAAAAACTCACCGGTGTTGGAAGAGTTCGATATCTGACATAAAAAACAGCAGCAATCAACATGACATCTCTTGAAATTATCATATAAGTAAGTGGAACTGAAAATCAAATATAACATAATTTTGATTGGGATTTTTTAAATTACTAAGGTATTACATATACAATAAAGCCTCATTCAGTCTTACCATAAACTGGTGTTTCTCATAAGTAAAAATTTTCATTTTTAATAAATACCTATTGAAGGTTTAGGATCCTTAGAGTCAACCATTGATTTTTATATTCTTTAACCTGCACTCAAAACAAAGTGATAAGACTGTGGTTTTCAAAGTCTACACCTGCAGTTCAGAACACTGATCTTCTAGGCCTACTTTTGGTTTTTTTTTTCCTTGCATGTTTTCAGCTGCAGTTAGTTATCAGCATCAGCGATACCACTCTATCTCTTTTGTTATTTCTCAGCTTTGTGAGTTTGGGGAAAAAAGATCATCATGCTCATTATAATTATACAAAATTGGTAGTAAAGAGGCTGGAAAGGATGTCAAGACTCAAACCATCCTGGAGTCTTAGGGACCTCTGACTGCTTGCTTCTGCATTCTAGACAACTTCACCAACAGTAAAATTTGCTATACATACCACTTGTGGAGAAACAAAATATTTTCATTCTTGTCTGGCCAGTTCCTACCCTGGAAACTGCAATTTTTTTCCTCCTGCCACTTTTATTCAATGAATTCTATTTAAACATGAATTCAACTTGTCAATACTTTCTCATTATTCCTAAGATTCTACAGCATGGCCCCAAAGTCAGTGCCAGCAGGTGGATAGTTTAGATGGATACCCAAAGAACCCTTACTACTTCTTTGTTGAATGAGAATGGGAGGGCAGCGGACTTGTTTCATTTTACACACTTCTGTGCTGTAAGAAGTCTTAACCATGATGACATATCATCTTTATAGGAAAAAAATTATTTAAAAAAAAAGGGTGGGGAAAAATCCAAAGGCTAAAACTCAGTTCAAAATGTTTCAATTACTAAAATAAAAGGATCATGTACATCCCCCTTCCATAATACTTTCAAACAGCTCTTTTGTGAATTACTTTTGAGGTTATACTTACGGTCCTTTCTAGCCCTGACATTCTGTTGATTCTGGAACTTGAGAAAAACCTCACTAATTACCAATTTAAAAGTTAAATCTCAGCTGGTCATAGCTATAATGTACCATAAATGTTTACCCTTGGTTTGCTGGAGGACAAGACTATTCCAGAGAGAAAATGGTTGTCCACACAAGTCATGGCATTTGGGGCACACAGAAGACACAGCTATATGAACCAAGTAACAAAAACCAGCCTGCCATGATTTTTAGGGACACTTTTGTGCCTGTAAAGCGGACTTTTTTGTGGCAATCATTAGCTGGCAACACCTAACAGCAATCAGATTTTAAAATGCAGGATATTCATGCAAATTACTTATGGTAAGTCTCCATAACTTCAGAAGAAAATAAACATCTATTAATGTATTTCATCACCACAGAAAGAAAAGATTGTGACTTAATCCTAAATAAAAGGTTTCTGCAGAAGAAATGAAATGATTCAATACACTGCAAAGACTCAGGTTCCAGCTCTGTAAACTACCAAAATTACCATTTACTGAGCATTGTTTTAGGTATTTCAAACATGTCATTTAATCTATGTAACTATATAAAATAGGGATCATTATCTCCATTTTACAAATATGGAAATAAGCCTCAAGCACATTATATAACCTGGCCAAAGTCACCAGTCAGTTAGTACAGCCAGAAATGGATCCTAGGTCCTTGGAATTCACAGTCTATGCTTAGGGCAGCGCATTACGCACCAGCCCAGCAATGCGACTACCAATTAGCATCTCTGGACTCAATTTACCACTGGTAACAGTCTGGTGGAGGAAAAGGCCGTTAACAAAATCAAGGGTCCCCCAAGCTGACTGTCTACCATACAATCACCCTGGGGAGCTCCTAGAAAAGCAGAGACTCCCTGGGGTCCACATGCACAGCCAGCTGGGACCCTGCTGCACGAAGGTCTCTGCCAACTGACCGTACTGATGCAGGCTCTTACTTTGGTTCTTTAAGCAATTTTATCTAGTTTCCTGGCTTGAAAGTTTTCTAAGTGATCCTGCTTTCTCTCCTGGCCTTCCCTTCCCTTTTCTTCCAGAGCTAAAATAGCTTTCATTTTGCCTATCACAGTATAAAAGCATGTTAGTGTGCGTAAAAGAGTAAAATCTCTCAGGGAATTGCTCCAAGGTTTTCTTCCCTAACTGCTTCCTCTGTCTGAACTATAGTTAAGTGTCTGCAACAAGGAAGTGAGTGCATCAGGGACAGATTTTCTTAGTGTTAAAGGGAACTAATAAAATTAAGTTACTTGTACATATTAAAAGTGACCATTATCAACATCATAGGTTATTGCATTGAAAATAATAAATTTAACATCACATTATTCTAGAAATTGATTTAAACCAGCAATGAGAAGCTACTATAGTGTAACACCAAAAATAATACAATGACATGATATGGAATCACTACTTGGTAAATGTGGCAGAATACACATAAACAAGTAGAAATTACCTGGGATTCACATCCTACACTGTCATAAATGTAACATATCAAAAAATTTGTTTTTATCCTTCTCTCCTCTCCCAGAGAAAGAACAAGAAAGGCAGATTTATTTATTATCCTACCTGAGGAAGAAAGCAAATTTCTTACTGAAGAAGCAAGGAAGAAGTATAAAAAGGAGATACGAGACTGCATATATGCATCTCTTTCTCCAAAACCCATCTAAAATGACAGTAATGAACGGACATAAAAGTCACAAAGAGAATGGTTAGAGAAGACAAATTTCAAGTTTTAACTAAGTTTATTAGTAGTAACTACCTTATTAGAGTGGGAGGAGCTCAAACCTAAGTTATTCACAAACAGATGCTCACAAAAAGCAGGCACTTGGACCCGTCCTGGCGCCTGACCTGACACCATTCTGCCAGGTCTCTATATCAGAGCAGCTAAGAGTGGTTTTTACAATTTTAAATGGTTGGGAGGGAAAAATCCAAAAGAGTACTATTTCGTGATACATGAAAATTATATGAAATCTAATTTTTAGTGTCCATAAGCAAAGTTTTATTGAAACACTGCCACAGTCATTCGTTTACATATTTTCTATGCAGAGTTTAATGGCTGCAACGAAGACCCCGTATGTAGCCCACAAAGCCTCAAACACAACTTTCTGGACCTTTACAGAAAGTTTGCCAACTCTTGTTCTACATGTTATCTCTCAACACAGGGCTTACTGCGGGATATATAGTGGGACTAAGTGAAAACCAACATTCTGAAAACAGACTTGCGCCCCAAGCTTCCTCCCACAGCCTAGCTTCTAAACCACTGGAGGCAAGAACAGGTCCTCTCTACAGAATAGACGTACAGGTACTGAGAATTTAGGGCCATGCCTCATCCCTGCCTTTCACCCTGGAGAAAAACACACTACCTGACAAATTCCACCAATGCCCAGAGAGAGCTCAATTAACATTTTATGCCTCCCTCAAGTGTAAGTAGGTAGCCAAGGATGACCAGACATTACAGAAAGTCTCCATCACAAAAGAGAGACCAAAACAGGGGGGTAAAAAAAAGGGCATGTGAAAGGAATAGATACAATTTCGGGGAGGGGGGAGTCTCAATGAAAAGAAAAACCACCTTAAAAATAAAAATACATATAGACCTGTGTCACTTAAAGATAGATCCTTAAAAATGCAGTTAGATGATATCATTTTTGTACAAATGTCATTGAGTGTACTTACACAAACCTAGATGATACAGCCGACTATACACCTAAGCAATACGCTCCAAGGCTATAAACCTGTATAGCATGTTATCACACAAAGCAACCCAAGATTAAATCACGCACAAGAGACTGATGCAATCAAGAGACGCAGTAAGCACAACATGCTGTCAGGGTAACATGGAGTACTGTTTTACATCAATCTTTCCTTTAAAAAAAGAAAAAAATCCTCACCTGAGGATATGTTTTATTAATTTTGAGGGGGAGGGGTGGGGAGAGGAAAAAGGAGAAGAAGAGAGGAGAGAGGGGGAGAGGGAGAAAGAGAGGGAAAGAGAAAGAAACATCAATATAATAGAGAAACATCGATGGGTTGCCTCCCATATGCACCCAGACCAGGGAACGAACCTGCAACCTTTTGGTGCACAGGATGACATTCCAACCAACTGAGCCTCCACCCAACCAGGGCCAAACTTTTCTTTTTAATAAGTAGAAAGAGTATACTCTAAAATAACAATAAAAATATTAGAATAGTAAATACATAAACCAGTAACATAGTCATTTTTATCAAGCATTATGTACCGTACATAATTTTATATGCATAATTTTACAGGCAGCATGGTAGGTTTGTTTACACCAGCAACACCAAAAACACACGAGTCATGTACCGCTCTATGACATAACAATGGCTTCAGTATCACTAGGTGATACAAATTTTTGGCCATTATAATCTTATAGGACCACTATCATACAAGTGATTGACAAAAACATAGTTGTGTGAACCACGACTATATAAATAGATAGGATGCGTAAGTAAAAGACATCCTAAATGATACTATTTGTCTATGAAATTTTATTTAAAAAGGCATGTTTTTTTTTTAAAAAGGACATGGAACAAGAGCTCTTGGAAATTAAAATGTCAATGACACAATTACCAAAGACATAATATAATACAATTTTCAGAACTGGAATATGAGTTTTCAGACCAAAGGGAACTACTTAATTAATACCCAGCAAAATTAAAGACTCACACCAAATTCAAGTAGGATTTACAGCACACACCACTGTAAAATGTCAGGACTACAAGAATAATGAAAAAATCCTGGGACTGAACTTCCATTAATATATGACTAGATAATTGAAAATAATCCTCCTGCTAAGACAGGTAAAGAACGTTTAAAAAAAAGTCTTGAAAGCAAAAATCTTACAAGATGCTAAGAAAGTATCAGGCCAATGCCTGTTACAGAGTTAGAACTCAAACAAATAAGCCTAGACACTCAAAGCCACCGACCCGACTCCTAGGAGGCAAGCTACAAAGCTGAATGGAGCTTTTGGTAGCCCCTCGGGTCTGGGGGACTGTAGTGAGAGCCAGAGCCCTCAAGGCTGGGATCTGATAAATCATCTCCTGGCTCTGAACTGGAATCTGAAGGACTCTCTCACATGGTGGCAGAGGAGATGGTATTAAGGCCTTGCAACAATGTCTCAACATCTGATGATCTAGGGGGTCCCAGTTTCTTAGCATCCCTAGCAGAACTGAACAAATTACCTTCTTTGAAGAGTGATGTCAGCATCCTACACATAAAAATATTCCTTCAAATTATTTTTCAAATGTTAATACAATGTCTAAACAGTCAAAAATAACCCAAAACACAGGATACCATAAGTAAGAATCAATAGAAACAACAAATGGAAGAGACTCTCCCTTGAAAGATATGAGTTTAGAATTATAAGTCTATAAAGCAACTAAATTTATTATGTTCAAAGGGCTATAAAAACAAAGATTTCAGCTGAGAACTGAAAACCAGAAAAGATAATTAGTAAGTTTAAAGAATGAAATACAAGTTCTATAACTGAAAAGTACAATAAAAGAAATAAACTTGGCACAGCTGAAGAGAGAACCAGTGAACTGAAAGAGCAAGTGCATTAGTAAGCACCCAAAATGGAGCCCAGAAAGATAAAATGAGGGGATAAACAGAAAAGAGGCTAAGACACTTAAAAGACACTGTGAAAAGGTCTGAAACAGGTGCACTGCAGTCCCAAAAGAGAAAAATAGGCAATAGCATATCTGAAGAGTAAGGCTAAGAATTTTCCAGAACTGATTAACAATATCAATCCAGATTTAAAAGCCCACCAAATCCCAAGATAAATAAAAAAGAAACTCACACTCAAAAATATTACTGTGAAATTGTAGAAAACCAAAGACAAAGATGAAATCTCAAGATCAAAGTAAAAAAATTTCCCTCAAAAAGATATGGATTGACAGTGTTCTTATTATCAACAATCGAAATGAGAAAACAATGAAGTAGATTAAATGTGCTGAAAGAAAGTAACAACCCAAAATTGTACACTCAGTTTTAAAATATATTTCAGAAATATCCTTCAAGAATAAAAGCAAAATCAGACAGAAAAAGACAAATACTACATGGTACCACTTATATGTAGAAACTAAACTAAAAAAATGAACTCAGAGAATAACAGAGTGGTTGCCAGAGACTTGGAGGGTAGGAAAAATAGGAAAAGGGCAGAAATGGGGCAAACTTTCAGTTTTAAGATGAGTAAGGTCTAATAATGTACCACACAGCGATTATAATAAAAAATAAATAAAATAAACACTGCTAAGAGATTCACTTAAAATGGAGTCAGGAGGCTATTAAGGAAGTGGGGCCTACACACATCTTGTGCTTCAGTTTGGGAACTGCTAATAAATTGCTATAAACCTGTTGCTAAAGTCAGCTCAAGGCCAAACAGTAAACATCCTGGAATAACAACTGCCAAATGGACACATATAAATTTTACCTCCTTCCCTGTAGTTTTTTGCATATTGGAACTAACCAATCCCTGCTAAACTACCGAGGATCTTTCACTTACATAGAAGAATCACATTTTGTGGTTTTTGCCTTTATAAACCCCGCTTTTCTTTGCTGTCTCCAGGGTGCAGTTTGGATTGCTACTTGGATCTGTGTCTTTAAGATGCCAAATAAACTTTTAGTTTGTTTTGCAGTCTCAAATATTTACTGGTTAACAAGGACTATTGTTAATATCACTTTATTATTATATTGAAATTCGCTAAGAGAACATAAATTTTCTGACACAAAAAAAGGCAAAATAAAAATATTTTCAGAGAAACAAAGAAAATAATGTCCCACCAGTAGACCTGTATGAAAAGAATTTCTAAAGATGTACTTTAGACAAAAAAATGATTCCAGATGGAAAGTTTGAAATACATCCAATATAAACCAAAAAAGTATAAACATAAAGATAAATCTAAATGAACAATGATTTTATAAACAATAGTATCATGTGGATTTAAGAACTATATAAAATTAAAGTATGACAACAATAACCTACATCAAATTACAACTAAAATATAGAACAACCATCACTCAGAACCATCAGAAATTGAGTTGGGGCGTGGCAAGAAGCAACTGATGGATGTTTCTCTCCCTCTCTCCCTCCCCTCTCCTCTCTCTAAAAATAAATAAGTAAAATCTTTAAAAAAAAAAAAATAACGTCAACAGAATGCCCCTTAGTTCTTTTTCTTCCACAAATTATTTGTATTTATTAGAATGAGACTACTCCTGCTCCTTCATATATTAACCAATCATATACTAACACAATCCTGACTTTCAAAGAAGCACATAAATATAAACATTAGTCCAATTCATCTTTTAATTTGGTATGGGAATTTAAAAGCCTAAAAACAGAGAAGGAAAAAAATGTCCAGACTGAGGATTCTATAGTAGACTGAAACTTCCTCCTCTCAAATATCAATAATACATGCTATTTATTGAGGTAGCTAGCATGTAGTAGCTTCTTTGTTCTCAGATTCTATTTTGAAATCTTTGAAACAGTTTAACCTGAACTAAAGGAGAAAAACTAAGAAATACAAGTGAAGTAAAAAATGAACCACCAGAAAAGCACATGCAAAATGCAAGGCAAAAGATAAAATTTCATTAAGAAAAATATTCAGATAATGTAATGTATAAACTAATATGCATGATGTGAAATTGCATAATAGTGTCTAATTAATAATGTGAAATATTAGATATCTTCAGGGTTTCAGAGCTCTCATTTATTATGATTAAATTTTACTTAGGAAAACTTTAAATTGCTTTATATAGCAGTTACAAAACATTCTAGAATAATATGACTTGGCACTGTGAAATAATATTTGCTCAGTTTTAACTTTAAACAATTTTACTAAACGAATTCTACTAGTATAATAAGGACATAAATTGTGAAGTAAAATAGCTTTACAAGCAAAACAGTTCAATAGTTTAAAATTAAGAAAATAGTTTAAAGTTGAAAAACATATTTTTGGAACAAAAATCCTAGGCTCTGCAAACAGCTCAAATCCTAAGCTGACTTACATCACTCTTCCCTGTGCTATAAGGAAGTACACATGGCCCTGGCCCATGTGGCTCAATTGGCTGAAGCATCATCCAGAGAACCAAAAGGTTATGGGTTCAATTCCTGTTCAGGCCTCAACTGCAAGTTCGGTCCCATCTGGGACTGTACCAGAATCAACCAATAGTTTCTCTCCCCTTCTCTCCCTTTGTCCCTCCCTTTCCCTCTAACCATGTCCTCAGGTGAGGATTAACCAAAAAAAAAAAAAAAAAAAAAAAAAAGGTACACATGACAGCATTCTTACCTGGAATAAGATCTGCATAGGTCAAGCTAACATATAAGATACTGATAAGTATTTTATCAGCAAGTGGATCAAGAGCACTTCCCAAAGCTGATTTTTGATTGGCCCAGTTTCGAGCAATAAATCCATCCAACTGAAAATAGAAGTTTTTTTTTTAAAAAATAAATGTCATAATAGGTACAGCGTAGATATCTTGAAGAGAGACCAGAATAGCAACTACACTTTTATAAAATGTAAATAAAATCTCTTCTGTGTCTTACCCCAAAACCTTTTTATTCTTTCACTGATATACGTTTAGCTTTTAAATTACCAACTGGCCTGAAAATAATTTCATTCTTCTAAGGTATTTCTCTTTCTCAAAGCCTTCTGGTATATCTCAATGTTTTCACTGTGTCCCTTTGTGGGATAAACCCAGACACCAATTTAGAGGTGTAGAAATTCACGAACAGCTTACAGAAAGCATGACTGACACAGTGTGGACAAGAAGGCCCCCTCCTGAGCCGTAGGCTGAAGCTTTTTCTTGCAAGGACTTCCCTTTAACTTTGAGACTCACTCTTACCTACTTTTCTGTAATATCATCCAACTCCCTCAGTTTTAATTATTTTCAGTGTTTTTTGTTGTTTATTTAGTTAGTGCCACTGTTAATTTTACCTCTGGCTGCATTTGCATGACCTATATTTGAATGAAAAATTCAATCCTCTATGCCTGGCCTACTTAAAATTTTCAATATGAAAATTACTTATTCACTACTTTTGCAAACAAGTTATATTTTAAGCACAGGTCATATCTGGTTGCCAGTGGGCCAAATGGGGTCTGCGGGCTGGTTTTGTATGACCTGCCCAAAGCTTTTAAAAATATAAATTAGTTGCTAATATTTAAATATTCAAAGTCTTACCACAAAAATCCAGATCTCCAAGCCCACCCTGGGGCCACAAAATGAACTGAAATCAAGTATCACCTATCCCCATTAAACAAGGCAGATATTTTCTGGTTTTCCAGGTCTCTACCTGGCTTTCACTCTATTTAACTTTAAGCTTCGAAAATTTTCTAGCTCTATTTCCAAGGAAAAATATCCAATTAATTTAGATGTAATTTAACATGGAATATCTTACAGGATAAGTCCTCCATATCTTAAGTATTCCAATGAGTTAGAGGAAACAGCAGTAGCACAGGACAATGGTAAAGAACTTGCTTTTTACAACAGAACAAAACTGGTTCAAGTCCTGGCTCTCCCACTTACTGTGTGACCTTGGGCAAATTATTTGGCTTATTACTAAGCCTCAGTTTCCTCATCTGTAAAACAGAAACAGTATTACATACCTCAAAGGCTTGGTTGTCTTCAACAATCAACATTTAGTAAATCCTCCATAAAAGCAGTTACTAAATATTGTTACAACTGAGAGAATCTACTTAATTCTTAGGTAGACTAGGTGTAAAACTAGCTGACAGAAGTATTGGAGGTTGGGACCTTGGAATATTCAGCTTTCAGTTCAGTTTCTGACCTCAGGGAACCTAACCTCCCTTTTTTTCCATCATCACCCTCTCATCCTCACTGTTCCTCTACCCACATTAGATTCCAAGATCATCGATATCATCACAGCTCTGCAAACACCTATAACTCCCTATTCCACTCTCCCTTAATCCTGCTTAAACACAACTACCCATGTGCTCCAACCAGGCCTGCACCCGAGCAGCTGAACACTGATCAAGAAAAACACACAGCTTCACTGGCGTGGCTCAGCTGGTTGGAGCAACATCCCATAACTGAAAGGTTGTGGGTTTGATTCCTGGTCAGGGCACACACCTAAATTATGGGTTCTATCCCCAATCCAGGCATTATAACATAACCCCTGGTCCAGGTGCATACGGGAGGCAACCAATCCCTGCTTGGCTCTTGCATTGAAGTTTCTCTCTCTCCTGTCCTCTCTCTTTTCCCCTCTCTAAAAACAATGAGAAAATGTCCTCAGGTGAGGATAATAAAAACACATAAATGGGCTGATTGACCTCACTTCAAATTCATGACCACAAATATCCCTTGGGCTTTTAATATTCCCTGGCAACACTATACCTGCTAATCTTCTCTTTTCACAGTCTTCTCTCCCCTCAAACCAACTCCATCCCTTCCAAAACCTCTTACTCTAGCTCTTAACAATGCCTACATTTTCCATGAAAAATAGAAACAGATTGTCAGCACTCCCTCATATCCCAGCCTCCAAATCCACCAACTACAGGAATCCATTCATTCTCTCTGCCTTCCCGGATCCCTGATCCGAGTGTCATTCAGTAAACTGAAGGATCGCAGGTTTGCTTCCCAGTCAGGGCACATCCCTGGGTTGCAAGTTACGTCCCTGGTCAGGATGTGTACGGGAACTGATGTTTTTCTCGCCACCAACTGCTTCCTCTCTCTCTGGAATCAGTAAATATATCCTCAAGCGAGGATTAAAAAAAAAAAAAAAGAAAAAGAAAGAAAGAAAAGGCATAATTGTTCTTGGTATTTTCCATAAACCCTGCCCTACACTTAGGGTAGTAGTGTTGCTAATCACAGATAACATTAACCTCCATGTACCTGCCTGCTGAGAAGAAAAAAAGTTAACAACCTACCAGTCATATTTAACTTTTTCTCATCCCTCATATCCAATCCATCAACTATCAACTCTATCTTCAAAACAGATCTCAAACCCATTTACTTCTCTCCCATTTTACACCCCCAGTTCAAATTACCAATCTCCCCCTTCCCCAAGATTATTTTTGTAAGCCTCCTAACCAGCTCTCTGCTTCCACTCTCACCTTCTAGTAATTCATTTCCTTTATACAACTTAAATCAGGCCTTCTCGTTCCACTGCTTAAACCCTCCATGAGTCCAGCCATCTGCCCAGCAGTCATTCTGGAGGGATCAAAACCTCCATGGAATAAATGTGAACTATAATGCCAGTCAACTCAGGCTTCCACATACATTGTCTTATATATGTAAAATGTAAATGAGGCTCCTCCCTTTCAGTGAATACTGCAATCTCATGTGGCAGCTAAAGAAATCTACAACCCCCCAAAAAACAACGATCAAATCCAGTAGCTGAAAAAGATCTTGTCTGTTTCAAAAAAGAAAATTCCATTATTAGTATAAATGCCTTGGACAGACTTGGAGACCATATTAATAATGAGTAGAGGCCTTCAGGCTTCAGAGATAAAAGCAGGGACAAAAGAAAAGGATATTGTGAGACTGGGGAGAAGCTGTGACAAATAGGACCTAAAACAAAAACAGAGGTGGCAGCCATTTTGAAACTGTCTGATGCATATTTAGAAATGCCATATAACAATGCAAATACCCTCCTCTGTTTATCCTGCAAAATCTTCTGCGGATTCCATATTGCTCATCAGCTACTGGGCAGGTGGAATTTTGTGTCTATGCACCTCAAGGCAATAACTGATGTTACAAAGATGCTGTAAAACTTTTATTAATTAGAAATTAGTTTCTTTTTATTCTAAATATCGAGCAAAGCTTTTCAAACATAAACCAGTTTTTAGAAGCACCAAATCATTACTGCCTGTGTGGATGTTCACATGGATCTAGGCCAGCTTTGTACAAGAATACATTGTATTATTTCTACATGCCAACTTTGCCGGGGGTTTTAAATTTTTCTTCTACCTTTTCCCCACTTCCCTGAATTATGTTATGGTAGGACATGTAGTTTTAGAAGCCATTTCAGATCCTTTGTGAAACAAGGTGGGAGATAAAAACAAACTATATCATGTAGGATGATGGCTGATCAGTCTATGAAAGCCTATTTAACACAACGTAGTATTTTGTTATAAAATTATTTTTCAAGTTCTAATTGGAGATAGCCCAAATAAATCCTCCGTTCTGCACCTCAAGTGACACCGTGGTGTCCAGGAGCACTTCTCTCCTCTGTCCATCTGCTGGGGGACTAAAAGGAAGGATGTCTAACTCCCACCTAGGCAGGGTCTTCTGCTGATGGTCAGAAGGGTATGAAACAGGGATTACAGGCCAGATCTGCGGGGTGCTTGTGGCCTCCCACCAGCATAAACCGCAGCAGAGCTCTGGCCTCTACAAGCTCCCTGATCACAACAACTAGCCCACTGTTTCCCTGTCTACCAGTAAAAACCAACTATTGTTGAAGATCAGAATTATTTCTATTACAATAAATAAAAAATAGTCTCACAGCTTCTTTCCTTTATTTCTATCTCTAATGCAAGTACTTGGCTCTTTG
Organism: Pteronotus mesoamericanus; assembly: GCF_021234165.1. Taxonomy (NCBI): domain Eukaryota; kingdom Metazoa; phylum Chordata; class Mammalia; order Chiroptera; family Mormoopidae; genus Pteronotus; species Pteronotus mesoamericanus. Next base: position 25,225,457 of record NW_026555105.1, on the reverse strand, counting down.
GAAATTTTGAAGTGTTTTTCTATTATGAAGAAGTTAAAAACCATGAGTAAAAAGCTCCCTCTCCCATGCCTTCATACGACCTCTACTACTTTTCTTAGATCATATAAAAAAATAATAGTCCCACTTAGATGCTAAAGACAAGTCCTTATACAAAGTACCTGGTGAAATTCATCTTGAGGATTTCCTTCCAAGGAAAAGCAGACTAAAGGCTGTGCTATTTCCTTGTAGTAGAAACCCTGGGATGTGGAAGGGAAGCAAGTGACTTTATAACTTACCAAATCAGTTAGTCCAGCTAAAGCAAAAACTCCTAGTGCTATACTAAAATCTTCTTCAATAATCAAATAGCCCAAAACTGGGGCCAAGCCAATTCTTGTCATTGACAACATATTTGGGATTGTCCATGGGTTTTCATACTGAAAAACAAAGACAACAAAATTTAAGTTAAATTCATACTTTAAATAACAATATACATTAGAAAAATATACTTAAGGGTTAGAAACTACATACACTTTAAATTTAGTACTTTATATTTTTTAAATCCATTCTGCTTTTATAGACATAACTCTAAAACTGTCAAGAATGCCGACTGGTGTAGCTCAGAGGGTCGAGTGATCTCCCACAAACCAAAAGGTTGCTGGTTTGATTCCCATCCAGGCGCATGCCTGGGTTGCAGGGCAGGTCCCCAGTTGGGGGTGTGCAAGAGGCAACCTACTGATGTTTCTCTAGCACACGGAAGTCTATCCCCTCTTTCTTCCTCCTTTCCCCTCTCTCTAAAAATAAACAAAATCTTCAAAAAAAAAAACCTGTCAAGAATACAGAAGATGAAGATGTGTCATGTACCCAAAGGTAGACTAAAGAGTCTACTATTTTTGAGTAGGTTTACTTCCTCAAGAGAGAAGGAGCAAACATGTATCATCTACCATATAATCAAGCCTTTAATATATGACCTCACCATTAGAATTCAAAACACTGATTTTAAAAGTGAAACTTCAAAGAGATTTCAGTGGAGAAAGTGTTGGAAAAAAAGCCAAATTATCAACCTCTGGCATTCTGACTTAAAAATTTTTTATCTCAAATAACCTCCCTTGCTCCTCTACACATACCCATCAAAAGAATACTAAATGATACATAGTATCTGCTAATATGAAGGAAGAGGGGGACAAAATATTTAATTCAATGATCTCACTACTAAATTGGAGAACTGCTGGAAGAAAATTGAACTAAGAACAGGGATTGAGATCCTTGGAAATAAAGAGAAATTTGGAAAACTCAAAATAGCCACAGAAATGTTAAGATCCCCAATTAGAAACCCATGTGGGAGCTTCATGATTCCTTGAAACTTTATTTGGAGCCAAGCTGTTTTAAGTTGACACTAACAAAAGGGCTTCTTGGCAGCTGGTCTGAAAAACATTCCCTCCTTGGCAAACAATGTTTTATGAGAGGATATTTGAACTTTAAAAAGCCTCAGCCCAGCCAATCTAAGACACCCTGCAAAATGGGGTACAGAAATAATATCAAGAAAGTGTCTCTCCCTAAAGCCTGGATTTTTTTTTTCCCCCCACTAAGTCAAGGCTGCCAATTCTACCAAGGCTGCCAAGGGACTATCTCACACGGCTAACCCTCGTTAACCTCTTTCTTAATCAGTAACCAATTTGCCTGAACTTATCTTGGATTTTTTTTTAAGTAATTGTTTTCACTTCTAAAGACATCTTTTAAAATTCCATGAGCCATCCTAGTTTGTATTTTTAAAAGGAACCTGGCAAGGCATGTGCATCTCAGCTTGGCAAGAAATGGGGTCATTAGGATCACGTGTCTTAGAATACTGTTCTTGAAAGCTACAGAAAAACTTCAAATTCTCCAGGAAACAACCACCAAACAAGAAGCAATACAAATCTCTACCCAGGGCCCTTTTACTGAAAATAGACCACATTACCAGTAAATGGAAACATCCTTGGAATATATTCCAAATTCAAGTTCAAAGGTCAGAGTGTTTCAGAGAAAAAGAGTAAGTCTGTTGACCATACTGGGTACAAAATAGTTCAAACACCCAGCCAACGTTACAACTCGTTTTGGGCGGGGAGGGGGAAGGCAGGGATAGTTCACGATTGAGAAAAAGGAGTAACAAAGCAAAGGGTCGGAATAAAGGAGCCAAAGGTTAATCTCAGATATTCCTGGGGCAAAATTAAAGACAAAGTTGCCAACAGCCTGATCATTTCATTTGGTGAATTAATAAGCCAGGTTGAAGGCAGTGAAAGGGGTTCTTTTAAACTCCACATAAACTATATTTCAGTCAAAATAAAGTACCTCATTAATTTATAACCATTACATTTGTAAATTTCTAAATTAAAATCAAGAGATCTAATCTCAGATTACCCAACCAAATAACCTGTGGCATACTCGACCAACTACTGCCGTTCTGGGAAGGGCTTCAGCGAGCATAGGCAACCTCAGAGCATCCAGCGTTCAAACCCTGACATGCTTAGGTATCGGAGGAGCTGAGACCCCTGCCAGGATGTGACCACCTCAACCCATGCTGTACAACTGATGAAAGCAGTACTGGGGCCCACTGGAGACATAACAATTGAAGATGTAATAATTGCATGAGTCTTGCTAACATGACATCAAAAGCTCTCCAACATTCATGCTCTGCTGTCTTCTACTTGGACAGTGTTTCAACAGGTAGGGTAGACAAATATTTCCCTCCATTACCTTAAGGGAGTTTTAATCTTTTTTGTAATTTGAGGTCAACGTCTTCTGACTGCGACTTAAATTATTTAATCATCATTCATCTTGTAATATGTAAGGTTGCCAGAGATCAAATAATAGTGAACACCACCGGCACGAGCTAACAGAAAGGCCTGTATACCTTTCTGATGATTCCCACAGACTTTCCCATAATACAGGGGATTCCCTTCATTAAATTGAGACAAGTGAGGGCTATTTTTTACCAAAGCAAT